>NW_028274809.1:159563488-169563488 GCF_037043125.1 Eumetopias jubatus | reverse complement strand
AGTCCCAGTGAAGGAATGTAGTTACAGGATAAAAGGGAAAGTGGATATCGATTAGATCAATGAGAGTTTCTGGAAAGTAGGGGCTGGTATTACCCACAGCAGAGAGAGAGAGAGAGAGAGAGAGAGAGAGAGGAATTAGCTTTGATTTGGAGGGACACATCTCTGCAGCATTAAAAATGTGACGTGATACTGTACATACATACATAAGTTAAAGAATAAGATGCTAAAATAAATAAATCCTAATTCCTTATTTTTTACTTATAAATCAGAAGTGGGATCTTTGGCTTCTTGGGAAGGGAATTAGAAGTGGGTAAATTGGTTTAATTAGAATGGTAATGTTTATAAGTATATTAAATAATAGAGCAGGAGGAGAGAAAGAAGGAGGACACAGAACATAATCTTAGAGAATAAGGATATTGGAGCCTTAGGAAGAGATGGTAGGGGCTGAAAAAGAAACCAAAATGGTGGCTAGAAATGTTGAAAGGAATCAGAGGAATAGAGTTTTCATGAAGGTAAATGCTCAGTAGGATTAAATGTCTTTCAATTATTTATATGGGAATATTTAATCTTTGTTTTGGCAAAAAGAACTGCAATTTCAGAGCAATTAGACAAATTTTGCAGAAAAGCAAGATTTTTAAAAAATGCGACCCAGTGACAGTTCAGTTAAATTCAAGGATTTTATGCAGGAAAGAAAATAGACGGGGTTATGTGGTTGCAAGGAGGACGTGAGATTAAGGGATGGGATGTGAATGAGAAGGAAAAATCAAGTATGCTCTGGAAGTCAATGAAAGGATCCAAGAAAATGTGTCGGCTGACAGCAGGACAAAAAAAAAAAAAAAAAGATTAATTAGCAGATAAATATATCTGAAGAAGGAGGGGAAAAAGAGTAAGATTATTATTGCCATATAAAGGTAATCCCTTTTTGAATCTTGGTGGCAGAAAGTTGAGCATTTGTGAATTTGAAGGAAAAATTTTCTGTTGAGAATGAGGACGATGGGAGATAATGTTTGAAATAATTTCTCTGGAGAAGGGGAAGAGGCAATAACTTGGAATGAATGTTCAACATTGTAGAGAGCCCAGGTGATATTGGTAAACCAGGATATATCCTGGCACAGGTCTATGAAGTTGAGCTACATTTCTCTGGCAATAACTGTGAAGCAAATCATTTGCTGTAATTCAGGTTCAGAGTGTCCTCAAGATGAAGAGAGTGGGATGGTTGAAGGACAATACACAGAGGGACTATAAATAGTGAAATAGATTTCAACCAATGACAAGTCAGTGGTTGAAATCATGGAAATGGGGCCTAAACGGAGTAAAGGGAAGCTGATGATAGGGAAAAAATAAAGATCAAAGAAGTAGAGTTTTGATGAATCCCAATAATTGATGAAGTGGAAACTCCAAGTAGATGCAGTCAATGATTAGCGAGAAAAGTAGGAAGTTGCAAGGATCATTTTTTTTTTTTCAAAAAATCACGACAATATAAATGAGCCTCAGAGAACTGAAGTTTGCATATAAAAGCAAAAAAGTAAGTGTGGAAGGAGCAGGGAGGAAAGAACACATAACGTGTGGGAGTAAGAGGTTCGTTTACTTCGCAGAAATACACAGGAGACAGGACCCTCCGGGGAAAAATCTATTTTTGAAGACAAGGAGATTCAAGATCCCTTAGTGAAAAGTTTCTGGATGTAGGTTCTATACACAGAATAGCGCCTTCTTAAGGAATCATGAAAAGATCTGGGTAAGAGTGAGACAGTGAAATTTGTGTTAGTGAAGTGGCATTAATGAGAAGTACAGTATAGGCATTAACATGAGAGGACATGAACCAATGGGATTTGCATTGTGGGTATTACCAAAGGATATTAGGCATGATATGGTAGTTTTAGTGGTGTCACTGAAAAAATTTTTAGTCATGTGAATCTAAAATTTAAAAAATTTTTCTTGTAACTAAACTTAGACATGGCATGAATGGCTGTATTTTTCTTTCAAAATCACTTTATTGAGGTATAATTTGAATGCCCTAAAATTCACCAAGTATTAAGTGTATCATAGTTGGTAAACATACAGAGTTGTGCAATCATCACCACAATCCTGTTTTAGATAGTTTTCATCACCCAAAGATTTTCCTTGTGCCTTTGGCTCAGGTCATGATCTCAGGGTCCTGGGTAGAGCCCTGCATCGGGGTCTGTGCTCAGCGGGGAGTCTGCTTCTCCCTCTCCCTCTGCCTGCCGCTCTGCCTACTTGTGCTCTCTTTCTTTCTGTCAAATAAATAAATAAAAAATCTTAAAAAAAACTTACCAGTGAATTCAGAGTCTGGAACTTTCTTCATGAGAGATTTTTTAAATTACTAATTTAATTTCTTTATCTGTAATAAGTTTATTCAGATTATCTCTTATTGAGTCAGTTTTGTTATCTGTTGTCTTTGTATTAATTAGCTAATTTCATTTAAATTGTCTGATTTACTGGCATAAAAATTGTTCATAATATTCCCTTACAATACTTTTGAGTTTCTGTAGGGCCATAAGTAATGGCTTTTTAAATTTCTGATTTTGGTACTTTGTTTTCTCTCTTACGGTTTGTTGACTTTTTTTTTCAAAATTAATTTTTGGTCTCATTGATTTCATTCACTGATTTTCTGAATTCTCAGATATCTACTATTTCATTTCTGCTTGAATTCAGTTTCTTCCTCCTTTCTCCTGACCATTGTCTCTATGTTGATGTCTATATTGAGTAAAGGTCTTTCTTTTTAAATAGAGACACTTAAAGTTATAGATATCTACAACCTATTTAGCAGGGTCCAATCAATTTTTATATTTTGTTTTGTCTTGATTCAGTTAAAATATTGTGTAATTTCCTTGGCTATTTTTCTTTCAACTGCAGACATTTAAAATTGTGCTGATTAATTCCAAATATTTGAAGATTTCCCAACTCTGTTTATTTCCAATTTAATCCTATTATGTTTGGAGGATATAGTTTCAATTATTAAAACCCTTTTGAGTCTTGTTTTGTAATATAGCATATGTCATCCTGGAGAATATTTCATATATACTTGAGAAGATTGTGTATTACCCTTTTTTGTGTGTGCTGTATTTTGTATGTGTGCTATATTCTATTAACAGCAAGTCAAGCTGGTTCATGGCATTATTCAAGTACTCTATATCCATGCTGATTTTTATATATAGTTGTTTTAGTAATTATTGAGAATGTGGCATTGCAATATCCAACCATAATTATGAATTGTCTATATATCCTTTCAGCGTTGTCAGTTTTTGCTTCATGTATTTGGAGATACTTATGCTAGGATGCATATATGTTTATAATTGTTATCTCTTATGGAGGTACGTGCCCTTTTATCATTATTAATATTTCTGTCTCTAGTAATATTTCTTGTCTTAAATTCTATTGTATTTGATATCAATATAGACACTCCCATTCTTTTGTGATTACTATTTGGCATGCATATCTTTATCCATCCTTTTACTTTCAACCTATTGGTGTTTTTAGTCTAAATGTATTTCTTGTAGGCAGCATTCATTGAATCTTGCTTTTCCATCTTGCATTTTGATTGGATAATTAGCCAAAATTCATTTAGTATAATTCTCCGTATGTTTGAATTTCTGAACACAGTTTTGTTATTTATTTATATTTCTCATGTCTTTTTTCTTCCTCTGTTCATTTTTACCCCCATTATTTTGTGTCAACTATGTTTTTAGTGCCCATTTTCATTTCCCTGGTGATTTTCTAACAATAATTTGTAGGGTTTTTTTTAATGTATTTTAATTTATCACAGTCTAATTCAAGTTAATCTCAAGACCTATAGACATTTTAAGGTTTTGTCTTACTTTCAATAACAAATAGCCTGCAGGAGTAGCATGGATCCTGATAGAGGACATGTGACTCACAGGGAAGAAGCAAAGGACTTTATTACTCACAGCAATAATGGAAGCCGAAGCATGGTCATTCCAATGGCTGGTTCTTTGAAGCCTATTCCCCACAGGGCAAACTGAAAAAGGTCAAGTGGTACTTGCACACACAGTGAGTTCCATTAAGGAAGGAAACCCTGAGGTTAGCTTACTCAGATCTTCTCTACAGGACTGTAGGCTCACCTGTGTCTTGCTCCAGTGGGAAGATATTCTCTATCTTCCAAGGCTGTTCATTATACAAATATCCTTGAATAGATAGTCCAAACCAAAGGCAGAAATGTCTCTGCTGACAAGATATACAGAAATGTGAGGGACCTATGGGGAATTGCCTCCCAGTGATTAATATTGGAAGGTCAAATACAACAATTTTGCACTAATACAACTTTGCACTAATTACATACAACTTTGCACTAATAAAACTCTATCCCACCCCCTTTTGTGCTATAATTTTATATATGTTACATCTGTGTATTTGATCTGAAAAATGCAGTGTTATAATCATTGCCTTACAGAACCATGTATCTTTTTAAAGAAAGTAAAAGAGGAAGAGAGAGGCATAATTATAAAATAATTTATATTTACCACATATTTATGTTTTCCTGTACTCTTAGTTTCTTCCTGTATAATTGTGTCAACATCTGGGGTAATTTCCTTTCAGCCTTACAGTTTCCTTTACTATATGTGGAATGACAGGTATACTGGCAATGATTTATCATAGCTTTTGTTTATCCAGGGATGACTTTATCTCACTTTTTTTGAAGGGGTGTGTGTGTGTATTCTGAACATGCCATTCTCTAGCCTTTTAGGCCCCAGTTGTTTTGATGAGAACTCAGATATTAATCTTACCAGTGTTGCTCTCTACATGGCGAATCGTTTCTCCGTTGCTTCTTTCAAGATTTTTTTTCCTTTGTTTTTGGCTTTTGAAAGCTTGTCTATATCTGGGTGTGGATCTCTTTGGTTTTGAACTTCTTTGGCATCACTTTCAAAATCAAATTTGGCCAGTTGTGTGTCATCATCCTTCATTTTTTTGTCCTGCCTTCTTGTCTCTCTCCTCTGCCTCCCAATTTATCTATGTTTGTGTGCCTGATGTTGTCCCTGGGTCTCTGAGCTTCTGTGTATTTTTCTTTCATCTTCTTTTCTTTCTGTTTTTCAGATTATGCACATTCTATTGATCCATATTCATGTTCATTGATTTGTTATTCTGCCATCTCAAACCCACTGTTAAGCATATCTAATTTATTTATTAGTTTTTACTTTTCACACTAGAATTTCCATTTGGCACTTTTATAGAATTTATATTGTTTATTGATAGTACCTTTTCGCTAAAATGTTTTCATATTTTTTATAATTCTTTAAGGATCATTTTCTTTGATTCTTTGAACATAGATCTAATAGCTGTTTTGAAATCATCTATAAAATCCAATATCTGTGTCTATCAGAAACAGTTTCTAGAAATCAATAGTTTTCCTGAATAAGGTTTACACCCTATTATTTCTTTACATGTCTCTTACTTTTCTGTTGGAAACTGTACCTTTTACACAACATATTGTAGCATTTCTGGACTCTGCTTGTTGTTTTTTTTTAACACAGGAGAGTTATTGTCATTGCTAAATTTTGTTGTTTTGCTTTGCTTTGCTTGCTGCTATAACTTTCCTGAACTTAATCTCTGGACTCTGTCTTCTCTGCAGTGTGTGGTCACCGATGCCTCTGCTCATTTGATTTTATTATTATTATTTTTTTAGCCTCAATTCCTAGTTAGTTTAGTAGGCAACCAATGATTGGTGAAAGAGTCTGCCTGAACCTAAAGATAGTAAGGTTTCCACTCTGTTACAACAGCTCTTTCTACTAGATTAGAGAGTATTTCCAAAGTCAGGCAGTTTTCAAGTCTTTTCACCCAGCCCTCTCCTGTCTCCCATGTGCATGTGCTGAGTTTCCTATTCTTCTGTAGTTTCTTGGAGATCTTGGGCCCACTTGAGTCGCCTCTTTATGTACATATAGCTACCCACCAAGCCGAGAATATGGAAGAGCTTATCTAACTCTACCATGGCTCTTAATTTCTAGGATCCCACTGCTAAAAGTTTTAATTGGGCATGAACTTCCACAACTCCAGGCATGATTTACTACCTTAGGTTAAGAGAGCTACAGCGTTTCTTGTAATTGTTTCCAAGGGTGTTTGCTGCTTTTATTAGGAATATTGTTGGGACTGGACTTTCCATTCTCTGAAACAAATTAAGTTTGCTTCCTCTGCCACGGAAACTTCCAATTTTCACAGTTAGCACTGCTCTGGTAGAACTATCATGCTGACTGAGATGGTGGGAGGTGGGTACAGGAGCAGCCCCAGCAATAATGACACAGATTTCCACTGTTGTTACCCAAAATCCATTGGTACATCATTTAAAAAAAGGTTCTGTTTTTGTTTGTTTGTTGGCCTTTGACCAATTTCTAGAATCTTGAAATAGATATTTGTGACAACTTTGTTCAGATACGAATTTGCTTTTTGGAGAGACAATATATGACATTTGATGACATTTGATTTGATATGACAAAATCAAACAAACAAAAACCATAATTTAAACTCTTTCAGATAACAGACTTTTGTAGTTTTTCTCAGATAATTCTTGCTTAATGAGTCCTCCCTTGGGGCACCTGGGTGGCACAGTTGTTTGGGGTTCCGATGCTTGGTTTCAGTTCAGGTCATGATCTCCAGGTTGTGGGATCAGGCCCATGTGGGGCTCCGTGCTCAGTAGGGAGTCCACTTAAAGTTCTCTCCCTCTCCCTCTGCCCGTCCTCCTCAAGGTCTCTCTCTCTCAGATAAATAAAATAAATCTTAAAAAAAAAAAAAAGTTATCCCTTTCCCATCCAGCCCACTCCTTCTTTCATGGAGTTTTCAGAATCCTCTAGCAAAATATACAATGTACTGCTATCCCTGCCCTCATCAGACCTGTTTGGACGGTTCCTCCATAACTTCTGCTGCTCTGTCCCCTCTAACGATAATGAGAGCCCCGAAACAATTTTCTGTTTGTGTTCTCTCTCTCATGGTTAGTTTCTGTGTGTCTTTTGAGCATGGGCAAGCAGGAGTGCAGGTGCCCATCCTATACTACCAAGGAAATGCAGGAATCTGAGGAATTCCATGTTTGCTCTCTCAGGCTTGGACACACACTGTGATGACCGAGGGAAGGCTTTAGCTTGAATTTGCAGCACTGGTCTTCTTTAAAGTCATTTTTCTAGAAGTCAAGAGAGTTGTACCATCTACAACACCTCACTCCAAAAGATTAGATCTTAAAAACAAAACAAAACAAAATACAGGTAGAAGTTAGAATCTAAAAATCATACCTACCTTGTTCTGACTCTATATCCTCACATACCATCCTGCCCTCTCTCTTCATAGTTCAGAGGACTATATGGTTGGGAGCAAAGATTCAACTTCCTATATCTTTCTGCTTTACAACAATACGGAAGATTTTTATTTAATTTAAAAGCGCAGTATTTACCAGTTTTTATCATCTTTTCTCAAGGCAATATCATTGTTCTGTCTCAAGGCCTGACTTGAGAGGATCATTTGATACAAGGGAAAAACATACCTCAGTTAGTATATATCTTCCTGCCACATTTGCAACAGGTTTTTCAAAATAGAATAAATCCCTTACATTCCCTGATAAATAAAAAGACATCCAGGCCTTGATTGATAATATTTCAAGGTGAGTCCTTGACCAGAGGCCCAAACTGGCAATGTGAATATCACAACATACTGGAAAAATAAGAGCCTCTGATATTTGGGAAACACTAATGAAGGTCCCCGGTAGTTGAATAATGCCTAGAATGTAGTCACTATGTCTAAGGCATTTCTCTACTTCCTTTGATAGTCTTTATCTCTCTACTTCCTGTTAGCAAATAATTATCATTATATTCTTTATTAACATCATGGTCCCCAGACTAAAACACCCCAGGGTCTGATAATATTAATGTTCTAGAACATCAAAACAGAGAGCCAAATCTTGAACATAGTGACTTTCTTCAGTTTACCTGCTGAAGTTCTTCACAATATAACCACCTTTTCTATTTTTTTAAAGATTTATTTATTTGAGAGAGAGAGAGAGAGCACACATGTTCACAGGTGGAAGAGGGGCAGAGAGAGAGAGGAGGGGAGAGAGAATCTCAAGCAGACTCCCTGCTGAGTGCAGAGCCCGATGCGGGGATCTATCCCATGACACTGAGATCATGACCTGAGCTGAAATCTAGAGTCAGACACTCAACCAACTGCACCACTCACCACTTTTTCTTATATGACCTGTACAGCACTTCCATCTCTAAATTTCTGCAAGTATTTGTTTGTGAAGAACAAGCTGTCTGAGGCCAGCGTGGTAGATTATTTTACTAGGCATGCCATGATAAAATACTGGGTGTCTTAGAAAACAGAAATGTATTTTCTCACAGTTCTGAAGGCTGGAAGTCTAAGATCAAGGTGTTAGCAGGGTTAGCTTCTCCTGAGGCCTTTCTTCTTGGCTTGCAGAAGGCCACTTTCTTCATGTGTCCTCACATGGCCTTCTTTCTGTGTACATACATCTCTGCTGTCTCTCTGTGTGCCTTAATCTCCTCTTTTTATAAGGACACCAGGCAGATTGAATTAGGTCCAACCTTAAAAGCTTCATTTTATCTTAATCACCTCTTTAAAAAAGCTTACCTCAGAGGAGTTTGGACTTTAACATATGAATTTTGGGGGGACAAATTCAGCCCATAACAGTTGCTGAAGCTACTGAAAGAACACAGAGAAGGTCTGTTCTAATTTGTGATCTTGTGACAACTACTTAAATTTTATTTTTTCTTTACCTATAAAATGGGGGAAAAGTGACTATCATAGTAGTTAAAATTAGAACATGGGCATAAAATTATGCTGCCCACTGTTAAGATACAGTTCTTCATGGATTCCTTGTGTTTCTGTATGGTCTCTTGACTTCTAAGCAAAGGGCATGCTTGGAGAGCAAGTGGAATCAGAACTTAAAGATAATATATCCCTCTGGAGATATCTGGAGTCATCTAGGGCACTGAAGATAAAGCCTTCTTCCCCTCAGATTGATCATTTGCTTTACATTATGGGACAATAACCTAAAGACAGCATTCTAGTCTCCCATGGAGGAATTCTGCTTACATTCTATGGTAATGAGTAAATTTCACTCTCTCTAAAAGGGAGGATAGGAAAGGCGCCAACAACTCTGATAAAGGTCAAAATCTTTTAAAATTCAGGGGCGCCTGGGTGGCTCAGTCGTTGGGTGTCTGCCTTCGGCTCAGGTCATGATCCCGGGGTCCTGGGATCGAGCCCCGCATCGGCTCCCTGCTCCATGGGAGGCCTGCTTCTCCCTCTCCCACTCCCCCTGCTTCTGTTCCCTCTCTCGCTGTCTCTCTCTCTGCCAAATAAATAAATAAAATCTTTAAAAAAAAATCTTTTAAAATTCAGAGTTTCTTTCTTGTGGTGACAGGTTCTCATGGTGTTTCCCTGCGGGAATGGGGGCACAGAGAACCACTATATGGTATAGCTCGGTTTACAGCTCTTTATGCTGTAAATTATAAAGTGTCTATGCTTCTGACCCAGGGATCTTTTGTTCTTCCGTCGGGGTAAATATAAAATTCTACCAGGTAAACTAGCTGTTTTCAAGTAGGGTAAAATTTCAGACTTCGTAATATCTGACTAATCCCAGATAAGTACTAAGTAAATGTCAGTTCTTATGATGATCTTGTCAGGAATGTAGATTACCTTAACCTGGAAAGTACACAATCAACAGAGAAATTTGGAATTCCTCTCTTAGAATTCTTTCCCAGGGGTACAGTTTAATTCCTATATATTTACCATGTGTAGGAACTGAAACTTTACTGAATTCACTTTTGCTACTTATGTTTTGAGGCAGAAATAAATTAGGAGCAAATACTCTGCTTGGAAGAAATGAGGAACAAATACTCTACATAATTTCTTGAATTATATTAATAATTAGAATATTTCTTAGAATATTTTAGAGATTTCTTGATTGTGTTAATAGAATATTTTTACCAAAGTGTAATTCAGTGGATGAGTTCAAAATAACCAACAACAATAATCATCCTTTTATGCATTTGGTAGAAATGACTTTTGTTACATTTAACAACCCCATAGCTTAGCTCTAAGTAATGAATTAGTTTGCCTTAAAAGAAAGGGGTTGGGACATAGAGGATATTTTCCCTTTAATTTTCCCCCATTACTAGAACATGCTTGAGTTCACTATCTTGAGATCATAGTCTCAGTAGAATTTGTGACAAGGACAAGATGCAGTGTGTATAGCAGATGAACCCTACATAATGCCAAGAGTTACAGTACCTGCCCTAACTACTGCACACAATAGACCAGGCAGTAGAAGAAAAGTGCATGGATCAAAATATCTCTAAGCATATGTATAGGATAACAAGTGCATGGGATGGTGTAATTCCACTTTGAATTTTAACATATGGTTGATGCTCAAGTTTTCAGTACCACTCATCTCCAGTCCTGTTCTATGCTTTTATTCTATTCTCCCAGTATGTTCCACTAACCAACATCAGTCCCTCTCCCCCATTTTTCAAAGTGTGATTTGAAAAACAATCCAGAATAGCTTTTGATGTAATCTAAATTTTTGGCTTCATCCTAGCCATGAAGAGATCTGCAGTAGAACTGCCCTTCCAGATGATTCTAATGCACACTAATTTTGAATCCTACTTTCCTGGCCTTTAAGTGTCTGTGAACTTCCTCATTATTTTAAAATCCAGCCCTAATAGTTTAATTATGTTAACTGGCTTCTAGTAGATCCTGCTGGACTGTACTAATAGCGTTCATATTGACACTATGTAGGCACTTGGTATATAAGTTATCTCCTAATTATCACACCAGTCTGGTAGAATGGTTTATTCCCATTTTACATATTAGAAAATGAGATAAATGGGTAAATAGTTTAAGGATTCCCTGTCAGCTTGTACCTGGAAGAATTTGGGTTTGAGAATACCAGAAGCAGGCCAGTAACCTGAAAAACTAGATGTTAAGTCTACCCAGAGCTAAGCATTTCTGTCTAAAATTTTTAATACACCAATCACCACCAGGTTGTTCCCGTAATGTCTGTCTGAAATCCTTTGCTTCCTTCTATCCCATAGACAGCTTTGCTGAAAAAAATTTACTCAGTGTAGCCATTATGTAAACAGACCATTCCCTCCCTTTTTTTCTTTTTGATTCTACGTTAATTTTAACATGTCTCATCAAATCACTAATTGTAAAATTCTCCATCTCCCCTACCAAAATTTTCTGGGAAACTGAATTAGAATTTCATGATTTTGTTCTCAGAATGGTTTTGAGATTGAATTTTTATCCCATTCTTTAGTAATATAACAGAATGCTCAGTTGTGCTTCTGTTGTTGCCCAAAAATTGATAGTGGAATCCAAAATTGGGAACTGAGAAGAGTCAAGCAACAGGCAATTAGAGGCCAGATATCCACTTCAGCATTTAATCAGAAAGGCTAAATTGGCTCTGCTACCCTGATTCTAATCTAGTCTCTGAACCCTCCATTTTAAGCCAAGTAAGAATGTTTCCAACAAAATTACTCACAGAGTTTTAGGGTTGCTTTCCTTCTCCATTTGAAGGTCTGTTTCTTAAGCTATCAGCTACATATGCTTATTTAAGCAGGAGTTGGGGAGGGAACTGAAGTGAAAATCCTGGGCAGGAAGAAGGCACAAAATGGAGCAGCAAGCAGAACCATCACTTGACGTGGCAAGGATGCATAAGTTTTCCATAGTATTTATAGTGCATGAAAATCAAATTTGAGACATGTTGCTGGTATCTCAATCAGGAAGCCTGCCAAGTCTGCTGGCTGCCAAGCGAACAAAAGACTGTGGGATGGTAGCGGAAGGGCTGGAAGAAGGCAAGCCAAAGGAATCACCCTCTTTGCATATCTCCTGTCTATAAGTTTACCCACCTATACAGTGAGATAGCCAGCCCTCAGACTGTCACACAGAACATCAATGATGGCCTAGATATGGGAGAAAAGATGATGCAGCCAAAAGAGACACTTGTTCCTTTCTCCTCCTCTTGTTCCTATCCTGACCTAGTACAGAAGCATGGAATCTAAAAGAGAAAAGAAAGCAGGCAGAAAGCAGAACCTACCACCTACCCCACGTGGGTTACTAGGGCCAGAGTTGAGCCTGACTTAGGCACAGAAGTATAGAAGATAAGCATTGAATGACATAGGAGATTAGACTATTACACTTGATTAAATGTATCTGACTTTTTCAAATCTGACAAGAACCATAACATTATAGAATCTGCCTTGATTGGATGAAGGGACAAAGTCACTGAATGTTGTACCTGGAAGAATTACTCGGTTCACACTGTTTAACAAGCAAGTGAAAACTAAAATGCGACGGTATTCTTGAGAATTATGGAAATTTAATTTTGCTTTGCATTTTTAGCCATTAATGCATGCCAGCATCCCCTTATCTCTTTATTAATCTAGGAGTTTTCAAAGTGTGGTGTTCGTATCAGCTGCATTGGCTTCACTTGGAAGCTTGTTAGAAATGCAAATTCTCAGGCCCTAACTGAGACCCACTGAATTAATAACTTGGAGGTGGGGCTCACCTGATGTGTTTTTTAACCAGCTTTCCAGATGATTTTAGTACAAACTGCAGTTTAAGAATCACTGTGTATTTTGTTTTCTATTTTGCATGTGTTGAGGGAAAGAGTTACACAGATTTAACTTAATATTTTAATGACAATTTTGTAGCTTCGTATATTCATCACTTCATTTCTGTAGTTGGTTTAACTTAAAAATATTTGGGATCTTCTTTATAATATTGTATCAACATATATTACAGTACAATGTTATTCAATAATTTAAGTAGTTTATAATTTTTATATTTTTCCAAATGAAAATATCTCATTTTATATATTTATATTTGTAATCAGTTACTGATAGTTTATATTAAATAATATATCCTACTGAGGAGCTATTATGTTAAAATTCCTTTAGAATATCATCCATGGCCTTTAAAAAATGTAAGCATTTCTGGAATTTCAGTATTATGCTTAATTCAGAATGACAAAGTTAAATGATTAACACATTCCCAAAATTTATATCTGGCTCAGTAATTCCTTAAACAGTTTATAATTGACCTGTATTTAGCTGATAAAGTAGTTCTATTTGTTTTGAAATTTTATCATAGCCAGCTTAAAATTAGCTTCTCAGAAATGTTTTATGTCTGGTTTAATCTCTAACATGCATTTCTAGCCTTGATTGGTATCTGTTTTTTTTTTTTTTTTTTTTTTTTACATTTCTTGTCTGTTTTACTATCTAGGAATATCACCATTTTAAGTTAAAAACTGGTAAAGTACTATTCACTCTAATAATCGTACACTTACATAATAGTAAAACAAGGAAGAATATTGTTGATAGCCATCATATTTTTTATAAAAATACAGATATATGTGCACGTGCATGTGCACACACACACACACACACACACACACACACTTCTAATTAAACCATGGCTTGATTCTACTTTGGAGTTAGAATAAGGATGCATAAGGACTTGCTTGATAACGGTTTCTGAGTAAAGCAAACTTTAAAAAAAAATTAATAAAAACTTCTCAAATTTTACCATGTTGTGAAATGTAAAGCGTTGCCAACATTGTACTTAGAAAAATAGAAGAGACTAATGATAAATGTCCATATTAACACAAAAATGCATTTCTACCAAAACAAAGGTGATCAGTGCAAAAGATACTTTGATTTCATGTTACCATTTACAATATATCCACATGCCCTTAGTGTAATGGAATTTGACTTAACTCTGCTAGAGTAATGGAGTAACAACAAAAATAACACTATCGCTGTGTTTTTGGATGTTTGAAGGATGTCAGGAATCTCTGTAAATGCTAAAAATACGGTACAGTATACCAAACAAAGGGATGCTAAGAACATGTGAGGTCTAAAATTTGTGGATTGGGGCCAGCTGAGCAGAGCAACAAGTAGTTCATTTTAGCAGCATGCACAAATGCTTCTTTCATAGAGGAACACTCTGTCACGATTCCAGCTCCTCTGCTCACCCGAAAAATCCCATACATGACATTTGCATTGACTTCATCAGCTTCAAACTGCACCATCATGAATACTAGCACGTATTTTGTATTCTTTGCATCAATAGCCAGGACAGGAGGCTAATCAGTGTGCCACTAAGGCTTTAAACACAGAGTTGCCATAAAGAGCAATTCTCTCTCACAAAAACCTCAACTTCAAAACTGTCAATTTAGTCAGAGATGGGATTCTTCCCCCCCTCACATAAACTGAACCTAAAGAGCTACCTGTGTTAAAAAGTTTTAATCCTTATGCTAAAATGTCAAATAATATTTTAAAAAACTGTTCCAGCTTCAACTAAGAGACTTCAAATTCTAAGTGAAATGAAGGCATTTGCTGAAAAGTATTATACATTAATATGACTGCTATATAGATTTCAAATTCTATGATAAATTAAATGCCTTCATGTATTGAAAGATATTATAAGTAAGATGTGGTTAGAGTATTAGTTGTGAGAATGAAACTCAGAGCCTTTATTCCTAGCATCTGATCCCAAAGGTGTTTGTGTTTTGAGCAAATATCATGGGGTTTAGACCTGCCATAGTTCTTAGAAAGTCATAAACTTCCAATAAATAATAATATCTTAAGCATGAGAGTGAATGACCATGTATAATATTCCAACAGAACAAGAATGTGAACATTTTTCTGTAAATACTCAATATCAATGATTCTTTAAGAAGATATGATTAAGGGGCACCTGGGTGGCTCAGTCGGTTGGGTGTCTGCCTTTGGCTCAGGTCATGATCCCACAGTCCTGGGATCGAGTCCTGAGATCAAGCCCTGCATCAGGCTCCTTGCTCAGCAGGAGAGTCTGCTTCTCCCCCTCCCTCTGCCCCTCCCTCTGCTCATGTGCTCTCTCTCTCTCTCTCTCTCGCTCAATCTCAAGTAAATAAAATCTTAAAAAAAATATATGATTGAAATAACTTTGAAATAATGGTAGATTATATACGTATATATAATGTATATGTATATATATTTATACATACTTATACAAACATGTACAAATGCAAGTTTTTTTCTTTTTTCAATTACAAATGGAAATTTGAAATATATTACTTTCCAGATTTTTCCCAATAAAAAATAAACTAAAATATCTGCCATGGGAGTTGAATCTATCACTTATCTTGAAAAAATAGATACAAGGAAAATTTGGAGAAACTGGTCAAAGGAAAAGAAGACAAAACATCCATATGTTATCTGAAACTGTTTAAAATTTTCCCTTTGTAATCATGTAATAGTTATGACTGAGAGAAATCTCTCCAGTTTCCCTTTTGCAGGAATAATAAACAAGTGATCATTACATCTATCTGTGTCAGACTGTGTTATAATGAGGTCAACCAACACTTTGGTGTAGTAAAACTTTCAAAGCGCATTTATAATTGAAAACCAATGTTAACAATAGTTTCTGAGGAGTTATTTTGCACCTGTGATAATAAGGTTTGACCTGTAATGGTCTTTTTTTTAATATTTGTAGATATTCCAAAATAATCACCAGAGTTAAGTCTAGTTAACATCCATCACCACACATAGCTACAGTTTTTTTCCCTTGTGATGAGAATTTTTAAAACTGACTCCCTTAGCAAATTTCAGATATATAATACGGTAGTTATAACTTAGCCACCATGCTGTAACTTACATCTCCATGACTTACTTGCCTTATAACTAGAAGTGCCTACCTTTTGACCCCCTTCACGCATTTCACCCATCTGTCACCTTCCTGCCAATCACCAATCTGTTCTCTGTATCTGTGAGTTTTATTTTTTTTTGTTTGATTGATTCATAGATAAATGAGATCTTAAATTTATTTGACTTTTTGTTTCATTTATTTCACTTGGCATAATTCCTTCAAGTTCCATTCATGTTGTAAATGGCAAGATTCCCTTCTCTTTTATAGCTGAATGATATTCTATTGTGTGTGTGTGAGTGTGTATCACATTTTCTTTATCCATTGATGAACACTTAGGTTGCTTCTGTGTCTTGGCTATTATAATAATGTTTCAGTGACCATGGGGATACATATATCTGTTGAAGTTAGTGTTTCCATTTTCTTCAAATGAATGTCCAGTTGTTGGATTGCTGGATCATACAGGAGTTCTATTTTTAATGTCTTGAGAAACCTCCATACTGTTTTCTTTCCACAGTGGTTGCACTCCTTTACACTCCTACCAACAGTGTAAAAGTGTAATGCCTTATGTACTACATAGGAACCACAAGTCAAACACGTGATCTCAATGCATTTAGAAGAATCTTCACAGTTAAAAAAAATTCACATTTTGTTTTGTTTTTCAGAAACCATTAACAATGTGGCTTTTCAATAAGATTAACCACTATGGTCTTTATATTAAAGGTTTAAAAAATATAGCCTGTCTTTTTCAAAACCAGAGTAATAGGAACCCTACCATTAATAATTTTATTATGGCTACCAAAAACTGGATTAAAAATTGTAAAACATTATGGAACACCATTTAACTAAAATTTTTCTGAAATGATAGCATTAAACTAGCAGAAGAGTAAATTAATGAGTATATTAATTTAGAAATCATTATCTCATATCTCATTTTAGCTGTACTGCTAAACAAATCAGAGTATCTGCAAAGATTTTTTTTATTTTTTTCTATTTTTTAATTTTATTGTTATGTTAATCACCATACATTACATCATTAGTTTTTGATGTAGTGTTCCATGATTCATTGTTTGCGTATAACACCCAGTGCTCCATTCAGTACATACCCTCTTTAATACCCATCACCAGGCTAACCCATCCCCCCACCCCCCTCCCCTCTAGAACTCTCAGTTTGTTTCTGAGTCCATAGTCTCTCATGGTTCATCTCCCCCTCTGAATTCCCCCCTTTAGTTTTTCCTTCCTGCTATCTTCTTTTTTTTTTTTTTTAACATATAATGTATTATTTGTTTCAGAGGTACAGGTCTGTGATTCAAAAATTTTAATTATTTAGTTAAATGTGGTCTTAAACTAAACTCTTCTCCTGCCTATGTTGAAAATAGACTACAGATGATTACATTTCCATAGACTTCAAAACATAAGCTTCTTTTGGTTTGAAATAAGAATGTTAAGGTTGCCAAGTACAAAGTTTATAACTGCTGTTATTTTGGATTATAAAGAGTTATGAAAATCCAAATGTTTTACAAAGTTAAAAAGTATTCTTTTTTTTTTTTTTGCTCACTTATAACTCAAAAATCTCTAAAGTCATTCTGCCAAAACATGCCAAGAAGCACAGCTTCTTGCCATATGTCTGCATAATCTTATCAAATCACTGCTAGTCACATGCACACTCTCACACACATACAAACAAGGGATGCCAAAGATTAAAAATATACATATTTTATAGAAGCTTGAATTGAGACCATGACCTCATTTGAACGCAGTATGTGGCCTATTTCTGGGGTTATTTTTAAGCTACCATTAACAGAAGTAAGTATGTGTATTTTACTTAATACTTCCTGTATTCCCTCCTATAATTTTAATGCATCCTGCTAGTCCAGAATGATTGAAATAATCTAATAATACATAATTTATTTTTTAAACTTCATTTACTGTGTACAGTTTTCTTCATTCATCAGTTAATAATATGAAACAATAAGATAGTGAATGGTATTCAGGAAGCACCAAATAAGCACTAGCCATAATATAATAATCTATTTGATGTTTAATAGTATTAGCTATTATTAAAACACATGTATAAATGGATTCTTAGGGCCATTAATGTCTTAAGTTCTTAAAATAATTCTATTAAGTTGTTAATCAGTTTTTTTTTTCCTTTGTGAAATATAGCAGTTCAGCAATCTATTCTGAGGTCATGATTGTCCAAAGTTCCATATTTCCTGTTTCTAGATACACATCACATTATCACCCTATAATATCAGTCTTCAGTTCCAGGCTCTGTGAGAAAACAGACACAAGGATTGTATTCTCCCTTGAGACATGGACTAAAGGGAATTTCAAATTTGGATGTTCCAATGTGTTTAAAGAATACCTACTTCATGCCAAAAAATAATTAAAATCCATTCCTGTATGTCTATGTGTTGGGGGAAAAAAATATGAGTGGGAAAAAGCAGGAGGAGGGAGCTCCTCTCCTTTCTCAAATATCACCACATTTTGTTCCAGGATAAGTAAGTCTCAAGTGCTTTACGGTATAGGAGGTTCTTTCCAAGCTGATCTCCGTTCATCCCTCTATCCTAATATTATACTGATTTTCTAATCCAAATCACCATGTCAAGATGTATGTCCTTTCAGATCATAATTTGAATTTTGCATCTTTACCTTTTCAATTTCGTATCTCTCTGCTACCTAAATTCACACTATCTTGTAGTTAATTTTCTTTGTGTCATTACAGTTGGTAGTGAGCTACTTTAGTTTTGCTTTTATTCTTAGTCCTAGCTAAAGGACCCAGTGTTTATTTAATATGCAAATAAATGAGAATATTTTTTTGAAAAATACTGAAAACTGTATATAATCCACCCAGTGGGAACTGCCATTAAATCCCACTATAATGAATTTAGACTAGTTCAATGGTACTCAGCCTTGGATGCATGTATAATCACTTGGAAGTTTTGAAAGGACCTGCTCCAAACACTTATATTAAAATACCTGGAGGAAAAGGGGACATGGCATTAATCAGTTTTAAACTCTCCCAGGTGATTCTAATGGTTAACCATGGTTGAGAACCACAGGCATAGATGACCTTGTAGCTACCTGTAAGGTGTAATATCACATGTACTTATAAATTAGGCCAAGGCATCAATGAGCTAGGTGTTGTTGAAGCTAGCCTATAATGTGGCTAATCTGGATCTATTTCCTGGGCACTTTTCCATGGCACAATAATGTGAGAGATTTTTTATGGAGTTCAGACCTATGTTTTATAACCTATCTCTCATGACTAGATTTGGTCACAGTTTTGCAATTTAACGGTGTCATTTTAATCCCTTCTACAAAATCTCCTGCAGATGCTACTTTAAACTTTATTTGAACAAGTCACTTTGTGTTTTTCCAGTGACACAGTCTATACCTATTAATAGATTGTTCTAATTCTAGTCAATTTCCTGTTAAAAAATAAAATTCAGCCAAGTAAATTTGAAGATCTAATTGGTTTTATTAAAGGATTCATGAATTGGGCACCATCCCATCTGGCAAGCAGAGGGGAGCTGGGAGTTGTACAAATGGAAGGGTTCTATGGGAAGGAAGGTGGGGCATACTTATTAGCAAAAGAAAAGGATTGTTCCAGGCAAGGTTGCTTTTTGTTAAAGGGAAAATCGCATTCTTATCCAGAAGATGACCTCATCTTCCTTTGGGGGATGGAGAGGGCCCACATGGCAGATTGCTTCCTTGGCACCAATGGAGAAAATTCCTAACTGACCCGTTAAAACTACATTTCTGGGAGAGATAGAAACTGCAATTGGATTGGTTATCAGTTTGGGGATGCAGCAAGAGTGATGCATTTTGGGCTATAGTTTTCTTTTTAACATTTCTAATTTGGATTGATTAAAAATCAGCTTCCCTGGGGCACCTGGGTTGCTCAGTTGGTTGGGCATCCAACTGTTGATTTCGGCTCAGGGCATGATCTCAGGGTTGTGAGATTGAGCCCTGTGCTGAGTGTGGAGCCTGCTTAAGATTCTCCCTCTTCCTCTCACTCTGCCCCTCTCCTCTGCATGCTTGTGCCCCCATACCCTCTTGCTCTCTCTCTCAAAAAAAAAAAAAAAAAAAAAATCCACTTTCCTATAGTTTTCCTTGGTTCTTTCAGAGTTTCTTCGGTTCAAGACATCTATGTATTTCCTTAAAAGAAGCACATTGATTGATAATTTAAGATTTTCCAAAATGTCAGCTGAAGTTCCATGCATGAAAGGTCAGAATCATGAAACAAACTGACGTTTTGGAACCTGGCAAGACCTTACCTTGTTCGGGCGACTGCTTTCCTCCCCCAGGGACTCTGGCTACATCTGTTTTGTCACGGTGGAAAACTCATTTTTATTATGCTTTTATATCCTTGGATAAATAAACTGGGAATGCAGTCTGTGTAGAGTATGTTTGTGCGTGTGTGTGTATGAACACGTGTAATTGTATGCTTGGGTTTCTGTTTTGTTGTGGAAGGCAGATATTCCTTTCCTCCTGTTCAGCTTGTCTGAAAAGCAACACTCATCAGGCGTTAATTATTTCTTCCTGCTCTGGCTGATCTGTGGCACCAACATCCAAAATGACTTTATCAAGACATTAATAAAAATGCTGAAGAGAAAAGGAACAAAGATAGGACTTTGTAGCCTACCACATAAGACAGCTCCCAATACCTCCTACCTGCAATTTGAAAACAATCTCTTACTCAACATTCCTGGGGCATAATTTTTCAAACAGTTATCTTGTCCTTCCACCATGTGAAGACATAAGAAGGCACCAGCTATGAACCAGAAAAAGGACGCTCACCAAATAATTCAATCACGATCTTGGGTTTTTAGCCTCTGGAACTATGAGAAATAAATTTGTTGCATGTAAGCTAAAAAAAAAAAAAAAAAAAAGTTTAAAAATGATGTCACTAAGAATTCCACTGGCTTCAGGTAGCAGAGGTTTATTTCTCACTACTGTTCTGTGTCCTCTACTGTGGGTTCTGTCTGTTTCTTAATATTCTAGAACCCAGGCTGAAGGAACAGGGTTATCTAGGGTATAGTGGTTTTGTGGCAGCAGGTAGAATAAGTGTCAAAACCATGCAGTGGCTCTTAAAACTTCTGGTTCAATGTGATGTGTCACTTCTTCCTACATCTTGTTAGCTAGAGACAATGCTATGGCCCATTGGCCCTGATGCAAATGGGAGAAGGTGGGTATATTCATCCTACAGAGAGAAACACTGAAGAGTTATCTTATATAAGGGGGCAGTGGATATTTGTAAAAAACAGTACAATCTACTACAGAGTTCTTCATGGTCAAGAGCCTTGCCTTACCCATGGCTGTATTTCCAGAACCAACAATAATGCACAGAACATAATAAATCTTAATACTTGTTTGTTTATTGAATGGAAGGATTGATGAATGGCTGAATGAATGATTAATTTTGTGATACTAAGTACAGATGCCATTGAATACCAAGCTAAGGCATTTAATATTTTAACTGTTAAAAGAATAAGGCCTCATTAAAAGACTTGGATAAAAAAATATTATTTAAATAAAAGATAGCTAGAAATTTCTAGTGAAATTAGGGTGCAAAATACAGTCAGAAGACATTCCACCTAGGAACCCTCAGAGAGATTGTTAAACATGCAGATACTTGAGCTAGATCTTCTGAATCAGACTCTACAGAAGGGCCTAGATAATTATGATTTTTTTGATAGATGTATTTTATGATTTTAAAGTACCCTAAAAAAATAAAAGTGTCCTAAAGTTTGAGAACTTCTCACTGATGCATATAAGAAGAACAAAGAACTATTACCTAAACTCAACATATCATCAGAGAAATGAAGCCATCGATGGGCTAGGATTACCTGTTAATCCTGCCTTTAAATGTACTATTTTCTCCCTCCCTTTTGTGAATATTTCTTTTTCATCTAAAAAATGATCAGTCTGAAGTTAGCAATGACTCAGAGAATAACATCCTTCTGACTTACATTTGCAAATTCTAACCAGATTACTGGATTGTCACATGGAAGAAGGAGATGGAGGTGAGTGATGGTGCAGTGAGAAGGTGGGGGGGGGGAATGGGATAGAAGGTATGGGAACTAGACCAGAAATTGGAGGATGCAAACTCACAGGCACATGACAGGACGTCTGAGCTGAGTTCTCACACTTATTTTCAGATGTGCGATAAAGTATTACTTTTATTTTCTCAGAAAAGTAGAAGCATTTGGGATACATTAAGCAATCAAAAAATGTTATCTATTTCAAATATACAGTTAGTTTATCTTCCTTATATAACTCTATTATTTTCACATAAATGTTCATTCTTTTAGATTTTTGTCTCCTGCCTATATAGATAAAATATATTCTGAATTAATATATAATATTTTGTATCCTCATAAAATTTTGAATAATCTATTGTTTTAGTATCTTGCTTTATTTAGTAATAAATATAAATAATATAAATTATGTAAATTCATAATTTTTAAATACCTAGAGCCATTCCTAATGTCATCTCTAGAATTTCTTCAAACATTCTCTAATGTCATCATCCCCTATGATTGTTATTGATGGGATGTTATCCATATGATATTATGGTTGTTCAATACTTTCCCATTTTTTAAAAACCATCTTATTATGATAATACATTGATTACGAAGACACAGGTCTGAGGCTACTTGCGTTTGAATTCTAGTTCTCCAAATTAACCACAACAAACCTCAATTTACTCATTTATAAGACAGATATAAAAAACTGTCTATCTAGAGAATTATGAGCACTGAATAAAAGAATGTTTAAAGGCATAACACATGATAGAGTAAGCAGTCAATATTATTAGACACTGGTGTAATAATTGTATTATAAATTATATGGAAAATATTTATTTACATATTGTACACATTTTAATTTCATTAATATCAATACCTATTATATTACTATGTTGATGAATCTGACAGTTTTAAGGTTTTTGACACATCAATTTTATTTTATAGTAATTTTCTAGAGAACATACGTGGAGATAAACCTTCTGAGTCGTTGTATTCTCCCAAGGTTTATTTTTGTTCTCTCATTTTCAAAGTTTGTTTGGTTTGGATATAGAATTCTAAATTCCAAATCAGTTTCCCTCCCATCAGTGTCATATTGTTTGAATTAATACAACCGTGTTCAACACCACCTGTCTGATAAAACAGGCTGTTATGAATTAAGATTATTTTTCAAATTTTCTTAAAACATTTTCTACATAATCCAGTTTTGGTAATGAGAAAGTTGACACTACTTTTATTTTCATTCCTTTGTAGGCAATTTGTCTTACTTCTAAAACTTTTCATATTCTCCCTTTTTCTTTATAGTTCAACATTTTTATCATATGTGTCTTGTGGGTCTCATGCTTACTTCTTAGTACTTTACAGGCTTTACATATAGACAGACTTATGTATTTCTTCAGCTCTGGGAAATTTTCTTCTAATATTCCAGATTTAAGAGTCTCTAGTTCTAATAAAATTACTAATGTGGTTACATAAATGTATGCATTAAAATTATTTTCAACTTTCCCTGTATACTTGATTCTGTATATTCTTTTTGACAAACATGTAAAAATTTTTTTTCAAAATGTATAAAATCTTGATCTCATTAGAGTATAAATGTGTCAGAAATCTAAAAAATTCATTAATGAAAGCACCAGCAGGGTGGTAAAATTGATACAAAGAATATTTTTCAATATATTTTATTTTTTAAGAGGTTTAAATTTACAGAAAAATTGAGCAGAAAGCAGAACTTTACCATATACCACCTCACCTTTCCTCTAGTTTCCACTATTTTTGACATCTTACATTACTGTGGTATATTTGTTAAGATTGATAAGCCAATATTGATACATCATTAACTAAAGTCCATATTTAACCTTAGGGTTTACTCTGTGTTGAACATTCTATTGGTTTTGATGATTGTATCATGACATTTATTCACCATTACAGTGTTATACAAAATAGCTTCACTGCTCTGAACCTACTGTGCTCTACCTATTCATCCCTCTCTTTCCTTCCAACCCTTGGCAACCACTGATTTTTTTTTTTTTTTTTAACTGTCTCCGTACTTTTGCCTTTTCCAGAATGTCATGTAGTTAGAATCATACAGTGTGTAGAGTTTTCATATTTGGCATCTCTCTCTTAGCAATATGCATTTAAATTCTGTATTGTCTTTTAATGGCTTGATAAGTATTTTTGTTTTGTTTTTAGTGCTGAATCATACTCCATTGTATGGATGTACCACAGTTTGTTTATCTAGTCACCCATTGAAAGACATCTTAGTCGCTTCCAAGTTTTGAAAATTATGAATAAATTTTCCAGTGAGCATTTGTGTCACCTCATATCATTGCAGGATTTGGTATTTTGGGAGTTTTGAATTTTAGGTACATGGTGGCATCTCATTGTTTTAATATGCTATTCCCTAATGATACATGATGTTTAGCATCTTTCCATGTGCTTATTGGCCATCTATATAACTTCCTTAAGGAGTTGTCTGTTCAGATCTTTTGCCCATTTTTTATTGCATCACTTATTATTTGCTTTTAAGGTTTCTTTGTATTTCTGGACACTAGTCTTTTATCCAAAAGGTGTTTTGCAAATATTTTCTCCTAGTATGTAGTTTCCCTTTCATTCTCTTAACAGTGTATTTTCCAAATTAGAAGTTTTTAATTTTAATGAAGTTCCAATTTATCATTGTTTTTTTTCTTTTATGGATTGTGCTTTTGGTACTGTATCCACAGTCATTGTCAAACCTAAGTCACCTTGATTTTCTTCTATCTTATATTCTAGGAGGGTTTTTTTGTTGTCGGTGTTTGTGTGTGTTTTGAGAGAGTGAGAGAGACAGCGTGTGTGCGAGTGCACATAGTGGG
Source organism: Eumetopias jubatus (assembly GCF_037043125.1). Taxonomy (NCBI): domain Eukaryota; kingdom Metazoa; phylum Chordata; class Mammalia; order Carnivora; family Otariidae; genus Eumetopias; species Eumetopias jubatus. Next base: position 169,538,950 of record NW_028274809.1, on the reverse strand, counting down.
GGAGGGGCAGAGGGAGAAGGAGAGAGAAAATCTTAAGCAGTCTCCATGCCTGAGCTGAAATCAAGAGTTGTACGCTCAACCAACTGAGCCATCCAGGCACCCGTATTCTAGGAATTTTATAGTATTATTTTACAGTCAGGTCTGTGATCCATTTTGGGTTAATGTTTGTGAAAAGTATAAGGTCTGTTCTAGATTCATCTTTTTAGGCATGAGGATGTCTAGTTGTCCCAGCACCATTTACCAAAAAGATGATCCTTTTGCCATTGAACTGTGTTGTTCTTTTGTCAAAGTATAGTCACAACTATACTTGTTCAGAGAAGGGAACATTTCAAGAATTGATTGTAAGAGTTAAGAAATAGGAGTAAAAATTGCCAGCTTATTTACAAATTTACGTTCAGAATTTTACGTTTACAGAATTTATGTTCTAGAAGGCAATATAATCATGATTTTGGGTGGTTCTTGTCAGAATTATTTGTATCCCCACTAAATAGAACTCATAGTTTAGCATGAAACTGCAGATTCTGGGTCAGAATCAGTAGTAAATAGTATTTCAAACAAAAGCACATTCCATACAGATCTGAACTCAAATGTCACATCTTCAGGGAGGTCCTTCCTGACTGTGGTAGTAGTCTCTTCCCCAAGAACATTTTATCAGATGATGTGTTTATTTCCTTCTTTATATTCCTAGCCCCTGTGACTTTTAGCGATGAATAATAAGGGTAAAATAAATAGGATACCCCATTTTTCTAGCCCCCTTATATTTAAGTTGGCTCTGTGATTTGTGACTACAAGTAATGAATCACTTCAGGCATGAGCATAGGAAAGCCCCTGTGAGGCCTTCCATTTACATTATAGCCTGCTGCAAAATGCAAGATCTTGTTTGGAGGTGGAAGAAGAATGTTAAGATCTGAGCAGGCTAGATGACTGATTAGCTTCGTGGATGGCAAGAAACAGTGTCCTCTAGACAGATGTTTGAGTCTACAGCAGACATAGGGGAGCAAGAAATAAACCTCTGTGTGTATGGAATTTGTGTTGTTTGTTAGCACAATAAAACACAATTTGTCCTAATTAATACAGTATGTACATATCAATACAGTGAATTAGATGAGTGGTAAAGGAAAATGAAGAAAATGTGCTTACCCCAATGAGAACAATCCTAAATGCAGCATAATAATCTCATTACAGAACACGAGTGAATTTTTTGGGTCAGGTCAAGCTTCCAAAGAATTATGGGAGATTTCAGTCTAATTGTATACATGTGCTTCACATGTTTGTGCGACCCATGTACTTAGTAGTCCCTTAGTTAACTAAAGTAAAAACCAAATTGAATCTAGTAATGAGATTCTCCCTGAGTTACTCTAAAATTTCCAGGCAGAAGAACCTACAAAGCAGTCATGAGGGTTAGGGAGCAAATATCATAGACCAATCCCAGAACCAAGAAGTCAATCCTCACTTTCTATTTATTTGGTTAATCTTCTCAGGTTCAAATCTTGGTCTTCATTTTTGTCTTTGCCTATTTAATTTTGTTCTCTATTTATGTTGTTCTCTGCTTTCCTATGTCCTTAGAGCACTGGAAATTTATAAACTGCATTTGTCCCATGTCTCCCTGGCTGGCTTTCTAATAGGTTCTGCCGATGGGAATCATTGTTGTTAGAGATCAGAAGGGAGGAGAGAAAGAGGAACTTCCTGGTTCTAGCACAGCAGCTACAGTGGTCCCTGGTTATCTGTTTTCACTTTCCATGGTTTCCATTACCTGTGGTCAACTGGGATCTGGAAGCAGATGATCCTCCTTCTCAGGTATTCTCAGGAGGTCAGTGGTTGCCTAATGCTATGTCACAGTGCCTACATCATTCTCCTCACTTCATCTCATCCTGTAAGCATTTTATAATTTCACATCATCACAAGATAGGTGAGTACAGTACAATAAGATATTTTGAGAAGGAGATCATATTTATATAACTTTTATTACAATATACTGTAATTGTTCTATTTTTATTGTTATTAATCTCTTACTGTGCCTAATTTATAAATTAAACTTTATCACAGGTATGTATGTATAGGAATAAACATAGTACATATGTACTGTCCAGGGTTTCAGGTATCCATTGGAGGGGTTTCTTGGAATGTATCTCCCGTGGATAAGGTACGGGGACTACTCTATTGGCAGTTGCTAGCATTACTTAGAGCAGAGGTAGCTGTAAGGCATTATTGGACTTGAACACATTCTGATTGTGTCAATGCTGATCATCTTATTAGTGTGTCCAGAACTATTATTGCAGCCTCTTCTAGCGTGCAGTAGCTGATGTAGGCTGGTGTCCTCCAGTTTAGAGACATTATTAGCAAATCAGATTTCTTGGTATTATCTCTTCTTCCATTTTATTCCTTCAGTCCCTGTTATCTCTCTTTTGATCATTCAGCCCTCTGCCACCTGTATAACCATTCAGCCTCTTTGAACAACATAGATTAATTTCTGTTTCCCTGACTTAACTGTAGAGTTCATAGCGACAATACCCTTGACAGATTATAGGAAGGCAATGATGAGGGACTTAGCAATTTGTCTAAAACTAATGAGTGAATGTGATATAATGTATAGCAAATGGACATATTTTTATATTTTACATGAACTGATTCCTTTAGTAATCTGCAGCCTCTTGAACAATCATTGAAAATTGAAGTAAGCAATCACAGGCATGTAGGTACCCTGAAATAGTTGTCTAAAGTTTCATGCCCTAAAATTCATATACTTTACTCTGTTGGATATATCTTGGCATTTTATTTTACACACTATTCTAATAAGCTCTTTCTTTTTTTGTTCAGCCCAAAGCAAACTACTTTAGAACAACAATTTTATATGGGGGTGTTAGAATGACTCTTAAAAGCACAGTGACCAAAACCAAGATTAATAATTGACAGCTTAAACATAGAGGAAAAAGAAATAACCAAAAAGCAAAACATAGGAACTATTAAAGTATTATTATACAGAAAAATGTATAGAGATACAATCATTTTTACTGCTTTCAAAATGTCCCCACATGTCTAAAATAGTAAATTTTCCTATGACATTTAGCTATTAATAATAGTTATTTTAGCTTTTAAATTTTAAAATAGCAGGAATATATGGTTGGGTAAGTAAAATTACATTACAAATATAACATGTTTTAATTAAGTAAAATAAGTGCATAGAGAGCTCTGATACCTAAATGAGAGATATCTAAATGTTCATGGGAAGTTTCAATTTATATTGCTCTTCCCGGCATAATATTTATTTGCCAGAGAGAGACAGAGAGAGTGCAAGCAGGGGGAGCAGGAAACGGAGAAGCAGGCTTCCCGTAGAGCAGGGAGCCCGATGCAGGGGCTCCATCCCAGGACCCTGGGATCATGACCTGAGCCCAAGGCAGATGCTTAACCAACTGAGCCACCCAGGTGTCCCTCCCAGCATAATTTTTAACGGTACTTTCTTTCATACTTCCACTATTTTGGTTTGTACACTAAGGCATGGCTATCCTATCTACTGGTAATATATTTATCATTATTTTAAATCATGTATTTTGTTAATATTCACCAGCCAACACAATTTCTGATACATAGTGGTAGCAGCAAAGATTCTTTGTTGTCCTGAATATCCATACCTCCATACTCCCATTTTTCCAAAATTATACATTCCAAATCAGAATACACAGGACTTTTTTTTTTTTTTTTTTTTTTAAGGAGTCAAGTGTGACTGTGTGGATAAGTTCAGGTCAGATGGGATATGGACAGAAGGGTAATCTGGAAGCTTCCAGAAATTTTTCTTAAGAGAGTTGGCAGATATATTTTGACGTTTTCATCTCCTCCTTCCTGTCACTTCTTGGGATGTATGTGTTCCATTTTGGAACATGAAGTAAGGGGGGCAAACCCTTTCAGAATACGGCAGAGTTCTAATAGGATAGTCCTTGGTTCCCCGGGGAGTTCATAGAGCAGACACAATAACTAGCTCAGGACCACTCACCTCCAGAGTGCGTTCACACAAGAGAGATATAAACATATAAGGCGCTTATTTGTAGCCAAATGTAATCTTTACTGAACTAATGGATCTTCAATAAATGCCCACAGATTGAATCAATTATTGAATCAGGATCAAGCTAACATCCAATCTAACTAAGAGATAATGTTTTATTTAAAATGATTTTAACTGCAAGGTGCAGAAAATCCAAGTCAAATTGCGGTGAACAGTATTAATATATATTTAGTCATATAACAGGAATCCTACAGTGAGCATAGGATTCAGGGTCTGATGATTTAATGGCATAGTAGTAACACAATTTATGCATACTCTTTCCATAGTCTTACTCAGTCATTCTTTGACAATCATGGTCGATTTAGAATGATTGTTGGAAGCAACAGCAATTTTATTCAGCAGGAAAGGGAAGACTATTCTCTAGATTTTATAAGTGGAAAACTTTTCTGAGAAGTCAGTGGTAAGCTCTTGTTGGCTTCTGTTGTATTCATTCCTTTCACTGTGAGAATACTATATGTTGATTGATTTAGGCTGGGGTTTCTGGAGCAATAAATGGCAAGAGGATGAGATACTCATTAGAGTCTTAGACTATTCATAGCCCATCCAACATTTACATTAAAGCGGGGGGTGGGTGGGATGGTGTAGGTGGACAGTTGGGAAAGCAATGAAAGTCTATGGAGTTCAATGATGATATCTTCTATTGCCTAGCATGCCTGCCACCTGACATAGATACTGCCTTCCTTTTCATATACACTTTCAACTTAGTCTCATGTCTAGCATCTCAGTGTAATACACATCCCTCTTCATCAGATACACATATCTTTCTTCGCGGCCTGGTATGTACATATAGCATATCTATCTCCAATGTATGTGTATAAATATAGAAAAAAATTTTAAAAATACTAGAGTGAAGAATCTCATTTGTAAAACTTTGAATAGAAAAGACCATCCAGTTTCATTCACATATCACATCATATTAGAGAGGAAAAAATAAGAACTCTTTGAGCTGGTTATAGAGTGCTCCTTAGGAAGAGTCCTCATGTTTATTGTTGCCATGACTTCATCTAAGATTGTTGCATATTACAGTTTTATACTAAATTTTAAGTCTTACTAAAAACTATTGTCTGCCGATGAACTACAAGTAAAGTCTAAGTAAAAATGGCAAAGTATTATATTAGCAAATTACTTCAGCATTATTACTGATACCATAGTACTAACGAGGAACACTGGAAAAAATTGAAATAATTATCTAAAATACTTAGCTATAAGAACATTATTTTATCTATGCAAATTGTTACCTTGGCAAGTTGGAAAATGATCTATTTTGTTATGCATTACAGAGGAGTTATGTTTAATGAGAGTGAATATAGAAAAAATATGTTTGGGGCAGTTTGCTTATATATTTTTCCTTAAGTTTGCTTTATAAGTAATCATTTATGCATTGTCTATATTATTAGAGATTGAAGTTTAGCAGCTCATCACCATCTATTTAACTTTTTGTAGAAAAGAGTATTCAAGAATGCGGAAGTAGATTTTTCTTTAAAGTTTTGTGGGTTCTTTTTTTAAAATAAATTTAGCTTCAGGACTACTTTTCTCTAAATATTCCTCTGGCTAGAATGATCACTAGTACAGAGATTTCAAATCATTTGATCTACAAAGTTATACCTGGCAGGTTGGTCTTATTTTTGCTCTTTTACTTCATTCTTTTGAGTATTTGGCAGGACTAATCATGATTGATATGTGGTAAAAGAGACTGCTGGGAAAACTGCTTCCAAGCAATGTGTTGCTGATGAAAATGGGGCAATTTAAGATTTTTAAATAAAGATGGAATAACTTCAGTATTACAAAATGCATGGATTTCAGTGGGAACTGGAATAAGACTTCTATTTGGACTGATACCAGTTAATAGTTATGCTAAACTGCAAATGCCATTAGCATTTGCTGTCAAAAGAAAAACTGAGACTTAAAAATGCCTAGAAAAGTTTTCTTTATTATATGATAAAGCAATCTAGGAAAATTATATAAGGTGTTATCAATGGCTACAAGGTGAATTGTACATTTCCCTTACTTTAATATATATGCTTTCACTCTTCTCAACTTTCTTGGTTAAATTATAATATGGTAAGAACAGATAATAAGGCACATTTTTCAATCACATACTTCCTATTTAAAATTATTTCTAGTTATTATAAAGATGTTATAATAAAATGTATCTCTAAAATACAAGAGGTTTGAAGCAAAGGGGTAAAGACACTGCTAGAATCATGAAGAGTTCACTTTCTTGCCAAAGAATACCATCTGAATTCCACAGGGAACCTGCTCCAAATTCCACGAGGAGAAGCACATATCCGTTTTACCCATGTCTGGGTCACCAGGAGTTAGCACTATGCCTGGAACAAAAGAGATGCTCAGTACATATATTGAATAAGTGAATGGACAGAATGTTGCAAAATCTTGTCTTCTTCAAAGAAGGGTGTCGAAAGACAAATGTCAAACGGGTCTGTGAGACTAATTTGATCTAAGCCTATTAACACTAAGACTGTGCTTGGTGGCAACCATGAAAGAGGAAAAGAAACATAGGGATTTTTGTTTGTTATGCAGAGAAATGAATTATTTCTTTTTCCCACTAAGAAAGCTTACGTTTTTTATAAACTTATTAACTTCATATTCTATAATTATTTAATATTTGTATATAAATGAATAAATAAGGAGGTATGTGCCAAAATGTCTATCAATGGACAAACAATTCCAATAAGGAAAATTCCCTTACGTATAATATCAGTACACCGCTGTCAAAAGTGACATCAGAATAAGACTACATATTGATGTTTAATACTTTATTGCTTAGAAGTTTCAGACTTTTCCAATGATGTTTTGTGTTCTATCTGTAATCAGATATAGTTTTTGCATACAAGCGGGACCACACTCACAACAGTGGAAATAGATGAAAACAAACAAAAAACAGTATTGCAGGGAATTTGCACAGTTTAGTGTTGCTCAGACTGGGAAAGCAAAGAGGGGAAAAGTCCCATTTGGGAGGAAATTTACTACCTTAAAAGATTTTTCTAGGATTTCAGAAATTCTCTAAAAAAATAAGTATTTGTTTTTGTAATTCTAAATCCTCAGAATACCTTTTAATTCTGTAGGACTTCAGTGTGGAAACAAACATCCACACATTTTTAGAAATAAAATTAAAAAATTAGTGAATACTAAAAGAAGGGCATTCAAAGAGGCTAATGAGCCTGATTTAAAGATTTTTTTTTTTTTTTAATTTGTCAGAGAGAGAGAGATAGAGAGCACAAGCAGGGGGAGTAACAGAGGGAGAGGCAAAAGCAGACTCCCTGCTGAGCAGGGAGCCTGATGTGGGACTGGATCCCAGGCCCCCGGGATCATGACCAAAGGCAGACGCTTAACCGACTGAGCCACCCAGGTGTCCCATGAGCCTGATTTAAAGGAGAGTTTCCTGCTTCCCTGCTCCACTCAAGCTCCTGTGCATGTTCTCACTGACATTTAAAGGCATGCACAAGATGTTTTCCTACTACTGACATACTTGTTATTTAGAAATTGCTTTTTTACAAATGTATTTGAGGAGTGTGGCAGTTTTTCCGTAACAGATATACTTAACCTCCATACCTGTACATAATAACTGCAAAAAGAGTGCAAACAGAGATGAATAGTAATAAGTAACGGTCCAGAGGAGTGGTATCAGCAGAAAATGCTGGGTTATAAGGGAAATCAAAATGTTTTACAACATGATATGACCCAACATTGCTATCTCAATATTTGCCAGTAAAACCATAGAATTTATAATGTAGATGACACTAACAGAAAGATGCCAATAGATTTGGTTACAGTGGGTACTATTTGAAATTGTAGAGGAATGATGAGTCACTATAGCTTTGAAAATAAATAAATAATAAGGAAATTACCCAGAAAGCAAAAAAAAAAAAAAAAAAAATGGTAGTATTAGAGATGAATGTTAGTAAAATGTAAAACCCCACTAAGAAATATTTCTCAGTATCACTCCATATGCCCAGGATCTGTACTGCTGAAAAGATAATAGAAAAAATACCAATAAGTCTGGTTAAAAGTGATAAGGTATTAATTTGGTTTTATGTGGTTGTGTTTTCTATGTGTAATTTTCTATGTGTGATTTTCTATGTGTGATTGCCTCTCATAGAATGCATTCTATGGTGGGCATCAAGAAACACACATATATGTAAATGTATATATTTAAAAAAATCTATATGCATATATAATGTATATATATACACATATAAAGAATGAAGAATGATAAACATCATTAATAGCAATCTGTTAACTTTGAGTCCCAGATAAACCTCATAAAACATTCAAAAAACTATATAGACACTAATCTTGTGATAATTTCAACACTGATCACTAAATTTAAATAGGCTTTTTAAATTATTTTGCTATGGTAAAAATTCGTGAATTTCAGATATGTTACTAAAAATTATACGATAAAATAATTGAACTTTTATATGCTATATAATTTTCAGTTGAAAATCACATTTCTTGGAAGAGATTTATAATGATAAATAATAATAGGAGATAGAACCTTCCAATTAATAGCAAATACTTAAAGGAAAATATGGGTAAAAATGCCAAAGCTTTATGAAATCAAATTATCCCTATGCAAATAAATATTTTATTTGCCATAAATTTATAAATGATTGCATTTTCTTTCTTTGTAATAATATATACACAAATGTCACCAAATGGCCTTGTAGATATTTTACAATATGCAAGACTCTTTCAGTCATAAAAATAAGAGCTAGTTATTTTGCGAACAAAATGAGTTTATTTAGGAATAGCAGAGGAATTGCAATTTGGGACAAGCAAACTATGGCAAACAACAGTCAAATTTGACGAGACAAAGGGAAAGTTAGCTTTAGTAGGTTTTAGGGAGGAAATTGTGAAGGGCTGTTGGCACAGAAGGTCATTGGAGAAGAGCAAGAATGTGGTTGTGGCAGTTTCTCATTGGCTGCAAGTGGTGGTTAGCGTGCTGTTGCTGGGGCAAGTAGAGATCTGCCTTACTTTTCTTAAAAGCAGGAGATAAAATTCCTATGTGAAAGGTGTCCTGCCATTTCAGGATAAGAATAATACTCTTCCGCAGGGTAGGCAGACTGCAAGGAGTGGTACGTGTAGGAGAGCGCCCCCTTTAGGGCTTCCTGCCTTCAGTTTAAATGAGGTTTCCTTTACTTGTGTTCAAAACTCTTAAAACCATAAAGTTCTTATTTTTAACTAAATTTCAGGCTGAACTCATCATCTAGAGGCAGTCTCTTCACCTCTTGTCTTTAAAGCAAGTTACTTCTTAAATTTAAGCTTTGTTTCAACTGTAATTGTGAGTGAATAAATTAATCATGTGCTATAACATAAAAAGAGAGAGGACAATAGGCCTCAAGGGAGAGGTGAATGCAAATGAACTGAAGAATTTAATGCTCATCCTCAGTGCAATATTATGATTTTCACTTGAGCAGATGAGAAATAGTGGGGGTGTGCAATCTGAAAATCATCAGTACAGTTAGCTCTTCCCTGTTCCCAAACTAAAAATCCATCAACAATCTGAATACCAGAATATAACTCCACAGTCCAAAAGCCTTTAATGCTGCAAACTCATCTGTACTACTGCTCTATGTACAGCATACCAAATAAAACAATTTAATTATTTAGCACCTATGTAAATTTGTGTGTGTTTGTGTGTGAACTTGTATCTTGCAAACACCTGCTTCAACCATGCATAATGTAAACAACGGTCCCAATGAGAGGGGTTGTGTATAGGATTCTTCATAGATTTTTCCAATCTACTTCATCCTGCTATTTTGGTAGTGTTGCAACTGTGTCTAAAAATTAGAATATAAAATACATGTAATGACTTTTATATTTTTTATTGCCTAAAGCAAATAGGTCACAGAATAATTTAGATGGGTTACATTTTGTTATTCTTGACAGTTTCCAGAGAGAGAGCAATGAAATGGAAGCTACTTTCACCTATGTCTAGATGTCAGGAATATTCTATGTTGGCTCAATACATAAGGAGATTTTGTATCTTTCTAGTGATATCTGAGAACCATCTGGAACTTATAACATCTTCAATACTGGGTTTTGAGTATTGAAGTAATTTAACCAGAACCAGTAGAATCAAATGTGTCATTATTTCCCCTACTGCAGAGCATTAATTTGGTAGATGGAAAATTATCTTTTTATGTTCTTGAGTAGTCCATGGAATATATACCCACAGCCTAGATATGGGTCCGATTCCCACAGAAGACAGTGGGCAGCTGGGGGGGGAGGAGGGGTATAATCACCACAACACATAGCTTCTTCGTATATAACTCCTAAGGAATAGAGCTTTTGAACTTAATGAGGCATGTAAATAAATTCATTTTTATGAATCACAAGGACTTTGAGAATTTGGACAACAAAGACTTCATCAATTGACTGTAGCAAAGCAACTCAGCATGCTATTTTTCCTGGAAGCGTATCTCTCAAGCTCCTGGTTGGAATTTCTTTCTCAATCTTGTCTTACAATTAAAAGATTTTGTGGAATTTCTTTTGATTTATGATGTTATGAAATGTAGAGAGTATGGCCTGTGGCATGAAACAGTCCTTGTTCGAAAGTGCATTTTCAGTAAGCATTAGGTGAGTGAGCTTGGAAGAGTCATTCAAACCCTAGACATTTCAGTTCCTTCTCTGTGGCTTGCAGTGAGAATAGTTGTTTCAGATTTAGATAATGTGTACAAATTGCACATCTAGCATAGTGCACATACCAGATACTACAGGAATATCATGGTACTCTATGATAACACTTTTTAAGACTTCCATTTTAAAAATAAAATATATTGCTTGTCATTAAATTATATACAATGATGTCTGCAAAATAACCCAGATGTTTGCTATTCTGCCCTTGAACCCAGTGATCCTTTTTTATTAATTAATAATTACTAACATTAATGTTTTGGTGATGTGTTCTTCTAAATTTAATACTTCTCAATAGCACTGAGCAGCTGACAACAAAAACCTAGTTCAAAATATTTTCATAGAAAAAATTTAACATTTATTGAGCATTGTTGGTGACATATACTTTATTTTAAAAGCAGATACTTTTTCCATATTTTTCAGATAGTCACTGACTCTTAAGAAGTTTAAATAGCTTGCCCAAGTTTATAAAGCTAAAATTTAGGCTCAGGTTTCTTTGACTACAACCTCTACCGATTGTGCAACACAGCATCTCTGTACTTGTGCCAGTGGAGGATAATGAAGTAGAATGCCCCACAGGTCCCTTTAACATCTCATTCTTGTGGATTCTGATCAAAAGAGATCTCTAAATACAATGAGAACAATTCCAAAATTTATGGTATTAACTATGCCAAGAAAGGCATTTTCAATTCTATCAAAATTATGATTCGTGGACTACTTTCACAAATAGAAAAAAATTTTGTAAACTGAAGACAGCTGTAGATGGAGATTAGCCCCAGTTTCACAAAGAGTAGAAAGAGAGCACATCATATGTGGGCTGAGGAGAGAAATGTATAGAAGGGAAGAAAAAACTAAAGGGGTCCGCCCAGATCAGGTATAAAGTTTGAAGTTGCAATTACAGATTATTTTGTAATATGTAAGAAAGGAGACACCTGCACAGCTCTTCCTTGCCTATTAGATATTAAGTTATATGCATCACATTATTGCCGCAGCTTTCAGATTCCTTAGAAAGAACTCTCCCGTGTTTATCTCTACATTTCCCTCTTTCCCCTGGGCTAAATAGTCGTCTTCCTCTTCAAGCTCTGATATTTCTTGTTTTCATTCTTATCCCACAAAAATGCTCAACTCATTTCTATTCTCTTATCCCTGTTCAACATTTTTTTTTCAACATATATTCTATTTCTTCTTTTTCACCTTTGGTGAAAGCCTATATCTGGCCTCCAAGGCCATGTAAATGGTCTCTGCTTTGTTCTTCAGTACACTTTTTTTCCTCTCTCTCCTTTTTTATGTTAAACACCATACATCATTAGTTTTATTTTATTTTTTATTGTTATGTTAATCACCATATATTACATAATTTGTTTTGGTGTAGTGTTCCATGATTCATTGTTTGCGTATAACACCCAGTGCTCCATGCAGTACATGCCCTCTTTAATACCCATCACCAGTACTTTCCCTACACTCACGCCCCTGCTTTGCCCCCATGTGTTCTGAGAATAAACCGTGTACTCCTGCTTCTGAACATGGCCTTCTCTATGAACGAAATCTCTCCTCCATATCTACCTCTTTCAGTTATAGAGACCTGAGACCTTTAGGTCTCAGCTGCTGTGTAATTTGCTCTGGAAGGGCTTGCCTTTTTCTCTTGTCTAGGTTTGATCCATAGTCCTTTTATATTTCCACATTTATAATATTTATTACGCTTAAATTATTTGTTGTCTGTCTTTGCCAAGAAGGGCAGTATCTTTTTATTACCAGGGAGTTCCTAGGACCGAGCATCATGCCTGGCATATAACAGATACCCAGTTCAATTGAATCGAATTTTTCTGTCATGAAAATTCTATATACATTGATGTGGGCACTGAAGCTAAGCTTAAAAAAAAATGTAACATATGCAGTGCAATATGAATAGTGTATTGAGGTAATTTAGCCTCCATAGCTAAATAGAAAGTATGATATATGGTCCATGCTGTCAATTAAGTTTATAACCTGGCTCACATCTATTTCTACATAGTTAAAACAAATTGTATTTATATTTTGATGGAGGTCAAGTGGTGGTAATTAAGGGTACAGTCTATCACTCTTGTGTACAGACCCAAAAATGTAGATAACTGGGAATCCAATGAGCTTTGAATGATCATTTCTGTGGTTGAAGGGAAATTCAGACACACGTAGTTTGCACAGGGAGAAAACTTGTAAGGTTGGTCACATACAGATTTTAAGATAAGTATTTGTTATGACAAATGGCAAGATAATGAGTCTCTGCTAAAAACAAAACAAAATGATCCCTCCTCATTACAGGCTCTCCACTGCACTGGTACATATAATTAAGACAGGAGAAGTTTTTATTAAATCCTCTCTGAATTTGCTTGATTATATTCTGCTTTTAAGCAATCTGTAATCTATTCAGAATCTTTTTAGAGATCTTGAATTTGATTGTTTTAATTATAGCTCTGAGCTTCACATAAAAGCTTGGTTTCCTTTTCTGTAATAGTGGGGAATCTAATGGCACACATACACATATACACTCATGATAAAAATCCATGAGTGGTTATGCCTGTCAAACAAAAAATGCTCTTTCCTTCCATTTTATTTTCTTAAAATACATTCATCAGAATATCAAAGTCAGAAATTCTGGCCTGCTCCTTCTTAGCCACAGGATTCTAAGTAATTACACCATAAATCTCAGTCTCCTAGTCCATAAAATGTGTTTGTGATATTTCCAGATCACTTTCTTGGTGAATCTGGTGATAAACAGCGACTGGAGAAAAGCTTGACTAATATGAATACTGTCATATAAATTTAAAATAATAATTTAACTCAGTCGTCTCTATTTTCTACACTAGTCTACTCACAACAGTGTTGTAGACCTTTATAAATAGGGGATCCTATAAGGACCTGTGCCTAATTATATAGAGAGACATTTTTCTAGGCAGATTTTTTACAGTAAACTTAATTCCCTAGTCAATGACTCATTTTAATTTACTGCTGTGGTAAGTTTAAATCCAATATCCACATAAAATATATTGAGTCAGTCTTTTATATGCTAGCCTACACCTGTCACTCTCAAACTATACCATGAAACAAACTCACTTTCAGAGCTTGCTAACACATAGATTACTGGGTCTCACCTCAGAGTTTCTGATAAAGTTGTTTTTTTTTTTCATGCAAGTTCCTAGAGGACATCTATGCTACTACTCCAGTGGTAGCATGTTGGGAAATAATTATTCTGACATGGACTTTTACAGACCATCAGCATATGAGGGTTGGCATTTCATAAATGCTTCTCAATAAAAAAGTATATATTATGCATTTAAAATCTTTACTGAATAAGAAGACATAATTCCAGGGTACATTAAGGCAATGAAAATTATGGTGAAAGAAAAACTACTTTTTACACTAACTTTAACCTTTTTTGAAGCCTTTGTAAAATATAATAATTACCATATTGGTATTCTTTAGATGTACATGTTTTAACTATGTAAGATTCCTTAATCATTCATCAAATTCTTCTATTGTAATGCATGGTAAAATATTATGTATTTTTCTTGCATGAAGTATTTTACACATAAAACCCAGTCTTTGAATCATTAAATAGAAATGAGCATTTTTTTTGCTTATAAATTCTTTTTTGTTATGTTAATCACCATACATTACATCATTAGTTTTTGATGTAGTGTTCCAGGATTCATTATTTGTGCATAACACCCAGTGCTCCATGCAGAACGTGCTGTCTTTAATACCCATCACCAGGCTAACCCATCCTCCCACCCCCTCCCCTCTAGAACCCTCAGTTTGTTTTTCAGAGTCCATAGTCTCTCATGGTTCATCTCCCCCTCTGATTCCCGCCCCCTTCATTCTTCCCCTCTGCTATCTTTTTTTTTTTTAAACATATAATGTATTATTTTTTTCAGAGGTACAGATCTGTGATTCAGCAGTCTTGAGAAATGAGCACTTTTATGACATGGTTTTTAGGCTATAAGTCCTGTTAGTTTTAGAAAATTTGAAGATCTAAAAAAAGGTAGAAAAAGAAAAATAAGCCATTTTAACCTAGTACAAAGACAGTAACTTAACAATTTATTGGATTTTTTCATTTTATTGTAGGTTACTAAATGTTTAGTGTTTATTCACTTTAAAAGTTTAACATAAAAATTCTTAATATTCTTCATAAATATCATTTTAATGATAATTAGAAGTAGCACTTAGATATGTTTATTATGTTTAATATTCCATGTGGTAAAATCCATATTTTTAATTTTGATCAAGTGATCAAGTGATCAATTTTGATCACAGCCTAAGGAGACAATTATTCTTATATCTTTTACAATGAAGTTCAAAAAGCCACTGTATCTGTTTTTTGCAGGATTTTTAAAAAGTTACAGCACTCTGCTTCTAATACTTTTATTAAATATTTTTAAACTGTTTTATATACAAAAATGCATATATATGTAATTGGTGATTTTGACACCTGTATAACTATCATGCTATTCGAGAAATAGAACATTAGCAGCTCCATAGGGGTACCTTCACATCAAGTTCCAGGCATTAGCATAACTCCCCATGCCATAGAGTAGTTTCACTTGTTTTTGGCTTTACCTAAATGGAATCATGTGTTATTTTTTATTTATAGCTTACCTAGCTCCAGATATCTTTTGTGTGAGATTTACACATCTTTTTATATAAAACAGTAGTTGGTTCATTTCCACGGCTGTTTGCTACACACGTGAATATCTATACCAATACTTCAGTTTTGACTCTTTCCCGCTGATAATCAATGGCATAACTTGTACCTGTATAAAAATGTGACTAGGGTGCCTGGGTGGCTCAGTTGGTTAAGCGACTGCCTTCGGCTCAGGTCATGATCCTGGAGTCCCGGGATCGAGTCCCACATCGGGCTCCCTGCTCAGCGGGAAGTCTGCTTCTCCCTCTGACCCTCTTCCTTCTCGTGCTCTCTATCTCTCATTCTCTCTCTCTCAAATAAATAAATAAAATCTTAAAAAAAAATGTGACTAAATTGTCAAATAACTAGAAACTGAATAAGGTTTTAAATAACCATAATGGACGGTGAATGATAAATCAACTGTTAAGTATTCATTATGCTCATGTAGTCTCCATAACTATTAAAAATTCTCAAGCACCTAAAACTTTAAAAATATGTAATTCTGTTAATATACAATACTCAAAATATAAATGGAAAGAAATTCCATTTTTGCCTTTAATGTCATGGCTCCCCCGTTTCCAACCTTACTAACAATCATAAGAAATGGTTGTTAAATGAGCTCTTTATCATACAGGTATTTATATATTGAGTTAGGGAAAAAAATCATCATTGTTAAGAATTGTCTTAAATAGTTAATGATGCTAAATGTAATGAAATTGGCACTAAGTTAACCAAATAAGTAGTTGATAATTAAGAGTTAATAGATAAGATATTAATAATTTATAAAGTAACATATTGGTTTTATCTGCTTTAATTACAGTAAAGCCAAATGAAATGACAGTTATGCAAATACAGACAGGTCAGTCAGTAGTTCCATGCTCAATAGCTATGGTTGGGAAGGTTCCTATAATGGTGACTATCCAGCTTCTATGTACTCCTTTCTCTTGTGAGGCAAACTTCTGATCATACATGATGATATGCAGCTCAAGGGAAGCATGACATAATTCAAATAATAAACAACATTGTGTACACTGTAGAATGTATAATTTCAAAGATAAGTATTCTTGGGGTGCCTGGGTGGCTCAGTCAGTTAACTAAACGGCTGTCTTCAGCTCTGTCATGACCTCAGGGTCCTGGGATCAAGCCCCACATCGGGCTCCCTGCTCATCAGGGAGCCTGCTTCTCTCTCTCCCTCTGCTTGTGCTCTCTGTCAAAAAATAAATAAGATCTTTAAAGAAAAAAAGTATTCTTGAAGTATAAAAATCAGTATTCTTATAATCATGTTATCTAGAGAATTCATATCATACTCTGAGATTCTGTTAAATGGATCTGGCTCTAAATGATGAATTTTCTTGAGGTCAGACTACAAAGAGTGTGAGCAGGTTAGGAGCATAATGTTCAGTGTTGGAGATCCAGTTCACTGTGTATGAAATGAGAATTTCTAAGAAAAAGTAAGCTGGAAAATAAATATAAAAATAAAATAGAAATAGCACCAGTAACAAAATAACCTTTTCATTTTAGATAAATTTGTGGTTCTACAGTAGACACTTCAACTAAATAGAAGATACAAAACCAAAAAAAAATTTTTAACTAAAACTGTAAAATGATATTTATATCTAGGTATATTTAAAATGTGAGCCTAGCTCTAAATTGTAAACTTACAAGTTATATACGAATATTATCTAACAAAAATATAGACATACATTACTGAATCTGAAAGTTTCCATACTGTTTAAATATTAAAATTTACACCTATATGTATACTATATTTTTACAGAATTGTGTTTCAGTGAGAAACAGAGAATTATACAAATGTAATTTGACAATAGTCTACCAAAACTTGATAAGGAGCCCCAGGACTTATTTCACATTAATATAAGAAGTGCCCACTGTGGTCATTGTTAGATGCAATGAGGTCTTGGGCCATCTCAGTATGGATGACTTCTTCACCATCATTGGCAAGTCTTTTTTACATGTAGTCCCTTCCTCCCATGATTAAGATACAGGATGAGGAACAAGTGTCTCCTTGTTGGAATTAGAAAAAACTGATAAATCAGGAAATGCTTTTTCACTTCATATTTCAGTTGCTTTCTTTGGACACAGGAGGCACCTTGTGACTATAGGCTTAAAGAATTCAGCCACTGGAGACAAAAAATAATTTAAAAAATTTATATTCATTGACTATCCTTGATTTGTATTAGGAGGGCTTATTATTTACCCTTGCTATACATGAAGAACATTGCTGTTCTAATTTTTGAGGTTTCCTTTCATAAGGAGGCAAATCTTGACTAGCTGTTCTGAGTTACACTGGGAGAGAAATATAGTCTGCCATAGGCTCTCTAGGTTTAGCCTGGTTCAGTGGAGTCTATTAAAATTTCAGTTCTCTAATTTTTTTCTCCCTCTCTCCCTTTCTTCTCTTGATGTTTGTACCTCTCTTTCTCATGGTGGTATAGAAAGAATGATTCATTTGACTAAAACCTAGTTGACCAATGTGGACATCAACTGAGTGTCACTGGCATCCAGTAAATAAATGCTCTGCTCTCTATTTTGTCCATAAAGACATAACCCTAGTATAACCTAACCCTGGAGTAAGTCAATGTTTCCATTACCACATCAAATCATAGCAATAACATAACTTTGAAAGAAATGATTTCTATTTCCAGAAATGTTTTTTCCAATTTTTTTCTATGTGCAATTTAAAGACCTAATTTTCTTAAATATACATGGGACTTAGTTTGGCTTTAAATTCTGGCCAAAAGTGTTTGTGTTGTTGTTGTCTTTAAAAATTCTGATGTATCTGGGGTGCCTGGGTGGCTCAGTCGTTAAGTGCCTGCCTTCGGCTCAGGTCATAATCCGGGGGTCCTGGGATTGAGCCCCGCATCAGTCTCCCTGCTCTGCAGGAGACCTGCTTCTCCCTCTCCCACTCCCCCTGCTTGTATTCCCTCTCTCACTGTGTCTCTCTCTGTCAAATAAATAAATAAAATCTTCTTTAAAAAATCTGATGCATCAACCTTTATCATAGTATCAAAATTCCATTAGCATTCCATAATCTGGAATGGCTTTTGCAAAACAAATACATTACAGTCATAATGTAGCTTTTCTAATGGTAGTACACACAGAAAAATAAATCTTCTTGATATGTAGAGAATGTATTTTAATGGATATTTAAAGAAACCATGGTAAAACATATCATTAATGTCCGATGAACCATAACAAAAAGATAATATGTTGAAACAAAGACAAAACTTGACAGTAACTATAAACAATTATACAGATGTATTATGATGTTTTAAATTCTAGGGAACATCTTATAAAAGGCTGAGCACTATATTTTACCACATTCAAATATTAAGACAAGACATACAGAAATACCTAGAATCTAGGTATGTGCCAGTCCGTGCTTCCAACAGGAGTATATTTGTATTATACATCAATGTATAGTAATAACACAATATTAATGTATAACTCATTTTGTAAAAGATGCTATTTTCCCTTCAAATTCGAATATATTCTACATAACACTACCATCATTTTCATTAAGGACTTATCATACAATATTGTCTTTCACAGGAAATTATGTTAACCACATGGTCTCTAGCACTACCTCACCTCAAGTAAATGGCTTTAATGTTACCCTGCTGTGTAAATATGTTCCACCCATGGTATTTTATGCTGCTCTGTACCACTATGCTAGAGTAACTTGTTGTGCGTTCCAATTGTGTACATAATAGATGAACTTAGGTATATTATTTGTCTTTAACAAGTGGTAATTTAAACATGATCAGCTAAGTGATTATAAAATAGCTCCATAAATAATTATTTAAATACCAAATTTTACAGGGTCTGTTTTACAAATATTTGCCCCATTTAGAGTCAGGGGAGGACTTATGGTAACTTTTATGTTACTTTTCCATGCACATGTGCGTGTGTATGTGTTATAATCAGTTGTGTGGTATGGTGGGCTTTATTCAAACTGACAAGTTCTAATCCCATTAAATGTTAACTTACTAGCATACCTTAACATTAAACGTGAACTTATTAAATTGTGTGACCTTGGGAAAGTTTAACTGCTTTGTAGCAGTTATATAGGTTTATTTTTTTGATAATGAACTGTAGGTGTGATGAGAGGATTGATTACTTGATACTGTAGATATGCAGAACTTGGTTTCTAATAGATGCTCAGTAAATGGTACCTAAAACCATTTCCATATTTTCAAGGCAAAAATAATCTTATCTTTCTGCTACTTTCCTTTGATGTTTCTCCCTTTAGTTCTTTTATGATTTGTTTTGTTAACTACAAGATATTGAATCACATTTCCACTTTGTTGTTAAGAATAGCTTAGCAAATAAAATAGCTGCAAATCAAAATGTAAGACATTTATTTTCATGTGCAGTTCAACTTGTATATAGTGCAGGTACAGAAAATAAGATGCTTCGTTTTGATTTTTCTACTGAGAAATACAGAATACAGGAATTTGTATGAATAACACTTTTTTTTTTTTTTTTTTTGCCAGCATCTCTACATTGCTCTTTGATTGTGCTTTTAGATGCATTTGAAATGTGTGTGTGTGCTGGGGAGGGGGGTTCCATAAACACAACTGGTTTTCAATAAACATTATATTTAACCACATCACATTTAAGTTGCTATAATATTAGCATATAAACTTAATGGTTTTATTTTGTAAGAAGCAGTTTTAATTTCATTAAAAGAAAGCTTCTTAGACATCTCCAAAAGAGAGGAAAAAAAGCTAGATTTCTTTCAGTCATGGAATTTTCTACGTCAGAATTAATATTAAGTCACTGAAGTATATCTCCCACTTGGAAATAAAATTAGAATAATAGAAATACTAAAGTTTGACTCTGCTCCACATTGCTTTTCTATTTTTTAATCTCTTTTTGGCTATTTTATGTGTGTGTCTTGTGAAAGTAAATTCTTCAGTACCTCTAGGCTAAGAGTTTAGGGACTATTGGGTTTCAACCTCATAATCACAATAAAAAGAAATATATTTGAAAACCCTAGGACTTCATGCCTTGCCTGCTGTCTGAAATATTTAAGGGTATTTCAAGTGTCTGAAAATAATTAACTTCAGAATATGTACTCTTATTAAACTTAGACTACCTAGCATTTGGTCAAATTGGTATTTTCTTTCATCTAGATTTTCCAGCTTCGAACATCTTCAAAATGTGTCTGAGGCCATTTCTGGAGGAAAAAGTAATTCACATACCATAATAGTCTTTTAAAGCGTCCAATTCATTTGGTTTTACTAAAGTGGGACAACTACCACCACTATTTAATTCTAAAGAATTTTCATCACCCTAAAATGAAACCTGTACTCATTGGCAGCTCCTCTTCTATGCCTTTACCCCAATTCCTGGCGACCACTAATCCACTTTCTGTCTTTATTGATTTGACTATTCTGGGCATTTCATATAAATGGAATCATGATATGTGGCCTTTGATCTGGCTTGTTTCATGTAGCCTCATGTTTTTAAGGTTCGTCCTAAACTCCTTTTTATAGAGTAAGATTCTTAATTTTGCAGCAGAGTCCTTCCCAGCTCAAGTAATGTTCAAACCATTTCAACTTTTCAAAAGTTTGATTTATTGCAATTCTGCAATTTTTTTTTCAAAGGTGGAGAGACAAATGTAAGCCCTGTCCCTTCTAAATGAAGTGAGTTGGCGTTCTCATCCTTCACTTTGTCCCCCTGCTTGGTTCGCTAGCTGTCCTGGGAGGTCTGTGAAATAAAGGTGATGTCTGGCCCTTGTCTGTCACAGTTGCCTGCTAGCAGCCATTTGGGCTGCATAAAAACTACATAAGTTCCTTTTATCATGCACTGGAAGGTTGGCAGGGCAGGTAAAACCTTTTTCTGTCAGGTAATTCATTGTTCTCACCTTAGAACACAATTTAAAAAGGCCCAAGAGAAATGGAAAATGATCTTAATGTAGATCTAACACTTAGAAGAAAAATGATGAACTGCTTTTACCTACTTCAGAAATTTAATAGATAAATCAATCTCTAAATTTTACATAAATGGTGGAATGCATCAAAGATAAATCAGAGAACCAGATAAGCAAAGTAGGTGCTTGAAAATCTCTGCGAAGTTACAAGTAGCCATATTTTAGCATGCACAGCCAATTTTCAGGGCTCTAATTAATACTGAATGTTTTTAAATCATGCAATACTAGTGACAAGCAAGAATGGATACCCAGAAAAATACACATGCTGAAATGTTATCGTACAGTTGTATTACTAACCTAGTTCATATTAATTTTTTTAATGGGATACTATGGCTGAGACGATAAAACTATGAAGACCTTGAAGTGAAAAATCCTCGAAGGCTCAATTCAGAGTTAATAGTGTAGGAATTGTGCTGTTCACTTCAGTTCTTTATTAGGATTAAATAGAATTAAAGATTAAAGAGAAAGATCTTACTTTGACAACTGATTAATTTGAATGTGAGGACATGGATTCTAAATTTAATCCTAGTCATATAAAAGTGATATTACATTTGCTGAATAATTAGCTGAGATTCAAAAATAGAAGAAAAAGCTAGGCATAGTCACCAGACAACCCACCTGTCAGAGTAATCTTGAATTATAGATGAAAACAGACTTAAGTGCACGTAAATATTCTACACGGTGTCTGACATTTCCACATTAGAACTCCAGGCCTTCTATGTCCTAGCTGGGTAACTTTAAATTAACTAATGATGTTTGCTGGGTCTTATATTTCTCCTCTATAAAAGGAGTGTTAATAACAGCATCTATTGGACAATTGTGAAAACTGAATAGATGATATTTTAAGGGCCAGGTACTTCTGCCAGGCACATGATTGACTCTTGGCATTACAATAATAGCTTCTATTTGCTGTAATTTCAAGTTGGATCCTCATGTTTATTTTTCCCACCTGAAGTTTTAATCCAATTAACCTAGTTTAATTCAATCTTTATATTTTCTTTTATATTCCAGCTTTTAAAGCTAAGTCCAGTAACGTGGAGAATAGATAAGCTAAAACCAGAAAACTACACATGCACTGAATTCTTATTCCATCAATGGTACCTGTAGGGTAGGTTTCAAATTTCACATCTTCAAGGGCTTTTAGGTTAATGAAAAATAATTTAGGAAGACTAACAAAGTTGACTTTACAAAGTAAACTTTGGTTTGAATCAGGATTCACATTTTCTGTTACTCCTTTACAATTATTAGCATTAATAATTTTCAAGGTTAACGTAAACAAGTAAACTCACATTTTTCTCATTGCTGTCAGGTTCAGTATCCTTATGTCAAAGTCTGTAAGACACATGGCAAAAGAGGTCACTTACCTTCCCAAAGTCATAAAAATAAATGAATAAATAGAGCCATAAAAATCTAGTCTTTATTTAAGCATTCCATTCCCTAAAATGACTTATGTTAGGAATTGGTAAATAGTTCAGTGAGTCAATAAAACCTACCATCCATGAGTTTATAATTTAGTTTTAACTGAGCAACGCTTTCATCTTTTTTTCTCTTTATCTTGCAAAGGTTTGGTCATCTGATATCTCCCTGGCATCTGTGTCAGAGACCATATTGAGAAATTTTAGCTAACAGTTAAAGTTGTTTGGTTAAATTTTTAGTATAGGGAGAGTAAAGAGATTAAGCACAATTCAGGTTGGAGCTTTTCTTTTGAATCGCTCTTATTCTCATACCATTCTACTTGTTAGCAATTAATATAGAGTGAATAACTTCCTAATTTTGAGATATTTACAAGTACCCACAACAAATGTCATACATAACTCCATATATTCTATTAGGAAGAATAGCTTGAAAAAATAACCACTGAATAAATACTAGGGTGAGAAAGTTTTGAAACATACTAAACTGAATCATGTCACTAATATTCCTAAAAATTAATAACTTTTATCATGGGGATTTGTCACAAATCATACTTGAGACTGAACAATGAGGGTAGTATTTTTGGTTACAGGGAAATCTTTCTTTAAAATCACTCTTGTGTTTTGATCTCTAATATGCTGAAATTTATACAGGTTTTGATTTTCTAAAGAAAACTCATAAAATCAAATACTGTAACATTTGTTGGTAGATTTTTAGAAAACCACATTTTTATAGAATTTTTACATTGATTTTGATTTTTGTAAATGAGTATTTGAGTTGTGGTGTCCTTTCAATCACTGACATTAGAAATCTCAAAGTCACTTTTAACCCTCACCTTAAAGAATGCACTAAATTATTTTGTCATATTTACTTATTGCCACCCTGCTCCAGTGTTCATTTAAGATTTCATAATCCCTTATCTAGTAGTAGTCTAATTGTTCACTCAAAATCCAGTCTCTTAGTTTCTTTATATATTTTTCATATATATGGCTATTGTCCTAATACACAGTTGAAATTAAGCTACTGTTCTCACAACTGTTTAGTGAGTATTATAAAACAAGCTTCTAAATTTACATACAAGGCCTTCTGGAATATGTCACTACACCCTACCATCTTTCCGTTATCCCCAAACCTGTCTTTGTGAGTGTTTATGACATGCCAAGTTATCTCTTATCTTAACAACACTGTGCTAAATAGGTCTAGTTGAGAAGGAGTGTGATGACGGTCTGACAAGTTGTCCCAGGCCAGAGAGCTGATTGTATGGCTGAACTAGGATGCTTACCATAGCTAGCTTCTTCCAAATTTCAGCCAGATATTGATTTGCCATTCTCTGAAAATAGAGGCATATAGCGTTTTCCAAAATTGCCTTTTCTAAAACTCTTTCTTCCTTCTCTACCTCTTCAAAAGCTGTTATTTTCTAAAGTTGAGCCCAGATTTCTTTGAGATTCTAGTTCCTTACCCAGATGAATAATTCCATTTTCCATAATCAACCAGATTAAACATGTAATGATAATTTAGTCTGCCTTCTTTTAAAGATTGAAGATACCTCGGATACAAAAATTAGACCTTTTATCTTCTTTCTCCTATGTTTCCTTTCCTGATCAGAAACATCTTTATTCTTAGGTGTCAGGCAGATTCGGTATGTTTGTTGTCACTCCATTTACTTTTTTCTTTTTTTTCTCTTTTATACAATAGAAATTTAATGACAGATTTCAAATACATTACTTATTGTATTTTGGATTTTTGTAACAAAATGGATTTCTAAAGTTTGAGGCACTATTAGAATAGCATCTGCTGATTCTCAGAATCCTGCTGAATACTAATACTGATTACATTTTAAATCTTGGCCAGGAACATTATAAATTAGGACCATGAGGAACTGAAAGGATATACAATCTCTTCAGTAATTAGTTTTTTCTTTAAGCTCTTAGCTATGTTTTGGAAGAAAAAATATATACTTTCAAAAATAATATTTAAATGCATATGCCATTGTTTCTATATTAAAATATTAATGTTTACGTATTTACAAAAGTGCCTCTGTAATATTATGATATAAATTGGTTGCAATGACAATGCAGTCAAATTTATACCATCAACAGAGAAAGTTTTCTCAACTACATGTGTGTATGTTAAGTGTATATAAGGCATCGCACAGGTTTCTATAAGCCCCTTCCAAAAAGAACAGAAAACTCCAATATTGTAAGTATCTACTATTTTCAACTTTGTTGGCTTACAGGAAGATACAGAACTAGATCAAGTATTTTTCACATAATGCCTGATTTTCATAAATATATTGGACTAAATTTTACAACACAGAAATAATAAAACATAAATAAATAGTACTTTGTTAACTGAGAATCCAAGCCACTTAAATTTTATGGTGCATCACAATTCTAAAGACTAGGAAAATCAACTCAAATTCCTGAAGATATTTGGATTTAATTTTTAAGTAGCAATAAAAACAAATAATTGTAAAAATCACTAGATAGAATGTTCACAGAATTAAAATAGTTTGTGGAATGAAAAGCCAAGTGTTTTAACTAAGTAGTTTGCCTGTGAAAGTGTTTTAATATTTTATTTTTATAACTCACATAGAATTCCAGTTCATTAAAACTTAATTTCAATGTTAATTTTTTAGAATTAGTTGTGGGTTATAATGATATGTTATCTATCCCAATTACATAAAAAATGTTATAAGGAAATTGTTTTAAATTTTTATTTTTTTAATTTAATTGTATTATGTTATGTTAGTCAACATATATCATTAGTTTTTGAGGTAGTGTTCCATGATTCATTGTTTTCATATAACACCCAGTGCTCCATGCAGTACATACCCTCCTTAATACCCATCACTGCGTTAACCCATCCCCCCTCCCCCCTCCCCTCTAGAACCCTCAGTTTGTTTCTCAGAGTCCATAGTCTCTCATGGTTCGTCTCCCCCTCTGATTTCCCCCCTTCATTATTCCCCTCCTTCTCCTAATGTTCTCCACACTATTCCTTATGTTCCACAAATAAGTGAAACCATCTGATAATTGACTTTCTCTGCTTGACTTATTTCACTTAGCATAATCTCCTCCGGTCCCATCCATGTTGATATAAAAGTTGGGTATTCATCCTTTCTGATGGCTGAGTAATATTCCATTGTATATACGGACCACATCTTCTTTATCCATTCATCTGTTGAAGGGCATCTTGGCTCCTTCCACAGTTTGGCTATTGTGGACATTGCTGCTATGAACATTGGGTGCATATGGCCTTTCTTTTCACTACATCTGTGTCTTCGGGGTAAATATCCAGTAGTGAAATTGCTGGGTCACAGGGTAGCTCTATTTTTAATTTTTTGAGGCACCGCCACACTGTTTTCCAAAGTGGCTGTACCAACTTGCATTCCCACCAACAGTGTAAAAGGGTTCCCCTTTCTCCACAACCTCTCCAACATTTTTTGTTTCTTGCCTTGTCAATTTTTGCCATTCTAACTGGTGTAAGGTGGTATCTCAATGTGGTTTTGATTTAAATTTCCCTGATGGATAATGATGATGAGCAATTTTTCATGTGTCTGTTAGCCATTTGTATATCTTCTTTGGAGAAGTGTCTGTTCATGTCTTCTACCCATCTTTTGACTTATTTGTTTTTTTGCGTGTTGAGTTTGGGAAGTTCTTTATAGATCTTGGGTATCAGCCCTTTATCTGTAGTGTCATTTGCAAATATTTTCTCCTATTCTGTGGGTTGCCTCTTTGTTTTGTTGACTGTTTCCATTGCTGTGCCGAAGTTCTTTATCTTGAAGAAGTCCCAAAAGTTCATTTCTGCTTTTGTTTCACTTGCCTGTGGAGATGTATCTATCTTGAAAGAAGTTGCTGTGGCCGATGTCGAAGAGGTTACTGCTTATGTTCTTCTCTAGGATTTTGATGGATTCCTGTCTCACATTGAGGTCTTTCATCCATTTTGAGTTTATCTTTGTGTATGGTGTTAGAGAATGGTCAAGGTTCATTCTTCTGCATGTGGCTGTCCAATTTTCTCAGCACCATTTATTGAAGAGACTGTCTTTTTTACATTGCATATTTTTTCCTGCTTTGTCGAAGATTATTTGACAATAGAGTTGAGGGTCCACATCTGGGCTCTCTATTCTGTTCCATTGGTCTATGTGTCTGTTTTTGTGCCAGTACCATGCTGTCTTGGTGAGCACTGCTTTGTAATATAGCTTGAAATCAGGCAACGTAATGGCCCCAGCTTTTTCTTTTTCAACATTTCCTTGGCAATTCAGGGTCTTTTCTGATTCCATACAAATTTTAGGATTGTTCGTTCCAGCACTTCGAAAAATGTCATTGGAATTTTGATCGGGATGCTGTTGAAGGTATAGATTGCTCTGGGCAGCATAGACATTTTAACTATGTTTATTCTTCCAATCCATGAGCATGGAATGTTTTTCCATCTTTTTGTGTCTTCTTCAAATTCTTTCATAAGTGTTTTGTAGTTCCTAGAGTATAGATCCTTTACCTCTTCGGTTAGGTTTATTCTGAGTTATCTTATGGTTTTTGGTGCTATTGTAAATGGAACTGATTCTCTAATTTCTCTTTCTACAGATGCATTGTTAGTGTGTAAGAAAGCAACTGATTTCTGTGCATTGATTTTGTATCCTGCCACATTACTGAATTGCTGTATAAGTTCTAGTAATTTGGGGGTGGAGTCTTGGATTTTCGACATAAAGTATCATGTCATCTGCAGAGAGAGAGTTTGACTTCTTCTTTGCCAGTCTGAATACCTTTTCTTTTTGTTGTCTGATTGCTGTTGCTAGGACTACTAGTAATATGTTGAACAATAGTAGTGAGAGTGGGCATCCTTGACATGTTCCTGATCTTAAGGGAAAGGCTCTCAGCTTTTCTCCATTGAGGATGATATTCGCCGTGGGTTTTTCATAGATGGATTTTATGAACTTGAAGAATGTTTCCTCTATCCCTATACTCTGAAGAGTTTTAATCAGGAAAGGATGTTGTATTTTTGTCAAATGCTTTTTCTGCATCAATTGAGAGTACTGTATGGTTCTTTTCTCTCCTCTTCTTAATGTGTTCTATCACATTGATTGATTTGTGAATGGTGAACCACCCTTGCATCCCGGGGATAAATCCCACTTGGTTGTGGTGGATGATTCTTTTAATGTATTGTTGGATCCTATTAGCTAGGATTTTGTTGAGGATTTTGGAATACACATTCATCAGGGATATCGGTCTGAAATTCTTTTTGATGGGGTCTTTGCCTGGTTTGGGGATTAAGGTGATGCTGGCCTCATAGAATGAGTCTGGAAGCTTTCCCTCTGTTTCTATTTTTTGAAACAGCTTCAGGAGAATCAGTATTATTTATTCTTTGAATGTTTGGTAGAATTCCCCAGGGAATTCATCAGGCCCTGGACTGATGTTTTTTGGGAGGTTTTTGATCACTGCTTCAATCTCGCTACTGGTTATTGGCCTATTTAGGTTGTCAACTTCTTCCTCTGGCAATCTTGGGAGTTTATAGAGGTTTCTGGGAAGGCATCCATCTCTTCCAGGTTGCTTAATTTATTGGCATATAGTTGTTGATAATTTCTAATAATTGTTTCTATTTCCTTGGTGTTAGTCGTGATCTCTCCCCTTTCATTCATAATTTTATTAAT
The DNA here is from genome assembly GCF_037043125.1 of Eumetopias jubatus. NCBI lineage: Eukaryota > Metazoa > Chordata > Mammalia > Carnivora > Otariidae > Eumetopias > Eumetopias jubatus. The sequence goes on along the minus strand of NW_028274809.1, from coordinate 169,510,563 downwards.
TTGGGTCCTTTCTCTTTTCTCTTGGATAAGTCTGGCCAGTGGTTTACCAATCTTATTCTTTCAAAGAACCAGCTTCTAGTTTCGTTGATCTGATCTACTGTGTTTCTGGTTTCTAATTCATTGATCTCTGCTCTAATCTTATTTCTCTTCTAATGCATGGTTTAGGCATCATTTGTTGCTTTTTCTCTAGTTCTTTAAGGTATAAAGTTGGTTGGTGAATTTGGGATTTTTCTATTTTTTTGAGTGAGGCTTGGATGGCTATGTATTTCCTCCTTAGGACCACCTTTGCAGTATCCCATAGGTTTTGCACCAATGTGCTTTCGTTCTCATTGGTTTCCATGAATTAAGTTCTTTGATTTCCTGGTTGACCCAAACATTTTTGAGCAGAGTGGTGTTTAGCTTCCAAGTGTTTGAATTTCTTCCAAAGTTTTTCTTGTGATTGAGTTCCAGTTTTAAAGCATCATGGTCCAAGAATATGCAGGGAATAATCTCAGTCTTTTGGTATTGGTTGAGACCTGATTTGTGACCTAGTATGTGGTCTATTCTGGAGAAAGTTCCATGTGTGCTTGAGAAGAATGAGTATTCTGTTGATTTAGGGTGGGATGTTCTGTATATATCATCTATGAGGTCCATCTGGTCCAGTGTGTCATTCAAAGCTCTTGTTTCATTGTTGATTTTCTGCTTAGATGATCTGTCTATTGCTGAGTGGAGTATTGAGGTCTCCTAAAATTAACGTATTGTTATCAATATGACTATTTTGGTTAACAGCTGGCTTATGTAGATGGCTGCTCCCGTGTTGGGGGCATAGATATAATGTTAGATCTTCTTGCTGGAGAGACCCTTTAAGAATGATATAGTGTCCTTCTGTGTCTCTAAGTACAGTCTTTAAAATCTAATTTGTCTAAGAATTGCTACCCCAGCTTTCTTTTGAGGTCCATTGGCATGGAAGATAGATCTCCATCCCTTCACTTTCAGTCTGGATGTATCTTTAGACAGCATATGGATGGGTCCTGTCATTTTATTCAATCTGCAACCCTGTGCCATTTTATGGGAGCATTTAGGCTGTTCACGTTGAGAATGATTATTAAAAGATATGAACTTATTGTTATCATGTCTGTGAAGTCTTTGTTTCTACAGACTGTCTCTGTAAATTTCTGTTCTATATCATTCTTGGGGACTTTCTCCTTTTATAGAACCCCCCTTAGTATTTCTTGCAGGGCCGGTTTAGTGTTCACATATTCTTTCAGTTTCTGCCGGTGTTGGAAGCTCTGCATCTCTCCATCCATTCTAAATGACAGCCTTGCTGGATAAAGTATTCTTGGCTGCGTGTTCTTCTCTTTTAGTACCCTGAATATGTCTTGCCAGCCCTTTCTGGCTTGCCAGGTCTCTGTGGATAGGTCTGATGTTATTCTGATGTTCCTCCCTCTGTACATAAGGAATCTCTTCCCCCTAACTCTCCTTAAGATGGTTTTCTTGTCCTAAGAACTACGAGTTTTACTATTACATGCCCGGGTGTTGGCCTGTTTTCCTTGATCTTGGGAGGGGTCCTCTCTGCCTCTACGACACGAATGTTTGTTTCATGCCCCAGATTAGGGAAGTTCTCAGCTATGATTTGATCAAATATATCTTCTAGTCCTCTCTTCCTCTCTCTCCACCCTCTCAGGGATCCCAGTAATTCTGACATTGGAACGTTTCATGGTGTCACTTATTTCTCTGATTCTGTTTTCATGGATTTTGAGTTGTTTCTACCTGGCTGCCTCTTTATCCTTCTTTTCTATCAATTGGTCTTCTAGATCACTAATTTGCTCTTCTGCCTCGCTTACCCTAGTTTATTATCTAGATTAGATTGGATCTCACTAATAGCATTTTTAAGTTCAGCTTTCATTTCTGCCCTTAGAGACTCTACGTTGCCATTAATCGATTTCTCCATTTTAGCCATTGTCTACACAACTGCTACCCTGAATTCCATCTCCGACACCTTGGTTATATCTATCCATTTGTAAATCTGTGGCAGAAGTCAGTCTCTGAGTCTTTCCTATTGTGAGGGTTCCTCCTCCTAGTCATTCTGTTGGGTGGGTGAGGGAATGTACAGAATCCAAATTATTGACCACAACCCAAGCAAGATGTACCTGTTTTATAGGGACCTTAGGGCTGTTCTCCCAGCCTGTCTTCTGGGGCAGGGGCCTGCTGCACTGTTACTCAGGCAACACTGTTTGGGCAGAGTTACCCTGCCCCCCTGTGCGGGGGGATGGGCTCAGTGAAAACCGGTTTTTTGGGGCTTTTGAGCTCTGGCAGCTTTCCCTGGCAGCTTTCTGTGTCTCCTCTGAGAGTCAGAGCAGAAGAGATCCTTTCCAACCCTCTGCCTCAGAACTGAGAGATTGCCATCTGTTCTTCAGTGAGCTCTTCAGGACACACTATCTCCATTTCTGTCTATGCTGCTAAAAACTGCAGCATCCTGGGTTGTGCACCCCTCAGCAGTACTCCCAGTCCTTGCCTCCAGGTCGGGGCACATCTTTGCCCTTTGTGCTAATACCGCCAGCCACCCCCAGTTCACACGCGCAGCCTGGCCGCTCCAGGTTTCCATCCGGAGGGGCTGTTCTAAAGTCCTTTCCCCATGGCTACCGGTCAGCAAGTTTGTGCCCCATCCCCAGCACAGGAAGCTATCGCTTACTGGTGGTGCAGAATCCTGATGGTTCGCCTCCCTCCCCCTTCCGTTTATCTTTGGATATGTGCCTGCAGAATCAGGACTCTCCCCTTTATACCTTGAAACCAACCACCTGCGATATTCTGTAGAGATCCAGATATAGCTTCTTACATCTCAGGCTGATTTCGTGGGTGTTCAGAGTGGTCTGGTAGATATCCAGCTCAATTCTGTGGACTGGTTGGAATAGGGTCCCATACTCCTCTGCCTTCTCTTCCCCCTCAGGAAATAAATGATTTTTAAATGCACCATATATGATGACTAATAAAATACTGATTTTAAAAAGCTTTTAAATTAACATAATATGCTGGGCCAATTTTTATTAGACCAACTTTACTGACCTTATAAAAGATGTCATTTATTGAGTATTTATAACATGCCAAATTATCTGTAATTTTAACAATACTGTGCTAAATAGTTCTAATCGAAAAGGACTATTATGAGGTTCTGAAAAGTTGTCCCACACCAGACAGCTAATTACATGGCTGATCGAGGATGCTTCCCTAGGCCAGGTGATTCCAAAGCGGGATGAATAACAGAAGCTTAAAGAATCCTGTATAGTCTATGTGAGTGGCTGTCTTAGATCTGAAAGACTGAAAGAACTAGGATTTCCTGGACTTGCTATCAACCCTGAATTAAAATGTCAATGTCTCAATATAATGGATTTTTAAAAAATATCTTCCAAATGACTTTAATGATCAGAAGATATAAAAATCTAGGTGAAGATGGTAGCCAAGTACAGTACAAACAGCCACTGGAACAGAAGGCAGGTCTATGTGTTATTTCTATCCTGCTATTTAAAACTTTTAGGCATGTCATACAATGTTTAATGAATCGCCTGTGGTGTCCACTTTTTCTCTTCATTTGTTTCCTGGTATGAATAATGCCTGCTACTGCTAGCAGGAAGCAGCAAGTACGAAAAATGCTAGGGAATCACCCCAAACCAACATCATCTCTAAACCACAAGAAAAGCTTATTTCACAGCTGCTTCTTTAACTAGTGCCTCCAAAAACTTCTTTAACTACTGCCTCCTTGCCAGCTGTTCTGCATTTGGGATTCTATCTTGTGGTTGGGTCTAGGTCATCATTTTCCAGAAATAATTCTCCTTAGTCCTCAATGATCCTGGGTTAGACAGGCTACAGCACCATGGCACTTTTCTTCCTCTAAAGGTCAGACATATTTTTGCGACATTTTCTCCCTAGCACTCAAGCATCAGCCCCTTCAGGCTGAGTCAGAAGGTGACCTAAATGACTCAAGCTCAGGGCGCCTGGGTGGCTCAGTTGTCGTTAAGCGTCTGCCTTCAGCTCAGGTAATGATCCTAGGGTACTGGGATCGAGTCCTGCATTGGGTTCCCTTCTCATCGGGGAGACTGCTTCTCCCTCTCCCACTCCCCCTGCTTGTGTTCTTGCTCTCTCTGTCAAATAAATAAAATAAAATGAAGGAATGAATGAATGAATGACTCAGGCTCTCCAGTACTCAACTTTTCTTCCTGACCTTGAGGAATTTTACTGGCTCATACTAAATACTATAACTACCTTTCCATGAGAGTGAATTCCTTCTCAGAGGTTGACTTGATATCCTAACTCCATCCCCCAAATAACTTCTCAACTAATCTGGAAAAAATGTCTAAAATGATACAATATTGTGATGAGTACAATGTAAATTATGAGCTGTATTCTATATTGTGCTATGTACATATATCTAGTGCATATATATTATATACATACACATATATTTAGTAAATATTTGAATATTTAACTTCTGGCTATTCTGGCTATTCTGGGATAAATGTCCCCCATTTATTTTGCACTAAAAAAAAGTATGAAGCTGTTATAAATTATCAAAATTTTATGGATGAAGACATTAAGACACAGAAGTTAATTTGCCCAAGATAAAAGAGCTAATATATGACAGATGAGATTAGAATCTAGGCATTTTGGTTTAGAGCAAATATTCTTTATGGTGACAATATTTATATTGTCTGTCTCGGTCTTCTTTCTCCATATTAAATTGATAGTCACATAAATGCAACATCTGCAACTGTTTCATCTAAATATGAATGAGTAAGTCTAAACCCACAAAGGAAGATGCACTGCTATTCAAATTGTTTAAATATATTAGCCTGAGGCTTCCTTTTCACTTTGGATGGTTTCTTAGAAAAGGTCACGTTAATAAAATGACTTACACTTTCTACTCAATTAGTCATGTATGTATAATATATCCACCTTGTGGTTGGTACTATATTTGTTGGCTTGTTAAAATAGAAAAATAGAACAGAAAAATAAATTCTTATTGATCTGAGACAGCTTTTTATTTAACTGATGGGCACAATTCACACAGATTAAAATTAGATGTCAATAAAGTAGTCAATTCTATGTTGTACCCTAGTACTAAAAAAAAGGAAAATTAATTTTAAGCCAGTGGTATCAATGAAGAGATGGAATTTGAACTCAATATTTAAGGATGGTTGGGACTTTAAGATCAGCAAAATGGAATTTTCTAGAGTATATTTTTTAAAATCCTATAAATATGAAAACATTTACATGTCAGATGATGTATGTGGAAAGAGATGAAATGGAGTAGATCTGGTGTTAATTTCCAGGCACTGTTCAGTAATATGGAGTGATTCTCATCACATGCACGTGTTTATTCATTCAGAAATATTGTTGAGTGATATTATTTGTGCATGGTCCTGAGCAGGGCATGTTTTCTGCTGTTGGTGAAAGATTTTACTTCCTTTCCTAATGGTAATATAAAACTTTTTATATTAAGATAGAAATTATATATTAGCTATCCAACCATAAGAAAGCCTGAAAATGGACAAAGTAGCCTCGATGAAAGTGAGAATCTCAAGTGTAAGCAAATTCAACCAAGGTCTACATAATTGAAAAGAAATAGCTGAGAAGAAAAAAATGATAATATATAGAAATAAATGTATTTTTCATTCTCTGTATACAAGACTCAATATTTTTGATGACAGAGTACTTACATTTAGTCCTTATGAAAATTTTTTTCTTAGCAAATTCTGATTATTCTTATCTTACAGTAGGAGTCTAGGGGCCAAGTAATTTTAGCTGTAATTAAAAAAAATTTCTAGTTTCGGTTTTCTAATTCACATTGGTCATGCATTTAGAGTAACTGAAATTTTTGCTCATCTAAATAAGTGACATTATAAAAACACAGACTTACTGTTTGTTAGACCAAAACTAGTTTGCTCCACCTATACTGTAGAGGAAAAAAAGTAATCAAATTAGTGTAATGAAGATGCACTCTAATAGATTAAATTAAGTAATTCACTACTGAGTAGTTGAAAATCTTGAGTGATAAATATGACTTTTGTATAACCACCAAGACTAATCTTTAAAAATTTACAGTGTTCTATCTTTTACCAAAAGATCTAACCTTATATTAAATAAATATTGTCAAGATTAATATATTTGTTATTTTGACTTCAGATGTCCAAATTGCAATGTAATTACAAAATATTTCTATCAACATCTATAAGGACATTTCAGATCGAGAGAGGATAACACACAATTGTAATGTTCATTCATGGAAAAAGTAATTAGAATAGATTGATTTGAACATGAAGGAAATTTAGAGAAAAACAGTGTTCCTCATCTAAAAAAAAAAAAGTCTTGTTTACTTAAGGTTAATCATAAAAATAACTTACTTCCATAGAATAAACACACATAATAAAGCTAGATCTAGGGGAAAAGCTCATCATGAAAGATATGTACAGATGCATTCACTTTGCTCAAATAATTTCCACAAGAACTATTAGTTGTACACACTTTGTTGTCACCATGGAGCTAGGTTCTGGGGATAGAGAAAGATAAAATCATTCTCCTTTTTAAAGATTTTATTTATTTGACAGAGAGAGGGAACACAAGCAGAGGGAGAAGCAGGGTTCTCACTAAGCAGGGAGCCTGATGCGGGGCTTGATCCCAGGACCTTGCGATCATGACCTGAGACGTAGGCAGACGCTTAACGACTGAGCCACCCAGGCACCCCAAGATAAAAATCATTTTTGAGCTAACAGCATACCACGGAAAATAGTTACATGAACATTATGAAAAAATGTCCAAGTACCAAAATGGAATACACATAAAGTTTGATAAAAATACTAAGTAGTATCTTACGCCAACTTTGCAACTGGGTGTGGTATTGGTGGAAGGGTACTGGAGTTGGTAGATGGTAGTTGGGAACGCACCCTGCAGAAATGATCACTAAGCTTAGAGTATAAATCCTATTAGATGATAACTCTGCCTATAAGGGCAAGTACTCAAAATGGGTGACATGAACATATGCAGGAAAATAAGCACTGTTTAGGAAAATATAATCATATTGGTGTTTCTACAAGACCAATTTGAATTAGAGAGCAGAGACAGATGTTGGAGAAATAAGAGGCTATACCCAAAGAAATAATTTATGTCAAAAAATGTAAACTTTATTCAAAAGGCAATTATGTTATTGCAACTGGTCTGACACCAACTATATATACTACAATTCATTTCTGGTACTAACCACATGGGGTTGGCAGAGACCCACAGATGAAGGGCAGACTCCTCTACAAAAGATTGCTTTCACTTCAGATGTTAGCTGCAAGTCTTGAGGGCATCCTCAGACCATCCCACTTCTGGCCAACTGGCTACAAATTTAGGGGTTTCCAAGATCAATCCTCTCAGGTTTAATGTTTTGCTAGAATGACTCACAGAACAATGTGTATAATTTCAGTTTTGTTACACGGGGATTGCAGAACTTCTGTTCTTATGGAATCAGGGGATGTCACCCTCCTGGTACATCAATATGTTCACCAACAAGGAAGCTCCAGTGGGTTTCAGTGTACAGAGAATAAATTGAGATTTCATTATAGAGGTAGGATTGATTAAATCTGTCCATGTATTTGAATTCAATCACCAGCCACCCACCCCTTCCTAGAATTGGGGCTAGCTCAAAGTTCCAACACATTAATCACGAGATTGTTCTGATGACCGCACCTATTCTGAAGTTATATCAGGGTTGGCCACGAGTAACATCAAGAAGAATTTCAGTATTTTTCAACCCTTGACTAATATTGTTTCATCTATTTGCCTTTCTTCTTTCCTCACATTATTTTGAGTCAAATCTAGATACTATCCCATTTGTTTATAAATATCTTGAAAGGATTTAATTTGGCTTTACTCTTAGTCACAAACATTATTAAAGACTAAAGCACAAAGAGATACGAAGATTGAAATATTACTATGGAATAGGAAACGATCTTATTAACTAAGTATACATGAAAATTTAAACAGGCCACTTTAGGGTTATGACAAAAGTGAAGGGAGGGCTATTATCTTTAGAGTCAACAAGCTAAGACATTATTACCAGACGTTAATTCATTTTACAGTCATCAATGAGACCGCTGTATGTATCTTTGCACCTTCCACTTGTAAAAGCAGATAATATATAGGGATGCCTGGGTGGCTCAGTCGGTTAAGGGTCTGCTTTTAGTTCAGGTCATGATCCCAGGGTCCTGGGATTGAGTCCCACATCAGGCTCCTTGCTTAGAGGGGAGCCTGCTTCTCCCTCTGTCTGCCACTCCCCCTGCTTGTGCTCTGTCTCTCTGACAAATAAAATCTTTTAAAATATTTAATATATAATTTACAATATGTTTTACCAGCTCAGCATATTGTGCATATATAGATTATATCAAAGTAGTAAGAAGTGGCAACTGGGTGGCTCAGTCAGTTAAGCTCCTGATTCTTGATTTTGGCTTCGGTCATGATCTCAGGGTTGTGAGATCGAGCCCCTTATTGACTCCTTGCTCAGTGCAGAGTCTGCTTGAGAGTCTCTCCTCCTCCCTCTGCCCCTCCCTCCTACTCATTCACACTCTCAAATAAATAAAATCTTAAAAAGAAAGTAGTAAATTAGGGTCCTGTGCAAACCCTGAAAAAAACACTTCAGGTATCTAATTTAAGAAAAATGAAAAAAAATCTATGGCATCTATATGCATCTTTATTAACCACAGGTGAGTTGTAAACAACAACAAAAAAACCCCCATATTTGCTGTTTAGGAGTGATACAGATTCAAACTAGTGCAAAATGCAAAGAGCTGCAAAAATATATACCACTCTGACAACACAAGTTAGTAAATAAAAGTTTGATTTAAAGTAATATAAATGAGGAGTAATAATTTAGAACCAAATAAATTATGAGAACTGCCAATTGATCATGAAAGCAAACTTTCTCTATTTTTGGTAATCTGTTGGTAAATTTCAATCTAATACTAGGATATGACATTTTATAATTTGTTGGTTATTTTCCTTCTATAATTAATAAATTCTGTTAAATAGCAAAATGTTTATTACCCCAAAATAAAACACTTTGCTAAAATGACTAAATACTGAAAATTCTTAGAGAAATTCTTTTAAAAAAATACTTCATAGAAGATGATTAAGAAACCCTGTTCAATTTGTAGGTTATTTTTATGAGTAGACTAACTAGAGATGGGCCACTTAGAATGGTATATACCAAATCATTTATTGTAGGGATTTGTTTATATAACTGTGTAAAGGGTTAAACAGTTTAGCTACAACTGTGGCTTCTTGTCTGGTGGTGGCTCTGAAGTAAGGAGGGCATACAGTACATCCGGAAATATTTGGAGTCAGAACAAAGGCAAACTGGAACTTGTGAAGAGGAGCCAGAACCTGGGAGGATCAACTGGAAACCATATTAGCCTCTCAACACCTTGAACTGTCCTACTTCAGTGATAGGGATGATTTGCAGAAGAGGCTGGTGCTGTCAAGGGCATAAACAAAAATCTGGCTCAGAAGTCCGTGGAGCTGGAGGAGGAGATGTAGCAGATGGCAGAGGAGGTGGAAGCCCAGTTACTGTTTCATGCCACCAAGGTGAGTCAGCAAATTTGAGACACTGTGCCTGAGCTATAACTGTATCTGATCCTACACTGACACCCGGAGCCTCAATCTAGCTGTTGTTCACTTCCACCTTCTAAATCTTACACATGTTTTTCTTATGGCCAAGCTTAGCCCAGATCATAGAGGGAAAGAAATTCTGGGAAACAACATTCCAGCTTAGCTAAGTTGGCACAATGGAAAACCATCAAGATTCTCTTGCCATTTTGGTATCTATATGCATCTCTATTAACCACAGATGAGTTCTAAAATCATACTTCCTCCTCACATGATAATATACTCATCCTGAAGAGGAATGAGCTATGCTTGTTTCTTTGGCTGATGCTCATTCCTCTTCAGGATGAGTCACGCTTTCTCTTTGATGTTCTGTAACCTAAAGGTTGAGATACAAGGTTAGCTACTATTATCATATCTAATATTTGCTGATTGTAAGGAAAAATGCTTAAACTACACACCGATACATCCCTTACTCAAATAAGTAACTATTACTTAATTACTGTTGACCTCATGTCAGCAGTTTAGTCATGAGTTCATAGTTGTTTTTCACTACCTTTTCCCACTCCCATTCTCTATTGCCTTAACTCTCAGCAATCATCTCAGCCCAGCGTAGTTTCCTGCCTGGTTGAATAAGCAAGACCTTTATTCCTAACATGGCTGCGTCATTACACATTCTGATGTACTAGGTTGATGTGATTTGGAGTGCCCATAGGATCCCCAGAAAACCAAGCATTCTTCTCCTTACACCCTATTTTCTAATAGCATCACAGTTTCTCTTTTACACTCAGGATCAATCCCCCCAGCCACACAGCAACCCCTCCCTTACCTATTTATCTCGTGGCACAAGCAGCTCCAAGAGGTTATATGATAGACTCAGTCTGTAATGATACGAAATTATTGCTGTGTCTCCTGGTAGAAGCTGGATTTTATTTAATGATCTGTGATATAAAAATACATTCTCATGTATAAAAGTAAAATTTAAGGGTTCCCCCCCCACGCTTTGTTACACTTGCCAGGTCTGAGTATAATGCTATAGAATGAGTTAAAAAGCTTTTCATTAACCTTCCCTCCAACCTAGCCTACCTCGGCAATTTTAAAATAATCTGTAAATTATCTGTTGTTTGGTGGTTGAGTAGTGTTCTTTCCTGAATGCATTTGAATTTATTTAGTCCCTTCAGTTGGTCATTAAATTCCTTTTCAATTTTTTTGTTACATTTAAAAAAAATGAAACTTTCCTTTAAGTAATTAACCTCCTGGCTGATCAATGTAGTCCTTACAGTGCTAGCTTGTTCGCTCAGATTTTAATATTACTCTGTGGTCACACTGGGAAAAGTCCTCTTTTTGGATGCTAAGTCTTTCAGTTTTTAGGTTCTAAATTTTTATTACGACATTTCATCAATCTAACGTGCCTATTTTATAAAAACCCAAATTTATTCTTGTAGAAATAGTTTTCTACCACTTACAATACAGTGATGACTGAATTCTGTACATATAAGTGTTGCATTCTATTTCCTTCATTGTTTTAATTTTATTCATCTTTTGAATGCAAAATGTATAAAAATGTCCAGAGAATAGTGTAATACACATGCATCTCAAACAAGAACAATCATATACAATATTTGCTTTTTTTCTAAATTATGAGTAAGGAAACATCACTAATAAACACTACAATTTTATTCCTTTGCTTCACACTTACTATGGGTTGTTTTTGTATCCCTCAAATTTATGTTGAAATCCTATGCCCACTGTGATGGTATTAGGAATTGAGCCCTTTGGCAGGATCTACATATTGGCTCTCACTTTTTTGATATGTTCACATGTCAAATGGTCTTATAGTCTACTCTTCTTCAGACATTCAATTACAGTTTTATTCTCTAGGTCTTTTCATGATCAGTAACAGCCACCTCCTCCTTAAACTAATCTCAACTGCAAGTATGTCACAGTATCTGATTAACACCTATTTTCCAGCTCACTAACTGTATTACTGCAATTACAACAATCTTTCTAGCCCACCATAATCTACAATTAATACTTCCATCTATTTACCGCCTCATAACGCCTATCTTCTTTTTCCCCATAACCTGATTAAATTCCATGATCCATCATTGTAACCATTCTGTTGCAAACATCCTCATTCCTTTCACCTCTCTTATTTTTTCATACTCACTTGCCAAAGCTGCACCCCTGGCCTGGAACTATAATGCTAGACTTGCTGAATATGGCTAAAGGAAAACTAATCTTGCTGAATCTTCCAGTTTAAATTCATGATCAATGATTTCAACTGAATATTCACTGCTCTTCCACAATCACATTTCTCTAATCCATCCCTTTTCCCAGTCTAAAAGATGACTATTTTGCATGTTTCTGATTTCAAACATTTAACGTTCCCTGACTCTACTTACACTCAATAGCTCCTGCTTTATATTTTAACAACAGAATAGAAGAATACAGAAGAGAATATCCATAAGCTCTCATTTTATCTACCGTGTCCACACGCTATGCCTTATGTTCTCTCATATTACCATTAATGAGCTGCCAGACTCCTTTCTAGATTTAACACTTTTACTTACACATCCAATTCCACATCCTCAGTGCTGCTTCAAGCCATCACTCCAGCTTTCCTCCCTTTCTCTTTCATATCATTTTTCCCCCTTGCTACTGAATCCATACTTACAGTATGAAAACTTTTTTTTTTTTTTTAAAGATTTGATTTTAGAGGGAGATGGTGTGTGTGAGGGGAGGGGCCGAGGGAGGGGGAGGGAGTCTCAGGTCGACTCCCTGCTGAGCGTGGAGCCCTATGGGGGGCTGGATCCTAGGACACTGAGATCATGACCTGAGCCGAAATCAAGAGTTAGACGCTTAACTGACTGAGCCACCCAGGTGGCTTATTATTCTTATAATTCTTATTATTCTTATTATTCTCATACTGAACAAAAGATACGACTTCGCTCAATTTCCTGTCTTTGTTAATTTGTCCCTACTTCTCTCCCTTCCATTGCAGCAAAACTTAGCTTCATATATACACCCTCTGATCTTATTTCCTTTCTTCCCTTTCTCAAACCAACTCCTGCCATGCTTTTGCCACTATCATATCAAAATATCTTTAGTCAAGATGCCAAGACCACAAATGATTTCTCAGCTGCTAAACATAATGGTCAATTCTCCATTCTCCTCCTGAGCCACAGCAGCACCCGATATAATTGATCTCTCTCTCTCTCTCTCTCTCAGCCTTTAGTCCCTCATCCTCCAAGTATCTTCCATGGTTTGGTGCCCATCTCCCTCATCACTACTTCTGAATTTCCTTGGCTTCGTTCTCCTTTCTTTGCATATAGATCTTAGAGTACTTCAGGTGTCTATACCCAAAATATTTTATTTTTGGCTTACCTGTACTCAAATTTCATTATCTCATGCTCTATTTCTATACCTTGAAGAATTACAAATTTATATCTCCGGCCAGAATCTCCGTCCCAAATTTGACTCAATTATTTAAAGGCCTATTGATATCATCATTTGCATGTCTAACAGATATTTCTACAGTAAAATACCAAAAATTGAGCTCTTAATATGCTCTCCCACTTCCCACCCTCAAGTTCTTCCCTATTATATTAATTTTTACAAGTTCCTTATTTCTAGTTGGTCACACGAAATCCCTTAGAGTTCTCCTTAATTAATCTGAATCCAAACATTTCTTAATACTTCTGATGTTAGCATACTGGTCCAAGCCACCAAAATAGTTCAAAGAAAATAGCTTGGACTTGCACACCACTCTCTCTGCTCCTACCTTTTTTAAATTATAATCCATTCCATTTAAAACAATGGTCAGATCACATTGCCTTAGCTTAGAATCCTCCAGTGGTTTCTCATCTTGCTTACAGTAAAAAGCATAACCTTTACAAGGTTGACAAAGTGCTGTGCAGTCTTTAGGTCTGTAGGCACATTATGGGTATTTTGCACAGATATACTAGAACCCTCCTGCCCCCATCTGTGCCCCAACCCTGTCTCTACTTCTAGCAGCACAAGACTGCAAGTCTTTTCTGAGGACTGCCCTGAACAACTGCAGCCATTGTACCCTCAGAGAGCTGAGTAGCCCCGGGAATTTATAGAACATTTCCATAATAAATCACCTGTATGTATGTATATGCTCCAGGTTTGCTTCTGGAGACCCAAATCCAAGACAACCCTCTATTCCAGTTATCTTTTGGGACACATCTACTACTGTAGCCCTCATCTTCTCAGCTCCAGGTTTTTTTCCCTCCCTTTTTGCTTTTCCCCAGATAGCAAGCATGTTCCCTTCTCAGGCACTTTGTGTTTATTCCCTATGCCCTTGTCCTCCAAGTATCTGTAAAGGTTGGTGTTTCACCCCTTTCTTGTCTTTATCCAAATCATACTTTCCCAGGGAGACTCTCTCTTCTAAAATGCAGTGATATTCCTCACTCCCAACACACAGTTTCCTATCTTCCCAAGTTTCTTTTCTCCATTGCAGTTATCAACCTCAAGTACAACGTGTCCTATGGATAACACTTATTTACTGTCTCCTACCATCACAAAGTAATACACCCTGAAGGGAGGAATTTTCTCTATCTCCACACCCTTGAATAGTACCTAGTCCATTAATGTACCGACAACTAGTTTTTGGATGAACTGTATATATATATGCATTCAGTAATATATAAATATTGTGTTAATTTTTTACAGAAAATATATCATACTCTATCATTGTGAAACCTGTTTTTGTCATTCACATTGTTTTTGAGATCAACCATGGTGATTATATATGCGTGCGTGTGTGTGTGTATATAAATAAATACATTAGGGTCATTCAGTTTTAATTGTTTTAGGATATTTGGTCATTTCAAAGTAGTTTTGAGAAGTGAGGAAAATATTTTTTAGTCAACAATTACAATTTTCTAAATGTTTTACTTAGAGAAAATCTGTACACTTAAATTTTCTAGCAATGAAAATAATATAAAAACCAATTCAATAGGAAAAAATGGTCTCAGTCACTAAGCATTTCTATAATGGTTTTCTCTTTTACTTTCAGACTTTTACTTTTAAACTGAGATTTTTTTGCACAAATGTCACATTGTCAGAGCTTATAAATAGACACAGTCTTACTCTTCAAAAAGAGCAATTAAATGGCAGAACACTTGCTGATAGGTGAATGATAAAATATCAAAGCATAGTAATTCATTCTTTAAAATCTAGGCAAGTAGTCTAATTTCAAGTACCAGCATTTTCACTTTGTCTGTAGTTTTGAAATAATTGACAAAATACTTTTTGAGATGAAGAAATACAATCGAAATGAATAACAAAAACCTCTCCTAAAATCAGTGTCTCTAATGTTAGGAATTTATTTATGAAATGTAATTCATAAGGGATTTTTTCTTGAGAGCTCAGAAATAAATTAGATTATGTTTTTTGAAATATTTTATGCCAGTTTCAAAAGTGTTGCTGTGTGATGGTGGGTTTAAAAATGCACATATCTTTTGAAATAAACTGATTTTTTAAATACTTGCTTACCTTCAGAACAAAGTGCCATTTGTGAAATGGGGTCAATATTAATGATCAACTTGATCTTTCAACACAGAAATGTGATTTAGAAAATTATCTATAGAAAACGGTTTTCCGTTTTTCTTTAATTCCACACCAAACTAAAATGTTTCTCATTGCTCCTAGCTGTTCTTTCAGATCAGAAGGCCAGTTTTAACAGTGTATTTGAGTGGAATTGTACTGTGCAAATTAGGAGACCTGAATTCTGGGCTTCCTCTACCTAATATTTCAAAGATGACTAAAATCTGGAGATTTATTCAGATATAGTGTTCCTATATTTGAGACACATGTAGTTTTTAGAACTGTCTGTAGGTAAAATATACTATTTTCACCAGAATGTGAGCTATAACAATATAAAGCAGTTTCACAGTGTTCATTATATAGTTTTAGTATGAAAAACCAGATGGTGAAGTAACACATCCTCTCATCTACTGGAGAAACATCACATTATTAAGGATGCAAGTGCAGGAGAGCTTCTAATAATGAAGCTGTTACACATTAAATTTCCAAGTGTTTTCCATTACAACCTATCTTTGTGCCTAACATAATTTGTGAGCCAATGCAGACATGATTCCTATCTTATGAAGGAATTCACACAGTTTCAATGATATTCCCAAAGTGTGGCTGGTTAAGTGTGGCCACACGTTGTCTGTGATTGAGAGGTTAGGCAAATAGAGTGGTGTGCTGGAACCTACTTTTAACAGCTCTTAAGGATAGGTTTTCCTCATCTCTTTCCAGGTCTGTGTTTAGTGACATGATATTGATAACTCTAATTACACTAGAGAACTTGGTAAATACTATAAATCACAGTTGTTTTGTTTTGGGGATTTTGTTGTTGTTGTTGTTCTGAGAGAGTTTACCGGTGCACTACTGAGTGTTCCCTCTCTTTAAATCAATTCTGGCTCTGAGATGACTTTGACCAATAGATTTTAACAGAAGTGATTTGTACCAGTTTCCTGGCCTAATTCTTCAGAGATTGGCATCCCCTTTATGCCTCTTAGAATATTTGCTCTTGGAAAATGCCCAAGCAATCTGTGAACAGGCCCACATGGACAAAACCTGAGGCTCCCAGTTGACGGCTAACATAAGCTTGTCAGCCACCTTCAGCTGTATCCTTAGGCTGTAGTCAGTCCATCCCAGTTGACAACACACAAAATACAGATGAGCTTCCCCCACCAAGCCTAGCCCACATTGTAGATTTGTGAGCAAGACAAATTATTGTACTGGTTTTTGGCTACTACATTTTTGGGTAGTTTGTAATGCTGCATTAGATAACTGGAACACAGAGACATAGCTTAAATGCAGCCAAATTAGGACTGGACCCCAGGTTTATTAACACCTTATAGAAAGTTCTTTCAACATCATGATGCTTCTATTCCTTCCCATCCCTCCATAATAGTGCTAGAAAGTGAAAGAACATCTATCCTGTCCTTAAGAATGTAGAGAAAAAACCAAAATGAGCGATTAAACTACTGTTTTTCTAATAGTATTTGACAGACACTTTCCAAGTTACTATTGTGGAATCATTGCTGGCATTTTGAGTCAATGTTTCAGGAGTATATAATAATTGGTTTCTCTTTTCCTGATTGTAAATTTCCATGTCATAAGTATAACATTTGGAAGTCAAGTCACTGGTCTTTATTATGTGTCTAAAATTAGAATCGGTCTTCTTTGCTGATAATCACAAATACGATGAATAACAATATTGGAAGAACTGGCAGGAAAGTGAGCATATGAATCACTAAGTCAAAATACAGTAACGTTAAAAAATTAACTATAGGGTAATGTAGGCTCTCTTTCTTCTTGGTATATCTGAAAACACAATTTTGTAGATGTTTAAAACAAAGCAATCAAGAGAGAATCATATTGTAAGTGTTAGTAATTGCAGACATTTCCCCAATTAAATTATTTAATAGACTGCTATTAGTAAAAAATAAAAGTACAAATCAAAACATTAGATCTCCTTTCAAATATCACAGATTCAGGTCTTGATTACCTGCACCATGAAATTTTTTTTGTGGCATTCTAAGTGGTTCTATTATCTTCCTTCTCTAGACCTATTACTACAAAAATACACCTCTAAAGTAAATATATTCTTGCACAGAACCTATCTTTTCATTCTCTAAGGAATAAACCCCAAATCCCCATGTTCTACGCAAAGTCTCTTTTCAAATCTCAAAACTTCATTCCACTTCTTAAACTAGATTACTGTCTTCCCTAATATTTTCCACACATTCTCCTATTTTTGACCATACTGACATCTTCAGTTTAATGACCCTTCCCTCCAACTGTATTTACTGAAGTTCAAGACAAATATTAAGAACCAGTTCCAAAAGGATGCATGAACTATTCCCAACTACCATATCCAAAAGTAATAGCTCATGCTCCTATATTCATGCTTCTCTATTATAGTACTTGGGGTGTGTTAAGATTTTATTTCTATAAAAGCACATTTGTACTGCTAATAATTCTGTTTCCAATCTTTTTTCATTATTAGCATTCTCTCCTAGTTTTAAATTAGTACATGGGTACACATACAGAATCACTTCCTATCCCTTTTGTAGTAAGAGGTAGTTTTATAATAAAGTCCTTGCCAATTGTTTTAAGGATAGGTGTTTCCCTTAAAAAAAAAAAAATAGGCTTTGGTTCTCCTTTTATCTCTTCTCTTTTCCATGAGATGGGACTTGGACTTGGCACTGGTCAACCAAGTTTGACCATGCAAATAAGAGCAATAGTTGAGGGAGATGAGACAAGAGGCAAGAGCCCTAAGCTCTACATGACCTAGTGGAGCAAGACTGCCAGCCTATTTCCCCACCTATCCCATTGTTAGGAGTGAAGAACATATATATGATTCTATAGGCACCAGACTACATATCCTAATGCACTAATCTCCAACCTTTCTGAGTGTAGAAATTGTGTACTGGACACCTTTTCTTCTTTCCTGCACCTAGCATAGGGCCTTGCAGACAGTAGGTGTTCGAAATATTTTTTTTAAACTGCATTGCACTAAAAAAACCAATTCTATTTGTAGAAAAAGAATCCATGTAAATTTTTGTTTATTAAATTGACCTGATCAGCATTAGCTTATCTTAGAGTCATCTATTAAAATAATTAGATCAGGGGCGCCTGGGTGGCTCAGTCGTTAAGCATCTGCCTTCGGCTCAGGTCATGATCCCAGGGTTCTGGGATCGAGCCCCGCATCGGGTTCCCTGCTCTGCGAGGAGCCTGCTTCTCCCTCTCCCTCTGCCCCTGCTTGTGTTCCCTCTCTCGCTGTGTCTCTATCAAATAAATAAAATCTTTTTAAAAAATTAAAAAATAATTAGATCATTACTTGTCACACTAAAACATTAAGATATTCGCTGTTTATAATACAAGTCAGTATATTTCAGGATTAGAGTATATGTGGAAAGGAGATGCCAGCTGAGAGGATAAAAAGAGCAGAGAAGAAAGACTTCACGAAGTATCTGTGCTTCATTTATAGTAATGTTATGTGCATAAAGGAACCTCTTAAAAATGATCCACAAAGCAAATGGTATTTCAATAGTAAATATCACGAAGACCAAAGGAAATTTAAATCTAATTCAGAATTATTCAATAAAGGTCAGTGAGAAGTAGATGGGGAAAAAAGAACATCAGATGATAGGAATTTTCAATAATGTCCTCATCAAAAAGGTCAAAGTTATTTCCCTACTGTTTTTGAAAAAAATAAAACTTTTCAATTAAGAATTGTTGAGTAGTATTGAGTAGTATTAAAGAGAGAAGACTTTGCCCTCAGCAATTATTTTAACTGAAAGAACTCAAATAATTTTATCTTAATTCATCACTATACAAGAACCAGGACTGGGGGAAAAAAATAAAACAAAACAAAACAAAGCTAAGATTTTACTATAAGCCCCCAGGCATAGGTAATATTTCTCTCCTCACACGGCTTCTGTCATCTTGTAACCAGAAAGGTAGAAGTCCTACTGAAGGCTGCCTTAATTAAACATAATTCTGAGTCACAGAGTTCTCACTGGTCCTGTAAAAGCTAAGGGAAAATATGCAATTCAAACAAAATGTTCCATATAAATTCAGGAAGACCATGAGCATCATGGATCTATGTAAAAAACCCTCAATTGAAAGATTTTACCATGAAATGAAAGGAACTAATCATTTACTTTTAGTTCTCTTTTACTCTGGCCTAAATATACAGAGTTGATGGCTTTAATATTTCTCATTGAAAGATTCCACAAAGTATCTGATTTCTGGTATATTTAGGAAACTGGCCTCAGGGCATATTATGGGAGACACAAATGCCAAAAAAAAAAGTCCCTGCATAGCAGAGAGTCATTATAGGCTGATGTGGTCTAGAATTTAGATGGTTTGGACATTTCTGAGTGGCCTTAAAGGAAGGTTGCTGGGGGTCACTGTGTGAGTGAACAGATAAAGTGCTTGTCCACATACCACAGAGTCAGAACACAAGGGACTATTACAAGGAACATATCTCAGGTGAAATGACAACAGAATATAGCACAATTAAATTTAGAAGGAAGTAAAACCGATTTCCTCATATGTGTGTAGAACATAACACAGAGCTTTAAACGTGGCAGGAAAAAAAACAAAAATCGTAGCATATACCAGCATTTTAAAGATGAACAGTTAGAGAAATCACTCCTTTGGCACGTAACAAAAACAGTGGTGTCGTATGGACATCGGAAATCTCAATAATAAATTACTATAGGGCCCAGATTAGGGAAGATGGAATTTGCTATATAGTGGAAACAATGCTATGTCAGTTCATTTGAATATCCAATGGGACCTTCTAAATATCACATAAATAAATATGGGGAAAAAGAGCACAAGGTTCTGATTATAAGTAATCTATGAAATTAAAATGTGAGATTATTTTGCAATTAAAAATGCTAGGGCAATCTTGTTAAATATATGAAGAGCGGGCATTCTTATACACTGTTGCAACAAATATAAGCTTATCTTATAGAAAATAATTGACTAGTTTTATAAAAACCCTAGAAATATTTTTTCAGTAATTCCAGCGAAGGAAATTTATTCTAAGGAAATACAGAACAAATGTATATTTACAAATATACTTACAAAAATATTAAAGAAAACATGTTGCAGTAAAAATCTATATGAGGAAATTTGTTAATAAGGATGGCACAGTTACATATAGAATATATGCAACCATTGAATTATATTTGATTTTGCATGGTATTTATTGAGTGGACAATATACAATATTAAATAGGAAGAGCAAATTCTTTGGAACAAAGATAGCAATAATGATCTTACTTTTTGAGAAAAAAATGAATCAAGTTTCTTAATTCTTACTTTGAGACGTCAGTGTTGTTGGAATATCTAACACTGATTTTTGAGCCTAGAGAGAAAACACTGGCAGGTTAGTATAACAAGGTTCTGTTAAGAAATCATCATAATGGAATGCATTAATACCTGGGCATTGACTGCCATGGAAAATATCTTTTTTGCCAAAACAAATCTTGAGCCAGAATTATTCTCAAATAAGCCCCCTTAATGCTGTGGTCATGCACTTGGGAAAAGTGTGTGTATGTGTATACGTGTATTCAAATGGTATTTCACTGGGAACCAAAAATTATGGTGGTATCAAATATTATGGTTTAGAGTAACACAGGAGAAATTTTTTTCATCCAAGAACGGCTGAAACTCTAGCAGCAATATCCATTGTCACATCAACACCTAAGGGAGAACACCATATAGAAATTGCCTATTTGTAATAATAATATTGTGTGGTGGTAAAAGCAGCAATGGAAGCAGAGAATGGATTCTGATTATTAGAAGATCATATCTTTTTTACCCATTGGACCAAATAAAGACACTGACTCCTTGGACTCAGTAAGTACCAGGTTGTTTTTTTTTTTTTTTTTTTTTTTTTTTAACTTGTCAGTGGAGTAGACCCTGTACAAGAGAAGAATATTTTCCACAATAGACAAAATGGAACAATAGAAGTATGATATTGTGACTTTATAGTTTTAGACAGCCTATTAACATGAAATGATATGATCGTATTTGCATTATAGTAATTGATGTTGACTCTCTGGAGAATGGGTATAGTAGGATATGACCAAAACCAGAAGGATATTTCTATAATAGTTATATCTCTAATTATAGAGAGAAAAGGCTTGACCTTGAGCAGCTGAAATAGAAATGAAAATTAAGGAACACAGAAACAGACTATTCATTAAATATAACTGAAAGATAATTAAAAATATCAGAAGTTTCTTAGGGTTGGAAAATACGCATAGACACAACTGATTCAGTTTTGGAGTTTGTTCAATTTGATATACCTATAGGGTATCTACATGGAGAGGTGAGGAAAAGCAAACATGATTATATACACACCTCTTAACTTCAAGGTCTGATCTGAGAATAACAGTTTGGGAATCAACATATACAAGGTCATCGATGCCATAAGAATAAGCAAGTTTGTGAAAAATAAGCAAGTTTGTGAAATGAGAAGAGCAGTGGGTCTAGGAAATTCTGTAAAACACAAATATACAGAATGTGGGAAAGAGATAAATATGTTCATAAAGAGTAAAAGTAAGAGGAAACATAAATGAGACAGCATTTCAACAATATCAAATGAAGTCATATTCATTAGATATGGGAATTAGGGACTTCTTGGTGACCTTCATAATAAAAGCACTTTTAGCTGAGTGCTGAGAAAAGAAGCCAGACGGCAGTGGGTTGAATAGTGAATGGGAGGTGCAGAAGTAGACAAAAAGAGTCAAGGTTATTCTGGAGTAGAAATGGAAGACAGCAACTTTGAAGTGGCTGAAAGGTCTGCACTAGCATATCAAAGTCATTTTTATCTTCTGCCTAAATATCCCCCTTTAAGTATATTTAATAGTCTGGATGTTGGTAACAGTTGAAACATGATAAGGATTATTCTTTGTGTTTGAAAAAAAAAAATCAAGGGTCCTTTGATAAGACTCTTTTAATCCTGTGATTCTGATTTACGTTTATAAATGTAGTTAAATTCCACATTCAATCTAATCAGAAATATAGCATCTTAAAGATTTGAGGAGGAATGGGAATCAACTGGATTTCTCAGGATCCCTACAATAATGCCTAGTTTCTTCATATCCACAAATGATATTAACAATATTTGACCCCAGGGCAGCGTTCGCATCAACAATCAGAAATAAACACTAACTGGAGAGATGTGGGAAGTGACCAATTCTGTTTAGACAATAGCCAAAAATAACCAGTTCCATCAACAGCGTATCAAAAAGGGAATGCAGTAAGGGGAGAGGGGTTATAGCCTCTGTAGAAAATTTGAAAACAATAATGAAATAGAGTAAAAGTGGGTGTATGTTTTATCATCACCATATCCCAACAATTCTGAACAGTGTGTCGTAAAATACTCCCTCTTTCCTTGCTGGACTGCGTCAACTCCCGCGTGTAGCCCTTGTCCAGGTACGTATCAATCACTTATCAGTCTTGTAACCAATAAGTACAAAGTATTTTTAAGCATCCACTATGTTTGTAGCATCTCTCTAGCTGCATAAAGACACATACACCTGCATTTTTAAGAAGACAATTGTGACACTGGCTTATTTTCCGTTACCTGAAAATTGAGAGGAAGGATAAGTAGTAATTCTTGTATGTGGATTGTGCCTGGTTAACATCCCAGAAACTTGACACATTTCAACTACACAAATTTTATGCAAATAAACTGCGTATTATAAAAATGTCTTACACACCTAATAAACTCAAATTCAGAAGGTAAAGTGCCCTGCCAGAGGACATACGACCACTAACTGGTAGAATTAAGACTTGACTCCAAGCTCTGTTTTCTTTCTCCACTAGTAGTTCTTAGAATTGTACGCCAAAGTTTTCCCAATTGCAAAAATCTTTCAAGCTGCCAACTTGATATATAGATATAATAAAAATTACCTTCCCTCCTACTTATTGAACAAATAGGGAGAGAAACAAAACATGCTGCATGGAACAAGTTTACAGAAATGTATTTGATATTCTAGAGAGCATTTAATGGATGTTAGAAACTGCTCAGAAGTGAGAGACCGAGGCTCTAAGACATGGCTGCCTCTTAGCAGCCAGCTCTGTCCTGATTCAACACTCAGAGTCCTTTCCCTGCGTCACGTTGCTGCTCTACTTGAGGAGGAGGAGGAGGAGGAGGAGGAGCTTTCAATACCAAAAACTAGGGAAAAGGTATGTATAGTACTAATGTCATGGAAAAATACCAAATATATTGAATTTGTCATGCAATTCATTCTAAATAACAGCGCACTTCGAAAAGGACATCCAAAGTGATATTCCAAAAGCTATATTGCCTGCAAAAGTCTTTACAATGTACACCATTAGAGTACAACATTTTAAGCCAATTATTTCATTAACTGCATTGCTATTATATGTAAGACAGATTTTCTGTGGTGAGAGAATAGAGATGCAGATCGGTTTTGGTAATAATAGAGGCAGAGTATGAATAAGAGCTTTATATACAAGTAGTTCTGAAAGTGGTAGCAAGCTGAAAGGTAAATTAGAAACTGAAGGTGATGTCAGATTACAGTGTGATTTAAAGAGAAGGAGTCTGGAAGCTTTTATTATCACCATATTACCCGTCAAGGCCAAATGAGAAGCCAAGACTCCGTTTATTTTTATGTAAACTGTAAAACATTAAATAATATTCTGACCTTTCCAGTTTTACTATATGGAGATTACAGAGAATTTAGTTGTCATATATAATTTACTTGGACCTTGTCTGTCTATGCTTGGTATTTACAAGCAGAATTTTTAAATGCACAGAACACACAGGAAAAGTTCATAAGCAGTGTCCAAATTTTACTTTAAAGCAGAAGTACTTAATACAGAATACTAGTTCTTCATATTAATGTTCTAAGCAGAGATCATTTTTTTTGCAATAGATCTATACTTAGTTTTAGTATGTGAAGGAAAATGAGATACTAACTTCAACAGCTATAAGGTATTATTCTGATAAAGCCAATGGCCAACATGCTCAGAAAAGGAAGCCTGTATCATTATTAAAAAATTAGTAAACTTCAAGAAATGCTCCCTTTATGAAAAGCTGAAGATTTATTATATAACAGGTAAAACAGATAAAGGCATGAAAAAATAACCAGTTTACTGAAGAACAAGCAGCAAAATAACTGCAAGTGGAGAACTGAATAACTGATGTACTATTGTCCTTCACTTTCAACCAAACTCAAATGACAAAAGTTCGAATTTAAGAACGGCTTTCTTTATAGAAGAATTCAGAATAGATATCTATAATTGAAAATTTCTATTAAATTCTGAACACAACTCAATGATACCACAAGAAAAATACATTTTCAACTTAGAGATGTTACACATTCACATGCACAGAGACACATTCAGACAGGCACACAAATACCACATAGAACACAGATTACAAGGATATGCACTAAAACAGGGATTTCATGACTACAGGTGACATTATCTTACAGTATTTTATATGTTTTCTATAAAAATTATGTAAGAAATTGACTGAATAATTCATAAATTACATTTTCCAATTAGAAAAGTTGCCATTTGGGCCAAGAAAAAAAAATGTATTTATGGTGGAATTGACTCAAATTCAACACTGGGAGGTTGAAATCTCAGAATCTCAGGTCCTGCGCATCCTTCAGCTATGTGATAATGGGCAAATAATTTAATATTTTTTCTGCTTAATCTTCCAGAAAATATAATATTTGAAGGATTCTAGTAAGACCCAGGAGCCCCACAACGTGAGTTTTAATATATGGTGAGTTCATCAAATGATACTTATTTTCCTTACTCTCATTCTTTTAGAAGAGTTACATTTCATAATAATTTTAAAGTATGCTTTTGTTTCTTAGTAAACTATTCTCAATAGGAGCAGCTTTTTTTTTAAAGATTTTATTTATTTATTTGAGAGAGAATGAGAAAGAGAGCACAAGAGGGGGGGAGGGTCAGAGGGAGAAGCAGACTCCCTGCCAAGCGGGGAGCCAGATGCGGGACTTGATCCCGAGCCTCCCAGGTGCCCGGAGCAGCTACTATTTCAACAAGCACCCAGCTTTAAACAAAGATATTGGAAAAAACATCCTTCCATAAGATTATTCTTCTGGTTTGTTAAAATATGGTTCACAGTAAAAGTCTTAGGATCTAAATCTTTGAGGAGAAATCTTTTAGTTTTAGAAAATATTTATGGAACATTTATTTCTTTCCTTTCCAAAGGATTTTCTTTTCCAAAGTAGGTTAAAATCAGAGCAAAATCACAAAAGAAAACAGTAACAAAAACAAGCTCAAATGCTACTCCCCACCCTGCCCCCATCCCCTTTCCTATTGCCAATTAGGAGTCTTTTGACTAAATGTACATATCATCTTATCTTTAAACTTGTGTTAAATATCACTGTTCTTACTCTACTTTAAAAAATTTTTATTTTTTTAAACCTTGAAAATTTTTGTGGTTTTATTGTTTCGTGAGGCATTGAAACATCTGAACGAATCATTATCTGGGACATGAGGCAGCTTTCTCCTTCACTTCTTTGGGTTACTAGAGCAACTTGTAAGTAGATTTAAAAATAATGAACAAAAACAAAACAAAACAAAGAAAATCTTTTGCATTACTTAAGTCTTTCCAAGGCTTGTGCTGGTGGGACCTAAACTTCTCCTGTCAGATGCAACTAGTCCAGACATCATGCACAATATCTCCTGCTCCCACGGCGGCCCCACTCATTTGTGTATGATATTTGGAGCATCTGGAGGAGTGTGAACGGTATCTGGAAGAGGAGGGAGGAGGAAGAGCGTGAGTGCCTGCCTGGGAGGAGGCCAGCTGAAGTTGTACAGGGCAAGCTGGAACATGTCATTGGTGCAAACCCAAGCATCGTTGATGGTCTTTAATAGGAACATCTGGTGGAACCCCACGATAGGGTCTTCATCAGCCTTCAGCTGGCCCACAACCTTGCTGATGATGCAGCTATCTGGAGAGGGCTGACAGTCCTACCCTGTGATGCTGTGCTGGATTTTCTGGAATGAAGACTAGACAACTTCTCCACAATAGCAGTTTTCCCCTGGAACTGCAGTCCTTCCCATGTAAGGCATGATGCGTCAACATAAATAGTGCCTAGGCAGGTTCTGTCTTTATCAAATAACTGGTAGTAATGTTGAATGAAGCTGGATCCAGTCTGCTCCTGAGTTGGCTTGTCTCTCATTCTGGGGTGTCACCAGCCTCGCTGAGACCCGAGGGGCTAGCACGATGGTGGTGGTGGCAACCTAGCGCGGTCTGCTTACCCTACCATTTTGGAACTAAAATCGACTAACATCTTCTGTAGTT
Organism: Eumetopias jubatus; assembly: GCF_037043125.1. NCBI lineage: Eukaryota > Metazoa > Chordata > Mammalia > Carnivora > Otariidae > Eumetopias > Eumetopias jubatus. Next base: position 169,484,067 of record NW_028274809.1, on the reverse strand, counting down.
TCAAGTGAAAAACTGGATTTATAAAGCTTCCTGACAACTGATTAATATACTCAAGAGTTTGATATACTCTCAGATATTCTAAAATTTTAAAAACTTGCCTTACCTGAAAATAAGTTGAAATGGATTTTTCCTCAATTTATCTTGTAATATGATAGGTAATAATAAGGTTATATGGATTGAGGACAAAAATAAGAATGCAAAAGATGCAGTACAAATGAATCTCATTAGGAAAATGGGCAAGAAATGAAAATATTGCAGACCATATTTTTTTAAACCCTTAAGTGTATTATCCTATTCTTTGGACATACATGTGTTTATACTCAGAGCAGATGATTAAAGGGCCTGGAGACTACCACAAATACCTCTCCATTCTCTAATTACTGAAATTACTTGTAATCAACATTCTGAAAAATATGCCTATCTAACTTCTTTAAGCAGCTCCCAAAGCCTTTGGCAGAGAGGATGGATCATATCAGCCACAGCATCAATCCTAAGGCATTTCTTAGGATTAGCCCAAGAACCAGTCTCAGATGACCCTACTGAACTTCCAGATCGTGACATTAAAAAACAGTGACAGTTAGCCTGAGGGCTGCAGCTCCAGTTTCCTTCCTTCTGTTAATGTTAAAGCTCTGAAGTCGGCTTGAAGGAAAGGATGCAGACTTCTATTTTCTTGACTGCCTAAAATTATTTTACTGAGAAATGATCCTTATAGATCACCCACAGTAAAAAATTTTCTGTTTCAGAAAAAAACCCAAACAGGTATAATATATAAGGATTATTCTCCCTAAAATACAAAATAAATGTGCTGCCCTTAAAGCAGTATTTTTTAGATAGAAAGCTCTAAAAACAGAAGCAGGAAGAGTAAAAGCATATTGGGGCCCAGTGCCAGAGATAAATATATATTTATTAAAATTCACCTGAATGTGAGGACTGTTTCACTACAGTATCTCTTTTGCCTTCCAACAAATGAATCTGTTTGTCAATATCCCCCAGTCATCATTGCCATCCATATACTTAAAAAAAAGACCATGAAGTATGAAAAAATACAGAGAGCTTCTATACTAATTTTAGAGAATGTGAGTCAGTCAACATTATTTGCATGTAGTTACATTCAGCAAAGCCAAGCATCTTACTTGCTTTGCTGGAAATGCATACAATCTCCCCTCAAAATAGAAACATATAGTTCTTGTTGGAATTAGGACAAAGTATTTTACATTTTCATAACCAGGTTAAAGTAAATTTATATATGTTTGCAAACACTACTTTAGATTCATTATAATAGTTTTACATTGCGGATGACGGTGATCATATGGTAGCAATCGCTACATTATAATAGTTTATACTTAATTTCAGGAATAAAAATAGAAAAGAATTTTTCATTTACCAGAGTACATGTCCATGTGCATTGCAACTTCAAAATAAAAACCCTACATTAAACTATTTTAAGCCAAAATTTAGCAATGAATAAGTTTTAAATATACAAGCAAGGACATAATTGTTTAAGAATTTTTGATTTAGGTATTTCAATTGTAGAGAATAGATGCGCTCATTTCTGTTGAACAAGCATTTCTTGAAAACTTAGGCCCAGTGCTCTGTACTAAGAATATAAAATTGGAAGAAGAGGTTCCCGACTTTATGAAATGTACTATCTAATAGGAAGTGAAGCAAACAAAAAAAAGATCATAATGTTATGATAAGTCCTATAATAAAAGTATGCAAAGAATATGCTGAGAAACCACAGAGGCAGACACTTAGTCACGAAAAGTTGCAAAAAGAATGCTATTAGTGCTACGTCCCAAACATGGTTGATCAGAAGATTTTGCCTTATAAGGTCATATAATAAAATGTAATAGTGGTAATACTGCGTAATACAGTATGTTAGATTATAGGAAGATATAGTGAAGTGTAATAATGTGTATTTACTTGTTGGCACAACTCAAACTCACTCCTACACCAACGTTAAGAGAATATATTTTTCTCTTTTCTACATTGCATAGGGTAGCTGTGGACTGCTCTAGAGTCTCCTACAAATGGGCAGGCAACCTGTTATACCTGAAAATTGACGGTCACCAGTTTCAACTTGGCTTTCAGTAATCCCTTAGCATCAGTCTGTTTGGTCTGCTAAAACAAAAATGCCATAAACTAATGACTTATAAACAACAAATGCTATTTCTCACAGTTCTGGAGGCTGGGAAGTCGAAGATCATGGCACCCTCAGGTTCAGTGTTGGTGAGAGCCGATTTCCTCATGGGTGGTCATCTTTTCACCATAACCTCACCCAGCAGAAGGAGGGGCAAGAAAGCTCTCTGGAATCTCTTCTACAAAGGCACTAATTCCATTCAGGAGGGCCCTGCTTTCAGGACCTAATCACCTCCCATGGGCCCCACCGCCTAAAACGATCACATTGGGCATCAAGTTTCAGCTGATGAATTTGGGGAGGGGGCATACACATTCAGTTCACTGTGGTATTCTAATGTATTTTCTAATCAGCTTTCTTGAATACTATCTGCAACGTTTTAAAATTTTATCCATTCTGAGCATTTGACATTGCATCATATTTCACTAAAAAAACAAAGACCAAAAACAAAATTCCAGTTCCTGGCACACACAGTCCAAACCTACCTCAGCGGACCTGCCATCTGTAATTTCATACACGCTTTAGTCCAGATTGCATCCCTCCGCCAAGGAAGGCAATCTCTCAGTTTTGCTCTAAATCCCAGCTTCTCCCCTAACCCTTTCATTCCCAGTTTTTCTGTTCTTTTATCTTCTGCTTATATTCTATTTACTATCCCTTTGATTTTTATTTATATCTTTATATATTATTCGGTGACTTCCGTCTTAAAATTAAAAATTGAGATTTTCACCATTCAACAGCTGTTCTCTTTCCTCTTCTTCCTAGCCACCTGTGGTAGGTGCAGACTACAATCCCTGTTCCTCTCTCCCCATCTCTCATTAACTCTCAGTGGCCCCGGTCTAGTTTCTCCCCACCACATCACCAGGTAACTCCAGGGCAGTCTCGCAGGACCGAGCCAATGAAAACATTTTATTCTTTGCAATATTTGATATAGTATCCAAGATTGTGGAGAACTCGGCTGAGTAAATATTTGCTAGTCTTCTTTATTTCTAAGGAAATCTTTAAATAAATATAAACATATAAAGTGATGGACCCCCGAGAACAAAAAGCAGTCACTGAATGTCTTCAATTATTTTGTGTCTTTGTACTCCAAAGTGGCAGAAAAACAATTCCCCTCAACTCTAAATGATAATAAATACATGTTAAAAGGGAGAAACCTAGGTGGTGGTAATTGGGGAAACTATTTTTTCTTTAGAATGGTTATAGCATGCATTTTCTCTAAGGAGAACTGCTGAGTTTTAGGGTCATGCTTCTGAGGAGGAGTTGCAGTGAGAAATAACGGGCCATGACTTCTTGACAATTAGACCAAGCGAGAAAGGGAGTTTTGCTAGACTTTAACATGCACTGAAACCTGTCCCTTATTTGAAGCCTGAAGGAAAGGGCAGAGGGAGAACTGAAAGAGGAGGAGGAGGAGGAGGAGCAGGGGAGGAGGGATGGGAAACCGGCAGAGCCTGTTCCAGTTGTAGCCTCCAGAAAGCCTCCCAGTTGCCCCATAGCATCCTAAAGCTGAAGTTGGAGAGGTTTTCTCCCGTGCTGTGTAAGTCAAAATCCAAGTTAACTGGAACTTTAATCTCTGGGCTTTCTTGGTTTTAACTCCATTTTAAGATTTCCCAGGGCCTTCCAAGCAGAAATTGGCACTCTGGAATACTATTCTCATGAAACCTAACTGGAACGGAAAGGCCAAGGGAGTGGAAGTCTGATGCATCCTGCTCCCCTTCTGCCTCCACAGAAGTAAGGACCATCCTTCCCCATGAGGAGACTTTTGTGAGGAGTCCCTATGGCAGGAGGCAGTGAAGACCCCCACTGTTCTGGAAAAGTTGGTCTCTACAAACACAGGATAGAAAGTAAAACCGAACTTGATAGCACTCTAAATTAGTTTGGGACCGTCCTTCTAGGGAAGTAGGCAGAAGTACCTAGCATATACATAATAACTCCCTGCTTCATGAAGGCCTTTTAAAAACTTATTTCTCTCTCTCTGCCACTTGTCCAGTCTCCTTCCTGGATTTGTATTAACCAAAACCTTAAATGGTCAAATTTCGCAGTCTTAGTCCAAATTCCTTTGCTTTCTCATTAGTCACCAAACCCAGTGAATTCTATCTCAAAAATATTTCTTCAATACAAAACTTCTCCAGCTTCATGGCAGCACCTGGTCTAAGCCACAATGATTTCTTGCTTGGTCTCCTGCAATAGCTTTTTAGTGATGCACATTCACTCTAGCTTTCTTCCGGATGGTTCTCCAAAAAAACATCTAAATAGTCCCTTCAATATATGAGTAGTATCTCTTGTTTTCTTGCATAAAACATTTCAGTGGCTTTCCTTGCTTTTAGGAAGGAAAGAATTTAGGAAGAATCCTAAATTCTTACCATGGCATATAAAATCATGCCTAAATGTCACATCTAACAACACTACATTCTCCCTTACTCCTATGCCCTGAGCCGCAATCACAGTATTGGAGTTTTCATACTTCCTTAAGCTACTGAGGACCTCGTTTCTTCACCTTTTTCTCTTTTTTATATCTCTGCCAAACAAGAAGTTTCCTTTAGCCTTTAACAATTACTTCCTTTTTTTCATCTTAGATAATTTCTGTATGTCTTTTATAAAATATGATCTTAAATATCATATTTGGGGCGCCTGGGTGGCTCAGTCGTTAAGCATCTGCCTTCAGCTCAGGTCATGATCCCAGGATCCTGGGATCCAGCCCCCCATCAGCTCCCTGCTCCGCGGGAAGCCTGCTTCTCCCTCTCCCACTCCCCCTGCTTGTGTTCCCTCTCTCGTTGTGTCTCTCGTCAAATAAATAAAACCTTTAAAAAAAAAAATCAGATATTTGTGGATGCATTCCTTTGAACCCAAACTCAAGACTGTATTTCTCGTGTCTGCGTGCGTGTGCATGTGGGTATGTGCTCCCTGTATCCTAGCTCTTCATGGTGCTTATCTACTATAAATATGTGTATAATTATTATTTAGGTCTATCTTACCCTACTTGACCAAAACTTTATTTTGGAAAGGGACTGGGTCCATCCGATTTTTAATTTTGTACCTTCGAGAGGACGAAGCAGCCTTTTCCTTCTTCCGGTCCTTATTCTTCTCTCCCTAAAGGTATTTTTTGGATCTAAAGATAACGTTCTAAAACGAGAGTCGAGGTAAGTCATGAATCAGGTTTGAGAAGAAATACAATCAAACATCAGAACAGTAACAACAGACAAGTGAGCCAAAAGACGAAAAGATGTGAGTAAAGTAAAAGGTAAGTGCTAGCCCAGGGGGGCGAGCTCTGGAAAACTAACGTCCCAAAAGAGTGCCGATTATCTTTTCAGAAATTAAAATTTTGAAAAAAAAAGAGTTAAAACTTTATTTTCAATTATAAAATGTACTTTTTGAAATATTACCCACCATTCCACTTTCAAACACAATAGCTGTATTAAGTTCCTCATGGCCCCTTAGTCACTTCCACAAGCATATGGCTTCTTTAGTAATTACAACCGAGGCAGAGGTTTGTCTACTGACTTCATTCAACTTACCATCAACATTTTCCTACAGTGTTTACAATAATCATTTTAGTAAGGGCATACTACACCACTGTATTAGTGTACCACCGTTTACTAACTGTTCCCTCATTTCTATGTCCATTTCTCTTCCAATTTTTTTTCTATTAAAAATAAGTCTATAGTAATAGCTTAATAGGTATATAGTTTTCAGTCTTTAATATTTCTTTAGGTTCATCTTCCAAGACAGGTATTAATCTGAAGCTATGAACATTATTATGGATCTAAATGTAAATTTCAAAAGGCTTTACATGAATCTCTTAAAAGCCACGGATGAGAGACGGCACAAAAATATATCAAAGTTGATGAAACATATGTACGGAGAGAAAATATGGATTAAAGTCAGAGTACCTGGCCTAAATACGTAGGCTCTGTAAATTAACTACCTTCCTTCCTTATCTTCCCTCTCCCTTCCCCCACCTTTCACTCTCCCTTTCTTGCTTTTGTTTTCTGCTGTTATTGTTGACAGACCGCAAAAGCATCCTAGTCTATGTGAAATTAGCTTTTCAAAAGGCAAAATTGCTGTTTGAGAAGATAACATTCAAAATGATTCCTGTGAATCAGATAGTCTATTGTGAGACAGACTGAATTATGCATTGAGTTGCCACAGATTGAATATTACTACTTCAAGAACTTTTTTTCCCCTCCAGCACTTATAGGAGCCAATAAGTGGAAGAAATTTAAGGTTTCCTCTTTCTTGCTGATTTTACCCCTTCCTGTCAGCCTTTCTTACATCATTCTCTTTCCCAGTCATCTTCCTAAAGATATATACTTAAAACACAAATAATAAATTCTAATTGTTTTGTTGATGTTTAATTGTAAAGAAGAGCTTCACCAGTCTGGCAAACTCATTTTGCATTCCAGAAGAACACATTAACTTTCAGCAGAAAATTCCTGTCAAAGACTTTGTTTTGCTACTGCTTTAATTTTCCTTAAGCCTAATTTTCTTTTTCTGTTTGTTATGTAATGAAGCTTCTGAAAACACGGGCGATCTCTGCTCATTTTGCCTTGAGCTAGCATGACGTTTGCTTCCCCCCTCCCCGCCCCCCCCAAGGAAATGCAATTGCTGAGAAAAATTAACAGAAAATTCAGCAGCAATTTTACTCCAGCAAATGTAAAGATAAAAGGAATACATGAAGAGTAAAAAGCTTAGAAAATAATGGATGAATGGTTATAATGTTTATTGGAATGTCCAGAATGAAAAAATACAAACTTAGATTTAAAAGGACCTACAGGCCAACTTAAATATATTTTCTTTAAATAACAAAATTCTCTGGAGTATGTCCCTAGGTGTTTACAGAGACTTCAACTGCATTTTTTTTTTTTTTTTAAGATTTTATCCATTTATTTGAGAGAGAAAGAGAGCGAGCGGGGGGGGGGGGGGGGGGGGGAGAGGAAGAAGCAGACTCCTGACTGAGCAGGGAGCCTGATGCAGGCCTAGATCCCAGGACGCTGGGATCACAACCTGAGCCAAAGACAGGGGCTTAACCAATGGAGCCAACCAGTCGCCCCTTCAAATGCATTGTAACCGATCCGCTGAAAACTAAAACTTCTGAGATTATGAGAATGAGTAAAAGGTTAAAGCCAAGGATATTTTTTTTAAACTTTGATCAGTATACTTACTCTGCTAAATTAAATAATAATGTGGACAATTTGGGAATTTTGTAGGAAAAAAATGGATAGGTACATGCAAATAGTGAAAAGATCAGGCCTTCTATGTATAATTTTCTACACAATATAAAGCATCATAAATGTTGATTGCAGGCTCAGCACAAAAGTCATAAAAACCTATAGACCATTCACCAGTTCATCTTTTCCACTTCCCTCCACTCTAACCCAGATCCACTCCCCCCTTCATTCCCCGTAAAACTTCTCAAATTGCTCCCTGCTCCTTTCTATGTTTTGGTTCCCACTATAACATCTATTATGTGAAATGTAATTTTGTCCCTTTTTTGGCCAGAGTACGAACAGAGATACAGATTAGTAGGAAATATGTCTTATGAGATTAATTGTAAAAAATTTCTTCATATGCTTGTGGGGGCTGGCAAAAAAAGTCCCCAGAAACATAAGGCATGCTCTAGAAAGGGCAGGATGGAACTCTCTGGCATAAGCTAAACCTGCTGTCTACAGTGGAATTTCTCTTCAAGAAAAACTCTGTTCTACTCTTAAGGTCTTTGAATAGACTGAACCGGGCTCACCCAGATTAATTAGAATAATCTCACTTAAAGTCAATTGACTGTGGAATTTCATCACCACAACACCCAGATTAATGTTTGAATGAGTAACTGAAGGCAACAGCCTACCAAGTTAAAACACAAAATGACAGCCATAGTCTGTGCCTTGTAAACTTGGCAGACATACACATCTTAAACCAAATTTAATTCTCAAAAACAATAACAAAGTCATACTTCCATAAAACATGATACAGCTACCTTGCATATCTTAAAACAGGCTATCCTTTCCCTAGAAGAGAATGAAAAGTCTTGAGGTGATGCTCATATTTCTTTGATATGTATTAAGTTAAATACTATGATATAATATTAACTATTATAAAGACCTCTTACACTAGGTGACAAGGGGATAAGAGATAGAACATCTAATATGTGTACATATTTAAGTATGTATACAAAAATAAGAAAAATACACATAACTATTACAATCCTCCTTTCTGCAACTGATCACATAAGTTGTAGCAGGAATTTATAACTACTTTCTTCCCTACAAATTCCAATTTCATTCTTCAAGGGTCTGGGCCATTAGCCGTCCTGTCCAAATTGTACTTTTACAATCATAGGACATGATAGTACCAGGAGATACCCTAGGGAATGTTCTGTATTACAGACATACTCTTCCTCACTTCTATTGTGTAGTAACAACCCAATTCCCCTTGGCAATCTGGATCAATCAGCCCAAGACAATAATATTAGAACTCTCATCTTTGCATATTAATTCAGAGGCAGTCTCAGCTTCCAGTTCAGGGGTGGTACTGTTGCATCTCCTTGTGAACACACTCTTTCCTTCAGAACTAAGGTCTCCAGAACAACAAAACCTAAGGTCATGGGGATAGGACGTCACGTGTTTGTTAGTGTAATACAGAATGGGACCACTCCCATTTCCAAATGAATGCAAGCTGTGGAAGAAACTGCACCATATAACAGATGCTAATTTAGAGCACATGCAACCCCCTGGAGGGCACTGTAGAGGTCCCATAAGGTATTGTCGTCTGTCTGGCACCATAACAGAAGGCTATTTTACTATTCATTTTAGGATGATGCAAAAATGGTAAGATCAATGATTTTCATGGGCATGGGCCCACTGCCACGTTTTATCTGCTATCCAGTGAATTCCTTGAATAGAAGCAATGCTGTGTGTAATACCATGGAGGTGGATGAGGCATTGTATAAGTCCACAGGTGGTAGCTTTGGCAGAAGTATTGAGCGCAGGAAAGGTAAATCCATATCCCGAGTAACTGTCTATTCCGGTAGGAATAAAGTACTGCTATTTCTAGGATAGAAGCTGTCCAATGTAATCAGTCTACCACCAGGTAGCTGGCTGTCAATTTGGGGATCCAGTTTTATTCTAGGGTGCCTAGTTTTATTCTCTGTTTCTGGAACAATCAGCAGTAGCTGTAGTCAGACCCGACTTGATGAGTCTAAGTCTGTGTTGCTAACACTATGTAAAAATTCCATCCCTGCCACTATGGTCAATCTGCTCATGAACCCAGTGGGCAATGACAGGTGGCTACGGAAAGAGGTTGACTTATAGTCAAAGAAATGGGTACTTTTACCCACTTGATTTTAAAAATCTTCTGAGGTCAGCATTTCATGAGCAGTCATAAGGGGATGCAAGCATTTTCATATTCTTTTCCCCTTCCTAATAACCTGTGCACATGCCTCTTCCCCAAATCTTGTCACCGGTTTTCCCAGTCATGTTCCTTCTAAATCCTGACCATCTAGCCAAATGACTAACCACAGCCAATGAGTTGCTATAGTCTTGTGCCTCTGGTCATTTCTCCTTCCAGGCAAAAGGAAAAACCAGGTGTACTGCTTAGAATTCTGCCATCAGGATTTCCCTTCACAATTATCTTCTCGGGGATGTCTAGGACATAGTCCTACAGCTGGCCACCTTAGGGGATAGTTGGTTATCATGCAGAACCATCCATAAGAGAACCATTTTTTCCTCTTCAGTGAACTATCCACAGAGAACTTTCCATGAGAATATGGGTGTGGACTGCAAAAGTAAAGGTAATGGAGCATGAGTGAGGACCAAAGGGCATTTGGGCCACTTTATGCAACTTACTTATGCCTTCAGGGCCTACCGAAACCTCATCTTGTATATATCACTTCCATTGTACTGCTTGCCATGCCCAAATTTGTGGTGAAGGCTCAGACAACACCTAATTCATGGTTGCCACCTCCATGCAAAATCTCCATACCTGCTACCATGATCACTTTGTTCAGAAGCTCATTGGGTACTGAGAAGAGTGGCTATGGAAAAAAGCTGACTGGTATCCAGAAATGGGTAATGTCATACATTTGATTAGTAAAATCTGTTGAAATCACCATTTCACAGGGCACCTGGTAATCTGGTGAACTGTGAGTAAGCTTTTCTCCTAAGGCCCACGGTAAACCAAAAGTGCTTTCTCAAATTGAGCACAGTTATCTCTAGAGAATGACTTGGCTCTGTTCCAAAGATCTAAGGGTCATACTATGATTAACCTAGTGATGCGAGCACATTAGATTTACTGGATTATATGCTACAAATGTTAAAACAGTTTGCATGGCAGTCCGGACCGGTTTCAGAACCTTCTCTTGTTCTGGGCCCCACTCAAAATGAACAGTTTTGGTCACTTGGTAAATGGTTCAAAGTGGCATAAACAAATTAAGAATATGTTTCCATATCCCATGGAGGCCCATTAGGTTTTGCACTTATTTATTTTAAGAAAGGCCAGATGCAGCTACTTATCATTCACCTTGGGAGGGATATTTTAACATGCCCCACACCAATGGACCCCTAGAAATATACCTAAGATGACAGGGTCCTGATTTTTGTTGGATTTCTCAGTGTCTGACACTATACTTGATATATTTATCAAATAATATATCAAGTATAATCTGCTCACAGGTCCAATCAGAATATCCATAGAATGAACCAGCATAATATCTTATGGAAGGGAAAGGCAATCAAGGTAACCCATGAGGTAAATTATGATTCAGGGCTGGAGAGCTGATATACCTGTGAAGTAAGACAGTGAAGAATATTGCTTGTCTTGCCGGCTGAAAGCAGTACTTCTGGTGGGATAGCTGTATACCAGTTTTAGGGGATATGCCGATTTGCTCAAGCAATAAAATGTTACACATATGAAACAGCAGTTGCAACTGGAGTCTACCACCTGGTTAAGCTTATGATTACCTACTGTCATTCTCCGAGATCTGTTTTTTGCACTAGTCAAAATAAAGTTGAATGGGGATGGTAGGAATTACCACATCACATCCTTCACTCCTTGATGAGAGCAATCCCTGCAGTCCCCAGGAATGGAGCATTGCTTTAGCTTTACTTTTTTTCTTAGGTAAAGGCAGTTCTAGTAGATTCCACTTGGTCTCTCCCACCATAATAGGTATCACTCCATTGTTTGGAGAACCAAGATGGAAGTTCTGCCAGTTGCTGAGTATGTCTATTGCAATGATATATTCTGGAACTGAGGAAATAACAACAGTGTGTGTTCCGTAAGCAACTGGACTATGAGATGGATCAGAGCTAACATTCTACTGAGCACCTGACCTCCATAAGCCCCCATTCTGAATGGCGGACACAGTGATGTTGTGTCTCCAGGAATTAATTTCAGTTCAAAGACAATGTCCATCAATCCTCAAAAGTATCATTTCTCTTTCTCCAGAGCTGTCATTCTGGTAAGTGGCCATAGGTCCTTTGCCTGGGAGAAAGACTAACAGTACACATCTTTGTAAGTATCACAGGGTCCTTCCTCAAGTAGAGTTCTACATCTCTAAAGTGGCTCAAGTCTGGGAGCTGATTGAGGGGGCATGACTCACTGTTTCACTGATTCAAGATGGACTTCTGTGCACCTGACCTACAACTCTTTGCTTATACAGTTCAAATAGGAATTTAGCAGCCTTTCCTTCTATTTTTTTTATAAAGATTTTATTTATTTGATAGAGAATGAGAGAGAGAGAGCACGAGAGGGAAGAGTGTCAGAGGGAGAAGCAGACTCCCTGCGGAGCAGGGAGCCTGATGTGGGACTCAATCCCAGGACTCCAGGATAATGACCTGAGCTTAAGGTCACCATATTCCACTCACCACTGCCATACCACTGTCTGAGTCAGATACTCTTGCTGCTTTGACTCCACTGTCTATTAAGTTAAAATATCCACCTTATTTTTGCTGATTAAATGTCACTATCAGGCTTATGCAATTCTGACATCCCCGTTGTTTTTAGGGAATCTAGTTCGATGGGAGCAGTTCCCACTGTAATTTGGGCTTTATAGATAAAAACCACCACAGGCCTTTTCAGGGATTTTGAGACCCTACTCACAAATCTTTTACTCAGTTTTAGTGGCAAGTATGTCCTCTGGACCATCCAGGACACATGAGCAGTTCTTACCTGATAAATTCACTCCTATCTCCCTAAGCCTTTGGATATTTTCCTCTCAAGTATGATAAAGCAGTTCTGGCAAAGGTTACCTTAGAATTTCAGTCCTAGAACTAGCAAACTGTTGGAACCATTTCTAATACCTCAAGCTAAAGCACTGACTCCGGAATCTCTGCTTAGTGAGTCCATATCAGAAGATTCAACCTGATCCAACTTTATGTTCCTTCCACCATGATCTCATATCCTTAGGATCCATTAGCACACATATTTTCCAGATTTCTGTCATTATAAATTGGAAAAAGTGTACCATTCTTTTATCATGTAATACAGAGCTTCATGGGCTATACTTTGTATCTCATTGTTTGGGGTCTGCTGGAAACTGAGTTTGGTTCTAGGTCTAGAAGCAATTAGGGGTCCTGGGTGTAGGTCTTGAGGAGATCATCAATGGCTTGCAAATCTCAGGCCCACCCAATTTAGGCTAATATCCCTTACTTAAAGTCAACCAATTTCAATTTTTTTTTTTTTTTTAAGATTTTATTTATCTGACAGAGTGCACACACACATGCATGAGTCAGGGCAGAGGCAGAGGGAGAAGCAGGCTCCCCGCTGAGCAGGGAGCCTGATGTGGGGCTCGATCCCAGGACCCTGAGATCATGACCTGAGCCGAAGGCAGATGCTTAACCAACTGAGCCACCCAGGTGCCCCACCAATTGCAAACTTTAATCACACCTACAAAGTATATAGCAACACTTAGTGTTCGACTGAATAACTGGGAATTAGAGTCTAGCCAAGTTGACACAGTCCCCTTCCTCTCCATGTATTCCCCAGAGACAGGCTCCTCACCCAATCACTCAGTTCTTCTTGGAAATGTAACCATGAGATACTACCCCCGCTTTTTTTTTTGAGAGAGGTAGAGAGAGGGATGGGGGGGAGTGGGAGTGCAGTGGGGGCAGAGGGAGAGAGAGAGAATCTTAACCAGCGTCCACACCCAGCACTTGAGCCTAATGTGGGGCTCGATCTCACAACCCTGAGATCATGACCCTGACCCAAAAATCAAGAGTCAGACGCGGAACCAACTGAGTCACCCAGGTGCCGTGACACTGCTTTTTAATTGCTGAAGATGCAATTAAACATGCAAAGTTTGGGTGCTGAAAATGTACACTGTTTTGGGAAGAGCAAATCATAAAATGACAAAATGCAGAAAGAGAGAGGAATATATAAATGCAAAGAGAGGTACAGATGAATGGATCAGAAAGTGCTGACTCTGCTGGAGTAGTTTCCAGTTGCTCCTAGGATCCCAGCATACTACTATCCTTGAATTGATAAACCCCAGTATCCCTGCAATACATTTTTTTAATATCTTTTTTTGAGCTTATTTTAATTGGGTTTCTGTTGCTTGCAAAAAAAAAATATTCTATGAAGCTTTCAAACAAACTATTTGAGGGGAAAAAAACACTACTGAAAAATGCAACATAACGAATAAAAAGCAAAGCAAGGCATTTTGACAAAAAGAAAAAACAAGGGAAGGCAACAGGATTCAAAGCCCAGTTTCTGAATTCAGATATAACTGCTTCAAACCATGCCAGAAGTGTGACTTTGCATTAATTAAAAAAAAAGGGGGTACCTTCCATGCATCAAATATCATCCTTGACATGGAGTATATTAGGAGAACACAATCCTTGCTCACATGGAGTTTAAAGACTAATGAAAATTCCATATATACTACCACCAGAATCCTGTGTGCAGATTGAGGCTTGATATTAGGTATTTAACCAAAATCACAGGTAGTAAGTATTTATGCCATCTTCACAGACATGGTAAAGACATGAAGTAAGAGAGAGAGAGAGAGAGCGCTCGCGCACAAGCAGTGGGAGTGGCAGGCGGAGGAGGAAGCAGGCTCCCCGCTGAGCAAGGAGCCCAATGCAGAGCTCCATCCCAGGACCCTGGGATCGAGACCTGAGCCGAACGCAGATGCTGAACTGCCCACCCATTTTTTCTTAAAGATTCCCAATTTTTTTTTTTTCAAGGTGACAATATGCCCATTAAAATAGGACATTTTTCAAGTTTCTCTTGCAGGTTGGTATGACCACATATTTAATTCTGGCCACTGAGATAGATGTAAAAGCACTGAGTAGTTCTGTTAGGAAAGTCCCTCAAACAGATGTAGGACAGGCATTCTGTAATGGGCCTTTTCTTGTGCTTTTCTCCCCTTCCTCTTCTCTCCTTTCTGGGAACTACTTTGAGATGGAGATGCAGCAGCCACCTTGTAAACCCGCAGGAAACAACTCACTATGGATGACAGAGCAGAAAGACCGAAGAAGCGAAGAAGCGTTGGTCTTAGTTGATTGCACAGAGCTACTAAGCTCATTATCAGCTGCTTACCCTCTGGGGTTCTTTTATGTGAAAGAATAAATCTTGTTGTGTTTCATCTTTGTAGTGTGGCATCTATCATAGCAGTAAAATGTAATTTGTAACTGATACAGTGATTTTTAGGAAGTAACAATTTAAGGTCAATGTCAACAAAGATCTCAAAACCCAGAGGGATAAGGACAAAATTCAGTTACGAACAGCTATCAGTACATGCCTTCTCTTCTCAGAGCGTTCTTCTCTATGAGTCTAGTTCCAACTTGAAAAAGGAATTTGCATTAAAGAAGGGTACATGCACTAAGACAGTATCATATATATTTTTAGGAACATATATAAAGTACTTACTAAAAAACTGTTAGAAACAAAAGAACACAGGTCAATCGGAGATAAGGAATTACTTGCATCTAAAGGTTAAAGTATTTAAACCCTAAGATCTGGAAATACCCTGCTGGTACTGGTATACTCCCTTGGCATTTATCTTGTCATTTAAAATGTTCACAGCATGCAATATATTGGGTTTATTCTTCTTGCTCTATGGGAGATGGAAGACAGTGAAAGGACTGGAGAGAGTGGAGGAAAAAAAAAAGGTAGCAGGGAACTAACTCTCTCTAATGGCATACAATGTGTCTTGGGACACAGGTATAGAAATAAATTTATATGTATATAAGAATATATGTAATTTTTTAAAGGTTTTTTTTTTTTTTTGAGAGAGAGAGAGAGAGGTGGGGAGGGGCAGAAGGGGAGAGAGAGAGAGAATCTCAAGCAGACTCCCTGCTGAGCACAGAGCCTGACAGAGATCAGGACCAGAGCTGAAACCAAGAGTCAGAGGCTTAACTGACTGCGCTACTCAGGCGCCCCAAATATAATTAAAATAAATGTGTCGATATATATGTCCATATACTATAATGTTATGATAGAGACAGAAATGGCTTCACTTTAAGCAGATACTGCACACTCTTTCCATGAAGAACTGTTTTCCAACATTGAAGTGTGAGAATTTAATTCTTGCTCATTCTCCATTTCCTGCTGCTTCATTTCCTTCTCCCTTCCCTTCCTCCAAGGCCCCTCCCCACATACATATACCTCCCGCTGGGTTAGCATAAACTCGAAAATTCTCTGGTTTCCTGGCATTCAATGTCCTTTTGCAAAAGTTGAAATCTTGAAAAAAGATGAATCCATAAAATTATATCAGCTAAAGTAACTTATACAGGTAAATTTTAAAATTCAGAAACTACTCCTGATTTTAGAAATCAAAATTAGGGGTGCCTGGCTGGCTCAGAAGGGCATGCAACTTTTGATCTCAGGGTTGGGAGTTCCAGCCCCATGTTGGGGCTTAAAAATAAATAAAATAAATACTTAAAAATTAAAAAAAAAACAAAATTAAAGAATGAAAGCCTAAATATATATATGTGACAGGAGAATATCACATATACCTAAAATTTAACTGGAATTTTAAAACTGTAATTGCCTTTTAATATTCTCTGCCAGGTGCTTTGCATTTTTTGACTGGTTCCACTTTGGCACTCCTCGTGCGCCTCGGGAATGGCTTGCTCACTCTTTTCTTTATTGCCTCATCAGCCCACCTCCTTCAGGAACTTTCCCCCAAGGACACAACAGTAAGAGGTCTTTCCCTTTTCTAAGGGAAAATCACAGGGCTTAACACCACTAATGCCTTGGAGACAACTATTACCTATGGTTAATAAAGCAAGTCAGACTGAGTTCATTTCTCAGTCTTGACATCTTAGTCACATCATAAAGTTAAAATTCAGTTTCCTTTTTCCGTACAGTGGAGATAATAACGTTGTTATCATTTGTATGTCTGTAACAAGCATTAACAAGAGAAAGTATATGAACAACACAGCACAGGGCCTGGCTCAGAGCCGACATCCAATAAACACCAATTCTTCCTTCAATCATGTTAATAGTCCTGTAAATCTCTTAAACCAAATTAGATTGCAAACTTCTCTGAAGACAGGACACTTTCAATATACATCGCCTCTAAAACTTAGCATATTGCCTTACATACACAGAGCATTCAGTATATAACTGTGGAATGATACATCAACTTAATTTACAATATTTATTGAACATCTACAGTGTATCAGTCATTGTTCTGAGAAAAGAAAATAGTGGCATATAAAACAGGAAGAAGTCCTTTAAGTTATGCAAAAAAAAAATTAAAACCAGAAATTCCTTATCTTTGCATTCAGATTTATCATGCCTGTTTCAGGGACACTTCTCTACAAAATTTCTGCTTGAAATCTTCTGCAGTATCACAAAATTTGTCTTGTCAGAATTGCCAACTGGCTCTGAACTAAACTATGCCTGTCTTTTGAGAACAAAGTCCTCAACCAAATCTTCAACACTGCTGTATATCAGGGTTCTTAAGGACTGCTGTGCAAGGGTGACAATTTTGAAGTTTTGTTCTCACAGCATGCAGTAATCTAACGGCAGTACAGAAGCGTTCTTGGGAACAACTGAGGGGCTGTTTAGGGCGAAGAGAACTAACTTGGACATGTGAACAGGGACATGTGTGTATTCACATAGCCAAAAGAATCCCTTTAAGACATATGCCAACTCTGGGGCGCCTGGGTGGCTCAGTTGGTTAAGCATCTCACTTTGGCTCAGGTTGTGATCTAGGGTCCTGGGATCAAGCCCTGCTTCAGGAGCCCAGCTTTGCACTCAGTGGGGAATCTGCTTGTCCACCCCACCCCCCAACACCGCAGCTCATGTTCTTTCTCAAATAAATAAAATCTTAAAAAAAAAAAATATGCCAACTTTGATCACTCCCTGCTCAAAAACTTTCAATGGTTTTCTATCACAGTTCAAATGAAATCCAAATTTTACCATGGATCATCCTTTGCTACTTCCTCAGTCTCATTCCCTACAAGCCTTTTTTTTTTTTTTTTTTTCCCTCTTAAAAATAAACCCCATCAGGGAAAGGACATTATTTTGTTGATTGTTCCACCCCCAATTCCTGAACCAGTGCTTGACAAACTATATGGAGAAGTTCTTAACTCATATTGTTCCACCCCCAATTCCTGAACCAGTGCTTGACAAAATATATGTAGAAGTTCTTAACTCATATTTGTTAAATAATGATCAGAAGAAAACTATTCTTTAAAGTGAGGGAGATTCCTTAGAGCAGCCTATATACATGGCATTAGTTGCCATTCACTAGCTTCAGAGTTTCAGGAACACTATGCACATTGAATTTACTTATTATTAAAGTATAGTTGGTGTACAGTATTATAGTTTTAGGTGTATAATACGGTGATTTGACATTTAAATACATTACAAAACAATCACCGTGACAAGTCTAGTTACCATCACCATACAAAGTTATTACATATTATTCACTATATTCCCTATGCTGTATATTATATCCCTGTGACTGGTTTTAGAACTGTAAGTTTGCACATGGAGTTTAATAGCACTGGACTTCAAAGAGACGGGCATTGCCAGAGGAGGTATGCACGATGAGGCGCTACGAAGCTTTACACACCCTCTGTGGTACAAACCCCCATTTTTCAATAGAAGATTGCATCCAGGAGAAATAGATCTTTCTGGGACTCAGACTCATCTGTCCATGTATCAGGAAGTACAGTCTGGCAGACAAGCTCTGTGAATATATTCAGGCTGGCTTCTGGCAGGTATCTATAGCCTGCTGGGTCCTGAGGCTATAAGACTACGGACTATACATTTTCTTCTATCACGGGGAGGTCGATTCTACTTTTCATTGCATAAACAACAAGTAGAACACATAGGAGGATCTGTGTTTTCAGGCACGTCTTCACAGGGATATAATAAGCCATGATTTATAGTCCAGGTTTTGGATTAGAAATACCATTAATACAGAAAATCTCATTTGTTTTGCTCTTATGTAAGCTCCGCACCCAGTGTGGGGCTCGAACTCACCACCCTGAAATCAAGAGTTGCATGTTCCACTGACTGAGCCAGCCAGGTGCCCCTTCTTTGCTTTTAAGCCAACTAAAAATTACCTAATCATTGTGCTCAGCAAAAGGCCTGGCACATGAGAACCACTCAATCGATGTTACATACTAAGAATTCCTAGATCCTCTTACATATTCTTGGGAAAAGTCTAGACTGTTTTCATTTATGATTTTTACTATTCTATAACTGTACATACACAGAGTTCTTTTTCCTATTGCCTATTTCCCTTTTCATAGCAATTGCCTTTAAAAAGATAAGCAGGCATTTTAAATATTTTTTTTTATATTTTGCGCTCCAGGAAAACTGGTAAATTAATTTTCAATCTAGAATTATGGAAGAAAGCACTGATATGAAAATTGTTTTATGGTTAAGCTACTGATTATTACGAAATTAATGTCTAAAATAAGGCACTGACAAGCATTTTCTACTTGCAACTTGGATACATATTTATACAGAAATCACCTTTGATATCCCATGCCTGTCTTATGTGTCTGTGTTTTCTTCTCCTATGTTGGAAAGCGAGATTTATTCAGTATGATAGGTTCTTAACCTTTTTTCCTGTATCCTAATCTGACATCCTACATTCCTCTTCACCCAAACTAGCTGAAGCATTTAGTGGTGACAGAATCCGATTTATTTCAGCAACAATCATTAACCTATCCTTTTGGACAGCTGCTGCAATAAATCCAGGAGACTGACAGAAATGAGGACACTAGCATATCTGGAGATCAGACTTCAGTTAGTTAGCACTAAGGTTTATTAACTGTCATGTGCAATAAACCAGTTGAGATATTGCTCAAAGAAAATACAGGCAACAAAATAGTTGTTCTCATTTATCAAATAATTATATTGGGGAAATATACCATACCATAGAAACAGGGGTTTCTATTACACAAAATATATTTATATTTCTGTATATACAAATATATTCTTAAAGAAATCTCAAGAATCCCCCAATTACAAATATATAAAAATACTTTAAAGAATTAACATATAGTTTTTCTCCCTTAATAAATTATGACTCTATATGACAGATAATATATCAATTAGATACTATATATTAGGCATAATGTTAAATATACCTTATATATAATTCTTACCTGTGATATATATTATATATGTAAAAATTATCTAAAGTATAGTTTAAAAAAAAATCTTGGCATAAAATCATCTGGAAACACAAGTAACCAGTCGCATCCAATTAAGCCTCTGTGACTATATGGAAGTTTTTTTTTATGCATCACTCTGTAGTTCAGTGGCACTCTTCCCCACCACACATATATAGATACAGGTCCCTTACATATATGATAAAGGCTTATTAAATATTTTCTTTGTTCTACAGTCTTTAAAAAACCTTCTACCCTTGATAATCTAAAAGTAATCAAACATTCGATCTCGCATGATTTCTCACCCACACCACATGCCATCGTGACCATGGTCTTTCATGATGTTCCTATGACGACTTTCTCTGCACATGTAGTAGGGATAATACAAAGAAATACAAACTACTGTACGTGCATGCATGTGTGTTTTACTCTATTTACCTCTCTTTTTCCCTCGTTAGATAAAGAAGCGATAGCAGAACTGCAGGGAGTACAGAACTGAATTAGTCTTTTGAATGATTAAAACTATGAAGCCTTAAGTTTGAAATACACTTGCTGAACTCATTTTCTACAGAGGTTAGCAAATAAACACTCTTTAGATCAGAGTAAAAGGCAATTATTGGAAGCATTTAGAGTCAAGTTCTGGAGTGAACAGGAGGGTGAGGACAAAAATTCAGTTTGAAGATATGAAACTAGGGAGCACCTGATGCCATATTTAGGCAGCAAGTCTTGACAGGTAGCAATTTTCAAAGAGGAGACAGAATGGGGTGTAAATAACCAGGCCTGAGCCACCCCACAGGGACCCCATGAGTCCCCACTTGCTAAAATGCTTTCCCTTATGGTTGAGAGCGGTGTAGATGGGCCCAAGAATCTGTGTAACTAGAAGGGCCTTCTGGCTGGAAAAGGAGAAGCCTTTGGGGGATATGCTGGACTGTGCATCAGGAACTAGAAAGACTGTGGGCATCAGCAGAGGCTAGCGTAAGCAATGACAAAGCCTGAGAGAAACAAAGCTTTATCCAAGTTGGACACCAGGGAAGGCAGGGTCTAAATGGAATTAAGAACTAGAGACAAACATCTGGAGGTTAGCAGTTTACTTTGCAGGTAAAGAGAATACTGGTGGAGGAATAAAGAAATGAAACCAGAGAAGTCACCCTAGAACAAGAGCACTGAGTCAGCAGTTGAGCTTAATTCAATTGGAGAAACCAGGGGGGGCCCACCTAGGACACCTGCCTTCAAATTACTCCTCCTGAGCAGCAAGGAAGTGGAATGTTCCACTTTGACCAACTCCCATTGTCATTGGGCTGTCATCGATTCAGAGCCTTTCCCAGGTGTCAAGTTCCCAGCATCCCCAGTGTGCCATAATGGTGGCAAAATGGACTCAAAGTGGTGGAGCAGTCTCTGGTAGCATGAAAAACCCCTCAGTAGTAAAATGCACGTGATAGCAGTTGGAAGTTAGACCTGTGTATACTGAAGAGGCAAGAGTGAGGGCGTAAGAATGGACATGGACATTACCTGCTACAGTGCACAGGTAATGTCCTGTGCAATCTGCAAGAGCTGCACATAGATTCGGTCCATTCTGTCACTGATTCTTCCGGAGTGGTAACTGCTCACAATTCCACATGGGCAGATGGACGGATGAAAAGATTCATTCGGGTGGCAGTCATAATTTTACATCTGGTTGAAATCTTATTGTGTCTCCTGGTAGAAGTATCCTCCTTAGAAGCCAGGGATTCTACCCAGCAAGAATTTATGTTGTAGATGGGAATTGCAGATTAGCCAGTTAGGTCACTAGGAGTTACAGTGATAAGGGGCCGCAGCTACATCTACCCCTTGAGTCCTGGACATGGGTTATACCTATATGGGACACAGCAACAAAGTGACACACTTGAAGTACATTAGCCCAAACTGCAGGGTGCTTACCCCAAGATGATACGTTCTAGGATGCTGACAGCTTTGAAGATATGATCATGATAACTTGCCAATTGTTGCACGTCCTTGTCAAAGAAGGGTTTTCTTCATGAATGACAATGTTATATGGGATCATGATGATAAATCAGGGTCTTTCTGAACCCCTGGATACTGATGCTATACTAAGGATTCCAGTCAAGGAAGGCAAAAACCAAACCCAAAAAATGTGTTAATCTACATCAAAATGAATTCCAGACCCCAGTAAGGACGGGGTTTAACATAATTAACTTGTCACCAAGTACTTGAAAGATCAAACAGAGGTAAAAGCTAGAGAAGCCTTGCTGAGAGAACCCTTCCAACTGGGGTATATATAATTCCCATCCATGATCGTAATGGCTATGGCATTATTGATCCATTTTTTTAAGTACTGTGATAGCTGAAGACAGTCCCTGGCCAAGCTCTCCTGGATGGTTTTTAGGGTCTCCTCTGTGAGGGATCCTCTTGGATAGGAGATATCCCATCTCTATGCTCACTCCCATGAGACCATACACATGCTTCCCAGCCAGGCTACATAGTCTCTACCTTTCTAGTAGTCTTCCTGGCCTCTGCCTCTGAACAATGAGCCACAATGACCACACCTTATGATTTCTCTCAGGTTACTCTCCCTCCAATACCAAGTTGATGTCCAGGCGTACTGCTCAGAACTCTGTCTACTGTGAAGTTGTCTCCTCAACATCATCTTGAAGGGCCACCTTGAAGTGATGGCTTTGAGCAGTGGTACACCATAGGATTAAATAAAGCCATCCATAAACTGTTTTTCTACCTGCTTTTCAATCACCTGGTATATATAAAACACCACAGGGCTGTGGTAGGACCTAAGGGTGAGTGCAACATAGGCTAGCGACATGGATACACCTTTCTGTAAACTAACTTGTGTCCACTGGACCTTCTCAAGACCAAATACATATACACTGTTTCATCTGCATACTGAGTTGATGCTTTGACAACCAAGCCTTATGATTTAACAGGTCTGCCGCATCCAGCTCATGATGGGCAGCTCAGCTGCAGAGCTGTTTATTTTCCTTTGTTTAGGCATTCAGTCTCTATTAGGGTCCAGTAGAAAGTCATGGGAACCGTGGTCCAGTTGAACACACAAAGCATCCCTATCTACCATGGGCATCTCCAGCAACTGGAGATCTGCTGGGCCATATGATCTAATTGGTAGAGCTACAAATATCATAGCTTGAATCTGCTGCAAAATCTGCTCTTCCTCTGCACCTCACTCAGAAGAGACAACTTTTCAAGTTATTAACAGTTTGGAGCCATCTTCCCAAGTGTGGTATGTACAGCCCTCAGAATACAAAGAAGTCCATAAGTGCTGGGCCTTGTTCTTTGAATCAGATGCAAGATGCAATAACTTATTTTTCTTGGAAAATGGGATATGATGGAAACACAATACTGTACCCTATAAATCTATGAGAATGACCCTAAGCTCTATACCACCTCCCTGGATGCAATATTGCTTCTGATTTTTTACCTCTACCTGAGTGGAGGGATGCAGTATAAGGGCTTCTACTTAGCTCTTCCATTTTGTTCTTAGTCTACAGGTCTTGGAGAAAGGGTGAAAAATTCTTGCAACTTGAAGCATGTCCATTCCAATTACATTCTAAGGTAAAAGAAAGGGACATAGGATAGATTGATGGCCCACTGGTCTCTGAGAGATGGACTTGGATCAGGTTGCCATTTATCTACTAGATTCCATTGTAATGAAGGGAGTTGATAGTGCTTAAAGAGTGGAAGGGGTATTCGTTGTAAATTCTTAATGCAGAGATTTGGATATTCCCAACTTAACAGTTTCATTTGTAAGAATGAAACTATAATATAAGAATATACTATATTCTGTAAGACTATACTATAATATACAAATTATCTGTTAGCATTTCATAGCTGATGATATGTAAATCAAGATGGGAGAGGGAATTCACAGAAAAAAGGTCAATTAGGAACCTCCAAATTAGCCATTACAGCTAAAAACCACTGGGGAATCCTCTTTGTACATACATACACACACACACACACACACACACCACTATTCTAGATAACTGGTTGAGGCTTCTAATAAACAATTACTTTGCAAAAGCTGAAATAATATATTTAATAGTGGTAAATACCATAGTATACATAGGTCAGTACATAAATGGTAAAAGTTATATTCTAAATGGTTACTAAAAATTACAAAGTTTTAAATATAGTCAGCCCAACATATTCATCTGCAAATGAGAAACTCTATGAAATACTATAGTCCCTCATGGGGAAGTCCTCCACGATTTTACTCAGAGGTCAGAATGTATATTCCTTAGAGTAAAATTACAGCTATGGGACTAGTAATTGTACATACGAGTGTCTCTTACCAGATCAGAATGAAAGGACTGGAAAAATTTTAAGTGCAACGTGAAAGGAAAATATCTTCTAATAATATTTAAAAATTGGTGCATACCTAGGCCTTACTGAGAAAGACTATAGTAAAAAAATTGACATACACACACACAAATGGAATAATGGAAAATAGCTTCCTTGGTCTGAAAATGTGTAATCCACTCTTTCTATAAAAGAAAACAAAAACTGAAGGAATTCACCCAGTTAAACCATAAGCGCAGTAACAACAGCGAAACAACCTAGAAGCTAAAGAACTAATTTAGGGATTTACCCGTATTACTGAGTTATGAGCTCCTGGCATCTGTAAGCTACTTCACTTTGGAAAATTAATTTCATGCTTGCCTACTCCTGTAAAACTCCCAACTGAAGGGTCTCATCTAGGTTTGGAATGGTCAAGGGAATGTCAAAACTGTGCTTAAAGAAAGCTAAGGAAAAAGCTGTCAACATCACAGCAATGATATTTTTCTTTCTTTTGAAAAATTAACTATGTGCTAAATTAGGGCTACATGCTAAATTAAGGATATTCAATTAGGGATATTAGGTATAAACTTGATTCATTAAGAGATTAAATAACCTACTTTTCCCGGGAAGACAGACTCATTTTGAGTAATAAGCCCTTCATGTATTATTTGAAGAAATAACTTCTTACAATATAAAACATAACACAGAATTGTTTAAGTTTACTTTAGGCTTGGATTTCAAGTCTAAAACTCTTCAAAATTTTCTGGACTATAATCATAATTCTACAACTTTTTCTATGTAGTAAAATCTGTTATTCTTTCAAATATATTTGGAGAATACTATCATAAAGAGTATTACCTTTCCTGATTTCACTTGGAAAAGTAGACATTTATAAGTCCATATAAAAAGGGAAATAAATGAGAAACAAAATAATGCTAGGATATTAAGAGAAATAGAGGAAAATGCTGGAGTATCTGTCTAAATTCTGGAAAACATGGATCATATACACTGGGTAGATATTTAGAAGCCTGCATAGTTCAAATGCATATGATACTATCTTTGCTGGGCTCACAAAAGAAATAAACAAGCTTTCTATGGGAGTGAAGAATTAAAATACAAAAAGAGTCAAGATTTGTAGAGGTATAGCATTTCGCTGAGCTTTTGTCTAGCAAAGTCATTTTACAATGCCTAGACTAGAGAAGTATTGGTCCTGGTGACGTGCCACTCAGAACCCTGGGAGGGAAGGCTTGATGGGCGGGCCAGAGGAGGGCAGGGTGGGTGGCTGGAGGAAGGTGGGGGGGGGGAAGCAGCCGGAGGAGGGCAGCCCGAGGAGGGTGGGGAGGGCAGGGGGGCGGGGGCATAGTGGCTGGAGGAGGTGGGGGGGGCGGAGGAGGGCGGGCAATAGTCCAGCTTTCAGCTCCTTCAGGTCTAGCTCAGATGCAGAGCTGCTTTGCTCGGATGCCTCACCTTGAGTGTAGGAGCGATGGCAGCGGAAGACAATTTAACAGCGTTGACTGAGCAAAGTGTGGCATAAAGGCCCAACCATTCCGGACCAACCTGGGACCACTCTGTTGGGCAGTACTTGCTGTAGGACTCTCCAGTAGCTCGCTGATGCTTTGTTACAGTTACAGCACTATTGGACTTCTCCCTCTGCTCAATCCTTCTACCTCCTTTCCTTCACAGGTGCCATTCCTCAATAAATATTGTATACCCCAGATCAATTTAGTATCTGTTTCTAGAAAATCCAAGCTATAACACAGATATTCCTGTACAACTAAGAGTTTCCCTAGACCCACACTGGGCTGTGACTGAATATTTCTCCTTGGCTCCATCTGACTTCTCTGATGGTCCATGGAAAGAAATGGTTTTGAGGAAAAAAAAAAAAAAAAAAAGTGCAGAGTATTCCCAACAGGAAAAAGTTAAACAAGTAACCTTCTTGAAAGATTTGGTTCTGAACACAATCATCATATTCAAGTTATGCCTCATCCAGATTACCATTCTAAATATCCACATCTGCTCCCAATCAGCTATTCTGCCTCAAGAACTCTCGAGGGTAACTGGGTTTAAAATGTCATTTCCTGGATAGATTTCTACATTTTCTCCTGGGCACCAAAAGATCAGAGCTCCTCACAGAACATCACTACTGATTTGATTCTACCTGAGGTAAAAAATCCCTGTACTTTTCTATCACTCCTTCTTGCTGGAGTCTTTTCTGTGGCCTCCCATTTTCACACTCAGGAAGTGTTATAAAGTTCACTTCAGGTGAATTCAGAGGTAAACTTTATAATTTTTCTGTTTTGGGTGGAGAACAAACCCCAAGGGCTTATTTCACCAAAATTTCTTCTCATATGGCAGTTTCTTAGATTTTTCTTAAATGGGTACTTCTCACCAGGATGTCATAGGGACTCTTTGCTAGGGACTCCTCTGGGGAAAGCTTGTTTCACCTCTAATTGAACATCTGCATTTTTGCCTAAGGGAAGCAGAGGACTTTAGGCATATTCGTAACAGCTCATTCTATAGGATGCATATAAAGCCTCTGGTACCAAGACTCCTATCTCTGTGGCTTGCCATTATTAAATCTTATCCCTCCGATCATCCACAGTTCTGGTCATTTGGGCCAATGTTTCAAATTTCTATGAATTTGCATCTGAGTTACCATTACATATGTTATCAACTGCTAACCACTTTGCTCAGCAATCTACTTTATCATTTTTTAAATTAAATGGGATATATACATACACACACACGAATAATGACAATTCAAAACTGTCTTTTAGTTCCTTAGTTTGCTGGCCCAGTGGTGTCTACTCATTGCCCATTTTTGCCAATGTATGCCCACTTTTGCCAACGTATGCTCATATTTCAAGAGAAATTTAGTAATTTATGAAAGTTTTATTTTCCCATTCCTATTCTTCCACATGAGGAAACCAAATTTCTGAAGTTAAAAAGTTAAATATTTCTCCCAAGGTCACACAGCTAGTAAGTGAAGGAATCTTTGAGCCAGGTTTTTGACTCCAAATAACATGCACAAAACCACTTTGTTGTATGTCTGCCTAAGGGTATTTGAATGAATGCAATCTCCAGATTCCTTGTTACAACAGTGAAGGTCAATACTAGCTCATAGGATTTCCCCCCCCAGATTTTAAAAATACGTCTCTCCCTTAAGACACTTCCGTATAGCTGAACATTGTTAAAATGTAAGGGTTTTTTTTGCACCGAAATACTTTGCCATCAGACAGAAGTCATCCCAATATTCAAATCAGTGAAGTTTATAATGTGAATAGCTTCCTCTGGTGTTATACAATGCACATCTAGCACAACTGTGCATAGCAGCCTTGATAACATACATAAGCTTTTAATATTAACCTGCATTCAGCCAATATGTCTGATAGTTTCCCAAAAGGTCAGAGTGAACATATTTCAGCAAAAGGGTGGGATTCATTTTCAACACAATTACTCTTACTTAAAAAAAGGAGAAGAGTGGGGCGCCTGGGTGGCTCAGTTGGTTAAGCGACTGCCTTCGGCTCAGGTCATGATCCTGGAGTCCCGGGATCAAGTCCCGCATCGGGCTCCCTGCTCAGCAGGGAGTCTGCTTCTCCCTCTGACCCTCTTCCCTCTCGTGCTATCTCTCATTCTCTCTCTCTCAAATAAATAAATAAAATCTTTAAAAAAAAAAAAAGAAGAGTTTTCAAAACACTCCTAGGACCAAAAATACATGAACATGGAGCCAGCAGCAGAGAAAATTCAGAGATATACACTAAAGAAGGAAGCTTTTTGTACTAATACATAACTAGAGGCAGAGATTTTGCGGTACCTATTGGAGAGCTTATCCTAAGAGATTAATTCCTGAAGATATATAAAACTCAAAGTGAATTTTCACAAATTGTAGATGTAGAAATCTAGAATTTCAATAAAAGAGTAAGAATACGCATTAGGAAAGGGACATCTCATATACCACTGTATAGAAACACAAGATTTACAAAACTGAAACAAAGTGAGAAATTTGAATGGGGGGAAAAAAAAAGATAGGGGCACCTGGGTGGCTTAGTTGGTTAAGCATCTGCCTTTGGCTCAGGTCATGACCCTAAGGTCCTGGGATCAAGCCCCTAGTCTGAGTCTGGCTCCCCGCTTGGTGGGGAATCTGTTTCTGTTTCTTTCTTTCTTTCTCTCTCTCTCTCTCTCTCTCTGCTGCTACTCCCGATCATGATACCTCTTTCTCTCACACATACATAAAATCTTTTCAAAAAAATAAATTAAAAAACAGAAAAGGTATCCCTTAGCTAAAGGCTTTTCATGAGAGTTGGTCAAGTATAATTGAATGTTAACATTAACTCCACCAAATCTTTAGTTTTAATGCACAGATAACCTGTCAGATAAGTATATACAGTTTTCATTCCCTGTCAAGGGTCTATGCACTTTAATCTTTTTACTTTGTTCACAAAATATGGAGTTAGATAACTGAGTTACTACAGGAGAGAAATAGAAGCTGGATGAACTCCACCTAACAAGGATAGCTGCCTTGATACTGGAACCAAAAATGGGCAGCTAAGATAAGCACATATCCCATGACTAATTCTCCTTTATAACAGAAAATACTCTACTTTGAATGGGCTACATGTTGTACATATTTCAAAAATACATAAATTTTCCCATTCTGAATTAGAAGAACTCTTAGAGTGGAGGATGGTCAGCAACAACTGATGACCTTCTAGCAACTTCCAACTAACATGCCCAGGAAGACACAAGGAAAGGATGCCTATGGCATCAAAACAGTAGGACTATGAAGCCAGAATGGAAACCACCATCAAGCCTCATCTATGTAACCCAGCTCTAAATATGGACAGTCCTTGTTCAGACCCTATTACTTTTATTCAGGTTAACAATGGTGAATAGAGAGTATTGGACTATCGTCCCTAGGTCGTCATTCTTTAAAATATTTCTCTGATGACAATGAATTACAGGTTTCTTAGAAAATACAGAAAACAGAAAACACCAAGAAGGAAACTAAACTTTCTCCATAGTCTACCACCAGGAAACATAATGCATATCCTGTTTAGTCGAATAGTTCATAACACATTTTAATTGAATTTTATTTGATTCTACTAGAATTAAAATCATACTGGGAAGACTTTAATGTTCATGAAAACCTCTCATAACCACCTTACTTTTCAATCAGTTGTTTACTGCCCCCACCCTAGTGCTTTACACAGTGCTTTAAAATTTTAAGTACCTTATAGAATGTGCTATTGGTGTTCCTCCCTTATCCTATATCCTCATTGACCAGATACTAGATACTCTCTGGGTGTTTTATACTTTGAATTTTTGTAGAAATAGGACTTTAGAGTATATGAAGGTCCACATGCGTATTCACATGTTATAAATGCTTGGATATGTTTGTACATATGCTACAGGGGAGAGAGGTTAGTGGAATCTGATATCCAAATTCTAGAAGACTTATTCCAGAAAAACAGGCAACATTTCAACTTCTCATGGAAATGTAAAATTTCTGGAGGACATTTTGTTTATAAGCAGAAGAGTTAAACAAACCAAAAAAAAAAAAAAAAAAAACGCTTTGCAACATGTGATACAGGCACATGTTAAAATTTAGTATAAAACAATTACCATAAGTCTATTTCTCAGCCTAGACTCCCAGGTCCCATGCCACTCTTCCCAATATTTAACTAGTTTTTACATACAGATCTATAAAAATTCTATGTGCTGTTGTACAGAATACAAGCCCTTATACAAATAAGACCATAACACAGTACTCTTCAGCACCTTATTTTCATTCAAAAAATGGGGACTATTTCCTGATAAACCCTTCTGCCCCCAATTCCCACACATGGAGGAGGGAGGTTTCCAACCACCACCCAGCAATTCTCTAACACCAGCGGGTGTCTTACATTTCAACTCAGTTCCAACGTGTTGGAACTGAAGATAGCATCAGATCCCACAGATTAAGGGCTCCAGTCCCACAAAACTGCTGCCTTTCCCCCACACTTCAGATGCCAGTCACATATCGGGTTATCACCTGCAGGGCTGACCAACCAGCCAACGTTCTAACAACTCCCTCCTTGTGTTTGATTACATTTGCTGGAGTAGCTCATGGAACTCAAAGCAATATTTTACTTACTGGATTACTGCTTTATTATAAAAGGATATTACTCAGGAGCAGCCCAATAGGAGAGAGGCAGAGGGCAAGGTATGGTGAAGGGGAACAGAACCTGATGCTCTCTCATTTAATATCCAAGTGTGCACCATCCCAGAAGCTCTTTGAAACCTGACAGGGTTTTTCATGCAGGCGTCATTATATAGGCATGATTGATGTAATCACTAGCCACTGGTTCAACATCCGGCCCCTTTCTTTTCCCTGGAAATTAGGGGGTAGGAGTGAAAGTTCCAACCCTCTAATCACATAGTTGGCTCCATTAACAAGCAGCCCCCATCCTCAGGTGCTTACAAAAGTCGCCTCACTAACGTAACTCCAGTTGTGGTGGAGAGGGTTTGCTATGAACAACAAGACACACATTTTACCTTTATGGTTTTGAAGGGATTTCATGGATGGAGGACAAGAGACCAAATATTATAACAAAGGTTGATCTCATTGCTCTCATGGCTCAGGGAAGTCCAAAAATTTGGGGGGCTGTGAGCTAAGAACGATGGACAAAGACCAAATATATATGAGAAACATAATTTTGGTCATCTGAATGGCCAAATACATATTTCTTATAAATCACAAGATCACACATGACAACAAATATATCCACTTCATCATGAAAATTTCTGCCTGGCATTCCGTTGCATGAATATACCATATTAAGTTAAACAGCAATGAAACCATCTCTCCTATTCTTCTTACACAAACACTTCTAAAATGGGCACTCATCTTGAGCATGTCTTTGCTTCAGGTGTGGGTATAGCTGTAGGATAAATTTATATAAACGGAATTATCAAATCTAATGACATGTTAATCTTCACACATGTCAAATGGCTATTAAATATCACTACAAATTAATATTGTCACAAACTATTAATGAAAGCACTCACGTTAAGCCTACATGAGATTTAACATTTTTTTAAGCTTTGTCCATCCCATTGGTCTAAAAGCAGTTTTAATTATTTCAATATGTTTACTACAAATTGGCTGTAATTTTTTTTAAAGATTTTATTTATTTATTTGAGAGAGAGAGAATGAGAGAGAGAGAGCACAAGAGGGAAGAGGGTCAGAGGGAGAAGCAGGCTCCCCGCTGAGCGGGGAGCCCGATGCGGGACTCAATCCTGGGACTCCAGGATCATGACCTGAGCCGAAGGCAGT
Source organism: Eumetopias jubatus (assembly GCF_037043125.1). NCBI lineage: Eukaryota > Metazoa > Chordata > Mammalia > Carnivora > Otariidae > Eumetopias > Eumetopias jubatus. Next base: position 169,452,743 of record NW_028274809.1, on the reverse strand, counting down.
CGCTCAACCAACTGAGCCACCCAGGCGCCCTAACTGGCTGTAACTTAAGGAACTATTTATATTAGGTTTATATTGCTGCCAAAACAGATTAATGCAAATTTACTGGCATAAAACAACACCCACTTTATTACCTCACAGTTCTGTAGGTCAAAGTCCCAGTGTTCATCTGAGTCCTCTGCTGAAGTGCTCACAAGGATGAAATCAAAAGATAGGCGGGAAAGCTTACCTTCCTGGAGGCTCTGGAGAAGAATCCATTTCCAAGCTCATCCCGGTTGTTGGCCAAATTCAGTTCCTTATATGGTGGCAGAAATGCCGTCCCCATTCCTTCCCCTCTGGCTGTCAGCTGGGGCTTACGCTTTGTTTCTAGAAGCTGCCCGATTCTTCTCATGGTGTCCTCTGTTGTTATCTGAAGCAACAGCGGGCATAATCCCTCCTACTGTTCGAATCTCTCTAGCTTCATCTGGAGATGTTTTGCTGCTTATAAAGGGTCCTGAAATTAGATTGGGCCCAGCTGAATCTTTCAGAACACCTTCTGTCTCTTAAGACTCATGACCTCAACAAATTTTTTTTTGCCATGTAACATAATATACTCACACATTATAGGAATGAGGGCATTGACATCTTTATGTGGGAGACATTCTGCCTATTTCATATATATACATATTAAGTTCTCTAAACCCACAACAGGGGAAAATTTATGTCCACCTATTATTTGAGCCTCATATTTCTCCTTTGAAATGCTGGATGACAGGAAAAAACGGTATTTTATAGATCTTCAATGGGAAATAATTATAACCATGAATTACACACTAAGAATTAATCTTTCATGTGTAAAATCAACATAAATATGTTCACAGATGTGTACCTGAAAAAAATACCCTAAAAATAAAAATATCAAAACATATCCCAAGAACTAACCCATGAGAAAAAATTATGAATCGAGAAATGGGAAATTTGTAGCAGTTAAAAAATGTATGTCTGTGTGATTTCCTATTATTTTTAGGTATGTATAATCTCAGTGTTAATAAATGCGTTATTATTTTCTTAATACCTTAAGGAAATAATATCAGTGTTAATAACATATTCAGAGATGGGATCCTGGCAGCATAAAGTATTAGGATATTGTTCTAAAATATATGAGACATTGTGATAGGCAGCATAGTTCCCCCTACCCCCAAAAATGTCTATAATCTCATCACCAGAATCTGTAAATACGCTGTGTTATGTCACAGGGGAATTAAGGTTGCAGACGAAACTAAGGTTGCTACTCAACAGACCCTAAAATAGGAAGATTATTTGGGATTACACCCAGGTGGCCTCAATGTTTACAAAGTGTTCTTAAAAGGGGAAGAGAGAAGCAGACACGTAGATCAGGGTGATGTGGTCTGAGAAGGATTAAATCTGCCCTTGCTGGAATTCAAGATGATATAGTCATGAAGCAAGGAATGCGGGCAGCCTCTAGAAGAAAAGGCAAGGAAAATCATTTCTCTTGGAGCCTCTACAGAAAAGTGTTGTCCAGCCAACAGCTTCATTTTATCTCAGTAACACCAGTGTTGGACTCTGACTCTCAGGACTATAACACAACAAAGTTGGGTTATTTTAAGCCATAAAATTGAGACATTACAGCAGCAATAGAATACTAATATAGGCATCAGTTAAAGTATATTTAAGAAGAGGTGGAAAATAATTATTTTATAAGGTTAAACTAAACTTGCAGAAAGCAAGATTATAGAATTACATAGTTTAAGAAAAAATGACTTCAGTAACAAACACTTGCTGCTGGAAAATACTATTTCCTAGCACTTAAGAACATGGTATTTACAATTAAACTTTTATTTGAGTGCTATGTATTATCTTTTAGTTCTGTGTGGCCACTGGAAAAATAAAAACATGCTAATCCTTTGCTTAATCGTTTATAAAATGGGGACAATGATTCCTACTCCATATGATTTTCACAGGTTTTCAGTACGTGACACATTGTACACACTTGGCAAATATTAGCTGGCGGCAAAACCTCTATTCTTACCCTTCATATCACCCATTTCTTAAGATCACACAGTTATATTAAACATCCTCCCCACTATAGTGTTCAACTAATTTTCAGAACACATGTGAGTGAAGTTTGGTAACTCAAATGAATATCTAATTGACATGCTATCAGGTAGATGACCAGAGAAAAGTAAAAAAATTCAGCCAGTGTAGGGTAGGCATTTGGTAGATATAACCATCATGCAGGGGGGGTAGAGTGTTCTAGCACCTCACGATCTGTTAACTTAAGGTTATTCAGTTCATCACTATTTTCTTTTGCCAACTTCTACCCTCTGCTTATATAACAGTATTATTTCACACTTCTTCCAATGTTTTTAATGGCAAAGCAAAAGAGCTGTGTATTTGGGAGGCGGGTATGAAGCAGCCCAGGAAGAATGACCTGGAAGCTAATAATTGCCCTTACACACTGCAGTGTCACACAACCAAAAACATAGACTAAGGGAGCTGGATAGAACAGCCTACAACATCAGGTCTAACGTTCCTATTTTATGTATAAAGATAACGAGTCCCAGTAGAATAACCTGCTGAAGGATACGATGCTTCAGACACTAAGAATAAATCCTAGATGTTCCTTCTCCTAGTAACACACCTTAAGGTTTCAATGTTTATCATTTTATAACAAAACCCCTTCCCCATGTTTGTCCTCTTACTGTTGCGCTTTGCATTGAAAGCAAAAACTGCTCAGTATTCTCCTTAGAGTGGAGCTGTTTGCTGTTATTTTGCCTGTGAGGAAGAATTCTGACCCATACAGGAGGCACACTGCTGCTGTCAACAGAAAGGGCACTGGGCAGCAGGTGAAAAGACTCAGCAATATGTAAAAACCCTTTACAGCAAAATTCACCCAGGTGTTTCAAATTCTAACCTACTCCCTCCCGCATCTCCTTAAGAACAGGTGTGACCCGTGGAACATCAGAATCAGCAGGGGTAAGTGAAAGGTTATACAGAGTTGAAAAGCAGAAAATTTGAAAAATAAGCAAATTTAATAAATAGCCTCTGTTTTCAATATGGGTTTCTCATATTTAAACTTAACATTCCATCTTTAGTTCTGAAAGGAAAAAATGACCGACTAATATTGATCCAGAAATTAGTGACATAAAGCAGCACAAGATTATGAGAGATAGTAATTCCAAAGGTCAAAGACATTATTATAAATGAGTTATTTTAAATTTATACATGTTATTTCATAAAATCATAAAGTCATGGGGATGAAATACATCAGTCTGTCACTTAGGCCAGTCTCATTTATTCTAATTATCTTGTTCTCAACTTGGGGGGTTTTCTCATTAGGAATTACCGTTAAAAGTTCATAAGCTATTCTTGACAGTGAATAATGAACAAATTGTCAGATTTAGCCCATGCTGACATTTCTGTTCTCTATTTGATGTTTGTTGACCTCATCAGGTGCACTTATAAAACAAGGCTTAAAATCTAAAAAAGGTTAGACTTGAAAGTAAACTACTGTATAACCTGTCATTATCCTAGCCTTAAGAAAGTTGATTTTGATGTATTAACATTCCCTAAGACGTTCAGAGAGAAAATAAAAAAAAATAATTAGTGAACAGAAATGTTTATACAAACAGACTTTAATTTTAATTATCCTTACCAAAGCACTGCCGGTTTATTAATTTTAGATAGGTCATATGCAGTGGAGATAGAACAAATATAGCATATATGGTGTTCAAAATATAACCAAGGGGGATGAGAGCCTATTTCTTCTAAAGGAGAGTATACTGCACATCTCTGAAATCTTTAACTCATTAGCTGGTTTCTAAGTGCACTCAAGTGCTTTCAGTACTATTTTCCCTCCATTTTTAATAAATTAGGAAGACATTTTCTTTGGTATTAAAATCAGATAACTAGAGTTTTGTATTTGGAAAAAGAATCTGTAATTCTAAATAGAGATTTTCTCCGACATGCCCAAATCAATGATTTTCACATGTCAGAGCCAGCCTTCTTTTTGGTTGTTCTGAATACATTTAAAGTAAATGAATATCAAGGTATTGTTTATGAGTTTATTTTCTAGAAAGGGAGCCTACTGGCTACGTTACCTAAGGGTATTCTATACTGGTTAGGTTTGAAGACTTCCTTACCTCTTGAGTATTTGCTAATTGTGTTTACTTATCAATACGTACCATTGGAGAGAATAAACAAGATCAAAGTTAAACACTGAAGAAGTTAAAACTAAAGCAAAATTGGTAGTGCAGGAGGACTGTAAATAAGAAGTATTAATCATGGAAATTTAAAGGATACTCTCGTATAGTGGAAATATAACTCATATGTAAAGCTTCTGACATTTCCCTTCTCTACAGAATAAGAAAAGGAGGTGGGAAGTACACAGGTAACATGCAAGCACATATCAGACGTACAACAGAGAAGTGTCCACAAAGTAAGTGATACTGAATACATTCGGGTTTCCATTATTTGCAACAAATAAGCCAAATACTAAGATGACTGATGAATGTTTTTACTCTTCAGTGAGCATCAGGTTATCAAATAAAGAGTCTGAGTATCTTCATGTTTAAGTATCATGATAGAAACAGAGTCGTTATGGGTTAAATTATGCTCCCTAAAAATTCATATGGTAAAGTTCCAATCCCCAAGTACCTCAGAATGTGGACATAGTTGAAAATCAGGTTGTGGCACATGTAATAAGTTGAGGTCACATTGGAGCAGGATGAGCCCCTCGTCCAATGTGACTGGTGTCCTTATAAAAATAGGAAACGTGAAGAGACAGACATATACAGGAGGACACCATGTGAACGTTAAGGCAGAGATTGGGGTGAAGCATCTATAAGGCAAGTAATGCCAAATATCCTTACTTCACTCAGAAGGAACCAACTGTGACAGCACCTTGATTTTGGACTTAGAGCTTTTGGAACTGTGAGACAATAAATTTGGTTGTATAAGCTACCTACTTTGTAGTACGTTTTATTTTTAAGTTTTTTTTTTTTTAAGATTTTGTTTATTTATTTGACAATGAGAGAGAGAGTACAAGCAGGGGGAGTGGCAGGGAGAGGGAGAAGCAGGCTCCCCACTGAGCAAAGAGCCCAATGTGGAGCTTGATCCCAGGACCCTGGGATCATGATCTGAGCCAAAGGCAGACGCTTAACCCATTGAGCCACTCAGGCGCCCCTTGGTACCTTTCTATAATGGCAGCCCAGGCAAACTATTACAGGTTGTGTCTGCATCACTGTTCCCTTATGTTAGCACAGAGGTCTGAAAAGGTGGCATATTTTACACACACATGAAGAGAATAGAGACAACTCTCAGATTACCTTGCACTTAGTGATAAGTAGATGTATACATTGTATCTCGTTGAGCAAAAATAGGCAAAAGAAATTCACAGAAGCACATTAAAAGACAATATTCTTCCCTAATTAAACACTTAGAACACTATTAACAATAGAACACATTAATTTGTGGGAGGCACAGAACCCATGCCCAGCTATATATTCATTATTTAACTACCATTTCATAAAATGTATATAATTAAACACTGAGTTATGATAGCAGTTCAGTGGAAAGTGGCAGCCATTGGCCGAGTTTCTGTGAAAGCAATGAAATGTGTCAAAATAATTCAGATAGTGTTACAGTCAATTACCTACATTCTCCATCAAATAAGCGTGATGTTTTTGCATGTAACTTTCATTCTTCCCGATAAAAATAGATGACCCTCTTCTCTACTACATATAAATCATTTTGAGTTTTAGGTCATTTGGAAGTGGGAAAGTCAATTAACTTAGGTCAGCATGGAAGCAGTGGCAGTGGAAAAAAAAAAGGAGAAGAGAAAACAGAGCAGTTCAGACTTACATGAAAATGCTGAATATAGATAAAGGATTTCCTGGATGAAAACTACAAGAAACAAACAGCCAAAACCAAACATTGCAATGTAAGAATAACAATCGTGAATAGCCAACAACATTTATTCTTTCGTTCAACAAATATTTGTTGAGTATTTACTATGTGCTTGGCATTAAACCAGACACTGGGAATATAAGAATACAAAACAGAAACTGTTGTTATCTTCATGTTGGAAAAAATAGCATAACAAATTAGAACTGAAAGCCATATGATGATTTCAGGTTTTTATATGCACTTTAAAGAAAATCAAGGTGTAATAGCTGCTTGAGATGGGGTCATAAAGAAGGTCCCTTCCAAGAGATTTGTTAGCTGACGTGTAAGAAAAGGTAAGAAAGTGACCCAGAGACTAAGAAGCAGCTTTCTTGATGGAGAAAAGAAAGAACAATAACAAAACACTGTGCTCTACTAGAGAAGTCTGCACTTCATGTGAACCCCTACACTGAAACTGAATGGCTTTTCCTGAATTAAGAGAATATTCATCTGAGTTGGAAAAAATGTAATATTCTTATATACAAAATATAATTTTAAAATGTTAGACAGTAGACCACATATTTAATGATTTTCCCTGTTTGCCCTGGAACATAGAGTATATTCTATACCACAGGTTTATATGGACACAGGGTCTTAATTATGATTAATTAAAATATGCCTTAGGTTTGACTTAGTACAGCTTGTGTACTTGCCCTTAAAATATCATACAGGCCATTAGTCTTCGAAGATTTACATCTTGCAATTAAGGAGTGCTCATGATTTTCCATAAACTATTTACACTTCAGATATTTAATTATTTCAATTATGCACATGAGGAAATTGAGGCAGAGCAAGTTATGCAAATTATAGAGGGCATAGACCTGGTTAAGTAGCAGAGGCAAGATTTAAACCCAGGAAGTGTGGCTTCAGGGCCATGGACGTAATACTCTTCTGTGGTACATTATTTGTACTTTTTGTTTGTTTTATTTCATATTTAACCAAACACACAAAATTCCGTAAAGAATTTGTTTTTGCCTTGTATATCATGTTATGTTTTAACTATATTTGTCATCAACAAGACCATCTTCATAAAAATGTGAAGAGCTTGTTTTCTAGCCTGTTCACATTCTCATTTCCCAATCCTAATGCAATAATTCTTATATTGTACAAGTTTAAATAGTGGCAAATCCTCTCAGACGAGTAAACTGTAAATGCACCTTGAAGGCAAAGGAGACATGAACTGGCTCTGATCCTTTGAAGAAAATACTGAAGGAAAAGATTCTAAGTATAGAAGTGGAAGATTTAGAAAGGAGGCTTTATTAGACACAGCTTGAGATGAGAAAAATGGCTGCATCATCCTTGCGGCGTGTTCCTCATTTACTTCCTTGTATCATAATTTTCTGATTCACTCTCCAAGTCGAAATCCTGCCTGGACTCCCTAATCCTTTCCTTATGTCATTAATTACATAGAAAAGAGGAAGAGTAACTTCATGAACTCCTTAGGTATTTATAAACTTTTATATTGAGCAAGACATGTAGGAAGGTCCTGAGATGGAGACCATGCCTTCAAAAGCTGAGGTGACTGTTGAAAAGCCAGCTACATGAAGGACTGTTAACAGAAGATAGAAATGGAGTTTGCATTATCCACACGATAACAAATACACCTTAACATCCCTATTGTAAACATGTAAAATATCCTTGAAATATTTCTTCAATGAATATTAAAATATCCTATTTCACAGCAATTGTTGATGGTCCCCTCAGTGAAGGTGGAGGTTGCTATTTAAATATATCCAAAACAACTTCTGAACAGAATGTGTAGGAATACTGTAGCTCTACATCTGGCATGTGAGCACGCATGCGCACAAACACATGCACACACACCTCATACACACTTAAATAAACATCTTATCTCCATGGAAACTTTCATGTTTTTCACCATTTTTCCTTCTGAAACTATGAATATATGAAGTCTAAATACCCCAAGAGCTGTGGCTTAGTCTTATTTTTAGATTTTATTAACTGCTTTGTATATCCTACATTTATTTTACATTTTTTTATTGTTGTTCTCCCACCTATAAATAAATTTTGAAGACCTATCTACCTTTAGTTTACAGGAAAGAAAATAGAACCTTATTGAATTTTATGGTTGGTGTTAGGAAAAGTTAACAAGGTGAATTGACTGTGCCTATGAGAAGCTAAGAATTTATTGCTGTTCTTATAAGATTCTCTAAATTTAAATGTGTTTCATCATTGGTTGTGAGTTTGTATGTGGGAAGGCAGATGTTAGCAGTTTCTTAGTTCTTTCTACTCAGAACTATATCGCTTAAATTTAGTCTGTTCAGTATAAGACAACGAACAGGCAAATTTCCTTAGTATAAACAAGAGTATAAATTCAAAACTTTCAAACAAACTATAAACAATGAATGTCAAGATCCTGATTAAAATTGGGCCACATTTACTAGTAGTAAATAGAAATACTTAAAATATTATAATGAACATTTATGTCCACACACGATAGTCAAAAGTATTTCATCTTGTAAAAGCCTAAAACTCTTTCATTTAAGCAATTTCTATTTCAATTTATTCTTTGATGTGTCAACCTAAGCTCTAGAGAATTTCTCCCTTGAATGAAGAGCTTTGCGTTGGAATATACTCTTTTAATAGAGATTGATGCTAGACTCATTCTATCAGCATTCTACTTCTTGCAGAGAAAAGACAACCATTATTATACTACATTTAATTGCATTAATACTGAGAAGAAGAAAAAAGGTCACTAAAAGAAGTCACATATGAAATTTGCTTTTTATAGCTATTGCCTAAATAGCTTTTTTTTAAACAGGATTTTTGGATGTATGGACTTGTAAACACAGATCCAGATGCCCTGGGTTCTAATTTTCTTTCTCCCACTAACTCATACAACTATCAACATAAGTCATACAACTTCTCTAGCCTTAATGTTTTAATCTTTGAAATTAAGAAAATATATATAATTTACTACACATGGATCTATGACAAGAGTAATACATTTCGTAAACACTTTAACACATATGAGTGGATCAATACTTTGGAATATTACCAAGGTAAAGAAAATAAAGGGATTACTTTTCCTGTAGATATAAGTCAGCTGATTTGGAAAAAATAAAAGCTCACTATAAATAAACACTTCAAGGGGTGACTGCGTGGCTCAGTTGGTTGAGCGTCCATCTCTTGGTTTTGGCTCAGGTCATGATCTCACGAGTCGTGAGATCAAGCCCGGCATCACACTTCGTGCTCAGCTAGGAGTCAGCTTGAAGATTCTCTCCCTCTGCCCCTTCCTCCATGCGCACACGCACTTTCTCTCTCTCTAAAGTAAATAAATAATTCTTTAAAAAAACATTTCAAGAAGTGTTTCTCTAAAGTCTCTGTGTTGGAGACACATATAGATACACTTGGTTTTCCTTTGGAAAATATTAACAGTTGTATTATTGTGATAATCTCCTTACTGCCTATGGATCCCCACATATTCCTCTACACAAAATCTCTCCAGACCACACAGTACTATTGTGTTACTACAAGGATTACAGTTCATCAGTTGCAGCATAATTAGCAATGTCCTAAAGAGGGAAAGCACCTAGGAAAACTTGTATGTTGCTCAGGTAATGATAAAATAAGAGAAAAGGAAACCCAGATCTTCCATGGTCCTAAGACACACAATGAGGCACTCCATTAATGATTAAAGAAAATTAAACAAGGCTAGATTTTGGGTTTACAGGCAGGAGCAAGAATTTCAGATTTCAGAGTCACACAGTTATTATCATTACCATTATCATTATCAGTATTTATTTGCAGACTCTATGACTTAAATGGTTTTCTTTACAATGGGGGCTTTCATTGCCAAAGCAATGTAGGTGGTCAAAAACACTGGGGAAGGGGCGCCTGGGTGGCTCAGTTGGTTAAGCGACTGCCTTCCGCTCAGGTCATGATCCTGGAGTCCTGGGATCAAGTCCCGCATCGGGCTCCCTGCTCAGCGGGGAGTCTGCTTCTCCCTCTGACCCTCTTCCCTCTCATGCTCTCTATCTCTCATTCTCTCTCTCTCAAATAAAAAAATAAAATCTTTAAAAAAAAAAAACACTGGGGAAGGGGATAGTGAAGATAATCTAACATGATTAATTGAAGAATAAAAAAACTGACAGAAAAAAAGAGATTGCTTTTCTAATATATTGTTACCCCTGAACTTTTTGTTTATAACTATTACTATTTACCTTCCAGAAATGTGCAAAGATAGAGACACTGGAAGAGAAACAACAGTCTTATTTCTCACTCTAATCTGTTTATCTGTTTACACAGGGAACCATGTTTGTACCACTTTGCCTTTTACAGTGGCTGGGCAGATAAAGGGCAGATGGCCATTACTTCCGACCTAGTCATTTTATCAGCTAAGATACACCATGGTGAAAGTAAAACTGTAATGAGGTGACAGGCATCAATTTTCTCCACTGCGGTGCTAGTGTGTAGCTAGTGACACACGAGCCCTAAATAAAACAGAATTCATTTTCTGGGCTTCTAATCTCCTTTACCCCCCCCCCTAAGTTTTTTTGCCCTCTTCATATTTTCCATTACTAAAGCCATCATTAGTCACAAGATTTCACACTGAAGACTCTGAATTTTAATCAGTAAAATGAAGATTTCTTAAATGAAATTTTTAAAATGATGAACATTTGAGAAATCAGTAAATTTGCTCCTGGAGCACTACGTTTATACTGGTAACAGAGGGTGATGGACAAAAATAGTGACGTGTAATCATGAAGCTATAGTAACTACTTTAGGGAATCTCTGCATTTTAGTGCCTTAACAAAACAGCAGTTATTTCTCACTCATATCGAAGTCCAACATGGCTATTTCTGGTCAGCAAGTACGGTGATAATTGCTAAAAAAAAATTCAGAGACCCAGCTGGAAGAAGCACTAGGAATCAACATCTAACTTGTGGAAACAGAGACGTGTGAGAAGTTTTTTTTTTTTTTTTTTTTTTTTTTAAGAGTTTATTTATTTGACAGAGAGAGAGACAGCGAGAGAGGGAACACAAGCAGGGGGAGTGGGAGAGGGAGAAGCAGGCTTCCCACGGAGCAGGGAGCCCAATGTGGGGCTTGTTCCCAGGACCCTGGGATCATGACCTGAGCTGAAGTCAAACACTTAACGACTGAGCCACCCAAGTGCCCCTAGAAGTTTTTTGAATAAAACCTGGAGGTTGCACATATCACTTTTGCTAAAATTCCATTGGCTGGAACTCCATAATATGTCCTCTTCCAACTGCAAGGGATTCTGGGAAATATAATCTAGCTATGTGCTCAGGAGAGAGAGGAAATGGATTTTAGGAAGAACAACCAGCCATAACTTCCACAATCAGTCCTTCTGGTCAATAAAGATTGATGTGCAGCCTTATTCAAACTCCCGTACTCTATGTTCCCCCTATCCCAAAGGAGAAAACCCAATGTCCATACCAGGTACTGCTTGTATCACAAAGTGCATTATCTAGGTTGGAACACATTTTTCTGGTATAGATTTGACACCTCATGGTCTGGGAATTTATAAATTGAAAGATGAACTATTTGTCCCTTACCAAACTCTCAAAACATGCAATGGTAAACCAGGGACAAGATAACCTCAATAAAAATATCCCTTGGTAAAAACAGAGCACTACTCTCTGGCAATGATGTCTGAGTCTCCATTCTAGGAAAGGAGGAATTTTCTTGATTAGATTCAGATCTCTGGCATTCTCTGTCAGCACTTGATTCCAATCTTTGGGAGTCTCTTCAGGTCACAAATTCCTCCATGATTACATTTGAAGTGAGGAGTATGTTCTTTGGAGAGGGGTGCTTCCTTTGTTGCAAAGATTTAAAGCCCTAGGGTTGTCTTAGAACTGCAAAACATTTAGATGAGGCTTTTTTTTTCCACCTCAACAATATTATTCTTAAAGGGCTTAGATTTCTGATCCATTTGCTACTAGTCAGTTACACGCTGGTAAAACACACCAAAGTTCTTTTCTAGTTATACTTTTCATGTCTCCCTTTTTTTCTTCTGGTTTTCAAACCTCTGAAATAATTTGCTTAGATGGAAAGTAAACCCCCTGCTATAATTTTTGCCAGAAGACTGAAACTCCTTTTAGCTAAGAAATTCATCTGTGTTTGTCATGCAAATCTTTTTTTTTCCTAGTATCACATCTTACTATTTAGGATCTAGAATCTTTTGCCTTTCCCAAATATGTGTAGCCCCAAATTTTTCACCAATATTTCTTTCCACCTCTGCTCTGAAATTGCCTTTTTTAACCCTTTGCTAAAACATCAAATAAAAGTTAACAAACATGAAGCCTCTCATTTTTTCCAAATGCTTCCCTAGAGCTACAGACTTAAATAGGGCATGGTTTGCTTTCTAAATTATTGCAGGTAGTAGTTATTTTCTCAAATATTTTGTCACTATGTAAATTTTCGCTGTTTTAATCTGTAGTGGCTGTTATCCAATCAACTGCAACATGACTGCTTAACCAATGGCAATGCCTCACTTCTATTTATGAATTAACTCAATTAAAGCTCTCTGAAATGAATGCCAACAGTTTAGACACACAACAGACTGCAAGTCTATTTCTTATATATAACATTTCAATGACATTATATGTGGTTCTAGATCGACTGATTTTTTTCCCATGCAATGAATAATTTACTCCAGCTCTTTTTAATTTATGGCTCCAAATTCTCTAGTCTAGGGCCTCGTCATTGAAACTATCCAGGCAGCAAAAGGAGAAAAGGAGCATGGTGAAGGGATAAATAATTCTTAAAAACTTTGGGCATGAGTAACACTGACCACTTCTAGTCACATTTCTTTGCCAAGGACTAGTAATAAGGCCACATGGAGGCATCAAGGGACAGATGGGCTAGGTGGGCTAGTCCCTGGCTATATCTTTGCTGTAGAAAAGGATATAAATCTGGGGAAAAATACTGTCTCCATCTGCGATGGCCTGAATTTTGTCCCCTTCCCCCATCTGTATATTGACTCTTACCCCCAGTACTCCATAATGTGACTGTATTTGGAGACAGGGTCTTTAAAGAGATAGTTAAGGTAAAATGAGTTCCTTCGGGCACTCCTTAATCCAGTATTGCTGGTGTCCTTGTACGAAGAGGAAATCTGGACACACAGGGACACAGGCAGACACGGAGACTACATGAAAACACATGAAGACAGCTGTGTACACCAAGCTGAGGAGAGAGGTCTGGAACAGACCCTCATTGTCCTCAGAGAAAACCAGCTCTGATGACACCTTGATCTCAGACTTCTAGCCTACAGCACTGTGAGGAAATAAATTTCTGTTGTTTGTCACCCAGTCTATAACACCTTGCTATGGCAACTCTAGGAAACGAATACACAATTATATACAGTTATTACACAATTATATAACAATATATACAATTATATATGTATATTTTGAAGTATATATATAATTGCAATATATATAATATATAATTATATTGTGTATATTTTACAATTATGTATGTATATTTTGATTATGTACAATAATCAAAATAAGTATTTGTGTCAATTACAATGAGAGCAGGTTGTATTCCTATTCTAAAGGAAAAAAGGAAATGATTACTATTAAAGTTTTAAAAATACTTTACCTATATATTTCAAATATATATAGCAATATATGAAAACATAAATTTTCTTCATATAAACATATACCTGTATTATGCATAAAGTCTAACAACAGAATAGTTCTCTTCTTTTCCTCTTTGGCATCTATTTTCCTATTCTACTCATATTTGAAAAACATTATGCTTTTACCTGACATGAGTCAACCATCTGTCATATAAAAGATGACTGTCCACCTGCTATCTCCCCCTCCCCCTTCTTCTTCTCTCTCTCTCTCTCTCTCTTTCTGAGATCCATAAATCTCCACTGAAACAATCTCAAGCTCAAGATCTCCATGTGATAAGTAGTCTTCCCCATAAGGTCCAAATGTGGTTCTTTTTATATTCATAATGTCTGAATTTATAAACTCGGCTAATTTATAAACTAAAGCTAATCACTTCCAACACTCCTCATCCAAAATAATAAAAGGAGGAGAAAAGGCAGTGGCAGTGGGGGTGGGGGGCTGGAATACACAAAATTATGCCTAGAAGCCAGGGTCTTGTTTTTCTAACTGTTCATGAAACCACCTTAGTTATCCTTGGTAATAGAGATTAATCACTCTAGCCAGCAAAGAAACTCCCTTTTCTGCATCTTTTTTTTTCAGTGACACAAAAGTTCTCTAAATATACAAGAGGACTTTTCAAGTTCAAGTTGAATAAGACCATTTTGGGAAAGATTTCTTCCTTGGAAACCAATGTATCTTGAACAGCAGAGTCCAAAGTTGACTGGGTTATTAGCTGCAATAGTGAGATAGTAAGAGGGGCCATGGCCATTTCTACCCCCTGGTCCCCTGACTTGTGTGTTCTGCTTTTACAAAAACAGCATCATATGTTGGCCACTGGTTCATTCATATATTATAACTCACAGTCATAGGGTGTTTTCTCCCTAACAGCACCATAACTATTTTATTGGCGATTTCATTATTCTTTTAAGCCACCTGTTTATCAAAAAAGAACAGCTATCAGCAAAAATAGGCATGGCTTTCCTTAGGTATCTGTGCTGGGGTTCTCCTTTGGGGCTGTCCAAAGACTCCATACAGCATTCTCACCAGTGACAATTTGAGCAATGCTGGATCTGCAATGCCGTAAGTAAAACTGGTACATTTTCTTATACCACAGTCATTGCTGGAACTGGAACTACTGTAGAGCCTTCTCTTGCACAAGGTCTCCGGAACAGTCTTAGTTTGCCCATCAGTTTAATAAGATTCCTGATAGAGGTTCCAGAGTAAATGGGCCAATGGCAGCATACATAAATATGGTATATGTTGCCTACCAAGTATTGTACTTCTTTCCTAGTGGTAAGAAGCACAAGGTAAAGCATCTTGGCTTCTATTTAGAAAGAACATTCTCTACCATTAAAATCCCAGAAAATCCACTGTACTGAGAGGTTCCTGAATATTTACCATGGTGTCTCTCCTGCACTTTAGCTCTAGCCCATGCATTTTACTTGGGCTTGTAGGGTACCCAATATCTCCAGCTGACCAGATCCAGTGTCAGCATGTCATTTGTATAGTAGGCTGATGTGATTTAATATGGGATGTCTAAATAACCAAGGTCCTTGAAGCTGTATAAGACACAGCAGCAGCACTGAACTTGTTCTGAGAATGAGAATTAAGTTGGACTTCTGTTCTTGCCATTGTTTATGATATCCTTTCTGACTAGCATGGAAAGAATACATTTGCCAGATCCCAACAGCTGCCAGGTGCCAGAGACTTGCTAATTTATCAGCAAAAATGTCACCTCTCTGGCCTCACCTGTGATTATAGTCACTACCTGACTACAAGATCCATTCACCAGACATATTATATAAAAAAGCTATATGGTAAGAACATCATTTTTGTATCTCTTAAGATTTTTTAAGATTTTATTTATTTATTTGAAAGAGAGAGACAGAGAGAGAGAGAGCACGAGCGGGGAGGAGAGGGAAAGGCAGGCTTCCAGCTGAGCAGGGAGCCCAATGTGGGACTCGATCCCAGGACCCCTGAGATCATGACCTGAGCCAAAGGCAGAAGCTTAACAGACTCAGCCACCCAGGCGTTCCATTAAGGTTTTGAAGATACTGACAATCCCGAAAATTTCCAAGAATGTGGTATTGCTTTGGATTGACTCTGGTATGGATGGACAGTCTCTCAAGTTTCCACTTGGTTCCTTCAGCAATAATAGCACTCACTTCATAGATCAGGAAGCCAGGGTATAGATCTTGCCATTTAACAAGTATGTCTAATTTAACTTTTCCCTCAAGAACTGAAAAGGTAACTTCAGGAAAGGTTGTGGACTTACTGGGCCTTCTATGAGATAAACTCGGACCCAAACTTCATATGTTAACTGCCCAAGGAGTAGGGACCATTTACGACAAAAAATCTAACAATCTCACAACCCCTATTTTTTTGTTTTTGTTTTGTTTTTTGGTGTATCTGTTTCCTAGTCATAGTCACTCTGTTAAATGGGCACAGTTCTCTTTAGGGCAGGCTGCATAAATCATGCAAGACTTGTAAGGTTCTTTCTTAAGAACACTGGTTCTTAAACTATAGTGTGAATCAGTATCACCTGAAGGGCTTTTTCAAAGACATATTTCTGAGCCCTAAACCCGAATTTCTAATCTGGTAGCTCTGTGATATGCCCAAATGCATTTGCTTTTATAACGAGTTTCCAGGTGATACTAATGTTTCTGAACAAGGGACCACACTTTGATAACTACTTCTTAAGAAATTCAAACTTGCCTTTGGTTAGTGGGATTCTGAGTATAAGAATTTCCTTAAATCTGAAACTGAGGGAAAGCTCCTGGTTTTTTATTTGAAAATTTCAAGAAAAGAGTAATTTAAATGTGTTTCTTTTTCATCAGGACTTTAGTTTTTCCCATCGTATAGCTAAATTGTACTTTAGTGCACTGTCCATCCATTTTATTCCTGAAGACCCAGTTTTCCGTTAACCACATCAATAATCCCTATACTTCAAAATATACTGCTTACTACTTTGAGGATAGGGTACTACCTTGACACGTCTATGGAAGACAGCTTTTGATTTTGAGTAAATTGCTCCAATGTGTCTATACAGCAGCAATAAACAGAAGAATATGCCTCTATAACAAATGTCTTTAGTTCTATCAACTGTGTATCCCGTCACAATTTTAATAAAGCAAAGAAAGCTCTCTTGCTTTTCTTCCTTTGTTCTTACTACAGAGGTATCAACTTAGCTTTTAAATTCCCTGAAAAGCTTGGGGATTTAAATGTAGCAGTATATTGAGGTTAAAACACATACTGTGTTTTAAAAAGACTCCAAAATATATTTAGGCTCTCCACAGAGTGATTATATAATTAAGTTTGTGTTACTAGAAAATATGCTAAGTTTTTTCAAGTTGATATTTTCATTTAAAAATTATAAATTTCATTATTAATTTTACAACATAAAAGAAAGTCAAACATGAATAAAAGCCAATATTTCATGGACTTAGAAGGGTTAATATAAATTACTCAAACTTAAAAAATTATATGTATTATAATAAAAATATATTTATTTCAGAAAATGAACAAGATGGATATATATTTCTTGGTCAAAAAACTGATTTGCACTGAAGACATGATATTTGCTTCTCAATAATAATTCCATGCAAAACACATATGAAATTTCTAAAGAGAGCCATTTTACATCTGGAGTATAAGCATTTTCAGAATTTTGAAGAAGGAACGGCAACTTAGCATGTTTTTATAAAGGTGTTAGCAAAATAATTCTACAGAAAGGTTTATGTAAATACTCATTGTTAGTAAATGAGATTTCTAAATAAAATTACCTTTGCGGTTCAAAGTTGCTTAAGTTAAGGGTGAATTGCCAAACCACCTTAAAAAGAAACCTTAAAAATCTAGTAAGAAAGACCGTCTTTCTGTACCTATCTTCAAGATAAACCTTCAAACACTAAAAAGGCATAACACCCTGGGGGCTGTTTGACAGATAAGCAGAAGAGCTGCCAATTGGGGGGAATATCACTTCAAAATAAGTTCTTGAAAAACAAAACTTTTAAAAGTATAAGTCTACTTTTCTTAGAAGACCCCCCAATCTTAGGAATAGTTCACACAGTGAAAAGTAAAGATAAAACTAAAGATAACCAAATATAAATCTAATGAAATTCACTTTGGTAAAGAAATGCAATGGGGCATATTAGACTCTCTAAATTACATTTGCTTCTTTGCAGTCATTTCTGTATCAGATGAGCACTAAACCTAGGTAACCTAATGTTTCCAAAAAACTAGCTACTCATTAGAGGCAGCACTTTAAAACACAAAACTCAGAATAGCCTAAAGCTCAAGGTGTTAAAAGGCGACTTTCCAAATAGCTTAAAGCTCAAGGTGTTAGAACTCAACTTTCCAATTGCCTCCATTTCTTCCAACACTTGAATCAATTTTTGGAGACAATTAGAGTGCCTAGAACTAACATATATATTTCTTTTCTTATTCTAGCAGTTTATATAATCACTTGTTTCTTCCTATCATTGCTACAATTTGGATGGCAGAACTGATCTGGTTTTCATTCAGCAGACTGAGGATTTATGAAACCCTGTGTTACAGATTCTACTTTTCCCTGCAAGCACCATCTCCCCTTGTTATTACCAACACCAGCAGCCTTTTAGGGAACTAGCTCACTCTATTCTTGTTCGTCTACTGGAGGTCTTGAAAAATAATACTCACATTATCTGACCACTTAGCTACAAAGGACCATATGGGCCAGTTTTGGGCTCTTAGCTGGGATTTTTTTTTTTTTTTTCCATTTGGAAACCCTATTTGGAAATGAAGTATTTGCGTCTGACATCTGCCTGTTGCCTGCCATCACGCCTCCAGGTGTAGAGAGGAAGCCTACCTGAAATCATGAAGACAACACGCAGAGAAGTAGAGTCTAGAGATGGAGAGAAACGCAGCTTGGTATTTGAATCTTTGATTCTAGTCAGCCCTGAGACCCAGGAGCACGTGCCCTTTCTGCGGTTCTACCTAAGTTAGAGTTGTGTTTTACTTGCAACCAAGAAGACAACCAGAAAGGCTCAAAGTGTTCATGTTTTAATTTAGCACTACATTAGTTTTCTACTTCTGCTGTTACAAAGGAATACAAATTTAGTGGCTTAAAACAACACAAATCAATGACCTCATAGTTCTGGAGGTCAGAAGTTGGTCATTTGGTCTTAGCCCACTAAAAATAAGATGTTGGCAGTGCTGCATTTCTTACTGGAGGCTATACAGAGTAGAGATTTGTTTTGTTTTGTTTTTTTTGGTTTTGTTTTGTTTTGTTTTGTTTGCCTTTTACAGCTTCTAGAGTTCTTTGGTTTGTTACCCTCTTTTTTAATCTTCAAAGATTTTTTTATTTTTTTTTTTAATTCATGAGAGACAGAGAGAGAGAGAGAGAGAAAGGGGTAGAGGCAGAGAGAGAAGTAGGCTCCCTGCGCAGGGAGCCCGATGACGGACTCCATCCCAGGACCCTGGGATCATGACCTGAGCCGAAGGCAGACACTTAACCAACTGAGCCACCCAGGCACCCTGTTTTTTAATCTTCAAAACAAGCAATGTCTGATCAAGTCTTTCTCAAATTTCATCACTTTGACTCTTCTGCCTTCCTTTTCCATATTTAAGAACACTTTTGATTATATGGCACAACCCAGACAATCCAGGACAATCCCCCATCTCACGGTCACCTGATTATCAACTTTAATTTCATCTGCTGCCATAATTACCCCTTGCATGTAATATAAGATATTTACAGGTTCCAGGAATTAGGACATGGACATCTTTTGGAGGCCATTCCTTTACTTATAAGCATCAAACTTCAAAATAATAGAAATATAAAAAGTGATTTATATAAATTTATTCTTTTCCTTACTATATTTTAAGAGAAATCAGAAAGAAATGTAATGCATTCTTTTTTTAGGATTGATTTATTAGTTTTGAGAAAGAGACAAGAGGGCGTGAGGGGAGGGGCAGAGGGGGAGAGAGTGCCTTTTTTTTTTTTTAAGATTTTATTTATTTGAAAAAGAGAGAGCATGAGCAGGGGCAGAGGCAGAGGGAAAGGGAGAAGCAGACTCCCCATTGAGCAGCGAGCCTGATGCGGGGCCCGATCCCAGGACCCTGGGATCATGACCTGACCTGAAGGCAGATGCTTAACTGACTGAGCCACCCAGGCATCCCGGGAGAGAGTCTTAAGCAGAGACGTAGGTCTCACGACCCTGAGATGACGACCTGGTCTGAAACTCAGAGTAGGCCAATTAACCAACTGTGTCATCCAGGTGCCCAAATGTAATTCTTATGAAAAATCATTGTGTTGATTCACATTAGCCACTACTTTTATAAAATAAGGGTTTATTTTTTTTCTATATTTCTATGCATTCTTGCTAGTGATTATTTGTTTTCTCTTACATAATATGGAAAGTGTGTAGTATAATATGCTGATTAAAAATGTCAGGCACAGAAGAAATGCTAGGGATGTTTTATTCCAGCCACTCAATGCTTGATTGCCTTCTAAGACATCCATCCATATTATTCTATATTTGAATATTTCCAGTGATGGAGAACTCATTATTAGTGAGTTTCATGAATATCCAAACCTGTGGGCATTGAAGAATACCCTCATGACTCTGCTTCTGTGGCTCTTCATGGTTTGCAATCTTTGCTGATGGAGAAAGGAATTTCTGCATCTTGTGCTTGCATCTAATTTCCCACAGACACAGCAGACTGCGGCCCCTGCGAGCCAGTGAGGAACGTGGGCTCACTGAAAGGTTGTGGGAGCACCAGCTCTGGTCCTGTAATTCCTTGCTCTGGTTTAAGAGGAGAATGCAGAGGAGGTGAGGAGTAGGCGTTCTTCTCCCGCAGTACAAGCACCTTGCGTTAGCAACACTGTGTCTCACTAGTTAAGTATAGGTATTTTCTCACCCTGTTGAACCATGTGAAACAACACAGTTGACAATACATATTTAAAAAGGTCAAGGGTGTATTTTTTCTAGTGATTAATTTTATTTCTGAGTCAGAACTTGTACAGTTAACAAAGAAAATGCCTACTTTATTTCTTAGTGATCATAATTATCAATAGTCAACAAGTTTTCATTGTATTGTATCAGCAGGAAGGACATAAAGAAGAGGTTTTGTTATTTTTTTAAAGTGATATATTGCTGTCATTTACCTTATAAATCCAACAGTGGAGAGATTCTAGAATATTCATAAATGTGTTTCCATATGATCAGGAATCCCAAAGTCTATAAAAACATGTACAGTGAAATAGAAACCACTGCTTTTGATATGCTACGACTTCAAATAAGAAGGACCATCACCACCATTTCAGACAGTTATGTTTACCAAAACCCCAGTGAAACAAAAATAGCTAACTCTAATATTTGAGAGAAAATCTCAGGGAATACACCTTGATTTAGAAACACCAAACTCTGGATTTTAGTCCTGAATTTGCCATTTAAAGCCAGTGAATTCTATCATACAAGTAATGGGCTTTGCAGTGCCGACTAGTTGATTATCAAGGCTCCTTTTTTTCTCCTCTTTCTCACTGTTTGTCCATTGAATATTCATCTATTTGTTGCATGCCTTTATTCTTGCACATTAACACACACACACACACCACAGCAACCCTTGTTTTTAAAAATACACTGAATTACTTTAAAGTAGGTTTCTTAAACTTGGCACTATTGATATTTGAGGCCAGATAATTCTTTGCTGGGGGGTAGTAGGGAGTCTGTCCTGTGCACTGTAGGATGTTTAGCAGGCATCTCTGGCCTCTACCTACTAGATCCAAGTAGCAATCTCGGCCAGCTGAGACAACCAAAAATGTCTCCAGGTACTGCCAAATGTCACCTGAGGAATAAAATCAATCACTAATTTAAGAGTAGTGTTTGTACCAGCAATTGCACAATGTAGTGATTCGAAGGGGCACCTGCACCCCGATGTTTATAGTAGCAATGTCCACAATAGCCAAACTATGGAAAGAGCCCAGATGTCCATCAACAGATGAATGGATAAAGAAGATGCGGTACATATTTACAATGGAATATTACTCAGCCATCAGAAAACAAACAAAAAAACCTCAGCCATCATTTGCAACGACTTGGATGGAACTAGAGGGTATTATGCTAAGTGAAATAAGTCAATCAGAGAAAGACAAATACCATATGATTTCATTCATAAGTGGAATTTAAGAAACAAAACAGAGAGTCATAGGGGAAGGGAGGGAAAAATAAAACAAGATGAAATAAGAGAGGGAGATAAACCATAAGAGATTCTTAATCATAGGAAACAAACTGAGGGTTGCTGGAGGGAAGGGGGGTAGGGGGATGGGGACACTGGGTGATGGACAGTAAGGAGGGCCTGTGATGTAATGATGTAATGAGCACTGTGTGTTATATAAGACTGATGAATCACTGAACTCTACCTCTGAAATTAATAATACACTATATGTTAACTAATTGAATTTAAATTTTGAAAAAGGAAAAAAAAGAGTAGTGTCTGTAGAAGATTTTGCCATAACATGAAAAATTAGAAATAGTCTGATGCAGACAAAATAAAGTACCTTAAATCTTATAATTCCTTATATTTGAATTACACAGAATTTTCTCTAATAGTTTCAGTGAGCAACTGAACTTACTGTCCTTTTTATTTTAGGTTATGTAATTTTTCTTTACGGAACCAAGTAGTATCACCAAATCACAGATTGTTTCATCACTTATAAAAACAACTAATTATCAGTTCTTCAATCATTTCTAATACCCAAATACCCAAATAGCCATTCCCCTTCCTTCCATATAGCTCTACATTAATACATGTATATTTTTATGATTTAAAAAAAATAATTACATACCATTTATTGCATAGATATTATGGGCCAGCAAATATGCTAAGTGGTTTGTTTGGGAGGTTCCATTTAAGCTTCTCCATATCCCTATTTGTTAGGTCTTATTTCCTCTAATTTGGAATGCAGCTGAAGCTCTGAAATGAATTATTTTTGGCAAGGTCTCACAACTTCTTAATGCCAGGACACAGCTTTGTGTCGAGGCTGGTCCATTTTAGAGTTGGCTACACTTCTGCCTTGATTTTTACTGTTCCTCCCCGATACCTGAGCTCCATGATGGATCTTCTTGACCAGCTCCCTTGCCTGTCTCTTGCCACCCCCAGCATCTTGCATATACACCCCACTGAACTCAAATAATTTCTGCTAGCCAGGAATTACTTTGTTTCATTTGATCTCTAGACCTCAGAAATAATGCTTCTCACTTCAACCTCTTCACATTCCCACACCAGAGTTAAGAGTCAGAATTCAATAGATTTTGACAGCACAGCTTGGTTATGTTGTAATTTTAATTTTGTGGTGTTCCCTACTGGTTGGCCTTTCTCTTCCATGCTACAATTCTTGCTGTTTTTAATAAATTCACCTTGGTCTGCTGCTCATTTTAATCAGCACATATGGAAAGCACCAGGATTCTTATTTTTTAAAATCTAGTCATCTTGAAGGAAACTTAAGTAACCTTGTGCTAAAATCCGTGTTGAGACCCTTGGGGGAAATGTGCCGTAAGGTGAGCATGCTAATGTTGCAGTGCTAAAATAATGACAAAGGAACTCATGTGGTACCAGAGTGATCTAAGCGGTACCCTGTAGCTTCAAAATTCTGAACAAGTTTAAGTAAAAAATATCTTGCTAGGAAGGGAAAGGTATAAATCAATGTACAAGTGGCAAGAACATAATACCTGGCTGAAAGTGACTTGAACAATGAAAACCACGTGTGATACCGCAGGATAAGAAGTTCAGAGGTGGGCAAAAGCAGGACTGGCTCACAGGCTGGATGCTGTCCCCAAGGACCATGGTTCTTTGCATATTTCTTCTTGGCCTTCATTGTCTTGGTTACATCCTCTTCTTTAAGATGGTGACAGTAACTCCGAACATCACCAACTCCAAGCATCATAAAACTCCTAAAACAGTGTCCAAAAGCAGTAAAGGATACCCCAGATATCCCCATTTTTTTTCATAGAGGAAAATCTTTTTCAGAAACCCCAAAAGATTATCCTTTGTATCCTATTGGTTAGAAATTGGTGAGGGACACACTATAAACCAATCTCTGGTAAAAAGGAATTGGATTACCACAGTTGTTACATAATTGTTTATTCATGCATCAATTCCTGCTATTAACTTTCCAGAGAACATTATCACCATGTAACTAACAAAACCAAGATCCTACTAGCAAAGCAGAAAAGGGAATGATGGCTGTTGTTAGTCAATCATATTTGCCATATTTAGCAAATTTAATTTTAACCTAAAGTGTTTAGGCATTAAATATGTAAGCATTAAGATATAACTCTGAAAATCTTAAAAAAGGGGGGGGCCTGAGTGACTCAGTTAAGCATCAGCCTTCGGCTCAGGTCATGATCCCAGGGTTCTGGGATCAGGCCCCACATCGGGCTCCCTGCTCAGCCCGCTTCTCCCTCTCCCTCTGCTGCTCCCCCTGCTTGTACTCTCTCTCTCAGATAAATAAATAAAAATCTTAAAAAAATATATATATATATATATATATAACTTTGGCCTACAAATAGTACTGCAAATTTGTCCTACTTCCATAATATAGGCTGGAGACAGTTCAGTGATGACAGACCATGAAGTAGAGTATCTTGGGATAATAAAATGATTGCTTTCTCAATCCTCAAAATAGTAAACACGCAGATGCAACTTCACAGACCATCAGAAAATAAATAAATAAATAAATAAATGCTTTGTGGAATTGGCTTCTAGTTATAATCAGGAAGTGGAATTCTCTGCCCCATCCCAAATTGGACTGAATCATAACATTGAGGAGTGGAGCCCAAGCATTAGCTTTTTTTTTTTTTTTTTTTTTTAGCATTAGCTTCCCAGATAATACTGTAGCGAACTAGGTTTGGAAAACACTGTTCTAGAGTAAAGGCGCTTTGAGTCCCTTTGGACTTGAAAATCCCAGTGTGATCGAAAATGACAGGCATTTTTATGTGGTTTACGGCTTTAACCAATTCCAGCCCTAGACCCTGGAGACTTAAAATTTTCTCCTCCTGCATTCTTCCTTCTTTTCTTCATCTGTCATCAACATCCTCCATAGGAACTCCCTCTGCTCTCCTGACCCTTCTTCCCCTCCTCTCATCTCTACTCGCACTTTGAATTGCCTGTACTAGTTTCTTAACAATTTCCCTTGCATTTTGATAGGATGCAAAGTCCTATCCAAACCAGCACCCCTAATTCCTTAGGCATGCTGTAAAAGAAAAATCCAGCACAGATTGGTGATAGGTAAGGATTTGCTTCCTCCTTTGAGATAATTCCACATGAGTAATACTGGAATCAATGAGTAGAATGGATTTGAAATGAGCTTTTGTGTAAGGTTAGAATTTGTGAAGTTCCTATATTGTTTATATATCACTGAAAGTAAGGTTTAAGGTTTATTATTTGATTCTAAAATGTGCATGTCCTACAGTTTTTTGTTGTTGTTTTTTTTTTAAGATTTTTATTTATTTGAGAGAGAGAGCCAGAGAGTGAGCACAAGCAGGGAGGGCAGCAGGCTCCCCATTGAGCAAGGAACCTGATGTGGGACTTGATCCCAGGACCCTGGGGTCATGACCTGAGCCAGAGGCAGATGCTTAACCGACTGAGTCATCCAGGCACCCCTGTCCTACAGTTTTAAAAATATTTTGAAGACATCAAAACAAATAGCTCTCATACATTGAATCATAAGTAGCTGGGCCAGAGAAGCAGCATCATATGTTTACCGTGATCAGGACTATTGGGATCTAGGTTTAAATCCCAGCTGATTACCATCTACTTAACCACAGTTAAGTTAATTAACCTCTCTGCCTATATTTTGACAGGTGTGAAATGGGTATATCACCTCTCTTTCAACACTGTTATGAATATCAAATAAGAGTTTATATTAGAACACTATAAACATTATTACCTAATTATTTTTATTTTTAGAGACAAAGAGGTGGTAGCTTATGCAGAACTATAGATAGATGTATGTTATTCTTTCATATAGATACAGGAACTGTTTTAAGAGAAAAAATATGAACATGTCTCTTCAAATAGGCAAGTTATCAGTTTTAAATTGACAAGGAATAAAATAAGTTTAAAGTCTTATACCATCATGTGTGATACTTGTCATCAAATATTTGAGTTTATAAGGAGACAATTATTAATATCATTTCCTCCCAGGAATCACGTTATTGATTCATTCGAATCATGTGCCTGTGGATGTCCAGCTTTCATCCACTCACCCAAATCATGAAACCAACCCAGGATTTAACTCAAGCATAGATGAATAATGTAATTCCTTGCAATTATATTTACTAAACAAAAATATGTTACACAATTTAGACCCACTACCATCTTTCCTCTTTACCATCATTACTCTTTGAGTATATATCCGTATCGGTAGCAATTAAATGTAAAGTGATGTAGTTACAAATTAATTGCGGTTACTTGTGAGGTAATTAAAACTTTTTTAATAAATAAATGTCAAGATAAAAGGTAAGTATAACAAAGAAGAATAAGAAAGTGTGATAAACTTTTGATTAGGTTGTATCACCAATCACTAGTAACCCTAATTTCAGTTCATCCAATATTGTGCTAAAGATAATTTTTCTCTCTTCTCTACAGTAAAACTGGTCAATGTAGTTTTTTCATATTTCAACATACAGAAGCTTAAATATTGCTACTGTAATATTTTTTCCTTAACCAGATGTTACCTTTAGACAAAAGTATAATATTTATGGTTTTATTTCTGTATATTTTTGCAAACTCATAAACATTTAGTCTAACAGGAGCATTATATATATGCCTTCTTAGGGAGCTAAAAGAGCCCCGGCTTGGCCCTGTGGCATCTGTGAAGGAGGGAGGGAGAGGAGACTTGGGTTAGGAGTAATGGTGGATGTGTTCTGGGGGGGTAGGAGGATGGGATTTTCAGCCCCAAACACTTGCCCTTTTTTTCCTCACAGCAACAGCAGCTGAGGAACCTCTCAGCATTGGGCTCACAGCAGTATGTGATGTATTTTCCATTTTAGCTTTTACAAGAAGAGGAAAAGATATAAGTTGTCCTTCTCCAACCAGAAAATCTATTCTTAGTGTCTCCCTGCAGCAAGGATCATGTGAGCATCCTCTCTCGGTCCGCGATGATTAGTAACATTCTCTTCAGTTTGTCTGACTTGAAGATGGAGTGAAATGCCCTTGTCTTCTGGTTGCAGTTCTGAGAGGACCCCAGGGTACGCTGGCTGACAAACTGACCAAGTCCCTAAACTCACAGTCTTTTCAGATTGATGGAGAGAAGCCTTTCCGGACACTGAGAGAGAAGCCTGTCTTCCCGCTTGCCAGTACTTCCTCATCGGAGATACTCCTTCCATTTTAACCACCACAACCCAGAAGTCTGGGAAGGCCATATTTTGCCATGTCTAGAACTCTCATTGAAACTAACTGACACACATTTATCCCACATTCTGGGTTTTCCCAGGTCCTTATAAATATATTTTGGATTAGGGAGTTGATATATGGACTCTGTCTTCCAAAGGGTGCCATAATCATCTATAACATTATATACCACTGCTTATCTTCTGCAAAGCCTTTAACAGAGACTTATAAGGAGACTTAGGCATCAAGGTTATATTCTACTCAGGATTCTGTCTAATATACAGTTTCAGATTTTTCTGGTAAAAGAATATAAACCTGATTGGCCATAATCTCCCATTTAAACCATTAAAGTCCACAGAGAATGTTGGTTCCTTCCTATCAGATGTGACAATCTCTGATAAGCCACTTCTCATGAAACTGCTCCTAAACCAAAGAGCAGGTTTGAAGAGCTAAGAGATCCTATTTCACGCTCCCCTAAGTCTATAATATCTCTGGAAAACAAAATGTGGAACACAAAATTTCTTATCTGCACTGCTCCTAGACCCTCTTTTGGTAACACTGTATATCCTAACAATGGCATGCCCTTCTCTAGATCCCTTCTGTCTACCTACTACATTTGTCCTGTCTGTCCCTGCTATTATCCACCACATGAACTTCAAAGGATACCTAATACCACCTAATATCATGTAGCAAGCTTACAGTAAGTTTTGGAAGGCTTGGTATGGTGATATAGATCAAAATTCAGCAACCGACTATGCAAGAGATTAGGTGTTCCTTTAAAATGATGGCGATAACCATTGTTACAGGCTCTCCATTGATTTTTTTCCCCCAAGACTCATATATCAAATCTTCGATATTATGCCCTCTAAGACCCTATTTACCCAACTATAAAGTTGCAATGTGCAAAACCAAAATACTCAGAAAAAAACTCATCAATACTCATCAAATAAATGAAAAGGCCCTGTTCTAGATGAGATTGTCTTCTAAAGGAGATTTTGTTCTGTTCTCTTAGAGATAAAGAGTGAGGTTAACTTATTTCTAATTCCAATCAGGGATGACTTGGGTGGTGCTGAGCTGCAGTTTTGGTGAGGTTTAGATACACACTAGTTTGTCACCCTTACTACAGCACGGTTCCGCAAGGCTTTTTGAGAGGCTAGCATGTCTTGCTACTTGGATCTAAATGACGGAGGGAGAGTCATTTCTGCTCTTCAGAGATTTTAGTATGAATCATGTAGCTTTTTGCCTCATTCAGCTTCAAAACTTGCACATGCCCCAAGGGAGAAGCTGGCCTCACATGTCAAGGTTCATCATTCCATTCCTCTGCAAATGCTAAAATCTCTGATGCCTTCTTGTTACCCACAGAAGGTCCAAGTCTAAAATCTCAGCTTTTAGCTGTAAGGGACCCTAGGCAGAAAAGTGGCAAGTGACTATAGGATCCTCATTGTCAATTAGACCTTCACTCTCTGGCTTTCAATTCATGTCTGTTTTATTTTCTGACCCTTGTCCTTGGCAATTCTTTGTTTCCTGAATTCCTTGAGATGTGGAAGACTGCATGCTACTTAGAGAAGCATTCCATCCAGCTGCGAATGTCCTACGCAGCCAGACTTCAGCAAATAGCATGTAGGGAAAAGCGCCATGTCTTTGAGGATTATCAGATTTCCAATTTTGTCACTGCATTCCTGCACAACCAGTACAAGGTATGCTGGGAACTCTTTCTGCCAGCAGGGAGCTCTGCCTGTGCCAAACCTCAATCCGTAGCCTCTAGGCTACACCAGTAATGAGAAATCCCCTGGGGAGAAATGTCTGCACTCCTTAGCTCACTTCTGAGAAGCATTCCCTGGAATTTCATCCAATCTAATCCTCTTTGCATGCATAGTTATCTGATGACTTTAATTACATGATTTTAATGTCTTACCTAGCTTTCCCAGCTGTCTTTAGTGTGAGTATCGATCTGTAACCCACTACCTTCACTCAGGAGCAGAAATCTTAAGTGGGACAACCCAGTGGATTTTCATCAATCCTACTCTCTTTAGTATTTGACATCATCTAGAAACCTGCTTTGCTCCAGTGATGTCTTTATTTCTTCAAATTCCTTTTTTCACCCTTATGACCAATTCTTTACTTATACTTGTTGAAGGGTAGCAGAAAATGCCACCCCAAAATATGCTGGTTTGGTGTAGTAATTATTTTGAGCCGTAGGTACTTGAAAAACAATAAATGCTGGGAGAGCCTTTCTCTGAACTCCCTTTATCTACCTAAAGAAAGATCCCCCAAAAGGAACTCAACTGTTATAAATCCCTTCCCCGGGAGTTTCATCACCCAGGGAAGATTGATTCATCGCAAGAGGGAGGACTGGAAATCAACACCACACCCAGACAAACTTTGTCACAAACTATCATACCTCCCATCTATTCTTCTACAAGGCCCATTCATCTTACCTAAAAAAACATTTATTTTCCCCCAAGAAGCCTACATCTCCACTCTCCTTTCCATATTAAGATGGTATGTAAGTCCGAATTCTAAGGCATCTCAGAAAGTTACTCATTTTTCCCTGGGTATCTCCCCATGGTATGCATGTTAATAAACTTCTGTTTGCTTTCGCTCTTTTTTTTTTCTATTTATCACAGGGGTCTTGGCTAATAACTCAGAAGAGCAGAGGGAAAATTATCCCCCCCCCACGCAACTATCCAATGAAAGTTTTTAGCTCTCACGCCTCTCACCCCTCATTTTGTACCATGGCATGACTGTCCTTGCGGATGTTTATGACACTAAATCTACATGTTCCATCCATACACCTCTTTTTGGATATCTCGATTTTACTGAAAATGTAAATTTCTTTTTTTTTTAAGATTTTATTTATTTATTTGACAGAGAGAGACACAGCGAGAGAGGGAACACAAGCAGGGGGAGTGGGAGAGGGAGAAGCAGGCTTCCCATGGAGCAGAGAGCCCGATGAGGGGCTCGATCCCAGGACTATGGGATCATGACCTGAGCCGAAGGCAGATGCTTAATGACTGAGCCACCCAGGTGCCCTGAAAATGTACATTTCTAAAACTCAACTCATCTTTCATCTTAAATTTCATCCATTTCCTGAATCTTCTATCTCAGTGAATACCAACACCGGAACAGCACTTTGTCATACCCCTACTTATTTCTAGCCTTCAGTTTTTTAGGATCCCACCCAAAGTTGTCAATGTTTTGATTCACTTGATAAATAGGTATTAATGAAAAATCTAAATGTATTAAATGTCACTTCAAACAATCAAAATTGAACCAGAAAGGAGTATACATATTCCCTGTATAAGGTTAAGGGGTCTAATTATGGCAATTCTTTTTCTTTTTGGAGTATCTCTATATGACTCAGGTCACAGGATCCATAGGAACGTCTCTGTATTGATATGAAATATATCTCTTGCTTCTCTCACACATCTTATCAAGAATTCCAAGGTACTTTTCTAAATACACATTACCATAAAATATATGTCCTAGAGGACAGAAATGTCTAGTAGAGAGGAGAAGGTGTCTAAGAATTTTGCAAACTAACATAGTTAATCACAGATTAGGGGAGCCGACATAATAATAAAATGCTATGAAAACATGTACTGATGTTCTTGTCATGCAAAAACTTCTGGAGGTTCCTATTCTTCAAAAGGATAGATAGTTATTAACAACATCAATAGACTCAAATCCAGTGTCAGCGGTTGACTTAAATTTGGGGTAGCAAATTAAATATGAGTCATCAATATTTTTTTATTAATCTACCAAATTCTACAAGATGCCTCAGTCTTTTCCACTTATAAAACTAAAAACTAATATATAAAATATGTAACAGGAATAATCTCATATGCATTTCTGAAATCTTTGTAGAAGTACAAATCCTTATAATATCTCTGGAGATGCAGCATTTTATTTTGATTTATTATTTCTGTAGCAAATTGGAACTCTAAAACTTTCCATTTAGAACATTCAATTAGCATGGCCCTTGTACCATAGGGTGGAAGCTACATGGGATTTGGCCACTTGAATTCCAAAGTATGCTAAAAGCTGGAGAAATAATCACAGTATTCTAAAAAGTTCTATTGCTCCCAACACAAAGTGAATTTTATTAGAATATCTTTTATTACCTGGCACCCATAAACTCACACTCAGATTGGCAAAGTGGTAATTTAGGGTTCATGGGAACTAAGTTTCACTCAAGAGTCAGTATTTAATGCTCTTTGAAAAGTTTGGCTATTTTTTCTCCATTGTTCAGTTATACACATTAAATATTGTCATAATAATTCCTTAGGAAAAAGGAGGTTCCAAAACGTGTCATGATGAAAAGTCTTGAGTCACTCACTCTGCCTGGATCTGAATTCAGAAATCATCACCCTCTTATAATATGACCATGCCGAAGTAAGCTAATCCCTTTCAGCTTCGGTTACTTTGTCAATGTAATGAATTTGTCAATCCCACCTGACCAATGGAGATTTTTCAATTAACTGAAATGATCTATACAACACTTAGCATACTATCTGACACAGAATAAACACTCAATACATGCCAACAGTAATAGCAATGGTCATTAATAATGGGAAAATGTGATATGAGCACAGAGTCTAAATTAAAAGTTCCCCTTCATGTATGCATTCCATCAACAACATCCACTTTCATCAAAAGGCTAATCCCTTTTCTTTGCTAATCTCTTTGTCTGCACATCTTTTATTATAAATAATCAAGCAGTTT
The DNA here is from genome assembly GCF_037043125.1 of Eumetopias jubatus. Taxonomy (NCBI): domain Eukaryota; kingdom Metazoa; phylum Chordata; class Mammalia; order Carnivora; family Otariidae; genus Eumetopias; species Eumetopias jubatus. The sequence goes on along the minus strand of NW_028274809.1, from coordinate 169,421,100 downwards.
CATTTTCTACTTTTGGAAATATTTTTTAGGGAGGACAATTGAGCTGCAATTCTTTTTAACCACATGTTTCTCTATTGTGAATGAAAGAATATATTTAGTGTTCAGTCCTTCTGGGTCAAAGATGGAGCTATTTCTTCTTCATCTAAATTTAGCATTTTCAGTCCAGTGTGTCTCCTTTCAGCCCCCCACAACCAAAGGGTAATTTTCTCTTTCATTACAGGCATTGTTAACGATTTCATTTGATCCCAACACTGTATTTATCTTGAGTTTTGCTCTACCTCTAAAATGTAGTGGGCTAATTTTAGGACTGTACTGAAGGGTTGAAATGTGTTATTTCTGAATTTACTCTTGCAGCAAATTTTCATGAATAATAGAATTTAGTATTCCTTCTCCATTATCTGGTTATAATCACTATTACAATTCAGTATTCTTAGAAAAGTCTTTACATTTTAAAATCTGTTAAAGTTCCCAAAAAGTGATATAAATACACACCATTCCAAGTTACTAACTGAAATCTACCTGAGATGACCTAGTTTTATCATATTCCTAGTTTAAAAAAAAGGCAGTACCTATAAATTTTGATCTGTTGTAGAAATTACTGTAATATTCACTCATATATAGACGTTCTACTCTAAATATACTTTCAAATGGTCTTGTGAATGCTACACATATACTTGGGATTTTGTAAGCCATGCATCTTTGTGTGCACAGGGAAATGACTCTTCTCTCCATTTTCTCTTTTCCCATTCCTTTGGCCAAAATCTCATACATTTAAACCTACAATCAGAATTTTCTGCTGCCAGTGCATCTGAGAGGAACAGTTGAAATATGCAAGAACCAGCCAAATTCAAATGCAAGTCAAGGGGACTACTCAGAATATGAATATGAGTCATTAGAAGAATCATAAGAGCCTTAATTTAGATAATTATTCATTATCAGGCTCTCTATAAAAATAATATTTAAAATAACAATCCCAAGAATTGTTCAAAAATAGTACTGTGCCAAACATGGACAGGTGCCTTATATTGCCACTGCAATTTGGTGGAGGAAAGGATGGCTACCTTACATTATAAACAAAGACACACATATGTGCACGCATACACACACAAACACGCAGACTGCACGATACCATCTGTTTATGCTTAAAAAGCAGAACTTTAAAACTTTTAGCACACAGTATAGGGCAATGTGCTTATCATATTAAAATAGCTTATAATTTATTTTTTTAAAGATTTACTTATTTATTCTAGAGAGAGAGAGAGAGAGAGTGGGGGTTGGGAGGAAAAGGAAAGAAAGAATCTCAAGCAGACTCCACACTGAGCACGGAGCCCAACGCAGGGCTTGATCTCACAACCCTGAGATCATGACCTGAGCCAAAATCAAGAGTTGAGTGCTCAACCCACTGAGCCACCCAGGTGCCCCAATAGCTTAGAATTTCTTAAAATAGTCAAACATAAAGGAAAATATCCTATGTGCAACTACACTGAAATTGAATGTTTCTCTACATCAAAAGTCATTCTACAATACTAATAGAAGATATTTTCAATATAAACTTCTAAAGATAAGAAACTAAAATATATATACTTTCCTACACAAAAGTACAATAAACACACAATATGCAATTCACAATGGATAGGAGAAAGAAATGAAGTACTAAAAATCATAAAAATGTTGCTGAACTTTACTAGAAATAAGAAAGGTGTGAGTTAATAATTAATAATTACTAGAAGTAAGAAAGGTGCAAAAAAGTATCACAATATACTTAATCTCTGTCTTCTGCAAATAGTCATGAAACTAAAGTTTTTAATGACAGCTCCTTTGTTTTAAAACCTAATTTATGCTCACCTTACAATCTACCAAATCATCTGGATAAAATCATTTACTTGGTTTAATCACCACAGAGAACTTTCACTCCTGAAGGACAATGTCTAAATTGATACAATTGCCATCAGAAAAAATAGTAAGATCACAAGTTTATGAAATTTTTCAAGATTCATTATCTGACCCGTTATGCAATCTTTCTTGGTAAATTATCTACATAGACTTTAAAATAATGTATATTCTGTTGTGGTTGTACATGTTGCACCACAGAAATTATTTAGGTCAAGTTGGTCAATAGTATTCAAATCTATGCCCTTGTTTATTTTTTTGGCATTCAAAGATTTCAATACATATTATGTTCATATTTTAGAATACAGAATCAATACAATGTTTTTCAGTTTATTAAGAACACTTTAATTTACAGGTTTGTTCCATTTAAGTAGCTCAGTTTACCTACAAATGAGAAAGAATAAGGAGGTGGAAGTAAGCTTTTGGTCTCTGGGCTCATTCATGCAGTTACATACCATTAGTCTACAGGCTTAGGGCTGGGCCCAGCTGGGTTTATTTATTCTTGGTCTAGTAGTTTCAGAAATTACTGAGAGTGATGTTACAGTCTCCAGCTGTGATTGTGAATTTGTCTATTTCTCCATTTAGATTTGTCAAATTTAGTCTATTTTTAAAGCTCTGATATTATGTACATACATATTTAGGACTGTCATATTTTTCTGGTGAATTGAATTTTTGCCATTATGAAATGTCCTTCTTTGTCTCTGATAATACTCTTTACAGCCTCACCAACTTTCTTCTGCTTCCTCTTAGCATGGTATATGTTTTCCCTATACTTTACCGTTAGTATTTTTGTCTCTTTGATACAAAATAAAATCAGGGCTTGCTCTTTATTCAGCCTAACAACTTTTGCTTTTGCTTTTTTGGGGTGCTTAATACGTTTACATTTAATGTAATTACAATATAATTGCTTATTAAAATTATTATTTATTTATTTATTGAGAGAGAGAGAGAAGGAGAGAGTGCAGGCACATGCCAGCTGGGGGGTGGAGGGGCAGAGGGAGAGGGAAAGAGAGAATTCTAAACAGGCTACACGCCTAGTGCAGAGACCAATGCAGGGCTTAGTCTCAGGACCCTGAGATCACAACCTGGGCCAAATCAAGAGTCGGAAGATTAACTGACTGAGCCACCCAGGTGCCCTTATAATTGTTTTGTTGTTGTTCTATTTCTTTTTAAATCCATTTTCCTTGTCATTATTTCCTTTGAATTATTTAATTCTATTAGCATTCTATTTAGGTTTTTTCTATTCCAACCCTTGGTCCAAGACATTTTAACCTTTGATCATAAAATTATGTATATGCACATTCAGACTCTGTCCACTCCCTCCTTCCCACCTGCCCAGTTTCCTCTTCTCTTCAACCTGAGCAGCAAATTCCAGCTACTTGCCCCTCTACTCCAGTCTCCTCAGCTTACACTTCACCTTCCTCAGGCAAGAGGCTATCTAAGTGGCTTACGTTATGTTTTCCTTTTCTTAAGGACCAAAGATTTTTACTTCTCTTTATACATTGCTTGCAAACAATTGAACCATACATTTTGTCCAGTTTCATAGATGTTTACAGCAACACGGCAAGTCAAGTAGCAATTACTATGTTATGGCTGGAAGAAAAAATGTTCTACTTTTCGGATGGATACTAATTATCAGTGGAAGAGATTCTGAACCTAACTTAAAACCCAGACATTTACTGTAACTATCCTGGGGGCCTGCCAGAGTTCTGTACCTTTTTCTTTCCCCCAAATATACTCCTGTTCCATGGAGTGTGAGCTACCTTGTAAGGAACAAGTGGTGGATTATCTTGCATCACAACCAGGATTTTCTGCAGACCTCATTTTTTTTGCTTCCAGGTTACATCCAAGAGTAGACAGTCCTTAAGTAATGCAGTAAAGGGGTCATAAGAGGACGCCCATATATAGGAAATGTTGTCAGTAAAACCAAAGGATGTCCATAAAGTGCTGTGTCTCTTCCTACAGGATGGGAAATGCAAGTGCAGCTTCCTGTCCCTCATTTTAATTGAATATTTACTTTATTTAACATACATCAATATTCTTAGGATTAACTGTTCCAACCCACTATTTGTTTTTTATTTGTTTCATCTATCTTTAGTTCCATTTTTTTCCTTCTGTCCTACTTGCTTATTAGATCAATTATATTTCATGCTCTGCTTTATCTCTTCTATTTGTATTTCAGATGCACATTTTCGTTTTATTTAATAATATTTTATTGGTTGGTCAGGGGATTAAAATATCCATGCTGTATTCATGCCATCTTACTATGAATATTATATCACTCGGAATATAATGCAGAATATAAACCCTTTATACTCCATTACAACCTGGCCTCTAGTTCTTTTGTGACCCTGTTATTTCTATTGATCTCAAGGAACCTATTTCCATTTCGGCATCCCTATTATCATCTCTGAGCTACAGAGAATTAGCACTATAAGAACGTTGCATTCTCATCACCAATTCATTAGTTAAAAAATTGGTGTAAAGTTCTTTGAAGAGTATTTTTAGAAGATGACTAAGCAGGTTCTACATAACATTTCCATTGCAACATTCTCACCTCTCTGGCTGTCATCTACTGTACGCCAGGGAGAAGCTGACATTTCAAGTTCATTAACTGTATGTCATCACTGAGTCCAAGTTCAATTTATCTTTAGCAGATTATTAAAACTATTCCCCTGGGCTTCAGCCAAGATATTGAAATTCTAATCCCTTGTAACCACTTCCATATTAATACAGTAATCCTACTGAGCCTTGTACTTCTCCTCCTTGGTACGACACCTTCAGTATCTAATCTTATGTATACTCTCCATTGACATTGTCTGGTGAGAACTTGCCATTCTTTCAGTGTATAGTTTTCAACTCCATGGGCGCTCCTTGTAATTCCCATGTGAACTATGTTGAATGTCATCGACTGAATGTCTGTGTCTCCCTTCCCCGCCCCCACCAAATTGATATGTTGAACTCCTAACTACAATGTGACGGGGATTAGGAGGTAAGACCTTAGGGAGAAAATTAGGTCAAGAGGGTAGAAGCCCCATGAATGAGACTGGCGCCATTATAAAAGAGACCTCTTGCACCTTCTACCAGGTGAGGACACAGTGAAAAAAAAGCAGAAGGGGTTCCTTCAGCAGAACTTGACCCTGCTGGCACCGTGATCTCAAACTTCCAGTCTTCAGAACTCTGAGAAACAAATTTCTGTTATTTAAAAGCCACATAGGCTATGACACTTTGTTATAGCAATCCAAACAGACTAAAACACTGGGTATCCAACTTAATTCATGGACACAGATGAAACATGTGGTGGTAGGATGTATACTAAGGAGAATCAGCATCACTGTCTTGGGTATAGCGCTTGAAAGATTTACGGTCGACAAACATCGTTTCCCTAGATACGTTTGAAAGAGCTTCCTGCCACAGTTACAGAATTTCAGATAGATTTGTGGTTGATTTTTTTGTTTCATCCCCATCTATTCAGATGTTTCTATCCCATACTTCATCACCCCGCTCCTCCTCCACTTGTGTATTTCTGTACCAGGAGAAACCAGGGAAGGTTTCTGAATCTATGGAACCCTCAGAATAATTCCACATGTGAATTTTGGTCACCATCACATACATGTCTAGCTGCAAGAGGAGAAAGTAGAATGTGAATGTGAAGAATCACCTACCTTATGTCTTAATGTTCAGACATAGAGATGGAACCCATTAGTTTTTTTTGTTTTTTTTTAGTCCTGTACATATGCCATTTGTGAGAACTCACTGACATGCAACACCTTAGCACAAAAAAAACTAAGAAAACAGAGTCAAACTGAGCAACTACATGTAGAGTCCCCACTTTATTACTTTGGAAGAAGGTAATACCTCTCATTTGGTCATGAATGTATATGGTAAATTCACAGAAATTATGGAAAACATACATTTCAAAATGAGGGAAGTGGTTTCATAATAAGGAGGATGGAGACATATGTTGTCTTAGATGCATTTGTACTTCATATTTTATATCTTGGGTGATATGTTAGTTTTGTATCACTGTTATGGTTACAACAAACTTAGTGGTTTAACACAAGTTTACTCTCTTCTACTTCTGGAGGTCTTTAGTCTAATAAAGGTGTTGGCAGTATTATGTTCCTTCTAGAGACTTCAGGGGAAGAATTTGTTTCCTTTACTTTTGCAGCTTCTAGATGCCTTCTAGATGCATTTCTTGGTTCGTGGTCCCTTCTGTCTTCTAAGTGTATCACTCCAGCCTCTGCTTCTATTGTACCATCTCCTCCTGCTTTTGCTATTCTTGCCCCTTATATAGACCATTGTACTTCTATCAAGCACACCTGCATAATCCAGGATAACCATCCTACCTCAAGACTTAACTTAATTCCATCTGTAAAAGTCACTTTTACTATGTAAGATAACACAGTCTTACTTAGCACATCTTTACTGTGTAAGGTAACACATGGGAATTAGCATACAGCTATCTTTGGGGGCCCATGTGGCCTAATACAAGTAGCATAATGTTTACATATACCTTATGTTGTTACATACCTTCATTACAGTGCAATACTGTATAGTAATACTGATCATGCTGATGTCCGATTAGCTCCATCAGATATATTGTAGTATATATATAATATATAGCTAATTAAAATTAATTAACTTGCTAAAACTTAATGTAAGCAGAATAAACATGGTGGCATATTGTAAGAATTCCATCCTTGCCCTAGGGAAATTATACAAAAATTATCCAAAGCAAGTAAAGAAATGAAACCCCAAACTCTGTTTTCAGGGCAAGTAAGAGCAAGCAAATATTCAAGCCTTAAAAATCGGCGTGAGGGCAATTTAATTGAGTGTTAAATGAACTTTGGCTTCCTAGAATAAAGCACACATAGTCATGATATATTATTCTTTTTACAAATAATGCTGGATGCTGTTTGCTAACATTTAATTAGAGATGCTATATTCATGTTCTTGAATTGTTTTAGTTCAAGTAGTTGAACTAATATAAGTAGTTACCTCCTTATAGTCTTTGATTTGAAAAGCAAGGAATGCTGACCTAAAAAAAAATGAGTTGGTGAGAACTCCCCCCCCGCTTTAATTTTTGGGAAGATTTTGGGTAGAACTGGTATTATTTCTTTCTTGAGTGTTTGCAAGAATGCACAAAGGAAAGACAATGTGATGAAACATAGGGGAAAGGCCATATAGAAATGAGGGATTGGACTGATGCATTTACATGCCAAAGAACACCAGAGATTGGCCCACTACTAAAAGCTAGCAAGAGGCAAGGAAAGATGCCCCTACAGGTCTCAGAGGGAGCATCATCCTGCAATACACCTTGATTTTGGATTTCTAGCCTCCAGAACTAATACATTTCTGTAATTTTGAGTCACCCAACTTATAGTACTGTTACAACAGCCCTAGAAAACTAATATGGAGGACAAATGGTAAAATATTAAAAGAAATATGAAAGGAAAGAAAAACAAAAATATGTTCAAAAGAGTTGCAAATTTATATTTATATAATTAAGAGATATTTGTATATCTCTTAATATCTCTTAATTATATAAAATATCTCTTAATTATATAAATATCTCTTAATTATATAAAATAATATGATCAATTTCATTCACAGTAGGAAAAATGCAAACTAAAATTGCATCTCATCCCATTTTTTACTTTCCAGGTTGGCAAAAAAACTCAATGTATTATAGCATGCTTTGTTGGCAAGCGTATAGGGAAATAGGCATTCTCATGGATTCTTGGAGGAAGTCTGTATGTTTATCATACAAATCTATAGATATCATCTATGGCAATCTGTGCCACCAAAAAAAAAAGGGAGGGGGCAAACACTATGATCAAGAAATTCCACTTCCAAGAATTTATTCTACAGCTCTTCTGCACAGATATAAAATGAGTTACTTGCAAATTTTTTGTTTCCAGAAAAATACTGGAAATTATTTTAATGTCTATCAATAGAGGACTGGTTTAACAAGCCACTATAAATCCACAAAAGGGCATAACATAAGGCTATAAAACAAAATAAAAAACTCCGTATGTGTTGAATATAAAATGCTCTCCTAGATAAATATTTAAGAGAAAAACACAAGATTGGAATAATGTGTATGGGTTACTACCATTTATATTAAAAATTAGAAATCAGCAGTTTATATCTGTAAATGTTTGTATATGTATTTTTATTATATATAAAATTTTTCCAGAAGAAAAACTCATTAATAATATTGTTGACCTATATTAATTTGTGTGGTTGAGGGACAAGAATATGAAAAAGAATTTTGCTTTGTTATTTTGTACATTTCAAATTTTTAATATTAATAGTGATTGAAAATTTAGAGAAAAACAAGATTTGATATAATTCAGTACAATTTTATTAAGCATGACATCATGTAGAGTTCTTTGGTTTAATTTTATTAATGTAACAAATACTTAAATGGTACTCTCTCTGTGTCAGTTACTGTTCTAAGACTTTTGGCCTCCTGTGGGTCTGGTGATTGGCAGTCTACCAGAGTCACACAGTCTAGAGGTGGGCATTTATCCAAAGTAACTGCTGCTGAGAATTTGAAAATAAGAGACATTTACTACTAGTAGCTAATAAGTATGAGGTCTACTGTTTTATTTTAAAGGATTACAAAAGTGATTAAAGTCCAATTTTTACCTTGAAGGTCTCACAAACTAATTTATTACTGAAGTGAACATTTAGAACCTCAATTAGTAATGGCTACTTGGCCTAACTTGTGGAATTGTGGCCTTTGGTTTATCTACTTACTTTCAAATTTTGCTGATTTTGTGAGTCCTCAAAGCAACTAATATCCCTGGTATTATATGTAGTTATCATTGCATAAGATTATAGGGAATGATTCTTGATGAGATTCTTATGTGTCTATATGTTTTCTGAAAAAGCAGTAATGGCTGTATTCTGGACTGCTTTTTTCAAAGATATCTGTGTAGTAAAAGGACTTGGAAGTTGGAGACAGTGTCTTCTGGGATGGAAGGCAGATGTGTTTCCCAACCAGGACTATAAAGCCAGTATCTTCCTTCAGAGCAAAGGCTGGACTGACAGGTGCCCCCTTATAAACTGTTACCCTCTTACAACACTGGGGGTTCCTATGATCACGATTCCCCATCTGTGACACAAAGCGCCATGTATGCAACATCCAGTGGCCCTTCCTCTGCATCTCCCACCATGGGAATAGGGGACAGGAGACAAGAGAAAACAGATGCAAAAAATGAAATTCATACTGCCTGCCATGCTCTTGTCCTTGACTCAGGAGTCACCAGTCTCCTGCTAACATCTATGAAACTGGCAAGCTAAATTGTTGGGTTCCATTAAGGCAAAAATCTCATACCCTCCAAAATTTTTGTTAGTGATTTTCAAAAAAAAAAAAAAAATATATATATATATATATATATTTTTTTTTTATTTTTGCTGCAGGGTACTTCTAGATACAAAACATGGACTCCTGCTATGACAAATAATTATACAGTTTACTTATTTTTCGAACAAAGGATCTAGCAAACCTTAAAATTTTGTGAATGGTCATAGAAACACTAGAGATACACACACGCATACATGTTAATACTTATTACTTCAAAAATTATATAATATTCTTAAAAAGACATAATCAGCATGATTGATGAATATACGCCTAATATTCATATTCTCAAGCAACTGAACTAATTGGAAAAAAATGGGTTTAAAGCCAAAAAAAGCATTTTTGTTTTCCAAACATTTATTAAAAAACTTATAGTGCTAAGGTTGTTTGATTCACTGTAGAGATTCTTATTCATAAGTGAATTTATCAATAAGAATTCATTATTAAGCTAGTTCACTTACCTTGATGTTATAAATCAAAGCCACATACATGTATATATGTGGAAAATATGTACTTTGGGGGAATCTGTATTTTTAAAATATCTGTAGGTTTTAAGAAAGAATGCATCTTTCATAATGTAATTCAGATGTATGTTATAGGAGTTGCAATATGTTTCATTTAGAAAACCTCCACTTTTAAGGAACTAGCCTAAGAATATAATTAAAAACAGAAAATGATGTAAGTATTATGTAATACAATGTATCTGCAACAAGATAAACTATAGGAATTCTGTATATCACACAATTAAAATAAAGATATACATATTTAATATCCAATTCTATTAACTATTATTTATACTAAATTCTGTGTGATTTTTTCAATTTTTCTAATTCTTTTCTTTTTTTTTTTTTTAAAGATTTTATTCATTTATGTGGCAGAGAGAGAGAGAGAGAGAGAGACAGCGAGACAGGGAACACAAGCAGGGGGAGTGGGAGAGGGAGAAGCAGGCTTCCAGCGGAGCAGGGAGCCCGATGCAGGGCTCGATCCCAGGACCCTGGGATCTTGACTGGAGCTGAAGGCAGACGCTTAACGACTGAGCCACCCAGGTGCCCCTCTAGTTCTTTTCATTATGCTTGTATATTGTTTGTATTAATAAAAACAAAACAAAAATAAAAAATTATCTCCTGTAAGCCTAAAACATATAATTTTTGTATTTTACAAAACAGTTAAAGATAATCATTGGCTAATTTATGTTCTTGTTATAGAAACAGGCAGAGAACTGATTATTCTTTGAAACTTCCTAGAAGTATCCAAGAATAAAGTATTTAAATAGGATGAAACAACTTTAAACTTATGGGACAAAAGTAGATTTATCTGATGGAGGTCATATGTTTCTGTCTTTAACTTGCTCAAAGGTAATTTGAGCAAGTCTCTGCTATAAAAATTAGAGATACTGTACAGTATATGTTATTTTTCATCCTCCTCAAACTGGATATAAAGAAAATCATAAATGTCTGCCTACACGCGGAGGGTACAATTAAAAAGGAAAGGATAACAGACTGAAGTTAATCTACTTTAGTCAATAAATATATTGTATGTATACTTTTATTTAATGTTATTGGAAATAAAAATTTAATATGCTGAGACTAGAAAATTTAGAACTTTAAAATCTTTACCAGTGGAAGTAGTGAGAAAAGACTGCCATAATTTTTTCTAGGTTTATTGAGGTATAATTGGGTATATTTAAGGTGTTCAACATGATGCTTTGATATTCCTATACATTTTGAAGTAAATGCCACAGTCAAGCTAATTAACATATCCCACATCTATCACTTCACAGAGGTACCTGTGTGTGTCGGTGGGGGGGTGTGTGGTGAGAACCCTCACATCTCTCAGCAAACTTCAGGAACACAATATAGTATTAATAACTGTAGTCACCAGGCTATATATTAGATCCCTAGAACTTACTTATTTAATAACCACCATTTAAATTTGAAAGCAGGTTTTATCTCTACACTATACGTAACACACTTCAATAAATTGTAGACAATTTCTTTGTTTTGGAAAATTATCAGAAGACTCTTTAACCAAGTAAATGCCCATTCATCAGCTATGAATTTGCCATTAATGTAAATGTAAATACTCCTTTTGGGGAATGTAATTATTAGACTAATTTGCTGATAATCTCTAGATTATTTGTCTTTCTTGTAGTGACGGTTCAAATTTGGAGTGTTGCGTCCCATAAACAAGGTGTGAGGGGGAAAATCTGAACCAAAAGTCCCTGACACTCCATGCTTTAAGCACCTAAAATGAGGGAAGTGGTGACAAAGTATGGCAGGGATCTGCAGAAAGCTTTTTTCTAGGTAATTCTGCATGGAAACCAAAACATCGTGTACCTGGGGGTAGATCACCTGAGAACAACCATGGTCTGGGAGACAGAGTGACTTTGTTGTGGCATCAAGAAATGATAGGAGGAATAAAAGAGATAAAATATAGTATGGAAAAAAATGGTAGCCAATTCTTGCTAAACTGGATATCTATATAAGGGGTTGTTCATGAATCCTGAAGTCTCCATTGAGTAAAACTCTAGGGTATTATATAAGAGCAAGGGGTAAAGGTTTGGTTAATAGAGTCTTCTATACTATCTTTTTATTTTAAAATCTGTATGAACAACTTCAAACTTAAAATAGAGAATAGTATTATGAACTCAAATATATCCATCACCTAGACTTAACACCCATGGATATTTCTCTCTCTCTCTCCCCCTCCCTCCCCCCACCCCCGAAGTGTCTCAAAAAACAATTTCCCAGACATCTTGACTTTTTGCAAATGCCAAGATCCATCCCTTAGAGATTTAGACTCAATGGATCTGATCAGAGACAATGGACAGTGATACATTTTTTTTTAAATCTCCTCAAATAATTCTAATGTTTAACCACAGTCAAAGTAGTATCCAAATTTTTATTTGTTGTGTGAACGGAGTATTGGACCTGAATTAAGGAGACCTAAGTTCTAGTGTTGAATAATATTTCTACTAAATAAAATAAATTATATGACTCTTTTCAGCAAGTCACTTCATATTTTGGAGGATACATTTCTTTGGATGTAAAAAAAATGGTGTTTTATTATATGGCCCTTGTAGTCCTTTATACTTTTGAAATTTTGATAGTCTTAACCTATGAAGTAAGATCAAACAAAAATTCCATTTCACAGAGATTTAATTTCCAGGAACAAAACAAAACACAATACACTCCAGAATATGTTTTGTTAAATTCTCAATAAAATTGTGTGTGATTATCTAGGCACTAACTGAAAATAGCAAACATGCTTTTGAAATTTTAGGAGTATTTTCTCATTATTTTAGTATGTTAAAATGAAAACTTGTTTTTGTAAAGTGAAAACACATGAACATCCAGAAGTTTCTTTTATTAACTTTTTTCCTTAAATAATCTGTCCTTGTTTTCTGTCTCTCAAATAGTTGTAAGTGCTTTACAAATATTAGCTCCGCTAATTCTTTGGGCATTTCTATGAGGTAGGTATTCTTATCTACACTTTACAGATAAGAAATCTGAGTCTCAGAGAATTTCATTGACTTGCCCAACATCATACTTCTGATTATCAAGACATTTTGACTAATACAGAATTGTAAATTTTGGTAATAATATTTTAACTATTAATGTTTTAAATTATATATTATATCATCAGTGGTTTGGTCAAAAGAGTATATACAGTTTTTCAAACAGTAAATTCATGAGGATGTATTATACTAATCAATATCTGAATTATCATTTTATCTTAATATATATTTATTCTGTAGATATAAAATATGTAAAATTAAGTTAAAAGTTACAAAGACATTAAATAGAAAATTCTGGAATACTGTGATTTTTGAAATGCAAAAGATGTATCCTTCGAAATATGTATACTTGAAAAATTATTCTTTAATAATGTAATAATTATCATAATAAATATAGATTTATTTTTCCAAAATTTCCTTATTTGAGTTTCTTTTTTTAAAATTTTTTATTGTTATGTTAATCACCATATATTACATCATTTGTTTTGGTGTAGTGTTCCATGATTCATTGTTTGTTCATAACACCCAGTGCTCCATGCAGAATGTGCCCTCTTTAATACCCATCACCAGGCTAACCCATCCCCCTACCCTCCTCCCCTCTAGAAACCTCAGTTTGTTTTTCAGAGTCCATCATCTCTCCTGGTTCGTCTCCCCCTCTGACTCACTCCCCTTCATTCTTCCTCCCCTGCTATCTTCTTCTTTTACTTTTTTCTTAAAATACGTTGCGTTATTTGTTTCAGAAGTACAGATCTGTGATTCAACAGTCTTACACAATTCACAGCGCTCACCGTAGCACATACCCTCCCCAATGTCTACCACCCAGCCATCCCATGCCTCCCACCCCCGACCACTCCAGCAACCCTCAGTTTGTTCCTGAGATTAAGAATTCCTCATATCAGTGAGGTCATATGATACATGTCTTTCTCTGATTGACTTATTTCACTCAGCATAACACCCTCCAGTTCCATCCACGTCGTTGCAAATGGCAAGATCTCATTCCTTTTGATGGCTGCATGATATTCCATTCTGTATATATACCACCTCTTCTTTATCCATTCATCTGTCGATGGACATCTTGGCTCTTTCCACAGTCTGGCTATTGTGGACATTGCTGCTATAAACATTGGGGTGCACGTACCCCTTCGGATCCCTACATTTGTATCTTTGGGGTAAATACCCAGTAGTGCAACTGCTGGATCGAATGGTAGCTCTAATTTCAACTGTTTGAGGAACCTCCATACTGTTTCCCAGAGGGGTTGCACCAGCTTGCATTCCCACCAACAGTGTAGGAGGGTTCCCCTTTCTCCACATCCCCGCCAACATCTGTCGTTCCCTGACTTGTTAATTTTAGCCATTCTGACGGGTGTGAGGTGGTATCTCATTGAGGTTTTGATTTGGATTTCCCTGATGCCGAGCGATGTTGAGCACTTTTTCATGTGCCTGTTGGCCATTTGGATGTCTTCTTTGGAAAAATGTCTGTTCATGTCTTCTGCCCATTTCTTGATTGGATTATTTGTTCTTTGGGTGTTGAGTTTGATAAGTTCTTTATAGATTTTGGATACTAGCCCTTTATCTGATATGTCATTTGCAAATATTTTCTCCCATTCTGTCGGTTGTCTTTTGGTTTTGTGGACTGTTTCTTTTGCTGTGCAAAAGCTTTTTATCTTGATGAAATCCCAATAGTTCATTTTTGCCCTGGCTTCCCGTGCCTTTGGTGATGTTTCTAGGAAGAAGTTGCTGCGGCTGAGGTCGAAGAGGTTGCTACCTGTGTTCTCCTTTAGGATTTTGATGGACTCCTGTCTCATGTTTAGGTCTTTCAACCATTTGGAGTCTATTTTTGTGTGTGGTGTAAGGAAATGGTCCAGTTTCATTCTTCTGCATGTGGCTGTCCAATTTTCCCAACACCATTTGTTGAAGAGACTGTCTTTTTTCCATTGGGCATTCTTTCCTGCTTTGTCAAAGATAAGTTGACCATAGAGTTGAGGGTCCATTTCTGGGCTCTCTATTCTGTTCCATTGATCTATGTGTCTGTTTTTGTGCCAGTACCATACTGTCTTGATGATGACAGCTTTGTAATAGAGCTGGAAGTCCGGAATTGTGATGCCGCCAGCTTTGCTTTTCTTTTTCAATATTCCTCTGGCTATTCGGGGTCTCTTCTGGTTCCATACAAATTTTAGGATTATTTGTTCCATTTCTTTGAAAAAAGTGGATGGTATTTTGATGGGGATTGCATTGAATGTGTAGATTGCTCTAGGTAGCATTGAGATCTTCACAATGTTGGTTCTCCCAATCCATGAGCATGGAACGTTTTTCCATTTCTAACAACAGCAAACCCAGCACTGCACAAAGCCTCACCAATAATTCAAAATGACTGAATTCAAAACTGATAGCTGATAACTTATCTCCACAGAGAAGGAGATAATGTCTTTAGTTAACATGTTAACCATGAAGAACACTTTTTGCTAACACAAAGCCCTTTACCGCCTTTTTTTGAACAAGGGAATTTTGAGTCACGGGATACCCTGGGGAAATCATCTTTTCAGAATATTTCAGTATAAGCTGACTTGAGACTTTCAAATTACAGGTTTAAAAAAAGATATTTTTCATGAGCTTGCTTGGTTCTATGTTAATTCTCTATTTCCTCATACAGCTTTAAATTTTTCTTCTTTTTTTTAAATTTTCAGATAGCTGTTTATTTTAATGGTTTGTAAATGACAGAGTTTATAAGTGTATTTAGTCGACAAGCTACAACTAGTTGCCTAGAATAGTTGGCTAATTTTAAAATAATCAGGTCAAAGAATAAAGAAAAAAACTCAGTGATGACATATATTACCTGAGCCCCTTTAAAAGGATACAGTTCTTTAAAGCAACTCTTGAAGGTTAATCAGTTTAACAAAACCTCTGCCAACTACTTAGGCTGTTAGGACAGTATTTTCTGTAAGATATTTCCTCATGTTAGATTCATTTGCAGAGGGAATCCCGCTGCTATGCTTCCCTCTAGAATCCTTGACCTTTTACTGAACTCCAGGGAGTTACTACCATCAAATGCCTATTGCTATTTAGAACAAAGCATACAGAGAAGGCTAGAATGGATCAAGGGAACTCCAAACACAGTATTTCACAATTATGTTGTAAGTAAGCTGAAATAATGTAAAACAGCAACTTTATTTTAATAGAGAAAATTGTTAGAGAAATTATATTAATTCTATAATTACATAGTAATGCCATCTACATCTTTTGTGCTTTAAAAATAAAACCCTAATTACAATAGTCACAAAAGCAAAGATAGCCATTCTAGTAAGTATCAGGAAGATAAAAAAAGTCATTTTAAGCTGAACTTCTGGTTAACAAAACACTCTCAGATTTGAGACCTCTGTTCAGCAAGTTTCCTTGCACCTTGATTTAGTGCTCCTAAGAGATCTATGACTAGATGATTGCTCACAAGACTCCCTAATTTCTTCCAAATTATCACAATTAAGGAAGGAGCTTTAACGCTTCCATCACTACACAAAAGCTGCATAGTATCCTGCTTTGGTATTATAATTAGATAGTTTTAGGGTATTTCATTCCCTTTGAAAAATTAAAACTGGAGTAATTGGTCAACAACTGCAAAGCTATATTTAAGATATTATTCTACTCTTCGGTTATCAGAGTATTGTAATTTGGCCACAAAATTCATTCAAGATTGAGATTAATATTTTTAGTTTCCATTCAAACATTAAAGTGATTTAAAATAACATTTATTGTATTTCCAAATGGAAATAGCTGATCTTAGAAAACATTCTGTTTAAGTTGAACATAAATCAAATAGTAAAGCACATTTATAAATAATTTTTAAAAACAGATTTAGAGAGCAAAGAAAGGGAAATTCATAAATAACTTTTAAATGTTTGTTAATCTCAGACAATACTCGATTAGTAACTTCACTTAAAAGAATTTGTAATAAGAAAATAATCAGAGCAGTACACAGAGGATGTTCAACCTTATGTAGGAAACGCTCATAAAAGCCTTATATATAACATGCAAAATGTAGAAATCTCAATGCCCAAAAACAGGTAAATGAAGTTAAATGATCTGTATTACAGAATGTTATAGAGACAATATAAAAACAGTGACAATTCAGACTTTGAAGAGTATTTTATAGAAAATTTGCTTATGTATTTAAAAGGCAGTGCATAGTGTTCTCCTAATTAAAAATATCAAATATTGGGGCGCCTGGGTGGCTCAGTCGTTAAGCGTCTGCCTTCGGCTCAGGTCATGATCCCAGGGTCTTGGGATCGAGCCCCACATCGGGCTCCCTGCTCCGCGGGAAGCCTGCTTCGCTTCTCCCTCTCCCACTCCCCCTGCTTGTGTTCCCTCTCTCACTGTGTCTCTCTCTGTCAAATAAATAAATAAAATCTTTAAAAAAAAATAAAAAAAAATAAAAATATCAAATATTAAATTTCACATATTTATAGAAAAATAAAAGAAAGAGAAAAACAATGAATAATTTCTTTGCCTTGTGTGATTAATGGATTTACTTTTTGTTTTTAATCTGTTTCTTTTCTTCTTTGTCCAAATCTTCAATTAATATTCTTCATAATTTAAAAATTGGAAAATACTCTAAGTAGTTTACATTCCACTTTCTCTATATTGTTTTTAAACCTAAAAAGGAAAGTCCTGAGTTTAGGAACTAAAAACTTCAATCTATGATTGTTTATACCTCATATAAAGAGTTATACCTTTTTCTTTTTAGTGCCTTACTTCTGATATGTTTATGCCACATTTACATTTACAGATTGTTCTTGACTTAAATTGTAAGATTATGATGGTGCGCCAATGGCCACAATTGCCAGATTTTTAATTTCCCAACGAGCTCATTTTAACTTGTAAAGTGCAATACATAAATGTTGCCGTCAAAGCAGCTTAGGTTTTATTTTTATTTATTTTTTAAAGATTTTATTTATTTATTTGACAGAGAGACACAGCGAGAGAGGGAACACAAGCAGGGGGAGTAAGAGAGGGCGAAGCAGGCTTCCTGCTGAGCAGGGAGCCTGATGTGGGGCTCGATCCCAGGACCCTGGGATCATGACCTGAGCCGAAGGCAGATGCTTAATGACTGAGCCACCCAGGCGCCCCTAAAGCAGCTTAGGTTTTAGATTCCAGTTTTGTCACTTAATGTATAATACAGGACAAATTAAGTGAACTTTATAAAACCTGTTTCCTCATCTGTAAAATAGGAATAATTAAGGGGCACCTGGGTGGCTCAGTCGGTTGTGTCTGCCTTTGGCTCAAGTCATGATCCCAGGGTCCTGGGATCAAGCCCCACCTTGGGCTCCCTGCTCAGCGGGGAGCCTACTTCTCCCTCTCCCTCTGCTCCCTTGCTCCTGAACGCTCTCTCTCTCTCTCTCTCAAATAAATACAATCTTAAAAAAAAAAAGGAATAATTAAGGAACCTACTATATAGTTTTTTTGCCTATGTATACATGTTTGAGAAAGAGGAAAAAAAATACACCGGTTTATATACTAGTCAGGGTTCTCCTGAGAAACATAACAGGAGAAATGTATATACAGGGAGAGTGGGAGAAAAAAAAATTAAGTAATTGGTTTTTCTGATAGTGGAAAGTTGGTGAGTTGAAAGTCTGATGGGGGGAGGCCAGCAAGCTGGAGACTCAGGAGAGGGTCCAAAGGCAGAGCAGTTGGAGACCCAGAAGAGACAATGTTACAGCTGAAGTTCGAAAACAGCCCTGACATAATTCTTTCTTGCTCAGGAGAAAGGGAATTCTCTCATTCAATTCAGGCTTTCAACCAATTGGATGAGGCCGACCAGCATGTGTAGGGCAATGTGCTTTACTCAAAGTCCACTGACTTAAATATTAATTTTATGCAAAAACACCTTCACAGGAGCATCTAGAATACCTGACCACATATCTAAGCATTGTGGCTCAGTCAAGTTGATACATGGAATTAACCATTTCACTTCATGTGTAACATTATTTCTAGTACACACTCTACATATTGTTAATATTAGCTTGTAAAACTAACTTGGTAATCAGCTTTATAACTGGTCTTGCTTCAGTAACCCTAACTAAAATTACACAGAGCTGTTTTATAAGTACTAGAAGAATATGTAACCTTTAAAAAAGAAAAAGAGAAAAGAGAAAGGAAGGAAGGAAGGAAGGGACAGAGGGAGGGAGGGAAGGAAAGAAATTCACAAAAAAGTGTACTTCTTTCAGTTTTGTCTAAATTTCTTCAAGTTACAGAAATAAATATCAGCAATGTTAAAAAACCCACTTGAACTTCTTTCATATTCAAAACTGTGCCATAACCTCTCTCAAAATTTTTCATAAATAAATGCTTTCTTATTTAAGATCAAAGAACAAGGTACTAAAAGAATTAGTTTGCCAAACCATGGTAGTGGAACATGAATAAAATTTGTCTTTCCTGCTAAGGTTTATATTATAGGAGCTCTGCCTGTCACTTCACGTAAGTCAGACATCTGTTGTTACTCATCAATTCAGTGTTTTCCAAAACCTAAACAAAGATCTTTTCAAGAGATGCCAGCTTCTTCAGAGCTTTTAATGTGTCATATACACTTCTGCTAGTTATTTGATGCTGAGCTCTTCTGGTCTAGTAGATTGCAAAGTGCACCGGCAGTTTTTATTTTTGAAATATTTACAAGCAGAAACTTATGTCCTTCCAATAGGCTGCTTTCTAATTCTGTGGCAAAATTGTATTGCTGCAATTTCTCTTCATCCTGTGAGGAGCAAATATTTCTAGGATCAGAAGTTTTCATTCTCTGTACGTTCCCTTGTGTACTGGCGCATATCCTCTGCTAGCTTCCTGAGGAGAGGTTTATGAGAAGTCAATTTTCTGATATTTACATGTGAAGTTCTTCTGTTTTTCACACTTCTTTTATAGTTTCCTATGCTGTTAAGAATTCCAACACAATTCCCATTTTTGCTCAATTGTCATTTGTATTCGCCTCCTCCACCCCCAACTCCCAGATACTTACAGCATCTTTTCATCGTTTCAGGTGTTCTAATATTCTTTTTTCCTTTTTTTTTAAACATCACAAATGAGACTTTTTTATTTGTCACCATTAAATGTCTGAATTTTAAACTGATGCTTGGACTGGTGGCTCATATCCATCAGTTTGTTCAACTTTAGCACCGTCTCATCCCCAGTAGCTTTTCCAGAACTACTACCTTCACCATGAAGCTCCATGAGCTTTCCCAATTCAAACTTGGGCTTTTTCAGCATTTTTACTTTTTTAACAAAGACATCATGGAGTGGATAGATAGACTGACAAGTTTTTTCTATATCTTTTCCAATGCTGTCTGGAATCATTTTCTTGACCACTTCTTTCAAGTCATTTGTCTGCACCTCTCAGGTCATGATTTTCATCATCTTTTTCCGAATTTGATGGACCTGTTGGTGCTGAGCATAACAGGTCTTCCAAATCTGATTATCGTGTTTTTTAGTAAAACCAACACAAAACAGAAGAAGCAAATAACCATCAGTAGTCTTGACATCAACATGAGCTTTAATCCTGGTCTGCCATTTTTTGACCATGGAGCACATTTTGTCACGGGTAAGATCCATGCCATGGAAATTAGTCAGGCAGTTTTTGCCCTGAACATCCTCAGTACTTAGCCTGAATTTTCTAAATGCAATTTCATCCTTCGGCAGATCAGCAAGGCTCACTTCAAAAACATGGCCCTTGAGGCCATCGGATGCGATTTTGGTTCCTTGAGTTCTTGTGACTAATATTTTTCCAATATTTCTTACATTGAGCATAGCTGGTGCTTTCACATCATCCCAATCTTTCTTAGAAAACGGATCAACCACTTTCTTCCAGGCTCCGTTTTTGCCGCCTTTTGTAAGGTGCTTGTTCTTGCCTACCACCATGGCGCTGCTCCAGGTGTTCTAATATTCTAAATGGGATTTCTTGAAATGGAATTTTTTTTCCTGCTGTGTTCTGGGTTTCTATCAGTCTGGAAAACCATGACTCTCTTTCTTGAGAAATGTTGTTTTATTATCATAATGAACATTTTTATCTTTCCTTTTTCTTTCTTTGTCATTCTTTCTGTAAATTCCACCATTCTAATGCAGATGTTATGTGTTTTGAATTGATCCTATAAGACACATCTCATTCATCATTCTCTTATATTTCATTTTAATACCTTGGAAATTTCCTGAGGTTTAGTCTACAATTGTTACGAAAGGTCCTTTAATTTCAGTCATGAAATTTCATGGGGCTTGAGGCGAAAGTAAAAATGGAGAGCCATATATGTAAAAAACTGTCAATCATGCTAATGTACTCTGAAAAATGTGTTCTATCCGTCTACCTTAATAAAAATACTTTTAAGAAATCTGGGTGGCCACATTAAAATTCAGAATTCGGGTGCCTGGGTGGCTCAGTTGCTTGAGTGACTGCCTTCGGCTCAGGTCATGGTCCTGGAGTCCTGGGATCGAGTCCCGCATCGGGCTCCCTGCTCGGCGGGGAGTCTGCTTCTCCCTCTGACCTTCTTCCTTTTCATGCTCTCTATCTCTCATTCTCTCTCTCTCAAATAAATAAATAAAATCTTTAAAAAAATAAAATATAAAATTCAGAATTCTCAAACTCCTTGGAATTCCTTGCCAAGATACAATGGAATACAGGGATAACCCTCTTCCTCTCTACCACCTGATCCCCTTCTCTGCATATACCCACCTCTGTTTTACACAGTATAGTGCTTCACCTCATGCATGTAAACATCTCTACTACCACATTCAAGTGCAATCTATATTCTTTACAAACAGCTGTTCTTGGCCACCTTGGGCCTAGTGGGGCATACATTGGTAGCATGGTCCATACTGAGAGGAAATCTAACAAAGAGCCTTGAACTATCCTGGAAAGTAGCTGTGCAGGACATTTCAGAGTGCTAGTTACAAGGAAGGTTGGAGTGGGGTCTCAGGTTCTGGGTAGGCACAACTTTACTCATTGAAAAGTGTCATCCTGGAAAGAGTTATGACCAACTAAAGCCAAAACAGAGTCTTCTAAAATATGGCACCAATATAGGGTGGCCTGGCATTACAGAAAGCTTTTAAACAATAACTAAACTACTCCAGTCAAGCACCACAGAAACAGTTATGGGTCTATTACCACCCGTACCAGCCAAAGCCAAGAAGGGTAAAAAGACTTCCACCCCTCTGAGTTTCTAAAGATATGCCCAACACACCCACCCTCCTCCAAGGTAGTGTCAGAGGATAGGTAGGAAGACCATGTGGAGAGCCTAGATTTCCACCCCCACCTAGCAGTATGAGACTCCACCCACTCCTCAAGGTGATAGTGTCAGAGGAAACCTGGTGGAAAGTGAGAACTTTTACCACCATCCAGTGATAATGAGGCCAGCCTGACTATGGTGTGATCCACACAATGAGCTGGAATTTCTATCTCCAGGCCAGATGAGCAGAAATGAGATGCCACCCCACCACCTGCCACAGTGTCAATGGAGGACAAGCTGTAAACCTGAACTTCTGCCTCCACCTGACATAACAAGGTGGCAAAACCCTTTTTACTGCTGGAAGAGAGTCAGAAAAAAACAGTTAAAACAGGTTTAAATAAAATCCAGAAAATCAGGATATAATACAAAAATGTTCATATTTCAATAGAAAATCACTTGTCATATCAAGAACCAAAATGATTTCAAGTCAACTAAAGAAAGATAATAGCTATCAACATCAGGGTGGCAGAGTTGGGGAATTATCTGCCAACCATTTTAAAGCACAAATGTAAGAATATCTTAATTAACAATTATGAACATACTTAAAATAAATGAAATGACAGAAATACCCAGAAAGGAAATACAACGTTTCAGTGAAGACATAAAAGGTATAAAAAAGAACCAAATGGAAAATCATATAATTTAAAAATGTAGTAACCAAGATAAAAAAGCTCAGATTATAAAATCAACAGCAGAATGAATTATAAAGAGGAAAGCATCAGTATACTGGAAGATGAAACATTCATGATTTATATGACTTATGTCATCTGAACAGAAATGGGAAAAAAAGGAGCCTCAAAGATAGTTAGCACTCTCTTAGTCCAGTAGGGCTTCTGTGACAGAATACCATACGCTGGGTGGCTAATAAACAACAGAAATTTATTTCTCACAGTTCTGAAAACTGAGATGTCCATGATTAAGGCACCATCAAATTCAGTGTACAATGAGAGCACACTTCCTGGTTTAGGGATGGAATTCTTTTTCCTGTGTCCTCACGTGGCAAGAGCACTAATCACTTTCCTAAGGTCCCACCTCCTGATACCATCACACTGGAGATTAGGATTTCAAAATATGAATTTGGGGGCAACACAAACATTCAGTCTATAGTAGGCACTATAACAAAAGAGCTAACATTTGTGCCACTGCAGTCATGCATAGAGAAAATAAAGTGGTTGGAGTTGAAATAATATTTGAAGAAATAATGGCTGAAAACTCAAATTTGACATGAGACAAACACAGATTCAAGAAACTGAAAGGATCCCAAATAGGATATATCCAAAGTAATCCATGCCATGACATATTATAACACTATTTCTTAAACCTAAAGACAAAAGAATTATAATTTAAAATGGCCAGAGTGGCCACAAGGTCACAAGATACATGACACATGTTTTTAAAATTCAGTTATATTCTATATACCATTAGTGGATATGTGGACAACTATATTAGAAATATAATTTATGATTACTCAAAAATAATGAAATATTTATGTGTAAATTTAACAAAACATGTATAGGACTTATATGCTGCAAACTGTACAAAGCTGATAAAGAAATTTTTAAAAATCTAAATAATTGGAGAGATATACAGTTGACTCTTGAACAACCTGGGGATCAGGGGCAACAGCCCCTCATAGCCGAAATCCATTTACAGCTTTTTACTCCCCCCAAAACTTAACTACTAATAGCCTATTGTTGACCAGAAGCCTTACTGGTAACATAGGTAATTAATATATATTTTGTATGGTATTATGTATTATATACTGTATCCATACAATAAAGTAAACTAGAGAAAAGAAAATGTTATTAAGCAAATCATAAGGAAGAGAAAATACACTTATATTACTGCACTGTATTTACTGAAAAAAGTCCATGGATAAGTGGACCTGCCCAATTCAAATGTGTCATTCAGGGTCAACTGTATAATAGGTTCATGGATTAGAATACTCTACATAGTAAAGACATAAACTCTCCCTGAATTGATTTATAGGTTTAAGACAATTCCGGTCAAAATCCCAGAAAATTTTCGTGCCTATGTAGAAAACAGTATTCTACAATTTATATGGAAATGCATATGAATTAGAATACTTAAAACAATACTGAAAGAGAATAAAGTGGGGGAGAATAAGTCTACCCAATTTTAAGACTTATAATAAAGTTACACAAATCATGACTGTGTGGTATTGGTGGGGCAACAGACATATAGATCAATGAAACAGAATAGCCACCAAAAATAGTTACACACAAATATGCCCAACCAATTTTTGCTTAAACATGCCAATACAACAGAGGAAAGATATCCTCCGGTACAGTAGAAACTGAATATCTATAGTGAAACACAACACAAAACAAAACAGAACTCTTGACCTAAAATTTCATACTTTATATAAAAATTAGCTAAAATGGGTCATGTGCTTAAATATAAAATCATAAAATTCTTGGAAGAAAGCCTAGGAGAAAATAGTCAGGTTACAGGCATAGAAAAGAGTTCTTAGAGTTGACACTAAAAGCATGATACCTTAAAAAAAAAAAATTGTATTTCATCAACATTAAAATCTGTTACTCTACAGAAAACCCTATTAAAATATCCCTATTAAGAGAAAAGACAAGCTGCAGTGAAATGAAGATTTATGTTCACAAAAACCCTGTGTACATGAATGCTTACAGAAGCTTTATTTGTAATAACCCCAAACTGGACAAAACCCAAATGTTCTTCAACAAAAGAATGTGTAAAAAAACAAAAACCAAATTGTGGTCAATCCAGGTCAATCCATACCATGGAATACTACTCTGACAGAAAGGAACAGAACACAGATACGCTCAATAATTTGGATGAATCTCCAGAGAATTATGCTGAGTGAAAACAACAACAAAGAAAGGCTGGATACTATATGATTCCATTTATAGGGAATTCTTGAAATGACAAATTATAGAAATAGGGAACAGATTAGTGGTTGCCAGGGGTTAAGTCAGGTCTGGAGGTGGGAGAGGTGGATGCAGCTCTCAAAGGGCAGCATGAGGGCTCCTTGTTATAAAGGAAAGTTTGTGATACAGTGATCCAGTAGTTTTGCAAAATGTTCTGATTGGAAGAAACTGGATAAAGGACACACTGGATTTTTCTGTATTGTTTCTTATTACAACAACTGCATATGAATCTACAGTTATCTCAAAATAAAGAATCACATTTTAGTAGAATTGTGGGGTAATATCCTCCCTTCTTTACTCTTTACTCTTTGTTTTAGTACAGTTACAGAAGGGAAGAAGTGAACATGCTCTATTTATCATCATTAACCAGAAACCTAGTTGTGTTCATTTCGTCAAAGTCCACAGAATTTCTGTCTTGGTTTTAGAAAAATCTACGCTGTGTTGCCCAAAGAAATAGAAAAAATGCAAAATTGATATCTGGACACTTTATTATGATTGAACCTGTAGAGAGTATTTTTTTTTTTTTAAATCCCAGAGTGAGGGGCGCCTGGGTGGCTCAGGCAGTTAAGCATCTCTTAGGCTCAGGTCATGATTCTGGGGTTCAGGGATCTAGCCCTGCATCAGGCTCCCCGCTCAGCAGGGAGTCTGTTTCTCCCTCTCCCTCTGATGTTCATCCTGCTTATGCTCTCTTGCTCTCTCTCTCTCTCTCAAATAAATGAATAAAAATATTTTTTAAAAAATACCAGAGTGATGTTTTAGATACAAATTTCAGTTAGGTCTCCCAAATTTGGCCAGCTGAACTGAATAGTTAGTAAATCCAACTTCTGTGTGGTTTACTCTAGCCTTCAGTCCAAAGCGAATTAATCTCAACCTATTTTGCAACTGAAGATAATGTTTTTCATTGCTTGATTTTACAGAATTGTTCCTTGCATTTAAAAGAAAATGACAATGATTTTCACTAGAAATTGCAGAGTTAAGCACATCCAACTTCTTTCATTCTTAATGATATGACTATACAAACATATTTTCAAGAAAAACTGGAGAAATTGTTAAAAGTATATTTTCTCTCCATTACTGAATGGCTAGAAAATTCTCTTTATAATATAAAATGTTAGAGGAACATTCAAAATGAGAATGAATTTATTCCAAAACTAATGGATACGAGCAAAAATGTCCTGAACTCACGTACTGAAGTCTCCTATTCATTCCTTGCTTTTTACTTAGGTTCCAAGGGTACATCTGAAATTATTTAAGTCATATTTTCTCAGTAATGAATATATGCTCAATCACTCTTTTTATTCAATTCCAAACTGAAACATTAAATCATTCCCTATAACACATGGCAATTTGAAACTACTGAAGCATTTTTTAAGTGTTTCTCTTTCAAAGTGTTCAATGTTTAGGGATTATAAAGCTATTTATTGCAATACTTTAGATTTATTAGTATCATTTTAAAAGAAGGAGGGTTATGATATCTTATAAATCTATCAACTAAAATAGTATAAAATATATTTGATCAATATAAAGGCCATAAAGAAGCATATGCTGAATTAAAGAGGAACAGAAATGGAAAACAAGAACCGTAAACAATTTTGAGGTCAGGCTTTCAAAGACCATAAATTAAGAAACAGGAATAATAAACACATGATAGCTATTTAAAAATCCTATATATCTGGAATTTAAAATAAAAAAATTAAACAAATAACCCTTAATGGGAAGAAAAATAACCCTTAGGCCAATTATAAGATACATAGAGTTGAATGCCAACTGAAGAATACATGTCCAAAAAAATGGGTAAAATGCCCTGTTCTTGAGTGTAAAGTGGACCCAGTGACTCATTTCTTAATAATAAAACATGGCAAAAGTGATATTATTTCTGAGATTAATATAAAAAGACAATGGCTTCCATGTTACCTGCCCTCTCTCGCTTAGTTACTCTACTGATGCAGGTTGCCATGTTGTAAGCTGCCCCATGGATAGGCCAAGATTAGCATGGAACCGGGATCACCATCCCATAAGCCACAAAGAACTGAATTCTGCCAGCAGCTATGTTGGTGGTTTTGGAGCAGCTACTTCCCAGTAATGACTTCAGAAGAGACTGTGCCCCTGGCTACCAGCTGGACTTCAATCTCATGAGAAACTTTGAGCCACTAAACAATGCAGGATTTCTGATCCATATAAACTGAGATAATGTTTGCTGTTTTAAGCCATTAAGTGGATTAATTTATTAACATCAATAGATAACTAAAATACACAGGTACAGCAATACCACAAAGGAAATAAATAACTTTAAATATATTATATGAAAGTAAAAACAAAAAAAAATTGAATTAATGCACTAAAATGTTCAAATCAAAACCTGATAAAAACAGAGTAAATGGAAAAGCAGAAAGAAATGCAATAACAAAGGTATTATAAGATAAAAGTGAAATAAATAGCAACATAAGTTTGATTAATAAAGCTAAAAACTGGCATTTTGAAATATATTAGTATTCTATCTCACTAACAAGAAATGTCAGGAAAAAAGGTGTTTAAAATAAAAATGCAGAATAAAAGGGAGGAAAATAGAGTCATAACAGATTAAAACATGATAAAGGAATATTATAAATATTAATACCAAAATCGATTTGAAAATTTAGACAAGATGCATTAAATTATTGAAAAACATAAAATGCTTATACTGGTAAAGAAAAAATTGAAAAAATGAGTAGTGTCATAAACATTAATGCAATTTGAAATGTTGAAAACATCCAGGCCCAGGCAACACTGTGTATGTGTCTTATCAAGATTTTGAGGAATGGTACTGAGAGTTAGTATTTTGTGTACTATCTAACACAAGTAGTTGTGAAACAGAAAAAGAGTTAAAGTTGATTAATTTTATGGGAGTAAGACAGACTTCATTCCAAAACTAGAAAATAGACTACAAATAATGTATATCATTTTAAAATTATTAAATATTTATTATTTTCAACAATTAAATCCATATAATATTCACTATTACAATAATTAACATATTGATTATATTAACCATTACTATATAGTAATATAATGTTATAATTAATTAATATAATTATTAACATATGTAATTTTAAAATGTTATCATTGAAGTGTATTATGTTTTAGTCCACTGTAAGATCACACTTCTTCAGTCGTTTATTTCCTTTCCTGGGCCTTTTTACATAAAGCACACTTTCAAATCAAAAGTTTCTATTAAATTTCTGCAAACATATCAGATAAAAACAAGATGTTACTGGGCGCCTGGGTGGCTCAATTGGTTAAGCGACTCCTTTGGCTCAAGTCATGATCCTGGAGTCCAGGAATTGAGTCTCACATCGGGCTCCCTGCTCAGCAGGGAGTCTGCTTCTCCCTCTGACCCTCTTCCCTCTCGTGCTCTCTGTCTCTCATTCTCTCTCTCTCAAATAAATAAATAAAATCTTAAAAACAAAAAAAACAAGATGTTACTGAAAAGTAACATGAAAAGTAAACGGCTTTTTAAAAAATGGGTTTTGTAAGGAAGTGCCTAGAATATTTTTATATTAGTTAAATCATCATTTTAAAGGTGCCTATTAGGAAAAGACTTTTTTGAATAAAACGTTAGAAAAGCTTTCAAAAGGAAAAATTAATTTATGCATTAAAATAAATCAAATAAGCTTGCCCTTGGGAATGCCTTGCCTAGAGAAATGAGTATTTTATTTGTTATATTAAAGCAGGTATAGATACACTTACGGGTGTATATCTTAACAATCTTATTAGGATATAGTATCATGAATGGTAAATCAATTGTAAGTGTTCTCTGGGATTTCCAATTAACTATATAATACATCGACCATTGAAATAAGCCTAGATTCAATTTCAGTTCTTGCATTAGCTCTAGTTACACAACCTTTCAGATATTCTTTCAGGAATAATAAGAGTGAAACTTACCCTAATAATATCCTGAGACACCCAGGGTTGACCTAGTGTTCATTATTATCTTTGCATAGGTGCTAGGGTCATAACACATGTGTATTTTGTTTATATATGGCAAATATAAATTGATCAGGTACATATGATTCTATGATTGATGTATAATTTTTCTACTGTTGCTATTTAGATTTCAGAATAAGGAATTACATAGGCATAATCTTAGAAAACTTACCAACATCACATCATGTAGGTAAATGGAATATTATTTATTTATTCGTTCATTAGAGAGGTTTTAAATGACTCTACCTTTTGAAAATTAAGAGATACATCTTTAGAATAAAGGTACACAAAAAATAACCTTTGAGAAATAAATGTGACTAGTAGCTTAAATTTATTTACTATCCATTCAAAAATTATTTGTTCAAGGAGTTGTGTGTCTGAGGCATGACTCTACACACTGCAAAGTCAGTAATTAACGAAAAGAAAAAATCTCTACCCTCATTCTAATGGGAGAAGATAAACATAAAAAACACATAAAATAAGTAAATATAGTATATAAAAAATAAACACCTTTGATGGGGGAATAAATCATAAAGGGGACTGAGGACAATTAGGGGAGGATGTTCAATTTTAAATAGTCAGGGAAGGCTTCCCTAAAAGTGTGGCCTTTGAATAAAGACCGAATTTTGTGAGGTCCTGAGTAATCCATATATTTGAGATGTACAGTATTCCAAACAGAGAGAGTGAAAATACCAGTTTTCTGACGAAAAATGCCTGAAGTGTTTGAGACAGTTCAAAAAAACTCATGCATAATCACAGATACAAGGCAAGATATTAACTAGTAAGGAGTTGCCATTAATTAAGACTAGCTATCTGTAGAAGTGGGTTTTGAAAAACAAACAAAAAAAAAGATCAGGAATTCAGTTTGGGGCATATTAGTTTGGGATGTCTAGCAGACACCCACATAGAAATGTGGAGTCAGAAATGACTATAGAAGTCTGGCGTTCTTGGCTGGTAGTGTAACTTTGGGTGTTTGGAAATACCAGCTGTGTTGCAGTTTGATGGCACTGATCCAGACTGGATAAAATCTCAAAGACAGTGGGTGTAAATAGAGAAGTAAACGTATTTAAAGAGTATGATAGGATGAAAACCATGAGACTGTTGTGCCCTGAAGCCAAATAAAAAAGTACATTCAGAAAAGGAGTGAGCAACAGAGCAAATGCTTCTGGGAGCACTGAGAATCCATCACTGGCGGTAGCTGCATGGAGCAAGAGTTGCTTTCAGAGTTGGGGCTTGAAGTTTACATTATCCAATAATATAAAGCCTTGAGTTTAAAATTAGCTGCAATGTTATGTATTTATTTAGAGTGGGAAAAGAGTTTGCATCAGATTATAGACTTCTTTTTTTTCAGGATTTACTTATTTTAGAGACAGCGAGCATGCACCAGCAGCGGGGGGTGGGGGGGGGCAGAGGGAGAGAGAAGCTCAAGCGGACTCCCCGCTAGGCACAGAGTCAGACTCGGGGCTCAATCCCAGGACCCTGAGATCATGACCTGAGCCAAATCAAGAGCTGGCTGCTTAACGCACTGAGCCACCCGCTTAACTGACTGACACACCCAGGCACCCCAGATTAAAGACTTCTTTAGAGAGGTAGCATATATGACAAATATTACAAAATCCAGAGGAAAATAATAGTGTTTTGTTTAAATAACTGCTTGATGTAAATCTGTTAATATATTTTTTCTGTACAATTTTGGCTACATAATCTTTGTTCACTTCTTTATATACTAAGGATACTGCAGTATCATTTCTGAAGAGAAAGTAAAGACATCAGTCTTTTCTCCAACAGGCTGGTCTTAATTTTTATCATTTAGTAAGATTTCTTTCATAAATTTTGATAACAAAATTCATAGGTTTCTGTGGAGATATAATAAGAGTTTGGCATTGAAGCTTCTGCCAGTCTTCTTTCTTTCATTTTATATTTTTTCCTTTTTATTAGTAATATGTGAATTTGTATAGGACCAGTAATTCTTAATATAAATTTTTTAAAGATTTTATTTATTTGACAGAGAGAGACACAGCAAGAGAGGGAACGCAAGTAGGAGGATTGGGAGAGGGAGAAGCAGGCTTCCCGTGGAGCAGGGAGCCTGATGCGGGGCTCAATCCCAGGACCCTGGGATCATGACTTGAGCCGAAGGCAGATGCTTAATGACTTAGCCACCTAGGCGCCCCAATATTAATTTGAAATTAAGGGAAAAATAATTCAAATAATTTTTCAGTATAGGCTATTGAGTAACCTAATTTCTAATTACTCTTACATAATGTACATTGAGTTACTGATAAATATTTGAAATATTATCCCTGGAATACTTATTTTTTCAAGCAATTTTACTGCAGGGTAGAGCCACCAAATTCTTTGGGATGTGGTGTGTCAGATAGGCTCAAACTAATAAGTGGAGATTCATTAAAATTTTACCTCACACACAGATGTATTTACTGCTTGTTATGGCCCTACAAACATACAGTTTCTGATAAATTCTGTTTTTTCACAATCCACATAGGAAAAAGAAAGTACAATGTATATACACTTGTTTGTACTGCATCAAGTATATTCCTGACAGGTGAGAACATTCATTTTGACTAGGCATCCATAAGAACTAAAACACAGCTTGCAATGCTCCACATTGGATGACTGGATGAATTTTCCAAAGTCTAGCATCTGGCGTTGTGTATTTCAAGACTTGTGCCTTGTATGTTGCCTACATACTTTCAGAAACCAGGTGCAGAGGCTACATTCACCTGCACCTTTCTGTCACAATTCCAGGTGATTTGCATAGTGGGTGAGAAAGTATTCCTAGAAGGAATTCTTATACCACTTTGGCCAGAAATAACCAAATGCATACAGAAACGATTATAAACAATATGAATATATCCTCTTAAACCAAAAGTCAATGTGTCTCCAAATCAACTTGCCCTTGGCTGGATGGATTCCCCAAACACCCAGGACCATTGTCCTCTCACTCAAGGAGAAGTATGAAGGAGAAATATCAAAGGGAAAGAAGCACTGTTCCTATGTGAGGTAAAATATTCTACTTTTCCAAATTTTATTTAAACATATTTAAACCAGGACCCCTCCCAATTAGAGAGATACAAATGACCAATGAAAGTGAGGGGTTCCAGACCTTAAGCATAGTGTTCACAGTAAATCTATCTTGGCATGGAGCTTGATTACAATGTTGATAAAACAATCTGGGGGAATGGTGAGAGGCAAAGCCAAGTAGAGTGGGTTTAAGAGAGAATCAGAACGATTTGGCTGTCGTAGAGGAGGGAGGCATTATAAACAGAAGGTACTACATGAGAGATGCCTTTGAAACAGTTATTTTTTTCTTTTAACTGAACTCTGGTTGAAAATGAAGTTATATTTTATTAAAATAATATTTAAAAGAATATGTTTAAAGGAAGAGAGAAAATACAGTTTGACAGGATAAATTGGAAAGTAATCCACATTTACTCAACAAGTATTCATGAGTACCTACCAAACTAGCAGGCATCCTGGCAGGTGATGATAGTGGCACGAGAGATGATGATGATTAGATAGGCATGACCCGGGCCCTCCTGGATCTTACATTCTATTGGTTAAGACACATATGCATCAAGTAAACTGGTACGTAACTCATTAGAATATATAAGAAGTTATACTGAGGAAGTAAACTGAATACTAGGGTAGAGAGACACAGGGTAATTAGTGGTTGTAATGGAGATGACATTAAGTTAGCAACTGAGGTATTATGAAAGGCCTTTCTCAGAAGGTGGCATTTAAGCTTAAATAGGAAGGAATAAAAGCAGACATCAAAGGGGAAATCCAGAGGCCCTCTGTGTAGAACAGAGTACAAATGCAAAGGCTCCGAGGTAGGAAGAGTATAATTTACATGCTGAGAAAGAAAGGAAACACCAGCAGGCTCTCACCAGAAAGCTAACAGTCATACTAGATGGCATCCCCTTTCTCATCCTCCATATTGCCAAGTTTAGTCCGCACTGTCTAATGGAATAGCTAATAGTCATATTATAAAATTAAAATTAATTAAAATAAACATAATAATTGAATTGCTCCATTTTACCAGTATCATCTGAAGTTCTTAACTGGCTAGGAGTCTAATAGCTACTTTATTAAACAGTGTAAGTAAAGAATATTTCTATCTTCCCAGAAAATTTTATTTGGAGGGCATGGTATATACTTCCAGGAGTGGGTCATTATTTTTTCTGGAGTAAATCTGGTCAAATTATATTTATGGAATAAAACAACCCGTCTTAACACTCACCATGCATACATACATGCACTCAGCATTTTTTACTCTCTATAGAAAGAGATAACTTAAAAATCAGAACTATTTTAATTAATGATGATGTCTTTATTTCTTTTTGACTAATTGTACACAATGGAAAAATGGATTTTAAAATACTTGTTCATTGGATAGTGCTTTAGAATAGAGAGGTGTCTTCCTATTGATCCTGCTCAGATGAAGTTATACAAGTATTATTGCCCATCACAAACCAGGCAAAAAATGGGGTTAGAGCATGAGGACTTGGTATCTGAGAAGTATCTCATATACTCCCAATCTTCACACACACACAAAATATAGTTGTGTATAAGGAAAAATTGCCTGAACTCTTGGGAAAGGAACAGAGTTGAACCCAACAAAAATAATACTGAGTATCAACCATTAATATTCAAGATAGAGAATAAAGGAGCCAAAGGAAAATGTTTTAATAGGGAGTGGTTTTAGGTATTATGAAAGTTCTATTTCATCGTTTACAAGAATTATATGTTATGTACAACACTATGCAACGTCTAGCTCAGACATGGAAGTCACTCTTGGTTTGGGCAATGTTCATAATTTTTCTTTCATCTCTATGTGCTCCATCATTGCCTTAAGAAAGGATCTCCTCAACTTTCTCTAAGAGGCCATTCCATTTGCCACCATTGAGTTTTGAAACTGCCTATTTCACCCTCTTCTACTGTCTTCTGATGTTTCCACTTTGCTTAAAACATTTTTATAGCTGTCCTCAACTGAAGTTGCTATCAATATTTAACATTTCCAAATTTTCTGGTGTATTCCTACACTTCCTATATCATCTCTGTCTTTAACTAGGTATTTTTCAGTTATTTGCCCACATCTGATCAATGTCTCTGTGTACTTTTAATAGCTTTATTCTCCAGTTCTAATGCTGTCTTCATTCATTGTTTGCCAAACAAGCTCTACCATGGCCTCCTCTGTGAAGTCCTTGAAACCAGCACCCAACACACCAAGAGCAAGGAGGATCATGGCCTCATCAGTGTTGCCAAGGATTCTTTGGAGGGTGGAATTTTTTTTTTTTGGGGGGGGGAGTTGTCATTGCACACTGTTATACATACATATAATTTCTGGAATATATGGTGAATTTCTGGAATATATGCCTTTTAATTTGAGTTTATTTAAAATTTTTGCCATCCATCTAGAAAACTGCTCAGCAAATGTCTCTTGAATATGTAAATGGATGTAGAAACATAAGTTTGAGGAATAACATGAAGGTTATGGGTTTTTGTAAATATCATCTGCAAAGCTAAAAATAAAAAAGGCCTATCAGGGGCACCTGGGTGGTTCAGTTGGTTAAGCATCCGACTCTTCAGCTGAGGTCTTGATCTCAGGGTTGTGAGTTCAAGTCCTGTGTTGGGCTCCATGCTGGGTATGGAGCCTACTTCAAACAAACAAACAAATAAAAGGCCTATCAACCATACAGCTCAGGTGAAAAAAATATAGAAAAGAACAGGTAATTGAGGCAACTTCTTTTTTTATACTAGTGTCTGAGTAATGAT
The DNA here is from genome assembly GCF_037043125.1 of Eumetopias jubatus. Lineage (NCBI taxonomy): Eukaryota > Metazoa > Chordata > Mammalia > Carnivora > Otariidae > Eumetopias > Eumetopias jubatus. The sequence continues at coordinate 169,386,387 of NW_028274809.1, read as the reverse complement.
TTTTCTTTAATGAATTTTAGCATGTCCCTGTCATATAATTACTGAGTACATAATCTTCCATGACTAAATGGTTCCAAATATTTTCTTTATGAGAACAGTCACTGAATATTCTGGTATTGAAAACAGAAACCGTATTATATACATAGTATGATATTTCTTTGGTTAATACATTTTACATTTTGTCACATTTGTTCAAAATATACTCTGTGGTTTTGAATTAATATGTGTTAATCTCTATTATATATATATACATGACATACTATTACCTTGTTTGAACACAACATCTAAAAGTCAACATTCTGAAAGCTGAAATAGAAGTCCTTATTTCTAGGACAAAATTGAGTACTTATAATCAAAAGTTTGTAAACACTGATGTTCTACCACTGTCAATGAAAGTTGTCAACACAATAATGAAATTTAAAAATGAGAGATTAATAGATTTAGACACTAAACTATATAAAAATGACAAACCGTATATTAACCAACATATTTTTTAGCACATTCTATTGAAGTGTCTGGAAAAGCCTATTAACAATGCACAATTTACAATCAGATTTTTGTTAATGGCTACTATTTCAAATAAACTTTTCACTTTTTATTATAATGCTATCTGAAGAGTAGATACTCTGAAATTGTGTCTAACTTACTGGAAGAGATAACTTATAAATAGAAACCAAAATAAAATTTATTAGGCAACCAGAAAAGATGGTCATTGTGAACAGATAATAAAATGCCAAATCACCAATTTCCTTTTCTTCCTCCCCCTTCATTAGGTTTCCCGCATCTTTATCTTTTCTCTTCCCAAGAGAATAAAAATTCCTTTAAAAAGGGGTTTTATACTTCTTTTTATCCCCAGTATTTGCTTTAGAATGTAATAAAGTATAGGTACTGTACTAATGTTTATCTCTTCTGGTATTTACTAATCTTGGACCAGTTGATAAATATAAACTTGCCAAATTCAGAAGGTATAAATTAGGATGCCTTTGACTTGGCATAGATGTCTCAGGTTATTCACCTTTAAAACTCCTGTCCTATACTTGGCCTCAGTGATCCACTATTGTAATGTTTGTGTCTCCCATTTTTTCCTAACCAATAATTACATTGATACCAAATTCCAATATCAAGTGTTCTATTTCATACAATTCATTTTTTTAAGTATCCTCATTGTTAAAACTCTTCAACTCCAACAGGATCTCCAGTCCTGTGAGGCTGACACATTTTTAATTTCTGTACTGCACAACCCTGCCAATTTCATTATTCCCTAGTATAAATGAGTCCACAACCCATCAAATAATGAATCCATTGTATATATTATCAACTCTTTTCCTTACTTTCTTCCCACTTGACCCAGTAAAATCCTTACCCTATTTACATTCAACCTTACCTACTTCATTAATGCACCAGAGAAGTTTCTCAAAGCTGAAGAAATTCATACAGCCATGCAGACTGGATTCACTCTAAATTTTTAACTACAAATCTTAAATGGGAAGTATCTCTGCTACCTGACCTATATTTCCCTTGTGAGTTCATTATTCAAATTTTTAAAATAAATGGATGTAGAAACATAAGTTTGAGGAACTTTCTTCTTGATTCTTTCTCTACCTTCACTCCATCCTGATTATCTTTTAAGTTCACACACACACACACACACACACACACAACACACACACACACACACACACAATGAGAAGAGGATTTTCATTTCCTTCTAAAACTATATCCAGCTACAACTACACACTCTCTCTTCCCTCTTGGATATAATGTATTTGTACTCAAAGACACTGTTCTGGAAATTATTCCCTTCCTCTATTTTAATTAATGTTCATTTCTAGGAGACAATTTTCATCAAAATAAAAAGCTGCTGGAAAATCTCTTCTTTACTAACAAAAAAAATCTATTTCTTTTATTACAGTACAGGAAAACAGAAGTGTCATATCTATACTACTAAGCCCCCTTGAATCTACTTCAAAAAGTTTTATATTGATGTCTCTACTGAAAATGCTCCCATTGAGTTAACGGATATAATTTATTTTGTCTTGACAAATCGTTTCTATCTTTGTTGATTTCCAAGCAATGCTTGATGCAATTGATCTCAACTTCCTACTTGAAATACTATTCATCTAGATTCTGGGAGATCACAATTTTCTGATACTTATTTTTTTTTTTTTTTTACATAGCTTGCTGCTCTTTTCAGGCTTCTTTGACAAATATGCTTCCTTTTTCCTACTTCAAGACATTGAGTACCACAGAGTCCAGTTCTGGAAACTCTTCTCTTCCTTTCACTATGTCTACTGTCATTACCTAGGTGAACCATAACACAACAATGGATTTAAATTCCCCTTACAAGTTAAACAGTCCTTTTTTTTTTTTTTTTTGGTCAATCTTCAACCCAAAATTCTTTCAGAAATGCGAGAAAACCAAGCATGAATATCCAACTATTTCCTTGATAGTTTTATGTGGAGGCATAGTAGACATCTCAGGCATAACATATCCAAAATTAAACTCTTAATTTTTCTCACCTAAAACCTTTCCATTATCAATGTTCTCATTTTAGCTCTCATCATTCAGTAATTCCTCTCCCCCTAAAAATGTTCCTTCTCTGTTACTTATGAGACCAAAATTCTTAAGAGTTAAACTTGATTACTGATTTTTGGCTTACTCTCCATATCCAAGCTATAAGGATACAATAAATCAAGATTTTCACCATTTCTCACTACCTCTGTGACTACTACCCTGGTCGAAGCTAGCCTCCACACTTTCCTGGATAGTCCTAAATAATCTATTTGCTTTCTTGCCCCTCGTTTCAACTCCTTTTCGACAATTCCTGCTTGCAACAGTATTAGTTCATGTCAGTGCCCTAAATAAAACACCTCAATGGGCTCTCTTAGATTTTAAAGAAAATTTTAAGTATCCACATGGCTTACCTTCATCTACATAGCCTGGTATTACATCTCTGATCTTTATTCTCATTTTAAGATGTTCAAGTTATACTTGTCTCCTTGTTAATCCTTGCACATTCTAAGTATGCTCAAAACTCAGGGTTATACATTTTTTATTTCTTCTGGAAAGCTCTTTCCTATATACCTTAAATAATTGTATCCTTTACTTTTTTTCAGATGATACCACAGAGAAGCCTTCTACATCACTATCTAAAATATCACTCCTTATCTTTCTATGTGCTTAATCTAATTTATGTCCTTTGCCTTCTTATTGCTCTTATCATTGCCTGGGCTTATATTTCATAGTTATTTATTGCCAGTGTCCTGAAACAGACTGTAAACTCTGTGAAGGAAGAGAATTTATTTCCAGCACAGATAAAAGTACGCACATAGTAAATGCTCAATAAATACTCCTCATCAATGAATGAAAAATTGCTTTCATCTATGGAGAAATTTTAAGTTTGTATATCTGGATTTTTTGAAGTTCCATGAAAAGTTGGATTATGGCTTGTATTAGTCAGGGCTTGATGAAAGATCTAAAATTACTATGAGTAATACTGAATAAAAGATTCTCAAGATTAGAAGTTTGTAGTTAATGAGAGCTGGTTGGTCACTTTTCTTTGTACATCCTCAGGACCTCTGCATGTGTTCTTAGTGTGTGGCCTAATTTGGGCTTTCCCACAGTATGGTGGCTTCAGTGAAGTAAGGTCTTTTCTTTTGTCAACTCAGGGTTCCAAAGCAAGAGGGCTAGTGAACCAAGCAGAAGTTGCATTACCTTTTATGACATAGCTTCAAAAACATTTACCTTCACTTCTGTAACATTCCGTTGGTTGCAAGTGAGTCACAGACCAACCCAGGTACAAATGGGTAGAGAATTAGACTACCCTATTGATGGGACAATGGTAAAGGCACATTGCAGGAGACCACAGGGCAACAGGTATATTGTTGCACTAATCTTTTGAAATATGATTTTCCACCATTCACCCTCTAGCCACAATAAGTCACATCACTCTCACATGCAAGACACATTCATTCCTTCCCCCATTTCCCTCAAAGCCCCATCCTGTTATGGAATTATAATAGAAAGTCTGGAAGTCATATTTGTTTACAAGTCCAGATGAGTACACATTCCTCTGGTACAAGTCTTTATCAGTCTTATTTAGAAGATCTGGGAACTAAGTAGACAAGTTATGTGTCTCCCCCTGCCACCTCATCCCTACTCCAAAACACTGAATAATGTCACAGGAATGGGGTAAATACTATAGACATTCCCATTAAAAAGTGGAAAAAGGGAAGCACACAGCAGTCAATGTCCATAGCACTTCTGAAATTCAGCAGGACACATGTTGCCAGTTTCTTAATTAAGGCTCAGTCTTATTCTTTGGTAATTTTTATCTGTGAATATTGCATCTAGAATCTGTATTTTTGATTCAATTTAGTTTTCATAAGAAAACTGAGTTTGCAACTGAGTTGACTTTTTACTATGCTTCCTGCCATAAACGTTTAGGAATCCAAAGGCCTCTTTTCATTTTGTATATTTTATGTCACTTAAAATTATGACTGTAGGTAACTTCCACCAGGAAAAAATCTTAAAAATGTGTGGGTTTTTTAATGAATTGTATTAGAATTTATTCAATCAGAAAAATGAAATACCAGAAATTCTGAGACAAATACTTCCCCAATTTAGGCTCTGATGTAGGACAATGTTTTTTAATTTCTTGTAATCCCCACTGTATAAGAAAAAGGATCTTGAAGGCACACTTTTAAGGTCTACTGAAGGATTTCGGTCTATTTGAAAATGTTTGAGTCACTGGTTTAAATCTTTCTGAAACCTTAACAAAGGATTTTATAATCCCATTTTGGTTTTTATTTTTTGTACTAGGGTTCTTGCTAACTTTCAGCATGCTGGCTGAAAAGATTGTTCTGAGCCCTTCACATTTCCTCCAAATTCACTCCAATGCAGAATAACTCATTCTATAGTATACTTCTCTCCTTACTCATTTTTGTTATAAAATGTCTCTAGGAAGTAGCCTCAACATTCTGCCTAGAAGTGTCCTTAGCAAGATCATCAAGTCATTAGGTATTTTTACCTATTTTCCATGTTAGCACAGGCAACAATTTAGCTGCATTTCCTGGCACTATAACATGGGTCTCCTTTCTATAACCTTCCAAAAACAATTTCCTCACTCGTTTTTAATGCCTTATTGACAGTATCTTCAAGTCCTTTTAAACTTCTGCATTCACTCTGATGAAGGCCCTACTTCCTTCAATTAACCATCTCAAAGGCCTTCCAGCTTTGACCTAACACCCAGGTCAAAGGCCAATACCATATTTTTTAGGTTGTTTTTAGGGTATGTAAAAACATACCCTTTCCTGTGATTAATTTAGATTTAAGTAGGCGATCCAGCTCCTGCCGATGAACTGGAGATCTGCCAGTGAGATACATAAGATTTTTTTTAAAGGAAAAATTTTCTTTTTCTGCTATTTTAATGGAAAAATAAAATAATGGAAGCTAAAATATCCTCATTACACTCTGAAGGAAAATTGTCAAGTAAAAAGAGAGAAACATTAAGTGTATCTGTATCTTGATGATGTCTTTGAACTGCTTAATGAATCAATCTTGGAGTCACTCCACCAAGTGACTTGGATGAGCTGATGGATATTAAAAAGAAGCAAATCTCCTCTACACCAGTCACAGATCCCTGTACTACATGTATAAAAAGGGATAATGATTCCACACAAATAGGTCCTTCATGAGGAATAAAGAAGATGCTTTCAGGAGCTTTCCTGTCAAATATTATCTGCTTAAAAGCTTATAATTCTTATTTCCTCTAGGAAAAATTGGCTTTAACTATAGGTTGAAGTTATTTAGATCTTCGTATGGAATTTGATCTACCCTGTGGAGACTATTCTTGGTGCCTTAAACTAAATAGTTTGACTCATTCATATTCCATTAATAAATACTTAAATACTTTAAAAACTACATGACTTAACATACAAATCCTTTAATTGCTCTGTATGAATAACTTAGGGATCATATAATAACTTCAGAAAGTTGTGAAATATGGAAAGGATTAAACGCTAGGGAGTTTGGCCATTCACTGAACTGAGCAAAGTGCCCCCTTAAATAAAATAATCTAAAATTACCAAAAACAAGACTAAAAATTTGTTATTTATGTTAATTTCATCTTATTTAAAGAAAGTAAGGAAAGCAAGAAGGGGAGATATATTGGATACTTATTTTTACTTCAAATCTTTTCAGTTCAGCACTGCAATGACAATCAGCTTTTCTCAGGTGACTATATTCTCATCAAGTTGTACCATATAGTTCTGCCTTTCAGCCCCAGATTTGCTAACACTCAAGTGTGGAGTTAAACCCCACAGTGCTGACCAATGTGATCACATACCCTTGTATTAATTTCCATTCTCATCATATATATATATATATATATATATATATATATGCACACACACACACGTTTATTTATATAGACATACAGATATATATACACACATATACACATATTTATATATAAATATATATATGTATGTACACTTTATTTTTACAACAGTTTTAGATTCACAGCAAAACTGAGTGGCAAAGTAGAGAGATCCCCCATTCCCTTGAACCCACAGCCTCCCCCACTATCAACATCTTCCACCACAGTGGTATCTTTGTTACAACTGATGAGGCTGCATTGACACATCACCATCACCCAAAGTCCACAGTTCATATTCTGTTTCAGTCTTGGTGTCATATGTTCTGTGGGTTTTGACAAATGTATAATGACATGTATCTACAACTAGAGAATATACAGTATAGTGTCTCACTGCCATAAAAATCCACTGTGCTCCACCTCTGTGCTCCTTTCCCACCAGCTCCTAGGAACCCACTGGTCTTTTTACCGTCTCCATAACTGCACCTTTTTCAGAATGTTGTAGAGTTGGAATCAATATAGGATGTAGCCTTTAAAGATAGGCTTCTTTCACTTAGTAATATGTACTTAAGTTTCTTCCAAGTCTTTTCATGTCTTAATAACTGATTTTGAAAGCAAGGACCCTCAGGGTAGAATTCTGGAACTGGATCACTCATGAGTTAGATAGCAATACCATTTATTGCTGATGGTAAGTAATGTAGTGGTCACCTCTGATGCACATGAACATCACAATTACAACCATATTTCCTGGTGGCAGATGGAGATGAACTGCAGGAAGAGAGTAAAGCATATGCATTAGCATTACAGTTACTAAGACTTTCACTGGCTGTCCATCAGGAAGAGATTCAGATGGAAAGTGAAGCACTGGTTTATATGGCAGCAGTAGCATATAATTCTGATAATTACAAGGATTATGAGTTGATTGGCTTTCCATTCAAGACTCTAGAGACCATCAAATAAGTCCAGGTTGTCTAACTGTCAATTCAAATAATTTTGTGAGAATCTAAATACTCTATGACCACATGTAAAAACATCCTTATCCCCTGCAGCTATGGAGCAGATTACTGAAAATCAGGCCCAGGATTTAAATAGGAGGTCAAATGACTACAGAAGTACTGACTGTTGAATCACAGACCTGTACCTCTGAAACAAATAATACATTATATGTTAAAAAAAAAAAAAAGGAAGAAGATAGCAAGAGGGGAAGAATGAAGGGGGGAAATCGGAGGGGGAGACGAACCATGAGAGACGACGGACTCTGAGAAACAAACTGAGGGTTCTAGAGGGGAGGGGGGAGGGGGGTGGGTTAGCCTGGTGATGGGTATTAAAGAGGGCACATATGCATGGAGCACTGGGTGTTATAGGCAAACAGTGAATCATGGAGCACTACATCAAAAACTAATGATGTAATGTATGGTGATTAACATAACAATAAAAATTATTTAAAAAAACTAATAATGTAATGTATGGTGATTAACATAACATAATAAAACTAAATTAAAAAAAAAAGTGCTGCAAGCACAATGCCAACATTCTGCCTGTACCCAAATCAGGGCTGTGAGTAGAAAACTAGCGGGACTCTGCAGCAAGGGTAGCAACATTTAAACGTATGCAACTGAGAACCATTCACCTACAGATTCCTATGACCTCTCTAGACCAAAAGAAATGTCTTTCACATCTTCTTAGCCATCACTTCCCTCAAACACTACTCTAGGCATCAGCTTCTAGCAACTGAAGCTGCAGAGCACCTCACCTCAGATGGACCAGTTATTTGTCCCAGTATTTCTCTGACACCTTAGAGTTGGACACCTATAGAAACACTGGGGATTTGAGCTTGCACAAACTAAGCATTCTAGAGATTTAATACCTCACTAGGCACCTCTTGACCAATGGGAGAGGGAGTTAGTGAATAAAGGGTACTCTCAAAAATGCCCTCCCTCTTCCAGACTTCAGGTGGACTATTATGAATTTCATTCTACAGGACACCTTAAAAAATCCAAGATGGATTGAGCCCCAGCTACCCACACTGATGGACCAGTTTGATACCATACTCTTGTACTGACTCATTCTAATATTTTTTAGTCCTCTAATCCTGGTCCCTGGATTTTTCTAAATAAACAATATTATCAAGGACTTTAGCTTAGGTTTTGAGTTTCTGGGGGAACCCAGAAATAGATGCAGACCAAATGTTCAAGACAGTTTATAGCTTATTTAATCTATTAGTAATAGGAATTAATTCACTATTCAAAAAAAATAATACCTCATATTTATAAACACAGAAATGTCTCTCTCTCTCTTTTTTTTTAATCATGGTCCATCTGCTTGGTGCTTGGCTTGTCAAATAAAAATCAGTTTCTTTAGTATATGGGCCCATACTTAATTAGTACAGCATCTAGATAAACACTATGCCTGTTTGCTCAGTAAGCAAAATTTTGGGAGTTCTTCCTAATAAAGATGTCCTTTGCCCTATCAATTTAGGTTGCAAACTGTTGCTGCAAATTAAACTTACCAAAGTGCTAGTCTTTTATTTAATATTATATAGAAGTCACGTGCAGATTTTCAAAGAAAACTAGATAAATTAAAGGTGCTTCAGAAAAGAGTAACATTGATAGTTTAAAAAAAAATGAAAAATGGGACATGGAGTAGAGGCACTGCTTTTATATCTCCAAGACAACAAAGATGGAATAAGGTCTAGTTTATTAAAGCAAGACCACTGATACTAAATCTTCAGTGTTTGTAATTTTTAAAGTGTTAAGTACAAAATGTTGATGTTTTTAATGCTTTCTTATTAGACATCTAAAGTAACATAGTATTATAAATTCTTGGTAAAATGTGAAGAAAGATTTGTAGCATAACAAATCTAATAACAAAATATTAATTGAACTGCATGATATCTTCTCCAACTTTTAATGGAACATTCCATTTGATTCATTTCACAAATGAAACAGATGAATTGTTTTAAAAATTCCAAAAACTTGGGGCGCCTGCGTGGCTGTTGTTAAGCGTCTGCCTTCAGCTCAGATCATGATCCCAGGGTCCTGGGATCAAGCCCCGCATCATCGGGCTCCCTGCTCCACCGGAAGCCTGCTTCTCCCTCTCCCACTCCCCCTGCTTGTGTTCTCTCTCGCTGTGTCTCTCTCTGTCAAAAAATTCAAAAAACTATTGAAACAGAAGCACTTGTCTGGTAAATAATTTTGCATAATCATGAAAACAGGAGAAACAGTAAAAAGGGAAGAAAAAAATCAAGACTTAAATAATCCAGCATATAAACTCAAGTTATCTTTGTCATATATATAAAGGTATTTTATGCCATATATGTCAAATTAATGTGAATTCCAATAAAACAAGAGCAAACTGAAGAATACCCTGAACTAGCAAATACAACAAAACTCTATAGTTCTCTAGGCCCAAGAGGGCATTATCATTTACATAATGTGCTACTGAGTCAATAACAAGGGCCATTTTGATCTCTCAGAGAATGTGAAGAAAAATAAGGTAAAGGAAGGGTACACGGGAAAATAGAAAAGAACAGCATCCATAAAACAGACTGTGCATTGATCATGGGAATTTCAATTACTGGGAAAATGTCTTGTGTAATAGCTCTGGAGTCAATAAAGCAGAATGCATAGTCTTAGGAGGAATGCTGGATGCTTTTCACACACTATGTGTTATGAAACATCAAGAGCAAAGTAAAAACCAGAACTCCTGAATAGAATTCTGCTGAACAAAGTAAGTGATCATGAAATTCTTAGAGTCTGGTGATCACTGAACTTTAAAATATTTTCAGTTTCTACTGGAGTAGACGATTCCTGCTGTTTTGAACAAAGTAGGTAAACTGTCACAGCTTTACTTCTTTGCCTTCTTACCCAGAAGTCTTCAAGTTCTGTTGTCCTTGAAAGCAAACATGGTTCTCATGCATCAAATTCAACAATTATAAATAATATGACCCACACTTTTGGATAATTTTTTCTTTGAATTAATTTCCTACAATTATCCTAAGCCTAAATGTGGTGATAATTCAAATATCTTTTTGAAACATCCACCTACTAGATAATTTCCATATTTTTCTGCTTTAAAGTGTATTCATATGACAAGTTTAACATAACATTTTAAAAGAGAGATTACTATTTAATGTAATTTAAATTTGAAACAAAAATTACATACATTTTATTCATGCTAAATCCAAAACTAAGTATTTAATATGCATTAAAGTTAGCATAAAAAATTAAAACTTTTCAAATAGCCACAGCTACTAACTTATTCAGGGTAAAACTATTTTTTGTGTGTGATTGACTCGCACATATCTATGTATATAAATATACATTTCACTTTATTTTCAGTGAAGAAAATGTAAAATTCTAATTTCTGTTATCTTGCTTTTCAAAATCAAACATCAATCTGAAATATCTCAGCAATGTAAGCAAATATAAATGGCAGAGATAATAATAATAATGACGAGATGAAGAAGTTAAACATAACTAAATTTTAAATATTGGACTCTGATATAATAAAATTACATTTTACAATATAGGAACAGTTTTAGGATTTTTTAAAAAAGATTTATTTACTTAATTGAGAGAGCCAGCATAGCAAGGAGGAGCAGAGAGAGAGGGAGAGAGAGAATCTTAACGAAGCTCCATGCCCAGCGCAGAGCCCAACCTGGGGCTCCATCTCACAACCCTGAGATCACGACCTGAGCCGAAACCAAGAGTCACATGCTTAACCGACTGCATCACCCAGGTGCCCCAAGAACATTTTTATGATTCTTTATACAATAAACTAAAATCAAACTAACTGCACAATTAATGAATTCAGTGAAAATCATATTTCTTTTTTAAACGAATTACCCGATCATCTCAGTATAAATGACTGATGTGCAAATGAAAGGGAGTAAATTAATTATGACTACTACTAGTATTAAAATCTACAGATGGAATTATGAATTTGAATACTTATTATTACACATAAAATTATATATGAATTACATTTTTGAATGCTAAGGAACATGTGCACTAACATTCCCTTATTCCTCTTTGAACACTAATTTTGAGTAGAAAATAATGCACATTGTAGGATATCAATTTTGACACTTTACTGATACTTTTTTTTAATTTTATTTTATTATGTTAATGATATATTTTTTTTAAGATTTGTTTATTTATTTGAGAGAGAGAGAGCACACAGAGGGAGATGGAGAAGCAGATCCCCTGCTGAGCAGGGAACCCGACGAGGGACCTAATCCCAGGACCCCAGGAATATGACCTGAGCCAAAGGCAGACACTTAACTGACTGAGCCACCCAGGCACCCCTTACTGATACTTTGTATACAGTATTCGAAACTCTGATATAAGGATTATAGTGAAGATTCAATGCAAAAATAATTCAAAACAAACAAAAATTTAGAAAGAAAACTTAAGATGAGATTTGATGAAAGTCAAATACTGAGTTATTTTTTTAAAAAGCTAAACAGGCAAACAAGTCTATACTGGACATTTTTGACTAAAAACTAAATAACATTTTTATAAATGGCATTTTTCTCTAAAGAAATACATTATACATTTTCCTGTAAGAAGGCACTTGAAGAGCATATGTTCCAAATAACTGAGCTCTTAAATCTGGCATGGCATCTGTTTCAGGCTCATTCAAGGAGGTAACAATTGAAGGGCTGAACTGAAATCTGTTGTCTTACTTATGAAGAACCTATCTACCTGTGCAACTGAGACAAGTGCATTAACATTCCCTTTTTGCTTTATTTTCTCTTTGTTATTTTGCTTTTCTTGATTTTTCTTCCTCTTTGTCTACTTCCTCATTTTGGTAACTATTTTCTATGATACACTTCCTTTACTTGACTAATACAATACATAAACAAAATCACATCATCAAATGTCTGGCTTCTAATTCCTTTGGAATTCAATCTAAGAATCTACCTTTTATGCTCTGTCATGGAAGAAGAATGGTAGAGACACAGAAACATGCAGAAATTCAAATAAAACAGACAAAAAAGAATCTAGAGAACATCACGAACCATGAAAAAGAAGACAGTGAAGCCAGGAGGGTAAGAATTCTGAATGAGTGTTGGACCAATGTAAAGTTAAAATCTTTGGGACACATGGGTGGCTCACTCGGTTAAGCGTCTGCCTTCAGCTCAGGTCATGATCCCAGGGTCCCGGGATCAAGTCCCACATCGGGCTCCCTGATCAGCGGGGGGGTCTGCTTCTCCCATTCCCCCTGCTTGTGCTCTCTCTCTGTCAAATAAATAAGTAAAATCTTTAAAAAAAAAAAGTTAAAATCTTCATGCCACCACCTGATAGGTAACTATGGGGAAGTTATTTAACCTTTTTAAGCTTCAAATTTTTCACTTAAAAATGTACATATTTTTTAATACATACTATGCAGTCAGAATTACCCTGCTACTGAAACCAGACAAATACATTATGGAAAAAAAAAAGAAAGAAAGAAAGAAAACTACAGACCAATATCCCTGATGAATACAAAAACTCTCAACAAAATATTAGTAAACTTCATTTAGGAATACATTAAAAGGATCATTCATCATGATTAAATGGAATTTATCCCAGGGATGCAAAGACAGTTCAAATATTAACAAATCAAGCAATATGATTTAAAATAAAGAATAAAGATTAAGTGATTGTCTCAATAAATGCATAAATAGCTTTTACAAAATTCAACATCAGTTCAAGACAAATCTCTCAACAAAGTGGATTTAGAGGGAACACACCTCAATATAATAAGGACCACATATGAAAAACCCACAGCTGGGGCACCAGTGTGGCACAGTCAGTTAAGTGGCCAACTCTTCGTTTCAGCTCAGGTCTGATCTCAGGGGTTATGGGATTGAGCCCCAAGTTGGGCTCTGTGCTCAGCAGGGAGTCTGCTTGAGGATTCTCCCTCCACCTTTACCCCTACTTGTGCCTGTGTGCTGTCTCTTTCTCAAATAATCTTAAAAAAGAAAAACCCACAGCTAACATCATCAACGGTGAAAAACTAAGAGCTTTCCTCTAAGATCTGAACAAGACAAGGGTGTCCACTCTCACCGCTTTTATTCAACATAGTACTGGAAGTCCTAGCCACAGCAAGCAGACAGAAAAAGAAATAAAAGGCATCCAATTTGGTCAGTAAGAAATAAAACTGTCACTATTTGCAGATGACATGATACTATATACAGAAAACCCTAAAGATTCCATGAAAAAGTTATGAGAAGTAATAAATGAATTCAGTAAAACTGCAGGATACAAAATAAGTACAGAGAAACCTATTGTGTTTTCATATACTAATTTAAAAAAGTAGCAGAAAGAGAAATTAAGAAAACAATTCCATGTACAACTGTACCAAAGAGAATAGAATATTTAGAAATAAACTTAACCAAGGAAGTGAATACATGTACTCTGATGAAAGAAATTGAAGGCAACACGCACAAAAAAATGGAAAGATATTCCATGCTCATGGATTAAAAGAATCAATATTGTTAAAATGTCCATACTACTCAAAGCAATCTAAAGATTCAATGCAACGCCTATCAGAATATCAACATTTTTCACAGAACCAGAATAATACTAAAATTTGTATGGAACTACAGAGGACTCCAAATAGCCAAAACAATCTTGAGAAAGGGGAACAAAGCTAGAGGTATCACAATCCCAGATTTAAAGACATACTACAGAGCTATAATAATGAAAACAATATGGTACTGGCACAAAAACAGACACACAGGTCAATGGAATAGAGAACCCAGAAATAAACTCATGTTTATATGGTCAATTAATCTATGACAAAGAAGTAAGAATATACAATGGAGAAGACACAGTCTCTTTAATAAATGGTGTTGGGAAAACTGGACAGCTACAGGCAAAAAAAAAAAAAAAAAAGAGGAACTGGGCCACTTTCTTACACCATACACAAAAATAAACTCAAAAGGGATTAAAGACCTAAATATGAGACCTGAAACCATGAAACTTATAGAAAAAAGCACAGGCATTAATCTCTTTGACACTGGCCATAACATTTTTTTACACACATCTTCTCAGGCAAGAGAGCCAAAAGCAAAAATAAACTATTGGGACTACACCAGAATAAAAAGCTTTACACAGCAAAGAAAACCATGAATAAAACAAAAAAGAAACCTACTGAATGGGAGAAGATATTTGTAAATGATATATCCAATTAGGTGTTAATATCCAAAATCTATAAAGAACTTATCTAACTTAACACCAAAATAACAATTATAATTATAAAAATCTAATTAAAAAATGGGCAGAGGACTTGAATAGCCATTTTAACAAAGAAGACATACAGATGGCCAACAGACACATGAGAAGATGCTTAACATCACTAATAATCAGGGAAATGAAAATCAAAACTACAATGAGATACCATCTTACACCACTCAGAATGGCTAGTATCAAAAAGACAAGAAAAAACAACTGTCTGTGAGTATGTGGAGAAAAGGAGCCCTCATGCACCACTGGTGGGACTGTAAATTGGTGCAGCCACTCCATAGTATGGAGGTTCTTCAAAAAATTAAAAATAGAATTACCATAAGATCCAGTAATTCCACTACTGGGTATTTACCTAAAGAAAATAAAAACACTAATTCAAAAAGACACATGCACTTCTATGTTTACTTCAATGCTATTTACAATAGCCAATATATAGAAGCAACCTAAGTGTCCATGGTAGATGAATGGTTAAAGAAGTTACACACACACACACACATATATGATATATATCACGTATATTGTATACATTATATATTGTATGATGGTTAAAAAGTTATATATATATATACACACATATATATAATATATATATCATATACAGCATATATATCATGTATGTATGTGTGTGTGTATGTATAATGGGCTATACTCAGCCATAAAAAAGAATGAGACCTTGCCGTTTCTGACAACATGTATGGACCTAGAGGGTATTATGTTAAGTGAAATAATTTAGACAGAGAAAAGACAAACACCATATGATTTCACTTATATGTGAAATCTGAAAAACAAAACAAACACAAACAAAAGAAAGCAGAAACAGACCCATAAATAAAGGGTGCTGGTGGTTGCCAGGGGAGGGGTTTGGAGGTGAAGGGTGAAGGGGAATGGGAAGTACGGGTTTCAAAAAAAAAGGAAAACAGAAAAAATTGTATATAAAAGAACCATATTCATAGGGTTTTATGAGACTTCAATGAGATAACATGCAATAATTTTAATATTTTACTGATTCTGTATTATGTGTCAGATGCTGTGTTGATAAATGTCTAACAAAAAATTGTTTTAACTGTTGTCCCATCAGGTATCAAATGACAGTAAATCAAAACACACAAGTTTGAAAATGACTGGAGTAAGAATGTCTATCTGGCAAAAAATGCTAGAAAGAAAGCCCTTAACAACTCCTCAAAAAGTGGAAGGTATAGATAAACCAACAGAATAATCAAAGGACAGAGAATTCTGACAAAAGATTTTGTACACTGTTGCCCAGATCTCTTAATAACACTATTAATAATAATGAGGAGGAGGAGAAGGGTAATTATAATTATGCTGAAGATGATAATGATATAGCAAGAATAAAGTGCTCATTATTGCCTTGTATTGCAATAGAGGACTTGAAATACTAAGGAAAATATAAGTGACTTGATTATATTAACATAAAATGCCAGGACTTTAGAAGGCTTTCTTTGTATCTCAAGAAATACTTACATAGGTAGTATTACTAAGAATACGAACTGTATTTTGCACTTCTAGTATGAAAGGAGAAAAAAAATCTGCTTTAATAGTTACGAGTGGAAGGTACAGGAAGTATGTATGTGCTAGGAGGATAAATAGAATTCTATATTAGTTGTCATCCAGAATAATGATGAAAATCTAAAATAATCAGAACTCACTAGACTTTGATTAAAAATCATTCATAATGATGATGGATTGCCACTGAATGAGGTTCAGGTTGTATATTCTCCCTTCAAATATGGTACACAGAAGAAAATATTATTTTTCAGATGTAGTCATGTCATCAGACTAGAATTATTAGTTCAATTTTTCAAGATATTACTCTATCATAAAAACTGCCTAAATTCATGTTCACATTACATTGTTGGCTCATAATGGAAATAAACATCAACCATTCTCCATGGAATTAAACTTAATCAAACTCCTTCAAGAATCACTATTAATTTTTCATCTGTGATTTCATCTTGCCACCATGCCCTCCACTATGTACTTAAAGAAGTGAACTTTTTCTTCTCTAGAAAGTGCTCCCAAAGAAATTTGAACATACATATTTTTATATCACAACTTATTATGATTTATTAGCATATACACTCAGCTAGACTGTGATCATTTTTGGTCAATTCTATGTACCCAGCTTGTAGTTCATGCTTACTGAACAAGTGAATGTGTATTTAAGTACTGACTCCAATTATCTAACAATTTGATCAAGTAAAAATTCTTGTAGTAGTAAAATGTGCTCAATTTTTGAAAAAAAAATATTAAATTAAGGTATAAGAAATTTTAGTTATAGGGTAGCCTGGGTGGCTCAGTCGTTTAAGCCCCTAACTCTTGGATTTGGCTCAGGTCATGATCTCAGTCTTGTAAGATTGCGCCCGGAGTTGGGCTCTGTGCTGGGCGCGAAACCTGCTTAAGATTCTCTCCCTCCCTCTCCCTCCATCCCTCCCTTTTCCCACCCCCAAACCAACCCTGTGTGCCACACAGGTGCTTTCTCCTTCTCTCAAAAAAAAAAAAAAAGAATGAAAAGAAATTTTAGTTGTATGAAACAGTATTAGTCTTTTATAAGGAAAGATTTTTTTTAACTTGTATTTTACAGGAACACTAGGACTCATAAATATTGTTAAAATACTGACATCTGTATGTGATAACTTAATAAAACTGGATAGCTATCTTTTTAATACGAATTTGAGGAGTTGTATATTTTTTTTTATTTTTTTAAAGACTTTATTTGACAGAGAGAGAGCACAGCAAGGGGAGCAGCAGAGGGAGAGGGAGAAGCAGGCTCTCCGCTGAGCAGGGAGCCCCATGCGGGGCTTGATCCCAGGACCCTGAGATCATGACCTGAGCCGAAGGCAGACACTTAACTGACTGAGCCACTCAGGCATCCTGAGGGAGTTCATTTTTTAATTGTATTTATTAAAACTTAGACATAATTTTGGTAATGAAAAAAACTAAATTTTGAGGTACCTTATATTAAACCTTGCCCAAAAATTAGTACTGCTAGTTATGTTAGTTGATTATTTACCTTTGAGTATTGTATAAAATATGACCCATTGTACAAAATGTAATGTTCACCTTAAAAAAAAAGAATGTTTGCCTTTTTAGAATTTAGTGGCAGAACTGGTTTGCATGTACCTTTAATTATTAATTCGATTTTTATTATTTAAACTCAGATCTCTGAATTTTCTTCCGTGAAAGCTGGGTTTGGTTCATAAATTTTCATTACATAGGACTACTTCTAGCTAAAGTTTTCTTGAGCTTAATATGTTCTTGAACAATCTTGTAATATCGATATACATTAAATCCAAATAATTTGGCAAAACTTAAAAATACTTGTTTTTTGATAATTTCATTACATGATTAAGAATTTCTTTTATGATTTAAAAAATGAAACTAATGACTCTGGAATTCCTATCCCTAAGACTATTTAAAATAAAACATATAATTTTTCAGCCACAACTGATCAAATTCTTCATCTTTTCCCAGGCATTAAAAAAACGTGCCAAAAGCTCATGATTGATTACAAGTCTTAACCTAGATTTGGGTTTGCACCTTTTTGGCTGGAGGAGTGAACTGTTTGACAGATGTGGTAATGCCATGTGAGTCTCCCTGTGGCAGCCATTCTAATGGAAATAATGATTATTTAAGTAAAAACACCTGTCCTGACTGTTCAATGTTCACAACTTCCACACTGTTCTCCCCAGACATGATAATTACTTGGAGCCTACAGGGATAGGATTTATAGATAATACTTTTAAAAGAGAAAAGTTTCCAAATTTCAAAAGGTTAAATTTTGCTTTGGTGGAGGTGTCTTCTCTTTTGCTCAATAGGTACTCAATAAGCAAAAAATTGTAGCTGAAAAGGAAGAAGCCAGTACAAATCAGTTACTCTTTCCTTACATTATTAAAAAGCAATCTCATCATTGAGTTCAGTGGAACACATGTGTCTTGCATGTTTAAGTAGATATAAAAATCACTGAGTACAACTGCTTATAAATAACAGTAAGTATGGACTAATACTTGCCACATTCATCTGTGTTTCACATATGTTTTCCTCCTTAGGTTATAAAGTGGTTTTAAAAAAGCAATTGAAATCTTGCAATATGGCTTACAATAAAAAAGGAGGGGGGGTAAATAGTGGGCCAAGGAGATTTTTAAAATGCCAGTTATTGGGCTAATACATTAACAGCATATTCAGATCATTTGCTAAAACAACTGATCTTTAAAAGGATCAGTATAAATTAGTGGAAAAAAAATCTGGTTATTTAACCCAATCCATTATTCAACTATTTCAACAGATACTTGATTTGTTTTCCATAAATACAAATAAATAGGGCCATTTTCAAACAAATATAGCCTAAGTTTTCCCACCAACAAATCCTAACTAGAATAAATGCTAAAGGACTGTGACTAAGTTGAGTACAAAGTGATTCTGAGGTGGAAGGTTCTGTTCTCTGTCAATAAAGAATGATCAAGACAAGTAACTGCTTTTGGATAAATAAAAAAAAAAAAAATACTGACCATATGTATGAGGTTCTTAGGCCTGCCAGGGGCTGCCAAGACCTGGTATTTCTAGGCTCGCAGCTGCATCACTGATTGCTGCCTCCATCATTACACAGCTGGCTTCCCTGTGTGTGTGACTGCATCTCTGTGCCTTCTTACGAAGGACGACACCAGGTGTACTGAGCTCAGGGACCACCCCAACCCATGATGACCTCATCTTACCTAATTACACCTCCAAAGAGCGTACTTCCAAATGAGGTTGCATTCATAGGTAGCTATTTTTCTTTCCCTTTTAAATTTAAATTTTTTTTTCAGATACTGTTTTCCAAGTAAAAGTTCACCTCCCATAAAACATGGCACTTACTTGGGCAAAGTTACCATCTTCTCAGCTATGCAGTCTCTCAAATCTGATCTGTCAGCAAGGAGGACTGCTCCTTTACATTAACTAGTCTTACCAAAGCTGATATATGTGTGTGTGTATATATATACACACATATATATACTTTTATATATATGTATATATATAGTATATATATATATATATAAACTAAGGGTGCTGGTGTAATTATTGATGGGATGATTATACCTGCTGTTGGGACTGGATTCTCTGAATGATACATTATTTACATGGAAGGCAAATGATAATTATGAAAGGCTGTTCTATGATCATAAAAAAAGAGCAGAAAAATACCCCCTCTCTGTCTCTCTTTGCCTCTGCCTCTTTCTGTGGCTTAGCAAGTCAAAAATCTCAAGGGATGTAGGTCATCTTCTCTAACCACTGACTCTTGATAACACTGACTGATTCCATTTTCACATAGAATTTTGATATTCAATATAGGATTTACATATTTAAATTAGAGACCTATGTATTCTCAGAATTGTTAAAAAGCATATGATAAAGTATATGGTATAAAGCCCATAAGCATCCATAAGCATAAATGGGACTTAATAAATACCTACTGTATCAATGTGAAATAGAGTTAAAAAATACAGATATGTAATCTATTCATTATGCTCTCTTAAAAGTTTTTAGAAGAATTCATTGGAACTGCTGGAAATGACTAGCATCTTCTATAGGACATACTGGTTTGTGTTTATTATCTTCATGCTTTATGTACATACAGACATATTTGCATATAGACATGCCACATATATATGCATATATACATATTATATACGCATATATTTTCACACACACGCATTCCATTAATATTTTATTATAGAAACACACCATGTTTTTAGCAAACGCAGGAATGCAAACACAACTTACCTCCACTTAAGACATATTTTAATATACTGAACTTCAACATCCAAACTATTTGTTTATAATGTACATAGGCACTTCATAGCTGGTCTTTGCAGGTCTTATTATTTAAGATAGGATTTCTGAATGTGCTTTATTCATGGATTTTATACTGTTCTGAATTCACTGCTAATGATGTAGAACAGATAGTTAAGGATAAATGTACTTGTGAGGAATACATACATTTGTTGGAAGGTTGCATGCTCATGGGTACAGCTATGCTGGGTTATCCATACTAAATAAATCCAGAGATTGTCTAAAGAATATGTGCTGGTACTACAGGGTATCATTCTCTTTTGATCCAAAATGCTGATTTGATTGTGGAAAAATCTTCAAAGAAAATTGAAAATTTTACCATCTCAACCTCAAACCAATATATATATTTTTTTAAGTCCATCAGTAATGATCGTAATTACAAATACATACTTGGCATGTATAACAGACTGACATTATTCTCTTATACAATGAAGTTCTACATCTGATATCACATAATTACATATAATTAATATTATCTTTGTGTGTGTCTTAGGAATTGGCTATACTGGCAACCAAAATATCCACAAAGTCTAGTTGAGCCACTATCTGATTACAATTGCATAAAAGATCCTTAGTCAAAACCAGCTAGCCAAGTCCTTTCTGAATCCCTGACCCATAAAAACTATGGTAAGAAATGAAATCATGGTTGTTTTAAGCCACTAAGATCTGGAGTGATTTGTTATGCCACTGTAGATAACTGGAATGAATCAGATCCAAACTCAATGTGGTAAATGCAAACTTCCACATTGTAAGGTATCAGTCCATCTTCTTGTTGGTATACTTTTTGATTAAAATACCCAGTTGAAGGTAAAATTTTTTAAGAGTGCTCTCTCAGTCTTTCTCCGTCCTGCTCTCTCTGTCTCTCAGCCAAGGATGCATGGTTGAATTCAGGTTAAGACATGGGGCATACTGTCCCTCCACTGTATTTTAGTCCTAAGTACAGCATGAGTTAGATATTAGATATTAGTCATAGGAGTCATATTTATACATTGGTAAGTGAAGTTTGGAGTTGTTGATTAATTTAGAAGTGAAAAACAACATACCTCATGTACTATGGAGATGAAAATCAAATTCATGGATCCCTTACTCAAAATACTGTATCAGTGTTTTTCATGAAGTTTTTAGGATTTCTCAAATACTAGTCATTTATACATCTTCTATATTTTTGCGATGTTCTAAGTACCACCTGCGCTCTCATTTAATTAGTAATTTTAATGAATTACTTTAAAATTTTAGTCTGTTCTAAAAGACATCAATGATATTACAAGTTTGATATATTTGTAATAAATGTTATTGGAAAGTAATTACGAACTTACGCTTCTAAATATAACTGAGTAATTAGTATCAGAATGGTGCTCCTGCTGTAAACAACCATAAAATTTGACTAATATATGAAGCAACTGTTCTTATGCACTACATGGCAAACAACCAAGAATGTAATTATTTAAAAAGGGAAATACATGAGGGAGCTCCATATTTTTCCTGGCTTCTGTCTGAGGGAAGCCGCCTTTTCACAGCATAGGGAGACAGAGTCAATGCAGAACATGCAGTTCTCAGTGGGCTGAGGAAGCAGGATTCAACGTTCATTGCTACTCTGCAGCTGGATTTGTGGGCCAAGGTCCTGGAGAAAAGACAGCTGAGCACAG
This sequence comes from Eumetopias jubatus, assembly GCF_037043125.1. Classification (NCBI taxonomy): domain Eukaryota; kingdom Metazoa; phylum Chordata; class Mammalia; order Carnivora; family Otariidae; genus Eumetopias; species Eumetopias jubatus. Next base: position 169,364,281 of record NW_028274809.1, on the reverse strand, counting down.
CAGGTGATGGACAATACTTGTGGAGGTTCACGGGGATTCCCCAGATAAAGACTAAGGTGCACCTGCACAAGGCCAACTCTGTGAGACCTAGCACATTCTAATTGCTGTGTGGCCGAGATATGAATGAAGACAGTCATTCAGGGTTAGAAATACAGGGAGGTGAAATGCCAACCAAGCCAGATGACACAGATCTCACTGATCTTTTCAGTCATTCATTTGAGAGCCCAGAGAGGCCATAATTTTGGAGTTTATTAACACAACCTGGATAAAGAAACATGCCCTACAACTAAGGCCGAAAATGAAATTTATCATTCCTTAAAAAAAAAAAAAATCTTCATGTAAATAAATGAAACAAGTATGAAAAGCCAAGAATATCTGTCAGTTATGTATTTTACTATTAAAACAAAATTCACCACCCTTTAAATGGAGACAACATAGTTGAGACTTCCTATGACCCTACAACATGTCAACCATCATGTCCAGCATACAACTAAAAGCTGTCAGGCATGGAATCTGTGAACTATTAAAAAAAATTATGACAGAATCAAAGATAACCCAAATATTGCAATTTGCAAGAAACAATACAAATGAAAATAAATTAGCAATCGAGAATGTCAATAAATCTAGAAAATCATCAAATATATTTAAACTAGACAATACTAAATGAACAACTGATCAAAGTAGAAATCACAAAAGAAGTTAAACTATGTTTTGTTAGTAGTTCCAATGATAGCAAAACATCAGAATTTGGGAGTTGCAGCTAAATAGTTCCTAGGATGAGATTACATAGTGGTAAATGGTAACAACAGAGAAGGTGAAGAAGATTGAAAAGAAGAGAAAAAGGAGGGAGAAGGAGGAGAGGAAGGAGAAGAAGGAGAAGGAGAGGAAGAATTAGAGCAAAAGAAGAGGAGGAGGAGGAAGAGGAAGGAGGAAGAGGAAGGCGGAAGAGGAAGAAGAGGGGTGGGAGGACTGAAGGAAAGAGGAAGGTGGAGGATGTGAAGAGAGTAAAAACTGATTTTATTTCACCTAAAGAAGCTAGAAAGAGGGGCACCTGGGTGGTGGCACAGTCAGTTAAGCATCCAACTCTCGGGACTCTTGGTTTTGGCGCAGGTTGTGATCTCAGGGTCCTGAGACCGAGCACAAGCTCAAGCTCAGTGTGGAGTCTGCTTAAAAGACTCTCTGCCCTGCCCCTCCCCCTCAAAATAAATAAATAAATCTTACAAAAAAAAAAAAAAAAGAGGCTAGAAAGGAGAGAATTATACCCAAAGCAAGTAGCATGATAAGAGTAGGAACCCCCTGCCCCCCCAAACCACATAACTGAGTTGTTGGAAAGACTGTTAAATTCCTTTAAGAAAATTAGGCAAGGGGCTCCTGGGTCGCTCAGTTGGTTAAGCTGCTGCCTTTGGCCTAGGTCACGATCCCAGAGTTCCGGGATCGGGCCCCCATATTGGGCTTCTTGCTCGGCGGGGAGCCTGCTTCTCCCTCTCCTCCCCACTCATGCTCTCTCTCAAATAAAGAATAAAAATTAAAAAAAAAGAAAATATATTTTTAAAAAATTAGGCAAGAACATAGGAAATATAATATACCAGTGTAATCTACCAGTATCAGGAAGGGGAGACAATCCTTTAGATTACAGATGTTAAAGACAGAATAAGGTACTATTATAAACAACTTATGCTAGTGTATTTGATAAATTAAATGAAATACATAAGCCCCTTTAAAAAAGAGCGTAATAATGCTAATAAAAGAAGGGATAGAATGAGGTATACATTATATATATATATATATTACATACAACAAGTTTTAGATGAATAGAAGACCATTTCCACAAAATAAAACTTCAAAGGGTTTCACTGATAAATAATATCACAAATTTAGGGAAGCAATAATATAAGCCTTATGATTATGACTTTGCTCATTTTTTTTTCCAGTTAACGTGGTGCATTACACTGTTGTTGTTGCTACTGATTTGATTTTAAGTAACAGTGAATTTCTGTTACCGATAACCAATTTCCATTTGGTTATGAAGTATTATCCTTCTTTATTAACCACTGGATCCAATTTTCTCATAGTCTGTTGAAAGACTTCCGCATATGTGTTTTTTAGGTATTAGTCTGCTATTTTTTTCTTGTAAGTTCTTTATTATTTTATTTTTTTAAAGATTTTATTTATTTACTTGCAGAGAGAGAGAGCGCAAGCACAAGTAGGCAGAGATGCAGGCAGAGGGAGAGGGAGAACAGGCTCCCCGCTGAGCAAGGAGCTTGATGCTGGGCTGGATGCTGGGCTGGATGCGGGGCTCAATCCCAGGACCCTGGGATCATGACCTGAGCCAAAGACAGATGCTTAACGGACTGAGCCACCCAGGCGCCCCCTGTAAGTTCTTTATCATTTTAATAATAGGGTTGATACTGGCCTGATATGACTCTCCATAGGCCAGCTATAAAATAACTACTTCCATTATAAACAAATAGTTTGGGTAATAAATATATTCAATATAATGAGGTAAAACATACCTTAAATGAAGCAAGTAGTGTTTCAGATTCCTAGTTTTGCTAAAAACATGGGGTTTCTTTTATGATATTTTAATAGAATATGTGTGAGTGTGTGTGTATGTGTTTGGGTGTATTTAGTTTTCGTTAGAACACTGGTGTCAGCTAAATTGCAGATTTGTACATTTGTCTGGTTCTTATGCTGGCTATGTAATTGACATTAGTGACAACTATAAAATATATCTTGAAAATAGCTGGTTTTTGGGACGCCTGAGTGGCTCAGTCGGCTAAGTGGCTGCCTTCACTCAGGTCATGATCCCAGCATACTGGGATCGAGTCCCGCATCAGGCTCCTTGCCTCGCGGGTAGCCTGCTTTCTCCCTCTGCCTGCCGCTCCCCCTGCTTGCACTTGCTCTCTGTCTCTCCCTCTCTGACAAATAAATAAATAAAATCTTAAAAAAAAAAAAAGAAAAGAAAATAGATGGTTTTCTTTTTTTGAAAGACCAGAGTCTCACATACATTTATATTTACTTACTTGATATCCGTATTAAGCTTCTTCAAAGCAAAATTTTTAATTCAAATAACACTTGACATTAAAAAAATACAAAGAAGGGGGCGCCTGGGTGGCTCAGTTGGTTGAGCCTCTCTGCCTTCAGCTCAGGTCATGATAGCAGGGTCCTGGGATTGAGCTGTATCGGGCTCCCTGCTCAGCGGGGAGTCTGCTTCTCCCTCTGCCTTCCCCCGCTAGTGCTCTCTCTCTCTCTCAAATAAATAAAATCTCAAAAAAAAAAAAAAAAGAAAAAAGTTTAAGAAAAATACAAAGACTGTCATTCCTGTATATTGTAGCCTAGCAATGACTATCATGTTTTCTATGCTGTGTGCATTTTTATCAACTTAACTCCGAAAATATCTCCTATGTAAAATTATACAATTATCTATCAGATTAAATAGAGATTATTTACCAGTTCCCATTTTTGTTCTCTTTGTGTGGTAGCGAATATTTCAAAAAAATCTTCAAGTGAGGTATTGTATGAATGTAGCTTTTATAGTTACACAATTAAAAATTCCAGCTGATACTAGTCATTGCAGCAAAATTACAATTGTCACAGTTGTTAAAATCAAAGGCAATGGCATGTATCATTTTACATATTCCAAATACATATTTTACTATATAGAGATCCAAAATGAACAAGTATTGAGTGAAAATTTAATTTGCAGCATGAGTAGAGAGGATTTTAAATAATGAATTTGTATAGTTTTATTGTTTAATTATATTAAATTAACATAAAACCTCAGCAAGTCTTAGGATGTGATAAAAATTTAGTAGCTGAAAGTTCTATAGATATAGGGCCTTTATTTTATTCCAATAATTGATTGGCTATAAGATTTAATTTCTATATGGAAGGCTTATAGTTGTACAGTGGCATATGAAAGGAAAAAGACATAAATACATACACATACATATATATTTATATGATATACATATAAATTTTATATATATACACATGTATATGCAGATATATGTATACATATAATTTTGGATATGTGTATATACATACACATATATTGTATATACATATATACAAATATATATGCAAATACATATGCAGATAAATACATATATACATATATGCAGATAAATACATATATAAATATATACGCATATATACACACACATATATATATATATACACGTTCGTGTGTGTGTGTGTGTGTGTGTGTGTGTGTGTGTGTGTATGCTATTCCATTTTACATCCCAGAACTTGCTGAGTATTGTTTTACACACACACAGGTAGATACAAAAATACAGATGTGTGGGTTTGCATGGGTTTATGTATATGCATATATTCCCTGGCTCTATCCACTAAGATGTACTAGAAGCAGTGAAACTGCAGTAGCAATGATCACAACGACTACCCCTACCTTGGTTTCTAAATACCATTTTCCAATGAGAAGAATCAGAGCTCTTTGAATAGCTAGTTGAATCCAGTGCTGGGGGAAGCAAAGAAGGAACAACTTGAACAACAGAATAAATAGCATGGCCTGTGATTATAACCCAAAGAAACAGATATTTATGAGTCTGTGCTGATACATATAAATAACAGAATAAAGATAAGGAACAACTCCTCCTTAGGGAAAAATTTCAATTAGTAAATGGAGAATTAGAAATTTACTGTTTGAGATGTCACATCAGAAATAATTGCTCTTGGTAATAACCACCTTCTACAAAATAACTGATCAGTGCTTTGCTAATATGGCAATGTTATGAAAAATAAACGAACCAAAGATGGAGTAATTGTCACAGATCAGAGGAGACTAAGGAGACATGGCAATTCAATGGGGAATCTGGCTGAAGGGCTTATGGAACTGTCTAGTATTTTTGTAATCTACTTTTATACTAAATTATCAAAAAAGAGAAAGTCAAAAGAGTGAAATAAATGGAAGAATTGCATAATAGTCCTTCTACAACTTTAAATCTTTAAACATGTTTTATTTTTTAAACAAGTATTTTAAAACATTTAAAAATCATGTTGAGTGACAAAGACAGATAAAAGGATTATAATAGTTAACTTTCATTTTTGATAATTAAAACAACTATTTCTTAATATTATGTTAGGAATAGAAGAATGACAAATTATTCTTGAATCAAAAGAAATTGTGTTCCTAACCAACCTATTATTTTTAAATAAACGAATGTCTTTAGTAGCTGTTTTTTTTTGTCTGACTCCCTCATGTACCCTTCTATAATGTATTCTGCAGGCTTCCTACAGGAATGGGCATGTGGCCAAGACCGGGTCAAAATAATTACTCAATATTCCTAGCCATAATTAGACCAAAAAGAGTCTCTCACTGAAATAATTGGATCTGTTTCCTCTCAACTTTTTGGGCTCCAAATGACCTTGTAGAGCTGGTGGGCTTTCTAGTATGAAGGTATAAATATATTGTCAGGCAAACAGAAGCAAATGAACACGAAACACCAGCACTACTCTACTCCCTACTCTTGAATGTTGGGAGGGTGGGGTGAAAGGTGGCTGGTACTGTAAGCCAATAAATTTCTCCTTTTTTCTCCTTCCTCTTTAAGCTAGTTTCTCTAATACTGAGTTAATTTCTGTCCTTTGCTTATTCTGTCCTAATATCATCATGCACATGTATTATGCTAAATTTAGCATGCTTATAACAATCTCAATTTTTGCCTAGTTTCCCAAAATAAGAGTACCCCTTTCACTTTCAAAGGTATCCTAGTTAGATAAATTAATCTATGAAATATTATGAAATATCTAGAATTTTGGAATCTTAAATGGCAAGGGCATTTATAAAAGTTATCCCAACATATTTTGAAACTTGTGATTCTGGTGCAGTGTCAAGCTTTGGACAGTGATGGTACTCCAGATACTTGAAGTTGTTCCAAATCACTATACTATGTTAACTTTCCCAGATCATTTTGGATATGCCAAGTTGTTATGCTCTGACTTAATTTCTAAATATACAGGAGGCAGCCATATTTCCAAGCTATGATATTGGTTTCCAATAACCTATGACTAGCCAGATTTTCAGGCTGTGATGATGCCATTTACAAATACCTTTAGGCATGCCAAAATTGTATACCCTGATTTAATTCCCAAATAGTTAAGAATATGCCAGACTGTTGGACTCTAAAATCATTGTCAGAACAGTTCATTTCTTGGGAGAGAAAAATTTCACATGAATAAAGTTTGTAGTCTTGTATCATTTATATACTTGCCTTTTTTTTTCCCCAAAGAAACTATTATGTCTTTGTGTTTATTATTGACAAACTTTTTACCAATTCCAAAAGTAACAGTTTCAATAAAACGAGGGTTATTTTACCTAAATTAATTATTAAAGAGATTTTAAATTAAAACATTCCAAAATTAATCTATTGCTTTCCTATCTCCTACCAAATTTGCTCTACCTTGTGATTTTTTAAATTCATAGCAAGACAGGTACCCCGCCCTTTCCAAAATTTTGTGTCAAGCCATTTGGCTTTTACAGAAGACCTACATTGTACCTGTTCTCACTAACTGAAGATTTTCACTTTTATGAAAAAAGCCATTATCATAGGTCTGAGAGACAAAATTTTGACTTATTTTTTTGCTTGTTTGTTTCTATTGTATCCTGGTTACTGGATTTATAATATTTTTGACTTTTTCATAAGGAAAGATAATTATCCATTAATACAATTGATTTATTTTTGTCCTCTAATATCTTTATTTTAAATTGTCTTAAATATAAATCCTTTTGCTATTTACTTGTACATCTCAGGGAAATCTGTTGATACTCCTCCACAAAATACTGTTATTTATTTTTTTAGTGATGTTCTTTTAAATTTAATTACATTAAACTCCCTCTCCCAATAAACTTACCCTACTAAAATGTAGTCTCTTCATCATCTTTCCTTATCTTACTCACTTTGGTTATTTAAATTTGCTTTAGACTATTCCCTTACCAATTGGATCTGCTATTTTATCATCAGATATTTGGGTTTTTAGGGTGTTTTTTTTTTTCAATTATGCCAAGCCCACAACAGATTCTATTTTAAAAAATCCCTTAAAAATTTTTTTGCCTCTGATTACAAATATTTTTCAAATAAATATTAGCCCCAATTTCACCACAAGTTCAGTGTTTGACTCACTGAAGAATGTTTTCAAAGTTCCATCATTAAAAAGAAATTCATCTCAGGGTGCCTGGGTGGCTCAGCCAGTTAAGCGTCTGCCTTTGGCTCAGGTCATGATCCTGGAGTCCCAGGATTGAGCCCCATATGGGTCTCCCTGCTCAGCTGGGTGTCTGCTTCTCCCTCTTCCTCTGCCCCTCTCCCTGCTTGTGCTCTCTCAAATAAACAAAATAATAAAAAAATAAGAAATTGTTCTCACCATTTAAAAAGAAGAAATCTATTTGGGCTTTGATGGCCTTTAATACTGGCTGGTAAGGATAAATGTATTACAATTTTCACCTTCTACCAATTAGATGGCAAGAATAGATGGAGGAGATGACCTTGAACAAAGAATTCCTAAATATTTTCTTCCTTATGGTGTTTTTTAGGTATTATATTGGCATTTGTTATTTTTTATCTAGTTTCCATTTGAGTCTGGCTTCTGTTCAAGGTACAAGCTGTGGCTGTGAGCTGCCCGCCAACTCTGTCAGGGAAGAGCCGTGTTCTTCTACTTATTCTTTTGGTTATAGTTCCTACATAAACCAGTCACAACCTCACTGTTTCTGTTTTGTTTTGAAGTTTATTTTTATTAATTTTTGTTTCTCAATGTCTCTGCCTTTAATGTTACAAATCTGTAGGAAGTAATGAGTATATAAACGTCACGCCCCACATGAGCTTCATCACTGGGGATTGACTCCATTACTTGGCCTTCCCGATAGCATTCAGTTACTGAACTTTACTTTCCAAAGTGGTCTCTTCTGAAATCTTCAGCCATACTTCTTTTTCCCAAATGAGAGAAGCTTAAATCCATCTTCCAAGCCTGTCTTCCATCTAGTTTAATCCAAACTACATCTTAAAGATTCTTCTTGAGGCTTCTGGCCTCTGGATGATTCCCTTCTCTAGTTTACATTCTCTTAATTTTTTTCCCCTTGCATTAGGTGTTTCAATATTTAAAATGCCTTTGTTTTTTTAATTTCTTAGCTATCTCCATGCCTTTTGAGAGACTGTCAACATTCCATTTTCAGAAAGGATACTCCCTTACTCTCTACGGAGGGTTAAAATGATTTAGCCAAAGGAATTGGTGGACCTGATTTAAGAGGAGCCAATCAGATGATCTTTTCCCGAAATTTGAAAAATTGGTTATGGATACTTTAAATAGCTCATTAAGAGCACTGAGTTTGTCAGGTGATAGAAACTTGGGGGTTGAGAGATATGTTTAAGTCAAACTTGGTCAACCCACTTTGTCTGGCATGGGGGTAGAAGGAGGGAACTGACACCTAGAAAGCAGCAATGAGGGGTCTTTTTCTTTTTTAAGATTTTGTTTATTTCAGAGAGAGAGAGAGAGCAAGTCAGCAAGCATGAGGGGGGAGGAACAGAGGGAGAGGGGGAAGCAGACTCCCCGCTGAGCTGGGAGCCTGATGTAGGACTCAATCCCAGGACCCTGAGATCATGACCTGAGCCAAAGGCAGACGCTTGACTGACTGAGCCACCCAGGCAACCCAAGGTGGGCAGTGGGGGTGGGGATAGGGGGCTTGATTTTGAACTTTCTATTTCCTTGTTATGGTCCTGGCGGGGCCTGAAACTTCTCCTTGCTATTGAGACCTGAGAGATATTCTTTATCTGTAGAATAAGTGGATTCTGTAGTAAAATTAACCCTTGTTAAAAATAAATAGGAACACCTTGAACTAGAGAATTTAGATTTCTGAACTGAACTAAGGAGTTAAAGTAAATATATGATGAAGTACCTAATTTGTGCTAGAAGTAGTATCAATGGAAAGAGAAGAATGGTGAGATATTCAAACATGTTTTGGGAAAAAGCTCAGGGATTTCTGATGGATTAATTTTAGGGGTTCAGCATGTACAAAGAAGAAACATTACTAGTTTTTTTAAATATTTTATTTATTTGACAGAGAGAGAGAGAGAGAGCACAGGCAGAGGGAGCTGCAGAGGGATGGGGAGAAGCAGGCTCCCCACTGAGCAGGGAGCCCGATGCAAGGCGCTATCCCAGGACCCCGGGATCATGACCTGACCTGAAGGCAGATGCTTAACTGGCTGAGCCACCCAGGCACCCATATTACTAATTTTCAGCTTAAAAAACTGAATGGTTAGTGGTGCCATTTACTGTGATATAATGGATGAGGCAAGACCAGATTGTGGCAATGATCGGTAATTGTTTTTGACTATGTTTAAGTTTTATATGCTTGTTAGACCTCCAAAATCTCAAGGAGGGAGGCAAATGCATGAGTTGAGAGAGGTCATTACTAGAAATATTAATGTGGGAAAAATCAATGTATGGACAGAATGTACAGCTTTAGGAATGGATAAAATGTCCCAGAGAGAAGGTATATATGGCAGAGAGAAGCAGAAGCCCATGACTGAGTCATGCAGTAGAGCACATGATGGATACTGACAGAATGGTCACTTAGATAAAAGAAAAATAATTCAGAAAAGCATGGTGTCATAGTAGCTGAAACACTAAACTGTGTTACGAAAGGAATCATGTTTTCCTGTGACAAATGCCTGAAGATACAATGCCTAGAGGATAAGGACAGAGATGTGACTTATTTGGCAACAGGCAGACTGTCAGTAACTCCTATCTTGGCATTTAAGTGGAACTGAGAGTATTCCACTGCAGGTAGGGAAACAGCTAGATAACTGGAACATGATGCACCACTGAAGGCTTTTTAACTTAAATGCTAGATCATGTTGCAGACTGATGGTAATGATCAAGAGAGAGAGAAAAATTCTACTTGATAATGTCACAGATAATGGATAACTATGTAAGTAAAGTCCATGAGAATGAGAAGGATCTAATAATTCAAAGCATAATTATTGGTGGGGGGAACACCAAGTCCACTGCAATAGACAAATGTTGAAAATACGAGTACAGACATTGGTGGGTCAGTAGATGACTGAACAAAGATGAATATTTAAATATTTTCATTAACAGGTAGTTAAGAGAAAGCATCAAAACCCGAACTTTCCTGAATCCAAATGCCATCTGTTTTACTAAAATGTCATTCAACCTTTCAATCATTTATTGACCATCTACTATTTGGAGATCACTGATCTAGTTGCTGAAGAAACAGAGTTGAACAAGTAAGAGAAAGCTTCAGCTCCCATGTATTTTATATTATATTATTATGGGATGATGCGTTATGGCAAAAAAATTAGCAATGGGCATGTTGCAATGGATGGGGTAATCAGAAAAAAGCTCTCTAATGGAGTCATATCTGAGCCAAGACTTGAATAAATTGAGGAAGCCAAACATGAGAATATGTAGAAGAAAAGCATTCTTGGCACAGGAAACAATAAACAAAATGACGGCAATGACAAAATGCCATGCTTGAGAAACTGCAACCAAATGTTTAATAATAATTAAAAAATATTGCTGTTATAAAATTGAAGGCTGTTGTAAAGATTAAATTCCATAACAGATGCAAAGCCCTTAGCAAATATCTGAGACACAGTAAACATTCAGTAAATAACAAGTACTACATTTTTATTTTATCAACTCACATAGATGTTTTACTATGACTAGAGAGCGTATCAAATAGAATGTGGGCTTTCTTTAAATTGTGAATATTTAGAGTTTTATATTTATTACAAGAGTGCTATTCTTGCTGAAAATACTATTAAAATCTGCTTTTGGAATTTCATCCACAGTTTATAAGGTACAAATATCTACATGCTGTGCAATTTTTTCCTCTCTGTTCAAGATTAAACTCAGAAGTCAACTCCTGGAAAATATTTTACTTATCTCCCTTCCCAAGGGAGATAATCTTTTTTTTCCTGTTCTTCAAAAGTATTTCCATTTTAGAATTTCCTACATGGCTATACCTGTGAGGACTTCTGGGGTATTTATTCCTTCAACAAACAGTTACTAAGCATGTAATATATGCTAGGCATTGTTTTAAATGTAGGGGACAGCAATGAGTAAGGCAGAGAAGGTCCCTGATCTTATTAGGCTCTTTCTAGTTTTCAAGGTGATTAATAAGTATCAAAGCAACTAAGTAAGTAAAATTAGTATCAAGTAGTGATACATGCTACTACTAATAATAGCAAACTCTTCTAATGTTTTACACTGTGCAAATGCTGTTCTGATTTAAAAATATATGAATTTAATTTTCATGAAGGAATTAAAGCAGAATAATGTTGTAAGGAATGACTGAGAAGAACTTAAGATACGGGGTAATGTTACCTAATCACACTTCAACTATTAGCAAAAGATCACATAGAATCATTAAATAAACTTTGGAGAAGGTAGAAAGGAAAAGAGGAAGGGAGGGAAGAAGAAAGGAAGAGAAAAAGGAAGAAAGGAGACAGATGATGGGTTATACTGTTAAAGAAATTTACATATCCTGCACTGTAAGTAAAGGGAGGTCTAAAAATGCAGGAAACTTTTTCGATTGGGTGTTATGGGAAAAGAGCTGTTAGCTAATCCTGGAGGTAGAATACCCAGAGATTTATAAATTTAGTTTCCTTTTATTCCCAGGAAGATGAGTTATAATATTCATAGTAAGAAGATTCTTATTATCAGTTGTAGAATCATGTATATTTGAAGGACCTTAATACTAGTGTAGAATGTCTGCTAGAAAATTATAGGAGAATGATTGTGTTTGGCTGTAAGTGTCTGGTCCTGCCCTATCTGTAATATTATAAAGTTATTGGGCCATAAGAATTCAGAAACATCTCAAGAAGAGTCTCAACTAATAATATTCCCTCATAATTCCCCCCCATTTGTCTGTGGGTGATTTGATGTCTATTCTCAGGGAAGAATTGATAGGAGCCTAGCTTTTGGTTTATGAAATCATTTTAGAAGTTTCTTTCTCTGAGCCATATATGAAGTCAGTATTTGATTGAATTCAATTGCTTAAGGGTATAATATTTGCTGAAATAAAATCTCTAGATTCTGCTAGCTGTATGCCATGTGTCTTCCTTTAATTTTCTTTGGGACTTCAAAGGTGCAATAACTTCTAGGGAATGACTCATGCTAATCTGTAACAGATCCCCCAACAGTTTTAGAGCCTCCAAACTCAGTAGGACATTGAGCATTTTCAAGAGTCCCTTGTCATCTCCCCTTTTCCTCAAAGTATATTTCAAACTTTTACCATTCTCATCTACTCACTGATTCTGATTCTCCGAAGACCCAACCTCCATTTCATGTGGATAATAGAATTTATCAGGAGGATCCACCTGAATTTTTTGCCTCCTTCTCCTGTCAATCATCACTTGTAAAAATCATCCTGTTTGGTTTTTTTTTTTTTTTTCCTCCCCTCCAGTTGCTGTTTCGCCTTCTCTGTCATGGTCAATACTTGGGCCAAGGAGGCTGAATGTCTATTTTTCATCTGTCTCCATTATCTAGTCCTGTGTAACCAACTATTCCAAAATTTAAGGCTTAAAACAACAACCATTTATTTCACTCATGATTTTGCAGGTCAGCAATGTGGGCTGGTCTCAGGTGGGCAGTTGTTCTTAACCAGGCCCCATCATTCATACATCTGCTGTCAGCTAGAGGGTAATAGCTAGGGCTGGCTGGTTTATGATGTCTTGTCTGCGAAGGCTGGACTAGATGAGGGCTCTCTCATGTGTTATTCTCCAGCTGGCTGGTCTGGGCTTGTTCACAGGGCATCAGAGCTCCGCAGGCAGCCAGACGGCAAGCTTAATGCACAAGCAATTTTCAAGGCTGCTCTCCCTCATGTTCACTACTGTCACTTTGGCCAAAGCAAACTTTAAAGACACCTATATTCAAGGGGTAAGAAAGATTCCATCTTTTTTTTTTTTAAGATTTTATTTATTTATTTGACAGAGAGAGACCGTGAGAGAGGGAACACAAGCAGGGGTAGTGGGAGAGGGAGAAGCAGGCTTCCTGCGGAGCAGGGAGCCCCATGAGGGGCTCGATCCCAGGACCCTGGGTTCATGACCTGAGCTGAAGGCAGACACTTAACAACTGAGCCACCCAGGTGCCCCAAAAGATTCCATCTCTTAATAGGAGGAATTACAAAGCCACATTTCGAGATGAGAGATAGAAGGAAAGAAAAAATATCTTCATAATTTATCACAATAGCCCACAACTTTCAGGGGCAAGGTAACACCCAACTAGATAACCAGAACAAACACAGTACAGAGAATTTCACCCACTCATAAAGGCGGGCTTTGACTATCCCTTTAATTTGTTTAGTTTCAGAACACAGGGTATCGATTTTTTACTCTATATTGGACATTTATCATAAAATTTATCTGTGGATTACTTATTTACTCTTTAGGAATTAAAAACTGTGTCTTACTCTCCCTGGCTTCTAGGAGAGTGTTGGATACAAGGTAGACACGAAAGGTATATCATTTACATATTCTTTATGGAGCAGTAAATGCAGTCTTGCTCTTTTATAATTGTGTCATATTTAAACAGTATTTTCAGCTTAATCTTCCACCCTCCTTACATATTTCTCTCTGTGATCTTTTATTATTTGTAAAATCAAGCTTCCTTTTCACAGGACAAATAATGGGAAGACTACGGGTTTAAGGTTAGAACAGACCTCTGTTCAAATGATAGAATGCGTAAGCACTGGCTGTATGTGACTTTGGGAAACTACTTGCTTTCTCAAGGATTATCTTTCATGTGCATTAAGTAGGATAATCATCTGACACTTCAGGATTGTTCTGAAGATTAGAAGAATTTGGGAAATATTAATCTTAGGGATACAGAGTGATGATTCAGGAAGTTTGTGATAATGAAAACTTAAGCCAAGAAGCTACAATATAAATGTCATTGATCTTGTTGGAATGTTAAATTACTTGAAGGTTTAGATTTTAAATAATTTAAGTAGTATTTTAAATTTTACATAAGTATATAATTAGGTAATATTGTAGAACTGTCATGGATTTTTTATGTTAGATATGGTAATGTTGTGGTCACTTGGAACTAACTTCCTTGACACATCCTGAAGTATCCTAGCTCTTTTCCCAAAAAGGGTTTTAGACAAAATGAAAAGCAGTGACATAAAGCAAATAGCAGTGTCTTGTACAAAATAAAATCTATATTTGGATGCTATGATTACTTCCCACCACTAAGACTGTTTAAAATAGTGGTCCAGAGGTTCCAGAAAATATAGTGCCAGAAAACCTTTACCCATCTTAAACATTCAGTCCTTTAATTCCATAGATACTATATTTTCTAAACACGTTTGAAAATATTATAAAAGGATAAAGAGCCTAGTTCCAGAAAGTTAAACCATTCAAACTTCTTTATTTTGGTTACTATGAAACTAAATGTTCTTTTCTTGGGAACAGGCACACTTTGGAACCCCTAACACTTTTCAGGTTTCCAGTCCTGAGTCAGCTTCACTAGAAGTTCCAGCTATTCTTTCCACCTTTTTCCCAGGAAGAAGAAAGGATACCACATATATGCCTTTCCAAAGATTTCCCCTTCCTCTTGGAACCTCTGAGTGTCATGGGAGCCAATGATCTTTAAACTATACTGAGTCACACAGTTTGATGGTTTGGAATGTCTGGTCTTGAAAGACACTGGGTTGGTTGTTAAAATTCAAGTTTCAGTGGTTTCCCCTTTACTACTGAGACCAAATCTGTATGATTTAGACTTTGGATTTGTATATTCAACATGTTTCTTAGAGACTCTTTCAACAACAAAATTTGGATGTCAAGCTCTATATAGATGGACTATCCAGCTTCTATGATACATAGGCCACAGCCACCCTAGAGCTGCTATAATTAACAGACTGTGCTCCCAGGCAAACTCATGCCCAAGAAAAAGCACTCTCCATTGCTCATGACTCACCCTGCTCAAGTCATCCCACTCCTGCCCATGCCAACTCCATTCACCCTACTTGCAATTTCTGTGAAGATGCCGATAAGGCAGGAAGAGTGTTTGGTAAAAGAGCAGGTACCATGGTGCTCATGTGCACAAAAAGTCCTTAGAGGACCATGTCAGAAGAGACAAGGAAAATACAGGCACTGCACAGGGTGATTTGGATACCTCAGAGATTTCTGTCTCTTCAGCCCTTTCTGCCAGGTCTACTGAGGCCTGGACATTTCTGCCAGGAACAGCGATGGTAAGGCAGCACTGATATTTAGGTCAGAATAATCATTAGTCATCTGATGTATGAAATATTGAATTTAGCATAGGAAATATGCTCTGGAGGTGTAAATAAATAATGTGAGAGTGTGTGGGGTTGCATTAAATTTGAAGTTATTAAAATCAATATTATTCCTCAACTGGGAAAAGAAAGCATTTAAATTTGGGGTTCTTATATATGCCATTAAGATGCAAGTCACATTATTTTGAAACTACATTCCAGAGGGGCTGAAAGACTAGATTCACCTCGAAGCCCTGTTCCTAAAATTTCAGCCTCATTTTACCTAAAGACTCTGCTATGGAGCAAGAAGAAAAGAGTTCCATTAAACCACACAGTGTATTGTGAGATCTTAGGCATGGCACCTGGAGTTATACTATTGTCTTGCATTTGTGCCAAGCCCTGAGAAAACCATACCGTGTAAATGAAAAGTGCCAAATCAAGGTACAGCATACATTATAATGAGCAATCAAAATTACCATCAGTTTCTTTTAATAATAGGATTAATTTGTCATCAAACAATTTGAGGTTGCAATTTTATCAAAATTATGGTTACTCTTTGCCTTTTGGGCTTTAATAAAATGAAGTTATTAAAGTCAGCTTCTAAGGTTACCACAGAGACACATTCTCAACCCAGGTCCATGTAGTTTTAATGACAATAACTTATTTATTATTAGCCCTCTCTCTAGGAAAATCAGTTTGTAAGAACCAAGAAAGAAAAAAAGCCCCAATGCATTATCTTTACTGAGAAGTAGTTTATACTTGTCTCAAGGTTAATTCCTGTCAAATTTATTTTTAGTAGTCATGTATAATTCTGCCCTTTTATTTCCTTGATCTGCACTAGCTTATAACAGCTTGGCATGATATTATTATATGATTGAAAGGTAATAATCAAGGCAAAGGTATCACATTTTCATGTTCTTCCTTCTTCTGATTTTAACAGTACAAAGAAAGGCAGGAAAAAATGGCTCTTAAATTATTTTGAAGTATCATTCTTACATAATCTGTATCACAAAATTCTAACAAATGAGTTACCTTTTAAAATAATCTAGCCCTACAATAAATGTGTGGCTTTTCCAATTAAATTTGCATTTTCACAAAATAATATTGCTCTTTTCAAATTATTAGACTTTTCATTGTTCAGGACAGTTTTTAGAGTTGGACTTTTTAAAAATCTAATAAGTGCACTAGGACATTATTTCATGTAGCAGCAAGCATCATCATATAAGCAGCACTTTGTATTTTATTCTGAACAAAGGAAGGTAAAATAAAAGAAGTAATAATATTATATTTCACATATGTGTTGGATAGAAATGCATTAGTAAAAAAAATTCACTTGCAAACACTGGAACATACATGGAGCATAATAAATATTTATCCAGGAAAACATATTTTCAGTATTTTTGTGACTTAGTATTATTTTGTGACTTGTATCATTTCTGGAAGCAGCAAAACAGATTTAGAGATGTGTTTTTAGGGCTTCTGAGTCAGTTCTTTGAAGGGCAAGGAAGTTTTGGTGTTCTTTATAAGTCTCTTTATATGTGAATGCTGTGGTAGGCAGGATTCAAAGATGCCCCGTGAGATTCCCCTGATGTACATGCACTGTGTGATCCCCTCCTCTTAAATACAGATGGAACTGAACTATGGGTAGCTGTTGCCTTGATCAAATTATGTTACATGATCGAAGTGATGGGAAAGTGAGAATATCGACTGTATTATACAGAATCACATCCTAGCAGACTGGTGAAAGGCTCTCTTATTGGTCTTCAAGAAGCAAACTGCCATGTTATGGAAAGGGCCAAATCAATGGCAGAGAATGGCTAGTGGTCTCTAGTAGCTGAGCTCAGATCCCAGCTGACACCCAGCAAAAAAGCAGGAACCTTAGTCTGACAACAACAAGGAACTGAAAACTTCCAACACGGAAGCTGGGAAGAGGAAGACTGAGCCGTAGATGAGATTGCAGCCCTGAGGAGTACTGACTGCAACCTGATTAGATCCTGGGCTGAGGAGCCATGGAACACACACTCAGAGCTGATGCGTGGGTAACGTGAGGTAAGGAATTTATATATTTTAAAGTGCTAAATGTATGATAATTTGTTATGCGACAATAAAAAATGAAAACAAGTACACTGCTTTTCACACATCTTATGGAACTAAAGTGTAGACAGTCTAGTATTATAGTAACATAGATAATCTATTTCTTTAACAAAGAAGTATTGAGACTTCTATTTTCATTTGAATTCACTTTCATAACCATTCATTAAACCACTCATTCACTATTTTGTTCAGAAATAAGTATTGAGCACCTCTCTTGTAATCAGAATTTGTGATACATCTTTACAAATGATGCTTTACATTACACATCCCGCAACATTCATAAAACCTGCACTGCAGCTAAGTGGGCCTTTAGTGAATTCGAACAAATGTCATTAGTAATGGAAAAAATCTTATCTTTACTAATATTTACCAATATTGGCTAATATTGAATAGCACTATTTCCACTATACCATGGTTTGTTCTTTTTTGAAGTTGTTTTCTAGGTACAAGGTATAGGTGGCCTTAATCAGTGCCTCTTAAACTTTAAAGTACATAAGAATCATCTGGGGATCTTGTTAAAATGTGGATCCTGTTTCAGGAGGTTAGGTGGAGGCCTAGGGTTCTATGTTTCTTACAAACTTGTAGGTAATACAGATGCACTGTTCTAAAGATCACACCCTAAGTAGCAAAGGTGTACAGGACCTCTGCAGGTTTCTGTTAAGATCAAGGAAGGAACCTAGGTAAAATTTATACTAGGTACACTTTGATGTGGCCTCATCTCCACAAAAACTCTAGAGCCAAATAAATATTTTCTTCTCAAATAAATGTATATAGGTACAAACAAATCTGTGAGTCTCTCATTTGTTTTATTGTCTTTCCTTAATCTTAGATTAAATAAATCTATAAATTTTTACTTTTGAGATATTGAGCATTTATAGAAACCCATCATGTTCTTGGCTGGGAAAACAAAACATTGGTAAGATGTTTATGCACTTACATTTTCTATGTTTAATACATCTTCAAATTGACATTATTTTTGAACCATAGCTAATGCGTTTTGAAAATATTCAGAAGAAATAACAGGCAAAGGTAACATATCCTCAAAAAGAGGGTTGAAAATTAGATACGGCAGTCTACTTGGGCTAAATATTGATAAGTTTAATCCATTTTTTCATTTCTCCTCTTTATATATTTGCCCTTAATAAAATAATGAAATAGTACAATAAAGCTTAAAGCTATTCCAGTAATATTCCTAAGTACTATAGATTTCCTTTACTTTATTACTTAGAACAATTTGTCATTATATAACAGATATGACTAAATAACTAAATAAAAAATCAGGGCGCCTGGGTGGCTCAGTCGTTAAGTGTCTGCCTTCGGCTCAAGTCATGATCCCAGAGTCCTGGGATCAAGCCCCCGCATCAGGCTCCCTGTTCAGCGGGAAGACTGCTTCTCCGTCTCCCACTCCCCCTGCTTGTGTTCCCTCTCTCGCTGTCTCTCTATCAAATAAATAAAATCTTAAAAAAATAAATAAATAAAATAAGAAATCATACAAAAACTAAAAGTAAATTTGGGAAAATATTAATTCTAGAAAAGGTTTTAAATATAAAAGAAAAAACAGAATGCAAAGGCAAGTAAAATCATTTTTAAAATCATTTTTGTATTTTTCATTACTAATGTACAGAAATGCAATTTGGTTTTGGTATCTTGATCTTGTATCCTATGAACTTTGCCGACCTCATTAGTTCTAGGTTTTTTTTTCAATGGATTACTTATTAGATCATGTGATCAGCCAAACAAACAACAAAAGAAAAACACCTTTAAAATTCTTTCTTTCCAATCTGGCTGGCATTTATTTCTTTTTTCTTTTCCTTTCCTGGTAACATGGGCTAGAACTTCAAGTATAATGAGGAATGGAAATGGTGAGAGCCAACACATTTTATTTCTAATCTTTTTCTTTTTTTCCCAATCTTATAACCAACCCATAAGTCTTTCATCATTAAGACTGCTATTATCTCTAAACTTTCAGTAAATACCCTTTATTAGATTGAGGAGGTTATCTTTTAACCCAAGTTTGCTCAGTATTTTTATTAAGAAAGTGTGCTGACTTTTTAAAAAAGTTTTTATGCAACTATTGTGATCAAGCTTTTTTTTTTTGTCCTTTATTTTATTTAATATATGAAGAAAAATGGTAATAGATGAAAATTCGGATCTAGAAAGGAATGACTGCCACTAAAAATGATAACGTGAGTAAACAGAATTATGAATTATGTTTCCTTTGAGCCACCTGTTAAATTCTTTTTTTTTTTCTTTTAAGGCTGGGGAGGGCTAGTGGGGGAGGGAAAGAGAGACTCTTAAGCAGGCTCCACACCCATCATGGAGCCCTAGATGGGCTCCATCTCACAATCCTGAGATCATGACCTGAGCTGAAATCAAGAGTCCGACGCTTAACCAACTGAGCCACCAGGTACCTCTACCACCTGTTAAATTCTTTAAAGGTCAACTAAATATTTAGAGCAATAACATACATATAATGGTATATTCTGTGTTATGATATTAATGAAATAGGTAATCAACTAAGTATGATATGTTAAGGACAATGGAAAGAGTCGTGTACATGATAATATATGTCTGTTTACTTATGCAAGAGGTGCTATACTGTCAGTTGGATGTAGATTGTGATAATTAATGGTAGATATTGTAATGTCTAGAACAGTCACTAAAATATAAACATGGCAAAACATCAATCCAAGAAAGTAGATAAAATGGAATTCTAAAATAAATACTTATTCAAGCAAAATGAGTCAAAAAAGGAAGAATAAAGTAACAAAGACTGGAGGGACCCAGTACAAAACAGAGCAAGGTTGCAGACTTGAACATTACATGATGTACTAAGCATTTCAATAAAAGACAGAAGATATCAGCCTAATAATAAAGCTATGTATTATCTACAGGAGACACATCTGTATATATCTAATAAACAAGTTGAAAGTAGATGAATGAAAAAACTATACCAAATACAATGTATAAAAAAGATAAAATAATATTATGAACCAATACAGATTCTAAGACAAGGAGCATTATCAGAGACAGAGGAAGACTGTATAATGATAAGAAAATCAATGATAAAGAAGAGATAACTATCATAAGTGGTGATGGGCCTAATTAACAGAGCTTCAAATACTTTAAGTGTAATGACAGACCAAAATGAACATACAGAAAACACAAACACAAACACCTATTATATCTATTATTTTATCTATCCTTATATCTACATAAAAATTGGATTCATAATAAAAAACATTATTGAAAAGAATATGCCACACCATGATCAATTCATTGGTGAATTCTATCAAACATTTAAAGACTATTCAGAGAAGGAAGGAATATTTATCAACTCACTTTTAGAGGCCATCATTACCTTGATTCTGAAATCAAAGAAAATTACAAATAGATTTCTATTTATCTATTTATCGATTGATCAATTGATATCTATCCTGTGAATACACATGCAAACATCCGTAACAAAATATTGGATTATATAATCCAGGGATATATAAAAATCAAATACATCATAAAGCAGATTATTTCAGAAGCACACAGTTGTTTTAATTTTTCACTATCAATTCATTCAATTTACTAGATTTAAAGAATAAACATGAAAATCATACGATCATTAAAACAGATAAAGAAAAAGATTGACTTCTTAGAAATACCCCAAATGAACATAAATTAAAGCAAAAAATTTGGTGGGTATTTTATCAAAAGTAGGAATTTTATTCAATGAAGCAAAACAAAGAAAACAGACATGGGAAAGTTATCAATTCCTAAGACAGACTAATGATTACTACGTAGAATAGACAATAAATTCCTAAGTATCAAAAGGGAAGGAATAAAAATCAAGTAGAAAATGAGCAGAGGCACACATAAACAATCCATGGAAGCAGAATGAAGAGATTCTGAAACTCACTAGTAATCTTAAATTCAAATAATACATGAAATGTATTTCTGCACATAAGAATGGAAAAGAAGAAAGAGAGGAAGCTTATACTTCCAAGGGGTGGTAAATAGGTGATCTAGAAACTATCAGGCACTGCTGATGGAAGTATAAGCAGGTGCAGCATTTACAGGGAACATGTTGGGGAGTTCTTAGTAAAATTAAGTGTTTCTTTTTTTTTAAAGATTTTATTTATTTATTTGACAGAGACACAGCGAGAGAGGGAACACAAGCAAGTGGAGTGGGAGACGGAGAAGCAGGCTCCCTGCTGAGCAGGAGCCCATGTGGGGCTGGATGACCTGAGCCGAAGGCAGATGCTTAACAACTGAGCCACCGAGACGCCCCAAAATTAAGTGTTTCATATGCCTATGATTCAGCAACCCCATTCCTGGCACTGGTGCACAACTTTTAAGAAATTCTTATGGACAATTATAAAGGAAATGCATGAAGATGGTTATCGGAGACACTTATTTTTTAACGTATGTATATATCGATTGGTTCATTGATTCACTGATCAAATCATATGGATTTGAACAAAACTAAAATGTCAACTAGGGACGGAATTAATACATAAAATGTAGTAGATGCAAATTTTGGAGTAATCATTATAGTTAGAAGCAATCAAAAATAATTATGCACAGCAATATAGGCAGAACTTAAAAGTGTCATGTTGAATGAGAAAAAGGAGCAAAAGTGCTACACAAGATGTATAGCATGGGACAAATACACAAAACAACATCCCATGGAATACAAGAGAATATATCCATTTAAGGATTTACATTAAAAGGCAGTGGAAGGGTTGGACAGGGAAGAAGAGTAGAAACAATCACAGTGAAGGGCAACCAAATCAAAACAAATGCAACACTAAACTATAAAGGAGCTTTACTGGTAATCAAAATAACTTTATTAGGAATTGATTAATAGAACTATACAACTGATTTACTTTTTAGGGAAAAAAACTAAATTATAACAATTTTTAAACCTACTTTTCTAGGTGCATGTAACCACAGCAATTTGCAATAAACTGAAATAAAAAAGCAAGTGAGGGTAACAGTGTGAATCCCTAAGGTCTCCATGGAATTCCCACTTCTCCATGAGAATATCTTATATATTTCATGTGGCAGGAGACCCTGGCATAAACACTGAGTTAGAGCCAGTCACAGTTCCTATATGTAGTAGAGTTAAATATCAAATGTAAATGATCTATATTTACCTATAATAAATATTTCGCCTATAATAAGTGTCATTATGGACAAAAATAAATATAAGAAGTGCTTAATATTTTCTTTTCAATTCCCCCAAAAGATTGTCTTGTATATTTCCTGGATGCACCAGTTCCTTTTTGAATACTCTCATTAATGGATGCTTATGACATAGCAGAATATAAAAAGGTGAGTTCTCAGATTAAAAAATGTTTTACATTTTCACGTCGTAACTGACAGAATGATGCAAATATGCTGTTTTTTTTTTCTTACCAAGACCCAAGTGATATGTAATGCTTACATCAAGGAAGAAAAAAATTATAAAACTACATAAATATTTGTTTTTTCTAGTCTTTTACATTCATTAAATATATATCCATGTATATATATATATATGTATATGTGTGTGTATATATATATCCATGTATATGTGTATATATATATACATGGATATATATGTGTACATGTACATATATATGTACATGTACATATATGTATACATGTACATATGTGTGTTTTCAGGGAAGAGCAATATAAAATATATATATATCCATGTGTATGTGTATATATATACATGTACATATATATATGTGCATGTACATATATGTATACATGTACATATGTGTGTTTTCAGGGAAGAGCAATATAAAATAATATAAAGATTGAAAAAAGACTTGACTGTACGTTAGGTTCTCCAAACTGCTAGTTTGTGACATTTTCCATATTGATGAACTGCAGTTTTGTCATGAATAAATTTGATCATGAATAATAATGGTGCTCTCTCTCTCCCTCGGATAAAGAGTAGGAGAGAACAGATTTCTGTGGCCCATTCTTTGAGCATCTGATTTCAGATACGTCTCCAGCAAGAGGATGATTTTGTGAACTTTTCAATTACACTAGTTAATAAATTCTTTGTCCCTTCATCATTTTTCTTGGTTGTGATTTAAAACTGAGATTCAATACATAAAATCTTCCTTCATACTCAGAAATGTAAGCAACATTTAAAAAATCTAAGCAACATATAAAAGTACTTCAAACAGTATGCTGAAAGAAGTTAACTGATTGAAACAGTCTACTTTCCACGTGAGGATTTCCTAAAATTTAGACAAACACTTTACTCCTCTACTCACATATCACTTTTCCAAGTGATAAAAGAAAAATAACACTCATCAAGAGACAAACATCGTTTAAGGTAGGAAAATGAAAACAATTTACAAAGGTAAATATTTTTGTCTTCTTTAATTCCAGATATTTGCACAGAAATAATAAAGCCACCATCTGAAAGCCATGCGCCTTTAATGGACTATAACTCACAAAGTTGCACACATATTTACATTTTCTCTCTCTCTGCTTTAGATTTTATTTTTTTAAACATTTATTTATTTATTTAAGTGGGGGTAGGAGGGCCAGAGGGAGAGGGAGAGAGAGAATCTTCAAGAAGGCTCCCTGCTAAGCGTGGAGTCAGAAGCAGGGTTCAATACCAGGACCCTGAGATCATGACCTGAGCCAAAATCAAGAGTAGGCCACTTAACTACTGAGCCACCCAGGTGCCCCTCAGCTTTGACTTTTAGATAAACTCCCTCAGATTTTCCAGTTACAGAACTGGAGAGCATTTCAGGTAATGACCTACATTTTTGACATTTTCATACATGTAACTGTCTACACTAATTAAAACTTCATGTTCAACATTTGCCATATAGTTTTGTTTCTTTATTTTTTTATTTTTTTAAGATTTTGTTTATTTATTTGACAGAGAGAGAGACAGCGAGAGAGGGAACACAAGCAGGGGGAGTGGGAGAGGGAGTAACAGGCTTCCCGAGGAGCAGGGAGCCCGATGCAGGGCTCAATCCCAGGACCCTGGGATCATGACCTGAGCCGAAGGCAGACGCTTAACAACTGAGCCACCCAGGCGCCCCTAGTTTTGTTTTTTTAAAGCCAACAGTCATTTAGCATATCTTTAAAAATAAAGTTTTCTGCTGCCCCAAAAAGCCTCACATTACCAATGAAAAACACTTATCAGAATGATTATGCATTTAGTTAAGACTGTCCAAACCCAAAGTATTTCTTGCTGTGGTTCTAAAAAAAGTACAACAAAACAATACAAAACAAAACCTTTATGTTCAAATACAGCTCAAAATTCCTTCCTCAACCCAACTCAGACTGAACCATACCCTGATAGCCTGAGCACCTATGAAGTAAAAGGGGAAAATATCTTCTTCTTTTGTCTTAATTTGAGAGAAAAGGAGGCAAAAGCCTTTTTACTTAATGCTCTTCGTAGTTAGTCTTTGGCTGCTGAATGACCTTTGCCCTTCCAGCCTCCAAATGTCAGCGATTTCATGGAGTGGATTTTTAGCTTTCTGGTGTACTCTCTGTTCTACTCAAGCTTTCTTCATAACATCATTTTCTGATGTGTGCTGTGCAAACTCAGGCAGAATCCCTGTGACAACCGCTTAGCTCCTTCCCCTGATGGTACACCAAGATTTTCTTGCTCCAGGTTTCTTGGTGAAGTTCTTGCAAGACAGTTCAGCCTGATAACCTCTACAACATCTTAATAGAATTCTTGAGTCTTGCACTGTATACAGAGAAATGTGGTTTGAAAATCGTTTACTTCTCTCTTTCAGCCAGGTCACTGTCAGCTGCTCCAGCAGAACCTGGAACCTTTACAGGTCACTAAGGGAGAAGTAAGCAGTCTCTTTTCTTCCTAAAAACTGCAGGATACAGGGCATGCTCCTTTATAACTCTCTGCTCTATCTTCAAGTACAGGGCGAAGCCTTTGAAGGTTTCTATCTGTGAGTGTGATGCAAGTCTACATTCTTTCAAGAACCCCTCTGACTTTACAAATGGGTTCAATTGGAGCCTTCTTCATTCGATTCTGGGGGAGTAGAAAAGTATCACCTCTACCACAAAAGAGATGGAGAAATGCCCCAGAACTCCTGAGAATTATCATCAAAGAATACCTTCTCTGACTAGTTTCTAGCTTTCTCCTAGGTAGCCTAGAGAGAAAGATGGTTGGGACTGTCATTTATATCAACTAAAAACCTATTCCTCTACAAGTAATCAAATTCCTACATAACAGTCACTCTAAAATAGGTGGTAATTTGAGTTTATTTTCTCATCTTGCAGGAAGTCTGATAAGTGGAGGAAAGGTCCCAATGAACACTTTATAATTCTTCCAAAGGGCTTTAGTTACAGCTGAGCTAAAATAATCCATTAAGCAATGGTAAAGTTTCATGACTTGGATCCTTGAAAAGGAACTATTTTCCAATTTATTTTGTTCAGTGTATGTTTGTTTCAGGAACATGTTAAGAACTGAAGATTTATATAATGTTATAATCCCTGGACGACCTTCGTATAGTAGAGAGAAATTTATGCACATGATTTTATTTCAATATGAAAGTGTAAAAATACAGGCAGTAAAAAATTAAAGGAATGTACAAAAATATGAAATTATCAAATTATGTATATCTTTGATTCATTCCTATTTTTTTCCTTCACCGTGAGAAACAGTAAAAGAAATTTCTCCACATCTTAAAAACTGAAAAATAGGACACGTTTTCAGAGAGAACCAAAATAAAAATGTCAGAGGACATCAAGTTGATCGTCAGCCCAACTAGATTATTTCTTATATCTGGGTCACATTTTAGGGCATGTAGTAGATTTCTTTTTGATAGATAAATTTCTTGGTTTCTCTATGTACATATACTTTTAAACCTAATGCTGCATCACCATGTGGCATCCATAATACTTCTCTATAAAATCTGCAGTGCTTTTCCAAAATATAAGGTTATACGCTATAATAAAAAGTGGTATGATAAGGATATAAACCATAGGCTGCTTTATATTTAAATGATTGCTTTGCCTGCACTATTACCACTGTCTTTTCTTACTTTGCTTAGTTACCCACCAAAATGTTTTGAAATTCAGATTATGATCCCCTTCATTAAAAATACTATTTATAGGAAAGAAATGATGCAGTGGCAAGCTAATTGATAATACATGTCTGGGACAGAGCTTGGCATGCAGGGTATTTATTAGGAGGGCTGGGGATCAACACCATGGATGGGGATGGAAAGAAGTAGAGGCAGGCAGAGAGACGCTGAGATGCAATTCAAGTACAAGAGCAGCCTCTCCTAATCTCTTCTAATCCCATGGAGAAAACTCTGAAATCAGAAGGCCTTGCACGTTTGTCCAGAGTTTAGTCAACATGGCCAGGGCTCTACATGGCCAAGCAAGAAGAGGCAGGCTAAGCACACTGACAGTGAGACAAATCCTGGAAGGACCAAGAGGTGAAGGCTCTCTGCTGACCACATTCCCAAAATGTCCATCTTGGAAGAAGTGTCTGAGCTATGCATTTCAGGCCAAGTGAGTAGGTTTATTATTTAATTAAGTTGGCAGCACATTCTTTCCTCCTGCTTCCACAGTTTTTTTGTTTGTTTTTTTACACCAAAGTGTGTTTAGTTAAAGGGGCTTGAGCTGGGGACCAAGGATCAGGGAAACTAACAAAGAATGGTGAAGTACCCTGGCACCATCAACAGCTGGAAGCAGTATTACCAGGGGGTCAAAGGGACAAGGTGAGAAGGTTATAGCTGGAATCAGAGGAGGGCATGTGGTCTTGGGGGAAGAACATGACCGTCACCTCTCAGCAGCTTGCCAGGGAGGGATCTGTGGGAAGAGCTACACAGACCTCTCTCCGCTCTGCCCTCTGATCTCTTTCCAGAGGAGCCAATTGAGTGAACCCAACAAAGAAGAGGGCAAGGGAGCCCGCAGCTGTTGTCTTAGAATCCGCTTCCAGAAGCTTAGAGTTGCGTGGCAAATGGCGGAGCATACATTTGAGGTGGCAAATGGTGAATCCAGTGCACAGCTCTCTTTCGTGAAATCCAAGATTTAGAGTCTACGTCAGAATAGTCTCTGTGTCCATAACAAGCATGGGGCATCGAGTAATAGATGAGGGAGTCAATAATACGTGGTCCATAAATGTTTAATCACTGGCTAGAGGGCATGTCTTATGTATTTTTACTTGTAAACATTGTGTGGAATTTGGTAGCACAGTGAGTTTTCTAAAATATCCTAAAAATGTCTATAGCGTCACAAGAAAAGATACTTTCAAAGGCCCCTCTGGCACACCCAGAAAACCCTTTTGTCTATCCCTCTACTGTCTAACCTCATCCACCTGAACTAAACTAAGTATTTGTTTTTCCTTCAAAACAAAGATTATAAATTAGAGGATTTATTAGACCTATGGAAGAACCACAACTTTCTCAAGTAATCAAAGAAAACACACAGGAAAAGAATCAACAGTGCAATGCCAGCAAACTTCTACAAACGAAACAGAGCCAAACTAAAATTAAAGGAAAAACTATAGACTGCATTAAAGTTGACAATAAATTCAAATCCAGATAATTATTTTAAATATATAAGAAAAATCCCTGGGGCATAATAGAGGGCTAATCATTATTATTACTACTGGCTACCATTTCTTGAGAGCTTTCTATGTGCCACACCCTGAACTTAAGAGACTATATATATAGTCACATATATGTATATATACAGACACATATAATTTGATATGATTTTACATATTAAGTTATTCCTCAGAATCATATTTTACTTCAAATACTCATTTTAGAAGTGAGAAAACTGAAGCATTGAGAGGTTAAGTAAATTTCCAATATTATCACATTTGAATTGGAATTTAAAACCATATCTGGCTGGACAAATACAATTCTCATTATATAAAACAATATATAGTTAGCTAACAAGTGGAAACATTTCATTCTCACTAATTGCTGCTGGTAGAACTGCCTTACTATGTGAGTGAATTATATACTTATTAAATTACCAACACTTTTTTTTTTTTTTTTTTAATAACCCTCATTGCCGGTTGGGTGGCAGAAAAAAAGCACAGTCCTACAGTTAATACTATAACACTTGAGAAGACAAACCAGAAGAACGCCTCAGGACCTCTGCAACCTCTGCTTCCGTGATCATACACCTCACACATGTGGCCAGGAAAATAACAAAGGAGCAAGGGAGAGACTCATATTGTCGGCATAACTTTCTTGATCTCCTTTACCTGACTCCATAAACTGAGGTTTCTTAATGTGCTACAATTTACTGAGTTATCCTATAGTTTTAAGAGATTAATTTTAAATTTTATTTTTTCATGTTTAGCCCAATATATAAACTATATGCTACTCTCACTAGTATATATTATATACTAGAATTATATATATATTTCTTCTAGTCTTTTGCGTTTGGGACTTTAAAAGAAAGAAAATATAAAATGCCACACCACTGGGGCGCCTGGGTGGCTCAGTCGTTAAGCGTTTGCCTTCCGCTCAGGTCATGATCCCAGGGTCCTGGGATCGAGCCCCTGCTCGGTGAGCCTTCTTCTCCCTCTTCCACTCTCCCAGCTGTGCTTGCTCTCTCTCTCTCTCTCTGTGTCAAATAAATAAATAAAATCTTAAAGAAAAATAAAATAAACCGCTACACCACCAGAGAGTGCATGGAAGGCACCTACCTAACTGCATGGCCGGAAGGGCCTAATGCACTTCTGAAGATGAGCAGCAGTACAATCTTCACCAACTTCTGTCTTTCCTGTATCTTTCTTTCATTTTTTGTAAATTGAGGTATAATTGGCACAGGTTATATTAGCTTCAGGTGTACAACATAATGGTTCAATATTTGGATATGTTGCAAAATGACCACCGCATTAAGTCTAGTTAACATCTGTCATCATACAGAGTTACAGAAGTCTTTTCTCTTGTGAGGAGAGCCCTTAAGATTTACTCTCTTAGCAACATTCACATATGAATACAGTATTATAAACTATAGTCACCATGCTGTATATTACATTTTCAGGACTGGGTTTTATTTATTTAGATTCCACATATGAGTGGTACCCCGTATGGTATTTGTCTTTCTCTGACTTATTTCATTTAGCATAAAGTCCTCAAGATCCATCCATGTTGTTGGAAATGGCAAGATTTCATTGAAAGACATTTCTTGAATCACCTTTCTCTTGAATGTTTTATCTAAATTTGAAAATCCAATCATTATGTCTAATCCATATACCCAGCATGGGTTTCTTTACAAAATATTTATGAGAAGAATTTTTTTCACATATGACTTTTGGTAGGCTTGAATATACAATTACAGTGGACATTCATTAATTTGCCTTTTATTATGGGATTTCAATGGTTTAGAAGGTGAAAAAAAAGAAGCATGATAACCACATTCACAAAGCTTGCATTCTTAGAATCGAGATATTAACCAAGTCACATAAATAAACATAAATTATTAACTGTGACCATGGCTATAAAAGTGAAATGTTATGAGGTGATATAATAATGGGAATTAATAAACCTAATCCATAAGGTCAATGAAGCCTCCCCTTTTAGTGGTGACTCGGTTGAGAAAACTGTTCATTCTCTAAGTCAATTTAAATCCTTTCAGGGCGCCTGGGTGGCTCAGTTGGTTAAGCGACTGCCTTCGGCTCAGGTCATGATCCTGGAGTCCCGGGATCGAGTCCCGCATCGGGCTCCCTGCTCAACAGGGAGTCTGCTTCTCCCTTGACCCTCCTTCCTCTCATGTGCTCTCTCTCTCTCGTTCTCTCTCTCTCTCAAATAAATAAATAAAGTCTTTAAAAAAAAATAAAAAATAAATAAATCCTTTCAATCATATGGTCAGACTGGCGGGGATTTCAGTTTGCTTGGGCTCAGAGTTCTGGCTCCCTGAATTAACACTTTAGTCAATGGGAATCTCAAAGCTATTCCTTTCTGGGATTCTGTTATTTTAGAGAGGCACATAACTGTGATATAGGGAAGGGTCTGTGCTTCTGTTCAGATCCTAAATCCTGTGTCCTTTCCTGTCTTGATTGAAATGTTCCTGTCTTAAGGTAAGCGTCTGCAGATTCTCATGATCCCTTAGGCTTCAAGACCTACAGCCTCCTCCTCCTCATGAAAAATGTATTACTTGTCTCCCACATTCTTAGGTTTTATTCAACAAAGGCCACTTAATTATGCCCTGAGGACAATGGCTGCCCAAATTACCGTGCATACCACCACTTTTTTCCTTTGGGATGGAGACAGGAAGGACTGAGAGACTAAAAACAAATTGCACCTCTAATCCTTTACCATCTTCTTTTCAGTTATTTGAAGTAGTGAGAATAAAACATACATGGATATTCCAATAAATTATTTTGCCATAAATTCATTCGACATTAATCCTAAAAATATATATATATCGTTGCTTAGAACATGTTAATTAAAAAAAAAAAAAAAAACCCTTGGCTACAAGGCAGAAGATTCTCTGTCACTGCTTCCACTTCAGGGAGAGAGCTATCTGTACCCTTTCAGAGGTTAACCAAAACTAGAAACAACTTCCCTATGTTGTTTATCAGAAATAATAAGTAGCACAATGATTAAATATTTTCCTAGGACATCTTTTAAAAGTCAATA
This sequence comes from Eumetopias jubatus, assembly GCF_037043125.1. NCBI lineage: Eukaryota > Metazoa > Chordata > Mammalia > Carnivora > Otariidae > Eumetopias > Eumetopias jubatus. The sequence continues at coordinate 169,333,339 of NW_028274809.1, read as the reverse complement.
ACTTGCCCACAACGGAATTAGAAGTTGGCTTTTGTTTATTATTTAGAATTTAATTTATTTGACTTCTAATTGACTTTCTCCTTTGTTAGTCTTCCTTTTGTTATTAAAACAATTAATTTCTTGCCTTTTCTATTTAGCTATGTCCAAACTGCTCTTGCCTTTAAATGTTTTGTTTTTTAATTGGTTTCTTGATTCTCATTAGCTTTCAGGAGGGTTCCTTTTAGTTACATTTATGTTCGTGGAGGGGCAAAGGAAGCTTCCTATAGAAACGGTCTTAAATTCAATTTTTAAAATCCAAATTATTTCTATTTTACCCTTTGATTTTCCTTCTACTTCTCGTATCTTTGTTTTCCTATTAAATTCCCTCTTCACTTTTTCTTCTCCATTTTTGCTCTCTGATATTGGTAACTTCTATTATTCACCACTTTCCCCAGAAAGATGCAAATTAATGAAATTCTTCCCAGTCATTGCCTAGACCATCTTTGTCCCTACGTAAACAAAACAATCAATCTGTTTTAAAACACAGTCAAATAAGAGGAGGCAAAGGTCACTGTGCCGGTATAAATCCTATTTGGACAGGTATGGAATAACAAGTAATCAGTGTGGCTTTTAGTGAAGTAAATCTCTGGTCTGAAATCACAATGCACCACAGAACTAAAGCTAGTTAGAAACTTATGAAGTTCTTACTACTGGTAAGAACCTGAATGAATACAGATAAATCAAGCAACAGTATAGGAAAAAATAAAGTTTATGGTGTATTAGTAAATATTTTTGTGTATTAGGATCAGCACCTTTTTTTTTTTTTAGATTTTTTTTTTATTTATTTGACAGAGAGAGACACAGCTAGAGAAGGAACACAAGCAGGGGGAGTGGGAGAGGGAGAAGCAGGCTTCCCGCCCAGCAGGGAGCCCGATGTGGGACTCGATCCCAGGACCCCGGGACCAGGACCCGAGCCGAAGGCAGACGCCTAACGACGGAGCCACCCAGGCGCCCCCAGGATCAGCACTTTTTAAGAAACAAAACACCTCTCTTTCCATCATGAGAACATTTACTGTACTACCTTGTAATAGCTTATTTGCTTTTCTATGTGTCTTGTTAGACAGGAGCTCTGGAAAGACAGAGATATCTTAAATTTTGTTTCCTTTTTAACCCCAATATGTTGCATATTACGTGGTACACTGCAGGCTTTCATTACACTTTGATAAGACAAGGGATAATAATAGTGATAGGGGCGCCTGGGTAGCTCAGTTGGTTAAGCGACTGCCTTCGGCTCAGGTCATGATCCTGGAGTCCTGGGATCGAGTCCCACATCGGGCTCCCTGCTCAGCAGGGAGTCTGCTTCTCCCTCTGACCCTCCCCCCCCATGTGCTTTCTCTCTCTCTCATTCTCTCTCTCTCAAATAAATAAATAAAATCTTTAAAAAAAATAATAGTGATAGCTGTGTCTCCATTCGACGTAGCAAATTAAGTGCCACTTTAAGGGGAGTTGTAGGAAAATAATAAAGCAGACTTATGGTAATTATATCAAAGAGATAAATCAAAGTCTCTTCACAGAATATCATTTTGTGTGGTATCTGGGTTATACAAGTCTTACAGCGTAGTGGGACCGACAGCCTTCTCTAAACCTCCGCCAAAGTATGGTTAACCTGAGGATAGCTGGTCACTGGTCAGTTTCCATCCTGGAGAACAGAATTAGGGGATGCTCCCCATAGGAGTCTGTATTTCCAATGAAAACATCTGAGACAGAAATCTCAAAGTCAGGAAAAAAATAGGAAATAAAAATAAATATTTTTGCCATGAAAATATAGCACTATTTTTTTAACATCTGGTCTAACTTAAAATATATGTAAGTTGGCATGTTCTGGACTGGAAAAGCAAAATCCATACTAAAGAAAGACACAGAAGGACACACAGTATCTAGTTTAGAAACACATGTTCACAATTCTAGAGAGGCCACTGCAACTGAACACCTCAGAAACCAATGCAAGGCTTTAGTTTTTTGTTTGTTTTTAAGATTTTATTTATTTATTTGACAGAGCAGCGAGAGCAGAAACACAAGCAGGGGGAGTGGGAGAGGGAGAAGCAGGTCTCCCGCTGAGCAGGGAGCCCGATGTGGGACTCGATCCCAGGACCCTGGGATCATGACCTGAGCCGAAGGCAGACACTTAAGGACTGAGCCACCCAGGCGCCCGGCTTTAGTTTGTTCTTGCCTGTACCTGGAGGTGTGAACTGCAGCAGAGGAGAAAGGTATGTCCAAAACACTATTTGAATAACAAAGTGAATACAGAAAGAACCTGTTTCCTTTCTAATCTCAACGTGAAGCTTTCACAATGGCTTTGTGCCTTCTTCTGTTATAGGAACACCTATCCCAGTAGTATCAATTTCAAGTGCTCTAAACCAGAATACTGTTCTTGTTGTGTCAGAGGAAGGACAACTCACAAAAAGTAATAGGCATCAAATGGCCTGCTTCTGTGAGGTGATCCTGCTTTGGGTGAGATAACGGGGGGAATGCTGATATCTGTGATGAAAGTCCAGTGAACAAAGGTTCTCACGAGTGTGATTTATGGTAGCTGAGACTGTTATGGTACCTGTCCTCATTCAGTCACACAATTGATATGGGAAAGCCTTAATTTCTCTTAAAGTTTTTAGAGAGAAAAAAAAAAAAAAAACCCACAACAAAGTTTGAGAAAGCAAATATTGCTATCAACTGTTACAGTGAGTTTCCTTAGTTGGGCAATGGATGGGGACTTCATATCAAATATTTAGAGACACATCGAATGTGAGAGGAAATACTCTTTCTTGTGGCTCACCCAATTCCTCACTTGGTTCTTCAGGCAGCCAGCCTGCCTGCAAAAAGGAATCCTTTGTATTATCTTCCCCCCTGTAGGAAGGGATGCTTGCCCCAGTAGGCCAAGGCTTGTGATGGTTCAGTTTTGGCTGTGGTGGGAATAAAAACATGGGGGATGGAGGATGCGAGAGAGGTAGGGACAGAGTAGCTAACCTGACTCTGCATTGCTATCCCGTGGAGATAGAGTGAGCATGCATTCCTTGAATAGAGGATAGCTGCATTACTTCTCAGAAATACATTTTTCCTATTTGAAGTTTAAGTAGGATTTCAGTTATTCACTCAAGAATTTTTGAACACCTTGTGCCTGGATATATATAATTTGGCATCTTTTGAAACTCTACTAAAAGCTATTCCTAATGTGGTTGATTACGTTTTTTCATAATTTTCTTTAATCAAGTTTAATTAAACAATTTTTTATTACTTTTAGTAGAGAATAAGTGGTTATTCTTTTAAGTGTCACCTGTCTAACCTCATCTACCTGGCTTCACATCATATTTTTAATAAGTAATCATTTTATGATAGTTTAGTTATATTCTTTTCAGTACCATTTTTTATAAAGATTTTATTTATTTATTTGACAGAGAGAGAGAGAGAGACAGTAAGAGAGGGAACACAAGCAGGGGGAGTGGGAGAGGGAGAAGCAGGCTCCCCACCGAGCAGGGAGCCCGATGCGGGACTGATCCAAGGACCCTGGGATCATGACGTGCGCTAAAGGCAGACGCTTAATGACTGAGCCACCCAGGTGCCCCTTCAGTAGCATTTTAAAAAAAATAACCGTCCTTAGGAGAAAAGATGGAGAGCACCAAGATAAGTAATTAGGATAGGTTTCAACAGAATTATTACTTGGAAAATGAACTATATTTTCTGACAGTTTAAGGAAAAAAGTCAAAAAGGCTTAAAAAGAAGTTAGATCCTAAGATAGACTGCAGATTTTTATTTATAAAATTAAAGCAAAATCACGCTCCATACTATATAAATTTTAAGCATATATAACTACCATATATATATAGTTTATATATAAAATAATTTCTAAATTTTAAGTAAGCATGTTTACTCCTGATATCAGCATGAAGGGATTCAGTATCCTTGCTATGTCTATGTAAAGTATCAGGTATACATATATACGATGTAAATTTATTCAGCATTGTTCATTTTTTTACCTTGTATTGTCATATCAGAATGGGTCTATTTCTATGGTATCTTGAGATGCTGGGATAGGAGCTCCAGAATAGAGTCCTCCTGTATATAAATATGTTTATTATATCTAGTATTCAAAAATCAAGGCTTTTTCTTATTACTCAATGTCATTATTTACATATTTCATATTTTTATGAATTCAGATATATATATGAGATATGACTTTTAAGAACGTGCGTATACAGTCAAAGCTTCTGAAACACATTAAATTATCTCTTTTGATTAAATAAAACATACTTTAAGAAAATGTATTTCATATACTCTTGCTTGGAATCCCTCTAACTCACCAACAGTCATTTTTATGTTTGAAATTTCCCACCAAGAATACTGACAGAAGAAAAAAATATGAGTATAAAGGCAGACTTAACCTCACCAGCATTTTTCAATAATCCCAGAATCAGTTTCTTTTTAAAAACAAACTAGAAACTTTGATTTTATGCAAAAATAAGCCATGGTAAGAATAGGGATGCTAATATCTCACTGTCCTTTATTCAGTTTAATATTAGAGAACTCGGAAAATCTATTAGTTGTCTTTAATTGCAAGTTCATGGGTTCTGTCACAGATGGAACAGATCATCCTTGTTTGTGCCTGTGTCCATGGTGCTGACGCAGGATCTTAACTAAGAGTTCAGTGCCAGTTTTTTTCCAGTCAGCTTGCTAAGCTGCATATGTCTGAATTGTACTGGTTGGACAGTTCTGAATGTTCAAGCTGTAAACCCTTAAGGCAGGGATTATTTCCATGGAAAACTGCATAACACAGTACGCTTTACCAGCACAAAGCAATCAATATCAGAATGCCCTAAAATGGAAACCAGCTTGGTTTGTGCACATCACATACAAAGGAGCAAATATACCCCAATGCATCTTGTCTATTCATCTTTTTTGCACCTCCTTATTCCTTCAGCTTCTCATACAGAAAAGCTATTTAAAGTGCATTTCATTGTCCCATGTAAGTTCTGTTCAGACACAGGGCATGGTTATAAATTGGGTACAAATTAACCTTTATTTTTAGGTTGCCCCAGAGTATATTGCTGTGTCCAAAAAAACTACATAGAAAAACAAAGGACAGCTGTGTAATTATTGGCTAATTAAATATTTTCTTATTCTCATCACACTATGTGTGAGTCCAGAGTTCCTGGGAGATAGCCAATTATGACGCATTTTCAAGTCTAGGAATTATGACAAAATGACATTACATGCAAATCTGAGGGAAATATGGTTCAGCATTAATGCAGTATGTGCCATGTCAATGCCAATATGTTTTAGTATAGCTTTGCAATGAGTTCACCAAAAAAGCAAGTCAAAGTATGTATTTATAAATCTCTTCCTGGGAATGACTTTAAAATACACTCTTATAGAGCATATTGTTATCTTTTTCAATGAACTGAACTCCAATGTATAGATGGAGAGGGATAGAATTTCATTATTTACAAAAGAGAAAGAAACCTAAAAGCCTCATCACCATTGTGTTGGTTGTTTCATTTCACCTATGTGTTTCTATGGCCTTTTCCCTCATTTAAGCTGACACTGTATTACCAAAAGGGGCAATGCTAAGGCTGCCACAACCAGAGGTTTGCTTTTATTCTCCGAGCTTTTTGCTTGAAGTTACGATTTTTCCATTAGTCTTTAAATAGGTAGCATCTGTTCATGCCTATCTTTCACTGCCCATGTTCTAGATGTTTAGGTGAATCAGAGAGAAAGTGATGAAAGAGGGTATCTTGCTTCCTCTCTAAATCAGCAAATTTTCAGTTCTCAGTTGGTATTTTCAACTTACTGGGGTTCTAAAAAATACTAAATATACAGTATTAAATACTAAGTCTTAGCAGCTTAGAGTAAGAATACTAAGTCTATCCCCTTTAATATATTAATATATTTGCATAATGGTTTTTATGAAAATCTCTTCAATTCACATCCGTTGTAGCAGGACATATGAAAGCAAACCAAACAAGTGTCTTCACAAATTGATGATAAGTATGGCCCATAATTCATCATCCATAATGGTGTTGGTCTACTCAATACAGAACGAGTCATTGTTGTATAAGTAAGCAGTGAAAGCAGCTACCCTTAGAATTTATAGCCTCTATCCTGCATGAAACCAACTCTTATGCCAACATGAGCTGACTATGTTTGGTAAACTTAGTTAAGAAAATGAATGGTATGATGTGCATTTCATCTTTACTTGGGAGAGAAATCACATTCTACCCAGATACCCCGTTTCTATCCTGGAAAGAATACATTTGTTTTTGTGTTCCTTTAAAATTATAAACATAATTATGTTTATTAAAATATTATATTAATATTTAATTAATTATAATTAATTATAATTAATTAAATATTAATATTAATTAATTAATTAATATATTATATTAATATAATATTAATAAACATAATTACCATAAAGCATAATATATGCTTTACACAGTACTGATGATATCTGAAGGGTAATAAATGTTTAAAAATTAAATGTAGGAAATAGGCATCATGGCTTAAAATTTAGTTTCAGAAATAAGGAGAAATATTAACTTGTTCTAATCTTTTCAGAAGATCTCAGAATTTCATTTTTATTTGAGCTACATAAAACACATAGTATTTTCATTAATGTGGATTGATATTTTAGTTCATGTAGCTAGATAGTTTCTCAGTATTTTCTGCCATGCATACAAAATTTCTTCAAATCCCTATCTGGTCCTTTCTCCACTCCTGCCTTAACAGGACTGGGAAAGATTCTCTGAGCCTGCTGCTTCCACTCAATATTAATCCCAGCATACTCTGTCATTTCGGAGCCAGAGACTGTGCCAGCTGAGTCTCAATCACTGAATTTCACCAGCCGATAGGATAAAATTAAGAAAGACAAACAGCAATGACCCAAAAGTAAGGTTGAGTCAAAAGATGCGTTAAGGGCACCTGGGTGGCTCGGTTAAGCATCTGACTCTTGATTTCAGCTCGGGTCATGATCTCAGGGTTATGCGATGAAGCCCCACATCAGGCTCCACGTTCAGTGGGGAGTCTCCATGAGATTCTCTCTCTCCCCCTTTCCCCATGCTCTCTCTCTCTAAAATAAATAAATCTTAAAAAAGAAAAAACCCAAACAAAAATGCATATGGATGCCATTAAAATATTTGAAATTAGTAACTATTTTGCAATCTCTTTTTCCATTCCAATATCTAGTATTTACTGACATTATATAGATATCAGCTTATCTCATGGTAAAAACCACAAGATATCTATGATTTGGGGAATATATCAACCTAGCTATGGTGTTTATTTTTATGAAATGACATTTCTCTTTGAGAACTATATTATTAATATATGTAAATACTGTTGCCAGAAAACCGACCACAGGATGGAAGATTTGCAGCATTCATAAAAATGAGCTATGAGCCACCTTATAAAAAAATCAACTCTCTACTTAATAGTAATAAAGAAAAATTTTAAATAATGCAGATTATAAAGAATGATTTTTTAGGGGGGTGTAGAGGGAGAAGGAGAGAGAATCTTAAGCAGGTTCCCTGCCCCGCATGGAGCCTGAAGTGGGGCTCGACCTCATAACCCTGAGATCATGACTTGAGCTAAAATCAAGAGTTGTATGCTTAACCCATGGAGCCACCCAGGTGCCCCAAGATGATCATATTTTTATAGAGTTAAACAAAATTTTAAGACTCCAAAAAATTTATGGATGGAAGAGAGGAGTAACTGCCCCAACACCAGCAAGTTTCAAATTGACTTAATGACTGGGATGCAAAATAAGGAACGAGATGTGGAATTCAAAAGGCATCTCATTTAGATCCAAAGACCATGCCGAAGTATTTTAGAAGTTAGAGACAATTAGAGCAGTGAAAGTTATTGGTCCAGACACAGTTCCCACTATGCCACGTAGTGGGCTTGTCGAGAGATGAAATGATTACTCAAGAGTACAATAATTTGGAACAAAGAGAGGCCCGAAGGGGTAGCACCACCAGCGAAGGGCAAGAGTGCAGGCTCCAAGGTGAAGCCCCGAGTCTAAGTGGACTCTTGGTTTTACTATTGCAGAATGTAAAGTACACGGAAACAAGGAGGGAAAAACAACTCCAGAAAACAATCACGTGAGGGGTGGTGGGGAACTGTGTACATGACTAATAGCACGGATCCTAGTGAGGCATTAACTAAGGGGCTGCAGGGGATGGGAGACCTGAGCTCAGCAGGCCTAGCCATCTTATCCACCATCACTGCTGTTTACAGCATGTACTGTCCTCAGCGGAGGACACTGGTCCTACGGACCAATGGCAGGAATAACTGGCTTTTGCCACATCGGGAATAACTGGCTGTCGCCGCACGCACAGACCTGCTGCCGTTTACACGCGTTCCAGGTCTTACTGTCTTTTCCCTGCTGAGGTCTTGCTCTCCCACACCACTACCTGTCAAATTCAGACAAAATGTGTATCTTCCTTTTGAGCAGTTCCACTAACCTTACTTAAAATTTCTGAGTTTTAAAAAATGTACTAGATGCTGCGTGTTTGTTTATACAATATCTATACATTTCTTCCTCCTGCATGTAATTCCTTAAACAATTATGTCTGGTATTTTCAATAAAGGAAGGCTCTTCGATTAAATCCAGGATGAGCCATTTCTAAACTAAATGGGAAATGTTTACTTTATTTTCCTCCATTCTCATCCTTCATTTTAAGGATGGACCCATAACACAATTCTGATCTTCATTATTAAGTCTTTTTATCTGAAGACTTTTGCACCCCAAAAAGAGGTAGGTAAAAAAACAAAACAAAAACAAAAAGCCCTACTCTTTTTTTCTGCGTTGGATCCGGCAGTGTGGAGAACATTAATGCTGTGACCTCCTTTGACCATGAGGCAACAAGCTTAAAGACAAAAAGCAAACAGGCAAGAATAGAAAAGCAGGATGAAATAAATAACATCACTCCATACTGTCACAAATGGCAGGACTTCCTTTTTTTTTTATAACTGAATATTAGGTGATATTCATTAAATGAATAAGTAAATTTGACCCTTCCAGAATTGTACTACATAAATTATTATATACCTATGTAGAAACTTTTTCTAATTTGGCAGATTATAACAAACTATATGTGGAATGAATAAAATGCAATAAAATAGTTAATCTTGTCAAAATATATTTATAAGAAGTAGGTCAGACATGAAGCTTCCAGTTTGATGTCTGTATTATCTTTCCTGAAGAGTAGTGTATACATGGTTCTTTAAAGCATTCCTAGAAGGTAATAGTTTAGGAAACAATATGAACCTGTACTTTCTACAAGTGTAAAACCCATGTGTTTTTTTTGTTTCAAGAGAAGGCAAGATGGGGGCGCCTGGGTGGCTCAGTCATTAAGCGTCTGCCTTCGGCTCAGGTCATGATCCCAGGGTCCTGGGATCGAGCCCCACATCGGGCTCCCTGCTCGGCGGGAAGCCTGCTTCTCCCTCTCCCACTCCCCCTGCTTGTGTTCCTGCTCTCACTATCTCTCTCTCTGTCAAATAAATAAATAAAATCTTAAAAAAAAAGAGAGAAGGCAAAATGAAACAGGAACAATCACTTTATAATTTTGTTACAACTGTGATCTTTTTTTTGACATGTGCATTAAGACTGGGATCATTATTACTTCATATGAAAGCACTTAAGCTATTTATATTCAGTTTATTAAATAAACTTTCCCAAATTAAAAAGTATGGACATTGTATGTGTGTATTTTGTGAAAAGAGGTCTTAGGGGGAAATGAGAAATTAAACTTTAATTCTATGTTTCAACAATCATACTTGAATGGAAACTTTCATGATAAAGTTTTGTAAAATTTTTACAATTTCCAGTATAAAATTAGGGAAAATAAGTAGTAAGCTACTTTTATTCAAGGAAAATTTTTCTTATCTATGTGCATAGTAAATATGAAGTGTTCAACTGAGATAACTATCAAAATCATATTTTTCTTTAACACTATGAATCTTCTTTTAAATTATGTTGTATTTCTTAAAAGGAAAGAAATTTTGAAATGTCTCAATGCTAATACAAAAGTTTTGTGAACTTAAGTTTCTGTGAGCAACAGTTTGCTCATCTGTAAAACAGGTTGGTAGAATATCAATTTTATTAGGTCTATGTGAGTGAGTATCAAATAAGATTGTACATGATACTTTTGTTTTTTTTTAAATTAAGTTCTTTAATTCCAGTACAGTTAACATACAGTATTATATTAGTTTCAGGTGTACACTTTTTTATTTTTATTTTTATTTTATTTTATGTTGAGAGAAAGAGAGGGGGTAGGGGCAGAGGGAAAGAAAAAATCCCAAGCAGGCTCCACACCTTGTGTGGAGCCCAACATGGGGCTCCATCTCACAACCCCAAAATAATGACTTGAGTTGGAAGGAAGAGTTGGACGCTTAACCAACTGAGCCACTCAGGTGCCCCAGGTGTACACTTTTAAACCAAAGGCTGAAAGATGATAGGATATATCCAAATGAATGTAAGGGAAAAAATGAAGAAATAGACCTTTTAGTTCTAGAATACAGCTGTGTGAAAAAGTAGAGTTAGAGCAATAACTTATTTGGAAAACAAAATGGTCAGTGCATTAAGAATGTAAAGTGTCGTGTTTAGAAAAGCAAATGGCAAGATGAGCAGATCCCAGTTTATGAAGGAACTTGATTTTTCACTCAAATGAGCTTTGACTTGCTATAAAATTTATTTTAAAAGGTAAATAAGAGTTTGACTTTTTCTCTAAAGAGCTATTTCCACAAGCGCCCTTTTCAAAATTTCAAATAAGTTTTTTTAGTTAAGTCTCAAAAATACTAACCTAAGCTGAAGAATAGAGAGTTAGAATACAATTGAATTAGGGGGTGATTTTGGACAGCAGGAAGATCAACCCGGGGTCCACTAATAACAAGAACAACACAGGGACATGCGAGAGAAGAGATGAAGAAATTGCATATACAGCCCTGCCTGAGACTCTGTGAAAATGAATATTGAATAGCAATAAGGGAGGTAAGACAGTTATTACACTCAGATGTTATTCTTGGAATTTGGGTTCATGAAATGAGGCTGAGAATTAGGTTTACAAAAATAGGCACAGTTTAAAATTGGATTTTTTCTTATACTAACTGAAAAAAAACACAACTTATATATTAATAATGTAACAAACCTTTCATATATATGAACGGACAGACACACACACACACACACACACACACACACACACACACACAGATCTTCCTGGGGTTATGTCCCAATAAACCCATTGCAAGTTGAAAATATCATGAGTTAAAAATTCGTTTAATACACTTCAACTGCTGAATACCAAAGCTTAGCCTACCACAAATGTGCTCAGAAACTTACATTAGCCTACAGTTAGTCACAATCACCTAACACAAGCCTATTTTATAATAAAGTGTTGAATACCTCATGTAATTTATTAAACACTGTACTGAAAGTGAAGAATGGAATGGTTGTATGGGTACAGAATGGTTCTAAGTGTACCAGTTGTTTACCCTCATGACTGTGTGGCTACCTTCAGCTTAGGTTAGTATTTTTGAGACTTAACTACCCAGGCTCTCTGCCACTGCCCAACATCACAAGAGAGTATCCACCACATATTGCCATCCTGGGAAAAGATATAAATTCAAAATCTGAAATATGATTTTTACTGAATGCATATCACTTCTGCACTATCATAAAGTTTAACAAAATCTGTAGGTTGCATGATCGTAAGTTGGGGATTGTCTGTACCCATAAAGTAAGTTTAATATTAATAAATGTAAGATTTTGAGTTGTATGCTACTATCTTGATTTTTTTAGACAACTGTCTACTAGAGGAAATTCCTAAGGGTTAAAATTCATTTTAATCGATCTTCACAGTTCCCCCATTTTTTCCTTCTAAAAGGAGACATCAAATCCTTATAGGTCTGATAGCTACAAATTTTAGCCAAGTCCCTTAAACATTTTATTTTCTCTTTTAAACTCCTGGCAGCTGCTTTAAAGTCTTAGCTATCTTGCACGTCTCTCCCCAAAGTTGCCATCCTGAAAACACTTGTTCAAGTAACAAAGTAGTCAAGAATGTTTTCTTTATTCTTATTTTTCTTCTATTTTGGCTTTATTTTTTCTCTACTAGAAAATCAGAGTTACTAAATGGTGGTGGTATATTCCATAAATGTAGAACGATTTTAATGACACTGAATAGGCATTTTTCCTGACATAAAAAGCAAGCTATAAAATTAAATTCCAAGGACGATTCCAGAGATATATTAATGTGATCTATTTATGACATAGGGAAAAAAGTATAAAACATTTTAAACCATTTATTACTACAGTAAATTGTAGTTGACTGCAGAGGACTAAGCTCAGACTATTGGAAAAAGAGCAAGAAGAATCTTCAAATGATATTCCCATTAGATGGCATTGTACTTGATACTTGTATTTTGCTTTTTGGTTTTTCATCATTTTTCCCCCAGAAGTTACAGGCTTTATCTTTCACTTCTTTGGAAAAATTAGTGGAACAGGAAAAATAGTAAGACACAGAAATGCATATTCTCTTTTTTTTTTTTTAAAGATTCTATTTATTCATTTGAGACATAGAGATACAGAGAGAGAGAGAGAGAGAGAGAGAGAGAGAGAGAGAGAGCACGAGCAGGAGGAGAGGCAGAGGGAGAAGCAGGCTCCCCACTGAGCCAGGAGCCGGACATGGGGCTCGATCCCAAGACCCTGGGATCACGACCTGAGCCGAAGGCAGATGCTTAACCATCTGAGCCACCCAGGCGCCCCAGAAATGCATATTCTCTTTATTTCTCCATTTATGTGGTAGAACATTTATAATCTTTTAAAAATTATTCTTCTTCAGAACTGCTGATGTTCCTTGTTGTTGGGTTGGGCCATTGTGTATTTGTTTGGGGGCGGGGAGTTGTATGCAGTTATCATTTGTTTAGGGACTTGTCCAAACTATTTTTGCAAGGACTGTATTCCTTATCTCTATGGTCACTGAAGTCTTGGTTCCATTATCTGCAATCAGCCAGTGACCTGACAGATTGCCTTGAATATAAAACAATAGCCAGCCCTGCACTGGTCCCTCAGAGAACCAGTAGGCAAATCAAAATACACCCCACCCACCTTAATCCTTGGAGAACAAAATTCTTATGCCCAACTGGCACCGGCAAGCCACACCAGGTACAGGAACCAGGAATTTGATCTACCAATCCCACAGCTGCCTCTCAAGGGACTGGAGGAAGGGAGATGGTAGCTGCTATGCAAATGCAAAATCTGGCAAAATTTCCAACCTTTTGAACCTTTTTCTTCATTTAACACCCCTCTCTATGCTGTCAGTAGTCAACTTTACTCCAGAGTTCCGTGATATTTGATTCTCATGGTTCTTGATAACTCACAGATTTTTTTTGTTGCCAGGATTGATTTCTAAAACTTTCTACTCTGAAATCTTTCATGAGGGCATTCCTGTTGTAAAGACATATTTTAATGGCATGTCTAATCTCTTTTATTGGTACAATTTGATTTTCCTTATTTTCTCTATAGGTAATTCAAAAAATATTTAGTTTCATTTTCAGTGTTTAATTCTGTTATTTTACTAATTACATATTTAATATTTTCATTGCAAAAAAATTATTCATGTTGTTATTCACCTTTTTCAGTTCCTTATCATATATATATAATACATATATTTAAAATTTGCATATGTTTCTTCCAGTATTAATGAGATATAATTCATATTTAACATTATGTAAATTTAAGACATACAAGGTGATAATTTGGCATACTCAATATTGCAAAACAATTACAAAAATAGGGTTAGTTAACACCTCCATCACCTCCCATAATTACAACTTGTTTGGAGTGATTAAACATTTAAAGTCTACCCTCTTAGTAACTTTCAAGTATAAAACACAGTATTTTTTTTTTCAAATTATTTAAGTTCTGATTAGTTAACATATAGTGTAATACTGGTTTCAGGAGTGGAATTTAGTGATTCATCACTTACTATAACACTGCTCAATACAGCATAAAATACAGTATTATTTACCACAGTCACCATGCTGTATATTAGATACCCAGAATTTATCTTATAATTGGAAGTTTGTACCCTTTGACCAACATCTCCTCATTTTCCAAACCCTACATCCCCCAGAAACCACCACTGTACTGTTTTTATGAATTCAGCTTTTTTAGATTCCACATATAAGTGAGATCATACAGCATTTGTCTTTCTGTCTGACTTATTTCATTTAGCATAATGCTTTTGCAATATATCCATGTTGTCACAAATGGCAAAATTTCCTTCTTTTTCATGGCTAAATAATATCCTATTGTTAAATATCCTATCTCTTCTTCATCCATTCATCTGTCAAAACCATTTAGGTTGTATACATATCTTGGCTATTATAAATAATGCTGCAAAGAATATAGGAGTGCAGATATCTCTTCAAGATCTGGATTTCTTTTTTTCTTTTTTTTGGATAAATAACCAGAAGTGGGATTGATATTACTGAATTGTTTTCTTGTGTTTTCTCATAGCTCAATGAGTTTCCTTAAAACAACTATTTTGAATTCTTTATTGAGTAAATCACAAATGTCCATGTCTTTGAGTTTGCTTACTGTAAGATTATTGTAATCTTTTGCTGATATCATGTTCCTTGATTTTTCTTGTTCCTTGAAGTTCTTCCAGTCTCTACTATCTGATTTCAGAAGAAAAATATCCTCCATTAATCTGCTGGTGATTCTGATGCTTTTCTCAGACCTCCTATGGATCAACCTACACCACACTTGCTCTCTCTTATGGCAGAATTCTTAAGCTTATATGCCGTCTCATGATTCCACAATTAACTAAGCTGGGTGTTGATAGCCTCCTTTCTTTTTTTCCCCAAGGGCAGTACTAAATACCCAAGGTGTGGTCTCTCTCTGGTTTGCAGATTCAGGCTGGCTTTCTGCAAGTGCTCACTACCCATCTGCCAATTTTGCTCCTTCTGCCATCATGAGTACACACAGGGAGCTGTCAGTAGGGTGTGGGAGTGTATGGTTGAGGCACAAAGAGTGCTGGATGTTCCCATGAGGGATTTGGGGGATTCACAGGTGAGATGTCCCAGCAGCTCATGTGCAGCCCTCCTGATGGAGTCCCGAATGCAGTTAGTAGGATCCATAACCCTTTGACACCTTCTGTTCCAAGTCCTGGTTGCTGTTTTCCCAGATGTTCACCAACCACATGTCATGCACTCATGACTTAGTACTCTGAATGGGGTGAGAGAGAAAAGAGTACTTTTGGCAGTATCCCACACAGCTAAGGAAGCTGGGCATTCACTCATATCCTGTCATGTTCTCCCACGGGCATCTCTGGGCACTAAGATGTGTTACCTTGGAGGCTGGGTGACTGGTAAAGATAAGCTGTTTTTACCTTCTCCAATGATTCCAATCTCAAGATTTTTAGCTCCAACAATGAACTAAATCTTCTCCACTGAACTTCAAAAAAAATGTCTTGACCATGGTTAACTATACAAGTCAGTGTTCTTCAGGGGCTCCTAGACTGTAGCCAGGAGGGGCCAGAGCTGATTCATGGGTCATTTCAGGGTCTACAGCTTGGACCAAACTCTCTACACCCTTTATCCAATGCATGGGTGGGCAAAACTTTTGGATCCCTTGGCACATGATGCTGAATCCTACAGCTCTTACAAAGGTACTTTTATCTATGGATGGATGCTAAACTGTTGTTGAGAAAGGCATATGAGTGAGAGAGACCTTACTCACCCAGCTCACTCACTAATGTCCCTCCCTAATCATATTTTTACATGAAATTTTTTCATACAGTTTTATTATACACAAGAAAAAACTAAGCATTATTTTAATCCTCAAAAAATTAAAATAGCCTATCTCTTCATTTATAATGATCATGATCTTTGATTGTATTATTGTCTTTGTCCTTGAGAAATTTGTAATCTTATTACAAGAACAAATGTAACACAGTATGGGAAGTCCTAGCCACAGCAATTACACAACAAAAAGATATACAGGCACCAAATAAGTGAGGAAGAAGTAAAACTCTATTTGCAGATGACATGATACTATATAGAGAAAATCCTAAAGATTCCACCAAAAACTCCTACTAGAACTGATGAATGAATTTAGTAAACTTGCCAGATATAAAATCAATGTACAGAAATCTGTTGCATTCATGTACACTAATAATGAAGTAATAGAAAGTGTAATTAAGAAATAATCCTATTTACAATTATGCCAAAAACAATAACATATCTAGGAATAAACTTAACCAAAGAGGTGAAAGACATATATTCTGAAAACTATAAAACACTGATGAAAAAAACTGAAGATGATACAAAGAAACGGAAAGACATTCCATGCTTATAGGTTAGAAGAACAAATACTGTTAGAATGTCTATACCACCCAAAGCAATCTACAGATTTAATTCAACCCCTATCAAAATACCAACAGCATTTTTCACATAACTAGGTAAAAACAATCCTAACATTTGTATGGGACCACAAAAGATCTTGAGATCTTGAATAGTCAAAGCATCTTGAAAAAGAAAAACAACTGCAGGTATCAAAATTCCTGGCTTCAAGTTATATTACAAGGCCATAGTAATTAAAACAGTATGGTACTGGATAAAAGCAGACACATAGGTCAATGGAACAGAACAGAAAACTCAGAAATAAACCCACAATTATATGGTCAATTAATCTTCAACAAAGGAGCAATGAATAATGAGAAAAAGACTGTCTCTTCAACAAATGGTTTTGGGAGAACTGGACAACCACATGCAAAAGAATGAAACTGGACCACTTTCTTTCACCATACACAAAAATTAACTTGGAATGGGTTCAAAATCTAAATGTGAACCCAAAACCATAAAAATCCTTGAAGAGAGCACAGAGAGAAATTCCCCTGATATCAACTGTGGCAACGTTTTTCTGTATATGTCCCCTGAGGCAAGGGAAATAAAAGCAAAAATAAACTATTGGAACTACATCAAAACAAAAAGTTTTTGCACAGTGAACAAAATAACAAAACTAAAAGGCAACCTACTGATGGGAGAACATATTTGCAAATGAGATATCTAATAAAGGGTTAGAATCCAGAATATATCAAGAACTGACACAACTCAATACCCAGAAAACAATAATCCAATTTAAAAATGGGAAGAAGACATGAACAGACATTTCTCCAAAGAAGACATACAGTTGGCCAACAGACACATGAACAGGTGTTCAACATCACTGATCATCAGGGAAATGCAAACCAAAACTATAATGAGATACCACCTTATACCTGTCTGAATGGCTACAATAAAAAACACAAGAAACAAGTGTTGGTAAGGATGTGGAGAAAAAGGAACCCTCTTGCACTGTTGGTGGGAATGCAAACTGGTCCAGCTATTGTGGAAAACAGTATGGAGGTTCCTCAAGAAATTAAAAATAGAACTTATCCTACAATCCAGCAATTGCACTACTGGGTATTTACCCCCTCCCCCAAAGAAACCCCCACTAATTCGAAGGGATACATGCAGCCCTATGTTTATTGCAACATTATTTACAACAGTAAAACTATGGAAGCAGCTCAAGTGTCCATCCACAAATGAATGGATACATGTGGTATATAATACATACAATGAAATATTATTCAGCCATAAAAAAGAATGAAATTTTGCCATTTGCAACAACATGTATAGTGCTAGAAAGTATAATGCTAAGCAAAGTCAGCCAGCCAGAGAAAGATAAATACTATATGATCTCATTCACATGTGGAATTTAAGAAATAAAACATTAAAAAAAAGAAATAAAACATGAGCAAAGGAAAAAAAAAAAAAGAGAGAGAGAAACCAAAAAAACCTGTTTTTTGGTTTGATGGTTACTAGAGGGGAGGTGGGTGGGATGACAGGAAAAAGAAAAAACAACAACAAGCCCAGCACGAGAACTGGCAATTTAAAGGAATATTTAGGCTTTTTTTTTAAATTTTGGTAATAATCATCATTTTGTATCTGTATAAAATAAACTAAATTCATGGGAAAAGAGTCAAACAAATTCACTTCATTTATATATAGACATTCCCCCCAAATATACATAATTAAGAAAATCAGATTTTACCCCTTGTAACTGTCTTTAAAAAAAAGTTACAATCTAGTGAAATGTTGAGTCATATAAATGAAAAATTATCACTTTTGTCTCAAAAGCTGAAATTAGGTGATATATGACCATATAGCAAAACTGAACAGTTAAGCGCACAGAAAAAACTGCAAAAATCAATTGTGTTACAGATTGCAGTCATCAGCTATATACTCCTTTCTTAAACTATTTTAAAGTGAGTAGCACATTCACTGCAAATTGCATCAAATTTGACCTTGCTTTTGAAGTTGACAGCATTAGAACTTGAATTTCTAGTAAAAAAATAGTTGAAAAGACTAAAAATGTTCCCTTCTTGGGAGTTCTTTAGTGCCTTAGAAATATATTCCTACAATTTTGAAAGCAAATGAATTAATACTCCATTCTATTAGCTTTTATTTTCTAAACATTTTATTTCTTATCTATTGAAGTCAACAAAGTGTAAACTTTGATGTCATCTTGTAAACATAAATAATTAATTTTGCAATGATTTCTGGGTGGTAATCTGTCTAAAACAGATCTGTGTAAAACAATCTGGTAGAGATCTTTGGGTTTTAGCTATGGGTCTTTGCAGTTTATTCAACATAAACTGAGATTTCTTTCAAATTAGATAGTAAAATAAATAGCAAAACAGTACAATTTGTCCTAATCACCTAAAATGCAAAAGAAAAACACAGATATCTATACTGTAATCCAAGTAAACATGCTTTTTATGTCTCATTATATTCTTAAAGTAGACTGGCCCATCCAAATGCAGAGATGTTGAGGACACCAAAATATAGTGGAGACTTCTAAAAATTTCTGCTTCTGATCAGGTGAAGAACTAGAATTAATGTAAACTTCATGTCCAGGTTGTTAATGAAATAAATTTGTCACATGGTCATACTCGAAGATTCCATATCACAACTCTGAAACAATGAGTAAATCCAAAAAATCTTTTTCTTGGTTTAGAAAAGCAAAGAACAGCTATTGTCCCTAGCCCAGAGAACTGAAATATAGCTCCTGTTTATATCAGAAGGAAAATTGCTGTAAGTAATGGGTACAAATTTAAGAAAAATATCCAGATATTGCCTACAGTATAATTTTTCAACTTCATGTCTTCATAGGTCTAGAGATAATTTAAAAATTCTATTTGCGATAAAAGATATTGATAAGGTGAGATATTTATGTACAACATCATATTCTCTATTTTTTTTAAAAAAGAAAAACACTGTGGAATAAATCCAAGATTAAAGTAAATTATTTTTAAAGGTAATATTTGAATATTTAAAACTATTACAAATTTAGCAAATTAAAATTTGCAGAGGGAGAGGGAGAAACAGGCTGCCAGCTGAGCAGAGCCTGATGTGGACCTCAATCCCAGGACTCTGGGACCATGTACTGAGCTGAAGGCAGACGCTTAACCAACTGAGCCACCCAGACACCCCAAGAGCCTAGAGTATTAAACACTAGAGACCTAAAGACTAGAGTATTCAAAATCAACTGCACACAAGAGTGAAATTAGAATGTCATCACACATGCCCAGGGAAAGTTGCAGGCTTTGAAAATATCAACTTAATTAATAAATCTCAGTCAAACTGATCAAGGATAAGAGAGGGGAAACACAAATTATCGATATCCTGATGTACACCGATTAAATCACTACAGATTTTACAGATATTAAAATAGTAAGGGAATGTTACAGACCATTGTATAGGAGTAAATTTAATAATTTAGAGAAAATGGATAAACCTCCTGAAATACAAAAACTGCAAAAGCTCATTCAAGAAGAAATAGATTAAATAGCCTGGTATCTATTAATGGAATTAAATTTATAGTATAAAATTTTCAAGAAGAAAACTTCAGGCCCAGATGGCTTCACTAATAAATGCCACTAAACATTAAAAAGAACTATTAACTTACTATATGCAAAAACTAAGTCAAACTAGATCACAGACCACATGGAAAACCTCAAAGTTTATAATGTCTAGACAAAAACAAGTGAAAACCATTGTGAAATTAGGTTAGGCACAGATTTCTTATATTTGACACTAAAAATACAATCATGAAGAAACATACAGATAAACTGTATTTCATTAAAATTCAAAACCACTGTTCTTTAAAAGACACTGCTCTCATAATGAAAAGACAAGGAAAATTGGAAGAAATTATTTGTAAGTCATATATCTGATAGGAGATGGGAATTCAGAATTTAAAAATAAAAAAACAAAAGAAACTCTCACAGCTCAATAATAAGAGAAGGAAAAACAGCTCAATTTATAAAGAATGATTCAAACAGGTATTTCATCTAAAAAGCTATATGGACAATTAATAAGCAAATGAGCATATTCTCAACACAAATAATTGTTAGGAATATCCAAACTCAACAATGAAATGCTACTAGATACCTCTTGGAATGGCTGCAATCAAAAAAAGTAAACATAAAAAAAAAGTGTTGTTTAGTATCAGCAGCTGCAATCATTATATACTGCTGGGCAGAATATAAAACAGAGGAACCATTTTGGAAAGCACTTCTTTAAGTTAAGCATGCTCCTGTTATTCTGCTCCTACTCCAAATATAAATAAAAGTATATGTCGAAGCAAGTACTTTCACTCAAGTGTTTTATATGTAATAGTCAAACATGGAAAGCACCACAAATATGTGTCAACTTGGAAAGAGATGAACATTGTATATCTTACAGTGGAACACTATTCAGCAAAGACAGGAATGAACAGTTACAAAGTAAGTGAATCACCACTAGTTTTGCTGAGTGAAAGAAGCTAGTACCCCAGCTCCCTATATCGTATATTCTGTATCATTCCATTGTATAAAATTATAGAAAAAAATGAGCTAATCTACAGTAGTAGAAAGCAGATCAGCAGTTGACTGGAGACAGAAGCCAGGCAAAGAGAGCTGGGAGGATGTGGGTGTAAAAGAACAAAAGGAAACTTCTGGGGGCTGAGTCATTCTCTTGACTGCGGTGATGTTTTCATAAAGGAATACGTATGTCAGATCCTTTCAAATTATATACTTTAAACATGTGCAGCTTATTGTCTATCAATTATATCTCAATAAAAAATGTTAAAAAATCAAAACAAGTTATATGCATAGCCATGGAGATGATATAACTGGCATATAGCACTCCATCCAAGTACCCATTCTACTCTCAATTAAAGATGTTCAGGGGCACCTGGGTGGCTCATCTGATTAAGCGCCCCACTCTCGATTTTGGCCTAGGTCACAATCTCAGTGTTGTGAGATCAAGCCCTGCACGAGCCTGCTTAAGGTTTTCTCTCTCTCTCTCTCTCTCTCCCTCTGCCCTCCCATCTCACTTGCTTGCTCTCTCTCTCAAAAAAAAAAAATGTTCATGTTCTTCTACAAAGATCTGTTTCCTATAAAAAAGCAATGATGTACGATAAAATGAGATCTATTGGAATACAAAAACATAAATTCTAGTTCTAATCTGACAGTATTTAGTGGGAGACCTTGAATTATTAACTTTGTTTTTCCGATTCCTTTTTAAAATCTGAGCATAGAGCTATTTAGTATTTTTCTACAATTTATGACTGTAGTCATGTAGAGGTCTGTCATGTATTGGTATGAATTTTAGCATTTACTGCTATAGTATAAAAACTTTCATTTTCAGTGTCTCTATATATCCAATCCAGACCGTGTGTGTGTATACATATACACACATTAAATATGTAATTTTATACAATATAAATGATAACATTGAATATTACATTATCCTTATCATTTTCTTTAAATGCAACTAATGATACCAAGCATGAATGATTTCTAGTTGCTTAAAATGAATGCTTAAAAATAGCAACTAATTATTTACTTTTCAATTTTCCTTCTGTTTTTTTCTTGGCATTTTTGGCAGCTGTGCATGGAATATTAGCCAGGTATTTTAATTTTAGTCATAAAACAAACTCACGTTTCCACATCTTCACAAGAGACAGAAAGAGACAAACTAAAGCACATGGCTAGCACTGAAAACTTTTTTCACAGAAAAACTGAAAGTATTGAAAAGATAATTTTATTAGAACCGTCTTATAATTTTTTCAAGATTTTATTTATTTCAGAGAGCGAGCGCAGGAGCAGGGAGAAGAGGGAGAGGGAGAGAGAGAAGCAGACTTCTCGCTGAGCAGGGAGCCCCATGTGACCCGAGCTGACAGCAGATGCGTAACCAACTGAGCCACCCAGGCACCCCAGAACCATTTTTTTTTTTTAATTTCATACTGATTGGCACTGTTTTCTGAAAGGGGATTTTATCACTTCAGTTTTATCCGGACATGGCCAAAGTTTTTGTCTGTTTATCTTATTATTCATAGTGGATCATATCCAAATGAAAAACAATGACATCACTTTTGGACTATTCTCAGAAACTGATAATCCATACTGGTATAACATCAACTCTCTTATTGGTCGTTTAGAAAGAAAAATAAAAAGAGAAAGAAAAATCTGTGTCACAGGTGATCTACAAAGGTTACAGTACTTAGAATTATATCCCATTAAAGGATATTTTCAACTCAGTTTTGTAATGTGTCATATAAAGATGTGAAAGATTGTCGGAAAGTTCTGTTTTGAATGTGGAACGTTATACTCAAATGTTAAATTAACTTACACTGAGAAATATATTTCCCCATGAGTATAATGTACTTAACTATTTGATCCTGTTTGTTAAACTTACTACCTTACTTTGACATTTGACCTAATGCAGTGGATGGACATTTTAGGATTAAAATATACATATAGTATACTCTTATTTTTTGAGAAACATAAGATATAGCTAAATCAAATGAAAGATCTTAAAACTATTTTTATTCCAAGAACATGTAAAAATGTGTCAACTCACCTAACTTATAGTTTAATTTATAATTTATAAAAATATAGATTAGTAATTTTAAAAAATAATCATAAAGAAAGCAAACTTCTTAGGCTTTCTAGAGTTTTTAAAATAAATTCACTGATACATAGTCTTTTTCCATTATGAGGAATGATGATTTTAGAATACAACTGAACTTTAGCATGCATTTTTTTAAAAGATTTTATTTACTTATTTGAGACAGAGAGAGAGCGAGCACGAGTGGGGGGGAAGGGCAGAGGGAGAGGGAGAAGCAAACTCCCCGCTGAGTAGGGAACCCAGCCCGATGCAGGACTCATCTCAGGACCCTGAGATCATGACCCCAGCCAAAGGCAGATGCTTAACTGACTGAGCCACCCAGGTGCCCCTTTATCATGCATTTTTAACAAATTTATTTTCTAAGAACTAAAATGACTAACATTTTAATATTTTAAAAATCCATGTATTTAAAAATAGAAGCCCATTTAAAAATAGAAGCCCATTACATTTGTATAAAGCAACATTCTCTAACAAAGTTTGAAAGTAAACTTAGAACTACTCTCATTCTAAGTATGTCCATGAATCACTGAGCAAACCAATTTGGTAAAAGAAAAAAAAAAGGTAATGTAATTTCACAACTCTGCCTTGCCAAAGCCAGTTAAAATAATTAGGTAAACCTTGAATATGTATGATTTTCCACCTGCAGAAGTTATATATTAACATTAGGTTAAGAAGTTAGAAATAAAAATTATAATATATACTTATATATTTATAAAAAGATATTTTACCCCAATCATATGCATTTATTCTTATTTCTTTTACCTTGTATATAAAAGACCAAACCATCTTTTATTAGTTTCATTCCATATCATTTTTATTTTTTTTAATTTCTTTTTTTTTAAGATTTTATTTATTTATTTGACAGAAAGAGAGAGAGAGAGAGAGTACAAGCAGGGGGAGTGGCAGAGGGAGTGGGAGAAGCAGGCTCCCAATGAGCAGAGAGCCGGACATGGGGCTTGATCCCAGGAACCTGGGATCATGACCTGAGCCAAAGACAGACACTCAACCTACTGAGCCACCCAGGTACTCCCCATATCATTTTTATTTTTTTTTTTATTTTTTTTATTTTTTTTTTAAAGATTTTATTTATTTATTAGAGAGAGAGAATGAGAGATAGAGAGCATGAGAGGGAAGAGGGTCAGAGGGAGAAGCAGACTCCCCGCCGAGCAGGGAGCCCGATGCGGGACTCGATCCCGGGACTCCAGGATCATGACCTGATCCGAAGGCAGTGGCTTAACCAACTGAGCCACCCAGGCGCCCTCTTTTTTTTTTTTTTTTTTAAAGATTTTATTTATTTATTAGAGAGAGAGAATGAGAGATAGAGAGCATGAGAGGGAAGAGGGTCAGAGGGAGAAGCAGACTCCCCGCCGAGCAGGGAGCCCGATGCGGGACTCGATCCCGGGACTCCAGGATCATGACCTGAGCCGAAGGCAGTCGCTTAACCAACTGAGCCACCCAGGCGCCCCTTTATCATGCATTTTTAACAAATTTATTTTCTAAGAAATAAAATGACTAACATTTTAATATTTTAAAAATCCATGTATTTAAAAATAGAAGCCCATTTAAAAATAGAAGCCCATTACATTTGTATAAAGCAACATTCTCTAACAAAGTTTGAAAGTAAACTTAGAACTACTCTCATTCTAAGTATGTCCATGAATCACTGAGCAAACCAATTTGGTAAAAGAAAAAAAAAAGGTAATGTAATTTCACAACTCTGCCTTGCCAAAGCCAGTTAAAATAATTAGGTAAACCTTGAATATGTATGATTTTCCACCTGCAGAAGTTATATATTAACATTAGGTTAAGAAGTTAGAAATAAAAATTATAATATATACTTATATATTTATAAAAAGATATTTTACCCCAATCATATGCATTTATTCTTATTTCTTTTACCTTGTATATAAAAGACCAAACCATCTTTTATTAGTTTCATTCCATATCATTTTTATTTTTTTAATTTCTTTTTTTTTAAGATTTTATTTATTTATTTGACAGAGAGAGAGAGAGAGAGAGAGTACAAGCAGGGGGAGTGGCAGAGGGAGTGGGAGAAGCAGGCTCCCAATGAGCAGAGAGCCGGACATGGGGCTTGATCCCAGGAACCTGGGATCATGACCTGAGCCAAAGACAGACACTCAACCTACTGAGCCACCCAGGTACTCCCCATATCATTTTTAAATGATAGTGTTAAGTAAAGCTACCTAACTGACAAAGTTCTATTATAATAGTGTCTAATTTCAAAGTGTTGTATATTCTTATGCAGGAAAAACAACATCTTTTATACATATATATGACATTATATATATATATATATATATATATGACTGCATATAGTCACCAAAATTTAAGATTTCTATTTTTCATTTCTAAGATTCTAGAATTTTTTTAATACATACATAATCAAAATTTGTTCTAACAGCATATACTGTTACTGAACTTTGATGTGCACATAGTACCTTCAAGTACTGAAATGCAAACAACTCTTGGCCAAACTATAGCCATGAACATAATTCAGGCACAGCTTATGATGCTCACCTCTAAAAAGTTTTCCCTGAATCCCCACCCCTCAAAACTTTAGCTAAACCTCCTCTGCAGCACTCCATGAACTTGAGCTCACACCAATGATCCAATCACCACCTGCAATTCTTGGGGACACTCTTCAGACCACATGTTATTCCCTCTGCCATGTAATCTGCTTGTGTATGGGACTGTTTATGATACAGTAATGTCTTCCCATAGCTTCACTCAGGGCTTGTTGCAAGGTTGGTGCTCAATAAATATCTGATAAAGTAATACTGCATGTACTAAGGAATCTAATAATTAAAATTAACAGTTTTCCTAAGAATTATAAGAAATCCAAAGTAGTTCCATTGGCTTGAAAAGAAAAAATAAAGTTTTTGAAACTAAAGTGAGAGTTGCCAAATGTAATGTTTCAAACAACTGGGTTACAGTGGTTCTTAATTAAGCAAAACCTCCCTAAGTAATTCCATTTCAAATTTGGATACTTAAGTACATAATTTGCAATGAGTAATTTGCTTTTGTTTATATTCTTCTTTTATAAAACGTTTAGGTATTATTTCTTGTGCCATATAGGTTTATTCTTTCTTTAACTTGACAGCCAATTACCTAAGATTAGGGTTTATCTTTGTGACTGAGCAGTTGTTAAAGTGTTGACTTGCTAGACAACAGCATACTGGACAAAGTCAGGCATGAAGATATCATGTCAAAAAAATGTATGTATTTAAAAATGTGAATAGCCCACATAAGTCAAGACAAAAAAGATCAAGTTTCTGTAGTTGTTGGTTTATAGAAACTAAAGAATACATAGGAGAAAGAGTGATAGTATCTTACTTTCTGAAACAAAATTTGATTTCCAGTTTTCTTTTCTGCTTTGCAATGGGGTGGATTCTGTATGAATGTGGCATACAAATTTCTTCAAAAAATTTTGATTGTATAACATATGCCAGATACTCTGATGACTTCTTCAAGTTAAATATGAGACACAGACTCTACCCTTCAGAAACTCTGCTGTGCAGTGACTTGCAAGTTTAAAATCATCTGCCATACTGATGTTCTTACTCGATTTCACAAGCCCTGCAATGAATTATATAATAAGAAGAGCTTCACGGAGTTGTACAAAGTCTCATGCCTGCAAAATATTTGGGATGGAAATAAAGAGCAAACTCGTCTCCCATTTCGGCTTTATATCCCTACAGATTTCTGGCTTTAAAGATCATTTCTCATTTTGAAATCTGTATCACATTCCATATACCACCAACTTTAATCATATTACAATTTGATTTACTAGTACTTAACTATTATCATTCAGGTACCACAGACACAAATATCAGCATTTAAAAATATAAAAAAGCAGAACATCAGCTGAACAGTCTTTTATGTAGTACTATATTTCATAGCATTCTTGATTAAAAAAATAAAATTATTCACTAACCATGTAATAAGATTTTTCAGCTGAGGAGCAGCCTTGTTTTTACAATTTTGGATTTTAAATTATTTGGAAGCAGTTACGAGTGGTATTGCTTTGTGGACTTATTCTATTTCAAAGTTAGAGTTTATTAGGTCATAACAAGAGTTCTATGATTCTTATGCGGAATTTACACCTAAAATGTCATGGAAAACTGTACAAAATATTTTCACTTGTGCCTTTAGGTAACACTACTGTTACCAAACACCACTGCATGTGCCCAGCATTAACAGTAAAGTAATAAGGGCTCACAGGCTGGCTGTCACTTTTCTAACAACAATTAACAAGTAACAACAACTCAGAAGCAGTACACAGAAGCTAGAGGTAAATTTTTTAAATCTCAAAGAATAAAAAAAAAACCTCTATGATTTACATATATGATTCTTTCAAAGGTTACTTGTTCTAATATTATAATTTTAAGTAACATAGTTATTTTCTTTGAACACAATACACTCTCATCTTTATATGAGAAGTTGAATAATAGAGCAGGTATTCTAAAAGGCAGGGAAAGAGCACTAGCTACTTTTAGAAGGCATGACCAAATCCAAAAGAGCAGAAAAAAGTTATCTCCACTGTTTCTGAAAAAGGAAAATAGTTTGCATCTATAAATTGCAAAGAAAAGAAAAAAAAGGAAAAGAATAAAATGAAAAAAAAAAACAACTGTGTACCTCATTAGCACCAATGAACATCACTGCATGACCTAACTCATGTTATTATTTGTTGATAGGACCTTGAGCCATCATGAAAAAGCATATCATGTTTAATTTATTCTACTGAGGTAGGCAGAACTGTCTCCACTTTTAAAAATATGCCACTAAAATATTTCACCTGGTACTTTTTTCAAATTTTTAGCACAAAAGGAAAAAAAAATCAGTCATCTATAAAAGTTACTTTTGCAGAGCATTTCATCTTGTCATAATCTCAGGTAAGTAGTATATTTGATTCTTTCATCAGGCACACAGAAAACACATCTCCTCACCAGTGTGATGAGACACAATTGCCCTCTACATATCTCTTGAATTGTATGCTTGATTAAGGTTTAAGATCTCCACTAAACAGTTAATATACCCATATAATCAACTTACTGCCATTTTTAGTGCCAGTGGTAATAACAGTGTCTGAAGACTCTCCGTGGTGAGTTCAAATACGTATTTCACCTTTCTCCTAGATGAGATCTATTAACAAAGAGCAGAAATATACTCCTTAATATGGCCATTGAATAGGAATAATGTTCATTACTCCTCAGTATTCTTACGTTTTTACTGTATTTCACTGATAGCAAGGACCCACCTATTTGTGTGAGTTCTCTTAATGAATGCATATGCATTCAATATTTTGCTTAAATATTTACCATTATTTGCAATTTTCCCCCAATACAACCCAAATGCTTAGCATACACTCATTGTCGTGGTGCAATGCTTATACACCCTGTATCTTTTATGAAATGGTTACGTCTTGTAGTTGCACCACATTCTAATTCTCAAGAGATTTTTTTTGGCATTTATATTTTATTTATTTAACAATTTTACTTCATTTTATAGAAATAACTCTTGTGTATAGGGAGTCATTTGTAAGTGTCATAGTTTACTACCCACTGAACACTCACTCGTGACTATGGATTTTTATTCATTTTTGGTACTTCAAAAATAATGTACAAAAGACAGTAAGATTAATAGTAAGTTCAAGAAATAATATAACTAGAAACATAGATCTGGGAGAGTTTTCGGTAAACACGAATACATGACAATGCAGAGTGTGGAGAAGAACAATGAGATCTCCACTCCTGAGAACAAGAGAACGCCAGTGAATTGGCAGGCTTTGGTTCCGTGGTAAGGCGCACAGAAGTCACCACTGCCCTAGTAAGTGAAAAGCTGAACAAAACGATACGCTAACAATTCTCCTGGATTCATAAGAGAGGGGAGGACATCGTGCAAACTCCTGTCCCTAAGACTGAAGAGACAGGTGGACACGGGGAGTCAAGTCTTACCTGAAAGAGGAATCAGGGGTGGAAACGGCTGCGGGAGCCAGCACCTGGCAGGAAAACCCCAACCGTAATCACTGCATTGCTGGAGGCTCAGTGAGGACAACTCTGAGAGTTAAAAACTCCAGGGGGACTCAATCAAAGAAGAACTCCCACCATTCTGTGAAACCCAACTTCGGGAGCGTGGCGAGATTCCCACAGTACAAAAGCGGTGGGCGGTGGAGGGAAATCCCCCCTGTACTTCCTTCCGGTGGGGGGAGGGGAGAAAAAACCACCTTGAAATAGGCCAGACCATTCTCTCCTTCTTAACAAGGTCTGCCCTCAGGGGAAATTAATCCACTGGAGCCTAATCGGCTGTGTATTATCAGAGTCTAATGGACCTGGGGGAAGGGAAATACTCAGCTTTGGCCTTCTTTTGCCTTCCACCTAGAAGAAAAATATCTAACTCTAGCTTATTCTAACTATCCTGTCTCACCTAAAGGGTAGAAAAAAAAACTGAAAAACTCTTGTGAAGTTCACAGTCCAGTAACAGAGGCTCCTTAAATGACTGACTCCTTTTTTTTTTATGTTTTGTTAATCACCATACATTACATCATTAGTTTTGGATGTAGTGTTCCATGATTCATTGTTTGTGCATAACACCCAGTGCTCCACACAGAATGTGCCCTCTTTAATACCCATCACCAGGCTAACCCATCCCCCCACCCCCCTTCCCCTCTAGAACCCTCAGTGTGTTTCTCAGAGTCCATAGTCTCTCATGGTTCAATGACTGACTCTTAATAATGGGACAAAGAACACTTTCCTTCCCCCACCTTGCACCCCCCTACATTACTAATGGGCTATTTGCAGAAGCTCCTTTTACTCAGTACATCATGTCCTGCTATCAAGAAAAAATGATAAGGCATATCATAAGACAGAAAACACAATCTGAAGACACAGAGCAAGCATCAGAACCAGACATGTCAGCGATGTTAAAATTAGCAGACTGGGAATTTAAAATACCTATGATTGATATGCCAAGGGATCTGATGCATAAAGTAGATAGCATACAAGAACAGATGGCCAATGTAAGCAGAGAAATGGAAATCCTAAGAAAATACTAAAAGTACTAGAGATAAAAAACACTGTAACAGAAACGAACAATGCCTTTGCTGGGCTGACTGGGAGACTGGACATGGCTGAGGAAAGAATTTCTGAGCTAGAGGACATACCGATAGAAGCCTTGAAAACTGAAAGCAAAGAAAACAAAGATTGAAAAAAAAAAAAAAAAGAACAGAATATCCAAGGACTATAGGACAATCACAAAAGGGGTAAACATGAGTGTAATGGCAAAATAAATTGGCAAAAATGGGCCATTGCTAAGAGGGAAACCAGAATATGGAGTCATGGAGATCAGAAGAAGAATATCAAGTAAAGAAGTACATAAGCAAAACTGCTGGTGGTGACAAGATGTCAGAATAAGCCAAAAAGACAGCTGTTAGAGAAAATAACAAAGATCATATTAATGTCCTGAAGAGGTTTGTTTTGGAAAAGCAGTGAGCAAAAAGGTCAGATTACAGTGGGTTGAAGACCCGTTAGAAGAGAGGAAATGCTGGCACCGAGCGTAGCCCTTGTATATCCCCCAGGAGATAGCTGATTTTCCCTGAGCATTGTTTCCATCTGAAAGGATTTACTTTGTGCTACCATAATAACACATTGCGGGACTTTAAATAAGTGTGTGCAAAGGTGAAACTCTTTAATTCTTCCTATTGAGGCAGATAATTAATTACCTTTTCTCATTTTAAACATTAAAAAAATTAGTATTTGAAGTTGAAAAACCATCAATACCTCAAAATTTCTGGATCCCTTCTATAACTCTTTTTCTCTGCTTGAAGAAAAGCCAATTTGTTTTCTG
This sequence comes from Eumetopias jubatus, assembly GCF_037043125.1. Classification (NCBI taxonomy): domain Eukaryota; kingdom Metazoa; phylum Chordata; class Mammalia; order Carnivora; family Otariidae; genus Eumetopias; species Eumetopias jubatus. The sequence goes on along the minus strand of NW_028274809.1, from coordinate 169,302,448 downwards.
AGATGATACCTTATTTGAATTATCTTATTAAATGCAGCTTCCAGAAATCAACATATGATATCACTTTCTCTTTTAGGTATTTATGAGGTCTATGCTGAGTTATCTCAGTCAATAGTTTTATCAATGTTGTACTACTGCCTAATGTGGATCATCATGAATCCATCCTCTAAAACAATTTCCTTGAGGTCTGCATGCTGGTATTTAACCCAGTGCCATATATTTACTCATTTTTTATTATACCATTCTGTTCCCACGAATAAATTTCTGTACCTGGTCAGGTATATTAGATTGTTCTGGAGTAACAAGCAGACTCAAACATCTCAGTGACTTAGAAAAAATGTTTATTAAATATTCATGCTAATAATGACTACACTATTGGGGCGCCTGGGTGGCTCAGTCGTTAAGCATCTACCTTCAGCTCAGGTCATGATCCCAGGGCCTGGGATCGAGCCCCACATCGGGCCCCTTGCTCACTGGGGAGCCTGCTTCTCCCTCTGCCTCTGCTGCTCCCCCTGCTTGTGATCTTTCTCTGTCAGGTAAATAAATAAAATCTTAAAAAAATAATAATAATATTTTTAAAAAATGACTACACTATCTTCATAGACATGACTAAAAGAGAAAGCAAAAGATCAAGTAAAGTTGGAAGGGAATAAGATCTGAACAAAATTTTACTGTTGAGCAAACACTTTTATTTGGCTATTTTTATTGAAGATGAGGATTTTGTTTGTTTAAGATGGAAAATATGTGAAGATGTTTAGATGCTGATAAGCAGGAATTTGGTAACAGAGAGAGAGAAGAAAGTATCAGTGGAAATATATCTATAAGAGTTTGAGAAGAGTAGAACCATCCACTCTAGTAGAACAACCCCTCCAACTGCAGGTTATGGAGGGAGACAAGATACATGCAAATGCACTAAGTTTGTTAAGGTGTTGGAGAAAAAGAAAGGAAATTGTATCTGATAGTTTTTGTTTGTTTGTTTTGTTTTTCTGTGACTAGTAAGCAAGATAATCAATCTCCTGAGAATGAAGAAAAGGGCCAGTCTTTGGATGAGAGTTTTAAGGACAGAAAAATCTGAAATTACAGAAGAAAATAACAAGGCTAAACAAGAGTCTGGCCAGTAACTGTACAGAACTTTGTAATTAGAAACCAAAAGTAATAGGGGGATATAAATAATTTTGTGATTGGTTTCCTCCTGAACTCCTAGGGAGCCATACCTAACATTACAGACCTTGGAATGTATTCATGGGAAGCAAAGGAATATGATATTGGACACTGCAGAAATTACATGGAGGAGCGTCAAAACAGGGGATATTCCAAGATGCAATAATGAGAATGATGGGTTTAACAAGCACGCTGGAAGAGTGAGTGATGGAAGTCAAAAAATAAAATTATTGAATTTTTGTTCTACTGTATATTTGAATTTATGATTTCTAAGTTGGCACTAAAGTAAAAGCAAACATTCTTTTCTATTTGATGATTTAAATTCTAGAATAGCTGCAAAATATAGGCTGCCACCCTGTTAGGAAAGGGTCATTAAAACTATACAATCAATAAGCATAATTTCAGCACCATAGTTGTAAAATAGGTGTCCACTCCCCTTTCTCTCTTATTCTGTTATGATGTGTATGGTATTTTTCTCCGTTAAAGCTACTTTGATACACTTTACTGTTAAAACTATTTAATAGATGCAAAATGTTTCTTCTTACCAAATAAAATTTCCATACTATAATAAATTTTCTTCTTGACTAGTTAATAAATGCAGTTTAACTTTTTTCACATGAACTAAATATATGAAATTAATATCTGAAAAAATAAAAATTTTAAGAAATGAAAATAAAACTTTTCTTTCTTCGATGGTATTTTAGTAAGCTCTTTTGAAGAAAAATATAGGCATTTAGTGTTTCCACCAGAATTCTGATGCTATTGTGACTCAGAAAATACATTGGTTTTATTTTGGAAATATAAATGATGTTCATTAAAAACATTTTAATGCCCACAATACACTGTATTATATTAGTGCACCCTCTTATATTAATATTGAAAAACATCCATACATTGATATTTGCCTTTTGAAAATTCTTAAAAATTTCAGAAATGTGGTTGTATGTGTTAAGTTTATGTTATACATTTACCATCACAGGGCTGCAGTTTCTTACCTTGGGAAAAATTTATATTGATATATATATTAAATATAAAATTTATATTTAATAAATTTATATTGGCAAATAGTTACTAAACTTCAAAAAAAATCATTCTGGTCGTCTTCTGTTTATTCTCTCATATTCACACTAGATGCCTCTCTCTGCTCACTGTCCAGGGAAACTGACCTAAAGAAGCTGTATCAATAGTTTTCTTTGTCCTGTGCCTTCTTGGTTTGATTAAAAGTAAATCTGCTGAGATTAGAGAGAGGAAGTACAAGTGAATGCAGAGTGGTCTCTTATCTTTCCCTGGCAGGATCACCTGGCTTTGACTGTGTCCCTCATTAGAAGGTTATTAATTATCCCTTTGAAGGTTCTCTCCTTTGGTGTTTGGTAACAACCTTCTCCCTCTCTTTGGGAGAATTAAGTCTATGTTAAGGTTAATCTCCAGGCTACTGCCTTATCCCTTATGTTTCCCCCAAGCCTTGCATATTCCTCTGAAATATTTCCTTTTCTTATATCCCTTTCAAGTTATACCAATTTGAATGTGCCAACAATTTCCACCTGGGAAACTGACTACAAGGATACACTTTCCAAGATAATCACACTAATTTGTTGTATATTGCAAAAATGTGGTATAGTAATACTAGATAATCAATTTTCTGAACATATGAAAAGAAAGACATATTCAAATTTCATTATTTTTTACAATACAATTTTCATTTTCCCCCTAGGCACTTATGAGATTCAGTACATTCTTATTTAAACTTTAGTACTGAGTTACCGGTGCTCAGACACATATAAGTAAATGTATAATAAGCTTGAACTACATCAATAACAGTGAAACTCTTCAAAAAAGGAAAAATGTTTAGAATGATTTACTTAGAAGAATATATGATAGTCAAATGATATTTTAACAGGTTAAATTTGGGTCATAAAAAATTTCCCACTTGTATTATTTTTCTCTAAAATTTACTCCCTTTCCTATTAATACCATCAACTGAATAACCAAAACTGGAAATAAGGGTGTGAATCTAGAATCCTCCTTGTTCAGTTCTCTGAATCCATTTTTTCACTAAGATCTAGGTTGTGAACACCTTAACGTTTCTCTTATATGTCCCTTTATAGCCACCTTGACTACCAATGAATTGAGCCAAGCTCTCACTATCTCCCAAATGAAATATTACATTAATCTTAATTATGTTCCTGTCATGCAATAGTTGTTCAAATAAATGTTGTAATTAGTTAGTTGGTTATCTTCATATAACTCCCTGTGGAAGATAATAGTTGAGCCATGACTAGAAAGAGGTGAGATATTTATACCTATGGCCTTGAAGAATTAACAGTCAGTGAAATGGCCCTACAGTGGGAATGCACAAGGCATACTGAAGGAACAGGGGAGAGTCCAGGGTGTGACTATTGATTACATAACAGAGAGGATAGTAGATGGCATACCCCACCACTTAAGGGGACACATGGATTTACATTTACCACTTCCACCAACATTCTGCTGACTATAACTTATTTACATGCTAAAAGAATAGGCTAAATTTAGGCTACTATAGTTTTTATCTGATGGCCATTTACCAAGATACAGTGTTTTTACTATGGACACACTGAACATCAGAGGTCACAGTATCCTATCAGAGTATTTACCTGGAAATAAAGAGTTTCTATCACAATTTGTGAATGTGTGTGTGAGAGAGAGAGAGACAAAGACAGGGATAGAGACAGAGAGACAGAGATGGATCTTAAATTGTTTAAGTTTGCATTGATGTGCTGTGGTTGAAGTCACACAGGTAGGGGATAACTGCCAACTCATCTGTCAGTATTTGTCTACAGGATTCACTACATCAGTAACTGTGTTATGTTCCAAATAATGCAACATGATAACCAATTTATTACATAATATTATATTAAATCTTGAGAAATTAAACCACAACTTTTGGAAATCATTTTAGAAAATCACAGCTGACAAAAATCAGTGAAACTGTACACAAGTAGCTATACATGAAACTGTATTTTAAAAGTATGGAATAGTTCAGGCACCTGGGTGGCTCAAGTGGTTAAGCGTCTGCCTTCGGCTCAGGTCATGATCCCAGGGTCCTGGGATCGAGTCCCATGTAGGACTCCCTGCTCAGTGGGGAGTCTGCTGCTCCCTCTGCCCCTCCTCCCACTTATTCCCTCAATCTCTCTCTCTCTCACACTCTCTCAAATAAATAAATAAATACCTTAAAAAATAAGTAAAAGTATGGAATAGTTCCTTTATTTACTATTTACTTTTTGTGAGTCGGGCTTTACTTCATGATAATGAGTTGTATGTGGTTTGTGTTTTAGGGAAAGGTCAATGGGACAAACTCATCAAGAACATGTAATAAAATCTCCAAATGCAGATTATGTTATGGATAAAATTAACTGCCAAAAAGAAGTGTAAAGCAACAGATGGCCAATAAGGAAAGATGTAATTTAAATAATCAGGTCTGTTATTGATTAAGAGATAGAATTTTAATCTAAACTTGCATATAAGGTATACAAATATGGCTGACAAATATAAGATTTTCTATAGTTTGTGAGATACATAAAGGAAATTTTTTTTAAGATTTTATTTATTTAATCGAGAGAGAGAGACAGTGAGAGAGCACAAGCAGAGGGGTGGCAGAGAGAGGGGGAGCAGCAGACTCCCTGTTCAGCAGGGAGCCCGACACAGGGCTTGATCCCAGGACCCTGGAATCACAACCGGAGCCGAAGACAAACACTTAACGGACTGAGCCACCCAGGTGCCCCAGAAAATTTTTATATGCAAAAAAGAAATAGTGACTATTGATAATGTTACATGCTGAGATCATGTTCTAAAATTTAAGAACTTATAAATAAGAAAATTTTAGAAAAAACAAAAAACATACAAATACTAATCAAAAGTTGCACCTGACGTTGATTTTTTAGTTTAATAGAAATTGTCAACACGTTTGAGCACATAACAGTGAAATTCTCTCATGAGGCAAAATCTCAATGATATATACACTTCAAACATTTAAAATAACTATGTTTTGAAGCTCTGAGACAATAATCTCAATAAGGATCATATTAATTAGTTATATATTAATTAGTTATAACTGCATAGCAAACAACACCCAAATTTGGTGGCTCTAAAGATGAGTTTTTATTATTATAATTAAGCCCACAAGCCCAAAAGCTAAGATGATGGTTGTAGTGCTTCTTCTGGCTTCAACCGTGCTCACTCATGCTTGGGGTTAAGACGGCAAGAATACTGCAGGCTGGCTGATCCACAACGGCATCCCTCCCGGTGTGGAATTTGGCTGGCTGTCAGCCAAGTTGGCCTTGTTCTCATGGCATGGTATATATCCTAGGGAGCAGTATAAAATATTCAAGGCCTCTAGAGCCTAGACTTACATAACTCATTGATAGTCTATCACTTCTGACTCATCATATTGGTAAAAGTAAACCATAAGTTTAGCCCAGATTCATCTGCAGTGAAAAAAAGATTCCATTTAATATAACTATAAAGTCAAATGGCATGGGGCATGAAATACAGGGAGGGGGACAACTTCAGAAACCACTTTATCATGCTCTGCCCCACGGTCCCCACAATTCATGTTTCCTCACACTTGCAAAATATACTCGGTTTACCTCAAGAGTATTCCAAGGAGGCATCCGATCATGGCATCAAGTTCAAAGTCCAGAATCTTATGATCTACATCAGTACAGATGGAATTGTTCAGATACATCATTTCTTGACCTGGGGACCTATGATTTAAAGAGACAATTGATCTGTCACCCAACATATCCAAGATACAATGATGAGACAGAGACAGGATAACCACAACAGATACTCATTTATCATGGAGGAGAATGAGGGGCACGAGGGAATCACTTTGGATCCACAGAAACTCTGAAATATGCTTTGAGCATATATTGCCAGGTTAGTCTATTGCAATAGTGAGAGTGTTGCATGAATAGACCTATTTTCTGCTTCTGGATATCTTTCCAGTCCACTGACTTAAGGACTTGTTTTCAAAAATAATTTTAAGACAACCTCTTTCATGTCTGCAATTCTCTAATTGGCATCAAAATCAAGCTAATTGAAGAGTTTGGTATTAAAATAAGTAGAAATTTATCATCTATAGAAATCTGTAACCAGAGTGGCCTATATCTAGACTAAGTATAAAAAATGTTTAGTATTCACCTTAATACTGGCATGTAAAATTTATATAAATTCAACAAAAAATAAATTTAAATGGTTTTACATTGCTAGAAATAATGGGTTATAGACAAAATGATATGACACTGAGATGAATGACTCTGTTTTGACATTGTGACACCCTATCCTGAGAGATATGGAGTACCATATACTCAGAACCACATTGATGGTTAATTTATAGTTTCATCATTTCAAGTTTTCGATAGAAGCATATCAGCAAAGAAGAATGAAAGTTGATTTAGTATTGTTGCAGATCCTTTGGGATATTCTTAGTTCATTGCCCTAGTTACTTTTGAAAAAAAATGCTTATGCAAAAATATAGCCTTCTCAAGTTGGTTTCTATTCATAGAAAGTTAGGGACAAAGAGACCTTTTTATAGTCTAAATAATTTCCAGTCCCTTTTAGCCCTGCTGGAGGCTGGACTCTTCACCATCAAAACTTACTTAATAAATCTGTGGGCTTCCCATGTGTCTGATTATAGTTAATCCCATTTGATAAAAGCAAAACCCACGAAGAGCAAGACCAAGAATTCTGAGAGTTCTCTATCTTTCAAACTAGATTAAATATGTGACTTGTAATGACTACAATGTAGCGATAATTATCTGAACTGTTTAGATGTAAAGATTCATAGGTAGGGGCACCTGACTGGCTCAGTCAGTGGAGCATGTGACTCTTGATCTCCAGGTATAAGTTCTAGCCCCATGTTGGGTATAGAGATTACTTAAAAATAAAATCTTAAAAAAAACAAGATTCATAGTTATAATTATCTGACTTGAGAAATGATTTTTTTTCAGTATAACTCTCCCACTGAAAAACTAGAAAAACTAAAAATTAAAAAAATAAAACATAGTTAATAAAAGTTTCTAGAAAACATTGAAGACAAAAAACTTGTGTAGGAAGAGGCTAGAAAGGAGTCAAAGATGTGTACCTTTCTCTGCTTGACAATTATCATATGGTTTCACTCATATGTGGAACATAAGCAATAACATGGAGGACCATAGGGGAAGGGAGGGAAATCTGAAGGGGGAGAAATCAGAGAGGGAGACAAACCATGAGAGACTATGGAACCCAAGCAACAAACCGAGGGTTTCAGAGGGGAGGGAGGTGTGAGAGAGGGGGTAACAGGATGATGGTTATTAAGCAGGGCACGTGTTGTGATGAGCACTGGGTGTTATACGTAACTAACGAATCATTGAACACTACATCAAAAACTAAAGATGTACTATACAGTGGCTAACTGAACATAATTAAAAAAATGCAAAAAAAAAAAGATGTGGACCTTTTATTTGTTATTACTTTCACCTCAAGGCATTTGCAAACTGGAAAGTGGTAGCTAAGGGACTAAAAGGCAGAGATTTTGATAAACTCTGGAGGCTCAGGCAAAGGCCTTCACCTCGATGGACACCAAAAAAGAGTCCAAGGAAGCACCCTGGATTTTTTAGTTGGGACAAGTTAGGAGTAAGATTGAACTGAAAATTTAATAGACATCCCAAAGTCTGAATTCTAGATTAAATCATTTATATCCTGATTGGTCTTAGGTGTTTTTTTCCTCCTTAGCTACTCAGCAGAGACAAAAAAAACTTCTTCCTAGATGTAGAAAATAGTATCCTATGCCCTAAAAGTTTCTGTATAATTATGCACGTGTGTCTAGCATTGAATCAGAAAACAACAGCAACAACAACATGCAAATGTATAAGAATTGACTAAAAATAGAGAACAAGTAAATAGAAACAGATGAAGAGTATTCAAAATATTCTGATCCAGCTATTAGAGTTCTCAAACAAGAACTCTGAAATAATTGTATTTAATATGTTCAGCATATTAAATGAGAATGTAGGGAACTGTAAAAGACAACCAAAAACTATGAAATAATCAAGCAGAATTTATAGAAGTGAAAAAACAATTAAGATTCCAATCGATGGGACTATCAGTTTGTTAGATAGCCACTTTCACCACAGCATAAAAGATGATGAAAGAAATAAGACATGACTGGTGACATATAAGAAAATGAAGACATTCTCCACACTCTTACATTCCACTAAAAGCAGACTAGCCTTTAATCTCCTGAAATGCACTGCATCATCCTTCGGTTAAGGCAGGATGCCAGAAATTTGTCAGCAAGATAGAGATGGTGTTTGCCACCTACATCACTAAATAATTACATTTCAATACTATTTAATTTGTGTATTTTGATGTATCTATTTCTTCCTTAATTTAACAAACTTTATTTGTAAACTCACGTGGTAAGTATCTAGGATTAACATTAACAAAGCAAGAGTGATGTGCATGGATTTCAAAACATAGGCCATGGAGACTTGAATGTGCTTTACTTTGAATTCTGCAATGTAAAATTAAAATGATTTAAAAATATACTCATGAAATTCTAAATCAGAAGTTCATGTTTGTAATCTCATTTTAAACATAAAATATTGATAAATCATATACTTGCGTACTGTATATAAGATATTAGAAATTGTTTTATAGAGGGAAAATAGTCATACCTCTCTATTTCATATTAAGTAGGGATTAATAATAAATATATAAATACATGACTAATATCAGCTCATCTCAGTGAATGATTTATTAATATTCTCATTATAAGGGCAAATTAAATGTGGGTGGATGTAGCCACAGCTATTCATTCTGAAAGAAGAATGAATAAATCAATATTAATGGAACGGAAGGATCAGAATGATGACTATTTGGAGATAAACCTAAAAAGAACAGAGGAAGCTGTTTACAAGGAGTCCAAAATGTCAGACTAAGGAGTCATTTTGTCTGACTAAATCCTATGTATCCTTTCTCAATTTTGACGTCACTATTTTCAAGAAATAATTAAATGATTATCCCTAGCCCCAGATATGACTTCTGAAACTTGGGTTTCTAACTAACTCAAAGTTATGGTAACTCAAAATTCATTTGCAAGTTTCTCCATATCACCAGCCCTATGTATCATGCTCTAAACTTGTAGGTCATTTTTTTTGTATCCCCCCTGTTTATTCCCATGTTTCACCCTAATAACCCAAAGTCACTGCTATCTCACCTTCATTTATTCTCTAGATTCAGGATATCCCAGGTCTAGTCTATTAATTCTCTTTCTTCTGAAATATATTTACTTGTCTCTATTTCTGTTTTGCTCCCCAAAACTCCAGTCCAAACCATGCTTGTTTACATGTTATCTTTTTTAATTTTTTTTAATTTTATTATGTTATGGTAATCCCCACACATTACATCATTAGTTTTTGATGTAGTGTTCCATGATTCATTGTTTGCATATAACACCCAGTGCTCCATGCAGAACGTGCCCTCTTTAATACCCATCACCAGGCTAACCAACCCCCCACACCCCCCTCTCGAACCCTCAGTTTGTTTCTCAGAGTCCATAGTCTCATGGTTCGTCTCCTCCTCCGACTTGCCCCTCTTCATTTAAGACTTAAAACGTTTTCAAGATACATTTATAATAGTGTTTAAGTCTTCTTAGCCCTCTATTATTTTTTTCTTTAATTTTTTTATTGTTATGTTAATCACCATATATTACATCATTAGTTTTTGATGTAGTGTTCCATGATTCATTGTTTGTGCATAACACCCAGTGCTCCATGCAGTACGTGCCCTCTTTAATACCCATCACCAGGCTAACCCATCCCCCCACCCGTCTCCCCTCTAGAACCCTCAGTTTGTTTCTCAGAGTCCATAGTCTCTCATGGTTCGTCTCCCCCTCCAAATTCCCCCCCTTCATTATTCCCTTCCTACTATCTTCTTCTTCTTCTTTTATTTTAACATAAAATGTATTATATGTTTCAGAGGTACAGGTCTGTGACTCAACAGTCTTACACAATTCAGAGCACTTAATACACTCCTTTCTCTTCTTCCTGTTTTTACTATCAACTTCTCTGCATTCCCAGCATGATCTGCTTAAGTATACATCCAAATTTTACTCCCATTTTGACACCCTTTGGTGAATTTCCATGCAATTAAAATTCTTATCATGGCCTAAAACACTGGTTATGATCAGGCTCCTGATCATGTCTCCAATCTTATTTCTTACATTACTTTTTCTTATTTGTTTTCCACCTACCCCTATGCTCCCTAGATCAACTCCCATACATTATGCTCCTCAGATAATATAGGATTTAGGTTAACAACTTAGTTTATATCTTTATGTACTTTTTTTCTATATCTGTCAATCTCTTCTCTCTGCCTCTCTCTTTGTCTCTGCCTCTCTCTATGTGTCTCTATGTGTGTGTGTGTATATACACATATTATTCTTTCACTTGAATCTGTGTGAGATATATAGGTCTATTATGTTCTGCTAGCTGTCTTTTTTTTTTCATTAATTATGCTAGACACTTATGGAGCTCACCTGGCATAAAACTGTATGTATGCCTCCTTTCGGTTCTTCAAAAATTACATTTTAAAAATAGTTATCTATTTTTAAAGATTTCTAGAGGGTAAAAACAGCTAATCTATAAATAAACAGGAATCTCACTTATAGCAGATATTTTTCCAATGACACTGGCTTGTAGAAAACACTAGGAATTATGTGGAAATATTAATTAAATAATTTATTATTAATTTAATTGAATTTATTTATTTTTTTAAAGATTTTATTTATTTATTTGAGAGAGAGAGAGAATGAGAGACAGAGAGCACGAGAGGGAAGAGGGTCAGAGGGAGAAGCAGACTCCCTGCTGAGCAGGGAGCCCGATGTGGGACTCGATCCCAGGACTCCAGGATCATGACCTGAGCCAAAGGCAGTCGCTTAAGCAACTGAGCCACCCAGGCACCCAAATTTAATTGAATTTAATAGCATGGCATATTATCAACTAAATTTGAGAACAATAATAAAATTTACCTCTAGACATGCGAGGATTCAGATATATTTCTTTATTCACACTTTCTTACGAACTTTATTAAGAGCCAGAATGAAAATGAAAACAAGGCAAAGGTCATGGTAAACTGCTCCTGCCAAAAAAAAGACAACCCAAAACATGAACTAACCATATAGTATAAAGAAAGTAAGAGTTAAGAGTTGAAAGTTAGGCACCAGACCTAGGAATATATATGTTCAAGTTTCAGAGAAAGCCACTGAGACCCACAAAGGTTTACTTCTAGAATATGAATGGATCAGTGTCCTAGATAGAATTAAGGACCGCAGAAGTCCCAGAAGACACTCTCTTCCGTAAAGCATTCAGAAATACATAAGGGAAGAGATCACTCTCATCTTGATAAATTCTCTGTTTGTTCTCAACTCTAAGCCAGGTGTAACTATAGGGAATATTGCCATTGAAGTGGGTTCCTTGATTTCAGTGGGGATTATGTGATCCTGGGCTAGCAGAGACGAAGTTCCACTGTTAACTGCCAAGGACATTGTAAGAACACCAACATAAAGGTAGCAGGAACATACTTATCTCAGAATGTCTTGGCCAGTATATATCTTAGGTAATTAAGCATGCACATATATGAACTTTAAAATACTCTTCTCAACATTGATTCTATGAGAGCTATGATACCACATTATGAGGAACATAGGAGTGGGTAATAAAAGTATTCAGATCTCATAGAAATCAATAATTTCATTATTTTGGCTCATTTTCCCCACATACATGCAGTCTCTGAGTAAATAAGTAAGTATAAGTCTTTTTTATCCATATAATCATGATGATTTCTTTCTCCATATAACCCCCAATTCTATCATGTATCTACAGATATGCATTGTATTAGCGGATATCCTCTACCCATAAAAACTACAGTTACATTATATCCATCTACACCACTGAACAGAGTAGGAGGAAACAAATAACAAAATTTATATTAAATTCCCCCAATGATATATTTATTAAAATATATATTAATACATACATTAAAAAGCTCCCTTTTTAATGTAAATGGATATGGAGATATCTTAAATAAAATTTAAGAAAAAGCCAGAAACTATTGAAACCAGCTCAAAAAGAAATAGAAGTCTGATTAGACACATAACATTTAGAAATTGACCCAGCAATTCCACTCCAAGGTATATACCTAAGAACACTGAAAATACGTGTCTGCACAAAAATTTATATAAGAATGTTCATAACATTATTCATTATTGCCAAAACGTTGAAATAATTCAAATATCTATGTAGTGATAAAGGATAAATAAAATACAGTATATCCATACAAGGAAATATTTTTCTGGCATAAAAGGAAAGTTCTGATACATTCTAGCACATAAATTAACCTTAAAAATGTTAAGTATAAGAAGCCAGAAACAAATGACCACATATTGTATTATTCCATTTTTAGGGAATATACAGAATAGACAAATTCATAGAGACAGAAAATAGGTTAGTGGTTGCCAGGGATCATGGAAAGATCTTTCCATGATCCCTGGCAACCACTGGGCAACTGTTAATGGATAATAAAGACAGGATACTTTGGATGTAGATAGCAGTGATAGCTGCACAACTGTGTAATATTCTAAAACAAAACAAAACAACAACAACAACAAAAAACAAGTGAATGTACACTTTTTTTTTTTAGAGAGGGAGTGTGTGTGCGTAAGTGGAAGGGAGGGGCAGAAGGAGAGGGAGCAAGAGAATCTCAAGCGGACTCTACAACCAGTGTGGAGACCAACCCGGGGCTTGCTCTCACAACCCTAAGATCATGACCTGAGGTGAAATCAAGAGTCAGACACTTAACCAACTGAGCCAGCCAGGCACCCCCTGAATGTACATTTTTAAAGAATAAGTTTTATGGTGTATGAATTATATCTCAATTTAAAATTATTTCAAAAATGATTGAGGAGAAAGAAAACGTAACTATAACTACTCTTCAAAGTTGGAATCTTAAATTCACTTCTTCCTTATGAGAGTCTCTTAGATACATTTTCCTTTATTTCACAAGTAATAAACAAATGGTTTCTTTGTTTTTCCAAGCTTCCACAGCTAGGAAATGTTAAAGCAAGGTTTTAAATCGGCAACTGGACTTCACATCACTGTGAGTATGATCCTTAATCACATGGGTATGAGATAGTCTTTTTCCTGCTAGCTCCTCACTTAAGCATATCTAATAAATGTTATGTGGGTATGGGTCTTTATTAACAATACTTCTAGGGCGTCTGGGTGGCTCAGTTGGTTGGGTGACTGCCTTCGGCTCAGGTCATGATCCAGGAGTTTCAGGATCGAGTCCCGCATCGGGCTCCCTGCTCGGCAGGGAGTCGGCTTCTCCCTCTGACCCTCCCCCCTCTCATGCTCTCTCTCTTTATCTCATTCTGTCTCTCAAATAAATAAATAAAAAATCTTTAAAAAAAAACTACTTCTATCACCTTTATCAAAATTACCTTTGCCTACTTTTCAGCACCAATTGTATTTAACATGCTCCAGGAAACCATATTCAAATCCAAAGAAATAAACTATTTTTTTCACCTGCACATCAATATACTTCCTATTTGGAAATTAATCATGAATATTTTTTTAATCAAGAATACTTTAAAATAACCATGTATAAAAACTTCATATTTTATATATGTTGGCAAGTCTTTGGGCAATTTGTGGTCTATGCCATTCTCTTTTTGTCACTTTTTTAAAACTTTCAATACATGCATGACTGGTAGCAAATATAACACCCTATTAAGTAAGCTCTTATAAGGAAAAACTTTTAACATAGGCTTTGCCATGGAAATGAATGGTAACTGAAGTCTACTTTCCTTCCTTTACATCATTTAGTTAAGAAACAGCAGCTGTTTCATAGAAGTAGCTGTGATCTACAAGGAATTTTTCCTCTGAACCAGGTTTGATTTCACATCCTAATATGCATGGTATAGGGTGTAAGCCATTAGTATATAGTTTAAAGTCCATTAAAACTTTAGACGGATATTATAGGGATTAAAATGTTGCTATAAGAGCAGATGCATTGTGCCCTCTGAATCACTGGCTGTGTATCTGAACTCATTATATTTGCCAAACTCATCGTACGATTTGGCACATTTGATACTAATAAAAATGGAAATCCTCTATAGACTCTAAAGCTTTCATTAATCTTTATGCTTTCTGCGCTTGGCCTATGGTTTGATATTCAATCAGTAATTACTAGCACCTATTTATGGTTGAACACTATAAACAGTATTATTCCTTTCTCCATTATTACTACTTCAAATTGAAAGAAGGATATTTTAAAATATCTGCCATGCCCATCATGAAAATAATGAACAGAAAAGCATTTTCTTCTTTGTTTTAACTTCTTTTAAAAAAGGAAAATCATATATACATAGACTTAGAAGTCATTTCTGAAGTAATTTTGTCAACTTGAAATTTACATTCTCTACGTTTTCAGAGAAACTATGTGACATACTGTCAAACAAAATATTTGCCCTTCATCTGAAATTCAATAGCAGAAAGGACATAATAATAAAATAAGGCAACAAAGTGTGATTTCTTCTAACAGAAATTTCCTAGTAGGTTTTAATGAGAGTTTAAAATGTAGGGGAGCCTGGGTGGCTCAGTCGTTAAGCGTCTGCCTTCAGCTCAGGTCATGATCCCAGGGTCCTGGGATCAAGTCCCACATCGGGCTCCCTGCTCCGCGGGAAGCCTGCTTCTCCCTCTCCCACTCCCCCTGCTTGCGTTCCCTCTCTCTCTCTGTCAAATAAATGAATAAAATCTTTAAAAAATAAAAATAAAAAATAAAATGTAGTCTAAGCAACTTAAAATTTATTAAAATAAATTTTATTTATTTATTTATTATTATAAGTAATCCTTTATTTTTATTTTTACCTACTTGTGCACAATTGTCTTTGTTCTTCACTTGTTTCAATATATTCAAGCTGTGATCTGGTATAATTTCCTTTTAACTTCAACAATTTATTTTAGAATATATTGTAGCACAGGTGTGCTGGTGATAATTTCTCCAGTATTTATTTATTTACATATAATGTCTTCAAATGGCAGGACAACTGATAATTATAAATTATTTATATTCCATTTCCCTCTATTATTTTCTTACTTACATATTTTTCCTTATTTTAATGATTACTATGGAAGTTGCAATATATAATCTTGTATTATATAAGTCTAGTATAAATTAACCCATTAACCACTAGCAGAAATTCAAGGGACTTAGAAAATTTCAGTCAACTACCAAATATCTATTTTGACTTAATGTAAGCCTTTTCTTTTAACAATATAACAACACTGGGTAATAAAATAGGAGTCTGACTCTTATATAAGCAAATTAGAACAAAACCTCTAACCCAGTTGATTGTATAATACAAAAACATACCACGAGAAGAAAGAAAATAATAAATATGAAGAGAAGGAAAAATGGTCAAACTCAGAAAGGAAATGGCAAAACAGTAAGAGAAAAGTAATTATGACACAGGAAAAAAAAGTAAGGAATGGTAAGAAATAATATACCTTATCTCTGTAATAAAAATATTTTATATTCTATCTATATTCAGATATTTACTTGGAAAATGACACATATTATGCTTATATATAAACAGAAATACATTTTTATTACATGCATAAACAAGGGCCTATATTTATAGTATTTATGTGGTAGCATTCATAGTATGATTTTCCTGAGAATGCCAAAAATTGATCAACATAAAACTTATGTAAGATAAGTTATATGAAAAATCCATTCCTCAAAAAAGAAGAAAAATTCAGTCCTCAAATTTTAGAAGATGTAATCTTAGAATTAAGATATGGATATAACAGATAAAGTAGAAATCACCAAAAACACTACAGTATCTTAAAAAGATATTACAATAGTCAATTCAAATCTCAAAGTAGATTTAAAAACCAAAGTTGAAATATATTTGCAATAATGAAAAAGAAACCATACTATACTTTTCTAAAATAGTCTGAAACCACCTCTCGCCCGCTGCACCACTACCACCTGGTTTAGCCACTCTTCTCATCTGAATTACGATAGCTCATGATACGGCTACTTTTATCTTCCATGGTCTACTTCCAACAGTCAAAGTGATTTTAACCTAAAGCAAATTGTTTTCCTTTTTAAATCAAGACCTCCATGGCTTTCTGTTTAACAAAGTCAAACCTAAAGTCCTTATAATTTCCTGAAATCATTCCAGTCCAATGACCTGACTTCTTCCACTTCTCATCCTCAGTCCCACTGTTACCACAATGCTCTTTGTTCTTCCTTTTTTGCAAGCATTGAGGAAATCCTAACTTTCTGCTTCTGTAATACATTTCAATATCATTTATCACTTTCAAGCTCCCAGTGCCGATGTCTATTTTTCAGGTCATCATATGGATATGGATATGGATTATTGTAAATCTCCCATTTCCCTTCTTATCTCTAATCTTTTGCTGTTCCAATGACATTTACACCTTAAAGACCAGAATGATCTTCCAAAATTTTAAATTTGATCTTGTTAAGCTACTGTTCAAAAAGTCTCCACCTATATTCCATACACTTGAAAAAAGGCTTCCAGCATATTTAGAATTGAGTCTCTCCAGCTCGATCACAATTCTAGGATGATTTTACTGATTTCTTCATTTACAGAATAAATTCTGCAATTTCACATTTCAAGACTTTTGTGTAAATTATTATTTGTGTAAATTTTTGTTGCTGGAAGCCCAACTTATTTCTCAATTTCTATCCTTCTCACTTTGGCCTAGATCAATTTATGATTTAACTGATCCTCTAAGGAGCCTTTCTGAGTTATCCCAGACTTCTGAGATGCATTTAAATTCCTACTGATGGTATTTGCAATGATCTCCCTGGAAAACAGGGACTATGTATTTTTGTTTTTGTTTTGAAATCACAACTCTATTACTTACAGCTATGCTTAGAAAATAAATGGCCTGTAAATAATATGTCTTGCTGTCACTTTCCCCATTAGCTTCATGGTGATAATAATATTTAGCCTGTCTGCCTTGCAGCATTTTTAGATTTAAGTAAGATGCATGTGATACACTTTCTCAACTGGTAACCATGACGAAAATAGGTCAGTGTTATTCACTGAGAAGCCCCTTTCCTGAAAGTGAGTTTATTGATATTGGAAAGCTAGAGCAGGAAAAAAAAGTGAATTTTAAAGTGAATTTTCTCTTGAATTAGTATAAAGATTTTTAATATTCTCTGCTACGAACATAGAGCAAAAAGAATATATTATTAGTGTATTTTTGAGGGACAAGTCAAAATAGCATCTCTGGTACTATTACCTGAAAAAGTCATAATTTTTCATGAGATATTATGGCAAAAATGATGTTAACTACATAGTCTAAAGGCAAGGAAGGCAGGGTGTCCAAAATGTGATTGCTTTAACCACCTTCAACACAAGCATTCAAGGTTAACCCACTCTCATCTTTTGTCATGTGAAATTATAATAGTTTTTTTAATGTATATATCATGAGTGTTAATCCATATTGTGAGTATTTTTCAAGTATATTATTTTTCTTTGTTTATTGTTTGTTTTGTCTAATAAAGTTTAAACATAATATATTCAAATCTATCAACATTTACTTTTTAATTATTTTCAGATATAATTGATATGTAATATTACATTATTTTCATTATATTAGATTACAATGTAATGATCCAACATTTGCATATATTGTATATATTTTGTAGGCTGCCTTTTGTTAATGGTTTGTTGATGGTTTCCTATGAATTATTTTAGAAAAGACTAAACCAAAACTATCAAATGAAAAATATTAACAATCCCAAATCTATTGAAGCAATTAGAATCTTTAATTGTTCCAAAGTAAGAACTCTAGACATAGACGTCCTCTAATGAATCCACTGAAACATTAAAAAAACAAAAAAAGGATAGAGAAGATGTAGTGTGTGTGCAATTATATGATGGAATATTACTCAACCATAAAAAAAGAATGGAATCTTAACATTTGTGACAACATGGATGGAACTAGAGGGTATCATGCTAAGTAAAATAAGTCAGATAGAGAAATCACAAATACCATATGTTTTCACTTATGTGTGGAATCTGAAAAACAAAACAAATGAACAAACAAACAAAAGAAATAGACTCTTAAATACAGAGGACAAACTGGTGGTTGCCAGAGGGGAGGTGGGTGGGGGGATGGGCAAAATAGGAGAAGGGCATTAAGAGATATAAACTTCCAGATTAAAAATAAATAAATTTTTAAAACTCAACTTTATGCAAATACCTCGAGAATTAAAAATTTAGAACAAATTCCCACACTGTAACACAATACTATCTTGAAACACAGACCTGAAAAAATATAGATGCCTGGCATATGTTCTATGTGTATATAATCTCCTTATACAGCAGAATACAATACAATAAAGGGGAAATCTGCTTTTCATTTGGCTTCCTTACTTCTCCTTACTCAACAGTTGTTAGGGAGAATTGCTCTATATCAAGAGTATAATGCATTCACTGGGGCTCTCCAGAATCTAATATGACATGTCAGCACATTCAATTATCAAAAGTTTGGCTGGTTCATGTCCTCTGAGCATACATTGTCCTTTTTTTGGTGCTAGGCTTGCTCATTGGTCGGCCACATCCCAAATTTAGCTACTGGCTTTAAGAATGGAGCACCCCATCTCTTGCTTAATCTATGAAGTGTTCATCAACTGGTGTTTATTTCTCTTATATTTCCTTGCATCTGGGGTTGTTGATGATTTTAAAGGAAAATATGATTTTTTAAATTAATCCAGTGATTTATTATTACAGAGCCAGTGAAAATATTTCATATCCTTCTCTATGCTAATCAAAGATATCTTTCCAAATCCATTTTTAACATTCTCAATTTACTTTCTTTTAAGTTATTAAAAGGAGGAAAATTAGCAAGTCATCAAAAGAAAACTTACCAATACCATACTGTTTTGATTACTATAACTTTGTAGTATAACGTGAAATCAGGATTGTGATACTTCCAGCTGCGTTTTTCTTTTTCGAGATTGCTTTTGCTGTTTGGGGTCTTTTATGGTTTCATACAGATTTTAGGATTCTTTGTTCTGGTTCTGTGAAAAATGTGTGATGCATAAAAATATTGAATCACAATGAGTACACTCAACACTAGTAAGATATTGTATGTTGATTATATTTCAATAAAAAAGGAAAAGAAAACCTTACCAAATGTTTAATTGAATTTCTCCCAAAAATATTAAAATGATAGGACTACAACAAATTATATGTTTTTGGTGAATTTATAATTTGGGAAGAATGAACAAATAATACCTAAAAATATTTCTTGCTCCATAACAAATTGAAGGTAACCTGAAAAGGTTTTAAGATTTTGTTTTTGTTTTTGTTTTTTTTCTCTACAGCTTGTTTTGAGATGGCAGTGATGTTTAAGAAAAAAAAATGTCTTTTCAGAAGTAACAGAGCAATTATTATTTCCTGAACTGTGTTGACAGTATAATCTGTGGGGTTTTTTTTGGAAAAAGAGCTAGTGTAACTGAAAAATAATATGTAAAAAAAATTTTTTTTTTATTTAAAACATTACTCTTTTAGATGCATAGCTCAGTCACAAGATATTTTGCTGTTACAATCATGGTGAGGGAAGCTTTAAAGTGTGAACAATATGCTGTCCTTGGCCCAAGGGAATCTGCCTCCCTGTAAAGTGAAAATGGGATATGGGAATTGAGTTCTGTTGCCAGAATTTCCAACACTCTCTCAGGAGCCTCTTCTTTAGGAGCAATACATTTAATTTCCACCTGCAGAGAAGGGCCTTTAACCTTCTGCAGCAGGAGATCTAGGTTCACACCCCTATTCTTTCCAGGATAAAATGCATTAAGGCTGGGCCATCTACCTAATCATGTGTCTTGGTTGCCCTAAAGCATACAAAATCAAAGGAATTCTCTTACTAGATTCACAATGCTGTTTCAAGGAGAAAAGAAGCATATTTGATTTGATAGAAATATTTAATCACTTCATAATACAAGATATTAGTGAGGAACTTAAGTATTCCAGTTGTCTTTTATCATACCCTGCCTCATATTTTTCCTTCCAAGTGTTTAACAGATGAATTATATGGGCCTGTTGGCATGACCTCTAATGATGGTGAGAGACATCCAAAAGTAGCAAGGTAAATCTTTCTGCTTATAGGAATCACCTACTGGGCAAAGATGTATGTGTATATTTTGTTCTAAAATCACCATTCTATCATGTCCTTTCTAACTTAAAAAATCAGTAGTTGCCCCTCAATGCCATCAGATCAGAACAAGGAATCTTTAACTTATTATTTAAGACCATTAAGAAAGGAACTCCTGTATTATTTTCCACATTATCTACTAATGCATAGTGCTATAAAATGGCCATCTTATTAAAATTAGAACTGATAGTTACTCATGCACATAATTTCATCTAAAAGACGTCTTCCCATATTCTAAAACTGTACTTCTTCTGGGAAGTTTCCATTAACTACCTCACTCTCTGTCATTTTAGATTTGTCCTGAACTTTTATGGTATTTAATCAAGTCTCTTTTCTTTCCTTGTTTTGTTATTTAGTATCTTTTGTATATACACTTAACACACACACACACACACACAGCTTTGTAAATCTATAGTAAATAAGCAGGTTGTATTTTATTCCAGGAGTAAGTGCATTTTAAAATGTCAAACTGCTATTTTTTTACCAAGATTTTAAACTGATAAGAACAGATACTACACTTGATCTTAGCCAAAAGGCTGAGAAGCAATTGCCAAGATTTTAGATACATTTTAAAATCCTTATTCTCACGATCATAGGTAATGGCATCTCATTCTTTGAATAAGGAAATCAAGATTTGGAAAGCTGGTATGCCTTGCAAATTTGCAAAAGTATTTAAATGTCAGAACCAGGATTCCAGATAGGTCCATTAAATTCCCAAAACTTTTTCTCTCCATCTTCATTGTAGTCCAGCCCATTTTGTTTCTCAACGGAATTTTTTGTCATCAGTGTCTTCAATGGCTTCTGCATAACTTGATAGGATATACATAGCATATACCTACAATGGATGCTCAATAAATATTTGTAGAGTGATGATTATTTTCATGTTGGGTTTTTCCAAGCATCCTGGAGGCAATTAAAGAGAAAATTCAAACTGCAGATTATCAAGTTTATGTGGACACTTATGCTATCCTTTTTTTATGTTGAGCAAAAATAGGAAGAACCAAATCTGGGAGTAAATAATGTAGAAAATGAACTAACTTGTCCAATGTAGAGAACACAGTTTTAAGATAATCTTCAACTGACTGGGTGCCATCTGAATTCAAGACCACTGAGGAAGGAATAAAGTATGACTACTACTAGACAAAATTTAGAATTACAGGAAAATGCATATTCATTGATTCTTTCCAGCAGGCTTCCCAGCGTGATATGAGTTGGATGATTAAATGCATCTTTCAGCTGACAAAACACGTGGGAATTATAACAGATGGAAATTGTAGAGATAAGCCAAAAAGAGAAGGCCAATAGGCTACTTCAAGTAAAATCAGAATATAGCATTATCTTGGTAAATTTTTGTGTTCCATGAGGGCAGAGATATTTTTTTTTTCATACACCTATCCCATGCTCCTTAAACAGCACCTGGAATAACTGCATTAGTGAATTTCCTGGGCTCAAAATTAACCACTGATAAACAATCATTCTAAGTTTAAGAGAAAAAAAATCACATTAACCAAATTCAATTTTATTTTGTTTTTAAAAAAAAACAAAAAAGTCAGTAACTGACATAGGGGCCAGAATACAAGTGTCTGCAGATACAGTGACTTCTCTTCCCCTAGGTAGCCCTCCCTACATGGGATTCCAATTCTTTTGTATGACTTTGTTTCTTTAGAAATGTTAATACATTTTGTCAGCTGGAGACTTGCATGGTGGTTAGGTATATTCAATTGAATTTGTTAGGTAGTTGAAATTTTATTCATTATTTAATACAACCATCTTATTTTTTTCCAGTATACAAACTTTTATTAGGATTATTATTTTATTTTGCAAATAATAGAATTGAAAAAAAATGGGAAATTCAAGCAAAAAATGCAGTGATAATATATCAGAAATTAACCAATATATATATAATGTATGTATGGAATATATATTTAAAATTTAAGAAAAATGGATAAGATTATGCATTAGATATGTATATACTCATTATTATGAGAAAATGAGACTCAAACAAAATCATTTTAAAAAATCATAAAGATTTCAGGTGTCTGGGTGGCTCAGTCAGTTAAGTGTCTGACTTTGGTTCAGGTCATGATCTCAGGGTCCTGAGATCTAGCCCCCAGCTGGCTCCCTGCTCAGCTCAGCAGAGAGTCGGCTTCTCCCTCTCCCTCCCTACCCCTCTGCCTGTCCCTCCCCCTGCCCCATCCTCCTTCTCTCTTTCTCTCTTTCATATAAATAAATAAAATCTTAAAAAAATGGTAAAGAGTATTTAATGGGGTTCTGTAATGGAATATAATTATAATATTA
Organism: Eumetopias jubatus; assembly: GCF_037043125.1. Classification (NCBI taxonomy): domain Eukaryota; kingdom Metazoa; phylum Chordata; class Mammalia; order Carnivora; family Otariidae; genus Eumetopias; species Eumetopias jubatus. The sequence continues at coordinate 169,279,706 of NW_028274809.1, read as the reverse complement.
CTAAGCTTTGCTATAATGGTGAAGAATCATCCGAATTATAATGGCTTAAAATGAGTTTGTAATTATCACTCACACAGTATGTAGCTGTGGGTTGGCTGCAGTTGCTGGGCTTCAGGCTAAGATTGTTTCAGGCTGCAGTTTTGCTCCATTTGGGGTATGACTGGCATGTCTCTTTATTCCAGAACACAGGAAAAGGAGTAGCACCTGTATAGTACATGAATATTCTGCAGGAAAGTGGAAGATAAGAGCGGGTATAAACATATAATACTTAACAGTGTCTGTGGATGTTGTATAACCATGTTTGTTCACATTGTCCAAAACTAGTCACATGGTCAAGTCTAAAGTTGGTAGAATTGGGAATTATACTCTATCTCCAGACAGCATTGCAAATCACCTGCCCCAGGAGTTGTGTATCCTCTCATTTCTCTCACAAGGAAGGAGAATGTGAATCATGAATAATAATCTACCATAGATATATTATGACATGTACATTACATCTTTTTTATTTTTTATTTATTAATTTTTTAAAATTTAAATTCAACTAACATATAATGTATGATTTGTTTCAGGGTACAGATCTGTGATTCATCAGTCTTATATAATACCCAGTGCTCATTACAACACATACCCTCCCCAATGTCCATCACCCAGTTACCACATCCCTCTACCCCCTCCCCTCCAGCAACCCTCAGTTTGTTTCCGATGATTAAGAGTCTCTTATGGTTTGTCTCTCTCTCTAATTTTGTCTTGTTCCATTTTTTTCCTCTCTTCCCCTATGATCCTCTGCTTTGTATCTTAAATTCCGCATATCAGTGAGATCGTATGATCATTGTCTTTCTCTGACTGACTTATTTTGCTTAGCATAATACCCTCTAGTTCCATCCATGTTGTTGCAAATGGCAAGATTTTATTTTTTCGATGGCTGCATAATATTCCATTGTGTGTGTTTGTGTGCATATATATATATATATATATCACATATTCTTTATCCATTCATCTGTCGATGGATATCTGGGCTCTTTCCATAGTTTGGCTATTGTGGACATTGCTGCTATAAACATGTTGGTGCAAGAACCCCTTCGGATCCCTACATTTGTATCTTTGGGGTAAATACTCAGTAGTGCAATTGCTGGGTCATAGGGTAGCTCTATTTTCAACTGTTTGAGGAACCTCCACACTGTTTTCCAGAGTGGTTGCACCAGCTTGCATTCCCACCAACAGTGTAGGAGGGTTCCCCTTTCTCCGCATCCTCGCCAACATCTGTCGTTTCCTGACTTGTTAATTTTAGCCATTCTGATGGGTGTGAGGTGGTATCTCATTGAGGTTTTGATTGGTATTTCCCTGATGCAGAGTGATGTTGCACAGTTTTTCATGTGTCTGTTGGCCATTTGGACGTCTTTTTTTTTTTTTTTAAAGACATTATTTATTTGACAGAGAGAGACATAGGGAGAGAGGGAACACAAGCAGAGGGGGAATGGGAGAGGGAGAAGCAGGCCTCCTGTGGAGCAGGGAGCCCAATGCAGGGCTTGATCCCAGGACCCTGGGATCATGACCTGAGCCAAAGGCAGACCCCTAAGGATTGAGCCACCCAGGTGCCCCATGGATGTCTTCTTTGAAGAAATGTCTGTTCATGTCTTCTGCCCATTTCTTGATTGGATTATTTGTTCTTTGGGTGTTGAGTTTGATAAGTTCTTTATACATTTTGGATACTAGCCCTTTATCTGATATGTCATTTGCAAATATCTTCTCCCATTCTGTCAGTTGTCTTTTGGTTTTGTTGACTGTTCCCTTTGCTGTGCAAAAGCTTTTTATCTTGATGAATTCCCAATAGTTCATTTTTGCCCTTGCTTCCCTTGCCTTTGGCGATGTTTCTAGGAAGAAGTTGCTGCGGCTGAGGTCGAAGAGGTTTGCTGCCTGTGTTTTCCTCTAGGACTTTGGTGGATTCCTGTCTCATATTTAGGTCTTTTATCCATTTTGAGTTTATCTTTGTGTTTGGTGTAAGAGAATGGTCCAGTTTCATTCTTCTGCATGTGGCTGTCGAATGACATGTATATTAAACCATTTTAACTTAAAACGTATCAAGTGACTGAATTTATATCTATGAAAATATCTATGGAGATTTATTAATAACATATATCTTTGCTAGTATTTTTCTGTTATTTTGTGTGAACAGAAGTTAGTGTGTAGTTATCTTAAGTAAAATGCTTAGAGAAATGATTTTGATTTATTTATTGTTAATATTTTGTCAAAAAACAGGTATCCTTTTGTATGTAATCAAAAGGCAATTGCCTAGGAGTTTAAAGTGTAGGATTGAATCAGACATCTTCCACAGGCTGACTAGGAAGAATAAAGAAAGGTCCTGGCTTTTCTTTAGCTTTCTGTAAAAAGTGATTTCCCAACTCACAGTATTCTCAATGCTATGTTGTATAATTTCCAAATTATATAAATATTATTAATTTGTAGATACATCTTTTTACCCAAATCCAAAAGCAACCTCCAAAAATCACTTATGAAACCAATCTCTGGATTTAATGCCTATTTCAGTTTGGAGAAGTTTAAGATGTCAGTGTGTAATTATAATCATATATGCATATATAAATAAAAAGTATATATAAAGAAAATATAAATATATATAAAGAGAAGAAAAAAATGGATGCTTAGACAGGTCTCTCTCATTCATAAATAATAATTATAGAGGTCACAGCTCCTCAAGTCCTGCCTTGCCAAGTTCATTTTTGTGAATTTGACTTCTGAGACAAGAAAAGTTTACTCCATTTTGTGGATGTACTATAATTTAACCCATCAGACGCCCATTGATGGAAACTTGAGTCCCCTCATATCCATTGCTATTACAGGTATTATTGCAGTGAATAGCCTTGTGCCTTCATTTTGCACAGTGTGTTTAGTGTAGATTCTTAGAAGTGGGGTTGGTAAATTTGCAAGATACTGCCATTTTTCTCTCCACTGTGGTAGTATTTTGCATCTTTATTAGTGGTGAATGAAAGAAATTATTTTCTTAAACCCCTCTCAAGGACATACTATCACATGTTTAGATTTGTATAAATCTAATAAGTAAAAAAAAAAACTCCAATTTTTTTCATTTTCTGATTAGAAGCCAGATTGAGCATCTTTTCATGTACTTAAGACCCACTTACATGTCTTTTATCCCTGAACTCTTAATGTATATCTTTAGCCCCCTTTTACAGAATTGTTGAGCTCTTTCTAATCTATTATTTAGAATCCTTTTACATATTAATATCTTTTGGAAGATAGGAATTTGGACACTCTTTGCTAGAGAATGTGAATCTGTGTTGGGCCTGAATCATAGCTCACAGAACTGAAGGTTTAGTCTTTTTATGCAAGTGCAGTTCTGAACTGATATACTAATGTTTTGCTTCCAGGATTGTGAGAAACGCTGAACCATATCTTGCTGGTGCTTTTGCCATGGGCTTCCTCCAAGTCCATGATGAACATTCAGCCTCCCTCCTCTCTGTCAGGAGCTCCTAAGCCAACACACCACCTTCTGCCTCCTCCGCAGAGAACCACTCAAGTCTGCTCTGTTCCTCCTTTTCTTAGAATGGCAACAGCAGCTCTGAGGTACCCACCTTTTTCTTCTCTTCAAGCACCTGAAGGCTGGGTCATCCCCTCAGAGAGCACTTGTGCCATTACTGCTCATTTGTGTTTTGCTTTTGCTTGGAGTATTTTTGCAGATGTTTTTGATTTATTAATCTATTCTTTTAAGACTTCTGGACTGTAAATCACAGCTGGGAAGGCCTTCCTACTCTAAGGTTATACAGGAGTTTATTCGTGTTTTCTTCTAGTCCATCTAGAACATCACTTGGACATCAAGCTTTTGATTCAGTTATAGTTTGTATCAATATATTTTTGATGTAGTTTTTTCTTCATTTATGATACAGTTAAGTCTTTTTCTTTCATTTCTTTCTCAGGTTTTTGATAACTCCAATTTCACATGCTGCTCTTATAGACCACCTCTTCTCTGTGTTCCTGTACTTTGGCACTTTCTGTTTTCTTACTTCTTTCTTTAAAACAGTAAATACTTTCTTAAATATATTTTTAGTTGATGTTGTAATATTACACTATACTTTTCACCAATAATGTGACACAACAGTTAAACCTGTCCAACCTTTTTCTTAAGGCATTGATATTTAGAGGTGGGATTTGTTCTTTTATTGCTAGTCAAATTTGCAGTCATTGAATTTGAATGGACTATTAGTAGATTGATTCCTGGGCAGCAATAATAGGATTGATCCAGAGTGGCTGTCCATGCTTCCTGAGTTAAAGATTTCCCTTTTGTCTCTGCAAGGGACTTAAAAAATTTATATAGCATCTCTGGCTTTCAGAAATCTCCTAAAAGAGATCTTGTACTAATAGCCCTGGCTTTCCTACATCTCACAGCTTTTGCCTTACAAGATATACCTTCACTTATAGAGTTCTATTTGCTGAAACCACTATCTCTGGGAAGTAATCCTCACCTCAATTTCTAAGTCTTCTCTGTTTCTTTAGAAATTCTGCTATGTTCAATACTGGTTCTAATTCCAATGCTTATCTTCTGGGGGAACCCTCTCTTTCTGGAAGTCAATATGGTAAAATCTTGTAATAATATGCCCTGATAATGCAAATTATAATAATATAATGCAATGAGAAAGTAGCTCCTGTTCTCTGTTAAACCTTATTCTTAAATGGAGGTAAACTAACATTTGATCTCCTCTCAGGTAAAGTGGAAGATAAATATGGCAGACAGACTGAGAAGCCATTGAGCAACTGGTGTCATTCCCATCTCAAGGTGGGAAGTGGAGGGTTGAGTAGCCATGATCCCAGTATTCCCCTTCCCCAGTTTTAACCCAGCTTGGATATACAGAATGGATATCAACTAACTGGAAATATTTCTGGAATAATAAGTGATCTGGAATTTTCTCCATTGATACCTAAACCAGACCTGAGAGTTGCCATCACATGACTACAGAAACCAAATATACAAGATTAGATTTGAATTGCATGGCACAGGCCCTGGAACTCCCACCCAGTCACTGTTTAATCTCATCTCAGTCACTGCATTAATCTCATAGTAATGGAGGCAAACATTATATGGGATTTAATGTTTTGCATTTCATTGGCTTAGGGATTACCACATCTCTAGCAATTTCTGAGTTTCCAATTTCTAGGCCTCCTCTACAGATCCTTGCTTACCTCCTGGCACATTCCCATGGATTTACCTACCCCATGGCTTGCTGTGGACCTCTGCTTTTGGCAACATTTGAACACAATTCGTTGGCTGTGGAATTTTTTTTGCTGATCCTAGTTTTCTTGAAAATGTAGGTTGGGAATTTGTTTTTAGCTGAGGCTATTGTTCTTAATATTCTATGTTACCTGTATGTTCACACCAGAACTGGAATTCTGCTTGGAGATTTAGAAAAGATACTTGAAATTCTCCGAATATAATTTATCTCAAAGTTAGGAAGCTCAAGCTTCATAAAATACAATTTAAGATTCACTGGTAGATTCTCATAAGATTCAACAGTAGAAGCAGTTCATCTAAATAATTTTTATTCATTTTACATTCTTCCTTTCCAGAGAATAGTAATTTTTTATCTATTTCTCCAAAGTTCACCATTGGAATAGATATTACAAATTATACATACTTTAGTTTGAAAAAAGCATAAAGGAAATCGTATTACCTTTGACCTTGTGAATAACAAAGCTGAACATACATAAGTTGCTTAACAAAAAAAATAGTTGATGTAGATTGATTTATGCACTATAAAGAAACTTATGAAGATATCTAATAGAGATATACTTTGACAATGTTCACAAATAATATTTTATCTTTGAAGAAGGATGTAATTATTTTATAAAGTGTTACATTGATCCCAAGCACTTTTTCAATGATGAACATGCTTGAAGTTTAAGGTAAGATCAAATATTTTTTGTTCTGCTTTGACTCACACTTATTTCTTCTTAAGTTAAACCTAATTTTAAGTTGGCAGGCTCCTAGCTATTAGTGTGTCATCTACTGTGACCATTTCCATCATAATATGCAGAGGTCATTTGTATGATATTTGACTCTATTGATTCTCAAGTTATAAAATTCAACATCACATGGACTCTTTACAGTCCAAGATAAAAATGGAATTTGGGACTCCTGATGTGTGGCAGAGGGCAGCTAAAAAAAAAAAAAAGAAAGAAAGAAAAGAAAAAAAAGAAAGAAAGAAAAAGAAAAGAAAAATATGCCATCCTAGGAAATAAATGTTTATAGAGAGATATTTTTGAATACACAATGGTAGGAGGAGGAGAAAAGGATTAAGACTAAAGAGTAACAAAATGAAAAGAACATGAGAAATAAGTAAAATTGAAAAATAAAAGAAATATGAAGTTAATATTGGTGTAAAAAAGAAAAAAAGTATCACCAGCAAAGGAAGAATGTCACCACCAGCTTCAAAGGAAACCTGGGGGGGAGAAATCATATGAATTGTGAATTTGTGTAGTGGCCCTTTGTCATGGGTTCTAGCCACCTGGCACCTTTTGTGCATACTTCCTGTGCTTGAGAATCTTTTCTTATGGGCCCTGGATACCCAAGATAGAAATCAGAAAATGTACTTGCCCAGTGTGTTTGCCTTTTTAGTGTATCAACTCAGGGAAGCTATCGTCCCTAGTTACCTAAACACTAATCCAGGTGTTGTTGTGAAGGTATTTTGTAGACGCAATTAAATTCCATAGTTAGTTGACTAAGTAATAGAGGATCCTAGATAATTTGTGTGGCCTTATTCAATCCGTAAAGCAGATCTGAGGCTTAGTTGAAGAAGGAAATTCTACCTGTGAACAGCTGTTTAAACTTGTACTCTAGAGTTGAACCTGTGCCCTGTAGCATCCTTTATATTTTAGACTTTCTCTGTCAGCCCTCACAACCTTGTAAGCCAATTCCTTGCAATATGTCTCTATTCTTATTTAAGTTTGGGGGTACTTTGTTATGTAGCAATACTGCCCCCATTTAAGAAAAGTGTTGTATAAGTTTCCTCATAGATTGACAATCTTGGGGCACCCAGGCATAAAAATCAATTGAAGAGTGTTCTCTCATAAAGCACTCTGGGATTGGAAATTTACATCAGAGTAGAGTTGTAGAAAAAAACTACTTTTATTGGGCTGCCTAAGAAAAAAAAAGGCATCCCTCTTAGGATCATTGCTAAGTATTACTGCCATTATTACTGGTTACTACCAGTATTATTACTACCATTAAAAAATTAGAAATAATTATCCTCCACACAAATAGCACTCCAGGAGAGGACAAATTCATTTAACAAGTTGTTTCAGAGAAGCCTATTGTTCCTGAGAGTTGGTTTCTAAAGTATGTGGACTTTGGGTTTCTAGATCTGCCATTCTTAGCAATGTAAACCTAAATTAGCCTTTTTGGGTCTCTTGTGTACAGTAATTTTTAATCTAATGTTGGTGAAAAAATCCTTTAAGATTGTAGAATCTTTCTCCTGATAAATACAAAGTGCAACAGTGAGTTTACAAATTCCTTGATCATTTTGGAAAATATTTCCTACCTAATAATTGTGCATAAACTTGAGTAATTCTAGTAGAATCCAAGTAACATATATGCATATATATATGTATGTGTATTATATATAATATATATATTATATTATGTATATATATATAACATCTTTTACCATTCATTCCCTTATGAACATTTAGGTTGTTTCCAAACCTTGGCTTTTGTCAATAATGCTACAAAGAACATAAACATGCAGATATCTCTTCAAGACTCTGTTTCTCATTTCCTTTGGATATATATCCAGAGTGAGGTTCCTGGATGCTATTTTCCATTGTTGCTGCACCAATTAAGATTTATACCAATAGTGCACAAGGGTTCCCACTTGTTTATTTTTTGCTTTTGTTGCCTTTGGTTTTGGTCTCAAATCTAAAAAATCAAGTACTTTATGTTTAAAATCCCTACATTTTCTCTCAGAAGTTTTATGGTTTCAAATTTTAAGTTCAAGTTTTTGATCTACTTTGAGTTGATTTCTATATATGGTGTAAGACAGGAATCCAATTTCATTCTTCTAAATGTGGCTATCCAGTTTCCCTAACAACATTCATTGAAGGTCTCTTCATTTCCCTCATTTTATATTCCACCTTTTATATTCTTGATTCCCTTGTTGAAAATTAATTGACCATATAAGATTGGGTTTATTTCTTGAGTCTCTATTTTGTTCTATTGATCTATGTGTCTGTTTTTATAGCAATACTATACTGTTTTGATTACTATAGCTTTGCAATAGAGTTTGAAATCCGAACTTTTATCATCTCCAGCTCCAAGATTGTTTGGGCCATTCAGGGTCTTGTGCAGCTCCATACAAATTTTAGTATTGTTTTCACTTCTGTGAAAAACACCATTGGAATTTTTGATAGGGATTATATTGAATCTGTAGTTGGCACTGGGCAATACGGCCATTTTTAACAATATTAATTCTTCCAGTCTATAAGCATGGAATATCTTTCCATTTATTTGTGTTTTCTTCAACTTTTCTCATCCAAGTATTATAGTTTTCAGTGTACCGATCTTTCACCTCCTTGGTCAAATTTATTCCTTGGTCAAATTTATTCCTAAGTATTTTGTTGTTTTTGATGCTATTGTAAATGAGACTGTTTTCTTAATTTCTTTTTCTGACTTTTCGTTATTAGTGTATAGAAATGCAACTGATTTTTATGTATTGATTTTGTATCCTGCAACTTTACTGAATGCATGTATTAGTTTTAATAGTTTTATTTTTATTTACTGGAGTCCTTAGGGTTTTCTATATATAATATATCATCTGCAAATGGGGACAATTTTATTTCTTCCTTTGTGGTTTGTGCATTTTATTTTTTCTTGCCCACTTTCTCTGGCTAGGATTTTCAGTAATAAGTTCAATAAAAGTAGTAAGAATGGACATCCTCGCCTTCTTCCTGATCTTACAGGAAAAGCTTCTAGCTTTATACCATTGAGCATGTTGTTAGGTGTGAACTTGTCATATATGGCCTTTATTATGTTAGGGTTCCTTCCATCTGTAGCCAGTTTGTTGAGTTTTTATCATGAAAGGATGTTGAATTTACTCAAATGCTTTTTCTGCATCTACTGAGATGAGTAGAGGCTGGTAGAATTTTGAAGAGCATAATAAGAAGAGTCTAAATTGTTTGTAAGAGATTGTTAGTAGAAATACCAATTTTAATGTTTCTGCTACTAGTACTCAGAGAAAAATCAAAGCATGGTAAATAAAGCTCAAATCACCTTGCCAAATACCTATATAACTGAGAACAGATTGTTAGTAGAACTATGGAGGTTAAAGGTGGTATTCTTCGGGGCACAGAAAGAAATGGAGAACGTGTTATTGGAAACCGAAGGAAAAACGGTCCTTTTGATATAGTGACAGAAAGGTTGGCAGAATTATGCCTTTAGTTATGGGGAAAGCAGAACTCATAAGTGTTGAAACTGAGTATTTAGCTGAAGAAATTCCCAAACAATGTGTTGGGGATATGAGCTGGTTCTTCTTGCTTTTTATAATAAAATTTGAGATGAATGGATAAATTTGTCATAAACAAAAGGGAACCAGGACTGTGATTTGCAGGTTCTCAGCCCATCTTGATTACAATGGTTGCTAAAATTAAGAGACTTACTATCAGGAAGAGGAAAAAAAAATGAATGTATGGCTGAATCATTGAAAAGATTAAGTATGTGACTCATAGAACCCATCAGCCATCATAGCAGAATCAAAAATTAGAGGTTTAATTATCTAGGGATGACCTCTAGAGGAGCCTCTTGCTTATTAGCATGCATATATTCATGCATGCATGCATACATGTACACATACATACATATATACATACATAGCAGTATGTAATAAAGGAAATATACTAGAGAGAATCACAAAGCTCTTAGGAATACTGTACAAGAAACACAGCTAGATTGCATTAAAGGGAGCTAAAAGAGGACAAAATGAAAGAAGGTTGTTTGACTTTCAAAATTCTGCATGCAAGAAACAGGCTAAATAAAACTATTCAGCTGTAAGCACATTCTACCATTGTTCAAAAAGGAAGAATGATTCAGAGGACAGAGTTAAGAATCAAAGAAGATTATCTCCAGGCTTTGAAAATGGATTTTGAAATTGTTTTGGACTGGTGATTCCATTTGCCTTTCATTTTCTCCCATTTCAAAAGGGAATGTCGATAACTGTTACTCTATGTCTATCCCACCATTGCCTTGGAATATAGCAAATGTATATTTTATGTGTGAAGGATATTGAATCTTTGGTGATCAAAAGGGTGAACTGTGTAAGCAGAATAATGGTTGGCCAGGGATGTTAAAATTCAAATCCCCAGAAACTATGAAAATGTTAGATTACACAACAAAAGGTAATCAAGGTTGCAGATGGAATTCAAATTGCTAACCAGCTGACCTTAAAATACTGATATTAGCCTGGAGTATACATGTAGACCTAGTATAATCACCAGGTTCTTTTAAAATTGGAGGAGGAAATTGGAAAAGGGACCAGAGAGATGGCAGTATTAGGAGGATTCAGGCCCAGTCTGCAGGATTTGAATATGGAGACAGAGGACCAAAAGTCAAAAAATGAGAGTGGCCTCTATAAAGCTGGAAAAGGCAAGGAAACAGATTCTCCCTTAAAGCATACCAAAGGAATGGGGCTCTACAAACACCTTAATTTTAGAAAAACATGACCCATTTTGGACTTCTTACCTCCATAAGTAAAAAACAATAAATTTGGTTGTTAAGGCATTAAAGTTGTTTTTTGTTTTGCTTTTATAGTAGCCATTGAAAATTAGTATACGTAGCCTGGCCTGCAGCTAGGGGTCAGGCACATGACGTAGGCTCCAGCATACAGATTAGTCTCTTTAACACTTCAATTTGAAGGTAAGCAAGGTGAGGAGGTGAGTAGTACTCAGAATCCATTTGTGATGAGGTTAGAAGGCAGGCTTTGGTCTTTAGAAACAGGAATCATGAAGCAATGGTGTCAAGCCTAGCCCCAATATTTGGAGGCAGTGTCAATGCCCAGGTGTGGGTCATTGTAGTCTTCACGGAATAGTCTTCTGGTGAGATTTGGGCACTGAATCTGGCTGTGGAGCCCCAAGAGCTCCAAAGCCCAACTTGCTATCTCCCTAGAGATTCCTTGCCCTATTTAATATCCTTTAAAAATCATTTTTTTGAACGAGCTAGTGTGCTGTTTTTTTCCAATTAAGAATTCTGACATACACAATTTATCAAGGCAGAAGCTTCATTGGATTTTTGAGAAAGAGACCATATTTTAGAATTAATGTGGAAAGAAATGCTAAAGAATTGGAGAAACGGGGTAGAGAGCACTTTGTTTAATAATCTGTGCCCTTCTGTTATTAACTCCTGAGACAAGAAGAGTGCCAAATCAGTGTTGCAGTGAATGAACTAGGACCTTTATTTCCTCTCTGGGCAAACAAAATGCTAATTATCTTGGTGTTTTAAATTCAAGCAGCTTATTCTTTCATTCACATGTGGGAATTCAGGCAAGTATAATGTCATGTAGGGAAATCCTCTGTAGTTTATAAAAGAGGAACTATACTAAGGTCTCCTTTACAAGAATAGACAATAGAAGTCTTTCTGATTGTGAAACTATACAGAAGTTATGGTTTTACCCATAAATTTATTCACTTGGAGAGCCTGGGTGGCTCAGTCGTTAAGCGTCTGCCTTCGGCTCAGGTCATGATCTTGGGGTCCTAGGATTAAGTCCCAGGGTCCTGGGATCGAGCCCCGCATCGGGCTCCCTGTTCGGCGGGAAGCCTGCTTCTCCCTCTACCACTCCCCCTGCTTGTGTTCCTGCTCTCACTATTTCTCTTTCTCTGTCAAATAAATAAATAAAATCTTTAAAAAACATAAGTTTATTCACTTAATAAGTTACTTATTTTTGCAACTGATATTTATTGGAAATCTACTATTTACTTGACTATGATGGTATGGCTACTAGTAAGGCATGGCCTCTGCCTTCCAAGACATCTAACACTTAGAGGAAAAGGCAGGTATAATGAAAATAGCATGAAATACATGATAACGTATAGAACTGAAGAGTACAGAAGAATATTTGGCTAAATCTGCCTTCAAGATGTGGAAAGTCTTTAAAGCAAAGATGTTATTCAGTCTGAGCTTTACTGGATAGAGCAGAAAAGAGGAAGAAATCAGAATAGGAGAAATTTCTGACAGAGAAGTTGTTATGTGCAAAGCCAGAGAGAGAACAGTGAGGAATAATATATTCACAAACGCGGGGCGCCTGGGTGGCCCAGTTGGTTAAGCATCTGCTTTCCACTCAGGTCATGATCTTGGGGTCTTAGGATTGAGTCCCCCGTCAGGCTCCCTGCTCAGTGGGGGTCTGCTTCTCCCTCTCCCTCTGCCCCTCCCCCACTCTTGTGTGAACACGTGCGCATGCTCTCTCGCTAGCTCTCTCTCAAATAAAGAAATAAAATCTTTAAAAAATATATATATTCACAAATGACATCAGGTCAATATGGATGAAGTGAATGGTATGCATTTATATGTATATATATATATATGAATGTATTTGTGCATATGTATGTGTATTGGGGGTTGAGTTTATGAAAAACATTAAACGGTCTGTTAAAATAGGATTGTGAAAGAACTTGTATGTCATGCAATGGCATTTAGATTTGAAAACATTTAATCATAGGAGTAAAAAGACCAGAATTGTGTCTTCTGGCAATGTGCAGAATATAGTGGAGAGGAGACAGACTGAAGGCAGGTAAGTAATTAAATAACAATGTGTTAGCCCTAGTTAGAAATAAGTTACTAAACTAGACAGTGGCATATAAAGAAAAGGTTAAACTTCTAGGCCTTCAACAATTAGGGGGGAAAGGTGGTTAAGAAATGAGTTGTTGTAAGATAGTGGAAGATAGTGCATTTAACTGGGGAAACTTCATGTGATGTTTTCATTAACACCCAAATAAAATAACTCAATTCCTTGTCCTATTTGCATGCAGTGAGTCCAGGACTCTTAAAAATTCTGAGCATTTTGAGGGATTGTTTTCACATATTGTGTATCTTTTTTGTTCTGTGTGAGCCAAAATTTGGACTCATTCTATCCCTCACTATTATTTAGCAAAATTCAATCAAAGCAAACACTAATCTGAGGTTTCTAACAAACAACTCAAAACATTTATATAATATAATCATTATTCAGAAAATCTTCAATGCTTCCAAAATCTATCAGCCATATGTAGTTACAGTGAATCTGCCATTATGAACATGTCCTACTCAGAACTATATCTTATTTCCCATTTCTAATCTTCCCCATTCCAAGTTGTGTCCCTATGTTTTTTTTTTTCCAAGAAATAAAATATTCCTTTAAAATTAAACCTTCCTATAGATGCATTTTCTAAAATTGAAGCAGACATTATAAAAGATAATCTTTCACAACCCAGTGTAAAATATTTGCATTTCAACAATTTCCAGACCACCACAAGGCAAGGATGATGAGATGTAACTTAATTCCCATCTATGAGAAAGTAAGAGCTTTCACTGAGCTTATATTCCTTTTTTTAAATTTTATTTTATTATGTTATGTTAATCGCCATACATTACATCATTAGTTTTTGATGTAGTGTTCCATGATTCATCGTTTGCATATAACACCCAGTTGAGCTTAATATTCTTAGAACAAAGAAAGGGTAGGACAAATATAGATTACTGATTCCATTTCTGGAAACTGAGAAAATGTCTCTGAATGTTTTGAAACAGACATTTTGTTTCTCTTGACAAGTACTCAGAATTCAGAGATACTGAAATCTAGTATATCTACTCCCCCTACTAACTAGAGAAGGAAGAAAGAAAATAATAAGTAGGTAAATAATGGAGATGTTTCATCCCTTGTTTAATGGGCCACCGGGTGAAGATAAGCAACTGGTTAAAAATATAAGTGATGAGATTAATAAAGGCAAGATATGTATTTGGTAATTACTAATAATATACACAGAATTAGAAGGTGTGAAACCAGACAAATTCATCAAGTCAAAGACAGATATGGGGTGGAATAAAAAAAAAAAAGACAAGACATGAACTTATGAAAACTCTGTGATTTAAGAAGATCTTAAAATCCTAGAAAATTAAAATGACTTAGAATGAGCATTCAGACCATGACAAAAGAAAGAGAAGAGTAAATTCATGTAGAAGATATTTTTGAGGAGCAATTCATAGTGCAAGTACTCTAGAAAATTTTAATAAGATAGACCCAGTAGAAGTGGAATGACGTTGGACAATTAAGAGCCACTGATGGTCTCAGCCAGAAGGCCGTGTGGAATGAACAGTGAAGAACAGATAGATTAAATGAGAACATTTAGATGACCAGGAAATATGAACTGGAAAAGAGGGAATTAAAGTGATAATCCCATTAAGAGATTTTTATGAAGGGATGCTAATTAGTCTTTGAGCCACACCCTTAGCTGAAATTTCGTCTAGAATTGATACTTTCAAATTCTTGCATTTACTAAACCTGAATGATTATCTGAAGGCTTTAATAAGTGAAGAAGAAGAAGACAAAGAAGAAGGAGGAGGAGGGGAGGAGGGGGAGATACTAATTGAGAAAAAATAATTCCATAACTCAAATAAAATTTGAGTAAAAAAGTGAGGGCATATCATCTAATAACTAGGTACTTTGCATATTCAGAAGCCTTATACAAAGTCCTACTAATTGTATCTCTACATTAAGATAAATGCTTTAGCAGGAATGCTCCACCCTGGGTAAATTTTTGTAGCTGGCTCTTATACTAATTGCAGAAAATTCTTAGCCCTTCTGTGTGCAACTAGCTCTTCACAGTTCTTGAGTTGAAGGCCAGGCACATAATCAGTTATAGATCATAATTATAAAATCTAAACTGCTGGTCCATAAATTTATATAAAAAACATTTGATAGTTCTTTTTGTAATAAACTTGCCATATTATTATTCCATTAGAAACTATTAGATTCTTTCTATGTATTGAACTGAGATATTTTGCTTTACTGTGAAGTTAGAAAGACTAAATACAAATTTTAAGTTTTTAAAAATAATTTTTAGGAGATGTGATCAATATTTGGGTTTAGTCTTCAATCTGCTTTCTTCATTGTGTACAAATAATTGAAGCTCTGCTAATTCTTGTTTAGTACTATTAAACTTCCTTAGATTTTATAGTTTAATTAATCTTTGCTTGTATTTATGGACTATTGTAGTGGTAGTAAGAAAATTGAATTATAGAAAACTATTTTATTTTATTTTATGTTTTTCTATTAAAAATTTAATATGAGGCTGACTTGAACTTAGTCATGTGTTCAGAATAATGAGTCAAATGTAGAGAAAAAATTCAATATACATGAAAAAGAACTTTTTTCAAGAAAGAGACAAGTAGATTAATTAAAAGAGGTCGACAGTTAAAAAGTATTGTCTATTTTGTACACAGATAAAACAAGGGATGGAAAACTGGACTTATCTAAGAATGCACCAATCCTTCATTCATTTTCTGATTTTACATAGATAAAGGGAAAATAAAATATCAAAATGAAATCTTCCATATTGTAGTCCTATTACACTTCCTAGGAACTGAGGAACCACAATCTCTCCATTTTCCCCCAATTCCAAATATTTTTATGATTAATATTTCAAAGATTTCCTCCTTTTTGGTGGGTAATACTAAGAAAGTGTACTAACATAACATAATACAATAAAATAAAAAAAAGAGAGATATGCACCCAATTCTAAACTAAAAGCAAAAAAAAAAAAAAAAAAGGACAGAAAGAAAGAAGTGTACTTCATTTAGTTCTTAGCACTGGGACAATATGTTATATTTTTATAAAAAGCCAGTCTCTTGTCAATAAGTTTTAAAGCACATGAAAGGCCTATCCGCTTTAGAAAAAAAAATCAATAGGTTATTTAAGTTTTTGACAGCCTCTTAATTGCATTTCTGTTAATGCTTTAAGTGCATCTTGGTTTGAAAATGAAAGACAAATATCACAAGTTGAAAAATTATAAATGATATATGACCCTTTCTATGAAAGGAAATGAGATGCACCAATGACCTTTTATCATTGAAGAGAATGTTTCCTTTTCTTGAGGTTCTCCTTTCTTAATCAGTCCAAACTTCACTACCAGTAAAATCTCCAAAAACTGATTATATGAAAAACATTTGAGATCCAGTTTAAAAGCTCAAAATCATCAATGTAGTATTCAAGACATCAACTTGTTCAGATTTTTTTATGACTTCACCACTCCATAAATTCCACGTTCAAAAACAAACTTTTTTTTTTCTTGGCAACCCTATGCAATTTCCCCTTCCTATATCCCTGTTGCTATGCTTAACAACAACAACAACGAAACAATTTCATGCTTAAATACATTTTTTATCAAGTCCTAATTTTAAAAAATCTAAATTGTTTATATTCTTAAGGATTTTTTAGTAATAGATAATAATCTGCCTTTACTAAAAATTTAAAAAACTTCTTATTGTTTTTATTGCCCAAGACTCTATTTCTATTTCTCTATCACACAGAAAGCATATCACAGTCTTGTGTGATAGCTATTAGACAAATATTTGTTTAATAGATTCCAAAAGACTTCATTTGGAGAGAGAGAAAATTTCAAAACCATGTTTTAAAATCAGTTATAAAATAACAGTAAAAAATCTATCATATATAATATATATTAAATTTATAATGCAAATATATATAAGCTTTTATAATCATTCATTTTATTTTTATTGCAAGGATATATAGCAAATAGTTTAATGTTGGGTGACCTGAATTAGTAAATAAAGAAATAAAAAAATAGGAAAAATGAATGATCATTTGTTTCAGGCATGTTTTGCTGAGTCCACAGCCAGAGGCCGTATCTAAATATGGTTTTAAGATTGGAATGTAACATAAAGTTGGAAGTATACAGACAATGTTGTTCAAAGCACCTGTGAGCAACTACACATTCCAACATATATTAAACTTATTCCACCGTATTATTAATCTTACAAAATCGAATCAGAAATGATAGTTTAAATTTGATTTTTTTAAGGCTTTCCTATTCATATCAGTAATGAGTTAGTCTTGAGTCATGTATATGTAGGGTGTTAAAAAATGTAATGAGGACTATTGCAATGTTTAATATTTAATTTGTTGATGAGCTGCATTAAGCACAGAAAATCATGTTGCACTGTGTTGTTCTAAAACATACAATACACCTGTCAAAAGTGTAGGGATGTATCTAGTTCAAAGTATTCATTTAAGCCCAATTGTGTCTACCTTGACATGTGTCACTCAGGACTGCTTTGAGGCTGATAACTATGGTCACAGCTGTTGAAATATCTTATCACTGGCTGTTTTCTGTGTGTGTGTGTGTGTGTATACACTTATGTATATGAATGTCTATGTCTTATGTATAAATTCTGTCTCATGAGATGATTATTAATCATTTCTTTATAAGAATGTTTGACTTATGAACATCTTCAGAAATGTTATGTATATTTAGGTACATATATATTTAAAGTCGTAGATGCTCTTTTATTAGGCAAAGCACTATACATATTACTAGCTTTATTGGTTCATGAAAAGTTTAAAAACACACATATAAGTGATTTGTGATGATCATAAGTCTAAAGAATGCAACTAATATATTTATAATAGCTTATTTGAGAAAGCATAATGACCAGGGATGATAACCCTAAGAAATATATTAACAAAAAGGAAGTAGTCTATATTTTTAAAAATGACCAAATTCACTCATTATCTACTTGATATATACATTAAGTGCCATGTATTTTGAAATAATCGGGTAATTTGTAAACTGAAGAAGCAGAAGTTGATTGTAATTTTCCAAATTTCAAAAAAGAAAAAAAAAAAGAAACCACCAGCCAAAGTGTTATTTGAAATTAGCATTGCTATCATGATCCTATGAACTCAATCAGAATAATTTTTTAATAGCGAGATCCTCAGAACATCTAAATGGAAAGAGAGGACTTGTCATTTTGACACAGGGAACTTTTTGTCAGAAATAGGTTACTGACATAAGACTTCTTCCCTGGAGAGCCCTAGGAATAAGGCAGACATTTATCTGTGAGGATCTCATTTTCCCAATGCAAACAGTCAGGAATCAGATGATTTCTTAATCCCCCTTTTAGGGCCTTATTTTTTCTTGTGGAAGGAAAGACAGGATTTGATAGAAGAGATAACAACTGAAACATACCTTTAAACCACATCCTTAGAGGCACATGGAAATGTTTAATGTCAGAAATTGTATCTATAAGGGCCTATAAAAGTAGAAATGCTACATATGTATAATAAGTTGAAAAGCTGCATTTCCTTAAATCAACTTTGTCAACATGTTCAAATTAATATGTTTTGAAAGTAATTTACCATGTAACTAGTAAACCCATAGCATTACTTTAAAAAAAAAAAAAACCTAAAAAAAATCCTTCCATGTGGTGGTAGAACTTATGCAGAATATCCTTCAGTGGAGAGATTTTATTCTGAGGCCACATAAAATGATTTGTAATTATGCAAGGATAAGGTAGAGAAATCCATCAATATTTTGGTGGCAAATGGCATATATAGATGACAGAATGAATATCAGAGAAAATCTGATTCACTAAGAAAAGGATTAGGAGTCCGGGAGATGAATCAAAATGTATTTAAAGTCTTTGTAACTGAAGAGGTAAGAGATTAAGATACATTGGAAAGTATGGGTCTTAATCTGGAAGAGTAATTTATTACTATTTATAGCACGCAGAGTAAATGTATAATATGTAGACTCTCTCTCTATATATATAGGTGCACAGTTCCCTCACTAAGTCCTTATACAAATATTCACATATTTTTTGACTATTGATAAGTTAGGCCACATTGTGTCTTCATTCTTTTTCCTAACTCTGTTCTATTTTAAAAAGATAAGAGTCAATGGTTAAAAAAAAAAGTCATATATAAATGTTTAATTAGATAATTGTGATACTAAACTGTTGAAATATGAGAAAGTAATAATTAGTGGAATTTAAAAAAAAACTTATAAATCCAATTATATTGATTTTGGTTTTTTTCTTATCTCCCTAAATGCAGCCTACCCCCCTCCTCCCCTTTGACTAGAGACACCTTTGGTAGCATTGCATGCTTTACAAGTGCAGCATTATTAAGAACTTAATTTCACTTGGGAAACAATTCATAGAACTGTTAAGATAATATAATTATATCTAACCATTTACAGATAAGTTTATGAATGACATTTGTTTCAGAATCCATGTTCTATTAGAAAGGAATAGTTTTCATTTTATCATTCAAAAATGAGCAAAGATTGCAAGAACATTACTAAATCCATAATTGGTATTCAGGAAAAGGCATGCAGAGGACATTTGCTACAAGGTCAGTTGAGTCAAAGAGAAGCATATTATGGAAAAGTTAAACGTATTAAAGGATTGACATGTATTAGTAATGAGGAATGATTTCATTAATCTCTCCATTACAGTAAGCAGAAAGTTCAATCACATATTCTACATGAGTTGTTTTGGGATTTTGTAGAAAATATTATCTTTTTTCTCCACCTCACTTTATTTATGAGTTTAATTTTCAAAGTCATCTGGGGGAAAGAATAAAAATATCTTTCCACTTACTTGTTAATAGGAAAATGGTTAATGCAAGATTATATCTATCTCTCTGGACTCAAGTTATCACAGTCCTAGGATACAGATTCCACCATTACTTAAGCATAAGGCAAAAGCCTGCTTCACTGAGGTCTCTAAAAGGAGATATGTAGTTACTAGAAGCCCAGTGATTAAGCCACTGTGCCACAGTAAATATATTCTCATCAAGGACAGATATAATTTTCAGTTATTAAAATGTGGCATATCCTTAATGGAAAAAAAAGGCTATTAGTAATTATGTCAACAGTTATTTTGAACAGGATTTAGATAAACAAAACAAAACAAAAAACCCAT
This sequence comes from Eumetopias jubatus, assembly GCF_037043125.1. Taxonomy (NCBI): domain Eukaryota; kingdom Metazoa; phylum Chordata; class Mammalia; order Carnivora; family Otariidae; genus Eumetopias; species Eumetopias jubatus. The sequence continues at coordinate 169,259,722 of NW_028274809.1, read as the reverse complement.
TCAGGATAAGGATGTTTATTGCAAAAAATACAAAAATAATTTACTCATCATCCTTAACAGATCCTTGATGAAGAGAACTTAGAGATAGAACAATACAGAATCTATAGTTTTAGGAGGAACAAATGCTCATGGCATGAAGTATGGGCTGGAATATATCATTAATTTACATTCAGCTTATCCCAAGAGTAGGATAACTTAAAAATATTGATGGTTATTCACTGGGACTCCATTTCTACAATGCCGAAAGATGATATAAATGAATACAACATGACATAACATTTTAAATATGCATAATACTAAGTTGTTTCCTTTTTCTGAAATCTCTACCTGTGTGTTTACACAAGTTTTAGTGGTCAATTTTTTTAATCAAAATATATCTTTGGAAGGTAAATCTAAGGTACTTTAGTCATTTCTACACTATGAAATCTGACAGTATTACAGGATCTTATAGAGAATACAATGTTTTTACTGTTGTACTACAATGATCTTACTGCTGTTCATAAACTAACCATAGTTCAAAAATCCAACTTTCTCTTTCCTTCTTCCTTCTCTTTCACTGAACTCAAAGTTTTAAGCAAATTTACTTGTGTTATAGTTCACCATCATATTATTTTTGCCTTGTTCAACTTTGCTTATATTGTTTCTTTATAATTACATGTGTATTTGCTACATTTCCATATATTCTACACAAATGCTGCACAGTTTTCAAAAGCATGCCCATATGTCAACTCTTTCTGACATTCATAATTCTTCCTGGTAAGTATACTTTTACCTCATCTAAGAAACATAGAAAGAAAAGGTCAGCAGGACAATAAAGATGTCCTGAGTTCATCCCAACTCGTTTAATGACAAGAAGCCTCAAAAGATATCAGGTAGCTGGTCCGGTTTTCCCAGCAACATTTTCCGACAAGACTTTCTCCTATTATATATTCTTGCCTCCTCTGTTGTAGATTAACTGTCCATATATGCATGGGTTTACTACTGGGCTCCCTATTCTGTACCATATATCTTTACATTCATTTTTGTGCCAGTACCACACTGTTTCAATTACTATAGCTTCATAAGTTTCTAACCACTTTCTTTCACCATACACAAAAATAAAATTCAGAATGGATTAAAGACCTGATGTAAAACCTGAAACCATAAAACTCCTAAAAGAAAAAAAAAAGGCAGCAAACTCTTGGACATTGGCCTTAGCAATATTTTTCTGGGTCTGTCTCCTTAGGTAAGGAAAATAAAAGGAAAAATAAACTATTTGGACTAAATCCAAATAAAAAGCTTTTGCACAGTGAAGGAAATCATCTACTTAATTAAAAGGCAACCTACTGAGTGGAAGAAGATATTTGCAAATGATATATCTGATAAGAAGTTAATATCCAAAATACATAAGGAAGTCATACACTTAAAACCAACCAAACAAAAACAAATAATCCAATAAAGTGGGCAGAGGATCTGAATAGACATTCTTCCTAGGAAGACAGACAGGTGGCTAATGGACACATGAAAAGGTGCTCAACACTACTCATCAGGAAAATGGAAATCAAAACTACAATGAATTATCACCTCATACCAGTCAGAATCATTAGTATCAAAAAGACAAGAAATAACAAGTGTGGGCAAGGATGTGGAGATACTCTTGTACAGTATTGGTGGGAATATAAGTTAAAATATATTACAGGGGTTCCTCAAGAAATTAAAAGTGGAACTACCATATTGTCCAACCATTCCACTGAAGGGTATTTATCCAAAGGAAATGAAAATACTAACTCAAAAAGACATCTGCACACCCCCGTTCACTGCAGCATTATTTATAATAACCAAGATATGGATGCAACCAAAGTGCCCATCAATAGATGAATGGATAAAGAAGATATTATATATATACACACATATATACATATATATATATATATACACATACACACACACACACACACACACACACACACACATATATATATACTCACCTAATGGAGTATTCATCAATCAAAAAAAAATGAGATCTTGCCATTCATGACAACACGGATGGACCTAGAGGGTATTATGTTAAGTGAAATAAGTCAGAAAGACAAACACCATATGATTTCACTTATATGTAGAATCTAAAACAAAAACAAAAACACCCAAAACCAAAAAAACTCAAACAAAAATCAGAAACAGACTCATAAATACAGAGAACAAACTGGTGGTTGCCAGAGGGTTAAGGGGGTGGGGTAATTGTGAATACATGAAGGAGATTAAGAGGTACAAATTTCTAGTTATATAATAAATAAATTAGGGGATAAAAAGTATGGCATAGGGAATATAGTCAATAATACTGTAATAATTTTGTATAGTGATGGATGCTAACCACACTTACCATAGTGAGCATTTCATAACGTAACTGTCAAATCTCTATGTTGTACACTTGAAAGTAATATAGCATCGTATGCCAATTATCCTCCAATAATAAATAATAAGCAAATACATAAAAATTAATTAGTGAATTAGTGACCTAATTTTAAAAAGATAGCATTTAATTCATTAAATTTACCAAAGCCCAAGATTTGGTTTTACAGGTTCAGAATCACAAACTTGCAGTATATTAGAGTTAATTAGATTCAGGCACATCAACTCATACTAACAATGCTTATAAAAATGGATACAAAGGTCAGTGTTATGGTTTAACTTACTGTGTGAAATACAGTTTTAGAGTAGACTGAATACTTGTGTGAATTTGAGCATACTCTAGCCCTGTAGGCCATGGCAAGCAAAGGCAAATGATCTGAAGGATGACTAGTAAGCATGTAACCAAAGTAAACTGTATTATTTGAATAATCTGAATAATCTGATAGTAGCAATTTCTAAAAGGCTACCACATTCATTATAACAAGAGAAATATCTGTCAGGAGAAATGAGTATTCAACAGCCTGACTAGGTAGTCTCTCTTAATGGACTTAGATGGGCCTATCACTGTTCCTCTCTGTGGCTTTCCTTCTTTGTTTCCCTTGATATATATTCTTTTTTAATGAATATATTATTTCGTTAGAGGGTCTAAAACACTTTGCCTCAAAATTTCCCTACAAATTCCTAAAATGTACTAGAATAGTGAAAGCTCTGAGCTCTTCTTCAAACTTGCTTAATCAGAATTTTTGATTGTGCGGCTTGAAAACTGCTCTTTAAGTAAACAACCCCAAAATACTCTTATTCTTACTGAAGACTGGAAAATACAAGACTTACAAAACTACTTCTTGGCTTTGTACACTTTTATGTATATATCTCGTATCTCTCCAAATCAAAGGTCCATGAATATGGGATCTTATATCTTTTCACTTCTAATTACTAAAAACAATTATATTGGATTTATGATTTGTTTATTAAATGTCTACTGACTTGAAATATACCGGACCTTCAATTTATTGAGTGCTAACTGCAAGCTATTTTCAAAAATTCCCAAAGTGCTTTTTCTTTGGATCTAAATATGCATGAAAAGAAATGAAGTTAATTTTAATTTAAACTGACCTAATTAAAAAAAGTCATAAAACAAAGCAAACAAGACCCAAACCCACCACAGCAAGAAAAATTCAGAAAAATATCCAGTAGTGTATTTTATCTTATTATATTCCCAATTTTAGTGTTTCATCTGTATTCCTTTTATATCTTTTTTTACCTGGTTATATGGTCAGAGATTTTAGCTCTCTCTCTCTCTCTCTCTCTCTTTTTTTTTAATATTTTATCAATTTATTTGACAGAGAGATAGAGAGCACAAGCAGGGGGAGCGGCAGGCAGAGGGAGAGGGAGAAGCAGACTCTGCCGAGCAGGGATCCCGATGTAGGGCTCGATCCCAGGACCATGGGATCATGACCTGCGCTGAAGGCAGCTGTTTAACCAACTGAGCCACCCAGATGCCCCATTTTAGCTACCTTTTACTAAATTCTTCTTTCAACTTGTCTTCTATACCTCAATCCACTGCCAAATTTTGTCCAACCATAAACATACTTGTCATTTGTAATGCAGTCCAGATAATTAAATTATATATACCTTATACAACAAAGTTTAAAGTCACTGGGGAAATTTATGACTATATATTGGCAGCAGCTTAAAAAAAGTTAGATTCTAACTAACCGGAGGAGAATATGAGTCTTTCTTCCTTTCACTGGGGATGTCTTCAATCACTTCTTAAAAATTATTATCATTATTTTTTTGAAAGATTTTATTTATTTGAGGGAGAGAAGCTCCAGAGAGGGAGAGGGATAGAATCTTCAAGCAGACTTACGCTGAGTGTAGAGCCCCATGTGGGGCTTGATCTCATGACCTATGAGATCATGACCCTAACCAAAACCAAGATTCAGATGCTCAACTGACTGAGCCACCCAGGCACCCCTTAAAAATCTTTTTTATGCTTATCAAATTGACTTTGTTTAATTACCTGTTTGCTTATTATAATGCTAAAAACAAACAGAAAACATGTAATGGAAAAGAAAACTCACTTCTTCTACCCCTATCTTGACCTGCCTCTAGAATCAGCCATCTAAAAAAATAAAAACATTTTAACCTGTTGTTCTTACAGGGTTTCATATATATATAAAATATTATATTATTATTTTTTTAAAGATTATATTTATTTATTTGAGAGAGAGAGAATGAGAGAGAGAGCATGAGAGGGAGGAGGGCCAGAGGGAGGAGCAGACTCTACTGAGCAGGGAGCCCGATGCAGGACTCCAGGATCATGACCTGAGCCGAAGGCAGTTGCTTAACCAACTGAGCCACCCAGGCGCCCTAAATATATCTTTTTTTTTTAAGACTTTATTTATTTATTTGAGAGACTGTGTGAGCACAAGTGGGGGGAGGGGCAGAGGGAGAAGAAGAAGCAGACTCCCTGCTGAACAGGGAGCCCGACGCAAGGCTGGGCTTAATCCCAGGACCCTGAGAACAGGACCTGGGCCAAAGGCAGACGCTTAACAGACTGAGCCACCCAGGTGCCCAGGATTTCCTTTATATTTTTATTTTTTTATTAAGATTTTATTTATTTGACAGAGAGAGAGACAGCAAGAGAGAGAGAACACAAGTAGGGGGAGTGGGAGAGGGAAAAGCAGGCTTCCTGCTGAGCATGGAGCCTGATGCGGGGCTTGATCCCAGGACCCTGGGATCATTACCTGAGCCGAAGGCAGATGCTTAATGAACTGAGCCACCCAGGCGCCCCTCCTTTATATTTTTAAACTTTATGTTAAGGCTACTAAGTAAAACTTTTATTGGTTATCATATATAAATATTTTATATCACTTTCTTCTGCCTCCCCTTGCACCCAACTTTCCAATATTGTTATGTTACAATTTTGGGTTAAATAGTGATTTTTATTAGGACAATGTAAATATTTTTCAATGCGATTGTATTTCCTTTATCATTCAGTCTGATTTCCTTTGTACTTAATATTTGGCTTTCTAAAAAAACTTACTGAGTTTCATAGACTAAGTCTTCTCACACTGATCAAGAGCATTGCCAATTAACTGTCATTATGTATATTACACTTGGTCAATAAATCAAATAACCAGTTATTTTATACTGAATCCCACTTTCCTCCTTTTTGTCATTATATTGTTGGAGCATATTTTCTAGCAATTTCCTGATATCAATTTTTCAGGAGAAAAAATTTTAAAACTTTGCACATCTGAAAATAACTTTATTTTATCCTTATATGTGATCACTGGACTGTGTCTAGAACTCAAAGGTGAAAATTATTTTTTCTCAGATTTTGAAGGTATCGCTCTATTGTCTTCTAAATTTCAGTATTATTATTTAAAAGCCCAATCTCATTTGATTATTGATGAATTTTATATCAACATTTTCCATTGGGAAATTTCAGGATATTCATTTTGCCCCATTTTTCTAAAATGCCCTGATATTACATTCTTCTACAAATCTATTTTTTTTTTATTTCATTGTACTTGTCCTTCATTAAGACAGACATCCTTTCTAGGAAATTATCTTGTCCTGTTACTTTGATAATTTCCTCTTCTGTTTCCCATGTTATTTCTTCTTGATACCATATTATTTGGCTATTAGATATCTTTCAGTAATCCCTGGATAGTCATTTTTCTATTGTTGGCCCATTATCTCTGTATTTGCTTGACATAATTTCCAAAAACTCTTTAATGTTTTTCTAGTTGATGTTATCTGTAACATTTTCTTCTTGTTTTAATGATGCAATATGATCTCCTGTGGCTGATTGTATTAATTATACTTCATAGGAAGTTTTCTTTTGCTTTCTGTGATTGTCTTTCTTTCTACTTTTATTCCTTAGATGGTTTTGTTTTTGTTGGGGCGCCTGGGTGGCTCAGTCAGTTAAGCGTCTGTCTTCAGCTCTGGTCATGATCCCAGGCTCCTGGGATGGAGTCCCACGTAGGGCTTCCTAACTCAGTGGGGAGCCTTCTTCTTCCTCTCCCTCGGCAACGCCCCCTGCTTGTGCTCTCTCTCTGTCAAATAAATAAATAAATACAATCTTTAAAAAATGGTTTTGTTTTTGTCTGTCATACAGAATGCTTTCCCCAAATATCTGGTCAACTCTTGGTTTATATGTATAGATGAAGAAGAAAAGCTTTAAGTATATGAAAGGATCTGGTCAACAGATGGGCCCTGCTGTGGCTTCATCTGGGAGCAACTTCTTTTTTCACTAGAACAATCTCCCCAAAGAAAAGTCACAAGCCCAGCTTTACATGAATCATTGTCCAGGAGGAATAAGATTAGTATGACTGTTAATGTCACTGAGATTTCAACCTTTGGGAAATTTATATGATATATGATTAAATCAGGACACTTGAACAGGAAAGGAGAGGAGGTAAAGGAAGGATAGCTTTTGGTTGGCAACACACTCTTGCACCAGACCCAGAGAGCTTAATTCTGCATTTCTCCTTTTATAAGAAAAATAATACCCTATTTACCAAATCCAATATGAGATCAATTCTTTATATTACTGGGCGCCCAATATCTTCTTTTTTTCTTTGTATATATTTTGAAGTCTCATTGACATTAACAGTACATTGCTTTCAGGTGTACAACACAGTGATTAAATATTTGTATATGTGGTAAAATGATCACAGTAAGTCTAGTTAACATCTGTCACCATGCATAGATACTAAAATATTTTTTTCTTTTTTTTTCTTGTGATGAAGACTTCTAAGACTCACTCTCCTGGCAACTTTCACGTTGGCAGTATAGTATTATTAAATATAGTCACCATGCTGTACATTGCATCCCCCTAACTTATTTATTTTATAGATGGAAGGTTGTACCTTTTGACCCTCTTCACCCGTTTCCCATCCCCTTCCACCAGCAACTGCCAGTCTGTTCTCTGTGTCTATGAGCTTGGTTTTGTTTTGTTTTTTGGATTTCTCATATAAATGAGATAATACTGTATTTGTCTTTGTATTTAGGCAATACAACATTATCTTAATACAATAACAACAGAATTATTTGCTTTAACAATAAAAATAAACCTACTGATGGGATAATCTTAAACACCAGAACTGATTCCATCTAAACAGTCACCAAAAGTCTGAAGTAAATACCTCCTTAGTGTACAATTATTCAATTAAATATTGTATTAAAAATATTAAAGTCTGTCCAATAGTGAATTCAAAGGTCACCACTGAAACTGTTGGCAGTGGCTTAACTTGGAAAAACTTTTTAGCATTATCTATAATAATAATGCCACATGAAGCTCTGAATTTCTTAAGAGAGCTACATCAAAAGCTTGAGTATCTTTTAATTTTAACTGTATGCTTTTAAATTTTAATAATATAATCTCCTTAAACTCAGCATTCAAGTATCCCTTTGCTTAAGGATGATGTTAAAGTTTCTTTTGTCCTTCACTTAATATAACTTAGATAATGCTTTGTGAAAAGGGTTAATCTAATTTTGATTAAGTTTATTTAATTAAGCTTCAACCCATTATAAATAATTGAATATCTAATGGAAGTCAGAGCTGCAGAGAACCAAATCATTTTTGCGACATGCAATTCTTAATTGGAAATGATATAGCATTCAGAAAATGAATTGTTTGAGAGATGACATGAAATGCTGCATGAGACACCTTTAGATCAGATTTCAAAGGTATTTTTTACTTCTAAAGATGAAACTAAGTGGTTCCTGAAAAAAAAAATTGGTTTTATTAGAATATATTTTAATCATTTAAATTTTTGTTTCAGAAAGAAGCAAAGAGAGACAGGTGAGGAGAAAGATGACTTAACTGTTTAACAAATAAGGAATATTAACATAATGCATCTAATTCAATACATGCAGTTGAGATATATTACTGAGAATTTTAAATCAAAATGTTTTAATGTTTTTTGTTGTTTTAATGTTTTTTTTTAAGATTTTATTTATTTATTTGAGAGAGAGAGAGAATGAGAGATAGAAAGCACGAGAGGGAAGAGGGTCAGAGGGAGAAGCAGACTCCCTGCTGAGCAGGAAGCCCGATGTGGGACTCAATCCCGGGACTCCAGGATCATGACCTGAGCCGAAGGCAGTCACTTAACCAACTGAGCCACCCAGGTGCCCGTTGTTTTAATGTTTTAATAAAGGTAACAGTTGCCAATTAAGATCAACTTTTCAACAATTACCTCTAAGCTCAGTTTCTTTTTTTGAAGGTTTTGTTTTCTTTATTTTTTATTTTGTTGCCATTTTTTTATTATTATGTTGTGTTATTCACCATACATTACATCATTAGTTTTTGACGTAGTGTTCCATGATTCATTGTTTGCGTATAAGCTCAGTTTCTAAATCTGCATATATATCCTGCCATCCTAAAAAACCTGTGGATCTGAAACTAAAACAGAGTCATGTATGTCAGGGACAAAATGGAGTTGGCCAACACAGGTGCATTAAAGAAAATGAAACTCAACTTTACCTAACACAAGTTGCAGGAATTTACAGCTCTTCTCAGAAATCAGCAGAGGACGTCAACCAATAGCCAAACGCCAAGTCTGTTCACTTCACCTCTAGACTTCCTTGTTCCCTCAGCTACCCTGATCCAAGTAAGGAAGACTAGGCAACCAATCAGCTGAACAAGCCAAATGACTTCCACATTTAACCCCATAAAAGTCCCTTAGTCAGGGAGCAACTCAGAACTCATTGTTCCCGTAGCCTTGAACTTTCCAGCTTGCGGTCTGAAACCTTTGCAATAAACTCATTTTGTTTCCTTTTCCTTTTCTTTGTTTTAGTCAGTGTGCAGAGTTCGCTTTTTGACAAAACAAATATTGACTTGACTCATCGTAGCTCTTCTAAATGATAAAGCCAAATAACTGGCATCTCAAGGGCTATTTGTGTATGGGTTTTCATAGCTGAATAGATTGCATTTCATCTGGTCTTGGGTAAGGTCTAATAATACAATTTTAACATCTGGTTAACTTTTCTTTAAAGATTTTTATTTATTTATTTGAGAGAGAGAGAGAAAGAGTGGGTGCACACAAGAGGGGGCCAGAAAGAGAGGGAGAACAGGCTCCCCACTGAGCAGGAAGCCCCAATGGGGGCTCCACCCCAGGACCCCCAGCACCACGACCTGAACAGAAAGCAGACGCTTAACTGACTGAGCCACCCAGGCACCAGGACATCTAGTTAACTTCAAAGCATTTGTTCAGTACACAAAATTCTGAGAATTTCTTTTTAATTAGAAGATATTTTGAGTTTTGTGATACACTTATACTTAAAAAGTGGATGCATTTATAATAATACCATCATCTTCCCTGAGAACAAATAATTACAAAGTTTCTCTTTACTTAAAGAAAATCTTTTTTATTATTCACCTGATCAATAAAGAATTTATAATAAAACAATTTCATTAAAAATGTTAGAATTAATTTTGTAGAATACAGATTTCATATTTTTAAAATATATAAACTGCATAGTTAATTTGGATATTATATATGGATTTAAATATTCTGTGCAGATTTTGTACCAACATGGACAATTTCTGTGTTACTAATGATAGAACTATTTTCATCCTCACAATACTAATTGGCTATTTTTAAAAGAAAATTGCAAACTTTCAAAGGAATACTGGTAGTCAATATTTGTCAAATAAAACAATTTGTGTTTTCTTTAATAAATAAACTTAGCCTATGATCAAGAAAAAGAAAAATAATATTAACTGTTTTACTGATTGCTATTAATGATTGACAGAATGCCAAAATTGAGTTGAAACTTTAAAGTAATAAAAGTTGTTTATTTGAATAGGATAGCAACTTATGTAAAATAATCTGTACTGCATTTGGGAAAGGCTTTTTTTTTTAAGAATAATCATTCTTGTTTCTCAGGAAGACATAGTGACTATTTACAAATTATTTTTCTACTTACAAATTATGAGCAATACTTTTATAACATTGCTATGTCTGTTTTTCCAGTGCATATCTCTTTTTCCAGTGCATATTTACTACAGGGTAAATGTATTCTAAGTTTGGAATTTATAAAGAATATTACATGGTTGAAATGAGGTACTCCATGATATTTCCAAGAAGAACAGTATTATTATTTTAATACTAGTGATCATTTTAGAACATCAAGAGTTAGAGTCGTTATTTGAATTTTTTTTAGCTAGATGAGATTTTATTCATTATTGAATGCAATCTCCTTAATTTATGCATTAAAAGGATACTCTGAGAGGATGTGACCTGTTAATGAAAAAAGAACTAGGTAAAATCAAGATTGAAGATTAAACTCAAAGTCCTGGAATCCCAAGCCATTACTCCTTTTTTTTATACACTTTGCCTTTCTTAAAGAGATATGGTGTCAATCAATTAAAACCTAATAGCTGTCATAGAAGCCAGAACGCTATATTTTATATGTTCTATTCACGTTTATCCAAGTTCCACACAGCTTTCCATGTGAAAAAGCTAACTTTCACTGAGAAATACACTAGGACTTCAATCTCATATAATTTGGAGTTAAATAAATTGTTATAATTTAAGAGGTCCTTCTGTTATGATTTAACTAATTTTCCATGAACATGATTAAAAATTACTAATTACCACATAATACTATCACTTATGAAAGATACTGAAGACTCTCATTTCTTTTCTTTCTTTTTTTTACCATGCAGTCTGACAAATAAAGAGAAAATGAGACTGTACCTTCTAGAACAACAGGACTTTCCATCTATGGTTCAGTTGCTCTATGCAGCACTGCTCGATGCAGCACTGTAAATATCCTCACAGCAGAGATTAAATTGAAAGGCTGAAAAATGCAAGCTAAAAGGCCGTCAAAATTGTTAGATGGTGACAAAAATAGGCAGTACTACTAGAACAAGGGAAACTATCAAAGCAATAACAAAAAACGATTTTAATGAAAATTTTACAAAATATACAATATTCAGTGTTTTATTTACTGTGAATTTCAGAGTCCATGGGCAATAATCAAAGGCTGGATTCATAGGTAAATGAGGAAGGGGCCAATTCCCATTCTGCAAAGTGCCTATGCACAAAAAGGGATGCCATATTATATGGATAATAAATATCATTATGATATCCTATAAAATAACATATAAAATATAGGAACACATCTAGATACAAATCAACCTATTATCTGAATTTAAAATTAAAATAAACCAAGGTTCACATATAATATAACTTTATTGCCAGTGGTCATGCTTCTAATAAACTACAGATTCAGGAACAGAAGTACCTTTGGACATCAAATTGCTACACTATCATTATTAGAAAATGACAGAAATAATATTTCATTATCTGTCCATGAAACTCAATATGCTTTTACAATCATTATCTTTTTATCAATAGTTTCCCCTCAATAATGTGGATGAAGTAAATCAGACAAAAACAAGCATATGTTGACTTGCATTTAAGTACTCTATTTATTATATTAATCAGATAGTGATTTTCAAATCTGATTGGTCATCAGAATAAATAGTAATTTTATGACAAATAATATTTATAATATTCTACTCAAACATATTAATACTAGAATACTAATATTAATAATATTATGTTAATATCATTTCTTAGAATGTGTTCAAGTTTATGAAGTTATATAAAAAAGCTATTGTTGAGAAATACACTGGAATTAATTTAATCAATCCAAATATATGTATACATTTAACCCTTTCTACCAATATTTAATTTATCTCAAAAATATTCTCTTCTGTTTCAAGAAAGGAATATTCTGCTATATTAAAATGAATATTCATATATCCCTGAATTTGCTTAAATATAGAACTTTACTACAGAAAATTACAGAAATATGTACAGTTTGTAATTGTACAGATTAATCATAATTCGGGTTAAGTATAAAATATTTTAGTCTTTTTTCATAATCTCTAATGATTTAAATATCTAAGAAAGAAAACATATTATATTAATCATTTAGATTAAAGAATTGTTCCCAAATTTTTCAGTGTGTTGCTTTCTGGATACTAAAAATATTTTACTTTTCATTTTGTGATATAATCTTTTCCCTCGTATACAATCTTCCAACTCATATGGACCTGGATGAAAAAGTAGGGAGATGGGCCAATCTGGCACAAAAATGGTAACCAGTCAGTCATTCAACCATCTGGGCCCAACATAGTCCTGACTGAGTTTCTGTACCTTGAACCAAAGGGGACCAACTCATAGATTATAATTAACAGTGGGAAGAGAAATTCTTATTTCCCAGGTTGCTCCCTATTCTGAGCTATTGGCCGTGAACCTAAAGCACTGGCTTCTTATTCTGTTCCTTTTAAATTTAGAACTTCTAGCTTTTTACAATTATTAATATAGCTTAGTTTAAGAAAAATTTGTTCCTGTATTTTCACTGTATTGTTCAATTTTCACCTCCAAAGAATATGAAACCTACTTTATACATGCAATTATATTTTTTAATTGTGAATTTCATGTTCACTTTCTTTCAGAAGGCATATCTTTTTGGAATTTGGCAGCTACCAGCAAACACTTAATACTGTAAAGATATTCTGGAGATGTAGCTTCATATATTCCAGAACAGGTACTGGCTGGAAAACAACCGGGTCCATCCCAGCCATCTGTGCATATTACAGTCCTCCTATGGATTTACTCCTCAATTTTCGTTTTAATGTGACTTCAGCATGTGGCTTGTTCAATTTTTATATTGATCAGGATATTTACTGATGTTTCCTCACACAAATCTGCTCATATTTCTTCAGCATTTAGCTTATATGGGAAAAAAATGATTCATTAAAAATTAAGAATATGTATCTATAGATCTCTATATATACACTGACATTCCATTAACCTTAAAATGGTGGAGGTTGAGAGTCTTACAGAACATGAAACCTACTTTATATATGGAAATATAGTTTTTTAAATTGTGTATTTCATGTTTATTTTAAAAGGTGGGACCTATATAACTTAATGATATTTGAGTTTAAATGATCCAATGGCACACAAATATCAGGAAAAAAAATACTGAGTTCTACAGAATTAATCATTTTCTTAGTTATTATGTCTAAGAAATATGATAGTAATAATCAAATTAATAATTTTCCCTTTACTTTGCATTTCTATATTACATTCAGTATTTATTAGAGCTCAATAATTATAAGCTTCAATACTTACTGAGGTCATAGAAAGGCATATCTAAATAAAAATACATTCTATTTAAAATATGAGAGCATAGTTACTGGAGACAGTCTGCCTAGTTTTAAATTTCATGTCAGGGCGCCTGGGTGGCTCAGTCGTTAAGCGTCTGCCTTCGGCTAAGTTCATGGTCCCAGGGTCCCGGGATCGAGCCCCACGTCAGGCTCCCTGCTCAGCGGGAAGCCTGCTTCTCCCTCTCCCACTCCCCCTGCTTGTGTTCCTCTCTTGCTGTGTCTCTCTCTGTCAAATAAATAAATAAAATGTTTTAAAAGAATAATAAAAAAATAAAATAAAACAACTACACATAAAGCCATCACAATAGGTGTTTATTAGTATAGAGCCAGTAAATAAATAGTAGTATTGGACTCGTAAATCTCTATAGGGGAAAACTATCAGGCTGCTGGAGTGTCGAAGAATAGTATGCGACTGATGACAGAGTAGCCATTCCCCAAAAGAGTAATGATGGGGATAAGTCAGAAAGAGGCAAGGCAAGTTCAACCAGGCTGGAAAGACCTTCCAGAGGTGCCCTAGGGCTTGATTCTATCTTAAAAGTGAGGTAACACTATTTTGCTTCTAAAATTCCTACTGACGCTAAGATGTAATAAAACACCAAAAAACAAAACAAGACAAAAATGTAACTTGCCTCTTGCAGATCTTTTCAACCAACTGCCTTTTCACCCTTTGCACTAGAGTATTTTCAAACAGAACTACTGGGGTATTTTGATCCATGTGTGTGTTCCAATCATATATTTCCAAATACATAGATTTTTTTTTACCAAGTTTTAAATATTTTAGCATGACAACAATTCTAATAATTATTATGTTAAGAAATAAATGCTAATATCTCAATTTACATTCAAATAAATAAATATTCCCTTAACTGGTGCTTACTACCATTCAGTCCCATAGATTTTTGTTTCTTTTAATATTTGCTGAAGTTGAAGCTCCTTGACATTTGCTTAATGTGCACTTTTCCTGATTTACATTTGCCATGCAAAGTAAAACTGAAATCACTATTTTCATGTGGATATTCAACCAATGCTATTATGCACTTTTATTTGAAACAAGCACTATGCTTGTTTCTGGGTTATGTCTCTCCCATGACTGCAGGGAAATGAACTTGAGATTGTGCCAGTATCTTACTGGTATAATTTTTAAAAGGCAACACATCTGAGTAATAGGCACATGGCCATGAAACTAAACCTAATTAAAGTCTTGTCAGTTACAACAAGTCCTGGCTTGATCTAAAAAGTCAGATAACACCAGATTTGCAAACCTGTACAATATCAGGCAGGTGTTAAATCTTGACTCAATACTGACCAAGTTTGAGAAAGCAGTTTTTCATTGTCTCTAAGTGCTTATTTATTTTTTAATTATGTGACAATGTCTAACTTAGAAAATATGTTTTTTATTATATAGTTTTGAAAAATGTAAGTCGTTATTCTTGATCACTATTCTATAAATTGAAGCTAGAAACTAGGGATATAGTAGTTACAGACATTTACCTATAAAGGAGAAATAAAAAATATAAAGAGGAGCAATATAGGGGAAAATCGGCACAACTGTTTTTTTCTTATATTTAAAGATATAAAAATCTCTATATTTTCTTTGTGAATTTCTTAGAGAAACAAACAGAAAGTTTTATTTGAATATTTACTTCAAAACTAACATAATTAATTAACCTTTAACTTTTACACTGTTGAACTTCTTCACATTATACATATAATAAGGTAATTTTACTGCCAGATTTCTGGAAGAAAATGAAACACTGCTTAGAAATGATGTCAATTTTAAGAGAAAAACGATATCACTTTTCCTAGCATCTTAAGACATATTTTTAGCTATCATTATAAGAATGAGTAAAAATTATTTCTAACATTTCTTGAGTGCTATATTGTCATATAAGGATAGCTTCTAATGTGTATATGTCGCTTTTCCTAGGCATCTTACTTCATTATTACTAGTATGATTCTTTTAGAAACCCAGATTCATGATGAAGTAATATTTATATATGAGTATGTACTATGAATGTAAATATGCAGAAATTATTCTGAATATATGAAATGGATATTTTTCTTCTTGTTGTTTTGGAATTAAGATCATAACAATTAAAAACAACACTAGAAAGTCTTACATTGCCACAGAAATCACTCCACTATGATTACAGGATGCTTGTCAGATTGGGCACCGATGAATCCACAGTTCCTGCCCAAGTGCCTAGCATAACTGAGATACTCAATGTACATCCGTTGTATGAATGAATTATATGCAGTCTTTAATATATTTTTGCAGACATGCGTTATGGACTGGACATATGTTATGGACTGAATGTGTCTTCTCCAAATTCATATGTAGAAGTCTAATCCCCAGTCTGATGGTATTTGGAGGTAGGGCCTTTGAGAAGTAATCAGGACATGAGAATGGAGCCCTTATGAATGGAATTAGTATCTTTATATAAAAAGACAGGAGAGCTTGCTTTCCTCTCTCCTGTCTGCTTGTGAAGATACAGAAAGATGTTTGTCTGCAAATCAGTAAGAGGGCCTGAATCAGAACTTAACTATGTGGATACCCTATTCTCAGAGGTCCAGCCTCCAGAACTATGAGGAATAAATTTCTGTGTTTAAGCCCCTCAGTCTAGGGCATTTGTTACAGCAGCCTAAACTAACTTAGACAACATGAGAATAACAGTAATTCTTGGGATATAAAAGTATTATAATAATATTCGTTTTTGAATATTGGAATTCAACTCTCAAAATAAAAGAAGAAATAATTTGGGGGAAGATAGAGATGCTGCTATAGTCATTTGTCATAGTCACTTTGGATAATATCACTCTGTAGATCATAAAAATAATAAATTAGAAACAGATGAACATAAAAATTTACCAGTCTGAACTAACATGGGCTATAAACACTTGGTACAGTTGTCCATTTGGATAACTGTTAAATTTTGGTCCTCAAAGTCTCTAAGTCTTCAGAAGTTTTAAATCACAATGTTTAATTTTTAAGTTTAAAATTTAGGTAATTTACAAAATTCAAATATAAGCTGCTTAGCTAAAATGTTAGGGTGTTTTTCTAATTTTATTAACAATTAATTTTACAATAAACTGATTAGAATATGTATCCTTAAATTTTCTCAGTCTATGTAAAGTAAATCTGATCATAGTAATGCACTAATATAGTAAATATAACCAGGTTAACAATATAGGTAGGTATGTTTAACCATATGGTATTTTTCCAGCAGGTCCCTAGAGCTCTCTTAACTTTTTTTTTTCAATTTTATTCCTGTTTTTTTGTAAGATGATACTTATGGATCTAGCTTCATGTTCTTTGACGTTTTCTATTTTTATCTTCAAGGAAACTTATTTCAGATACTAATGTTTGTAATTCAAACATTTCCATTTTGTTTTATTTCATAATTTCCCTTTCTCTGCTGAAAATTATATATTTTTATTCATTATGAGAATAATATGCTTTCACTGAGTATATTTATTGTATCCATTTTATTTTATTCACCTTTTCCTGAAAATTTCAACATTTGTGTTATTTCATGTTTAGATTCTGCTGATAGTCATTTCCCTTGAAAATGAGTCACATTTTCCTGAGTCTTTGTGTTCTTATAATTTTGTATTTCTTCCTGTATATTGCATATATTATGAAATGGAGTCTGGATTCTCCCACTTTCTTCCAATGAGAGATGTGATTTGCTTTTTAGCATCAGTATACCTGGATCAATTACAATACAAACTTTGCCTCTTTTGTAGAGGACAGAATGTTGGATATCAGTTCAGTTCATTTTCTTTCTTTTTCTCTCTCTCTCCTAAACTATGCTGTTTGCATTGTGTGCCCTGAAAAAACATTATTCAGACATCAGCCAGAAACTTGTAGAGAGAGTTTAAAAACAGTACTGAGGCTTCCTTTCTCAGGCACTCTTCTTTTTGTGAGTTCTCTCTCATTTGCCAGGAGCTGTTGCCACCCCAGGCTCTGTTAGTCTCAGGCCACAAAAACAGCATATTTTCCATTGATGTTTTGGTCACACTATCCTTGCCATACTACAGCTTGCATTTAGTCATTTAGGTCAATGTCTCAAAGACAGAATTACTTCATGCTTGTCTGCCCTTTCAAAATTTGCTCCCCCTCAAAATCGGTCTTTTTTCACTCCTGACCTTTAAGGTAGTTAGGTAGCTGCTTTAGTGTTTGCTTGAGTTTATAATTATTTTCTGTGGAAAGAACCATCTCCTGGTAAATTATTCTATCCATACACAATGGGAAAAAGACAGTCTCTTCAACAAATGGTGTTGGGAAAACGGGTCATCCACATGCAAAAGAATGAACTGGACCACTTCCTTACACCACACCCAAAAATAAACTCAAAATGGATTAAAGACCTAAATATGAGACTTGATGCCATAAAAATCCTAGAAGAAAACACAAGCAGAAATCTCTTTGACATCAGCCTTAAAGACATTTTTTTCTAGAATGTCTCCTGTGGCAAGGGAAATAAAAACAAAAATAAACTATCGATACTACATCAAAATAAAAAGCTTCTGCACAGAGAAAGACACAATCAACAAAACTAAAAATCAACAAAACTACTGAATGGGAGAAGATATTTGCAAAGGACGTATAGGATAAAGGGTTAGTATCCAGAATATATAAAGAACTGATACAACTCAAAACCCAGAAAATGAGTAGAAGACTTGAACAGACATTTCTCCAAAGAAGACATAGGGTAGACCAATAGACATATGAACAGAGGCTCAACATCACTCACCATTAGGGAAATGCAAACCAAAACTATAATGAGATATCACCTCACACCTGTCAGAATGGCTAAAATCAACAACACAAGAAACAAGTGTTGATGAGGATGTGAAGAAAAAGGAACCCTCTTGCACTGTTGGTGGGAATGCAAACTGGTGCAGCCACCATGGAAAACAGCATGGAAGTTCCTCAAAAAATTAAAACTAGAACTACCCTATAATCCAGTAATCATACTACTGGGTATTTACCTCCCAAAATACAAAAACACTAATTCAAAGGGCTACATCCACCCCAATGTTTACTGCAGAATTATTTATAATAACCCAATTTTGCCAAGCAGCCCAAGTGTCCATCAACAGATGCAGCAACATGGATAGAGCTAGAGAGTATAATACTGAGTGAAATAAATTTCAGAGAAAGACAAATGTCATCTGATCTCACTTACATGTGGAATTTAAGAAACAAAACAAGCAAGGAAAGGAAAAAAGAGAGAGATGGACAAATCAAGAAACAAGACTCTTAACTATAGAGAATAAATTGATGGTTACCAGAGAAGAGGTAGCTGAGGGTCTGGGGGAAATAGGGGCTAGAGATTAAAAAAAAAGTATTTTATCCAACTCTTAAGTAAAAATTTTAACTGATTTTTAAAATTTGCTTTTCCTTCTTAATGAAATTATTCTAAAACATTCACCATAAAAGATATCTTCTTCTTATTCCATTTGTTCATTTATTAATACTTACATAAGTACCAGAGTTTAAATTATAAAAAGCACAAAACTAATTTAGTGTCTAGTAGGACATGTCCTTTCTTCTTCTTTTCTTCTCACTAGCTATTGTGAGAAATGCTTTAGTTGCCTTTCCAGATAGTTATTGTTACCTATTACTCAGTAACAGCCCTGAACAATAGTGTAGAGATAGCAATAGAATCAGATATGGGGGATACAGTCACAGGCTTGGAGGATATGGATACAGATGCACATGCACATACATACGCATACATCTATCTCCTGAGGCCAGGTATATGCTGTGGGAGTGCAAATATGGCACAGAACTTGTGGAAGTCATCTTCAAAGGACCTGAATCATATTTTCCTACCCGATGCTCTTGGAATGCAGATTTGGTAGCTGAAGTTTATGAACTGGTGAGGTGTGAGGAACAGTTGAGAAGGGAAGCTATGATAGAAGATGACAGAGAAAAATAGAAGGATCGTAGATCCCTAATCACCATGGAGCTGACAAATCAAGCTTAGAATGCCCATTTTTGGAATTTTAAATGTTTAGCTAGAAATATGTTTCTATTTTGCTTAGGTATTTTTTATGTGCATTTCAAACAAATGTTGACAGATAAAACGTATTTTAAATATTGTTTTATTTCCCCCATGTATTCTTAGGTATCCACTGGAAATCTTTCATTTCATTTAAAAACAACCCGTATCATTTTGTTTGGAATCACAATAAATAATTTTATAAGAATGCATTTATTTATAATATTCATAAAAACCCAATAGGAGTCCTCACTTACCTTCATCTTCTTTTATGTTTTGAGGAATTCTTTATTTTTCTGATATCCATTCAGTTTATTTCTTTATGAAACATTCCTATGAGTGTTACATTTTGCCCTACATTAATTTTGGAGGGAGGTATTTTTTTCAATAGTATTTAAAATGAATAGAATTGTATTTCATATATTATCCCTTTTAAATCCTTTGTATTATATGTTCATAATCTTCTTTCAGGCTTTTTGTTATAAATTTACATATCTCCTCTTTCCTTTTGCATCTATCTACCATACCTGTAACAGTGACTAGGAAAAAGAAAAAAAAAAAAAGCAAAACAAAACATATTGAATCTTTTCCTTTTCAGGGCAGACGAGTGTAATAAATACTTATGGGCATTTTTTATTATAAATTCTTTGTGGAACAGAGCAGAATATAATTCAAACTTATTCTGCACTCTTTTTCTTTTTTTAAAGATTTATTTATTTATTTGACATTGAGAGAGAGAGAGAGAGAGAGAGTAGAAGCAGGGGGAGTGGCAGGCAGAGGGAGAAGCAGGCTCCAGTTGAGCACAGAGCCTGATGTGGGACTCCATCCCAGGACCCTGGGATCATGACCTGAGCCGAAGGCAGATGCTTAACCGACTGAGCCACCCAGGCATCCCTGCACTATTTTTCTTTATCTATGTCCCTGACAAAAAAAGTGGAACTTAAAATATGAACCATGTGTAATTCACTCTTGTGTCCATAAGCATCTAATATATTCTGAAGTAATTAGCCTTTCTCCTGTGTTCATACAACATATTGGTAACAATAAGGCACTTTTGTAGAATGCTGCTTATATCTTTTTATTATTTTCTATCACTATTTTCTCCTTCAGCTATACTGGTCTATTAAAAATAGTCACTTATTCATTTGCAGACATCTATCTTTCAAAAACAGAATTTTACTTGGTAAAATTCATATTGATCATAGTTTCCTTATTTTGAGAATTTTAGCAGTTTTTATATTCATGTGGTTTGCAGTTCCTTTTGAGTTGGGTCATATGGTTTAAGAAAGCCTTATTCCTCTACCTGCACTTTGCCACTGTTGCTTTAACCTTGATGTATAAATAGGTGGGAAATGTAACAAAAGCCATAACAGTTAGCTACTTTATAGCGGCGGTGTCCAAGTTTTTACAAAAGACACTGAGATCTATATTTTGACCTTCTTTTTTTCCCCGAGATCATTCCATATGCTTCTTTTATATTTTTTGTTTCTGGAATTAAAATTTTACCAATTTCTCTTGTAATCAGGGGACTGCACATCTATAAGGTCAAAGTGTATTTGTGCATAAACCATTATGGGCACACCAGAAAGGAAAAGCCAGACCAACGCATTTTGTTCTTGGCTCACCAAGATAAAGGTTAAATTTATACCATATAAAATTAGAAAACTCCTTAGTGTGGGAGAGGAAAACACAGTACAAATGCTGAGCTTTTCCCGTGAAGCAGAAATAATATAGTCAATAATTGGACAGATTGCAAATAACCTTTAGAAGAGGAAAATGACTGGGAGTTACTATTGTTATATGTTTGGCAACAGAGAGAATGGAGAAAATATATAAAAGAGATACTGAAGAAATAAAAATAATTGTAGAGCTTTGATGCTGGATGATATTATAAGAAAAAATGGCTAGTCAAAGCTAAAGCTTAAAATATAAGTTGCACATAAAATAAATCTCTTTATCTCGCAGGGTAATCCTTGACTTAAACTTTCAGTTGCAATCAAGAATTCTTTTGCATTTATATGTTTTAGAGGTTTGCACATAACTTACACATTTGTTTTGGTTTCATTTTTTTAATAATATTTTTATTATGTTAGTCATCATACAGTACATCATTTGTTTTTGATGTAGTGTTCCATGATTCATTGTTTGCATATAACACCCAGTGCTCCATGCAGTACGTGCCCTCCTTAATACCCATCACTGGGCTAACCAATCCCCCCTCCCCCCTCCCCTCTAGAACCCTCAGTTTGTTTCTCAGAGTCCATCGTCTCT
The DNA here is from genome assembly GCF_037043125.1 of Eumetopias jubatus. Classification (NCBI taxonomy): domain Eukaryota; kingdom Metazoa; phylum Chordata; class Mammalia; order Carnivora; family Otariidae; genus Eumetopias; species Eumetopias jubatus. The sequence goes on along the minus strand of NW_028274809.1, from coordinate 169,237,849 downwards.
CATGGTTCATCTCTCCCTCCGATTCCCCCCCTTCCATTTTTCCCTTCCTTCTCCTAATGTCCTCCATGCTATCCCTTATGTTCCACAAATAAGTGAAACCATATGATAATTGACTTTCTCCGCTTGACTTATTTCACTTAGCATCATCTCCTCCAGTCCCATCCATGTGGATGTAAAAGTTGGGTATTCATCCTTTCTGATGGCTGAGTAATATTCCATTGTATATATGGATCACATCTTCTTTATCCATTCATCTGTTGAAGGGCATCTCAGCTCTTTCCACAGTTGGGCTATTACAGACATTGCTGCTATGAATATTGGGGTGCATATGACCTTCTTTTCACTACATCTGTGTCTTTGGGGTAAATACCCAGTAGTGCAATTGCCAGCAATTATCATAGGGTAGTTCTATTTTTAACTTTTTGAGGCACCTCCACACTGTTTTCCAAAGTGGCTGCACCAACTTGCATTCCCATCAACAGTGTAAGAGGGTTCCCCTTTCTCCACATCCTCTCCAACATTTGTTGTTTCTTGCCTTGTCAATATTTCTATAAGAGCCATAAATGTAGGGAACTTATGGCAGAACTCTTATATTCACATAAAAACGTCATTTAAAAAGTTGTGTCAATAATGGGAAGATAAACAGAATTTTTCTTTAAGATGTTCATAAGTAAGAAGGAATGGAAATGAATGTGTAGAAACCATCATCAATACACAAAGCTGAGGACTAAGAATTAGGACAGCATAATAAAAAATGTAATAATATTAATATTAATTAGTATTAATATTAAATACCCAATTTAAGAGTAAGCAAATTTTAAATAGTAGTTTACTAAAAAATCACATGTATTTAATACTTTATCATCAGGAGAAATATGTATGTATTTCAGAAATACATAAATACATAATGACATATTTCAAAGCCTCTCTTAGGATTATATTTATTGTGACTAAAAATGGGCTAATTTTATCCATGTTCTTAGCCAAAATCTTATAATCTTTATTCATTACAAAAACTAGTAAAGCCTTAATCTTAAATAATGTATATACAAATGTTTTTACATATTAGAATACTGTAGTGACTCAGAAATTGTAAAAAAAAAAAAGATTGAAGCAGATGTAGGAAGGAAACTACATTTGAGACCATATATTTATGATTTTCATTTGGCCAATGCCCTTTCTTTAAAATGGATGGTTTTCTATTATTATTAGAATTGATCCAAAAAAAAATGTTTACTCACAGGATGTGTCTAGTATATTTTGATAGATTGGCCAGATGGAGGAGTTGAAAGATTTTACAAGGTTTTTACATCAAACTTTATAGCAGAGAGGAAACATTTTCATTAATGCATCTATATGCACTCTTGACACTTGAAAACATCCCAAAATGAGACTTCAGTACTGCTTGAAATTTGCACACTGCTTTGAGTGGTATAATATAATGCCTAAAGGAATGGCCTATTAGGTGATGAAATAGGTCAAGCCATTATTTATACTTACTTAAATATGAATAGTTCAAGAAAAAATATTCCAATAATCTTATTCTAGATAAGGTGAAGTAATATATCCTGAACTTATTTTTTTCTGCTTAATTGCGTTTTTCAGGTTTTTTTAAAATAGAAAAATAAACTGAATTTTGTGGATTTCTATTCTTATAGAAATAAACACTTTAAATTATTATAAAACTATAGACAGAAAATGTTAAAAAAGTCATCAATAACTGTTAGGGAATTTATAATTCATCTCTCTTTTAGTGATTTTACAAGATCCTTTTTAAAAATAACAAAAATATGTACTTATTCTGCTTCATTTTATCACAATACTTAAGCCAAAACTACTTAAGTGTGTTTTTAGCATGTATATTTTTATGTGATCTTGCATAAGGATAATATGTAGTACTATAACAATGGTTTTTAGTTCACTTTTTATCCTTCTAACAGCTCTAAAATGTGTAAAGTGTCATAGTAAAAATGAGATATGGTCAAAATTAAGTGAGAGGGGGCATAGATTCTAAAATTGAAGGCTGTGATACTACTTTCATATGGCTGGCTCTGAGCTTGATGCTGGTTCTGGGTCAGAGAACCAGGTGAAACAAATAGAGAAAGGCATTCTCGAAGATGGTGGAAAAAAGTATGACAGAAACAAATTCTCAACTTTGAGATTATCAAGAATACCATGTATTTATTTATAGCTAGAGCCATGCTTATAGGGGTCAGACATAAAAGGGAACATTTTTACTATGATATTTGTCTCTTAAAAACATACTCTTGACTTTTCTATTTTTACTTCTCATTTAATTGTCCACTATTCAGATGCTATTGTTAAATGTCTCTGTTTTTGAAAGCACTGAACATCCATTATGGTAATTCAAGCCATTGTATTTTGTTACGTGCTTCTATGAGCAAAATACACCTTTCTCCATATTTCTAAGAATTTTGTGCTCTACTAGTGACGTGCTTTAGGCAATGTGTTTAACAATGCTAATGAGAGACATGGGTCACATTGGGAAGCCAGTAGGACCTAATGATACCCTCAGAAATCTGATTAAAAAAAATCACTGCTTAGGTTTTCTTTTGATGGTTCTTTCTGCATCAAATTTTAATAAGGATGGCAATAGCATAGCTAAGCTTGGCAATAGCATAGCTAAGCTTTTCATGTGGAATTATTTCACTTATTTAAAAAATTTCAGTTGAGTTATAAAATAAGAATTATAGAAGTTTCTCCAAAATATGAACTTAAAGATTCTAATTTTTTCAGATTATTTTTTACATTTCTTTGTTTTGCTGTTAATGATTCAAATTATAGCTGGAGCTTTGAAGTTTGAATTATCACTGAAACATTTTTGGAACAGAAATATATATATATATATATATATAAAATCACCCTAGACTCTAAAATGAGAATTGAGTTTTTCCATGGGTGCAGTGCTCAAGAGTTTTTGAAATCAGTTGGAAATTCCCATGAATGTGGCCTCATTTCTAGTGTTACATTTGAATGAAGGCTATAGAGACAAAGTTTTATGATGAACATTGTCTTTACTTCTTTGTTCACAGTGATTTGGCTCAGGAAGTAGGACAGACTTTTTTCTCTCATTATGTCCAAAGAAAAAAGTGCAGGAGGATCTACCTTCACATATGAATTTATAGGAATGTTCTCTCAGAATCTTCCATAACCCTAAGTCAAATAAGTCAGCAAATGCAAGTTTTCAATTATTACCATGGGTGAATTTCCTTGAAAGAGTTAAGTCCTATGCTAGTTTGACTGTACAAATCAATTCTGACAGTATTCTAGTATTATGTTTCTGAACACTTTTATGTTCTTATTGTAGTGATGTCAAGGAAAATTGCTTAGATATTTTATTCTTTTCATAAAGTAACTTGATGATACAAGGGCTTTTTTTTTTTTTTAGAGGTACATGCCTGATGAAATTCAACTGGCGATATTTAACCTCGATGTATTATTAATTTATCAAGATTCATCTCCTTTTCTTAAAAAAATTTAATTAGTAGAGGGGTGTCTGGGTGGCTCAGTCGGTTAAGCAGCTGCCTTCGGCTCGGGTCATGATCCTGGGGTCCTGGGATCGAGGCCCACATCAGGCTCTCTGCTCAGCGGGGAGCCTGCTTTTCCTTCTCCCTCTGCCTGATGCTCTGCCTACTTGTGCTCTCTCTCTATTTCTCTGTCAAATAAATAAATAAAATCTTTAAACAAAAATTTAATTAGTAGATAACAATTGCCCACTAGCCTTGATCTCTGCAGCTTTTCTCCGTGTTTTTGGAGCTCTGCCTAGATTACTAAGTCCGGGAAAATGGGCTATGTTTCTTGGATGTTGTTCACAACAGTGCTGTGCAATCATCTCAAGAAGATTTGTGATCTCAATAGCATCACACCGAGTTAGAAAGGGAATACTGACTTTATTAAATAGTCTCCTATAACATGCCTTCGTTTTAGAAGAATAAATTAAAAGTAACAAAAACAACAAAAATGCTCTTAAGTCATGATTTAATGCCCTCTATAAAATACAAAGGACAAGAGATCTCTTACTCTTCTATATCTAAAAGTCCTTTTCACCTTTTGATAATGTTTATAAAATTCTTGATGATAAATGTCTACATATTTGATGTTGTCATTTTTCAATGGCTTTGCTATCAGAACAAAAATAATTTTTTCTTTAAATTTTTTATTGTTATGTTAATCACCATACACTACATCATTAGTTTTTGATGTAGTGTTCCATGATTCATTGTTTGTGCATAACACCCAGTGCTCCACGCAGAATGTGCCCTCTTTAATACCCATCACCAGGCTAACCCATCCCCCCACCCCCTCCCCTCTAGAACCCTCAGTTTGTTTTTCAGAGTCCATAGTCTCTCATGGTTCGTCTCCCCCTCCGATTTCCCCCCTTCATTCTTCGCCTCCTGCTATCTGCTTCTTCTTCTTTTTCTTAACATATATTGCATTATTTGTTTCAGAGGTACAGATCTGTGATTCAACAGTCTTGCACAATTCACAGCGTTCACCATAGCACATACCCTCCCCAATGTCTATCACCCAGCCACCCCATCCCTCCCACCCACCCCGACTCCAGCAAACCTCAGTTTGTTTCCTGAGATTAAGAAAATTCACTTAAACACATAACAGTTTGCCTTGGCATCTAGAAATAAATATTTAAACCGATGTAAAATACTATAGTCATTTTTAGTGGAGCATACTGCACTGCATGTTACTGAAATTTCCCCCTAAAGCTTTCTGATAGAAGACTTGAATGATATGAATAGGAAATATACCTTTTCAGGTGCTTGGACTTTTACAATATATGTTTTCTGTACAAAATATTATTAGCTGTGGTTTGTTAATTTTTTTCTCAACACATGAAATGTTGTCTAGTAATAAACCTTCTTAGTAATGCTGTTATGACATCAAAATTAATGATGTAGGATAAGACTAGATGATAATATCTTAAAAGGAATAGACCTTTAGGAAAATTTATTTGGGAAGTGAAATTGGTTATTAGCCTAGTTATATAGCCAAACTTAGTCAAGCAACCCCACACAATTATGCAAAAATCAATGCTATAGTTATTTATGAATTTGGGATATTGTCATTCTGTGATTCCCCCCCCTGTGGCTATCTCTTCCTTAGTGCAGATGTGAGTAAGTTAAAAATATAATTTATCCCCATAGTTTCAAGAATAATTGAGAGTCTGTCATTTGGAGGGCGCTGTTCTTGAATGAAGAGAGAAGAAAGAAAGAAAGAAAAAGAAAGAAAGAAAGAAAGAAAGAAAGAAAGAAAGAAAGAAAGAAAGAAAGAAAGAAAGAAGGAAGGAAGGAAGGAAGGAAGGAAGGAAGGAAGGAAGGAAGGAAGGAAAGAAAGAAAGAAAGAAAGAAAGAAAGAAAGAAAGAAAGAAAGAAAGAAAGAAAGAAAAAGAAAGAAAAGAAAGAAAAGAAAGAAAGAAAGAAAGAAAGAAAGAAAGAAAGAAAGAAAGAAAGAAAGAAAGAAAGAAAGAAAGAAAGAAAAAAGAAAGAAAGAAAGAAAGAAAGAAAGAAAGAAAGAAAGAAAGAAAGAAAGAAAGAAAGAAAGAAAGAAAGAAAGGAAGGAAGGAAGGAAGGAAGGAAGGAAGGAAGGAAGGAAGAAATATTCATTAATACTTTGACTCATTTCATTGGCCATGACATAGATCCACTCTTTCTTGTCTAGGTTTTGCTAAAACGTAAATATCACTGAAGGCACATGTACTTCTAATTCTACGTCCACAAATATAGTTGTGAATAAAATCATGAAGTTTTCTACATTATTTTTCTAATAATTATCATTCAGCATTATATAACATTTATTTAACACACTTGGCTACAGTTATTTCAGTCTTAATGGTTAAGATTTTCATGGAAAATTTCTTAGCAAAATGATTTACTGGAATTTTCCATATATTAGTTGGATATGAAAGCTTATGGTTTTAATCATAAATATAATCTCAAAAGAAAAAGGTACTTTAGGGTGAAGTGAGCATTAAAACTTTTTTTAGACTTACTGTGCTTATTTAAATGATCTATTTAATCATTTTTTTTGAAAAAACTATGACAGCAAATTCAGTGGAATAATTGAGGAATGGAAAGAAACAAAGCCATGAGAATATATAGAATTATACATAATTTTCATTAAGAAAAATGATGAAAGTGTTGAACAGCAGATCTGTACCTCTGAAACAAATAATACATTATATGTTAAAAAAAAAAGAAGATAGCAGGGAGGGAAAAATGAAGGGGGGGAAACAGAGGGGGAGATGAACCATGAGAGACAATGGACTCTGAAAAACAAACTGAGGGTTCTAGAGGGGAGGGGGTGGGGGGATGGGTTAGCCTGGTGATGGGTATTAAAGAGGGCACGTTCTGCATGGAGCACTGGGTGTTATGCACAAACAATGAATCATGGAACACTACATCAAAAACTAATGATGTATGGTGATTAACATAACACAATAAAATATAAAAAAGAAAAATGATGTATAGAGAGGAGATGATATGAACCTTAAATAGACAAATATAAATGTAGGTTGTAAGGTTTCTTAACCCTCAGTTATGTTGTTTTAGTGTTGGTATCTAAAGAAACTGATCGCTATTACTAAAATTGCATATATTATAAATACATATTCCAAGGTGTGCGTGTGTGTGTGTGTGTATACATATATATATCTTGAAATGTGTAGCTTAATAAGATAATATGTAGCACTTTTCATGAATAATTTTTATTATAATGCATGCGACTAAATTAGAAATCCTTCCTGTTTATATACTCTAATGTGAACAAAGGAGACTAAACAAGAAGTAATGGTAATAATGCCATGGTTTTAACTAATTTAGATCATTAATGACTTTCTACTACTGATGATCAGCTGAGAGTAGGAAAATGCACAGAACTAAAATTAAACCTTTCAATTTCACCTTAAGTTTCTTTTATATTTAGTTGCTCAAGTAATAAATAGCAGACATTTCAGGATTTTCCGTGTCCTTTGAGTTACAGATTGGTTCGGACTTTGTGATATCTCACAAGGTTCTAATTTTCATGATGCGACATACATATGTATACACATGTATGAAAAGAGACAGAAATAAGAAAGAAGGTAACATCTATCTAGATACTTAATATTTTGAAAAAAAGTATTATTGACCCAATGCTGTTTTACTTTTAAAGCATACAATGACTCTCATGAAACATCATGATCACTGAGACTTCTCAAAAATAACTCTAAATTGTATATTTAATTACTTCATGCATTGCTTATGATTTTAGTGAGCTTTAACACAGTTGATCTCTGAAGTAAAAAGAAATTTGGTTTAATAAATGAAGTAGCCCAGACAAATGACACAGATACAAAGAATGTCCCTCTTAACAGATTTAAAATTTGAGTTGGTAGCTTGTTTCAGCACTGAGGGATGAATCAATCTTCTTATATGAGATCCATGTGGGTAACAGTGCTATGTTTGATTAAATGTAAAATCTTGCTAAATGTAAAATGTGTTGAGCAACATTTGTATTTGATTGGATGTTGAAATCTTGCTATTCATGTCTTGCTATTTATGCTATCACTTTTATGATATTCAGTGAACTGGTTAACATGTTAGGAAAGATATTCCTTAGTGAATGACTAAATAGGGAAGAAAACCATGGGATGAAAGTAGCAAAAAAAAAATTTAACTAACAGATTTTATTGAAAATGTTTTACTTTTTCACATGACAAGATGATATTAGACAATTGCTAGCATTATCCTAGAAGTCAGGGAGGTGAGGGTTCCAAAAATTGTGATTCTGTGGGGCTCCTGGCTTTTTCTTTATGGTCACAAAAAGGCCATGTGGATGTAGCAACTTTAAATATTACATATTTATTCCACATTTAACACAGAGAGGGAGTTCTTGACAACAGTGCAAGTGCTTTGTGTGATGTCCCGTACTCTTTTCAGGAAGTAAAAGATTTCTCAGGAGCTCCTGATCGATATCTGCTTATATTTTATTGGGAAGAACTGCCTCAAAGGCACACTCTCAGAGTATGGCCTGGCCTTTCTGAGACCAAAGGAACTCTTCACAATACCTCAGTAAAATCACAGCCCTAATATCCCTGATAAAGGAAAGCAACCATTCTGTGGCTGGAGAAAGAGTGATCCTCTGTGCTGAAGTGTGTGTGTATGTCCACATACACCTTTGTTAATCATTTTAGGAATTTTAAGGTTTTATTAAATTCATGAGTTCTCTAGTAATTCTTTAACTTAGCTTTAAATGCATAAAATTTATGATATATATTCTTTGGCTCTTGACTTCATAAGTCCCAAACTGGACCCAGTGAGGTAAAAGAGCATAGAAGCCCAGGGAAGTGGCAAGAATGTGCTAAATTTTAAGAATGAAATGACAACACAGATAAATGTAGATCATAGGAGCAATTACTTATTTTTAGTCTCTGGAACAATAAAATCTATTTTACTAGAAAGTCACATTAGGGAATTACCTATAATTCATTATTGTTGTGCACTTTGGAAGGAATTTTTGTTACTTCCACCATTTTAAGGCATGATCAGTTGGGACTCTAGAAATTTTGTTTGTGAAATGTCACTTAATTTCATACATTTTGCTGCTGCACTCCAAATAGGTGTATCTCCAATAAAGTATTCGTATTTCCATATAGAAAGAAGAAAAGTAAAAAATTAAACTCTTTGTAAATGAATGTTTTTCTATTGTCTTGAATGTCTTCCCCTCTAATTCTATAACTAGATTGATGCAGCAATTAGTATATTCTGCATAGATGCTTTAAAGATTCTTTACATTATGAAAATACAATTTCCCAAATGATATTTTTTCCTTAAAGATAATCTCAGGTCTGTGAAGCAGGAAGAGAACTGTTCTAAAGAGATGAAATGCTGCATTTATAAAGTGTTTTATTTTAAAGTCAAATACAAATGTGAAATGTGAATACAGACACTACTTATGACAGTCTGGTAAATTGAATTTATTGATTTCTTTATATGCTGTTCCTTTTTGTATCCAAAATATAATAACTACCTTTTATTTACATTCTACTTTTAGTGTGACAATTAAATCTTGATCTATGTATTTAGCATATGGTAACTGCTAAAGATATATCTGTTTCCTTCACCATAATTTTGAAGTCCTTGAGATAAAATGGATTTAGTCGACATAAACTTCGTAGAAGTGAAGGGATACCACTCCTAAGTGTACTTTTAGTTCAGATTTCTTTCTTTTTTAGAGTTCTATTCTTGACATTCATCTTTTTCAGTGCTATATATATTAGGCAAAACCTATTCCCTAATTCTATGCATCCATTGCTATCCAAATGAATTGGGATAGAAGATTTAGAAAGCTACATGAATATGAACACTGTATTTCAATAACAGATATTTAAAGAAGTCCTAGCCCTCTCTTTCCTATAAGATAACTTTTAATAACTATATTTATGCTTATTATCTTGAATGCAAACACATGTTTTCTATATAAATATCAAAGTTCTGATACAATAATAATATATTGGTTCCCCTTTGCCCTAATTATTCCCTCATCTAAGGTGATGTTATGACATCAGATATCACCCTATATGTCCCAATGTCTGTAATATAGACATGGAACCTCAATTACACAATGATGGGAGCTTATGTATACATTTCCCCTCTAGTCCTGAGAAGAGGAGACAAAATCTTGTTAATGTAGTTGTTCATCTGGGGTAGAAAAGGGAAAAACCCTGGGTTCTTGCCTTTCATTATAAAATAAATGTCTCCACTACAGGAAAAGTTTACTGCCCAGGGTTTTATCTCCTTTGAAATGTAAATATATATCTATTACCTGAAGTGAGGTAAACCTCTCTGGAAGGTCTCTCTCTCTCTCTCAGTATCTAAACATCCGTTAACATTTTAGCCTTGTCCTTTGACTCAAGTTTTGTATCTTTCTAAGAAAGCTCTGGCCTTGCAGAAATAGTAAATCATTTTCTCTACTCCCCCAAATTCTACTCTTTCCCAAATTGGACCAGTTTGTCCAATGTGTTTATTTAGGAAAAGGCATCAACACACTAATAAGTAAGCAAGAACAGATTAAGAAAAACAACATGGAGACCAGAATCTCAGAGTCAAAACTTTTGAAAGTATTAAAAGAAAGCAAAGAAATAAAACATCTTAGCCTCAAAGCATTCATAATCCTATAAATATGAAAACAACAAAGATATTTTCTAGTATGTAGAATTCTTTTACATCTTTTACAGACATAAGAATTCTTAGTCTTGTCTTTTCAAAAATGGAGTTAGACACAAACAATGAATCATGGAACACTACATCAAACACTAATGATCTAATGTATGGTGATTAACATAACATAATGAAAAAATGGAGTTAGAAAACAAAAGACAGAAATTGGTACCTAATCTTTCACATGGTAGGCCTATTTCATTATTCTAATCTGTTCCAATCTATACAGGCAACATTGCTTTCCATTATAGGATGAGTTTTGATCACTTTTTTTTCTTCTTAAGTTCTCAAGAAGGATGAGTCTTCATGTTCATGGAATTCAATAAAGTAAGACACTGTGGTAGAAGTATGATTAGGTGTAAAGCAACAAAATGAAAAATGGAAGTCAGAAAGCAAAGAGAGAAGAGAGAATATTAAGTAACTCTATCAAGTAATATTTTGATACTAATTTAATGTAACAGCCCTTAATTAATGTATATAACCCATGATCCAATGACACATATCTAAGGAAGTGATATTTGAGAAAGATATGGAAGATTTTAGATAGCACAGAATGCTACACAAATTGACTCTGCCCCCTTTTAGCCCCAAATGTTGAGTTTTGAAATTCTGAAAAATTTCTCTACTACCTTCATTTAGGGAGCCAAGTAAACTCAGTTGTTTTCTAATCTTTTTCCACTTTGTAGGAATATTGAAAAGAACTGCTGGGGAGTAATGGATTAAATTGGGGTTGAGCAAAGTGGTTATACCATTTCACACTCTCATCAGTTATATATGAGATTTCCAGATGATCCATATTCTCACCTTACTTGATACCATTACTATTTTAAAATTTCAGTCATTCTAGTAGGTATATGATGGTATCTAATTCTGGTCTTAATTTGCATATATCTGTTGTATCAATCTGATGATCGAATATCTTGTTATGTGCTTATTGCTATTCTTTGAATCTACCTAGTTCCATTTGTGTGTATGTCTAGCCTTATTGTAATATCACATTGTATTGATTATTGTACTTGTAATAATCTTGTACTTGCAATAAATCTTCAAAATTAAAAAAAAAGAAAAAAGAAATTGGGGTTTAGGAAAATAAGACTGCGGGATGCCTGGGTGTCTCAGTTGGTTAAGCATTTGCCTTCAGCCTTTGGCTAAGGTCATGATCCCAAGGTCCTGGGATCGAGTCTGGCATTGGGCTCCTTGCTCAGCGGGGAGCCTGCTTCCACCTTTCCTTCTGTCTGCTTCTCCTTCTGCTCCTGTGTTCTCTCTCTCTCTCCCTCAATCTGACAAATAAATAATAAAACCTTTTAAAAAAAGAAAAGAAGACTGCTTCATTCCACTTGCTATATAAATGGATGGAATGTATTCTGAGCACAACCTCTCATGGATACCATTACATCCAACAATTAGGCGGAATAAACAGGCATTCACAGTACTTCATGGCAAGCAAGTGCAAAGCCCAGTTACTCTAAAGAAGGATACCTACCAAGTGAGCTGTGGTTTCCCTCCCCCACTCAGAATATCAAGAAAAATATTATGTCTAAAATATGAAACAGCAAAAAGTAGCTCTTAATAAAAGTTGATGATTAAGGTAATTGGGGATTTAAGAAACGTTCCCACCATATCAGCAAATTGGAGGTCTGGAAAAAGCTATCTAATATGAGTGAGATGAAGAGAAACTCTATGCAAATATATTATAAGAAAAAGGTGAGAGGGAAGAAGGAGGAGAAAATATGCAATTTTGGATTCAAAGAACACAGAGAATCAGAAAGAAATTTCTCTCAAATTCTTTAAATTATGGGGCAACTTGGTAACAATGTGGAATCAAAACTAGAAGCTCAAAGATGAGAAGTAAAACAACAGAATGATGAAAATGAGTATTAAAACAAAACAAAATACTTTGAGAAACAAAGTGTCATGCTAGGTGTAATAAAATAAGTAGAAAGAACAAAGCACTTCAAATATATGGATGGAAATAACATTACAGATGTAATGAAATAAGCTAAGATAGTTTTAGTGAATGCAGATAAAAAGAAAAAGCGATCAGAAGAAAACTAAGAGTTATGAAGAGCAAAGAGGATGCAAAATAAGGATTATTACTGGTACCTTTGAACTAGAGATCTCAACACAAAGTTCAGAACAAGTCATATAAAGTGAATTTTACCTGCAGAGCACAGAAAGTTCTAAGGATTTATGTTGGATAATCCTAAGGACAACAGCATAGTCTCTACTAAATTATTTAACTTCAGAGATTGGACATCTTAATTCATCAAGATATAAAAGTAAATCCGATACAAGGAAGAAATATTAGCCCAATCTCAAAATTGGTCATTGGCAAAATATAATAAAAAATGCCTACAAAGATCTGGGGAAGGTCTCTGATCCAAGAAAGTTGCTTGTAACCAAATTTACATTGAAGTATAAAGGCCATAAATCCCAATGTTAAGTGTGAAAAATTCATGAATTCTTATTTAAAGATATATTGATAATATGATCCAGTTGATTAAAAGTTGAACTAGAATAAATAACTTAGAAATAAGCAAAGGTAAATGAAATGGTAGTAAGAAGTGACTCCATTTACTTCTAGAACTAAAGCTAAAACACTGTTTGAATTGGTGTTACAGAACAGGATGGTAAGTGACATAAGCTGACAAAAAATATGCCTATTGGGGCGCCTGGGTGGCTCAGTCAGTTAAGCATCTGCCTTGGGCTCAGGTCATGATCCCAGGGTCCTGGGATTGAGTCCCATGTCCCCACATTAGGCTCCACACCCAACAGGGAATCTGCTTCTCCCCACCCCCACCCCCCCATTCATGCTCTCTTTCACTCTATGCTCTCTCTTTCTCTAATAAATAAAATCTTTAAAAAAAATGCCTATTAGTAATTGGAAAGGGGTATATGAGAGAGTTAATACCTTTATCTTTCATAGAAAGAAGTTAAATGATAGTCTAAATTTTAAACATTGATTTAAAATAAGCGTAATTCTTAACTCTTATTCTGTATATTCAGAAAATTCATTTACTTACATTCATGAAACTTGCTTAATTCTTAATCTAATCTTAATAAGCATAACCATACCCATCAAGTAGGTACGATCCCTTTTAAACAATATCTAGCATATGACTCTACCTTGTCATGTAGATATGTCATAACTTTAAAAATTTGGGTAACTGGAACAATAATAAAATTCAAGAGAAATAAAAAAGCAAAAATAAAATGGAATATTTAAATTTTAGAGCAAGATGGCACCCAATTGCAATGCATGTAGACTTCATATATATATGTCTGATTAATTCCCTCACAGACTAAGAATAAATTATACCATATTTAAGAAAGTGGGTTGCACATATAAAGGTAAAAACTGTTGTCAGATCTTATATTTCAAAAGTAACTTAATTACCAAGCCAGAAAAATACGTAAAGATAGGCAATTTATTTTAATGGTAGTGAATTCTGAAACAATTCAATTATAGAAAGGGCCTGGTAAATACAGCACCAGACAAAGACAAAGAGAGAGACTAGCGATTGGCACAAATTTCACCACACAGGAATATGAGTAGGTCCACTAGCAAATGTCAACAATTTTTAGAAATTTCCATATTTTAAGGAAAAGGAGCTTTTTTGTATTAATAATTATATTATGAAGTGGAGGACAAATGTGGCTGTTTCTGCTGTGAAGAATTGCCAGGATATCAGGTTCCCAAACAGAGATAATTGCGTGTTGATACTATAAATGCTGGTATCAGCCTGTCCTGAATAAAGCAACTCTTCTCCTTTCAGGACAGCAAAAAGAAAAACATAAGCCATTCCTTTCTACATATTCCATTTCTTATATATATATATATATATATATATATATATATATATATATAATTTGTTTTTCTTATGCTCATTTTAGAATTCAATCACATATGATTATTCAGGAATTCTCAGAAGTTGTATGTGTTTATTCCTTATTCCTTCCAATTTCTCAAGGAAACTGTCATACTTGTATGTCTCACTCCAGAAAATACAGGAATGTATGCACATTAGTTTTCCATACAGAAACGTATGTCATCTCATCCTTGTATTTATTTATTTATTTTAAGATTTTATTTTTTTATTTGAGAAAGAGAGAGAGCGCGTGAGAGAGCACAAACAGGGGGAGGGGCAGAGGGAGAAGCTGAGCAGGGAGTCTGATGTGGGGCTCGATCCCAGTACCCTGGGATCATGATCCAAGCAGAAGACAGGTGTTTAACCGACTGAGCCACCCAGTTGCCCTCATCCTTGTATTTAAAGGACATATTCTTACACCCAAATAGAGATGGGCCTTAACATAAAACCAATTTCTTTGAGCTTCTTGTTCCATGAATAAAGCTCTTGCGGGGAAAAATCATCAAGATATGTTCACATTCATTCAAACATTTATTTTGTTTTACTTGTCTTAGTCATCTTGTTTACTTTTTAAGGTACAAGGGTATGGTGGCTATTAAAATAGTGTCAAAATGTTGCTTAAGTCCTGTGATTCAAACATTATGATTTAAATGAAAAGCAATGTCCACAGAACTATTTGGTTTTGTGGTATTTCATATCATCTTACGTGGGAAAAGAAGCATGGAAAGAACAGCTGTTTGGCCACAGAATTATGGCAGACTGATAAAGGTTAAATACAATAGAATATGGTAGACAGATGTGGGGTTTTTCTCTCTGTAAGATGCTTTATATCTCCAAGTATTTTGTAAGACTACTGTCTGGAGATGCAAGATGGAACAGACATCAGCAAGTCTAAAACCTAACAAGTTAAAATTTTAATTTTAATTTTAAAGGAAATAGAAGAGAGAATGAAACCGAAAATACCAGGGCAGTATGAAATGGTTAGTAGCAACAAAGGGAAATGAAAGCAGAATATAAGTCACATCCATTTTGTGAATCTGTTTTAATGCACCACTAACCATCCTTTTTATATGAGGATACTAAATATTAAAGTAAAATTGGCTAACTTTTTGTATACTTTGTTTCATTTATTATGGTTCACCTGGCAAAAAGTAACCATCTTGCATACATTTGTGATACCTTTTATATGCTACGGTTTGGAATAATTATTATAAATGATAATGTATCTGAAACTTTGAGGCCATATTATTCACCTTCTGCATTAGCTTTCGCTTTTCTTATAATCCAATGATTATATTTTTCAATGTGAAAAATTAATCAATGTGAAAAATCAAGTCCTATGTTTGTATTACCACACATAATCTACGGCATCTTATGTATATGTGTCCTAGAGAAAAATATATGGCTGCTTTATATATAGTATTACATTAGTAAGAACTGTAAAGAGTAGAAGTATTTACTGCTATAGTTTCTGTATTATGAAATATGCAATAACAAATAAGGACTTTCATACCATAACAAACAGCTATGAGGACATCTTAAATTAGTTATGTTTAATGAGACTCATTCTAAATCCCTCTTTCCTTTCTTAAAATATGATTATACAATAAAAAAATACATAGTTATTTAAGCCCCAATAGCCCATATGCCACACTCACATACAAATCATATATATATGCACACACACACACACCAGTAAATATGAAATTGAGTGAACCTCATTTACAGCAAAACCATGAGTTTCCACATCAAATGAAAAATTTCTCAGCTCTGTATGAGAGCAAACTATAAGCGGAACTCCCTAAAGGCTTTATTAACTCAACTCATGTCTGGATTTCCTCCTTTGCTGTTTTCTCTCTCCATGGAGCTGCTTAGATGGGGTGTTTCATTTACATAATCAACAATTCCTACTGCTCAGCCCTACACTCAGAGCAGCTCTGTGGGGATGTACTAGAGGTGCAGAGCATATGAACAGAGAAATAAATAAGAGAAAAAGAAGTCTAAAGTCTGCCTTTAACACTAATTGGAAAGAACGCGTGCATGCACACATACAGACACACACAGCACTCTTTCCCTTTCATGCCATGAGCAGGATGCTCTGTGACTTCTTAGGTAGCAAGTACGACCTAAGATATAGTGAACCTGGTTCTGAAGTCTTTGGTTTTAGATACTGGGCCGGCCTTTTGCTAACTGTGTCATCATAAAGAAATTAAACTCTCTAACACTGCACGTATAAATGGTCTTTTATTACATTGTTTTTCCATTTGATTCTCAGAGAAATTTGGGTTTGGTGTTACCTCACAGTTTTACTTTTTAGAAAATTAAATTTCAAATCACTTGTGCAAACTGACCATGGCCCCACATCAAACGAGTGACCTATCTAGTGGTGAGACTTAACTTATCCATATTCCTTAGTTAATTTAACACTCCGACATAGCTTTTTTATAAAATTGATTTTGTAATGACATTTTTCACATACAGTGAAGGAGGCTTAGAGTTTTACAAAGCTTCGTTAACTTTTCAGTGTGAGAACATATTGATACATCATGATCAATAATATTTAGCAACTCTGTATCATGGATTATATTTATTACCTTTCAGAGGAAAGTGCCTGTTTGGTGAATGTCAGCAGTGCCTCCATATGAAAAACTGCAGTCTTTTGCTAATAATGATTCTATGCATGAGTATTTCCTTATTAGCTTAAGTAAGATTTATCAAAGAACCAAATTATTTCCCTTGACCCTTCCCTCTGCCCACGGACAGAACCACTTTGGGAATGACTGTCTGACCTGTATGAGTCAGTAAGAACAGAAAGATAGAAAAAAAAAAAAAGAAAGAAAGAAAGAAAAGGAAAACCAAAATGAGTGAGAGAGGGTTTTCTTTTTAAGATTTTATTTACTTATTTGAGAGGGAGAGAGAGAACACAAGTGGGGAGGAGATGAAGAGGCGGGCTCCTTGTGAGCAGGAAGCCGGACTCAGGGCTCGATCCCAGGACCCCAGAAACATGACCTGAGCCGAAGGCAGGCTTAAGCGACTGAGCCACCCAGGCGTCCCCCAAAAATGGGTGAGAGAGTTGAGTGAAACAACCAAGTACTGAACAGCATCCATTCTCCCAGCTGTGTGTATCATCATTGTCAGTCCCAACTGGGCCGCTTGCCAGGCAGAGACCTCACTTCAGTAGAGAAAGTACAGTGAAATAATATAAACTTGGTTCTGCTTTTATTGAAAGATTAGAGAGTATTATAATATTAAAGAAGACAGATTCAATCTGGTTGGTGTTTCCATACAAAGGTGCTGAATGAAAGGGCCCTTCACCTTCACTATTTTACTCTTTTAGCATGAAAGAACACTCGCACTCAAAGAGCTTGTGTCCTGTTGTTGATTTCGTGCCAGAGTTGAGATGGATCTCAGCACGTTCTGCGCCTTTCTGTTAACCAGCGGCTATGATCTTTGAAAACCCCAGAACATGTCTATTTTACTGTGAATCCTCAGCTTTACTCTATTAATCTTTAATGAAATCAATGAATCATAAACTTCTGAAAGTATTGTCACAAGGAAACCATTGTGTAACTAAAGATATTATGGATCCGTGCATTATTCTTGTTGGCACAAACTATAAAATTTTGTTTTTGTATATCCCTAGCATCTGAATATTTAATAGATGCACAGAAGGATAGTTTATCTTTAAGCCATCTGGGTCTCAAATGTGACCCTAGCCCCAATTTTTTTTTCATAAGTCCTCTCTCCCATTTAAGTTTTCAAAATAACTTTCTAATCATGCATTTACTCAAGACATACCCTAAACAAGTTGATTTGAGTAGATCTAGTGAAACAAATTGGAGAAAAATTGACCCACCCTTGAGATTAAAAATGGATTACTACATATAAGGCTAAAAATACTCTTAGAAATTTGAGAATATATACCAATAATTATTGAGTTCCTCCATTTATCTTGTTGGGGATTCCTTATTTAATGTGGAGATAAATTGGCATGGCCTCCTTGCTGTGTTTGTCTTGATAGGTAACTTTCTTAAGATTAGACCCTACGTATTTCAATTTTAGTATCTTTTATATGTGATTACTTTACCTATACATGAAGATAACCTTATCATTTTCTTGAATTGGGAAGTGGGTTCTATGGATTAAATTAAGTATATGTGAAAAATTAAAATGAACTGAAAGCACACTCGGTGTCTAATTTAGTTTAGTGTCATTTCCATCCTAGCATTTATTTAAAAGTTTAAAAAAAACAGACAAATACATTACTCGGTGTTCAAAGTTTCTTCCTCCCCATTCCTCTACCACTTACAACTTCCAGTAAACTCAGCCAGCATTCATTTCCTCTTTGTTTTATGACATTCATGGAGTGACACTAGCTGTTAGTAATAAGATATTTATTTTTTTAAAGATTTTATTTATTTGACAGAGAGAGAGAGATAGCGAGAGCAGGAACACAAGCAGAGGGAATGGGAGAGGGAGAGGGAGAAGCAGGCTTCTTGCCGAGCAGGGAGCCCAGTGTGGGACTCGATCCCAGGACCCTGGGATCATGACCTGAGCCGAAGGCAGACGCTTAACGACTGAGCCACCCAGGCGCCAATAAGATTTTTTTTAATCTGAGTAGTCTCCATTTTATGAAAAGTTTATTCTTAGCTTGTATGTGAGGAATTATAAAAATAGAGAAAAATAATTTCCTGTTTCTAATAGTTTATATGCATACAGTACTCAAATTAGGAATACTAATTTAAAATTATATTTTCCACATTAATTTAGAGATTTCTCTCTGACAACTGATACGATAGTTAACTTTGATTATAACAACCATAGATAAAAAGAGGAGGGTGGGAAGAAAATGACACTTGTTGTCACTAAAGTTGCAAATAGGGTTTTTAGTTCAATTTGCAAAAAATAACGCTACAATGTATTCACACCTCTCGGTAAAATTTCATTTTCTAAGTCATCCTCAATGCATCAGTCAGAGCTCAGGCAGGGAAGCAGAAGCAATATATGTGACAAAATAATTATTATAGAAATTAAATCCTGCAGAACAATGGAGAAGTTGTGAGAATAAAGATCCATCAGGAAAGGTGGACCTGAGGTTTTCCTGAAGCCTTGGAATAGAGGAATGGGTTAGTCTACGCTTGCAGGAGAATCTGAGAAGCCAAGCACATCAGCCATGAAAATTTTACCTGGCCCTTTCCGGGTTTAATTTTGTTTCCTTATATCATCTCCTCAGGCAAGTGTTTCTTCGTAATACTAACACTGATCCCCTCATGGCCACCATCTTTTGCCATATTCAGACTAATTTTTTTTTATTATTATTAAAGGCACTCTGTCCATCTAAAATTATTTTACTTATTTATTTCCTTGCTTGTTGTTAAACTCCACAGTCATTAAGCTCTTCATAGGAGAGGATTCCTTACGTTTATTTCTCTGCTGTGTATCTGGTGCCTAGAAATGTACCTGTAACTACTGGAGCATAAAACTGAATATTAAGTATATAAAGATAGATATATTTCTAGGAACTTAGATTCCAAGCTTGTACTGTACATTTTTTACCATAAAGTCAAACTCATAAATTATTTTTGATTTTCAAGAATATTGAATAATGATTTTTTTTCCTGACAATATTATTTTTCTTTGAGTTTTGGCAATATGGAAAGCTAGTTATTTAAAAAAAAAACTGCATATCCCTCACCAAAAAACTCTGAAAAGGTTAAAAGAATATCTTTTAAATATCTATATGTATGCATGACTTAGATCACAATAACATAAGAGTAAACCCTAAATTCCAAAAATGAAGAGGCAGCTGGAAACCAGATTGTGAAACCAAGGCTAAAACCAGGATTTATCAAATGAGGTAATGAGGGGTGGATCTGCATTACCTTTTCAGGAACAGAGAAAAGCCTTTGGTTTCATGAAGTTTAGGAGTTATATCTTAGAAAGCCACAGGAGAATGAGAAATCTGAAGTCCATGTACCATGCTTTAAGTGAACGAATGGATAGTTCAAATCTGACTGAACAGAAGTTCTTTTTTTCTTTTCTTTAAAACATCGTTATTGAGATAAAATTGTCCTATGGTTAATTGCTCATATTTTATTGTATAAAAACTATAGCACAATAAACCTGACATAAAAACAGCAAGTAAAGGGGCACCTGGGTAGCTCAGTCAGTTAAGCATCTGACTCTTGGTTTTGGCTCAGGTTCTGATTTCAGGATTGTGAGATTGAGCCCCCCTCGGGCTCTGCTCTCAGCATGGAGTCTGCCTGAGATTCTCTCCTTCTCCCTCTACCCCTCCACCTGCTTGTGTGGCTCTCTCTCTCAAATAAATAAATAAAATCTTTTAAAAAAAAAGCAAGTAAAAAAGTACTTATCCCTAAAATAAAGAATTTGCCTCTGTTATTATTTGTAATTAACAAGATTTTTAAACCATCTACAGTATCCTGCACTTTGACGTTGCCTCCTCTTGCCAGTGACACCCCTGATTAATAGGTAACTAAAGAAAACAATAATAATTTTGTAGGCAAAATTGATGACAAATTTAAATAAGTGTGTTCTAAAACACAATTATCAAATGTATACCAACAATTTAAAAATTAATTTAAAAATACACAAGAAGCACATGCAATATTCACCTTATATGGATTCATAAAGCATGCTTCAAATTATGTGCAAACATGTATCATGCAGACCATGTAATCTAACCATAATTCAATTAAATTCTAAGTCAATAATAAAAAACACCAAATAACATTTCAACTTTTTTTTTTTAAGATCTTTATTTATTTAAGGGGAGCGACAGAGAGAGTGGGAGAAACAGACTCTCCACTGTGCAGGGAGCCGGATGCGGGGCTCAACCCTAGGAGCTGAGCTGAAGGCAGATTCTTAACCGACTCAGCCACCCAGGTGCCCCTCAACTTGTTTAAAGATTTTTTTAATTTATTTATTTGACAGAGAGAGACACAGCGAGAGAGGGAACACAAGCAGGGGGAGTGGGAGAGGGAGAAGCAAGCTTCCCGCTGAGCAGGGAGCCTGTTGTGGGGCTCGATACCAGGACCCGGGAATCATGACCTGAGCCGAAGGCAGACGCTTTGACTGAGCCACCCAGGCGCCCCACCCCTCAACTTGTTTATAAAAGGTTTTTTGTGTGTGTGCTATTCTAGGAACTTCTGACCAAAATATCATTTACATGGAAAAATATGTATATATATTTTTAATATTTATTTATTTTAGAGAGACTGCATGCATGTGTGTATCGGCATGCATGAGCAAGGGGAGGGGTGGGGGGGGCAAGGAGAGAAGCGGACTCTCCTCTGAGCCAGAGCCCAGGCGGGGCTCACTCTCACCACCCTGAGATCATGACCTGAGATGAAATTAAGAGTCAGATGCTTAACCCACTGAGCCACCCAGGCACCCCAAAATAAGGTATGTTTTTAAAGCAAAAAGCAAAAAAAAAAAAAGTTTATATATTTAAATGAAGTGGTTATGAAACATTTTAAAGTCAGAAAACCTCAACTTATTATTTAAATAATATTTGATATGATGATTAATTTCTGGTGTCAGTACATGTATGCATTAATTAATAGAGGAACATTTCTTCACCATCTCTCCTTGTATATTTGTATAATTTAGATGCAAACTGCTTAACTAGATTTCCAATAAAACTTGGTCATCAACTATTCAAGAAAATGTACTGAATTCTTACTGTGTAACACTGAGGAAATTAAGATAAAACAAAGCTTTGCCTTTGAAGAAGCATACTATCTTACTGCAGCATGGCAATTCTATAAGGAATCATAATGATGTAATAATAATAAGAATAAAATAACAATAACTGTTAGTAGCTAGTAAGATGGATGAAAACCCACAGTGCTGTGGTAGTAGACAGAATGGGTACCAAACAAGTATGTTGAATATAAAAGGACTCATGTCAGCAACATTTAAATGAATATTGGTAGGAAATAAGGCATGAATAATAACTTAAATATATAAAATATTTTCTCTGTCTCTATTCTTTTCTTTTTTTTTTTTAACAGATAACTTATTAAGCAGGAAGGAAAACAAGGCCTTAGTACCGAGAGGCTTCTGTTTGGTTTTGCTGGTTCTTTTATTCACCAGTTTTTGCTTGTTTGTTTTCCACCGTGATTCCTATTACAGTTCCCTTCAATAGTATGTAGACATATATTCTACAGAAGATATAATGAAATGATTATGTGCCACTTCTACAAGTTGGACAGAAGAATACAGGTTAATGGATGAGGTTTTCTATTTTTTTGTTTTAATTTGGTTTTGTTTTGAGCATGAAGTGAATGTGGGGCATAAAAGTAGCTGTTTTTAATGCGCTGAACCTATTAGTGAAAGGTTTCATCAATGGAATACTGTTCCTTGTCTCACAGCACATTTCAGATCATTTTTTAAAACTATATCTTTCTGAATGTTTTTTCACACTGAAATATTTTTAGGTCAGAGAGAATGATGGACATCATTCCTTTAATTATAGATAGCACTGTTTCCTGGACCCAGGAGATGACTTGGATATCAAAAGCATCTTCAGTACAAAGTTCAGCATTTCTGTCTGCTTCTTCCTGTACATTTTTAAAGCTGATTTCTGGGTTCCAAGAATAAAATAAAAATATGTCAAGACAACAAAATACTGACAAGGAACCTGAAATAAGCTTCAGGTTACCTCACTGAACTAATACTTGTAATACTCATAACTATACAATAAAAAATGTGTTGCCTGTATGTTTGGGCTTTTCAATTAGATTTTCAATTTGAAATATATTGTACAACCAAAAACTAATATATCTGTGATCCCACTTTGCTTTAAAATTGTCACAAAAATAATTTTAACTATATCTGTGTCTTGAAAGCTGAAAAGAATATTTCACCAAAAAAATTAGTAGAATCTCATAGCAAAGATATTGTAAATAATGAAAACTTCAGCCTAGCCCAATTTGAACTGTGACTACTCAACAAATATATCACATAATTGAGATGTTCCCATACACTTTTGTTAAAAGGGTGCACAATTAAGCATGGACTTTGCAAAAATTCCAACTCTTTCCACTTAATTTTTAAGCAAATTCCTCCCAACTACATTACATTAACTCATAGTTATGATGATGGTTTTATTACCTAAACTATGCGTCATTTTTATCATGAATGACAAGGATTCAGAGATAGAGTTTCATGATATCAACAAGGAAGAAAGTACAGCACAATGATCTTCATCAGATGAGAGACTTATGTTTCTTATTTTGTACTTGTCTAAGAAGGATGAGTACAAAATAAAATACATTTGGTTGGAGACACTGGGGAACCTACATATTGAGAGACTGGGAAATCAGTCAGAAGGCCAGTGAAAGGCAGATTAGAAGACCCATGAGATAATAAAGGGTAAAAAATGGACTAAGAGCCAGCAAAGGCAGCAAGGATTTCATGACCTAATATTGAGGAGACAAAAAGAAAAAAAGAAAAAATTTGGTGCACAGGAGTGAACTGCCCATTCTTTGCCTCTTTTATGTGCAATAATTTCTGCATTTATAATCTTCCCAGAAATCATAGCTAAGAAACCTACAAGAAAATGTAGTGGGGTTTTTGGAAGTCTTGCATTACTAGAGAATTGAATACAAAAACGTCTGATAAAGAAGGGCAGTGGTAAACCTCTTAAATTGTCTATTGAGTCTCCTAGAGGATTACATTGTATCAGTGGAGACCAATCAGAAAAACAACCATTCTAAAAAAAATTGAAACACACCAAGTGCTCAATCTCTGACCAAACTGGGGCATCTTACTGTTATTATACATGCCTGTTACAGAATAGGGTCAGTCTTAGGGAAGGTATCTAGAACTTTTTTAATTCCTCATGGAAAATATACAGTAATCCATGGAAAATTTCCAGGGATCAGTACCTACCATTTAGGCAATACAACCAGAGTCATATAAAACCCAAATATAGTAATTTCCAGATTATGGACTTTAACATAGCTATAATAAATATTTTCAAGTAAATTTCACCAAATAACAGGGAGTTAGAAATAAAATGAAAATCCTACAAATCCTAGACATTAAAAATAACATGACTGTAATATATTAACAAAATATTTTATACCATTGAAGAGAGTATTAGCTGACTGGAAAATAGATAGTAGACCAAAGCAAAGAGGAAAAAAAATAAGGGAAAAATCCTTAAATGACATAAAACATGGAGTGAAGTTCTCATATCTGTCAACTGGAATCCCAGAAGAAGAGGAGATCAAAAGAATGCACAAAGACCATTTGAGAAAGTAACTGACGGGTTTCCCAAACTGATGAGCTACCAGTCAGATACAAAAAAGTATTAGGATCCCACCACAAATAAGATAAATAAAAGAAAAATCTCCCTCAGACATTGCAATATAACTACTAAAAACCAAAGCCAAGATAAAATGTTGAAAAGTGCCAGAGGCAAAAGACTTACTACCTACAAAGAAGCAACAATAAGACTGACATTTAACTTTTCAACAGTGATCATAGAAACAAAATACGGTGGGTAAAATTACTAGAGTGATTTACAAAACTACAATGAGATATCACCTCACATGAGTCAGAATGCCTAATATATATATATATTATTAGGCATATGTATATATGTATATATTAGGCATATATGTATATGTATGTATATGCCCACCTAGACTGCTATGCACATTAAATATACTCATGATTGAAAATGAACTAAACACAGGAAGAATTAAGAGCGATGAAAAAGCCTATTCTACAAATATTAAAGATCATAATATTATACTATGAGGTACTTTGTATCAATAAATTTAGAAATTTAAAATAAGTGGAAAATACTAGTGAAACATAATTTAACAAAAATGTCACAAGAAAAAATGGATATAGAAATTAAATATGTCATCTTTTATTTTTCCAGACTTTACTTCCCACCCTCTAGCACAC
The DNA here is from genome assembly GCF_037043125.1 of Eumetopias jubatus. Lineage (NCBI taxonomy): Eukaryota > Metazoa > Chordata > Mammalia > Carnivora > Otariidae > Eumetopias > Eumetopias jubatus. Next base: position 169,212,804 of record NW_028274809.1, on the reverse strand, counting down.
AACTGTTGTAACAATATATGTAGAGTAGTATCTCCTTCCTGCTCACCAGCTCCAGTCAGGTTGGTATCATAAATCTAATAGACCACAGTGGCATTCTGTGGAAGGAAAGATGTTCAAGGTTCCTGTGGACTAGATTATAATCTACAACTAGAACCGATGCAGTGTAATGTTGGACTTGCCAGCTAAAGTGAATTGCTTCTGGTGGTCTTTTTCAAAAGGTATAGAGAAAAGTTATGCCCCAGATGAATAACTAAGTGTCAGGAGATACACTGATTTGCCCCAGCAATGAACTGGAACAGCAAGTTCAATTGGAGTCACCACCTGATCAAATTGACAACAACCCACTGTCATCTCTAAGGTCCAGCTGTAATTCTGCAAAGGCGAGAGTAGGTGAGTTGAGTCAGAATGTGATGGGAATCACCACTCCTGCCTCTGACAGATTCTTGATGGTGGCACTAATCTCCGTATTTCTTCCATGAAAGTGATATTACTTTACCTCTTTTCTGAGTAGAAGTGGTTCTCATGGCTTTCATGTAGCCTTTCCCTTTGGGACTAGCATGAGGCAAGCAAGACAGTGCACAAAATTTAAAAAGACACCCATTCTCAGAATGATGCATATTTCTTCTTAAATATTGTTCTCTAGGCTGCTTACTTGTCTTGCTCTAGTCCTGGCCCTGCATAAGCCTTCATTCTACGGTCCAGATGACCGTAGATTCTGCCAGTTGTTATGTATGCTTATTGTAAGTAGTCATGTTGCAACCATGGAAATACCACAGGTGGGTCCTGAGACCCAGTTACGCCCTATGGGGGGACCTGAGTCAAAACCATATTGCTCCTCTGATCTCCATAAGGCTCTGTTCTGACTTGTGGAGTGTAACCATTTGCACCTCCGGAGTTAGTGTCAGTTCAGAGTCTGTGTCCCAAAATCCCCAAAGACTGATGACTTTCCCTTCCCCAATGTGCTACAGTAAGGTGCTACCTTGGAAAGGGGCTGTAAGTGCATTTTTGAAGTCCTAGGAGGAAAACGGTATAAATCCTGGCAGTAAGGAAGGTTCTTTTCTTTTTTAAAGATTTTATTTATTTGAGAGAGAGAGAGCAGGGGGAGCAGAGGGAGAGGGAGAAACAGACTCCCCACTGAGCAGGGAGCCCGATGCAGGGCTCGATCCCTGGACCCTGGGATCATGACCTGAGCCAAAGGCAGACGCTTAACCAAGTGAGCCACCCAGGTGTCCCAAGAAGGTTCTTTTCTTAAGGGGATACAGCCTCCCCTTTGATGAAGAGGCTCCAGGTGTGTGAACTGACGTGTGTAAACTGACTGAAGTCTGGAATTTGAAGGCTGTGACTCCCTGAGTTGATGATGTAAGTGAGACCCCTTCTCAGTAGACCTGGAGATTTCCTGCTTACACAGGTTAAATAAAACTTCAACAGATGAGCATCCCATTTCTGTTCTTCAGACACCATGATCAGCTAGCCCATACCAACATCTCCAAGTCAGGGTTTTTTTTTCACTCCTTTGAATCAGTTATCATTACAGTATCCATGTCCACCTTAAGTATAGGGATTATGTGACAGCAATCTATCCCTTTTACCCAGTGACCCAATCATCCCAATAATATTATGAATAATAATAGTTACTTACTTTACTAAAATATTAATGTCAGATTAAGCTTTCAAGTTATCAGCCATGGGTCACAGTTCCTTTCTTTTATTCACATCAAATTCTGAATTTGTCTACAACAGAGAATACAAAAGCAATACCTCATGCTTAATATTTAAACCAAGGCTCACCCATCTGTATCAATCTGGAAAGTTTGATGTGTATTAGCGTAAAACCTGAATTGGGAATCCTTTGGGAAGCAATCCTGTTTAATTGTTTTACTGCAAATAAAACAACTAGAGCAAACATACTATTCTGCTGACTTCTAGTGATCCTTGGAAGTCTTGTTTTTAATTATAGATAAACATGTTTATTTTCTCATTTTTACAATAACTTTTTGTGTTTTTTATTGTATTGTTTGTAAAAGGATTGATCTTATAAATTACACTGCAAACATACACATGCTTAAAACACTGTGGGTGCATACATTTTACAGGAATGGACACTTTGCAGTTTAGGGGCAAATGCACACATACCTTTATACAGTCAATTTATGGAAGCAGAGAAATGTTAACTGCTGTAACTTTAATGAAACATATGGGAATGTTTTCCTTAGAGTGAAATTTTCTACCAAAGTTGTTCTCCTGCCAACTCTTTTTTCATGGTATAATTTTTGTCAACATTTTATTAAATGAATGTTTTTATTGAAATGAGTTATGTAAGTAACTTTTAACTGAATCTTATAGCTTTTAAGACTCTCCTAATAAAGTCTTTTTAAAAAACATTCTGGAAATGTGTAAAAATATTAAACCACATACATTTATACTCTAAGTTCATCCAGGTGTAAAATTTGCACATTAAATATATTGCACATAATATTGGATACAAGTTTATTACTGAGAATATGTGTAAAATATTTTAATAACTTCCATACAGTTACTCATAACTGCAAAATAGAACGTTGACATTACATAAGCAGAACTTTCTTATGACAATGAAGCCTTTATCAATGAATCCATGAATGCAACTCATATATTCACAAAGTTAAATGGCACATAGGTTTTGCTCCCTTTATCTATTTAAAAAATGATTTATTTATTTGAGAGAGAGAAAGAGAGAGTGTGTACGCAAGCAGGGGGAGGGATAGAGGGAAAAGGAAAGAATCTCAAGCAGAGTCCAAGCTCAGGACAGAGCCTGACACCAGGCAATCTCAAGACCCAGAGACCATGACCTGAGCCAAAATCAAGAGTCTGACGCTTAACTGACTGAGCCACCCAGGTGCCCTGGGTTTTACTCCCTTTAAACATCTGTTTAATATAACTGAGGCATAAATCTCACATAAAACATAGATTTTTGGTCTATCGTATCCAATATTAAAAAAATAAATATATATATTGTGATCTACAAATTTGCACAAATTATATAATATATTGTATAATATATATCACATGTAATAAATATTATAAATTATATATATTAAAGAAATATGTATTCTATATTAAAGAAATAAATAAAAAGCAAAAAAAAAGAAATTGAAAGAAAAAGGAGGAAGGAAGAAAACAGAAGGAAGGGAGAAAGAAAACTATTTCCTTTTAGTGTACAGAACTTAAATTCTGACAGCACTGGCTTAGTTTTCTCAGATTTCATCTGAAGCTCTTGAATTACAGGGGTATGCACAATTTTCTTTATAGTATATCAAATTAAAAAGAAAAAAACCCTGTGGAGTTTAAATTGAAATGCAAAACAAACACACATTTTAATATAAAGCATTTTGAAACCATTTAAGAAAAAAAAAGAAAAACAAATTCTTATTTTTTCTCAGTGACAGTACACGTTAATGTGTTCAATAATGAAATAAGTAGATAACCATGAATCCACATACTTAACATAAACTTATTCCCTCAGTGAAATAAAATATATCCCAGTCAAAATGTAATGCAAATAAAATATGTCAACTATGATATAAAACCAAACAATGTGTGTATTTTGAATGGCTGAAATAACACAAACTAAAAACCAAAAGAAGATATAGATCACACACATGTAGGTGCACACACACAGGACCTGTAACTATATGACTATATATATATATATATATATATATACACACATCTTACAATATCACCTCCAGATCTTCCTAATTCATGGCTGCAGAATCAGTTATCTGTTTTTCATTCTGGCGATATCCTCATGTAGTAGATAAAATTAATTATATATAATCAAATATACAATTTTAATTTTGCAGGGCTTCATAACATTTTCCTATTCATTAGCAGAAATGGATGTGGCCATTTCAAAAGAACAAGAGAGTAGAAATTAGTAAATTAAGTTAAAGGCCTGCTTCCAGTTTGTCAGCTGTATCATCCTTTAGAAGTCATTCCGTGTCTCCAAATTCAATTTTCTCAATTAAAAATAGGAATCATACAAGTCAATCAGAGAAAGACATGTATCATATGATCTCACTGATATGAGGAATTCCTAATCTCAGGAAACAAACTGAGGGTTGCTGGCATGGTGGGGGTTGGGAGGGATGGGATGGCTGGGTGATAGACATTGGGGAGGGTATGTGCTATGGTGAGTGCTGTGAATTGTGCAAGACTGTTGAATCATAGACCTGTACCTCGGAAACAAATAATGAATTATATATAAATTATATATAAAATTGTATATATAAAATTATAATAAAAATAAAAAAATATATAAATTATATATAAAAAAAATAGAAGAAGAAGACGATAGCAGGAAGGGAAAAATGAAGGAGGGGAAATCGGAGGGGGAGACAAACGATGAGAGATGATGGGCTCTGAGAAACAAACAGGGGGTTCTAGAGGGGAGGGGGTGGGGGGATGGGTTAGCCTGGTGATGGGTATTAAAGAGGGCATGTACTGAATGGAGCACTGGGTGTTATATGCAAACAATGAATCATGGAACACTACACCAAAAACTAATGATGTGATATATGGTGATTAACATAACATAATAAAATAAAAAAAAGGAATCATAATAATTCTTCAAAATGCATACTTCAAAGGGTTACTGTGGAACTTAATTACTAATACTCACCAATACACATTTACTAATACTAAACTGATTTGCTGGTCCATATCATGTTAGCACCTAGAATAGTTTCAGGCACTGCTCTGAAAACATCTTCTGTATAGACCCTGGTCACATTATTGTTTCTCTTAACTCCCCTCTTTGAAATGAAACCCTTTCTAGTTACCCAAAGCCACTGTGTCTTTTTTTTTTTTTAATACTGTGTTTCCCTAGCATAAACTTGGACAGTGTGTTTGACACTTGATTGCAGTTTCCTCAATATGATGTTCAGGGCACTTTTTAAAAAACCTTTTAACAGAATTTACTCTATATCATATATTCACTGTGTGCTCCTTGAAATGCTGAGGGCATAATAGGCACTCACTAACAATTAAAACAGGCAAAATTGAAATAAATAGTAAATTTCCAATACTACAGAATGCAATATTTTATACAGTACAAATTCTGACACTAGTTTATATTGGAAGTTATTCCATGTAATTTGTACTAACTAAAATTATTCTATGTACTAACACAGCAACAACATTATACCGTGAATATTTTTTTTTTAAAGCATCTTTGGGGACAGTTCTCTAAGAGTCTCTTGCATTTTTGCATGTCTTGTGAGCAGAGTCACTGACTGCCTTTTTCTGCACTATTTTTCCAATGATATTTATAGAGTGAAAGCCTTTGAAGATCAAAATAAGGTCTCCCTCCAGAGAGGCATACATACTGATGATTATTTCAAAAAAGAAAAATCAGGTGTTCTAAGCGTCAGTTTACTCTCTTCATCTCACGTAAGAGGTGCAAGAGAAATGAACTATCCCTTGTTTCTATCCCAAATCTCTTGCATTCTGCCACCATCCACAAAATTGTAATGGACTACCTTGTTATCTTGTAATTAGGGTAAAATACTCCAACCTCACAGTCCTTGATAAGTCTATATTCAATACAATATTTTCAATAAAGAAAACCAAATTCAATCAGGGAATTTTAAAATGAGATGAAACATCAGTTTTCCAACTCCCTTTTATCTTAAATGAAAAACTTGAATTTTTGAAATTAACTGGCTTTCTCAAGTTCATTGTGTATCAATAGGAAGGCAGGGACTATATCTTAGATTTCATAATTCCTATCAATGATGTTTTTCCCAAAAATTACAGAATTATATCTGATACACCTTTGAACTTAACACAACTCTGAAGTATAACTTGTTTCTATCTACTTTTTCCAAATGAGTTTATGAACCCTATATTAACTTTCACTAATTGATGCCATACAAAAAACAATCTTAGTGCTTTAAAACAATTTTGTTTTGTTTTGTTTTCTACTTCAGACTTATGAGTACAGCAGCAGAACTGTGACTCTGATAAGCTGGCCTGAGCTTAGGCCTGGGAAGGGTTTGCTCAGCCTAATGGGGCTCAACCTGGTTCCGCTGGACTGGGTTTGACCTCATTTTGCTTACCCAGGTGAACCTTTTTGTCTCTACTCATTTCCATTTCATAATCCAGGCTGAAAGGGATTTACATGTGGGACATGCTGTTGTAGAAAAATGCCAAGTAAGAGTGCCCCCCCAAACTCTTAAATGCACTCATAGTTTCTGTTTGAAAATGGCAAAGATCACATCTGCTCAAATCCACTGTCTAACACAGTTCACCCAGCCAAGACAAAAAAGTTCACAAGAAAAGACCATAAAACAGGAAAGCACAGATAGGGTGGGGAGGAAAGAAATGATTGCAACAATTGGGTAAAAATTTTAAAAAGTACCATATACATACCCAAGATTTTAATTATAATTTTATAATTCTTACAGAGGAATACATCCTTTTTAGATATGTTTAAAAAAGCTTTGACCATGTAAAGCACTGAGTAAGCTAAAAGCACTGGGAGTTCATTTGACTGAGTTGCAAGCATATGCCTCTCATGTATCTCCATGCCTGTCAGTAGAGGCAGTGACTTTCTTTTTTCCAGACTACCTTTACAAGGATAGTTAAGTAGCAGACAGCATTGCAAAGTAAGAGACAGGGTCCCACTCCAGACCCAAGCTGGTTTGTATGTTGTCTAGTGTAGCAAATATAACCACCCTCTGGGCAAAGGTCAGGCCAATGATCTATGATAAAAGAATCGTCTCCCCAAAGCACATGGTTCCTTCCCTTTAATTCAGCCCCCTGCAGGAGCAGGTATCAGGTGGCCCTCTCTCCATCACCCTGTGGGACTGGAGTGTGTGAGAACAGGTGCAACTATGGCATTCTGACCATTATTGTACTATGATTAATAAAACTGTCTATTGTCTACAACATAAGTTTCTCAGGTTTTCTACTGTCATCTCTGAAAATGTACCCGGTTAACTTGTCAATGAGAAAGTAGAGTAAAATCTCATATACTTCACTGTTCTTGACAACTGTAAGTACCTCTATAAACTTAAGGTTGCTCTCAACTAGTCATTTAAGGTGCCAGCACAGTGCTAGTCATGTTAGTTAGTGCTTCTGAGATCCTGAGGTCTCCACACAGGCATGGATTCTTTGCTTTTCCTCATGTTCACTCTGCAGATAAGCTCACCATCTATTTTTAGGAAATATAAACTATTGAAAGAATCATTTTGCTTCCCATGACTAAATCTATAAAGTCAATCGTTTCTCTTTCCCTTATGTTTCCCTTTTCCCTCATGTTCAAATGAAAGAAATGTTTCATTTTCTGTATCTTTCAGTTCCCCTCCCTGATCTTTCTCAAAATCATCTTCACATTTTATTAGGACTCATTTAAAACAACAGAACCTAAAAGTGACTAATCAAAATTAACAACAATAAAAAATTCCTTTACTGTATTTTCCATTCTACAAAAATTTTTCTTTTTTTTATTAACATATAATGAATATTTGTTTCAGGGGTACAGGTCTGTGATTCATCAGTCTTACACAATTCACAGCGCTCACCATACATACCTTCCCCAGTGTCCATCACCCAGCCACCCCATCCCCTACACCCCCTCCACTCCAGCAACCCTCAGTTTGTTTCCTGAGATTAAGAGTCCCTTATGGTTTGTTTCCCTCTCTGGTTTTGTCTTGTTTCATTTTTCACTCCATTCCCCTATGATTCCCCCGTCTTGTTTCTCAAATTCCTCATATTAGTGAGATCATATGATAATTGCCTTTTTCTGATTGACTTATTTCCCTTAGTATAATAACTTCTAGTTCCATCCACGTCATTGCAAATGCAAGATTTTGTTTACCCAGGCAATATCTGCATAATATTCCATTGTATGTATATAGCACAATTTTTAACTGTACAACTTACCTTCACACATGTATATATTTTAAAAAGGTTGGTTAATTAGTCTTCTAAATTTTATCATCTTTTAATGATTCTTGAATCTACCCTCATCATTCCAACAAAAATCTTCTTTGTTAACATTAATAATTTATAGGACAGCATAACCAATTCATAGTACACAATTTCTAAATTGTATTTTTCATAAACATTGACCACTTAAAAGTTGACCCCTCCTTCTTTTTTTAATGATTTTATTTATTTATTTATTTTTTGGGGGAAGTACAAGCAGGTGGGGGGAAGGATCAAGGAAGCGGGAGAGAGAATCTCACGCTGACTCCCCACTGAGCAATGGAGCCCAATGCAGGGCTTGATCTCATGACCTTGAGATCATGACCTGAGCCAAAATCAAAGAGTCCAGTGCTTAACTGACTGAGCCACCCTAGTGCCCCTTGACTGCTCCTTCTTAAGACACTTTCAGTTTTTGTCTTTTGACATTATACTATCCTGGTATTTCTGCTACCTCATTCACTGCTCTGTTTCATTCAGTTTGGTCATTTTTCATCTTCGTTTACTCAACCATTAAACATGAAGATCTTCAAAACATAATCATAGGAATGCTTCTAATGCTATCTTTTCTTATTTGGTGAAGTCATCTACTATTATGGCTTCATATAACATTCTCACAAGCACTGTAGCAGTAATCCAGTTTCTCTACACCCTTACCAGCATTTGGTGCTATCACTATTTCTTACTTTATCCATTCTGAATGGTTATGCAGTGATATTTCATTGTGGTTTGAATTTTTATTTACATAATAAACACCTTTTCACATGCTTATTTGCCATCTATATGTCCTTTTGGGTGAACTGCTATTCATGTCTTTTGACCATTTTCTAATTGGATTTTTTTTTTTTAAAGATTTTATTTATTTGACAGAGAGAGACACAGCGAGAGAGGGAACACAAGCAGGGGGAGTGGGAGAGGGAGAAGCAGGCTTCCCGCGGAGCAGGGAGCCCGATGTGGGGCTCGATCCCAGGACCCTGGGATCATGACCTGAGCCGAAGGCAGACGCTTAACGACTGAGCCACCCAGGCGCCCCTCTAATTGGATTTTTTTAACAGCTGAGTTTTGAGATACTGTTATATATTTTAGATAGAAACCGTTTGTTGGATATACAGATTGCAAATATTTTCTCTTAGTATGTAGCTTGTCTTTTCATTCTCTTCACAGGGTCTTTTACAGGTAACAGTTTTAAATTTTAATGAGGAACAATTTGTCAATTTTCTTTTTATCCACCATTATTTTGGTGTCAAGTCAAAGAACTGTTAGACTAGCTGTAGTTATCTGAGATTTTTTTCTCAAAAATTATTATTTTATGTTTTATATCAGTGAAACTGAACAAGGCAGAGTTGGTTGGGGCTAGACAACATCTCACCTCTCCTGCCATTTCTGTAGTGCCCAGCTGAAAGCTGAGCCTTCCTGCCCACACTACAGCACATGGCAGTATGAGTTATCATCTCTTTACTCCCTTACTGTTGTCAGACCCAGTGGCAAGCTGATCTTACATCCACTTGGAGGTAATGAATTGGTGCATGTGGTGTCTCACTTTTTTGGGGAAAATGTCAAGGAAACCAAAGAAATTCCAATCTACCTATCTACAGCCAGGCAGTGTGAGTCAGTGCTGAGGCGGAGTCAACTGGAACCATCAGGAAGCTGAAAATGCTTATGTCCCCAGCCCTCACACTGCACCTCAATGGTAAGACTACCCATTAAAAAATAGGAATACATCAGGGGCACCTGGGTGGCTCAGTCAGTTAAGTATCTGACTTCAGCTCAGGTCATGATCTCAGAGTCCTGGGATCGAGCTCTGCCTGGACCCCCTCAGGAAGTGTGCTTGTCCCTCTCCCTCTGCACCTTCCCCTGCTTGTGCTCACTCTCTCAAATAAATACAATCTTTAAATAAAAATAAGAATGCCTCAGATCTAGACAGAGGAAATACTTAAGGCAACTATATTTTAAAAGTGAGAATAATAGTGCTTGCTTCAGCAGCACATATACTAACACTGGAACGATACGGAGAAGATTGGCATGGCCCTTGTGCAAGAAATAAAGTATGAATAATAAAGGTATCTGAATGTAATAAGGTTTCTGCACTTCACTCTAAGTAGTAAAATGCTGAGATCAGTAGATTGTGATAATTTCTGTCTATTGTAATAACCACGGGAAGAAAACTATATATAAGAAAACTATATAAAACAATATACTCAAAAAATACTATAAATAAATCAACATAGAATTCTACAAGAAAAACTCAAGTAACTCACAGGAAGGCAGTAAAAGGGAAACAGAACAGAGAGCTAAACAAACAGAAAACTAATAAAATGATAGATTTAAGTCCTAGTATATTAATAATCACATTGTATGTAATGGTCTAAATATAGCAATTAAAATATACAGATTGGCAAAGTAGATTAAGAAAACATGATCCAACTATATTTTGTCTACCAAAAGCTCATTTCAAATACAAGGATATTGTTGTATTGAAAGCAAAATAATGATGATGAAAATGATACATCATCCAGGTATTACTTTAAAAAACAAAGTAAGACAGAGATGGCTATATATGATAAAATATAGACTCCTGAACAAAGAAAATAATTAGAGATAAAGAGGGACTTCATATGTTGATAAAAGTATCAATTCATCAGTACAATGTTACGATCCTAAATGTGCATGCCCCAAACAACAAAGCTTTAAAGTACATTAAACAAAATCTGATACAGCTGAAAGGAGAAATAAAGAAATCCATACTATACTTGTGAACTTCAACACAATCCTTTTGGTGATTATGAAAGTACAGGACAGCATATCAGGAAGGACACACAATAAATGAACAACACAAGTGATACTAGTAATCACTTTCTTATGGTATTACTTGAGAAAAAAATGTTGATTTAGAAAAATACAATTCACCAGTATAATTCTATACGATGCACTTTAAAAAAAAATAATCCTGAGAGTAATTTCAGAGACGTAAGAGCCAGAATAAGAAAAAACAAAACAAAAACAAATTGCAAACAAATAATCTTTAGACATGTAGGGCAATACAAACTAAACCCTGTTTCTACAAAATGATGATGATGATGATTATGATGATGATGATGATGATGATGATACTGTCTAATAGACATTAGGGGGATGAATGATACAGTATAGACATCCATATATGTGGATGTCTGTGTAATATTTCTGTGTGTGTGTGTACATATATATGTAAAGATAATTTATGGTAGAGGTAGATATGACTCCACTTAGAAATTGGCCAAATTTCATTATATTGAGAGCTTTAAATACACTTTTCTCAATTTTTGATAGATCAAGCAAAAAATGTAGTAATAATAGAGAAGACAGCAACATCAAAATAAATAAACTTATTAATCTGTTATGAAACTCTTCAATTAACAATTAGCAAGGAATTTTTTTATATTTTATTTTCTTTTGAGCGCAGTATTTCAAAAATTGACAATGTTGTAGACTACATAGCAACTCACAAAGAATGTCAAAGATTCTGTATCATGCAGATATTTTTAAAGCATTGTAATTTAATTAGGATTCATTTTGAAGATAGTACAAATAATAACCATATGTTAGGGGTTGAATTGTGTCCCCCTAAAAAGACATGAAGTCTTAATGCCAAAATACTTATGAATGTGACCTTATGTGAAATAGGACCTTGGGTAACATAATCAAGTTAAAATGAGGTTATGCTGGATTGGGTTATGCCCTAATCCAATGACTAGTCTTCTTACAACATGTGGTATATATATATATATATATATATATATATATATATATATATATATATATATATAATGGAATATTACTCAGCCATCAAAAAGAATGAAATTTTGCCATTTGCAATGATGTGGATCAAAGTAAAGGGTATTATGCTAAGTGAAATAAGTCAGTCAGAGAAAGATAAAGACCATATGATTTCACACATAGGTGGAATTTAAGAAACAAAACAGATGAACATAGGGGAAGGGAGGATAAAAATGGAGAAGGGGGCAAACCATAAGAGACACTGAACTCTAGGAAACAAACAGGGTTGCTGGAAGGGAGGCGGGTGGGGGGATGGGATAACTGGGTGATGGGCATTAAGGAGGGCACGTGATTTAATGAGCACTGGGTGTTATGTGAAACTGATGAATCACTAAATTCTACTCCTGAAACTAACAATACAGTATATGTTAACTAAATTGAATTTAAATAAAGAATAAAAAATATAAATAAAAAAAGAAGAGGGAAATTTGGACACAAACATGCGGAAGGTAAGACAATGTGAAGACACAGACACACAAGGGAGAATGGCATGCAAAGACAGAGGCAGAGGTTAGAGAGATGCATCTACAGGCCAAGGAACACCAGAGCTTTCCAACAACCACCAGAAGTTAGGAAGAGGCATGGAACAAGTTCTCCCACAGAAACTCAAGACTGAACCAATCCTGCTGATACCTGGATTTTGGACTTTTAGTTTCCAGAATTGTAAGATAATCTTTTCTGTTGGTTTAAGCCACCTAGTGTGTGGTAATTTGTTATGACAGCTCTAGAAAACTAACACCATAATTTTGGTTATGGTAAACAAATGATGGATTGAACAAGAAGTTGTAATGAAAGTTTAAAAACACTATAACCAACAGCTGCCTAATACAATTCAAGTGCATATGGGAAATTCACCAAGGAAGACCATATATTAGACAAAATACTAGATCATAAAGAGATTTCTCAATTAATTTTAAATTATTATAGATATACACATATATGCTCTAGCTGCAACTATATTACATTCAAAATCTATGAATAAGATATCTAGGAAACCCCTAAATAGTTGGAAATTAAGTGAACCTTTTCTAAAGAATTTATGGGTCAAAAAGTCACATGGACTATTTTTAAATAAATCATAATGAAAATATAGCATATCAGAAATAATGCTGCATCTAAAAGCATTCTATAGAGGGGAATGTATAATTGTAAAAACTCTTATCACTTAGGGAAAACAGTTTAAAATCAGTTATTTAAACTTCACCTTTATTTTTATTTATTATATATAATTACATATTTAATATATTATATATTTAATATATAATTACACTTCACCTTTAAAAAGTAGAATCAGAAGAGTAAATGAAATTAGAAGTAAGCAATAGAAAGGAAACAATATACTTTTGCTTCCCCTTACCAAACTTCTAAGGCTCTAACTGCTCACAACAAGCCCTCCAGAATCTCTTTATCACTTGCCTCCTGAAAACATATCCACCAATGCATATATCTCTTTACCACCCATCACACCTTCCTCTCGGCGCTGACTATGAGCCTCTTGGGAGGAGCCTTCTGCAGAGTGTATAGAACTCTTCTGTTTGTGGAGGTGGACTAAGACTGGGAAAATTGCTTCCCTTCTGGGTCAACATGAAGAAAATTAAAATTGAAGCAACTCAGAGCTCATGGCCAGAGCTGAGAGAGATAGTAGTCCTGAAACCACCTCTCAAAAAATATGAAGCTAGAAGGGAGAAAGTTAAAACTCTACCAATTTCTCTACATTAAAAAAAAAAAAATCTGTGCAACATACCACTGAAATCCAGGGGAATAGCAGACGTGGTAGTAGAAATGATCAGAGTGATATTTTGCATGCTCTCTCTTTTTTCTTCTTCAAATATTTAATCTTATTGATATGAAAATATGTATCCTGAGAGTGTTTAAATGAAATATCCATAATAATACAGGCATTTTGGAAATTATACCACAATACTTATTGAAAACATCATTGTTATTTTATATTGTGTGAAATACCTATAAACTGCTCCTGGGTGAATATATCACCTCTAGTTTGGTTGGAATACTTAAAGCCAACACAACTTGCATATCCTGCACAGTGCTAAATAGTGGTGAACATTTAATGACAGCATGGGCTTACAAGAGATTTGGACAGCAGGAAGCCTTAAAAAATGAGTTCACTCTTCTCCATCCTCTGATCTGCTGCCAGCGCTCCTTGTAGCTAAAATAGATGAGAGACCAGAAAGCACTGAATACCCATTGCCTTAGTCCATTCTTCTCAGAACCCTAGAACAAAAAGCAGGTGGGAAAGATCTAAAGGACAATAGGGAGATATTCACTACAGTCTACTATGTAAATTTTCAGGATCTACTCTTAGATTTTTTTTCTATAATAAAAGTCTCATCCCTAACTCAGAGGAAGCACCAAGTTTCAAACACAACTATGTTAACTGTTGATGTTAACTCAGCCAAACTCCTATCTGAAAACTAAATGTTCGTCATACACAGTGGTTTTATACAAGATTAGGGAGAGATGATGATAGTTAGTAATATGGAATATGGGATCCCACACTCTTCCTACCTCTGATGCTGACCTAATAGCTAATCATGTCTGCCTTTTTCCACACACATTCAAATGTCCCCTTAGTATCTTCTAACTTTTTAACATCTACTTTATCTGATCATGTGATCCATATCTTTATTCATATAGCATCCAATTCCTTCTGGTCTTTTCTATATTGGATTTCTGAAGTTTTTCTTTGACAAGAGAATAATAAGAGTCACCCCAATCAATCTCATTTGGTTACAGATATTTTGCTCCATATTAAAGTGCAAAAATGTTCACAATCCTCCACTTTCCCCCATATGCACACATCTTTGCATTGTAATGTTATAGCCTTTTCCATTAATAAAATGAATCTTTTGTCTTTTTAATATGGGCTAGCCTTTGGACTTGTTTTGGCAATAAATACATGGGAATTAACATTGTGTGAGATTTGAATCCAGGCCTCAAAGTATCTTGTATGTTTCTGCCCTTGTTCCAGGAATGCTGTTGAGTTGTCATTTGAACAAGGCTCCACTAGCCTACTAGAGGATGAGAGACTATGTGGAGAAACTTGGCTAAAACCCAGTCAACCCTACAGAAACAAAGTTTACTTGCTGTAAAGTCAACACCAAAGCTGATTTCTAAAGATGCATTAATAAGCTCAGCTGAGATCAGATGATCAGCAGTTAAGATCAAACTGCTGATCATCTGAATCATGAGCTTAAAATTAGATTTTTTTAAGCTTGTGAGTTAATATCTCCATAATATTATTTCATTTTCTCTTATTTTATAGCATAGACCCAAATCTTCCCAGAGAGGAAAAATCTGTCGTGATGGTGAAGAGAGTGATCTTAATCTCTGTCTGTAGGTCCTTTGCTATAAGGAGCTCAAATGGTGACAAGTATCACTGAATCCCCTTAGAACCATTTCAGATTTGGTTACTATGCTCTTTAAAATCCAAAGGTCATGATGAAAGGAAACATGGTTTCTTCTTTGAGTTATTTAGTGTAATAATTGGTGGATCCCAATCTGTCCATCCTTGCTATAAACTGACCATTAATTTAAGGCATAAGCTCAATAATGTTATACCAAACTCCAATTTTCTCAACCACATGTTTCCAGCTAGCACCATAACTAGGTCTTCAGTATACCAGTCAATCATTCTATTAAGCCAGCTCTTTATAGGTAAGGGAACACAAAATAAGACAAATGAACCCCATGCCATGAGTCCATTGCTACACTTCTTTGGTCAGATATGATATGTGTGAAATATGTTGATGAATAAAGAATGGTAAAGTTTCATGGGGTGGTGGTGTCAGAAGAGCCTCTGAGGGCAATAAAGGCAAATCCATACGCAGAATGTAGTTCAATACATGTGAGAAGAGAGACCTTCCATTTGTATGATGTGTGGAGCCCAATGTGATTGATTTGCCACCTGGTAGTTAGCTGGAATCCCACTGAGAGTGCCACATCAAGTAAAATGATGGCCAATGCAGGTTAGGCAACAAGGTATTTCTGCAACCAGATAATCTCTGGAGAGGGAACCCCATGTTTTTGAGATCATGTGTACCCCTAGGTATAGGCTAATGGATAAGTAATGAAGCAGTAGCATCAGATGCCACGAAATTCTGTTCAACCAACTCACTGCTAATACAGTTTAATCATGCTTTCCAAAATTTCTCAGGCCTACTCTCCTCTACACTATTTCTATTTTATAATGGGATATTTATGCACCCATCAAATTGTGTAGTTTATTGGATAAACTACTAATAATGTTTTTTTTAAAGATTTTATTTATTTATTTGATAGAGCATGAGAAGGGGGAGGGTCAGAGGGAGAAGCAGACTCCCTGCTGAGCAGGGAGCCCAATGTGGGACTCGGATCCCAGGACTCCAGGATCGGAACCTGAGCCAAAGACAGTCGCCCAACCAACTGAGCCACCCAGGTGACCACTAATAATGTTATTATAGGTGATGATGGTATGCATGCTAATCTGGCTTGTAGGCTCTACCGGACAATTAGCAAGTCACAGAATCTGTTGGTAGAAAAAAAGTGTGTCTTTTTCCAAAACCCGAGGGGTCTATTGTTGTATTTGGCCTACGGGTTTGCTAAAGATTCTATACAAGATTTTGTTTCCTCAACACTTATAATTAGCTGGGTCTACAAATGGCAGGGAAGTTTGCAGGTAACTGCTGAAGAGGCATTATTTGATTCATGACCAGTCACATCCAGCAGCTTTAGAGATTTTTCAGTACATGAATATAAGAAGCATCTGAAATGTGGTGAATGTTCCCTCTCAAATCCAAATAATGTTCCTCTTTCTCCAGGATGGACTGCACAGAGCTATAGCAACTTGACTCTGATCTTAAAATGGATACCTCATACCATGGAATCCTCTAAACTCCATCAATTTGGCAGGCCCTTGAACTTTCATAAGTTCATAAGTTCTTAGACAACTAGGAGGAACATTACTCTAAGTATCTGGTACTGCACCTATGAATGTTATTAGTGCACATTATTACTGATAAGCTACTGACATTTACTTTAACCAATGGATTTTGTATCAGCCAAATAGGCAAATTAAAAGGAGATGTAGAAACCAGCACCCATGCATCTCAAAAGATTTCAGTTGGCATGCTGACCTCTGCAATTCTCCCTACAAATGGCGGCATTGTTTTTGGTTTACTATTGTGGCTAAAGGAAAGAGAGACTCAAACATGGTGTCTTCAATTTGAGTATTTTTACCATAATGTCTCTCACTCCATGGTTTAGGAAACCAAAATGGAAATTCTGCCATGTAGCAAACATGTAAGTTTCAACTATTCATTTCAGAATTGAGGAATAATTTGACAAGAAAGCTATAGTCCTATTGAAACTACTTGGACTCAGACCAAGAATCCATTTACCAGATGACTGCCACAAATCTTTACATTGAATGAAAGATCATAGTAGCTTTTGAGGTGACCAAAAGTCAGCTCACATTCAGAGTCTATGTCTAACAATTCCTAAAAAGTTTGTTAGAATAACCATTACTGTGGACAAGTGAGTTTTCTGCTCAGCAGACCTCAACAGACCTAGAACTGTTCTTGCTATATACGTCAAGCAGTACTTTTAGAAGCTGAATTTCTATTTAATTTCTAGGTGCCCTGAGATCATGTAACCATTGTCACAAATCCTTGAGCTTAAAACACCTAATTAACTTTGTGCCAGTGTAGTTTAATTGTGGTAATTGTACTCATGCTGTCCCTGATGGTTTCCTCTTGCCAACTGGCCAGAACATCCCTAGGTTCTTACTGCCAAGACATCAAGATGACTGTGTCTAGTGTATTATCTATCACCCCTAGTCAACACTGCTAGATAGAGAGCTTTTCAAGGATTAGGGAGTCACTCCTCAAAAATACTGGTCTTAATATATGGTAATGGAAGGCCCTGCTGGGATGTATTCTTAGGGGCAGCTGAGCAATGTGCACTTAATTGATTCACTTCAACATTCCCATATTCTCATATTCTTTGCTCTTCAGACTACATTCACTGCAATATCATGAGGAAATTATGATGTTTTCATGTTATTAATTAATGTCATCATTTAGTCTGCCTTTGAATAGCCCATGTAGTAGACTATTACTTCCTGTTAATCAAATCAAGACTTTAAAACTTAAATCCTTCTCAATATATTTGACCGAATCGTCTTTGTTATTTTTCCTTTGTGCCAGTACAGATCATAGAAATCTTATAATTTTTTCAATGTCAAGCTGATTTTCTCTAGGATCAGGACTTGTACTTCTTTAGCAGGATTTTATTAGGTTTGATTTTCATTAGGGACGTGAAGGCAATGAAAGGAATAAAAGGTAATGTGGATACACCTAAGAAAAATTGACCTCAGCTTATGAAGATAATATCCTGAATGTAACCATTGAAATGTTGGCATAAGGAGATCAGATCCCTGGGTAGGAGTGGGAGGAAGGGAAATTTAGGAAAATTTGGAACTTCAACGTCCTTAAACTCATTATTATTATTATAGGAGCTGAGAGACCTCTTCAAAGATTTTGGAAATATCTCTGGTTTCTATGGATATTAATTGTATATTGATAACTTCTAGGTTTTTGTTCTCTGTTTGTTCTCTAGGACTGTGCAAAGAAATCAGATGAATCTACAATCTTTATAATCACTCTAGTTGCCATAGCAACTAAATACCACAATGACTTGTTCTCTGAATGTTATGACTTCTACCCATAATTCATCCTAAGTAACCACTGGTAATAATTTGAGCAATTTTGAGACCTCTTATACTACAGATTAATCCTGTTTGCTCCAGTAATGTGGCTTGAATATGTGTTTGCCTTCAATGTTTGAACCCCATACAAATTCATGTTTCCTGGGTTATTTGTAATATCAATTTTTATATCAAATGCAATGACAACTGGATAAATATAGCACCATAAAATAATAATCATTACGAAGCATTAATTTACAAAGGTGTGAGTGGGGTGAGGGTAAATGCAAGGATAAATGCACAAACCCAAAGCTAGCATAATTGGAGTTATCAGTGCCTGCAAATCTGAAGGTGGAGTTACTAGAATTTAGAACAAGAGTGTAAAATAGGGTTACCTTGAGAGGAGCAGTGACCTTTTGCCCAAGGAACACAACAAATTCAAGTCAAACTCATAAGGGGAATTAGGGAAATAAATACTTGGATCCAACTGGAAGGCAGAGGGCACAGGAACACATTGATATAACTAATCATGAAGACTGCCTACTGAGGCAGAAAAAAGAAGGAAAAAGGTAGAGAATGAATCTAAAGAGCAGATGGAAGGCATCCTGTATGCCTTTATAATACCTTTATTTAAAATAAATATAGCTGGAGCTGAATATAACTGAGATCTCAGGGGAAAATTTAAAGGGCTAGAGTTAATGGTACGTGAAATAAGAATGCATGATTGGTATTTTTAAAAGGTCCTATGGGGATATCATTACAAATACACATACAGATATACCATTTACACACATGTGCGGGTACACACACACACACACACACACACACACTTTAGAAAAGAGGTATATTTAACACCCCCAACTAGGATCAGGGCCTGGAGTTGCAACATCATTTGCTGGACCCAAGAAGCAGACCTTATTTCAACAGTAAAGATGTGATCACATTGTTTTTCTAAACCTATTTTCACAGATTATCAACCGGTAATTAATGGCCATTTTCAGAGGCAAAGGATTGAGCAAAGACATGTTCTTGCAAGTAATACCAGAAATCATGGGAATATGGGAAATGTTTAAGTACATATGCATCCCATTTCTAGAGCTTCTACACCACCTTCTTATGGGGCATGATTTTCCTCTTACCCTCATTCACAACTCAACTCTTTTAGGGCACTTTCATTCATGGGAGTCTGTTATATCCCACTGTTATCTTAGAGCCAGCAACCATTTAAAACACTGGCAACCATTTAAAAACCTTAGGCTTAGCCACTCTTTATTTAGGCTTAGTACTCAAGTTTAGAATTATATCTTTAAACAGATGGACATTTATTCACTCACAATATTTAATATAGCCATGAGTTACTCAATTCCATGAGTTACTCATTTTTAATTCCCGACTAGAGTTAAAAAAAATAATCGTTCTGCTTTCAAGGCAGAACAAAGCATGTATTTGTAAATTCTGGTAATTGCTTAATTACGTCGAAACATTTGCTGAATATGTACGTGATGTCAGGGACTCTTCTTGTCAGTAATGATACAATAGTGACCAATAGTGACCAAAACGGTTAAACAAACACAAAAATGGAGCATCCATTTTCATGGGTATCGTTATTCTGTCGAAATGCAAGAGCCTCTGTTATCAAAATGGATCCACGCGCTTTATTAGTTGTGGCACCTTACACGAAGAAGGTACACAAACAAGTGAGTGTGTATAGGGATTGTGAGCAAGGGAAAAGAGTCAACAGCATAACTGAGCTTGCATGCAAAGAGAACAGAGAACTTACAGAAACAATATGTGAGAATGGTAAGTGACTTGAAAATTTCAGTAAAATAGTTTTTTTTTTTTAAAGATTTTATTTATTTATTCATGAGATTTTATTTATTTATTCATGAGAGACAGAGAGAGAGAGACAGAGAGAGAGAGAAGCAGAGGGAGAAGCAGGCTCCCAAGGAGCAGGGAGCCTGATGCGGGACTCGATCCCAGGACCCTGGGATCATGACCTGAGCCGAAGGCAGACGCTTAACCATCTGAGCCACCCAGGCGCCCGAAAATTTCAGTAAAATAGTTTTAAAATAACCTATGTGCCCACACTCAGAAAGAAGTTAACATTTTGGTATATTCATTTTAATTATTTTTGATATCTAGAGACATATATTTATGTATCTACATATACATACATAAGTAGATAGATATCTAATCATCCATATGTGCAATACAGATAAATACATTATTTTTCCAAAGTATGACATACTATGATATATCCCTTCATAATAGCATGTTTTTATCTTGTAGCAATAGCTAATAAGTGTTTTTATATATTTATCTATTATAAACTGTTCTGATTAATATACTTCATATATGCACATTTACTTCCAGGCTCTATTAGCTCCTTCAGCTGAATACCTAAAAATAGCTAATAAGTGTTTTTATATATTTATCTATTATAAACTGTTCTGATTAATATACTTCATATATGCACATTTACTTCCAGGCTCTATTAGCTCCTTCAGCTGAATACTTAAAATTGAGAATGCATTTTGTAAACATTACATATGGTAAAACTGCCCACCATAGGTGGATTTTTGAGATACTTATCAATATGGAAATAACTGGCATCTTTATACTTTTGACTTTTTTCCAACCAAGAAAAATTTATATTTCAATTTGCTCACTTTTTCTCATATGTTTCACAGACATTTGTGAGTTTTGTTATATGCAATTTCTTATAAAGCCCTGTTAAGATGTTTTCATAGATACTTTTCATGATTACACCCTTATTCTGAATATTCTAACAACACTGTAGTAAACAACATCGTAAGATGATTGCCTTATTCTGTATTAAGTATCCATTTATCAATTAATATTGTGAATTCCACTGATATATTTGACCTTAATCATTCATCTAGAGAGAAATGTATGTTAAATATATATAAAAGGTTTTACCAGCCAGTTGAGTATACTAATTCACATCAACAGATGGCACATAAGATGTCAGGATATGAACAAAGTGTACAGAAACAGCAATATCAAAACTGCTCTAGACTTTACTTGCAAAATCACACGGGAACAATTACCTTTTAATTAATGCTCACTCTTACAGTGGATCTTTTATTGTTTTTCTAGATGCTTCTAGTTGTAGCATTGAATTTTCTGTGGGTCAGTGAGTTATCCTCAGAACATTATACCTACTTAAATGACATCAAGAAAACACTGCATAAGCACTTAAATTTGGTCTCTCAGTTGAGATAATAACTTAGTACCAAATATTTATTGAGTACTTACCTGTGGGAAGCACTGTACTAAGTGCTTTATCTTTTTTAGGCATCATTCCTTTTGGTGCTAAGACAATCCACTTTGGTGACACAGATAATAAGGCTCAGAAATTAAAGTAGCTTATTCCAAATCATACTTTCACTAAAGCAAAGTGGAAGCCTGGCATTTTTTTATTCTAGTGCTTGTGCTTACACCTCTCTATTCCATTGTACATGTTTAATAATATAGCTTAAGGAAACAAAAGAAAATCTGTGTTTAGTAATGCAAATAATAAGTAAAATCTTATTTTTCATGCCAGGACTGTACACTGCATAAGAGTAGAAATATCGTAATTTGACTGACTTTACAGAACCTTGAACTGTACTTGGTACTTTTTACTGGCTAACTTGAATTACTGCTGTATACTGAAACTGGCTGTCTCACATTGCAGGGATTTGCAGAAGCAATGCAGAGTTTTATTCAGAAGACTGGGATTTGAATCTGTGTGTGCGTGTGTGTGTGTGTGTGTGTGTGTGTGTGTGTGTGTGTGTGTGTCAATGGTGCACAACTGCATTCAGAAGTCCTGAGACGAAGCTACAGTCATCATCATCTTCTAATTGTATGACCTTAGATGAATAATAATGCTTCCCAAACTTAACAATAAAATAACAATAAATCATTTAAAAGGGTCATTGAGAATATCAAAGGTGATGATGGAAAAGAAAGTGGTTTATAAAATGCAAACTAATCTACAATCACTTGTGACAATTATTATTACATTTTTGTTGTTTTAAATAGTTTAAAAATTGTAGCCAGGGAATCATCTCAAATGTGACAGGAGATACGTTTGTTAGGAACAAAAGGCCTCTGAAAAGGGAATGAGATGAGACTCTTCTGTAGGGAGTTTGCAGCAATGCTAGAAGATAACATCTGTCTAATATTCATAAGAGTCATGCAGCCTGGCAAAGAACAGCAAAATGAATGAGTTTGCTAATGAGCACTAATTAACCCGGTTGGGTGGAAAATTTGGTTTAATTCAGCGGATCTACCACATGCTGACAGACTGAATTTTAAAACTAAGTGACTTTCACTAATTTAATTGATCAGTTTGAATCTCTAAGCATTTTTTGGATCATATGCATACAGATTCAATAACTAGCTACAACTCTAAAAATTTTTAGAGAGAAGATGTTTTATTGTTGCTTAGTTATTGTTAATATATAACAGCACTTTTAGTTTTCAACTTTCAATAATACTTGTAATTCAAGTAATTCTTGGGAGAAGGACAGTTGTCTGTGCTTCTATCCTTACAAAGATAAATTATATTAGTGATTTAATACGTGTTTTAGATGTTTTATACAGAAGACAAACACCTTTGGTACAAACATAATTTATTCAGCTTTGTGGGGTTTTTTATTATAAAAAATACACTGAATGAATTTGGTCCATTTGAACTTTGGTATTCTCCACACCTTGGGTTTTGCTGATTTCATATATTGATGCAGTTCAACATGCTTCTTTGTCTTCTGTATTTTCTGTAAATTGGCACCTGCATCAAGAGACCAAGTCAGTATTAGGTTTTATTCCCTTGACAAGGCTCAAACTTTGACTACTGGTGGCGTATGGTAGGACTGCAAGAGGTAACTAATATCTGATTGTTTCTAATTTGTGATGTAAAAGCCATTGATGCTTAGTATCTGTGTTGATATATTTAGTTTGTATCTGCTTAATCTATCTACTGTGTTGGTATTCTAGTTCTATAATTACTTCTTTATTTACTAATTGATATTCTATTATAAAGAGATACTTCCTCTCATTTACTCTATTACTCAATCCATTGCAACTACTGTCATAATTAAAGTTCAAAATGTTACATCTAATATGACTAAAGGGACTAATGAAAGCCTCTTATTATTGGCTCCTGTGTCCCTTCAGTATGTCCCTGGAAACATCTCTTGTGAAATGATCTAGCACCATGATCTAGCATCATCTTCTATATTTGCTTCCCTGGAAAATATACCTGGAATCAGCTATTTCTACAACTTCTGGTATCTTCCAGTGAGAAAAAGCATTTCAAGACTACAGTCTGCATGTTTAGATGCTCATTGCTACTGGATGGGTAGTTGTCTTCAGGCCTTTTCAAAACAACTCTCATGAGTTCATATGTGTAATTCCAACTCAAATTAAAGACAACAGTCTGTAATGAGTTTTACTAAAACTTATTCCTACTACATCTGTGTCTTTCTTTCACACCAGCATTGCTGATTATGAAAGATACAGGGGATGATAAAATTAGATCATTCCATAATTACCATTTTTTCCCTCCCATTTAATGACCATTTAGTCAGAAGTTACAGATCCTGCGTCAAAGTCTCTCTAGTATCTTTTGGTTATTTGAATCTTATTCCTTGGTAAATTTCTCAGGAGGAGCTCACAGTCAAAGTTTGTACTCTTTTACTTAAAAGTTTTGCTGGATATATATTTTTTGCCTTACATCTTCATACTAACACGGAAAATTACTATGAATACATTTGATTGTAATTTTTCTTTATTTTACAAGCATATGTCCTTTCTAGATGCCCAAAGGATTTTTTTTCTTTAAGCTACTGAAATATTAGCTTGTATGAACCAATATTTTCAGGAGTGTGGTGTACTATTTTCAATAGTATTTTCAAATTTTTCAGGAAGTTCCCTTGAATTATAATAATTTGTATCTCTTGCATTCCCTTTAATTTTTTTCTTCAGAGAATCCTATCTTTTGCATGCTACTTATTAACCAAAGCAGTCATTTACTATCTTTAATATTTGCTGCTTTCTCTCAAATGATTTTTATCTCAATAATCTCTCTTTTCTAAAAAAAAAAGGAAATTTTTGTTTTACCTTTCAAATTAAGGATCTATTACTTATTCAGGTATATTTTATGTACATTTTGCAGGTAGTGTGATGTAGAGGTCAAAGTCATTTTTGTATATCAAATGGAATACTACACAGCAGTGAGAAGGAATAATCTACAAAACAGATTTCAATGGTATCTAATGATGAAAATATTTTGGACTAATAGCTTCCTTTTCTGTAAAACAACCACACTGTAATCAAACCTCCAGTGAATTATTTAGCAGAAAAACACCGAAGCTTTAGGATCATAAGAAAATCGCTGCTCAGTTGAATGTAATTAGTTTGCTCAGTGGGTTCAAGAGACTCTGGTCATTGGAACACTAAAGAACCTAAACTGATAAAGTATCTCCCAATTCCAATAAGATCTTCCTGGAAGTCTATCAAACTAGAGCAGCACAGATTTGGAAAACTGACTATATAAAAGTATTTGTTTGATCAGTATTTATTATTTCTGTCATTTTTCATTGATTGTAACTCAGTCATGGGGCTAAAACCAAGACAGTCTGGGAAATATAGTCCAACAGGATGCCCAAGAATAAAAGGGTGCCGATTTAGTGAATAGTCAATGTATAATTTTCTAGAGCTGCCAGAAATATTATCATAAACTGGGCGACTTACAAAACAGAAATTTATTCTCTCACAGTTCTGAAGGCTAGGAGTCTGAAATCAAAATATCAGTAAGACTATGCTCATTCCAGAGCTCCAGAGAAAATCTGTCTTTGCCCTTCTAGTCTTTGGTAGGTGCTGGTAATTCTTGGCATTCCTTGGTGTGTGCCAGCATAAATCACATCTCTGCTCCTCCCCTCGCATGGCCTTCTGTTCTGCGCATCTGTCTCCAGATCTCCCTTTCCTTTTAAGGACAATAGCCATTAGAATTAGGGCCCACACTAATCCAGCATGATAAGCCCTGTTTCCAAATAAATTCATATTCACAGGCATCAGGGTTCAGAAATTCAACATATCTTTTGGGGGGACACAATTAAACCCACAAGAGTATGAAAATCACTGCCACACTGAATTGTGACTTTAACCTTGAAGTCCTTTCGCATGAATAATCATAAACTCTCTTTTATTCAAAAGAAGATACCAAAGATATTATTTGAATAAAAATCTCAGTTGTGAATATTCTCTTCAATATACTGGAGTTCCAATTTTATCTTTCTATAAAGATCATATTGTCACATTTTGCCATCTAACGATGACCACAGAGGATGTGATAAGTTCTTTTCCTTTCCCATTAATGCCCTGCCAGTAGCATATGAATATTTTCAGAAGTTTAAAATTAAAATAGAAATCAATAAAGCAGTATATTTTTCACTGATAAAATAATGATATCACCAAATTACATTTTGAAGTCTGGCATCACACTTTTGAGTTGAATTTTGGGTTTGCAAAAAGAAATTATTATTAAAATTTCTGATAGCAATCACAAATTTGGCTGGATACTTGAGAAATAGTATTATTGAAACTGATTCCACTTCGCAGTCGCTCACTGGGTATGATTTCCCACTGTTTGGAAATGAAACCTTAATACTATGGCACCATATTCTTATAGTGTGTAGCTTTTACTTACTCTCTAGATTAACAGGGCTAACCTTTTGCCTTTACTTCCAAAATGCATCCAGTCTTTTTTTTTTCCTAGTCATAGGGCAGTTAGTGGATGAAAAATAAGTAGCAGTCATTAATGTGAGTATATATGGAGGTTTTCCACGTGACCCACCGACAGCAAGATTTAAAGTAAAGCAATTTCCAAACTTCAATTTCTGTATATTGTATATATCATGCATTATATCTTAAAATCAACATGCCAAAGAATAGATCAGTGTTCAAGACTTTATGGTGGCTCTTTTCTCACTTCTTCTACAAATAAACATCTCCTATTTTACAAAACAAAATCCTCAACTCTTCTGAATCTCACTGATGTGCACAGTACCTGGTAGACCACAAAACGAACATTTGTCATATTTAACAAGTTACAGTATTAATTCATAGGATAAACATCATCTATTTCCATTTCTTGTGTTTTCCAGCCTTTTGTTGTTTTTAAAAATGCTGGAGGAGGATATAATCCAATTGTACACTGATAGATAATTTTCAAAATCATCGTTCACTATATAATTTTTATCTAGAGTTTGAAAAGTGTTCAAAGACACAAGTGGCATTGTTATAAGAAAATACCTTTCATTCTTATGGTCTTATTTATTTCAACAAAGGTTTCCATCATTTATAGGTATGAAAACTAAAAATGAAGAATTGCATTCATACTGAAAACTGTCTCATTCTAAAACTTAAAGACTATTATTTATAGAGTCTAAAATTAAAGAAAAATACATAGGCACAATAAAGCAAACCTGAAACTTCCATCTAATGAGGGTGTGGCTTGCAAATAAGAAAGAGGGATGTCCATTTTTCATGTTAATTTGGCAGGCTGCATCAACATAACCTGGTCTAGATTTATCATCTATAAAGTTGAGATGATGCTTATATTCATAAGGCATCATTGAAAATTGTGGAATAAAAATTCCAAACATCTACCCCTCTAGAAAAGCAATAGGAAAAAAAAAAACTGGCAAAAGTATGGGCAGCAAGCTTTATAACTCTAGAAACTAATCAGTCGTGTACAGCAACCATATGAACAATTATTCAAGAAAAAACAGTTGAATCTTGGGGAATAAAACCCAGTACGTTTTGTGGCATTTTAACTTACCATAGCCCACTGCTTACTGCTCAGCTCAGTGGTGACCTTGGAAGTTCTGCCTGCATTTCCAGCAACAGTACCAGAAGGAACACAACAGATTTCATTTTCAAAGAACTGTAATTATTTGTTTTGTCTGGGGGTTCCCTGGAAGACTGGCTCAAAAGGATTCCCTTTACCTTGACTAAGTTGCACAAGCCCAGTGCTAAAGCTGCTATTCAGAGTATGTTTGAAGAAAACATGTCACGCAAATGTTTTAGTCAATTTCATTTGAGGCAATGGATCAAATTTCAAGCTAACAACAGAATAAACAAGAAGCTGGAAGAATAAAATGTTTCAGGGAATAAGGGCTTTGAAAAGCTCTCACATATTCCTAAGAATGTATAAGGCCAGGTACATGTTTAGGATTGTGTGCATGCTCAAGACAGACTTGAGGAAGCCCTAATCCCTCACCTCTGGCTGACCTTTAGGCTCTATGAAAGCAGGAACTGAAGGATAAGGCAGAGGTGTAAATGCCCTGGCTGTGTGTGGAAGGCATGCACACACACACATACACACACACAAAGACACTCTGCAGAGGCTGGGAGATAATTCCTTTTTTCCAAGTATTTAAGCATTTGGCCTGTCTGATCATTAGAAGGCCACTAAACAAATGGAAGCAAGATTTCTTTAGCCACATGCAAAAAAGAACAGAGACTTTACAAAATTAGTTCAGAAAAATCATTAAACAGATAAAATACAACAGGAGAGAGATAATCTGACTTCGCCACCTTATAATTTTCTAAATGAGCATTTTTCCAAAAGATATACAACACATGAAAGAAATCAGAAAATATGGCCCAGACACCAGGAAAAGTCTAAAGAAATAAACTGACCTTGAGGAATCACAGATGTTGGACTTAGTTTTCTAATACTTTAAATCAGCCATTTTATTTTATTTTTTTCATTTCTTTCTTTTTTTTGTTATTATGTTATGTTAATTACCATACATTACATCATTAGTTTTTGATGTAGTGTATATTCAAATAGCTGATGAAAACCTTGTCTAAAGAAGAAATAGAATGCATGTCTCGATAGTTTATTATGAATTATGGATAATTAATTATGCCTCACCAAATAGAGATACCAGTAAAGAGTTAAAAATTATAAAAAAGAACCAAATAGAAATTCTGGATTTGAAAAGTGTAAGAACTAAACTTCGCAAAAAAAAAAAAAAAAAAGCTAGAGGAGCTCAATAGCACATTCGAGCAGATTAAGGCAGAAGAATCATCACACTTGAAAATAGGTCAGTCAGGATTACCCAGTCTAAGAAAAAAAAAATATTTAAGAAAAATGGACAGAACCTAAGGGACTTATGAAATTCTATCAAGTATGCTAGTATATGATTAGCTCTACTCCTCAAATATGATGAAAAACATTAGTATACACAACCAAGAAGCTGAAAGAAATCTAAGTAGGAAAAGCTCATATAACTGCACAGAGACATATTGTAAACAGATTGTAGAATGACAGAGAATCTGGAAAGCAGCAAGAAACAAGTTACTCATCACATACAAAGGACCCAAATAAGATTGACAGCTAACTTCTCATCAAAGTCATGTAGGTCAATAGGCAGGCAATGTGCAGAAAGAAAACTGTCAACCAATAACTCTTTATCTGTCAAAATCATTCCTCAAATATGAAGGAGATAATCCCTTCCCCTTTGAATATGGGTAGAACCTGTGAATATGATAGGTTACACTATCCTGTACAGTTGACTTTAATAAAGAAAGATTATCAGAGTGCACCTACCCTATTCACAAGAGTTCCTTAAGAGTACAGAATTTTCTCCAGGTGGTTGCAGAAGGGACATCAGAGACATTCAAATCATGAATAAAGATTTGATGTCATGCATGTTCTCCACTGCTGAGAAGGAGAAGACCATGTGATGAGGACCTCAGTGCAGGTGTTAGGAATGGAGAGTGTTTCCTGGCCAACAGCTAGCAACAAAATGAATACTACAGTCCTACAACTGCAAGGAATTGAATTCTTCCAACAACCCAGTGAGCTTGTAAATGGACCTTTCCAGTTGGGAGCCTGCAGATAATTACACAGACCAGCAACATCTTGATTTCAGCATTATGTGACCCTGAGCAGAGGACCCAGATAAAGCATGCCAAAATTCTAACACATGGAAAATGTGAGATAATAAATTTGGGTTACTTTCAACTGCTAAATTTGTGGTATTTGTTATACAACAATGGAAAACAAATACATCCTGTGTCACACCTTCTTGTCATTAGCTCACTGAAACTGATGGAGCTGTTAGCTCACTGAACTCCATGACATGGGTTCCTCATGTGATGCTCTGACCCAAACATGGACACAAGACCATCCTTGGTTCTTCGCAAAGCTGAGACTGCCTGGAACATAATTTCTTTCTTCTTTTATTTATTAATCTGTAGGGGACAGATTTTTAATGACCCAACTTATCTGTAAATAGGTAATACATGTGGGTCACAAATCAAAATATTTAACAAGATATACTGTGGAAATTTCCCAGCCATTGTTACCCTCATCTACACTGTTTTCACTTGTCCTTCTCCACAGGTAACCACTGCAATTAATTTCTTGATATTCTTCTAAAGTTATTCCAAAATGCATATCTGTAGAAAAGACTGTTAATCACTGACAATATTCATTCTCCCTTTCTTAAATAATACTAGAATTTTTGGTTGGGCACATGGCTATGGCTGAGCTGGAAAAATTTCCTCTCCTAGGAGGGGAAAACTTATGTCCCCTTTGCTATGTCCTTTCTCATGGCCATTGACAAGAGTACTGAAGTCCTAGTAAACCAAGTTGGCAATCTTCATGCCAGTATAGTTCTTCGCTGTCTCTCTGCACTCAAGTTTACTACTCCCTCTAGATTGTGTGTATAAATACCTCTTCCCTCTTTGGCTTACTATCTTGGTCAGGTACTGAAGTTTTGCAAAAACATTCTAATATGTCTTCTTGCCTCCAGTCTTAATGCTTTTGTTCCTCAGACTATTTTGTAGTCACAGTGAATAAAAACACAAATTTGATCTGAATGTCTCTCTCCATTCAGTTTAAAAGCCTCCAGTGGCTCAAAATTGCTCAGCTTCAGTTTTAAAAGGTTTCAGAGGCACCTGTGGCTCTAATTCATTTCTTGTCACAACCCACTTCAGACTCTCTCTCTCTCATTTACCTTATGCTACTACCACATCGAATCCTATTCTCCATTCTATATCAAAGTCTTTTGTGTCAGTTTTTGTATCAAGAAATATATTTTTATTATGCCTAAAATAACTTTTTTATTATTTTTGTCTTACTAACTGTAAGAAAGGTCATATGTATTCATTCTTACAGAAGGGGAACACATTAAATATCAATTATAATTAAAAGGATATTTAGGCCAATATTATACTATATGTTAACTAACCAGAATTTAAATAAAAACTTGAAACAAACAAAACATTTATGAATCAAACACCCATATAATCCCCTCCCAGATCAAGACATTAAACAGACAAAGTTTGGTTTCCCTAGATGCCTTGGCTAACTTTTTAAACATTTTTAAAGCTTATCAATGTAGTTTACACTAAATTATTTATAAATCATAAAATATTGTTCTTGTCATTTTAAGGCATTTATATTACAATTTTATATTAATTTTCTGATCCCTTTTACCTGAAATCATAGCTTCTTTTTACCTCATGAATTTGTTTTTACCAGCACACAAAATGCTATATATTTTATTCCATTATACAATTTTAAACACTATAAAAATTATATCCAAGATTTCTTCTTTATACTATTGATTTTTTTAGATTATGTATCTATAATACTTTACTTTGTAGCAGGATGAACTGAGACTAACATTTTACTCTTTCTTTCCATGTAGAAAAAACAAAACATAACAACTCTTATACTTTGCAATTTAATATAAATATCAAAGTCACAGAAGTAAATGGGTTAAGCACCAAAATAATGTGATTTAAGGTACTAAGGTTCAGCAGAATCTATGGACTCTCTAGTATAATTAAAATGATTTGAATTAAAATGTTGAGTTCATTTTCTTCAGAAAAATCTGGACCATTCAATGATTCTTTAAATAATTGTTCTTTTCTGAAAACCTTTATTCACTCCTCCACAAAGAAATGAGTTTTTGAGCACGACGTTGTACTAAGAAATAGCCATTATTATATGATTTTAACTTGACTAGATTTTATAAAGATTCAACCTAATAAAGTTCTACATTGTTTTCTTGGAAAACTTATGAAAACTGTTGTCTCGTCATCAAAAACAAGAATATATAAAATAGCAGTGGAAAAGAATATGTAACTTTATTTAGGCAATATCTTAAGCAAATATATAGGAAATTTTTGGAAATTATGATCAGTTAAGAGATTTATCCTTTAAGTATTGGGAAAAGAAAGGGGGGATGTATACCAGTTGACTTTCTGAATATTTTGTTTCACGAGAAACTACACTCTTATTAGAATTGCTAAAATAAAAAAAATTAATATTGACAATTCCATTTGTTGCTAAGGATGTAGGGCAACAGGAACTCTCATTCATTCATGGCTGGTGGGACTGCAAAATAGTACAGCCATTTGGAAGAACAGTATGGCAGTTTCTGACAAGGTTCAGCATAGTCTTGTCATATAGTTGAGTATTCAGGCTCCTATATATTTACCCAAGTGACTGGAAGACTTATTTCAACACAAAAACCTGAACATTAATATTTATTTCAGGTTTATTCATAATCATTCAAGACTGTGAGCAACCAAGATGTTCTTCAATAGGATAAACAAACTGGTTACATCTATAGAATGGATTTTATTCATCAATCTATAGGAGCAATCTATAAAGGATCCATCTATAAAGACATGCAAAGACATGCATAAATGCATGCATATTGCTAAGTGAGAGTAATTAAAGGAAAAAGTTACATACTGCATGTTTCTATTGATATAGCATTCTGGAAAAGGCCAGGACATAAATATGGTAAACTGGTTGGTGGTGTCCATGTGATAATGTGTGTTGGGGGGAAAGGGGTTGAATAGGTAAAAAACAGCACATTTTTATGGTGGTGAAACTATTTCATATATTATAATGGTGGATATATTGCACTATGCATTTGTCAAAACCCATTGGACTTCATAACACAAAGAGTGAACCTTCTACACATATTTAAAAAATCATCCTAGGAGATCTATCCCAGGATCCTGGGATAGAATACAGACTATAACAAAAGAATAACCATATTATAAATGAATGAAATAACCTCACTGAAGGGGGGGTAGATACTGATCTAAGTAACTTTGAAAATGAGTGGAGTCTACAAGATTAAAGGCAAGAAGGTCCACAAATTACTGTATTTTAGTTGACAATGTTCCCACAGGGCTTTGGTTAGCAGTTATGATACAGTTGAACATTAACTAAATAGACTATGGATGGTGATAGTCAATTTCTCACTTTTGTCGTTGGAGGTTACAGTTCAGTAAGGAGAGGGGGAATAATCCATGTGGTAATGGATTAGAGTTGGAAACATCAGTATGAGTCATGTTCAGTTTAATGTAGATACAGATGATCACATATAGAAATATTTATGGATATGTGTATATACACAGGTAAATATACACAGATACACTTCCTTTCTATTAGTTGAAGGGTGCACAAACAATGACAACTACTAGCAATGAGCACATGTAGCTCCCAGATCTTGGTTTGAATACCATTCCTTTTGGAGAAATGGCTGAATCTAGAACAGAGGAAGCAAATCTACTGCAAGAACTTGAAGCATCTTATAGTAGTATAAGTTAATGAGGTGGTCACAATACACATATACACACATACTTAAACACATAACATTGAGGGTATGTCAAAAGGACATGGAATCAACTGAAAAAATCTCCAATGCCCAAATCTGGAACAATTTGTGTAAGAAAATAAATAATTTAGCATTGAATTATAACCCAAAGTATAAAATACCATGAAGGAGGGGAATCAGAGGGGGAGACGAACCATGAGAGACTATGGACTCTGAGAAACAAACTGAGGGTTTTAGAGAGGAGGGATGTGGGGGGATGGGTTATCCCGGTGATGGGTATGAAGGAGGGCAAATATTGCATGGAGCACTGGGTGTTATACGCAAACAATGAATCATGGAACACTGCATCAGAAACTAATGATGTACTGTATGGTGACTAACATAACAAAATAAAATTAAAATAAAATAAAATAAAATAAATCTAAAAACAAAACAAAACAAAAACAAAAATAAAATACCATGAAGCCATACATATATAAAATCATGACTAAATAAGTAAATATCCTGTGCAGGATTCTAAATAATTTATAGATTCTCCTCTCTCAAGGAGATTGAACATAACTCCCCCCCCCTTTTTTTTTAAAGGAACAGTCTTTTTTTTTTAAGATTTTATTTATTTGACAGAGAGAGACACAGCGAGAGAGGGAACACAAGCAGGTGGAGTGCGAGAGGGAGAAGCAGGCTTCCTGTGGAGCAGTAAGCCCGACGCGGGGCTTGATCCCAGGACCCTGGGATCATGACCATGAGCCAAAGGCAGCCGCCTAACCGACTGAGCCACCCAGGCACCCCATAACTCCCCTTTCCTAAGTGTAGGCTGCATCCATGACTTACTTCCAAAAACTAAGTTACAGAAAGCAGAACAAAAGAGTAGCTTTACAGTAGCTTTACAGCTTTACAGATTCCTGGCAAACACTATTTCAATCAAGTGACCAAGTTTAAAATGCAGTTATGTCATGTTGATACAATGTACTGTTGATATTATATGATAAGAATGACACTTCTCTGTAGTCTTCCTGACTTCCAAAAGATAACCACAACAAAATCAAGAGAAAAACATCACTCAAATCACAATTGATGGACATTATACAGCATTCATCAAAACTGTCAAAGTCATCAAAAATGAGAAAGTCTAAAAACCTGTTACAGTCAAGAGGAGCCTAAGAATATGTGACAATTTAATATAGGTATGTATTTTGTGCATGTGTGTGCATGTGTGAAAGTATACATATATAATCACTGTAATAGTGGTGTTCTTACAGTAACCCTTTCATTTACAGTTGGTGACTGTGTGTATCTGTGTATATTGGCAATATATAGCATAACAGAAAATTTGAAAAATGAAGTAAATTCCTCACAGTATATACATATTTTGGTTTTATCTGAATTCACACATTGTTTTCCATCTCTTTAGTCAGTAAGAAATTATCTGGCAATTTAAAACAACATCTTTGCCTACATAGTGTGAAAGTTTGAGTTAGATGACTGTATTTCACCATCTGTTTAAATCATATTTTCATAATGTTCAAAAGATGCTTGAAATATTCCATTTATCTCCATCACACCATTATTAAACAAAAAAAAAACTAATAGCAGGTATAATAAAATTTGTCCACCTCATTTTTTTTCTTTTGTCTTTTTTTACCTTTACCTATCAGAGAAGATGAAAATAGGGAGGACACAAGGGAAGGAAGGAAGAGAAAGGAAGGAGAGAGGTGGGGAGAAAGGAAGGAAAGGAGGGAAGGAGAGAGAAAGGAAGGGAGGAAAAGAAAAAAAAAATCACGTTTTCCTACCCAAGTCTTCTAAACACTGGCATTCCCTTTATGTCTGCTGTATTATTATAAAAATATTTCAATAAATTCTTTACATTTGTTAAAAAGAAAATGAGATACTGTCATATAGGTGATGTGTATGGAGCCATTTGACAGATTCTTTCCCCCCGAGGGAGTTAAATGGTGGTTTCTTATGTATAATACATGTTACTTTTGAAGATGACATTAAAATGTTAAACATTCAGACCAACAAGGTAAATAAGTCACAAAATTTTAATAACTCCATGGTACAGTGTTCTCAAGATAATTTATAGAGAATTAAAGAGTACTTTCTCAATTTCTTGCTTTCTTCTTGCCTGAGTTCTTCAAGTTTCTGCCACTAATTATAACAGTTATAAAGCCTGTTGACTTTAAATGCACCTGAACACTCTGATCTTTACACAGACAAAAGTAAAGTAAATTGTCAGGACTTTTCCTTCTTGCCTGATCTATAAAAGTCAAACAATAACTGTCAAAAATCAATCCCCATTGTTCTAACTAATCTTTGTATGATTAATTGCTTCCAAGTAATTGAATACATTTATGTTCCTAAGTCATCATTAAAACAGAAATTTTATAACAGGAAAAAATTGACCCACCCCTTTATGTATTAATTGGAATCTTAGTATATATAAAATATATTAAATGCTACAGGTGAAAGGAGAGAGAGCTTGTATAGATATCTAAAATATAAATGATTGTCATTTTGTTCCATGAAAATAGGTGCTTCATCAGAAATATTCTACAAGGTCACATAGCTAATGTTCATTCTGACAGAAAAACATGTTTCTGGACTGCCAGTCTAATGTTCTATCCCCTGTATTAAACTGCCATTGTATTCTTTGCATTAATATACCCACATTAGATTTCATTGTATCACATTTTCTGATTGTATATTTCTTAGGAAGAAAAAGAACATGTGGGTTATCTGTCTGCCCAAATGCCAACTTAGTTATGTGTCCTTCTAGGAAATGACAAATCAAGGTTTTGGAATGGAGAATAAATATCTAAAATCAAGTCTTGTGACTTACATTACATTGCTGGCTTTGTAATATATGGTTTTGAAATATAATAAAGCATGATTTTATAATTGGCATATGTAAATTTCCATCGTAACAACTGTTAAGATTATAGCCATGCTTTTGATAGAATGCATTTGTATCTTTATCATCCTGCATGTATTGAGAATCCAAGTACTCTACACACTGGTGTCCCCTTCCCTGTCATTTTTCAGTGATTTAGCCCATCAATCTCTCCTAGAGCAGCTATGATCTCTGTCACACATGCTGCCTTTCTGATTTTCTGACATGCATCTTATTTTACCTGTTTGCAGTGCACTGTATGCCTTATTTTCTGATATGTCAATAAAAGAGGTTAACTCCAATAATTATCTCTATCCAACAAACTAATAAGTATATTTCTATATGTAGACACTATGTCAGTTTCACAAAACAACATTTGCACGATATAGCTTTTATTTCATGCAAATGTGTTCACACTAGAATAATGTCTGTTGAATATATTAAGAGAGAGAGGTTGTGTAAGATTTAAATGTCTGGGGAGTATCAATAGGTAAGAATCAAATGAGAATTTTCAATGATTCTATTTTTAAGTGTATTTTAAAACACAAAATCTTTATAAAGAAAAGATAATTTCTCCAGTTATTTTTTCCAGGCATAGAAATTGTGGTACTTCAATAAAAAATAAAAATGGAATTGATACTTTTTTCTTTCTATCCAATGGTTATTTTCTTTCTCTGATTTTCTGTCTAAGAATATTACACAGAACTACTGAATTGGAAATATTGTTTGATCTAACCCTTGAGGAAAGAAAAACAAGATACAATAAGTACAAGTGAAACTCAGTATATACTGAAAGCAATTCTAAAGTGATGTATTTTTATAGTAATTTTTTCAAATACATTTTCACTATTGGGTAATCAGATGTTTTCTAAACAAATAGGTGAAATTAAAGGCATAGAGTCTCAAAAATAGCAGTTTTTAAAAACAAATGTCTAGAGAACTAAGACCTCATCTTACCTCACATCAATTTTCATATTAGAACTGATATCCTACTATTCAAATAACTAATATATATTCATTGAATTGCCTTACTGTGGCTAGCACCATGGGAAGCTACAAATATGCTAGAACATAATTTCTGAAGTCATGTTCTAATAACTTTTTTATATCCTATAATCTTACTATTAAATTTTTATGAGTACCTCATCAGCAAGTACAATGGATATATGTACTCAAATTAAAGGTTATTAATAAGGTTTTTATTCACAATAATCAAATATTCAGTATTATATAAGAAATAAGATTTTTTTTAAGTTTTATTTATTTATTCATGAGAGTCAGAGAGAGAGAGAGAGGCAGAGGCAGAGGGAGAAGCAGGCTTCCCACCTAGCAGGGAGCCTGATGCGGGACTCGATCCCAGGACCCTGGGATCATGACCTAAGCCGAAGGCAGAGGCTTAACCATCTGAGCTACCCAGGTGCCCTAAGAAATAAGATTAGCCTGACCATAGCTGATGCAGATTTGAGAATTGTATTTACAGGTTGAATATATTTAAAAATAAATTACAATAGCAAAAATACTCCATTCCTTTTCATAGTCTGATATTTTGCAGATGAAAATCCATTTTATTAGATGGTAACATTTTAAAATATTATTTTAATAATAAAATGAATGCTTGCCTCTTTTGTAATCACATATTCATGATGTTTTGTAACCTTAGTATTTCATGAAATGAGAAAATAAATCCTAACTCCAGGTAAAATAATATGCACTCTGTAACATATGTAGTGGCATCTATTTAGCTTCGTCTTCCACCACAGATGTTTATAGTTATATGTCTTTCTATAATTTTTGAATAAAAATAAAAGCCACACATTATATTACATAAAATATTCTATATTTTAGGATATATTTATATAAAATAGAAGGGTTATAAATTTATAATCATAATAGTATTTATTATCAAATAGATAAATGGAGGTCAAAACTACTATTTCCCTTCCATAGCTAAGAGACAAAATGTGATTAATTGTTTAGGAATGTCTAATCATAGAAAAATTGGTATATAATATTAACCATTAATTTTTCAGAATCAGTGCTTGTTTTTAATATATCCTATCTTGAAATAGTGTCAACAATATATATCAGGTCCAGGAAATTCCATTTTGTCTACTCACTTTACTTTAGCTTTGGTGTCATTTAAAGCCATCTTTTTTTCTCTTATACTTTCAGTCTAAATCAGTTATATTATTTCCATCAATTGAACCAGTTGCCAAAGTCAATGATAGAGTCAATGTAATAAATTCAATCTAACAACTAATTAGCAACTATTTTCTCACTAGTCACTTAGTTAAAAATGATACAATTAGTTTTTGTGTTGACACAATATTTTTCCAGAGACTAAGCTAGAATACATACTTGATCTAAGCTAAAATACTTAAATACTTAAACATGTACTCTGAAAATCTAAATAAAGAGCTTCAAGGTTAATTCCATTTCTCATTAAAGTTCTGACTTAAGTAGGGTTTGAGACCACAACAGTTTCCTCTATTAACCACTCCAGGAATATATTCAGGGTCAGGTTTCCAAAAGAGCCAACGCTATTTCTGAACACTAGTAATACCACACAAGAAAAAAAATTGGATGGTATATAAAATTTTAAAAAGGAGGGCACAACATAGTCTAGAATAAATCCATACCAACTTTCTCCTTCTGTCTCCCCCCTCATGATATCATCAGGAATAGAATAATATTGCAAACTTAGCTATGTTCTCGATATCATTCGCTGTGTTCATAAACCAAGTTTTGTTGTGTTTAAAGGTAAACATAAAGACGCATTTCTTAGATATTCCCTTAGGTTTTCCAAAAATTGCATGTAATACACACTTTTTAAAAGGTTGCTTTCTCATCCAGCAATACATAATGGAAATATTCCCTTGTCCTATTAATTACAGTGGCTAGTAATAAACTAGTCTGCTGAATGACTGTAATAGTCCATGGAATATAAGTAGCATATTTTATCAACTTTTCCCATATTGACTCTATTTTTGACTTTATGAAAAAAATTTCAATCAATTCTCCTATGGATTAATCTAGGTTTTTTTTTAAGATTTTATTTATTTATCTGACAGAGAGAGACACAGCGAGAGAAGGAACACAAGCAGGGGGAGTGGGAGGGGGAGAAGCAGGCTTCCTGCTGAGCCCGGAGCCCGATGCGGGGCTCGATCCCAGGACCCTGGGATCATGACCTGAGGAGAAGGCAGACGCTTAACAACTGAGCCACCCAGGCGCCCCTGTATTAATCTAGTTTAAAAAACACCTTGCTATATGTTACATTGTCTGGAATGATAATAGTGAGTTGTTATGAGTGATATATTTTCCACATTGGTTTCTAAAACAGATACTAACTCTTTACAGTTCCCCCAGCAATGTATAAGAGCACACTTCTCCTTTCACTCTTACCAAAAATAAGTATTATGCAGAAGTACATTATAATGTTACTTCTGTCAAGTAATATATCATTGCTCTTCTAATTTCTATCCCTATTATCAGTAAATTTGACTATGATTCCATGTTTGTGTTGGTTATTTGGATTTCTTTACAATAAAATTCCTCTCCATGTACCTTGTCCAATTTTCTATTGGGTTTAGTTATTTTTTTCTTGTTAGTATTTAAGTGTTCTTTGTGGGGTGTAAATGCCAAAACTTTGTCATCCTTATAACAACAGAACTTTCACATTTATTTCTTGACTTTTTAATGTATACACTGAGTTTTAAATTACATGCATTTCTTATTTATGTTAACATCCTAATTAATCAATATAATGGCTCTTTCATCCTTTCTGCCACTCTTTCTACATATTTTGAAAATAATAGAGAAAACATGTCATTTTCCAAGATCATTTCACACCAATAGCTATAATGCTTGCCACATATCCTGCAAGCTTGACTATTTGTTCACTCCAGGAATATATCTAAAGGTCAAACAGATGTTGACTCTAATTGAACTTGTCATTAGATAGATCAGGCCATTTTCTGCAGGAGAGATAAGAAAAATAAATTATTAAATGTGTCTCTGATTACTGTTTTTTCCATCAATCACAAAAATGTCTTAGCCATCTGATATTACTCTATCCTCAATCTAGAGAATAGCTCTAAGAGTCTCAGTGCATGAAATTCTGGTCTCCTCGATCAACCTGCTTCTTCATTTTCAAAAGGTCAGTTGAATGATCTCAAAGATAATACAAATGTATTAAAAGAATATCAATTAACATAAAATTTTTGAGAGTATGTTTAAATGATTATTACCAAACGTAAGTTTGCTAAAATATACATGATTACTATTTCTCACAGAAAGGCCCATGATAATAGCATTTATTCATTTTCTATATTTGCATAATAAAATTCAAATTTTTACATTGCTGATTATTATTTGGCCAAATATATCTAAAAGGTGCATGGTTGTGTTTCCAATAAAGAAATACAGGCATAATGTAAAAATACATAATGTATCAACACATCCCACCATGAGTGGGATGCCATGTTTAGGATAGAAATGTGCATGAAAATTTATCTTGTCATACACAGTGCCCCACTGAGAAGTGTTACAAAATATGTTATTTACATTAAATTGGGAAATACTGAAATCCAGGCAAATGATATAGAATCTTAAGGTATAAAGAAAATATATTTAAATATGATATGATATATTATTTGCCATATTCAGATAAAAGCAGTATTATGGGTAGGAAGTAAGAATGGCTGAATGTCTTAATGTATATACACAAAATATATATAGTCATATGTACACATCTAATGTATATTATCTATACCACATATAACATTTTATACATATTAATTTATCTATTAGTTAATATATTATTAATATAGTTTATAATAATAAATAAAACATATTATTCACATATAAACTAGTATGTTATTAAGAATTATTTAATTATTAATTTTAAATATATGAATCATGTCATAATTTTATTATATATTAATGACATATCTAGTACATCTTATGTATATTAGATACTATATATAATAAAATATGTTAAATTTATTGCTTAAATGTAGTAATTTCAGGTATAAAGTAAAATGAATATAAATCAGAGTATTTTAAGATTTATACTAATTATTTATTGAGTTTCATTAATGTGATAATATTAATAAGAGACAAAAAGTTATCCTAAATGACTTTCAGTCATGAACATATATGACACATGAGAATATATATCATTTTTCTATTAAAGTATAACAATTTTCTTTTTAATCTAACAGATTAGTCATGAAAATTCATGTGAAAAAATAAAAATTAGTGAATTATTTAATTGCTCCTTATTATAAAAACAATTCTTATGGAGAATCTAAAATAATGAAAATGAATTCAGCTAAAGAACTAACATTTTACATGAATCTTTATTTGAGGAAATTTGAAATAAATGACAACTGTTTCATAATGCTTCAGGGCATGTTCATTTTCAAAGAGAATGTACAATGCAAATATCATGTCCAGTACCCTTCTAACTATTTAGTAGCTATAAAAATGGACATTTTACCTGCTTCATAATTAGGTTTTATCAAAAAGTTATTATAACTAGAATAGGTACTGTAAAACAGACTCTTAACTATAGAGGACAAACTGAGGGTTGCTGGAGGGGGGGATAAATGGGGGGATGGGCTGGATGGGGGATGGGGGGCTGGGCTGGATGGGGGATGGGCATAACAGAGGACAGTTGTTGTGATGGGGGATGGGCATTAAGGAGAGCAGTTGTTGTGGGTGTTGTATGTAAGTGACGAACCCTAAATTCTACTCCTGAAACTAATATTAAACACTGTATGTTAACTAACTGGAATTTAATTAAAAACTTGAAAATAAATAAAATAAAATAGAAGTTTATTCTAGTTTTTCACAAAAGCAGATACTCCTATTAAAAAAATACAAACAGAATATTTCAAAACCAGTAAAATATTTCTTGCAGGTATCTGGACCAGAAACAAAGTAGAGGACATTGGTGTCACTCAGGAAACAGTTCTTTAAAAGGGATAGTGAAAAGACAGGTGAAACAGCTAATACCAGTGCAGGTCAAGTTTAATCTTATGCAAGCAAAATTTAATCAGATCAATGCATTATGTTTCAGAAGCCATCTCTCAGGTAAATTCTCTAAATTAAATTTAAATTGAGATGCTCAAATGGACTTTTGGTGATGATAATTACATTCTATATGTGTATTTAGCTTTCAGTACACAGATATATTTTTCCATAAATATAAATGCTTTTATATATCATGTATGTTGAAGCCATTTTTGAAGGACTATAAGCATCTGAGAATCAAAGTTTGGTTAATACATACATACATATTGCTCAGATTTTATATATGCCTAAATTTATTGAGTACTTATTACTGACATCATGCCGTGCCTTTGTGTCCATTTATCACAGCTAGCCCACATTAGTATATTCTATTTATCTTTATTTAAACAGATGAGGAGGCTATGGCTCAGGGAGTTGAAGTAACTTTCCCAGTGTGACATAGCTTGTAAGACCCAGGATAAGAATCTAAATCCTTCTGTCTACCTTCAACAAAAAGCTATTCTGGCCTCTTTCTTTGCCAAGAAAACCCCAAAAGCTAAATTAAAAAGATATAAAAAGTCACTGAAAGGACACTTGATGATTTTAATGCAGCATTTTTCCCCTTACTGTCCCAAATAGAAAATCTTGCACACATCCATTATGTACCTTACAGAAAAATCTGTAGACAACTACTTCTCATTGGTGATGATATATCTATAACAAGATAATTTACTATTTAAGTGAAAGCTTCCATGTATTTTTTTCTCAACTCTGATCCAAAATACAGATAGATAAATAAATTCTCTGTATATGAATCAGAAGAATTAATATTGTTAAAATTCCCATACTACCAAAAACTTAATTTACAGGGTCAGTGCAATCCCTATGAAAATTCCAATGGCATATTTTATAGAACCAGAAAAAAGAATCCTAAAATTTGTATAGAACCACAAAAGACTACAATAACCTAAGCAATCTTGAGAAAGAACAAAGCAAGAGGTATCGCATTCCCTGATTTCAAACTATACTACAATATATAGCAATCAAAACGGGAGGGTACTGGCACAAAACAAACACATAGGTCAACAGAATGGAACAGAAAGCCCAGAAAAGAATCCTGCACATATATGCTAAATTAATCTATGATAAAGAAGGCAAGGATATATAATGGGGAAAAGAGTCTGTTCATAGTTCAATGGTGCTGGGAAAACTGCACAGCTATGTACAAAAGAATGAAGCTGAACTACCACATTATACTATATACAAAAATAAATTTAAAAAATGGATTAAAGGGGCACCTGGGTGGCTCAGTCATTTAAGCATCTGCCTTTGGCTCAGGCCATAATCTCAGGGTCCTGGGATCGAGTCCCACATCAGACTCTCTGCTTAGCAGGGAGTCTGCTTCTCTCTCTCCCTCTGCCCCTCTCCCTTGCTTATGCATGTGTGCACTCTCTCTCTCTCTCTCTCTCGTTTTCTGTCAAATAAATAAATAAAGTCTTTAAAAAATGGATTAAAGGTTTGAATGTAAAACCTGAAATCATAAAACTACTAGAAGAAAACAAAGGTAGTAAGCTCTTTGACATTGGTTTTAACAATATTTTTTTGGGCCAGTCTCCTCAGGCAAGGGCAATAAAAGCAAAGATAAACAACTGAGATGATATCAAAGTAAAAAGCTTTTGCACAGCAAAGGAAACTTAAACAAAATGTAAAGAATACCTACTGGATGGGAGAAAATATTTGCAAATCATATCTGATAAGGGGCTGATATCCAAAATACATAAAGAACACAACTTAATATCAAAACAAAACAAAAATAAGGGCGCAAGATGGCAGAGGAGTAGGAGACCTGGATTTCATCTGGTCTCAGGAATTCAGCTGAATAGAGATCAAACCATTTTGAACACCTACGAACTCAATAGGAGATCGAAGAGAAGAATAGCAACAACTCTCTGAACAGAAAAGCGACCACTTACTGGAAGGTAGGACATGCAGAGAAGTGAATGAGGCGATATTCGGGAGGATAGACGGCGGGGGAGGGGGCCTCCCTCGGCCACTTCTGGCAAGTGATAGAGCCGCAGAGCACAAATCGGAACTTTTAGAAGTCGGCTCCGCTGAGGGACGTTCCTCCAGTGGCTAAGCTGAGGGTGGAACCCTCGCGGGACAGTGTGGTCTCAGGACCCTCGGGGTCACAGAAAGATCAGGGGTGCCTGAGTGCAGCAGAGCTCCCACGTATTGGAGCAGGGAAGCCGGCTGCAGAGACGGAGCCAAGGCGCGGTCTCTCAGCTCGGGGTTGCCATAAACTGTGATCCGCAGCCCACTCGGGCCACTGCTCCTCCAGCAGGGACCCAACAAGCGGGAGATCCAGGGAGACTCCCCTTCCTCCCCTGGGAGGAGCGGCACGGGAGCGCACTGCAGGGATCTGCTGGGTTTAGAGACTCCACACGGGGTCGGGTGCCAGAGATAGAAACACTTGGTCACAGACCGGGTGAGCGTGGAGTGAGGCCGGACCAGGGACACAGGAGTGACTGACTGCTTTACTCTGGGGGTGCAATGAGGAGTGGGGTCCCGAGTTCTCAGCTCCTCCGGGCAGAGATTGGGAGGTCACCATTTTCACTCTATTCCTCCAAAGCTGTACCGAGAACTTGCAGGGAACAAAAGCTCCTGAGAGCAA
Organism: Eumetopias jubatus; assembly: GCF_037043125.1. NCBI lineage: Eukaryota > Metazoa > Chordata > Mammalia > Carnivora > Otariidae > Eumetopias > Eumetopias jubatus. The sequence goes on along the minus strand of NW_028274809.1, from coordinate 169,168,066 downwards.
ACGCGAGCAGGTTGCTTAGCCCAGACAAACAAGGGCGAGGCAATTCCGCCTCCAGCAAAGACATTTGGGAACCACGGAAACAGGTCCCTCCCCTAGAAGATTAGCACTAAAAGCCAGCATGCCAAGACCAAGTTTACCAATCAAGGAGAATGGGAGAACTCCAGCGCTAGGGGAATACTGCACATAGAATTCATGGCTTTTTTACCATGATTCATTAGTTTTTCAAAGTTAATATTTTTTTAGCTGGTTTTTTTTTTTTGAATTTTTCTTTTTCCCTTTTTCAACCAACATCTTATCAATCCCTTTTTTAAAAAAATATTTTCATTTTTCATTTTTAGAGTCATACTTTATCCCTTCATAGTAGTTACCCTTATTTTTGGCATATATATATAAGTTGTTCTCTCTTTAAAATTTTGAGATATAGTTTCTTCTAACGGATCAAAATATACCCTAAATCACTAGTGTACGGCTTTGTTCTAGTCTCCTGCCTGATCACATTCTCTCCCTTTCTTTTCTTTTCTTTTTTTTTTAAATCTTCTTTCTTTTTTCAAACAACTTCTTATCAATTCCTTTTACAAAATCTTTTATAATTTTCGGGCACCTGGGTGGCTCAGTTGGTTAAGCGACTGCCTTCGGCTCAGGTCATGATCCTGGAGTCCCGGGATCGAGTCCCGCATTGGGCTCCCTGCTCAGCGGGGAGTCTGCTTCTCCCTCTGACCCTCTTCCCTCTCATGCTCTCTATCTCTCATTCTCTCTCTCAAATAAATGAATAAAATCTTTAAAAAAATATCTTTTATAATTTTCATCTTTACAGTCATCTTCCATCCCTTCATTGTATCAACCCTGAATTTGTACATATATAAGTCTTTCTTCCTTTAAAATTTTAGCAGGCACTTTCTCCTAACAGACCAAAATATGCCCAAAATCTAGTGTGTGGCACTGATCTATGCACTAGCCTGATCACATTTGATCATATTTTGTTTTTTTTTGTTTTGTTCTGTTTTTGTTTGTTTTTAACTTTTTCTTTTTTTTTTTCCCCTTCTTTTTTCTTTCTTTCTCTTTCTTTTCCCCTGGTTTCAGGTCTTTTCTGATTTGTATAGAGTATATTTGCTGGGGATGTTGTTAACCTGTTAGCATTTTGTTCTCTCATTCATCTATTCTCCTCTGGACAAAATGACAAGACGAAAAAAATCACCTCAGCAAAAAGAACAAGAGGTAGTACCATCTGCCAGGGACCTTCTCAATAAGGACATTAGTACGACGTCGGACCTAGAGTTCAGAATCATGACTTTAAAGATACTAGCCGGGCTTGAAAAAAGTGTGGAAGTTATTAGAGAAACCCCTTCTGGAGAAATAAAAGAACTAAAATCTAACGAAGTCAAAATCAAAAAGGTTATTAATGAGGCATAATAAAAAATGGGGGCACTAACTTATAGGATAAATGAGGCAGAAGAGAGAATCAGCGATATAGAAGACCAAATGATGGAAAATAAAGAAGCTGAGAAAAAGAGAGAGAAACAACTACAGGATCACGAGGGCAGAATTCGAGAGATAAGCGATACGCTAAGATGAAACAACATTAGAATAATTGGGATCCCAGAAGAAGAAGAAAGAGAGAGAGGGGCAGAAGGTATACTGGAGCAAATTATAACAGAGAACTTCCCTAATGTGGGGAAGGAAACAGGCATCAAAATCCAGGAGGCAGGGAGACCCCCTCTCAAAATCAATAAAAATAGGTCAACACCCTGACATCTAATAGTAAAACTTACAAGTCTCAGAGACAAAGAGAAAATCCTGAAAGCAGCCCGGGAGAAGAGATATGTAACCTACAATGGTAGAAACATTAGACTGGCAACAGACCTATCCACACAGACCTGGCAGGCCAGAAAGGACTGGCAAGATATCTTCAGAGTACTAAATGAGAAAAATATGCAGCCAAGAATACTATATCCAGCTAGGCTGTCATTGAAAATTGAAGGAGAGATAACAAGCTTCCAGGACAGGGTGCCTGGATGGCTCAAAAGGTTAAGCATCTGCCTTCAGCTCAGGTCATGATCCCAGAGTCCTGGGATCGAGTCCCGCATCAGGCTCCTGCTCCTTGAGGGCCTGCTTCTCCCTCTGCCTCTCTCTCTCTCTCTCTGTCTCTCAAGAATAAATAAATAAAAAGTTAAAAAAAAAAAAAGCTTCCAGGACAAACAAAAACTAAAGGAACTTGCAAACACAAAACCAGCCCGCCAAGAAATATTGAAAGGGGTCCTCTAAGCAAAAAGAGAGCCTAAAAGCAGCATAGATCAGAAAGGAACACAGACAATATACAGTCACAGTCACCTTACAGGCAATACAATGGCACTAAATTCATATCTTTCAATAGTTACCCTGAATGTAAATGGGCTCAATGCCCCAATCAAAAGACACAGGCTATCAGATTGGATTAAAAAACAAGACCCATTGATATGCTGTCTGCAAGAGGCTCATTTTAGACCCAAAGACACCCCCAGATTGAAAGTGAGGGGGCTGAAAACCATTTACCATGCTAATGGACACCAAAAGAAAGCTGGGGTGGCAATCCATATATCAGACAAATTAGATTTTAAAAGAAAGACTGTAATGAGAGATGAAGAAGGACACTATATCCTACTTAAAGGGTCTATGCAACAAGAAGATCTAACAATTTTAAATATCTATGCCCCGAACATGGGAGCAGCCAATTATATAAGGCAATTAATAACAAAAGCAAAGAAACACATTGACAACAATAAAATAATAGTGGGGGACTTTAACACCCCCCTCACTGAAATGGACAGATCATCTAAGCAAAAGATCAACAAGGAAATAAAGACTTTAAATGAAACACTGGACCAAATGGACTTTACAGACATATTCACAACATTCCATCCCAAAGCAACGGAATACACATTCTTCTCTAGTGCCCATGGAATATTCTCCAGAATTGATCACATCCTAGGTCACAAATCAGGTCTCAACTGGTACCAAAAGATTGGGATTATTCCCTGCATATTTTCAGAACACAATGCTTTGAAACTAGAGCTCAATCACAAGAGGAAAGTCGGAAAGAACTCAAATACATGGAGGTTAAAGAGCATCCTACTAAAGGATGAATCGGTCAACCAGGAAATTAAAGAAGAATTAAAAAAATTCATGGAAACCAATGAAAATGAAAACACAACTGTTCAAAATCTTTGGGATGCAGCAAAGGCAGTCCTTAGAGGAAAGTATATAGCAATACAAGCCTTTCTCAAGAAACAAGAAAGGTCTCAAATACACAACCTAACCACACAACCTAACCCCACAGCTAAAGGAGCTGGAGAAAGAACAGCAAATAAAGCCTAAACCCAGCAGGAGAAGAGAAATAATAAAATCAGAGCAGAAGTCAATGAAATAGAAAACCAAAAGAACAGTAGAACATATCAATGAAACTAGGAGGCGGTTCTTTGAAAGAATTAACAAGATTGATAAACCCCTGGCCAGACTTATCAAAAAGAAAAGAGAAATGACCGAAATCAACAAAATCATGAATGAAAGAGGAGAGATCACAACCAACACCAAAGAAATACAAACAATTATAAGAACATATTATGAGCAACTCTATGCCAGCAAATTAGATAACCTGGAAGAAATGGGTGCATTCCTAGAGATGTATCAACTACCAAAATTGAACCAGGAAGAAATAGAAAACCTGAACAGACCTATAACCCCTAAGGAAATTGAAGCAGTCATCAAAAATCTCCCAACAAACAAAAGCCCAGGGCCAGATGGCTTCCCAGGGGAATTCTACCAAACAGTTAAAGAATTAATACCTGTTCTCCTGAAACTGTTCCAAAAAATAGAAATGGAAGGAAAACTTCCAAACCCGTTTTATGAGGCCACCATTACCTTGATCCCCAAACCAAACAAAGACCCCATCGAAAAGGAGAATTACAGACCAATATCCTTGATGAACATGGATGCAAAAATTCTCACCAAAATACTAGCCAATAGAATCCAACAGTACATTAAAAGGATTATTCACCACGACCAAGTGGGATTTATCCCTGGGCTGCAAGGTTGGTTCAACATCCACAAATCAATCAACATGATACAATACATTAACAAAAGAAAGAACAAGAATTATATGATCCTCTAAATAGATGCAGAAAAAGCATTCGACAGACTACAGCATCCTTTCTTTATCAAAACTCTTCAGAGTATAGGGATGGGGGAACATACCTCAATATCATAAAAGCCATCTATGAAAAACCTACAGCGAATATCATTCTCAATGGGGAAAAGCTGAGAGTTTTCCACCTGAGGTCAGGAAAGCGGCAGGGATGTCCACTATCACCACTGCTATTCAACATAGTATTAGAAGTCTTAGTCACAGCAATCAGACAACAAAAAGAAATCAAAGGCATCAAAATCGGCAAGGGGGAAGTCAAACTCTCACTCTTTGCAGATGATATGATACTGTATGTGGAAAACCCAAAAGACTCCACCCCAAAACTGCTAGAACTCATACAGGAATTCAGTAAAGTGGCAGGATATAAAATCAATGCACAGAAAGCAGTGGCATTCCTCTACACCATCAACAAGACAGAAAAGAGACAAATCAAGGAGTGAATCCCATTTACAATTGCACCCAAAACCATAAGATACCTAGGAATAAATTTAACCAAAGAGGCAAAAGATCTGTACTCAGAAAACTATAAAATACTCATGAAAGAAATTGAAGACACAAAGAAATGGAAAAACGTTCCATGCTCATGGGTTGGAAGAACAAACATTGTGAAGATGTCAATGCTACCTAGAGCAATCTACACATTCAATGCAATCCCCATCAAAATACCACGCACTTTTTTCAAAGAAATGGAACAAATAATCCTAAAATTTGTATGGAACCAGAAGAGACCCCGAATACCCAGAGGAATGTTGAAAAAGAAAAGCAAAGCTGGCGGCATCACAATTCCGGACTTCCAGCTCTATTACAAAGCTGTCATCATCAAGACAGTATGGTACTGGCACAAAAACAGACACATAGATCAATGGAACAGAATCGAGAGCCCAGAAATGGACCCTCAACTCTATGGTCAACTAATCTTTGACAAAGCAGGAAAGAATGTCCAATGGAAAAAAGATAGTCTCTTCAACAAATGGTGTTGGGAAAATTGGACAGCCACCTGCAGAAGAATGAAACTGGACCATTTCCTTACACCACACACAAAAATAGACTCCAAATGGTTGAAAGACCTAAACGTGAGACAGGAGTCCATCAAAATCCTAAAGGAGAACACAGGTAGCAACCTCTTCAACCTCAGCGACAGCAACTTCTTCCTAGAAACATCGCCAAAGGCAAGGGAAGCAAGGGCAAAAATGAACTATTGGGATCTCATCAAGATAAAAAGCTTTTGCACAGCAAAAGAAACAGTCCACAAAACCAAAAGACAACTGACAGAATGGGAGAAGATATTTGCAAATGACATATCAGGTAAAGGGCTAGTATCCAAAATCTATAAAGAACTTATCAAACTCAACACCCAAAGAACAAATGACCCAATCAAGAAATGGGCAGAAGACATGAACAGACATTTTTCCAAAGAAGACATCCAAATGGCCAACAGACTCATGAAAAAGTGCTCAACATCGCTCAGCATCAGGGAAATCCAAATCAAAACCTCAATGAGATACCACCTCACACCAGTCAGAATGGCTAAAATTAACAAGTCGGGAAATGACAGATGTAGGTGGGGATGCAGAGAAAGGGGAACCCTCCTACACTGTTGGTGGGAATGCAAGCTGGTGCAGCCACTCTGGAAAGCAGTATGGGGGTTCCTGAAAGAGATGAAAATAGAGCTACCGTACAATCCAGCAATTGCACTACTGGGTATTTACCCCAAAGATACAAATGTAGGGATCCGAAGGGATACGTGCACCCCAATGTTTATAGCAGCAATGTCCACAATAGCCAAACTGTGTAAAGAGCCAAGATGTCCATCGACAGATGAATGGATAAAGAAGAGGTGGTATATATACACAGTGGAATATTATGCAGCCATCAAAAGGAATGAGATCTTACCATTTGCAACAATGTGGATGGAACTGGAGGGTGTTATGCTGAGTGAAATAAGTCAATCAGAGAAAGACATGTATCATATTACCTCACTGATATGAGGAATTCTTCATCTCAGGAAACAAACTGAGGGTTGCTGGAGTGGTGGGGGGTGGAAGGGATGGGGTGGCTGGGTGATAGACACTGAGGAGGGTATGTGCTATGGTGAGCGCTGTGAATTGTGCAAGACTGTTGAATCACAGTTCTGTAGCTCTGAAACAAATAATGCAATATATGTTAAGAAAAAAAAAGAAGAAGATAGCAGGAGGGGAAGAATGATGGGAAGTAAGTTGGAGGGGGAGACGAACCATGAGAGACGATGGACTCTGAAAAACAAACTGAGGGTTCTAGAAGGGAGGGAGCTGGGGGGATGGGTTAGCCTGGTGATGGGTATTAAAGAGGGCACATTCTGCATAGAGCACTGGGTGTTATTCACAAACAATGAATCATGGAACACTACATCAAAAACTAATGATGTAATGTATGGTGATTAACATAACAATAAAATTTTTAAAAAAAAAAATGCAAAAAAAAAATAACCCAATTAAAAAATGGGCAGAGGACTTGAATAGATATTTTCCAAAGAAGACATACAGATGGCCAAGTGGCACAAGAAAAATGTTAAATATCACTAACTGGGGAAATGCAAATCAAAAATACAATGAGTTATCATATCACACTTGTTAGATAGGCTATTATCAAAAAATAAAAAAAATAACAAGTGTTGCTGAGGATGTGGAGAAAAGGAGACCCTCACACACTGCTGGTGGGACTGTAAATTGGTGCAGCCACTATGGAAAACAGTACAGGGTGGGGGTTCTCAAAAAGTTAAAAATAGAATTATCATATGATCCAACAATTCCACTTTGGGTATCTATCTGAAAAAAACAAAAACACTAATCCAAAGAGATATAGCACCCCATGTTTTTGGCAACATTATTCACAATAGCCAAGATATGAAAACTTCAGAGTTCATATATATATACATATGATTTATCTATATCCATATCATATCAATGTCCATATCATATATATGATTTAGAAACCACAGGTAAGGTATCCAAAGATTAAACCTCCTTGTGCACACATTACTTCTAAAATAAATTTCATCCTGGGGCACCTGGGTGGTTCAGTCCGTTGAGCAACCAACTCTTGATTTCGGCTCAGGTCCTGATCTCAGGGTTGTGAGATGGAGCCCCAGGTTGGGCTCCACGCTCAACAGCGTGTCTGCTTGGGATTCTTTTCTTCTGTCCTTCCCCTGCTCTCACTCCCTCTCTCTAAAATACATAGATAAATCTTTAAATAAAATAAATTCCATCAGAAGAAAATATCTTTCATTTATGAAATCTTCAAGCTCTCTATGTGTGGCATTCTAAAATATCCACATCTTGAAATGACTAGAAGAGAAAAACAAAAAGGCTTAAATATAGAGCACTAGCAATTTGCCTAAGAGGCAAAATCTGGTATTTATATAGCATTCAGATGAGGATGGAATTTAAAATACAGTGACTTTTTGGAGAAGCTGGTAAGTCTGCTCTGATGTCTCATTACCCTTTATCTGGGATACTATGGAGTTACTAGGTCATTTCTGAGGTCCTTCTGAGAAATTTCAGTATCTACACAATATATTTTTCTTTCCTCTGCTACAACAAAATTTACTACATTCCCTCCTTACATTCTTTAATTTCCAAACTATTTCTACAATGTAAGAATAACTAGTTACTAAAACTAAGAAATGAAATTATTATAACTTATTAACCCTAGGGACTACTGTCCATAATATTTTTTCTGACATAGCCTAAATTCTAAAGTATAAATTTTATATTAAGATTACAAATTTTATATTACAAATGGTAAAGCTTTTTACTGTGACTTTAGTTAGAGAAAATAAAAACTATACAGAAATACTAATATCATCATCAGACAAACACACTGCTTTAAATTTTTCTCAGGAATGTGGGTATGACTTTTTTTTCATTGATAAAATAATATACATCCTCAAGAAGGTAAATTTACAGGGCACACAAACAATATTTATGAATTATGAATGAACCGAAGTAAATGAACTAAGAGGTTGTGATTGTGAAATTTATTGGAAACAGTTATTTTATAATGATAAATGATAAAAATCAAAAGTAGTCTATAGATGTGCCAATTCTTTCCATCATTTCTATAGCCTGTCTCAGTGTCCCTAAGAGTCATATGAGGACTAGACATACACCTGATGTGGTAGAAACTCAGTGCCTTGTGGGGTCCAACAGAGAAATTGCACAGGAGGCCACAGAACCATAATGTGGAGTATAACTCACCCTTGAACAGGACATGCTTGAACTGAGTGGGTCCACCTACACACTGATTTTTTTTCAATAAATACTGTACACTACGGTAAACGATTTTCACCTCATGATTTTCTTAACATTTTTTCCTCTGGCTTACTTTTATGGTAAAAATACAGTATATAATACATATAATATACAAAATGTGTGTCAACTGTTCATGCTATCATAAGGTCAACTGTAGGCAATGAGTAGTTAAGTTCTGGGGGAGTCAAAAGTTATATCCAAATTTTCAACTGCATGTGGGTTGGGACCCCTAACCCCTGCATTGTTCCAAAGTCAACTGTATTTCATTTCTACTTATCATTTGAGGATTTATTCACAGGCTTAGATTACTTCATCTTATACTTACTATATCATGGGAGGAAGATACCAAGAACACCACCTTATTTTATTGTTCACATAAAATACCAAGTAAGCCTCAGAGAATAAGTCATTCATAGTAACTATGTGCAGAAAATGCATTTGTAGGAACTCTAAACTGAATACAAAATACTGACATTTTTGAAAGAAACTGAATTGTATCAAATCGATAATAAAATTTCTCCCATGATTCCCTGGACATATTTTGAATCAATAAAATCATTGACAGTTAACAGCCATAATGATGCCATCAACACAAATTGTACAATGCAGGATGTATCTAGTTATTAATGGGCAGGATTTATTATATTGATCAGGCCATTAAAAGAGTAATAAATGCCAATTTCCATCCTGTGCATATCTTGGACTTAATTTATAAACTCCTCAAATATATCAACATAATACTTTACCATCAGTGATGCAAGCAAAATAAAAATTTTAGGACTAAAATCACTCATAGGTTTATTTAGTTTTAAAGTAATGTAGTTCTTTCTAGGAAATGAAAAAATAATTCAAAACCTTTCAATCAATGAGAGTAGGGTTTCCCAATTCAGATTTAAATCCAAATTTAATGGGCATTAATTGCATACTTTGAGAGTAAATGCAATTGTTATATGTAAATCTGAAAACTGACAATTTTGAGAACACCGAAAATATCCTTACAGTCTCCTGGGTAAAATCTCTGAAAACTAGAACTGAAATGTAAGGCAACTAACTTAACTGAAACTTAATTATTGTGTTTTTGCTTCTCTGAAGCCTGTGAAGTGAATAAGGTGGCAGTAAGGGAAGCTAGTAAAACGAAGCTGTGAAGCCCCAAGTTAACAGTCGGTCTCCAACACCATTAAGGAAGAAATTTCCTGGCCCATGTACTCAACGATGATGGTCTCTGAGCGACAACATTTGTAGAAAAGGAAGTGTCAGGATATTATAACTTGATAGCATTAGCTGCCTGGCTCTTAGTAAGAAAGAGGAATTAGTCTAAGCTGCTTTGACCTCTGTAACAACCCTGTAGGTAGGTGCTCTTATAATAATCACTGTACATGTATATAAAATGAATCACTGAGCAGCTGAATGATCTTCTCCAAGTGACACAGGTAGAGAGTGTCAGAATCAATATTTGAACTCACTGTAACCTGTGCCAACTCCAAGATCCTTAACCCTCATGAATATTGTCTCTATAATCATCTCTCCTGCTTTGGAATCATATAATTCTTGTCTCATTTTAAATTTATAGTCAACCAGTACCTTTCTGTCTCCAGTTTGACTTCCTATGAAGATGTACTGATAGACCTGTGATGTCCCTATAATTCCAATTTAAATGTTCTTGTTCTTGTGATAATTAACTTTGTTTAATTTATAATTTGGTTATAACATAATAAACAACATTATTTATTTACTGCACCAATAAATTAAAGTGATGCTTTCAAATTTTCTGGCTATCTCAAAAGTAAATCAAACAATGAATTTTCATGTGGAATAAACATAAAATGAAAGGCACATAAGATTAGTATAATTGGCTATAAAAGAGCTTTCTCTTTCTCTCCCTCTCTCCTACTTGAAATGAATCTTAACTACAGTAGTCAGAGACTTTCCACTTCTTCAACAGAGGAATTATGTATTTTATTTTATTTTTTAAAGATTTTATTTATTTGACAGAGAGAGAGACACAGAGGTAGAGGGAACACAAGCAGGGGGAGTGGGAGAGGGAGGAGCAGGCTTCCCGCTGAGCAGGGAGCCCGATGCTCAATCCCAGGACCCCAGGATCATGACCTGAGCCGAAGGCAGATGCTTAACGACTAAGCCACCCAGGCGCCCTGAATTATGTATTTTAAACTTTGTATCTCCAGTTTGTTATAAAGTGATTGTTACCTAATTTTTTTTAAATGAAAAAAATGTGCCTGAGTCAACTAGTTATCTAGAAAAAACTTGATATTTTCTTGCTTCTGAGCCACATTTCAACTCTGGTAATGTGTTTCCCATCAACATGTAAGATGGCACTGCTCTACAGAAACTTTTTTATTATATTTTTTTGCCTCTTCCCAATGGGGAACAACTGATGGTAATTTTGATACTCCATCCCACTAGGTTCGTCACAAATAGAGATTATAGTTGTACAGATTCTCGCACAAATATGGTGGTTTTCTCATTCTTGTACTTTCTGGAGTCTAATGTATCAAAAGAAATGTTTCATGATTAGGTGCAAAGACAGAGGAAACCTCTAAGGCTCTCTTAGCCTGGGAAGTAGGAAAAAATTAAGGAGTTCAATTGTGGCACCACAAAACTGGAACGGAATTGAAAGGCTTGAAGACTGAATCAAATGAATGATAAGCCATATTTAATGATTTAGAAGAGATTATCTCAAAGGGGAGAAAAACGGAGTATTAAAAGAGGAATGAAAAGGTCCAAGAAAGGCAAACTTGCCTTCTCTCTTTTTTTTTTAATTTTATTTTATTATGTTATGTTAGTCACCATACATCATTAGTCTTGATGACCTCTCTGGAGAGCTGCAACTATGCAGCTGACAAGCTGTTGACGGTTAAAGGCCTCATAGTAACTGAAGAGTTGGTGGATGCACTGAACAGGATAAATAGGGTGACATAACTACATCCTTAAACCTCATTGTCTTGTGGAACCTGCAATGTTTGGAAACTTCATTAAGACCTTGAGCTCAAAGACAGTTGTGCACACTTCCCTAATGTGTGTGCATGTGTGTGAATGGTAAGATCACTCGTGATAAGTGGTGCCACCCTCCCTTTCCATTAGGCATTAGATTACATTATTTTGCAGTTCTATTAGTGAAAGGAATCTGGGTTTTGCCACAGAAATATTAATGGCACAAGTAATCAGCTAATTCTTGATATCTGGATGTATTTCCACTAATGTTTCATGATTTTTCAAGATAAAAAAGAATTCGTAATGTAGTAAAAAACAATCTATTCCAATAATTAGTAGCTTTTATGAAGAAGGGTCTGAAGTATATTATAGGGTTTGAGTGAGATTGTTTTGAGGGTGTAGGTATGTCTCTGAAGGAAAGTGTCTAATTCTCTTCTTATCCAACCTCTACCATGGTCTCACATACAGATCTTGACTTGATTTTTTTCCCCTTAATTAACAGTTTCTATCATTATTATAGGTGGTCATATGTCCTACAGCATGGACATGTGAAGAGCTTGGGCCATACTCTCTGGCTACGTTTTCTTTTCTTTTCTTCCTACTCTTATTACTGCCCAAATTAAATGTTTCCCAAATACCCAAGTCTTTCTCTTGTTGGATCTTATTTCTACTTTGAGCTATTTTTGTATATCTGTGATTCTGCAAAATAAAGGGTGCACTGTGTAAAAATTACAGATTGTCATTTTTTTCAAACTAATATATTTTAGGGAAAAAAGGAAGAAAAGAGGAAACTCTGAAAAGGCTTAATATTTTGTTTTGTTTTGTTTTGTTTTTGTCCTCTTTATTCTCTTCCACCAATATCACCTTTTTCCAATTTAAAGACATACAGGCAAACCTGACAATTAACTCAGTTTGGCTCCATATTTAGTGATACATTTGAGAGAGAGAATACATCTACAATAATTGTAGTAAATGGACTTCTACAGAATTCAACCCATTACAATAGCCTATTTATCCTAACTCCATTTTTTTTCTATTTCATGCTGCTGCAATTGAAAAAAAAAAAGAGGATTTTGTTTAAGACATAGATCATCCATCACTTCTGTACTCTTTTTCTATAAAATAATATGATCCTTGTTACAGCCATGGATGAAGCCTGAATACCTACAGGTAACTACAGGATAGTAGCAAGGGCACATTTACTCATTCTTGATTAGTTCCTTTTCCTCTGATACTGGTGAGTTTGTCTTTGATAAACATTTATTCTCAATGCAATGGTAGTCCTAAAACATCTGATTTTTAAAGAGAAAGAAATCGCTATTAGAAAGGGATATGCCTACCACAAGAAATCCCTGCCATCATGGAGTTTCTTTTAAGACCAAGTGACTAAACAAGAACAAGAACTACTTTTTGGAACAAAAGAACTACAAAACATTTCTGCATAGGCAGTGGTTGCTAGTTTGGCTTTTCTGACACAAAAGGCATTCTGAATTAAAAAAGAATCACATTTCAATGTCACACTACAAATCACAGAGAACACAAAACGGGTATAAAGAGAAATTCTTCCCTTACCTTAGGAGGTACTGATGGACTGAAGAAAGTAAAGACTGGTATCCTTCCCTTGGAGACTGAAAGGAATAATAGATTTCTTTTGGAGTCAGAAAATTTAACTCGAAAAAATATTCCTCTGAAACATATCTACAAGTCAGGAAAATTTAACAGCAATTCTTAATACTGGGCAATATTCAACAAAATCTGGTTTTTTTCTATGAGTGACTATGATAGAAATTTAAACCAGTTATTGAATAGAAGTCATGTACTACCACTTGAATAGTGTAGGAACAGCCAGAGTTCAAGAAATTAAAATCTGAGAAAATACTGTCTTCATAAAGATTTTATGGACATAGATCATTATTCTCATTGTGTTTCAGAAGGCACAGACTTGGGAAAAGTCAATAGCCTCACTCAGGTTTTTTTCCCAGAGTATAGAAAAAGCTGATAATAATAGCATAATTAACTTCTTCAGAAGAGATTCCTTTCAACTGAGTTTTAGGTTATTGAACACATTCACCCAATATGGGCTAGCAGTAATACATAGATTCTGAAGTCAATATTGGAAAAATATAAACCATAGAATAATTGGGATAGATTACTTAATCCTTCAAAGTAGGTATGTTTAAGACAGACAGTAATAAATTAAGGATTTGCCCTGTAATCCCCAGAGGAACAACTAGCAATTAAAATAATAAAAATGGGGGCTTCTGGGTGGCACAGTTGGTTAAGCGTCTGACTCTTGATTTTGCCTCAGATCATGATCTCAGGGTTGTGACATTAAGCCCCATGTCAGGCTCCGTGCTGGGCATGGAGCCTGCCTAAATTCTCTCTCTCCTTCTCCTTCTGCCCTTCCCACCCTCTCAAAAAAAAAAAAAAAAAAGAATATAAAAGATTTGAACATTATCAAACATCTTAACCTAATGATAATTAGTAACTGATACTTATGAAACACTACCCTTCAATTGTAACATACATTTTTTGAGAAAATGATTGTTGAGGATACTTATTCTTTTTAAGAGCACATTAAACAAAAAGCAAAATACAGCACATACTGCACATAAAACAAGTGTCAATACATTCAAAAGTACTGAAATCATACATTATTCTCTGGTCACGGCAAAATTGAATTAAAGAGGTAAGAAGATACCTAAAAATAGCTAAATTTAAAGCTCTCTTGGTTTCAGTAGCCTACCCTCTTTATTCCTTTTTTTTTAAAAGATTTTTATTATTTATTTGAGAGAGAGTGAGAGAGAGAGAAAGAGTACTAGCAGGAGGGAGGGGCAGAGGGAGAGGAAGAAGCGACTCCCGCTGAGCAGGGAGCCCAATGAAGGGCTCCATCCCAGGTGTGGGGATCCATCCCAGGACACTGGGATCATGACCTGAGCCAAAGGCAGACGCTTAACCAAATGAGCCTGAGTGGCGCCCTCTTTATTTTTAAATATGCCCACACCTTGAAAAGAGATAGGTACTCTCACTTTCACTTTCAGTTCTGAAACATGTACAAAGCAAATTACAGTACTCTTCCCTTATCTGCAGGATATCCAAGACTCCCAGTGAATGCCTGAAATTGCAGACAGTATTAAACCCTATATATACTCTATGTTTTTTCTGTACATACATACATATGATCAAGTGTTATTTATAAATTAGGCACAGGAGGAGATTAACAAAAATAACTAATAATAAAATAGAACAATCGTAACAATGGACTGGGATAAAATTATGAACGTGGTCTCTCTCTCTCAAAATATCTTAATGTACCGTACTCACCCTTCTTGTTATGATGTGAGATGATAAACTGTCTATGTGATGAGATGAGGTGAGGTGAATGATGTAGACTTTGTAACACCGAATTAGGCTATTGACCTTCTGGCTATTCATCAGAAGGAGGATCATCAGCTTCCGGACCATGGTTGAATGTGGGTAACTGAAACCATGGAAAGCGAAACCAATAGACAAAGCGTCCTATGGTACCAAATCATCCACTGTTGAGTGAGCAGCTTTTTGCCTAAGAGCAAATACAGTTTCATTTTTCATTTAGTGATTAACCTTTCTGTGCACAGAACTCTAAGCCAGAAAACTGGGGAGAGAAATGGTGTAGAGTAGGATTCAGGTATGAAAATCATTCAGAATTAACTAAAAGATACTGCTACCAAACCAAGGAGATTGAAAACATTTTTAAAGTAATCCTGAATTTTTTAAAATACAGGAAAGAAAGGTCAAAGTTGATGTTGATAATTCTTTGTAATATAAATTTTGCCCCTGGAATTTATTTTTCTTCTAAGTCCTTAAACAAATTTCTAAATAGTTCTACAACAGTTTTAGAATTTATATAATCGGATAATACTTTATTTTTTATGTATGACTTGATTATTTAACATTCCTTAAATGTTATAATGGAAATTTATTAATAATTCTAATGCTAAAAAAAATTTCCCTATTAAACCAGAGAAAAATGTCTATTGGATTTTTTTATTTTGACTGGCAGAAAAAATATAGGGTATTATATTAGGAATAAACAAAATTTCTGGACATATTTATCTGGCTATTATAGATTGCAACTTTTTTCGGAAAAAAAAAAACATTGGACAACATTATAAGGATCAGCCAGAGAACATAAAAAAACTTAATAGGAAAAAAACTGTCAACTGGTCTATTTCTTCCATTATTCTGTATTTTTTATTTAGCCCTTAATCTGAAATTAATGTTCAAGTCCACTCTAAGATAAAAATACAATAGTTACAATTTTTTTAAAAAATGTAAAGTATTTACCTTCACTGTTTTTTATTATTTAGGACTCTTTCAACAAGCTGGTTTGAATTATTGAATTTTGGCCAGCTCACAGGCTAGATGAAGACTCATGGTGTGATTATAAGGTATAGTCATTAAAATCTCTTTTTATGAAACCATTATATTTGGAAAATTTAATAATAATATTTTTATGAAATCCATAAACAGAGGAGAAAACTTGTAGATCATTTACATACTTTTTGAATTTTCATTCATTTGTTAAAACGTGTGTTGAATATTTAGCCAAGGTCATAGTTTCCCGGTTATCGTGAAATAATCCCATCAGTACATTTAGTTGTAGTATTTTCTTGAAAAGACACTGGCCATATCACCATCTCAATAGTTAGAGAGCCCCATTTAATCCTGTGTTTTCTAGAATAGTAGCCTCTAACTCAATCTGAGCTTGAATGAAATGAAAATTTCTCTAAATGCACAAGAAATGTCTTGTGCTTAATTATAGCAGAGAAATGGAAAATTACTTTCATGGAGGAGGACAGTGGTGCCCAAGAATGCAAGTGGAGTTGAGCATCCCAAACTGGATGAGATCCAATTGCACACAATGAATCACAATTATAGACAGACATAAAACCAAAGCCACTGTAAGCCAGAACTCTGTATCTAGTTGACTGAATTTATTTTATTCAACTTAAAATTTGTTTAATTCAATTTGAGTATGTTCTTAAACTACTGAATGACTGAATATAATTACTCATTTTAAAAACACACTTGATGTTAAAACACACATTGTTTCTTACATGTTCTATATTTCAAGATATAAATTTTATATGAAAAAGAAGTATAATTTAGGAAGAGAATATGATATAAAATTGCTATTCCTGAAAGAGAACTATTTGTAAGTGAGAAATACAGGCAATAGGGAGATGGAAAGGGATCACGTTTACTTAGTGGAAGTAGGAAGATTTAATGAATATTTTTTGAAGAAACTTTTGCAGATCAACAAGACAGAAAGAGACAAGGCAGAGGGTGGAGATGAGAGAGAGAGAGAGAGAGACAGACTGTGAAGGGAATAAAGAGGCAAAGGTGTGGGTTAGAATGGATTATTTTAACTACACAAGAGTGGGTTACCAAGATCCCAGTGTTATTTCTGTCTGATTGAATTAGAGAGTGGATCAAGACTCCTACATTCTTGGTAACAGAAACCCCATTGGGTGGTAATGAAATTACAAAGAGAAAAATTTCATGCAAATAGAAGAGAATTGTATTTGAGCATTGACTACATAGGATCTACTTATTTGCATCTTTGGAGAAGGAATGAAGGAAAGTTTGGATGGAGTTTTCCACATAAAATAATGCCATCCATAGGTGAAGAATGTGACCTATTCTTAAATGTGTTGAGAGAACCTGTGGGCTATAGGGGATTTCCTGTCTTGCCCTATTGCTTCTCCTGCATGGGAAGGTTTTAGTCAGTGTAATGTTAAGGAATCCATCATGTATTTGTGTGGCCAGATTTCCCCACTTAGACTTCTCATGGGTCACTCTTCATAAGTGACACTTTAAATATTACAAATGGAGAATTGGGAAAACATCGATGCTATCTCTGCCAATGCTCTCTTTGGAATTCAGAGTAATCTAGGGAGTCTTTAACTCAGAATATCCTCCCCACTCTTGTTTTTACTTTGAAGGATTGGGACTACTTATAGAGGAGGACTGCACAGGGAGTCAGTAGCTTGGAATACTGGCCAAATACTGGTGATCCAAGGTCTATGGATCTAGAAAATGAAACTACATTGATGGGGGTATAGATGGACTCTGTCAAAGCTAGCATGTTTGCCTGTGATGTGGTTTCATTAGAGATTCTGCAACTAGAACCATGTATTTCTTAGTTTATTACAGGGATATTTTAAAATGGTAGACATACTTTTTTTTTTCCTCAAAGAAATATAGTTAAGTAGTGCCCCTTCAGGGGAGAAGAAGACATTTTTCATCAAAGGAGAAAAACTAGTCTTCAATCAGAGGAGAAACCCAAAAGTATGGGTATTATAAAAACGTTTCCTTACCCAACACAAAACCATCAAGATGCCCAAGAAGCGGAAGACTGAAAAATAGGGCCATGGGGCAGAAGTGCCATCTGCAAGATATGACTATGGTATAGTCAGGGATTGAGAGATAGAATAAAGCCACTTTTAACAGTTGTTGTATCTCTAGCATCTAGAATACTTGCAAGAAAATAGGAGGGTATTAACAAGTATTTGTATTTGAAGCGATGAATGAGGGGGGGAAAAGCCACCTTCGTTTCTCCCTGTTCCTCCTTAAATGTGTAATTTATTAAATTATGTATGGGGTCTCTATGGGCTGTGTGTTTAATTTGCACATTTTTCTTCATTATAACATAATTACAGTAAGTCACTGAACTGGCCACTTTCTGCTGATTTTATTCCTTAACAATTTTTTTTTACTATTAACTCAAACTTTATGCCTTTTTTCTCCTTCTATACAATAGATTGTCTCACTTTCCTTTTTAAGATTTATTTCCAGGCTATATCAAGAATAATGAGAAACTAAATTTCAAGACACTAGTATGCCTAATAGAGGTAATATCATATATTCAAAAGTTCTTTTTATTTATAATAATGTTTATATAACATTTATATAATGTTTATAGCATAAATATTGTAAAGTAATCATATATTAAGTACATAGTTTGAAGAATTTTTACAAAATTATAATACCTATGCACCTACTTCTACTCACCCTATACATATTAACGTGTCCCCTGTCTATCATTACCTCCCTGCAGTCCTAACTACTATCTTATTCTGAACATTTTATAAACATAGTAATCTCAGTATGTACTCTTTTCTGCCTGGCTTTATTCAGGCAAATTATGTTACTGAGATTCATCTATGATGTTCTTTTATATTTCAGAGTCACGTTTAATTGTACAAATCTCAGTTATTGTTTTAATCTACTCTACTGTTGATAGTGTTAAAATTAAATAAAACATGTAGATCAGACTTGAGAATTCCCTGAGCAGACAAAACTATTTAAGCCCCTCAAGCAAAGCTAACTCTAGCTTATTTCGTCAACATAGCATAACTTAACTCGGTTATTTCTTGTAAATATCTCTAACAGTCATAAAATAAACTTAAGTCATCCTTTTAAAAAATGATATGAAATAATCACTTTTAACCAATCCCCTGCCCTATGGAAACCCCATTGTAATAACCAATCATTGTAAAAGCTAAGCAACTTCCTCATTTCTCCTTTATAAGCCTTCCTGTAATATCATGCCTCTAAGCTTCATATCAGTTTGGGGTTTGGATTATCCCAGTTCAGGAACTGTTCTTATACCTACAATAAACTCAATAAATACTGTTTTACTGATCTAGTGATCTTCATTTTGCTATTTCTGAATTTTCTGACAACAGGAATTTGAATGTTTCCATTTTGAAGCTTTATGAATATTGTTTTGAACATTCTTGTATATGTGTTTTAGTGTACATGCTTATGTATTTCACTTAGAGATATATCTGGGAATAAGTTTTTTGAGACCATAGGTTTTACATATATTGGCCTTAAATAGTTATTGCCAAATGTGTCTCCAAAATGCTTATAACAATTTATATTCTTAAAACAATTACACTAGTAATGCACCTACTGAACATATTTTAGAACACTTATCATTCGTTCTTTGAATTTTAGTCATTCTAGTGGGTTTTTCTTGATAATAAACTTTGAAGCTTGAAAAAAAAAATAGTATCTGGGAAACAAAAGCAGTCCTTGCATTCTAGAATGGAAATTGAGATTTGTTTTCAAGGCAGATTTCTGTTTTACCCTGTGGAATGCTATTTGCTGGGCTACTAATAACTAAAGGCAGTTTTTAGGGAAATCCTTAATATGGAGAAATGAGAAAATTTTCGTGCTTCAGGATGAATTTTGAAATGTAATTTGAAAAGCAAAATAACAGCAACGTACTCTATAAAATAGAACCCCTTCAGCTTAAAAAAATCTGATTTACTATACATATTTTGCTTACTTCCTTAGTAGTTGCTAGACTTTATATGTATATATTAACTTATCAAAATCTATTTCAGGTTTATATTGATTTAATGTAAGTCAGTGAGATTCAGAAACATTATTCTTGCATGGCTCTATTTCTCCCCACTTCTTTTTTGGGTTATTATTATTATAAATATTTTAAATAAATATAAATTATATTATAAATGTAAGCTAAATAAACATTATTATAAATACAAATAAAACAATTATAAATAATATAAATTATAAACATTTATAAGAAATATAAATATCATAATTATATATTATAAATGTTAGAAATATGAATACATAAAACATGTTTTTATTACTTTATCATGTTTTTTAAGTTGTTATTATTAAAGTATAGTTGACATATGATGTTATATTAGTTTCAGATGTACAACATAGTGATAAGGGAATTCTATACATTATACTATGTTCATCATGATAGGTATAGCTTATATTTGTATACTTTTTAAAGACATTACAAGAAGAAAAGAGAGTAATATATTTAGAGTGTTCGTATTGTTAACCTTCTTATTTACCATTTCTAGTTTCCATCATTTATTCCTGTGAATTTGAGTTATCCTTTGCTGTCATTTACTGAGCCCAATATACCATTGCTCTAACAGTGCCACAGCATAAGCTGTGACTGGTCCAAAAATACAATTACATATACATACATACAATTACATATATATACACACACACACACTTTTTTTTTAAAGATTTTATTTATTTATTTGAGAGAGAGAGAATGAGACAGAGAGAGAGCATGAGAGGGGGGAGGGTCAGAGGGAGAAGCACACTCCCTGCTGAGCAGGGAGCCTGATGCAGGACTCAATCCCGGGACTCCAGGATCATGACCTGAGCTGAACACAGTTGCTTTAATCTTTTTTTTTTTTTTTTTTTGAGAGAGAGAGAATGAGAGATAGAGAGCACGAGAGGGAAGAGGGTCAGAGGGAGAAGCAGACTCCCTGCTGAGCAGGGAGCCCGATGTGGGACTCGATCCGAGGACTCCAGGATCATGACCTGAGCTGAAGGCAGTCGCTTAACCAACTGAGCCACCCAGTAACCCTACACACACACTTATATTTAGTTTTATTAAATTGATTTAAAATCAATTATGGTAAAAATATACAGTTATACTGTCTTTTATAATTCCATAGTTACCTTTACTAGTTCTCTTCGTTTTTTTGTGTTTGTAGATTTGAATATCTGTCTGAAGTTACTTGTGTTCAGCCTGAAGAACTTCCTTTAGCATTTCTTGTAATATTTCTCTACTAGCAACAAATTATGTAACTTTCTATATAGCTAGGAATGTCTTTTATTTCGGTTTTAGTTTAATGGATACAAGATACTTTGTTGACAGTTTTTTCTTGCAGGACTTTGATTATCCCTTCCCACTGCTTCCACTACTTTTTATAAGATGTTAGCTCTTATTTTTATGGGGGATCATTTGTAAGTAATGAGTCATTTTTCCCTTGTTACTTCCAAATTTTTTTCTTATTATGGCTTTCACAATTTTTAACATGATGTGTTTGCTTTATTCTACTTGGATCTGTCAATCTTCTTGGAAGTGTAGATTAATGCTTTTCATCAAATTTGGGAAGTTTTCATGCAGTATTTCTTCTGCTTCTTTTTCTCTCTTCTCTCCTCTTGGCACTCCTATTGCATGTGTGCTGGCATGCTTAATGATGCCCCACATTTCTCTGAAGCTAGGTTCCTTTTTCTTCATTCTTTGTGTGTGTGTGTGTGTGTGTGTGTACCTCTGATTGCACAATCTCTATTGATTTTCCTTCAAGTGTGCTCATTTTTTTCCTGCCAGTCCAAAGCTACTGTCAAACTTCTCTAGTAAACTTTTCATTTCCATTATTTTACTTTTCAAATTTACAATTTCCATTTGGTTTGCTTTTTACATGATTTCAATCTATTTATTGGTATTTATTTGATGAGGCATTGTCAGCATCACTTCCTTTACAAAACATGATTTATTTCTTTAAACATATTTTTCATGGTTATTTTGAAGTCTTCTTTGACTAAAGAGGGCGAGTTAATCTCACAGGTAATTTATACTGTCTTTTTTTCTACCCGTGTGAGGGTCAGACTTTCTTTTTTTGTATGAGTATTCATGAATCAAACCTTTATTTTGTTGGAAAGCAAACACTTTAGGTAACATATTGTAGTAGCACTGGGTACTGCTCCTTCTCACCTGTTACTACTGTTTGCTCATTTGTTTACTGACAGGCTGGAATATATTAGTAAAGTCTGTTTCCTATAGTGTAAAATCTACTTACACAAAATTGTTGACCCATGGCTCTGGAGCTGGAGGTGGGGACAATAGCAGTCTTGTGCTTTGCATGCTGGGGCTCAGTAAAAGGGCCAGGGCAATACTGGGTGTTTTTCTCAAATTGATGCCAGCAGGCTGGGTCCAGAGGACCCCGAGGGAGTCCCATAGGATCAGCCAAGAGGGTCTGTGGCTTCGCGAAGGATGGAAATCAAATGCAAGCCAACAGGGAGTGAGAGCAGAGTTTATTGAATATACATAGAGAGCAGACACGGAATGTCTGGGAGACTCAAAAAGGAAAGGAGGGAGTCTTGTCTTTGTTCAGGATCTGGGGGTTTTTACTGAGGATGGTCATCTGTTGTACCTGTCCCCTGAGGTATCCAGGAACCAGTTAGAACAAAGACGAGGGCCCAGGTGTTATTTCTTGGATCCAGGGGGCCTTGGCAGCAAGATGTCTAGTGCTGGTGGTCTAGAATACACATTGTCCTCATTCTCACCTGGTCTTCCTTAAATATTATCTATTCTAGAGAAATCATTTAACTCCTTGTCCCTTAGAAGGAGGATATATGCTATCTGCATTATGAGGTATGTATAAAATGGAGTAGGGGTGCAGGTCCTAGCAAGAATAGAAGCAGGAAAAGGAAAAAAAATAAAACAGATTTTTATGGAGTCTTTCAGTTTCCCTGTCTCAAAATTGTCTCTACTAGTACAGAGTCCTCACTTGAATGAGCCAGTGTTAGTGAGTTAAGGGGCCTAGTATTACCATGTGCGCCATCCCTGAGTTTGAGCATCCATCTCATAAGTGGGGGATATGCACAAGAAGGGAGCATCTTATCCCTTGGCTTCACTCACTCAGAACTTAGCCCCTGCTACTGGTAGCTCAGGGGTAGGAGGATGATGTGGACCCTCTGCCTCCCCTACACAACTCTTTTCTCCCTCAGCTGGGGGACAGGAGAAGAGGAAGCCCTGTGCTCTGGGCTGCACTAGTCTGGAACAGATTTTCCATCACACTAGGCTGGGAGTGGGAAGGCAGGGAGAGGATCATGCACGGTTCAAATGCTACCAATTCTCACTGTGATTAGCATGGTCTAGTACAATTTCTTCAATAAATGTGTCTAATTTGCTGTTAGCCCTTAGTACCATTTTCAGAGGACTGAAAATTTTTGCTTTATTGAGGTATAATTGATATACAAAAATTGCATACATTTAATATATACATCTTGATGAGTTTGGACATATGTATGTATCTGTGATACCATCAACAAAATCAAGGTACTAAACTTATCCATAACCTCTAGAAATTTCTTTGTGTTCATGTGTGTCTGTATGTATGTGTGCATGATAAAAACAATATGAAATCTGGGCGCCTGGGTGGCTCAGTTGGTTAGGCGACTGCCTTCGGCTCAGGTCATGATCCTGGAGTCCCGGGATCGAGTCCCGCATCGGGCTCCCTGCTCAGCGGGGAGTCTGCTTCTCCCTCTGACCCTCTTCCCTCTCATGCTCTCTCTCATTCTCTCTCTCTCAAATAAATAAATAAAATCTTAAAAAAAACCAATATGAAATCTATACTCAATATATTTTAAAGTGCACAATACCATGTTGCTAATGATTGGTACTATGTTGCACAGATCTCTAGAACTTGGTCATCTTGCATAGCTGAAACTTGGTACCCACTGAGCAAAAAATCCCTATTCTTCCCTGCCCTGCAGCCCCTAGCAACCACCATTCTATTCTTTGTTTCTATAGGTTTGACTATTTTAAATACCTTGTATAAGTGTAGTGATGCATCAAAAAGAATAAAATACTTAAGAATAAACTTAATCAAGGAGATGAAAGGCTTGTACATAGAAAACTATAATATTTTCTGATGAAATAAATTAATGCAGACAAAAATAAATAGAGACAACATCAAATTGTTTTTTTAAAAATAACTTTGACCTGTTTCAGTGGGAATTAGGTCTGTGGAGCTCCTCACACAATGCCATTCTGTTAAAAAAAATTTTTTTTAAACCCACTATATTTTGATTCCACTCTGCCTGAATGTTTTTATTATTACCGAAGATGTAACTATTCCCATTTAGGAACTTCTCTTTTCATTGGTTACTGTCAGGATAAGACAACAGCAAGTGAGGACTGTTTGTTGTTGTTGTTGTTGTTGTTGTTGTTTCACTTTCTGCCAAAGAAAAATGCCAAAAAAATATAGTCTAGCCTTTGCTTATCAAAAATGTTTTTGGAAGGGTGAATTTATACATAGTGTGTTATTTGGTAATATGTTAACTAGACGGAGGGAATCCAACATGTATTCTTAGGGCTTCTGTACATCCTACTGAGTTAGAAAATACCTTTTGCTTATATAGATGGATTTTCATTGAAAGGAAAGTTTTCATTCTCAAACATCCTAAAAAGTCTACAATTTTAAAGAATGAAACAAACTATGAGCAATAAGAAGGAATGAACTCTACTCTTTTCAAGGGGTTGGATGTGAACAGAGTCTTGCAGAAGTTTGAAAAACAGTGAAAAAAAAAATGGTTACACCCGGATATTTGTATTTAAAAAGTTTAACTGGACACAGTCACATGGAAACTTGCCAGAAACTAGGTGAAATCCAGTTTGAGCTCATTGTTTCAATGTACAAACTCTTCTAATAGATTATTTGTTTCTAATACACATAAGTGTCAGTGATATTTTGTTAAAAAATATGTTGGGGACCAGAGTGAAATACAGTCTGTCTGCTGACTTTTCTATCCAAAGTGGGAGAAATCAAAATAGAATTGAGATCATCCCTGAAAGGGTCCTTGGAGAACATCTGAACCTACAAGTGATCAGAGACCATATTATGATGACAAGAGGAGAAAACTATAGCTGAAGAACCTGAAACTTGCTCTGGAGCACCATCAGCCAACTGACCATAAACTCACATTTCGGACACTATCAAATTAAAATAAATGAATATTGATTTCTTAATAAAGACCTTGATAACTGATGCTCCCACTCTACCCAAATAAACAATAGCAACATAAATTGAGGGAGTCACCAGATAGCTTATTATTAATGTATTAAAAAATATAAGGGGAGATCATACCACTGTAGTGCTTAGCATTTCTTAAGGCATTAACATGGCATTTTATATGGCTATGCTCACAATAAAATTAAAGAAGTCTTACTTTCTGGTAAGTAGGATGAAGAAAATCTCCTAAAAATATAATTTGTATTCCTATACATTATGCCAAGATGTTAGAGCAATAATTCAGGCAATACGTGTAACTAACACACAAAGTAAAAACTTGGTAACTATTTTCCTCCTCTTTCATTTTAAGAAGGTAACCCTGAAAACACCAAATTTAAAGTTCTTTTTATATATACTTACATTTTACACCATAAAGGATCTCAAAAAGCATCAAGCAGATGAAATCTGAAAGACCATATATTTTACCTAAAGATGATAATTACTTATTCAAAGTTGGAATAAGAATTCTAAGGGCTAGTTTATTTCCAACAATGATGATGTTGACTAAGCACTCAAAAAGAGGAAGAGCAAATTATAAGAAAATCAGTACAAATTAAATGTTTACATTAGAAATATGGAAAACATAATTACTACATAAAAGAACAAAATTTGAGAAGAAATTCAAATAAGAGGTTTTCTCCAAACTAGATGAATGGATGGAATTGTTCTGTCTAGCAACAGGCTTATCTTTGCAACTATTTCATGTTAACTACATGAAAGGTATTTTCAGATTCTTGTGATTCTGTACAAAACTCTGTTACCATCCACATAGTATTTTGTAAAGAACATGCATTATTTATTTACTATATTTTGACTAAAAAAATATAAATCACCAAGCTGTTTGCATAATTGCTGAGCACCCAGCAATTGACTTTGAATTTGGGGGGAAATGTGCTGCCATTTTGACACAAACACTGATTAGTTTTAAAGGAGTTTTTTTGTTTGTTTGCCTTATTGCCTACCACATAAATCTCTATAAACTATTGTTTAAATAATAAAACAGTAAGAGTAAATAAACTACTGTATTAATTTTTCACTCATATGAATAAAATACAGATATTGATTACATTGTGATTTACTGAAGGAAAAAAGAAAAAATGATAGCAAAAAATGTCCATTGAGTCTACCTGACTTCATTGATAACCTAATTGGATTATATAGTCCCTTAACATTTAATTCCATGATTGATATGGTTAGATATAGGTCTATCTTTGTATTGTTTTCTGTTTATCCACTCTAGCTTTTGTTCTTCAATTTCTCTTTATGTATTTATTTTTTAATTCTTTGAATTTCTTAGAATTCAATTCTAATATATCCATTGTTTTCAGTTATGTATTCTTACATATTTTTGCAATGCTCTAGATAGCATGATATGAATCTCCAAATTTTATAGTCTGAGAGGTAACATTGTACTGTTTCACACAAATTATAGAAACTTTTCAATCATACAGATATATTTCCATTCTTCATGGTCCCTTTAATAGCACATGTATTAAATCTACAATACTATAGAGGCACCCAGCTGGCTCAGGCAGTTGAGCATCTGACTCTTGATTTTGACTTTAGTCATGATCTCACGGTCTTGAGATCGAGCCCCACATTGGGCTCCATGCTGAGTGTGGAACCTACTTAAGATTCTCTCTCTCCCTTTCTCTCTGCCCCTCCCTATCCCCCTGCCCCTCCCTACTTACATACTCTTTAACTTAATTAATTAATCTACAATACTATAAATGCAACAGGACAATGTTATAATTTTTGATATAGTAGCTATGTAGTTTTTTAAAAAAATAGGAGAAAATCTAGTCTTTTCAATATGTACCTGGCAATTTATCTTTGATAGGCTCTTTATTCATTTTTAAAAAATCTGAGTTTACCTTGGTATTATTTCCATTCAGACTGAAAAATTTCCCTCACTATAAATGTGGGTATGGTGACAAAAATAATCTTAGATTAGCTTTTTTGGAATATATATTTATTTCATTTTCATTATTAAAGGATATTTTACTAGATATAGAATTTTGCAATCAGGTTTTTTGTTGTTTCTTGTTCAGTGTTAAAGTCATTTTTTGCAGTCTTCTAGGCTACATAGTTTTGATTAGTAGTTTCAATTATTGGAAGATTATTCCTCTGAGATAATGTTATATATTTTTTTCTGCCTGATTTCAAGATTTTCCATTTATCATTGTTTTTTCAAGAGTTTATCTGTGATGTGCCTATGTTTAATTCTTAGAATTTGCCCCAGTTGGGGGTCAATGAGCTTCTCAAATCTGTACTATTATATATTGCACCAAGTTTTGGAATTTTAGTGATTAACTCAAACTTTTCCCTAATTTATAGAAAAAATCAATAAAATTCATTTAACTTCTTACCACTATACCTGAAACTGGGATGAATTCTCATCTCTTCTTTGATCCTAAATTCTCTTTCTTTCTATGTCTCTTTCTCTCTCCTGTATCTTTAAAATGTCTTAGTATTAAAAAAATGCCTATGATATTGGAGGCATCAAATATTCACTGAATAGTTTAATCTTTCTTATTACATCATCCTTGTAATTAGTATTTTAACCTGATCAAGTTTTATGTCTAATATTTTTTCATTAAAAACAACTTCAGTTAGCACTTGATTTTTTTTAACTTTTTAAACTTAATACAGCAATATATATGTATACACACACAACCCATATTTTAAGCCTATAACTTGATGATTTATAACAAATTGAACAAACTTACATAACTATTACTCCAACATAGAAATAAAATATTAATTGCATTCCAAAAACATCTTTTAAGCTTTTTCCCACTCGTTCCTGCTTATGCTAGATTAAAAGGAATACACTTTCTTTCTTCTTCCTCCTCCATTAAATGTCTCTTCTTTTCTTTTTTCTTTTTTTTTTAAGATTTCTTATTTATTTGACAGAGAGAGAGAGCGCGCACAAGCAGAGGAAGCAGCAGAGGGAGAAGCATGCTCAGCGCTGAGCAAGGAGCCTGAAGCGGGGCTCGATCCCAGGACCCTGGGATCATGATCTGAGCTGAAGGCAGACACTTAACCAACTGAGCCACCCAGATACCCAATGTCTCCTTTCTTTTAGTTTCAGAAGTCTCTATCATTACCTTGTCCAATGTGATATGGCAGAAATAAAGCTGGTACCAGCTTCTGAGCAGGGACATAAAAGAACTGCAGCTTATACTTCTTAATCTTTTGGAAGACTTTTTCTTGGAAGCCAGCTACCATATAAAAAGTTTGACTATTCTGAGACAAGCATATTATGGTAAGTCAAAGCCATCTAATAAAACCCTGGAGAATGAGACATAATGGAGTGGGGAAGGGCCAAAGGAAAACTGAGTAAAGGAATCACTTGATAAGTAAATCTTCCAACCCTAGTGGACCCTGCTGAGCCATGGAGATCAGAGTTGAACCACCTAGTCATTTCTGAGCTACTGATCCAAAAAATTACAAGAAAAAATAAGAGGCATCTTGGAGCCATGTTTACTATGTAGCATAACTGGAATAAGATGATAGATACTGGAACATTCCTTATTTCTCACTATCCTGAATTCTACAATCATAGCCTAATATGGTCTGTTTTTGACTTTTATGTAATTGAATAATACAAATATGTTTGCGGGTAGGGTTTACTTCACTCGGTTTGTTATGATACGTACCTGGGTATGTGTGTGCATGTATGTGTGTAGGAGCGCTTTCTCCTTTTTCATTGTATAAAATGAAATACAGAAACATAGTAAACATAGTACTATATATATGTGCTATGTATATGTGTGTGCATATATATGTGTATATATATATACATGCATATATAGAAAATGAATGTACAAAATTTAATGTCAATTTCCATATGATGAACATTTTACTTATTTCACATTTTGGGTTATAAATAAAACTCCCATAAATATGTTTGCAAATGTCTTTCATTGCAACTTTACATGGATTTCTGTTGATTATAAATAAGAGTAAAATTGGTGGGTCATAATAATTTACATTTGCAATTCTAGTAAGCAACAATAAACATTTCTTTTTTTTTGTACCAATCACATTTGTACCAATGTATACTCCCACCAGAAGTGTTTGAGAATGCCAGTTACTGCAAATCCTTGCCAAAATTTAAGATTGTTAACTTTATAAAACTGTATCTATTCTGGTGGTTATCTCAGTGTGACTAAGTTGCTTTTCACTGAAAACGAAAGAGAACAGAATGGTTATCTTTTTATATTTTTATTGGCCACTAGGTATTATTTTTTACAGAGATTGCTTTGTATCTGTCTTTTTTTTCTACTTGTTCTCTGCCTTTTATGTATGAATGCTTTTATGTAGGAATTGTTTTGAAAATATACCTGGTATAAGCCTGTTGTTGGTTATGTGTTTCAAATATCTACTCTTACTCCATAACATATTTTTTCATTCTACTAATGGTATCTTCTGATTTTAATTTTATTTTTAATTTTACTATGTCAAACAACTGTCTCATGTTTGGAATTTTTTGTGTCTTATTCAAGTATTTTTTTTTTTAAGATTTTATTTATTTACCTGACAGAGACATAGCAAGAGAGGGAACACAAGCAGGGGGAGTGGGAGAGGGAGAAGCAGGCTTCCCGCAGAGCAGGGAGCTCGATGTGGGGCTCGATCCCAGGACCCTGGGATCATGACCCGAGCTGAAGGCAGCCGCTTAACGACTGAGCCACCCAGGCGCCCCTGGGTATTTCTTAACATGAATGTAATTACTATATCTTTATACATATCATCATCTACACATCTTATTTCTTTTTTGTTTCACATATAAATCTACAGACTAACTTACTGTTTTTGATTTTGTGGTGAATCAAATGTCAACTTTTTCATGCTTTTCATATGGATAATTCAATCCTGTACTGAACTTTTATTGAGCCAGAACACTTTATTGAAAAGAATAATCTTAACTATTCTGCAGAGCTAGCTCATTTTAAATAATGTAGCCATATGTACTTGATTCTGTTTCAAGACTCTATTAGATCTGTTTCATTGACCTATTTGTTTATTCTTGTGTCAATACCAATTCTCTGAACTACTTTAACTTTAATATACGTATCAAAATCTAGCAGAGTACATTCAACCACTGTGTACTTTTTCAAGATTGCCTTGGCTATATTTGGCTCTTGTATTTCTGTATTTTTTTAGAACCAACTTGTACATTTTCACAAAAACACCTGCTTAAATTTTGATTGAGGTTGTATCATAATTTCAGGAGGGGGTGATAACAACTTTATTATATTATATATTATATATATAATTATTATATATAATAAATATATATTATATTTATTATATTAAATAAAATAAAAACAAATAGGAAGTATATCTGCATTTAGTTCAGCATTTTCTATCTATTTTCAAAAGCTTTGTATCTTACTGTAAAGAAATCTTACCCAAATTTTATTTGATTTATTTTTAGTCATGTTGTGATTAGGATGTCACTCTAAATGTCCTATTTTTAAACTTCACTTTTGAGTTGTTTATGGTTGCTTTATAGAAATATAATTCAATTTGCATGGTGACCTTGCATCCAGCATACTTATACTAAATTTCCTTAAATTATAACAGTTTAATTGTAATATGACTAAATTTACTCATTTTAATTAATAAATAACAATCCCAAACTGCTACTGATTCTACTGCCCCACTTGTCTGATATATTTGTCTTTATTCCTGTGCCATCATCCCAGCTACAACCACCCACAGTTTATTTGATCTGCTGTGACAGCCTCCCATTAATATCCTATATCCTCCCTTATTTCCTCCAGTTTCTCTGAACACAGCAACGAGGCTTATTCTTTCAAATTTCAAATGTGAATATCTCGCTTACTTAAAAAATTTAATGACATATTACTATTTTTCAGCTTAGCACCGTTCCTTTCTGGATTTGTTCCTGAACAACCTAACAGTCTGTTACATAACTTAATGACAACTTTGCCTTTCATGCCATGTGAGTAGGGTTGCCACGCCATAGACAGGATGCCCAGCAAAATTTGAACTTGAGGTAAACAAAAAAATATTTTTCATATATTATTTCACAAGTTCTGCTTGCATTTTTTTAAAACATGTTTGTCGCTTACCTAAAATTGAAAATAAAGCTAGGCATCATGTTTTTCCTATAATAATCCTATGCAGAAACCATCTTATAAACCCCAGTAACAAATCACCTGCTTGGAAACTACTGTTGGTTCAGGAATGGACCTGTACCCTAAGATGAGACTGTGATCACCCTGGACATGCTTTTGGGTCTTTAGATACATATTTAGTTTCTATCTGTGATTTGTCTCTGTAGGATGATATTAGGATACTAGCTTTTCTGTGGACATCTTGGTCTTGTAAAAGAAAGTAAAATAGAAGAAAGTTAACCAGAGAGGTGAAAAAATCAGGAGAGAACAAAAAGAGAGATCACTGACAGCTTCTGTGATTCAGTGAACCCAGCTGCGGAAATAAATCAAGGTCAGGCAAATAAGAGAAAGCAAAGGCTATTTACTGAGACTTGCTATAGAAAGGAAGTCAGTCACCATCACTTAAATTTTGGCAGAGACACAAAGGCAGGCAATGAAGTGAGAAAGCTTTTTATTGGACAGAAGGGAAGACTTCAGGTATGCTCTAAATGGAGGGTGTTGAAAAGGAGAAGCTGTAGGCAGACGAGCTAGAATGGTCAGGGGCGCATATTTGGCTTTCTGTAGTTGGTCCTAAATTGGAAATGGGGACAGAAAATTAGGGAAGCTTCTAGTGATTCGTCATGTCTTCACGATTTTGGGCTGAATATTGCAGGAGTTACTGGATTGTCAGTAGAGCTAGAACTCTGGCCTCCCACAAGTCTGATTTATGGCAGGTTGGCTTCCTGGGCTGGTTACTGCCGAAGATGAGTTGGTTTACTGGGCAGATTCCTGCAGGTTGTGGGCCAGAGTTTCATTTTTATATATGGTCTGTCTATTGTCCAGTTGTATATTCAGTCTTTCACAGTTACGTATGAATCAGAGCTTTTTCAGTAACGTGAATCAATAAATTCCCCTTTATGTCTAATCTAGTTTGAAGTGTAGACAAGTCAGCTGCATCAAGAAAAATTCTGATAAATATGAACCTTTAGATATTTTCTGCTCATTGTTCTTAACATAAAGAGACAAATTATTAAGCTGATTTACAATTCCCTAATTGGCTTCTGTCTCTCTTCTATTCCAGCATCAATCTATCTAATTTATAGACACATTCAACCACCATACTGACACTTTTCAATTCCTATAATGAATGTAGTCTTTTCCTCCACCAGGAATTTTATCCTCATATTTCTTTTTCCTGGATTGTTTTATAGGCAGACTCTTCCCTGCCCCAATCCATCACTATCATTTTTAAGTTAACCCTTAACACATTTTTGAGCTCTCAATTAAAACTATATTTCAGGGAACTTTTTACTGACCTTTAAGAAAATTTCAGCTCCCTATTATACACTATTTTATAAGCCTGAACTTCTTTATTAAATACCACATCACCCTTGTAATAAATATATAAACTGTTTGATTTATTATTAAATATCTTTCCATCCTGCTATGGGTGAGGGCCTAAACTTCTGCTTAACTGCTAATCCCTCCAGGTAATTTGTCCCAAACTGGTGATCAATATATACTCACTGAATAAATGAATGGAAGAGTTTCCAAATTTTTTTAAGTAAATAGATTAAATTATATCTCAAAAAGTTTATTTATTGGACCAAAACAGATATAATTACAATTAAATATAAAATCTAATAACTGAAAAACATATTTTCCAAACAAAATAACTTATTAAAATGACAATGTGAATGGTTTTATTAAAAAATGTGAAAGAACATTAAACACAGAATTGAAGCATATTCTGACTTAGGCTTTTCTAGAATACTTATATGGTGTTATTCTATGATAAGTCATCCACAATTGTGCCTATTTGTATACCAATGTAACAAAGCTACATATTCTATTTTTCTTTTTTTTTTAAGATTATTTATTTATTTGACAGAGAGAGACAGCAAGAGCGAGAGCGAGAGAGAGAGAGAACGAGAACACAAGCAGGGGAAGTGGGAGAGGGAGAAGCAGGCTTCCCGCCGAGCAGGGAGCCTGATGCGGGGCTCGATCCCAGGACCCTGGGATCATGACCTGAGCCGAAGGCAGACGCTTAACGACTGAGCCACCCAGGCGCCCCTACATATTCTATTTTTCATGTGTGCATATTCAATTTGACTTTGAAACTTCTCTTCAGATTATCAAATATGTTGAAATAACTAAGCCCAAGATGGAGTCGTTCCTGCCTGTGGTGCCATGTCAGCAAACTGAAACATAGGTAACTTTTGTGTCCCTGTAAATGCTCCATTTGACCAGAAACACCGTCAACCAATCAGCCAATCCCCAACGCCAAACCAACTCTGAGCCTTCATACCCCAAACAAAGGTGACTACTTGGTCCAAGACAATAGCTTTGTTGTTGTTGTTGTTTTCTTTTTCTGTTTTTCTCTTCCTGTTCTTTTTTCTTTATCCTATAAAAGAGCCTTCTGCCTTCTGCCCCATTTTGAAGTTCTGTAAAAGGAGATTGTCAGTGTCATAAAGTAAGAAATAAAGTTTCTTTGTATCACCTCAATTGTCTACTTTAATGATTTTTTTAACACTTTTGGAGATGAGGAATAGGGTCCAAAGCTCACTGCTAATGGCCTGCAGAAGGAGATACACAGGCAGTGTCTGCACAACACTTTGAGTTCAGTATTCTTCTCCTTGTTACTGAGGCCATGGATAAGTCACTCTCAGATCTAAACTCTGATCCAAACAAACTTTATATATATATATATATTTTTTTTTTTTTCCCTTTCTGGTTCTGGGGTCCTGGGAAGGCTCTGTGGTTTATTAAAGTTATTAGAAAGTTTCTGGAACCTGTAAGGTTGTTATACTGGGAGCCCACATGAGTTGCAGCCATTAGAGGACCCAAGAAGAAGGAATTCCAATGTCCACATTGAGTGGCAGTTGTTATAAGACTCATAAAGCCTGAAGGTAAGCTTACAGCATAAACTTCTGGGGGGCTTGGGGAAATAATGCAAAAAAATCAGACAATTTTGACCATCAAAATCAAAATCTAAGTAGGCATAAGTCAGACTATTAAAAGCCAAAACAGTGTCTGCCTCTAGAAAGAAATCTTCAAGTGAAAGGAGTATTAGCTCTATTGCTAATGGGAATCTTGGAAGCCAAAACTGCAAAATTGGTGGGCATGGGTCAAGCATTTAAAAACTGAGAGTGCTCTCCACATAACTCTAAGACTCCCATGCTAGGATATGCTGGTCATGGAATGAGTTAGACTGACACTGGGTCACTCACCAATCTCAAGAACATTTCTTCTGTGGAATAAGATACACTGTAAAACACCACAAAATCCCCAACACAAGAGCACATCACTGTTAGATATTATTCTGGCTCCAAGTTACCCAAAGGTTTAGCTAAAGAAAGGAGATTCTCAAGTTCAATGAATTGAGTGCTCAATCTCCCAGCACACCTACTTATCTTATTTCTAAGAACTGTGATCCTAGAAGCTGGAGATATCTACAAAAATGGCAAAATCTCACTAAAATAACCTAGAATTACAATGGTCATTATGGAGAATGTTCCAATTAGAAAAGACCATTCATTTGAGAAGTTCACTTGAAAGCAAGGGTTCCTAAATCAAACAAACAGAATGGGGTACCTACTTTAATTGGCATGCAGAAGGATCCAAAAGGTTTCAAGATTCCAAAATAGCTTTATTGAACGATTCATTGCAAAAAGCTAATGAAAAATTAAATACACAAGAATTACCCAAAACAAAAGACTGTAAGACTTCTAGTATTCCCCTTTATCCTTATTAAACTGAGTACTCAGTTTACTAATCCTTACCTGAATTGTCTCTTCATCTGAAGAGACCATAAGGCCATAAACAAAAATCCACTAAGTTAAGTGCCCTTACGATTGCAGCAGCTCCAAGGCCAGAAACCTAAAACACGTGGGCCTCTCTCATTGTACCTTCCTATGGGTCTATTATCAAAACACTGACCCCAAAATTGGTGTCCCATTTGCAGTTATTTCCTGAACACTGGAAAAAAGATTATCCTCCAAGATTTTGTCAAATCATTTGACATGAAATTGAATGCATCCATATCTATCCTCAAAGGAGGTCCCCATATGGACCCCTCGAAGGTTTGATGGGAATCCAAGGAATCCTGTTGTTACCGTTATCCCCTTAAACATCTGAGAGGATGGACGCCTGGGTGGCTCAGTCATTAAGTGTCTGCCTTTGGCTCAGGTCATGATCCCAGCATCCTGGGATCGAGCCCCATATCAAGCCCCACATTGGGCTCCCTACTAGGTGGGAAGCCTGTTTCTCCCTCTCCCACTCCTGCTTGTGTTCCCTTTCCTGCTGTTTCACTCTCTGTCAAATAAATAAATAAAATCTTTAAAGAAAAAAAATAAACATTTGAGAGGAAACTAAAATTAAAATTAACAGAAAACCTTGCAAAATTCTAGTAGACAATGGAACTAAACTTTCTTCTTTAAACCACACTCACTTCAGGTAGGATCGTGGGAAAACTGGCAGAAGCCAGTGAAGGGAGAGAATTCTTTCTAATGTCAGTTCTCTTGATATCTGTAGTGCCTGGTAGAGAAAGGAAGGTAAAATTTCACATTGTCCTTCCCTTTCCAAAACCTGACTCTTGTGAATATGGTTCTGAGCTGCCCATTGGTTGCTGATCTCTTCTCTCCCAGGGACAATTACTGCCTTCTTGCTTGTCTTATTTTGTGTCCTGAGAACTTGACTTCACTTTCTGCCTGCCTGGGCACATGGATTGTCAGTTCTTATATATGCAGACAGCTCAACGATCAGTTTGGGGACCCAAAGATATAACCAGAAGAAAATGGGTTGAACTCCACTTGCAGCTAGATATGGCCAACTGAAATGCAGGTTGCACTCCATTTGAGGCTAGGGCCCTACTGATTGTTGACAGCTCTCAGGGGAATTATCTGCTTCTTTTTCTTTTCTTTCTTTTCTTTTTTTTTTAAATAAATGTCTATATTAATGTTTTTCACAATAGAATAAATACTTCTCTTGATGACTGCAGATACATAAGGCTGTTTGGTAGTATTCAGAACCACCACAGTAATGGTGGTCTTCCTGATCAGTGTGTAGTCTTCAGTAATTGTAAGGAATTACTTCTCTGAAACTGCTGTCAAACCAGCAGGACTGCATTTATGCATCCATCATTTTCAGGGTTGTTGGTAATCTGGGCATATTTGCCCCAAATAACTGGGCCTCCTTGTGTCACAAGGCCCAACTCACGTTCACCTCAATTACACTGCCTTTGGTAATAACACCCAAAGTTGTATATAGTGGGGATGAAGGATTCTTTTCTACACCAAGTATTGGCAGGTGGCTTTCAATTCAGGATGTGTTATATGGGCCTTTTTGAAACGTAAGCCCATTGGTCTAATGAGTCTTTCATATTTAGGTGGTTTTCAAGTAAAGCACCTCCAACAAAACAGACTTTAGTGACCACCCTCTTCCATACTTTCTTCTTTCTCTTTCCAGTTCGAATAACTTTTAATACTTCTGTTTCTCCCTGGGCATGAACCTTGGGTAAAGGAACCTCCCATTTTCCCACTTTCTCTCTTCGTTTTTGTTTAAGCATATTGGAAAGTACTTTAGCTCGGGACTGTCCCTCTCTGTCCAGTAGATACGCAGGTACTGCTCCTTGTGGAGTCTTTTCATCATTCTTTTGTTTGGTGTTTCTCTTTTCATGCATCTTGATAGTCTTTTTCATTTGTATTTTCTCAGCATGGCGCTATTTATGGTAGCACTTAGCTTTCAGACCAATCATCTTTTTTGCCTTCTTTGAACATTCATGAGCCTCTTGACCTTCTTTCTTTCTTTTTTTTCTCATGGTAATCCAAATGATAGCCATATTGCTTCTGGTGTACCTCAATATATTCATTTTGTGGCATGGTGACAGCCACAGAGCCATCAGGTGCAGCTGCCGGGGAGTGACAAAGCTCTCAATTTTCGGGTCTCCCAGACCCATGAACTGACTCCACGCAAGCTGCGACGGGAAAGAGAGTCCTTCTTTTCTTACTTTTAAGAGTGGGTCTGGAACTTGAGAGGGTAGTATCTTTTGCATCCTTTTTGGGGATGCTGCTTGCATTCAAGGGATTGTTCAATAATGCCAGGGATATTTACTGTTTGTCTTGGCTAAAATTCAACAAGGTGTTCAACAGGATTTTTTTAAAGTAACTCTATGGTCAGAAGTTGGCTGGAAGCTGATATTCAGAGCCTGACAGAAACTTTTTTTAGGCCTTTTCCCTTAAGCTAAAATGAAATTGTGTACCCAGAGGGAAAGAAAAACTTTCCAAAGACAAACAACTCTAAATCTAGAACAAGGAAATCTTTTGATTTCTATTTTAGATGAAGAACTTCTGACATAAAGAACCAAACTGAAGATGATATATTTGTTTGGTGACCCTTGATATCATTCAGGTTATAAGCCAATTCTTTGAGGAATTACAAACACTCCCCCAAATTGAGGACAACCTGTACGACTTGTCTTAAACAAATTGAATCTTTACAAGAACAGAAAAAAAAAAAGAATCAAAAAATTTTAAAAAACTATCCTTTTTACCAATCCTCAAACCTCCTTTATTCATTTCAGAAGGCTTGTAGGTACTGTAAAAATTCTGGCCTTAGAAAACAAAATTCCTTCTTGGAAGAACTTGTATTCTTTCTCTGTGCTTTTGAGACATAAATGTTCTCCTGGTCTTCTCTAGGAAACTAATTCTTATCAGAGGGGGGAAAAAAATGAAGATGCTTTTTGGAAACTACACAAATGAAAGAAATCTTAAAAGTCTTCTCCACAAATATTAGTAAAGAGTTTAAGCCATCTTATCAATTAACCTTAACTTATTCCATTGCCAGAAACATAATTTGGACCAAATTATTCTTTTATGAAGAAGTGAGTTTTGCATTATCATACTCTTCATGGCTAAGTTTTTAAAACAAGAACTGTAAGATTTCTGTTTGTATTTGTCTGCATGTTTATCTACGTCTGTGTATGTATGTTATAGATGTGTAATATTTTTTCTACCTCTGAATGGTATTGCCAAAATTAATTTGTAGACAGCTCTACTTACTTGGCTAAAAGAAAATTAAGCATTTATATAAATTTAAGTGTACTCTCAGAAATGTGGAAACTAACTCAAAAGTTTTTCAAATTCATGTGATCTAGAATAATCTTCAGTAAATAAAAACTTGCTTAAGTTTGTGAGTTTAATTAAAACTGGAATATCTGTAGAGTTATCATCACTAGATATAATGCAGCCAAATAACTTTCACTCTGCCTAGGTTTGCTAGAAGTCAAATACATTATCCCCATTACAGAATTTATCAGCAAGAAAGATAACTTAAGAGGATGGCTAGATGTTTAAGGTTTTATGAGATTTTTTGAATGATCTGAATATGATCGTTATGAACAAGTAAGTTAAGTAGATATAAGTAAATAAGTTTATAAATGAACTTTTCAACAATAACAGAATGAGAAGTCATCAGAAAGGGAGAAAAACCATGAGAGACTCTTTAACTATAGGACACAAACTGAGGGTTGCTGGAGGGGAGGTGGGTGGGTGGATTGGGTAATTGGGTGATGGGCACTGAGGGCATGGGATGTGATGAGCGCTGGGTGTTATACACAACTGACAATTTACTGAACACTAGATCTGAAACTAATGATGTACTATAAGTTTGCTAATTGAATTTAAATAAAAAAATATAAATTATGACTTATAATATGTCTATTTAAAAATAGTTTCTAAAATCTTTTTGGTAACTTGAATCCTTAAAGTTACAGTGAGGTAAGTTTAATGATGGATATTCATTTAATATCTAAATCATTTCCAAATGATAAAATACTAATTACTGAAAAAAGTTTATTCACTTTTGGCTTTCTTTTATGGAAGAACTAAAGATATTTGGGTCTATTAGGAAAAATATTTTGTGTCACATTTCTCCAATCTGTCACTGAAATTCAATAAATCTCAAGTCTTTAACATTACACTGTGATAAGAACACAGAAGAAGAGAAAGAAAGAGAAAGGAAGAAAGCAAGAGAGAAAGAAAGAAAAAGAAAAGAAAGATGTACAGTTTTCTAAAAAATATTCTTTAAATTATAATTTACAGGGCTCTAGGGAATATATCCAATTATGAAGTGGAGGAAGATAATATAGATACTGCTTGTGCAATTTCTTGTCTGCTATTTAATCCTTTGGTATTAGATTTACAGTGCTGGTTTATGAACTACAATTATTTGTAATTTATAAACATAAATAGATTTCATTAATATAAATTTGGGGATATTGGGACTAAAGAGAAAAATACAACTTGGGCATTTTATAGTTTTCTTTTTGTATAAAATGGGGAAAATCTATTTACATGAATTGGAACTTGTAACTGATTTTGACTCTTAAGAAGTGATGTCATGCCAAGAGGCAAAACATAGTTGTTGCTTCTTCAATTTCCTAGTTGTTATCCTTAGCCATACTAAAAGGAGTTCACAAGCTAACTGCAACAGAGACCAATGATAGCAACAACTGTAATTTATATGAAGCTATAGACTTCTCTTGACAAATTCCTTTTGATGAGTTAAAAAAAAGTACTTGACATTTTGCCATGCAAAAGTTAATTGCTCTCCAGTTCCAATTAGAATGACACATAATTTGAATTGAGCTGCTTAATGTGTTGTTCTAAAGAAAAAAAAAAAAAAAGAAGAAGACATATAACCTGAGGTGACCATGATTTAGTAGTTCATTGCCACAATTCACACAGAGAGCAATAAAACTAGAAATTCCCTGCCTAATGATGACTAGAGATGTCATTCAGGGTAAATTATTAATTTTTTTGATGCCAAAGTTCAAGAAGCACCATGTGTTCTAATATTCACTAATATTAGCTTTGGGGGAAGTCTCCTAATTAAAGGCTCATGACAGTGAGCCTTAACATTTAGCAATAATAATAGTGAAAACTCTGAGAGAGAATAGGAAAAATTATGCAAAATAAAAAAACATGAAAAATAACATGTCATTATATTTCAGATTGACTTATTTTCTAACGATCCCTACCTTAGCTTAGCTGATTACAACATATATTGTAAGACAGTAACACAAAATTAATCAGCAAGTGCTATGAGAGACTACAAAAAGGGAGATCAATGTAGGCTGAAGCAGCATGGGAATGGTAGGGATTCAACCAGACATCAAAAGATTAAAGGAAGGCAAAAAAATACAGCAAGCCTTTGTGAATAAACATGGCAAATGGAGTGAAACAACAGCAGATTGAAACTGAGCAACAATTATAAAAATTAATTACATAAAGAAAGCTTTATAATTTTTTCATAACAGAACTTTTCTCTTGACACACACATAAGGATAGAAAGGCAATGCTTTATTCAAGATTTATTTTATTTTAAAATATATATTTATAGATTTATTTCTGCTTCTTCTCCCTTACATAAATAGTCCATGAGCAACATTATGTAAAACAGCTGGTAGAATAAAAGAGTAAGGTAGAGATTCAGACAAAATGAACACAGATGGGGCCCCTAGAGTTTAACTGGTACAAAAAGATAGGGCAGGTGTCCCCAGGACCAGCAGGACACTGGCCC
This sequence comes from Eumetopias jubatus, assembly GCF_037043125.1. NCBI lineage: Eukaryota > Metazoa > Chordata > Mammalia > Carnivora > Otariidae > Eumetopias > Eumetopias jubatus. The sequence continues at coordinate 169,127,307 of NW_028274809.1, read as the reverse complement.
GGCTGCTCAGGAGCTGATGAGGCAGAGGGTGACAGTGGGTGGAAAGAAGCCACCGCCTTCCAAGCTTGTTTCTCAAAAGGCAGTGTCAGGGTTCTTTTTACCCAACCCATGGTGCTGGATGACCCTGGATCGGCAAAGAAGCTAGGTGTCCCAAGGGCTTCCTCTAGGAATGACATAGGCACCTTTCCACCAGACAGCGTGTGTGGGGGAGGCTGGGAAAAGACCCACTGAGTAACACTACTACCCCAGACAAGCATGGAGCCAAGTGGGGTTAGCTGGGGGGAGGGCAGCCCCATCATTGATGGAAACCGGAGGCAGAACTGGAAAATGGGCAGAGGTAATGAGAACAAGAGTGGTGGACAAGCAGGCACATTTCTTAAGTGAGAAGAATCAGACTATTGGCTGCTCGTAAAATAAAATGTACTCTCATCCCTAGTTCCACCCGCCCAGGGGTTGGGGCAGATCTGAGGCAGATGCTGTCTGCGCTGGGCAACTTTATTATTTATTTATTTATTTATTTATTTATTTATTTATTTATTTAAAGATTTTATTTATTTATTTGAGAGACAGTGAGAGAGAAAGAGCACATGAGAGGGGGGAGGGTCAGAGAGAGAAGCAGACTCCCCGCTGAGCAGGGAGCCCGATGCGGGACTCGATCCCGGGACTCCAGGATCATGACCTGAGCTGAAGGCAGTCGATTAACCAACTGAGCCACCCAGGCGCCCCTGGGCAACTTTTTTTAAAGTAGAATTTAATCCTATCTTCAGTTTGTTCTTTTTTTTTCAATATATTTTAATTCATTGTATCTGATGATGTAATCAACCTGAGAAAAAGATGATCTATTAGATAAATATGTGGCGAGTATAATCTTTGTGTTTCAGGTTTCATAGAAAGTAGAGTGTTATATCAAAAGAAAAATGCATCCCAACATAAAAATTTCATGTGTTTCAAAATGTTTAAGCAGTCAAATTATGTCATGTTCCCTTTGGAGTTATTGTCCATGAAAAAATTATTATTAAGATAAGCATCTTAATAGTAAAATTCAAACTTAACCCTGTAAGTAGTGAATGAATTTTTATTTTACAAAAAATTGGAAATGTTTTTGCTTGTACATTCGCACTGTTTTAGGAAATGAATTTATACAAAGGAAGGTTAATATTCTCAAAGATAGTTTCGGTGAATTTATAACAAATAATCTCTGAGCAATGGCATAAATAAGTAGTCCATCTCCTAAACCATTAATAATAATAAATTGCACTCAGAACCTTTTGAATCACATTTCAGAGAACATGGTACAGGACTAACCAAACTTAAGTGTTTTCCCGTCATGTAGTTTTCCTTTCATAAGCTTTTTTTTTAAAGGGAAAACACAGGTTGCAGTTAAATTTAATTATATTCAAGTCGATTCAAATGCATTATATTTTTCTAATCAGGTTATCATTCTTCTAGGAAATACAGGATGGGGATTTCTAATTGATAAATTTAATCTCTACCTTCAAAAAGAAGGAAGGTAATATTATAATGTTGTCAAAAAACAACTAATTCTTAAATATTAAACATAGGTCAAAGTAAAGAAAGAAGTATGAAAAATAAATAACTTTACTGCCTAGTGCATACATGTTATTCAAGTGTCTGAAATATAATTCCACTATGATATCACTTCTAAAAGAACATGGGACGCCTGGGTGGCTCAGTCGGTTAAGCGTCTGCCTTTGGCTCGGGTCATGATCCCAGGGTCCTGGGATCCAGCCCCACATCGGGCTCTTGCTCTGCAGGGAGTCTGCTTCTCCCTCTCCTCCCTCCTTGTACTCTCTCACTGTCTCTCATTCTCTCTCTCTCAAATAAATAAATACTCTTTAAAAAAATAAAAAATAATAAAAAATAAAAGAACATAATACTTTAAGGACATAATTTATTTTAATTCTGTGCTACCAAATGATAAATGTTCAATCAAAACATCCCTGCATTTGTCTTGTTTATATCTTTCTTTTAACTCTGGCAATTCTAGCAAAACTAGTAAGTTAAAACAAATGCAACTTAAAATATGTCAGCTTTTAATCAATTATTTTCTTGATTTTAGAGTAACAGATTCTGAATTAACCAAGAATAATAACACGGATTTATTGAAAGAGAAAACAATATACTGTACATGTTTTTTGAGGTTAAAGACACACTCAAAATCAGGCTTGTTCAATGCTGAACCAACCTGAAAAAAATGTCAGGTACAAACATGTACAAAAGGAATGAATAAAAGGAAGTCCTTTTTGTTTTTTGATGTCTGGCTGCTTATGGGTGAGCATTTTGCTCAAGCATTTCATGTTAGCCACAAAGACTGAGATTGGCATAAAGCTATTAGCTTCACTATTTGAGGGTGTGTGTGTGTGTGTATGTGTGTGTGTGAATAAATTACCAAATAACTGTGGGCTAAAGAGGTAATTTTCAAACTATACTGTTACTACATCTTGTTAATGTGAGGGGAGAAAAGAGAAACATGGAAGAAAAACAGAGGGAAGGAAGATATCAGAATACATCTTAGAAAAGTTTAGTGTGTGTGTGTGTCTGTGTGTGTGTGTGTCAGAGAGAGAGAGAGAGAGAGAGAGAGAGAGAGAGAGAGAGGAAAGGAGGGAGGAAGCAAAGGAGACAGGGAAGGAGGGAGAGTTTAAAAAGAGTAATTACAGAAATTTCCCAGGGATTGTTCTTCAGGGATTTTGTTTGCTTATGTAATATTCTTCTCTGGAAATGTTTTCCTTAAAATAATGTAGATAAATATATGCCCGGATTGGTGAGGAGTCCATCTTACTGGAAATAGGCAGATAAATTTGGTGAACTCTCAAAAGCCTTTCAAACCTTTTGTTTCTATGATTCTAATTCTAGCTTTACATTAGAAAAGTAACATACATTCAGAGAATTAAATACTTACAATTAGGTCCTGTTGGCAGAGAAATCAAGAAAACTGTGCCTTTATTTTCAGTATGAAATGGTAAGAAAGGGCTAGAAAACATGTTAACATTTTAAAAGGAAAAATTCTGCTCACATTTGGGAGTATGTTTGGATCCCAATGGTCTAATTCAGCCAAATGTCACCACAGTAAAACAATCCTGGTAAGACATTTGCAGTGAGAAGCAGAGAGCTTCGCTGTATTTTAAATGATTTAATTCCATAGGTGGATAGCTCTCGATTTTGTCTTTTCTTTAGAACACATAATAATTTGGTGAAAATTATTCTATCTCCTGAATGTAGGCTTTGACACTGGAAATATATGTCTGTAATATGCTTTCATGCCTCCCTCCCCAAATCAATAAATGTATCCTTCTATTGTTTAGTTCAGGATGATCTATAATTGAGAATCCTTACCAGTATTTTAGCTCATCTCCTGAGAAGCCATTAATGTGGTACAGTTTTAAATATTATGTTTCTATAATGTTTAAAATATCTTGAAATGTTTAAAAGAACAAGGTAAATCCTGCAAAAAATATGGTCAAATAGGTGGGGTGATGCTCATTATTATGAGTAATTAAGTAATTAAACCCCAGAAAACAAGAGCAATACAAAGGAACATTGAGCGGAATATAAAGGATACACGTATGCTAAAATTTTTTTGCTTAAAATCAAATCCTAGTAAGACTGATAGGGCTGATACAGTTGAGTTAATACCAACCACGAAAACAATCAGAACTATTACAAACCAACAAAAGATGCTTAGTTCATTTAGAAGAAACCAAGGGGATCAGCCATTCTGCTGAATCACTCTTTTGTGAGAGAGCTTTCTCCATAAAGGATTAGATCTAAACGTTAGAGTAGTGAAAATATTAAGACCGCTGCTTTGCAATCTGACAGACTGTTCAAATCCTTGCCTATATAAATTGAGAATATAAATACATTCATTGCTGCTTGCATTAGAGTTAAATGATATGCCTACAAAGTCCAGCAAAACTACTAACATAAAGTAACAACTTGTCTAAGGCTCAGATATACTCCTGCAATTTATCTCCATTGTTGACATTCCTATTCCTTGTCATTTAATTCCTCATGAAATCAAGGTATTATACTGCTAATATTCCAACTCATGAAATCAAGATATTATACTATTAATATTCAACCCAGGTTGTTAGTATTACTCCCTTTCTTTTATGAAACATTCCCAAGACATGGTATTATTACCGGAATGAACCTGATACAATCAGAAACTTGTCCATTTCCTGTTCACTTTCATGTGACACATGAAAATATTTAGGAATGACTACACAGAAACTGAATTGAAAGCATTCATCAAAGAAACTGAAGAGTGAAACTGTTTTCATAAAGGTTTATCCCAAGATTATAATTTTTGAAAAACATTCCTACCATAGATGTTGTTCTGGGAGTTAAAAAATACATGATTGATCTTTATGTGCAATATGGGAAATATAAAAAATATGACTGGAAACCTGGACATATAATTAAAAAGACTGTTTTCCTTGAAAGTCATAGAGAAGTTTCTCTCTTCCAGTCTATAAAGATATTTAAACTATTTTCTTAATTCATTTATTTTTGCCTCCCAACATGTGGCTTCACAGTATGCTTGTTAGTGCTGAAGGATGTCTTTGCTAAACCTTTTTAGGGGTGTGAGGGGAGAGTCTTTAATTAGGAACCAACATAAACAGACTGTCTGTCAATACTTGAGGTACACTAATCAGAATAGCTCATAATTAGGTCCTTAGAGAACATGAAGCATCATACCATTATTTTCCAGGAACGTTAATGCTCACCTATTTTTTTCTGTCCACTTCCAATATTTTTATTACTTTGCACAGTATTGTACTGAAATTTTCACATCTTCACATCTGTTCAAACCTTTGCATTTTGTCTTTCCTCTCCTCATTCCAAGTGTGCCCATGGTAACAAATTTATAATTCTCTCCAATTAGTAAATGAACAACTCTTATCTAGTTTTCTGGATTAAAGAGAAAGCTGATAAGTCTCAGCATAAACTACTCATACATTTCCCTCACAATTCTTGGTCGCATTTAATATGGTTTGAAGACACTTTACTTCGTTAAAGTAACATGTGAACATATGTCCATAATGAACCAATTCTCTTAAGGCAGTTTATATTAGGAATTCAAAAAGTTGAGCTATACAGGATGAAGTTATCATTCAATCTGTGTATTTTGAATCCAGTGAGTTTTTTCTTTTTAACTTGTAAGGGTGTCACTGCCAATATAATGCTTGAAAATGTTACTGCTTCTGGGAAGAACACTCTTAACTGTTGACAACTGAGGCCTGTAACTCCGTAAGCCATTACCTCAAGACAGTTGTTGCTAGTTCAGCAGAGCATCAAAATATGTTTCTATCAGTGCAATTCCACATTTGTTTACATCATATGCTTGTGGATACTGGCTGGATAATCCTTTTCTGACTGATAGGTTTCTGTGCTGAGTCTATAAAACCAAAAGCCATCAGGGGTCTGTCTGATACATACATGAAGAATAAGCCACTGACCTTGTGCTCATCTCCCATACCCGTATTACTTAATGATACTTCCAAATGTCCAACATACTTACCATAAGAATCATTTTTGTGAGATGGAAACTAAAATTGTCTTCAGAAAGCTTCTACTTACCTAAATGCATAGCAGAAAGTGGCTTCCCATTTTCTAATTAAAAAAGCCAATGAGCTCTCTTCAGTTTTAACCTTTTTGAACTCTGTATAATATTACCTCTAGGTAATAATTTCCACTTCTAGCTATAAATTTTCCTCCCTCCTTGTCTTTTCCCCCTTTCCTTATCTCTCTGTAATTTAGCTAAAAAACATCTCAGACTCTCCCTACCTTTTTTCTTCCTCCAACCTAATTACTTGAGTTCTGTGTATGGTTGCATCCTGTGACAATTACTACATTTCATGTCAATATCCCACATTCCTGCATTGTTGAATTTCACCTCAGCGTATCTCACCTCCTAATATTATTGATTATCCTCAGAATATCTCTTAAATTCTAGTTATGTATTCTCAAATCTCCTGTGGTAATCTTTTTGATATTATTTAATAGGATCTTATTCTCTTGTCATATGGGAAAAATCTGAGAAATTTCCCTTGGCCTCTCTGCAAATTATTAGTTATCTTTGGCTAAATTTACTTTTAATAATGCCTGCATTTTCTCTTCTGTATTCACTCTGCTACCTCCCTCAGTCAGGTGACCATTCATTTCCTCATATGCTGGTTTTCTCCAGGCAAATGTCACATCCTATTTGCCTTCAAAATGTGTAGGCAAAAATCAGACAACTTTTCTCCCATTTCTGTACCATGGACACATTTATTCAGCCCTACCCTTGAAGCTGGCTGAAGGAAAGATTCCCCTGAGGCGTATGATTATATACGGAAGAAGTCAATTCCCAAAAAAAATCAGAATTATGTTATTAGGGAGGGGTCAGAAATAGATGCTTATCAGACAATCACCAGTGGATAATATTGCTGTCTTACTCCCTATCTCTCAGGGTTGGTGGAAAATGAAATTCAACTAAATGAAATCAACTAGAAACCAAAATAATCAACTAAATTTTTTTAACTTTTTAAGCTCTTGGAGGAATGAATCTGACCTCAGATTTAAGTTAGAGATCTTCAATAACGACTACAGAGAGAAAATAAATGTGATGTTTTATGGGTCTGTGAATTTTTTTGTGGGAGAAATTATGCATGTTATGTTTAGATGTATATTTAGAAATTTAGATGTGTATTTATGTGAAATTTAACTTCATAGGAAAATTTTACCTTTACTGATTGAAACCACTGCTTTGAAGAAATGCATTTGAGAAGATGTGAATAATACATTCTTCCACTACTACTCCCCACCTACATACATGCTATTCGATGAAAGTTCAACTTTTCCTTTCTTAGTTTTTTCTAAAGGAATTGCTCAGTACTATCATCCTGGTAAATTCTGGTTATTACTTGTCATTCATAGATTTAAGAATGGGATTTACACAGTACCTCACTGCAGCCAAGCACACCTAGCTGTTATAAAACTGAGTAATAGTTTGACACTGGCAATGTGGATGCATATGTCAGCACTTTCTTCCCTTGATATTTCTGCTCCTATTTCTTCTAAGGCCATACTGTTACTTGGTCAACACTGTTATTCTGGAAACACTTTTTTCTCCATACTACTCTGGAATAAGCAGTGCTTTCAAAAAACTTGACTTTTTTTTTTTATTATGTTATGTTAATCACCATAAACATTACATCATTAGTTTTTGATGTAGTGAACAAACTTGACTTTTACTGTCATTTGCTAACTGGCAGTTTGTTTACTTCCTCACATTATGGCTACTGCAACTTTTAGTAGGAGTTGCCACCATTTCTCAAACCAACATATAAAACCTGATGGTTTTTATTTATTGTTTCTTTTGGATTCCTTCTGTGAGAGTTAAAATGTTCAGGCTAGACTCCTACATAAATGAGTCCATGTTTCAGTCTTGGGATACTTAAGGCTATTCATTTCTTTCATTGTTAACCCTTGAATAATGTGATGGTTGTGAGTACTGACTTACCATGCAGTAGAAAACCTCTGTGTAATTTTTGACTCCCTCCAAACTGAACAACTAATAGTCTACTGTTAATTTGAAGGCTTACTGATAACATAGCCAATTAGCACATATTTTGTATGTTATATGTATTATATACTATATTATAATAACATTAGAGAAAATATATTAAGAAGATTATAAGAAAGAAAAAAATGCATTTACAGTCCTGTAGTATACACCTGTTTCACGGAATTGAGCCCAAAAATGACCCTTGTTATTACTGGCGTTAGTCTGGTGATGGAGATAAATGCTAATTAAAAATAAACTTAAACAAGTTCTATATCAGAGAAGCTTATAATGCAATAAACGTATTTTAGGGGAAAATGAACCAGTTAAAGGGAACAGGAAAGACTTCTTTGAAAAGCTGAGCCTGTATATCAGATAGCAAGGATGTGCCTGTTTTAATTTAGATGAACAGGAGAGACAACTCCCTTGGCAATCTAGAGAATGTATTGGAGAGATAAAGACTAAATGGATGCAGGTAGATAAGACAGAGGGAGGGTTACTTGAAATATCTAAGTGGGAAATGGCAATAGCTTGGAACTGGGGGAGGGTGGTTTAGGTGATGGGGAAGAATGGTAGGTTTGAAAGACTATCTTGGAGCTCAGGTGGCAGGGATCATGTGGGTGGCAAGGACTCTGATGAAAAAGAACTTCTCGTTATCCTCAACTTAATTTTTTAGGAGTTAAAAAATCATTGTCCTTTTTCTTCTAATTTTTCTCCGTTACTCATCCCATATCAATTAACTAATTTAAAGGTTTGTATTTCACGATGACATGTTTGCTTCTTGGTATTTTCATTTTTCTTTTCTAGTATGCCTCCATCTTGGTAATGATTCAGTGTCTATTGAAGGGAATTTAATGTTACTTTTATTTTCACCAAAAAGCTGTTAAATATTACTACTGGTCAAAGAGCATGGTTGGGAAGAATCATAGAAACAATCATCCCTGCACCTGGAATTCTGTGGGTTGTAGCAGAAAATATAGATGAGAGAGACCTATTGTTATGAATATATGTCTTCATTACAATCTAAGCCCCTAAACTATACTAGGACTAGAAGTAAGGACATTCAGCCAATTATATACAGTCATTAGAGGGCCCGCCCACTTGAACCAATTAGCCCTACATGTGGCGATAATCAAACCACAAGATAGTTTCCCTTTTGTCACATATTCCATTGAGAAAGATTCTTGAGTTATTTTTCAAAAAATGCTTTCACAATTCACGTATTACAAATATAGGGTAATAGCTTGTAAGTAAGATTTAATCAATTTTCACACTTTTCACATTACTAAAGAAACTAATAACCCATAATTGTACAGTAAATAAGTTTGTGGATTAATGCACTCAAGACCAGTATTTTGAGGAGAAAGAGCTTGACAACTTAAAATGTTGCTCAAATTGTGATACTATTATTTCCTACGAATATACAGGAAGTCATTACTATCTAGAAAAGACTTATCACTGCCAATATTTTGTCATGCCAGAAGAAATAATGTTTGTGTTTTAAAACATAAATTTGCCTCTTACATTGGAATAGTTTTCTTCAATCAAACATTTCAGTGATAGCTTAAATGTAATGCTGTTTTAATCTTAAGAGCTGCTGACATATTTTACCCTCTATCCCAGGAGGGTTAAAAAAAATCACAGAAATTAATGTGGAATTACAGATATTCTAGGAATTTTCCTAATTCATACAGCAAACCCAATGCTATTCCCTGCTGACTTAGAGAACAGAATGAATGATATTTTTACAATGACTATTAGGATTAACAGACTTGGAATTTGTAATTCAATTGTATTTGAATTTGTAATAGCCACATTGTATCGCAATTTAAGCTTTGTAAATGTAATATGGATTACTTCCTGAATTTCTTTCAGTTGTATTAAGTAGGTTATAAGTAGTGGATATAGAAGCCAAACTAAAAGGTTTCAAGCTGTTGCACAAATCTTATCTCCAAAATACATGAATCTTAATCTTAATGAATCTTAAATGCAATCTCTAAACTTGGAATTTATCTCCATGTTTGAAATTCTATTTTTTTGTATGCAATTCTTAATAGCTTAAACATAATTACACTCCTATTTTATACTTCTAGCATATATTTTTAAAATGAAGTAATTTATGCTGCAAAACTATTTGCTCATACCACTATTAATTATCTAGCTCTTTCCTGCAATGTGTCAATCAATTTTCTCAATTATGTTTGTGGTCTTTGCCATTCAGTTTATTTTCCTCTAATCATGATTTCTTAGACACTTGATAAAAATGATTAATTTTCTCTTCACTTACCCAGGAGACACATTAATTTCTTCATTCATCAGTACTCCACTCAAAATTTTAAACCTATTTCTTTTTAATTTTCTAAAAGAATAATAGAAGACAGTAACAGATTTTGGTAGAACATCTCATAAAGGTCTTCACCATTTTTTTCCCGTAATGCAGCATCCATAATTTACTTAATTCTTTTTTCCTTTCCCAGTTTTTAGTTTTAAGCATTCAAGCCATTCATGAAGAGAGAAGCAGTGAGGATGAAGGGATGCTGGGCCTTGCCCAAATACTGGAGGCATACTAACCTGGAGACACATCCTTGTCTTGCTAACTACTAGATGTTTAAAATGGGGAAAACCACGTTCATTTTAACACTTCAGTATTCTCCTCTCTAAAATGCAAAAAACATCTGACTTGAAGTATTACTGTGAGGATTAGAGGTAATTTATTATAACATACTTAGCAAAATGGCTAAAAGAAAGTGCTCAATAAATGCTTGCTTTTTGTATATTTGTTTATTATCTTCAGAAGCTCTTCTGCTCTAGAAATCACTCAGTTTTATTGCCATTTTGAAGTAAACTCAATAATACATGCATATGACAAAAGATTCCACTTTAATAGCTGTCTTCATTTTAAGCACAACTAATTGCAAAAGTTCATGAATAATATTGCCAGTCAGAAAGCAGTATTTTGATGCTGTTATATGTATGCCATAGTGCCAGAATGATATTTATGTATTCAGTGTTGGGGAGACAGCTGTGGAGATTGCAAAAGAAACCTCTTGAAGTTAGTGTTTCCGTTTAAGGCAAGTTAATCATTCTCAAGGCTTAAGTATCTTTAAAATGTACTGTTTAAAGAAACATTTATTATTTTGAATGCAAGAGCAAATGTACCTTATATTCTTTTACCTGGCCTTTTAATATTTTTTTAAAGGAATCATTACATATTTTATCATGTCTTCAAGAAAAAACTGGAGGCATTTGATTGTATAAACTACCAGAAGCTTTAAAATAATGACTTTCAAAAATATAAAAAATACCGACAAACAAGGGTAAATGTGATTGAATTTCAAAATTCATCTCGCTCGACTGGAAAAATATTTTCTTATCCTCTTCAATGCAAAAAATAACTTTTCATTTTTAAGACATTTAATTTGATTTTCAAAATAACAGTGACAAATTCATTCCTTGGTCTTTGAGTTCTAGAAATTATCCAAACTAAAAACAAAGAATTGCATTCTTAGACTTTATAAACAAAATTACTGGAACAATATTCTGTTTGAAATATAGACTAATCATTTTGATTTACCTTTCATTTTTTTATTATGTTCAGTTAGCCACTATATAGTACATCATTAGTTTTTGATGTAGTGTTCAATGATTCATTTCAGAAGAAGGACATGCTTCATCATAATAGTTTGATATACCTTGACAAATATTTTGAAATAATGATTTATGTTTAAGCCAATAGGTTTACTAAAACTGACATATACTATTTTAAGGTAACATTTTGAATTATATATAAATGTGAATAACTATATCTCCTGAAAGTTGTTTAGAATGACGTTTTTATTTCAGATTTTTGCATTTTTAAAGACATTGAAATCACAGAATCTGTTGTGGTTATTCATTTTGAGGTTATATATTTAGAGAAAGGGAGAGGAGAAAGCTAATTAGGAATCTAACACATCAATGATTGTATGACTTCTTAACAAGACCAGTATTTGGATTTTTTAGTGTTCTTAAACATTTCCATTCCTATGTGCATTTTCAATTCCTCAGACTGAATTATATGGTCCTTTACTTTTATCGCTCTCACTGTGATTTCTACTCATAGCAATCAAGTATTGATAAGGTTAGGCATTCAATAACTTCTGCTTTCTCTCTGATAGATCCTAAAAACAACATTTTTGCTATTTCACTTTTTTGTTTTACGTTATAAATCATCATCATTGAGGTGTAATTTATATAACATAAAGTGAACTAATTTTAATTATAGAGTCCTATGAGTTTTGACAAATGCATTTGATAAGTACCATTTAGCCATCAGAACAATGCAGACACAATATTTTCATCACCACAAAAAGTTTCTTTTACAGTCTATCTCCCACATCTTCAGCCCTAGGCAACCACGAATCTGTTCTGTCACTGCAGAATAATTTTGACTATTCTAAAACTTAGTATAAATGGAATAAAATAGCATGTGCTACTTTATATGAGGATTCTTTGACTTGGCATACTGCGGTTGAGATTCATCCATGTTGTTGAATGTATGCAGTTTACTTGTTTTCTTTTATTGCTTAATAGTATCCCATTTTAGGGGCGCCTGGGTGGCTCAGTCATTAAGCGTCTGCCTTCGGCTCAGGTCCTGGGGATCGAGTCCCACATCTGGCTCCCTGCTCAGCAGGAGACCTGCTTCTCCCCCTCCCACTCCCCCTGCTTGTGTTCCTGCTCTCGCTGTGTCTCTCTCTGTCAAATAAATAAATAAATAAAAATTAAAAAAATAGTATCCCATTTTATAAATACATGGAAACTTGCTTCTTCATTCATTAATTGATGGTATTTAATTTTACTTCTTCTGGTTTGGGGGCTATTATTAATTATAAACATCAACATTCAGGATGTAGAGTACCTATTTTGGTATTTTCTTTTGCCTGTTCTGAGTTTAAGGATTCTTAATATACTCCAGATACAAGTAACTTTTAGGAGCACCTTTTGAAGAACAGATTCTAATTTTGAGAAAGTACATGTACCATTTGAATAATTTATCACACAGACTGTGAGAAAATATTAAAAATAGATATATCTGAAAAAATGTTTGGTTCTAGAATATATAAAGAATCCTTACAATCTAATTTTAAGAAGCCAATAAGCCAAATGCATAATGTACCTTCACATTTTCTTAAGTGTCTTTCAAAGAATAGAAGTTTTGTGTGTGTGTGTGTGTATGAGAAAGAGAGAGATTTTTGTCATGAATCTTTGCTTAATTAAAGTACCCCAAATTTTCTCTTATGTAGTATTCTAGAAGGTATAGAATTTTAGCATTTACATTTAGATCTATGACAATTTCAAAGTAATTTTTTTTATTGTGAAATAAAAACCGCTATTCACTTTTTTCCATATGGGTGTTAATTTGTTCTAGTGATTTTGTTGAAAATATTTACCTTGGCATACCTCTGAAATATCAATTGTTCATACATTGCAGGTGTATTTCTGGGTACCCTCTCCTTCCGTTAATCTGTATCTATGCTTATGCCAAAAACATGACACCTTGAGTACTTGAGGACTGGAACTTCAGTGAAAGTCTTAAAACTAAGTAATGTAATTCTTCCAACATTTCTTTTTTTTTCCTAAAATAGTTGTGGTTTTTTGTTAGATTTTTTTTTTTTGCTACTCTAGTTGTTTCTAGAATTTTATAACATAAATTTTATAATCAGTTTGTCAATATCAAAAAGAAAAATCCCTGCTTTGGGGTGGATGGTATTAGATTCTTAAAAATATTTTATCTTGGAGAATAACTTCTAGAATGATGTCATGATAAGCTACATGGAATATCTCTCCAGACAGACAACCATAACTACATGTGAATATAACAAAAACAAATTAAAATCTCTGAGAACTATCTCACTGTGATACAAAAAATGAAGAAATATTTATTCAAGAATATCTGTTACATTTGGATAAGATCAGCCAGTGTCTGTGTCCTCTGAGCCAAGACCTGTTCCTTTCTTCCACAGCTCAGCATGATAAACCTCTACCTTGGTCAATGTAGACAAGAACAAAGGCAACGATGACAACAATCCAGAGTTGGTACAAAGTAGTACCTAAATTGTCAGATTGGCAAATTTTCTTAAATTTTATGACAAATACAGCAAAAGTGGAAAGTGCAAGACACACAGGAGAAAAAAAAAAAAAAACAGGCAACAGTAACTGCCATTGAGAGACCCTATATGTCAGACTTAGGAGAGGAAGAACTACCTTGAAGAAGCTATATAATTAAGTTAAAAGGACCAAAAGGAGCCATACTTAAAGAAGTAAAGAATGGTACAATGACAACATGCAACCAAATACAGCATATTAATAAAGACATTGTGATTATAAAAAAACTATCCTGAAACTCAGGTAGAAAAATAAAAAAAGCACAATTAAAAAAAATACTAGAGATGCTAAATAGTAAAACTGAGCTAGCAGAAGAATCAGCAAACTTGAAGTTAGATCAATAGAAAGAATGCATCTAAGAATAAAGAGAAAAATAAAGAGCAATTAACAGAACCTTTGAGAAATACGGAATTTCATAAAGCGCACATAAATTTAACTGAGTTCCAAGAAGAAAGAATAGAGTGAAAGGAACCCCCCAAAATACTCAAAGATATAATGACTGAAAACTTTATAAATAAATCTGGTGAAAAACATTAAATCTAATATGTAAGTAGCCCAGTGATCTCCAAGTAAGGCAAAGAGATCCATATCCAGATACATCATATGGGGGAAAGTATTTAAAGAGAAAGGCAAAATCTTGAAAGCATCAAGTAAAAAATGACTGATCACATACAAGGTGACATTTCATTAGAAATAACAGAAGCTAGACGGTTGTGAGTTGACACATACAAAGTATAAAAAACGAACTGTCAACCAAAAATATTATATCCAAGAAAACTATATTTCAAAAATGAAAGCAAAATAATGAACATCCTCAGAATTTGTTGCTAGCTGATATGACTTACAAAAAGTACCAAACAACATTCTTTTGGATAAATATAGTGATCTAACACTATAAATCAACTCTATAGGGAAAAAAAAAAAGAACAGAGCACTGCTAAAGGCAATTATGTAATTACAAAAGACAGTATAAATGAGCATTTCTTTCTTTCCTTAACTGATTCAAAAACTGTATAAAACAATATGTATGTAACGATATTGTTGGGTATATAATATATAGACACACAATATATTTGACAACAAATTGTTATCAAACACTAACAAAGCTGTGGATAATTGTTATTGCCAAATAACAACAAAGCACAAAGAAGGTGGATTTGAACAGAGCTACTGGAGTATGGAAACATAGCAGATGGTGACTAAATTGCACAGGAAGCAATTAAGAGAAACAGGGAAAAGTAAATAAGAAAGTTAATATAACAAAGCATCTTTGCTAATGTTTCTTGAATGATATAAAATCATATAAAGTAACAATTAGAACAATGTGGTTTTGAGTTTGCAACAAATTTAGAATATGCATAATAATATTAGTACAACAAAAGGGAAAGAGGGGATAGAGTTATATAGTAATAACATGGCTACATTATACTGGATATGTTAGCATAATCAGAAACACAATCTGATACATTAAGAAGTATATTTTAAACCAAAATCAACCACTAAGAAAAAGATTCAAACAAATATAGTGCAAATATAATTCAAGGAAGGAAAACATTATACTAGTAATTATTCTCTCAAGGAAAAATAGAAGAAAGGAAGAATAAAAAAGACATGACACATACAAAAGCAAATCAAAAGCAGAAGCAAATTCACCTTTATCAATAACATCTTACATTCCCACCAACAGTATATAAGGTTTTCAATTTCTCCATCTCCTTGCCAAATCTTAACAAATAATATAATAGCCATCCTAACAGGTGTAAGATGATATTGTGATTTTGATTTGCACTTCCCTAATGATTAGTTATGTTGAGAACCTTCTCACATATCATTGGGCCATTTGTATGTCTTCTTGGGAGAAATGTCTATTCAAGTCTTTGCCCATTTTTAATTGGATTATTATTATTATTATTGTAAGAGTCCCTTATATATTTTGGATATTAACCCTTTATCACATAGTTTGCAAATATTCTCTCCCATTCTGTCAGTTGCCTTTTCATTCTGTGGATTGTTTCCTTTGCTGTGCAGAATCCTTTTATTTTTCATGTAGCGTCACCTTTCTAATTTTTGTTGTTTTTGTCTGGGCTTTTACTAATATACACAAAAGCCACTGTTATGACCAATGCCATAAAACTTTACCCCTATGTTTTCTCCGAGGATATGCACAATTTCAGTTTTTATGTTTAAGCCTTTAATCCATTTTAAATTGATTTTTGTGAATGATATAAGACAAGCATCCAATTTTATTTTGCATGTGGATATCCAGTCTTCCTGACACAATCTGTTGAAGACTATCCTTTCTCCATTATGTATTCTTTTTTTTAAGATTTTATTTATTTGACAGAGAAATAGAGCCAGAGAGCACAAGCGGGTGGCGGGGGGAAAGGGGGAATGGCAGAGGGAGAAGGAGAAGCAGGCTCCCCACCCAGCCGGCAGCCCTATGCATGGCTATCCCAGGACTCTGGGATCATGACCTGAGCCAAAGGCAGACACTTTACCATTTGAGCCACCCAGGTGCCCCTCCATTGTGTATTCTTTGCACCCTTACCAAAGATCAATTAACTGTATATGCATGTGTTTATTTGGGAGCTCTCTATTGTGTTCTATTGATATATGTGTCCGTGTTTATGATAATACCATACTGTTTTGATTACTGTAGTTTTATAATACACCTCAAAATGAGGTTATATGATGCCTCCAGCTTATTCTTTTTTCTCAAGATTGTTTTGGCTACCCAGGGTCCTTTGTGATTCCATATGAATTTTAAGATTGTTTTTCTCTATTCTGTAAAAAATGCCATTGTGAATATGATAGGGATTACACTGAATTTGTAGAAAGCTTTAAATAGGGTGCCTGGGTGGCTCAGTTCGTTAAGCAACTGCCTTCGGCTCAGATTATGATCCCGGAGTCCCGGGATCGAGTCCTGTGCCAGGCTCCCTGCTCGGCGGGGAGTCTGTTTCTCCCTCTGACCCTACCCCCTCTTGTGCGCTCAATCTCTCTCTCTCCCTCTCAAATAAATAAAATCTTTTATTTTTTTAAAGAAAGATTTAAGTAGTATGGACTTCTCAGCAATACTGAGTCTTTCAATATATGAACACGCAATAACTTTCCATGTAATTGGGATTTCGTTAATTTCTTTCATCAGTGTTTTGTAGTTTTCATTGTACAAGTCTTCCACCTTCTTGGTCAAATTTATTCCTAAACATTTTATTCTTTCTGATGCTATTGTAAATGGAATTGTTTCTTAATTTCCGTTGTTGGTATGTATAAACACAATTGATTTTTATATGTTGATTTTGTATCCTTTAACCTCATTGAACCTGTTTACTATTTCTAATAAAGAAATAATAAGGCATCCAAATAAGAAAGGAAGAAGAAAAACTGTTGCAGATGACATGATCTTATATGTAGAAAACTGTAAAAACTAGAGAGAATAGTCCTAACATTAAGGTCAATTAGTATCATTATTTAAATGTGAGCTTTCACAGGACTCTACTGAAATTTTCAATTATCCACAAAATCTCTCCACTCTGGCTGATCAGAACTTGATTGTTGCTGTTGTGTGTGGCGTCTAGGAATTGATTCTTCAGATTATATCTCCTTGCTCCTATCTTTGCTCCGTAGCTGGTTTTGGTACCTTCCTAGAATCTCACCTTAAGCATGTGCAGTAGTTTATTTTTCAGCCAAAGACTCAAGTGATTCTCTACAAAAATCTTTCAAGCCCTTTCTCTGAGTAGCACTCTTCTGTCCGGTATTCTGCCTGCTGATTCCAGCACCTTAGCATCCTTGCATTTTGATTTCTGTATCTACTCAGCAAAACCTTCCCTGTTCTGCCGAATTCCCTATCTGTACGCTGCAATTTGGAGAGGGCTTCCAGCAAGAAAGGGTGTTTGTAGACTTCGCCTTGTTTAACTATTTCACTCATTGATATCAGAACATAAATGGCCTTTTCTCAATGTGTGAAAAGAGTCATTTCATACATTTTTCCAGTTTTTGTTATTGTTGTTATTATATATGGTAGCAAAAGGGTCTAGTCTTGGTAACATTATAATAGCTGGAAGCAAAAGTTTTTCTCCTACCCAAATTTTGGTGTCCAAAGATGCTTATACCTTTGTCCAGACAAAACTCTCATCAGGTATACATAAAATTAGAAAAGGACTCACTCTCTGAGTTTTATTTCCAAATATCCTTGGCCCAAAATAGCAACAAACATCAAATTTACCGGAGGGAAAACTGATGCCACAACCTAACCTTGAAGTTATTTTATGTTTGGGGCTTGCATAATTCCAGACATGTAATTTTCATAAAACTTAATCCTCCAAAACACTCAGAGTTATTATTATATTTTTGAACATGATAAACTGCAATCTGTGGGATAGCAATACAATTTTAGGATTAGGGAAAATGCAGGGACAAGTTAAATAAAGCATTCATAATTGTAAAGGAGTCATAAATATTTCTTTCTACAGTTATAGAACATACATGGCTTATGTGTGTTCATGCACGTTCCTATACACATAATACTCTCACTCATTAACACCTTATGCCAAAAAAGTTAATAAATAATGAAATTTCTTTTCAGTCCTCAGCCTACCATCATTTTCCTGTTTGCTCAGTGAAGTTAGTCGACTCTGGTTATGACTCTATCAACACATTTTACCGTCAATCTGGAGCATTTCTCTAATGACACAGATTTTCAAACAAGGCCATCTGCATTTCTTTCTACCAGTCTGCATATTTTACAAGAATTATTTTGGTATTAAATTTAAATAATAGGGATTAGCATGTGTAGTCTATGAAATTTAAACTAATTTTAAAAATCTAACATATGAACTGTAATATATGAATTAATAAGAAATCAGTTCTAAAGTAATTCTCAGTTCCAAAATAATTACATTTTAAAAGTTCAGACTACAACATAATTTAAACTCTGATAGAGAATCCAAATCTTATTTTGTTCATTTGCATGTGTCCACAGTGATACAGAATTTCAGTTATATTTGCAAGGCAATTTGACTAAACTCAGTTTATCATCTCTCTTATAGTTATTTAAACATTAACCCCTGTGAGATGAATTTTTAAAGTAAAAATAATAACTATTAAATAGGTATATATGTGTGTATACACACACACACACACACACACACACACACACAAAGCATTATAATATCACTAGCATCTTAAAAGTCACTTGGCCCAAAAGTCAGAGTACCCCTCCAGGAATCTGATAGCCACCCCTGCTAGATTTTTATGCACTCCCTAGAATGTAATGGAAAATGGGAAAGTCTAAATTTATGATTATATCTCTCATGACATGGTAAGTGGGTGAGTTGATTTTCTACCTCAAGCCTCTACCAGGTTTCACTGCTTTAAGAAGTCAGCTCTGGCTGGTTTCCATGGAGCTTTGCAAAAGGCCAACTTCTAGGTTATTGGTCTTGAAAAATGAATCCCTTCCCTCACAATACTGGTTTTAAAATCTTCTATAGTACCAACTATTTGCAGCTTTTCACATTTGTAATTTGCTTAATGATTTTGTGTTTCAGTAGAGTATGTAGGATAAAGCTAATAATATTTCCATCTTAAATTTTACTGTAGCATAAACAATTTTAATGTTTCTCTACTGTGTGTTCAAGGTATAATCTTAGGAGTAGTTTTAATATTTAAGAATTTATCAAGTTATTCCCATAATATTAGATGTTTAGCTTTTCGGATTTTTAATATTACAGAAAACATTGTAATAAAATATACCATTTGATTTACTGAATCAACCCTTTAAATAAAACATGGTGTAGTCACAAAGGAAGGTAAAGAATAAGCAATGAAACTGAACAAATCTAAGCTTAAATTCTGAATCAGTTCTTGACTAGCTGCATGACCTTGGGAACTTTCCCCTATTTAAAAATATCATTTAAGTTCAAAATTTGAAGAACTCTCCTGGTGGTAGGTATTATATTTAAAATATCAAATCATATTTGGTGCCTAATGAATGTACTCAGTAAGTCATATGCGTTATAATATCATAGGTTAAATTCCTAGAGGAAACTGTATTCAAATTTAAATAAACTATTTACATTTCTTAGAGTATTTTTTCAAATTGCTTTACAAAGAAGTTATAAAATTTTCAATGGTATTTACTACAATGTTTGAATTCTTTTTTTGTTTGCATTTGATGTTACTATTTTTATTTTTGAGAAAGATAGTTGTTTAATTTTCTGCACATATTTGAGTCTCTAAAAAGAGAAACAAAACATAACAGGGCTATTATTGAAACAAATTGCTAATTATTTTTTTTCCGGAATTGAAAAGACTCATAAATCTGCATACTGACATAACTTTTGTGTGCATGCAGTCAGTTCCACTGTGATGAGATACAAACATTTATGAAAAACTGACATGACTAAAGCCATTTTAAAATAAAGCTGAAGAGGTCAGTGCAGAGCAACTGCCTTAACCAGTGTCTGTGTGAACTGTGCCAAAATCTTTGGACAGGGCAATCTGGCAATTCTTTAAAGCAACTGTTTGAAAAGTCAGCGGGAAAAAAGACATCCTGATCATGAGACTGATGACTGTGGACTTTCTAAATACAGAATCAGTAGTCAATCAATGTATGACCCAGAGTAGCTTAGCTTGTTAGCACCCATAGGAAACATTTTTTCTTCTCTTCAAATCATGTAATTGCCCCCTTCTTTTTCTTCATAAAACCCGCTGCTCTCACCCGACAAGCAGGGCACTACTCAGGTTTCAACTAGAATCTGTGCTCCCCGAATTACAATTCTTTAGTCCCAAATAAATGCTCATTATTACTGTAGCTATTTATTTTCAGGTTAAAAATCAGCATCTGTAAAAAAAAAAAAAAAATGCCATTCCATGCAAAATTGTGCAATAAAAATCATAAGACCTATAGGAAAAAAATGATGTTAAGAACACAGAGAGAAAACAAACAAAAAACCCCACAGGACTAAAAACCTTCATTAATGACATATAAAAATAAATATAGAACTTAAATAAAGAAAAAAACAGTTTTACACATATTAAATGGTTAAGAAATACATAATATATTTTATATGGCACTAGATCTTGAAGAATGCCTAGTTTGTGTGTATATGTAGGTATTGGAATTATTGATATTTGCGGAGGGGTAGAGAGAAGGGGAAGAGTGACACTGGAGATATTGAGAATAAAGGAATTTCATCTTAAATGGAAGAAGAAACATGTCACTACGAGGACTTTTATTTTGGAAAGAGAATTGGTGCAGTAGCTAGACAGATTTTAATGTCGAGATAGAATTCTTTAGAAATGGGTTGAAAAACAGCATGCGTTGTTAAATAAAAACAAATCCAAAATCTAGATAGGGAGAAATTTTAATTAGAATGAAAGACTACTACAAGAGGGAGAACACTCTAATTTCAGAAATCTGCGAGCATCTCAAAATCAAACAAAAAAGAATTTTCTTTTATTATGAGGTAAAGGAGGCAGCAAACTGAGATAAGTAGAAAATTTGGAGGGGAAGCTGGACAAGCATGGGGACCAGGGCTATCTGCCAGGAAAAGGGTCTCACTGTGCTAGCTGATTCTGAGAGAAGAACCTGCTGGAGGAGGACGGCACATTCCACTTTTTTTTATTTTATTTTTATTTTTTGGTGCTTACTCAGGTTTTGAGAAGAGGAATTCAAAAAGTCTGTAGGAAAGAGAGAAGTCTAATGTTTGGTCAAGACAAAGCAGTGGGTAAGAAGTGGGCAACTGTGAACACTTGGTCAATGTCTTAATTGAAAAACTGATGCTTCGGGACACATGGAACATTGTGGGAGCGATTCTTCAAAAGAAAGATAACAGAAGATGAGATTTAGTTTACAAGAGGAGGGAGTAACTTTTCCTAGAAGCAAGACCAGTTCATCTACAGTAACAGAAAAAGAGGAAGGTTTTTTTGGTTTGGATTTTTCCTATTAAATTCAGTAGTGGCTATCATTATTTCTAAAATCTCTCTTGTTGGGGCACCTTGATGTCTCAGTCTGCCCTCTGCTCAGGTCAAGATCCCAAGCCCCATGCCAGGCTCTCTGCTCAGCAGGGAGCTGCTTCTCCCTCTCCCTCCGCCTGCCATCCCCCTGCTTGTGCTCTCTCTCCCCCCTCTGTCAAATAAATAAATAAAATCTTTTAAAAAATAAACTCTCTTTTGTTTAATTATCTATTTTTTTATGAGAATTAGTACTAAAGAAGTTTTGGTAGAGGTAGAAGTTATTATTTTGCCCTTATTTCTCAAAATAATTTCTAATATTCTTAAGAATTTTTTGATGTATTATTTAGTCATTACCCTAGTTTCAAAAAATACTCCTTTGGGTATTTCATATTGAAGTAGAAAATTACATATTTATAATAGTTAATCTGTATTTAAGATAAGGAAATAATGATGATTTATTAAACTTCAGTTCATTTACATATTCAGATCTTCTTTTAAATCTCCAATGAGGTCTTTTAGTTTACTATTGCTATTGCTAAGAGCTGTCATGTTTTTCAGTTTAATATCTGTTATTTAATACTACTAATAAATCATATATGTCAATGTCACAAAATATGTAAAAATTCTATTATATAGCTCTAGTATTATTCTGCTAAAAAAAGAGGTCCTATCATCCCACCCTGGTTTAGATTGAAATAGATGTACGATTGGATAAAGAATAGCTCCTTTTCCTAAGAGCACTGCTCTAATTTTTAAATCTATACAAGTTTGTTTATTTTTAAGGACAGGAGAAAGTAATAGCTGATGATCTCCTCTTATAATACTTATCTCACATAGTAATTGGTTTTCTTTTCCAGCATACCTCCAATTATGCTAATTTGGGGTGGGTTTGACAATCGTAATATCCTTATTCTTTGTTCCAGATTGATTTATATAATTCACATACAATTGAATATATTAAATTAATATCCTGGTCAGAATAAGTGGTGCAAAGGTATGCCTCTCCCTGGATTACTGTATTTGCAGTTAGTGGAAATGTCTTATCCCTGGAGTAACAAAATAGCGCACATGGGAATCAGTGACTATCCAAGAGTATCTAAATTGCCATGTGGAGAAAGTGAGTTTGCAATAAGAGAAAATGCAGGTATGGCAAAGAAAATTTCAGAGGCAAGAGATGGAAACTGTTTCCACTTTTGGTTTTCTTAGTTATGTTAGCCAATTTTTCTAATATGCTTAGATTATTTTGAATTTTGATTTTTATTATTTTCAATTGAAAGAGTAATATTAAGCCAACATTTTATAACACATTGTTCTATTCATGGAACTCTACTTAAACTATAATGAAAGTCTTGGTATGCTCACTGACCTTGTTAGAAAAAAATGGATAAATGGAGTAAGAATAATATCTCTATCTGAAGGGCTAGGTCACAGTTAACAAGTCCATTGAAATTCCAATGCTTCAAAAGATTACTTAAAGATTTTAGGACAGCAAAACTGCTGGATAATCCCTTGGACATCTTGATAATTTAATCAGATATGTTGACTAAATATTAAATTGAATTTGTTGTTGTTACTCAGATATTTCTACTTAAAGCCTACTATTTATCTTTCCTTTATTAAAAACAAAACAAAATACTCACTGGAAAATGTCAATCAGTCTTTTAATGACATCTTTATTAATGTAAGTTTTGTACTTTGGTTGATTATTTGGCAAAGATTATCAATGCTGGAAACTGTGAATTCATTCATAATACCCTCTCTATAACAAAATATTAGTGGTTATAATATTTAAAAAAAAAAAAAGGGAGTTCTAGCCTTTTCAAATTTAGTCACATTAACAAAGTGTGGCAATTAAAAATGCTAGTCCAGGTCATTTAGATTTTCATAGTAGTAACACCATCAGTGATCAGACCCTTTCTTTTAATGTTATTAGATCTTACAGAAAGACAGCCTGGTAAATATCCTACTGTGTGATCTGTCACATCCATGTATTTTAACATACTGATCATATTCCAACAGCTATGAAAGTTAGCTCCATTCTAGATACCCTAGATAATTTGCAGAATAACGTACTCATTATTCCTGTGATTTTTCTCTACCTAGAGAACTTCTGGGAGACATCTTCACACTAAATCCATGCAGACATTAAAAAGTGAATTACCTCAAAACTGAGTTCTGTTTTCAGAGAAAAAGATACTTATTATGTACAGTTAATCCTTGAACAACACCAGTTTAAACAGCACACAGGTCCACTTATACTTGGACTTTTTACAGCTTAGTACTATAAATGTATTTTCTCTCTCACATTTTCTTTTCTCTAGCTTACTCTGTTGCAAGAACATAACATACAAACATAATACACATAACATACAAAATATGTGTTAATGGACTGTCTCTGTTATCGGTAAGGCTTCCAGTCAACAGTAGCATATTAGTGTTAAGTTTGGCGGGGGAGTCAAAAGTTAACACTTGGATTTTCAACTGCACCCTTAACCCCCACATTAAGGGTCAACTGTATATCTATTTATAGTCTTTTGATATATACTTTAATGTTTAAGTATTCAGAGTTAATATAAGTGATAATGTTTAAATTTTATAATACATAATCCAGTAGCTAACTACATATATATTTAATTTCAAAGCACTAAACATGGAGAAAGTTTCCTAGGCAGTTTCTGGAAGGTAAAGATTATAAGAGTGAAGCATTTCATATTTTCAATTGTTGAAGGAACAAAGGTATATAGATTGAATATCCTATTAATTAAAGAACTCATAGCCTCCTTTTTCCTAGATGTCTTTAAAATGACATTTATTTCTATATAATTATTTAATTATCATCATTGTAATGTCTCTTCTGGTCTTTGTATTATACTCAATGAATTGTAATTACATTCTTTCTCTAGCTTGCTGATAGAAAGACTTAATCCCATTTTCCACAAATATTTTATTAAAGGCTGATCTACTTATGAAGATGAGAGTTTTAGATATTCCCATCCCCATCTGTCCTTTGCTATTTATAGAAAGAGTTCAATCTCTTTAAGTTATAAAGCATTTCTAAAGTTACCCATTCATTTCTAGCTACACTTGTGTCAGCTTTTTAATCAGATTAGAATTACCAATCCAATACTATTTTAACAAAAACAAACTTTCATTCATCACATATGTTATAGTTCTGACTTTTTGATAGTTCTGAAAGAGAGTTACAGTTTCATCAGTTTGGTCCATTACCACCACAGGAAATAACAGCAATAAAACATTTATAAACAAAACGTTATTAGAAATTAGAGCTGTATCGTGGTAGTTCTCACACAGTTTTACTAACCACACACAGCACAGATAATCTAGAGATAGAGACGTTCTGAAATTTAAAGTAAGATCTTACTACTTTCTTAATTTCAGTGAGACAAAAAGGTGGCCTAAAACAGCAATTTTGTTATAAAATGGTTTCAAATGCATTTACACCGGTTTAAATCGTATGTCCCCTAATTCAGAAATTGGACACTGTGCTGTGTCATTTCCCAGAGAATAATTATAACACATATTTTATTCTACTTATGCTATGTTAATTGTATCACGGAGTATAATTAGCCTTAGGCACTATAGTGATTAAGGTGAATCTTTTTCTTTTCTAAAGTCATGTCCTATCTTCTGCTTTTAGCTCACTTTCATATTGCTTCCTTCAGTTAAATTTTCCTTTTGATGTAAAAAAAAAAACAACTTTTACTGCTTTCAAAGATTGTGCAAAAACTATCTAAATGTGATAGTGATACTATCACATATCAAATAATGCACGCACGTGCTATGTGATGTGGGAAACAGAGGCAGAAGGAAAAGTATTAAATATCCTCACTACCTACAGCGCATTGACAAGTCCTTGAAACAGGCAGAGTGACCTTCCTCTAGGGACTCCACTGCCTGGATGTTAATACTTTGCTAAGGGCAAAAGGCAACCTTAGCCCGACCCCCAGGATCCTGTAAGTCTATTTTAACATACAGAAATTCCTTTAGAATTTTCCTTTATCTTTAAATCCCCCAAGAGACGTGTGGGCAATCATCCCCCAAGCATGTGGCCCACCGATATACATCTGAAAGGGCTCATGACTAAGGTTTTTTTATCAGATGGTAATAAATGACCTTTTCCCAACAACAGCTAGCCTCCTCAAGGTCCTGGAAGCCTTGCTTCCAAGATTCCTTAGAGAACTACACTATCCCTGACCCCTTCCCAACTTGAAAGTACATGATGGGCCCCTCCTCATGACCCCAGTGCAGCTCCTTCTGCCCACGGGTCCTGTCCCCGAGCTTTAATAAAATTACCTTTTTGCACAAAAGATGTCTCAAGAATTCTTTTCTTGGCTGTCGGCTTCGAACCCTAATGTCTTTCCTAACATCAATTCTGATTACTATACAGCCACAGTATTTACAACACAGTAACTCAATTAGCTGTATATTAATTTATTCTGAAATTTTTATAAACATTGATTTAGCTTTCTTTACATTAACTTTAGGGAAATGATGTATCAATTTTCAAGAAATATAAAGGTCATACTGAACAACTCTAGCTCATTTTAACACACTCTTTAAAAAACTCGTGTCACCTTTCCCTCATGACTTCTCAGTATACCTTTTAAACAATATTGTCAAACTTTACATTTCATAGTTTGTTAGACCAAAATAATGAGTAAAGTTGCCTTTCAAACTGCAAATGTCTCCCACTCTCGACTAGGACTATTCCTACACCAGGGACAAGGTCTGCTGATCCTTTAAATCTCCTAGGCTTGCATATCTCTTAACAATACTGGTCTACTTGTGTCTATTAGCATACAAATACAGATAAATTGTCTTTGGAAAGAGCACTTTTACATAAAGATGAAGAAAGTTCTTATAGAGAGATGTAGCATCTGAATGCTTTAAGGTGTTTTATTTTTTCCTCCAGAAATAATTATAAGCGAAAGACCTTATATAGAACTATCAACAACAACATTTAAATTTTTAACAATTATTGAGAATTTAATTATGTGCAGAGCAAAGCCTAAATCACTTCCATATATTAACTCAAGCATGAGGTCCTTTGAGGTAGGCACTATTATTATTGTGATTGTATAATTAAGATAATAGAGCCACAGAGAAGATAAATTCTGTGCCCAGGTACAGATAGCTGGGAGGTGAGGAGCTAGAGTTTCATTTGAAGTGTATGCCAAGGACTGCACTATTAAGGATAAAATATTGTAAACTTTTGAATTTTTTATAAATTAGTTTTCATTTTTATCATTGCACATATCTGAAATAGTCTCTTAGTTCTAAAATTTAAAAGAAAAAGGAAATAAAAAAATAAAACACCTCTCAGCTTTACTTTTCCTCATCTGACCTCCCTCCCGAGGCAAGAAATTTCAATTCCTTATAGTAATTTCTCTAATACTCCCTTCATATTTTTAAATAATATATGTATATTGCCACTGACTGCATGTTCAAGAAGTATATCAATTACTTCCCATCATTTTTTCTTCAAATAAACTTCATTATATTTACTACTTTAAAACAACTTCATCGACACACTATTTACATTGTTCCCAAAAGCCCAAGGAATGACTGATGTTATTGGATTTGATAATACTGTTCAGAATCGAATGATGGGATCCAAGTATACTTTTAACCTGTTAAAATAGAAACAGATTTCTGTTTGTATCTGTCTTTGGAATCAAATAAGTGTGAAGACAATCAAGGTGTTGGTAGCACTGAATCTATTTTACTATCTAGATTTCTTAGAAATATAATATTGCAGCATTATTTCAATCTTTGCACATGATCACAGACTATTAAATATATTAATCTCTAGACTTGGAAAACCTGCTCTCAGTATGCCCCCCAGTAAGTGATCCACTACAAAGCCCCTATATTTTGTACATAAAAGCATTTTCTCTTGTTTTCAGGAAATTAAAATGCCTGTTTTGTGACTTTACAGTTATGAAAGGTCTATGCATTTTTATCTGCTTACTGAAGCAGTCAAAATATATTTCATAAATCTCTAAGTAAATTATTTTCATGAAGCTGTGTTAGATGATACTGTCTTTTTTATTTTGGACACCAAATATAGTTTCCGTGGTGTAGTGAATGAAACTATTTATAAATAGGAATAATTGAACAATTTTCATGACTGCTTTAGCACCATTTGTAAAGAAGATATATAACCTATATTCATTTATGAGCTGAAGAATGGTGGCTTCCCAAGATTACTCTGTGAGGTGTCAGGCATATATGTGAGGATTATAGGAAAGGAAAAATTGTTTGGAGGGGTGCAAGCTTGCTCTGTTACATGAACTATACGGCTCTTTTTTAAAAGATGAGATTAACTTATTTATATTTATGAACATGACATATGATCACACTGGAGTATATCATATTATGCTATTTTTCTCCTATATTAAATTTTCCTTCAATCTTTCTCTCTGAATTGTTCTGTTTCTTTTTGTAGTATACCTTCTTCCCTGCTACTTAATGAAGTTTGGTTCTTACCGTTATCTTTATTATTATCAATTGTATGATACCTTTCATACTATGTTTATTTAGACACAATTCGTAATTATCACTAAGGATCCTTACATTCTCCTACATCACCTATGTTTTGCAAGTACTATTTTTTCTTCTTTTCTTTTCACTATTCTATATGGTAATATAGAATATTTGTCCACTTTATTTATTATTTGTTTATTTGTGTGTTTATAGTGTGTGAAAGGCATGAATGGATTTTATTTATTACCCTATATCTACTATTTAATTTGAGGTAAAATATAAGCAACACTGACAAATGCCTATTTCTGCTACCACGTAATATAATTTTCTATTGTGAATATTGTGATAAAGCTAATGAAAACTCTGTGCTATCATGTACTCTAGCTTCTCTGATGGCTGGTCTGTGACTACTCTCATTATCTGTGAAATCCCAACACAGGTAAGGTGCTCCCACATATGGTGCAGAATATTAGAGGTTGCATAATTAGCATACTGGCCCCCTCAGCTCCCCACCCTGGAGCCTCAATGTTACTAGTAGAGTTCTAAAATAACAGAGGCAGTGAAAACCCCTTGAGTCTGATCCGAGCTGGAACAGTGTTCCAAAGAAATCCACACAGAAAGTTATGTGATAGTGAGGTTTTAGCATCACTGAGCTTGCTGAAAGTCTCACACCCGATCTTAAGCTTCTGGTACACCATGCCTTTTATTTGGATGAAAAGTAAATGTGGAAGAGGTTCTTGGTGTTCCATCTATAAGCTCCATACTGACATACTGGCTGGGAGATGATCCAGATAGTGGTTTTTTTATTATTATTATGCTAAAAACCCTATGTACCATTATCGATAGCTTAGGAAAAGGTTTAGTCAAATATACAGATACTAACTTCTCAGTCGTCAAGGATAATTTAAATGATTTTTCAAACAGAAAAGCTAAAGTACTGAACTATCACAGGTGTTTCCTTCACTGTAGAAGCCGAGATGTTCCAGCAGGAGAGATCTTCTATTTGTCCATATTAAATAAATTTTTTGGCATGCGGTTATTATAAAGTGAACAACTATAAAACTTATAACTTCCAAATTGTTTCCTCTTTCACCTTATTTTTTTTAATTTTTAGAGCTTAAATATTTACATGTCTCCTCAGTCGCTTTAATTCCCACATTGTTTTACTTAAATATATTCAGTTAAATATATACATTAATCAAAACCAGTATTTTTTGTTATGCTACTTTAGTCCTAAGTAGTTGCTTGATCTGTATCTGGAAGAAGTTCTTTTAGTTGCTTGATCTCTATCTGGAGAAAGTTCTTCAAGAAAAATTCATGTACAATATTCTTAGAGTTTTCTCTGGATATAGAAATGTGAATTGGAAGCTATTTTCTTTTAGCGCTTTCAAGATTTAATATCATTGTTTAATAGCTTCTATTATGAGGTAGCTTAGAAAATTATTCTCGATACATTATTTGCCCCTTACAGAGAAAGACCTCTGGCATGTGATTTTATCATTCCTCCCACCCAGACAGAGTCCACTTTCCCACCTTCCTATGCCGGGTGTGCTCTGGACAGTCGAATGTTCGTCTGTCTGTAAGACAAAAAGTAAGCCTTCAGATGTGCCTGTGTGATCTGGCATGTTTTCCTGTGCTACTATGACCCGTTTTCGGAAGAAGGTGCTGCCTGTAGTTGCGGTTTCTGATAGGGTTCTCGAACGAAGGTAGGAGTAAATCTTACCTGACCGGAAGTCTGCGGTTCAGAATGGCCCAGCTGACGAGCCCTGCTCAGATCAGCTGAACCACAGCGGACCGACAGGAACCTGTGAAATAGAAAAATACAGAATGGTTGCAATAAGCCACTGAAATTGTGAAAGCGTTACAAATACAAAACTGCAGAAGAAACTGGTACACACTGTTTCTGTAAAATTGTAAACTGTCTTTTTTCTTTTCTTTTTGAACTTTTTTCTCTTATAGTTCCTGTTTCTAAGATTTTTCATTGTCATTGTATGTTACTCATTTCCTCTCATGTGTCTAGAAGCTATTTTCTTTCTACTTATGCTAAGAACAGGGGCAGATGGATGATTTTTAACAATACTGGAAATTTTCACCTCAATCTCTTTGGCTATTTGTTTCTTTCCCATTCTCTTCTCTCTATTCTCCCTCTTCTGTTCTCCTTCTAACTATAGTTCACATAGTTTATAATCTTTATTTCCATTTATAAGTTATAAATGGAAAAAAGTTATAAAATAAAGTTTGTGATCTCTATTTCCATTTTAGTATCACTTTGTACTTAAAGTACACTTTGGATTTTTTTTTCTAATCTATATTCTACATCATGAATTTCCTTATAACCATTTTCTAACTTTTGTTAATCCATTTATATAATTCTCATTTTCTATTTGAAAAGATCCATTTTACTCTTTAAGTAATCTCCTGGTTTTTGCTGATATTCTCTTTTTTTCTCAAATCCTTGAATCATGGTTATTTAACGTGCATGTCTGGTCACCCCAAATGCTGCATCTTCCATGTTTTTTTATACTACTCTCTAGTGTTTTGGTCAAGCCACTACTCTTTTATATTTGCTCATTTTTCTTTGAGTGCTAGACATTTGGAATGAAAATCTGTAGAGACAATGTTAATGCTTGGTCAAGTGCTATCTCTGTGTTGTTTTTTGTTGTTCCTCTTCTTCTGTTTCCTTTTCTGCTCCTGCTTTTCTTCCCCCTCTGCGACAAAGAGAATGGCAAAATAAAAGAAAAGACAAATTTCGGATTTCATTTTTAGTAACCCTAGAAGACAGATAAAATCAAAGTCTCCAGATTTTGGTAAAGGTTACTCAAAAGGCCTAGGATTAGGTAGACTCTAAGAAGGAAGAAGTAGAAAAATGTGAAGGAGTGTCGAAAGAGTCCCAAGGCAAGGAATTTTAGAAAGAACCAGTAACATATTCTTTATGAAGGTAAAAGCTTGTCATGATTGAAGGAAAAAAATCCTGTTTTTTGAAATAAGTCAGGAAGTGACACAAGAAACCTGAACTTTCAGAACTTCCCTAGGACCTTTTTTGGTCAGAACAGAAGCTGCACGTTTATAGAAGAATGACTCAGATAAGACAACTCAGAAAGCAATCTGGTTAGGTCTGTAGTTTGGAAAACGTAGGCCTTTGGGTTAATACTGAAAGGCTACCCTAGCCCTTCTTCTTCATGAGTATCCCAAACTGCCTTCAAATAGATGTTCTGGGGCACCTGCTCCTCTCTAGGCTGAAATTCTTGGTGATGATATTCAACCAACTGTGACCTCCATTATCTGACCATGAGCCTTCTTAGCTTCTCTGATACCTCCCTGGGAGCATGCAGAAACATGTTGGTTTCCTGTAGAATAACAGCACCATTTCCATGTTGTGTAGAAATCTCTCTCCATTAGTGTCATTCTGTTGCCCTTACACACGATGTTAGGGGAAAAGGAATACCAGCAGCTAAATCTATCTGGTATTTCCATTACTTTGCTTCCTCCTCTGATTCTACATCTATCTTTCTTTTGCTCTAATCTTCTCACCAGCAGGGGTGGTATTGGCTTCTTAAACTGTTTATTTCATATGCTGGGTATTTCCTTATTTTTGCATACTATGAAACTCTAGGATCCAAATTAACCAAGTGTGTAGCTAATTATGTAAAAGAAACTACTGGAATTCAGAAAATCTATTTTCTCCAATTTTAGTTACTTATTGCTGCATGACAGTCCACCCTAAAACTTAGGAGACTAAAACAAGGACCATTTATCATTTATAAATGATTCTGTAGGTTAATTGGGCACAGTTGGGCAATCCTTCTGCTTCATGTGATGTTTAATGAGGCTGCAGTTGTCTGAAGGCTCAACTGTGCTGGAATGTTCAAAAATGACTACGGCACACATCTGGCAAGGAATGTTAACTAGTCTTTGGCTTGGAAATGAGCAAGAGCTACTGACCAGAGGTTCACGTTCTTCTTGTGGCTTCTCCAAGTACTTTGAGTTTCTCTTAGCCTGGAGCGGGCTAAGTTCCAAGCTTGCAAAAGTGGCAGCTGCTGATTTCTTAAGGCCTGGTCTAAGACCTTAAGCAGTACCACTTTTGCCAAATTCTGTTAATCAAAGAATGTCACAGGTCAAGCCCAGAATTAGGGGGAAAGAAAATACATCCCACCTCTTAATGGGAGAAATGGCAAATAATTTGTCTCCTTCTTTAATTCACAAATCTCCCTAATAAAATCTAATTCCAAACACTACTGAATCAATCTGGATTATCCTCAAAACCAATCTGATAGTGGAAACTCAGCAATAAATTTATTATTCTAATCCTTTTTTGCAGCGTTCTCAGTTTTTAATTCATTGCATTTGTATGAAGATTTAGGAGTAATAAAGCATGTCCGTTTAATCGTCAAACATTATTATCTAACCAGAATTAATTTAATTAAAATCAGGATTACCTTTTTGAGGCCTGGAAGCTGACATTGTTAAAATTAAATTAGAAGAGATGGAGTTATTCTGGGACTCCCTAAAACTGGTAATTTCCTATCACCATGAAAGGTTGTTTGGGATGAGGTTCCAGTAACAATCAGGCATAATGATTTAGGATATTACTGCTAATTTTACACTCAGTGGGAAATTGTGTAAGCAAGAAGAGCCAACATGTTTCCCACCTGTCCTTTGGAAATATTCAGGGAAGTTCTCTTTTATATAGAACCGGTCATCAGAAGGACAGAAATAGAAAAGGAGAATGATAATTAAATTTAAAAATAGTAATTGAGAATATTTTTTGATATTGATCTATTGGAGTGATAAATATTTGTATTTCTATAATTAAATGAAAACTAGCTTTAGGAAATATGGGCAATTATTAATTAATTGAAGACATAAGACTTAAGTCTTTTGAATATATGTGTAATTCTTATTGTGCTATTAATTTTGAGACCTCTTTTGCTGCTACTATATCACTGTTACATCCTCATGACTTCGGATTTACACAAGAATTAACAGTTTTGGAAAATTCTTAAAACTAGATTCCCTTCTCTAAAACTTTCAAATTAATTTCCTAGGCCCTTATTTATTTCAAACATTTTATGTGAATGAAATCATATAGTATGCAAGTTTTTGGAACTGCCTTGTTTCACTCAGCATAATTCTCTGGAGAGTCATCCATGTTGGTCGATGTATCAATAGTTAGTTCCTTCTCTAGAGTGGTATTCCATGGTATGGATATCCCCCTGACTCTACAGCCATTCACTTGTTGAAAGACAACAGGATAGTTGGCAGTTTTTGGCTTTAATGAATAAAACTGCTATAGGTTTTCATGTGCAGGTATTTGTGTCAACATAAGTTTTATTTTATGTTCTTTTTCTGGGATAAACACCTAGGAGTGCAATGGTTGCATCATGTGATAGTTGTATGTTTAGCTTCTTTTTTAAAAAATGGCTAAATGTTTTCTGCAATAAGTTTTAAATTAAATTATTTTTGAAAAATTGGATGTGGCAACTGATATTTTTCACAGACAATAATTGAGTTTGTAGATAAATGTAATGAAAATTCTTGAAGATCTTTAAAATTAAATAGCTTTGTCATTGTGTTATTTTGTTGTACAAAATATTCTGTTTGGCAATCTTAAATAATCATGCCATATAATAAAGTTTTTGTACACTAAGCAAAATGGGTTCTGGAAGCTCAATAGCCTTTATCATTATTTTCCTTATTTTTAATGACTTCAATTAAAAAGAAACAAAAAACAAGTCCCTGCAAGAATCAGCTTGACCCTGAGCAGTGACAGGGGTAATATAATTTAGAATAATGCAAAAAGCATTTGGTATGTCAAATAATATATTAAAGCCTTAATTATAACTAGAATCAGTTCAGAAAATAAATAAAGGTGCCCACAATTATAACAATAATCTTACCATTTCTGTACAGCTAATGGCACATCAAAAAGAATCTAAAAACATGTTTAAATATGAAAACATTATACTTATTTTAAATAGGATGCAATCAAGGAATTAGGCTCATCTAGAACAATTATCAATTTGATTTTCTTTGTAGCTTTTTTTCCAATTTGTACTGTATAAACGTTTTACCAGTCTATAATAAATAATCAATGTAGCCAAATTTATTTGAATTTAAAGTAGGGAAATGTGGAAAAAAAAAGGTAAATGTTTTAATGATACCATTCTTGTGAAGAGTTTTAAAAAAGAACATGTGCAAGGAATATAAACATATTAATCTGGGAAATATAATTTCAAGGAACCCAAAGATAACGTTACATTATGATATGCACATCTTGAGGTTGGCCTGAATTCTCTTAGCATTCATGAATGCCTGTAAACACATATATTTATACGTCCAACACAGAGAAAACACACACACACACACACACACACACACACAGTTTTTGGCTGTGAGTAATAAATGGTCTCTTCTCTCATATAGAGATCCAGTGTTTCTGTCAAAAAGCAGACATTTATTGCATGGAACAAAAAATGCAAACAGAGTAGAATTTTATGTTAGTTCTCTACACTCCAATCTCCCACAGAGCAACAGTGAGGACCAGAGGTTTACCTGCATACGTAGTGGGTTTGTACACAGAGAGGAACCCCAAAGTCATGAGATTCAGAGAGGACACAGGAGCAGAAGACATATCTGTCCCTCTCTGAAAATATATAAAGAAAACCCTTAATTTCTATAATGTAAAGAAGTTCTCTTTGGGGAGGGTAGGAGGAGATCTCCAGTTTTTTACAACTGTGAAGTGCAAGCAAATGTTTCTGGAGGTGGGTGGGGAGGTGATTTCCATATAGCTTGACAATTTTCTTTATCCAGAATGGGTGGAATGTTCAGGAATAACAAAAAACCCAAGAAAAAGTTCTTCTCAGAATATTCACTTTTTGATATTACATGGTCCTGGTCCCTGGCAAATTTTCCCGGTATATGCCTCTGTCTACCATTCTGATTAATGTCATCCACCCTGTCTAGGGCCACATCTGTTCAGTTTACCCTATGCAACACTTACTTAATGATGTGTGTGCTCTTTGATTTTCTTTTCAAACATGTCTCTGATATTCTATTTGTTGCCTAAAGTTGTGTCTGAAACTGTTAAGTCTGAAATTTGACCCTACTTACAAGCTGAGAAGTTAACCTATCAGTTTTATGACATATACTGAGATACCTCACCTTTGGATCAGTGAACAAACCACATTACTCACAGAAAAGGAAAACAAAACAGAACCAGACAAAATAGTACCTTGCATTTGTTCACCACACCCTAATTGCCCACAAGGCACCAGAAAGCCAGAATTTCATGTGCATGTGCACTCAGTTTTTTTTTTTTTTTTTTAAGATTTTATTTCATTATTTGACAGAGAGCGACACAGCGAGAGAGGGAACACAAGCGGCGGGGGTGGGGGATGGGAGAGGGAGATGCAGGCTTCCCGCCGAGCAGGAAGCCTGATGGGGGGCTTCATGCCCGGACCGTGGGATCATGACCTGAGCCACCCAGGCGCCCCCCCCCCTTTTTTTGCTGCAAATCCTTCTTCGTGAAGGTGAAGGGCCGGCATGTCCACCAGATGGGAAGGCCTGTTGGCGGCTTGGAGATGGCTGGAGGGGTCAAACAGGGAAGCCAGGAGGGTGGGTACCGGGCGAGGGTGGGGCACGGGGCTGGGTGTTCTCTAATTCAGGCACAGCCTCAGAGTAAGCAAGCTCATGCGTGTGCAGGTGAGCTTCTTCAGCCAGAGAGTACAGAGGTGTGAGGGGAGACACAGCCGGAGGACAGGGCAGGAGGCCATGCTACTTCTTAGGAAGCAGGTCCTGGGCATCGGTGACACCTCATTTGCTCTCTAAGAAGGGTGTCCTTAGCATGCGCTGGTTTTGTAAAAAGGTCAACAAGAGATGCTGTATTGGTAAGGTTGGGCTGACACAGAATGACACACAAGAGGCGTCTTAAACAACAGAAATTTATTTCTCGCAGTTCTGGACACCCACAGTCTGAGATCAAGTTCCCACAGGGTCTGGTTTCTGGTGAAAGCTCTCTCTTCCTGGCTGTCCAAGGCCACCTTCTGTCCATTCAAATGACCTTTTCTTTGATTTCTTAGGTGGGGGCCCACGTGGCCTGTGTTAGAGTTAAATGTCCTGGGCCACCACCTTCCACTTCTGCGGGTCAGGCACGGGCCACAGGACCACCCTGCTAGGAGTCCCTCTGCTCAGCAGCCCTTTTTTAACCTGAGAGTGTGTATTTATAGAAAGATACATCGAAACAGACAGATGGCTCCTAGCTATAGATACAGGAAGCTCTGTTGGAGAACCACATAGGTAGGTACATATTTGCCAACAGTAGAGAACATGAGGTTTCCACATCTTCGGCCACAACTGACAACACACAAATGCCCAATCTGGGAAAACCACACTTGTTTTTGTGGTTGGGTTCCCTCTACAGAAGTTTCCAAAATAAAAAGCCTGGTTTCAGGGGCAGTCTTTAAATATGTGTGTGTGTATCTTTCTAAAGAGAGAACAAGGCAAGGGAGGAGGAGAAGCATATTTTCATGTGGTGCATGGCAGAAAAGATGGGACTGGCTTGGGGCAAGGACGTGATCCCACCGGAGAGGCGTGAAAGGGAACTCCAGAAAGGACAGCTAGGGTTTCTAGGTTGGGACATAAAAACACAACAGCCAGGAAGGTCACGCGTCCACAGTCCACTGAAATCCATTGTAGCACATTACAATCAGGGGCAAAAGGAAATCAGAAGTCCAAAGAGCCCTTATAGTACCGACAATTTCACATTTTGGATAAAACACTTAAAATACTAATTGATAAAGCCATTATAGAAGATGTATCAAATGGTGAAAAGCAAACAAAAACACGCTAACATTGTTAGTCATCCGGGTAATGCAAATAAAAAAAGTAAAAATGAGATACCACAAGATACCCACAAAACTGGCTAACTTAATTTTTAAAATTTTTTTTAAAAAACTAACTTTAAAATACTGGAAGTACTAAGTGTTGAAGAGACTGTGAAAACAAATTTTATACTTTTCAAGTAGGGGTATAACATGGTACATTAACCACTCTGGAAAACATTCTGGGAGTTTCCTATCAAGTTAAAAATAGTTTACTCAAGAGATATAAAAACATGCCCATATGAAGACTTGTATATGAATGTTCATAGCAACTTTCTTTATTCAGTAGACAACACTGGGAAATACTTAAAATACCCACTAATGAAAAAAATATATTCATACAGTGAAATGCTGCTGAGACAAACCCTGATAATCTGGGATGTCAGATTGAAGATCCTGAAGTAAAAATACCTTAAAAGTGTGAGAACTGAAAAATAAATGTGTACCTATGGAACATTTATCATGATATAGTATATCAGGGGTCATGAAATAAACCACAACAAATTTAAAAAATGGAAATCGTTCATTATGCATTATCTGCTTACACCCAAGACTTTGAGCTCTGGGAAGCTACTCTGGAAGAAGTAAACAAAATTTCCATTTTTGTAATAAAATATTTAATGAGGTGAATTACACGGACAAGCATTCCAGGCAGAGTGTAGAGGGAAATAAATGGAAACAATCAGTTCTTCTTTTCCTTCCTTTCTTTCTTTCTACCATAATCTTAGAGGGAAGGGATGGTTACAAGAGAGACTCAAAATATAGGCAGTGTTTTACTGGAAGTGAAAGTTGTGGGAGATTATGCCTGAAGCCTTAATTTCTCCATGAATTTGAAGGTACCTCCCAAATAGGATGAGTCACAGTCAGGTAGGTTTCTTGGGTCATTTAGATACTTTTGAAGCAATCATTAAAGAGAATCAAAAGGAAAAGTGGTAAGGGATACGTGAAAATATAATGGTTGGTGGGTGATAGATTTATAGAAGTAGGAGAGCATTGGATTTTGCTGTTGTGAAAAATTTCAAATATATAGAAAAGTTGAAAGAGTGCTAATAGGAACACCAACACACCCAAAATATAAATTCACTTGCTGATGTTTTGTTGTATTTGCTTAATATATTTATGCATTTCTGAACATACAGATATATGTTCATGTATGTGTATATATGTAAATATATATGCATATGAAATTGTGTGTGTGTGTGTGTGTGCGTGTGTGCGTGTACTCCTGAACTATTTGAAAGAAAGTAGCAAACATCAACTCCAAGCATGGCAACATGCCACACCTAAAAATAAAGATATTTTTAAAAATTTTTTTTTTAAAGATCTTTGTTTTTATTTATTTGAGAGAGAGAGAGAATGAGAGATAGAGAGCACAAGAGGGAAGAGGGTCAGAGGGAGAAGCAGACTCCCTGCTGAGCAGGGAGCCCGATGCGGGACTCGATCTCGGGACTCCAGGATCATGACCTGAGCCGAAGGCAGTCGCTTAACCAACTGAACCACCCAGGCGCCCCAAAATAAAGATATTTTTGACAGAACTCATTACAATTACCACACCACGATAAAACAAAAAATCTTAATATCATATATTATAATGTTGTCAGATATCAGACCCATTTCTGTCCCAAATATCTTTTATACCTTTTTTTTAATCAAAATCCAAACAAACTTATTTGTATTATCTCTTTAATTTCTGGTAAACTAAAAGACACTTACAGTGCTTTTTCACCGTGACAACTTTTCGGAGTAACCCGGCAAGGTGACATATAGAATCAATACATCATATATGACATATAGATTATATTAGCAAAAACTTAACTGTTACTCTTTATTTTAGGCTTGTATGTTCAGATTTAAAAAGGTATGACTTTATTAAGTATATTTGATTGGAGATCACTTAAATATTAATGAAGTCATGGGCAAATGACTTTTTTTATTTTATTTATTTGAGACAGACATGGAGGGAGCCCCAGCAGGGGGAGGGGGAGAGGGGGAAGGATAAGCAGATTCCGCGCTGAGCAGGGAGCCTGACACAGGGTTCGATCCCGGGACCCTGAGATCATGGAAGGAAAGGAAGTCAGACGCTTAACTGACTGAGCCACCCAGGGGCCCCTCTGCAAGTGACTTCTTTTAGGACTTTATTTTCTTTAAAAAGTAACATGTCACCTAATAAATATGAAAATAAAATAGAGGGTAAAAAAATGTAAGATCTAGGACAAAAAATCATTGGATTGGCTGGTTAATAACAGCTAAGTATTAATATAGAGGTAACATTTGTGTTCTGTACAAAAATACAAATTCCAACATATTTTAAGATTTGTTCCCAAATACTGAGAATCATGACTATTAAGTTTGGGATCTTCAAGGGTCTGTTTTACAAACATATCTATGCAAAAATCTTAACAATCATTCATTCATTTAATCACAAATGATTGTTTAGTACTATTATGTGCCTGGCTCTGAGAATGAGACAGAGTATAAGATTTGCTTAACTACCAAGAATCTATCTGAGGTAAGGCACTGAAGCTTTCAGATGACTTGCTGGAGAATTCAAACGTAGTAAGGGAAAAGAGAAAGAGGTGGAGATTTCTAAAATCTTATTGGCCATTAGTACGTAAACAGTAACTGATTTATCATAGAGCAGTAACTAGTTACACAGCAAAATGCATGACTATTGCACAAAGGATCATCAGACTTCACAAAATGGTGAAAGGATAAAAATGTATATTCTATGGAGAGAAGGACAAATTGAGTGGATTGTAAGCCAAGTGCACCACAAAAGACCTACTTGCATCAGGACAGATAAATGAACCAGGGAAAGAGAGGCAAGGAATCTGCCACTGGCAACCTCAACCAATGAAAAAAATCTATGTAATCCTGAAAGCGCAGACTCTTCAAATTATAAACCAAACAAAAGATAGCATCCCCAGGGACATTTTATGCAATTAAGTTAAATCTACAGAGAAAGAGAAGCAAATACAGTTGTGGTTGCTTTAGTAGAATGGCTTTTTCTTTATTGCTCTAAAAATGAATTGAATAATATATAAAATAAGAGTGGACTTAAAAACAGAGGACACAGAAGTGAAAGAGTTGTAGAATGTTATGAAATATGAGGACTGGCACGTTGAATCAGTTGGAATATTTAACAAACGATAAAGACACTCTATCTCTTAATTATAATAATTTAAGGAAAAGTTTACTGCAAACCTTTCAGTAAATTATTTCTTCAAGTATATTTGAATGTTCAGACTGGCAAGTGATAGAGGACAGGAGAGAAATTTAAAGGCATTTACCTGACAAAATGGATCTGTAAAAACGACCAAAAACATTTTTCTTCTTCCGTAAAATTGAAAAAAATTTATACAACATAAAATCCATTTGGAAGGAAGATGTATTGTTGAATGATAAAGTAGTGGTCTTGAATCATAAAGCAGATGAAAATTATTTTCCATAATAGGGACATATGGAAAGATATATTAATAACACTAAGCTATTATTATTCAGGATGTACAGCATTTTCTTCCAAGTTTGAAAACATGTCACTCAATTTTTCAATAATACTTAGTGATGCTGAATCCACAGAAAATATCCTCTACTATTTCTAACAATTGGTCTTCAGAAATTCTCTGAAATTTGAAAGCAAAGGCACAGCTAAGGAGCACTTCTATAACTTGGTCTTTTTTTTTTTTGGTAACAGTTCCCTTTGCTAATGAATACACATCTTAGAGCCCTTCTGCTTTTCTATTTATTTCATGTATATACAGATATACACATACTTAACATGAGATTCCATTCATTTTCATTATGTATGATTTTTCTGTCCCATGATAGGTTTAAGACAATGGAACCCCAGAGTGTTATTTTGCTGACATGTAGACTACTCCTAAAAGTGACACCGGCCCACGGGTCTTTAAATACAACCTCTTTTAATGTCATGTATTCAACAGCCTCGATTTGCTTTATTTTGTTATTATTAGAGCATGTCACCCATCCACACTGTAGCAGTAAAATGGATATGTTATTTTTTAAAAACTGGGTTTTAGATGAATTAAACTTAATTAAATCTTTAAAAATAGAAACGTGTTAGCATTACCCCAGTGTAGACAGATGAGAGTGATAGCTTTGCTAATAGGGTATGTCGGCTCCCTAGAGTAGCACGAGGTATTGAATAAAAAGCTTTGTCAAAACACTGTCATAAATAAGAAAAATGGGATTATGGTGAAAACAATTTTTCATGTTATTGTACAGCTTTACTTTCCTGGAACATACTCTCTACATTTGTCATCTGGCAAATTTTTATTCATTTTTAAGGCTCAACATTACTAACATTGTAAAACTTTTCCTAATTATACCAAGTGGCTCCTTCCATTCTTCCTTTGTCATTAACAAAAGACCCGTCCTGTTCACTTTCGTCTCAAGATAAATTTACTGAATAAAAGCAATCATGAGTTAATGAAAGAATTTGACGGATGGCATTTGGTTTTTTGTTTGTTTTATTTTATATTTTGTTATTGCATGTGAAATATTTAACAAAGAGAATAAAGTTTAAAAAGCAATTTTTAAACTTAAGAACTTGTAAAAGTCAGAGACTATGAGGAAAGTGCAAATAAAAAAACATATGACTAATATAATAACGAAACTGAATGATCTAAACTGTGAAAATTCTAAGTTAAACACAGAACACAGTAATATATTGATCACTATCAAATATCTTTCCTCATTCCCAGA
The DNA here is from genome assembly GCF_037043125.1 of Eumetopias jubatus. Classification (NCBI taxonomy): domain Eukaryota; kingdom Metazoa; phylum Chordata; class Mammalia; order Carnivora; family Otariidae; genus Eumetopias; species Eumetopias jubatus. The sequence continues at coordinate 169,085,532 of NW_028274809.1, read as the reverse complement.
CTGAGTACTGTGTCTCAGGCCCTACAACTATCTCCATATCTTCATCCTAACATAATGACAAAGTCTTGTAATTTTTTCTACAAGTCTCCTGAATCCAAAGGGAAAAAATGGCACATTTCTAATTTATGGTTATATATATTTTTATTTCTAGCATAAATCTCTGTATATTTCACACCTACAATTAATGCTGAATGAATGAAATAATAAATTCATGCATGACTATGCATTATCACTAAATAATAATGTCCTTGTAGAGCCATTTTGCTGTAGGGTTTTTATGAGACTTCCCATTTAGAAAATACGAGAATCTAATAAATTGACCTTTTTAAACCAACTTCTACAAACTCGGTGTTTTAAAACAATTTTTAAACACTATGTCAAAATTCTCTGGATCTTTTAATTTTCATCCTATTTAATAGACTACATGAATTTGTGGTCTAGCACAAAATCATTTGAGTTATATAGAACATATATTTGTGTGTGTGTGTGTGTGTGTGTGTGTGTGTGTGTGTAGGGAGAGAATATGAACAGCATTTTTTATCTACTGAGAAACTTATGATTCTTTATGGAGGTTTTTTTTCTGTTAGTCTTAATATAAATATTACACATTTTTTCACTTGATCATATTTCCTTCTTTGCTTTAGCAACCACGTAGTTTACATAGAAACATCGCTTCAAACTCTAAACTTTATAAATGAATATGGGCTGTGAATTCTCTCACTGACATCTTTTTTCTTTTCATGACCAAGCAGTCTTCTAACCCATAACTATGTTTGTTTATTTATATTTTTTAAAAGATTTATTTATTTATTTTAGAAGTGGGGAAGTACAGAGGAGAGGGAGAGAGAGAGAATCTCAAGCTGACTCCCCACTGAGGTGGAGCCCAACGCAGCATGGGGCTGGATCTCACAACCCTAAGATCATGACCTGAGCCGAAATCAAGAGTCAGACACTCAACTGAGCCACCTCAGTACCGCTATTTTTTTTTTAATTTCCTGTTTTTCTGTGCCAGTTTAGATCACCTTGGAGATCAAGTTGGTTATGTGACTGTAGGAATGCCTATAATGTTCTGTCCTAAGGTGATATATGCTAATATATGCAGTACAGTATATTCTTTCATGTGGCTATCCCGTATATTGGAATACAAAGATATACTTCCTGTTTGGTCCTTCTTTTATTTTATGATCCAAGCTTCTCCTTTTGTCACAAATTGACATGGCATTTCCAGGTCCCTACTCAGTGTTTAATAAGTCAGGAAAACATTTGCTTTGCCAATTCATCACTCAGCTGTATAGAACCCTCGATTAGTTTGCCAATGGTAAATCTCCTTAGCTATCCAGTTACAGGGAATTCTTGTACCTGAATTTAGACTTATTTTTGGCTGTTTTGAAATTCTGCCAAAATGATTAATAATTTCTTTCTCATCTTTCTGTGATTATTTTCTCCTGGAAAAGGCAGCTCCATATCCCTATAACATTGAAAGAATGGTCAAATAGGTGTTTCAAAGTACAGGTGAAGAGATTAAATAAGTGACTATAACATGGAGCTTATTTGTTGATACTTTACTGCTCCCCCTTAGCACAAATACTTTCCATTCCTCCTCTCACCCAAGATACAACTTAGTGTTTTGGCCATTAAATGATCATCATTTTCTGCACTACTGTGGGAGTAGGAAAGTCAGTTAACAAGGCAAAATGGCCTTGGGGCAGAAGCGTTAGACTTGGTTGAGTGATTTTCTTAAGTAAAATACATTAAAAAATGAAATGAATAGTTTTCACTATACTCTTCTGTGGCTTGGATATGAGTTCTGTTCTTTTCACTAGCTGTTCGACCTGGGTAAGTTCAGATAGTAGAACCTGACCCTGGTCATGAGGTGTAGCCTATGTGCTATGTGCGTTAATTTCCTCAAACCGTTGCTGCCAAGATATCAGCAGCGTAAATTCCAGACTCTACATCACTGTGAAGTCCCAGTATCTGTCCGGCTGACCATCTGTCCAGCAATGCCATCTCTTCCCCACTTGTTGGCAACTGAGGAGTAGCTAAAAAACCTGGTTGCTATCCAATGAAGGAGGAGCCTATACTCATCTTGAGAAGCAGTGACAACTTCCACAGAACTACAACCTGAAATTTAGAAAACTTCACTGCAATCACCTGATTAGGAAACTGAGGTGGGTGAATTCTTTAATAAAAGAGATATAACTTCTGAAACTTCATTTATGATGTTAGGAAGACAGAAATGTCTGGACTCAGAAACTGCACACATCTGAAAAAATATGGATATTATGGGGAAGCTAGTATTATTATAAGCAAATAGCTCAAGTTTTTTGACAATTAAGGTACAATGTTTCTTGTTTAATTGTATTATCTCATTCTGCTAAATTCCTATATGTTGCAGATGGCTGGAATTGCTCCTTTGTTTACTCAAACCCACAAGGGCAATAACTCTTCTTCTACTCTAAGATAGGGTGATAACTATTCTTAAATCAGAGCGGTACAGCAGGGAAGTTCCCTGAGATAGACACACAGTTCACAAACACTAGAATCAGAACTTAAACTCTGAACTGTCTGGATCTAAATCTCATGCCTTTTCTATGAAACTCCATTGCCTCATTTTCCTGTCATCCTAACATATTTCCGTGCCTGAAACGTAGAATTTCAGCAAATAGAAAGTAGCAGATATTACACAACTCCTTGAGACTCTAAGGCCACTCTGAGGCAGGAGATGGATTCTGGAATGTTTACTCTTTGAATAAGGTATCTTTGACTCTTTGGTTGAAAACAAAAGTGGAAGTGATATACAATGGAAAAGACTAAAAAGTGCCTGTTGTAATGTGAAAAGAAATATAAAATATTTAAAGAATAAAATATGAGTTATTCAAATTTCTAGGTATGATGCAAACAAGGTCTTATAATATTCAACGATTTGTCTCTGAAACCTCAGAGCTAATGGTATGGAGCTAGGAGCACAGTGGACTCTTTTCAGTTAAGATTCTATTTATAAACCTTTCCTAAAATAATCCACTGAATATTGTTCAGCATATCTAGATCATGGAGTGATGCAGCTACATCCCTTCCTCTTATCACGGACACATCCTTATATACAGAAAGAAAAAAAAAAAGCCACCTTACAAAGGCATCTAAAACCGAAGAAAGGGACGATGAGAGGAGCAAGTAACCCGTAATTCCATGACTCCCCTTTGATACGGTCTTCCTCCTAATATGTAGTTCGCTTGTTCTTTAATTTCATAGGCTATGTATTTAGAGGAAACACATATCTATCCATTCATGAGATCCTAGGTTTTGAACCTATGCTGAATTTTGATGACAATTTTGGGTTGTGCCCCTGGAGAAAGGATTTTATGTACTTTGTGTGCAGAAGGGAGAAGTGATAGACTGTATAACTTTGAAATAACATGTTGCCCAACCCTCTATCCATGCACAAAAATTATGCGCAATCATGTGAATTGTGCTGATACCAGAGGAGAGTACATTTCCTTTGTACTGAACTCCAAAATGGTCATGTGAAGTTGCTCCGGTCAATTAAATGTGCCAACTTGTGGCTTTGCAAAGTTACTTTCTCTTTGTTACAAGACCAGCCTTAACCAAACTGTGGCTACTCTGTGAAGCTAACTCTCAGAGTAAACAGACATGGAGCAGAGACACTGTGGACCACCATGGACATGTAACATGAATAAGAAATAAACCTTTGTTTCATAAGCCATTTATATTATAGGGTCATTTATTGCAGCATGACTTAAGCTGAATGAAACAGGGATATAAAATGAATAATAAGATGTACCAAATATATGAAAACAATAAAAACTGAGATGTGATTTTTAAAAACAAGGCCATAGAAGAAAAGTACCCCAATAAAGAACATAATAGTAAATTAACTAGTTTAGTTTTAGATTTTCACATTACACTTAGAAAAATTAGGTCAAGACTATTAGAAAGAAAATATGACTTTGAAGCTAAAATCAGTAGCACTGACTAAATGTATAACTAAACATATGATTATCTTCAGTTCCAATGCATGTAGTATAATACATAGATACAAAGTATAAAAAATATTAGTTAACTTGCATATGATGTAATTTCAAGTAGGTTAACATATATATGAATGTATTTAGTTCATGATTAATTTAACGTAACAGTTAAAGTGGATATTACCAAGATAATGCCATTAATTTTTAAAGTATTCTAAAAGCAACCTCATCAGTTTTATTGTTGTATAGAAAGACTGCATGTAGAACAGGATCTTTCCAAAATAATAATGGTATAATGACAGTAAAAAAAAAAGGAATATAAAAATTGCTAAGATTTTACTATATTGTGATCAATTTTCTATGTGCCTCAAATGGATTATCTCACCTAAATATCCCTTAGGACAAATGTTAAAAATTGCCATTGTTATAATTTCATAAAGGGAAACTGGGGGTTCAGGGAGTCACACAACTTCCAAAATACAGTGTAGAGATTTGAATTTAAGTAGTTTTAGTTCAAGTCAGTATCTCCTGATTTAACTACTGCTTTATATATGTAGTGTACACACGCATGCACGCATGCACATGCACACGCACACACACACGCACGCACACGCACACACGCACGTATTCAATTGAATTTTAACTTCTTAAAGATAAAAATATTTTCTTAGCCTGGTATCCCTAGGAAATTGATCTTGAATCAAAATTTTATATACCAACACTTTCTTGGGGTGGGGCAAACAGAGAGAATAATAATGAGAAACAAGTAAGTAAAACAAGAAATGATACAGAACAAATGTAAATAAGTAATGTAACTGAGCCAGACATAGCTTTGCAAGAACTCAAAACTCAGTGCAGTCATCTGAGGTCTCTAGAAAAGATGCATGAGAACATTTTTTTTTTTTTTTTGCCAGAATAACCCATTATGAGAAAAGGGGACAGCAAATCATCTGCTGGATCTTTCCTGCTTCCCATTGGTCAAAGTCCACTCCTCGGGTTTCCATGTATCTTACCAGACCATCCAGGAAGTCCCTGGAGAAGAAGGTCTTCCATGAGTTCAATCTGGGGAGAGTGCGAGCACAGTGGTCTCTCCTAAGTCCACAGAAGAAGAACCAGTGACGGCTGGTGCTATATATCCATGAAATCAGTGTGAACTATTTTTAGGACCGTCCAGGCCCCTAATTAGGGGAAATAGTGGAATATCACCTTTTTCATATCACCTTTTATGACCTTACACAGAAAATTACACATTGTTTCTACTACATTCTACCTATCAAAGAAGTTACAAAGGCCCAACCAAGTTCAAAGGGAGAGGACACCAATTCCACCTCCTTACAGCAAAGTGGCAGGGCCTGGAAGACTGTGTGCAATTGGAAATATTTTCACAGTTGTCTTTAAAAATTGAACTTGCCATAGTTCCCTCTTTGGTCACTAAAAAATTCACATTCTGCCTACATACAAAATACTTTCTCCAAATCCATTAAATTCTTACCCTGTGACATCAGTAGGCTTAGCTTAGAGGTTGAGGATCTTGTTATTTAAGTCAGTTCCCCGTGTGGATGAGGCTTCCCAGCACAGTACTGGTTTTATTCAGCACAGATTCTTGAATACCATCCTCACTCAGAAGACCTGTGATCTAAAGACTCAAGTAGTTTACACACAACACACACACACACACACACACACACACACACTCTCAACATATATTGGTGGACCAGATATAAGCTAACTGTTCTAGATACTCCCAAATGAAAAGGGGAGAACACAACAATCAGTAGCCCATAGCAATTCTGAAATCCAGTCAGGCATGTGTTGTCCTTGATTTAATTATAGCATAGCTTCCCTGGGAATTACACTGGGGAAATATGGTGGTGTTTTTGTTTTTGTTTTTTTTCCATTCTTGGCTCAACCCTCTAGGCATTTTATTCATTTTCTGATAACCCTTTCCTTTACATAAAACATACGCCTTGCTTACAGTTTGGTAGTTTCTTCAGTCTTGTTGTCTACAGAGATGAAAGTCCAAAAATCCTCCCTCCGCTTGGTGCTGTCACTGCTCCAAGCTGCTCCAATTCCTTTGAAAGCTGTTTGGGTTGTTTATGAATTAATGAATAATCTATACTAGGGGTTAGCAAACTGTTTTCTGTAAAGGGCCAAACGTAAATGTTTTTCTTTTTGCAGCCATGTGGTTCTCTGTCACAACCACTCAACTCTGGTAGTAGTGCAAAAACATCCATAGACAGTATATAAATGGATGAGTGGGGCAATGTGCCGATGAATCTTTACTCACAGAAATAATCGGTGGACTCGTTTGCTCTTTAGGACATAGTTTTCTGACTCAGCCCTCCCACCTCCAATTGTATAAAATTAGATGAAAACTGCTTCTACAGGTTTTTTTGAAATGAGCCATTTCTTGCCTAAGTCCCTGCAAAGCTACTGTAGGGCAATATCCTTACAATTGAAATGAGCTATTATTTAACAGAGCGACTTAAGATTCTTAAAGGGCCCTTTTTTTTCTATTTGAAATAGTCTATGAAGCACTGCCTTAAATCTTTATGAGTTCTTGGCTAAAGGTTTTAGATTGATCACGTAGGCTTCATAATGATACCACCCAAATCAAAAGGAAGGAAAATGTCCTGGATTTAATTTTGTCTACAAGTCCTATCTTAATTTTAACATCATTTCCTTTTTGACTGACAATCAGCATCAACTCTCTAACCATGCTCTCAGGTGATTCTAGTCCTGGCCTTTGAGGCAATCCAGCTTTTGTAAAATGAAGCAATGATGAGTTTTTCCCTACTGGCATATTTGTGAGTAAGACTTCTGTTATTTCTTTAAACCACTGAATTTTGGGGTGTTCCTTTATGTAGCAGTAGGTAAGTGAGATAATATCTAACTTAAGATATCTTTAAAGGTCTTCAATTCTCTAACACAAATTAATACTGATAAAATTATAAGGTAAATTTGAAATTTCATTAAATATAAATATTTCAGGCAATTAATCATTGCTGCTTTATAAAAGGCTCCATCTTCTAAGAAATATTTCCCTGTATGGAAACTGGAATAATCTTTTATTAGTTTGTAAGGAATTATCCATGATTCATTCACTCAACAATGTGATATCAACTGACTGGTAGGTTTTAATAGTTTCTTGATTGTAATTCATTGAGCACAAATGAGGAACTTTAGTATTTTAAAGGTAACACTGTGCATTACAGATGATATACATGTTCCTAAATTTTGAAAGAGTTTTCTCCAATGGGTAATTCAGCTAGCTTATTAATTTTTATTGTTTAACTTGTAAATCTACAAGTTGTGGCTCTGTAGAGCAGTTATTTCTTAAGTTGAAATAACCCTATGTCCTCTCCAAAGAAATTCAGTTCTTCACAGAAAGAGTATGTTGGTATAAAAAAGATCTCCTGACCTTTGCTAAATAATATAAAGAGAACCATCTCCACTGAAGTTTTAGAACACTGTATTAATTGTGGTTTAGTGTTAGATACTGGTTCATTTTACTTGTAAGATGTTTTGCAAAATAAAATTTTATCTCTGTTACTCAATTTGATCCAGAAACAAAAGAGAACAGGACCATAGTCACTAATAATGACTATCAGAGATACTTTAAAAGCTCTCAGTATTTGCTAGGCATTGTTGTAAATGCTGTATACATCTATTTAGAATATTTAATCCTCACCAGCTGCCTCTGAGACAGGTTCACTATGACACCATTTAACAGATGAGGAGACAGAAGCATAGATATATTAAGCAAGAAAGACAAGTTCACATGGCTAGGAAGAGGCAGAGCCAAAACTTAGACTCAGTTAACCTCAGTTAACTCAGCTCAACTAACTCAGTTAACCTGGGGTCCGTGATCTTAACCATATTGTTCCTAAATTATGGTTTATATGTTTTAAAATGTTCTCATTATTTGTTTTAATTGATGTCTCAAGAGAATCTTTTGAGATAGTTATAGAAGGTATGAAAATCCCAGTATCTTGTAAAAGTGGAAGTTCAGGCTCACAGTTAAGGTTTTCACAATCTGTCCTGGTGGTCTACACTCTCAACCATCTCCTGCCTCTCTGCCATGTTGCTTTTCTTTGAACACATTCTCCGATGTGAGATCATCTCATCCTTTTTCACTCAGACTGTTTTTAAGCATTACTCTCCTTCATCTCACAAACTAAAATAAACTCACATGTGTGCGTGCACACACGCACGCACACACACACACACCATCAGCCTTTGAGAAAGAAGTTTTCCTTCTTTAAATCTCATCCTTGATGAGTCACAAAATGCTGTTGGCACTACATTACCAGAAATGAAACCTTAATTTGTTACCAAAACTCAGCTTGGTGACTTCTTATTTTTTTTTTTTTTTATTTAACTGTAACCAACTGGGGGGACCACATGCTTGCTACTTAATGAGTTATAAGTAATGTCATAAAAGATCTCCTTGTAGTTGTCTGCATACTTCATTAAGGAGGTGGTAATTTATGTAGTGATATATTTTGTCATGCTACTATTTCATTCAATGTTGGTTAAATTGGAAATGATTAATGAGAATGTGTAGATGATAATGTAAAATTATGTGTTTGACAGTAAAGCAAACCAATTTTATCTTTCCTTTTCTCATATAACCATATAAAATTTATGAAAATTACTTTATAGACTAGTTGCTGGATATATCAATGGAATTATCCCTGATATTCTGCAAAAATACCTTCATCTTTGTTGGATCTTCTAATTTGCAAAATTAGAGTCTTCGGTTTTCCAGAAGGATCTAATTCCACTTAAAGGAATTTATTTTAACACTATTTCAATCATACAATTTGCCTTTTCAATATTTTTTGCAGATTTGATTCATGAATTTGAAAGTGGTCAAAGATAAAACATATTTATATGAACAATGTGGTTGTATCATTCATTCTGTTTTCAAGTGTGATACAAGTTTTTAAGGGATGGACTTTGGCATAAGATATTTGGGTTGATGTGTTGCTTTGTTATATACCTTCGCTGTGACTATGGGAAAATTATTTATCTATCTATTTATTTATTTTTTGTTTTTTAAATTTTTTAAAATATTTTATTTATTTATTTTGAGAGAGAGCATGAGCGAGGGGGAGGGACAGAGGCAGGGGAAGAAGCAGACTCCCTACTGAGCAGGGAGTCCGATGCTGGTCTCCATCCCAGGACCCGGAGATCATGACCTGAGCTGAAGGCAGACACTTAACCGACTGGGCCACCCAGGCACTCTGGGAAAATTATTTAATATTTCTAAGTCTCAACATCTAAAGTTGCCAGATGAAGGTAATAATGCATGATTCATAGAATGAAATGGGATAATTTAAGTGATCCTCATTTGGGACCACCACAAAGGACCAACTGGGGTAAGAAAATTCCTAGCACATAATCTAGGGTAGGTACAAGGTTCAGTAATTATATAAATAAATTTAATATGCTATGAGAAACCTATCTATTATGCTACAGATGAATTATGTCCACCTAAACTCCAGTGTGATTGTATTTGGAGGTCTTTTAGGAGGTAAAGTTAAATAAGGTCACAAGGGCAGAGTCCTAATCCATTAGTATTGGTAGCCTTAGAGGAAGAAAAAGAAAACCTATCTTTCTCTCTTCATCCACTCCGAGGAAAGGCCATGTGAGGACACAGCGAGAAGGTGGCTGTCTGCAAGCCAGGAAGAGAACTCTCACCTATAGACACTAATACTGCTGGTACCTTGATCTTGGATGTTCAGTCTCCAGAACCATGAGAAAATACATTTTGATGACTTAAGCCAGTTTGTCTGCTTTTGTCTATGTTTTTGTCTGTATTTTGTTATGGCTGCCCTAGCAGGTCAATACAGATTTTGTTTTTTGTTTTGTTTTGTTTTTTCCTGAAATGCAGATTTTGATACCAAGAGCCAGGTGCTGCTATAACAAATGCCTAAAAATATGGAAGTGGCTTTAGGACAGGGTAGAGTTTCGAGGGGCATGCTAGTAAAATGGACATTAAGGGCAGTTTTTGTGAGGGTTCACAGAGAAAAGAGGAGTGCTGGAGAGAAACCTTCCAACTTCTTAGAGAATATATTAATAATCATGAGCAGAATGTTGGTAGAACTATATGGACACTAAAGGCCATTCTGGTAAGGTCTCAGAAATGAGAAACATTATTGGAAACTGAAGGAAAGCTGACCTTTGCTATAAAGTGGCAAAGTACTTGGCTGAATTGTATTCACATTCGATGGATTTGTGGAAAGTAGAACTTGTATGAAATGAAACTGGATATTTAGATAAGATTTATAAGGAAGATACTGAAGGAGTGGCTTGGTGCTTCCTGATTAGTAAAATGTGGGAACAGAGACATGAACTGAAAAAGTAATTGTTAAGTAAAATGGAACCAAAACTTGAAGATGTAGAAAATTCTTAGCTTATCCATACTGTAAAAAATGAGGAAGCATGTTCTGAAGAGAACATCCAAGGTGTGGTGAACTCATCACTTGATAAAGCTCTTATAGGATTAGATGAGTAGAAATATTGTCAGTTTGAACTGAAGGGGGCAGAAATAGGATGAAATGAAGGAAGGGGGTCAGGCTCCTTGGATTTGATAGAACAAGACAATAGACCTATTCAGCTATGAAAGTGTGCTGTTTTTCAAGAAGGTGGACAAATAACCCTAAGGCAACTCAGAGATCATCAGAGCTACCGCCTTGGTTTCAACAGGACCGCAGCCCAGCTCCAAGCCTTGCTAGGAATTAGATTCACTTGGGAGCCATACTCCTTTCTTCTTCCCTACTTCTCCCTTTTGGAATAGAAATATCTACCCTATTCCTGTCCCTGTCCCTCCCTTGTACTTTGGAGTGGCATAACTTGTCTGGTTCTGCAGGTTCACAGCTAAAAGGAATTTTGCCTCAAAATGAATTATACTTCAAGTCTTACCCATGTTGGACTGACATATTTAGATGAGGCTTTGAACTTCACACTTCAGAGTTGATGCTGGAATGAGTTAACACTTTTAAAGCTATTGAGGTAAAATGAATGTATTTTGCATTCAAGAAGAACATGATTTTGGGGGTTGGGGGCAAATGATGTGGACTGAAATGTGTTTCCCCCAAATTCGTATGTTGAAGCCTTAGCCCTCAAAATGAGTATATTTAGAGACAGGGCTCGAAGGAGGTAAAGTTAAATGAGTTTGTAAGGGCAGGGTCCTAATTTGATAGGATTGGTGACCTTACAAGTAGAGGAAGATCTCCTTCTCTCTCTCTCTTTCCACCTGCACACCGAGGAAAGGCCTTTGACAACACAGTGAGAAGGCAGCTGCCTGCAATCCAGGAAGAGCACCGTCAGAAGTCACCAACTATACTGGCACCTGGATTTTAGACTTCTGGTCTCCAGAACTCTATGAGAACATAAATTTTGGTTGTTTAAGTCACCCAGTCAATGGTGTTTGTGTGGCAGTCTGAACCGACTAAAGCATATTAGTACAATATTTTGAAAATTATCAAGCCACTCAACTATGTAGATAAACTGGTTGATAATTCTGAGTAATTTGCTTGTTTATTAGCCTATTTATGGCAAATATTCCTCTTAGTGTCTCCTTTGGCTAGTATCTCTGCTTTCCCTCTTTTTATTATATTTGGTTTTCCCCAAGTTTTTCTGTTCCATATGGTTCCTGTGAGAAATATATGCTCGAAGAGAGACCAAGGGCATTTCACAGAACCTAGAATATAGCCATCCTCTAATTGCCACTAATATTTTTTTTTTCTTACCAATACCTCCCAAGTACCATCCTGTGATAGTTATCTTTGCAATCTTCGCTCTGACCCCAGTAAGATACCTGGCAACTCCTCACGAAGGGCCATATTCTGTTTCATCTAATGTCCTTCACAATAGGAGTTATCTCTTTCTGAATATTTCCTTTGTGACTTCTTTTCAAGGAATCAGATTTCAACTCCTAATCATCTTCCACAAAAGATTTTATTAAGATTCTTATGTACAATTTAATAATATTAAAAATTCACCACATTAGGATATAAACCGTGCTATTACAAGTTTGCCTTCTCCACTATTCTAAAAATTCTTAAAGACAAGACTTCTCTGTCCTTTTCCTCAAAATATATACAGGTCATTGTCCATGCTTGGTACATAGTAGGTACTCAGGATTTGTTGAATAAATGAATAAATTGGATTTTCACTTTGCTTCATTTTTGTCACGACCTTCTTACCATATTTATCAACAACTATTTAATTGTTAACTCTGGGGAGGTCACAGTTATACACAATGGAGACCCAAAGATGAAAAAAATAAAAAAATATGGTTCTTATTCCTAAAGACAAATGGCTTTTTAAGCTATTTACAGGTTGTGTAAAATGGCCGGGAGTGCTTTTGGTATATTTTGTCTGTGGGTCGGAGATGCTAAAAAAATCCTAGACAATTAAGAATTTCCCAAGTTAAAGTAACTATTAGAAACCCTGAGGAGATACTCTATTGGAGAACTAAAGGCAAAGGCAAAACATAGGGGCATACAAGATGGGCCTTTTGTTTTTGTTTTTATTTTTGTTTTTTTTCCTGAGGATTTGGGAGATTCTCAGAAGTAAGGTGGCAGGTGAGTTGTTACACACTCCATAGCAGATTCCCACTTCCATGGCCACCGTCCTGCTGTCTGTATCAACCGATACCTTTCCTGGGGTCTGGCTTTGAAGAACAGGAGACAGGAATATAGGGGGCCCTAGTAGCTAAAACAGGCAAGAACACAGATTCTCCTCTAAAGCATCCAGGGGAAATGCAGCCCTGCCAGCACCTTAATTTTAGGCATCTGACCTCCAGAATTATATCCGTTTTGTTGTAAGCCATTAAGTTTGTGCTAATTTATTACAGCAACAATAATAAACTAATATAAGTATTATTTTTGACAAGTGATTCTGATGTATATGGTCTCCAAACCCTTCTAAGAATCACTAGAGGGAAAAAACAAAAATCACATAAGAAAGAAAAACAGTTCCCAGAAACTGGTCTTATTTGCAATAGTAAGTGTGCAAAACACTAGGTTTCCAATGTAGCACAAATCCATGTAGGCACGTTTGGATTTAATAACTGAGGACACTGCTAACTCTTGACTATTATAAGCAAAATTTGGAATTATTAAATCAAGCATTAGGTCTTTTTTCATAAGATAAAACTAGTAATCAAACAGGATTGAAACTGGAAGCTGAAAAAGACACAGGATAGGGTGCTGTCACTGGGATCCAAAAAGGCCTGGGGCTTGCATTAAAGTAAAGACAAGTGTAACTATGAGCAAAGAGCATTTGACAATTAGTTGGCTGAATGAAAGATAATAAAGGAAATATAGAAATGACTTCCAGGTTTGTAGTTGCATGGGCTGTAGAGATATCAGAGCTTTGACAGGGAGATGCCTGGGTGGCTCAGTCAGTTAAGCATCTTATTTCAGCTCAGATCATGATCTCAGGGTTGTGGGATCAAACCCCAAGTTAGTCTCCACTCTGGGCATGGAGCCTGCTTGGGATTCTCTCTTTCCCTTTCCCTCTAAGCCTCCCCATCTCTCTCTTTCTCCAAAAAAAAAAAAAAAAAAAAAAAAAAAAAGAGCTCTGACAGAGGAAGAATATACGGAAGATAAATATATCAGGACTTTTATATATTTTTGTGTTTTATTGGGTAAAAGGATAATTTAATCAGATTCTGAACAGGATAGATTTAAAGTACCTCATGATATAAACATCTTGGTGTCCAACTGAAAATCGGAAATCCTGAACCACAGGAGAAAATTCTGGAGCTAACAATTTGGGATTTTGGCAAAAGACTGATTGCCTTTTAAGTAAGTTTAAAATATGTTTGATTTTTTAAAATCTCTTATGCTTTATAGTTTCAAATAAACAAATAGTGAAGAGGGACCTGGCAAGAGAAAAAAAATGTAGGGAAAAGATTATTTTGGGCATAATTAGTTGGATATGTGTATTCTATGTAAGCTCATTTCCAATATTTTTAAAATATTTAAATAACTTAATAAAATGCACATTGGAAGCCAAAACGGTAATGATGGATTGATACAGAAATATAAACATCCTTATTGCACACTAATTAATTCAACAATTTAATTAGGAAGCCCTGGAAGGTGTTGGCTAACAATTCATTATTGACCCAGCCAAGGATGAACAGTAATACATCTCTGCACAAAATGTTTGACATTTTTTATCACTGTACTTTAGTTGACAAAGAGTACAGCTCAATTTTTTAAGACAGAGTTCAGAATCAGTCCTATATACCTATCTCTACATTTAATTTAGTGTTTATTGGCATTGCAAATACAGACATTGAGGATCAAAGAAAACTCCATATGCTTCTACATATTTTAATAGGTCTGAGTGAAGAAACTGAATACAAATAATTGCATAGCAAAGCAGGCAGCTGCATTAATTCAGGATAATGTTTATGATTCACTCTGCATTATCAGTCTCTATGCTTGTCAACAGAGCAAATTACAGGCCTGAGGACAATTCATGGTTACATATTACTCTCCAAACTGTTATTAATGCAAAATTCCAGAGTGCACACACTATAAAGATTCTGTTATTAATGGAACAGAATGAAATAAAGATATTGTTATTTATGTGATTATGACTTATGGGATACATTTATAAATTTATGTTGATGAATCTACTACAAATCACGGAACTCCAGGCTCGCTGTGCTATGTCTTAGCCAAGGATGAACTCCAGGGGCAGGGATTGCATTATTTGATTTTTTCATATTCCCAGTGTTTGGTCTCTAATCTCATAGATAGTAAGTGCTTAATAAATGTTTGTGTAATGTACAAATTAATTCTAATTGGTGATGGAAAATGAAACTTTTTTTATTTCCTTTTGCATTTCCCGAGAAATTGACCCAAATTTGTTTTACTTTCCCTTTCTAGGTAACCAATCTCTCTTTACTCCCCTTCTCAGAAGACTGCTCCCTACATTACCAGGAATAAGGGTTTATGATATGAATACTGATATTTAAATCCTGGACCTCTATTTCAAAAGTACTTCTGCATCAATTAAGTGTCCCCTCGTATCTTGGAAGTAAAAGGTTAGTCTGATCCAATACCCACCTGACTTTCCCAGCATTTTTCTCATCAATTATTTCTACCCTTGCAGACATCTCCCATGTCTCTTCTAATAGTTCCATCAGTGCTCTACCAACCTTCTACCACTTTCTCCTTTAATTGTGACTATCTAGAGAATTGGCCTTTATCTACATCCCAAACACTGAGTCGTTCCATGTGCAGATTCCACAGCTAGAAACTCTCCTCCTACATCTCTTCTCACAGCCAGCTCCTTTCCCAGCTTCAAGTCTCCAGGTGGTATCACCATTCAAGAAAGGTATTTTTCAACCCTCTACATAAAAGGAGGATTCTATTTATCCAAGTCTTTTTGTGTGTGTTGCATTGTTCTTTTCATTTGTTCGTATCACATACTGACATCCAAAATGTTGTTAATTCATAATTTTACTACTTTACTTTCTGGAAACCCCTCCCAACCGTGATGTAAATTCCATCAAGGCACATACATTACTCATATTATTTGCCACTGTATCCACAGCTTCTTGAATAGAATATGACTCAAAGTAGTTCTTTGATAGTATTTCTAGAATGAATATATTTCAGGAAAACGTCACCACCTTTGCACTAGCTACATATTCATACTTCTGTCTTCTCCCCTTACTGAATAGAATTATACAGTGTTATGGCAAGAAAATGTCTTAAAGTCCACGTGGTTTAAAAGCCCACCTATGTTTGGACCAATCCCCTCTATTCTTCCTCATCAGTGGTCATGCAGGTTCTGTGTGGTTCAAATCATGTGACTTAGAACTCACACCTGTGGTAGTGTTCCTGTTATCCGCTTCCTAAACTCTTTAAATTGCAGTAGTAAACTACAGTTCAGTTCTTAACTAACTTCCTCATGAAAATCTGGTTTCTTACCTCCCCATAAGAGAGAAAAAAAATCAATGAAATCTTCCTCAATATACCTTTCCTCTCTACCCTTCTGCCATGTATCAAAACAACCACCTGTTTTTCCTACAGGTTCCCCAATTCCCCAATCCCGTGCTTTCCTGGTTTTCAATCATAACACTCCTCATTTGGTTCATTCTTTGTAGTCAAATCTAGACATTTCCAAAGATTCACTCGTCTCTCTACTGCCCATCTCTGTCCCTCCCTCCCTCCCTCCTTCTTTTATAGAGCAGTACTGTCCCTGGCAATCCCATCCACTTCTCTCACTGTCTGTGCAAATGCTTTCACAGCCAATATCTCTTCTGAATTTTCCTTATGCAATTTTCCAGATTTTTTCTTACATAATATAATTGATTTATGGCCATTTCAATTTGAACATTTTACTGACATTGTTTAAAATTCTTAGGGAAAAAAATAAAAATAAAAAAAATAAAATTCTTAGGGCAGTAGTTCCAAGATTATTGGACCAAATAAAGTGAAGGGGGATGAGCACAGAATTAACCACTTTCATATTTGGAAAACCTGAGTTAAGAAGATTGGCTCTAACAACAGCAGAAGGAATTCAAATGGTTATAATAGTTAACAGTTATTAACTACTTAGTATGTGCTCTGAACTCTGTATAATAAATGCTTGAATCATCAAATATAACTCATCAGAAAATGTGGCATCGCAATTACTAAACTTGGTAGCTCATTCATTAGTTACTGGAGTGGAGTAATATAGACAATCAAGTGGCTATACCTGTCACAGATTTACCTTTATATATTCATTAACTTTAACTGGCCCTTACATATCTGTCAATGTAGAAATTCATTCACCAAAATTCCAGGGTCAGGGATTGGAAGTAGAAGTTTCTTTTCATGAGACAAAAAGTGAGAACTATAAAAGCACTATACTTCCCCAAATTATTTACCTTTAAAGCAGTTTTATCTTCCAAAACAAGATTTTTTTTTTGAAAAAAAAATGATCTGACAACAGTAAAGAAAGAAGTGAGGTCAAAGAAATATGCACTGTGAAACACAGGAGAGAAGGAGAGATGCTTAGAAAGAATTTTAAATATTTTCATTTTGACAGGGTGATCTCCTCTCTTTGTTAACTCAAAAATTATTCAAGGTTTTTGGTGTTGCATGAGTGCTTAGACATTTTGCTAGGAAAGAAAGATCTCAAGGGGGCTCAGGATTATTCTGGTTACAAAACTGAACTTCCCCTGAATCCATCTATTCCTGGAGACATTACCTTAGTGTCAGCCCTCATGATCGTTGCCTTTATCTCTTGCAATCAGTCTTCCTGCATGTAGTTATCTCTTCTCCAGTTTATCATGTATATATGACTCAATCTTCTTGAAGTGTTACTAATATACTTTACTTCCCTGCTTAAGTTATAGATTCATTACCTCCCTTCTTTTCTTATCTAATCATATACAATTCCTAAGCCAGATACTGAGGACAGTGTATAATTCAACATTAGTTTCCCTGTATTAGTTCCCAACATACCCCTAACCACATGCAATGCATCAGTCAAGTCAGGCTAGTTATTACTAAATGTTTCTAACTCCTTCAGCACACAAGATACTCGCAATGTTCCCTGTTGTCTTTTTATTATATATTCTTTAGTTCTATCTAAAATACTACTTTTCTGATTGCCTCAAATATATATGAATTTTCAATCTTTTGAAAACATAATAGAAGTCTTTGTGATTTTAATAATTTCTTTCAAAAGTTGATTGTGTTTTTATTTGTATATGTGTTTCCTTTAGTAGGTTGTAAGCTACTTGAGAGCAGTCATCAACTGATATACAGTCATTCAAAAATATTTATCCAGCACTCAATGGGTACAAACAGTTCTAAGTCCTGTTTCAGTAATCGGCTCACACAAAAGGCTTCCCCTGTCACGGTCTATGGACCAATTCAAGGGTGCACAGTAAGAGTTTATATCAGTCATAACATCAGACACAAAGTCTTGAGAACAGTGAATATTTATATGTTAATATATTTATATAAACTTCCATATGCATATATGAATATATTTTGGTTTGAGTATATATATCCTAACTAAAAAATAATTTTGACTGCAGGCTTTTTCATTTACATACTTTTACGTTCTTCCTTACATCAATGTTTATCTAACTTTTTTTCACTTTTGTTCACTATTTCTAAATATACCATCTATATTATAGAACACTAGAAGTTATCCAATGAAGCAAAATGGTATAATGAAATTAGCCCTTCCCATTCAGTACCTATATTTATGAAAATTGTTGCATTCAGACTGTTTCAGACTTTTTTTTCTGACTGAGGCTTTAAACCTATTCCTTCTCATGCATAAATTTTATTTATGGCATTTCAGAAGAGAACATTTTTGTCAGACCACAGTATATGATTTAGGTAATGTATGAAGTTTAGCAAATGGATTATGCCTAGAAGTATCCAGATCGCAAATACTTCCTCTAAAATGGAGATTTGCTGAATTTTGTACAGTTCTTATATTTTCAATTGGCCCATGACTCTGCTGCCAAGTTTTCTTTAATGTAACCTCACGGGGAGTTAAAAGGTAGGAAAATGGCACTGAGGTGTGTACTAAAAGAAGCTGTATCTCCTTTGGCAGTCACTCCATAAAACGGATGCCAAGCACAGATGGTAAAGATGTTCCTGGCTTCCACCACCATCTTGACAGTCCAAATGCAGTCAGAGATCACTGGAAAAGGGTAGATGCCACACCCCCCCAGCTGAGACCGCAAAACCTCTAGTCTCTTTCTAAATGCTTTCTTCAGAACATCAGGTTCTTGTTCATTTGATTTTTGTTAACTTGCTGACAGAATAAATTGAACAGAACTATATGAGTAGGATGAAAAGAAGGTGGGAGAATAATCTCAAAACCCATTGCAGCAATTGTGTTATAAAAATCACCATGGCATCTTGGCACATTTCTATAACTGAAGGAATTATTTATTTTAAATGTACATTTTATTCATTTCTCTGTCCTGTCTTCCGTAAAGTAGATGGAAAAACAAGCCTTATAAATTTATAAAGTGCTCCTATCACACAAAGGAAGTTTAACTCCCTAAACTGATAAATATATCCAAATGAAAGGATCCTTAATTGAAGTGCTAAAGCCACATTAGAAAGGCAACAAAAAATGTGACCCCTCATTTCCTTATGGAGGGAGTTTGTAAGAAAACTAGAAGTAGTTATTTTTCTTTAGTTTTCAAAATAACAGACTAAATTTAATCTAAAATAGTCTCACACGGGAACAGACAATGCAGATCAAGAAGTTCTGGATAACTCTGGATATGTACGGTTAAATTAATTATACTTCCTAAACCACAATTATTTTCAATTAAATAAGACAGTGAAAGTGAAAAACATGGGATGAACAGTCTTAATATATTGCCTATTTGGAAAAAATTTTTTTCTCAAAAATTATACCTGTCTCTGACTTAAACTTTATTGAAATGGTTCTTGACATAGAGGTCTTAATGCCCTAAACATTTTATTCAGAGTCACAATTTTTTCACCTGAATAGGCAATAACATAACATATTTTCTTTGATGTTCTAACCAAGAAAATTTGAAGTAATTTTTGACACAACTGTTATTATTCCATGTATTCAAGTTGAATGATTAATACTTTTGACTGTGTTGTCTCTTCACTGCTTTGTGCATACTTAAGAACATAAACCCTTCTTCTATAAAGACATTTACCTATATGATTACAATCCTTCTGCAAAAGTTTTGCTATATAAGTCCTTCAACAAATTGTGAACAAACAAAATAATCTTCAGCATCTATTAATTTGATAGCCTAGTAATACCAACATTGAAAACGTGTGTAGAAGCCTCTCCCACTATTCCATTGTATGAATCTTGTGGAGAAAATGTGCTTGCCTTATCCTGATTTGAAAGCCCAAACTCCTGATTTTTAACAGAGAAGGATATTTTATATTATCTTTAGATAAAGTAACATTTTGATTTTCATTTTATGTGCCAAGTTCAATCTACTTTTTATAAATCACAGAGAAAAAGATATGAAAATAGAGTGCTTTATGTGTTCTTAACTCTACACCACAGATCTCTCTCTTTTTAATAATTCACATGAACCCAACAATAATCTCAAATTAATGGTAATGAATGCTGTTTATGGCAATTACAGAAGGGCATTTCTTGAATCAATAAATCAATTACAACAATATAACTCTTACTGAACCAATACTAAGTCATTCCTTCTAACTAGTTATTAAAGGTCGCATTCCAAATAGATGAACACCAAACTCAGTTGTTGCTGGAATTTATAACATATATGGTTTCCCCTGAGGGAATACTTCCTTAATTTCCATTTATGAAGTGGAAGAGCAAATTAATTCCTAAAGAATTTAGACTGTGGAAATGTGGAGTTGAGGTGAAAAAATGGTTGAAGAATTGGGAGAGATCCTGAGTTATCAATTTTGTTCCACTTGGGTTTTCTTATGGCACTGAGAAAGAGTGATTACTGAAGAACAAAATCTCATTGTCTCAAATCTTAAAAGTACTTCTCTTACACCTACTTTTCACATAAACTGAGATACTTCTGACAGTTTTTGCAACTTATATCACTCCATTCTGCTATCTCTTGTCAATGTTCAGTGCAAAGGGTGAATAATAAATCAATTACCAGAGTGTGTGGAGAAATAAGGTTACTAAATCGTGCTAAGTAAAATGTAAGAAGTTAATAATATTAATATTTTTTCTGATAATTTATTCTTCTCTATTTTTATCATTAACTTGGCCAATAAACATAACCCAATATCTATTATTTTTTCTCTATTTTTATCATAACTTGGTCAATAAACATAACCCAAAATATAAATTGTAAGCCTTAATATAAATCATTGGAAGGAACAACACTGGAATATATTTATAGTATAAAATACTAGAAATCATTTTTTAACGAATGATGAAAAACACACGTACTCATATATGGAGTATTCGGCATATTTTGAAAACAAATCAATTTACCAAATTATCTTCAAATTATGGCATTACTCATATAAAATGGTACCCCAAATTATGTTTTTAAGTAATTCAATAAAAACATATATATGTAAATGTAAATGTGTGTGCACAAATTCTTTCCAATGGTGAATACCCAACTGGTTTCAGAAATGTGATATAATTAGTTGAGGATGATTTTTTTTTAACTTTTTTTTTAAGATTTTTTTTAAGATTTTATTTATTTATTTGACAGAGAGAGACACAGTGAGAGAGGGAACACAAGCAGGGGGAGTGGCAGCGGGAGAAGGCTTCCCACAGAGCCGGGAGCCTGATGTGGGGCTCGATCCCAGGACCCTGGGATCATGACCTGAGCCAAAGGCAGACGCTTAATGACTGAGCCACCCAGGCACCCCTCTTTGTTAACTTCTAATTCCAATTAATTTATTTGAATATTATTGCTTTATAATTGTGTCTAGTGAGTCAGGAACTGAAATGAGCCTTACATTTTAATATTTTGTCAATATAAAATACTTGGTCAAAATCACATTTTTGTCTGAATGAAAGGAAAGAAAATGTAATGAACAAAAACAAAAGGAGGAGAGCCAATGATACAAAACTGAGGAAAAGTTTTTGTTACAAGGTGAAAGTGAAGCAGTAAAAGTAGTATTTGATATTCTAATGGATTTTAATGAACATATTCCATGCATATTTCACCATAATCCATGCAAAAATACCATGGTTTTGCAAAATTTTATTTTTAGATGGAGAATATCTATTTGAAAACACTGATTCATGTGAAGAATAAATGAATTAGAAGTAATAAGTAGTATTACCATTCAAGGAGTGTTACTGGGATTTGTATTTGAGCAAATGGTGGAATTCTTTTCATTCACTTTTTTTTTCTTTTCCTTTGGAAGAATTTTCAGCCACCTCTCCATTCATCTTCATATATACAATCCCACTTGTTCAATCTCACAATCCATTATATGTCCCTAGAAACATGGACAATTCCATACCTTGCTCTTAATGCTTGGAAAGCTATATTGCCCAATATATTAGTTTTCTATTGCTGCAATAAAAAATTGCCCCAAACACAGCACCATAAAACAACACAAACTTATTACCTTACAGTTCTGGAGGCCAGAAGTCTCATATGAATATCAACAGGCTAAAGTCAAGAGGTTGGCAGCAGTGTGTTATTTTCTGGAGGCTCTAGAAGAAAGACAAATTTCAAGCTCATGCATGTGTTGACAATTCAGTTCGGTGTGGCTGCAGGACTGAGGTCTCTGTTTCATTGCTAGCTGTCTGCTGGAGACAACCTTTGAGCCCTATAAACCTCTGCATTCCTTTTAACAAAACACCTGTATTTCAAAACCAATAGGGTGCCAAATCCTTACCATGCTGCCATTTCTCTGCCCATTTTTCTATCATTATATCTCTTTCGATTAGGGCCAGGGAAAGATTTTCTACTTTTAAGGACTCCTGTGATTATACTGACCCCTTCCTCCCAGATAATCCAGGATAATCTCTTCATTTTAAATCCATAACCTTGATCACATCTGCATTGTCCTTTGGCCAGGTAACACAACCTATTCACAGGTTCCAGGATTTGGGACATGAACATATTTTGGTGGCAGAGGGGGAGGGAGGACGGTGCATTATTCTGCTTACCATACCCTCTTATGGATCAACTAATACTTTTTTTAAGTAAAAAAAGTAACATTAGGATGCCTGGGTGGCTCAGTTGGTTAAGCGACTGCCTTCGGCTCAGGTCATGATCTTGGAGTCCCAAGATCGAGTCCCACATCGGGCTCCCTGCTCAGCGGGGGATCTGCTTCTCCCTCTGACCCTCTTCCCTCTCGTGCTCTCTGTCTCTCATTCTCTCTCTCTCAAATAAATAAAATCTTTAAAAAAATAAGTAACATTAATTCTTTTTTTTAATGTTATGTTTTATTATGTTCTCTTTATTCCTCTGTCAAAAAATATTAGTAAATTGGGGCACCTGGGTGGCTCAGTCGTTAGGCGTCTGCCTTCGGCTTGGGTCATGATCCCAGGATCCTGGGATCGAGCCCCACATCGGGCTCCCTGCTCAGCGGGAAGCCTGCTTCTCCCTCTCCCACTCCCCCTACTTGTGTTCCTTCTCTCACTGCATCTCTTTCTGTCAAATAAATAAAATCTTAAAAAAAAAAAACCTCATTGTGAACTGTAAAAAAAATATTAGCAAATAATTATTATTCTAGGTATTTACCTTTCCAAGCCAATCCCTAAACACCTCCAATCTCCTTTACCTCAGCTAGTGCTGGCAAAAGCAGTTAGAGGACTTCTAATTTGGTTTAAGATTTGGATTCACAGAAGCCAGCCAGATGAAATTAAGCTGTCTTCTATATAGCCATGTATATGACTGAGTTAATGTATAATACTTTGTCTCACATTAGTTATTAATTTTACATGCTATATTTAGAACAGAGAACCTTAAGATTATTGCTTTAAGAATATTCTTTCTTGTGCATATCAGCATCTCCCACAAAGAAAACCAAGTGCAAAGAATAAATAATCAATGATGTTTAGCAGCTAAGGAAGTAGTAGAATGATTAAGATCACTGGCATAGTGTCAGTCTGGCTTCAGAAAACATTACTATTCCCAAACTGTGTAACTTCAGGCAAATTATTTAATTCCTCTAAACCTTAGCTTCCACACCTAATGTGGACAATAATAACATCTAATTCATCGGGTTGCCATGAGGAGTGAGTGAATATATTTAAAATAGAAGGTTAATAAAAGTTTAATACATGTAAATTTTGAAACAGAATGGCAGTATAAGAAGTTTTTTACATTTGTCTTTCTGAAATTTCTGAACATATGAATAATTTTTCTTAAAATTAATATACATCTTAATTTAAAACTCTAACATTAAAAGTAATGCACTTTATTACTACCTCCTTGCAGTTATGATACTAATTGTAAACAGGCATTTTCATATATCTCCTGAAAACTTTCTGTTAAAATCCCATGGGATTTTAGACTGTGAAAATATGGAGACATTAGTTTTTAAAACTATTAAGTTTAATTTCTAAAGCAAAGTAAATTGCACATATTTATTCATTCTCTATCAGTTCCAGGAACTTCTACTTCTTTTTAATACTCTTTTGCTACAAAATTTATTTTAATTGTACTTTTGTCATCAGGAACCTCCTTTAAGAATAATTTATTTACCTAAAAAGGCATGTATAAGGTAATAGTATTGGCTTCTTGGAAAAAAAATTAAAATGCTTTTAACATAGTGGAATAGTTTCAGGTGCTATTGAAAAGACACCAATATATTTTGTAAATTAACTCACGGGCCTATTTATCCAAAATAATGTAAATGTTACTGCTATAAATTAAACATGTTGCTTCCATTAACACATTTTTAAAATGTCAACAACTAAATCGTTAGATTCCTGGAAGTTTAAAAAAGTACACTTTAGTAACATAACTTGAAACAATACTTAATAACTTGGAGAGCATAATCTTGAATTATAACTACTTTAAATATATTTTTGTTGAAGTATAATAATAATTTTATGTGATAATCTCAGTGAATTATCAAAAAGTTAATACAAGTATGTAACCACCATAAAAATTAAGAAAAATAATAATACAAAGACTACAAAAGCCTAACCACCTTCTTCTATAAAGTAATTAATGTTTAATTATACTTCCATGGGTTCATTTTCACCCTTCTGATCCTTATGTGAATGGAATAACCTAATGTCTCCTTTTTTGCTTCTGGCATGTGTGAGTCAAAACTGTATTACTGCATGTGGTGATATTCCACTTATTTTCATCATTATTTGAAATTCTGTTTTATAAATATAAAGTAATGCATTTATCCAAATTACTTTTGAGGAATATTTGACTACTTTCTAGTCATATGGGACCATAATTTGACTAAAGTACATCTACACATGACTTGTAATGCATTTATATACAAAATTACTTGGGTATATACCCATAAGTGGAGGCTTTTATGATCAGTTATGCAGACTAAAAGTAGTTATACAAATTTTTACTCCTATCAGCAGAGTTTGAGCATTCTAATTACTTTATATCCTTGCAATATTTTTTTAAAAATAGTCATTTTTGTTTTTGTATACTGGATTTTCAATATGATTATAATTTCACTTCCTTCATAAGTTGAGCACATTTCATATACCTAAATTATACTGCATTGTCCTTATTGTGATGTCTTTGTTCTAGCTGGTCTCTTTTCCACTACATTCTTAGGATCTCTTTCTGTTATGCATTTGTAGGCATTCTTTATTTTTTTTTTTTTTAAAGATTTTATTTATTTATTTGACAGAGAGACACAGCGAGAGAGGGAACACAAGCAGGGGGAGTGGGAGAGGGAGAAGCAGGCCTCCCGCGGAGCAGGGAGCCCGATGTGGGGCTCGATCCCAGGACCCTGGGACCATGACCTGAGCCAAAGGCAGACGCTTAACGACTGAGCCACCCAGGCACCCCTGTAGGCATTCTTTATATTTTTCTGGATATAAACTTCTTGCCAATTGTAGTAACTGCAAATTTGTCTCACCCTCTAGAATTTGCACTTTCATTTCCTTAAGGTTTGCAGTGGACAGAGTCTAAGGTGACCCCCAGTGATTATTCTACTTCCTGGTGTCCATGGCTTTGTATGACCCTTCCCATTGTATGTGGGGGCTGTAACTTCTTTTTAACCAATAGAATATAGCAAACCAGAAGAGTTATTGCTCAATTAGGTTGCATGGCAATGGAGTTGAGATGTCACTCCAATGAACATATTATGTTACAAAAGACACCAAACAGTGTTGACAAATCACTCTTGTTGACTTGATGAAGTGAGAGCCATGCTGAGGAAGTGCATGTGGCAAGAAAGCAGATGGCTTTTAGGAGACAGCCAGCAAAGAGCCAGAACCCGGCCACGCAGCTGTAAAGAAAGAGATTTTGACAAGGATTTGAATGAGCTTGAAAGTAAATTCTTCAAACGTCCAGATGTGTTAACGGCCCAGCTACAATCAGTGCGTGTGTGTATTTACATGTATGCAAATTGTGTATATGTGTATATGAGTGTAGAAATTGACAAAATGATTTTAAAATTAATATGGACATGAAAAGCATAGAAATAATCAAAACAATTTTGAAGAACAGAATTTGCTATATATTAATTGAATTAAAAATATTATAACTAATCAGGGTGTTACAGGCACAATGAATGATAGACAACCAAACCAATGGAATAGATTCAGGATTCTAAAGAGATCCAGATTTAAATGTACCTTCATACAGTGGAAAAGGAGCCTTGCAGAGCAGTGCAAAATGTATAGACTTTACTAAATAGATATATGAAAAACAATAAACTATGAATTCTACCATATATCAAGCCAATTCTAAATAGATTATATGAAAAAGGTAAAATAATACATGTTTTAGAAAATAGAAGAAGAAAAAAATCTCCAGGATCTTGGAAAAGCCAGTAATTTCTTTTTTTTTTCTCTTAGGTTTTGTTTGAGACAGAGAGAGTAAGCCAGACAGACAGCATGAGAAGGGTAGAGGGGCAGAGAGGGAGAAGCGGACTCCCTACTGAGCGGGGAGCACAATGTGGGTCTCCATCCCAGGACCTTGGGATCATGACCTGAGGCAAAGGCAGACACTTAACAAACAGAGCCACCCAGATGCCCCTAGCCAGTAATTTCATAAATAGGACATAGAACATGGACAACAAAGAAAACACAAATACACTGACCTGAACCGAAAATAAGAGCTACGGTTCATTGAAATATATCACCGTATTAGTATTCTATTGTTATGTAACGAATAACCACAGACCTAGTGGCTTAACACAATGCATATTTATTATCTCTGGGTCAGAAGCAGAGGCATGGTCTAAACGCTAAATGCTCTGCTCAGGTCTTGGGTTAAAAGTCTCATCCTGTCTCAGAAATCTGTTAACATTCTAAGCAATAAAGAAGAAAGGAAGATATTTCTTCTTTAATATTCTCAGTTTCTCTTCACAGGCATTGATTCTTCTTTTATGTCTCTTATGTCTAGATCTCTCTGCTTTAATGTATCTTAAAAGTGCTCCAAGGCTTACCAAAGCCGGGAGAAAAGGAAAAGTTTCATCAAGGGCACTGCCAGTGATTGATGTCAGTGATCCAATTTAAAGAGTAGAGTGTTGCAAGGTAGACATATTCAATAATTTTTCTGCTGATCATTCAAATATTTTTATATCTGCCAACACAACTGTTTTGTTTGAAATCAGACTGATGTGAGAATTAAGTTGGTTCTGATCCATGTATGATCCCTATGAAACTGGGCAGATTCCCTAACATTCTATTAGTTGTAAGATCTGGGCCTCCTCTGTTTGAATCTGCGTGGATCCTAAGACTGCTTTGACCAATAACACATGGAAGATGTTAAAATATTGCCAGTTTCTAGGCCCATGACTTAAAGACAATGACAACCTGATACTTATGTGTTGAAACCCAGCTTCCATTTTCTGAGAAAGTTTATGCCTCCCAGAGGAGAGGTCCTTGAGTTTCTCAGCGAGCTCTGAGCTGACAACCAATACAAACTTGCCAGCCTTAGGAGTAAGCCAGATTCAGGCAATCCTCCAGCCTCAGTCATCCTCCTCATCTGATGCCACAGACAAGAGAGATCAAGTGTCGAGTGAGGTACTTTTTGAATTTCTGACTCATAAAATGTTAAGGAAAATAAAATTGTTGCCTTAAACCACAAATTTCTAATGTAGTTTTCAATATACCAATAAATAAACAAAACAATCAATGATCCAGAATTTTCTAAATAAAGTGAGTACCTTCATTCTTACAGAGGGAGGGACTATTAAAAGGAGAAAAAAAAAAAGTCAGACCAGAAAAATATCTATTTGGGCTGAACACAATTTACTACTCTGAAAAATACCTGAAAATATTTTTTATACCTGAAAAAATTTTATAATACAAACTATGATGTATTAGTGATCTTTATTAATAATTGTTAAAATAAGAAACAATGATTATAAATATCTAATATAATACAACTTCTATAATACTGGGAGTAATAATTTTAGAATATTTAAGCTTAGATTATAAAAAATAATACAAACAATTTAAGTCTCATTCCTGTGAATCCATTAAAATTTCAAGAAAAAATGAACAAAAAATAAACTGAGGCAAGGCACCATAACTATCTGCATTGGCTAAGATGAATTTTAAAAGGATGACAGAATACTAAACATTATCACTGGGGAAATGTGGGAGGTTAATTTCAGCAAATGTTCATATTTTTCTACTAGAAAACCTTTTTAAAAAATTTTTTATTGTTATGTTAATCACCATATAGTACATCATTAGTTTTTGATGTAGTGTTCCATGATTCATTGTTTGTGCATAACACCCAGTGCTCCATGCAGAACATGCCCTCTTTAATGCCCATCACCAGGCTAACCCATCCCCCCACCCCCTCCCCTCTAGAACCCTCAGTTTGTTTTTCAGAGTCCATCATCTCTCATGATTCATCTCCTCCTCCGATTTGCCCCCTTCATTCTTCCCTCCTGCTATCTTCTTTTTTTTCTTAACATATATTGCATTATTTGCTTCAGAGATAGAGATCTATGATTCAACAGTCTTGCACAATTCACAGCGCTCACCATAGCACATACTCTCCCCAATGTCTATCACCGGGCCCCCCCATCCCTCCCACCCCCCCCAGCAACCCTCAGTTTGTTTCCTGAGATTAAGAATTCCTCATATCGGGTGCCTGGGTGGCTCAGTTAGTTAAGCGACTGCCTTCGGCTCAGGTCATGATCCTGGAGTCCTGGGATCGAGTCCCACATCGGGCTTCCGGCTCATCAGGGAGTCTGCTTCTCCCTCTGACCCTCTTACCTCTCGTGCTTTCTGTCTCTCATTCTCTCTCTCAAATAAATAAATAAAATCTTTAAAAAAAAAGAATTCCTCATATCAGTGAGGTCATATGATACATGTCTTTCTCTGATTGATTTATTTCACTCAGCATAACACCCTCCAGTTCCATCCACATTGTTGCAAAAGGAAAGATCTCATTCCTTTTGATGGTTGCATAATATTCCATTGTACATATATACCACATCTGCTTTATCCATTCATCTGTCGACGGACATCTTGGCTCCTGTCCACAGTTTGTGGACATTGTTGCTATAAGCATCGGGGTGCATGTACCCCTTCGGATCCCTACAATTGTATCTTTGGGGTAAATACCCAGTAGTGCAATTGCTGGATCGTATGGTAGCTCTATTTTCAACTGTTTGAGGAACCTCCATACTGTTTTCCAGAATGGTTGCACCAGCTTGCATTCCCACCAACAGTGTAGGAGGGTTCCCCTTTCTCCGCATCCCCACCAACATCTGTCGTTTCCTGACTTGTTAATTTTAGCCATTCTGACTGGTGTGAGGTGGTATCTCGTTGAGGTTTTGATTTGGATTTCCCTGATGCTGAGCGATGTTGAGCACTTTTTCATGCGTCTGTTGGCCATTTGGATGTCTTCTTTGGAAAAATGTCTATTCATGTCTTCTGCCCATTTCTTGATTGGATTATTTGTTCTTTGGGTGTTGAGCTTGATAAGTTCTTTATAGATTTTGGATACTAGCCCTTTATCTGATATGTCATTTGCAAATATCTTCTCCCATTCTGTCGGTTGTCTTTTGGTTTTGTTGACTGTTTTTTTTTGCTATGCAAAAGCTTTTTATCTTGATGAAGGCCCAATAGTTCATTTCTGCCCTTGCTTTGCACCTTGCCTTTGGCGATGTTTCTAGAAAGAAGTTGCTGCGGCTGAGGTCGAAGAGGTTGCTGCTTGTCTTCTCCTTTAGGATTTTGATGGTCTCCTGTCTCACATTTAGGTCTTTCAACCATTTGGAGTCTATTTTTGTGTGTGGTGTAAGGAAATGGTCCAGTTTCATTCTTCTGCATGTGGCTGTCCAATTTTCCCAGCACCATTTGTTGAAGAGACTGTCTTTTTTCCATTGGACATTCTTTCCTGCTTTGTCGAAGATGAGCTGACCATAGAGTTGAGGGTCCATTTCTGGGCTCTCTATTCTGTTCCATTGATCTATGTGTCTGTTTTTGTGCCAGTACCATACTGTCTTGATGATGACAGCTTTGTAATAGAGCTGGAAGTCCGGAATTGTGATGCCGCCAGCTTTGCTTTTCTTTTTCAACATTCCTCTGGCTATTCGGGGTCTTTTCTGGTTCCATACAAATTTTAGGATTATTTGTTCCATTTCTTTGAAAAAAGTGGATGGTATTCCGATGGGCATTGCATTGAATGTGTAGATTGCTCTAGGTAGCATTGACATCTTTACAATATTTGTTCTTCCAATCCATGAGCATGGAACGTTTTTCCATTTCTTTGTGTCTTCCTCAATTTCTTTCATGAGTATTTTATAGTTTTCTGAGTACAGATCCTTTGCCTCTTTGGTTAGATTTATTCCTAGGTATCTTATGGTTTGGGGTGCAATTGTAAATAGATTGACTCCTTAATTTCTCTTTCTCTGTCTTGTTGGTGTATAGGAATGTCACTGATTTCTGTGCATTGATTTTATTTCCTGCCACTTTACTGAATTCCTGTATGAGTTCTAGCAGTTTTGGGGGGGAGTCTTTTGGGTTTTCCACATAAAGTATCATATCATCTGCAAAGAGTGAGAGTTTGACTTCCTCCTTGCCGATTTTGATGCCTTTGATTTCTTTTTGTTGTCTGATTGCTGTGGCTAGGACTTCTAATGCTATGTTGAATAGCAGTGGTGATAGTGGACATACCTGCTGCGTTCCTGACTTTAGAGGGAAAGCTCTCAGTTTTTCTCCATTAAGAATGACATTCGCTGTAAGTTTTCCATAGATGGCTTTTATGATATTGAGGTATGTACCCCCATCCCTATACTCTGAAGAGTTTTTTTTTTTTTTAAGATTTTATTTATTTATTCATGAGAGACAGAGGGGGATAGAGAGAGAGAGAGAGAGAGAGAGAAGCAGAGGGAGAAGCAGGCTCCCAAGGAGCAGGGAGCCCGATGCGGGACTCGATCCCAGGACCTCGGGATCATGACCTGAGCCGAAAGCGGATGCTTAACCATCTGAGCCACCCAGGCACCCTATACTCTGAAGAGTTTTGATCAAGAAAGGATGCTGTACTTTGTCAATGCTTTTTCTGCATCTATTGAGAGGGTCATATGATTCTTGTTCTTTCTTTTGTTAATGTATTGTATCATGTTGATTGATTTGCAGATGTTGACCCAACCTTGCAGCCCAGGGATAAATCCCACATGGTCATGGTGAATAATCCTTTTATTGTACTGTTGGGTCCTATTGGCTAGTATTTTGGTGAGAGTTTTTGCATCCATGTTCATCGGGGATATTGGTCTGTAGTTCGCCCTTGTTTTGGGGTCTTTGGTTTGGGGATCAAGGTAATGGTGGCCTCATAAAACGAGTTTGGATGTGTTCTTCCATTTCTATTTTTTGGAACAGTTTCAGAAGAATAGGTATTAACTCTTCTTTAAATGTCTGATAGAATTCCCCTGGGAAGCCATCTGGCCCTGGGCTTTTGTTTGTTGGGAGATTTTTGATGACTGCTTCAATTTCCTTAGTGGTTATAGGTCTGTTCAGGTTGTCTATTTCTTCCTGGTTCAGTTTTGGTAGTTGACACATCTCTAGCAATGCAACCATTTTGTTCACGTTATCTAATTTGCTGGCATAGATTTGCTCATAATATGTTCTTATAATGTTTGTATTTCTTTGTTGTTGGTTGTGATCTCTCCTCTTTCATTCATGATATTGTTGATTTGGGTCATTTCTCTTTTCTTTTTGATAAGTCTGGCCAGGGGTTTATCAATCTTATTAATTCTTTCAAAGAATCAGCTCCTAGTTTCGTTGATCTGTTCTACTGTTCTTTTGGTTTCTATTTCATTGACTTCTGCTCTGACCTTTATTATTTCTCTTCTCCTGCTGGGTTTAGGCTTTATTTGCTGTTTTTTCTCTAGCTCCTTTAGGTGTAGGGTTAGGTTCTGTTTTTGAGACCTTTCTTGTTTCTTGAGAAAGGCTTGTATTGCTATATACTTTCCTCTCAGGACTGCCTTTGCTGCATCCCAAAGATTTTGAGCACTTGTGTTTTCATTTTGATTGGTTTCCATGAATTTTTTCAATTCTTCTTTAATTTCCTGGTTGACCCATTCATTCTTTAGTAGGATGCTCTTTAGCCTCCATGTATTTGAGTTCTTTCCAACTTTCGTTTTGTGATTGAGTTCTAGTTTCAAAGCACTATGGTCTGAAAATATGCAGGGAATGATCCCAATCTTTTGGTACTGGTTGAGAACTGATTTGTGACCTAGGATGTGATCTATTCTGGAGAATGTTCCATGGGCACTAGAGAAGAATGTGTATTCCGTTGCTTTGGGATGGAGTGTTCTGAATATGTCTGTGAAGTCCATTTGGTCCAGTGTGTCATTGAACGTCTTTATTTCCTTGTTGATCTTTTGCTTAGATGATCTGTCCATTTCTGTGAGGGGGGTGTTAAAGTCCCCCACTATTATTGTATTGTTGTCAATGTGTTTCTTTGCTTTTGTTATTAAATGCCTTATATAATTGCCTGCTCCCATGTTAGGGGCATAGATGTTTACAATTGTTAGATCTTCTTGTTGGATAGTCCCTTTAATAGGATATAGTGTCCTTCCTCATTTCTTATTACAGTCTTTGTTTTAAAATCTAATTTGTCTGATATAAGGATTGCCACCTCAGCTTTCTTTTGGTGTCCATTAGCATGGTAAATGGTTTTCCACCCCCTCACTTTCAATCTGGGGGTGTCTTTGGGTCTAAAATGAGCCTCTTGCAGATAGCATATTGATGGGTCTTGTTTTTTTATCCAATCTGATAGCCTGTGTCTTTTGATTGGGGCATTTAGCCCATTTACTAGAAAACCTTTTAAATTATCAAAACCATTTTATTATCAAAACGAAATGTACTACTTCAATGGGAGTTATGTGTAACATCAGCTATTGGTTACTTTGGTCCTCTAATTTTGAGGATAATAACAGGTATTATAAGAACTCCATCCTTTCCCCTTGTTCTGAAGAGGACATTCAATTTTTTTGGCACCTCTATCCTTACTGGCAATTTTCCTCCCTGGTGAAATCCAGGTTTTCCATTTTTCTCAAATATGTTTTTCTAGAAATTCCATGCTGCTAAAATATTTTTATTCTTTTATAATTGCATTTTTACTAATTTTCCCCTCTCTTCTCATTGTATATCTTATAAGACCAGGTTCAATGAATATAGAAATCCCTATTAATAATGCTACAGTGTATCCCTTGCCCCATCCCCATGCTGTCTCTAATAGAACCTATGTTAATTTCATAGTTTTCACCTTGGTTACTTATTTGGCTTTCCTGATATACTTACAGATTTTTTTTTTCTTTAGAAGTTGGTATCTTTACCAAACCCACAAAGTAAACAGCACGAATAACTAACTTTATAAAACAACTCTCAGAATCTCCTTTAATTACTTTGAAGATAATACTTATTCCTTGCAATGATAACAGCATTGGTCAAAATACATTAGGATAGTTATTTTGGATTTTTTTGTATAAAATAAAGACTTTAAAGAGTATTTTTGCAGTGGAGAGGCCAAACTGGACACTAAAGTTCAAACATGCACAATGGATGTAATAGCAACAAAAAAGGGTTTTATTGATGATTCTGAAGAAAATTCACTTATAAATCTAGAAAAAAAAAGTTTTACTTCATATGGAACAGAAGTTATTAAAAAATAAAAAAGAGAGATATACAAAAGATATATAAAAGAGAATGATACAAAATGATCAAAGTGTGTGCAATGGTAGCAAAATTATTTGTTCAAACTGATGCTTGTTGGAAATTAACCTGAATAAAATACTTATGTTCTCCAAAAGATTCAAAGTGAATTACTGTCATTTTTCTATTAGTTTTTTTCATTAAAAGGTTATATTTTTTCAATTAAATTCAGATGAACACAAAGCATATAGAAACTTGATGTTCTGGAGGATTATCAAACCCCAAATGTGATCTAAACTGCATTATGAATAGTCGTTTTAGCTGAAGTGTCAGACTCAGATCTCTGATTTGGAAATCCCTTTGGCTCAACGTGAAGGTAGTTGCTGTCATAAGAAACTAGATATTTGAAAAATGCATTGCAATTCTCCTGGCAGGTATTCCTTTTAAAACTCCTATAGTTCTCAAGAAATGTCTCACTGCCTTATGAATATTTTAAAAGTAACCAATATTCTTTGCTTAACTCTCTGTTTATATCAGGGTATGTGAAGCAATTTCTAAAGATCAAATCTGGAAGTATTTGAATATAATTGAAACTATTTTTGTTCAGGCTTTAAGTAAAAAAAAATGACAGTTAAGGAGATGGCCTTAAAATACTTTTAGATATATACATCCCATACTTCTTGTGAAAATTTAGCTATTATAAAATTCAATATATCATTTATGGTTTTCATATCACTTTCATATTAAATCAGAAATACATTCCAATGAACAAAATATTTCATAACTTAAGCACTTAGGAACCAGTTATTACAGTAAATAGAAAGGTAAATGGGATGCTATGATTAAACTAAATAATATGACCATTATTGCTTGATACCACATTGAGTATATTAGTGATCAGTAAATTCTTGTCCCATGAATCAATCCACCAAATTAAATTAACTTTCCATCGCAGTTTAAGTATTTAAGAACGGAATTGTCATTTCAACTGAATATATAGACAGTGCAAATTATTATGGATTTTAAGAAGAAAGTTTTAGGCTCTATAGGTAAATGATAACATTTTAACATCAAATATGGTGATGTAATATATTTTCAAATCATTTTTCTAACATCTTAATTAATATAAACTTCAGTAATCACCAACTCATTTATTCATTAGGTCAATCAGTGAAATGTTGTCAGTGTTTAGTTACATATATATTGAACTCATTAGATGCCAGATATATTGGTAAGTACTTCTGTACTAAAGTTAAATAAATTCACATTTCTGTATATGATGAAGTAATAGGCTATGTAATTATTTTTGTTGTGTTTTATTTTGGACATAGTTGTGAAGGAGAAGCTGCTATTTATGTAGAACATGGAATATGAAAAAAATGCATGTAAAAAAGACTGTGGCTGTAAATAAATTAATCACAGGGATGGAGAGTACAACATAGGGAATATAGTCAATAATATCAAAATAACGTTGTATGGTGACAGATGGTAACTGTTTTATCATGCTGATCATTTTGTGTGACTTACATAAATGTCGAGTCACTATGTTGTACACCAAAAAATTAATATAATAGTGTATATCAACTATACTTCAATTAAAAAAAAACTCATTACCACTCTAAGTTATAATAATCAAAAGAAATGACAATGAACCATTTTTTGATTAAAGAATATGAATTTGCCAGCCCCCTTCATACCCACTAAATCAAGAATTACATACCAGAAAGACGGAATAGCATGAGCAAAGACACAGAGAGATTTAAAGCATCATCTACTCATTGTTCTGAAGTACCCTATGTGGCAAGGGATAAGAACATTCTTGAAGATGTGTCAGGAGCTAATTGCTTAGTTTAAGAGACTATTACAAATCAGATTATGTCAGTCTTTCACGTGATACCCCATTTAATATAATCCCCATAAAACTGTGTTCTGAGGTAGGTAGACATAAGAATCTTTCACAAAGGAGAATAAATTCATACACACTGGTGACCTGATCATCTCTCAAATAAGTTTTAATTATAGTCTGTCTGAAAAGAACACTTGTTCTTTCTACAATTCAATGTTTCCTCCAAGGAGATGGGTCTTCAGATCTTCCACCTGAGCACGAAATACCTTGCTCGCCGGTGTAAGTAACGAATTTTTAGGAAAACCATAAAAAAGACAATACCATGATAGTGCTATGAATGAGCAAACTACATTTTAAAAGACAACTCTAGAATAAACAATTTGGAAGTTGGGGAAGTAAATGGCCTGAAATCAAAGGGGGAAAAAAATAGACATTTAGTGAAAGAAATTAGATGAGAGATAATAAACCTTGAATAATGGCAAAGGCAGTAATGTCGGCGAGAAAGCTATAGTTTTAGATAACTAAGAGTGAAAATAAAAGGACTTTTCTACTCATATTTTGAAAATGTAAATGAAGTCTTTATTTCCTTGATTTCGTTGATTAGTCGAATTTTTTAGATTAGTCAATTTTTAGATTAGTCAATAAATAATATAAGAAAAATAAGGGCAAATCTGGGGAGATAGGTTTTGTTATAATTCTGAGAAATTTCACATAAGTTGAATGATTCAGGAGGCATGTGGGTATAAATCCTGGATTTTTAAGAGTGATCTAGGCTACAAATATATATTTATGTCTTAGAATTTATATAGAGTTGAATCTGTGTCAATTTGAGCACATGTAGAATGAGAAGGAAAATAAGCCAAAGAAGTTGGGAAAACACTTAAGGGCCAGAAAAGGAAGATAAAAATGAAAATGCCAAGTGTCTGTCAGTATGTAGACCTACCAGAACCCTCATATATTGCCAGTGTGAGCGTAAAAATTGGTATAATGACCTTGGAAGATTATTTGGTAGTAAACACTAACAAGGAATATATGCATTCTCTTTAACTCAGTAATCCCTGTCCTTAACAGACAAACTACTGAAGAGTATTTAAATATTTCACAGAAATGCATACAAAAATGCTCATAGCAGTTCTAATAAAAAAGTAAAAAATAAAAAAGGAAAATATCCAAATACCCCCAACATTAAATGGATAAATAAACTGTGATATAGTCACACATGATATCATTCACTAGTGAGAATGAATGGATTAATCCACATACACCAATATGGATAAATCTCCTAAACATAACATTGAGTTGAAAGAAGCCAGATACAAATGATTAATAATGTATGATTTTCTTTATATGGAATATGAAAATAGCCAAGAACTATTCCATGATGTTAAAAGTTAGTAACGATATCTTTGAGGGAGTATTTAGAGGCCCAGAGGGAGCAGATAAAGTACAATGTGGTGCTGGCAGTCTTCTGTTTATTGATCTGGCTCGTCGCTACACTGGGGTATTCAGTTTGTGTAAATCTAGTGAACTGAACACTAATTGATTATACATGTAATTTCCTGTATGTTGTTAGATGCCAGAACAAAGGTAAAAAATTATAAAAGAGAGAAATGTCATGTTCAATCGCACACAAAGCTTTAAGCCCAGATCTCTGAGTCCATAATTTTCACTCAGTTCTGTGACTAATAATCACAAAATTATGAAGCTATCTAAAGAAAGGAACAAAGACGAAAGAAAAAGACTGCACTGGAGCAGAGGATGGCATCTATTGCCTTCAGATAAATTCACATCTGTACTTGGTGTGTCGACATTTGACAGGATCTTGTTTAAATAAGGAAAGTTGTCACATACTCTACAGTGCTATGTATCTGAGGTAAGTACTAAAAGTAAACTTGAATTAGATTTCAGTCAAAGAGGTTTATGTCATAACATATCCTTTTATACAAGACTAAAAGTATATAAAAATGAAAAATCACAACAGTTTCTTGAAGATGACACTCACATAATAAAAATGCTTTTTACTTTACTCAGTCTATTAAAAAAGCAATTTCAAAATGTCAAAAAAATTATTTTTGGTGTAAAACAGTAGTATGATAATACCTTAGGTCCCAGCCATATTTACTTACATGAGTATATATTATCAGATAATAAAAGCTGATTTTGTCATCTATGTAACTGATAATAATCTTTGCTATTGAATTGATTTTGTAGATATTTATATAACATAGAAAAATGACAAGGAAAGGCATTTTGCCATACAAATGCATGTTGCAGAAGCTAGATAGAACATGC
Organism: Eumetopias jubatus; assembly: GCF_037043125.1. Taxonomy (NCBI): domain Eukaryota; kingdom Metazoa; phylum Chordata; class Mammalia; order Carnivora; family Otariidae; genus Eumetopias; species Eumetopias jubatus. The sequence continues at coordinate 169,047,660 of NW_028274809.1, read as the reverse complement.
AGTCTTGGTGTGCTCAGCTGAAAACCCCTATTCTCAACCTTCTGAACAAGTCATCAAAAAGTTTTTTGCACCACGTGCTGCTGCAAACTACCTGAAGAAATCAGCTTACAGATCAATGAAATAGATACAGAAACAGGCAGGAATGATCTGTAAACATGAACTCTTTCCTGTCCCTCCTTCTTTCTCTAAATGCTACTGAGAGAGAAGATAAACATCTGGCTTAAGTGTAATGAACCACGAGAATTATTGATGATGCTTCCACCTCTCCCCCAACCCAAACATCTAAAACCTCCCCTTAACTGTTACTAGTATTGCAAATAAGACTTCTCTTTTCTTTTATTAAAATTTTCTATGTCTTCCATGTTAAACCTACATGTCTCTTATTCATAGATATCCTGATTCCAGCCAGCCTATCCGAACATATTGTATGTACTTTCATTTTTGCTATTATTATTTTTTCCTTCAAATGCGTATCAAATAGGAAAAAGAGGTAGAGGAAATCAATCAAGTAAGTTTAAATAATTAACTACTGTGTGCTCTCCTGCCAGTATCCACATCTCCTTTATTTTCAAATTAGATTTTTACATAGAATTGTCCAATGATTTGCATTTGACAAGAGGTCTGTATTTCAAAACTACTGAAAATAATTTGAGATGGAATTTTGAATTCTAAATCTACAGTGTCTTAGACAATGTTAATCTTGAAATAACTAGGTAAAAGAGAGGGGCTAATAAAGTGATCTGCTTTTTTGTTTTTTTTTCAACTTTAACTTTGAAATAAGCCCTGTTCTACTAACAGTGGATTGCCACACCCTGCATTTTTTTTGGTAAGGATGAGCATTCTTTCAAATACAAATCCATGCAACTCAAAGAACAACTGTAAGAGAATGTCTTTGCACTTTTATATGAGTTTGTTTGTGTGCAACTAAAGTGCAATATATGGCTTTCTCCAAACTGGATTCGTGTTTTAACCTGAATTTGGTTTTGGCAAATATTAGACAATCAGGCTTCACTTTTACCTGGCCCTTTAACGTACAGGGTTTATGAAGATACCCTGCTATACATGCCTACAATTTCCATAGAGTTGCAAAATGAAAAATATCTAAAAAAAACCTAATCAAAGGTTTGAAATTTATGAAACTAAAGCAATACAGTAGTTGAAACTCAATTGATACAATATATATGTACAATATACATACTACATATCTCAAAAGAAAATCCTTAATCTTATATTGCAATCTTCACTATATTTAGTCCTTATATCTCAGTATATATGTTAGAGGATGCTTGCCGATTTCCATAAAAATTTTTGGTTGTTGGCTTCCAAATGAATGTATTAAATAATTTGATAGCAACTGACATCTTTACAATACCTAGTGTTAAAACTGTAAATATGCTATGCCAAACACATTATTTATACCTCCTTTAACACATCTAATGGAATTTTCCATATAACTTTTATACATTATCATTTGTTTACACATAGATATTTCATATTTTTGATGTTATTCTAAATTGTATAAAACTAAAATATTATGTTTTTAGACTATCAAAGGCAACTAAATTTTGTATAGTAAATTCATATCTAGTGGCTTTGTCAGTCTTATTGGTTCTAATCCTTTGCATGCAGATGTTTATGAATTTTCTAAGTACACAATCATATCTTTAAACATATATATTTAAACATATTTAATTTAATAACTTAGTTTATGAATTATTTACAACCTGATAATATTAATAACTATAAATACAAATATGTAAATTATGTTTTAGAATATAATGTAAATAAAAGTGTAAAATAGTTATAATAAAAGCATGTGTTATATATATAAAATGTAAGTTAAAGTAAGATGAATGGGTTTTTAATTTTTTTAGGGAGTTTTGGTGAATTTTATTTTTCTAAAATTTTTTTCTATCTTATCTAATCCTCCAAAGTTATTGAATAAATAATTTATGATAATATAACATCATTATTTGTCTGAAGCACCTCTAATCCTGTCCCATTTTTATGTATCATATTTGTTGTATGTTTCTTCTCTATATTATTCTTAATCTTGCCAGATAATTGTTATATGCCTTACATTCACTGATACTTTCTTTTACATTGCTTAATTTTTCATATGTAGATCCAGTGAATTTTTCATTTCAGAGATTCTATTTTTCAGTTTCCATTTGTTCAGTTTCCATTTGTCTACTCATTATAATCATCGATCTTATTGATAGTAGCTATTTTACAGCAATTGTCTACTAATCTATCATGTCTGTCATTTGGGGACCTGAATTTATTTACTTTTCCTGTTATTTCATCTGTTTCTTTCAAAGTCTAGCACTTATTTAAATTGGAAATATGACTACTGTACAGAGTTAAATATCTGTATTTTGCTTTCTACACCTACCACCTTACACCAGTTAGAACGGCAAAAATGGACAGGGAAAGAAACAACAAATGTTGGAGAGGTTGTGGAGAAAAGGGGAACCCTCTTACACTGTTGGTGGGAAGGCAAGTTGGTACAGCCACTTTGGAAAACAGTGTGGAGGTGCCTCAAAAAATTAGAGCTACCCTATGACCCAGCAATTGCACTACTTGTCATTTACCCCAAAGACACAGATGTAGTGAAAAGAAGGGCCATATGCACCCCAGTGTTCATAGCAGCAAAGTCCACAATAGCCAAACTGTGGGAAGAGCCGAGATGCCCTTCCACAGATGAATGGATAAAGAAGATGGGGTCCATACATACAATGGAATATTACTCAGCCATCAGAAAGGATGAACACCCAACTTTTACATCAGCATGGATGGGACTGGAGGAGATGATGCTAAGTGAAATAAGTCAAGCAGAGAAAGTCAATTATCAGATGGTTTCACTTATTTGTGGAACATAAGGAACAGCGCAGAGGACATTAGGAGAAGGAGGGGAATAATGAAGGGGGGGGAATCGGAGGGGGAGACGAACCGTGAGAGAGTATGGACTCTGAGAAACAAACTGAGGGTTCTAGAGGGGAGGGGGGTGGGGGGATGGGTCAGCCTGGTGATGGGTATTAAAGAGGGCACGTTCTGCATGGAGCACCTGGGTGTTTTATGCCAACAATGAATCATGGAGCACTACATCAAAAACTAATGGTGTAATGTATGGTGATTAACATAATAAAATAAAATAAAAAATATATATTTAAATATTTAATTAATAACTTAGTTTATGATTTACAACTTGATTATTAACTTATAAATACAAATATGTAAATTGTTTTAGAATATAATGTAAATAAAAGTATAAAATAGTTATAATAAAAGTATATGTTATATACATAAAAATGTAATTATAAAGTAACATAAATGGGTTTTTAATTTTTTTAGGTAGTTTTGGTGATTTTTATTTTTCTAAAATTTTTTTCTATCTTATCTAATCCTCCAAATTTATTGAATAAATAATTTATGATAATATAACCTCATTATTTGTCTGAAGCACCTCTAATCCTGTCCCATTTTTATTCATATTTGTTGTATGTTTCTTCTCTATATTATTCTTTTTTTTTTTTTTAAAGGTTTTACTTATTTGACAGAGAGAGAAAGATAGCTAGAGAGGAAACACAAGCAGGGGGAATGGGAGAGGGTGAAGCAGGCTCCTGGCTGAGCAAGGCACCCGATGTGGGGCTCGATCCCAGGACCCTGGGATCACGACCTGAGCCAAAGGCAGACGCTTAACAACTAAGCCACCCACGCGCCCCTTCTTCTCTATATTATTCTTAATCTTGCCAGATAATTGTTATATGCCTCACATTCACTGATACTTTCTTTTACATTGCTTAAATTTCTCATATGTTGATCCAGTGAATTTTTCATTTCAGAGATTCTATTTTTCAGTTTCCATTTGTCTACTCATTATAATCATCGATCTTATTGATAGTAGCTATTTTACAGGAATTGTCTACTAATCTATCATGTCTGTCATTTGGGGACCTGAATTTATTTTTCCTGTTATTTCATCTGTTTCTTTCAAAGTCTAGTACTTTTTTAAATTGGAAATATGACTACTGGACAGAGTTAAATATCTGTATTTTGAAGAACATTATTATTGTTTGGGAAAGATAAGTTACTTACAAATATAGCTAACATTTTGAGGCTTCTTTAAGTTTTATTTAGTGTATCTAGAGAGTAGTCTTTCCTCAAGAGTAATTTAAGACCTACTATACATCCTGATCCTTGAGATGGCTTTACTGAATACACATGTTGAACCCTATCTCCATATTTGGGTAGTGGGAATGCATATGTCTCTCAGCTCTGAGTAGTCTCTGAAATTTGTTCATCAGCCTTTCGGTTTCCACCATATAAATATGAAAATAGGTACCCAGCAAAAGACTAAAGGGGATGCCATGAATGTACTTTTAAAATTTTTTCTTGGCATATTATAGTTTTTTCCGTACAAATCCCAGCTGCCTCAGTTGTCAGAAATTCTGATTTCTTGTTCCTCAACTCAACTATAGTCATTGTGCTTTGCTTGGGTTACTCAGTTTTACACCATTCCAGGAAAACCTCTTCACAGAGACACTTGAGGTTGTATTAAAACTCACGTCACTCATTTTCTTTCACTCAAGGAATACAGTCCTTTGCTATCTGCTTCCCTATTTTCTTGTATATTTTCAGTTTCCTTCCTATTTGAAAATGAAATGAATGCAAACTGGTGCAGCCATTCTGGAAAACAGTATAGGGGTTCCTCAAAAAGTTAAAAATAGAACTACCCTCTGATGCAATAATCACACTACTGGGTATTTATCCCCAAAATACAAAAATTCAAAGGGATACAGGCACCCCTGTATTTACTGCTTTATTACAGCATTATTTACAATATGCCAAATTATGGAAGCAGCCAAGTGTCCACTGATAGATGAATGGATAAAGATAGATAGATAGATAGATAGATAGATAGATAGATAGATAGATCATGTCTGTCATTTGGGACCTGAATTCATATATATATCTTCTTTATTCAGCCATAAAAAAGAATGAAATCTTGCAATTTGCAACAACAAATGTTGCTAGACAGTATAATGCTAAGTGAAATAAGTCAGTCAGGGAAAGACAAATACCATATGATACCACTCATATGTGAAATCTAAGACACAAAACAAATGAGCAAAGGAGAAAACAAACAAACAAACAAAAAACAGGAAACAGAGTTTTAACTATACCGAACAAACTGATGGTTATCAGAGGGGAGGTTGTAGGGTATGGGAGAAATAGGTGATGGGGATTAAAGAGTACACTTACCATGACGAAAAAAATGAAATAATTAAAAAATAAAAATAAAAACAAAATGAAAAGTCTTGTACCAGGTACTTCAACAAGGCTGGAAGTTGAGACAGAAGATGCAAAAGTCCCTGGCTTACCCAGGCTGAGCATACTCATAAATACACAAGACAAGGTCAAGTCTGCGACCATAAACTCCCCAAGATGATTTTTTTTCAATTTTTCTCTTCTTTTCCACTTTATGCCAAGGAAACTCTCTCTGCATTTCTCAACATCTGTTCCCTCTTACTTGAAGATTAGCTCTTTAGCTCAAGGCAAGGGAAAGTGGACAAAACTCTGGGCTTTGATCTATGTCTTGGGTCTGCTTCCACCAGGAAACCAAAATAGAGCTGACTGTAGTATGGGTAAATGCCATGAGGGCAAATGTACCTTTCTAATGAACAATTTTTCCCCCTTTTCTTACTATGGGTTTTATGTAAAAAAAAAAAATATTACCCTGGGGTTTCTTATTATCTTTTTCAGATTACTAATGATCTCAAGCTTCTGCTATTTCATATTTAATAAGCATATTTTTTTTGCTTTAACCTAAGCAATTTAGCTTGCCATTATTAGAAATTTAATCCCTCATGAATATTTTTAAGAATTTTATAATTTAAAAAAATTTTATAATTTTATTGAAAATGTTCTAAAGAAATTAAAGCACTTTATGATGTCAGCTTAGTTCACACTTGAGCATGATGGAAATTGAGTGAGTATGCAAATGTTTTAACTTTGATTATTTAAAGTAAAGGGATTAAGGTTCCATCAATTGCTTTCTTAATATTCAAGTAACAGAGTTACTGAAGTTAGATAAACATAATTTAATATTTTATAAGTGGTCTAATAATAATCAATATCCAAATGGATAATATTCACCATTTTGAAAATGACTTAAGTTTATTGAGAGTGTTAGCCAGTAAATGGGTATTCATTTCTGAGATTATTGGAATTTATAATAGTAACACAAGATATTAGAGCCAAAGGAATAGCAAACTGGTTTAATGTACAATGATAATTTGAAATCACTCAGGCTTTTTTTTTTTTTAAGATTTTCTTTATTTATTTTAGAGGCAGGGGATGGGCAGAGAAAAAGGGACTTGAGAGGGACTCTCAAGCAGACTCCCTGCTCAGCGTGGAGCCCGATGTGGGGCTTGATCCCTAGACCCAGAGATCATGTCCTGAGTTAAAACCATGAGTCTGACGCTTAACCAACTGAGCCACCCAGGTTCCCCAGGCTATTGATTATGTAAGATATGTTTAAATGTTCATATCTATTTGAACAAACTGTGCCTTTATTAGATTCAAATATATGGCAATGTCCTGCTTCACCAGCACAGATTTCTACTCTGCAGAGTAACACCTGAGTTACAGGATTATCACATAATCCATATTCCATTAGAAAATACTGCTGTTAGAAATATTTATACTCTAATATTGAGCTTAATCCACCATCAACATGAACTGAATAAACACTGTTTTGGGCATCACATGAGGCATTGCTTTTGGTGAGAAAAATTCTAAAATGCCAGCATTCCATAGGTAAAGGGGACTGGAAAGAGAATAACTCACTTGATTTCTTTCAGAAGAAAAATGTTTCATTGGATTTTAAGTCTGTCATCATTCAAATGAATTGAACCATGATAATCATACTTACAAATGCTGGAAGAAATCACAAAAAAGAAAATCCTTCCTATATACTCATGCCAGAAAGTTAGCATTTCCCTAGCAGCAAATTTTTGTTATGCTCCACTACTTAAGATATTGTTAGGGAATGTAAAAAGGATTTGCTATGGTAAATCCACATGGTTAGAATTATGGTATGTGGAAATAGCATATCCTAGACACCATGTTAGAAAAATAAAGCCTGTCAGATTTACAAGACCCTATTAATGGGACATAAAACAAGGAGGCAAGTCACACTAAAATTTAAGTTGCCTAAACATCCACCCCCACCTCCAGATATGAAAGTTAATTTATTAACCTGTACCACAAAATAAATGGAGAATCATAAATGTGCTCTGATAAAATAAATTTCTTTTCTAAAAATAAAAAAGCCTGCACAAATAATAAACACAGGTAATTTAAATATGTATTAGAAAATTCTTTCCTATATGACAATTTTTAAATCAATTACTTTGCATATATGTGAAATGCTAAATAATAATTTAAATTGTTATTTGGTTGTTGTCACAAAACATGATCAGTTTATTAAACTTCAGTTTTTCTTTCATTTCAGAAGACCACTTTAAATAATATTATTCAATCATAGGAGTTTCAAGTCCTGACTAAGTGTATCCTGAAAAATACCTCGAAATCCAATAAAATTCAGTATTTATATTTAGATAATTTGAGAACATATTTATCTGGTGAATTATTTAGTACAAAATTCTGACCAAGAGTGTATTCTTGGCTTTGTAACAAATTTTATTTATTCTATCAGTGAGATACGCTTGTCATTTGTAGATGAGATTGGTTAGACTACTAATACTTATTTCATACCCAAGGAAATACTGATGGGATGTCTTTGAGAATTCAGGACTTACTCAAGCTCAGGGTACAATGGTGAGGAATCATAATCAATTGAATATATCCTTAACTCATTATCTTGAAGTTTACTAAATAACTTACAAAAAACAAATCCCATTTTGTACAGATTCAATACAGATAAAAAGACAAACACACAATGTTATATATGAATGGGAAATTGGCACTCAAGTGGCTATGAAAATATATTAATTTCCTATTAGCTTGTCCACGATTTGATTCCCCTACTCAAATACACCACCACCCTGGGGTGCCTGGGTGGCTCAGTTGGTTAAGCGACTGCCTTCGGCTCAGGTCATGATCCTGGAGTTCCGGGATCGAGTCCCACATCGGGCTCCCTGCTCGGCAGGGAGTCTGCTTCTCCCTCTGACCCTCTTCCCTCTCATGCTCTCTATCTCTCATTCTCTCTCACTCAAATAAATAAATAAAAAATCTTTAAAAAAAAAATACAACACTACCCTGAAATAGAAGATTTGAAGAATTTCTCAGCTGTTCTTTCCATCCCATAGAGGAAAATGGCTTCATTAAAGAGAGACAGCATAAACTCTACTATTATGATGGAGATCTGAAGAACAAGTAAGGCATCTGATGTTCTAAAAGGTCTACAACTGAATTTACAGGGAATTCACAGACTTGAAATGGGAACTACTGAAGGCCAATAAGCAGACTACCCAAATGTGGACACAATTGCAATGGAAGGACTAACCAATGTTCACAGATTTCACTGGTTTAAATTAAATCCAGGGACACTGGAAATCTGGTGAGAGAGTAAGAATTCTTTCAAACCACTAACAAATGGAAGAATTCTTTACATAAGGCAGATTTTGCATTCATAGGCAGACAGTAAAGCAAGATTTCCAGCCCCTGAAAATCTGAGTTTAGGTACAAGAAACATTCCCTAAAATATTAACAAATTTAGCCTATTTACATGTAAATATCATAGAATTTCACACAGAGATATCACATTATAGCACACGCAGCTATTCTCTAGTTAGAAATATAAAAATATATATATCCCATAAAATATACAGATAATAATTTAGCATTTAACAGTAAATTTTATAGAAAAGTGTATTTTCATGTCTTTTATATGCATATGGTTTTAACTGTACATTTTCAGGGCTCACTGTTTTTTCATAATTACCTCTCTATATATCTGCATCTATCTATAAATAAGTTTATCTTTAGAAGCTTACTCAAAATCATCTATAGATGGTCTGAAAAAAATTTCAAAATGATTCTTGTTCAAGTGATATCCTCCTCAGTAGATGTCACTTAAATCAACACCACTGTGCAAATAAAATGTTGTAAATCTGACCTTGACCTTATCCTTCTTTCACACACCATATTTCCTGGGATAGATCTTCATAATGGATCTGAAATTATGTCGCCTAGACTACCATAACAGTATCCAAAGTGGACACCATCTATTTTCCACATAGATCAAAACACATCATCACGATGCCAATTTTTGGATTATATCAAAACAAAATCCAAATCCTTTGCCCTTATGTAAGAGAACATAAAGCAAAACAAGAAACAACAATAAGACAATATTAACAAGCCCCAGGTTTTTCTTCTAAGTCATTTCCTACCATATTATTCCTAGCTCACTCCACTTAGGAAGACTTATGTCTTTGCTCTTCTTCATTAATAACAAATTAATTAGCACAGCAGTAAATTTGTTCTTGCTGTTCTTCATGCCAGGAATGAACTGCTCTCCAACTCACATCCCACCTCATTCAGTGTCTGCTCAAATGCCTCAGCCTTCCAGGACTATTCTTATAAAAATGGCCCTACCACCTATCATTTTTCATTTTCTTATCTTGTCACATTACTTCCTAAAATTACATTGTTTGTTAGTTTGCTATCTCTGGCAACTAGAATGAAAGTTCCACAATGGCAAGGATTTCATTAGTTTTCCTATCTGCCATAACCCCAAAGAACAGTGCTTGGCTCATAGAAGATTTTTTTTTTAATTTTGTTAAATTCATGAATGTTTGATCACACAATTAAGAGTATTCTTCTTTAGAGTTTAAGATCAATTTTACCCCAAAACTTACAGCTAAATATTTAGGGAGCTATGAAATAATGGCACACTAATAATTAGAAAGAAGGCTTGTAAATAATAATTGTAACAATTGTAATAATTGTAACAATTAAAATTTGGAAATAAAAAAGTTCACTTTTAATTCAGTGACACTATCTTCCTAATTTTTCTTTAAGCAGGAATTATTAGGACAATTGTATTGCTAATATTTATAATGAGTTTTTTTGTTTGGTTGTTTTACAAAGAGCTGTTTTAATGTAATCTAAAAGAGGGAAATGAATCACAACCTATTTCTCTGGAAGTAGCAAATTATGATTGAGATCCTGTATACATAGAGAAGAGAGCAAGAATGAGAGAGAGAAGGGAAAGAAAGAGGGAGGGAAAGAAAGAAAGAGGGAGGAAGGAAACTATCTGCCTTGTAATGCATAATGGGATGCATAATACTTTGTCTTCTAAACTCATGTGGTAAAATGAAGTTTTATTAAAAGCATTGTGAAATTGGGGTGCCTGGGTGGCACAGCTGGTTAAGCGTCTGACTCTTGGTTTTGGCTCAGGTGGTGATTGCATGGTCATGATCTCACAGTCGTGAGATTGAGCCCCGCAACAGGCTCTGCACTCAGCATGGAGTCTGCTTGAGACTCTCTCTCCCTCTTCCTCTGCCCCTCCTCTCCCTCTCTCTCTCTAAAATAAATTAATAAATTTTTAAAAAAGTATTGTGAGGGCGCCTGGGTGGCTCAGATGGTTAAGCGTCTGCCTTCGGCTCAGGTCATGATCCCAGGGTCCTGGGATCGAGTCCCGCATCGGGCTCCCTGCTCCTTGGGAGCCTGCTTCTCCCTCTGCCTCTCTCTCTCTCTCTCTGTCTCTCTGTCTTTCATGAATAAATAAATAAAATCTTTAAAAAAAAATAAATAACATGTTTAAAAAAAAAAAAAGTATTGTGAAATAAATCAACTAGGGGTTTAGAATCCAGAAAGCCGATGAAATAAGAAAATACATATACTTAGAAATATCCAAAGAATGAAGATAATATGTTCAAGAAAACTTATGATGGACATAATATATTTCCAGTAATTATAATAACTTTATCATAGTTTCATTCATAGTAAGCCATTCTGAATGATGCTCATGATGCATTTGTTGAAAGAAGCAGGCAACAAAACAGCATGTGTGGTTTCACTTTAAATTTGTTACACTACACAAGGCATACTGTCCTTGTCAACTTTATCAATTACTCTATTAAAATTTATTTATTACATTGGTTTGCAACTGTGTCTCAGAAATACTTGTGGACAACTTTTCACTCAATTCTTGAGCTCCTTCTTCCAAAAGATCAATTACCTTATTATATTTTCTAGACTATTACCTGGGATTGTTTCACAAGATAATTACTTAGGTTGTCCTTCTACTACTTTTAAACCTGAGTTTATTAACCTTTCTTAAGTCAGGAGAGAATTCACAAGATTTCTAGAGATTTATTGATAACTGTTACTCTAAATGTTTTTACTAACCTTCCATATTTCATCTACTGTCTTATTATACATATTTTGAGGATGCATTACTATTTTATCTGAAACACAGGAAACTAATACATTTTAACACAACTAATTTACAAGCATAAAAGTTTTGTTAAAGAAAGATGGAATAGCTCTTAACACCATAGCCTGGAAGCAAAGTACAAATTAGTCCATCGTGTTCAATCTAATAATAGCAAATGTGATGAGAAGTTAATCCAATGACAAGGATGTTCTCTCCCTCCCTTGCAAGATTTATGTTTATACTATTTTTAGTACTCTAATCTGTTTTTATCTTAAAATGCTAGACTGTTGACCATACTATTATTCTAGCATCCAATTTTTCTTTAATGATTTCTGACTCAAGAGTTCTGAAATTTAGATGAGAAGTTGACTGCTTTGGGGAAAGAACATTACAAGTATGTGAATAATTTATGTCCTAAAATATAAAAGAAATAAAGGCAAAAAAATACAACTTTTCTTATTTAAGTGTTAGACTGCTTTTATAAGAAGAACTATAGAGATGATAAATAAATGTCTGGTACTTTAATATTATTCTCAAAGATCTGGCCAGTGCAGTTTAACAGTGAATCAATTAAGTATACATACTGAAGCAGAGGCAAAAAAAGAAAATTACAATCACTTGCAAAAAAGATTTTAGACTTGAAAGCCCAAGATCAGAAGTTAATGTATCTTTAGCTTATTAGAAAATTCCATACAAAACACAAGACATAACACAGAAGTAGCTTTCTACAACAAAAGTACATAAGTAGAAAAAATATTTTTAAAATATACAACAAAAATATAAATTATAGTAGAGTAAAAACAAGAGACACCCAAAAAATATGATAAAAGAAAAAATTTACTAAAGGACAAAGTAAAGCTTGATGTAAAATGAGGTATTTTGCTTTCGGAAAGGAAATCAATAGTCAGCAGAATCTCATTAATGTTGCTTGAGCATAGTTTTATGCAATCTTTTTGGATGTTAGTTTTAACTATTATTAAATATGAAATATCTTTCACCTTAGGTCCAGCAATTCTACTTCTAAAAATTTTCCATACAGATCTGGCTGCAATGTGAAAAAATATTTATGTGAAAATAATGTATCCAAATCTTTTATTATAATATAAAAATTTGAATACAGCTTAAATAGCCAACAAGAGGGACTAGTAATATAAATTATAATATATATATGAATATATATATGAATCATTATCTCAGTTAATACTACAACATGATTAGATAACCTTTCTTTAAAATTATTGTTTATATATATATACATAAATATAAACATACATATACAGAAAAACATTCATAATATTATCTCAGCTTTGAAACTATATAGAAAAGTGTATTATGTAAATATATGCATTTAGTGGAGCAAAGCTCATCAAAATGTCAAACATGATCATTTCTGAAAGGTTGAATTTCACATAATGATTACATTCTTCTAGGTCCTTTACTATATGATTTAAATTGTGGATGCTATGCATCTGCCATTTTCAAAAATCTCTTTTATTAATTAAAGCGTAAAAATTAGTGTGGAGCTAAGAACGTATTTTTATTTATATGATTATTTATCAGTACATACATAATTATCAGAACAATACAGTGCCATATGATTTTAACACTAATATCTAAAATAAATGATGCATTATTTTTTTCCCAAAGATTTTATTTATTTATTTATTTATTTATTTATTTATATTAAAGAGAGAGAGCGTGTGCATGAACAGGGGGAGGAGCAGAGGGAGAGGGACATGCAGACCCTGCACTGAGCGCAGAGCTCCACGCAGGGCTCAATTCCACGATCCTGAGATAATGACCCAAGCAGAAATCAACAGTGAGATGCTCACCCAACTGAGCCACCTAGGTGACCAAATGATGCATTACTTTTAAGGTTATTATTAGGAATTTAAAAAATTTTTCTCCTGGATTATATTGGCATTAGAAGCTCTTTAGGAATTTATTACTATTTTATAGAATATTTTATAGAATTTACTTCTCTAAAAGATATACATAAATCATACAAACATATAGAAAATTATCTCTAAATATATGAGAAAAAATACCTCAAAGAATTGGATGTTTTGGATGTTAACTCTATTTTCTTTACCTTTAATAAAAGTCTTGATTTGGAAATGGACATTCATTAAAATGTGTTTAACTTTTGAAAAAAACAGAAATACCTGCTTAATATGAAAGTATATAGTAAGATGACATAAAATATATTTCTATTATTTCTATACATGTATTTCCTTTAATTATAAACTAAATTTGCAGGGGTATTTTTTCTTTTTAAATGAGGGATTAATCACACTATGATGACAGAAGCAGAACACTTTGGGGCGCCTGGGTGGCTCAGTTGGTTAAGCGACTGCCTTCGGCTCAGGTCATGATCCTGGAGTCCCGGGATCGAGTCCCACATCGGGCTCCCTGCTCAGCAGGGAGTCTGCTTCTCCCTCTGACCCTCTTCCCTCTCGTGCTCTCTATCTCTCATTCTCTCTCTCTCAAATAAATAAATAAAATCTTTAAAAAAAAAAAAAAAAAAGAAGCAGAACACTTTATTCCAAATTTCTAAGGTGTATTTTTTTTAGTTTTAGTTTAATCTGTGCCTTATAAAAATGACATGTTATCCTCCTCTTTAACTTATAATTTTAGTCTCATAATTGGTCAGATATCCATTCAAACATTAAATGAACATGTATTTTGCACCATCCATATGCCCGACACTAAACTAGGCACAGTGGTCTGTAAAAAAAAATAGAAGAACTGAAAATTCTTAACTCTGAGACAAATCCATTATCCATTAATTATAATAAAATATACTAGATATATTAATACCATAAGTAAAAAGTACTGTTGTAGTACAAATCTCATGATAGGCAGTTACAAATATATTTTCTATGACAAGAGATATAAACCTTCCTATAGAAAATATCTACAATTTGTTGTAAAGACTGGAAGATCTAATATTTTCCTCAAATCATAGAAAATATAAGGTGTGGGACACCTGGGTGGCTCAGCTGGTTAAGTGTCTGCCTTTGGCTTGGGTCATGGTCCCAGGGTCCTGATTCTAGTCCCACATCGGGCTTCTTGCTCAACAGGGAGCCTGCTTCTCCCTCTGCCCGCCACTCCCCCTGCTTGTGCATGCTTGCTCACTTTCTCCTTCTGACAAATAAAATCTTTAAAAAAAAAAGAAAATATAAGGTGTAAACTATTAGACTAATTCAGGTGGAATGTGTTTTGGAAGGTAACTACTTTTGCATTTCAAATAGAAAGCTTAGTGAAAAAGTTTTGTCTCTTTCAAGTTGTAGCTCTCTAAACCTGTGACAAAGATTTGAAAACCGCCCTCTGGTGACGTCTGAGGACTTCCTCTGCACCATCTGTGCTTTCGAAATGTCAGCACTATAAGTATCCAATACTGAGAACAAACTGCAAGGAGCTCACAGAAATAGGACTACTAACTTTTATCAGATTCAGCCCACTGCTTGCCATAGATGGCAACAGAAACAACCTGATGTCCTTTACTTGATGAAAATGGTCTTCATCAGAAACTGCTAGAAATGTAGGAATTCATAAGAATTACTAACATAATATTATTTTGGATAAAAATTAAATTAATAAGTGGCAAATTAAAATTTTATTATTACTCTTTGACTGAGATACTATAAGGAGCTCAATAAATCTGAATATATTTAAAGACCATTAAACTTTGAAGTATTTGTTACTGACCAAAGGAAATAATGTAATTTGCCTATATTTGTATTGAATAATATTTACAAATGTTTTAATCAACAAAACGACATAATAATGTTCTGTGTATTATTTAAGAGCTACTTGATAAGAAAAAAATCTACAGAATATTCAATCATCTCAACTTTAATTTTACTTGCAATCAGAATTTTAATTATAGAGAACAAACTGAGGGTTACTGGGAGGGAGGTGGGTGGGGGAAGGGTTAAATGAGTGATGGGCACTAAGGAGGGCACTTGTGATTATAGCTGGGTGTTGTATGTAAGTGATGAATCATTCAAATCTATACCTGAAACTGATATGACTATATGATAACTGGAATTTAAATAGGAACTTGAAAAAGAAAAAAAAAGCAAGAATAAAAAGAAATAATTAAAAATAAAAAAGCAGGCAAAGGGTCTGAATAGACATTTTTCCAAAGAAGACATACTGGTGGCCATCAGGCATATGAAATGTACTCAACATTAGTAATCATCAAGGAAATGCAAATTTAAAACCACAATGGTTTATCACTTTGCACCTGCCAGAACAGCTATCATCAAAAAGACAAGAAGTAACAAGTGTTTGACAAGGATGAGAAGAGTAGGGAATCCTAGTACACTGTTGGTGGGAATGTAAATTGGTGCAGCGACTATGGTAAACAGTACGGAGGTTTCTCAAAAAATTAAAAATAGAACTATTATATGATCCAGCAATTCTGCTGGGTATCTATCTGAAGAAAGCAACAACACTAATACAAAGTGGTATCTGCACCCCTATGTTCACTGCAGCATTATTTATTATAACAAAGATATGGAAACAATCTAAATTCCCCTTGATAAATGAATGGTTAAAGATGTTATGCATGGGGTGCCTGGGTGGCTCAGCTGTTAAGAGACCACCTTTAGCTCAGATCATGATCCTGGAGTCCTGGGACGGAGTTCCATGTTGGGGTCCCTGCTCAGCGGGGAGCCTGCTTTTCCCTCTGACCCTCTCCCCTATTGTGCTCTCTCTCTCTCAAATAAATAAATAGAATCTTTAAAAAAAGATGTTGTACATGTAATGGAATATTATTTAGCCATAAAAAGGAATGAAATGTTGCACTTGGGACAATATGGATAGGTGAAATAAGCCGGACAGGGAAAGACAAATACAATATAATTTCACCCATATGTGGAATCTACAAATCAAAACAAGCAAACAAAGCAAAACAAAACTCCGATTCACAGATCCAGAGAACAGACTGCTGGCTGCCTGAGGCAAGGCTGGGATTGGGCAACATGGGTGAAGGTGGTCTACAGGTACAAACTTCCAGGTAGAAAATAAAAAATTATGGGGATGTAATGTACAGCATGGGCAAGATAGTCAATAATATTGTAATAACTTTGTATGGTGACAGATGGTGACTAGAATTATTGTGGTGAACATTCTGCAATGTATACAAATACTAATCACTATCTAGTACACCTGAAACTAATACAATATTGTATGTCAATTATACTTCAATAAAAAACCAAATGTAAAGAAAATTTATGTTAACCACCTTGTGGGATTTTAAAAAAACAATATTTATTCATATATCTATAAATAAGTTTCAAAATCTATCATACAAGTATCTTGAAATAAAAGCATATAAGCTGAAGTATGAAGCTCAGTGTAGTGGTTTTTTATAACCAACCATGTAGGAGTAATCCCATTGTCAATCTGAAATGTTATAAACTTTTAAACATATACATTTTTTCTCGAATTAAAATATAATATAGACAATGTTCTCCAATAACTACATTATTATATCAAAAAGGAGAAGTTTTATTTTTGTTTTTGTTGTAGAGTTAACACATTTCCAACTATCAACTTGAAGAGTTGTGTAACATAACAATGGATGAATGATCAAATTTTGAGTTACAAACTGCCAGGTTCAGTAGAAAGAGCAGCACTGCTTTCTGAAAAAATAAGTTTTAACTGTTCTTTTTCCCTTTCAAAACTGTCAACCATGACTAATATGCCTTTTTTGGTGCATTACCCAATTTAAGGATTTGTTGGTATATTCTTGAACAGCTTTAGCTATTTGCATAGCTATGGGATACGAATTAAAGTTGTCTGGTGCATATGAATCCCCAACTGATGAGAATATTCTTTACTTGTTTCTACTCATGAGGACAATAATTATTTGTTTTAAAGTCAGGAAAAATTAATAAGTTATATATGAATCTTTACACTATAAAAAAGAATTTAAATCAAAGAAGAACGGGACATTAATATTGATCATACATAAACATAACATTAATTTTATATTAACAAATTTTAATTTAGCTAAATGGTGATCTCTTGATGTAGCCAACAAATCACCTAATTATATAAAAATGAACTTTCAATAAGTATTCTTTCCTAGACGACATGACACTGATTCATTGCAGATGACTGCTATACAGTTATTAAATGTTCAATAATTATGATTTTAACTAATTTATGTTGTTTGTAGTCAAAGTATGAGCAGTTTGATTTTTATATTCCTGATATTTTGGTGCAAAGAAGAGGAGATCTCTGTGAATTGTTAGATTTAAGCATAAGGTCACATAAAATTAAGTATGTATAGTTACTTAAAGAGATCAGATTGATCACAATTCAAAATTTGAAAGAAATTTAAATGTATACTGCATATCTTCTAATTCTGTATTTTCTTTTTATTGCTGCAAAAGGTATTTCTTATAATGCCTTCAAGAATGGAATTAACTTTTTTCTTCCCAGTAGGCTATAAATATAGATTTCCTATAGTTCTTATTGAAGTAATTTAGGCCACCACTTTTCAGATGCAGACTTATTTCTCCTTCTTTCTGATTAGGTGACATCAAGCTAATTAACTCTTTTGTATTATAACCACTTTACTGGCTTTTCTGCACACTGCTTATCACACAACAATGCAGACATAAACATGTTGATTTTTTACTACTGTATAATAATTTGACCTCAATGAAAAAGACAGTTTACAGTGACAGCGAAGACAAAAGTGAACAAATGAAACTTGATGCTTATCGATAAACATAGAGACAATGAATTTAACTATGAAACTATTTCCAAACGGTATGGAAAATTTTGTTGTTGTAATCACTGGTTTTCAGTAAAAAGGGCCATGCATCTTTCAGCTGAGGTGCTATGATGAGTATACATGAGATAATTCAGGGCAAAAATACAATGACAACTCATCAAGAAAATGAAGTAATAAATCTTGCATTGCCAGAGGTTGGCACATTAAATATAATGAAGCAAGTCCTAATGGACAAACCTCCTTTGGAAGAACAATTATATACTCTTGACAGGAAACTCAACACAAAATGAAAAAAAAAAAAAAAAAAAAAACCCTGCACCAAAGGCAGGGCACCTTACAAGTTGCTGAAACTTGGAATAGGGCAAAGATAATTTCCTAAATTTTGGGTGCTGGCCTGAGCAAGAGGTACAAGGCCTACTGGTACTTGGTGGCTGAAGCCCCAGTAAAGACCCCACCATGATTCTGACTTGACAATCAGATGACGAAGCAAGGGCTGACCACTGCAGCAGAAATATGAGATGGGAATCCCAGAAAGAGAGAGCCCCAATTTATCTGTTTAAACTTGACCAATTCCTAGGCTGAATGCTGAATCTCACATTTATAGCACTCATGATGCCAAACTAGGGCTCAAAGAATTGAATTAAGATTTGAACTTCCATCCACAGTTTAATAGCAAGAGTTGGCTCTTTTTACCTTACCAATTTAATTTCCTACTCAATACAATTTTTTTAATGTTTATTTATTTATTCATGAGAGTCAGAGAGAGAGAAAGAGAGAGAGGCAGAAGCAGAGGGAGAAGCAGGCTCCCCACTGAGCAGGGAGCCCGATGCGGGGCTCAATCCCAGGACCCTGGGATCATGACCTGAGCCCAAGGCAGACGCTTAACCATCTGAGCCACTCAGGCACCCCTCCTACTCAATACAATTATTACCATTCTCAAAATTCATAGTCTATGATATTTAACAGCACAATGTCCAGAATACAATCCAAAACTACTGACACATGCACAGCCAATGATACACAATCAAGAGAAATAATCCAGATGTTGACAATATTAGGCAAGGACCCTAAAAGCAGCTATTATATCTATGCACAATAAAGAAAAATGCCCTCAAAATGAATTTAAAGATAAAAAAAAGCAGAGAAATAAAAACTTTTATTTTTAATTGAAGTATAGCTGACATACAATGTTACATGAGTTTCGTGTATGCAACACAGCAATTCACCCATATCTGTATTTCTTTTTTATTAATAAAATTCAATAATGTTAACAAATGGGACTTTATCAGATATGACAAAAGCTTTTGAGTGAAATAGTCACATTTTATTTTGTTAAAGGTTTATATTTATCTATTTCTATTTTAATGAGTTCCTTTTCAATTAGGAAAGGATGTATATTTATTAAGTGCATGGTAGATATCTGCTCTGAGAACTAGGAAATTTTTTTTTCTTACGTCTATTGATTTGTTGAATTATTTAATATAGTGCCTCTAATATTACATTGCTGGGATAAACTCTACTTACTCATGACATATTATCTTTAAAAATACTGCGTGATTACATTTTCTAATGTTTTACTTAGAATTTTTACATATCCATGAGTGAGAAATGTTTAGATGTATTGTCCATGTTATATCCTCATAAAAACAATTTGGAGAATTTTCTTCTTTGTCCATGGTCTAGAAAATTTTCATTACTATTATAAATATCTGGTCTATAAATGTTTAGAGCAATTTCCCTTGTGAAAATATCTGGATATGTTGCATTTTTAAGAGGTGAGAAATATGCTTTTAAAT
This sequence comes from Eumetopias jubatus, assembly GCF_037043125.1. Taxonomy (NCBI): domain Eukaryota; kingdom Metazoa; phylum Chordata; class Mammalia; order Carnivora; family Otariidae; genus Eumetopias; species Eumetopias jubatus. The sequence goes on along the minus strand of NW_028274809.1, from coordinate 169,027,694 downwards.
ATCTGTATTTATGCTATGAAGTTGGTCTATTCAGATATTTTATTACTTTTGAAGTCAGTTTTGGTAATTATATCTCTAAGATAGCCATTTTATATAGTTATCAAATATTAATTTGAGCAGAAATAGTCTAATGAGTTCTTAAATTTTCTCTCTCTATATAGTTATTTTCTGTGATCCTTTCCTATTTCGGGTCCACAAACTACCAATAGCATCAAGAATTCATATTAGCACCCTAGCAGGCAAAGAGTGACCTCTTACACTGCAATTAAGGGTTCGACAAGGGCTTCGCACATTGGACCTATAGCCCCGTTTCCCAAGATCAGTTTACCTCTATTGGCAGAGTTCAAGAAGTAACTCCAGCTCCTATCTCTCCCTAGATCTAGATCATTATCAGTTTCATCACTGCTAAATGCCTTAAATCAACAATGTATGATCTTATGTTCTCTATGATTGTTTTTCCCAGATCCTACCTTTTGCCTTATAGTCTAATCTCCACAAAGTTTTATATTTTTCCTATTCTGTCTCACTCACACCTCCCAAACTCTTGACAACCTACCACTCTGCCCTCTAGAATTTATGGTTCATAGTCAACCAAATTCCCTATATCCCCAGACTCTTCCCTGTTCAGCATGTAATGGTATCCAGGCTGTCTCCTGAGAATACCACTTTTCTACATCATCTTAACATTTAGCAATTATTTTCTCACAGGAGCCTCATAGTGGCCTGGAAGTGAGGTTGATTTCTTCCTTCACCTTTTTTTTTTCTTTTGGTCATATTTAAACTATTTTTCTTCTCTTTCTAATATTAACCACCTTTGAATATCATGCAATCAAAATATAAGACTAACCTCCCCTGTTTTGTTGTTCAGTACTGACCAGAGATATTCTCTCACTTCATAATGATTCATTTTCCTGGCTCACTTTCATTCTTTGTAGCAATACAATCCTTTCAACTCAACGGTAAACAGCCTAGACGGATTACAATTAACCTTATCAATAAGAGCAATACTTGAAAAAACTTAGATTCAGGGAAGAAGCTTTTTATTGCTTCCTACCTTTCTGGTTCACTCCTTTTAAGTGCTCTCAGTTCAACAATATTTAACCTTGCGGAAACATCCAATGCCTTTGACAACCAAATCTTTTCTCTCATTTTTGCTTAACTTGCATGTTTAGTCTTTATCGTAATTCCCCTGCCTACACTCTTAATGCCCTTATCCTCTCCTGCTGCATAGTCCTTACAAAGCCACAGCACCAACCCTATTGAATGTGGGAGTCTTAGCTTGTATCTACTTATTAAGACAGAACATGAATCAAGTACTTGCAATTAGTGGACCATGTAAAGTGATCCAAGAAAAGTGGGTACTGATTGGTGCAAAACCTCAAGGGAGAAAACTCTGGTTTAAGGATTCATACTTTTGTTACCACTTAGATAAATGTAACTTGATTCTGGTATTATGAGGAACCATGTAAAACACGCCTCAAATTATTTATCTGAGAGATGCAAGAGGGGGCATTTAGCCACTGACATCCATTCCTTATTAGTCAAAGATTTCTCCACAGAGGATAAATCCCTCCAAATTCCAGGTTGTGCACTAGGAGCATCAGACCAATTCTTGCAGGCATTTCAAAAGAAGCCACTCAGGCATAGTGTAAAATTTATGTTGTGTAGGTGAGATGAGGTGAGGTGAGGTGCTTTCAGGTAATATGTGCAAGAAGCTGAATACCAAAAATAACTGCTTGAGTAAGACACAAAGATGATATGAGATGGGGGGTAGGTATCATACATTTTTCCCTTAGCTTATTCAGAACTTTCTATTAAGTCAAGATCATTATGAAGACTACCATAGATTATGCTGTTTTTAATTCTAAAAATAAAATCAATACATGATGGCTAGTGGAAGAAGCTAATTCTAACTACCCCAGCCGGACCCACTGAAAATAATATTCATCACCTCTCTCCTTAACCAGCAAGTCTAGGTTTATTTACCCTTGGCCAGAACGTCAGCAAGATTACTTATTAGCATGCACGAGACCTCCCTCTCAAAGTATATCAACATTTAGTTGCTTTATACTTATATGGTCATAGTTGCTGCAAATGCCCATTTTTAGTTATCACTGTGTTTCACAAGCATTAAAAGATGCCCCAGGAACACCTGGATGGCTCAGTTGCTGAGTGTCTGCCTTCGGCTCTGGTCGTGATCCCAGAGTTCTGGGATCCAGCCCTGTGTCAGGCTCCCTGCTCAGCAGGAGGTCTCCTTCTCCCCCTGCTTGTGTTCCCTCTCTCGCTGTGTCTCTCTGTCAAATAGATAAGTAAAATCTTAAAAAAAAAAAAAAAAAATGCCCCAGTGAATACCTGGGATTCCAAACTTACTCGTTTCTAATCCCACTATGTAGAAGTTACAGTACTTCATTGTGGTTATCTGGGTTGTCTAACCTTCAGTATATTAACCTGTTTATGTTCCTGCTAGTCCAAACACCAAAAATAGAGTTTCAAAATCAGTGTACCTCTTCCTATACCCAGTAGAAGCAAAGCAGTCCTGATCTTCCACGCTAGCAAAGTTTAAGTTTTGGGAATACAAATTCTATAAGAAAGAGGAAACAATTTCCTTCCTTCACTTGGTCTTAGACCCATGTATGGTGGATCCTTTCCAGAGCCATCAACGTATTCCATAAATTGTTCATTCAACGTATATATTACATACTACAAGACAGAACCTTGGGCACTACACAGGATGTTGCTCACCTGCCAATATCTGAGTGATGGATTATGCGGTAGAAATATCTGCTGTTGATTTTATCATTATTTTCTCTGTCACTTCTTCTCTGCTCTAACAGGTGTCCTTGTCTAATTCAATGATGTGGGGGATCATATTCCATGAAATAATGCCATCTATAAACCTTCAGTTGATGATATTGTTAGAAGCACTGTGAACAAGGAAGGCAAATCTGTATTCAGACAAGGTGTGAATTCCAGTAATGATAAATTACTGTCCTCTCCCCTGGTCGAAGGAGTTAGATGTAATCAATCTGCTACCAAGTGACTACCTGGTCTTCTTAAGGCATATCATCTTGAGGGCTAAATGCCAGTTACTGTTAAATGTCAGTTTCTAAGTCTTTCAACAGCCGTAGGAGCTGGAACAGCCTTGGAAAATGGGGCCCTGTGCTTTCAGACAAATGCATAACTTCAATCACAGTCACCATGACCATTGGGTTCACGAACCGATCATAGCAGCCCCAGGTCGTCAAAGAGTCTGGCTGGCATGTAGACAAAAAATCCCTCTTCTACTCGATTGTTTAGTGTCTCCTCAGCAATGAATGTTTCCTGCTGAACTTTATCAGGAGACATAAGAATCTGTGTTCTTTGTGTCTACTCCCATGAGTTAATAATCTACATGCTTTGTCCCCAAACCTTTGAATGTGAAATTATGAACTAGTTCCTTTTAGATCACTGACCAACCAACTCAACCATCTTCTCTAAGAGTCAGGGCATATACACAGCATTGGCCACTTCTCCCTCCATACAATATAAATGTGAACATTCACTCTGGATATTGGGAGGGTTTTGCCCTCATGAGTCTCCTTCAAGCCATTCTTGAATAGGACATTAGCTGACCTCGAAATATTTAGGTAGCCCATTTGCATAGCAGGCCTTTAGTTAGTTTTCCTCTTTTCTATGTGTTCATTATAGAAAACCCAGCATTAAGTACATGTCAATAGAAGAAGAGACATGGGTTCAAAGAAAGACAGGACATGGGCGTCTGTACTAACTTCCCATGTAATTTATGGCTTCCTGGCCTGCTTTGGCTGATCCTGTGAGCTATTTCCAGTAATCCAGGCACATGCTGGATTACTGCTCAGCCTACATGGCCATTTGATTTATTGCATGTGGCAACATTTGTGTCATGACGGGTGGTCCCAATTACAAAGTCCTTTGATGCCCTATAATCAGCAAATTCCTGGTCTCTTGTTAACACTATCATTTGGTCAGCTGTGTCATATAGCTTCAATAGCAGGACAGTTTTAACCATACTCTGGAGCTGCTTAAAATTAGCAGTCCTTTGAGTCACTCATTAATTGTTTTGAGCAACATATCCCGGTGTCCTAAGTGTTTCCTCTAATATTTAAAAGAAACTCACCAAGTTCTGGTTTCTTTCTTAGTGGTAGGGAATACAATATGCACAAGGGTATCTATCTTAAAGGGAATATCCTGTCCTGCCTCATACGATTGTATATCTAAAAATTCATAAGTGTGATCAGTACCTCAGTCTTTTTTTTTTTAAAGATTTTAATTATTTATTTGACAGAGAGAGACACAGCGAGAGCAGGAACACAAGCAGCGGGAGTGGGGGAGGGAGAAGCAGGCTTCCCGCGGAGCAGGGAGCCCGACGCAGGGCTTGATCCCAGGACCCTGGGATCATGACCTGAGCTGAAGGCAGACGCTTAATGACTGAGCCACCCAAGTACCCCAAGTACCTCAGTCTTCATTTCATTTATCTCTTACCATATGGCACATTTCTGTTTTACTGGTTAACCTAGATTACTTGTAAACTCCTGCTTATTAGATCCAATGAGTGTCATCAATGATGTGGACTTAGGTGAATTTTTTTATGAATGACAAGATGATCAAGTTTTTGGTGGACCATATCATTACAGAATCAGGATGGTTAATAAGTCCTGAAATAGGACAGTGAATGTGGACGACATTCCTTATCACATAAAAGACAATTGTTTTTGGTCCTACTTATTGTTGGAGACAGAAAAACAGATTTGACAGACAAGAGACAAATGCCAACTGCCCGAGGCTCTGTTGAGCTCAGACAATTGAGAAACAATAACAACAAAGAGAGAAACAGAGAACGAAACCGGTGGTTGCCAAAGGGAAGGAGGCAGCAGATGAGCGAAATAGGTGAAGGGAATTAGGACAAACTTCCAGTTACAAAATAAGTTAAGTCACAGGGATGAAAAGTACAGCGCAAGGAATATAGTCAATAATATTATAATATATTTATCACAGTGAACATTTTGTAAAGTGTATAATTGTTAAATTGCTCTGTTAATATTATATGTCAACCATACTTGAATAAAAATTTTTTTAAATTTAAAAAAAGGATACCTCATGAGTCACAACATCTGGTGTTATGACTATCACTTGACTAACTTTTGTATAGTCCACAAATGCTATTACACATTTCCTCCCAAAAGAGCAAACAGGTAAATGAATTAGAGAATGATAGTATCTATCCCTGTCTTTTTAAGTTTTTGAAGATGACATTAACCTTTGCGCTCCTCCAAGGATCAAGCAGTACTTTGGATTCAGTGTCTTGGCTGGGGCCTGGAATTACAATTCATGTCATACTCTTACTGTATTCAGTTGTTCATCTATCCCTCTAGGAACATCATGATCCATTAGTAATTTCCATAGACTCCTAAAGGGCAAGGTAACTTTGTTGCCTTTCTGACCTTATTTCCTATCATAATAATTTTCACTCTTCCTCGGTGTGTAAGCATCACCACCAAATACCTGCCTTCCTGAAATCTGTACCCACTGAGACCAGGGAGCAAACTTCTGTGATCACATCTCCTACAGTTAGTCATCATCTACGGAGGACACCAACCTTCAACCTTCCAAAGAAGCAGGGTGCCACCTGCACCAGCACCTTTCTCACTGCCTTTTGCCTTGATGAAATGATGGTGTTCTGTGCCATCCCGAGAACATATACAGTGGAATCTCTGGTCTCAAATTAAATCCATCTCAACCTTCCCATTTTCATGATCTTTCTCATTTTTTCCTCAACACTCTGACAAAGCACTTATTACACATCCACCATTTATTCTAATCAGTCATCCTGTTCAAACTCTAAAGGGCCACTGAATAGGCTATTAGAATCAGTGTGAAATACTGTATGAGAATGTTAAGCCAAAATTTGTGAGAGAATACTACCTTGCCAAATTCTCTCCTATCTGGCATTTTGTCATCTCTTGCTTAGCACCCTTAGGGGACACTTTGACACCGTACCCTTAGTTTCATCATCACATATTAGCCAAGAATAGCGACTCTGGTTATTGATGAAGGAAATGAAAGCATGTTAAGGACAACAAATATATTTTGATAACCTACTTCAGGTGGTAGTTACAGACTTTGAGTTATTTAAGGAAAAAAAAAAAGCTACCACCACAAGGTGGCGGGAACACACACAAGCTTTACCAGGTGACATTTTTACAAGTTTCTGTAGGGTGAGAGGAGGTGCAAGTCCCTCAGGAGTCTTTCTATTGAGTTTTTTTTTTTCCTTGCTTTCTCTTTCTCTCTCTCTCTCCTTTCTTCCTTCCTCCCTCCCTTCCTTCGTTTCCCTCTTTTCCCACTATCTCTCTTTCTTTCTATTTCAGCTCTCTTCCTACAGCTTCTGCCCAAATCCAGTGCCTAAAAAACATTTTCATATAATCAGGAGCATGATGAACAGTTATGTCTTTAAGTTTCATTGAAAGGGGACATTATACTTTGTTTCCTACTCTCTGGCTTTTGCATAATTTCTGGAAGGAGAGGACTTCACATGGGTACGCTGTTTTATTGACTTTACATAGGTAAAATGTTCCTGGAAGTCCTTTATTTCCAACTAGAGGATCTTCTCTAGTTTACTGCAGGATGTTCTAGTTAGATTATGTTACTCAAATCCAATTCTATTTGCATTGCTCCTGTAACACACACACACACACACACACACACTCACACACACACACATCATCCTCCAGCTATTGAATCAAACATTCTCTCCCTGGTACATATTTCATATTAAAGAGTCATTTTAATGAGTGCCTTCTAAATCTGCATTGCTAAAGAAAAATCTCCTAAGCAGCAATATTATCTACATGAGTTTAACTGGTATAATTTTTTTTAAGATGTTATTTATTTTTGCGAGAGAGAGAAAGAAAGAGAGAGAGAGTGAGCACAAACGGGGGAGGGAGAGAGGGAGAAGCAAACTCCCCACTGAGCAAGGAGCCTGATGCGGGGCTCGATCCTAAGACCCTGGGATCGTGACCTGAGCCAAAGGCAGATGCTTAACCAACTGGGCCATCCAGGTACCCTAACTGATACAGATTATTGTGCAAACATGTTGTTTGCCCTTCCTGACTCCACTTTTTTCTCATTCAGGACATAACTATGTCTGAGGCACTAGTTTAGAAGAATCTATTTGGTAATGCCCACCACTCAGCTATATAAAAATCTGAGAGAATTTTTTTCTCTTTTGTTTTAATTTAGTCTTTAATAATATTTAGTATTATCTTACTAATAGCTTAATGAAAATAACATGTAGTTATTACAGATCACTTAGAAAACATTATAAAAGAATAACAATAATTCATAATTCTATTCCCAAGAGATAAATAGGTTAACAATTTAGTTGGTTTCCTTCTAGCTCTTTTTCAATTATTATGTTTAATATATTCCTATGTATGTATGTACACGTGACGTGTGTATGTTTATAGTCTCTTCCACCAAAAATGTGTATATACAAATACAAATAAACTTATTTTTGAATAGTTTATATTGACAAAAAACGTTGCAAAGATAATACAGAGTTCCCATATACCCTGCACCCAGATTCCCTTATTGTTAAAATCATATATTACTATGGTAATTTGTTGGAACTACTGAACCAATATTGATACATGATTATTAACTGGTCCATTGTTATCAAAATTCCCTAAGTTTTCACTTAGCGTATTGTTTACTGTTCTGGTGTCTCATCTATGAATCCCACATTATGGTTAGGCACGATGCATCTGTAGGCTCCTCAACTCAGACTTTCCATAATTTGCTTGATCCTTCTCAAAAGTACTCCTCAGGTCTTTTGTAGAGTGTCCCTAACTTGGGGTTAGCAGAATGAAAGGGTATCATTTGAAATACATATTTTTATTATTGTAACTATAAACATTTCACAGAGTTTTTTTAAGTTTGTTTTACCTGAATTCTGCCATGATACTGTCTGTTCATGAACTTCATCTTTTTATGTTCTTTCTTTCTGTAAATCATCTGTATACTCATTTTACTCATTTTTTAATCTTAAATACTCATTTTTTAATCTTTTTTTAAGTAAACTTAAAAAGAAACTTTTGAACAACTTTAAGCTTATAAGAAAATTGAGAAGATAATACAGAAACTTTTGGCATCCTCTCACTCATTTCCCCCATACATACCGCGGTACAATAATCAAAAGTAAGAAATAAGCATTAGTATATTATTATTATTAGCTAAATTCGAGACTTCATTCAGGTTTCATCCAATTTTCCATTCATGTCTTGTTTTGCTTCAAGAATGAAGTAGCGTAAATGACACTGCATTTAGTCATAGTGTCTAGCTTTGTTTCCTGTGGTCTATGACAGTTTCTGTGTGCTCTCGTTCCATCGCTCTCGTTCCATCTCTCTCACGCACGCGCTTTCTCCTTTCTCCTATTTCCTAAAGTCTTTGGATCAAAATAATTATTAGTCATTTATACATGGCATTTTAATTGAATTTCTCTATGAGGAAGTGAGGAAGTGTAATATTACCAGACCATTTTTCTTAATTAACTTCTTAATATGTTTTTATGCCTGTTTTGTTTTAGCAGTTTCAACTTAGTAAATCATCCCTGGAGAGCTTTCACTTTTCTTTTGTCCTGCTTTTGCATATGCCATGCTGAATCTCTGTCTAATCCCTTAGTGGTACCTTGAATGGATTCTGTATCTTGCCAGCCATTTTGTGTTTTTCAAACACAGTTCCATTTCCATTTTCATTTGAAGCTCACATGCTCCTCTCCTTCCTCTGTGAAGGTTTGACCTGGATTCCTGAGTGCTGGTGTTGGGAACCTTAGTGTTATTATCTGGTTCCAAATTATCTTCTCTTCACCCCCTCTCCAAAACTTAATTTTCTGACTGCAAAGAGCAGAATTTTATGTGGTTCTTCACCTAACTGGCCATTTAATGGTGTTCTTTCTTCAGTGTTACTAATTCTCGGGCCAACAGTGTCTGATCTGTGTACTTGACGGGGCTCAAAACAGCTTAAATGCTGACTCCCTCATGGGGAAACCACATTTTTTTTAGATAGTTCACTGGGGTTACTTTCTCCAGTTTCCTGCACTCTCTGCTTACCCTTGCATCTCCTTATTCATTTCCTTCCTCTGAGGCCCTCACCAAACTTACTTGCTCTTCTGATCCCTTAAAATAGCAATTTTTTTTTTGAGTAAACATGGTAAGTAGGGTAGCTTATGTTGAACAAATGCTGATAGTGTCTTCTTGAACATAACAAAACATGGAAATGTGGCTGCTTATTTTTGACCTCTGTCTCAGTCCTGTCATCTCTCCCTATATTTTTGTAGGTGATGTGGTGGTGGTTGTTAATACAGCTAATTCAGGCATAAAGATTCATCATCAAACCATTGCCTAAGTAGATGTTCAACTGGAGAATGTCATGGCATTGCTCGCATTGTCCTCCTTCATCTCCCTTTCCTCCTTCCATTGTTAATCTTCCTTTTTGGGGGGATGGGAGGGGCAGAGAGAGAGAAAGGAATGAGAATCTTAAGCAGACTCTATGCCTAGCATGGAGCCCGACACAGGGCTCGATCTCACGTCCCTGAGATCATGACCTGAGCCAAAATCAGATGTCAGATGCCTAACCGACTGAGCCACCCAGGTGCCCCAACCTTCCTCCTTTCTAAAGTTATTTTCTCATACAGAGGCATAGGGGGAAAAAAAGGGAGCAGCTCTAGGATAAATATCAGGCTTTTAAAATTTGGGCTGAATGCCAGGATTAATAATGCCAGTGTTCTCTTTGTAAAGAAAGATAATTATGAACATGGAGCAAATAAATAGTGTCTGTCAGAGATGTGAATCTGGCATGTATTCACGTGTGGTCCTCTAGTACATGATTAGGGGAAATTAAAGATCATACAATACGTTAAATACAGCCAGAGGGAACTTATGATGTTTGGTGAGATAATTCATAATTAATCTATAGAATGAACTTAGAATTTGAATGGTATGGTATAGTAAAAAAAATCACAGAGAACAGAATTGGAAGAATTATGTTCTGGCTTACATATTACTATTAATTAGCTGTTTTTCTTAATAAACCTAATTAAATTTTTGCTCTTCAATTTCCCCACCTGTCTGTTCAGTAGACAAGTATTAAATTCCATTTATTATCTAAAACTGCAATGAAATAACAATAATGATGATAATCATTGATGTCATCATTTATTGACTCCCATTTGAGCAAACTCCCATTAAAACAAGGAAATACTATGTGTCAATAAATCATACACACACATAGTGTGGATGTATGAATACTCATATGCTCACTTGTTTTCTAATAATAGCCTCTCATTTATTTTCCTACAAAATTCTAGAAAACATTGGTTTCTCTTGAATATCAGGATACTGTAGGTAATTTTAATTATATTGGCACTATTACAACTCACAGTTTAAAATATACAATTTGGACTTTTAGGTGGGAAGAAATAAACCAAGCATAATGGTCCTTGAGGCTCAAGATATTTATTACCTCTCCTTTACAAAATCACAGTGCAAGATGACAAATGAGCCCCATGCAAAGAAAACATATATTTGAAATAAACTTTTTAATTGAATTACTTCATGGTTCCATATAAACCATTTCATTTGAAATATAATCTCAATTACCCTAGCACTCAGTTCCCAATATATCAGAAACAGTAAAGTGAGACAGTACATAGCATGATACTGAAAGTACTTAATTATTTTCATTTAACGATACTTCTATAATGGGACCCTGTGGAATCCATCCCTCTTATCTCTGCCAACTGTTATACTGGTTCAAAATGAATACACTGAGAGAGTGATATTATTTGATTTAATTTGCCAGAGGTAGTGGTGAGCCCAATAGCTAAAATTATGGATATACCCTTTGACATATGTGATCTGAGGACAAGTTGGCTGTGACAACTAATATACTGCTTCTGCTGATCTGGCCGGCTAAGTGCCTCTTCTGTAGTCACCACTCCATTTGCTTCTCTCATAAAATGAAGTATTTAATTTGACATGATCACCTCAGCTAGAAGAAGATCTATTTCTCCATTTACAATCTCCAAATGAAAGTTTCCTTTCTAATTTCAGAGGCTCTTGACTATGAATTCCAAGACATTCCTCGAATTAAATTTGAGATGGAAATACAGAAACCTCCGTTTAAAAAAAATACATAATTGGTTCTCATTTAATTTCACTCTTCCCTGTGTGATCATGTGTCCAAGAAGAAACATATTTCAAGCCTAATGATAATAATAATAATGCCTCAATAGTGTGTTTGTCCTCAAAGCACCATTTTGTACTTTTCCACGTTAGCATAATTACAGATACGTCTATTAGAGTTCAAAGTAAATGTGAGGAAATCTATCTGTCTGGATTGAATGTTAAATCTGGCAAATTGATTGCTGCCATCAAAGTCAGGTTTCTGAAGCCATACAATCAGAGTGCCGGAATAAAGCAGCAGAGTGTTCAAGGGCACTACACACCTAGAGTTCCCTGTTTGTGCTAGCCTCCTCTCTTACCCACAAGACATCCTTTTTTTTTTTTTAAGATTTTATTTATTTATTTGAGACAGAGAGAATGAGAGAGAGCACATGAGAGGGGGGAGGGTCAGAGGGAGAAGCAGACTCCCCGCCGAGCAGAGAGCCTGATGCGGGACTCGATGCGGGACTCAATGTGGGACTCGATCCCAGGACTCCGGGATCACGACCTGAGCCGAAGGCAGTCGCTTAACCAACTGAGCCACCCAGGCGCCCCCCCCACAAGACATCCTTAACCTTAGTGTTTCTGATGCTGTTAACATAATCCTATAAGCAGGAGTTTTCTGCAAAGATCTTTGGCGCAAACTCTGACACAAGGCAGGGATAATTAATTTACTCTCGGGAATAATGGGCACAAGATCTCTGCCTACTACTAATTATTGGAAATTCATCATCATTTGCAAGACAAATACATCTCCTTTTATCTCTGCATGCCAGCCCTGATTCTTCCTTCTACACTCTATGAGAACGAGCAGATACAACCTTCTTCTTCATACAGAATTCCTTAAATATTTCAATGCAGCCCAAATGTCAATATAGTATTTTAAAAACTTTGGTCTGCAAAATCACAAAAGCATCTATCTTGTCCCTCATATTTCATACTCTGTGGTTTCAGTGGAAAATAAGTTACAGTTCGACTTTTGTGTACGGGAGCTTATTTATCCAGACACATGGAAATGTATCCTCACTTCAAAACTCATAAAGCCTAATTTTTAAAAAAAATTTCAATGAGAAAATCTCAAGGTCCTGAATTTATGTGGTTCCATAGGATATTGCAAAAGCACACAGAGAAATTATTTTTATTTTGTAAATACATCATATTCAGACTTTGAAACTATGAAATATTTGTATTCCGGGTAGTTGCTATTTGCATCAATCACCTACCAAGAGAAATTACACTGGAGTATCAATTCATCCATAAAATGTTAATTTGACTTTAATTTGATGAAATGACTGAAGCAAATATCTCATACATATTTTAAAGGATATTGTCACTGATCACACGTAATGACTGAATTTTACTATGTCCAGAATACTATATCACCAATACAAGTTTCTGTAAGAAATTTATTAAACAAAATAAAATGTAGAATTGTTCCAAATTATATATAGTTACAAGATAATTAATCACTCCAGAGATTTTCTAGAAGAAAAAAAGTATAACAAAAGATAACATCTGCATAAACTGATAGAAAATTATAAAAATGATTTCATTATTTATTTTTATTTTTATTTTATTTTTTTTAAGATTTTATTTATTTATTTGAGAGAGAATGAGAGATAGAGAGCACGAGACGGAAGAGGGTCAGAGGGAGAAGCAGACTCCCTGCTGAGCAGGGAGCCCGATGCGGGACTCGATCCCGGGACTCCAGGATCATGACCTGAGCCGAAGGCAGTCGCTTAACCAACTGAGCCACCCAGGCGCCCTCATTCTTTATTTTTAAATGCGACTATTTTGTGGTATTACTAGAAAATGTAGTATTTTTGTGGTCAAGAAAAAGAGACAAAAGTCCAGAAGTTACTTATATACAACACAAAAATGTCATCTCTTACATTACATTGGTATGAGAAGGTTAATTACTGAGCTCAAAGGAAGACACTGCCATTCTATCAATGAGCTAAGCTTGTGATAATGTTGTACAGACTCCAGTTTCTGAATCAAATTTCTCATGTTTCTAGTTATATATGTCAATTTGAAATACCTGTTTGATTACTGTACTGTCTTAGTATCAGATCTGGTCAATTAAAAAGAAAAACAATTTCAAAGCAAGACGTGTGTGTGTGTGGATACAGATAGCAAAGTATAAATATATATGTGCTTGTGTGTATGTAAATATAGATACAGACATATAAATGCAGACATAGACAAATAGAGTCATCTTATTTTCCTAAAAATTAGCATAATTCTAGTCTCAATACTAAATACCTAAATACATAGACCTGGTTATATGAAACACCCATATCTCTTTTAAGATTGCTTTACAGGTTTCCTTTATAGGATAATCACACTTGGGTACTTCATTTTTATAATAAAATTCACATACATACATTTTCAGACAATTTTATAACATGTTTAACATTATAATTGTAGTCATTCTCTTGTGTAAGTGAAGACTAATTAATCAAACACATTAAAATGTATCTAAAGACAGTATGCTTCTCAAGAGGGTAATTATTATTGAATTAGTGATCTTCAAATATTGGTAATTTCTTAATTTCTGTAATAGATTTGTAGAACATAGACTAAAAATATCCATAATCTCATGGTCCATTTTGTTGCATGACTTCAGTTATTTTTTATCCCTTGAAATATTTTTTAAAGGCATATGGCTTTATTCTTATTTTTTCTTTTTCATTCTATGAATATCAAGAGAATAGTAATTTTTGCTATGAGAATACATTGCTTTCAAAATTTGACCACATGCTTAGCATATAAAAAAATAAGCCTTAGTGGAAATATACTAATAATACATATAAATATATTTGAGAAAATTATATATCCAATTACACAGACATAGAAAATAATATATCCAATTAGATACAAATATAAATCTAAATTGTTGGATATGAGGAAACTATTCCTAATATGAAACATGAAAGTCACCAAGTTACACATCAAGATAAATGTGGAAATTACTAATAGGCTAGCTACTTTATAAAGAACACTTCATGTTGCAAGCCAGATTATAAAATTCCTTCTATATAATGTGAGCTGCCCACTGTCACCAAGGACAAAATTTCTTGGCAAGATTGAAAACTAGAGTTGCTAGTACTGTATTGTCTGTTATTTGATTCAACTAGAATGTGGATTTCCTCTTAAAATAATGCAATGGGGGGAATAGTAACTTGTAAAATTCTGGAAATCACATCCCTTTTATATATTAGAAAATACGTTTAAAAATATTTTATGTATTATAAAATTATATTCATTTTACATATTAGGAAAATCCTCATAATTTATGTTGATGACTTTTTAAAATCATTACAGAAAAAACAGATTACAGAAAATATGGAAATTTGTTAAAACATACACTATATGGCCAATACAGCATTTTTTCTATAAGTTTTCTTGTTTATGCAAAAATTAAAAATTGTGATTAATACAAGATTATTATAAATGTGCTTTTATTTTTTGCCCAACTGCCTAGTATTTTGACCTCATGAGAGGAGATTAAGATAAATTATAGGAGGAATGGGAATGCTGAGATGTATATAAAGGGATGTATATGGAATAATGTTTATGTTCTTATATGAAAAATTACATAGAGGGGAGGATAACCATGTTTATCAGGTTATCATGAGAGAGGATTTTCTGATTTTTTTTTTTACCACCATTCCCATTAGTATGTCAATAATGAACCTAAAAGGGGAACAAATAAGGATATTCTCCCATGGGGTAGAAGGTAGGCATCCCCTACATGTGTCACTATGCCTGTTTTTGATAGAATGAGATTAAGTCCTTTTCTGACCAGGTGATATCTGCGTGGTGAGAATGAAAAAAATAGAGAGAGAGAGAATGAGGTTTGAACGTGAGTCCTGTTTCTTCCCTCCAAAGTCTTTAGCTCAAAAGGGGGGATTTGTGTCATATCACACAAAATGCTGTAAGGGCAGAGACTGGAGAAACAGTGACTGTGCTAGGGAAGAACCAAGGAAGTGGATACTTAGAAAGCTTCCACACAATAATGGGGTGCACAGATATCACCACAGAACCTTGGAAAGCTCAGTGTGCTTAGGTATAAAGAGTTATGAGCCTTTCAGAACCTGAGGGTTTAGAATTGAAAACTAGTGTACCAGCAACATGGCTCATATTAACATAACTATGACAAAATGCTGGGCAAAAACTAGTGGGCTATTGTAGTGAGTCAGATGGAGAATTTGGTAGGATGTAGAGTTTGCATTCACCAAGAATGGAAGAGAGGCTGAGATAGGTATTTTGGAGCATGTTCCCCGTTATGTCCGTTGCCTAGGTGTGATTATTATTAATATCAACTCCTATTACTGTCAAAGTATTCCAGTTGGGACAATCAGTCAGAAGACCACCACAGACAGCTGATATGTTCCAAGGGCTTTGCCAATGAAATTACAGCAGGAGAGAAGAGATGCTAAGTGACCACACAATTTTATCTAATAGGTACTAAACACTATTTAAAAGGATTGCCATAAATAATGTATCATCCAATTTTTTAACCTTATAGAACAGAATTAACTTATTTTTCTCTCCTATCCACACACTGGGACTTTCCAGGCACATCAGCATTGTAGTACAAAATAAATTTTGCAAGTCCACTATATTGCACTATTTATAAGGTTTAAAGATAACAAAATGAAATAGTATTTTTAGAGGCTTTGAACTACATATGGGGAACTGAAAAACATTATTATTAAAGTAGTTTCAAAGCTATTGCCCTCTCATTATGAAACATGATATAAATATTAGTACCATTCATTTTTATTTTCTTATTGTATCCCTGATATAGTCTTCATTGTTTCTGGAACTACCATGTGTCTTTCTTTGTTGTTGGAACTACAAAAAAATCTTACATTTTTATATTACTAAATTTAGTCATTTACTAGTAGAGTTCATTTTTCAACCTTGCCTAAAGATGGTGAAAAATTTTTAGTACTTGTTATATTTTTATATCTGTTGTTAATATAACCTGAAGAAAAAACTGACACATTCTCAAATTTCAGAAGAAACTAAAATGCATCAAAAATGTTTCATAAAAAAGAATGAAATCTTGCCATTTGCAACAACGTGGATGGAGCTCAGAGAGTATTAATGCTAAGCAAAATAAACCAGTCAAAGAAAGACAAATACCATATGATTTCACTCATATGAGGAATTTAAGAAACAAATAAAGGGAAAAAAAGAGAGAGACAACCCAAAAAACAGGCTCTTAAGTATAGAGAACAAACAGATGGCAACCAGAGGGGAGGTGGGTGGGCGGATGGGTAAATTTGGTGCAGAGGATTAGGAGTACACTTATCCTGATGAACACTAAGTAATATATGGAATTGTTGAATCACTATTTTGTACACTTGAAATTAAAAACACTGGAATTAAAATTTTAAAAAGGTCCATAATTATTTTTGAAAAAAATTTGTTTACAGAAGAGAATAAACTTATCTGAATGTGTGAGAACTTGAAATCTTTTGCAAAGTTGTGTTAGAATCATACTTTCCGAATTATTTGATTTATATTAATGTCTCTAAGCTACATTCTTTCAGTGTCATTTTTACCAGACAAAATGTGAGAAGATAAGAAAGTCCTTTCACTTTCATGTTTAATTTTAATATTTTTACAAGCAAACAAGAGTCATAGCTTCAGATAAATGTTACAGCAACCTTGATAAAATGTCAATGTTAGCAAGAGAAAGTCAGCATATGATGCGGCTAAAGCGTGTGTGCCTGCTGTGTGTGTGTGTGTGTGTGTGTGCGTGTGTGTGTGTGTTCCTTTCACTGGAAAAAAATGTGCCATTTATAATTTTAATCCAACCACGAAAATAAGGCAGAAAAAATAACATATTTTGAAAACAAGTTTGTATTTGACAGTTATATTTTATATAATTTCTCTATTTTTATCAACACTGGATTGTGTTTGAAATTATTATAAGTGAACACTTTCTGCCCAACTAAAATATAGCTATCAGTTGTTTTATTCTAAAAGCAAAGGATTTTTGGTGATATTTTTCTTTTGGAAGGCAATGTTAAAACTTATTATCAGATACTATATTTGTATACACCTGCATAAATTTTGTGTGTATAACACATACACACACACACACACACACACACACACACACACACTTTTAAATGATTTATTTATGTTATGTAACAGGTGAATTCCACCTACAACCTGTTATATTTAAGGTGATTAAGTAGATAAAAGCATTATATTTAAACTGCAGATTAGACCAGTTTAGATAGTTTATGAATGGTCATCTTTAATGGCAGTTAAGTACTAACTTAGTTAACAAAAGGATGAAGATTTTCAGGGCAGTGAAAATTATCTATATAATAATACTATAATAATGGATACATGTCATTGTACATCTGTCTAAACCCAAAGAATACACTATAACATGAATGAACTCTTCGTAAAAATTATGGAATTTAGGTGATAATGAGGTGTCAATGTAGGTTTTTCAGTTGTAACATATGTACCACTCTGGTTGAGAATTTTCATAATAAGGGAGGCTATTTATGTCTTAGGAGTATATGGGGAAATTCTGTACTTTCAATTTTTCTGTAAGCCAAAAACTACTCCAAAAAATAAAGTTTTAAAAAAATAAAGTAAAATGATTAAATCATTGCCTGCTTTAAAACCAATACACATATATCATGTTTATGGAGAGTCAAGATAAATGCTGCAAGTAACAGTAAGTTGCATACTGACTTATTTTTTTTAAAACTCAACCAGAGTTTACTTATTTTCGATAATAATAGAATATTGTGTAAATCATCAGCAGATTCATTTCATCTCAGATGGTAGAAGGGCCTTGGTAATATATATTACTATATCTTTTTTGTTCTTTTTTTTTTTTAGTCTTCATTATACTTTCAATCCAAATTTCATCCTTAAAAGGACAAGTCCCATTCTTCAGATTATGGAATATATTTTTTCAAACATCAAACATAATTTTGTAATATGGAGTTGCTCAAAAATTCCATAGATATCTACAAATTTGTTATTTTCAAATCTGTTTTGCAGGTTAACTCGTTAATATCACATTTTCAAACCTATCTTAAAAACAAACAACAGAAAATTTGACAGAACACAAGAACAAACACTTTACATAAGTCATATCTAAGTAATTACTAGGCATCAAAAAGTTGGGCAATACCATTAGCCGTTATAAACATTGAAATTAAACCCAAACATTTTACCATCACATACCAAATATTAAATTAGAAATATCAAAGGCAGCAAGTTCTGGTGAGTATGGTTCAAACGGAACCCTTAGATGTGGTACAAAGGATATGAACTGGTACATTCAATTTTGCAGAATGACTGGCTCTATGTACTACAATGGGACATGGGCATACTCTATGACTTAGTTTTCTATCCTCCAATATAAACACACATTTCTCCAAAACACATATGTCATAATTTACTTAGCAGAACTATTCATAATAGTCCCAAATGTCCATCATCTCCAATACAATAATAAGTAATTATGATATATTTATAAGTGGAATTGTATACAAAAAAGGCAACGAATGATCTACAACTATGCAAAACCATGTGGATGTATTTTGCAAATATAATATTGAGGAAAGAATTCAGGCACCAAAGAATACAAAATACATGATTTCATAACATTTTGTAACATAAAAAATGTGGCAAAACTATTCAATGCCGTTAGAAGAATAGAGGTTTTTCCCTGGGCCTTGAGTGACTGGAAGGAAGCACAAAAGAGTCAACAGGGGTGCTTAATATGTTCTATTTTTGTTTTAGAGAGGGAAGGGGCACAGGAAGAGGGAGAAAGAGAAAATCTCAAGCAGGCTCCATGCTCAATGCAGAGCCCAATGCAGGTTTGATCCCACAACCTTAACCCTAATCACAACCTGAGCTGAAATCAAGAGTTGGACAGCCAACCAACCGAGCCACCCAGGTGCCCCATAATTCAGTAACTGAAGTAATTTACCTGTAAGGGATTTAAACAGCCTTTGAAACCAGATAGGATCATAGTTACATTATATTGGATGAATTAAGTATTTTCAAGTTAATACATAAGTATTTTGAATGACTGTATATTTATATAGAACACATTACAGTGTTATAAAATAAGGCTTTTACTTCTTATACCCATAACTCATTTCTTCTAGGTATTCTATGTACATGGATTTAGAGATTTCATCTGTAAATGGGGTTACAGGATAATGACTAAATAAGCCAACCATGGGAAATATTAACAGTAGTGGAAAGCATGTAAATTATCAACAAATGATAGCTATTATTATTTTTATATGTATAAATGTTTTGTCTGTCTCTAAGTAGGGTCAGTTGCCATTCTAACTTATATTTTATAGCCTGTCACTGTGTTAGGCTTCCTGTTCCTTTTCAGCAATAACCTCATAAACTCTCCCTGGATTACGGCAGTGATCTCCCAAATATTTGCCCTGTAACTGATCAGTCAGTTGTCCAGTGATGTCAGAATAATAGATAAAAATATTTTCCAAAATATATTCTATTGAATTTTGGTCTTTTTTATGTATCATGGGAGGAAAATGTTATGTAGTATAATTTCGGAGAGCACATTATTTTATATGGTCTTCTTGGAGATCCATATAAATTTTAGCAAAATATAGCTTCTGGAGAGTCCTGCAGTTAAACTTTGGTTAACTCATAATTTCACAAGTTTATCTTAGCACAAATATCTTTGTTTCAGCTAAGATAAATTATTACTATTGTTAACTACCCTTCGGAGAGCATATTATAAAAACAATGCAGGGCGCCTGGCTGGCTCAGATGGTTAAGCGTCTGCCTTTGGCTCAGGTCATGATCCGAAGGTCCTGGGATCAAGTCCCGCATCGGGCTCCCTGCTCCTTGGGAGCCTGCTTCTCCCTCTGCTTCTCTCTCTCTCCCTCTGTCTCTCATGAATAAATAAATAAAATCTTAAAAAAAAAAAAACAATGCAGATAGTTGCTCTACCTTGAATTAATAATTTTATCTCAGAGTGTGAAACTGTGGTTTCTAACATATTCATTGGATTTCAGGGCAACTGAATTACTGCAAATATCCACAAATACAGATGAATATCGGCTACTGTCTATATAACTGAATAGAACATTACTTGCATAGATGAATTAATTTTCAAATATGTATATATATCCATTTATATTAATAACATACTCATCATAGCATGCTATTTAATTTATAGCATTTTAATATTACATAAATGTTAAAATCTAATTAAAATCATATGATACTCTATAATACACTTCATAGTTATAAACAAAAGAGTAAAAATTACTTATGAGAATAAAAGGGCTAAGTTTTGGAAATCAACAAAACATAAACTGAATCTCTGTTCCTTCATTAAACCACAACATAATCCACTATTTATATGACTGTAGACAAATCACTGCGCTTTCCTGAAAGTTCATTTAAAAGGCTACTATGTGCAGTAAGTTTGTTAACATGGGTGAAAATTTCTGCAGAGTCCATAGCACCAAGTACATAATAAAATATGAGTTCTCTCGTTCTTTCCTTTTGTTTCCTAACTGTCTTTTTCATCTTTACATAGTTCACTATGTACTTTGTCATATTTAGGATTTTTCCAATCAGTTTCTGCTAAACTGAGCTGACTGTAAAATTTGGATGGCAGAGAGTTACAAAAAGCTATTGATAAGAAATAAAAACTGTAGCCAATACTCATGTCACTAATATGTATGTTTATGGAATTTTATTTATTAAATAAAGATAAGTATTTGTTCTATTTGCTATATTTTTCTACTTCAATTGCCTAGGCACCTATAAATCCACAGCTACTTATGGAGAACCAGCTGACAAGAAATGCGATCTTCACATGCATTTGTCACAAATATTAGAAACAGGAGCAAACCTCACCTGAGCACTCACACTATTCAAACCTCCAGACTGACTCAGAGCATTAACATTACATCTTCACACTCTTAGCAGAAATCTCTCTTTATGTTTAGTCTAAGACAAATGAATTTTTCTAGAAAGTGAAATATATATAGTCACCCCTCTCTGCCTGAACTGCTGGCAAATTCTTTGATGCAAACTTTGTACCCAAAGCAAATCTATGAGTCATGAAACAATCATACAGTACATCCCACCAAAGGCAGATTGTCTCAGGTAGGCTGACTTTCCTACTACAGCATATGGGCTACAAATTGATGATTTCTGTAAAAGTTTATAGTTTATTGTCTTTACCATCAAAAATAACTACGAACAAATACATGCTGTTAACATCAGAGTGATTCGTAGTCAGGACTCCTGACTGCAAACAATGCAATCCTCTCAGAGTTACTTAATCAGGAACAAAATTCATTAAAGGATGCTTGGCAGCTTCCAGAATCTCTGGTAAGGTCAACAAGCAGACAGAAACAGCAGCAGTGCCCCACATAACAAAGGGTTTCCTGTTCCTAAATCTCATTGCCATTATCAGTTGGCTCCTATGGCATTCAATGATTGGCATCAGAAGGTCTATTATTGCCACAGGACACTCTATCACAGTGGTTGCCAAAAGACTGACTTCCTTTTAGGTGTTGATTATTTCTGTAACTAAGAATGCTTGGTTGTCCTTCATTGGAGTAACTTTGATTAAATGAACATGTTCTACTTGAAAGGGATCCTGTGAATACAGTCTCTCCAATTCTGTTTGAGAAGGTAAGGCTCACAGTGTGGAAAATTATCGAGATGTAGGCAGAGTATGCAAAACATACTGGGTAGCTTTAAATAACAGATGACCTCAACAAAATAAAAACCGAAATTGCCTAAGTATGGATTTGATTTCTATGCACACATGCTCTTTTACCAAAACAATGAATGCTTCTTTACTTCAATAATATATCTAGCTATTAAGTGATTAAGTAAATATTTATCAATTGTGACACTATAATGACTGTTAGTGGCACAAAGATATATAGATACCATTCTGAACTACTGTCAATATAGTATAAAAAGTAGATATATGGTGTCAAGATCACAGAAGAAGTACTTGATTACTATTCTTTGAATTAAATGTTTTAGACTTTCAGGCTTATGCCTCATGCTACAGAAACATTTATCAGAAAAGTCTTATACTAGCAGTTATAGGGTATTTTCCAATGGATAATTAAATTATAGGTTAATTTCCAAAAGAAAATCAACCTATTTTCTGGATACCAAAGATTACTTGAACCTCTAATACTGAGAATTATTTTTGGTTCACCTATTGAAGGTACCACAGAGATAACCAATATCCAACTGAGATCCATCAATGAATTTTATAATTTTGATGATCGCCAAAGTTATATTCATTTTTAAAAACACATTTGAAAAAGTATTGTAATTAGTCATCCTCAGTCATCAATTTATGAATATTTACATAAAACACATTTTATCTAAAAAATCATTAGCATTTATATGTTCTATTTTATCCCTAGGCACACTGCATAATCCTGGGCAACATCAAAGACCGATGTAATAAAGAATTATAGTGTAAACCAACTAATCTTATAATTATGCTTATTTTCCTAATAAGTTTGCTATTTGTTATGTTTTAGCTTTGACCAACATGTAAATTTTAGTAAGAAAAATTTAAAACAAAATCTATATTGAAGCTATTTTTATTAAAACACATTTTGATTATATTAAAGATAAAGCCACTTACAGAATAAAAGATCCAAGTACTACAGAAGGACAACATGATCTCCAGCTAACCTAACAGAAATGGAGAACTTTTTTGGGATTTAGTCATGACACTGGAAGGGTGAATGACAGTCTGATGGCCTTAGGGACCAACAGCCTTGACAGAGCCTCTGATATCTGTCAATCAGGGGTGAGTGGACAGTGTTAAGATCTAAAGGCCATGAGAATAAAAGAAACAAAGTAGAGAGAGCCTTGTCTCAGAAGAAGCACAAAGGTTTTTGAAACACATCAGTAAAAGCAGCAGTGTATAACTCTAACAACTGCTTTATAATGAAGGCAGGAATGACCAACTAGGTTATTAAATTTCCCAATTTGTAGAAAATCATCTACCACCACAGGAGAAAGTTCATGTTTAAAATTCAGCGGACTGGAGGCACCTGGGTGGCTCAGATGGTTAAGCGTCTGCCTTGGGCTCAGGTCGTGATCCCAGGGTCCTGAGATTGAGCCCCAAATCGGGCTCCCTGCTCAGTGGAGAGCGTGTTTCTACCTCTCCCTCTGTCTGCCGCTCCCCACCCCCACCCCCACCCCCGCCTGTACTCTCTCTGTCAAATAAAAAATAAAAAATCTTTAAAAAAATAAAATAAAATAAAATTCAGCAAACTGAATTCCTAGGGAGTGAGATGGTTTTATTTCTATGGTTGAAAGTTTATGTCAAAGTTTACATGAAAGTTTAGTCAAAAAGCCCATTCTATGGGCTTTTGCATCCACTTTTTTCTTTCTTTTTTGTTTTTTTAAAGATTTTATTTATTTGACAGAGAGAGACACAGTGAGAGAGGGAACACAAGCAGGGGGAGAGGGAGAGGGAGAAGCAGGCTTCCCGCAGAACAGGGAGCCCGATGCGGGCCGATCTCTGGACCCTGGGATCATGACTGAGCCGAAGGCAGACACTTAACGACTGAGCCACCCAGGCGCCCCTGCATCCACTTTCAAAACAATTGTTCTTTTCCCCATTTTGACACTTCACATCACTGAAAACAGTGGTTTCTATTGCAATTAAATTACAAAAGAAAAAAAAATTCTCTCCACAGGTCAAAGCTAAAAGAGCCAAGTCAGTGTTCAAAAGAACACTTTCCACACGTTCTTTTATAGCTAAGTACTTGAATCGACCCTTAATTTGAAGAAAAGTTTTCTCTGTTTAAAGTTTCATTAAAAATTCTATCTTATTTGAGTATTTATCAAATTATATAAAGTAAAATGGGTCACAGACATAATAGAGTTTAGAAATTTACATAAGCTGGAAGCACTGCCTCTCACTAAAATTCTTTCACGGTAGGGAGCGCCTGGGTGGCTCAGATGGTTGAGCATCTGCCTTCGGCTCAGGTCATGATCCCAGCGTCCTGGGATCTAATCCCGTGTCGGGCTCCCTGCTCCTTGGGAGCCTTCCTCTGCCTCTCTCTCTCTCTCTCTCTCTCTCTCCCTCTCTCTGTCTTTCATGAATAAATAAATAAAATCTTTAAAAAAAATAAAATAAAATTCTTTCATGGTAAAATGTCATAAAAATGTGTTCTTAGAAAAATGAAATGTGGAAAAATTAATTTGCTTTTATATACTTAAAAGCTCTGTATATGGAAGCAGAATGCAAATCTTTAATTAAATCAATTATGTTTAGATTTATAATCTCTTTAAAAACTTAAAATAATTATACATTTGAAATACTCTAAACTCATAAAAAGTCTAAAATAAATCTGAAATATCAATATTAACACAAAATCACAAAATCTTACTAAATATAAGCATACCTCATTTTATTGCACTTCACAGATACTGTTTTTTTTTACAAATTGAGGGTTTATGGCAACTCTGTCATGCAAGTCTATCAGCGCCATTTTTGTTTTTTATTTATGTTTTTACTTAAATTCCAGTTAGTTAACATACAGTGTAATATTAGTTCCAGGTGTACAATATAATGATTCAGCAATTCTATACATCACCCTGTGATCATTACAAGTGCACTCCTTAATCCCCATCACCTATTTAACTCATCCCCCCACCCACCCACTCCTCTGGTAACCATCAGTTTGTTCGCTATAGTTAAGAACCTGTTTCTTGGTTTGCCTCTCTCTCTCTTTCTCCATTTATTATTATTTTTTTGGTTTTAATCATTTGTTTCTTAAATTCCACATATGAGTGAAACCATATGGTATTTGTCTTTCTCTGACTGATTTCTTTCACTTAGTGTAGTACTCTTTAGCTCCATCCATGTCTTTGCAATGTCCTTCTAAATCGCAAGATTTCATTCTTCTTTCTGGTTGAGTAATATTCCATTGTATATATCTACCACTTCTTTATCCATTCATCACTTGATGGACATGTGGGCTGTTTCCATAATTTGGCTATTGTAGATAATGCTGCTATAAACATTGGGGTACATGTATCCCTTTGAATTAGTATTTTTGTATACTTTGAGTAAATACCTAGTGGTGTCCTTGCTGGATCATAGGGTAGTTATATTTTTAACTTTTTGAAGGACTTCCATACTGTTTCCCAGAGTGGCTGTACCAATTTGCATTCCCACCAACAGTGTCATAGTTCCCCTTTCTCCACATCCTCACCAATACCTGTTATTTCTTGTGTTACTGATTTTAGCCATTCTGACAGGTGGGAAGTGATATCCCATTGTTTTGGTTTGCATTTCCCTGATGATAAGTGATGCTGAGCATCTATTAGTGTATGTCTTCTTTGGAAAAATGTCTATTCATGTCTTCAGCCCATTTTTAATTGGATCATTCATTTTCGGGGTATTGAATTTTTAAGTTCTTTATATATTTTGGATACAAACCCCTTATCAGATATGTCATTTGCAAATACCTTCTCCCTTTCCATTGGTTGCCTTTTACTTTTATTGATTATTTCCTTCACTGTGCAGAAGGATTTTATTTTGATGTAGTCCCAATAGTTTATTTTTTATTTTGTTTCCCATGCCTCTGGAGACATATTGAGAAGAAGTTGCTATGGCCAATGTCAAAGAAGTTACTTCCTGTGTTCTCTTCAAGGACTTTTATGTTTTCAGGTCTCACATTTAGATCTTTAATCCATTTTGAATTTTTTTTGTGTGTATAGTGCAAGAAAAAAAGGGGTGCAGATTCATTATTTTTCATGTTGCTGTCCAGTTTTCCCAGCACCATTTGTTGAATGACTATCTTTATCCCCATTGATACTTTCCTGCTTTGTCAAAGAAATTAACTGATACTAATTGACCATATGGTTGTGGGTTCCGTTCTCTCTATTCTCTTCCACTGATCTATTTTTGTGCTAGTACCTCACTGTTTTGATTATTACAGTTTTGTAATAGAACTTGAAGTCTGGAATTGTGATGCCTCCAGGTTTGTTTTTCTTTTTTCAACATTGCTTTGGCTATTTGGAGTCTTTTGTGGATCCATGCAAATTTTAGGATTATTTGTTCTAGCTCTGTAAAAAATGTCAATAGTATTTTGATAGGGATTGCATTAAATTTATAGATTGCTTTAGGTAGTATAAATATTTTAACAATATGTATTCTTCCAATCCAGAGCATGAAATGTCTTTCCATTTCTTTGTGTCATCTGCAATTTCTTTCATCAGTGTCTTATAGTTTTCAGAGGATAGGTCTCTCACCTCTTTGGTTAGATTTATTCCTAGGTATCTTATGGGTTTTGGTGCAATTATAAATGGGATTGAATCCTTAATTTCTCATTCTGCTGCTTCATTATTGGTGTATAGAAATGCAAAAGATTCTGTATGTTGATTTTGTGTCCTGCAAGTTTAATGAACTTGTTTATCAGTTCTAGCTTTTTTTTTTTTTTTTGGTTTTTCTATGTATAGTATCATGTCATCTGCAAATAGTGTAAGTTTTACTTCTTCCTTGCTCATTTGGATGTTTTTTTGTTGTCTGGTTGCTGTGGCTACAACTTCCACTACTATGTTAAATAACAGTGGTGAGAATGGACATTCCTCTCTTGTTCCTGAGCACAGACGAAAAACTCTGTTTTTCCCCATTGGGGATGATATTAGCTGTGGGTTTTTTGTATATGGCCTTTATTATGTTGAGGTATGTTCCCTCTAACCTGACTTTGTTGAGGGGTTCTATCATGAATTGTTGTATTTTGTCAAATGCTTTTTCTGCATTTATTGAAAGGATCGTTTGATTCTTATCCTCTCTTATTATTGGGATGTATCATGTTGATTGATTTGCAAATATTGAACCACCCTTGCAAACCAGGAAGAACTTCTACTTGATTGTGGTAAGTGGTTTTTTTAATGCTTTGTTGGATTTGGTTTGATAATATTTTATTGAGAATTTTTGTATCTATGTTCATCAGGGATATTAATCTGTAGTTCTCTTTTATTAGTTGTGTCTTTATCTGGTTTGGGTATCAGGACAATGCTGGCCCCATAGAATGAATTTGGAAGTCTTCCTTCCTTTTCTATTTTTTGGAATAGGTTGAGAAGAGTAAGTATTAACTCTTCTTTAAATGTTTGGTAGAATTCAACTATGAAGCCATCTGATGCTTAACTTTTGTTTACTGGGAATTTTTTTATTACTGATTCAATTTATTTGCTGGTGATGTGTCTGCTCAAGTTTTTTTTTTTTTTAAGATTTTATGTAATTATCTGACAGAGAGAGAGAGAGAGAGAGAGAGTGCACAAGCAGGCAGAGAGGCAGGCAGAGGGAGAGGGAGAAGCAGGCTCCCCACCGAGCAGGGAGCCCGATGCAGGACTAGATCCCAGGACTCCGGGATCATGACCTGAGCCGAAGGCAGCTGCTCAACTGGCTGAGCCACCCAGGTGCCCCTATGTCTGCTCAACTTTTCTATTTCTTCCTGTTTCAGTTTTGGTAATTTATATGTTTCTAGAAATTTATTCATTTCTTCCAGGTTGTATAATTGATTGGCATATTGTTTTTCATAACATTGTCACAATAGTTTTATTCCTGTGGTGTTGGTTGTTATATCTCCTCTCTCATTGTGATTTTATTTATTTGGGTCCTTTCTCTTTTCTTTTTGAGAAGTCTGGTTGGGCTTTATCAATTTTATTAATTTTTTCAAATAATCAGTTGTTGGTTTCATTGTTTATTTGAGGTTTTCTTGCTTCTTGAGGTAGGCCTGTATATTTCCCTGTTAGGACTGCTTTTGCTGCATTCCAAAGGCTTTAGACCATTGTGTTTTCATTTTATTTGTATCCATGTGTTTTTTTTAATTTCTTCTTTGATTTCTCTGTTTGACCCAATCATTGTTTAGTGGCATGTTGTTTAACCTTCATGTATTTGTGGTCTTTACAGATTTTTTTCTTGTTGCAGACTTCTAGTTTCATAGCCTTATGGTCACAAAAGATGCATGGAATGATTGCAATATTTTTGTATTTATATTTTGTATTTGTGACCTAATATGTGACCTATTCTGGAGACTATTTCATGTACCCTTGAAAAGAATGTGTATTCTGCTGTTTCAGGATGGAACATTCTGAATATATCTGTTAAGTACATCTGATCCAGTGTGTCATTCGAAACCACTGTTTTGTATATAACCTCTTCTGCAAATAGCAATCTATATTAAGTTCATGGTTTGTTCAAGTTTGAACTCATTCTTTTCTTCTCTCCTAACCCCTTTTTATTATATGTCATTATATCTTATGTCTTTTATTTTAAGATTTTATTTATCTGAGAGAAAGTGAGAGTGAGAGAGATTGAACACACAGAGTAAGAGGAAGAAAGAGACTCCCTGATCAGGGAGCACCATGCAGGGCTCAATCCCAGGACCCTGAGATCATGACCTGAGCCAAAGGCAGCTGCTTAACTGACTGAGCCCCCCCAGGCACCCCCTTATGCCCTTTTTGTGTATGTGAGTTTTTTTTTTAAAGATTTTATTTATTTATTCATGAGAGAGAGAGAGAGAGAGGCAGAGGGAGAAGCAGGCTCCCAAGGAGCAGGGAGCTCGTTGCGGGACTCGATCCCAGGACCCTGGGATCATGACCTGAGCCGAAGGCAGACGCTTAACCATCTGAGCCACCTAGGCGCCCTGTGTATGTGAGTTTCTTGACTGATTTTTGCATAAATATCCATTTTTACTG
Organism: Eumetopias jubatus; assembly: GCF_037043125.1. NCBI lineage: Eukaryota > Metazoa > Chordata > Mammalia > Carnivora > Otariidae > Eumetopias > Eumetopias jubatus. Next base: position 168,998,694 of record NW_028274809.1, on the reverse strand, counting down.
CTTTTGTGTTTCCCGACTTTATACTGTCACTTTTGGTTTGTCCTTCCTACTCAGAGTTCCCTTTAAAAATTTCTTGTAGGTCTTCTTTAGTGGTCACAAACTCCTTTAGTTTCTGTATGTCTCAAAAACACTTTATCTCTTCTTCTATTCTAAATGATAGCCTTGCTTGCTGGAGTATTCTTGGCTATAGATTTTTCCCGTCCAGTACTTTGAAAATATCATGCCCCTGTCTTCTGGCTTGCCTAGTTTCTGTTGAAAAATCTCCAGCTAGCCTTATGGGTTTTTCCTAGTAAGTTAAGGACTTCTTTAGTCTTGCTGCTTTTAAGATTCTTTCTTTATCACTATATTTTGCAAATTTAATTACAATATGTCTTGATGTTGGTCAACTTTGGTTGATTCTGATGAGACTTCTCTGTGCCTCCTGGATCTGGATGTGTATTTCCTTCCCCAGATTAGGAAAGTTTTCTGCTTTTATTTCCTGAAATAAACTTTCTATCCCCTTTTCTCTTTTCTTCTTCTGGGACTCCTATAATATAAATGTTATTACATTTGTTGGAATCAAATGAGTTCCCCAAGTCTATTCTCATGTTGCATAATTCTTTCTCTTTTTCTTCTTCTTTCTCTTTTGTTCAGTTTCTTTGCTTTCCATTACTTTGTCTTCTAGGTCATAAACCCATTCTCTGCTTCTTCCAGCCTGCTCTTCACTGCATCAAGCCTGTTTCCAATTTTATTTATCGCATTCTTCATCTCTGATTGATTCTTTTTTAACTCTTTTATCTGGTGGCAAGGGTCTCACTATGTCTTCTATTCTTTTCTCAACCCAGTGGGTATCCTTATGATTGTTGCTTTAAATTCTCTGTTAGGCATGTTACTTATACCTGTTTTACTTAGATCTTGCTGTGGCCTTATTTTGTTCTTTCATTTGGGATAAGTTCCTCCATGTTGGCATTTTGTCTAAGTCTCTCCCTTCTTCTGTTACAAAAGCCAGTTATGTCTCTTGCTCCATCTTCAATATTGGCCTCTTCTCTCCCTTTAGTTGTGGAGTTTGTTCTGTCAGTCTTTAGGTCAATTTCTGAGGTATTCAGGATGCTTTGACAGTTACTTAGTTGTTACCTAGTTGTTCACTTTGTGTCTCTATCACATTTTGGTAATTCTCATAGTATTTCCAACTTTTTTATTATTAGTTTGCTATGGGAATCTGTAACCTGCTCTTTGATGTTACTATAGTAAATGCTTTGGGGCACCATGAATAGTGCTCATATTAGATAGCAAACTTAATCAATAAATATTGTGTGTGTTCTGACTTCTCTACCAAACAGCTGTTCCCCCATCTCTCTCCTTCTCCTCAAGACTCCCTATGCCCCAAGACAAAAATTATTGAAATTAGTCTTATTAGTAACCCTACAATGGCCACTAAGTCTTCCAGTGAAAGGAACAGTCATACACCTCTCATATTAAATCAAAAGCTGGAAATGATTAAGCTTAGTAAGGAAGGCATGTCAAAAGCCAAAACAGACCAAAAGCTAGTCCTCTTGTGCCAGTTAGGCAAGTTTTTAATGCAAAGGAAAAGTCCTTGAAAGAAACTGAAGTGCTATCCAGTGAACACAAGGATGATTAGAAAGCAAAACAGCTGAACTGCTGATATGGAGAACATTTTGGTCTTCTGGATAGAAGATTAAATCAACCACCACATTCCCTTAAGCTGAAGCCTAATCCAGAGTAAGGTTCTAACTCTCTTCAATGCTATGAAGTCTAAGGATGTGAGGAATCTGCAGAAAAAATGTTTGAAGTTAGCAGAGGTTGGTTCTTGAAGTTTAAGGAAAGAAGCTGTCTCCAGAACATAAAAGTCCAAAATGAAGCAGCAAGTGCTGATATAGAAACTGCAGCTAGATCTAGCTAAGATAATTAATGAAGGTGGCTACACAAAATGGCAAATTTTCAATGTAACCAAATAGGCTTCTTTTGGAAGAAGATGTCATTTAAGACTTTCATAGCTAGAATCAGAAGTCAAAGCCTGGCTTCATAGCTTTAAAGGACAGGCAGAAGCAGGGTTTGAGATGACTGACTCCAATTCTGAAAGAAGTTCTATTTTGGGAAAATGCTATCAAGAAGGATCACATGCTACGAGACATTGTTGGTGAAAGGAAGAATTAATCAATGCAGCAAACTTTACTCAGATAATGATTAGCATTTATTAGCAACAAAGTATTTTATAATTAAGATATGTACTCTGGCTTTTGGACATACTACTACTACACACTTAAGACTATGGTACAGTGTACCCATTACTTTTATACGCACTGGGAAAGAGAAAGATCCATTTGACTCACTTTATTACAATGTATGCTTTATTGTGGTGCCTGAAACCAAACCTGTGATATGTCCCAGGTATGTCTGCATAGTGCTTAATAGGAAACTCAGAAAGTAATAAACAACTTTAGTTACTTAAAAAATTAATTTTTTCACAAAGGGGGTAAAAATAGTACTGACACATCATTTTTTTCTATGAATCACTACACCAATCTAATTGTTATTTTTATAATCTTGACATGGCCCCTTTGTCTTGGAATTGCCAATTTTTAGTCATGCTTCCTAACATTCTTGGAAGCCTTTGATGACTGATTTTGTAGCAACACAAAAATAAATGATGCAGGCTCCTCATGCGTTCAAAAAAAAAAAAAAAAAGAAAAAGGAGCTTAGCATTTAACATTAAATTGCAATTACAACAATGAAATCTATCTAAATCTTACCAATAATTTGAAATTACCTTAAAAATTTAGTGTTTTCCAGTAACCAGTCATGTCTTGCCCTTCTTGAGTGTATACAACCCTTGTCCACTGTTGTTTCTCAGTTTCCTATCCCTGTTCTTTTAATTTTGGTATCCCATCACTATGGATGATTTCAGTTTTCTGTTTTTTTTCCCAAATTTCACTCTCACCTGATGACATTCATCTGTGCTTCACTGAGACAAATCAATCAAAAGATAGTTTTCAAAATCTCAAACCACCACCTATGTCTCACCAGGTCACCAATATTTTTATTAAACTTCAACATCCTCATTCATGGGACTTTCCATCACTTTACCCTGCCTTTTTTTTTTTCCTTTCCTCACAGCCTTTTCATCACTTTTCATCATAAGTGAATTTACTTATTTGTGTTGTTACTGGTTTGTCCCCATCTGCTTCATCTCCCTACCGCCCAGAGTAGTGCCTAGCTCAGAGTAGACCCACAATAAATATGTGTTGAAGTAATCATTTATAAAAATAACTTCTGTATCTCTGTACTTTAAGACCTCACTGATGTTCTGGATTCTCAAATTCTATTATTAATCATCTACTAGCTGGAAATGTAAACTGATTTAAGTACTGATCGATTTACTTTATTATTTATTATAGATTGAAATTGTTAATCATTTATGATTATCAATAGCTAGTTATAACAAATTATTACTGGTTAATAATTAGGTATTGACGGTCTTTCTTCATCATTTATTTAAATTTATGAATCATATGATGTAGAGCCAAGACTTTTGTTAATATGATTTCATTAAGTGGATTCCTGTATGTACTTTCTGTGTCCAATATGCATGATCTATGAATTCCCCTTTCAGTTTCCTTAAATAGGAATCAGACATCTGACACTTGCATCATTTTGCAGTGTTTTCTGCCTAGAAAACCATGTTTTTTTAAAATTTTTATTTATTTAAAGATTTTATTTATTTATTATAGAGAGAAAGAGCATACGAGCAGGGGGAGGAGCAGAGGCAAAGGGAGAGGGAGATAATCTCCAGTGGACTGTGCTGAGCCTCGAGCCCAATGCAGGGCTCAATTCTATGACTCTGAGATCATGACTTAAGCCGAAACCAAGTGTCAGATGCTCAACTGACTAAGTCACCCAGGTGCCCTGCATGTTTTTGTTTTTGTTTTTAATATTTTCCAAGTCACTTTCTTCAACTGCCTATTCCATTCTTTTAGTTACACAATTTTTTCAAGATTTTATTTACTTATTTGACAGAGAGAGACACAGCGAGAGAGGGAACACAAGCAGGGGGAGTGCGAGAGGGAGAAGCTGGCTTCCCGCGGAGCAGGGAGCCCAATGCGGGGCTTGATTCCAGGACCCTGGGATCATGACCTGAGCTGAAGGCAGATGCTCAACGACTGAGCCATGCAGGTGCTCCTAATTACACAATTTTTGCCAATAATTTTCTACTTGAGTTATTTTTAATACATTCTGAACCAGGATTCTTCCACATTATTAGTTTTGCCTAGTTTTATCTTTGCTATGCCCATTCCTAATTCAATATATTTTCCTTCTCTTACATTTATCAAGGTCATCAAAAACATAAAAACTGCAACTTTCTTTCCACATACATTTTACCGGTTTATGTAATGTTTAATGATATAACATAATTATAGCTATAAAATAAACTGACATTAACAAGTTTAAGAACCAAAAACACTGAGTATATTATTTTCCTATTGCTGCTATTTCAAATTACAACAAACTTAATGGCTTAAACAACACAAATGAGTTATCTTAAAGTTTTAGAGGTCAGAAGTACACAACAGATCTTACGGCTACAATCTGGGTGTTAGCAGAGTTGCATTCTTTCTGGATGCTTTAAGGGAAAATATTTCCTTACACTTCCTAGATTCTAAATGCCACCTGCATTCCTTTCCGGTGACTTCCTCCATGGCTAAAGCCTGGAGTGCAGCATCTTTTCTCCTGTCTGACCTTTGTTTCTTACCCTTTCTCTCTCTCACTTTGACCCTATGACCTTCATTTTATAAGGGTCCTTGTGATTAAATTGCACCCTCCTGGATAATCCAGGATAATGTCTCCATCTCAAAATTCTTAACATATCTGCAATATTGTTTTAATAATATTCAAAAGTTCTGAGGATTAGAATGTAGACATCTTTGAAGGCATTATTCTGTCTAACATACTGACCATACATCTCATCTTGTAGGAAGAAAAGTACACCCAGGTCCTGTTCATAGAGAGTAACCTGCCTTACTTGCTTTGAGTGTGAATGGGAAAGTTTTAAAGAGAGAAAGGAGAATATCTACTAATCTGCAAAATCTGTTAATTAGATGTCTATTAAAATATCCTCCCCTGAATGGATACTATATTTTATCTTTTATCATGTTTATTTAATTAACATTATATGACAAAAAACCTTCCACATTAATAGAGCTGCCATCATATTTTCCATATTAAGAATGAAACAAAAATTATGTTATCATTTCTGTATTGATAAGATTTTATACTTTCTAATTTTCTGTCTTTTACAATCAAGAGAACAACGAATATCTCTATACATCTAACCTTATTCAAATATGGATTTTTTTTCAAAGATATAGTTTACAGAATTCTACTTTAATTGGAATCCATTGATGAAAAGTAAGCTAATGTTACCCTTGGATCCAGGCAATTAGTCCTCCAGAATGGTTGTAGCAATATATCTTCCCACCTCTATTTTCACATGCCTTCCGTACACACATTTGATAAAACTGGATGATACTTTTATTTTTTCTCAATTTGATTACTGAAAATTATTTCATTGTTTTAATTTACCTTTTTCTATTTACTAATGAGAATGGGAAATTCTTCATGTGTATTTAAGTAAGGCTTTCTAAGACCTTAAAGCTAATCTGAATTTCAGAAATTCATGAATAAATTTAATTATATGGAATATATTAATAAAATATAGAATGTACCCTGACAATTCACATTCATGAGTAGCAATTACCTCCAACTCTGAGTATATAAAAATGAGATCTTTCCAATAGACATCATTTAGCTTCCCTGCAGAGATCATGATTTTAAAAAGATGTGTGGAAAAAAACATGGTAATTGCTGGAAATATCTAACATTACAGTAGGGTAAAATATATTTCTATCATTATTTTTAGTTGATAACCAATAACAGGAAATTCTTCATCTAATAGTAATATTGTCATTCCCTACAGATATGTGAAAAACATGGAATGTTAATAGCATATATTTTTACACCTTTAATAGAAATTCCTTTTTTTAACATCAAGTATATTAATTCCTTAATTAATTAATGCAACCTACAAAATAACTTCTGATCTCATTGAAGTTTTCACCTAGGCCATGGAATGGTTTACAGACTGGGAAAAACATTACAAATCATTTATGCGAATGCACACACACAGTATTCATTCAAGATAAGGAAAATAAGACAGCAATATAGATAAACTTTTATTCTGTTTAAAATTGTATTATAGACGTCCATCTTATATCAGAATTTACATTAAAAAAGATGGAATAATGCAACGAGTTGTCAGTTATTTTCAGTGGAGGCTGTGCTTTCCTTTCATAATTTAATATATAAATGGCAACATTTCTTATCAGCATATGTTTGGCTTTAATTAGACATAACTTATTCATGGGGATAAACATATTTCTTTAGAAACAGATAAGATCTAGTTCACAGAATAGCTCACATTAGTCTATAAATAACCACAGTTATTTTATTTTGCCTTAACTTTACAACATTACTTTTTATACCTCTGTTTTGTAATTTTTTAAATATTATGACACTAGATTAAAACAAGTCAATAGGTTATAATCTCCTTTGCATGGATTTTTAACATGTATTCTCTATTACCAGAAGTATAATTATAGTAAACAGAAGTATCTCGATAAATGACTGTTGACCAAATACATTGAATGATGTTAATTTTCACTTTCCCACCCTTTATTGTACAATTTTAATGTTTCTATTTGCCTCCCTTGGGAGAATACTCTATTTCTCCAAGCCATCTTCCAAGTTATAAATAACTTAACTTCTCAATCACCATGGCATCCCTGACATTGTGCCATGCAACCTTTCTCTCAGGGCAATGCTGTTTCTTCAGCAGAATCAAAATGTACTGTATATTGGGGCACCTGGGTGGCTCAGCCGGTTAAGTGACCAGCAACCGACTGGTGATTTCAGCCTAGGGGGTGATCTCATGGGTTGTGAGATCTCGTTGGTCTTGGAATCAAGCCCCAGCAGGCTCCGCTCTCTGCCCCTCTCCCAACAGTTACGTGTGCACGGGCATGTGCATCTCTCTCTCAAAAGTACACAAATCTTTTAGGGGCGCCTGGGTGGCTCAGTTGTTAAGCATCTGCCTTCAGCTCAGGTCATGATCCCAGTGGGATCGAGCCCCGCATCGGGCTCCCTGCTCCGCGGGGAGCCTGCTTCTCCCTCTCCCACTCCCCCTGCTTGTGTTCCCTTTCTCACTGTGTCTCTGTCAAATAAATAATCTTTAAAATAAAATAAAATACACAAATCTTTTTAAAAATGTACTGTATATCTGTCCTTTAAGATATAAAGCTTGAAAAAAGGTTTTCTTATGGAAAATAGTTAATAAATAATGGTAATAATCTCTGGAATCTGGCATTAACATAAAAATTACTTAGGCATCCCACTTTAATCCCTAGTCCATGCTTACTAAATTAAAAAAATATGCAAGTCAATAGAATGAATTTCTTTGTATTATGACACCAAGAAATGCAGGATAAAATGAATTATAATGAATTTCTTTCCAAGTTCACAAGAAGTCCTGACTCTATGCTAGGATCAAGGTAAGTGTACAAGCACTCAATACATTAAAATTAGAACATTTATTGCTGAGAATGTGTTAATCATCTGGTTTTTCACCTTCATTTTACAAATACACTTACTGAGACAGACAGCTGAATTGATTTAATAAAGAGCACATTAACAGTTACAACACAGCTAAAATTATATTAAATTTTCCAGATCTCTATTTATGCACTTTTTCTCCTCATAGAAGGTGGGAATGCATAGCTTATACTTAAAGAATTTAAAACAAAAGTTTAAAAAAAAGTTTTTTTTTTTAATCCTAGATTTTATTAGCTGTTTGTACATCTGACTAAACTGGTTTTCTAACTGTAGCCTTTAAAAACAAAAACAAAAAACACAGCATGTCCCTTGTCTACAAAAGTTTGCAAAACTATTCTGATGTAATGCCTAATAAGTAACAAGCACCCTTTAGATACTTTGAACATAATGGTTTGACAATAAATGCTTTTTCTTGTAAGAATTCATCTTCCAGGTGTGCCTGGGTGCCTCAGTCAGTAAAGTGGCTGCCTTCGGCTCGGGTCATGATCCTAGAGTCCTGGGATTCAGCCCCCAGGTTCCTGGTGTAGAGCCCCGCCTCGCCTCAGCTTCCTGCTCAGTGGAAAGTCTGCTTCTCCCTCTGCTTCTCCTCTTTTCTCATGTTCTCTCTCTCTCAAATAAATAAATAAAATTTAAAAAAAGGAATTCATCTTCCAGAAACTATAGAGTGTTAACAAATTTAAAAGAAAATACATTTTGTGTTTGTCCTTCACTTTAATGGTGTGCTATTCTTACTTAATCACCACTATAAAAGAGATTAAAGTCTAAATAAAGTTAGGAAATGAGTTAACTTTATAGTTTAGCTCAATAGGGAGAACAGTTATACTTAGCCTTGTATATATTATTAGATACAATGTATCAATATAAACATTTTTAAAACCTTGAACTAATTATCCGGTACCATCCTAAGTCATTTCAACATAAAATACATATTTTATGAGTTATATTTGTATCTGAAAACTCTTATAAATTATAAAAAGGGTTAAATTTTATGAGAGAGAAGCTCGGTATCCTATTATATAAAATCATCTAAAGCTTCACTTTAGAAAAACAAGTTGATTTTGCCCTTAACTAAGCCTAAATTATGGATTATATATGTGAATGGGAAAATACTGCTTTAATAGAGAGCATGTTTATACACATAGAAATAAAACAGGACACTGCTAGATTCTTATTAAATTATTACTAACAATAAATGTTATTTCCAAAGCCTAGAGGAAAAGAACAAGAAAAACCGAGCCATGGGTGTAGTTGAAAGCTAAAATTCCTGGATAAAAAGAATTATCAAAAGATTTATTACCATACAGAATTCCAACTTGTGGTGTATTTAAGTTTTTCCTCAGTCTTCTATGTTCTATTTTGCATTTCTTTCCTTTCATTTTAAAGTCACTGCATAATGAACTGCTTTATCCTTCCTTTCTGCCTTTCTTTCTCTTTCTTTTCTTCCTTCCTTCCTTCCTTCCTTTCTTGCTTTCTTTTAAAAGATTTTACTTTTTTGAGAGAGAGAATGAGTGGGGTGAAGGGTGGACAGAGGGAGAGAAAGAGGGACAAGCAGACTCCCAGCTGAGCACGGAGCCCAACCCTGACTGAGGGCTCAATCCCAGGATCCTGAGACCGTGACATGAGCTGAAATCAGATGCTTAACTGACTGGGCCACCCGGGTGCCTCTCTTTTTTTCTTTTTATCCTTTGAACACTGTTATTCATTTAAATTTGCTGTTTTTGTTGTAATTTTTGTTTTTTGATTTTGTTTTCCTAGAACAGGAAAGGCTCACTTCTATATATAAATTGAGATATGTAATATATCAATGTATCAATACCCAAAATTGTTGAAAACTATCCAATTGGAAATACTTTACATGCAAATTTTAAACAATTTTTTTTAAATGGGTATTAAAGAGGGCACATACTGCATGGAGCACTGGGTGTTACATGCAAACAATGAATCACGGAACACTACATCCAAAACAAATGATGTAATGTATGGTGATTAACATAACATAATAAAACAAAATAAATAAATAAATAAACATTTCTTAAAAGGCTGATGAAACAGAAGATAAAGCTGCTTCAACTAATCTCATATCTGACTAAGTCATCATTTTATATCAGCCATTCATCTAAATTAACCAATACTGTTTTTGTTAACATTGAAGAAAAAAACATTCGTCGATATGAGTAGGCACAAATAACATTTTACGCTTGCTTTTTTTTTAATTATTCCTTAATAGTACTTACTATTACATATTAAGAACAAAATAAATTGCTGTATCTTGTTTTCTGTTGGGCAATAGGCAGTCTCCGGTTAATTTTTTTTTAAGATTTCATTTATTTAGAACACTTTTAAGTTCACAGCAAAATTGAAAAGAAGGTACAGAAAGTTTTATATATCCCTGGCTCTCACACCTGCATAGCTTTTCCACTATCAACATCTTCACCAGAATGACACATTTGTTACAACTAATGAACCTATGTTTTCATAATATAACCCTGACTTCCTTATTGCAATGAGTTCTACAGAAAGCAATCTTCATGTTGCTAAGTGTTTCCATCACATCTTTTTTTTTTAATTTTTTATTGTTATCTTAATCACCATACATGACATCATTAGTTCTTGATGTAGTGTTCCATGATTCGTTGTTTGTGCGTAACACCCAGTGCTCCATGCAGAATGTGCCCTCTTTAATACCCATCACCAGGCTAACCCATCCCCCCACCCTCCTCCCCTCTAGAACCCTCAGTTTGTTTTTCAGAGTCCATCGTCTCTCATGGTCCATCACATCTTTTTAACACTCCTAGGCTAAAGAAGACTGCTCTGGGTAAGTGAAATTCAAAGTACTGTTGTAGCAGTTGAGACTGAAGACTCAGCCAAGTGGCATAAATGAACCTGGGTCTGGGCAGTGACATTTTTTAGATGCTGGGACACATAACCTGCCCAGGAAACTAGTAAAACCTCCCAAGTTGCTCCTGCTAAACAGAAAGCCTGGCCATGACTCCCTCTCTTTAACTGTTCACTGCTTTCATTTGGGAAATGGTATTAGGCTTGTTCTTTCCTGTGCCTGAGGTGAGTTCATTGTCATTAGCTGATGTGCTATTTTGCTAGTTTCTCACTGTATCAATTGAAGGAAAAAATGGACCATAACGGTTTCTGGAGGGAAAAATGAAAATACCTTTCAGCCACGCCTATTGACATAAAAAAAAAAAAAAATGTTCTGCACTCAGACCATCTAGTTACCTTTTTAGAGGATCTTATTGAGATTGGGATTACAGCTCTAGCTAAAAATAATATATTATTTGTTATCTATCTATACTTTTTCTCTTTATTCTTTTCCCTCCTTCTCCTCCTTTTCTTCCTTTTTTAATTTAATGCTACCTTATAATTATGGTACAGGTAGGCATTTAAGATAATTATGATTCAAAATATACCTAATTTTTTCCTTCATTTCTTCGTATTTCTTTCAGTCGCAAGCAAAAAGAAAAAAAAATTCATTTCTTTACCTGAAGTAGAGGGTTAAAAATAAGCAATTTTGCTTGTTCTGTTTTACACAATTTTATAAGCTCATTCCAGATTTATTCTTAAGAGAACCACAGAAAATTTGTGAATACCAAACTTTTTAACAATGTTTTGAGGTACTGAAAGAAAAGCATATACTGACAAAATTAATTGCAGGTACTATATTAGAAAGAAATAAAGTATTTGAGAATTTCATACTTAAGAAATATTTAGTGATTAACAGTTCTAATGCTTTACACAGAAGTATACATGCTGAAAGGCATCAATCTCATAAATATACTGGAATATTTATAAAATGGGAGATTATTGCTTGATTTTTAAAATCTGAACTTTAATTTATTTTCCTTTTTTAATATTTAATTTTCTTATCCAAAATTCTATTTTGTTTCTTCCCCCTTAATTAACATGTGGTTATCACTTACTTATTTATTTTGTACTTAATAGCCATTATACTGTGATGTAATTTATTCTGAATTGCTTCTCAGTAAATCGCAGTAGGTATTTTGTCTTAGCAACAATGTCCTGGTTAAAAAATAATATATATTTTCCTAAATATCTATGACAAAACATTTCATGGTTTTGAAAATCTGTGTTCTATGTATACCAATATTTTCTATGCATGTGTGCCTTCTAAATAAAAACTAATAATGTAAAGTGTTACTGCCTATAAAGCATGACTAAAGTAAAAGGAATATTATCTTACCTTCTAAAAGCTTTTAAGATTTTTGAAATATATAGATTTAATTAGATACCTAACATATGAAATAAACATGAAATAAAGATTTTAAAAACAGATGAATATTATCATAACATAGATAACTCAATGTAAATACATACTTTCTATTAAAAAATATATCACATTTTTTATTGATCTATTGCTACTCTATTTACAAAACTTTCATTAGCCCATATTGATTTGTTAAGAAACAAAAAATCTACTTGTAATCGTCTAGTTAGCAATATTAGTTTAAATTTAATAAACAGACTTAATCAATTACAATATATTATATATTATTTCATAATACATATATAATTACATAATTATTTTTATTCAGAGGCTATATATTTAATTGAAGATTACTTGTATGTTCCATTATTTTTTAATTTACACTCAACTTAAGTGTCCAAACTCACAGGAGGTAAGGAATATCAATCACTTTAACCACTTTTAGTTGTTTTTATCAATAGCCACAGCTACAAATTGACTTTACATAAAGCAATAAATAGGTCTCTAAAAATATTTTATATATCTGAAGCCAGTTCTGTGTCTTTCACTCACCTTGAATCCCCAATCCATACAGTCAATGACACAGTCATAACCCAGAATTGAATTTCAAAATGAAATTCAACAAGGTAAAGGAAGTATCTAAGATCAGTAGGTACATATATGTAATCTTGCTTTGTTCCCAGACTTTTACTAGTACCCGGTCTCCTCTAGGGTCAGCCTTAAGTTTGCTAATTTCTACTGAGAAAAAAACTATAGGTCAGATATGCCCCTTAGAGTTTACCATTTGAATGAAGCTTTAAATCAGGCTCTGAAAGAGAGTATCTATTTTTTTAAATTTATTTCTTAATTCCAGTGTAATTAGCATACAGTGTTATATTTAGTTTTAGGTGTAAAATACAGTGATTCAACAATTCTATACATTACTCAGTGCTCATCATGATAGGTATATTCTTAATCCCCTTCACCTATTTCACCCATCTCTCCTCTGGTAACCACCAGTTTGTTCTCTATATTTAAGAGTCTGTTTTTTGTTTGTCTCTTTTTATCTTTGTTCATTTGTTTTGTTTCTAAATTCCACATATGAGTGAAATCATACGGTATATGTATTTTTCTGACTTATCACACTCAGCATTATACCCTCTAGATCCTTCCATATTTTTGCAAATGGCAAGATTTCACTCTTCTTCATGGCTGAGTAATATTCCATTGTATGTATTTGTGTGTGTGTGTGTGTGTGTGTGTGTGTGTGTGTATATATCCACATCTTCATTATCTGTTCATTTATTGATGAACACCTGGGTTACTTCCATGTCTTGGCTATTATAAATAATGCTGCAATAAACATACGAGTGTACATATCTTTTTGAATTAGTGTTTTTGTTTTCTTTGGGTAAATACCCAGATATTATGGTAATTCTATATTTAATTTTTTATGCTATAAACACCTGTACTAAGAAAAAAAGTTCAAATAAACATTCCAAGGAACTAGAAAAAGAAGAAACTTATCTGAAATTTAGCAGAGGAAGGAAACAACAAAGAAAAATCAGAAATACATAAAATAGCAGAATAAACAATAACATAACATTGAAAGTAATGACCAGTTTTTCAAAAAAAATAAATAAAATTGGCAATGTCTTAACTACCTTAGCTAAGAAATAAAGACTCAAAAACCAAAATGAGAAATGGAAGAAAAAACAACACAACAGATACCACAGGAATTTAGAGAGAGATAATACCATAAACAATTATATACTAACAAATCAGATAACTTAGGGAAAAAGCCCTGGATAATTCCTAAAACTGCATAAGTTACCAAGATTGAATCATGAGTCTTGAATCCAAGAAATAGAAAATCTTCTTACACCAATAAAGAAGAATGAAAGTTGAATTAGGAATCAAGAATCTCCCAATACAGAAACGCCCAAGACTACATGGTTTCATTGGTCAATTCCACCAAACATTAAAAAAAATAATAATATTGACAATCTTTACCAAAATCTTACAAATAATGGAATAGAGGAAACACATTCAAAATCATTCTAGGAGGCCAGTATTATCCTGATAACCAAAGCAGGACAGAAGTCCAAGCCCAGCAGGCCCCTCCCACCGAAGATTGGCACAAATCCCTGAGTGCAAAGGAGAGACCAAAAGTGACAAAGACTAGAAAGGATCAGAGAAAATCTCCAGAAACAAACACAAAACAAGTAATAAAATGGCAATAAATACTTATCTATCGATAATTACATTGAATGTAAATGGACTAAATGCTCCAATCAAAAGACAAAGGGTGCCAGAATGTATTAAAAAAACAAAAACAAAAAACAAAAACCCATCTATATGCTGCCCACAAGAGAGTCATTTTAAAATTTTACTTATTGGGTGCCTGGGTGGCTCACATGGTTAAGTCTCTGCCTTCACCTCAGGTCATGATCCCAGGGTCCTGGGATTGAGTCCCGCATCGGGCTCCCTGCTCCTTGGGAGCCTGCTTCTCCCTCTGCCTCTCTCTCTCTCTCTCTCTGTCTCTCATGAATAAATAAATAAAATCTTAAAAAAAGGTTTTTTTTTATATATTTTATTTATTTATTTATTTGAGAGAGAGAGAGGGAGAGAGAGTGCATGCAACACGTGGTGGGGAGGGCAGGGGAGAGAGAGACTCTCAAGCAGACTCCCCACTGAGCACAGAGCCCCCACACAGGGCTCGATCTCACAACCCTGAAACCATGACCTGAGCTGAAATCAAGAGTTGGCCCCCTTTGCCTGGGTGGCTCAGTTGGTTAAGCAACTGCCTTCAGCTCAAGTCATGATCCTGGAGTCCCTGGATGGAGTCCTGCATCCGGCTCCCTGCTTAGCAGGGAGTCTGTTTCTCCCTCTGATCCTCCTCCCTCTCATGCTCTCTGTCTCTCATTCTTTCTCTCTCAAATAAATAAGTAAAATCTTAAAAAAAAAAGAGTTGGCCCCCTTAACTGACTGAGCCACCCAGGTGCCCCGAGAGTCATTTTAGACCTAAAGATACCTGCAGATTGAAAGTGGCAGGATGGAGAAATATTTATCACACAAATAGATGTCAAAAAAAAGCTGGACTAGCAATACTTATATCAGACAAAGTAGACTTTTTTGTTCTTGTATTATTTTTATCCCGCTTCAGTATCAGAGTACCTGTGTCTTATCCACAGTCTCCACAGGGAATCTTATGCCCCACAACCCAGTCCTCATGCCTTGGATTCTTCCCAAAGTATTCTTTTTGCTATTGTTCAGTCTCTTTTCACACTTTACTGCCTTTGCTCATTTATTTTCCTACAGGAAATTCCTCAAGGTTAATGAGTAAAACACATTAATTTAAATTCCGCAAAATCAATTGATTACTACCCACTTTTTCAATGACTCTGGAAAGGATCTATAGTTTGTGGTAAATAAAATTGAAAGGAGAAGGATTGAAATCATATTCTTTTATCACTAACATGCCAAAAATAGATTAAATTTGCATCACCTTTATATGGCTAATTGTTTTCTAGGAAATATTTTTTGGTTTCATCATAAAATAGTAATAGTGACAAGACGTGGCTAATTCTGTTTAGGGAAAGTCATTGTAACTATGTGATAATTATTTATTCCTCCTATCTTAAAATAGTTTAATTTCATCCTTGTCATTGTCCTTCTTCTGTATAAAGTTCAACCTATATTAGTATGTGTGTAAATCATGGGAAACATGAAAAATAATTACTTCATGTTAATCTCACTTGCTAATATTTGCCACATTGAGCTCTGTGGGGATCATGTTCCTCCTACATGAAGCTTCTGAAAAAGCCAAAATTATCCACCACTTGTACAAAAACCACAGAGAGTACATTTGAGTGTTAAATTCTTTGCTGACTTTAGCTAATTTTACACCTTTATTTTGCTTTTACCTCATTTATTAACCTAGGAAATTTCATTTTTGTTTATTTTTGCCATAACGTGCATTTCTGTAAGCAATTTTAAATCCAGTTGAAATATAATAATGTAAAAATAAATAACACCATGGTTCTTTTATCCCCAGGCAACACATTTGTACAGAATCTCCTAAATCATAGAACCTTGAAATGAACTGAGGCTACAACAATATTTGCAGCAGAAAAATAACTATTATTATAAAGCCTTATTTACCTAGAACCTATAATTAGCCAGCATTCATTAAAGATTATTTGAATTCACACAAATGGTGTATACATAAGTAGCCATGTGCACTTAGTTTAGGAGAATATTTCTGCAAGACTATTTACTATAAAAAGATGAATACACATGGATATAAGCAATTGTAATGGTATTTATATGTAACTGAGCACATGGTAAATGTACACAGAGAGACCAAGCAGTTAAACCATTTTGTTATAATGGCAGGCCATCTATATAAAACACTATATTCATTGTCTGCCAAAATATTTTTTGTTTCAGTTTTTCTGTTTTGTCATTCTGTGACAAAATTACAGGACAGCAATAATGGCACAGTAACCAAAAGCTTAGAGGCTTTCTCAGGGAAAAAAGGAGACACTATTTTGTGATAACAAATGCTTACTCTATTTGTGGTTTATCAAGTGAGACTGATGTGAAAAAATTTTCTCAAACTGACAAATATCTAAATTCCCTAGAACTATTCAAAATATGTCAAATATTAAATAGTTAGTAGCATGTTAAATAAATCCTGATAATTTGTTAACAAAAATTTAGTGATAGTTTATTCAATGCTTCTAAAAATGTTGACTTATCTCTAATTGGAATAGGAATAAATTAAAAGTCCATTATATTCATAACTGAGTGTTTTTTACATGGGGTTTGGAGTCAGATAAACTTCAGTAAACTATTTTTTATGAGGCTTTGTTGCTTTCTTTATTATCTGATGATATTTAATTCTTCTTCATAAGGGTTTTCACAAATCCTGGCACCTTGAGTTTTTAATGACCTTAAATATAACACTATCTGCAACAAATGATTTAGACATAAAATTCTTTATAACTACTTGTTTTTATACAAGGCAACGTGCAGATTCATCTTACACAAATCATGCATATTTCTTTGTAATTCTATAGCAGTAGTTTATATACTCTGAACAATCTGTATGATCATATCCATAATCATATGTATTCATCTATTTGAATTACACATTCTTGCCTCCACGGGGTGTGGTACGGAATTAATCTGTGCAAGTGGAACAAAGAATTTGTAGTATGACGTGGTGTATGCTTTCTGTTCTTGGTTGTACCCTGTGTTATCCAACTGAGATAGGTTAATTTTACGTCATCTTGGTGAGGCCACAGTACATGGATATCTGGTCAACAATATCTGGAAGTTGCCCTGAAGGTGTTTCTTTAGATGAGATTAACACTTAAATCAATACGCCTGGAGTAAAGCAGACTACCTCCATAATGTAGGTGGGGCTCATTCAAACAGTTAAAGGCATTAAGAGAAAGTCAACCTTTCCTTAGCAGGAAGGAATTCTGCCAGCAGTCGGCCTGTGGGCTCAAGTTGCAACATTAAGTTCTTCCCTGGGTCTCCAGGTTGCCAGCCTACCCTGCAGATCTCAGATTGGCCAGCCTCCATGACCACATAAGCCAATTCTTTAAAATCAATCAATCAATCTTCCCACTCCCTCCCTCCCTTTCTCCTACTCGTTTTCTGCAAAACCCTGACTAAAACATCAACTAAGCTGTAAGTATTCATTTTAAAAAAACATTTTACAAGGGAAAACGTGTCATTCAGGTAAACTTCGTCCATCAACTGCATGCCAGGTATTGTGTGAGGGGCAGCCAAAAAACAAATCAATAAATAAAACATGGGTTATACTTTGGGATGACTTGAAAAATCTATGGAGAAAAATATACATGAAAACACAGGATTTAAAATAAATAGTAATATATTTAAGTGGAGATAACAGAAGAACTGATGGAGAATGACTCTTTGAATTATAAAAATAAAAACTTGTTAAAGAATGCACAATAAGGTAGGAAACAGCTGGAGAGGGGAATAGAAAGGAAAGCACGGTGGGTTATGAACTCATACAATGATACTGAATTTTATCCTATGAATTAGGGAATGCATTGAAAGTTTTTTTTTTAGGGAATGCATTGAAAGTTTTTTTTAATTTATTTTTATTTTTATTTGACAGAGAGTGAGACAGCAAGAAAGGGAACACAAGCAGGGAGAGTGAGAGAGGGAGAAGCAGGCTTCCCGCCTAGCAGGGAGCCCGATGCGGGGCTCAATCCCAGGACCCTGGGATCACGACCTGAGCCGAAGGCAGACACTTAATGACTGAGCCACCCAGGCGCCCCTGCATTGAAAGTTTTTAAGCTTGGGTATCAAATGTATAGGTTTAGATTTGTATTTTGATCACTCTGATAATATTATAAATGATAATTTGCACAGGGTAGAAACAGAAGACTGAAAATGAGGAGATTATTGCATTAAGCTAGGGAAGAAATGATAAAGACTTAAGCTAGAGAAGGTGAAATAAAAGGGACAGATTTTCAAATATTAATGAGATTGATTTGGGCACAGAGATCAAAATACAGACTTCTGCTGAGATTTCTAGCTTGGGTCAGTGGTGCATATGGCTACCTAAATAAGACATATCAGGAAAAAGAACAAATCCACAGAACAATATAATGATATCCATTGAAAACGTTGCATTTGAGACATTAGTTAAGTAATTACATGCTGTAAATTTATTTACTTTGTCCAATAAGCTGTTACTAAATAGGTACCTTGGTTTTTGAAGTTCAACCAGTGAGACAGAGTTTTTCTAGTCATGGACAAATGAGAGAATGTCTGCTTTATTTCCGGAATAAGAAATAAACATGTTAGTCTCTTTCTAGTGGTGTTAGAATTAAAATCCTTTCAATTGAAGAGTCTTGTTTTCTTGGATACTCCCTTGGGTTTCTCATATACTAGGATACTTCCAACACAGTCCTCTTAAAACAAACCAACCCTGTGATTCATTTATTTCCTGATACTGAATAAGGAGGTACTCACTATCAAAGAATTTTTCCTCTAAACCTTCTCTTTTCTTGTGACTATGGCTCTTTGGGGGAGTATTCCACAAAGTGAGGAAGCTTCTTCCCTTACTTTTTTCCTAGGATTTTATTGTTCTCATTTTGCTTCTCCCCTTTGGTGAAGAAATATGTGTAATATTTTAAAAATATAAGAACATATAACTAGAAAAAAATTTTTAAAGATCCTGGAATATCTGATGTTTGTATATAAGCCATACTGCTAATTACAAATCAGTCTTATCTAATAAAAAGTGTCCTTAAGAAAAAAAAAAAAGAATATATAACTAGAAATAAACAGATCATGTTTAAATTATGGCTCTATATAGCTTTAAACTATGTACTACTGGAGAGATTATTTAAAAGTGAAGAACTGAGACATATGTATTTATAGCCCATCTCCTTTTTTTTGTAGGAATAAAGTTTGATATATATGAATACTTCTAGAAGATGGATTTGCACTTTGTAAATATTCATTAAAATTTAGTGAATTAAAGCTCTTCTTTAGTTGTGAAAAAATTGAAAGTTATTAATCCAAATTTCTGATTGTAGAATTCCTGCCCCCCCCGACTCTGTGGTTACCGATTTAGGGGTATTCTATGGATTCCGTTGCCCTTCCAATACAGCTCCTTGTCACCACTTCTTATCTGCACGACCTCTTTTATCAACCTTGTCTCTGTTTCCATCCATGTTTCTCAATTACAGGTTCCACAAGAAGCAGGATTTGTTTTACTGGGTAATCACTACTGTACACAGACAAATCCTTCAAGCAAAGTGTTTTCCCTCACAAGTGACTCTAAGCAGACTAAAGATGGATGACTTTGGGAGGGCACCACCTCTAATTTAATCAACTTGAACCAAGTTACAGAATCACAGTAATGAAGTAGAGAATCTGGGCCCAACCACTCCTGGTAGCTCGCTGATCAATGTATCTTTAAACATAATGAATTCAGACTCCTAGCAAAATAGTTCAGTGTGTATATATATATATAAAACAATTTCCTGATAAAGGAAAATTGCATTGGAACTTTTTATGAATTAATGATGTTAGAAGTTTACTCAAACAAATAAATATTCCTATTAAAATAATTTGACAAGAACAAAAAATGGTGCCAGAGGGAATAAAGCAGGGAGATACAAAGTCAGAGTCAAGATAGGAGAAAGGTTTTGTAAAATTCAGTATGTGCATTTAAATTTTATCAAAAAAGTGTAAACATGATGCATATTTGCAAAATGTTTGCCACAGAATAACCAAAAGTCAAGAAAGCTGTAGAGGGATACACGCATCAGGAAGAAAATCATATGAAAAAAACATCAACTTTTGTCTTTGTAATTCTGTAAATTACTGTGCCAAACAACTCTATATAGTTTCAGGTAACAACAGTGTGATAGGCAGAATAATGCCCCTCCCCCAACAAACAAACAAAACCCAAATATTCACATCCCAATCCTCAGAACCTGTGAATATGCTGGGTAAAATGGCAAAGAGGAATTACAGTTGCACAGGGTTAACACTCCTAATCGCTGACCTTAAATTGGGGAGATTATCCTGGATATTCCGGTGGGCCCAATATAACCACAAAGGTCCCTAAAAGTAGAACAGGGAGAAGAAGGAAAGAACCAGATAAAGAGATGTGATGGCCAAAGCTGCTTAAGGGTGGGGGATATGAGAACTTGACCCATTGCTGGCTTGAGGAAAGGGGCCACAAACCAAACACAGGCAGCCTCTAGATGCTTAAAAAGGCATGAAAAGGGATTCTACTTAGAGGAGCCTAAGGTTACAGATGGAATTAAAGTTGCTAAAAAACTGACCTTAAAATTAGGATATCTTGGATTATCCAGCTGGTCCAGTCTAATCACCAGGGGCCTAGTCAAATGGAGTTCAGAAGGTTGAGGTGAGAGAGAGGAAAAGGGGAGTAAAGGTCATTGAGAGAAACTGCTGACTCTGGCTATGGAGGAGGGGGGCTAACAACTGATGGTTTTGGCTATGGAGGAGGGGGCTAACAAAAGGGACTGCAGGTGACCCACAGAAGTTAGAAAGTGCAAGAAAATGGATTCGGCCCTACAGCCTCCAGACGGCCTGCAGCCTGGCCAACCCCTTGATTTTAGCCCAGTAAAACCTGTATTTAATTGTCAGAAGCCTAAAGAATGGTAAGATAATAAATTCTTGTTGTTTGAAGCCCTGAACTTGTGATATTTTGTCCCAGCCATGACAGAATACTAAAACAAGTCTAATTTTTTTCCTAACAATTCTAACAATTTCTAACAATTTTTAAACAAAGCAAGTCCACAATTAGAATAAAACATAGTACTCACCCTAACATTTTTAATCAAGTAAGAACAAGTTGTAATGATGAATATTGGGATGTATAGGCTATAATTAGAGACAAGGATCTTTTCCTGAAACATCTTCAATTTATGTTATATTTATTTAAAGCATTGATATCAGTACCGGTAATATTTTTTTCTAGCACTCAGGGCAAAGAACCTGACATACTGACCCCAATGGGAAACCTACTTAAAAAATAAAAACAAATAAACAAAACCAAACAACAAAAACAAAACAAATCTAAAAAAATAACTTCAGGATCACTCTCCAGTAGCATGCAAACACAATCTGAGGAAATGTAGCCTCGGGTCCCATGTTTAAAAAAATAAAATAAAAATAAAAACAACAAAGTAAAAACAAACACAGACGAAAAGCACTATGAAATGCCAGATGGTATAAAAGGAGTCATTGTGGTCCTTAAGACATGGAGGTTTGGGTAGCTCAGTACAGTGAACTGGATGACGCTATACTCCTTTCTCTTTCCATGAAAACAAGCATGCCTTGAGGAATACACTCAACTAATGAATAAAACAAATTATGGAATTAAAGATACCAGAATGTTTTGTTGTTCAGACATTAGAAGGAGAAACACCATAGAAAGTTAAGAATAAATGGATAATAAGAAGTTTTAAAAATATATCCTTTGGAAAAATTAGGTAATTTATAAAAAAACTGTTTACTGAGCACAGTGAAAAGAACAATTGGCTAAATAACTTTAGCATCACACACTACCTTCAGATCTCCTTAAGCAAGGTACCAATATTTTATAAAGTAACTGGAGAAAAATAAAACATTCTGAAGCAACTAATGTAAATATAACTTACTTTCAACACTAGTAAAGCAAATGCAACATCCCCACAGAAGCTGCAAAAAACAGGGCCAACCAAGAAAACCCTGCTTATAAATGAAAGCCCCCCAGGACTCCCTACTGATCTTCCACTTGTTTTTACATAGAACTTACCACCATCATTTACTCACTATTATTATGTATAAAGTTTATTGGTTGTCTCTTCCCACTAGGACATAACCTCCACAAAGTCAAGGAGCTTTTCTCTATTTTATTAACTAATGGATCCTGAAATGCCCACAACAAGTTTTGATAAATAACAATTTCTCAATAAATATTTTACATCAAATGAATGAAAACAATGTAGGGTTGAGACATTTAAAATTGACTACTGATAAATCAATACAAAAAAAACAATACAAAAATACAATTCTCAGGGCGCCTGGGTGGCTCGGTCATTAAGCGTCTGCCTTTGGCTCAGGTCATGATCCCAGGGTCCCAGGATCAAGCCCCGCATCGGGCTCCCTGCTCCTCGGGAGGCCTGCTTCTCCCTCTCCCACTCCCCCTGATTGCATTTCCTCTCTCGCTATGTCTCTCTCTGTCAAATAAATAAAATCTTTAAAAAAAAGCAAAAAAAAAAATTCAATTCTCAACCAAATCTTTTGTTTTTGTATTTCTCAGTTTTGAAAAAAATTACAAAATACTCAGAGTTAATGAACAGATTAGATAATATCTGAGTATTAAAATCAAGATTCTAGTGCTTAGAAAGCTCAAAGCCAGATAAAGATAAGTCCTTGTTAATATTTAAAATTTGTTTCTATTTGTATTGACTAACCAAGATCTATGATAAATAAGTATAAACAGAAACTCGTAAGCTTTAATTTTAAAAGGTCAAAAACTGTGTATGCTACTTTCCCCTTGAAAATCAAATGAGGAGGTTACTTTCTTTTTAACCATTTTATGAAACTGTCATATATTTCACTTCAGGTCTACACATACAGCAATCCCACTAACAGAAAATTTTCTTCCTCCACCTAATAATTGAGATCCTTCCCTTCTTTAACACGCACTGGACATTTATGACACAGAGGACTCACTGATAGTTTATTCCTTAGATTACCCTAACATCTACTCAGCATTTTTCCAGTACTCAATTTAAACATAAATTCCATATTAAAAAAATGTCTTCTCTAGTAACTTAATTGGAATGAATTTTAGTTTTACTAATGGATTAAAACCCCTTCATGGTACAGACATAATTTTCTGCTTCTCTTTAGTTCATAGACTTCACTGTACATACTACCTGCTTAATATTCATCTTATGATGGCCAGTAATTGGGACTGGCAACTGGATTTGCAGAGGCTTAATAACGGTTGACTTGTAATATTTTTTTCAGCTTTACAGAGGTACAATTACAAACAACATTTTAAGACATTTCGAGTGAACATCACAATGATATATGTATACAATGTGAAAGGATTCTTCCCTTCTAATTAACACAATCATCCATCACCTCATGTGTGTGTGTGTGCATGCGCACACACAAGCATGTATAGGTGAGAGTATTTAACTACTGTTCTCTTGGCAAATTTTAATTACACAATACAGTGTTATGAACTACAGTCACCATGTTATACATTAGATCCTAGACCTTATACACCTTTTGTTTGTTTTGGTTCAAAGCAGTTAATTTTATTTGTCTTAAAGTATACAAACCCAAGATGCATATTAAAATAAAAGATGGTGGAACACAGTATTGCTAAATCTTAAGTTATTAAACTTTTTTCTTTTTTTTTTTAAAGATTTTTATTTATTTATTTGTCAGAGAGAGAGAAAGAGAGCACAAGCAGGGGGAGCAGTAGAAGGAGAGGGAGAGCAGGCTCCTCACTGAGCAAGGAGCCCAATGTGGGACTCGATCCCAGGACCCTGGGATCATGACCTGAGCCAAAGGCAGACGCTTAATGACTGAGCCACCCAGGCGTCCCATTAAGTTATTAAACTTTAAGGTCTTCTTTTGCCCATGATTATTTACCCTCACATAACTCTACTTGACCTTGGCTTTTCTTCTTTTATTTTATACTTGTTTAGGATGTTCAATAAGCCTATAAAAATGGGAAAAAAAATTTGTATGGAAGCACAAAAGGCTCCAGGTAGCCAAAACAATCCTGAGAAAGAGGAACGAAGCTAGAGGAATCACACACTCGAATTTCAAAATATATTACAAAGCTACAGCAATTTATAAAGTATGGTACTTGCATAGGTAGACATACAGAACAATGAAACAGAATAGAGAGCCCAGAAATAAATCCAATCATACGTGTCAACTAATTTACCACAAGGACCCAGGAATGTACAATGGGGAAATAAATAGTGTTGAGAAAACTGGACAGCTGTATGCAAAAGAATGAAACTGAACCCCCACCTTACTCCATATACAGAGATCAATTCAAAGTGGAATAAAGACTTAAATTTAGGAACTGAAACTATAAAACTCCCAGAAGAAAACAGAGCTGGTAAACTCCTTGGCATGGGTCTTGGCAAAGAATTTTTCAATTTGACACCTAAAACAAAGACAACAAAAACAAAAATAAACAAGTGGGAATACATCAAACTAAGAAGGATCTGCATGGCAAAGGAAATCATCAATAAAATGAAAAGGCAGCCTGTAAAATGGGACAAAATATTTGCAAATGATATATCTGAAAAGGGGTTAATATCCAAAATATATACAGAACTCACACAAATCAATACAAAAAACCCTCCAAACAATCCATTTAAAAAATGGACAAAGGGGCTGGATAGAGAGTATTCCAAAGAAGACAGACTAATGACTAACAGATATATGAAAAGATGCTCAACATCACTACCATCAGGGAAATACAAATGGCTGTCATCAAAGAGGCAGGAGATAGCAAGTATTTCTGAGGACATGGAAAAAGGGAACCCTTGTGTACAACCTAACCCTACACCTAAAGGAGCTGGAGAAAGAACAGCAAAAAAAAGCCTAAACCCAGCAGGAAAAGAGAAATAATAAAGAACAGAGCAGAAGTCAATGAAATAGAAACCAAAACAACAGTAAAACAGATCAACAAAACTAGGAGCTGGTTCTTTCAAAGAATTAATAAGATTGATAAACCCCTGGCCAGACTTATCAAAAAGAAAAGAGAAATGACCCAAATAAATAAAATCATGAATGAAAGAGGAGAGATCACAACCAACACCAAAGAAATACAAACAATTATAAGAACATATTAGGAGCAACTATATGCCAGCAAATTAGATAATCTGGAAGAAATGGATGCATTCCTAGAGATGTATAAACTACCAAAACTGAACCAGGAAGAAACAGAAAACCTGAACAGACCCATAACCACTAAGAAAATTGAAGCAGTCATCAAAAATCTCCCAACAAATAAGAGCCAGATGGCTTCCTGGGGGAATTCTACCAAACACTTAAAGAAGAGTTAATACCTATTCTTCTGAAACTGTTCCAAAAAATAGAAATGGAAGGAAAACATCCAAACTCATTTTATGAGGCCAGCATTACCTTGATACCCAAACCAGACAAAGACCCCATCAAAAAGGAGAATTACAGACCAATATCCTTGATGAACATGGATGCAAAAATTCTCACCAAAATACTAGCCAATAGGATCCAACAGTACATTAAAAGGATTATTCACCACGACCAAGTGGGATTTATTCCTGGGCTGCAAGGTTGGGTCAACATCTGCAAATCAATCAATGTGATACAATACATTAATAAAGGAAAGAACAAGAACCATATGATCCTCTCAATAGGTGCAGAAAAAGCATTTGACAAAGTACAGCATCCTTTCTTGATTAAAGCTCTTCAGAGTGTAGGGATAGAGAAGTACATACCTCAATATCATAAAAGCCATCTATGAAAAACCCACAGCGAGTATCATTCTCAATGGGAAAAAACTGAGAGCTTTCCCCCTAAGGTCAGGAACGTGGCAGGGATGTCCACTATCACCACTGCTATTCAACATAGTATTAGAAGTCCTAGCCACTGCAATCGGACAACAAAAAGAAATAAAAGGCATCTCAACTTGGCAAAGAATTCAAACTCACTCTTTGCAGATGATATGATACTTCATGTGGAAAACCCAAAAGACTGCACCCCAAAACCGCTAGAACTCACACAGGAATTCAGTAAAGTGGCAGGATATAAAATCAATGCACAGAAGTCAGTGGCATTCCTATACACCAACAACAAGACAGAAGAAAGAGAAATGAAGGAGTCGATCCCATTTACAATTGCACCCAAAACCATAAGATACCTAGGAATAAATCTAACCAAAGAGACAAAGAATCTGTACTTAGAAAACTATAGAATACTCATGAAAGAAATTGAGGATGACACAAAGAAATGGAAAAACGTGCCATGCTCATGGATTGGAAGAACAGATATTATGAAAATGTCTATGCTACCTAGAGCAATCTACATATTCAATGCAATCCCTATCAAAATACATTCCACTTTTTTCAAAGAAATGGAACAAATAATCCTAAAATTTGTATGGAACTGGAACAAACCCCGAATAGCCAGAGGAATGTTGAAAAAGAAAAGCAAAGCTGGTGGCATCACAATTCTGAGCTCTATTACAAACCTGTAATCATCAAGACAATATGGTACTGGAACAAAAACAGACACAGATCAATGGAACAGAATAGAGCCCAGAAATGGACTTCCTCAACTCTATAGCCAACTAATCTTCGACAAAGCAGGAAAGAATGTCCAATGGAAAAAAAGACAGTCTCTTCAACAAATGGTGTTGGGGAAATTGGACAGCCACATTCAGAAGAATGAAACTGGGTTTTTTTTTTTTTTAATTTCTCTTTCTGATAATTTGTTGTTAGTGTTTATAAACATAACTGATTTTTGCATATTGACTTTCTAGCCTTCAACTTTACTAAATCTGTTTTTTAGTTCTAACAATTTTTTGGTGGAGTCTTTAGGGATTATATATATAATAACATGTTATCTGTGCATAGAGATAGTTTTATTTCTTATTTTCCAATCTGGATGCCTTTTATTTTTCTTACCTCATTTATCTGATTAGGACCTTCAGTACTTTGTTGAATAAAAATGGCAAGAGCGGGACTCCCTGCTTACTTTCTGATTTCAGAGGAAATGTTTTCAGCTTTTTACCACTGAGTATGATATTAGCTGAGAGCTTGTCATATATGGCCTTTATTATGTTGAGGTATATTCTCTCTATACCCAGTTTGTTGAGTTTTCATCATGAGTAGATGTTGAATACTGTCAAATGGTCTTCAGCATCTATTGAGATGATCACATAATTGCTATCCTTCATTTTGTTATTAAAGTGGTGTATCACACAGACTGATTTGCAGATGTTGTACCACTCTTGAATCTTCAGAATAAATCTCATTTGATCATGGTATATGATCCTTTTAATTTATTGTTTAATTTGGTTTGCTAATATTTTGTTGAGTGGTTTTGCATCTATATATTCTTCAAGGATACTGGCCTGTAATTTTCTTCTCATGTAGTGTCCTTGTCTGGTTTCAGTATAAGGGTTATGCTAGCCTTGCAAAATGAGTTTGGAAGCATTCCCTTTTCTGTTTTTTGTTTTGTTTTGTTTTTGGAAGTGTTTGAGAAGGATTGGTATTAATTATTCTTTAAATGTTTGGTTGAATTTACCAGGTAAGCTATTTTGTCCTGGACTTTTTTTGTTGGGTGGTATTTGATTACTAATTCAATCTCCTTACTAGTATTCAGTCTGTTCAGATTTCCTATTTCTTCATGATTCAGTCTCGGTAGTTTGTATGATTCTAGGATTTTATCCATTTCTTCTAGGTTGTCCAGTTAGTTGGCATATAATTGTTCATAGAAGTCTCATGATCCTTTGTACTTGTGTGGTATCAGTTGTGATGTCTCCTTTTTTATTCAAAATTTTATTAATTTTTGCCCTTTATATTTCTTGGTGAGTCTAGCAAAAGGCTTGTCTATTTTGGTTATCTTCTCAAATTGTAATATTATATATATGATTTCTGAAATGGAGTTTGCAAGTCATTGCCATTTAGAATTTATATAGACTTTATCTTTTAAATCTTGCTTCAGATAAAGCTCTTCCAAGGGTTCATGGACACATAGGAACCACTAAGAGTCACAGGTAAACACAGGTGAGGGCCCCATAAATCACTCTCAGTAATAGTACATAGTGAATATGAAAAAAACATTCTATGTTTTGTTTCAGGTTATTTTTCAAGTAAACTATATAATTATATGTTTATGCAATTCAGTTTATATTTGTATGAGATGGTAGAATTGAATAACATGGCAAATGATTATTACATCTCTAAAAGTTTATATATAAAAAACAAAAAGACATCACTGACACCATTTAATACTTATTTATTTATTTATTTTTAAAGATTTTATTTATTTGGAGGGAGTGAGAGAGAGCACAAGTGGTATGAGGGGGGAGGGCAGAAGGAGAGGGAGAAAAAGAATCCTAAGCAGACTCTGTGCTGAGCGTGGAGCCAGACGTGGGGCTCGACCCCAAGATCATGACCCCAGCTGAAATCAAGAGTCAGAGGCTCAAACTGACTGAGCCACTCAGGTGCCCTGCCATTTAATATTTAGATTAATTTCCTCATGCAATTTGATATTTGGTACATGATTATGTTAACCAATTTGCCTTTTATAATCCTGCTGAGATTATCTCATTTATGGCACAGAAATTTTTATATTATTTCCTTTGTTTTACCAGAAACTGTTTTTCTATGTATTTATCTATTTTTCTATCATCTATCTAAAACTGGTAAACCTTTTATTTACTAATGCAATACTTCTAGATTTATGAGTAACCATCATCTACCTAACAATGCTTTTAAAATCTCTTCAAAGGGAATCTTCAGTGCCACACAGTCTTAAAGTTCATGCTAAGTTCCTTCCAACTCTCTGGGACTCACCATTCCCACACAAAATGGTGCTCGATTCACTGGTATAGTGGTACAACATGCTGCAACTCTCAAATTATTTGCTCAGGTTGAAGGAAAAAATATTTCTGCTGAAGATCACCATCACTCTGTATAGATTCTTTTTTATTATCATTTTACTAGAGAGTTATTTTGATGCCCATATTCATCTTCTCTTTCCACTAGTCTTTCAGTAAGTGTCCTGCTCTCTTTCTCTTGCATTTAACATCTTGTTTCTTTCTATATCAAATTGTGTTTCTTCTACTTCCTGAATATACTACAAAGAAAAGTACACAGCAGTATATATTATAAGCACAACTGTACATTTTGTGAAAATAACAAATAAGTTAACAGTAGTCAGGCCAGATTCTTCTTACTAAAATATCACTTTCTAATGCAATTCATCTTATTGTATAAGGAAAATTCATTTTTAAATCTCACAGTTAGAAGTACAATCCAGCCCATGCGCCAAAGTACTAAACTGGTCGAATATGTTCTGATATGGCAACAGAATGAACTGCAGGTTCTCGACAGCATAGCAGCATTTATTTCTTAGGATGGGAAAGAAGTGATTATCCATTCACCAGTGGGCTGAAATACACAAACAGCCAGGCAGCTCAGGCACTCTGATTAACTTTACCTAATCCTTCACCCAGGGGTGATTTCTGATGCTGGGCAGTTTTACTATGACAAACAAATTTGGTTACCAAATAATCAGAAGCTAAAGTAACATATTTCCTGGATATTGTAAGAGTTTTCCTTCATTAGAAGCAGACATTATCATAGTAATGTATTGTTTCTTTAATATAATTATAGTTAAATTTAGCATGAATTTTGTCACTATTACTCATAATATACACATTTTCTACTCTCAAAACTTAAACTATAGATTAGCCTGAATTTAATGCCTACTTCAAGGTAAATATAATGATGTTTTGATGATGTAAAAAAAATAAATGTTAAACAGTAGTATTTTTTTAAAAAGCAACAATAAAAAAACTGACAATATATAGTGGGCTCCATCTCAATTAAATCTCAGCCATAGAAAATGCTATCCAGTTATTAATATCTCTTCCTTTTGTGTGTTTATGTTTATGTGTATGAAACAAAATTCAAATATATAATCATATACATTCAAGATATATTCATATACATTTATATGAACCTAAGTATATACACACATAGAGAAAAGATATTTAGATCAACCATTGAGTCAGATTTTGTGTCATTATACTTTATATTCGTTTAGTTACCCATCATTTAACCACTCTTCATATTTCCGTAAATGTTCACAGTGCTATCTACCGAAGAGATGAATGGGGGCGCCTGGGTGGCTCAGTTGTTAAGCATCTGCCATCGGCTTGGGTCATGATCCCAGGGTCCTGGCATCAAGGCCCGCATCAGGCTCCCTGCTCTGCGGGAAGCCTGCTTCTCCCTCTCCCACTCCCCCTGCTTGTGTTCCCTCTCTTGCTGTGTCTCTCTCTGTCAAATAAATAAAATCTTAAAAAAGAAAAAAGAGATGAATGCATTTTCGTGAATGACTGAATGATTATTAAGATTAGTGAAGTTAAACTACTTTCTTGCCAAGAGTTTTGTAGACTAACTTTTCTGAAAGTCTCCCTCAAAAAAAAAAAAGAAAAACAAAAAACCACATTGTAATGATAGATAAATATATGCTAGTACAAAGCTGACATCATCAGAATTTCAGAGAAATTCCCATGGTCCAAAATTGAAAAAATAACTGAAAACCAGAGAGATACACATTTGTCTTATCCTTGCCAACATGTGTAACCCAAGACCCTATTACTTAAACACATGTCGAAGGACACAAAATTATGTCATTAATGAAAGTGAGAATTATATAAATTCACTTACTTTCAATCAGGGAAACAGGAAAGCTCACTTGGGTTAAAAAACAATTCCACATGAGAATTAATATGCTCTACTTTAACTTTAGGTGGTTTGAGTTTTGAATTTTAAAAGATGTACGATTCAAGTAACCACAAGCAACAAAATACACATTAATGTCAATCTTTGTTGATAACACTTAAATGTTCCAACAGAATCTGGAAGTAAAATATCTTTGAAGGCACACACCTCCAACTCAGACAACAATGATTTCCACAGACAAAGCTCAACTGAATATGAACTGCTGATTCTAAATTACAATGCACAAAAGGAAATAATTTATCATTAGAACACGCAGAAAGAATAAGTATCAAGGGTAGATTTACAGGAAACTTTATCAAAAATACAGTATAAAGGAATGTAAACATGTTTACCATTATTAAAGAGGTAGAATGTCAAATAAACAAAGTACTATCAAAGTACTCAAGACATGCTGAGAAAGATCCGGTTAGAAACAGCAATTAGAGGGAACGTCAATATAATTAAAATATAAGCTCAGTGGTGGGTATAAGACAAATCAGCACAGCCACTTACATAATTTGTTTACTGGAGTATATATTTTAAATTACACATATATATATATACATGTGCATATATGTATATCTATAATATAAATATAGGTGAGAGAATCATTCAGAGAAAGAAAGATACAGAAAATATGAAGGAGAGGAAGAGATATGGAGATTGGAGAATGCATTAAGATGACTGAACACAGAAATTGCAGAAGAAGGACATAGAAAAGACTTAAGAATTTGCTATATCAATCCTTTGATAATACATTCTAAGTTTAAAAGAATGTTGCCATACTGATTAATAATAATCAATAGATTTGAGGACTGTTAAATTTAAAAAAAAAAGATTTTAAGTTCGAGAGCAATAATGAATATACATATTACTTTAAGGTAATAAGACGTAAGTAGGTCTATTAGTTGTTAGAACCTTAAAGGATGATTAAGGGGTTCTTAGGCAAAGAGACTGGTGTATTTCACTGAACACCTGTACAAGAAAAAGAAGAATAGTATAGAGGAGAGACTTTCTTGTGTGTTTTGAAAGAAGACTGAGTTATCCTGGCAACACAATAGAAATTAGATTTATTTCTATTTACATATGTATATACAGATTTCAATAAAATATGCGAAGACTGAGGAAATTTCAAAAAGTGCCAATCAGCTCAGCTTTTGAACTTGTCTCTAAAGGCAACCCCACAGGTTATAATAGGAGACACAATGTGTTTTCATTCCTGAATTAATTTCAACAGCTAGTTCTATCTCAGGGCATCCAAAGCCATTAATGGTTATGTTATATATACTATCATTCTAATTCATTTTAAGTTTATTCATCTTTTCTCTCTTAAATAACATTTGATCTAAAATATTCTTATCAATTTACTATAATCATGTGCATTTTAATTTGTCTTAAATATACTATATTTAAGTTTCAAATATATCTCCTCTAGCAAACTGAAATGGGACTAGGCAAATATTTCCCTCATTTGTACCATTCACGAGGGTCTTCATTTGCATTAAGTCCTTTAATTGTATCTGTCTTTCCTGAGCACAAAATACTGAAGAGTGTAGTCATCAGTCATAAGGTAATCCATGCCTAGCAACAACCCATTAGCATATAGGCATAGCTTCATAATAACTTTGATGAGGGCAGGATAATAGTGATTCTTAGCACGTCTTTGACTTTTGGCCAAAGGCAGTGAGACTGTCCAAATATCCTCTGTCCTTAGTTTGTTTCTTGACTTGTCATACAATATTTACAATTCTGTATTTTATACTTAAAAGTTAGGTATTTAGCTCAATAGTATTATCTAGCTTTTCAGAGTTAACCCTCCCTCAACAATTTTTCTGGATATCCATACAATTTAAAATCATTAAGAAAAGGCAGATATTATTAATCTAGATAGGCAAAGGAACAACCATTTGCTTATTTTCCTAGAGTTTATTAATGAGATACTATATGTGAGTTCTGGCTCCGTGATCCATTTCATCTCATTCTATTTATGTATATCTACTGGGTAAATGAATGAGGGGCTTTTAGATGACTGGGAACAAGTGAACCCTTTTTTAAGGAGAGAAAGGAAGGGGGAAAAAAAGCCTGATGTACAACCTGAAATTTTAGAGAAGTGTTTAATGAAATGTGTTTTTGCAATAAAATATGTTCATTAAACCTCTCTCTTCTCTTCTCCTTAATCCCATTGACCAAGTAAAGTCGTTCTGATTTTACATATTTTATAAATTGGGCTTAATCAGGAGGAATTAAATTGGCAAGAATAAAGTGTTCTCACATTTTAACCATGTTTGGAAACCACTGTCTATAAACATGGCAGAATATTTGCCATAAGGTAACTTAACAGTCAGATTTGGTACTTGCAAAGTCAGTTCACGGAGTGTTTATTTATATACTGTGGAATGAGAGTAATAAACTCTTTAATTTCTGTATATGAGTAATTGTATATTTGGTATCAAATTGCATATAGAAGAGAAGCAACTGTATTTATTCTCTTTAATTCTCTTTGTCTATTATTTTGTCATTTAGCTATGTATTAGGCAAATATATGTACTAAGAAAAAGCTATTTTAATACATGTTTTATCACTGCCCAAATATAACAGCTTTTGAGATATCTGAGAATTATAGTCCATTTTGATATATTTTAGTATCCATTTTGATATTATTTTGGTATCCAAAAGAATCAAACATATTAAATTCTTGACAGATTATCAATTACTTGGGCTTTTCCTCTGCCTAGTAAAATATCTGTGGCATGAAAATATTTCTGTATTTTACATAATAAGTGCTTTCCAATTTTCCACTTTGCTTTAATTACTCCTTTGAAGATAAGAGCTTTCAGAGAGTGCTTGACTTAGAGTAAAGCACATCAAGGGTAATGGAACCACAAAGATGGCTGAGGTTAAGCCACAGAAACATTACAGGTTTAATTACATGAGTACTTTGAAGGTATAATGCAATTTAGTATTACAATAAAATTGAGTTGAACATCAGTAATCAAAAACCCAAATGGTAGCATTATCCTAAATTTTGTTCTTTCACTGTGCCTCCATCTAAAACACACCCCATGTCTCCATATCCCTTTCCATTCACCATCTTGAAATCTAGAATCACCATATGCCACCATGTTCCTCCACCATTAAAAAAACTTTATTTTTCTTGTAATCTCCATTTCCACTTACTTCTTTCCACTTAATACCCACTCTTCATTTTCTCATTGTAGTTTCCCCCACTACATGACTATGTCAACCCATCTATATTCACACATTTTTATATGTTCAATTTTACAAGTGATCTATATGATATGTATAATGATATATATTAAAATATAATTTTCAATCCTTTACATATATTCATATTGAAAAATGAAACACCAAGAAAACAGCCTATACTTCTAACAGCAAGAATCTATTGAACAGAGGAAAAATGACACTCATGCCTCTCAAGGAATAAACTTTAGGAATGGAAGAAGTAAAACAGGTATAATTTCCCAGGAATGAAGCCTACTGCAGAAGTGCAAAAGAGATTATAGAGAATCAGGTCTGTTAAGTCAGTTAGGACTAAGTCCCATATGAACAGGTGATTAAGAGTCATAGGAATAAAAGAATCAGAATTATCAGCCTTTAGGTTGTATGTGGTATGTATAATAATGTAATTCAAGTTTAGTGTCAGAGTGTATAATTATAGTTGGTATAAGTAGAGATCAGAAATTCCAGCATTAATCCAGTCTTTTGTAAAATATTTTCATTAAATTCATGTATACTTCTAATTAATCTGCATTAATTGAAGTAATTATGAAACTTTCAGGTTATCATAAATTTCTATGTATTTTGAAAACTCTAATTCAAGACATACTGATTACATTATAAGATGCCCTACATATACTAAACTTATACAGCCATTTTCATAGAATCTAATGCATTTCATTTCTTCTTTTGGTTCCATACGGAGGACCTATAATCTGCTAACATATGTCATTTGAAATACCAAAAAATAGTGGTTCCCTTATATGCCCTGCAAATATTTTATCGATAAGTACTGCACTGGGTTTTATTCTTCAGTAACATTAAATATTTAGATCTAGGCAAATTCTATACACAGACATACAACTTGACAATAATAGATAATTAGAAGAAAGAGAAAAAAACTGAGAGGAAAAAAGAGGAAGAAAGCATCATGGCCTTGAAATCAGAAGAGAAATGAGGACAATTTAAGTCAGAACAGAAAAAAGGATTGGAATGGACATCTGGAAGGGTACCAAGATAAAAGCAAAGGCTAGGCATAGAAAGGGAATGAGGCTGGAAAGAGAAGGAGGTTTTTGTGCCAGAAGGAAAGCAGATATTGGGTTCTGAGCCAGATCAGGCTGTGAGGGTGGTGGCGACTGTTACAGGATTGAGTTATGGCTGGAAGGGAGAACAGAATGTGCCTGGCCAGGAGCAGACATTGGAACAAAACAGCAGCATGTGAAGTGAGAGGAATGTGTTCAGAGCTGTTGGAGGTTGTGGTTATTTAATCATAACTTTGTTGCTTCTGCTGCCAGAGACTGATGGAACTCCCTCCCACAGAGGTCAAACAAATGGTTCTCTCAACTCACTTAGTCAATTACCCACCCTGTGAATAGAAGGTCAGGATGCTGACTAACCACAATTTAAGGCAAATGAGATGCATTAAATGTGCAGTTGCTCACAAGGTTCCTATGACCTAACCGTTTTAGGGATTTAGATACTTCCTTGCTAAGATGAGACTAACTGTACGATTAGTATGTTAAAACACTTCTTTTAATATTCTTTTATCCTTATATTACATAAGCTACTCAGAAGAACATAAAGTACTAAATGACAACCACTTTAAGGAGATTAAATAGTTCATTATTAAGATACCTTAAGAGAAATAGTTACTAGCGTTTGAGTCACAAAGATGTGAAACTGAATCCCAGGTCTGTTATTTACTCTTTGAATTGAAAACTTAATTATTGTCTCAGAGCTTCAGTGTTCTAGTGTTAATATATTTTTTTAAGATTTTATTTATTTATTTGAGAGAGAGCATGCTCGCAAAAGCACTAGCAGGGGAGGGGCAGAGGGAGAAGCAGACTCCCTGGCTGAGCATTGAGCCCTTATGTGGGGCTTCATCCCAGGACCCTGAGATCATGACCTGAGCTGAAGGCAGATGTTTAACAACTGAGCCACCTGGGCACCCCTTCTGTTAATATTTAAATAGTAATATGATTCCCACATGGTGTGTATAATGACAAATTGTGACCAAATATGGCTTTAGTACAATACCTGGCCCATACAGTAAACATTAGTCACAGAAAATATTTGATAAAATCTCATATGAACTCTCTTCCTGAAGCTCTCAAACTTTCCCACTTTTACCAAGAAGCACATTTTCCCTCTTTTTTTTTTTTTAATTTGAGTACGGTTGACACACAATGTTGCATTAGTTTCAAGTGTACAATTTGGTGATTTGACAAGTTTATACATTATACTATGTTCACCACAGGTGTAGCTACCATCTGTCCTGTTACATCACTATTGCAATACCACTGACTATATTCCTTATGCTGTGCCTTTTAGTCCTGTGACTTATTCATTCCATAACTGGAAGCCTTAAACACATTTTCTCAAATTATGATACCACCTTACTTAAAAACCACCTCCTTTTTGTTTTTTAAGATTTTATTTATTTGAGAGAGAGAGCATGAGCAGGAGGAAGGGGAGAAGGAGAAGCACAAGCAAAATCCCTGCTGAGTGGGGAGACTGATGACATTGTGGGGCTCCATCCCAGGACCCTGAGATCATGACCTGAGCCGAAGTCAGACGCTTACCCAACTGAGCCACCCAGACGCCCCATAAACAACTACCTTCTGCAATAAAAATGTATGCCAAGTCATCTGAAAAGGAATTTACCAATAATTCCTAAATCTTCTCCTGAATATAGATCTCTTCATTCTGCTGTTCAAAAGGGGATATAATCAAACACTGGTGTTTATTGGTGAGTAAAGAACTTCTTCCTTCACAAGAGTTTTCAACTCACGCTTATGGCATTTTCTTACACAGATCCCCTTTTCTGGACCTACTCATTGTTCCTGCTTTCAGTAATTCTAATATGATATAGCTTTCAAGTGTAAAAACAAATCATACTTTTTTTTCTCACCACAGTTGATATGTCTTATATTCAATAGCCCTTTATATTTAGTAATACACTGGTATGCATTATGCTTTGTTCCATACCTCATTTTGCCTTGTCTCCCTCAAATATCATATTAAAATCTTAATGAAATGTGTTAAGTCTTATACCTCTTTGTATCATCCACTGAGAAGAGCAAGGCCTCATCAGTGTAGGGGAGGTGAATTTTTCCTTCCACACTCTTAGGTTTTTTTGCTGGACCTCAGAATTAAATTGAAATAAAACAGATTAACAGGAGAAAAGCATGGAAATGTATGTAAATTTTATGTGACAAGGGAGCCTTTGTAAGGAATGAAGACCCAAGGTGAGGTCTACAAGCTTTTACATTATGTTGAACAAAGACAGGCAACTGCAGAAAAGTAACTCAATTGGGTGGGGAAACTAAAGGAAAATAATTATTTTAACAAGTCCTGTTGGCACAGGATTTTCTTGGTCTCAACTTCTTGTCCTTGGTAAGAAAGCTACTTTCCTTCTGGTAGAGGGAGGCCATCTTTCACAGGGAAATTTCACCTCCTGCTTTCAAGAAACAGAAGTAAAGTTAGAGTGTTTTTCTTATATTTACTGTTTTTTAAGCGCCTTTATCTCAAAACTGTCATTATGCCAGAGCAGCATATTTTGGGGTGGCATATTCTGCAACCTTTCACAGTAAAGTAAGTCCAATAAAAACTGAGTGGTTGTTTATTTTATTTTTTTTAAAGATTTTTATTTATTTATTAGAGAGAGAGAATGAGAGATAGAGAGCACAAGAGGGAAGAGGGTCAGAGGGAGAAGCAGACTCCCTGCTGAGCAGGGAGCCCGATGTGGGACTCGATCCCGGGACTCCAGGATCATGACCTGAGCCGAAGGCAGTCGCTTAACCAACTGAGCCACCCAGGCGCCCCTGAGTGGTTGTTTAATTTGAGAAGTACATATCAGAATATCATAGCCCCAAAAACTCCTCATTCATTTTGAGGTCCTCTGAGTGAAGAAAACCAAAGCAACTATGAGTCAGTCGTTATTATTAGGCAAGGTGGTTTCCATGATATCAGTACAACTTTCCCTGGCCAAAGCTAGATTTTAGTAGCTCTGTATCAAGAATCTAGATCTTGTTGACAATGAATCTACAAAGATTGAGAGGAAGGAAAAAGTCTATGAAAATATATCAAATCTATTTACATCATTATTGACAAATATCTCATCCAAAATACCCAAATCTTTTTGTTTCTTATCTCCTTGTCCTTGATTCTCAGAGAGTATTTGCATAAATTAGTGTCAGAACAAGCAGCTAAAATAAAGAGAAAATGCAGATGAACAGAATCAGATGAACTGTAAGAAGCAGCAAGATAGCTTCCCATGTTTAGCAGTAAAGTGGCCGATGTTACATAACCTCAGTGTGTCCCAGGACTCTCACCATACAGGGTGCCATTTGCATGAGAGAGAGATGAAGGAGATGGATGACTCTTTACTACCACTGTAGTATGTATCTACCAGAAAGTAAAAGAAGAAGATGTGTCAACTTGATCTTTCAGATAGTTATCTATTAAGTAATAGATTATTCAATAGCCAACAATTAGATGGCAACTCATATTCTAAGACCAAAATCAGATATGACAGTAGAATTTGGGGTGAGAATATTCTGTTCTATAAGAGAAGGCAAAACTATTAATCCACTACACAGTACTTCACTTGATAGCTCTGCTGGAAGTCCTATAGTTGCTCAGATCATTTCTCTTAGGTAAACCTTCACAGTCTTACGGAATTTTCCCAATCTGAACTCATAATCTATCATATTCTGAAAGGCACATTCAAAATATCGTGGTTCATTGAATTTTTATTTTCTCCCTCCTACAAGACCCTATTTTCTGAAACTTTCTGCAATAAAAATGTATGCCAAGTCATCTGAAAAGAGATTTACCAATAATTCCTAAATATTAAACATCAAACAAACACATTTGCTTCTTCATGAAGGTCCACACATTAGGATGAGGAAAAACAATCACCCTCCTGGGGACATTCCAGTAGGTTCATGGTAATAAGGAACACAAGACCATTCTTGAGCATAAGTGCTGAACAAATGGAAAAAACCCACCTTAGGCAGTGGTAAGTAGAGGAAAATCAGACTCTCTTGTTCTTTTTTTGTCATAGCTTCCATTGTTTATATTCCTGAACTTTATTCCATTTTATATTCCTAATCTATGCTCCTTTTTAAACTGTAAACTAATAGACCTCAGAGTAGCTGATCCAATCATAGTATAAAGCATAAAGGAAACTTACATAATTATTTTTAGCTTTGTTTTTTAATGTGATTTTAGCCACTCAAAGGAAACTTATCGGATATAAATACAGACTATGTTTATATGATATCATCAAATGTGCATTTATTGGTTATAATTCATTATTTATCTCTCTATATATTTATGCATATTTATATGTCAATTTTTATAAACTGAAATAATAAGTATAACATTTATATACTTACATATTCCTTAGCTCAAGGAACTTTCAGTGCAAGGAACATAATGCATAAAACACTAAGCGATCAGGTAATCAGTGAGTAATCAGGTCTGTGTGGAGAGCAAGGACAGAGCAAGCAATATTCTGCTCAGTTACTCTCTAGCTACAGTTTCAGGTATATCATAAAAATACTCAAATACTCATTTATATATGTACAATATCAAATAATGTCCAGCACATAGCAACTGGTTCAACTTCTACCTACCTGCCAGTAAAGAATCTGTGATGATTTTCATGCATGAATTTAACTTACTAATTATCAAATAATCCCTTTACGTGTCCAGCACTGTTGTAAATTTTGGTGATTCAACGGTGAGCAGTGCAAACAAAGCATCACACACATTAAGCCAGTAAACATGTACATACAAAATATTTCATACAGGGATGTGCCATGAAGAAAATAATTAGGGTCAAGAGAAGCAGGAGTAAATGGAATGGGATGGGACTGTTTTGGAAGAGGATTTAGAGACTTCTCAAGGAAGACCTTTGAACAGAGTCCAAATGGATGAAAAGGAGTGACCCATATAGAGGGAGCGAAGTCCAGGAAAAAAATACAACCACCATATTAGAGACACCGAGGCAGGAAGGAATTAGCATACTTGAAGAACAGAAAGAGTATGGCTGAACTGTAGTTAATAAGGACAGTGGTCTGGGATGATGCTGGAGAAGACAGCAGGTAGACTAGAAAAATAAACAAACAAATACATTAATAAGTAAATGCTGGACTTGGTAAGGAGACTGCCTTTTACTTTAGATGTGATGGAAAGCTATTGAGAGATTTTAAAAATGGAAGAGACATGACCTGGATCACTTTGGGGGATGAAGGAACAAGCAGCCTGTTCTAACGGCAAGAGTGGTTGCAAACGGAACAGTAAGGATGTTACATTAGTAACAGAGATGAAAGATTATGATTTCTTGATACCAGTGCTCCTAGTGGAGATGTCAAGAAGTGTCTGACTTCTGGATTTGTATTTTTTCCTCTTATTTTTATTATTTTATTGCAAGTTTTTATTTAAAGTCCAGGTAGTTAACATATACTGTAATACTAGTTTCAGGAGTAGAATTTAGTGATTCATCATCACTTCTATTCAACACCCAGTGCTCATCACAAGTGCCCTCTTTAATATCCATCACTCGTTTAACCCATCACCCTACCCACCTCCCCTCCAGCAACCCTGTTTGTTCTTTATAGATAAGAGTCTGTTTCTTGGTTTGCCTCCTTTTTTACCCCATGTTCATTTGTTTCATTTCTTAAATTCCTCATATGAGTTAAATCATATGATATTTGTCTTTCTCTAACTGACTTATTTCACTTAGGATAGTACACTAGCTCCATCCACGTTGTAAATGGCAAGATTTCATTGTCTTTGATGGCTGAGTAATATTCCACACACCATACCTTCTTTATCCATTCATCAATTGATGGACATTTGCGCTCTCTCTATACTTTGGCTATTGTTGATAATGCTGCTATAAACATCAGGGTGCATGTATCCCTTTGAATTAGTATTTTCGTATACTTTGGGTGTAGTAATAGTACAGTTGCTGGATTAAATAGTGATTATATTTTTAACTTTTTGAGGAACCTCCATACTATTTTCCAGAGTGGCTGCACCAGTTTGCATTCCCACCAACAGTGCAGGAGGGTTCCTTTTTCTCCACATCCTCGCCAACACCTCTTGTTTCTTGTGTTGTTAATTTTAGCCATTCCAACAGGTGTAAGGTGATCTTTCACTGCAGTTTTGATTTGTATTTCCCTGATGATGAGTGAGGTTGAGCATCTTTTCATGCATCTGTTAAGTCATCAGGATGTCTTCTTTGGAAAAATGTCTAATTCATGTCTTCTGCCCATTTCTAATGGATATGTTCTGATCATAAAGTAAAACTTTTGGTAAACAGATATGGGAGATAATGAATGAAAGGAAAATCTTGGATCGCCCTGAAATTGTGTTTTTAACATACTAGGTAACTGGTGATTTAACAGATAGCAATTCATCTGGATGTCAAATGTCAAAACCCATTCACTCCCACCCTTGACCACAGCCATTCTCAAAACTTCTTTTCTCTGCACTGAGCCAGTGGCAGCTGACCCAGGAGAAAAGCTGACCCATAAGGAAAGTCTCCTCTAGGCTCACTTGCTAGGGGACTT
Source organism: Eumetopias jubatus (assembly GCF_037043125.1). Lineage (NCBI taxonomy): Eukaryota > Metazoa > Chordata > Mammalia > Carnivora > Otariidae > Eumetopias > Eumetopias jubatus. Next base: position 168,956,935 of record NW_028274809.1, on the reverse strand, counting down.
CTCATTGGGTTCAGTAAGTGAGAGGGCTTTAATGATCTCCTAAATGCTATTGATTTATGTATATACACTTCTAGGGGAAAAAACAGTCATTCCTCTTTCCAGGCCTATATATGTAACCATCCAGATAGATACCTAAACTCACAATGTTCTAACCTGACCTTTCCTTGGAAACATGCTTTCCTTCCTATTTCTCTTAATGAATCATACTACCATTCTGTAAATTCCTGAATCTCAAAACTATGAATGCATTTGATTCTCTACCAGCACATACTAGTTATGTTATTATGAATGTCATATTGATAAAATTCCAAAATATTTTTACTGAATTTTTTAATTGTCACATTTACTGCCTTTGCAAAGACACATGTAATTTCTTTCCTGGAATATTCCTTTAGCCCTTGGCGCCTCTATCTGTCCTCCATCTTTTTAACTGAATGGTACTACTAAAATTCAAATATTTTGATGTGTATCATCTATAATATCTTCAACAGCTTCTCAATACTCTAGGATTAAGTCCATCTTTAATTTGCACATAAAACATTATTTTCAGGGATGCCTGTGTGGCTCAGTGGGTTAAGTGTCTGCCTTTGGCTCAGGTCATGATCCCAGGGTCCTGGGATCGAGTCCCACATCGGGCTCTCTGTTCAGCGGGGAGCTTGCTTCTCCTTCATCCTCTGCCTGCCGCTCTGCCTGCTGCTCTGCCTCCTTGTGCACTCACTCTCTAATAAATAAATAAAATCTTAAAAAAAAACCCACATTATTTTCAGGTTTTGTTAACTAATACCTCATGATCAACTGTCATCATACACACATGCCCATCCTTAGCATGAGCACATGCACATACACATCCCACACTGAAACTCAGTAGAAATACAAGTGATTCTTGAACAACGCGGGTTTGAACTGCATGGGTCCACTTACATACAGATTTTTTTTCGATACAGTACATTACTGTAAATGTACTTTCTCTTATGATTTTCCTAATGACATTTTCTTCTCTCTAGTTTACTTTATTGTAAGAATACAGCATATAATACGTATAGCATACAAAAGATGTGTTAATGGACTATCAGTAAGGCTTTGGATGACAGGGGACTAATAATAGCTAGGCTTTTGGGGAGTCAAAAGTTATATGCAGATTTTCCATTATGTGGGGAAGTCAGTGCCCCTAACCTCCACATTGTTCAAGGGTCAACTATAATTATATTAAATTTTATGCTGCACAGCATAGTTTGCAACTACCACTTGCTTTGATCACTCTTTTCCTCTTGCATAGGATACCTTCTTTAAAGCACTTCCTCTAAACACCTATAAATGTAATCAACTCAAGACTTGCTTCATATGAAATTGTCCTTTGTCCCAGTTAGATTTATCTCCTTTACTCTTAGTGTTTCAAAATGAATCCATATTTCTATATTTATACTTCTAGCACTTTCTTATAAATAATAGTTTATTTCTCTCCCTTCCAATTAAAGAGAGAACAGGTTCTTTCCCAATACCTTGGTTATTAAATATTAGGCTCATTGCCTCAACAAATCAGGTACTCTGTTCTGAAACTGTAAACTTGGGTGGCATAAAAAGAATGTAGAGTTAAAGGAAATTATTCAGGGGTTTTGCTGTTGCCAGGCTCCCAGCAGTGGTAGTGATACCACAGTAATCCTGGTTTACTTGAGCAGAAGCTGCAGCAGTCAGTCTTCATGTGAACCTCTGGACAATGCATTCTATTCCACACTCTTCAAACCTAAACCGTTTTTCCAGTTACATCCTATGATATTTGGTATTTCATGTGTCTTCAACTATGTTGGTCTATTTTATATACATTCATATGTTTTTCTAGTTACCTTACCTAAATTTTACCTAGGTAAAAAAAAAAAAAAAAAAAAAAAAACCTTGACTGAAATGCTTTTATATACTCAGCACCAAATAATATGCTTACATCATTGAAGCTTAATTTATATTTGTTGACCGTATAAATGAATGAATAAGTTTCCTCCTTCAAGATGAATGTTGTAATGAACACTGAGTGCTTATTTTGTGTGAAGTGCTTTACAACATACTTTGTGGAAATGAAATTTAGTCACTCCTAACCATCCCTGTGAGATAGACATTATTTGAGCTTTACTGTGAAGAATACTGTAGTACAGGTAAGTTAGTCACATGGCTCAAACTCACACTTAGTATGTAATGAGGCTGGGATTTGTACTTGGACATCCATCTCCAGAACCCAAACCCATTCCATTGTCCTCTATTGCCTCTTAACACAGAATGAGAAGTATGTTTTGTTTGTGGTTATTGAGATCATTATTAATTTAATGAAATTAAATTAGTATACTAATTTGAATTTGAACTACAAAATTAGTATACTCTTTGAATTTTTAAACATTAGAGTACATTTTTTCCTACTGTCTTTTGGCCAAATAAGGAAATATAAAATATATAATGGTTTATCCAAATTCAGCGGAGAAGTGAAAATAATTTTAATAATAGTCTTCCCAACTGTGTGGTTTGCTTGTTAATCAGCATGATCCATAAATGAATCAGTTCATATTAGTAAAAACATCTAAGAGAAGAATATATGCCTTCAATTTTAAAAGTCTAGAATTTATCAACCCCAGTTAAATGAGCATGTTTTGTAAATTTGCATGTTATACTAGAAGTGTATAAATATTTAAGCATATCATACTTTATTATATAAAAATATGTACATTTGATACATACTTATACATGTGTATATACATATACCATTGTAAATGGGTATATATTTTATTTCCATATAAATTAGATTTTTAGATCCTGTGTCTTTATATAGGCAAAGTGTAAGCCAAAATAAGAATAATCTTGGCTTGGTAGATACGGAATACTGATGAAGAACTATCTTTTGAATTTCTTCCTAAATGCTCTTATATCAAGCCTTAGAACTGCAGGAACAGAGAGTTCCAAAGCTTTGGAACCATGACAAAGACATCTTCTCCTGAATTTTACATCATTTATTTCAGTTAACTACAAAATGTCAGGAATGAAAAGGATACCACCAGAAATTTTTTCAGATCTTAACTTTTCACCCCAATTATGTCCTTAAGAATAAAGTATAAAATATTTAAAAGAGCACAAAACTGAAAGTAAAAAGAAGCTGGCCAATTTACAAGAGACTTGCATTCAATTGTATATATTAGAGAAAGCATTATCTTCTAAAAAAATCAATATTCTACAATTATAACTTTTTCTTGACCTATCACAAAGTTGAGGCTACAGAGTTTATAATTTTGTGAAATAAAAGCCCAATATTTATCCTAGATATTGTTAAGTATACCTCCCTGAGTATGAGCATGCAATGTTTAGTTAGATATCCACATATATTTATTCATTATGAAACAACTGTTGAGGCAATATCAGATCTTGAAGCCGGTGGTGTGCAAAAACTTTGATTATTTTGCATATGAGTATGTACATTTATTACCTAAAACATACATATTATTAGGTATCAGCTCTCTACACTGAAGTCATTGACAATCACAGAGATAAATCATTTCCTGAATGGACCATTAAAAATATTTATTGAGTAATGTGTATTAGATGCTAATAATTTTGAAATATTTTTTATTCACCTGTGAAGAACAATGAATTTTAGCAGCTCAAAGGGAGATGCAGGATTCAGTTTGGCAGGTTCTATGTTAATTTTCTATTCTAAGTCTACTGGGAGGAACAGAAAGCTTTAAGAAAGTTGGAAAAGGAAGAGGTATTGAATGGGAAAACAACAGAATAAAACAGAATACAAATAGTAATAGTAATGAAAAATAAAATAGTAATGAAATTAATATCTGAACTAATTTAACCCAAATTCTTTACCATACTTTATCATACATAACTAGTAGTTACATAGAATGCATTTGTTTTTCTCAAAAACATTATTCTTCTATATTCTTTGGATTTCTGTTCTGATTTGTTCCTTTGCTTTTCAGGCCTGCTGCTTAGCTTTCACTCTGAGATTTCATTTCCTTGCCTTCCTGGGTTTGGTCATCTACTTTCTAAAAGCCCGGTATTCTTACCATTTTGCTTTTTATTTTATTTTATTTATTTTTAAATCCTGGAGCCTTAAGGAGTTCTCCAAGAGAAATCAGAGGATGATATTCATGGAAGATCTCTACAAATTAAAAATAGATATCTACATTATCCTCATACTTGATTGATATTCTGGCAGAAATATTTGAAGAAATGAGAACTTAGATTCTGCAAAAATTAGTTTTAAAAATATATAAAACATCAGCCTGAAAGGGTACCTAGAGTATCATATGGAACACAGAAAAAGGAAATCCAAATAGAGACCTGGTATAAATTTTTAAAGCAACAAGAAACAGTTCTGAAGACATGTAGAAATCAAAAGCAATTCATTAAAAATTAAGAATTGGTCTTCCTAAGAGCAACACAGGATATATGAAATCAGTAGATTAATATTTATCATGTTTTGAAGGTAAATAATTTATTATTTTTGATATGGAATAGTCACAATAGAATGAACATACACTGGGCCATGAAAATTCTGCAATTATTAAACAATGAACATCACTAGACTGTAGAATATAATGAAATTGCAAGTCACAAACAAATGGAGGTATTAAAAATACCTTATTTCATGGGGCACCTGGGTGGCTCAGTCTTTAAGCGTCTGCCTTCAGCTCAGGTTATGATCCCAGGGTCCTGGGATCGAGCCCCACATAGGGCTCCCTGCTCCGCGGGAAGCCTGCTTCTCCCTCTCCCACTCTTCCTGCTTGTGTTCCCTCTCTCGCTGTGTCCCTCTCTGTCAAATAAATAAATAAAATCTTTTAAAAAAATACCTTATTTCTGAAAATGGTAATAAATACCCCACTGGCAATAGAAAAAAAAACTTAAAAGAGATTATAGATTACTTAGAACTGAATTACTGTAATAGAATATGTAGGAAACAGCTAAAGGGAAAATTTTAACTTGGAAGACATTTTTCAGAAATAAAGTTTGAAAACTATGATCTGTCTTTAACTCTAAGTGTTTATTTAGAAACTAACTCCAAAGACTAACTCCAAAAAGCTTTAACCCCAAAATATTAAGACTATGCCCCTCAAGAAAAGAAATAATAAAGAAAAAGACATAAATGAAAGAATGAAGAAACAATTGAAGGTAAACCACAAAATCTTAAATGGTTCATCAAATATATAGTACTTCCCAAAGATTTCATTTTAATCAAAATTAACATACTGTTTCATCAAAAAAAAATTTGGAAAAGTTCTTAAACTAAAACAAAATTTCTCATATACCATGACTGAACACACTATAACTTTTATTCAACTGTAATATTTTGGTATTTAACTAACAAATTAATAGTAAACTGAAAAACACTGACCCTTCTCTTAGCTAATGCAATAAAATATCTATGTATCTATCTATCCATCCATCTATTATCTATCTTTTCTACCCAGTTCAGGAATACAACCTTAAAATGTAAACATTAAACAAAAACCAGACAAATGGACTTGAGAAGAACTTTATTTGAAACTGGGCTCCCCATGAGGTTCAAATCTAGATTCAAATAATAATTTCCAGTTTTCTAAATCTAATTCTTCAGTATCAAATTTACTATGTAGACCTCTGTTATAACTCAAATAATTCCGTATGAACATCCTCCTCACTATATTTCTCCCCGTAACAGAAACAAACACATACGTGTCGGCAAAATCTTCAACATATAATTTAGTACACACTGGAGCAATCATTTGTCTGAAACTATTTCATCCACATATCAGAATTTTGTCTATATTATTTTATTGTTTAATCCCAGACCAGCTACTTGCTATTACTGCTGAGTAATAAAAAGAAAAGTCAACTTGAAAATGAATTTCTAGGAGAATAAAAGAAAAAAATATTAATTTAAAACCAGAAATATATATGTGGGAAATGCATCTGTTATAGTGTATTTGACTGTATTTAGACATTTTAATAATTAATTTTCATATTTGACCATAGGTTTCTAGGGAAATATATTTATGTTTGAATATATATTGTATGTATTTAATATGTAAGTATATTTATTCACACATATATATTATACATTCAAACACACACATATATATATTTACTTATATAAACATGTGGGTAAATAATATTTCCAGGATGAATCCAACAAAAAATCATACATGGACTAATGACATTGTACTAGTATTTGCTATTTACTGCAACTGAAACAAAATCTGAATTCCTATGTATTATTTGGCAATCAAAATTCTATCTCAGTAATTATATATTAGTCATGACATCCCCTTTTCCACTGACATTAAGATATATATTTTCTCGTGGCGCCTGGGTGGCTCAGATGGTTGAGCGTCTGCCTTCGGCTCAGGTCATGATCCCGGGGTCCTGGGATTGAGCCCCACATTGGGCTCCGGGCTCAGCGGGGAGCCTGCTTCTCCCTCTCCCTCTGCCTCTCTCCCTGCTCATGCTCTCTCTCTCTCTCTCTCTCTCTCTGCATCTGTGTCTCAAATGAATAAATAAAATCTTAAAAAAAAAGATATACATTTTTTCCAACATAGTCACGTAAGTTCCCTGAGTTTCAATCCATAATGAAGATAAAAGTTTTTGAGATTTAAGGATGATTTTCTCTTCGTTTAATCTAACCAAATTTTTTTAAATAACCATCCTACTCATGATTTTGGAATTCCTTGTTAGCTTTAACTTGGTGTCAAGCCTCAGTTATTGAGGTCCTTGACCATCATGGCTTATATGAGATCACATACTCATGGGGGGAGTGGCTGGCCATTCAAATTTTGATAGGTTAGAACTAATCCTCACCCTCTGCCTCAAAGACATTTCTATGGTTTGTTTCCCTATTGCCTTCATCTTATGCATAGCCTTTACTTGACCTAGGGAACTCTATTCTCTTTTCTTTTGATAGACTTATTATTTTACAGTTTTCCTTCAAGAAATGATCTACACTTAAAATCTTATACCCTTTAGTCTACTGAGCACTATTGCTTTCATTCCTCCAGAGGTGGAGAATAATCTTAACTCCAGCAGGAAAACTTTCAGGATGCCATATTTTTTTCTTCCCATCTACAACTTTCTAAAATGGCAATACTGTTATATGTCATCAGTTACCATGTGCTTCTATGAGTCATTATAGTCTAGGGATTAGTACAGAATTCAAAGAATAAAAACCTGGGTCTTAAAATTAGTTGCACAACAAGCTAGGCAACTTGTGAACATCCATACACCTCATTTTCTCCATTTGTAAATGAACTAAATAATAATAATTTAAAAATCCTACTAGAGTTTGTTTTGAGTACTTATTATATCTAAAATATTGTATCTAAAATGATATTAATTAAATTATTAAATATAAGTTTACTCCCTGATAATAGTATTTACAAATGTCTACTCTATCTACAAATCTTGAACACCAGTTCAGTTACTTGTATGTCTTCACAGAGTTCTGCTGTATTTATTAATTATTTTTACAGTACCGTACAGTATTTAATACAATGTCAGACTGGAAATACATACTAATTTTTTACTTAATATATAATATCACGTCTGATGGTATATTTTGACTCTAAAATGTGCATAAACTGAGCCAACAGAAACACAATTGTTATAGGCGTGCATATAAAATATTAAATTCAACAGACAGTAGGCAATATTCTGCTATTGAAAGATCAATTTAGTTATAAACAAGCAGAAAAATGCTGGTTTTATTATAAAGATTATTAACCTATTTATTTACTTTAAAGATTTTATTTATTTATTTGACAGAGAGAGAGAGCAAAGGCAGGGGGAGCAGCGGAGGGAGAGGGAGAAGCAGGCTCTCTGCTGAGCAGGAAGCCCGATGTAGGGCTCAATCCCAGGACCCTTGGATCATGACCTGAGCCAAAAGCAGAGGCTTAACTGACTGAGCCACCCAGGCACCCTTATTAACTTATTTTTAAATGACATCTTATTACTATAACTACTTAAGGGTACACTGAGAAAAATAACTTTCAAAAATCAAGTTCTATAGAATGAATTGAAATCTTTTTTATTCCCTTAATGTCAGCTATGACATTAAATTTTCAAAGTTTTGTACATGAGTCACTTTCTACTAACATTCATCTGCAATATTTTTATTGATTTTATTTTGCTATGGTATGTTGCATTGCATCTGCTGGTGCTAAAGTTTATCTAAGATCAGCATTTTTTTCTATGGGCTTTTTCAGTGTTTGCTTTTTGAAAACATTTTCTTACTGCTACAACACAATTGTCTATAATTTAATTTATTCATATTTTCTTCTTTAAACCTACTAAAGATTTAACTCTTTATTGTGTAAATGTCACTGGGTTTTTTTGAAAGATTTTAGATTTTATTTCTTTTAATAGAAAATCATGCATGTTATCATCAACTTATTTGAAGACACGTGACACTGAAGAATCCTGGATTTTGCTTTTCAGTGTAGTTCAATTTCTACTGGATTTTCATGATGCAAACATATGTGTGTATATATATATATATATATATATATATATATATATAAAATGATACATTATAGTCAGGTAAAAATTATAAAAATGTAATTTATTAAGCCATTTTAATGTCACAAGAGAAATTATGGAAAATAACCAACTCTTCTGATATATTTAGTAAAATACCTTTTTCCCTACAACATATCAACATTTGATACATTCCAATGTTAATATTTAAAATAACACACAGTATACCTGTAAATGCTACAAAACAGTTGTCTATTTTTGTCTACCTCTTTTGCACCTTCACTATCATATATATGAATGCTTTTAGAATATAAGAAGAAGTCCAAAAAAGGTTCCAGGACAACTGTCACAAGTCTAAGGTGAATGATTAGGAACATCCACAGCATATGTGATCTAAGTATGCTCACATACACTATTTTGAAGATTAAAAGGTGTCTTTCAGTTCTTATACTGCCTCTCCTCAAACATAACCCTCAATTCATAACAGAAACATAAAAGTGGGGGGTGGGGGTGAAGGAGGGGGCATTCTATGTTACCCAAGGAAACAGATACTAAAATTTCATTAAATCAGTATATGTTTTTTATAAGTAATTCTAAGCCAATTTTATATTAGTTTATATCATCATTCCTCTAGATTAAATAATAGTTATGAGATCTATTTTTCATATGCTATTGTGCCAAAACTGACAAAAACCTGATGAATGGATTAGCTAAATATTACCTATTTATTATTTTTAAAATTATTATTTAACTAATATTATAATAAGCAAATTGTCGAAAGTTGCCTTTAAGGATATATATTGAAGGGGTACCTGGGTGGCTCAGTCGTCAAACATCTGCCTTAGGCTCAGGTCATGATCTCAGGGTCCTGGGAGTGAGTCCCGCATCAGGCTCCCTGCTCAGCAGGGGTCTACTCCTTCTGCCTCTGCCCCTCCTCTCCTTGTACTCTCTCTCTCTCTCTCAAATAAATATTAGAAAAAAGGATATATATTGAAGAAATTGAATTTACTGTGATTACTGATAAAATATCATTTTGAATTAATCTCACTTTCACTTTGCATTCATCATCCCTTTACTCAGCAGATATTTACTATATACATCTTAGTGCACAATGATACCAGAGGCACTCTTCAATTATTTGCTTAGATGCAAATATTTTTTGCTTAAATATTTTAAGGATAATATTCTGATTATTGTCTGAGGTTTTCAGAATTCCAGGTTTTCAAAATCCTGAAGGAAAAATGATTGTTTTAATTTTAAATATTTTCACCTTAAATATCTAGTTACCTATGAGCACAGCAGATCTCACTTGTGTATGAAAATAATCTATTATAGTTGTAAGAAGGAATTTTCTTACAATTTTTGGACAAACACATGAATTTAAATCTCTTAGAGTAATACTGTATTACAGTATTCTATATATTTCTTCTATATATTTTAGAAGAAAAAAATACAACTACATATGTCTACGTAAGATATTCTATCCTGGTCCTCTCTCCTGCAAATCTCAATATTTACACTAGCCAAACCTAAAGTTTTCATCAAGAATCAGTACAGGGGCACCTGGTGGCTCAGTCGGTTTAGCCTCTCACTCTTGGTTTTGGCTCATGTCATGATCTCAAGGTTGTGAGACTGAGCCCTGCATAGGCCTTTCTCTGTTCACCTGCATCCCTGGTGTCTCTGCTTACAGAGCAGAGCCTGTTTACAATACTCTCTCTCCCTCTCCCTCTGCCCCTCCCCACCCTCCTTTTATCTCTCAAAAAAAAAAAAAAATCAGTATAGATACCTCTCTCTTGGCTTTTCGTTCTACTATGGTAAGTCCTAAATTTCAACCTTATTGTACTTCAGGTAATTAAATATGTGTAATTCAACCTTCCCTAGTCTTTTGCTTCCCAGCAATTTCTCACTAATTCAAATCTGCATTTCTTCAGTAAGACAAATACCATCTAGTATTACATGAACTTCTTAGAAGGTAGTAAACCTCACTTTTATTAGAGAATTCCAGTCTTCATCAAGCCAAATAGTATTATTAGATTTGAAGTATAGTTCAGTGATTATATCTCCCATAATTTATTTTCCTGACCCTTGGGACTACTAATCTTTATCTTCTCTGAATTTTATAGACAGTAAAACAATACCATCAACATCATATCTTGCCTCAAAAAGCCTTAACAGTATGTCTACTTTTTGTCATCATTTAGGACATTTTTTGACTGGAGATGAGCTGTTATTTATATTGTCATAATTAATAACACTGGGTGAGGTGCCAAATTCATGCTTAATATAATATTTAATAGTTTATCAATTAATTTGACAATGAACACCTTTTAAGATTCATGCTGGGATTATAATAAAAAATAAAATAATCACTTAATTTGAGAATATCCTCATCTAAAGTACAGGCAGTAAAAAATATTGTTAAGTTTACTGTTGCTATGGAATAAATTGTGTCCCACCTACCTCCAAAATTCATATGTTAAAATCCTAATGTCTAGTATATTAAATGTGTATTTGTAAATGGAGCCTTTAAGAAGGTAATTAGGTAAAATAAGGTCTAAAGGATGGAGCTCTAATCATTGGGACTGGTGTCCTTAAAAGAGAAAGAGACATCAGGGATGCAGGTGAACAGAGAAAGGGCTATTTATAGACACAGCAAGAAGACTGTCATCTACAAGCCAAGGAGAGAGGATCTAGGAGAAACTAAACCTGCCAACACCTTTATCCTGGACTTCCAGCCTCCAAGACTAAAAGAAAATAAATTTCTGTTGTTTAAGTCACTCAGTCTATGGTATTTATTATGGGAACACTAGCAAACAAACAAAACTCAAAATACAATATCTTCTATGCAGTCTGGCTTCTGTGAGCATGAATGATTATTAATTCTTTAATGAAAATATAACAAAGTCTATGCTGTCCAATTACTAGCACTTTATGTTATTTTAAAATGGCATGACAAACATTTTCTAATTCCATATTAGAACTACTGTAGTGCTTTCCTAATTAATGCAAAATCTCTTATTACATACAATTATGCTGTGTTATGGAGAAATTAATATAACATTTCTTTTATGGAATTGCTAAATGGAGAAAAAATAAACTCACTTTAATTTGGGTTTAAGAGACTACGAAATTAAGAGCACTTTTAAAGAAAAACTGAAGCATGTACCACTTTGAAATTGAGAGGGTAATATCTCAAAATATTAGCCAGAAGATATAGTAGCAATGGTTAAGTGTAATTTTTAAACTCAAAACTCAAAGGGCTTTCACAGTTCTAACTACTGCATATCTTAGTAAAATTCATATCCTCTTAGGTGATCAAATACTTTTTCCTTCCTTACTAAATAAACTGCCAATCACTTCCACACCATATAATGACTGTTAAAATTTCATATTGGAAGTTTCAGTTCTATCTGCTTGAAAACTTTTTTTATAGATTTTATTTATTTATTTGACAGACAGAGACACAGTGAGAGAGGGAACACAAGCAGGGAGAGTGGGAAAGGGAGAAGCAGGCTTCCCACGGAGCAGGGAGCCTGATGTGGGGCTCGATCCCAGGATCCTGGGACCATGACCTGAGCCGAAGGCAGACGCCCAACGACTGAGTTACCCAGGCACCCCGAGTAATTGAACATTTTGATGGCCTCTTAAAAATTTGTATTTAATATGTGTAAGATTTTTTATTTCAAATTTTCATGTTTAAAGAAGTTGTGCTTATAAAACATGTGGTCTGTGGGGGCGCCTGCGTGGCTCAGTCATTAAGCGTCTGCCTTTGGCTCAGGTCGTGATCCTGGAGTCCTAGGATCGAGCCCCACATCGGGCTCCCGCTCCTCCCCCTGCCTCTGCCTCTGCCGCCGCTCCCCCTGCTTGTACTTTCTCTCTGTCAAATAAAAAAATAAAAAATCTTAAAAAAAAAATGTGGTCTGTGACCTAGTGAATAGGAAATTGGACTAACAGCTATTAGAACTGGTACCTAGGCCCACCTGTTAGACTTACTAGCTTTGTAGGTTACAGCAAGTCATTTAACATCTTTGAGGTCATTTATTCTGTAAAATACCCTGTCTCTAGAGAATACTTGATTGCACTAGATGTATTACACAGGGGTTGGTAAAATCTATTATTCAAATACAAGTTATTTTAGAGTGATTAAAATATTTTTGAATTATTTAAAATAAAAGGGATGATAAGCATATTATGCTTCTATTGATTTGAGACAGATTTTTGTATCACTTTCATTATATTCTTAAATGTTCCAAAATAATAAATTATTTCTTTGTCTGATATGCCCCAAGTTAAAACAGTTTAGCTATTCAAAACATGGTCACCATTTTAAAAAGACATGCAGACCAATACATGCATGTATGGCTAGTCCTAAAGTTGTAGGGTTTTAACTCAAGATAATTCGAGTAGTTGTCGCATAAACTCTTCATGTGGCTCTCTCTCAAAAAAGTAAGCTACTAAAAAAAGCTGCTCACTCTATTTCATGTGAGATACCAAAAGTCACAAAGAAAGAAAAAAGCAAATAAGCACACCCATAGTCCCTAAGTGAGGTGCTCAATGACCAACTGAAGACTTACAAAGAAGAATATGAAAAACCGGTTTTGTGATCCTTAGTGAGGCTATAAAAAGTATGAAACGGAACAGACTGCACATTCATTGTTCAATATGTAAATCATCTTTTCTTGTCTTTTTTTCTTTTTATAACATGCTGTTTTTTTAATCCTGTGAGGCTTTTGCCCCTCCAGTTTTATTGGGATATAATTAAGATATATTAGTTTGAGGTGTACAACACAATTATTTGATATATGTATATATTGAGAAATGATTACCATAGTAAGTTTACTTAACATCAATCACCTCACAGTTACAATTTTTTTATTGTAATGAGGACTGTTTAGATCTGCTCTCAGCAACTTTCAAATATACAACAGAGTATTGTTAAGTAGAGTTGCCATGCTGTATGTTACAGCCCCAGAACTTACTTATCTTGCAATTGCAAGTTTGTACTTTTTGACCACCTTCAGACCCATTTCCCCTACCTTCACCCCCAACATTCTGCCTTTGGCCAACACCAATCTCTTCTGTTTCTATGAGTTGGTTGCTTTTAGATTCCACATACAGTATTGATCTTTGTCTGTTTTATCTCACTTATTTCACTTAGCATAATGCCCCTCTAGGTTCATCCCGTTGTCACAAATGGTAGGATTTCCTTATTTTGGGGGCTAAATAATATTCCATTGTATATATATGCCACATCTTCTTTATGCATTCATCCAAGGATTGACATTTAGGTTGTTTCCAAGTCTTGCCTACTGTAAATGCTGCAATGAACATGGGAATGCAGACATCCCTTCAACATAGTGATTTTGCTTCCTTTAGATATACACTCTGACATGGAATTGCACGATCACATAATACTCTATTTTTAACTTTTTGAGGAATCTCCATACTGTTACCCATAGTGGCTGCATCAATTTACATTCCCACAAACAGTGGACAAGGGTTCACTTTTGTCCACAGCCTCACCAACACTTGTTATCTTGTCTTTTTGATGACAGCCATTCTATCATCAAAAAGGTGAGGAGAGATATCTCATTGTGGATTTTGATTTGCATTTCCCTGGTGATTAGTAATGTTGAGTATATTTGCATGTACCTACTGGCCATTTGTGTGTCTTCTATAGGAAAATGGCTATTCATTTCCTCTGCCCACTTTCAAATCAGAGTATTTGTTTTTTGCTGTTGTTGTTAATGAGTTCTATGAGTTCCTTATTTTGAATATTAATCTCTTATCAGATAAATGATTTGCAAATATTTTCTCCCATTCTGTAGGTTGCCTTTTCATTTTGTTGATGGTTTCTTTTCCTGTGCAGACACTTTTTAGGTTGATGTAGTTTCATTTGCTTATTTTTACTTTTGTTGCCTTTGTTTTTGGTGTCAAATCCAAAACTCATTGCCAAGGTTAATGTCAAGGAGCCTACCCTCTATGTTTTCTTTTTTTCTTTTTTTTTTTTTTAAAGATTTATTTATTTAATTGACAGAGAGAAAGAGAGACAGAGAGAGAGGGAACACAAGCAGGGGGAGTGGGAGAGGGAGAAGCAGGCTTCCCACTGAGCAGGGAGCCCGATCCCAGGACCCTGGGATCATGACCTGAGCCGAAGGCAGTCACTTAACCAAAGGAGCCACCCAGGCGCGCCCCACCCCCATGTTTTCTTCTGGGGTTTTATGCTTTGAAGTCTTACATTTAAGGCTGTAACTCATTGATTTTCATATATGGTGTAAGACAGACATCCAGTTTCATTCTTTTATATTCTTTTACATTTATTGAAGAGACTGTCCTTTCCCCATTGAGTATTCTTAGCTCCTCTGTTATAAATAAATTGACTATATATGTGTGAGTTTATTTTGGGGTCCATTCTTTTCAAGTAAGATTGTCACCATCCTCTACATCTCCTTACTCCACCCTGATGGAGAAGGTATAGGGGTACTGTAATTGTTAATTTTATATGTCAACTTAATGGGGCCAAGAGATGACCAGATAGCGGATAAAAAAATTATTTCTAGGTGCGTGGGTGAGGGTGTTTCTGGACGAGATTAATATTTGGACAGGTAGACTGAATAAAAAAGATCGCTCTCACCAATGTAGGTGGGCATCATCAAATCCACTGGGGACCTCAACAGAACCTAAAGGCAGAGGATTGGCAAATTTGCTCTCTGCTTGAGCTAAGACATCCATCATTTGCTGCCCTCAGATTTCATTGCTCCTGAGCCTTCAAACGCAGGCGAGGATTTACATCATTGGCTACCCTGCTTCTCAGACCTTCAAGTTTGCAATGCATTTATACCACTGGTTTTCTGAGCCACCAGCCTCCAGACAGCAGATGATGGGATGGCTCAGCATCCATAATTGTGTGATCTAATCACTCATAATAAATCTCTTTCTATATATCTATATATGTCCTATTGGTTCTATTTCTCTGGAGAACCTTAACACAAGTGCTTTCTCCTTACTGACAACCAAATGAGAACACTTTCAGGGGACCACCAGAAAATTTATGTGAGCCCCATAGTTTTAGTGGATGTTGCTTTGGAAGTCTATAGGCAAAAAGTGGACTGAAATGACCCATGAAGGCTTACTTAGTAGGTAAGACTCAAACTGTACCTTCACACCTGGCTGGGAAAAACTAAAGACCCCATAAAACAATACAGCTGAGGTTTCCTGACATCTTTTTTTTTTTTTTTTAGATTTATTTATTTTAGAGAGAGTGTGTGCATGTACCGGGGGGGAAGGGGTAGAGGTAGAGCATCTTAGGCAGATACCCGCTGAACCTGGAGCCCATGTGGGGCTCAATTGATTTCATGACCCATGAGATCATGACTTGAGCTAAAACCTAATTCTCAACCAACTGAGCCACCCAGGCCCCCAGGTTTCCTTACATCTTATTAAAACACCAGACATAAGTGGGTTTGTAACACGAACATAAGGTGGACAAGTTGAATGAGGAATCATAAAAGCTCCCAAATGGATGAGAGATATTACTTGTGTCAAACTGCAATTGGGAGATTTGAGTTAGAGACATTTGAGAAACCCACAAAAGTGTCCTCAGGAACTAAGAATAATTGAGATGCAATTCAAAAGAAACCATCACGCGTCCTTGTACGAAGACATTATCTACACTCAAATCTGGAGAGACCAGGGGCAGCCTCATGAAGGGAGAAAAGAAATACATAAAGCTGAAGAAAACAGTGAAATCCTCTATCCAAGGCCAGTTTCATTCCTTCTCCTCTAGTTCTAGCGCAGGCTTTCCAGTTTGAGCCATGAAGGGAAAAGCTTTACATTAGGTATGATTATGACATTGGAGTGGTAACTGTAATTGCTTAAAGGAGCATGCGATTGGAGCTCAAATGCCTGGAAGTTATTGTTACTTAAGAGTGTGGAAAAGATTACATAGCTCCATCTAGTGGCAAGGAAAAGACAGGCTCAGAGAGACTTCTAAGCAAAGGTACATTTTTTCATGTGTCAATAGAATTCCATTAACAAAGTCGTCATACTAAACCATGGTGCCTTAAATTCTTTCTTTTCTCTTAAATGTGTTTTATCATCTGCTTTATTTGCTTGTTTGTCTTCTGGTTCCTGCAGAGAATAAGGAAGCTGGACTAAGGAGAAAGATATGGAAGAAAAGTAAGGCAACAGGTGGTACCTTTGCCAACTTTGGCTTCAACCCTAAAATGGCCTAAAAAGACCTTAGTGATTAATTGGAGAACCCACTCCTAGTGGTAAAAGAAAAAAAAAAAGTAGATATAAATACTATTTTTTCTTTTTCATTTATCTAACCATTTTTTATTGAATAAACATCCCTACAAATTACAACATAAGCAAACCCATCCATTCTAAGAGTATACCTCAATAAATTTTAATGTATTTATACATCCAGGTAACTATCACCACAATCAAGATACAGAATGTAGCCATCTGTTACTCTTGGTGATTCTCCTGCACCGCACATGGCAGAACTAGCTTTGTGTTACTAGAAACAAGACTTGCCTTTTTAAGTGTTCTCTATAAATGGGAAGGGTACAGTATACCCTCTTGTATTTGGTGTTTGTCACTTAGCATCACGATTTTGAGAATCATACTTGTTATTTCATGTATCAATTGACCATTCTTTTTATTGGCATTATTATACTATATGCATAGGTCAAAATTTGACCATTCACCTCTTGATAGATATTTTTGCTGTTTCTAATTTTCAGCTACTATGAAAAGAGCTGCAATAAAATGGTTGTACAGATATCTGAAAGAATATATATTTCCATTTATCTTAGATAAATATTCAAGAGTAGAATTGCTAGACTTATAGTAAGTATATGTTTAACTTTATAAGGAATTGCCAAAACATTTTTCAAAGTGGTTATACTGTCGTAGATCTCCCACAGCAATGTATGAGAGTTTCAGTTAATGTACATGCTTACCAACACTTCATTTTCTGCCTTTTTAAATTTTAGCTATTCTACCAGTGCATATAGCAGTATCTAATTGTGGTCTTAATTTGCATTTCCCTAATGACTAATTATGGTAGGCAGCGTTCCAGTACTTAGTTGCCATTAGCATATGTTCTTTGGAGTACAAATTCTTTGCCCATTTTAAATTGGGTAGTTTGTCTTCTTATTATAGAGCTATAACAGTTCCTTACATATTTCAGATACAAGTCATTTATCATATATCAATATTGCAAATATTCTCTCCCAGTCTGTGCTTTTCATTTTGAATGGCATTTACCAAAAAAATAGTTTTTAGTTTTGTGGAAGCCAAACTTAATCATTTTATTTTTCCCAACTAGTCATATGTTTTGCCTATCCCCAGATCACAAAGATTTTCTTCTATCGTTTAATCTAGAAATATCATAGATTTAACTTTCACTTTCCAGGTTTATAAACCATTTCAATTCAATTTTTGTTCATAATGTGAGGTAACAAAGTTTTTTTTCTCCCATATGGATATTAAGTTGCTCCATCAACATGGTTGAAAAAATTAGCCATTCCCTCCGTTGAATTACCATGGCAACATATCATTCACACATGATAAGTCCATCTGTGGACTTTCTAATCTTTCCTATCGATCTACATGTATATCCTCAAGCCATATCACAATGTCTTAATTAGTGTAGCTTTATTATAAATTTTAATCACAGAAGTGTGTATCTTCCAACTGTGTTCTATTTTTTCTACATTGTTTTGGCTATCCCAAGTCCTTTGCAATTCCATATATATTTTAGAATCAGCTTGCATACTTCAACAAAAAGATAGTCTGTTGGGGTTTTAATTAAAACAATGCTGAATGCACTCAGCAATTCAGTATGAATTGACATCTTAACAATATCAAGATGGCCACCCATGAATATCTTACATCTTCCCAAATATTAATTTCGGGACTTTTAAATGCCTTATAGCCATGTTTTGTAGTTATTAGTGCCAAGGTCATATATGTGCTTTGTTTAAAATTCATCCCTAGGCACCTCATATTTGGGGATGCTAGTTTGAATGACATTTTTTATTTTGATTCCATTTCCCAATTGTTTCCAATCATTATTTTCTAGTATATAGAAATACAAATAATTTATAAATGACTTTTAAAAATCTTATTAGTTCTATTAATTTTTCTATGTTACTCAGGATTTTTCTTATATACAATAATGTCATATAGGCAGATAAAGAGGTATTTACTTCTCAGTTTTTGTTCTTTGTATATTTTACTTATTTGACTGACTTGCTGCTCTAGGAAAATCTCTAGGACTATGTTGAACAAGAGTGGTGAGAGAGTGCATTCTTGCCTTGTACCCAGTTTTTCCAGTTTTCACCTTTCCTTCCTTCCTTCCATACCTGTTTTCTTCCAGCCCCGTTTCCTTTACGCATTCCTCCCGTCTTCTCCTTCCTTCTTCTCTTTCTCCCTCCCTTCTCCACCCGCCCTTTCTTCTTTTTTGTAATATTCACTGTTAGATTGGGAAATTTCCCTGTATTGCTGGTTGTATGAGAGTTTCCATCATGAATAAATGATAAATCTATTCAAAATTTTTTGTCTCTGATAATCTTATTTTCACTTTTGTTTGGTTTATTGATGAATTATATTGAGTTTTGAATGCTGAAACAATGATCTATTTTTGGAATACATCCCACACGATCATGATGTTTTCAAATATGTTTTAAATATGTTTTATTTAAATTATCTTCAAATATGCTTTTGGATTCTTTTTCTCATGCACACATACATATGTAGGGAGAGTCTAGGTTTATGTGGCATAGTGGTATATAGTTTTGTTTTATTTTTCCCACAATGCCTTTGTCTGGTCTTGTTATCAGGATAATGTCAACCTCATAAAATGAGTGGTAGTGCCACTGTCAATCCTTTATTTCTAAAAAAAAGTTTGTGTAACTCCAGTCAGAATGGCTAATGTCAAAAACACAAAAAAAGAAGTGTTGGTGGGGATGTGGAAAAAAGGAGCCCTCCTACACTTCTGGTGGGAATGCAAACTAGTATAGCCACTGTGGAAAACAGTATGGAAATTCCTCAAAAAATTAAAAATAGAACTGCCCTATGATCCAGTAATCACACTACTGGATATTTACCCAAAAAATACAAAACACTAATTTGAAAGGATATATGCTTCCCTGTTTTTTGCAGCAATATTTACAATAGCCAAATTATGGAAGCAGCCCAAGTGTCCAACAACAGATGAACAGATAAAGAAGTGTGTGTGTGTGTGTGTGTGTGTGTGTGTAAAAGAATATTATTTAGCCATTAAAAAAGAACGAAATCTTGCTATTTGCACAAACAAGGGTGGATCTCGAGAGTATAATTAATGCTAAGTAAGTCAGTCAGAGAAAGACAAATACCATATGATCTCACTCAGATGTGGAATTTAAGAAACAAAATTAATGAACATAGAAAAGAAAGAAAGAGAGGTAAACCAAGAAACAGACTCTTAAATATAAAGAACAAACTGATGGTTACCACAGGGGAGCTGAGTGGGGGGGATGTGTGAAATAGGTGAAGGTGATTAAAGAGTGCACTTATCATGACAAGCACTGAGTAATGTACACAATTGTTGAATCACTATATTGTATACCTGAAACTAATACAACACTGTATGTTAACTTTACTGGAATTAAAATAAAAAAAACTAAATGAATGAATGAAAAAAAAAGAAAGGAAGGAAGAAAAACAAGCAAGCAAGCAACTTGGAATATGATAAGGCATCAGTAGATGCAGGCTATTATTGTAAATAAATAATTACTTACTAATATTATAACCTAATAAATTACAGCAAAAAATTTAAAAATTTTTAAAAATTTATAAACAAAAAAAAATTTATGTAGGATTGGTATTACTTTTTCCCTAAATTTCTGAAAGGATTTGCCAGAGAAGTCTTTTGAATCAGAAGTTTTCTGGTTGGGAAGGTTTTTAAGTACAAATTTACTTTCTTTAATAGAGATAGTCTATTCAGATATTTTATTTCTTTTTAAGTCAGTTTCAATAATTTGTAATCTTTTAAAGAAACTGTATTTCATCTCTCAGTTGAATGTATTGCATAAGACTGTTCATATTTTCTTTTTCCTAAAATGGCTATTGGATCTGTAGTAATATGCCGATCTTTATCCAAGATATGGGCCATTTGCATAAACTCTTTTATATTGCATAATCAATCTAAGTAGATGTTCATCAATTTATGAAACTTCCAAAAAAACCATATTTTTGATTCATTGATTTTATCTTTTGTTTGCCTATTTACTATCTTGTTACTTTTATCTTTATCATATCCTTCTCCCTAGGTTTTGAGTTTAATTTGCACTTCTTTGCTGGCATCTTTTGATGAAAACTTAGATAATAAATTTTAGGCTTAGCTATTTTTTAATATAAACATTTACAACTATACACTATATTCTAAGTGTTGTTTTAGCTACATCCTCCAAATCTGGATAAGATATGGTTTATTTATTTATTTTTATTTTTTTATATTCTGCCAAAGCATAGCATACTTTATTATGAAAAGGTAACTTTTGGTAGCAATGCTAAAAGTGGCAGTTGGGTTTTTGTTTTTTTTTTTTTAAAGATTTTATTTATTTATTAGACAGAGAGAGACACAGGGAGAGAGGGAACACAAGCAGGGGGAGTGGGAGAGGGAGAAGCAGGCTTCCCGCTGAGCAGGGAGCTCGATCCCAGGATCCCAGGATCCCAAGACCCTGGGATCATGACCTAAGCTGAAGGCAGACGCTTAATGACTGAGCCACCCAGGCTCCCCAAGTGGCAGTTGTTTAAGAGCTCTTTGCCAACATGAGGTCTAAGACAATATGGTTTTATTTAAATTTTTTACATTTCCGATTTTATTATTTTTTAATCTGGGGGTAATAATAGGGTTTCACTATGAACATGCTTTATAGGATTTCATCCCATCAATATTACTGAGACATATTTGAATGTCCTCTATGATCTTGAAGAAAACCTGATTTTCTAATGTTTGAAGTAGTTATATTATTGCAATTATGTTACTTTACGTATTTTATATTTTTAAAGATGTTTGTTTTCTTTTTTTTTAAGATTTTATTTATTTATTTGAGAGAGAGAGAATGAGAGATAGAGAGCACGAGAGGGAAGAGGGTCAGAGGGAGAAGCAGATTCCCTGCTGAGCAGGGAGCCCGATGTGGGACTCGATCCCGGGACTCCAGGATCATGACCTGAGCGGAAGGCAGTCGCTTAACCAACTGAGCCACCCAGGCGCCCAAGATGTTTTGTTTTCTTACATTAAGACTTACTGGGAGATTCCTATGGAATTCTTCTTTATTTTCTGTCAGTTCTTGCTTCATGTATTCTAAAGCTTTATTAGATATATATAGCTTTATGACTTTTTATATCTTCTTGAAGACATGACCCTTTTTTTATGTTCAGTTAGCCAATATAGAGTACATCAGTAGTTTTTGAAGAAGTAACCCTTTTATAATTATGAAATATCTTTATTTCTGATATTTATTTTCCTAAAGGTTATTTTATTTTTGTGAATATAATCAATCTGGAATTTTCTTGATTAGTGTTTGCATGATAAATCTTTTTCACATCCTTTTCTTTCAAACTGTATATAACTTTATATTTAAAATGTATTTCTTGTAGGTAGCAAAGAGTAAACAATACATGCCTTTTAATTGGTATGTTAGACATTTTGTAATTGAATTATTTATATATTTGAGTTTAAGCATTTTATCTTACTGGGTTTTTTTATTTTTACTATTTATTCTTTGTTCTTTTTATATTCTTTCCCCACTTTGTTTTGGTTAAATGTATTTAAATGTATTTATTTACTGAACCTTGGTTTGTGTGTGTGTGTGTGTGTGTACATGCTCATGTGCAAGTATATACGTGAGTGATTGTTTAGAATTTACAACGTGGATCCTTAACTTAACATAGTCTGCTTTTAAATAATATTATACCCCCTTATAATTAATGCAAGATTTCCATCATTGCACACCAGCATTTCCCACCTCTCAACACCTGTGATTCCTCAAGGACCACTCAATTTAAATAAATGTCTTATAGGGAGCTAATGATTCTATATCCTCAGCCATTGAAAAATACAGTTTTGTCATCATTTTTATTCTTTGTTTTTGTTGTTATTGTTATTAGTAAAATTCGATTTTCCCCCCACAGTCCAAATATTTATTAGTCTCTGTTAGGAACTGGTAAATGCAGGTATTCAAAACTTAATTCATATCAACTAAAAAAAAGTCATGAAGTCAAATACACATATAGGTGTTTATTTCTCCTGATTTCTTTGACCTTATATAGCATTACCATCCCCTTAAATTGTTACAAGGTAAAGAGTATGTATGTATGTATGTATGTATGTATGTATGTATGTATGGCAGAAGTATATTTGAGTTCTGTTCTCCAAGTCTTTATAGTTAATACTGAATAGTGAGTTAGTTAACAAATAAATTTGAAGAATGTCAACCAGTAATAATATGCTATTTCAAAAACCTCTTCATTGACTAATTTAATCAATCACATCTAGACAAAAGTAAGTTTCTCACCCTTAAGGCTCTGACTCCCCCTGCTTGTCTACATTAATTTGTTCAATATTCCACTATGTTTTAAATTTGCATACAATATGCATTTCTGAGGTATCAAAATTATATTTTAGAAGAATTTACTATACAGTAGGTGAATTTTTTTCTAAAACACTTTTATGAGCTAGTCCTAAAATTATTACTAAACATTTACTTAAAAACAGCAACATATAACATATAATGCAACATAGATGTGTCATACTGAATGGGAGAAGATATTTGCAAATGATAGGTCCAACAAAGGGTTAATATCTAAAATAAAGAACTTAAACAACCCCACAAGAAAAAAAAATAATCTAACTGAAAAATGGGCAGAGGACGTAAATAGACATTTTTCCAAATAAGACATACTGATGGCCTACAGACACATGAGAAGATGCTTAACATCATTAATCATTGGGGAAATGCAAATCAAAGCCACCTTATACCTGTCAGAATGAGTAGAATCAAAAAGACAAGAATTAACAATTGTTGGCAAGGATGTGGAGAAAAAGGAACCCTCACATACTGTTGGTGGGAATGAAAATTGGCATAGCCACAGTGGAAAATAATATGGAGGTTTCTCAAAAAATTAAAAGTAGAAATACCATATAATCCAGTAATTCCACTCCTAAATATTTACCCAAAGAAAACAAAAACACTAATTTGAAGAGATACATGCACCTCTCTATATTTATTACAGCTTTATTTGTAATAACCAAGATATGAAAGCGGGTCCAAGTGTCCACTGAAAAGGACAAAGAAGATGTGAGATTGACACACAGACACACACACACACACACACACACACACACACATTATTCAGCCATAAGAAAGGATGAGATCTGGCCATTTGTGACAATGCAGATGGACCTAGAGTATATTATGCTAAGCAAAATAAGCCAAGTCAGAGAAAGACAAATACCCTATGTTTTCACTTACATGTGGAATCTAAAAAACAAAAGACTAAACAAAAAAAGCAGAAACACAAAATAGCTTAAATATTATCAACATATTATGGAGTTTAGAAAAACAATTTTTCCTTTATTCTTCCTCTTATTTTCACATGGTTGATCTAACTTAACTTGTCTTCAATGAGAATCACACCATTGATTGTGACAACTTAACTCAGTAAAATCAGGGGTGCCTGGGTGGCTCAGATGGTTAAGCTTCTGCCTTTGGCTCAGGTCATGATCCCAGAGTCCGGGGATCAAGCCCTGCATCAGGCTCCCTGCTCAGTGGGTAGCCTGCTTCTCCCTCTCCCTCTACTGTTCCCCCTGCTTGTACTCCCTCACTCTCTCTGTTGAATAAATAAATAAAATATTAAAAAAATAGTTCAGTAAAGTTAGTATTCTCTTGGGGTCAAAAAGAAAATAATACATTTTTTTCTAAGCCGAATTCACATTTGGGGTTTTCTGTGCAGGTGCTGCTAATAAACTCAAAGAGAAGTTAAAAAAACAAAAAGCAGAAACGGACCCATAAATACAGAGAACAAACTAGTGGTTGCCAGAGGGGAGGGAGGTTGGGGGGGATGGGTGAAGCAGAGTGGGTGGTACAGGCTTCCAGTTGTGGAATGAGTAAGTCATGGGGTTAAAGGGCCCAGCATGGGAATTGTAGTCAGTGATACTGTGGTATTGTTGTATGGTGACAGATGGTACCTGTACTTGCGGTGAGCAGAGCATAATGTAAAGAATTGTGGAATCACTGTGCTGTACACCTGAAGCCAATATAACTTTGTGTGTCAGCTACACTTCAAATTAAAAAAATAAAAGATAATTCAGGGGAAAAATCACATCTGCAAAAACCCCTTTGTCATGTAAGATAACATATATACAGGTTTTAGGGTTTAGATATGGGCATCTTCGAAAGGACCATTATTCTACCTATCACAGCAGTCCCTTTACTTTCTATATGAAGTTCATCTCTTTGGCTGTTTGTTTTCTGACAGAATTCTTTATCTTACTTTTTCAGATCTCAGAAATCTGCATACATTTTATTTATACAATGATATTTTTAATTTTCAAGAATTCTGATTCATCTGTTTTTTTTAACTGCAGGAAACTCACAATTATTTCTGAAGATTCTAATTTTACTTGCTTTAATTTTTTTCTATTTTCTGCATTAACTCGTTTTCCCAGGGAATTTGTCTGTTTATTTATCCTATGAATCACTTTAAGACTATTAATTTTCATTTAATATTAGTGATTAGGTTACCTATTCACATTTCCAAATCAGGACCTAGAGGAACAGAATTGGTATCTTGAGTTTGGCATTTCCATCACATGCAAAAATCCCTGTTTCTCCAGCAATGGGTACAGATTCTGATGCCAGAAGCCCTGGCTCCATTCAGGGGGTAGGGACTAGTCACTGGGAGCCTGTTTTTAAAGAGGGGTGGGGATTTACCCATTAGAGGCCCACCATGATAACCAAAGTCACTTGCAAGCACAGTGTGGCACCTCTTTGAACCCCAATGCCCACTGTGGGGGCCCCTCATAGATCATTCACCCTAATCAGGGAGCCATTCCTTCAGCTTTACTCAAGGGGGAAATGTTGCATCAGCCTTTGGATGGTACAGTTATTTCAGGGCTCTTCATTCAATTAAGCCTCACTCTTTCCTGTTTCCTGATCTTGGGGTCCCTCCAGAGTTTTGCTGGGAAGATTCATATTTTCTTGGTCCCTTCCTTTTTCCATTTGTGTTGTTAGCTTTTAAGTCAATGATATGTGCCCCTATCTGCCTTATGTCTTTCAGAAAGTCCTAACTATTCTGATCTGCTGATAGCAAGCTCCCTATACTTCCCCAGTGATGTTATCATTTTGTTTATATTTGCATATAAAAATAAGTTTAACAGACATAAATTAGACAAGTACTTGATACAGTTATGAGAACTCTAAATAATATAGCTCAATGAAAAGTAAATAGTGTAAAAATGGTATGGCTATAATTGGTTTTTGAATCCTTGACAAGGAATACTTAGAAAATTCTAATTAGCAAAAACAGAAATTAACCAGGCAATGTCTTGGTAAAATTATGTGCCCTGGTAAAGTAAAATTTATCCCATAAAATTATTCAACAGCATAATCCAAAAGTTAAAACATCACTTTTAAAATAAGTCCTCTGATGAATTAGTCAAATACATAACTTTAGAAAATTTCATTTAAAATTTAAATATGAGGTTGGCAAATTTAAAAATTATTATTTTTTACTAATCTGAAATTCAGCACTTTATTTTAAATATTTTATATTTCTTGCCTGTATATAATTATAAAGAACATTAAGAAGAAATTACATACTGTAAAATCATTGAATTGATTTTGTTTAATTCTAACTAATCTTCTAAAAGAAGTCTAGTATTTTTTTCTAACTTGATTCCGGCATCCATCAAAAGAAGTTATTTAATGCTAGAATAAGAAGTAACAATTCTATTTCATGATTGAGTGCTTTTGTGCAATACTCAGTGTATACCTCAGTCTCGTACAAAAGTGATAATGCATTGTTTTCTCATTAGTCTTTTTGTGGAGCATGGAACACTGATTTTGTGGAATTGGGTATTTATTTCTAACTAGTAAAAAAAAGTGACAATTTAAATTCATATTTTCTTTGATAACTAATTCTAAAATAACCTTCTTGATAGAGACATGCAATACTCTTTTATTCCTAAATGCACACATGGGATATTAGTATACAATGAGTTCAATTTCACAGTGAAATCTAGTGTCTTTTGGTTCAATAACATCTTGGTGCCTTGGGGATAGTAGGTATTCAATACACATTTACTACTGTTAATTCTTTAATTAATACTCTAGGACAGTATGTCTGATCAAAGTTAAAATTATACTGCAAAATTAAATGAAAAGATGCAGTTTAGTGCTTATAAAAGAAAAACCACTTTAAATAGTTTGACATGGTGAAAAGAAGCCATTTGGACTAAAAACTAGAACATATGAAGCAACCTTTCCTCTAGTAGACCAAGAAGGCCTAGAGAAATGTAATGACTCTCTTAAATAACGTGACTACTTATTGAGAAAATTAGGAGTTCTTAATTAGTTGCCAGATTTTGAAACCAGGCCTTCTAAGTTCAAATTTTAGTTCTACCAGCTGCTAATTTGTGATCATAAATGTGTAATTCAACCTCACTATAACTCAGGTTCCTCATTTATAAAACAAAAGCAAACTAATAAATAAGAATGTAGTAAAGATGAATTGCATTGTTGAATCATTGTGACAATATTTGAAACATTGTACTGGGAGTGTTACACTGTTTTCTTTTCAAATTAACATATATGCATACAAATTTTTGAATGATATATTGAACAGTAAATCATTTTTATTGATTAGTTGATCTTCTATTCATCTGTGGAAAATGCTAAATTATATTTTAAGTTTGTATTTTAATTTCAGTTAGTTAACATACAGTGTTATATTAGTTTCAGGTGTACAATATAGTGATTCAACAATTCCATACAACACCCAGTGCTCATCACAAGTGCCCTCCTTAATGCCCATCACCCATTTAATCCATCCCTGTGCCCACCTCCCCTCCAGCAACCCTCAGTTTTTTTAAGGGTCGGTTTCTTGGTCTCTCTCTTTTCTCCCTCTTATTTTACCTTTGCTCATTTGTTTCTTAAATTCCACATATGAGTAAAATCACGTATTTCTTTCTCTCACTGACTTATTTCACTTAGCATTATATTCTCTGGCTAGATTATACTTTTATTTGAGATGTGTTTGAATATATATTTGGTATCCAAATTGATAAAATTCATAAAGACATGAAAAGTAACTTATTAAAAAGTCTTTATATACAATAATAAAATACATATATTTTGCAAAACTGAGATTCAGAAGTTTGAATTTCAGACAGATAGGTAAGGTTTAAGTATGAAAATTTAAGGCAGAGAGAGAGAGAGAGAAAGAAAGAGAGAATGAAAGAAAGAAGACTAAATGATGATCCTCAGTGAATGAGAAAAATATTCCATACATCTGATGTTTGGGGGTTAAATTTTAAATTATCCCCACACTGAAACTTTTGCCACAATATTCTCTCCAATGCAATATATTCTTTCATACTTAATTTTTTCTAAAAGTAAATGCTTTGCAGAGATTAAACATTTATTTTAAGGTCTATATTATCTGATATTAGTGTAGCTACTCCAGCTTTCTTATGGTTTCTGTCTGCATGTATCAACCTTAAAAATAAAACTGTCCATTATTTTATCATCAAAAATGGGCTTATTTGGGAATAGCAGAGAATTATAAATCTGGACAAATAAGCTACCACAAAACTACAGGCGAGTCTGGAAAACAAAGAGGACAAACACTCTTACAGAGAAAAAGGAGAAGTTGGAAGGGCAGTTATAACCAAAGAGTCCATTAGAGTAAATTGGGAGTTTAAAGTACAGTGGATTTTCACTGGGTGAATTATGACAGTCTCTCATCAGTTGGGCACTGTTGGAGGAGGAGGAAACATTTCTTCCTACTTCTGGGATGGGAAAAGTAGTAGCTAAGTAGTATGGACTTGCAAGGTGCATCTCTTCCTGTTGGGTCTGCAACTGACAATGAGTGGTGGAGTGTGAGAGCTTTCCCTGTTGGCCCCTCCACACCATTCTAAATGAGGTTTCCTTGTACTAATTTTCACACTTGATATATATTTACATATTTTCACTTTAAACTTAATTGTATATTTGAATTTAAAGTTTGTCTCTTTTAGAGAGCCTATAGTTGGATCTTGTTTGTTTTCTTTTTGGTCTGAAATCTGCCATTAATTAGACTGTTTCATCCATTCAAAATTTAATTACAATTGATATAGTTGTATTTGTCTGCCATATACTGTAATAGCTATTATTTTATATAATGGTAGGTCAGTTACAAAAGCTTATATAGCAATTGAGAGCAAGTACATATTTATAGTTTGTTATACTAATCCACTCATATATCATTTTTGATTCTTTTCATTTGTTTCTGTGGATTTGAGTTACTATCTGGTATCATGTCCTCATTCCAATACAGCTTTGCTTCTACCTATGTACTTGGTGCTATTGTTGTCAAATATATTATATTCCCCATATATTATAGGTCCAACAACATAATTATGTACAAATGGCTACTCACAACTGCTTTTTAAATCAGCTAAGGAAAAAAAGAAAGCTTATGAACATTACATTTTATCTTGAATTACATAATTACTTTTACCGGTGGTGTTCACGGTTTGGTATTGGATTTGAATTTCCCTCTGTGTTTATTGTTTTCAGCCTGAAAAGTTTCCTTTACTATTTACTGTAAGGCACCTCTGGGGCTCGCTAATTTGGCTGTTTGTTTGCTCATTTGTTTAGTGAACTGGCTGAACTATTTTTGTGGCATCTGTTTTCTCTGTCTTGTAAAGCCTCTAATGATGCTTTGCAGTGGACACAGGCTTGAACATACCCAACGTCCTCTGTGTTGATGGTTGTTTTAACTGGGCTTTATTCAAAAGCCTCATTTCCTGATCTCTGAAAAGCTGTCTGTGTGTGTTGGCATCACACTTAGCTGTTAGGCTCCACCAACTGCTGGCTGACTGTTCCATCGTTTTTGACAATAATTTGGAACATAAATTACTACACAGTCTGATCCAACTCCACTTGGACTTCTTCGCAGAGGTGGTTTTTGAAGCTCTCTGTGAAAGTTTTGCTTTCTGATTCCAGGAGGGATCATCTTAGCTGTCTCTTTACCTGGCTATTTTTGGTAAGTTAAACTGATTTAAAGCATCGGTTATTTTCATGAAGATATCAACCTTCCTTAGTTGCTCACCATTAAAGCCTCTCTTGCTTTCAAGAGGCCTGAGGCTAAAACTCCCCTACACTCTATTCAAAATAGTCCTTTTTTGGGGGGAGAGAACTTTGGTGATCTCTGTTCTTATGGCCTAAATCTTTCACTGGGGAAAATTTCTGAGCCATGCTCTAGCAATGTGGTTGGGGACACTTGACTGCTTCTCTTATAATAACATATCTGGGATATGAAAAGTTTCCTTTAATATTTACTTTAAGGCACCTCTGAGGCTTGCAATTTTGCTGTTGTTTGCTTGCTCATTTGTTCAGTGAACTGTCTGGACTATTTTGGTGGTGTCTGTTTCCTCTGTCTTGTGAAGCCTCTGATGTTGCTTCTCAGTGGACACAGGCATGAACATACCCAATGTTCTCTGTGTTGATGGCCCCTCTTCTTCTCTGCTTTACCCCCCTGCTGTGGCACCTCCACCCTATGAATGAGCTGGGTGAGGGCAACTGGAGAAGTATTGTCATCCTTCCTCTCTTAGTGTACAGAGGCAGCTTTTTGCACTGGGGCATGCTGAAGAAGGAGCCCTCTCCACTGTTCCTGAGGTTTGGCTTAAGCAACAAGGAGCTGGGTGTGATGGGAAATGCTGGTGATATGCTACCACTGGGAAGATTTTATAGCCTTTAACAGGGGTTCAGATAATGACAAGGAACAGACCATGGCTCATGTCCAGTGGTGTTTCCTTTTTCTTCATGTCATTTAGTAAGTTTTCTGGAATAAATGTTTATTCACTTGCTTTCTGTCCTTAGAATAATTTCCAGAGATTTTAATTTTTTCATATAAGTTTCTTCAGTTGTGTTTGTTCTACTGAGAAGTGATTCCACAGACCTCCTCATAGCACTATTCAGGAAATGGAATGTAATTTGCATATAACTAATGCCAGCCATCACATAAAAGCATAACATAAAACAAAGACCAATAAAGAAACGTAGATAATTCTAAGCAAACTCATTACAAAATGAACAAGGATATAAATAAACTAAAACTTCTTTGTGACATACAAGATACATTTCCTGCATAAGTGACAGCATAATTTGGAAAATTATTTTTGTGACTCACAATGGCAGTAAGAGGACTGACAGCTTCTTTTCAGGTTTTATGCTCTCCCTCTTCCCTTTACTTATATTACATACAGCATTTAAAATCTTGTTGCCATAGTTACTGGTATTAAAGCACACACATACAAAAGAATCAGACCTGGAACTTTGACTAAGATAAGAAATTATATTATACCCAAAATAAAAGAAGAATCACTACAGTGAAGGGTACTTAAATAAAAGTTTTCCCCTCTGACATTGTACTATATTTCTTCCCTGACATTGAATTATATGTAGTTCCCCCAAAAGGTTATAAGATTTAAAGAAATTTTAAATGTTTCCTTAAAAGAGTCATTTTTAGGAACCAAAAATGGCATCATATTTACAAATGCATTGTGTATCAGGTAGGTGATGAGGACATGAGAAATATATTGCATGGCAGTGAGAAGTTTATTTATCCCATGCACAAATTACAATATATTCTCTCATTAATATGTAAAGATAACATTCTGGTCAGTATTTTTATTAGCAATAACATTTATTTGTCAACTCAATGGTATACAACTGACATTTCATCAAAGAAAAATAAAATACAATATATAACACCATTTTAAAAGCTACATTACTGTATATGACTTTGCACAGTATGATAGCCCATTCCATAAGGTCATTGTGAATTAAATGAAAAGGTAATAGCTGACCTGATATGGGATTTGACTCTTAACAGTATGATGCCACATATTATATTGCAGTAGATGCAGCATTTAAAGGGTTTTAAATTGCTTTCTTTTTTTTTTTTTTTTTTGTCAAAAGAGCACACAGAGTAGAAATGTTTTTTTAAAAACAACTTGGGCAGTTTTTTTTCATTATTATAACCAACTCCACAGCAATAAGCCACATCACAGAACACATTAAGGCTTTCCACTTGAAATCAGTCCATTAGATTTTCTTCATTTGAATTCCACACATGAAATATAAAAGCCTTGAATTTACCATATTTTCTATACACTGGCTTCATTAATATCTTTGTATATACAGATATAGATATCACACACCAACACACAATACACACAGATATATATAGCAGGGTGGTGCCAAATTAAGGAGACCAGAGAGAATACTTTCTCTTCGACTCTCACTCCTCTCTGGTTCCTTTTATACATAATAAATAAATAAATAAATAAATAAATAAATAAATAAATAAATACTGATTAATTTGTCAAGGGAAATTTGGAAATTTGAGCAATTTAACATGCTTATATTTAGGACCAAAAATTAATAACTGAAGAAGAAAGAAAAGTGCTTTAAATTTTCAGATTATCTAGAACTAGCACTGACTTATTTTCTTCAACAATGCTCAATTTTAGATCTTCTATCCTTCTTAATCCCTTTCTCAATTCCCTCGGTTATCAGTAGAAATATAAAGGCTTCAACTAATTCATGAAACACCCTTAATTTTTTCTTGCCACACACACACATACATGGAAAATAGTCCAAATTTCAGCAAGAGTACTCTCCACTCAGGTACTCATACCAAGAATTTAAGAGTGACTTTCTTGGTCTCCCTCTCCTCCTCAAAATCAATCACCAATTGTTTGATTGCATCCCTGAAATATTTTTCAAATCTGCTGTTGATCTAGAGGGCCATGACACTAGTAAGAGCCACTGTTCTCTCACACTTAAACCTCAGCTACTATGGAAAACAATCT
The DNA here is from genome assembly GCF_037043125.1 of Eumetopias jubatus. Taxonomy (NCBI): domain Eukaryota; kingdom Metazoa; phylum Chordata; class Mammalia; order Carnivora; family Otariidae; genus Eumetopias; species Eumetopias jubatus. Next base: position 168,924,309 of record NW_028274809.1, on the reverse strand, counting down.
GGAGGGTTCTCAAAAAATTAGAATAAAATAAAATAATAAATAAATAAATATAAATAAATATAAATATAATAAATAAAATAAAAAAAATTTACAAAATGGAAAATATATACAGTTCCTCCAGTGCCCACTCATTAAAGTTATCATTATTTAAAAAATGCATTTTCACTCAATTCTACTTTTCTGAGAGCACTGATGTTGAATACCAGTAACAGGGAACACATAGCTCTTTTGTTTGATTTCATGAGACACAGATGAACCAATAATAGGACAAACAACTTAAAGCAAGGCAAATAACCTCCCTTCCCACCAGTATCAACCTCATTGATATTTCATTCTGAGGAACCTCTAGAGGTTGTGGGATAAAGAAGTATAGCAGTGTTGACAACTTAATTGGAATTTCAAACAGAGCAAATCATTTCAGTGAGCATTTTATTGAACACACATGGATAGGCAAAGCCCGGTGATAGTATATGTGTAGGCACAAAGGTGAAGGGAGTGCGCACACAGCTGTCAGGGTGGCTATCCGGGGTCGGCGGGGGGGGGGGGGTTCTTGATTCCATCGAGAGTGCTTCTCATTGTGGCTCTTTTTTACTATATGTTGATTCTCTCAGACCTCCTCCATCATTGGTATACTTGATTATGGCAGTTCAAATATTCCTCTGAGGGGTCACTATGGAATGATAGAGGGACTACAGAATAGAAGGAGAGTCCTTTTAGTAGGTAGGACTCTCACATGTAAGGTTTATGATTTCTAAGTTGAATTTTCTTAATGTGCACAATGAAGAATACTACTTATCTTTAAGATCACACTTAACAACTAATCCAGCGTTTTCTGGATGTGGATATTACATATTAAGCCATATAAGAATCTCTGGCTATTCAACCCTAACTACCTTAAATATTGTGCCTAAAATTTAGACAGCTGAGAGAATAAGATAGAATATTACGCAGCAGCCTCTTCTACCCCCAACCCCATGGATTTTCATTAGTCCTGAAACTGTGTGGACACTGGAACTCTCTGAAGGTCAGATATGACCTCATGAGTAACAGCAAAGGAAATGACATTTTTATTTTGGGAGACATACCTCCATCCTTTTACTTTTTATACTTCACTTTAGAATCCTAAGTACGCCACATGTTTCACAAGCTTTGTTGCCCTGAATAATTCATTTCCAGTTTCCTGTTATACTCTCTCGTGGCTGCTTTTTGATGAAACTAATTTCAGTTAGGTAGCTGAAACAAAATCTTATCTTTTCTATTCTCAAAATTTTACTATCCTCTTCTCCAAATTTATGGAGCTATCTGTGTGGTATACATCTCATCCTTTCAGGTTTTTCTCTGGCTTCCATATCACTTATACTTTATAGTATTTTGTATGTCCTATTTTTCTCATAGGTTGTTTAGCCAAGGTTATTTCTCTGCTCTTTAAAATAATAATAATGCTAATTATGGTAGTACCTCCTATTTAAGAAGTGGATAGAATCTCTCCAGTATAACACTATGTTCTTTGCATACATAAACTTGTTGAATACAAGAAATTTTTTTTTATTAAGTACAAATTCCTATTTTACAAAGGAAGAAAATGAGACTCAGAAAAATGAAGCAATTTGTCTAAGACTACAGAGCTAGGAAGTAGTAGTGGGTGAAATCCAACAAAATATAATTTCAGTGACTGAGATCTGAATTATGATGCCATGAGTACATTATCACTGTTACTTAGAGAAATTGTTCTTATGATTTTTATAGTGAGAGTACTCTCTTAGATGATGTAGTCAATTATGTTTATGAAGTTTCAGTAATGTGTGTTCAACCAAAATACAATTAAAGTGACTTATTATCCCTATGAAGTGATTTTCTTAAGAAAACAACAAGCTTAAGAGATGAGGGCAGACCAAAGGGCAATTACAAATTAAGAAGGCTTGACTGGAACATTTTCCTACCTTTAGTCCAGTGCTCTTCCCCTGACTTCATAACAATATAATCTCCCAGGGGTCATAATTGTTTGGTTGTTTGTTTTTTCTTCAAAATCCACCACTCTCTGTACATAACTGGACTCTCTGAAAAATTTCCTCTCTTTTTACTACCCCCATTTTTAAAACTTGTTCTCAGTTCAGAGCCACATTAAAAGATAAAATGATACTAAGGAATGTTAGTGTGTTAATGGCAGGCACCAGTGTGTTGAATTATATTAATTTTTAACAGAATATACAATCTTTAAAGGATTAATAATTTTAGGCGATTCTAGATAGGGTGTAGTTAATAAATTTTTAATAATTGATTCATTAATGAGAGAATTTCAAGGATTGGCAGTTGCAAACACAGCTTGCACAGTTTGCCCCACCTCCATTGCCATCTTGCACCAGTAATTCACACAACACAATCAAATATGTGTTTTGCTATTTCTGTTCATGGTGTCTCTCACATTTCAGAAACACCTGTAAGTAGAGAACCTGAAAAACAGAAACACTGACAGCTCTTTAATTTTTTTCCTGGATTACTTTTCAAGGGTATTGAATAGTGAATAGCCCTGGAAGACAGAGACAGTGTTTCCTTCCACAGTTGAAGGCAGAATTGTTTGCTGTTGAGTTTAGTAAAGATAAGCTTTCCCTCTCGGGAACAGATTGGCCAGGTATGCTTGCAGTTCATTATAAAAGATTGAAGTTTCATACTCTTGAAGTTTCCCGTCTGGGACACAAACCAACTGTATGTACTGCATCCATCTTAACGCACCTGCACAATGGGCTGGGAACGTGGGTTGGGAAATGTGGAGAGGAACTGATAGGATTGTGAAGTCCATGCTTCTTGCTGTATCTGAATAACAGTCCTTTTTCTCTGATACAGATTTCTCATGTTTTCTGTCAGCAGACATAAAACTGTGGTAGGCTAATTTGAGAGTCTACGATTAGGGTACATCTCAGATCCTTCTCTATTCTATTCTATTCTTTCATTCATTCATTCATTTTAGAGAGAGAGAGAAATAGAGAATACAAGCAGGGGACGGGGCAGAGAGAGAGAATACCCAAGCAGACTCCCCATGGAGCACGGAGCCCAGTGTGGGGCTCGATCTCACAACCTACGAGATCAGAACCTGAGCTGAAACCAAGACTTGTATGCTTAACTCACTGAGCCACCCAGGTGCACCTCCTTCACCATTCTTTTTTTTTTTTTTTTTTAAGGATTTTATTTATTTATTTGACAGAGAGAGACACAGCGAGAGAGGGAACACAAGCAGGGGGAATATGAGAGGGAGAAGCAGGCTTCCCGTGGAGCAGGGAGCCCAATGCAGGGCTCGATCCCAGGACCCTGGGACCATGACCTGAGCCGAAGGCAGACGCTTAACGACTGAGCCACTCAGGCACCCCCTCCTTCACCATTCTTCACATCATCCTGTTTCAACATTAATCCCAGGATGATCACAAAGCCTAGAAGATGGCTACCCCCATAGCTTCTGTGTGTTTCCTCTACTTCAGTTTTCTGTAAAACTCCAACTAGCATAAAAAGTTACTATTTTTTACGACTGTTACATTATAAAGAAATCTAATTAGAAATGGTGGAAAATTAATGAAGTTAATAATTCATATAATTAAAGAAAACCCTGCCAAATTTAAACTGAGAAGTTGATATTACATAATTGATGTAGTCATTTTTTTGCATTTTGAATGCAGGAGTTTTTCAAATAAATTATCTTAATCTATAGTAATGATTTTCAAATTATCTTCTATATTTGCCAGAATACCTAGGTAATACTTGCAAGTATAGTATTACAAGTATACATTACAGTATATCTATAATACTTATAGGTACAGATTTTCAAAGTGGAAATCTAAGCAGACTACAGGGGACAAATTAATCTCCATTTATATACTATTTACTACTATTTCCACAAAAATGGGAGATACATTGGGGGTAAAATATTTTGCTCCTCTCCATATTCCAAAAGCCTTCAAAGTTTATTCTAATTAGATTCAAACAGGAAGATACTGAAGGAAAAGGAAAACTCTTTGACTGTGCAATGCATCATAAAAGTAAATGGAGGAGAATGTGGCAGAACCCTATTCCACTCCTGAATTTGGCATAATGGTGGATGAAAGTTAATCCAGTGAATGAGTTACTGATTTTTTTTTCCTCTTTCAAGAAAAACCACTGGCAAACACTAATGAATACTCATGCCACAGGATTTACTCCTAACAGTGGTGGACACATCACATTCAACTGGTAAAACAAATGTTTCTCTCTCTGATACAGTGGTTACTTGGAGAGATTGTTAAGACTATTCGTGCCTGACCCTGTGGCCAGTAGCCTGAGACACATGGTCAGATACTGCAACAGCCTCCATGTAAACATATGTTAGACAATACTATGTCCTCTATTGTTTCTAACTCCCTTTTGTAATTTTCATTTATGTGTCTTTCTACCCTCTTGCACCCCTGTGTTTTACTAACACTTTGAATTCTAACTATTCTTGGTCACCAGGTTCAATCATACTATAATTATAGTGAACTAGTATGATTTTCTGTGGAATATTTTGCTAAAGGTCAAAGACAAGAAATTAATGAGGAAGTTGGGCCTAAAATCCACACATTTCTGTCTTTACAAGTCCACATATTTAACAGGTTAGAGTCTCTTAACATAATCATATTTTTAAAAATGTAATTTGAAATTTGAAAGACTATTGTCATTCATTTGTTCATTCTTTCATGAATTTATTGAAAAGAAACTAAACTGGGCCTGAGGATGAAGAAATACATACCATAGAAAAATGTGACTGCTCTCAAGCAGTCTGTTTCAGGCTTAAGCCTAAAACAAATACAAATGTGGTATGCGAGAGTTAAATAGGGCATTTCTATCAAATCCTTTAAATCCATGTTAAAAGTTTGACTTTCACCTGAAAGCATGTAGAAGGTTAAAAAAAAAGTGAGCAAATGTTTATTTTCAAAATATTTTCACTGCTATGTCAAAAATGGATATTCTTCATGCAGCTGGTATAGCAATTCATTTGAAAATTGACAGCATTTTAAACTCAGGTATAAACAGCAGTTATAAAACAGATTCCAGACACATTTAAAAGTAGAATAAAATTAATTTAATTTTTAAAAATCTGATGGTAGATTCATGAGAGAGTAGGAGATGTTCAGAATCACTTAATCTAAAACATTATCATGGGAAACTGGTTTGATTAAAGTGTCATCTCATGAACTAAGGTTTAAGAGACAGACTGAATTTTGGGTGGGAAATAATGAGTTCAATTTTGTTTATACTGGTATTGTAGTACCTGAGAGGTGTCAAATGTGGATATAAAATGAGAATTTTGAAATATGGATATGAATTTCAGTAGGCATCAGAGATGTGTAATTTGAATTTTATTTTATCAGTAAATTGATGAGAAATGAACCATGGGGATGAGTAAGTTAGCCCATAGCCTATATATGACGTATTGATTGCTCTGTAACAATTTACCTCAAAGTTTAGTGGCTTAAAACATTTACTATTTCACAATTTTTGTGGATTAGGAATGTGAAATGGCTTAGCTGATGCATTTGGCTCTGGATCTCTCGCAAACATACATTTTTCTCAAGTCTCCACTGGGAAGGATTGACTTCTTAACTCACTCATGTGGGTGTTGGCAGGATTCAGTTACTCATATGCTGTTGAAACAAATCCTCAGTTCTTCAAGAGATATTGACTGTATCTCTCAGTTTTTGGGTTTGTTTTTATTTTTATTTTCTTTAAAGATTTATTTATTTATTTATTTGACAAGAGAGAGACACACCGAGAGAGGGAACACAAGGCAGAGGGGGTGGAAGAGGGAGAAGCAGGCCTCCCGCCGAGCAGGGAGCCCGATGTGGGGCTCGATTCCAGAATCCTGGGATCATGACCTGAGCCGAAGGCAGACACTTAATGACTGAGCCACCCAGGTGCCCCAATATTTTATTTATCTGAGAGAGAGAGAGAGAGAGCCCACAAGTGTGTGTGGGGGAGGGTAGAGGGAGAGGAAGAAGCAGACTCCTCTTTGAGTAAGGAGTCCAATGCAGGGCTCGATCCCAGACCTGGAGATCATAACCTCAGCCAAAGGCAGACGCTTAACTGACTGAGCCACCTAGGTGCCCCAAGTGTCTCTCAGTTCTTGATACATTTTCTTCTATGTGGTGCATCTCACAACATGTCAGCTTGCTTCATCAGTTGTCAAATCAGATGGCAAGAGAGAATACCAGCAAGAGAGTGAGTGCAAGCCAGAGGAGAGTCACTGTTATTTATAAACTCATACTAGAAGTGATACCCCATTAATCTATATATTCTGTTCATTAAAGCCAAGTCACTAGGTCCAGCTCACACATAATAGGAGGAGCTTATACAATAGCATGGCTACTAAGAGGTGTGGTCATTGGGAATGATGTTAGAAGCTGCCTGCCACAGCCCCAAGAAGTGAGAAGGAACAAGAGGAGGAGACTCATGGCCGACTTGAGAAACATATTTAAGGTTACCATTTAAAATTAACTGGTACAAAGCTAAAGTAATATTTGATGGATGTTGCAGCATTATTTAACTTCATATTTCACTTAAGTTATCCCAGAAATATGGAAACTGCTAATGTTTTTAACTATAACTTAAATTGAAGATTCCATGTCCTTTATTTAGACCTCATTTTACTGATTAATGTTCAGCAAACATCTGTTTATTAACATCTTTATGAAAAATGCTACAATTAACATCCATTCAATTTATATCCAAAATGGGAAATACCACTCTACAACTAACAACAAAAAGTTATATTTCTGATGACTACTATTAAACCACTCATTTCCTATCTCTTCTCCAGCTGAATATTTTGAATACAATTTGATATTTTGATTTTTTGAGTTATTAGTATATACAACTATAATATTCTGAAGGCTCTTTCTTTATATTCTATTACATTTTTATTCCAACCCAAACTTGTACAGCTCATACTGATGAATTAAATCCAGTGAGACATAAATCACAAGGCATTGCCAGGTGACTGCCACCATGTTTAAGAAAACTACAAGGGAATCACAGACTAAGAACACAGATTGAAGGAAAAAATAACACTTAACTGCAAGAAGTACATCTAATTATATAAGATTATTTGTGTGATTCACTCAGTCTTATGATTCATTCCTTGTTCATGATTTTGTGACCTGAAAGCAGTAGCATTCTGCTATAATGTCATGAAATCATAGCAAAAATTGCCTAACACATTAGCAAATATTAACAAATCTATTCTTAAGTACACTTAAAACAATTCAGTTTAATAGCTGACTGATTTCTCAGTATTAATGTTATCATATTTTGAAACAATCTCTTAATTTCCACTTCAGACACTCCATTGTTATAGAAAGACAAAAGATCTTTGTATGTTGATTTTGGTATCCTGTTATTTTGCTGAATTCATTTATGACTACTAACAGTTGTCTTTGTGGAGGCTTTTCAGTTTTCTACATATAAAATCATGTCATATGCAAACAGAGATAAGGTTACTTCTTCCTTTCCAATTTCGATGCATTTATTTCTTTTTCTTGCCTAACTTCTAGCTAGTGCATCCATTATTATGTTGAATAGAAGTGGTAAGAGTATGTACCCACGAGTAGCTTTGGATTTCAGAGGAAAAGATTTCAGTTTTTCATGGCAGAATATGCTGTTAGCTGTGGGCTTATCATATGTGGAGGTAAATTCCTTCTCCACGTAATTTGTTGGATTTTGTTGAATTTTCTGAAATGTCCTTTTCAGCATCTACTGAAATGACCATGTGATTTTTATTACTTTTGTTCACGTGGTGTGTATTAATTTATTTGCATATATTGAAACATCCCTGCCTCCCAGGAATAGTCCCACTTGGTCATGGTATATGATCTTTCTTATATACTGCTAAATATGGTTTGCAAATATTTTATTAAGGATTTTTGCATCTTTGTTCATTAGGAGCATTGGCCTGTGGTTTTCTTTTCTTGTAGTGTCTTTGTCTAGCTTTGGTTTCAAAGTAATGCTGGCATCATAAAAAGTTTGGAAGTAGTCCTTCTCTCAGTTTTTTGGAATAGTTTGAGAAGTATTGTTATTATTTCTTTAAATGTTTGGTAGAAATCACCAGTGAAGCCTTTGAGAAGTGTGAGGTGAATGGTGTGCAGGCACACCCCCCTCTTTGCCTTCCTACAGGAAGCTCTGCCTGCCCCTAGTGATGATGCCACTGTGCTCATGACCAACCCCAAGTTCATCACCTGGACTCCAGGATGAGGCAATGACATCACCTGGAACTTCAAGAAGTTCCTGGTGGCCCAGATGGTTTGCCCATGTGCAGGTACAGCCACCACTTTCCAATCATTGCCACTGAGCCTGACATTAAAGCCCTTATGTCCCAGGGGCCCAGCTCTGCCTAGGGCATCCCTCCCATCCCTGCTGCTTGGCTCTCACAGTGCTGACCTCTGTGAATTTCATCCATGTTGGTGTTTCCTTGAAATTTGCATGGAAGAATGTCTGATGTCCAGGAAATTCCCCTGAAATGGGCACTTCTTGTCCATCCCCAAACCAAGGCACCTCTAACAAAGGCTAAGTAATAAAGTGTTGGAGGTCAGTAAAAGACAAAAAACAAAAACAACAGAATAAAATACTTAGGGGTAAACATAACCAAGGAGTAACCAAGGAGACAGAAAAACCTGTAAATTTAAAACTGCAAAGCACTGATTAAAAAAACCTAAAAAGACAAAAAAATAAATGGAAAGACATCCCGTATTTATGGATTGGCAGACATAATGTTATCATGTCCATATTACCCAAGGCAATCTACAGATTCAATACTATGTCTATCAAAATCCCAATGGCATTTTTTTTACAGAAATTGGAAGACAATCCTAAAATTGACATGGAATCACAAAAGACCCCAAAGAGCCAAAAAAATCTTGAGGAAAACAAAGCTGGAGGCAAAACACTCCCTGATTTCAAAATATATTACAAAACTACAGTAATTTTAAAAAGTGTGGTATTGGCTTAGATAAATATACACATCAATGGAACAGAATACAGAGCCCAGCAAGAACTGACACATACAAAGTCATCTGATCTTTGACAACACTGCCAAAAATACACACTGGTTAACAAGATAGTTTCTTCAACAAATATTCCTGGAAAAACTGGACATTCATACACACAAAAATGAAATCAGACCCTTATTTATACCATAGACAAAAAACCAATTCAATATAAAGACAGACATGTAGGATCTGAAGCTGTAAAACTCCTAGAAGGAAACGTAAGGGAAACTCTTCTTGATATTGGTCTTGGCAATGATACCTTGGATATGACACCAAAGTGTCTGACAGAAGCTGGACATGAACAGTGGAAGGAACACCGGAGGCAGAGACCCAAGTCCTTGAAGGGTAATGAGACATGAGCTGGAGGCAAGGATGGTATTTAAAAAAAAATAAAAAAGGCTACACATTATAAGCCCAGGAGCTCAATATCCTACCTTGTGGCTTCCAAGACCTTGGGCCTGACAGATCAAGAGCCACAGATACAGAACATGTGTTCCCCTCTTCCACCTCTTCCCCAGGGTAACCGCTAGATTCATTATAATATACTTGCATTTGGGGCACACCCACCCCCTTGGGAAAGGCTGCCATGATGGTTCCGGTACATCCTTAGAGGGTCAAAAACTCCCTCTCCCAACCTGTAGAGGAGTTTTCCCAATGATGAGAAGCAGCCCACATTAGTGACCACCCCACCATACGACATAGCTCCTCCCAGCCCAGAGAAACCCAATTATATCCATTTCAAAACAATGTAAGGGCCGGTTCCACCTTGCAAAACCTGCCCCGTCTCCCACCTTGAGTGTACTTTCACTTTAATAAACTGCTTTGTGCTTGCTACTTTCCTTCTGATCTGAGCGCAGATCCCCATGTAAATCTTCTCATGGGGAATCCAAGGAAAGACCTCCATTCACAACACAGACACTCTCATTCCTGACAAAAGCACAGGCACAAAAGCAAAAATAAGACAAGTAAAACTAAAAAGGAAACAATCAACAGAATGAAAAAGCATCTTATGGAATGGGAAACAATAACTGCAAACCATACATCCGACAGGGTGCTAATATCCAAAATTTATAAGTAACTTATACAACTCAATATCAAAAACAAACAAATGAACAAAATAAAAGCCTAACTGAAAATGGGCAAAGACCTGAACAGATGTTTCACGAAAAAACGCCAAGTGGCCAATGGCCAATGGGTATATGGAAAGGTGCTCAACATCACTAATCATCAGGAAATGTAAATCAAAACCACAATGAGATATGGTCTCACATCTTTCAGGGAGGCTATTATCAAAAAGACAAAAGATAACAAGTGTTGGCAAAGATGCGCAGAGACAGGAACTCCTACGCACTACTGGCAGGAATGTAAGGGGGTCCTCAAAAAATTAAAAATAAAACTACCATGAGATCCAGCAATCCCACTTCTGAGTATATATCTAAAGGAAATGAAATCAGGATTTTGAAGAGATATCTGCACTCCCATGTGAACTGCAGCATCATTCACCATACCAAAATTAGGAAAAAATCTTAATATCCATTGATAAATGAATGGGTAAAGAAAATGTGGTATATACAATGGAATAGTATTCAGTCTTGAAAGAGAAGGAATCCTACCATTTTTGGCAAGATAGATGAATCTAGAGGACATTATGCTAAGTGAAATAAGCCACTTGAAGAAGGAAGGGCAAATGTGGCATGATTCCACTTAAATGAGTTATATAATTAGTCAAACTCCTAGAAGCAGAGAGTAGACTGGTGGTTGCCAGGGGTCGGGGGAGGGGGGAGGGAAATGGAGTTGCTGTTCAATGGGTATAAAATTTTAGTTATGCTGTGCTTGCGTGGCTCAGTCAGGTAAGTGTCTGACTTTTCCTCTCAGCTGGGGTCCAGATTTCAGCATGGTGAGGTTAAGCTCCTTGTTGTGCTCTGTGCTCAGTGATCAAGTCTGCTTGAGATTCTTTCTCCCTTTCCCTCTGCCCCTCCCCCACGTGCACAAAAGCTCTAAATAAATAAATAAATAAATAAATAAAATCTTTTCAAAAAAATAAAATTTCAGTTACGTAAATGGGTAAGTTCTGAAAATCTGTCATAAAACACAATGCCTATACACAGCTAACAATATTGCATTGTGCACTTAAAAAATTTTGTTAAAAGGGTAGATCTCACAGTGTTTTCAGTACACACACACACATCAAGAGTATAAGGAAACACTGGGAAGTAATGGATATAAATGACCTTTATTATAATGATTATCTCAAGGATGTATGTATGTGTCCAGACTCATTAAATTGTATACATTAAATATGTATAGTTTTTGGTATATCAACTATACTACAATAAAACTTTTTTTTTAAGTAATGATCTCTTAGCAAAGTTTTGATGGTATACAGAAAAATTTATACATTTAAAATACTTCTCTAAAGTCCTGTAGCTCTAATGATTCCAATGACAATTTAAAGACAATCATTACTCATTTGGTACCTAAGTGAGTTTAAAATTTCTGTCATTTATTTTTTTTAAAGATCTATTTATTCATTTGAGAGAGAGCGAGCTTGCATGTGTAAGTGGGGGAGGGGCGGGGAGAGGGAGAAAGAGAAGCAGACACCCCACTGAGCACGAAGCCAGAGGCCCAGGACTTTGAGATTGACCTGAGCCGAAATCAAGAGTTGGCTGCTTAACCAACTGAGCCACCCAGGTGCCCAAAATCTGTCATTTAAATAAACACTCTTATAAAATCTTACATATTAGGTACATAATAAACATAAAAATAACTCCATATTTTAGGAAATGAATCTTTTTCAAAGCTATGTTTACCTGCATACTTCCTAAAGAGAAATATACTTTAAAGGGCATAAAATGTAAAGTGATTAGTTCCATATAGATTGTAAAAGAAAAACTGGTTATAATGACATTGGTGTTTTAAATATTTAATATCGTATTTTACCCAATATTTATTATATTTCATTTATGAGATGAGGCTTACCAAATAATATATAATTTTAAAAAATGTGGCAAGATGGCTTTTATGAGAAACACAAACTAAACATGATGAAAAATAATAAAAATTTATGCTAAAAAAGAATAATCCAATACAGCAGCATAATCCAAATTTTAAAAATATAAAGACACTGTATGATATCTCTTTTATGTAATTCATTAAAAATGCATTGGATAACTATATTTGTGAGTAGTCAAGTCCATAGAAAATATGAGAAGGATAGAAAAAGAGGCTCATGGAGCCCACTCTCAATAAAGCAGCAATTGGGAGGCAATAATTTTATATTGTTTCCATTTCATTTTAGTTATTTTAAAACCATCAAAATAATTTCAAGTATAAGGGAAGTTATATATGAATCAACTCAGAGAAAAGTCAGTATGGTTATCGCTGTAAAATGATTATTCTTTAGAATATTAATCTAAGATTTGGTATTAAAATTATTTTACTATTATTTGAACTGTATTTTAAGGGTAATGCATTATGAAGAGCACTTTGGTTTATAAGCTGTAGTCATTCTTGGGTGCTTGAAGACAATAAGAAAACATTAAATTGGCTTTTAATAAACACTGGACCTAAATTTAATTTTGAGAAAATTGAATCAATTATCTGCAAAAATATTTGTGAAAGGCTTATAGAATGGTTTTACTTATGAATAAAAAAAAATACTGGAACAGTTTGAAATATTCTACAACCCTTCAGTGCCCCACCCAGAAGCTTCAGGCCTTGTCACCTGGTTGTACTTGCCAACATCAACATCTCTTTGCCTACGGGCATTCTCCAAAGCCGTAAGTCCTCTGCCCACATGCACCGCAGACTGGCAGTAGTGTCTGATTATCATTCAGGATCCTCTTCTTCAGATGAAGGAAAAAGTAAGGAAGTAGAAGTGAAACCCAGTTCGGTGACTGCGACCCCAAACCCTGTGTACCAGATTTCAGAATTGATATTCCCTCCTCTTCCAGTGTGGCACCCTTTGCCCAGAAAAAAGCCAGGAATGTACCGAGGGAATGGTCATCAGAATCACTACTCTCCTCCTATTCCATTTGGTTATCTAAATCAGGGAAGAAAGAATAAACCGTATCGCCCAATTCCAGTAACATGGGTACCTCCTCCTGGAATGCATTGTGACCGGAATCACTGGATTAATCCTCACGTTAGCACCTCACTAGCTGCTTTTGATTCCATTGGTGTCAGTGTTGAGAGAAGGCAGAATAAGCCTGACCACATTAAAAGTTAAAAGTTCATACTCATAGTAGTAAAGTTAGATGGGCCAAACCGTCAAACTTATTTTTATAGAAAAGTTATTGATAATAATCTTTCTTAAAAATATATATGCACTTTAGATATATTGATATAGTTTGAGAAACTTTATTAAAATTAGTCAAGTGCCTGAGTTTTTAATATTGGACTTGAGTATTTATATATTGTGCATCAACTCTGCTGGATACGAGAACACTGTAGTGGCAGACGATCTGTTCTAGCACCTTTGAGCATTTACTTTACGGAGAATATGTAACTTATTTATACACAAGGAAATCTATTTTACATCATTGTTTAGAAGAATTGCATGAAATCATGTAGTCACAAATAAAAAGTTTGAGGCCAAAAAAAAAGAAATTAACGGCTTCAAGGGTATCTCTCAATTAATGTCTGATACTTTTTATGTACATACACCAGCTCCCTTAAGATAATTTTGAGGCATGTGTTTTACACCATTTTCCAGAATGTCCCCCTTGAAATTAAGCCAAGACACTCATGATGTAACAGGATGGATAGTAAGCTCCTTGTTAACCTCTCCTTACTAACTGCCCACTGCCATGGTGATGTTCCCTGCACCTCCCAAATAAACTACTTTCACTAAGTTTCTTTGCTCTGGACCTGGTTCTGGACAAAGCCAAATCCAGTCACAAATATGCTTGTTCTTAATCACATAACTTTCAATAATAAAGAATCTATACTAAGCATCTATGGGTTGTATATGAATGTATTATGACAAAAGGGGAAGTTTGATGGATGGAACTAGAGCATGTCACATAACTATATAGAATAGCACTGACATAAAAAAAATAGAAGCCATCAGATAAAAACATCTTCAGTTCCCATGAACAGTGTATTCTTCCCTCTATAAGTTCAATCTTCACTCATGCTATAGAGCCTGTTTTCCCTTCTCATCTCTAGAGCCTCCAGGTTCACTTTATTCCACTGCATTCTCTCTGATTTATTTCTATGGCATCAGTTATCACTTACAGGCTTTCAGGTATCTATCTCCATTTCCTAGATCTTGCCCAATACTCAGATCCACAGAGCAAATTCCTAACTGAACATGTCCAGTGAGATGTTCCGCAGGCACCTCAAACTCAAAATGTCCCATACTCCAATCATTACAATTCACACCACTGGCCCTATTTCTTCTCGTGTGTAGGACATCAAGTTTTCCAAACAAGAAACTTAAATTTTATTATTGCTCTGGTTCTCTTCTTTACCTCCATATCCAACTAATTTAAAGGCATATAATTCTATCTGCTAAAACATTGCTACCTGCACAATTTCCACCTTATCACATCTCGCTGAGTGTAAGCCATCATCACCAGTCTATTGGCTATCAGCTCAAGATTTTTGTCTGCCTAAAATTCACTTTCCCATTTCTCCACCTCAAACTAATTTATTTTCGTATTTCAAATTCTAATTATATATATATATATCCGTTCAGTAAAACCATTTCAAAATTTAACATGGTTCAAGATTTATTGTAGACACTAAGAATAAGTACATCAGTGAATAATACAGATGGAGTTCATGCTCTACTGGGTCTCAAACAAAAGCATAGGAATAAGTAAGTGACATCAAGTGTTATGGAGGAAGATAAATTAGGGTTGGTGAATAAAACATCATGGGGAGATAGAGTGGCCAGGGAAACCACTCCGATGAAATGTGTATCTGAGCAGACACCTGCATGAACTAAGGGAGTGAATATACAATTATTTAGGAGGAGCAGTTTCCAAGATGACAGAACAGCCAGAATAAGGATGCCCTTAGGTAAAAGGTTGTAGTAATCTACGAAAAACAGAGATCATCATCAGTGAGATTTACATCTCACTATCCTGACATTTTTGGTCTGTTTTATATGACTCTCCTCTGAGTTTTTACAGCACGCTGTCCATCATATAAACTGATACACTTTATGTAATTATCTGCTTGGTGACTTTTTTTCATCTCTTAAGCAAACACTTAAAGGATACAGTCCCTTCCTAACATTTTCTCTGTGCCTGCTGCACAGTGTCTATAACAAAAGGCTCAATATACATTTTATCAAAAATGAAAGTATAAGCAGGCATTCATATATAAACATACAAACACATCTATGCGTGTCTGTATACATACATTTTTTTTCCTTTTTCCCATTTTTTCATTCTTGCTTACATTTGTTTGCAATCGTGAATTAAAAAAAAAAAAAATGCTCAGAAAGTGGTTATAGAACCCGTGAACTGGACACGAGGCATGGGTGGCTCCTAAGACCCGGTCACTTCCCACTCCTGCCTCCTGCGTGTTAGACCAGCCCGGCTGCCGCCCAGGTCAGCTCTGCCTACCTGGGTTCCTGGGGCTTCTCACTCTGAAGCTGGCCCAGGCATGGGCGAGCAGGGCCAGGGTGGCTGCGGGAATGCCCACGGTGGGTAGCAGGCCAGGTGCCTGCCTCGACGTCCCCACTGGGGCTCCAGTGGCTTTTAGGGCGCACGCCTGCCGGCCCGGGGCAGTGGAAGTGGGGGAGGATGGGGCGGACCTGCCGTGGCGGCTGCGTGGCGGAGCTTCTGCGTCTGCTCCAGCTGATTGAGCGCAGCTTCAGCAGCGGCCTGCACCGTCTAGCTCCTCCCCTCGTCCACCCTCTCGTGCAGGTCATCCATGAGGATATTTCTTAGTTATATATATATATATGTTAAAGTATACATTAAATGCATGTAACATAAAATGTATATAATTAAGTATATCTGTATTATATGTATGCACACACACATCGTACTCGTTCTCTTTCTGGAGAACTCTGACACGTATTTTGATACTGAAACTGGTTCTGGAGAACAGAATCTTAAGGATGAGCTTTCTGAATTGAGTCCAAAGTTTTTGGAACTGGTTTTCAAATCTGATTAGATTTTAAAGATGTTCATCACTCTATTTCTGGGTGTAAAGAAGGCAATGGTGTCTATGGTGTGATGCAGCAGTAGAGATAGGTAAAATATCATGGCTGAATATTCGATTTTAAAAAAAATACCATTTTAGGGATGCCTGGGCGGCTCAGTCTGTCAAGCGCCTGCCTTTGGCTCAGGTCATGATCCCAGGCTCCTGGGATCGAGCCCCATATCGGGCTCCCTGCTCAGTGGGGAGTCTGTTTCTCGCTCTGCCTGCAGCTCCCCCTGCTCGTGCTCTCTCTCTCTCTCTGACAAATAAATAAATAAAATCTTTAAAAGTAATAATAATACCATTTTAGGGTCACCTGGGTGGTGTAGTGGGTGGGGTAAGCCTGGGACTCTTGGATTCAGCTCAGGTAGCTAGTCAGGTTCCTGAGATTGGCAGGCATTGGGCTCCGTCCTCAGTGAGAAATCTGCTTGAGTTTGTTTCTCACTGTGCTTGTGCTCTCCCCCACCCCCTGTGCTGCTTCCTCTATTTTTCTTTCTCAAATAAATAAATAAATCTTTAAAACTACCATCTTAATGAAGCATTCTTCAAAATCTTCTTTTTCTTTTGGATAAATGCATACAAATTTAAATCTTGACTGTCTTCATTGAACTGTCTTTTAAGGTTTTAAAGGCCTAATTCTTTTCCACAGGTAGGATGAGTTTCATTTAATTTTTTATATTGAAGTACAACACACATCCAGAAAAGATGAAAGGCGTATACGTATATAGCTCTTTAAATTATCAAAAAGTAAGCACACCTATATAAATATTGCCTAGGCTAACAATATGACAATATCTCAAACACCTCCTTTCATGCCCTTTCTGATACTACTGTTTTCCTCTTCTCCCAAGGTAATCGCTATCATGATTTCTAATGCCTGTTTTGAATTATATACAAAAGGAATCATACAATTGTACTTTTCTACACCTGGTTTCTTTGGTTAACATTATGTTGTGGGGCATATCCTTGTTGTTGCGTATAGGTATAATTGATATTCATCGTATTACAGCATTTCTTTATGTAAGTATATTCCAATTTGTTTATTCATTCTACAAATGGACATGTGAGTTGCATTTTGGGAATATTCTGAATGATACTTCAAGAACATTCATGGGGTCCCTGGGTGGTTCCGGCAGTTAAGCATTCAACTCTTGATTTTGGCTCAGGTCACGATCTCAGGGTCCTGGGGTAGAGCCCCACGTCAGGCTTCCTGCTCAGCGGGGAGTCCGCTTCAGGATTCTCTCTCTCTCCCTCTGCCCTTCCCAGTGATCTCTCTCTCTCTCTCTCCTTCAAATAAATAAATAAGTCTTTTAAAAAAATAGAGAACATTCATGTGCATGTCTTTTAGGACACAGTGTCTGCTTTTTTGTTGGGTATATTCTCAGAGTGGAATTGATTGTTCATAAAATATGTTTTATATAATATGTGAAAGAATTTTATGGAAATTATACTAATTCACAGTCTCCCATCCAGGTACTAACCAGGCCCGACCCTGCTTAGCTATTAATTCACAGTCTCGGGAGCAGTGTATGAGAATTCCATTTGCTTCACATTCTTGACAACACTTGGTATTGCCAGTTTTCTTTTCTTTTAGCTTTTAAATGTTTCCCTCAATTTTAGCCATTCTGGTTAGTGTGCAGAACTCTCACACTGTGGTTTTAATTTACAATGCCTCTATGACTAACGAGGTTGGAAACCATTTCACAGATTTCTTAGTCATTTAGATATTTCCTTTGTCCCTTTTTTTTGTTTTGTTTTGTACTCCTCTATGTATTCTGGATTCTAATTTACTGAAAACTAGATCCTCCCATTCTGTGGTTTGTCTTTCCACTATTTTAACATCTTTAAATGGGCAGAAATTCTTAAATTAAGTATAGTCTGATTTATCAATCTTTCCTCTTATGGGTAGTGCCTTTTGTGTCATATTTAAGAAATGTTTGCATCCCTCAAAGTCATGGAGATATTCAGCTATGCTATCTTCTAGTAGTCAGAGAGGTAGACTGAAACAAACAGAAGCTTAAATGGTATTCTTTTTAAAAAAAATTAGAACTTCCAAGTTCTTTCTAAAACACAGAAGCTTGCATATTTAACATTAAACTGATTACAGAGTAATCAAACTAAGATCCCTATTTTATTGAAATATTTAAAAATATGTTTAAGGTTTTATTGAAGACTAGACTAGAAACTAAATCTAACATATCTATTCTCATCATATTTTCAGTTCTGGCTCAATTATCTTAGCAATTGAAAATATATTCACTTCTATTACTTTGTTTCTGTTAGTTAGACCCTCCAAGTTAGGATATAAGTACTCGAGGTCTAGGACAACAAATAAAGTTTCCCTAGAGCCATCCAGAGCACCTATAACAGGTGGTTATGAAGAAGTACTCTAAAAATAAAATAATAAAATGACCAAATATTTTGATTGATTTACAAACTATCGAATGATTGACTTGTGAGCCTATTATTAAAATATTATTATTTGGTGGGTACTGGTTACAAAGAAACTTATTTCAGATTTATTTCACTTGCGGCTTATTAACATTAGGACTAAGAGTGTATCTATGTATATTTATATATCTACATCTGTATCTATCTATCTATATACAAATATAAAGAGAGAGAAAGAAATAGATATATCTGTAGTGGAAATGTAGACAATGTCAAACTTTAAAAAATTAGCTCATCATAGTAATTCAAATATATTATAATATTTTGATTGCAATAGCACCAAGTGCAATGCAAATACTCTGTTGATTGATTGACTGATTGATTGATTTGGGTCCAAGTATTTTTTGCTAAATAAAGAACATACTGATTTCATTATCAAAATTTTGTTTGTAACAGATATCTACCCAGATAGATACGGGTATATATCAAGTCAGTAAGTCTCTGATGACCTTATAGACCTATGTTTCTGATGCACATCACATTTTAGTGCCACTCATTTATACCATCATTACCCATGGATGGTTTATTGCAACCTCCAGTGAAATGCAAAGTTTAGGCTCAGATTTTTCTTTTTTTTTTCTGCCCAAAGTAAGAACTTGAGAAAAATGAGTCACATATGACATCACCGATGATAAAACAATTCCTTAGGAGTAAGTTAGATTTTTGTGTGACACCAAGTCACAGAAATTGTCGGTTACTAAACACTTTTCTAATTTTTGTTTCAAAAAATAAGTCTTATCTGGAAGAATCCGTAGAAAGAGTCAATAAATTTACATTGTATGAGTCTGTATGCAAACCTACATCTAAAAGGAACTGCATGCAAAAGAATTAAAAATAAAATAAATAAATATTTTTAAAAAATAGAAATAAAAGGGACTGCATGCTTACTAATGTAGCACTAGAAGACATGAACTAAAATAGGGTGTGATGAAAAAAATTAATTTAAAAGCTGTTTTGACTACCACTTGTCTACATTTATAGCTGAAAAATAGAAAACCTTCTGGTCATTCTATGTGTGACATTTTCCTGTAGTGGGAGAAGGCAATAGAATTATGACTATAAGAATTTAGAACTCTGACTAGATCATGCTCCTTTGAAGATGGTCTTCCAATAGTAATGGGAAAAGAAGAGAGCTGTTAAAAAGTGTACACTTGAGCATTCATTTGAGTTAGGGTATACCAATTTTTCCTCCTATGTAAATACTCAGATAAATTGAGATTTCTTATGCAAACCAACTAACTAATCAACGATGAGGAGGATGACTGTAACTACAGCAAAACCATGATTAACGATAAGAATTGATTCCAAGGAGGAAAGCAATAACTATAGTCTCCAAAAGAAAAGCATGTATAATTATTTTTCAGAAAGAAAGTAAATTATTTCCTAATAATCCCTACTGTCTCTGAATATAGATGTCTCCCCTTTCAAGAGAGTCAGACTTAAGGAGTAATGGAGAGAAAGAAAATTTCTAGTTTCTCTGTATTTAAAATGACTCAGTTAAATATTACAAGTCAACACATGTCTTTTGAAATTCTTAATTTTTGTCTATTTTGAGGACTAAGAGTAAAATTGAAGCAAAGGACATGTATTTTAAAGCAAACATAATTATTCAGTACTCAGTTGATAACGAAAAAATAATAATTTGTTTCACCTTTCAACATGATTTAATTCAGCAAGCAATCATTGATTTTCTTCTATGCCATATAAAGCTTGGTCCTTCATGTTACCAGAGGTACAAAAACGAATAACTTGTAGTCCCTAGCTTCAATGAGCTCAGAGTCTACTGCATAAAACAGATTCATAAACTGCCAAAGTATCAAATAGTAATTTTATTAAAAAAGGAGCAATACTCTCAAACTTTAGCAGGCATCAGAATTACCTGGAGGAATTATTAAAACATAGACTGATTGGCCCCACCCACAGAGTTTCTGATTTAGTAGGGCCTGGATAATTTGAATTTCTAGGGGCGCCTTGGTGGCTCAGTCCTTAAGCGTCTGCCTTCGGCTCAGGTCATGATCCCAGGGTCCTGGGATCGAGCCCCGCATCGGGCTCCCGGCTCAGCGGGAAGCCTGCTTCTCCCTCTCCCACTCCCCCTGCTTGTGTTTCCTCTCTCGCTGTGTCTATCTCTGTCAAATAAATAAATAAAATTAAAAAAAAAAAGAATTTCTAACATGGTCCCAAATTATACTCGCGCTGCTGATCTTGGAATGACACTTCTAAAATCACTGCTTTAAGACTATGATAGAATTATTTATTTTTACTTTAATTGTTCAACAAAGCAAGAATTCTCAGGAGACATGAACTTGCTGTTTGATAATTCATTTAAATTTGATAGGAAGATTAAAACTTAAGCAATTATATGGAAAGGAAATAAATTAAAGAGATAAAATGGAATATTGGAGTCATGTGTAGAAGGTGTCATTAGACTATGAATGAATGTATTTGACTACTAGAAAGGAGAGATATGCAATGCAGATTTACTGAAAGTTCATATACGACTAGCAAAATAAAATCTGTATGTAATAAAACAGTTTACCCCACGAGAATAGCTATAATTAAACAATATCAATTTATGACATGATTGGTTGTAACTGGAACATATATTTCTGGTTGTTGTTTAAAATATGATATCATTTTTGGAAAACAATTTGTCAAGGGTTTGTTTGTTTTACGATTTTATTTATTTTTAGGGAGAGAGAAAGAGAGTGCTTGCACTAGCACACATGGTGGGAGCGGCAGAGGAAGAGGGAGAGAAGCAGACTCTCCTGACTGCAGAGCCCAACGTGGGGCTTGATCTCACAACCCTGAGATCATGACCTATGCCAAAATCAAGAGTTGGTCACTTAACCAATTCAGCCATCTAGATGCCCCACTTTGTCAGTTTTTTTATAATGTTAACCATACACTTAGCCTGTGAATCATTTTATTCCTAGATATAGTGCCAAGGGTAATGAAAACAAATGTCAGCTAAAAGACAAATACATTAATGTTCAAGGAAGTTTTATCTATATTAGTCTAAAACTGTAAATAACACAAAATCTATCAATGAGTGAATGAGCAAAGAAAATGATCTACATATACACATATGGGTGAACCTCAAAAACATACTGAGTGAAAAAAATCAGACACAAAAGAGTACTTAATATAGAGTTCCATTTTTTTTAAGTTTTAAAAGTAAAGCTAATCTGTGATGATTGAAATCATATCATTGTTTTTCTAGGATTGGGGGGTGGGAATAAGTGAATAGAAATATGCATAAGGAAAGTTTCTGGGTTAAGGAAATATTCTATTACTTGATTGGATGGTCAGGGGAGTAATATCACTAAAATGCAACAGATAGGCTTTACTGAATGACTGGGTGTTGTTGGTAATGTTGGAAAAGAAAAAAATGTGATATGTTTTAAGTCTACATAAATGAATGTATGATGATGTTAGTAAATGAAATAGAAAAACAACAAAAAAGTAGCATTTATAGGTATATTCATTTTATGGCTATGTAATAAATTATCATAAATGTAGCAGTTTAAAACACACATTTATTATTTCACAGTTTTTGTTGCTCAGGAGTCCAAGCAAGGCTTAACTGGTTGTCTCCTTCAGGGTTCACAAGGCTGCAATCAAGGCATTAGCCAGACTGCCTTCTTTTTCAGAGGCTTAACTGGTGAGAAATCCACCTCTGAGCTTTCTCAAGTTCTTGGAATAATTTATTTTCGTGTAGCTATAAGACACATGGCAGCTTGCCACTTCAAAACCAGTAATGGAAAGGGACAGGGAGAGGGAGATGGGAAGCAAGAGAAAGAGAGAGAGCAAGAGAGAGAAATGCTAGTCAGATGGATATCACAATCTTAGCAATCTTTTGTAAATGTAATCACAAACATCTTATCACCTTGGCAATATTTTATTGTTTACAGCAAGTCACATGTCTTCCTTGCACTGAAGGGGAAGGATTATACAAGAGTGTGAACACCAGGAAACAGAGATCATGGGAGTCACCTAAAGTCTGTCCTCCACTGAAAATAAAAGTTATTTTAGATATGTTGAATTTGTGAATCTTTCCTGTGCCTATGTCAAGAAGTTAGTAGAAACCTTGCCCTTGGCAAGATGGCGGAGTACGACTTGACTATGTCCATCACACACTTTTTGGATTGGCATCTTGTCTTTCCACTGCCTGAGCTTCTCTCCATAAGAGATATATAATGAAAAAGAATTATTACAAGGGAAATTCGATCTTCTTAGTGATACCAAGATGGTCGACTTTGCTATGGATGTATACAAAAACCTTGATTTTGATGATATTCCACATGCTTTGAATGAAAAAAGTGCCACAGTTGTTGAACAAATGAAACAGCTTCAGGCAAATGGAATCAATTGTGAAGACACTTGAAGATCCAGAAATTACGAGGCAGATGCAGTCAACCAGAGATAGTCAGATACTGTTTGACTATCTGGTGGACAGGTGTGGTTTTAGGCAGGAATATTTAGATATATTCTAAAGGCATGCAAAATTCCAATATGAATGTGGGAATTACTCTGGAGCAGCAGAATATCTTTACTTCTTTAGAGTGTTGGTTCCAGCAAGAGACAGAAACACTTTTGAGTTCACTGAGGGGAAAACTGGCCTCTGAAATCTTAATGTAGAATTGGGATGCAGCTATGAAAGACCTTACATGGTTAAAAGAGACCATAAATAATAATTCTGTGAGTTCTCCACTTCATTCTCTCCAGTAAAAAACATAGCTCATCCACTAGTCTTTGTTTTCTTCAACCACCCCAAAGGGCATGATAACATTATTGATCTCTTCCTTTACCAGCCACCATATCCTAATGCAATTCAGACGATGTATCCACATATTCTACACTATTTGGACTACACCCATCATTACAAACAAAGATGTTCGAAAATGCCAGCAGGTGCTAAAAGGTCTAGTTAAAGTTACTCAACAGAATCTTACACATATAAAAACCCAATTACAGAATGCGGTGAATGCTTATATGTTAACTTTGATGTGTCTTGGAAAAAGCTGAGAGAATGTGAATCAGTTCTTGTGAAAGACCTCTTGGTGGCTTGTCCTGAGAATTTCATTGAAAATGCTTGTCTCTTCATATTTGAGACTTTTAGTCACATCCACCTGTGTATCAACATTAACATGTTGGCAGAGAGACTGAACATGACTCTGGTAGAAGTTGGAAAGTTGATTGTCAGTTAGATTAGAATGCAAGACTGGTTGCCAAGATTGATTCTAAATTAGGCCATGTGGTTATGGGCAACAAGGCAGTCTCACCCTATCAGCAAGTGATTGAAAAGATGAAAAGCCTTTCATTTAGGCACCGGATGTTGGCCATGAATACTGAGAGGAAATTTAATCAGAAAAGTAGGTCAGAGGCTTCTAACTGGGCAACTCAGGACTCTGACTTCTGAAGAACTGTATAAAGACAAGATGAAAAAACTATAAAATAAAGATGAAATAGTAAAACCATTATATAAAGGGTGACATACATTTTAGAGACAATATATTGAATATAAATTTTGGGAAATTTGAATAAAATTGGTTGTTACATTAAAAAAAGAAGGTAGTAGAACATGCAGTATAATTTGTGATTTTTTAAGACTACAAATATTTAATATTTGAACAGCATGCTGGTAATAGTTCACACATTCTATTAAATTTATGGGATAGAAAAGAAAATAACTTGATGTCAATTTCTCTATTTTAGAATAACATAAGTTGATTTTTTTTAGCATGATTCAGGCAAGGAAAGGAATAAATTTGCTCACCTAGATCAATTGGGCTATGAAGTTTTAAGAATAATTTTCAGGAAACATAATGAGAGATTTTTTAAAGTGCAAAGTTATGCACTAGCATAAAACAAGAGCAAGAAAGCAAGGATGAATGTCAGTTCTGTACCAATGGAGTCATTGACCATATGTTCTCTTCTCTAGTCCAGGGATAAGAAAAATCACTGTCACAATGCTGTTAATCAGTTCTGTCAGTCAATTCTCTAGCAATCTGTCTCAAATTTTTACTAAAGGAACATAGATAAAATATGATCACTTGGCTCAAGATTAACCAATATGAATGAACTGTAACAGTTAGGCAAGAACTTTGCAAACTCCCTGGCAGGTTTAATGATAAAGGAAAAGAAACTGTTCATGGGCCATTCAATTTGTGGGACTTTGGTGGGGATCTTTTGGGAATGTTGATAGTAATTTACCAAGTACAAAAGGTAAGAACAAAATAGCAATTATTGATGGAATAATAGTACTCCAGATGTATGGATAAGGTAACTCTAAGCAGATTCTTTACTAAATGGTATGAGCAAAAATGACAAAATGGAGAAAATAATCATAGAAAAGATATTAGAAAAATTTAGAGACCATTTAAAAATGAATTCAGCTCAAGCAGAGATAAAAATCTGCTAAAGATTTTGTAGAGCAGTAATTCCAACAGGAAATCTAACTGAAACAATCAACAACAGCGAGCAAGTTAAATTTCAAGTGTAATTAACTCACTTTTGGTTGAAAATCTCATTGACTTAGGAAATACAATATTACAGGTAAAGTATCTCTGAACTTATGGGAGGATTTTTAAGGAGAACCAGATTGACATAGAAACACCTTCAGTTATATAAGGAGTTGGGGAATACGAAGCAGTAACAGCAGAGGGAACAGGTGCCAATGTTGGGGGCAGAGAACAGCTGTACTATCCCATTAATTCAGGTTTGAGAGGACTTGTTATTGGAAGCAGAGTTGTGTTAGGTAATATGTATTTCCCAGCTGAAGAGTTCCATCAACCCTTGGAAATTCAAATAGAATTTCAATTGTCTATGTAAAGGTGCAGTTTTTGGAGAATAAATTTTATGCCTTACATAGAATTCTCATTGGGATATATGACCCCCAAAAAGTCCTAAGATGTAAAACCCTGTTAAAACTAAATTACATTTTTTAAAAGAATCCTTCTCCCTTTAAGAGCAAAGAGGACCAAGGACATCTGAATGATGCTTATGTGCTAAAACTGACAAAAGTCTAGCCCTTGTCATATATTTGCCAAGGAGGAAGCCCAGGAAAATTGGTGTATGGAAAATGATGTTTCAGAATACAAGAGCTGAATTTCTTCTGTGGATATCTGTGTTGTTGTTGTTCAGGGCCAGAAAATAAAAACCAAGGAATAACTAGCTATAGCTGTTAAAAATATTTAAATGAGAAAAAAAAACACTTTTTCTAATTATTAGTAATTGCATAGGCAATTAGGAAATCATCACTTATCACACTCAAATATAGTTTGACTAGACCATTCCTGAAGTTGAAGTTTTATAGAAATGGACCCCCCAGAGATTATTGCACATAGTGATTTTAGACAAATACTTGTTCATGAAAAAATTCACTGGATGGAATTAAACAGGCAAAGAGGACTCTGTTCACGACTATTGCAATAGGGGTCAAGAGTATTTCAATAAGACAGGAAGATTGAACTCCACCAATACAAAAGGCAGGAGGACTTTTAAACACTGGGATGAGCTACTAGAAAAGTTCTGGAAGATGTTAGGGGAGAGAGAGGGTGGTCAACATGCTTAGGTCATCTCCGTTTGCTAACTGGTCCTTATCTATGTTTGGCTCCTGCCCATCCTCAGAAACTGGGAGATAGAAACTCGTCCTTGAGGATTACATTTCAAAGGGATGACTCCCAGATCCTTGTGAAAAATATTCCTGGGCTTGTAAAACCAGCAAGAGGCTGGGAGAAGATTCACACCTCAAAAAAGTAGAAAAATAGTTCACATTTGTAGTTTCTAAAGTAAATAAAAGGAAGGTCAGAGGCTTGTGGTCAGGAAGAAACCTATCTAAAGTTTAGTCGAGCTGAGGGGAAAGAAAGGCTCTCTTGGTCAGACTCTTCTGTTGTTCAATACTTTCTTTGCATGACAGCTATATTCTCAACCAAGATAGCTGCAGTCCTTATATGGAAATTTGAAATTAGTAGTGTTTTTCTTGAACAAAATCTATGGAGGATCTTAGATTCCAAACTGTCATACCAAGCACCGTTACTACAAAACAGAGAGCACTGTGTTTCCACTTGCCACTTTCAGTTTACTAATCCATTCAATTTTCTCTGAAGTAAAAAAAAAAAAAAGTATATGCACAGATATTTGAAGGGCTTATTATAACATTTATGCAGCCTGTGAAATGTTTCTTCTAGAGTTTTAAGGCCTTTGCTGAATTGGCTGAATTTGTATAGTGCAGTAAAGCTAACTATTCTTTTGCTTACACTGCTGTAAATTTTGCTTATTGTTATGTATAATGTATGAGGAAGCACAAATGTACAATGTATCTTTTGCAGGAAGATTATGAACTAAATCAAAAGTATTTCCAATATAAATAATAAAAGAGAAAAGACAATTTAAAGTAGAACCAGAAAAGCTTAGACACAAAAATAAAATTTCCAGAGCTACTTCAGAAAACAAATCATCTAAGGCAGTTTGTGGGTACTGGGCTTGGCTATTGTTAGAACTCACTGGAGATATTTTTCAGTTGATACGTGCAACGTAATGTTGCAACTTACTTTAATTGCTGTTGAAAGGAAACCACTCAATGTTTTTCCCTCACTTATATCTGATTGAGGGTGAAAAAAGAATTTAAAGTATTATCCACAAAGGAAAGGACAGGATGTTTGTTAAGTGGGAAAAGTTTTCTAAAACCTAATTGGTAATACTAAGTATTCAAACTACAAGTAGAGAGACTATTGAAAGATGCCGCTAGAAAAGAACCTTCTTAGACACTGGATAAGGTCAATATGATATAACTGGAATTTATGGAAAATGACAGAGGAACAAACGGTCCCAAATAGGACAGTCTTTTAATGTAATGTCCCTCGATTTAATACTTAAGTAAACTTGAAATACAACCAATTCTGAGCCAATAAAATCATTATTCTTCTGTTTAGTAACATTGTGGGCTGTATAACCTGGACAACAAATATTTAAGGGACAATCCAAATTGTTCTGCCCCATTTGCTAAATGATGAATGATGTCCAGATCTCTCTTGGCTAGGACTGATTAGAAATACTGAAAATATATTTAGTAGTCTTTCAGAAAGAAAGGTTTTGGTCATGAATCTAAATGGTGCTCTTTCAAATTAAGTGTACATAGACCAGTTATCTTTGCGAAGAGCAATCTGGGTAGAGGCCAAATACAAATTTCATAGAAGAAACAGACCGTGATCAAGCCAATATCTTTGGCATATTGTATTGTCCTGAGAGAGTGAAAAAGTGTGTGTGTGTGTGTGTGTGTGTGTCCATATATGTATGTGTGTGTGTGTACTCATAGCTTTTATGTTTGTTTTCTTTTTTGCCTGTTCTGAAATTGTTCACTCGGAATATATGCATTCAAATTCTAATATCATTATTATCATTTCATTGTACTGCCTCTATGTTTTGTTACTAATTTTATGGTCTTTGAATGTCTGAGTCCACAGATAACCTCAACATTTCTTTTTATATTTTAGTATCTTAACTTTATCCTAAATCTCGCTTTCATTGAAAACAAATAAATACATGTCCTGAATAGAAAATCTCTGAGAATATCTACATTTGATTTGTCACCTCAACTCTAACTTCTCTTTTCATTAAATTACCAATCTCAAGTTGAAGTCTTTTATAACTGCGTTCATCTTCCAGAACCATAAGATAGTCAACTTCCCTGTTTGCTTAAATAACCATTATCAGAAATCATATATGTCAAATTTGCTTAAAGCTTTTGGGTGGGGAGAAGAGAAATTAAGACTTTCAGCAAAAACAGAATTTGTTTATGTCATACCTCTGGTCTCAGATTATTACCAAAACTTGCTTTTTTTTCTTCCTTCCATATATTTGTAGGGACTTTATTTTCTTTCTGAGTTCACAGGTGCCCCAGTAAGTCAAATTTCATTTGATATTGTTATGTGGAGAAATTAATCTCCATTTAGTATAGTCAGTCATGACAGCCTGGCTTACCAAGCATTTCTTGGCTTTATCAAAAAGAGGCATTAAAATAAATTTTCCTAAATAGTCAAATTATATACTTGGATACAATTCCACAGCTTTGGAGAAAGGGGAAATCAATGACATTTAGATTTTTGTATTAAAGAGCATCTTGGCACTATTTTTTCATATTTTATGTTATTATTTTCCTCAAAATTTTCTTATGATTCCATACCCATATATTTTATTACTTGTTAACACTCATTGTTAATTTTCTTGTGGATTTTTGTGGACATTATTTTGCCCAAAAGAAAACACAATCACAATTATAATAAATGGAAACTTCATACATCTAAAGAATTTACTATTTTATTTAAAGCATTTATTAATATTGATGCTACCAGCAAAACAAGGTTGAAATTATTTTCATAAAGCCAACAACAGTATGTATAAGTTTGGCATAGAGCCTGTATTGCTAAGGAAACTAAAGGGAAACTAAAGACCATTAAACTAAACAGGATATATTCTACCAGATTTTTATATTTTTCTCTATCTTTTCAGTGTTCCTGGGCATTCAACTGCTTTTATTGCCCAGATACTACTTCTTGGTAATTTTAATTGTACATGACATTTTAAAAATGGTAAAGTTATAATTATATAGTTATATATAATCTTGACACATATTCCACATATTCTGAAATTAGATCAAGAGGATACTACTTTATCATTCTACTGAGATTAAAATTTCCATCATTGTTATTATTCGTTCATTTGAATTAAAGCTGATTATAAATTTTCTTGAAAACTTTGAACCCTTGAACAATTAGCATTGCTCATTAACATACTTGTACTTTTTAGCGATGGAGTAGAAAATAGTTTAATATGACATGGATTCCAAAGGTTTTGCCAAGTTTTAATCTATCACTTAATTGTGAATTTTATTTTTTAAAAGCTAAAATTTTCATTTATATAGTAAATTATACTCTAAGTATTAAGCCACTCAGACTATGAAAGTTTTTCTGGTAAAACTAGTGTTTTTTCTAATTACATGATTTAAAACTATTATATATTATTTGTATCCAGTTGGAGTGTAAAAATAAATAAGATATTATTAGAATTAATTATATATAATTATAATCATATAATTATAATATATACTTATAATTGGGAAGCAATATATTAAGAATTTATTTAACAATGGATAAATTGTGTTTAAATTTTCTTTATTGCTTTTCTGATTCTAAGCATATTATATGATAATTACAGAGAACTTATAAAATTCAGAAAGTAAAAAGAAAATATAAAATAATCCTAAACAGAAACATCATAATTCACCATTCATGTGTTCAAACACTTAAGACTCCACAACTTGATGCATATTTCGTGTTGTTTATCATAATCAGATAAAAACGCACAAGTATGTCCATATATGCATAAATTTGAGGATAACACTGAATTGGCATAACAGGATGAATTACTACCCTTTGAGCTCAATCTTAACCCAGGAAGCGGGACACTGATACATCAGAATTATCTACCTGGTAGAAGTTCAGTAGCCATGGCATGAAACCGTTTCCTCCCTATGCCATAGGGAAGGATATACCATATCCAGCATGCTGCCCCCAACCCAGTAAAGTAAAGGGAAATGGTCCACAGAAATCACAGTGAGCTTGAAAATATCTGCAAGATGGGAAAGAACATTCAAGACTCTAATAGTAGGATGATGGCTTAAGTAGTGAATGACTAGGCTGAGCCTCTGGCCACCTCAAGATCAAATGAATGAATGAATGAACCAACAAACAGATACATGGGGAGAGAGAAGGAGATTTGAGAGAGAGATACAAATGGAGCAGCCTATACTTCTATTTTCAGGCCTGGGGCAGATTTTCTGTGAGTTTATTTTGGGTCAAGAAGGAAAGGCTAGCAAGACCTGAACATTCAGTAGTTACCCTACCAGAGAGGACTTCTACATTTGGAGGAAACCTTAGCAGCTATGGAAAAATTTGAGCCAGAAGTGATTCTCACTTCCTGGATCCTGGCACCAGAAAAGCTTCAGAAGAGACTGTGAAGGACTCACACCTACACTCCCATAAGTCAGTAAATGCCTGGGCAGAATTTAATTTTAGACAGAAGTGAGGGACAGGGGAAAAAGCAATGGAGTATCTTACTCCCCACATTCCCAAGGCCCTGAAGCCACAAGTTTAGACAATCATGATGGAAATGGAAAAGTATTTTAGTCAGTTCGGACTGCTGTAACAAATTACCACAGACTAGGTAGCTTAAACAAGAAATATTTATTTCTCATAGTTGTGGAGGGTTGAAGCCCAAACTCCAGGTGCCAGCACGGTCAGGTTTTGGGGGAGGGTCCTTTCCATGGTTTATCGATGGCGGTCTTCTTGCTGTGTTCTCACATGGCAGAAAGAGAGTTAGGAGGTTCTCTGGCCTCTTCTTATATCTATTTTCCTTTGTCAGTTTTAGTATTTTGTGACTTCCAGGTAATTTCTTCATTTCATATAATTGACATTAAGTTGTTTATAATGTTCCTTTTGTATTATTTTAATATCTGAAAGATCTTGAGTGTATTCCGCCTTTAATTGGTAATAATGATAATTTATCACTTGTCTCCTTTTTTTCTTCATTGATACAGTGTGATGTTTATAACTTCATTGATTTTTTCAAAAAACAAACTTTTGATGTTATTGACTTTCAGATAAACAATGGATATTTTTGCATGCATAATCATGTTCCATATAATATTTGTGACATACTAGGCACCTGGGTGGCTCAGTCGGTTAAGCATTCTGCCTTCGGCTCAGGTCATGATCCCATGGTGCTAGGATCGAGTCCCGCATCGGGCTCCCTGCTCAGCGGGGAGCTTGCTTCTCCCTCTCCTCTGCCCCTCCACCCTACCTGTCATCTCTCTTTCTCTCTCTCTCTCTCGAATAAATAAAGAAAATCTTAAAAAAATATTTGTGACATACTAAAAATCATACTCTATCAGAAATATGAATTTAAGTGAGTGTTCTGAATTATGTGAGGCAGTTCTATGTTCTCTATTTTTACGTTTTCTAATTTTGTTGATTTCTGCTTTTAATCTTTATTATATTTGTCCTTCTGCTTACTATATGCTTTGTTTGCTGTTCTAACATTACAATGTTAGTTTTAAGGCACTGCGATTATCTTCTACTACTTTCCTGTGGTTGTAGGTTTACAGCATTGATTTCAGGCATCTCTTCTTTTTTAATATTTGCATTTAATATTAAAAATTTCCCTTTATATATTTCTTTAACAGCTTCACATAAATTTTGATATGCTAGTTTTAAATTATCTTTTGACTCAAAATCTTGTATAATCCCCCTTTGTTTTATATGGTGACATATGTGCTGTTTAGAAATCAGATAATATTTATGTATTTGGGGCTTTTCTATGTGTGTTAATTTTTTTATTTCTGGTTTAATTATGTTGTGATAAAGGAACATAGTTTGAAAGAGATCCGTTTTTTGATATCTACTGAGATTTGTTTTATGGATCAATAAGTGGTCCTTTTTTGTGAACACACCGTATGTGTTCGAAATAATGTTGCTAAGCATGGTGTCCTACAAATAACAATTAGATTATGATGGCTGACATTGTCATTTATATTTTTCATATTTTTCTTATTTTCATCTAGTCACTACAAACGAATTTGAGGGATGTGATATATTAACTATTAAAGTCTATTTAGATTTTATGCCAGAATAATTTTATAGATATTTTTACCACAGTTTTCTGTCTTATTTAGATGCTACGGTATATTTAGAGGAATTTCTCATATTGTATTTAGTTTTTATAATTGCTATCTGTAAGAAAGGAAGGTTTATTCAAATTCGTTGCTTTTTTTTTCCTGCCTTTATGGATATGATGTTAAGTTGGTTCGGTAAGTGTCAAGTCTGGGGTGCCTGGGTGGCACAGTTGGTTAAGTGTCTGGCAGAGCCAGGTGCTCAGGTCATGATCTCAGGGTCCTGGGATTGAGCCCCACATCGCACTGGGCTCCACACACAGCAAAGAGTCTGCCTGACATTCTCTCTCTCTCCCTCCCTTCTGCCCCTCCCGCTCATGCTGTCTCTTTCTCTAAAATAAATAAATAAAATATTTTTTTTAAGTGTCAAGTTTTTGGATCAAAGGCAATTGTAGTTAGTGATTGATAGATGTTTCTTCAATTCAGTGCATTTTAAAATGGGATTCTCATATATATTTTTAAGTCTATATTTTTAGTATTGATATTCTGAAATGAGTACTCTGGATAAGTTTTTTTGTTAATTCATTACAATATTAGTTTTAAGGCACTGCGATTATCAAAGTTTGACTGATTAATTTATGATTTATAGAACATATTCATGATTTAGTTGTTATATTTAATACCTCTCAATAGAATCTTAGCCTCCCAGTGCATATTCTTATGGTTTTTTTCTCACGTTTGTTCTGGATCTTTAGTAATTGAGAGGTAATTGAGGTGATATTAAGATGAGAATTTTCGGCTTTCTCACAGGCATGAGCTACCACAGCCACTGCATTCATCTTGTTCCAATCTTTTCACCAATATAGAAAAGAACCATATTATTTATTTATCTAGGTAATTTCTCTGATCTTCCTAGATTATGTCAATTATTCAAGACACACCTTTGAGACAATATAGGTTCCGTTGACAGTCAAAGCCTTAAGATTCTAAGCATGTGTGTCTGTCCATATGCTTTATATACTCAGCAACAAAGAGAATATTTTACAGGCGGCAAAAAATAAACATATTTTGAATGTTTAATGAACAACCTACATGTATCCTAGTATCCTGGATGGCATTTGGTCTTTCTGACTTTTTGGAGATAAATATAATTTTGTTTCAAACCCTAAATCCCAAGGACTATGGAAGTCAAGAATGTCTTTAACACTTAAAAAAATATGCCAAGGAACTTAATTTCTCATGTTTCCCAGTGCCCCTCTCATTGAAAAGTTAAATGACTATTTCTTCTTTACCCACCATTGCCATCCTTATTTTCTTCAAAAATCAAACAAAAAGTTTAGTTAATTCCTTGACTGCAGTATAGAGCACATAGACATCTGCCATTCATCTAGCTAATACCTTGCTCTCTTGCCTTCTCAGGTTAGTTCCATAGTGAATCCTTTTGTTTAATTTCCTCCCTACAGGTTCAAAATTTCTCCTCTCTTTATGTAGAGAAATTCAACTTCCTTTTCTCCTTTCCCACATGTCATGACAAAATCATTGGCATTCTAATTAGCAACTTTCTTCTACCTGTAAATAACAATGTTCATATATGTTTCAGAATAACCACTATTTAAATAAAATTTTGAAGATAATATCCAGGAATTGTTTTTAAAAAGTTGATATTTGTTTTCTTTTTCACATGACAAATATCAATCTCAGTAACATGATATTTATATTACATAAGATTTTAATACATACTGTATTTGAAGACTATTTAAATAATGTATTGGTCATTATATTAGTCAGCTCAGACTGCCATAATAAAATACCATAGGCTGAGTGGGTTGAAAAGCAGAAATTTATTTTCTCTCAGTTATAGAGGCTATAAGTCTGAGATCATGGTGTCAGCATGATGGTGTCTGCATGGCTGCAAATGGCTAACTTCTCTCCATGCTTCCCAGGGCAGAGAGAAGGAGAGAAAGATCTCTTTTGTTCTCTTTTTATAAGGTCACAGCCTTACCAGGTTAGGGCTCTAGCCTTACGACCTCATTTAACTTTTATTACCTTCTAAAAACACTATCTCCAGAAACAGTTACACTGCGGGTTAGGACTTCAATATATAAATTTCAGGGAACACAATTCAGTTCATGGTAGTCATTATTGAGTAATTACTACAGAAATAGTAAGGTACTGACCCTTACTGAATATTTTTCTTCTATATATAGTTTACATTTATCATTACTGTTTTCTCATTCTTTATCTTGAAAATTTTAAATATTTGTAACTCTGTCCTGTGGAAATCGCTTAACATCTCCTTATGAGTTCATGTCTTAAAAAATTATGTAAAGTATCTAGTATCTTAATGACAAAAAATCATTTGAATTAATTTAATCTTAAACTGGTTTGGTATATGCTTTATTTTGAACATATTTGCTAATATCTTTAGTTTATACATAAATAATAAGGGTCCCAAGCATTCCTATTTTTCAATATTAATCAGTTTTCCTCCATCTATCGACTTCTTCTGAAGCATCTGTCAGTAAATTAACCCAAGCTGTGAAAAGATTGACTGAAGGAAGGAGACAGGTTAGGCAGTGCTAGGATAGAGTCACTTGAGGCTCAGTCAACAAAGAATATCTGCTAAACCAAAGGCGCACATCAGCTGCAAAGAGAGCTTTCCCCAGATATTCCCTGGAGCAGGCCCATTCTCCCCAGATTTCACAACATCCAAAGTCTACAAAGCCTGATTAATACAAAGGATTTGATATTTTTATTTAGGACTGAATTGTAATCATGAGGAGAAATTCAGTGCTCCTAGACTTCTTTCTACAAGCTTCACGTTGTTTGATTTTACTAAGGCAAGTGCACTTTTGTGAAGAAACTATGTAACCATTCAAGTTAAAAAAGAAAAATTTAAAAACTCAGATAATCATTTTGTAGAGAGTTTTCCTTATAGAAATTATTCACATATTACAGCATCACCCAGAGGAAAAATGTCTGTCTTTGGTATTTTCAGGGAAAGAAAACAGGAAGGATTATGTGGTCAGTAATTCAAACCTGAAGAGTTTTCTATTTTCTGACATTTTCTTTTTTCTTTAAGATTTTATTTATTTATTTGACAGAGAGATACATAGCGAGAGAGGGAACACAAGCAGGGGGAGTGGGAGAGGGAGAAGCAGGCCTCCCGCGGAGCAAGGAGCCCAATGTGGGGCTCGATCCCAGGACCCTGGGATCATGACCTGAGCCGAAGGCAGACGCTTAACGACTGAGCCACCCAGGTGCCCCTGATGTTTTCCCAAGATACACAAATTAGATGAGAAAAAAATGATTTTTCTTCTTGTAAAATTTATACTCATGTGCTAATATTTAATTTCCTTTTCTTTTTCTCTTTCTTTTTTTAAAGCAAATAATATAAGTATTTGTTCTACTATTTACTCCAAAATGGGAATTTACCTTTCAATCAATCTTTTAATTTACTGTATTTCACTTTTCTTTACTTTTTTTTAAAGAAAAGCTACTCATTATTGTAGAATTGTTTTTAAAATCCTGATGATGTAAAGCACCTATACATTTTTTTCATGTCATAAAGGATTTTTAATTTTATGAAAGTACTTCATTCAAATGCCCAAGAGGGAGCCTACCACAACTGGGAAAAGGAAGAAATAGTAATCTCAAAAATTAAAATTTTCTTATTGAGGAAAGAAAAGAGATTCATGAATTCATTTGCCATTAGAGTTGAAGATAAAATATATGCGACTTCTTATAAGTGCTATAATAAACTGAGTGATGCTATTTTAGACTGGTATTATGTAAGTGTCTTTTGGGAAGAAGTAGAGTATTAAATTTATGCTACCAGACACATAGATAAGTAAAACTTGAGATAAAAGCAGACCGTATAAAGTAATTAGGTGATTTACATGAGAATTACTGTATTTTTTGCAATATGCCATTGAGACAAACTTGAATTAGGTAGAACATTTCATTTGGGGTACTGTGTGTAAATTCAGAGATTATCCACCCAAGAATTAATCCTATATGTATTAATCAACATTTAGTGATCTAAAGAAAAGCATATTCCTTATATGACCCTCAGTGTCCTTATCTGCCATGTCAATTTTATCTACCATGATCATCCCATGTAGAGCATGTGAGAATCACAGAATCATATTTAACATTATTTTAGAATAAATGGTGAACATAAAGAAGATGAGAGCATTTACTAAGGGAAATATTATAACTCCTTAAATTGGCAGAACAAGAAGCTTCAGAAAACTGTGTTGCTTTGGTGTCGGCTTAGGCTTAATGCACTCAGCATTTTATGAAGAAGAAAGAAACTGAAGAGAATACACACACACACACACACACACACACACACACACACACACACACACAAACAGCTTCAGTCAGATGCATGGGGAGTGTCAGAATTCTATTTCAAATGGGAACTTTAAAAACATGAAGAAATCCTGAAATCTTGTAGAAAAAAAAACATAAAGAAAAAATATTGAAAAGATTGAGAAAGAAAGAAAAGACAGATATTGCTGCTTTACTTGTTTCATCATCAAAATCTTTACAGGAGGTAAAATGAACAAATAAGATAATTTTTATAGGAAAAAATTGCTTTAGAACTATATATCCCAAAGATGAATCCAGGTATCATGCCAATGCCTGTATTATTAGGGCTTAGATTGTCACTGAAAATGAATGTACTTGAGAAATGTGTTTGTCCTAACTTAAACTCAGTAAATATGGAGTTGGAGTGATCTTCTAAAGAGAGAGGAATTCTTCATTTTACTGTGTATATTTTATGGTATCCCAAACAGTAACATGAAACAGAAAATTTTGACCCATTTAATCACAGAGGAGAATCTTCTATAATAATAGCTACTATTTACTGATAACCTGCTGTGTGTGCATCAAGCAATGTGCCTTATGCATTCTTTATCTAAATAATGCCTTCCCAATTTGGGTGTCATAGAAAATTCTAGGTATTCTATGTCACTGTTATTTTCAGGCTTTGAGGTGACTGGTAGGAACCTGCAGCAGCCAGAATAGGCTTATGTATTTTACTCTTTGGGACATAAACGTAGCATGTTCTCTGTGTGCAGCAACGTGAAAGTTAGGACTGATGATAAATTTCTTGCAACGGTCCAATGAAGTAGTTACTATTATCCTCGCTTTAAATAAATTTGGACTGAAAGAAGTTAATAATTCTGTTTAAAGAAGTTAAGTAACGCTCTCTAGATCACACTAGAGAGTCTTATTCACTCTGAATCTGTCTGACTCATTTGTGAGCTTTCAACACTGACTATGTAAGTACACAGGCTAGAACCTCTCCAAACACATTCCTCTACTTCCAAGTTTATAGGTATCATCCCCTTCCCCTTTTCTGTCGCTTCTTAGGTGAAGATAGTCATGCATTTTTTTATTTCATCCACACCATTTTACTTGCAAATCTTGTTTCATAAACTAAATATAGCACAAAGAATATAGACGGACTCAAAGAAACCCGAGGTGCAACTCAAATTCTGAATGATTGCACCTGTAAAACTTTTCTGTATGTTAAATTAGTTACGTCCAAATTCTCTAGGATTATGGTTCAGCTGAACAAATGTAACTATGTCTGTAGAATTTGCCTAAACCAATGGAACTTGTAGAATCTCCCATTAAGCAGGTTTATGGTGGGTAATGTAGTTTAAACAGATTATGTCAATGAAAATGGACAAAAATAGAGTTATTAGAAACCTCTAGTGTCTTCAGTTGCTATCCTTTGCTCGTGATCAGCTCAGCAACTCCATTATCTGGCTATCCACGCTCTACTCACTACAAATGAAACACAGAAGCTTTTAGTTCAATGACCACAAACTCAGTGCTTTCCAAACTGGCCTATTTGCTTGTAAATTTCTCTGTATGCAATGTTCTCTTCTTACTTGGCTGAGGACCTCTCCTACTTTATACAAAGCAAGGCCCACTCTATTATTCTCTTTTATTCCTTCTTATTGCCTTAAAGTTAATTTATCTATGAGTAGTCTTTGTGTTTCTTGTCGCCAGATAGTTGAGCTCTGCAGAGGAATTCAATTGTTGTACTCTAATACCTAATAGAAAATAAAACTCATGGTGTCTTCCACATAAAAAAACACTATGTGAATCAATAAATTTAAAAAGTATGCAAAGCTGAATGCACAATATATCAAAAGAATGCATGGAAAAATATTCTGCAAAATTTAAATTGGATGAACTCCATTGCTTCTGGGTAGTTTGAATGTAATCCTGCACCCTGGTAGTAGATTATTCATAATACTGCAGCCAGATCCTTTATTCACTGATGTGTTGAGGTTGGGTATTTTGAATTATGAACACTGTATCTAGATTGTATAGAAAGTTACACATGTATAGGGAAGTGGGAACTATCAAAATCATACTACTATTTTCTATGCAAAGTCACAAAGGATGATTTTCTGCATTTCTTGAAGAACATGCATTAGAAGAAGAATCAAATGGCTTTCCCTCAGATACCTCCTCCCAGCACTTAGCCCCACTTGGTGTATACTTTATATTACTCTATCATATGAAAGAGAGTGTTTGAGGAGTTAAGCTACATCATTTTGGTTTATTATTGATTTCCCAACAACAGTCGTCGTAGCTTCTGCCACATGTTGGTTTTGAATGACAAACTAGTATGTCCCCAGAATTTCTAGAGAGGGAAAAGAACCTCAAGGGAGAAGATGATGTATCACTTAGGATTCAATCATGAAATAAAAGCCACATAGTAATTTGAACATTGAAGCTTGACTTAAAGATTCATTAACTAGTTAATAACAGATTAAATATTAATAAATAAACAAACCCTAAATATACAAGAGTAGTAGACATTGGGAAAAAACACTATCTGTATGGCTGAGGCAGAAACAAAGGAAGGAACAGATTGGAAGGCCTCCACTCTCAAGTCTGAAATTTATATCTTATAAGAAAATAGGACAACTTCCCTTACCACGTTGCAGAAAAGTTATCCATAATGCTGCATGCCAAGGCTGGCAAGCAGTAAATATGCACATGATATCAAAACGCTTGCTGAGAAGACGGTTGAGGGGAGAGATAGAACCCACTGGGAAAGTACCCATGGGGATGCTATAGAAACTCCCTGGAAAGCCTCCTTCTAGGGTACCTGCACAACCCACGTGGAAGCTTCCTATGGGACAGCTAATAAAATTTGGTTAGATATATAATAAATAAACACAGAAAATAAGCAAACTGTAACCAAGAAGTTATAACCAAGCTTGGGCAGAACCAAGAGTTACCAATAAGTTACCTGAGCAGGTAATTCGGACAGTTTCAACATTGATTGCTGTTGTAGTCTCTTCTGCCACAATCTATGCCTGTGACTTCCTGGGCTATTTCTTATAATTAGTTGGCTGAAGATTAAAACAAAAACAAAATCAAGGGACACCTGGGTGGCTCAGTCAGTTAAGCATCTGCCTTCGGCTCAGGTCATGATCTCAGGGTCCTGGGATGGAGCCCCGTGTTGGGCTCCTGCTCGGCAGGAAGTCTGCTTCTCCCTCTCCCTCTGCTCCTCCTCCCTCCCCACTCTCTCTCTCTCTCAATAAATAAATAAAATCTTTTTAAAATGTTCAAAAAAATAAATAAATAAAAAACAAAAACAAACAAAGACCAGCCTCTCAAGTCTAGTTTACATATGTGTTTGCATGATATGTTGGTGCCACCCAAAAGTGGACAGCTCTAGTACTGCAGGCTCACTTAGGGTCACTGCTAAAAAATAACAGAAAGGAGTTCTTCCAGTGGGAAGTACTGCACTTAGTTGTCTAATATATCTAGTGATGGCTGGCCAGAAGCACATATTTAAATTATTTAAGACAAGATGCTAATGGTTTAACCTGATGGTCAGGACCTTGAAAGAGAAAGGATTGGAAGATTGGTAATAAGGAAATCTGGGAAAGAAGTATGTGGATGGACTTTTCAAATTTGGCATAGATTCTGTGAATATATTTGTGTCAGTGTGGATGTCCACCCAAAGGTGTTCACAATGAGGAAAGGTTCTAAATTAATCAGGTGATAAACCAATATGCTCCACAAACATACATACACATATATATACATACATATATACTGCAAACATCTTTCCCCAATCCATCCAGTGCTGGCTCAGTAGGCCTGTGACCAAAATGATGTTGGTGATAGAAATGGAGGCTATGCATGAGCTCAACAATATGGAATTTCCCTTACCAAGGTTGACTTAACTAAAATTAGGGTTATCTATTTTGTTAATATGGAGGCCAATGCTGGGGACTATTGTGAGATATGGCACAATTGTGGAGGAAGGCAAGTCAGCCTAGTGGCTGTTGATTAGATTGGACCTCTTCTATCATGGAAGGGCAGAGATTTGTTCTCACTGGAATATACATATTCTGTATATGGATATGTCTTCCCTTCATGTAATCCTTCTGTCAACATCATTATTCATGGTCTGCCAGAATGGTTTACCCATATTCATAACAATTCTTATGATTAAAAAAAATAATTTCTCAGCAAAGAAAGAGTAGCAATGGGCTCATGCTCATGGAATTGACTTGTTTTGATACATACTGAAATACACAAGAAATGATTGAGTAATTTAAAAATGGAATGGTTTGTCCAAGATTCAGTTATGGCATCAGTTGAGAGACAACACCCTAAAAGGTTGCAATGTGTGATTTGTACAGTTTGAATCAGAGCACGTTAGCTCCTGCTCTCTTCCCAAAAGTAGCAGTACATGAATCTAGAAGAAAAATAGCAAAAGTGAAGGTAACTCCTCTCCCTCCTTCCTAAATATCCATTCTAATTTTCGTTTCCCATCTTGGAAACCATGAGCTCTGCTATTTTGAAAGTCTTAGTCCCTAAGACATAACAAGTCCTCAAGACATGTCAAGGGGACACAACACAGTCTCAATTCAAATGTAAGATGAGACTGCTGTAGGCTATTTGGGGCTCCTTTTACTACTGAACCAATAGGCAGGAAAAGAGGCTCCTTTCTTTGCTGAAGTGATTGATGTCAATTACCATGGAGATACTGTGTTGCTGCTAATAGTAGTGGAAAGATGAGTATGCCTGAAATATAGGAAATTTTCTGTGGTGCCTTTTAGTACTTCCACACTCAGTAGTACAGGTTGATGGAAAACTATAGCAAAAAGAGAAAGACAGAGAGACTCAGACCCTCAATCTAATCTTTACAGCACCAATTTTACATCTCTATACCATATAAAAACCCCTATCAGCTGATGTTCTGACTGAGGACAGAGAAATACAGAATGCATAGTGGAAATAGGAAATCACAGATATCAACTCATGCGCTGTGACCAATTTTAGATAGTAACCATAATAGGCTTACATTTGCATTTCTCGTATTTTCTTTTTTTCTTATTTTTTGTTTGTTCCTTTTTTTGAGAGGGAAAGGGAGAGAGAGAGAAAGTGAGAGAAAGAAAGAAAGAAAGAAAGAAAGAAAGAAAGAAAGAAAGAAAGAAAGAAAGAAAGAAAGAAAGAAAGAAAGAAAGAAAAAAGAAAGAAAGAAAGAAAGAAAAAGAAGAAAGAAAGAAAAGTAAACAAAGGGAAAGTATAGATGAAGGAAGGAAACAGAATATATATATCAATCTCTTCCTCTTTCCTAAAATAAGTGTTATAACTCTACATCTCCTAATTTTGAGAGGTGAAAACTTGTTCACTAGTAAGAAGGTTAAGCTGTATCTTTTTAAGTAAAAATGCAAAGGTGTGGACTCTCCAGCTGTCAACTTATTACCTCTCATATCCAAATATACTCATCTTTGCCTGTTCTGTGATTATGCAGGCACGCTTTACCAGTATTTTTCACTCTCTATTTCACTCAATAGAGAGTGGTGAAAGGTCACTGGGGGAGAAAGAGTTTTTCTTTTCTTCTCTCCATTCTGTCTCCATCCCCTCTCTCCAGTCTCCTTCAGGGTAAAGCTTTCTCCAATGCTAGAATTCTCTATAGCATAGTTAATCCTGTGCTAGGTGCCTGCTATTGTTGGGTGTGACTTCTTCCAGTCCCAACTCTTGCAGAGGGTGGATTTTCCAGTTCCTGGTTCTAGAGCACTTGGTTTTTCTCAGTGCTCCCAAGACCCTCTCCAATGTGTTCCCAGTAGAATGCCATGAGTGGGACCCTTCCCAGTAAATGGCTCTTCCTGTTTTTCTCTTGGGTAACTCTGCAGTGTGTTTGAAGGTGAAGGTGACAATCCTCCCTGTAGATGGCTTCTCCCAATAGCACAGAGTGTATATTTTTGGAAGCATCTCAGAAACATTTTTCACCATACAGTGAGCCACAAATTTTTCCCTGATCCCAGCTTTTGGTCAGGGTTGAAGAGGCACTCTTTAGGAAGCTGTTGCAGCTCTAGGGGTAATACATATGACAAAATACACACACCTGCATACTCATACACACAGAATGGCTAATACAGCATCTCATACAGGCTGAAGTGTGTGTATTCAGTTTTCTTTCTCTCTTTTCTTTCTGTGCAATAAGGACCTAACAAGCTATGCAGTCTGAAGAGCTAGAGAATTGATCCAGTTTGTTAGCAAATCCAGGTCATTTCTACTCCCATGATATTTATCACCTTATTTGAATTATTTCTACTCCTCCTTTGTTCAGGAGCTAATAATTTTTATCACAGCTAATTAAAAATTTCCCCAAGTTATTCCCTATCTCTGATTTCATCCTCTTGAACCCATTTTTCATAGAGCTACCAGAGTGATTTTTATTAAAATTCAGATATGATCATGGTGTTGCTTTGTCTGAAATAGTTCAATATCAAAATACTTTTGGGATGATTAGTCAAGCTTATTACTGAGAAATTAAGAACATTTCTATCCTAGACTGAAACTACTTTTTAATTACTTATCATTTCATTTTCTAAACCCTATTCATACTTACACAATACTCTTCTCTAGTGTCTCAAGTTAAATTTTAGTAATTCTGAACTGTTTGCTTAACTCATATAATTTTATTCTATCTATTCAGGACACAGCATTATAAGTGGTCAGTGAATTTTTGTTAGAAAAATAAGTAAATATAGGAATAAAATGGGTTAGAGAAGACTGGATGAATGAGCAGATAGACCAACAGTTTTTATTTTTTTCACTTAATTGCATGAGAAAAGGTCATGGAGATGATTAATTTCTTGTAGTGTTACAAAGTAAAATATACATCATGGTTTTATTTTATACAGAAAGTGACCTTCATGTAAATATAAACTCATGTAAATTCAGTGTGAAATATGTCTACGCAAAAATTCAAAGCATCCATTAAAAGTACAATGAGAATGCTTTAAATTCCTTAAAAAAGAGAAAATAAACAATTCCATAGGAAAATAAAAATAACCAATGGGAACCAAGAGCTTGATAAAAGTCTAAGAAAGATAGATTTACAAGTTGCTGTAGGAAGGAATGGAAAGAAAAATCTGTAAAGACAGTTAACTTAATAATGTAGCAGAAAGCTAAATAACTAGCTGGGGAATGGACAGAAAGACACTCTCTTGAAGAGAAATTAAAATAGGTGTGTTTTGTGTGTTTGTTTGTTTTACTTTTTAGAAGAGGAGAAACCCAAGTAGAATAAGTATAGTGGAGCCCATTTAGTTAAAGATAAAAGGGTATTCTAGTTGAAATGAATATGACTAGCATCTCAAAGCCCAAAATTCTCACTCATGAATCTGGTA
Source organism: Eumetopias jubatus (assembly GCF_037043125.1). Lineage (NCBI taxonomy): Eukaryota > Metazoa > Chordata > Mammalia > Carnivora > Otariidae > Eumetopias > Eumetopias jubatus. The sequence goes on along the minus strand of NW_028274809.1, from coordinate 168,880,291 downwards.
TGGTCATAGTTTTACCAGTTGCTATAGGTGGAATGTTTCTGTCCCCCCAAAATGCATATATTGAGAGGAGCCTGGGTGGCTCAGTAGGCTAAGTATCTGACCATTGATTTCAGCTCAGGTCATGATCTCTGGGTCCTGAGACAGCGACATCGTGCTCCATGCTCAAGGTGAAGCAGTCTGCTTCTTTCTCTCCCTCTGCCCTTCCCCCACCATTCAGGCTCTCTCTCTCTTACACGTGCTCTCTCTCTCAAATAAATAAACAAAATCTTTAAAACAAACAACAAACAAAGAATGGGATTGATGTCCTTATAAAAAAGACCCCAGCGGGTCCTTGCCCCTTCCTCAATGTGAAGATAGAGCAAAATGACAACTGTCTATGAACCAGGAAGCAGGGTTCACCAGACAACAAATCTGCCAGTGCCTTGATCCTGGACTTCTGGCCTTAAGAACTCTGAGAGGGGTGCCTGGATGGGTCAGTAGGTTTAGCCTCAGACTCTTGATTTCGGCTTAGGTCATGATCTTAAGGTCCTGAGATTGAGCCCCACGTTGGTCTCTGCGCTGAGTGCGGCACCTGTATACACTTCTCTCTCTCCCTCTCTTTCTGCACCCTACCCCACTCTCTTTCAAAAATAAATGAAGAAAAATAAAAGTACTTTTTAAATGAGTCCATCAAGAGAAAGACAATTATCATATGATCTCACTGATATGTGGAATTTTAAGAAACAAAACAGAAGATCATAGGGGAAGAGAGGAAAAAAATAAAACAAGATGAAACCAGAGAGGTAGGCAAACCATAAGAGACCCTTACTCATGGGAAACAAACTGAAGGTTGCTGGAGGGGAGGATGTGGGGGATGAATAACTGGGTGATGGACATTAAGGAGGGCACGGGCTGTAATGAGCACTGGGTGTTATAGAAGACTGATGAATCACAGACCTCTACCCCGAAACAATATGTTATATGTTAATTAAAAAGAGACTTAAACATGTACTTCAGAAAGAGGACATCCAGATGCACCAAAACAGGTACTCAACAGAAACAGAAATCAGGAAATATGAATAAAAAGCACAGTGAGCTATGACTACATCCCCACCACAGAAACACAGTGTTGGTGAGATGTGGGCCAACAAGCACACACATACATGGCCAGTGAGAGCACAAACTGGTACAACCAATTTAGAAAACCATTAGCTAGCAAAATTGAAGATTCTCTCCTCTTTTGGCCCAGTAACCTATTCCCAATTATATACCCAAAATAGTGGTTATCAAAGTGTGATCCCTGAACCAATAGCATCAGCATCAACGGAGAACTTACTAGAAATACAAATCACTGGGCATGACCCCAGATCTACTGAATCAGAACTTGGATGATGGTGTCCAGCAATCTGTGTTTACCAAGCCCTCCAGGGCATTCTGGTGCAGGCTCGAATTTGAGAACCGCTGTGTGCCACACTATGCATATGAGCATGTTCATCACATTCAAAAACTGGAAACAGCCCATATGCTCATCAACAGAATGGATAGATTGTGTAATATTCTCATAATGTATCACAGAGCAAGGAAAATGAGCAAACTACGACTACAGACAATAAAATGAAGGACTCTTAAAACCTTGAGAGAAAGAATCAAGACATAGAAGAATATATACAATATGATTCTATTTATATAAAGGCAAAGAGGCAAAACAGAATGTTTCAGAATGCATACTTAGGTAAAAATATAAAGAAATTCGAGAAAGTGATTACTATTAAGGAAGGACAGAGGTTTTACTCTAGGGAAGAAGGAGTGGGTGTGATTAGGAAAGGATACATAAAAAGAAATTTCTGAGGTGTTGACAATACACTATTTCTTTACCTGTGTGATGGCTACATGTTTGTTTCAAATGATATAATAAATGGTACATTTATACAAAAAAAAAAAAACCTGTGAGAAATAAATTTCTGTTATTTATAAGCAACCTAGCCCATGGTGTTTTGTTATAGCAGCATGAAAGGACTAACACAGCAGTGTAGGCTACTGAGGTTATTTGGATTATTTATTCTGAGAAAAAAAAAAATCAGTAAATGGTCACTATGCTGAGCTTGCAATTTGACTCTAACCCCTTAAAGATATCCTACTTTGGGGAGATAAAGTAGAAAATCGAGAAGTTTTAACATCTTTTGTCTATTCTAGAATCATGCTAGCCTTCCTAGTAGCTTCTTTATCCTATGTCCCATTCTGTTAACATTTTGCCTTCACAAGTGGAGGAGGCCCTTGTTTTTATTCTCATTTTGTCTTGTCTGCCTAAGATACTTTTGATGGATAAGACTCCATTTTCTTGAAAGTATTTCAGAGCAAAGAGAGAAAATAATTTTGTAAAGAGAAAAAATCATCTAGCAACACACACACAGGGGTTTTAGGTGTTCCACTGACAAAAAGTTTTTACCCCTTAGCTCCTTCCTCCAAAAGTTACAATTAACATTACCATGTCAAAATTTTCTGTCTTGATTCTTATCTGGTATTCTCCCTGACAGTGAAGCAAGTGGTGAGAGAGACAGAGGATGGGATCTTTGAGCTATCATTAAAGGTTAGATTGCTTTTTTTGTTGTTGTTGTTCACTCAAAGTTTGATACCCAGACCACCTGCATTAACACCACCTGCTATGCTTTTTAGAAATGCAGTTTTCAGGCAACACTCAAACATGTTAAAATAGACTAAAATATGCCTTAAAATAGTCTGAGACAATTCTCATGTAGGAAAAACAGTATGATGATTGCTATAGTGTCTGCTCTACAAGTTTATTTGTAAACATAACTCCAAATTAAGGTAGAATACAGAAAAATGAAATAACATAGAGTATTATATCGAGCGCAGTAGTATGACTTACTTTGTTCAGTGAAATGTGAACAGAAGAGGCATGTATCATTTCCACTGGGGTTTTTCAAAGCCTGAGAATAACTCAACACATATTCTTTCTCCTGCCAAGGTGATCTTGGAAGCAGATGTTAAGATGAAGCTACTATCAGCTGAGATCCCAGAATAACTATAATGAGCTAAACATGCTGCCAACATGATAGACTCAGTATGACTGAGAAATAAACTTTTGCCATGCTAAGCCATTAGATTTGAGATTGTTACTATAGCATACCCCCAGGCATACAATGGCCAATAACTCATTAACTCTATTGTACTAACAGAAGGATTGAGATATGTTATCCACTGCCAACCAACCCATCTTTTCTTCTACCCCATGCATGTTTATCTGCAGGGTGGGAAGGATGCTAGTGCTTCCCATGTATTACCCTTTGAGAATTTTTCTTCTATGTAGGCTTCTCTTTCCCCATGTTATTAATTTTTTAAATATTTATTTATTTATCTGGGAGGGGGGCGCAGAGGTGGAGACTCTTCAAGCAGACTCCTTGCTGAACGTGGAGGCTGATGCGGAGCTCGATCTCACCACCCTGAGATCATGACTTGAGCCAAAACCAAGAGTCGGTCGCTCAACTGACTAAGCCAACCAGGTACACCTGTTAGTTTGTTTTTATTCTCATTTTGTCTTGTCTGCCTTATATCTAAAGATTTTTCTTCAAATTACTGGGCATGTGAATGGCAAATGCCTCTGTAATGTGAATGTTGTTAGACTTTTTTGCTATATCATATTGAATATTTAAAGTTGTCTTTTGAAATGGGGCAAGTGCTGTCTTTCTGAGTTTACTTTGCTATTTGAATCACAAGTCTGTGGTGGTGATTTTTGAAGAATGTTTGTCCTCTGTGTCTTACAAGTTCATTGTCATTCTTTGAAGTTGAATACATTTTCATAGGCTGTTGTTTATTATTATCTGTTGATATATTTTTGAATGATTACCAATATCTTCTATCCTGTGAACTTCTACAGAATATTCTTGTTTCATATTTTCTAACTCTTGAATATTAATTCCTCTTTTTAAACCTTTAGTTGTAGGACAGATTGATATACACAAATTTTATCAAAACCTGAATATTTACTAATACACATCTGTAGCTGTGCAGTTCTGTGTAGGGATCTTTGATTCCAGTGCTTGGTCTTCTAACATGGAAGCATGTAGTTTATTTTAAATCTTCTAATGGTATTTAGAGTTTTATCTTTCCTGAGAATGAGCAAAATGTAATAACCTTCAGAGTATACTGAGTTTAGTAACTTTCTTGTAATATATGCACATACTCAGTTATGTTATGAAGAACCACTGATTTTTATTTCTATCTCCTACCACATCATGTCCCAGATAGTAAGAGTCTATAATGAACATAGAGTAGAAAATAGCTATGGAATTAAGATGGGGGTAAAATTACTCTGGCTACTTTAGGAAGAAACTGAGGACTAAATACATGGAGGTGCAGTGGTAGCAAGGTGAAGCCCTCCCCACCCTTATCAGAGGGTACACAGTTCATAAATATGGTCTACCGTGTGTGATGTCTGATTATAACCAGCCTCTCCCTAGAGATAAAGGAAAAGAGCGATCACATATATATGGAAAATTTCCTAGAGAATGTCATTAATGTAATTATAATTAATACCACTCAGAAAATAATGTGAACTACAGTAAAGATATTAAATATGTTTTGGTTTTACACATAAAATACATTATTCAATAATGTAATTTCAATTTTCAATATGAAAATGACTAAGCTCTGGCAAGGAGATGAAAATGCTGGAAAAAATGCACATTTCCTGCATGTCTGGTCTTTTGTGGCCCCATTCAATTACAGTAATGCTCACCTACAAGAAACAACTGAATACAGAGATCAAACAACAAATATGGATAACATTGGTCACTTCCACCTTATCTGTAAGTAGCCAACCCCATCCAGAAGGAAAACCTCAGATTGTAAATATACGGTGGTACAGGATAGGTGGCCAGCTGATGACTGAAGCACTTGCTCACTCTTTTGCTTTCTAAGTCCATGACACCTGATGAATAGGTCTCATTTTAAAGAAGAGATATTCTTTATAAAGTACCTGGTTATGAGTGTTCAATTTAATAAGATGAATAGGTTGGGGTGGAGAGTCTAGGGACTATATCAAGAAACAATTGTTTAAGTTCCTCTAAAAAGTTTAGAGGATACCTGAAATATAGGGAAACTCAAAGGAATGCATAAATGATAATTGACTCTCTTTCCCACTGTGATCCCAATGTTTTACCAGATAACCTGTGATCTAAGAAAGGTCTAAATTCCTGTGTTTCTGGTCATATTCCAAATTCCCTTCAATGATTTGCATTTTATACTTTTTATGAGTATTCATTAATTTTCATAGGAAGTTGAAGGAGTTAATCAGGTAACTATCTTTCTGAGCTCATACCTGCTTAGCATAGTTTTAATGGAAGAATAAATGTTTGCAGTGCTATTATCATCTATAGAAAAAAAAACTAAAATTAACTGAGATTTCACTCATTCAGCTAAAAGGCACAGTCTGTAATAGTATGTATTAGTTAGAGTTTTCCAGGTAAACAGAACCAGTAGTATAAGGCTGCTGGGTAGGGGAATTTTCTCTTACTGGGAGGAAGATGAGTCCACTATTCTATTCAGACCTTCAAGTGATTGGGTGAGGCCCATCTACATTAGGGAGAACAATCTGCTTTACTCAGTCTACCTATTTAAATGTTAATCACATCCAAAAACACCATCACAGAAATATTCAGAATATCAAATACCAAATATTTGGGCTCCCTGTGTCCAGTCGAGTTGATGCATTAAATTTACTATCACCAAGTGTAATGACTTTTTTATCACTAACTTCCTATTTATTTGAAAAATATATTTCAGATTTTATTCTGTATTAGTAAGTCAAGTCATATGTCAAATAATACTTGCTTTCCACTATCTTAAAGTGATAATATAAGGTTAATGTACTAGTTTCATAATACACATTGAGTTCTTTCCAAGAAATAAACAAGGAATTGACATTTTAACACCATCAATGTATTACACATTTTAATATATTCAACAGAGACTCTGTCATTCATTACATGGAATGAATGATGAAAAACACCTAAGGAAAAAAGGAAAAAGCAGTCTATAAAACATTTGAAGAATTCATGATTAGATGTGTACATGCCATGTGTTCTATCATCTACACAAGGTACAGTATTGTGAGATACCATAAGGGAAAAACACTGATATGATCTAGTTAAATTTTACTTCAATGTTTGTACAGTAAGGGCACTCTTGAAATGTTTTTTCAGTATACTTTATCAATGAACATCAGACTAAAGATCATTAGATCTAACTTCTAATCCAGGCACTTGGACTGACACCACTGTCAAATAAATTTGATTTTAGGATATTTATTTGTAAAATTGTTAGAAGAAAGACATGATCTCTAACAAAACATCCTATTTTAAGATTCTATAGTCTATATGATAGGTAGTAAACCAGTGGCCTACTGTTTTAAGAAGAAGAATAAAAGGAACTCATCATTTACAAAACAGAAGATTTTACAGAAAAATTAAATGGCTATATTTCTCTAAAAAATAAGAGTTGGTGATGTCCCCACAAATTTGCACATGATATAAGTTTGTACCAAGGGTATGATCTTTCCATTTTAGTTATCATTTACTGTTTAAAGAAACAGGTATCGAGTATCAGACACTCAACATTCCTATGTTATTGTTCAGTGACTTGGCATTTCTACCTGTGGTAGGCAAGTTAAATTGCAGTTCATGTTCTGAAAGGACTATATATATACATATATAAATATGATTTTTCTTTGTTTTTCCCTAACCAAATTGATGGATTAGTCCATGAAGTCATATGACTATCACATTTAACGATGTATTAAGTCTCAGGAGGTTACCAAGTAGTAAAAAGTCATTCACTTTTAAAAATAATGTGGGTAGTTACTTGTTTCTTCTTTCCATTGCTAAGCAGATTGACTCCAAATGGCTCAATTTTACATGAAAGGATGAGAAAAACAGCCTCAATTTATTCATAATGAAAATGAGTACCGATACCACTTTTTACTGAATAAATAATTTCCCATTATCTTTTGTGCTAGTGATACCAGAATAAAGAGAAACAGGTTAGAAACAGGCTAGCTATTTTACACTAAAGATCTGTTTGCCATAAAAGATCAACACAAGGAATGCTAAATGAGTCCAAATACTTGCTGTATCTCTACTGAAATGACTTAAATCTGATGTCATCAACTAGTAGTACATAAAACAATGAGAAGATATGTAATCACTTAAATAGCCCTCATCCTTTTTTTCAGTTTAAACAAATATGTCTTTATTTTATTTATTTATTTTTTTATTATGCTGTTAGTCACCATACAGTACTTCATTAGTTTTCTATGTAGTGTTCCAGGATTCATTGTTTGCGTGTAACACCCAGTGCTCATTGCAATACCTACCCTCCTTAACATCCATCATCAGGCTAACCCATGCCCCCTACCCTCTGAGACCCTCAGTTTGTTTCCTGGAGTCCATAGACTCTCATGTTTCATCTCCCCCTCTGATTTTCCCTCCCCTTCATTTTTCCCTTCGTATTCCCAATGTCTTCCACGCTATTCCTTATGTTCCACAAATAAGTGAAACCACATGATAATCATCTTTCTCTGCTTGACTTATTTCAATTAGAATAATCCCCTTCAGTTCCATCCATGTCAATGCAAATGGTGGGTGTTCATCCCTTCTGATGGCTGAGTAATATTCCATTGTATATATGGACCACATCTTCTTTATCCATTTGTCTTTTGAAGGGAATCTCAGCTCCTTCCACAGTTTGGCTATTGTGGAGATTGATGCTCTGAACATTGGGGTGCATGTGCCCCTTCTTTTCACCACATCTGTAGCTTTGGGGTAAATGTCCAGTAGTGCAATTGCAGGTCATAGGGTAGTTCTATTTTTAACTTTTCGAGGAACTTCCACACTGTTTTCCAAAGTGGCTGTACCAACTTGTATTCCCATCAACAGTGTAAGAGTGTTCCCCTTTACACCATAAAGAACTAGAGAAAGAACAAGAAATAAAGCCTAAGCCAAGCAGGAGAAGAGAAATAATAATCAATGAATTAGAAACCAGAAATATAGTAGAGCAGATCAATGCAACTAGAAGCTGGTTCTTTGAAAGAATTAATAAGATAGATAAACCACTGGCCAGACTTATCAAAAAGAAAAGAGAAAGGACCCAAATTAATAAAATTATGAAGGAGAGGGGAGAGATCACAACTAACACCAAGGAAATAGAAGCAATTATTAGAAATTATTATCAACAACTATATGCCAATAAATTAAGCAAGCTGGAAGAAATGGATGCCTTCCTGGAAACCTAAAAACTACCAAGACTGAAACAGGAAGAAATTGACAATCTGAATAGACCAATAACCAGTAATGAAATTGAAGCAGTGATCAAAAACCTCCCCAAAAAACAAGAGTCCAGGGCCTAATGGATTCCAGGGGAATTCTACCAAATGTTCAAAGAAGAAATAATACCTGTTCTTCTGAAGCTGTTTCAAAAAATAGAAACAGAATGAAAACTTCCAAACTCATTCTATGAGGCCAGCATTACCCTGATCCCAAAACCAGGCAAAGACCCCATCAAAAAGGAGAATTACAGACCAATATCCCTGATGAATATGGACGCCAAAATTCTCACCAAAATACTAGCCAATGGGATCCAACAGTACATTAAAAGGATTATCCATCACGACCAGGTGGGATTTATTCCTGGGATGCAAGGGTGGTTCAACATTTGCAAATCAATCAATGTGATAGACACATTAATAAGAGAAGAGACAAGAACCATATGATCCTCTCAATTGATGCAGAAAAAGCATTTGACAAAATACAGCACCCTTTCCTGATTAAAACTCTTCAGAGTGTAGGGATAGAGGGAACATTCCTCAAATTCATAAAAACTATCTATGAAAAGCCCACGGTGAAAATAATTCTCAATGGGGAAAACCTGAGAGCTTTTCCCTTAAGATCAGGAACACGACAAGGATGCCCACTCTCGCCACTATTATTCCACATAGTACTAGAAGTGCTAGCATCAGCAATCAGACAACAAAAAGAAATAAAATGTATTCAAATTGGCAAAGAAGAAGTCAAACTCTCTCTTTGCAGATGACGTGATACTTTATGTGGAAAACCCAAAAGACTCTACCCCCAAATTACTAGAACTCATACAGCAATTCAGTAATGTGGCAGGATACAAAATCAATGCACAGAAATCAGTTGCTTTTCTACACACTAACAATGTAACCGTAGAAAGAGAAATTGGGGAATCGATTCCATTTACAATAGCACCAAAAACCATAAGATATCTTGGAATAAACCTAACCAATGAGGTAAAGGATCTATACTCTAAGAATTACAGAACACTTATGAAAGTAATTGAAGAAGACACAAAAAGATGGAAAAAACATTCCATGCTCATGAATTGGAAGAATAAATATTGTTAAAATGTCTATGCTGCTCAGAGCAATCAAAATACCAATGGCATTTTTCAAAGAGCTGGAACAAACAATCCTAAAATTTGTATGGAACCAGAAAAGACCCCGAATCACCAAGAAATTTTAAAAAAGAAAAACAAAGCTGGGGGCATCACATTGCCTGATTTCTAGCTGTATTAAATGGCACTCATCTTGCTACTACACCTCTTACCAAGGGTGGCAGTACCATATTTTCAACATTCATAAATTGTTGGGAAATATTTTAATATTGATTTAATGTATTATTATTTCTCTTTTGGAAAATTAGTAATACAAGTCAGTACTTATGTGTATTCTCATAAGAATTAATGTGTGATAACTACAGCATATTCTTTGTCAGTCATTATTTATCTTTATAGAAATTATCTAGAGCCTTATTATAGGCAGTGTTCTCTAACGATTGCCAGCCCATACACATCAAGCTGCTTCACCCAATATTCAGTTCTTCATGTGCTTAAGAAATGATTAGTAATCACAAAACTTAAATAAAAATAGTCTATTGTAATTTAGTGATATGTATCAGAGTTGGCCCAAAATATATGTTACAATGTTTACATAAAATAAAACAATTTGATTTAAATAATGTATCCCCTTGCTTCTCACAGTGAGAAGAATCCAAATTAATCCCCCCGGAGCTAATTATAAATTTAGAATATCTGCACCTTCCCAGACTTATCTGAATGTACATTTTACCAGGATCCCCAACTGGTTTGTATGCACATTAGATGGTGAGAAGCACTCATCTGGACTAATGATTACAAAAATGAGCACTAATAATCATAACTGGCCTTAAAACAGTGTTTTCTAATCTGTGTTTCACCAAGCCCTGTATATCTGAAGTAGCACTTCCCTGACTAGCATGAGAGAGAGAAGTGTGTCCTAGAGTTAGAAAATTTCACTCTCATTTTTTATTTTTTTAATTGTAGCATGAGCATTTAACATGAAATTTACCATCTTAAATTTTTGAGCATACAGTGTAGTGTTGTTGACTATAGGTATGATGTTGGACAGCAGATCTTTATTCATCGTATGTAACTAAAACTTAGTGCCCATTGATTAGTAATTTCTCATTTCTTGCTCCCCCCAGCTCCTAGTAACCACTATAAAACTCTTTTGTTCTATGAATTTGACTATTTGAGATACTTCTTATATGTGGAATCATGCAATATTTGTCTTTCTGTGTCTTGTTTATTTCACTTAGCCTAATGTCCTCAAGGTTCATCCATTCTGTTACATATTACAGAATTTCCCCTTGTTTATAAAGCTGAATAATACTTCCTTGTATGTATATATCATATTTTCTTTATTGATTGGTTGATGGACATTTAGGTTGTTTTCATACCTTGGCTATTGTGAATAGTGCAGCGATGAATATGGGAGTACTAATATCTTTCCGAAAACCTGGTTTAAATCATCTTGGATAAATACCAGAAGTGGGATTGCTGGATAACATAGTAGTTCTATTTTCATTATTTTAAGAAATCATCTTAATGTTTTTAATAAAATCTATAAAATTTTGTGTCCATACCAACAGTGTGTGTGGATGTCTACTTGTTTCAGCACTACTTGTTGAAAAAGTATCTTTGCTCCATTTTATTGCTGTTGACCCTCTGATGAAGATCATTTGACGATATTTATGTGGGTCTATTTCTGGATTTTCTATTCTGTTCCACTGATCTTTTTTGTTTTGTTTTGTTTTTGCCAATACCACACTGTTTACTGTTGCTTTATAGTTGAAGTCATGTAGTGTCAGTCCCCCAACTTTGTTCTTCTGCTTTCATGTATTAACTATTCTGTTTGTTGTTGTTGTTGTTGTTGGCCTCTCCACTGAAACTTTAGAAACAATTTGCTTCTATCCACAGAAAACTTATTGGGATTTTGATTTGACTTGTATTGAATCTATAAATCAAGTTGGGAAGAACTAACATCTTCATAATATTGACATGTCCATGAACTTACTGGCCATGAACATAGAATATCTCTCCATTCATTTAGTTCTTCTTTGATTTATCACAGTTCTGTAGTTTTCCTCATACACATCTTGGACATATTTTGTTAGATTTATACCTAAATATTTCATTTTTGCAGGTGCTAATGTAAATGATACTGAGGATTTTATTTTCAAATTCCACTTACTCATTGTTGGTATAGAAAATTGATTGACTTTTGTATACTAACCTTCAACTCATTACAATTGCTTATGAGTTCTAGAATTATTTTGTCAATTATTTTTGATATTTTACGTAGGCAATCATGTCATCTGTGAACAAAGATGGTCTTATGTCTTGCTTGCCAGGCTGTATACCTTTTATACTCGTGTTTTAGTGCATTAACAGGGACTTCCAGTATGATGTTGAAAGGAATGGTGAGAGAGGATATTCTTACCTTATACCTCATCTTAGTGGGAAAACTTCGAATTTTTATCATTAAGTGTGATGATAGCTGTAGATTTTTTGTAGATATTCTTTATCAAGTTGAGAAAGTTCCTCTCTTTTGCTATCATACTGAGATATTTAATAACAAATGGGTGTTGGATTTTGTCAAATGTCATTCTGCATCTATTGATATATTGTCATGTGATTTTTCTTTTTTAATATGTCGCTGTGATGCATTAGTTGGTTTTTTAAAATATTGAACCAGCCATACATACCTGGGATAAAACCCACTTGTCTTGATGTCTAATGCTTTTTATACATTGTTAGATTTGATTTGCTAATATTTTGTTGAGAAATTCCATATCTATGTTCATGAAAGCTATTGGTCTATGCTTTTCTTGTAATTTTTTAGTGTGGTTTTGGTATTAGGATAATTCTGGCCTCATAGAATGAGTTAGGAAGCATTCTCTCTGCCTCTATCCTCTGAAAATGACAAAGAATTTGTACAATTTTTTTTCCTTAAATGTTTGGTAGAGTTCATCAGTGAACCCATCTGAGCCTGATGCTTTCTGTTTTGGAAGGTTATTAATTATTGAGTAAATTTAAGTACTAGACATAGGCCTATTCAGATAGTGTGTGTGTGAGAGAGAGAGCGCTTTGGCAAATTGTGAAGGAATTGGTCCACTGGTCATGTAAGTTATGATATTTGTGGGTATAGAATCGCTCATATTATTCTATTATTATTTTAATGTTCAGAGGATCTGTAGTGATGTCCCCTATTTCCTGTCTAGTATTAGTAATTGGTGTACTTTGTCTTTATTTCTTAGGTAGCCTGAGTAGCTTATCAATTTTCAAAGATCTTTTCAAAGAAGTGATTTTTGGTTTGATCGATCTTCTCTATTTTCTGTTTTCAGTTTTTTTTTTTATTTCTGCTCTATTTCTCCACCCCTCCTTCTCGTTCTTCCTTTAGATAAAATTTGCTCTTTGTTTTCTAGTTTCTTCGGGGGGGGGGGGAAATGTAGATTACTGATTTTAAATCTCTCTTCTTTTATAATATATGCACTTAATATTATTAAATTGCTTCTAAGTATTGCTTTCACTGCTTTCCACAAATTATAAATCGTGTTTTATTTTCATTTAGCTCAATTTAAAAAAGTCTCTTGAGATTTATCATTGATCAATGTATTATTTAGAATCATTGTGGCTTTTATTTACATTTTCGTGATGATCAGTGATGTTGAGCACCTTTTTATATACTCATTGACCATTTGTATGTCTTCTTTAGAGAAATGTCTATTCAATTCCTTAGCCTATTTTCAAAATCAAGTTTTATTAATTGTTATTGTTATTGAGCTATTGGTTTTCCTTATCTATTTCTGAGATTAACCAGATATATGGTTTGCAAACATTTTCTCCCATTGAACAGATTGCCTTTTCGTTCTACTGATTATTTCCTTTGCTTTGCAAAAACTTTTTAATTTGATGTAGTCCCACTTGTTTGTTTTTCTTTTCATTGTCTGTGCATTGGTGTCATATCTATGAAATCATTGCAGTACCAATGTCATGACATTTTCCCTCTATTTTCTTCTACTAGTTTTACAGTTTCATGTCTATATTTTCAGTCTTTAATCCATTTTGAATTTTTTTGCATAGCATAAGGGTCTTGTTTCTTCTGCATAGTAATATTCACATTTTTTAAAAAACATCATTTGTTGAAGAGACTATTCTTTCCCTATTATGTATTCTTGGCACCCTTGTTGAAATTCAGGTGACTGTATATACATGGACTTATTTAGGGGCTTTCTATTCTGTTCTATTGTTCTATATATCTGTTCTTAAGCTATAAATGGTGCTTTGATTACTGTAGCTTTGCAACATATTTTGAAATTAGGGAGTGTAGGGTTCCCAGCATTGAATCTTTAGATTACTTTGGGCAGCATCATTTTAACAATATTAAGTCTTCCAATCCATGAACATGGACATTTTTAATTTTGTGTGTGTGTCTTGTTTAATTTCTTGCATCAATATTTTCTATTTTTCAGTATACTAGTCTTTTGACTTCTTTTTTTTTAAGATTTTATTTATTTATTTGAGAGAGAGAGCATGAGCAGCATGAGTCAGGGGAGGAACAGAGGGACAAGACAAGCGACTCCTCACTGAGCATGGAGCCCCAACACCAGGCTCCATCCCAGGACCCTGAGATCATGACCTGAGCTGAAGTCAGACAATTAATCCACTGAGTCACCCAGGCACCCCACTGACTTCTTAAATAAATTTATTTATCATCTGTTTTATATATATATTTGAGTTGCCTGTTACGTGGTAAAATGCAAAGTCAGCAGTAAGAATGAAAATCATTTATTCTTTATATCTCCCTTGAGAACATTTAAGGAGAAAACACACACACACACACACCCCGCATTCAAAACACATCTAAAGTATTTTAAAACAACCAGTTTTTAATTCATTGTTGAAATAGACCACTTTTTGAGGACCGATCACAACTTGAAGTAATTAATTTGCCATTACGGACTGCACTGTAAAGAAGGAGGAGAAAGAAGGGAGGGGGAGGAGGAGGAAAAATATGAGAAGGGAAGAGGAGGAGGTAGAAGAGGAGAAGGAAGAGAGGCAGCAGCAAAGGGACAAGGAAAGTCTTGGAGGTAATGGATATGATTGTTACATATTAGTACAGATTATGATGATGGTATCATGGGTATACACTTATGTCCCAACTCATCAAATTATATGCACTAAATACTTTCAATTTTTCTATATCAATTATATCTCAATAAAGCTGTAAAAAAGAGCCTTCGTTTTATGATCACTATGGGCTAGTGAGCTCTGTGACATCTGGGCTGCAGTTACAACTCAAGTGTGAGAAGTAGCTCATTGCTCTATGCGGAAACACATCTTAAACATGTTCCTCTTTTTCTCTTCTTTGACTGGACAGCACATATTCTCCAATCTTAGATAAGCATGCTTTGTTGACAGGAAACTACTGTTCCTAATAGACTCTCATAAAACCGAAAAACCACATATTCATAAAGAATATAATTCTAATTGAAATCCTATACAGAGTGAAAAGGGAAAAGGAAGGAATAAATTTTTTTTTTTTCTCTTGGACCTTTGAAAAGGAAAAGGAAGGGGACTGAAGGAAGTATCAATTTGAATAATTTCTTAACTGTATATTTTATAATTAAACCAACAATATGTTTACAAAATAGGGACAAATTAAATTAGACTCTATAAAGTAGGATCATATATGTATAGGCAGTCTTTAGAATCACAAAAAGAATTGTATTAACACTTAAGTATTAATGATAGTCTAATTGCTACTATCAAATATTCCCAAATGAGGTCATATTGAGGCCATAAAGGAGAAATATGGCTTGTGAAATTTATTATATAATATAAATATATATAATTTTATAATATTTTTATTTATAATGTGTAAATTGATACATGATTGTAAACACTGATTAATATGTCACATCAAAATGAGACTTAATTACAGGTCTTACACACTCAATTATACTGGTTTCTTCCATGGTTCCATTTTGTGTCTTCCTTAATGATAACGATAATGACATTGAGCTGATATATATATATATATATATATATATATATATATATATATATGGAAGTTTTTTGAATGATCCAACTTCATTTTGATTTTTCAGAGCATGAAAAACATAAAGGCAAAACAGGGTTCTGAAATTCAGATAAACTATGGAGTACTATGATATCAAGAATGACACAAGGGAGATAATAGGTCTGAAAATCACATTATATAAGGTATACTTGAATGGAATGAAATCGTCTGGTAATAAATATAAACAATTAGAAGATTTTAATAGCTAAACTCTGATATATTAAGACATAACATTTTACCTGAATGTAGGAAATGGCTTAACGTAGCTTTAATATACCTGAATGATAAACATAAATTTTTTAAATATAAATTAAGAAAATGAAGAATTAAATAAAAATAAAGTTTTAAATGAACAGAATATGAGTCACATATAATGCCACAGCTCAAAGGTAAACAAAAAAATAATATATTTTGTCCCATTTTTTTGAGTCACATGCATTTAAATGCAATTGGGCTCAAGGAGTACATGTTCTCTGTAGATGGTTATATGTCATTTTCCCAGTAAAACTTATGGTGTAAGCATCATCTATTTCCTTTAAAAAATATGTAGTTAGATTTCTTGAACAAATTGCTAATTTCGTGGCAGTGGAGGATTAGCAACGCTGGCATCTGATGAAGAAATCCTCTAAACCCCAGCAGATACTAGAGAGGGAAGCCATTGATGATACTTTGTCTTATAGAGCCACTCCTATATTTTCTCTTAAACGAAATTCTATGTCATAGTTCCCCAAATGTTTTTCAAGAGCCTTAAATTTAAATTCAGGGTGTGCCATTCACCAATCAGAGTTTAGATCATGATTTGATAGCCATTTTTCATAACTTTAATGTTAATTCTAATAAAAATAGTAAGAGATAACCGTAACTGCTGCGTCTCTCATGGAAAACTCCTCTGAATGCCTCCAGATAGCTTCCCACCCCACCCCATAGTTATCTAGTGATTCCATGCTATAGGTGAACCTATACTTGTTGTCTGAAATAGGTTGTGTCTTTGGTCTACTCAGGTTGGAAATTAATATTAGTTGTTACAACGGGGCGGATCTGAGGCTGACTGCCCGATCAGCAAGAACTAATCCCAGAAAAGTGTTACCAACAATTAGACACCATTTGGTCACCTGTCTTTGAAGTTACTGTTCAGTGTACAGAGTCTGGTCTCATCCCAAATTTCTCTACACTTACAGAAAATAAAGCAGAAGACTACTTATTACTCAGTAGACCATAACATTTTGGATGATATGTTCCCTATGAGTTTCCATGAAATTACTTCAAATTCTATCAACTTATAAAAGGCTTTATTTTTACTCTTCCAGAAATACATACATATGTATGTATATATATATATATATATCAGTATTCCATCATCATTGCTAAAATTGTCAAGAACCATGAAAGATGTGTAATTTTGCTCTACTTACAAGCTCACAAGGTTGTCTGTCACAGTTTTATAGATGATGGTAGAACATGAGACATGGATCAAAGAACTTTATTGCTTATGGCAGTGCAAGCAGCATGAGCATCAGGGTACTGCCTCAGCCCTCTTTGTCACTAAGGTCCATGGGAGTAATTCAGATGGGTCCCAATGGATGTGGGCAATGGAATAGTTTTCATATTATGAAAAGCATCCTTAGTTTAGGAAACTCACATTTTTTTTTTTTTTAATAAAAGGCAGTGAGCATATCTGCTCCAAAGGGAGACAGTTTCTATCTTCCTAGGCTGATTGCTAAACAAACATCTTTGAAAATAGTCTAGAACAGAGGTAGTCAGTGTCTCTGTAAAATGTCTGGGAACCTGTGTTACCCATAAGGAATGTCTCTCAATATTGGCTTGTCAGCTTTAGTTTTTTTTTTAAGATTTTATTTATTTGACAGAGAGAGACACAGCGAGAGAGGGAACACAAGCAGGGAGAGGGAGAGAGGGAGAAGCAGGCTTCCCACTGAGCAGGGAGCCCGATGCGGGGCTCGATCCCAGGACCCTGGGATCACGACCTGAGCTGAAGGCAGACGCTTAACGACTGAGCCACCCAGGCAACCCTGGCCTGTCAGCCTTACCTAGTTTTCCTCCCTCTATATCTCTCTGTCTCTCTCTCTTGTTTCTTACTCCTCTCTACTCCTTCCTTCTTTCCTTCCTTCTGTCACTGGCTTTAATGGACTTCACAAAGACAAGATTAAAATAGTATTAAATAAATATTTTCAGCCCGTCCTCTTTCCGCCATCTTTCCGTGCAGCCATAATGGTGCGCATGAATGTCCTGGCAGATGCTCTCAAGAGCTTTAACAATGCTGAGAAGAGAGGCAAATGCCAGGTTCTTATTAGGCCGTGCTCCAAAGTCATCGTCCAGTTTCTCACTGTGATGATGAAGCATGGTTACACTGGCGAATTTGAAATCACTGATGATCGCAGAGTGGGGAAGATTGTTGTGAACCTCATGGGCAGGTTAAACAAGTGTGGAGTGATCAGCCCCAGATTTGATGTACAACTGAAAGATCTAGAAAAATGGCAGAATAACCTGCTCCCATCCCGCCAGTTTGGTTTCATTGTACTGACAACCTCAGCTGGCATCATGGACCATGAAGAAGCAAGATGAAAACACACAGGAAGGAAAATCCTGGGATTCTTTTCCTAGGGATGTAATACATACTTGCAAATAAAATGCCTCAATGGAAATAAATAAATAAATAAATAAATATTTTCAGATACAATGATAAATGAAGACTAAATAGCCCTGATTTCTTTTGTTGTACAGTTAATTTTCTCCTTCAGATTTTATTTTCATTTGTTGTGTGTGTGTTTTCATGGGAGTGTGTATGGTGGGGTCACTTAAAGTGTTATGTAAGTTAGAGTTTGTATCAAATTTGCTTTATACAAATTTATACAGAGGGTCATTACTGTGCAAATTATATTCAATAGGCCATGATGTATCTGGATTTTAAATTTTTAGGATAGGGCCAACATAAATCTTAAATGCAACAATTTTGAGCAAAACAGGTATAGAAAAACAAAAGACACAAGGAAACGATATGTCTTCATTAAGTAAATTTTTTACAATTACAAAATAACCTCAAATGGTCAAAACAGTTTTTCCTGGCGCACTAATGAGGCAAATGCGAACTTGCTTTGTTTATAACTGTTTTTTTTTAATTATCAACAAAGGACAAATTAACTGCAATTTCTTATTGTAGCATATGAATGTGATTTAATATGGCAACTTCATGAAAATTAATTTGGTGCCACACAAAAACACATCTGCAACACTTAAATGAGAAAACAAGTAAAACAAAACAAATATGTAAATGTGAAAATTCATTTATCTCATAACATAGTTCATACTGAGAGAGAAAAAAATTAAACCCTGAAAATCCTAACTGCATGAATACTCTATTTAAAAAAAGAAAGTAAATAATTAAGAAACAAAGTTATTTAGATATTTATTCATATTACAAATATTTTGAGATTCTATAACATGGTGAAATGATATACATAGTCTCAATTTTACTAAACTTAAACTCTATTGGTAGGGAAACATGCTAAAAATTAAATATGAGGACAATTCAAATTATATAAAATATAAAAGAAAAAATTAAATGAGAGATTATAATGGGGGAACGAATTTAGATTGAAGTGAGGGTTAAAGTGGACCTTCAAAATGAGACTGAAGTATGAATTAATCAGTATAAGAAATATGAGATGTAAAAGGTTAATGGTATATATGGCAAACTAACCACACTTGTGGATGTATCTACTGAGGAAATAATGTGCTGCCATATTATGATCATAAGAAAATATTATTTACTTTATCTCATACAAACTGTGGATCTCTAACCATAAACCCTTTGCTATGAAATCTTATAGAATCTTCCTTAGAATATTGGATATCTTAATTTATGCTTAAGGCATTACCAAGATGGTTTGAGCAACAAAATTTACCCACTTATGTCATGATGATATAAAGGCAGATCATTTTTAGTTTTCATAAATGTTGCATGGTTCACATAGTAAAATGGTTTTGAAATGAATTATTCCCTTCCAGTGTAAGAGGTTAAATGTAAAAGAATAAATTATTCTTCTGAAAATATTATTTCAGTTATTACTACAGAAAAAAATAGAGAAAATAGAGAAATAAACTACGTTACATTTATAGGTCACTATTTGTAAGCCAATCAGACCTTTAGATGAACATTTATTGTTAGGAATCAAATAACTCATCTCTGACATTTCTATTACACACATATATAAAGCTATACTGGCCAGATCTTTACTAAAATTTTGAGGGATCCTCTTAAGGCTAGTAAGAGGAAAATCCCTAAAATCCTCAAAATTTTTGAAATTTCTTTTGTTTCCCCTTCAGCTCCAGTCCTGACTTTTAAAATTAAATTATTAAACAACCATTGCCATTTGCTTATGTTGAATATGACACATGGTAAGAGATAAAAGCTGACTACAACAGCATTGTTATCATCAAGATTTATTTTAATGGAGATATTTAGACAGAAAAAAATATCTCTCTCTAAGAAAATGTTGTAGAGAGATTAAGATTAAATTGTGATTTAAACAGAAAGAAAACAGTTACTTCTTTTTGGAACAATTGTTAGTTATTGGACAAAATAAGTGGAACTGATTTCTCTTGTCTCAAAATGTTCGGAGTACTTAGTGGTTTAGTAAGGGAAGATGTATGTAAAGATACACACTTTTTAAATGTAAATAAATGCAAATTTAAAAAATAGTATTATTTTTTGCTCAGAAAGGGGGAAATCACCTGAGTTAATGAATCCAACAATCGTACAGTTACAAATTTCTCAAGTTTCATTGTAAGTGCTTAAAGAGACAATTCAAGCAAAAACAATCCAACATTTTAATAATTTTTTATCTTTAATCAAATGGGAGAGACTTATAAAAGGGAAGTCTGCCACATGTGATACAAATCAAAAATGTACTAAAAAATCAGTTTTATGGGCGCCTGGCCGGCTCAGTTGATTAAATGTCTGGCTTCAGCTCAGGTCATGATCCCAGGATGATGAGATTGAGCTCCACAGTGGGCTCCTTGCTCAGTGGGGACTCTGCTTGTCCCTCTCCCTCTGCTGCTCGCCCTGCTTGTGCTCTCTCTCTCTGTGTGTCAAATAAATAAATAAAAATCTTTTAAAAAATTTAGTCTTATGGACTTCAAATTGATTGATTAGAAAAAGCTATTTGTTTCGTTTCTATTTCTTTATAGTTCAAATTCAGGCCATTTATGGCATACCATCTTACCTTTAGATTCAGAGAAACTATTACACTAGGTAAGGATATGTTGTTGTTGTTGTTGTTTTAGATATTGTCTTTTTGACTTAAAACTGTGGAAAAAATGTTTTTATTACATAAAGCAGAACCCATATACATTAGTATATTTTAACATGACGTTGAATATGAGGTTGATTTTGATAAGCAGAGAACTGGGTAGAAGACATTATAGTTCAAGAAACAGAATGACCCCATGGCAACATATCTTAGGACCACAGATGATTTTCAGGTAATTGGTAGAACGCCAAAGAAGGATGAGTCCAATATGAATACATAGATAAACTTGGATATAATGCAACAAATCAGGTATTGGCCATATCAGGAGGTCTTTAAGTGTTGTGTGTATAGAATAAGTTTATAATCATAATCTATTTTAACATTATGTAAAAATACTACCAACGTATATACCTGTGCACACACACACACAGATACATGTGCACACACACACAGATACACGTACACACACTGGTGGCACTTGATTATAGAATTCTCATAAAAGTAGAGTTTATTTTGGTTTAGAAAAATACCTTGATATGCCATAGGAATTAAATAATGGAGGGTATAATGACAAAAGCATTGAAATTCTTTGCATATTATAAAGGTAGAGATGTACATTATTTCACTGGGGAGGGGTTGCTGTTGTGGAGAGAGGAGAAAGAGGAAATAAAGCAAGTCCATGAAAGACTGATGCATAATAAATGGTGGAAAAGCTTGTGAAGATGTGAGGTAATAGGGTTCTTTAGGTAACTTTTAGGCACACTTTTAATCTTAATGTATTTTTAAGCTATTTAAAATGTTATGATATAAACTTTGATGAGGGGCGCCTGGGTGGCTCAGTCGTTAAGCGGCTGCCTTCGGCTCGGGTCATGATCCCAGGGTCCTGGGCTCAAGCCCCGCATCAGGCTCCCTGCTCAGCAGGAAGCCTGCTTCTCCCTCTCCCACTCCCCCTGTTTGTTTTCCCTCTCTCCCTGTGTCTCTCTCTGTCAAATAAATAAATAAAATCGTTAAAAAAAAAAAACTTTGATCACTACAAAGCTTTATTTATGTCACATCCTGGCTCCTCTCACGATGCTATTTTGTGATTGTTTTATTTATTTTTTTTGTTTTGTTTTTTTGTTTGTTTGTTTGTTTTTAAAGATTTTATTTATTTATTTGAGAGAGAGAATGAGAGGGAGCATGAGAGGGAAGAGGGTCAGAGAGGAAGCAGACTCCCTGCTGAGCAGGGAGCCTGATGTGGAACTCGATCCCGGGACTCCAGGATCATGACCTGAGCCGAAGGCAGTCGCTTAACCAACTGAGCCACCCAGGCGCCCCAATTTTGTGATTGTTTTAAAAAATTAGGCAAAGCGATCCAGTACCTTGTCAGACTATGTTACAGTATGGAGGCAGCATATATGGAGTTGCATGATAATTAGTAAACTAACCTGATTCAACAAAAGAAAGTTTGCACCAAATATTTATCATGAGAACATAACCTGGTATCCAGATCCTAGAAATTCACAGAAATCTGGGGATGACATCGATAATCCCCAAATTTTCCAATAGGGTTTTAAGATACTTTTATCATGCTTTAAAAATATTGCATCATATCTTGACTGACACAATTTCAGTGACATTTTTTTACATCATTTAATTAATTTGGCTTTGATTTAAAGCACAAATACATCTTTCTATTATTTTCATTGTTTTGCTTCCCTTAGAATCGCTAGTCTAAACTTTAGCCCTAACGTTTGGATTTACTACTTACTCTTGCTTGTTTCCTTCTTTTTAACACATCCAAAGCCATATTTATATGCATTTGACTGCTATAGGATCAGGATCTTATTCCACCAGTGACCAATTTTCAATTCCAGGTCAAATCACTTTTCTCATACTTCTCTAGTCTGAACTATTGCTGCCCAATAGACCTGATCACCATGGCCCAGCCATATAGTTTCCAAAACAGGAGTTGGAAGGAAAATAACCTTTCCACCTGGGAACCTGTGAATAAACTGACAAAAGGGAGATTAACAGGAAAAAAGGCAAAATTCATTCTCATATATGGGAGCACATAAAGAAGTGACCCACTGAAAATCTAGAATCAAAGGTTTATATATCATTATAAGAAAGGGATTTAGAACCTCAAGAGAAAGCAAATGGTGGGAAATCAATGAGAAACAAGCAGGAGAAACAAGTGGAAAATAAAGTAAAGTTTTGATAAGATTGTGTTTATATAAATTCTCATCCAGTTGTGGGTGGTGCCTCTCCTTTCTGGCTGTAAACCTCCAGGAAAGGAGCATTATGATGGAATTTCTTTTTAATGGCAGGAGGAAGCTTTGTTTAAGTCAGCAAAAGAAGTTTGGATGAGGGTTTTATTGTATATGTTGTTTTAATTTTTTTGGAGCTTCCGTTTTTTCTGATGTTTTCAACTTAAAATAATCTTTGTACTGCATCAGTGTGTCCAAATTGGTCCCATTACAAATGATCTAGTCTCAAACTCCTTGAGAAAATAAGATAATCTCTACTGGATACTGTCAAAAACATATTTGAATATGTTCTGTTACTTCTTATTAAATCACATTAACTTGATCTATAAACTCCTTAGAGCATAGCAACAGAGAACAATCGATTTCAATTTCCATGCCATGGGGATTGAACTCTGGCTTTGCCACTTACATATTCTGTGAACTTGGGAATGCTTCCTAATTTTTCTCAGTTGCAATTATTTACCAAGAAAAAAATGGATATACATTAAGAAGTAAAGTAATGAGGATTAAAATGGACTATTAAATAAATTAATATTTTAAATCCCAAGTAAAAGGAAAATAAAAAGGTCAGTTTTATATAAAACAATATGTGAAAACTGGTCAGTTTTATATAAAACAATATGTGAAAACTGTTTTAAAATGTATACAACATTTTGTTGCATGTATATTTTTTAATCAGAGAAACAATGTGATTTGCATGCATTATTTTAACTGTATGATCATGAAAGTTTCACATGAAAGAGTTCTACTTTCAAAATAGTTTTGTGAAGAGCTACAGGGACTTACTCCCCAATGAAACAGGCAAAATTGGTGAAAATTCTTCTAAAAAATGCAACTATAGTATATCTCTGGAAATCAACCTAAGAGCATACAGAAAACAAAGGCTTTGTTTAAAAATATATATCTGCTAAAACTCAGTAAGAAGAGTGACATTTAAACCACAGCATGCTCCTTGTCTTCCTTCTCCTAGCTTAGCATTATGGAAAGTACTCTCTGGGTGGGTGCATCCAAGAACACAGGGCTCCATTTCTCCACCCAGTTTAAAGAGGCTATGGTAGCTCCATGAGAGAGGCAGGCTGCTAGCATTTCTCATCCCACTCAGCTATGTGTTACAGAGGATCAATTATAGGTGAGTGCAGCCAAGAGCTTGTAGGATTTCTTCTTCAACCCAGTCTCCACTTGTAGAACTAAGGCTCTACCCCAGGTTTGGCAGGCTAAGGATACTGGGGACCTGGCTGCCATCATACCAACTTGCTCATAGTGCAAAGGTCCTGATCCAGACAAAGCAAACCAAGAAGACAGGAGCCTACCACCTCTTTCCAGTTTCTTACTGTTGTCCCAGGAGTGTCACTCCAAAAGAAATAGACCCCTGTCTCCACTCCCAGCTTCAAAACAGCGGCTCAGACATTTTGTATGGGAGGAAAGGCAGACGATAAGAACAGAGAGCTAGCTCTACAACAGTAATTACCACTTTAAATGGCATAGAGCATAAAACCAAATAGGATAGTTTCTTGGCATCACAAGTTCATGGACGTCTTATAGCCAGCAGGTGTTATCCAGACACCAGGAGACATGAGAGGAGATCACTAAAGCCTCTACTGTGACCACAGTAACTGAGATTTGGGGTGAGGGAGGTATGGTGCAAATGGGAGTGCCTGTTGTAGTCCATCTGGGCCAGACTGACCTTGTTGTTAGAGGGGCCTGTTAATAGTGGGCTGATTTACAAGTAAAAATAGTGGGCTGATTTACAAGTAAAACCATAAATGAGCTTAAGTAAAATTTGTCAGTGAGGTATGCGTTGCCCTATCTTGAAGTCAGTTGTTACTTTTTAATTGTGACTAAGTTAATGTAGCTATTATTATCTTCACATCCTAATTATAACTTAATTGCTCTGATTTTACTCAAAAAATATAAAGCCTTTACTCCTTATTATGTGTCTCATCTTCTCAACTACTACCTATATTCCAAATATTTGTTTGGAGGGAGAGTGCTTTGCATACACAAATTCAGGTGTAATCACTTTTAAAAACCTAAAAATTGAAATATTTGATACCTTAGGAAAGTCAAGCATTGATTTTAAAATAAGTTCAATAGTTTATATCTTTTTATTTTCACAAACCTTATCATGACAAATTCTGTTTATCTTGGGATACATTTTATTATTTGTTTGAAGAGCTTGCACACTAAATATTTGTTCTTTAAAATATTTTATATGATAATTCTAAAATATTTTAAGTATTTTAAAATGTTTTTGGCATTTATTTATTTATTTATTTATTTATTTCCAGAGAGACAGAGAGTGCGTGTGAGTGGGGTGAGGGCAGAGGGAGAGAGACTCTCAAGCAGACTCCCCACTGAGCATGGAGCCCAATGCTGGGCTCTATCTCATGACCCTGAGATCATGACCTGAACTGAAATCAAGAGTTGGACCCTTAACCAACTGAGCCACCCAAGTGCCCCTAATTTATTATTTTTAATCATTAATTTACTGACTTCCAAAGCTACATATTTTAGGATTGTCTTTCTTTCCGTAAAAATATAGTATGCAGAATTTTATTGAAAATAAGAAACATCCATTACTTTGTTAGTAGGAAAGGAAACTTGCTTTATTCCCTGAAGTACTATAACATTGTATTTTGAATAAATATGATACAGCTTTTAAAAGCTTTGGGAAACACTGAAGTATTCTTTAATTGTTTCATTTGTTTCATATTGTGTATTATAATAGTACCTAAAACAATAGATTTCTTCCGACTATTGGGAAATACATATGTATTTTCACAAACTGTTTTAAATGCACACCCTTATATAAGTACTGCACTCTGTTTTTTCAAAGATGATTGAGTTTGACTATGTTTGAAATTGTTTGATAATTCAGAATTCTATCTATTACAATTGGAATATCTTTTGTTTTTATTTGAGCCAGGCTTGGCGTGTCTCTCTTCAATGTCTCTCTGGAGAAATTCAGCACAGGCCCCTCAGAATGTGCCACTTTGTCATGTGGATTATTTTGAGCTGAAGGCACTTGAGAAACTTTTGTCCCTCCCTTAACCACACAGAAGAATCTAAATTGGGGGGGCTTTCCCAGAAAAAGGATTATTAACAGAGATGAATTTTTTTCTGAGTGACCCATCTGTATGGAAGGGCGAACTTCTAATTATCAAACAGCTGATAGTCTTAGCACCATGTGAAGTGCATTCCTTTGAAGTCTCAGGCCCCCACCCCTTCTCTTTAGTTCAGAATGACATTTATACCTCATTTTGCCTGTTTTTGAAATTTCAATGTCTATGCGGATTTCTACTACGTATGCTATTAAATTTGATTTTCTCTTGTTAATCTGTCTCATGTCAATCTGGTCCAGCTTAAAGGACCTCTGAGGGGATAGGAATTCTTGCTCCCCAATATCTCCTTATCATTTCCATCCATAAAGGAATTTTACAGTTGCATCTTTTTCTTTTCTCAACTGTTATGTACCTCCAAACTGCTTGTTCAGAGCATTCTAGTCAACATTCTTCTTCATTAAATCCCCAAATACAAACATTCTTTCCTACTTTCAAATTCTGAAGTTCTAATTTCAGACAGAAGAATACTGCGTTGAATTACAGTCTACAAATTTAAGAGTAAAAGAATTTCAGGAAATCCTTGGACCTGCTTGTTTTAACAACCACCACCACCAAACAGAAAGGGATGATAACAGCAGATAGAGATGACTGAGCAAATTCTAGCTGTCAGCTCAGTGTTAGGAGCCTCTCTCCACTGATTTTTAGTGTGTGTGCTCCTTGCTTATGCTAAAGCTGATTAAAAGAAAAGTAGTTTTTAGTCCTTTTCAGTTTTTGTGTTGGGACACCAGAATTTGATCCATTTCAGATATATTCCATGATATATTTGATATTTTGTAATCCATGAAACAGAAGGGGGAAAATCTAGACATAAAATTACGTTGGTATTTCTGGGCATTCAGATCCAACTATTACATAACAGTAAAATGTTGATGTTATATAAAGAATAGTTGGAGTTTGTGAAACGTGAAAATCTTATTAGACTTATAGGGAGCCTTTACAAATTAGACATTAATTTAATTTTGAAAACTACACAAGATAGACTCTGCTATTAGCCCAAATATTGCAGGTGAAAAGATATTTTTAAATGATCTATTTTATACCTTCTTATATGTTGGTATTTAAAATATCTTATCATTGGGGCACCACGGTGGCTCAGTCTGTTAAGTGCCTGACTCTTGGTTTCAGCTCAGGTCATGATCTCATGGGTCGGGAGACAGAACCCTATGTAGAGCTCCACAGTCAGTGGGGACATCTGCTTGAGTTTCTTTCCCTCTGCCCCTCTCCACCCCAGCTCACATGCACTCTCTCTCTCTCTCTCAGATAAATAAATAAATCTTTAAAAAAAAGGAATAAATTAATCTAGGCCAAAAGATAATTAACTTCAAATTGGAATAGGGTATTTCTTATAGCTCAAAGATTTATATATATAAAGGCAGTGTGGTATTGGCAAAGGAATAGATAAATAGATCAACAGAACAGAATAGAGAGCCCAGAAATCAACCCACATAAATGTAGTCAACTGATATTTGACAAAGTAGCAAGCCAATACAATGGAGCAGAGATAATCTTTTTAACAAATGGTGCTGGAACATCTGAACATCCACATGACAAAAAAATGTATCCAAGCACAGACCTTACACTCTTCACAAAAATTAACTGGAAATGAATCACACACCTAAATGTAAAATGTAAAACTATAAAATTCCTAAAAGATAACATTTAAAAACCCTAAATAAATTTGGGCATGGAGATGACTTTATAGATATAATACCAAAGGCATGAACAATGAAAGAAATAATTGATAAGATGGACTTCATCAGATGAAAAACTTATGTTCTGTGAAAAAACAATGTCAACAGAATGAGAAGACAAGCCACAGTCTGGGAGAAAATATTTGTAAAAGACAAATCTGATACAGTGTGGTTATCCAAAGTTTACAAAGAACTCTTAATATTCAACAATAAGAAAACAAACAACTTGATTTAAAAAAATGAGCCAAGGACTTTTGCAGACATTTCACCATAGACGATGGCAAATTAAGCATGAAAAGATGCTCTACATCATATTTCACTAGGGAAATGCCAGTTAAAACAACAATGAGGTACCAGGGCACACATTTTAGAATGGCCAAATTTAGGACCACTGACAATAGCCAATGTTAGTGAGGATATGGAACAATAGGAACTCTCATTCATTGCCGGTAGAAATGTAAAATGGTACAGCCACTTGGAAAGACAGTTTGGAGGTTTCTAACAAAACTGAACATACTCTTATCCTATGATCCCATTGATGAGCCCATGAAAGACACTGTTCATTTGTTACGGTGTTTTTTGAATTCTAACATATCATTTTAACTCTCATGGAATTTCAATTTCTCTACTTCTAGTACCCATTTATTCCTCTACGTTATCTACTTGACCAACTATAAACCTTAGCACATTCACTGTAATTATTTTAAATTCCCTTTTTGATCATTACAACATTTACGTCATATCTGAGGCTGGTTCTGGTACTGGCTTTGCATCTTCAGACTGGGTTTGTGCTTTGTGTGCCCTTTTAGTGTGCATCGTAACTTTTTCTTGAAAGCTGGACATGCTGTATCAGGGGATAGGAACTGTGGTAAACAGAACTCCAGTGTGGGGATTTATGTTCATTTGGCTAAAAGGTGAGTTTTGTTTTTCGTGTTGTTGTAGTTATGTGTCAGAGACTTCCAATTTCTCTAGTGTCCTCATTTTTGTCTCCCCTCTCGACTTTGGCCTTTCCTAGGTATTGCTTCTCTCATTAAGTCTGCCCCCTACCACTCTTTCAGCTGTGATCCACTATGATTAAACTGGAGTCCTGTTGGTATATTGGCAAATGTTTGGGAGAAGAGGATTATCTTATTGTCTTCCAATTAAATCACAGCCTTTGGTGGGCATATGTCTCTGGGCTTCACAGATTTTTCTTATTGTACAGCTTTCTGTATTTCCCCCTCTTGGTGACATATGAGGGCTAAATGGGGTTGGAGTGGGAGAAATACCCTTCTACATCTGTCTTTCCTCGTGAGGAGTAGACTTTTGCTCTGCAGAAGAAACTGCACATGTATAAGCAGGATTACTCTTTTGCTCCCCGCTAGAGTCATGAGTAGACTGTTCTCAGTTTCTTCACCATGAGTTGCAGGAGGCAAGGCGCAAGCAAGTGTGAGCTCCTCCCCACACCAAGATGGCAATCCTCATACATTTCTCATTTTCACACTAGTGCATGCTCAGCCTCAGCTATTCATCAACATTACCATGTAAGTGTCCCTACCAGTGCACGGCTTCAGTGGCTTCTGCTTTGGTGAGCAGATCCCAGCTATACCTTTCTAAATCCACCTGTCTCCAAGTTTCAGAGTGGTAGTTTGTCCTGTGACCAAGGTGGGAATAATGACTTCCAAGCTCTTTACATATTGGAACTGAAAGTGGAAGAAATTATGTAATTTTTACAACCTTGAGCAAAAGAAAATAGATTTGAAGGTGTTCTCTTTGGAGCTAGGGTGTCAGCTGTGGTATTAATCTTTATTAACCTATTGATCTTTAAGTACTGCTGTTTACAAAGTTAACTTGATACTCAGTTTAGTGATGAAATCTGGTATGTTCACTAATTTTCACTAGATGAAAATAAAAAATAGGTTCTGACAAATAAAATGAATTTCCTCATGACCGTAAGGCTTGTGAATGACAGAAGTAGTCCTTAACTCTTCATTTAAAAATTAAAGAGATTTATTTTGTACTTATGACAGTATGTTGTTTCCCTCTTTAAGAAGTCCTAGGTGGAAGAAAAAAAATAACATAAAAATAAAGGAAAATAAAACCACTCAATTTCTTGTTTAATTATAAAATGTTATTCCTGATACTATGAATGTGAGAGAACAATATACCCCACCTCCTTGAAAATCACAAGATAGAAACTACCAACAAAACAAACATTTTGGAGGCTTGTGTATAACCTTCAAACCTCAAAAAAAGAAAAATAAACTTTAGGTAACATAGCACATTCTAGCAGGTAACTCAAACATGAAAATACCTTGAAAAACAATATCGACTCCCTACTCGACTTTTTGAAATCATGGGTTGAGCGTGCAGCTACTGAAATCACATCCATTTGGGGATCTATTTCTTACAGAGTCCCAACAATTGTTGTGTTTAAATCACCTGCTAAAATGGACTTGTATCATTCTATTGTTGAACCACTGATTATATACTTATCTTTCTATGGACAGAGAACAGCCACCAGTTCCTTTAATTATCTTCCCTGAAAAAAGTTAACCTGGGGCGTATAAGGATCCCTGATATTAAAGGATATAAAGGGAGGAGGGACAAAGAGATCCCACTGAATGTCTGGTGTGATAATGAAAATAAGCCCTGTGTTTGAGCACTCTTCATTCTTCCTCCTTCCCATGTGGGTGACAAATTGAGAATGAAAATCTTCAAGTAATACAAACTAAGAGAGAAAACCAAAAACTCAATTTAAAGCACTATTACATCCAGTTGAGGCACACTAGGTTATATCAGTGATTTCATTTTCTTTGTAAGGTTCCGAGAGGGAAGTCATATATCTTTACTAAACCAGAAAGAAAAGGTGGAATATATTTTACTCTATTAGACCATTTTGAAGTAAAGATACATGGGGCAACTTACAATATTGGACCCTGCTGCTGATTTCATCTTTATTTCCTTGAACTGACAACAAAGTAACTGATCTTTAGCTCAGGATGTATAAAAAGTTGCCAAACAAACTTACTATGGAAAGTATAATGTGTTGAAACCCTGCATCCTTCTCTCATTTAAGAAACCATAAGTGATGAAAATAAAGATGTATATTTAATCACAAACTAACTCTTCTGTGTTAAAAAAAAAGCCTATAAAATCAGCTCTGTTACCTTATTTTTTTTTAAAGATTTTATTTATTTATTTAAAGAGAGAGACAGCAAGAGAGGGAACACAAGCAGGGGGAGTGGGAGAGGGAGGCTTCCCGCTGAGCAGGGAGCCGGATGTGGGCCTCGATCCCAGGATCACAACGTGAGCCCAAGGCAGATGCCTAGCCACTGAGCCACCCAGGGGCCCCAGCTCTGTTACATTATAAGGTGTTAGATGTGTTCGGTATTTTTTGGTTCAAAATGCAATCGTCCTATAATATCCTATCTCTGTTTACGAGTTTTGTTTTGTTTTCTTCAACTAGAGGGCACACAACATAATACATTTACAGTGACTGATATTTTTTGAAATAGGGACTTCCTTTCATTCCAAAGTTCCCTCCAAATATTTTGAGATGTTCCAGGGTATGTTTCAAAGCCCCAAAGCCTATGTTACCAGCTGCTGTAGCTTTTCTACTGGGTACCACTGCTGCACCTTCCCTGTCTCTCCAAGTCCTTCACTTTCACACGTGTTTCTATCACTGCTTGTCATCATCACCCCACTACCACCATCGATGAACTGAAATCCTGTCCACAAATAATGACTTTTTCCTGACTATTTTTTCCTAATATCTTCTTTAAAAATACTAAAACAAGTCCTCACCCTGCAGGTGTCTTAGAGAGTTCAGGGGAAAAGACTATTCCTAATTTAATTAATGGTCCTTTCTGTAGGATCCATTTGCTAATTTATGGAGCTAGGCAAGGCATATTTCAGAGTGGCAGATAAGACTGTATATGAACACCCCTGTGCCTTTTGTGAGGTGTGAGACAATTTTACTGGATCAAATTATATATGCTCAAGTTTTCCCTCAGAGTAAGTTGTCTTCTAGGAAGCTCTTCAGGAAATCCCAGCCAGACACGTGCTATGAAGCAAGCCCTGATATTCACCAGACAGGCACAATTTGGAATGTGCCACAGTAATGACCCAATTAAATTGAATCATTGATCACCGAGATACACAAATGTCCTATATCCTTCAACAACCAGAAGGCTCAAAACCAATACAAAATAGTATGTGAAATTGTGGTGATGCAATAAATTTTATAAAGTATTGAATTTTATAATATTTAACTCAGGGGTTATTTAAACATCTGAAAATAATTCTTATTTTAGTTTTAGACCAAAGTACTCTAATTTAATGACTACAACCATAGTGTGTATTCCTGGAATTATAAGGAAGCTGTCATGTGACAGTGTGAAATTCTGTGAAAGAAAATAAGAAATTTTAGGAATGATTCTTACAGAAAATTTTATATTGAAAATAATTCATGGGGCACTTGGGTGGCTCAATCTTTAAGTGTCTGCCTTCAGCTCAGGTCATGATCCCAGGGTCTGGGGATTGAGCCCCGCATCGGGCTCCCTGCTTGGCGGGGAGCCTGCTTCTCCCTCTCCCACTCCCCCTGCTCGTGTTCCTTCTCTCGCTGTGTCTCTCTCCATCAAATAAATAAAATCTCAAAAAAAAAGAAAGAAAAAGAAAATAATTCATAGCCTCAAGGAGCAGATTACTACTACAATCATATTTTAATGGGGAATGCTGCTTTTATATAAAGTAGTGAACTTATTTCTGTTCATTATAAATTAAAAGATTGTTCTGACTTCTATTAATTTAGAAATAGAGTAAATAAATCAATACATTTCTACAGTGTTTTCTTTTTCCATTTCTTTGTTTTTATGAATGTCATAAGGATGAAAACATATTTTTCTTTAAAGAAATTTCCTCTAAAGAAATTCCTCTGAATCCTGTAAAGAAACATTTTAAAAAATGATGGGAGCTCTGGGTTTCAGTTACACTTGGAATATGACATCCAGACTGTAGGCATTAAGACTGTGAGTGGCCTAATTTGTGCTAATATCATGTATGGTTCAGGATTTTATTTCAGGATGAAATAGGAAATATTTTATGTATAATAAACATGATGAACACTATACAGTCAGAATTTTATTTATTTATTGAATTTATTTATTTATTCCAGAATCTGCTGGATGAAGATTTGCAAGTTCTGTGCCAATAAGCAAAATTCCCAGAGGCATCATAACCTTTGGACAGTACAATATTTACCAAATTCCTAAGAGACCAATGGAAAGGTATTTAAATGTATTTTGGAAATCTTATCTTCCCTTCATATATTTGTTGGACACCAAATACACTTTTAAAAATTGGGGGGACAATAATTAAGACCAAATGTTTCAAATTTTAAAGTATGACTTTTAAATGTAAATATATGAAATGTGGAAAGAGCAAAGGAAGACTAGGCATATATCTTCTAGTATTTTCATCCCTAGATCTAGAACTTTAAACCTTAGTATGGAGGTTGGGTTAGTGAAAAGAGAGAAGAAATAGGCTGA
This sequence comes from Eumetopias jubatus, assembly GCF_037043125.1. Taxonomy (NCBI): domain Eukaryota; kingdom Metazoa; phylum Chordata; class Mammalia; order Carnivora; family Otariidae; genus Eumetopias; species Eumetopias jubatus. The sequence goes on along the minus strand of NW_028274809.1, from coordinate 168,846,959 downwards.
AAAATAAGTATAGAACAAGAACAAATCCCAGGGGACTTCATACAATTGTGCAATGAAGGACATGTTTTTATCTGTGCTATCCAATACAGTATTCACAGCTACATGTGGATATGGAGCATCTGAATTGTGGTTATGATTGAGGAACTAAAATGTAACTGCACCTTAATTTTTAATGAACTTTTTATTGCAGATTCATTTTAGATTTTTCAGGAAAAAATGCAATATAAGTCCAGAGTTTCCATATACCTCACATTTAGTTTTCCTTAGCATAACATGTTATAATTAATGAATTAATATAGATACATCAATTCCACAGTTTAACCAGATTTCCTTAGTGTTTACTTAATGTCCATTTCCAAGTACAAGATTCCATGCAAGTTACCGCGCTGTATCATTATGCCCCCTTATATTTCAGTTGGCTGTGAGAATTTCTCAGACTTTTCTTGTTTTGGGGAATCTGAACAGCTTGCAGAGTCCTTGCCAAGTATTTTGCAGAACATCCTTCAGTTAGGATTTGTCTGATATTTTACTCATGATTTAACTGAGGCTATGACTTTACGATGAAAGACCACTGAAGTAAAGTATTCTCATTGCATCATATCAAGGGTACATACATCAACATAGCTTATGACTGTTCATGTTAAACTTGACCACCTAGTTAACATAGTATTTGTCAAATTTCTCCACTTTACAGTTACTCGCCCCCATTTGCATACCATCCTCTTGGAATGAAGTCTCTATGTGCAGTCTTCACTTAAGGTGTGAGGATTTGCACTCCATCTCTTTGATGGGGAAGTAGCTATACAAATTATTTGGAATATTTCTTCATGGTAGATTTATTACTCCTTATTGATTTATTTAGTCAATTATTTATTTATATCAGTATGGATCTATGGATATTCATTTTATACTGTAGATTATAATTTGATAATATTCTATTTACTTTGTTGCTAATTTTTTCTGATTTGGACACTGGGAGCTCTTTCACTTAACTTCTGTGTCCTTTTTACATAGTCCCATCATTTGTGTTTTTTTAAATACTTCTTCACTCCTCTCATCAGAAAATGTTCATGGCTCATCTTTTATATTTCCTGCCCCAGTCTTAGATTCAGCTCTTTCTCAATGGAACCTTGGTTCTTTTTATTGGATAATAGCATTAACATTTAAATTAGCTAAACATTTAAAATATGTTATCCTGGGGGATGAGGAAGTGTTGAAGTTATCTCCTATTCCCTATAAAAGTAAAACTGATTAATTCCCTCACATTTCCTGATTGAACTTTATTTGATATGTCAGTTTTTATAAAGAATGAAAACAATACAAAACTTCAGTGCGTTGTAAGAGGATATTTTCTCCTCCTGGTTGTGAGAGGATATCTTCTCCTCCATGGATCAGGATTAAATGCTTTGTTATATGGTTCTCAAAATCAGCCTGAAATGACATTCTTTCAGGTTCTTCTGTATATCAGAATGAATTATTAACGTTGTTACAAATCTTATTAAACATTTATACTCTCACAGGATTACATGATTTCAGGATGAAATACATATATATTTCTGTATGTATGTGTGTGTGTGTATATATATATATGTATATGTACACTTTCTCATAAACAACCTACCTTTTTACATATGACTTATGGAATCATAATTCAGAAGAAAGTATAAAATGAAAAATGAATATTTCCGCAACATACTATACCTGCTCTGAAATCAAGTAGGGTCAATACATCGATCCAGAAACACAGCTCAAATCTCAGCATCATTGACATTCCCAAAATAAAACATGAATGCAGGGCAGAAGTATGGTTTCTACCTGACTTGCCAGGAGCACTAACAGCTCTGCGATGTCCAATTAACTTCTCTTTCTCCCTTCTCCTCTTTAGAATTCTATCACGGTCCACCTGTGCCTTACGTGGGAAGCTGCTGTCCTGTGGTAAGCCTGAAGGCAGGGCACAAGCTACAGTGACCCGGGAGGCTGAAAGATACCTCTGCCAGCTAACTGTTTAACCTGCCTGCTTCGAAAACATGAGTCTTTTAAACTGAACAGAACCTTTTATTTTATAACTACAAATAAGGTTAAAAACCATTATACCTAGAGAAGTAACACACCGATTTTCAATCGTGCACATTTGTACACAGAGCAGTTTAAGTCTTTTCTACCAAGAGGAGTGTGATAGGTGTGGCCAGGTGAGAACTGCTAAGACAGACTTTTAATTCACATTTTTGCCTACAGCCTTTCTAGAGATCATGAGGAGTGTGATTCAGACAGTTATTTACTTACCTGTTAGTAAAATCTTAGATTTTCTGAATTGCCGAAACAATCTCTGTCATACTAAAGCTTAAAGTTAGCTCATAACATTGGTCCAATTAAGTGAAGAGCTCCGCAGCCACCTGTATTTCTGTCAGTGTATGTCTCCAGGGTGTAGTCGGGAGCATATAACAATTCAGGAATGATTGCCTCAAAGGTTTTATTGGACTCACTCAGTTAACTCAGATAAAATACAGAGAAAAGGAAAACCTTGCCTGCTTCCTAACATTCAGCTCTTGTGTTTGTTTTCCTATTAGACATGCGTCTGATACTGTTCATGGACAGAAATATGGATGATATTGGCTTAATAATTTGCCTAGTTATCAAAGTTCCATAATTTTTTTCTGGGGAGGAAAAAAAATCTGCCCCCCCTCCCATAAGGGCTCTTTTAAATACTTAACTGTAAACGGTTGCTCTGTGTAAGAAACAAGTAACCTGTGTATTCAGTTGGGGGTAGGAGAGTTCCTTTATTTTTTTCATTTTTTTAAAGATTTATTTATTTTAGAGAGAGAGAGAGTGCGTGAGCACAAGCAGGGGAGCAGGGAGAGGAAGAGAGAATCTCAAACAGACTCTCCTGAGCGTGTAGCCCCAGTTGGGAAAAAAATGAAACAGAACACAAATATGACCTTTTTGAATCCAGAAGCCATGTTGGAATACAAAGACTCAATTGTATGATATAATATTGAATAGGGAAGAGTTACTGTGACCCCAGTATTTCTCTTTATCATATCTCCTGTGTGTTGTTCCCTCTGCCTAAACTGTCCTTCCTCAATTCTACGATTAGCAACCCATACCCATCATCTCTTGCCTTATCTTCAGTAAAAGGGGCTTTCATTCAGGCTCCAGCCTATTCCAATGTGGCTCTACTCATAAAACCCTTTCTTCAAATCAATAAACTCATGAACAAGCATATTTAATCCTTTACTGGCATCCCTCATTTTGGCAAATAACAGATGAAAAATAACAAACATATCAAAATTTTGTATTAGCTCATGTTTCCTTCAGGAAAAATATTTCCCAAAATATCATTTAAAAAATAAGTTAAAATGTGTCAGCTCATTACATGAGGCCTGTGTAGTCGGACTCCAGCCTCAGTCTCCAGCCTGTTCTTTCTCCAATATGACCTCTCATTTCCTTTATTACCCATGGTTCTCCAGAGAAATAGAATCAATAGGATGTGTATGCTTCAATAGGAAGTATGGTTTTAAATCGCACTCATAGTTGTCTTATATATATAAGTATTTTTATTTTAAGATATTTATAATACATATAGTAACAGAGAAAGAGAGGCTGAGAGAGAGATTTAAAGAGATTTATTATAAGGAACTGACTCACATGATTATGTGATTATATACTAGACTATGTGTAGCACTAGTCTGAATCTGAATGTCTGAAGAGAGTTGATAAGGTAAGTTCCACTCTGAAAGCCAGCAGGCTCAAGGCCCAAGAAAAAACAATGTCTAAGTAGGAGTTTGAAGGCTGGAGAAGAGCAATGTCCCAGCCTAAGCAGTAAGGTAGAAATTTCCTCCTACTTAGCCTTTTTGTTCTATTCAGGTCTTCAATTGATTGTATGAGGCCCACTCTCATTAAGGAGGGCAACTGGCTTTACTCAGTCTACTGATTCAAATTTTAACCCAGAAATACCCTCACAGACACACTCAGAAGGATGTTTTGCTATGTGTCTGGGTATCCTGTGGTCCAGTCTGGTTGACACATAAAGTTTACCATCACACCTGCTCTCACTCTATTGATGAGCGACATGAACGGGTCCTCAAGTCCTGCATTTGCCACATTTTCCATCCTCCGCTATGACTTTGCACGGGTTTCTCCCTTTGAATGAAATTACTTCCCTTTTTGTCTAGGACTGTTGTTACCCTATTTATCCTTAATATCCACTCTACAGCCATGTTATAATGAAGACTCCATGAACTGACCTAGGGAAAATGAATTCCTGATGCTCTGTTTCAGGAATAGAACTTTGTTCCTCTTTTCGTTACATGAAATATGACTATCTGGGCAAAGCTAATTCTCTGTCTTCCTCACTTTTCTGTGAGCTAATTACTCCAGGGCAGCAGCTGTCAAACAGGATGTTATCCACCCTACCATCAGGGGATATCTGTCAACATTTGCAGATATTTTTGGTTGTCATAACTGGGGCAGGGAATGCTAATGCAATATAATATATAGAGGCCAGAGTGTGGCTAACCAAACAATGGTGCACAAGATACCCCTCCACAACAAAGAATTGTCTAGCCAAGGTCTCCTTGGCACTGTTTGATACTCTAGACAGGATAAGTCTTTGTCATAAGGAGCTAGCTTCCCTGTACAGTATAGGATGATTAGCAGCATCTCTGGCTTCTACCCACCAGATGCCAGTAACAGCTCCTCCTCCAGTCATGAAACCAAAACTTCCTCCAAACGTTGAAAATGTCCCCTGAGTGGCAAAATTTCTCTACTAATGTTGAGAAATAAAACAAAACGACAACAACAACAAAATCCAAAACAACTATGGAAAAGCCAAACTTGTAGAAACAGAGTAGAATGATGACTATCAGGGCCTGGCAGGGGTAAGGAGTGGGTGAGTGGGAGGGGAATGAGGGTACAAATTTCCAGTTGTTAAGTTCTGGGGATCTAATATACAGCATTGAGTATAGATAACAGTACTGTACTATATACTTGAAAGTTTCCAAAGAGATCTTAAATGCTTTCAGACAAAAAAAAAAAAAAATAGGTAATTATGTGAAATGTTGCAGGTGTTAACTCACACTATAGTGGTAATCATATTTGCAGTATATAAGTGTATCAAATAGACATGTTTTACACCTTAAAGTTACACAAGGTTATATGTCATTTATATCTCCATAAAGGTGGGGGGAAAAGGGGAGCACATATTGTGCATAAGAGCCCCTAATTAAGGCAAGATGATGAAAGGCTTAAGAAAAAGAACTCTGGAATCATAGAGTCCTGGGTTTGAATCCACTCTGCATTTAGTGCAAGGAATAACGAGCCATATTTAACCTCCTCAAACTGTGGTTTGCATCTGTGACCTGAGGGCCTAATAATACGAAATGACTCCTACAGTAGTTGAGATAATTAAATGAGTTAATACATAGTGTCTGGTAAGTGGTATGTGCTCAATAATTGCAGCTATCGTGATTGGCTAAGAGAAATGCTACCATAAAGGCAGGTGTATTTACCTTGTACATACCCTTAGTTACTTCATTTCAGAACATCTATAAAACTCAAAATTTGCACCAAATATCTCAGCATAGAAGTACTGTCTGGACTATATTTCAATGTTTCATATGTAATTTTTGTCCCCTTGAATACAGGGATTATATTTTTGCTTTCACCCATAGTGTAGGCTGTAATAAATATTTGTTGAATTGAAACAAGAAAAAGTATCACCACTTAAAAAATTGAGTGTAGCTGTTATACCTCTAAATAATTCTTTTCTGTCTGTCTCACCCTATTACCATTATGAGTAATTTTCTTTTTATCAATACTAAGTGTATACAGAGGCAGCACATAAAGTACCAATTTGTAGGGTCACGGCATACTGCGACAATACCATGATGTAATGCAGTGAAAGATGAAATTTGTGACATAGATGTCTGTAGGAGGTCCAAAAGTTATGGAAAAATGATTCCAATTGTACAGACCACAATCACAGATTAAGGAAAAGCAATTGTCACTTGCACTCTGTGCTCATAACAAGAGTCAGAATGTGCCAGATGCACAGCTTGTCTGCAGCTGTTGTCATTTGAATCTTTTGTACAACATCCATTTTCTCTCCCAACTGTGTGGGATTTATAAGTGCAGAGAGTTGATCAGAATCATTTTTGTGTAGCGAATTCTTGTATAATAGCTCTTAGATTTAACCATGCATAAGAAAACATAACCCAGAAATAATTCCACACATACTGCTTAAGCTAGCACAGATGCCTATGTTGGATTTAGTTGGATACAACTTTAAAGTGCTGATTAGGTCAGGCTATGGGCATTGCCAGCCAGAGCTGGAAAACTTATGAACTGCTAAAATGTCACCTTTGGGATAAATGTGTACTTTAAATACAGTCGTTATATGAATATTAGCAGGTCAATCTCTATCTAACAAATGTATATTTTCCACTATATATTAGATTTGCAACATGCCTTCACTGGACAATATTAAGTAGACCATATGATTGAAGAACATATGAATGTGCCATATACATAACATATTTCAGGACCAAAGGCTGTAAAAATGACCATAGTATATTTGTTACTATCATGTTTGTTCATACATATCATCTTTGTTAAAGATTAAAAAAATTACTTTAAATTTTCAGACTGAAATTATGTCTTCCATAAATCAGCAACTCATCTATTTCACTTTATTTTTATCTCCATGCTGAGGCAAACAGCTCAAGAGAATATTATTAATTTTATTTATTTATTTTTAAAGATTTTATTTATTTATTTGACAGAGAGAGAGAGACCGTGAGAGAAGGAACACAAGCAGGGGGAGTGGGAGAGGGAGAAGCAGGCTTCCCGCCGAGTAGGGAGCCCGATGCGGGGCTAGACCCCAGGACTGTGGGATCATGACCTGAGCTGAAGGCAGACGCTTAATGACTGAGCCACCCAGGTGCCCCAAGAGAATATTATAAATTTTAATTTGTGGTTTGATCAACCTTGATAGATGCTTGCTCTACCTAAGCCAACTTTAAATCTTTTGTTCAGATTAAGTTTCGTATTTCTTTTTTTTCTTTTTTTCATATTCCGTGAGACTTTTGTTTTAATCAGGAAGTAATCCGATCTATATACAGTCTAGAAACATTAAAAAGGCCTCAGTCCATCTAGGGTGGGAATGGAGGTGGGCAAAGAGAGCATCCATCATGGCACCTGGAGAGAGGGACTGGGCATTGTTTGGCAGCACTGATGGCAGGACCAAGCAAAAGGAGGCTTGTTAAGTGTAGGGCAGGGAGGCCACTGCCTGGCAGGCTGAGCCCTGTCTGCTTGTCCCCACAAAGCAGGCAGAGACACTGAGACCACTCATGTGGCCAGCCTTCTCCAGAAGAAGCCAACACTCAGTCTGGATTCCCTGTCAGCAAGTCCAAATCTTCACAGTGCTGTCCACAGTCCTTGAGAAGAGCCAGCCCTGGGACACAGCCATCACAGTCACATTGCCCTGGTGACACAGCAGCGTCTGTGTACACATGATGTTGTTCCTTCTTTAGATCCTGAGGGACCGGTCATACTAGGGGCTGAAGACTTTGGTCTGGTAGACCATGAAGAGCATACATAGTGCCTGTGGACTGTCAGGGTCCACACTTGCTCCTTAGACTCCATGTCCCCACATGAATGAGTTCTAGGTGCCATAGACAGTGTAGTGTTTCACCACATGGATAGAACAAATGTTGCCACCAGATGTCTGTAGGACATGGATGCAGTTGAGGGTCTAGATGTTCCAAATCTTGACTGGTAGGACCCACTATACAGGTACCTCTGGGCAGCTATCAGGGCCCATACCCAGTGGCTGAGGCCCATGAGCTTCTTCAACTCAGCTGGGTGCCCAAGATGTTGCAGACCTTGATGGCCTTCAGAGAGCCTCTGAAGAGTATGCTGCGTGAGGAAACCAGCATTCACACTGTGTGGTCATGCCGGGACTGTGTTCATCTTCTGCAGGATGTCTCACAAGATTATGGTATAGTCTTCTGAGTTGCTGTAGAACTTGTACCCAGCATGTGGAATGCTAGCACAAAGCCATCATGGCTCTCCAGTGTCTTCTGGCACTTAATAGGTGGTACATGTGTCTCACACATTGATGGTCTTGTTGGAGCAGCCACTGAAAAGCAGGTCACCTGTGGAATGGAAGCAAAGGCACAAGACAGAGCCCTGGTAGTGCAGGAAAATTCCTTTGCACTGAAGATCTGCTGAAGGTCATGGGACTCATAGGATTCCCATGTTTAGGCATGCATTGATGTGGGACAGCTGGTCTGTCAACATGGACACATCCCTCTGAAACTCCATGATGCCCTTGATGAGCTTGCTGGTTTTCATTCAGGATATCAAACTTGATCTTGATGCCCTTCACCAGCTTCTCCTAGAGCTCGCCCAGCAGAGAGCTCAGGAAAGCAGCTCCTGGCTCTTCCACACTAGTACCATGTGCCTTCCTGGAGTGGTATTCTGTCTGCCACAGGAATTCCTTCAGGCCTGGAAGTAGCAAGTCTCCAGGTATGTTTCATATGTGTCCTGGTTCCTAGTGAATCATGTACCTGTACTTTGGGTGGGGACACTTGATGTGTTCACACTCCTTGAGCTGGGCTTCCAGGTTTATCTTCAGGAAACGTAGGCAGCTGGGGTTTGGGGGGCACTGCATAGGTCTGTCACAGCTGCCCTTGTGGTCCTTCCAGGAACTGAGCTTACTGGATGAAGAGCTCCTGGATCTGCTCCACCACAAGTTGTTCACCACCACCATCAGCTTGGCATTGCCCATAGGACACTTCCATGTCTGCAAGGCTCATCTTTGAGAGAACATGTACCCACACATGATGTCACAGTGTCCTTGAAAACACTGCAGTACAGCCGGTGCGGGGCTTCTTCAAGGGATGCTCCGCAAACACCAGTGGCTCCTGTTCTTCCTCTGCCTTGGGCAGCGAGAAAGCAGAGTGAAGAGATATGCCAGACTCAGGGCAGCGAGGTGAGCGAGATGGCAGAGTCTGAGTGGCAGGGCTGCTGATAGGGGGCCATGCTGTCCTCCTCACCCACGGAGAATAGGCAGATGTGCTTGTGTGCATGCAGGTCCCATCAGCTTTCCTGATGGTGCTGACAGCCAAAAAGGCAGCTGGAAGCTTATTTCCCTTCTGGTACTAGTGGCAACGTCCAGGGTGGGATGGTTGACAGGTACCTCAAAGAAGCAGCTGCAGTGGGCACTCTTGCCTGGGCTCATGCCCTAGAGAGGCATCTAGAGTCCTCAGGTGATGTGTTCCCTGCCCCCCCTGCCTGCCCTAAGGCTATCGCAACACCTTCTCCTTTCTTGTGCCCACTGGCCACTGGCCAGAAGAGGGCTTAGGTTTACCTCTAAGGATACTTAGAGTTTTCCAACTGGTGCCTTCCTCCATAATATACTTATATTATACTTATACTTATATGTTCACTTCCTGTTTCCTTTGATAATTACCTATTACAGACAGATTTTTAAAAAACTGTATTGCTAATATGATCCTAATTGCTAGAATTGCTCAGTTTATGATCATGAACTAATTATTTCTTCTCTCTGGTCCAACAGATTTAGAACTAAATTCACACTGTGTCCTCAGATTCTTAGAGTAAGTCCAATAATACAGTCAGATATCTACAATGAAAAGCTATGAATTAACTGTATCCAGGTAGTCCCTTCCATCCTGCTGAGAGAGCATATGAAGTGAAGGTGAGTGCATTGGTAGGAGGTACAGAGAAGGAAATCTTGCAGATAGTAATGTTTCACAAACAATCTCTGTCCTCTGTTGCATAAAAACTAGCTTTTAATTTGAAATAGGATGGACAACATAAAGATATTTTCAATTGCGATTACTTTTCTAAGTTACTCAAGTGAGTTGACTTTTGAAGATCACCGTCCCACTACACACTTGTCCAACAAAAAAAGCCAGGAATTTTCTTAATTCCAAGCATTAGTCTATAACAAAGAAATTATTCAAAACATTGAACATAGATTTTAATCTAAAAATGTAAAAACACAGTCTCTATTATTATCCCATCATATATGCTTTTTGTTGCATATAGTCAGCTTAATGGGTCTCTGTAACTTTAAGGTTTTTGTCTTTACCATGCAAGATACCAGCAGAGAGAGTGTTTGCTTGCTTTGAGTTCCCATTCCAAGTTCTAGAGAATCTCATGGCTCTAGCAATGAGCATATATCTATTCCATTCTGATTCACTGTATTTGGGGGAATCAGGGACATGTAATATAATCACAATTGGTGTAAGTCTGTCTTTGTGGATGGCAGCACTTTTCACAGGAAAGAGGGACATTGGCAACTGTCTTGACAAGCCAAAAATATCTAATGAAAGAGAGCATGCACTTTTCATTAAAGAACATTAGTTATATTATTTTTATTGCCAGCACATTGGAATATATTTGATTGATAAATGTAAGGATATTTTATGATCAAAGATTATATGGATAAAATTTGATAGGACAAACAAACTTCGTGTTGAGACACGAACACTGATAATGATGATTGGCAGAAGTAACTGATGTCAGAAAGTAGTACCTGAGTTCTGAGACAAGGAGGTTGGTGTTTCCAAGGAAAAAGAGAAGTGGTCAGTTGTTTTCTGTGTACTCTTCCAATCAGATTGATTCCAAGAAGAGTGAATCTGTTGCTCATATTCATACCTGCTGTGATTTTGAGTGAAAATTACTATTTTTAATAATGCCCTGTTCCATAGACATTAAAATAAAGTATTCTTCCCTGGAAGATGATCAAATTTCAAAGTCATTTTCATTACATTCCAGGCATATTTTTGATTTATACATATCCAGCTAATCAAGAAAGTACAAAGCAAAGGCATGTAATTTGTTATGACTATTCTTTTAATGATTTGAATTTTATTCATCAGGTTCTCTGACAATGTAAAAATAATTTCATAATAATGATTCTTTGTATATTTTACTAAGGGTCTTGTAGCTTAGCTTTTTCTTTTTAAATTTTACTTTCTTTGTGTGAAAACTTAGATACGTTATCCCGAAAGGAAAAACAGAAATAATGGTCCTTGAGGTTACATTTCAGTAGTGACCGTCAGATTTTCTCTTCAAGTTTTATTTCAAAACCTCTCTTTAGGAATAACAAATTATTTGATAATAGTGACAAATAGAGATGTATAAATAGCTAATGATTTGGTCATTTTATTTTTTTTAAAGATTTTATTTATTTATTTGACAGAGAGAGACACAGGGAGAGAGGGAACACAAGCAGGGGGAGTGGGAGAGGGAGAAGCAGGCTTCCCACTGAGCAGGGAGCCCTATGTGGGGCTGGATCCCAGGACCCCAGGTTCATGACCTGAACCAAAGGCAGATGCTTAATGACTGAGCCACCCAGGAGCCCCATGGTCATTTTAACATGTTTTTCCCCCTAGGATTAGAAAGCTATTCACCCAGAATCAAGCTAAGGAATCAAGATCCAGAAATGATTAATAAATATTGCCTTTCATTTAAATATTGCCTCTCTACATATATTAATGAAATAAATGAGATTTTCTAAATATAAAATGTTTTAAAATATTAATAAAATTATATTTAAGTATATTGACTTTATCCCTATTAACTATTTTGATGTATTTGTTTAAATAAATATTTTTGCTAACGGAGTATTATCACACATGGACTCATAATATGTTTATCCAAAAAAGAATTTACAGATAATATGATCCACCCTCTTCATCTAACAGATGAAAAAAGTGACATCCAGAAAGGTCATGAGAAATTTACAGATAGAAGCCAGATGTGTTGACTTCCCGTCAAATACATCTTCTGTTATACATATTGCAGCTTCATGAATCACCAATTTTCATCAAAATGAAATGTCATGAAGACCCAATATTAAAAATACTTAACCATTCTCTTATATTTGATTGATGATTTATGTGGCACATAAACATTTTGTAACATCCCTAGGTCATTACTCTAAATATTAATATGTGAGTGGGTATAATTCTATAGACAAATTGTTGTTTGGCAATGTACTTTGGAATGTCAGTAGAACAATAGTTTTTTTACCAAGACAACTACAACCTTTTTTCCTCTTGTTACATAGTTTACTATGCGTTACAGTTTATAGTACTTGAAACAGAACCTATGTTTTATTCTTATATTTTCCCCTTACTTTTGGATGGTTTTTAGATTTCTTGCAGTAACATTATACAGTCGCCTTCAAAGTGGTGGCTTGCTCTTACCTCCCTCACTTGAAAGTTTCACCTTCATACAGCCCATCGTCCCCTCTTCTTATATGAATCATAGGACTAGAATAGTAATTCTTCTGCCTAATCTGTTATATATTCCTGTTAAAAAATATCTTTGTTTTGCATGGTGAAGATAACAATAACTTCTCTCAAGGGATTATTATAAGGATCACATGAAATCACAGTTACAAAGAGTAAAGTATTACTTGTTCTGAGAAGATAACAACATTCAATGCCTCTTGTCGCTGGACCTGATAAAGACGAACTGGAGCAGCATGAGGAAATATGTAAGATTCTGTTTGCCCAAAGAGTGGCCAGTGATGAAATCCTCAAACATATCTCAAACACGTCTCATTTAGGTCACAATACATATAATTTTCTCATGCAGTAATTCAAATTTGCATCCCAAATTAAAATCCTCCACTCAATGAAACATAGTTATCACTTGATGAAAAGAAATTCTGACAACTTCAACAAAAATGAAGGGGATTTTCAGTGACTTTCACCACTGTCTAAGGAATTTGTCTGCTGGGCACCCATTAATTTTTTGACCACGGAATGTTTTGCATCTTGGGACCTTCAGCATCCTGCCCATCACCAAGGGAATGCCCTGTGACCAATAAAATTAAAGCAGATGTGTACTGAGGTTTTAAATATATGTATCAACAGGTGCCCCAGTAAAATAAGATAAGAGTACCACAATCTTGATCAAAGATCGCCTAAGTTTTTAAAAAGGGAAATAACTTTTTCTGAAACAGCATTGTTGTATTTTAAATAGTCAGTTATTATTCCTTAATTTCTATTTCTATTTCCTTTCTAAAGACTCAACAACACCTGCTAGGATGCTGGACTCTTAAAGAAAGCTCAAAAAGCAATGTTATTTTATGATTACTATTATTAGCTATTTTGTTTCTGAAATTGGAGAAAAATCAAAGAAGAATATATGAGCACCAATTTAAAGAGACTGCTAAAATCCACAAAGCTAAAATACTTAGTATGAAATTTAAATATTTATATGCTACAATATTCTTTTGAATAATAATTATCACAACCTTGAGTGCAGTGCTAATGTATCTAAAATTGTTTTCATTGCCAGAATATGCTGCAGGGGATGTGTGAGAAAAAAATAAAAATAAACAGGCATTAGCTCCAGAATCCCTAGGCAAATATTAAAGGTAAATCAGTCACCCTTCTAATTTCAAATGCTTCACAAATTATAAAACATAAAACCAAATGTATATCAATTAAATATATGTTTGTTTTGTATTCCATATCTGTTCTAAAACTCCATATGCATGTTTCTGCATATGTGTCTACACATGTACATGTGTGTGTCTAGGGGTGAATTTGGCACATGTATGTTTGCTAAGACTACTTATGTAATCAATTTCTAAGGTAGTTTATGATTACTCTATTTGGAGCCTAATTATGTTACTTAAAGCCATTATATAATCTGTAGCAAAAGAGGTTGGCGCCCCCCACCCCCATATCTTTTTTACTGGGTTGCAGGGCCCATCTCTCAGCTGCTGTGGGTATTGGCTGATAGTAGCTCAATGCAGCACTTACCCTGAAAAATGGTTTTGGCTAAATTGAGTTGCCTAAACCAACCAGAAATATCTCAGCTTTTTGCTCCCCCTGAGCATGCTTAAAGCCAAAGACTGGCAGATATGGGGGTACAGAAAGCTAGCCACCGTCCCTCATGGTCTGACAACTTCGTATTGCCATTCATGCTCCCTGTTGCGTCAGACTGAAGCTAGAGATCCACAGAAATCAAATCTTTATCTAGCTTTTTTTCTGCTTAATCCTGCATCCCTCACACCCTGTCTGTTTTACTGACAGAGTTCCATCACTGTATGATTTTCTCAATAATCCTTCTTTTAGGCTCTGCTTCTGGGGAAACTGAACCTGGAAACAATTCAGCTACCACTGTATGCAATAGGATGACAACCAAAATCAGATGTTTTGAGAAGTCAGTGCTTGCAAAATTTTGTTTAGTTATTACTTAATGGTCTAAAGAGGTCCTAAAGAAGCTTATGATTATAGAAAGCTTATGAGAACAATCCCCATAGGTCTCTCATGTTTCTGCACATCTTGAATCCACTTTTCTTCAGGACTAGCTTTTACTATTATTAATACTTTACTTTTTAGAATAGTTTTTATGTTTTAGAACAGCTGAATTGAGAAGATACAGAGATTTCCCATATACTCCCTATCCCCACATATGCACAGCCTCCCCCATTATCAATACCCTTCACTGGAGAGTTTTCAGATTGGTTCTTTCACTTACTAATGTGCCATTAAGATTCCTCCATGTCTTTTCATGGCTTGATAGCTAATTTCATTTTAGTGCTGGATAATGTCCCATTGTCTGGATGTATCACAGTATATTTCTCCATTTGCCTACTGAAGGACATCTTGGTTGCTTCCTCATTTTGGCAATTATGAATAAAGGTGCTATATATATCCATGCACAGGGTTTGTGTGGACATACATTTTCAAATTCTTTGGGAGGTAAAAAGGAGCATGATTACTGCATCATATAGTAAGAGTAAGTTTGGTTTTGTAAGAAATTGCCAAACTCTCTTCCAGAGTGGCTGTACCATGTTGCATTCACAATAGCAATGAATGAGAGTTCCTGCTCTTCCACATCCTTGTCAGCTTTTCATGTGGTCATTTTTCTGGATTTTGGCCATTTTAATATGTATGTAGTGGTATTTCATCATTGATATCATTTGCATTTCTTTGATGACATATCATGCAGAGCATCTTTTCATAGCCTTACATGCCATCTGTATGTCTTCTTTTATGAGGTGTCTATGAAGGTCCTTGTCCTATTCTTTGTTTGTTTTCTTATTGTGAAGTTTTAAGTGTTCTTTTGTTAATGTTTTGGATGTCAGTCAACCTGATATGTCTTTCAAAATATCTTTTCCCAGTTTGTGGCTTGCCTTCTCATTCTCTTGGCATTGTCTTTCACAGAAGTTTTTAATTTTAATGAAGTCCGCCTTATCAATTATTTCTTTCATGAATCATGCCTTGTGTCAAAAATGTCAGCACCATACTCAAAGTCATCTAGATTGTCACCTATGCTACCTTTCAGGACTTTTATAGTTTTATATTTTACATTTACGTCTATAATTCATTTTTAAAGATTTATTTATTTACTTGAGAGAGTGGGGTGGGGGAGGGAGAGAGAGAATCCCAAGCAGACCTCCCACTGAAAGCGGAGCCTGATGCAGGGCTCCATCTCAAGACCCTGGATCATGGCCCTGAGATCATGACCTGAGCCGAAATCAAGAATCAGATGCTTAACTGACTCAGCCACCCAGATGCCCCAGCCTGTAATTCATTTTGATATTTTTGTGAAGGGTATAAGTTTTATACCTAGCTATATCTCTATATTTTTATATATGTGGATGTCCAGTTTTTCTAGCACCATTCTTGAAGAGACTATCTTTATATTGCCTTTATTCCTTTGTCAAAGATCAGTTGACTATATGTAGTAAGTCTGTCTCTGGGCTCTCCATCCTGTTTCATGGATCTGTTAATCTGTTCTTTTGCTAATACCACACTTTCTTGATTACGATAGCCTATATTAAATCTTGAAGTTGGGTAGTATCAGTGCTTCAGTTTTGCTCTTCTCCTTCAGTATTGTGTTGCCTATTTTGGATCTTTTGCCTCTTCATTTACACTTTAGAAGTGGTTTGCTGCTATCTACAAATAACTTTCTGGGAGTTAGATTAGGATTGCACTGAATCTATAGATCAAGTTCGGAAGACCTGACATCTTGATGTTATTGAGTATTCCTATCCATGACATGGACTATTTATCCATTTATTTAGCATTTTGACTTCATTCATTAGAGTTTTATAGTTTTGTTAATATAGATCTTGTACATATTTTGTTAGATTTATACCTGAGTATTTAAGTTTTGGATGTTAATATAATGGGAATGTTTGAAATTTCAAATTCCACTTGTTTATTACTGCATATAATATAGAAAAGTGTTTGACTTACATGTATTAATCTTGTATCCTTTAACTTTGCTATAATTGTTTTTTAGTTCCAGTTTATTTGTTGATACTTTTGGGTTTTCTACATAGACAATTATGTCATATGTGATCAAAGATGGGTTTTTTTGTTTTTGTTTTTTGTTTTTTTGTCAGAGAGAGAGCACAAGCAGAGGGAGCAGCAGGCAGAGGGAGAAGCAGGCTCCCCACTGAGCAAGGAGCCCAATGAGGGACTCATCCCAGCATCCCGGGATCATGACCTGAGCCGAAGGCAGATGTTTATCAACTGAGCCACCCAGGCGTCCTGATCAAAGGCAGTTCTATGTGTTCCTTCCATGTATGTTTATCTTTTATTTCCTTTTCTTGTCTTGTTCCATTAACCAGAACTCCTAGTACAATGTTGAAAAGGGGTGGTGGGAGGCGACTGTTTTTGTCTTGTACCTGATATTGGTAGGAAAGTTTTGAGTTTATCACCATTAAGTATGATGTTAGCTGTAGGCTTTTTGTTGATATTCATTGTCAAGCTGAGGGAGTTCCCCTTTAATCTTAGTTTACTGAGAATTTTTGTCACGAATAGGTGTTGGATATTGTTTAATGATTTTTTCTGCATCTACTGATATGATCGTGTGATCTTTATTTATTTAGCCTATTCATGTGATGGATTACCTTAACTGATTTTCAAATGTTGACCCAGCCATTCATGCCTGAGATAAATTCTACTGGTTTGTGGTATACAAGTCTTCTTACACATTGTTGGATTCTATTTGCTAATATTTTGTTGAGGATTTTTTATCTATGTTCATGAGAGATACTGGTCTGTAGTTTTCTTATAAAATCCTTTCTGGTTACAGTATTAGGATAATTCTGGTCTCACAGGATGAGTTAGGAAGTATTCTCTCTGCTTCTATCCTCTGGATGAGGTTGTAGAGAATTGGTATAACACATACTTTAAGTGATATAATTTCTAGTGAAGCCATCTGGGCCTAGAACTTTCTGTTTTGGAAGGTTATTAGCTTTGGACTGTCTTTTCAAGGAGTTTTGTATAGTAAATAACTTTTGAAGTTGTTGGGAGTTGGTGACTCCCTCCAAGGCAGAGTGCTGATTTGTTTACTGTCCAGTATAATGAATATAATGTCTCCATCTGGGATAAAGCTAATTTAGGTTCCCTAAATTTAGGATTTCCTTACCTGTGACACAAACTCTCTGCATGTGCAGCATCCATTAGTGCCATTTTGCATTCTTCTCTGGGACCCAGGGGGTAAGGGAAACCAATGCAACCATAGAGTTCATGGTGCTGCCATGCTCTAAGTGATAAAATCCTACACCTCTGACCAGGGAGTCTCTTGTATCCAGCTAGCATCTATAAAATAAGATAGTTATAGGGAATACTCTCCCATGTTTTGGATAATGTTAAGTGTCTTTAGAACGAAACTCCTCAGACCATGAGATAACTAAACAATGAAATAAGGTAAAATATTAGATCTTTCATAGTTCTTTACAAGAAAGGGCCATAGAAATATAAATATATGTTATCTAACAAAGATGAGGGTACAGAGATCTCAGAGATTATGCTAATACCACAGCCACAGAAACATTTAATAAAAGGTAATATAGAATGAACATAGTAACACGGTATTAAGATCTCATCACAAGTTTGATGATCAGAGTAAGATTCTGTTGTTTAATGAGATCTTCCAACAAGGATGAGATCCACCAGAGATTTTGTTAACAAATTATGTATAAAGGAATTTCAAATTTATTAATAATGGATATGCAGAAATACTCAGCTTGGGGTAAAAGTTTCTTGTTTGACATCTTGAACTCTAGAGACTTCTTATCCTCATTCCTGTAGGATATGGAATAATCAAGACCCTAAGCCACATGAATTTAGACTCCATTTTTTGTATATATATATTTTTACAAGTATGTTGGCCAAGTTGGTAATTATGCAATGCATATAATTGTGACATTAGATTCTACTTATATTTTTCACTGACTTATATTCCTCATTTGAATTTGAGGACTTTTTGTTTTGTTTTGTTCTGTTTTTTGACAGCTGGGACAACCATGGATTTTTTTTTTTTTTTTTTAATACAAGTCTTATGTTAGAACAGTTTTTTTAAAAAACATTTAATAGTTTTTCATTAAAATCAGATAAAACATAAATGAGAGCAGAATATCTTAACTTTTATCCATTTTTGGTCAGAAGGTTACATTGAGTTTTCTCACAGATGATTTTAAATCAAGATTTAATCATTCTGTTTTCCTAATATTTTAGAAACTTCAAGGCTCTTAGAGGAAAACTGACTCAAGACATGTGAAGTCCTTGAAGAGTTTAGCTCTGAGGTTTACTCCCAGAGCAAGCTGAGGCAATGTATTTATACTCACTGTGTGCAATGGAAAGAAACTATGTTAAAATGAATCTAAGGTCATGTCCAGCTGTAGCATTCTGTGATGAATCTAAGACTTTAATTGCCAATTAAAGCATTGTTTTAATGAACAATCATGATGCATTTACAGCTGATTTTGGAATGAATACAAGTAAATGCTGATATTACATGTAAAATTAAATTTAATGTAGTTGGTAATATATATGTATGAGCTGTGCATGATAGAAGATTTAGAAATTAAAATAGAAATGACACTTGAATGATGACCAAACATATGCCTAAGGACAAACAATGGAAAAGGATCCCAGACAGAATTTACATAGGCATAAATGTATGGAAGTCTGGCATGTCTAGGAACTACAAGTAGTTTAGTATTACTGAAATATAAAGTTTGAGTTAAGAAAGAGCTGAGAAGGATTTTAACATATGGGCAGAGGCCATGCCATGAACATTCAATGAAAAATAGTTCAATTTTTATTGTGCCAGCAATAGGTAGCCATTGAAGATTTTGAGGAGTTTAGAGACATATTTCTTAGTTTCAGTCCTTGCTAGCAAAAGGTAATATAGGAAGTAAAGGAAGGCAGGGAGACAGGAGGGAGGAAGAACAGTCCTCTACAGGACAGAATGATTCCAGCTGAGTGTAACCTAAAGAGCACAGATTACGATCTTCCCCACCAGTCAGCCTCCCGGACTCTTGTTATAGGAGGAACTTGGACACAATCTCACAGCATGTGGTCAATCCAGGGTACTGTTTCCTACTAACTGTCCATATCTGTTATATATAGATAATCTATTATTTCTTTCTCCTCTATTTCTTAAATTTGGTAGGAGCTATTAAGAGCTTATATAAATGAGTTTTGAACTCCCTAGAGACAAAACTGCTAAACAGGAATATTCTACCCAGAACGGAGTCTTTTTCTGTGTATACTTTATTAGTAACTTTGAAACAGCCTTTAAATCATTTGCTAAAGAACTCTGTGATGGATAATATCTAAGACGGAGGCTCCCACTTTATATCAGAACATAACTAATACCAACCCTTTGAATGGGGTATTAAGATTTTTAAAGGCTCTGCTTGTGGTGGCAGGCTCTGGGGAAGGGGAGGCAGGTGCCATGTCCAGATGCAAAGGTGGCAAGGAGGAGCCCCTAAGGAAGCCTAAGAACCAGACCAAGGAGACGGACGAGATTAGGCATTCAAGCAGAAAGAGGAGCAGAGCAGAAGCGGAGGAGAAAGAGGAGAAGAAACTGGGGGAGCTGAAAGCAAAGGTCATGCAGAAGGGCCCCCTGGCCACAGGTGGAATTAAAAGAAATCTAGCAAAAAAAATAAGCTCTTCCTTGTGCCCCAGGAAAGGGTGATCCTTAATGCGACTTGGGTTTAAACATCTGGATTCCCTGTGATAGCATGTTGCCACCTACAGCTAGAATGAAGTGTTATCTTAGATCCTATTGTAAACTCTTGTAAAAATAAAAAACAAAACAAGCAATCAATCATAAAAAAAGATTTTTAAAAATCTGTAACTTTTGATGATATAGTGCTCATTTGTAAACATTCCTTAAAAAGTTCTGTCTTAATAATAACCCAAATACAGATTATAAATAGATTATAAAAAGAATTTAAACTACTTCAGTGAAAGGAATCAGTAAAGCATTAAATGTTAACCTTGTATCCTATCTCTGTTTGTGTCCTGATTTAAAAACTTGATTATATTATATTATATTATATTGATTATATTATTTAAATTTGTGTTAACTAAACATACCCAGTTGTAGGGCCCTAGTAAAAAGGAAGAAATCCCAGGTTCCAACTCACACTCAATGAGTCAGTAATCCCCGGGGAAGAGTCTTAAAAGCAAAATTATAAATGTAATTTATAATCTTAAGAACAGAGAAATTTGAAAATCAATTGCATATCTCATTCATCATTTACAAAGGGTACAATATGACCTTGTAGCACCTCAAATAAGCTAATGAATAACATTTCCTTACGTTCTTTGCTTCTAATTTACAAGAGGGTAAATAATGGAAATAGGAATAGTCATAAAGGCAAAGAGAATGATACGTATGTGGTTTGAATGAAGTACAGGGGACAAAGAGGAAATGGTGAAAGGCAGATTGGGCCTGTCACCGGAGTCCCAAGTAAGTAACAATGGCATTTTTTCTGAAGGAAAGTATCAATTTAGGTTATGGATGGCAGTAATCAATATCACTGAATCAAGAAGCAATCGCTAAAGGCATCTTTTAGTCCCCTTGCTCAGTTGACCTAATCCACTAAAAACCAAGAACCAGTTGTTCAGCCCCTCAATAAGTTTGTAGTCAAGGCCATATTTCTCCAGGGTGTTTTAGTGTTATGGTTTGCAGGACAGAAACAGAGCCTTTCTAAACTTGAGATAGATTATGTGTCCTGCACTGTCTGATTGCTTATCTCTGTCACTGCATCTTAAGGCAAAGAGATTATTTTGACAGGATTTCTTCTTTTAAATTCTGGCTGAATGTAGCCCAGTAACATGTCTATGTAATTTGTGGTGAACAACTTACTGTATATTTCTAAATAGAAAGATGGTGATCATGCTTAAGGATTCATGCTCTGCAGGTGATCTCGTGTTATGTGGTACTTTTACTTTGTCTTGAAATAATCATTTTCAGGATTTTTTTTTTTTTGTAGATTTTATTTATTTATTTGACAGAGAGAGAGACAGCGAGAGAGGGAACACAAGCAGGGGGAGTGGGAGAGGGAGAAGCAGGCCTCCTGCGGAGCAGGGAGCCCGATGCGGGGCTGCATCCCAGGACCCTGGGATCATGACCTGAGCTGAAGGCAGACGCGTAACGACTGAGCCACCCAGGTGCCCCAGGATTGTTGTTTTTTTGTAAATAAATTTGTTTAACTCTTGACATTCATCTTTATTTTGTTCATATTGTACAGAATAAAATAATTTTTAAAATTTTGTTGGCTTTAGGTTAAGAGTTGCCTTAGCAAGCATTGTAAAAACACAGAATTATGAGAGATCTCCCTTTTAAATTACATTTTGGCATGAGAAAGAGGAAGGAAGAGCAGAACCTATATTTGAAAGAGAAATTGGTGTGATAACAGATTTATATAAAGATTCCTCATTGTTGGAGACAACCAAAAATTTTAATAAGTTGGTAATTGATGGAAGTGTGGTTATAGGGTGTTTTACATCTATCATCTGTCCAGTGGATAGAAGATAAACCAAAACAGATGGAGAGCCAGGATCTGTTAAAAATGCCTGGAGTAGTCTGTAGTTGATACTGAATAAAAGTAATATTTAGAGAAAGAGAAGTCAAGGCTTTAAATTGATAACAATATTCATTATGAGCCATAAAAGTTTCTTTCTTTGAAATTTTGCTCTATAGATTGTGAATTTTAGTTTCTTATAAAGACCAAATAAAATTAGTCTTGGACTGTTCTGACTCTAAAGAGTTAATTCATTTTACAAAAATAGTACCACAACCCTGCCTGAATCAAACCACCTTTATCACCAACCAGGCGACAGGCCCCAGAGGTGGAGTGAAGCATCTGAGGATTTTAAAGCCTGACTATTGCTATCTCTGGAACACAGACATTATTAGAGATGAAAATATTATGGTTTTCTACTCGTCCTCAAGGTTTATTTGTATTTCTGTGTTAATGTGTTGTCTACTGATGTTATAATTATCACCTCTCAGCTTAATAAACCTGCAAACTTGTTTTCAGCTAAATCCTATCATTTTTCTCCCTTTTTTCAAAATCAGGCAAACTGTTTAAGTTTGATCAGGTCCCTGGGTGTTAAAAAGAGCTAAGTTTAACAAAATAAAAGTAAATTTCAGAAACAACTCTAAAGCTAAGCATGCTGGGTCAGTCCTTACCTCATCATAGATATCCACAATTATAAGAAAAGAAGGTAAAAGAAAACTGTTTAAGTGCTCTGTATGTGTGTGTGTGTATGTGTGTGTAGCAAGCACATAACTACAGGATCACGGTTGATTTGTGAGCTTCCTTAGCTGTTGATGTAGTTTAGTTCAACATGCACCCCACCTGGCCCTCAAAGACCCCCCCAGGCCACCTCGTTTTCAGGTGGAGTGAAAGTTACTGTCATTTTCAGGTACTTGTGGCCCCACCTAGAATGGATAGCGTCTTACTGGGACCACTGCTTTTGCACAGGGCTGTTTCTTATCTCAGAGCTGAGGGTATTTACTCTGTTTCTTTACCTGGTGATTGACACCAACCTGAGCAAGCCTAATGGCTTGATTATGTCTTATTATAACCAAATCTTGCAACATTTGGGCCATGTCTTGCCACTTTTTCCCTCTGAGTAATTCTGATTCTTTGCTACAAGCATGGTTCCCCAACCTGATCTTTAGATTCTCATCCTCATTATATTTCCTTGCAGGTTTACACTTGTTCAGCTTGGCTAAACTTTAGACAGGTGTCAGCCGGTCTCTAATCCCCTGACCTCCCTTTTTTTAAGAGTACTTCTGTAGAATACGTGCAACTGCAGATTCTTTCGCTGCCTCTTTGAGATATCAATCTTTTAAAAGCTCTTAACCACACAGAACAAACTGGTGGATGCCAGGGTGGGGAGGCATTACTTGGTGATGGGGAATGAGGAGTGTACTTGAGATGAGCACTGAGTGTTATATGAAAGTGTTGAATCGCTATATTGTACACCTGAAACTAATATTACACTGTATGTTAACTAAAATTTAAATAAAAACTTTAAAAAATCTCTTGCTAGTTTTATAAACCAAGAATGTCTTTCTCAAGGGCCTGGGGATGATCCCTTTGAAATGTAAACATCAAAGAAGATAGCATCCCTCTCTTCCAGTCTTTGGGAGAAGTTAGGAGTTTAACTTCCCCAGGAAGCACCAATTAGCAAACACAGATGGAATAATCACAGACAAAAATATTTGCAAACTCTGGAATAGCTCAGTGTGCTTGACACATCCTGTTGATCAGCCTGTCCCCTAACATCTTCCAGGAATTTTCCAGGAGCTCATCCTAGCACTAAAAAGCTCTCCTGCCCTTTGTTTCAATGGATTGAGTTCGGACTGAATTCTGTTTTCTCTTCCCTGTTGGCAATAGTCTTGAACAAGTCTTTCTCGACCATATAAATTTGGCAGGTGCAATCCTTCCTCTAGCACTACAAATAGAGCTGAAGTATTGCAACCAATTATGATGAGGAGATGGACATCTGACTCAGGAACATTTGTCATACTTCATTCATGCTAAGAGCAGAAGCCATGAATTTTACCACCTGTAGACACGGCATCATCAGACTAATTATGGATATTAGTTGAAATTCTGAGTTGAGTAAATGAAACACTTTATTGTGAGAGTAATCCTTTTACCAGAAACCTACCTCGGCACTGTAGGATGGTAGCTTTTCTTGCCAACTTACAAAGGATTGAAGAATGGAAGAAAATAAAAGTGGAAAGAAATGTTGAAGACCGAATCTTTACCAAAAAATGCTGAGCTCATTTAACAGTAAGGTAACAATCTTGGATTTCCTAGGACAGTCTCTGTTAACACCTGATACAACAGTCAGGGGCAAGTCTGCAATCTGCAGGGCTGACCTGCTAACAACCGGCTGACTGCAAAGTCCAGCAAGAGTGGGTGTTGCAGTCAAGCCCTAAGGCAATATGGGGGCAGAGTTATTCTTCCAAGACCTTCAGTCTTTTCTCTTACAGCTTCTAACTGATTGGATGAGGCCCCCCCACACACTATCAGTGGTCATCTGCTTTCCTCAAAGACAATTTATTTAAATGTTAATAGTATCTAAAAAAAACACTTTGGCAGCAACATTAGGCTGGTATTTCACCAAACAACTTGGGCAACATAGCCTAGCTAAGTTGACATACAGAATTAACTATCACGTGAAATGATTATCAAAGATGGAATGTTTCAGAAATCGGTATTTCTTCATGAATGAATCATAGTGTATAAATTGGACCTTATCACTAATAATAATTAGAAAATTAGATGACACCTTTGGCTATAAGAATTTTCTGTAGATTATATTTTATGTTCACATACACTCAATGACACCGTGACTATGTTTACCTTTAGTCAGAAGAAAAGAAATTTGGGTCACTGAAAGTTTATACAATTTGCTCAAGTTAACTTACCTGGTAAGCTGTGGAGCTGGACTTTAAGCTGGACTTGTACTGTTCAACGCATTAATCACTAGCCACGCATGGATGTCGAGCACGTGAAATGGAGCTAGTGCAAACAGTAAAAACAAAAAAACAAATAGAATGCAATTTTAAATAAAAATGTATTCGATTTACCCTAATATATCCAAAATGATTTCAGCATATAGTCTATATAAAATGATTCATGAGATATTTTAATTTTTTAATCCTACTGTTTCAAAATCCAGAGAGACTTAGCATGAAAAAAAGAACAGTAAAATACTAATCATTTTATATTAATTATATTCTGTTTCATTTTACTGTTGTTGTTGTTTTTTTAATTGTGGCTACCAGAAAACTTAAAATTACTGATGTGGCTTTGATTATATTCCTATTTGGACATTGCTAATGTGAGCACTTACCCTTCCTAAAGGGAATTTCCTTCTTTAATGATGTCTTCTTATTTGTAAGGTGTGGCTCATTATCACTTCAATACAACTGAAACATAATACTTTATTAGCTTATTATCACCTAATATAGGCCAAGACATTATCTATGCACCACAGAATGGAGTAAAGGTGTTCTTTACTCTGGCCTAGATATAAAAAAAAAAATAGAGACACATACTTGCTTTGGTTTTCTCCGTTAAAGCTGATACCTGGTACAAAGACTTCATTTGATTTACCATGACATGTTCACTCAACAGTAGGGTAATTAATTTTGTTTCTGAATTTTAATCCTCTATATGTTTATAAATTGAGATATATTGCTAAAATTATTAGTAGATAATGCCTAACTATAAGAGTATATATTGATTCATTATGTACCCGGATGACTGGTTGCTTTGAAAACTAGAGTTTTAAATAAATCATAGATCCAGAAACTTTTATCATAATAAAAAAATTGCTAAATATGAATGTTGTACATTTTGAACTATGAATTTCCAGGGGCAGTATTAATACCAGAGATTAATGAAATATTTAACCTGTTCAATTCAGCTCCTAAAATACTGAATCAGAATTTTGCCTCTTGAAGATAATTATTAATTTCATATTACATTTCTGATAACACCTATTTAACAGAGGAGATTTTGCATTTTACTGAGCTTAAATACAAACCAATAATAACAACAGCAAGGAAAGTTATAAGATTTTACTAGGTAAAACTCCAAATCATTTTTGTGCCTGAAGCAACAGATACTATTAGGAGAACTAAAAAGGAAAGTTATAGGTCTCAGATTTTAAGACTTTGTTAAACTATATATGTAGTTTATATATATAGTTCATAATACATATTTAGGTAGAAGCCAGACAGAAGCAGTGGCAGGAACCCCTGACGCAGAGTCCTAAGTCCTTAAAGGGGAATGATTGAGACATGAGCTGGAGGGAAGGACAGAGATAAATAAACTACACATTAAAAGCCCTGGAGCACAAAATCCTGACTTCGTGGCTTCAAAGACCTTGGGCTTGACAGATCAAGAGCCACAGATGGGAACATGCACTCTCCTCTTCCACCTCTGCCCCAGGGTAACCCCTAGACTCATTATAATACATTTGCATTGTGGATACAGCCCCACCCAAGGAGAAAGGCTGCCAAGAAGGTTCCAGTAAAAACCTTGTAGAGTCAAAACTCGCCCTCCCAACCTCTGGGAAGTCTCCCAAATGATCAGAAACAGCCTCCTGTTAAGTGACCACCCCACACTGTTTATCACCGCTCCTCCCAGCCCAGAGAACCCCAAAGTATCCAATTCCAAAATTGGATATCCCCAACCTAGGGGCTGGTTCCACTTTGCAGAACCTGCCCCCTCTCCTACCTTGAGTGTGCTTTCATTTTAAATTAACTGCTTTGTGCTTGCTACTTTCCTTCTGACTGTCTTTAGTCTGGGCATGGACCCCCATGTAAATCTTCTCACTGGTAACCCAAGGACCAAGACCTCCATTCAGACAATGCAGACTCTCACACCCATAACATATAGATACATACTTATTTGTGTTTTCAAAGGGTAATTGACCTCTAGTTAATGAACAGTGGTCTTTCTGAAATACAATCCAATATTTTCTTCTGCACTTAAATGTATTTAATATTTTCATTAACATCAAACACACTTTCAAATTTTAAGCTATTCAGTTACTAGTCCCTCCTTATCTGCAATTCTGCTTTCTGCAGTTAGCACCTGTGGTACACCTCGGTGCAGCTGCAGATGATCCCCCCTTTGGATATATTGTCAGAAAGTACGTAGTAGCCGAACGCTACATACATCACAGTGCCCACGTCATTCCCCTCACTTTAGCTCATCATATGGGCATTTCATCATCTCACATCATCACAAGAAGAAGGGGAAGTTCAGTACAAGATATTTTGAGAGACCACACTCATGTAACTTCTATTGCAGAATATTGTTAGAATTATTTTATTTTTGTTAATCTCTTACTGTGCCAAATTTATAAATTAAACATTATTTTAGGTATGTATGCATGTATCGGAAAAAACACAGTCTATACAGGGTTTGGGACTCTGCTGTTTCAGGCACACATGGGGGGTTTTGGAATGTATCCCCTGCATATAGGAGGGGACTCCTGTATATCATTTCCCCAAACATAATGGTCTCTCACATACTTAATATATCCTTCAAGTACATCCCCTTGAGCAGGTAAGCAAACAATGGCACTTGGGTACCTGGGTGGCTCAGTTGGCTAAGCGACTGCCTTCGGCTCAGGTCATGATCCTGGAGTCCCGGGATTGAGTCCCACATAGGGCTCCCTGCTCAGCAGGGAGTCTGCTTCTCCCTCTGACCCTCTTCCCTCTCATGCTCTCTATCTCTCATGCTCTCTCTCTCAAATAAATAAATAAAATCTTTAAAAAAAATGGCACTTAGGCCAAATCAGCCCTATGTTTGTTAATAAGTATTTATCAGAACACTCTTACACCCCTCCCCCCCTTTTAAAACATACTATGAATGCTTTAATGATACAACAGCAGAACTGAGTAGTTCTGACAGATACTCTCTGGCCTGGAAGGCCTTAAATATTTCCTATCTGACCATTATCAGAAATAACTTGAAGACCTCTGTCCTAAAGGGGGATTTTCCTTGTCCACCTAAGGCTCTACTATTTATTCTTTTATTCCTGCCATTGCTATCCAATACATTCCTTTATCAAAGAAAGCCTCATGCTGTCTTCAGATTATCTACTGTATTCTTTGTGTACCTTAGCATAAAACCTGACCTTAGCATCTACCTGTTGGGAAGATAAACAGTTATTTAATGAATAATTTTGATTCACAAAATAGGGCGAGTCATCACAGCAGTATATATGTACACATTCTTTTCCTCCTTGAAAGAGTTTATTGCTCAATTATTAGTTCTGTTCATTAGTCCTGTAATTCTATATTATGTAATACATCTTGCTATTTTAAACACAAAAAAGTCATGGAAAGCCTGGGCATACAGAAAAGCTTATTCAATTGTTTGAGATGTGTTGGTCAGTTATATGGACCCAGTAGTCAATCATTAAGACTTTTCCCTTCCAAATTGTAGTTTTTTGAATAAGAGACATTAGGTGCTTTTCTAATATTGTATTGACCTTCAATATATGTGGTCTACTCTGCTTTCCTCCTGAATGGCATTCTAAAATATTAATGACAGCTAAGGTATATTATTTAACTCCATGATTGTATGTGGAGTGAACACAATGCATGGGGTAATGTGGTAAGTATTTTACATGTATGACTTCATTAAATCCATACATCAGTATGAACTGGATGAGTACCTGAGACAGGTTGCACAGATCAGAATTTATGGAGATTCTATTTAAATCAAACTTGTCTGACTCCCCAACTTCTCACTTAAACAATACTCCTATTGTTTCTGAATCACAGCTATTTTGGAGTACCTGACAAGCCCACCAGGAAATTTTTAACAAACAGAGCTATTAAGATAATTGTCTAAATGGGTTGCTCAATCAATCAACTCAGTTACTTCAAGGTTGCCTATTTGGCTCTTTACCCTCTCTGTCTCTGGCTTCCTGCCTTTGGCCATTTCATTGCTCTTTAGCACTTTCATTAGAGATTTGGCATGAAAAGAGAAAAAAAAATGAAAACTAAATGAGGCTATTTAAATTCCCAGTAGGCTTACCAATTTTTAAATATTCCTTCAGGAGAGTAGAATGCAGTTTGGGTTATCTCACCTGTTCACCCAGAAGGTCATACGCTATATTTAGCATTATCATTTTTGCGCATCCATGTACAGATGTAAATGAACTTATCTGAAAACACAAAATCTGCCTTTTCAAAATGTTTATGTTTCAATTATACACTGAATATTCGATTAATTTTGATTAGTGTATTTTAGTTCATGTTTTTAATGTCACTTATTTTTCATTAAATAGTTTTATTGAGAAGTATTTCATGTTCCATAAAGTTCGCCTATTTCCACTGACCCCTTTTAAGTGACTTATAGTAACTATCCTGAGTGGTGCAATGGTCAATATAAACCATTTCTAAAACAAACTTATTTCATAAGCCCATTCGCTGTAACTCTCCATTCTCACCCACAGCCCTAGGCACCCACTTATCTGCTTTCTGTCTCTATAAATTCACTTTTCTTGACTATGTGATATAAATGGAATCATGCAATTCATTGTCTGTTACATCTGGCTTCTTTGATTAAACATGATGTTGACATTCATCCACGATGTAGCATCTGTCAGTAGTTTGTTACTTTTCAGTGCTAAATAGCATGCCATTTTTAAAAAAAATTTTATTATGTTAATCACCATACATTACATCATTAGTTTTTAATGTAGTGTCCCGTGATTCATTGTTTGTGTTAATACCCAGTGCTCCACACATAATGTGCCCTCTTTAATACGTATCACGAGGCTAACCCATCGCCCCACCCCCTCCCCTCTAGAACCCGGTTTATTTTTCAGAGTCCATCATCTCTCATGGTTCATCTCCCCCTCCGATTTCCCCCCCCTTCCTTCTTCCCCTCCTGCTATCTTCTTCTTCTTTTTTTTTTCTTAACATACATTGCACTATTTGTTTCAGAGGTACAGATCTGTGATTCAACAGTCTTGCACAATTCACAACGCTCACCATAGCACATACCCTCCCCAAAGTCTATCACCCAGCCACCCCATCCCTCCCACCCCCCACCACTCCAGTAACCCTCAGTTTGTTTCCTGAGATGAAGAATTCCTCATATCAGTGAGGTCATATGATACATGTCTTTCTCTGATTGACTTATTTCACTCAGCATAACACCCTCCAGTTCCATCCACGTCATTGCAAATGGCAAGATCTCATTCCTTTGGATGGCTGCATAATATTCCATTGTGTATATATACCACCTCTTCTTTATCCATTCATCTGTCGATGGACATCTTGGCTCTTTCCACAGTTTGGCTATTGTGGACATTGCTGCTATAAACATTGGGGTGCACATATCCCTTCGGATCCCTACATTTGTATCTGTGGCGTAAATACCCAGTAGTGCAATTGCTGGATCGTATGGTAGCTCTATTTTCAAATTTTTGAGGAAACTCCATACTGCTTTCCAGAGTGGTTGCACCAGCTTGCATTCCCACCAACAGTGTAGGAGGGTTCCCCTTTCTCCACATCCCCGCCAACATCTGTCGTTTCCTGACTTGCTAATTTTAGCCATTCTGACTGGTGTGAGGTGGTATCTCATTGAGGTTTTGATTTGGATTTCCCTGATGCCAAGTGATGTTGAGCACTTTTTCATGTGTCTGTTGGCCATTTGGATGTCTTCTTCGGAAAAATGTCTGTTCATGTCTTCTGCCCATTTCTTGACTGGATTATTTGTTCTTTGGGTGTTGAGCATAAGTTCTTTATAGATTTTGGATACTAGCCCTTTATCTGATTTGTCATTTGCAAATATTTTCTCCCATTCTATCGGTTGTCTTTTGGTTTTGTGGACTGTTTCCTGTGCTGTGCAAAAGCTTTTTATCTTGATGAAATCCCAATAGTTCATTTTTGCCCTTGCTTTCCTTGCCTTTGGCGATGTTTCTAGGAAGAAGTTGCTGTGGCTGAGGTGGAAGAGGTTGACGATGTGTTCTCCTTCAGGATTTTGATGGACTCCTGTCTCAATTCTAGGTCTTTCAACCATTTGGAGTCTATTTTTGTGTGTGGTGTAAGGAAATGGTCCAGTTTCATTCTTCTGCATGTGGCTGTCCAATTTTCCCAACACCATTTGTTGAAGAGACTGTCTTTTTTCCATTGGACATTCTTTCCTGCTTTGTCGAAGATGAGTTGACCATAGAGTTGAGGTTCCATTTCTGGGCTCTCTATTCTGTTCCATTGATCTATGTGTCTGTTTTTGTGCCAGTGCCATACCGTCTTGATGATGACAGCTTTGTAATAGAGCTGGAAGTCCGGAATTGTAATGCTGCCAGCTTTGCTTTTTCAACATTCCTCTGGCTATTCAGGGTCTTTTCTGGTTCCATACAAATTTTAGGATTATTTGTTCCATTTCTTTGAAAAAAGTGGATGGTATTTTGATGGGCATTGCATTGAATGTGTAGATTGCTCTAGGTAGCATTGACATCTTCACAATGTTGGTTCTCCCAATCCATGAGCATGGTGTGTTTTTCCATTACTTTGTGTCTTCCTCAATTACTTTCATGAGCATTTTATAGTTTTCTGAGTACAGATCCTTTGCCTCTTTGGTTAGATTTATTCCTATGTATCTTATGGTTTTGGGTGCAATTGTAAATGGGATCGACTCCTTGATTTGTCTCTCTTCTGTCTTGTTGTTGGTGTATAGCAATGTCACTGATTTCTTCGCATTGATTTTATTTCCTTCCACTTTACTGAATTCCTGTATGAGTTCTAGCAGTTTTGGGGTAGAGTCTTTTGGGTTTTCCACATACAGTATCATATCATCTGCAAAGAGTGAGAGTTTGACTTCATCCTTGTCATTTTGGATGCCTTTGATTTCTTTTTGTTGTCTGATTGCTGTGGCTAGGACTTCTAATATTATGTTGAATAGCAGTGGTGATAGTGGACATCCCTGCCTCATTCCTGACCTTAGGGGGAAAGCTCTCAGTTTTTCCCATTGAGAATGAATTTCGCTGTAGGTTTTTCATAGATGGCTTTTATGATATTGAGGTAGGTACCCTCTATCCCTATACTCTGAAGAGTTTTGATCAAGAAAGGATGCTGTACTTTGTCAAATGCTTTTTCTGCATCTATTGAGAGGATCATATAATTCTTGTTCTTTCTTTTGTTAATATATTGTATCATGTTGATTGATTTGTGGATGTTGAACCAACCTTGCAGCCCAGGGATAAATCCCACTTAGTCATGGTGAATAATCTTTTTAATGTACTGTTGGATCCTATTGGCTAGAATTTTTGTGAGAATTTTTGCATCCATGTTCATCAAGGATATTGGTCTGTAATTCTCCTTTTTGATGGGGTCTTTGTCTAGTTTGGGGATCAAGGTAATGGTGGCCTCATAAATCGAGTTTGGAAGTTTTCCTTCCATTTCTATTTTTTGGAACAGTTTCAGGAGAATAGGTATTAACTCTTCTTTAAATACTTGGTAGAATTCCCCTGGGAAGCCATCTGGCCCTGGGCTTTTGTTTGTTGGGAGATTTTTGATGACTGCTTCAATTTCCTTAGGGGTTATAGGTCTGTTCAGGTTTTCTATTTCTTCCTGGTTCAATTTTGGTAGTTGATACATCTCTAGGAATGCATTCATTTCTTCCACGTTATCTAATTTGCTGGCATAGAGTTGCTCATAATATGTTATTATAATTGTTTGTATTTCTTTGGTGTTGGTTGTGATCTCTCCTCTTTCATTCATGATTTTGTTGATTTGGGTTTTTTCTCTTTTCTTTTTGATAAGTCTGGCCAGGGATTTATCAATCTTGTTAATTCTTTCCAAGAACCAGCTCCTAGTTTCGTTGATCTGTTCTACTGTTCTTTTGGTTTCTATTTCATTGACTTCTGCTCTGATTTTATTATTTCTCTTCTCCTGCTGGGTTTAGGCTTTATTTGCTGTTTTTTCTCTACCTCCTTTAAGTGTAGGGTTAGGTTGTGTATTTGAGACCTTTCTTGTTTCTTAAGAAAGGCTTGTATTGCTATATACTTTCCTCTGAGGACTGCCTTTGCTGCATCCCAAAGATTTTGAACAGTTGTGTTTTCATTTTCATTGATTTCCATGAATTTTTTTAATTCTTCTTTAATTTCCTGGTTGACCCATTCATTCTTTAGTAGGATGCTCTTTAGCCTCCATGTATTTGAGTTCTTTCCGACTTTCCTCTTGTGATTGAGTTCTAGTTTCAAAGCATTGTGGTCTGAAAATATGCAGGGAATAATCCCAATCTTTTGGCACCAGTTGAGACCTGATTTGTGACCTAGGATGTGATCAATTCTGGAGAATGTTCCATGGGCACTAGAGAAGAATGTGTATTCCATTGCTTTGGGATGGAATGTTCTGAATATGTCTGTGAAGTCCATTTGGTCCAGTGTGTCATTGAAAGTCTTTATTTCCTTGTTGATCTTTTGCTTAGATGATCTGTCCATTTCTGTGAGGGGGGTGTTAAAGTCCCCCACTATTATTGTATTGTTGTCAATGTGTTTCTTTCGTTATTAATTGCCTTATATAATTGGCTGCTCCCATGTTAGGGGCACAGATATTTACAATTGTTAAATCTTCTTGTTGGATAGACCCTTTAAGTAGGATATAGTGTCCTTCTTCATCTCTTATTACAATCTTTGTTTTAAAATCTAATTTGTCTGATATAAGGATTGCCACCCCAGCTTTCTTTTGGTGTCCATTAGCATAGTAAATGGTTTTCCACCCCTTCACTTTCAATCTGGGGGTGTCTTTGGTGCTAAAATGAGTCTCTTGCAGACAGCATATCGATGGGTCTTGTTTTTTAATCCAATCTGATAGCCTGTGTCTTCTGATTGGGGCACTGAGCCCATTTACATTCAGGGTAACTATTGAAAGATATGAATTTAGTGCCATTGTATTCCCTGTAAAGTGAATGTTACTGTATATTGTCTGTATTCCTTTCTCGTCCATGCTGCTTTTAGGTTCTCTCTTTGCTTAGAGGACCCCTTTCAATATTTGTTGGAGGGCTGGTTTCGTGTTTGCAAATCCCTTTAGTTTTTGGTTTTCCTGGAAGATTTTTATCTCTCCTTCTATTTTCAATGACAGCCTAGCTGGATAGAGTATTCTTGGCTGCATATTTTTCTCGTTTAGTGCTCTGAAGATATCATGCCAGTCCTTTCTGTCCTGCCAGGTCTCTGTGGATAGGTCTGTTGCCAATCTAATATTTCTACCATTATAGGTTATATATCTCCTCCCAAGCTGCTTTCAGGATTTTCTCTTTGCCTCTGATACTTGTAAGTTTTACTACTAGATGTCGGGGTGTGGACCTATTTTTATTGATTTTGAGAGGGGTTCTCTGTGCCTCCTGGATTTTGATGCCTGTTTCCTTCCCCACATTAGGGAAGTTCTCTGCTATAATTTGCTCAAATATACCTTCTGCCCCTCTCTCTCTTTCTTCTTCTTCTGGGATCCCAATTATTCTAATGTTGTTTTGTCTTATGGTATCGCTTATCTCTCAAATTCTGCCCTCATATTCCAGTAGTTGTTTATCTCTCTTTTTCTCAGCTTCTTTATTTTCCATCATTTGGTCTTCTATATCACTGATTCTCTCTTCTACCTCACTTATCCTAGCAGTTAGTGCCCCCATTTTTGATTGTACCTCATGAATAGCCTTTTTGATTTTGACATGGTTAGATTTTAGCTCTTTTATTTCTCCAGAAAGGTTTCTCTAATAACTTCCATGCTTTTTTCAAGCCCAGCTAGTATCTTTAAAGTCATGATTCTGAACTCTAGGTCCGACATCGCACTAATGTCTGTATTGAGTAGATCCCTGGCAGACGGTACTACCCCTTGTTCTTTTTGGTGAGGTGTTTTGTTTGTCTTGTCATTTTGTCCAGAGGAGAATAGATGAATGAGAGAACAAAATGCTAACAGGTTAACTATGTCCCCAGAAAATATACTCTAATCAAATCAGAAAAGAACTGAAACCAGGGTAAAGAAATGGAAAGAAAGAAAAAAGAAAGAGAAAAAAAAAGAAAAGATGAAAACAAACAAAACAGAACAAAACAAAAAAAAACAGAATATGATCAAATATGATCAGGCTGGTGCATAGATCAGTGCCACACACTAGATTTTGGGTGTATTTTAGTCTGTTAGAAGAAAGTGCCTCCTAAAATTTTAAAGAAAGAAAGACTTATATAGGTACAAAATAAGGGTTGATACGATGAATGGATGGAATATGACTGTAAGATGGAAATTATAAAAAAATTTTAAAAAGGAATTGAGAAGAAGATGTTTGAAAAAAGAAAGAAGAGGATTTAAAAAAAGGAACAAAAGAAAGGAAAATAAAAGGGGGGAGAGAATGTGATCAGGCAGGAGACTAGAACAAAGCCATACACTAGAGATTTAGGGTATATTTTGATATGTTCGAAGAAACTATCTCAAAATTTTAAAGAGAGAACAAGTTATATATATACCTGCAAAAAATAAGGGTAACTACTATGAAAGGATAGACTATGACTCTAAAAATGAAAAATAAAAATGTTTTTTAAAAAAAGGGATTGATAAGATGTTGGTTGAAAAAAGGAGAAAGAAATATTAAAAAAAAAGTTAAAAAAATTAACTTTGAAACTCTAATGAATCATAGTAAAAAAGCCATGAAGTCTATGTGCAGTATTCCCCTAGCGCTGGAGTTCTGCCTTTCTCATTGATCGGTAAACTTGGTGTTCGCTGGCTATTCATGCTGATCTTCTGGGGGAGGGGCCTGTTGTGGTGGTTCCCAAATGTCTTTGCTGGAGGCGGAATTGCCCCACCCTTGCCAGTCCAGGCTAAGCAGTCTGCTCGGGTTTGCTCTCAGGAGCTTTTGTTCCCTGCAAGCTTTCAGTACAGCATTGGAGGATGGCAGTGAAAATGTCGGTCTCCCAATCTCTGCCCCGGAGGAGCCAAGAACTCGGGGCCCCACTCCTCAGTGCGCCCCCAGAGAAGAGCAGTCAGTCACTCCCATCTCCCAGGTCTCTGGCCGCACTCCGTGCTCACCTGGCCTGTGACCGAGCATTTCTATCTCTGGCACCTGACCCCGTGTGGAGTCTTCAAACCCAGCAGATCCCTGCGGTGTGCTCCCACTCCACTCCTCCCGGGGGAGGAAGGGCAGTCTCCCCGGATCTCCCGCTTGTTGGGTCCCTGCTGGAGGTGCAGTGTCCCGAGTGTTTCGTCGATCACAGTTTAGGGCAATGCTGAGCTGAGAGCGCACGCCTCACCTCCGTCTCTGCAGCTGGCTTCCCCCCTCCGATACCTGGGAGCTCTGCTGCACTCAGGCACCCCTGGTCTTTCTGTGACCCCGAGGGTCCTGAGACCACACTGCCCCATGAGGGTTCCACCCCCAGCTAGCCACTGGAGTGACGTCCCTCAGCGGAGCCAACTTCTTAAAAGTTCTGATTTTGGGCTCCGAGGCTCTATCACTTGCCAGAAGCGGCTGACGGAGGCCCCTCCCCCGCCATCTATCCTCCCGAATATCACCTTGGATTCACTTCTCCGCTCGTCCTACCTTCCAGAAAGTGGTCGCTTTTCTGTTCAGAGAGTTGTTGCTATTCTTTTCTTCAATCTCCTGTTGAGTTCGTAGGTGTTCAGAATGGTTTGATCCCTATCCAGCTGAATTCCTGAGACCAGATGAAATCCAGTTCTCCTACTCCTCGGCGATCTTGCTACTCATCCCACATGCCATTTTATTAATATACCACATTGTGTACATCTGCTGATTAGCTGAATATCTGGATTATTGATGAATAATGCTGCTATGAACATTCACATGCATTTCTTTGTGTGGATATAATTTTTATTTATCTTGGTTACATAACTACAAGTGAAATTGCAGGGTCATATATTAGTTTTATTTTCTTGAAAAACTACCAAACTATTTTCTCAACTGGTCTATAATTGACATTTACACACTAACATATTTTAAATATCTGCTTGATTAAAATAATAATGTTAATATTATCTTCATGTGCAATTTTTTGCAATGGTTTCTGGGAAAATTAAATATATTGTTAATTATTTGAGAAAATTTCAAATTCCATTTGGTAGAACTAAGAAATGCATTTTACACTATTATGTTATGTATATAGAGAGAACATTTTCCGAGAATGTCATACCACTTAACCAAACTTTAATAATTAACTCTACTTAAAAATAATAAAAAACTAAAAGTAGAAAGTTTACATATGCATTCAACATACACCTGAAATATCTTTAAGGGATTTTCTGTATTCTGTATGTGTGCCTAGTAATAAGTATTATTCCAAGTGGAGTATGTAAACACAAAGACGAAAATCTAAAACATTTTTGAACTTCTAATGGCAAAGTAGATTATATTAGACTTAACATCCTACATATAAAAATTATAAACTCTGCTGGGGGAAATCTTGTTTGAAGACATTGGAGAGCAAGCCAAAACATTCACCAACTAAAGAAGGCCCTAATATTTGACAGAAACACTGAACAACAACACTTATGTTTACATGAGGGCACTCTCCACTCTGAGAGGAGAAGCTGCACTATTTTTATAAGATAAGCACTATAAAGATAGTTAGAAAGTTAAAGGATGGAAAATGACATAACATGCTAACTCCAGACACACAACAAAATGATGTGGCAATACCAAAAACAATGCAGATCATAGCATACAGAGATTTAACATAGAAAAAAAAAAGAATTTTTTAATAATAATAACAGGGAATTTCATCATAATAAACATCAACTTTATGCACAAAAATAACAGTTTTGAAATACACAAGATAGAAATTTGCTGAACTTAAGTTATTAAAAAAAATCCACAGTCAAAGTGGGGAAAGGACCACCCCTGAACAATACATAAGCATAATTAAACAAAACCAAACCACACACACACACACACACACAAAATCAGTGAAGATATAGAAGATTTGAACAATTTTATCATCCAACCTGATCTCACTGATATTTCTAGAACACTATCGGATATTTGCAGAATATATGTTATTTTCAAGGGCACATAGAATATTGATGAAAATAGATAATATGCTGAACCTTAAACTAAACCTTAAAAATAAAAATAAAATTGAAATAGGCTATGTTCTTTGGACAAAAGTTAATTAAATCGGAAATCAATCAACATAAATTTACCCAGAAATACTCCTAAATAACAAAAAGTTACACAATAATACTTTAAATAAATCATGCATTTAAACAAAAGTTATAATAAAAATTAGAAAATATGCCAAATATAATCATAATCATAATCATAAAACATAAAATATAATATCACTAAAGTATCATTAGAGGGAAATTTATAGCTTTATTTGCTTATAGTAAAGAATAAGAATGGTTTAAAATAAATGATCTAGGCTTTCATTTTAAACACTCCAAATAAAAGCAAATTTAATTCAAAATAAGAGAAAAATAAAAATAATAGAAGTGAAATGAAATTAAAATCAAAGGACAGAAAAAAAGGAATGTTAAGAAGGCCAATGTGTGTTATTTTAAAAAATAATAACAAAGTTAGGAAACACTCATTTATACTTAGGGAATAAACAAAATAAAACACATCTAAATGTCATTAAAAATATATTAAAAGACTGCTATAAACAATGTAGTTCTAGTACATTCTACAAGTTAGTTGAGATGGCCAAATCCATTGAAAGGCACTACTTACAAAGATGAAGGTGGGAGAAATAGAACACCTGAAAAGCTCTATATCTATTAAAATTTGAATATATAATTTTAAAACAAGAACAAGTTTAGAATTTCTGCCATGCCCTATTCTTTTTAATGTTGTGGTTGAAATCTGAGTGCAACAAAGAAAGAAAGAAAAAGAAAAAACAAATAGAATAGAGCATAAAGTAAAAATAAGTAAATAACAAACTATTTTCAAAGACATTATTTTTATGTTAAAAATCTGAAGAAATCTACCAAAAATACAGGATCTAAGTAATTGAATATGATAAGGAAGAAAAAATAAAAGGTCAATATACAAAATTCCATTGGGTTTCTGTAACCTAAAACTGAACTGGAAATTTTTATTTATTACACCAATTATATAATATCAAAAATATAGGACCTATAAATAAATATTAACAAAATATTTTTAAACATTTGTACAAGTAGAAATAGCTTTGGGAAAGATTAGAAAAAACCTATGTAAGTGTGTAGATACATTGTTGAGGTGTCAATTCTCCCTAAAAATACCATTTTCAAAATTCTAGAAATCTGTATAGAAATTGATAAGACTATATTTATTATATGGAAACAAAGAGGTCACAAATAGCCAAAATGTGCATTAAAAAGTTGGAAGATTTTCATGACCTGATCTCAGGAATTTATATTAATTTATGATAATTAAAACAGTGATAGCATTTGTGTAAGGATAGACATAATGTTTAATGGAATGGAACAAAGAGTCTAGAAATAGACCTAAAGATATGTAGTTAATTGATTTTAAACAAAGGCATCAAGGTAAAATAATGCAGGAAGGATAGTTTTTTTTTTCAGCAAATGGTGCTAGAAAAGCTGGGTATATGTAAGGAAAAAAATTTTTTTTGACCTATTCCTCACAACATTGAAAAACATTAATTTGACATTCATCACAGACCTAAATTTTAACCAAATGTAAAAATTCTAGAAGAAAACAAAGGAGACTATATTTGCTGTCTTTTACATATAGACAATAGGTAGGCAAAGATAAAGTAATAAAAACAAGAAATCAATAATAGAAGAAATATAGAAAATGAAATGTTTCACGTTGAAAGTCTTGTGTTCTTATAAATATACATTTAATATAGAGAAGAAAACAGTAAGTCACAGACTGGAAGAAAATATTTGCACAATACATTTAACAAAAGATTGGTATGAAAAATATATTTTTAAAAAAGTCCTACAAATCAGTAATAAAAGGTTAGACAACACAATAAAATTGAGCAAAACTCTTGAACTGACACATCAGCTAAGAAGATATATGAATGTCCAAAAATCACAAGAAGAGGAGCTCACTGTCATTAGTCATTAGGGAACAAAATAAAACCAAAATATTATACCACTTCAATCCCAACAAAGTAGGTAAAATTAAAAATATGAGAAATATCACATGTCAGCCAGGAAGTGATGTGATTCTATTCTCAATTATGCTTGTGAGGATATAAGATGGGAAAACTTTGAAAAACAGTTTACAGTTTCTTGTATACCTAAAGTCACCAAATAGCTTGATAATTTAATTCTTTGCTGTTTTCCCAAGTTATAAAAACATATAGCCACACAAAAGTCAAGAACAAAAATATTTATATCATCTTTATTTATGAGAAACTGGAAACAACCAAATGCCCATCAACAAGGGAATGGATAGTGATCTTGTGCTAGGTCTATTCTTCAGGGGTAGATATACCTTAGCAAAAAGGAACAAACTACAAGTACACAATTATATAAATGCAACTAGTTAATAAATAATCCAAAATAGAGCCACTGAAATATCAGGTTAAAAACAACCACTTATTTTGTAAAGAATTTAGACAACTTAAGCAACTAATTTGAGATCCTGAATAATTTATTGATGGCACTGATGAGATCTGAGGAGAACCTAAACACACTTAGAGAATCAAATTTTTAAATATTTCAGTGTTGAGGAGAGTAAATTTCACACTGCAGTGAACTGGACAAGATCGTTGAAAGCCATCTTTGTATCTCACTCCTACTCTCTCTCATTAATCGTTATTTATGTGTAACTGAGAAAAGTACCGCTCATGTATCTGGAATTGATGCTTTCAAACATTGTTTTCTATTGGGCAAATCATATAAGAAATTGACATTGGTTACCAGAACAATACCAAGAATGGCTATTAAAATACAGATCAAGGAGGCACCTGGGTGGTGAAGTTGGTTAAGCATCTGACTCTTGGTTTTGACTCAAGTCATGATTTCAGGGTCTTGATGTGTTGGGCTCTGCACACAGCAGGGAGTCCGCTTAAGACTTTCTCTCCCTCTCTTTCTGCCCCTCCCTCCACTCACATGCTCTCTCTCTCAAATAAATAAATAAATCTTTGAAGAAAAATACAGATCAAAGAAGAACCAAATAAGTGAAGAGATATTTATGTTCATGAATAGAAAAACTCAATATTTTCAAAATGTTAGTTTTTCTCAATAGGATTTATAGATGCAATGCAATCTCAGTCAAAAATCCCAGCAAGTTATTTTGTGAATATTACCAAATTGATTCTAAAGTTTATATGGAAAGACAAACAAGAAAACAACAACAACAACAAAAGAAAACTAGAATAGTGAATTAAATATTGAAGGAAAAGAAGAAAGCTGGAAGACAGACACTATCTGATTTCAAAACTTACTATAAAGCTACAGTCATTAATACAATGTGGTACTGGCAAAATAATAGGTCAGTAAAACAGAATAGAGTTCCAAGAAATTGATGGATATAAATATAGTCAACTGAGTAGCAAAAATAATACAATGAAACAAAGGCAGTCTCTTTAAGAAATGGTGCTGGAATAACTGGACATACACATGCAAAAAAAATGTATTTCAGCATAGAACTTATATCCTTCATAAAAATTAACTCAAAATGGATTACAGACCCTAGTGTAAGACGCAAAACTATAAAACTCTTAGAAGATAACATTGGAGAGAACCTAGAGGTCTTGGCTATGGTAAGATCTTTTTAGATACAACATCAAAGGCAAGATCTATGAAATAAACAGTTGATAAGCTGGACTTCATTAAAATTAAAAACTTATGTATTAGACAATGTCAAGAGATGAGAAGACAAGCCAGAAACTGGGAGTAAATATTTCCAAAGGATACATCTGATAAAGGACTGTTACCCAAAATATACCAAGACCTTAACATACACCTCACCATAGAAGACATACTATGGCAAATAAACATATGAAAATATATCCTACATGATATATCATCAAATAAATTCAAATTAAAATGAGAAGATGGTACAACATACCTATTAGAATGGTCAAAGTCTGGAATATTGACATTAATGCTGGTGAGCATATGGAACAACAGGAATTTTCATTCATTCCTGGTGGGAATACAAATACTACAGAATACAGTTTGGTGTTTGTTTGGTTCTTTTTGTTTGTTTGTTTTGTTTTTTTTACAAAACTAAACATACTCTTTATCATATGATCCAGCAGCTGAATTCCTTGGTATTTATCCAAAGGAGTTGAAAAACTTATGACCACACACGCACTTGTACACAGGTGTTTATCGCAGCCTGTTTATAAACACCAAAATTTATGAGCAAACCAAGATGTGGTTTGGTAGGTGAATAGATAAACTGTGGTCTATCCAGACAATGGAATATTATTCAGTGCTAAATGGAAATGAGTTGTCAAGCCAGTAGGACACGGAGAAACCTTAAATTCATATTACTAAGTGAAAGAAGCCAATCTGAAAAGTCTCCATACTGCAGAATTTCAACTATATGATATTATGTTAAAGGCATGGAGACAATAAAAAAATCATTGATTGCCAGAGGTTTGGGTGGAGAGAGGTGAAGAGGCAGAGCACAGAGGAGTCTCAGAGCAGTGAAAATAAATACACTGTATGATATTATAATGATGAATGTACATATACGTCATTGTATTTTTGTAAGAATCCATAGAATGTACAATACCAAGAGTGAACCCTAAGGCAAACTATGGCCTTTGCGTGATTACGATGTATCGATGCAGGTACCTTCTTGAGAAAAGAAAAAAAAA
The DNA here is from genome assembly GCF_037043125.1 of Eumetopias jubatus. Classification (NCBI taxonomy): domain Eukaryota; kingdom Metazoa; phylum Chordata; class Mammalia; order Carnivora; family Otariidae; genus Eumetopias; species Eumetopias jubatus. Next base: position 168,804,351 of record NW_028274809.1, on the reverse strand, counting down.
AACCATCTGGTGAGTGATATTGATGATGCAAGAATGTGAAAGGCTCTTCACGTGTGAAGGCAGGGTTTATATGGAAAATCTGTGTACCTCTCTCAATTTCAATGTGAATCTAAAACTGCTGTAAAAAAATAAAGTCTATAAAAGAAAAATGAAGTGATTCTGTACATATATTAGAAAATAAAGGTTGAATTTTTTAGTGTGGTTTAAACACATTTTTATTTTTGGAGGAAGAAAAAAAAGTGTTTTCTGACACATAAAATATTTATAGTCATGTTCCCTCCATTGACTTGTGAGCTCACATGTCAGCTCTCCCTTATTCTTGTTCACCCCCTGCTTTTGCATCCTCAGGCACTTGCTTAGGAAAGCATGGATGTATTTCTATCAACTGCTTCTCTATAGAAACTGTTTATAAAGTCAGCGTCCTAGAAACAGTAGGTTACAGCACCTGTGTAAAATATGTATAAACCATGCTTAATTGAAAGTACTTTTCTTACTGAACAAATAATGCCTATCTGCAAGGAAAAGTTACATGACAAAATGAATTTGCCTTAGAAACGTTGCTAGCAATTTCAACACTGTCTGCACAATACTGGTTTCCATGGGCCAATTATTTAGTTTTTGGCTGAAGTTTCCAAAGGTATGGCTATTTCAAGCTGGTAATAATCACATAAACATGTCATTTTTTCAGATACCCATCAATTTTGGCATTATCAGGAGAATTTATCTGGCCTATAATAGTTTTTTCTCATTTTTCTAACATTTTATATACACTGACTTGCATGTATTACAGTGAATCATGTAACATATGAGATACTCTTAGAGCTCATAAGGGCACCAAGGACACAATAATTCCACACTGGTGGAAGAAAATTTTCTTTCTTATACCTGTTCCTCCTCCATCAGACTTATTACTGAATTAAATAAAGAACATGCAGACATTGCATCTTGTCCAAATTTATGGAAAATATTTAAATTCATTTTCAAATGGGAAATATATATAAAGATAATATATATATACACACACACACACATATATATACATATACATATATATATATATATATATATATATAAAGTTTACAGGGTTGGGCATTACTTCCCTGTACAAAAGGGAATGTATACAAATCAATCAAATTGATGTATTATATTAATTGAGTTTTCACACAATTCCAGAGATAAATAATATATCTCAATGTTATTCACATTTCTTTAACATAATTTTTAGTATAGAGATAGATGTCATAAATAACTGCCACTTTTATTATACAATATAGTCATATTATCTTTTAATTAGAGCAATAGAGCAATGTTGCTCCCCTGGTCCCCTCCCTTCACACACAATCTCTTGGAAAATGATGCTCCCTCCATTCTCCAGTTGAGTGTTATATGTAACTGTTCATTTCAACTCTATAGACCTTAAAGGAAACTTTATTTTTCAGATAGGTTGGGTGAGATACATCATTTATCCAACCAATATTTATTTGTCAGTTGATGGAAAAGTCTGTGTGTCAGAAATATCTAAGTACAAATACCTGCTTCTTTTTCTTTTTCTTTTGCAAGTTGTGTGACCTGGATCAAGTTAAAAAAACTTTAAATTAATATCTTAATTTTTAGATGAAGGACTAAGGTTAAGATAATAATTTAAAGAATTTGGGGGGAATTGTGTGAGATCTAGTATGTGAGTTAACATGGCATTTGGAACAAAGCAGAGTTGTTAAGTGGTAACTATTATTACTGTCATGGACTAGACACTTGGTGGGCATTGGCAATACAGTAATCATCAATGATAATTATAATATACTAGGATTTTTAAGATTTTATTTATTTATTTATTTATTTATTTATTTATTTATTTATTTCACAGAGAGAGCACAAGCAGGGGAGGAGCAGGCAGAGAGAGAGGGAGAAGCAGGCTCCCTGCAGAGCAGAGAGCGGGACACAAGTCTCGATCCCATGACCTGGAGATCATGACCTGAGCCAAAGGCAGATGCTTAACCAATTGAGCCACCCAGGCACCCCTATACTAGGATATTTTTATTCCAAAGTAAGATTGCACTAGTAAGTTGCCTGCATTAAAATGTTCATCCTTGATCTCTCATATTTTTATTGTTAGGAATGTTAAAATGCAGGAGGGGGGGAGCCATAAAACACACATTCTTTACACATATAATTAACTATTTGTTTTTGTTTTGCATTTCCTTTCTGCCTTTTTACAAAATAAATAAATGGCTTTAAACAACATTTTCAGACCAATTCAGTTTTTCTCTTCCCCTGTGAAAATGTGAGAATCTTTCCAAATATTTTTATATAAGCACCTAAGTTTTGTTCTTCTTTTACTCTTAAAATATACTTATGAAATTGATACTAACACAATTTTTAAAAAATTCAACATTATTTCTGAGATATAAGCTTTGTATATTTATTTTTGTGTCTAGAAAAATCTATTATCCATCTTTCATCTATTTTTCAATCTACCTCAATGTGACACAGCAGGGTAGTCAAAGGGTGTGCATACTATATTATCTTTAATTATTGTCTTATTGATGAATGTTGTAATGTTTTCTATTTTTTGTTGTTACAGAAAAGCTGGGCTGAGTTGAAAATGCTCATAACCTGTTTCTTTATGAGCATATTATTATAGATTTCTGGGTTATCAGAAATTAATTTTATTAGATATTCACAAACTTTGTTTCAAAGCAATTATAATACTTATCAATCAGCAGTATATTAAAAAAAGTTAATTCTTTCTATTCTGGGAATGAATACAAATTTTTACTATATTTTTACACTTGTTTGCTAAAAATAGGAAGTTCTCACATATTTTCATTGAGCCTCTTGGTTTTCCTTCACAAATTACTCATTTTTTTAAACAATTTATTTTTCTTTTCCTATTTGATATTGCAGAACTTTTCAAAATATATTCTGACTACTAGCCCATAGCCTGGGATATGAATTACAAATATTTTCTCCCAGACTATCGCTTATTATTTTTGCTTTCATTGAAGCATTTTAACACAACACCTACAACTTTGGGTAGTTAAAGGGGTCGATATTTTTCTTTATGTATTGTGTCTTTAAATTGTCATTCAATAAGTTAATTATACCACAAGGAAATGTAAGTGGATTCAAATATTTAGTTGCTTTTTGGTTAGTTTGTACTTTGACTTGCTCTAAATTATGCCATAACTTAAATTTGAATAAATATTTATACATTTGAAAAGAGAGTAGAAACTGCATCACCACTCTTTTTCTTCAGCCATCCAGTGTCCATTCTTAGAGGCAGCCATTGAATAATATCAATTTCTATGTATGTATTTAAAGGTAAATTTTTTTGAATGCCCAACACTGTCTAATATTTCTACGTCCTTTCATAAAGACAAATTTTAGAATACCAACAACACTATACTGTATATTGAGGGTAGTTCTATACCAGTTCACCATGTCAATTTTAAAAGAGCTCATTGATTGATTCATTTTTCATGGTTGCCCTCTAGTCTTTGCAAAATTTACCATGATTTTTTTAAACAAGTTTTCTATTTAAAAAGCTTTTAAGTTTTATTTTTTATCTTGTTAATTTTTACTTATTACAGACAATGTGGTAAATAAAAAAGTATATTGCATATATAGAAATTCTTAGGCGTGAAAGTGCAGAGTTAAAGTTATGTTTTGGAGTGTTGCTAATTGTCTTGCATAAAGTTTACATCAAATGCACAGTTTAACGAACAATGTAATACAATGATCATTTTCTTGAACCCTCAACAAAGACTGTTATCAAATTTTACAATAGATTAAAGAGTATTGCAATGTATTTTTAAGTTTCATTTCTCTTATTATGGTTAAAGTCGAACAGATTTTTACTTATTAGAGCCAATTATAGGTCCTTTTCCTACATATTAGTAGCATATTGTTAGGAGACAGAGGAAGATCAGTAAAGTTTCCTTCCACCCTGAGAAGACCCTTTAAAACTGAAAAACAAAGCAAGTTTCTCCATACCATTTACACAAAGTGTTATTCAGGGTTACTTACTGACAGGGGCCATCAGGCTGGCGGATGGGCAGATGGCTCAACGGACTGACGAGCCAGAGCACCATACAACTATTCTCTGCATCTATCCTCCACCCATTCTCCACCCCATCCAGCGTTTATGGAGAGAGGGGCACGGTGATGAGATCACAAAGTAGTTATCTAAAACGGCTCTATCTGTGCGCCAGAAGATCTCTGCTACTTATCTTAAGTGGGGCCTTCTGTGCACCAGTCACCTGTACTAGTTACCTAAAGTGGGGCCTTATGTGCACCACGTTAGGGAAGACCAGAACAAACCCTCCCACGTTTCGGTCAGGACCTACATTAACCTGCATGGGGCCTGGAACATGCAGCTGCCAGGGAGGTCATTGCAAGATCATGAACAAGAGGGAAGACCAAAGATGGAGTCAGTGTTGTCAGCACTCCTACATTTATGCTCAATTTTACGAGTCACTTTCTTATGAAATATTAGACGTTCCTTATACATGATTGAAGTTAGAGCTTTATCCTTGTTATCAGTTGCAAATATACTTCCCATTTTTTCAATCGTGTATATACAATTTTGTCTGTAATATTTAACCACATTTTATTCAAGTGTAACTACTGTATAATAAACAGCATATGTATATGATTTAATGTCCTGCATGTGTACACTCCTGAAAAGTATAACCAAAGTCGGTATAATGAGCAGATCAATCATCCTCAGTAGTTTGCTCACACCCTTTGTTAATCTTCTTGCACTCATCACAAATATGGAGAGATTTTTTGATGTTGTTTAATTTATCATTAGTTTTTCTTCCCTCATTACTAAGTAGTGAATAGGTATACCAGAATTCGTCCATTTGTTTAATGATGAACATTCAGTTTATTTTATTTTATTCTATTTATTTTATGCAGCTGTAAACTTGCTTTTTTTTAAATTTAAAATTGATAGTCTGTTGCCTCTTTGTTTGTTTTGAGAGTTGGAAGAACCTCTTTCCCCGTGTTCTTAATTATTCTAGCCAACTAATTGAGTGTCCCAAACGTTGCCTTATCCTTATATAGAGAACAAGGGTTAAAGGAAAACTATGTTCTCCCCTGGAAGAGACTTGGAGTGAAATATATTCTTATTTTTTAAGTAAATATGCCTATGTTCCTTGTTAAGCTGTAAAATTTCAGACTTTTCACTATTTTTTGGATTTCAGAATAGAATCATATTTCATATATTTATTTTGATCTGACTTTGGTCTTTAGCAATCTTTAGAAATTTCTTATCAATATGGGGGAGAGATGAATGAATGTGAATATGAATATGAACTCATCCTTGGGATTAACTTAATATTAAATATCCTAGTGAAACCAGTAGGGTGAGTCTTGAGATAAACTTAGTAAGCAGGCACTAGTCACAAGCTTAAGACCAATCTAAATTTTAATGCTGGGAGTTAGTTAATAGCTTAACAAATTAAATGTAAGACAGAATGTGCATATATACAAATCATGTCACTATGTTACCTTTAAAGTATAATTTCTCTGAAATAACTGTAGGCATATTCTCATAGTAGATATGAGATACCTTTAACAAATCTAGAAGAGCTGGACTATTAGATCTGATTTTATGTAGTCATGGCAATGGACATAGGTTACTGCTCATCCACTGAAATTTAAAGGACACCTTCTAGCTTTAGGGTTAATGGTAGTGTTTGTTAACTGTCACATTCACATTACTTTTACATCCTTTAAAATAATTTTAAGCAGCAGACTGCTGTAATTGTTCTGAACCAAAGCCAACTGTAAAAGACAACCAGGAGAGATGAAGATTTTTAAAAGGTGAGGCAACATGACCATACCCTTCATGCCTTATTACTTACATTGACATGACCTGCTGCAGTGGGGAAAAAATAGCACTTGAACTACCTCCAAATCTCTTCAAAACATAGATTCATTTAAGGTTTTTTTTTAAATAAATTCAAATTATTTTTAATTGCCTCATCCCTTGTCCGAAGCACAAGACATTTCATCAGAATTCTCTCAAAAATTGAGTTGGGATCTTTGTTTTCATTATCATTTAACTTTGTTCATGTATTTTTCTAATTGTATATGATTATCCTAAGGAGAAGGTCAGTCATGCTATACAGGGAAGCAAGAACAGTGCGCGCACAATTCAACCTTAGGCGGCCTCTGCGTATTTGGCAAATTCTTACTGCCTTTTGTTATATTTTCATTTTCTAATCACAAAAAATAAAACGGCAGAGTTCCACTGGCATCCAATGTATGTGTGTGTTTCCATACATTCTTTTGACAGCACTTTTTTTTTTCTAAAAGCATTACATTCAACAATTTATTTCTATGAAATAACCCTGGTAAATTTTCCTACAAGCTATCAAATAGATTTTCCTTTTGAATGTGCACTCTGATCAAAATTAATTTCTCAACTCTAATGGTGAGCATTAATTAAGAAAGCCAAGTTGGCTGAATGCACAATGTTAGCAAAGGAGCATTTAAATACTGAAATTAATATATTTGATTTTATCAGTTAATCATGTATTAGGTGTTACTCTGCCAAAAAACTTCCTGTAATTTTTTTTTTCCTCATTGGCAAGACAATCAGGTACAGAATATCTTGGAGTTTAGGATTTCTTACAATTCTAATTGCCACCACCAATTCTCTCATGAGGCTATGGAAAGAAAGGAAAGAGACTACAAATTTACATTACTCCAAATCACAGATAATCTTTAAAATATGTAAACTATATATGTGAACATAAATATTGAATAATTCATTATTAATTACATTCTGTAAATAATAATTTTATTCAATGTCTACATTCATTCTTTAGATCTACTGCATTTCTTTTTTGGAATGGATTCTTACTTAATTGGGCAAATGGTGTTATAGTTTCTTTTATTAATCACCAATTTAGTAACCAAGAAAATATTATTATTATTACTAATTTCTAAAATGTAACAAGATAATCATTTCATATATTCAGTCACATATATTCATTTTGGGTATGAAACTACTTTCTAGAGGAGGGAGGAATGATTAATGTGATTTTAAAAACTCTAATAATGATTGCGACTTAAGTCTGATCTTTAAACAAATTATTATAATAAATATAAATGGAAAGTTGTTCCTTGTTATAATATTGGATTCATTATGAAATGTATATCTCACTTTTTCTTTCCTTAAAAATAAAACAACATTTTAGAGCACTGTGTACCTTGTTTTTGTTATACTACTATACTTTTCCTCATCCATTCCTATCCTAATATTAGCATCTAAAACAGTCTTATAAGAGACATTGACTATTCAGTGAATATACAAGAAGCCACTGAGGGAGAATAGAATTCACTAAAATTTCACAAGGTAGCAGAGATTAAGTAGACAGAGAATCAAATTGAATGAATGAGAAAAAAATATATAATTATATTTGTTACAATAGCTTGCTTACAAATCATGACTATATAGTATGTCACAAAGAGCTTAAAAATATAATTTTTATTATTCTTGAATTTCTAAATGCACACACACACACACACACACTCATATACAAACCACACTAAGTGCAAGATAAGTTGGAAAATATATTAACTAACACATCCATGAAGTAGTAATAATTTAACAACAGAAGGAAACAATGAATTTCAGTAAGCAATATCTGAAAAACAGTACCTAACTAAGTAATTAAATAGAAGATTTCAAAAGAGGGACAGGAGTAAATAAAATGTAATCAATCTAATATAAAGCAGCCAAGGGAATAAATAAAGGAAAACAAAGAAAATAAAACAAAAATTAAGATGGTAGACTTAATCCAGTTGTAATATCATTAAAGTAATAAAAGTTGATTATATTCCTTTAAAAGACAGAAATTCCACTGTGGCTAAAACAAAAAAGCTTTGTGGTATGTACTTACAAAACTTACAAAAGATACTTACAAAAACATATGAATGCAATTAAGTCAACAGTAAGTAGTTAAAAAGACAGAGAAACATATACAAAGCAAATTAAAACCTGGAATAACAATTGCTACATGAGACCAAAATTGATAAGGATATACAGTTTTGTTTTGTTTTTTTTAAGATTTTATTTATTTATTTGAGAGAGAGAATGAGAGAGAGAGAGCACATGAGAGGGGGGAAGGTCAGAGGGAGAAGCAGACTCCCCGACGAGCAGGGAGCCCGATACGGGACTCGATCCTGGGACTCCAGGATCATGGCCTGAGCCGAAGGTGATCGCTTAACCAACTGAGCCACCCAGGCGCCCCAAGGACATACAGTTTTGAAGAACAAAATGAACCATCATGATTTATGTTTTACATGTATACATACAACGAATGTAGGATACACGTTACTTCCAAACACATTTACAAAAATTATCTATGAAATCATTAAACAAGTATAAGCAAATACAAAAAAATTATGACAAAGATGATATTTTGTCCAAAGGAAACAAGACAATATGATTAAAATAAATAATATATAGATATTTTTTTAAAACCTCCAACATGCAAAAATTTAAAAAAAAACTGATTTAAAATAGTTCATCAGTAGAAGATGTTATCAGAACTGATATTATAAAATATTTAAAATTACATTAATGGCAGCAAATATACTAAATATCAAAATTTGTCAGATGAAAAAACAATAGTACATACATATTAATGTCTTGCTTTAAATGCATTCATATGTACCAAAAGAAGATTGAAAAGTGATGGCCTAGATATTCAAGCTGCTAACAAATAAAACTTCAGAATAAAATCAAAGCAAATCAAAAGTAATAAATATTACACACCAATTAAGAAATTTATATTGTAGGAAACAAATAGTGGATTCACTAAAGAAGAGGAAGGAAGAAAGAGGAGGAGGAGGTGGGGGGGGAAGTGTAAGGGGAAGGAGGGAAAGACAAACAAGAAGGAGAAGAAGAACCACAACAACTGACAAAATGAACATCTCTGGAAAAATTAATCAAGGAAAAAGAGGAAGTATAAGTAATTACATAGCCCATGGTATAATTGCTTAACAACACACATAGGGTAAAGAATTTAAAAATCAACCAAGGCTATTATAGGAATCTTTATATCCAATATATTTGAAAACAAATGGACAATTTTCTAGAAAATCATAAATGACAAGCATTTAAAGAAAATTTATGTAACTGAATATACCTAATGGCATTAAATAATATAAGCACTTATTAAAACCACTTACACACACACATACACGTGTATACACACTCACCTATGAAGTTACACTCACTACTTTAATAACTGAACTAAGAAAATTCCTGTATTATATTAATTTTTCTAGGAAAGGAGAAATAGATTTTAAAAATTTGATAGCAAATCTGATCTAGGATATGCTATTCTCACTTACAAACATAAATGTAGAAAAATTAAACGAATGTTAAAGGAAAAAAATATTCTGTCACTTGTTAAAATGCTGAGGAAGACTTTATTCAGGACTTTTGAGAAATATGAGAAGCCTATTACAGTAGGGGAGAGAGATGAGGCTCAATTCTGACTCACCTCTGACCACAATAAGACAAAGTAAGGGTTTATAGCCAAGAAGCATGTCAGGGGAGTTTGGGGGCTTGGGTGGGGGGCAGGGTTTGGTGAGTAGGAAATTACTAAGAGGAGATGCGGAGACATCAGAGGAAGGAGGAATTCTTGGTAGACTGACCAAACACGATTCTTGCTGAGGGCAGACCAGTGTGATCAGTATCAAGGGTAGGGAATGAGGAATTTAATCAGATATTGAGAGTGACCATCTATCAAGGGTAGGAGGACTCTCTCTAAACTGACTTTAAAAGGACAGACAGTGAAGCCTAAGATGGAGGCCTAGCTGAGGAAAGGGCTCAGAGGAGCCTGAGCTGAAACTTGGTCAAGAAAGGAGACTTTGTCAGTAGTCATTGTCTAGAAAGATAAATATGCTTAGAGACAGAATTTGAATAAGAATCAACATTTTATTCTTAACAAATTTAGAACAAAGTTTTTAACCTTATTAACATTATGAAAATATAACAGAAAGTAAAATGATACAAATTTAAATGGCTTCTTTATTTAAAGCTAAAATTGTGTCAAGGACCCTTATTAACATTCTTTCCTTGGGACATTCTACTGACATGCTAACCAGTTGAGTAAATGGAAATGGAGCAAATAAGAGAAGACTTCTGTAGGAAACAGAACACCACAACGACCACCGGTGCATGTTCGCTCAGACTCCCGAGATCTCTGAGAAAACTCGAGATTGCAGGGTTAAAAATAACCCGAAAGGATCAGAGTGAAATGCGCTTGGAACGTGTGTGGTCAGTTCTAAAGTACGCAGCAGAAGATGTCTTGTAGATAGGAAGCCAGCTGTAAACAGCACACTGGGCACTCCCCTCTGTTCCTTTATTCTGTTTTAAAGATTCTTACGTGCTTGACTAATCCTGTATACATGGAGCAATGTGCCTTACTACATCCCTGATGTATATCATTATAGATCTATACCGCTGTAGAAGGTATAGAAGAGAATGGAAAATAAACCTCGGCGCCTCGGGCTGTTTGCTCGGGGTCCCCTGTGCATCGCTATACTGTCCTCTCTTTTTCTCAGTTCCTTTGCCGCCCCAGGTCCCCGACTCTCAGAGGTTGACAGACTTCAAATAAAAATAAGCAGTCTTTTGTAATTAATAAAGGAGGTAATTACCTGAATAGAAAAAATTTAAAATATCCATAAATTACCTAAGTTTGTTTAGCAAGTTTCCAAACACTAGATTAATGTATCACAGGCAGCATGAAAAGAATGCTGTTTATCTTCTTCACACTATTACTTAAGATCACCCAGATGAGCTGCATATGAACAGATACATTTTTAAAATAATTATTTGCTTAAATATAAATATAAAGAAAAAATAGAAAAAATTTATATATACTCTTTCTATATATCCCTAAAATTATTGAAAAATATATTTTTAAGAACTATATAATTTATAAAATTATAATTATGAGAACTACTGTCTTTTAATGTTGGGGAAATAATTTTGTTTTATAATAAAATATCTATCTGAATCTATAATAACAAAGCAAATTGTTTTCATGTAAATTGATGTAAATATGAATGTCAATTAAAAGTAAACTCTGCACCAATAAAATGTTGATATTGTCTTTAACATAACCCTTAACATAATCAGAACCACCATTCCCTTAATGTACATTCAAAACACAAGTCCCCAGATTTAAATAAATTGAATTCAGTTTGCTTAATGTGTCCTAAGTGTGATGTAAGTCATTAACAGGTTGAGATCAAACATCAAATTATGTGCTTGACAGCAAATCTCTGCTGGCAAGAACAAAGTTTAGAAGCTTAAACATGTGTGGAATTGAAAAGATAAGAGATTTTCCCTGCAGATACATCTTTCAGGATGAATAAAAATATTTCAATAATTTGCTAGAAATATATTGCTATAGCTTTAGGCAAATAGTTCAAAACTGCCTACATTTAGATATGCCAAAAGCTTCCAGGTAGCATAAATTATTATTTTAATATTATAAATATACAAGACATGCAGTCTGCACTTGTGGTGTGCACATATGAATGCCCACTCACATACAAATGTATTTAAATACACATATATGTATACATGTATGTGTGTGTCTACAGGTGTGTATAAATGAAATTTAAGTGGAAGGACTTAATGTAAGTATACATTAACTCCTTCTATAGTTCATTCTCAAAGGAAATTTTTCTGAGTTTTTCAGGGAGGAAAATGATAGGTACATTCTCAAACACTCAACAATCTTTTACCTATTACATTAAGACTCATCCTGATGCCACTCTGTGCTTCAAAGAGTTGAACTTGGTATCTGATTGATGTATATACCCCGTTTTGGCAAAATGATGTAACGAACAGTAAATTTTTTAAAAAGAAAGAAAGAAAGATGGTCAAGACTAACTAAAGAAAAGAGAAATACACCCCACAGAATGACTGGCAGATCAAAGACAAAAATAAATAAATAAATAAACAGAATAGCCACAGGCAACGCATTGATTATTTAATAGTCCCTTCTTATTAACTTACCTGTAGACAGGAAACCAAACTCCTCTAAGACCCCAATTTCTAAGAATTGACCACCTGAGTAGATTCTGCACAGCATTAGAAGATGCAAGGGACGGGTACCTGGGTGGTGTGGTCGGTTAAGGGTGTGACTCTTGGTTTCCGCTCAGGTCTTGATCTCGGGTTGTGAGATGAAGCCCCGCTAGGAGCTCAGTGTAGAGTCTGCTTAAGACTCTCTTGTCCTCTGCCCCTCCCCTCTCCTCTACCTCTGTCTCTCAAATAAATAATTTAAAAATTTAAAAAAAGAAGCAAGAGATTTTGTTAAGCGTTAAATCATATGAATCTATACTAACAAATACTTAGAGCCATGCTTTTAAACACATGTGTACATCTATAATGATCAGGTACTAGGCTAGGCTGTAGAGATACAAGAATAAAAAATCAAGGGGGCTCCTGGGTGGCTCAGTCATTAAGCATCTGCCTTTGGCTGAAGTTATGATCCCAGGGTCCTGGGATTCCCGCATCGCGGGGAACCTGCTTCTCCCTCTCCCTCTCCTTCTGTGCTTTCTCTTTCTTTCTCTCTCAAATAAATAAATAAAATCTTTAATTTTTTTTTTAATAAAGAAATCAGGGTGCCTGGGTGGCTCAGTTGGTTAAGCAACTGCCTTCAGCTCAGGTCATGATCCTGGAGTCCCAGGATCGAGTCCCATATCGGGCTCCTTGTTCAGCAGGAAGTCTGCTTCTCCCTCTGACCCTCTCCCCTCATGTGCTCTCTCTCTCTCTCAAATAAATAAATAAAATCTTTAAAAAAATAAAGAAATCAAAATGAGCTCCAGAATCTCATGAAGCCTATGTAAAGATTAAAAAAAAAAAAAAAAAAAAAGAAGAAGCCATTATAAAAAGATAAACCCTTGAATATATTTGAGGACTGGAGACCAGAGCCTTGTCAACAAATACTTCAACTAATTTGTGTGACTTCAGTGTAAATTTAAATTGTTTAAATTTCATTAAACAACCTTTTCTTTTTGTAGTAAGGAAAGTGGACAGCTATGGAAAAAGTGAGCATCAGATAAAGGTCATTAGAAAATTTTAAAAACACAGTCTCTTCAACAAATGGTGTTGGGAAAATTGGACAGCCACATGCAGAAGACTGGACCATTTCCTTACACCACACACAAAAATAGACTCCAAATGGTTGAAAGACCTAGAATTGAGACAGGAGTCCATCAAAATCCTGAAGGAGAACACAGGCATCAACCTCTTCCACCTCAGCCACAGCAACTTCTTCCTAGAAACATCGCCAAAGGCAAGGAAACCAGGGCAAAAATGAACTATTGGGATTTCATCAAGATCAAAAGCTTTTGCACAGTAAAAGAAATAGTCCACAAAACCAAAAGACAACCGATAGAATGGGAGAAAATATTTGCAAATGACAAATCAGATAAAGGGATAGTATCCAAAATCTATAAAGAACTTATTAAGCTCAACACCCAAAGAACAAATAATCCAGTCAAGAAATGGGCAGAAGACATGAACAGACATTTTTCCAAAGAAGACATCCAAATGGCCAACAGACACATGAAAAAGTGCTCAACATTGCTTGGCATCAGGGAAATCCAAATCAAAACCTCAATGAGATACCACCTCACACCAGTCAGAATGGCTAAAATTAACAAGTCGGGAAATGACAGATGTTGGCAGGGATGCGGAGAAAGGGGAACCCTCCTACACTGTTGGTGGGAATGCAAGCTGGTGCAGCCACTCTGGAAAACAGTATGGAGGTTCCTCAAACAGTTGAAAATAGAGCTACCATATGATCCAGCAATTGCACTACTGGGTATTTACCCCAAAGATACAAATGTAGGGATCCGAAGGGATACGTGCACCCCAATGTTTATAGCAGCAATGTCCACAATAGCCAAACTGTGGAAAGAGCCAAGATGTCCATTGACAGATGAATGGATAAAGAAGAGGTGGTATATATACACAATGGAATATTATGCAGCCATCAAAAGGAATGAGATCTTGCCATTTGCAACGACGTGGATGGAACTGGAGGGTGTTATGCTGAGTGAAATAAGTCAATCAGAGAAAGACATGTATCATATGACCTCACTGATATGAGGAATTCTTCATCTCAGGAAACAAACTGAGGGTTGCTGGACTGGTGGGGGGTGGGAGGGATGGGGTGGCTGGGTGATAGACATTGGGGAGGGTATGTGCTATGGTGAGCGCTGTGAATTGTGCAAGACTGTTGAATCACAGATCCGTACCTCTGAAACAAATAATGCAATATATGTTAAAAAAAAGAAAGAAGAAGAAGATAGCAGGAGGGGAACAACGAAGGGGAGTAAATTGGAGGGGGAGACAAACCATGAGAGATGATGGACTCTGAAAAAGAAACTGAGGGTTCTAGTGGGAAGGGGGTGGGGGGATAGGTTAGCCTGGTGATGGGTATTAAAGATGGCATGTTCTGCGTGGAGCACTGGGTATTATGCACAAACAATGAATCATGGAACACTACATCAAAAACTAATGATGTAATGTGTGGTGATTATCATAACAATAAAAAAATTAAAAAAGAAAATTTAAAAAACGTAGACAGATATGGTCATGCGTTGCAAACAAAAATACAAAGATGAGTGGCTAACACTATTTGATTGTTTCTTCAACTCTTTCATATATTCTGGCTCAGTATAACATATGTCATTACATTGTACTGTGCACAAAGATAAAAAATAACAGTTTATTTTATCTAAGATCTGATTTGTAAGAACATTTGAAAATTATATGAAAAGATGCACAGCACATTGATGAGTTACAAAAGCACTCTATAATTTGGGGGGTAGAACAAGGCATTATTATTTCCATTATACAATCTCCTTATTTATGCCTTGTTAAGTAATTAATAATTTGACATTAACAATAATTTTAATAAATCCATGTATTTCAACTCACCATTACAGGTACTGCTATGGGCATACAGTATCCATTTGTTAAGGTCCTAATCCCCAATGCAGTGGTGTTTGGGGTTGGAGTCTTTAGGAGGTAGTTGAGTTTGGATGAAATCATGGTGGTGGATCCCCTATAATGGGATTGGTGTCCATATGAGAGGATGAAGAGACCAGAGTTCTCTGTGGGTCAGGTGAGGATAAGTGAGAAGGTGCTTGTCTATAACCCAGGAAGCAGGTTTTCTCACCAGAACTTCACCATGCTGGTAGTCTAACTTCCAGATAGTTTTTGGGATTTTGTTACAGTGGCACAAGCCAGCTAAGATATGCACCAAAGATAGAATTTTAAATATATGTTTTTGGACTTGTGAATTGAATAGAGGAAAATAAGGCAGAAAACAGAAAAGAGACTTCAAGTGTAACTTAAATGATCCAAATGTATACTTTTAATTAAAGCTGAAGTATTAGAGGAACAATTTTAAAGAAGAGTAAACAAATATTTGTAGTTTATTAGAATCTAAATATTATAAAAATTAGTGCTTCAAGTTTATCACAAATTGCACTGTCATTGAATTCATCTGGAATTTTAGTTCAATGTCTAAGACATGTCTACTGAGTGTTAATTTTAAATAACAAAACCATATAAATATGTTTAATATATCAGCATATTACCTGCCATTCTGATACTCTGATGTCTACAGTAAAATTAAAACTTATCTTCAGAACCAGGACACCATCCTCTCATCCTTTCTCACTTAGGCTCCCATAATAACATCCATCTTCTTGCTTTCCTTTCTTAACCCAACTTTCTCTAAGTCATTTTCTACACTGTGTTAAATGATCTTTCATAAACACTCATCTGATAAAAATGCTTCCCTGCACAAAATTCTCAAAGAGCTTACCATTAGCAAAATACACCCTTCCTTGAGCAGACTATAGAGTCAGTGACAGAAGTTTAACTATCTTTTATCTCTTCTAACTTTTGGAAAATATAAATAATATATATACACATATATGTATATACATATATCTATTTATGTTTCTGTTTAACTTTTGGAAAATATAAATATAAATAATATATATATATATACATATATGTATAAACATATATCTATTTATGTATTTATATTCATATATATACCATCCCTGCATTGCGGCCATGTAAAATATTTCAAAAGGCCCCCTACCATCTCTTAAGAATTTTTATATTCTTCTCCTTTCCATAGGTTTTCCTGGATATTTTTTTATCTTCCTTTGCACTCTAATTTGATATATTAAATATCACTCAAAGGTAAAATGTATTTCTTTTGCCCCTTTGGACAATTGTACAAAGTCACTTAGAATATGCTACTATAATTATTCATTTGTTTATAATTCCAACATACTATGAAATTTTGAAAGAAAACATTAGTCATGTTTGAAGTATTGATTTTAACAATGAATTTAATAACTACACATAGATTTCATATTTTAATATTAATTAAAGAAGTCAAATTTAAAGTCCTAAAATATCTCATTTCATTTTAATAAAGTAAAAATAAAATATCTCAAATAAGTAATTTTAAAACATAAATGTGTAAAGCAAGCCTCTTTTTATTTTTTTAATTGTAATTATTTGTACCAAGGAGTTCCCAAACATTGAGTGAAGAAATACAGAATTTTAATAGAACCAGTTTGGCCATTCATAAGATGTTTTCAAATTGCCTTCAAAATTAAGTCAAGTAGCATCTCAAGTGATTTGACTGTTAATCCATTTTTCCCCTTTGTACTGAAAAAAAAATTGCTGTTTGATTCATTAAATTTTCTATTCATTTAAATGAAAGGTAAGTAGTTATCAGTAGTCTTTTTTGATGATGCCATGCAAGTAATATCACCTAACATTTCTAGCAGAATATGCGTGATTTCTAGTAATTTGGATTTTATTACTACATTTGTATGTAAGAGAGTCACTTATTCTATAGAACAGAGTACCATTGTGCTTTGAGAGGTGTGGGTAAATTTTAGTAATGTTTTGGTAATATTTTAGAATACAAAAGTAAATAGGCTTAAATACAACAATTTAAAGAGAATGAGACTATAAAAAGCCACACATATCCATAATATTTAATTACAAATATACGAACCGCCAAAGGAAAAAAATGCCATCTGATATAATACAATAACCCGAATTTTTATTTTAAATAGTGTACCCTAAATAAACTGAGTGGTTGCAACTTAATGGTTGACTTCAGGTAGACTTCAGCCTAGAATTAATAACACAATTACCAGATGATTAACAAAGTAACTAAACTAGAATGATTCCCATTAGTCAGTGGCCTGAATCTTAGTCTGTTGCCTTGTAATAACTAGTTAGGAAATAAAGATTACTTAAGAGTAAAAATAAATATTTTTATTCACATGATCTGCTGATATTTGAAAATATGATTTGGGCAGAATTCAGATACTAATATGATTAGTCAAATAATTCTTAGGTCACTCATGCACTCCAGGGAAGCAACATTGTGCTTAAGCAGGTAATTTTTTTTTTTTTTTAACCTCTACTTGCACATCAGAGAGTTGACATTTGAAGGTGAGAGAAAGAAAGTAACTTTACGAGGTAGGGCTTTTGGGAAATAGAGCAGAGTCTTCCAGGCAAAACTGATTAGAAAACATTCTTTTTACCTCTAAATCCATGGGGGCCTATGAAATACTTTACTCCACAGTTACAGAAATAACATCTTGTTCTTCCTAAGCAAGGGCATTTGATTTTTCTCCTTCTAAGAAAACCAATAGAGGCTTTACTCTAAAAAGTTCTACTCTACACAGATTTTTTTTTATAGCTGTTATGGACATGTGCAACCATAAAAGTGTAAGTACAATACCTAAGTTAGGGCAGTTGGGGATGATTTGCTTTGTACTCTAAGGATTGGACTTTAAGTTTCCATTAGAGAAGGCAACACCTTGTTCTACTCAGCATATAAACTTTCTTATTCTGAAGAATCATCAAACTGGCCTAAAGTAAGAGAAGCCTAAAGTCAGACAGCAAATCAGAAAATATCATATAAACAAAGAACCTAAGAACCAAAGGAAGACAAGAACTGGTATCCAGTAATGGGAATAACAAAGTCCTGATGACTTGGCAATAAAAAGCTTACTGATACTGATCTTAGGAATAGTAGAAGTCATTACAGTCAATTACATTTTAGTTGTATAAAATATTATTTTTATTTTGCTATAAGCCTGTGTATTTATATGAATATATTGTTTGCAAACAAACAGGAGAGATAGGACTACAGTGTGTAATATCTTTTTTGTTCTTCCCAATTCACAACTGATAAAATAAATTAAGCATTCGTAAAGAAAGATACTGGAACCAAGTAGATTAAACATTTTTAATTTAGATTCCTTTGTCCAGAGAGAATAGTTTAAAGATGCATAATGCTTTTTTTTTTAAAGATTTTATTTATTTGAGCGAGAGAGAATGAGAGATAGAGAGCACGAGAGGGAAGAGGGTCAGAGGGAGAAGCAGACTCCCCGCTGACCAGGGAGCCCGATGCGGGACTCGATCCCGGGACTCCAGGATCATGACCTGAGCCGAAGGCAGTCGCTTAACCAACTGAGCCAGCCAGGCGCCCAAGATGCATAATGCTTTATTAAATAGTACCAGAACAGTGATTATCCATATTTTCTTTTGCCTGCTTTTATGCAAGTCATGGCTCACCTTTGCTATAAATAGAAAGACTAATTGGAATCAGTATTAGCACCTCCCACCTGCCGCACTATCCATACAGTATGTAGGAGACCTAAGACAGGCACTAAAAAATAGCATAGAATTTAATCAGTGGATGAGAGATTACAAATATTTTATGAGTCAATTTATCCTGGGAAAGGCAACCAGAAATATTTAATAGGATGAAAAGGCATTTGAATTAAACTTTGAACTAAGTCTAGGATTTCAAGTGTTTGAAATGAGGAAGGGGCAAATAAAAATCAGAGTAGAACACATAGAACTGGAGTTATTTCTATAAAAAGCATGGAGAGACAGGAGAGGTCTAGCATTTTACAGCCACACTTGGCCCACATTCAATAAGCAAGTGGATATTAGTGAGTACAGCACAACTGATTTGTATGATCACACCTCAAGTAAACATATCTGAGCAATGGCCTGAAAAATCCATGACTGATGCATAGAATATAGTGCAGAGTTGTTCAAGTGAGACTTGGTTGAGTTAAAAATAGGGCAGTGGAAAACAACATGAAGAGACAGATGTAAGAAATGCAGAGGAGGGCATAATTCATAATATATGGCCACCTACTGAAAGTGGGTCAAAGAAGGGAACTTGAATCTAAAGATGGGATAAAGATGACTGAATTTTGAATTAAGTTGCCTGGGCACTAGCATAGCAAAGGAAGTTTTATTTGGGGTGTAGGGTGATGGATTTTATGGTTAGGAAATATTTGGTTCTTATTTGTGGCTGGGTGCCCAGTATCTATTAGAATATACCTATAAATAAATGGAGTATAAAGTAATATCTTGTTGCAAAATAATATAACTCTGAAGGTGATAGTACTATCATAGCTATTTTTAATTATTTTAAACATTTTGATTTATTTTTCATTACATACTCCCATTATACATAATAAATAATATATAGCATTTGGAATTGACATATTAATATCTCCTCCCCTCTTCCTGCATACTATCCCTAGTAGTAAAATGAAAATTAACTAAGAAATAGTGAAATAACAACTCTCTCTAAGTAAATAATATAATAATTGTTCTCTGGAGCACATCTGATAAGCAAGCAAAACTGGATGCTTTCGTTATAAGATTCTAGCAGATTAGTATCTGGCACATAGAAAGCACACAATAGATGTTTAGCTCTTATCTGGCCTACAAAACAAAATGTGATTTTGCAGATAATCAAATTTATCTTAATTTACATAGAATTTGCTTTCTGGAGTATTTTAATTGACTTTCTATCCGATGCCTGTAAATATATAAGTATTTAAAATATAATTTCATTTTACTAATATAGCATAGTTTTAGTTAACTACCAGTGGTTGAATACAGAAAATAATGTTTACTTTTTATTAAGCAAGTAATTATTTCAGTAGAAGAATTTTTTTGACTTAGATATCCTGTTACTATTCTGAATTACATAACTACCATCAAAGTTAATGCTCTCATTTTGTAAAAATACATAATATAAAAAAGAATTCACAATGATATCAGACTTTTTTGTTCCCTATCGTTTGAAACAATAAAATTCCTGGGTCTTTTAGAGAAATAGACTAGGAAATTATGTAGACCATCTACCTCAAGTACTCAAATGCAAATTGATAGCACTTACTCTTCAGTTGGTAAATTATATAATGAAGTATTAACACAATAAAAGCAGTGTGATTATTCCACAGAATCAAATCTGAATGATATTCCTGAATCTTTTTTTTTAAGATTTTATTTATTTATTTATTTATTTGTCAGAGAGAAAGAGAAAGCACAACCGGGGGGAGCAAGAGGCAAGGGGAGAAGCAGACTCCCTGCTGAGCAAAGAGCCTGATGCGGGACTTGATCCAAGGCCCCTGGATCATGACCTGAGCCGAAGGCAGACGCTTAACTGACTGAGCCACCCAGGCATCCCTGGTATTCCTGAATCTTATTATATTTTTTTCACATTGTGTATGAGGCACAAAGTATCAAGGTAAACAAAATTTTCATGTTACATAGTTAATGAGTATAATCTAATATTAAGTGTAAACCAAAACAGAAGAAGTAATAATGAAAAATATCAGCAGAAACTTAAAGATATGCTTTCCTCGATGACAATGAGAAAACATGCCCCTACCATGTAGATGATTACTTATGTCGAAGTGTATCTATAAATTATTAGTCAGTTATTTGACAAACTACTAAGATCTAAAATGTAATTAGAAATAACATACAATGGAAAGATGAAAAAGTTGAGATTGATTTTTTAAGTGAAGGTTTTATTTTAAAAGCATTTGAATAAGGTAAAATTTGAGCTGTTTTGAAAAATATGTATATTTATATAAAAAAACATATTATAAGTGGAGGAGTCAGGAGAAAGAGTTCCAAAACGGTTTTGGGAACTGATCTTGTCTAGAACAGCTGTTGCCCAAACTGGGAGATTGTCAAAATCACTTGGGATAATGTCTAGAATTACAGAGTCCCTGGTGCTAAGCCAGATATATTGAGTAACAATTTCCAGTGTTGGGTAGAAAGGAATCAAGTGGATCTTAGTTGGGTTGGTTGACTCCAAGCAATGACTGAGAACTTTCTGTTTTGTTTTAAATTTCATGAGTCAACTGCAAACTGGGTAAGAAAATTGTAAAAGTTTTATTTCATATAGATAGTTCTGATTAAAATGTGGATGATTTATAGAGAAGTGGATGGGATACAATTAACCAATTATAAGGCTGTTACAATTGTGCAGTTAAATGACAGTGAATAACTTACACTTAGCTATTGAAATCATAACTGGAAGAAAAAAATGGGAAACTGTGATCTTAAAATAGCAAGGTAGGATGCCTAATTAGGTCAGAAGGAAGAGGAAAATAAAATCAAGTATGACTTCTGGGTAAAATGTTAATTCCATTCTGTTGGGAAAGGCAATCTCATGAGCACAGCCTTTTAGCCTCCACTTGGCCATATAAGAATGGGTCTCAGGCCTGGAACACACCCTTACCAAGAAATGAGGAGTTCAAATGCCCTGTGCCAAGCTTGTTGCCTTGTATGGGAATATCTTTCCCTTTTCCAGACTCAATGAGTGTTCTTTTGTTTCCACTTAAAGTGTGTGATTCATATGGCATCTGGCCAACTCTGCTGCTGGTTCCTTCCACTACCACATGAAAGGGTGCATTGGGCAAATTCCTTTGCCTTCAGCAGCCAGGAGAGACCCACTGGTCATAGAGGACCTGCACACACTGCTGAAACTGATAGTGCTGTGCCTCTTCTCTATGTAAGTGAAATGTTACTCCATCCTGTGCTTGACTGTGGTGTGTCTTCCTTGAAAACTCTCATACCGTGATGCAATGGGTAGAAGAGCTTCCTCCCCTGGGATTGATAACTGGTGCACAGTGCTCTACACTCCTGTGATTGGTAACTGGTACATGGTACTCTGCTCTTCATATTCTGTGACAGAGCAATGGAAGATATTATATTTCAAGTGTTTAGTAATAATGAGTAGTGATCTGAACATTCTCATTGCAGAATGCCTGTGGAAATACATGTGGAAATTCCATTTGGTCTTTTAAAGAGAGTTATCAAAAGTTCAGGGCGAGGGCAGGGCAGCTTAGCTAAAAGATACAGGAGGCAAAGGAGTACATAAAATAAAAATGATAGTTTCATAAAGAAAATAAAATGATGTGAGAATTATCTCTTTTCCAGTTTATAAATTTGTCTCATAGGAAATATGCCCATAAAGCATGTTTTAAGGATGGAAATAGGCAATAAACCATTTAAAAAAAATTTAAATACAGATAGCAATAAATGCTATGTATGCTATGTAGGAAGTAAACAGGCTGAAGAAATAATAACTTTAGTTAGAGTTATCAGTGGAAGAGTTTCCTTAGCACAGATATTTCTGCTGAAATATGTAGGTTGTGAGTGCTTGTGAAGCAGCTTTTTAGGCTAAACAAAAATTACATGCACAAATGCCTACAGATAAGACGTCTGGGTGCGTCTGGAGAAGAGAAAGTAGCCCTCTTATAATAAACAATGGGATTATGATTATACTCACAATAAAATAAATTACCAGCAGTGGGAAACAGAAAACAGAAGAAAGGGGCACGTGGGTGGCTCGGTCGGTTAAGCATCTGCCTTTGGCTTAGGTCAAGATCTCAAGGTCCTGGGATGGAGTCCTGCACAGGGCTCCCCACTCAGCATGGAGTCTGCTTCTCCCTCTCCCTCTACCGTTGCCCCCTGCTCATGCTCTCTTTCTCTTAAATAAATAAAATCTTAAAAAAAAAGAAAAGAAAAGAAAACAGAAGAAGGAATGACTCTCTGAGCCCTTCACTTTTAATGAGGTATCACTTTTGTTTTCAGATAATAGAATTATCAGACTTTATAATATAAAATAATACTTATTGACAGAACTTATTGTCAAAAACACACAACATACAACTGTAGATGTCCTGTAGAGAGTCAATTAGGTTAATTTGAATCTTAGGGAAGATTGTGTGTGTGTGTGTGTGTGTGTGTGTGTATTTATCCAGAATTTGTTAAACTTCTGGGTTCACATGTTACCTTGCTATCACTCAAAGAGAAACTGCAGATAGAGCAGAGAACAGAACAGACGTTAGGGTTACTGCAGAATAATAGAGGTGGAATAAAAAAAGACACAAATAATTGGGCAAATTAAAAGCCAATTGAGACATAGATGAAACCAGGAGATTATGGTGTCAGGAAAGTCAAAACAAAAGTGTTCTAAGAATAGAACTTTCAATTAGCTATGAAAAAGTTAATACTCATTAAGAATTTTGAAAAGATCTGTTTTAGTTGAGGATAACAGAAGACTGACAAGATAATCAGGAAGTGATAAAGTGGAAGATAAAACTTCAGAAAAGTTTTTTTGGTCAGATTTTCTGTGAAAAGAAGCAGAAAAATTAGGTGGTAGCTGTGCTGGGGGGATGGGACCAGGAGGGTGTTTTTACATATGGGGGATGATATCTGAATATGAATTATATAGTAGTTTAGAAGAGTTGTTACAAACAGGATATCAAAGTGATAATTTAGGAATTAATCCTTGAGAAGATCAGACAGGGCCTGATTCCCAGAGCACAAAAAGAACGGACTGTGCTTTGATAAAAACAGGAGTAAAAAGGAGTTATTTATCCATTTAGAGAATTGAAAGAAAATGGGAACACATGGAGCTATACAACAGTAAATTCTGGCATCGTACCCTGATTTGCAAGGGAAGTAATATAGAACTGTGGGGAGTGTTAAATGAATGTTTGAGGCTTGAAGTCATAATTTTATGGTAATGTAAATTAATCTTGGGTGATTTTCATCCAGCAATATTGAATATTTAGGTGAAAACATGAATTAGTTTTGTTTTGTTCTGTTTGTAGTTGTCTTTTCATCATCATGAACTATAACGTTTGGGGAATTTTTTCCTCAGGTGTATATAATAGAAATAAGATAGGTGCTTGCGTGGTGCAACTGGTTAAGCATTGGACTCTTGTTTTCGACTCAGGTCGTGATCTCAGGGTCATGAGATCGAGCCCCACATTGGGCTCCACACTGAGTGAGAAGTCTGATTCTCTCTCCTTCTCCCTCTGTCCCTCCCACCCATGCTCTCTCTCTCTCTGAAATAAATATATAAATCTTTAAAAACAACAAACAAACAAAAAAACAAGAAATAAAATAGGGGTGTACTTTTTTACAGTGATTATAGCATAGTGTTATTGCCAAAGCATGTAATCTAATTTGGAGAAAAAAGAAACTGTGAAGTAGAAAAAGTTTAAGTGTGGCGGCATCAGTGAACTGGACATTACATTGTAGTTAAAGAATCTTTTAGGGCAGGAATGAAATGAAATGGTAGGCAAAAAAGAGTGGAGTGGTTGAAATCAGCTTATCATATATAATTCAGTAACTAATAATAAAATATCCAGGATATGACTGTTGAAGTGGTGCAATGAAGGGGAATGGAGGAACTAGTCTTTTTTGTGTGTGATTTGGGTAAATGATCTGACAGATATTTGATATTAATGCATCATCTGAAATCATTGTAACTGACATCATGGTAAAAGACATCACAAGAAAACATAATAAAAGATATTAATTCAGGTGGTAAGGACTTCAATAAGTTAAGAGATATGATCGAGAAATCAGTAACTGAATGCAGGGAGAAATGGTAATAACAAACAAACGGAGTCCTCTTTTAATAGAGCTCAAGCTTATAAACTAGAAGGATGTATAGTGTTTTGGATGCAGCAAAAGAGAGCAGAATGGTCCCACTTCTTAAACCTGAGCTGTCAGAAACCAGAGAGAGAAAAATATTCTCTGCTTGAGACAACTATATGCGGTATGGTTTTTATGGACAACAGAGTTCAAGATAAGGCAAAGGCTAAAGGATCATTAAGGAAATGCCTGAAGACATGAAAAATCCTGTAAATAATATATATGGTATTATACAGGAGTGTGTTTTGTTTGAATTAGAAATTCCATATTAATATTGGCATGAAAATCTCAGTCATAGAGGTGGTATGGGAGTACTGGGTTTTTATTTGTTTTTGTTTTTAAAGATTTTATTTATTTATTTATTTATTTATTTATTTATTTATTTGAGAGAAAGTGTGTGAGCAGGGGAGGAGCAGGGGGAGAGGGACAAGCAGACTCCATGCTAAGCGCGGAGCCCAATGCCGGGCTTGATTCCATGACCCTGAGATCACAACTCCAGCTGAAATCAAGAGTCAGAGGCTTAACCAACTGAGTCACCCAGGCGTCCCTGTTTGTTTTTGTTTTTGAGTGCACAGGGCAGTATAGTTAACACTACTGTATTGACACTATTGTACAATGTTGCATAGCAGATCTCTAGAATTTATTCATCTTTCATACCTGAAACTTTGTCCATTGTGTGTGTTTGTCTATGGATAATATGTATAATTTTCAACATGATTGGACAAATTATTAACCTCTTTCACTCTAACAAGTAGTGTGATAGAACTAGAAAAATCTGAAGATCAAAGTTCTATAAACTTAATATTCTAAATTAAATTTTAAAAAGTAAGTAAACTAGCAGTTCATCCCTTTCCTTATATGAACTGAAAAAGATTACAAAAAATCCTATCTGAAAAGAGAAAATTAATCAAGAGCTATTATTGCTAAATGGCTTAAATGTTAATGAATTTAATAAAATATTTATGAATTAGATTCAAAAGTCATATAGATTAAGATTAGAAGTCATACAAGCCAATTAACTAATTAAGAAATATCACTGCAGAATAAATTATACAATATGTCAAATGTTTTTAATGTCAAAATGATCCTACACAGAAAGTTTGTAATCTGAGTTATAATAATATTAATTTTACATCTTACATAACCAAACATTTAAAAAGGAGAAGAAAAGTAGTTTATTTTTGAATAGAAACAAATATTCAATTTGAAAGAAATTCAGAGATCTTTAAAAAGAAACATGAATTAGAACATATTGAGGAAAGAATTATACACTCAGTTCCTAAGTCAAATATATCCAGAAAAATAATTTAAAAATTAAGTTCATTGAGGCAGAGATATGTCTTTCTTCCCTATCTTTCCTCCTTGTTCCTTATCTGATTATAAATTTAGGGACTTCAATTATATATTCAGCTTTATATTTTGAGATTTTACTGTGCCCACAGCACAAACAAGAATTGTCAGGCCTTTTAAATTTCAATCGAAAAAAAAAATGTATAAAATCAAATTTGTTTTCTTATTGTGTTATTTTTTAATGCCCCTGCAAAGAAGTTGAATTAGACACTGAGGATACACCACATACATTTTATTTTATTTTATTTTTTTAGCACAAATTTATTTACTAACCAAAATTTATTTACTAACAAATTTAATAACCAAAGGTTATTTACTAACCATTAATTTTATGAAAAACCCACAGGGGTTTTTAGCACAAACAAATAATTTATTAATTAAATCAACACTTTGAAAGAGATGCATGTAAAATGTTTGTGATAAAGATAACACAGTAATGAAAAAAAAAAGTAGAATGGAGATTTGCTCATTGAACTGAGCTTGTTCATCCTCACAGCTAATTCCTGTCCACAATGATGATGGAATTTTTACTCTACTTTTTCATAGACTCAAGTACAGGTGACATTATTCATGATGCATTCCACCACTAATTTCCCATTTTCCAATTTTCTTGTGATTGTGCTTTCCTTCCCATCCCATTCCTGATGTTGAACCAACGCACTATCTGTGAAGTTGCAGACAATCTCAGTTTTTCTGCCATCAGCTGTAGTTTCTTCAAACTTCTCTCCCAGGTCACATGAAAACTGTTGTTTTCAAAGCGCTCTCAGTATTTATGGTGAGGTTTTTGCCGTCAGAAGAGATGATACAATCTGGTTTGGCCATTGCACACACTTTTCGCAGAACCATTCCCACTCCTACTTCCTTCATGTATTCCGTCAAAGCCTTTGCTTTCCACTAAGCGCCATCTTCCTACCAGCTGCTGAATGGTGGCCATGGTGGGCGTGGGCCGGCGGGCCTAGCCAGAAGAGCAGAGTGGGACGTCGGGAGCGTGGCTTATACCACATATATTTTAAATGAATAAACTAATGAACATATTTTGAATTTGATTTAGAAAATATGACTACTCAGTATCTACAACAATTACATCATCAGATCCTGTTTTCCTTCAATAATTCACGTAATTCTTCAAGTTAAAGTCTTTCCAAAAAGGGAGCTCAAAATATTGTTTTCCATATTCCACTTTTTAGGTTTGGATAATCCCTCAAGATACTAGCTTATGAATTGTTATCCAAAAGCTGATAATATCTTATAGATCATCTATCATTGAAGAAGTTTCAAAACTTTAGGTAAATGTTCTATTTCTCCACTTTTTGCATAGTCTGCATGTTTTGCAGGCTAATTCAATTTCACATTACTCATTTGCAGTTATTTCCCTTTTTTATTTCTTGTCGATAGGCATATATGCCTGGATACAAATCAAATGCTTTTCAGGTAGACAGATGATTCACCACGTTAGTAGAATCATTCAGTCATCCACAGTTATATCAATTATCACTGTAAAGATTAAAAATCACCTAAAACCAACTAAAAAGTAGGTTACCCCCCAAAAAATGGTCATTATCTCAAATAACAAGTTGTATGGAAATAGGGTCAGTTCAAGGTGGGATAATTAAGAGAAGCAACATCTCTGCAACTCATTTCTTCATTATTTTGCTGTGTGATTCTCAGCATGTTGATAGATTATGTCTTTAGTATTTTGGCATGTCTATTCTGGGCATAAACAGTAAAAATATGAAAATATCCCCCCAAAAAAGAGAGAAGAGAAATATTTCTAGTGTGTAGCACTTTTTATTAGCAAGGAAATAAGAAATTTCTTAGTGACTTCCCGAAGACTTTCTTTCAGTTCTCATTAACCAGAATTGGGCCACTTCTCCTGGAACAAACAAAAAAATAGCAAGGGAATAAGATAATCACTGTTGACCTGAAAAAATTTATTTTGTATCCTTTAAGCTATAGAGGTGTCATTCCCTGAACACATGGCCATTAATGATGAAATTTTAAACAAAACTGGAGCTATGTCAGCAAGGACAGAAGAGAAGGATAAATAGGAAAACAGACCACATTGGGTCATTAAAAAGTAAATTCTGTGTTTAAAAAAAGCAAAACAAATCAAGGCATTATTTTGGTTTGAGTGATCTAACTCTGTTTTCCAGTTATCCCAGTTGCCATTTACAATTTACAGTCCAGGAAACATTGTCCATTCACAGTTCATGGCGGTTCAGTGTGATGTTTGTTGTCCAATTTTTCCTATCTTTACCCTTAATGAATTCTAAATTGGGGCAAACAGGATAGCCTTCTATGTTTTTACCAAACCTAGGGTTGAAATCATAATGACATTTACTTCCTAGTCATGCACATTTGAAAAGTTTGGAAATAGAAATGGAAAAGGAAGAGGAGAGCCTGTTGAAGTTACCTCACTACGTGATGGCAGAAAATAAATAGGAAAACCACTTTATTTTCGTCATCATCAACAAGCACCATTAATGATCAAGCAGGTAAGATAACTCACTGATGGTTAAGAAGAAGAGCATTGCGCTATTGTCTTTTAAAAGAGCATACTCATTGTAGAATTGCTATCATATTCTCATCATTTTTATCAATCAGATCTGTCCCTCTACTTCTGTGAAAAGTCCACGAGTGAGCACACTGGTGAGTGTTGTCAAAAATTATTACTAGGGTATTGTTCCATTCTGGGAGGTGAAGTAGAAGGTCTTTATGTAAACATGAGAACAAAGTAGTATAATTCATCATTATAAACAGTCTTGGTTTTGAATTCTGTTGTCAACCAGTTACTTGAAATTATTTCCATCTTGCTTTCAATGCGTTCTCAATCTTGCCACTTTTTCTTCTACTTTTTTCTTTGCTTTGTGATTGCTTTATTATCAACAGTCCTATTGAACTATAAATTTAAAATGTGTAAGCTTATGTTTTGACATATGTATAAAACTATACAATTAACACTATAATCTAGGTAATGTATATATCCATTATTCCCCAAAGCTAGGATTTATATTTGATTTTCTCTAATTTTCTCGTGTTCACATGTAATTTGTTTTCTACCCTAAATATACCATCTTAATCCAATAATGTTACTGTTTCTTCAAATTTTACTGAGTTTCAGAACTTTTTTTTTTTTTTTAAGTAGGCTCTACGCCTAGCAGGGCTTGAACTCATGACCCTGAGATCAACACCTGAGCTGAGATCAAGAGTCAGATGCCTAACTGACTGAGTGACCCAGGTGCCCCAAGTATCAGAACCCTTTTGAAAGGGGTACCAACCTAATGTATAGTAGCCATTCATTTACTGAGTATGCATTAAACAAAGACAACTGATTTTTATTATGTGTGGTAGCATAGTTCTATAAAATCACCATGAACAGTGCATTAGTGAATATTGAACTATTGCTTCTGGGAAATATGTACATATGTATACATATATGCATATTTCAAACATTATAATCTTAACTCATAAAACAATGCATCCTCACAAAGTCCATTTTTTTTTAAGAAAAGAAAAATGAGATTCAGAAGTAAGTGACTTGCTTGAGACCACCCTGCTAAGAGGTGCCAGAATTGTTTTTCAAACTCCATCCAACTGTCCACAGAGCCAAAGCTTCTTGCATTACACTCAACTGCTCCATATCAACCCCATTTTTTGGTCACCTCTGTGAGAGCTGAAAGAAAAAGGCAGAGCTTAGCCTTGTTTGACCTCAGCTGGGAACATCTACATCAAGTGATACAAATTGTTCATGTTCTGTGTATGTCTGCAAATGACTGTCAAAGCACAATGAATATTGATTTGGGGGTTACAAATAAATATCATAGTGAGTAGGCAAATACACAAATATGGAATTCACAAATAAGGGATAGATTGTATTTATTGAGGGGTCTATGACATGGCCATTAATTTAAAAAGCCATGTTGCAAAGGCAATGGCCAAAATCCATGAACATCAGTACTCTTTAGATACATCTATTCTTTCACTCTTTATCTTCAGGATCATTACATAGAATCCCTTAGTGTATTCCAGTTATCCATACTGAACATGAGTTTGTCACACATTGTGATTGACATTCCTGAGACCAAACCCACTGCTAAGCGTAGTCCCCAGCCTAGTCCCTGCTTCTTTACCATAGCTACAGATTAAGTCCATAAATTATGCAACTTTACGGTCAAGATAATGATGATGACATTATTTAATGAAAAACCCACAGCTAACATCATATTCAATGGGTAAAGACTGAAAGATTTCTTACAAAGGTTAGAAAAAAAAGATAGAAGGCTATTTCACCACTGCTATTCAAAATTATACCAGAAGTTCTAAATTTCTTAGAGAAAACACAGGAGTAAATCTTAATGAACCTTGTACTTGGCAATGAAATTTTTATATGTGATATCCAAAACACAGGCAACAAAAGAAAAATAGAAAAAGCGGGATTCATAAAATGAAAGACTCGTGCATCAAGGACATTAGCTAAGAAAGTAAGAAGATAACCTATAGAATGAAAGAAAATATTGCAAATCATATATCTGAGAAAAGTGTAGTATCCAGAATGTATAACAAACTCTTGAAACTCAACAACAAAAAAGCTGAACAACCCAATTTAAAAATGTGCAAAGGTGTTGAATAGATACTTCTTTGAAGAAAGTATACAAAGCCGATGAAGTACATGGAAAAATGCTGAATCTTATTAGTCATTAAGTAAATGGAATTCAAAACCACAATGAGATACTACTTCACACACCCTAGGATGGTATACTTTTTTTAAAGCAAAATAGTAAGTATTGGTGAGGACATGGAGGATTAAGCCCCCGCTCATTTCAGAAGGGGAAGGAGGCACTGTCATCAACATTTTAGGGGTACTATGTTTCCTTGAAACGTTACTCTCTTCCCCAATACAGCCATAAGGAGAATATTTCATTGTTGTCTTCCTGACAACAAGTAGAAGGGATCTTCCAGGAAA
Organism: Eumetopias jubatus; assembly: GCF_037043125.1. Classification (NCBI taxonomy): domain Eukaryota; kingdom Metazoa; phylum Chordata; class Mammalia; order Carnivora; family Otariidae; genus Eumetopias; species Eumetopias jubatus. The sequence continues at coordinate 168,773,149 of NW_028274809.1, read as the reverse complement.
ATTATTTGGGAAAAATAAGGGTGCCCATAAGAACCATAAGCAAACATTTATTTTCCCATTTTATGTCAGTGTGGGTAAAGGACATTAAAGCTGCTCTTGTTCATTTCAGAGAAGGAAAAAATGAAATTGCTGAGAGAGGGAAGATCACGAAGAAAAGTTGACCCTGGTGTTGCCACCACTCATATCACATATTGTGAGCGAAAGTATATGATTTTGTGGTAGATCAAATGAACACTGTGGAAAGGAGATATAGTTGAGTAGTATTATAATATCCCCAATAAAGAATCTTCTCAACAGGTGAGAATTTGTAGCAAAAAGAGGCCAGGAATAGGGACCACTGGTGGTGGAAGCTGAGGTTGGAAAGCTGGAGAGGTAGAAGAGGCTGGGTCTTCCCCAACAGCAAATTGGGCAGCGGGAGAGTTTTGCAGGTACCCACGATGAACCCATATATGCACCCCATGAAAAGGACAGCACTGGGATGATTATTACTCAGAAAATATGTGCAGCTAGTCGATATCAGCTAGGAAAGCAGTAACCACAAATGAGAAGGAAGCTGCATCCTCACAAGCCTTACAATCAAAATGATGTGTGTCCAGAAGAACTAGTGTCAGAAGATGGAATAAGGAGGAATTTTAAATTTCTTGAGCCAAAGTTTAATCTGCATTGGATAAAAGCAAAACTTTAAATGTGCTATATAATTAAAGATTTATACTATACTAGAATTAGCTTTAATAGCCATCAGTGGCTGGAAAATAACATTCCAAAAGCATATCCTAGTTTAGAGTACCTTAGTTATCTATTGCTGTATAACAAACTATCTCCCAACTTACCAACTTGAAACAACAGAGTTTAGGGTTATTTCCCCGCCCCTGGGTTAGCAACTGAGGAACTGTTTATCTGAGTAATTCTAGCAGTGTGTATCAGAGTTTTTAGTCAAGATTTTGGTTGGGCTTATTCTCAAGAAGAGAATATCTGAAACCTTGACTGGGGCTAGAAGACAGTCCAAGATTATAGATAGGGCTTAAACACTATTACTTAGAATAGAGAAAACTCTTAGGCATCTGGAGAAATGAGGTTGATCAAATATTTATATTGTATTATACAATTATGTTGATTATGAAAAAATAGAGTAGAAATAAGGAAGAAAATTATTTCGGTTCTCTGATTCAATATTATCTTTTGCAGTTTCTATTTCCTGAATTACTTTTTCAGTTACCAAAGCTGTTCAAATTACCATATTAATATATGGAAATTCTTTTATTTTATTTCATAAATTATTAGAAAAAATACACATTAAATGGTCAGAGAAATGTTTCCATGGATCCTTTCAAAAGAATTCTGAATGGAATATACGAAATACAAGATGAAATATTTTGATTAGTACAAGTCCCATTATGCTTAAGCTATTAAAAATAACAGCTATAACTATTGACAATGCTTAATGTCCCAAAAAACTTTTCTTCCATATTTTCACAAATATTCCAGATACAAGTCATTTGCATAAATTCTTAATAATTACATTCTCTTTTCAAAATTCTAAACACTAATAAAAATTATGCCTTACCTTAGCTTTGACTTAGTTAAGTGAAGTGTTTTGCTTCTTTAGTGTTGCCCAAAACATATTATTGATCATCAATAATTACCCATCTTGATTGAAGTAAGATGGCGGGCTCTCATTGAGTGTCTGTCAAGGGATGAAAATAGATATGCCTAGACACAAATTTTAAAAGTTTGTGCCTTTTGACAACCTCACCCCCTCCACCACTCTTTGAATCATCTTCTTTCACACCACCTGATAAACATTTTGAGTCACTATAGCATTAGCAGCAGTAAAATGGGCAATATCAAACAGAACTATTTGGAAATATTTATTTCAAATTCAAAATGGAGCTTTATATTGTCTTTGTCATAAATCTACATATTCTTCTCTTCCAGATGACTATAATTGCAAAGTAGAGCTTGCTTTAATATCTGATGGCAGGAGGATAGTATGCTACCATCCTTCTGTGGATGTTCCATATGAACATACAAAACCTATTCCTTGGCCAGATCCTGTGCATAATAACGAAGAAACACATGATCAAGTGCTGCAAACCAGATTAAAAGGAAAAAAAAAAAAAGAACACATTGAGCAAGGACCCATGATAGAATAACTTAGCAAAATGTACCTTACTACTAAGCACCACTGGTATCCCTCTGGACAGTTTCATTGACATCATAAGAAACTGGATTCTCCAAAAGGTAGATAATATTGAGGTTTTCAGGAATCAAAAAGATGCTATCTTGTGTCTCACTGGCCATTTGAGAAAATGCAGAGTATATTCACTAATATGTTATATAGTACAATAATAATAAAATGCCTTTTCGTAAGAAAAGAACTACCCATCTTTATTCTATTTTCCCAAAAAGCTAGCATTTTACCAAAAATTTTAAAAAATGTTAATTTACATCTGGTAATGTATCTTGCACATAAGGCAATTATCCAATAGGGTAACATGGAAAAATACAAATCATTAAAATATATCTTAATAAATGTTACACTTTTTATTGTGGTAAGAACATTTAACATGAGATCTACCCTTTCTTAACAAATCTTTCAGTGCACAATACAGTATTAACTACAAGCACAATGTTGAACAGCAGATCTCTAGAACTTGTTCATCTTGCATAACTCAAACTTTAGCAACTCCCCGTCCCCCTGGTAACCACCATTATATTCTCTGTTTCTATGAGCTTTACTATTTTAGATGCCTCACGTAAGTGAAATCACATGATATTTGACTGGCTTATTTCACTTAGTATAATGTCTTCTATGTTAATAATGCCATTGCATAGGGCAAGATCTCTCTCTCTCTTTTTTAAGGCTGAATAATATTTTGCTGCATGTACATACCACATTTTCTTTCTTTTCAGTTTGGCTGAGATAAAATTAAGTGATAACATTAGTTATATGTGTTAGTTTAAGGTGTACAACATATAATTTGATATATGTATATACTGCAAAATGATCACATTTTTAGTTTACATCTATCACTTCATTTAAATTTTCTTGTGATTTGACTTTTAAAATTTACTCTTTTAGTAACTTTCAAATATACAATACAGTAGTGTTAATTATAGTCACCCTGCTGTATATTGTATCTAAGAACTTACTTATAACTGGAAGTTTGTGCCTTTTGACAACCTTCACAGCCCCCCCTACTCCCCACCTATAGCAACCACCAATTCCATTTCTATGAGTTTGGTATTTTTGAGATTCCACATATAAATGAGATCAAATGGTATTTGCCTTTTCCCATCTGATTTGTTTCACTTAGCATAATATTCCCAAGGTTCATCCATGTTGTTGCAAGTGGCAGGATTTCCTCCTTTTTTATGGCTAAATAATATTTTTGAAATAAAATATATTTCATATCTTCTTTATGCATTCATCTGCTGATGGGCACTTAGGTTGTTTCCATGTCTTGGCTTTTGTGAATAATACTGCAATAAACATGGGGATGCAGATAACTTTTGAGAATCTGATTTCAGTTCCTTTGCATAAATACCTAGATACAGAATTGCTGGATCATATGGTAGTTTCCTTTCTAAATTTTTGGGGAATTTTCATACTGTTTTCCATGTGGCTGTGCCCATTTACATTGCCACCAGCAGTGCCTGAGGGTTCCAGTTGCTTCACATCCCTGCCAATACTTGTTTTGGGGTTGTTGGTTTTGGGGGGGTTTGTGGCCTTTTTTGTATAATATTTTTTCTAACAGGTGTGAGGGGATAGCTCAGGGTGGTTTTGATTTTCATTTCCTTGATTATTAGTAATGTTGAGCATCTTTTCATGTACCTATTTACCAGTTGTACGTCTTCTTTAGAGAAATGTCTATTCAAGATATCATATAATGGGCACATATCCCAAGTAGTTTCTTTACAGAGAATAATAAGGAAATTGGTAGTAATGCAATCATTGTTTCAGTTTTCCCAAAAACAAAAAAATTTAAAAATAACAAATTGATTCTGAATTAAACAACTAGAGAGAGAATAGGAGAGAATTATAGAGACATATTGAAGGATATTAAGGAAGTTGTTACTTCCTCTTCTTATGAGCAGACTTTCATTGATCATATAACTAAAAGAAAAAGTAGATAAAAACACCTATAAGTAACAAACTCTCCTGATTCATGCAGAAAGAGAGAGAGAGACTGAGAGACTTTGCTATGAGGACAGATATATGCAAGAGTGGCTATCTCTTTTAACAGGAGGGTAGAAACTGGCTTGACACTTGCTGTTATAATTTACATTGATAGCATAAGGAACCCAAGAAACCTTTTAAAGTTGACTTCCTGTGTTTTCCTTGAGACTTATGAAAGCAAGTGAAATGAAATGTGAAAGATATAAAAATTATGGTTAACACCTGGCACAGTGCTTCTGCAGGATAGGTGCTTAAGCAAGTGTATTGAATCTGCAAAAATTTCTCCTTTAAAAATACAAATGTAAATAAATCCTTGATCGTTTTCAGATTGTTAGTTTCATGAAAAATGAAATAAAATAGAGCTTAATAGGAAATAGGCATATGTTTACCTTTTTCTCTGCAAAATACATGTCTATTTTATTTTCTGAATTATTTCCACTGTAAAAAATATCTACTGTTTCAATGACCATATTTGTATTTTTATTATTCTCTTTTCATCATTTCCTTGTTACTTTAGCTTCGTAGAAGAGTAACTGCAGGGGGGGATTTTTTTTCTAAAATATATTTGTGGAAAATGGTAACTTTAAAAATGATTTAAACATGAACAAATCGTGAATAGGACTTTTTTATATTATTATTTTGTTCAGAATCATAAGGCAGCACAAGTAAATTATAAGGTATACTTTATGAAATAAGTTCCTTGAAGAGCCATAGTACTATAATTAGCATTTAAAGTACCAGAAAGAAAGGTGAGGATGAGGCAAAATATCTGAAGAGATAATGACTAATAATATTTCCGAACTGATGAAGATATACATCCACAAATTCAAAGAGTCTTACAAACACCGAGCAACAAAATTCAAAATAAAACACCTAATCAGATGCATCATAATGAAATTGCTAGAAAGCAAAGATGACAAAATCTTAAGGAATCCTGCAAAATAATATAAATTACTTACTCTCAAAGTTCTCCAAAAACCAATGGTTGCTAGAAATCAATAAAATAGTATATTCATAATCCTACATGAAATAATTCCAACTTTACTTTCTCTGTTAAGTAAAAATATCATTCAAAATAAGACAAAATAAAGACATTGTCAAATAAATAAGATAGAAGAGAATTTGCCTAGCAGGTCTGATTTTTATTGAGGTGATTTTTCAGACAGAAAGTCATATAAAGGGAAACTTGGAGATTCTGAGAGGAATGAAAACATTGAAAAAAGTAAATCTAATTGGAAATTACTGTGTAAATCACAATACAGTAGAATTAAATATAGGTCAAAATAACATAAATCAGGAGGGATGAATAAAGTTAATGTATTCTAATTTCTTTCATTTTTTATGAAGCATGTACAATATCAAGTGACATTAAACCTTGACAAGCAAGAATGCATGCTGTAATCTGTAGAATGACAGACAAAATAGTAAAAGCTAGAATACATATTAATAGTGTGTGTTCCAGGAAGAGAGAAAGAAAGCAAGAAAGAGAGAGAGACAAAGATAGAAAACACAAAATACCTATTCAGGGAACTGATGATATCCTAATTTAACTCAACATCAAGTTCTGTCAGTAATTTCATTTTAGATCTGTGGGCGCCTTGGGCCACAAGTTTTAGCATGAAGCTAATAAAGCTTATTTTGTTTGGTAACACTTTTTGGAACACTGTTGAGCTAAACAAATTTTTGTCCTCCTTTATTAAAAGTACTCAAAATAATATTACAGAAAACTTTTTAAGGCTACATTTTAATAATTCATATTCAGAAAATAGCAAAACCAAAATAATCCCATTTTCCTATTAGAACTGATTCTATGTTGAACAATTATTTGTGGGGGAAATGTACATGTCCATTGGACTCTTCTTTCCCTCTTAGTTCCAATGGATTAAAAAATTAAAATACCCTACCAATGTAATAATACATGTAAATCCTCCCTCTTATTAATACATGTATCTTGTAGTACATCTAGCTGGATAGCTTAATTCTTATAATGTATTAGCTATGGTAATAATAGACAATTTAAACAACTTCTCTATGCTTTCATAAAATGAGTATAAAATAGTGCCTGGTTCATAGAATTTTAAGGAATGACCAGATAATGCAGTGCAATTCCTATCTACCTACCCAACAAGGGGCTTATCATATAGTAAATCCTTAGTAATTGCTCATTTACTATTATTTTAAGCCTTATAAATGCCAAGGTCTTCTCCCATCAGGCAGGCATTGGTTAATAACCAATTACCAACTTACTGCCTCAGTGTGGCTTTCTTAAGTGTTCTTTTTAAAATGTTTTAATTCCTACTTACAATTTTATTAAACTTAGGAATGATGAGAAAATTCTTCACTGATTGTATGCCTCTATTTTATTTACCAATAAATTGAGAAAATGTATTAAGAGATAAGAAAGGTAGAATGGAATTAAAATGTGTATTTATATTGAGCAGTCACTGAAGAATTCTAATTTTCCTGAAAATGTTTCTCTCATTAAAGTATATACAGATAATTAGAATTACAGTCTTATTTTTATGTGGTTTGCAGTCCTATCATCTCATCTAAGATCTTTGGTCTACTTGAATGCTACATAAACTGGATATGGCCCTACCAAAGTCTCGAACAAATATCACATGGAAAATAAGTTGCAAAACCGTAATTACAGCCGTAAAGTCTTTGGTCTTGTTTTCCACTCCAATGTACTTACTGCTTGAAATCATGTCTGCTATCAAGCAATACTTAATTCTGAAAACTATTTTTCTCATATTATTGTACTTAAGAAGATAACATCTAATGGTCTCTATGTCAAATTGCTGGGGTTTTGTTTGGTTTTCTTTGCTTTTGGTGCATTTATATGTTCAGAAATACTCATTTTTCAAGGTACTGAATTCAGCAGCAGTTTCTCACTGGAAATATAAAGAGTTGGAAAATAACAGCTAGTAAGATTTTCTGTCTCTATCTTGAACATAAATTCTTTATTTTAAAGAAGATAAATATGCTATTAAAGTCCTATTAAAATAACACATGTATAGCTCCAAGAGTCTGGCAATATGCTTGTTTTCCATTAAATGAATATAGATCTTTCCAGATCCTAGGGTTACCGTGGATACCAAATAGGAAATATTATTTACAATAGCTTGATAATATAATTATATATAAAAAAAATCTCAAATAGTCACTTGGACTAACTATAGTGCTGCACTTTAAAGGAATATTTTAAGTTCTCAAAAACCCTATATTCCAGGAGTAAATATAAATATTGCTAATAGGGAAAATAAACTAAAAAGAAAATCACTGGCTTTCAATCATTAACTTAATGTTAGTTAGTCTGGACTGTATATTTAGTGCTTAACTGATAATTTCATTTCTATGCTATGTTTCCTATAATAAGAAAACAGAAATCTTTTGTTTCTATTAGACTTATTGGAAGGCTTGTAAATGGAAATATAATTTAATTTAGACATTAAATGTAAAGAATATTCATTTTTAATTGAAATTTGCAAGTACAGCATCAGTTTTCATAGTTTTTTTCCTTAAAAAACTTAAATAATATATACTATGCATTGATGAGGGCATCACAGTGAATATGAATACAAATATACCAAAGATACTATGTGATCTTTCTATATAAAGGCTTGATACTAGTACATCTTTGAAACAAAGTCACTATTTTTGTTTTTACTTTTTTTTTTAAAGTAGGTTCCACGCACAGCATGGAGCCCAACATGGGGCTTGAACTCATGACTCAAGATTAAAACCTGAGCTGAGATCAAGAGTCAGATGCTTAACCAACTGAGCCACTCAGCTGTCCCGGTTTTTACTTTTAATGGACTCCTTATTCAACTTGTATTTTATCCTTTGTTTATTCATGTTGCATTTCCAGTGATATCCAGAGTGTAAGATATTGGGAACATGTACATATTAAATGAGCCTATAGACTCCCAAGGTTTTCATCCCAACAATTCTACCAAAACTATTCTTAGCAATGGTTTTCACGTTCTTAAATCAAACAAGTAGTTAAAAAGCTTTCTTAAAATCACATAGCTTCTAAGAAGCTCAGTGTTCCAGAATGTCTGCAATATTGTCAAACCTCTAAATAATTATAATATAGCTTTTCTCTAATAAAAGATTTTATGTCTTGGAAGTGAGATTAGATATCATTCTTAAAGTGATGAGGAACAAATAAAAGTTTACAAACTATGATAATGTGTGGCTAAGGCCGGGTAGACTTATAAAGACCAAATTTAAATTATCCAAAGTACAAATGATGTGGACCTTTGCTATACAAGTAGTATATGTAATATAAAGAAACAAAATACATGGATTTTTTTTGGAGATTTATTAGTATTTATTCAAAATATTAAGAGAAATAGAACCTTTGAGGTTGTTCAAGCATCTGACTATAAATATGAGGATTATGATGTCACATACCTACCAACAGGATTTTGAAGAGAGGGCAGGTTTGCAGAAAATGAAAGACATAGTAAATTATGAGGATGATTTAATGTGATCTACTCAGAGGGAGAATGACAGCTTTATTTACAGTAGAAGTCTGGGAACTTTTAGAGTGACAAAAATGCTAAAGTAATTAAAATTACATTAGATTAAAACAGTTTGATTATATTGATGGACATATAAATCATCCTTTTTGCATAAACAAATATATACATTATTAAAGAAAAACATCAACAACAAACCTTTTTATATTGAGTACCTGAATATTAACAGGTAAACAAAATAATTATTCTTGGAACACATGCACGTATATTAATCAATTTCTTAGCCATATTTGTCTTTAATGAGTGTTGCTATTTTTCTGAAGGGTATTTTTTGTAAGTTTTTCTTTTATAAATATTTTTTTCTTTTTTATAAAAATGCCAGCCAGCTTCTTTCAAGTTGTATTTTGTGGTTAGCAAATATGAAATTGACACTTTCAATTAACTTTTCTCCTTAGACCATAATATTTTAGTCATCTTTTTTGAGCTATAAATTTCATATGATAAAACTTTTAATAAATAGTTCATTGATTTTTGACAAAATATACCACATATAACCAACACCACATTTATGATGCAGTATATATTCATAATCTCAGAAAATTCCCCGGACCTCCTTTATTCATAAATTCTCTCACCCGCCCCCCACTCTCTGGGCAACTGTTAAATGAATTTTATCTCCATAGAATATGTTTGTCTGTTCCAGAACTTCACATGAATTGCATAATACAGTATATACTCTTTTGTGTCTGACTTCTTCCACTGACCAAATTTTTTTTCATATTCATCTGTGTTTTGGAAAGTGGAAATATTTCATTCAATTTATTGTTAAGTACTATTTCACTATATGATTATATCAAATATGTTTATTCAAATGTATACTGACTATTGTTTCCAGTTTCTGGATGTTATGAATAAAGCCACTATGAACATTTACATATACCTTGACATAGATTGGGTAAAATACCAGAATTGGTTTGCTGGGTTGTATGTTAAGTACATTTAATTTTGTAACAAAATGGCAATCTATTTTCATAAGTGGTTGTGTGAATTTATATGTCCACAAAAAATGTGTGAGAGTTCCAGTTGCTCAAGATTTTTGGTAAATTGTATCAACAATTTTTAAAATTTTAGTCCTTCTAATGATGGATGTAATGTGGTATGCAATTATAATTTTATTTTACATGACTTTGATGACTAAAAATCCTGAGGATCTTTCCATAAACTTATTGTCCACTTGTTTTCCTTCTTTTTGTGACATGTTTCTTTTTTAATTGTGTTGTATTCTTGTGAGTTTTACATTCTTAATGTAGTCTGGATATTAAAAATTTGTGAGACATTTATAGTATACATGTTTTTTTCCACCCTGTGATTCATCTCTATTTCTTAAGAAAGACTTTTGAAGAGCAGAATGCTGTAATGTCAATTAAATAGATAAATCATTTCTTTTACGGTGGGTACTTTTTTGTGTCCTATCTAAAAAACTTCAGCTCACCCCAAGGTAACAAATATTTTCTCTTTTCTTTTCTTCCAGAAATGTTGTAGCTTCTGCTTTTATATTAGTCCTATGATCCATGTTGATATAATTTTTTTCATGTGTAGTATAAGCTAGGGGTCACAATATTTTTTAATATATTTTTTTCTTAAGACTATTCTTTCCCATAGATTTGCAGGTCATGTTTTACAAAAATCAATTTATCATATATATGGGTCAATTTATGTAGTCCCTCTGCTGTTCCATGTTGCTACCTCATGCAAATGCCACACTGATTTGATTAGCTTAGATTTCGAATATGTCTGGAAATCAGTGTACAACCTTCAGCTTTCTTCTACTTAGCAAAAATTTTGATCAGAAATGTCATACTCAGTTTGCTAATTGCTATAAAAAATGTCTGATGGATTTTTGATTAAGTTAAATTTATAAATAAATTTGAGGAACATTATCATTCAATATTTTGATTTCAAATTCATGAATATGATGTATCTCTTTGTTTAACTGGGTCTTTAATATTTCAATCAACAATGTGCTACAGTTCTTACTGTGGATGCCTTGTTCATTAAATTTATTCTAAAGTATTTAATGTTTTGGATGTTATAGCAAATGACATTGATCTACAAATGTATTTAGATAAATGAAAAGTACAAAGTCATATATTGCATTCACTACTAAATTAATAAGTACACAGAACTTTTATGTTCCTGATAATCTCCTAAACAACTAACTTCCTTAAACCTCATTTAGACCTCACCATGATTGCATAAGGCAGATTCTGTTGTTCTTTTCTTTTATCAACTGGGAAACTGAGATTCCATTCTAAGGCAGATTCTTGGTGATTTATTTTAGCCAGCAGACTGCCTTACCTAACTTGAGTACTAACTGGACTTCTTAATCATGAAAACTAAACTCCCTTATTTTTTGTTTGCTTTAATCAGTATAATTGGGTCTGCTGTTACAAAAACTGAAAGAATCTTAATATATATGAGAAGGTAAATTTTTTAATGATATGTAAGTGAGACAGATCTGGAAGTATCCCCTAGAGCATAGTGTTTGAAATAATGGATGTACACTTGGAAATTGTTCTGTTAGAACAATATTTTTGCTTCTTTTCACTGTATCACATTACCTTTATTTCTATTTTCCACTTTTTTGTATTGTAGACATTGTTATATTCTCATTTTCTTCGTGAATTTATTAACATAAAAATATTGTAAAGATTTAGAATAAGATTTCTAGTTCTTTTGCACTTAGGTATATTAATAGTAGCTGATAGGAAATCATTTTAAAATAAGATAATATAAATAAACTTTTAGGACTATATTTTGTTCCTATCATTTCCTCTCACAGAAGAGTATTAAGATATAATTGCATTGTTTTTTTGGTTTTATAATATTATACTTGTTTTTGCTTTTTTTTCCCGTGTTTTTAATGTCATATCCAATAAGTTATTGTCAATGCCAGTATCACAAAGACTTTCCTAATATTTTCTTTTAGGATTTTTATGTTTTCAGTTCTTAAACTTATGCCTTTAAACCATATGAATTGATTTTGTGTATGGTTTAAAATAACAGCCCAGTTTCATTCTTTTGCAGGTGGATATCCATTTTTTGAAGAGATTAATTATCCTTTCACCATCAAGCATTATTGGCATCTTTGTTGAAGACTAGATCTCTGTATATGTGTGGGTTTATGGACATTTTAACAATATTAATCCTTCCAATCCATGAACACATGATGTCTTTCCATTTATTTGTGTCCTCTTTGATTTCTGTTATCCATGATTTGTAGTTTTCAGTATATAAATCTTACAACTTTTCGGTTAAGCTCTTCAGAAGTATTTTATTCTTTTCGAAGAAGCTGATGTAAATAGGACTATTTTCTTGATTTCCCTCTTGGAGAATTTGTTGTTACTGTATAAGAAATGCAACTGAATTTTGTGTATTGATTTTGCATCCTGCAACTTTACTCATTTTGACGACTAGTTCTAAAAGTCGTGTGTGTGTGTGTGTGTGTGTGTGTGTGTGTGTGTGTAGTCTTTAGGATTTTCTACATAAACAATCATGTTCATCTTTGAACAGAGATAATTTCACTTCTTCCTTTCCAATTTGCATGCCTTTTATTTCTTTTTCTTACCTAATTATTTTGTCTAGGACTTCCAGTACTATGTTGAATAGAAGTGGTGAGAATAGTCATCTTTGCCTTGTTCTGAAACTCACAGAAAAAACTCAGTTTTATACCATCGAGTATGATGTTAGCTGTGAGCTTTTTATACACAGTGTTTAATGTGTTGAGGTAAGTTTCTTACCTTAATTTCTTAAGAGTTTTTAACATAAAAGGGTGTTGAATTTTGTCAAATTCATTTTCTGTATCTATTGAAATCACCATGTGATATTTGTCCTTTATTCTGTTAATGTAGTATATCACATTGACAAGTAAGTTTACATCAAACTAAAAAGCTTCTGTATAGCAAAGGAAACAATCTACAACAACAAAAAGGAAACTACAGCATAGAAACAAGTATCTGCAAACCATATATCTGATAGAGGGTTAATATCCAAAATACATAAGGAAATTCCACAGCTCAAGGGAAAAAAACAAAAGAGAAACAAATAATCCAATTAAAAATGGGCAAAGGAACTGAATAGATATTTCTCCATAGAACACATACAAACCATCAATAGGAATATGAAATAATACTCAGTATCATTAGTCATTAGGGAAATGCAATTAAAAGCCACCATGAGATATCACTTCACACCTGTTAAGGTGGTTATTAAAAACAAAACAAAACAGGGCGCCTGGGTGGCTCAGATGGTTAAGTGTCTGCCTTCAGCTCAGGTCATGATCCCAGGGTCCTGGGATCGAGTCCCGCATCAGGCTCCCTGCTCCTTGGGAGCCTGCTTCTCCCTCTGCCTCTCTCTCTCTCTCTCTGTCTCTCATGAATAAATAAATAAAATCTTTAAAACAAAACAAAACAAAACAAAAAGTGTTGGTGAGGTTATAGAGAAAGGAAACACTTGGACACTGTTGATGCAGATTTAAATTGGTATAGCCACTATGGAAAAAAATTGGGAGTTCTTCAAAAAATTAATACTAGAACTACCATATGATCCAGGAACTCCACCTCTGGATAATAGCCAAAGGAATTGAGTTCAGGATTTCAAAAGATATCTGTACCCCCATGATCACTGCAGTATTAATCACAATCATCAAGATATGGAAGCAACCTAAATGTACACAAACAAGTGACTGGATGAAGAAAATGTGGTACATACACACAATGGAATATTATTAAGTCTTGATAAAGAAGTAAATCTTGCCATTTGTGAGAATGCGGGTTAACTAGAGAACATTATGTTAAGTAAAATAAATCACACACATAGGACAAATACTGTGTGATGCTACTTAACATGAAGAATCTAAAATAGTCAAACTTATGGAGCACAGATTAGAATGGTGGTTACCAAAAACTGGGGATGAGGGCAAGTAAGGTAGTAAGGTAGTAAGTCAAAGCATGCAGTTTCAACTGTACAAGATGAATGGATCCTAGAAATCTACTGTACAATAGAGTATCTGTAGCTATCAGCACTGTATTTTATACATAAACTTATACTAAGGGGGTATATACTCTGTTAAATATTCTTTTTTTTTAAAGATCTTATTTATTTATTAGAGAGAGAGAATGAGAGATAGAGAGCACGAGAGGGAAGAGGGTCAGAGGGAGAAGCAGACTCCCCGCTGAGCAGGGAGCCCAATGTGGGACTCGATCCCGGGACTCCAGGATCATGACCTGAGTCGAAGGCAGTCACTTAACCAACTGAGCCACCCAGGCGCCCCTCTGTTAAATATTCTTACCCGACCCAGACCCAAACAATAATAAATAAGAGAGGGCAGGAGGAAATTGTTGAACGGGATGGATTATGTCATAGATTGTAGTGATAGGTTCACATGGTTCCAACACATTAGGTTGAATACATTAAATACACACAGCTTTTTATATGTCAACTATTCCTCAATAATAAAAAAATAACATGCTTAAATGACAGAGGGATTTTTCTTTAGGACTATTAATTTTATGAAGAAACTTCTTAAAATAAGAATTAAAGCAAGGGATAAATAGGGATAAATACTTTATCTTTTTATATATTAACTCCAAAAGTACTAAAAATGAATTATAATTTCAAATTAAATTTTAATATTTATATGTAGCATAATCATCAAATTTTACCAAAATGATTATATTATGTTCAGTTTTCTAAATAGTCATTAGAATACTACAATGGAATATTCAGAGAAAACCTAACTCTAATATAAACCAAATGTAACAGTGCATAGATGATAGGTAGTCTATTATTTATTATTTATGGTAATCTAGATTTTGCTCAGCAATGAAATTCTACATGCAGCTCACCTCCTACATGCATAAAAAATTGAATATGTATCAACCTGTAATGTGGGTTTCTAATAAAGAAGCAAATATTTGAGCTACATGTTATATCAACTAAATACCCAAGTCAAATATACAAAATTTAGCTAGTGGCAACTTTTGTTTCTGCACTGAGTGGTAACTTCAATAACATCTGCATTTTAAAAATCCATAAAAATTGATTGTCACAGCAAAGAAAATTAAAGCAAATTATGGAAATTATTCCAAGCCTGGTGCTTGATATAATTAAGACAATATTGCATAATTTGTTATAGATATATTTTCAAAATTATGAATGTGTGACTGAGGGAATCTATTACTGAAACAGATATTATGACCTCTCTGTGGCTTATACCCAATTTTGGCCATTAGTGTGCCACTTTCCCACATACAACATGGACCTTTTTTCTGTTCCTAGACTGTACCAAGTTTCTTTCTAATATAAGCATTTATGCATCTTTTCCTTCTGCCACAAACACCTTCCTTCCTTATTCCTCCAATACCCCTGGACCACTCCCAAACCACTATTCATATCTGACTACGCACAATCAATGAAATCCTCCGGCTTTTAAATGTATATCTAATTGTTTCCTTATTTCTGAAAGCCTTTCCTGCTTCCTTAAACTGGAATGCTTCATGGGTTCCATAGTCCTTGCCTGTATCAATCACCATTATTTCTAAATAAATAATTGCTGACATGTTGGAGATAATAAATAATTATTATAAGGAATTCAAGCCAATATTGACACAAAAATAATACTTAATGCAGTCTTCCTTGAACAAAATATCACGGAAGGTTCTCTTTGTGTGTGTGTGTGTGTGTGTGTGTGTGCACATGTGTGTGTTTAATTTTACTTTTAAGTAATGTCTACACCCAACATGAGGCTCAAACTCACAACCTCAAGATTAAAAGTCACATGTTCTACTGACTGAGCCAGCCAGGTGCCCCATGGAAGGTTCACTTTGTATGCTGATTCATTCCTATAACAATTAATTTATCACTTTCATTCATCAACATCGATAAGAATACAGTGGCAAATATGATAGACACATGTGGATTCTAGTCCGTATAGGAAAATAGAAATAAAAATATTACCAAAATCATTGCTTTAAAATGCATTGTGATAACACTTACCACAATGACATTTAAATTAAATCTTTTCAGTAGTTGTAGGTGAACTAGTAATTTCAGTTTAGTTTATTTTTTTTTTAACTTTAGCTTATTGAAGGAAGGGAATATTTTATCAATGCTGAAGCACCCAAATCTGGGTTTTAAGAGCCAGGAATATATTTTTTAAATGACTATGGGTGAAAGCATGACAATTTTGTTTTACCAAAGATTGAAAGTTATAAAGAGAATCCTTCTTCCTTCTGGTTGTAAATGATTGTGTGTGTGTGTGTGTGTGTCTGTGTTTGTGTAAAATTTACCTCAGAAATGTCATATATAATATGTAAACATGTATATTATCTGTATTCATAATTTGTCAGGGATGTAGCATGTTTATTCTCAATATAAACAAATCAAAAGGAAATACCTGAATTCAAATGATTATTTTGTTTAAAGATTTTATTTATATATTTGAGAAAGAGAGAGAGAGAGAGAGAGAGAGACCAAAGTGGTGACAGGGGCAGAGGGAGAGGGACACAGGTAGAATAAAAGTAAAGGAAGTAAAGGAATGGAAGAAAAAAAATACCATAAAACCCCTAAGCAAAAAAAAAAAAAAAGCTAGAGTAGTTATATTTCACACAAAGCTTACTTCAGAACAAGGAAAATTATCAGGGACAAAAAGAGATATAGCATGAATATAAATACATTTATTCTAAAAAAAAAAACCATCCTAAACATGTTTGTGCCTTATAAGAGACCATTAAGAAGCTAGAGTCAAAGACTAATAAAACTGGAAGAAGAAATAAATAAGCCTACTATTATAGTTAGGACTTCAGTGTTCCTCTTTCAGTAATCGACAAATCAAACCGGCAGAAAATCAGTAAAGATATAGTTGACTTGAACAGCATTGTCAATGAACCTGATCCACTGTCATATAAGGAATCCTACAACCACCAACCAGCAAAATACACATTCTTCTCAAGGCCAAGTGGAACATTCACCAAGTTAAACCATATTCTAAGATATAAAATACATCTTAACTTAAAAGGAATAGCGATTATACACAGCATATTCTCAGATCAGAATGGAATTAAATTAGAAATAAAAATCAGAGGGATAACTGGAAAATTTCCAAATATCCAAAAATTTTATAAAAAAACAAAAACTTCTAAATGACACATTGGTTATTTAGGACCAATTTAAGTTAGTAAAAAGGCCAAGAGGAATAAAAGTATTTTGAACTAAATAAAAGTTAATATAAACTTGGTCAAATTTGCTGGGTCTATGACAGCATTGCTGAGATTAAAATTTATAACATTAAGTGCATATATTATAAAAGAAGAAATTTCTAAAATCAGTAACATAAGCTATTGCCTTAGGAAACCAGAGAAAGAAGAACAGTTTAAATCTGAAGCAAACTTAAGAAAATAAATAATAAATTAGAGCAAAAGTCAGGGAAATTGAAAAAACAAATAGAGAAAATCAATGAACCCAAAAAGCCTGCTTTTTGAAGAGACTAATCAAACTGATAAATCTCCATATACAATAATCAAGAAAATAGGGAAGAAGCAAATTACAAATAAAAAAAATGAAAGAAAGGTATTAGTAATGAATCATGGATGTCAAATGGATAATAAAGGAATACTACAAATGACTCTATGTCCACAAATGTGGTAACTTAGATTAATTGAATCAATTAGACCAAGTGTGCACTAATTAACATAAACAAAATTGGGCAGATAAAGATGAACACAATTGATATTCTTGTAAATGCCTGGTTCTTCAAACCTAAATGATGCCAGTGTTGATCAGGACAGGATGCTAGTCAACCTGCTACTTTTAGGAGGCTGTACTTTGAGAGTCCTGAATGAATTTGTGATGTCTCGTTTGAGATAGTCAAAAGAGGCAGGCAAATTAGAGCCAATAAAATTCAAATTCTGGAAAGATAACAGAAAAATTCCAAGTTAAGAGAATCACATATAAGAAGGATTTCAGAGTCAAACAGCTATGTGTCAAAATAGAAACAATTTTAAATGAGATGAAATACCAAGAACAAAGGTGCTGTGAGCATTTAAAATCAACTGGGAAGTATTGTATGTAGTCAGGTTTAGTTGTCTTACAGAATCTGAGATGATGGTAGATCAAAACAGACCCAGATGCACATGCCACAAAGAAGTTCAGTTTGCAGAAAATGGTGATCTAACAGAGCAACTGATAGAATATATTTTGAATGGGATAAGAGATGATTCAAATGAGAAAGCAGAGGAGGAAATGCTCACACTCAGGCTATTTGCACCTTAATGCTTGAAAGCCAGTAGTAAGTTTGCTAAAAAAGGGTTTAATGATAACAAAGCAGAGCCATTATCCTAGTCATATTAATACATGAGGCAAATTACGAAAACAAACTCTCAGCCACATGGGGATAAGCCGAAAGTCAGTTATCCAAACTAGTACACAAAATCCAAACCTGGATACTAACAAAATTTCATAGTAGTAGGTAATATAGAGAGATAAGTTAAATTTCCTTAAGTTCCCCTGTAACCAATGTAAAACTATGTTCTAGAGACAAAGATAGAACCCTACGGACTGGACTTAATGAGTTATAGCTGGGTGAAGTAGAATGTAGAAACTGGAAAATAGCTAGAATATGAAAATAACCCTGCATTTCTTTCACATTCTCCTACCTGGCCCTCCTGTTATAGTGATTTTATAATATTATACATTCTGCATGGATCCTTTATTGGCATAATTTGGAAATAAATAACGAAATAAAGATATCATTATATTATGCTTTTTATGTTTATTGGCCAGTAAAATAATACATTTCATAAAGTGATACAAATTATATTCTATTTATATAGAATAGTTCAAATTCCCAGTTCATTGTTTCTCATAATCCTAACTCTACATATTCAGGCACAATAGGCCACATGATCATTAATAAGTTAAACAATCAAGCAGACAGCATGGAAATAAATTAAAAAAAAGGAATGAAACTTTATCAAGTGAAGTTACTATTGGATGGATTCCAAAAAGCCCATTTAGTTGGCCACAAATTTTCTAATACTCCAAGAAACAATGAGAAAAAAAATCACTTTTTAAGTGCTTAATTACACTTACAACACACTCTTTTTCACTTTGTATATTATCTCAACTATAATTCTTATATCCACACTGGAAGGTAAATACCATTGATCTATTTTATAGTAGAAGAAATTAAGCCTCAGGTAAATTATGACTGGCAAAGCTAACATGCCCAAGATAGAGACATGAATCAAACTCAGATATTTTGAACACATTCACTCATTGAACAAATAAGTGTTGGGATCTAACTAAATTGATACTGATCACATTTGAGGTTCTGTCATATTCACCATTTTGTTTGTAATATCCAGCACAATGCCTGGAAACTATCTGGTTCTCTCCGCATAAGTGTTGAGTGGATGGATGTGCCAGGCCTTTTATGAAGTTCTCCTTCTTCCACACATATCCATACCCATCATGTTTCATCCCAGTGCATGTTATATAAAAGTGATTGTTAAATCCAATAATATGATTCAATTATATATGTTAGACACAACTCTTTTTCTAAATACTGCAAAACCTCAAACTACCATTTTCACTAGAATTAAGTCTCTATCAGGGAATGAGACTACAGTATTTCTTAAATGATTATTTTAAAGATTTTACGAGGTCTGTATTTCACTGTACAATATCATATTTTTAAAAATATGATATATTAAACTTCAATCGATCACCATCTGTTTACAATAAATCCATGTTAAGCAGAGATAATGAATAAAATATTTATATGTTTATGTTGTTGTACTTGTGAATTTAGGTGGGAGATACTTTACATTTGAATTCAGCCTCCCCCTCCTGTTAATATAGTTGTAACTTTTGGGGAGCCTAAGTGGCTCAGTTGTTAGGCGTCTGCCTTCGGCTCAGGTCATGATCCCAGGGTCCTGGGATAGAGCCCCGTGTCAGGCAGCCTGCTCGGCGCGAAGCCTGCTTCTCCCTCTCCCACTCCCCCTGCTTGTGTTCCCTCTCTCGCTGTGTCTCTCCCTGTCAAATAAATAAAACCTTAAAATATATATATATATATATATATATATTTGTAACTTTTAAAACTTGGACCTCTAATTATTTATAAATGATGCTGTTATTCTTCTGGATTCATTAAGAAAATTGCAAGACAGCACAAAGCTTCTTTCTAGCAATGACTGGGGATTTTGGAATAAATTATCTTCTTTCTACCATTGGCTTGGAAGTCCCCTAAGATTCAGAGACAATAACTGGGCAGCAGCTCCTAGGTATAGCCCTCTGGGGGCAAAGAGTGAAGATACTGCCACTATTTTTCCATCTCCAATCCCAAGTGTGTATCATGAGGAGGGAATGTTCCTTATACTCTAGACATAAGGTTAGAAATATGCCAGTTATTAAATCGTCCAGTTTCTTTAGTATGAGATTGTATCTCAGCTTCACACTTCCAAACATCTGTCCTCATTTCAGTCCTTCAGTGAAGTTCCCACATCTCTTTAGACCTCTCTTTAATCCCTATGCTTGCTGACCTCTGTATTCCTGTTGACCTTTACCTGAATGTTGTCTTTTTTGCAGCTAGAATTTCTTCTTCCTATTGCTCTTCTTCTTTCCACTCCCCTCTCCACTCCACTTGCTTTGAAAACTAACCATTTGTATCACTCAGTCCTTGGCCATTCCCATGAGCTCTAAATTAGACACATACGGAAAAAATAATTTAGTTATACATTTTGAGGGGTTCTACAACCCAGAAATTGATCCATTATCTCTGGAAAGTGATGTCTTCTTCGGAGGAGTAATTAAAACATGTATTTATATTATAGAAATATACTGTATAATGCTCCATTGTTTGAAATAAAAACTATGATGCATTTTTTCAAGATTTTTTTTTTAAATTCCAGTTAACATATGGTGTACTATTAGTTTCAGGCGTACAATGTAGGGATTCAGCACTTCTGTACAACATCTGGTGCTCATCACAAGTGCACTGCTTAATCCCCATCACCTATTTCACCCATCCCCCTACCCCACCATCGTTTTGTTGTCAACTCTTTAAGAGTCTGTTTCTTGGTTTGCTTTTCTCTCTTTTCTTTCTCTCCTTTACTTATTTGTTTTGTTTCTTAAATTCCACAGATGAGTAAAAACTATGACACTTTAACTACAGCTGAATTTAACTTCTGTGAGCCTCTTCTCTCCCTAGTACAGGCAACTTAATCTTAGTCATTTTCTCCCTGCCCATTTCAATAAATGCTTTCACTGACTTAGATTTATTAAAATTGTTATAGTCAGATTCAAAATTCTTTGAGACTTTCTTCCACTATGTTTATGAGTCAAACACTTTGAAACTTCAAGTACTGCTGCCTGCTGGAGAAAATGTGTTTTGTTTTGTTTTGTTTTAAGATTTATTCCTTGTTTTGTTTTGTTTTAAGATTTATTCCTTGCGGGGGGGGGGGGGCAAAGGTAGAGAAAAAGAGAGTCCCAAGCAAACAAGCAAACTCCAAGTTCAGCATGGAGCCCCACGCAAGCCTAGATCTCACAACCCGGAGATTACCCCCCAGGCCGAAACCAAGAGTCAGTTGCCCAAATGACTGTGCCACCTAGGCGCCCCTGGAGAAAATGTTTTTACTTGAGAGTCTGCCCGTTTCAGTGTTAGGGTGGCTTTTCATCTTTGTAGGACCTACACTTCATGCAAAAAGGAAATCTGGTACAGACTATCATGTGACTTCATTTTCTAGACAATGAATTTTCATAGACAAATCTATAGAGAAAGAGCATTTCTACCACCATGTCCTTAATTTATATTCCCTTTTTCTAGCTTATATATTGTTGGGCTTATTTATGTGCTCATTATTGTGTGAGGAGTTTACTTCCATGTCGCTCTTTGATGTTTGTATCATTGAGAACTTTGAAGTCTGAATTTTTAAATTTATGACTAAACTTATCAATACACTTCCAATCTGAGAGTATAAGATATATTTAGGGGATTGCTTCACCGGAACTGCAACTGGAAAATAGTAAGGCAGTCTTTCTGTCACTGACATTCCCAAAATTCACACAGGGCCATCTCATCAACCCTGTACCTTCTCAGCTTTTCTTCTGAGACTTTGTTTAAGAAGTACAAACAGCAGTCTAGCACTTGACATGGCTTCTCACTTTCAGCACTTTACCTATAAATCTTTCTCACTATTAGAAGATGGGGGAGAGATAGTAAAGTATTCCCCAAATTTTGCAGGCCCTTTGAGACCTGAGAATGAAGGAGGAGGCTCCATAGAGTTCACACAGCTTTATTCAGGGTAACCTACTGACCAGGGGGACTGGGCACAGGATGATCCATTCAGTTGCATAGTCTCCACAAAGTCTGGACCTTAGTCCACAGATTTTAGATAGTGAAGGGACATGCATTGTGGTGAGATCAAAGAGTCTGCATGCACCTCAAAGGGTTTGCATGCATGCACTTAATTGACAGCTAACCTTTCATTAGATCTTGTGGTACCACCTGTGCATTGGGGGAGGCGAGACTATGTTATCTCTAACAGATTCGTGGGAGGCCAGAGCAAGCCTGCCCCCACGCTGGCCTTGGTGGGCACTTCTAAGGTATGTATGTTCATCCCCAGGGGACCTGAATCATGTAGCCCCAAGAGGGGTCATCCAGTGAACATGAACAAAATGAAGGGCCGAAGATGGAGTCACTTTTGTCAGTACTCCTTCACTCACTCAGCTCTCCATTTCTCCATTCAAAGGACTATTTTACTTTCCACGGGTGGGGGGAGGGGGGTAACTGGACTGTTGGTTTTAACAATTTATTTCAAATCTTTTATCTGTTTGCACTAGTGTTTACACATGTTACATTATCTCTCACTGAGAATGTAAATGATCTTAATTTGGAACCTAAAATGGGGTTCCTGCTAAACTGTCCCCAGGAAAAAATGGAGCCCCATAATGTGGACATATAGATGGGGTAATCTAAAAGGATGACAGTGGGAGGAGTATGTAGAAATACCTTGATTTCTAAAGTAATCAACCCATCACAAATTAATATTCCAAATATAGCTTCCTACACCTGCTTGCCAAATTTAGACTTTATAATCAGTACTTATCTAATTCTTAAAGGGCCATTGATTCTCCCCCCTCTGCTCCTCTGAACATCTGCTTACTTATTCTAAAATCTTTAAAAAATTCATCACTTGCTACATATTATAGACAATTTTAATCCCTGCCCCCAGGCCTCATAGTGTCCTTCCCTCCTCAACACAGACTTTGTTTTCTGTATTTTGTGACCCAATATCTAGAATGAGTTTCGAAGGACAGCATTCTTTCTCTTGTGATAAGAATGTTTTGGCCTGGATAAGTCATATTACAGTAAGAATTTATTATTTTTCACTTTTCCAGCCCCAATCCATAGATCTTACTTCTATAATACATATATCACAAAGAATCTTGTAACAACCAGGGATCACAGATTTTTTTAGTGCTATTCTGCTATATTTTACTCTTCATTTCATTTCTTTATTTTCTATTTTTATTTTGGCCTTCTACTATCTTTTATGCCCTTCTTTTCTTTATCCATAGGGCTTCTATTTTTTTTCTTCCACACAAAGTTTATTTTGAGGTATGCTTCGTATCTCCCAAACACAAGGAGAATTTCATGTTTATTTATTTGTTTATATTGTCTAGCTTAATTACATTATGTTCAAAGAATATCCCCTTCACAATTTCAGTCCTTTTTGTTGTTGTTGATATTTGATTTATGGCCCAGTATATTTTTTGTTATAACTTGAAAAGAAAGTATATCATTCAGGGGCCAGGAGCAGAGTTCTACATATGTCTATTAGCTCATACTCATTAATGATGATGTCCAAAGTTTCAGTGCTTTTGTTAACTTTTGTTCTGCTTTTTCCTTCAATGTCTAAATTGAGATGGTAGTAGGTGAAAATACCATTTCTCTATGGATTTTCCTCTTCCTAGCAATTTGCCCAGTTTGTGTATCTATTCATTTATTTAAACAGTGTTTTATTAGTTTCAGGTGTACAATATAGTGATTCAACACGTCCATACTACACCTGGTGCTCATCACAAGTGATTCAACACTTCCATACAATACCTAGTGCTCATCACAAGGGCACTCCTTAATCCCCCCACCTATCTCCCCTCTGGTAATTGTCAGTTTGTTGTCTATAATGAAGAGTCTGTTTCTTGGTTTCTCTCTCTCTCCCTTTTTCTTTTCCCTTTGCTCATTTGTTTTTTAAATTCAACATATGTGTGAAATCTAAATATATTATTAGCATTCATTATCAAAAATGGAAAAGTAAGTTTTTGTTACAGCTAATTTATTCCTGCATATGCCTTAGTGGGTCTATAGTTGCCACCTAGTTCTTTCCTAATTACAAGCTTAAATAAGTTTCTTTAGTTAAGTGGGTACACTACAAATCTTATGACGGTCTTGCCATTTAAAGAAGTGAAATATTCTGCCTTCAACTTCTAAGTTGGGGCACCTGAGTGGCTCAGTCTGTTAAGCGCCTGCCTTCGGCTCAGGTCATAATCCTGAAGTCCCCAAATCGAGCCCCACATCAGGCTCCCTGCTCAGCAGGAATTCTGCTTCTCCCTCTACCCCTCATGCCCTCACCCCACTCTCTTGTGCTCTCTCTCTCTCAAATAAATAAATAAAATCTTAAAAAAAAAGACTTCTGAGTCACTGTTTAGTTCAAGAGTTTTTGAAGGCTTTTAGCACTTTCCTAACCAACATTATACGGAGTTCAAAACACTACACAGAAAGGTATACAAGAGTATATGCTTAAATACTAGTTACTTAGATTTAAAATATGCTTATTTAACCATGCTGTGATAAGCATATTTTATACAATTTTACCCCTTATAAATATAGTTTACTCTCTCAATTAGGTCAATAAAAGGTCATATTGATTCTTTGTGACACCAGTGTATCATTTAGAGGTGGTCCCTTTGGAAAAAAGAACTAATTAAAGAACATTTCTTGAAGACAAGGTACCTCTGAGATAATGTATTGCAGAATTATTAAAGGAATCCTCAGACCTGAGAGTTATATTGAGATACTCTTCTGATACTGATAATATATAAAGTATATTAAATTCACATTGACATTTTAAAGAATGAAATGGAAGAGCTTCCTATTATCTGTACTGAAGATCTTTTATGACACAATACTCTTATTCCTAAAATTATGATTAAAACTGCACTTCAAAAGTCAAGTCTTTTCAAAGAATCTCTAAATTACTGAGTACAGAATTTGAAAATTTTATCTGATGTTCTTATGAAAAATTCTCTTGACCTTTGGTTTAACATTGAAGAGCTTTCTTATTTTCTAAGAGCCTCTTTTGCTCTATTCTTTTCATGAGAGTGGAGCAATAGGGAAAAATATCTAATAGAAAATATTTGCTAAGTATGCTATGAGAGTAAAACTTCCTTACATTTGTGAGTGTGTATAGTTTTATTGTATGTGTATATATATTCATGCAATGTGATTAGAACACACTTATATAATTAGAATCTAAAATATTTAACTTGAAATATTATCCTAATTTTCTTTGCTCTGAAGAGTGCATCATAAAGAAGTTTTCTAGGTCATGGTATTCTTTAAATGAGTAAATTAAGGACACTTGCAGCTGTGAATAGAAGAATTAGTCTTACTACTTTTAGGTTAAAAGGATAATATTACAGAATACAAAATATGAGCTCTATAACTATATTATGAGAAAGAACTTTAAGCATTGTATGTTTTATCTGTAGAAAGAGCTTCATTGTTACTGTCTGTGCATTATAATCTCAAAGTCTCCAATCTGGCGACAAAGGACTAAGGCTTGGAAGGGGCTATTTCTATTTAGGCATGGTGATTGTCCACGTTCATTTCTTTTCTTTCCCAACCCCAAATGAAATGAAGTGAAATAATTAAAATAAATACAAAAGACAATGAGGGGAAAACATCATCAGAAGAAAGCTTTAAACAAACATTGTGGATGCAGGGAATTGAACAGGAAGAGTTGACATTTTTATATAGACCTGATGAGAAATAATTCATATTGTCCTTGAAATTCTCAGAATTTAAACTTAAAAATGATGCACACAGCTAAAAACCAGTGGGCTGTTGAAAGCAGCGATTGCCCCTTGTCCTCTGCCAGATGGAATACAGATAATTTATTTTATGAAAAACGTAACAAAAGGTTCTCTGCGTTCTTGAACCCAAGCCCAGTAGAAGCCTGCGAGAGAAGGCACACAATCCAATCTTTGTGATTTCTCTTCCAGCTCATTTTTTGCATAGGCTCTGTAAAAGGGAAAATGCTGATACCCAACCATAGAGTACACATCACATCTTCTCTGAACAAGAAAGGATTGCAGAAAATCACTGTAGTCGGGGAAGAGCAGGAGAAATTTACAGGTAGGATTGTAAAAGCAGTAGGAGAGATTTTTATGTCCACCACTTATTATTACTGAGAATTGTGATTTACACCATGGCTTACTGTATTGTACTTCTAGTCATGAAAACAGCAAGTCCAATGCAGCTTTAGGAGGAATTGTTTACACAAGAATATAGCCAAATTAATTTTGGTAAGGAGTGGGTAGGGCATTTACAATTAACAGTGATCACAGACAGCCTCTCAGTATCCACCCCCTGAGGATTAGGTGATAAAAACTTAGACAGTTCTTTAAAAGAGCATCATCAGAGTAAATCCAGAGAGTATAACACTAGCGGATCTCCTCCATGAACTCCGTTCCTTGTACTCCCCTAAGAACATCTGGGGAAGCATGATCCAGTCCCAGGGTTATCACCCACTGATAAATTTTGCCTAGGGATCCAGAGCTCACAGAGAAAATTAAACACATGGGATTTCAATCACTGTGAAAGAAAACTAATGAACTGAAAAACTTAAATATGCTGATCGCTCTCTCCCAGCCTCCATCTATTCTCTGCTCCTCACTGCTCTGCTTGTATCCTAAACCATGGAGGCCATACCCTGCATCACCTCAACCTTTTCCCTTGGGTTTTGAATTTGATTCTGCTGAGACAGAACCTCTCTCTGGGAGAGATGGGTTTGCTCACTTTGCAGTATAACAAAGCCCATGTTTTCTCTGGAGCAAGTCAGACATGTTTCTTTCCATTATGAAAGTAGCTGGTTCCTTGAACTCAGGATCCTTCACCTTTAATACGACCTACTGTGTGGGGGGTGCTCGGTGTTGTCTAACACACCCTCTGCAATGACCTAATTTTGTATATGCAAGTACTGTTGATCAGCTTTCTTACTGACTGGGCTATTTCACAATTCCTCGGGGAGAGAAATAAAGTTATTGATGATTTGTGGTAGTTTATTTAAGCTTCTTTATTACATCACCCGTATGGGATTGGGCCTCAGGGAACCAGAGTTAGAATGATAATATTCCAGCTATTGCTATGGCCATGAGTAATAATAAACGCCTTAAAAAAAAATGTGATCCAGGTTTCTTCTATTTTCTGCAAACATCTCAAATTTTTAGATTGGCAGACTAATGTTTTAGTTTTCAAGGATGAGTAAAATGTCATACCTTTTACAGTCCTATCCAGCAAGGTCAAAAATATATCTATATAACACTAGAACATTATTCACCCTTTATGTTGGGTTGTCATTTACACAAATGATGTGAAAACTATGTTAAGTAAGATTTTTGCATCTTGGCACAAGCCAAAGTGATGGATCAAGGTGCTGAATGAATTATCATTGTGTTCTTCACCACCATGCATCCACAGTTAAAATAAGCAAAACAATATCGGTACTGCCAAAATTACCATTAACAATTTGGTTACTAAATACTTTATACACATATATGTATATCGTTATAATCGTGTTTTCTATACAGTATATCTTACTAGAGATGAATAGTCAATTACTCTGCATTAAAGTCACTTGGGATAGGTAAAAATTTAAATTTATTTGTATTATTTACTTTACATTTTTAAGGATGCTTTTAAATTAATTTTATTTTAAACTTGTATATATTATTTCTATTAATATCAAGTCAAAGCAAAGCATATTTAAAGAAGACTAATTTGTATCCATGACTTTTGCATTCTCTGCTTTCCTTCAGAGATAACCATTTAAAAACTACAACATAGGGCGCCTGGGTGGCTCAGTTGGTTAAACGACTGCCTTCAGCTCAGGTCATGATCCTGGAGTCCCTGGATCGAGTCCCGCATCAGGCTCCCTGCTCAGCAGGGAGTCTGCTTCTCCCTCTGACCCTCCCCACTCTCATGTGTGCTCTCTCTCTCTCATTCTCTCTTTCAAATAAATAAATAAAATCTTAAAAAAAAACTACAGCATATACATAACTAGATATGTATTTATCTGTATAGTAGGTATGCGTGTATCTCCATTTTCTTAGGTTAAACTAGGAATACTATGCACATTTCCTAGAGATTATTTATTAGTAAAATATTAAAAAATGTTTTCTTTTCTTTTTACAGTCATGCATTTCTCTATTTTGTTGTGTGCTGTGTGTTGCCCCTTTTGTCTGTTTATCATAGTTTATTTAACCAGTATGCCATTGGTGGCCTTTTCAGAAGTGTCCAGTTATTTATTATGATGTTTTATTTTTGCTATTACAAATTGTACTTCAGAAAAAGTCCTTACATGTTAATTTTATATTCTTTGAATGAATATTTAGGATGCATCCTTAAAATTGGGCCTGCTAAATGAAAAGGTAAGTGTCTGTGGAATTTTTTTTATTTTTCCATACCCTCTTCCATGAAAATAGCATTTCCATCAACAATAACAATAACTGAATTATCTGTTTCCCCACAGCTGCACAACAGAATATATAATTAAACCATTAGATTGTTCCAATCTAATTAGTGTAATTCTATATGAATTTCTCTTATGAGAATTAACTTTACTTAAAACATTGTTATATTAAACTCTTCTCAATGTAATTATTTCAACTCTTAGGAGTGCCCCAACTTTTCCTTCACATTTTTAACCTTTTTTCTATGCTCCAGTTTCAGTGGTAGCCATAGATCAATTTGGATTTGCTAAAGTTATCATTTAGTTGTTTTTTTTTACCACAAAGAATTCTTCCATAAAGTTTTCTATGATTTTTTAAAATGTATAAAATATTAAAAATTATTTAAATAATTATGGGGATAAGAATTTCTTTGACAATCCAAGCTGTGAAAACTGGCATTTATCTCTTACAAATGTATTGGAGCCATTTTTCTAAAACCACACATTTACATTTACATTTTTGTTTAATCAATCCCCTGTTTCACTTGAATAAGGTCTCAAGAAATTTCCTTAGCTCTCACATGTCTGAATGGTAACTTCCTGTTGTAAAACACAATTACAAATTAAACTGGCTAAAAATACTAGTTTGAAAAAATATATTTTTATGCTTAGTTTTCCCTTGCTTTTCATAATTCATTAGCACTGATAAAATTTATTATATCATATATATACATATATATGATTTTTAATGTGTAGGTATGGAACATTTTATGACTCCATGTCCATGTACTTCACAAAATTTTATAGGACACATATTTAAACTGTGAATCTATAGTATCTATAATATCCAAAAAATGAATACTGGGGCGCCTGGGTGGCTCAGTTGATTAAGCGACTGCCTTCGGCTCAGGTCATGATCCTGGAGTCCTGGGATCGAGTCCCGCTTCGGGCTCCCTGCTCAGCAGGGAGTCTGCTTCTACCTCTGACCCTCTTCCCTCTCGTGCTCTCTATCTCTCATCTTCTCTCTCTCAAATAAATAAATAAAATCTTTAAAAAAAAATGAATACTGTACAGAAAAATTTTCCAAGGTTTAAAAGGATTAAAATCAAGATTACTGGGTGTCCTTTCAGTCAGTGGATTTCTGGGAGTTGTCTCTGGGATTATATGATTTACCATAAATGTGAACAATTGATTGTCTTTGTTATTAACTAGGCTATTTTACAACTCTGTTCAGGGAGAAATAAATTTATAGAAAATTGAAGGTATACAAATGTTTCCTGACCATTACAGCACAAAAAATCCCAGCTCAGAGTTTTGTAAATCAGTTTTTTTCCTTACAGAAAATATATATCTGAGTCCATTTCTCATCTAAACCAGTTTAAATATATTACCGGCATCCTCATTAATCAATGAGCTTAATAAAATCTATGACACACTTTCTTTTAGTATTTGCATGAAATTCATGGTTTTACTTTTTGAAAAATTATACTTTGACAATAACCACATATGTCAATCGGAAACTATTTCTTAGAATATTGCCTATATGATATAGCAGAAAATTTCAGTGTGACTGCATTACTCATTGCAATCAAAAAACAGTTTATAATGTATTGAATACAATTTGAATTAGAACAAATAAGAAACACATTTTACAACTGTTAATAGGCCCTCATAAACAAACACTACAAATAGAAAATTTTTAAAAATAAATGCATTTTAAGTGCTATATTTTGTCCTTATGTCATTCCCTGAACTAAAAATAATCTTTAAAAATAGCCGTAGAAACTGACATTATATTTGTTATTACTTGTAAAGTGTACTTCCTTATATCTTGATAAGTTAACCTGAATAATTCAGGAATTGTGTCGTAGGACAAAAATGACTCAGTAGTTACATATCCCAATTCTATTATTGTTGTTTAGGGCATTGTCATAAATAGACTAAGAAATGGTAAGGGACTTACTTATATGATTTATATTTCTATGCTAACAATATTATAGATGTCTGCTATAACATCATCTCATTTACTTAACGTTTTAATTTATAAAATATTTTCAAAAAGGATGCTAACATCTAGACTTTTAAGAATTTATTTTAAGTCCCTTAAATTGTAAAACTTATACATGGTATCTGGTAATTTTTTTTCATTTTTACTTCCCATTACATCCTTAAATGCAAAGCACATGTGAACAATAGAAATAAATAGAGTTCTTTGTTTTTGGCAGATTTTCATATTATCCATAGATGACATTGATTGACTATAGTGGAAAATCTCACCCAGAAGATAGTACCCGAAAAGTGCTTCTGTGGCTTAGATCAAGAACATTTAGACCTAGTATATGTTATTTCAGCCAATAGTCAATTCTCTCAGTATATGTGACTTTCTCAATTTGTAATACTTAAAGATAGCAGTATAGGGCCTGTCTGATATCCATTTTAATAATTACAAACTGGGTATTATAATCACATATATTTAAAAATTTGCTCTAGTTGTATACAATTAAAATTATTTGAGTGATATAATCATATATAAAAAAAGTCCTTCCATTATCTATGTTTAATAATTGCATGGTTATATATGAAATTATGCCAAAAATTAAATAGGTAAAGAATACTGGTTTATTTTAATGGAATCTGTATAGAATACTGTTTTATTGTCCTTGCTGGTGGCAGTTTGTAGAAAATGCCAAGCAACAGTGATTTGGGAAGGATTAATAAAGAAAATGACAAAATTGCTAATGAAAAATAGATTCCATATTAGAGGTTAATTAAGAGCCAAAATAAATATATTTGGCCTAATTAGGATAAACCCAACAGATTTAGAAAACTCTAATTTTAAAGTTCAAAGAATACTAAGATTTCTATCATATCTCCTGCATGAAATGAAAAAGAGATTAATAAGAATTGATTAAAATGTTAATAGCAAAAGAGAAAATGAGTAAAGCACTTGGGAGAATTGTTACTATTTTGTACACTCATTTATCACAAACACATTATAAAAGCCTAATCGTAAGGATAAAGCCTGTATTTAGAACTTCACTCGAATATCATGTAGCTGCATGTACTTTGTTGTGCAAGTCAGATTCCCAGGCTCTAGGCTTTCTCTATCTTATAATATTTTTTTTAAAGATTTTATTTATTTATTTGACAGAGAGACACAGCGAAAGAGGGAACACAAGCAGAGGGAGTGGGAGAGGGAGAGCAGGCTTCCCGCCGAGCAGGGAGCCCGATGCGGGGCTCGAGCCCAGGACCCTGGGATCGTGACCTGAGCCGAAGGCAGATGCTTAACGACTGAGCTACCCAGGCGCCTGGCTTTCTCTATCTTCTTTACTATCTTACTACAATGCAGAGAATATAAACAGATACCATTTGCTCCGTTTTAAAGATGAGAATTAAGTTCAAAAGATTCTATAACTTGTGCAGAACCAGTCAGGTGATAAATTACCGATAGAATGGCAGAATCCATCTATTTTGTTTTGTTTTAGTATCATTTCGTTTTTCCATGTGTCCTTTGCCTATTAAGGTAACCTGCATTTAGTGGTCATTTCATACTTTTGGGTGATCAAATTTAAACAGAACCTTAAATATTTCATATTTTTCAATAAATTGGCCCAAGTGAGTATATAAATTCAATCATGTAGGATTATCTGAGAATTATTATGCAACTACCTATAGTAGTCAGATATAAAATCAGAATAATATAAAGTATTAGTAAGAAATGGAACTTATATTGAAATTCAAGAGGGAATTTCAAAAATTTTTAAGCTCAATCAAAAAGAAACATCAAGAAGCAAATATAAGTGAAAATGTCTTTTTTTCCCCGTAAGCATAATGTTATAATTGGATTTATTAGGGGTTAGAAATTCGGACTTTTCTCTTACCCTTTCTCCCTCTTCTTTTCTCTCTCTAGTAATAATAATAATAACCACAATAATAAGTATATGATTGGTGTCTTTCATGCAACAGAACATTTTTTTAATAGAGAAATTTTTATTTGAATGAGAACAACAACAAAATCTCATGAAGCATTGATAGCTGATTTGTCAGTCTTTACAGCTGCCTGCTCAGATACCAGCAATTCATTGTAGAGCTCACACAGGGTAGAAGCATGAAGTTTCTAAAGGCAATAATTTTGCTGACAGAACTACAAAAGCTGCGGTAAAAACATGACAGACTACAAATATAGAGGCTTCACTTTTAATACAATTAAAAGAAACTTTTATTCATCTTTAAAACTATGCTTCACAAAAGAAAATGGACACATAAATTATAAAAAAGGCTAACAGAAATTTGACTGGACTACGGGAAATATCTAACACAACATTTCCTCTACCACCTATTTGCTTGGTTAGTGTTGTGTAATCAACAAAATCATTGTATAAAAGAGAGTTTATTTTATTTTTTGAGAGAGAGTGTGTATGTGGGAGCCTGAAATGGCAGGGGGGTGGGGGCTGGGGGGTGGGAAGGGCAGAGGTAGGAGAGTGAGAGAGAGAATCTCAAGCGGGCGCCACGCCCATCAGCATGGAGCCCGAGGTGGGCTTGATCTGAGATCATGACCGGAGCTGAAACCAAGAGTCAGACCCTTAACCGTCTGAGCCACCCAGATGCCCCTAAAAGAGATATTTTAAAGACACCAGCTTCTTACTATGCCTACAGAAAAGATGAAATCATTCAGTGTATTAAAGGTATGTGCTGTTTGTGAGCAGAATTCCTCGCAGGCCACTCTCAAGGTAGCATACGAAGTCTCCCTGACCAAAGTTATTAGGAACCTGGTAAAAGAAGTTGAATTTCATAGAACTAATTGTAAAAGGTAAAGTTAAAAGTAAGATTTTTGTCTAGATATGGTGTATATGATGTGTGATGGTCTAAAGTCTTTCACCTTGTCAAAAGCTCATATGCAGCCAGTCTGGATGTATGCAGATTCCTAGAGGCCTCAGTACTCTGGACAAGTAGAGCAAGTGAATCAAATTCTAAATACACATCAGCTAAAATTCTTCAGTCTACTATGTTAAGATGTACTAGAGCTTTACCATAGGCCTTGTTAAAAATTAGAAGGCACCTGTAAGTAAGCACTGGATTTCTCCCTTTAAATTTATGTTTGGCAGACCTATACATTTGGGTCTGAGCCCATGTCCTACACATGACTTAAGTGAATCCTCTTATAATCATGTTCAATACGTAAAAGAGCTTTTCTCATTGTAGAAACCCTCTCAAGTGCTCTGATTATGCATTTGGCTAGCAAAGTAAAAAAAATAATAAATATAAAAATAAATCAAAACTGAATTCACACTTAACCATGTGAAGCCAGCACCTCAAGAGAACTGGTTTGTGCTTCCTACAAAGAACTTGAGATTTCTGGACCAACTGACATGATCAGCAAGCCCTCTTACTCAACTGTTGAACCCAAAAGTTAAAACCAGTAATAGACATGACCTGCTTAACTCATGCTCTAACTGAAATCCGGTGTTCTTATTTCTTATTGCACTTTCTTGAGGCATTGAGGAAGGTGTTTTGCAATGACCAGAACTTTCCAACAGTCAGACCAAAAAAAGCCCTGATAGCAACAGGAATGCCTAGAAGACCACCCCCAACACACATCCCATTCCCTGCCCATGGTCACCACTGAACACAAACTGACCCCCATCCATGACCATGTACTCTTTGCCTCCTGTTTTGTACTTACCCTTTTGAATCTCTCTCTATAAAACTCTAGCTGTCCATCTTGCCAGCAGAGAGGTTAGTTGTCAAGACTTGAGCCTGCCAACTCCCCTGGCTGCTGGCACCCAAAATAAATTTGTCCTTTTCAACTCATCTCTTGAGTTACTGGCTTCTCTTGTGATGAGTTTATCTGAGTTTGTTCAGCAACAGTGTTGGCAAACCCAGCCAGGAGCTATGCTTTTGATTTGTCCAGGCCCCTCAGGGTTCCCTGGGATAGAACTGTTGGCCAAGGCATTGTGTCAGGGCCCACCATTTGTTTCTTGAGTTAGCAGCTATGATAGATCAGTTACAATACTGGTAGTGAACTAACTACTAGTTAGTAAAGAGCTTCTAACTACTAAACTAGAAGGAGGAATTCTAACAGATTACTAATGCCATAGACTGCCTTGGTGTCCTATTCACAGTAGGTTTATTTCAATTAGTTTATTGAAGAATCACATCTTATTAGAAAATGAACATATCATTTGTTTCATTATGATTTTCTTTCTATACTTCCAGTAATGGTCCCCAAATCTTATTTCTAATTCTCTCTAAATTGTTCCCGGTTAAATGGAACCTTGATTTAGAAGTCCAACAATCTGTGGGGAGCCTGGGTGGCTCAGCCGTTAAGTGTCTGCCTTCGGCTCAGGTCATGACCCCAGGGTCCTGGGATAGAGTTCCGCATCGGGCTCCCTGCTCGGCGGGAAGACTGCTTCTCCCTCTCCCACTCCCCCTGCTTGTGTTCCCTCTTTTGCTGTGTCTCTCTCTGTCAAATAAATAAATAAAATCTTAAAAAAAAAATAGAAGTCCAACAATCTGGTTACTGACAGTGTAGACGAAGTCAGACCATTTTTATCAGTAATTGTTGATAATAACAGAAGTAAAAGTAATGAATATGCACCTGGATACTCAGGCCCTAAACTCAACACAAAATTGTTTTGGTAGTTGGTTTGATTGGAAGGATGGTATAGAGATGAATCACAGACCTATACCCCTGAAGCAAATAATACATTATATGTTAATTAAAAAAATAAAAAATTTTTAACAAAGAAAGAAAAGAAAACCATCTAAATAATAGACAAACAGAAATTCAGCAACTGCAGATAGAGTCTTCAAAAGAGAGATCTAATATCACACAATTAACTCGGGGTACAATATAAATAAGTAAACAAAGGTGAGTGGCTGTTATTCATGGAGATTTTGTTAACTGTTATCATAGTATAATTACTGATTTAGACCCAATGAAAAAAATTAAGTCCATAAGGACTTAAAACCATTAGAACCAAATATTAAACATTGGAAGTTCACTCTGTACCTTTTAATGGGTACCTTATTATAAGACTGTGATAGCAGATGATGGCCATGGATATCTTTGCTTTTCATATCTGGAAAAAATTATTTGGAAAAATAGAACAATTACTAAAGGGACTAATAAAAGTCATATAACAAAGAGCTTAAAATAAAAGTCATATAAGGGTGATGCAGTGGGATTGACTGAAACTCAAGAGATATTTATTGGGCTTTGCAAGGAAAACTCTTAATTAAAAATTTAGATTATCAGGCTCCAGACTTAAGCTATTCCTTAGGCTTGGATTGGGTAAGTCTTCATAAGGAACTACTAAATAATAGATTGTTAATCATTTGGACTTGAAAGCAATAAAAGCATCATAACAATTTGTAAAATAAATGGATCACCAAGAAATATTTTTGTGCATTTTGAATCAAGAATCTGATTTAACCATTTATCAGTGGTATGGCATATTCAAAGTCTATTCCCCAAAGGCAGATGATATGCTGGCTTTAAAAAAAAAATCAGTTATTCATTTATTCTATCATTATTCTGATAACTGGTTTGCTTTTATTTTACTCTGAACTTGTTGGATATTTAGACATCTGCAACTTGCCCAAAGAAAAGTAAAATCAATTAGAAAATTGTAAAATTACTATAACACAGGTAGGAGATTGTAAGGACAAATATAAATAAAAAATAAGAGATTGAATTCTCCTTGAAAATAAGGGAAAAGACTTCTACCCCTCCCTTTTCTTGGAGTATTTATTTTATTTTTTAAAGATTTATTTATTTATTTTAGAGAGAGAGAGACCACAAGGGGAGGGGCAGAAGGAGAAGGGGGGAGAATCTCAAGCAGACTCCATGTTGATGTAGAGTCCAACGTGGGGCTCGATCTCACGACCCAGAGCCAAAACTAGGAGTCGAGTCAGATGCTTAACCAGTTGTGCCCCCCAAGCGCCCAGAGTATTTATTTTAGAAAATGTTTAATTGTAAGTTCTTTCCCAGTTTCTGTGAAATATATGTAAATTATTTCAAAAGCTAAATGAGCCTCTTTTCAGTTTTAAGACCCAGGGATGGCTTTCTCAGGAACCTAGGAATCATCTCTTTGATATGTAATTATAAAGTTAAAAAGCACCCTCATCTCTCTATTTCCATGGAAGGGTAAGAGCCTGACTTCAGCTGATGGACCGACATCTCACTCCAAGTTGCAAAACTATGATGTTGTCATAAAACATACAAGATTATTTTCCATTGGATAAAGCCAGTACACAAACACAGATGGTCAGCCCAACTACTAAGTGAATTTAGAAGGAACTATATATGACAAATGTGGCTGTCAAATGCTCTAAATCTAGGACTAGTTATTATCTTGAGAACATTTATATAATAACGTATTAGGGTTCCCCAGAGAAACAAAACCAATACATAAAGAGATTTATTATAAGGAACTGACTTATGAAATCATGGAGACTGACAAGTCCCAAGATCTGCAGTCCTCAAGCTGGAGACAAAGGAGAGTTGATGGTATAGTAACAGCCTGAGTCTGAGAGCAGGAGAATCAGGAGAGCTGATAGAGTCTCAGTCTGAAGGCCATTCGGCACTAAACACAGGAAGGGCCAATTTTTCCTTCTGCTGAAAAACCAAAAGCAAAACAAAAACAAGAAATGATGTTCTAGCTCAAAGGCATTCAGGCAAGAGGAATTGTTTCTTACCTACAGGATGGTCAGATCTTTTTGTTCTGTTCAGATCCTCAACCCTTTAGACGGGCCCACCCACATTAGAGAGGGCAATCTGCTTTACTCAGTCTACCAATTCAAATGTTAATTTCATCCAGAAACACCCTCACAGCCACACCCAGGTTAATATTTGAGCAAATATTTGGGCACCCTGTGGCCCAATCAAGTTGATATATAAAATTAATTATCACAAGTAGGTTGTCTTCTGTTTGGCTATTAAAATGATGACTTTTTTTTCAGTCTTTATAATCTCTTAGTGGATTGCCTATGATGCATATCACATTCTGGTTTAATGCTCATTTAAAAATAAAATTGTTTTCTTTCTCTTCTACTTTTGTGGAGAAATTTTTTCCGAGTTGGGAGGAGACTTAGGTTTTAATTATATTTCCATACACTATATGTGTAAGATTGTTTCTGACCTTTTTTAATTTGCCATATTGGTCTACTGGTCTATAATTGTGCACTTGCTTAATTACTTAAGTTTTATAAAACTTCATTTTATCTTTTAGAGCAAGTCCTCCTGACTTGTTCTTTTTTTCTTAAGATTATCTTGGCTTTCATTTTTCAATTCTGTATATTATAGTTTTGGTTTTTCAAACTTCATAAAGATCAAAAACAAATTAAATTGCCTGTTGAGAATTTTACCAAGATAATTTATATCTTTAGATAAATTCAGGGAAAACTGATTTCTTTTATATATTGCTTCTGCCAATCCACAAACATCTCACAATTTTTCTTTATGTTATTATTTTAAATATATTTTAATGTATTTTTATTTTTATAAATAGAATTATTTTACATATTTGTTAGTATTTGTACCCTATTTTATTTTTTAATTTTATTGAAGAATAAAATACCTAAATATACAGCTTAGAGTATCATAAGATGAATGCTCCTAAATAAACAATATGAAACCAAGAAACACAAAATTACTAGAACTTAAAAGCCTTCCATATTTATTTCAAGTGATTAATGTCATTTGTAGGTAACACTACTATCATATCTTCTAACAGCATAGATTCTGACTTTTTAAATACAGAAAACTACATTGTAATAATTTTGCATCAATATTCTTTTGCTCAATGTCAAGTTTATGAAATTGATTTATGTTACCACTTACAGCAGTACTTTGTTTATTCCCAATGCTATATATTACCCCCAAGTTTATTTATCCAATCTAACATTGAAGGTTATTTGGTTGGCCTTCAGTTCGGGGCTATTACAATTAGTGATGCTATTAATATTTTTACATACTTCTTTTAACGAACACATAGACACATTTTGGGAGATATACACCTAAGAGTGAAACCACTGGGTAATAGAATATTTCCACCTTACTAGAAACCACCAAATATTTTGTGCACGTGTTATGCCAAATTATATACCAACAGCCGAGTATAAAAATACTAGTTGCATAAGCCTCGAGCCAGACTTACCAAAAAAAAAAAAAAAAAAGTGAGAGAGAGAGGACCCAAATAATATCACTAACGAAAGAGGAGATAAAACAACCCACACCACAGAAATTCAAACAATTATAATATTATGAATACTTATATTATGAAATAAATATACCAAATTATAAGCCATCAAATTGGATAACTCAGAAAGAATGGATAAATTCCGAGAAACATATAACCTACCAAAACTAAAGCAGGAAGAAATAGAAATTTTGAACAGACTAATTACCAACAATGAAATTGATTCAGTAATAAAAAAACTCCAAAAAAACAAAAGTCCAGGACCTGACTGCTTCACAGGCAAATTCTATGAAACATTTAAAGAAGAGTTAATACCTATTTTTCTCAAACCATTTCAAAAAATACAAAAGGAAGGAAAACTTCCAAGTTCATTCTGAGTCCAGTATCACCTCGATAACAACCAGATGAAGCCACCACAAAAAAAGAGAACTATGGGCCAATATCTCTTAAGAATATAGATGCACAAAGCCTGAACAAAATACTAGCAAACTGAATTCAACAATACATTTAAAAAAATCATATAGCACAATCAAGATTTAATTAATTAATTAATTAATTAATCTAGATTAATTCCTGGATGCAAGGGTGGTTCAATATTCACAAATCAATCAACGTGATATGTCTCATCAATAAGAGAAGGGATAAAAACCATATGATCATTTGAATAGATGCAGCAAAAGCATTTGACAAGGTATACATTCATTCATGATAAAAACCCTCTGCAAAGTAGGTTTAGAGGGAACTTACCTCAATATAATAAATGCTTTATTTGAAAAACCCACAGCCAACATCATAGTCAATTGTAAGAACAGAGCTTTTCCCCTAAGGTCAACAATAAGACAAGAATGCCCACTCTTAACCACTTTTATTCCACATAGTACTGGAAGTCCAAGACAACATAAAGAAATAAAAGGCATCCAACTGGTAAGGCAGAAGTAAAACTCTCACTATTTGCAAATGACATGATACTATATATAGAAAATCCTAAAGACATCACAAAAAAACTACTAGAACTGATAAATGAGTTCAGTAAAGTTGCAGGATACAAAATGAATGTACAGAAATTTATTGCATTCCTATACGCTGATAATGAAGCAGCAGAAAGTGAAATTAAGAAAGCAATCCCATTTACAATTGTACCAAAAATGATAAAATATCTAAGAACAAACTTAACCAAAGAGTTGAAAGAACTGTACTCTGAAACTATAAAACACTGATGAAAGAAACTGAAGATGACACAGAGAAATGGAAAGACATTCCACGCCCATACCCGATGCATTGTAGATATAAATGTAAAAGCAAGGATATTTTGGTAAGAAATGAATAACATCTTTATTGTCATCAGTGGACTGGAGGACAAACTCTTAGGCATGTGGATTGGAAGAGAGCTATGGTAAACTGACAGTTTCAAAATTGATATATGAAATCAGTGCAATCTCAAAATCAGAATTATTTTGGCAGAATTTGGCCAGTTGTTGATAAAACAGAGATATACATACATAGACATAGCAAAACTTGAATGAGCTCTGAATAATAGATATCAGTGGCATATCAACGTTACTACATGAAGTATTTAGGTTATCCAGAAGAATGCCCTTTATTCTTAAATCCTGAGGAATGGTGGTACCTTGTGGGATAACTTACTCTCAGATGTTTCATAAACAAAACATATTTTGTGTAAAGGGTAAAGACCTTATGAATGAGATTAGTACCATTCCAGAAAAAGACCCCAGGGACGTTCTTCATACCTTCTGGCAGGTGAAGACATAGTGAAAAGACAGCTATCTAAGCAGGAAGTGGGTCCTCACTAGACACTGAATCTGGCAGCACCTAGATCATGGCCTTTCCGGCCTCCAGAACTGTGAAAATAAAATTCTGTTGTTTATAAATTACCCTATCTAGGGTATTTTGTTATATCCCCCCAAATGGAATAAGACACACACCCTCAAAATGACTCCTCAGTCACAGTCTGACTGCCTTTGTTTGGCATAACTCGCGTGAGAAATACCTAGCTGAGACCTGTCTACCCGAGAACTATCTTATATAATAAAACACTTTTTTGTTTTAGCTACTATGTTTTGGGAATCTATGTATAGCTACCATTGTGTTTTAACTACTATATATGGCAGGAGATAACCAGAATATAAGGTGTTTAGAAAATGTGGAAAAACAAAACTCAGAGATGACTGACAAAAATGCACATTGACCTTACCACTTTCCATTCCTAGTTTTACACACTAAATACATTGTATATATGTGCATTATATATATGTACAAGAATGTTCAAACAAGAATTATCCATTGCATCTTAAAATAGGAACAACCTAAATTCACATTGATAGTAGAATGGTTATACTGTTTGTAGAATAATACAATGAAATTCTATGATGACAAATAGACTAATTGCAGCAAGACAGGAACGACTTTCAAATGTAATATTAGCAGAAGAGTGGACTACAAAGAACCACTCAGCATGATTTCATTCATATGAAGTTGAAGAGTAACAGATCTATTTAACGCAATTTAGGGGTAAATACATAAGTGATTTTGGTAATATGAAGCAACATTGCTTCATCATGTAATAGCATAGAAGGAAAAACCTAATACATTATCAAATAAAAAAATGATAAGAAATATATGCTTACAAAGAAAAATTATTGTCATATTTCTCAGTCGTAAAACTTAAATGCTTTCTCCGTTGTAGTAGAGCATGCATAAAATCAAAAACAATTTATATAGACACATTATCTTATCTTGAATAGTAGCAGGACTAAGAAATTCTTTAAAATGCTTTAGCCTGTGTTCTAAATTCACTGTCAGTGGCAGATACTGCTTGATGTTCACCAGATATCACTTTCCTACCTTTCCTGATGAATAACAAATTACCCAAAATTAAGAAACTTGAAGCAACAGATACTATTTTCTCACAGTTTCTGTGGATCAGTGATGTGGGTGTGGCTTATCTGAATTTGGGGGCTCTGAGTTTCTCACAAGGCTCCAATCAAGGCATTGGCTAGTTGCATCACTCTTCCTATGCTAGACAGGGGAAAAATTTGCTTTTAAGATCATTCTCATGGCTATTCATGATTCTGTTTCCTCCTGAGATGGTGGCCGAGGACACCTCCATTTACTCACCAAGAAGAACCCTCTGCACAGCATCTCAGAACATTGTAGCTTGCTTCAACAAAGAAAGGAACGGGGCAGGGTAAGAGGAGAATAAGCAAGATAAAAGAGAGTCTTTTATTTATTTTTTTATAAGACAAAAGCTTAATTATCTTTAATATAAAGAGAACTCATACAGAAAAAGATCACCGTACCATACAAATGGGCCAAGTGCGGTAAGATATGCAGAACATGAGAGCACCATGGACAGAGACACTTGCACCCACATCTGAATGCGCTTTCTCCAAAGAGGAAAGACAAATGATAAAGAAAAAAGAATACTTGGGGCGCCAGGGTGGCTCAGTTGTTAAGCGTCTGCCTTCGGCTCAGGTCTTGATCCGAGCCCCGCATCGGGCTCCCTGCTCCGCGGGAAGCCTGCCTCTCCCTCTCCCACTCCCCCTGCTTGT
The DNA here is from genome assembly GCF_037043125.1 of Eumetopias jubatus. Classification (NCBI taxonomy): domain Eukaryota; kingdom Metazoa; phylum Chordata; class Mammalia; order Carnivora; family Otariidae; genus Eumetopias; species Eumetopias jubatus. The sequence goes on along the minus strand of NW_028274809.1, from coordinate 168,730,921 downwards.
GTTCCCTCTCTTGCTGTGTCTCTCTGTCAAATAAATAAATAAAATCTTAAAAAGAAAAAAAAATATGCTGAATCTCAAAAGTAATCAAACAAAATAAAATTAAGATGCAGAGACAGCGTTTCTCTTGCTAAATTGGTAAAATATATGTGTTTAGGATACTAATATGGTCTACTGTTAAGTGGGCAAAGGGAAAATAGGGTCATATATTGCTGTGGTAAGTTGGAACAGCCTTGCTGAGGGGCGGTTTTGTACATCATATCACAGGCTTTAAAAGTCCTCACTCCTTTCGACCCAACAATTATACTTCTAAGACTTTATCCTAAGGAAACAATTAGACATGTACAGAAATATGAAAACAGAGGAATTTCAACAGGGTATTGTTTGTAATACTGGGAAATTGCAATCAAACAAAATAGTAAGCAGTAGAGAATAATGACGTGTGTAGGAGAGCACCTGTTATATGTTGATTAAAATAATACTTTTGAAGGTTTTTAATGATTTGAGAAAATAGTTGATACTCAATCGAAGTCTCTGTCAGATGTACTTTTCTTAATTTTTCATCTCAACTTTTGAAGTCCCTCCCACCCTGAACCTGCTCCTTCTCCAGCTCTTTTTGTCTTATAAAAGGCATCACACTGCCATAGGGGCTGTCTCCACCTCCTGGGCCCTGTCTCTAAGTGTTGCCTCTCTTTATCTTCTCTCCATATGCTAACCTAGGATGTCATTCTGTCTTGTAGTTCAAATACCACCCATGTGCCGATGACTCACACATCGTATCTGCAGCCCTGACTATTCCCCTGAGTTCCAGACTTATTTATTTATGGCAGCAATGAAATAAAAAAAGAAGAGTCCAGATTTGTAGCCCCAGAGGTTTGACAAAGCTACCTACTTAAAACTAAAAGCAGGAAATGACGGGGGAAAAAAAGGCTTTGAGCAAAAAAGCCCATTATCTTAAATCTTTTCAGTTAAATGAAGATTTTTTTTTTTTTTTTTTTACTGTGTGAGAAAAGATTGGATTAGGGGCGCCTGGGTGGCTCAGTCAGTTAAGCATCTGCCTTCGGCTCAGGTCATGTTCCCAGGGTCCTGGGATCGAGCCCCGCATTGGACTCCCTGCTCAGCGGGAAGCCTGCTTCTCCCTCTCCCACTCCCCCTGCTTGTGGTCCCTCTCTCGCTTGTCTCTCTCTGTCAAATAAATAAAAATAACATCTTTTTTTTTTAAAGAAAGAAAAGATTGGATTAAATTCGGTATCTTCCCACAATCCTATTTATCTCAGATGTCTTCAGAGTATCACATTTAAGCAAAAGAAAGGTAAGGAGACTAAGAAATAAAGCAAACCTGAGAACAATGCATAAATAATTGGAAGAATTTGGGGTTAGAATTAGAATCAAGTAGAACTGATTAGAAGCGACTGGGAGCAAATGCTTCTAGTCAGTTACACAGTTTTACCGTTGTGAAGAAAACTGTGTGTGTGTGTGTAATGGACTTGAGAAATACTTATTAATCAAAAATTGTTCTTTATTCTATGAGGGTTTAGTGGCATAAATGAGAAACTAAAGATTTTCTCATCTTTTACTTTCTAGGAGATGAATTAAAGGGGGGAGGTTATATGAATTATCTGAAATTTCTATTATTATAAATTGTATACTTTAATGAAATAACTTAGGATGAATTACAAAGGCTCCTCAAGGTCTTGACCTATATAGGAAATACAGAGTGAGAACACAGATACAACTGTGAGAAATGATAATTTTACCATGTTGGAGCTAAGATGAATTAGCCAGATCCTGCTGCATACAAGGTTGTGAAATCAGTATATGAAGTGATTCAGAAGTATTACTTCTGAGTTGAAAATCATCTATAAATCCAGAACCAGAAGGTAGTACTTAAATACTCATCTATTTAGTTAAAAACTGTTAAGTTCCTTCTATGTATCTGGCATTCTGGTGATTTACTAATGATTCAGTAGCAAGTGAGACAAGTTTTATCTCTATTCTCAGGATAAAAATGTTCCACTAGTAGTTGCCAAAGTATTGCAATTCCTCATTCAGTGGTGATAGAAAAGGTTAGTTTCTTAACTAACCTTTATTAAAATACTTAACAATATGTAGGACAATTAAAGAGTTCAAAACAAAAAAAACACACATTATAAAATGGCAAATTTTATGTTACATGTTTTTACCACAATTTAAAAAACAGAACATGCAATATTTTTTGAAGTAAAGGTTTTAAGAACTAAACACACACACACACACACACACACACACACACTACCCATTATTAGAACTAATAGGGTTTTTTTTTTGTTTTTTTTATAGTGTTTATGGTAGCTTGTTTTATTTTGTTTGTTGTTGTTTTGTTCTGTTTTTATTTTTGCCTAAAATGGCTGTTTGTTCTACCTCTATGATAACAAATATTATAAAGAAACTTTCCTGTTATTTTGTTAAAACATCATTTCCAGGGCCAAAAATTCATCAAATAATACCAAGAATGAACACTAATAATTTAGTTAGATGTAACAAAAATATGTGCTTCTGGAAAATAAGTCTGTGAGTTAAGTAATTAAAATTGTTTTGTATTACAGGTTGCTCATCAAAGCTCATAAGACTCATTCTGCTCACAAATGCAAAGTTTAATAAATATCCTGAGCTCTAAAACCCTGTAAATATCTTTCTTCAATTTTAAGATAATCAAACTATATAAGATTTATTCTTCTCTATCCATAGTATACCTAATAAACTTAGTTTTGCTTGATTAGTAGGTTTTCTTGTCTTCTGAGAGGTGGCCATCTCTTACTTTCCATAAACTATTATCCTTGGAACCAGAAATCAGATACTGCAATAATCAACTAATTAAGGCATTATAATAAGACATATCCTATTGTGGTGTACACACACACTCACACACGCACATAATTGCCTGGGTTTTATAAAACTGAGTTTTCCGCATCAATTTTCTCAGATAAAGGGAAACATTCTGAAATATTATAATCACAGGAATTATTAGAGCTAACTTTTATTTCAGAGTATGTGATTATTTCTTATCAAATGGAACTAGAACTTTATAGATTCTGCCAAATATTAAATACTAGGTTTGGGAGATTAAGATCCGGTTTAACTGGACATCTGGGTGGCTCGGTTGGTTAAGCATCTGCCTTCAGCTCAGGTCATGATCCCGGAGTCTGAGGATCAAGCCCCGCATCTGGCCCTGTGCTCAGCGGGGGAGTCTGCTTCTCCCTCTCTCACTCCCCCAGCTTGTGCATGCTCTCTCTCTCTTTGTCAAATAAATGAATAAAATCTTAAAAAAAAAAAAATCCAGTTTAACTAACGGAAAGCTAGAACAAGAAATTATGCCATGAAAAAATGCAGTTGGTTTATTACATCATCTATTCTGATTTTGAAAACTCCAACTACTTTTGATTTTCCTTTTGTGTTTAATGACTAAACGGTTTGAAGAGATCCCTCCTAAATACGGTCGAGCTAGAGAGATGGGAGAAACTGTTATCTTTTGAACAGCCACTGTGACAATTCATAACAACAATGATATACTTAAGTCTGTTTTTGACATAGCTGAATATGTTTTTTTAAAGATTTTATTTATTTATTTGACAGAGAAAGACTCAGCGAGAGAGGGAACACAAGCAGGGGGAGTGGGAGAGGGAGAGGCAGGCTTCCCTGCGGAGCAGGGAGCCCGATGCTGGGCTTGATCCCAGGACCCTGGGACCATGAGCTGAGCCGAAGGCAGACGCTTAACGACGGAGCCACCCAGGTGCCCCCATAGCTGAATATGTTTCAACATTCACCCTTTTCTCTCCCCCAAAGTAAGTGATAAAAACAAAACAAAAAACAAAAAGCCCTGTGTTTTTAGGACAATATCTCTGTGGTAATCATCTTCCCAAAGAGCTGGCTATAAGAAATGTAAACAGCTTCTTGCTAGTTTTAGAAGAAGAAGAGCACTAGTGGCAGGAACCTAGAGGAAAATGCCAGCATAATGTGAAAATGTATAAGCAGCAGAAAAAAAAAAAAAAGGAAATTTATAGGCAGAAGAAACAGACATTTACTATAATTAAAGGAAGAGATTGTAAGAGGAGTGGGCACAAGAGAAGAAGAGCCTGCACTGTACAGGCAACAGTAGCTCTGTTTATACCTGAGAACCAAGGAATGTTCTAAAGGAACTAATTGGAGATAAGTAAAAATGTCCTACGGATTTATTAGTGTTTTAGTCTCCTTTTGAATATCTTAATAACTCTCATTTCTAATTCATACTGCAACTACAGGTCTGATCCTGTTCCACGACACTTCAGTGGCAGTAATTATTCCTGAAATTTCCGAGTGAGAAATCACAAATAAGACTTCTATGTGGTGCTCATCAGACCTGTACTTAAACAGATTCTTTAGCATCTTCAACGGATCAAATGCATAGCATGCTGGTTACAGAACTACAATGGACAATGGGTGAACTTCACAGGACTTTGTGGTCTCATTGCCTGATCTTTTTATTATGGGAGAACAAAAAAATAAATAAACAAATATGCAACATATAAAAAATAGAAAGTCCCCTCAGCCCCCCCCAAAAAAGAACCATCTTCAAAGACCTATTAATACACTAGTAATGAAACCCTTTTTACTTGATAGCCTGTTAGGCTGAACAGACAGGTAATTTTAAAATTGAACGGTTTCTGTGTATTCTCTTCAAAGACCTGTATTTATTTATCTTAAAAAAGTGTCATATTTTTTTATTTGAATAGACAGATATTTGTTAGTAACATCACCAAATCAACCTAATCTTGAAATGTAGTTGAGGGAATTTTTTGGTCTCTCACTTCCATATAATGTTGAATATTTTCATAAATGGTATCAATTCTATCTCTATTACTGAAGGTTCAAATACATACATTTTAAGATATGATGATCCTTAACCATCTGAAGTGTCTGAGAACATAGTGTAAACATAGTTTACATAATTAAAAATACTTTATTTGGGGATTTTCCATATTATTTCATGCAGTTCCTGATTTGAGCAGATAATACTTTTATATGTAAAATCTTTCCACTCATTGTTAACTATAGATACACAAGATAAATTAAAGAATATTCTCAAGGACACAATTATCACTTCAGTGATAATATGTCCCTCTTGTATGAGTGACTTGAACACTTTAATACCTTTGGTATAATTAACAATTCCCATACACAATAGTATTTTTATAAGTATTATTTCTTATTTCTTTATTAAAATAATGATATACAATGTTTATAAAGGCAGATTTGACAAGTAGGATATAAGAATGTAGAATATCTACTGTTTCTTTTCTTTCTCTTTCTCTTTCTTTCCCCTTCTCATTCTTTCTTCCTTCCTTTCTTCCTTTCTCTTTCTTTCTTTCTTTTCTTTTTCTTTCTTTCTTTCTTGCTTGCTTGCTTTCTTTCTTTCTTTCTTTCTTCCTTCCTTTCTTCCTTCCTTCCTTCCTTCCTTTCTTTTCTTTCTTTCTTTCTTTCTTTCTTTCTTTCTTTCTTTCTTTCTTTCTTTCTTTTTCTTTTTCTTTCTTTCTTTCTTTTCCTCCCTTCCTTCCTTCCTTCCTTTTATGTCCATCCATCCATCCATCCATTTATCATCTCTCTATCTACAGAGAATCCATTAGGTATTTTTAAAAATTAGTAACATGGTTTGAGATCTCCTTATTGAAAAAGGCACTTGTGAATATGAAAATGAATAAGATGTTTTTGAATGCATGCTGAAACTATTATGCTATTAGAGTCTATGATAGCTGAGATCATAAAACACTATGATGAAATTGTAAAAAAATATGTATAGTATTTAATAGGATCTTTCATTGAGTGTGGATCTTTGAAATGAGGCATTGCAACAGCATCTAGTATACCCTGTGAAAATATTTGATGTCAAAATAAACCCTATGCCTTCCAATTTTATACTATCAAATCACACATAGATCATTATAAGGGTGTTTTTTTATAAGGGTGTTTGAAGTCGAGACTCTAAATTATTTTGAAAACACTTTCAGATTTTTAAAATAACTTTCTGCTTCTCACATGCTTCAGTGATAATAAGCCATTTCTAATTCATATATGGTATATTAAGTAGGACAATTACCCATGAAGTAATAATAGCTAACATTTACTGAGAGTTTCTTGGTGGTGGTGGTGGTTAGGCACTGTTCTAAAGTGAGTTAGGAATATTAATTCATTTATTTCCTACAAAAATTCTGTGGAGTAGGTATTACTTTTACCAGGCCAGGAAACAACAGAAAGTTGTGAAACCACATAGTTCAACTGCAGAGGCTTTGTTCTTAACCAAAATACCACTGTTTTTCAAGTTTAACTTCAAAAAAAAGGTACCGTTTCAAATGAAAGGGCTATGCGCAAACTTCATGAAAATCACCTTAGTAACAGATTAAAATACAAATGTGTGGCTTTGAACTCAAAATCTCTGAGATTGGCTCCTGGTGATCTTTTATTTTAAACTAAAGCTTTCATGTATTCTTGAGGTACCCTAAAATTTGAAAACATTATTTTGATCTATCATTTGAGAATCCTTTTATTGTGGTACCCAAGTCTACCTTCAACTTATTCACTTCCACGACCTCTTAAATCCAGTTCATATTTCTTACATGCATATTTTTGTTGGCTTTTTCTTTACATCCAAAATTTCCTCCTCATAGCTGTTTAAAATTTGACTTAGGTGTCCCTGTGAATTCTGTTTCTAAGAAAAGATCATTGAGTTTAAAGCCATATATTAATTTTATTTTCACACACCATGATGTATGTCAAATAACAGGGAAGAACAAAAACAGATGACTACTTCTGGTTTTAGAGACTACATACCTAAAAAATGTATCCATTCCACTATTAACACTATAATTATAATTAACTATTTTATACACCTCACATTGAATGCTCAAGATATCCCTTCCAATGCATGTGTAGAAATATAACAGCATATATATCATTGCTGAAAGAAAATATTTCTCCAAGTGTCCAAAGTAAAATGTTCAAAATAAGATTAGAAATATTTACCAAACTTTAAGTCAGAAAGTTATATGTATATATTTAAAAATTCTTTTTTCTATTAATCTGAATGAAAGATGTAACCCTCAAAATGTCTAGAATCCTTTATGGGATACGACAGACAGGTGGTACTTATAACAGAAAGAACAAAAATCATAACTCATCTCTAAAGAGAGTGACTAGAGTCAATAAATTATTGAGAGTTTCACCTGTAAATTGGAAAGTGGTCAATAATAAGAAAACATTTAGGAATAACATTTTTAATGACTAAGCCACAATAGGTTGTGACTACCATTTGTATAGCTTTCTTGATAAAGAAACACAGGCATTAAAAATCAGCATAGGCCTGAGTGAAATAAGTCAATCAGAGAAGGACATGTATCATATGACCTCACTGATATGAGGAATTCTTAATCTCAGGAAACAAACTGAGTGTTGCTGGAGTGGTGGGGGGTGGGAGGGATGGGGTGGCTGGGTGATAGACATTGGGGCGGGTATGTGCTATGCTGAGTGCTGTGAATTGTGCAAGACTGTTGAATCACAGATCTGTACTTCTGAAACAAATAATGCAACATATGTTAAGAAAAAAGAAAAAGAAGATAGCAGGAGCAGAAGAATGAAGGGGAGTAAGTCGGAGGGGGAGACAAACCATGAGAGACGATGGACTCTGAAAAACAAACTGAGGGTTCTAGAGGGGAGGGGGGTGGGGGGATGGGTTAGCCTGGTGATGGGTATTAAAGAGGGCACGTTCTGCGTGGAGCACTGGGTGTTATGCACAAACAATGAATCATGGAACAGTACATCAAAAACTAATGATGCAATGTATGGTGATTAACATAACAATAAAAACATTAAAAAAATCAGCATAGGCTTTTTAAAAGATACTAGCTTGTGAATAACAATAGCACAGTAATTATAGATAACAAGATATATATCACATTCCCTGAGGTAAAATATCTGCCAATTTACAGAATTAGGTATGTGAAGGAAAACGCGGTGAGGATGAGCTTCACAGTAAAGGCAGAAAAGCAAGACACAAGCAGATCATGGTGAAAAGTGTAAGATATTACACAAATGGGAGGATATCTCTTGAATAGAAGTATCATTTTTGTGTGATATATTTCGCATTTTGTAACAGAATTATCTTATATAAGAAGTTGAAGTTGAGCACATTGTGTAAGCGCTTCTTTTTTATAGGTGTTCTTAGTATACCAGAAATTATTGACTTTATATCTCTGACATGGGGACTGTATATGCTTAAATTGGAGGAATATATTAAGAAATGTAGAATCTGGGGCTCCTGGGTGAATAAATAACTGTTTTATAGGTGATCATAAAGGTAGACAATTTTAAATGTATTCTATATGTATTTATGATTTAATAAATTAAATATATACATATTTAAAATTTAGATATGATTACATAAAACAAAGTAATATCAGATATATTTGGTAAAAAATATTAGAAATCATATTTTTTCTGCTTCCACTGAGATAGCATGATTTATTTAAGTCTTATAAAATTCAAAGGCTGAGAAAAGTCAAAGGTTTTGAGGCTAATAAGAGAAGTTGTAAATGTGTCTTCAGAGGGTCCATGGTGGGTTTGGAAACACCATCAGTTAATTCAACACAAGAATCTTGAGGGGGATTTTCCAAGTGAACCAAATATTAGGGCAACAGAAAGACTGTTACTGGAGTCAGAATTTTACATGCCAAAGATTACCAGAGCAAGGGAAATAGTAAACAGTGAGGAGAGTAAATTGTCATTCTCTTGAAACTTTTCTGGGGATGGAGAAACCAAATAGAAACATAGATTAGGATCTTAGAAGAGGTGAACATAAGCATAATCCATGAATTTGACTCCAAATATTTACTCTAAAACACAGAGCTCAGTGTCCTTCTAACTAGATAGATCCCTCACTATATTCAGTATATAGGAGACTTGGACACAACTCTCAAAATGAGAAATAAAACTAAATATATGAAAACATGTATTAAAGACATTGAGATGAAAAAGAAACTCCTCAAGAAAATCTGGAAACTGGAATTGCTGATATTGAAATTTCCTGCAGTTTTCATGATGATTTAGTATTCATAGGCATTTTCTTCCCTTTCAAAATATGGGAATTATATTGCCACAATTACCCATTTGCTATTGTTGAATGTTTGTGTCCTCTCAAAATTCATATGTTGAAATCTTAATGCCCAATGTGAGGGTGTTAGGAGGTGGGGACTTTGGGAAGTAATGGAGAATAATGCCTCATAAAGGAGGCCCTAGAGATCATCCTTGCACCTGCCACCATGTGAGGGCAGAGCAGGAAGTCATCAGTCTGCAACCTAACAGGGCCGTTCCAGAACCCAACCATATTGGCACTCTGATCTTGGACTTCCAGTCTCCAGAAGTATAAGGAATAATGTTTTGTTGCTTATTAGCTAGCCGTTCTGTGGTGTTTTGTTACAGTAGCCCAGATAGATTAGGACATAGCCTCATGAGATATTGCTCTTTCTTAAGCTTATTTTACAAGACATAAACCGCAACAAAATTTAAATATTTTGTATGTTTATAAATTGAAGAAAAAATTGTTTTTCATTTCCTTTTTTGAAATTTACTTGGGATCACCACCATAAAGATTGAGAACCTGCTTGTATAACCTGTATTATACAGGTAAGTTGGTTCTGTGATTTTCTTTTCTTTTAGAATTTTGTCAGATGTGGTTCTGTGAGTTTGGCTTTTTGTATGTTTGTTTTGTTTTTGTAAAGTAGGACACATATATGGTTACATCACAAGTAAAATTTTTTAAAAACCCAGTTAAATTTTAATATCACATAAACAACAAATAATTTTTAATATAAGTATGTCTCAGGTAATTCCGATTATTATACGAAAAGTAATTTTGTTGTTTATCTGAAATTCAAATTTACCTGGTTGTGCTTTTGTATCTTTATTTGCTAAATCTGGCAATATTAGGAACATTTGAAAAGAGGCTCTTTTGGTTAAACTATGGTTATTATACTGTAACAGTGCTATTTCCAGCAGGAGATACCAAATTGAAAGTAAATAATGTGTGTTTTAAAATTTCCCATTGGGAAATCAATTGGTGTATATTATTTCTCTGGAAATTTGATATTTGGAGGTATATGTCTTTTTTTTTTAATTTGGATCTTTTTGTTTTAAGAAGACCACATAATTTAGGCAATTTTTATTCTGACATATGGGACTCATTACAAAACAAGATAGAGTCTGTTTCAAAGATGATCGGTCAGAAACTTTATTGATTAATATGGTAGGAAGCTCCACCAAGTTGTCCAATAAAACTATCCAAATCAGGTATAATACCTGATCATTTTCTAGTTCCAGCGTATGTTCTCTATTTTTCAAGTATTTGAAAGGGTAAAGGAGAATTAACAACACCCTTGCCCCTACATGAAGGAAGGAAAAGGAAACGGAAATAGGATTAGCGTGTAGGAAAAACCTTAAAAGAAATATGAAATATTAGATTTTGTTTAAATGATATAAGAAACAAAAAGATGTGTAGATGAACAAATCCCTCTGGTAACTTGTGTTTGCTATGTTGTAGGAAATGCGATGATCTAAGGAAGTTTTGAGGAGCACAGAGGTTTAGAAAAGAAACTGTGATGAGATGAGCTGCTAATTTGAAAAAAAAATGAATTTGCAGCTAATGAGTCAAGTGCAAATGAAGCTAGAGACTGCGAACTTATTGTTATTTCATTCTACAAATTTGTGAAATTATCTTCTATCTTTAGTAGAGGCAGAAAGAAGATTAACTGAATTAATTTGAGACTTGAGCATAAACTTCGCTAAGCAAGCATGAAGATTAATATCGTTGCCATGGAAAACATCGATTTATAGAGCATGGGATATATACTAGATGGACATATATGTAAAGCCTGCAGAAAGGTGAAAAGATAAATATCAAGTAAAACAATAATTACATCTGAGGGATCTTTATGAGGTCAAATAACCAGCATAATGATGATAAGCTGATTAAAATGAAAGGTTGATGATATATAAATAAAGAGTGAAATATCTGGTTATGCAATAGTCTGTGTGAATACAATTGCTAGAGCATGTCTGTAGGAGTAGGTGACCTTTGAGGAGAAGTTCCACCCAGGGATTAGACACTATTTTAGGATTTATAGAATTATTTTGTCCTAACACTTTTCCCAGAAGGATATGACAAATGACCATTTTACAGTCATCTGGGTTTAATGCCTCCATTTTTATAGTATTCTTATTTCATTTTTTTTTTTTTTTTACTTCAACTTTTACATGCAAAACTCTTGCTATGATACACTCTGAACTCTGGTTGCTGTTTCAACTGTCTTCCATGCAGGTAAATGCAGCTGACTATTCCAGACATTCTTTCTGCTAAAAGATATCTACCTGTTTGTTGTTGTAGTTGTTGTTGGCCTTCAGTTTTGTGTAATGTTAACTCACTACATGTGAATCCAATAGTTCTCTACAGCAGGGTTTGGCTAAATGCCTTAAATTGCCACTCTCTGCCCTCTAATTAAGAAGATTAAGGAAATTCCGCCTGGGTCATCTCCACTTAGTTCAATTGTCAATATATCTTTCATGAAGGTGACTTTGGGTTACTCGTTCATGAATTATTAAATCTGGTCTCATTTTTACAGGTGGAAGTTTCCACATCCTAATTGCAACAGTGTCATGGTTTTCCAGTTGCATGTCTTTTCTATTTGAGATATTGAGATAGGACTGTGGTTTACAGAGAATATTTTATATTTTTGCTTATGTGAACAGTTCACAGAATTCCTTGTAGAACATTTTATAAATTACCAAAACCATCAAAAATAGCATGATGACAAATTATTTCCTAATATCATCCATATGTCTAGGATTACCTCAAAAACAACAAGAACATAAATCTTTTCAGCTCTAGCATAACACTGAGCAAACTGAATCATACCCATTGATAGAGTGGCAATGCCTAGAATTGTTCCTGGTACAAACAATGGTTTAATAAATATCTTGGAATAGATTAATAATTTTAATATCATCACATAAATTATCCATGACATTTAATTAACAATTCTTTATATATATATCTTGTAATGTTTTATATCATTGTCTTATATTTCACTTTTAATATATTTTTGCAAGTATGTTTATGTATAACATATATATAAAAAAGATAAAATTCTTTAATGGAATAACATTCAAAAGCACAGTTACATAAAAAATATAATTATTAAGATTTATTTACAAAATTCTGTACAAAATAAGTCAATGACCTCTATGATATGTAATGTATTTTTGGATATTATGACTAAGTCATTTGATCAGGAAAACCAATTTGGAGCCCCTATCAAAGGTCTTTGTAGACCAACTAAAATCCCAACTCATGAATAGAAAAACAAAATCCAACTCTAAGCACCCAACAAGAGACTTACTTCAGCTTTAAAGACACCCATAGGGTCAGAGTGAAGGGACACAAAAGGAATTTCATGCAAATGGAAACTAATACAGAGCAGAAGTAACTATATTTACATCAGACAAAATTCAGTTTAAATAAAAAACCCCTAACAAGACATGAAGAAGGTCATATAATTATAAAGGAGTCAATTCATCAAAAGGATATGACAACGGTAAGCATATAAGCACCCAACATTGGAGCACCTAAATATACGAAGCAAAGATTAACAGAACTGATGGGAGAAACAGATAGTAACCCAATAATAGTAGGGGACATTAATACTCCACTTTAATAATCATCCAGACAGAAAATCAATGAGGAAATGTTAGAACTGAATCATAATCAGAAAGAAGTAAAATAGTCTCTCATTGTAAATGACATGATCTTAGATATTGAAAACCCTGAAAACTCAACCAAAAAACTATTAGAATAAATAAATTCAGTAAAGTTGCAGGATACAAAATCAACATACAAAATCAGTTGTTTTTCTATACACTAACAAGAAATTATCTGAAAGAAAAATTAGGAGAACCATTTAATTTACAATAGTACCAGAAACAATAAAATATTTAGAAACAAATTTAAATAAGTAGGAAAAAACCTATACACTGAAAATTATGATACTGATGATAGAAACTGAAGAAGACACAAATAAATGGAAGGATAGTGCATGCTTATGGATGGAAGAATTCATATTGTTAAAATGTCCATACTACCAATGGGATCTATAGATAGCAATCTCTATCAAAATTCCAATGATATTCTCCACAGAAACAGAAAAAAAAAACACACTAAAATTTATGTGGAACCACAAAAGATGCCAAATACCCAAAGCAATCTTGAGGAAGAAAAAGCTGAAGGCATCATACTTCCTCATTTCAAACTATATTACAAAACTATAGCAATCAAAACAATATGGTACTAGAGTAAAACCTAACACATAAGCCAACGTAATAAAATAAGGAGCCCAGAAATAAAACCATGCATATTCAGTCAACTAATCTTTGGAAAGGGCACCAAGTGGACACAATGGGGAATGGATAGTCTCTTTGATAAACAGCATTAGAAAAAATGAATACATGCATAAAAATGCACACTGAATACATGTATAAAAATGTATACATACAAAAGAAGGAAACTGATCCCTGTCATACACCACTAACAAAAATTAACTCAAAATAAATTAGACTTAAATGTAAGAGCTGAAACTATAAAACTCCTAGAAAAAAACATAAGGGAAAAGTCCTTTTACATTGATCTTGGCAATGATTTTTTGGATATGACATGAAACCACAGGCAACAGAAGCAAAAATAAGTAAGTGGGGTTACATCAAACTTACAAAAAGTCGAATGGGTTACCAGGGGCTGGGAGTGGGGGGAAGTAGGTAGATGATACTCAAAGGTATAAATTCATTTATAAAATGAATGACTTCTGGGATCTAATGTACAGCATGGTGACTATGGATTATTATTTACTATTAGCTTTAAATTTGCTAAGACAACAATGGTAAAAAGGTTTTAAGATTTTTTTTTTTTCTGAGTCCAATACGGGCTAAAGTTTGTGATGTTCTTCCTTTTACTTTTTGCATAACTACTAGGTATCAGACAATTTTCAAAGTACTTTTAATTATTGCCTATATTCCATAATATAGTTATCTTAAGCCATGGGAATATCTGTTCAGACTCAAAATTAACAATAAAAATTTATGAGTAAGGTTTTCTCTATAAGAGATTCATTTTACATTTTACATTTAATCTATAGGAGATAATTAATCAAAATTAGAGTTTTCCCTTCTTTAGTCATGGGGGAAAGAACATGGAAGAGGGGATGAAATTTGTTCTAAAGAGATTAATGACTAAGATTCTTTTTCTGGCACTGTGTGTGTGTGTGTGTGTGTGTGTGTCTTGAGAGCTCTTTATCAGGCTTAGTTCTTTAAAAAAAATATTTACTTATTGATTCTTCTAAATGTTATGTCACTTTCCTCAAAAGGTTAGAAAAATCTACTAAAGTACTTGAAGCACTCTTGTCATCTTAGAAATGTGTGCTGCACATGGATAATCTATCACCTATAAGAATTTCATTTTCTCCTACTTCATCTTGTTTATCTGTTTCTTATACTAACAGTAAATTCACAAGTTACCAAAAAAAAAAGTGTCCTTTCCTCCAAGGTGGGGTTTAGAACAATTTTTTTGTAGGTCAAATGTTTCTATTGTTTTTTTTTTCCCCAAGTCCCTATTGAGCAAAAACATACATTTCTTGTAAACTATATTTATATATGCTCAAAAGATAATAAAGGAAACTTGCAAAGTAAAGAAATATATTATTTACCTTTTTTTATTATTTTATTTATTTAGAGAGAGAGAGTGCCAGTGTGAGCCGGGGGAGGGGCAGCGGGAGAGGGAGAGAATCTTTAGCAGGCTCCATGCCCAGCAAGGGCCTGATGTAGGGTGCACGGCTCGGTCTCACAACACTGAGATCATGACCTGAGCTGAAATCAGGAGTCGGATGCTTAACCAACTGAGCCACCCAGGTGCCCCAGAAGTATACTCTTTACTTACCAGGTATCAAGAGACTAGGACATATACATGCTTAACATTATCCAGCTTAATTGCTTAAGTCTTTCCTCTATTAAGAACAAGTTATTACTTTGTCAAACAAGTATATATAATATGACTTTGCTAGGTTTGAGGACAAAGGCTTCATTTTATGATATTTTCTGCAAATTTTTATATGAATTTCTCCATGTATATTAGATAAAATATTTTATGATTTTATGTCATGGGAAAAGTGCTTTACTATATTGTAAATATCTTACACTGCAATAAGTAACTCAGAATTCTATTATTATTTTGTGGATTTACTTCAAACACTGATATACAGAAATTCTCTAGTGTACTTCAATTACTAGGCCAAAAACTGAGGTGATTTTTTTTGTTAAATGTAGTTTTTTTTTTAAGTGTATCTAAAGACTTTATTTGAAAGTTGCTAAGAGAATAGATTTTAAAAGTTATCACCACACACACAAAAATTTTGAATTATATAGGGTGATAGATATGTTAGCTAACTTTGTGGTGATCATTTATGGTACATACATATTTAAAATCACTGTGCTCTACATGGAATGTTACATGTCAATTGTTATCTCTATAAACCTGGAAAAAAAGAGCACACAGTAATGACTGGTAAAAGTAAAACAAAAACTTCTAGTTTTCTCTTAATTGACCTAAGAGGTAACAGTTTAAAATAATAACAGCAACAGTGTATACAATTATGCATGGGTAGGTATATATTTATGTATTATGTTATATAAGCTTATGTATGAATGAAATGAGTGACAGCAATGATACAAGGGGTGGGAGGGAGGAATTAAAAAGATTTGTCATAGGTATTTGTATTACTCATTGAGTAGCACAGTGCTATTTGAAGTGGAGTTGGGTTACTTGAAAATATATATGGAAAACTTTAGGCCAACACTAATAACAGTTAAAGGTAAAAAAACAACTATACTTGATATGCTAAGAAAGGAGAGAAATAAATATTGTCTGGTAATTTGGTGGTAGGAGGAAAGGTAAAATCTAATATAATATAGTGGTTATCAAATACCAGTTCTTGTTCAGGTCCAAACCTGGTTGTATTATTATCAATTTTAAGTACTCAAAAAATACGTAATGTCTATGTCCCTACCTCCAGCTAGATGATAGAGACTAGTTATCTTTATTAAAGTAAAAACAAAATCTTCCCCAGTTCTTTTCCTAATATGTAGCTCCCTAAGAAAGTGCATAATCATGTTTATTATTTTCTAAAGTAGAACTAAGTTCTGAGAAACAATCTTCCTTCCAAAATCTCCACTAATGCTGCGTAACTTGTGTAATTCCTATCACTCTCTAAGGCCACAGCTGAAATTTCACTTAATCAAAATACTACACGACAGGAAAAAAATACATCTGAATATGCTACATTATGTCGAAATAACTAACAGCTCTTTTAAAGAAAATTTATAGACAAATATTCTCTAAGTGAAAAGATTAATGCTAATGTCCCTATTCCTATTTGTTAGATTCACCTCTTCTTATAGATAAGTCCCTAAAATAAGGCACTAGTATCTATAGCTCTCTGCTTTCAGTGAAAGTTTAAACAGCTTGCTAGTATGTCTGGGGAAATAATTTAGTTCAGTGAGTATGGGAAAATGGAAAGGAAGCCTGGACAGCAAATGTGGTTATTGAGGGAGAACCGCAATGAGAAAAGCTCATGGAAGGCTGCAAGGTAGTGAGTACAGGTGTTTGGAAATCTACATAAATAAAATGGATATGCTCCATTTAAAGGTTGCTTTCCTTGGAGTGTTTTCTGGACTAGCAGCTGTAGTTATATAGAAAGAAAACTAACTGAGCCAGAAGGACTGGATTCAATTCTAAACTCTGCCAATTTCTAGATGTGTCATCTATGAAAAGTCACAAAACTTTTCATGTCTTAGTTCTCATATTTTCAAAACAAAGTCAGAAATATCTTAGAGTTTTCAGGAAAGAAAAGAGGATAACATATTAATTTCAATTATTATTATTCTGCTATTATTGTTACTACTACAACACCTTGGATGACTGATGTGCAATATTTACCCACATATAATTCACTGGATCAGTTCTCTGGATTATATTTTAGTTTAAAAATGCAAAAACTACCAAGCCACAGTGGAGTATTTGGAACACGTTAAGAGAAATCAAAAAGAAAACAGCATTTTAACTATTAATTACATCATTAGAAATAATCTGGCATATGATGGGAAAGTGTTTGATAAGTTAAGAAGGGCTTTTAGAACTGGAGCAGAAAAAGAGTCAACGTTAACTTTTGCCAATGGGTCAAGAGGAAGGGAAGGAATTAAATGAAAGAAAACTGAACTAAGACCTACCGTTTAAAGATGCGTGCAATTGCAGGGTTAGTGAGCACTTGACCCATGAAAAATTATGACTTTTTAGATAATGGTTTCCTAGCTAATATTCATCAGTGCCATACTTCAGGGAATTTAAGGTATTACAATTCTAACACTGCTTCATATTTAAATTCTGGTTTTCAATATTCAGGAAGGTCTATGAGTATAGGATGGACATTTAAGTTCCCTGATTCTTCATTTAATCCTCTGACTTAAAGAATAGGATTTTTTAACAGAACACTCAAGGACTCAGTGGATCTCCAGCATTAATTAAAACTTCCTCTGTAATCTTTTGTCAGAATATCATTAAAATATATTAATCCCCATGACTTTTCATGAAAAAAAATGGAGATAAAAAATTCACAGACTAGCAAATAAATGTGTATTCCAACATAGATAGGAATTTAGAGTAACTATGCTTAATCTATTTGGATATGCAAACATTAATGTTGTTGAAAAAATAAACAAAACTTAGAAACAAAAACTAACTTTTTGATCCAAAATGAAATCAAGATTTAAGTGTTTTATGCAATTGTGTTCAACTTTATAAAATTAATTTAGAAGGCAATGTCCTGGCAGCAGGATGATTTTTAATATGATGAGGCACTTGATCCATGTCTTCTCTTATTCTTTCCTAGTATATTTTTTTCTTTTTCATCCCTGATTTTTAAAAAATGCTTTAGTATCCCAAAAAGTGGATATTGGTAATTTCAAGATTTATTTGAGTATAAATGAGTGCTTTGATGGGTTTCTAAGGGCTGCTTGGATCCCTAATGTAGATGATATTTACTATTATGATGAAATAGTATGCATAAGAAACAATAATGGAAGTTCTATGGAATGTGCCAATATGAACATCATTAAAACATAATTTCCCTAAGTTAAAAATCTATAAAAAATTAAGGATAATAAATAATTCATATTCTTTAGGAATTTATAATATTGACTAGACTTTATGCCTCTGATAGTAAACAGTAATAAAGATAAATTCATTTCCCACTATTCATTATAGTACATCCCACTGGACATTATAGGTCTTAAAAACCTGAAGACAAATCCAAGGGTGGAGATAACAAATGACAGCATATACATGCTTTTATTATTATGACTTGTAATTGGATAACATAAGTTGCTGAACTGTGGAGTGATTTGTTAATTGCTTTCTATGTTAACAATATAACAGAGACATGGAATACAAAATCCTTTCATCATTTAGAAAAGTGAAATCCAGGAATTGACTTTCGAGAGCCATGGTTTTCCTGTCAAGACAGACGGGCTTAGTTTTAAAGGCAGTGATGTGCACCAGGATCATAACAACCACACCCGTGGTAACTAAGCTACCATTTGTCCTCTTCAGAAACTGTTGAAGTTATCTTCTGTTTTATTTTTTATTTTTTTTAATTTTTTTTTTTAAGATTTTATTTATTTATTTGAGAGAGAGAATGAGATAGAGAGCACGAGAGGGGAGAGGGTTAGAGGGAGAAGCAGACTCCCTGCCGAGCAGGGAGCCCGATGCGGGACTCGATCCTGGGACTCCAGGATCATGACCTGAGCCGAAGGCAGTCGCTCAACCAACTGAGCCACCCAGGCGCCCTTCTGTTTTATTTTTTAAATGAATTTATTTAACATAATAGCATGAGATTCCTAAGCACAGGAGGAGAGAGAGGAGAATCACAGACGAAAAACTAAAATGCTTTTTCTTCAATACCCTTCCCCACGTTTTCATTAACAACTTTATTTCTTCCTTTGAATCTTGTTGCAGATTAATCCTTTTAGCAGCTCTTCTCCAACATTAATTCTTCCATCTATGGGAAGAACACATTCCCATTAGTTCTCTGGATTTTGCTTTTACTAACCTTCCTTTTTCTCTCCTCTGATTCTCTTTTGTTCTTCCTTCTCATATTTTCAAACTCTCACTTGCTATTTGATTTTTTTGCAAAATCAAATCTGCTCTTTTTACTTTTTCCTTCTAAGAATATATTCTCCCAATAAACTTTTCGCTTTATGACTATTAATAGGCCAGTAGTATTGTTGCTATTGTTAGTCTTTTCCTGACGTTCTTTTTCTTTCCATTACTTTACTATGAAGTTCTCTATGTATTAGTTTAACGCAAGCCTCTTTTAAACTACTTGTAGCTGAGTGTTTTTCTTACAGTAGCACAATCTCTTACCCATTTTGTCTTATGCTGTGTGTCCTTATTTATGTCCTCCTCATTTCCTTTTTTTAAATCATTTTGAATTGATTATGGTAATTTTTAATTCCCATTCTCTTAAGACTCCAATTTTAATCTTCTAGATTTTAAACCAGAGAGCATGTAAACTTATACTTTAGATTTAAGACTTATCTCAACAATGAATTTAAGCACTCTGAATCCCTTCTTTTCCTCTATGAATTCTAGAAAGTCGTCGATATCTTCTATATCCATTCCCTGATTTCATACATTTTTGTTTTTTTATAAAGGTAAATTGAATTCATACTCACTCATAATTTTACTAATTCTATATTTTAAGAAGGCTTGTACCTCAGATCTACTTTCTGAAATTATTTTTCTTCTTCCCAAATATTTTTATATTTGTTTTAGTAATTCTTCCCAATTTTCTATCTGTGTTCTATTCTAGCTTGACAGCTAACTAGGAATATAATTCAAGGTGACACGATTTTTTTTAACGTTTTAAAAAACAACATTCCACCGTCTTTCCAAGTCCACTGTTAGCTTCTGAAGAGCCTATGGCTGAACTTATTATCATGCAGGTTATCAACTTTTCAAGGTCGTGGGAAACAGCATAATCAGACTTATGTTTTAGATAAGTTCCCTGGAGGCATTATGAAGACTGAAAGGAAATGGGAAAGTGTCCAGTGTCAGGAGAAGAAATATTTTTGGTTCTCAAATTCCAAATAGGGATTTAGGGCTTTAAAAAAGGTAAGCGTGGGTGGCTCAGTTGGTTGGGTGACTGCCTTCGGCTCAGGTCATGATCCCAGGGTCCTGGGATCGAGCCCCGAGTCAGGCTCCCTGCTCGGTGGGAGGCCTGCTTCTCCCTCTCCCACTCCCCCCGCTTGTGCTCCCTCTCTCTCTGTCTCTCTCTCTCTCTGTGTCAATTAAAAATAAATAAAATCTTTAAAAAAAAAAGGCAAGGAGAATAGGAATAAAAGAAAAGATAATGATACGTTTAAGGGTGGATTATTTTTTTCTTTTTAATAATGAGCCAGTAAAACTAGTGCACATGAGGAAGAGTAGGGAGTGAACTGGATGTTTCCAATTTGGGTGATTGGGAAAAGGGTAAAACATTGATCTAATACAAGATCATATATTAGCCTTGAGGACCTCCCATGGTATGAGAGGGAGACAAGGAGTAGAGCCTAGTGGTTCAAACAGTAACTATCAGAGCCAGACTATCCATTTGGTTCAAAGCCTAGGTCTAACACGTACTATATCTAAGTAAATATCACTCAATTATTTTATCTCTTTGTGCCTCTGCTTCCTCATCAGTAACATAATAATAATTATACCAACTCATAGGGTATTGTGAAGATGAAACTATACACACACACACACACACACACCTACTTTAATCCTGCAAGAGGCTTTTTTGTTCATTGAAAGAGCTCAGTGGCAAAGCACTGTAATATTTTGAACTCAGGCCTATCAGTAGACTAAGTAGGATGCTGGGAAATGCCCTTCCTTCAAAGAACCATTCTGAACAATTTCAGTCTGTGGACTGAGCAGCCTCAATCTCTAACTCCAGATCTGATCTGATTCATAGAGTCATATTATTCAGTGTGTGTAATGCTTTAAATTTTTTATAGAAGATAATAAGGAAAGGATCAAATTCACACTCCACATGCCTATCTTCCTGCATTTGAAGAAAGACCCATGTTTCTGAACCACGTCATGGTATCAGACATAACTTTTGCATCCTGCAGCACTGGAATAGCTCAGTCGAAGTTTCACTTTGTAAATCAGATCTACAAAGGGCAGTATTCTTCTATGCACCCTGAGTCCACCAAATTTAGAAAATAAAAAATACAGGAAAACCACTTAATTTTGAATATCAGATTTACAAAAATATTTTTTTAGTCTAAGTACATCCTGTGCAATAGTTGGAATATATACTAGCACATATATATTATTTATCTAAAATTCAAATTTAATTGAGCATCCTTAATGTCATCTGGCAAACCTGAGGATGTTGGCAAGCTTCTGTGCTTTACCACAACTGACCTAAACCAACTTCCATTCAGCAGAGTTCCTTTACCCCAGTAGGTATAATAAAAGAGCACGCAGATGAACTGGAATTTCCTCTAAAGATATTTGGAAAATAAGGATACCCATAAATATAAAGCAAGAAGGAGATTTCAAGCATTGGAACGAGACAGATTGGACAACAAGGCTCACCTCATTTGTGTGTATGGGTAGGTGAGTTCTTGAAAGGACTTGGAGGTGCGATGGCTTCAAGGATTAGCATGCTGGGGATATTTGGGGATTTATTCATTGCATAAATAGTGGTTACATGTTTAATAATACAAGACAGATAAGGCATATAAACAAAAATTGAAAAAAAAAATTAAGCCCACTAGTATGAAGAGCCACACAAACCTTTAAGGGAATTAACAGAGGAATTCATAAAGTTGGAAGAGGAAACATAAAGTTAGCCTGAAATATTAGATATCAAAAGAAGGGAGAGCATGCCAAAGCATACACAATGCTCAACAGCTTCGCTGTCAAATATGAAATTTAAAGTTAGCCTTGGAAAGGTCGTCTTCACTATAGGTTGTAGAAGAACAAGGAATAACAACGTAGTTAAAAATATATAGAAGAGAAAAAAAAAATCAACGAACCAATCAAACAAAAATATATAGAAGAGTAAACTGCTATAGTTAAGGAAGATATAAAGTTTCCATCTCAACACTTCTATTAAAAACCGTATTGATAACATAATTAAATGCATATAATTCCAAATTTATAACATGAAGTGACTCAGATAAATTATTTTATTTTCAAAATATTTAACAAATACAAAATCTTCGAAAAGATTTAAATTTAATAGTTTCACTAGCCTAACCAAACAATAGCTTATTTTACCTGCCCTAATATAACTAATTATTCATAGTTTACACACTGCCTACAGCTTTATTGACACTAAAAATAGATTGTATGTGAACTTACCATATGACTCTTTGAATTAAAAACACATATATGCGTTACATATATATCTATATGATTAATGCTTTTAGATTATGTTACTATTGTTAAAATGCTTTTCATAGGATTATTTTAGCATTTAAAAAGTATAGTAGATATTTTCTTTTGTATTTTCCTTAAATATCTAAAATTATTATGTGTGTGAGTATGTGTAGGTGTGCATAGCATGTATGTAGGATGTTAATGAGGGGGTATGTTAACGATATACAGAGAAAGAGAATGTGGAAAGTAGGTCTCAGCTATTTGCTGAGTCACTGTGAAAAAATAGTAACTGAAAACTTTTAATTATTTACGTAGTGAATTCCAAACATTTTTCCACAATAGTGCACATATGCTAAAATTTACAAGAAGTTTAAATGAAGTGGTTTTCCCTAAAAATTTACTGAATTATTTTGAGGCAAAAAAGAGACGTCTACATAGAATAGATTCTGTTTAGGGAGGAGGGTATTTGGAATTAATATGCCATTTACTATCCAGACTATTTTTGCCATTTCTCATTATAGAAAGGCTCAGAATTGATTATGAAATTCAAATTTGCATAGAGGTTGTAATAATATCCATTTATATTTAATAAAATCCATGATTGTGAGTTATATTTGCAAATTATAAAGCAAGCTTTTAAGATAAATTTCCTGTTTACTGAGTACCTGTGCTATTTTCCAGTTTGGCCATAATTCATAGACATTTCAGATAATTTGCTCCCCTGGACAGTATATCATGGAAAAACAGACTCAATCTAAGAAAACAATCTGAGAGACAAGATAGCATAATGGTTGAAAGCTCAGACTGTTTTGTCAAGCTTCATGAATTCAAATCCTACCTGTATCACTAACTATATGACAGGAGGAGATTTATTTAATTCTCTTTGCTTCCCTTTCATTATTTGAAATATGGAATAAGGAGTATTCACTTCCAATGTTCCAAATCTAAAATTTCAGAAGAGGTCCATGATAACGTAGTTAAGAGTATCGAATCTAGAACCAAATAATTTGGATTCAAGTCAAAATTCTGCAGTTCATCAGTTGGTTAGCTTTGGGAAAAAATAATTGACTTTCTCTGTATCTTTGTAAAATTATAAAATAAGAGTTTTAAAATTAGTTCGTACACTTATTTTGAAGATCATGTGAGTTTATTCATGTGAAATGCTTAGAACAATACCTGCTTTAGATAAGTTACGTTATAAATATAAGCTATTCCCTAATCTTATAAAGACTGAATGACTGAACAAAAGAAAAGAAAGCCCTAAAAGAATGCCTAGAAAAGAGGCAGTGCTCAATTGATATTATCCATTGAGTTAGTTTCTCTTAGCTGCCATAACAAATGACCACAAGTCTGTGGCTTAAAACAACAGACATTTACTAGAGTTCTAGAGTTCAGAAGTCTGGAAACAAGGCATCAGCAGGTGGCTGTAGGTGTGCCTGAGCACAGGGCCACATCTCTCTCTGCTTGTCTCCATATTGCTTCTCCTCTGGATGTGCGGGGATCTAATCTCCCTCTGCCTCTTTCCTGAAGATATTTGTAATGGCATTTAAAGCTCTCCCATATAATCCAGAATGATACACTTATTCCAGGGCCCTTACCTTAATCACATCTACACAGACCATTTTTTTCCAATTGAGGTAATATTTATAGGTTCTAAGGATTCGGATAGAGATATAAATTTTGGAGCTGCTATCAGCCTAACTAACATAGTTATTTACTGAGATTTATTTGCTGTTACTTGATATTTTTCATTATACTGTATATCGCATTTTGTATAACACTATTTTTTAAAGTACTTTTGATGACTTAGCACAAGGTGATAAAACATACACATGATTTTAGAAAAAGGCATGTAAGGAACTACGAAAAATAGCATTTATTGAATTTAAAGTTTTGATTTAGCAATTTCTTAATATCAAATTATCTGTGAATTTGATTTTGTCTTTACAAGATTCAGTTTATGTTAATTCTCCAAATTGAATTGGAAATAAAATAATGAACTTTGAAAATAACTAAAAATGTTTAGACACTGCATCGTATATATATTTCTCCGTTTTTTAAAAACATAGATATTCCAGTAATGAAAAATATACAGTAATACTAGGGTATTGGTATTTTTTTAGTACTTGGCACTTTATTAATTAAATTAATATATGTGGAATAATAATGAAAATGAGTCATTTTCCTGCCTCTGTGTCTTAACATACCAATTTTACTCAGCTATAACATTTGCTTAATATCTAATTTTTCCAGCCACTTACTTTCTACTAAATTATAAAGTAATTCATGAGACTTGATGCAGTTTTAAATGCAAAAGGTATAATGAATGCTGAATTTCATATATAAATTAATTTGCAGGTTGACTTGAACTTCAATTTTAATGTTTTCTAAGGAGTGGTTATTAATTAGGAGCCCATGAATCTCTGAAGTTGTAGGACTAAATTTTATTCAGAAGTACATGTTTTCTGGGGAAAAACCGCAAAATATTCATCAGTCTTTCAACAGTGTCAATGATCCAAACATTTTTAAAATCACAGCTCTAAAGCATAAAATGATTTTTATGGTGGCATTATCTAAACATAGCCATCTCATTCATTCAACAAATTATGTTTCTTATTAGATAAAAACCTGTGCAAGTGACTGGGATTTTAGGAAATCAATAACCAAGAGTCCCCTTTCCACATCTGAGATGAACAATTGAGAGAGATCCAAGAGTCAAGCAGATGCAAATCAATATATCATTTATATTTCTGATTAAAGCTGTCTGGAAGATGTGACCTTATTCTGTGCCACAGTGAGTTTGCTAATAACCCTCTGAATGTAACTATTTCCCCCAAGCCCCGAGTCTCTTCTATGGACACACAGCCAAGCTTTCTACACACCCTTAAGCATGGAGGACCCCTGGCAAGTGCTGAGTTAACACCTTCAGCTCTTTCTCCCCACTTCCCCAGTCAGATAACTCACTCCTCCATGGGAAGAAATTGCAAACAGTGCAGATTCTGTCAGAGGAGCCTCTTGAAGGAAAGTCTTACACACGGCTGACTGAGGTAAGGAGTTCCAGTGCTCTTTGCCACCACTCTCCACTTCCTTTATTCCCTTGTATTTAGCTTTAAACCTGAAATCTATGAGGAAGAGATTATCAATTCATGGTGACAGTCCTGCTTCCACTTACTTAAGTTTCTTCATAGCTTCCAATTCTGAAAGCTTTCTTGGATGCTTTTACAGAATCACCAATGGGTCATTTTCCTTTTGTGCCGACAATACTTCAAAAATGGGCCATAACAGTTCACCGTTTAAGCTAACTTAACAACCTTTCTATATCCAAGATAGAAAATTAACCTGCTATTTTACACTGTAAAGAAAAATTTCCCTCCTCATTTTATCTCATTAAAACCCATCAGAAGTACTTCAACAAAATTAAATAGCCTTGTAAACCAACACCAATAATACAGCTGTGATAACACAGAGATGCCATAAACTTGAAAAAAGTGCTTTTCAGATATTAAAATGTATAATGGATATTGAAGCTTAAATATTAAATTTGTTTGCAAGTTCAAGTCTCTACGAATTAAAATCCTGAGGAATTATAGTAAAAATCAATCTCTGAAAAAAGTGCTTTTCATATATTAAAATGTATAATGGATATTGAAGCTTAAATATTAAATTTGTTTGCAAGTTCAAGTCTCTACGAATTAAAAATCCTGAGGAATTATAGTAAAAATCAATCTCTACTGCATTAATGAGTTAAAATTCAAAGTAATTAAAACCCAGAATTCACATGTCCCAATGTTTTATTCTGACAATACTAAGACAGATATTTCCCCCAATAACTTGAAAATGGTGTGGTTTCTTGGACTGCTACATCTTCTACTAGAATGAAAGTAGTGTCCTCAGGTTTTTAAAAGAGAATTTTTCCATGTATCACATTTAAAGAGTCCAAATAAATGAAAAGCACACACAGGATTTATACAACACTTACCTTGACTACCCCCAACATACCCCCCCCACATGCACATGTATGTGCACACTCACAAAACTTAGAAAATACTAAATGCCTTGCCTCTAGAGCAGTTACATGGAGAAAAACAATGTCCACAGTACACAAGGTTGTAGGAAGCTCAGTTACATTTGAGAGGATCCATAAATCTTGGGTTCAGCTTTACCCGTCATTTGATGGGAGCACAGTCCATAACCAGGGCTTTACATAATGAAATAAATCCTCCAAAATACAGCTAGTTAAGTAATTAGGTTTACTATGTAGGGGGGCATTTCACTGTGAATACTTTCCCAAGGAGTGGCATTTTAATAAAATTAAAATTTTTGTTTTCCATATTGGGCATATTTAATTCCTTTAAATTTAGATTTAGCCTTGAGTGAGTTGTTTCTGGTATTCAAGTTCTCAACTATTACTCACTCGTGATCTCCAATCTGCAATCTTTTATGAGCAGGCCTCTGATACTCGGCCACATCGGCTTCCTCCACTGCCTTTGTTGTGAAATATCTTAAACATAAACAATTTCTCTCATAAGGAAGCTTTCTCCTTCCTTGCAATTTTATTATTTATTTATTTATTTATTTTTCAATCAGTCAGAAAAAGAAGGAGAAGGAGGAGGAAGGAGGAGAAGAGTAGTTATCCTCAGGACATTTCTGAACTGAAGCTTATGTTACTATTTCTGAATTTCAGATTCAAGATTCTTGGAGACGATTCAATCCGTGCACATGGTTTCTCAAGTGCCCATTTCATTCCCCAAATCTCAAATGTCCCACTGAGCTATAGTTACTTTGGTTTCATCTATTCCTTCCACAGTAAGATATGCCTGTAGTATTCATTTTCACTTGCTGTTACTTACTGCTTTCTAGAGCCTTCACCTAATTTGTGATAGTTCAACCTACAGCTTAAGTAGATCCTTTTCATTTTTTACATCATGTAAGTCTACCAATACTTGCTAGGTTTGAGGTAATATATCCCTTCCCCTGCAATCATTTGCTTTTTGGTCCTTCCACAGGTTCATTCAATGATTTTCCAATATTTTGTCCTTCTTTTCTGTTAAAATTCTTTGTGCCTCTATCAGTTGTTAAGACCTAGAAACAAGTAAAATATCTAATTCACTTCTAATATCCTTTGTCATACCAGATAAAACATGGTTTTCTAAAATTTCTGTCTGTCTATCCTGGCCTTCAAGATCCCACTTTCTTTTTCATGTCACTCTGGTCTATTATTTAATATGCTACTTTTCTCTTAAAGAAACCTCTGTCTTTTGGCTTAGTTAAGTACGCTACAACTTCTATCATGATAGATAAATTATAGCGTGATATTTTAAGTGACTGTATTGTTATTGCTTCTTGTTCTGTTGTTGTGGTGTTGTTTTTGCTGCTATTTGTTTGCTGAATGAATTTTCAGGAGTAATTTTTGTTCTTTCGCCTGAGAGTTTTTGTTTTCAGAGCAGTTTTAAGTTTGCAATGAAATTAAGAGGAAGGTACAGAGATTTCCTATAAAATGCCCTGCCCCACAACATGCATAGCCTTCCCCACTCTCAACATTACACATCAGAATACTAGTAGAGATTTTACCGAGGATGAACTTACATTGACATCATAATCACCTAACATCCATAATTTATCTTAGGGTTCACTTTTGGTATTGTACATTCTATGAATTTAGACAAATGTGTAATGATATATATATTTATCAGTGTAATATCATACAGAATACTTTCAATGCCTTAAAAATCTTCTGTACTCTGCTTATTCATCTGTCTTCACTTTCTCACCTCTGGTAACCACTGATCTTTTTATTTATTGTCTCCATAGCTTTGCCTTTCAGTTACTAATTCTTTAAAGTCTGTATTTATTGCCATGTATAGCCACTGATAACTCTGCTCAGCTAGCTTTCAGGGCTGCTAATGATTTGTTAGGTTTTTTTTTTTTTTTTTTTAATGTCTTGAACCATAAGTCTTTTGCCTATTGCCAGAAGGACTGTGCCTAGGTTTGGACATGACTTTAATACTCATGTAGTTTACAGTTTAGCCTTACCCTTCCAATTCCTGCTCACACAGGACCTCAAGGTCAACAAGAAGTGAGAATCTGGGCTTTCTTCCATCTTTCAAGGTCTGAACACATCTTTGCATTTGTATAGCCTTTAGTTCTCCTGTAATATTTCAGAGCTCTTCAAAGTCCTATATGAACAGCTCATTTCCTAGATCTTTCTGTAAAATTTTTGGCCAGCACTTCTTTGCTCTAACATGTATCACAGCTTTAGGCAGCTGATATCCAGTGGCCACAATGTTGAATGGGGAAATAAATGAAAGTCACAACCTGAGTTTCTAAGTATTACATTTCTGTAATAGACATAGTATCCCAGTGATGCTTGAGAAAACTATTTTTGCTATAGATGAAGGAAAGTGGAGATAGACTCAAGATTGAAGACTGGCTAGACTTTGTGAGTTTGTAAGTGGGGAGGCTGTAAGGATCAATGTTCCTCTGCTAAGAGAGGAATTTGGTCATTTCCTCAAAATTTAGATGGGAGCTAATGTTTGTGGAGGTCTATTTGTGGCATCTGTATGTCTATGTTTTATCATTATCAACAATTCTTCAGAACCAAGATTAGGTAAGAGGATGCTCCATTAAATTTTCCACATGTTTTTTTAGTATTATTTTGCTATTTTATTATAGCAGCCTAATTATGTTTACAAAAAATGTCACCTGGCCAAGAGATACAGCACTGTATTTAGATTCACATTAATACATAATAATAATGATAAATCATTATAATAATAAAGTATCTGGCATTTGTGGAGTACCTACTATACATGAGGAAATAGTATAAGCATCTTAACATCTTATATAAATCTCAGAATAACAGGAAAATGGTTATTTCCTCTATTCTACTTATGAATAAACTTCATCAGAAAGCATAAGAACTATTTTCTAAGCCCAAATAGCCAGTAGAAGGTAGAGTCAGAGGCACTTTAATTCCAGAGGCTATCATCTTTTTTTTTTTTTAAAGATTTTATTTATTTGAGCGAGAGAGAATGAGAGATAGAGAGCACGAAGGCAAGAGGGTCAGAGGGAGAAGCAGACTCCCCGCTGAGCAGGGAGCCCGATGCGGGACTCGGTCCCGGGACTCCAGGATCATGACCTGAGCCGAAGGCAGTTGCTTAACCAACTGAGCCAGCCAGGCGCCCTCCAGAGGCTATGATCTTAACCATACATAAAACAGAGGTATGGGGGAAACAGTATACTTAATCAAGTTTTTGAGCTGTTGTTTGCTTTTAAATTCTAGGGAATCTCTTGTTCTAATTCAGTGCAAAGCAGAATATGGCTCTGGACTCATATAAATCTTGATTCTATCCACTCTTACACAGTTGGAGCAAGTTATGTAAGCTTCTTGAACCTGAACTAACTTGAAAACAAAATGCAAATATAAATACCGGCCACCTAGACTTCTAATGAGGATTCCAGGAGATAATGAATGCATACAACTTAACTGAGTGATTGGCAAATGTCAAACATTTAGGAAAAAGGCATCTATGGATTTGTGCGTGTGTGTGTGTGAGAGAGAGCGAGCGAGAGTGCGCACTAATATTTTAGTTCCGTGTGGTGTGTGTACTTATTTTTGCCACTCTTTTAGTGCTGTGGAGATTTGTAATGGGATGAGCCCAGAGCAGATTCCTGTTTACATTAAATAAACACATTTGATGCTGGCTGCCAAAAGTGTTTCTTATTTATCTATTCACTGATACCACATAATTCCTAATGCATCTCACAGGTAGTCATTGCTGACAGTCCAGGGTACTTTTATAATCAGAATACATAATAGCACAGCTTAATGCCACTATTTCTTTGATTTTGGCCTTGGTCTGCTGTGCTCCTTCTCTGTATCCCTAACTTCTATCTATTCTTCAAGGCCCAGAATAAGAGTCACTTACTTAATGCCGTGTTTGGCATTCCTCTGCCAAAATTAATTTTTTTATTTCCCATCAAGTATCATTCAAATATTATTTGAGTTATATATTCTTACAATCAATGAAATGGTTAATATATCTGGTTTCAATTAGATTAAATGATCCTTACAACAAGATAAGGGTCCTATTAATTTTCTACCAGTGCTGAGCCCAAATCCTTAATATCATGATGATTTGCATTAAGTAAATGCTGAATAGATATTGTCTATTAAAATATAGATTGAGGCCTGATTGCAAAGAATTTAAGGAAGAAGTTGAAGCATATAATTTTCACACTCCGTATCCCTTTGTGAAAATTACTTCTTTTGTTTTTGGATATCCTGCATGCAGGAAAATGAAAGAATACTAGAGGGGAAAATCATATTGCACAAAGACTGCTTTAAGCATTTCTAATACCTAACTTACTGCCCTGCATGGAGTTATGCACGTGCATATTTGTGAGGAGATATGCTTATAAATCTTTGTGCTGACAGTACAATAGAGAGCTCTAAGTACATTTTGGTGCATACCTGGTATTTTCTTTCTGAACTCAATAAGAATGTAAATGAAATTGCACAGCCTGTGTGTAAATATGCTATATACATAGACTTGGAATACCTACATTGAAGCCATAAAAAAAGAAGAAAAGAAAGAAAGAAAGAAAGAAAGAAAGAAAGAAAGAAAGAAAGAAAGAAAGAAAGAAAGAAAGAAAGAAAGAAAAGAAAGAAGCCTAGTAAATAAATGCATTTTTGACTCTGAGACTTGTGGAAATGTCTGACAGTGCAAAATGTCATCTTGAATGTAGTGTATACTGACTCTGTGGTATCCGAAAGATGAATGTCAAGTCATGGGAAAATGAAAGAGGCACTGAAAAGGAGGATAATATCTTCACTCAAACATACTTATATTTCAGTTATGACTGAAAACAGAACTCTGCTGAAAAGATTGAAAAAATAACAGTGCAACTACAATACTTTTGTCTTCTTACGACTCTGAAATGCCAATTTCCTACTGTTACTGTTATATACAATTTTCACACATATTTGTAAAAAGGAACACAGGAACAGGAGTGGAATCAAAGTGGAAGAGAAGAAAAGAAAGAGCTTTTTTTCAACTGCAATCTCATTTAATCCTTGGTGACTTTTCAATCTGAGTGGATTACTTTTTATGCTTTACCACATATGTTCCAGGTAGAGCTTCTGTAAATCTTACCTGCATCTAACTCCTTAAAATCCATATGGAACCCAAATCTATTTTAAGTAAATATTTTATCCAAATACTTGAACTGTATTTTTTAAAAGTGGTGTGTGCGATAACGTGGTTTGAATATCTGATTAATCTCATGAGGAAAACAATGATGAACTTAAATTCTTAAAGACATAAAAATTAGAAAAGAGCCTCCATGCCATCTTCCTCTCGCCTGAACCAGAACTTTAAACAAACACTGTCACTCACTGGAATAAATTATGCCTTTGCAAATCTAATAGAAGAAATAGGGAACAGATTAAAGACTCAAGGGGACATGCATTCTCACTAATCTCATAAATTTATCTACTTTCTAAAATTTGATTTAAATCACATCTTACATCATTTTCCCCTGACTTTCCTTCACTTTTGCCAAATTATTTACCCCAAAATCTTAGAAGAAACTAGAAGAAGTTCCCTTCTCCACTTACAGAATCAGCTAATGTTTTTTTTGTTTTGTTGTGTTTTTTAAAGATTTTATTTACTTATTTGTCAGATAGATAGAGAAAGAGCACAAGCAGGGGGAATAGCAAGCAGAGGGAGAGGAAGAAGCAGGCTCCCTGCTGAGCAAGGAATCCAGTGCAGGACTCGATCCCAGGACCCTGGGATCATGATGTGAACTGAAGGCAGATGCTTAACCAACTGAGCCACCAGGCATCCCTTAGCTAATGTTTTATGCTGAAATAACTGTACAGTGACTGTGTTCCTGTAACTGGGTACAGTATGTATAAAGTTCTGAATTATGTTTCATTATTTAATTTTACTACATTGTAAGATCTTGAAACAAATTATAATATCTAAATAGTTGGTAAATTTGTCAGCTGTCATCATATATTGTAAAGCATTTTAAAGAAAATGATTTAATATTTTGAATGGCTTGGAGTGAGAGGTCAAATGAGATAGATCATTTTCTTAAAATCTCTTTTCCTATTGTGTTTTTATCTGGAGTTTCTAACATTCATTGTTTATTTCCTCATGTTATTTCATTAATGACTCAATGTTCTTTCTAATTTTTTTTTTCATACAGAATATTCCAAACATCTTATACTAGTCTGCCTGTGTTAGATTTGGAGGGTTGGTGGTAAAAATTTTAAACTATTCTAGTGGAAATGAAGTTTTTTTTTTTTTTTTCAGAAAATAAAAATTATTCTGCTCCAAAGTGGGAGGAAGGGAGTTTTGTAAGCTGTAATATATCTAGGTATCTGATCATTATATCATCATCGTCTTAAGTGTTCAGAGTTGCAGCCAGTAAATGGAGATAGACTGCTAGATACAGAAATGGATAGATAGATAAGAGAGAAAGAGAGAGAGATCTTGCTTTTGAAAAGCACAACTATTTAGTCTTGGCTTATTCCATTTAAAAAATAACACTGCTGTTTTAATAGATTATATGTGGTCTGAGAATGAGATGTGGAAAAATAGAATTCAGTATCATTTCCCAAGTAGAAGTCGTCTTCACCTATTCAATTACTGTCGAATAAAACTGAGGACAAGGAGTTAGTCAAGTACAGAAGGTAGATGTGTATGTGTATTTTAAAACATATATAGGAGATCTACATTCATGGAAACTTAAGAATTACTGATGTAGTGGAATGAAGAAAGATATTAGTAAGATTTGTGACTATGTAATCACAGGATCTTTACACTCCCTACCCCTCAACTTGCCTAACATTTGATAAATATTAATACTTCTCATCCATGGAAACAGAAAATATATAATTAAAATTAATTTTATTTTATTCTCATTTTTTTCTAAATTAAAAAAAAAAGCGTTTGACTCAGATGTCACCCATGACATGTAAAGAGGTTGGAAATGGTCACTCACATTCTTACAATAACAAGAAAAAAGATGTTGAACAAACTGAAAATTAGTGATTTTCCTTGGACCCATCTGAGAAGTGAGGTCTCAGAGTCAACCACTACCACAAAATCCAGAGACACAGATGAATCCAGAGAGTCACAGCTAAAATATGCTTATCTGAAGCAATAGCTCCTGGACTAGAATCTCTAGTGGGTATGGAAGGTGAGACATCAAACCAAGATTATTCTTAAGCCTTAGGAGCTAATGGAATTTGCCTTGCTAGATTCTAGACTTGCTTGAAACCCTTCATCACTTTCATCTCCCAATTTCTCCCGTTTGGAAAGAGAGTATTTATTCTATGCTTGCCCCATCATTGTATTTTGAAAGCACATAACTTGTCAGGTTTCACAG
Source organism: Eumetopias jubatus (assembly GCF_037043125.1). NCBI lineage: Eukaryota > Metazoa > Chordata > Mammalia > Carnivora > Otariidae > Eumetopias > Eumetopias jubatus. Next base: position 168,696,939 of record NW_028274809.1, on the reverse strand, counting down.
GTTCACAGCCAGAGAGGAATTTTGCCTCATGATGAATTGTACCCTAAGTCTCACCCACTTGTGATTTAGGTGATTTTTTAGGTGAGATTTTGAACTTTAGACCTGATAGTTAATGCCAGAATGAGTTAAGACTTTTGGGGATACCTGAGATGGAATTAATGTATTTTGCATGTGAGAAGAAGAGTTTGGGAGCACCAGGGGCAGAATATTATGGATTGAATGTCTCTTCCCCCAGATTCATACGTTGAAGCATTAACCTTCATTCTGGCTGTTTCATACAATGGAATATTATTTAGTAATAAGAAGAAATGAACTATCAGGCTACACATCCATACACACAAAAATATGTATTAAATACATATTGTTAACTGAAAGCAGTCTAAAATGACTGCACATAGTATGTCTAATTATAGGACATTCTGGAAAGGCAATACTACAGAGATGTTACAAAGATCAGTATTTTTCATGGAAGAAAGGGGAGGTAAATTGGTGAGACATGGAATATTATAGAGTGGTAAAACTACTCTGAATGATACCACAAGTTTGGATACATAAGAGTATGTATTTATCAAAATCTACGGAGCTTTAAGGCACAAAGAGTAGATCTTAATGTATACAAATAAAATTATCCAGGTGATACTGGGATACGAGAATGTTATGCCACAATCTAATTGCATTAAAAATGACACTATCTCCCTGATGTGGCTCGGAGAAAAGTAATGACCTAAGTATGGAAAAGTATGGAGTTTGTAAGACTAAAAGAAAAAAAAAAACTGTTAAAGTTTATAAAGCTTCTTATATGTTAACAATGCTGGTAATGCTATAAATCAACACTGAAATTGAACAGTTAAGTTTATGTATCGCAGTTTCCAAACTTGGGGCTCTTGGAATAGTTTACAGATGAGCAAGTTGAGGAAAGTGGAAACAGTTTGTAACAGTTGTAAGAACTGGAAACAGTTGTAAGAACTCTTGGTTACCTTAATAAAAGTATAAATTGTTGCATATAGAAATATTTATAGATATGTGTGTATCCGCAGGTTATTATGTACATATTCCCTTTCTTCCTCTTTGAGATGAGAAGCCCTAAGCAGCAAAAACACCCCAGTATTAATAAGACAAGCACATCCAGCACCCTTATCTTAGTTTCTAATACCATTCTCCAATAAAAGGAATTGGGGTTTTTTAGAGATGTGACTTATTCTAGGACGGGGTCAGGGAACATACGAGATGAACCTGGAAAATCTCTCAGTGCCAGAAAGTAAGGAAGTCTTCCAAAGAACTATAATGCTATACAGCTTCTCATGTATAAACAGTCTATACAGCAGAGAGTAGAAAGGTTCTGCAGTTAGCCTGCCTGGACTTCACTCTCAGTCTCTTTCTCTACCTCAATTGTCATGCTGGGAAGTTTACTCAAATGCTCTGTGCTTCATTTTATTTGCATAATTGAAATAATAATAACGATTTTACCTCATAGGATTAATTTGAGGATTAATGTTTATAATTTTATTATTAGTCCAATACCTTTCTCAGAATAATGTCTCAATTAACACCCTGAGTACTATCTACACTATGTGTTTTATAATTTTGTTCATACTATATAGTGTATAGTAATCTGATTTTCAAGTTAACACTATTAAATAAATACTATGGTATTTATAGTATATTAAATATTAAGGGAAGCCCACAAAATCATTTACGTCTTCCTTTCAATAATTCTTATTCTTATAACTACTTTCAGTATGTAAAAGGAAATCGTTTTTCCTCTGATTTTTTCAGCCATCTAATCTACTATAAGATATAAGGGCAGAGAATGAAATCTCATTTCATGTCTGTCCTAAAAGGTACATTTAGTAAAAGTGGAATATTAAGTTTATTATTTCAAAACATCTTGGTCCAAAGCCTATTTAATTTCTGTTTGTAGAATTAAGTTAACATTGTTGTGCTGAGACTAACAGAATAGCCTGGAGGAAACTGCCAGGAGGTTAATTACCAAGTTCTCTTGAAAGTCAATAGATTTTTTTCAGCAGCCTTTCCACTAAGGAAGTCCCTAGGGTATTTATTGCTTGAAGAACATTACTATTAGCAAGTTTTACCTTGTCTGAAAAGCTCCATATTCCAAATGAAATTTACTACTTAAAAGAGAAAGTCAAACACATTGGTACATTGCAATGAAGCACTTCTTAAGTAACACTTCCAGTTCAGATACTTACACGTCTAAATATGTTGTGAATTTAGAACTAAAACTATCATTGCTTGTTTCAAAGGAAAATGCAACATTGCATGCTTTAAATATAATCTCTAAGGGTTCATCTTGATGGCAATAACCACAGTTATGTAATATAGCATTTAGATCAATTTAAAGAGTCAACAAGAAAGTTCACTTGGTTTTGCAATAACTCCTAGTGGCTCTTTGGGGCATTTGTTCAGGTCTATTGCTCTTTTTAAATGACAGTATATTGAATGAGCAATAATATTACAAATAACTTGTAATGATTCGTCCTATGATGGATCAGCATTCTGAATATTTTGAGGCCATATAAAAGAGATTACTTACTACAATTATAGAATTTAAATTAGATCTAAAGCTCTTTTAAATGTGTTGTCCACTCACTACTACTTTTCTCAAGAACATTATTAGTTATTAATCCTGGCACTTTCACTGAGAACATTATGGATTTGACTTCTTGATGCTTCTCAACAGACCTCCAGGCAGCCACTCTCAATGAATCATGCTTAGGAGTCAAGATGAACTCTATTTTTCATTCTGTATTTCATCCAATTCTCTCTGTGTCACATACACCTCTGAGGATATAATCCTGTTTCTGCTTGAATACTTCCAGGAATGAAGACCTTGTTACATGATGATACACCACCATTCATTTTGGGAAAGTTACACATATTGAAGTGTCATTTGTTAGTTTAAACCAAAAGGGACTGAACCATTATTTCCAGCCATTGACCCAAATTCTCTTTCTTCAGACCATTAAAAGAAAAGCTAAATTTCTTTCCGACTAGAGGAATCTTGAAATAACTTTGCTGCAAAAGAAGCCTGGAAATTTTGCAGCAGTGTCCACATAGGAAGTAAAACGTCTCGATGAGCTTGGTGATCTTGGCAAATTGTGTCAAGATGTATCTTGACAGACAACGGTGAACTACATTGTCAATTCATTCACCCCACAAAGTTATACAACATACAACACTGAAATAGGAATAGGACAATTGCAATAATGATGTCCTTCAAAAGGTATGAAAGAACATGAGATTCACTGGTCCACGGTAATTCTGAATTTTAGGCAAGCAATTACCTGTTGCTAGGTTTTCCTCCTCTTGGGAGTTAAAATATTCATTGATGAGAACTTAGTTTTGTTCCATGAGAGCAGTTCCCAATTCATCATTATACTTGTCTAAATTTTTTTTGATCCAGGTTCTTTCCACTGAGAAAAAATTCCTTTCTCATAAGAAACTGTCCATATTTGATTTCTCAGCCTGGTTCTCAACAGCAGAAAGCTGGAAGCCCAATGTTTTTTGTTTGTTTTTGTTTTTAATTTTTATTTGTCTTCTTTTTTTTTTTTTTTTTTTTTTGCCCTAAGTGGGTAGTGCTTTTGCCAGTACAACTTCATTTAAAATTTATGGGTTTCTTAAACATCCGATGTGGGTCCACTCCATGTGCCAAAGGCCACATCCATAATATATCTCTTTACTTAGATCTATATGCCAGGCTGCTGACAACACCTTTAAAATTCTCAGAAGCCCTTTGTATCAAGCTGTGAATGTCTATCTACTAGGTACTTCTTTAAATCTTTCACAGGTCTTAATGAGGATTCATAATATCTTTAGCCCATTCTTAATGAGCAAAAACCTTGATTTGATTTTTTTAAAGATTTTATTTACTTATTTGACAGAGAGAGACATAGTGCAAGAGGGAACACAAGCAGGGGGACTGGGAGAGGGAGAAGCAGGCTTCCCATGGAGCAGGTAGCCTGATGTGGGGCTTGATCCCAGGACCCTGGGATCATGACCTGAGCCGAAGGCAGATGCTTAATGACTGAGACACCCAGGTGCTCCCTTGATTTGATTTTTAATGCAAGAACTCATTTCGGTTCATGAATCTTCATCAATAGAGAAGACTGAAGATGATTATTCAGGAATACCTGGGTTTTCCCTGTTTCCTCTAAATCCTGCTTGCAAACCAAATAATTTCTTCCTTAGGTCATCTCCCTCTTCCCTTATTACAGATTACTAGGGCCTTCCAACCAACATTTACAACATCTCGCCTGATGACATTAGTCAGTGCTCAACTCCATTAAATATATTTTCTATCTCCCACATCACTGCAGACAACAACTTTGCTAACTGTTTTTCTCACTACTCTAATAGCTATAGTTTCTCCAAATATGTTTTTCACTGTTTTTTTCATCACTTAAAATTTTCGGCATCATCTCCCTGACCTTTGCTGTTTCCTTGCCACATTTCCAGCCGTGGTGTGGTTGGGCCAATGCCAAGTGGTTTCAATTCTTGTAAAGCAGAACCCTTTCTTCATATGCAGTTTTGTGCCAATTTGATCTTGCTTCATGGCAATCATCTTAAAACATACTGGCTTAAAACAAGAATTATGTATTAATCCTTACAGTGCTACCGCTTGACTGGGCAGATTTTGCTTATTTGGGCAGGTTCAGCTGAGTCTAAATAGTCTCACGTGTTTTCACTCAACTTTCTAGGGCTTAACCAGGTTTACTGAAATAAGAGAAAAACTTGATTGATGTATCTTGTGATTAACTCTGTGTTAACTGGAACAATGGCTAAATATGTCTCATCATCCAGCTAGCAGGCTATCTCAGACTTTCTCACCAGCTTGAAAAAGCATTCCTAGCAGCACAATAAGCAAGTATGTTGGAACTTGCTTCTCTGTGAGCCTCCTCAATAACACGTATCTGCTTCTTTCTAGCCTCTGATGTCAGCCTCTTCTCCAATTATTAAACAACTACCAAGTGAATGGCATATATTTTGGGTATGTTTGTTTGGCAACACCCAAATTTGATTTATCGTATTATTGCGTTAGGGTAAATGTAGTAACAATCAAATGCAAAATCTCAAGGGCTTTTACAGAACGAAGTTTATTTTTCCCTCAAATCACATTCTAGGTGGGCCAAATGGGAAAGGAAGTGAGGATCTTTGCTCCAAACTATATTTTAGGGACAAAAAAAAAAATGGTCAGGTATTTGGGATGTGTCATCTGCATCATCTGGTTGGCAGCAAGAAAGACAGTGTCCATGCAGAAGACACATACACTGTTAACCACGTCAAGCTGGAGGGGACATACATCATTTCTACTCATATTCCCTTGGTGAAAACCAGGCATGTGACTCCCCATTGATGCAAGTGGGCTGGAAAATATAATCTAGTAGTGTTCCAAGGAAGATGAGGTTATTATTATTGATGAACAATCACCTAGTTTTTGCCATAGCACTCTTTTAATAACCCAACACTGTTTTTAACTAAATGCACATTTATTTTATATTTTCAAAATTTTAATATATCCAATATATTCCTATATCTATTAAAATGTCTCATTGTAGGTAAAGTTTGCATATTTTAAAATTATTTAACATATGCTTAAAAAGTATTGATCCTTCTCTTTACACCGATAGAATTTTTGAAAGGAAGATGCCAGATAAAACATACAAATTCTAGCTTAGTCACCATAAAATACCTGAACACTCTACTTTATTCAAACAATTTCATTTTTTATCTTTATCTGAAAACCCAAAACGTTATCAAAATATTGATAGGAAGAGAGTAAGAGAGTACAGGAGGTCATTTCCCTATGTGCATTATATGTAATTATAGTGTTCATAGGAAGTGAGTCTTATGGAAAACAAGTGGTCTGAGTATCCAGGGATTATTCTAAAAGCTACTGAAAGATGAAGAAGGAGAGGGCCATGGCAGAAACATTTAGGTATTTAGGACCTTCAGTTCATCTCCTCTGAGGGGTAATTTGAATTTGATTTATAGACTTTATTTTTCTCCAGTCTATATGCCTGAAGGATAATGTTCTAACTTACTGGGTTAGATTTGCCTGATTCCTGATATTGCTAAAACAAACTTGATATCTGTTTTCTTAGATTCCTAATTTTTCTTTGTATTGTCTGATAGGCCCTTTTTTTTTTTTTTTTTTTTTGAGAGAGAGAGAGGGAATCCCAAGCAGGCTTCACCCCCAGTGAGGAGCCTGACGTAGGGCTCAATTCCACAACCCTGAGATCATGACAGGAGCTGATATCAAGATTTGGAAGCTTAACCAACTGAGCCACCCAGGCATCTCTGATGATACTTTTTAAGAGTCTATGTATTTCCTGTTTTCAGCCACGAATTATTTTCAGACCCCAAATTATGGTTGCTTCCTTTATCCAACAATCAGGCTTGGTATTCTTCTTGCTGAAGCTGCATTTTACCCTTGATTTTTCTTCCCAAAGTGTTTCAATAAGAAAGAGTTTTAGCTTTATTGTTATATAAATATATAGATAATACGAAATAATAGAGAAATTTGCCTTTAGAAACTGACAAGAATTGTTGATGTAACTAAAAGTTTTCCTTTACTATGGATGAAGGTGTTGCTTTACTATCCTGAATTAACATCTATACTTCAAATGGATATCCTTATATGAGATGGGATGAAAAGTTTAGTACTGTGATCAAATCCCTCATGTTCTACAGAGCTTTGAAACTAATGACTATGCCCTTTTAAAAGGCACGGTTGTCACCTATTTGAAGATAGGGTTTGTTAGTTCAGTTTTAAAGCTGCAGGTACCCCCAGAGAGCTGTGTTTCACAAATGTTAAAATAAAGGGATATTGAGATCAAGGGTTCTATGCTTCCAAACATATAAGATTTCTAACAATTAAGACATACTCTCTTTTTCAAAAATTGAAGTACTAGAAATTCAGTACTATTACCTGATCAGTCATTTTGGATCATTAATATTCTGTAAGCAAATGTCTAGATTCCCGTTTGCTTGAATTTAGTTTAAAAAGTATTGAGAAAATATTTGTTCTCTTCTTGTATTAAACTTGTTGCTAGATTTTGGGGGAATACTTAATATAAAAACACAATGTAATTCTTATGGAACTTTAAAAAAAGCCTCAGGCATTAAAAAAGTATACCTAAAAAGCAAAAATTAAATGTTCTAGCTTTTAATAGGTAGCTAAATGTGGTAGTATACAATTGTGCATAGAAATAGGAATAGAGGCTGATCCTAGTAGTTTGAAACTGTCTCACTTGTATCAATAAACAGACATATGTTCCACTAAATTACACCCCGCCCATTGTTTATTTCTTACTCACTAATAACATCACAGGAAAAGAACAGAGCTATTAAAAGATGAACAGTGAATGTGATATAAAGAACGATAAAACTTCTGTATAATACAAATGCATTACTAATCCATATGCTTTCCTACATCCAAATCGCATATATTTGTATATGTCCCACCTTTAGTAAATTTTTATTTTTGAAAGTGAATTCATGCTGAATATGTCCAACTGAAAAACATCACAAGATATACAAAGATTTGATTTTAACATGAAAACATTTTTGTATCACTTTAAATATAGTAATAAAGAGGGTAATGAAACATAAAATTCAAAGGAGTTTAATTTACTCATCTGAATTTTAACATTTATGAATCATATGGAATAAAATCTGGTGATATTTTAAAAAATACATTCATGTTTTTCCTTAAGAGTTAAAGCAAATTTATAAATAACTTGATTTTATGAATTATACCATTATAACAAATTGGTGTAAGAATTATACATATTATACACTTACAAACAATGACAAAGTAACCACTTTTTATTCTGACTTATAAAAGTAACACATTTGTGGTTACTCTGTTTTTGACCTGTGTAAGGTTTGTCTAGATTTCTCTTATCAGCTTGCTTATGGTTAATATTTTTTATCTGGCACCACTGAAATGAGATAATGTCTTACTAATCAAGTATTTCCAACTGTATGACCCTTTTTGTTCTAAAATGTTGATTCAGACATCTTAATTGCAAATGTGGATACAATTCATCGGAGTCATTAGATAATTAATTTTGTGAGATAACAGATATGTGTAATTTACGTGGTGGTGTAGTAACAATCTGCTTCATTCATTTTGTAATTACCATCTGTTTGTACTGATGTGGTAGAATCTGCCACTGTCATATAAATTACAACTAGAAGATGCTTACAGTAAGTAATACTACTAATGAGTGACACGTCATACACATATGCAGGGTGGCTCTTAAATCTTGGAAATTTCAATATTGAATATTATAAATATTCCAGTTGGAAATAGTGCTTAATATTCATCTTTCAAAGCATTTTTTCTATTTAAATTCTGTATAATTTTTTTCCTTTATGATCCCATGTATATTAAAAAAAAAACCAACATACTTTCAGTAACAACATATCATGCCTTAAAAATTGTGTCATTCATTCAATGGATATTTGGATTAAATAGTGTCTGGCCTTAGGTTATGCACTGGAGATATAAAAATGACAACATTAAGGGCTTACTATCAAGAGGTTTGTGTCACTGTAGAATGCAGATGATAAGGACATAAAGTGAGTCTTAATACAGCTATGAGGTACAAAATACAGGGAACTTCCCTCTCCATAGGGTTGTAGTCAGGTACCTTTTCTTAAAGAGGTTGGTAAATAAAATAAATCTTGATTACCATCATGGTTAATTATATGTGTCAATGTGGCTAGCCCATGGTGCCTAGTTGTTTGGTCAAATGCTTGTCTAGATATTGCTGTGAAGGTATTTTATAGATGTAATTAATCCTTATAATCATTAATATTCGCAGTCACACACACATAAGAGATTTATTTTGAGGAGTTGAGTCACATGATTGTCTGAAATTTATAGGGCAAGGCAGAAGACTGGAAATTCAGACAGGATTCCCATGTTAGTCTTGAGGCAGAATTCCTTTCTTCTACAAGAAACCTCAGTTTTTGCTCTTAAGACCTTCAACTGATTGGATGAGTCCCTCCCATATCATGGAGGATCATCTGCTGTTCTTAAAATAGATGTATGCTTCTAAGTGTTTAGATAGAGAGAGAAAGAATAGAGAAACAATTAATAGGTTCCATGATAAATATATTTATATATATATATATATATATATGAGCTATCTATTTATCTATAAAATATATATTTACAGATCAGTGGGGAATAACCCTGGCAGGGTGAGACAAAATTCTAAATTGTCACTATAACTAACCATAGAAGCAGTTTATAAGGAGTGATGATGAAGAGTGATCTATTTTGGCTGTTAGAGGTGGGACATCTGGTTTAGCATCTGAGGACAGAACAGGGGAGAATTGGGAAATAATTCAATATAATAGTGCTAATTATTAGGCTATAAATAATGAGCTGCAGAAGAGAGTGTTTAAGTGCTATATGTTTTATTTTAATATATTTTGTACAGTAACTATGGAAAATGGCACACTTTGTATAATTTGATCTGAAAGACCTAGGTCCATATACAATGATCTGGGCTTTTAAAAATTCACTATTATTGTAATTCCCACAACACTGCAATATAGATGACTTGTAACTTCTTACAAAGCCATAAAATCTATAAGGAACAATTTTTAGCCTCATAAAGGATGTTTTTGTTTTCAAACTTGTAATGAATTCAACTACGATGACCTTTCTTGATACTTTATGTTTTTAGTTTTTTAGATTCTTACTCTATATAATCCTCTTTATCAAAGGCCTAAAATTAATTCTTATTGTCACTAAGGAATATTGCACTGACTGTGTTTTCTGAGTAGTGAGGTTAAGCTTTAGGAAATTTATACCCCAGATCCTCTGGTAAGTTATCATATAATTAAACTGGATTTAACTGTTCATTTCATACTTGAGAGAAATTATTGTAGTGCAGAAAAAGTGAATAGGGTTGGAAAGACCAAGATTCTGCCTTTTAATAAGCCAGGACGTAGTTCTGGTCCAGCTAATCTCTCAGACTTGGGTGTCAGCACACTTTTTATGTAAAAGACAATATAGTAAATGTCTTAGTTTTTGCAGGCCACAGTGGCAAAGAGGCTATAGTTTGCTGAACCATGTCTCAGAGCTTCAAATTCTTCAAGTATACATTAAAGATAATGTTACAAAGATTAAATTACATTAATTCAAAAACATTTATTGAGTGCCTATATGATGATACTATAGTATACCTACTGTACTTAAGTACTATACTTACTAGGTGCTATATTTTCTTAAAATATTTAGCAGTTATTCAATTTTATATTATTGCAAAGCAAACTTCCTCAAAATCCAGTGTCTTAAAACAACACACATTTGATTATATCTCACAATTGTGTGGGTCAGTAAATAGGGCAGGGCTGTATTCCAGGCAGGGCTCAGCTGGACAATTTTTCAGCTTTATTTGGTGTTGACTGGTGTACATTGGTGATGTACAGCTGAAAGCCAAGATGGCCTGGGGTGTTCGTGATGGCCCCACTCACATGTATGTGACTTTGCCAGAATAGCCGGAAGGGTGGGAATGTTCAGACCCTTCTCCCCCTCCACGGAGTCTCCGAGTTTCTCAGTGTGACCTTTCCAGATGGGCACTTAGGATTCTTAGATGGCAACTGAGTGCTCCAAAAATAAAACTAATGCAGGAGTTGGCATTTTTCCTGAAAACTAAGCTAGAAACTCTCATAATATCACTTCTTCCACACTCAACAGTAAAATAAGGCACAGGCCAGCACAGATGGAAAGAAGGTAGAATTAGATAAACATCCTAATGGGAGGAAAGTTAGAGAATTTGTGGTTATTTTTAATCTGACATAGCCGGCTGGCAGGTCACAGATTCCTCCTAGTTTCAGACTCTCCATGCCTATAAAGTCTCCTCTTAGTATATCATCTTCTCCTACTTCAGGAAATCACATCTAAATCAAGTCTAAGTGCGGATCTTCTATATTGTATGGTTTCTGTCAATCTAAAACTTGTGAACTAAAGAGACTAAAGAACTAAAGAAATCTATCTTTCACATACCCAGCACATAATGGTGAGTCAGTCAGAGGAAAATTGTTTATTAAAGAGGCACCGGACTAGGGGATGTTAGGCAAATAGCAGTCATTGGTGGATTGTAAAGCTGAAATCCAGCTGGACATGTGTTGTCCATTCCTTGGTTAGGGCTTACTCCTTCCACCAGAGAAAGAGTCCCTTCAGTTCCTGGCTTGACCCTCTCGGTCTTGTTTCTTCCTTATGAATCATCTTTTATTTTTCCAAAAGAAGTAGCCTAGGTTTGCAGAGGAGACTATTTGGTCTGCTTCTGTTCAGAGTATGTGGTAGGTCTAAAGCCTTCTTTTTATATTATACTGCCTCTGTATCTTTTAGTTCAAGATGTTAGAATACCTTAAAAAATGTCATGAGCTTCCTGTATTATACTTACCTTCAGAAGTCAAAAGCTATATCTGCAGTTTTCTCTGAGACAATTATTCTATTCATTGAGCTGATAGGGCATTCTGTGAAAATATTATTAATATCTTTAAAACTTTTTTGTCTTGTGTGATGTTAGAGGCCCTTTTGCGCAGAAGAGAGGTTCTAAGTGTCACATCTTAAGACTATTAAGGCGAGAGTAAAGAAAATACTTCTATGCCTCAAACTCCTGGGGACACAAGACAAAGGGTACTTTGATTTTTGGGGGGAGGAGGCGGAGTTCCCCACAGGAAATGAAGACACTGATGCAGCATTCTCAGTTCCATAATTTTTCCTTTAAAATATTCTTTCATATAAATTTTTAGGCTGTTTATATGCAACTGGAGATGAATAATAGATATTTCTAATCAAACAGTTGTATGATCAGTCATACACTAAGGAATCTAAGGGTGCTACTTGCATCAATATTGAAATTACGAGGGTGTTTTTTATTTATTGTCCTTGGCATTGAGGCTTTATCCTACCTGACTTTATAGGGTCATTGAAAATACCTGCTCTACACTCTGTTACATACTTGCATATATTCTATTATTTCATCAAATATTATATATCATAAATGTGGTTACCCTAGTAGCAAAATAGATTGTGATATATTTAAATTCTTCTTCCAGTTGCAAAGGGAAGCTATCATTTGTTGAGGAAATGTATCATGATACAAAAATGTATCATGCATATGGGTCACACATATACACAAACATAAAAACATACTCCTAGGGGCGCCTGGGTGGCTCAGTCGTTAAGCGTCTGCCTTCGGCTCAGGTCATGATCCCAGGGTCTTGGGATCGAGCCCCACATCGGGCTCCCTGCTCCGCGGGAAGCCTGCTTCGCTTCTCCCTCTCCCACTCCTCCTACCTGTGTTCCCTCTCTCACTGTGTCTCTCTCTGTCAAATAAATAAATAAAATCTTTAAAAAAAAAAACAAACTCCTAGAAGTTTTATTAGATATGCACTTTTATTTCTACTTTATAAATAAGAAAACTAAGTATTTGACAATGTTAAATAATTACTCAGGGTCACATAACTCCTGATTATCAGAACTATGTTTTTTTTTTCCTTTTTGCTATATTAGTTCCTACAATATTAAATGAGAAGAAATACGTTTTAAATCACATATTTTTTACGTGATGAAATGTGGCTTAAAAACTTAGGTCTTCTATTTCCAAAGCAAAAATTCTCTGTAGTATACCATATGCATTTGTAGTTTTGTATTTTCAGATGTGTGAATAGCTATGCAACTAGAAATTCGTTTCAGGGTATAGAGATGACAGAGAAAGTAGCCAGCTGTGCAAAAAAGGAGAGATAATGGCACAAAAGCAATGGCAATTTGCAGGATACTGGTTAAAGGATATTGGTTCTCTCCTGTTGCTGAATAGGAGCTCAATCCTAGAGACATACATAAGGAGAGAACTAAAGTTTATTAAGAATTCACTAAGGCGGGGCGCCTGGGTGGCTCAGTCGTTAATTGGCAGCCTTCGGCTCCGGTCATGATCCCAGGATCCTGGGAAGCCCCGCATCGAGCCCCGCATCGGGCTCCCAGCTCCTCGGGAAGCCTGCCTCTCCCTCTCCCACTCCCCCTGCTTGTGTTCTCTCTCTCGCTGTCTCTCTCTCTCTCTGTCGAATAAATAAATAAAATCTTTAAAAACAATAACAACAACAAAACAAAATCAACATTCTTTAAAAAAATAAAAAGAATTCACTAAGGCACAGACACTAAACTGTTTCACATGTCCTGAAGGAGATTTCTTCATTCATCTCTTAGAGATTATGTATTTTTTAAACATTAAAAATTACATATTTCTTAAGCATGACTCAGATTATTTCTATGATGATACCATGTGCTAGTTCTTTCGAGAGGGGATGTTAAGAAACATTATTTTGCTCACTTCACATGAAAATAGCAAAAATCATATGTTGAGAATTAAAATTATGTTTCATTGAACATTTCAGTAAGAGTCCAATAGAAGATATGGAAGACAACAGTTTCTTTTTTGTATATTTTGTGATATATTTCATATCAATATTTCTGATATGATCTATTTTGTGTGTCACTGGATGTGTGGGGAGCAAAGTAGAAAATATTCTATTGTTAGCTAGAGCTAGTTAATCAGAAAAATACAAATCAAGGTATAGTTGAAATAAAAGTAAATATATTTAATGAAAATATATCAGGGAAGTTAACAGGAGAGAAGGAAAAAAAAACCCACTTGCGTTCATTAAGTATGAAAAGGAAAAAAAATATATATTATTGAAAGCTTATTCAAAGAGAGATTTAAAAGCTAAGAGTATCAGCTTAGCAATCAGTGTGCCTCTGGACCAAGCACCTCAAGCATTGTTCAAGGAAAGCAAGTATCTATCCACAGACATTCTGTCTGGCTGGGAAGTTGAGGTCTACACTTGCTATGGATAGCAGGAGACCCCTGCTGGAGGTATTTCTAAGAAATAATTAAAGCAAATGATTCTATTCGAAAGATAAACAGAATGTCCTACACAATCTTACAAGTCACAGTAAAGCAAGGTTTCTTCTCTTTAATGATATGGATAACTAACTAGATATTTGAGTTTGCAATTCTTGCTCTAAAACTTTGACAGGAATAAGCTCTTCATTTTGCGTAAGACTGAGATGAAATCAAGAAATAAAGAATATTTTGCAAAGGCGTTATCATTCAAGCAATGAAGAAATGCCTGTCTGTTCAGCTTAAAAATGGTAATGATGATAGGAAATTTAGGTGGTGGTAGATAGTAATACCAGACTGCCACTGGCCAAATATTCTCAATAAATAATGCAGGAACGTCTATCTAATAGTGGTAGTGAAGGGAGAAGAATATATATTTAAGAATTTTATTTCAATATTTCAGAAACAGGTTAGACCTAAGAATTATAAATTGATAAAAATAAATTACCAATATTTGTAATTATTTCTGTAAACTTGATTTAAAAACATGCAGAGAAATATGGATCTTTAGTGATCGGTATTATAGCAGAAATACCTTTGGTAAAGGGAAAATATGTTAGAAAATCTAGATAGATTCCAGCAGGTAAGCTGGAGAAGTATTCTACTTTTATCCTTTTACATTTATTCCAAAATTAGTTATTAATTGCCTGCTCTGTACCAAAGTCTGTCTTAGGTAATTGTGAAGGATAATAATCATGCTGTCCAATGCAGGGAATAGGTCATTTATCCACTTTTCACCTAAGCAGTCTCTTGAAAAATATTTTTATTATGCTTTGATTTCAGTTTATAATTAACCAAATATTCATCTTTTTAAGTGTTGTAAGAAACTCAAACTAAAGTCATTTTAATTGAATGACTGTGTGTTAAATATCTAGAAAAAAGTATTTCAAAAACTATCAATTGTATATGTGTGTCTCAAGAAAATATTACTAAAATGATTGGCACAAAAGTGTTTCATGTTTTTAACAAATAATGTCTTAACTGTTTTAGGTTCCTTACAGATCGCATTGGCCACTGAATAGGATTTCAAGAAAAGCTAATTAAGAGGTAGCATATTAAATACTTTAATGTGAATTCTGTCATTTCAAATAGTGACTTTTAGGTCCTTTATTTTTTATGGAAACATGTAGAGTAAAATGCAAATGAAGCTTTTTGTTTTGTTTTTCTGTTTTTTCTTTTTTATTGTTATGTTAATCACCATATATTACATCACTAGTTTTTGATGTAGTGTTCCAGGATTCATTGTTTGCGTATAACACCCAGTGCTCCATGCAGTACATGCCCTCTTTAATACCCATCACCAGGCTGACCCATCCCCCCACAGCCCTCCCCTCTAGAACCCTCAGTTTGTTTTTCAGAGTCCATCATCTCTCATGGTTCGTCTCTCCCTCTGATTTCCCCCCTTCATTCTTCCACTCCTGCTATCTTCTTCTTCTTCTTCTTCTTCTTTTTTTTAACATACAATGTATTATTTGTTTCAGAGGTACAGATCTGTGATTCAGCAGTCCCTCACAATTCACAGCATCACCATAGCACATGCCCTCCCCAATGTCTTAACCAAAAATTTCAAGTACTTTTACTTTGAAAATACATGAAATTACACCCAAGAACTCTACACCCAGTCAAAAAAGACCTTCTATCTCTTATTATAGAACTGTTACGTTGGGGCCCCTGGGTGGCTTAGTTGGTTAAGCAACTGCGTTCGGCTCAGGTCATGATCTCCAGGTCCTGGGATCGAGTCCCACATTGGGCTCCCTGCTCAGCAGGGAGCCTGCTTCTCCCTCTGCCTCTACTTGCTACTCTGCCTTGCTTGTGCTCTCTCTCTCTCTCTCTCTGTCAAATAAATAAATAAATCTTAAAAAGAAAAAGAAACTATTACCTTAATTCAAATTAGATTTCTTCATTAGCTTCACATTGTTAATATATAAATACCAAAAATAAAAGTGAATTAAAAAAATCTTTAAACCCATGTTTTATCATTATTCTCTACTAAATTCTATGTAACCAGTTAGTACTTATGTGTCTTCTGTCAACAGAGATTAAAGTCTTTTGTTTTAATCTAGAATACTATATATCATTTTCATTACTAAGGAAATTGTATATGAAGGTATGAACTGGATTTTTGTATGTATGTGCTTGTAGGAACTTTTCTTTCAAAATATTTAGTTTAATCCCATAATAAATACATTTTTTTCTTTTTTTTCTTCCTTCTCCTCCTCTCCTTCATTCTCCTTCCTCCCCCCCCATTTCTCTTTTTCTCCCTCTCCTTCCCTCCTACCATCCCTCCCTCTTTCTCTCTCTCTTTCTCTCAGGCACAGTAACCCCCCAACACAAGATGTCTGTGTTCTGATGCCTATGAGCCACTGACTGTGTTCACAAACATAAAATAGAAAGTGCCTTGCAGATGTGATTAAGGATCTTGAGATAGGGAGATTATTCCCCTTTAGCCAAGTAAACTAAATCAAATCACATTAGACACTAAAACTGAGGCACTCTCCTGAGATCAGAAAGATGAGAAAGAAGGGTCAGAAAGATGCAATATTGATGATTTTGAAAAACGAGTAAAACAGCCAAGAGCCAGGGAATGTGTGTAGTCTCTAGAAGCTCCTCCTGACACTCCAGAAAGGAACACAGACCTGGCAACACCTTGATTTTTGCCTGGTGATAACCATGTGAGACCTTCTCACCTCACATTTGTGTTGTTAAAAAAATGTATTTGTGCTGTTTAAAGCCACTAAATTTGAGGTAATTTGTTACAGGAACAATAGAAAATCAATGCATTCTCCCTCTCTTCATTTCAGTAAGAAGTGGTTAGGCATAATATCTAGTTTTTACTCTTCTTTTTAATTTTTTAATTTTTTGTTAGTATGGCTGTAGACATTATAATTTTTAATGACTGCTGTAAAATTAAAACTAGTTGACTTCAGAGAATCTTAGCTTTTGGTTCATAGCACACTAAATCTACAAGAAACCAAAGATTTCACCATGTGTGACTCACTACTTAAAGTAACTTGCTCATGTCTGGTGTTGCAGATGGGAACTAGAACATGCAGAAGTATGCTGTTCAGGAATGTTTACACTGCTTATATCAAATTGTTTCTCATTTTATTTTATTTTAATCTTTATTTTTTAGAAGATTTTATTTGAGACAGAGAGAAAGAGAGAGAGAGCTCTAGCACAGGCAAGGGGAGGGGGAGGAGCAGGAGAGGGAGAAGCAGACTCCCTTGCTGAGCAGGGACCCTGGGATCACGACCTGAGCCAAAGGCAGATGCTTAACGGACTGAGCCACCCAGGTGCCCCTTGTTTCTCATTTTAGAGTTGGTGCCAGAAATGACTTCATCCAAATACTATCTCAAAAAAAATAATAAATGCTGATATTATAAATAAACCCCATGGAGCAAAAAGGGGGCAATGAGAAGTGATTTAATCAATTATCTTAAAACAAGTCAAGACAATAACTTGGTATTAGATAATTAGTTACAATTGTTGGATTCATTGGTTATTACAGAGAAATGCATGCAATTAAATGAAAATTTTTGGCATATCCTGCCTCCCAGTTTAATTTCCCTATTGTTTCTCTTCTCGTGAATTATTCATACTTTTTTATAAGGCATGTGCCATTTTATTATTGAGGTAATTTATCATTTTAAAAGTTTGCATAATGTGTATTTTGAAATCGGTAGAGGTTTATTAATTTAAAATATCCAATACAATATTTAGATGCAGTAACACTGGGTTTCTTGAAATTATACACATATATAACCTATAAGAACCTATAACAGATGTCCATAGAAGATCTTTGATATGACTAATAAATTTTGCAAAAATATCTTATAAATTTTAACTGAAATAGAAATAAAAATTTATAATTTTAGATTTTTACATATTACTATTCACAGCATTTTAGTTAAATTAGAATCCTCTTTCATGTGAATTCCTGATTCCCTTCTTGCGCGCAGGGATAATCATTTACCATTTACCCCCTGTGATTTTTTTTTCCTCACCCTAACACCAAGTACATGGTTGCAATTTCCAACATCAATTTCTCCAACTCTCTGACACCAACTGGGTCAGGGAATTCAGTTCAATTCAAATCTGGATTGAAGTGTTGTTTCCACTGGATGAGGGCTCAAGCCCACCCACCCACCTCCACTTCAGACACCAGCTGCAACTGGGTGTCCAGGATGCCTGCACTTTTGTCACACTTAGCTATACATTCAGGGATTCCCACAGCACCCTCCTCAGGTTTGATAATTGACTAGAAAGACCCACAGAACTTGGGAAAGTACTTTACTGACTATTACTAGTTTATTATAAAGGATGCAACCTAGGGGCAGCCAAGTGGAAGAGATGTAAAGGGCAAGATACGGAGGGAGAGGCACAGAGCTTCCATGGTCTCTTGGGATGCAACACTCTCCCAGCGCTCCATATGTTCACGGACCCAGAAGCTCTTCAAACCTAATTGTTTAGTGATTTTAAGGAAGTTTCATTACATATGTATAAGTGATTGAATCATTAGCCATTGGTGATTGAACTCTATCTCCAGCCTCTCTCCTCTTCCTGAAGGTGTGGGTGGTGGGGGTGGGGGGTACTAAAAGTTCCAACCCTTTAATTATGGCTTAGTCTTTCAGGTGACCAGCATCCATTCTGAAGCTATCAAGGGGCCCAGAGCCAACAGTCATCTTATCAGCATACCTCTTAAGTAGGAGATAACTTGAGTTTTAGGAGCTTTGTGCCAGGAACCCAGGACAAAACCAAATGTATATATACATACACACACACACACACACACACACACACACACACACATATCTGTTATTGTTGTTATAGCTCATCTCTATTGTGATTTTCCAGCTCTTTTATAATTTTTAACGTGGATCCAAACATCATTTCTGTTTCAGAGCAGTAGGAAGCTGTTCATACCTCAATTCATTGCAGTGAAAGTTCATTTTTTATTGTAGGTTTATAAATACATTTTTGGAGAATTGATACGAAAGTTATATATTTCCAGTAAGGAAAAATCTATCAACCTGTCAGGGTTGGTTCAGCTTGATACCTTTAATAAGCCCATTACAAAATAAGCTAGCATTTGGATAAAATAAACAAAGGGCATCTGGGTGGTTCAGTCAGTTGAGCGGCTATCTTTAGGGTCCTGGGATGGAGCTCCACGTCCTGCTTCCTGCTCCCTGCTCAGCAGGAAGTTTGTTTCTTCCTCTCCTTCTGCTGCTCCCCCTGTTTGTGCTATCTATCTCAAATAAATAAATAAAATCTTTTAAAAAATAATAAAATAAAAAAATAAAAAAGTTTGCTTAGTGCTATTCCCACTAGAAGAATTAGCTCAGAGATAGGCTCTGTTATCCTTTTTTTCTGTAGGTGGAATGCAGGGCTATGTGATGAATAGTGTGTGCGTGTGCGTGTGCGTGTGTGCGTGTGTGCGTGTGCGTGTGCGTGTGTGTGTGTGTGTGTGTGGAGAGACAGAGAGAGAGAGAAGGAGACCATGTGTCTGTTGATCTAAAATGGTTCAAACATCTTTCATTTTGATAAGTGCATGTGGTCCTATGAAATTTTATAAATGATGCAGACCCACAGAAGAATGAAATGTGCTATCTGACCTTAAAGTATCTATAATTTCATAAGATATTCATTATGTTTATTAAAGAACTAAATCTCAATTAGTTGAAGAAAACTGCCAACTGTTCTCCTGAAAATTTATCCTGGCACCAAGAAGTCAGGAAGGCTGATTTCTTTCTCCATCACTATCCTCTCCATCAACCCTCTGACAAATTGTAAAGCCTCTCTTTTCTTTTTTTTTTCTTTTTGCTTTGCCCAAAGTAGTAAGAAAAGCCATACATGTTTCAAACATGTTGTCTTTCATTGTTATATCTTTTGTTGAGTCATAATGTAAGAGCAGCAATTAGATAACTGAATTTTTTAATGGATTTAACTATTGCTTCCACTGACCAAATTTCCATTTAGTGGACTGCCACATAGCAAACCTCAAATTGTAAACTTGTGCCACACTAGGAGTAAAAGGGTTTTTCAGTTGTCCAAAACTGAAAGCATCAACTTCTGGTACAGTCCGTAAAACGTAATGAATGTGAACCCAGTAAAACCCTTTACTAATGGAAGAGAAGTATGCAAAGAACATAGTGTGCATGACTGGTGATTTTTTTTCTTCCAAATTTTTATTTATTTTTCTAAAGATTTATTTATTTTAGAGAGAGAGAGAGTGAGCACGAGCACAAGGGGGAGGGGCAGAGGGAGAGGGAAATAGAGAATCTCAAGCTGACTCCACACTGAACACAGAGCGTGATATGGGACTCGATCTGAAGACCATGAGATCATGACCTGAGCTGAAATCAAGAGTTGGACACTTAACCGACTGAGCCCCTCAGGAGTCCCCCAAGTTTTTCTTTAAATTCCAGTTAGTTAACATACAATGTGATTTTAGTTTCGGGAGTAGAATTTAGTGATTCATCACTTACATACAACACCCGGTGCTCATCACAAGGGCCCCCCTTAATACCCATCACTTGCTTAACCTATCCATTCTTCCCACCCACCTCCCTTCTGGTAACCATCAGTTTGTTCTCTATAGTTAAGAGTCTGTTTCTTGGTTTTCCTTCTCTTTTTTTGTCCCCTTATTTTCGTTTGTTTTATTTCTTAAGTTCCACATATGAGTGAAATCATGCGGTATTTGTCTCTGACTATTTTGTTTAGTACAATACTCTCTAGCTGCATCCAGGTGGTTGCAAATGTCAAGATTTCATTCTTTTTTTATGGCTAATATTCCATTGTGTGTATATATATATATACCACCTCTTCTTTATTCACTCATCAGTGGATGGACATTTTGTCTCTCTCCATAATTTGGCCATTGTTGATAATGCTGCCACAAACATCAGGGTGCATGTATCCCTTCAAATTAGTATTTTTGTATCCTTTGGGTAAATACCTAGTAGTACAATTGCTGGATCACAGGGAAGCTTATTTTTAACTTTTTGAGGATTCTCTATACTGTTTTCCAGACCGGCTGCCCCAGTTTGCATTCCCACAAACTCTGTAAGAGGGTTCCCCTTTCTCCACATCTTGCCAACACCTGTTGTTTCCTTTGTTGTTAATTTTAGCCATTCTGACAGGTGTGAGGTGATATCTCACTGTAGTTATGATTTGTATTCCCCTGATGATGAGTGATGTTGACCATCTTTTCATGAGTCTGTTGGCTATCAGTATGCCTTCTTTGGAAAAATATGACTGGTGATTTAAATGTGTATTTAAGTTCAGCTTAAATAAATGGGATCTTTACTTACTGTTTTCTTCAACCCATTAAGACTCTCTTCTTTCCACAAAAAATAGATCATCAAATAAATGTTCAAATACTACGTTATAATCCAGTACCAGAAAGACAAGAGAAAAATTATAGAAAATTGTTGACAAAATATTTTTGAGGGGAAACTTTCTGTCAACTAGTTGGAAAGTATTCAGAAAGAGCTAACTGAAAATAGTGTTTATACAGTAGTTGATGTATAGTTAGGGTACAGAATGTGTCAGTTTTTTCTTTCTAAAATTTCAAGGTTCAAACTTTCTTAGGTCCAATTAGTTGTTTCATTTAATTTTGGTAGATTATGATTTGTTTTCTGCATTGTTATAAAAAATCAGAACAAATTAAGCAGTAAATTATAAATAGATAATCTTAAAATAAGTTATAGTCATTTTGTCTAAATTTGCTTTTAAAATTTATGTCTTCCAGAGCATGAGAATTAAGTTGTTTATACTGAATTTTTCATTGGTGAAAAGATTGCAGTTTGGCAGGAAAATTATTTTAAACTGAAGACAATTGAGATTTAATAGATGTAAAATGTCTTTTTGGAGCTTCCTTTACCTAAAGACAGAGGCTTTGAAAGTCTGGCTGCTATGATCGCCTCTTGCAGGCAGCATCATTCCCAAGGAAACAGAGTGAAACTGCCATAAATACTCTTTTTGGGGGAGTTCCACACTCAGAAAGGACAGAGATCTGATGAGAATTTCATAAACAAATATCATCACAAACTTCCCCATCATACATGTGTTTCCTTTTAAGCTTGTTTCTCCTACTAAGTGGGTGCATAAATCCATACCTCTAGCACCTCTTTTGTGTGTCTTCTTATGCATATGAACGCACTTTGTCTTTTCTCCTGTAATTTTGTCTTGTCAGTTAACTCTCAGATGTCCAATCATTCAAACCTAAGATGGTAGAGGCGAAGTTTTCCTCCCAACATTGATCAAACAGCGTCTCCTAAATTATTTTTAAGCTAAATTTCCTCCATTGATAATATATCAAGTTTCAATGTGATTGAATGTCAATACACAATTTTCAGATACATTTGACCCTTGAACAACACAAGGTTTGAACTGTGTGGGTCCACTTGCACATGTAATTTTTTTGATAAATACAGTACAGTACTGCAAATGTATTTTATCTTCCTTATGATTTTCTTAATAACATTTTCTTTTCTCTAGCTTACTTTATTATAAGAATACAGCAAAATACATATACAAAATATATGTTAATCAACTGTATATGTTATCAGTAATGCTTCTGGTCAACAGCAGGCTATTAGTTGTTAAGTTTTAGAGAAGTCAAAAGTTACACTCAGATTTTCAACTGCGTGGAGTGGGTGGGTCAGTACCTCTAACTCCTGCATTATTCAAGGGTCAACTGTATGTATCTTTTTCATTAAAAATGGAAGTTGCACTTTTTAGCATAAATTTATAGAAAAAAATAACTGCCTAGTATAGATATCAAAGCAGTAATGGAATAGCATATAGCCCTGATGAGGTGGTTCTCAAAGTGTGGTCCCAGACCAGCAATATCACCATCAACTAGGAACTGGTTAGCACTGCCTCACTCTAGACCTAGGAATCAGAAATTCTAAATTGTGTCAGCAATGTGTGTTTTAATAAGCTTCCCAGGTGATTCTGATGCATATCTTTTTCTCTATCAAGATTGCTTCTCTGTTTCTGCCACATCAGTTTACAAATCAGGATATATTAATATTCCTTCACTTTCTTTAGCTTAGTCAGCTTCTTGTTGTTTTAAATGAAATTATATTTTCCATGAATAACATAAATAAAGTAAAAAAAAAACAAAACACTTTACTTGAAATTGTCTTTCTGGGTCACACATCCAAATTTGTAAAAGAGAAATACAGTTGTCCAACATCTTTAATTTTTTTTTACATTTTTAAAAATTGCATATATGCTTTAATCAAACAAATAAGTTTTAAAACCTAAATGCAGACTAAATAAATGGCAGAATTTTGGCAATTTCCACTGTTAGTGGCATTACTAAAATATTAGTATCATGGCAGAATTGTTAGCAGGTCGATCATATCTTGTACTTTCCAATATTGATTTATAAAATTTGATGCCTTAAAGTTTAAGGCTAAATTATAATAAATCAGTTTGTACACATTCACTTTCTGCCTATATTCTGAGATTAACTGCATAAACATATATTTTTATAATAAAAGGTAAAATAATTCCTTGATTAAATATTGCTCAGTTGTGAGCTTAACAAGTAAAATTATAGAAAAACTAAAATTTGTTTCAAATATTTCTGATGCTATGAGGGAAAAAAAAATGCTTAGAGTAACTGTTTTTCCCCATCACCATTTTTTTCTATAAAAAAAAGTTTTTAAGGACTAAAAAGAGAAATAACAAATATTCTTATCTACCCTTTTACATCACAAAATGATAGCTTTCAATAAATTTATTAATACTAAAATTCATCTCAGTATTTTTTGCCTTCTATTAGCTCATAGGTCATTAAAATATATATCTCTTGTCCCTGTAATACTCATTGTCTTCTCTGCCTAAGGTTTAATTTATCACAGTAGTACAAAATACATCAGAAAATAAATTATATTTGAGTCAAAAATATTACCGGGGTGTGGTCTTAACTTAGGAGTGTTTATAGAAACAAAAGCCCAGTAGTTTTTTATTTGGATGCTCAATTTAATTTTCATTCATATCCATAGCAATATTCAAATTAAACATAATTGTCAAAAATAAACATAATTGTCTCCTGTCCTCTGCACCTACTGTAGGCTTTTATTGTGACCATTGCCATTCAGGGGCCTAAAAGTGAATTGTCACTGTTGATCTTCAATTTTGCTACAGACCATGTGATTCATATGTCAAGTGATAAACATGCCTATGACCAAAAGACATAGTTTTCTCATAGAGTTATTCACTCAAATCCGACAGAATTGAGAAATGTTTGCCATCAGAGAAAAATAAAGATGTAGCATTATTCTCCTTGTGAAGACTGCATGTAGCTTGTGGAGTTTTGACATTTATGAGAAATAAAACTAGGAACTTTTGAAGGTTTTTAAATCACTCTTACAAGGTTGCTTGCTGTTTCCAAACCCTCCAGAATTCAAAATGATCAGATCATGCAGAGAATTGATGTTATAAATCAATAAAAGAAAACAGAACTTAAAAACCCAGAAGACATGAAATACTTCTGCCTAATACCACCCACACAATCCCTCATTTCCAAACTAGTTCATTACACTATATTTTTTTGTCAGGGATGCTATGACCCAGTGCAATAAAACTATATTTACCCACAGCGACACACGACTTTTAGGGAAGTAAGGAAATATTCTAAGTGTGCATTCAACATTATCTCTGCCTTTAACATTCCTTGCCTGCCTTAGTCCACATTTTTCACAGTCTATATCTACTTTTTTGTGTATTTATAGCCTTGTCCTATAAATGTAGCAAAGGCCTGTACAAACATTCTTTCTCTCAGAAATTTCAATAGAATGTATAAAAGACCTAGGTCTAACATCTTTCTGTTGTTAATAAACTATACATAGTAAATTAAAATTCAATGTTATACTACCAAATAAATTATTAAAACACACTAAAAAAGAATCCTTGATATCTATTATGTTATTCATACAGATTTTCCTAAAAACTAGAAGTCTATTTTTTGTCTCAAAATATATAATTTCCCTTCCTTCCTAAACTTAGTGCTGGTGCCAGACAATATTTCACACTTATGACCAAAATCTTATATTTAAGCCAATCTTAAGAATAAATTTTTCAAGATATTCAATTGTCTAGTAATATGATAATATTTCTTCATGTATTCAAAGTTTAATTTAAAACTGAAACTCCAGCCTAGAAATAATATATAACCAAAAACATAAAAAACATAAAGTTAAGCAAAATTGGATAGTTAATTTCTTAATGCATCTAGAGCATTATTTATCATTATTGCATAGTTCATTACAGACAAATTTGGTGAAATAAATTTAAATTATATTACGTATTTGTCTAATAAAGACACAAATTAGGCATTTTCCATTTGCATAATGTAACTTTTAAAATCTATATTATTCAAAGAAACATGCTTCTTCAACCACATTAATTTTATGTACAATAATTTATCATCATTTTATGTCTCAACAATGAAACGAATTTGACTTAAAACATCTCCATTAAGTAGATGAACAATTAAACTAAACTGTCCCAAATCTGTAAATTATATTAAGATTGAATTTTTTAAGTTATAGTTTCCCTAAAGAAAACCTCTACATATCCATATGTAATGATCAAGATTAAACATATGACTGATATGGAAAGATAACCAATATGTTTTCCTTTCTGTACAAGAGTATTGTGATAATTATCATTACCATTATTATCTGCATATTTACATTTATATGGGAAATATCAGGTGAAATGTATACTCAAGTAAATAGAAGTAGTTATCACTTTGGGATTACAGTATGTTCATAGTGCAAGACAACTATATTGTCTAAGTAATTTTCTATTTATTTGTAGAAAACTGTTAAATTTACAATCAGAGAAAAAAGAAAAAACACAAAAAGATAAATAGTGTTATGTATCTATAGTTAATTAATTTAATTAACCTCCAAGGGATATTCTCTTTTATCTTTTTTGCAAATATTGAATTTCTGCATACAATTACTAGAACAAATTCTGTTGCTATAAAATGATTGGAAACTATTTCAGGTAATATTTAATAGATAAAATATTTTTATTTTATATTCTGTTCTTAAAAACTCTTCCAAATATGATGTGATAACTATTTTTCAAGTCTTACATGCTATTGATTTTAAGCATGTGTGTATGTATGTGCATTCATGTAATGTTTTTATTCCTTTCATTTCTCCTCTCTTTTATTCCACATTCCACATAAATATAGCAGGGCCCAAAATTGCAGTGAAGAGAATGAGTTAAATGAATATATTATCAGAATGTACTAACATTTTATATCATGAGTAGTATTAAAGAGGTTAGATAATTCTTTAAAAATTCTCTCTCCTCTCTCTCTCCAAATTAATGGTTCATTATTCTACCTATCTCTGAATCTTTTTTGTAAATCCATGTTTATACCATTAAATCTTCTCTATCTGACTCCCATTGTAGTATCCACAATATAAAAAACAATATATAGCTATATTATATCATAAAGTTTTAATCTTAGAAACCTTGCAGTGGAGGGAAGGATTTCAGTGAATGTCTTATAAATATGCTTAAATATTTAGAAACATGATTTTTTTGAAAATTAGATTGAGGACTAGGAAAACTCTAAAACTCTAAGCTGGATGTTTTTCCAAAGATGGAACAGAGGTCTGAAAAATGAATGGATGTAATTTAAGAGTGTAAACACTAATGATTATAAATCTATTGAAATACAAGTAGAATTATGGATGTCAGAGACATTAATTAACTTGCAAATGCCCCATTTATAAATATATATATTTCTTTATATTTTATACATGTTTTTCATTTTATCTGATACACTGGAAAATCTGTTGCATATTTTCATTTACTACGTCTGCAACTGGGAAAAATATAATATGCCAAAGAAGGAATGCTATATAAAGTTTATATCTCCCACTGAGCAAAAATACCAAACTTCCAGAATTTTTGACATAAATTATTAAGGAAAAAAAAACTAAAAAAAAGGGAAGTTTTTTCTTTCTGTTTTCAGGATTCCAAAGTGCACTTATTTTTAATTTGAAACAATTTTGTGAAGCCTGAATATGTCCTTATATAAAATAAGAAATTAACAAGTAGCTTGCCTGAGGATGCCGCAAAATGGAATTAGGATTTTTAATAAGGGCGATAGCTGTAGTTATATTCCTTTCATTTACTTTTAAGACAATGGATGTAATCATCCGTGCAGGTAATTTGAGTCATACCTGACAGCTTTATGGATTCAAATCTCAGAAGCTTTCCTATGAAAGAATATCTTTCAAATAATCCCACAAATTAAACCACAAACTAAGTTTTGCTAAAATTGCTCATAATAGACTTCTACTTCCTGATATATCACTAAATAGATAATCTGAAGTACCTAATTTGAAGCTCTATTAAACAACTACATTTTGCGGATTTTTTTTTCCTGCACTGCTTGGCTCACAGACAGTGCCTTTCTTATTCACACCCCTCCACTATCAAAACCAGGTGAGTTGACATGGGACAGTCTTAAACATGCACTAAAATTCATGTTTTAGGAGAAAATGCCTGAATCTCCTGCAGCAATTGGGAAATTTAATCTTGCCAATGAAAAAAATGTAGTTGCTAACCTGAAACCTCCTTTCTCCGGAGGCATAAGTAGTCCTGGACTCCAGAGAAAAGCATCCTCTATGTGAGCTATCAGAGATTACTATTTGCTTCCCCTTTGCTTCCTTTTGTAATCCTACAGTTGTCCAGGGTTTTCAACTTTCTCTAGGCCATAGCCTTAGTTCAGTCTAATTTCAGCATATATGAAAAATCCTATGATTCTAATTAAAGGTAAAATAATTTAGAAAATTATTTTTCCCCTGGCTGACTTTCAACAATAAATAATTAAGAAAATAAGAATTAAGACCCAAGGCAAATCAAAGGTCTCAAGATTCAAGAAGTGACTTATTCAACATCTGTTCATAATAAAAACTCTCAATAAAGTGGGTTTAAAGGGAACATAACATAATAAAGGCCATATATAAAAATTCACAACTAATGTCATACTTAATGGTGAAAAACTCTCTTTCCTCTAAGATCAGGAAAAGGCAAGGATGTCCACTCTGGCCACTTTTATCAACATTATACTGGAAGTCCTAGCTGTAGCAATCAGACAAGAAAAAGAAATAAGAGACATCCATATTGGTAAGGAAGAAGTTAAACTGTCACTATTTGCAGAGGACATGATACTATATATAGAAAACCCTAAAGACTCCATCAAAAACTATTGGAAGTAATAAATGAATTCAGTAAATTTTGCAGGATACCAAATTAATACCCAGAAATTGGTAGCATTTCTATATACTAGTAATGAAGTACCAGAAAGAGACATTAAGAAAACAATCTCATTTACAATTGTACCAAAAATATTAAAATACTTAGGAATAAACTTAACCAAGGAGGTAAAAGACCTATATTCCAAAAACTGATGAAAGATATTGAAGATGACACAAACAAATGGAAAGATAACCAATGCTCATGGATTGGAAGAATTAATATTGTTAAAATCTCCAAACTACTCACAGCAATGTGCAGATCCCACACAATTTCTACCAAAATATCAACAGCATTTATCACAGACCTGGAACAAATAATCCTGAAATTTGTATGGAACCACAAAAGCCCCAAATAAGCAAAGTGATCTTGAGGAAGAACAACAAAGCTGGAGGCACCACAATTCCAGATTGCAAAATATACTACAAAGCTGTAGTAGCCAAAACGGCACAAACATAAACACACAGATCAATAGAACAGAATAGAGAACCCAGAAATAAACCCATACTTTAACAGTCCGTTATCTTTGCACTTTTAATATTAAGCCTCCTGGCTTTACCAGGAAGTAAAACAGAATACACAATACACAGGTAAAGTAAAACCAATTTATTTTAAATTTTTAAAAAATATTTATTATATATGAATCTTAAAATTTCATGTGATTATGCAATATGGGAGTTTTCTTTTATGTGTCTCTATTTTTTTCTTTTTGTAGTTAAAAACGCTTAACACAGAATCTACCCTTTTAACAGTTTTTAAGTGTACAGTACATTATTAACTATAGGTAAAGCATATCTATAATCTATAGGCACAATCTATCTCTAAGCCTTCTAAGGATACATGTATTTTCCTTTCTCTCAGTGTAGATATCAAACAATTATGTAGACGTCCTGAATTGAGGAGGACATTTGTTACATGACAAATACAGTATGATGTCTAATTCTAGATATCATGAAGTAAATACTCTGAAGGACTGAATGCTCCATAATAAATTATTTATGGGTATTAAATGTTTGTTAATAAACTACTGAATTGTTTAGGAAATAATTAAAATATTCAAAATCTCCCACTTTTGTCTGCTTCTTCTCTTTCTACACACATATTGTTTGTGTGTATTTCTAATTAATAGATAATGACATTTAAGTTTTCTATCTAATATTATTCATAGAATTATTTATGGCCCAGATGCCCACTCTTGCACTGAACAAGTCTTGTATAATCTTTTTATGTTACATCCTTTTTATGACTTGAAGGTAGATTGTTCATATTTATATACACTCAGGAGAATGGAAAACACAACTTTAGGCAACATTTTATTAAAATAAATTATAATCTTTTGTCAGTTCCTGCATATTTGCTACACAGTGCCTATCAGTTTTCAACAAGGAAAATTTTCTGATGTATTTAAACATTCACTTCTGGGTAAGGGTTAATATTTTACACAGTGTCAATTTCAAGCCAAAATTGATATATCCATGGCTCATAAATAAGTTATATTATTATTATTTTTATTGGTTACCTGGAAAGAAAAGGCAATATCTTTTTGGAGTGAAAGAGAATAATTACTGATGATAATTATTATATACTAACATACATTATATCCTAAACAATGCTATTGTATTAAAATATAGCTTTACTATGTTATTTGGTAGAACATTAATGACATAAGCCTGATGGATAATTCTTGAGAACCAATTTATGTTCCTCATTTTTGCCATATGTGAAAAGCTCAGTGTCACTTTTTCTTTTAATTACATTAACTTTCCTATTAAAACTTTCAACAATTTCATCCTGAAAACACTGGATGAAAGATTATTTTGACTTTAAAAATGTGGAAAGGAGGGCGCCTTTGGTTAAGCGTCTGCCTTTGGCTCAGGTCATGATCCCAGGGTCCTGGGATCAAGTCCCGCATCGGGCTCCCTGCTCCTTGGGAGCCCGCTTCTCCCTCTGCTTCTCTCTCTCTCTCTCTCTCTCTCAATCTGTCTCTCATGAATAAATAAATAAAATCTTTAAAAAAAATGTGGAAAGGAAAAGTATTTTTGCAAAAGAGTATCAAAATATAAATACAACTTCAAGGATTTGAGCTAAACCCAGAAATGACAAACATGTTATGTAGCTATGGTTTTATTTCCACCTACATGCTGAGATGAAAATGGAGATGTATATTGATCAAACTACTGAATGGAGCACAAACTAAAATTCCTTCAGGCTGTTGTTATACTATAATGAATGCCTACAGCTCAAAACACATGGTAATGGACTTGGAAAATTCGTCCTAGCAGAGGATATATTTTAGGGTGACATCTTTTCTGCATTTTTTTAAAATTTGTTATGCCACAAATTTGTAGCAAAAATTACATAATTAGTTTGGGTATTTAAACATATAAAAAGTAAAATGAGGGGTGCCTGGGTGGCACACTGGGTTAAGCATCTGACTTGGCTTCCGCTCAGTTTGTGATCTCAGGGTCGTGAGATCAAGCCCCCACACTGGGCTCTGCACTCACTGTGGAGTCTCTTTAGGATTCTCTCTCCCTCTTCCTCTGCACCTCCCACTCATTCTCTCTCTCTCTCAAATAAATAAATAAATCCTTAAAATTAAAGAAAAGGAAAGTGAACAAAAGGTATATTCTGTTTGCCTTGCAAAAGATAAATTATTGGAAGAGGATGCAAATACATTTGGAGGTAATCTAATGTGTATTTAATTATTCACAAAATTCCCAATAAATGAAATTACATGTCTCTCCTCTACTGTGACATTAGCTTCTTTATGGAATGAAGCACATATTTCTGTGGAAATATGTAGAACAGATATCTAGTACCTGTTAGGCATTTAATTTATATTTTTGATTAACTAATTAACATGAGTAATTATTATGATTAGCGACTTTTAACCATTTACAGATTTTATATTATTTTAAAAACCTGACATTTTTCAACCTTTATCCCATGTAAGCAAGAATA
The DNA here is from genome assembly GCF_037043125.1 of Eumetopias jubatus. Classification (NCBI taxonomy): domain Eukaryota; kingdom Metazoa; phylum Chordata; class Mammalia; order Carnivora; family Otariidae; genus Eumetopias; species Eumetopias jubatus. The sequence continues at coordinate 168,665,725 of NW_028274809.1, read as the reverse complement.
ATAATCCATATATGAAATTGCATTTATAAAGAAATTTTAAGGATACACATTTTAAGGATACATATATTTTCCCTTCTCTCAGTGGAGACATAAGACAACTGTACAGACTTCCTGGATTTAGAAGGACATTTGTTACATGACAAATACAATACAATGTCTAATTCAGGGTATCATGAAGTAAATTCTCTGAAGGACTGAATGCTTTAAAACAAACTTCCTGAGTATTACATGTTTGTTAATAAAATACGGGGTTGTTTAAGAGCTAATAAAAATATCCCAAATCTACTATGTCCTGCTAAACATAGTGCAATAAGCGAAAGAAAATACAGGACTGTGCTGAGGTCTTCTGCTGCAGTCTAATGGCATATGAAATCAAAGTAATAATAATTAATGTTAATAATGGGGCCAGAATTGGGGGTTATCTACAATCTTGTAAAGTTCTTAGGGCTGATTAGTTTATAGAACCATCAAATTTCACTACAAACCAAAAATATCTTGAAAAGAAAGAAATGTTACTATGTGTAACTGTCACCTTTCAAAGTGACCAGATTTATGTGAGAGGTATTACATTAATGTGGTTGACTATTACTTTAGTTATCATGAAACATACCTCCCAGTATTTACTGTTGCATAGTACCTTCTCAAATTGATTCTGGTTAGTCCTGTGATTGCATTAAACATTAGCATAAAATATACTAAAGCATTTCTAGATCATGGATCTACATTTCTATTACATGATTCAGAAAAAAAATGTATGTGTATGGGGAGGCAGCTATAGATAAGCAAATGAGCAAAATGTTAATATGAATAAAAGATAAACATGTTTTTGTTCTGTTGTGCATCTTGTCTGTAATTATGGAAATACACTAAGATAAAATATTAAAATTGGTACTTAGTTTATTTATTTTTTTGCTGAGTTGCAGGTTTTTTCAGAGACAATTTACACAAAGTAAAGCCATTAAGTAATGGGTAGGTGTATACAATCAAAATCTCCTCTTGGCAGAAACAATTGCTTCCAGATCTTAGGGAAGCTGAAAACAGACCTCAGCTAAGCATTTTCTAAAGTATAGGGCTAAAATATTCTCCTCAGCTCTGGCACCTTGGTGTGTTTCTCATGCTATCTTCTAAGTTCTGTGAAATAAGAAAGGTATTTCATACCATTGCCCTGCTGCATCCAGCCATTGAGAACAGAACGTTGAGTTTGATAGGTGTTCAGATAAATGTTAATTGGCTCTCACACAATTGCCTGCCTGACTTTAAAAACAACAACAACAACAACAACAACAAAAACCATACATATTGGAAAGAGCCAACAGGAGCAGAGCTTCTTGCTATTATTTAAAGTAAAACTCATGTAAAAACTTAACCCAGCTCTCAGTATTATTAATGATGTACTCTACTCATCTGAGTTAGTATGTAGATAACCATTCATTGCCATATATTCCTTTTCCCTCGATATTGAGTTTTTCTATTGATTGTTGAACTTTTCACCTCCAACTACTTATTTACCAGTTTCATTAATATTAGTTCATCTCATTTTATTTTTATTCCCATATTATACACAGAGATGAAAAATAAAGCCTTATATTAAGCAGTAACAAAAATAAAAGGCACTTAATTGCCTCTGGTTCTTTCTCAGCCTCAACAAGGCCATTTTCAAATACAGAAATATTGCTTATCATTTTTAATGCTGACTTGAGGTTTGCAAATATAACAGGATTTATACACCCTCGATCCTTGTAGTGGAAAAACTGAGAACAGTACATGTTTACGCAGATAGGGCAAGGGGAAAATAAAATAATAAAAGTTTGTGCATATTTTTAGAAACAGGACTCAAACTTTAAAGCTTTAAAGAGTCATTGTCTAAAAAGCAATAAGCAATTTATTTTACAGAGCACTTTGAATAGAGCTATGAAGTCTATTGTTATGTATACTGTGCTGCATTTGTGTACTTGAAAGGAGAGTTTCAGTGAAATGTGCCAAATGCTAGTCAGCCATGATGAGAACAGTTAGGATACCGGTGAGTCAAATAATTGCAGATTTCCATTCAGCTGAGCCATACAGACCTCAAGTATTATAAATATAGCCAGTACCTCAAGATTCAGACAATGTAAAACATGAAGAATTATACAAGAAATACCAAACCTTGAAATGAAAGTCAGCATCTGCTTACTAGAGCAACACCATTTTTAAATATCACATCTACCCATGTTAGGATTTTCTTTGTTTCGTATTTTATTTTAGACTATTTTTTTAATTACTAAGACATTCATATATAATTTAAAATTATATATTCAGAAAAGTATTTTTAGGGGTGTACCTCACCCTTGATCCTTTCAACCTTCGCCCCTGGTTTATCTTTTCTCTATTTATTTTTGCAAAAATATGTGGACAAATGAATGTTTTCTTATTTCCCCCTTCTTTCAATATAAAAAGCAGCATATTCTCTATGTTCTTTTTTTTTTGTGCTCTTTTACAAATAATGTTGAATAACCTTGTGCAGATTTATTTTCCTATTGTTGGAGATGATTGGATTGAAAGATAAAGCATGTACAATTTTGTTAAATGTGGTCAAATTCATATTCGTTAGGTTAAAACATTTTGCATTTCCAAAGCAAAGTATGAGAGAGTGCCTGGTTCCCATCTTAACATATTACCAAGCTTTTAGTTTTGGTCATTATGATTGATGAGAAAGAGTTGATCAGGATTCTTCTAATTTTTATTTCACTTATGATGTGCGAGATTGAACATCTTTCATAGGAAAGATTCACAGGTGATTTTCATAGTTTTTTGGTAATTATCTGTTTATATCTTTCCATTTTTTTGTAAATTTTTTGTCTTCACATTTATACAAGCACATTATTTGTGACTAACATTGCAAATGTGTGTTGTCTATTCACTGTCGCTTGCCTTTTGACTTTTCTTATTGCATTAGTTCCATGCCCCAAATTTTAAAATCTAAGTTGAAGTTATTAATATTTTATCTTATGTCTTTTAGATTATATACTATTAAAAACCTCTCCATACATTCAGATTAGCATAATGAATTCACCCATGTTTAGTTCTAGTGTGTGTGTGTAATATTTAGATCCATAATCCCATTGGAGGACACAAGTTTTCATACTAACAACATAGGCTGTGATTGTAATACAAAGTATCCATCAATCCACATTTTCTTATTTTTAATCATGAACTGATATTGTTTGCAATGGAATTTAATCTTTACACAGATAAAATTTTCACTATTAGTCTATTAATATAGTAAATTATAGTAATAATTTTCTGAAAATTGAAATGAACTTGTATCCCTAAAATAAATATTTTTTACACTTTATCGTGTTGTATCATTTTTCTACATTTCATTGTTTATATTTTATTAAGAAAATTTCCAAAAAATTCATTAGAAATACTGATTTGCAATTTTCTTATCCATGTGCTATTGATAATGCTATCAGTAAAGTTATCATTGTCATACTTATTTTACAGGAAAAGTTTGAATGTTCCTTCCATTTTTGGTGCTCTAAAACAATTAAGGAGCTCTATGCTTATTAAAGGTTTGGCACTTAGACTAGTAAAATGCTGATTAGTAGTATGTTTTTTGTTTTGTTTTCATTTTTAGATCATTGAAAATTGTTCCAATAATTGGAATTAATTATTTTTACTTCTTTCTTACAATTTTATAGATCCAAGTGTTTTAGACTATGAATTTTTCCCTAATTACCACTATAAATATATCTTATAAGTTATAAAATTTAATGTAGTTTTTATTATTTTTTAGAAAGTATGTATTTTTTCACTTCTTTCATCCTTGAGTTGCTTAATTTGAAAAAATCGATAAAATGGAGCTTTATAAAAATAATTTTTGCATTACTTTTTATTTTTTATTTTATTTTTTAAAAGATTTTATTTATTTATTTGACAGAGAGACACAGTGAGAGAGGGAACACAAGCAGGGGGAGTGGGAGAGGGAGAAGCAGGCTCCCCACTGAGCTGGGAGCCCGTTGCGGGGCTCAATCCCAGGACCCCAGGATCATGACCTGAACCGAAGGCCGATGCTTAACAACTGAACCACCCAGGCGCCCCTGCACTACGTTTTAGATGTAATGTTTACTATCAGAGAATGTTGTTGGCAGAATTTCTACTTTAAGGAACTAACTTGATTTTTCTGTGATCTAATTTGATAATTTTTGTTAATATTCCATTTGCTCTTTTAATAAAGTATATTCTCTATTATCAGGTGGCAAAGTTTTACATGTTTCCATAGGTCTAATTATTGATTACATTTAAGTTTCTTCTATATTCTTATTTGTCTACTTTACCAAAAGTAGTATGTTACACCTTTCTGATATTTTTGTGTTTTTGTCTCTTTTTGTCCCCTCTTTCTGCTTTATTAAGTCCACTGTAGTATTATTTGGTGCATATGTAATCATATATGTGGTGCTTACATTGTGGATTGTGGCTTTTAACGTTAAAAAACATATATCTCTGTATATTTAATCCTGTTTTATTGTAATCTATTTTGCCTGATATTTAAATAGCAATGCCTATTTTCTTCTTGTTTTTATTTATCTTGTCTTTATTTATTCATTTTAAAAATATCTTGTTTTAAGTAAATCTCTTAGAAGTAGCATTTATTTGGTTCCCCCTTTGTGAGACAATCTGAATTTTTTTAAACAGGTGATTTGACCTTCACGTTTATTCACAAGTCTGATACAGTTCATATCTGCCAAATCACTCCTTGATGCAATATTATGCTTCTAATACTGTATTTACTATGTTTTCTTCTTAACAGGATATAATTTTTCCTTTCGCTAAAATTTCCTTTAAACTTATAAATGTTACCAATTTCAGTATATTAGTTGGTTGTGAATGTATACCATTTTAAAGTCGGGCATCACCTGTTTTATTAATACTTTTATTAAACTTTCTCAGTTTTTATTGATATAATTTACCTTATTCTATTGTCTATATCACAATCAGTACACATAGTGTTCTTTCTTCTTTTATCTCTTATCTTCTCATATTTTAGTTATCATTTTACTTTGTCAGTAAATATAACTTGTAAATGGCTTATTATTCTTTCTTCATTCTCACCTTCATTAGAACTTAGATCTACAAACAAGTACTTTAAATGCTATTTATTTTTCAATTTCCTAATATTTTTTCATGCTTTAATAAAGTCCACCCACTTCTATAATCCTCAAGAAATATAGAATCAGCTGCTTTCTTGCATGTAAAATTTTTTTCTATGCCATGACACTGGAAGAACAGCTTAGAGAGGCATACAACTCTTTGTTCATAGTTTAGTTCCTTAACTTTCTTGAAACTGCTTCTGCATTTTTGCCTTGCTATGTACATGGCTCACGAGATGTTTGGTGCAAGTCTAATTCTCAGGTATTTGCAAGTAACTTGGATTTTATTTACATGGTCCTATGGATTTGTCCTTATTTATTAATGTTATTGTTTACACAGATGTCTTGAAGTTGCTTTCTAAACCAGTTTTCTTAGATATATTGAAAGTCATTTAATATTGAAATTCAGGTTGTTTTTATATCTGGATTTTTTAAATTTTGACTTTAAATATTAGCTTAGTTCAGGTGTTTTGTTTTGTTTTCTCTTCAGAGTCTCCAATTATATATACTAGATCCCCTTTGCCTTACTGTGACTTTGACCACTTTCTCTGTCACCTATTTTATTTCTTCTTTTATCATCTACTTTATATTGTATTATTGGTTTTACTACCTTCCTTCAACAGCCATTGTTAAATTTCTATTTGATTTTAGCTTCCCTTAAGATAATTATAATTAAATGTTCATTTCTATGATGGTTTTTACTTCTTCCATTGCCTTTCTGAATTTAATAATATTTTTATTCTATTTTATTTTAAACATTTCTGTTTTCAGTTTTCAAATTTATCATTCAACATGATTTTACCTATGTCCAGATGTTTTGTAGAAAATATTTAACTCAATCAGGGATTTTTTTGTTTTGTTTTCTTCTTTGTGTTATTTTTGTTTGTTCATGAGGGGTATTTTTTCAACTCGTGTTTTTATTCCCATTTTTCTGTGTTTTTTTTTAAATAGAGTTTTTGTAAATGTTTAGGTTGTTTTTTTTTCTATTTGTTTCATGTGTGTATATTGTACAAATTTAGAGCAGATTCCTAGTTCAAAAGTGACTTTACTTCTAGTGTAGTAAAGAATAATTTCTTTAATGGATGCCTTTATTTTTCTGTGGATTTGGGGGAATGATTATGTGGCTTTAGTTTCTCTTACTGTTGTTCTCTTTGTTTTGCACAATACAAATTTGCCCCTCTTGCTTTTATTTTGTTCTATCACCCCGTATCTAAAGAGTACCAGTCCTTTCCTTTTCACATTCTTTTTTCCCAAAGCAATAGCTTTGAAAAGCTGACATCAAAATCACATACATTTTAAACTTCTTTCCCTATAATCACTCCACTGATATTCCAAAATTCTTTTTAAATATTTCCAAACTTGGTATGAGCATTTTCTCTCTTAGTTCATGGTTAGACTCCTTGCTAATTCCCGTTTTCTCTCTTTCAGGTATTTTTTCCTGTACTATGCTGTACTATATTTTCTGAGATGTTTAAATATAAGTATTTTGAAATGTGCAGTAATCTCTATCATCTGGCTTTACTGTGGGCTGCTCTGTGCCATGTGTATGTGTGCATATATGTCTGTATGTACACATGCATCTTATTTTCTGTTGAAGTGTATTGCTTGAGAGATGTGTAGAAAGCTTCAGATTAAAATGGTCATGATTGTCATTGGTTATCAAAACTCCTTTGATCCCATTAATGATTTTGAAAATAATTATGACTGTTTTCATTCCAACCCAAGATACAAAAATAATTTTCAAAGATAAAAAGTTACGTAAAAGATATGTATACATTTTTAAATATTGAAAAAACTGCATCTAAGAGGTAAATAGTAATTGGTACTTGTGTGATTTAAATTTTTACATAGTGTGATATAATGGGGAAATGATAATCATTATTTTTTCATTTTTTCTGTCCCAAATTTGTTAATTTTTCATACATTTTTCTTCTTATAATTATCTCCCATTAAAATTGCACAAAATATAAACTTCAAACACAGAAAACTATTTTAAGGCAAAATAAAACTTCAATACAAGCTTTCATACAAGCTCAAAATTCATGCATATAGTAAGCATATATGACCAACATATTAAATTGTTTAAAAAAAAGGTGCCAACTCTTCATGATTCTTGAAGTTCTTTCACAAGGCAAACATTCTACGTTCACCTATATATGTTGAATACGGTTTTGATAGAAGACATGATGTTTAAACATCATTTTTATAACATGTTTCTTCTTTTTTTTTTTAAAGATTTTATTTATTTATTTGCCAGAGAGAGAGAGAGAGAGAGCGCATGAGCAGGGGAAGCGGCAGACAGAGGGAGACGCAGGTTCCCCACCGAGCGAGGATCCTGATGCAGAACTTGATCCCAGGACCCTGGGATCATAACCTGAGTTGAAGGCAGACACTTAACTGACTGAGCCACCCAAGCATCCCTGTAACAAGTTTCTTCTTTTAGTGTTTTGATATGATGGTAAGACATTATATCAAAAAACACAAAATTTCAAAACCTCAATTGCCTTAAAAAAGGGTTGATAATTTAAAAGCTGTTTTGTAGAATTTTTATTAACTAAGTAGTCATGAAATTAGATAAATACTATAAACACATGTATAATATTAAGTAACTATCAAAATCCAGTTATATTCCTATATTGAACAGGGAGATAAAGAATTAAAGGAAACCAGGAATCTCATCTATCTGGTAACAGTAAAGAGAGATAGCCTAGAAAAATGGGGAAAGAAGATGAGAAAGAAGAATAAAGGGGCACCTGGGTGGCTTAGTTGGTTAAGTGACTGCCTTCGGCTCAGGTCATGATCCCAGAGTCCCGGGATCGAGTCCCACATCGGGCTCCCCGCTCAGCAGGGAGTCTGCTTCTCCCTCTGACCCTCTTCCCTCTCATGCTCTCTATCTCTCATTCTCTCTCTCTCAAATAAATAAATAAAATCTTTAAAAAAAAAGAAGAATAAAGAAGAGGAGGATGAGGAGGGGAATAATAATAATAATAATAAATAAGAATAACAACAGTATTCTAATAAGAAATAACCACATATGATGAGGGAAACCATACTGTAACGACTGAAATAGGTCTAGGAAACTGTGGGACAAAATGTAGACAGAAATAACATTACCCAGATAATCTACCATATTAAATGAGATATTGTTGTATTACTTTCACAGAGTTAAACATTTTTTATCAATTCTTCAGTTAAGAGTAAAAAAAATTAATATTAGATAATATTAGTTACACATGAGCCAAGCAAATGAGCCCCCAATGGGCAAATCTGAACAACTAAGTGAATAGAGTATTACTGGATTATAAGATGAAGTCTAAAATAAATATCCACATGTCCATATAGGCATAATGTATAATTGAATAAATAAACAGGCAATACTATGGATTGAACTGCCCCCCTGACTCATGTATTAAAGCTTTATTCCCCATTGTGATTGTGGGTGAAGACAAACCTTTTAGGAGGTAATTAGGTTAAATGAAATAACAAAAGTACACTCCTAATAGAATTGATGGTTTTATAATAAAAGGAAGAAAGAGAGATGTTGCTCACTGTCTGCGCACACACCAAGGAAATGCCACGTGAATACAGGAGCAAGAATGGCCATCTGCAAGCCAGGTAGAGGGCCTTCACCATGAACAGGATCAGTCAGCATCTTGATGCTGGACTTCCCAGCCCCCATAACTGTGAGAAATAAATTTCTTTTGTTGAAACTGCTCAGTCTATAATATTTTGTTATGGCAACCTCAAAGACTAAGACATCTAGTGAATAAAATTCCTGCCCTTGAGTTTATAGCCAAGTGGGGGAATGAATATTTAAGGAATCTCAGTCTCCTTCTCTCTGTCTCTCCCTTTGCTAATACAGGTAAGGAGAGATCATTTTACTGTTCAGAATAATTCTAAGTAAAATATGCAGATACTGCACCCTCAAGGATATGGAGCATAACTACCCACTCTTTAAGCATGGTTGCATAGTGACTTCCTTCCAGAGTACAGTATGGAAAGGAGGTAAAAAGAGTAACTACACAGTGTAAAAACCTGACAAACTACCTCAGCTAGGTGATAAACATCAATATCAACAGTAATATGTCATGTTGATATAATGTACTCTTGATATTATATGATGAAGACAGCACTTTACCTCTGTTATTCTTCCTCTCAAAATATATAATTCCAGTCTAATAATGAGAAAAACATCAAACAAAATTCTGCTAGAGGGAACCCTAAAAATACTTGACAAATATTCCTCAAAACTGTCTATGTTACCAAAACAAGGAAAGTATGAAAAACTGTCAGAGCCAAGAGGAGCCTAAGGAGATATGAAGACTAAATGTAATGTGGTATCTTGGCTAAGATCCTGGAATAAGAAAAGGACAATAGGTAAAAATGAAAGAAATCAGAATAAAGTATAGTTCAGTATAGCTCATTAATTATAGCAAATGCCCATACTGTTGTAAGATATTTATAATAGATGATACTGGATGTAATGTATATGAGGACTCTACGTTAGACCTTTAGAATATTTCTAAAATCTAAAGGTATAATTTAAGGTGTATCTACAACCTAAGATATATCTTAAAACATCATGCAAACAATTTTATCATATTTATATGATAAACATCCTTCTAGGACCCAAACAATATTTTAGTAATATTTGAAGAAGTGAGAACCCAATGTTCTGACGTGTTACTGTGTTTGCTTTAATTGTAGCAACAGAAAAGCCACACAAGAGGAGGAGTATAGAGAATCTACAGTCTATGCACTGTAGGTGGTGTAGGTATAAGTAGAGCAGAGGAGAAATGCCCTGGTGATAGGAATGCTAGGGCTGAACTAGCTGGAGCCCAGGGCCAAATCACTGGTCATCCAAGATGCTGCTATGCTGCAGCTTTCCATTTGTCAAATCGTCTTTTGGTAGGTAAATCATAGGAGTGGGAATAATTGCCTGTTTATTATTATTATTATTATTATTATTATTATTACATAAAACAACAGAATCATCAAAGAGGAATATAAAACTAAAGTTTGACAGACAAATAGAAAGCATGAATCTTTCTTTAAAAGAAGGCAATTCCATGGGGAGAAAGCTGAAAGGAGAAGCCATATGTAAAGCTAAAACTAATTTTATAAACATTCTGTTTTTATTAGTCGTAAGTCTAAATGCTATGCAGGCAGTCCTCATTCAGTGCTTCCTCTTTCCCTGTGTGTGTGAGTGTGTGTGTGTGTGTGTGTGTGTGTGTGTGTGTGTCTGTGTGTGTTTTCCCTTGAATGCTTGCCTTTTCTTCTCATCCAGGTAGGTTAGAGAATAAGATAGATGGCTCAAAAACAAAGAATGCTAATTTGGTGGGAATACAGGGTCTGCCCTGCAGAGATCAGGACATCACAGCTTTGCACACTAAAAATGTTATGCTGAACTTGCTTTTGTTTTAGACTACACCTTTATAATAACTGAATTTTTTAATGAGTTAGCCTTGCAAAGCCCTTTATCAACTAAGAAAGTGTTTTGAATTTCAAATAGGTGTTTTTGGTTAGTCCACATTTGCAAGAAATCTTTTGAAACAAAATTCATATTTGAATTGGGAACTGCTTAAAATAAGATTTCCCCTGGTAAATGCAAGGCCTTCAATAAAGATATGTTGGGTGAATAAACGTATGGATGTAAGTATTCATGAATTGGTTAACACATGTTCTTAGCTTTGGTTCCAGACTATAAAATGCACATTCAAATTACTGTGTAGGAAGTTTGAAAATTTTGTTGCCCTCCATGAAACAGATAATAGTGTTGGTTTAACAATTTGCTTTTGTTTGCAGATAAAAAAATACACACTTACTGTTACAACAAAATTTAAAATGATGAAAGTAGAAAACAAAGAATACAGCACTTTCTAAGACTTCACTAAGAAATTATTCTCTGGTGGTTTTACTATTTTCCCTAGCAAGCAAAATTAAAAATATTGCCTAAAACAAATGTAGAGTAACTAAATTAGGATGCAAAATAAGGAAAATAGAATCTTTTAAGGTTCTTAACACTTCAGAATTGTAATCTCCAAAGAGATAAAATATTCTAAGGTTTGTGATACAGTATCTTGCCATCAGTAGGGCCTCAAAGTAACTATTCTCATTCTTATTCTCTTTCCAAAGGAGTTTAGGAAATTGCAAAAAAGAGCAGCTATGTTTTCTTTTAAATATTTCTTATTCCTGAATAGAGGCAATTTTTATCTAACTCAGACCTAAAAACACACATAGCAATCATATTTGGTCTTGCCCTTAATCCAGAATTGCAAAAACTTGAAGTTTATTTCCATACACATATTATAAGTACATATGATATAATACGGCAATAATGTTAGTATTTTGACATGAAAAAGGGGCAGAAGAATGAATGAATCCACGCATATAAAGCTATTAGACTCTTGGATTTGCTATGCTGCTGGTGATCCCATTCTTTCTGCTCATCATTAACTTCCCCCTAGTTCAGGAGATGTGGAGGCACAGTCATAGGAAACACATAAGCAGGTCAACCGGCTTAAAGAAGTATGCCTATCTTCTGTATCATTTCCTAACTTGATTCTAGTTGCTTTGGGTCATGGGGACTGATGGAGAGCTCGAGTGCTCTCCAAACCACAGGCATTGTTTTGTTGCTAATAATTATTATTGTCTCCCTAATAAACTGTATTCTCTCAAAAATGTTAAATGCATGTAAGCAGCCATTGAGCAGCCAACATATGGTCTTTCTCTGACTGGAATTGACAAAAGAGAACATGATCCCACACTCTTATGAGTGTGGGATCATGTTCTTATGATATATATGGTATATATGATATATATCTCTTATGATATATTTTCCCACATGTCCCCATATTTCTATCTAGATAAATTAGAAAATGTGTGCGATTTTTTGGTGTACAATGTACTACCTTGTGGGTCACACTATGCACTCATCCTGTGGGGTCTGCTGGGATTGAATCTATTTATAAATCTAGAATAAAAGGTGTGTTGGTTTTGAGGAGGATGATAGGTTTTGAGGGTGGTAGGTTTTGAGGAGAATCACCAGTCACTTGCAATGTAACCATCTCAGGGGAGGTGATTACAAATTCTTCACACAATGGAAAGGTAACATCCTTGAGCAGGGAAAGAAAGACTGTTTCTACTGGCAAAGGAAATTTGGCAGAATTTAGGTGTTTGACTGTATCATCATGAGTTACACTTTCTGTATTTGGTTTGTAGTATCCAATGGCAATATTTTGCATGTCTCTATTGCCACATCATGCTATGAACTACTAATGCTTACTTTACTACTGCAAATACAGTATTTAGTTCCTTTAAATCTAATTACATTAGAGAAATAATTCCAGAAAACCCAGAGCCAATTGAGAGAATTCATCCTAGAGATTATTTTTTCTAGGGGTGCCTGGGTGGCTTAGTCATTAAGCATCTGCCTTCGGCTCAGGTCATGATCCCAGGGTCCTGGGATTGAGCCCTGCATTGGGCTCCCTGCTCAGTGGGAAGCCTGCTTCTCCCTCTCCCACTCCCCCTGCTTGTGTTCCTTCTCTCGTTGTGTCTCTGTCAAAAGAAAATATTATTTTTTTCTAGATGCTCTTCTGGTACCAAAACATGTTTTAGCTTGTATGAGCAGAGAAGTAGAACTAGTAGGAGATTAATTGCAAGGAAAAAGGCCACACAATGTTGGGAGTGGCTACAAAAATATAAAATCTATAGGGCAGGCCACCAGGAAAGGAGAGCTGGAAGGCATAAGCTGGATTTGCAGTCCATAGTGGGCATTTCTTCTTCTCCTGGGAAGTTTGTGTTCTGCTTATGAGGCCTTTCAACTGGGTGAGTCAGGAATCAAGTCCTTTCTTAAAATCAAATGATTATTGATTTTAATCACAACTCTTTTCTATAGTCTTTCTGACCAATGAGTATATAAATTATGATGTTATCTGTAATTTATTTAAAAACATAAATCTAATATAAGCAAGGAAGTTTTTTATTTACTCAAAGGTGCAGGTGCATTGAATGTGTTCCAGTATCACTCTGTTGGTTGTTTGAGTGGCTTCCAAGATATCTTCATAAACTGTCTGCCCTAATATAATTGAAAGACTAACATGAAATATAACTTTGTGAAGAAGTACAGTTAATTCTCCAGACTGATCTAACAGAAAATTCTTTTCTTGTGTTGAACCCCAAATTTTCCCACATTAGGATTAAACATAGGTCTTAATTTGATATTTTGTGAACACTGGAGGTCACTTCTTTATTTCACAAGGATTTTTATTTGGAGAAAATTAGTACATCTCTCTCTTGACCTTCAATTGACTCTTCTCCTTGTAAAATTGCTCTTATTATTTCTTTCAAACAAATAAAACATTTTATTTCTCTCACGATTTTATCATTTATTTTATATATTGCTTGAAGATTGTTGTGCCCCTATGTTGTGACACCACAACTGATGCTTAAAAATGAAATACACTACAAGTGTTTATGCTTTAATTCACATCCTTAAAGTGTCTTATTCTGAAAAATTGCAAATTAAATAAACAAAAACTTATGGAAATAACAAGGTTAGGATCACATGATACAAACTTATGTATCTAAATTCAATCAATGAATCAATTATTTAACAAACAAGTAAATTGATGTGAATTTTGACTAGTTTACTAACAAAAGCAATACATAATCTTAATTTTAAATAGCCCAATTAAATCTCCATTGAAAACTGTGCCTAGCATCATTGTCATTCAGTCTCCTGCATCATTAGCTAGGGAGCTTCCACTTCTTCTTTGGATCTATAGGTGATCTGGAGGCAATTTTCCTTCAATAAAAACCAGTTCCATCAAAATGTAGAATCTGATATTTGGTATAGCCTTCTTCACCAATCAATACTTTAACACAGGAATGAAATGGATTCACAGCTTCATTTCTGCATGGGCAATGCCATCATTTACACGAACATTTAGGGAAAATACAGTCATTCTTGAAGCCATTACTTATATAAAGTTTGCAACTTATGTGGAAATTTCAGATTTTTCTCCTTTAAGATTTTTATGTATTGTTAAGACTTTCTTTTTTCTTTTTTTCTTTTTTTTTTTTGCTAAGGCTTTCTTTTAAGTTGTGTGAAAGTTGTTTCTAAATATTTCCTAATAATTAAATATTGTGAAAATTGGATAAGAATAAATGTTCCATCTATAGGGTACTGGCATCATTTTGGAATAAGTTATGGTTACAGACCTGCTAATTCAATATAAAGCAACATAAAGAAATGAGGATTATGGCAGAATAGATTATGCTCAATATTTTAATCTGTTTTATAAATTTAGGGTGCAATAAAGGGAGATTATCATAATATTTTAATTATTTTACTTTTGTTGCCTAAGTTTGAGATTTTAGGAAGTACTCATAACATTGATTAGTATCATGCTCACCCATCAAATAAAACTCTTGCTTTTATGCCCAAATTACTTGGTCTAAACTAGGTCATTCAAGAGTTATACACAAAGAAGCCCTGAGGGGAAGATGGTGGACAAGGAGGACCCTAAACTCACCTTGTCCCATGGATACAACAAGATAACACAGCAGCCTAAATAACCCAGAAAACAACCCAAAGACTCGCAGGACAAACTCCACAACTAAAGATAGTGAAGAGGCCACACTGATGAAGGTAGAAAGGGCAAAGACATGGTCTGGGGCAATAGGGGCCATGGCCTTCCACTGTGGGTAGGATACCTTGTGGTGCAGAAAAGGGTAGAAAACAGACTTTGACACCAGGGAGCCCACAAAGGGGAAAGAGGAATCCCCATTATATTTGCCTTTGAAAGAAAGAGGGGCTGAATTTTGTGAGTTCTTAACAACCAACAAACTTAAAGCTTGGAATTTTAAAAATCCTCAGGCTTAGCTCTGGGATAGCCCAGAAGGCCTTAGGAAGCTGACTCCCTACCCTAAAAGAGACAGCAGGACAAAGAGTTCCAAGCAGATACAGCACAGAACCAGCAGTTTGAAAAACACTGGGAGCAGATGGGAGGGAAAGTCCTTTGCTCATCTCAGAGTGTGGCCTATCAAGACAAGGATCATGCGCAGAACACTCCAGGAACAAAGAAGCTGTCAGGCACCTTTTCCCTCATCCGCCTCCCCCCACCAAAAACAGCCACCTGCAGTAACCATCACCCTGCTGACACTCCTTACCTAAACTGCTTGCACCAAGCCCCACCCATCCCCGGACTTAGGCATATCTATCATTCCCGATCACATCCATCTCTGTCCCTGTGTTATGGGCCCTCTCCCCCAGATGACCCCACAAATCCTGTCAACACCATATCTCCATACCTGTGCCTTTTGCAGGACCTTGATTTGGGTGACAGGGGCAGGTCTCATTTCACAAGCAGACTACTGAACACCATGTTAAAATGCACCCTATCCCTGAAGGGGATAAAACACTGCCCACAAAAGGCAAAGAGAGCCTCTGTAGACTTCTGGAAGGAAGGAAAAGGAGGTCAAGACTCCACAGCACAGCACACACAACACACACAGGTGACACTTCCTGAAGTACCAGGCCCTGGGGAATGGGGGGCATCACACTGTAGGGCACTACAGGAGCTCTTCTTCATAAGAGTTATTATTATGAAGAGGAAGAGAAGTAGCTGACTTCCCTATCACACAAAAAAGACACAAAAAGTCAGACAAAATGAGGAGACAGAGAAATATCTCCCAAATGAAAGAACAGGACCACACCATAGCAAGAGATCAAAGTGAAATGTATATAAGTAATATGCTTCAGAGGCAATTTAGAGTAATGATCATAAAGATACTCACTGGATTGAGAAAAGAATGGAGGACATCAGAAGTGAGACCCTTAACACAAAGATAAAAAAGAACCAATCAGAGATCAAGAACACAATAAATGATATCAAAAATATACTTGATGGAATAAACAGCAGGCTAGATGAGGCAGAACAAATTAATGACCTGGAATACAAAGAAATGGAAAGTAACAAAGGTAAGCAAAAGAGGGGAAGGAAAATTATGTAAATTGAGAATAGTCTCAGGGAATCCAGTGACTCCATTAAGTGTAATAACATTCACATAATGGGGATCTCAGAAGAAGAGAGAGATAAGAGGACAGCAAATTTATTTGAAGAAATAATAGCTGAAAACTTCCCTATTCTGGGGAAGGAAACGGCTATCCACATACTGTCGGCACAGAGATGCACCCCAAAGTCAAGCAAGAAGGTCCACACCAAGACATGTAGTAATCAAAATTGCAAAAACTAGCTATAAAGAAAAAAAATTAAAAGCAGCAAGAGAAAAGAAGACAATTACATACAAGGAGAAATTCCTATAAGGCTATCAGAGGATTTTTTTAGCAGAAACTTTGCAGTCCAGAAGAGAGTGGCATGATACATTCAAATACTGAAAGGGAAAAATCTGCAGCCAAGAATACACTATCCAAGGTTATCATTCAGAACAGAATGAGAGATAAAGACAAAAACTAAGACAAACAAAAACTAAAGGAGTTCATGACCACTAAACCAGGCATACAAGAAATATTAATGGGGACTCTTTGAGTGGAAAGGAAAGACCATAAGGAAAAGTATAAAAAGTAAAACAAACAAAACCCCACAAAAGTAAAAATAAATATTTCTGCAAAAATCAGACAATGGATTTATAAAATAAAAGGATGTAAACTATGAAACCATATACCTAAAACATGGGGGTGGGGGAGAGTACTGAATGGATTTAAACTTAGGCAACAATCAACTTGATATAGACTGACATATGCAGAAGATGTTATATATAAACCTAATGGGAACCACAAATCAAAAACCAATAATAGATATGCAAGGAATAAAGAAAATGGAATTCAAGTATATGACTGAAGAAAGCCAACAACATAAAAGAGAGCAAGAGAAGAAAGGATCGGAAGAAACATAGAAAAAACCAAAAACCAAGTAACAAAATGTAATAAATACATTTTATCAATAATCACTTTGAATGGGGGCACCTGGGTGGCTCAGTTGGTTAAGTGTCTGCCTTAAGCTTAGGTCGTGATCTCAGGGTCCTGGGATTGAGCCCCAGGTCAGGCTCCCTGCTCAGTGGGAGCCTGCTTCTACCTCTCCTCCCTGCTTGTGCTCTCTCTCGCTATCTCTGTCACTAACTGTCTCTCTCAAATAAATAAATGAATAAAATCTTTAAAAAAATAATTACTTTGAATGTAAATGGACTAAATGCTCCAATTAAAAGATATAGTGTGACAGGGCGCCTGGGTGGCTCAGTTGGTTAAGCGACTGCCTTCGGCTCAGGTCATGATCCTGAAGTCCCGGGATCGAGTCCCGCATTGGGCTCCCTGCTCAGCGGGGAGTCTGCTTCTCCCTCTGACCCTCTTCCCTCTCATGCTCTCTATCTCTTATTCTCTCTCTCTCAAATAAATAAATAAAATCTTAAAAAAAAAGATATAGGGTGACAGAATGGATAAAACAAACAAAAAAACACAAGACCCATCTATATGCTACCTACAATAGACTCATTTCAGATCTGCAGACACCTGCAGATTGAAAGTGAGGGGATGGAGAAATATTTATCATGCAAATTGATGTCAAAAGAAAGCTGGGGTAGCAATACTTATATAGGACCAAATAGACCTTAAAACAAAGACTGTAACAAGAGACAAGGAGGGACATTATATAACAATAAAGGGGACAATCCAACAAGAAGATATAACAATTGTAAATATTTATGCACCCAACATAGGAACACCCAAATATATAAAACAGTTAATACCAAACATAAAGAAACTAATCGATAATAACACCATAATAGTAGGTGACTTTAACATCCGACTTTCATCAATGGGCAGATCACCGAAACAGAGAATCAACAAGGAAACAGTGGTTTTGAATGAACATTGGACCAGATGAATTTCATAGACAATTTCAGAACATTCCATCCTAACATAGCAGAATGCACATTCTTTCAAAGTGCACATTGAACATTCTCCAGAGCAGATCATGTATTAGACCACAAAACAAGTTTTAACAAATTCAAAAAAAATCAGTCATTCCATGCATCTTTTCTGACTATAATGCTATGAAACTAGAAATCACCACAAGGAAAAATCTAGAAGGAACCCATAAAAACATGGAGGTTAAATAACATGTTACTAAACAATTAATGGGTCAACCAGGAATTCAAAGAGGAAATAAAAAACTACATGGAAAGAAATGAAAATGAAAATGCAATGGTCCAAAATCTTTGGGATACAGCAAAAGCATCCCAAAAAAGGTTCTAAGAGGGAAGTATGTAGCAATACAGACATATCTCAAGAAGCAAGAAAAATCTGAAATAATAATGTAACCTTTCACCTAACAGAGCTAGAAAAAGAACAAAGCCCAAACTCAGCAAATAGAAGGAAATAATAAAGATTAGAAGAGAAATAAATGATATAGAAACTAAAAAAAATATATATAGAATAGATGAATAAAACCAGAAGCTGGCACTTAGAAAAGATCAACAATCTGATGAACTTCTAGCAAGACCCATTAAAAAACAAAACACAACAAAACACACAAAAAAGCAGAGAGGATCCAAATAAACAAAATCACAAATGAAGGAGGAGAAATAACAACAAACACCACAGAAATACAAACAATTGTAAGGGAATATTATGATAAACTATATGCCTACAAATTGGACAATTTAGAAAAAAATGAATACACTCCTAGAAACATAAACTACCAAAACTGTAACAGGATGAAATAGAAAATGACTGATTACCAGCTGAATCAGTAATCAAAAAAACAAAACAAAATAAAACAAAAAACTCCCAGCAAACTGAAGTCCACAACCAGATAGTTTCATAGGTGAATTCTACCTAATATTTAAAGGATACCTATTCTTCTCAAACTATTCCAAAAAATACAAGAGAAAGAAAAACTTCCAAATTTATTGTATGAGGCCTATCACCCTGATAACAAAACCAGAGAAAGAGCCACAAAAAAAGAGAACTAGAGGCCAATATCTGTCATGAAGATAGATGAAAAAATCCTCAACAAAATACTAGCAAACCAAATCCAAAAATACATTTAAAAAGTCATACACCATGATCAAGTGGGATTTATTCCTGGGATGCAAGGGTGGTTTGATAGTCACAAAACAATCAATGTGTTAAGTCACATCAATAAGAGAAAGGATAAAAATCCTATGATCATTTTAATAGATGCAGCAAAAGCATTTGACAAAGTAGAACATCTATTCATGATAAAAACTCTGCAAAGTAAGTTAATTAATTTAAACATTGAGTAATACTGGCTTAAACAGAAATTAAATTTCTCAACTGAACAAGCACATAGGGGCAGAGAATTGGCTAGAGGGTCAGCTATACTCAGGGAGCACTGGCTGAGTTTTTTTCCATCAGCCTCAAGCCATGTGACTTCCATATTTAAGATAACCTCATGGCCAAAATGACTGCTGGAGCACCTGCCATTGCATATGCTTACCAAACAGTAGAGAGGAAGAAGAGAGGAAAGGCTAGAGACTTCTCTCTTCTTTTAAAATATGTATCCATAATTTCCACACAACATACAACTGGCATCTCCTTCGCTGGTATGTAGTCATTTGGCCACAGATACAAAGGAGATTAGGATAAGATATAGCGTGTTATGCTTTAAATATTACACTGGATTATAGTTGACAATAATATAATTTTGCTCTTGATAAGCATAAATGTGATTCTGTTTTTATTTTTATTTTGTGTATATTTTAAAGATGTATTTATTTTATATATTTTTATTTATTTATTTATTTTTTAAAGATTTTATTTAGTTAACAGACAGAGACACAGCAAGAGAGGGAACACAAGCAGGGGGAGTGGGAGAGGGAGAAACAGTCTTCCCGCGGAGCAGGGAGCCCAATGTGGGGCTCGATCCCAGGACCCTGGGATCATGACTTGAGCTGAAGGCAGATGCTTAATGCCTGAGCCACCCAGGTGCCCCGCATTTTGTGTATTTTTAAATGTTTTTGCATCAAGTTTACTTTGTCTTTTTAAAATAACTAAAAAAGTTTACTGCTTCTTTTATGTTATTAAAATTGCAAATTGCACAATCATATATCCTTACAATTTAAGGCACATGCTTATGAAGTGAGCTGTTTTCTAAAGTGTTTTTTAACATTTACAAATTTCTTTTCTCAGAACTTGTTTATTTAAATTTTCTATTCCTGTTTAACAAAATTTGAATTATTTCATTTTTTTAGACAACTCAACATAGTAATGAAATGTCCACATTTATTAACACAGAGCTTGTCAACCCATCTTCTACAATTTATTGATACCTATAGATTTATTCCTCATCTAAATTTTGTTTTTAGTATTTGTTTTTCCTTTTCCATAATTAGACTAAACAGCACTGTTATCAAGTTTGTTATTCTTTCAAGAACCAAATCTGGGATTTTGTATCAAATTGACTGCTTTTCTCTTTTTAAAATAAGTCTGCTTTTATATTTATTATCTTTATTGACTAGTATTTGCCATGTTATTTTGCAAATAACATGAATGCTCTATTTTGCAAATAAATGAATGCTCTATTATACATTTTAAAATGTTACTTGTGGGGTGCCTGGGTGGCTCTGTAGTTAAGCGTCTGCCTTTGGCTCAGGTCATGATCCCGGGGTCCTGGGATCAAGCCCCGCATCGGGCTCCCTGCTCGGCGGGAAGCCTGGCTCTCCCTCTCCCACTCCCCCTGCTTGTGTTCCCTCTCTCACTGTGTCTCTCTCTGTCAAATAAATAAATAAATGAAATCTTAAAAAAATAAATAAAATGTTGCTTGCTTATTAATACAAGTGTTTAAAATGATGCATTTTTCTTCATAAATCTGTTGCATTACAAATCTTCTGAAGGGCTTACCGTGTATATTTTTTGAGGCATGAACATTGTATTGTAAATTATCTTGTCTTCAAGGAAACCATGAATAGCTAATGTAAGTACAGGTCTGCATACTACTTAGAATGAGCTATTTTGCAGCTACCATTAAATATACAAGCATTAATTTACATTTTTACTCCTTTTTATACATGTAAACATGTCACAAATGATATTTATGTGAAAAATGTACACTTGAGAGGTAAAGATACCAAAACCCTCCAAAATCCTATCCAATTATGTTTTTGGTATGTATCAATGCCAAGAAACTAATTATTTTACAAATTTAGGCAACCAAGTGTTTTCTCCTCTATGCAGTAAACCTTTTATACTAAAAATTAAAAAAATATATATTATTAGCCTTTCAGACTTAGCTACCTACACTCACTTAGTACTTCGAGTGAATTTACTTTGGAATCAAATGTTTGTCTCCTACTTCAGTGTTTCCTCAAATCTCTGTGTGTTACTTAAACTTTCTTAGTTATTTGGTCACTTTTTATTAGTTTTTAAAAGCAAAGGCAACTTTCCAAGATATTTTATCAAAATCACCTCACTTTTTCCTATATGGGAAAGGTCATACTGAGTCTATTTACAACAATAAAAGGATTCATAAAAATAAGAGGTTACAGGGCACCTGGGCGGTTCAGTCGGTTAAGCAACTGCCTTCGGCTCAGGTCATGATCCTGGAGTCCCGGGATTGAGTCCCGCATGGAGCTCCCTGCTCAGCGGGGAGTCTGCTTCTCCCTCTGACCCTCTTCCCTCTCGTGCTGTCTCTCTACCATTCTCTCTCTCTCAAATAAATAAATAAAATCTTAAAAAAAAATAAGAGGTTACCTATCACACCTGAGCATGAGTGGCCAGAGAGAATTCATTGAAAAATTATTCTTATGCCCTTCAGACTTCAGCCTTTTTAATTCTTCAGCATTTACAAAGTCTCTTCAACAGATTTATTAATATTTTGCTTTAAACAAGTGGGAATTTTAAATGAGCCATGTTGGAGTTAGCGGGCCAAAAGCCTACCCTCTTTAGCCACATCGCCCTTCTTTGCATATCAATGGCCCATTTCTCATTTTTCCCTGTGTCAAGCAGAGCTCATCCAAGCACAAAGCTTCTTTTGAATTAACAGAAGATGAACACTGAGGTCAATTTGTCAGACCTGGAAGGAGAGAAGAAATGAGCTCAACAAGCAGAGGAGCAGTCTGGAGTACAAACAAGGACAAGAGCGAAATCAGATTTATACCAGGCACACTGCCTCATATTCCCTTTCTATCTGAATAATCAGATAAAGCTTTTCCAATTTTAAATCTGTTTTGTTCATTTTCATATTTTAACAAGTTAGACTGATTGAACATATGTGAACGAGGAAATATCTATTTATTCATAAATAACTTCTCAGGTGATCTGCAGACAATAGGAAAAGAAAGTTTCCTGATACGAGAATACTTACATGGGTAAAGTGCATCCTAAAGAAGTGTTTCTTGCTGCATTGTTTTAAAGCAGTCCTGTTCAATAGATACATAATGTAGAACTTTTTGGGGTGCCTGGGTGGCTCATTTGGTTAAGCGTCTGCCTTCAGCTTAGGTCATGATCCCAGGGTCCTGGGATCTAGCCTCACATCTGGCTCCCTGCTCAGCGGGAAGCCTGCTTCTCCCTCTCCCACTCACCCTGCTTGTGTTCCCTCTCTCACTGTGTCTCTCTTCATCAAATAAAATCTTTAAAAAAATAAAATAAAATAAAACTTTTCAAGAAAACACATTAAAAATAATTTAAAAGAAGCAGATAAAGCTAGTTGTAGTACTATAATTTATTTAACTCAAAATATTCAAAATAATATTTTAAAGGTAATATAAAATTATTAATGGCATATATTATATTTTTATTTTTTCATATTTAGCCTTCCAAATTGGATATGCCTTTATACTTGATGGCACAGGTCAATTTGGACTTGCCATAATAATCATATGTAGTAAGGAGCTACTATTTTCAACAGTGCAGGTCTATAGAACTAGACTGTTCGAGTGATGACTGGAAATAATCTTTTGAATGTACTTTCCATCATGAGCTTCAATCATTCATGTGTTCTTTTTTTTTAAAGATTTTTTTTTTATTTATTAGAGAGAATGAGAGAGAGAGAGCATGAGAGCGGGGGGGGGGCGGTCAGAGGGAGAAGCAGACTCCCCGCCAGGCAGGGAGCCCGATGTGGGACTTGATCCCAAGACTCCAGGATCATGACCTGAGCCGAAGGCAGTCGCTTAACCAGCTGAGCCACCCAGGCGCCCCAATCATTCATGTGTTCTATTAGTACATATTCATTGTCTGCTATGTCATATAATCTGTATCACCAAGATAGTATTGAGCACCTACCACTCAGATTATGTGACAGGAACTTTATTTCCTTCTACTCTTCCATATTATGTTTTAACAAAAACAAAAACACAAAAGCACTGCATCAACCATTGGCAGTGTTCATTTCCACTTTTATGTCTAGTTAGCTCAGCTGTTGGAAGGATACAATTCATTTGGGAAATACATTTATTCAAAGGTCTTTAATTGTAGAGCTAGTTAACTCCATTAAAAGTTACTAGAATTTATACAAATTACTTCATTCTCTGAGCCTCAGAAATCTGATTTGTAACCAAGTCATAATTATAATAACAACTTCACTGGTAATCTACATGTGGTAGGCAGATTCTTAACCCTCCCCACCCCCAACCTCTTATCCCTGGAACCTGTAAAAATGAGATCACTCCCATGAATCTGTTTTGTTATATAACACAGCTGACCTTACAATACAGAGATTATTTGATAAGCCTGACTTAAGCATGTGAGGGATTAATCAAAGAATTTTTTTTTTTTTTTTACTGGCACTAGCAGAAGTCAGATATTTGAAGCAGAAGAATTCAATGTGCTTTCGTTGCTTTGGGGGATGCGGGTCGTCACTTGAGAAGGGATTCAGGTGATCTTGAGGTGCTGAGGAAGACACCAGACTGATAGTCATCAAAGAAATGGGAAGTAGGTCCTCTATCTGCAAGGAACTTGATTCTGTCAAAAACCTGAATGACCTTGGAAACAGATTCTTCCCCAAAGCCTCCACATACTAGTCTAGCACACCTGCACTTTGATTTTGGTCTGATGAATCCCTGAGAAGATAATCTTGTAAGCCGTGCCAGACTTCTGACTTATGGGCATTATGAGATAATAAATTGATACTGTTTAATTACTAAATTTGTGGCAATTTGTTATAGCAGCAAAACTATTTCACTGTGGGGAAATAGCTTGTAACCTACAAAATATAACTTTTAGGCCCTATGATTGGAACACAAACTACATCAGATTTTCTCTTCATTTTTTTTTAAAGATTTTATTTTTATTTATTTGACAGGGAGAGACACAGTGAGAGAGGGAACACAAGCAGGGGGAGTGGGAGAGGGAGAAACAGGCTTCCCACTGAGCAGGGAGCCTGATGCAGGACTCGATCCCCGGACCCTGGGATCATGACCTGAGCTGAAGGCAGGCGCTAACGACTGAGCCACTCAGGTGCCCCAGATTTTCTCTTTATTTAAACTCTTTGCAGATAAATCAGCTTTGCGTGTTGTATGACAAAATACATTATTCTTAAATATTTGCAGAAGTTTTCTAATTTATAAATTATCCTTCTTATAAGTATGAAGTACTTGAGAGTATTAACAAATAAGTGCAAATCCATTATCACACTGAATAACTGAAATATTTCATTCCTATTAATAGGACATACAGAATACCATTGACAAGATACATATTTTTTGTTTTCTGTCCCTCTACCATAGCATAAGGCAGGGTAATTTTCTTCAATAATGATGCTCTAGATACCAGTAATGAGATTATGACAACAATATTGAAAATTTAAGGAAAGAATAACATATTTCAATGTAAGAATGTTTTATAGTGCTTTTAAAAATCTAGTTAAATATTTCATTAATTACATCTACATCAAACATAATAATTGTTCAGCTTTGTTACTGATCTTGATATCTGGGGGTATATATCCTCCAGCTTCTTTCCTTTTTCTTTAAGCTTCCTCTACAGATTCCAGTTATTTCCATTTCTAAATGAATTATAGAATTAACTTGTTAATTTCTTCAAAAACCCAGCTGGCATTTGATTGATATTTCACTACAGGTAGAGAATATTTGGAAAGAAACATATTTTTATTGTTGGTTTTTCAATATATATGCATGGAATGATTACCTATCTATTTAGATATATTTTATTCCTTTCTCAGTAATATTTTATAGTTTCTTCTACAGAGAACTTGTATACCTTTCATACATTTTATTGCTTTTTTTAAAAAATTTTATTTTATTATGTTATGAGGAATTCTTATTCCTGTTTTTTAAATTATTATGCCCTGCTTGGTAGTGGACAGAGAAGCCATGCTCTAATAAATACCTCCAATTAGTGTTAGGAAATATAAACAGACTAGAAATTTGAACCCCTAGAAGGTTGGAGAACTAGACAGCTATACTTAAATGTTTTTTGTTCTTTCTGTTAATAAAAATTTCCAATTAACAACCTAGCCTGTGGTCCACTGTGTATGTGGTGACTGCACACTGAGGGAGAGAAAATGAAGAAAGTACTGGAGAATTCCAATGCTATAATGACTTATTCTTTCTTCCCACGGTCAAATATATATTCCTTAGACTAAGAATTTGTATAGATCAGCTCACGGAATAATTATTTTTTCATGTGTACAAAGATCTTTCTGAAATAGGTTAAGACAGATCATAAAATCAAAGGTATATTAAAAACTAGGGCAAATTTTTATCCCCTGTAGTCTCTCTATTGAATTATGCCTAGCTAAATCTTCCAGTCAAATTCACCAATAAAAACAATTTGCTGACATAACAATGTAGCATTGTTCATATAACCCACTGCAAATGTTGTAAGATGTGTATTAGACAACAATGAGCTCAAATCTATTATTCAATTCCTATTAGAACATTTAACTAGAACATTTACATAATAATAAAAAAAGGAAGGAAGGAAGGAGGGAAAGAAAGAGGGCAGGAGGACAGATTGCAGAAACTCAGAGGAATCAGAAAGGCTGGTACTAAAGGAGCTGGAGGCTTATCTCTCAGTGTATTTGATTCACACACCGGCAGCCAGAACAGAGTCTGTTCTCAGCTATATGGGTTGATGGATTTTGTCAGTAAAATGCCAAAGATTGTTAAAAAAAAAAAAAAAGAACATTTAGTTAGAACATTTAAAGGGAAATTTCTTCTCTTTTTAACCACAAGGAAATTAAAATTCTGAATAAACATATTCCTCAGGAGCTCATCTGAATAAAGATAGTAGGCCGACTGCATGAAAATCACCTGAGGTACTCCTAAAAGCACATAATTCTATATAGGTTCCCTCTCCCCAGCTTTAGGTTAAACATTATTTAAAAATGCCCCATGTGATTTTTCTATGCAGCTTTATTGGGAAACTAGTATAAATTTTCCAGTTTTATATAATATCATTATTGTTACTGCTATAGACCATACAGCAATTCTGTACGGGAGAAACACAATTATTTGTTCTGAGGGGGTATTACTATTTTGCCTAAGTACAGTCAGATTCTTCTCTTTAGCAAGAATAGCCTGCACCACTTGCCAATTAAACAGAAATAGCTCTTCTAAATATAGATTATTTGAATAATCCAAGATTTAGGTATCTGACTTTTTCAGAAATCCAAGGATTCAATAGGATTTAATAGGAACAGTCTACCATCCCTTTTAATTTAGCTGAAGCAAAAACATATTTACATTGCTATTACTTGTTGTGCAAGGTTAATAAGTGAAGAAAAAAATGTTAACAAAAACACTTCAAAATTTCATTTTCAGTATTATGCATATAACCATTTCATTCAGGCTATTCTGGGAGCACAACTGAAAGACTGACATCATTCTGGAGAATTATTATTTCCTCAAGTTTAATTGTGGCATTGCTACCTTTACCAGGAAGAAGAATCCTGATATTGAGAATCCAAATTAAATACTTCCTTATCTCATTGATTGGGTTATCCAAAACAAAAATTCCTCCTCATAAATTTGGAAATTCGTAACAATTAATTCTTCAAACCTTGCCCTTTCTTGACTATTACTATTATATTTATATATTTAATATAATATACTATTTATTTAATATACTATTACAATATATTTATCTAATTTATATTTTTCCTTTGACCTCTGCATTTCTAGTACAAAAAAAGATACTGAAATGAGTGGGGGTTCTACATGTGACAACTATTCTCTTCCTTCCTATGAGCAGGATACCCTACAGTTAAAGCAGGCAACATTAATCAGACTGTGAACTTGGGTTTCCTACACTGCCAGGATTTTCAACCTTCTTTGAAACATGGACCTCTTTATTATACCATTTTGTCTCTATTGCCTTCCTATTTGTTGTCTAGTCTGTTCATTTATTTTCCTAGTATATGCCTTCAGATTTGTATAGTGCTCTTAGCAAGAGCTAGGAATTCACTGGGTTTCAGTTCTACAAAAAGCATCTATTGTTTAAGAAATCCTGACCTATTTTATCCCTTTAAAATATTTCTTCAAA
This sequence comes from Eumetopias jubatus, assembly GCF_037043125.1. Lineage (NCBI taxonomy): Eukaryota > Metazoa > Chordata > Mammalia > Carnivora > Otariidae > Eumetopias > Eumetopias jubatus. The sequence continues at coordinate 168,638,110 of NW_028274809.1, read as the reverse complement.
GTAGCCTTCTTTCAAGAGTTCAAATTCTGGTCCTGGTCTATATTACATCCTTTGTGTTTCTATCTTATTCCCCTTTAATGCTTGTTAGAATTGTATACCTTCCTTGGATTATTCACTTCACAGTTCCTTTCATTTATACTTCCCTATCTATGCCTAACAGGTGAGCTAGACTTTCACTTAAAAAAGGCTTTTGGTAGCTAATGAAACCATCATGAATCTAGACACTTAATTAAAAAGGTAACTACTAGATCAAGGAAAACCTAATTTAGTGCAGTGAATTCTCATCTCTCGATCATCATTGTGTAAGAGGCAGCTCATGTTAGGAAGAAAGTAAATAATTATTGAAGGGACAAATGAACAAGGGATGGACTGGCTTCTAGCTCTAATAACAGGCTAATTTACATAGTCCCCACATTCCTACCCTCTTGCGTCTTTGTTCTAGCTAGCCCCTTCCCATTTGGAAACCCATCTAACACAATCTTAAATAGACTCTGGAGTCAAATCAGTTCAAATGCTGGCACTCATTCATTGTATGACTATTGGCAAGTTACTACATCTTGAGCTTCAGTTTCTTCACTTAACAAAATTGCCCCCCAAATTGTATCTATGTCACAGAAATGTGAGACAATGTATGATAAAATATTTATCACAGTAACTGACATATGGTGAACACTAAACATGTTAGAGGTTTTTTATTATATATCTAGTGGAAACTGGAATTTGTTAGACATTTTTTCTTTATAAATAACATGCAAACTTAACATTTTTATTAGGGTTTTAATGTTAATTAAATAACCGATTTACAATTGAGTGTTGGTTATTTATTCTAGTGACTACATCAAAGCTTATGGGTATTGTGTATATATACATATCTCTCTCTCTCTCTCTCTATCTCTCTATCTATATATCAGAGAGAGAGAGAGAGAGATACAAGAGTTTTATGATTTCCAACTGGTACAAACTGCAGCTCCAAAGTGGCTTTCTGCATTGAAAAAAACAAACAACCACTCCTAATGTGGCTTGATACTTGGAAGAACAAATGGAACCATAATAGCTGCACAGTTCTCATCTCTGATTTTCCAAACTATTTCTCTCTAGCTTGTATCTCCTTCCACACATAGGAGCAATGTACTTGGAGCAAATTATAAGAGCTTTTGTCTCTATAAGGGGAAATTAAATTTTGTCTTCAAAAAAAAATAAAAACATTGGCATCAGAAAATTACATTTCACTGCTCCATATCCAAACTGAAAATAAAGTAGAAGGTATTGGCTTATCCAGTCGCTGAAACAAATTGAATATAAGGAAAATATGCATATTCTAATGGTTTCATGTGTCTTCTATGCACATTTTATTCATATGATTAATCTCTTCTGATTACTTTTTTCTCATTGTATAGATTTATGTGAGAAAAAAATACACTTGCTTTTATTATTGAACAAAAAGAAAGAAATAGAAGCATAGTGGGAAAATCATAAATTCTGAATATATATAGACTTGGGTTTGATTATGACCTACATCAATTTGAGTTAATGACCTTTGGCAAGTAATTTAATCTTCTTAATTGTTTTGTTTGTGAGTTTGTGGGACTTTGTGGCAAATTCTGGGTAATGAACTGAATGAACTCCATGTGAGAAATAAGCCAAGGTAATGCCTCACCTTTAAGGTAAAAGTGTACATCACCAGTGTAGAGCAATAACCTCTTTATCTGGTGATATCTTCCCTATAACAGCAGCCTGGATGTTATTAGTGAATGATCTAGCAGAAGTTACGCTCACTCATTCAATGCCCAAGACCTGAATAAGCCAATCCTCACTGCTCCAGATGGACATATGCATTGTATACTGCACTTTGTGTTTGTGTCACTGCCCTTCTCAAATAGAGACTGTGTTCCTAGAAACCCTCACTATTTTAATTGTATAGGAATGTGCTATGGGCAGACCTACTTTGATAAATATATTCATGCACATAGTTATTCTACAATTGAAAACATTTTATGACATACATATGTGATATATGATAATATATCTTAGTTTTTAAAATTACTCCTTTGTGTTGGATTACATTTTATGATATATTTATGGATTTCCATAATACTCATTTATATTTTTTCATTTTAGCATATAAATAATGCTAATGTTACAGTAACAATTTTATGTATTTCTCTCACATACATTACTTAAAGCAGAATTTCTGTAGCAAAAGACGTATGGATTACTAATTTTAATATTTACTGATAAATGGCCCTTCAAATAGCAATTACTCACCCACAAACAACATATGATATTGCTAACTAAACCTGTTACAGTATAGAATGTATATCTTTCAATTTTTTATTCTTGTGATCTTACATTATACAACACGCTCCTTTTCTACCGTTCTTCAGCATGTGAAACCTACTGGGTTCTCAAATGTCTAGCTAATACATGTTCTCTTCTTTGTGGTCACAATGCTTCTTTTGTCTGAAATGTTCTTTCCTCAATACCTGCTCTTCAAGAGACGAATTCTAGTAAACCTTTCTGCTATGGAGGCTTTTCTGAACTAGTGATGGAACTGACTAATTTCCCTTTTATGTCCCTATACCAACCTACAGAATATTTTATAATAATTTTGATTTTATTCTGACTCCTTTGCCCTATTTTAAGTGATTTGAGAGCAGAAACCGGGACTAGTTATGTTTCATGCCCTTTACACTCAGCACAAATCTGGCACCGAAAGTTTGCTGAATGAATTGGTAAGGAAATATTTACACAAATTATCCCTAGGAAAAGAACCTGCTGCATCTGGACAATGCAGAGCCTAAGCTTAATGCTTGGCTCTGGGTCAAATAAATTCAAGCTTATTTGGGGAGAAAAATTGAGGTCAGAGAATATGCTCTCCTTCTTAATTGGTATGGAGCATACAGTTCTGTAGGACAGCAGAGGGAGAACAGCCTCTGATATTATCAAATACTATGTTGATAATCTAGGAACAAACTATAATTATATAGTGTTATCATTTGCTACAGTTTGAATTCAACCCTTATTTTTTTTAGGACAGGAAATACTATATATAAGAATGCATTATATTTCACACATAATGTTATATGCATGAGTAGGACTAATGATTGTATTAAAAACTGTGACTGCTTTTATACCACAAATTTTGTGAATACTTTGATTTTAAGTAAGTGGAGATTGTCAAAAGAACAACTGTGGCATATGCTTGAGTTCCTAAGTCGTAAAGGGCCCAGCAGGCCTTACTGATCTCATTTCAAGAGAGAAGGAAAGCCTCCTGGTATATGAGATGCTGGAAACTTGCAAACTGGTATCAGATAACATCATTATAAACCAAAAGCCGTTCCTTTTATCTGTTCACTTTCAAGGTTTAGGGCTCTATTCCATTGATAATGATTTGAATTTAAAAGAAAATTGTACCCAATGGCTGTATCCCACCCGTATTCATAAAAGTTTATCTTCCTTGATACCGGACTACACCAATAAAAGGGAAAAAACAGAGAGAATAAACTTTAACAAAATTTGTGTTATAGTTACAAACCACGTTGAAATAATTGCAGCCTAAATTAATGTAGGAAAATCTAGAGAGGTAAGATAAAATCACAAAGGACTAAGCTTTAATAACTGTAACTCTAAAAATTACTCTGGGATTATTAATAACTTAAGATTATAAAGGGATTTTATGACTAAAACTTTGAGAACTATTAGCCTAAAAATTTGACATAAATTTGGAAATTGTAGTACAATGTATTTAAAATGTTTAAGTTTGTTAAATGAGAAGGAGCATGCAAATGTAAAATGCTACCATACAATATTAGCACTTTTGCAACAAACGTACAGACTGAATGGATGATGGCACGTTTGTTTTTAGGATTTGATAAAAATAATCATTTTCCTCATTATGGCATCTTTAATCCATTTTCCTCATAGATGTATTTCTTTTTTTTCATAGATGTATTTCTTGATCATAATTGTGGTTCTTTAACCTCGATGACATGAAATGCTTATAAAATGTCACAATATTTTAACGCATATTTCTTTCATGAAATAACTAAAATTATCCTCAGTTTACGGTTGTCTTTTGTCTAGTTGATGAAACAGAAAGTGGGTTTGAAAATCAGTGAATTTGTCTGGATTTGACTTTGAAAGTATTTATTCCCCCAAATTACTTTGTTACCTTTGGCAAGACTGTCACTAGTTAACATCATTAGTTAACATTGTTGGCATTCTAATTATTTAAATCCTTAATAATTTTCCATAAATTGGAATTTTCAACAGGGGAAAGATTAGGTTTAATGTATGAAGTATATAATACTGTGACTATCATAAAAACAGAATTATTCAAATTAGTAAGTATCCAGTGGCCTAAAATGATTTTTTTTAATGTTTCTGGTCATTAATATTGAGGCATAAAAATCTACTGCATTACTTAATTCCCAGTAAAGCCATATATCTAATTTTATTGACTATATACCATATAAACCTCTTAACTGCTAAGATAATTGTTTAACTAATGAGATTCATTTTAAACTATTAAGATAACTAATATACATTTCCTATGTGCCTACGTTTAATTTTGACTCTTTTATACCCTTGCAGTACATTTTTGTCCTATTCTTTGCAACTACAATGTTTCTTCCTTGAAACACCTTTACTCTCACTGTTCTCCTCAATTCCTTCATTTTATACTGTGAGTTTGGAGGAAAGAAAACCTTTCTTTTGAGTTCAAAATTCTTCAGAGCTAAAGAAGCCATCTAACCTGATACAGAGACAAATCACATAATCCAAGAGATCTGAAATGCAGTACTGGAAGTAGTGACCAGGTGGGACATTTGGGATTGGGTAGGAATGTTCCATACATGGAATAAAGAAAAAACCAAACACCTAATATGTGGTAACCAGAATGGAAGACTGCATTAGTCTGTTAGTGTTCAACCATATGTGACACACTTCTCTTTAGGAATATCATGCTATCATTCAGACTTAGCCAAATAAGTGTGAGTGAAATGATGGTCCAGGCAAAACCTTTCACAACCAACTCCTGGTTCTTCAACTTTCTTTCTCCTTGCCTACATAATCCTGAAGTTATATTTCTATGGAACTTCCAGTGTCACTTAGAGACTATGATGAGCAAAGTCCACCTTCCAACCTATGATGTACATATAACTCAAATGAGACATTAACATGTTAAGTTATAGAGATTTTTTTTTTCTTGTAGCATTACCAGGATATGAATAAAATTCTCTCTCTTATAAATTCCCATGCAGGTCTCAGTTTATTGGATCAATTTAATATAATGAGTGTATCTGGTTCCCAGTATGAACTAAAATTAAGAATTCACAGGGGCCCCTGGGTGTTTCAGTTGTTTAAGCATCTGCCTTTGGCTCAGCTCATGATTCCGGGTCCTGGGATGGAGTTCAGCATCTTTAGGCTCCTTGCTCAGCAGGGAGTCTGGTTCTCCCTCGCCCTCTGCCTGCCGCTCCTCCTGCTTGCCCTCTCTCTCTGTCATATAAATAAAATCTTAAAAAAAATTAATTCACAGAGGGTTTTATAAAGGGACCATTTTATAATTGTGATACTCCCCTAAAAGATATATCACAGTATATAAGAGGTAATAATAGCAGATTCTGTTAGCACCCTTTGCTGAAAGGGGCTAGATGCAGTAAGAATTAGCAGAACCTAGGAGAGAATTGAATGGAGAGGACCACTTTGAGAGGAGATGCTAGCATTATTACAAGATAATGCAAGAGAAAAGGAAATGTTAGACTGTTATTCATTGTTCTCCTCCCTCTGACCTCCAGAAGTCCCACCAATGTAGCTCAAACAGATGGGTCTCTTACAGCAATGACACATGGAAAAGGTGGATAATGGAAAAAGCACAAGAGATCCAGTTCAGTGAGCTTCAGCCAACTTATCTGATACACTTGAAGATGGAAAGAAAAACAGTATTAATAATATGCCCAGGATTTTAACTGTGAGAAAGAAATAAAATAAGCAAGATGTAAAGGGGGTAAGAAGCCATGCATTTAAGGCTTAAAAGCATATAGTATAGCTGATATTAGTGACAATGTCTGAAAAAGTAACACACAGAATGAGTAGTATCAAAGAAGTAAAAGAACTTTTTTCTTTCTATTTACTTCTGAAGATCAGAGTTGATTTTTTTTCTTCCTTGAAAATTATTTCCACCACTACCATTCACACACATGTACAGACTCACATTCATACTGGATAAGTATATTTGCTCAAAGAGTACCCACTTTAATCAACCTAAATCACACATTGTTATATATTTAAAAATAAGTATAAATGGAAAATAATGTCCTAAAATACCTATGTCACAATGTTTCTATTATGTGAATTTTATTCAAATTTAGTAACAGAGTTTTAACTCACACTAAATCTCATTTGGATTATTTCTAAAACAATCTTCTCAGTCACTTCTTCCAGTACAATGGATAAAGGAAGTAAAGTTTTCTTTTCTTCCCTATGATTTCTCTGAATTGATGGTATAGTTTTAAACCTTGATTTTAGCTTACTGGATAATTTATTTTGCTTATAAGTCCTATCACCCACAACATGTAAATCAGGATCAGTTTAATTTTACTGTTTCTCAGAAACATTTATTCCTCTTTCCTGTACCATAAAGGGTATATTATGTAAAAATCCTAACTATTACAGTAATTTAATTTCTCTTCTATTAGCGGGAAATTTAGTATGTTCTTTAAATTTCTGTGTAGAATTTTAAAAAACACTATTCAATTTTAGGAAAAGAAGTAATGAAAAGTTGAAGTAAGTGGTGAGGTTTGTGGGGTGAGATAAATAATTAAGGAAATAACAAGACATAATATTTTAATTACATAGGAGGCATTTTAAGATTTTTGTAGACCTTCATATTTTTATCATGGGGATCAGAGAGTAGGGTCACTTTTACACATTCCTATATTTTGGAGGAAAATGAGTTTCTGAGGGATCAGAAAATGAAGTTTTGACCTTGAAATTGGTCACATATATATACTATGTGACCTGAGATAATTTTGATACATATGTAACTTAATAGTACCATTCCTTGAATTATAAGTAAAGATACACAGCTATATTCTAGATATTTTCCATAATCTTCTTGTCATTAATCTTTTGTCTCAGACCTCTTACCTAAAGTTGTTTTTTCAAAAGTTAACAATATCATGTCTTTTCCTCAGCGCTGTTGCTTGATTGGTACAAGATTTATGGCATTCAAAAACAGTTATTTCTAGGTAGGCATCACAGAAAATAGTATGGAATGAATACCTTTTTAAAAATAATCCTGAAGTCAAGAGTTGGCTGTTTTATTCTGAAAGATTTCCATTAAATGTATGTTTAAACAATGATCAGTCTGGGGTAACACAAGCAATTAATTAGGAAATGTTTTAATGTAGAAGTATGACAACCCTCTGCTCATCTCTAATTACAAAATCCAAGTACCAAAAAAGTTTCTATTACTTCACAATTTCCTCTCCAATGTATGGCTTTCCTAGGATAATATTAGCATATCTAGACTACTATTTATCCTTAAAATGTAAATCCAGTAGCTTATACTATTTCTGGTGATAGCTCATCATTAATAAAATTATTTTTTTAACTGCAAAATATTATTTTTTCTTCCTTGGAATGTTTATATTTTAACAGAGGTATTCAAAGACGTGATCAGGGGTGTGATTAAGGGACAGATATGCAGGGTTTATGGTATGGTCAGAAACATGAAATACATCATTAAGACTGTCTATTCCATTTATATTTTAGATGAGTTGCTCTACTTTGCTAGTACAACAATGTTAACTGAATATGTAGATACTTTTATAAATATACACATTCAAGAAAGACCAAAGTAAAATATGCTTGTGCAACATGAAATTTTCTTTCCCATTAATGTCAATTTAATATCTTCTAAGATCACCTAAGAAAAATTAATCTCCATGCTTTTTACCCAAGTCTTATTTTGACAACCTATTTTACTTTGTCTTGTGCTATATTTAGTTGTATGTATGCTGAATACCCTTCAAGACTGAGATCTTATTAGCTTTTTCACCTTTGAATCCCCAGTGTTTATCTAAGATCTAGTATATAATTACTTTGCAAATCTGTTAAGTTGTGTAGAACAAAAATAAAGATTAAAGGAAGTTTCTGCTGAGAAAAACAAATTCCAAGGTTGAGGTAAATATTTTTGGGAAGGAAGGATATAATGCGTAGGTCTAATTTTAGGCAGATTCTGTATTGTACCTAAGTCCACGTTAAATGTTTTCAAATATGAGAAAGTAATAGTTTTCTGGAGGTCAAGACAGGCTCTTCACATTTAAAACCAAATATTTTGCATTAGATAGTTTAATAATCATACAGTTACTAATCTTAAAGCTGAATCTTTATTCTTCTATTTGCATATGTAAATGGGTCTGCTGATGGAAGGTCTTCCTAGAATTCATTCAAAATAGATGAAAACTGTGATGTTACCCGGTGCTAAATTCTCTCTTACCCATATACGTTACAGATTACTGTTTTGATAAAACATAGGAAAGTACTTGCATACAAATTAATATCTAGCATATAGTCCTGTTGCTATAGGTTTTGTTTTGTGATTGTTGGAATTTCTGAAATGTGACTGGATATAGACATAAGTCTCAAGGTATTGTTGATTGTTTAACAGAGTTTGCTCGTGTTATTGTAAAGCCTCACAAAATAAAAAATTAAACAGCAATTAAATAATATCTCATAACATTGACTACTACAATATAAAATATCATTTTATGTTGACCATTATATTTAAGACCATGAAACTTGAGTTCTGTGCATCTACACAAATGTCTTCATTGGAATAAGATAAAATCAGAATCATTTTCAGAAGTGATGGTATCTAAAAGCCTGCTTTGAAAACAAAATGTTTAAATCAGAAATTTGAAAGTAAGATATATATCTTATTTCATTTCTGAAGAAAATAAACTACTAAGCAGTGCCACCACTCAGGGAAAAGGGAGTGGGGGGACTTTAATTTAACTTTAAGTTGGCATATCATATACTCTTTTAAAACCTTCAAGACTGCTCAATTTCAGAAGTCTTTTAGGTTCTTGCCTATGCATTTTATAAACACTCATAGCAGGGCTTCTCAAAATATGGTCTGTATATCAGTTTCTTCTCAGCAATCTCACAAGCAAACTTCGGGTGATTTGGCATTTTCAAAATAAAACATGATAAAATAGTATGCACAGGCATTGCACAAATAGAAATATGTGAATAATTACACTCTTGAAGAAGCTTCACTCTATTCTTAATTTGTTCTGAATACAGGTACACACATTGAAAGAGGTGACTAACTCAGGTGGTCTCAGACTACACTGAGAAAAGCAATAAAATATTTTTTACAATAATTAGACAATTTGGGAATTTTAATTTTGGTCTCATAGAAATGTCATCTATTCTGAATAATCATTTAAAAAGAGTATTTGACATAAAAGGACTTCATAACTCAAATGTTTTATCTAACATTCATTAATAAAATACTATTATAAAACATAATTATATATTATCTGCATGCTTTTGTTTACCTTTTTTTCAGAGTAGCATTATATCTCTAAAATAAATTGGCTTAACTTACAGATTAAAAAATAGTGATAAGCCAGAGCCTCATAAACATAAACAAACAATATTCATGTAAAATGTTATCTAAATATATGCACATTGGGACAAGTGCATCTAGGAATAAAATAGTTCAAAGTGAAAATAGTGCTAATTAAAACAGTGAAAAAAATCTGAGGACTGAATTATGATGGAATATATATTGCATTGTCTTTATAAAGATGTCTAATACTCTTTTCAAGATAAAGCACAGTGGCCTCTGTGATAAATTTTGTTTTCTAAGACAAGAACAAAATAATGTTTTCAAGAAAGACTCCATACATAAAAGATTTTGAAGCAATAGTGATTATTAGGGGAAAAAGAGAGTCATTACACAATAATAAAATTTTTATGCACATAAAATATTATTCTCAAAATGCATAAGGAAATGATGGTGAAAGTATAAGAAATTAAAAATAGCTCTTCAAAGGAGATTTGAACTTATCCTCTCAAGAGATAATTTGTTTAGCATACAAAAATTAGATGTTATGCACTCTTCTTAAGCACACATAAATAATGATAAATTTAAGCAGGTAACAAATAGTAGAGTAAGTCAAATCTATAGAATCTTGCTAATCAAAGGTAAATTCTATTTATCATCCCAAAACCTTATGCTACTGCTGCCATATGCTTTCCTTCTGCAAAAAATATAAATCCTATAAAATAATGATGTAAGTTTATTTTTTATAAAAATTGTATTTATTTATTTGAGAGAGAGAGAGAGAGCACAAGTGGCTGGGATGAGCAGAGGGAGAAGGAGAAGCAGCCCCCCTGCCCCCGCTCCCCCCGCCAAGCAGGGCACCAGATACAGTCCTCAATCACAGGACTCTGGGATCATGACCTGAGCCAAAGGCAGATGCTTAACCAACTGAGCCACCCAAGCACCCTGTAATTCTCCTTTGAATACTCAGTGTCTTTTAAAGAAATTAAGAAGAGAAAAAGATTGTATTCTTTATTTCCCCATATCTTTTTTCTTTCCTTGGGTTTTTATTTTTTCTAGTTGTACTGAGATATAATTGATAAATAAAACCAAACATACATCATGATGTTTTGACACATATATACTTTGTGAAATGATTATCACAAAAAAGTTAACACATCTATCACCTCGCATACTTTGTGTGTGTGTGTGTGTGTGTGTGTGTGTGGTGAGGAACCTTAAGATCCGTTCCCTTAGCAAATTTCAAGTATACAATAAAGTATCAGTAGCTATAATTACCATAATGTACATTAAATCCTCAGAATTTGCTCATCTTATAAATGGGAATTTGTATATTCTGACCAACATCTTCCCATTTCCCCCAACTGCCAGTTCCTGGAAACCAACATTCTACTCTGTTTCTGAGTTTGACTTATTTTTTCTTATTTTTATTCCATATCTAGGTGAGATCGTACAGTATTTGTGTTTCCCTCTGGCTTATTTCACTTGGCATAATGTTCTCCAGGTCAATCAATGTTATTGCGTATGACAGGGTTTCCTTCCTTTTTATGTTTGAATAATAAGTATGTGACAGGCATATTTACCATTTCTGATCTCATCATTTCTTCTTGCATATCCAAATTTCATTTTGGCATGATTTCTCTTCAGTTGGACTATCTTATATACTGGGTTTATTAACAATTAATTTATAAACATTTAATTGATCAAAAATGTCTTTATCTTGCTACTGCTTCTTGATAGACATGTTCATTGAATATAGAAGTCTTCAGTGGCTGTCCCTGCAACCCCTGCTGTGAGTACTTTAAAGATATTACTCCATTTTTCTTTGGTCTCTACATAATATACTAAGTGTAAGCCAGCATTTATCACTGCGTGTCTTTTAATCCATAGATTTCAAGATAGTCTTTTCATATTTGTTTTTCAGCAGTTTGACCATGATGTACTGAGGTATTATTTTCTTTGAATATGTCCAGATTGGTATTCCCTGAGTTTTACAGATCCTTAAGTTGGTAAGTTTTTAAAATAAAATTTGGGGAAAACTTGATCAAAGCTCATTCATAAGCTTTATCAGTGCAGAGTAGCCTTTACTATATATTTAGAGTGATCTACTATTAAAGTATGACCTTTCTGGGTCATACTACTGAATGCCACAGCTATTAAACAAAATTTCCCCACTCTTATTGGTAGAAAATTGAATGGTTCCCAGCTCTGCATGAATTTTAGAAATAAAATTATCACTCCCAACCACTTTTTCATTGCCTGGACTCGTGAAGTGTCTATTTATGAGCAGGTTATTATTCAGTCTAAAAATTCAGTGAATTAGATTTGCATATTTTTGAAGCTCATGGGGTTTTCCCCTTTCCTCTGAATCTCTTCTGTGGCTTCCCATTTTCCTCTTTCTCCTCAATTCAAAAAGACCACTGGGTGTTACTGGATTCCAACTCCTGTGCTGCCATCTGGAAATAGGCTACACACAAAAATCTAGGTCACCCATGGAGCTCACTTTGTTTTCCTTTTCTTAGAGATCAGAATCCTGTGTTGTATTCTTTCCAATGTCAGAAACAGAGGGTTTTTTGTTTTATGAATTTTGTCCAGTTTTTTTGTTTTTCAACTATTTTTCTGTGCTGCATGGCAAAACATATACCAATCATTGATAAGGCTCTAAGTAGAAATTTTGTCTAGTAATTTTTGATTTAATGCTGAAATTGGTAAATACTCTCTGGTTGTTGTGTGGATTTTGTCATCTTTCTTTGGATAAAATATTATTGATTTGTTTGGATGCCATTAAGTTGTGGATTAGCATTATCATTTGATGTCTTTACTTTAAGATATGTTGTGGTCTGTTTAAAGTTGCTTCAATTCTAGGGATAGGTTAGACTTACTATTACTGTGTGGATTTTCTAAGGTCTTCACTGAATAGCACAGATATTCAGTGAAGACTCTCTACTCTGTCTGGTAGGAATTTGAATGTCTCAAGTCCCTTTGTGAACTCTGGGAATATTCACCCTACATTTCCCTAGTAGTAATTTTTGTAGCCTTGTGGAGTTTCCCCTTGCAGGTACACATATTTTTATTCAACAATAGACTCAATGGACTTTTATAGAAATTTCTGGGTCACTCTGTCTTTGCTCCTCCTCCCAACTCTCTTGCTCTGGCTTTCTGTCTCTAATGCTCCAGTTCTTCAAATACCAGTTGCATTTCTTTCACTCATTTTTATTTGCTGGGTTTTTATGTTTCTTTTTCTGACTATTACTCATCTGTGAATCAGAGTAGTTCATGTAAAACAAGCACTTTAAGGAGCTTCATGAGAAAGATATCAAGTCCATGATCAAGCTTAGCAACAATCACTCTTACAGGGTAGTTTAGTGCAAATGTCAGTGTTTTTTTTTTTTTTTACCTTTACTCAGCTTAAATTTACTTATTCCCAACCAACTGATACTGCAGTCTTTTTCTCCTTACCCTGACATATCAATAGGTCACTTCAAGCACATGTGCTTATTTGTCATATCTTTCATTTAGTCCCTACTCCATGTTTACCCTCCTTTCAAACAAGGCCCCTATGCAGGAGCTGCACCCCATAATTTCATTGGAAGGAGTAATTAGTTAATGAAACTACTTGGAAAATTGTGATCAACTGATTAAATCTGAGATATAAGTTATGGGTCCACTTTTATCTTGGGGAGTCATCTTCTTGATGCTCTATTTGACTTTGGCTGAATTTATGAACAACCCTTTATACTAATGGTTTGTACTTTAGATTTCTCCTAGCTACTATGTTTTATCTTCTTTCATTTGATGGGAAATTGTGGAGTTAATTATCTAAGAAGTTAAAAAGGTGATTTTATTCCATTTGTAGCAAAACACTTTTGTCTTTGTATTTAAACAATATGTGCTTCCTGAGATTATTTATGTGATTTAGCAAAAGCTTTATCAATACTTCTGTTGTATTTGTATCCTTAAATCTTATGGATAAAATATTTTAAGAAACAAAAATGGAAACAGTGGCATGAAGATAAGGGTCTTGTGTTCTGAAAGCAAAAAATTGTTATTCTCCAGAAGTGAAACATTGGAGAACAGTTTGAAGTTGCCATCTGGAGTAATAATAAGCTCAGTAAAATAGCAGATGTCAAGGCCAGCTTCTCCTAGTCAAAACCAAATGTAATGAGTAACTCAATGTTTCACTGGGGGACAATATGTTTTGGGGGAACTTTTTTACTTTCTAACAATCACTAATCTCTCATCTGTATTGCCCAAACTGCCTGAACCACATCTCCCTGGATGATCTTTTTCTCATTGTAAAAAAGTATTGTGTTATTGAAGACATATTGTTGTGAAACTGATCTCTCTCCTGTCATCATGCCTTTAATTGTTGGAAATGAGTCATTTGGGAAGTGGATTAAAGTGAGGTGATTATTGCAATATCTAACTGGATAACAATTCCACACTGTCATTCTCTCTTCTTTAAATTCACTCGGTGTCTTTTCAATATCATGCATAAATTGATTAATCTTAGAGTATTTTCTAATATATCACACATCCTTACATAATTTTAGATGTACCTTTGTATAGTTTTACAATTTTACTAAACCAATTTGCAAACACCTCATTGACAATTGCAATATAATCACATCATTGTATCTCAAACGTCACTTAATTCTACTCCTTTTCTTCATAGTTTTGACCTTTGGTAAAAATAATTGAAAAGATATTTATAGAGTCTTCTCAAATATTTTACTTGGGTCTAAGCTATGGATATAACTTATAAATATATATATATTTGTCCAAAAATAACTGTATTTATTCATTCATTAACACAGTTCATTTCATGATATTAACTGAATGTCTGATACATTACATCCAATGATATATAAAGTAAATAAAAATAATCTTCAGTATACTGATGGGAAAATGTAAATTGTGATTTACTATATATTCTTCATACAGATCATTGCTATTTAAAATATCCTAAATATCTTCTCTACATGAAGCAAATTTTGTGAAAGAGTTCATGTATATCTTTGCATCTAAACTAAGAAGATATCTAAATATATATCTGAATATAAAGTTTATTTTTCTTTCTTATTTGACCAGATTTTTGCCATTTGTTGCCTCTGTGAAGAATCTCAAGGTCTGGATTAGTATACTAAACACCAAGAACAAACATTTTTATCACTGGATCATTTTATATTTTTTGATGAGACACTTCTATAAATATAATTTCATATTAAAAGCATAAAAATATTACTATTGAATTTTTACTGTAGACGTTTCCAAAAATGATAACAATTAGCATTGTTAGCATTTATCTGGAAAAATTAAGGTAAATATCAATCAGGCTGGCCATTAGTCACAAATCATAGTGATTTTAGTAGTAGGAATAGCTTATTCTTTCATTTACTACATGAATAGTCAGCTCGATTATCTATACTGTTAAGAGAAAAATATGGAAGGGTATATTCTAAGTGATGTATAGTTTTATTTTAGATCCCAATAGTACAATATACTTTTGAGGAAGACTTACTACCCTGGCTATATTTTGCTATGATTTCCATTAAGTTAATTGGCTTTCAGTAGTTTAATTATTAAAAGAGAAGAAGAGGCATGCTCATTAGTGGGAAAGCAGTGTGGGAATTATTTTCAACAGTTTATGTTAAGAAAAATCACATGTGTATTATTAAAGGTCAAAATTACAGTAAATTTTTTTGTGTGCTCAAAAAAGACATACGGTAAAAATGTATGAATCTTTGTAATTTTTCAGGTTAATTAATCATTTTCTTTTGCTTTAACCTTTTCCCAAATGTTTTTAAATTTCTTCTGTATCCCCTTTTTAGATTACAATTCCATAACACACATATTTTTTAAAGTAACATAAAATATATAAATTATTTTTTAAAAGCTGTGAAGAGAATAGCATAACATAGAGTGGTTGAATCACTATGTTGTAAACCTAAAACTAAGGTAACATTGTGTTTCAACTATACTCAGTAAATGAATGAATGAATGAATGAATGAATAAGCAAACTGAATTTAGTTAACTTAATTGCAAAAAGGAAAGAATTAAATTGATTGAAAGATATCTCAGGCATAGTAAAATTATCTTCTTAAGGACATGCATTTTCACAAACAGCCAAAACACCTTAAACATACATAGTATTACCAGAGTCCTTTCACCCTCCACTGAAAACTTCAAGTTTGTCATAAATGTCAATGAAATTTAAATAAGACTATTGAACTTAGATATTATTACAGAAGTCTTTATAAAAGTTTTATTCATTTCTATTTTTTTAAGTTTTTACTTAAATTCTAGTTAGTTAACATACAGGGTAATATTGGTTTCAGGAGTAGAATTTAGTGATTCATCACTTAGATATAACAGCCAGTGCTCACAAGCATCTTCCTTAATACCCATCACCCATTTAGCTCATCCCCTGCCCACCTCCCCTCTGGCAACCCTCAGTTTGTTCTCTATAGTTAAGAGTCTCTTAAGGTTTGGCTCCCTCTCTCTCTTTTTTTTTTTTTTCCATTCACCTATGTTCATCTGTTTTGTTTCTTAAATTCCACGTTTGAGTGAAATCATATGGTATTTGTCTCTCTCTGACTGAATTATTTCGCTAAGAATAATACATTCTAGCTCCATCCACATCACTGCAAATGGCAAGATTTTATTCATTTCTAAATGACAACATATAGCTTCATGATTTCTGATTGTCAGTCTTAATTAACAGCAATTGAAAAATTATACTTGTGGATTCTGAGGCACTAGAGTATATAGAAGTGGCATGTTTCTGTACATGCCTTTGTTAAACAAGAATGAATCCATTAACTGTTGAACTTACTGAATTATAGTACTCTAGAGTTAAAACAGGGAATTCTCTCTTGGTGTTTCAAAGACAACACTTTATCTGCTAATGATTTTGGTTGTTTGATATTTTCAGTTATCATGGAAAGCTATATTAGAAAATGGCTGGGGAGACACCAACAGTAACAGCCATTCTCTCTAAACCCCATCCTTATTATGTATGGCATTCTAAGTGTAGATTGTATAAGCATTTTTCTATTTATTTCATTTGTAGGGAATACACTTACACACAGGTCAATTACTACAGGTTTTTTGTCACTTACTGTGATGCTCAGTCTTTCCTTTATACAGATCTTATACTCAACTTATCTCTTCTTCATTAAAATCTTATCATTATTGTGGTATTACTAGTGATGTAGGCACTTAATTATGTCTTATATTTTAAATTGTTATGGAAGTCTGAAATAGATTAACCTAATGTTTCCCTAAAAATAAGATCTATTCTCTAATTTTAGAGATGATATTTTCTCTTTATTTAGTGTTGATCACAACAGTTATCACAGTATCTCAAATACTTAAAGGTACTAAAAATTCTTCATATGGGGAAAAAAACTTCATGTTTTATTTTTTATTAATTACACAGAAAACATGTAATCAAATACTAAATTTAGAGTAGAGGAGATTATATAGATGGTACAGAGAAAAATATGTAGAAAACTATTTTATCCTCACTCACACTCCTTTCTCCCACTACAGTCCTTAGGTATATGAGTTGTCGCCAGTAGGGTACACATAGTTCCTATTTTCTTCCTTAACTTTATGTAAGTAAACTATAAGTAAATAAAAGGTCTCAATATATTCTTAAAAATGTAAATGAAAAGCTTTAAACATTGTAATGTGATATGTCTAAATTTTTATCTAAAAGTTGATTTGATTTGTACAATACCCCATCCCCCAACACACACACACACACACACACACACACACACACACACACACACACACACACACAAGAATACTGTGAGTACTTTAGACTCTTCAACACTAGTGAAATGTTCGTGGCCCCTGCTAGTCTTATAAGAAAACATCATTTCTACTTTACTGGGTCAAGAGAGAATAAAAATTTTTTCAAGTAATTTCATTTATAATCAGAAATGTGCTTCGGAAGAAGGGTGGCTGGACTAAAAGCAGTCTGGGAAAGGTTGAAAAAATGAAGGATGGAATCCATGATTAATAGTAAATGAAGACTAAATAAGAATATAGTGGCAGATTACAAGGGTCAAGGAATTGGAGGTCTCCACAAATCTGAAACACAGGATAATGTGAGTACTGAATATATGTGTTGGAATCCTATGTCTTTTTATAATATGACAATATCATGCATAAAAGAGAATTTTCACGGCCAGGTTCTGAAGATTCTGATATACGGAAATAATTCAGAGATTATGAAATCCATGAAAATTTCATCTAGGGAAAAAGAAGATAGAAATAACATATTTAAATAAGCATAGGCCAAATCTGAGACATAAATTTGTGAAGTTTGTTCATTTCAATTTTCAATGAAATGCTCAACAATATTACCCAGTGCAACTTGAAGACCTTCCAGAAAACTGCATAAACACAAATGAACAAACTGCACAACAGAATGTTTTTTCACTGATATTTTAGATTCTTATAACTATTACAATAAAGATGAAAATATATTTAATCAGAAGTCTACTTATGGAGTTGTAACAAGGCTTTTTGAAAGCATAATCAGAGACTGGATATCAAGACAAAATAACTTTAATGTTAGTAATATTTGCTCATTTACATAGCTTTCCAGAGAATAAAATTGCATATAAAATCAACACAGTATTGTGTTTTACTAAATATACCTAGAGTGATTATGTATAAGTATTCACCATGAAAATCATATGCTCTATATTTATATAATGTAGTAGACTACCTTTTGAATTTTAGTGGCATTACACCAAGACAGTAGAGGGAAAAATGTATATATACACACACACACCTATATACACACATATGTATGTATGTATATATGTATATCTGTGTATAATTTTAAATATATTTATTCATGTAAATACATTTATTCATTTTGCTCTGGAATTTAGTATATTTTGAGATTTAATCCTATCTGCCCCAATCCACATTTCTTATTTGCTTTTACACTTTGAAATGTGCTTTAAGATGTGTTCCCCTTACCACTGCCACATAATAAATTACTTATCAGCTTAAAACAAAGACTTCCTAATACTTATAATGTGTATGGATTAATAATTCAGACAAGACAGAGTTGGAATAGCTTGTGTTTGCTGCTTGATATTTGGGAGTATAAGATGGCAACACTTGGCCCCTCAAGAGCTGAGGAATGGAATCATTGGAAGGCTTCCTTACTTACATATCCAGCAATGATGCTGGCTGATGGCTAGTGTCTTAGCTGAAACTGACTGCCAGAGAATCTACTTGTAGTCTTGGTGTGTGTCCTCAGCATAATGATCTCAAAATAGTTGATGATCTTTAAAGGGCTCAGGTCTCCAAAGACCTATGTCCCAGTGGACATGGGAGATGTTCTGACCTTGCTTTCGACTTGCACAGTATCTTATGAATCATATTCTAGTGCTTCCAAGTGAGACCACAGATTCTAAGAGAGAGGACAGGGATCCCTTTTCTTTTGGGGGGAAATTTTTAGGTCAAACAGGAAAATACAGGATGGGAACTACTGCAGTAGCTATCTTTACATGATGCAATCTGACACAGTGTTTCTTCTTGTATTTTGGAGTAAAGTTTTTTGGGATCTTGAGATTGCCACAATGTAAACTGAAGATTCTGCCCATGACTTTGGCTTCTAATAACAAGTAAAAGAATCTCCTATTAATTTGTCAAGGTTACTTTCCAAAATTCTGAAGATGTTATTTAATTTATATTATAGTTACAAGTGTTCCAAAAAAATTATTTCTTTAGAAGTAAAACTAGAATAATGTATTTTGGGAACAGAATAGAGGGCATAATAATTGTAACAAAATAGAGTGCATAATGATAGTTTTATTGCAAATGTCCTTGATAATGAATTCAGGATTTAAAAAGGATACTAGGTGATATCCAAAAAACCCAGGACAACATATAATAGAAATTAATACATCTCAAATAACTTCACAAGTACAATAAACATGTTTTCATAGCAGCATATAAAAAGACAGCCTTAACTATAAACAAAACAAGTGAATAGCAATTTCCAATTGTAATGTGGTTATTATAAAAACTAATTCATGTTGCTGTTGCATTAATATAGGTAGAAATAGAAAAAGGAATTTTATGGTACTAGCAGTGTCCTGCACTGATTACAGAGTACAATGCTATATTCTTTTAAAGAACCTCATTTTGAAAAGGATGTTTATAAAATAGGACATATCCCTGAAGGGAAAAAAAAATAATGGAGAGTCTCTAATACATAACACATAAACAGTCACATAGACATACACACAGTACCATGCAAAACACAAAGTGAACGTATTTTCCCTCAACTTAGTGGAAGACTGATAATATACTTAAAATAATTGATAGGCTCTGATATGGAATATTTTTCTTCTATTTTTATTTGAGTGTGGTTGACACACAATGTAATATTACTTTCAGGTGTACAACTTAGTGATTTGGCAAGTTTATATATTATACTATGTTCACTACAAGTATGACTACTATTTGACCTATTACATCATTATTATATTTCCCTATAAGGAAAAAAAATCCAGTTCCAAAGTGGTAAACTTAATGAAAGTTACCATTGACTAAAACAAAATAAATGTATCTTCTTTAGATGTCTTTCAGAGAAAGTGGAGTATGTTACAAGTTACAAAGAATTCTTCCAAGTCTCAGAGTTTACTGTCTATGGAAATTTGATATAACTCTTCTTAGGTTCTTAAGCATTTATTTACGAGCTCCCTTCCCATCCCTATTACTAGGAAGGTATTCCTTCTTCCCAAAGATGAAATGAACATGTAGAGTGAACTGATGTGAGAAGCTGATAAGATGACCATGACCCTACTGTTTGTAAAATATTGTCAAGATTTCGGCATCTTTCAAAAAGATGGTTTCTTCCCAACTTATTTTTCCATTCTGTATCTCATTTGTGTAACATTAGGATTATTTGGCCTCAACAGAGGTCTAGAGGGAACATGCCTCAATGTAATAAAGGCCATATATGAAAAATCCACAGCTAACATCATACTCAATAGTGAAAAACTGAAACTTTTTATCTAAGATGAAGAACAAGACAAAGATGTCCATTCTCACAATTTTTATTCAACATAGTATTGGCAGTCCTAGCCATAGGAATCAGACAAGAAAAATGAATAAAAGGCATCCAAATTGGTAAAGAAGAATTAAAACTTCCACTATTTGCAGATGACATGATACTATATAATAGAAAACCTGAAAAACTCCATCAAAAAACTGCTAGAACTGACAAATGAATTCAGTAATGTCACAGGATAGAAAATCAATGTAAAGAAAACCATTGTATTTCTATACACTAATAATGAAGCAACTGAAGAAAAATGAAGAAAGCAATCCCATTTACAATTGCACCCAAAATAATAAAATACCTAGGAATAAACTTAACCAAAGAGGCAAAAAGTCTGGATTCTGTAAACTATAAAACACTGATGAAAGAAACTGAAGACGACACAAACAAATGGAACGATATTCCATGATCAAAGATCGGAAGAACAAATATTGTTAAGATGTCCATACTACCCAAAGCAATCTATATATTTAATGCAATCCCTATCAAAATGGCACAAGAATAGACACATAGATAAATGGAACAGAACAGAAAGCCCAAAAGCAACCCCATGATTACATGGTCAATTAATCTTTGACAGAAGAAGCAAGAATATGCAATGGGAAAGACAGCCTTTTCAACAAATGGTGTTGGGAAAACTGGACAGCTATATGCAAAAGAATGAAACTGGACTACTTTCTCACACCATACACAAAATTAAATTCAAAGTGTATTAAAGACCTAAATGTGAGACCTGAAATCATAAAAATCCTAGAAGAGAGCACAAGCAGTAACTTCTCTGATATCAACAATAGCAAAATTTTTCTAGATATGTCTCTTGAGGCAACAGAAATAAAAGCAAAAATAAACTATTGGAACTACATCAAAATAAAAAAGCTTCTGCACAGCAAAGGAAACAATCAACAAAACTAAAAGAGAACCTACTAAATGGGAGAAGATATTTGCAAATGACATATCCAATAAAGGGTTAATAATAAAATATGTGAAGAACTTATAAAACTCAACACGCAACAAACAAATAATCCAACTAAAAAATGGGCAGAAGACATGAACAGACATTTTTAAAAAGAAGACACATGGAAGACCAATAGACACATGTAAAGATGCTCAACATAACTCATTATCAGAGAAATGCTAATCAAAACTGCATTGAAATATCACCTTGCACCCGTCAGAATGGCTAGAATCAAACACGCCAAGTAGTAACAAACGTTAGCAAGGATATGGAGAAAAAAGAAACCCTCTTGCACTGTTGGAAGGAATGTAAACTTGTGCAGTCATTGTGGAAGATAGTATAGAGGTTCCTCAAAAAGTTAAAATAGAAGTAAAATTAATGATCCAATAATTGCACTAATGGGCATTTACCCCCAAAAAATAAAAAAAAAACACTAATTCATAGGGATACATGCATGCCTATGTTTACTGCAGCATTATTTACAATAGCCAAATTATGGAAGCAACCCAAGTGTCCACTGATAGAAGAATGGAAAAAGAAGAGGTGATATAAAGAGGAGGTGATATATATAAGATAGATAGACAGATTATCTATCTATCTATCTATCTATCTATCTATCAGCACATATATATACAATGGAATATTATTCAGCCATAAAAAAGATGAATTCTTGCCATTTAAGCAACATGGATGGAGCTAGAGAGCATAATGCTAGGCAAAATAAGATAGTCAGAGAAAGACAAATACCATATGATTTCACTCATATGTAAAATTTAAGAAACAAAACAAAGGAAAAAAGAGAACTACAAATCAAGAAACAGATTCTGAACTATACAGAACAAACCGATGGTTACCAGAAGGGAGGTGGGTCGGGGGATGGGTGAAATAGGTGATAGGAATTAAAGGAAAAAGTTAGGAAAATGTCATCCTTAAAGCCTTAACATCCTAGCTAAGAAGAAACTTACAAAACTAGGTAGAATAAAGATTTCTATAAGCGTTATTAATTTTGTTGAACTTTATATTTGCATAATGTCCGTTCTTTAGGGAAGCTCCAATGTTCTATTCACTTACAGTCATGTAACACTGCTAAATGAATATATTTCTCTTTGGTTTCAGTGAAGTTTGATTAGTTAGGTATCAAGCATTTCCAAATATCATCTACAGAATCAACTGTCACTATTTCATTGTTAAAAATAATATAGATGGGTAAAAGAAAGGTTCTATTCATACTGTTTCTCAACTGCAATATATTTCTTTGGGTGAATTTTCACACAAACATATTTTTTTTGGAAAAAATATGAATCAATTGAGCAAAATGACAAGAAAATAAAATAATTAAAATTCATTTTTCCCTTTTCTGTGACTCAGAGTAAATATAATTAAAGGGAGAAAATAGGGGCTAGGGATCTTAAATAATTTCATGTGAGGCAGATTATTCACTTTTAACTTGTAATGTAGATACAGTCTAGTTAGATACTTGTAGGTTGATATACTTAAAAATATGTAGGAAAAAGAAGCTGATAAATAAAGAGAAATATGTAGGAAGGAATAATAATGAAGAAACAATAATAGAATCACTCGTGACAGAGCACAAGGTAGTAGGATTGAAAAGCCAAATTTAGAGGCCCAGAATGACTCCTGGTGAGAATACACAGTTATGTCCCAGACAGAATTTTACTTCTCTAAAAACATAGTATTGCATAATACAATATTTAATAATAAACATTTATAAATATTAAGTCTGAAATTTTCAAGTTCTTTCTTTTCCATATTTTAAAAATTTAAATGCTTCTTTAAGGGATGGGTATAT
The DNA here is from genome assembly GCF_037043125.1 of Eumetopias jubatus. NCBI lineage: Eukaryota > Metazoa > Chordata > Mammalia > Carnivora > Otariidae > Eumetopias > Eumetopias jubatus. Next base: position 168,614,663 of record NW_028274809.1, on the reverse strand, counting down.
TTTCAAAAATACAATATTTTAACTAATTATTTGAAGGAATATATTTATGTTTTCACTTTTAATTGATGAAACAACACAGTCTCTGGCACACTGAAGCTACCCTGAATTTCCTTCTACAAATACTCTCCTACAAACCATGAAAGAGATAACAGCATTAAGGAAATTAATATTGATATATTATTACCTTCAATTTTCACCAGTCAACCTAAAGATGTGCTTAATAGAAAAAGGACCTAGTCCAGAATCATTGCCGCATTGTGGTGTTAGGTCTTTGGTTTATTTCTTTTCTCTTCTTTTCTTTATGGTATTTGATTATTTAATTTTAATTTTATTTTATATTTTCATTCAGCAAATATTTATTGAGAATCTATGTACCTGACACCTTTCTATGCACTGGGGATACAGGAATGAATGAGGGAATGCTCCTACCCTCATCAAGTTTACTTTATGATGGGAGATACATTGAACAGATAAATAAACATATAAATTAATAAAAATTAATTAATTAATATGTCGATCTTTAGTGTACTGTATAGTCTGAAACAGTTTGAATTTCTTTAAGTTTCATAGCCTTGTTACATTTGAATTTTATAGGCCAATTATTTAGTAGTATGATCTTCAATTTGGGTTTGTCAGATGATAATATTACAAAAATGCATAATATGAGTTATGCATTTTTGGAATATTGCAGACATGGTGCTGTGTTCCTCAGATGATGTAATACTACAGAACCCACAATTTTGATTTGTACCATTATTGATAACATACGCTTTGATTGATGATTAAGATGATGTCTGCCAGACTTACCCAATCTAAAGTTATTTTTTCTCCACATTTTAAATAGCTATTTTGTAAGAGGTTACTTAGTATTATATCAATCTCCTTTTTTCTTTTTTTTAAAAATCCATTCATTCATTTATTTGAGACAGAGCATGCAAGCCCATGTGAGTGGGGGGAGGGGCATAGAGAGAGGGAGGACAAAAGCAGACTCTCTGCTGAGTGGGAAGCTGGATGTGGGACTTGATCTCAGGACCCTGAGGTCATGACATGAGCCGAAATCAAGATTTGGTTCCTTAACCAAGTAATCCACCCAGGTGCCCCTCAATATCTTCTTTTCTAACTTCAGTGCATTCATTATTCATTTATATCAGTATGGATTCATGATATCCTATTTGTTCAACAGATTCTAATCTATATAAGCATTTTTTTTTTGAGGCTCATATTGCAAAGATCTGGCCAGTGGGAACTTCTTCAAGCTTTTGGTAAGTCCCCTCATTAGTTGAGTAATTATTTTTGACACTACAGAGAGTTACAGGTTCATCTTGTTTTGCTCCTATCTATCCCTAGATAATCAGATCCTAGATAATCAGACCTTTCCCCACCAAATCATGGTACTGGTTGTGTTTGTAGTTATTAATTTGGGAATCACTGATCCAAGTCTCTGTCTTCCACAGAGACAGAGAATGCATGGATACACATAAAGAGCCATATATACATATATCAACACATACTTGCATCTGTATTCATTTCTATAATTATCTATATGCATTGGTAAACCATGAGTTAATAATGATACTTCCCATGCCAATCTAATACCACCCATTCTTATTTTCACCATTTTCATAATTTTAATAATCTGCACAACAATGACCAGCTTGACTCTATACTCAGTTTAATTATTTGGTAAATGTCCTTATATTTAATCAGTCCTTTATTACTGCTGCCACTCTTTTCCCCATGTTACTATCCTTTTGAATTCACTAGGGGTCTGACACACAGCTGGGCCACTGCTCTCACTCCCTGGATAATCTGTCTCTCTGCTACTTGGATACCCAGGGTTACAAGTAACACCAATACTCCATGCTATGATCTCTACCCTCACAGATGTCTTCCTTGTTCAGTCATGCCATTCCAGACACTATTCAGCCTGGACTCTGATCCCTCATGATGAAGCAACCCATGTGTGAAAGCTCTCCATCAAGTATGAAGGGCCTGATAATTTGTTCCACTTGCAAGCTAACAATTAAACTGTCACAGTTTCATGGATGCTGAGAAAATATACAAGACTCCTGGATATAAGATGAAAGACTTCAGACATAGCAAGTCAGTAGCCAGAGTATCAACATATTTGCTATAGTTTCCTAGGGCCCAATTCCAACCCCCCCGCCCAACCCATAGACTTACACAGAGGGACGGATAACAAATGCATATTTAGGGGTTACTTTACAGGAGAGAAAACAAGGGCTGAGGGAACAGCCCTTATTGATCAAGCAGCAAACTTGGTAGATGGTAGCAAATAAGCAAGCCTCCCCACCCAGAGGAAGTTAGAAGGTAGTTAGAAGGTAGTCAGGCTGTGACCAGCTTGACTTATTTAGTCCTATATGAACAGCCACAAATATTATTCATTAACAGGTAATGGATAAGACTGTTAGTCTGGCATACTCAGGAAAAATGTGCTGTAAAGCTCAGAGCTTATGGTAGACTACCTCACCCAACATTCACCTCAAGCATTTAGGTTCTGAAACTGAATACCAGGCCTTGCTTCTGCATGGACATCCTCCTTATCTTGCTCAGACTCTAGTTTTGTCAGCCCTTGCCCATATTTGCATGCCCTGATTATCTATTGTGGACTTTCCCAGGTGGGCCTAAATGCCATTACAAACAAATATCGTTATAAGAGAGGGGTAGAGGGAGATCAGACATACAGTAAAAGATAAGGTCATGTGAGGAGGGATGCTGAGATTGCAATGATGCAGCCACAAGCCAAGAAATGCCTGATTGTTCCAGAGAAGAAACACAAACATTCTTACCAAGAGCCTCTAGAGGAGTGTGGTCCTGCCAACACTTTCATTTCCTACTTCTGGCCTCCTGAGCTGTGGAAAAATAAATTTCTGTTGTGTGAACCACCATGTTCATGGTAATTTGTGACAGCAGCCCTAGGAAATGAAAATATGTTAAATTAATTAATTATATATAATCATATAAAATATATGTACATATATAATTATTCATCATTTCACATAAAAATAAATTATTTAACCTAGTAAGAATGTATTGTCGGATAATTCTTATTAAGATTATTAACTGATATGAAATCAATAAGTCATGGGAATAAAAGTCACAGCAGAGGGAATATACTCAATAATATAATAGCATTGTATGGTGACAGATGGTAGCTATATTTGTGGTAAGCACAGCATAAGGTGTAGAGTAGTTGAATAACTATGCTATACAGTTGAAACTAATGTAACACTGAGTGTCAACTATATTCAAATAACAATAAATAAATAAATAAAAGATGTCTGGAAAGAAAAAGAAAACTTTAAAATTAAAAATGATTAACTGAATTCAGTACTCTATTTTTCTAATTCCTAAGCACTGCATACAGTTTCTACTTTACTAGACTTCTACTTTGAAAGAACTTTTATTAGCTCCTTCTCTGAAACCTTCTGCTTCACTTGGCAGGCTAAACAGGATTTGTTCTCCCCAAAAATTAGTAATCCTGCTTTACAATGACAACCAACCATACAGGGTGATACAAAGAGCCAAATGCAAATATGTGAATTCTTTAATTATTTTATAATAGTAGTAGAAATCCACAATATGACAAGAAATATATTCCTACATAATACTTCACTGGTGTTTGTGTGTGCATGTATGCATGCAAGCATATGTGTAACTATTCTGATATTCAAAATTTTGGGGGGGAATAAATTAAATTACCAGGTTCTTAAGGTATGTGCAATCATCTAAGGTTGATTTCCAGTTGCAGCCAAAGTAAAGGAAAGAAAAATCGAACTCGATCTGTTCTAAGTTGTGATTAATTTATAAAAATAAAATTAGTGAAAATATGAAAATATATGTAAACAATGTATTTGCATTTTAATAGAATAGTCTAATATTTCAGAAAAAACATAATTTTAATTCTTAATAAAATAGGTTGCTGGAGTTATTTATAATGTTGCATATACTTATAGTTCAATTAGATAAAAAATTAAACTATAAGATACTAGGTGAGAGGCTTATCTCATATGTACTTGGATGATATTCAGTTTCACTCATATATTTATTTATTATTTCAACTGCTTACCCACCAGGCAAATACTTATTGACTAGATATTCTGTGTTGGGATGTTGCAGAAAAAGAATATCTAAAATAAAAAAACAACTATTTCTTTGGTAGCAATTACATTTTAGAGGAGGAGATAGACAATATACAATATATGGAGTAAATTTCATGACATGTTAAAAATATATACCGATAAAGAGGAACATAAATTACTGAAATGGGGACAGGCATGAAATTTTAGAACGACCTGGAAATCCTTCCTGAAAAGCTGAGCTTTGAGTAAAGACCTAAAGGCAGTGAGGAAGCAGTTAAGAGGCTATCTGAGGGCAGAACAATTTGCAAGTGCAAGTGAAAAGCTGATGGATTCTGTATACATACTTTGGTTCAGAACTTTGAGAAAAGCAATCAACTGTTTCCTTTCAAGTACTGGATAGTATCATTCTCTGTTAAGGGAAAGTAACACCAAAGAAAAAGAAAACCACAGCATTTCTGCTAGTTCTACTATAACAGCCAAACACTGATTTATTTTAAATCCTAGGTTTGTAGTTGTGCACATTAAGATTAATCCCTACATTTGAATATATAAAATGCCCAATCAATGCAATAGAAAAAATGTTTAGTAAACATGGGAATAAATGCCTAAAATAAGACTGAAAAGTCAACTAACATGAAAATTTAACCTAAATTTAGTGCATGATTGAGATTTGAGCATATGAACATCATTTTTTATAAGTAGTTTCTAATCCTCTTTACATATACATAGTCCTTAATAATGTGTCATTTGTTTGTGGATATTAGTAAGATATTAGTAAGTATTAATCTACATTAAAGTGGAGAAAATTATAGTTGATTCTTGAATAACATGGGTTTGAACCCTGCAGGTCCATTTATATGCAGATTTTTTGGATGACTACAGTACTATAAATGTATTTTTTCTTTCTTCTAACTTTCTTTTTCTCTTTTTTAAAGATTGTAGTTTATTTATTTGAGAGAGAAAGATAGCACAAGTTGGGGGAGGGGCAGAGGCAGAGGGAGAAGCAGACTCCCTGCTGAGCAGGGAGCCCAACACAGGGCTCTATCCCAGGACCCTGAGATCATGACCTGAGCCTAAGGTAGACACTTAACCTGACTGAGCCATCCAGGTGCCCCTCCTTATAACGTTCTTAATAATAAGTTTTCTCTAGCTTACTTTATTGTAATAATATATCATATAACACATATAGCATATAAAATACATGTAAATTGACAGTTTATGTTTCCAGTAAGACTCCCAGTTAACACTAGGCTATTAGTAATTAAGTTTTCAGGAAGTCAAAAGTTATACCTAGATTTTTGACTGCATAGGGGGTCAGTGTCCCTAATCCCCGCATTGTTCAGGACTCAATTGCATTCAGATTTGTCCCATAGTAAATGATATAAAGCTATACAAATATTTGAAAACAAAGTATGGAAACTAAAGGCAAGATAGATACTTATGGCCCTTGTCTAAGGCTATATTATATAACTGTGTTTTATGACTTCTTTTTACTTATAAGCTGGTATGCCATTGAATATTAAGATCTTATTTTAATAATCTATAACAGTATGTTTATAGATTACAACAAAATTAATTGAACTAGATGATTCAGTCTTATGAGTATTTTTTATCAAATTTATTTTGTATTTTAATACTGACAAGAGTTAGCCATATTTTTCTTTCTCGACTAATTTTCCTTCAACAAGTCCTATTCTCTGTCTCTGATTTATTCCTCTAAGACTAAAAAACACTTTATTTATGACATATAAAAATGTAGAGATTGAGGAAATAGCTCCAATCCACTTAAATAATATATTTAATTATGAAAATTTTATTGTTACAATAAGACACTTATTTTCAACAGCAGTTTTTTATGTTTTAAAGGTATAGATATTTCCTATAATTACCCCCACATTCTATCTGCTTAGAAAAACAAAATTTCTTAAAACAAATTTAATATACTTAGGAAAACACTGTCATTCCTTTTATCATCTTTGTGTAGAATAAATCTTGTAGAACCTGGTTGTTTGCATTCTTGGAGCACCAGATTTATGACACTTTATTTACATAACATAACACTCAAGAGAACTAGCCTGAGTAAGTTCACTTCAACTGGGTGACTAGCACCAAGTTAAATAAAGGAACATAGTATTTAACATACTGTGTATACATACACCAGCCTTTAAAATAGATGAAAATTTGAGTCATCAGTGGTAATATGTAAACAATAATGACTCACTCTCCATGCTGAGATTTTATACAGTATAAACGGAAAACTCTAGGCAGTTAATCTTTATTTTTTTATATAAGATTTTATTTATTTGACAGAGAGAGAGAGAGAGAGAGCAAAAGCAGGGGGAGTGGCAGGCAGAGGGAGAGGGAGAAGCAGGCTCCCCATGGAGCAGGGAGCCAGATGCAGGGCCTGATCCCAGGACTCCGGGATCATGACCTGAGCCAAAGACAGAAAGTAGCTTAATGGACTGAGCCACCCAGGTGCCGCTAGGCAGTTAATCTTTAAAAATGGTTCGCTATAAAGCAAATTGAAGCAGACATTCAAGATCACCTGATGATAAATGAAATAGAGAAAGTTAAGAACAGGTCGCCCCATCCCTATAAGATATTGGGGAATTGGAATCTTCAAATCCTCAGTTCTTGTAAAATGCAGGGAAAATTTATACCTATGCTAGTTAATGAAAAATGAAAAATATATTCCAAATAAGGTACAGGCATGCCAAATAAACATCTTTCATCTCAATATATGTCCAAGAGACAAAACTTCTACAACATTCTCCAGTTTAATGGGAGATCCCCAAACTGGTAGATTATGGGATAATAACATAGCCTGAAGTTAAATATTAGATGATACTAATATATCATTGGAGGAATGAAGATAAGAATTCAAAACAACAAACTTCCATCTACTGAATCATTTAAACTATTACAAATTAAAATCTATGTTTCTTCTGAAATAATAACTTGATTAGGCAAGTGGATAAAATCCTTTCCATATGTCTTTGCCTATATGTTCAGAAAGTCTAGTGGGTTCTGTCATTAGCAGCCAAAATTAATGAAATACACATGAACAACTCTTCCAAAATTCAAAGGAAAGTTGTCTTTTACAACTTTATTTTTAGTTGCATTATTAGGTTAAAAAAAAAAAGCGTTCTACAAATGACCATTGTTTGTAATTCCTTAAATGACACATATTTTAGTTGTCTCACTGGGATGTATCACTGTAGAAATATTTTCATGAGAAGAATTGCTTTCTGTAATACTACTATGAAATATGAGATGTATGCACCGTGACGATGAGATTGAGAGTTTGTTACAAATGAAGAATTTTAGGTTTCATCTTTGCATTATTAAACAGGAATGGAAATAAGAGAAAGATCTGTCAATGGTTAAAGAAGCACTACTTTGTAAAAAATTAAACCTAATTCATTTGACATGTATCAGTCATCTCTGTTTTTTTATTTTAGGACAAGGTTTAGTAAATGGTCCTAGAATGAGAAAATGTTAAGGCAATAACAAAAAAAAAGTTACATTATTAGCTTTTAAAAATGGAGCAAACATATCTTAAAGCATTTTCTGAAAGATCTTGAAGTGATTTTCTCATTCAATTTTTAGAATTTAAAAAAATGAAATACAATAAATTAATCAAATTCAAGTCAGCTGAGAGTGTAACTTAGACATGGCAAATCCAGTGCTTAGATGACAAACCCCAAACATTTCTTAAAACAAAATGTGCATATATGACATATATGTCACCCAGTGTTTGACAAGAAAATGAATTTAAAAGACTGGATTGTACACTATATTGTTTGATTGTCACATTATGGTTGCTTTTGCTAAAATTCATACAGCTGTTAAGAATTTTAATATGTATTATCCACTTTAGATAAAAGGTGCTATATTTGGCAAGTGAATATTAATATCAACATTCACAAAGTGTCAGCTTTCAAAATGGGCCATGTGAAAGAAAACCTCCCACCTCCACTTGATTCTGACAGAAAAATTTCTGCTAGATAATTTAAATTGAACAGACATTTTATTTCCAAAGTGGCTCAGTCTAGACATAATAGAGCCAAAATTGTTAAAATACTTTAATGGCAACTAACACTTAAAACCTTTGCATTTTTTTGTCTCCAAAAAAATTCAAATAAAGTCATTTGCTTTTCTCTTTAGGATGTCCTGGTTTCTGCTGGTATAAATGATTATCACACTTTTTTTCACCCCAGGAACACTAGATGATATAAAATAGTTTTCCTGAAAGAAAATAAAAACCAATCTCTCTCTCAAACTCTCTCTCTCTCCAACCCCCCTCAAGCTTTCTCTCTCCTTCCCTCCTTTCTCTCTCTCTCTCACTCTTTCTCTCTCTCTCTCACACACACACACCCTTTCCTATAGGCATTTATTTATACTGCTGTACACTAGTAACACTAATTAACATATATCTGGTTAAAAGCCAAAATAATGTATGATACCTCATCTTCACTGTGTTTCACTAATGTAATTCCAAATGCTTGTGCTTTTCTTTCCAGTTTCGAGACTGTTAGTTAGACCATGTGTCTTGTCAGTTTGGAACTGTAGTCAGCACATAGCTATTCTTCTGAAAGTATAAACTTTTATTTTCCTTTTTGTTAGTGTGATAATTTATGTAGTATATTACATCTACCAGTAGGACTTATTTAATATTTCCTTCATATGTAGAAAAAAAGCTTTCAAAGCTATGTTAATGCAAAAAATAATTATTTAATGAATAGCCTAAAAAGTAAATTTCTAAAATCAGATTATCAGCATCATAAATTACTCAGATTATACTAATTACACAAATGGAAAAAAAAGCCTGATGAGGTAATGTGAATGACAAAATAGAAAGGAACTGGAATCAAACAACTAGTATATTAACCTAATTATATATTTTTTAAAAGATTTGTTTATTTATTTTAGAGAGAGAGAGAGAGGTGAGTGAGCTCCTGAGGGGAAAGGGCAGATGCTGAGGAAGAGAGAATCTCAAGCAGACTCCCAGCGGAGTACAGAGCTGGACTCGGGGCTCCATCTCATGACCCTGAGATCACGACCTGAGCTGAAACAAGAGTCAGAGGCTTAACCGAGTGAGCCACCCAGGCGCCCAAATCCTAACTATATTTTTATATCTCTAACCTTTGATGTTGAAAACAATGGCTTTAGGGGACATCTGAGTGGCTCAGTTGGTTAAGTGATGAACTCTTGATTTCGGCTCAGGCCATGATTTCAGGGTTGTGAGATGGAGCCCTGTGTTAGGCTCCACGCTCAGTGGGGAACCTGCTTGAGATTCTCTCTCCCTCTGCTCCTCCCCTCCACATGTGCACTCTCTCTCTTCTCTTTCTGAAAAATAAAAAAGATCTGCAGATCCCTTTCCCTCTGCCCCTTCCCCTTTAAAATGACATTTTACAGCATAATAACAGTAGTATATTATGGTTTTACAGGGAAGTGGCTTATTTTAAAATTAGTATTTTCAGATGTTTTATTTTTTAAAGAACATTAATGATATATTTCAGACACAATAAATTACATATACTTAATGAATTCAATCTGATGTCTTTTGATATAAGATATACCTGTGTAATCATTACCACAATAGATATACACCCTTTATTGAATTGTGCATGTATAGCATGTTATTTTCGGGAAATGACAGTGGAATTGAGTTCCATTCTGTTTTTTTTTTTTTTAAGATTTTAGTTATTTATTTGACAGAAAGAGACATAGTGAGAGAGGGAACACAAATAGGGGGAGGGAGAGAGGGAGAAACAGGCTTCCCACTGAGCAGGAAGCTCAATGTGGGACTCGATCCCAGGACCCTGGGATCATGACCTGAGCTGAAGGCAGACGCTTAATGACTGAGCCACCCAGGCACCCCTCTATTCTGTTTTTATCCCTCCTACTCTGGGGGGATATTGGACACAAAAATTTATATATACTATCTAGCCCCTTTAACACAGTTTTTAAAGAAGACTGGTCTATGTTATCTAGATAAGAGATCATTTTTAAAAACTATTTTTACTGGAACAAGCTTTGCTCAGATGTTCATAGGGACAGATGTTTAATAGGTATTTTGTCATATGAAAAATATCAACAAAATCAGTTATTGAATTTACAAAGTATTTTTATAGATAATAATTTCTCAAAGGAATTTGGAAAATAATTTCAAATCAAATTCCTCATTTCCATAGGTGAGTAAAAGAATATTAAGTAATTTCTCAAATTGTATTTTTTCTATAAGCAAACCAAACCAAACCAAACCAAAATACACCCATCCTTATACTCACTCCGAAATATTTTGCATTAAATTGCAAGTGTATATATTGTAATATTTTAAATCAGATAAAAGAAATTAACAGTGCTTTCCATTGTCTGAAAATTTGGATGGACAGTGTTAAATGTGATCAAATTTAGTTTATTTTTTCTTTTTTTTTTAAGATTTTATTTATTCATTTGAGACACAGAGATACAGAGAGAGAGAGAGAGCATGAGCAGGGAGAGAGGCAGAGGGAGAGGGAGAAGCAGGCTCCCCACCGAGCAGGGAGCCCGATGTGGAGCTCGATCCCAGAACCCTGGGATCATGACCTGAGCTGAAGGCAGATGCTTAACCATCTGAGCCACCCAGGTGCCCCTATTTTTTCTTTTTTTAAATTTTATTGTTATGTTAATCACCATAAATTACATCATTAATTTTTGATGTAGTGTTCCATGTTTCATTGTTTGCATATTTTTTTCATCAGACATATTTTTAGTGTCTTTGTAGTCAAAGTATTATTTGGTAATCCAAAATATACAGAAATCTTAATATTTATTTATTTATTCATTGGCTTACTTTTGGTTAACATTAGCCATTTACTTTCTGAGGTAGCCAGTGAAATTCCACTTTAATACTCAAATCTGAGGGAATAGAAATTGGAATTTAAGTAAACATGAATAAGCTTTGAAAGAAAAATCATTCAAATTTTATTCTCACTTATATGTGACTATTAAAAATGGATGATTAACCTTTTTTCTTTTTTTTAAGATTTTATTTATTTATTTGAGAGAGAGAGAATGAGAGATAGAGAGCACGAGAGAGAAGAGGGCCAGAGGGAGAAGCAGACTCCCTGCCGAGCAGGGAGCCAGATGTCGGACTCGATCCCGGGACTCCAGGATCATGACCTGAGCCGAAGGCAGTCGCTTAACCAACTGAGCCACCCAGGTGCCCAATGATGAACCTTTTTTCATAAGAGTGTAACTATAGTTTGCTTATGTAATAGAGAAGCAATATGTCGTTAAGGTCATAGTTTGGATTTTGATCAGATTCATTACTAGATTTAAAATTCATTCTAGGATACAATTTTCTGTTTCGTCATCTGTTTACTCTTATTAAGACCTATTAAAGTAATTGATTTAAATCTCTTCTATTTAATTAAATTTGTTAGAAAATAACCACATCAAGAAAAGTAATACTTACTTTTAAGATTCTACTTATAAAATTCCACAAATTGCACAATAATCTCTAGTGACAAAAGCACATCAGAAGTTTCCTGGGATCAGAGGTGGAACAAGGAGTGGTAGTAAAGAAAGGAATTATAAAAAAAGGATGAAAAAATTTTGGGGGTGTAGGTATGTTTCCTATCTTGCTTGAAGTGCTTTCACATGTTTATGCACATGTCATTGGGAGACTACAGAGAAAATATTTTCATGTTTCTGCAGTGAGGATTTTCTGAACAAAGGAACCTGGAACCTTGATTAGAGAACAAGTTTTGAAAAAGTGAACAGTGATTAAAAAGCCAAGAGACCTGAAAAGGGATGACCCTATGTACATACATTATGTATGTATGTATGTATGTATGTATGTATGTATTTATGAGAAAAGGGGTAGGGGCAGAGGGAGAAGAGACAGAGACTCTCAAGCAGACTCCCCGCTGAGTGTGGCTCCACGTGGGGCTTGACATGGGGTTGGATCTCACAACTGAGATCATGACCTGAGCCAAAATTAAGAGTGGGCCACTTAACCTATAAGCCACCCAGGCGCCTGTATGTATAAACTTTTTAAAGTATGATAAAACTCCAGTTGATTAAATGGGAATCTGTCTTATCTGTTCATTGTAGACATTTCTTTATACCCCAAAGAGTAAGAATGTAAGGACCTTCTCCTCTTCCCAAGGGGAGTTGCCTACACAAGAATGACTGAGTTTCTCTTCCTTTCTCAGATGGTGAGGAGGATAGTGGTGCAAGTTGTCCTTTGTAAGCTTCCTGATTCCTAATTATAGGCATCTTCCCATACGGGATGGTCCCATATATGCAAGCCTATCATTTTGCTTTTCCTCTCATCTCAGAAGGGGAAAGAACTGGAGTAAAGAAGAAATAATGTACTTACTGCTATAATCAGTAATCCTGAAATCTTATTTATTTTAAATAATATGAATAAATATAGATATTAAAATTAATATTTAAAATGATTAAATTGTACATTTTAAATGTATGCAGTTTACTGAACATCAATTATGCCTCAATAAAAGTATAAAAAAATGACTATGAATTTGAGGGTGATTTGTTACTCAGATTTCGGGCTGAGAAAACAGTAAACATAAGCCAATACATTTTTTAAGGAAAACTAAATAAAGCCAGCAAGCCCATGGGCTATATTAGTATTTGTTTTTAAATTTAGTTTTACTATCCTTCAGAAAAAGTCCAATTCTTCCTTGGCCTAATCTGCTGTCATATTTTCTAGGTATATTTTACCAAAATCATTCGTTGGAAACTCATTTATGAAAATGGATTTTTTCAAAAGTCCAGTATCACCTAATACTATCTGCTTTCCCTCTGTCCATTGATAACTATGCTATCCTGGATTTTGTAAACCAAACTCTATTTGAAGCTTGGTCTAGCTATGATCAGACATAGACACACTATAATACACATTTGTTCATTAAAAGTTTATTGAACCCATTAAACTTTCTAGGTAGGGTCACTTGTGTATAATAAAGACAAAAAAAAAACAACAAACAAAAACAAAAAACTACAGGACCTATTTACTAGGTCCTCAGAGAATATTAGAATAATAACAAAAGTATATTATTCATAGAAAAGATACTCACAGGATAATAAACATTAGAGTAATTTTTAGGCCATCTAATCCCACTGCTTTATTTTGTAGGTAAGGGAGCACTCCAACATATATTTTATGTATTTTTCTGTGTGAATGGTATTAAAAAACAGCATTATTGGTAGGAAGGCAGTTAGATGTGACTGAAAGAATGGCTGAGCAGTATTTAGGACTAAGATTAGATAGGTTGCTACTTCACCCACGACAAGTACACTATCATTCTTAAGTCAAAAACCATGTCTTAATGCTGTTCATTTCTTCAAAGGCTATTTGTTAATCCCTAGCATCTATTCCCTCTTAATACACTGAGGTAGAAACCCTAAATATCATATGGGCACATGAATAGTTGAACTAAAGAATCATTTCCAGTCCTTCTTTGAGTCATTGCAGTCCAGAGTAAAATTTCAATTAATGAGATAGAAATATTGCTTCTGGGAAACTTCCCTAAGAATATCTGGTATTTGGTCCCTTACATTTTGTTTTCCATCCTCATTTTTATTATCTGGAATATAGACATGATATTTGGGAATTAAAGAACAATCTTGGACAAGGAGCCAAAAGTCACTGTTGAGCTTGTTTGGGAACGATAGAATAAGTCTTTTTCTATGACAATCTTCATGCTACCATGTCAGCTATAGACATTCACATGGCTTTTATGTTGGAAAAAATACACTCTATATATTAGACTTTGTGTCATGGTCAGCCCAACTTAGTTTCTGCCAACAGAATGTTGTATCTGAAAGTAGATTGCTGCATATAACAAAATCTGAAAATTTTGGTACTGGCATAACAGAAGTGGACAGTCAATAGGCAGCAAAGAGTTGGAGACAATGGACAGGAAAACTGGTGATTCTTTTTATGAGATTAAAAAAAAAGAAAACATATGTATAAGAATGACTTATTTTACTTGTTCGATCATAAGAGCCAGAATATATTCCAACCAAAGCTGTTATGAGAAAATTATAATAAAATCATTGGCTGCATTTTACTGCTTTCAGCTAAATCCTCTGAAAGAGATAAATTTGGGCTGGATCTCTCCAGAATGTAAGCAGAGAAAGGGATAGATGAGAGAACCAATAAGGGAGGAGTTTTCTGACTATGACCTATCAGCTAAGATTTCTGGATTTCTTCTAGAGTCCTAGAGTTGGAGAAGCCAAAAGAAGTTAGCAATGAGTGTTATTTTCAGTTTGACAATGTTGGCCATTCTGATACTGCAATGCAAAGACTTTGGCCTGGTGGATCTGAAGGTGTTCCTTTTCCAGCCGGGTTCATGTTATCAGATATACTTCAAAACACAGCTATTTTGTAGGCAATTAACTTGCCTAGGTTTCTTTTTAAGGGGTCTCATGTTGAGGCTTGATTTAATCACACAATTCAGTTTATGGCATATTATCTATATTGACCTGTGAAAGCCCTTTATGCCTACGTGTGTGAATGTATGTGTGTGTGTGTGAATGTATTTACATATGTGTGTATCATTTATTCATTTTCTTTCTTTCTGAATCATATAGGGAGGATAATGTATGACTAAGAGGTTCTGGAGTCTGAAGTAGATACAGTTGGGTTTTCTTCAGGAAGTTTAAGTATGTTCTCCGTGCAAGAATTGTGTGTAATAGATCATTTAATGGTGAAAGGTTGAAGGTATCATAGAAATGTTTGCTTTGGCTCCAATATCCAGACCCTCAGGCAGCAGCTTTTAAAAGCATACAAATACATATATAGTCCTGTGGGATTGCAAGTATAAGCCCTGCCTTCCAGGCAATCTGGCAGTGTTCCTTGGGTGGCAATGACAAATACTGGAGCTAAGCAGATAAGCTTTTTTTTCTGGGAGATACTGGCAAGCTGAAGCAAAGCAGAGAGAGCACGCCAAGATGGTGTCCACAGCCTATAGTATTTGAAAGAAAACTCTGCAGTCTACTAGATGTGTGCTAAACCTGAAGCCTGCCTCTCAGACAGAAACTCCAGAATAAGCCAAGAGGCCTCCTACACAGAAAGACAGGTGTGTGCCTCAATCGGTTGTCTGTGCAGTGCTCTATGAGTGACAGCCTACCAAGAACCACTTCTTTGATTGCCACAGTCCCATGGGACTCAGGAATGCAAGCTCCTCTCGTCACCACAGCTAGGCACACTTAAGGGACATGCTCTGGGTGGCAACTGAAAAATCTTGAGCACTAGACTGAAATCAAGGCAACACCTGCATGTAAAATTTTCCTGTAGGAGACACTGGTGCTCTGGAGTGAAGTGAAGAAGAGTGGGAAAATGGTGCCTATCCCAGAGGTCTCTGGAAAAGATTACAGTCAGCTCCTAGATGTGTGTTTAATTAGAAGCCTGATCATCAGGTCACAGCCATGATGATTAATTAATAGGTCTCCTTCACAGAAAGACCAAGCTCCTTAGTCTGTTGCCTCTTGCTGCACTCTGGGGGGTGCTAGATATTAAAGAACTCTTTGTCTCTTGCTTACAGTCCTCTGGGACCTACAAGCCCAAATTCCACTGGCTGCCAGAGCCAGATGATGTAGAGGTATCCCTTGGCAAGAGTCACAAAAATTGCCAGATGGCTACGAGCTCCTTTCTGGGGGATACCAGTGATTACAAACCCATGGGACCAGGACAGAAGCTCCCCTAACCTTCAGAGTCAGGCAGTCAAGAGTGTCTCCTGGCTGGCAGCCACAAAGATTGAGGCATCAGATGCATGTAAAATCTTCCTTCTGGGAGATACTGGTGCTATGAAACAGGGCAAAGAGAGAGCATAAAGAGGGCACCTGCTCGTTTCCACCCTCAGAGAATGTTCCAGAAGGCTCCCAAATGTGTATGTAAATTAGACGCCTGACCCTCAGGCTGATGCTTTAATATAAGCAAGTGAGCCTCCTTCACTTTAAATCTGGACATGATCAGCCTCTGATCTGGACCCTGGGGCAGGTAAGTCTGAGTGTGTGTGCCAGGGGTGGAGGTGGAAGAGAGGGGCTTTAAGAGCTGGCTTTCTGAATGCTATTGTCTTGTGGGTCTCAGGACATAAGCCCTGTTGGTTTTCAAAGTAAAACGTTTTGGGGGCTCATCTCTCAGGTGCAGGTCTTAAAAGTTGAAGTGCCCAACCTGGGGTTTGAATCCTTTGCTCCTTGGGGAGAAGCTTCAGGTTTTGAGTTTACTCCCAGTTATGGGTCATTGCTGGGGGTTGTTATGTGGCAAGACTGTGCCCCAGTTTCTCTTACCCACCTTGATGTGGTTCTCCCAATAGTCAGTCATCACTCAGCAATACTTTTTTTTTTTTTAAGAGGAAATTGTTCCATATATAGCTGTAGATAGTGTGTCCCAGGGAGGAGGTAACTTCTTGATCTTCCCACGTTTCCATCTTGAACTGGAATAACCTCTTTTAACTTTGTTTTCTTCTTTACAACTGGATTATGTCAGTATTAATACTATAAAATACTATAAATACTATATAAATTATGTCAGTATTATAAAATACTAAAGCACATTCTTATCAATGTCTCATTATTAAACAGATAGCAATGGCAATATTATGAAAAATATAAGGCATATGGGTCACATTCATCTTAAATGACAAAAACATGTCATTATTCGGGTGATAGTCTGAATTTTACTTGCCTAAGGACATTAGTAGAATTGTTTTATTAATAAATTTTGGAATGTTTGATGTTATTTGATAGAAAAGAGCATTATAATGTGAAAAAATTGTTTGGAATTTTTTATGCAAACTACTGTTGCTCTATTAAGTTGGAAATGTAAACTATATTATGATGGATAAAACAATGATCACTAATCTTCACATTTATTTTCAGCAAAATTACTTATTCTACAGTAATGAAATTGTCACATACTAGTTTTGAGTTTCTTTTCAAATAAATCTATATTCTCATCTGCTACTTTATTATATTTAGATTTAAATTTTACTTTTGCCATTTCTCAAAACATTTACAATTTGCTTAATATAGTGTGCATCTTTAGCAAAAATTAGAGATTAAAAAATATTAAAAACTGGCACTTGGGTGGCTCGGTTGGTTAAGCGACTGCCTTTGGCTCAGGTCATGATCCCAGGGTCCTGGGATTGAGTCCCACATCGGGCTCCTTGCTCAGCAGGGAGCCTGCTTCTCCCTCTGCCTGCCACTTCCCCTGCTAGTGCTCTCTCTCTTTCTCTGTCAAATAAATAAATAAATCTTTAAAAATATTAAAAAACATTTTACTATATGATTTTATTATCTAATCAAAAAATTCTGAGGAAATATGTACAAAGATATTAATTCTATCTATCTATCTATCTATCTATCTACCTACCTACCTACCTACGTACTTATCTATCATCTATTTGTCTATAATGGTGGAATGGAAAAGAAAGCAGGTATTCAGTAAATATTAAATAAATGGACAATATATTGGAATATTGATAGAATGGAATCATATCCAATTATTAAAGTGTCATTTATGAAGGAAAAACACATCTGGCACTTCTAAGTTACTTGAGGTGAGGGTCTGTCTCTCTGACAAAATTGGTGGGCTGTATGAGATGTTTCCCTTTGTAGTTCCAAAGCATTATTACAAATCTCATCCAGAAGTTCCAGATCTCCTTTATAATTCTTATTTATTCATCAGTTTCAATTACGTAATCATCAGTTTACACCCTCTCAAACTCTCTCAATATGTTAAATTGTCAATATTGGCTGACATTTCTAAATCATTTAGGATTAATTTAAAATTTAGCCCTCAACAATTTCCATATTTTCTTTCGAAGATCTGATATCATGAGGAAAAAAGGAGAGGTCTTACCAAAGGCTTCCCAGCCTTGTCTCCTAGGAAGAGAAAATAGTATCTCTTATTCATTATTTGGAAATAATCCATATCTGGAGAAGTGGTATGTTAAAACTAAATTTCCAATAGATGCTACATTAAATTTTAAAACAAATAAGCACTACATTAAAAAGCACATCAATTTAGATGCTATTTATATCATTACCATTATTAATATATTCTACTTGAGTTCAAACAAATAAGTGTGGGCTACAGTAGAAATGGAACCCTCTAATATTCATTACAGTGTTCCTTCTGTTATACAAATACTGATAAATATTTAGATTTAAGTCTCAAAATCATTTTTAGATGCACATGCATGACATAATTAGGTTTACTTCCCTGTTCCTAAGTTTCTGAGGAAAACTTTAAGGGGAGGAGGAATGAGGACACCATCTCATTAACTAAGTACACTCATTCATTATGTTCTTTTAGAACCAATGTATGGAAGGTAACACCACTTAGTCACATTGTGTGTAGGAGGAATCAAAAGTAGCAATTTGTATAAAATGCCCCCTGATCTTAATATCCACCCTCTGAGAAAGCTATTCTACTCATAGTGAAACCCAGCAAAATGTGAGTCACTGGATCAGTTTTTCAACATGATTTTGTTTGCTTATTTAAGGTTTTGAAATTCAGTCAATTATAAAAAGATAGTCTTAGGATGTGTTTCTTTTTAAATTTAATATAGCATAAAAAAGCTACATACATTTTATCTAAAAAAATTGTAATGAAACTTTACTATGATAAAATTATTGGCCAAAGTGAAAGACTTAGAACTTTTCCATAAAATATTCCACTCAATATAGACAGGTTAGTAGGCGAGAATACAGATAATCATAAAAACATGTTAAGCACTCAGCCATATTCAGTGGTTATAAACTATCTTTACACACACACAAAGTTGAATGGAGAAGCTTAGGAAAATGATGATATCCTTATATGAAAAATCAAAAGAATTTCAGCTTAGCCCAAAATAACAACCTTCTCTGAGACTAGGACAATGTTAAATCCCTTGATCATTTGACCCTGGAAACTTTTCTAAATATGTATTTCCTCAGCCTTTATCATGAAAAGTTTAATATGGGGATCAATGAAGGACATACCCTCAATCCATGCCACCTTTTTCTTGAATTAAGTTTAGTGTTTATCCAGTGATTCTAATCTTTTTCTCTTTCCAACCAAATAAGTAATTTGCTTTCCTTTATTCCCATTGAAGAAGCTTCAGGTTTTCACCAGAGATAGTATAATTATTGTGTAAGAACATGGACACTGGATGCAATCAAACTAATTAAATACTAGTCTTGACAGTGATAAACTGTAAACTTGCAAAGTTTTTTAGCTTGACTCGGTTTTCTCATGTGTAAAGTGTGTTCAGTCATACACATCTAATACACAATTTAAAATAAGTATTTGTTGAAGTATAATATACCTATGGAAAAATGCCTAAATCATAAGTGCTTAGATCAGTGAATATTCATAATGCGAACTCATTGATATAACCATGATTCAGACAGAAAAACAGAATATTAACAGCATCCTAGTAGCCACCTTAGGCCCCTGACAAGCCATTAACCCCCTTTACCTGAAATGTAAGTCACTATAATGGCTTATGACACATTCGATTAATTTTTCCCAATGTTAAACTTTGTATATAGATACCACAGAGCATGGAGAATTTTGCATCAAGCTTCTTGCTTAAAGTTATCTTTAATTAATGTGGTTTAATAAGTCAATATATATTAGTTAAGACCTCCTACTTCATTTTCCTTCTGCAAATGTCTTGGCTATTTCTGGCTATCTGCATTTCCATATAATTTCTAGAATGATATTTTAATCTCCCTCAAAACATCTAGCATTTTTTATTAGGATTGTATTGAATCCTAATACAGTTATATTGATCAACCTAATTGACATCTTTAAATGTTAACTTCTTTCAATACATGAGCATGCCATATTCTTCCATTAAACTGGATTTTCTTCATTTTTTTCAATTATGCTTTGTACTTTAGTGTTAATTTATTTTGCACATCTACCATACTATTATCCTTATACATTTGATGTCTTTGTTATGATTATAAATGATATTCTTTTTTAAAAATTTTATTTAGATTTTATTTATTTATTTGAGAGAGAGAGAGAGAGAGCACAGAGGGAGAGGGAGAAGAAGACTCTCTGCTGAGCAGACAGCCTGACACGGGACTTGATCCCAAGACCCTGGTATCATGACCTGAGATAAAGGCAGACACCTAACTGACTGAGCCACCCAAGTGCCCCAATAAAGGATATTCTTTAATTCCTATTCTCTTTTGGGCTGGAGTATGGTAATATGAATTATTTTTGCATATTTATCTGATATTCCTGTGACCTTGCTAAATCCATATCTGTGCACTTTTTTTGTTAATGCACACTCTTATTTTATCTCTAAATAAAAGCAGTTTTACTTAATCATATTTAAATTCTTAATAACTTTATATTCTTTTCCATATCTTATTGCACAGGTCCAGGTCTCTAGTACAATGTTGAATATACATTGTGATAGTAGGTATTGGCTTCTCAGTCTGAATCTCAAGCTTTCAGTATTTCACCTTTCAGCATGAGGTTTGCTAGAGATCATTTGCAACTACCTTTATCCTGTGAAGTGGTTACCTACTCTTAGCTTGCTAAGGGTTCTTACCATCTCTTACATCCAATGAACATAAGTTCTATATTATATGAACTTCATAGATAACATGGATTGTTATAAGTATTGAATTAAAATTTTAGTCCTGACTGAATGCACATGGGTTTATTGATGTCTTCTTTTTTATAAATCACTAGTTATAGGTGAACTTTTTTTTTTTAGATTATTTGCATCAATATGTAGAGATACTAGCCTTCAATTTCCCTTTCTTATAATGGTCCTGTCACATTCTGGTATGTAGATCCATGATCTCAAAAATCAAGTTATGCAGTATTTATATAATATAAATATAATTTATTCCATAATTGTATGGAAGAATTACCTAGCGAGGCATGAGGCCATGGGATTTTTACTTTTTATAGTGGATTTAAATTCTTTAATAATTCTGCATCTGTTTATATATTTCTTATGCTTGCTTCATAGACTGTGCTTTTATAGTAATTTGTATGTTTTATTAATTTTCAAATTTATTCTTAATATATAGTGATATCAAATTTTCATTTCTGATATTATTCTTTGTGCCTTCTATTTTTTTTGTCCTTGATGAATTTCACTGTGGTTTATTAATCACAGTAGTCTTTTCAGAAAACCAACAGTTAGGCTTTTTCTATATTGTATATCTGCATTATATCACATTAATTTCTTCCTCATATTTATTAATTTATGCATTTTTTTCTTTGGATTTAATATATTTTTTTAAACTTCAAAAACTAGATTTCTAGACCATTGATTTTCAGGCTTTGTTTTCTTCAATTGTGCATTTAAATTTAAAAATTCCTTTCTGTATGGCTTTATGTGCTTCCTACAAGTTTTACATGGCATATCTTTTTTTTTTAAGGTTTCTTTATTTATTTTAGAGAGATAGAGAGAGGGAGTGTTAGTGGGAGGAGGGGCAAAGGCAGGGGTGGGGGTGGGGAGAGAGAAGCAGACACCCCACTGAGTACAGAGCCTGTCTTGCGGCCTGATCCCAGGACCTGAGATCATGACCTGAGCTGTAACCAAGAGTCAGATGCTTAACTACCTAAACCACCTAGGAGACACTTTACTTGGCATATCTTAATCATCACTCAATTAAAATATTTTTTAATTTGAGCATCATTTATTCTTATCTATGGAATATTTTAGGTGCTTATTTTCCAGAGAGGATTTACTTATTTTATTTTTTGTTATTGATTTCTAGCTCAGTCCCACTATGGTTAAAAAACATATCTTGAAGTACTTATATCAAAGTACTTCAAAATTTGTTGATATTGCTTAATTGACCAACATATGATCAATTTTGGTAAATATTCCATATGCCCGTGAAAATGATTATTATTTGGTCATTGTAGGCACCTTGTTCTTATTTCCTATATACTATTTTTTTAAACTATTGATCTATCAGTTGTTAGAAAAGTTTGTTAGTAGCTTGCAATTTAATTGTGGATTTTTGTCACTTTTTAGTTCTGTGAGACTTAAAGCTCTTTACTACTTCTATTAAGTGGAGAGCACTTTAACTCCTATCAAACTTACTTCTGCCATCCAAGACTATTTTCACCTTGTAGTTTTATTGGACAAACATTTTATTATTATTTTGTTTTTTAAATTATTTTAAGTCATATAATATATACTTTAATATTATTTTATCAGTCAATATTCATTTAAATTCACTAAAATATTTTCATTGCTTTCTTAATTGCATTTTCACTTTAATTTCATTTTCATTTTATTGAATTTGTGTTCTATTCAAATTCACATGTCTTGTCTCTGAGCAGCACATTTTCATATGTGTTAGAATATAAAGACAAATTAATTTCTTCTTTATGTTTACAAGATATTTTATCTATCAAAGGCTGGTAATTTTATGTTGGCAGTTTTCTTCTTTCAGCATATTAATGATGACATTATATTGTTTTTAGATCATCATTATATCAAAAGTCAAGTTATAATCTGTATGTGTCTTTGAAGTTCAGGTATATTTTTCTCCATCTGCTCTTACAGTTTTTTAGTTTTAGGTTTTTGTTTGCTTGTTTTGAGTTCCTTTTTTTTTTCCCTTTAACTTTAGTCCTTCATAGTTTCACTATGAGTTTCATTGAACTGCCCCACAGTGAAGGATGCAGGCCCCTCACAATAGGCTGACTTCACAGTAACAAATTAGTTTTATATCTATTTTATAAATCATCTGCATTTTTCAGTGGGAGGTTTTTTTTATTCTATGAAATTTTAAGAAATAGAACCTTCATAAGGAGTTTGGACAGGTAAAATAAGTTTGTGGATATAAATTCAGCACATTGTCTATTATAAAACAATAATAAAGCATTTTTGTCATTATTTTGACCAAAATATATTATTTAAATTTTAACTAAATTACAAGAAACAAGTTAACAAATATACAAGAAACAAGTAGAAATAAACTATCTAAAAATTATTTTACTGGGTGTTTTTATTACAGACATTAATTTTTAATGATATTTTAATAAAAATTAGTTTGTCCCCAAATTTTATTTTATTTTTTATTTTTTTATATTTATTTATTTTAGACTTAGCACAAGTGGGGGTAAGGACAGAGGAAGAGGGAGAGAGAGAAGCATTCTCCCACTGAGCACAGAGCCTGATGGTGGCTCCACAAGGAGCTCAATTCCAGGACCCTGAGATCATGACCTGAGCTGAAATCAAGAGTCAGATGTTTAATCAACTGAGACACCCAGGCGCCCCTGCCCCCAAATTTTAAAGAGTTATTGATATGTGCTTAAGAGCACGAGGTTATATATTTATTAAAAAAATAGTTACAAAATGAAAAATAGTAGAATATTATGAAAAACAAGGCCAGAATTCTAGTAACTTTAATAAGAGGCCCAGTAGATTTTTTTTATCATCACTGATATTTAAAATGCTATTTACCCTAAATAGATGAAAAAAAATCATCGTATTTAAGGTAGCAAAATAATAGATATTTTAAAATGTATTTTTAAATACATATTTAAAATATTTAAAAATACATATTTAAAAATATTTAAAATAAGTATTTTACTAATTTAAAATCAATACACCTATTAAAATATTTTCAAAATATTATTTTAAAACAGGACAAAACATCTATTTATATATTATAGGCCTTGAACAAGTATTTGTGTGTTAAATAAATACTTCTTGAATTTAAAAATCAGGCTATAAGAAGAAAAAATAAAGGTGCCTCTAGTGAGTTTCACTAATTGCCATGCAAGTCAAATCTTCTGTTGTTTTAAAAATGATGACATAGGTACTTTATTAAATAAATTGTCTGTAATGTCTGTAAAACTACGAGTAGAGATTACAAGATATTATTCTGTAGACATTCAAATAAAATGAAAAAAGTAGGGGGCGCCTGGGTGGCTCAGTTGGTTAAGCGACTGCCTTCGGCTCAGGTCATGATCCTGGAGTCCCGGGATTGAGTCCCACATCGGGGTCCCTGCTTGGCAGGGAGTCTGCTTCTTCCTCTGACCCTCCCCCCTCTCATGCTCTCTCTCTCATTCTCTCTCTCTCAAATAAATAAATAAAATCTTTAAAAAAAATAAAATAAAATGAAAAAAGTAAAGCAGGTAATTTGCATAATTTAAAAATTAGAACTTTTTGATTTTCAGTTAGTTTTTATAAGATTCATCCTATCAGTTTAAGTCTAAATACACACTGAAAAATAAAAATATTCCTTCTTGTATTACTTATGTAATTTTGTAATCTAATGATAATCAGATTAGTTCATGTATAATTTGTTAAGAAACATTTAATGATTTCCAACATTTGGAATAATTTTGAAGATATGCAAGGAAAATATTTTATTTTCAAGGATTTTATTTACTTGAGAAAGAGAGAGAGCACAAGGGGTGGGAGAGGGGAGAGGGGCAGAGGGAGAAGCAGACTCCCCGCCGAGCAGGGAGCCCGATGCAGGGCTCATCCTAGGACCCTGGGATCATTACCTGAGCCAAAGGCAGAAACTTAACAGACTAAGCCACCCAGGTGCCCCACAGGGAAAGTATTCTATACCATTGAAGAAAGGAGAGAGGAAGAGAGCAGGAGAGGAAGAAAGGGAGGGAGACAGAGACTGGATTAGAAAGAGCAGGAGGAAAAGGAAGAAGAGAAAATTTCAAGTACTTTTTTAATATCACTGACTCACAATACCAAATAGGATTCTTTGCACATTAGAAAAGAAAAAAATATAACACTGCTAATGTCAGAATAAGAACAGATGTTATCAAAATTCTGTCCTCATTCAAAAAGAGTAAAACCAAATGTGTTTATCCTTCTTTGGTAATTTAAATATTTCAAATGCATGTTATTCTTTTTTATTTTGAACATCCTAACTCATTTTTCTTTAACTGTTCCCAGCCTTCCTCCTACCATAATTCTATATTTATTGTTACTCCTACTTGATAAACTATGCTAGCTTCCAAAGTATGTCTCTTTCCCATTTGTGTTTTAGCTCCTCATGCTGTTTGTTAGTCATTAAAATTTGTTTTTCCTTTATACATACAAAAAAATCACTTAAGGAAAGTACATTACCATGCTCTTTAAAATAAATTTGGGTGAGAAAATAGCCAACTCTATTTCTTAATAGCAATTTAAAAATAAATTGTTGTTCTTTTAGAAAAAACTCAATTCAAGCTTCTGTAGATGGAACGTTTAAAGAGTTTTTGTTTTTTTGTTTTTTTAAATGAGTTTTTGTTTTGTTTTGAATTGTTTTACTTTGGCCAGCAAATTTTAAGTGCCCCTCATATTTTCATTAACAGTAGTTACTTTGCACATGACCCTAAGGAAGAGAGAATAAACACCAGTTACCATTTAGCTCTGGCAATGATATTTTTACCAGTATAAATGTATAAGTGAAGGCAGAAATATCTTGAGAGTATTTAGGAATAATATACCAAGAATGTTCACAGCAAATAATCAATGCAAGAAATGAAAGACTGCTGTTATTCTGTCTAGAATTGCCCCAATAGTTATGTAATATATTTATTGGTCATCTTGAATTAATATATGGTAAATGAACTTTAATCAGCTGTTTTCTTTTTTATTTTGAGTAGGTCACTAGGCAACAATTAAGCCAATAGCTACCATCAGTTCATATATAGTGGGATGATTGAAAAAAGACATAATTTAAAATCAATGTTGCCTAAAAATAATACCAAAGACAAATCACTTATGATTATGAAGAATGTTCATTAAAGACCTATTTGCCAAATTAATGTTCACCAAATAATCATGATTCTTAAATATGGAACAGGCTCAGATTTTTAAAGCATTTTTGCATCTTTCCATGTATTGTAACATGTAAACCTTTGTTTAAATCTACTTTAAGAAACAAATGAAAAATAAAAATGTTCTTCATCATACTTAGAAAAATAAAAAGTATAATAGTGTAATTGTAGTTAGTATAAATTAAGAATTTATACCTTTGTTATTCTAAAATGTTATTTGTCTGAACTCATAGTTCTTGGCTTATAATTCACTGATTTCACTACTTTGAGTAGTTTTGCCTCCTTTTGACAATTTCCTTGGTAATATGGCTGGTTGTTTTATACAGTTAATCTCCTTTTCAAAATTAAAAATGGAACTACTATATGATCCAGCAATTCCACTTCTGGTATTTATCCAAAGAAAAGAAAAATAATTCAAAGAGATATATATACCCCCATGTTCATTGAAGCACTATTTACAATAGCAACAATATAGAAGAAATCCAAGTATTAATTAATAGATGAATGGATAAAAAAGATGCAGTAAATGTATAGAATGGAATATTACTCAGCCATAAAAAGAATGAAATCTTGACATTTGCTGTAACACAGTGGACACAGAGGGTATTATAAATGAAATAAATATGAGAAAGACACATGCCATATGATTTCACTCATAAGTATAATCTAAAAAAAACAAAAAAAAAAAAACAAAACAGGAACAGACTCATAGATACAAGAAACAAACAGTTACTAGAGGGGAACGGAGTTGGGAGACAGGTAAAGAGAATTAAGAGGCATAAACTTCCAGTTATAAAATAAATAAGTCATGGGGATGTAATGTACAGCTTAGGGAATAGAGTCAATAATACTCTAATAACTTAGTATGCTGACTGATGGTAACTAGACTTATTGTGGAAATCATTTCATAATATATAAAAAATATTGAACAACTATGATGTACACTTGAAACTAATAGGATATTATATATCAATTATACTTCAATAAAACAAATATAAGTAAAGCAGAACCTTCCTCAAAGACATATGGAACTATATTTAATAGTTTAATTCTGTGTGTGTGTATTTTTAAAGAGACTTTATTATCTTCCCGTTGATTGCTTTCATAATTTCTTCTCACACAATTTCTTCTTTCTATCCACTTGCAATTCCTATTAGTTATATGATAGACAACCCATCCTTCCTCTGGATTTTTCCCTTTCTCTCATCTGTTTCTTCATTTGCTTCTTTCTTTTTTCTGCCAGGGGTTGGGGAGCATCTCCATTTATGAAATAGAATTGACTGTGTCTTCCAAAGTTATATGGAGTTTTTTTCTTGTTTTTTTTTTAAACAATCATGTTTTAATTTCTAATAGTGTTTAGTTTTTGTTTTCTATTACTTCACTTTCCTTATGTGTGAATTTATATTACAAAATCTTTGTGAAGACATAAATTGAGTTTCATTGAAATAGTTTAGTTTGTTATATTAAATACAGAAATATAGTTTATATGCTTCCACATGTACTTTCTTGATTATTATTTTTATGTTTTATATTTTCTTCAATATATCTTCAATTTCAGTGAGCCATTCATATTTAAAAAAGCATTAATAAAAAGTTGACAAAATTATGTCAACAAGAATTCTGATATTGCCAGAATGTATTATAGGATGACCAAGAGAGCAATTACATTTTATTTGGTAAGGGAGGAGTCGGGTAAATGCTAGATTTTGCTTGGTTTTATTTGGGTAATTACTCTTACCAGAAAAAAAAAAAAATTACAACCTATTCAGAAAAGAAACTCAAGGCAAGAATGATCCAGTGTGTGAAATGATGTACATATTATGACAAACGTATTCACGGTCATGATCCCATTGGCACACAGTCTTTCCTATCAAGCACATCCCTTGGTATAAGGCTATATTATAAAGAATAGCAAATCAGCAAATGAAACACACTGAGCCACTGGAAATTAGCACTGGCATAGGCCCTTCAGGGAAAAGGCAAACTCTTACCAGGAATATCTGTCAATCCTAGTCAAAATATTGATGCCCTTTCTAGATTTGAATGAGTTGGACATAATCAAATTGGCACCAAATGGCTGTTTATTCTCCACGAGGAATTGTATAATTAGCTTCAGTGTCGTCTTCTGAGAGTTTGGACTTTCACCAGTGACAGTATTTAAATAAAGTATCCTTAAAGAATAAAATCCCTCAATGTTAAGCCCACACATAGCCACCACCTCCACCACAATTACTTCATTCATAGACATACTGCACGTGAGCATCAATGTAAAGAACACTGGCTTGAAAAGTCATCTTGGCCATATAGTTCACTAGTGTTCTACAACAAATGTTTTTTTGCAGGAAATGCTTTTGACACAAAAAGTACACACTGTATTACTATTACTGTAGGTCTGCCCATGTATATCTTTCCTAGACATCTGAAAAACTAAATTCTCTCCTAAATTCTCTCATTTCTGATTACTGACCAATAAGCCAAACCATTTGGAGATACCTATGATTCCATGTATATCTTTACTTTGAAGAATTTTAAACACAAAGTGGATGGCCATATACAAGGTTCAAAGTAAAACAAAATCTTTTAGGGCGAAATATGAATGGAAATATGGCTTTGTTTTTCCTAACCAGTATAATAAAGGTAATATCTTCCTCCTAAGGAAAGGTTATGTTTGCTAGCAGTCCCTTATAACATTGATGTTTCTTAAACAAGCTTCCTCACTGTGACAAAAACAAAACAAAAAACAAAACAAAACAAAACACTGAATTTGTAGTATTCAACTGGGTCTGCCTCTGTATCACTACTAGGGGATTTTGGAGGGGCAGAGCAGTGTTTCTATCCATGAAGCTCAGGCTTCTTTCTGTGCTGTAATAAAATCCTTTGTCTGTGAACCAAGGGTCATATGTCTTCTGTCAGAATCTATGAAATTGTGACAGTTTCACTTATTAACTTCAAAACAGTAAAATCTCATGTACATATCTAATAAAAGTATTTCTGATTTGTATCCATGTCCCTGGCCTAGAAACAAACCTGATTATGTCATTCCAATAGAGAAAATGATTATTTAATTTGAAGCTTTTGATAAGCCAAGGAAAGCTTGAACAGTCTTTTGTTAAAATAAATCAGCTAAGATAATCAAAAAGAATAACTCAAAAATCCTTTTCTAGTTTTATTCAAAAGCATTTTTAGGGTTATCTATGAGGAAAATAGGCTTAAGTTGCCAATTTGTATCTAGCTGTATACAACATGTGTAAGTGTTTGAGGGAAAATGGAAAAAGCCAAAAGTGTTTTGACTGTGAGACATCATATAAATTATTTTAAGTAGGTTAGGAACTAACTATATTAAGTCAAATATCTGAAATTACTAAGTGACAAAGAAAACAAAAGCTCCCATTCCATTGAACTCATACAGAAGAGTCTTTTTAGTACATAGAATTGTTACACTAATTGTTTTTACAATAGAAGAAACAGAACAGTAGAATCACGGGTACAAAGAAGTTCCTGAGAATTTGGCTTAAAACTGAGTTACTAAAAATAAGACTCTTTGCTAAGTGTTAAATATAATGGTGTTAATAAACAATTAATAATAAATAATGCTTAAAAAGTAGGCTATTGGTATTATGCTAAGTGAAGTAAGTCAGAGAAAGACAAATATGATTCCACTCACATGTGGAATTTAAGAAACAACACAGATGAACATAGAGGAAGGAAAGAGAAAATAAAAAATGAGAGGGAGGCAAACCATAAGAGACCCTTAACTATAGGAAACAAAGGGTTGCTGGAGGGGAGGTTGGTGGGGAGATGGGATAATTGGGTGATGGGCATTAAGGAGGCCAGGTGATGTAATGAGCGCTGGGTGTTATATTTAACTGATGAATCACTAAATTTTATCCCTGAAACTAATAACACAGTATGTGTTAAGTAAGTTGAATTTAAAAAAAAAAAAAAAAAGCAGCCTGCTGGGCGCCTGGGTGGCTCAATGGTAAACCCACAGACTCTTGGTTTCGGCTCAGGTCATGATCTCCAGGTGGGTAGATCCAGCCCTGCCTGGGGTGGGGCTCTCCACTGTGCGAGGAGTCTGCCCCTCCCCCTACTCACATGCGTTCATGCGCGCGCACACGGCCGCGCGCACAGGAGAGCGCGCACTTTCTCTCTCAAATAAATAAATCTTTAAAACAAAAGTACCCTTTTGACTTTTAAAAAACATTATCTCTATTCAAAGAAATAATATGCTGATAACTTTAAGAAAATAAATCAAGTTTCTAGAATGGAAACGTTTCAAAACAATGTTAACAGATTCCTTAATTCTAAGTAGTGATAAATATCAACTTTATAATTCTATTTATTTGTGAAATAAATAATCCACACTAGGTGAGCATCATGACAGAATAAAACGACTGTCACATCCTAACAATCTGTGTGAGGTGACAATTCAACATAGCAGGAAGCACTGAAATTTTGCAACAGACATGGATTTGAGTGATGGCTACGTATTTTGTTAGCTGTATAACTTAGACAGTTCATTTTAAACCTCTGAGAAATGGTGTCCTAATATATAAATTTGAAATAATAAAACATGTGCCTTATAGTTTCTACTATGGATCAACTATGATGATGGATACAGTATCTTCCATATACATTGTTTATGTCAGCTTTATTATAAATACTTTCTTGTGCCATAATTGCCTTATATACTTCTGCCTCCCTTTCTAGCTCATGAAATCCCAATACATAGAGACATAATATTCAATTATATAACTCTCAAATACCTAGCACATTACCTGTGTGTAATTGACTTTTTTTTATTAATCTTATTTTTTCAAATCATGCTGAGGATCATCTCACTGAACTTTTATGAGTAGGTATAAGCAGTCTGTATAGCATTATTAATCTATTCCTTAGATCAGGCTGAAAAAAAAAAAATGCACCAGAAATGTTTTCAACTAGTGCTATGGATAATGTACCAATATTACTTTCCAAAAGACCTAGGTTTAAGTTTCAGCTCTGTCCATAATTAGGTATTTCAATTCTCTTATAGCGTTTTCTAATCTGCCAAATAAGGATAAAATAGCTATGTTATTGTGTTACGAACAGAATTAATTAAAAGCAGTGAAAAATGTCAACCTTTGATATGATGAAGAGCATACACAGATTTTAAACAATCAGTGATTGTATTATAGCTGTTTTCATAACAAATGACAAATTTCAAGGAACTGTAGTTAACCATAGTATCCTGAGAAGTCATATGTTAATTTTTTTTCTATAATTAAGATTATTTAGATCTTTGAAGAAAACAGAACATTAAAGAAGGCTGGTAATTTCTGAAGATAGTTCAAAGGTAACTGACTTAACTATAGTTTTTTAAAAAAATTTCCTAATCCTTTTGTTATTTCAATGTAGATGGAATGTTAAATATTGTGGTAGGCTTAGGTGTGTGTTTTTTGGAATGTTAAATAATTTACATTTGTCAACAACAAATGGAAATAAATTTTTTTCTATGACAAGTACAACTACATAAGATGGTTCACCTAAAAATAAGCTGGAAAAAAGAACATGATTATAGAGACCTGAACTGTAACTAAAATGTCAAGTGAGAAATGAGCAGTTCTTTAAAGAATAAGTAAGTCAGTGTACATAAGCCTATTCAGTTACTGGGGAATCTACATATATAAAGTAGCTATTGATGTAAATATAGATCACTTATAGAGATTTATATATTAAATTTTGAAAATTATATGACTCTTTGTGTGACAACTCATTGTATTTAGAAGACTTTTATCTCAAAATTGATTTTAAGATTAAATTCCAGTGAGTATAGGGTATTTTGTATTTGCTCAGAAATACAAAGTTTGTTGAACTTTACTTGAATGCTATGATCCTGGAAAACAATGAAGGTTAGGAAATTCCTCCACTCTTCATGTTCCAGAAAATGGCTTGCCACAAAGAACCACCATTCCTATGTGAATTACAAAAGACTCACGCATGGGACGCCTGGGTGACTCAGTTGGTTAAGTGTCTACCTTTGGCTCAGGTCATGATCCCAGGGTCCTGGGATCCAGTCCCGCATCAGGCTCCCTGCTCAGCAGGAGGCCTGTTTTCCTTCTGCCTGCCGCTCCCCCTGCTTGTGCTCTCACTCTCTCTCTCTCTCTCTGGCAAATAAATAAATAAAATCTTTAAAAAAAAAAAAAAAGACTTACACATGATTCCTTGTTACCTATGACAAAGCCAAACACAGACCCTCCAGAGTCCCATTCTTTGCCTCACAAGTGATTAGTTTAACTGCCTTTTTCTACTGGTCAAATGGAATAAAATGCCTTCCCATCGATCAACTGGAACAAGATGCTTGGTAACCAAACTTTGATTTGGATTCTGTCCTTCTCCCCAGCGGTCATCTTTGGACCACCATTAGCCTAGACCAGCATGCATTCCTCCTTAAGGATCTCTCGTGAAAGATGGGCTGGCCTCAGGGTAAAACATTCTCAAATCTACTATCTGCTCACAAAAATTTCTCCCCCCTTCCTCATACATGACTCTCTCTATTCTTCTCTCTATAAAAGAAAAACATTTAAAAGTGACTTCAACAATGACTAAATAAGACATCCCTTGCATGTATCCTTCCCTTAACAATAATTTGACATCCATCCATAGGACAAAAGTGGTTTTATGGAAGCTGTGGGATCCAGGTATACATACGTAGTGTGTGTGTGTGTGTGTGTGTGTGTGTGTGTGTGTGTGTGTGTGTGTATACACTTAATACATATGTATAATATATATATACACACACATACAAATTTCGGGTAGGTATGATTTTTTAAAAATGTGTGGAGTCTGAAATATAAAGCACTAGGAATGGTAAAAAGGGAAAATGTAGATTTAAAACTGAGTTAATATGAACATTAGAACCGGTTCATATGAAAAGCTTTATGATGCATATCTAGCACAGGGGTAGGCATATTATGGACTACAGGCCAAATCTGGCTCACTGCATGTCTTTGTTTACCAAGTTACATTGGAGCACAGCCATGATCATTTATGTATGGCTACATTTGTGCTGTAAGAGCAGAGGTGAGTAGTTACCACAGAGAAAGAAAGCCCAGAAAGCCTAACATACTTACTATCTAGACCTTTAGAGAAAACAATTGCTGGCCTCTGGTCTAGTATAATACATATCAGCAGACGTTTCTAACAGATTTTGAGAAACATGAATCAATCATAAATTAAAGAGAAAAATTACAGATAATTGGTAAAAAATTATTTACCCAAGCTATAATTAAACCAAAAGGGTTTTATGGCTGAAATATAACAAACCAACAAGAAAAGCTAAATAATCATATTATAGAAAACATTATATTTTTTAAAAATTCAGTGTAAAATTTTATAACTTAATCTACAACGGCAGAATAGCCTGAAACTATATTTGGGCAAGAATATCATAGAAGTCAATCATCTCACTTAAGAAAATAGATCCTAAAATCTTAAATCAAATATTAAAAAATGAAGTCCAGTAGAATATTGAAATAATCATATCTAATCACAATGTTAGTTAATTCTTGGCAAACAAGATCAGTTCAGCAGTTAAAAAAATTATTTCTAAAAGACTTTTCTAGTAACATTTTCTTATGCTTTCACACCTGAAGTATATTTGGGTATTTTAGAAAGAAGCTTTGCTTGATTCAATCTGACCAATTTGTTCTCCCATACTGAATAAGTCTAATGCTATTTGCATACTGAAATCAAAGAAGCCAATATATCCTTGTTTCCATGGATACTTTTCCAGCAGTACCTGGGTTGGAGACTTAAGAAAACAAGTAGAGACGGTTCCTTTTCAGGGGCTTCAAAGTCTTAGTCATTAGGAAACTGTTTGACAGAGAAATTGTGTCTATTCAGTTTACTAGGGAATAGGATATTTATTAGAATATAGATATTGATATCAATGTACATATAATATAAATATATTGATATATTAATACATAATAAAACTTAAAGAGAGACAAGAAGAGAGAAAAGTTGAAGCATTACCCAGTTAAAATTTCCTAAAGCACAATATCAGCAGATACAGAGAAGTTGGGGCATACTTTTTATTTTTTTTAAAGATTTTATTTATTTGTTGGACAGGGAGAGAGAGAGAGAGCATGCACAAAGAGGGGGGAGTGGCAGAGGGAGAGGGAGAAGAAGGCTTCCCACTAAGCAGGGAGCCTGATGTGGGGTTCTATCCCAGGACCCTGTGATCATGACCTGAGCCAAAGGCAGACGTTAACCTACTGAGCCACCCAGGCACCCCCAGGGCATACTTTTTATTAAAAGACCCTTACGTACTAAATATTCTTCACGGTGATTCTTCAGAATCTTATCTCCAAGCTATTTTCCTCACTCCTTTACTATGCTTTAATTTTCTTTTTTTATTGTTATGTTAATCACCATACATTACATCATTAGTTTTTGATGTAGTGTTCCATGATTCATTGTTTGTGCATAACACCCAGTGCTCCACTCAGAATGTGCCCTCTTTTACTATGCTCTAATTTTCTAACAAAAGTCTGCAGAATTGTAATTCCTGTCTTACAGTTCCTACCTACATCATGTGCCCCGAGTAATACAAAGTACATACTCCCTTTCCTTGTGAGTATTGAAGGATTCTCACAACAAAACTGAAACTAAATATTGTGCCCTGTGGGTGTGTGTGTGTGTGTGTGTGCGTGTGTGTTGTGCACACATGTTCACATATTTTTCTTTTGCTTTTATTCCCAGAATTGAGTTTTTCAAACATGTGCTATATGTAAACTTCAGGTTTCATTTACCTCTTTTTTAGGGGTAAATATTATTGCATAAAAATTAAATAACCTATATTTATTACTGTACTGTTATGTAAGACTTAGTTTATATTGATCAATATACTATAGTAGGGTACTCAAAGGAGTATAAATTAGAAATCCTGGGCTCTATAGGTTATGAGGTTTATTCTCTGTCTTTTAATGATAATGAAATGAGAGGGAATTTAGAGAATATAAATATGCATAAATTTGTGTGCTATTATTATGTTTTCTGTGTAGACACTGATCTCAAAACATAGTTATAAGTATGAGAAAAATATATGAATGAATTCGTAACATCAAACTGCACAACTAATTTTTATTTTTAAAAAGGCCCTAGCCTTTCAAATAAGTGTATTTTTGTTTGTTAGTTTATTTGATAAATACACACAGGGGAAGAGTTTGACATATTTTTGGAATGAACATAAATGGATATTTGATATATTCATTTAAAATCTATATGTGAGATCTTTATATTTTTGTTTAGTCACTGCATTAGGATCAACTGTACTGAATACACAGATTTACATATATTCTAATTTTTCTTTCTAAAAATACCCACACTGAATAGACAGCTTATTATTAGCAGCATTATCATTATGTGGAACCAGAAAGTGAAAGGATAGAGCCAACTACAAATGTGTTTTAAATACAGTAATTAAACAAATGATAGGCATCAATTAAACCATAGGTGACAAAAGAACAAGATGATAAACTGTAATAATTTTCAGCACTGTTGGTTTATAACACTTTTGTGTATCTATTATAGCAAACAAGAATTTTCCAAGTGTGTAATTCTTAAGCAACAGCTTAGGCACTTCTCCAGGAAGTGAGTTGAGCAGATTGCAATGAGTTGTAAAACAGAATCCCTGCTGTAACTAATTTGTACTTAACACTCCTTTCAGGAAAGAAAAATAAAATTTTCTTCTTCATTTGCAATATAATTGCCTATAAAATTCAGGGATAATTGAATTTCATAAAATTGTCAATGTCAGTAAGTTACCAGAACATTTTTTGTAACACTGTTTGACATGAATCACTTTCAGCAAATAACAGAAAAAGTATTTCATCTAGATAGTTTCTTATAGATACATAATGTCATCTATGTGAAAATGTTTTTCCATATTTCATTAAAAGGCATACAATGACAAAATCATTGGAATCTGGCCATTAACTACTTTGCATATCCCAGCATTATGAACAATTTAAAAGGTATGCCCAACATGAAAACCACATCGATAGCACTATGTTTCTAGAAATAAATAGCAGGGACCCCAAAATTATATGGATTGACCTAAAATTACTTTTTCTTGTAATGACTTTGTTAAATACTAGTATTATGATAATGTTGGCTTTGTAAAACAAAGTTTCTGCTGTGTTTTTTTATGTCCTATTAAATTATTTGTGATCATCGTGTTATTTCTTTCTTAAATGTATGTGATAGTTTACTGTTAAATTCAATAGGGCATGGAATTTCCTTTATGGGAATAATTTCAATCAAAATGTTAATTTCTTTAATAGATATGGGACTATACTTTCTATTTTTATCAGGTTTTTCAATGACTTACATTTCATCTAAAATTTCAAATTTATTTACATAATGTTCATGAAATATTATTATGGGAGCTCATTGTCATAAAGTTGTTACTGAAATACTGGTCTGGGAGTTTAAATGGGGATGTTAAGTATCTGTTTAGTCTTGATTTCTCACTTAATTCCACTCTGCTGAGAGAACGTATTTTCATTATTTCAGTATGTCCTTTGGTATTTGTTAAGACTTATTTTATAGGCCAAAGAATGATCAATTTGTGAGCTATTCCATATGAACTTCTGTGAATATGTACCTGCTTTTTTGGGTGTAATACATTAGATCAATTTTGTTAATCATGTGTTCCAAATCTATGCACTTCTTTGTTATCTGTTTACATGTACTATTACTTACTAAGTGAGATTTATTACAGTCTCACAGTGGTGTGTCTGAACTTGTCTTTCTCTTCCTGTTTCTTTCAAGTTTTCTTTATAAAATGTAGACATGTTATTAGGTGCATACATTTTTAGAATTATATAATTTTGTTGGATTGGAGTTTTGATGATTACAAAATACACATTTTGCTCTTATAACTTTTTATTTTAAGATCTATATATATATATTTTCAGATATTATTATAGCTACACCAGCTTGCTTTTGGTTAGTTTCATTGTATATTTATTTTTCTTTCTCTTACTTTCAACATTTCCTATCCTTGTATTAGTGCTTCAATGTGGTATTGTAAGTACCTTTCTACTTATAGTATCTCAATAAAATAATTATCTTTTTTAACCTCATTTCTGTCTATGAGTATTTTCTAAATGGTGTTTTGTTTTTGTTGTTGATTTATATTTCATCTACTATTTTTATTGTTTTAAATCTTCCCATATGGGAAACTAAAATTCTCTCTCTTTAGTCCAATCTAATCTGTGCCTGTGGTCTACTTTTCCATAAAATACCCCTTCTCTCTTGTCACCATGACCTCCAGTTTTCACTCCAAAGGGTACATTTTAATCCTCATAGAGTCTGACAGTTCACCACTATTTGAAACAATTACTATCTTTCCTTCATGAAAATCTCTCTTCTTTTGGCTTTTATAACCTTGATCTTATAGTTTCACTTCTACATTTGGGCCACCATTCAATTAATTTTTTATGCTTCCTATTTATTTCAGAAGCATTGGGATTTCAGTATTATCAGAAGTTAATAGTTAGACTGAATGCACGCACATATATGTGTGCTCATTAGTAAGACTAAATGCAATTTTAAAAGCTTTCACATAAAATGTATGTGTAGAACAACATAATTGATATTGAAGAAAAATTGCTGGGCTTAGACTGTGAAAAAATATGCTGTAGGACCATCTTTATTATTTATTTTCATGATTTTTGGTATGCATTTAAGTGTGATAAGACTCAGTCTTCTAAGCTTTGACCCAAACCAGAAAGTGGAACTAATCTGAGTGTGTACTGCTTCACAAATATAAAACACAATCATCATAGATTTTGTTCTCAGTTACAGATTTCTCAGTTCTCATTTCAGAATGGATGCCCTTAACCTCTTAAAATTTAATAATGGTTCAGATAGAATACTGCTGTGAAAGCGTTAATTTAAAAAGGGAAAACATGCATGACATCAAGCAGAAGAATTATAAGCACTTTTTAAAATAAGAAAAACGTGTACTTCTAATGTCCTAGTGATCTCTCAAGTTGAAAGATGTTTCAGACACTTGACTTGGCTATCAGGAGTCCAAAGTAAAGTTGCTCCAAAAGTAGGCACCTTTTCCAGATGTGGCAATTTCGACCACCTTGTTCTTATTTTTCTGTCCTTCTGCACTTAGTAACCCAAGAATAACCTCTGATTCTACTACCTTTCAATGCCTTTCCCCCCACTTCTCTACCTGATGCATAGGATCTACTTCTTTCTGAAGATTCACCTTCTAAACTTTTTATGCTACATGAAATGTGAAGATTCAAGAAGTCTAATAAATTTAGAGTTAAGGAATGTTAAGTAGGTTCTAAATATCATCACACACTCTAATGGCCCAGAAAGAGAAGATAGAAGATAGGTATCTCAGGACAGGTTGTGAAGATGAAGACATAAGACTGCTTTACACTGGAGTTCTTTACAATGTTAACTCCACTTATATTTCAATAATATGCAAATTGATCATACTATATGGGAGGCATATATATAAAATATTGTTTAACCCTGAGTGAAAGAGTCATTGCTAAGTGTTACAAAAACTCTCACTTTCCTCTTCTTAAACTAATAAAAATAATTTTTCTCTAGCCTCTCTTGTAGTTTAGAAAATCCATATAATTGAGATTGACCAAAGGAATAAGAGCAGAGGGACTTAAGTCATTTACAGGCCTGGGAAATTAGAGCCTGTGTACCTACCCTATGCCCTGTCTCTCTTCCAGTCTCTGAAATGGAAGCAAAATCATATAACAGGAGGAACTCATCTCCCTGAGAAACTGCCTGGGAGAACCAACACAACTTTTCATTGTCATATGAGTGGGAAATAAACTTATACAAAGTCAGATTTCCTCTCCACTCTTAGACATAGTAAAGAAAAAGTAAGCTCACAAAACACCTGAGACCATGGGGAAAAAAAAATCCAACCCGCAGTAATAAAGAAGCGATGTCTATTTAATTATGTGCTACACTTTGAGGTGGAGAAAGATATTTTTATTATAATTTTTTATTTTTATTTTTTAAATATAGTAATCCCAGTTCCTTCCCCATTTTTTAATTTTTAAACTCTGCATCACTTTTTATTCCCCTGAGGTGTCTCTCAAATATGCTTCTCTTCATTACCCCCATCAATATCTGTTCTCAGAAAAGTGGCTTAGGAAGTAATTTTTGTGTAGAAATGAGATGGATTATGCTTCAATTTATTTGATGAGGAAATAAATTAGATATATCCACTGTCAATACAGTATTAGATAACATTATTGAGAAGGATATTTTTTGTTTCCTTAGAGAAGGGTGGGAGATACATTACTTACCCTATTATCAGAATACATATGAGTATTGCACACTTAGTAGAGTTGCTATGGAGTTGTTTACTACTTTGAACTACTCAAATTCCAATGTGCCCAAATGACAAAATCCCACTTAGTTTCTTATTCCTGTTGCAATTTTCTAAGTTCAACTATTCAATATGGCAGTTATTTCTAGAATATGTTTGTATTTTGTCAGTAGGAAAAGGCCTTATGAATTTCATATCATTTAAAAACATAAGGCAAAAGCAGTGATGTGAAAGCTAAAATGTATAAACTCATTATGATGAATGAGCAAAGAGTCTTAGGTTCATCATGTATGCCATAAATATTTGCCACAAAATGGAATGAATGAATGTACAATTCTAGTAATCTACTGCAAGGCTAGACTCCCCAGCTGCTGTAGCACCTATTACTTCCTTGTAAGCCATTTCTCCACAGTACAGCTAAATGAACCTGTATCTCTCATGTTTATAACCTACAAATATTGTTCAGATGTCCAGGTAGAGATAGAAATTCTTATGTGATAAACAAGCCCAGCATAATCTGACCCCTCTTGATTTTGCAGCATCATATGTTAACTCTCTTATCTTCTATCTCCCTGTAGCAACCACATTAGTCTTTCATCTTCATCCACCATTATCAGGAATCTTTTTTTCACTCCATTTTCCCTCTTTAAAAAATAAAAAAAGTACTTTCTCCCATCTCTGACCATTCAAATTCATTCTTTGAATGCCATCGTGGTAAAATTAATTTCTCAGAAAATCTGGTATTCCCCTTCTGATTTTAAAATATTACATGGTCATCACACATTGCTTTTCTTCTTTTTCAAACTCATCATATTTACTTTTCTTCTTTCTTAGTCGTTCAGCATGTCTTTTCAATATTTATCTTTCATTCATATGTTAAATACTTGTGTGTGTGTGTTTGTGTGTGTGTGTGTGCATGAGCATGCATGCATGCATGCATGTGAGAGAATGAGAGAGAGAACTCTAAGAATTATAAGAATCACAAGGTAAGAGAAGGAGAGACAAACTTGAGACAGATTTATCTCAGTACACAATAACAAAAATAGCTACATATTTACCCTTCAGACCCAATTTACTACTATTTTATAAATACTGTGACTCAAATATCAATGTATATATGTGTAGGATAGTAAAAAATAGAAATAAAATTTTTACTTAATAAAAAGATACAGGAAATGTTTTGTCAATTTTTTATTAATACTACTATTTCTAAAGATTTTATTACACTATTCATTATTCAATTTATACAGTTTTATCTAATTTTATTGTTTGAATATTTTAAAGATTTAATTTTATTTCTGAAATAATATGGAGCACGACATATAGGGAAGGAGAGAAGGGAAGAAGATAAAACATGATTATTTCACCTTTTATTCTCCCTGTTCTAAGACTTCAGTTATGAAGTTTCTGAAGTCATTTGAAAATAAAAAATAAGGAATAATGACAGCATATTTAGAAGTTCAGTAAAAATATGTCTTGATTTTTCTACCTGAAGGAAATAACTACTAGATCTGAAATGTATTAGCAATTGATACTGAATATAATTATCATTCTATATTCTCTTGTAAATAACATAATCCAAACCCAAATAAATCTATTTGAATAATTTCTGATATAAAATATATGCATTATATGGATTCTACAGGCTATCTGGTTTCTTTGCAATTATTGTCACTGACTAAAAGACACATACTTTGTATCCATAAGACAGAATGTTAACCTGCATTGGAGAAATAACAAATTTGGCACTATTTAGGATCCTACATGTTCAATTAAATTACTCTATCATTTTGCATAAAGTTTAGTCAATATTTGGTTTTCTTGACTGTCTACAGTGGTTTGACAGAACCCACTGTATTTTATATAAAATCTGAAAGCAACTGAATTTCTTGTGTTTACTGAAATATTAACATTCAATGAAAATTGAATGCTCAAATTTCTGACATTTTGTTAAAGGTAAGTGACAGAAAATTATTTGAACCTGTAAGATAACAGAGTAATAAAATATTTTGCTTAAATTCTATATGTAAAAGCAATAATGTAGGAATGGAAAGACAAAGCCATTACTTTGTCACTTACTAGGCCAAGAAGTCTTGGATAATTTAACTTCCGGATACCTCAGTGTTTTCATGTTTTTGTATAAAATTTTGTCAATAATAGCAACTGTTCCTATAAGATGAAATTTACTTGATTGATTATAAGACTATGTAATCATTAGTAGTTATATTTGGCAATTTTAGTAGAAATATATTACAATGATTGCAATGATAAAAGAAGCTATATATGCAACCAACTTCTTTCTTTTTTTTTTTTAAGATTTTTTATTTATTTATTTGAGAGGGAGAGAATGAGAGACAGAGAGCACAAGAGGGAAGAGGGTCAGAGGGAGAAGCAGACTCCCTGCTGAGCAGGGAGCCCGATGTGGGACTCGATCCCGGGACTCCAGGATCATGACCTGAGCCGAAGGCAGTCGCCCAACCAACTGAGCCACCCAGGCGCCCCCCAACTTCTTTCTTTTTAAATCTCATTTAGAAAAAGGCTTTCAGTGATTATTTTACAAAGACTTAATAAGTCCTTTTGATTGCATTTAGGAGTAACTATTTTCTAAAAATAAAAATTATTGACTGTATATCTAATACCTAATTTCATTTCATTTTCTGATAATTAATCCAGTGATCTTGATAATTCCCATAACTTTAACTAGCACATTTTCTACATTTGTAAAATATTTAATTTGGAATGCAATGTCTGAAAGATTCTAAGTTTACAATATTCGAAATTATGTTTTCTCAAGTTAAAGTAATCTGATTCTGTAGGTGGATTTCATAATCTATATCAAAGATCTTCTAAGTCTTGCCCCCAAGGTTAATATAAAAGTGAAAGTGATTCTTTGCAAGACTGAAGCAAAAATTGTTATCCATATTTTTTCACCAATAAGACTTTCATTTATTAGACTGTATATTAAGGAAATATGTGGTGCATAATTAGTTTTCAAATTTGGGGAGAGTTTTCATCTGAAAATCTCCAGAAGACTTGTCTTTATCTACATTTCTTATTACTATAAAAACTTTTTTTAACTTAAAAACAATACAGTCTAAAGAGTGATATTTATTTTAAGTTTTAGCAATTGTAAAATCAGGAAACTCATGATAACGTAAGAAAAGTGAAAACACAGAAGGAAAGGATGAACTGAGAGGTAAAATAATAAGAAAGAACTAATTAATTAAGGATGAGCAGAACAGTTGCAAATAGGATAAACAATGTATATTAAAAAAAAAATTGGTTAGAGAAGTTTATCTCAAAGAAGCTTGAAGAAATATAGGTCTCACAGGATATGTGAAGTTTTTTTGGGGGGGGGTGGGCACCTGGGTGGCTCAGCCAGTTAAAGCAGCTGCCTTGGCTCAGGTCTTGATCCCAGGGTCCTCAGATCAAGTCCCACATAGGGCTCCTTGCTCCACTGCTTGCTTCTCCCTCTGCTTGTGCTTGCTCTCC
This sequence comes from Eumetopias jubatus, assembly GCF_037043125.1. Taxonomy (NCBI): domain Eukaryota; kingdom Metazoa; phylum Chordata; class Mammalia; order Carnivora; family Otariidae; genus Eumetopias; species Eumetopias jubatus. Next base: position 168,571,903 of record NW_028274809.1, on the reverse strand, counting down.
TCCCTACCCCGTGTCAAATAAATAAATAAAATCTTCAAAAAAAAAGTCTTTTTTTAAGTACAACCAAGAAAAATGGGAATAAATAAGTTTGTTATCACTGACTATATAGCATCATATATTGAAAAGCCACATTAATACTGAGAAATCCATTTCAAAACACACATACAAAAGTTGTTTATTTTAAAAGGAAATATTGTGAAATCGCTAATTTATATCTACTAGAAACAAGATTCTTCTGGAAAAGAACTGACTTACCAAGGTGTGTACAAAAGAACTACAGAGAAGGGAAAATAAGAAAAATATTATTTATTTTGGTTTTAGCTTTACAGTTGACTTAGAATACAGAAAGCAATTTTCTCCGAGATAATAAGTGAATGAGAACATCTTCATAGGTTTGTACATTTTAATGATTCTGAAAGGATCAACATCAAATAATAAATAAAAGTATTCAAATATAGTTTGTAAATTATTCAGTGAAAATATAAAATTTCAGACAACATAGACATAATATGTGTTGCATTTAGTCAGCTATAAGCCGACCTGACCTATTATTTGCATAATATATATAATTCATACCAACTTTACATCTAAGGGAGTCAGGCAACAATTAAAAAGTAAATTGAAACAAATTCTACATGTTTATCTATGCTTCTTAGACACAATATGAGGAGCACACTTTCCTTCACTTCCTTCTTCCTTATGGGTTGATACTGCACTTGTTTCTTCAGACTTCCTTAAATGTGCCCTTCTAGCCCTAAACCATATTCATTCAGTTCTCCTCTACTTCTTTTTACTTCTCAATCACAAAAGCTCAGATATACATATTTTACCATGATTGAAGCAAAGGAGGAGAAAAATCCAAGGAACCAGAAGTTCTGTTAGTAAGCAAGGCAAACCTACTCAGATAATAGTGAACTTAATCCAGATTTAGAGTATTTCCACGTCTTTTATACTGTCCAGGAGAGTTGCAGTAGTTACATATTTTGAAAAACAAAATAAAACAAAGCAACAACAACAGCAAAGGAGGATGGAATGAGGAGAACAAGACAGAGAGACCAGATGGAAAACTACATTAGTGGTACAGGAAAGAGAAGGTTGCTGGCAGTGGAGAAAGGGAGGAGAATGTGTAAGACCATCCTAGTTTGGATGTACAGATAAGCGAGGGAATGGTCATAATAGTACTCATCGTGTTTAATAACTGGCTGTGGTGACAGTCACTGAGAGAACTAGAAGCAGAGGGTGAGTAACTTTGGAGGAAGAAGTTTAGCAATACCCAGATGAAACAGAGGCCAGAACGGATGTGGGAAAGGAGTTGTTTCAGGTGAAAGATACTAGATAAGTTTGCACTTGTGTAGAAGAAGTTCAGGAGAGAGAGATCGGATAATTACAGGAAATGGTAACTTAAATACAGATATTATTACAGAGAATGTTGTATTCTAAAGGTGAGAAGAGAGTTCAGTATAATAAGGATCAGTTTAAGGAATTTTTTCTCTCTCTCCCTCCCACTCCCCACCCCCACTCATCTCTTTTTCTATCCCTCTTTCTCTTTTTTGGCTACTAGCTGTTTTCTATCCTAGCAAGTTTAATCCGGCAATAAGGAAAACAAAAAGGGTCATGCTGGGGAGCCAAGACCTAAACATGGGGGCAGTCAAATCAGAAATGCAATCAAGTATTTGCATGAACACAATGCATACAAGATAATGAGGTGCTCAGGGAAAAAAATTAAAAACATAATTAAAGTCTTCACAGTTCAAATATAAAAGCCCAGACAATTATTCCATTTTGCTGTGGCAATTAAAATTGTTTTTATTTTCGTTTTTACTAGTATCTCATCTTCGAGAGTCACCTTTGGAAGAAAAACACTAACATGGATTTCTTGTTATTGGTTGGGAACAGAATAGGGTGTGAACCGGTTCTGCTAGTAATACTGCAATGATTCTCCTGCTTACAAATACCTGTATTTTGCTCTTATTTTTTTTCTCAGGCAACAGACAACTTCTACTAAACATTATGTTGCTAGTTTTATCTTTTGTACTTTTTATTTTACATAAATATATCCTGGAGAGCATCAAGGTTCTTATATCTGTTTTGTGTTCATGTCCATGTTTCCAGTGGCAAAAATCGAATCAGAAACAGAATGTTTGTAAGAGCAGAAAAAACTGAAAAAATATCTTTACCTCTTATCAAAACACATAAAATTTACAACTTATGTTCACTTCAGGGCACTTTTGAAAATAAAAAGAATACTGCTATTAATCACACTAAACCAATTGGTAACACTTGAGAACCTCCTGGACAAAACAGCCACCATCTTTAAAGTAACTAAAATGCATTATAATACTCTTAAACCTCAGTTTAACACTATCTGAACAAATCTGATCTAGGGTCTTTAAGTAGGGTTGCCAAGTAAAATACAAGAAGCCAAATTAAACTTGAACTTCAAATAAACAATATATACATTTTTATATGTGTATGCCCCAAATTTTATATGGGTACATTTATACTAATAAAAAAGAAAGAAGTAATAGTTAAATACCTGAAATTAAAATTTAAATGGATCTCTGTATTTTTATTTACTAAATCGGGCAACTTTATTCCAAGAAATCTCAAGAAAATAGGTTGGTAGATCTAGTTTGTGTTCAGATAAAATTGGAGCAAGAAATAATCCATGGCATTTGACTACCTTTTTAAAATGGTTTATATCATGAATATTTATAGACATGTTTCTTAGTAATAGTAAAATTTATGACTCATAATAGTGGAATTTTTCTTATTGAAAATTCAATTCTTCCATAAGTTTTCACTAGTTTTATTATGAGTTCCCTGCATCACTGCAATTTTATTAATTCAAACCATAACTCAGCGTTTTAATTATGAAAAAACTGGGCTGGATTAGTGAGTATTTAATCATTTTATCAGGAATATCCCTTTCCAGAGAAATGTGTCTCAGTTTCCTAACACTGGTGTCTTTTTTTACTCTATGAGTTATTATGTTTCTTAAATATACAGCATAAATTGGGAAAGGTTAATAAAATATTAGCTAATTATTTGATCCTAATACCCTGGATTATGCCATGTCTGAGTACTTTTGTTAAAGTTCCTATGTTGTCCAAAGTAATACAGCTTCTTTATCTTCTATACAGAATATAAGAATCACTTTTAAAAACCTGAAGAATATAGGTATTACAAAGTAAGTAAATAAATAAATAAAAAGGACAAAGTCAAGATTTTTGATGTGATATATTTCTTCCCATTACCCAATTTCCTCATATATAAGAAAAAATGTACATTTGACTAATTCAAAAGGCTTTCCTCTCTTGACAGCTGGCTGTATCCATTAATGCAGGCAATTTAGCTGTTTCAGTAGGTTTTATCTGAATTTCCCAAGAGTGCCTTGATCCTGCGCTCCCATCTTGTGGAATTCTAAATTGTTCAGGTTGCTAAAATAAACTGTAACCATTTTATTATGCATCTTAATTTTTTTTACTTAATATATGTTGGAAAATTTTAGGGGAAGAAGAGAATTCCTTGTTCCAAAATTATTTATGAGCTTTTATTGCCCTATATGATGCTGTGATATTTGTCACTTTTTCTTATTTCAGGGCTCTTCTGATTTTCAATGGTTGCAGAAATCTTTGTCTTATCTATGCAAATAAACAATATTTGCTGCATACTTTATATGCATATTCATATACTTATGTGTTTGCTATATGTGTAGTAATGCCAAGAGTTTTTCTGTTTCCAATATGTTCTACAAAATTATAGCTGCTGAATATGTTACTTACTAAAGTAAGTGTTCCTTACATTTCATTTAAACTTTGTCCAGAATCAGTAGATTAACTATGTAAATTCTAGCTACTTTATTTTTATTTATTTTTAATGATTTTATTTATTTATTTGACAGAGAGAGCCAGAGCGCACAAGCAGGGGGAGCAACAGAGGGAGAGGGAGAAGCAGGATCCCTGCTGAGCACGGAGCCCCATGCAGCAGGGAGCCCAATGCAGGGCTCCCTCCCAGGTCCTCAAACCCAGGACCTTGGGATCTGAGCTGAAGGCAGATGCTTAACCAAATGAGTCACCCAGGCGCCCCTAAATTCTAACTACTTCAAAATCTGCTATATACTCATGATCAATAGGTGAATCTAGCATATTGATATATATATATTTTATATTTTATATTTTATATTTTATTTTTTAATTTTATTTTATGTTAATCACCATACATTACATCATTCGTTTCTGATGTAGTGTTCCATGATTCATTGTTTGTGTATAACACCCAGTGCTCCATTTGTGCCCTCTTTAATACCCATCACCAGGCTAACCCATCACCCCATGCCCCTCCCCTCTAGAACCCTCTGTCTCTCAGAGTCCATAGTCTCTCATGGTTTGTCTCCCCCTCCAATTTCCCCCTCTTCATTTTTGCCTTCCTTTTTCTTTTTTTTTTTTAACATATAATGTATTATTTGTTTCAGAGGTACAGGTCTGTGATTCATCAGTCTTACACAATTTGCAGTGCTTACCACAGCACGTGATATATATTTCTATATATATTTATGCACCTATCAAATATTATGTGTGCTTATCAAGAATCATTGGTGTTTTATTCCAAATTTATTTAACCCAGTTGTACTTGTCATTTTATTTACAAAATATTAATATAAATAACAGTGTATCTCTAGAAAAAACTAACATATATTTTGGAAAGTCATGATAAAGAAGGAGCTTGGGAAGATGGTGGACTGGGAGGACACTGAACTTACCCCATCCCACGTTTACAACTAGGTATCATCCACATCCAAGTCAATAAACCAGAGAGTAACCCAAAGACTGACAGAACAAACTCCACAACAAAATATAGAGAAGAAGCTGCATCTGAAAGGTGAAGAAGGTCTGAGAGGCGGAGGGAGGAGGCCCACAGGAAGGAGGGAGCTGCACATGCAGAGAGGGCAGAGAGATGGGCCCTTGCACCAGGGAGCTCATACAGGGAAGACCAACCCCCATAATGTTTGACTTTAAAAATCAGAGGGGCTGAATTCCTTGAGTTTGTAAAACCTGAGGGACATGGAGCCTGGAGCTTTAAAAGCCAGTTGAGTCAACAATGGGCCAGCCTGGAGGGCCAGTGATAGCTGGGTTTCTGCCCTTAAAGAGATAGAAGCTTGCATAGAGAGGCAACATAAAAATGGCAGTTTACACAATACTGGGGGCAAATGGGGGAAAGATCTGTTCATACTTATTTCAGAGTGTGCTGGGGGACTTCTCCAAAAATGAGGGAGCTAGCAGGGGCCATTTTCCTCCCCCCGACTGTTCCTCCCCCCAGCACAAATATAGAGCCATCTCCTAGAGATAGCCCTGAATAGACACTTGCTACCTAATCTGCTAGTGGTATGTCATGCCCACGAGTTCTCCTAAGGACTTCCAACTCCAAGCCTACTAGCCTTGGCCTTGGGATTGGGAAAATTTTGTTAAAACCTTACATGATCACACCCAGCAGATGGATACACAGCTGCTGCCTCACACCATGTCTGGCCACTGTGCAGTGCCCAGGCACTATGCAGCATTTAGATATCACACAGCACACAGCCACAGTTGCTGGTCCTGGCTGCATGCCAAGCCCAGCCTCATGCCCCTGGCTATGCCAGTGCTTAGCCACTGTAGTGCTTTATGGGATCAGGCATAGGACCAGTGGGCCAATGCAAATTTTGCTAAGACCACTGCCTTGCTCCCAAATTCCCTGGTGGGCACACCCCCTTAGCGCTGGTCTGCCTGGATTCCACTAACACCACACAAAGCAAGCACAGCCCACAACAGGAGTGAGTCAGTGCAGATAACTGCATTGAAAGGAAATGTGACTCAGACAGAACAACAATGTGTAAGCAAAATACACAGAATACTCTCCTGATGTGTCAAGTTCTGATGATCAGGGGACACTACACTGCAGGGCACTCTAGGACCTCTTCTTCATAAAGTCACTACTTTCAAGAGCAGAAGACATAGCTGAATTTCTTAACACAGAGAAACAGATATAAAGAGGCAGACAAAATGAGGAGACAGAAATTTATTCCAAATGAAAGAACAGGACAAGGCCACAGCCAGAGATCTAAGTGAAACAGATATAAGTAACATGCCTGATAGAGAATTTAAAGCAATGATCATAAGGATACTCGCTGGACTTGAGAAAGGAGTGGAAAACATGAGTGAGACCCTTAAGACGGAGATAAGGAATAACATAGCAGAGATAAAGGACTCAATAAACGAAATGAAAAAATGCTGCATGGAATGAATAGCAGGAAGGAAGAAGCAGAGGAACAAATTAGTGACCTAGAAGACAGAGTAATGGAAAGTGATCAAGCTGAACAAAGTGAGAAAAAAGAATTATGCAAAACAAGAATATACTTAGGGAATGCAGTGACCCCATCAAATAGAATAACATTCATCTTACAGGCATCACAGAAGAAAAAGAGAAAAGGAGGCAGAAAATTTATGTGAAGAAATACAAGCTAAAAACTTCCCCAATCTGGGGAAGGAGAGATATCCAGGGCCAGGAGTCATAGAGGACTCCCATCCAAATTAACAAAAGCAGACCAACACCAAGACATATTTTAATTAAATTGGAAAATATAGTGATAAAGGAAAACAAAAATTAAAAGCAATAAGACAAAAGAATACAGTAGCAGAAGATATTTTAACAGAAACTTTGCAAGCCAGAAGGAGTGACATGATATATTCAATGTGCTGAACGGGAAAAATCTGCAGCCAAGAATACTCTATCCAGCAAGGCTATCATTCAGAATAGGCGAGATAAAGAGTTTCCCAGACAAACAAAAACTAAAGGCCTTCATGACTACTAAACCAGCTCTGTTAGAAATATTAAAAGGGACTCTATGACGAGAGTCAAAAGGAGAGACCAAAAGTAGCAATATAAAAATTAATATTTATCTAAATATTTAGTTAAGGGTCTCACACACGAAAAAGATATAAGATATAATAACATATACTTAAAACATGGTGAGTGGAGGAGAAAAGAATCGGTTCAAACTTAAACAACAATTAACTTAATATAAATTGTTATCTTCAGAAGAGGTTATACATAAACTTAATGGTCACGCTATATCAAAAACCACCAATAAATATCCAAAGAATAAAGAGGAAGAAATCCAAATACATCATTAAAGAAAATCAGCAAAACATGAAAGAGAGAAAGACCAGAAAGGATTAGAGAAAACCTTCAGAAACAACCACAAAACAAATAATATAATGACAAAGTACATATCTATCAATAGTTACTTAGAATGTAAATAGACTAAACATTCCAGTGAAAGAAACAGGGTGAGAGAATGAATAAGAAAATGAGACCCATCTATAAGCAGCCTACAAGATACTCAATTTAGACCCAAAGACACCTTCATCATATTGAAAGTGAGGTTGACATCCAAGAAAATGAGAGGCGAATATCCCTGATGAATACAGATGTAAAAAATCCTCAATAAAATACTAGCAAAATGAATCCCACAATACATTTAAAAAATCATACACCACAATCAAGTGGAATTTATTCCTGTGCTGCAAGGGTGGTTCAATATTCACAAATCAATGTGATACACTGCATTACTAAAAGAAAGAGTAAGAACCATATGATCATTTCAATTGATGCAGAAAAAGCATTTGACAAGGTACAACATCCACTCATGATTAAAAAAAAAAAACAAAAACAAACCTCAACAAAGTAGGGGTAAAGGGAACATACCTCAACATAATAAAGGCCATATATGAAAAACCCACAGCTAATATCATCCTCAATGGGAAAAAAAATAGAGCTTTTCCCATAAGGTCAAGAACAAGACAAGGCTGTCCACTCTTACCACTTTTATTCAACATAGTACTGGAAGTATTAGCCACACCAATCAGACTGTAAATAGAAATAAAAGGCATCCAAATTGGTAAGGAAGAAATAAAACATTCAATCTTTACAGATGACATGATACTATATATTGAAATCCCTAAAGACCACCAAAAAACTGCCAGAGCTGATAAATGAATTCAGTGAAGTTACAGGATACAAAATCGATGTACAGAAATGTTTCATTTCCATACACTAATAATGAAGCAACAGAAAAAGAAATTAAGAAAACAATGCCATTTACAATCACACCAAAAATAAGGATAGCTAGGAATAAATCTAACCATAGAAGTGAATGACTTGTACTCTGAAAAGTATAATATAAAACACTGATGAAAGAAACTGAAGATGACACAAAGAGATGGAAAGGCATTCCATGCTCGGTAGGTTGGGGAAAAGATGGCAGAGGAGTAGGGAACCCTATTCCAACCGGTCCCTGGAATTGAGCTGGATATCTACCAGACCACTCTGAACACCCATGAAGTCAGCCTGAGATGTAAGAAGATAGATCTGGATCTCTACAAACAGAATATCGCAGGCATTCGGTTTCGAGGTACGAAGCAGGGAGCCATAGTTCCACAGGTAGATATTGGAGGATAAATGGAGCCATCAGGATCCTGCACCACTGGTGAGCTATAGCCTCCCATGCTGGGGACGGGGCACAGACTCACAGAACGGTAGTAGTGGGGAAAGGACTTTAGGGCAGACCCCTGATGGAAACCAGAGCAGTTGGGCCAGGTGTGTGAATGGGGGCGGCTGGTGGTTTTAGAAGCACAAAGGGCAGAGACAAGCCCCGACCTGGAGGCGAGGACTGAGAGTGCTGCTGAGGGACGCACAACCCAGGCTGCTGCAGTTCATAGCAGTACAGACAGAAATGGAGATAGTGTGGCCTGGAGAGCTCACTGAAGAACAAACTGCGATCTCTCTGCTCTGAGGAAGAGGGTTGGAAACGATCTCTTCTACTCTGACTCTCGGAAGAGACACAGAAAGCCACCAGGGAAAGCCACCAGAGAACAAAAGCTCCCCAAAACCGGTTTCCAATGAGCCCATCCCCTGCCACAGGGGGCAGGACAACTCTGCCCAAACAGGGTTGCCTGAGTAACAGGGCTGAAGGCCCCTCCCCCAGAAGACAGGCTGGGAAAACAAGAGGCCAGCAACCCTAAGGTCCCTAAAAAACAGGCGCATCTTGCTTGGGTTGTGGTTAATAATTTGTACTCTATACATTTCCTCCACCACCCCGCAACAGAATGACTAGGAGGAGGAACCCCCAAAATCCTAAAGACTCAGAGACTATGACTTATGGCACAGATTTACAAATCGATACAGATATAACCAAGATGTCGGAGATGGAATTCAGGGTAGTAACTGTGAAGACAATAGTTAGAATGGAGAAATCAATAAATGGCAACTTAAAAATGCTATCAGTGAGATCCAATCTAATCTAGCTAATCTAACAGCTAGGGTGAGTGAGGCAGAAGAATGAATTAGTGATCTAGAAGACCAATTCATAGACAAGAAGGGAAAAGAGGAGGCCAGGGAAAAACAACTCAGAATCCATGAAAATAGAATCAGAGAAATAAGTGACACCATGAAACCTTCCAATGTCAGAATTATTGGGATCCCTGAGGTGGTGGAGAGAGAGAGACGATTATAAGATATATTTGAGCAAATTGTAGCTGAGAACTTCCCTAATCTGGGGAATGAAACAAACATTCGTGTCCTAGAGGCAGAAAGGACCCCTCCCAAGATCAAGGAAAAATAGGCCAACACCCTGGCATGTAATAGTAAAACTCGCAAATCTTAGAACCAAGGAAACCAACATAAGGGCAGTTAGGGGGAAGAGATTCCTTATGTACAGAGGGAGGAACATCAGAATAACATCAGACTGATCCACAGAGACCTGGCAAGCCAGAAAGGCCTGGCGAGACATATTCAGGGTACTAAACAAGAAGAATATGCAGCCAAGAATACTTTATCCGGCAAGGCTGTCATTTAGAATGGATGGAGAGATGCAGAACTTCCAAGACTGGCAGAAAATGAAAGAATATGTGACCACTAAGCTGGCCCTGCAAGAAATATTAATGGGGGTTCTATAAAAGGAGAAATACCCCAAGAGTGATATAGAAAATAAATTTAAGGGACAATCTATAAAAACAAGGTCTTCACAGGCAACATGATGACAATTAATTCATATCTTTCAATAATCACTCTCAACGTGAACGGCCTAAATGCTCCCATAAAATGGCACACGGTTGCAGACTGGATAAAAAGACAGGACCCATCCATATGGTGTCTACAAGAGATTCACTTGAACCTAAAGATACTTCCAGATTGAAAGGGAAGGGATGGAGATCTATCTTCCATGACAACGGACCTCAAAAGAAAGCTGGGGTAGCAATTCTTATATCAGACAAATTATATTTTAAACTAAAGACAGTAGTTAGAGACACAGAAGGACACTATATCATTCTTAAAGGGTCTATTCAACAAGAAGATCTAACAATTGTAAATATCTATGCCCCCAACATGGGAGCAGCCATCTACAGAAGCCAACTGTTCACCAAAATAAAGAGTCATATAGATAACAATATGTTAATTGTACATATATATATATATATATATATATATATATATATATATATACACAATACTCCCCTTTCAGCAATAGAGAGATCATCTAAGCAGAAAATCAACAAAGAAACAAGAGCTTTGAACGACACACTGGACCAGATAGACCTCATAGATATATATAGAACATTCCACCCTAAAACATCAGAATACTCATTCCTCTCGAGTGCACATGGAACTTTCTCCAGAATAGACCACATACTGGGTCACAAATCAAGTCTCAACTGATACCAAAAGATTGAGATTTTTCCCTGCATATTCTCAGACCATAATGTTTTAAAACTGGAACTCAATCACAAGAAAAAATTTGGAAGAAATTCAAACTTGGAAGCTAAACACCACTCTGCTCAATAAAGTTTGGGTCAACCATGAAATCAAAGAAGAACTTAAACAATTCATGGAAACCAATGAAAACAAAAACACATCTGTCCAAAACCTATGGGATACTGCAAAGGCAGTCCTAAGGGGGAAATACATAGCCATCCAGGCCTACTCAAAAAATAGAAAAATCCCAAATTCACCAACTAACTTTACACTTTAAAGAACTAGAGAAAAAGCAACAAATGATGCCTAGCCACACATTAGAGAGAAATAATTAAGATCAGAGCAGAGATCAATGAATTAGAAACCAGAAACCCAATAGATCAGATCAATGAAGCTAGAAGCTGGTTCTTTGAAAGAATTAGTAAGATCAATAAACCAGTGGCCAGACTTATCCAAAAGAAAGAGAAAAGACCCAAATTAATAAAATTATGAATGAAAGGGAAGACACCACAACTAACACCAAGGAAATAGAAACAATTATTAGAAATTATTATCAAACTGTATGCCAATGAATTGAACAACCTGGATGAAATGGATGCCTTCCTGGAAACCTATAAACTCCCAAGACTGAAACAGGAAGAAAGTGACAACCTGAATAGGCCAATAAGCAGTAACGAGATTGAAGCAGTGATCAAAAACCTCCCAAAAAACAAGGGTCCAGGGCCTAATGGATTCCCTGGGAATTCTACCAAACATTTGAAGAAGAAATAGTGCCTATTCTCCTGAAGCTGTTTCAAAAAATAGAAACAGAAGGAAGGCTTCCATACTCATTCTATAAGGCCAGCATTACCTTAATCCCCAAACCAGGCAAAGACCCCATCCAAAAGGAGAATTTCAGACCGATATCCCTGATGAATATGGATTCCAAAATCCTCAACAAAATCCAGCTAATAGGATCCAACAATGCATTAAAAGGATCATCCTCCACAACCAAGTATGATTTATCCCCAGGATGCAAATGTGGCTCAACATTCGCAAATCAGTTAATGTGATAGAACAAATTAATGAGAGGATAGAGAAGCATCATATGGTCCTCTCAATTGATGCAGAAAAAACATTTGAAAAAATACAGCATCCTTTCCTGATTAAAACTCTTCAGAGTACAGGGATAGAGGGAACATTCCTCAAGTTCATAAAATCCATCCATGAAAAACCCACAGTGAATATCATCCTCAATGGGGAAAAGATGAGAGCCTTTCCCTTAAGATCAGGAACACGACAAGGATGCCCACTCTCGCCACTATTGTTCCACATAGTACTAGAAGACCTAGCAACATCAATCAGACATCAAAAAGAAATAAAAGGTATTCAAATTGGCAAAGAAGAAGTCAAACTCTCTTCACAGATGACATGATTCTTTACGTGGAAAATCCAAAAGACTCTACCCCCAAATTACTAGAACTCACACAACAATTCAGTAATGTGGCAGGATACAAAATCAGTGCACAGAAATCAGTTGCTTTCTTATACACTAACAATGTAACTATAGAAAGAGAAATTAGAGAAACGATTCCATTTACAATAGCACCAAAAACCATAAGATTCCTCGGAATAAACCTAACCAAAGAGGTAAAGGATCTATACTCTAGGAACTACAGAACACTCATGAAAGAAATTGAAGAAGACACAAAAAGATAGAAAAACATTCCATGCTCATGGATCAGAAGAATAAACATTGTTAAAATGTCTATGCTACCCAGAGCAATCTATACCTTCAGTGCCATCTGGATCAAAATTCCAAAGACATTTTTCAAAGTGGTGGAACAAACAATCCTAAAATTTGTATGGAATCAGAAAAGACCCTGAATCACCAAGGAAATGTTGAAAAAGAAAAACAAAGCTGGGGGCATCAAGTTGCCTTTCAAGCCATATTACAAAGCAGTGATCACCAAGACAACATGGTACTGGCACAAAAACAGACATATAGACCAATGGAACAGAATAGAGAGCCCAGATATGGACCCTCAACTCTATGGTCAAATAATCTTTGACAAAGCAGAAAAAAATATGCAATGGAAAAAAGACAGTCTCTTCAATAAATGGTGCTGGGAAAGTTGGACAGCATATACAGAAGAATGAAACTCAACCATTCTCTAACACCATACACAAAGATAAATTCAAAATGGATGAAAGACCCCAATGTGAGACAGTAATCCTTCAAAATCCTAGAGAAGAACATAGGCAGTAACCTCTTTGACATCAGCCACAGCAACTTCTTTCAAGATACATCTCCAAAGGCTAAGTGAATCAAGATAAAAAGCTTCTGCACAGTAAAGGAAAGAGTCAACAAAACAAAGAGGCAACCCACAGAATGGGAGAAGATATTTGCAAATGACACTACAGGGCTGGTATCCAAGATCTATAAAGAACTTCTCAAACTCAACACCCAAAAAACCAATAATCAAGTTAAAAAATGGGCAGAAGACATGAACAGACACTTCCCCAAGGAAGACATACAAATGGCTAACAGACACATGAAAAAATGTTCATCATCATTAGCCATCACGGCAATTCAAATCAAAACCACATTGAGATACCACCTTACACCAGTTGGAATGGCTGAAATTGATAAGGCAAGAAACAAAAAATGTTGGAGAGGTGTGGAGAAAGGGGAACCCTCTTACACTGTTGGTGAGAATGCAAGTTGTTACAGCCACTTTGAAAAACAGTGTGGAGGTGCCTCAAAAAATTAGAAATAGAGCTACCCTATGACCCAGCAATTGCACTACTGGGTATTTACCCCAAAGACACAGAGGTAGTGAAAAGAAAGGCCATATGCACCCCAATGTTCATAGCAGCAATGCCCACAATAGCCAAGCTGTGGAAAGAGCCGAGATGCCCTTCAACAGATGAATGGATAAAGAAGATGTGGTCTGTATATACAATGGAATATTACTCAGCCATCAGAAAGGATGAATACTCAACTTTTACATCAACATGGATGGGACTGGAGGAGATCATGCTAAGTGAAATAAGTCAAGCAGAGAAAGTCAATTATCATATGGTTTCACTTATTTGTAGAACATAAGGAATACCACGGAGGACATTAGGAGAAGGAAGGGAAAAATGAAGGGGGGGAAATCGGAGGGAGAGATGAGCCGTGAGAGACTATGGACTCTGAGAAACAAACTGAAGGTTTTAGAAGGGAGGGGGGTGGGTGCATGGGTTAGCCTAGTGATGGGTATTAAAGAGGGCACGTACTGCATGGAGCACTGGGTGTTATACAAAAACAATGAATAGTGGATCACTACATCAAAAACTAATGATGTATGGTGAGTAACATAATAAAATAAAATTTAAAAAAAGACATTCCATGCTCATGGATTCAAAGGACAAATATTGATTAAATGTCTATACTATCCAAAATAATCTACAGATTTAATGTAATCCTATCAAAATACCAACAGCATTTTTCACAGAACTAGAACAATCCTAAAATTTGTATGTAACCATGAAAGACCCTGAAGAGCCACAGCAATCTTGAAAAAGAAGAGTAAAGTTGGAAGCATCATACTCCCAGACTTTAAGTTATATTACAAACCTGTAGTGTGTTACTGGCATAAAAAAGACACACAGATTAATAGAACAGAATAGAAAACCCAGAAATGAACACACAACTATATGGTCAATTATATCCTCAAAAAGCAGGAAAGAATATCCAATGGAAAAATGACGGTCTCTTCAACAAATGGTGTTGGGAAAACTGGACAGAAACATGCTAAAGAATGAAACTAGACCACTTTTCTTCCACCATACACAAAAATAGTGTATTATATATCTAACTGTGATACCTGAAACCATAAAAATTCTAGAAAAGAACACAGGCAGTAATCTCTTTGACATCGGTCATAGCAACTTTTTTCTAGATATGTCTCCTGAGGCAACAAAAATAAAAGCAAAAACAAACTATTGGAACTACATCAAAATAAAAAGCTTCTGCATAGTGAGGGAAATAATCAACAAACCAAAAGGCAACCTACAGAATGGAAGAAGATATTTGCAGAGGTATTTAATAAAAAGTTAGTATCCAAAATATAAAAGGAACTTATAAAACTCAACACCCCAAAACCAAATAATCCAATTATTAACTGGGTATAAGATATGAACAGACATTTCTCTGAAAAAGACACACAGATGGCCAACAGACACATGAAATGATGTTCAGCATCACCATCAGGGAAATGCAAATCAAAACTCTACTGAGGTATCACCTCATACCTATCCCAATGGCTAAAATAAAAAACACAAGAAACAAAAGGTGTTGGCAAGGATGTGGAGAAAAAGGAGCCTGTTGCATTGTTTGTGGGAATGCAAACTGCTGCGGCCACTGTGGAAAATAGTATAGAGGTTGCTCAGAAAGTTAGAAATAGAACTACCCTAAGATCCAGCAATACTGGGTATTTACCCAAAGAATTCAAAAACACTAATTCTAAGGATATGTGCACCCTTATGTTTATAGCAGCATTATTTACAATAGCCAAATTAGGGAAGCAGCCCAAGTGTCCATCCACTGATGAATGGATAAAGAGGAGATGGTGTGTGTATATATACACACACACACAATGGATATTGTTCAGTGACAAAAAAGAATAACATCTTGCTATCTGCAATGATATGCATGGAGCTAGAGAGTATAGTGCTAAGTGAAATAAGTTAATCAGAGACAAATACCATATGATTTCACTCATATGTGGCATTTAAGAAACAAAGTAAATGAGCAATGGGAAAAAAAAAAGAAAAAAAAGACAGAGAGAGAAGGAAACCAGGAAACAGATTCTTAATTATAGAGAAAAAATAACTGATGGTTACCATAAGGGAGGTGGAGATGTGTTAAATAGGTAGTGGGGATTAGGGAATGCACTCAACATAATGAGCACTGGGTGATGTATGGAATTGTTGAATCACTATATTGTATACTTGAAACTAATATAAAATTGTATGTTAAGTAACTGTAATTAAAATTAAAACTTAAAAAAAAGACATGAAAAAAGCCATTTATAAAAATGCATAAAAAAGTATTTTGTGTGTATGTGTGAATTTTAAGTAAAATATCTTAAATTTGCATTTTAAGTAAAAATATTTCACATTTTTTAAATTAAACTTTTGATTCTGTACTTTAAACAATATTTTCAAACAGCAACCACCAAAAATAGTAGTTCAAAATGCCTTGAGCAAAACATGTTCAACATAGAAAGAAAAGGTTACTTAATGCCACCCTTTCTTTTCTGTTTTAGATTTTTTTTCTATAATAAAGCTAATCCTTTTCAGCTCCAAAAAAATTAGACTTCTAGCAGATTATCATGGCATTAAGAAATGAAATGTGAGTTAAAGGAGCCCCGTGATCTACTTAGCATGTTATAGCATTAGAAAACCTGCAAGAAAAATACCAAAGCACTCCACAGAAAATGTGTTTTCTTTTATTTCTAAGAGTCCCCAGAAAATAAGGGTAAATCAACTTTGCATCAATTTCATAGTAAGATTATTTTACAAAATTATTTGTAAAATTATTAATTTTATATTAAATCATCCCATCATATGCATACTACAGAAGTTATCTGATTGATGGTTGTATAATCATGACTTGTTTATAGCCTTTCTTCCTTCTGTATAACAAAATTATTTCCCAGCTTGCCTCTTCCACAGGGAGAGTGAGAGATTAAAATAAAGCATGCCCTTTAAAAGAAAAATGATGTTTTTCCTCTATATTTCTGAATGTATCTAATATTAAGGAAACAGAAAACTCAGAATATAAGAAACTATAATTTTCAACCATCTGCAGGATCTATCATGTCAGATGTAATGAGATAATTCCTGGTCCAGTTATCAATCTTATTCCTGAATATGCCTATTTTTTAGTTGACAGTAAAGTGGTAGATAGAGGTAAAAAAAAAGAGAGACAGAGATACTGGTAGACAATCTAAATAAGTAAAGAAATGATAATTCAATTGCAATTTTAGGGACTTTAAAATGGTCATTACATATAATATTCTATTTGAAACAAATCTGGACCCTTAATGTTTTTCTATTTATATGGTTTAAATGATCACAAATAAAATCTCTAGATTGATACTGATTCATCACAAACAGAAGAAAATGTCATAGGTGTTGTCACTTACTCTTATGAAATCATAGGCATGGTCAAAATAAAGCAAAGCAAGAAAGCCAAACAAATTAAAACACTTTTATATATTTTATCATTAGTTTTACAATCTTTGCTACCATTATGCTTCTGTATTTAAATATTTAAATTTAATATTCAAAATGCATCTTTTCAATTAATGAACATAATGTATTGTGACAAATTACACTCATCCTACCTTGCCTAGTGATAATACTAGAGAAAGATAATTAAGAGATTTCCAAGGTTTTCATTCCAAAATGAAAACATTTTGTTTTCATCCTTTACACTAAATATGTTTCATAAAACATGTCTACTAATTGACACATCTTTCCTTTAGTTTTTTTAACTAAGCTTTTTTTTTAAGCATTGATAGTTTCTTAACTGAACTGTGGTCTGTTTATATAAATCTATGTGATAAAATGTCACATGATTACAAGAAACTTATGAAAAATTGAATGAGATTCCTGATTTCCTGATATTTAAAGAGCCTGGAAGTCAACATTCCTATCCTTACAACAACAACAACAAAAGCAGATAAAATCTGGAAATCAATGCATTTTTTATTATTCATCAAAAATTGAGTTTGCAGGGCAAACTGCCATCACCGAAACTAGGAGACAGGTGCAAACAAAGACTCACAAGTAATGTCAGTTTACCTGGAACGAACAGCTGGAATCATAAATAGCAGAAACACCTAAATAGTAACTTTTGGCATTGTGGAGGCACGGTGTTGACTAGCATTAGAGTTAGTGACAGCTGGGGGGCTGCAAACTTGTGACATACCCATAATTTTGCTGCTTTTACCTCCAGGAACTGCACTCAGTTCTCACACTGAAGAGTCAAGAAAAACCCTCAGGAGGAGGAGATAAATAACCCTGTTGACAGGAGAAGGGGATATGTGACCAAGTGGAAATGCACCAAGAACTCTTTCCATAGAAAGGCAATCTTGGCAAAAGAAAATAATTTCCTGCAGTTTTATCCAATTTGAGGGAAGGGCAGTCACCCCATTTCAGCATTCTTTAGACATCTGTTTCACCAAAGGGAGAAGAGGGAGCTGAGGAATTCTTGTGAAGGAACATAGGCACGTTAAAAGACTGATATTTCATCATAAGGTAAGAAGTCAGGGTTCACTTCTCTCTGCACCTTACTACCACATCAACACAGCTGTCATAGCTGAAAGAACGGTGAGGTGCAGATATTATTTAAGGAGTTTTTAGGGAAACAATAAGACAACTGGCGAGATACAAATAAGGACACCAGAAAAAATAGAAGCCTGTCAATAGATAGAGTACATAAGAATCACAGTTCAACTTCTACCCAGATTCACATAAATCTACTAAAACTATCTGTTTTAGTCCCTTAACTGGTACACCATGTCCAATTCTTAAAAATAATTACAAGGTATGCTAAAAGCAAGTAAAAACACAGTCTGAAGGGACAAAGCAAATACTGGAACCAGATATGACCCAGCTTTTGTAATTATCACATAAGGAATTTAAAATAACTATGATTAATATGTCAAGGGTTTATAGAAAAAATAGACATGTGAAAATACATAGGTAATGCAAGTAGAGACATGGAAACTCTTAAGAGTCAAAAGGAAATGCTAGCAAATAAAATCATGGTAATAGGAGGATGTCAGTGATAGGTTTATCAGTAGACTGGATACAGCCAATGAAGGAAACATAAGTTTGGAAACCTGTCATTAGGAACTACCTAAACTGGAAAACAAAGGAAAAAAATAATTAAAAAACAGAACAATGGTATATCCCAGAACTAATGTGCAATTTGAAAGACAATATTTGTATTAGGACTACCAGGCGGGGGGGAGTAACAATGCAGAAGATGTACTGGAAAAATAATGGCAAAGAATTTTATAAAAATTGTGATGCTCAATTAAAAAAAATCCACTAAGCTGAAATTCTATAACCAGTGAAATCATCCTTCAAAAGTGATGAGGGAATACTTTCTCAGACAAGCAAAAACTGAGAGCATTCATTGATGGCAGACGTGCACTGTAAGAAACATGAATACAAATTCAAGGACCTGAAAATAATAGTACAAAACAAAAGCACAGTGAGATGCCTTACTATACACAGTAGGAATGTTATAATAAAAAAGATAGTAGCAAAGTTGGAGAAAGACATGGATTATTTAGATCCCTCATCCATGGCTAGTGGGTATTGAATATGGTGTATTTACTTGAAAAACTTTTGGAAGTTCCTCAGTAAGTTAACAGGGTTACAATGTGACCAGGCAATTTCATTCCTAGATATATGACCAAGAGCATTGCAAACATTTTATGCAAAAACCTGTAAACACATGTTTATAGAAGCATTATGGTAACAGATAAAAAGTGGAAAATAAAAGCAAATGTCATAAAGTGATGATTATATAAGCTAACTGTGGTGTCACTGACAATACAATGGGATGTTATTCAGCCAATAAAGGAATGATATATGCTACAATATTGATGAACCTTGAAAACATTAAACAAAGTGAAAGAAGCCAGAACCAAAGGCCACATATTGTACAATTCCAATATATACAATGTTTAGAATAGGCAAATTTACAGATACAGGAAGTGAATTAGTGGTTTCCAGGGGATAAGTGTTAAGAAGTCTTGGGGTTGACTTCTAAGAGGTCTGAGTTTTCTTTTCTGGTGATGATCATTTCCTATCATCACAAAGCGGTGATAACTGCAATACCTTGTAAATATACTGAAATGACTTGTACATTTCAAATGGTGAATTATATGTTATGTGCTTTATACCTCAAAAAATCACAATGAGATATCACTATATGTCTATTATAATTAAAAATCAATAAAATACAAAAAATAAAATAAATCCATGAAAAATAAATTATAAAATATAAGATGATTTATTTAGTTTTAATGATTACAAATTATCTTAAAAAGTGGAAATGTTAAGTCAAATCATTTTATTGACAATTTGTTAATGTTTCATTAATCATCAAGGATGAAAAGGTAAACCTACACAAAATAATTTAGAACAAAGTCATCAACATCCAATTAAACTGAAGAGAAACTACTATTCTCTTCCAGATTATCATTGTGTGGCAATTAGCCTAAAAAGTCTAAGTCTCTTATATTTGGATAGTAATTATTCTTTTCAGTAGAAAGAGTTACTTTGCACTAATTGGTATATCCTGATGGAAAGACAAAGTCATTCTAGTTACTACAGTTATGTTTTAAAATTTAGCCTTATTGATAGAAGAGTCCCTTAAAGAACACATTACAGAAAAGAAAGTTACAATGGAAAAAAAAAGTAAGCAAATATACCAGAAACCAAACTTTATCAGTTTGCAATTAGAGTGGATAATTTCCAAGGCACCTCTTTATAAAACATAAATCATTGATAGTTAGCTTGAGAGATTTTTCATAGACTAAATTCTTTAAAAAGTTCTTAATGCTAGGGCCAACATACTAGAAATGTAATAGTATTTCACCGCTATTTTGTTACATAACCATGTCCCCATCTTGAAATATAGTCATTTTCTCTCCCTAATTAATTAAAACATGATAAACATTGTGAAGTATCCAAAGCATATAACTAAAAATGGATTTTATTTTCATAGCAAATGGAACTACTGGAAATATTTACTTTCTAATTCTGTTCCTTAGATGAATTGTTTTAATAATAGTGATGACCCTGCTTTTTTGATATGTATTTATTTTTTTCTTTAGTTATTTTTAAGTCATACATATCAATTTAATGAAAACTCATATGCAAATTTAAGAGGGCCATGAAATTAAGTTTAAGATTTATTGGTACTTTTAAATATTAAAATATAATAAAGAAGGTTTCAATTCAATAGATGCTAAATGTGTGAAAGTCCAAATCTTCATGCTCAATAGTGATAGCTTCATATAATTAAATTATAAACAAAAATTGTTGAGGATGGATGTTTGTAATAATACGGCTTTGCCTACACAGAGAATAATTCATTTTATCTTGTTCTCAGTTGTCACTAAAAATCGAGCACCAAAAACTGCATCTTAATTTTTGTGTAAGGCATTTGTTTTATAAATATTTCAGGAAGATTTTTTTTACAAAAAAATAAACTTCCAGTAAGCAAAATACTGGATTTCTGAATCTGCAAGAAGGGTAATAATTAAAAGAATAATAATTAATGTTTCTCAGTATAGAAATTACTTTGTACTTTTTAACTTATCTTGTCATGACTTGCCATAGTACTCTTGATTACCACTTAATAAGATAACATTACTTTTTATTGGATTGTGATGTTGCCATTTTGATTATACTGTTTAATAAGTGTGCATCACAAGACCAGTGTGGAGTAAATGGTAATAAATAACAGTCAAAAAATAAAGTTGGGATTGATCTTTTTTATTTGAGTATATTTGACCGTTTTACTAAGGAAATATATATGCAACAAATTCTTCTTAGCACAAAACATTTTTTTGAATTTAAAGATCAAGAAATGGTAGAAATCCTTATACTTTTCCAGTTAACAAAACTGGTTAGAAGTAAGATAAGGGAAGAATATTTGATGTACTTATGTCTTGGAATATCTCTTATTTTTATGAGTGAGGTGATGAAAATTTACCTCTCTACTAACTCTGATGCTGACAAGGAAAATTCTGTATACTTTTTTAAAATTAATTTTTTTCAGCTTTATTGAGATATGATTGGCATATATAATTGTGTAAGTTTAAGATGCATGCAGTGGTTAGATGAACATATTCACTGCACATAGTTGGGGCATTTAATTTCATAGACTTTTCAATATGACAATTTATTCATTTATTGTTTTTATCTTTATGACAGGCAATAAATTGTCTTAACTTTGTTTCAATACATGTTTGATTCTTGCATTACAAAACCTAATTCTTTTTGTTTATGCTTCTTGTAAATTAGTGCTTCTTCTCTTAATAATAGAAATTTAGAATATTATACATAAATTAAGTAGTGAAATAGGTAATGCTTACTTTAAAATGTATACTGATAGTATGTTTAGTGAATAATTTTTACTATGTACATGGAATAGGTATGGAATAATCTATTGTTTATAACACCCACTCATTCCTTATCCTATAATAAGTAATCCCAGTTTCACTTGGTTGTGCAAGCGATATAACTAGTTATAAAAATTTGCTTCTCCTGTTCTCTCTTAACAAATAAATTGTGCATTGTACAAATAATGTTGTCCAACAGTTTCAACAAAAAGTGCATCAATAACCAGAAACACAAATGGAACTCTCTAGTGATTTATAGGAAAGTTTATTTTTCTGAAATAGATTTTAAAGCTTTTATATGTGTGGTTTCCACCTGTGTTTTTCTTTTCTGGAACATGACAATAAACTGGTTGAAGCAGCAGCAATCATCTTAGTTCTATGAGAGAAAGTCTGGGAGAATTGCAGAGCCCACTTCCTGGATAAGTGAACTGAAATGACATTAATGTTGTCTATGTTCACTTGATTTGTTGTTGGACAAAAAGCACAAACATAAACACAAAATCCGTTGGATTAATTTATTACAAAGAATAAAAGCTGATAACACCTACAACTAAAAGATATTTTAAATGCAGCAATTAAAGAAATGTCTCTTCTTTATACTTCCATTTATAAGTTTTATATAAAAAAACTTATTCACCAGCTCTTCATGTGAAATTTGTATGCCTAGAGGCATGTTATATGATGTTGAATATTATAACTATACACATATATGATTATATATAAGTGCTTCCTTCATAAAAGTAGATTTTTTAAAATGTCAAGTTTGAAAATTAGAAATATTTTTGTTACTTGGAGAAGACTGAACTCAAACATAATATGAAACAAGATGATATATATTATACTAAAAATATTTAAGATGATACATATCACAGCAAATTAGAGAAGAAAAATATTTAAATGTCAGAAAAGTATGGCAAGGTAAGAGAAAGGAAATAGATTTTTGTTTTTTGTTTTTTTCCTTTGCTTTAGAAAAGCTAGAGTAAGGCACTTTCTTTTGTCATATGCTGTGTTTATTTATTAAATGCTTAATATCAATGCCATAATTAGTTATCATTCCACACCATCATGCCACACATACACATAGGCATTAAAAGACAAAAATCTCCTGGACAAAGATATTCAGACTCTTATTTTACTAAGGATTTCCCTTAAAAGAATGATTTTATTTAATTAACTTTTATACTCAGTTTTTGCCACTAAGTTTGTTTTTTGAGATAGAGAAAATGACTATAACAATCTCTGACATTAAAGAGAATGTAACCTTCTGAGGAAATTTCAGTCTCTTGAATTTTAATGTTTTTTTTCCAGTAAATAAATTATGTAGAGACGGATGATTTAATGGACTGTAATATTTATTTCAATGAATCTAGGAGAATTTTAGTTGACACAGTTATCTTTCCTGAATTGAACACCTTTGTCAGAGACTGATCGGGACTCCTGATTTTTAATTTGCAGACTGGAGAGCAGGAAGGAATTCAATTATAGAAGCAAACATGAAGTGGAATGATGAAAGCAGACATCTCTAAAAATCAGTATATTGATTTTGAATAAATGGAAAATACTTAGACTTGCTGATGTTATCAAATCTATCTTTTGGGCTACTTGGATTTTCCTTCTATTCAAAACTTAACTAATATTAAATATAAATGAGAAAAAGAAAATGAAAGTAAATATGAAAAAGCCAAAAACATACAATCCATTAAAAATAATTCATTAAATAAAAATATTATTCAAAAAATTAGGAGTATATATTTTATAATTAATGATTTTAACCAAGTATGGAGACAGATAAACAGACCTCTACACATTCAAAAACTGTATTGACTATTCTAACTGTATATATAAATTTTGCATTTAAAAATATATATCAGAAGCAACTAACTTACAAAGATTGAGGTTTCCCAAAGAAAAAGAGATTCTAATCAAGACGGCAACATAGAAACCCTGCCTGAGCCTGCTATCTTACAGAATTTTTTTTAAAGACTTTATTTATTTATTTGACAGAGAGAGAGAGTAGAAGCAGGGGGAGTGGCAAGGCAGAGGGAGAAGGAGAAACAGACTCCCCACTGAGTAAGGAGCCTGAAAATGTGGCTCCATCCCAGGAAACTGAGCCAGAGGCAGATGCTCAACAGATTGAGCCACCCAGGTGCCCATATCTTATAGAATTTTGACTCCCATTTGCAACATTAATTCTTATTCAAAAATCAGCCTGTTGGCCCGACCAATAAATTTTGGACTTGTTAGCCTCACAATATATCACATGAGCCAAATTCTTAAATAAACAAACTAATAAATAAATAAGTCCAGACAGATGAAAAAAGGAAGGAAGGAAGGAAGGAAGGAAGGAAGGAAGGAAGGAAGGAAGGAAGGAAGGAAGGAAGGAAGGAAGGAAGGAAGGAAGGGAAAAAATCTAAGTAGATGGATAAATAATATCAGTATGTATAGATATAGATATGGATATAATTATTGGATAGATATCTCATTATCCTATTGTTTTTTCAAAGAACCCTCACTAATACAATTGTATAAACCTGATTCACAAGTATTTCAGTGGTGATGATTTTCAGTATTGCCAAAATAATTACATGAATTATCTTTTCCTAGAATCACAGACAATCATTTGTGCATTTTCCTTATGACATTTTTTAAAAGATTTTATTTATTTATTTGACAGAGAGAGGCACAGTGAGAGAGGGAACACAAGCAGGGGGAGTGGGAGAGGGAGAAGCAGGCCTCCCACTGAGCAGGGAGACCGATGCGGGGCTCCATTCCAGGACCCTGGGATCATGACCTGAGCCGAAGGCAGACGCTTAAGGACTGAGCCACCCAGGTGCCCCTCCTTATTACATTTTCAATTATATTCACTCTCTACTGGACACCTTGCAATTGTCTATATTTCTAGGAAAACTGTCTTTTCTCTCAATTTCTTTATAGTTTGGTTTGTCTTACTTCACAACGTTGTTTAGTTTTTTCTTTCTGAGTTTTTAAACAAATGTTGAGTAATTTTTCATAAATGTAAATGCTTACTTAATACTATTTAATTCAAGTTCTTTGTGTATGAATGGATATATTTTCATTCTGGTTTTTTATTTTTCAAATGGGGTTCTCAGGTTGTGTACATTATCACTAGACTGAGGATCCCAGTCTAGCAATCACAGTCAATTCTCTTTGGAGCCTTCAAATTTTCCTAAAACCATGAATTCATCTGTTATTTATTGAATCAGTGCAATGAGGGAGGCCACACATCAGGGGGACCATGGCGTTTCTCCCCAAAAAAAGGAAAAATAGAGATCTTACAGGATTTGGAGGGAGAGTTGTTTAGTTGACACTGGAAGGAAACAGTGATTTGATAGACTCAAGCAAAGCAGGGCAGTGAGTAAAGGGGTTACCATTAGATCCGGACTGTAAATTGGCCCTGTGTCCTGTTTCATTAGAGACTTAAAAGTTTGGTTGATAAGGAGTTTTGTGGCCAGAAAGCAGGGAATTTCTTGGGTTGTAAATCAGAACTGCTTAACTGTGCCAAGTTGACTTAGTTTCTTCAGGCAGGGGTTAGTTCATTCTTACTGACATTATTTCAAATGGCAAAGTTTCTGACAGTCTAGGATTTTAGAGAACTGGGCTCCTCAAGTGAGTAAGAAGGCAGTCAGTCGTTTTTCTCAGAGAAAGAGATTGTTATGTTACTTTATAGTTAAAGTGTATCCTTCAGAGAAATACTGTTCTCTGCCAACTTTGTAGCTGGTTTTGCTGGTGTCTTTTATAATTCGGGTAATTTTTTTTTATTTTCTCAGGAAGTAACTTAATGTCCTCCCAGACATTTGCAGAACTAAAGAGAAAAGAATTTCTGAAGGAAGATAAAATAATGTTCTCTAATATATTTGGTATCTGACTAAAGCCAAGAAAGTCTGAAAAACTGATACCTGCAGCAAAAATGTAAACTGTATTATTAAAGAAGTTTTAAAGAATTATATATATATATATTATTTATATACATATTTATATATAAACATATATATAATATCTTTGTATATAAACAAGAACATTTGACATTAAAGAGAAATGCTTAAATTTAACATTAATTTGTCACTATATTATAGTGACAGGCAATGATAATTGAGTATATAAGAAGGCAGAATTCAGGAAGCATTGGAATGATATTAAACAAATATTCTCATCATAAATTTTTTCACTTATACTATGATATCTAATTATTGCTTCTAAGTTATTGAATATATGTCTAAAAACTGTAATAAATTATGTTTAGGTTAGTGCCAAATCAAGATGGGAATGAGAAACCAATTTACTTACATTGAGACTTCAAAAATAAAAATTTGACTATTTCAAGTGTAGTGGTTTGGAGTATCATCTACATTTCTGGTTAGAATGTAAAGTGATGAAATTACTCTGAGAATTTGTTTTAGATTATTATTTAAATTTGAATATTCACATGTCCTATGGCTTAAGAATTCTACTCTTAAGAATATGTTTAAAAGAAATTCACACATTTAAAACAGAAAATATGTGAAAGAATATTTATAGAGCCATATTCACAGTGTTTTAAAAAAAGAAAACAACTACCAATAATGGATGAGTGGACAAAAATATCATTTAAGAAATATTTAACATTCAATAGTTGGATATATGGGAAAATTAGGTTATCTTAAAATATATATATTTCAGATTATATATTAAAAGAAAGCTGATCAATAAAGAAACTAATAAATATATAAATATAAAGGTTTTACTTAATATGTGAAGATAAGACATAGTCATGTCTCTGAGCACTGCAATCCCAGGTAAGATTACAGGTGTTTGATTAATTGTTTTATTTTTCTTGCTGTTTGAGTCATTTATCTTTCACAGGGTAACCTCTGTTTTCAGACCTGTTTGGTATTATAGTTTCATTAGAAAGGAGTTGTTCCCAATTTGTTCTTTCCTGCCCAGGTCTGACCCTTCCTGATATAGTTTGGAAACCTAATTCCTGTACAGCAATGGGTGAGTCAAGGGTCAAACATGGGAAGCATGCCAATAGTCCTTGTGTTACAGTTACAATTCACATCAAGGAGAGAGAGCAAAGAGCAGGGCAGGACGTGGACTCAGGAGTTTTAATAGAAAAACTATATTTAGCCACCTGAATCGGTAGCGTTATCTGGAGTAGGTCAATTTTTTTCAAGTAAAACAACAGCAGAAATGATTTTTGTGGTATCTGGCATCTGAAGTCAATTTTAATATACTTATCTTGATGTATTTCTAAAAAATCTAGAAAGGAGTTGTTCTCATATGGATAAATACGTTTTGTTAACATAAAACTAATATTTGTTCCCATTTTTTGGATTGTGTTTTCACTTTTTGATGGTGTCTTTGAAGCACAAGGGTTATATTAACTTTGATGTTCAATCTATCATTTTTTTGATGATTATGATTTTGTTGTTGTATTAAAGAAGATTTTGCCTAACCCAAAGTAACAAAGATATAATTCTATCTATCTTTTAAGAGTTTTATACACTTAGTTCTTATATTTAGGCTGATGATCCATTTGAATTAATTTGTGTCATTTCCTAAGAAAGGAATCTAGTTTATTTATTTTGCATATGGATATTTAGTTGTCCCAGAACCATTATTTTTTATTTATTCATTTACTTTTATTATGATAAGAACACTAAAATAGGCGAGTGGAACTATATCAAACTAAAAAACCTCTGGACAAAGAAAATGATCAACAGAATGAAAAGGCAAATTACAAAATGTGAGGAAATATTAGCAAACTCTATATTTGATAAGGAGTTAATATAAGAAACTCATATAGCAGTAGCAAAATTACATTAAATGTAAATAAATAAATAAAATATGATTTTAAAAAAGGAGGAAGGACTAAAGTAGATTTTCTCCAGAGAAGACATACACTTGGCCACAGGACCATTTATTGAAAAAAACTACTGCTTTCCCATTTTATTTTGATACCCCTGTTGAAAAATATTGGCTATTTGCTAGTTTTAAGTCTTCAAATCATGAACTTGGGATGCATTTTAACTTATTCAGATCTTCCTCCTTTCTTTCAACAATGTTTTCTAATTTTCCACCTACACAACTTGAATTTCTTTCGGTAAACTTTTCCTCAATATTTTGTTCATAATGACATTAGAGTATATGGAATATAATTAATCTGGTAGTGTATATAATATAATCAATTTTCATATTGATCTGTACCCTGATATTTGGCTGAACTTGTTTATTAGCTCAATTACATTTGTTAATTTTTTGGATTTTTCTATATACAAAATCACATCATATGTAAATATAGATTGTTTTACTTCTTCCTATCCAATCTGGATTCCTTTCATTTCTTTTTTGCATGTTAACTGTGCCAGCAAGTACTTCCTGTAAAATGTTCAATTGTGATGAGAGTGGGCATCCTTGTCTTGTTCTTGATTTTAGGGGAAAGCTTTCATTCTTTCACCATTTAGGATGATTTTATCTGTGAAGTTTTGGGAGACAACCCTTTATCAGATTCAGGAAGTTTTCTTCTATTTCTAGTTTGTTGAATGGTTTTCATCAGGAAAGTGTGTTGGATCTTGTCCAATGCTTTTATTATATCTATACAGATGACCTGGGGGTTGTGTATTTTATTTTATTCATATGGTATACTAGATCGATTGTTTTGCATATGTTGAACCAATTTTACATTCCCGGGATATGTATATGCCATGACACTTGGTCATGACATAGAATCTTTTATGTTAATTTATTTATTTCAACTAGTATTCTGTTGAGGATTTTTGCATGTATATTAATAAAGGATATTGGTGTGTAATTGTTTCTCTTGTAATGTCCTTGTCTGATTTTTGTAATACTGACCTTATAGATGTATTCTTTTCTATTTTTTAGATGCAATTGTAAAAGGTTTGCTGTTAATTCTACTTTAAACATTTGGTAAGAATTACTCAGTGAAGCTATCTGGGCCTTATTATTTATTCTTCATCAAAAGTTTCGTGACTAATAGTTGATTATCTCTCATTGTTATAAGTCTATTCAAATTTAATCTTAAGTCAGTTTCAGTAGTTTGTTTCTAGTAATTTGTCCATTTAATTATGTGATCTAGTGTATTGGTAGTCATATGTTTAAAGTATTACTAATTATACCTTTTTCTCCTGGATTTGGTTAATGTTCACTCTTTCATGCTTAGTTTTAGTATTTGAGTATCTTCTGCTTTTTTCTTGGTTAGTCTAGTTGAAAATTTGTCAATATTGTTGATGTTTTCAAAAAGCCAACTTTTTATTTCATTGATTTCTCTATTGTTTTTATATTCCCTACTTCATTCACTTCCATTCTAAGCTTCATTTTCATTTCCTTCTGCTTTAGCTTAGAGTTTTTCTTCTAGCATCTTTTTTTTTTAAAGATATTATTTATTTATTTGACAGAGAGAGAGAGAGCACAAGTAGACAGAGTGGCAGGCAGAGGGAGAGGGAGAAGCAGACACCCTGCTGAACAGAGAACAGGACCCTGGGATCATGACCTGAGCGGAAGGTAGATGCTTATCTGAGCCACCCAGGCGTCCTCTTCTAGTCTAAGATGGGAAGATAAGTTGTTGATTTGAGATCTCTCTTATTTTTTAATATAGGAACTTAAAGCTATAAATTTCCCTTTAAGCACTATTTTTACCATATCCCTAAAATTTTCTGTTTGTTTTCATTTCATCTTGAAGTATTTTCAAATTTCATTTTTATTTCTTTTTTGATCTTGAATATTTAGACTTTTAATGTTTAATGTCTACATATTTGTGGGTTTCCCAAATTTCCTTCTGTTAATTCCATGTCTCAGAAAACATACTCTTCTTTGCTTACAGTCCTTTGCATATAGTAAGGCTTGTTCTATATGTTTTATACATAGAGTTTTTCCTACAGAACCTTTCATGGGCACTTGAGAATTATGAGTATTCTGTTATTGTTGGGTGAAGTTTATAGATATCTTGTGTATATATATCTGTTAATTATATAGTGTTATTCTGATATATATTGTTGATCTCTTGTCTAGTTATATCATTACTGAAAAAAGGGTCTCAAAATATCCAACTATTAATGTTGCCACTGTCTCCAATTCTGTGTTTTTGCTTCATGTATATAAATATTTGTTTTTCAGGCTGCTAATCCTGGCACACTGTTTCACATATTTTAGGATCTATTATTAGATGCACTATTTTCTAATTTTTATATCTTCTTGATATAGTGAACTTTCTTTATATTATCATAATAAAATTGGTATTATAAAATGCTGCAAAGCTTCCCCTAAGGTTAGGAACAAACCAAGGATGTCACCTTTCACCACTTCTGTTCAACATAGTAGTGAAAGTCATAGCCAGAGCAATTAGAAAACATGAAGAATTAAAAGGCATCCAAATTGTTAAGGAAGAAGTAAAACATTATTTTCAGATGACATTATACTGTAAATAGAAAAGATTCCACCAAAAAACTACTAGAAATGATAAATGAATTCAGTAAAGTTGTAGGAGAGTTCAAAATCAACGCACAGAAATCTCTTGCATTCCTATACACTAATA
This sequence comes from Eumetopias jubatus, assembly GCF_037043125.1. NCBI lineage: Eukaryota > Metazoa > Chordata > Mammalia > Carnivora > Otariidae > Eumetopias > Eumetopias jubatus. The sequence goes on along the minus strand of NW_028274809.1, from coordinate 168,541,378 downwards.
ATGAAACGGCAGAAAGAGAAATTAGGAAAACAATCCAATTTACAATTGCACCAAACAATAAAATATATAGGAATAAACTTAACCAAAGTGTACTCTGAAAACTATGACACTGACAAAAGAAATTCAAGATGACACAAAGAAATGGAAAGACATTCCATGCTCATATTTGGCAGAACCAATATTGTTAAAATGTCTATACTACCCAAGGCAACCTACAGATTTAATGTAATCACTATCAAAATACCAACAGCATTTTTCACAGAACAATCCTAAAATTTGTGCGGAACCATAAAGGACCTCAAATAGTCAAAGCAATCTTGAAAAAGAAAAATGTAACTGGAGGTATCACAATTCCAGATCTCAAGTTACATTACAAAGCAACAGTAATTAAAATAGTATGTCACTGGCATAAAAATAGACACATAGATCAATGAAAGAGAAAACCCAGAAATAAACCCATGATTATATGGGTATAAAATAAATCTTTGACAAAGGAGGAATGACTCTACAACGGGGAAAAGACAGTCTCTTCAACAAATAGGAAAACTGGATAACTACATGAGGAAGAATGAAACTGGACTACTTTCTTTCACCATAACTAAATAAGCGCAAAATGGATTAAAGACCTAAATATGAGACAGGAAACCATAAAAGTCCTAGAAGAGAGCACAGACAGTAATTTCTCTGACATTGGACATAGCAACATTTTTTCTAGATATGTCTCCTGAGGCAACAGAGACAAAATAAAAATAAACTATTAGGACTACAACAAAATAAAAAGTTTTTGCACAGCAAAGAAAAGAATCAACAAAACTAAAAGGCAACCTACAGAATGGAAGAAGATATTTGCCAAGGACATATTTGATATAGGGCTAGTATCCAAAGTGTATAAAGAACGGATACAACTTAGCACCCAAAACCAAAATAATCCAATTAAAAAATGGTCAGAAGACATGAACAGACATTTCTACAAAGAAGACATATAGACGGCAACAGACACAGGAAAACATGCTCAGCACCTCTTTAGAAGAATAGAAAATGCTTATGAGAATATATAAAATAAACTGGATTATTCATTAAGCAACAACAACAAAATCTGATGGATCTAGGTGAACAGTATACAAGTTCCTCTTTTAATATTGTTTCAAACTTTCTGACTAAACCATTGATGTACAATAAGTCATTATTCATAATCTACAAAAATAATAAGTAATAAGAGTAATAATAAAATGGATCATGTGTCATAAGTAAAAATAAGAGTATTAGGATAATTCACTTCTTGGGCGCCTGGGTGGCTCAGTTGGTTAAGCGACTGCCTTCGGCTCAGGTCATGATCCTGTAGTCCTGGGATCGAGTCCTGTATCGGGCTCCCTGCTCAGCGAGGAACCTGCTTCTCCCTCTGGCCCTCCCCCCTCTCATGTGCTCTCTCTCTCTCTCTCTCTCATTCTCACTCTCTCAAAATAAATAAATAAATAAATCTTTAAAAAAAAAGGATAATTCACTTCTTAGTGAAGATTAGAAAAGTAATAAAGTGGAGCGCCTGGTGGTGTAGTTGGTTAAGCATCTGACTATTGGTTTTGGCTGAGGTCACGATTTCAGGGTAGTGAGATCAGGCCTGGCATTGGGCTCCATGCTCAGCAGGGTGTCTGCTTGAGATTCTCTCTCCCTCTCCCTATGCTCCTCCTCCTTGTGCTCTCTCTCTCTCTAAAATAAATAAATAAATCTCAAAAAGAATGAAAGAAAAATAATAAGTACTTTTTACTTTCTACAGTTCTGAAAATACTGATTCTAACAATGTTTGCCAATGTTCTTATTGCTTTTATGGAGGAGAATTTTTCCCAAGGTCCTTACTCCAACATTCCGACTGATTTAACCAAAAAAGCACTTTATTTTTAAAGAGATTACATGAGGCATATTTAACAATGAGTAGTAAATCTGTATCGTTACAATAAAAATACTACACACTTTTGGTGAGGGAAGCTAAGATGGCAGTGTAGTAGGAGGACCTTAGGCATGCCTCATCCCGTCAACACAACAAGATAACCATCAAATTGTTCTGAATACTCAAGAAATCAACCTGAGGACTGACAGAACAAACTCCACAGCTAGAGGGAGAGAAGAAGCCCCATCAAGGAAGGTAGGAAGTACAGAGACATGATTTGGGGAAGAAATGAATCACAGGTGCTGTGGAGGACAGAGAGCCCTGGTTGCACAGAAAAGTGAGACAGAGAGGAGCACACAGGAGAATACATAAAGAGAACACTTCCCCAAAGCCATTGGCCGGGAAAATGAAAGGAGTTGATTTTTATGAGTTTTCACAACCACAGGGGCTTGAAGACAGCAGTTTTTAAGGTCAGTGGGCATGGCTGAGATAGAGCCCAGAGCGCACTGCACTGCTCCTGGAGAGAAGGTAGGCAAACAGCACTGAGGCAGACTGCGTGAAGATAGTGATCTGGGGGCCACCTGGGACACATGGGGGGTTATTGTTAGTTCTTCTTGGGGTGCTTCCCTGAGAGTAGCAAGCATGGAGACCCCTCTCCAGAGACAAAGGAGCTGGCTGGCGCCATTTCCCTCCCCCTCCCCTGAGCATAAACACAGAACCACCTTAGGTTCCACAGAGCTGACACTGGCTGCCTAACCTGTTTATACCAGGTCTCACACCCCTGCACTCTGCTGGTAATGCCCCTCTTGGTTAAGTTTGCCTCAGTTCCAGTGCAGTGGGTCCCCCTTCCCCAGAAGACCATCAGAAAACCCTGCTACACCATGCCTCCCAACTAGAGAGTTCTGCAGGACTTCATTCCTAGTGGAAGTTGCATCAGCTCTCATTTAACAAGTGGACCAGAGCACATCTAGATAAAACCCACCACACTCTGACCAAGGACTAAACACTGCCTTCTGCAGGCAAGGAGAACCTCTGCAGACAACTGGCCTGAAGGATAGAGCAGCCAAACCATAGTAGCAGAGTGCACACAGCACACAACAGAGACATTCCCTGAAGTGTCAGGCCCTGGACACTATATGACATCTTCATAAAACCCTTACTCTCAGGAGCAGGAAACATAACAGGCTTTTCTAACACACAGAAGACAGAGACTTAGACAAAATGCCAGAACAGAGGAATTCATCCCAAATAAAACAAGATAAGGTCACAGCCAGTGATCTAAGTGAAACATATATAAATAACATGCTTGATGGAGAATTTAAAGCAACAATCATAAAGATACTCTCTGGGCTTGAGAAAAGAAAGAAAGACTTTAGGGAGAAGTCTACTATCAAAGTAATTTACAGATTCAATGCAATCCCTATCAAAATACCAACAGCATTTTTCACAGAACTAGAACAAACAATCCTAAAATTTGTATGGAACCACAAAAGACCCCAAATAGCCAGAGCAATCTTGAAAAAGAAAAACACAGCTGGAAATATCAAATTCCTGATTTCACATTATACTACAAAGGTATAGTAATCAAAACACCATGAAAAGATCAATGGGACAGAACAGAAAGCCCAGAAATAAACCCACAATTATGTCAATTATTCTTTGACAAAGGAAGCAAGAATACGCAATAGGAAAAAGGCAGCCTCTTCAATAAATGGTGCTGGGAAAACTAGACAGCTACACACAAGACAATGAATATGGGCAGAAGTCACCAACAGGCATTTCTACAAAGAAGACATACGGATGGCCAAAGACACATGAAAAGATGCTCAACATCACTCATCATCAGGGAGATGCAAGTCAAAACTCGAATAAGATATCACCTCACATCTGTCCTAGTAGCTAAAATCAAAAACACAAAAACCTGAGTTTTGGAAAAGACCCTGCCCTCTCTCTACCTTTAACCTTTCTTGTGCAACACTTGAGTTTTTATCTTACCATTTGTCTTCTAAAACTCACACGTTCTACCGTGGAATGCCTGCCCTGTTCTCTATTTGGGTCCCAAAGGTCAATGATACAGACACAAAGACAACAAGAAATGGCAGAACACTCTGAAATAATGGTATTATCATCTAGACAAACAAAACTTGACTTCAATAGAAAGATTTTCCTTCTCTTCCATTTATCAAAGAGACTCATATTCCTCTGATTCTTTCCTTGTAATTCTCTTGGATATCAGACTTAGAACACTAAAACTAAATTTTACTAATGAAATATTACACGCAAAATTCACAAATATTAATAAGCAAATTTGAACAAGAAAATATGCATAGAAAATAGTTGTTTTGAGTCTCTTGCAAATGCCATTTTAAAAAATGTCTTTTTTCTTTATCATTGGAAATCTTTATACCTGAATATTTATTATATTCCACTGAAACTAGAGATAATGGGTTGTGTTGAAAAAACATTCTACATTATTTTGCTGAATGAGGCAACTCAAAAAGGTATCCATCATCTCTCAGAATCTAATGATTTCTAAGAACATAATAAAAATAACAGAAAACAAGATATTTATTAATGCTAAATGATACTTTAGTTTATACTTATTAATTTTTAATATCTTCTCAGAAAAAGTGAGAGGCAGAGACTGTTATCATTCCATTTTACTGAAGAGAAAACTCCTTTTCAAGGGATTAATTCCCCCACGGACACTCAGCTAAACACATGGCAGAAGCAGTATTTGAACCTACATAGTTTGACTCCCGACTGCCTTGCTTCACATCATACTTTCTTCACTGAATTGCATTATCTGATTTTCTCTGAACAAGACTGAAACAATTTCCAAAATATAGTATAGACAACTAAAAGCCAGAAAGAATAAAATAATAAAAATTGTAATGTTTTAAATATATTAAAAGCTTGATTTTATTAAATGTTAAGATTAATACAAATCAGTAAAATAAGTGCTTAGTTCCTCTTTTATTTTGTCATGATAGAATCTTAATGCATTTCCTAGTATTTTGAAATTCATAAAATGACTATTAGATTTGTATGTATGCACATGAAGATAATTCCCTTTCTTCACACAACACACTTTAAATTAATTTTTATAATCCTAAAAATGAAATTTTTTTTACCATTTATATTTTAGGTAAAAAGGGAAAGCAGGGAGAGTTTATTATAAAACAAAAATATTCTCAGTACTTTCTAGATTAATGTAGAATTCTAAGGAACAATTAATTATATGTGGTTGTGGAGCAAAAAATATAACAAACACCAAATGATAAATTAGAATGTAATTTATTGCAATGTACCAACAAGTATAAATGCCCAATATTCCTAGTAGATACACTCAATATTAATCAACTAATGGGAGACATTTAAGTAAGAAGAATATATATGTGAGCCAGAACAGTTATTAAAAACTACAGAGAATGTTGCGTGTGAACAGAATGTTGAAAGATAGAATATTTGCATTAAAGGACTGAAAGTCACATTCAGAACATAGAAAAACAGGAATATAAGAAAGAGGTGACCCTAGACTGAAGTGTAGCAGTAGAAAGACAAGTCAGACTCAGTTGGAGGAATCCTTTTGGAAGTAGTAAAACCAAATTCTGGCAGGATCAGACCTTTGAAATTCTGATAAAAGAGTTAATATAGCAAACAATAAAAACCTACTGCCAATGCAAGTCATATAGTCTTTTCATAACTTCATATTTGTATAAATGGGTTCAAACCACAGGCCTGACACACAGTAGCTGAATAATTTGGGCCAGTGTACCTAACCACAGCATACTTCACACATAAAAAATACTAAATCCATGGATGTTTTGAGAACATTAGCTAAGATCATATAAGTAAAGTGTTTCATGAACAAACAGCAGTTAGTATTGATATATGTTTCATTCAAAGATCCATGGAACTTTTGTTTTTAAAAAGACATTTAAGGGGCACCTGGGTGGCTCAGTCATTAAGCGTTTGTCTTTGGCTCAGGTCATGATCCCAGGGTCCTGGGATGGAGCCCCGTGTTGGGCTCCCTGCTCCGCGGGAAGCCTGCTTCTCCCTCTCCCACTCCCCCTGCTTGTGTTCCCTCTCTCACTATGTCTCTGTCAAATAAATAAAATCTTTAAAAAAAAAATTTAAAAAAAAGACATCTAAAAAAATTCTCCAGATCTTTTATTTTTTGTAGAACTCTCTCTCCCCTTCTCTTCTTCTATCTTCCTCTGCCTCTGACAAGGTTCATCACAAGAAGATGTTTGGCAATAACTATTGCATATGATCTCACTGATATGAGGAATTCTTAATCTCAGGAAACAAACTGAGGGTTGCTGGACTGGAGGGTGTAGGAGGGATGGGGTGATAGACATTGGGGAGGGTATGTGCTATGGTGAGCTCTGTGAATTGTGTAAGACTGTTGAAGCACAGACCTGTACCTCTGAAACAGATAATACATTGTATGTTAAAGAAAAAAAAGAAGATAGTAGGAAGGGAAAAATGAAGGGGGGGGAATCGGAAGGGGGAGACGAACCATGAGAGACTATGGACCCTGAGAAACAAACTGAGGGTTCTAGAGGGGAGGGGGTGGGGGGGATGGGTTAGCCTGGTGATGGGTATTAAGGAGGGCATGTTCTGCATGGAGCACTGGGTGTTATATGCAAAAAATGAATCATGGAACACTACATCAAAAACTAATGATGAAATGTATGGTGATTAACATAACATAATAAAATAAAAAAACACAAAAACAAAACAAAACAAAAATACCCTATTGCTGGAAGAGCTTTATGGGGTTTATTTGGTAAGGACTGTATTGTTGCTGTTGTGTTAGTTATATGAAGAAAAAATAACTCAGAACAATTAAAAACAATCAAAACAAGCAAGAGAAGCCTTCTTAAAAATATTGTAATCTAACCACTCAAATAAAACATCATCAGAATGTCTTCCTAATCTTCTATTTCCCTGACATTTTTCTATCCCTACACAAACATGTGGAGGGACATTAATAACTAACAGCCAGTAGGGCAGTTAGTGACAGAGTGAAAGCATACCAAGTGTCCGTGTGTTGTGTGCATGTGTTAACATTTTTATATATGTATAAAAGTGAGCCAACAATATAGTATAAACGACATAAGACCCCAGAAACAGAGGTGAAGTTAAATATATAATCTTATTTAAATTTAGACAGCTAGCTGGGATAACTTTAGTTTTCTACAGGATGTTGATTTGGTGAGAATTACTGTAATTTAATAAATCCTTGAATTGAAGATCAATCTGCAGTTCACATTTAGGATTCTTGGTTATGTGTGTGACAGTATATGTTTGTGTATACACTTTATTGGCACTTAAATTATTTTTTCTACAAAGAATGCAATGATTAAACTATTTATAAATTTGATTTTACATATATTTTGATACTATATATTTATTGTAAAATAATTTAAAATAACAAACTTTCTATTATTGGGCCTCTTATAAAGTATTCATTAATACTTTAAGGTATTCATTATTTCAAATAACCTGCACAATAACAGTAAGGGTTTCAAAAGGTATTTTCTAATACTAGGTGAGAAATATAGTGCTGAGGGAGACTTTCAGTTGTCTTAGCTAATATACAAAGTAAGGGTAGGGATAATATTAGTGTAAACCTTTGAATCCAAAGTTCATTTGATTATATCACCTACATTATTATAAAGAAAGTTAACAAAAATGAAATTATGTACATTTTATATAAGATTAATATTTTATGTAATGGGTTTCATTAATCAAAAAGATATTTTTTTGGTATTGCTAGAACATATATCCTTCAGAAAGTTACTGGAGGAGACATCTGAAAAAAGAAAAAAAAATATAATCTTACTTTTAAAAATTACACCATTCATATTGGTAAAATGACTTAAAAATGCCAAAGCAATAAATACAACAGGAATTCTGCTTAGGATGATAGTGGGATGGGCAATTTGGCAGTTGTGAAAAAGAACTGAAGAGAGAATTATGGAGGTGAGTGTCAGAATAAAACATTCTGACTTAAGTAAGAGAAGGCAAAAGTAAGAAATATACAAAAGAGATGGAAGGACACAACATGAAGATCTAATATGTGAGGTACTGATGAAATAGTGCTAAGAAATTCCCCAAACTGATTAAAGTATTCAGGTGACATAGTAAAGAATTCTCATTAAAAATAAACACACACACATACACACACACACACACACACACACACACGAGTCCTTAAAGCAGAAAACAAAGAAAAAATTTCAATAGTGAGAGAGAGAAAAGAACCTGAGAGAAGACTTCATGAAGAAACTCTGGATTCTAGAAGATAAGAAAATAATGCCTGCAAACCAATGAAAGAGAAAAACTTCCAACCTAGAATTATTCACCAAATGAAAACATCATTTTGGAATGAAGATGAAATGAAGATATTTTGAGACAAATAAAAAACAATTAATAAACCACAACCAATTCTGCACTAAAAGAATGCAAACTGGTATTTTCAAACAAAAAGAATATGATCCAAGATTTAAGCTCAGGGATGAATTACAAAAGGTAGAAAAATTTATGAAATAAAATATAATTTGGTAAGAGAAATGTAGAGGCAATTTTTCTCCTGAACATAGACACAAGAATCCTAAAAAGAAAGAAAAAAGAATTGGAAGATAATTCATATACAGAATAGCAGAACATATATAAAATAATATTTATTTACCATTATGAATTTATTTTAATAATAAAAGATTGATTTATTATAAGAAAATTAATGAGAATAATTTGAACATTGTCATAATGAAAGAGAAAATCATGTAATCATTTCAATAAATAAAGTTGATGATATCTTTCTATATACATTCTTGATAAAGAGCTCTTATCTAGGAACAGAGTTAGCCCAGTAAACCAAGCATGATTTCTAAAGTATGGTGACATAATGAATAATGTTACAAATAATATACATTTAAGTTTAGAATAGACACAAGTATTTCTACTGCCATCTGTTCGAGTATAAATCTACTAGAAGTCCTAATCCATGAAATAAGGTAAATCAATAAAATAAAATCCGTAAGGATTATAAAGGAAAAACATAACTTTGTTCATAGATGATAAGTTTGTGTTCACAGAAAATACAAGAGTATAGCGCACATGCTATTCTCTGGTACTAACAAGTAACATTAAACAAAAAGGTATTCTCAATCTCTTAAGAATAAATTCAACAAATGGAGGCCAATAGTTTTATAAGTAAAAATATGAAATGTTACTATTTATAATTTCAAGAGCCCTCAATCAATGAAGTGATACAAAACATTCATAGATTAAAGAAATCAATATTTTAATGATGTTAATTCTCCACAAACTATCTACATTTTCTCTAGATATCTATTCACCTTGAAAATGTTAACCATATCATTTTGTCAGTATCAGCAGTCCTCTCCCCATAACATGACATGCTGATCTTTAAAGTTATATAGACAGACGTGCAAAGTTCTAAGTTTATCTAAAATCAATCTTGGAGAAAAAGAACAAAATGAGGAACACTGCTGATCAAATATGAAGTCTTGTTATAACACCTCATTAAATTAAGAAATCATAGTATTTGTGAAAGACTAGATAAATAGGCCAAACACCAAAAGGAATTTGAGAATCCAAACACCAAAACCCAGCAATACTGGCATAAGGCATAGTATAAAGACATCCTTCCCTCCCACCCCCCACCACTCCAGCAACCCTCAGTTTGTTTCCTGAGATTAAGAATTCCTCATATCAGTGAGATCATAGGATACATGTCTTTCTCTGATTGACTTATTTCATTTAGCATAATACCCTCTAGTTCCATCCACGTGGGAGGGATGGGGTGGCTGGGTGATAGACATTGGGGAGGGTATGTGCTACTGTGAGCGCTGTGAATTGTGTAAGACTGTTGAAGCACAGACCTGTACCTCTGAAACAAACAATTACATTATATGTTAAAAAAAAATGAGGATAGTAGGAAGGGAAAAATGAAGGGGAGGAAATCGGAAGGGGAGATGAACCATGAGAGACTAGGGACTCTGAGAAACAAACTGAGGGTTCTAGAGGGGAGGGGGGTGGGGGGATGGGTTAGCCTGGTGATGGGTATTAAAGAGGGCACGTACTGCATGGAGCATTGGGTGTTATATGCAAACAATGAATCATGGAACACTACATCAAAAACTAATGATGTGATGTATGGTGATTAACATAACATAAAAAAAACCCCATAATTTGGATCATACTGCAAAAGCAACTATCATTTTCTTTTTAAAATTTTCATTGAAGTATAAGCATTTTTCATGTTATTAAAATACTATTAAATGGAAAGTTTATTTACTATATTATATTCTATATTTGTATCATAATTTATGTAATTATTACTTTATTGCACAGTAATGATATATCCTATTTTGCTACATAAATAATACTGTGAAGTAAAAGTTTCTACAACTTATGACAAATTTTCTTAGACTAGACTTTGAGAAGGAAATGAAATTTTAAGGCTTATGATATGTACTGCAAAACTGCTTTCCATATAGAAAATATAAATCTAGTTAGCATTAAAAAAAAAAAAGGCATCCTTGCACAGAGCAATGAAGAAAAGGATGTTCTTTTCAAAATGCTTGTGAAGTCAATTTGATATTCATACCAGGAAAGAAATGTGGCCCATATATCACAGGATACACAAAAATCATCTCAGAATTAGATCTCAATGTGAAAGGTGAATAATAAAATTCCTAGAAATATATATATATAATATATATGTATATTATATATATACATATATTCCTTCATAACCTTGGGTATGAAAAGACTTATTCCCCAGCGCATAAAAACATAAACTGTGAAAGAAAAAAATAATAAATTGCATTACATTAAAATTAAGATACCATTAAGACACTAAAAACCAAGTCATAATGTTGGAGATTATATTTGCCAAACACAAAACTGACAAAAAGCTTATTACCAAAATATAAATAACTCCCACGAATCAATAAGGAAATGATGAAAAACACAGAAGTAGAAATGTGAGCAAGAAATGTGAACAGGCTCTTCACAACACATATATCAAAATTACTGAAAACAGGGTACTAAATTTCATTATTAATCTACTAAATGCAAATTAAAAGCACAATATAACACTGCTATACATTCATCAGAATGACTAAAATTAAAAAGATTGATGCATGTGTTGACAAGGGTATGAAGAACAGGAACCGCAGTACATTTTAGGGGGATTGTCAGTCAGAACAATTATTTTAAGAAATGGTCTGGTACTATCTATTAATAGTAAAGATATCCATATAGTTTATTGAAGCAATTCTACTTACACATGAATATCCTACAGAAATGGGTATGTGGACATGAGCACCAAGAGACATATATGGCTATGTTCACATAAGAGCATTTATTATTTCCTGAAAGTGGAAGTCACCCAAATTATCATTAACTTATAAAGAGTATATAAAGCATGGTAAACTGGTATTATTGAGCAATAATAATTATTCAAATACAGCTACTAAAAAGGGGGAAATAATCTGATGGACATACATTTCTTAAAATTATAAATGACCAATTAAATTCAAAATTTAACAAATTGTAAAAATTATAGTAACAGGTGATGCATTTTAGGTGGCAAAATCTTAAAGACAAGTTACACATTTATTACTATAAAGGAGTTAAAATTTTGGTTAATTTGTAAGTGAAGGAGAAATGATAGATGTTTGAAGTGTTTATACTGTTCTATGTCTTAATCTGGGCTACAACAATATTTGCACTGAAATAAATCACTGACCACTAACCTTAATATTCTTTTGTTGTTCACCGTATATGCCATTATGAAATGACAATGCTAAAATAATTGAAAGAATAAAATAAAAAAGAACCATTAAGACATATGAGCTTCATTTGTATTATGAGAAAAGACAATATTGTCATTAAATTAATTTAATTCATTTTTAGTTCTAATTTAAAAATGGGGTTATCCATACATTACAACTTTTTAAAAAAACTATTATTTGTACATTTCTTTCCTGTCTCTGCATGAAAGATTTCAGTTTTCTTAACTTCACTGTATAAATAACACAATTATAATAAATATAATCACTTGGATATAACTACGATTTTTTTCTAACAGAGTGCTTCCTTCAGTCAAGAAATGACATAGGGTTATAAACTGAATTTAGAATCACCGCTTAATGTTATCACAACAGATTATACTAGTAGTTAATGTAGAAATGGGAATATCAAATATCGTATTAGAAACATTAATATTGGAGAAAATTATTTTATTCAATAACCATTATGATGCTATAATCCTTTCTCCCGTTATACAACTCACTCATGCTAACATTCATGAACACAATTTTGTCACATCTGATTTGTCACTCATTTTTCCATGCTGGAATGGAAAATTTCTTTATGCATTCACTCCACTTAATTAGGATTCTAGGTGACTAGGTCACAGAGCTCCTTTATTCTTGGAGATCAATGTAAAATAAATTTTTTTGAAAACTGCTAAAACTTTTCAGGAAAATAAGCCAATCAAAATTTGGCTCTGGATATTAAATTTGAGACTCCATGATTGGGAAGAGATCATAACCAAAGTCCCACTTTTTGGGGACCTAGAATCAAATACTTCACTTGAAGCTGATGGTCTTAAACTAAAACTAACTTTCACAGCAACAGCCACGTTTCAAGTACTCCATAACTACAGGTGGCTGGTGGGTACCCCACTGGTAGTGTAGAATTAGAGAATATTTCCATTATTGCAATTCTATTGCATAGCATTGGTAAGCACTACATGCCCCACACATGAATTTGTGATAGAAATTTCTTTTCATTCACTGGTGCTTTTGGCAGAAAAGAAACTGCTTGCCTGTCTAAGGAAAGCTCCAGAATATCTAGAGAGATAGTGGAAATTAGTCCTGCACCTTAATCAATGAGAAGACCAGAAATACACTTTCCATCCAGAAAGATGTATTCATGTTTAGTTAAAGCATACAAAGGCTTACAAATTCAGGTATCATTGAGCAAAGCAATTGTGAGTGATATGCAGCAGACAATGAGGGAGAGCTAGTTGAAATGTACTATTCTCATCTTCCTTCTTGTCAGATTTCCAATTAGCATTAATATTCCAAATTCAGGGGAATGAATTAGGTTCAGCATCAGTCAGTTGTGGAAGTCCAACTTATTTTTCTTAGATTTTAACTTTAATTTTCAGATTAAGAAAATACCAAATGTTGGGGCGCCTGGGTGGCTCAGTTGGTTAAGGGGCTGCCTTCGGCTCAGGTCATGTTCCCAGGGTCCTGGGATCGAGCCCCGTATCAGGCTCCCTGGTCTGCAGGAAGCCTGCTTCTCCCCCTCCCACTCCTCCTGCTTGTGTTCCCTCTCTCGCTGTCTCTCTCTCTGTCAAATAAATAAATAAAATTTTTAACAAAAAAAAAATAAAAGAAAATACCAAATGTCATTTTAAATCAAGAGAGCACAACTTTAATTAAAATGAATTATCACATTTATTTTATGTTAACCTAATAGGTGTTACCTATACAAACTTCCAAAGAAATACAATTCTTAGATGCAAATAAATAAATAAATATGAAAAGAATCAAAATTGTGTTTTTTTTCAGGTAATATATTTGTCTACATAGAAAATATTGTAATTTTTTGGGAAATTTTTGAAAAACAATCACATCAGTGTTTTGCTAGATAAATTATTAAATCAACATGGGGCACCTGGGTGGTTCAGTCAGTTAAGCATCTACCTTTGGATCAGATCATGATCTCAGGGTCCTGAGATCTAGCCCCACTGTCACATCAAGCTCCCTGCTCAGCAGGGAGTCTGCTTCTCCCTCTCCTGCCCCTCTCCCCACTTGTGAGCTTTCTCTCTCTCAAATAAATAAATCTTTAAAAAAATTATTAAATCAACATCAGTGCTAAAACAGAGAAAACATCTAATAAAATTCATCAAGATTTGTTTGTTGTTGTCTGTTTGCTTGTTGTTAACTTGTTTTTTTGGAGGAAACCAAGTTAGAAATTTTAATTGAAAAAATACATAGAAGTAAAATAAAAGTACATAATGCATATTGATATTAGAAAATAAGAATATGTGGAAGACCTGTGTTATAATGTTAAGACATTATTCAAAAAAATAAAAGACCTAAATAAATTGTGATGATTCTTACCTATAAGTGAGAAAATTTGAATACTTTTCATTTTTTGTTTTTTTTTTTTAAGATTTTATTTATTTATTTGACAGAGAGATAGAGCCAGAGAGCACAAGCATGAGGGTGGCGGGGGGGAGGGGTGGGAAGCAGAGGAAGAAAGAGAAGCAGGCTCCCTGCAAAGCAGGGAGCCCAATGTGGGGCTCGATCCCAGGCCCCCAGGATCATGACTTGAGCTGAAGGCAGACACTTAACCAACTGTGCCACCAGGGCACCACTGAATACTTTCCAAATTAATTTATATATTGAATCCAATTCTCACCAAACCCCCAAGAGGATTACTTATGAAAGTAGTCAAAAATTCACATGAAAATTCATAATATAAGAATAGAGCAAAGCAGCTATAAAAAAGAACTAGAAGCAGAAATTCTACCTGGTTCTACAAAAGGCCAAGATATAAGTAATAAGACACAGAAATATTATTGTAGAAATAATCCAAAAAAATATAGAAATAGATTGAATAGATCATGAATATAGCTATTCATATATGGAAAGTTGGTATATAAGACAGTTGGCATTTCATATTAATGGAGAAATGCAGAACTATACAAGAAATGTTGGATCACAGAAGCAAATATGGTGAAAATATAAAATTATTTTCTATTTCAAACCATACGAAAAAGTGAATTAGAAATAAATCAACTTCAAAATCAATAACCAAATTTGAGAAGCAAAGCATTACAGTGTCAAAATATAGGAAAATTATTTTACCTTAAGACAGAAAAACGAACAAACAAAAAAACCTAAGTATTTGTGGCCCAACCAGAAAACTGTGTGTAGGGAGAAAACTGATATCAATATAGTGAATTTAAGACTTTCTGAATAACAAAACTCTCTGCATAAAATAATACCCAAACATATAGTGAAGGATGTGTTTTCTAAGACACAGAAATTAAGTTTTAATGTCTAGAGAGTATGAAGAATTCTTAGACATCTATATGAGAAAGATAATCTAACAGAAATATAGGCATTGCTTATGCAAAAACATTTTACAGAAGAAATAATATGAAGTCCATTAAATACATTTTTAAAGATATTTAAGATAATCAGTATTCAAATAAGTAAAGTAAAAATTAACAGCTTACTACTTTCATTACTCAGTTATAAAGAGTCACCCTGGGGTGTAACAGGCTGGGATTAACTTTTTGGGAGTGTGATGTTATATATTATTTTCATAAACCCTTGGTGGGAATTGTATTGGCATGGCCATTTTAAAGAGCAAATTGGAGTAAATTCAACCATGATGCTTCTGGAGCTGAACAGAGGTACAGTAAAGCAAGGCTTAGGAAAAATACCCTGATATTCATGTACAAAATTGAGAGATGATGGTTGGGACTTTATATAGATAATTAATTAGGAGGCATGTTACCAAGCAATTGGGATGTAATTCCTTGACTTACAGGGCTACAAATGAAAATAGAAAAATATTGAATATTGGATTTACAAGAGTAGAATTTAGGTGATCTGGTGCTTAACTGATTATGGTTTGCAAAGAAATAGAAGTGTTATATTCTTCCTTCACCAGTGGAAGGCTATAAAGCAGACAACACTCACATTAAGAACTCTTTTACCCTCTAAGCTTGTCTTTCCAGAATGGTAACGGAGTCTTCATTTTTGAAAGAAGGTAAATTTTTTGATACCCACCATGGAAAATACAGTGTCATAATTAGCATATGTTTCTGCATGCTGCAACTCCAATATAATAAATTGAAATGGAAAAGCATAGTTACTCCCTTTGTCATCAGGGAGAGTTTTAGAAATTATTCAGGTCTGCTATCCACAGAGACCTGGCAGGCCAGAAAGGACTGGCATGAGATCTTCAGAGCACTAAACGAGAAAAATATGCAGCCAAGAACTCTATATCCAGCTAGGCTGTCATTGAAAATAGAAGGAGAGATAAAAAGCTTCCAGGACAAACAAAAACTAAAGGAATTTGCAAACACGAAATCAGCCCTCCAAGAAATATTGAAAGGGGCCCTCTAAGCAAAGAGAGAGCCTAAATGCAGCATAGATCAGAAAGGAACACAGACAATATACAGTAACAGTCACCTACAGGCAATACAATGGCACTAAATTCATACCTTTCAATAGTTACCTTCAATGTAAATGGGCTAAATGCCCCAATCAAAAGACACAGGCTATCAGACTGGATTAAAAAACAAGATCCATCAAAATGCTGTCTGCAAGAGACTCATTTTAGACCCAAAGACACCCCCAGATTGAAAGTGAGGGGGTGGAAAACAATTTAGCATGTTAATGGACACCAAAAGAAAGCTGGGGTAGCAATCCTTATATCAAACAAATTAGATTTTAAAACAAAGACTGTAATAAGAGATGAAGAAGGACACTATATCCTACTTAAAGGGCCTATCCAACAAGAAGAGCTAACAACTGTAAATATCTATGCCCCTAACATGGGAGCAACCAATTTTATAAGGCAATTAATTACAAAAGTGAAAAAACACACTGACAACAATACAATAATAATGGGGGACTTTAACACCCCCCCTGACTGAAATGGACAGATCATCTAAGCAAAAGAACAACAAGGAATTAAAGACTTTAAATGACACACTGGAACAAATGGACTTCACAGACATATTCAGAACATTCCATCCCAAAGCAACGGAATACACATTCTTCTCTAGTGCCCATGGAACATTCTCCAGAATTGATCATATCCTAGGTCACAAATCAGGTCTCAACCAGTACCAAAAGATTGGGATTATTCCCTGCATATTTTCAGACCACAATGCTTTGAAACTAGAACTCAATTACAGGAGGAAAGTCAGAAAGAACTCAAATACATGGAGGCTAAAGAGCATCCTACTAAAGAATGAATGGTGGGTCAACCGGGAAATTAAAAAAGAATTAAAAAAATTCATGGAAACCAATGAAAATGAAAACACAACTGTTCAAAATCTTTGGGATACAGCAAAGGCAGTCCTGAGAGGAAAGTATATAGCAATACAAGCCTTTCTCAAGAAACAAGAAAGGTCTCAAATACACAACCTAACCGTACACCTAAAAGAGTGGAGAAAGAACAGCAAATAAAGCCTAAACCCAGCAGGAGAAGAGAAATAATAAAGATCAGAGCAGAAATCAATGAAGTAGAAACCAAAAGAACAGTAGAACAGATCAAAAAAACTAGGAGCTGGTTCTTTGAAAGAATTAACAAGATTGATAAACCCCTCGTCAGACTTATCAAAAAGGAAAGAGAAATGACCCAAATCAACAAAATCATGAATGAAAGAGGAGAGATCACAACCAACACCAAAAAAATACAACAATTATAAGAACATATTATGAGCAACTTTATGCCAGCAAATTAGATAACCTGGAAGAAATGAATGCATTCCTAGAGATGTATCAACTACCAAAATTGAACCAGGAAGAAATAGAAAACCTGAACAGACCTATAACCACTAAGGAAATTGAAACGGTCATCAAAAATCTCCCAACAAACAAAAGCCCAGGGCCAGATGGCTTCCCACGGGAATTCTATCAGACATTTAAAGAAGAATTAATACCTATACTTCTGAAACTGTTCCAAAAAATAGAAATGGAAGGAAAACTTCCAAACTCGATTTATGAGGCCACCATTACCTTGATACCCAAACCAGACAAAGACCCCATCAAAAAGGAGAATTACAGACCAATATCCTTGATGAACATGGATGCAAAAGTTTTCACCAAAATACTAGCCAATAGGATCCAACAGTACATTAAAAGGATTATTCACCAGGACCAAGTGGGATTTATTCCTGGGCTGCATGGTTGGTTCAACATCCGCAAATCAATCAACGTGATACAATACATTAACAAAAGAAAGAACAAGAATCATATGATTCTCTCAATAGATGCAGAAAAAGCATTTGACAAAGTACAGCATCCTTTCTTGATCAAAACTCTTCAGAGTATAGGGTTAGAGGGTACATACCTCAATATCATAAAAGCTATCTATGAAAATCCTACAGTGAATATCATTCTCAATGGGGAAAAGCTGAGAGCTTTTCCCCTAAGGTCAGGAACGCGGCAGGGATGTCCACTCACACCACTGCTATTCAACATAGTATTAGAAGTCCTAGCCACAGAAATCAGACAACAAAAAGAAATCAAAGGCATCCAAATCAGCAAAGAGGAGGTCAAACTCTCACTCTTTGCAGATGATATGATACTGTATGTGGAAAACCCAAAAGACTCTACCCCAAAACTGCTAGAACTCATACAGGAATTCAGTAAAGTAGCAGGCTATAAAATCAATGCACAGAAATCAGTGGCATTCCTATACACCAACAACAAGACAGAAGAGAGACAAATCAAGGAGTCGATCCCATTTAGAGTTGCACCCAAAACCTTAAGATACCTAGGAATAAATCTAACCAAAGAGGCAAAGGATCTGTACTCAGAAAACTATAAAATACTCCTGAAGAAATTGAAGAAAACACAAAGAAATGGAAAAACGTTCTATGCTCATGGATTGGAAGAAAAAACATTGTGAAGACGTCATTACTACCTAGAGCAATCTACACATTCAATGCAATCGCCATCAAAATACCATCCACTTTTTTCGAAGAAATGGAACAAATAATCCTAAAATTTGTATGGAACCAGAAGAGACCCCGAATAGCCAGAGGAATATTGAAAAAGAAAAGCAAAGCTGGCGGCATCACAATTCCGGACTTCCAGCTCTATTACAAAGCTGTCATCATCAAGACAGTATGGTACTGGCACAAAAACAGACACATAGATCAGTGGAACAGAATCGAGAGCCCAGAAATGGACCCTCAACTCTATGGTCAACTCATCTTTGACAAAGCAGGAAAGAATGTCCAATGGAAAAAAAACAGTCTCTTCAACAAATGGTGTTGGGAAAATTGGACAGCCACATGCAGAAGAATGAAACTGGACCATTTCCTTACACCACACACAAAAATAGACTCCAAATGGTTGAAAGACCTAAACGTGAGACAGGATTCCATCAAAATCCTAAAGGAGAACACAGGCAGCAACCTCTTCGAACTCAGCCACAGCAACTTCTTCCTAGAAACATCACCAAAGACAAGGGAAGCCAGGGCAAAAATGAACTATTGGGACTTCATCAAGATAAAAAGCTTTTGCACAGCAAAAGAAACAGTCCACAAAACCAAAAGACAACCGACAGAATGGGAGAAAATATTTGCAAATGACATATCAGATAAAGGGCTAGTATCCAAAATCTATAAAGAACTTATCAAACTACACACCCAAAGAACAAATAATCCAATCAAGAAATGGGCAGAAGAGGAGGGGGCGGAGCAAGATGGCGTAGGAGTAGGAGACCTAGATGTCGTCTGGTCTCAGGAATTCAGCTGAATAGGGATCAAACCATTCTGAACACCTACGAACTCAACAGGAGATCGAACAGGAGAGTAGCAACAACTCTCTGAACAGAGAAGCGACCACTTACTGGAAGGTAGGGCTTGCGGAGAAGTGAATCCGAGGCGATATTTGGGAGGATAGACGGCGGGGGAGGGGCCTCCGCCGGCCGCTTCTGGCAAGTGCTAGAGCCGCGGAGCACAAAATCGGACCTTTTAGAAGTTGGCTCAGCTGAGGGACATCGCTGCCGTGGCTAAGCGGGGGGTGGAATCCTCCCGGGACAGTGTGGTCTCAGGACCCTTGGGGTCACAGAGAGACCGGGGCGCCTGAGTGCAGCAGAGCTCCCAGGTATCAGAGCAGGGAAGCCGGCTGCAGAGACGGAGCAGAGTCGCGGGCTCTCAGCTCGGGGTTGCCATAAACTGTGATCTGCGGCCCAGTCAGGCCACTGCTCCTCCAGCAGGGACCCAACAAGCAGCAGATCCGGGGAGACTCCCCTTCCTTCCTGGGGAGGAGCGGTGCGGGAACGCACTGCAGGGATCTGCTGGGTTTGGAGACTCCACGCGGGGTCGGGTGCCAGAGATAGCAACGCTCGATCACAGGCCGGGTGAGCACGGAGTGCGGCCGGAGACCGGGGAAACGGAAGTGACTGCTTTTCTCTGGGGGCGCACTGAGGAGCGGGGCCCCGAGTTCTCAGCTCCTTCAAGTGGAGATTGGGAGGCCACCATTTCTGCCCTGGGCCTCCAAAGCTGTACCGAGAGCTTGCAGGGAACAAAAGCTCCTGAGAGCAAACCGGAGCAGCTTCCTTAGCCCGGACCGACAAGGGCGGGGCAATTCCGCCTCCGGCAAAGACATTTGGAAACCACGGCAACAGGCCCCTCCCCCAGAAGATCAGCACAAACAGCCAGCAAGCCAAGACCAAGTTGATCGATCAAGGAGAATAGGAGAACTCCAGCACTAGGGGAATACTGCACATAGATTCATGGCTTTTTTTTTTTTTTTTTTTACCATGATTCATTATTTCATCAAAGTTAATTTTTGTTGACTGTTTTTTTTTTATTTTTCTTTTTCCCTTTTTCAACCAACATCTTATAAATCCCTTTTTAAAAAAAAAAAAAACATTTTTTATTTTTCATTTTTAGAGTCATATTTTATCCCTTCATAGTAGTTACCCTTATTTTTGGCATATATATATATAAGTTGTTCTCTCTTTAAAATTTTGAGGTACAGTTTCTTCTAACAGATCAAAATATACCCTAAATCACTAGTGTATGGCTTTGTTCTAGTCTCCTGCCTGATCACATTCTCTCCCTTTTTCCTTTTTTTTTTCTTAAATCTTCTTTCTTTTTTCAAACAACTTATCTTACCAAGTCCTTTTATAAAATCTTTTATAATTTTCATCTTTACAGTCATCTTCCATCCCTTCATTGTATCAACCCTTATTTTGTACATATATGTCTTTCTTCCTTTAAAATTTTAGGAGGCACTTTTTTCTAACAGACCAAAATACGCCCAAAATCTAGTGTGTGGCACTGATCTATGCACTAGCCTGATCATATTTGATCATATTCTGCCTTTTTTGTATTGTTTTGTTTTAGTTTTTATCTTTTTTTTCTTTTTTTTTCTTTTTCTCTTTCTTTTTTCTTTCTTTCCCTTTCTTTTCCCCTGGTGTCAGGTCTTTTCTGATTTGTATACAGTATATTTGCTGGGGACGTTGTAAACCTGTTAGCATTTTGATCTCTCATTCATCTATTCTCCTCTGGACAAAATGACAAGACGAAAGAAATCACCTCAGCAAAAAGAACAAGAGGTAGTACCGTCAGCCAGGGACCTACTCAATACGGATATTAGTACGATGTCGGACCTAGAGTTCAGAATCATGATTTTAAAGATACTAGCTGGGCTTGAAAAAAGCGTGGAAGTTATTAGAGAAACCCTTTCTGGAGAAATAAAAGAACTAAAATCTAACCAAATCGAAATCACAAAGGCTATTGATGAGGTGCAATAAAAATGGGGGCACTAAATGCTAGGATAAATGAGGCAGAAGAGAGAATCAGCGATATAGAAGACCAAATGATGGAAAATAAAGAGGCTGAGAAAAAGAGAGAGAAACAACTACAGGATCACGAGGGCAGAATTCGAGAGATAAGTGATACGATAAGACGAAACAACATTAGAATAATTGGGATCCCAGAAGAAGAAGAGAGAGAGAGAGGGGCAGAAGGTATATTGGAGCAAATTATAGCAGAGAACTTCCCTAATGTGAGGAAGGAAACAGGCATTAAAATCCAGGAGGCACAGAGAACCCCTCTCAAAATCAATAATAATAGGTCAACACCCCGACATCTAATAGTAAAACTTACGAGTCTCAGAGACAAAGAGAAAATCCTGAAAGCAGCTCGGGAGAAGAGATATGTAACCTACAATGGTAGAAACATTAGATTGGCAACAGACCTATCCACAGAGACCTGGCAGGCCAGAAAGGACTGGCAAGATATCTTCAGAGCACTAAACGAGAAAAATATGCAGCCAAGAATACTATATCCAGCTAGGCTATCATTGAAAATAGAAGGAGAGATAAAAAGCTTCCAGAACAAACAAAAACTAAAGGAATTTGCAAACACGAAACCAGCCCTCCAAGAAATATTGAGAGGAGTCCTCTAAGCAAAGAAAGAACCTAAAAGCAGCAAAGAGCAGAAACGAACACAGACAACAGACAGTTAACAGTCACCTTACAGGTATTACAATGACACTAAATTCATACCTTTCAATAGTTACCCTGAATGTAAATGGGCTAAATGCCCCAATGAAAAGACACAGGCTATCAGATTGGATTAAAAAACAAGACCCATCCATATGCTGTCTGCAAGAGACTCATTTTAGACCCAAAGACACCCCCAGATTGAAAGTGAGGGGGTGGAAAACCATTTACCATGCTAATGGACACCAAAAGAAAGCTGGGGTGGCAATCCTTATATCAGACAAACTAGATTTTAAAACAAAGACTGTAATAAGAGATGAGGAAGGACACTATATCCTACTTAAAGGGTCTATCCAACAAGAAGATCTAACAATTGTAAATATCTATGCCCCGAACATGGGAGCAGCCAATTATATAAGGCAATTAATAACAAAAGCAAAGAAACACATTGATAACAATACAATAATAGTGGGGGACTTTAACACCCCCCTGACTGAAATGGACAGATCATCTAAGCAAAAGATCAACAAGGAAATAAAGACTTTAAATGACACACTGGACCAAATGGACTTCACAGACATATTCAGAACATTCCATCCCAAAACAAAGGAATACACATTCTTCTCTAGTGCCCATGGAACATTCTCCAGAATTGATCACATCCTAGGTCACAAATCAGGTCTTAATCGGTACCAAAAGATTGGGATCATTCCCTGCATATTTTCAGACCACAATGCTTTGAAACTAGAACTCAACCACAAGAGGAATGTCGGAAAGAACTCAAATACATGGAGGCTAAAGAGCATCCTACTAAAGAATGAATGGGTCAACCAAGAAATCAAAGAAGAATTAAAAAAATTCCTGGAAACCAATGAAAATGAAAACACAACTGTTCAAAATCTTTGGGATACAGCAAAGGCAGTCCTGAGAGGAAAGTATATAGCAATACAAGCCTTTCTCAAGAAACAAGAGAGGTCTCAAATACACAACCTAACCCTACACCTAAAGGAGCTGGAGAAAGAACAGCAAATAAAGCCTAAACCTAGCAGGAGAAGAGAAATCATAAAGATCAGAGCAGAAATCAATGAACTAGAAACCAAAAGAACAGTAGAACAGATCAACGAAACTAGGAGCTGGTTCTTTGAAAGAATTAACAAGATTGATAAACCCCTGGCCAGACTTATCAAAAAGAAAAGAGAAATGACCCAAATCAACAAAATCATGAATGAAAGAGGAGAGATCACAACCAACACCAAAGAAATACAAACAATTATAAGAACATATTATGAGCAAATCTATGCCAACAAATTAGATAACCTGGAAGAAATGGGTGCATTCCTAGAGATGTATCAACTACCAAAATTGAACCAGGAAGAAATAGAAAACCTGAACAGACCTATAACCACTAAGGAAATTGAAACAGTCATCAAAAATCTCCCAAGAAACAAAAGCCCAGGGCCAGATGGCTTCCCGGGGGAATTCTATCAGACATTTCAAGAAGAATTAATACCTATTCTCCTGAAACTGTTCCAAAAAATAGAAATGGAAGGGAAACTTCCAAACTCATTTTATGAGGCCAGCATTACCTTGATCCCAAAACCAGACAAAGACCCCATCAAAAAAGAGAATTACAGACCAATATCCTTGATGAACATGGATGCAAAAATTCTCACCAAAATACTAGCCAATAGGATCCAACAGTACATTAAAAGGATTATTCACCAGGACCAAGTGGGATTTATTCCTGGGCTGCAAGGCTGGTTCAACATCCGCAAATCAATCAATGTGATACAATACATTAACAAAAGAAAGAGCAAGAATCATATGATCCTCTCAATAGATGCAGAAAAAGCATTTGACAAAGTACAACATCCTTTCTTGATCAAAACTCTTCAGAGTATAGGGATAGAGGGTACATACCTCAATATCATAAAAGCCATCTATGAAAAACCTACAGCGAATATCATTCTCAATGGGGAAAGGCTGAGAGCTTTTCCCCTAAGGTCAGGAACATGGCAGGGATGTCCACTATCACCACTGCTATTCAACATAGTATTAGAAGTCCTAGCCACAGCAATCAGACAACAAAAAGAAATCAAAGGCATCCAAATCGGCAAAGAGGAAGTCAAACTCTCACTCTTTGCAGATGATATGATACTGTATGTGGAAAACCCAAAAGACTCCACCCCAAAACTGCTAGAACTCATACAGGAATTCAGTAAAGTAGTAGGATATAAAATCAATGCACAGAAATCAGTGGCATTCCTATACACCAACAACAAGACAGAAGAGAGACAAATCAAGGAGTCGATCCCATTTACAATTGCACCCAAAACCATTAGATACCTAGGAATAAATTTAACCAAAGAGGCAAAGGATCTGTACTCAGAAAACTATAAAATACTCATGAAAGAAATTGAAGAAGACACAAAGAAATGGAAAAACGTTCCATGCTCATGGATTGGGAGAATCAACATTGTGAAGATGTCAATGCTACCTAGAGCAATCTACACATTCAATGCAATCCCCATCAAAATACCATCCACTTTTTTCAAAGAAATGGAACAAATAATCCTAAAATTTGTATGGAACCAGAAGAGACCCCGAATAGCCAGAGGAATACTGAAAAAGAAAAGCAAAGCTGGCGGCATCACAATTCCGGACTTCCAGCTCTATTACAAAGCTGTCATCATCAAGACAGTATGGTACTGGCACAAAAACAGACACATAGATCAATGGAACAGAATCGAGAGCCCAGAAATGGACCCTCAACTCTATGGTCAACTTATCTTTGACAAAGCAGGAAAGAATGTCCAATGGCAAAAAGACAGTCTCTTCAACAAATGGTGTTGGGAAAATTGGACAGCCACATGCAGAAGAATGAAACTGGACCATTTCCTTACACCACACACAAAAATAGACTCCAAATGGTTGAAAGACCTAAACGTGAGACAGGAGTCCATCAAAATCCTAAAGGAGAACATAGGTAGCAACCTTTTCGACCTTAGCCGCAGCAACTTCTTCCTAGAAACATCGCCAAAAGCACGGGAAGCCAGGGCAAAAATGAACTATTGGGATTTCATCAAGATAAAAAGCTTTTGCACAGCAAAAGAAACAGTCCACAAAACCAAAAGACAACCGACAGAATGGGAGAAAATATTTGCAAATGACATATCAGATAAAGGGCTAGTATCCAAAATCTATAAAGAACTTATCAAACTCAACACCCAAAGAACAAATAATCCAATCAAGAAATGGGCAGAAGACATGAACAGACATTTCTCCAAAGAAGACATCCAAATGGCCAACAGGCACATGAAAAAGTGCTCAACATCGCTCGGCATCAGGGAAATCCAAATCAAAACCTCAATGAGATACCACCTCACACCCGTTAGAATGGCTAAAATTAACAAGTCAGGGAACGACAGATGTTGGCGGGGATGTGGAGAAAGGGGAACCCTCCTACACTGTTGGTGGGAATGCAAGCTGGTGCAACCCCTCTGGAAAACAGTATGGAGGTTCCTCAAACAGTTGAAATTAGAGCTACCGTTCAATCCAGCAATTGCACTACTGGGTATTTACCACAGAGACACAAATGTAGGGACCCGAAGGGGTACGTGTACCCCAATGTTTATAGCGGCAATGTCCACCATAGCCGAACTGTGGAAAGAGCCAAGATGCCCATCGACAGATGAATGGATAAAGAAGAGGTGGTATATATACACAATGGAATATTATGCAGCCATCAAAAGGAATGAGATCTTGCCATTTGCAACGACGTGGATGGAACTGGAGGGTGTTATGCTGAGTGAAATAAGTCAATCAGAGAAAGACATGTATCACATGACCTCACTGATATGAGGAATTCTTAATCTCAGGAAACAAACTGAGGGTTACTGGAGTGGTTGGGGGTGGGAGGGATGGGGTGGCTGGGTGATAGACATTGGGGAGGGTATGTGCTACGGTGAGCGCTGTGAATTGTGCAAGACTGTTGAATCACAGTTCTGTACTTCTGAAACAAATAACGCAACATATTTTAAGAAAAAAGAAAAAGAAGAAGATAACAGGAGAGGAAGAAAAGGGGAGTATGTCAGAGGGGGAGACGAACCATGAGAGATGATGGACTCTGAAAAACAAACTGAGGGTTCTAGAGGGGAGGGGGGTAGGGGGATGGGTTAGCCTGGTGATGGGTATTGAGGAGGGCACGTTCTGCATGGAGCACTGGGTGTTATGAACAAACAATGAATCATGGAACACTGCACCAAAAACTAATGATGTAATATATGGTGATTAACATAACAATAAAAAAAAAAAAAGAAATGGGCAGAAGACATGAACAGACATTTTTCCAAAGAAGACATCCAAATCGCCAACAGACGCATGAGAAAGTGCTCAACATCACTCGGCATCAGGGAAATCCAAATCAAAACCTCAATGAGATACCACCTCACACCCGTCAGAATGGCTAAAATTAAGAAGTCAGGAAACGACAGATGATGGCGGGGATCTGGAGAAAGGGGGACCCTCCTGCACTGTTGGTGGGAATGCAAGCTCGGGCAACCACTCTGGAAAACAGTATGGAGGTTCCTCAAACAGTTGAAAATAGAGCTACCATATGATCCAGCAATTGCACTACTGGGTATTTACCACAAAGATACAAATGTAGGGATCCGAAGGGGTACGTGCACCCCAATGTTTATAGCAGCAATGTCCACAATAGCGAAACTGTGGAAAGAGCCAAGATGTCCATCGACAGACGAATGGATAAAGAAGATGTGATATATATACACAATGGAGTATTATGCAGCCATCAAAAGGAATGAGATCTTGCCATTTGCAACAACATGGATTGAACTGGAGGGTGTTATGCTGAGTGAAATAAGTCAATCAGAGAAAGACATGTATCATATGACCTCACTGATATGAGGAATTCTTAATCTCAGGAAACAAACTGAGGGTTGCTGGAGTGGTGGGGGGTGGGAGGGATGGGGTGGCTGGGTGATAGACATTGAGGAGGTTATGTGCTATGGTGAGCACTATGAATTGTGCAAGACTGTTGAATCACAAATCTGTACTTCTGAAACAAATAATGCAACATATGTTAAGAAAAAAGAAAAAGAAGAAGATAGCAGGAGGGGTAGAATGAAGGGGAGTAAGTCGGAGGGGGAGACGAACCATGAGAGACGATGGACTCTGAAAAACAAACTGAGGGTTCTAGAGGGGAGGAGGGTAGGGGGATGGGTTAGCCTGGTGATGGGTATTGAAGAGGGCACATTCTGGGTGGAGCACCGGGTGTTATGCACAAACAATGAATCATGGAACACTACATTAAAAACTAATGATGTAATGTATGGTGATTAACATAATAAAAAATAAAAAAAAGAAAGAAAGAAAAAAAGAAATTACTCAGGTCTGAATATGGGTTTTAACAATTCACATTTATGTAAGAAAACATATCATCCATACTAAAAATTAATGTATAAAAATTATTTTGTATTACTAATTATTAATAAGTATTATGTATTACTAATCTATATAATTACTGAAACATATCAATATTTCTAATGATTAACTTCCGTTTAATTCTATGGCTTTGCTATACCAATTACATTCTTTTCAATGTTTGAATCTCTTCAGTTCCTTTGTCCTCCCTCCATCCCTCCTTCCCTCCCTCCCTCTCTTTCTTTCTTTCTTTCTTTCTTTCTTTCTTTCTTTCTTTCTTTCTTTCTTTCTTTCTTTCTTTCTTTCTTTCTTTCTTTCTTTCTTTCTTTCTTTCTTCTCTCTCTTTCTTTCTTTCTTTTTCTTTCTTTCTTTCTCTTTCTTTCTTTCTTCTTTCTTTCTTCCTTCCTTCCTTCCTTCCTTCCTTCCTTCCTTCCTTCCTTCCTTCCTTCCTTCCTTCCTTCCTTCCTTCCTTCCTTCCTTCTTCCTTCTTTTCTTTCTTTGGCAATCTTACAATTTGGATATAAAATACAAAAGAAGATTATGAAAAAGCCCAAAAGAATGTAGTACATAGCCAATTTTGTTTAAAGAACCCAAAGACTGCAATTTTTTAAGGAACTCTGCCAAAATGAACCTTTCTAAAGATTTCTTTGTGAGACATGGCTTCAGGCAGAGGAAACTCTTATTTGTGTGCCAGCAGCTGATGATGTGAGATGTGAGCGGTTAACACCACACACTTTCCGGCACTTGCATTGTGATTCGCTGTTAACTAATGACTGCTCAAAATCCTATCAAAGTAAACTCAGTTTGTTGCCTTAGGAGATTTCCCTCACTTATAACCAGGAAAGTCAAGTGAAATCTTTGTGTTCGTGTGTTCCTTTTTGTAGAGCTTGTGAAAGACTGACAGGGAGTTTTTATCAAGCAAGAACATGTTCTTTTTTTTTTTTCTTCTCTTTTCTTTCTTCCTTCCATTCCTTCTTTCTTCCTTCCCTCCCTCCCTTTGTCCTTCCTTCCTTCCCTCCTTTCAATTGTTCTTTATCTCTTTCATTCCCCCCTCCCTTTTTGTCCCCCACAACACGGTCTTAAGACTGAAGGGCCCCATTCTTTGAAAAGATAGTTCAAGACAAAGAGGTGTCCAAAAGATCTCTAAGAGCTAAGGATTCCTCTCATCAGAAGTGGAAGGAGAACCTTCCTTGTTCTTGGCATTCCTGCCCTTTCTGTAAGCCAGTGATACTCCTGTACATTCATCTACAAGTATAGCCTAGAGCAGACCTCAGCCTACAGTAGGGGCTGTGAAACCATGAACATAGACTAATCATGATCCTATTCATCTAGCACATAATAATAGCAGCAACAACAACAAAAGATAATATTTAGCAATTTAAACACTTTAAAGCCAGGTCACAGTTGCAAGAATGTTTCCTGTTGCACCTAGAATTAAAAAGTGCCGGTTAAGTATATTATATTTGGAGCTACTTTAAGAGTAAAATGATTCTATAACGTTCAAGTATATAAAGACGATTACAAATATAATTTTGTAAGACAAAAACACAGAGAAATATCTGATAAACGAATATATACATTCATTTATCAGAATCCATCGGTTGTGACATACACTATTTTAGGATGCTTAAACAAAATGAAATTATTGGGTGGATACAGGGTAGTTCATAGGATTGAAGGAAAAATTGACAAGGACATGAAATAGGATAACTCCTGCGATACAAGGTGGAAACTCATGGTTTGCTGTTTTTGAACTGATAGCAAAAAACACACACATACACAAAAACAAAGAAAGAATTTCAGTACAAACTTCTTTCTGCCCACAAAATATTTTATTAAAGATTCAATTCCCAGGAAAACTACTGGTCTATCTTAAACTAAAATCCCTTACATATCACTGATTAAGATCCCTTTCAGAAAGAAATTAAATGGAAGTGAGTTATTTCCCTAATGGAAATTTGAGGAACTGTAACCATACAAGGGGTATTTTCTCTCACAAACAAGATAAAGAGACACTTATTATGACCACACCCCCCATACACTGCCTGCTATCAT
This sequence comes from Eumetopias jubatus, assembly GCF_037043125.1. Lineage (NCBI taxonomy): Eukaryota > Metazoa > Chordata > Mammalia > Carnivora > Otariidae > Eumetopias > Eumetopias jubatus. The sequence goes on along the minus strand of NW_028274809.1, from coordinate 168,511,722 downwards.
ATAGGCACATTCATATTTCTGTACAGACTTCTACAGTATATCTACTAAACATTATATATTGCTATTGTAATATGCAATCTAAGCACAGCATAAATGGAGAATAATTATAATATTATAGATAAGTATGATTTTAAAAATGTATATAAAATTTAATATACATAAACTAAATTTAGTTTTGTAAATAGTGCTTGGGTAAAGGAGTAATCATAATAGGTGAGATTAGACATGAGTATTTTTGAGCATGCAGGAGAACAAATTATTTTAAAATTACATCTGCTCCCTTAAATATTTTATATTACAATATTTAATGTACTTGAAAATGTCAAAATAATCATTAAGCTACAATGTAAAATATTTGTATTTAGAAGAAATGCATTCTATTCATGCCTTTTCCACTTAATAGTTGTATTCCTAATAGAAAATTATTTAAACTCTCTGAATTTCTCTCCAGGACAGCAAAAGAAGAATAAAGCCTATCTTACAATCTTTTCTTATAGTTAAAATAAAAGGATTACTATATTAGTGATTTTGATGCTGAAAATATGATTAAATGGTATATTCTGGTAAAAATTCAAATAACCAGGACTAGAAGGTGAATATTTAGTCATTTTAAGTTGACATTAAGATAGTCATAGGAGTAGCAGTTGAAGGTGAGAGTTTAGATTATGAACCTTTTTGATAATCAAATGAAATCAGCATACACTGCATCCAGAAAAGTGCTCAAAAGTATACATATTTCAAAAGTCTCCATATAATGTATTTTATTGCTTTATGATTTTAATTACTTTTGACAGAATATGAGCATACTATTTAAAATTATTGAATTAACGTAACAACATCTTGAATATCTGGTCAATCAGAAATAGCTTGAATTGACTGACCACTGACCCTATGCAAGATATATTTCTAGATATTGGAAAACAACAGAAGACAAAACAGAAAAGATTTGTTCTCTTGGATTTATCATTCTATGGGGAGGGAAACATAATAAACAATAAACATGAATATTATGTAGTTTTTAAAATAATATAAACTTAGTAAAGAGATTAGAAATTCTGTAGGAGATGGTTGAAATTCTAAATAGATTGGTTATGGTAGTGTGGGGCAACCTGATCAGGTGAAAGCTGGCAGCAGGGGTGGGGGGTGCGGAGAGTGAAAGAATTCACCTGAGGCAGAAGAAGAAGGGAGACAGAAGTTTACTGACTACACTGCGCGACAGCAGCAGGCAGGGCAGCAAAGAAGAGACTGTGTGCCATGAGGCAGTAGTGGGGGGCTGTAGTTAAGGGAGGGGAAGGTGAGGAGTTATGGGAACACATGAAAATTTCCTCTTTGGTGCCTGTCCCTGGTTGTAAGTAGTCCATTGGTCCTATGGCTTACGAATTTTTTTTTTTAAAGATTTTATTTATTTATTTGACAGAGAGAGAGCCAGAGAGCACAAGCAGGGGGAGCAGCAGAGGGAAAGGGAGAAGCAGGCTCCCCACTGAGCATGGAGCCCATGCAGGGTTTGATCCTAGGACTCGAGGATCATGACCTGAGCTGAAGGGAAGGCTGATGCTTAACTCATTGAGCCACCAAGGTGCCCCAGGCTTATGGATATTTTGAGGTGGGTCGCCTAATCGGCCTATCTGCATTCAGTCTTGTGGTCACTGTGGGTCCCTTTACCTTATGCAGGTTTCCATTGCTCAGGTTTATTGTCTAAAAGCGGCCTCTACAGGTAGCACTTACTTAAGAAATGAAGGAAGTTGACAGAATTAGTTCTGCTGATATCCAGAAGATGGGTGGGAGAGAACTGCAGTACAAAGGTCCTAATTTGAGCAGAACTATCAAAGACTTATAGAAAGGGTTGGAAGGCCAAGACACAGAGAAAGTTCTTTTTTTTTTTTCATTTTATGATGTTACATTAATCACCATACATCATTAGTTTTTGATGTAGTGTTCCATGATTCATTGTTTGCATATAACACCCAGTGCTCCATGCAGTACGTGCTCTCTTTAATACCCATCACCAGGCTCACCCATCCCCCCACCCCCCTCCCCTCTAGAACCCTCAGTTTGTTTCTCAGAGTCCATAGTCTCTCATGGTTCGTCTCCCCCTCCGATTCCCCCCGCTTCATTTTTCCCTTCCTACTATCTTTTTTATCCACTTCTGATAAAAGGCATTCTTATCTCACAGAAATCTCTTGGGCACTGATAGGTATTGAACTGAGCTTTTCAAGGAATTGGGCCCTCCATTTTACCTGGTGTGTTTGCTGACTAAGAAGGAGAATAGCATTTTAGAGAGCAGTAAGAATTATGCAGAAGTAGTCAGAACACTGGGCAAGTAAGGAGCATTTTTGTTTTAGTGGAAAAAAACTAAACACTCAGAAATGAAAGTATTTTGCCCAAGATTACTCAGCTAGTCAATGGACTGAATTCTTAGTTTTCTTTCATCTTATTCTAGGTATTTTGTTTGTCATTGGAGATTTACATGTAAACAGCATACTCATTTTATTTTTGTTACTGCTGTTAGCAATAGTGTTTGAAATCTAGAGACCACAAACTTAGGTATGCATTTAGTATTTTAGGAGAAAAAAAAACTTTGAATATGTTTAAATAGAATTAAAAAGAAGTGAGAAGGATAAAATGAGGAAGGGATCAAAAGCTTCAACATTCAAGAGTCTAGGAGATGAATTTTATCGAAGAGGGTCCACAATCCTCAGTAGTGATAGATTTATCTTTAATGTCAAGTATAAATGCATGCACAGGTAATGAACAAGAATAAATGTCAGAGGGATTGAGCCATTTCTGTAATATGAATAGTCAGGCAGATAAATTTATATTCCCACTGAAAACGACTAAAAGTGCTGGATTAAAAATTTTTTAAAGTACACGAAACAAACAGCAGCAAAAACAGTAACACTTTTGTATTAAAGAGCTGGCAAGCTAATGTAGATAAATCAGTATTTACAAAATATAAATGGAATCCTAAAGCTGATTATGAAAAGGGAGAATTTGCCAAACTGACTTGAGTTTTGCATTGGAAACAAAGGGCCCAGCCTTTGGCCACTGACAGTGGAGGATTAAGCAGGAATCCCCAATCAGTAAACCTGGGACCAACGGGTTAAATCCTCAGCTTGAGGGTAAACCAGAAGTAAACACTCCCCACTCCCACAACCTCATTAAAGGACAAGAGGAATTACATTATTTAACACTAAGCACAGGAGAAGCAAAAACAGAAATAAAACCTGAGAAATAATGACTAGCTTGGCCTCAGTCAGATTTGTGGTCCAAATTCCAAGTAACTAGGTAAATTTGAAAAAGCCTCAGTGAAGAATTAATTTAAAATTTTCATAATCTGTTAGTGGCTAAGGGGTTGAACAAGGGAGAAAGCAAATCGTCTCTGGAAGCATGTATGGTCAACATAATTCTCAATTATATCTTTATGCCACTGTTGGCTGCATCTGTGAGGGAATGAGGTCTGGGGCTTCCTATTCTGTCTGATGTCACTCCCGAGGTATTTGGTTTTTATTGGCGAGTTATAACATTCATTAATTGTTCTGTACAATATTTTGTTCTATGAATATTGCCTAAAGCATGACTCATTGTGCCTAAACTGTGTGAAAATATGGTGTATGCTGAACACACCTGCTTTCCTCATGAAAGACTAGAATTGTGGTATATGCTAGGCAGAGAATGATGGTATGATCAGTCTCCAATAAAAACCCCGAGCATTTTGTCTCTAATAAACTTTATTGAATAATATTTCCACTTTTCTTACAGATCGTCTGAATTTTTCATATTAATTTTTATGTATTTTATATGATTCATTCTTCATATTCAGGGAAGACATGACAAGGCAAAGGGTTTTGATTTCTAAGTCCTTATGTAAACCCACAGGAGATAAGTGGTTTCCCTTAATAGTTTCAATTGGGGGGGGAATCTTATTAAAAAAAGTATTCTTTGCTTAGCACTGAGATCCTAATTCAAGAATCACAACAATTTCCACTGGTATGAAGGGGTTGTATAATAAGAATAGGAGGTGGAAACAGACCTGTACAACCATATAAATAACAATAAGGTTACCATGAGGAGATAATACCTTTGAATAAGAAGAGTTACAGTAGATGTGATTTTACTAAACCTAGGCAACTATCTCTGGACTGTCTGTTCTCCAAGGTACCACATTTATTATTATTATTTTTTAATTTATGAAATGTTTTATTAAATTATCTCTGTTTACCACCAGGTATATTAATCCTTGTGGAGGAAAGAAAAGTGCTGATTTATTCTCAGTGTCTGCTCAAAAGCCACAATGATAGTAAAGACTTCGGGAAACAAAGTGATTTGGGTAATATAAATAAGAATATGACAGTCTTTAGGTTAAGTCCTATGTCAGGCTGTTTGGAATCTGCTCTACTTTTCTTCTGCAACAATGTTCCATAATTTTTTCCCCACAAATGATTAAATATATATTATTAACAAGAATGCATATTAACTAGATCAAGATCCCCTTAGAAATTTCTCTTTTTTGAAAGTTTATATTTTAGGGGTGCCTGGGTGGCTCAGTTGGTTAAGCATCTGCCTTGGGCTCAGGTCATAATCCCAGGGTCCTGGGATTGAGCCCTGCGTGGAGCTCCCTGCTCAGCAGGGAGCCTGCTTCTCCCTCTCCCTGCTGTTCTCCCTGTCAAATGAATAAATAAAATATTTTTTAAAAAAGTTTATATTTTACAAATCAGTTTTACCATAGCATTCTTAGTTCTTTAGTTCTTATAATTACTCAAATCTGAGTTATAAAATCAAAATGGAAAAAAAGAATGGGGCACACATGTTTAAAAAAGAATGCTGACTGCTTCTTTGTATTAAATTGCTCCAATAAAGAATGAATTGGCACGTTATAGTCATTTAATTAGGAAAAGAGTATTTTATTTTTATCTCTTATATCACAACTTACAAAATAGTGACTTTAATGGTTCTGCTCACTTAATTATGTCAACAATTAAGAGACTGTTAAACACAAAGCTATAACTTGTCTTGTTGAGTTTGATTCATTTTACCGGCCTACTTATATTTCAACTGATTCCTTTAAGTATTTGAATAAAATCAATGTTATAATGAAACAAAATGATATGGATGCTGTTATTTTGATTGGGTACACTGTAATTTAACTTAACAATATGAGTAAAAAATAAAATGTAAAATATAATTTAAATATAATTAATTCTTTTATATAATATCTTTTGATGAGTCAAAATTATTACAGTGAACTTGGTCTTTGTTTTTAGTTAACATTTTAATTCTCTTTCTGGCATTTATGAACACAATGCCCTGGGGTATTTTCTTAATCTCTTTATACCACAATGTCAAAACTATTAAAGGGAGGATTCATCATATAATAGGAGTTACTGCTTAAAATTGTGTCCCAGATTAATGAGATTAAAACACATTAATGAGATAAAACCCACAGAATGCATATCATTGACAAATTAATTATGCCATAAAAGTTAACCCTAATTATAGTATTATACTTTTTCCTTTTTTATCATTATTTGTCAGTCCCCTTGCATCCACACCGTCTGCCCATAAGTCACTAAATAATGGGTTTTCTCAAAATTTGGCTTTTTTTGTTGTTTTTGTCCTCACTGTGGATTTTTTCCCTTGACAATCTTATCCACATATGTGTACATTTAATGCTTCTTTGTGTATGATGGATCTGAATATAAACATCACTACATATTATTCATCCAAACTGAATCAATATTTCCAAATGATTATGTAATATAATTATAAGGATATTTCAAAACAACTCAGTGTTGGTCTGTGAAATAAAAATTAATGAGAGTATTTCTCTAAAAACTTGATTTATACTAGCATTCCTCAGTCAAGGTCTTTACCATTCATCCTACTACACAGAGCATTTATAGAGCTGTCATTATTGACCCTTCCTACTCTTCATCTTTCTACACCCAAGCATTCATCAAACTAGATTTAAACACATAAATGCTTATTAAAATAGACTCATTTTTCTTAATCTCTGATGCACTTTCATATTTCAACTTCTCATCCTCTCCCATTAGAACTGCTGCTATCACCTTCCAACTAGTATCTTCACATGTATTCAATCTCTGGATTCTACTTCAACCATTTTTTGTATTAAAACTGAAGTGACCTTAATAAAATGCAGATGCAATCATACCAACCCTCTGCTTAAAGCCCTGCAATCTGTTTTGACTGGGAGAGAATTGTTAGAGTATGAATTTGGTGGTATGGGCATGGGTCTGATATGTCTGTTAAGAATATTTGACAGCTGATAAAAACAATAATGATATTTGCTGGCATTTTTGAGTATTTGCTGAGGTAGCCACTGAACTAAGAATATGACAGGCATTAATTATCTCATTCAACACCCACAAAAAGTCTGAGATTATTGATAACCTTAATTACTACCACTAATGATCAAGTAACTAAAATGTTAAGCAAGTTGATATACAGAGAACCCTAAAGATTCCATTAAAAACCCTTAGAACTAATAAGCAGATTTAGTAAAGTTGCAGGATACAAAATCAACATACAAAAGTCAGTTGTGTTTCTATATACTAACAACTCTCTGAAAAAGAAATTAGGAAAACAATCTCATGTACAATATAACCAAAAAGAATAAAATGCTTAGGAATAAACAACTATGGAGGTAAAAGACTTGTATATGGAGAATTACAGAACAGTGATGAAAGGAATTAGGCAAGAGAAACAAATCCCACCATACATGACAACATGGAGGATATGATGCTAAGTAAATTAAGGCAGTCACAAAAAAACAAACACTGCATGATGCCATTCATATGAGGTATCTAAAATGGTCACATCCATAGCATCAAAGAATGGGATAGTGGTTATAAGGGCTGTGGGGGGTGGGGGTGATGGGGGAGGAAAGAAACTATGAACGGGCATGGTACTTCAGTTAAGCAGTTTGAATAAGCTCCAGAGATACATTGTACAATGATGTACCTATAGCCAACAATAATTTTTGTATACTGAAAATTTTCAGAGGGTAGATCCCATGTTAAACTTCCTTGTGAAAAAAAAAAAAAGAAACTTTAAAAAATTGGTCAAAGTCCCTTTGTTAAGCATGGACACCTGACTAGTGTATTTGTATTTAATCCCTCTGCTTTTGAAGAACACTTACAGTAGGGGGATCTTTGCTTACAAATGAGAATGGGTTGATTTTATTCATAAATAACTATTGATCAAACAAGATCAAATACAGAATATATACCAAATAGTTGCTATAATTGGACTAAGGCAGGGGTGGGGAAACTAGACAACTATTCAGTGTGGTAACGAGTTAACAAGGAACACGTATTTTCTCATTTCACACACAAAATATACTGAATAAAATGCAACACATATACTTATCTAAGATAAACACAAGTAAGAAACATTTCAGAAATTAAAGCTAGAGTAGCAAGACAAGCTACATAGAGATAGCTCATCAGTGGATAGAAACTGAACGTAGGATTTAGGGTCTGGAGTCAAAATTCCAAAAACTGGGTGATAACTCTTTACTCTCTTTAATGACTGGGAGCTGGAACTAAGCATTAAAGTGTAAGTATTCATCCTGTGAATGAGTACAAGATAAAAAAAGGGAAAATATCATGCTGCCCCTCACCCCACCCTAGCCCCCGCCACCGTCTTGACAGAATACCATATCTCTAGTTAAACTTTTGTGTTTCGAGCTGAGGCCAAAGGGAAACAATCCTTACAAATTTTTAACAACCAAGTGTCTAAAGGTTTTCCTTGACATGAGCTTCAGTTAAAAATGTGTTCACAGTAAAAAATTATAAACCACATGGGGAAATGAATTGCCATCAGAGTGGTAATCTACATTCCAAAACCGTAGGTCAACCTCTAAAAAATGACTACTAGTGCACTGAGAATTGAGTAATTAGTAATTAGAACATAGAGCCTAAAAGAGTATTAACATGGTGAAAGAGCAACTGGTAATAATTTCCATTTTCTGGCCTGGTTAACTGGGTGGATGATGGTACCATCCACCAAGTTGAAAAATGCAAAAGAAAATGTTGGGCAAAAATCACATGTTCAGTTTGGCACATTTGGATTTGGAGATGCCTGTGGCACACTATCTTAGTCAACTTGGGTTACCATAACAAATATCATTCGGTGAAAATAAATACAAATTTATTTTCTCACAGTTCTGGAGGTTGGGAAATTTAAGACTAAGGTGCCAGCCAATTTGATTCCTTATGAGAGTTCTCTTTCTGGCTTGAAGATAGCTGCCTTCTTGCTCTCACATGATCTTTCCTTGGTGTGTGTGTGTGTGTGTGTGTGTGTGTAGAGAAAGAAAGGGAGAGCCCTGATTTCTCTTCTTATGTGGGCACTAATCTCTTCATGAAGTCCCCAACCTAATGACCTCATTTAACCATAATTACTTCCCAAAAGTCCCACCTCCAAATACCATCACAATAGGAGTTAGGGCTTCAAAATACGGATTTGGGGGAGATACAAACATTCATTCCATAACACTGATATATGTTTTCCTACCAGAAATGATATGTTTACTTGAGATGAATTTTTGTCATTAATCGAGAATTGTTAACACCAGTAATTAATAAAAGATAATTTGGATTCTACAGAAATCCCAATAATTTATCTTGAATTAATTCATTAAATTAACAAGACTTTGAGTGCCTATTCTATGCCAGTCATTGTCAAAAGCACTTGGAATACATCAGTGAATGAAATAAAGACTCTGACCTGAGGTGGCTTTCCTTATAAGAAGAGAGATGATAAACAATAAATGTAATAGATAAATAAATGATATGTCAAGAGGTAGTAGAATATGGAAAATTTCCATTTGAGTGTGCAGTGATAATGGGGCAAAATGATTGCATCTTTCTCTTTCTTATCTGTATCCTCTACAATATTATCTGGAAGTTCTGCCCTCATAAAAGGATATCTTTTTCCCTACACTTTGAATCTGACCTTGCCTTGAGACTTGCTTTAAGTAGTAAAATACAGTGGTACTGAAGTGTATCAGTTCTAATCCTAGACCTCAAGCACTGCATACTTTCACTTTCCAAATCTCTCCTTTCACCATGTGAATCCGATTGGGCTATTCTGTGAAGAATGAGAGACCACATGCATTAGAGCTGAGACATCCCAACTGGCCCAGCTAAGTGTGCAACATGCAGAAGAGTCTATCCAAGAGCAACAAGGGTCAACTTCCTTATTCACATCTGACCACCGATGTCACAGAGGACCAGCTGAGACAGTATGCATACATACACATAGCATATATGCATATATACATATAAATGTATAGGGATACGTATACACTAACACATACCTGCATACATATAGTGAAAATTTGTGAAAAAATATGCAAATGTAGAAAGTCATCATTCAAATAGCATCTACACATTAAAGCAGCTAGTTAACAAAAATTCTGTTTTAGACCATTTTCCAAACATATAGCATCTCTTTCCATCTACTGTCTTTGAGGCCTCTATGTTTTTTATTCTCTTGTAGAATAATGCACTTTATTCCAAAAATCAATGTGTTCCTTTTGGACTTTTATTAAGAACTATCCACTGGAAATCAGGAGCAGAATAGTGCAATCAAAGGAAATATGGATTGCATGCTTACTGGTTCTCTTCCATATGTTTTAACAGTATTAATTTAAATCATTCAATCCTCAACGTCATTCTATGGCATGTGTACAATTATTATATCCATTTACATACAAAAGAAAAGAAGCACACAGAGGTTAACTGTCCTTGGGCCACACAACTGAGGCAGAATTTGAATCCAGGTAATTTGATTCCCAAATCCTACTCATTACTATGCTATACTATGCCTATCAAAATCTAGCCCGGCTTTATATGTGTCCCTCTTTAAGTATTATACCTATATATTTTATGCATGACTGGCTATAAGGAAACATTTCCCTAAAATTGTCATTCAGAAAAGAGAGAAAGGCATTTTACATATGTGTTCCTTTTTAGTATTTTTTAACCCTTCTCTTAATGGTTTTACTTAAAAGTTAAAATGTTATTTTGCATATAACTACAAAATGATCACTATTTCATAAACAAATCTATTATAATCAACTTAGAAAACAATTCACTAAGCAGTTACTTTGGGAATATTGAGGATACATAACTATAGGAAGAAAGCCACAACTATTTTAATTTTAAGTGAATAAATATCCAAAGCTTCAGGTAAAAATCTTCATTAAGATAACACACACGTTTTTAAAAACTTCTGTATTTCAAATAACTTGAGCAAAAATGAAGGTGAAATTTTCAGGATAAGTAGGCTATATAACTCAAAAACTTCAGGGTTTATTATAAAGATCAAAGAGAAAGATAAAAAGTCTGGATACATTTTTTTTTTCAGTAAAAAATAGAAAGTAGAAAATATATAATTAATTTAGTACATTTCTTTGAAGCTTGTAGTTTAGCATTGCATTGACTAAATGATAAATGTGTAAACTAGATTAATAGGCTAATTATTCTAAGTAAACATTTGACAACTGCATCTGTAGTACTGTAAGTAATCAGCCATAGGCACCATTTTGGCACACATGCTATTAATAGTATCAACTTTGATTATTTGGTGTGCATGCAATACCCTTGGCTTTTTTACTTCCTGACTTCTGTTTGCTTGTTTTCTTGCTTGTTTGTTTTGCTTTGGATTTTCTCTTTAGAAAAACCAAAAAGGATAACCTTGCCTTAAATGTGTCATGTATACAGATACATCTGAATTGGCAAAACAAATAAATAAATGCACACATTATTTTCAAATATTACTTTTAAAAAAATTTTGTCTTTCAAAATATGCATTTATATATCAGTAAACAAAGATGTGCAAGACCATTTAAATTTCCTAATAGTATGCTATTGAATATCTATACTACAATTTATTAAGACACTCTACTATTACAGAAAATTTTAATTATTTTTATGTACTTACTTGTATAAACTGTGCTATTATATTCATATTCTCATCTACTTGTATATAGGTATTATCTTCTCTAAAAGAGTTAATAGAAGATACAAAGAAAAATGGTAATATGCATTGGCAGATTTGCTGTTAAGTTTCGGTATCGATTGGGCAACCAAATGGAGATATCTAGTATACAGTTGGGTAATGGGGTCTGGAGCCCATAAAATAAATCTTTGAATTTTACTCAACTAGGCCATTTTATGGATGGAAGTGCAAAGAACTAGAGAGTTAAGGCAATTGTCCAAGTTAACAGGTAGTAAGTGTCCGAGACAATATTTAAATCTCTAACTTGTCTAATTTCAAAATCTGTACAACCAACCATTCTCTATTTTTAAAAATCTTGTTATGCTCATATTAAGTTTTATATAAAGAGTAATTATTTCCAAAAATGGAAAATGAAGTGTCTCTAGGTAGGTGAAGAAACAGCGATAAATGACACACAAAAGAGACAATATGAACAGTGCAGTAGACATGATTATAGAATTGCCATCAGCTGGTTTTGCTTCCAAATGATACATTATTAATAATAATGCCAATAAGAACAATTGTTAAATGTTTATCACACAATAAGCAAGTGCTGCATCAATTACTGGATTTCACAATAATTATTATTGTTATTATCATTATTTCCATTTTACATATTCTAAGTTACATTAAAATATGTTTTCAGTTAATTTGTAAATAAATCCCTATTGATAAAACCAAACAGAAGTTCTCAATACTCATTTTGGCTGCATTATACCCAAAATGCACTTTTGATTTTACTCAGGTAAAAGGTAAATAAATAATCTTATGTCCCATTTTTATAATGCAAAAAAAACACCTGTGGAATATAAAAACTTTTGAGGCATAAAGTATCATAAAATGCATTTATTTTATGAAGCTATAGCATTCCATTGCCTGGCACCTGCAAACTTATTCTAAAATAAACTCTTTTTACTTATTTTTTGACATCATGTTTTCATAATTTTTATCCCATTTATCTTTTTTAAAAATTTCCCCACTAAATTTCATTTTGTTAAAAAGAGCACTTTGTCACATGAATAACATTGTCAAATAATATGAAAAACACAGTCTCAGCAGAATAAATTGGATTTAGCTTAGTATATAACAAGCACTCACCAAATATTAAAACATTCTTAGGAGCTAAAAAAATTAGCATTTTCAAATATTAGCATTTTCAAATATCTCTGACATTTGGAACTTTCAAAGTGTAGAAAATAGGTCAGGTATTCCCAGAACAGCAATCCAAATCAGAATAAGATTTCATATTTTAAAAAATATGCCACTTAAATAATTCTGAAGGCCATGGATCGTTTCATCTCTTATGCATTTATTCCTTTTTCTTCCATTTTGTTGAATATTGTATTCCATCTTATTGGTGTGGACTTATGTTCAAGTTAGCTATGTATTTTATTATTTTAATAATCCAGCAAAGAATCATGACCATCTAAGTTAGATGAAGGTCATGACATGCCTGAAAGCTAAATAGCTAATTGAATTTACCTGAGGGACAGATCATAGTTTCATATGCAGCTTCTCTAACCATATATTTATCAGTCATTATCAATATTTGACTTCAGTTCATATAATCGAGAAAAGAATATGTACTTCCTATAATAGTAAATATCTCAAGTAGGATAAACTGCAAAATAATTACAAAAATAATGCAGAACTATCCCTTTAACAATATCACATGTTACTCTAAGTGTTAAACTGAGGTCTTTACAAAATTAAAGCTAAGTACAAAGACATATTTAAATACTTAACATCAAATTTAGCATGGGACTTTATTTAAAATAATTCATTTGAAGCATATTGTTTCTATTTCTTCTTTCCATATGCACATTGGATATATAGAGTATGTGAACATTGATTTAATTAAGCGAATTATTTTGAGCAGCTGAGTCATAAACTGAGATATTTGGGAAGAAAAATGAGCAGTAGACAGTTTGGTATGTCAGGTTATTTAAATCAACTTCAAAATTTTTCTCTTTGAAATTTCTCCCAATTTCTGGTCCAAAGCTGTAAGGTAAACTGATATAATTAATGTTCAGGAAGATGCATCACTCCCTATTCCTACCAACTAAATAAATTATATTCTTTATAAATAACTTGCTTCCAAACAAGGCAAACAAGATGTTGAAAGAACTATGAAATTTGAGAAACTAATGTCTTTAGACCATGAAAACCCAAATGAAAATTGCAGCTGCAAAAATGTTTATGTATTACTCTGAAAAATTATGTTTAAGAGCAAAATTGAAGAATCCACAATTTCTTTTGGCTGAACCAATGCTAAATTTCATTTCAGAGGGAGAAGCATAGATAAAAGAAGATAGAAGCCAGACAATAATTTGACTTTTGTTAAATGATTCTTGTTCCACCTATACTAAACATCAATGGGGGGAAAAAAAAGAAAGAGCCAAATTAGGATATTATATAAGAATTTAGTCATTGTGGGGGCGGAGCAAGATGGTGGAGGAGTAGGAGACCTAGATTTCATCTGGTCTCAGGAATTCAGCTGAATAGGGATCAAACCATTCTGAACACCTACGAACTCAACAGGAGATCGAAGAGGAGAGTAGCAACAACTCTCTGAACAGAGAAGCGACCACTTACTGGAAGGTAGGACGTGCGGAGAAGTGAATCCGAGGCAATATTCGGGAGGATAGACGGCGGGGGAGGGGCCTCCGTAGGCCGCTTCTGGCAAGTGATAGAGCTGCGGAGCACAAAATCGGACCTTTTAGAAGTTGGCTCAGCTGAGGGACATCGCTGCCGTGGCTAAGCGGGGGGTGGAATCCTCCCGGGACAGTGTGGTCTCAGGACCCTTGGGGTCACAGAAAGACCGGGGGTGCCTGAGTGCGCCAGAACTCCCAGGTATCGGAGCGGGGAAGCCGGCTGCAGAGACAGAGCCGAGGCGCGGGCTCTCAGCTCGGGGTGGCCATAAACTGTGATCCGCGGCCCAGTCGGGCCACTGCTCCTCCAGCAGGGACCCAACCAGCGGCAGAGCTGGGGAGACTCCCCTTCCTTCCTGGGGAGGAGAGGCACGGGAACGCACCGCAGGGATCTGCTGGGTTTGGAAACTCCACACGGGGTCGGGTGCCAGAGATAGAAATGCTCGGTCACAGGCCAGGTGAGCACGGAGTGCGGCCGGAGACCAGGGAGACAGGAGTGTCTGCTTTTCTCTGGGGGCGCACTGAGGAGAGGGGCCCCGAGTTCTCAGCTCCTCCGGGTGGAGATTGGGAGGCCACCATTTTCGCCCTGGTCCTCCAAAGCTGTACCGAGAGCTTGCAGGGAACAAAAGCTCCTGAGAGCAAACTGGAGCAGCTTCCTTAGCCCAGAGCGACAAAGGCGGGGCAATTCCGCCTCCGGCAAAGACATTTGGAAACCACAGCAACAGGCCCCTCCCCCCAGAAGATCAGCACGAACAGCCAGCAAGCCAAGACCAAGTTTACCGATCAAGGAGAACAGGAGAACTCCAGCGCTAGGGGAATACTGCACATAGAATTCATGGCTTTTTTTTACCATGATTCATTAGTTCATCAAGGTTAATTTTTGTTGACTGTTTTTTTTTTTTATTTTATTTTTCTTTTTCCCTTTTTCAACCAACATCTTATCAATCCCTTTTTAAAAAAAAATTTTTTTTTCATTTTTAGAGTCATATTTTATCCCTTCATAGTAGTTACCCTTATTTTTGGCATATATATATATAAGTTGTTCTCTCTTTAAAATTTTGAGATACAGTTTCTTCTAACAGATCAAAATATACCCTAAATCACTAGTGTATGGCTTTGTTCTAGTCTCCTGCCTGATCACATTCTCTCCCTTTTTCCTTTTTTTTTTCTTAAATCTTCTTTCTTTTTTCAAAAAACTTCTTATCTTATCAAGTCCTTTTATAAAATCTTTTATAATTTTCATCTTTACAGTCATCTTCCATCCCTTCATTGTATCAACCCTTATTTTGTACATATATGTCTTTCTTCCTTTAAAATTTTAGGAGGCACTTTTTTCTAACAGACCAAAATACGCCCAAAATCTAGTGTGTAGCACTGATCTATGCACTAGCCTGATCATATTTGATCATATTCTGCTTTTTTTGTATTGTTCTGTTTTTGTTTTTATCTTTTTTTTTCTTTTTTTTTTCTCTTTCTTTTTTCTTTCTTTCCCTTTCTTTTCCCCTGGTTTCAGGTCTTTTCTGATTTGTATACAGTATATTTGCTGGGGACGTTGTAAACCTGTTAGCATTTTGTTCTCTCATTCATCTATTCTCTCTGGACAAAATGACAAGATGAAAAATATCACCTCAGCAAAAAGAACAAGAGGTAGTACCGTCAGCCAGGGACCTACTCAATGCAGACATTAGTACGATGTCGGACCTAGAGTTCAGAATCATGACTTTAAAGATACTAGCTGGGCTTGAAAAAAGCGTGGAAGTTATTAGAGAAACCCTTTCTGGAGAAATAAAAGAACTAAAATCTAACCAAGTCGAAATCACAAAGGCTATAGATGAGGTGCAATAAAAAATGGGGGCACTAAATGCTAGGATAAATGAAGCAGAAGAGAGAATCAGTGATATAGAAGACCAAATGATGGAAAATAAAGAGGCTGAGAAAAAGAGAGAGAAACAACTACAGGATCACGAGGGCAGAATTCGAGAGATAAGTGATACGATAAGACGAAACAACATTAGAATAATTGGGATCCCAGAAGAAGAAGAGAGAGAGAGAGGGGCAGAAGGTATACTGGAGCAAATAATAGCAGAGAACTTCCCTAAGGTGAGGAAGGACACAGGCATCAAAATCCAGGAGGCACAGAGAACCCCTCTCAAAATCAGTAATAATAGGTCAACACCCCGACATCTAATAGTAAAACTTACAAATCTCAGAGACAAAGAGAAAATCCTGAAAGCAGCTCGGGAGAAGAGATATGTAACCTACAATGGTAGAAACATTAGATTGGCAACAGACCTATCCACAGAGACCTGGCAGGCCAGAAAGGACTGGCAAGATATCTTCAGAGCACTAAACAAGAAAAATATGCAGCCAAGAATACTATATCCAGCTAGGCTGTCATTGAAAATAGAGGGAGAGATAAAAAGCTTCCAGGACAAACAAAAACTAAAGGAATTTGCAAACACAAAACCAGCCCTCCAAGAAATATTGAAAGGGGTCCTCTAAGCAAAGAGAGAGCCTAAAAGCAGCAAAGATCAGAAGGGAACACAAACAACATACAATTAACAGTCACCTTACAGGCAATACAATGGCACTAAATTCATAACTTTCAATAGTTACCCTGAATGTAAATGGGCTAAATGCCCCAATCAAAAGACACAGGCTATCAGATTGGATTAAAAAACAAGACCCATCAATATGCTGTCTGCAAGAGACTCATTTTAGACCCAAAGACACGCCCAGATTGAAAGTGAGGGGGTGGAAAACCATTTACCATGCTAATGGACACCAAAAGAAAGCTGGGGTGGCAATCCTTATATCAGACAAACTAGATTTTAAAACAAAGACTGTAATAAGAGATGAGGAAGGACACTATATCCTACTTAAAGGGTCTATCCAACAGGAAGATCTAACAATTGTAAATATCTATGCCCCGAACATGGGAGCAGCCAATTATATAGGGCAATTAATAACAAAAGCAAAGAAACACATTGACAACAATACAATAATAGTGGGGGACTTTAACACCCCCCTGACTGAAATGGACAGATCATCTAAGCAAAAGATCAACAAGGAAATAAAGACTTTAAATGGCACACTGGAACAAATGGACTTCACAGACATATTCAGAACATTCCATCCCAAAACAACGGAATACACATTCTTCTCTAGTGCCCATGGAACATTCTCCAGAATTGATCACATCCTAGGTCACAAATCAGGTCTCAACTGGTACCAAAAGATGGGATCATTCCATGCATATTTTCAGACCACAATGCTTTGAAACTAGAACTCAATCACAAGAGGAAAGTCGGAAAGAACTCAAAGACATGGAGGCTAAAGAACATCCTACTAAAGAATGAATGGGTCAACCAGGAAATTAAAAAAGAATTAAAAGAATTCATGGAAACCAATGGAAATGAAAACACAACTGTTCAAAATCTTTGGGATACAGCAAAGGCAGTCCTGAGAGGAAAGTATATAGCAATACAAGCCTTTCCAAGAAACAAGAAAGGTCTCAGATACACAACCTAACCATACACCTAAAGAAGCTGGAGAAAGAACAGCAAATAAAGCCTAAACCCAGCAGGAGAAGAGAAATAATAAAGATCAGACCAGAAATCAATGAACTAGAAACCAAAAGAACAGTAGAACAGATCAACGAAACTAGGAGCTGGTTCTTTGAAAGAATTAACAAGATTGATAAACCCCTGGCCAGACTTATCAAAAAGAAAAGAGAAATGACCGAAATCAACAAAATCATGAATGAAAGAGGAGAGATCACAACCAACACCAAAGAAACACAAACAATTATAAGAACATATTATGAGCAACTCTATGCCAGCAAATTAGATAACCTGGAAGAAATGGGTGCATTCCTAGAGATGTATCAACTACCAAAATTGAACCAGGAAGAAAGAGAAAACCTGAACAGACCTATAACCACTAAGGAAATTGAAACAGTCATCAAAAATCTCCCAAGAAACAAAAGCCCAGGGCCAGATGGCTTCCTGGGGGAATTCTATCAGACATTTAAAGAAGAATTAATACCTATTCTCCTGAAACTGTCCAAAAAATAGAAATGGAAGGAAAACTTCCGAACTCATTTTATGAGTCCAGCATTACCTTGATCCCAAAACCAGACAAAGACCCCATCAAAAAGGAGAATTACAGACCAATATCCTTGATGAACATGGATGCAAAAATTCTCACCAAAATACTAGCCAATAGGATCCAACAGTACATTAAAAGGATTATTCACCACGACTAAGTGGGATTTATCCCTGGGCTGCAAGGCTGGTTCAACATCCACAAATCAATCAACGTGATACAATACATTAACAAAAGAAAGAACAAGAATCATATGATCCTCTCAATAGATGCAGAAAAAGCATTTGACAAAGGACAGCATCCTTTCTTGATCAAAACTCTTCAGAGTATAGGGTTAGAGGGTACATACCTCAATATCATAAAAGCCATCTATGAAAAACCTACAGCGAATATCATTCTCAATGGGGAAAGGCTGAGAGCTTTTCCCCTAAGGTCAGGAACGCGGCAGGGATGTCCACTCTCACCACTGCTATTCAACATAGTATTAGAAGTCCTAGCCACAGCAAATAGACAACAAAGAGAAATCAAAGGCATCCAAATCGGCAAAGAGAAAGTCAAACTCTCACTCTTTGCAGATGATATGATACTATATGTGGAAAACCCAAAAGACTCCACCCCAAAACTGCTAGAACTCATACAGGAATTCAGTCAAGTAGCAGGCTATAAAATCAATGCACGAAATCAGTGGCAATCCTATACACCAACAACAAGACTGAAGAGAGACAAATCAAGGAGTCGATCCCATTTACAATTGCACCCAAAACCATTAGATATCTAGGAATAAATTTAACCAAAGAGGCAAAGGATCTGTACTCAGAAAACTATAAAATACTCATGAAAGAAATTGAAGAAGACACAAAGAAATGGAAAAACGTTCCATGCTCATGGACTGGGAGAACCAACATTGTGAAGATGTCAATGCTACCTAGAGCAATCTACACATTCAATGCAATCCCCATCAAAATACCATCCACTTTTTTCAAAGAAATGGAACAAATAATCCTAAAATTTGTATGGAACCAGAAGAGACCCCAAATAGCCAGAGGAATCTTGAAAAAGAAAAGCAAAGCTGGCGGCATCACAATTCCGGACTTCCAGCTCTATTACAAAGCTGTCATCATCGAGACAGTATGGTACTGGCACAAAAACAGACACATAGATCAGTGGAACAGAATAGAGAGCCCAGGAATGGACCCTCAACTCTATGGTCAACTCATCTTTGACAAAGCAGGAAAGAATGTCCAATGGAAAAAAAACAGTCTCTTCAACAAATGGTGTTGGGAAAATTGGACAGCCACATGCAGAAGAATGAAACTGGACCATTTCCTTACACCACACACAAAAATAGACTCCAAATGGTTGAAAGACCTAAACGTGAGACAGGAGTCCATCAAAATCCTAAAGGAGAACACAGGCAGCAACCTCTTCGACCTCAGCCATAGCAACTTCTTCTTAGAAACATCGCCAAAAGCACGGGAAGCCAGGGCAAAAATGAACTATTGGGATTTCATCAAGATAAAAAGCTTTTGCACAGCAAAAGAAACAGTCCACAAAACCAAAAGACAACTGACAGAATGGGAGAAAATATTTGCAAATGACATATCAGATAAAGGGCTAGTATCCAAAATCTATAAAGAACTTATCAAGCTCAACACCCAAAGAACAAATAATCCAATCAAGAAATGGGCAGAAGACATGAACAGACATTTTTCCAAAGAAGACATCCAAATGGCCAACAGGCACATGAAAAAGTGCTCAACATCGCTCGGCATCAGGGAAATCCAAATCAAAACCTCAATGAGATACCACCTCACACCCGTCAGAATGGCTAAAATTAACAGATGTTGGCGGGGATGTGGAGAAGGGGGAACCCTCCTACACTGTTGGTGGGAATGCAAGCTGGTGCAACCACTCTGGAAAACAGTATGGAGGTTCCTCAAACAGTTGAAATTAGACCTACCATTCAATCCAGCAATTGCACTACTGGGTATTTAACACAAAGATACAAATGTAGGGACCCGAGGGGGTACGTGCACCCCAATGTTTATAGCAGCAATGTCCACAATAGCCAAACTGTGGAAAGAGCCAAGATGTCCATCAACAGATGAATGGATAAAGAAGAAGTGGTATATATACACAATGGAATATTATGCAGCCATCAAAAGGAATGAGATCTTGCCTTTTGCAATGACGTGGATGGAACTGGAGGGTGTTATGCTTAGTGAAATAAGTCAATCAGAGAAAGACATGTATCATATGACCTCACTGATATGAGGAATTCTTAATCTCAGGAAACAAACTGAGTGTTACTGGAGTGGTGGGAGGTCGGAGGGATGGGGTGGCTGGGTGATAGACATTGGGGACGGTATGTGCTACGGTGAGTGCTGTGAATTGTGCAAGACTGTTGAATCACAGATCTGTACTTCTGAAACAAATAACGCAACATATTTTAAGAAAAAAGAAAAAGAAGAAGATAACAGGAGAGGAAGAATGAAGGGGAGTAAGTCAGAGAGGGAGACGAACCATGAGAAATGATGGACTCTGAAAAACAAACTGAGGGTTCTAGAGGGGAGGAGGGTAGGGGGATGGGGTAGCCTGGTGATGGGTATTGAGGAGGGCACGTTCTGCATGGAGCACTGGGTGTTATGAACAAACAATGAATCATGGAACACTGCATCAGAAACTAATGATGTAATATATGGTGATTAACATAACAATAGAAAAATTAAAATAAAAAAATATAAAGAAAAAAGAATTTAGTAATTGTAAAATAATATATTAAAATATATTTTGACTTACTTACTTATACTTTGACTTTGACTTGACTTACTTTGATCTTACTGATGAACTTACTTATGAATTTTTATTTGTATTTGCTTTATAGAGATTCACTCAAATTGTTTCATATTGAAGACTTTTTTTAGTTTTAATTATTTATGGGGTAGTGTCATTATTTACAGAACCACAACCCAGGTAAATACTTTTCTATAGGGCACATCTTGTATGAAACTCCATTTACCAAAACACTTATCAGGTTGCCTGTTTATTTCATTAGCACAAATGTTCAGTTTTATTTAAGATTAGATAAAAATTACTAAATGTTCAATATTATGTAATACTTTATAAAACATTATTTCCATTTTGTCTTGTTCACTGCTGTAACTCATAAGCTGGCATATAATGTCTACTTAAAGTCTGTGTTAAATAAATGTAAGTACAAGGCATATATCACCTCCATTTGCTGTACAAAGCTAGGTTCTGTTAAATAGGACAAAAGAAAATTAGATGGTTCCTTAGCTACTGTTCTCCACGGTAGTTTCTTTTGTGCATTTTATTCACATTAATATTTATAAAGCATGCACACACACATGCACATACACAATCGCGTACAAAAGGAAATGATAAATTTTATAGTCTTTTAATAAACCACAAAATCAATTAATTTGAAAATACACTGCATGATGTATCTAAAGATATGACATCTTTAGGTACATAAACATGAAAAGAGAAAAAAAGAACAGTTTATATAAGTGCTAAAAGGCAAGGCCTTTTGATCTGAGATTACTGTAATTATGGGATCAAATAAGAAAGTACCTAAAACTAAAATAACATAATTCTCCTATTTTTAGAGAAAGGAAAAAAAAACCCACAAAACAGATGACATAACAATGTGCTCCTTCCAGAAGAAGCAAAATAAAAAAACTACATACAGAAGATATCTAAAAATGGGGACTCTTTTACAAGAAAACAACTAATCTCTATATGTATGAGTGGAGAACTTTTAGATGGAATAAAAATAAGGTAAATAGAAACAGGACTCTCTGAAGAGAGCAAAAATAGTTTGCAGGATATAAGAAAAATTTCTAATTCTGTTAATCATGGCATAGGCCTAAAATGTATGATTTCAGTTATGACAGTAGAAAAAAGTGTTAATTTAAACATGTAAAAAATAAGATCAGATCCATCATATGAAGCCATCATAAAGATTACAAAGAAAAATAAGCTGAATTGTTTTGAAATGTTAAATATCTATATTTGTGACTTACTAAAATTTAGAGAAGTTTTTAGAAAAACAATTCTCCAAAATAAATGTGTGAATAATTAAAATATTTTGACAGGAACACTTTGTTTTTAAATTTTTTTTGTTTTTTATTAAAGATATATTTATTTATTTGAGAAAGAGAGCATGTGATTATGCATGTGAGTTGAGGGACCGGCAGAAGGAAAGAATCCTCAAGCTTAGGACTCCCCACTGAGTGTGGTCAGGTCCCAGGACCCATGAGATCATGACCTGAGCCAAAACCAAGAGTCAGATATCTTACTGATTGAGCCACTCAGGCACACCTGGAACACTTTGAATTGTCATCTTTCTACACACAGTTTTATAGATCAACGTCTTAAAGAGTAATATGTTTATTTCATATAAGTATGATCCTTAAAAGAAGGTACAAGATACATTTATAATTAAAAAGTAGAATAAAGTTAGAATGTAAAAAGGAAATTAACAAGTCACCCTGTCATAATAATACAGATGTGGTAATAACTCTATGATGTTATACCTTTAGAATAGAAGTCATTTAAATTCCTCTATGAAGAAACAAAAAGATTTTATATATAACAATGGAGCTTTATTTCATAACAAAAAGATATAATATGGTTACCACATGATGTATGGATGGTGGTAGGCCTTTCCTTCATCATTAAGTATGTCCGTTGAACACAAGATTGAAAAAAAATAGGAAAGGCATTCATCATTAATGTCAAATCTAAGTTGGAAGAAGAATAAGTCTATATAGCATATAGGTCTCTTGATTGAAAATAAATATGGAAATAATAAATGAGATAATGAATATAAAAGGACCCGGAATAGTTGTTATATCAATTTACTTAATAACTATTAGCCCTTATTCAGAAATTCCATTAAGTATATAAAGGCCAAGACTTTATACATTTTGTGCATCATTTACAGGAAAATTAATATGAAATTTGGTAAAAATATTTATTTAGAAGGGGAATGAATGATAAGAAATTATATATTTTAAAAGTACACAATACTGTCAACTTCACAAAATCAGGGAAATAGCATAATACTTCTAATATAAACTACCTCATGTATCATATAATGTATTTTTTCCTAAATTTCTTTATATTTTTTGATTGTTCACACACTAATGGTTAAATATTATCATTATCTATAGAGAGAATAGAAATATAATTTAATCATCTTCTTGCCTAATTAATCAATTTTAAATTTAATCTTTGATTTTTTGATATTAATATCTTTTTGGTATCAATATGTTTTTAGTTTCAATAATTATCTGCTTTTCATCTCCTGTCTTATATTTACTCATTACTCCTCCACATTATCTCTGATTAGGTTAGCTAGTGTTTGGTTTATTTTTGTTTATTTTGTTCAAAGAAACAAGATTGATTTACATGTTACTTCTATTCTTTTATGGCTTTCCATCTCATTGATGTTTCTTTTTCTCTTAGTTGTATTTCCAACTATCTATTTTCTTTTTGATTTCTTTTGTTGGTCTTATTCTTTTGTGTGTGTGTTGAGAATTAACTAAAAGAATCATCAGAAAGCGTGTTGCAGTATATTCTCCCATTCTAATCATTAGTTATGTTCTTTCGTAAAATACTGTGTTGTAGATAGTTTTTAAAAAGTCAATTTCAAAAATCGAATTTATATGTTAAATCACTAACTTTATGATATTTTATAGAAGTGCACATTTACAAAAAATCTGTTATTAACTGTGCTACTATATTTGAGGAATAATTTTAGAAACAAAAGTTTGTAGAAAAGATGATTAAATGAAAAACATTAACTTTTGGCATTCTTGAAATTTTACTCAAATACTAATAAAATGACATACTAAGGGTATAAATACACAAATTCAAGGACAAAAGAGAAAAGAGTAGCAAGAAAATTTTGGATCCTAAAAAGCAATTAGATGGATGCTAAATGATTTAGCAGACCTGGAAAATTTAATCTTAATCTGGCCATTGATTAAAGTAAAAATTTAAATTATAAAGCAAAAATTCCCCAAAGGCTTGAGAATTGGTGACACCTAGGACATTCAGATCCAGAAGTGAATTTAAGGGCATGTAAAAATTCAAATAAAGAAAACTGGTGTAAAATTTGTTTTCAAAATAATTATTGGAGTTATAAAAATAATACTAAAATTCAAAAAAAAGATTTTATTTGTCAAAGAGGGAGAGAGTGAACACAAGTAGGGGGAGTGGAAGGCAGAGGGAGAAGCAGGCTGTCTGCTGAGCAAGCTGCCCAACGTGGGGTTCAATCCCAAGACCCTGGGATCATGACCTGAGCCGAAGGCAACTGCTTAATCAACTGAGCCACCCAGGCATCTCAATGCTAAAACTTTAATAATGAAAACCCTAATGATAAAGTAGTAAAATGGCCATAAAGTAAAAACAATAAAACATTTCTTAACATCTCCACACCAGCATATTGGCTGTAGTTTCTGGCATATTTCACTCTTTCTATATCTCTTTAAAATTCAAAGTTATCTTTCCAATACATCACTTCTTGGACTACTTTGGTCTTATTTCTGGTTCCATTAAAATTCTGAAATATCTCTGACTTGGACTACAGAATATTTCCACATCACTAAAATCAATGGACATTTTCATTGTTATTTTACTTAATTACCCTTGGAAAGTTCATATGTACCCACAGTTATAAAAACCATCTCAGAGCAGAAAAATTATGCATTTTTACTGATAGAGGTTAATTCTAAATTAATACCTTCAAATAATTTTTAGAATTATTGTTAACACATAATTCAATATATCAAAACTAACAAATATCTTCCTATAATCCAGTCTTTTTTAATCATCTTAGTAAATGATTTATTGTCTATTATATTGTGTAAGTTATCAATGAATAACCCATGTTACCACTTTCTACCTAATTCTTCTTTGCTAATCTGTCATGAAATCCATCAATTTTACCTCCACAATAGCTCTAACAGTCACTACTATCTATCTTTATTGCTGTTCCCAATTTACCATCATATCTTATTTAAAATTAAACCTGCAATAACCAACTAAATATTCTACCTAAAATAGTTCTCCATTTTAAAAGTCTAGCTACTTTTTCAGACTTGTAGTTTGGGAAAATAATGGTAGCGGCTTGATTGCGAAAATTTTAAAAAAATTATATATACATGAAGATAAGAAAAAAAATCACACATGGCCCATGAATTTAGCATTCCTAGAAGACAGAAAATACTGCAACATTCAAATTACCCATGAATAAAGAGAAATATATTCCAAAAGATCTCCAACTTTCAGTTTACTACTGTGACTCCATTTACTCAGAGTAGAAAAAAAGGAGGCTCAGGAGACTCTCCAAAAGAGTAAAGGAGAGCTTAAACTGTACCTGAAACAACCTAGAAAGAAAAAGTCCACTGTGAATGCCAAAATGGCATCCTGGTTATCCACAACACTGGTTCCAAGGAAAGGACTTGAAAGTGAGTTGGACCAGATCTAGAAGACACAGAGAAGCATTCCATCTGAAGGAAAATCAGTTACATAGAAAGAGTTTATTCTCTTGGGAGGTGAGGAAGTGAAGGATTGATAAATTTCATATTAAAAATAAACACAGAGGCGCCTGGGTTGCTTAGTCAGTTGAGCAACTGATTATTGACTTTGGCTAAGGTCATGATCTCAGGGTTGTGAGACTGAGCTCTGAACAGGCTCTGCGCTCAGCAGGGAGTCTGTGGGAAACTCTCTTTATCTCTCTCACTCTGCCCCTCCCCTCCCCTCCCCTCTGAAATAAATAAATAAATCACACACACACACACACACACACACACACACACACACACACACACACACACGTTAGGAAAATACTAAAATAAAGAGCTATGAGTTGGTAGTGGGCACAGTTAGCCTTAACAGATTTTAAATCTATAAAGCTTCTAGAATACACATTGGGCTGCAAGCACATGAAGAGGACAAAAAACTAAGGAAATATGATAAAAACTACAGAATTATGGGCGCCTGGGTGGCTCAGATGGTTAAGCGTCTGCCTTCGGCTCAGGTTATGATCCCAGAGTCCTGGGATCGAGTCCCACATCGGGCTCCCTGCCCCTTGGGAGACTGCTTCTCTCTCTGCCTCTCTCTTTCTCTGTCTCCCATGAATAAATAAATTCTTTAAAAAAAAACTATAGAATTAGATCTATCTTAATACAAAGAAACTAGTAAATGTTAAGATGTTATCTCAAATCCTTGTGACAAAAATGAACTTTTATTTATTTATTTATTTATTTATTTATTTATTTTTAAGATTTCTTTTTTTTTTAAAGATTTTGTTTATTTATTTGAGAGAGATGGTGAGAGCAGGAACACAAGCAGGGGGAGTGGGAGAGGGAGAAGCAGGCTTCCCACTGAGCAGGGAGCCTGATGTGGGGCTTGATCCCAGGACCCTGGGATCATGACCTGAGCTGAAGGCAGATGCTTAATGACTGAGCCACTCAAGTGCCCCAAGATTTCATTTTAAACAAAAGATGTTTCACAGTTGGATAGCCATTCAGAAGAAAGGTAAAATTTGATCAATTCCTCACCACCATCAGGAATGAAACTTCAAAGATCAGAAATTTACTTGAAAAAAATTAAAATATACAAGTCCTAGAAAAAAGATTAAGTAATTTATCAGTATCATGGATATACAGAAATATGCATTATATGAGATCAAATTCCAGGTATAAAATTATAATAATAATCCTAATCATAATAATCATAAAATGTGACTACATAAAATGACAGAACAATCATAGCCTTGAGGCAGAGGGCATCATCACTAAATAGTAAATGAGAGATTAAGAAAGTGTTTGCAACATACAGATAAACAGCTAATATCTGTAATATAATAAGGAACATTAAAAATTGAAGAAAAAGAGCAAAAATCCTGTAAGAAAATGGGCAGAGAACATTAAATACAAAATTGCCAGAATAGATAAAAAATCTTGTGAAATTTATATTTCTTAAAAATACAAAAAATTTTCAACTTTACTCAAAACAATTACACTGATAACTTATTTTATGTCAATAAAAAAATTCCAAAAGAAGTTCACACATTTTTTCCAAGCTCAAATGTAATACTTCTACAATAGAATGTTAGGTATGCTAGGAATTAAAACAAGTTCTGATGGATTTAAAAGGATTGTTATAATGAAAGTGTTTTCTAAATACAATAAAATTAAATGTGGTATCAACAACAGAAGGAAATTTAGGAAATCTTCAAATATTTACAGGAAATTAATTTCCTATAAAAAATGTGTATTCTGAAGTCATTTGGTAGAATGTTTTTTATGTGTCAGGTTGAGTTACTTGATAGTGTTTTTCAAGTCTTCTATATCCTTGCTAAATCTCTGTATTATCGGAGTATTTTGCTTTTCATATTGAACTTACCCCATGACCCAGAAATTGCGCTACTGGGTATTTATCCCAAAGATACAAATGTAGGGATCCAAAGGGGTACAAGTACCCCTATGTTTATAGCAGCAATGTCCACAATAGCCAAACTATGGAAAGAGCCAAGATGTCCATCAACAAATGAATGGATAAAGAAGATGTGGTATGTGTATATATATATAAAATGGAATATTATGCAGCTATCAAAAAATGAAATATTGCCATTTGCAACGACGTGGATGGAACTAGAGGGTATTATGCTAAGTGAAATAAGTCAATCAGAGAAAGATATGTATCATATGATCTCACTGATATGAGGAATTCTTAATCTCAGGAAACAAACTGAGGGTTGCTGAAGTGGTGGGGGTTGGGAGGATGGGGTGGCTGGGTGATAGACATTGAGGGGAGGGTATGTGCTATGGTGAGCACTGTGAATTTTGTAAGACTGTTGAACCACAGACTTGTACCTCTGAAACAAATAATACGTTATATGTTAAAAAAAAAGATGGTAGGATGGGAAAAATGAAGCGGGGGAATCAGGGGGAGACGAACCATGAGAGACTATGGACTCTGAGAAACTAACTGAGGGTTCTAGAGGGGAGGGGGTGGGGGGATGGGTTAGCCTGGTGATGGGTATTAAAGAGGGCAGGTATTGAATGGAGAACTGGGTGTTATACGCAAACCATGAATCATGGAACACTACATGGAAAACTAATGATGTAATGTATGCTGATTAACATAACATAATAAAAATTAAAAAAAAGGCAAACTTTTAAATAACTTGTTGGTCAAAGAAGAAGTCAAAATGAAAACTTGAAAATATTTAGAACAGAATGAAAACAAAATTGCACAGCACATCAAAATGTATGGGATAGAGCTATAACAGTACTGAGAGTAAAATATATAGGTCTAAAAATTAGTATCAGGAAAAAAGGGCTTAACTTAAGTTTCTAACAATAAACTAGAAAAAGAAAAGCACATAAAAATACATAATATGCTATGTGATGCAAAATGTTTTGGTAGAAAAAAATATAAGAAGAGTTTTATATTTGATGATAAAATATCCACTGACATTGTAAAGGTAGTTTTAGCAGCCATGAAATGAAGAATGAATGAAAGACAAGGGATATAACCCCATTCTTTTCTTTAAAAGTACTTTTAGTTTACTTATTGGAATTGCATACACTCTGTACACAAAAAGTTTGTATTATTTAAAAATTAAAAACCACTAGAAGTCAAACATCTGAAATTTCTTTAGTATTATTTTGTTATTAAAGTAACACTTATTAAGCAACTCCTGTATGATAAGCCCTTTCAGATCATGCGGATATACTGATGAACTAAACACATCCTAGAACTTCACAGGTTATTATATAGGGAAGCTATAGAAATCTTGTCATTGAAAAAAATCTTAATTGTATGAGAAAAAGTCATAATATAACTTCATAGTATAATTTACATTAAGAAACTTAGTATTCTCAAGTTTATATGTGCCCACCTACCCATGCTACAGAACTACACACAAACTTCAAATTGTGGTAGATATGTGGATAATTTACAAGATTTTGTACATTTTTCTGCTTTGTTTTTATTTCCTAATTTTATTATAAAGATATTTTTATAATCATCTCAAGAGTTCAATGTAATAGTATCACTAATGCAGAAGTTTGCAGTAATAAAATGTAAATATATGTAATTAGAAATTAGTTTTTCTGAAACATTCACACTGAATCACAATTTATAGCTGAACCATAGCACATGAATTCATGCATACAATGTCACTTTCTATTTGTGTGATGAAATATTTATTTTTATGCATAAAATTGATAAATATGTATAACAAAATTAGCCTCTGTACTGCCAGTTTTGCAAGCTTGGTTTTATAACTTTTATATTTTCTAGAAATATTAAATTATTCTCCCCCCCACAAACAAGAGTGTGTCTATATCACTGAAAATATATCAGCATGCACAAAATCAATATATTTATAGACCTATTTTACAGCATATTGTCTAGAAAAGGGTAGGAATACCTGACTATATGAATTTCTATAATTCACCTTTATGTTATGGCATAATTGCTTCAAAGTTTTGTATTTAGAATCAAAGTAAATGAAACTTAATTAAAAGGAAAGAAAAAATCATATATTAATATGAATAGCAGGATATTATATGATCATATATTCCATTCTAACAATAAGAACATTATATTCAACTTCATATTGGTTAACTCAACTACACAAAAACTTAAATTTATAAAAAACTGAGGATTTGTGTTAACAAAACAAATTTAGATTATTCTTTTTTTGAATTGGATCTTCCTGTAATATCAAACAGTAGAAACAAATAGATGGGAACTGAGTAAAGAAATGGAGAAGAGGAAAAGTTTTAGGCTGAGTAGCAAAATATGCAATTATCCTTCCATTTTCTTTCTGAAGATTTTTATATTCATTTAAAAAATTTTTAACTTAAATTCATTAACATACAGTATAATATTAATTTCAGGTGTACAATATAGTGATTCAGCCCTTCCATACTACACCTGGTGCTCATTACAAGCGCACTCCTTAATTCCCATCACCCATTTAACCCATCCTCCTACCCACCTCCCCTCTGGTAACCATCAGTTTGTTTATAGTTTAAAAATTCTGTTTGCCTCTCTCTTCTTTTTCCCCTTTGCTCATTTGTTTTGTTTCTTATATCCCACATTTCTCTGACTTACTTCACTTAGCATAATACTCTCTAGCTCCATCCATGTCATTGCAAATGGCAAGACCTCATTCTTTTTTATGGCTATTGGTCAGAAATTCAAGGAGAGAGAACCATGTTTAGAATTCCTTTGGGCTGGGGTGCCTGGGTGGCTCAGTTGTTAAGTGTCTGCCTTCGGCTCAGGTCATGGTCCCGGGGTCCTGGGATCGAACCCCGCATCGGGCTCCCTGCTCAATGGGAGGCCTGCTTCTCCTTCTCCCTCTCCCCTGCTTGTGTTCCTGCTCTCGCTGTGTCTCTCTCTGTCAAATAAATAAATAAACAAATCTTAAAAAAAAATAAAATAAAACTCCCTTGGGCAGAGATAGCTAACAAAGAAAATACAGAAGAAATTTCATTACAGAGTTGGTTAATGTAAGTATGTTTGCTACCAAGATAAATTTCAAAAGTTTTTGCAAGTGGGTAACAGTAAGAGTAGGAGTCAGGGATAGAAGTAATCAGTGATAACTTCCATAGCAGTAAAGCAACAAAACAAAATAGGTTACACAAACTGGACCGGTTATAGGATCAAAGAGGTAAAAGGCACTGTATATTTTTTGCCTGGGCCCCCTTGAAACCACAATTCCTACAAGTATATTATTGTCATCAACATGAGACAGATCCTTTGTGACTGAGAAAGGAGCCTGGGGGCCTGCATATGGAATTCTTAGACCCCCATTGTAGCCTGATCTTAATCTCCACTGCCACACAGAAAGCATTATATCAGTACACATTAGAGACTTCTGAACATTTTCAATTATCTGATCCTGTGTAATTGGTGCGACTCCCAAAGTTAACTTTTTCAGGATAGTGTGCTCTACCCTAGCCATTCAAAGCATGTTACAGAAGCTGGTACATTTTTTGGGTTCCTGGACCCAATTGCAACATGGGGAAGGGGGTTTCCCACAGCACCAAATAGCAATTCTTGGACATCAGCTAGATGTCCTACGATTCAATTCAATTCTGACACTTATCCGCCCCGGAGATAGCATGAAATTCCACAGGTAAAAGGTTCAGTCCCACAAGACTGCCCCCACACCCACTTCAGACGCCAGTCCAAAGCCCAGATTATCACTTGCACTTCTGATCTAATCAATTGGAAATTCCAAGGACCCCTGCTTCTTGTTTCAGATGCCAGTCATTAAGTCTAGGTTGTTGCCTGTACTTCTTTTTGACCGGCTATTAAGCAGTGGTCCCCATGAACCCCCTCCTCTGATTTGATTAATTTGCTAGAGTGGCTCATAGAACTCAAAGAAACATTTTACTTACTAAATGATTGGTTTATTATAAAAGAATGTAACTCAGGAACAGAAGAATGATGTATATGGCAAGGTATGAGGAAAATAAGCAAAGTTTTCTTGCTATCTTTGAGTGGGCCACTCTCCCTAAATCTCCGTATATTCCCTAAACTGGAAGCTCTCCAAATTCTGTCCTCTTGGGTTTTTATGGAGGCTTTATTACATAGGCATGATTGATTAATCATCCAGCCCCTTTCCCCACCATGGAAGACAGAGGGGTGGAACTTAATATTCCAAACCTTTAACTGCAAGGTTGGCTCCCCTGGCAACCAGCCCCCTGCCCTAGGGGGGACCCAAAGTTACCTCATTAACATAAGACACCTATGTTGTTCTCCTCACTTAGAAAATTACAAGGGTTTTAAAGCTCTATGAAAGAAATGGGAAGACCAAATAATCACAGTACCACAGGACACAATTCTGTTTCTTGAACTTGCTGAATTCTCTGATTGCAGTCTTTGAGAGTATAATACACTACCTGGTACCACTCCAGTTTCTACTTATGGAACAACCAATACAAGCTGAAAAATCTGATGTAGGTAGGCTACTGTCCAGATGTTTTTGAACTCAGTGTCAGCTGGAAGCTGTTCCAATAATAAGGGCCAAGTTTGTTTTCACAAAAATTCCATGGTTTATTACTGAAAAAAAATCAGCTTTAAGATGCCAATATTTTGAGGTAGACTGGTAATCCTTTCATTTTTATAGTAGAGTTCATTTTGTTTTAGAGCTATTTGATATTTTTTAACACTTAATCATTTTGTTGATAAAGTGAGTAACTGTAGGGACATTTTAAAAATATTATATATATATAATATATATATGATATATATTATATATAATATATTGTAGTGTATATTGTATATTGTATACAAATAATATATAATATATATAAAAATAAAAAATATATGCAATGAATTCTCTTAAAATGTTTGGTTAGCTATTTTGTTATCAGCTTTTTATCTGAAAGTATTATGGTAATAAACATTACTTTAATGTATAAATAGAATCAATATTTCATACACTTTCCCTAAAGTACTTTTCTAAAAGTTATTTTAGATGACCCCGCTTTTCTTTTTCAAGCCAAAAGTTCAGCTTTCAAAATTAATTTGACTGCTTGTCATCCATCATGGTAGATTTGTTTAAAGAA
The DNA here is from genome assembly GCF_037043125.1 of Eumetopias jubatus. NCBI lineage: Eukaryota > Metazoa > Chordata > Mammalia > Carnivora > Otariidae > Eumetopias > Eumetopias jubatus. Next base: position 168,479,309 of record NW_028274809.1, on the reverse strand, counting down.
ATTTGGGGCCACTATTCTAGTCATAAGTTGAATCTAGTTTAAATATTAATTATTTCTGAAACACATGAAAGTGTAGTGGGTCAGAATGTAATTTTTATCACATCAATCATATCTGTCTCTATTGTTTAACATTTTCTTAGTTTTATACTATAATGATTAAATTGACTGCAAATACGGGACAATGTCTTTAAATATCACATTTAGATCCAGCACTGTTGCAAATTTTACTATTTTCTATCATAAAATAATTGACAAATATAAATATCTCAAATTATTTGTGAAACAAAGAGAAATTGATTTTTGCTTTTTATGTTAAAATTTCATTGGATTCTGAAAGGGAATGGTTATAACACATTTAATTCAGCTTACACTGACATATGCATCCAGACAGCATATTTACATTGAAGAAGAAAATAGTTTGAAAAGTGAATTATTATATCAAATATCTCTTGCTCTTTGTACAGATGTAATGGGGTCTATGGAAATAATCTGATATAGGTTGGTTTTCTATCATTTGCCTTCCTATTTATTTATTTATTTGGGAGAGAGTGATTGGGGGCAGGGGCAGAGGGAGATGGAGAGGGAGAGAATCTCAAGCAAGCAGACTCTGCACTGAGCATGGAGCCCAAAGAGGGGGGCTCAGGTCACGACCCTGAGATCATGACCTGACCCAAAACCAAGAGTCAGACGCTTAACCCACTGAGCCACCCAGGAGCCTCTCAATTTTTAATTAAATTGTTATTGTTGTTTTTAGGAGAATGATTAGTATTGCTTGGACTGCTGTTGCTTTACTGTGGTCAGAATAAAATTAAGCTCCCTAGGGCTAAAACCTTAGTGATGATGGCAGAGGGAGAATGGGCATCACCAACCTGCTGGCTTCAGAGAATGCAAGTCTGGAAAAACAACTGCCAATAAACTGAGAAGTAACACATGGGGAATTGTCTGATATCTACTGAGACTCATGGATGTGGATTTTTTTTTTTTCAGTTTTACCTAGATTCATATGGAGTTCCCTGTTTTGCTCTGTATTGTGCTTAGGCACTGAACTAGCCTCCATTTTTTTGCCTAGAAGTATAGATCTATACATGGGCTGTGAAGCAAAGCATTCCCTGAAATCTGCAGTACTCTGGTAGAAACTCCACTGTGGAGCTGCCTGCTGGTAGAAATCCCTCTTCATATTAAAGGAATAAAAGCTTAAGTATGCTTCATGACCATAATCATTTTCCTTGAAGCGGAAGTTTGTAGAGGACAGCAAATTCATAATTTTTTTCTCACCCACCTTATGCAACCTCTGAATGCAGTGTCCCAGACTCAACCAACATAGACTAACTTCAAGTAAACTGGAGTGGCCAAATGTGAGATAAGCAGCTCAAACCAAATTACAACACAAATGAAGGTTACACTTACATTATTCATTTTGATTTATGGGCCTTACAATGTCCGTGCAAACAGCTTCTACTATGTTTTCTGTTTACTACTATAATACACTTAGCTCTTTGTATTCACCCTTGCTCTGCCCTTAGTTATTAGAAAATTCAGATTTGCTAATTGAAAGGTTTTGTGTATAGTGCAGCAGTTTCACTTAATAATATCCTTGATGAATCAGTAAAAAATTCTTAATTTTATTAAATCTAGACCCTTGAGTAAACATTTTTTAATACCCAGTATGTTGAAATGTATAGTATGCAAAAAGCACTTCTGCTGCTTACTGCAGTATAATAGTTATATTAAGGTAAAGCATGAGATAACTTTTATCATAGAATACCACTTTTTCCTTGCAAGAACCACTGACAGTCAAACAATGATTATCCACATGTGAGTATATGCATACATTTTATTAAAAATGAAGTTAACCTGTAATGTCAATGAAAAAAACATTTTGTGCTGATAATTAAATTTTAATTTTCAATTGAAAATTAGAATTTTGAAAACTTGAGTTTGCCACTGTTAGCTTGAGAGTTTCTCAGTAACAAATGTGAATTTTTAATACTGTGTTATAAAATGTATCAAAATTTAGAAGAACTGCAATATTAAATGAACCAGTATTTCCAAAATAACCAAAGCATAATTTTACAAAATCATGACTGGATAAAAGATCCATTAAAGTACAAGATGAACTGGGCGCCTGGGTGGCTCAGTTGGTTAAGCAACTGCCTTCGGCTCAGGTCATGATCCTGGAGTCCCGGGATCAAGTCCCGCATTGGGCTCCCTGCTCAGCAGTGAGTCTGCTTCTCCCTCGGACCCTATCCCCTCTCATGCTCTCTCTCTCTCTCTCTCATTCTCTCTCTCAAATAAATAAATAAAATCTTAAAAAAATAGTACAAGATGAACTGATGAATTTAATCTAATGAAATCTGAAGTTTGCTGGTATATTTTTAAGATGTCACTTGGCAAATGTCCTTTAGGAGACTACTACTTTTTGAGTGTTGGTAGAGTATCAATATCTATGGTTATCTGAAAGATTGTATAACTGCTCTTTTATTTTTCAATTTCATAGGTGTGCAAAGGCAATTTTCTTCATATATTTGAAACAAAATAGCATATTGCAATAAATTGGCGGCAGAAGCAGATATGGGAATCCAACTTTATCACAGACATTAGAAATTTATGGAATTATAAACAATGCCACTTTCTCACTGATGCTCTTAATTACTTTCACAAAATATTATATTTTATGTTATCCTGTCAGTATTCTGATTACGGTTGTTTTAAATGCCTAAATGTATTTAAAATTTCTCAGTTTTAATTTATGCAATGGTAAATATTGATGATATTATCAATATAAAAATCACACTTTGGGATTCCCAATAAAAATTTAAAGGTATTATGAGACCAAAGTTTTGAAAGGCAAGGTCAAAGTGCCCCTTTGTAAATTGAGGCAGGCTGTGTCCTCAGTATAAGCAGCTCATTAAGAAAAATTGAACAATTTTTATGTTTTTTTATGCAGTATGAATTGAATTCTTATTTCTAGAAATTTTCCTTTAAAATTATATACCAGGGATTATTACTCTTGTTACTGTTGTTGCTAATAGTAATTTTTATAATTGTTCAGGTTAATATTTTCTTTAGTTAGATCTAAGGCAGTGGTTTGTAGTCTGGGAAAATGGATCTACCTTCTTAACAACCTGCTTACAAAAGCTGTCTGGCTTCAGAAATATAGAGACCAATTTTAACATTGCATGTGGAGATCAATAAAGATTCATTCTATATTCCATTTCTTTACCATGAGGGGAGAATCCCCAGAGAATTAAATGAAACTGTTTCCATGTCCTAGCAAGGGAGCACTTGTTGAAGTACTAGTTTCTCCCTCATGATCAGCTTAGCAATTTGTACAAACATTGATCCTTTCCCCCAAGTGGGAATTTGACAAGCTCCACATTCTTGTCCCTTCCTACTTTCACTTCAATTTAGGAAGTCCTTTGAGGCTTTGTAATAGCAGACTTCCAAGAGATTGTATTGTCCAGGGATTTTCCACACTGTGTTAGCTATGGCTTTTCTTGCAGCTAACTATACTTCTTTTAAATAGTAGTATGAACAAATCTAGAGTTAAACCTGATGTCAGTTACCTAAACTGTCAGACTAATCAAAACAATAGTTTTCCTGTTAGTAAAGTTTCATTTCAGTATAAAAGTGAAGATATTTCTCTGATTTTTAAAAGAAAAATAAAGGCTTTTTTTTTTTAAAAAAAGAAAGCAGTTTTAGATTCACAGAAAAATTAAGAGGAAGGTACAGATTTCCCATATACCCACTGTCCCCACGCATACAGAACCTACCTCTCCCATCATTTATGTATAGCCCTCATCAGAGTGGTACATTTATTACAACTGATAAACCTATGCAACATTATCACCCAGAGTCCATTGTTTACATTAGGGTTTACTCTTGGTACTGTATGTCCTATGGATGTATACAAAGATGTAATGACATATATCTATCATTAGGATATCAAACAGAATATTTTCACTGCCCTAAAATTTCTCTGTGCTCTGCCTTTTCATCCCTCCCTTCACTGATGTTTTTACAGTCTCCATAGTTTTGCCTTTTCCAGAATAAGAATTCCCTATAGCTGGAATTGTGTTGTGTGTAGCCTTTTCATATTGGCTTCTTTCACTTAGTAATATGCATTTAAGATCCCTTCATGTCTTTTCAGGGCTTGAAAACTCATTTCTTTTAAGCATTGACTAATATTCCATTGCCTGGATGTACCAAAGTTTATTTTTTTTTAAAGATTTAGTTATTTATTATTTGAGAAAGTGAGAGACAGCGAGGCAGGAAGGGGGGCAGGAAGAGAGAATCCCCAGCAGACTCCCTGCTGGGCAGTGCCTGATGCTGGGCTCGACAGGGGGCTGGATCTCGCCACCCTAAGATCATGACCTGAGCTGAAATCAAGAGTCAGACACTTAACCAACTGAGCCACCCAGGCATCCCTGTACCAAAATTTGTTTATACATTCAAATGAAAAAGAACATCTTGGTTGCTTCAAAGATTCACATCACAGTGATTGTGAATAAGGCTGTTATAAACATCTGTGAACAAGTTTTTGTGTGGCCATGAGTCTTTGGTCTTTTGGGTAAATATCAAGGAGTGTGATCGCTAGGTTCTATGGTAAAAGTATGTTTAGTTGGTAAGAGTCTGCAAACTGCCTTCCAAAGTGTCTCCACCATATGTATTCCCACCAGAATGAGAGTTCCTGTTGTTCCATATATTCGCCAACATTTATTGTTGTCAGTGTCTGAATTTTGACCATAGGTATGTAGTGGTATTTCATTGTTGTTTTAATTTGCATTTCCCTGATGACATGTGATGCCAATTATCTTTTCATATGCTTATTTGTCATCTTTATATCTTCTTTGGTGAGGTGTCTGTTAAGGTCTCTGGCCCATTTTTTAATCACATTATTCACTATCTTACTTGAGTTTTAGAAGTTCTTTGTCTATTTTGGATAATGGTCCTTTATTAAATGTGCCTTCTGCATATATTTTCTCCCAGCATGTGGCTTATCTTCTCATTCTCTTGTCATTGTCTTTTACAGAGCAGGAATTTCTAATTTTTTATTTTATTTTATTTTATTATGTTATGTTAATCACCATACATTACATCATTAGTTTTTGATGTAGTGTTCCAGGATTCATTGTTTGTGTATTACACCCAGTGCTCCATGCAGAATGTGCCCCCTTTAATACCCATCACCAGGCTAACCTATCCCCCCACCCCCTCCCCTCTAGAACCCTCAGTTTGTTTCTCAGAGTCCATAGTCTCTCATGGTTTGTCTCCCCTTCTGAATACCCCCCCTTCATTTTTCCCTTCCCATTATCTTCTTCTCTTTTTTAAAGGAGTTTCTAATTTTAAGGATGTCCAGCTTATCAACTTTTTTTCCTTCCATGAATCATACCTTTGGTGTTATATCTAAATATTTATGGTCATACCCAAGGTCATCTAGGTTTTCTCTTATCTTATCTTCTATGAGTCCTCCATGGTTTTTAAGATCAGAATAAGTCTAATGTTTTCTTAAGTCTACAGATTTCTCTCTTTTTGGGGGGCTATAGGAGTGGTTTTTCAAAGCCCCTAGAGTTCAGCTGATAGAAAGGGACTGTGTCAATGTTTTACTGCTTTCCATGATTCTTTGATCAGTGTAAGGTGTGTTGGCTGAGAGGACATTTTTAGTTATCATAGTTTATTTTCTATTTGCAAATTAGTCAAAAGTTTCCAACTCTTCAGAGAGCATTTTTTCAATCCTTCTTTCCCCTTTGGTAGCTAAAAATTAAAACAGGTAATATGTATAGGAACAAACCTCTGAGGGTCCAAAAAAGTGACATATATAGGAATAATTCTGAAACTCTGAACAATAGGTAAATGTCCTCTTATAAACTCACTCTCTGATGATTTAAAACCTTGGTGTTGTGGTGGTATATTTGTGCTTATTTTCCTTCAATAAACTGTATGACCATTTAATTGTGCATTTGTTTCTAATGTTTTATATGTAAATTACCTTAATAATATTATATGCACTTACTCTGTCTTATAAATAAGTTTACGTTCATGTTTGAATGGTTGTGTGTGTGTGTGTGTGTGTGTACGAGTGTGTGTGTGTGTCTATTCTAACAATTAGCAACTTTTGTAGGTCTAATTCCATATTATTTCTTTTATTTTTGTTTATGTAGAAGGGGAAAATAATAGCTGAAACTTATTTTTAAACTTATTTTTATTTTTTAATTTTTTATAGATTTTATTTATTTATTTGAGAGAGAGAGAGCATGAGGAGGATGAGAGGGGCAGAGGGAGAGGGAGAAATGGACTCCTTGGTGAGCAGGGAGCTAGACATGGGGCTCAAACCCAGGACCCCGACACCATGACCTGAGACAAAAGCAGGCACTTAACCAATTGAGGCACCCAGGTGCCCCTAAACTTATTTTTAAACAATAAGGACATTATAACATTTGCCACACTCAAGGCTCAAATATTAAAATTAAAAATTTTTCACAATCAAGGAAGTCATTTTAAAGGATTTTAAATATAGTTTACCATAGCTCTCCATAATTTCTACCTTTACAAGTTGAATAGCAAATAGGTGTGTATGGGATACTAGTAAGGAAAATAAAGAGAAAGCACACATTTACATGAAAGAAGACAAATTATTCCAAACCTTAATTATGCAGAGGATCTTCAAATTGAAACATCAAGTATGGAATTGTGTGGGTGAGTATGGTTCAGCTGGTATTTGATTTGCTTCATCCCACACAACACAGCAGAGACGCATAAGAGAATCATGATTGAATCATCACATTTCCATGATTTGATATGGATATTGGGCAAATAACTAATTTTTCTGAGCCACATAATTCTAATTCATAAAATCTTTGTAAGTATTCTAAGGGGTAATGCATCGAAAACATTTATTTTGTAAGCCCTCAAAAACAACAGCATGAATAAAGAAAAGGAGAAACAAGTTTTGATCAAGTCCACAGAAATTACAGAAATTGACTTGTTGAAACAGGTAGGAAGTTCTACCTCTTGATCAAGTGACAAGTAGAAGCAAAAGAATTAACAAAATGTTTAATTTTCCATCATTATCCAGGAAATAGTCACTCCACAGCACAGAGTAGAAGTGTAACAAAGAGTAGGAGTAACACATGAATAAAGCTTAACCTTGTCAGATTATTTTTCATTTATGTTTTTTGGCTTCACGTTTATTTGAATGTTAAGAAAATGAAAGTCTCCTAAAGCATATTTAAGATGAAGGAATTACTTTTGCATGTCATCTTATTTAACTCATTCCTACTTATTTCTGAGGTGTTAATGTATTTTTGTCATGGAATTATTCAGAACATATTTTGAGAAAAGATAAATTGAGAGAATATAAATAATAAAAATTAGAGACTAAAAGGAAACATAAAGTGGTCACTTAAGAATAATATATATGTATCATCTCAACCAATTCTTACAACCATTTATATGGAAATACCGAATCCCTCATTTACAGATAAAGAAACTGTGGAAGAGACAGTTAAATTTACCAGCTAAAGGTTGGTATGAACACATCTGTAGTCACACAAGGTTGGGTTTATTAATTTGTTGTAGCCAAAGAGAAAAAACAACATAAGAACCATGGGACATCTCAAAAGAGGGAATTAGAGAACGAACTTAAGAGCATTTTGAAAACCAGAATTTGTCAGAGGATGATGTTGGCAAGTATTGGTCAGAACTGTTGGGGCGCCTAGGTGGTGAAGTTAGTTAAGTATCTGCCTCAGGCTCAGGTCATGATCCCAGGGATATGCAGGGAGTCGGCTTCTCCCTCTGCCCTGCTGCCCTGGCTCATGTGTGCATGCGTGCTCTCTCTCTCTCTCTCTCTCTCTCTCTCTCTAATAAGTAAGTCTAAAAAAATTGTAAACTAGGTGAGCTGCTGGAATACTCAGTAGCCTTATTTTAGAACATATGACTCTATGCAGTTAGTCACTTCAATATGTATATTATCTTATGTTAGAGAGTATGGGTCCATACGAACTGACATTAAAGGAATTTTGGCTTAGTCTGTGATCACAATTTGGCTTGGCACAATTTTTCCATTTTGAGAAAAATGGTGCAGTTCATTTTACAAATTATGGTTTCCATTAAATTCTCAGTCCCAGATTCCAACAAGACTATTTTTTTGTTCCTTTATCAGACAAATTAAATTATTTTCCAGATTTTAAATAAAAAAAACACGGTGGAGGAAATTTACATAACCTAAATGAGATTAAACAATACCAAGAGTTTGAGATGGGTTTGAAAGCAGAAGCTGTGGCTTCAGTAGCTATGCCAGGAACCACCATGCTCTACAGATTCTTATAAGTAGAAGCATGATATAAAATAAAGAGCTGTGCTGAGAAGAAAAAAAAAAAATATATATATATATAATGCTTGCCTTAAGTTAGCCAAGGTTAACTGGCATAAAGTAAAGAAATTATAGTACTCATATTCAAAAGCCCACTTGCTTTTAGTCCTTTATCTTACTTAGTGAATTTGCTGCATAATCTTTTTGAATATTGGTTGACTTGCCACAACTATATTAATATTTATTGTGCTGAGATTACCTTCTCTAAAGTTCACCATGAGTTTTTATTGAGAGTTTTGACTATAACAAACAATTCCAGAAAATAATTCAAATTATTGAATTGTATGATAAAACATTGTATTTTAAGCCATTTAAAAAAGTAATTGCACTGCAATTGAGATAATACTAAGTGCACTTCAAACTGTGATAAATAACTTCAGTTAAGAAACAGATATAGAGGAGCACCTTTGCTTTCTTGTACAATATTCCTTTTGGAAATCTGTGTTAAATTACAATAACCCTAAACCTAAGGTAGCTTATACATACCGTAAGTATAGTTTATACATGTAAATTGTTGTCTTTTAAAAAGCTTCCAATGCTACCAGCTGAGTTCTTCTAAATCAGCATTTTCATTACAATATGTATATAAGCTCTTTATTATTTGCAAACACTATCTCAGAAACTGTCAATCATCTATCAATAACTATACCAACACCTCTATCTATATCAACATATCTATCTATCTATCTATCTATCTATCTATCTATCTATCTATCTATCTATCTATCATCTATCATCTATTTTGCTCTACCCAGTATTTTAATTCATTTATTTGGTTTTAATTTTGAAAACTAATTGGCAACTTTTACTTGAATAAAAAATTATTTAATTATTTAGGTAATCATTAAACATGAAGCTGATTCAACACTGTATTTTCCTGTGTTAAACGTGGTAGATTAATATATAACATTTATTCCATAGTCTACTTATGTAGTTTTATTTTCAAAATTTTCTACTACAACCTATAAAGATAATACATTTTACACAGCAATTCAAGACCCACACAGATACATACAAAACCAAACTGTTAGGAAACTTACTCTTACTTCATGTAATAAGCTTTAATGTTTTCTATCCTATACATTGCTATTCAGTTCTCTATAGGGTATATAATTTTCGGTATGTACTGTGATCATTAATTTTTTAGATGGTATGGCTGAAGAACTCACCTGTATTGTGCTTTCATTCTATTTCTGAGACTAAAGAGTAAAAAGAGAAAAAATATATATGTATGTATATATACTCTTGCACACACATACATTCCATTGATTCCTTTGCAGTTACGGTTGCAGATATGATATACCTTGGACAACCATATTTGAAAGATAGAAGGAAGCATACATTAATACAATATGCTGCTTCTTTTTATGCTTGCAATCAGAGCCTACTACAAAAGGCATTGGGCATGCATTTTAATCATGTAGGACAAAACAGACATGGTGTATTTCTAAAGCCATGAGTAACAATAGATTTTTTTGTTTGTTTTTTTAGAGGTTTTTTTGGTGGCATTTTATTTTCATCCAGCTTCTTAATAATATAGAGGTACTGAAGTTGTGAAGCCAGAGGCTTCCTAATAGTGTAAAAGGTAATGGCTAACAGCATCAAAAATAATACAATTCTTAGAATAAATTCGTAAGAAAGAATAAAAAACTTATAATTAGTAAACTAAAATTGTTCATTTTTAAAAGTTAAAAATAATGGAAACGTTATCTCATATTCATGGATCAGAAGACTTTCTTTCTCTTTCTTTCTTTTTTCTCTCCTCTCCTCTTTCTTTTTCTTTCTTTCTTTCTTTCTTTCTTTCTTTCTTTCTTTCTTTCTTTCTTTCCTTCCTTCCTTCCTTCCTTCCTTCCTTCCTTCCTTCCTTCCTTCTTTCTTTCTTTCTTTCTTTCTTTCTTTCTTTCTTTCCTTCCTTCCTTCCTTCCTTCCTTCCTTCCTTCCTTCCTTCCTTCCTTCCTTCGAGAATAAGCAGGGGTTGGGGGTAAAGGGAGAGAGAATCTCAAGCAGACTCCACTCTGAGCTTGGACCTGACATGGGGCTGTATCTCAGGACCCTGCGATCATGACCTAAGCTGAAATCAAGAGTTGAACACCTAACTGACTGAGCCACCCAGCTGCCCCAGAAGACATAGTATTTGTAAATGGCAATACTCCCAATTTGATCTACACATTTAACACAGTCCCTATAAAATTGCATCTGATAGCTTTTCTGTAAGAAATTGACAAAAGCCATAACAATTTTAAAAAGAAGAAAAGTTGAAGTGCTCAAACTTATTTATTTAAAACTTACTACAAAGCTACAGTATTCAAGAGAGTATGATATAGCTATGAAGGTAAAATTATGGATCCGTGGAAGAGAACTCATGTCAGGAAATACACCTTACATTTATGATAAATTGTTTGCAACAAGAGTGCTGGACAATTTAAAGGGTAAATAATAGTCTTTTCAACAAATGGTGCTATGTACAACCACATGCAAATGGATAAACTTGGACCCGTGTTGTGGGAATTCACAATGCATGGCTAGCTAAGATATAATCAATACAATCTTCCTTGGGAGAGACTAGTTGAAAAACAACGAGGGAATGACCAGAAAACTGGGCCTCCTTTGAAGTTTCTGGGCTAAAAACAGCCAGATCCTAGTTGTGGCTCAACGCTATCTCCCAGGGGCAGGTGTTTAACTTAGGTTACACAAAAATCCTTACTCGTCACCTACCCCCTGCCTGCATGTCATGAACACAGATAGTTCTAATCACACAATACTCTGGTAAATGTCACTGCCCTAGTTATTAAAGCTTTACATTCCTTTCTAATCTTGATTCTTTGATATAACAATAACATGCATAATAAAAATGGATGTAGAGCTTGGCTCGGGGCCTTTTGCCACTAGGGAGTCTGGTCCCCAGACCCTCTCCTTTCTCCTACTTAGGTGTCTGGAGTAATCTCTTCATTCCCCACTTTAGGGTTTGCTGGCCAAACCCGACAGTCTCATACCAAATATAAAAATTAACTCAAAACAAACCAATGCCTAAAAGTAATAACTAAAACTATAAAACTCTTAGAAAAAAATAGATGCAAATCTTTGTGGCCTTGAATTAGGCAATTGATTCTTGATATAACACCAAAGCATAAGCAACAAAAGAAAAACTACATAAAGTGGACTTCTTCAAAAATATTTAGAAGTTTACCTTAAAGGACACCACGAAGAATGTGAATACAACTCACTGAATAGAAGAAAATATCTGCAAATCATGTATCTAATAAGGGACGAATATCCAGAATATATAAAAGACTCTTACAATTCAAAACTAAAAAGAAGTAAGCCAGTTCAAAAAAGAGCAAAAAAATGAACAGCCATTTTTTCAAAGACAATATACAGATGGCTAGTAAGTATGTTAAGATGCTGAACTACAACAGCAATCTGGGGAATGTAAACTAATCCCCCAAAATGAGATGGGATGGCTATATATCAAAAGACAGATAGTAACAAGTATTGGGGAGGATGTGGAGAAACTGGAACCTTCATAAACTGCTGGTGGGAATGGAAAAGTATGCAGCTATTTTGCAAAATGTTTGGCCATTCCTCCAAAAGGTAAAACATAGAATCATCATGTAATCTGGCAACCCAACTCTGAGATACATATTAAGAGTATAAGTAACATATATGTATGCAAAAACTTATACACCAATATTTATAATGGTATTATTTATAATACCAAAAGGCAGAAACCACCCAAAACCCTCTCCACTGATGAATGAATAAACAAAATGTTCTATACAATAGGATATTATTCAGAAATGAAAGGAGATAATGTAACTGAGACAGTATAAAGGAAGGCAAGAGGGACTTAACATCTGAAAATCCTGAGGCAAGGGTTAAAAATTTCCATACACTTAGAGACAAATACTTCTTTCTGGGAAAGATAGCAAAGGTGATAACAGCCATCAGGAAGTAATGGTTGTCTGGGCAAAATTAAAATTAATAATTGAAAGGCTGCTTATACAAGTATTTCTCTTTTCCAAGGGCCCTAAAAGAATGTCGACCGTGATAAAAGGCATCCTATGACTGTCTTGTGTCTACTAAAAGTAAGGACCGTAAGATAATTAATGTGTACTGAAGGACGCTTTCCCTCTCCCTATTCCTCACCCTTTGGAAAGGTGCCTTTATAAGCATTGCACGCTACCCCCTTTGGGGAGTGACATTCCTTCTTGTCAGCTCCCTTGTATACAAGCTATCTCTAATAAACTCTGCCTGTTTTCATTTTCTTGAGTTCAGTGTTCATTTTTTATGACATTGAGACTCAAGAACTTGGTTTTGGGGGTCTGGTAACATAACTACATATGCTATAACATGGATGGACCTAGAAATCATCATGCTAAATGAAAGAAGCTAGTCACAAAAGACCACATGCCCTATTATTTCATTCATATAAAATGTCCAGAATATGTGAATCTATAGAGACATAAAGTAGATCAGTGGTTGCCTATGGCTAAGGTTTGAGGGGATGGGGACAAGCAATGATAACTAATGGGTAATGTGGATGATTGTCAACTATATGCATACATTTAAAAACATGAATTTATACTTAAATGAGTTAATTATACACTATATAAATTCTATGTCTTTATAAAGATAAAAATAGAAATTATCTCTGTGGACTAGTTCTAATAGTGTGTCCTTGGAATTCTCTTGAATATTCACTCTATAACGTGTTTCTTTAGGTCTTCTCTTGATTCTGTCATTTATACCTTTAAAAATTCCGCTCTGATTTAAAATTAATGCATTAAATGTAATTCTCTGTAATTAGAAACATTGACATATATCCTTTTTTTTAACTATTTTTTTTTTTAGAGGAGAGAGAGAGAGAGAGAATGTGTGGGGGAGGGGCAGAGGGAGAGGGAGAGAGAGAACCTTAAGCAGGCTCTATGACCCGGGTGGAGCCCACACAGAGCTCAATCTCACAACCCTGAGATCATGACCTGAGCCGGTATCAAAAGTTGGACGCTTAATATACTGAGCCACCCAGAAGCCCCTCAACTACATATTTTTAAATTTTATTTAAAATATTATGGATGTAAACAATAGAATCAGAGAATAAAAGATGATATAGTCCTTTATATGAAAAAAGAGATTCTCAGTGCATTGCGAAATTCACTTAACTCATTTTTTGTCTCCAATACTTTTCACATTAACATTTAAATTGTTCTATTGATTTATTTAATCTCTCACTGGAGAAGGTAGTAAAATACATTTCAAAACATGGAATTACCGTTACTGCTATTAGGGTATATACTCATAAACTCTGACCTCTCATCATGATATAGTAGTGCAATGATTAAATGATTGTAATCAGAAAGTCTTTCAAATCTGTAAAATTGGAATATAAGTTCTCATTTCATGGAGTTTTGTTAAGAAAAAATTGATATAATTCATATAAAGTACTTAGTATCAGTATTTTGCATATATGAGAAAATAAATTATCTTTGTTTTATGTAGGAATTTTTTTCGCTTTTAATTTTATTATTAATAGAATTTAACTCTCCAACTGAATAATCTACTATGCTAATTTTCTTTGTGAAATCCACTATTTGTTGAAAGACTCAGTGTAAGTAGTAATATCTTGAGAATATAGCCTTGCAATCAAAAATAAAACCATGTCCATCCCCATCCAATTAATATCCATTAATAAACTTGAAAAAATTATATACAAGAATTCCATCAAGTATTCCTCTGAGCTAATAAACAGCATTGCCCTGTTTATCCGTAATCTATTTCTATAAGCTGTAAATGAAATTTGAGTGTTATTTTAATACTGATGCAATCAATGTGTATTTAAGCAATTTTGTTTTTAATCCCTTAAAGAAAAGGGAATATAAGTCATCAGCAGTTTGGAATCTGGTGTAGGTACTCTGATTAATATTTTGAATGTTATACTAGAAAATTTAAATGGTAAATTAAAATGAAATCATGTTGAAATCATCTAAGAGATAAACTATAATATGAATATTTTCATGTGTTTTATAAAAAAGTTGGCTACTATAGATATTTATTTGTAGTAAAAGGTCTTTGTTTTCCTCCAAATTTTATCTCCTCATTTATTTTCATCTCATTTAAATTGTTTTTGGGTGTAGTTAGCACAGTTAAACAATATTAAACTAAAATCTGAGAACATTAGCAATATAATCATAATAAATCATTCTTTATTTATTTTCTAATAAATAGCTTTGTAAGGGATACTGTTTCTTTCTTTTTTTTTTTAAAGATTTTATTTATTTATTTGAGAGAGAGAGAATGAGAGATAGAGAGCAAGAGAGGGAAGAGGGTCAGAGGGAGAAGCAGACTCCCTGCCGAGCAGGGAGCCCGATGTGGGACTCGATCCCGGGACTCCAGGATCATGACCTGAGCCGGAGGCAGTCGCCCAACCAACTGAGCCACCCAGGCGCCCAAGGGATACTGTTTCTTAAATCCAATGAATTTCTTATACAGGTAAGCTTATAGGGACTTATTTGTATACTGTGTAATTATTCATTTATGTGGTCATTCATTAAATCACTCTAATACTGATTTCTTACTATATGTCATAAACTTCTCTCTTTCATGAGTATTAAATATTATCAGAAAAAGTAGTATGTATGTGAAAAAAAGCAATTATCTGTTAAAATGCTATTTCAGAAATTAAAGTTTCCAAATTAGGAACTGAGAAATTCTACATGATGTCATAAATTCTAAATGAGGCCTTTTTTTTCTCATGTGATGCCTTGTGGAAATTTTTTATTTCATGTTTTTGACTATTCCTTCTCTTTCTCCACGTAGATTCCTTTTCCTCCCTATATTCTTCTAAACAGTGTTGGTATCTGTTAAAGTTCTGCCTTTAATCCTGTCCAATCCTCCCATATAAAATCATGTTTCCCATTGCCCAATAATACAGAGTTTCCTTCAGAATTTTAGAGTCATATTTACCTGTGGTATATTCACTGTAGGAGAGCAAATACAAAATGTCTAAAAATCAACTTATTTCCTTACTAAACATTTGCATCCTTTAGCTTTTGCTGCATACCACACCACATAAATCCTAGTGAATTAAAGCTTCAGTCAGTTATCCTCACGGATCTGTCGCAGCTAGGTGTTTCTGTTCATATGCTGACTTTCTTCATGAACCTGAAGATCATATGGGCTGAATCTAGATTGGCTTGGCTGAAGTTACTTGATTTCCATGGCATGCTAGGATTGTACAGTGGGAGCAGTCCAACCTGGATTCAGGCAATAAGAAGGTGTAGTGTCTGTAGAGAAATTAAAATCAGTAATAAAACTGACAAGAAGTTGCTCTGCTTTTTATTATCACCAGGAGCCTATAACACCAAACAAAAATAATGATAAAAATACATGTCCCCCCAAATATTTTATGATCTTAAATTCTAAACAACAGTTGTGCTACTGTTTAGTTTATATATATCATATTTCAAATGAGAACATTTTAATTATTTGCCTTAGTAAATACTGACTTTTTCTTAGAAGCTGATTCAGAGATTAAAATTATACACTACGTGAAGGACAAAAGTGAATTCAGCTACACATGTTCCTTTTGAGAGTAATTTCATAAGATTTGGAATTTTGTAAATTCATTTTGTGTATAGTCCATATTTTGAACCTCTCTAGTACTATTTATTTCTTGGGAAAACAACACTCCATAAATATTTTCACATTTCTGCAAATCTGAGCTTTCTGAGCCGAGTACTTGCAACCTAGATTAATGGATGATTGAATGGTAAAGATGCCTTGAAAGTTAGAGACAGTGTAATTGCTCTGAAGAGATTTAAAGACTTGTTCCCCAGAACCATGTGTTTATATTCAGGGACAGTGAAGTAAAGATCTTTTCCTTTCCTTCGCAGAAAGAATTTATTTTTTTACATTCTAATTTAAAATTCCCTCTCTCTCTCCCTCTCTCCCCCCTGCCCCTCTGTCCTGCCCTTTCCTTGAGAGGAGGAGCAGATTATACCTGCTGTCCCGTATAAGCACCAATTCTCATAATTTTGTTGTTCCTATAGCACAAACCCAGTTGCTCATGCAAGTACATCAAGCATTCATCTTGCTATCATATGGGAAATTGGGGCATGGGGGAACCAGCACTACCAAGTTGCTCTGTGAGTAAATAAAATGTCTGTTCTTTGATAAAGAGGTTTAATGAGTCTGGTAGTATATATAAGAAACATTTTTACTAGGCAATATCTCAGATCATTCATAGTTTCTGATTTAACAATTAGAAATCCTTTTATTTCTCACTCCTTTTTTTACTTCCCAAAAAGTAAAATATATATATATATATATGTATATATATTTGGTTCCTGTTTTAAAGTTTCTGTAAGTTTTTATTAAAACTTTGAATATAATATCTGCCAACTTCTTTCTTGAGATAACAATTTAGACAACATATTTTCTCTCTAAACATAAAATAAAATGGTACTTATCTTCCTACTATTATCTTTATGAAACTTTATTTTATGCTTAAACCTTATTCATTTAATTATGTATTTTAGATTGTTTAGATGATAGAAGAGAAAGATGTTAAATTTACATTTTTCTCAACACTAGCATTATTGGCTTTATTGTTATTTTATGTTGACAAGATTTTAAAAGCACTGTTTTTGTTTTTATCATTTTAGAGTTATTTCTAAATTTGAAAAATTAATATAGGTCTAAATTCTATGTTCTGTCTGTGATGACTGAAATATTCTGTAACCATTGGGTAATATGGTAATGTGAGGATTTTTCAAGTTAAATCATTTGAAAGAATTCCACAGAACATAAGATTTTATTTAAAGACAAAGCATATGGTGCATTCAGCAAGAGAAACAGAATGCAGGAAGCATCAGAGTTCTGAAAGCTATCTCATGTGCCAGTTCCCTAGGCATTTATTTGTGCATGTGCTGTATAGGGTTTCTATTCGTACATGGCATATCTGCTCTCTTTCTCTCAAGGAAAAAGAGAGAGAGTGAGAGAGCGAGAGAGTGAGAAAGAGAGAGAGAGAGAGAGGAAGGAAGGAAGAAAGGAAGAAAGAGAGGAAGGAAGGGAGGGAGGGAGGGAGATAGAGAGAGACAGAAAAGAAAGAAAGAAGAAAGAAAGAAAGAAAGAAAGAAAGAAAGAAAGAAAGAAAGAAAGAAAGAAAGAAAGAGAGAGAGAAAGAAGAGAAAGAGAGAGAGAGAAAGAGAGAGGGAGAGAAAGAAAGGAAAGAAAGAAAGAAAGAAAGAAAGAAAGAAAGAAAGAAAAGAAAGAAAGAAAGAAAGAGAAAGAAAGAAAGAAAGAGAAAGAAAGAGAGAAAAAGAAAGAAAGAAAGAGAGAGAGAGAGAGAAAGAGAGAGAGAGAAAGAGAGAGGGAGAGAAAGAAAGGAAAGAAAGAAAGAAAGAAAGAAAGAAAGAAAGAAAGAAAGAAAGAAAGAAAGAAAGAAAGAAAGAAAAAGAAAGAAAGGAAGAAAGAAAGAGAGGAAGGAATTAGGAGGGTGGGAGGGAGGAAGGGAGGAGGAAGGAAGGAAGGAAGAAAAGAAGGAAGGGGAGAGAGAAAGATCAGTGGATTGAATCACCACGGTCCATGAGGAATTTTGGCTTTTTTTGAGTTTGGATGTTTCAAGGAGGGTTTTTATACTTCTTCCTTGACACTTAATCAGGCCAGGGTGATAAACAGCTTAGGCCAGTTGAAACTTTTAGTAAAAACAAACAAAACAAAACAAAACAAAACAAAACAATACACCCTCTGGAGGTTGCCAGGGGAGTTTCAGTCTTTCAACAGCACATAAAAAAAAAATCCTACTGATCTTATCTTGGCCAAGAATCAACAAACAGATATCTAAGCATCCCCAGAAACAAACAGAGAGTTTTTCAGTCTACCTACAAATCAACTCTATCTACTACAGGTAACCGTTACTAGCCATATGTGGCTGTTGAACACTTGACTTGTGGCTTATGGGAATGTGTAACTAAATATCATTTACCTTATATTTAGTTTTAATTAATAGAACATTAAATAGCCACATGTGGCTTGATGGCTACAATACTGGACAACACAGATCTAATTATTTACAATATAATGGCCATGTGAATATAAATCAATCCAGATACAAATAGAATGAGTAAGCCTATAGAACCCAAAATGTTTTACTGTCATTAAAACTCAGATATAAAGAAGAATGAGCAAATATCAATTCCTAATGGTCCCAGTTTAAGTTGTTTTGTTTGTATATCATATTCTGTCATGTAAGTGTTCTTCTTATCTAAAAATAATATATTTTATTATTTAATTTTGAAGATTCCACCTGTAAAGTCTCATTTTTTTTTTCAAATTTGGAACAACTCATAAATTTAGTTACTCCTTTTTGTTTAAAGATGTTCTTATTTGACAACATTAACAATTTCTCCAAGTACAGATTCTAAGATATAAATCTATTCTATCTCTATAGTCTGTCTGACTTTGACTCAGGATTTTTATTTATAAATAATTTGTAATCATTCTTTTGCACCATTTATAGAGCAGAAAAAGCAAAAGGCTGACTGTCAAAATACTAATAATCTGTATTGTCAAATTGTTGCTTTAAAGAATTTAATTTTACCAAACATTCTGGTACAAATGTATTCATAATCATGTTTAGTTTGTGAACTCTTGTACTTCCTTCTACTATTGAAATTTGAATTTAATTAAAGTTATCAACAAATTGATTCAATATAAAAATTAGTTTATTGTTAAATAATAATTTTCTACTCTGGGCAATTAGTTTTTCTTGGATTTATATCTTATAGAGGCTTCAAAAAAGGTCTCCCAATCCATTTAATCATAAACATCATCTGATTATCAAAGGTTTTGTTGAGGTGAGTCAAATTAGTCTTACCACTTATAGTAGTGTTAGACAAACTGCAGTTACATTCTGGATATATGTGTATTAGTAAAAAATAAGTCAGGTACAATTAACTATCATATTATAACAGTCTTCCTAACAAAAACAACTTTTGCTCATATACCAAATAATGGCATAGATTCAGTTGTAAATCTAGGGGGGGAAAGTCTCAGTTAATTCCAGATTCCAATTCTATGTGGACATAACTGTATGCCTTTTTTCAGTTTTTTTAGGATCATGCTGTATAGGTAGTAGTCAATCTCAAAATTTAGTTTAGGCATGCCTAAAAGCTTAGCATAGGCACTGTTGGTGGACACAGGAGCTATGTTTAATTAAATTGACCCTCACACTGACACTAGTTTTTGTCAGTTATTCTTTATGCTAATTATTCCCTTACACACACACACACACACACACACACACAAACACACACACACAAACACACACACACAGCCTATAGGTAATAAAGAACATAATACTATGAAAAGTCAGGCATCCAGCAGATATTCTCTGTCACATCTGGCTATCTTTAACAAAAAATCATCACAAGGATAACAGCTACACAGGGAACTGCGGGGCACTGTCACTCAACAAAATTCTTTGTGTACATCTAGGAGACAGTACTAATATATTGTCTCTTTTTGTAATACATATAATTGGTAACATGGAAATCAAATACAAAGCAACATCAGAATTATTTTAGGTGTTTATCACAAAATGTTTTTCTTGTCATTGACACACATTGAAAGAATTTAGATAGAAAAGAATGCTAACAATACAATTCCACTTGCAATCAGACACTATATTAACATTTCACCCCATAAATATATTATTAATATTTATTATGGAATATTGAACCAATTTTACTGAGTCTATATTTCTCTTATCATTTCAT
The DNA here is from genome assembly GCF_037043125.1 of Eumetopias jubatus. Taxonomy (NCBI): domain Eukaryota; kingdom Metazoa; phylum Chordata; class Mammalia; order Carnivora; family Otariidae; genus Eumetopias; species Eumetopias jubatus. The sequence goes on along the minus strand of NW_028274809.1, from coordinate 168,459,164 downwards.
TACTTCAGACATATCCACAATTCATCTTGAACAATATTGATGCACATTTATATAACTACATATTTATCTATTTGCCAAAAATATTCAAAGCCAAAAAAATTATTTCCCTACAAAAAACCCCATGCCATCATCTGATAAGAGAAAGCAAAATCTAAATCTATGGCTAAACTAAATTGCTTAAATTCTAAGAAAAATGCAGACTATGATAAAATGTGGAATGCAGTGTGATGTAGATGACATAAAAAATAAGGAAAGGCGGCGCCTCGGTGGCTCATTCGGTTAAGTGTCTGCCTTCAGCTCAGGTCACGATCCCCCGGTCCTGAGATTGAGCCCCACATCAGGCTCCCTGCTCAGCAGGCAGCCTGCTTCTCCTTCTTCCCCTCCCCCTACTGGCGTTCTCTCTCGCGCGCTCTCTCTCTGGCATATAAGTAAATAAAAACTTAAAAAAATAAAGCAGTAAAACAACAACAACAACAAAACTTTAGAGGGAGTGCCTGGCATGACGATTTACACAAAACAGCACTCAAAAATAATGGAAAATGTGCACACATCTCTACTTCAGAGAACATCTCTCAACGCTGCCTTTTAAGTATATATAAAAGATAAATCTCAAAGTTTCATCCTTTGAGCCACCCATGGTGTCATGAATTCCTGTATTGCTTTTTGGCTTATTCTAGTATCTCCTGCAACCTAACCTTTCAACAAGCATAGAGAATCTAATAATGGGTGGACATAGTTTTTGCAGAAGACAGAATTATAAAAAATGGTGCATATGGCACTCAAATAATAGCTTGACAAATTAAGTGTGATTCATAGGGAAAATTAATAAAAACTTTAGGTAAGAGTAGTATGATTTATTACATCTTAAAAAAAATATAGGTCCTTTACTATGCAAAACATGAATTTTATTTCCTCCCGGGCACTTGCTTCTCTACTTTTAACACACACACACAGAATTTGCTTTTGCATGCAAATTGTTTTCCAGAATCATATTAATTTTTGGTAGGTCATCATTTACAAGCAGCTAAGTACTGATGATAAGGTTGATAATTTTTGCATTCTGTAGCTGTGACTAAATGCAGCCCTGGACTTCAAAATTTTTAATAATGCTTTTATCACTGTTATTTATATGGTTAAGTGCTTTTGAAGTTGTTTTGCATTTATCAGGTGTCAGAACACATGGCAAGAATAATGAGGAACAAGTTAGGAAAGTGCATTAAACACTGCTGACTACTGCCATCATCTTATCAATGCTAAATAACAAAAAACTATTGCTAACCATGTAAGTAATAAAAGTCAAAGAAAATTGTTTTAAAAGCTAAAATAATGAGTTTTAAAATGATAGCATAATGAAAAGAAATGACAGTAATCAAGTAGTACATAAACACAAATGAAAATAAAAGTAACAATGTAGCAGACATCTTTGGTTTATTCAGCCAATTTGGAAAAAAATATTCGTTATTAATGTTTTGCAATACTTAAATCAATAGGTTTCATTAAAAATACTATTTAACATAATATATCAATTAATAAATCAAGTTATTAGGGATGGGGCTTTTATGATATTAAACTTCTAAATTTATCTCAAAATTTTTTCTCCATAAAATCAGGAATTTTGAATATTTTTTAAAAATTTGAAAACATATTAATTTACATATGATAATTTACTTCCTAATTATGACTGTGATTTTAATGCTAGTTATATTACCTAAATAACTAGAATGATTAACAGGCTTAATAAAGAACAAACATAATGATTGTGATGGTTAATTTATATGCCAAAAAAATTTATATGTCAACCTGGCTAGACTATGGTATCCAGATATTTGATCAATCTTATTCTAGATGTTTCTGTGAATATATTTTTTAGATTAGGACAACATTTAAATCAGTAAACTCTGAGGAAAGCAATTACCCTCCATATTGTAGGTGGGCCTCATCAAATCAGTTGAAAGCCTTGATAGAAAAACATTGGCCTCCCTGGAAGAAGAGAGAATTCTTCCAGCAGACCATCTTTGGACTCATACTGCAGCTCTTCCATGGGTCTCCAGCCTGCTGGCCTACCCTTCATATTTTGGACCCATTAAGCTTCCACATTTATGCAAACCAATTCCCTAAAATGAATGGATCTCTGCCTGACTCCGCCCATATAATGAAATGGCACCCAAATAATAAAATATATATATATTTTATATATATATATATAAAATAAAAATGGTTTTGGAACTGGATGGTTGATGGAGGCTAGAAGAGTTCTGAGGTGCATGTTAGAAAGAACTTAGATTTCCTTGAAGAGATTGTTAGTAGAAATATGGATGTTCAAGGTGCTTCTTGAGGAAAGGTGATCTTATTTTAAAGTGGCAAAGAACTTGTACTCTTGTGTTTTGTGGATGGAAGTTCCACATCTACTAACTTGGATATTTAGCTGAGAAAACTTCTATGCAAAGTGTTGAAGGCACTACCTACTTTTTCCTTGATGCTTATAGTAAAATATGAGAGGAGAAAGGTGAATTGAATAAGGCATTGTTGAAACATTATGTTGTGTACCTGAAACTAATATAGCACTGTATGTTAATTATACTTGAATTTTCAAAAATCTAAAAAAATAAAATAATACAATATAAAAATAAAAAATAAAAGACTGGAAACCTAAGTAAATAAAAATAGGAATTGTTAAGCAAAAAGGAACCAAAGTTGAAGATTTGGAAAATTCTCAGCCTATCCATACTGCAAAAAAATAGAAAGTATCTTCTGCAAAGAACATCAAGGGCGTGGCTAGACAAATATTTGCTATAAAAGAGATAGGTTTAATGCCTGTATCCAGTTAATCATTTCAGTAGCAATGGTGCCTACTTAAACTGAAGGGGACAGGGACAGAACAAAATGAAGAAAGACTGCTGAATCTGTGATTTTTCAATAGGACAGGCAAATCAAGCTGTTTGTAAACATCTTACCCCAGGGGATAAGATGACCCCTAAGGCAGTTCAGAGGTCTGCAGGGCCTCCACTGCTATCATGGGCCCAGAGGGAATAGGCCTAGGGGACACAGCAGTCTCTTTCTTTGTTCCATAGAACAGAACTTCCACTCAAGGCCCTGGGGGCAGGGCTATAGGAAAAACATTTCTGTCCATGCCAGTGGGGTGATGTTGCATCAGGAGCCAAGAAAGCAGGGCCACCATCCGTTGGTGTGGAAGGCAGTGCTGCCAACATGGTGGACCTGGAGCACAGAGCACTGACCCTAAGAGGATTATTTTCAAGCTTTCATATCTAAAGGGAACTTGCCCTATTAGGATTCAAACTTAAGTTGGACATGTGACCTCTTCTTCTTACTGATTTTTCCCTTCTGGGATGGGAGTATTTATCCTATGCCTGTCTTACCATTTTATTTTGGAAGCACATAACTTTTCCAGTTCCACAGACTGACACTTGGAAAAGAATTGTTCCAGGATGAAACATACCCCAAGTCTCAGTTACACCTGATTTAGATAATATTTGGATGAGATCTTGCACTTAATGTTGATGATAGAATGGGTTAAGACTTTGGAGCTGTTCAGATGGGTGAATGTATATTGCATTTAAGAAGGATATGAATTTTAAAGGGTGAATTGTATTGGGCTTAACTGAGTCCCTCCAAAATTCATACATCAAAATCCTAACCCCCATTATCTCAGAGTGTAGCTATCTTTGAAGAAAGAACCTTTAAAGAGGTAATTAAGATAAAATGAGGTCATTTGGATGGGCTCTAATGGAATATGACTGGTACTTTTCAGAGGATGAGAGTGACACCAGACAGGGGCACACAAAAGGAAAGACCATCTGAGGATACAGCAAGTAGATGGCCATCCACAAGCCAAAGAGAGAGGTCTCAGGAGAAACCAAACCTGCTGACATCTTGATCTTGGGCTTCTAGCCTCCAGAAGTGTGAGAAAATAAATTTCTATTGTTTAAGTCACCCTGTCTGTGGTATTTTTGTATGGCAGCTCTAACAAATTAATATAATAACTAAACTGAAACTAAGTAGTGGAACATAGGTAAAGCCACTAAGTATGTATAAATCTATTTCATGTTTTTGTCTAATTCAAGATAGATGTTCTCAGCAAATTAATAAATTAACACTTTCCTCTAAGTTTGAGACAAAATGCAAATTTGCTTTCTTCTATGTTCAACTGCATGTCATACAAACAAAAATTTAACATATGAATTGTAAATAATATGTAAATTAACCAAATGTATGAAACAGTCTACAATGTGCTTATCAAATAAAGATATTGTTGAAGATTTTCCTTATGTGAAAAATGTATCCCATTTTATTTACTGATAATGATTACTTGAGGGATTATTCAGTAAAATGTTTCTTCATGTTTACATAAGATTATATTTGCTTAATTAAGAAACATAAATGCAGGATTTTAAAAGTAAGCTTATATATCTGTGTGCATTTTTTAATATATTTCAAAGAAAAAATACATTGTCCGCATTTAATTTATAGATACAAATAATGGAAGTTCTCATTAATGGGCTTTACTTTGAGAGAATTTTTATTTACAATGACTTTGGATGCAAGATAGGCTTGGCTTCAATTCTCAGGGTTGTCATATATGAGTGGAATATTCCTGATCTTTATGACAGTAAAGGGATTTCAGGATTTCAGGATGACACACTGAATATATATGTATATATAGAGAGACAGAGACAGAGAAAGAGAAGGAGTTACATATAATTATAATTGATACCTAATCTTGAAAGCATGATTCTCAAAGCTCTGCAGAGCCCATATCACCCTCATATTAATAAGCAGTCAATCTTTTTTTTATTAAATATTTCTTACTGTAGCATGTGAAACCCTTCATTCTGGTCAATTCCTCATTATTAGTTAGTTGATCCTTTGTTATTCCCTAGTCAAACAGTACTCTATTCCCAAATTCTACATATAAAATTTTGTTTCTTCATGCATCCCCCCTAACTTGGTGCCTGATATTCCCCCTTACTCTTTGCTTATGAAGCAAAGAATATGCTTCATGAAGGTGGCAGAATATGCCACTCCAAAATATGCCTCTTTGGCATAAGGCTTATTTTGAGCTGATCATTTTGAAATGCTGCAGACACAGAGGAGAAATGCTAAAAACAGAGTAGAAGTTACCCTTGTGCAAGAGAAATTTACATTAGAAAGGGGACCTGTATCAGGAAGAGAGCTAGTATCAGATAATCACTTTTTCACCTGAGAGACTGCAGGGCAACTCTTCTCAAAAAGTTTTCTCATCTTCCTGTGAATTGTCTTCCCCTAGCTTGAATCCCCAGACCCTTATCCCTTTCCTTAGCCCAGAATGGTATATAAGCCTCAGTTGTCTGGCCACTTTGAGGCCCCAGACCCTTATTCCTTTTCTAAGTAAGTTACAACTATCTGACCACCTTTCAAGTCTAATATCTTTTTAGGACTCCTGTGCATATAAATGTATGTACATAATTACATTTTTTCTCCTGTTTATCTGTCATTTATTACAGGTTGAGTCTCAGCCAAGAACAGAAGGGAAACTATTTTTCTTACCCAGCAATTAAATCATAATTCTTTCACAAATAACTTTCAATGTCCTCTTTGATAGACATTCCCCTTTGGATTTCTGTTACTGCATTTATCACTGGTATGTAATGCATAATATATCTTTGTGTTTGTGTTATACATTTTCATATACCTCTCTCCCTCCCTTCCTCTCTTACCTTGTATAAGGATTATAAATCCTTAAGGGACAGAAAGCCCACCTGTATCCTTGTAGATCTAGTGCCAATCTATCTATTGGATTTTATCTTTTATATCCTCTCATTTCATAAAACTAAAGGGCATTAAATGAGGGCATCCTCTTAACTCCTCAGCATTCAATTACGATCATAACAAATTCTTCATCCTTTAAAACCTTATAAAGTTGACCTATAAACAATTAACTTCACATAAAATTTCTTGAAGTTCTAACCCACAAACAGAAGCATGAGATCAAGGAGTCCTTCAGAGATGACAGCTCATTTGATCTAAGTCTTGAAGGATGAATAGTTGAGGAAGAAAAGGGATTCAACCAAAGTGAAATTCAGATATGGGTGAAAATGACTATGCCATGTTCCTACAACTTGCCATACTTTAGTATGAATGGAACAGAGTGGGCATGAGTTTGGTGAGGGTGAGTATGCCAAGTGATGAAGAGAAAAGGTAGGCAAGTGTGATATTAATAGTCTTTTACATTTTGCTAATATGTTTAAACTTTAGCCCTAAGAAAATGAAAAAAATACCAATATATTTTAAGAAAAGGATTGATATTATATAATTTGCATGTGCCTTGATCTCAGTAAGCTCTCAATACACAAAGAAGAAGTGAATTAGTTAATTTTCTGTTTGAATTTGAAATAACTTTCTCTTTAAAAATGTTTACTTTCAGAAAAAGGAAACTTTACCAAAAGACCTTGAATAGTTTCTTTCAGACATACACAGAAATATTAGCCAAAGAGATTCGGTGAAGATAATTTGATATTGATTTAACATGAATAGCTTGCTTTATTCTCACTCTTGAAAGATTGTGTGATAACAATGCCTCTCATTTATTGAGATATTTCCCTTCATAGGTATTTGGTGTAACAAGTCCTAGTTGAAACATTAGAAAAGTTACAACATTTCTCTCACAAAATAAACTTTTATAAGTAAAGTCTGTAGACCTAGGATATTTAGTTATGTATATATGTATGTGTTTGTTTACTAACTATTAAGATTTCTATGTCAAATTCTAGCAGATGCTCCAAGAAGCGAACAATTTATTGTGATATAACATTGTAGTACCTGAGAATATTGTGATAAAAATTACTCTTCAGAGCAATTTTACTATAACTAATTATATTGGTGGTGAAATAACTTTCTAGGCCTAAAATGGACTTGTTACTGCCTGGGGTGCCAAGTCAGAAAACCAAAAGATAACTTTCATGTCCCTTGACCAGAAACACAGTGTATCCAGCCAGCCAATCCCAAAACACCAACTTTGGGCCTTCTCATCCCAAACAACGTTGATTATGTGGCCCCACACAATCAGATATTTTCTATTTATATCTTCCTTGTTCTTTGTTCTTTATCCTGCCTTCTGCCCCATTTTGCAGTTCTCTGAAAGGAGATTGTCCACTTCATGGAGTATTACATAAAGTTTGTATCACTGAAGTTGTCTTCTTTAAACATTTTTTAAATAATTGGTTTTATTTTGATTATTATATGGGTTGAGTTTTCTTCATTCAACCAATAATTTTGAGCACTTCCCATTTCCAGGGCACTGTTCTGGGCTTTAGAGCAGTGAATGAACAATATGAGGTCCTCAGAGTTTGCATCCAATCTTGGAAATGTATTATAAACAAATAGACAAATTAACAAAATATTTCAGATGGCTACATGTGAATAAAATATAGCAAAGTAATATGATACAATTTTATGGATGGGATGGAGGTCAGGGAGGCTACTGAGAAAGAACCAAACATTTGAATTAAAAGAGGACAAGCATTCAAGCAGAGAAAAGAGCAATGCAAAGTCCTGACACAAATGATACTGACATAGTCAAGAAAAAGTAAGAAAGCAGTGAGGCAGCCCTTATTTAAATCAAGTGTTGTTCAAGTATAACTGTAGCCTTTATGATTTCTTTTCTAAAAAGGTTTGCAACAACAATGGGACATGATATTGGATATTAGAGTGAAATCACATAATTCTGTACTTGGCAGACTCTAGGATGTGCTTGTTGGAGTTTGAGAAGACAAGTTTTCTTCACAGCCTTGTTTCCGAGTCAATTAAGTCAAAACTGAAATAAAGAGTCAGCCTAAGACCAAATGATTTCATCAAGACAGGAATCCTGCTAGAAAAAATCTAAGAAAGTACAAATATACTTTACTTTATGTATATTCTAGTTATTTTACTCATTTGTTCTTGTCTGCCCTCTATATCGACATGACTGCTTTTGTATATGAGTGAAATTTCTTTTCTGTCCTTGCTTACACTCTAAATTTCTCTATTCAATGAGCAATATATAATTATTCTTCATAGTTCATAATTTGGTAGCTTATGAATATATGAAAATTCTTGTTGAAATCTTTTAAACATACACTGCTATATAACCGCACTGGGAACTGAAGAGAATACATGTATAGATTGAACTAAACAGAGAACCATAAGACTAACTTCTCTGTTCTTGAAATTATAATTCAACTAATATAGTAGCCTAAAATGTAACCAGATTTTATCTTTTAAGTTGTGGGGAATCATCTAAGTTTTTAGTAAATTAAGAGTAGATGTAAGAAAATTAACCGCTTTGTCATATAATGTATCATTTAAAATCATAAAACAAATGATAAAATTATTACAGCAAATATATTTAGACATCTCTCCCTCTCAACTCTGTAACATGACTCTTTAGCCTCAGTTCCCAAATGTATCTGATAGACATCTAACCTACAGTTTCTCACCGTTTCCAACTGACTATGTTAGAGCAGTCAGTTAGCTAGAAATGAGCAGGGAATGGAAAAGGCCAACCACTGAAAAAGAAAGAAACCACCAACCACCTCTGCAACTCAGATAGCTAGGGAAAACCCTGGGGAACATGCTTGTGCTCTTCCCTATAACCACTGCCCTAAAGTAACCTATAGTTGTATTATAATACATTTACTTTGAACTGCCATGGTAGTTACCACAAGGATCATATAGGGCCAAAAAACTCCCCCTCCCCAGGAGTCCTTTAGATGATTGGAGCCAAACTCAGTCAGAGAGCACCCTACCTATGATCCATAACCCCTGCAAATATAAAAAATAAGACAACCCTGAACCCTGGTGCAGTTGCCAACTCTGGGCCTTCCACTGTCCACCTTTGAGAGTGTACTTTCGGTTTGACCACTATTAAATGCTTGTTTGCTTAAGAGTTTGGTTCTGAATTCCTTGTTGGCTGGACTCAAGAACTGAGGCTGGGGCACAGGACTCACCACCAACAACCAGAAGCCCAGCATTTCCTATACCCTGCAAATAACAGCTCAGTCCATGGCACAAATAGTCCATTTACCAAGTGGCCAGCAACAAGAAAAACATTCAAAAAAATACACTAGCAATTCCCGAGTGTAATTTTATGTTACTAGAGAACATACTGAATAGAATCCTTGCAAGGAAGGTGTAAGATATGTTTTGTCTACCAAAAAGAAATATGTGTTTTCTCTGATTATCTTTCATTTTAACAAGAGTGAGAACTCTGTTCACTGCCCATGTAAATCGCTCCATTAAACCAAACCAAGGAGAAAGCTTTAAGGGAAAACTGGAGGCCAATCAAACCCACATCAATCTGCCCTAATACTATTATTATTATTAAATATTATTATTCTTAAGATTTCTATGATTTATCACATGAAATTTTTACAACCTCCACATGAAGTTTTTAACTTTTATGTTGAAAGGCATAAAAGAGTGACCACTTTGGGTCTTACATATTACAACAGTATCATGCAAATTCTTGACTAAAACCAGCAGCGATAACAGGAAGCAAGCTGGAACACATGCGATGATGGGCCTACATGCAGGTATCTAATGTTCCCTTGATCTATAGAGAAGCATATTTTTTCCATGGGGCAGCTAAGGCACTCTGGGTTGTGCCATCAGTGTAGGAAACACACACACAACATGCCCAATGACCATGTCATCTCCACTGAAGATATTATTGAAGAAATTATAACTTTTAGCACTTAATATAGACATGTCCCTCAACTGAGTTTAAAATGGCTATGAATCAAAATTTGGGAAAATAAAACAGCTGGCTTTTAATTAAAAAGACTTATTTTTCCAACTCCAAAAAAGGACTTTATCTTTCAAATTCAAATTAATAGAAAAAAATAAACAGTTATTTTATTATGTGTCAAATAGCCATTGCTACCTGGTGTTTCATTACATAGAAGAAGAGAGATTTTCTTTTTTTTTTTAAAGATTTTATTTATTTGACAGAGAGAGCACAAGAAGAAGGAGAGGGAGGGAGAAGCAGGCTCCCCGCTGAGCAAGGAGCCCGATGTGGGACTTGATCCCAGGACCCTGGGATCATGACCTGGGCCGAAGGCAGCTGCTTAACCAACTGAGCCACCCAGGTGGCCCAAGAAGAGAGATTTTATATTAAAGTTTTATTAAAAACCAATTACTCCCACAAATCCAAACATTTATGAATTATATTGGGATAATTTCTGGTGACAGTCATTTACTTTGCTCTTTAAAGTTAAAATATTCAGTTAAATCTATTTTCCATAAAATGTAAAAATATTCTGAATTTACAATATCATTGATTTAATGCATAATTTGAAACTTCACAGACTGAAAATTAGTTTTAAAAAGTTTATTTAATAAAGCAGACAGCTTATATTCTACTATGAGAAACTACTTTATCAGTAGAAATTTCAAATTCAAATAACTTCTCTCAGTTCATTAAAATACATTCTATATTTTGACAATAAATTGAGTTTTTCATAATACAAGGCAAGCATGGTTATTAATTCCGTTGGATTTTGCTAAGTAGTTGGCATTTCATAATCTCTCTTATAAATTACAATAAATATGAAAACTCTTGACTGTCCACTTACAAATTTTGCTCTTGGTGAGTCAACATTGCATGATTAACCAAAAAAAAAAAAAAACAACAACAGCAAACAAGCAAACCCTACAGAGATAAATTTTTAAAGGAACAATTTGCCACTTTTAGTATTCCACAGTTTTACCAATTTTATAATATTAGGGGCAGTTTTGAGAAATTTAACTACCATACCACTGCAAAGGCTCACCAACCCAAGTTCACCTGCTAAGCAGGATGCCCTTTTCTGATTAATCTGTTCAAAGAAGATGTGGTTTTGTTTTTGTTTTTTCCTATTTCATATATCCAGAAGTTGTTACTTTTGCTAACTCACCCAGGGTAATTCTATAAACTAATATAATATATATATGTAATATATACCCAATGTTTTGTTAGTATAACACATTTTTAAGTCTATATGATATACTATATATACTACAGTATTTGCAAGATTCACATATTGCTTGTGCTTTTCAGCATTTTCTTTTGAGTGTTGCATGACTATTGACTACTCTTGATATTCATTGTCCAATATATCACAGTAGTGCTTTATGCGCTGGGGAGGCCTGAGAAATAATAGTAACAAAAACATCAAGACAACACTGTGGGGAATATAATTTGTATTAACATATTTCAAGCCTGATTTGTCCAGAGTCATATCAATATGTCAAGAATGGAACACCAATTGCTTCTGGATCCCATATAAATGGCTCCTAAATTTAGATGAGGCATGGCAACACACAGTGATGAAATTTTATGGCCACATTCAATAATGCCCGTATTAACAGTATTCCATTACTACTAAATGCCTTGTAGAACTTTATTGAGCATTTATTTAAAAAAATACTTTTTCAGAAACAATAGCACTGAAAAGATCAGTGAAAAACTTCAGAAGATTTACTGTTTAAATGAAAAGAAAATGTTGGATATATAGCAAGCAAAGAATCGGGAAAATTAAATTATTTTAGTGCATATGGTGTGTTTCTGATCCAGGCAGAAAGTTCCTTTTCCTTGTGCACAATGATAGCATTTTTCCTGAGTTCTTTATTAGCAACTCTTGAACAACTATAAGGTCACAGAAAAATATTACTTGATACAAAAACAAGTCCTGTTCAGAATTAACACAGGGTAACTAAGAGATGATTCTCGCCTTCTGTGGGGGAATTCAAGGTTTCCTTCCTATTGCTTCCTAGATCTTTCACTATTGAAAAAGAGCAGAGACCAAGATAAGGACAATTCATCTAAATTTCTGGCTGGTGATTTCAGGTGTATCAGGGCAATTATTATCTTTTCTTTGAGGTCTCATTAATTTTTTTTTTGGTTCTTTTCTCATTCTAATGCTAATTTTAGAGGAAGGTTTACATTGTGGAATTGGAAAAAGAGTCCAAAAAAGTCATACAGCTATCTTGTCTTATAAGAAATAGACCAGAGGTGTTAGAGAAATCCTGAATCTCACCTGTAGCAGCACATATCTGTTAGGACTAAGTACCTTGTAGAAGAGTTTTGGGCTAACATTTTACAACCTCAATCAATGTGCTTCAGTCTGCGAGTGTCTCTGCTTGGTATAACTTTCTTAGAAATATCCCAGTTTAGGTTGCAGCTTCTCAACAAATTCAGGATTCAAAATCTAGAAAATATCTCTGTAATGCAAAATAAAACTGCGAAAACCACACACACATATACTCACACACAATCATAGTCATAGTCAATTTTAAACATAATTGTTGAGTACCTGCTGTTTAATACTCTCAACACTCAGAATCCTCTTGACATGACGAAAAGCGTATAAAGCATTTCTGAATCTAGCTGATAAAAATTATTCCATATGCCCACTATGCAGCATATGGCACAACTGGCTATGGTTTCTTCTCTGAACAACTCTTTTCTTGGGAGTCCTTCATACCATATTATTCTAGTATAGCCTGCCCCCAACTTGCTGGTACACAGCATAATTCATCAACTGCCACTGCTTTTGGTGTTTCTCCAATGTTTCCAGTTAACAATGAATTTCAAGATTGGCCATCACATGCCACCAGCCCTAAAGAGAAAATTGTCATTCTCCCATACAGACAATATACAGGTCTACCTTGCTGACTTTACCTTTTACAATAACCTGGGCCACCCTACCATCATTTCATACTTGGGCAACTGCAATAATTCTGCAACTAATCTTCCTGCATCCATACTTTATTTAATCCAGTAAGTGTTAAAACTGGAGATGGTAAATTCATTTTACAAAACAAATTTGATCATGTTGATCCTCTATTCATTATTCCTAAATAAACAAAAACACAGCAAAACCTGACCCTTGCAAAACACTGCATCCTTGTTGTCATCATTCCATATGTTTTAGACACATAGGATTTTTTTTTCACACCTCTAATAGTCCATGCTCCTTGATACCTGAGCAACTCTGCCCACATTGTCAGCACCAGATCTCAGCCTCCTTTTCACACATGACTTTCACTCTTCCTTTATCAGCTCAAGATTTACTTACTCTGTCATGTTGTCTATGTCTCTTTGAAAACATTGTATTTCCCTGCTTATATGACTATATAAGATGTTGACATTTATACTTTTTGGAAGAATTTTGGCTCATATGTGGTAAAGGACTCTTAAAACTATAATATAATGCTAAAATAACAAACAGCTAAATTTAAAAGTGTGCAAAAGGTCTGAACACACACTTCACCAAATAAGATAAACAGGTGACAAGTAAGCATAAGAAAAGGTACTCATCATTATTTATGAAGAGGACATTGTCAACTAAAACAGCTATGAGATGCAACTACACGCATATTAGAATGGCTGAAATTAAAAAAAAAACATAACAAAACCTCTGAGAATAAAAATGCTAGAGACTATGTTGAGCAACAGGCACTCTCATTAATTGCTAGTGGGAAGACAAAAAGTTCTAAAACTTTGGAAGACAGTTTGACATTTTCTATTAAGTTAAACATAGTCTTACCATGTGATCTGACAATCACACTCCTAGTGTGCCTAGTAGGCATCTTTTCCTACACTCCCATTTGTATGTTTTAATTTAATCGTTCTTTAAAGATTTAAGTTATTTCTCTAAATGATTCCGGATTCTATTTCCTGAAATAATTTTCAAGTCTTTAATATATTCAAACTTTTTTTTTAAATTTACACAAACATTTAATAAAACAGCATATTATTTTATGCATATACACACCAAAAATCACCATAAATATTAATAAACAGATTTTAACTTTGCTAAAATTATTTTTCTAGAGTGTTTCAGTCTTAGAATGCAAGTAGCACCCATTATCAATGAACTCAATATGAATCAATATGCTTAGTAAATTTTAATAAATGGATCAGAAAGCTTTGTGAGAAGAAGGAGGAGATATAAGGGAAGCAAAAGCTGATAGGGCTAAAAGGAGGAGAAATAAACAAATCTACAATAAAAAATTGATTAACATGCATCTCTCAATAACTGCTAGAACAATTAATTATAATCAGTTCATTACATAATACAATTAACAAGAACATATAAGAACTCAACAAAAATATCAACCAATAGGATCTAATTGACATGTATAGAATACCCCATCCAACAACAACAATATACTTTCTCAAGTCACCCCATAACATGTACCAGGATAGACAATGCCCTAAACCATAAAACAAACAAATGAATAAATGTAAAGGAACCAAGAACATAAAATGTGTTTTCCAAGCACAATTGAATCAAACTAAAAATCAGTAACAGATGATATGATAATCTCCAAATAATTGAAAACTAGCACAGTTATAAATAATCCATGGATCAGAAAGGAAGTCTCAAGGGAAATTAAAAACATATTAGAGCAAATGAAAATAAAAACACAAGATACTAAAATTTGGGGAACATACTACATAATTAAAGCAATGATGATATGGACATTTATAGCATTCAATACATACATTAAAGCAAATTAACAAAAAAAACCCTCAAATAAATACTTTAAGCTTCCAAATCAAGAACCTAGAAAAGGAAGAGCAACAGAAAAACAAAGTAAGCAGAAGGAAGAAAATGATAAATTGTGGAGGAAGTGCAGGGTTTGGGAATGCCATAATTCATAAAAGAGAGAGAGGGTGCAAGAGTGAAAGAGTAGGCAGGCAGAGCCTCCAAACCACAATATTGCACTGATATCTGTGAAAAGAGAGGTAGGAGGATGGAGGACTGGAGAGTCTCAGGTGGAAAGGCAGCTCTGAGAAAATCCTATGAGAGGCCAAGAGAAAATAGCCTATTAGAAGAACCCCAATCATGGTATATACTGAGACATTGACTTGGGCAGCCTAGGGAGACTGTGGCCAAAGCACAAACAATGCAGTAAGATGCTGAGAGTGCAGATACTGGATATTGTCAGCTAAATACAGTCCTCTCAGCATATTCTCTCCTTAAGAGACATAAGGTCAGTACATCTCCATGGCTCTCATGTATGCATGTGCATGTGTGTGTGTTGTATGCTTATAAACACACACACACGCACATTTGGGATTACTGTCATTTTTTAATTTAAAAGTAGGTTGTATTTTATATATTTCTCTATATTTTGATTCAGTTTCTTAAAAATACATCATGGGAAAATACGGGTGCCCAAAATATATGTAGTGTATTGCATATAAGCAAATGACTGATTTTTAATTTCAGCAGAGGCTGAGGCATAAATCAGAGAATAAACGGCTGAGGCAGATGACTAAATCTGAATTTTATTAAAAATATTAATTATTGTTTTTTTAATTTTAAAATTTGGGGCATTATGTCACAGGAATATTAATTTCTTAGCACTGCTAGCTCCTACACTGATGGAGAAGTAATCAGTACTTGGTAGACAAATACCAGCTTATGGTAGATTGGAAAGATATTTTTGGCTAATTTTGTTATGAGGGGATACTGCAGCTGCTGTTGATAGGACTGTAAGTTAAAGACACATTTCATAAAACTTCTGAATTAAAAATTATGTTGACAAAAACAATGAATCATGGAACACTACATCAAAAACTAATGATGTAATGTATGGTGATTAACATAACAATAAAAAAGAAAAAAGTTTTCCCCCCCAAAAAAAGAAATGTACAATAGGAAAAACTATTTTAAAATATCTTTGACAAAAACTCTCCAAAAATGGAATACTTAGGTATAAATCTAACAGAAAAAAAATTATGTTGACAAGTTTCATATAATTTTGATCATGAAATTTAAAAAATGAAGCTTATTTTAAGGTGTACATTATTAAAAAGATTTAAAATATTTACCCTCCTGTATACTTATGTTTCAAATATTATAAAGATGAGAAATTCTTCACCTTTCACCTGAGTGAAAATTTCCCTTTAAATCTCAGACTTAGAACTGTAGCAATATCAATACAATTGGATTTCAGAATAAAATAATTTCTTTTGTAGTCTCAGGTTTGCAAAATTAATGTTCAAGTTGGAATTCTTAAGACTGTTCCATTTTTAAAATAGTGAAAATACTTCTTACCTTGAGTTGAAAAACCCTCGATTTTCCCTAACTTTTGAGTTCTTACCCATGATTCCTCAAGACTTCATAACTGATTTGATTTAGCACTATGGCCTTTTTCTTATTATTGGGGCCATTTCTGCATGTAATATTAAATACTTTTAATATCACCACTGAATAGCTACACACCAGTTACAGCATTCCGTCCAGAGTAGAATGATATAAGGACCCTATAGCAAACAGAACTCAAAATTATTGTATTTTCAAGGCAATGTGCTTGGTTAATATTTGCAGTTACCAAACAACAAACTCTTGTTGAAAGTGACCATTGGTTGTTAATAAGTCCTATTATATTGGTATTGTTAATCAAATAGCTCAGTATTAAAGTTTCTTTTGTTGCTGAAGAAGTTTTTTTGTTTTTTTTGTTTATGTTCTTTTATTGTTCAACGATTCATTAGTTGCATATAACACTCAGTGCTGAAGAAGACTTTTGAAATGTATACTGTTATCTCATTGGAACATCTTGTAAAATCATGTAGTTTGAAAATGTGTTTATATCTTATGTCTTAATTATGGCTGAAGAAAATTAATTACAAAAATCAATTTCTTTATTCTTAATACCAATAAACCTACTACAATCCTTTATAGTAAAATTATTTTCTAAAAATAAATAAGTAAATAAAGTAATTTAGTAAATGATCATACATTCACATTCCTAAATCACACTTATCTTCAACTGTGTTCCTAGAATTGTCAAAGACAACACATGGAATTGTTGTTTACTAACTTTGCATTCTATAAATATGTCTTTAGATAGATTCACTATACTGTGTCAGAGATTAAAACCACATAGTAATAAATAAACAGTCAAGTTTTAATAGACTATTTTGTTTACTGTGATGTAAACATTTAAATGCTTGGATGTCTGAATACCAGAATTACTTTTTTTAGAGGTAGCAATTTATTAATATCACTAATCATTATGATAAAGAAATTTTTCCTGAAAAATAATTTTTCCACAGGATTTTTTATTCCCAATATTGACTTGAACAAATTATAAAAATATTCTATAACTATTTAAAAATTGGCAGTTTATACTATTCCTTTTGGCAAGCTTTTTGTAAAAGTTTTTAGGTTTACTTCATATAAAACGTATTATGGGCTATATTTTAAAATCATTCTATTTTGGCTTTGGAATTTTTTGGCTTGAAGTTTAGATTTTGATTTTTAAGGACAAAATGTCTTTTGGGAAGCTTAATTTTCCCAACATTTTCTTGTTTCTTCACACTATAAAATAATAATTTAGGTTAAAGATGTCATAATGGATGCTGTAACACATGATTTTAGTTTTTCTCCTTATGAAATTTTAACATAACAAATTTGAAATTTTCATTTTAAATCATCCTCAGAGAATGTGAAGAATTCCAAAACATCCTGTCTTCTTTAAACATGCGTGTGCTATCTGTAGTCAAATAACTAATACCTAATGAGATTAAGCTAAATTGATTTGATAGTTTATACTAAATATACTTATATACAAATGTTTTTATAACTAAGAAATAAAATACAAGACAAAGATGCCAAATTATATGTTTTAATAGTCATTTCCAGATGGCTTTCTAAAAAACTTGTTACTATTCTTATTTCTAGTAGGAGTCTATGAGAATACATTTCCCACTTCATCTCCATATTCATTAGCATTAGAAACTGCCTGAAAATTGGGTGGATGGAGAGACAGACAGATAAGAGAAAAATAGAGAGGGAGAGGTTTTTTTTTTATAAATTGCCAATTATCCTATGATCTCACTGATATACGGAATTTAAGAAACAAAACAGAGGAACATAGGGGAAGGGAGGAAAAAATAAAACAAGATGAAACCAGAAAGGGGGACAAACCATAAAAGACTCTTAATCACAGGAAACAAACTTAGGGTTGCTGGAGGGGAGGGAGAGGAGATGGGGTAACTGGGTGGACATTAAGGAGGGCATGTGATATAATCAGCACTGGGTATTATAGAAAACTGATGAATCACAGATCTGTACCTCTGAAACCAATAATACACTGTATATTAATTAATTGAATTAAAATTTTTAAAAAATGGGTGAAGCAGGCCAAAAGTTATGAATTTCCAGTTATAAAATAAGTCCTGGGGATATAAAAAAATTGCCAATATCTTAACTTATGTAAAATGTATCTTCACTACTAATGAGAACAACTTTTCATATATATATTGATCATTTATTTTTGCATATCATTCATTTTTCTATTAGTGTGTCTTTTTCTTAATGATTATTATAGACTTTTTAAATGTTATAGGCAGTATATTACAGAGAATTTAGTTAACACACGCACAAATGTATTCTGTAAGCTTATTTGTTTATAGTATGACCTTCCAATACATTTTAAATATTTATATAAGTAATCTTAATAATAGTATCTATATACATTAGTGTTTTCTTATAAATATGTGTTTTATTAATGTCTAGTTTTTAGCCTGTTTTATGTTATCAATCATAAAATGTATAATACTGGAAAATGTCTATTAAAAACTGAGGATTTTTAATACTATTGAGGGCTGTTAAGCAATCATACAGAATCTACTCTATATTTTTTAAGGATATATTTTGAGCATATTTAATGTCTTTCTCACTTTGTTTTGTATTTTGTATTAAAATACATCAATTAACTTTATCCTGTTTGGCTTTTCTTAGAAATACTTTCTTGGGGGATGTATGTGACTTAGCTATTCTTTAAAATTACCAAGCAGCTCTACTAACTATATCAAGCATAGCAGAGAATTGTTCAGCTTCTTATTTTCTTTAAAATGACCCTCTTCATTAAATCAAGAAAATAAGTTAAAATGTGTGTGGTTTGGGAACAGGGTATCTCCCTGTTACTATTTCTCTAAGTTATGAAAGTCATGCTTTCCTATGTCATATTATAAACACAAAGCAAATACCATGTTATTTAGTTAAAATTGGACTATAATACAAATCATTTAAAAGATATTAATCATCTGTATGGGTCAATTTTAGTTTTTCACTGAATTTCATTAAACACATATTTAGAATCAGTTTTTCTTAAATCTAGTAGTTTTTGGTGTGTAACTGTGTATTTTATAAAACTTTTCAAGACCAATGTTTTCAAAAGCTCAATTTTATTCTGCTCATTATAGATATCAGATAGTGGATTCTACTGAGAAAAGGAAACATTTCTTTCATAAAAATTTCCTCAAAATTTTTATCAGTAAAGATAGCAGAAGTAATGGATTGTCTTCTTAAAACTTTGACCACAGTTAGTTTTTATAATATTATTAATAGTGATAGAAAGGATATTGAATCAAATGAAAACAAAGAGTAACCACTTATTGACTGTTCCCATCATTTCAAGCTCCAGATTTGATAATATTCACCATGAAAACCTTAACCAATCCGCAATGTGAACTTCTAAATTACAGGGTCAAGGAAGTAAAATTTGAGGTTCAAATCCTAGATCCTAGTGAAAGAGTTAAAAGCCACTGAATTGTAATTAACTTCCTCATTCTGGCTTGTTTCTTCTACTTGATTAAAAATGATTTGCTTTGTTTTATTCGAACTTTATTTTTCCTATGTAAATAGAGCCTCAGTTGATGTAATTTTATTACTAGCCCTCCTTATGTAAACAGCATTTTCATCGAATATATTTTCTAAAATATGTAATAGATATATCTTCTATCTCCAAATTCCAATTCTTTTTTTTAAGATTTTATTTATTTATTTTAGAGAGAGCTGGGGGGAGGGGCAGAGGAAGAGGGAGAGAGGGAATCCCAAGCAGACTCCACAATGAGTGCAGAGCCTGACAAGGAGCTTGATCCCATGACCCTGAAATCATGACTTGAGCTGAAATCAAGAGTCAGACACTTAATCAATTGAGCCACCCAGGTGCCCCTCCAAATCCCAGTTCTTTAGAGAATTTGGGGTAAGTTAATTCTCATTTTAATTATATTAAATATAAATTTTAACTTAGTAGTATTTTGTGTAACTCATAGCTAATGCTAAGCAAAAAAATATATATTTATAATAAAATAATATCTCTTCTATTAACATACATAAAATTACTGTTACCTGTAACAATAAACAACCTTTTTGGCAAGGATTTTTACTTTTAGTTATGTTATATGTTCTTTGTTTATTTACAAGCCACTCTTTAAAATTTTTTTAAAGCCACTATTAACATTTTTCAACATATTACCTCTTCTAGTTACATGTTTACTTTTAGACAAGAAATTGGGCAAAGAAATTATGAAACCACAGTCATTGTTTTAATAAAACTTCATAAAAATAGAATTCATCATTCATGATTTGTAACTAATCCTCTGGTAGTTTAGAGACTATGGATGGTTCTTTTCCCAGTGATACTGCAAACTAATAAAAGATCATGTGCTATTCATACATGTACAGCAAGCATAGATATTTATTGAAGCATAGCAATTAATTATTGGAATAATTCTAACTATAATGAAAATTTTTGTTAGGAAAATGGTAGCATAAAAACAAAAGTAGGTTTAAAGTGTATCTGATAGTACCATAACTCAAGGAAGGTCTATAAATAACTGCACTAATACTGCAAAAGTATTAACTAAGTATGTTTTAAAGAAAAGGATTATTGAGATATGATAAATCTATATAAAATCTAAAAAAATAAGCCATCCATAAAAAGGCTCATGCTTTCCTGAGATAATTTTTTTCATAACTTTAAAAAAATAAACATTATCTTAAGTAACATATTTTAATAAAGGAACTTATCTAATTTTGTTCTAGTAGTGTCTCCAGACTATGTATTACTGTGTATTGCCAATTCTATTTTCAGATAAACTTTCTGATGAGACTTTTAGCAATGCAGAGACTCTTCTCTGTCTTATTTGCTAAGTTATCTAACTTGAGTGAAGATGGAAGAATTAAAAACTTGGAATGTCATTTTGTTTATTTTGTTTTTTCTTTTCCTGTTAGATGTTCTGCTGAAGAATTAGTTTGTGTTATATTAGTTATTGGCTTGTCCATTACAATGGTGGAAAATGGGATATTTATGAAAATAGGTTAGTGATTACTTCCATGGTCTTCAATAGAAATATAAACTAGTTTGCACATGCTGCAAGCCATCTACCTCAGCCTCACCCAAGGGTATAGGCCTTTGAATGGTCTCCACAATGTCCTCATCTGTCAGCGATAGCTGTCAAACAAGAACACCAATACATGTCATACTGAAGACATAATGAATTCATAGATATAAGTGACCAAGATATTGGAACAGAAAACGTAATGAGGAAAAAATTTATGGTCAACACCTTTTGCTTAGGGAACTGTAAATTTTGAACGCTATGGGTGAAAATTTCATTCTCAATCTCCACTAAAGACAAAAAAAAAAAAAAGAAGAAAAAGAATTAAATTCCACAAGGTGAAAATAGTTCATGTCAGCAATCCTTCCACTACATTCAGCATTAAACATTAGTCAAGCTTTTATAAAGTATGGCTACTGGCAGCATATTTGTTCTTCCTATCTCAAATTTGTTCATATTGAAAGCATTGCTCATGCATGATGACAGGATGACAGGTTTCTTAGATAAGAGGAAAGAAAAAAATCTAACAAATCTGTATTTTACTAAGACCTTTTGGCACCATCTCACATGGTAGTCTCATCAACATGCTTGATAAATTGTAGAATGTGTAGAGGAGGGTCACACCCAAATAGTAATAATCAATGACCCTGTCAACCTCAGGCAATATATTTAAAGGTATCAAAATAGACTGAAAAAAGTTTTTTATATATTTTACCAGAAGTTTGATGGAAAAATAATAATATTAGCTTGTTCATGAATTAAATTAGCAAATTATATTAAGCCAAGTGAAGTGGCTACTACCTTGGAAATCAATAGATTTTTCTGATGATTGTAATGACTTGGATCAATTCTACTTAAAACTTCATGGAAATATGCTTTACTACATAGTACATAGTATAGTCATACAATTGAACTCACCATGATAGAAACTGTTCAGTTTAAATACTGTTCAATTAAATACTCCTGATATAAAGAGTATCTGTATGATTTGAAATATCTTTTTGTCAAAAGCAGCTTCTAAAATAGCCCCCAGTGCTTTCTATATACTGGTATTCACAACTTCATTTAATACCGTCCCCTTGAGTACTGACTGGATTTAGTGACTTGCTTCTAATGAATATAATATGACAGAAGTAATGGGGTGTTACTACCAAGATTAGGTTATAAAAGGCTGCAGTTTTATCTTGATCGTGCTCACTCTCTCAGTCTCTCTTCAATTACTCACCCTGAGGGATACTGCCTTGTTGAACTAGCACTTTGGAGAGAACTGTGTGGCAAAGGAACAAGGCCTGTCAATGACTATGTGAATGAGCTTGTTCATCCCTCAGCAATCAAACTTTCAGATAAACCTGCAGTTGACAGCTTGACTTCTACTTCCTGGTAGCTCTTGAGTCAGAGACACCCAACTAAGTCACTTCTGTATCCTTGACCCAAAGAAAATGTTAAAAGCCACTGTGCATCAATAGACAACAATGCAGATAATAGATGCAGATTTTATGACCATGAAACAGGCTGCTGCTTAAAATGAGTGGCTTTGGGACAAGGCAGTGAGTGGAGGCTGGAAGAACTTTAAGAGGGGAAGCAGTAGTAAAGCCACACATTGCTTTAAACAGACTGTCAGTAGAACTGTAGACATTAGAACACTGCAGTTGAGAGCTTACATGAAAGTGAAGAAAATATATAGTAAATGGGAATATGGGAAATCCTTGTTATGTAGTGGCATAAACTTTAGCAATGTTCCTACCTGCAAATATGTGGAAATTAGAAAATCTGCACCATGAACTAAGTGATCAACCTAGAGAGACATAAGATATGACAGAAAGAGAGGAGATAATACTCACATCCAAATATGAATTATATATTGTATTAAGGTAGAATAGGAAGTAAGTGGAATTGAGACAGAATTCAATGGTAAAAGAAAATCTAAAAGTAATCAATTCAAAAATCAATGAAAATGTAAAATAAAACATATTGTAAAAGAAATGGCTTTTTAAATGATGAGATCTAATTCCTAAAAATTTGTATGTATATTTATATTATATATTCCCACTTTGGTAACTTGGGCAAAGAAATTCAAATCTCCACGTATTTGTACAAAGAATATAGGAAAATATGCAATTATGAAAAAAAATAAGTCAATAGTTTTTTATGTATGTAAGTTTATGTGTACACAGGAATGTACACATTTGGGTGTACCTATATATACATATGTAAATTTACACACATATATGTGATATAAATATAAATGTACTTGCACATAGAAATATAATATAAATATATATATATTCATTAGTGTCTAACATGATTGATGTCAGCGAATGATAAAAAAATGGAATTTCTCACCTTTTTCTTATTTCATTTTGCTTATTCCTTTGTCCCTAAAACTACTTTCTATAAGATAACTAATGCTATTAAATTCAAGTGATATATTTAATTCTTACTTTTTTGACATTTTCAGCAAAACATGCATTCATTGGCTGTTCCCACCTTTCTAAAATACTCCCTGTTCTCAACCTCTAGACCATCAAAATATAATCTGATCTTTATCATCTTATTGGATACCTTTTGTCTTTACATATGGATTCTTAAATATTTGAAGATCCTGCCTCTTGTCTTTCTAAACTTTAATTAGGCAACATCCACTCTTCTCATGGTATTAAATATCTTCTACATGCAGATGATTTTCTAATTTGTTTCCAACTCATGCCTCTGTTCTAATCTTTGCACTCAGTTGTCTAATTGCAAGATAGATATTTCCATAACTCAAAATTAAAATGTTCAAATCTAAACTATTGACTTTTCCCCTTGACAAGTCAGCATAGATTAGGTTATGCTATTACAGGGGGAAACATCATTAATCTCAGTAGCTTAAAATGACAAAATCCGATTTCTTTCTCACAATACTTGTACACTCAGGGTCAGGAGACGGTACTGTAAATCATAGTTACTATGGAATCCAGATTCACAGAGCAGTCACAAACTTAAACTTGACTAATAGCAGTTCCAGTGAAAAAAGAGCTCTAGAGTGCTTCCCATTGGCAATTAAATACCTGGTTTGGAAATATCACCTCTGCTGACTTCAACCAAGGATTAGAAAAATACAATTTTATCTTCTGTATGGAAGCAATCAACCCAAAAATATTTAGTAAAAGAACTAATCATATCCTGTATCCCAAGACTAATTCTCTAGTCTTACTATCTTTGCAAATACTACCAATTTAGACACACATAATCGTGAGAACTCTTTATCATCCCGTTCTCCTTCATTCTCCATAGACAATCTACCAGAAAGATTTTTTAAATTATATTTCCAAAATATATCATAAATCTTTTCAATATATATTTATTATTCCAAATATATTCTTTCCACTATTATTCCTTCCAAACCACCAACATCTCTCAACCTGACCATTGCAATTCTCTCATATGTAAACTTTTGATGTCTATAATTGACTCAAATACCTTCACAAACTGCACCTAGAGACATGTTTGAAAAATACAAACATCATCATGACACTAAGTTGATAAAAGATTTTTGGGAACCTCTCATTATTTTTTTATGATAAAATCATTAATTCTTCAATTAGTGAAAAATCTGACCTCTGATTTTTACCTGGCGACTGGTAAACTGGAAAGAAGTTTCTCTGAACCTAACAACAAAAAGAAAAAAAAAAATAGGTTAGTTAAAAAAATCAATGATTTGCTTCAATGCATTAGAAAAAGACGATGTCACAGAAATTTCCAC
Source organism: Eumetopias jubatus (assembly GCF_037043125.1). Taxonomy (NCBI): domain Eukaryota; kingdom Metazoa; phylum Chordata; class Mammalia; order Carnivora; family Otariidae; genus Eumetopias; species Eumetopias jubatus. Next base: position 168,434,259 of record NW_028274809.1, on the reverse strand, counting down.
TACCCCAGAATTTAGACACAGGTACATACAGACAAAAATAGGGCCCAAGCATTTACTCAGAGGCATACCCAACCAGAAGCCATGGAAGGCAACAGGGAGAATAAACTAGATTCTTTTTTAAATGAATTACTTATAGATGATTATGAGTGTTAGCTATTGTGGACACGTGAAGCTCTGGGAGACCAGAGTATTAGGGCAGTTCTTGTCATCTTGCAAACTCTTTCCCTAGAAACTCTTACAGGCTGTCAAGGGGAGGATCAAAAAAATCCATAGAAAGCCACCTCTGTGGTGATGGCTGGGAGAGGGGAAAAGAAATCACATACAAAATGTGTTCACACCAATTTCTCTCTTTCTCATTAAAGAAAAGATTTAATATACAGGGGATATTCATCAAAGCCTGTATTTGGAGGAAACTAGTTGAATCTCACCACAGCTGATGGAAGGGAAGAGAGACTGAATTTCTGCCTACACCATGTACCTCTATCTCCTAGGTAACAAAGTCTTAACTATCTGGGTATAAGGGGAAGGCAGGCAAAACCTTAGCCTAAGGACACTGGTGAACACACACGGCAGCAGGGAGAAAAATCAGGAATGGAACAAAGGAAGTCTACTATTGGGGGAGAATTCTTATGAAAGTTACAATGTTGAAACAGGTTGCAGTACATGCCTCTGTGAAAAGTTAAAGGAGAAAATCAGAGAAATTTCCCCTCTGCTACTCCATTTTAATGATACTAACATGCCTTGTGTAAAAATAGCAGGGGATAGAGTAGGAAGTGCTCAAAAGACTGATTCTCACTGAGAAGAAGCACAAAGGGAAGACACAGAGTCAAATGGGAGATGAAAACAAGGTTTTACCAGAGGAATTTAAATCCTTTGGTGTCTATTTTAACAATAAACTTCACTTCTGGTAACCACAGCAATGATATTTAAACACATCCAATCTCCTAAATAGATTAACAAAATCCCAACACTAAAAGCCAAGAAGGACACCCATGAAGAAAACTCATGTTTTTCTCCTAGCAGTCCATATGTTGACCTCAGTATCTCCTGTGTCATAAACATTCACAGCTTTCCTAAAATAATTATAATAAAGTAAAAATTAGGCTTATCATAAGGCAAAGAAAAAAAATGGATTCTAAAGGCAAGAAATAATAATTAGAACCAGAAAAAAATGACTCATATGTTGGAATTATCAGAAAAGAAATTGAAAATAATGATGGATAATATGTTAAAGGCTTTAATGGAAAAGAAATATGATATACAAGATCAGATGGATATCAGGTGAAAATAGAAACTTTAAGAAGGAATCAAATGGGATGTTACAAATCAAAAACAGAGTAACATAAATGAAAAATGTTTTTCATGGGTCTATTAGTAGACTAGACACAAATCAAGAAAAAAATCAGTGAACCTGATGATATACATCAAGAGAAATTACTCTTTTAAAACAGAAAACAAAGTAAAACACACACAGACACACATACACACACACACATACACACACACCATAAAAACAGAACAGAACAGCCAAAAGTTATGGGAAAATATCAAACACTACAGAATACATGCAATTGAAATTCAAGACAGAGAAGATAGAAAGAATGGTGCAGAAGACTTGTGAAGTGATAACAGTTGATTACATCCTATATTCATGTCAAAGACCAAGACACAAATCCAAGAAAGCTCAAAAACACAAAGGATATAGTCCAACACACACACACAGACACACACACACACACACACGCACAGGTGTGCATGCACATGTAGGCATATCATATCCAAACTGCTGAAATCACAGTTAAAGAGAAAATCTCAAAGACAACAAAAGGGAAAAAAGTCTACCTATGGAGAAACAAAGGTTAGAATTATATTCAACTTCTCGTTAGAAATCACATGAACAAGAACGGAGGAAAGTGGCATCTTTAAAGTGTTAAAAGGAGAAACTATGCCAACTTGGAATTCCATTGCCAGTAAAAATATTCTTCACAAGTAAAGGAAAAATAAAGACTTTCTTAGATGAACAAGATCGAGGGAATTAAATGCCTGAATACTTGCTCCACAAACTGCTAAAAAGTTCTCCAGGCAACAGGATTATTTTAAAGGTCAGAAACTGAAATCTTAAGAAAGAAATGCATGGAGCTAGAACAAACAATCCTAAAATTTGTATGGAAACACAAAAGACCCTAATACCCAAAGCGATCTTGAAAAAGAAAAGCAAAGCTGGAGGCATCACAATTCCAGACTTCAAGTTATATTACAAAGCTGTAGTCGATCAAAACAGCATGGTACTGGACAAAAACAGAGAGAACGGAAAACCCAGAAATTAACCCACAACTATATGGTCAATTAATCTTTGACAAAGCAGGAAAGAATATTCAATAGGAAAAATAAACTTTCTTCAACAGATGGTGTTGGGAAAACTGGACAACAACACGCAGAAGAATGACACTGGATCATTTCTCAAGAATTCCCCCCCAATAGTAGACTTCCACAGCAATGATATCCTTTATTTTGACTCCATCAAAATAAAAAGCTTCTATGCAGCAAAGGAAAGAATCAACAAAACTGGAACGCTACCTACAGAATGGGAGAAGATATTTGATAAAGGAAAAATCTATAAAGTTATAAAACTCAACACCCAAAAAATGAATAATCCAATTAAAAAATGGGAAGAAGACATGAACAGACATTTCTCCAAAGATATCCAGATGGCCAACAGACACATGAAAAGATGCTTAACATCACTCATCATCAGGGAAATACAAATCAAAACTACAATGAGATATCACCTTACACCAGTCACAATAGCTAAAATCAACAGCAGGTTATTGGCTAAAGAAACAACAGATGTTGACGAAGACATGGAGAAAGGGGAACCCTTTTGCATTGTTGGTGGGAATGCAAACTGGTGTAGCCACTGCAGAAAACAGTATGGATGTTCCTCAGAAAGTTAGAAATAGAACTAATCTATAATCCAGCAATTGCACTGTTTGGTATTCACTTAAAAATACAAAAATAGTAATCCAAAGGGACAGATGCACCCCAATGTTTATAGCAGCATTTTCTATAATAGCCAGACTGTGAAAACATCCCAAGAGTCCACTGACTGATGAATGGATAAAGAAGTGATACTGACATGGACGGAGCTAAACAGTATTATGTTAAATGAAATAAGTCAGAGAATGACCAATAACATGATTTCATTCATATGTGGAATTTAAGAAACAAAACAGACAAGCAAAGGGAAAAAAAAGAGAGAGGCAAACCAAGAAACAGACTCTTAACTGTAGAGAACAAACTGATGGTTACTGCAGGGGAGGTGGGTAGGGGAATGGGTTAAATAGGTGATGGGAATTAAGGAATGCACTTGTTGTGATAAGCCCCAGGTGTTGTATGGAAGTGTTGAATAACTATATTGTACACCTGAAGCTAACACTGCACTGTATGTTAACTAACTGGAATTTAAATAAAAACGTAAAAAAAGAATGGAATGAACAACATCAGAAATGGCATAAAAGAAGGCGATATTCTCCTTTTCTTGCTCTATTATCTAAAAGATAACTGGATATTAAAAGCAATAATAGTAAAAATGTATTGGGTGTTTATAATGTATGTAAAAGCAAAAATGACATGAGATTGTAGGGAAAAATAAGAATATCCTGTTATAAGGACCTTACACATTAAGCAGAAATAAATGAATTTATACTTATTATTTTATATTCAGTATTGTAAAATATAGTTTAAACAAGCTTTGAAAAGGTAGTAATGATAAAGATACAGACAAGAAAATGCAGAATCCTAAGAAAGATTCAAATAAAATAAGGAAAGGCAGAATAAAAGAAAAATGTAATAAAATATAAAAGGAAAAGAAAACTGATAACAAGATGTCAGATTATAATCTAACCATACCTATAATCACTTTAAATGTAAGCAATTAAAAACACCATTTAAAAGACAATAACTGTCCCATTAGATAAAAATGTAGGACTTTCTTTAAAGAAATCCATTTAAGTAGCAGGACATAAAATGAGTTTACAATAAAGATATGAAAAAGGATGTAGCATGCAAACTCTAAAAGCTAGAATGGCTATATTAATTTGAGACAAAATAGACCTCAGAACAAGGAAGATTATCAGGACTAAACAGGGATATTTCATTATGAGAAAGCAGTCAATTCTATAAGAAGACCAAGTAATCCCAAAGGAATACAAATTTTGCAGTATAGCTTCAAAACACATGAGGTAGAAACTGATATCTGAAAGGAAACTTAAACACAATTATAGTTGGAAATTCTAATACTCCCTCTCAATTACTTTTCAATAATGTTACAAGGCAATCAGTGAGGCTTAAAAGCACTACCAGCCAACCTGACCTGACTGACCTCTATGGAACACTATCTAATGACAACAAAAAAAGCATTCCTTCCAGGTGTACATGGGACAGTCAACAAGATACACAACATTCCTGGGCAAACACCTTAGTATCTAAACAAATTTAAAAGAATATAAATCATACAAAGTATATCTCAGACATAATGGAATGAAACTAGACATCAGTTACAGAATATCTCAAAAATACCCAAATATTTAGAGATTAAACAATTCATGTGTCAAATAGTAAATTGCAAGAAAATTCAAAAAATGTGATTTACTTAAAAAAAGAAACATAAAACATCAAAATCAGTGCATTGTTACTAAAGCGTCACTGAGAAGAAAATTTAGAGCATTAAACACATATTTTAGCAGAAAACTTTACCATCAACAGCCTAAGCATCAAATTCTTCAAATAACTGGAACGAACAGATTTCAAACAGGAAGAATAAAACAAAATATAATAATAGAGTAGACAAAGATCAAGCTGAAAATAGGAAAATAATATATATGTTCATATATATGTTTATTTTTAAATTTTTGATTTCAAGTTTTTATTTAATTCTAGTTAGTTAACAAATAGGGTAATATTGGTTTCAGGTGTAGAATTTAGTGATTCAACACTTACATTATACACCCTGGGCTCATCACAAGGGCCCTGTAAGGGAGAGAAGCAGACTCCCTGCTGAGCACAGAGCCCCATACCAGGCTGTGTCAAGACCCTGAGATCATGAGCTGAGTCAAAATCAAGTCAGACACTTAACTGACTGAGTCACCCAGCTGCACCAAATTTGATTTATTTCGAAGATCACATTACAGGCATTATTTCTAATATTATATCACCTCATTTTATTGCACTTCGCTTTATTAAACTTCACAGATACTGCATTTTTTACAAATTGAAGGTTTGTGGCAGCCTTGCACCAAGCAAGCCTATCAGCACCATTTTTCCAATGGCATTTGCTCACTTTGCATCTCTATGTCACATTTTAGTAGTTCTTGCAATATTTCAAACTTTTTCATTGTTTTTTTTTTTTAGGATTTTATTTATTTGTCAGAGAGAGAGTGAGCGCAAAAGCAGGGGGAGAGGCAGAGGGAGAGGCAGAAGCAGACTCTCCATTGAGCAGGGAACCCAACATGGGACTCTATCCCAGGACCCTGAGATAATGACCTGAGCTGAAGGCAGATGCTTAACTAATGACTGAGCCACCCAGGCATCCTCACAATTTTTCATTGTTATATTTTTTTATGGTAATCTGTGATCAGAGATTATGAGTCACTGAAAGCTTAGGTGATGGTTAGCATTTTTTAGCAATAAAGTATTTTAAGGTATGTATATTGTTTTTTGGCAGAGTGCTGTTTTACACTTAATAGACTACATTATTGTGTAAGCATAAACTTTTATATGCATTGGGAAACCAAAAAAATATATATTACTTACTTTCTTGCAATATTCACTTTATTGAGGTGGTCTGGAACCAAACACACAAAATCTCCAAGGTATGCTATGCCTTTGGGGAAATAATCAAAAGTGGGAAAGGAATCTAAAAATGATGGTATTTGTTTAGAGAAGAGACCATCTATACATGTCAACACAGTAACATTCCAGCTGAAATATTCAAGATAGTGCTGACTATCTTGATATTTTCTTCACGACTCTATTCAGACTGTGAAAGGAGTAAAAAAAAAACCTCGAATGCTCCAAATAACACTCTGTATAGTTATTTCCTTAGAGAGAAAATTCTTTTCATTGCATCAGATTTATGAGTTGCTTATTTCTGAATGGCAAACTTTATTTTATTTTTTTGTATTTTGTCCCTATGATTCCAATTTCATGTCATTCCTTCAGTGTTCTGATGGACCTGGGTGATTTAACCTTCTCTTCTCTTGCACTAGTGTCAGGCAATGCCAGGTTGCTTCTCTGGCACTAAAAGAATCTTACTCCCCATCTAATAATACTAATGGCTGGTCCAGTTTAAGATGTATAGATGTACTGAATTCCAACAAACACACTTGCTTTTAAATTTATAACTCTCTGAGGCTATTTTTTCATTGCTAATAGGATAGATCTTCTTATCTCCAGAGTTATTCATCCTATATGAGCAGTGCTTTCAAGGTGAATTGATTTCAGCCTGTGAAAACAAATACATTGCTCCACCACATGCTTTATTAATGTCGCCTAGTGTGCTGCTACAGTCTTAAGAGCCTGGTTATAAATAAAATGACACATGATGAGTGAAAACACTTCTATGTCCTTAAATTGGCCCAATCAGAAGACACAACATGTACAAGGAATTTTAAGACTAAAAACTTAACAAAATTTTAAAAAATGGTAAGATTGAAATCTAACTGTATAAACTTAATTTATTTTCAAGCTAAAAACAATACATTTAACAAACAAAAGTGATGCTATATACACAGTTTTGAACAGTCTTGAAAAAATCATATAATAGATTCTAAAGCAATTAAAATCAGTAATGAAATAACACACGCTCAGTTATTTATCAGGTGGTATACATAAATACATGCATTAAAATTAAGTAAAAACTGTTTTAATAAAATTTGAAATCAAATGTATCATTTTTGAGAAACAAAAAATGCATTTATTAATTCAGTATTTAGTAACAAAATATTTTAAGTATAGAATTTTGGAAAACAGGTACCTTAAATTAATTCTCATCAATTTTTAGGGGAACATAAATTGATCTTTCAAAAACACTATCTACACAAATACTTCCCAAGTCAAATTACTGACATATCACATAATGCATATGATTTATTCCCATTTAGACATTTTTTCTTATGAATAAATATCAAATATTGGAATGAAAAATGGAAACTGCACTGGTCAAAGTGACCTATGAGAGATAATACATATAAGCCTAAGCAAATAAATTTGAAAATTTAGAAAATGGACATTTTCTTAGAAAAATATAACATGATAATGTAAGCAAAAAAACAAACAACTATACATGTACTAATTTGAAACTCTCCTAATCCTTGATCTTCTCATTTAATGAAAGTACATTTCACTTTTCATAATGACTTTCTTTCTATTTTGAAAACTTTAGTCAAGGGGCACCTGGGTGGCTCAGTCAGTTAAGCATCTGCCTTCGGCTCAGGTCATGATCCCAGGGTCCTGGGATCGAGTCCCGCATCAGGATCCCTGCTCAGTGGGGAGCCTGCTTCTCCCTCTGCCTGCTTCTCTGCCTACTAGTGCTTCTATCTCTCTGTCAAATAAATAAATAAAAAGTCTTAAAAAAAAAGAAAACTTTAGTCAATAACCAAAGCTTCTCAGCTTTATTTTTCTGCCATCAGTCAAATGCCAGTCCTTCCTGTTCCAGAAATCCAAAAGACATACGTCTGTGATTTTTTTCCTTATAAATCATAATTCTTCACACATAGTTGTAATGCATTAGTCAAATCAGTGCTTTTTATAACACTCTGACAATTATCTCCAGAGAAATTCTCTAGTGACTTCTTCAGACTCAACAGTATTATTCCCTTCATGTGGATTTTAAGCTAAGGTTTGAGTGGCAGAGACATGTACTATTCATACAATGTGCATTCATTCCTCTGTATTTCTCCTTATCTTGAAATTAGTTGCCCATACAACTAACTGTGACTGTAGAACTGGTAAGTGGAGTGTATGATTTCCTGCAGATGCATTTCAGAACTTGTTCCAGAAACAACAGCTAGTTTGCTAAACTGTCATAGTGACTACAGATAAATTATTTTCTACATGATATAGCTACATAATTTTAGAGGCCCTGTCAGCCAGGGTACTTCAGCAACTCTGTAGACAAAAAACTACTGAACTATGCAGCACATAAGAAGTGAGTTAAAAAATAAATCTTTGTTGTGGTGAATCACTGAGAGTTTAGTTCCCAAATTCTCTACTATATCCTAAATAATGCAGATAGATATCACTAGTGAGTGCTTTTATAAGAAATACTTAAAATACTGGCCTCCCAGTCAGGTGGTAGATAGGGAAAAAATGAATACTTCTTTTTAAAATGAATATTTTAAGCTGGAAAATAAGTATTTAATTTTATGCACTGGCAAAACTCTTGGTAAACCATCAAATGTAATGATTTTGGAAACAGATCACACATACTGAGCAATTCTAGGAGAAAAGGCTTATAGTGGCTATTGGTTTGTATTGGTTGTGTTTAGCAAAGTGCTAAAAGGAATAAAGTAAAAAAAAATCAACAGGTTTTCAAGCAAATATGAAAAAGAAGAGTTTGGAAATTAGGTAACTTGGAAAATTGTAAAAGCTGATTCCTGATAGACTCTAAACACCAAGTATGTAGGATAATGCACATTCAATTATCTCATTCTCTTATCAGATTCCTAACATATTTGTTTGCATCATCTAAAACTCCATATAGGAGAAATAATTAATACTGCTAAAGTGACCAAAATCTTTCCTAGCAATAGAAAAAGCTAGTGAATGTATCCAATAATTTCATGACCAATGACAGAGAGGGTAAAATGGCAGTGAACAGGAATAATGGGTATTTTATTTAGTATTTATTAAAAATTTCATATTCCCAAGGCCATCATAAGACAGTAAGTAAAAAAATTCATGAATCATATATCATCCTGCATGAGATTATATATGTATGTATGTATGTATTGCCTTATTTAGCAAGTGATAGGCATTGTTTCATTCCATCTGAATAGTATTCATCACCATTCCACTTCTAGGCAATTTTTTTTTCCAAAAGTATTTACAACTTCAAGTAATGCATTCACACTTATATGGAAACTATACAACAAATCTGAATTGTGATTTTCACCTTTAATTGATTTTATTTATAAGTTAAAATTCTAGAAACCTTCTAGAAACATCATTATCAGATATTTTAAAGCAACTTATAATTCCTTCTGATATTGGCACATTAAATGCTAAAAATATGTAAATCAATGAGAAAGCAAAACTAGTCTTTTTTAGAGATTTATTTATTTATTTGAGAGAGAGGGAGTAGGGCATATGGGGAGGGCCTGAGGGAAAGCCTCAAGAGAGGAAATTCTCAAATGACTCCCTGTAGAGAACTGAGACCAATGCGGGGATCGGATCCCAGGACCCTGAGATCACCACCTGCACTGAAAGCAAGAGTCGGAGGCTTAACCAACTGAACCACCCAGGCACCCCTAATTTTCTTTATAAATGACACAGAATAACAACTTCATGCATTATGAGCTCCCTTGCATTTAATGAATGCAGTATTTAGTGATTTAATTAACCTTTTAATTAACAGATTTAAACCAAGTCTTTAACATGAAATAAAATTATATGGATATTCGTTGCTACTCTTATGAAAAAAAATACAAAATATTACTTGTCCTGCACAGTTGTTTCAACAAAAGAAAGAGAGGTTAAGCAGCGATTCTTTTTAACTATACTGAAGTTGGGTGAAGTTGTTCTCTGCATTTTTATTGTTATATTATACACAATTATGCTAACTGCTGATTTAGATTTTCAGTTTTAATATTCATTAAATTTTAACAAATTTTAAGCTAGAGTGTCTTAAACCTGGTAGTTTACTATCAATTTAATATTGATGATAAAATGAATTGTTAATCAATAAAATTGGCAACTTTAGGAAAATATTTTCACTTGTCATTGCATTTTTAAATATTTTGAAATATTATTTAAAATAGTCACAGTGTGCAAATGAAAGCTTTAAGTAAAATTTTCTATAAATTATAGAATGTAAATTCTATAATGTATGTAATGTAAATTCTAGAATGTCAATTTTAAATTTTCAATTTAAAAATTGGCATCTTTACATTCAAATAGGTAGGTGGTTGAAAGACACAGATAAATAAATTAGATAATTTATTTTGAAAAATATTCTTTAGAATTTCTGAAAGCATTTTTTCCCTGTCAATGGTGGTAATGCCTTTTTGTATATCTAAGTATTTAAGAAAGGGAATCTTATTTTTTTTTTTTTTTTAAAGATTTTGTTTATTTGACAGAGAGAGACAGCGAGAGAGGGAACACAGGCAGGGGGAGTGGGAGAGGGAGAGGCAGCTTCCCGCTGAGCAGGGAGCCTGATGCGGGGCTCGATCCTAGGACCCTGGGATCATGACCTGAGCCGAAGGCAGACGCTTAACGACTGAGCCACTCAGGCGCCCCAAGAAAGGGAATCTTATTAATAACATTTGAAAATTGCCAAAATTAAAAATAAAGATTTAACAACAAAAAACTACTAGAACTAATAAAATAATTCAGTACAGTTTCAGGATATTTTACTACAGTAAAAATAGGGATAAACTTAACCAAAGTGAAAAACCTGTACACTACAAATCATAAAATACTGATATGTGGAATTTGAGAAACAAGGCAGGGTATCATAGGAGAAGAGAGGAAGAAATGAAACAAGATGAAATGAAAGAGGGAGACAAACTATAAGAGACTCTTAATCTGAGGAAACAAACTGAGGGTTGCTGGAGTGGAGGGGAGGTGGGAGGGATGGGGTAGCTGGGTGATGCACATTGGGGAGGGTATGTACTAAGGTGAGCGCTGTGAATTTTGTAAGACTGATGAATCACAGACCTGTATCCCTGAAACAAATAATACATTATATGTTGATAAAAATAAAATAATAAAATAAAACAAAACAAAACAAAAGAAAACATTGAGAGAAGAAATTAAAAAAGACACAGGTTAATGGAAAGATATCCCATGTTCATGGCGTGGAAGATTTAATATTGTTAAAATGTCCATTCTACTTAAAGTAATCTACAGGTTCAGTGAAATCCCCATCAAAATCTCAATGGCATTCTTTAGAGAAAAAAAAAAAAATCCTAAAAATCATATGGAGCAAAATACCACAAAGAGTCAAAACAATCTTGACAAGAATAAATCTGGAGGCATCACTCTTCATTGTGGGGATTCACAGTGCCTGGATAGATAAAATCTGACTTGCATATGCCTCTCTGGAGAAGACTAATTGAAAAGCAAGGGAGAAGTGCCCAGAACGCTGGGCCTCCTTTGAAGTTTCTTGGATGAAATTGGCCAGATTCTTACTGTGGCTCAAGGTTCTTATCTAGGGATTAAGTGTGTAAATTTTGAAGAAAAACAGGCACCTGTGGTGGTCACACGCTTCTCGAAGTCCTTGCCTTGCATGCACGTCACAAGCACTGCTTGCCTCCATCACACTCTGCCCCATATATTATTGTCCTGATCATTAAAGCTACACACTCCTTCTTATTCTGCTCTTGCACTTGGTGTACCAATAAAACTCACAATAAAAGTGGAGACAAGCTTGGCTCAGGGCCTTTCGCCACTAGAGCATCTGATCACCAGGCCCTCTCCTTTCTCCTACTAAGGTGTCTGGAGCAAATTTTCATTCGCCATCTCAGGGTTTGCTGGCCAAACCTGACACTTCATAATTTCAAAATATATTATGAAGCTATAGTAATTAAAACAGTGTAGTAATAGCATAAAGATAGACACATAGACCAGTAAAACAGAATAGAGAGCCTAGAAGTAAACCCATGCATATAAAGTCAATTAATCTTTGACAGGGTATCAAAAATGCACAATAAAGAAAAGACAATCTCTTCAAAAATGGCATAGGGAAAGCTGGATATACGCAAGGAGAAGAATGAAACTGAATGCTCATCTTACACTGTATAGAAAAAAACAACTAAAAATGGAGTGCAGATGTAAACATAAGACCTAAAACCATAAAACTACTGAAAGAGAAGATAAGAAAAATCTTGACATTGCTTTGGCAATGATTTCTTGGATATGACACCAAAAACACAGGAAACAAAAATGTAAATATATAATTGGGACTGCAGTAATCTAAAAAGCTTCTGCAGAGCAAAGGAAATAATCAAGAAAGTGATAAGACAACCTAGAGAACAGGAGAAAATATTTGCAAACCACCTGTTTGATAAGGGGTTAATATCCAAAATAGATAAGGAACCCATACAACTCAATTGTCAAAAAACAAATAACTTGGTTGAAAAAGGGGCAGAGGACCTGAATAGACATTTCTCCAAAGAATGAACACATTGTACAATGTGTATTTGAAAAGGTTTTAACATCAATAATCAACAGGAAACTGCAAACCATAAGAATAATAAGATATTACTTCATACCTGTTAGGATGGCTATTATCAGAAGAAAAAGAAATATCAAGTGTCTGCAAAGATATGAAGAAAAGGGAACCCTGGGAGCTGTTGATGGGAACGCAAATTGGTGTAACCACTTGGAAAACAGTATGGGAGCTCTTCAAAAAAATTAGAAATAGAACCACTATATGATCCAGCAATCCCACTTTTGGGGAGGGGCAGAGGGATAGGGAGAAGCAGACTCCCCATTGAGCAGGGAGCCCAACAAGTCTCTGAAATCAGATCTGCAAGGCATATCTGGACTTCCATTTTTATTTCTGCTTATTCACATTAGCCATGATATGGTAAAAATTTAAATTTTCATCACCAGAAAAATGTATAAAGAAAATGGGGTGTCTGTGTGGAATATTATTCAGCCATAAAAATGGAGAAAATCCTGTAATTTGCTACAATGTAAGTGAATCTAGAGGACATTATGCTGAGTGAAATAAGCCAGACTTATTTCATGTGTAACCATGTGTAATCACACTCACTTCATGTGTAATATAAAATAGTCTAACTCAGAGAATTGAGAGTGAAATGCTATTTGCCAGGGGCTGCAGGATGTAAAAATGGTAAGATATTTACACAAAGTTTGGGTTATACATGATGAATAAATTCTGGAGATCTAATGTACTGCATTGAAATTTGCTAAGAGGGGAGATTTTGAGCATTCTCACCAAGAAAGAAGGGAAGGGGAGGGGAGGAGGGGAACAGTAGGAAGAGGGGAGGGAAGGCAAAGGGAGGGGAAGGACAGGACAGAATGGGAAAGAAAGAAAGAAAAGAAGAGGAAAGTAAAGGAAAGAAAAGAAAAGAGAAAGAAAAGAAAAAAAGGAAAGGAAAAGAAAAAAGGAAAGGAAAGAAAAGAAAAGAAAAGAGAAAAGAAAAGAAAAGGAAAGGAAGGAAAAGTAAAGAAAAGAAAAAAAAGAAAAGGAAAGGAAAGGAAAGAAAGGAAAGAAAAGGAAAAGAAAAGGAAAGGAAAGGAAAGGAAAGAAAAGGAAAGGAAAGGAAAGGAAAGGAAAGAAAAGGAAAAGAAGAGAAAAGAAAAGAAAAAAGAAAAGAAAAGAAAAAAGAAAAGGAAAGGAAAGGAAAGAAAAAAGAAAAGAAAAGAAAAAAAAGGAAAAGAAAGGAAAAGAAAAGAAAACAAAAGGAAAGGAAAGAAAGAAAAGAAAAGAAAAGAAAAGGAAAGGAAAGGAAAGGAAAGGAAAGGAAAGGAAAGGAAAGGAAAGGAAAGGAAAGGAAAAGAAAAGAAAAGAAAGGAAAGGAAAAGAAAAGAAAAGAAAAGTGGTAGGGAGGGAAGGAGGCAAGAAAAAGGAGAGAACAAAGGAGAGAAAAAAAGAAAGAAAAGGTAACTATGTGAGGTGACGGATATGTTAGCCTGATTTTGGTGGTCTTTCATAATGTATACATATAAGAAAACATCGAGTTTTACACTTTAAACACATACCAATTTTTGGTCAATTTTACTTGAATAAAGCTGAAAAAAATGATGCTTCCTCATTTGGAATGAAACTATAAACCCACCCCACCTCTTAAATCTAAATATTAAAAAGGCATAGAAAATTATAAAGTATCTCTATGGCTGTAAACTTGAAAAAAGTTTTTATAAATAGGGTACCACATCTCTCCTATAAAAGATTGATAAATTGGATCTGTTCAAATTTAAAATGTCTTTGCTTTTAAGAAAATGAGATCATAAACTGCATCTTAACATTGTTTCAGAGTAGTAAATTAATTCAAGTTTCCCTGAAGAAGAAAACAAGCTCAAAATATTCAGGGATTAACTAATATATCTATTTATGGTTTGTGACAGTGAAAAAAATAGCTATGTAAAAATAACTACAGGGTTTTTTGGCATTTATTTATTTTGTTATCTATTTATTTATTTTTACACTTGTCTAAAGTAATTGATTTGATCTAGTGTCGGCAGTCTTGGTAATAATACCAGGTAGTTTTCAAATCTCTTGACTGTGAAATTTGTTCCTTTATACTAATGTGAATTTCTAAAACTATGGCATTCTGAAGGAATTTCTATATAAACCATTCTAGATAAGTAATCTTTACCCAAATCCATAAGCCAAATTCAAATTTGTACTTAGATTTTGAGCAAAACTATATTCCCATTCATAAAAAAATGATCATATTAATAGTGGTCTACCTTTTCCTTTTAGGCTATCTCCAAAAATTGCTTTAGCTCTTCTAAATAAAAATAAACTGTATTTTCAAGATAGAGAGAATCATCTTTTTGCTTAGTATATTTATATTTTCTAAGTATTTATAGTATACTATGCTACTGTTATTTTATGATTCTTCTGTGGTTTGGGACTCCTTACAAAAATTATTATATACCTGTATGTATACCAAACAATATTAAATATGTGCATTTCTATAGTACCTAGACCCAAATTGTTTCCTTGTATTTTTTTTTCCCACACCCTTGCCAATGACTTTCTTGTTGATCTGATCTTCTAGACCCTTTTTATGTTTGAGCTCTTCCCACTCAGGACAGCGTACTATCTTTGTGAGGAGGAATGCTTATTGAAATTTTATACCTTATTCCCAATGCTGTGAAACCCCTGCAATCTCTCTTCATCCTTTAACTTTTTTTTTTTTTTTGACAGAGAGAGTGAGAGAGGGAACATAAGCAGGGGGAGTGGGAGAGGGAGAAGCAGGCTTCCCGCTGAGGAGGAGCCCGATGGGGGCTCGATCCCAGGACCCTGGGACCATGACCTTAGCCAAAGGCAGATGCTTAATGACTGAGCCACCCAGGCGCCCCATCCTTTAACTTTTTTTTTTTAAAGATTTTATTTATTTATTTATTCATGAGAGACAGGGAGAGAGAGAGAAAGAGAGAGAGAGAAGCAGAGGGAGAAGCAGGCTCCCAAGGAGCAGGGAGCCCGATGTGGGACTCGATCCCAGGACCCTGGGATCATGACCTGAGCTGAAGGCAGACGTTTAACCATCTGAGCCATCCAGGTGCCCCCCATCCTTTAACTTTTGATGGACTCTGAGTTTAGAATGGAGTACATGTAAATTGTGATTTTTAGTGTGTCAACTATACTTAAATTATAAAAAATTAAAATTGTGATTTTTGTTTTCTCTGACATCTATTTATGTTTTTATTTGTCCCCATATCTGCCTGTCTTGTTAGGAAGAGAAGAGAAGAGATTTGGATAAAGAAGCCATTATGCTTTAGAACTGATTTCACACATGAAGTCTGGAATGGATCGATTCCTGGACAAGTCAAATGGTGTGAGAGAGGTTGTGACAAGCTGCGCTGGCACGCCAATGATGACAAATAAAATGGGAGACTCTACTGAAAATAAGTTTTGTTAGCCTGTTACTCACCATTGTGAGTTGAAGGAACATGAGTGGTAAAAAATGGGAAGCAGGCAGCTAAACATAAGGGCCTATTACTGAGCTACTTGTTGCTCATCAAATATCTATACGTGCCTCATATTGCTCACTCCCTGTGAAGGTGGAGACCTGTGACTAACTCTAAGTGAGCAGAAGTGAACATACATGAACATTTTAGGAAACAATGACAAGCAGAAGTGAGCATTTAAGATGAAATGGTAATGAAATAACAAAGAGAACATTTTTTAAAAATATTTTACCAATATACTCATAGTTCAATTCTTAATTATTATAACTAAATACAGGTCTTCATAAATGGTGGAATATGTTTTCTGTATCAGTGGGATTTATTCCCAAAATGCAAGCATTGGTTAATATTGGAAATTATATTTATTATACAGCTGACATTTGAACAACACGGGGTTGAACTGCATGTTCCATTTTTTTTTTCCTTTTCAATAAATGTAGTACAGTATTATAAAGGTATTTTCTCTTCCTTATGGCTTTATTAATACTGTTTTGTTTTCTCTAGCTTACTTTATTGTAAGACTATAGTATATAATACATATTACATACAAAATATGTATTAATTGACTATGTTATCAGCAAAGCTTCCCATTAACAGGAGGCTATTAGTAGTTAAGTTTTGAGGGAGTCAAAAGTTATATGTGGTTATTTGAATACACAGGGTTGAGTGCCCCTAACCCCTGTGTTGTTTAAGGGTCAACTGTAATAATGGAGCCAAAGAAGAAAAGGCATATTCCTATTAATAAATCCTGAAAGAGCCTTTGGTCACATTCAAATCCATTTCAGAGGACACTTTTCAGTGAATTAAAATTGAATGATTATTTAATATTCCTCAAAGCAAAATCTCACTAAATGGGGATGATATTTTCTCTACTGTGTTAAAAAAAGCACAAACAAAAAAAATCCCATAAATTATGGTTCCTATTATCAAACATAATATATATTGGAAGCATTAGCCAATGCAATGAGATAAAATCAGCTGTTGGAGGTATAAGTATTAAAGAAGGAAGCAAAACTATCTGTATTTGTAGATGACAAAATAAAGAATCACTTGAAGAGTAAATATGAAGCCAATAAAAATTTATCCCTTTGAGGAAGGCTTAGGAAGTGGGGTAGAGGAGAACTGACTACTAGAAAAATCTAACATATAGCTTCTTATATGAATTTTAATGTAGATTATGTAAATTGCTTTCCTATTTTCACTTAAAAATGTCAACTACAAAAGAAGTGATCATGTAAATTTCAAGTTAACTGAAACAAATGACATTAACTGTGCCTTACCTTGGTTCCATAATTATAATGAGGAAAGAATAATTTCAAATGGCTTAATACACTAAATTTTGATTACATGTCAAAAGTGGAAAACATGAAAATGTGGAGAGGTACAGACCTCTGACACTGCAGCTTGATCTTGTTGGTCATACCCTTCCAGAAGCTGTCAGTTCCATGGACCCCTGGTGTGCTAGAGTTCTTATCACAGCTTTCTGGAGTCATATAGTCATTTCTGTGTAGGTGAACTAAGACTTGAGTGACTCTCTCACCAACCAGCTGAATAATTCTCAATATATTATATATATATATATTTTTTTTTTTTTTTCTGAATTGAAAAGAAAAAGTAGGAAACATTTGAAACACTCCAACCTCCTTGGAGAAATGACTCAATCTAGATTTGGGGAAGAAAATGAATCAAGTGAGTTTGGGACAACTTGTGCCAGGAAGCAAAACTAATGAGGACTTGTCACCAGGAAAAAAGGAGCAAGTTTAAATGTCTCATACAGTTTAACTAGTGGAAATTTTATATTAAAAAATGATGTAAGTGTATGAAATATACTGAATATTCGAAAAAGTCCATGAGTCTATAATAATACTACAAAAGGAGAAAAAAAGTTGAAAATCTAATTTTCCAATATTGAAGTAGTGTTTACATCAACTTCTTACTCTGAAAGTTGGGAAATAATAAGAATATAGTAAGTCTTCATCTTGCCTTTTACAGAGAGTTTTGCTAGGTGGCAATCAAATAGACCCAAATAATGAATGAAAAGTATTTTTCACAGAGGAATGACAGCTACAGATGTAGAAAAAAAGTATAAGATTTAAGCATAGTTTCACCATAATCACTTCGTGAAAGGGAAAGCAGACTTAAAACCAACAGGCAAATAAAAAACTACTTTGATATATTATTTGTAAAAACCCCAAATACATTTCCAATTTCTTTTCATCTACCTCAAATTTGTAGTACAGCTATGATTTGCTAAATATGTTCAGTGTTTGTTTTTTAATCATTCATCTTTGGCTCTCAAATGGATTTAATCTGGGATAAGGATGTAAGCCAAAACAAGCAAAGCACCACTTGACTCACAGAGATAAACAAATGAATTTGCTGTTATCAGAATAAGCATGTGTTTTAATAAACTCACAGAGAATGAAAGTTTAAAATTTAATATGGTTATATACATTATAATAACAAAGCTGAACATGGGGGCGCCTGGGTGGCTCAGTCGTTAAGTGTCTGTCTTTGGCTCAGGTCATGATCCCAGGGTCCTGGGATTGAGCCCCGCATCGGGCTCCCTGCTCAGTGGGAAGCCTGCTTCTCTCCCTCTCCCACTCCCCCTGCTTATGTTCCCTCTCTCGCTGTGTCTGTCTTTGTCAAATAAATAAATAAAATCTTTAAAAAAAAAAGCTGAACATGGTGCAAATATTTTCCAGCTTGCTATATTAAAATAGAAATTATATATATTAACTAATACTCATTCCTATTTAACTGAAGTTATGCTGACTAAAAAGCATACCTCATGCTAAAATAAATGACAGTGTTAATCCAATAGTTCATTTAATCCTCATTTAGTTTAGATCTGAAACATTTAAACTAAAACATAAATATCAAGGGAAGCCAAATTCACATTTCATCATACTTTGGAAAAGATTCTTGGTAGTTTAGGAAAGATATAAAAAGTAAAAGAGTTATCAGAAGTTATAAGAGTAGAATGGGTGCCATTAAAGATAAGTGGGGTTGTATGCCTTTTACTAGATGAGACACTATGGCTAAGCATATTGGTTTAAATACTAAATAGGCTGGGGGATATTTTCCTTGTTAGAAAATATAGCCAACATGATCATATAGTAAATATCTTATTACATTTAATAGGCTTTATGTCAACTTTTACATTACTATTACTTTATTATATTTGCAAATCACAATAAAATGTCCTTTCATTTGTATTAAATACAGTTTACATCAATGCTATTATCTTTTTAGAAATTACTACTGGTTTCACAAATCTCACTAAATATTTAGACAACAAAAAAGTTGATGAAATTTCCTATGAACTTTTATAAAGGATTCTATGTCAATAATTAAGCAATGCCTGCAAGGTACTGTGCTGCCAAGAAAAGAAGTAGAATCAGAGTAAAAGATGTAGATAAATAAAATAGAGTTATTTTTACATGGAAATATGATAGAAAGATATCTAATCTTAAGCACCTTTATCTAATTAAGATCACTGGGGAGCCTGGGTGGCTCAGTTGGTTAAGTGACTGCCTTCAGCTCAGGTCATGATCCTGGAGTCCCGGGATTGAGTCCCACAACAGGCTCCCTGCTCAGTAGGGAGTCTGCTTCTCCCTCTGACCCTCCCCCCTCTCATGTACACACTCTCTCTGTCTCTCATTCTCGCTCTCTCAAATAAATAAATAAATCTTTAAAAAAAAGATCATTATACACTGATACAAAATAATTTTTTTTAAAGATTTTATTTATTTATTTGAGAGAGCGAGAATGAGAGATAGAGAGCACGAGAGGGAAGAGGGTCAGAGGGAGAAGCAGACTCCCTGCCGAGCAGGGAGCCCGATGCGGGACTCCATCCTGGGACTCCAGGATCATGACCTGAGCCGAAGGCAGTCGCTTAACCAACTGAGCCACCCAGGCGCCCTGATACAAAATAAATTTAATTAAAAGTTGTTTGCTCTTGAATTAAAATTAAGAAAGAAAAAACAAAACAAAACAAAACAAAAAACAGCTTTATTTACCAGTCTGGTACAAAAAATAACAAAGCTTCACATGAAATTTCATAACAAAACTAAGTTCCCAAAGGCATCTGGTGCAAAATTTCTCCCACAACTTCACCAGCTGCCTAACAGTTCAAATATAATTATTTTAGGGCATTCGATACATCTGCCATTTCATGTTACTGCAACTGATGGCAGCAATACATAACCCAAGTAGATGCATTTCATAGGAATTGTATAATAGCAAAGGGGAGCAACTATATATACAAGGTATGCCAAATATGTTTTTGCTAAGGAAAAGGAGAATAATGTGGTCTTAAAGTAAAATAACTGGCTGATCTAGAATGACAAAAGGTAATATGGAGGAGAAAATCTAAATAGATATGAAAAGCTATAGAAGGTTTGTGAAATAGGAATTTTTTTCTTTTGGTCAAAATGAGTAGTTTGGGGGTAAAATTCATATTCATTTATTTGTATGATTTAAAAAGGATTTTTTAGAAGAAGCTTTAGAAATAATAGCATACTGATATAAAACTATAATATGATTTTGTCTATGTTAAAATGGCAGATTTTTCTTGGATTATTGGTCTTCTCATAATACTTGGTTGTAAATGGCTTTTCTTTACCTCCTGAGTCAACTTCCTTAAAGTCAAAGATTGTATGTCAGATCAGAAAAATTTTCTGTTTTATGTTGGCTTTATGACACTTGATTATTTAAGAGAACTAAGTCTCACTTTTAAAAGAGCGAAGGTTTTTATAATATTTCCTTCTATATCTAGTTTTAAAATGCTGTCATTTTAAATAGTCTAGTATCGTTTCTCAACCACCCATAATCCAATTTAGCCAAGTGTGCAAATCTGCTGACGACTTTTGACATCTTACCTTCCCCAAAGAAAACTGGCCTTACCCAAAGAAAAAGTAAACTTGTTTTTTTAAAACATATAGTGTTATATTAGTTTCAGGTGTATAATACAGTGATTCAACAATTCTACATATTACTCAGTGCTCATCATAAGTGTATTTTTTAATCCCCATCACCTATTTCATCCCCAACCCCTGCCACCTCCCCTCTGGTAACCATCTGTTTGTTCTCTATAGTTAAGGGTCTGTTTCTTGGTTCGTCTCCTTTGTTTGTTTTGTTTCTTAAATTCCACATACAAGTGAAATAATATGGTATTTGTCTTTCTCTGACTGACTTATTTTGCTTAGCATGATACTCTCTAGCTCCATCAATACCTGTGCAAATGACTTATGTCATGTTTTTATGGCTGAATAATACTCCATTGCATATGTATACCACTTCTTTATCCATTCATCTAATGATGGGCACTTGGGTTGCTTCCATAATTTGGGTAAAAAATGCTGCTATAAACATAAGAGGGCATGTATCCCTATCCCTTTGAATTAGTGTTTTGTATGTGTTTTGGAAAATGCCCAGTAGTGGGCGCCTGCGTGGCTCAGTTGGTTAAGCGACTGCCTTCGGCTCAGGTCATGATACTGGAGTCCCTAGATCGAGTCCCGCATCGGGCTCCCTGCTCGGCAGGGAGTCTGCTTCTCCCTCTGACCCTCCCCCCATCTCATGTGCTTTCTCTCTCATTCTCTCTCTCTCTCTCAAATAAACAAATAAAATCTTAAAAAGAAAATGCCCAGTAGTATGATTACTGCATCATAGGGTAGTTCTATTTTTTAACTTTTTTGGGGAATCTCCATACTGTTTTCCAGAGTGGCCGCACCAGTTTGAATTTCCACCAACAGTGTAAGAGGGTTCCTTTTACTCAACATCCCCGCCAGGACTTACTGTTTCTTGTGTTTTTTATTTTAACCATTCTGACTGGTGTGAGGTTATAACTCACTGTAGTTTTGATCTGCATTTCCCTGATTATGAGTGATATCGATCATCTTTTCATGTGTCTGTTGTCCATCTTTATGTCTCCTTTGTAGAAATGTTTGTTCATGTCTTCCGCTCATTTTTTATTTGGATTATTTGTTCTTTGGGTGTTGAGTTTTATACGTTGTTTATATATTTTGGATACAATCTTTTTTTTTAAAAAAGATTTTATTCATTTATTTGACAGAGAGAAAGTGAGAGCACAAGCAGGGGGAGGGGCAGGGGAAGAGGGAGAAGCAGACTCCCACCTGAGCAGGGAGCCCGATGCGGGGCTCGATCCCAGGTCCTCAAGATCATGACCAAAGCCAAAGGCAGACATTTAACCAATTGAGCCACCCAGGGGCCCCTTGGATACTAATCCTTTATCAGATATGTCCTTTGCAAATATCTTTTCCAATTTAGTGTTAGCCTTTCAGTTTTGTTGATTGTTTCCTTTGCTGTGTAGAAGTTGTTTTTTTCTTATATAGTTCCAATGATTTATTTTTGCTTTTATTTACATTGCCTCAGATGACATATCTAGAAAAACGTTGCTACGGCAACGTTTATTACTGCCTGTGCTCTCTTTTAGGATTTTTATGGTTTCAGTTCTCACATTTAGGTCTTTAATTCATCTTGAGTTTATTTTTGTGTATGGTGAAGAAAAGTAGTGCAGAATCATTTTTTTCTATATTGCTATCCAGTTTTCCCCACACCATTGTTGAAGAGATTGTCTTTTTGCCATTGGATATTTTCCTGCTTTGTCAAAAATTAATTGACCATTTAATCATCAGTTTATTTCTGGGTTTTCTATTCTGTTCTATTGATCTACATGTCTATTTTTATGCCAGTACCATACTGTTTAGATTACTACAATTCTGTAATATAACTTGAAGTTTGGAATTGGGATATGTCCAGTTTTGTTTTTCTTTTTAAAGGTTGCTTTGGTTATTCATGGTTTTTTGTGGTTCCATACTAATTTTAGGATTGCTCACTCTAGTTCTGTGAAAAATGCTGTTGGTATTTTGATAGGAGTTGCATTAAATGTGTAGATTGCTTTGGCCAGTATAGACATTTTAACAATATTTGTTTTTCCAACCCATGGAATGTCTTTGCATTTCTTTGCATCATCTTCAATTTCTTTTACTAATGTTTTATAGTTTTCAGAGTATAAGTCTTTTACCTCTTTGGTTAAATTTCTTTCTAGATATTTTATTGAAAAGTAAATTTTCTTGCATCTTCGCAATAGGAGGTAATTTTACAATATGCAGTAAGGTTCCTACCTAAATTAGATTCTCACCCACCCACAGAGATGAGGAGATTGAGGCTGTGTCTTCCTTGATGATTTAATTTGAAAGGAATAGCTCCCATCTCCTTGAGAAAGGGCAGGTTCTCATGAACTCTTAGAACAAGAGGCTAAGCAGTTGGGAAGAAACCTAAAAGATTTGATTGCTTCAGCAGATCACAGAGGGTAAGTTTAATGCCTGGAGCTGCTGCTATATGGGCCACTCAAGCAGTTTGCCAAAACTTTTGCATGTTCCATACTCTGTTTCCAAATAATCAGGATTGTGGACAGTCTTAACTAATACCACCAACATCACTGGCAGAGAACTATAGGAAATGAAGCAAGAGGTTCTCTACAATCATCTGGCATTAATCATGATTATTGCTTCTCAAAGCGTTACTTGTGCAGTGTATGGAAGCAACTGCTATACATATGTTCCACAAAATCTCCCTAGTGTCTATGCCATCACCAAAAATATTTAGACTATGGCCTGAGAAATTCATCAGATTACCACTGTCATGCTCACACTACCATTTAGAGATATTTGAGCACTTTATCTCAGAATCATCTCAACTGGGTCCCTCCACAAACCACAAATCTTGGTTTTATTCCCTTAGTCAAACTTTAGTAATTATTCTCTTTTTATACACCTCTCTTTAAATACCTGATCTCTAAGGCCTTCCAACAGCTGTCAGTTCAACAGCATCCTCAATAGATTATATAACTAATCTTTCAGAACCAACAAGAATGTGAAGGGCAGCCCATCACTGAAAAAGACTGTACCAATCTTAATTCTGAAATGACTTATGTCATCTCCATAATGTTTAAGGACTGATTTTTGTCTGTCTTTAAACAACAGGGGAACTGACCCAATGTTCAGCCACTCATTTCTTATCCTTTGGTTTGTCCTGACCAAACTTTAACCAGGCTTCTATGCTTTCTAAGTATCAACTTGCCCCCAAGCCTGAACAAGCACTAAAAAGCGGTACCATTATCAGCTTATCCTGAGAACAGGCTGACCGTAGTGAGACATTTTTACTGTCAGACTCCACTGATCATTTCCTCTTGCTTACCCAATTTCCCTTAAGAGTTTCTGCTAAAACTTTTGCTTACCTCTCCCTACATTATAAAAGGAAAGCTATATCCCTTTTCTGAGATTCCTGCAGATTTCTAAGATGGGAGCATTCTCCTGATTGAAATAGTTTTTGTGATTATAATCTCCTTTTTATCTAGGTTCTGATTTGCTAGTTAAAAGATTTTTAACAACTTTATTGAGGTTTCATTGATACATAAAAACTGCACATATTTAATGTATACAACTTGATGAGTTTGGACATATGCAGACACTCATGGTGGCATCATTACAATCAGGGTTAGAGATGTATTCATCACTTCTGAAAGTTTCCTTGTACCCCTTTGTTTTCTTTTTACTTTATTTTTGTTTTTGTTTTTGTTGGTAAGAACACAACATGAAATCTACCCTTTTAACAAAATATTAGGTGTACAATACAGTAATGTTAACTGTAGACACTATGTCCTACAGCAGGTCTCTAGAGCTTATTCATCTAGGATAACTGAAACTTTACATCCATTGAACAACAACTCATTTTCCCCCTCTACCTTCCACCCCAGTTACTGAGAAGTGTCGATGAGGATGTGGAGAAATTGGAAGACTTGTACACTGTAAGTAGGACTACAAAATGGTGCAGCTGCTTTGAAAAACATTTTGGAGATTTCTCAAGATTAAAAACAGAACTACCATATGACCCAGCAATCTCACTTCTGGGAATCCAAAATAATTGAAATTTTTAAAAGAAATCTTGAAGAGATATCTGCACCCCTACATTAATTGTGGCATTATTCACAATTACCAAAATATGGAAACAACCCAACCTTCCATCTATAGATAAATGAATAAAGAAAATGTGATATATACATACAATGAAATATTCAGTCTTAAAAAAAAGTAGGAAATCCTATATGTGGATGAACGTGAAGAACAGTATGATAAATGAAATCCTGTCACAAAAGCACAAATACTACATGAGTCCACTGATATGCTGTATCTAAAATAGTGAAACTCATAGAAGCAAAAAATACAGTAGTGGTTGCCAGTATGTTTTTATTTGACAAAAGTTATAGACTGCTTTTGTTTTTCAATAATGGGTAATTAATAAAAGACATAACCACTATAAGAAGGATTTGAAAAAATATACCCTCTTCTCATATTTATTTCACTGAAACAACCTTTATAAAAACAGAATTGACAAGCTGTTTAAAAAACAAACAAAACTTATATGGAAGGACTTTCTGTGGCCATCAGAAACAACTGTCTTTGTTCAACAATTTAAAATACTGCGCAATGTAAACTTCCCTCTTTATGTGTCCTACTACCTCCATTAAGATCTAGATCTCATTTTACCTTAGTGCTAAGGTACAGAGATGTGACTAAGCTTCCACAAGTAATACCACTCAAAAGATAATTAAATCATGAGGATATGAGACTAAGAGGTAGTTGCTTAGGGCATTCTTTCTTAATAAATATCTTTTCTCTTTGTAGGTATCAGTGGTGTAGGGTCCTAAGAGTCACCTGAGTTAGCAGACTCTTCACATTTAATGTTGGCTCTGGGTAGGGGTGACAGAGGCACTTGTCCGGAAGACTCCATCCTTAGTTTGATCAGAGAGTATTCTGAGCTTTTACGCCTGGAGTTATTTTTACTGGAAATTTTGTGAACTAACACCTTTTAATGAATTTAATTTTCTGTTCTAACTAGGCAAAGGATCTTCAGCTAATTCCAACTAGAACTCTAATTATGCAGGGTTATAGTTCTGTATCACACGGATAGGAAAAATAAGGGAGACAATTTTCAAAAATGTAGCCAAACAAACTTCATAAGGAAGTAGTAGAATTTAATGGCTTTGACAAAATACATTTATTTTTTTTTATTTTTTTTAAAGATTTTATTTATTTATTTTGAGAAAGAGAGAATGAGAGACAGAGAGCATGAGAGGGAAGAGGGTCAGAGGGAGAAGCAGACTCCCTGCTGAGAGGGAGTCCGATGTGGGACTCGATCCCGGGACTCCAGGATCATGACCTGAGCCGAAGGCAGTCGCTTAACCAACTGAGCCACCCAGGCGCCCCGACACAATACGTTTAAATAGTTTCTTTATTGTTAATAGTTTCTCTATTCTCTAATAGAGAATACAAGTTTCTCTATTCTTAAATAGAGAAAATGGAAAACTCTAGGAGAAGAAAGACCAATGATATATTTCTATACCAGTGGGTAAAGGAGGTAGACATTGCTCAGCAAAATGAGACTAAGTGCTTTGAGTTGAAAAATAAAGGAATGAAAAATATTCCCTACAGGAGGGAGGGAAAATATTCCTTGTTAAAATGAGGTGCAGAAAGGAGGGTGGAGCAAGATGGCGGAGGACTAGGAGACCTGGATTTCGTCTGATCTCAGGAATTCAGCTGAATAGGGATCAAACCATTCTGAACACCTATGAACTCAACAGGAGATCAAAGAAAAGAATAGCAACAAGTCTGTAAACAGAAAAGTGACCATTTACTGGAAGTAGGGACCCAACAAGCACCAGAGCTGGGAAGACTCCCCTTCCTCCCCCGGGGAGGAGCAGCGCGGGAGCGCACTGCAGGAATCTGCTGGGTTTGGCGACTCCACACAGAGTCGGGTGCCAGAGATAGAAATACTCGGTCAAGGGGCGGGTGAGCACAGAGTGCGGCTGGAGACTGGGGAGACGGGAATGACTGACAGCTTTTCTCTGGGGGCGCACTGAGGAGCGGGGCCCTGAGTTCTCGGCTCCTCTGGGGCGGAGATTGGGAGGCTGCCATTTTCACTCTCGCCCTCCAAAGCTGTACGGAAAGCTTGCAGGGAACAAAAGCTCCCAAGAGCAAACACGAGCAGATTGCTTAGCCCATCCCGGCAAGGGTGGGGCAATTCCTCCTTCAGCAAAGACATTTGGGAACCATGGCAACAGGCCCCTCCCCCAGAAGATCAGCAAGAACAGCCAGCCAAGACCAAGTTTACCAATCAATGAGAATGGCAAAACTCCAGCGCTAGGGGAATATTGCATATATAATTCATGGCTTTTTTACCATGATACATTAGTCTTTCAAAGTACATTTTTTTAAACTTTTTTTTTGAATATTTTTTCCCTTTTTCAACCAACATTTTATCAATCCCTTTGTTAAAAAAAAAAATTTATTTTTCATTTTTAGAGTCATATTCTATCCCTTCAGAGTAGTTACTTTATTTTTGGCATATATATATAAGTTGTTCTCTCTTAAAAATTTTGAGATACAGTTTCTTCTAACATATCAAACTATACCCTAAATCTCTAGTGTATGGCTTTGTTCTAGTCTCCTGCCTGATCACATTCTCTCCTCTTTTTTTTTCTTTTGTTCTTTCTTTTTTTTATCCTCTTCTTTCTTTTTCAACCACCTTATCAATTCCACTTTTAAAATTTTTTATAATTTTCATCTTTACACTCATATTCCATCCCTTCATCGTATCAACCCTTATTTTGTACACATATAAGTCTTTCTTTCTTTAAAATTTTAGGAGGCAGTTTCTTCTAACAGACCAAAATACACCCAAAATCTAGTGTGTGGCACTGATCTATGCACTAGCCTGATCATATTTGATCATATTCTGTTTTTTGTTTTGTTTTGTTCTGTTCTGTTTTTCTTTTTTTTTTGTATTTTTCTTTTTTTTCTCTTTCTTTTTTCTTCTTTCCCTTTCTTTTCCCCTGGTTTCAGGTCTTTTCTGATTTGTTTACAATAGATTTTCTGGGGACATTGTTACCCTGTTAGCATTTTGTTCTCTCATTCATCTATTCTCCTCTGGACAAAATGAAAAGATGAAAAAAATCACCTCAACAAAAAGAACAAGAAGTAGTACTGTCTGCCAGGGACCTACTCAATACAGATATTAGTAGGATGTCGGACCTAGAGTTCAGAATCATGATTTAAAGACACTAGCTGGGCTTGAAAAAAGCATGGAAGTTATTAGAGACACTCTTCCTGGAGAAATAAAAGAACTAAAATCTAACCAAGTTGAAATCAAAAAGGCTATTAATGAGATGCAATAAAAAATGGGGGCATTAACTGCTAGGATAAATGAGGCAGAAAAGAGAATTAGTGATATAGATGACCAAATGATGGAAAATAAAGAAGCTGAGAAAAAGAGATAAACTACTGGATCATGAGGGCAGAATTCGAGAGATAAGTGATACGATAAGACGAAACAACATTAGGGGCGCCGGGTGGCTCAGTCGGTTAAGCGTCTGCCTTCAGCTCGGGTCATGATCCCAAGGTCCTGGGATCGAGCCCCGCATCGGGCTCCCTGCTCAGCGGGAAGCTTGCTTCTCCCTCTCCTGCTCCCCCTACTTGTTGCTCTCTCTCTCTCACTCCCTCTCTTAAATAAATATATTTTTAAAAAAATGTAAAAAAACCCAAAAAGACAAAACAACATTAGAACAATTGGGATCCCAGAAGAAGAAGAAAGAGAGAGAGGGGCAGAAGGTATATTTGAGCAAATTATAGCAGAGAACTTCCCTAATGTGGGGAAGGAAACAGGCATCAAAATCCAGGAGGCACAGAGAACCCCTCTCAAAATCAATAAAAATAGGTCAAAACCCCAACATCTAATAGTAAAACTTACAAGTCTCAGAGACAAAGAGAAAATCCTGAAAGAAGCTCGGGAGAAGAGATATGTAACCTATAATGGTAGAAATATTAGTTTGGCAACAACCTATCCACAGAGACCTGGCAGACCAGAAAAGACTGGCATATCTTCAGAGCAGTAAATGAGAAAAATATGCAGCCAAGAATACTATATCCAGCTAGGCTGTCATTGAAAATAGAAGGAGAGATAAAAAGCTTCCAGGACAAACAAAAAGTAAAGGAATTGGCAAAAACGAAATCAGCTCTCCAAGAAATATTGAATGGGGTCCTCTAAGCAAAGAGAGAGCCTAAAAGCAGCATAGACCAGAAACGAACACAGACAATATACAGTAACAGTCACCTTACAGGCAATACAATGGCACTAAATTCATACCTTTCAATAGTTATCCTGAATGTAAATGGGCTAAATGCCCCAATCAAAAGACACAGGCTATCAGATTGGATTAAAAAACAAGACCCATCGATATGCTGTCTGCAAGAGACTCATTTTAGACCCAAAGATACCCCCATATTGAAAGTGAGGGGGTGGAAAACAATTTACCATGCTAATGGACAACAAAAGAAAGCTGGGGTGGCAATCCTTATATCAGACAAATTAGATTTTAAAACAAATACTGTAATAAGAAATGAGGAAGGACACTATATCCTACTTAAAGGGTCTATCCAACAAGAAGATCTAACAATTGTAAACATCTATGCCCCTAACATGGGAGCAGCCAATTATATGAAGCAATAAATAACAAAAGCAAAGAAACACATTGACAAAATACAGTAATAGTGGGGGACTTTAACACCCCCCTCACTGAAATGGACAGATCATCTAAGCAAAACATCAACAAGGAAATAAAGACTTTAAATGACACACTGGACCAAATGGACTTCACAGACATATTCAGAACATTTCACCCCAAAGCAATGGAATACACATTCTTCTCTAGTATCCATGGAACATTCTCCAGAATAGATCACATCCTAGGTGACAAATCTGGTCTCAACTGGTAACAAAAGATTGGGAGTATTCCCTGCATATTTTCAGACCACAATGCTTTGAAACCAGAACTCAATCACAAGAGGGAAGTCACAAAGAACTAATACATGGAGGCTAAAGAGCATCCTACTAAAGACTGAATGGGTCAACCAGGAAATTAAAGAAGAATTTTAAAAATTCATGGAAACCAATGAGAATGAAAACACAACTGTTCAAAATCTTTGGGATGCTGCAAAAGGAATCCTAGGAGGAAAGTATATAGAAATACAAGCCTTTTTCAAGAAACAAGAAAGGTCTCAAATACACAACGTAACCCTACACCTAAAGCAGCTAGAGACAAAACAGCAAATAAAGCCTAAACCCAGCAGGAGAAGAAAAATAATAAAGATCAGAGCAGAAATCAATGAAATAGAAACCAAAAGAACAGTAGAACAGATCAACAAAACTAGAAGCTGGTTCTTTGAAAGAATTAACAAGATTGACAAACCCCTGGCCAGACTTATCAAAAAGAAAAGTGAAAGAACCCAAATAAACAAAATCATGAATGAAAGAGGAGAGATCATAACCAACACCAAAGAAATACAAGCAATTATAAGAACATATGAGCAACTCTATGCCAGCAAATTAGATAACCTGGAAGAAATGGATGCATTCCTAGAGATGTATAAACTACCAAAACTAACCGGGAAGAAATAGAAAACCTGAACAGACCTATAACCACTAAGGAAATTGAAGCAGTCATCAAAAATCTCCCAACAAACAAAAGACCAGCGCCTGATGGCTTCCCGGGGGAATTATACCAAACATTTCAAGAAGAATTAATACCTATTCTCCTGAAAGGGTTCCAAAAAATAGAAATGGAAGGAAAACTTCAAAACTCATTTTATGAGGCCACCATTACCCTGATCCCCAAACCAGACAAAGACCCCATCAAAAAGGAGAATTACAGACCAATATCTTTGATGAACATGGATGCAAAAATTCTCACCAAAATACTAGCCAATAGGATCCAACAGTACATTAAAAGGATTATTCACCATGACCAAGTGGCATTTATCCCTGGGCTGCAAGGTTGATTCAACATCTGCAAATCAATCAACGTTATACAATATATTAACAAAAGAAAGAGCAAGAATCGTATGATCCTCTCAATAGATGCAGAAAAAGCATTTGACAAAGTACAGCATTCTTTCTAGATCAAAACTCTTCAGAGCATAGGGATAAAGGTACATACCTCAATATCATAAAAGCCATCTATGAAAAACCTACAGCGAAATTCATTCTCAATGGGGAAAAGCTGAAAGCTTTCCCCCTAAGGTCAGGTATGCGGCAGGGATGTCCACTATCACCACTGCTATTCAATATAGTATTAGAAGTCCTAGCCACAGCAATCAGACAACAAAAAGAAATCAAAGGCATCCAAATCGGCAAAGAGGAAGTCAAACTCTCACTCTTTGCAGATTATATGATACTATATGTGAAAAACCCAAAAGACTCCACCCCAAAACTGCTAGAACTCATACAAGAATTCAGTAAAGTGGCCGGATATACAATCAATGTGTAGAAATCAGTGGCATTCCTATACACCAACAGCAAGACAGAAGAGAGGGAAATTAAGGAGTCAATCCCATTTACAATTGAAAACAAAACCATAAGATACCTAGGAATAAATCTAACCAAAGAGGCAAAGGATCTGTACTCAGAAAACTATGAAATACTCATGAAAGAAATTGAGGAAGACACAAAGAAACGGAAAAACGTTCCATGCTCATGGATTGGAAGAACAAACATTCTGAACATGTCAATGCTACCTACAGCAATCTACAAATTCAATGCAATCCTTATCAAAATACCATCCACTTTTTTGAAGAAATGGAACAAATAATCCTAAAATTTGTATGGAACCAGAAGAGACCCCGAAAAGCCAGGGGAATGCTGAAATAGAAAAGCAAAGCTGGCGGCATCACAATTCCAGACTTCCAGCTCTTTTACAAAGCTGTCATCATCAAGACAGTATGGTACTGGCACAAAAACAGACCCATAGATCAATGGAACAGAATAGAAAGCCTAGAAATGGACCCTCAACTCTATGGTCAATTAATCTTTGACAAAGCAGGAAAGAATGTCCAATGGAAAAAAGACAGTCTCTTCAACAAATGGTGTTGGGAAAATTGGACAGCCACATGCAGAAGAATGAAACTGGACCATTTCCTTACACCACACACAAAAATAGACTCCAAATGGTTGAAAGACCTAAACGTGAGACAGGAGTCCATCCAAATCCTAAAGGAGAACACAGGCAGCAACCTCTTCGACCTCAGCCACAGCAATTTCTTCCTAGAAACATCGCCAAAGGCAAGGAAAGCAAGGGCAAAAATGAACTATTGGGATTTTATCCAGATAAAAAGCTTTTGCACAGCAAAAGAAACAGTCCACAAAACCAAAAGACAACAGACAGAATGGGAGAAAATATTTGCAAATGACATATCAGATAAAGGGCTAGTATCCAAAATCTACATAGAACTTATGAAACTCAACACCCAAAGAACTAATAATCCAATCAAGAAATGGGCAGAAGACATGAACAGAGATTTTTCCAAAGAAGACATCCAAATGGCCAAGAGACACATGAAAAGTGCTCAACATCGCTCGGCATGAGGGAAATCCAAATCAAAACCTCAATGAGATACCACCTCACACCAGTCAGAATGGCTAAAATTAACATGTCAGGAAATGACAGATGTTGGCGGGGATGTGGACAAAGGGGAGCCCTCCTACACTGTTGGTGGGAATGCAAGCTGGTGCAACCACTCTGGAAAACAGTATGGAGGTTCCTCAAACAGTTGAAAATAGAGCTACCATACGATCCAGCAATTCACTACTGGGTATGTACCCCAAAGATACAAATGTAGGGATCCGAAGGGGTACGTGCACCCCAATGTTTATAGCAGCAATGTCCACAATAGCCAAACTGTGGAAAGAGCCAAGATGCCCATCAACAGATGAATGGATAAAGAAGAAGTGGTATATATACACAATGGAATATTATGCAGCCATCCAAACGAATGAGATCTTGCCATTTGCAACGACATGGATGGAACTGGAGGGTGTTATGTTGAGTGGAGTAAGTCAATCAGAGAAAAACATGTATCATATGACCTCCCTGATATGAGGAATCCTTAATCTCAGGAAACAAACTGAGGGTTTCTGGAATGTTGGGGGGGTGGGAGGGATTGGGTGGCTTGGTGATAGAGAGTGGCCAGGGTTTGTGGTATGGTGAGCACTGTGAATTGTGCAGGACTGTTGAATCACAAATCTGTACCTCTGAAAGAAATAATGCAATATATGTTAAGAAAAAAAAAAAAAAGAAGAAGAAGATAGCAGGAGGGGAAGAATGAAGGGGATTAAATCGGAGGGGGAGATGAACCATGAGAGACGATGGACTCTGAAAAACTAACTGAGGGTTCTAGAGGGGAGCGGGTGGGGGGATGGGTTAGCCTGGTGTTGGGTACTAAATAGGGCACTGGGTGTTATGCACAAACAATGAATCATGGAACACTATATCAAAAACCAATGATGTAATGTATGGTGATTAACATAACAATAGAAAATTTAAAGATAAAAAATGAGGTGCATAAAGGAAGAATGGGAGTGAACTGAAAGGTTCATTTTGGTGCTTTGTCAGATTAGCCATTAAGTTGCTGCTTTCTAATATCATTCAAATCTGTTTTGCTGATGGTATTAATGGTGTTATGTGAATAAATAAAAATGTCTAAAATGGATATGATAATTTTTCTTTTAAAAATAACCAATTGGTTCAAAATTACATATGTATACATACACAAATATAAACTCATTAAAATGTATTAGCTTTGTTATGTGGAGTAAGGACAGGATGTATCCCCCCCACCCGCCCCACACAAAATTATTTGTTTTCCTTTTTAAATAAATCGAAAAGTAGAAAAAGTATTCTAAATTATTATGTATTAGCCTAATGGTATTATTTTACTTCCTTTCTTTTTCCTACACTTTCTTTCTTGACTTATTTTGTGTTCAAATACTCCCTTGGGCTATTTATGCTAAACTTAAGAGCACTAATTATTCAGAATTCTTATCTGACAAATGCACACTCACATACCATTTGTCTCTAGGCTTAGTAACATTTTAATGGTGATAAACAGAAATACTTCCAAGAGTATTGACTGCTATTTTCTAATTATGTTTTATTCTATTTCTTTGCTGAAAAGATTTTTACTGATGCATGAAAAATATTCCAAAAGCCGGAGGCACATTTTTAATTATTTCATTGTTTTCTGTCAGAGGTTTGGTTTTTGCTTTAAATCTAGACACTTGGATATTTTGGTATTTGAGCAGACATAGCTTTTGTTTCTTAGTAGTTGTAGAGTTGATTAACACATATTTAAAAAAATATTTAGAGAGAATGACTGTGATAGTGAAGTTTATCTAAGATGACTATTTTAAAACCTACTTTTTTATGTACACAGATGTTTTATGATGTTCATTTTTCATGGCAAGTATAAAGAATCTAGGAAAACATCTAAGTAATGCAAAATAAATTTCAAGTGTTTAAAAACATGTGTTTTTAAAGAGTATAACCAAAATAAATTGAAAGATAAAATATTTAATGCTATAATGGTTTTTGGGGCTGTTTCAACTAAAACAGAGTGTTTGAGTATTTGTTTTTTTTCATGAGAATAAAATTAAACTTAGTTGGGGAAACTTTCCCTACTGATATACACTTTGAATTTGAAGCAAATTTAACATAAATGAATGGATCATATGGATATTTATTTACTAAATTTTGAGTATACAAAATAATTTCTCTCTTCAAACACATATTCTATTCTAAGAAATTAGTGTTAAATTTTCTAATAACTTGTGACATAAGTATAGATCATACTTACATAAGAAATAACCCTGATCCTATATTAAGAATTTATAATGAATATCAACATATTAGAAATTATGGACATTATTAATACTGAATTCCTACTTTAATGTTAAACTTGATCTTCCTTTTGTGAGTTTTTTTTTTCATTTTAAAACATATATTATAGAAAATATTGCATGCTGATTTACAGATGATTTATGAGAAATATTGTCAAATGTCCAAATAACTGGGGCATGTTAGTATTTCTTCAGGCACTGCAAAGGAATTATCTGACTTCTGATCTGTGCATTTCAGCTAAAACAGAATGTACCAAACCATGAGAAGCTGAGGAGAGAGGCAACAGATGCAGAAAACATGATTACTTCTCTCTTGAGTTCTTTCAATATACAAAAAATGCTTATTTAGTATCAGTTGTGTTTCAAGCAATGAGAATATTATGGAGAACAGGAGAGAGAAGAACTGCCTTTCAGTTTATTTTAACATGGTCAGAGATAGAGACATGTAAAAAAAATAAATAAGACATGAAAAAAATTAGTGATAAATTTTATGAGGAAAATAAAAGAGTGATGAGGTAGCAGTAAGAAATTATTACTATTGACTCAGTGATCTGATAAGTTATTTCTAACGAGGGAGCACCGAGGCTGAGACTGAATGAAGATGTATTCACAATTAGGAGAAGAGGGTCCCAAGTGGAGGAAATATCAGATGCAAATAACCATAGAAAAAATACAGAGATCTTGGGGAAAAGGTAAACACAATAAGGTGACTCAACATTGATTATTATTCTTTTCCTTTTGAGCACTTAGTAATTGGGAGACATAAAGCTCAGATGTCAAGTAGAAAATAAGATGCTAGAGCTTGTGGCATCTCACTGGCTATGGCAGATAGAATTTGGATTTCAAAATTAACAAAAATACTAGAGAAAAAGGGATCCACCAAGAAGTGAGTCCAACATTATATCCCCAAGTCATCTTTAAGGCATTTTCCCCTAGCTGAACCATGGATATGTGCATTAACCAAGCAGAAAGAAGCTTCTAGGAAGTTTAAAGAAATATAGAAATTTTGGTAGGAAATGTAAGCAAATACTTAATATGGAAGTTTCAGTTTCTATAAAAAACTTGGATTCTAGAAAATAATTCAGACCTACAGTTGAGATGTATAAACGATTATATTCCAAAAAGTAAACAAGAAATAGATAAAACCTTAAGCCTATTCCCGATTAACTGTGGATAAACTTGAAAATAAGCCTTGTCTGCTCAAGTGCTCTGTCTATATTTAGTCCAAAAAAATTAAATTATTTCTTAATAGGATAACATAATTCATATTAGCCAGAATTTTCCAAATGGAGTATTCAATATCATTCAAAATTACTAGTAATGTTCAGAAATAGGATGGAATGACAAAAAAGTAACAGAAAAAATACACAGACTATGAAAACAGAATCACAGGTGGTCCTGTTACTAATATGAGGGAGAAAAAAGACTTTAATAACTTTTAATAATATAGTCAATATAAAGAGAAATTATCTACCAAAATTTTCTAACTCAAAATGAATTTGAGAATTGTATTCTTTCTTTATATATAGTATTCTAAATTTGAAAAGAAAACAGTTTAAAATTAACTAGAAATTCCAAAAATAAAAAATACATTAACAGAAACGATGTATTCTATAGATGAGCTAAAAAAGCTAAAATCTTTAAAGTTATGAAAAAAAAGAATGATACTGACTATAGCTATGAAAGTATTTTTGAAGTATTATAGTAAAAAGTGTTTATTGGTGTAAGAATATTGTACATAAAAATAAATGGAATAGAAGAGAGAGATCAGAAACAAACACATGCAAATTATGTTTGTTTATCTTTGACAAAGGAGACACTGAAATATAATAGAGCATATTAAAGTAGATACTCATATGGGGGAGATGAACCTAAAACCTTATCTCACACCATATTTTGAAAGCCTATTTCATATTTATCATGAGCAAAAACAAAGAGTAAAGCAATGAAGTTTCTAAAATATACAATAGGGGGCACCGGGGTGGTTCAGTCATTAAGTGTCTGCCTTCAGCTCAGGTCATGATCCCAGGGTCCTGGGATAGAGCCCCGCATTGGGCTCCCTGCTCTGTGGGGAGTCTGCTTCTGCCTCTCCCACTCCCCCTGCTTGTGTTCCCTCTCTCACTGTGTCTCTCTCTGTCAAATAAATAAATAAAATCTCAAAAAAAAAAAAAAAATATATACAATAGGAGACAATCTTCAGGGTGTTTGAATTTGACATAATTATTTTAAATAGGAGAAATAAGTTTAACAAAGAAGAATGCTTAATCAGATTTCTTTAAAATTAACCACTTTGTTCACAAAAAAACTAAATAAACAAAAAACAAAAGAAAACATACATGACTAAAAGAGTGAAAATGCAAACCTGGAGTGATAGGAGATATACAATAACTATATCAAACGAAATGTCTGTATTCAAAATATATAAGGTATTGTTATTATTACAATCAAAAAGTGAAGATAGATAACCTAGATTTAAAAAGGGACCCCACAATGAATAGGCAATACACAAAAAAGATAACCATACAGAAAGTAAGCAATCAAAAAAACTACTCAACTACTCAACTACTCAAACTACTTAATCAAGAGAAATAAAAATTTTGACTACAATGAGATTTCCTGCTTTAATTTGGAGGTAAAGGAAACAGCAAAATGCTAGAAAAACTTAAATGACTTTTCTTTAACCCATCTGAGAACTGAGAAGATAGGATCAAGAAACTGTCCTTCAAGCCTACAGATATAAATAAGTTGGCACTCACTTTGGAGATGTTTCCTTCATGACATCAACTAGGTGCTCACAGAAAGAACAAGGGAGAATCCCAAGTAAGCTTCCTTCCTGGTGCTGACTGTGCCAAGGGAGCAGCAGCCATTGTTAGACTCACATCTAACTCTGTGATGGAATAAACACCTTAATCTACAAACAGAAGAGGGTGGGGGGGGGGAAGACAAAGCAACACAAAACAAAAAAGACCACTTATGGTACTGGTAGAAATCCATTTCAACAAGGGGAAGAAAAAGATAAAAGAAGTTCTACTCTTGGAGAGGAGCAGGAAATATATGCTAGCATTAGCATTATTGCAAGTTGGGAGGCAAGAACACTTGAAAAGTCACATAATATAACACCTAGGTTCCCTGTGCCTAATATAGACAGAGGCTTAATCAGCACAACAGAGAATACTTCCTTTCCTCAGTTCCCATCACCATGTCAAACGGAGTTTAAATAACAGTACAATATTGCTGGGAAAGTAGAAAGAGACAAATTCTCTCAGTGAGCAGACAGTGGAAAAAAACAAACAACTCTGACAAACCAGCTTACAAACTGAACAGTAGGTATCCCTAGGAGAATTTAAATTTTGTGGCACACTGAGGGTAAACCTGACAACAAACTTCAAACCTAGCCCAAATTCTGATTAGATTAACACAAATCCACCCAATGCCCAGCAGTAGGAGAGGAATGATCTTCAAGCATTCAAAATATTTGCATCATTATCTATTCCTTATTAACGCATCTAGCTTTCAACAAAATACTATGAGATGCGCAAAAAGATAATATAAGACTCAATCTAAAAAAGGGGGAAAATCAGAACCAGATTTCAATAAGATTTGGACCTAATGAAATTTGAAATAACTATGATTAATACGTTACAGACTCCAATGGAACAAACAATGTGCAAGATCTGATAAGTAGTTCAACAGAATGATGAAAACAATAAGAAAAATTCAAATGGAATACTAATCTCCAAAAAATAAAAAAAAAATGTTATGGAGATGAAGAGTAGCTTTAATAAAAGGTTCATCAGTACACTTGACATAGCTGAAGGAAAAAAAATGAGAGAATCTGAAGATAGATTAATAGAAATTTCTATTTCTGCATTACCTCAAATGCAGAAATAGAAAAAGAATGGGAAAAACAAAACAGAATGGAGTATTCAAAAGTTGTGGGACAATATAAAACAAACTATAGAAGAGACAATTTCAATGATAATCAATGCAAGGTAATAAGAGATAATAATATAGAAATATATACTTATAAAAAATTAGGAAACATTCATTTCAAAATCTCATAAAATTAACAATAGCACCAAAAATAATTTTAAAAAACTTACACACAGTTCAATTTTGAATGCATAACTACTTAATCGTTACCATATTAACACTTCCTCACAATGGAAATCATTTCAAGAATAGCTTTCAGAATATTAATAAAATTCACTATATTAATATGTAAAAGTAACAAACACTATACTATCTTCATTCATAGATCTTTAAAGGAAATGAATGATTTTCAATACTGATACTTGTTAAAATAACAACCTTATAGTAAAATATGAATGGATTATTGCTTCCTTACTATGGTTGCATCAGTTTGCATTACTTGGTTGCAGAAACCAGAATCTGCATCTGACTAAGTTAAATAAAAAATAAATATGCTGAAGTAACCATTGCTGGTAAAAGTAGAGAGTGGAGATCAAGACTTGGAAGCAAAACAAGAACCACTGGAGGAGTGAAGGCAACAGGACAATTAGGCTGTAATAACAATTTACACTCCATTTCCTTTTTTATCACTCCAGCTAAAGTTCAGCACCTTATAAGAGATAGAGTGATTATCTTAACTTCACTCACGGGCATGTCATTTGGAGAGAGAAAAGCACAGCATCTTGATTATACTTTTAACAAATCAAGACTACACTCTGGTAAGAAGGTAGTTTCTCAAATGGATATTTGTATGGCCTTAGAAAGCTTAAAAAATATATAACTGCAAATGTCCTCTGTAGTCCAGATATTTTTTTCCTTTCAACACACACAAACACACATGCATATCTTTCTATCCAATTGTGTTACATCTTTAAATGATCCCTCCCCAACCTAAGTAGGCTGTCCCATAAAAAGTCCCAAAATATTAACCAACCCCAAAAAGAAGACACTGCAACACCAGCTCCAGCATCAAGTAAGCCATCATGTAGTGTCATGTTTCAGATAACTGGCTCTGATGTCCATTCCTTCTCTGCTTTGTATTTTCCATAAATATACTTTATAACCTCTGAAATAAGCTTAACTTTGCAGCCCATTATAACATTTTATGCATAATTGCAGGGGATGGAAGAATCATGGAAAAAATAAGTTATCTGAGATATGTTAATTTATATGGCAAAACAAAGAATGAATATGGCCTAATATCTCAATATTTTTATTTCTGAAACTAATCACAAGGGCGTTATTGACATTGATGATTGATCTTTCTATACTATCTATTCTGTGTACTCCTTGCTATAAGTGAGTTACCTCAAAAGTGTGACTCAAAGCTTAGTCCCTAAAGGGACAGAGAAATTTTGTTTGTTGTGATGCCTGTGCAGAACTCTAGTAAAGCTTTATTATTTTAAACCTTGTGAACAAATACAAGAAGTGCTACAGAAACCCTCAGTTTCCATATTTACATTTGGCTTCCATACACCTTTGTCCCACAGTGACCTTATTTTCCCTCAATAGTCAAGATTAATAGCCCTAGTAACACAGTAACTTATCTTTGCCTTTACTCAGTTGTACAGGGACCTCCAGATAAACACTAATCATTCTAGCATGTAAGCCAGTAGCGGAAGCTAAACCCTTCAATTTAGCAGAACCCAGAATCACAGGAAAGAAACATCCTCTCCCTCAAGTTGTCATTCAGCTTATTTTAAGTAGTATCTTAAATTCTACCCCTTTATTTTCTAATTAGCTGCTCTAGGAGATTCATGGAGAATCCCGCTGAAAAATCCTATGGCTTATCAACACTATTAGCTTATAATGTCTTTCAACATGAGAACACAGTACGTGAGATTTATGCTATTATATCACCTCAAGATAAAGTAGATAAGTCATAACAAGCGAATTACTGTCAGGGCAAGTGTTATTATTTACTCCGCTTACTTTAATAAGTGGTTGCTTCTTTAACGTGTACATATTTGTATGAGGAAATAGAAGCAGCCTATCTCTCATACCTCAAATAAGACCAAAAAATGTGTGTGTGTGTGTGTGTATATATATATATATATATATATATATATATATATATATATAAATGGGTCTTTTCTCTGCAATGGCTTTGAGTATAGAAGATGGAGACAGTGTTTTATATTTCTGTAAGACAACAGAGGAAGTCTTTCCCTTATGCCTCAAATAAGAAAGGAAAAGTGCTCGATGCTGTCACTTTAATTATTTTGATTATTTAAGATGGAGGAGGTTCAACTGTATGAGAAGTGAAGATGAGATAACCACCATTTATATCTTTTTATTTTAAGATAAAAGGACTGAAATTATAAGAGGGATTTTACAGTTTGTGGAGAGTAAGGCTTCACCAGGAAAGGAAATAAAATCATAACAGTAACACCTGTTCAAAACATGAGTGATATTATCTTAATAATATTAAATTAAAGAGATGCCAGATAAAAGAGCCTTTTACCAAATTTTGTCTCCAATATTCTAACTTACTCCCTTAGTAGCTTATAGAAAGAATCCATTGTTTTAGGTCTTCAAAAAGTAAAGGGAGCCTAACTGAATTTGAACAAAAATATATATACTAGCTGTACATTATGCTATTGGACAAATTTTACATTCTCAGTCATGGTATAGAAAACATGAAATTAGACAGGAAAACACCCCACATTTGTAAGATATTGTGTAATACTTTCATCATAAATTAACCTTCAATAGTGCATCCCACCAACTTTAAGACTAATTGCCTTTCATGTTGCTGTTTATAGAAAAATGTGAGATTCTTAGAAAGTATCCCACTGCTGGGCGCCTAGGTGGCTCAGTTGGTTAAGCCACTGCCTTCGGCTCAGGTCATGATCCTGGAGTTCCAGGATCGAGTCCCGTATCGGGCTCCCTGCTCAGCAGGGAGTCTGCTTCTCCCTCTGACCCTCCCCCCTCTCATGTGCATTCTCTCTCTCAAATAAATAAAATCTTTAAAAAAAATAAAAGTATCCCACTGCTTTACTATCTACTCTGTAAAGTAAGGTGTTTTTGTTTGTTTTTTGTAAAGTAAGGTATTAAAAAGCAGTGATGGACACCATAATGTTCTATAAAATACTTAGTAAGTCTATGTGGGGAGCTGGCATTGGAAGAACTATCACAAACAGTGGAAGAAAATGAAAATCCTCCTATTTCAGTGAGGACAATAATTGCTTCCAATCATCCCAGAATCAATAAAATCAATCTGTCTCTAGTTAACTCATGTGTTCTTTTGAGAATTATGTCTTACTGGGGAATCTGAGCAAGTTTGTTTTAATTAATTTGCCATCAGTAGTTTATATGGTCTGCTGTACTTTGGTGAGGTCAAATTATCACTGACCCAATGTAAAGCCTCCATCCCAAAATCAGGGCCATATTTTTACAACAGCACATTAAAGAGAATTACTAAAGAGACTGATCTCTACTGGGTTGATGGCCATCCCTTGTGACTATGAAGTACCTGTTTTCTGGTGTGGGCATTTTAATAAGCATTCATAGAATATGGGGTCGGCAGTACACATATATCGTATCTCCTGCTGGAGTTGCCAGTTAAATGTCCAGGTTTGTGTTCCCTGTAAATATATATGTTGAAACCCCAATGTGATAGTAATTAGAGCTGCGATCTTAAGGAGGTGATTAAGTCATGAGGGTGGAGCCTTCATGAATGAGATTGTGCACTTATGGGACCCCCAAAGAACTCTCTTGCTCCTTCTGCGTGTGAAGAAATGGCAAGAATACCACCTGTGAACCAGGAAGCAGGACCTCAATTGATAGTGAGTCTGCCAAGTGCCTTGATCTTGGACTTCCTAGCTTCCAGAACTGTGAGAAATAAATGTTTGTTGTTCAAGCCACTCAGTCTATGGTATTTTGTTATAGCAGCCTGAACTAAGACACCAAGTAAATTTGAATTTCAGTTAAGCACTAACATTTGATGGACCATATTTTACTAAAAAACTATTTGTTATTTATCTGTAATTCAAATTTAATTGTGTGTATACATTTGTATTTGTTAAATCTAACATCCCTACCATAGACCCAACCACATGTTATCTAATTATGTCAACCATTTATCTCATGTTGCCTGTTCCATTTTCCCAGATATGTAGAAAAATTTTGACCCCATATTTCATTTTTAATATTTTTATATTTTCTTTTGTTGATTTTGTCTGATATATTTTATTCACTGACTTATAGGCAATCTTTCAGTATTATTTTATTTTCAGTGATAGTTACAAAATAAAACATTGAATATCTTATCAAACAAGATTGAGTTTGCTTTGTGACTTCACCTCCTTGACATGACTCATTATCCATCTATAGTATTAGACAGAATGTCCACATGAACGACATGGACCCTCAAATTGAATACTTAAGGAAAGTTTAGTAATTGTAATAGCACTGATTTCAAAGATATGGTAGGATGTGAGGAAATGACAAGTGATAGTGTATTATCCTGGAACTAGTAATAAGTGAAGTGCTCCACTACACTAGGCTCACCTGAAGGAAATAGTTGTGGCGAGAGGGCCTTCTGACAGGAGAAAAACTGCCTGACAATTGCAATACTGCAGGTACTTATCCAGAGCAATAATTATACTAACCCCATTTTTCCCATTCCCTTCCTTTTTAACACACTTGGAACTAGAGTGCAAGAGACCTGAAGCAAAGGTCAGGTAACTTGTGCTCAGAGACAAGGTGAAGTATGGAGAAAGAAAGTGAATATAGAGGAGTAAACTGAGGATATCC
Organism: Eumetopias jubatus; assembly: GCF_037043125.1. Lineage (NCBI taxonomy): Eukaryota > Metazoa > Chordata > Mammalia > Carnivora > Otariidae > Eumetopias > Eumetopias jubatus. The sequence continues at coordinate 168,390,831 of NW_028274809.1, read as the reverse complement.
AAAATACTTCTGTGAACTTTTTTTAAAAAAATTTTTGTTTGCTATGTTTTACTGTCATTTTATCTCTTTCCTGGATCTTTCTGCATTCATCAACTTTAGTTGTTTTTTCTACTTTTTCTCCATAGTAATTTATTCCAATTTGCATTCTTATTTAAATAGTAGTTTAACATTTAAAGAAATATCCTAAAAACATATTTACATTTTATTTTTTAATGAGTGATTACTTATACTTCCCTTCCAATAAAATAAGTAATGATGAAGAGCAGATAAATTAATATTCATCTAGTCCACCTGCAACGGTCTCAAATTACCTTGTTTATGTAAAACATCTGGTAATAGAATTCCTTTGAGAGAACTTTGTTTTTTAAATAAGTGGTTTGGTCTGACTGAAACTGAGGTGATGAAAACAAGGGTTACCAGAGATTAAATAAATAAATAGCTGAAATACTTTGGTGAAGGGTAGGCTAAAAGTTGCTGGTGAAGTTTAGAATAGAGAACAATATAGGGAAAATTAAATGGTAGTTTCATAACCAAAAGAAAGCTTATAAATAGATATGTCAACTTTTTTACATTTAACTTTTATTTAGACTCCTTTTCCATCTCCTAGATCATTCACCAATGTTCTGAATGACATTAAGCATTATCAATTCAGGACCTAAATCAAAATGCATATAACTTCATAATTTCAATTTTTTTAATTCAATTATTTACTAATTTGATATTTGTAATATAATCCCTGGAAGTCGGTCATGGGTACAGATATTATATCGATTTTAAAGTAAAATAAAGTTACTCTTTGAGATTGTCTGCTTCATCTATTAAAACAAACCGCAGACTAAGTGGCTTAAACAACAGAAATTTATTTTTCCCACTTCTAGAGACTGGAAGTTAGATCAGGGTGCCAGCATGTTCATGTTCTGGTGAGAGCTTTCTTCCTTTCTTGCAAAAGGCTGGTTCTCTCTGTGAACTCAGATGGCAAACAGAAAGAGAAAGAGCTCTGGTTTCTCCTCCTTCTCTGATAAGAGCATTAATCCCATTGTGGGGATTCTACTCTCATGATTTCATCTAAACTTAAAAACCTCCCAAAGGCTCTACCTCAAGAACCATCACATTAGGGTGCTAAAAATAAGACAGTAGTCCCCAAATGGAGTCAGTAATGCTAAGCCCCAAACTAAGTCACCAAACCAAGACTATATTATAGGTTTTGCATGCCCAGAAATAGAATCTTAAATCAATCAGGAATTGCCTGATAAGCACGGCCTGATAGACCCCTGCCATCCCCTAAAGTGACCTTGCAGTAGTCAATACCTCACTTTTTTTTCTTAGTGTAATTTCCTTATTCCTGCTCCCTGCTGCCTATAAAAGTTTTTTGTTTTGTACAGCTCCTTTCTATCTGCTAGATTGGATGCTGCCCAATTCAGATGAATTTCTCTCAAACTTAAAAAAATTTTTAAATGTCTCCGTTTATCTTTTAACAAAAAAAAATGAAAACTTCACACAAACTGGGGAAAGGCAAAAAATTTCTGTCCATAACAGAGATATTAAGTCACCAACATTATTTACTTATTAGAGTTTTGCTTGTTGCATTGAAGAAAATCTAGTTTCATATTCCGTAGGAACAGTTCGTTATATTGTACACTGATCTTCCATGAAGTGTCCATGTTACCAATTATAATACCTGAGAAATTAAGTCTGTCAAATGGATTTCACTATCAGTATATTTCTACCCATTCTCTAGGGAATATCTTATAGCAATAATGAAGGTTCTTCAATAATTTCCAGTTTCAGCAGTTTTCTCTTTCAGTGTGTGATTTTTTAGAATTAGTAATTGAATGGATAAAATGGTTTATTAAATGGAATGTTTTATTGAAAATAACCCATATACATCACTAGCAATTTATTGCGATCTAATCTCATTTCCGCTCCAAAAATTAATAAATAAATAAATAGATGGCTGGAAAGGGAAATGATAGGTAGATGATGATGGATAGATAGATACAAGACTGATACCAAATACAAAGAGAATGTGGTTAAAAATGTGCCCAAATATCCATTCATTTAACAATGAAGCACTAGGTTTTAAGCAGAATGCCCTCTAGGATAGTAACGAGAAATGGTGCTGTTGAGTCAGCTCTGTATACATCTGAATAAATATATCAAGTTAAATTTAAAGAACTCTAAAAGTATTAAGTGAAGAAAAAAAGGATTCTACTTGCCATCATATTGTTTTAATATATTTGAATGTTGCACTGAAAAATATACATAGAAATTAAAGTCATACTTTTGTTTCCTGCAGAATTCTGACAAAATCTAGTGGCATAAGTAAAAATGTCATTAAATTAATATTATGGATAATGTGGGTAACAATATTATGGAAAATAGGCTAGCATTACTTTTTTTTCTAAAATGAGAGTACTAATAAAATCACATATAGTAAAATAAATTACATCTTTTAAGAAGCCTCAAGTATTCTATGTATTACTAAATGGAGTTTGAAATAAAAATTATGGAGATTATATTAAAAGATGTGGTTTATAGAATAACCAGCATGCTATTCTGCTATAGCCTGAATGTAGCAATAAATGCAAGACCAATTATGATTACATGAAGTTCATTTTGTACAAAATGTGGTTCCTCTGTTTTTCAGTTAACATAACTAAGTTTTATTTCCATGACATTTTAGAATCAAAGCAGCCACTAAAATCCAGTTACTGGTGAACAGAAATAATAGGGACTGTTCTATAAGGAAAAAAATCACACACTTAACAAGTAAAAATTTCCAGAGACTTTAGAGTTGAGAAGACAAGACCTGTTTAAGTTTCCTTTTATAATTGAAGAATTGCCATATTAAATAGAACCTACTACACTGAATAATGAATTCCTCTTAAAGTTAAATTGGATCAGACACGAGTACAAGTATCATTATACATGAATCGTTTTCTTTCAAAAAAGGGATCTTAAGGGGGGAAAATCAATTTCTATGGTGTTCTTGGGAATTTTAAAATTATTAAATTCAAAATAATGACCTATTCAGAGAAGTGAGAAAATAATGTTCATGTTCACATGGAATTAGGCTAATTTTACATGATAGATCATTGCATTTTTTCTTAGATTTGATGGCTCTGAAGTATTGCCTGTTTTAAAAGGAACTGAATTATTTTACTCTCAATCCCAAGGCTTTCATTCTTTTATCACAACATTGCTTGGCAATTCAGTCTCGAGATACTGCTCAGCTTTGATAGAGAAATTAGAAAAAGGGACAGAAAAGATGAGTGGAAATTATTCCTTTAAGCCACTTATTTAAAGTTTGGTTCTTAAACTAAAATTGCTCATAGTCATTAATATACTGCTTTGTTAAATTGAAGAATAGTAAATTAACAAATTCATCGAAAACATCCATTAAGTTTTAGCCTAAAGAATTTTTTACAAAGCTGCAATAAGCCCTGAAGACAAAGTCTGTAATAGCGATTCTCACATTACACTTAACTAGACAATTTTAAATTGAGTTGTCATAATAAACTCTATTTTTTTCCCAACCAATAAAACCAGTCGATTCAGATTCAATTACTCAAGCTCTTGCACCGGAATTCATTCACTCTTCAAAAACATGTTATTTATTTTTTTTTAAAGATTTTATTTATTTATTCATGAAAGACAGAGAGAGAGAGAGAGAGAGAGGCAGAGGGAGAAGCAGGCTCCCAAGGAGCAGGGAGCCCGATGCGGGACTCGATCCCAGGACCCTGGGATCATGACCTGAGCCGAAGGCAGACGCTTAACCATCTGAGCCACCCAGGCGCCCCTCAAAAACATGTTATTTAAAGCCTTTAAGTGTTAGTTGATGATGGTGTTAAGGTTGCAATACATGTGTTGATTTTAAAATAGGATAAGGTTAGCATAGTCAATTTCTACCTCAAAAACACAAGAGCATATTCATATCTAGGCATGCTGTATTTAATGTAGGTGTTAAACCTGATACTAAAATATGGGATAATTTTGATGCATAGCTGACAATCATGAGACATAGCTGACAATAGCTGACATATGATAACTTATTTAAAGAAATGCAATTTCACATTTTCATAAAACAGTTGGAAGTTTGAGCTTTATTCATGTTATTACATATTGACAATAATGACTACTATGACCTGACTGGTTTGTGGCCCTCTGCACTATTATTATACTCCTTTTGCTTAACTGCTCTTTGTATCAAAGAGAGTTTGGTGTATTATTATACTCCTTTTGCTTAATGCTCTATTGGGCAGAGCAATTAAGCAAAAGAAGTATAATAATACACCAAACTCTCTTTGATACAATTTTTTTACAAACTATCCAATAAATATTACTTTAAAAACTATATAGTAGATTGATTTAACTTTTATTACCCGATTTGGGATGGGATAATTTTATGGAAATTGGATTTTCACAAAAAAATGGTTTCTTAATGAAATACAGACAGAAGGAGTTAGTCTAACATCTACAAAACATTAGACACTGTTGTGATTACCATTCTTTTTTTGCTTGAGACACACTTTTCTCTATTAGTATATTTTTAAGTAAAAATTAAAATTATAGCACATGCTCATGTTAAGAAAAAATAATTATAAGCATTCCAAGAAACTATTTTCTCCTCATGAGAAAAGATGAAACAAATATTATTTAAGATAAATTTCAGAAATCATAAATGTTATAACCTTTTAACGAGTGTAATATATGGCAATACGTGTTAATGAGGATATTCTTTTAGTTTTCATGCCAATGAAAAAAGTAAAGTAGAAAATAATGATATTGTGATTGCAATTCACAAAATGCATTTTCCGAGTATTGTAATTGGTATACTTTGGTCTGCTTCATAAAGTGTGTTTCATTAACTCTGAAGTAGCTCACTATCCAAAAGTAGTTCCTAAGGCTCTGATTGCTGATGATCCTTTTCCAAAACTGTTATGACTCATTTGAAAGAGATTGTTTTTGTTCATACTGAATATTAAGTTAAAAAAACTGGAATATGTCAATATAAGATCCTTGATGAGTATGGCAATATCTGAATGAATGTGACAATTTCAACCTAAGTTTTTCATTGGCTGAACACCTAAAAACCTGTTTACTAAAAAAGGATATAAAGTCCCTGACTTAAAATAAAAATAGAAAGTTTAAAATATTTAGACATCCCTAAATAATTACCATTGGTGTTACCTTTGGTTATAGGAAGGTACTATGCTGGTAATGTTTTATTGAAAGAAAATGAAAGTTCTATATTTGTTAACTTATAGATAAGAAAATATTATAATATAGTAGAATGTAAAAATATAATTAAGTTTACCATAAAATAAATAACTTTGAAGTATATATTTTTTTAAAAGATGTATTTATTTATTTTGGGGGGGGGAGTGTCATGGGGGAAGGGCAGAAAGAAAGAGAGAAAAAGACACCCAAGCAGACTCTGTGCTAAGTGCAGAGCCCAACTTGGGGCTCAATTTTAGAGCCCCAAGGATCATGACCTTAGCTGAACCTAGAGTCAGATGCTTAACTTACTGAGCCACCTAGTCACCTCTTAAGTATATATTAAGATATTATTTTTAAAAATTATTAAGAGGTGCCTCTCTGGCTCAGCCAGAAGAGCACACAACTCTTGATCTCAGGGTCATGAGTTTGAGCCACACGATGGGTATAGAGATTATTAGATAAACTTTAAAAAACAAAAATAAATAAAAATTATTAAAATACAAAGTATTCAGATATATTGATTGTACAGAAAGTTTAGAAAATAAAAATACTTGAATAAGGACTGTTAAGTGTGATTTTTTTAAACTAAAGAGAATTCATTTAATGGGCTCATAAACTTGCAAAACAGTGTAAGCCATGGAATTTTTGAAATAGTACAAAATCCTGAAGAATAATGTTAATATAAAAGTTTACTGAAATTACTTCTAAAACAGTCATGTAAATTCAATTTTAAAATAATTTCTTTCTTGTCTTTCAGATTGTTAAAAAAACATGATCCTGGGGTCCTGGGATCTAGCCCAGCATTGAGTTCCCTGCTCCATGAGGGGCCTGCTTCTTCCTCTCCCTCTGCCTGCCACTCCCCCTGCTTGTGTTCTCTCACTCGCTCTCTCTCTCTCTTTGGGAAATAAATAAATAAAATCTTTTTTTAAAAAGGCAGCAGTTTTAATTTGATGAAGTCTAATTTATCAATTATCTTTATATGAATTGTACTTTTTTGTTTCAGACCTAAGAAATATCTGTTTAACTCAATGTCACAAAAATTGTCCTATGCTTCCTTCCTGAAGTTTTACAGCTTAAAATTTTACAGTGAGATCTTTGCTACATTTGAGGAAAAATATTTGTATATGTTGTAATGAATGGATAGAGGTATATATGTAGATATGTATGTATTTTTTTGCATGTACATATCCAATCTTTCTGCTGGTATTTTGTATAAAAGACTACTCTTTCTCCACTGAATTGTTTTTGTACTTTCTCAAAAATCAGTTTAACATATATGTATGGGTCTACTTGTAGGCTCTCTTTTTGCTATTCTATTGACCTATTATTCTGTCTATATGCCAATATCTCATCATCTTGATTATTGCCAGCTTTAAAATTGGTCTTGATATCATAGTTCCCTAACATGGATCTTTTTTTTTCAAATTTGTTGTGGCTGTCCTCTATTTTATGAACTTTATATACATTTTAAAATTTGTTAACTTCGACCAAAAAAAAACCTGAGGAAAAAAGCATTGGAATTTTATTGGAATGGCCTTAAAGCTATAGATTAATTTGAGGAGAATTGATATATTAACAATATAGAATCATTTGACCATGACCACAGTATATCTAATTTATTTGTGTCCTTTAATGCATCTCATCAAATTTTTATAATTTTCAGAATAGAATTTTTGCATATATCTTGACAGATTTGTCCTTCATAATTTTTATGCTATCTGGTGATTTTCTGAATTCTAAAATCTGACTCTTTAATGACAGTTTATAAAAATTAAATTTATTTTTGTATGTTGAATATATACATTTCCTATAAACTTGCTGAACTATTTGGTTGCTTTAACTTTTTGAATGTTCCAGAGGACGTTCTACAAAAATGATAATGTCATCTGACTATAAAGACTTTCACTTCTTCCTTTACAATTTGAACGCCTTAATCCCTTTTTTTCACTTATTGCACTACTATATAGAATCTCTAGTAAAATGATTAATAGAAATAATGAGAGTATATCCTTGTCATGTTTTGAGATTAGGGGAAAATAATTCAGTCTTTCATCTTTAGGTATGATGGCACTGGCAGATTCTTCATAGATGTTCATTATAAGTTTGAAAAAGATTCCTTCTATTCCCACTTTGCTGAGGGTTTTTATAATGAACAGACCAACAATAACAAGTGTTGGTAAGGATGCATAAAATGGGAACCCTCACACATTGTTAGTGCAGTTATTGTTAAAAAATACTAAGACAATTTCTTATTTAGTTAAAAATAGATTGCCATATGACCAAGAGATTCTACTATTATGTATCTATCCGAGAAAAATTAAACATATGTCTACACAAAGATTTGTGCAATAATGTTCACAGCAGCTTTATTCATAATTGCCCAAAGTGGAAACCTAAAGGCTCATCAATGGGTGATAAACAAAATGTGGTACATCCATACAGTGGGATATTATTTGGCAATAGGAAGGAATGAAGAACTGATACATGTGACAACATGCATGAACCTCAAAATTACACTGTTCAGTAAAAGAAGCACAATGAACAAAAAGCATATATTGAAAAATTTCATTCATATGAAATAACCAAAAGAGCCAGTTCTATAGTAACAGAAAACGTCTTTCTATTACTGAGGGGTGGGAATGGGTAGTGACTATAAATTGTCACAAGTTTTCTTTTTAGGATTATGGAAATGTTCTAAAATTAGGTTGTGATGATAGTTTCAGAATTATAAATACACTGAAATTCATTGTGTTATAAACTTGAAAGAAGTGAATATTATGGAATTTGAATGACATAACAATTAAAGTATTAAAAATTTACTAAGCTACTACCTTAGATCAGGCAATTTGCAGATGTACAAGATAAAAAGGCAAGAAAAATATTAGCACTTATTCTATGGGTTTACAGTATAGTATATAGTGACAGACATATAAGCAAAGCAATGAATTTTAATGTAAGGTGACATAATAAGTATATTTATAATCAAGTAGTTGATTTAAAAAGTATGGTTGTTTATGTATTTCGTGACAGATTTATGAGAATTGTGTATTGAAAATGTCTGTATTTGTAATTTTAGGTATGTAATTTAATCTTATTTTTTTTCCTTATATAAGGAAGAAAATTAGAAGGGGAAGTTTGAGTAATTGTATCAGATATTATCAAATGGATAGTTCACAAAAAAATAAGTAGTACAATTTACTTGCTCAAATATAGTAGTGGTTGAAGACCAAGGACAGTTCAGACACAGGACATAGGAAAGTTTTTCAAATATAGTATATCAGTTCATCCAGATACATTAAAGCAAGAACTCATAAACAATTTGTTGGAGAATTTCTTATTAAGCACATGATAGAAATTCTTGGTTTAAAATGTGACTTAATTTGTGTTCTGCAGTAAATATTGACTCTGAAAACAAATTCAGCATGCTAATTGTTTTCTGTGCCAGTACTTATAACTCTCCTAAACTCCAAGTGCAAATATATGTAAATTAGGCAAATTATTCTTTCAAACTAATTGCCTAGCAATACTTGACTAACCAAAACATAATGTATCTTGTGCTCATCTCTACCACAAAATATTTATATTATATGAACATACTCTCCAAAGCATTCATTAATCTATTTGTTCATTCATTCACTCATTCATTCATTCATTCATTCATTCATTTGCTTATTAATTCATTTAGTTGATGTAACTAGTGTTCATTCTAAACACTTGCATTGCCATACATTCAGAATATTTATCTTAAAAACACAGGCCACCAATTATTATATATTTTAAAAATTATATATATATATGTTTTATACGTGTGCGTGTGTTTTTCTTTTAAGATTTTATTTATTTGACAGAGAGAGAGCAAGAGCAGGAACACAAGCCCGGGGAGTGAGAGAGGGAGAAGCAGGCTTCTGGTGGAGCAGGGAGCCCGACACGGGGCTCGATCCCAGGACCCTGGGATCATGACCTGAGCCGAAGGCAAACGCTTAACGACTGAGCCACCCAGGTGCCCCTATACATGTGTGTTTTATGTACATAAAATATTATATATGAGTTTATATATAATACATATATATGGGTTTATCTATACACACACACACACACACACACACACACAAACAGATGGGGCAGAGACAGAAAGTAGAAACTTTTCTCACAGTGCATCCAAAATAGCTTTTTTTTTTAAACACATGATATTATTCATTCTTCTGTTCAAAAGCTCCAATGGCTGCCTTTTGAAGTCAAAGTGAAATCCAGTTTACTAGTTATATGACATGGGGTCATCTTCTACCACTCTCCCCCTTGTTTATTCACTTCATATTCACTGACCTACTTGATACTTCTCAAAACAATACCCATGGTCACAGCCTTTGCACTTGTTGATTTCTGATAGAAATGCTGTCATAGTTATCTACATGATCCTCTACCAAATTTCCTGAGGAGTCTTCACTAAATGTGTTAATTAAAACAGGTCTAACTTATCTTTTCTTGCCTCTTAACATGCTGTTTTCTTTTTCCTTTTTTTTAATCTCAACATGTAATAGGACAAAGACACCAGTTCTCATGGATAGGTGGCCTATAAGCAAAGCATTATTGCTGTATTATTATAGGAGAGACAGTTATCAGGCTAATAATGGAATCAGGTTTTTGGCTTGGGGGACACCTGAGTCAAAGGAGCTAATGCAGGTGTCTTAGGGGACACCTGAGTCAAAGGAGCTAATGCAGGTGTCTTAGCATTATATATCACACAAAGAGTGAAGTGGTACAAGTATTCTGCAAGATATAATTTGTCTGGCTAAATTGAACTATTTTATGGATGAACTACTTTCTTGGAATTTTTGCTGTTTGTTAGAGTTCTACCTCTGACAATCACCTTGGTTTGCATGTTTTTTCCACAAAGAGTGATTATCAACTAAAAGGAAGTTGTCCATTTATTGTTGTATGTGCATTACATGAAAATTACCCTGCTCAATTCATTCAGACTAGTTCAAAACTACATGTTTGAAGAGGGATTCTTCTGCTTGTTTGTATATCCATGAATGCTATGCGTTATTATAAAAGAACAAAATGGAAATAGAAGTAAAAAAGTTAGGGTATATATTATTAGTTGTCTAGTAATATTTAAGGAGGATTTCTTTTTAATCCTAGGACTCCTTGGTTGGCCTGTGAGTCAAAGACTGAGAACACAGTCTGTAGAGCTTATTGATATAACTTTTCTACAGCAGTCTGAATTTTGATTGTATTGGTTTAATATACTTGTATGGATTTACAGGTACAACGTATTTGATTGATTAAAACACATTGCCTTTTTTAAGTTACTAGCAGATAATAAAGAGCTAATTGACTTGGAGTAGATATTTTCTATAAGGCTTTCAATTTCTCTGAAAGGACCTCATGTCTGTATTGGAATTAAGGCAATTTCTATATGGTCTTTAAAGTAAATTGAGGTGCTTTCTCCAACTTATTTATCCTTAAAACTGCTATCGGGATTCTCATGGACTTTTAACAACCTAAGTTTCTTCTGTCTATGCTTGATAATTTCTTTTGTTCAAGAATAAGCTTCATCTAGGGGTACCTGACTGGCTTAGGTGGTAGAGCATGCAACTCTTGATCTCAGGATTCTGAGTTCTAGTTCCATGTTGGGTGTGGAGCCTACCTAGTTAAAAAAAAATTAGAATAAGCTTCCTCTAAAATGTATAAAGTTACCTAGTATAGAAAATATATTATTTCAAGACTTTTTGCTGGATTTATCTACTTAACATATATTTTTCCAGTTTTAAAGACTTCAAAAGCCTTATTGCCATGACACTAATAAAATCCCTGCTCCTATAGGTTGGGGTAGATGAAAGTAGAAAGTTGTAATAGGTCTTCTTCTCTGGTATGATTTTGCTGGCATTGTTAATTTATGAGCAGTGTAGTAATTACATTACTGGTGCACTGTAAAAAGCCATTAAGTCAATTTTATCAGGTAGAATTTGGAAGGATATTATTCTCCCCACCCAAAAATGCCATTTTCTCCTATGCTGAAATGTGTTACTATTGTTCTATTCCAATACTCTTTCAAGGGTGCCTTTCTCTACACACACAAAAATGGAGCTTCAGTGTCACTGTTATTAATTTTTGATCATCTGGTGAGGTTCTACTATACTTATCATTGGAATCTCATTCATTTGCCTTCTATGTTTCTTTGACATACACTCATTCTTTAAATTTTCTTTGAGTACTGACTTTCTTCTGGCACAAGATGTGCCAGGCTCATCCTGTACATATCCCACTCCAGTTCTAGAACAAGCCATTTCTCTAAGGGGCCTTGATATTCTTTACTGGGGAATGGTATTAGAAACCAGCTTCTGAGTGTTAGTTGTGCTTGTTGCTCTTGGGATAGCATTGCTTCTTTACTTTTTCAACTGACAGACAAGAAAATATATGTGTATACTATCCTGCATATGTATACAATCTATAAATATTTTTATATGTAGTCATCTGTATCCATATTAAGCTAAACATGAGTTTATGCTGATGTCATCTACCCTAATCCATTACCAAACAGATCATCTTAGCCTCCTTCCCTTGCTTATCTCTAACCCATCCAACTCCAACAGTGAGAATCCTAGCTGAGCTATGCACTATTCATTTATTTAGTTGTTTAATTTAAAAAAAATCACATATAGTTGTTCCAGAGTTGTTAACATATCCCTATAGAAGACAACTTTATCAACTAGACTCTAAATGTTATACGATTGTTTGCTTTTTGTCTTATAGACTCCATTCATTTCCAAATTACCAGGTAAGTACCTTTTGTCCTGATTCCAGAACTTCAGTGACAGTACTAAATAATGACAGCACTAAATGCAGTTAAGAAGGAGGAGAAAACAGATCACTCATATATTGCCGGCGAGAACGTAAAATGTACTGCTGCTACAGAAAACAATTTGGAAGTTTTCTATAAAAATAAAGATGCAGTTACCACACGACTCAATGATTGCATACTTGAGCATTTATCCCAGAGATATAAAAAAATTGTTTTTACACAAAACCTGTCCATGAATATCCACAGCAGTTTTATTTGTAATAGGCAAAAACTGGAAAAAATCCAGTTGTCTTTTAGTGGTTTAATGGTTAAACAAACGATGGTAAATCCATATATACTATGAAATACTATTTAATACTCCCTAAAGAAAGAGAAGGGAGAGAGAGAGAGAAAGAAAGAGAAAGAAGAAAGAAGAAAGAAAAGAAAGAAAGAAAGAAAGAAAGAAAGAAAGAAAGAAAGAAAGAAAGAAAGAAAGAAAGAAAGAAAGAAAGAAAGAAGAAAGAAAGAAAGAAAGAAAGAAAGAAAGAAAGAAAGAAAGAAAGAAAGAAAGAAAGAAAGAAAGAAAGAAAGAAAGAAAGAAAGAAAGAAAGAAAGAAGAGAAAGAAAGAAAGAAAGAAAGAAAGAAAGAAAGAAAGAAAGAAAGAAAGAAAGAAAGAAAGAAAGAAAGAAAAAGAGAAAATACACTTGACACTTTCAAAAACTTGATGAATCACAAGATAATTGTGATGAGTAAAAAAAAGCCAAGAGATTAGGGACAGATGATGGAGGTGAGGTTACTTTGTGTAGTTGTAAAACCATTGCAGGGGCGCCTGGGTGGCTCAGTTGTTAAGCGTCTGCCTTTGGCTCAGGTCATGAACCCAGGGTCCTGGGATCAGGTCCTGCATCAGGCTCCCAGCTCAGGGGGAGGCTTGCTTCTCCCTCCACCACTCCCCCTGCTTGTTCCCTCTCTCGCTGTGTCTCTCTCTGTCAAATGAATAAATAAAATCTCTAAAATTTTTTTTAAATAAAATCATTACAGGAAAAAATTTGCAATGATACAATTTTTCAATATCTTGACTGTGGTGGTAGATACCTGAATCTAGAAATGTAATAAAGTTACATAAAACTAAAGACACACACAACACACACACACACACACACAGGAGTATATGTTAAATTAAGGAAATTTAAATAAACTATGTGGACTGTTTCAAATATTCTGGCTGTGATATTGTATTTAGTTTTGTAAGATGTTACCATTAGGGAAACAGGATAAAGGGTATATGATATGAAAGTTTTCTGTATTATTTCTTACAACTTCAGGGAAATTCATACTTCTCTTTACAAAATTAAATTTAAAAATTCAATTACAAAAACTGCAAGGAAAGAAATCTTTCTCTGAAGATTTATATAATGGCAAAAGGTTTTAGCCCCTGATAAAGATGTTTTAAAATATTTAAAAATAGAATCTATAAGTTAACACAAAATGGCTGACATCTGGATATGAACAGACAGCTCACATACACAAAAAGGGGTGAATATCTTAAACTTAGGAAAATATTGTTAAGCTCATTCGTAATCAAATAAATAAAATATTCCAGGGTACACATTAAAACAGTTGTATTCAATATGCACAGAAAAAAAACAGAATTAAAATGTAATAAGAAAAATAAATATTATTACTATGAAGAAAATAAGGAGGAATAAAATAACAAAGACTATATTGGACAAATAGAAAACAAACAGCAGGATAATAAATTTAAATATGAAACTATGAGTAAATATACTAAATGCAGATTTTCTAAATTCTTCATAAAGTGCATAAATTTTCAGGCTAGATTAATGAGAAAGTAAACCACGTTTACTACAATTTATAAACATACATGCTATTTATAAAACATACCCACATATATTAGGGTACAGAAAAACTGAAAATAAATATACAGAAAAAGTATTATGCAAACATTAACTAAAAGGAAGCAAAGATGGCCATCTAAATATTAGATAAAATTTAAAGCTAAAAAAATACAGGTGGTAAAGAGATGTATTATTATGATTCAAATATTGCTTCTATAAGATGTAATAATCCTAAATTTTATAGACTTAATAAGGGTATTTTTCAAAAAAAAATGAAGATTTGACAGAATAATGCTAAAGAGGAAAATTCCACAATAAGTACTTTAACAGACCTCTCTTAAAAACTGATAATACAAGCAAACAAATAAATCATTAAAAACAAAGAAATTTAAATAACATGGTTAAATGTTGACAATATGTATTTGAGGTATACGAAACACCATATCCAAAATCTGCAAAATATCATCTTTTCAGATGCATGTTGAAATTAACATTTTCAAATATAAAACCTGTAGCAACCAATATCAAAATTTTGAAATTACTTGTGTGTATGTTCTCTTAATATGTGCAAACTAGAATGCAGCATTAGAAGGCTAACTGGAAAATCTCGAAATGTTTAGAAATTGAGCTACACAAATCTGTATAACCTATGGGTCAAAGAAGAAATCAAATATGAGTGAGGAAATGTTTCCAATGAAATGAATATGAAAATCACTATATTAAATGTTGTGGGATGAACATAAAGCACGTTGCTATTCTGTTCATCATGACTTACTTTTATGAGGCTGCTTCTGCTTAATTCAGTATAGTGGTGATCCAGTATTATGAAAACAGACACACAGAATGATTAATGATTAAGAAATAAAATTAGTTCTGTATTTATTTTAAAATTATTTTTATTGAGGTGTAATTTATAAAAAGTACATAAAACTTGAGTGTACAGGAACATAGGCACATTCTGTGTAAATGCCACCCAAATCAAGACACTGAAAATTTTTATCACCCCTAAAGATCATTCATGTCTTTTCCAGGCCAAGCCATGCTATATGAGTACCTATATTCTGATTTTTATCACACCACTTAATTCATCACCCCTTTTCTTGAGAAAAGGCTATTCTTTGAGGGTTCTATTTATTATCATTGCAGAAAGGCAGTTAGATACAATCAAAGAGAAAAAGGCATCTGGTTTCCGCATAAACATGTAGAAAAATGAAAAGAAAAACGAAGAAAAGAAAAGAAAAGGAAAAAAAAACCCTTACAAGAAAATAAAAGCATCAAATTAATGATTATTTTGTGAAATCTAACGGAATGTGTTCACAGGATAAACAGTCTTCCCAAAATCTGGATAGAGATAGACAAAATTAATTCCTTTAATGGCTGCTGCTGCAATTATTTTGAATAAAAATCATTCCCATCGATTATTTCCCTAAATTTTTATGTTTTTCATACTTTATGTGTCCATTTCAAAAACAGTAATAGGAAACTGGCAAAATAACTACTTGATGGGGAAAAATTGCAAAAAAATTGAAAAACAATTTTAAGCTGTTAATGGAGTTCTACTCTAGGGAGCACATAGAAAGGTAGACATAAAGTGCTTCATAGCCTATAAATTTTCAGTATTAATATACCCTTATGATTCCTATTAACCCATCAGTGTCACCATTCCTAATGGCATATGCAATAATATTCCCTAACTTGTGCACATAAAAAGTTTGGAAAGTTTCACTTAATGTAATTCCAGAGAAACTTCCAAAATATACTGAAAATTTTTGTGATAAGGTAGTAAAGTAAGTGCTCATAATAAATGCAACTTTTAATGCAATATTTTGTAGATTCATTTTTTTCCCTAAAAGAAGAAATGAGTATAATAATTTCCCTGGGTAACAATATCTAAGGACAAATAATATCTAAGGAAAATATTATTATTTTTTCCTATACATTTCTAACATGAAAATAGATGCATTCCTTTAAATACTTGCTAATACATGCACACATACAATGCAAGTTATAACATGAATTCTTTTAAGACATATTTGTTGAGAATCTCTTACTAGCACTAGTAGAGAATTTCTTCCAGCACTGGAGAATACAATGAACAAAATGGATAAAACCCCTCTCCCCTCTACTTAGCAAATGGAGAATACATAAAACAAAAAGTGGTAAGAGCTAATGAGAAAAATAAAGCAGGAAATGAATTTAAGGAATGCATTAAGGTCAATAGGTGTTTGATTTTTTTTTTTCCCGTAGAGTTTTACTAACAAAGAGGGGATGAGTTTCATCCCATGGTTTAGATAAAAAATCTTAATGATTATTTTTGTTTTGCCTTGTTTAGGTCATTTGCTTAAACTTTGGACCAATTTAGACTTGTCATGTGCCTAGGACACCAAGGAAAACTGGCTATCAGTAAGCAATATCTTTACCTCAAGTGAATAGTATGTGATTTTTTCTAAAATTTTATAATTTTCTTTAATAAAATGTATTTATTTTGTCATATCTAATATTTTTGTTTGTTAATTTTACTGCAAAATATTATGTCTTTTAATTTTTTGGAGATTTAATATTTTCCTTTTTTATAGTTTTTTTCTTAAATTTTCTAGTGTTCTTTCATTATCACACTTAATAATGAAAACACTCAAATTTACAGATGAGTTTAGGCTTTTTTTTTAGTACAGTGTCGTATTTTCCTAATATTGATTATTTTTTAATTACAAAGTAACATTTTGGCTATTAGTGAAATTGACTGAAGAAGTGGTCTTCATTCATGAGCCCTCTCTGTATCCTTCACTATCTTAGCTGTACTCTTCTTTCCGCTGAAATATTTATAACTTGCCCCTTGCACTTGCTGTTTCTTTAATCTGTAATTATCTTCTCTCATCATATTAGTTTCCTTCCTAGGGTTGCCATAACAAAGTACCACAAACTGGGTGGTTTAACACAATAGCAATTTATTGTCTCACAGTCTGGAGTCTAGAGGTCCAAAATCATGGTATTGGCAGGTCCAGGCTCTCTCTGAAACTCTAGGGGAGCCTACTTCCTTCCCTTTTCTAAGATTCTAGTGGTTTTCAGCAACTGTTGGGGTTCCTTGGTGTGCAGCTGCAGCACTTAAACCTCTGCCTCTATTGTCACATGGCATTCTTGCTGTTGTGCCATTGTCTTCTGTTCTTTTAAGAGCACTGGCCATATTGGACCAGGGCTCATCCGAATGACCTCATCTTCATTTGATCATGTCTCCAAAGATTTTATTTCCAAATAAGATCAAATTCACAGGTATCAGAGGGTTAGAATTTCAACATAAGTTTTTGGGGACAAACTTCAACCCATAAGACCCAAATATGGACATGATTTCCTTTTATGTATCCTTCATTCTCTACTCAAATTTTACTTCATCAGAGTGATTATTACTAATAAAATAGTAATTCCATATAAAATAATAATCCCCTACATTCTATGTCTTCAGCTTTGTCTATTTTTTTTTCAGAGTATTTATCCCTAATGGACAAAACATTTATTTCTATTCTGCTTATTAAACTGTTTTGTCTGTCTCCATTAAATAGTGAGTCTCATGAGAGTAGATATGTCATCGACTTTATTGACTGTTTTGTCACCAGCAACTTGAGCAAGGCCTGGAAAACAGTAGCTGTACAAGAAATATTTATGGAAATTTTTGATTGAGTGAAAAGAGATTAAATGGAACTTGGTTACCGACCCATTCAAATGGCTCATTGTACAGTTGACCCTTGAAAAATGCAGGGGCTAGGGGCAATGATTCCCCACATAGTCAAAAATCCCTGTGTAACTTTTGACTCTCCAAAAACTTTATTATTAATAGCCTACAGTTACCTGGAAGGCTTACCAAAATATAAAGTTGTTTAACACGTATTTTATATGTTATCTGTATTATATACCATAGTCTTAAAACAAAGTAAGCTAGGGTAACAATGTTATTAAGAAAATCCTAAGGAAGTGTAAATACATTTACAGTATTGTACTGTAAAAAATTTGTGAATAAGTGGACTTGCATAGTTCAAAGGTCAACTGTAGTTTCAATCTCATCTTTATAATAAAGCTATAAGACTCCAGGCGTCAGTGATAATAGTTTAAAAGAATGAAAAAAGGCACGATTTTAGTAATTTAACTACTCTGTTGAATAATATTAAAACTATTTCAGTAGATCTCTCTGACTGTGAGAAGTTTAGTTACTGTTTTTGTTTTGTTTTGTCTTGTTTTTTATCCCAAAGTTCTTTTTTGTAGATGGATAGCTTAGCATTCAAACTATTTGATATTCTCATGGGTTTGTTTTATATAATACCAACTTTTTTTTTTAATCCTTTCTTAACTTCATTTTGTTCTTTGGAATTTTTATTTTTGTTTCTGACAGACTGGCTTCTTCTCTTTGGGCCACCAGGTGCAACTGTATTTTAATCATGTTTCCTTTTTGCATAATACCCATATCTGATGATGAAAAATAATTTCTTTGGAAAATGCAGAGCAGATATACTTGACTTAGCATGCACTGTATTTTATTTGCTACAGCTAGATGGTTTTCTTTCTAAAATAAAATTAAAATGTTGGACTAAAAGATGTAGAAATCTGCTTTTGATGTTAATTAAAAATCAAGCAGGACATGTGCAGTGCATTTAAGTAATTTATCATTAGGTATAATGATAAATTATGGGCATTAAGGGAAATTATTTCTTAGTAGGATAGTATGTGAGTAAATATAAGTTAGAGTCACATGGTTTTTACATGTTACTTACACCTTTTGTAAATATTTAGCTCCTTGAAAATGAGTGCCTTTTTGCTATGTTTTTTCATATGCCTTTTTACACTGTATAGTGTTATACCAGTTCTTTCCTCAAAGGAGGGATTAATCAAGTTTACTATAGATGGCCCTTGTTCATCATTAATTTCATATATACTCTAAAATATGTTTCTAAGTGTAAGTGATTCTATAATTTCTTAGGAAATATGTAATTTTGAATCCTTACTATGTGCTGGATCGACTTCATTGGTTGTTAATCACTATGTGCAGAATAAGATTTCATGAAAAATAAGAGATAAAAGTTTTCATACATGTATACATATATCACACATACATAAATATTTCAAATCAAACAAAGTGTTCTATTTTACTCTAGCTCTCATTTTGACACAACATTAAATGAAGTGTGCAGAGGGAGTTAATTTCTTCTCGCCAAAATGATGATTGCATATGGCAATAGAGCTTATAACGCATATTTCTGGTGTCATCTAGAAGTCAGTGAGGCAGCTTTGTGACCTTGGCTGGGTTAGTTTACACACTGGGATTTGGCCAGCTGTCTGTTCATTTAGGATGGCCTCAGTTGGGACTACTGAAGTAAATTATGGCTAGCCCACATAGCTCCTCTGCTAGCAGGCTAACCTGGGCATATTCTTATGACAATGGCAGAAGGGCAAAAAAAGAGCAAATTCAATTATACATGTGCTTCCATAAGCCTTTATTTTTATCACATCTGCTAAAAACCCCATGGCCAAAGCAAGTCACATGCTCAAGGCAATAATTAGAATAAGAGTGGACTTCAAAACCATATGGTAAGGGAAGTGATAAGAACTGGTGTCATTTGTGGAACCTTATGTAACACATTTGTCTCACATAACTTAATTGTGACTGCTAGTTGATAGATAGTACCAATAAAGTCATGGATTTCTGATAAAATTGAATTTCTGAGATGAGATAAGCAAGAACTTTTTTTTTTAAGATTTTATTTGTGTGTGTGTGTGAGAGAGAGAGAGAGAGATCGCGAGCACAAGAGGTGGGGGATGTGGACTGCCGGCTGAGCAGGGAACCAGATGCGGGACTCGATCCCAGGACCCTGGGATCATGACCTGAGTCGAAGGCAGACGCTTAACCAACTGAGCCACCCAAGCACCCACAAGAATTTTTTTTTCTTTTTGTTTTCTGTTTTGCTTGTTATTGGTGTGGCTTTTCATTTATTTTGTTTTTTGTCTTTCTCTCATGAAGGCACAATTTGTAGATATGTCAAAATATCATTTATACTAATTATATTTTGAAGGTATAATTAGGCCAGCTACATGATCTTGTTATTTAATAAATTAATAAGGACAAATTTATAATAAAACAGAACAAGCTTATCTGACAGATGTAGAACTATATTACAAAATAGCTATGTGTAACTATATTACAAAATTGTTTTTCCTTTGTAATCTTATGTATTTTATACAATTCAAACATTACTCTAAGAATGGATCTACAACCTTTAATCAGCTTGGAAAGTGGATTTATGAACCAAAAAAAGTTAATTATATACAATACAGAGTTTGAGTGCAAGTAGTTGCTGATTCTATTTTCACTCCCTTCCTGTAAAATTTAGAAAAGTATTTAATACAGTGTGTTGGGGCGCCTGAATGGCTCAGTCATTAAGTGTCCGCCTTTGGCTCAGGTCATGATCCCAGGACTGAACCCTGCATCCAGCTCCCTGCTCAATGGGAAGCCTATTTCTTCCTCTCCCACTCCCCCTGCTTGTGTTCCCTCTCTCGTTGTCTCTCTTTCTCTGTCAAATAAATAAATTAAAAATCTTAAAAAAAAATACAGTGTGTTATCAAGATACCTTTTATCTAACTAAAATAATTGAATCCTGCCTCCATAAATGTTTCTCTCTCCTCAGATTTTTTACCTTAATAATTGACCATTAAATGTAACATTTTAATATAGTAATTATACCAACTAGGCATCTTAAATGTGTCAGTCTCCATTGTTAATTCTTTCACTTAGTCAACAAACTTTTCTTGAGCACTTCTGCTATAGCTAAGCACTAAATTATAAGTTAGAGATTGATAACTAAGATGTAGAACTCGGTATCTAGTACCTAATAATTTAGTAGTTGAAAATGACAGAGAAATGCACAATTAAAATATTGCTTAACACATGCTATCATAAAAATTACCTCAGAATGTTAGAAGGTATACTCTGATAATTATGCAAAGAGGGAAAGGTGTAGGGTCAATAAAAAATGTCATACTGCTATGACTTTGTACATGTTCATTTCTTCTGTCTATGGATAATATTTCTTATTACCTGCTGGAAAGATACTAATTATAAAACTTAGTTCAGTTGCCATATATTTGATTCCTTTTCTCTTTGCAATCTCATAAGGTTTTGTTCATTATTCTATTTATTGTATCATTTATTAACTAATGTTATTTCTAATACTATACTGTGAAAGAACTTTATGAGTTCAAGGACTTAATTTTTCTTGTTTGTGTTCTTAATACTAATTCAGTATTTGATAAATGCTTAGAAGTAATGAGGAGCTGAGGATTTGGAACCAAATGGCACAAATTCAAATACTAGCCTGATCACTTGGTAACTATGTAAGCTGAATGAGACTCAGTTTCTCCTTCTGCAGTAAAGACTTTGTAATATAACCCATACTCTATAGATATTCTAATGACATATAAATTGTTTGGCATATTACCTATACAGAATAATGGTACTTGTCTATTGTTTTTTATTTTTTTTAAGATTGATTTATTTATTTGAGAGAGAGAGCAAGCGAGCAGGGGAGGGGCAGAGGGAGAGAGAGAGAGAGAAACTTAAGCAGACTCCACTCTGAGCTCAGAGCCCCATGCAGGGCTCCACATGGGGCTGATCTCATGACCCTGAGATCACAACTCTGAGGTCATGACCTGAGCCAAAACCAACAGTCAGCCACTTAACCAACTGTGCCACCCAGCGCCCCAAATAGTAATCTATTATTATCACAAAGTATAAGAGCAGTAATACCATCTTTTGAATGTCTGTGGCATTAATCTCTAAATGGTCAAAAAGAGTTAAAAAAATGAAAATCTTGAATTTAAACTCTGTATTTCTTAGAATTAAGTAAAAAAATTACAATTTAAAATATAGGTATCTAGAAAATTAATCTGTGTGGGAGTTTTGATGACATTTCTGAGGGATGTATTACTTATATGCACTTGTTGAGTAATTGATATGACACTGGAATCTTCAGTTTTCCATCCTAAGTATATAGATATGTGAATCAACTGACATAATAGCAGCACACAATGTAGATGATTATGTTTATTTGAAGATAATAATTTTCCATATAATTAGTTAGATAAATTGCTTTGGGGAATCAAAATGATAATCACATACATCTGCATCTTAGCATTTTCTTTTTTCTATTGTCAATCAACATGAGCTACTGGTTACAAATTATAATACCTCCAATTATTTTTCTTACTATATTCATTACTAACTTAAAAATAATTGGATAGGTAAGTAGCTTGCATTGTGTTCAGTGGATACACTGCATGTTTAAAATTGGGCATGAATTATTTAGAATTTTTACTATTAATCACATGACATAGAAGTGCATTAAGTTCTGTATTGTCTCAATGGTTTGACAGTTCTTAATCTGTTTTATATGCAAGTATTTATTAAACATTAAAATGAGATCATTTTATATAATTAATGTGAATATTTATTTTAGATACACAGTATTCAGAGTTTATAGGAAGATTAAAAACAATGAAGAGACATCTGGATTAAGTCAAAGCATTAAACATCCATATGGAAATAACAGTGTTATATAATTTAAAATTTTATGACTTAACATCTTCATTGGTTTTATAAATCAACTAAATTATCTTATAGTTACTTTAATACTTTCTGCAATTCAACATATTGTTAGTTTTTGAAGATATAAACTTGATTTAAGTGTGGTTAAATTTATACATATTAAATTTATACAAATTACTATAGAAAAATATAAAAATAGAAAAAATATATTTTTGAAATTTATTTTAAACATTCTGAATTAAGTCCAAGCTAAATTTTTTAGTAACTTAAGATATGACTAGTGTTCATTAGGTAGGCAAATTAGAAGTGTCAGGAAACCTGTATTAGTGAAAACTTGACATTTTCCCTAAGACTGTGGATATGTCTCTCCTCTACTCTTAAAGTAAAATTGGGAAGTAAATTTAAGTTGAGGCCTTATTTAAAAAGTAATCCTATATTTTATTTTATTTTCAATGAATTATATCAGAAACATCTCTAATCCACACATCTTCAAATTCTTATGGAGGAAAACTTTCAAATAGAAATCACTTTTCTTGGGGTGCCTGGCTGGCTCAGTTGGTAGAGCATGCAACTCTTGATCCCAGGGCTGTGAGTCTGAGCCCCACATTGGGTGTAGAGATTACTGAGAAAATAAAACCTTAAAAAAAAAAAAATCACTTTTCTTGTTTGTAAATTGCTCCATTTTTTTTCAGAATGCTGTCTTAAGACAAGGAGTCACAATCCAGTAGTAGAAGTTTGTATTTTCTAACATGGGGCTGCAAAATACTTCCTGTCGTTTTTCTGGAAACTTCCCTTTCCTTTCTGCAAACTGAAGTTTAATTTCTCTCACCTTAGTCTTGGCAGAAGTGAGCTATAAGACCTCCCAGGTTTAGTTACGAAAGCAGATATAGCTTTGACCTTTCTTACCGGAAAGGTGCCTTACAAGGCAGAGACTGGCAAACCTTGTTCTGTAAAAGGTCAGATGGTAAATATTTTAGACTCTGCCAGGCATGTGGTCTCTGCTGCAACTATTCAACTCTGCTCTTGCAGTACTAAACCTTCCATAGACAAAACCTAAATGATTTGGTTTGGCTGTGTCCCACTTAAATTTTACTTACGAAAACAGAAGCCCATCCAGATTTGGTCCATGGTTATGAGATGCAGTAAATAAAAATACAGGGTGCCTAGTTATATTTGAATTTCAGATAAACAAATACCTTTTTCTTTAAAGTGTAATTTGATCCCAAATATTGTCCAGACCATATATATACAAAGTTATTCATGTTTATCTGAAATTCAATTTAACTGTGTCTTATTTTTATCTGGCAATGCTCCTTGGGCTGTTCTTTCCTGACCTTTGGTGTAAGTAATCTCACTCACGAGAAGTGGTTATGCTGTAAGAAAATCCAAAACAGAAAAGAGGAGAGAATCAATGGAGAAGAACTAAGACAACACAAAGACAGAAATGCCCAGCCTGCATACATCTATTCCACCTAAACCTCTGCCATTTCAGCTCCAGATACTACCTCATTAACTGCATGACAGTTCTTGGGCCAGAAATCTAGATGAAACCTTGCTCAAATCCTGATATGCAAAACCATGAAAATAATAAAATGAGGATTGTGATTAATTATTACACAGTGTTATTAACTGGAATACCCCTCCCACACTTTTTAAAAACATTTTCACTGTTTTCTTTCTGCATCTGGAGTTCTAAGTTGCATGCTTAAACATGAGAATTTTTGACAAATTCACATGAAACCATACCCTAGAAAGTTTGATGATAACAGAGATATTTTTGTGTCACCTCAATCATTACATCTTATTTTCTGGCTCATTGCCATCTCCAATAAAACAGTAGAATTATATAGACACCTATGCATTCCACATATTTTTTCATAAAACTCAAATGCCAGTGAGTCTTCCTTCTTCTATTTATGAGTTTATTTGTGATTAAGTCATCACATATAGTGATCTCTACTCAAACTTTAATAATGATGAGCCAAAAATGACTCTTTCTAATGGGATAGAGGTTTTGTTGTCCATTTCACTCTTTGATGTCACCTGTTGAGCATTAAAAAAATTCCTCTCGAAAACAGAAACAGAAGTTTTCTAATATCAAGAAAGAACAGTAGTTCTCAAAGTATGTTGTGAAAAACTGTCACTTGGAGGCTAATTAAAGACGCAGAAATTATTACTCCCAAATGACTCCATGGTTTTCAAATGAATTTGGACCAGGAAGGTGTCTAGAATATGAATTTCTAATCTCCTGCTGATCAAATTTTGGGAAACATGGAAGTGAAGCTAAAACACTGAGTTGTCTTATTATCATTTTAAAAGCTTCTCCTTGTTCTTTTTGATTAATCTTTCAAGTTTCTAGAATTCTCTTTTTTTTTAATTATTGGCTTTACTTCCATTCTAGCTATACATATACACATTCACAAACTTAAATAGGAATGCCATGAGAGCCCTTCATTAGTTTTTGAGAATGCAGTGTCAGCAGGATGATCTGCTTCTATAAAGAAGAATATGATATCTGAATAGTAGTTTCTGTTTATTTTATATTTATATGAATGTGTTTTATGAGGTGTAACAAGTGGAGAAAGTAAAAAGTAATTACTTTTGGAACCTGATCTGCATTATTGATAACTCATTTCTATACTTCATTATGGAACTGCAAAATAAAGATCTTGAAAGTTGGTAATGTCTGAATGCTGTCTATGCATGTCTGTTTCCAAAAACAAATGCAACAGAATATTTTGCAAGTCAAATAATTGATGGCTGGTATCAATATGAGTATATGAACAAATGCTCATACTATTATTCCAATAATAATAAAGCAAACTAATAATTCTGACTTCACACAGTTAATGAATATGTGTATATTAGGTGGTAAGGTTATTTTAACCCCATCACAACACTATCAAGAATGATTGATACTCTCTTTTTCTCACTATAGAGTTTTTAAATTGATGTCGCACAGAAGTTATTAAATTATTAATTTTCAGAACTAAACAAGTGCAGGTCTAGGCAGCATTTACCAGTCTACATAATCAGTACGATATATTTGCCAAATATAATTCATCATAAATAAACTTTATATAATCAAATTCATTTACCCATGGCCATTTCTCTATTTATCTTGATGTTTATCTATCATGTGAGTATTCTCATTATCTAGATCAAAGGTCCAGCTAGACCAAAGTTATTAATTTTCAAATAGGAAACCAACATTACATTCCTGAAATAAACATTACTTGGTAATAATTTTCTTTCTTGTAGATTCAATCTGATAATAATCTATTAGAAATTTTCCTATTTGTCATGATCTTTGGAATGCTGGCTTAGTTTAAGTCTTATATTTCCATTCAATCAAATTGAATTTAGTTAGTATTTGATAGCCTCTTATATTTTTCCCCAAGGTCTAGTTGCTATGCAGTTCATATTAGGTGCTGGCCATCAGTGCTTCATATACCTAATTTAAAAGAGAGTTTGTCTTTCTCATGGGCAGCTATTGCATCCAGGATCTGAAAGAATCCTTATATTTCTGATTATATTTCTTATAGCTATCACTTCTGGTACTGATAGAAACAAAAGACTGTATCAGCTCCCTTTTTTAATAAAGTCAATAATCTTGGAGATTCTTTCCTAGGTCTTGGCACAATTTTCCCGGATCTTATAAATCGGCCTGACACATACTCTGGAACTGTAACCTTGTTTTCTCCATTTCTTCTATTTATGTTTTTTTCTCTAAAAACATAAAAGGCATAGCTACTGGAAACCAATCATCTGCTGCATTAGGTAGATGGTGATTGGCTCAATGCTGCTTAACTGTTAATATCATAAGTAATACTATATTATAATTGCTTACAGTTCTTGTAGTGGTCGTACTGCTTACTTTGCCCTTTTTTCTGATTCTATTTCTTTCAAAACTTTTTTATTTTATTATGACTTGTCTACAACTCTGAGGTGAACTCTTTTAAGAGAAAACATTTTTTTATAAATAAAGGAACACTTTTGGTAGTAAAGCTAGTTTTAAATATAGCAAAAACATGAATATTCATACAGTAAAATAAAAAATGAGGCATCCTTTGTGAACTTCACATTGATGTGCATATACATATACCTCTGTCAGGTATATGTATCACAAAATGTTTCTCAGTATTTCAGACTTTTTAACTGTCCTATGAAGATAGACAGGCATACATCAATCCAAATACATGCTATTTACATAAAGCTCTAAATAGCTAGAATATTAGGTGATGAAATTGTGAAGTAAATGAATGAAGACATTCTTAGTATTATCAATAATCAGACAAATGCAAATGAAGATGACAAGATAGGCAACTAATTTTTAAAAATAAATCAGATGACAATATAGACAAGATAGTAATCATCATTATGACTTATTTATTGTGTGATTATAAATTGTTTTAGCTTCTTCATAAAAGAAAATTGTCATTTTTTTAAGGATGAAAATTATAAGTTTAAATTCTTGCATGAATGAATGAGGCCAATTTCTAAAATGTTTAGAACATTACTTAATGCTTTGGAAGCATGGAATACAAAGAGAAATGTGCACAATTCATTAACTATACAGGTCAGTGGATTACCACAACACCATCGCATCTTTGTAACAACTGTCAAAGGTCAAGAAATAGAAAAAGCAATAGCAACTCAGAAGACCCCTCCTGCCCTCTTCCAATCATTATCCCTCTCTCCCTCCATAAAGGCAACCATTATCTTGATTAGTAATAGTCATTTCATTTTGCTTCCTTTCGAACTTTGGATAAATATCATCACTGCACAAGTACTTTTGTGTTTTCCTAATTTCTTTCATTATTATGTTTGTGAGAGTCACTCCACTGTTTTACATAACTCTAACATGTTCATTTTTATTGCCATAAAGTAGATAACTGTATGAGTATATCCATTTCATACATGTTTAAACATGTGATATACATTTGGGTTGTAGTAGCTATTACAAATAATGCCTCCATGTACTTTTTGCGCATGTCTAATATTGCACATATGTACATATTTCTCTTATATATGTAACCAGGAGAGGAATTTCTGCTGATATATATGTATGCTGATCCTTAGTTGGTACTTCCAAAGTGAACATCTCCATTCACACTCTATTAATAGCATATGTAATTACAAATTACATTCTTTTTAATTTCTTAAGATATTTATTTATTTATTTATTTATTTATTTATTTGAGAGAGCCCAAGAAGTAAAGGGAGAGGGACACGCAGACTCCACGCTGAGAATGAAGCCCAACGTGGGGCTTCATCCCACGACCCTGAGATCATGACCTGAGCTCAAATCAAGAGTGAGATGCTCCACCTACTGAGCCACCCAATCGGTTGAGTGTCAAATTATATTCTGAAAACACTTGGTAATTAGAAGAAAAAATTCATTTAGTCATTCTGGTAGGCATTACTGGTATCTCATTATAGGTTAGATTTAAATTTGAATTGAATCCTTGTAATTAGGGTATATTTTTGTATATTAGCCATTTGAATACATCTCATGACATGTCAAGTATTTTGATATTTTTAATTTATGCATGTCTTTTATAATTAATTGATATCAATTATATATGGGTTCTATATAGAAGACCTATGTCAGGTATATGTATCACAAAATGTTTCTCAGTATTTCAAACTTTTTAACTGTCCTAAATATTTGAACAGATCTTAATTTTAATGCAATCCAATTCATTAAAGGTTTCCTTTTTTGGAAAAGCATTTTTGTATCCAATTTCAAAAATGTCTGCCTACCCTAAGATTGTCCTCTGCTATCCTGTAGATATTTTACTTGTATTTTATTTTGTTTTACAGTTAGAATAACAGGTCTTTGTTTAAGGTAGCTAGTGAAATCATATTTCTTTTTTTTTTCATTTAAATAACATCAGATTAAAGAGATTATCTATCATCAACCAGCCGGGTTTACCACACAGTGAAATTTAGTAGATCTTTATTTGAACCTTATACATAGCCTTGTTGAGAAAACAAGGCCTCAAAAAATTGGGTTAAGACTCAGAATCGTTTCTCTCCGTGGAAATCTTTAGTAAAAGGTGAAAGATTTATACGATGTGAAGAGAAACCATCTTAATCCATACTGACATTGATGTAAACCTAAAATTAAATAAATATTGACCAATACAAATGATAATAAAAAAGTAAAAAAATACACAGAATCTCTCAATTATTTCTTACAATAGTATGTGAATCCATAATTATCATAACATAAAATCTTTAATTTTAAAATAATGAAACTAGTATCAGACAAATTGACTTCATGAAAAAAAGAGATACTGGGAGAAATTTCAAAGAACCACTTCTCATAATAGAAAAACCTTAAAACCCATACAACATCCACTTTCAGAATATGAATAAACTACAGTGTAGTCAAAGAATGAAACGGTGTATAGCAGTAAAAATAAAAGGCTGTAATGAAATGCAACACCATGGTTGGACTTTAAGAAAAAAATATTGGGATATTGGGTGAATAAAACAAATCTAAGTAGATTATATATTGTCCCATTAGCCATATCTCTAAAAATGTATATATAACTAAAATATTGTATAACCATGCATAAATATGTGATGATTATTGAGAAACAAGAAAGGGGAATGGTAAACATTTAAACAAGATAGTGCTTACCATGGTGGGAAGGGTGGTGCATGTGGCAGCTTAGGGGAGGAGTATATAGGTATCTATAAATACTGGCAATATTCTAATTCATATATTGGATAGTGGATTATTAAATGTTTATTATTTTGAAAATAAGTATATGAATGATTTACAAGTAATAAATAAAACAAAAAGTTCTTATATATACATACATTTATGCACTGTTATTGACAAAGATTAAGATTAATCAATATTTTTGTGTTTTAAATCCTACATTAAAATTAAATTGACTATGAATACTTTTTTAAAGATTTGTTTACTTATTTGAGAGAGAGAGAGAGAGAGTATGCCTGTGGGGGAGAGGGGCAGAAGGAGAGGAAGAGGGGGAGCAGGCTGCCTGCTGAGCGGGGAGCCCCCTATGTGGGGCTCCATCTCCAGACCAGAAGATCACGACCTGAGCTGAAACCAGGAGTCAGACCCTCAATCAGCTGAGTCACCCAGGTGCCAGACTATGGATACCTTTAAGTAGATAACTATTTTAAAAGATGCATTTAGTAAAACATGAAGTCTTGCAATTGTCTAACCTTTCATTCAAGTTTTAAACATTGAAATTTCATCCATTGGTTTTGCATATTGATTATCCTCAAGACTAAATCCTTAAGCAGGAAAAAAATATTGAACCACTAATACAGGATTGCTTCTTCATTAAGTTACTAAGGTAGCCTCTCAGTTTGCAATCTTTTCTAAAGTTCTTAGATTTTTACTCTAAATAACTTAATGGAAATTCACAAATCTACATATAAGTACCATGTTTAGGCTTTGGAATCATTAATGTAAATTAGGCACATATCTAAAAAATATATGAATTGAATTTATAGAACTATGTATTTCTATACTTACTTCAGTGAACATTTTATTGAGAATTCTAAAATTTTTAGTTTTATTTTTTGTTTTAGAACTCTGTAAAAATGAATATACATACTGTTTTAGAAATTATCTGCATTAAGAGTGATGTATTGAAAAGTGTAGGTTTTGTAGTCCACTGATGATTAATTATTTCTGCATTTTTCTTGTTTAAGCAGATGAAATTATTTTCAGTGAATATTCAACTTATTTCAGTAATTTGCAAACAATAAGAATAGTAAAAAATGTTTTTATGTGTTCTCTATTTAATATAGAAAGAAAAAATATTCAAATTAGAATTTAATCAACTGATAAATGTTTTAAGCCTATGTTGATTTGAAATCTGTAATACTTCACCAGAATGTGAGATAAAGCCTCTATTTCAAAGATAAGAGTTTGCTAATAAAATGCAGTGGTTCAACCAAATCCTTATTCTTTGGCAGGAAAAAATATTTTTAGCTGGCATTTACTTTTTTTAGTATGAATTATACATATAGATGAAAAATACATATAATATTATCAAATTATAAAGCTCTGTGGATTTTCTCTAAAATAAAAGACTTAACATTTTCCTTTCCTTTATCTGAGTGATTTATAAGGAAGATTTTCATATTGTAGATTCCAAGACTTTCTGTTACAAAAATATTGTGGGCTTAGCAGCTCTGAAATGTATTACAAAACCCTAAAACTGATGTGTAAAATGCATTAAAATAATATTTCTAATATAGGGGCTTCCTGTAGACCTCCAGGATAGGGGAACATACTGAAACAAGATGAAATGTAGAAATTATGCACAAAGGAGCAATGAATCTTACTGTATTAAAATGAAAACTTCTGCATGCAAAAGTACATTATAAAACAAGCAATATAAGTCAATATTTAAGGAGACATTTCCTATGTAAAACTGAACATAATATATAAAATAGAAAAAAAGCCTTCTACAAATCCATACAAACTCAACCCAAATCTCAATATGAGAAAGGGCAAAAGATGTGGAAACAAGTAATTTACAGAGGAGAAAAATTAATAAAAAAATACTAAAAAGATACTTTAATTCACTATGGACTAAGGAATAAAAATTAAGACTACAATGAGATATGTTTTCCCATCCATTCACAAGAATAGTATGATTTAGTAAAGGAAGAACAAGACAGAAATAGAAAGATAGTAGGAAGAGCAGAATAGACAGAGGAAGGTCATAAATGAAGAAAGAAGGAAGCAATACTAATACTACCAGGCTGGTGAGATAGTAAAAATTTGGAATTCCGTACTGCCAACTGAGCTGTTAATTGATATATCCAATTAGGAGAGCAATTTGGCAACAGGTAGAAAGAATAACAATGCACGTATCTTTCATTCCAAGAATTTCACTTCTGAATATATATCTCAGAAAAATTCACATAGGTGCACAAGGAAATGATGGATAAGAATGTTGATTGCAGGGTGCCTGGGTGGCTCAGTTGGTTAAGCGACTGCCTTCGGCTCAGGTCATGATCCTGGAGGCCCAGGATCAAGTCCCGTATCGGGCTCCCTGCTGAGCAGGGAGTCTGCTTCTCCCTCTGACCCTCCCCCCTCTCATGCTCTATTTCATTCTCTCTTTCAAATAAATAAATAAAATACTAAAAAAGAATGCTGATTGCAGTATTGGTTTTAATAGCAAAATATTGAAAAAAAGTATACATGTCCATCAAGAGTACACTGAACATGCTTTGAGATATATAATTGCAATGATATAACACATGGAGTTAAAATGAATAAAACTGGTGTTGCACAGATGAGTTTAAATAAATATCACAAGTAACTGAGTCAAAAACCATAAACTGCAGATAGTTATATATTAGAGTAATAAAATACAATTTATATAGTTTTAAATATACAAAACTATATATGTAAATGTATATTTTGCATATATATACCAATATGCATACATATATATTCTCATTCTATTTGCAACCCAATATTGTTATATTTTATGCTAAAGAATATTATTTTGGGGGCTCCTGAGTGGCTCAGATGGTTAAGCATCTGCCTGCGGCTCAGGTCATGATCCCAGGGTCCTGGGATCAAGCTCTGAGTGGGGCTCCCTGCTCAGCGGGGAGCCTGCTTCTCCCTCTCCCTCTGCTGTCCTCCTGCTTGTGCTCTTTCACTCTCTCTCTCTCTGTCAAATAAATAAAATCTTTAAAAAAACAATATTAGTTTATGACTTTATATTATAAAAAATAATTATACACCATAGTAGTATAAATCAAAATACTAAAAAATGATATGATGTCCTAACAAATTTTTGAGTACCTCATGTGAAATTTAGCAGAAAATAAGATCGTAGTTTGATCTATTACATTTCGTTCAATAATTTTGAAAGCAAGGAAATGTTATGAGGTGGTGTAATGGTTATTTATTTTGCAGAAAGAAATACATGGATCTAACACTAAATCTAAAAGAGATTTTTAAAAGTAGTAAACATTCAAGTTTTCCCGCTTGAATTTAATCTGAAAAATGGCTAATGTTATATTAGTCATTTAGCACAATTACTGGAAAGTCATTAAAGAATCCTATTTATAGTTTTTGATTTCCACAATTGAGTTAAATCCTGTTAAGCAACTTAATATTTGCCACCTGCTAAATCATTACAATTTCATACTAATGTTAATGGTTTGTCTAAAAGACACACACTTAGAGCAGATGTTCTCAGGATAAGGACATAGTTTTAACTAAAGGTCAGCATTTAGGTATGTTCTAGAGTCTTTCTTAGTATTACATAGAAGTAACAACCCACATAATAACCTAAGGTTTCAAATCTAATTTACTATGTTAATAATCTAGAAGGCCATTTGTAAGTGCCTACTGTATATTACACGTATTTATTCAAATGACTATAATTTGAACTATAAAAATAAAATCTTATCATTAGACCAAAAAATCATGCATTTGAGGGCTGTATTTACCTACATCTTATTTTAATATCTGACAGGTTGAAAACAATGCTTAAGAAAAAAATCATCCCCAGTAATCAAAGAAGACAGATACACAGAAAGTTTGCCTATGTCTCAGTGTGTTGGTTAGAGTTGGGAAACAGTGTAATAAATCTTGGCTATTTTCCCAGTTTAGCATACAGAAAATCTATTAATGCACATTTCTGAAATGCTGAACATTTGCAATGTAAAATATTAAAA
Organism: Eumetopias jubatus; assembly: GCF_037043125.1. Classification (NCBI taxonomy): domain Eukaryota; kingdom Metazoa; phylum Chordata; class Mammalia; order Carnivora; family Otariidae; genus Eumetopias; species Eumetopias jubatus. Next base: position 168,357,691 of record NW_028274809.1, on the reverse strand, counting down.
TAGGTACTGTCATAATGACACTGGTAATTAAAAGAGAAAGGACAACATGGAAATATTTTTAAAACTTGTTTTATGGTGCCTCAACTAACCTTAAATCACAAAGTTCACAGATAGGGACTTGGAAGTATTCAAAAACAGCACATGCCATTAATTATAACTCCTTTATGATAACTGTCTGAACCCTTCCCCAAGACACAACTTTTCACAAAGGTGTTTATGATTTATAATCCTCCCTACTCCTCCATAGCCCCATTTCTGTAGATCTGAGGATGAAATAAACTCAAAGGACTTACATTTGACTAGGAAGGATTCTAAGGATCTTTTCTTATAATAAGAGCTCTTTTTCTTTTTTTAAGATTTTATTTATTTATTTGACAGAGAGAGAAATAGCAAGAGATGGAACATAAGCAGGGGGAGTGGTAGAGAGAGAAGCACGCTTCCCACCAAGCAGGGAGCCCAATGTGGGGCTTGATCCCAGGACCCCAGGATCATGACCTGAGCCAAAGGCAGACGTTTAACGACTGAGCCACCCAGGCGCCCCTATCGTAAGAGCTCTTAAAAAGAATTCTAATCAGTACCTTTCTTCAGAGATCACCCAAGTCCTCTTGTTGGTATGGCCAGAAGTAATGGAACCATGATTAGTTTCACTTACAGGGTGGGTGTTGCTACCATCATAATCATAAGATGCCACCTGGAACACTATATGAATAATCAACTAACATTTCTTCTTTCCTGCCACACCTAGTATTATGAAATGACAAATCTCACCTTGCATGTCCATAACATACTAAAAACTTCCACCAAGAACTTTGTAGAAGAATTTCTATTATCCCTGTAGGAATATGATTCAGTCTAATTCCTAGTCAACTGGGAAGGATATATATTAAAGAATGGACACAGGAATCATGCTTCTACTTCTAAAATCAACTCAATTCCAGCCACTGAGATATTCCTGAAAAACATAGTTTTTTTCCAAGTTTTTATATTTAAAGATGAAATAAATATATTTAAAATAAGCTTAAAATATATATTTGGATTTTGAGGTAAAATATATTTTTCAGGTAATATTGATCAGAGTAAATAGTTTCTGAAAGAGCAATATTCCAGTTTTTCCTCTTACCTTGGTTGAATAAAAGCATCACATTGTCCATTTCTTCAGTGTATTTTCTCATAGTAAGCCTTGAATGTTACACAAGTATCATCCTGGTAACCTAGAAAATAGTCATAAAATATGCTGTCATTTATGTTCAAGAAGAAAATATGCACTCTGGTCATTCAAGATCATAGCTAAATAAGATATTCTTATTTTACATTAAATGAAAAAAATAATTCTCCAAAGCAGTAGTATAAAACATATGAAAAAAATCCATAAAAAATGTGAATATTTAGAGGCACCTGGGTGGCTCAGTCAGTTAAATGTCTGACTCTTGGTTTCAGCTCATGTCATAAACTCAGGGTCATAGGATCTGGCCCCACATCAGCTCCCCACTCAGTGCAGAGTCTGCTGAGATTCTGTCTCTCCCTTGCCCTCTGCCCCTCTCCTCTCTCGCACACATACTCTCTCTCTCAAATAAATAAATAGATTACATTAACTGACTTTCAAATGTTGAACCAGTCTTTCATACCTGGGGCTAAATCCCTCTTCGTAATGGTGTATAATTCTTTCCATACATTGTTGGGTTCAATTTGCTAATATTCTGTTGAAAACTTTTGCATCTATGTGCATGAGATATATTGCTCTATAGTTTTCTTTTTCTTGTAAATTTTTTGCCTAGTTTTGGTATGCAGGTAATACTGGCATCCATCACAGAGTGAGTTAAAATGTATTCCCTTTGCTTTTATACGTTGAAAGAAATTGTAGAGAAATGCTATAATTTCTTCCTTAAATATCTGGTAGATTATATTCCAGGGATGGAAGGATAGTTTGCCATATGCAAATCAATATATGTGACACACCATATTAACAAAATAAAGGATGAAAATTATATGATCATCTAGATAGATGCAGAAAAATCACTTGACAAAATTCAACATACCTTTATGATCAAAACAGTCAACAAATTGGGTACAGAAGGAATGTACCTCAACATAATAAATGTCTATATATGACAAGTCCACAACCAACATCAGAATGAATGGTAAAAAGCTGAAAGGTTTTCCTCAAGGATCATAAGCAAAATAAGCTTGGTCATGCTACTTTTATAAAACACAGTATTGGAAGTCTTAGAGTAATTATGCAAGAAAAAGGGGAAAAAAAGGCATGCAATGGAAAAGAAAAAGTAAAATCATCTGTTTGTGGATGCCATGATGTCATAGACAGAAAATCCTAAAGACTCCTTCAAAAACTTGTTAGAACTAATATATTCCGTAAAGTTGCAGGATACAAAATCAGTTGCATTTCTATACACTAAAAATAAGCTATCAGAAAAAGAAATTAGGGGTGCCTAGGTGGCTCAGTCAGTTAAGCGTCTGCCTTTGGCTCAGGTCATGATCCCAGGGTCCTGGGATTGAGTCCTGCACTGGACTCCTTGCTCAGTGAGGAGCCTGCTTCTCCCTCTGCCCCTTCCCCCTGCTCATGCACTTTCTCTCTCTCGCAAATAAATAAATAAAACCTTAAAGAAAGAGAAATTAAGAAAATAATTCCATTTACAATAACATCAAAGAAAATAAAATACTTAGGAACAAATTTCACCAAAGAGGTGAAAGATCTGTACACTGAAAACTATAAAACATTGATGAAAGAAATTGAAAAAGACAAAAACTTTAAAAAGAGTTATTCTATGCTCATGTATTGGAAAAATAAATATTGTGAAAACGTCCATACTACTCAAAGAAATCTATAAATTTGATGCAATTCTTGTTAAAAATTCCAATGGCAGGGAATGACAGATGTTGGCGGGGATGTGGAGAAACGGGAACCCTCCTACACTGTTGGTGGGAATGCAAGCTAGTGCAACCCTTCTGGAAAACAGTATGGAGGTTCCTCAAACAGTTGAAATTAGAGCTACCGTTCGATCCAGCAATTGCACTACTGGGTATTTACCACAAAGATACAAATGTAGGGACCCGAAGGGGTACGTGTACCCCAATGTTTACAGCAGCAATGTCCACCATAGCCAAACTGTGGAAAGAGCCAAGATGCCCATCGACAGATGAATGGATAAAGAAGAGGTGGTATATATACACAATGGAATATTATGCAGCCATCAAAAGGAATGAGATCTTGCCATTTGCAACGACGTGGATGGAACTGGAGGGTGTTATGCTGAGTGAAATAAGTCAATCAGAGAAAGACATGTATCATATGACCTCACTGATATGAGGAATTCTTAATCTCAGGAAAGAAACTGAGTGTTACTGGAGTGGTTGGGGATGGGAGGGATGGGGTGGCTGGGTGATAGACATTGGGGAGGGTATGTGCTACGGTGAGCGCTGTGAATTGTGCAAGACTGTTGAATCACAGTTCTGTACTTCTGAAACAAATAACGCAACATATTTTAAGAAAAAAAAAAAGAAGAAGATAACAGGAGAGGAAGAAAAGGGGAGTATGTCAGAGGGGGAGACAAACCATGAGAGATGATGGACTCTGAATAACAAACTGAGGGTTCTAGAGGGGAGGGGGTTTGGGGGATGGGTTAGCCTGGTGATGGGTATTGAGGAGGGCACGTTCTGCATGGAGCACTGGGTGTTATGAACAAACAATGAATCATGGAACACTGCACCAAAAACTAATGATGTAATATATGGTGATTAACATAACAATAAAAAAATTAAAAAAAAAAGAAAAAAAAATTCCAATGGCATTTTTCACAGAAAGTAAAACAATCCTAAAAAAATCCTAATATAGAACCTCAAAAGACTATAAATAGCTAAAGTAACCTTGAGAAAGGAAACAAAGATGAAGGCATCACACCTTCTGACTTCACACTATATTACAAAGCTTTAGTAATTTATAAAGTATTGTACTGGCATAAAAGCAAACACATAAATTAATGCAACAGAATTGGGTGTCTAGAAATAAACAAATAGATAAACACAGAATATACAATGATGAAAAAATAGTCTGTTTAATAATTGCTGCTGAGAAACTGGATATTGACATGCAAAAAAAAATTAGACTCCTCTTTTACACCATACACAAAAATCAACTCAAAATACATTAAAGACTTAAAAGTAAGACCTGAAACTGTGAAACTCCTAGAAGAAAACAGGGGGTAAGCTCCTTGATGCCAGTCTCGACAATGACTTTTTGGACTTGACAACAAAAATCCAAAGCAACATTAGCAAAAAATAAAAAAGTGGGGTTACATCAAACTTAAAAGCTTCTACACAGCAAAGGAAATCATGAACAAAATGAGATGGCAACTTATGGAATGGAAGAAAATACTTGCACACCATATATATCATCTAATAAGGGATTAATATGGGCAAAGAACATGAATAGACATTTTTCCAAAGAAGATGTACAAATAACTAACAAGTACAGTAAAAGGTGCTTGCTTAGCATCAATAATCATCACAGAAATGCAAATCAAAACCACAATGTGAGATCACCTCACACATATTAGAGTGTCTATTGTCAAAGAGACAAGAGGTAAGAAATGTTGGCAAGAATATTGAGAAAAGGGAACACTTTCACACTGTTGTTTACATATACACTGTAAACTGCTACAGCCACTTTGGAAAACAGGATGGAGGTTCCTCAAGAAGTTGTAAATAGAACCACCATATGATCCAGGAAAAAAAATTACATATACTATTCAGCCATGAGGAACAAGGAAATCTTGCTTTTGCAACATCAATGGACCTAAAAAGATTATGCTAAGTGAAATTAGACAGATAGATAAAGACAAATACTGTATGATCTCACATATTTGTGGAATCCAAACAAGCCAAACTCTTAAAAAAAGAGAGTATAATGCTGTTTACCAGAGGCTGGGAGTTGGGGGAAATGGAGAGATGTTGGCCAAAGGAAACAAACTTTCAGTTTCTAAAATTAATAAATTCTGGGGTGCCTGGCTGGCTCAGCCAGAAGAGCATGCGACTCTTGATCTCAGGATCATGAGTTAGAGCCCGATGTTGTATGTAGAGAGTACATAAATGAATAAACTTAAAAATAAAGAAAAAATGAGTAGGTTCTGAGGAAAAATTGTATAACTACTGATTATAGTTGACAATACTGTATTGCAGAAGTTCATGTTATATTTTGGGGTATATAATAATAAATATAAGGTTGTTAACAAAAACAATTTGATTTAGATTTTTTTTAAATCACAAACTTAAATCATTATATGCCCCAACACAGGAATACAGTTAATGACAGGGAATCCACACATAGTACCCAAATAGAGTCAAAGAAATCTTGCACAAAACAAAGAACATAGGAACAAAAATAATCTTACTAGTAATAGAGACAGACAGAGTAAGTGGCTTCCCATCTTGACAAGTATAAAAAGCAATAGACAATCAAATATCAGATTCAAACGTTAATTTTACAAAACATTCTATTTATCAGCTCTGGAATATAATTTGGAAACTAGGTCTGAGACGCAGAGTAAAGAGTATATATTGGAAATTGATTACAAGATCAGGATGAGACGAATAACAAGCATGATAACACAAAATCCAAAAACATGTGATTCAAGTGCTTTCCAGTTTTTCTTCATAAATTCTTCTACCATAGAACAGTGGTTCTCAAAATTCACTGTGCCTAAGAAGCATCTGTGATACTTCATAAAGATGCAAATTTCTGGGCATCCTCTACAGATATTCTAATTCAGTAGGTTTGGAGTAGACTCCACAATTTATTCTAAATTAACATTAAAGGGTTTTTTCATGCAGGTTGTCCCGGAAGCTTCCTTTGAGAAACACTATTTAGAAACTGGGGCATGCCTAAGCCTTAAATTATTTAGTCTCGGAGTTGGGCAGAAGAATGGAGCTTAAAAAGAGAGACAGTGATAGAAACCAGGGGGAATTAGAAGAGAAGGCAACACTGCCAACAAATCATCTTCACTTCCCAGTATTGCTCAAAGACACAAACGCACATGTGACAATAGCTGGTCTCATAAAGTTAAACTTCTACATTTCTGTGGCTGAACATTTTAAAGAGATTATTATATCTTGGTACACTTCTATCTGAAAACACCCTTGGAAAATAAATAATTAATATTTTACTTTTTAGAGAAACCTTGTAGCTGATATGCAGTCTGTCTCCAGAGCATGGACTTTTATGCTACAAAAACAATAGAAAAAGAGACTTAATTAAATTTAAGCTTCATGAGCATTTTGTATTTAAAGAGGAAAAAATGGATGAATGAACTAACACATGAAAAGTACTTGTTGAGTATAAGTAGATGCAGGATATCATTTTTAGGATAAAGCTATAATTATTTACTTTAATGTCAGTGAAAAGATATCAAAAATAATGGAACATATTAATATAAAACTAAGAAAGAGGGAAGCAAGAGTGTAACAGTTGTATATAGTAAAAATACAAAAGACAAAAAACATAGTTCTAAAGGGCTTATTTACCCTACAGAGAATATTTTCCTCTTCTCTGAGCATCATTACTTGAAATTATACATACACCAATTACAGAGAAGAAAAATGCCAAAGGATAATTTTGTTATGAAAAAATGTATCTTTAAAAACTGTTGTATATAAAATCTACAAGCAAAATAAGCTCTCTAGGTCAATCATATTTGCAAAGTATTTTTCATGATATGAGAGGCAGGTGCTAGCAATTTTTCACTCAGTACAATAATCAAATATAATATAAAGGAAATTAACATAATCAATGGAAAAATATAAAATTGCTATATAATCACCAATCAGGCAGCATCCTCCTAGGCTTAGTAATCACAACCAGATGCATAATTCAGTGAGATAATTAGGAAACATAATTTAAATATTGTAGAGACACACTGTTTTTGTTCTCAGACTCAGAGGTTCAAATGAAATGAGGGAAATTTGTGACTGTCCACATTTGTACTAGTGGATAGAGTAGCCACAGGTGGTAAACCAGATGATTACACATAAACACTGTCTGACATTTTGAAAAAGGGAAAATGCATCAATAATCAGAAGCACTGTAGGTGAGTAGCTCCATGCCAAACTAACAGTGGGGTTGGTTAGTACAAAGTTAATTGCTGCTGGTGGTATAGAGCACCATGATAGACCTGGGATTGCACAGCAGAAAATTGAAGGTTGGAAAAGATGCCAATTTTGCAGTTCTTTCTCACTTTATTTCCTAAACATAACAAATATAAAACTGAAAGAAAAGTCATTCACTTGTGAATGACCGATAAAAGGGAAAGTATTGAAATTAAAAAAATTTTGTAACAAAAAGAAGCTTGGAAATAATCTAACTCCTCTGCTCACTTTCAGACTGTGAAAAGTTCCAGTAGAGTATAGTCTCTCACTATAGGTCAGAAAGCCTGGAAATCACACTTCTGAGATCAGAAACCAATTTCCTGACAGCAAGGTCAGTACTTTTTGTTTCCATGTAATGTTATTATCATCAATGTTCTAATCTAAATTTTGCCCTAGATTTAGTCATCTAACAAATATTTTTGAGCAAATCATGCATCAAAACCTGCAAAACACAACATTTCTATCTAGGGCAAAAATTGTCCCAGTCTATTTAGTTTTGGGTGTTCTAGGGAGTCTTTTTCTTAGTAGGGACACCAGCAAGCCTAGAAATAGCCCATATTCGTGTTGTTTGGTTCCTGGTATGATTCAGCTCAAAATGTATCACATCTTCATTTACCTGAGTTAGGCCTGCCAGATAATCCATCACTGAACTATGGGGTTACCTACTTTTTTGCTTTTCTGTACAAACTCTAAGCAGAATCTATCTCTCAACCCTTCCTGCTTTCATAGACTTGCTCATATTTCCCTTTGTAACAGAGGTTCTTATATTTGAACACCCACTTAAAAAATTTTTTTAAAGATTTTATTTATTTGAGAGATAGAGAGCATGAGCAGCGGGAGGGGCAGAGGAAAAGGGACAAGCAGACTCCCCGCTGAGCAGGGAGTCCAACGTGGAGCTCTATCCCAGGACCTTGAGATCACAACCTGAGCGGAAATTAGACCTTAACTGACTGAGCCACCCAGGTACCCCTGAAACACCCACTCTTTATCCTCAATCACCTCTCTCAATGTTTTGTTTCCATTTGTGCCTTGAGGAAAAAACTAAGTTCCTCCTGAAGATATTGTTTTTCTCGAGGTGAACCTTTTAATTTTGTTATAAGTCATGTGCTCTATCTGGAACATTAGTTGACTTTCTCATTCTCTACTTCTGTAGAGAATTAATCTCTTATGATTATAGCATGTTGAGGAGGGATACACAGAAATAATTACTGGAAAACAAAATTACTGATACGTTATTTCAAAGAAATCTTTGTTTGAACTTTGAAAATATCATGCAAGATATGGCTTCTAAGTAACAGATGTTGAGGAAATGGATATGGAAGGTAGAAGAACATTTAAACAGGTGATAGAGAAACAACAAATAAACTCTTGTGTGATTTCTTGGAAGGCAGTTCATTTGTCTAATGAAACTGTAGCTCTACAATGAGGTTTAAAGACAATATTTGTAAATATGTGGTGGGTTGTTATTATTATTATTATTATTATGTGTCAGGTCATCACAAAACAAGGGACGAGCACAGAAAACAACCATTGATTTATAAATAGAAGAGAAGGGAATTTAAGAAAAATGTCCAGTAATTTGGGGACCTATAAGATTGGAAGAGGCAACTACATCTTTACCACCAAAGGAAAAGATGAAATTGAAAAGCCATTTGAGCAATTACTTGACTATGATTATAATTCATTGCAGGAAAAAAATGTGTATGACCATAACTCCTATTATGACAACATCTGAATTAAGTAAGGTGTTCGTAAGTGTTTGCAAAGTTAATACTTTCAATTGGGCAAAAGTGCTCAGGAAAAAGAAACTACAGAAATGTTTGTCTCACCAAAACCTGATCACCTCCATATACCTGTGTTTAAGTGAAGAGAGTCATGGGATAAGAAAGCAAAAGCAGAGTAAAACAACAGTAACAACAGTAACAAATATATATATATATGGATTGAACTTTGAAAATCTATATATATTTCTCTCTCTCTATATATATAAATATATGAATACATATTTATAGGGATTCAATAATCCCTATAAATATATATATAGGGATTGAACAAATAAAAATATATACATGATAGGGTACAATCCAAATTTCTCACTGTTTGAAGGGAAGGTTATAGACAAGCAAGTGGCAACAGCTAGAATGAGACATGTCATACCACATAAAATTTGGAAGCCTCAGCGTTTACTAATACTTGGCCCAATATAAGTACAGATATACAGAGAGATAGGTTAGGATACACAAATGTATCTCCCAGCTCTTTCCACTACAGAATCTAAAAACATGGACACTGCTAACGATGACACACTCAGTTCCCAGATTTGGGTTTCTAATGACATTCTTCAATAGAAGAAATACAGACTCCTTGGAGAAATGGCTGAGTCTAGTGTTAAGGTAAGAGATATAAAAGATAAGCCTGGAGCATCTTATAGTGCCAGGAAGTAAGGGAATGGTAACAAAACAAACAAAGTATCACAACAATGGAGGTGTAACAAAGAGACACAGGAACTGAGAGCTCCAAAGCTAGAACAATCTCAGCAACAAAGAACATTATATAGTATTGGATTATAACCCAAAATATAAGATAAATATTCTTTAGTCCATACTGACATAAACGAGTAATTGAATAAACAAAAATAAGGAACAAATGAGAAATTTCCTGCATCAAAGAATTCCAAAAAATTTTTGAAGATAATACTCCTCTAGGACGTGAAGGATAACTCTTATCCCTTAAGTGTCAGATGAACAAAGTGACTTTCTTCTAAAAGAGCAATAGTTTCACACGTGAGTAACCTGACAAACACTATCCCAGCAAGGTAATAAAGATCAATATCAACCGTGATAAATAATGTTAATAGCATAGCCTATATAGCCTTGATATGAACTGTTGAGAATGGCATTTAACCTCTGTGTCTTCATCCCCCAAACCCAAAGCCACTACATAACCATGAGAAAAATTATAAGATCAACCCAAACTGAAAGACATTCTACAAAATATATACACAATACTCCTGAAAAATATCAAGGTCACCAAAAGTAAGGGAAATCTGAGAAATTTCCACACTCCAAAGAATCCTAAGGAAACATAACAACTAAATGTAATATGGTACCCTGGATGGTATTCTTGGACATTAGGTAAAAACTTAGAAAATTCAAAGAAAATTTGAACTGCAGATAACAATAACACATCAATACTGGTTCACTAGTTATGACAAATGTACCAGAGTAATACTAGGGAAATCTGACCATGGGTATATAGGAACTCTGTAATATTACTGCAACTTGTCTGTAAATCTAAAAGTTAAGAGATTATTACAGTTGAGGCAACTGGGTGGCTCAGCTGGATTAAGCAGCAGAATCATGATTTCAGCTCAGTCATGATCTCATGGGTTGTGGGATCAAGCCCCGCGTGAGGCTTCACACCAAGTGGGGAGTCTGCTTGAGATAATCTCTCTCTCCTACTCCCTCTGCTCCTCCTCCCCCTCTCTAAAATTAATAAATAAATCTTTAAAAAAAGTTTATTACATGTGAAGAGGAGGAGCTAAAAAGGAAAAGTAGTAGGAGGACCCTAGGCTTGCCTTATCTGTCAAACACAGCTAGATAAATATCAAATTATTCTTAATACCCAAGAAATCAATCTGAGGACTGACAGAACAAAGTGCACAACTAGAGGGAGAGAAGAGGCCACATTGTGGAGGGTAGGAGGTACAGAGATAAGGTTTGGGGGAGAAACGGATCACAGGTGCAGTGGAGGGGAGGGAGTCCTGGTCATGGAGAGAGAGAGAGAGACAGACACCATGTGTGTGCACAAGACAGAGAGGAGCACAGAGGGGATCACAAAAGGAAAACACTTCTCCAAAACCACTGACTGGGAAAATGAGAGGGCTGATTTTTGTGAGTTTTTACAACCATCGGGGCTCAAAGACTGGAGATTTAGAGGTCTGCGGCAAGGCTGGTGTGGGGCCCTGCGGGTGTTGCAGTGCTCCTGTGGAGGAGGGCAGATAGCCTGGGGGCAGATGGCTTGAATTTAGGATCTCCTGGGACACACTAGGAGAGATGGTTCTCTCTTCTTGAGCCCATCTGGGAAAGGTGGCATTGCCTCATAGGGGACAAAAAGAGCCAGCAGGTGCCACTTCCCTCCCTCACCCCTCAGCATAGATACATAGACACCTGCTGAGGATGGCTAACCTGAACACTGGCTCTTTGCTGTGCTTTAATCCAAACTCCACACCCTTGCACTTTGATGTGACTACCCTTCTGGGACAAACCTGCATTAGTCCCAGCATGGTAAGACCATCCCCCAGAGGATCAGCAAGGGTCCCTGCCACACTAAGGTCCCTAAAGTCTGAAGTTTTAAAACTCAGCCAGTATTCCTGGGATAGACCCCAAGGTGCACTGCACTGTCAGGCGGAAAGGTGGGCAGAACACATACAAGGTCAAGGCAATGATCTGAGGGAAACCTGGGACACACAAAGGGAGATTGTTTGTACTTCTGGGAGGGCTTCTCAGTCAGACAGGTGTGAACTCTCTTCTCCAGGGGTGAGGGAGGAGGCTGGCAAAATTTCTTTCCCCCACCCCTCAGCATAAGCTAATTTCAGTAAGCAGCACAGCACCAACAGTGGTGGCTTAAGCCACTCACACCAAACCTGCTGAGGTGAGGTGGTGCTGCTTTTCTCACACAGTATGCCTGAGAACAAGAGCAGTAGGCCTCTCCCCCAGAAGACCAGCATAAACACCCTGCACATATCACATCTACTGACCATAGAGTGCTGCAAAGCTTCAGTTGTAGTGAAAGTAGCAGCAAGTCTCCTTTAAGAAGCAGACCAGAGCACACTTAGTTGAAACTTCTCTCACACTAGACATGATCCAAACATTCCCCACTACAGGCAAGCAGAAACTCTGCAGACAACTGACCTGAGGAAAACACCAGCCAAAATACAGCAGCAGAGTGTACATAGCATACACCAGAGTCACTTCCTGTAGTGCGAGACCCTGGAGAGTATATGACCTCTTCCTCATAAAGGCATTACCGTCAGGAGCAGGACATATCAAGCTTTCCTAACACAGAGAAGAAGACAAAGATCTAGACAAAATGCTAAGATGGAGGAAATCACCCCAAAAGAAAGAACAAGAAAGTTCATGGCCAGGGATCAAATTGAAACAGATATAAGTAATATGCCTGATCCAGAATATAAAGCAACAATCATAAGGATACTAATTGGGCTTGAGAAAAGCATACAAGACACCAGGTAGATCCTTACTGCAGAGATAAAAGACCTAAAAACTGGTCAGACTGAAATTAAAAATGCAATAACCAAGATTCAAAAATGACTGGATGTAATGAACACAAGGAAGGAAGAAGCAGAGGAACGAATAAGTGATATAGAAGATAAAATTATGGAAAATAATAGAGCTGAATAGAAGAGGGAAGGAAAAATATTGGATCACTAATGTAGACTTAGGGAATTCAGTGACCCCATCAAGCATAATAACATTTATATCATAGGAGTCCCAGAAGAGAAAAAAGGGAAAAGGGGGCAAAAAGTTTATTTGAGCAAATTATAGCTGAAAATTACCCTAATACGGGGAAGGAAACAGACATCTAAATCCAGAATGCACAGAGGACTCCCATCAAAATCAAGAAAAGCAGGCTAAACCCAAGACATATTGTAGTTACCTCTGCAAAACATAGAGATAAAGAAAACATTCTAAAAGCAGCAAGAGAAAAGAAATCCCTAATTTATAAGGAAAGACAAATCAGGTTAGCAGCAGATGTCTCCATAAAATATATGGCAGGCCAGAAGAGAATGGCATAATATATTCAATGTGCTGAATGGAAAAAATATGCAGCCAGTAATACTCTATCCAACAACGCTGTCATTCAGAATAGAAGGAAAGATAAAGAGTTTCCCAAACAAACAAAATCTAAAGGAGTTTGTGACCACTAAACCAGCTCTGCCAGAAATATGTAAGGAGACTCTCTGAATGAGAAAGAAAGACCAAAAGCTCAAAGACTAGAAAGGAACAGAGAAAATCTCCAGAAACAAGTAATAAATGGCACTAAATTCATTATCTATCAATAATCACTCTCAATGTAAAGGGACTAAATGCTTGAAACAAAAAACATAGGGTTTTAGATTAAAAAACAAGACCCATCTATATGTTGTCTACAAGAGACTCATTTTAGACTTAAAGACACCTGCAGACTGAAAGTGAGGAGATGGAGAAACATTTATCATGCAAATGGACTTCAAAAGAAAGCTGGAGTAGCAATACTTACATCAGACAAACTAGATTTTAAACCAAAGACTGTAACAAGAGATGAAAAAGGGCACTATATCAAAACAAAGGGATCTATCCAATAACAAAATCTAGCAATTATAAATATTTATGCCCCCAACTTGGGAGCACCCAAATATATACAACAATTAATAACAAACATAAAGGAGCTCATTGATGATAATAATACAATAATAGCACGGGACTTTAACACCAACTTACATCAATGGGCCAATCATCTAAGTAGAAAATCAACAAGGAAACAATGGCTTTGAATGATACTGAAACCAATGAATTTGACAGATATATTCAGAACATTTCATCCTAAAGCAGCAGAATATACATTCTTTTAAAGTGCACAATGGATATTCTCTGAAGAGATTGCATGTTGGGTCACAAATTAGGCCTCAGAAAGTACAAAAAGATTGAAATCATACCATGCATATTTTTCTACCACAATGCTATAAACCTGAAATCAACCACAAGAAAAAAATTGGAAGGACCACAAATACATGGAGGTTAAAGTACATCGTACTAAAGAATGAATGGGTCAACCAGAAAATTAAAGAAGAAATTAAAAAAAATACATGGAAACAAATAATGAAAACACGATGGTCCAAACAAAAGCAGTCATAAGAGGGAAGTATGTATCAATACAGACCTACCTCAGGAAGCAAGAAAAAAATCTCAGATAAACAACCTACCCTTACACCTAAGGAGTTAGAAAAAAAACAAAAAATGAAAATTAAAGGCAGCAGAAGAGGGAAAAAACAAAGATTAGAGCAGAAATAAATGATATACAAACAAACAGTAGAAGAGATCAATGAAACCAGGAGCTGGTACTTTAAAAAAAAACTAGAAATTGGTAAACCCCTAGCCAGAGTTATCAAAAAAAAAAAAAAAAAGGACACAAATGAATAAAATCACAAATGAGAGAAGCAAGATCACAACCAACACCACAGAAATACAAACAATTATCAGGATATTATGAAAAATTATATGCCAACAAATTGGGCAATCTGGAAGAAATGAATAAATTTCCAGAAACATACAAACTACCGAAACTGAAAAAGGAAGAAACCAAAAACTTGAACAGACTGATAACTAGCAAAGAGATTCAATCAGTCATCAAAAATCTCCCCATAAACAAAAGTCCAGGGTCAAATGGCTTCCCAAGGGAATTCTACCAAACATTTAAAGAAGAGTTACTACTTATTTTTCTCAAACTGTTCCAAAAAACAGAAATGGAAGGAAAACTTCCAATTCATTCTATGAGGAAAGCATTACCCTGATAGCAAAACCAAAGACTCCACTAAGAAAGAGAATTGCATGCCAATATCCCTAATGAACATGGATACAAAAATTCTCAAAAAAAATACTAGCAGATCAAATCCAACAGTACAATAAAAGAATCATTCACCATGATCAAGTGGCATTTATTCCTGGATTGCAAGGGTGGTTCAATATTTACAAATCAATCAGTGTGGTATGCTACATTAATAAAAGAAAGGATAAGAACTATATTATCTTCTCAATACATGCAGAGAAAGCATTTGACAAAGTAGAACATCCATTCTTAATAAAAACCCTTAACAAAGTAGTGATAGAGGGAATATACCTCAATATCATAAAGGCTAAATGCAAAAGACCTACAGCTAATATCATCCTCAAAGGCGAAAATCTGAGAGAGATTCCTCTACGGTCAGGAACAAAACAGGGCTGTCTTATATAAGATATCCCTGTTATTTAATATAGTACTGGATTTCCTAGCCTTAGCAATCAGACAATAAAAGTCATCCAAATCAGCAAGGAAGAAGTCAAACTTTCACTATTCACAGAGGACATGATACTCTATGTAGAGAACCCAAAAGACTCCACCAAAAACGTGCTAGAACTGAATCACAAATCAATGTACAGAAATCTGTTGCATTTCTATACACTAATAATGAAACAGCAGAAAAGGAAATCAAGGAGTCAATCCCATTTACAATGCACCAAAACCCATAAGATCCCTAAGAATAAACCTAACTGAAGAGGTAAAGGATCTGTACTCTCAAAACTATAAAAAACTTATGATAGAAATTGAAGATGACACAAAGAAATGGAAAAACAGTCCATGCTCATGGATTGGAAGAACAATTATTGTTAAAAACTCTATACAACCCAAAGCAATCTACACATTTAATGCAACCCATATCAAAATACCACCAGCATTTTTCACAGAGCTAGAACAGACAATCTTAAAAATTTCATGGAACCACAAAAGACCCTGAATAGCCAAAGCAATCTTGAAAAAGAAAAGCAAAGCAGGAAGCATCACTGTTCTGGACTTCAAGCTCTATTACAAAGCTGTAGTCCTCAAGACAGTATGTATTGGCAGAAAAACAGACACACAGGTTAATGGAACAGAATAGAAAACCCAGAAATGGACCCACAACTATATGGTCAACAGTTCAATAAAGCAGGAAAGAATATCCAATGGAAAAAAGACAGTCTCTTCAAACGGTGTTGGGAAAACTGGACAGCAACATGCAGAAGAATGAAACTAGACCACTTTCCTACACCATACACAAATATAAATTCAAAATGAGAGCTTATTATGAGACTTAAATGTGAGACAGGAAACCATCAAAATCCTAGAGGAGAACACAAGAAGCAACCTCTTTGACATTGGTCATAGCAACTTCTTATTAGATAAATCTCCTGAGGCAAGGAAAACAAAAGAAAAATGAACTATTGGGACTTCATCAAGATAAAAATTTCTGCACAAAGAAGGAAACAATCAACAAAACTAAAAGGCAACCTTTGGAAAGGGAGAAGATATTTGCAAATGACACATCTGATAAAGGGTTAGTATCCAAAATGTATAAAGAACTCATCAATCTCAGCTCCCAAAAAACAAATTATCCAATTAGGAAATGGGCAGAAGACAATGAATAAACATTTTTCCAAAAAAGGCATCCACACGGCTAACAGACAAATGAAAAGATACTCAACATCACTCATCATCAGGTAAATACAAATGTAAACTATAGTAAGATATCACCTCACACCTATAAGAATGGCTAAAATTAGTACACAGGAAACAACAGATATTGGCGAGAATGTGGGGAAAGGGGAACCTCTTAAACTGTTGCTGGGAATGCAAATTGAGGCAGATATTCTGGAAAACAATATGGAGGTTTCTCAAAAAGTTAAAAAGAGAACTACCCTACAATCCAGCAATTGTACTACTAGGTATTTACCCAAAGGATACACAAGTACTGATTTGAAGGGACACATGCACCCTGATGTTTACAGCGGCATTATCAAGAAGTCAAATTATGGAAAGAGCCCAATGTCCATCAACTGATGAATGGATAAAGAAGACAGGGTATACACACTCACACACACAATGGAATATTACTCAGCCATCAAAAAGAATGAAATCTTGTCATTTGCAACACCATGGATGGAGCTAGAGTGTATTATGCAAAGCGAAATAAGTCAGTCCAATAAAGACAAATACCACATGATTTCACTCATATGTGGAATTTAAGAAATGAAAGAGATGAACATATGGGAAAAATAAAAGACAGAGAGGCAAACCATGAAGCAGACTCTTAAGTACAGAGAACAAACTGCTGGTTGCTGGAGGGGAGGTGGGCAGGGGGATGGGTTAAATGGGTGATGAGTATTAAGAATAGCACTTGTGATGAGCACGGGGTGTTATATGTAAGTAATGAATCACCAAATTTTACTCCAAAAAAAAAAAAAAGATAGAAGTGTTTGCAAGCATATGTGTGGAAGCATATGGTAAGTGCCACATACTTAACTGGTTGAAACAGTTTATACTGTGTATAAACTTTCTTTCAACTAACATCTTCTTTCATTAAAATAGAATTATTTGTAAACTTATGTGTAGAAGACTATGGAAAGGTGTGTATGCTTAACTCATTACAAATACACTGTGTATAAACCTTAAAAATGTTCTCTAGAAGAAAATCTAGATAGTCTGAAATTTCTAACATTTTGTACCGGATTCCTAGAAGTTGTTTATCGAAAGGATTTTGTTGACAAGAATATTTTTTCTCTCACCTTAAAATTTTAACTTAAAACTATATCGTGCTGTGTGGACTTTAACAGGAGCTCAAAAATACAAATTCAAGTTTATAAAAGACACTATTCAGAAGAGGTATTCTGTAAAGTGTCTCAAAAGAGTAATGTTACTGAATATACTGAATGGCTTTAAAGGGACCTTCCTTTTCATCTCCAGAAAACATCTACACTCCTAATTAGAAGTTAACAGAGAAGGTTAAATAAGTGCCTTCACAATGACAGCCTGCAAAAAAAAAAAAAAAAAAAAAAATTCACATTAAGGACAACTATCTTGATATTGCACATAAAATATTTGAAATAATATACATCTCAATATTATGTACATATTTCTGATAAAGCTATTATATCACTCCTGCTTTAAAATAAGTAGATTCTGCTTTTTTACAAAAAAGTTTATTACATTTTAAAAAAACAAAGCAAAACAAAAATAATGATTTTAATGGAAACATAGAACTTACAGGAATTCCAGGTTCCATTCTATAACTAATAGGTAAATTAATAGGATTTTAAAATAGCAATTTTTGCCAACCCATACTAAAGTGAGTAAAACTGAAAACAAAAAGAAGCAGGACTGACTTGTGTATTTTGTTCTGCATCTTTTAAAAGTCTACTAATTTGCACTCAGCATGTGAAAACATCATAATAGTAGAAAAGAGATCACATATCAGTAACAAATCAATTGCATTTTAAATTACATCGTAGTTACCAAATTAAGAAGGTAATTCGATATTATCCATCTTAAAATTATAGTTAATCTGCAACAACTATAATATTTGGGGGTAGCTTTGTTTCCCTTGGACTGTTTTAATGATGAATAATTATTAAAAGAAAGCAAATCTAGGATGCAGAAGATGTCAATATAGCATTCAAAGTATGAGAAGCTTTTCCCTCTTTACTATATTTTTTACTTTACCATTTATCTGAAATCTTTTAGGGGAAAGATTCTCAGGTGGATCCTTAAAATACAGGCTGTCATTATTCATAATGTCTCAATGCTACCAGCTCTAAAATTATTTACACAAATTGTGAAAGTAAGAACTAGATAACTACTGTGCTCCTGGTGAGTGAGGAGGTTAAGAAGTTGGCCACTGAGGAAATGCAGAGAAAAGGAAACATGAATCAATAGTTTTGTATAATAAATTTTAGAAAAGAGTGATCCAAAATTAACTGTATTAGTTATTATATAAGGTATTCAAACAACTTACCATACCTTCTGACCCTGGACACTTTGGCAGTCAGTAAAACTCAGAAGACAGATGAATATAAAGACTGTATTTTCTATTTATTTATTCTATTCTGTATCCATCTCATTAGTCACACATACCATACCAAAACAGACAAACAAACAAACAAAAATACCTCTATGCAGTGTTCAAAATAATGAGATTCCTGGAGAGAAAAAGAAGATCTTCTATAGTTTTGCTGAGCCCACTAATTCAGGCCAGATTCCAATAGCTGCTGGTTCAGCACTATTCCACCCCTTATGATAAGAAACATGTAAAGCAGCCTTCACTAGGTTATACATATTTTGCTTGGGCAAAAGAAAACAAATAGGCCAATTGTCCTTGGGAATTATACTCTTCCCTGTACACCAGGATTGTTTGTTAGTCATAAGGCACAGAATTCGGAACAATAACATTGACAATATTAATAATAAACAATATGTATTGCATAATGTGTGTCAGGCCCATTTAATACCACAACTTCATAAGGTGCATGTTATTATTTTCCTCTATTTACAAAAAGGAAACTGATGCATAGAGAGTTTAAAGTAACTTATTTTACACTCGATTACAAAGCAGTTGGGCAAGTATTTGAATCCAATTAGCCTGATTCAAGAATGCATGCTCTTAAGCCTCATAATATAATCTATCACCACATTAAAGAAATCCTAAATATTTTCTTACTAATAGTGTCATATTTCTGGCAAATAAAGACTTCTACTACCTGCTGACTTCAAACAAATTGAGCCAAAAAATAAACCTAAGGTTTAGTACTCTGAGATCAATTTAGTGTAAAATTTTTATCATCTTCAAGACTAATGTGGCACCAAGAAGACAGAACATCTGGAAAACCTAGGGGAATGTAGGTCAGGTAATGAGACTGAATTTTGCCAACTCTGAAAGAAATTCAGATGATTTCAAACCGACATTATATGACTCAGAATGGACCTATTTCAAGCTTTGCTATGCAAGAGTGAAATACTTTATCATGTAAGAGGGAGGCATGAAAAATTTAACTTAATGTAAACATCATCATATGTGTTTTGTTCCCTTTTCTAGTTCTCCACGTTGTACACACTTGTATTTTTTTAACTCCTTCTTCAGGGATAAAGTCCTTAAATAGTCTATGCTCTATTTTTCCTAAACTGTTTGAATATTTATATCAAGTATACAATATAAAACAAAGGCTTGAAGGTGGAATTTTAGCCATCAACTATTGGGAGAGGAGAGATGATCAGCTGTCTTTATGTTAAAATATAATTTTATGCCCTAGGTATGCTCAAAATAAGAAGTCACAGGTCAGGCTGAAATCTGTACACTTTATATCTAGTAAGAAGCATACACTGGCCATGATTTAATGAAGAAAACCTCTTAGTCTTCTCTCTTCCCCATTTCATCTGGAATGTGTTAACAGATGACCAAATTGTGAACTATCTCCAACTCAAACTGAGTTGGATTTGACCTAGACAGCTTCAAGGTTCCCTTCAAAGTTTGTTTGTTTGTTTTTAATGATTCTAGTATCCAGACCATATTTCTTAAAGCATTTACCTTAGAAAATTTGCAATTGTAAATATTTTTCTGCCCCTTTAAGAAGTAAATATTCTCTTAACCTCTTGCCAGTTTTATAACCCAGAAACATCTTTCTCAAGGACCCAGGAGCCATCTATTTGCAACGTAATCCCTGAGGAAAATAGTGGCCTAATCTCCCAGTCTCTGGGCAAGTTAGCAAACACATATGCCTAATTACATTAATCAACCTCATCTCTAACCTGGTTTATTGCATTTGCATGAGCTCACTCTAGCATTTAAAAATTCTATTTCCTTTTTTTCTCTGGAGTTGAGTTCAATCTCTCTCCCCTCTTGCAATAGTCTTGAATAAAGTCTCCCTTGCCTGTTTAACTTGTCTGGTGCAATTTTTCTTCAACAGATTTTGTTACAAATCCATAGTATTTGGATAATTGATTTATAGAGAAATTAATCTGCACACAAGTTCCGAAAGATCACTCTTCCCTTCTTGGCAAATGATTCTTCTTTAAAGTTTTAATAAGCAGTCTCTAATTCTAAACCATTTAAAATCTATTTTAATGGACATTTTGAACATGATTCCATTCTTATTGTTGTTGTTATTGTTTTTCTCCTTATATATTCACCATATAGCTCTCAGACACACACACAAACAAAATAGGAGAATGTAGAAAAGCTTTCAAAACCTCATTGTTTTTTCTTTCTGTATATTAGTTGTCACTGGTAAGATTGCTGAGTTACAGACTACATTCTTTATACAGGAAGTTATGGATTCAGTTGCAAGCAAAAAATAAAATAAAAAACAAAACAAAATAAAAAAACACACCTGTTTTGAATTCCTCTAACCAGCAGAATCTTTTATTAGTTAAGTTGTAAGTTCAGAGATAAGCCTTGTAAGGCTGTTGACTGGTCAAACATGTGATTAAACACCTCATCTTCCTGTTTTTCTTCTCCACTCCTCTTGCATGTATTTTTCATTCTCATGGCCATGACTGCTATCAATTCAGTCATTATGTTCGCATTCAAAAGGCAGAAGTGCAAGGGATGCAACAATAAATGTTGAAGGGTTGAAGGAGTCCCTCCAGTAAGTTTCTCCTTTTAATAAATTTTCCTGGAAATTGATAATGACTTCAGCTTATATCTTATTAGTCAGAATTAGATCAAAAGACAAGCCCTAGCTGTAGAAAATTCTAAGAAGTAAGTCTATGTATTTAACATCTATGGTAGATGAAGTCAAGAGAGAAAAGACTGAATAGTTTTGGAGTAGTCAATCCACAAAATCTGCTTTAATGCTTTTATTTATATTTTATCAACATTTTGCAATATAATTTACACTAACAAAGGCACATTTAATTTTATTTTTTAAAGATTTTATTTATTTGTCAGAGAGAGAGAGAGAGAGAGTGAGCACAAGCAGGGGGAGCAACAGGCAGAGGGAGAGGGAGAAGCAGGCTCCCTGCTGAGCAAGGACTCCCATGCAGGACTGGGTCCCAGGATGCTGGGATCATGACCTGGGCTGAAGGCAGACGCTTAACCCACTGAGCCACCGAGGCGTCCCAATAAAGGCACATTTTAAATATATATTTTGAAGCATTTTCACAAATTTATGTACTCATGGAACCACTACCCAATAAAGATAGAGAATATTACCAATACCACAGTAAGGTTCCTCATGCTCCTATGAAGCAAATCCCCCCAACTTTTTATCCCAGTATACAGCTGATTTGACTTCTGTCATTAGAGATTATTTTTTCTTGTTCTGGAAATTCAAATGCATTGAATCACATGATATATACGTTTTTGTGTCTCACTTCTTTACTATGATAATTTTGAGATTCCTCCATGAAGTTGGATATATCAGTAGCTTGTTACTTTTTATTGCCAAGTTACTTATTTCCTTTTGAAATAAATGTCACAACCTGTTTATTATTCACTCATAGAGGGATATATATGGGTCATTTCCAATATTGGGGGATCATGAGTAAATTTGCTATATTCATACACAAGTTTGTTTGGTAAATTCCTAGTAATTGAAATTGCTATTTTACAGGTTAAGGGTCAGTTTTAATTTTATAAATAATTCCAGCCTGTTTCCCACACTGGTTACACTGTTTTATTCTCCCATGCACAGTGAACAAAAAGTACAGTTGTTCCACATCTAGGTCAATTGTTACTACTTCAAGCTTTGAAATTGAAGCCATTTTAGAACCTATGTGATGGTGTCTTGTCATTTTAATGTTTGTTCCCCTAATGACTAACGCTATTGGACATCTTTTTGTGAAAGATATGTTCAAATCCTTTGCTCATGTTTTCAGAGGGGGAGTTACTTTGTTTACTTATTACTGAGTTACACAAATTTCTTATATATTTTGGGTACAATTTATTTGTTATATATGTATACTATAAATACTTTGTAACTTTTCTTATAATTCTTAATAGAGTATTTTGAAGAATAGAAGTTTTAATTTTGGAAAGTCTAATTTATCAATTTTCTCTTAAACTTAATGCATTCTTTGAACAGTTTAAGAAATATTTGCTTACTTAAATGTTGTAAAGATGTTCTCCTAAACTTTCTTTTCAAGGATCTAGAATTTTCTTTTACCTTTAGGCTGATGATTCATTTTTAACTAATCTTCCTGTATGGTGTGAGGTAGGGGTTGAGTTTTTTTTTTTTTCTTTCTATACATATACTTAAATGTCCTTCGCTTTTTAAAAAAAAAATTGATATTTTATTCAGTCATGTTGCAACATATATTTAAAATCAACTGAATGGATATATTTGGGCCCATTTCTGCCTTCTTAATTCTATTCCATTATTTATATGTATCTCTGTGCCAGTAGCATTATATTGCAATTATTTTAGCTTTAGAATTAGTTTTAACATCCTTTAGTCTAAAGCCTTCAATTTTGTTATTTCTTATTAAAAAAAAGTCTTGGGGTACCTGGGTGGCTCAGTCAGTTTAGCATCTGCCTTCATTCAACTCAGGTCATGATCCCAGGGTCCTGGGATTGAGCCCTGCATCAGGCTTCTGCTCAATGGGGAGTCTGCTTCTCCCTCTCCCTCTGTCCCTCCCCCTGCTTTTATGCTCTCTTTCACTCTCTCTCTCAAATAAATAAATAAAATCTTAAAAAAAAAAAAAACAAGTCTTGGCTATTTAAGCTTGTTGATTTCTCCTTCCCCAAAAACTTCTACTGAGATTTTGAATGAGTTAGTGTTGAATCAATACATTAAGTCCTAATAGACTTCTAAAATATTTATTTTTGATAAATATATATTTCTCCATTTATTTATAAATTCTTTAATTTCCTTCAGCTATATTAAAATATTTTTATTGTAAGAGCCTTAGACTGATTTTGCTTAATTTATTCTTGATTATTTTAGTGCAATTGTGAATTCTATTTCTTTATTTTTAATATTTTATTGACTTATTTGAAAGAGAGAGAGACGCCACATGGGGCAGGGCGTGGGGGGAAAGCAGGGAGGAGCAGAAGGAGAAGGAGAAACAGACTCCCCCCCAACATAGCACTCCATCCCAGGAACCCAGGATCATGACCTAAGCCAAAAGCAGATGCTTAACCAACTAAGCCACCCAGGCACCCCTCTATTTCTTTTTTAACCTATATTTCCAACTGTTTGTTTCTGATTTACAAAAACATAGTTTCTTTACATCAACTCTGCATCTCTGACTTTGCTAAATTTTATTGTTTTCCTAGTACTTTATTATTTCCAATCTTAATGGCATTTATTTTATTTTATGTTGTTTTGATGGCCAAAATATACTGTATAATACTGAATATAAGTGGTAAGAGCAGACCTTCTTTCTTTTTCTGGATCTTAGAAAGCATTTGGACATTAACCACTTTATATGACATTACTAGAACATTTTTGTTGATACATTTTGTCAGATTAAGAAAGTAGTTAGTAGAGAATTTTGATCACAAATGGATGTTGAATTATGTCCAATGCTTTCTCTCTTTTGTTTAAGATGATCATATGATTCTTTCTTTCACCTTGTAAATGTGAATTATTCCCTTCATATTATAAGTATGAGTTCTATTATCTCTTTAAGAAGTTACCATAGGGCGCCTGGGTGGCTCAGTTGGTTAAGCAACTGCCTTCGGCTCAGGTCATGATCCTGGAGTCCCGGGATCAAGTCCCACATCGGGCTCCCTGCTCAGCAGGGAGTCTGCTTCTCCCTCTGACCCTCTTCCCTCTCATGCTCTCTATCTCTCATTCTCTCTCTCTCAAATAAATAAATAAAATCTTTAAAAAAAAAGTATCTTAAAAAAAAAAAGAAGTTACCACAGGGGCCCCTGGGTAGAGCAGTCAGTTAAGTGTTGGACTCGGTTTCGGCTCAAGATGTGATCTCAGGGTTGTGAAATCTGGCTGCATCAGGCTCCACGCTCAGTGCAGAGTCTGCTTGAGATTCTCTCTCCCTCTCCCTCTGCTCCTCCTGCTCATCCTCACTCTCTCTTTCTCTAAAATACATAAATCTTAAATAAATAAACAAAAGCTACCACAAATTTTCATTCTGAGAAAAACTCTTTTTCATGATGCATTATTTTTTTTTACATATTATTGAGTTTGTTTTACTATTTTGCTGAGTGTTTGCATCTTTATTCTTAAACTGTTCTGAATCCATCTTTATTCTTATGTTCCTGTCATGCTCTGGTAGAATATTACACTAACCTTATGTTGTTACTTTGGATATGTTCTGTGTTCCTTTGTTGTTTCTGGTCTGTCCTCCTTTGAAATAATTTATTTAAAATTAGGGTCAGTGCTTTATTTTTTAAATAAGAAGAAATCATTTTGCAGATTATTTTTAAAACTCTAAAATTATTTTATTCAAGCTTTGCTTTAGCAAAAAAAAAGAGAGAGAGAGAGAAATATTGTTTTTATCCAAAGGGATTCTAGAACACAATATATTTTTAAAATCAATTAAAATATATGTGTTTATATGTATGTTGCTTTCCAAGATTTATAACATTACTTTCATTTATTTATTTATTTAATTTTGTTTTATTTAAAGAAACTAATTTTGGGGGTGCCTGGGTGGCTCAGTCGTTAAGCGTCTGGCTTTAGCTCAGGTCATGATCCAAGGGTCCTGGGATCAAGCCCCACATCGGGCTCCCTGCTCCGCAGGAGGCCTGCTTCTCCCTCTCCCATTCTCCCTGCTTGGGTTCCCTCTCTCGCTGTGTCTCTCTCTGTCAAATAAATAAAATCTTTAAAGAAAAAAAGAAACTAATTTTGGAAAGCTGCTTCAAGACAAGAATTTAGGAGTAGAGGATTTTTACTTTTCTTTTTTTAAGCTGGAGACAGTATTATAAGTTAAAGATGTTTATAAAAATCAATTAAATCATATATAGTGTATGACAAAACTAAACAGAAGAGCTTCACAATGGGAGTCAGCTTCATCTTTGCCAAGGGCAAGACTTTCTCTAACTGGCTAATTACTAATACAGATTGGTTATTTCCTCTTCCAATGTAATTAATATTGGCATGGTTCAGTCACAACAATCCACTGCAGCACACACAGCTGTACATCCCTTCCCTATAAACCCTAGGACACCCTTCAACACCTTACTCATATAGAGTTCAGTTGATATGCTACAATTATTCTAAAAAATTTATAAATAATAATTTTTATTTTTTTCTTTTTGTATTACTTTGTCCATAACTCTGAATATTCTTAGCTCATCTCCTTAGAGGTCACAACTCCAAGGTATGTGTGTGTTTCTCTCTCTTTTTTTAATGTCAGTTTTAGTCTACCTGAGGCCACCAGAAAGTTTTTGTGACTAATGAGTGATCAGGAAGCCGCCTGGATGGTAAGCAGCCTGAGGACAGGAACAGTGAACTTACATTTTTTTTTTTTAACATATAATGTATTATTTGTTTTGGGGTAAAGGCCTCTGATTCATCAGTCTTACACAATTCATAGCACTCACCACAACACATACCCTCCCCAGTGTCCATCACCCAGCCTCCTCATTCCTCCCACCTCCCTCCCCTCCAGCAACCCTCAGTTTGTTTCCTGAAATTAAGAATCTCTTATGGTTTATCTCCCTCTCTGGTTTTGTCTTGTTTCATTTTTTCCTCTTTTCCCCTATGATCCTCTGCCTTGTTTCTTTAATTCCACATATCAGTGAGATCATATGATAATTGTCTTTCTCTGATTGACTTATTTCATTTAGCATGATACCCTCTAATTCCATCCACATTGTTGCAAATGGCAAGATTTCATTTTTTATTTGATGGCTGCATAATATTCCATTATATATATATATATATATATATATATATATATATATATATATACACCAAATCTTCTTTACCCTATGACCCAGCAATTGCACTACTGGGTATTTACCCCAAGGATACAAATGTAGTGATCTGAAGGGGCACCTGCACCCCAATGTTTATAGCAGCAATGTCCACAATAGCCAAACTATAGAAAGAGCCAGATGTCCATAGACAGATGAATGGATAATGAACTTGCATTCTTGTAGCTGTTTCATATGAGTAATTGGTGATAAGCTCCAGAAAGGAGGCTCATAGTTTATTAGGATTCATTCTGTCAGAATCTGCCACTGTAAGAGGGTCATTGTGTCAGAAATGATACCTGGAAAACACGAGGGTCAGACACTAGGCTATAGAAATGACCTTGTTCAAGGTGCACATACCAGGTTGTTAACTGGATTGCTATCAGAATACTTGGATATCAGTTATGATTGTCATTAGGGGAAGCTCTTGGGTCACTATGACAGAAATCTTTCCAACCCAGTGAAGACAACAAAATAACTTCATTTTATTTTAAACAGAACATCAAAAATATGCCCAATTTTACCTTCAAATAAGCCAAATTGGGGGCAAGTATATAAACAACTCAAATAAGAATGACTTAAATTTAAAGATAATTAAATCTCCGCATTAAGAATAATCAGGAGCTTTCGTTCCCATTGGATGGAACATTTTATTTTCATACTCTTTCCCAGTGTTGTGAGGTTTTAACTAGCCATAGAGCCAAAATATCTGACAAGCAAATGGCTAATCTTTTAAAATTGGTATTGTAAAAGTGTTAAAACTGGGAAAAATCCTAGAGAAAATTCTAAACTCTTCCAATAATTAGCTGTATATTGAATAATGTTTAATTGTATCTAGCTGTTTTCTTTCTTATTATTTTAATTACTCAGATGCCTTTGTCATTGATAGTTCATAGAGACTTGACCCTGTAATGAAAAATAGCTCTTAATAATTAAAACTAAATCAATAAAAAAGACCCAGGGTCATTAAAATAAATCTACTAGTGGTGTTCCTGATATGCCTTCCTGGTTAATCAACAGACCCTAAAACCAATTTTATTCATAAGCACACCCAGTGACATTCACAAACAAAAATAAAAATATTAGTGAAGTCAATATAACCCATTCAGTAAAATCAGTAAGATGTGTTTAATAAAACTGAATAAAAAGACTAATGAATAAATATATAATGACATCAAGATATAATTGATTTACTCATATAGAGTTCAGTTGATATGCTACAATTATTCTAAATAGATATCAAGACTATCAGATTACATGGCTGCATAACAAGAGCTTGATATGAGCAAACCTACAAAGACTTTAGGCAATAAAAGTATGTCACTTACTGGTACTTTGAATCAGCGTTTAGAATTAATTCTAATTCATATGTGCATTTTTAGAATAAATATTGTCTAGCAATACATTTAAACATATTAAAAACTACCATAACAATTTCTCTCTCTCTTTTTTAAAAGATTTTATTTATTTAACTGACAGAGAGAGACACAGCAAGAGAGGGAACACAAGCAGGGGGAGTGGGAGAGGGAGAAGCAGGCTTCCCATGGAGGAGGGAGCCCGATGTGGGGCTTGATCCCAGGACCCCGGGATCATGACCTGAGCCAAAGGCAGATGCTTAATGAGTGAGCCACCCAGGTGCCCTACCATGACACTTTCAACATTAAAAATGATTATTTGGAGTCTCAAGAGCAAGATGATAGGCCGCAAGAAGTGAACTGGGTCAAGGTGTACATGCCAGCTGATTGTTCAGATTGTTACCAGGGCACTTGGGTACCAGTTGTATTTATTTTTAATGACTCAGTTACAAAAAACTACATTCTTACTGATATCAACTAATAAAGGACATACATATTTAACAAAAATAAACAACTGATATGTGGTTTCACTAAACTATTTGTTTAATCATAACAAGAAAGTGTCCATAAAGTCAAAATTATACTGTTTAAAATGTGATAACTGACACTTTATAAATTCATAAAATAAAAAGAAAAAATACGAGAATGTTCACTGATTTTCTGAAATAAAAAAATGTGAAACGTTTTCCTTGATGTTATGTATTAAATATGTCATAAATGGTTTTACCCAAATTTTCAAACAAGAAACTCAATTAAAATACAGAGCTATCTCAACTTAAAAGATAAAAGTACTAATAAAAAATTTAACTTCAAATAAAGAAAAGACTTAAAGTTACAATATTAAAACATTCCAGCTTTCACTCAAAATCAAGAACAATGTACCTCAAAGAATTAGAAAATACTGTGTTTAAGATTTCTAAGCCAAGAGGTACCTCTGTTCCTATCTCAAATTTTTTTGACTCCTCATTCTATCACTCAGTATTTTATCATTGCACATAAGTTTAAAAATTCATCTCTAACATTTTTTCAGAATTTTATCATCAAAGCCATTATTATAACCTAAAATTAAATTAAAACTATTAAAAGATTATGAGTCCTGAAAGTAATTATCCCATCTGCTTGTTCAAATAACACCAATTGCCACTTTTTAAATTCTATGTCTCGTTGTTACATATAAAGTGTGTTATTAAATTTCTACACACTTGGAAATAATCCAGCTAGTTTGCTATTATTTTTTCTCTAATTTTGTTGTGGTTAGAGTAGATACACTGTATGTTCTGAATTATTTTAAATTCATGGTAACTTCTTTCATTGATTAGTGTATGTTCTATCTTGGTGTGGCTCATGAACATTTGATTAGGATGTGTATTCTGCTGCTATAAAATAGAATGTTCTATGAATGTCAGGTTAAATTAATAATTTGTGCTATACTTGTTTTTTGTTAATAAATAATAAATTTTTATTAGTAAATTGGTAATCTGTTCTGTTCTCTTACTGATTTTTAAATCTATTTTTAATAAAAACTGAGAAATGAAGAGATCTACTATAATTGAACATTTATCTATTGCTTCTTTAATCTATAAGGTATTTTGTTGGGTATGTTTTGAGACTGCAGTCTGGTGCATATACACTGAAAATTGAAATGTCTTCCTGATATCCTGACCCTTTATTATTATTCAATGTCCCTCCTTATTCCTGGTATTATTCTTTGTTTGAATTCTATTTTGATATTAATACAGTTACTAAGGCCTTCTTTGTGTTAGTCTTGCATGGGGTATGTTTTCCCCTTCCTTAAATATTAACCTATCTAGATCTGTACATTTAAAGTGTGGCTCTGTAGACACTATATGGTAGCTTAGGCCGCCTTTTCTATCCAATTGGACAGTCTCTGGGGTTTTTTTGTTTGTTTGTTTGTGTGTGTGTGTGTTTTTTTTTTTTTTTTATGATTTGTTTCAGAGAGAGAGAGAGAGAGGGAGGGAGTGGGGAAGGGGCAGAGGGAGATAATACCCAAGCCGACTCCAGGTGAGCTCAACATCACAACCCATGAAATCAGGATCTGAGGAAAACCACAAGTTGGACACCTAACTGAGCCACCAGGCGGCCCCAGATTCTGTTTCTTATTTGAACTATTTTATCACATTAACTTTAATTTTTGACTCGTTTTAGTTCAGAACCCATCACCTCTGTAGTTCTCCTATGTGTATTTTCTTCTTTCTCTTCTTTTGCATTATGTTTTTTTAGTAATTTAGTATTCCCTTATTTATAAAAAATCGACTTCTTAGCTGTTCCTCATTGTTTAATTTCTTTTCCCTATGGTTACACTAGACGTTACAGCACATATCTAACTTATCACAAGGTACCTTCAAGCAACATTATATCTCTTTGCATAAAATGTAAAAATCTTACAGTGTCTAAATAGTCTTTTACCTTTCATTCTTTTCATTTTTCTGCCTTTTTATTCTATATTAGTTATAAGACCAACAATAAATTCACTAAAAGCACAGGCAATAAAAGCAAAAACAGGCAAATAGATTATTCAAGCCTAACTTCTGAGCATCAGCAGGAAACAATCAACGGAATGAAAAGGCAACCTACAGAAAGGAAGAATCTACTTGCAAATCATACATCTGATAAGGGGCTAATATCTAAAGTATATAAGAAACCCCTACAAGTCAACAGAAATTATAAACTCAAAAATGGGCAGAGGACTTAAATAGACATTTCTCCAAAGAAGACATAGAAATGGCCAATAGGTGTATGAAAAGATGCTCAACTTTACTAATCATGAGGGAAATGCAAATCAAAAGCACACTTTACATCTATTTTAACTATTATTAAAAAAAAAATAGTGTCAACAAGGATGTGGAGAAATTGGAATCCAAGCACACTTCCAGTAGGCATGTAAAACAATGAAGCTGCTATGGTAAACAGTATGGAGTATCCTCAAAAATAGAACTACAGGGCGCCTGGGTGGCTCAGTTGGTTAAGCGACTGCCTTCGGCTCAGGTCATGATCCTGGAGTCCCGGGATCGAGTCCCGCATCGGGCTCCCTGCTCAGCAGGGAGTCTGTTTCTCCCTCTGACCCTCCCCCGTCTCATGCTCTCTCTCTCTATCTCATTCTCTCTCTCAAATAAATAAATAAAATCTTTAAAAAAAATAGAACTACAATATAATCCAGCAATTTCACTTCTGAGTACATACCCAAAGGATATGAAATCAAAATTTTGAAAAGGTATTTGTACTAATATGTCCATTGCAGCATTATTCACAAAATCCAGAATATGAAACCAATATAAACATCCATCCATGGATGAAAGGATAAAGAAAATGTGGTATATAGATAGAGCAGAATATTATCCAGTCTTAAAAAAGAAGGAAATCCTGCTGTATGCAACAACATGAATGAAACTTCTAAGTGAAATAAGCCAGTCACAGAAAAATGAATACTGTATAATTCCACGCATATGAGGAATTTAAAATAGTCAAACTCACAGACATGAAAAGTATGATAGTGGTTGCCAGGGCCTGGGGGGGGGGATGGAGAAATCAGGAGTCATCATTCAGTGATTATAGATCTTTGATTTTGCAAGGTGAAAAAAAGCTCTGGAGATATATGTTGCAACAATGTGAATACTGTTAACACTACCAAACTATACAGAAAAAATACTAAGATGATAAACTTTATATATATTTTTACCACAATGAAAAATAATAGGGCAAATTCAGTATATATGGAATCTCTTTGTACTGTCTCCTCAAATTGTCTCTGAATCTAAATATATTCCTTAATAAAAATTTAAGAATTTTTTAAGTAAAAAGTTTATTTACATATTAAAACAAATCTCAATTTGAAGTATAAAAAATAACTTTATTAACAAATGTGGAAAAGCATTTCTTAAAATGGCATTGTGTATGATCCTCTAATCATCCTCTATTACCATGTCAATAAAAGCATTAAAATATATTTTTTAGAGATTTTATTTTTAAGTAATCACTACACTCAGTGTGGGGCTCAAACTTACACCCCCAAGATCAAGACCACATGCTCTACCAACTAAGCCAGTCAGGTACCCCAGCATAAATATATTTTTAAAGAGTTAATTAGGTATCAGACATAAAATGACATCTAGAGAAGGCAGAGGATACCTGTATTGTTTAGCATAGAAAAACACAATTGCTCTCCATAGTAAATTAATATGACAACAATGGAAATGAACTGTGTGGAAGAAATTAGAAAATAGTTGACATGAAGGAGGTAAAGCTGAAGTAGTAGAGCTATCCTGATCAAATTGTGTATGAATTCCAACCTATCTTTGCACTTCCATTGCTGTGAGCCAATGAAATCCCTTATTGATCAATCCAATATGAATCACATTTCTATTCTTTGGAGCTCAAAGCATCCTACCTAATAAATGTTTCAATGAGAAGAGAAAAAAAACAAATATTTTTACTAGAGTTGATCATCTTTTAAATAAATTTTTAATTAGAAAATGAAGGTATATTATAATATTGGTATTCTATGCTACATAAAATATTACCACAAACTGAGTAGTTTAGTTGCATACATTTATTATCTTACAGCTCTAAAGGTCAGAAGTATAGGCACGGCTTGACTGAGTTCTCTGCTTTAGGGTCTAAAAAATATAGCAACAGATGAATGTGCTGAGTAAAAGACATAAAATAGTGCATAAAATTCCATTAATATGAACTTGAAGGATAGCCAAAATTAATCAGTAGTACTAGAAATTAGAAAGTAACTATCTAGCATAGAGACTGAGGGGAAAGGGGAAGCACAAAGGAAATCTAGGTAATGGTATTGTACAATATCTGGATTTTAAATTTTGATTTGATAATATTTTGGTAATAATAGCCATCTATTACATATAATTTTATGTCAAAATATTCAACAGTTTAAATTCAACACACACACACACACACACACACACACACACACACGAGATTTGAAATTTGAATGAAATTTGAATAACTTGCTATCTGTTAAAGATACCGAATTTGTTATTTTAAAAACTTTCCAGAGCTCTTTCTGACCATGGGTCCTGTCCCAATGCTTTAATAAAACCACCTTTTCTGCACTGAAAAACAAACAAACAAGCAAGCAAACAAACAAACAAACAAACAAACAAACAAGACTTCCCATAAGAAAGTGTGTGTTCATGAAAACCATTAGAGTCATTTCTTTCCTGGTCATGACTGCCAACTTTTAGTTTCAGGGTTCTGATGATAACATAAAACATATATGTGAATGTCTGTGTATGTAAGAATATTTTTTCCTTCTCCAGTATTTGATAGACTTTACTGAAAAAGCCATTAGGGCTGGGGTTTTCTTGCAGTAAGTATTTAAAATCTCAAAATTGGTAACATTAACATATAGCCAGCTATTCAAATTTTTTATCTCTGTATGTGTGTGTGTGCGTGTATGTGTGTTGAATTTGAATTGTTGAATGTTTTTGACACAAAGTTATATGTAATATTTTCTTATTGACCTTATTAGGGATTAATCAACATGATTAACCCTTCAAAGAACAAATTTAGGGGTTTGTTGATTTTGGTTCACTGATTTCTGCTTCAATTTTTGTCTCCCCTCCTTCTATTTATTTGGTGTTTAATTTGCTCTTTACTGACTTCTTAAGGTAGAAGCTAAGATTGTTGATTCAATCATTTTCTAGTAGTATAGTTTTAGTACAATAGGTTTCTATTGATGTTTAGCTTATAACACCCATTTATATAATTTTATTATCATTCAATTATTTCAATGTTTTTGTTTTAATTTTTCTTGATATCTTTTTAATCCCATGATTTGTGTAGAAATGTGATTCTTAATTTCCAAGTTATTTGGGGTTTTCTAGATATCTTCTTATTGTTAAATGCTGAAGTACACCTTATCTATGCTTTTAGCTCTTTGCAATTTATGCAGTTTTGCTTTGTGGACCAGCATATTGCATATCTTGATGCATCATGTCTTAAACTAATAACTTAATAGTATTAAAGTTGCAATTCAGGTATACTCCTTAATCTTTGTTAACATCTTAATAACACAACATTGTTTTCTAGTTATTACCATTTAATAACTTTACTGAAATCCAAACATAGGATAATAATTAAATGCAATTTATCACTATTAATTTATATTTTCGCTTTTGTCCACAAAATATTTTAATAAATATAATTGGCTTAAATAAGTTTGAAGTTCAAAATCCATATATTATAATTCCTTTTATAAAATTAAATTTATATAGCCAGAATAATACACAATGACAAAATTGGTATTATTTTAATTGGGGTATTATTCTTTTAAGAAATATTGTTTTGTGCCATGTCTAAATGGTAAAAAGCAAACATTGATAATTTTTATTTGTTTAATTCCAAACAGAATTTTACAAACATAATACAATTTATATGATTGACCCACACTTCTATTGTCTTCTCTATTTTGTGTATAGCCAAAATTAATACTTAAAAAACTGTGTTCTAGATATAACACTACTACATCATAATTCTTTCAAAAAATTATTATTTAAGAAATGAAAGAGTGGGACAGTTGAAGGAAAATTTTTGGAATATTTCCAAGAAAAATTATGTGGTCACTATTGAATTTTATGAAATTCGTGGTACTATTTATAAATTTCTTTTAGAGAAAAATGAAAAGTAATATATGACTTTGTCAAAAATAATTATGCTGTCTGGCAATGTAGAAGATGGTTAAACAAATGAAATGTGTCTTCTTATTTGCAGAAATTTAGTTTACAATAAATGAATTACTGTAAGAAACTTCTTAGATAAGATTCTAATTATTAAAGTATAGTAATTTGCACAATTTCAGTAATTTACAGAATGAGTGCTATAAAAAACCCACATTTTTTAAAAGATTTTATTTATTTATTTGTCACAGAGAATGACAGAGAGAGAGAGCTTGAGAGCGAGTGCACAAGCAGGGAGAGTGGCAGAGGGAGAAGCAGGCTCCTCACTGAGCAAGGAGCCCAATGCAGGACTCAATCCCAGGACCCTGGGATCATGACCTACGCCAAAGGCAGACGCTTAACCAACTGAGCCACCCAGGCATCCCAAAACCCACATTTTGACTATTTTATATGTAAATATGTATCACATCACTCATTTGGTTTATATTTGACATGGATAGACTTCTCTATAACTTCAGTAATACAGCTGACCTTTACATATTATAGTCAACAGTTTAACCATTTTCTTTTAAAATATGCAACAATGCCTTTAGGAAATTGCCTGCATACTATCTCTACTTTGCATTCATCAGCAACATTCTAAGACAATATTTTATTCTGTAAATTGGTCCAATACCGGAGATTTTAGATTTGGTGATTTTTGATATAGGATTTTTGATGCTGGCTGACCTTTGTGTCACCTCTTAATTCACATCATATAGGTGTTAATATTCTCCCTATGAATAGAGTGGTGTCTGGTTTGTGGGTATGTCCTCTCTCCATTTGTAATATAAAGAGGAAGACAGAGAACATTCATGGATCAGTTTCTTGCTGTTAGAAAAGAAAGGGGTTGATAAAATATTTGTTTTATGTACATAATTGTCAGATTCCACTAGAGCAGCCTTGTGCAAAATTTAGGTCTAACATTCTAACATTCATTCTATGACCCCGAATTTGTGGAAAATGTTAGTCTTGAAGTAAAACCAACAAAACAACAAAAATACATTATGAAACATGACTTATATTCATGCCGCTTGCTTTATCGTGGATTCAATTCTTAAAGAAACTGTTAATATATCTAACAAGTATTGTGATTATTGTCTTTGCAAAAGGACAAATGAAGCCTCACTTCCCTTTGCTGTCTTATTTTCATTCAAAATTAAGATTCTATCCTAAAAATAAGAATTGTTGTTTATTACTCATTGTCAACTAAACACTCCAAAAATTTCAGAATCTTAGACTTCTAAGCAATAATTCTGTTATAATAATGAACAAACATGAATGGAAAAGAATTTATATTGTTAAAGTGGATATTATTTTCTATCACATCAACTCTTCTATATGTTTGTCACAATTACAGCTTTTGGCTAATAATCCACAAACTAAACATTGCTGAAATTGGCCTTGACAGGCCCAACTAATTGGCTCCCAAGGAGCTGTTATAGTCTACCTGGTGAACAGTCTGTGAAGTACACAGCCACTTGTCCAAACCATGCACAGAGCTAATTATAAAGCAGCAGGAGATATCACATGGTAATAGGCCATGCACTGTTATTAGTACATAATAATTCTGTACCCAAATCATCAATTATAGAATTCTCACTGCCTTGAAGAAAACAGTATTGTGCAGGAATGATTACTTGGGGACACTCTCTGAGTAGAAACCAAGCTATTTTTATTGTCTTAAATGACTAATTCTTCTAATTTTTCCTAGGAGATTAAAAACCCTATCTAGTCACCAAACACAAAACAAAATTAAATAAAAGAAAATAAAAAAGAAAACAAAGAAATCCTCTTTAATCTCTGCAATCAGAAAAAGAAATAAGATTCAAATGATATTATTTGAAAAGTAAAGTGTTACCGCTTAATTTTATCCTTTGCAATTTATCATATTCCAATATTTTAATGGATCTTCTAAGTTCTAACTAATTTCAGGAAAGATTAAAAATACCATTAATTATAAATTTATTTCAATAAATATTTACATACTTACTGTACTACTAATACACACATATTGAAGATGGAATTGCTATCATCCTTTCAGGTTGATCAATTATATTCATATAGAAGTGCTCTGCTGTAGCTTAGTGAATCATTTGAAAGTAACATAAAAATTTTAAGCTCAAATTATTCTAACTCTCAGAAATTTCTCTCCTTACTTAATTACCTTTTGACAATTTGTTTTATAATCAGGTTCAGTCCTGTCTCAGACTTGTTTGATCTGGGTTTGGGGTCATTAATTCTGATCTGTTCCTGTCTTTAGATGAAAACATAAAAATTCTTGTAATCAGGCACTCTTAAGTTTTTTCTTCCTTCCTTCACTAGGTTTCTTAAAAAAGTGAATTTTAATTTATTTTACTTAGTTATAATTCAAGCCACATACAATTCAGGATACTAAATCTTTACCCACTAAAATGAAGTATAACTCTTAAGTTCCTAGCTATTTTATTAGTAATGGAAACTTTCCTTAACTCAATGCCTGAAACTCAGTAGAAAATAAAAGTGTTAGCCATTTTGACTGGTGTGTGGTGGTATCTCATTGAGGTTTTGATTTGGATTTCCCTGATGTCAAGTGATGTTAAGCACTTTTTAATGTGTCTGTCAGCCATTTGGATGTCTTTTGGAAAAATGTCTATTCATGTCTTCTGCCCATTTCTTGAATGGATCATTTGTTCTTTGTGTGTTGAGTTTGATAAGTTCTTTATAGATTTTGGATACTAGCCCTTTATCTGATATGTCATTTGCCAGTCAGAATGGCTAAAATTAATAAGTCAGGAAATGACAGATGTTGGTAAGGATGCGGAGAAAGGGGAACCCTCCTACACTGTTGGTGGGAATGCAAGCTGGTGCAGCCATTCTGGAAAACAGTATGGAGGTTCCTCAAAAAGTTGAAAATAGAGCTACCCTACGACCCAGTAATTGCACTACTGGGTATTTACCCCAAAGATACAAATGTAGGGATTCGAAGGGGTATGTGCATCCCAATGCTTATAGCAGCAATGTCCACAATAGCCAAACTGGAAAGAGCCAAGATGTCCATTGACAGATGAATGGATAAAGAAGATGTGGTATATATATATATACACATACACACACAATGGAATATTATGCAGCCATCAAAAGGAATGAAATCTTGCCATTTGCAACGACATGAATGAAACTGGAGGTATTATGCTGAGTGAAATAAGTCAATCAGAAAAAGATATGTACCATATGATCTCACTGATATGAGCAATTCTTAATCTCAGGAAACAAGCTGAGATTTGCTGGAGTGGTGGGGGGTTGGAGGGATGGGGTGGCTGGGTGATAGACATTGGGGAGGGTATGTGCTATGGTAAGCACTATGAATTATGTAAGACTGATGAATCACAGACCTGTACCTCTGAAACAAATAATACATTATATGTTAAAAACAAACAAACAAAAAGGATAGTAGGAAGGGAAAAATGATGGGGGGGAGCCGAAGGGGGGGATGAACCATGGGAGACTATGGACTCTGAGAAACAAACTGAGGGTTCTGGGGGTGGGGGGTGGGGGGATGGGTGAGCCTGGTGATGGGTATTAAATAGAGCACGTACTGCATGGAGCACTGGGTGTTATATTCAAACAATGGAACACTACATCAAAAATTAATGATGTAATGTATGGTGATTAACATAACATAATAAAATAAAAAAGAAAAATGAAGTCAAAGTGAGACTTAATATCCATATGAAGGCCCATCTCACAGATTTTGCTTATAAAGAAATGAATGGTCTGTGTCAAAAATGGGAGGAATCAAAACTTTCATCACCTGAATCTGTCCAGAAAATTCAAAATGAATCAGATCTAAGCTGGCCACTTATACACCAGTTGGCTTTATGAATCATTTTACTGTATAAATGATTTCTGCTAAAAATATCTTGCCTATTTATTATTATATATCTTAAACAATTCAGAATTTGCCAATTTAAAATGAGCCTATGACATGAGACTTGAAGTTATACATCTTGTTTCATAAAAAGGTCAAGAGGCTTTCAAAGAAATTAAAATTTTAAAAATTGTTTCTGTGATTGTAAAGTGAATTCTTGAAACTCTCATACTCTAAGAACAGTTCCTATGACTTTTTCATTATCATGAATGTTCTTGTGGTAGTGAGACTATTCAACTTGGGGCCACAAATCACAGACTGTAAGCCATAATTTATAATTATTCATTACATTAGTTTAAGTATTGAGAAAATTTCACCAGAGAGATTTATGATTTATTGTTCAATCCATATTTCCATCACTTACTTAAATGACAGTTGGAAGTTATCCAAACTGTCTAAATTTGAGTCTTTTCAACTGTACCTTAGAATGAGACTTGTTTTGGAACTGGAAATAATTGGGTACTATGTATTTAAACCAATAACAAGTTTCTAGTCCTTCATGCAAATTTCATTTTGATAGAGGACTTTTAAGTGAGCTTACTACACCTAACTGCTAGGTCTTAAAGCTGCTTAAGTACTACAACATTTTAATAGCAAAAAGGAAACCCGTGGAATATAAATAAATGTTTGCAAAACATATATCTGATAAGGGGCTAATATCCAAAATATATTTAAAACAAACTTCTCGGGGCACCTGGGTGGCTCAGTGGTTAAGCAGCTGCCTTCAGCTCAGGTCATGATCCCAGGGTCTTGGGATAGAGCCCCGCATCGGGCTCCCTGCTTGGTGGGAAGCCTGTTTCTCCTTCTCCCACTCCTCCTGCTTGTGTTCTTTCTCTAGCTGTCTCTCTCTCTCTGTCAGTTAAATAAATAAATAAAATTAAAAAAAAAATAAAACAAACTTCTCGCTAAGCAGAAAGAAAAATACATGATTATAAAATGAAAAATGGACTTTATTAGATATTTGTCTAAAGAAAATATACAAATGGCCAAAAAGTATATAAAAAGTTATTGAACATCATTAATAATGAGGGAAATGCAAATCTAAACCACAAGTGGCACAGTTACTATGGAAAACAGTATGGAAGTTCCTCAAAAATTAAATTAAAAATTAAGTTATACTACCATATGATCCAGCAATCCCACTTCTGAATATATATCCAACGAAAATGAAATCAGGATCTTCAAGAGATTATCTGTACTACCATGTTCATTGTAGCATTATTCTCAATAGCCAAAATGTGTAAACAACTTAGGTTTCCATTCACAGATGAATGGATAAAGAATATGTGGTATATTCATTATTCATTAAATATTCATAAAATTAAGGATTCATAAAAATCCTTAAAAAAAGAAGGAAATCCTGCCATCTGTGACCACATGCATGAACCTTGAGGACATATGCTAAGTGACATAAGCCAGTTGCAAACAAGACAGCCACATGATTTCAGTTACATAAGGTAACTAAAACAGTCAAACTCACAGAATCAGAGAATAACAGCGTGGTTTCTAGGGGATGGGAGAAGGTAAAAATGATGAGTTCTTGTTCAGTAGGTATATAATTTCAGTTATGCAAGATGAGAAAGTTCTAGAGATCTGCTGTAAATATAGTTATGATGCTGCAAAGTGCAGAGGGTAGAACACATATGTGTTCTTAAAAAACAAGTACATAGGGGAAGGGAGGGAAAACTGAAGGGGAAGAAATCAGAGGGGGAGACAAACTATATGAGACTCTTGAGTCCTGGAAACAAACTGAGGATTGCAGAAAGGGAGGGGGGTGAGGGGATGGGGTAACTGGGTGATGGGCATTAAAGAGGGCACGTGATATGATGAGCACTGGGTGTTATACTCAACTAATGAATCATTGAACATTATATCAAAAACTAATGAAGTACTATACCTTGGCTAATTGAATTTAAATAAAAAAATAAAATAAAAAATAAAACAGACACACACACACACACAAGTACAATAAAAAGCAAAAAGGCACAAGGAAACTTAAAGGTGA
This sequence comes from Eumetopias jubatus, assembly GCF_037043125.1. Lineage (NCBI taxonomy): Eukaryota > Metazoa > Chordata > Mammalia > Carnivora > Otariidae > Eumetopias > Eumetopias jubatus. Next base: position 168,317,127 of record NW_028274809.1, on the reverse strand, counting down.
TGGATCTATTACCCTGATCATGGTGATGGTTTCACAGATACATGCTTATGCCCCAAATCCTCAAATTATATATATTAAATATGTGTAGGATTTTTTTCTGTCTTTCTTTCTTTTTTGTATATCAACTGTACTTCAGTAAAGCTGTTTAAAAAAAGAAGGTAAGCAACAAAAATGGTTTAGCTAGTGGGCTAGCTGGAAACGTGAAAAAAAATTGAGAAGTCTTTAGTTTGCCAGTTATAATTTATATAAAAATGTTTACTACACAAAGATCAAAAGTAACATTCATACATGCTTAAAAATTTAAGGATTCATTTGCTTCATAAAACATGCAAAACTAGATGTGAAGGAAACTTATTTACTTTTCTGTTAAAATGAACCAACTTGCTTTTGATTGATTTCTTGTTGCATATTTGGATATATATTTGCTCCAAGATTTACGGAATAAAATTGTCATGATGTCATTTCCTTAAGAGTGCTCAAATCTATGCATGGACCATAAATATCTGTTATAATTATAAATCAGTAATTATTTTATTAAACAAGATTTATTTTTGAAGTATATTTAAGAATTCCTGAATTACATTAAAGCTTAAACTTTCATATAATTATCTTAGAAATAGTAAAAGGAATGCCATTTTGTTATAAATAGTGGGGACATTAATTTTTTCTGCTTCAGCTTCACTAAATCCAAGATCATACACCAGAAGGCACATGAAAATGAAAACTATATATTTTTAGCAAAAAACAACTTGATTAAAAAATGGAAAAAGAACCTGATTATACATTTCTCCAAAGATGACATACAAACAGCCAAGAGGTACATGAAAAATTGCTCCATATCACTAATAATCAGGGAATGCAAACCAAAGCCACAATGAGGTATCACCTCACAACTGTCTGAATGTCTTTGGTCAAACAGAAAACAAGCAAAATAACAAGTGTTGGTGAGGATGTGGCATAAAAGGGAACTCTTGTACATGGTTGCTGGAATTATAAATTGGTACAGTCTTATGTAAAACAGTATGGAGATTCCTCTAGAAATTAAAATTAGAACTACCATGTGGTCCAAAAATACCATTTTTGAGTATATACACAAAACATTTGAAATTAGAATCTCAAAGCAATATCTATGATTTTATTTTTAATGAATTGTGCTAAACATCCAGATTAGTATATACATATAGCAATTTACTACAGACCAAAGTTGTTCAAAATTATCCTCTATATTTTATTTTCTTGAATAATTTCCCTCCCATGCTTTTCCCTAAATTATTATTCTAAATTTTTTAGGTTATGTGTTGATCATGTGGATTTACTATTTAGTATTCCATAATTTCTCCCTTCTTCACCATATCTGTTTTTTGTTCTACTTTTTGGAATATTTTTAAAAGATATCTTCCAAAAACAGTTATTTAAAAAACAGGAATAGCAATTTTGTTTTAATCTGTAGGAGCTATGCTTTGTATTTGGTTTTTTTTTTTTTTTTGCATATACTTTCTTGTCCATATCATAAATAAAATCTGCTCTATTATCTCTCTGAAAATAAAGAGATATTGTTTCCAGATATTTCACTTCTGTATTTCCAATGAGTTACTTTTTTGTGTTTTTGTTTGTTTGCTAATTTTGGTTATCGTTCATTCATATTGGGAGATTTCCTCAAAATGTAGGTGATTTTTGGTTACCTTTTTATATTACCCAAAAGTTTTGTTGGAAATTCTGCATATATGATGCTTCCAATGATTGAGTTTATTGAAAGGAAAGCCACTAGATTTTGGGGAAGAACTGATCATTAGGTCCCTTCCCTATACGGTTAAGTTTCCCTTAAGTAGAGTCTCAGCCAAAATCTATCAGGAAAATTATGTTTGCCAATTCTAAGGATCTGGAAAGATGAAGGGAGTTTCAAAGTCCTTACAGTTAGTATGCTAGGTTCCATTATTCATTCCTTTGTGAATAATGTTGCTAAATTTAGAGCCTTTGGTTTAATGTCTATAGATGGACATCTTGAAAGTTCTGGGCTTCTGGAAGAAGCAGGTTGGCTGGTAAGACAGGGAACATGGCATCAGATGGCCTTTTAAGCATGCTCTTATCCAATACCTCTATTTTCACATTTTTGTTTAATCTTCCCTACCAGTTACTAATTGTTTCTGTGATCCTCCTGATGTATTTTCCCAGTTTTCTTTGTTTTATGCATGTTTAGGAACCTGGATTTTTCTGTTTTTGCTTTAAAAAATAAGTGACTTAAAAATACTTAATACATTTTTCTTTGCAATGACAGGTTTTATCTGAAAACAGGAGTTTTGTTTCTGTTTTTCTTTCCACTTCTGGTTAAGAAAGGGGCAGAAAATTATTTCATCATGTTCAACCCAAAAGTTTCCCTAAATTTACTTTCAGTCAAATGTATGATGATTTTTACCATGTAGATTATGTAGGAATCAAGAATGTTTCACTGAACCAATTTGAGACTAAAATAACTATTTCTTATTTCTTTTTCCAATTAAATATTGCATATATTAACTGAAGGGAAAATTCCTCAATGAACTAACAAATAATTTAAATATGTGTTGGCAGTGATTATGGAAACAATTTTCAGTATTTTCAACTTGCTTAGAACTAAATTTGACTCAAAATATGAAATTTATTTAAATTATCATAATAAAGTTATTTCAATAAAATTCCATAATATTCTCCATTTATAGTAATATAAGAAAATTCTGATCTTTTTCCATTCTTGGGTCTTGATTTGCAATAACAGGGTTTTCCAATAGTTTAAGAGCTAAAAATATGAAAATAATATTTTTAAAAGCAGAAGAGCTCCCTTTCCATTTAAGAGACTACACACATTATTATAAGTTATAAAACAAATTATCATAAAACAGTTTAATTATTATGAAATTTATGTAAAAGACACAAGTAAATAGGAAATACAGAAAAAATCCAAGTAGGTTTCTTCTTCTTCTTCTCCTCTTCCCTCCTTCTCCTTATTTTGCTTTCACACATTTGATACTAGTATTTTCTGAAAGTTAATATGATTTTAAGTAGAAATTATGTATGTAAACTGTCATTGGGGAGATTAAAATCCTAGCTATTATATAGTATTCTAAAGTTTTAATTAAAACATGATCTTTTTTTCCTGTAAATGTAGAGATTTGAATTTATAGATTGAAAATAACTCTTTTTATACCATGGACACTAATCTTAAAAAAAGAAATAGGGACTTATGAGTTATAATTAAAACAAACTCTCCTGAATCTTATCTTTTGAATTATCTATGCTTTGAAAGATTAAACAATTATTCAACCAATAATTGATCAATTAAATTGACTGAACTATATCTCAAAGCTAGCCATATCTTAACCGTAGTAATTTAGATACCTCAGAAATATTCAGTACCTAAATATTTCTTATTAACCACACAGATTATCAGAGATAACTGCAGAGACCACATTCAGAACTTTCTCAGGTAACTGAGGCATTCTCCTTTAGTATAGTAAGCTGCCAATGTTACATGTAAGTTTAATATCTATAGTATTATAGAGAATATATATGCATACTAAATATATGCTTATAATATATATACGCATTTTATATTTCTTTTGGTACACTTTGTATACATACATATGTGAATAATAACAACAATAATAATATAAAGCACTACCATTTATATTTCCCTTACTATGGACCAGGCAGTGTACTAACCATTCTCCTTTTTCTTAATGTTCATAGTGCCTTTCTTCATTATAAATAATCATGACAGAAGACAAATATCCATAACAAGAGAATGATATATACATATGAGGAAATACTACTCAGCCACGAAAAGTAATGACCTACTGATAGACACAAAATGGAGGAATTCAAGTACATTACAGTGAATGAAATAGTTGGACAGCAAAAAATGCATATTGTATGGTGTCATATCCTCTCGAATAGACAGAAATCATCTGTAAAAAGTCTCCAGCCATGATTGCCTCGGTGCTGAAGAGAAATTGGGAAAGATTGGGAGAGGATTCTGAGGCATGCGGGCTCTCCTCTTAAATTACTGGATTATACTGATTAGCTTTTTATTCAGGATTTTGACCTCTCAGTAATAAGAGAAATTGGCCTGTAAGTTTGTTTCTTATCTATCTATCTATCTATCTATCATTTGTCTATCTATCTATCTGTCTATCTATCTATCTATCTATCATCTATTTTTAAGTAGTTAGCATACAGTGCCATATTGGTTTCTGGAGTAGAATTCAGTGATTGATTCATCACTTACATAAAATACCCCGTGCTTGTCATCACAAGTGCCCTCCTTAATACCCATCATCTATCTAGCCCACCCCTCACACTTCCATCACCCCTCAGTTTGTTCTCTATGGTTAAGAGTCTCTAATCGCTTGTTTCTCTCTCTCTTTTTCTTTTCCCCTTCCCGTATACTCATCTGTTTTCTTTCTTAAATTCCACATATGAGTGGAATCATAGGGTATTTGTCTTTCTCTGACTGACTTATTTTGATTAGCATAATGCACTCTAGCTCCACCCATGTTGCTGTAAATAGCACTATTTCATTGTTTGACGGCTGAGAATTATTCCATTGTATATATGTATATACCACTTTTTCTTTATCCATTCATCAGTTGATGAACATTTGGACTCTCTCCATAGTTTGGCTATTGTTGATAATGCTGCTATAAACACTGGGGTGCATGTATCCCTTCGATGTGTATTGTCGTATCCTTTGGGTAAATACCTAGTAGTACAATTGCTGAGTCATAGAGTAGTTCTATTTTTAACTTTTTGAGGAACCTTCATACTGTTCTCCAGAGTGGTGCGCCTGTTCACATTCCCACCAACAGTGCAAGAGGGTTTCCCTTTCTCCCTGTCCTTGCCAACTTTGTTGTTTCCTGTGCTGTTAATTTTAGCCATTCTGACAGGTGGGAGGTGACATCACATCATAGATTTGATTTGTATTTCCCTGATGATGAGTGATGTGGACCATCTATTCACATGTCTGTTAGCCATCTGGATGTCTTCCTAGGAAAAATGTCTATTCGTTTCTTAACTGGATTATTTGATTTTGGGGTGCTGAGTTTTATAAGGTCTTTGTAGATTTCAGATACTAACCCTTTATCAGATATATCATTTGCAAATATCTTCTCCCTTTCCAAAGATTGCCTTTTAGTTTTTTTTTGATTGTTTCTCTGTGCAGAAAGTTTTATTTGATGAAATCCCAATAGTTCATTTTTCTTTTGTAGGAGATCTATCTAATAAGTTGTATAGCCAATGTCAAAGAGGTTGCTTCCTGTGTTCTCCTCTAGGATTTTGATGGTTTCCTGCCTCACATTTAAGTCTTTAATCCATTTTGAATTTATATTTGTGTATGATATAGGAAAGCAGTCTAGTTTCATTCTTCTGCACGTTGCTGTCCAGTTTTCCCAATACCATTTGTTGAGGAGACTGTCTTTTTTCCATTGGATATTCTTTCCTGCTTTATTGAACATTAGTTGACCATATAGTTGTGGGTCCATTTCTGGGTTTTGTATTCTGTTCCATTGATCTATGTGTCTGTTTTCATGCCAGTACATACTGTCTTGAAGACTACAGCTTTGTAATATAGCTTGAAGTCCAGAACTCTGATGCCTCCTGCTTTGCTTTCCTTTTTCAAGATTGCTTTGGCTATTCAGGCTCTTTTGTGGTTCCATGAAAAGTTTAGGATTGTCTGTTCTAGCTCTGTGAAAAATGCTGGTGGTATTTTGATATGGGTTGCATTAAATGTGTAGATTGCTTTGGGTTGTATAGAGTTTTTAACAATAATTGTTCCAGTCCATGAGCATGGGCTGTTTTTCCATTTCTTTGTGTCATCTTCAATTTCTATCATAAGTGTTCTATAGTTTTGAGAGTACAGATCCTTTACCTCTTTGGTTAGGTTTATTCTTAGGTATCTTATGGTTTTTGGTGCATTGTAAAGGGGATTGATTCCTTGATTTTTTTTTTTTTTGCTGTTTCATTATTGGTGTATAGATATGCAACAGATTTCTATATATTAATTTTATATTGGGCTCCCTGCTCAGAGGGGAAGCCTGTTTCTCCCTCTCCCTCTGCTTGCTGCTCCCCCTGCTTGTGTGTTCTAATAAATAAATAAAAATCTTAAAAAAAAGAAAAAAGTAAGAAATCATAGACTTATACCTTCATTTCAGTTATTATATACTTTTGTTGTGGATATCTATACAATTATGAAGAGTTTCAATACTGTCAACAGTGGTAAAGGTTGAGACAAGAAGTTTACAGGAGTCTTAATAGAAACTCAAAACTCAAGTTGATTGGAGAGGGACACCTGAAATACCCAGAAAATTTTTTTTGAAAATATATAATAAAACAAAAGAAAACCAAATACAATCCACCTCACCCCTCAAAAAAAAATTTATACTATATGAGAAGACAGACTATATATAAAATTATATTGAGTATTTTTAAACAATTGATGAGTGAGCAATGTTAAAATGAATCATAAAATATGAAAAAATTTAGGCAATTTAAGCAGCCTCTGTTGTACAATAAAGATGATATGAATGAAGTACTATTCACTGAGTGATAGTATTGAAATAAGAGTTTTTCTTTAATTTAATTTTATTATGTTAATCACCATACATTACATCATTAGTTTTTTTTTTTTTTTAAGATTTTATTTATTTATTCATGAGAGACAGAGGGGGAGAGAGAGAGAGAAGCAGAGGGAGAAGCAGGCTCCCAAGGAGTAGGGAGCCCGATGCGGGACTCGATCCCAGGACCCTGGGATCATGACCTGAGTCGAAAGCAGGCGTTTAACCATCTGAGCCACCCAGGCGCCCTCATCATTAGCTTTTGATGTAGTGTTCCATGATTCATTGTTTGCCTATAACACCCAGTGCTCCATTCAATACATGCCCTCTTTAATACCCATCACCAGGCTAACCTATCCCCCCACCCCCCTCCCCTCTGGAACCCTCAGTTTGTTTCTCAGAGTCCATAGTCTCTCATGCTTTCTCCCCCCTTCGATTTTCTCCCCTTCATTTTTCCCTTCCTATTATCTTCTTTTTTTTTTTAATCATATAAGGTATTATTTGTTTCAGAGGTACAGATTTGTAATTCAACAGCTTTACACAATTCACAGCGCTCACCATAGAACATACCCTCCCCAATGTCTATCACCCAGCCACCCCATCCCTCCCACCCCCACCACTCCAGCAACCCTCAGTTTGTTTCCTGAGATTAAGAATTCCTCATATCAGTGAGGTCATATGCTACATGTCTTTCTCTGAATGACTTATTTTGCTCAGCATAATGCCCTCCAGTTCCATCCATGTCATTGCAAATGGCAAGATTTCATTCCTTTTGATGGCTGCATAATATTCCATTGTATATATACACCACATCTTCTTTATCCATTCATCTGTCAATGGACATCTTGGCTCTTTCCATAGTTTGGCTATTGTGGACATTGCTGCTATAAACATTGCGGTGCATGTACCCCTTCAGATCACTACATTTGTATCTTTGGGGTAACTACCCAGTAGTGCAATTGCTGGGTCGTAGGGTAGCTCTATTTTCAACTTTTGAGGAACCTCCATACTGTTTTCCAGAGTGGTTGCACCAGCTTGCATTCCCACCAACAGTGTAGGAGCGTTCCCCTTTCTTCTTTTTTTTTTTTTTAAGATTTTATTTATTTATTTGACAGAGAGAGACAAAGCGGGAGAAAGAACACAAGCAGGGGAGTGGGAGAGGGAGAAGCAGGCCTCCTGCTGAGCAGGGAGCCCGATGCGGGGCTCGATCCCAGGACCCTGGGATCATGACCTGAGCCGAAGGCAGACGCTTAACGACTGAGCCACCCAGGCGCCCCAAGGGTTCCCCTTTCTCCGCATCCCCGCCAACATCTGTCGTTTCCTGACTTATTAATTTTAGCCATTCTGACTGGTGTGAGGTGGTATCTCATTGAGGTTTTGAATTGTATTTCCCTGATGGTGAGCGATGTTGAGCACTTTTTCATGTGTCTCTTGGCCATTTGGATGTCTTCTTTGGAAAAATATCTGTTCATGTCTTCTGCCCATTTCTTGATTGGATTATTTGTTCTTTGGGTGTTGAGTTTGACAAGTTGTTTATAGATCTTGGATACTAGCCCTTTATCTGATATGTCATTTGCAAATATCAAAAGAAGAGATTTTCTTTTCAAAGAAAAATTTTGTCATGACTATGAAAGGGAAGTGCTCAAAATATAAGAAAGCTATAATCCCTATCTTCTATAATTGGAAACCAAATGATAATGTTTACCATGGGTAAATAAAGATGCAACAGTGCATGACAAGAGTTAAAACAATGAAAAGTATTGCCTCTAGAGAGTGGGATGATGTTCAGAGAAAAAGAGGCCAGTGAGCATCTGCTATTGATTTTTTTTAAAAAGATTTTATTTATTTATTTGACAGAGAGTGGGAAAGAGAGTGAGAGCAAAAGCAGGGGGTGCACCAGAGGGAGAAGGAGAAGCACTGAGCAGGGAGCCTGATGCAGGATTCGATACCAGGACCCCGGGATGATGACCTAAGCCAAAGGCAGACATTTAACCGACTGAGCCAGTTAGGTGCCCCTACTATTGATTTTTTATAAGTTCACTGCACTATGTGACTTTAACATTGTGTACATTTATTACTCAAATATGAACAAAAAGCAACTTAAAAGTACAATTGAGAACGTTAAAATATAAAACAAGCACAGGACAGATAAAGTGAAATAAACTTCACTTATAAAGGTACTGAAAATACAAACCTATGTATATGTCTATGTATATGTAGTAAAAATACACATACCCACATAGGAAAGCAATTTTAATTGCATTTCTGTTGTTTTACCGTTCACATGAAAAGGCTAACAAAGAGGACTGGATTGAGAAATAGAAATTATCATAATATTTGTCTCCTTGAAGTTTTTAAAAACATATAGATACAATGCATTCTTACCACAGGAGATGTAAAAATGTTTTAACTTGTCATCATTTGAAAATTATTTTTATGAACATGATTTGCATCCAGTTTAAATTGTGATGAAAAGGAATAAATGTGTTCTACTTCCTCTCCCCCAAGCAATTGAGGGAGATTATGACTACTTTTTTGGAAGTGATTAAGAAAAACAGAATGAGTCACAAATGCTAGAAGTTAAACAGAGCTGAAATGGTAAATTATTTCAGAGCAGATGTTTAAAGGAAATGAAACCAACATTTGAGAAGAAAGAATGGGTATTAGAGAATTGGAGTAATCTTTTCAGTGACTTTTTCTATAGTCTACTTTTGACAGACACCTGCCAAATCACTAACTGCGTGGAAACTGTTGCTTTAGAAAGTGGTCCAGTTTCATTCTTCTGCATGTTGCTGTCCAGTTTCCTCAACACCATTTGTTGAAGAGACTGTCTTTTTTCCATTGGATATTCCTTCCTGCTTTGTCGAAGATTAATTGACCATATAGTTGTGAATTCCTGAAACTAACAGTACTTATTGACACCTACCCTCTGTAAAATACTTCCCATAAATAAGGTTGAAGTATTAAAAATGATATCCCTATTTTGTGTATTGAGACTTATAAATAGAAATGCTTTATGATGGGCACCTGGGTGGCTCAGTCAGTTAAGTGTCTGCATTCGGCTCAGGTCATGATCCCAGGATCCTGGTATGGAGCCCAGCATCAGGCTCCCTGCTCCTCAGGGAGCCCGCTTCTCCCTCTCCCTCGGCCTGTTGCTCCCCTTGCTTGTGCACACACACACTCTCTCTCTCTCTCTGTCATATAAATAAATAATATCTTTAAAAAAAGGAAATGCCTTATGAGTTGGCCATGATTTTACAATCACTTGAATAATTTGGAGGAATATTTCAATTTCAGCTCTGTTTTTCTCCAAAACCGAAACTTGTCCACAGCACTATGCTGCCTTATACACTTAGGATAATTCTGTTTTTGTTTGTTTGGGAGAATGTCAAATAAAGAATGTGTAAGTAAAAATCAAATTTTTTTAATTCTGAATATATGCTTAGGAGTAATGCAATGTCACTTAATTCACCTATCCAAACATTCATAGCAGTGAATTAATAGATGGGTGCTTAAAGGAAAAATTTATCCCTTCTTCATTCATAGACAAACAAAACAAACTTAATCATTACCTACTGTGGTAAGCAGAATAATGGGTCCCCAAATATATACATGTCCTACTTCTCAATACATGTGAATGTGTAAAGTTATATGACAATGGAGAATTAAGGGTGCAGATGAAATTAAGGTTGATGATTAGAGGCCCTGAGATGGGAAGATTATCCTGGGTTATCCAGCTGGGCCTAATAAAATCACAAGGGTCTTTATAAGTGGAAGAGTAAGGTAAAAGAGAAAGAACCAGAGAGATGGTACTGTGATGAATACTCAGCTCAATGTTGATGCAGATATAGTGCAGAGGAGGACTGGAGCCATGAACTTAGGAATGTGGGCAGCTTCTTGAAGCTGGAAAAGTCTAGGAAATGGACTCTCCCTTCAAACTCTGGAAGAAATGGAGCCCTATCTGCTAACACCTTGGCTTTAGCCCATTTATACTCATTTTGGACTTTCAAACTGCAGAACTATACAGTAATAAATTTGTGTTCTTTTAAGCCATTAAATTTGTGGTATTCTCCTACAGCAGAGAAAGGAAACTATGACAAAACTTTATTCATATTAGGTTTTTGGCTGATACTGTAACAAAAAGATTAATAAGAGAAAAACAGTTCATTAACAAGTGCAGTAGACATCATACAGGAGAAACTTGAACAAAAAGTAACTCAAAGTGGGGGCTCATAACTCCAGCTTATATAACATCTTCAAAAAAGAACAATAAATTTATAGAGAAATGCCAGGACAAAAGAAAACAGTTTTAGGTTTCCAAGGGCAGCAAACTGTGAGAAGATAAATATATGGTAGGGAAGAATTAGAGTAAAGTATGTTTGCAGATTCCTCTTGTGCCATATCTGTGCTGATAAGAATCTGTCTCCAGTAGAGGGAAAATTTACCCCCTTCCTTAGGCAAAAAGAGAGAGAGTAGAGGGAGCTTTCCTTGTATTTGCTGCTTCTTCAAACTTCCTTAAGTTTAAAAGAACCTTTAATGTCAATAATTTGAGTAACACATTCTGGTTTCCTTCACTACTACACACTAGTATCTTCTTTGGGTGTTAGCTACAGATGATGAAACAAGAGAGAAAAGGCTTCTGGTCCTGTAAGAGCTTAAATTTTAGTATTACTAAAGGAAAAAAAAAACTAGCAAACAAAATTAGACTGAAAGTAACTATCAAGGGAGGGGCGCCTGTGTAGCTCAGTCCATTAGGCGTCTTACTTTTGATTTCCACTTAGGTCATGAATTGAGGGTTCTAGGATCAAGCCCCTAGTTGGGCTCCACACTCAGTGCGGAGTCTGCTTGAGATTCTCTCCCTCTCCTTTTGCTCTTCCTCTCTCTCTCTCTCAAACAAATAACTCTTAAAAAAAAGTAAGTAACTATGAAGGGAAAAGGAGGGTGAAAGAAAAAGAATGTCTTACTCAAAATAGATCTTCAGTTTGCAGTGGGCTAGAATCCCTCAGAAAACAACACAGGCACTGATAACTATAAAATAGGAGTCAAGCTCAGAATATTGTAAAATAGTATTTCCAAGACAGAACAGTGAGTTCACGAATTATGGAGTAGAGGAGCTGATGCTTAGAGAATAGAATTACGGCATTTTGACAAGAAAGAGCTTACCAAGTAAAAGGGTGTAAGTTGATTTTGGAATAACAGTGGAAGGTAGAATTTTAAAAGCTAGGGTAGGTAGTTTAGACTTTAAAAAATACAAAGAAAATCATCAAATGATTTAAGAAAGGGAGTGACATTATCATATATAAATATTTTTAGGATGACTTCCTGCAGATGGATAATTGCTAAATGGAACATGAATAAAAGCAGTTTTGGAGAAGAGTATGGTGGCGTTGATTAGCTTAATGGCAGTAAAATGCAGAGAGTTAAATAGAAATGAGACAGGGCAAGAATTGCTAATGGAATGGATGGGGAGGAGAAAGATGAAAAAAGGATGAGTTATTGTTAGGTTTCTAATTAACTGAATAGATGTCAATGCAATTTACTAAAATGGGAGAGATTTGCTAAGGAAGTTTTGGGAGCAAAATATGGAGTTTCATGTTAATAGGTTAACCTTGAGAAGATTAGTAAAAATCTAGATTAAAATATTAAGTAAGTTATTCAACACATAAATATGTATCTGTAAACACCCATACACATATAAATCAAACACATACATGAAATATATATATATATAATAGACATAATATGTATATATATAAATATACATATTTACATAGGTAAATGTACAAATATAATTTAATGAGTTAGGGCACTGTATTTTATTTGGGATTTTTATTTTTTTATTTTTTATTGTTTTTCAACATTTTATTTATTTGACAGAGAGACACAGCGAGAGAGGAAAAACAAGCAGGGGGAGTGGGAGAGGGAGAAGTAGGCTTCCCGCGGAGCAGGGAGCCTGATGTGTGGCTCGATCCCAGGACCCTGGGATCATGACCTGAGCCAAAGGCAGACGCTTAACCATCTGAACCACCCAGACGCCCTTATTTGGGATTTTTAAAAGATAAATGTACTTTAGGCTTGGCCGCCACCATGAACAACACAGTAACTATCCGGACCAGGAAGTTCATGACTAACTGACTACTTCAGCAGAAACAGATGGTCATTGATGTTCTTCATCCCAGAAAGGCAACAGTACCTAAGACAGAAATTCGGGAAAAACTAGCCAAAAAGTACAAGACCACACCAGATGTCATATTTGTGTTTGGCTTCAGAACCCATTATGGTGGTGGCAAGACAACTGGCTTTGGCATAATTTATGATTCCTTGGATTATGCAAAGAAAAATGAACCCAAACACAGACTTGTAAGACATGGCCTATATGAGAAGAAAAAGACATCAAGAAAACAGCAAAAGGAACGCAAGAACAGAATGAAGAAAGTCAGGGGGACTGCATAAGCCAATGTTGGTGCTGGCAAAAAGAAAAAGGAGTAAAGATGCTGCAGTGGCTTTATCTGCGGTGATTGTGCAGATTTTTCACGAGAGGATCAATAAACTAAGAATGTTAATGTGGAAAAAAAGATAAATGTACTTTAGCAATGTTACTAATAACATTTATTGAGTTTATTAGTAATAGATTCTTGAGGCTATAGTTAATGAGCTGTTATAATGTCATTGACTAAAATAGATCATGTGTGGGGAAAAGAGATACAACTCTAAGTGAACTCTAAGCTTACATTTATTATTATAAGATTATAAACGAACAGTTCTTGGAACCAGTTAAAAACAATAAAAAAAACAAACTGATGTTATAGAAATGCTTTTTGATGTTTTCAAAATAGATTATAAATATGTATTTTAGATATCAAGACAGATAACACATTGAACTTAAATAAAATTGTATGATAACTGGTCTGTAAATATTCATTAATATGCTTACTTTTCTATCCAAACAAGCACTAATTGTTAAGTGCTTTGAATTCTCAAAAGCATTTGTGTCCCGTCAAGTTTTCTGCTATTGGCATGTGGCATATGGTGTTAATCAAATTTCATCAAAACTAAATTAAAGATATTTATGGCTTGTGATTATAATTTTACAAGTGTGAAATATCTGCCAGAAGCCAGGGAGATCAGCAGAGGATTTGTGTGTAAAACCACAAGAATGGATGAGATAACTCAAGAAGTATAAAGAGAAGGAAGGAAGGAAGGAAGGAAGGAAGGAAGGAAGGAAGGAAGGAAGGAAGGAAGGAAGGAAGGAGGGAAGGAAGGAAGGTAGGTAGGTTGGTTGGGATGGTTGGGAGAGAAAGAAAACTCAGTACTGGAACCTGAAGAGCTTCTTCAATATCTTCCCAAGATATTGGGTAAAGTACAAATGTCAAATGAGGTGGGAGGAAAACCCCAAGAAACCAGTGTGATTTAATCCAAGATAAAATCATGAGATAGCCATCCTCCATATTAAATAAACAGTTGAGCAAAATGAGGACAGAAGTCTATACCAAAATGTAAACAGTGGTCTCCAAGATTTCATTCCCTGAGATGGAAAGTCTATGGAACTTCCCTTGACAATGGGGAAAAGCCAGATTGCTGATTGAGTGCAGGATGTGGGCTTCCCCAGTTTAGTTCAGTAGGTAAGACACTTTTGATCCTGACTGCAGTGCAGGCACAATTAGCTGTTTGCCTATGCTGAAGAGAGAAAGCAGAGACACCTGTATAAATGAAAACTAGGCCTGATAACTGACTTTTGACATAATCACTAATATATCAACTTCATATCTGACTTATATAACAATCTTCTCTAGGAGGGAATAATTTATGTCTTGGGACAACTTCTTAATCTAGCAAAATGGAATAAAAATTTCAATAGTTCTTCTTTATGTATAAGCTAAAATTTATACCCCTAATAGAGGATTCAGTTTTCTTCACAGCCCCATCCTAGCTTTCACTGAAAACATCCTCCTGTTATCCTTTACATGGATTTTGTAGTTACCAACTAACTACAAAAATGTGTATTCTTAATCAAGTTTGACACCCTTATTAATAAACCTTTTAAGTTGAAGTGTAACCTTCATACAGAAAAGTCACACTAATTATAAATAAGCTCAATGAATTATCGCGAAGTGAACACATCATTGTAAACACCTTGCAGCTCAATAAATAGAACATCACTTGCATACCACAAAAGTCTCCTTATCCACCTTGCCCATCACTATGTTCTTTCTCCTTCCTGATAGACACAATACTAAATTACAATAAATTTTTATCAGTTTTCAGTTTTTTGTAAGTGAATTCAGAGAATATATATTATTTTGTAAGTGCCTTCTTTAATCAATGTTAGTGGGTTTCATCCATGTTATATTGAATGGTAATGTTGTTTTTGTTTATTTGTATTGCCATACAGTTTTTCACCTGATGATTGTACCTCATTTTATCTACTCAAGTTTGATGGGCAATTGCAATTAATACTGCAATCAATATCTATGTATATGGTGAGTATATGTACACATATAAACTAAGGTACAAACTGTCTAAATTACCTGACATTCAAAGATTCAGGGGAAGGAATCCCTGGCTGAAAACCATAAAATCAACAAAGTTTGAATACAATAAAGAGTTGGTTATCATCACAAAACAAAATATGCGTGCGTACACACACACACACACACACACACACACACACACACACACACACCTATTCACAAAGGGGAGACTAGTAACAACAAAGTCATAAAAGCAGATAGGACCCACATCCTGTGGGTCTTGTCTATGATAACTGAGTATGCATTTCAATGAGATGTTGAAAGATTTTTTAAATCACTTTATTGAGGTATGATTAACATACAAAATGCTACAGTTATATCATACGTTATAGTCCAGGCTAAGGATCATGACGATTTGTTCCATGTACTTACAGTGAAGGTGAAGGGTAAAGTGGATTGATTATTGAGGTATCATTGATAAATTAGTTGGTATGGGAAAAATTTGAAGAATAACAAGAGGCATCAGTGACAACTCTGAGGTTTAAATTGAGCAATTAGACAGATGTAGCCTCTATTTCCCAAAGACAAGGAGGTTCAGAATTGATGATGGACAAACTAAGGCAAAAAAAAAAAATTTGGTGACTTTAAGGAAAAATTTCAAATTACTCATCTAGGAGATAATTTGGCATCTGAATCAACATAAGAGAATGGATAAGGAAGAAAGCTATATATATTGCCCATCTATTAAATATTAGTTACTGTTACAGTTAGAAACTTTATAAATATATTACTTATTTTAAAAAAGTTCTACAGTGTAGCTAATAAGAGGGCTAATAATATGTTGCTATTAAAAACAGCTTAAGAAATTCTCCATGATATGTTTTTCTCATAAAATGTGATGAGTCAGGATCACATGTAGTTTTTTAGAAAATATATTATATTTCACTTGTCTCTCCAAGTGTCTCCTCCATAGGACATCATGGTACTCTTCCATTGTAACATTCAGTGTGATTACTCTGACAAAGAAATGACTATATTGCAAATTAACAGCCACAGAGAAAGGAGTTTGGTGCCAAGACTATCATGGACATTGTAATAAGGGTGAAGCAGTCTTTGCAGGAAGTACAATATCTATTATGGTCTGTTTTATATCAAGGAAAGGTAGAATCGCAATTCAAAGATTCTGATTTTTTTCCCCTTAGAAATGAATCAGATGCCAGAATTTAAGGTAAAGGAGCAGTTGTCTAGGACATTTTCCAGTTTCCATTAAAATAATGAGGTATTTAAAAAACTATATATGTAGATTTTTAAATGGTCAGCAATAATGTGACAATTTGACATAAATATACATCCACAGTTTAATAAAATGGTAACTTTGTGTCACTCCCCATATAAAAAAATGAAACTACAATGTCATAAAGTAAACAATTTGAATTGCAATTAAAATGAGATTACATTAAATTACTGTTTTTGTTCTTGCTTTTACTACTTCACATGAGTATAAGATTTTTATTATTGACAATATGTTTACATATTTTGTTTAGTTTTTTTATCCTCTCAGAGCCCTCTCCAATGACTTCTTTTTTCTTAAGTTTTTATTTAAATTCCAGTTAGTTAACGTACAGTCTAATATTTGTTTCAGGTGTACAATATAGTGACTCAAAACTTCCATACAACACCCAGTGCTCAGATTTTTCTGGAATCAATCACCATTTTTCATCATTTAGTAGAAAACTCATACATTTGGGTTTTTTTTGTTTTTTATCAAAGATTTTATTTATTTGAGAGAGTGAGAGAGAGAGCAGGAGTGGAGAGAGGGGCAGAGAGAACGTAAACGTAAACATAAACGTAACATAAATGTAAACATAAATGTAAACGTAAACAATATACGTTTAAAGGAAATATAGTAGAAATTTTATTTCTCTCTCTAGGTAACTATCTACAATCTGAAGCATTAGCAGCCTAATTATTTTCATTGTACATGTGTTTCACTGATCTGCCACTAGTAAATTTCTTAAATCCTGTGTTAGGAAGGCATTCCCAGTGTTTATGATAAAAAATACAATAACTAAATTAGAAATATTACTTTAAAATGGTTGAGGAATTTAATAGTCATTATCCTCCTTTAAAAAACAATCCAGTCTCCTAATTTTCAAACTCCAGTCTCCTAATTTTCAAACTCAGGCATTGATAACATATTGTTTAATACATAACATTTTCAGATTTCAGATCTTTATTAAAATTTTGTGAATTTTTCTCCTATCTCGTTGTGAAGTTTGAAACATGTGCACATATTTTTCCACAGGTTAATAAGAAGTATTCGATTTCTGCCTGATTTCCTGTATTATCATTTTGGGAATAATTTCAGCCCTCTTAAAATTTTTTGTTTAAAGATTTTATTTATTTATTTAACAGAGAGAGACACAGTGAGAGGGAACACAAGCAGGGGGAGTGGGAAAGGGAGAAGCAGGCTTCCCGCAGAGCAGGGAGCCCGATGTGGGACTCGATCCCAGGACCCTGAGATCATGACCTGAGCCGAAGGCAGACGCTTAACGACTGAGCCACCCAGGTGCCCTTAAAATATTTCATACAGTCATTTTACTTCATTTTTTTTCCCAAAAGGATATTTATTTTGTGACGATATCAAGTCTGAAATTATATACCTTTGTATGAATGTGTATTCTGAATGTGAATCAGCAAAACATGTGATGTCTATAAGTAGTATTCATTATGTCCCTCCATTATCGAAATATGACACTCACCAACAGCTGAAGCTTCTTCCTGCCTTTTTCTCTTGCTAGAAACTATTATTTGTTTCCATTCCTTTCTTCTCTCTCCCTGGTATTTACCATTTACCATATTTTTCTTATGTGGTTATTTCCTCTGAGTGGTGAGTGAGCATAATACTTTTTTGTGACTCTCCTCTGACAGAAAATAATTTCAAATATTGAACTTGATTATTCAGTGATTACAGACTCTCTTGAATTCTATTTAATGGATTAATTTGGATACCTATTAGATCCCAGATCCTATATTTGACATATTTTTTAAAATTAAAAATGTAATATTAACTTATGCTCTAAAAGCTTACCCATATGATGCATGTGTTTGGAGGGGAAACAAATACATATAGAAATATTAAAAGTACATTTATAGAGAAATGTACATGAAACTCAACATGGTGACATATCAAGCCTCATTGATAACCTAAAAAAAAAAAATTCTTTAAAATGAGGAAGAGATGCTCATTACAAAGTGAAAAAGTATATTTTAACATTCATTGTGAACAGTAAAATTAAAAAATATTGCAAAAACTTATTAAATTTATCTTGCATTTAACAAATAAAAGTTGTATTTGTATACATATTTGTATATTTGATTCTTGCATCAAAATCTGAATCTAGTGGTGATTATCTGTTTGATTTTTTAACATTACAGTGTAAAATAATGTTATCAAGTTTTGTACTTCATGTTTGACTTTTTCAGGAAAATCATAAAGGGAACTATTTTTTTTCCTAAAAATAATCAAGAGAGGCCTCAATTGTCTAAAGAAGCTTATTTTCCTTTTTTTTTTTGATGCTTCTACCTGTTATTTTCTCTTTTTCTTTTACCATGATTTTTAACCCTTCTCTAGCACCACTTTCATCTACTTGATGAAATTCTATTTTGGGGCTATATTTGTAATTTTACTTTGCAACTGATTTACACTGTATATTTACTGTAAATCCCACAATCAGCAAGTAACCGATGCACAAACAGACTGATGTTACAGGTAAGGAATGGAATCCATACTTGGAAAAAAAAGATGTTTTAGAGAGGTTTAATTTAATAAGTTGCCATTTAGTAATATTGGCTTATCATGACTCTTTTTTTTTTTTAATGCACAGTGGTAACTCAAATAAGGAATCCCTGTATAAAGAGGATCCCTCTAGTTAGAATAAGAAAGTGATAGGATGAGGCAAAAGCAGGACAGGACATTCCAGACATTTGGGGTAAAATAAGAAAAGGCATGGATAGTACAATGTGTTTGTAAAGCAAATTATATAAACGCTGTTACAGAATGGTTATTTATGTAGTAGCAGAAATGCATGTATGAGGTGCTAGAGATGAAAACAGAGGCAACTCTAATGTACCACAAAGAATGTATTTTATCATAAAGGGAATGAAAACCATTGAAAAGCTTCCAACCAGGAACCATAAGCTGGTCAGATTTGTGTTTAAGTTACAAACTTTGCTGGCAGGAAAACAAATTGATCTAATGGGGAAAAACTGGAGGAAAAGAGACAAGTTAGGAAGTTACAGCAATCATTTGGAGGAGTAGTGTATTAGCCAGGGTTCAATGACACATAAAATTACCCATCACAGGCAGTCAGGACACAGATAAGGGGATTAATCTACTCTGCAACAAAGAAGCAAAACAAGCAAGACTTATTGACTATATGTCAAAAGTTTTAAAGAAGGAAGAGTTAAAGACAAATTTCTGACTGGAGAGATTAAAAGATGATGAAGGCAGAGGAAGAAAAGTGAGGATGAACAGAAAGAACAGATCTGGGGCAGACATTTGTAGACTCTAAAATGCCTCTGGCAAATGTGCAGAGTTATACAGCAGAAAAAGGGGTCTATGAGTCTGAAGCACATCTGTGAAAAGTTGGTGGAGAACTGTTAAGTTTGTTGGTCCTTATCTGACAAGTACTAATGGAAATGAAGTAAAGGAAAGGAAATACTAAAAGTGATTTTTAAAAAGTGAATTGAAGTGGATATATATACAAAACTGAATAAAAATAAAGTAAAAGTAATACTTGGGAGAAAGCTAATGAGATTCTGTTTTTATGTAAGACATCCAGATAGAGATAATCTGAAAAGAGAGTGATGTTCCAAAATTTTTGTCCTCCAAGTATGTCAATCTAAACTGGATCTACAGATTAGTTAACATTTGAAATACAAAGTTGTAGTTAGAGCAATGACAATAAGTAAATTTCTTAGGAAAATTGTATAGAAAAGTGGGATGCTAGAATTTTAGAAAAATAGAAAGAGAGACAACTAAATAATGGTGCTAAGTAAGTTTATTGGTTCTATTTCTACTTTTCATACCTTCCTTCTAGATCTTTTACCAGAAGCAGAAGTAGAATCAGTAAAATATATTTGGAAAGAATGCAAAAGAGTAAAGAATTCAATAAAGAGGACATGATGAATATAAAACAGATTCTAGAATTTTCTGTAAGAAAAAATGAGATGGTACCTAATGGAATGACAAATCATGAGATCAATAATGGCATTAAGATATTATGCAAAAGACAAAGGAAGAGCTCAGATTGAAGTATGTTAAGAGGTGAGCATAGATTTAAAAAATGGTGCCTTCCGTTTCATGGTAAGCTATCACAGGGTACAGAGATATGGGAGGGTTCATTTTTTGTGTGGTGGGGAAAGGTCTAAGCATATTTCTAGATTGGCTTAAACAGCAAAATAGCAATAGATCTAATGTATTTAAAAAGGTTTTCAATGAGATAGGTATGGATTGGACTAGGAAAACCTGTGGAGGAACTGGAAGAAGAGAGGGCCCTCTGAGAAGGATACATGTGCATGTATGTGTGTGTAAGTGTGTGTCTGTAGAATTTATTTTTAGTGCAAACATACTTAAATGATGCAGTGTCTGCCCAATGGCTTTAACTTTCTTGAAGGAAGTAGGAGATGGTTATGCTAGTATCAGCAGAAGAATACAAATGTGAAAACATCATTGAAATACATGAAGGGACAAAATCAGTGAAGAATAGTACCAATTGCCCTATACCAATTAGAAATATTTATCTGAAGTCATCCAGCAGTACTAAAGTCTTAGAAACTCTCTAAGAATTATTAACTTCTTGGACACAGAGCTGAAAGGCAAACTAAAATTAAGTCTTACAAGTTTTCAAAGATATTTTCCCCTTTTTGTTAAGCAAACATATATGATATGTGCCTAATTTTGGCATGTATCAGTTGTAAATAAATGAACCCAGTTAAGGTTATCTCTAAAGAGGGCAATGCTGAATGGTAAATCAAATCTTGGTTTCATTTTTCTTAGACTCACTTTGCCTTCAGAGCAAGCACTGATGCTAGTAGTGAGGACGAGAAAATAGAAGTAAATCCAACTTAATAGGTGAAACTGTATTTGCTATGCTCTCAGTGGGTCTCTGTCTCTGAGAAAGGCTGCTTCAAATACGCTTTCTAAAAACAGTGGAATTATATACAGTAGAGGAATCATCCTGAAGGTGAAAATTCCTGCTGTTTTCAAAGGAAACATGATAGAAACACAGACCTGTACAGAAACACTTTTCCAAAAATAGTGCTGTCTTCTGAGGATTTGGCCTATACAGTGAATGACATTTTCTGTACAGAAGAGTACAAATTACTATAAGGTTTTCATATATGATTCCAAAAGTTTAAAGTGACGATATGAGATTATGGAATCAATGTTGATAAACACAAAAGCTAAAAAACTGAACCATCCAACTCATCATATTCTCAATTTCTCTCTCATTCTCTCATTTTCTCTCTCCTTCAAACACACACACACATGAGGTGCAGTTAGAGAGAATAACTCAGTATTTAGATAAGATAATCTCTCATCTATTTTGATCAGGGAAGCAGCTATGAGTCCGTATCAATCAATAAATAGGTCTTTGAAATTTTCCTTTCTATCACCATGGGAATAACTTTCCCAGAAGTTGTCTGGGTGGTTTTATTAAAATTACTGCTAGGTGCTTTTAAAGAGAGAAAAACTATCTGACTCTACTGTGTTTGCACTCTGCTGACACAAATGGCAACAATAATAGTAGCCATTAACACCATATGATGATGGTTAATACAAGTTTCATCAACCCAAACCTGTGTGTTCCCATCTCCACTACAATACCCATGCTTGGTATTCCTTTTTTATTTATGACACTGTCTTTCCTTTCCTTTTCTTTTCTTTTTCTTTTCTTTTCTTTGAGATGAGGAGAGGCAGAGGGAGAGGCAGAGAGAGAATCTCAAGTAGACTCCGACTGAGTGCAGAGCCTGACATGGGGCTTGATCTCACAACCCTGAGATCATGACTTAAGCCAAAATCAAGAGTCAGATGCTTAATGGACTGAGTCACCCAGACACCGCTATGACACTGTCTTAAATGCAGATTTTCATCTATCATTGCTAGAACAGAACTCTAACACTAATGTTCAGCTACTAAAAATGAATATGGTTCTACTGGTCATTTTAGTCTGCATCTGTTCTGATTGTTTGGCGCCTGTACCATATTGGTAGTTATGTATTTAAATTGCCTATAGCATGATCTGTACATTTAGATGTATTTAAAACCCCCTTTTCCTCCAACTGACCAACATTTCCAGAAGGCAGTTTGAAAATTCTATTGATGTTCAACAAGTGTTCCCCTGAACGTTCCTTGTTTTTATTAAACGATTACTATCACTATGGTTCTTATTTTCCTTACCACACATAAAAGTGTTTCTTTTTTTATGCTACATATAACTCAGAGTATGGAAGTGGCATAAGTATAGCTCTTGCTTCCAAACACTATTGTCAAAATATGTTTTTCTATCATGTGATAAAAATTCTGTTTCTTCTATCATGTTATGTTTCTATTGTATTCCCATGACTTTTATATAAGGATTAATGATTTACCTATTGCTAACCCTCTATCCACCTTTGATAGCTTAAGCTCTTGTATCACATTCCTCTACTGTATTAAAACACCTCTCATTAAAATATATTATTTAAACATCCATGAAAATAGCCCATCCATTAGTCCTTCTCTTCCATTCCCCTTCAACAACCCACACCCAGTCTTGAGCTTGAATTTTTCATCGTTAAAACTATCATCTCGTAAATCACAAACTCAAAAACAAGCTATCTTCCAAATGCAACCTCTTAACTTGCAGTATGCTTATTCAAGTACATTCTCTCCAATTGTTCATTTGCTTCATCATGTTTTCCCTCCCTTCACATACTCACACCTTATTCCATCATCAATTCATTTGGCTATTTTCTTAAGAGCTTGCATTATTGATATTACACTCCTATCATTTAAGTTTATATCAACACTATTTAAAGGCGACCATCTGTCTTACCCATATACAAGAAGATGCTTCTAATGAAAACAAAAATGCATAAATTGGAATAAAACTATGATTTAAATTGTTCATTATCAGTCTCAATTAGGCCCTAAACTTTCTGGAAATATTACTCTGGTGATATGGTAATATATCTGGGAATCCTAGAGTAAAATTGTAGATGGCATCTCACAAGAGTTTTGGTCAAAGCAAGATTAGAGGTTCTGGTCAAAGACTTGACTTCACCCAATGGGAGATTCAAGAGACTTCACACTCCTCTGCAGTGGGAGAAAATTCACAGATCTAAAAACACTGAGGATTCTTGCATCACAGTGGGGAAATTTCTGAGATTGGTGTTCCTATTCATATAGCTACTCATTTCATTACTTTAATTGACAACATGTGTTAGAGGCAGAATAAAGTCTCTCGCAAAATGTCCACATACTAATCTCTGGAACCAAAAAAATATGTTACCTCACATAGCAAAAGGGACTCTGTAGATGGTATTAAGTTATGACCATAGAGGTGGGGAAGTTATTTTGGATTATTCAAAGAGTTAAATCTAGTCACATGGGTCATTAAAATTGGAGGCCATTCTCTGGCGGACTTCAGAATCACAAAGAGATATGACTATTGAAGAACAGTCACAGAGAGGCATGTTACTGCCTCTGATGATGTAGGAAAGAATGCAGGTAGCCTCTAGAATCTGGAAAGGGCCTGGACTTAGACCCTCCAAAAAGGAACACAAGCCTGCCAAAACTTTGATTTTAGCCCACTGAGACCCATGCCAGATTTCTACAGAAATGTAAACCAATAAACTTGTGGTTTTTTAAGTTACTAAATTTTTGGTACTTTTGTACAACAGCAATGGAAATCTACTAAACATAAAAATGAATTAAACTATGCTGAGCGAAATAAGCCAATCAGAGAACGACATTTATCATATGATCTCACTGATATGAGGAATTCTTAATCTCAGGAAACAAACTGAGGGTTGCTGGAATAGTGGGGGGTGGGAGGCATGGGGTGGCTGGGTGATAGACATTGGCGAGGGTATGTGCTATGGTGAGCACTGTGAATTGTGTAAGACTGTTGAATCACAGACCTGTACCTCTGAACAAACCATACATTATTATGTATGTTAAAAAATAAAGACGATAGTAGGAAGGGAAAAATGAAGGGGGGGAAATTGGACGGTGAGATGAGCCATGAGAGACTATGGACTCTGAGAAACAAACTGAGGGTTCTAGAGGGGAGGGAGGTGGGGGGATGGGTTAGCTTGGTGATGGGTATTAAAGAGAGCACGTATTGAATGGAGCACTGGGTGTTATATGCAAACAGTGAATCATGGAACACTACATCAAAAACTAATGATGTAATGTATGGTGATTAACATAATTAAAAAAAACAATGAATTAAACTGAAAATACTGATTTTAGGTCTGATTAGCAATGTTACACTGGCTTAATCACTACTACATATCTGACTAAGTTCTGTGAAGACACAAATTAGGCAAGCCTCATATGATACACATGAGATATAGTGTTTACATCACTTCCACTTCAACTCACAATTTATGCAGTCAAACCCTGACTGTGACCCTTAAATGGTGACATGCTTTCGTTGCTATGGTTTTGTGAAATGTCTTAATATTTGGTACAGAAATTTACCTATTTATACATTTTATGTTTATAACTGACCTTGCTCTTTGTGAATTTTTATTCTTCCACATATGTTTTAGGAACAGTTTATCAAGTTTCTAAATATATAACCAAACGGAATTTTTATTTAATAGGATTGAATTTGAAAATTAATTGGGAAATTAAAATACAATGTCATTTCATTCAATGTCTTGGGATGTTTCATTTATCCAAATTTTCCTTATCCATTATTTTAAAATGTTTTAGTATTTTCTGAGACCATATGAATTTTTAGGTTCTAGTTTCTTATTGTTTTTATTGCTATAATAAACAGTATATTTGTCTAACAAAACTTTATCAGAGAAGCAGAACCAATATGAGTAATATAAAATAAGAGATCTACTGCAGATATGAACTTTTACAAAATAGTAGGGGCTGACTGAAAAGTATTTTGGTGGCTGTTGTCTCTGCTTACAACATTGAGTTTGAAGATTCTATAGGTCATCCAAGACAGCAGCTGACAGCACCTGAAGGAACGATGTATGTGAAAAAGGGAAGAAGACAAAATGAAACCAATGAGGACAAAACAGAATAAAGATGAGGCAGAACTTACAAGGATGAGGAAGAACATACTTGAAAAAATGAACCTGCATGTGTCTCTCAGTGACACAGGAGAAATTCAAGAATCACTAGCATCCTTTGCTACAAAGCTAGAGACGCCCATGCATCTGGTCTAGGACTTGTAGAATCTACAGGAGGATATTCAGGGCTAGTTGGAATATCTGCGGGCATGACAGCTACTCCATATGAACAAGGTAATTTAGCACACCACTGACAATGTGCTTGAGCTATCACTGTGCTTAAGTACTGACTCCAAGTCTTGGAGTATAAAAAGTGGTTTCTCTTTTACATCAACCTGTCAAATCTCATGCTAATATCCATCCAGGCTTACTCATATTCTGGACCTGAAGAGGAATTTTTCAAAATATTATTCCAACTTTGGTAGGTTGGTAGAATACACACCTACCACAGTACCTAATTTTTTAAAATTACATTATATTGACTCTTTAATGATAAAGTAAAATAATATTGATTTTAAATTGATCTTATAGATATTATCCTATTTATTAATTTTAAAGACACTGATGATTCTGTACCTGGTTTTATAGACACTCTTCAAATAATAACTGATTATTTCTTCCGTTCTCATCCTAAAACCCTTATTATTTTTGTTTTTATTTTCTTACAGCATTGGACAGAAACTTTAAGTATTACAAATTAGCCAGGACTTTTAAGCATTGATCAGGATCATGTTAACCAATGATCACAGGGATAATCCTTGTCTCATTCTAAGTTTAAATGAGGATAGGTCTTGAGATAGGAAACTATCTTGAATTATCTAGTAACCCTAAGTGTAATTGCAAGTATCCTTATAAAAGGGAGCCAGAAGGAGGTTCAAGTATAGAAGAGAGAGAAAAAGTTAACGTATTGTTGGAGGCAGAGATTGGAGCAATAAACGTTGAAAATTAAGAACGTCCTACAAACAGTATAATGCAGTGAGCTACAAGAGAATGAATTATTCTCTCATAGCCTCCAGAAGGAACCAGCCCTGTTGACACCCTGATTTTAGTTGAATGAAATTAATTTAGGGCTTCCGGTCTCCAGAAATGTAAGACAATAAATTTGTGTTTTTTAAAGCTACCGCATTTGTCGCAATTTGCCACAGCAGCAGTAGGAAATAATATAGATAGATACTGTTGTGAGGAAACAAAATAACAAAAATATCCAGGCAAAGAATTTTACAAAATCACAGGTATGCTATGCCAAAGAGTAGAGACTAAAGTCAGGTTAAAAAATCCACATGGATCAATGAAAAAAGAAAATCCTGATTTCCAGTAGTACAAACTGGTGAAAGCTAATGGAGACAGTATTTGCAGTGGATTGGAAGAGTAAGTCAAGAGTAACCGGGGGAAATCGGAGGGGGAGACGAACCATGAGAGGCTATGGACTCTGAGGAAAAACTGAGGGTTTAGAGGGGAGGGGGTGGGGGGAAGGGTTAGGCTGGTGATGGGTATTAAGGAGGGCACGTTCTGCATGGAGCACTGGGTGTTATGTGCAAACAATGAATCATGGAACACTACATCAAAAACTAATGATGTAATGTATGGTGATTAACGTAACATAATAAAAAAAAAAAAAAAGAGTAACCCTTACATTGAGGGACAGGAAGCCCAGGGGCATTTTATTTTGAAGATTGTTTCCTCTTAGATCTAACTCCTTAGCCTGATACAGCTGAGAAGCAGCTTATTACCCTTTGTAAAAGAGTAAATGGAGATAAACATCTCCTGATTCCTCACAGATTTCAGACAACTGAATTTAACATATATTTCAAATACATGAAGCATATAATTAAATCATTATAGAATGTAAATTAAAATATTGAAAGAAAATATATTTTTAAAAATGATTATATAAACAGTATTGTTTTTCAACATTAAGAATTAGAACATTAAACATAATCCATAGTAATAAAAAAAGCAATTTAAAAACATTAAAGTAACATACATTTTCAGATGAAAAATTTGGAGGCATGAAGATAGACTCTTAATCCCTAGCCTTCAATTATGTTCTTTAGTAGGTATGTATAATTTAAATCTTCAGGAAAAAAAATCTTTCAATTAATGAAAACTCACCAAGGAATGCCTTGGCTGGTCATCTGGCAGCTGAAATACTTTGACTTCTACAAGATCCTAAGAAACTTGAAATTTGAATGCTAATGATTGTGCCCGTCTGCGTGTGTGTGTGTGTGTGTGTGTGTGTGTGTGTGTGTGTGTTTAACCTGAAGACTAATTGTTTTCTGAAGCTTCTCAAAGATGAATGCCTAACGCCATTCCAATGTGTACCAGAAACTTCCTACAAATTTTCTTAAAAATTTCCTAAAAAATATTTTAGCTTCAGGAGTTTTAAGCTATATTTTAAAAATCAGGTTAAATGTTTAGAATCATGACAATAAATCTTCTGTAATTTATTTGTAAACATTTAAAGATTTTATTTATTTATTTATTTATTTATTTATTTGTTTGTTTGTTTGTTTGTTTGTTTGTTAGAGACAGAGAGAGAGAGAAACAGCATGAGAGGGGAGAGGGTCAGAGGGAGAAGCAGGCTCCCCGCTGAGCTGTGAGCCCGATGTGGGACTCGATCCCAGGACTCTGGGATCATGACCTGAGCCGAAGGCAGTCGCTTAACCAACTGAGCCACCCAGGCGCCCTGTCTGTAAATATTTAAATGATAATTTTTCAGGAACAGAACATAAAATGCACATATATAAAAACAAATATTCAAACTTAGAGTCAGAATTTTTTGTAAAGTTAGACAATCTTCAACTGCAGATAGGGGGCATTTAAATGTTCTGAAGTCTGGGAAAATTTATCATGTTAGCTATCTTACTAAATGAAAAGTGAATCAATCACAGTCCAACTGATAAAGGAACAGTCTGAATTCATCTTTAAAATGTATATCAAACACTAGCAAGACATTACTTCAAACTCCAAAAAGATTATAAAAGTGCCCTTATTTTGGTCTCAGTTGAATGACCAAGGTGCTCAGTGGGGTCTCTCCTCTCTGGTTGGGTGGGGACTCTGACGACCCTCAGCATTGCACAACTTCTCATTCAGTTCTTGTCTCTCTGCAGGAAGCAATCTCTCCTCAGCCATGTTTGAGAATGTGATTTTACCATTTTTTAATCGTCCTTTACCAGATTTAATTCTTTGGGGCGCCTGGGTGGCTCAGTCATTGAGGGTCTGCCTTTGGCTCAGGTCACGGTCCCAGGGTCCTGGGATCGAGCCCCGCATCGGGCTCCCTGCTCGGCCGGAAGCCTGCTTCTCCCTCTCCCACTCCCCCTGCTTGTGTTCCTGCTCTTGCTGTCTCTGTCAAATAAATAAATACAATCTTTAAAAAAAAATAACAGATTTAATTCTTTGGATTATTGTCTTCACATTTTTGTTTGTTTCCGATGTTTAGTGCAGAGTCATTTAAAAATTATCTAATTTAAGAGTCTCATTTTATAGATGATGTAATTGGTGTTCTGATAGTTTCAGTGACTTCTCCAAGGAGACAAATTAAAGACCTCAGCCTAATAAAATATAATTTCAAAGGAAAAGGAAGAAAAAAATTCACAAAATACTCTCTAAAGGAGTAAATAAAGTACTACAATTTACTCTGATAGAATCAGGCACTTGGGATTTATTTATTTATTTTAATCAACATAAAATTCTCTTAAAATCTCAGGCACTGGTACTTTAATCCTAATTATTTAATCCATAATAGTAAATTTAATATGGTAAATTTATAAATAGATTCAAATTGTCTTCAACATTCCAGTGTTGCCTGCAGAGAGTAAAATTTTCATAGAACTTTTTTTTTTTTTTTTTTTTTTTGGAGAGAGAGGGAGAGCTTGAGGGGGTGAGGAGGAGCAGAGGGAGTGGGAGAGAAAGAATCTTAAGCAGGCTCCATATTAGTAGCTCAGAGCTGGAAGCAAGGCTTGATCTCAGGATCCCAAAATCATGACCTGAGCCAAAATGACTAGTAGGATGCTTCCTCTCTGATGACTGGGTGATGGGCATTAAGGAGCGCACATGATGTGATAAACACTGGGTATTATATGCAACTGATGAACTATGGAACTCTACATCTGATACTAATGATGTACTATATCTTGTCCAATTGAATTTAAATTAAAAAAAAAAAGACATTATACCAAAAACAAAACAAAAAAGAGTAGGCCACTTAACCAACTGAGCCACCCAGGTGCCCCTTCGTAGAACTTTTAAATAAAATATGAAGTGTAAAATCTATCACTCAGTGACACATTTTAAATAGAACTACCGAAGTAAATTTTCTGATTCTCTAAGATAGGTAATTATTTTAATCATTACATTTTTATTCCAAATATAGATATTATCCTTAACCAAAAAGATATCATTAATGTGTATATGATTTACATCATCATCTCCATATTTTATTCTAAACCTTTCCAGGGTTAAAAAAACTCTTCACTTCATATAATTACAATATTCCAAGTAAATTGGAATTAACAAAAGTGAACTGAGGTTAACAGCTCAAGTTACTAAGTTTACTTACTTGCAGATAATTTTTGTTAAGGGTGATAAATTTCATACACATACACAGAATGACCCACTTTTTATTGCTGTCAGTTAATCTGGGACCATGATTATGGTCTTACTGTTCATAATCATGTGTTCAAGTCATATCAGTATCTTAGTCTTATGTTTGAGTTAGGGAGATAAACATGTCTAAATTTCTCCCCACACATGCACACATACTAAAACAGTATTTATCAACCTTTATCACCTGGACAGATTTTATATTTACTAGTGTTAAAATCTAAAGTTTCCTATTTGGTCCTAGTAACACTTTGGTACAATTCCATCAGATTTTACATCCTTACACAATTCTGCAGCAACCTGTTTCTACTTTATGATTTGACTAAACATTTTATCCCTTCACCCCTGCCTCTCTCTATGTGTCATTTTCTATTATTATCGGTCACAACTCCTACTGGTATTAAAATTACATCTACGTGACTTCTGAATATTTACTAAGGATCTGTCTGGATCTGAAGTTATATATCTGTATCACTACAATAAAATATTTCATAAAGCCACACCCTATATATTTAGTTTCTCATTTTGATAGGACTCCTTGTCACCCTATTTTTAATTTCATCTATACTAGTTTCAAGGAGAAGAGTAAATATAATTAGTTGAGTTCTGTCTACATAAATATATGTTCCTATATTCCATTACCCCATCTAAATAATTTCAAGGTCAACAGTTAATTGAATGAAACTATAGCAATTAAAGAATACACTAAAAATTCTAACATAGGGTATTCTTTCTAAAAATTCCCAAAAGAGTAATTTATATTAGCATACCAAAAATATTATATATCTCCAGTGTTTGTAGATATTTATTAGATTGGGTCCACCCAGAGGAACATGAAACAATATATGACACACACCAATCAGGTCAGGAAGTAGGAAAGATTTAATATAAACTGCAAAAAACAAGGGGCTGATTCGAACAAAACTTTCATGTGGAAATCTGAGGCAAGTGAATAGAAATTTCCCCCAAAATGCCATGAACTACAAGGATATAGGTTTACTTGAAAAGGCTGTTAAACATATTATCTTATAAATTTTAATAGAGAGTGTCTATATAATGCTAATTGTTTATAAGATTCTTATGAACACAGCAGAACATGATATTGCTATGTTATTAGAAATGTGACATTCACACTAGATGGGTCAGAATTCTCAAGTTTTTTATAGAAAATCGGGCACTTCAACTGAATTCTACACACATTTTGTCTAAATTTATTAAATTTTCAAAAACGTTTGTGTGTTGTCATGCTTCAGTTTCAAATTTGCTTTTCTAAGACTGGGCAAAACACTCCCCCCTCCTTCTTTTCTTTGACTTTTGTAACCACCTAACATTTATTTTTCTTTCTCAAATCACCAGCCAATTGCCTTAAGCAGTGTTAACTTTGGCCAATTTTCTAACTTTGTACATGGCATTTAATACCTTTCATTACCAGACTTTAGCGTATATCTCCAGGCACAGGTCCTGCCTCTCCTCTGAGGAACAAACATCCCCCCTGGTGAGCAATAAATAATATTTGTACTTTCTAGCATATGCCCTAATCTTCCAAATTTATGAAACATTAACTTTTGAGCTGACCAAAAATAGTAAGTTGACTGCCTTTATTGTGTTTCCATGGCAAATGTTTTTTTACTTTGCAATATGGAATTTTCTCTGTTCTCTGTTTCTCTCTTACATAAACATTTGAGTTAGTTTGGTGCAGACTTTGTTTTACCCACTTTTATTTACACTTAACACATATATTTTGCTTGAGTCAGAGTTCTCAGTCAATAGGTAATTAGTTGAAGGGATTAAAGGAGAGGAAGAATTTTTGAAAAGGAGGAGAGAGAAATGATGGCTACATGACATCATACATTTGTCAAAATCCCTAGAATGTACAACACAAAGAGTGACTAGTAATGCAAACTATGGGCTGGAGTAAATGTATCATTATTGGCTTATCAAATGTAACCAATTTACCACACTAAGGCAAGAAGTTAAAAATAGGAGAAATGAGAGGGGGCTCAGGGATTGAGGGGGATACAAGAACTCTGTATTTTGTGCTCATTTTTCCGTAAACCTAAAACTGCTTTAAATATAAAGTCTATTAATTTTAAAAAATGGAATGGAGGAAAGAAAAAAGAGGGAAGAAAGGACAAAGTTGGAAGGAAGGAAGGGAGGGAGGGAGGGGATGGAGGGGGGAAGAAGGGAAGGAGGGAAGGAAGAAAGAAGAAATAGGTAGATACCTTAACCAACTTAAGGATGCTTATAATCCAGGAGTTACAAGGAAAATATGTGGTACATGATCAAATAGCTGGAAATGTTTGATTTTGAGGAGAGAGCACTTTGCAAAACATTAGATTTATATTTTTTGGCTAAGAAATAGATTAAAACCCAGTGAGTATAAATTAAAAACCTGATTTCAGTTTAGCAAAACAGGATTTTTAACTACAGTTCCATTTTGGAGGTTTTAATTTAATTTTAATACAAGTACTCAGAGACTTATGACTCCATGTCAGGTATGTTGGAATCTTTTTTGGGTAGATGCTGAGATGTGAGTCACAATAAACTTTTCCTTTTAGATGTTTTCAGGCTCCTTTATTTAAATCTTCCTTTTTTTGTTTTATGGTAGGTAAATGATAGATAAATGCACAGTATTTATTTGTATAACTCACTAAATTATAAATTCCTTCAAATCAAGGACCCTTATCTTACTCATCTTTGAGATATTCATCAATGCCCTGTCTATATTTAATGTGCAAAAAATGCAATATTAACAATTTAAAAATAACTATGAAATGGTTTCTTAGGAGAACTTCAATTTATTTCAGTATTGAAAATGTTTTCTCACGCTTCCACTTTCCATGTTTCACTTGACATGAATGTTAGGAATTAGGTATGCTGGCAAGTTGATGTCACCATTTGTATTCATGTAGTTTTACTTTTCTCTTCACAGATATATGCTTTATGTCTATAGTTATTTATTGATATTATTACTTTAAAATTGTTCATTTATACCTGTAGGTTGTATTTTAATCCTTCTCTTAATCCCTTTTCCATCAACATTTCTCTAAATTGCTCTTTCTACCTCTCCCAGGCTTCTAATTACAGCCATTTCTGATTATGAGTTTTTGTTTCCTTCATTTTTGTATGACTATTAACATCACTGAAAAACAAGCAATCTTTGTGTATTTTCTGGGAATGAGTTCTTTCTTTTTTTTTTTTAAAGATTTATTTATTTCAGAGAGCAAGAATGAGAGAGAGAGATTACATGAGAGGGGGGAGGGTCAGAGGGAGAAGCAGGCTCCTCGCCGAGCGGGGAGCCTGATGCGGGACTCGATCCTGGGACTCCAGGATCACGGCCTGAGCCGAAGGCAGTGGCTTAACCAACTGAGCCACCCAGGTGCCCTGGGAATGAGTTCTTTCAATAATGCTTCGTTCTCTCTCTTTCTATGTCCCCTAGTCTGTGTCAGAAGCTCTTTTCAGGAAATCGGGGCATTGTCTTGAACCAAAGTTAGATTATATTTTGCTGACATTTTAACTTACAGGTAAGTAGTTTGACTCCAGGTGGACAAAAGTGACTTTGTTACTCCCCCTTCCATTCTCTTTATGCGATGTCAGTGATCCCAGTGTTGCTCAAACAGCCTCACTATCTCATTCTACTTGATTTCCTTCTTTACTTGCAGAGACGCATATTTTCTCCCCGCAGTTCTTATTAATTTGCAAAGCCTACTTCCTTGTCTTCATTATCAGAGTTAATATGGGCTTCTCCTGACCTTTTGGTTGTGTCTTTGAATGGGAAAAATAAGAACATCAAAAATTTAAGATATCAAGTATTTTTATTCATAATTATGTCAAAGAATGAATCATTAATATAAGATCATATCCAAAGAGGCAATTACGAAAACACTAAGTCCGTTTTTTTTAAAAAGTGTGTTGCTATACATAGTATCAGGGCACCCCTGATTGATTAATTAAAAAAGGTGTGCCTCTGGGAGTGGCCCTGCATTCAACCACAGCCAGCATGGGCAGGGCCCTGATAGGCACAGGCAGAAGTGCTAGGGAAGAACAGGAGTAGATCTGTAAACTCCTGTCCTGCCAATGCTGATCAAGTCACCAAAAATTTCCTGCAAGCCTGGGTAATTGTTTGAGGGCTACACACTCCTTTTTCCACATCTTAGGTTGTCAGTGGACCCAAAAAGGTTGGCATTGGGAAAAAAAGTGGCTTTAGCCCTTAGGAGCTTTGAAACTGATAGCAAATGACCACAATCATTAAATCCCTGAAAGTAGTTAGGATCACTGACTGTAAGCAATTAGCATCTGGTGATTCAAACTAATAATTCACATCAAAACATATTTCAGAGAGGGTGAGAGAATATCATGTCAGTTCAAGTATCCAACATTCTTCACACTTCCCTATTCTCCCCATCACAAAATTATCTGAACTTCAACGTCAGACCAGGTTCTGCCTTGGCTAGAAAGAGGGAAAGGTAATAGGTCTCTGAAGAAACATGTTTAGCTCAGTCACCCAAGCAGAGACTAAGTCACTAGGAATCCCTATTTGATTACTGAATTAGCAAACATTTCTTAATTAGACTAATTCTTCCTCCCACTACACAGTGGACTTGTACTCATTAGGGACAAGAGATCAGATACAGAAAAATGTAGTCACTTCAGTAGTGACAGGAATTTTTTTTTTAATTTTTTTATTGTAGTGCCAGTAATTTTTAAATTCATGGTGAATTAATATTTTGAAAAGTTTTCTTTAATTTTGCACTAAGATATGTCACATACCTAAAATAATAAAAGGCTTTAAACTCCCATATAATTTTTTTTTCTTTTAAGCCTGATATTAAACATCCATTAATCACTGATATCATAAAACAGTACATTTTGGAAACTTTAGTTTCATATTGCATTTTATAATTCATATCCACAGGGGTTAAACATTTTTAAAAATGATTAAGGCTGAAGATGATTATATTATATGAAATTTTATTTTCATGGATTTTTTTAAGATATAAGGTTGTTGACATTTTAATATATTACTAGACAATTTTTTTGCTGTTTCATGGGATACTTTTTGTGTGTAAATACACTTTTACTAGCTAAATTATCCAGATGGAGTATTTTTAGTTAGTTTTGCTTTTTACATTCTTTCCTCATTATGTAGCTTGGTATCAACTTGAATTAAGCTACTGTCTGAAGTACATATTATAAAACTATTTTCTATAGCAACATAAAATATGATTGTTAACACATTTATTTAAGTCTCTATGAGTTTGACATTTTTTCCTGAAATTGTTCTTTTATAAACCAACACATCTGTATTATACTTTTTTTTTTAAGATTTTATTTATTTATTTGACAGAGAGAGAGAGAGAGAGAGAACAGGAACACAAGCAGGGGAGTGGGAGAGGGAGAAGCAGGCTCCCCGCCGAGCAGGGAGCTCGATGTGGGGCTCGATCCCAGGACCCTGGGATCATGACCTGAGCCGAAGGCAGATGCTCAACGACTGAGCAACCCAGGCGCCCCACATCTGTATTATACTTTATGCAATTATTGACAATCTACTTTCTTCACTCTAATTCTTTCTCAGCTTTCCAAAGCTTCATGTTTCCACTCAATTGGGTTTTGAGGCTGGTAAGCTTGCATAATCCTGGGAAAGGTAATTTATTTCTATATGCCTCCATTTTCAACTATACTGGGAAAACTAGTATTTCCTAGCTAAAAAAGTTGGAATATGCTAAGGACTAATTTACTCACTCAAGGTCATTCAGCTAGGGTGACAGAGTTTCTTTTCATTCTGGATGAAGATAAAAACTCGGTCTCTAGATCATTACAGGCCATGCTTGAATATTCCCAGCTTAGAGACATGGTATGTTTTATTACCCATAACATTTAAGTATTTAGTAAACTTTTATCAGGACATTCGTTGAAGTAGTTTTTGTGGTAGACAGAATAGTGGCCCCTTTAAGATGTCTAAGTCCTTATCCCCCAAGAACTGGGATTATATTATATGAATATATTGTCTTACATGGAAAACAAAACTTTGTAGACCTAAGTTAAGGATATTTAAAGGGGTAATTACCCTGAATTATCTGGGTGGGCCCAATGTAATCATAACGGTAGTTGTAAGAGGGAGGCAAGAGCATGAAAGTCTGAGAAGAGATGATTTAACAACAGAAGCAGAAAGAAAGAGAGAAATTGAAAGATAATACACTGCTGGCTTTGAAGATGGAGGATAAGACTACAAGCCACGGAATGTAGCTGGTATCTAGAAGCTAGAAATGACATGAAAGGTGATTCTTAGAGTCTCCAGAAGGAATAGTTCTGACCTCCAGAACTATAAGAGAACAAATTTGTGTTGTTTAAAAAACCTAATTTGTGGTAATATTTTACAGCTGCAACAGGAAAACAATATGGTCTCCTTAGTATGAATTTATATAATCAGCCATAGGCACATTAAAATATTAAATTCATCCCTTGAATTCAATAGCCCACTTTATGATACTATGACAGAGATTTCTGTAAAAAATATGCTTAATAATAAATCTGGAAGTTAAACTAAATGTTCAAATTAATAAAACAATTACTATTAGTTTGATCTATCCTCCTGATAGATTTCAATTAAAGGAAGCCAACAAAACTTTCAAACTAAAGCCACCATTTCTAGGCTTGAGTGCAGACCTGCTGGAATAAAGGTAAATGAGAGAATGTCTGAGCAACAAATTTATTGCTACAGTCCTTCTTGTCTTTGCACTTTAAAGGCTCATGCTAGAAGGCATGAAATATCTGAGTCCAATAAAACGGCTTGAATAAATAGTGGAAATAAATTATGAGAAAGAACTAATTTCCCACAGACTGATATAACCTTAGGTGCAAGAGATATTCCTTTTATTTATATGCAAATGAGATAGCTACTTGGGTTTTAAGAATTTCTTAGGTATCTAATTGGTATTTCTTATGCTACTGGTGATATCTGAACAAGAAAAGAGAAACATACTCTATTTATTTTAGTATTGATCAATATTTACACTCAATATAAAATATTCTTAGGATCAAAACTTTACTGTTTAACAAGCTTTCTCAATTTTTTCTTCAACATCTTAAAGTCCTGTCATTTTATCAATTTATTCACCTTACTCTTCCATTAAGTAGTCTGTATTATTGAATGTTTTTCCATATCAACTGTATTTCTCATTTTAATTTTGTTAAAAAGAAACAATAAATCCAGAATGGAGTCACTTACGCTAAATCCACCAAGATTTAAAAGCTAACTTAATTCCCAAAGGAGATTATGTTAACTCCAATAGGCCCGTTTGTCTCTCTCAAAGAAAGATAAACTCACCCCAAACAATCCTTTTTTCATTAATGTCTTCTCTGCTTTTAAAAATTTTCCCTTTCTGTAGCCTTTCGAAGCTTTTTTGTATTGCTAGATGGGATGCTGTCTGATTTATGAATCACTCAATAAAACCAATTAGATCTTCAAAATTTATTTGGTTGAAATTGGTTATTTAAAAATGTCCTTAACATATGGTGCAACTATGAGATGTAGATTTTTTCTTAGATATTTCTTTCTTTTTAGACATTTTCTGAATGAAAATCTGTCTTTGGCATTCCATGCTCAAGCTGAACTTAAAAATCATCAAAGTTCTAATAGGAAATAACAGTAGAGACAGTGTAAATATTCTTCAGAGAAAATAAAGAGATCACAAATACCATAAATCTAATATAAAATACAATTCAAAACTCTGTTAGTGAGAAGGTATAAGTTTCTGGGAGAATAATTTGAAAATTCATAAATTCCTGGTTGGGGTTTGGATTCAGCATAAACTAACTGGCATACAAAAGAACACTAGGAGAATATCCCCATGGTAATCATGGAATCCATATTGTTGCAATTGAGAGTCTTAGCTTTTATCCACAAATAAATAAATATATATATTTAAAACAAGATTATCTCACCCACATCCTCTCCAGCATGTGCAGAAAAGTCAATACTCAAATAATTCCCATTAATCATATTAGCGAAGTGTTGCTTTTTTTCTTTACAAATTTAAGACGCTAATAAAAAAATGTCCTTATTCCAGGTGCATCTTCATATTCATGACATATATCTTTCCTTTGGCCCACTTTATATATAAAAATACAATGATGTACACATGCACTTAAAAATGTATGCATACCGGGGCACCTGGGTGGCTCAGATGGTTAAGCATCTGCCTTCAGCTCAGGTCATGATCCCGGGTTGTCCCATTTTTTCAACAACCACATCCCCTGTGATCTTGGGTAATGAAGGCTGTTCTGGCTTTTTCATCTTGTAATTCTCTTTTACTTTGCTCTTTCAGAAATAATTTGTTGTTACAAGCTGTAATATATAAATGGTAATTGACAAAATATATGAATGACTGAATAAATAATTGGCAATTTAAAGTTACTTATAATAAATACATGTAACTTTTAGAGAAAATATGTTAAGTTTTATACCCCTCTACTTTTCAGCAATAAATCAGATCAGTAATAACCTGGCTACCTCAAGCAGGGGTTTTGGTTTAACTATCGGTAAAGCATTTGCAAGAACAGCATTATAACATCTGAAAAGTTATATAAGAAAGAAAAATGGAAAAATCTTCACATATAAAGTGTCTTAAATAGATGAATTACATAATGCTTAATAAATTTTGCTTTTAATACCTGTCTCCTTACCTTATAAGCCTATCCACCTCAATGATAGCCTATTCTTTAATGCTTTCTTGCATTTAGCAATGTGTCAAATTCTCCTCAGTTATAGATCATGAAATAAAAATAAAAACTTTAAATATAGCAGTTTAAACATGGGTTAAGTAACAGCTTGTAACAACAGAATATTTCTGAAAGAGCAAAGTAAAAGAGAATTACAAGATGAAAAAGCCAGGACAGGCTTCATTACCCAAGATCACAGGGGATGTGGTTGTTGAAAAAATGAATTACTGAAAAGTCCCTTTCTCTGTTTCTCTTTCTGTCTCTATCTCTCTCTCTGTCTCTTTTTCTCTCCATTTTCCTTTTGGTGAACCCACTGTATTGAGGTGTAATTGGCACATTCTTAAAGTACAGTTAAGTAAAATTAATAGGTTTTGACCTTGACATGTGTGAAATCATCAACACCATCCAGATCACAAACCTATTCCTCACTCTGGGAAGTGTGTTGTCACTTTGTAATCTCTTTCCCTCTCCTCCCTGTGGTCTTGGCATAGTGACTTGTTTCTAATAAATAAAATATAATAAAGGTAATATAACTTTTAAAGGTTTGCTTTAAGAGTAGCATTCCCCAAATACAAGTTAGGTCATATATATCTATGTAAGATACCCTATATTTACCAGTAGTAATTTTTTCTATAATACTACATTTCATCTCTTCATTGGCTGAAATCGCTCTTTGGCTATATAACATTTCCCTGATGTTAGAAATGACATTTCTTGGAAATACAAAATATAATAATATAAATGCTCTTAGTGTATGATTAAAGGACTGTAATTTCATGAAGACACTTGAGGCCAGTACTCAAACTCATCTTCAATACATGATTCTATAAAATATATTAAATGAATACAGAGAATGAAGAATTTCTCATGATAAACTTGAAAAATCCTCTCATTCTAAATTTCAATATTGGTATTGCTTTAACAGTATCAGGTTAGATTGAAAGATACATATATGTGAGTTACATACAGATATATTGAGTTAATCTTAAATAAAGAACAGGTATATATTTTTTACTTATTATAAACTTTTTAAAATTACAATAAAGGAAGTAAAATAATTAAACTATGTATTGTTTAGGAATTTGGCTGTTAGAAAAAGAAAATTATATGCATGCTAGTGCCTGATTTAGGACTTTAGAATAGAACTCCCAATTCTATTAAAGACAAGGGGAAGTTTCCTTGATGAGACACAAATCTTGACATAAAATTTTTATTAGTGCTCTCGATATTGTGGTTACATGATTTAATTCTTTATGTAAGGCTATAATATTTTCTTTCCATATCAGTCTCACTTGTCTTAATGAAAATGAAAAATATAGCAAAATCAAATATTTCAAATATACTTGAAGATTGACATTGTCAAAAACATAAGTAATTCATTCCTATCTGCCTCAAATTGATGTTTCTAATGTCCTTCCTATGGTTATCTTGGCAAAATACTTTTTTATTTGTTAATCTAGGACTGGTGAAGAATAATTTTTGGGGTCAAATCTAAATGTAGACCTCAATCTTGATTTAGTTTTGGCAGATAAAGCAAACATAGAAATCACACTTCTTGTTTTAACTCACAATATTTATCACAGAAAAATTATTTTTATAGAAAGAAAATGTGCAACATGGAACTTGTTATACATTCCCCTGTTATAAAAAGTTAGAAAATGCAGGGTTGCCAATTCTGTCATTTATTTTTTTTTTATTTTTTAAGATTTTATTTATTTATTTGAGAAAGATCAAGAGTGAGACAGATTGAGTGCACAAGTGGGTGGGGGAAGAGGGAGAGGGAGAAGCAGGCTCCCTGCTGAGCATGGAGCAGGATGCAGGACTCGATCCCAGGACTGCGGGATCATGACCCGAGCCGAAGGCAGACGCTTAACCTACTGAGCCACCCAGGCGCCCCTCAGTTCTGTCATTTTAAATAAGTATTACTTCTCAAGGAATTTTAACAATGAATAAGTAAATTGTATATTTTAAGTGATTTGATAGATGGAAAAGACAGGGCCGGTTAATAAATAATTAAATGACCTATACCTGGAGTGTTGATCAGTAGAATAAGCTTAATAAGAAGAAAAAATGATTTTGGTATTATCCAGGACTTTAACTTAGTAAAGTTCAATATTAAAATAAATTTCTCTCTTAAAAATACAAAAGGTATGTGTGCATATTAATAAAAGTAATTAAGAGAACTAATAAATATGTTAAATGACAGAACTGGAATACAAAATATTTGATACCAGAAACAAATAATATGAATTTAATAATGTGATATTTACTGTAGACCAGAATTCATACCTTTAAAAAATAATGATAAAATAATAGTCATAATTATAACTACAACAATTTAAGAAGAATCAAGAAGCAAATTTTGGCACAAAAGGAAGAATGGAATTGGAAAACTAAAGTTTTGAGTCTTAGGAGGGAGCTAGGCTATCATGGCTGACTTTGGGGAGAGGAACTTGAGTGTTAATTTCTCTATGATTAAGCCTCTAATTGGCATGGCTAAAACTAATATTATGATCTCTTTAAGTAGAAGAGTTTGTGGTTCCTCACAAAGTATCTATCAAAGTTGAATTACAAACAAAAATTTTAGTAAGTATGATGAGAAACTAAAATATCTGATCTAACATTTGTGTTTCACATTTGCCCAATATAATAACAGAGTAGATAAACCTGTTAAAGCCCCTAGAATTAAACAGCCCCAGATCACTGGCTGTCAGCCTTGAGGACCTCATGACATAGATGTGGGTTCCATATAGTGTTAAGGGATAAACCCTATAAATTTTGAGGAAAGTGGGGTTTATAAATAGGAAACCGAAAACAAGTGTGGGTATATTTTCCCAGCTGGATTCATTCATTTATCACTAATTCCTTCATGTCTGTTACAGAAAAACTGAGTTTACAAATGGCCATTATCAGTCCTAGGAGATATCACTTCTAGAAACTGTAACTGTGTTTTCAATATCTATAATCATAGAACCCCTGATTTTTAACTTGCTGCAAGATCATCTGGGATAACATTATGCCTCTTAATTTTCCTTAAAACTAGGTGATTTTTGACTAAATTCTGGTTAATGGGATGTGAGTACAGTGGCCAGATAAAATGGAGGAATTTCAGATAAGCAACAAACATATTCTTCCAATATTTTAATATAAGTATGTGCAAATAATACATGAGATACATTTATACTAAAAATGATGTATACAATTTCCATGCTGTTTCATCAAGGAAATAAAAATCTCTCTTTCTCTCTTATCTGGGTTCTAAGGATATGGTTAACATAGTTCCATTTTATAAAATTGTAAAATGCAGATGTGGACATCATACTAAAACCAAAACAGCAGCAAGACAGGAGGAGGCAGAGTGCTAGATCACATTTTGCTCTGGAGATCTCTTATCAAAAAAAGGCTATTACAGATTATATCCAGGATATTACATTGGAGAAAATAAATTCAATTCTGTTTAAGCCACAATTTTGTTCCCTATTATGTACTAAAATTATATTCTAGCTAATATATCACTGTACTGACATGAGAAGTCATCCTGATTGTCATTAATTAGTCCTAGATTATTTTCTTTTCCCCCTTTTCTCCTTTTATCCTTTACTTGATAATTTGAGGTAAATTGTACTGTTTGTCACAATTGTTAATAGCCTAATTATGATTAATTGCTTTCCTTCTATGTTCATTAATTGGCCTTAATAAATTGAAAGCAATTTAAACTATCTTGCCCTGAAGACCCTTATTATAATTATGTAAATACAAAAATGACTGAATATTTAGTAAAGATATTTCAGAAATGAGTAATGAAACGCTTTTTTTTAATTAGTATACTTTTTAAAATAACACTTTATTTTATTAGAGAACTTTTAGGTTCACAGCAAAATTAAAGGGAAAGTACAAAAATTTCTCACATACTCCATACTCCCACACATACATTCTCTCTCCCATTTTCTGCATCCACCACTAAAATAGTACATTTGTTACAACTGATAAACCTACACTGTCCCTTAATTATCACCAAAAGTCCATAGTTTAAATAATGGTTCAATTTGGTGTTGCACATTTCTTGAGTTTGGACAAATGTATAAAATGTATTCATCATTATGACAAAGTATTTTCACTGATATAAAAATCTTCTGTGGCCCATCTATTCATTTCTCCCTCTGCCACAACCACTGATCTTTTAACTGTCTCCATAGTTCTGCCTTTTCCAGAAAGTCACACAGTAGTTGTAATCATATAGAATGTAACCTTTTCATATTGAGTGAAAACACTCAGTATCATGCATTTAAGTTTCCTTTATGTCTTTTTATGACCTGATAGCTCATTTCTTTTTAGCACGGATCATATTCCATTATCTGGATGCAACACAGTTTATCTGTTGGCCCAGTGAAGAATATCTCGCTTGCTTACAAGCTTGGCCAATTAGGAATAAAGCTGCTATAAACAAATGCAGGTTTTTGAATGGACATAAGTTTCAACTCCTTTGAGTAAATACCAAGTAGTACAATTGCTGGATCATGGATAAAAGTAAGTTTAGCTTTGTGAGAAACCACCTTAAGGTCTTTCAGAGTGGCTGTACCACTTTGCATTCCTAAGAGCCATGAATGAGTGTTCTTGTTGCTTCATATCTTTGTAAGCAACTGGTGTTGACCGTGTTCCAGATTTTGGCCCAGATCTACAGTATTCTGGTCATGCAATACAAAGATTAGATTTACTTCTCATATGCTCCAGCTGTGTCTCTACTCATTTCCTCTTCCTCTCCCCCCACCCTGTTTCTTTGTATGCACACATGTGCACCAGCTTAGCTAAGATATAATAGTATGTTCAGGTACCAGTATCCATTTCCCAATAGCATTGGGTCCTTGGGTTCTGAAATAATAAAAATTAAGAAAGAGCATTTGACTTTCCAAATTTTTATTTTATTGGCACATAGAATAACCTTTGGAATAGGAGAAAAAGAATGTCTAGTTCAAGCCTAAGGGAACAATATTGAATATCACACAGATTTAAAAGAAATATAATTCCCCCCCATAGAACATGTTGATTTCTAACATGCATGTAATGGAAGAGAAAGGATAGTTAAGAACCATGAAAGTAGTAGCAGAATAATTTAGCTTGTTTTGGCCCCTTTATCATTTGTCCTAGGAGGCCCTTCAGAATATACTCTTTTGAAACTGTTCTTTTTTGTGTATTCGGCACCAACT
Source organism: Eumetopias jubatus (assembly GCF_037043125.1). Classification (NCBI taxonomy): domain Eukaryota; kingdom Metazoa; phylum Chordata; class Mammalia; order Carnivora; family Otariidae; genus Eumetopias; species Eumetopias jubatus. The sequence continues at coordinate 168,273,240 of NW_028274809.1, read as the reverse complement.
ATACACATTGTAATATATGGATTTATTTTTATTTTTTGTAATATATGGATTTAAATAGGGGAATTTTCTTTGCAATACTCCAGCAGATCGAGTGTCTTTAATAGAGAAGGCAAATAAAAATTACAAAATGTTACATATCATTTGAAGGAATATGTGGACCTCTATGAGGTGTTAACCGGATGACTGTGATCTAACGTAACATAATAATAAAAAAAAATGGAAAAAAAAAAAGCCAGGGAAATAACATGCTGGTCAATTCTTATGCTGCTGAGTACAGATTTAGAGGAAGATGAAACTGCCTAAGATTCAGAGACATAAACCCAGAGTCTAATGCCCGAATGGTGAGAAGACCAAAATATTCTCTCAGTTCCAAGATTCCATCCTAACATGATACATGGAGTATGCTAACCATATGTATACACACATTATTTTTTCTCTTTCTCAACTCAATAAACATTTAATTAAACAGCTAATATAAGTGACCATGAAAATATAAAATATTAAATGAATATACGTATTACACACACACGCGCACGCACACAGTCTTTCTTACTTTCTGAAAAAGAAGTTCTTGGCTTATCACATATTTTCCCCCCTCAATTTTGAAATTAGCCATTTTACCAAAGTCCCCTTGTTCCTTTTCATGAGAAATGTTACTCAGAAGTTAAGATCTGTGGAGGTACCTGGGTGGCTCAGTTGCTTAAGAGTCTGCCTTTGGCTCAGGTCATGATCTCAGGGTCCAGGGATCAAGCCCCACTTTGGGCTCCCTGCTCAGCAGAGAGCCCGCTTTTCCTTCTCCCCCGACCCTGCTCTCTCTCATGCTCTCTCTCACACACTCTCTCTGTCAAATAAATAAATAAAATCTTTAAAAAAAATAATTTAAGATCTGTGTACTATGGTTGTTCATCACTAGTGGAATATCATCGTTTCTAGGTTCTTTCAGCAAACAATTCACAGGTTTATAGATCTATATGGATAGTTCTAATTCTACTCTACAGTAGCAGGATTTTTCCCTGCTTCCCCTCATTGCATCACTTCCTTCACATACAGGGGAATTCTGGAACCAACAATATAAATATATATATTTTTCATTTGTTTAATTCTATAATATACACAAATAGCCTCAGAATTCCTAAAACCCCCTAAACAGTATTATATCTGCATATATCTCATAATGCCAATTTAAGATAGATAAAGTAAAAAATCCTGGGTGAAAGGAAGTTTGGTGCAATAAATAACTGTGCGCAGTACTTCTGGCTGTCTTTTGCTTGTCCATCAGTCCATTTTTCAGACTGTGGTAAGAGTTCTAATTATTTTATTTTCCCATTTCAAATCATCAAATTATCTTTCACAGTCATAAAATAATGTTAGAAGTACATAATCTGCCATTTGAATATATTGGTTATTTATTATCCATCTTATATTCCATGTCTACTTCTCTATACTCAGTTCACTCCACTTTTAGCTATGTCGGTTTCACAAATATTTACTACAAAGTCCCTATTATTTCCCACTCCTGAACTTTTACTTAGAATGTTGCTTCTATTAAAAAAACCCTCTTTTTCTTCTTCATTACTAAATCCTACTCAACATTCAAACTTGAATCTAGTCTTTGAAAAAAGAAGTCTTTGGGAAAAAAAATTAAAGACTTTTTCAAAACATTTTGGGACATTTACATATCCTATCATATTTTGAAAGATAATTCAAGCAAATATTTAACAGGGTCCTAATATGACCCTTTAGGAGTTGCTCTTTTAAGGCATCACTTATAACACATTTTTATATTATAACTGTTTTGCATATAGAATAGATTTTAATTCCAAAGGAGACTGACTTGATCAGTATGTGATAATTAAATTGATGTGCTGTAAGAGACTTTTATGAGAATTCTTCAATGAGTGGTAGTTAGGAACACTAAAAACAACATATTTAAATTGTTACTTAATCAGCAATATTACACATTATTTTATGAGAAATGTGTTGTGATCATAAACACATTTGAATACACAGCTGTCTGTAAATCAATGCCATACATAACTTTCAAAACTAACACATTTCGAAAGACTGCCTTTTAGCACATTTCTAAATTCATCAGTAATATGAAGTAATGATCATTTTACAAAAGTCAGCATAATGCACTGGATGAATTAGCAATCAGTCCAAATGAGATCAACATTATGGTGCAACTGGAAAAAAGCATATTGGACTTGTTGGTAAATACTGCTATCTCAGCAACTTCAAGTTAGTCATGAATAGGTATACAGGAAATCCAAGAAATAACATAGATTTTTAAAACCAATTTTAAGTCTATGAACTTTGCTGGTTATGTGCGTTTGTTTGAAGACTCTTAACAGAGTAAATACACACACAGACACCAATATAAAAATTTCTCAAAACCCCTATAATTTCTTTTGAGCTTTGCAAATATTTAATCTTCTTGACATACCAGATACCTGGAGCCTCTGGTTTCTCTGCTGTTATTCCAAGAAATAGGGATTTCACAGCATGCATATCACTGAATAAGTCACCACATGAGCCAATTATCAGGGTCATCTAAAAAGTGCACTGCTTTCCTATGGTTCAAAAAACTTTAAATCCAGCAGGAAGAACATGTATTCTATGTAAATTCTTTTCTTTTATAGAAAGAGTTAGTGGGTTAAATGGGAAAAGAAAGAAATATGACTCACTGGATTGATGATGCAAGTTTCTAAATATTATCTATGTTAATACATTTAACTTTCTTTAAGCATCATCTTTACGTTATCTGACTGTAGAAACTAGAATATTTTATACTGCTTGAATGAACAATTCTAAATTCTTCAGCATTTCAGTCAAAACTAGCTCATCATTTGGTTAAAATACTTAGCATAATCTTACTTCTCATCAATGTCAATATCTATTAGTGCATTGTATTCTTTTCTCACAAATATCTCAACATACAGTCTCAATCATTCCAGCATTGTTTTAGATTACAACCTTTGTTCTATCAACCAGTACATTGTTATCTGTCCATTTAGTGTTTTTCATACCCTATTCAGGTCATGATAATTTCTTATATCTGTGCAATTTAAGGATTTGCATACATGTAAAAGTTCATGTAAAAATATAGTTTTTCATACTTCCCTACATTTTGTACAAAGTACAATTAATTACAAAGCTTTGAGTTGACAATTTAAATTTTCATTCAAAATAACTTGGGAGGAAACTGGAAAGACAATGATCATTGTATGATTTTGTTTTGGATAAGGAAGAGCGTATCACCTTCGCTTCTGAAATAGTAATTTCTCTTTATGCCACTTACTCTAAATATCACAGCCATAAATTGTCTTAAACACTTATATTTTCTCTATTGCCAGTTTCTTAGAAGAGGTATCATCATCTTCCACTATAATCTCATTATGTCCTCAAAACTGGCTTATACAATTCCATCTACTAGAAAATATTTCCTGATTTTTTTAATTTCTTCCTTAAATATTTTCCATAATTATTTTATTTTTAAATGTAGGGGCCCAAATGCACTTTGATTTAGATGGCAATGTTCACACTTATTGTGAATACTTATCTAGATAACCACAGCTAGACTGTTTATGTCTATGAGATATCAGCGTGTAGTATATTTATGATCAAATTTACACAGTACACATAAATTTGTGACCAAATGCTATATACAAAAAAACGTAAAGAAAGAGCAGTCAATATAGAATTTACTTGATTGCATCAAGCAAGGTCTACATGATACCATGCATATTATTGTATGAACAAAGTGTTGGCAGATATTTGAATAAATAAAAGTTATATGATAATTTTTGGTTTTACCATGTTAGGATCTGCATATAATTTTTCCTATAAATATTTGTGAGGTTTGTTCTGGGATATAAATAATTTATAGAGTTTGAGTGTTCAGGTTCATTTATGATTTTTCTAGGTGAGTCTAGAATAGTGATCTGTATAGGGCATTTTATTCCTGATTTCTGAGGCAAGATTATCCTGAGTATTCTATCCAGTATCATATCAATTATTAAGTTTGTCTGGTCTAGCTGGTGGGAATAGGCACTTTCTCAGCCTTGTATGAACACTGGGCACTGTTCTCTAATCTTTCGGATTTTATGTTTAACTCAGCTTCATATTCTATCTAGCTGTGCAGAGTTATCTCTTTGTAAAGATCTTCTCTCTTCAGTAATCTGTGCTGTAATTCTCAGTCCCATTTTTCTTTATGAACCTTCAGCTCTGGCTCCTCAACTCAATTCATGGAGTTCTCTGGACTCTTGTCTTGCTTTCCCCTTCTCTGCCCCAGCATGGGAATTCTCCCAAGGCAGTTAGTGAAGAAAGTATCTTGTTTCCCATCAGTCAGAAAACATTACTCATTGTCATCTGCTGTCTTGAAAACCATTGCATATGTTCATAAAGGTGACACAGATAAAGATAGATGATATAGATGCTATAAATAATAGAAATAGATAAAGACAAAAATAGAGATATATATAGTCATTGTTTTTTGGATATTTCAGACAGGTGGGTAAATCAGGTCACTGATATTGCATCTTGGACAGAGGCGGGAGCCCCTCAGAATGTATTTATTTTAAATGTGTCTATTTTTCAGGGCATCTGGGTGGCTCAGTCCCTTGAGCATCCAGCTCTTAATTTCAACTCAGGTCATGATCTCAGGGTTGTGAGATCAAGCCCTGAGATGGTTCCCTGCTCAGTGCAGAGTCAGCCTAAGATTCTCTCTCTCCTTCTCCCTCTGCTCCTCCCCCAACTGGCACATGCACCTGTGCACTCTCTCTCTCACTCTATCTAAATAAATAAATAAATATAATCTTTTTAAAAAGTGTCGATTTTTCAAGTTTGAGAGAAATAATTGCAAAATATTGAAATATTAATATAAAGTCAAATATTAGTTTGTTGTACAATATAAGCTCTTCTTTCACATAAGGATAAAGTCTTGATTTTTCAAGGAAGCTTGAGCTGCAATGGCCACAGAACTTCAATTTTTCTTATCACAAAATCACTTGAAGACCTAATAAAAACACAGATACTTATGCATTGCTCTAGACCACTTGAAGCTAAATCTCTGGGTTTGGGCCATTTGGGTAAGTATCACAATTATTTTTATTTTTACACTCCTAAATTTTGAAAGCTCCTGCTCTAGATTACTCATATCTTCTCTCATCTTCTTAGTAATCCTGTTTTTTTATCATATGAACTGTTTTTAACTGTTGCAGATCACAGCACCATCAAATGTGAAGACATGGATATAACTAACATTACTGAGGACCTAGTAGGCATCTATCACTGTGCAAAGTATAGCTCAGACATTATTTCATTCAATAGTAACTATTACACACTATTTTTAATGAGAAATCAAAGGTTACTTGCATATCTTTTTGAACAGAATCTTATAGCTCCGTTTTCAAATTCCATATGTCTGATTTCAAAGGTAACATTTCTCCATGAAGCCTCTTCACTATGTGACCTGACGATATTCCTTGCTTTTTGTACTTTCCTTCTAAGCCATTAGAAGTATCTTTGCTTCACTGCATCAACTTCTTTCCATTCCCCTCCTTGAACTGGTCCTGTGTTTTGTTTTGTGTGTCATATTTTCCTGCAGTGACAGAACATCTCAATCCATCCTCACAGGATGTTCAATTGAAAAAAGATACGAATTTTCGGTATAACCTGGAAGTATCCATAACACCAGTTAAGTTCTATAGACAAAATATCAACTACACCAATAAGGTATTTTTTAATTATTCATCTATATAATTATTTCTTAATATAAAAATAAGAAATGCAGAACCCATTAATAGATAAAATCATCAAGTATTATGCCTTAGAAATATATTTCTGAGTCAATAATGTAACTTTTTCAAGATGCTCCTCTTAAAATCAATTAAAATATAAATGGTATATTTACTAGAAGAGCAATGTATATCAAGAAACCATTTATTCTGCTAGCATAAATGACCATCAAAATAATAACATCAGATTTTCAGTTATGCACGAATAGTATTAAAACTTTTTCAGGGGCGCCTGGGTGGCACAGTCCTTAAGTGTCTGCCTTCAGCTCGGGTCATTATCCCTGGGATCGAGCCCCGCATTGGGCTCCCTGCTCTGCAGGAGGCCTGCTTCTCCCTCTCCCACTCCCCCTGCTTGTGTTCCCTCTCTTGCTGTCTCTCTTTCTCTGTCAAAATAAATAAATAAAATCTTTAAAAAAAAAACTTTTTCAGAAGCAATAAAGATGTAAGTATGCATGATCATTTAGAAATAAAATTTACACTGAATGTCTTAAATTAAAAACATAATAAAAAAGAAGAGATCAGCTTTTTAAAAGTTAAATAATTACAGCTGGAGAACACTTGAAAGCTATTTCCAAATCTAATATTTTTAACTTGCTGTGTAGGCATTGTTTGTTCAATTGTTGCTTTGTTTTTAAAAATAGAATAGTTGATGCATTCAACAAATGTATGAGGAATTGCATTTTATGAAAAAAGAAAATAAGTTTATTTTATCTTCTCTGGCCAACATAAATTTTCATAAACTCTTTGGGTATTTAACTAACAATGATTTCTCATAAAAAATCTTTTAAAACTTTTTAGAATAACTTATAAAGGTACTTGTTGCTTGTATTTTATTTAATTTCATATTTTAACCATACTCTATTGTTATTTAACAGAAGAATAGCTAAAGGATAATATGTGTGTATAGAAATATATAAGTGGCTATGGTTGTATACATGAGTAGGATTTATAGCTTTGTAATGTTATAAGGCTGTTGGCAAACAGGCAAAAATTGTGAAAATTACTAAGTCCTCCTCCTCGCCACAACTTTATTCATTTATTTATTTTTAAAGATTTTATTTATTTGAGAGAGAGAGAGGGCATGAGCAGGGCAGGGGCAGAGGGAGAGGGAGAAGTATACTCCCCACTGAGCAGGGAGGCCAACAGGGGGCTCCATACCAGAACCCTGGGATCATGAGCTGAGCCGAAGACAGACACTTAACTGACTGAGCGACCCATAGCCACAACTTCATAACAAAGGTATTTTGTCCATCAGTATGTATTTTGTGAGGAATAATGAGTAATTCCATTTTGAGTATTATAAAAGATAACAAAGTTTAAGGCTTTTATTGTCATACATACTAATGTATCCTTAGAGACTCCTTTAAAATATCATATGCATTTTACTTTATCCAATTCCCCTCCTATAGGACTACAGTTCAGCAATAATATTGACTATATTGTATTACACTTGTTTGTATCTGTAAAGGCAGAATTTATACCTCTGTTTAGCCTTGTATCCCTAGCAACTAATTCAGAACCTGGCTTAGAGCATGTGCTTAAAAACCATTTATTTGTTTTAGAATTATGATGAAAGTATGATTAGATTTTCATTCTCAAAAAAATTAGGATTTCACAGGAAAGATAAGTTTCAACTGTTTGAAGCAATCCAAAGCAGTACAGATAAAGTACTCAATAAGTAGCATATAACATAAGGAGTTGGGTAGATAGAATGGCTTTATAACATTTATAGATATAATTTGTAAATTATGTAAAACTATGTAATTATGTAAAACTGAAGTTTTAGCAGTCTTCCTTCCAAGAGAATCAGATATTAAATCCATTAAAAGTTTAAAATGATTCACTAGAAAGATGAAAATGAGCCAATTAAAAAAATGGCAAGCATGTGCTTCAGTTTTCACAGCTTAGCAAAGCACTGTTCTATTTTCAATGCTACATTTATCTTTCTTAATGCAGGATTGACTCCAATTGGCTAAAAATACAGCACCCTTTTTTTAGTTCAATATTTGAGGTTCAAAAAATTGTTCATTTTAAATATTGGGTTAAGTTGTGTCTGATTTTAAATTCCATCATTTGTATCACACACAGACATGAATGTGCTTCTTTAATAGCACAGACTATAAAAGGCACTGTTTTGTTTGTTTATCCTATTCTGATGATTATAATCTGGACTGCATTTTTAAAGTAAGGTTGAGTTAATCCAGTTATCTATATATGAATATAACCATATGTGTTCTTAAATTGAGAATTATCATGCCACCATGTTCAGAAATACAAACTGGGCCAATATTTCTATGCATTACTATAAACAGTACTATACAATAAGATTTTTCAACTTGTAGTTCCTGCTCAACATATAAATAGCTCCAATACTACATTGGTATGAAATATAATGGTCTTTCCTCTTAGACACTTTGGATTTATTTTCCCCTTGGGTTGAATACTAGTAGTATCAATCATTCTAAGATGCTAATATATTATTTCTAAGATTGATGGCCCTATTAACCTTATTGTCTGTGCATACACAGAAGCTAGAAATTCCTTTTGGTGAACATTCGTATGTGGTTGATTTTAATCAATATTTTCTTTCTTCCAATGAGTTCTGTAACTGCTGATTGCTTGCTTTATGGAACTAATCTAGAAAACAATTCACTCCCTTTTGAAAATGTGGGCTTATTCTGTGTCAGTTATCTCTGCTACAATTAATGTTCCTCAAAAAATTAGCTTTAGCTGTCTTTCCAATTGTTGAAAACTTATCCAAGCTACTCTCGCTATCTAAGCATCCATTTTATTTGGCTAAGCTGCATACAGGGACCTTAATTCAGCACTAGCCCCTCATGTAAGCACATGCCCTAGAGAGCAGCCCAAAAAGTCACAAGCAAATGTAAATTGCTGATATGATTTCTCCAAAACCCCTTGTGATCAATGGTCTTCCCAGCTTCCCAAAGTCTTTCCTTTGTGTACTTTTTAGATAAGATCCCTATGGAGTTTACCAAAACCTCACTCCTTTGATTTGCATTGAATAATCTGTCCCTAGTCCGGGAACCCCAAAGCACTCCACCAACAGGCCCTAATAAATGCATGTGCCTATGGGGCGCCTGGGTGGCTCAGTCGTTAAGCGACTGCCTTTGGCTCAGGTCATGATCCCAGGGTCCTGGGGTCGGGCTCCCCACGTCGGGCTCCCCGCTCGGCGGGAAGCCTGCTTCTCCCTCTCCCACTCCCCCTGCTTGTGTTCCCTCTCTTGCTGTGTCTCTCTCTGTCAAATAAATAAATAAATAAATAAATAAATAATAAATGCATGTGCCTCATGTCCTGCCACTCTCTCTACCTGTACCCTGCCCTGACCTTCCTGGGCAGCCCCTCAAGTCATACCATGTAACTCCTCCAAGACTTAAAAGTAATACATTTCTCTGTTTCAGTTTATCTTGTGGTCTTCTGTTGAACTTTAGCTCACCATCTGGCACACTATGCTTCACTTAACAAATGTTAATTTAACAAAATCATTACACCAGTACATAGAAGATATGATCTCTCCCCTAAGGAAAAGGCGTAAAAAGCACTTTTGAGTAGAGAACATAATGGTTTTTTTAAATGTATATTATCTGAATACAATGAATGATATCCTGAATCATGTTCTTAAACACATAATGTTGATTATGGTAAAGTGCTATTATTGCACTGTAATAGCGTAGGTAATTTTATAATTATTGAATGAAAAATGTTTGTACTTAGTCATAAAAATATTTATTATTAGTTCTGAAAACAAAATCTCTTTTCCTCATCAAAATATGTAGGAACAATCATCTCAGCTCTTGTTTTTCCTTACTGGCATATTAAGACAATGAAGTCGTATGTTTAGAAAATGGTTTTAATATGTTCGGTGAAAATTGGAGCAGAGAAATAATGTGGTAGTTGTATAAGGATAGCCCATCAAGATAAATGTTTGTGTCTTTTTCTTTTAATGTGATATATTAGGGTACACCTTTAAGCTTAAAAGGATTGATCCAGTAGAGATAAAGGGACTAATCCAGTAAAATAAAAAAAACTATTTCACTATAAAGAAGGGAGGGAAAAACAGTAAGAAACTCCATGAATTCTGTATAGAAAGTGAGAAGATTTCACCAATGAAAGGATTAGATATAGACAGGTTAAAAAAAATCATAAGAATACAGGCGACACATTACAGGTACAGAAGTAAATAGATTGCATACATTGTATAGATTTGATAATATGAGTTCGTTCTCCCATGATCACAACTATTTTCTTGGTGAAATAGGAGGAAGTAATTGGTTGAAACTGAGAGAAGGCAGCAGATATTGTAGAATTTTTTAAAAAGTGGAATGTGAGAAGTGAGTATGAATTTATTAAGGAAACTATTAATCAAGAATTAGATATTAGATAAATTCACTTTGGAAGGAAATTGCTTGTGTTTTTATCTTGTTTTTCCATTCACTATTATCTGAAATAAGTTACTTAATATTCCTATACCTGTATAGAAATCCTCTCTGTATATTTGTGATAATAATAACTTCATCACAATGCATTTGTGATTTAATTTGTTTACATATTTATTGTATAGAAGTATATGTTTTACAGTTTCGTTTATTAGTAAGCACTTAAAATTTGTAGTTATATTTTAAAATTTGAAAAACTCTGAATGTTCTTTGTTGTTGTCATTTTCCACAATAACCTCAGCTTCCCTTTTGTAGAACTAACGTAGGTGGGGTTTTCTTAGATTTCAGTGAAAAGACTTCAGTAGCAAAATAATTGAGTGTGTATGCCATAGAGCAATCTTGGTTTGTGTCATGGAATACAAGTTGGGTAAGAAGTTAGAGCAAATAATCTGAAAATCCTGAGAGGATATATGAATGCTGACATGCCTGTACTAGAATATGTAAAATTGAAAGACAGGATGTTGTAGTATGAGAAAGGAAAACTTAAAATCAAAATTTTGGAGGTGATGTAATTACTAGAAATAAAATTAATTTATAGAATTAGTTAAGGAAATATAATTAAATTTATGGAATTAAAATTACTAGTGATAAAAAGGTCTTGCATAATTACCATCGTAGAGAGTGGCTAAACTAGGAAAGATAAAAGATTACTGGAAATTAAAAGATAAAGAAACTAGGAGACTAGACCTTAGCTTCATAGGTGTTAAATATTGTTTTAGTCATTAGGACTATTAAGGGATCAAATGGTTATTACGGTTCCTGGGTACGCAGCAGAAATTCATTTCAGGCTCCCATTAAGTTCTGTGAGTCCATGAAAGAGGCTTTGTTCAATGAAGAACAAGCAAAAATAACAGACTGCATTTCAAAGTGGAAGCTTTAAGAATCAATGAACAATTGATTGCTAAAACAACCTAATACTAAGCAAAACTATTCTCCTTCAGTTGAGGCCCTTAAATGATTAAGATGAGAAAAGCACTTTAACAATCCATTCTGGACATGCATAACAAATAAGAAATATATCCAAATTATTTAAGCCTCTAAGATCTGGGACATATTGCCGGTGCAGCATAAGTCATCTTTGTCTGACAAGTAGATTGTTAATGTAGTTGCTGAAATAACCAAGAACAATGCCTGCACTAACAGTAGAGAGAAAGATGCTAAAGCTTTAACAATTAGGTGCAAGGAATCTGTACATTAATAGGGGAAGTGAATGCAACGGTTCATTTAGAAAATCCACACTTCAATTCTGAGACACTTTTTCTCCCAGCTGCTGAGAGTTTTGGAAATTGAGGACTCTCAGGTAAGTCCCTTTCTGGAAATTGCCCTCCGCACAATAAAGTGCCTCTTCCCACAAAGTCCCGAATAGGGGTCAGCCCTATCCAATAACTGATATTCATATTGGTATACATGCCAGTCTCCGTACCTTTAGGAAGGATGATCCAGAAGGGTCATCCCAGCTCCAGAGCTGTCAGTAGGACTTGTTGAAGCCTTTGTTGTAACTGCATTGCAGTTCAACTCTTCATTTTGCCCTGTTCTTCTTCATTTTAATCCCATACAGGTGTTAATCCTGAGGGTAATCGCCAATAAAATTCCTATTCAAAAATCTCTATTCCAACATCAGTTTCCTAGGAAACTGGTCTATTATTACTGTTTCCAACAGTAGCTCAAAAGAACAGACCCTCAGTTGGAAATTTGGAGCTGGATCACCTACCAAACATGCTGGAAACATGAATCCCATTAATTGTAGTAGGTAAATCAAAACTCATAACCCAGAAGATCAATGCAATTGTGAAAAAAACCACAGATGGCAAATTGGTATGGGACATTAATGGAAGGTGGAAGAAAAGTATGGTAGGTGCACTATTATGAGAACAATGGTGTTAGATGTCTCAGGTAGGGTGTCATTAATGCATTGGAGATAGACAATAAAAAAGATCAATGATGAATATTAACCACTTAAAGACAAGTGTGAAAGTCAGGAAGCTATTGTGGCATCTTATAATGATAGTCATCTCTTGCTGGATTCACAGAAATATTAGAGTATGAGGCACAAGACATTTATAGCAGTAGCATAGCTCCAAAAAAGGATAAATTCTTAGCCACTTCAAGCCAGTTATACCAAGATTTTGGCTTAGTTTGTTTTGATCCTGGTTGGGATGGAGTCTATCTATGAGACTTGGAATTGAGAAATCTAGGTTCATGATTGAAAAACTTTGAAACAATATCTTTCTAAACTATTTATTCTCACAGAAATGACCCACTCTTCCTTAAAAGAGAGGCTATTAGCCATTCCTCACAAATGTCTGTGCCTTGCAAGGAAATACACACTCCTTCCAGATCTACTCCTACCTCTCCTTCTGACCAGTAACTTCGATTAGATCACACTAAAACAAGACTGCAGAACTGCTGGACCAAGTAAAGGAAGGAAAGGACTATACCCCAACGAGGCTGCAGACTTAGCCAGTGTACACTCAGGAGCTGGGAGATCATATGTAGCACCTGATCCTGAGGGTGAGTCAGAGTGGACCACAATGTTAGATAAGGAAGAATTTAGTAATATGGGTGAATTCTTCCATGAAAGAGTTATCAACACAAACATATATACACCAGGAGATAGAGCTAACTCATAACTAGAAACTTTATGAATAAGATGGCCTGCACCAAATAATACTGTCATGTCAACTGGTGTGAGAAGGAAACACATTGTTCAGAGAAATGTGAAAGCTATATTATTGGAATGAGCATATTTGATGCTTGGCATAATTCTCACATTGAATCCTTGGTCTGTGGGTTAACAGCTATTGTAATGACAGACGCCACAAGTAGAAGACTTTAGAAATATCCCTCATGCCAGCCAAGGGTGCACTTTAAATAATTATAATATATCCTAATGGGAATGGAGAGAGTTGTGTCACCCTTAAAAATGGATGATGTTCCCTATTATATCCCTATTTAATTCACAATTCTCAGTCCTACAAAAATTAGAAATATCCTCTAACATCCAATTAATAGTCCATTGCATCTTTAGCAAATTAAGATGGGGTGTTAAAAATATGGGTAAGTGGTCATTTAGCTGGGCAATGTGTTATTTCCCATCACTATCGGGAAGGAGTTCCAGAAACATTTGGATTCATTTGGGTAAATAAGAGTATAGATTTGTATTTTTGCCCCAGGGAAATGTTGATTCTTTTGCTTTCTAAAATAGCATAGTCCACAGGGATCTAGAGTTTCTGTACATCCTCCAGAATATTACACTGGCCCATCAAATGGATGATATAATGTTATTCTGTATGGATAAGAAAGAAGAGTCAAATATGATAGAAGGGCCTAGCAGGACGCATGGCCCCAGAGGATAGGCTATACCCCTAAGAAGATTCAAAAACCACTCTAACACCAGGAGGAATCTTTAGGGACACAGTGATTTGGGACATGTAACTTACCCCTTCAAAGTACTGAACAAATTATTATAATTTGAACCTGTTGCCAATAAGAAGGAAGCTGATTTTTCTGTAGACCTCTTTGAATTTTGGAACCATCATATTTAACACTCGGTAATAGTACTCTGGTTAATTTACCAAGTGACATGAACAGAAGGCTGTTGGCCCTGACTAGGTCCCAGGAGCGGAAGGGTTAAAACCTCTCTCCAACAGGACTAGATTATGTTAAAAGTAAGCCAACATTTAGGCTCTCGTGACCTAATCACCTCCCAAAGACCCCACCTCTTAATACCAACACCTCAAAGATTAGGATTCAACATACGAATTTGGGGAGAACAAAAACATTCAGACCAACAGCAGACCATTATCTAGAATATATAAAGAAATCTCACAGCTTAACAATTAAAACCTAAAAATTCAGTCAGAATACGAACAGACAATACACAAAGACATTTTGAATAAGAGTATATATGTTTGGCCAACAAAACACATATAAATGTATGGTAACAACTTCATTATACTTATTGTGGTTAACATTGAGTAATGTATAGAATTGCTGAATCACTATGTTATACACCTGAAACTAATACATTGTATATCAACTACACTTCAATAATACATGTTTAAAAAAAAATGCCAAAAAAATGTTGAATATTATTAGCCAGTAGAGAAATGCAAATATAATCACAATAAGGTTTCACCACACACCTAACAGAATGGCTAAAATAAAAAATAGTGATGTGATATCTCATTGAGGTTTTGATTTGGATTTCCCTGATGCCGAGCGATGTTGAGCACTTTTTCATGTGTCTGTTGGCCATTTGGATGTCTTCTTTGGAGAAATGTCTGTTCAGGTCTTCTGCCCATTTCTTGATTGGATCATTTGATCTTTGGGTGTTGAGTTTGGTAAGTTCTTTATAGATTTTGGATACTAGCCCTTTATCTGATATGTCATTTGCAAATATCTTCTCCCATTCTGTCGGTTGTCCTTTCGTTTTGTGGACTGTTTCTTTTGCTGTGCAAAAGCTCTTTATCTGGATGAAGTCCCAATAGTTCATTTTTGCCCTTGCTTCCCTTGCCTTTGGAGATGTTTCTAGGAAGAAGTTGCTATGGCTGAGGTCGAAGAGGTTGCTGCCTGTATTCTCCTTTAGGATTTTGATGGACTCCTGTCTCACATTGAGGTCTTTAAACCATTTGGAGTCTATTTTTGTGTGTGGTGTAAGGAAATGGTCCAGTTTCATTCTTCTGCATGTGGCTGTCCAATTTTCCCAACACCATTTGTTGAAGAGACTGTCTTTTTTCCATTGGATATTCTTTCCTGCTTTGTCAAAGATTAGCTGACCATAGAGTTGAGGGTCCATTTCCAGGCTCTTTATTCTATTGCATTGATCTATGTGTCTGTTTTTGTGCCAGTACCATACTGTCTTGACCTCACACCAGTCAGAACAGCTAAAATTAACAAGTCAGGAAGTGACAGATTTTGGCAGGGATGTGGAGAAAGGGGAACCCTCCTACACTGTTGGTGGGAATGCAAGCTGGTGCAGCCACTCTGGAAAACAGTATGGAGGTTCCTCAAAAAGTTGAACATAGAGTTACCATATGATCCAGCAATTGCAGTACTGGATATTTACCCCAAAGATACAAATGTAGGGATCCAAAGGGGTACGTGCACCCCAATGTTTATAGCATCAATGTCCACAATAGCCAAACTGTGGAAAGAGCCAAGATGTCCATCGACAGATAAATGGATAAAGAAGATGTGGTATACACACACACACACACACACACACACACACACACACACACACACACACACACAGGAATATTATGCAGCCATCAAAAGGAATGAGATCTTGCCATTTGCAACGATGTGGATGGAACTGGAGGGTGTTATGCTGAGCTAAATAAGTCAGTCAGAGAAAGACATGTATCATATGACCTCACTGATATGAGGAATTCTTAATCTCAGGAAACAAACTGAGGGTTGCTGGAGTGGTGGGGGGTGGGAGGGATGGGGTGGCTGGGTTATAGACATTGGGGAGGTTATGTGCTATGGTGAGCACTGTGAATTGTGCAAGACTGTTGAATCACAGATCTATACCTCTGAAACAAATAATATATGTTAAAAAAAAAGAAGAAGATAGCAGGAGGGGAAGAATGAATGGGGGGAAATCGGAAGGGGAGACGAACCATGAGAGATGATGGACTCTGAGAAACATACTGAGGGTTCTAGAGGGGAGGGGGGTGGGGCGATGGGTTAGCCTGATGATGGGTATTAAAGAGGCACGTATTGAATGGAGCACTGGGTGTTATACACAAACAATGAATCATCAAAAACTAATGATGCAATGTGTGGTGATTAACATAACAATTAGAAATAAAATAAATAAAAAAATAGTGATAATACTAAATGCTGGTGAGAAAGTGAAGAAACTGGATCTGTTATTCATTGCTGATCAGAATGTAACATAGTTTGCCACTCTGAAAAATAGTTTGGCAGTTCCTTTTAAAAATAAAAGGAGAGTTACCATAACACCCAGTAATTATTATCTTGAACATTTATCCCAGATAAATGAAAGCTTATTTTCATGCAGAAACTTGTGACATGTGAAGAAAAGCAACCACCACCTGAAAAGCCTGAAAGAGAGCAGTATCATCCACAGACAGCCAAATGAATTAAGGAAGACCACAACAGAGAATCGAACTTGACAACAAGAATATACAGTATTGGGGATTTTGTTGAAGATGGGCAATAATATCCAATGGACAGAGAAAAGAGTACATAGTTGCTTATAGTTGGGGTGTTCCAAGATGTAACTCTTTGTGATCTCATTCAATCCCATGCCATCTAGGGATGAGGGACTTTCAAATCTACATAACTAGCTGCTACAATCCTCTTTAGACTATCCAATTATCTACTGAGCAACATCTCCATTTGGGTATTTAACAAGCATTATAAAATTAACGTATCCAAGATTGAATGCATGATACTTGCACTCCCAAACTTCTTTCTCTAGTTTCCCTCTTCTTAGTGATAACATTGTTATTCACCTTGATACACAAACTTAAACCTTGAAGTCATTCTTGATTCTTTTTTTCACCTCACAGCTCACAATCCATCAGCTCATCCTGTCAGTTCTACTAAAGATCATTTCCCCAATTTAACAATTTATCACCACCCTCAATACCAAACTCAATCCCAAGGTATCAGCACCCCTGACCTGGACTAGTCTGTTTACCTTTTATTCCAATTCTGTTATCACTCATTTCCCCGGTGCCACTTTAATTTCCTTATAGGCTGTTCTCTAAAACAACTTGTGTGATGTCATGTTGTGCAGAATTTATCACGCTTTTGATCAAAATCCTCTAATGCCTTCATGTCACATTAGATTAACATCTTACAAAACCATACACACAGATACACATGCAGACATACCTTTACAAAGATCCCCAGTTATTGCTACAATCTTCTTTAGCTACTTCTTCAAAAGTATCTCTCCCTACATGCTATAGCTACAGCCACAACAGCTTCTATTTCTTCCCTGAGAACTCCAAGCTTATTTCCACCCCAGAGCTTTTATACTTGCTGTCTTCTAGAATGAAATGCTTTCCTTATACCTGTTCACAGACTAAGTTTTTGTTTAAATGTCACCTCCACAGAGAAGATATTAGTGATTTCTATAAAAAACATCTGGCCTTCTGCACACATCCCTATCAATTCTGATCTGTTTTCCTTCACAGCACTGAACATTACATGAAATATTATTTATTTCCTTTCTTTATTTTATTCTGTTAGCACAAGAATTTAAGTTCCAGTAAGTCAGGTCCATGTAACTCCAGCAATAAAAACAGTGACTAGCACATAGTGAGTAATCAGTAAATATATTTTGAATGAATAGATAAATGAATAATCTACCTTAACAAAAAAGATAAAATATTCAAATATATGTACATATGATTAAAAAAGAAAACACACAAGACTAAAATGTAAAACTTATAGATATGCAAATCACAGAATATCATGCCATAATACTATATATAAATGTAAACTAAATTTTTTAAAAAGGCAATTTTATGTTGGGAAAATAACAGTTACAGTAAATGCCTATCCTTTTTTTAAAAAATGTAATTCATGCTTTTTACTCCCTACCTCATGCCAATTCAGTGCCAAATTTAGTATAGATTAAGAAACAAAAACTTAACATTGGAGTCTCCACTTGATTAAGTTACTATCATCTTAAGTCATTCTCTAAAATCCATCCATTTCTCACACTTGCCAAACTGGTAATTGAAAGAACATAGAGTAGGAACAACCCACATAAATCTCACTTATTTTTTATGGTGACAGTCATTAATGAGATTTCTTGAGAAATTCAGTATTGCTTTTGAATACTCCAAACCAATACAAGCATTAGGTTTATTGTTAAATATGTATGAAGCAAATATAAAATCAAATTCTTGAGAAATAATCTTGGAACAATCTTGGGATATATCTGATATAAACCACAGTGAAATTAGATCAGAATTCATTTCTCATGTGATTCTGTATCTCCTCTAGTCTACATGAAAGATACAACATTTGAAATTTCAAAAAATCATTAGCTTGGCTGAACTCTCCAGTAGTCCAGGAAATTTCCTCATTTCTTTTTAGTTTACACATAGTAGCAAGGACAAATACCTGCATGGCCTTTTGAGGAATATTAGGGGAAGATTCAAAGGGTATTTATGTATTTTGAGATATATGCTTTTCCACGAAGTACATGGAAAGGATCACCCATGGGTGTTTTAATTTTAATGATCACTTATTCAATTCAAATACTGAATAAAGAAAATGTTGAAAATTTCAATGTAGGGTACATTTAATATAATTTCCTTTTAACATTTAATATTATATAATATTGGTATTTTTATAATTGTTTTTGGTATAACTATAATAATAATTTCAAACAGTTTTCATCTTTACTTTGCAGATTAAGACTTCAGAAAAATCACTGAATAGTGTTAAAAGGAAATTATATTAAATGTAGACTACATATGCAAACAAGGAATCATGGAACACTACATCAAAAACTAATGATGTAATGTATGGTGATTAACATAATAATATAAAATTTAAAAAAGTCTACATTTATTTTTATATCTACCTGGGGTTATTGCTTTGCTCCTAGCCGACTTCGTGTAATCCTATGGAATTAAAAAGAAAAAAAAAATTACCATCTCGTGGCTAGGCAACATTACTGTCTTCTAATTCTTGATAATGGCAGAGGTCTGGTGATTTCTCACAGGTTATGTAAGTCTTGAACACTGGATATGTCTCAGCATCAATTTAACGAAGAGAAAGCATGTGCTATATCAGAAAGAATTTTTAAGTCTACATCTGGTGACTTTGTTTTATTTTGTATTAGCTTACACAATTCAAGTAAGATACTAACAGGCTGCCTATAATTTTCACTTCTTGGAAATGCATCATTAATCATCTGTAGTCAAATAGCTCTGTGTTTTAGGTCACTCCCTAAAATCAGATTACTGAACCACTGCTGCTGCCTATTTAATGACTTTGTGCACTTTGTTTCTTACGATAACTACTAGCACTAATGCTAGGACCCCTTCGAACCTCATTGAGATTATGGATCTTACTTCAATATCATTTCTTTCGGCTATAATTCCCTGTGTACTAAAAACAACTAGGAATTTTTTTTTTAAGATTACTGTGCCATTCTCATCAATTTATTCCCTATAACCATGGATCTTGTTAGGTAAAATCTGGAATAAGTAGGTAGCATTTTGATTTCTTAATATCTTTGAATTAATTTCTCTACACGTAAAGTATTTCCTATTATTTTTGTGTTTCATGACAGGAGTTAACGTTTGATTCAGTTTTATTAACCACACCATAAAACAATTGGTACCACAGCTGGTTGCCCGAATTTACACAATGAATGTACTTTGAATATGGTTCAACGGTATGTTCCACTCTTCTAGCCTGAAAATCTCCTAAAAAGTCGTATCTACACATTTCTCAAAAATATTAATGAACTTCTTCTTTTCATCATTTTATCCCTAGTAATGTATTTATTAAAAACTTAGTGACTAAAATGAGAAAAAAAAACAATCGTGGAACATGATGGAAATTTTAGTTTTCTCCTTCAAAAGAGTCTCAGTTTTCTCAAGTATGGAAATTGCAATAAGAAGCATTATTATAGAGGTTTAGAGGTCCATATTTTTTCAAGTCTTTCAAAACCTTACAGATATTCTTATTTCAAATGTTGAGATTTCCCCTTTACTAGTGACTGTCTTTGATTTCACATAGAAATCTAGAAATAATGATAATCCAAATGGTGTGGCAATTATGTCAGAATTATTTTATCTATTTCATAAGGCTTATTATTTTTTCTAACCAATGACACACACAGATTCAATTTTAAGTATATGCCTCAATAAAGAGTTATGAAATGTGAACTTGTTTATAAATATTAAATTGAGGCACACAAAGCTGAGAATAGCAATGAAGAATTTTTAAATGAATAACTGGAGCATAATTGAAATTGATAGGTATAGGGTCAATTTCAGAATGTGATACAAGAAGTTGCCTTTAAGAAGGGTTTTATTCATTTGCTTGATAATGTAGAAAGATTCTTTGACATTTTACTCCTATTTCTACTCTTATTTTCTCATTAAGTTCTGATTTTTTGGCATGGTATATTATTTCAAAATACTTAAGGAAAGAGTAACACATCCATAGGCAGCTATTGCAGTGCTTGAAGTCAAAAAATTAAAAAAAAAAATAGGCAATAAAATATTATAATAAAACTTTGCACTTTGGACTTTAACATTTATTAAACTCATGGATATATTAATAGTTAATATAGTATATACTATGTAAATATATTATTTGTATATTATACGTTAACTTAAACATGAGTTAGAGTTGTTGTGGCTTGGCATGTGGCCTAGATGATCAAAGGCAAATCAGAGTAAGTGTCCTGAAAGAAGAGAAAAAATAGATTAATAAATCAGGACACTTTTACCTGAATTTGAATCCAGGGATTTTGTGAGAAGGTATGTCTCTTATACGTAAAAGCAATATTTTACTTATAATTTTGATTATATATACTTTGATATATGTATAAATACTTAAGTAACTGTTGAGTAAATGGAATATTGATTTATTCTCCCATATAGATTTGGTTCTCATTATCTAAATTCATTTGTTAAAATAGCATTTCCAGTACTAAAGAAAAGCACCTGAATACATTAGACCTGAATGCCAGTAATCTTCCAAATATTGATAAAACATACCATCCACCATCAGATAAATATTTTCTCTACATAACTTTATCCGGCAAAATCATGTTGTAGTCAGAAACCATTTAAATGTATTTTTCCTTTAACATACTTGAATTATATAAAATGATTATCTGAATTACAACTGCAACCTTTCAAAATACACAGGTTACAAATTCCACCTTGATACACATAATTATTTCTTCTGCGAATGTGAGTGAATCTTTCTATTTTTTGATATCTTGCTATTTCAGTTTTAAGGCATGTGTGAATAGTGACCATCTTTAGTGTGAGGGATAGTGATTTTATGTATTAAATAATGGTATGATCTAAAACCAAAGTGAAATGCTTGAGACATAGTAGCATTTAGGGTTAGCATTTATTGATTGGTAGGGCAATACATATATTTTATTAAGAAAATTCTCTTTATGGAAAGTAAGGGTTCTTTTTTCCAGAATAGCAGGCAAGTTTGTTGTTAAAATGGGTAGAAGAGACCTAACAATTACACTGATGATTAATTTGAAAACATATATTACTTGAAATTCAGATATGCTAGATATTATTTTACAATGTTCTTGAGTAATACTAAAGTGAAGTCATATTTACATATTTGTTAGTTTTATTATACATTTTATGAGTTTTGACAAAGGCTGCTAAACTTGTTTTGTCAAGAGCTACATCAATAACTTTTAATCAACGCATAAGAACTTGACATTTTCTAAAGCTCTCAGAATTCCTATCTGTATGTGTAATATACTTAAATATTCAAAATCCCAATTCTCTCCTTAGATTGTTAAATACCAGGGTTTCACTTTATAGATGCATAGTTTTACTATAAGTAAAAATGTGTGTATATCAATTCAAAATTATGACATTAAGAACACACTGTTAATTACAATGTTATATACTTAATATTTAATAAAATTTTAAATTACTGATAGCCTTCACTATCTCTGTCTTCCCAGAAAGAATAACTGATAAATTACAGTTATGTATGCATATGTGTATATGATGACAGTCATAGTAATAATAACAATTAAATAGCTAACAGGTTCTCATCAAAGAATTTTATATATAATTCACTTAATCTCATCATGTTGATAATAATTATTCCCACTTTACAGATGAGGCACCTGAAATGCTGAGATGTTATATAACATATTCATAATGGGTTGAATTATGTTCAAAATTCAAAAATGTATGGTAAAGACCTAAACCCAGTGGCTGAGAATGTGAACTTATTTGAAAAGAGGGTCACTGCAGAGGTAATTAAGTTAAAATGAGGTCACACTGAAGTAGGGGTGGCTTTTTCTAATATGACTGTTGTACTTACAATAAGAGGAATTTGGATGCAGGCACAGTACACAGGGAGAGTGCCATGTGATGACAGAGGCAGAAATTGAAGTGATACAGCCAAAAACCAAGGAACACCAAGGATGGACAGCCATCATCAAAAGTTAGAAAGAGGCAAGGAAGAATTCTACCTAGAGCTAAGAGAGAGCATGGAGCATGGCCCTACTGACAACTTAGTTTTAGACTTCTAGCTTCAAGAACAATGACAGAATAAATTTCTGTTGTTTTAAGTTATCCACTTTATGATATATTATTACCACAGCCCTATGAAATTAATGCAGTGTCCGAAGTTATGGAGCTAGTAAATGTTAAAAACTGTGAAGGTTTTTTTAAAATTTTACCCTACTAATAAGAGAATGAATTAGTCTAACTAATTTTTAGTCCAATTTTATGGACGCTTGTCAAAGAAATTAGATTCCTAGGTCAGAAACAAAACAATTAGTCATAGCAGAGCAAACATTTGAGATTCTGCATATTTTTTTCATTTCCTCTTGTCAGAAAGTGGGGACAGCAAATATGGCTCAAGACAGATGACTACATATGCATGGTTTCTATTAAATTATGGGAAAGTAAGTATGACAGTCTTTTGCTCTGGAAAGAGACAATATCTCTAATCTTTCAAGATAGTTAGCAAATGTGCCTTTTGGAAGGAAGACACTTCCTCTATTTTCCACAGAGTTATACTTATATCTGTGATAAAAAGAGTCTCAAAGTACAGTCTGTCTCCAATCACAGCCTCTGAAGAAATGCAATAGGCCTATAGGGAAATTTCCTAAAAGTAAGCATCATAGCTGGAATTTTAACCTAGAATACCTGGTTCTGAGGTAGGTTATTTAATTAATATACATTCATAGGTTTATACTGATATATGGGAAAATACAAGCAGTAAGAAATCTCTGTCTTTATCACATGCACACACATATGTCTATTATATAAGTTTGTGATATATAAATATATTATACAAAATGATATATACATATATACATTATATATATACATGTATACATGTATATGTGTTTTTGTGTTTATATATGTGTGTATATTTATAATTTTCAACTTTGATAACTTAAAAATGAGAAAATAATGGTATCAATTTACCCGCAGCATCTTCAAATGGCTATCTGCTTCAAGGCCTCTCCCTCTCCCCTCCCTCCTTTCTCTCCCCCTACTCCACTCTGTATGTGCCTATGTGTGTGTGTTTGTGTACCAGTATATATGCACAGATCAATAATGGTGATTTTTCTTAAAAAAACAGATTAAATATAACAAAATATATGTGTGTACATTTGCTTTCCTCTGACCAAAATATCTGGACTTTTAAAGTTAGCCTGTTAAAAAGTACAAAATCTCATGGAAATACTAGCCATTGTTTTCTAAAGTGTCTGCACCATTCACATCCTCACTAGCAATATATGAGAGTTCCAGTTGCTCCACATCCCCACCAACATCCAGTACTGTCAGTCTTTTTATTTTTCACTTTCACTAATTTGTAGTGAAGTAGTTTCTTACTATAAATAATTACAAATTTTAAAAATTCTTACTTGATCATGTAATTTTCCTACATGCAAACACTTTTTAGTACCCATCTCTCTAATTAGAACTTTTCCTCATAGCTTGGATGAAAAAGTCATGGAGTATAAATTGAGAAAAGAGTAATTTTTCTATACCTGATGGTTAATAAATATATAATTTATGAATTCACTAACTTCTCATGTCATTGAAATCCTTTAAATTTACATGAGAGACATATACTTAAGAATTAAGTGGAGAGAAACAAATAGTATTCAATATTTATCAAACTTCCATAGCTGAGACAATTTATCTTGGAAATGAAAGCATTAATAAAAATGACTAGTTCCTACCAATCTGAACACATCATTATTAAGAATTTTTACATGTACCTAACCCCAATATCAAATAAAGAATATAGGTCGGGCAATATGCTAGAGATATGTGTAAATGGCAAAAACTAAGATTTTCATTTGATAAACAAGTCAATGAATTCATGATAGTATTAAGATTTCAACCAATGAAATGTCTAAAGTTAGTAAAAGAAAAATAACAAAAGATGTGTCAATTAATAATTAAAAACTTAATAAAAAGGCAAATTGAATAATTTCTTGTCATCTTATAATAGAGATTTTAAGTCAAAATATTAATTGCTAATTTTAAAGCAGTATAAGCTTATTCACATTTGCAGAAAATCTATCAAAATATTTGGACACATTTTTTTCAAGATTCTTAAAGAACATAAATATTTTTTAAAAAGAAAAATCATAAATAATTTGAAGATGCATTTGTGTTACACTGTGACAATTCCCTACTTGACTAAGACATTCAAAGTAAATGTAGCATTTACTTTGATAAATACTGATTTGCCATTAATAAAATTTGAAATAAGGCAGGGTAAGGTACAATTTCTTTCTTGCCCTTTTTCTCTCTCTTTTCAGACCTACTATATTGTTTTTTGAAATAAGCATTTTAATGCTGCATGAAAGATGTTTTTAAATCATTTTAAAATTATACAATTAGGTCTAAAACTCTACCAACTCACCTAAAGTTCTTAGTAGTTGTACTGAACAGAATAAAGTTGGAATACCAGAGCTTTCTGACTGCACACTCATACTCTTAGAAAGTATAATAATTGCTATTATTAGGTGAAAGTATACTTCAATAATGAAATGGAAATAATGTAAAGATTAGCCATAGAGAGATAAACCACAGCAAAATCATATTTTTGCAGAATTTATAGGGAGACATAAATCACTTTTTGTGCAATTATGTAAACATCATTGCAGACTGCCTCACAGGTAATAATAGTTGGTATCTACTGCTATTTTTCTATTTCTTCCTTTCATAACTAACTCTTAGACATAACTGACATTGACCAAGTGACTGCAACGTCTACTACCTATAACTGATTTGGCTCCATGAAACTTAATCAGGTTTCTATTCATTTCATAGGTCCCTAAATTCTGGATTGTCCCAAGTTTAAACAAGCACTAAGGTGCAAAACAGCCCTTTTTATTTTATTTTTTTTAAGATTTTATTTATTTATTTGAGAGAAAGAGAATGAGAGATAGAGAGCACGAGAGGGAAGAGGGTCAGAGGGAGCAGCAGACTCCCTGCTGAGCAGGGAGCCGGATGTGGGACTCGATCCTGGGACTCCGGGATCATGACCTGAGTCGAAGGCAGTCGCTTAACCAACTGAGCCACCCAGGCACCCTTTTTAAATATTCACTCTGAGAACGGGCTAACCACAGGGAGATACATTTTCTGTAGAAAAATCATGGTTTTTCCACCTGCTCAGCTCACTGCTTGCCCTACACCCAACAATGTTCCTGCTAGTTCTGCTTTCTTCTAGTAATCCTTTTCTGTTTGATCTAGAGATGTTAACAGACCCTGAGGTCCAAGCATGCTTATTGCAATTTTGAATAAAATCTCTTCTTAGATAAGTCTTGAATTGTTTTGTTTGACAAGTGTTTGCAATTTTCATGAGTATTAAGCTTTGTTTCATGCAATATCCTGTTTCCTTTTAGACTTTACAGAGTTTACATAACTAAGAGATAAAGTTATTATTATTTTATTTATTTTACCTTGCTAAGCATCAGTGACTCTACTAAGCTCCATAGCAGTATAGTGAATAGAATAACAGTGCAAAACATATTACTTCAAAACAACTTGACATTTTCCAAAGTTCTCAACACTCAGCTTCATTTTAATTCAACTTCTTATACTTCTTTTAAGTGGATAATGAGATAAGTCATGTAACAGGAATTTTAAAGATGTAGGAGTGCATTTTTTATGCTAGTCATGTCTATAACTAATACCATTTTACAATAAACAGTAATTTCTGGGAGGAAACAAAATTTTCTCAAAATAAATATACAATGGAAAGTAACCTTTATTCACTGAATACAAATTTTTAAAGTATAAATGTATATGCAAATGCATAGTTAGGTAAGAGCATGTGCAGTTTTAAGCATTGGCAAGTGATTTAAAGTGAAACTATAATTTTTTTCTACAAAAAGATACTTTGACATACTTCTATTTATGACAATGCATTACAACATTCATAAAGTTTCCTTACTTAAACAGAAGATGGATCGGGATATTTATGTGCCATACAATCCAACTCTAAAGCTTATGATTCACTTGTTTTCAATTTTTTTGATAGAGTTGTACAATCATCACTGCTCTCTGATTTCAGAGTATTTTTGTAACTGTACAAAGAAATTCTGTACCTTTTTTAGTCATGCCCCATTTCCCCCTGCCCTTAGTTCCTGACAACCACTAATTTATTTCTGCCATTATGGATTTACTCATTCTTGGTACTTTCTATAAGTTTCAATTACATTTCATATAAATTCCATTCAGTGTGTGATTTTTTTGACTGTTTTCCTTAAAATGCTTTCAAAATTTGTACATGTTGTGGCATTTATCAGTACTTAATTCCTTTTAATTGCTGAATAATAGTCCCATTTATTGATATACACAATTTGATTACCCATCCATTTGTTGACGGGTATTTGGACTGTTTCTGCTCCTTGTATATTATAAATGCTGCTTATGCAATGTAATTAGTGTCCAGGTTTTTGTTTGGACATGAGTATTAAATTCTCTTGGTTATATACCTGGCAGGGAATACTGGATCATATCATAGATTTATGTTCAACAGTGTAAGAAACTGCCAACTGTTTCTCAAAGTGCCTGTACCATTTTAAAATCTAAAAAAAAAAAAGATAGTAGGAAGGGAAAAATGAAGGGGGGGGATCAGAGGGGGAGATGAACCATGAGAGACGATGGACTCTGAGAAAGAAACTGAGGGTTCTAGAGGGGAGGGGGATGGGGGGATGGGTTAGCCTGTCGATGGGTATTAAAGAGGGCACATTCTGCGTGGAGCACTGGGTGTTATGCACAAACAATGAATCATGGAACACTACATCAAAAACTAATGATGTAATGTATGGTGATTAACATAACAATAAAAAATGGAAAAAATAAAGGGATGGCATTAGTGAGGGTCTGTTTTCAAATTTGACTGTATGAAAATGTCGTTATTAAAATCTGTTTGAAGTCTATGAATGTAAAAAAATCCAATAATCCCTGAATTAAAGAAAATTTTAAGATTCAGAGGAAAACACAGAATGGTCTATTTATACTGACTAGAAGGAAAGTGTTTAATTAGATTTATATAACATTGTAATGATTTGTAGGAATTAAACATTTTAAATATCAAATCTCTAATATTTTCTCTCATTTTAGAACTTTTTTCACTTCTTCCCTAATTGCAAAATGTGTCAGTAAGAAGTTATTAATAATATAAACAAATTATAATTTTTTATGTATTACACATTTTGACCTTTATCAAAAAAATTTTCCAGCTACAATGTCAACCCTCTTTGTCTGTCTCTTTCCCCAGATCTCCCTGTTAAACTTATGGTTAAAGTTTCATTTTGTTTTATCAAAATGATAATGCTGATATTTTAATTTCCCAAATGTCTAAATAATTTGTCTACCTCTCAACTAATTCTGAATTTGGGTGAGGAGAAGGGTGATTATTTATTGAACCCTGCATATCTCCACATTATTGCCTCTTGCTTCTTGCCTCTGTACCTATCATTATTTTTTTCTTAAAATTATATTATGTAATGCATACTGTTATTCATCTGTTCCTTCCCAGTTAACAATATAACTTGATAGCAGTGCATTTCATGTTTTCCATATCAGTACATATTATCTACTTCATTATTTTTAAATACCCTTCTGTGGAAGTTTCAGATTTATTGAACTTGGCTCTCCAAAATATGAGACAAAAATAATCAGGGCTGCCTATTCCAAATACATATGCCAATTCTAGTCAATGAGACACCTCTTCACTCACATATTTCCCAATTCGGTTGTTCCTCAAATATGTTATGAAAAAATAATTTTAATTTTATACTTGACCTGCCTGAAAAAGAAACCAACCCAGCATTATCCCACAAATGAGATATCCAGCATTAGCCCACAAAATTTTTTAAAATTCCCATGTTTACCAGAAGCTGCCAACTGATATGAATAAAGTACACACATAAATATCAAGAGAAAATTTAATAGGTCAGCTTTCACCATTAACCCTTAACTTGTAGGTCACTACTGAATTATTTGAAATACATGTATCCAACATCTACCAAGAAGTTTCTGAGAATTTTGCATATGCAACACTAAACAGAAAATCCTTGTTTTCCTAGACTATTTTTGCCATTAGACAGAGTGCTTTGCTTTTCTCAGTTATTTTACACAGAAGAGAGAGAAATATCACTCTTTATGTGTTCTTATCTATCACACCACTTTTTTCCTTTCTTTTTTTTTTTCTTAGCTTACTTAGATTCCAAATATTTGTGATTTTATCATTACCAACATTCTAAAACTTCCTATATTCTTCTAACATTTAGAACATATATCTATGCAGACTAAACTTTCCCAAAATGATCTGGCTTCTCTATTCTAATGCAGGATTTAGTGCACTGTTTATGTGAATTGGTTCCATTATAAATTCAGAGCCACTGACCATTAATGGTCACTGAACAATGCCCTGAATCACTGCAACACTTTTCTATGACACTCATCTTTCTACGACAGTTTTTGAAATTAATTCCAGCTTCTGCAAAACTTGGCAACCCTACTTTCTTTCTTATTCTCAAGAGAAGAAATTGCCTTCTATTACACAATCAAATAAAAATAAGAGGGTCGGGCGCCTGGGTGGCTCAGTCGTTAAGCCTCTGCGTTCGGTTCAGATCATGATCTCAGGGTGCTGGGATGGAGCCCTGCATCAGGCTCCCTGCTCAGCAGGAAGCCTGTTCTCCCTCTCCCCTTGCTTGTGTTCCCTCTCTCGCTAGGTCTCTCTCTGTCAAATAAATTAAAAAAAAAAAACTTTAAAAATATAAATAAATAAATAAATAAATAAATAAATAAATAAATAAAAACAAGAGAGTCTGGATTGACAGACTCTCCTGTTTTATCTGCCAAATGGCCAGGCACCTAGGTCCATCATGTCCTTTTGCACTTCTTTTATATTGGAGAGGCATTTCACTTTCTATGTGTTCTCATAATTCACTCACCATCTTATATATTGTTTCCTTTGTTTTGTATTTCCAGGCATTCACTCTACTTGAGTTTTCCTATCCAGCTTCTTTCAGTAGACACATGTACAGAAACCCTTCTCACCTTCCATCATAGTTTCCAAACACCTTTATATATTGTTCTTTTTTTTTTTCTATTTCCTTTCACAGTACATCAAGAGTTGCTTCTCTTGCTACTTGTATTTCTACATCCACCACTCACACCTATCTAAACACATTTAGGACTTCTGAGTATATCACATATTGAAAATACCCCATTTGACTAATGTATTTAAATGTCATACAGTTCTAGATTCTATTTTTTAATCCTGATTTTTTGGAGGAAAATTTTGACACTGCTAAGCACACTTGTCCTTGAAATAATCTTATCCCTGGCTTTCTAAAAACACCATTCCCTTATTCACTGGCTGCCCCTCCTCGTTCTCCACTCTTCTCCTCCTCTACTAAATCCTTAAATAAGGGAGATTATCAGGTTTGTATCTCAGGTGCTCTTATCATCATATCCCCTGGCTGATTTGATCCATTCTAATATTTTTCAATTATATTGATGACTCCCAAATATATATGTGACCATTTCTCCTAAGTTTCAGAAAAATCTAGGTGTCTATAAGACACATTAGCTTTTATGGCTCTTGGGCTTATCAAATCCACAACATCAAACTGAGCTCAGAATTTTTCCTCATTACATCTGAAAAACCAAACAAAAAAACCCTCTCATATTCCATTGTTCCCTATATTATAAATAACCTTTCAAGTTATTCAAGACAGAAATCTGAAATAAACAATTTGCTGCTACCTATCTTTACTCCTCATATTCAGTCATTACATCCTGCAGATAATCTATTTTAATTATCTGCTCTGTACATTTCTTTACATTTATAGTACTTAATCCCTCCTTGTTCCTGGACACTTTTGCTTCACCTTAGTCTTCTTTAAACACTTAGTATATTCTTTATAAAGTTTTCTTTAGTCACTAAGTATATCTGAAGTTCTTATGTCTCGGGTCATTTCATCCAAAAAACTCTTACTCATTCATTAGAACTCAAATCAACCATTATTTATTTCTTCAAGAAGCTCTACCAGATTATATATCCATATCATCACCTCTAAAGTACCATATGTTTTCTTTTTACAACTTTTATTCAGCTTGATTTTTTTTCTTTTGGCTGGTATGTATTTCTCAAAGAATGTTCCATAAGCACAGAACCTATTTGTGCATGGTTTGCAATGAATACTTTCCAGATGTTGGTTCCTACAAACAATGCTGCAGTAAGTACCTTGTATATTTATCTTTCCACATATTTTGAAAAAGTATGTACTGATATTAAACTAGAAAGTCAAATTATACTTATGTTTTCCACAGATCATGCATATTATAAATAAAATGTTACTACCAATCTATACACTTCCATCAAAAACTGTATGAGAGTGTTTTTCCAAGCTATGGCTGACTTTGGGCATTATTTTGTAAATATGATGTGAGAAAATGAGCTTTCATCATCATCTTAGTTGGAATATGTATTTGCTACTCAGTGGTTTTAAAATGTTTTGCCAACTGGATACATATATTTGTTTAGAAATTAATTTTTCTGGATATTCTCCCATTTCATTTTTGGAATTTTTTTAATTCATGAGATTCACTATTATTTCAAAGATAACTGTAACTGCTGATTTGAAAGTGGTGCTGTTGCTGAAAATGCCATGAGTCTCAATTAATTTGAAGAATTATTTCACAAATAATGGACACTGCATAAATAAGAAGTGAAATAAATTTTAGCTGTAATTATTTCTAAACAGTGCCTAGAAACACATTTAATAATAAATGCAACCATTATGGTTTGCAAAGTAATAAATACTGTAAGTTCCATTTGAAAATACTAATTATATTATCAAAAAAATAAATGAGGTTTTAATTGCATAATTATGTGAATGAAAACCTAGGACATGTTCCAAATCAATGTAAAAATGAACATTTTATTCATGTTAATAAAATTCCAAAGTACTGGATAACTAGACAGTTTCTAACTTCAGAAGGAAAACAACATAAAAACCAAAATGAAGACAAAACAAGAGCATGATTTGTTGTCTCATCCAAGAATATCCTAGAACTGAAACTGTATGAAGACTGATTTACCCTTTATCTTTTATGTGTACAGACCTTTCAAGATTAGATGGCTGTCACTATTATGATTAGGATTGAACATTAGCTCTCTTCACACAACATTGGGTAGATTAGGAAGTAAAAATGGAATTTCTGACAGCCATGACTTGGATATAAACTTCCTGTTTATTTTTCCCCTCTTTTCTCTTTTTATATTTCTTATTTGATGTTAGGAA
This sequence comes from Eumetopias jubatus, assembly GCF_037043125.1. NCBI lineage: Eukaryota > Metazoa > Chordata > Mammalia > Carnivora > Otariidae > Eumetopias > Eumetopias jubatus. The sequence continues at coordinate 168,241,453 of NW_028274809.1, read as the reverse complement.
AGAAACACAAATTTGTAATTTTCTTTGTAGAATAACCAGCATATTACATTTTCTTACCACAACAGAGTAATTTATCTTCACACTGAGATGAAAACCTGTAAAGATATAACTAATGACAACTCTGACATTATTTTAAAGTATAATTTGTTTCTATAATGTTAGTTTTTCAATGTAAGCTATATCAAGAGAAATATATTAATAATATGTGAATGTAACATAAAAGATGATTTTATTATTGTAAATACATTTTAGGTTATTACAAATGATTAAGTATATATATTTATACCTATAACTGTTCAGTATATATTATTTTTATATTTTTTCTTGTCAAAGTTAAAAATATTAATATTTGCTGTAATATAAATAAACTTGCATATGAAATAAACTTCAGAAGTAACTAGCAATAGAAACTCACATTAATGATTTAAATAAATGGTTTCAGATCAATGGGATATACCAGATTCAGTAAATAATATGTATTGAAATTTTTTATATTTGAGTAGGAACTTATTTATCAACAGTGCTCAAAATATACTGAAATAAATTCAACACTTTGAGGTGAAAAAGATAAGAGATTTTGACCTACTCATTTCACTGTGTTATACATTTATATAGACTCTCATTTAGTTATCTTTCTCTCTGTGTGTATGTGTATACATGTGTTTTATCCTTCCTAATAAGTACTGTATTTACTTTATATTATTGAAAGCAATTAGCATAAGATATATAGAATGCACCAAATATATGGTTGTTTAACATCCTATAATAAATATTATGAAAATGTTGTAGATGCTGTCACAAATTAGGTGTACATTCATAAAGATCACAATGAATAAGGGCGCCTGTGTGGCTCAGTTGGTTAAGCGTCTGCCTTCGGCTCAGGTCATGATCCCAGAGTCCTGGGATCTAGCCCGCATTGGGCTCCCTGCTCAGCGGGAGCCTGCTTCTCCCTCTCCCTTTCCCTCTGCCCCTTCCCCCTGCCCCTGCTCTCTCGCTCTCTCTCTTAAATAAATAAATAAAACCTTTTAAAAAAAACCACAACAAATAGTAGATATTTGTTAGCTATTAACAAACGTAATGTTTTACATATCCATATGATTATCTCATTATACATATATACATAAATAACCTTGTAATAGCAGATATTTAATGACACTACTGTATGCTTATGATAAAAGTTTGAGTGAAGCTTTTGATATAAAGCAGATATAAACACACAAATAAATATAACGTATAAATATATAATGTTGTGTAAGCATAATGTTCATTTGAATGTGCCCACTGGGCTAGCAAATATTAAAAGATAAAAATAAAACTGGAAAATATCAGAATAACTTCAGTGACTATGGTGTGTCTTCCTTTACTCTTATAAGTTGAAATATAAATTAAAACATTACCATGATTGGAAAATATTAATATATTAACAAAGGCTTAAATATTATTGTGTGAAGAAGCACTCTCCTGTGGATTCTAATAGGTAAAAAGTTGGGATATTGGTCATGTACGAATCTTGAAGAAAATACAAATATCGTACTATTTCCATTTTTCCATCCATCCACTAATCCACTGATTTTTTTTTCTTTTATTCAAGATTTTATTTATTATTTGACAGAGAGAGAGAGACCAAGCACACAAGCAGGGGGAGTGGCAGGCAAAGAGAGAGGGAGAAGGAGGCTCCCCATTGAACAGGGAGCCCAATGTGGGGCTCAATCCCAGGACCCCAGGATCATGATCTGAGCCAAAGGTAGGTACTTAACTGACTGAGCCACCTAGGTGCCCCATCCGCTGATTTTTTAAGTATCTATCTAGCCAAAAAACACAGTAGAGATCTTATAAAAAAGAGAGACCCATGCACAAATATATCTATATAAAATAATATATCATGCCCTTGTCTTTTTGCATATATTGTTTCTGTGTACGAATCTATTTATCAGTTTGTCTATATGACTATCAATCTGTGTGTCAGTCTTTCTCTATCATCTCTCCCATAGAGCCCTTCAAAGCCAGGCAGCAACATCTGCTATATGCAGCAGTTTGATACTCAAAATGAAGCATCTGGAGTCAAATTAAGCTGTATTTTGAATATCATTGTATATCTGGCTGTAGCAAGCAGTAAGACAAATGCAAAATGATATTTCAGAACAAAGATTATTTGGGTACTGAGAATGAAAGAAAAGATGAAAGGGGGGGTGAGAGATTACAAAAAGTGAAGTGTAGGATTGATAATAAACTGATTATATGGTTTTCCTGTATGACTTTTACAAATAAATCTCAGATACTTAGTAAGACTATGTTTTATCATAAAAGGAAAATAAAATAAGCAAGTAATTATTGGAATCATAGTATAATCATTAATTTCCCTAAATGATTTATATATCAATTTTTAAATCTTAAACTCAACGATTTGTACTTTTTAAAAATGTTCATCTAATTTTGGAAGACAGATTTTTATTTCACCTAGATTCCCGATGCAGCCTCTAACTATACCTTCCTGTTTTCTATTTCTTCTCTCATAGAGCATCCTTAGCATTTAAAACATATACCTAAACTTGCCCCATAACTATAATAAACTTTTTTCATGTTCTCTATTAAAAAAGTCCAACATTGTAAGCATTAGTACATAAAAATTATATGAAAAATAATTGAGATTACTAAAAGTAAATGGTTTTGGCTCTTTTTCTGAGTAAGACACTTTGCAAAGACATTTACACATTATATCAAACTTAATCCTCTAATTCACAATGTACTAAGGTGTATCTTTAATTTAGCAATGAAGAAACTGAAATTCCAAACATAGTAAATGGGAAGTCGTGATGAAGGTCCTGGTTTCTCTAACACCAAAGCCCAGGATATAAAGTTTGACTACTGTACTATGCAAGATTCTACGAGATTCTAAGATCTGGATTCATCCTAATTATTCTGTCTCTTTGCCTAACAAATCTTAATAAACACAATGCTCTAGTAAAACCAGGTACCCCTTAATCAAAGCTAGTCACTCTGAAATGTCTCTTGACCTTTTGCTTGGCTCACGAATTCCTTCTATCCTGCATGCTGCAAAGGCACACTGAAAAGTATAAATAACATATTAAAGATGTTATCTTATTGTAGTTTCATTGTGTGTATGCCTTTTCCTAACTCAGTTATGGTAAATAAAAAATACTGTTTCTTTTATAGTCATATGTCTATTGTCTGGCCAAGTTTATGGCATGAAGAAAACATTCAATAAGTCTTTGTTGAATTAATTCAATTCACTTAGATTTAATTTCAAAGGCATTTATTAGCTAATTACTATACAAGCCACTGATAAATCCAAATAGGAAGAAACAGGGTTACTGCTTACAAGGAATATGTAATCATATAGAATATAGCATTATCACTATCAGTGCTAATGTTTCCCCACTGATAGTTTACAAAGATCAAAAAACTATTTCAGTTGTCATTTATCAATAAATAAAATATATACTTCAAAATTTTCATGTTAACTCCAAACTGCTTAAGAACCATCCAGTATGTTCAAAGTAAGTATATATGGAAATTAGTAGAGAATCTTAAAGTAGGCTCATTATCATATCTTCAGTTATCCAACAGCAAACCAGTAGCTACTGTGCTGGTTTTAACATCCTTTTATCTATGCGCTATTTTATTAAATATAAAATGTATAAGGAACACCAATTTTAAAATGTCAGTAAGTATTAAAGTAATAACTGTGCTATCCACCTAAACATTTCGCTGGTACTTCAAACATACCTGTAAATATCTGGGTATTTATATCCATTTATCTATTCATGTCTCTATAATCTACATCAACATCTCTATACTATTACATAAGAGGAAATTTTAATCTTATTGGTATTAAATATTTTTACTACCCTTTATAAAATGTACAAGAGTTTGAAATTAAAATCTAGAAAAAATACTGTGAATAGTAGAATAAAAGCACATGGAACTCTTGAGGGGGAAGAGCTAAGATGGTGGCATGGTGGCAGATGTGGAGGGTGGTGGATGCCACAGTGCTCCCAGGGAGAAGGAGGGCAGATAGCTCAGGGCGCAGACAGTGGGATCTGGCGATCTCCTGGGATGCACCTGGAGGGTATCTGAAAGAGGTGACGTTGCCTCTCTCAGGGACAAAGGAGCCAGAGGTTCCTGCCCCTCAGCATAAACTCCCTTCAGTAAGCAGCACAGCACCAAGAGTGGCTCCATAAACTTAACACCAAGCCCCACCCCCTGTGTTCCACAGGTGCTGCTTTTCTTGCACTAGTGTGCCTGAGAACGAGCACAGCAGGCCCCTCCCCAGGAAGACCGGCACAAGCCTCCTGCACCTACTACACCTCCTGACCAGAGAGTTCTGCAAAGCTTCAGCTATAGTGGAAATAGCACCAGATCTCTTTTAACAAGCAGACCCGAGCACACCTACTTAAAACTCACCAGACTCAGGCAAGGAGAAACTTTCCAGATGACTGACCTGAGGGAAATAGCAGACAAAACACAGCAGCAAAGTGCACACGGAGACATTTCCTGATGCACCAGGCCCTGGACGGTACACGACCTCTTCTTTATTAAGGCATTACTCTAACCAGCAGGAAACATAACAGGATTTCCTAACACAGAGAAGACACAGATCTAAACAAAATGCCAAGACCAAAAGAAAAATCAAGATAAGGTCATGGCCAGGGATCTACTGGAAACAGATATAAGTAACATGACTGATCCAGAATTTAAAGCAACAATCATAAGGATACTAGCTGGGCTTGAGAAAAGCATAAAAGACCCTAGGGAGTCCCTTAGCACAGAAATAAAAGACCTAAAAACTAGTCAGCCTGAAATGAAAAATACAATAACCAAGATTTGAAAACTACTGAATATAATGACCACATGAATGAAAGAAGCAGACGAACAAATAAGTTATATAGAAGATAATATTATGGAAATAATGAAGCTGAAAAGAAGAGGGGAAGAAAAATGTTAGATAATGAATGTAGACTTAGGGAAGTCAGTGATCCTATCACGTGCAGTAACATTAGTATCACAGGAGTCCCAGAAGAAGAAGAGAGGGGAAAAAGGGACAGAAGGTTTATTTGAACAAATTATAGCTGAAAATTACCCTAATCTGAGGAAGGAAACAGACATCCAAATCCAGGAAGCACACAGAACTCCCATTAAAATCAAGAAAAGCAGGCCAACACCAAGATATACTGTAGTTAAATTTGCAAAAAACAGAGATAAAGAAAAAAAAAATCCCAAAAGCAGCAAGAGAAAAGAAATCCCTAATTTACAAAGGAAGACAAATCAGGTTAGCAGCATACCTCTCTTCTGACCATGGCAGGTCAGAAGGGAATGGCATTATATATTCAATTTGCTGAATGGGAAAAATTTGCAGCCAAGAATACTCTATCCAGCAAGGCTGTCATTCAGAATAGAAAGGAGAGATAAAGAGTTTCCCAAACACCCAAAAACTAAAGGAGTTTGTCACCACTAAACCAGCCCTGCAAGAAAATTAAAGGGGACTCTTTGAGTGAGAGAGAAAGACCAAAAGCAACAAAGTCTAGAAAGGGAGAGGAAATGTCCAGAAACAAAGACTTACAGGTAATACAATGGCACTAAATTCATATTTATTAATAATCACTCTGAATGCAAATGGATGGAATATTCCAATCAAAAGACATAGGGGAACAGAATGGACAAAAACACAAGACATATCTAGATAGGCTGCCTATAAGAGACTTATTTTAGACCTAAAGACATCTGCAGATTGAAAGTGAGAGGAAGAAGTAAATTTATCATACTAATGGAGGTCAAAAGAAAGCCAGAATAGCCATACTTATATCAGACAAACTAGGTTTTAAACCAAACACTATAACAAAAGATGAAGAAAGGCACTGTATCATAATAAAGGGGTCTATCCAACAAAAAGATCTAACAATGGTAAATATTTATGCCCCCAACTTGGGAGCACCCAAATATATAAAATAAAAACAAAGATAAAGGAACTCATTGATAATAATAATACAAGAGTAGGGGACTTCAACAACTCAGATCAATGGATGGATCATCCAAGCAGAAAATCAATAAGGAAACAATGGCTTTGAAGGACACACTGGACCAGATGGACTTATATATATTTAGAACATTTCATCTTAAAGCAGCAGAATATGCATTCTTTCCAAGTGCACATGGGACAGTCTCCAGAACACATCACATACCGGGTCAGAAATTGGGCCAGAAAAGGATTGAGATCATTCCATCCATATTTTTTTTACCACAATACGTTGAAACTTGAAGTCAACCACAAGAAAAAATTTGAAAGACCACAAATACATGGAGGTTAAAGAACATCCTACTAAATAATGAATGGGCTAACCAGGAAATTAAAGAATAAAATAAATACATGGAAACAAATGATAATGAAAACATGATGGTCCAAACCTTTGAGATAGAGCAAAAGCGGCCATAAGAGGGAACTATATAGCAATACAGGCCCACCTCAAGAAGGAAGAAAAACCTCTACACAACTTGACCTTACACCTAAAGTAGCTAGAAAAAGAACACATGAAGCCTAAAAACAGCAGATGAAGGGAAATAATAAAGATTAGAGCAGAAATAAAATAAACAAAACCAAATAAAACAAAAGAACAGTAGAACAGATCAATGAAACCAGGAGCTGGTTCTTTTCAAGAACCAACAAAATTGATAAACCCCTAGCTAGACTTATCAAAAACAGAAAGGTCCCAAACAAATGAGAGAGGAGAAATCAAAACCAACACCATAGAAATACAAACAATTATAAAAGAATATTATGAACAATTATATGCCAACAAATTGTACAATCTGGAAGAAATGGATAAACAACAAAAAGAAATAAAAGGCATCCAAACCAGTAAGGAAGAAGTCATATTTTCACTATTCCCAGATGACATAATATTTTATGTAGAAAACCCAAAAGACTCCACCAAAAAATTGCTAGAATGGTTACATGAATTCAGTAAAGTCACAGGATACAAAATCATCATACAGAAATCTGTTGCACATACCAATAATGAAACAGCAGAAAAAGAAATCAGGAAATTGATCATCATATTTACAATTGCACCAAAAACATAAGCTACCTTGGACTAAACCTAACCAAAAAATATCTGTACTCCCAAAACTATAAAACACTGATGAAAGAAATTGAAAGTGACACAAAGAAATGGAAAAATATTTCATGCCCATGAATTGGAAGAACAAATATTGTTAAAATGTCTATACCACCCAGAGCAATCTACTCAGTTAATGCAATCCTTATCAAAATACCACCAGTATTTTTCACAGAGCTAGAACAAACAGTCTTAAAATTTGTATGGAATCACAAAAGACCCGGAATAGCCAAAGCAATCTTGAAAACAAGAATAGCAAACCTGGAGGCATCACAATTCTGGACTTCAGGTTGTTTAACAAAGCTGCAGTAATCAAGACAGTATGGTACTGGCACAAAAACAGACACATGGATCAATGGAACAGAATAGAAAACCCAGAAATGGACCCACAACCACATGGTCAACTAATCTTTGACAAAGCAGGAAAGAATATCCAACGGAAAAAAGACAGTCTCTTCAACAAATGGTGCTGGGAAAACTGGACAGTAACATGAAGAAGAATGAAACTGGACCACTTTCTCATACAATATACAAAAATAAATTCAAAATGGATGAAAGACCTAAATGTGAGACAGGAGACCATCAAACTCCTAGAGGAGAAAACAGGAAGCATCCTCTGACACTGGCCATAAAAACTTCTTACTAGACACATCTGAGACAAGGGAAACAAAAGCAAAAATGAACTATTGGGACTTCAAAATAAAAAGCTTCACAGCGAAGAAAACAATCAACAAAACTAAAAGGCAACCTAGGGAATGGGGAAAATATTTGTAAATGACATATCCAATGAAAGATTAGTGTCCAGAATATATAAAGAACTTACCAAATTCAACACCCCAAAGACAAATAATCCAATTAAAAATGGGCAGAAAACATGAACAGATATTTCTCCAAAGAAGACATACAGATGGCCAACAGACACATGAAAACATGCTCATCATCACTTATCTTCAGGAAAATACAAATCAAAACTACAATGAGATATCACCTCATACCTGCCAGAATGGCTAAAATTAGCAACACAGGAAACAACAAGTGTTGGCAAGGATGCAGAGAAAGGGGAACCCTCTTACACTGTTAGAGGGAATGAAAACTGGTGCAGCCACTCTGGAAAACATGGAGGTTCCTCAAAAAGTTAAAAATAGAACTATCCTACAATCCAGCAACTGCATTACTAGATATTTACCCAAGGAATACAAAAATACTGATTTGAAGGGACACATTCATCCTGATGTTTATAGCAGTATTATCAATGATAGTAAAATCATGAAAAGAGCCCAAATGTCCACCAACTCATGAATGGATAAAGAAGACGTGTATATACGGACAATGGAATATTATTCAACCATAAAAAAAGAATGAAATCTTGCCATTTGCAATGACACGGTTGGAGCTAGAGTGTATCATGCTAAGTGAAATAAGTCAGTCAGAGAAAGACAAATACCAAATGATTTTACTCATATGTGGAATTTAAGAAATGAAACAGGTGAACACGGGGGGAAAAAGAGGGAAACCAAAAAACAGACTCTTAACTATAGAGAACAACTGAGCTTTGTGGGAGGGGAGATGGGTGAGGGGATGGGTTAAATGGGTGATGGGTATTAAGGAGTGCACTTGGGATGTCCATTGGGTGTTGTATGTAAATGATGAATCATAAAATTCTACTACTGAAATGAATATTACACTATATGTTAACAAACAGAATTTAAACAGAAACCTAAAAAAGGAAAAAATAAAATAAAAACAGAACTTTTAAACATAAATAAGTTAATTTAAAGGGTAAAATAAAAAAATCATTTAAGAGCACAATAGTACATATTCTTGATGACTTAACATATACTTACATTTTACCTTCTTTTGATATTTAGATTCCGTCCCTAAAACAAGTAATGTATCCTATTTTGCACTTATTTTGGGGCAAACTTTTCACTTATTTCTTGGTAAATTATATTTTTCATTACATTTTATACTTTTATAAATTACATGCCATATTCATGTATATACCTTCAATACATGTTATAAATATTGGATTGTAGGGACACTTAGTTCGTGCAGTTAGCTGAGGATCCGACTCTTGTTTTTGGCTCAGGTGTGATCTCAAGGTCGTGAGACTGAGCCTGGCATTGGGCTCTGCGCCTACCACAGAGTCTGCCTGGGTTTCTCTCTCACTCTGTCCCCTCCCCCCCACCATGTGCGTGTGTCTGTTCACTCTCTTAATATAAAATCTTTTTAAAAAAATAAATGAAAATAATTTGCATTGTAAAATGAACATATTATTAAAATGTAGTATCTAAAATGTTATTTGTTTACTTTAAATAATTAATTATAAATAATAAAAAATGAGAAGTATTAAAATTGTTAAGGAAGAATGATATCTATCGGTATGTGTTATAAATAATGAGGGGTGTATGTGTGTGTGTGTCTAAGTTTAATTCATAAAAGATGAGAAACATTTATGTATACAGTACTGGTCTGGTGACTGAAACAAATGAAATTTTACTGAGGCACCACTGTTTCCACACCAAAACTTACAACATATAAGATATCAGTACTGGTCATATTTACTACTCGAGATGCTTAACTTCATATTTTATTTATTTTATTATTTTATTTTATTTTATTTTTACTGAAGTAAAATGAACATTCAGTGTTTTATTAGTTTCAGGTGAACATCGTCCTTTTAAATCTCCTTTGTTACTCGGTACATCCTCAACTGGATCAACATGTTAAAATGTGAACATGTATCTAGCTGCAAAACAGTCAATTTGTGTTAATACACAAATGTTAACAATGATTCAACATATGTTGAATCACATATTTAACCTGTTAATATCTAAAGGGAAATATCTGTACACAAATATCTATATACATTTATTCTGTAATATCTGACACTGCCTCAAGAAGCAGAAATCAATTAACACATACACTCTTGATTATCTGCTATTAGCCAATTTTCGCTGTGGCTTTATTCTTAACATTGCCATTTGTTGCCACCAATAAAATATTATTGAGAATGAGTGAAAACTTGAAACTTCCCAGGAATGTAGTGAAATGATTTTTTATTTGTATAAATTCTCATTTCTATCATTGCCTCCTAAGAGGTCACTATGCTTCTACCTTAGTTCTCCTACAGTGGGTTCATAAAAAAGCCAGAGTGATCTTTGAAAACAAGTCAGTTCACACAACTCACTGGGTCAAAACCTGCATACTTCTAATTCTCTCCAGAGTAAAAACCAAATTTGTAAAAATGATATCCATAGTTGTAAATAATCTGACTTCCTGTCACCTCTGGCCCTCTAGGTTTGCCTAGATCTCCCATGTCAGGGCTCTTTCACTGGCTATTCCCTGCACCTGAAACAGTCTTTCATAAGATAACTGAAAAGTTAACTCCCTCATCTACTCATATTTTAGCTTATAAACCATCTTATCAATGAGACTTATCTCAACTACTTATTTAAGTTTGCAACCTGGCTCCAGCACTCTACATCAGCTTCACCTCTCTATACCTTTTCATTTTTTTCCCTATAACATTTACTTCCTATATTTTAGTATCCATCAGGACCCTAAATATGAAAAACACACCTTATTATTGGATTATATTATTGCAGAGAGATTTCATGCAAGTACTATTTACAAAGGTATTTCAGGTGGACAGAACTATATGGGATGGTATAGAACTACATTGTTAAAACCAGTAGGTCCAGAAGCACAGACAAAAGAATAGTTACAGAAAATGGAAATAATCATACAGAAGATGGTAGAAGTAGTGTTGGCAGATGTAGTGATCATTGGTCAAGGGACACAGCCCAAAGTAAAGAGCTAGATCTAGAGGGAAGATCTGAAGGAATAAATACCCTTATCTATTCCCCATCTTTCCCGTTCTGCAGGAGCTCCCCACTGGCTGAATCTAATCAGAAGCCAGAGAGCTGAGGACAACAGTGGAATCAGTTGATACATGTCTGCCACCATGTAACTAATACATTTAAAAGTGTGCGTTCCCAGGGCGCCTGGGTGGCTCAGATGGTTAAGCAACTGCCTTCGGCTCAGGTCATGATCCCGGAGTCGTGGGATCGAGTCCCACATCAGGCTCCCTGCTCAGCAGGGAGTCTGCTTCTCCCTCTGACCCTCTTCCCTCTCATGCTCTCTATCTCTCATTCTCTATCAAATAAATAAATAAAATCTTAAAAAAAAAGATGTTTAAAAAACAAAACAAAATGTTTCTTAAAAAAAATAAAAAAAAATAAAAGCTTGTGTTTCCTCTCTGTGTATCTCTGTGTCAAATAAACAAATAAAATCTTTAAAAAAAAAAGTCAATGTATCACATCATTGTATTACATTGACTGTCCTGTACCTATCTTCCCTTACTTGTATATAAGAAACATGACTACTCAGATCACTGATGTATTTCAAGAACTAAGATTAGCAGCCCCAAACCCAAAATAAGCACTCAGTAGTTGCTGAATGAATCCTGAATACACTAATATATATCTAATAGCAATAATTATAGTAATAAATAATAATGATGCAATGATGACATTGATAGTATCTCTACCACCCCTGAGCAAGATATTTAATAAATGTGCACTATCTTCTTCTACAAAGGAAAAGGTAAATAAATACAAGTAAATATATTACCTATATTATATACAAATATATATTTATATATAAACATAAATACATTATATAGATCATAATGTAAAGAAAGTACTTACCATGAGACCTGTTTCATAGTAACAATGATAATACATGACACAGAGTGAAGTTTGTCTTTATGTACTATGTATTCAATCTTCAAAACAATTAAGGGATGATGCCTACTATTGCCATCACTTTCAAATTAAAATATTGAGACAGATAATGTTGTGTGACTTGCATAAGGTCACCTTTAAGCAAGAAAAACTATGTTAATTATGCAAAAAATATCGATTTTAAAATTTTCATCTGTATTTATATTTTAAATTTTATTTCTTGTAAATACCCCAAAGGCTTTCATTATGCAGCAACTGAAGCCATGAATTTGACCTGGCACTAGTTTGCTATAATAAAACATAAATGCAATAGTTGGCACTGTTACACATGGCACCGATAGAGAATTCTTGTGGCAGTTTTCACAAGGCAAATACTTCCTGGTTGTTAGTATTATATCTCACTTTCATGACTTCTTTTTCCTGATACCCTTACCTCATTTTAGGCATAGCACCTAAAATGATGACAGGCATTAACGTTTAATCCAGTGGGTCATAAAAGCTTTTCAGTCTTCAAACAATCCCTATTTCCAATCAAGTTTACTTAGGACTCTATATAATCATTACCTGCTTATACTTCAGTGTTAATTTCTCAAAAGCTGAAAATAAGAGGATTTAGCAATGAATGTGACTCTTAAGAAAGGAGCATGCTGTTAAAGTGTACTAAACAGTAATCACTCAGGCAAAATCATTTCTTTCAAAACTCTGCTAACCATATGCACAATCATACAATCAGTAAGGGGGGTGTTAATAGTTCTAAAAAGAGAAACCAGTGGCTTCATTTATTTTGGAAGTGAAAAATGTAGAAACGATAATTTTGTAGTCATATGTTAACCTAGAGTATTGCAATCAACATTTAGGAAAACTCATTGATTTACAAAATTGAACAGTGGACATCCTAAAAGGGACAGCTGAGACTCCCAAATTACACAGTAACAAAGTCTCTGAAGCATGAATGCAAGTTAAATATGAAAAGAAAGTGCTGTGCTCACAAGCCATTTTTATTTTCAACAAGTAATTTTAATGACCTTGGTCTCACTGCTGCCTTTGATGTTCAACTATCCTACAAATAACTCTCTTGGGAAATAAGATATCTGAGCACTGGAAACATATTCCATCCCTCAACAATGACTGCTTGTGTGATTAGTGATTTGAAACAGACTCCAGTTTAACACATTACCTAGGGATATATGGTTATATCAGACGCCCTTTCCCCCCCAAAAAAACTTTTTTTTTAATTTGGTCAGGTTTTGAGCAATATAAGCGTGTTTTAAAAAAAAAGTCCATATAAACCAAAGGTTGAATTTTGATTGCAAAATAATATTGACATCAGAAATAAAATATATTTCTATTTTATAAATATATGCTTTGTAAATAAATGTTCATTAAGACTATAGCACACTCGGCCAAATTACTAGGAAATAAACTCCCTTCTGGTTTTTATCATTAGACAAATAGATATTCCTTTAGTCATTTAGCAGCTTTCATTTTATTTTAAGTTTTTATATAAATTACAGTTAGCATATAGTATATTCGTTTCAGGAGTAGAGCAGCTTACACTGTAAAACTGTAAAGTTAATATGTAGTTTTATTAATTCTAGATGAACTGGTATTTTGCTACTCTAAGTATCATCTATGAACCCATCACATGGGTATCAGGTTGTAGCTTATAAGAAATTCAGAATCTTGGGTGCTTGGGTGGCTCAGTCGGTTAAGCATCTCTTTTTTTTTTTAAGATTTTATTTATTTATTTGACAGAGAGAGACACAGCAAGACAGGGAACATAAGCAGGGGGAGAGGAAGAGGGAGAAGCAGGCTTCCCACTGAGCAGGGAGCCTGACGCAGAGCTCGATCCCAGGACCCTGGGACCATGACCTGAGCCAAAGGCAGATGCTTAACGACTGAGCCACCCAGGCACCCCAAGTATCTGACTCTTGCCATCGGCTCAGGTCATGATCTCAGGGTTGTAAGATTGAGCCCCATGTGGGGCTCCGAGCTCAGCAGAGAGTCTGTTTTCCTCTCTCTCTCTCTCCCTCTTCCACTCCCCAAATAAATAAATAAATAAATCTAAAAAAAAAAAAAAAGAAATGCAGAATCTTAAGTACTGCCCCAGATCTACTGCATTTTAACAAAATTCTCAGGTGATTTATGTGTTCCTGAAGTTTCAGAAGCACTCTTCCAGTAGACAAATGAGAATTGAAGACTACTGCTAACATTTTTGCAATTGATGAGGCTCAAGTGTCTCAAAAATTGCAACTTTGAGCCTATACTTCTTCCTGGCTACATTTAGCTGGAAGTGAACAACACCAGCTTCCTTTGACAGAGAACTGTCTGCTGAATTATGTTTCCTGCCTTGTTTTGTTACCTGCATTTGAGTTTGAGACCCCTGATTTATAGGAAGAGGCCTAATTCTGTGATTCGCCTTTACCCATAAATTTTAGCATTCTCTTTAAGCCACAATTTGACTGATACAGCTCTGATTCTAGCTCTGGCCAGATATATTTTGCACATTCTCCTAACTAGTTAGGAATCGGTCAGAGTTAGGGGTTTCTGACCACTGTCATGAAGAACCAAAGTAAGCATCCTGTGAATATTAGAAGCTCAGGTGTTTATGTTGGATTAGAGAACATGAAATCAACACGAATGAAAGCTTAAAGAACTCTCGTGTTTATTACACACAGTCATATATCTTGGCTTTCTCACCAGCATGCCAGGGTAGAGAATACAGAATACAGAATACAGAAGGCGTAACCTAGAGTTGCAGTGTAAGATAATGGATAAAACGTATTCTTATTGATATTGAGATATTGTTGCAATGGTTGACTCCTGAGTATGTGGGTCTTAGAGCAATTGATCAGTCACAGATCTGAATGTTTCTTCTTCTTTTGGGCTTAGGTCTGGGATGTGCTAATCCCTGAAGCTTAAGTCTTGATTCCTAACTCTTCTTGAAACTCAAATTTAACTATTAAACACTTTATATTTTCTCCATTAAAAAAAGCTATTTTTTTGAGGAATGACTGACATACAAAAAAGCTGTGCATAGTTAATATATACAACTTGATGACTCTGGAGGTAAGTATGCAATCAGGAAACCATCATCACAATCTATGCCACAAATGTATGCTTCACCTCTAAAAGTTTTCTCCCGCACTCTTTGTTATTATTATTATTAATAAAAACACTTAACATTAAATCTACCCACTTAGGAAAAATTTTAAGTATATAAAAACTATGATTAACTATAGGTACTATACTGGGCACTAGATCTCGAGGACTAATTCATGCTACATAACTGAAACCTTGTACCCTTTAACTAATTCCCCTCTTTTCAGCCCCTGACAATCACTATTGTACTTTTTGCTTCTATGAGTGACTATTTTATATGAAGAAAATATGGCATATACACATAATGGAATATGAGTCAGCCTTGAAAAAGAAGGAAAGCCTGCCATTTGTAGCAAGACAGATGAATCTAGAAGACAGTATGCTTTGTGAAGTAAGACAGACACAGAAGGACAAATACTACATGATACCTTTCACATGAGGGAGCTATAATACTTTCTCCATTTCTGATCTAGGCAGTCAATAAATTGATTCTACCCTACATAAGGACAACCCTTCTCCCACCCTTCCCTATATGCATCATTCTGATGAGTTCATGTTTCATTATTCAGCATGTTTCTTTATTTGTAATGATTTAACAAAATGTAAAGCTTTACACATTAAATGTAGCTTAAATGAAGAAACGTTTAAAGAAAATCTAAATGCAAACAGCCAATTATATTCCCATATTTTTCACATTTAGTTATTAATCATAATAGTTGCCACCAAAATACAGGCTGTTTTATTAAAATTGTGTTCTTTGAGTTGCCTTTTTAATTTCATATTTGCAGTGTGCACATTTTTAAGAAAATCTCATGTAATACCTTAGTTAAAAAAATACACTATAACCATGTATACAGTATTTATTTTTCTCACTCATTTTCCTCTGGTACCCAGTCATTCCAGCTTCCTTCTCAGAATTACAAACTATGTACCTGATTACATATTCTTCTAGAGAAAGTACACACTCCACCCACACACAGTCCATTTTTAAACATATTTATTGTTTATTATATTAGCTGTAGATGTAGATGTATATTAGCATGTTGTTTTGATGTACCTTAAGGGGCCATAAAATATAATAAAAAGGAGCAGGATTTAGGAACCAGACTGCATGGGATTTCTTACCAGTTTCACTACTTCTTAGCTTAGTTCCTGAGCGAGCAATTTAACCTCTTAGTGCCTTTGTTTTCTAATCTGTAATTTTTTGGAATACTGCTAATATCAGACTGATTGTTGTGAAAATAAACATTATGAAATAATATTTATTATTATGTGAAATAACAATAAGCTTAGAAAAAATTCTAAGCATCTAAATAAAAATTGTTAAAAATATTAGTTTTTATGTATTCAACCAGTTGCCCATTCATGCACACTCAAATACATATACATATGTGTATACACACACACACACACACACACACACAAACACACATATCCAAAAATTGTAGCAATTTTACCCAGCACTGTGTAAGTTTTCCTTATAATGTCAACAGTTCTAAATACAGCTCAATTTTTTTTTTTAATTTTTGTCAAGTAATGGGCTGAATATATTTTAATGTGCTTTGGATATCTTCAAATTGAATATGCCCAGTCCATTTTAACTGATTTTTATTTGGTATTATGTCATAATAAAAAAGGAAGATTACTTTTTTAACATGCATTTTAAATTATTAGTTCTAATTATTTCTGATTTCATGGTATTTTCCCTATGAAATGCAAGGTCTGTTTTTGTGTTTTTGTGTTTTTTTGTTTTTGTTTTGAGTGTGTGTATGTTTGTGTGTATGTCACACACATATTATTCCTTCATATCAATGACAGATTATGTGAGTTGCTTAGAAAAGACTTTCTTCTTATATTTATTTATTTATTTATTTATTTATTTTTAAGATTTTATTTATTTATTCATGAGAGACAGAGAGAGAGAGAGAGAGGCAGAGGGAGAAGCAGGCTCCCAAGGAGCAGGGAGCCTGATGTGGGACTCGATCCCAGGACCCTGGGATCATGACCTGAGCCGAAGGCAGACGCTTAACCATCTGAGCCACCCAGGCACCCTCTTCTTATATTTAAATGTATTTTCCATCTGGAATTTATTTTGTGATAAAGAATTTGATAAGACTAATCTTTTTAGCAATAGTTTTCTACTAGTGTCAAATACTAACTTAATCCATTTAATATTAATTGACCAGAAATCCACCTTTGTCATCTATAAATATTTAATATATAAATGTGTATAATATATGTCCATGTACTAGTTTCTGAATTGGTCTATTGAACTGGTTTTAAAAATTCTAAATACCAATTAACATTTTTTTAAAGATTTATTTATTTATTTTTTAACAGAGAGAGACAGCGAGAGAGGGACCACAAGCAGGGGGAGTGGGAGAGGGAGAAGCAGGCCTCCCGCTGAGCAGGGAGCCCGATATGGGACTCAATCCCAGTACCCTGGGATCATGACCTGAGCTGAAGGCATATGCATAACGACTAAGCCACCCAGGCGCCCACCTATTAACATTTCTTAAGATTTATATATTTGAGAGAGAGAGAGAGCCCACGCGTGCATGCACACACACAAGCAAGGGGAGGGGCAGTGGGAGAGAATCTCAAGCAGGCTCCAGGCCCAGCACTGAGACTGATGCAGGGCTCAATCTCATGACCTTGAGATTATGACCTGAGCTGAAATCAAGACTCAAAGCTTAACCGAATGAGCCACCCAGGCACCTCTTAACATTTATATATGATTATAGTTTATAAATATACTCAAATATCTGATAGGACTAATCCATTGCCTCCATTGCCTGTCATTGTTTATATAAATATTTGCCATTTTTGAAATGATTATTATTGTGTAAAAATCACTGAACTTTTTCTTTCTAGATACCATACAATGCTAAAGAAAAAAGTGTTACTTTTAATTGGATTCATAAAAAGTTGCAGAATATAGCTAATAAATACAAATACATATAAATAAATATAAATATATATATAATATATAACATAAGAAATATAAATTAAATTTAAATTTAATTTATATTTAAAATAAATTTAATATATAAAATATATTTAAATATATTTAAATATTTAAAACAAACATATTTAAATATAAATTTATAATAATTATAAATATATATTTATATTATATATGTTGTATAAATATATAAATATATAAATATATAATATATATAAATATAAATATATTTATATTATTTATATAATATATATTATATATAAATATATATTTATATAAGTATATGATATAAACTGTTTATATTTATAATGTTTATTATTTTAGCTTCCCACAAGTCTACTATGTTTCTTTACATATTCAAATCTTTTTTTAAATATAGAATTCATGGAAATTAAAGACTCTTTATATTAACTTACAAGCAGAATACTTATTCCAGTGTTATTTTAGGTGGAAGAAAGAAGAACATACTCTGGAGTGGGACATAGCTTCACTGGAATTTTCACCATGCATTTTTTGCAGCACTACTATGTGCAACTTAATGCCTAGTATAAAGATATAACACATAGACAAATATTTAAAATTCAAAAAAAGGAATAATGTACTCCATAAAAGAAGCTCATCTACCACTTTTGGAGATGAGTTTCTCTTAGAATGAAGAAAATTTACCTCCGACTAAGCCTTTAAGGTACTTAGCCTGTTTGAGACAGAAGGGCTGGTTTGTTCAGTAAAGAATCCTGAGTCAGGCCATAGAAGCAGGATATCATATTTGTAAATGCATGTAGTCCAGTTTGGTGATTAGGTAGAGGAAAATATGGAAGACAAGCCTATAAGGTTGAGTTAAGGTCAGACTGTGAAGAGCTCTTTTCCCTGAGCTGAGAGGATACGGTTTAGGTATTTGTAGTATTTGTAGTCTCCCTCTCATTCTTGAAACTCAGGAAATGATTGATGATATCTTCTTGTCATTAGAGATCAGTGCTGTCAACCAGCTACCAGTCCCTTTCATAAGAAACCACTTTCTTCAGCACTAAAAGAGCCACAGGATGTACAACTCTTATGTGCTCTCAGAACTGCATGGCCTTTTGCTGTTTCTAAATCCAAGTTTTTTCATATCCGCAACTTTCAGTGTAACAAACTAAATTCATTTGTATTTATTTTTATTGCCAGAACAGAACTGGTTCTAGATAAAGGAAGTCAGGCTACTTTACAGCATTAGGATTCTGAAATTACTATATTCCTACTCCTCATTTAAATTGAACCAGATAAAATTGCATTTACTAATTTAGTAATATTGATCACTTACTTTAAAAAATTCTGTTACTGATGCTCAGGATTTAAAATCAGTAAAGGAATAGACAACCATTAGTATTAAAAAGAAACACAACTGAACAGTCAGTTATAATCTGAGATAATATATGCTATGATAGAGTCACAGAAAATATGCATACTACTGAAAGACAGTTCCCATTGGGTATTCTGTGTTTCTGCATGTCATGTAAGCAAGGCACTAACCAACCACCCGTTTTTACAGATTTACTATCCTTTCAAGAATTTGTGTACAGTGAATACCCATGGACTGAACAGACAGTGTTCTCAATGGAGCAAAAGGAAGGATGATTTACTCTCCAGTATAATGAAGACAATGGCTCCCTCTGGTGCATATGTAGGCATGTTTGTTTGCAGACCATCACAAAAGATTTGGAATCTTTAATTTGGGGTTCCTCAAATGTGATGCAAACCAACTGAATGCACAGTATTGATCTTAGCCATTCTGGACTCCTCATCCCCACCCCCTACCCTAGCCCAGGGATGTGGCGTCCAAGGGAACTGATACCATCACAAATTTATTCTAATTACTACAGAATGAGTAATAAAGTTGTTTATCTCTGACCCAGAAGTCTTGTGTCTTCTGTTCTCATTCATGAGATTGCTGGCTAGCATGTAGCATAAAGTCTGAGACCCTGTATAATTTGCAACATACACAATATCATCCTGGTCTTTATTTAAAGTCAATGATCATCCCAGCTTTAGATATACCACAGACATCATCTGGGATGATAGAGTTTTACTGGTCTTCAAAAATATCTTCAGGAGATAGAGTTTTACTGATCTTCAAAGACTGCAGAAGAACAATGAGGTGTTACTAAGAAGAATCCAATATCTTGTTGGTATATATATAAAATAAGCAGCAAGTTGTAGGGATACAAAGTTTCAATTATGCAAGATAAGTTCTAGAGAATTGCTATGTAACATAGTGCCTATAGTTAAAAACTGTATCGTACAATTCAAAAGTAGTTAAGAGGGTAGAACTCATATTTAGTGTTCTTACCACAATAAGAAAATGTTTTTTAATAGCTAAATAAAAATACATTAAATAATTATGTAATATTACAGTAAAATATGTTCAGAGTAGGACAGTCATTGTGTTAATGAGAGAAAATCAGATCACAGATCCAATTAGCAAGACATTTTACCTTCAGAGAAATACTTCGCATGTGTTATTTTAAAAGAAAAGATAAAAACACTTTGGATAAACCAGATCAAGTTAATTGTAACTAAAGAAAGTCATCATCTTTAGCTGGAAGTTAAAAGCAGCATTAGACTGGAAAAGAGAAAAATCTCCAGTTTACAGAAGGCATTTTGAATGGAATCTATTCATGTAATTGTTTTTTTATTTTATTTTATTTATTTATTTGACAGAGAGATAGAGAGCACAGGCAGGCAGAGCGGCAGGCAGAGGGAGAGGGAGAAGCAGGCTTCCCGCTGAGCAGGGAGCCCAACACGGGGCTCGATCCCTGGACCCTGGAATCACGACCTGAGCCAAAGGCAGACGCTCAACTGACTGAGCCACCCTGGTGCCCCCATGTAATTGTTTTTAATGTGCTTAATTAACAGAAAGCTTATGAAAATCTCATTAGCAATTCTTACTTCAAGAAACACAATATAATTTTATAAATACATCTCATTATAAAATCCCAGAATTTTTATTTGTATAGAATACAATTTACCATGAAATGTATATGTATACATGCAGCATGTATCATGTTACCATGATGTTTTCCATTACTTGATTTTTGGAAAGTATTAGAATATTTAATAGGTAGACTTTTTCACTCTTGGATATCATTTGATATTTAGAGCGTTTGTCATGAGGCTGAATAAGCAGCAATATGTACCAGAATAGGTTATTCTATAATTTGTGAATTGAAGTACACAGGGGCATATCAATTACTGGGGAATATGATAGCAGGTAATATGATAAAGTAAACATAGGAGGGTAGTTAGCACTAAGGCAATGGTTGGTAAAAAACACTGTCATAGATCCTATAAGAGAGTGAGATTTTTAAGTAGGTGACACTGGAGAGCATGCTAGCAAACAGGCATCCTGATGATAAAACAATAGAAAATATACTTATGATTGGAAGTACTAGCAGGGAATCCAGGCATGGTATAAAGCAGAACTAGGTAACACAAGACTTAGTTACTGATAATGAGGCTGGAATTTGTACATAGATCATACATCAAGTATTCACTTTCCATATACAAAGTATAGTATTATAATTGATGAAGCAGTAATACTCAGTTAAGCTGAGCTGCTAATTTTTTTCATGAGTACTAATACAATTCCATTTGGGAACAGATTGTGTTGACTTAACCTTAGGTTTGGGATTAAATTACAGGAAGAATAAAGCATAGAGGACATAATAAATTACTGAGGCAAATAATTTAATCACACCATAATATTGTATGAAAATAAAATAGGTACCCCAAAAGTGCATAAGAAGCTATCATAAGAAATACATGCTATATGTCATCCCTTTTAACGTACATTATATTTTGTCCTTTTTTAAGATTTTATTTATTCATTTGAGAGACAGAAAGCAAGAGCAATCACAAAGGGAGAGGGAGAAGCAGACTCCCCTTGAGCAGGGAGCCCAATTTGGGGCTCCATCCCAGGACCCCAAGATCATGACCTGAGCCAAAGGCAGCCGCTTAACTGATTGAGCCACCCAGGCACCCCTGTCTTTTTAAACACATATATTTGGTTTTGGATCAAGATGACCCATTGTTCACATTTGGCCATTTCTCTGCCCATGCTTTTATTCACTAATCCATAACAAAAATGTGTTTCAAATGTAATAACACCATAAAAATCCAACAGAAGAAAAAAGACTACTTTCAGCACACTGGTAATTTCAAAGAATACCTTGGGATCAAATGGAGTTTTGGTATAAGAAAAAATTTAAAATATAATAACTGGAGAAAATCTCTTTCCAAAATATACTCAGAAAAAGTACGCTATTCAGGTAGGTAAAATAGCAGAGGAGTTCTAACTCAGAGCCAACAGACAAAACACAGGTGGGCACTTACTATATCATCAGTGTAAAAACTGCAGAAAAATATTCAGTGGGGCTCATGGTTTGGTCAAATCTCCTTCTCCAGCTTGAATTGAGCCATAGGCAGTCCAAATGTATATATTTAAGGAGCATCTGTGAATATGACCACAGGTGTGTTAGGCAGGGAAGGACTCCAAAATATTACTGATTCCCACTAAAGAAAGAAAGGAAGAAGCTCATTCACATCATATACATATATTAGATACATATTTCTAAATTTTTCTTGTATCATTTTACTGTATATTTGATCCCATTTCCTGTTACTTGAGAAATTAAGTATTCTAATTATCAAATGATGTTTCTCCTGTTACCTACCATTGATAATTATTCAATTACATTAGGTACGAGAGTAAAATAAAATTTGTATAGTCATTTCATTGTTTTGACTGAAATCCTTCAATGACTTAAAATTTGTTTAATACGTTTGAAACAGATAGCTTTATAGCTAGAATTTAAAACATTTAAGACCAGGCTCTAAGGAATTGTATGTTATGAAAACACTTGGAACAATGAAATTTATACTTTGTGGCCTGATTCAGAAAGATGAAATATTACACAAAAACATTCATGTATTCAAGGGAGGCATTTTCATTACATTCTTGTAGAGAAATGTGATTATTTTCATGGTATGTAAATCCTCTACACACACCCATCACATTATT
Organism: Eumetopias jubatus; assembly: GCF_037043125.1. Lineage (NCBI taxonomy): Eukaryota > Metazoa > Chordata > Mammalia > Carnivora > Otariidae > Eumetopias > Eumetopias jubatus. The sequence goes on along the minus strand of NW_028274809.1, from coordinate 168,218,449 downwards.
CTTTCTGTAGAATATAATTTCTGTTATGATATGACTATAATTCTTTTGAGAACTTGAAGAGTTTTATCTCTTTGATTAAGATGAAAAGAAGAAATCAATGACATAGAGAGATACATTTATTTTATTAATTAATCAAAATACTATTTTATGGTGAAATTTAACCCATACTGTACATTATGGGTTATATGTACAATAACATACTCTTACCATGTTTATTATTTGGAAATCCAGAGCATTTACTAATAATCCAAGAAGAGGTGTTTTTATTGATTGATTCCCTTATTTATTCACTCATAACATTACTTATAAACTTTATAAATTCTATAAGATTTATCTACCTCTCTCTCTACACACACACACACACCAGGGTTAAATTATATATAAATTATATATACTAGGGTTGTAATATAAATTATGGCAATCTTATTTTAACAGATTATAACCCTCATCTTTCCCTCCTTAAAATATACATTAAAGAAATCATGCATATATGTGTTTTATTTTACTTCAAAAATATATTTTCATATGCAGTGTTTTGCTGAGATAAAAACTTTAATAAAAAGTTGCTGGCCTACCATACAGAGAGCTGAAAATAATTAGCAAGTATAAATTACATGAGCAGGAACTGATTTGGGAAAGTTTATAAATGTATTTATCTGAAGAGTTACATATTCAGCATGCATGTTATCATGCACTCTCTCTGCTTTGTACTCTGAAAGAGATAAATTAATTGATTCTTTATAATCATTACAAAATGAGCTTTATATTCTCTGGTTATGTTCTTTCTTTACTCTTTTTTTCTGCTATCAATGGAGAGTCACAAGCTGTCTTATGCCTAATGTTTGTATATCTTTTTTCATCCTTTTACTTTCAACAGCACTGTATCCTGATACACTAAATTCCTGGTTTTTTAATTCAATGTAAAATTCATCCAAAAATCACTGCCTTATAATTGGAGAATTACACCCATTATAATTTAATGTAAGTATTGATATATTTGAAGTCTATTATTTTAATGTTTGCTTCCTATTTTTCACCTCTGTTCATGATTTCTTTTTTTACTTTTTTTTTTAATTTATAGTGGTTGCTCTAAGGATTACAGTACAAATCCTTAAATTATTACAATATACATTGAATTAATATTATGTCACTTCACATGTAATGTCACAGTTAATTCTATACACTCCTAGTATTCTTTGTGCTATTTTGTCATATATTTATTTTTGTAATTATAATATATTTCAAAATACATATTTACCATTTTTCTTAATTTAAGAAACACTGAATTTAAATAACGTCTTTTTTTCATTAACAGTAAATTGACATCAAAGAATATATTTAAAATATAAGTAGTCTTTATTCATGTAAACATTTACATGTTTAAAATAAAGATAATGCCTTCCTAATGGTGGGTAATGAAGTGAAATATAAAATAGATAACTGATTTAGAAATCCATTTTTTATTGAAGTAGTTCTCAAAGATTGCTATTACCAATTTATTTCCCATTTATACCACAAGGATGACTTGCATTAAATAATTACCTCATTCCTGAAAAGATAATTACAAGCACTATGTCCAGAATTATTTCTTATTAAGACTTGGGCTTTATCTAGCTTACCAGTTGTGGGCAAAAACAGACTACCAGCTACTTTCTGAAAGCAATCTTTATTTTCCCATTACAATACTTTCATTCACATTTCCCATTAATTAGCATCCCTCTTCTTTCATCTCTATATTTGTACATTTTCCCTTACTTCTCACCTAATGTGTATCTATTATATTACTAAAGATTCCCATTAGAGTAAATTTTCTCATTCAGGTAGGCTCCATTTTTTTCACTTGAAGTAGTAAAAAATTCAAGCCTCTATAGAGGTTGTACTATCAAGATCTCTTCAGAAAATCCCTGAATAAATGGTCTGGAATGGCAGAAGTAGGTTTCATTTCTCTGAGATTTTTATCTCAGAGACAGGAAATACCTGTTATCACTTAAGTTTATTCTTCAGATTCATCTAAAGATATTTATTGGTCAGGATGGTCATTTTTGTTTTAGTTGTTTATTTTCAAGTTCTCCTAAATGCTGTATTTCAGTCTATAGAGACCTCTGGACCTGATCTTACAGACTACGAAAGCATCAAATGTATTATTAATTAAATGTTTACTACCACTTATTATTATATTCAGGATAACTTAATAATTCAAACTAGAAATTTATCAATATAAAACAGACATGATACACACAGAAAAACATGTAAGAAGACCCTTTTACTTGTGACAGGATTTTTGAGTAAGTTTTAAGCAGGATAAGGATAGGATTTATTGTTCTAACATGGTGATATTTAAACAATGTGAAAAGACCCACTAATTTTTCTAATTCCTAATACACTTATAGATACTATAAAATAAGCCCCAAGTGCAAGTGTTCATGACCAATTTGGTAGTATAGGGATGAGCAGGGTGGGTGGTGGACAGAGATCAATTTATAGTACACAACTTAAAAATTCTGAGCAAAGTGATTGAGTAAAAACTGACATGAGGGAATGGAAGGATAGAAAAGGAACTCCATTTATAGGAACTGCTGAAACATCAAAACATGAACTAATTATATACAGGACCCAAGATGAACTTGGAAAGATGCTGAAAATAGGAAGATTAAGAAGATCCACTGGCCTCAAGAACTTTACAGTCTAGGGGGAAATGAATACAAGTAAAATAACAATTATAATTCCTGAAGAGTGATAACAGGTTGGCTTTTGCCATCTACTAAGCAAGCAGTTAGTTAAAGGTCAGTTAAAGAATTGCCAATGCTATAACTGACATCATAAAATTGAGCCTTGGTCTTTGCCATCAGTGGGTTTTGCCCTGTGTGGTCAGAACCCCTTTCTCCTCAATATCTGCAAGACCCATTTTCTCTCTTTCTTCAAGTCTTGTGCAAATTCCATATCCTCAGGGAAGCCTTTTTTGCCTACATTAAAATATAGCTCATATACTATCCTCCAGATCTCTCTATTCTCTTCTCTTACTTCATTTATCTCCAATTCAACTATAACCATAAGCCTTAGTAGATATTTGGCTATTTATCATCTGTCTCCACTTGTTAGTTCCATAAATACAGGAACATGTCTTTTCCATTTTTTTCTGCAACCCTTGGAAAAGTAGCTGTTAAAGAATAGGTGCTCAATAAAATAAATATTCGGGGCTGTTTAGTGAATATGCATGATTAGTAATTTAGAATACTTAATTCCACAGTTCCAACTGTAAGATGTAACACATGGTCTTGACAGGATGACAAGTATTTTGATTGCTTTCACAGCCTGAAATTATCTGAAAATTACCTCTTTTCCTTTAATTTTATCTTTTGTGGACTCATTTGACAGGATCTTAAAACATGGGCATAAAAGATTTAATTTGTTGCTTTAGTTCTCAGAATAGCCAATTTCTTTTATAGCACAGTCAGTCCCATTAATTTGGGGGGAAATAAGTTCTGCTCTCTTAAATGCTTTGTGGAAACTGACAGGGTGTGTCTTATAATTGAAAGTATTGTAAAACCTCAAAATACACCAACCATAAAAATTCAGTCACATTGAATATATACAAAGTTTAGAAGACATTAGAGAAAACATAGACATGTGCTAGTGAAGAAATAAGTTCTTAGACAATTCAACAGTCACTCAGAATTAAGATTACATAGCCTCTCACAACCTCAGGCGAATGGTCAGGCTCTCTCAACTCATTCTCTTTGATGTAATAACTGATAAAGTATCTTTGCAAAAATGATTCACTGTCAGGAGCAGATCTAAGGATCTTTATCTCATTTTGCATTCAACATTTCAGTATTCTTGTTAGGAAAGGGCTCCCAAAATAAAATTGGCTTCAGAACTGACAAAAACTTGACTCATTCAATAAAGTTGCAATATTATTAAAGTCTTCTCCCAGGCCCAAAGAGCACATCAATGTTAATGAGGTTACATTAGGCCTACTGAATAGTATCCCATCAAACTTGACTAGTGACTACCCTCCCGCAATTCAGAGGATCTCTTCAGGCTCCACATCTCAAAGGAGCTTGCTTTTTACCTTCTCTTTCTAACCTGCTTGCTTTTTCTGCTGCCTTGACATTTTATGTATGCTTTTTATCTGTTGCCTGCATAACTGCTTAGCCCATTAATCTCAATGTTTGGATTAAATTGTGTGTTTGATTACTGATCTCAGATTTGTTCCTGAAAACTGTGTGAGGTCTCTGCTATATTTTTTCAGATTTATTGAGATATAATTGACATATAATGTAAGTTTAAGGTGTACAATATGCTAGTTTGATACACTACTGTAATGCAAAATGATCACTACCATAACATTAACTAGCACTTCTATCGCCTCACATAATTGCCTGTGTGTGTGTGTGTGTGTGTGGTTAAGAACATGTAAGATCTACTCTCTTAGCAACTAGTAAGAATATAATACAGTATTATTAACTAAAATCACCGTGCTCTACATTAGATCTCAAGAACTTACTCACCTTATCACTCGAAGTGTGTACACTCTGACCATCTCCCTGTGTCCTCCCCCACCTAGCTCCTGGTAACTACCATTTTACTCTTTGTTTTTATGAATTTGATATTTTTAGATTCCACATATAAGTGATACCATGCAGTATTGTATTTCTCTGTTTAATTTCACTTAGCATAATGCCTGTAAGGCCCATCCATGTTGTCATAAATGGCAAGGTTTCCATCTTTCACATGGAATAATATTTCTTTGTATACATAACATCTTTATCTATTCATCCACTGATGGAAATTGTGAAGAACATTGCAATGAACAAGGGAGTGCAAATAGATCTTTAAGATCTTGTTTTTATTTCCTTTGGATCTATACCCAGAAGTGAGTTTGCTGGATTATATGGTAGTTCTATTTTTAATTTTTTTCAAAAATCTTTATACTGTTTTTCACAGTGGCTATACACATTATACTCCACCAACAATCCCAAAAAAGGGTTGCCTTTTTTCCACATCCTTGTCAATATTGTTATATCTTGTCTTTTTCATGATAGCTATTCTAACAGGAGTGAGGTGATATCTCATTTTGATTTTAATTTGCATTTCCCTAATGATTAGTGATGTCAAATATCTTTTCATGTATCTGCTGGCCATTTGGATGTCTCCTTTGGAAAAATGTTTATTCAGCTTTTCTGCCCATCATTTAATCACTTGTTTTATTGCTATTGGGTTGCATTAGTTCTTTATATATTTTGTATATTAACTAAATACCAGATAAATGATTTGCAAATATTTAATCGCATTCCACAGGTTACTTTTCCACTCTGTCAACTGTTTCTTTTGCTATGCAGAATCTTTTTAGCAATGATGTACCATTTTTTTTAATATGGTTTGGTTTTTTTTTTAAGATTTTATTTATTTATTTGAGAGAGACAGAAAGGGAGAGAGTGTTGGAGGAGGAACAGAGGGAGAGGGACAAGCAGACTTTATGCTAAGCATGGAGCGTGAGATCATGACCTGAGCTGAAATCACGAATTGGATGCTTAACCGACTGAGCCATCCAGGTGCCCCTGAATATGGTTTTTGAATCAACTTCCTCCTCCTCTACTTTATCAACTTCAGTTTTCAGAAATAACAATTATAATGGTGTTTATGTTTTCACTTACCCAAAATGGAAGTCCGAATATTAGCTATGCTTTCATTTCATTTCCTCTCTATTCTCTAATTAAAGTACAGTAAAGGCCTTAATTTCCAGACACAGTGTATTTACCATATTCCTGTAAATAAGTTAATCGGGTATTTTAAATACTTCATTTTCTTCTGTCTGACTGACTTTGAAGTCTTGTGTTCCTTTGTTATTCTAATTATTATCTAATATTCACATGCATTGCTTTTATCTGATATATATTTAGATTTAGACAAATTTTATGAGACTATATATTTACTTTCGACCTAACAATAGGCCTTTGAGACAAACAACATAATCTCCATTTATGGAAAAATAATATCCTAGCATTTTTTTACATAAAATACCTAACAATTAACAGAATATAGGGGTCACAAGTCTCTTTCATAATACTAATGCCACCTTTTTTATTGTTTGTTCTATAATTTCCCCAGGATTGATTTCAAGGATTTACTGATGCTTTTGTGAAGTAATTAAAGCAAATAAACTATGTTTGTCTTTTAATTTCCATGCAATGTCCCGATTTTTCTTGATTCAGGCTGCTGACATAGTACAACAATCTCAGTTTTATATTTTCCCAGAATTTTTATTCGATGATTTATTCAAGTGAAATTCTTTTAACTAATATAAAGCAGTTTGATATCTTAAATTTTTTCATCACATTTTGTCTTTGATTCTCTCTTAGTAATGATAGTTTTAGCCTTTAAAAATTGAAGTTTTCTGGGGTGCCTGGGTGTCTCAGTTGGTTAAGCATCTGCCTTCGGCTCAGGTCATGAGCCCAGGCTCCTGGGATCAAGTCCTGCATCAGGCTCCTTGCTCGGCGGGGAGCCTGCTTCTCCCCCTGCCTGCCACTCCCCCTGCTTGTGCTCTCTTCCTCTCTGTTAAATAAATAAAATCTTTAGGAAATAATTGGAAGTTTTTTTTTTCTTTTCAGAGGGAAAGAACAACAAAAAATTATTATAACAGATTCCCCTTATGCTACATAAAAATCATTGGTAGTAATTCTCTTTTAGGTACTCCTTTGGATCTTTCATTTCCTTCCTCATCTGTGCAAGCCAATAAAATAAAGGTCCTTTAGTATTGTGGCTCTTAAACTTAGATGATTATGCAAAATAATTACTATGGCCTAAAATCAGAGGATTTATTTGTTCAAGCAGTTATTCTTTGGCTGCATAACAAATTACCAAATTTTTACAGTTTATAGCACCTTTTTTTGTTGTTAAATCTCATAGTTGTATAAATTTTAAGTCAAAACAAGCACAAATGGATTCTCTGATGAGGGTGAATCAAGGTATTGTCGAGGTGAGGCTTTTATGGAGGTTCTGGGAAAGAATTTTCTTTAAAGGTCATTCAAGTGACTGACACAGTCATTGTCAGTTGTGTCAGGCTACGGTGGCTGGACCTACGTCCCCATCTCCTTGCTGGCTGACAGTCAGCGTTCATTCTTTTGTCCTAGAGGCCACTTACAGTCATTCTCATGTGCCATCTTCCAGCCAGTGTTCTGTCAAATCCCTCTCAGACTACATGTCTCTGATTTATTCTTCTGCCACTAGCCAGAGAATTCGATCTGCATTTTTTTTCTTCAAGTTTTTGTTTAAATTTCAGTTAGTTAACATACAGTGTGATGTTAGTTTCAGGTGTACAATATAGTGATTCGGCACTTCCACACAACACCCAGTGCTCATCACAAGTGCACTCTTTATTTTTTTTATTAACATATAATGTATTTGTCTCAGGGGTATGGATCTGCATTTTTTTAAAGTAACAGTTTATTGAGATATAATTCACACATCATATATTTGACATATTTAAGGTACAAAGTGATTTTTATCCACAGAGTTGTGCAACCATCACTATGATAGATTTTAGAACATATACATCACTCCAACATTGGTAAACTTCCTCAATGAATCTTTGGCTTCATTATTTTCTTGGCTAAAGGAGTTTCCAAAAAAATTAAAACTAAGTGGTTCTTTAATGTTAAAATTGTATTTCTTTCTTCACATATTTTATTATAGACAACTAAAAGAAACCAATTAGCACTTTTGACATTGTGACTTAAATTTTCTTTTCATCTTCTACCATCGTAATAGGTACATTGTTATCTCTAGGGTATAGCAGACAATGTTTGCTAAGTTTTCCATTACTACATAGCATGGATCATCTTTTACTCAGTATCTCATTTATTTATTCAACATTCTTCAAGCCTTCACCAAAAGTGTCTGGGAGACCCTTCCACTTTCAAAAGTCTTCTGGAAATACTTCCAGGTTCAATTTACATCAATGCCACATTTTTTTTTTTCTGTTACAGCAATATCTTACCTTCAGATACCAAATTATGTTCTGTTTATCTTGTACCGTGTGGAGATTCTTACAATTCCTAAAGTATTGTGGCTTAAAAAAACATTTTGTCTACTCCCGAATCTCCAGATTAGGCATGGCTTAGGAGGAAAGTCTCAAATCTACTGCACATGATGTCATCCAGAACAGCTCCACTATGCATCCACTCCCAAGTTGTTCTGTTCACATGGGTGGCAAGATAGTGCCTGCTCTTGGCCAGGGGCTACACCAGTTATTTTCGTGAGGTGCTTCTATTCTCTATGTAAGGTTCTCCACAGTTCTTTTTGTATTTTCTCATATTATGGAAGTTCAGTTCCAAGAGTATGTACATATTAGAGAGGAAGCAGAAGTTGCCAGTTCTAAAACTTGGGACCAAAAAAAAAAAAAAAAAACCTGTTACAGCATCTCTTTTGCCATGTTTTATTGGTCAAAGTCATAACATGATCACCCAGATTTCAAGGTGGAAGGTCATAGATTCACATCTTGATGGGAGAAATGTCAACTAATTTGTAGTTGTCCCTAATCTAATATAGGGATAATTACATATAATGTTCTAAAAAACAACAAAGTCTTAGTTTTAATGTAGCTTATTTTTTTCACTTATATTTTATTTTCCCTTGAAGTATTAATTTTTATATAAATAAAACTAAACTAGTATTATTTTTAGTGAAATAAGACTACAGAAGTAAAAATGTATTTATTTGTGGCACATGTTCTAAGTGGCTGATGTGATGCTAAGTACCTAATAATACATTCTTAAACACTATCTCATATTATCCAGTTTTTCAGAGCAATATTTAGAAGGTGAATGGTTGGACCATGAAGAGGATGCTATTGGCTATAGCAAAATGTTTTTATATATTCTTACATAAAGGGACAAGATTGATTCCTTATAATGACTTAATTTGTTGGCCTCAGTGGAGTTGTGGAGATATTGCTCTAAGAGCTAAATTTTTATGTTTTTAATTTCAATTTATTAATATTTTATTTCATTTTGTGTGAGCATATTGTTTCCTCAGGTCAGATATTAACTCTATGACAATTTCTTGATAGTTAGAAACCAATAAAGATTTAATAGGAGGAGCCTGAGGGGAAGTATGCATTTAAATCAGGTGGTGGTGTTTTAATATTCTAATAACTTTCATCTATGTGACAAAATTAAATTTCAAAAGTTTTAGTGAAAGGAAATGATTTATTCTGCTGGATGTTCATGAATCCCGTAAGTGCTTTTTTCATAAACTGCCAAATGTTGCCTTTCTCATAGTGTGTTTCTAAAACACTGGTTCTAGAGAACAGTAATAAAACATAATATGACTTGGAGAATTAACAAAAAGTTATGTATTTTAAATTATGGGTTTCCTCAAAGCTGTAAAACTTGTAAATTGCATTCTGTATCTACATATATATGACACACATTTAAAATAAATAAATCTATTGAGGAAGCACTGCTGAGAACTGCTGATTCTAGCATTACTCTTAGGAAAACAATACTTTCTATTTGAATTTGAAAGAAATTTAATAAAGAGTTAAATTCTTAACAACTAATGGAAAAGACTGGAGGAGGAATTTCTTGGACCACTTCTAAGAGTGATTTCCTCATAATCAAAAAGTAAGAACTACGGAACTATAACTTATGCCGCACTCAGAACACTGAGGTAGTAACAGACTACAGTGCTGGCACCCCTGAATCAGTAAAACATGCCTAAGAAGCTGGCATCATAACTAGGGTCCCCTACCTCATTGGTAAATAGAGACTAATTCTGAAGACGCTTCCTCCATACTTGCTTTTATTGTTGCCTACAAAGCTGAAGCCTGGATGCTGTAAAGATTTTTGTTTCCTTTTAAAGTTCAGTTATGAGTGTGTCTAATTGAATTCAATTCCAAGACAACAGCCACAAATTTTCAGATAACATAAATTAATTTGCTAAACTCTTCACTATGTAAAGAGGTGGAAAGAGATAATGAATGTTATCGCTTCAAAATCATTTAGCTTAATTCATTGCAGCTAAGTTTTGTGGTACTGTATATGAATATTCTATTATTGTTGTCCTACTGACAACTACCACTGCTACAGAAGATTTTTGTATTTGCTCTTCAAACTTGATGTTCTGAAATGAAGAAAGCAGAGGTTTGTTTCATCATCCCTGCTCCACATCTCACTGGCCTTTTAAATTTAACTCAAATTGCAGTGAAAATGGTAAACTGGTAATCAGCATCTGATTCAATTATCTTCTAGTGTGCCTTATTCTAAATCAGAGCCTAAATAGCTAACACAGTATTTGAAGGGTTTTTTTTGTTGTTGTAGTTGGTTTGTTTTTGCAGCCAGAAGAGTGCAATGTACAATGTCCTGAACCAGAAAAATAGAGTTTTCAAACTGTGGGTAGGACCCTTTCTCTACCCCTTCTAAATATTTCTTACCTGGGAAAATACTTTTGCTTTAAATTATTCATGCAGCAATTAAATAATTATTACTTATTGCACTTCAATAAGACCATTACAGTTGCTAACCTTTGTGGTTTTGTGATGAGGTCCTTGAGGAAAACCAGAAAGGAATCTCATATTTCTTCTAAATTTAAGTCTGTCCTTATAAATTCACATAATTCTTAGGGACTCTGATTTGCATTTTTAGAATAAGTTTAGGGGATTGCTAAAAACTAAAAAGAAGTGAACAATGAACATGCTTGTCCCCCTACATTTCCACTTAAATATTAGAAAATTATACCAATCATAAAAATGATCTTATCTGTTCACTTTATAGATGATGAGAGTAATCATTATCTATATTAAGTAAAATATATAAAGTGAGGGAAGAACCACTTAATATTTTTTTTGTTCAAGGGTCCTTTTTTTAAAAAAAGATTTTATTTATTTATTTGACAGAGAGAGAGACATAGCAAGAGAGGGAACACAAGCAGGGGAAGTGGAAGAGGGAGAAGTTGGCTTCCCGCTGAGCAGGGAGCCTGATGCAGGGCTCAATCCCAGGACCCTGGGATCTTGACCTGAGCAGAAGGCAGATGCTTAACGACTCAGCCACCCAGGCGCCCCATGTTCATGGGTCCTGATGTTAAATCAGACAATGTCTAGATATGACAAATGCTTTTTAAAATATATTAAATGACGACGTGGATGGAACTGGAGAGTGTTATGCTGAGTGAAATAAGTCAATCAGAGAAAGACATGTATCATATGACCTCACTGATATGAGGAATTCTTCATCTCAGGAAACAAACTGAGGGTTGCTGGAGTGGTGGGGGGTGGGAGAGATGGGGTGGCTGGGTGATAGACATTGGGGAGGGTATGTGCTATGGTGAGCGCTGTGAATTGTGCAAGACTGTTGAATTACAGATCTGTACTTCTGAAACAAATAATGTTAACATGATAAGAAAAAAAAAAAAAAGAAGATGATAGCAGGAGGGGAACAATGAAGGGGAGTAAGTCGGAGGGGGAGATGAACCATGAGAGACGATGGACTCTGAAAAACAAACTGAGGGTTCTAGAGGGGAGGGGGTGGGCGGATGGGTTAGCCTGGTGGTGGGTATTAAAGAGGGCACATTCTGCGTGGAGCACTCGGTGTTATGCACAAACAATGAATCATGGAACACTACATGAAAAACTAATGATGTAATGTATGGTGATTAACATATATTAAGTGAATATTAAGTTACCCATATAAAACTAAAATGCTTCTGTGGTACTTTTCTTACTTCAGTAAAAACTATAAAATATTATAGGAAATATGACATAACTAGTACTAATGTGGTAGCATCTTTCATATTGCAGGTTCATTTCCATACCTCTTTATGAAATTTGAATTTTCTTCACTATTTTCTTTCTAAAGCACTAAATTAATGATTTGATGTTATTGTATTTTCAAGGATACCAACAATATTTAATTACTATAGACATGGAAAGCTGATCTTTCATGTAAAATTTAGTCACTTTCTATAAATAATACCTTACTAGTAAATATGTTTTTTTAAAAATAATAGAATATTTAAAAAGTTAAGAAATAATTTTTTAATACATGCAAATGTTATAGACATGGGTATTTAATTTGGGGACATGGAATTGAATGTCTCAGTTCTAGAGTGGTTAGACATAAATTATTTTATTAATATATCCAAGTCTAATCTACTAACACTATTTTTTAAGATTGTGATATACCTCATAATGTAATTTCATTAGTAATTTTATTGTTTTGTGTTACTTTTTTTTAATTTGAATTGTGTTTTCTAACTAATGTCTGGATCAAGAATATATAAGGATTTTTTTTTAGTTAATCATTACTGATTTTTCTTAATTTTGATTACATTATTTTTTGTATTTTAATAATTATTGCCACAAATACAGTAAGTTCATTTGTTCTACTTTGGCATGCAAATTCAATTATTCTTCTTCCTTGTTATTATCACATCTCAATATCATCAAATGATAAGTAGCTGCACCTCAAAGTAAATTTAGATGTTTTCATAAAAAATGCTTAGTTCAACTATTAATTCCAAACATAGTATATATTTTGTGATTTATGATATGAAACAATATATATAATTTATGATCTATGATGACACAATCTAAGATTCATGAATCTGGTTATGCATATCCACTTTTTTAAAATTTTTTATTATGTTAATCACCATACATCATTAGTTTTTGATGTAGTGTTCCATGATTCATTGTTTGTGCAGGGTATGTGCTATGGTGAGCGCTGTGAATTGTGTAAGACTGTTGAATCACAGATCTGTACCTCTGAAGCAAATAATGCAATATATGTTAAGGGAAAAAAAAAAGAAGAAGAAGAAGATAGCAGGAGGGGAAGAATGAAGGGGGGGAAATCGGAAGGGGAGACGAACCATGAGAGACAATGGACTATCCACTGTTTTTTTTAAAAAAAGGAATTTATAAGAAAAAAATCTGTCACATTATAAGGGCTATCATATTTTTTCACTCTCTAAACATCTGCTGACAGCCTCAGAACCTTTTATAGTGGCTTTGATACTGACAGGCTTTGTGCATATATGTAAAATAAATGTATAGGCTATCATGGTTATAATGTTTAAAAAATACGGACAGAAACAAGTTGTGGGATTTACCATGGAACTTACACAATTGTAATGTGCAATTTAGCTCACAGTGGTTAATTATCAAAGGTAGTACTGAGTTTTCCAGATGAACTAATAGTATCCGTTAGTCAGGGGGTTAATGATGGATAAAGCAAAAGCCAGTAAATATTCCATTTTAGGGGAGAAAAAAATTATAAAGTAACCACTTGGGCAATAATGCTTGAACAGGCACTGCTCTTTTATATAATTTGCCAAAGTGTTCTTGAAAATGCTGGAGTACAGGACTGAAAATGAAGAACTGGGATAGAAGAATTTGAGTCTCTGTCTTCCCAGTGAAATGAAGAAAATCAAAACAATCTTTAAAGCTGTCCCAAATGTAGATGGCTATCATTTAGTTGCTGTGAGGATCCTCATTCTTCAAATTGATTTTCTCATCTAATTTGATTTGTTAGCTACTGAATTTATAGTCATAGACCTCAAAGAAAATGGTTGTTTGATATTAATGAGACCTGGTTTGTTTTTTATTACCAATTCAGTATAAAATCACATGCTGCCTTTCTATATTTACTCCAGCAAGTATTCATATGGTATTGTTAGGATTCATTTCATTTTGGCATAGAGGATGGATGGATTACTTCCAAGAAGTTGGCTAAAAATTTTGGAAAACTTCTGAATGACTATAGAGAAATATGAAGTCGATAATGCATAATGCTAAATTGGCACACGTATATATGATGTTTATCACTTTAACATTCATTGTTTTTAGCCATACTATTCACAACTTCAAGATGAGGAACTTAAGTGTTTATAAAGTGGCCATTTATCTGCTGTTCTAAAAATCCGATTTACGTGAATTTATGAATAAAAAATAATCACCTACATTGTCTCTCCTTAAATATTTCAGTCATATCAAGCCCATCCCTGCAATAAATAACTGCATGAAGCACACTGATCAGTTTTATTTTATAATACAGAGTATACAATTTGATTTCCCAAATCAGCACTTTGTCCTAATTTGTCTATTACTGGAAAAAGGAAAGTTTATAATAGGTAAAATGTATAATATTATTGAATTTTGTAGAATTAATGATTTGTGACATAACTAATATGCCTGCACCTTATAAACATAATTCATACAGAGTATACAGTTCTTCCTCTAATCATTTTATAAAACTACATAACCATTACTATTACATGATTGAAATATTTATTTAGTAAAGTGATTAGAGACAAATTTATAATATCATAATTGACATTTTCTTGGCTTACTGTCAAATATTTTATTTCCCAAATTCCAAATTATTGAAAAATCCATTACTGAAACACTCAAAAATTATTCTGATTTCTATAACTTGTATTTCCACCCCTCTATCTTCTTCCTATGTGAAACATCTTTATTTATCAATATCCTGGCATATTAGCCTTGTTTCTGTACCATGAACTTAAGAAGAATTCAACTTGAAATCCACAGGTCAATTCAGAGGTGAGTTCTAAAGTTTAAACAAGATAGGTTACTTTTTTAAGAAAAAGTACACAACATTTTTCTTTTTTAAAGTAGCTTCAGGGATTTTAAAGAGGCCTGTGTAAGTGCAGATCCTGAAGCTTACTAGCCTCATGGTCTATCTATCTACTTCTGGATCTTTCCTAGGTGATTTATCCCTTTGCATGGAGATATCCAAGACTGAGTATCCAAGATCCTTTCAGTCTGTTTCATCATTACTGTTCCACCAATGCCTACATAATCATATCCTATCCAGCGTTCTTGGATCCCCTTACATCTTTTCTCCCCCAACCCTTCTTTTTCTTTTTCCATGTTATATATCTCCTTACATACTGTTTAATTAAATTAGTAATTATATTTATTGTTCTCCCTACTAGAAGGTCCATAAAGGCAAGGATTTTTCTTTATTTGGTTTATTGAGGATTTTCAAATGCTTAGATCATTAACTGGCATATGGTAGGTGCACAACAAAAATTAGTCAATTAAATGAATAAAGTGACAGTCTTATTTTTCACCAATTATTTGATACAATGCCTGCTATTACCTCTCTAAAAACACAAACCAGCTTGCTTACTTCCTTTCAAAAAATATTTAAATTATTTCCTATTAATAGTTTGCCGCTGAAGTTAAAATTAAACATCAAATTCTTAGTATGACCTACCAACCCTTTTTGAGTATAGTTGACACACAATGTTGTATTAGTTTTAGCTGTACAACTTGGTGATTTGACAAGTTTATACATTATACTATTTTCACAAGGGTAGCTACCATCTGTTCCATTACATTGCTACCACAATATCATTGACTATATTCCTTATGTTCTGCTTTTTATTTTGATAAATCACTCACTGCATAACTGGAGGCCTATATCTCTATCACTTTCACCCATTTTGCCCAACCCCTAACTCCCCTCCTCTCTGGCAAACATCAGTTTTGTCTCTGAATTTACAGTTCTGATTCTACTTTTTGTTTATTCAATTTTTAGATTCAATTTATAAGTGGAATCATATGGTATTTGTATTTCTCAGTCTGACTTATTTAATTTAGCTTAATACCCTCTAAGTCCATCCATGTTGTCTCAAATGGCATGATCTCATCTTTTTTATGGCTGTGTAATATTCCATTGTATATCTGTGTGTGTGTGTGTGTAAACATAAATATACATAGTTACATAGTTATATGTGTGTGTATGTGTATGTATATATATCACATTTCCCTTATCCATTTGTCTACTGATGGCCACTTAGGTTGCTTCCATGTCTTGGCTATTATAAATAATGCAATAAACATAGGAGTGCATATATCTTTTTGAGTTAATGTTTTTGTTTTCCCCGGGTAAATGCCCAATAGTGGAATTATTGAATCATATGGTATTTCTATTTTCAATTTTTGAGGAAACTCCATACCATTTTCCACAGTGGCTGCTCCAATTTACATTCCCATCAAGAGTGCATGTGGGTTCCTTTTTCTCCACATCCTCACCAACAATTATTCCTTGAGTTTTTGATTTTAGCCATTCTGACAGGTGTGAGGTAATATCTCAGTGTTTTTTATTTGCATTTCCCTGATGATGAGGGATGTTGAACTTCTTCACGTGTCTGTTGGCTTGCATATCTTCTTCAGAAAAATGTCTATTTCAGGCCTTCTGACCATTTTTTTTAAACTGGATTGTTCGTTTTTTTGGTGTTGAGGTGTATAAGTTCTTTATATTTTGGATATTAACCCCTTATCAGATATATAATTTGCAAATATCTTCTCCCATTCAGGTTTTTTTGTTTGTTTGTTTTCTTGAGGTTTCCTTTGCTGTGCAAAAGCATTTTATTTTGATGTAATCCCAATAGCTTATTTTTGCTTTTGTTTCACTTGCCTCAGGAGACATATGTAGAAAAATGTGCCTATGGCCAACGTCAGAGAAATTACTGCCTGTGCTCTCTTCCAGGATTTTTATTGTTTCAGGTCTCTTGTTTAGGTCTTTAATCCATTTTGTGTTTATTTTTGTGAATATGTAAGAAAGTAGTCCAATTTTGTTACTTTACATGTAGTTGTCCAGTTTTCCCAGAACCATTTATTGAAAAGACTGTCTTTTCTCCATTGTATATTCTTGCCTCCTATGACACAGCTTACATTGACCATATAATTGTGGGTTTATTTCTGGAGTCTTTATTCTGTTTCACTGACCTATGAGTTTATTTATGTGCCAGTACCATACTGTTTTAATTACTACAACTTTGTAGTATATCTTGAAATCTGGTATTGTGATATCTCCAGTTTTGTTCTTCTTTCTCAGCATTGCTTTGGCTACTTGGGGTCTTCTGTGGTTCCATACAAATTTTATCAATCTGATTCGATCTCTCTCTCCAAGTTTCTTCTAAATCATCTTTTAAAAAATATAATAATCCACCCAAACTGCATTTTTGCCCTACCAAAACTCTCAAACACCTTTGTTTTTGCCTTCACATTTACCTCACGTCCCATAATCTGCATTCTGTTATTCTGTCTCTTTCTCTCCTTAAATACATACACACTCCCAAACACACACACACACAGTCTTCTTTACTAGATTGTAAGCTTGCTGAGGGAAAATAAAATTATGTTTA
Organism: Eumetopias jubatus; assembly: GCF_037043125.1. Classification (NCBI taxonomy): domain Eukaryota; kingdom Metazoa; phylum Chordata; class Mammalia; order Carnivora; family Otariidae; genus Eumetopias; species Eumetopias jubatus. The sequence goes on along the minus strand of NW_028274809.1, from coordinate 168,201,274 downwards.
TAATGATAAATTCAGTATATAACCTAGTGACTGGCATATAATAAGTATAAAACTAGTATTTGGTAAACAGATGAAGATAATCTATTATATAACAGAGAATTCCTATATGAAGTTCTTTTATAACAGAGCATATGAAAAACTTTTTTTAAGATTTTATTTACTTATTTGAGAGAGAGAGAGAGATCAAAGCACAGGGAGCAGCAGAGGGAGAGGGATAAGCAGACTCCCTGCTGAGCAGGAAGCCCAACACAGAGCTCCCTCCCAGAACCAGAACTCAGGGATCATGACCTGAGCGTTAAGGCAGACGCTTAACTGACTGAGCCACCCAGGCGCCCTATGAAAAATATTTTTTTAATAAAAAAAAGTTTTCATCAAAAACATCTATAATCACAATTTTCACTAAGGAAGTATAAACTATATTATAAATAGAAAATAATAAAAATTATAAAAGTTCCAATCTCCTTACCTTCTCCACTTACTATATAGTGATAACCCTTAGTCTTTTTACTAAAATCAATCCCTGCACTGCATAATCAGCTTTCTAGTGAGAGTGTACTGACCCCAAGACCCCTAGGTGATTGGAAACTGATATTCCATAACAGCATTTACTGGATCTAGACTCTCTGGCACCCACATAATCTTTGTGATCCTCACTACTCATACATCTAGTCTATCAAATGGAATGGAATAAATCCATAGAGTGCCAAAACCTGGACATAAACTCACATTATGTGTCCCAATGATTGTCCTAGCCTTAACTGTGGATGACTCTTTATGCAAAAAATGGATAAAGGTCTAATCCTTCTATTCTCTTGCTAGCCTGGTTTTACATATTTTTTTCTTTCAAAACAAATCCACCTTGCTACATGACATTGATAAATACCTCCCCAGTCCTACAGCATATGGGACCAGCCTTGCATGACATTGGAACAATGGGAATTCATATACATTGCTAGTGGGAATGTAAATGAGAACAGCAATTTGTGATAGATTTTTTCTGTATCTAGTAAAACTGAAATCGTGCATACACTTTGGGTAACACGGCCCCTAGCTCTGTACCCTAGAGAAATGATGTCAGATTCTCCACATGAAAATCCATTACAGTGTTGTTTGCAATGACAAAATATTAAAGATATTTAAAATCTCCTTGAGATATTGAATCGATAAATATTCAGAGGTATACTCATACACGTGTGAAACAGATAATAGTTATTGATATAAACATTTATAAAGTACACAAGCATGTAGACTAGAAAACTTACAGAATAATATATATAATATGCAGCATAAGCCTTTAAATGGGTGGCATCTGGAATATAAGGAAATACAAAATACAAAAACAATATTATTTTTCCCTAAATTAAACAGTCAAAATTGACCATAATCTGAAATTCTGTGTCCCTGATGCAGTACCAGTGATAATTCCTCTTATCCTCAGGAAACAAAGCTTTAAAAAAAAGCAAAAAAACCATAGACACTCACAGAGTTGGGTTGAAATTGAATACGCAATCCAAACTTGGCTATTTATAGTCCCCAAAAAATTTATGCTAGGGTCATAGGAGAAGCTACTAACCAAATGGGTTTGATAAGCTGGGAACACACAGTTCCTAAACTACTTACAGCAATGATGCCTCTTACCTAAGGGGAGCTTACCAGATATAGAAAGGAGTTAATTTTAGTTTCAACAATTTTTTTTTAAGATTTTATTTATTTATTTGACAGAGAGACACAGTGAGAGAGGGAACATAAGCAGGGGGAGTGGGAGAGGGAGAAGCAGGCTTCCCACTGAGCAGGGAGCTCAATGCCGGGCTTGATCCCAGGATCCTGACCTGAGCCAAAGGCAGACGCTTAACGACTGAGCCACCCAGGCACCCCCAACATTTTCTTTATTCAGCAAATATTAAACAATATTTCTGAGGTTTTATGCCCTCTCTCAGCACATTTATTCTTTCACAGTAGTTGAGAATAGTCAAGCAATTAAATTATTAAATTAATGTTAGAATCAGAGTATTTGCATTGGAAATATCAAAATTCATAATAAAATTAAACCAGTGTGGTATCAATAAGAATGGAGATAAAAATCAAGAAAAGAGATTGTAGAACCCCAGTGGTATGCTGGAAAAACTGCTTAACATTTACTGTAAAAATAATTTGGACATGTATCCAAAACATTAAAAAAAAATACCAGATGGTTAATTAGTTCAATAAAAATATTAGAGTATAAATAAGGAGAGGTAAACATAGCATTTGTTTTCTGAAATGAGAAGGAAAGACAAAAAGCAATTTCAAAATTTTCCATATCAATTCAATGAATGCAAATTAAAACAACTTGATGCTATTTCCTTATGAGTTTGCTAAAAAAAAATTCATTATGCTAAATTCTGCAAAATTTGTGATTAAATGAACATTCCAATGCATTCTTGAGAATAAGTTTAATTTTAAAGCTTCTTGAGAAAAATTTCCTACGTACATTCCAATTATAATTTACAATTTTGTATACAATTCAACTCAGTAATTCCACTTTCAGGAATTTTTAAGATAGGTAACAGTAAAACATAGGTCTTATCAAGTTTTATTATTATTTTATTATGTTGTGTTTTACAGTTACATTATGATAGTATTATTTTTAATAAAAACACTAAGGGTTCATCTATGGAGAATTGATAAATTATGAAAACGTAATGTATGGATTACTATGCATTTATTAAGTTTCATTTAAAATATATAATAAAGGGTGCCTGGGTGGCTCAGTTGGTTAAGCGACTGCCTTAGGCTCAGGTCATGATCCTGGAGTCCCAGGATCCAGTCCCACATCAGACTCCCTGCTCGGTGGGGAGTCAGTCTGCTTCTCCCTCTGACCCTACCTCCTCTTGTGCTCTCTCACTCTCTCTAATAAATAAGTAAAATAAAATCATAAAAAAATAATAAAAAATAAAAAAATAAAATAAAAGATAAAGTATGCTTAAGAATTACCATTTAGTGATAACTGCAAGGCCCAAAATAGTATATGTAGGATTATTCAAATTTTATATCCCTATATTGTGGAAATAGGGACAATGATTGTTTCTGTGTGAAACCTCATTAATGCCATTAATTTTTATTTTCAGCATATTTTCTGTGGTGAATATGTATTCCCTTTACATTGGAATGAATCCTCGTGAAACGCCTGGGTGGTTCAGTCAGTTAAGCAGCTGCCTTTGGCTCAGGTCATGATCCTAGAGTCCTGGGATCCAGTCCCACATAGGGCTCCCTGCTCAGCAGGGAGCCTGCTTCTCCCTCTACCTGCAGCTTCCCCTGCTTGTGCACGCTCCCATTCTCTCTCTCTCTGACAAATAAATAAATAAATTTTTTAAAAGGAATGAATCCTCGTTCTAAAATAATATAAAAGATGTTTAAATTCCTGCAGTTGGGTGGATATAAACTACCATGAGGATGACAAACTATTCAGATTTCTCATTCTTAAGTCACAAGTAAAAGTCTTGCAAAGGTGTCCTTTAAAAATACCTCAAAAAAGTACATGCAATTAACATCATTACTGTTCCAACTAGAAAAGAACCAACAAAACTAGTCAAATTTCTAGAACAATAGCATTTTTATGTTGTTTGTGAAAATAACTAGAGGATCCAGGTTTTTACTTCATAATTATACTATGTAATTTATAATTGAAGCAAAATCATAAAGTATATTTTAGCAAAATAATTTTATGATCTGTATTAAGTTACTATCGTTGCTATAAAAAATTCTCACACATTTGGTAGTTTAAATAATACAAATTTCTTTTTGTAGAGTTTTGGAGGTAGAAGACCAAATTGGGTTTCATTTGGCTATATTTAATTTATCCTGAGGCCTTTGTTCCTTCTGGAAGCTCTAAGATCTGTTTCTTTGCCTTTCCAGCTTCTAAAAGCTGTCTGAATTCCTTGACTTGTGACCCCATATTTCTCCGACTTCTGCTTCTGTCATCTCTCTCTCTCTTTGTACCTGTTAGCACACTGCTTTCTCTTTCTGCATCCAGTTTGACAAAACATTCTCTCACTCTGAACCTGCTGCTTCCCTTTTAAAAGGGCCATTATGATCACTTTAGGCTCACAAGAATAACACAGGATAATTTCCCCATCTCAAAAATTCTTAACTTAATCCCATCTGCAAGGCCTCTTTTGCCTTTTAAAGTAACATGTTCACAGGGTCCAGGGATTAGAGTATGGACATGTTTTGGGGCCGTATTTCAGCCTACTACATGTTCATTGAAGATTTCTATTAATTTGGAGGATCAATTAAAATAACTTTTTTGTGGGTAAGCTAGTGATCTAATATTTGTCATCAAATTTTTCTCTATGTATAATACATCAGTAATTTCTGGTTAAATCCATGATAATTTCAGATGGTAAAAAACAAGTATAATGGCTTTAGTGGGTAGATTGAGAGTAAATAGCTTTTATATATTTGAATTCAATGGTATCAAAAATGTGCACACAAGTTAGCATCACAAGTCTGAAAAATCACCGAGATATATCAAAATTAATTTACAAGTTATCATCGTGAACTTCATCTTAAAGATGTGCAAGTTATAGGATTCTAAACATATACGTAGAATTCAAATTTTATGGTTAGTTAGTAAATATGTTTATATAACTTAGTATTCAAGCAAAGTTCTTAGTTAAATGAAAAATGTTATTCTTAGACCCAAGAAAATAAAAAAAATCGAAGCAATTAGTCCATCTCAGGGGTTACCGCAGTCTTCTCTGATTGCACAGAGAATTAGGTGATGTGATTTAGCATACCCTTCCTTTTTCAAATTTTGAAGCCCATAGAATGGTTATCATTTCAAAAAGTGTTTGTCTATCAGCCAAGGTAGGGAGGAGACTCATTCTGAATGCCCACAGCTGTCATAAACAGCTTTCATTTATTGAAATGGCCACTGTTTCCTTATGTGCACATGTGCCCTTTTAACCCTGATCTAGTTAAGAATCCAGTAATGTTAATTAACGTTGGTAAAAGATGGGCAATCTCAGCCAATTCTCTTTTTTTTTTTTTTAAAGATTTATTTATTTATTTGAGAGAGAGAGAATGAGAGAGAGAGAGAGTACATGAGAGGGGGGAGGGTCAGAGGGAGAAGCAGGCTCCCTTACTGAGCAGGGAGCCCGATGTGGGACTCGATCCCGGGACTCCGGGATCATGACCTGAGCCGAAGGCAGTCGCTTAACCAACTGAGCCACCCAGGCGCCCACTCAGACAATTCTCTTAGTAAAAAACGATCTCTAGACAATCAAACTCTGGAAACAAAATTAAGTAAACAAAAAACATTATATTCACATTTTTATATTAAAATGCATAGGTAAATATTTGGCATTTATGTTGAGAAGCAATATATATATTTGGTATTTTGTATATTCAAAATGATTTATCAGTTTAAATTAGTAATTCTGCATTTCGAATGATTGCAGGTGTTTGTGTTGACACACTGAATTCAATTACTAGTTTAAAAATAGTTATATTTTGTATTATGTCGCTATTATATAGTAATTATTACATAATAATGCTATGTTTGAAAACTTATTGTAACTAATGTTGGAATATAAAAACAACTAACTAGTCTTTTGACAAATTAAAGTACTCATTTCTTTGTTTTCACTAAAGTTATTTGCTTAAATATAACTGAACCTCACATTAAACATATTTGTTGAGCTATATCCTTTGACTTATATTTCACAGCTAGGAACAATGTTCCCAGCAACTTATTCCTATAATTCTCCCATAAAAGAAAATATAGTGTTGAGTTAGATAAGCACTAATTTTTGTTTTAAATAGGTTCAACCTACTTATTTTGGGGGAACTATGAATAAAGATTCATTATATAATATAAAAATATATAGTTACCACAGAGCCCATACACAAGAAATAAAATTCAGAAGCTCACTCTTTATATGTTTATACTTTTATTATCAAATATATACTTTTTCTAAGCTTAATTCTCTTGAATAAGTATAGCGTATATTGTTTGAAAGAACAGAAAATCAGGTAATGAGCTACATAATATAGTTATTCTATTCGTCTTATATTTTTTGTCAAAGATTAAACCCATTCAGTATTTTCTCAGATGGAGAATCTTTAGCAATAGTGTAACTATTTATTACAAAATATTTAAGGTTAAAAATGATGATAATGCTCACTGTCATCACAATAATACAAAAGGGCAAGCATACAAAATAATTATTTCCAAGATAACTCTATTCTTATTATTTTTGTGAACATAATAAAAGAGAAATTTTAACTTTTTCTTTACAATACTGAAACAGTTTCCAACAATCTTCCTGCAAGTATTTTTGTTTAATTTCATTACAATGATAGTATCAATTTTACTTATAAGCAGTACAATATAATAGCACTGATTTCACTAACTCATGATGTATAGTGAATGTCTATGATGTTCCAAGCGCTGTCCTCAGTGCTGAATATTCAGGTCTGAACATTTATCTTAAACAGCATTCCTTAGAGGTAATATTCAAATAAGGGGGGAGAGGGACAGATTAATAATAAATAAGTGGATAAGAAAATGATGGAGGAGAATAAAATAGAATCATTTAGGATACAGAAGATACCACTGTCGAATTCATAGGTGTCTGAATGATCAGAAGGAGGTTGCCATGAGAATATCTGGATTAGGAGGGATCTAAGGACAAAGAATGTCCAACATGATGCATGTAAAACAGGAATGATCTTTATGAAGCCAAGAAAACAGGAGAAGGGAGAAGACTACAGTATAGTAAGTCAAAATGTAGTAACATATATGGCAATGATGTAGGCCAATGTTAAAAAAAAAAAGATTTCCTTGAAGGTATAACTGGAAGTCATTAAACTATTTTAAGTAAGTAAGGGATGTTAACTACTATTTTTTTCATGCTTTGTCCGAATTTGTTAAAGGAGTGGAGAATAAAAAGGGAATTTAAGACAATCAAGATTTTTGGCTTAAGCAACCATGTTGTATATTGGTGCTGTTTGCTGGGATGGAAATCAGTAAGGAAGAATCAGTTGGGTTAGGAAAAAATAATCCACATTTCATATTAGTTTGAGATGACATCCAGGGGAGATATTAAGAAAGCCAATATATGTGTAAGTCTGATGTTTCAGCATACAAAACCCTATAATCTTAATAGTTAACCCAAATAAACATTTAATTCTTCATCACATTACATGAAACTTACAGGATGCCTTGGTCTTTGCTGTGCAAGATTGGCTCATCTGACCTCAGGAAAACTCTGCTGGGCAACACCTGCCTTCTAATTCTTTCTGGGTTTCCACCTGAAGGAACATTCACTATTTGGGGAATGATTTTTTCCTGGCAAATAACAAAATCTCAAAAGCAGGATGTACAGAGACAAACTCATAATTACACATAAAGTCTCTGTTCAAGAATGGCTTATGCTATGTTTGCTCATATTTCATTTTCCCTAGCAAGTCACACAGCAAGTCCAAAGTCAATGAAATTAAGAAGTATAATCGTACTACAAAATGATGGCAAGGCAGAAGAGAGAACACTTAATTGCTAAATGTCATAAAATTTAACATATTGAGAGACATCATATGTTCCCTTTGTTTTTGAGATATAAGATATTTATTGACTATAATAAGATTCAGCCACTTTAGGTGCACTTTTTTTTTTCTAAATCATGGAAATGGACAAGTTGCTATCTGAAAAAAATTTTTAACCAATTGCCATCTATCTTATTAATTCATAATTGCCACATTTATGACCCTCACTTTCACTGGCTCAGAAAGTAGATCATTAGAGAATCCCTGATACAACCAGGAGGTGCTACCTCACATGAAAATCTGCCATGTATTTCATACAATCATTAGATTTCCTGTTAAACTCTGCTTAAGAAACATAAACAGAGAACATGATGAATCTGTTGAATAATTTTAAAGTTTTTAGCAACTAGTAGCCTGGAAAACACAGACCTACACCTTATAATACATTCTTAGTGAATACTGTTCCTTCTGTGACTCATTCTACCCTTCTTACTGGAGACTAACCTTCTTTCCAACTGACACATATGTTCTATTCATATGTTTAGACTATCATATCAAACTTGTTCATACTATCATATCAGACTTGGGCTCTGGGGCCATTCTGATTCCTCAGAGTCTATCTATCTCTATTCTGATCCATTACAAGTTCATCCAGTCTTTTTGAAATTTGTGTCAGGTTTAATGTTTGTTGCTCAGGATGCAATGGTAAGTGATGCAGATGTGACTCAGAATTGTCCTGATATATTAGGGTTTACAATTTAACACTACCAAGACACCCAAGCCCTAAGTACTATTCTAGAGGAAAGGAATACAACTTTACAAAAGGGCTTATTGTTAATCACTAAAATAATCTGGCTTTAAAAATTACATACTCAGTACTAACATCATGCTTGAGTTATGCACTCCAATCCATTTTAGAATAATTTTAGAGTCTTTCTCTCTCTCCACAGATGATAGATAGATAGATAGATAGATAGATAGATAGATAGATAGATAGATAGACAGACAGACAGACAGACAGGAGACGGGTAGATATATCTCCTTAGGAAATAAGAAATCTGTGTTAAGTAGAAGGAAGTTTTTTTTCAATTTGGAGTTCTTCAGAACTTTTTAAATTGTCTCTATCACCTCTTCTTGATAAGGAAGGGAGGGAGGAAGGAAGGAAGGAAAGAAGGGAGGGAGGGAGGAGGGAGGAAGGAAGGAAGGAAGAATTTTAAAGTGACAAATGAAAAAAGAGACAACTTTTAAGATCCTGAAATTATACAAGTTCTCAGTATAATTTCCTATTATTTTCCTATAATTTCCAATAGTTTCCTACTGCTGCAGTAACAAATTACCACAAAAAAATAATGGCTTAAAACAACAGAGTCGCATTATCTTACTGTTCTGGACTTCAGAAATTCAAAATGAGTATTAGTGGACTAAAAATGATAGAACCACTATATTGCTCTAAAGGCTTGAAGGGAGGATTGGTTCCTTTGCTGATTCCACCTTCTAGAGACCACATAAATTCCTTGGTTTGTGGTCATTCCCTTCTTCAAGGCAGTAATGACCAGTTAAGTCACTCTCGCATGGCACCATTCTGACAGTGGATATCCTGTTTTCCTGCTTTGTGATCGCACGATGAAGCTCTGTAATCCAGGACAAGATTCTGAACTTAATTAAATATGCATTATCCTTTTGCTGGGTAAAGTAATATATTTGCAGGTTCCGTAATTCAGGATATGGACATCTTGAGCAGGGACATTATTCTGCCCACTACATCTGTCTTCTAAAAGAATATCAGGAAAAGAATATTCAAATTATTTATTTTCAAATGTAGCTGAAAAACACATTCAGAAAGATAATACCAAAGTCACAATCTAAGAAAGAAGACTTTATTGGACTTTATTAAAATTAAAAATATCTGCTCCGTGAAAGACACTATCAAGAGAATGAAAACACAAGCCACAGATTGGGAGAAAGTACTTGCAAAAAGCATATCTGATAAAGGATCATTACCTATTATATACAAAGAACTCAAAATTCAACAGTAAAAAAACTAACAACCCAATTAAAAAATGCACCAAAAACTTTAAGAGATACCTAGCCAAAGAAGATATACCGATGGCAGATAAGCATGTGAAAAGATGTTTCACATCACATGTCAATCAGGAAAACGTAAATTTAGTGGGAAAGTTCTACATACCTATTGTACTGGCCCAAACCCAGAACACTGCCAACAAATGCTGGTGAGTATGTGAAGCAACAGGAACTCCCATTATTGCTTGTGGGAATGAAAAATGGCATAGCCACTCTGGAAGACAGGTTGGCAGTTTTCTATAAAGTAACTTTCTATAAAGTTACCCATACTTTTATCATATCATTCAGCAATCTTGTTCCTGGATTTTTATCCAGATTAGCTGAAAATATGTACATACAAAAACCTGCATACAAATGTGTGCAGTAGCTTTATTCACAATTCCCAAAGTTTGTAAGCAACCAAGATGTCTTTTAGTAGGTGATAGATAAACTGTAGTACAAACAGACAATGGAAAAATACTCAGCTCTAAACAGAAATGAGCTATCAAACCAAGAAAAGACATGGAAGAACTTTAAATGAATATTAGTAAGAGGAGCCAAACTATAAAGGCTACATTCTATATGATTCCAGATATATGACATTCAAGAAAAGGCAAAACTATAGTAAATAAATAAATAAATAAATAAATAAATAAATAAATAAATAAAAATATATATCCTCTGGTCTCCTGACTTCTTCCTAACCCTTTCCTTTCTCCTACATTGGCCAGCGTGAGCCTTCTTTCCATGTCATCCCCATAGGAAGGTGCCTCTTCACCCCCTCTGTCTGCCTGTAGCATGCATCCAAGGCAAGAGCTCAGAGCTGCAGACTGGGTTGGTGCCTCCTCTCCTTCAGGGGCATGGGAGCTGGGGCTTTGAAGAAGTAATAAAAGGAAAAAAGATAAGGTTTTTGGCAGTTCCCACCTACTCAGATCCTTGAAGGTTGCAAGGTTTTGATGATCTAGATTCATTAGGAATGTCTCCTTGCCAGCCAAGGCCGAGATACAGGCCTAAATATATATATATATATATATATATATATATATATAGGTTGCCAGGAGTTAGAGAGGACAGAAGAATGGACAGTTGTAGAACAGAGAATTTTTAGGGCAGTAAACAACACTGTATGTTACTATAATGGTAGATACATGTCATTATACATTTGCCCTAAACCACAGAATTTACAACACAAAGAATGTACAAAAAGAATGAACCCTAGGATAAACCATGGACCCTGGGTGATTATGATGTGTCAATGTAGGTTTACCCTTACTTAAAAAATAAAAAAATTCTGATGAGTTAAGTTGATGGGGAAGGCTATGCATGTTTGTAGGCAAGGGTATACAGGAAATCTCTGTATCTTCCACTCAATTTTACTGTGAACCTAAAACTGCTCTAAAAAATAAAGTATACTAGAAAATACTTTTTAAAAACCCAAGTAAATTCAATTTGATTTATTAGGGCTTTATTCAGTCCAACTCCACAAATACTTTGAGCATTGCATTGTACCAGATATTGCTAGCAGTATTAATAATTTCAAGTATTAACGTTAGGAATGACACAATTCTCTCAGGCACACTGTTTGCAAAGAGCATTTTTAGCTTCCTGTTTATTCCAAGATAGTTTCTAATTCCTACTCATGATATTAAGCCAGTTATACTGAAATTATATGTCATTTCCTTTCTTCTGACCATGTTATTACTACTTCTATAGAGCAAGTTTTATTACTCTTTTCTTCAAAATCCAGATTAAATATTCTCTCCTGTGATGTCTTACCTAGTCATTCTAGCTAAACTAAGTTGTTTCTCCTGTGATTTCACAGATCACTTGTCTTTTGTATCTGCTATTATATCACATTTATTTAGTGATTTAAATAATCATGTTTCCCACTGACTGAGGACTCCTGGAAGCAGAAAACATACCACACTTATCTTTCTAATGACTATAACTTACATAGAGGCTAGTAATGAATGAAATGTGCTCAATAAGCATTTACTGTTTATTAAGTGAACAATTTAATAGGTGACTAAATCACTAAATTAAGAAAAAAGATATATATTACAGAATTATTTTTTTAAATACTGTTTTTAAATATGACCTTCACTCTTCTGCCCCTTTTTTCCATTTCTCTGGCTTTTAATATTAAGGCCAGTAACAGCAGGAATTTTACATTAGTACTTTAGTCTCTCCAGGTAATCATAAATGTAGTAGCTTTATGGAAAAGCACTTGGTTCTGTATTTCCGGGAGTCACTCTGAGAGTCTTCACTCAGGGGTTTATTATGCTAAAAGTCTTGAAGAGTCATTTTCATGTCAACTATTATACTGTGCAGTTTTTTGCAATAAGTGACTCTGGGCTGATTCCCTTTGTTCTCTAAGTATCATCACTTTTAAAGGAATCCATTATAACTACATGGCATTCATGTTAAATATCTGCTGACAGTCAAAGAACTATTTCTGTTCCATCATGCCATTTTTGTTCATTCAATGCTTGCTGAAATTTCTCTGAGATTCCTTCAGAAAGGTCATTTAAAATTTTCATCTTAGTCTTTGCTATGGAGTTAAGAAATAAAAGTAAGAAATGGAAAAGATATAAATTAAACATAACAGTCAAGCTGTAATTTCAGAATAAGATTACAATAATAAAACATGCAACTTTGAGCTTAATATATGTTCATCTTTGGATATAAGTAAATAATGGGATTTTCTTGCTGCCAATAAAGTCCCTTCCTTTCACTCCATTCTGGCATCCCTGTTACCTCCTTATTTAGTTGCCACCTGAATTAAGAATCATATAGCTGTCAAATAGAAAGTGAGTTTCCTGTTTCTTTTCATGACTTGACAGTAAAGTCTTACTTTAAAAAAGCCAGAGACATAAGTGTGAAAGAAAGAGAGACTTGTTTAGATGGTATGTGTTGGAGTTAAATAGATAGTGATCTCATTAAGACAACAAATTTAGGAAGAGCTGCTCTTTAGGAAGAGTTCCTTTCTCTCTAGGGGCGCACACAACACACACACACACACACACACACACACACACACACACACACACATACTCAAGAAATGACCTTTTTTTTTTTTAATATTCCCTCCTGGAGGGAGGAATTACTTTTTTTGAGAGGGAGAGAGAGGTGGGAGAGAAGCAGAAGAAAAGGAAAGAGAAAATCTTAAGCAGGCTCCACACCCAGCTAAGCCCAATGCAGGGCTCGCCAGGCTCGATATCAGGACCTGAGATCATGAACTGAGCTGAAATCAAGAGTCGGACACTTAACCAACGGGGCCACCCTGGCAACTCTGGATTTGTTATTTTAATTCAGCCAGGTTTTTTACACAAACATTATTCACATAGGAAGAATACATCAAATTATACAGAGGGGAGCAAGATGGCGGAGGAGTAGGAGACCTGGATTTCGTCTGGTCTCAGGAATTCAGCTGAATAGGGATCAAACCATTCTGAACACCTACGAACTCAACAGGAGATTGAAGATAAGAATAGCAACAACACTCTGAACAGAAAAGCGACCACTTTCTGGAAGGTAGGACGTGTGGAGAAGTGAATCCGAGGCCATATTCGGGAAGATAGATGGCGGGGGAGGGGGCCTCCGTCGGCTACTTCTGGCAAGTGATAGAGCCACAGAGCACAAAACTTTTAGAAGTCGGCTCCGTGGAGGGAGGTTGCTCCAGTGGCTAAGCTGGGGGTGGAACCCTCGCAGGACAGTGTGGTCTCAGGACCCTCGGGGTCACAGAAAGACCAGGGCTGCCTGAGTGCAGCAGAGCTCCTGGGTATCAGAGCGGGGAAGCCGGTTGCAGAGATGGAGCCGAGGCGGGGGCTCTCAGCTCGGGGTTGCCATAAACTGTGATCAGTGACAGTCAGGCCACTGCTTCTCCAGCAGGGACCCAACAAGCGGCAGAGCCGAGGAGACTCCCCTTCCTGCCCAGGGAGGAGAGGCGCGGGAGCGCACCGCAGGGATCTGCTGGGTTTGGAGACTCCACTGGGGTCGGGTGCTAGAGATAGAAATGCTTGGTCACAGGCCGGGTGAGCACGTACTGCGGCCGGAGACCGGGGACACGGGAGTGACTGCTTTTCTCTGGGGGCGCACTGAGGAGTGGGGTCCCGAGTTCTCGCCTCCTCCGGCGGAGATTGGGAGGCCACCATTTTCACTCTCGTCCTCCAAGGCTATACCAAGACCTTGCAGGGAACAAAAGCTCCCGAGAGCAAACCCAAGCAGATTCCTTAGCCCGGACTAAGAAGGGCAGGGCAATTCCGCCTCCCGCAAAGACATTTGGGAACTATGGCAACAGGCCCCTCCCCCAGAAGATCAGCAAGAAGAGCCAGCCAAGACCAAGTTTACCTATCAATGAGAACGTCGGAACTCCAGCACTAGAGGAAACTGCACATAGAATTCATGGCTTTTTTACCATGATTCTTTAGTTTTACAAAGTTAATTTTTTTAACTGTTTTTATTTCGAATTTTTCTTTTTCCCTTTTTCAACCAACAACTTATTAATCCCTTTTTTAAAAAAAAAAACTTATTCTTCATTTTTAGAGTCATATTCTATCCCTTCAGAGTAGATACCCTTATTTTTGGCATATATATATATATAAGTTGTTCTCTCTTTAAAATTTTGAGATACAGTTTCTTATAACAGATCAAAATACACCCTAAATCACTACTGTATGGCTTTGTTCTAGTCTCCTGCCTGATCACATTCTCTCCCTTTTTTTTCATTTTTTTTTAAATCTCTCTTTTTTCAAACAATTTATCTTCTCAATTCCTTTAATAAAATCTTTTATAATTTTCATCTTTACAGTCATCTTCCATCCCTTCATTGTATCAACCCTCATTTTGTACATACATAAGTCTTTCTTTCTTTAAAATTTTAGGAGGCACTTTCTTCCAACAGACCAAAATACACCCAAAATCTAGTGTGTGGCACTGATCTATGCACCAGCCTGATCATATTTGATCATATACTGTTTTTCTTTGTTTTCTTCTGTTTTTGTTTTTATCTTTTTCTTTTTCTTTTTTTTTTTTTTTCTCTTTCTTTCCCTTTCTTTTCCCCTGGTTGCAGGTCTTTTCTGATTTGTTTAGAGTATATTTTCTGGGGACATTGTTAACCTGTAAGCATTGTGTTCTCTCATTCATCTATTCTACTCTGGAAAAAATGACAAGATGAAAAAAATCACCTCAGCAAAAAGTACAAGAGGTAGTACCCTCTGACAGGGACCTACTCAATATGGACATTAGTACGATGTCGGACCTAGAGTTCAGAATCATGACTTTAAAGATACTAGCTGGGCTTGAAAAAAGCATGGAAGTTATTAGAGAAACCCTTCCTGGAGAAATAAAAGAACTAAAATCTAACCAAGTCAAAATCAAAAAGGCTATTAATGAGGTGCAATAAAAAATGGGGGCACTAACTGCTAGGATAAATGAGGCAGAAGAGAGAATTAGCAATATAGAAGACCAAATGATGGAAAATAAAGAGGCTGAGAAAAAGAGAGAGAAACAACTACAGGATCACGAGGGCAGAATTCGAGAGATAAGTGATACGATAAGACAAAACAACATTAGAATAATTGGGATCCCAGAAAAAGAAGAAAGAGAGAGAGGGGCAGAAGGTATATTGGAGCAAATTATAGCAGAGAACTTCCCTAATGTGGGGAAGCAAACAGGCATCAAAATCCAGGAGGCACAGAGAATACCTCTCAAAATCAATAAAAATAGGTCAACACCCTGACATCTAATAGTAAAACTTACAAGTCTCAGAGACAAAGAGAAAATCTTGAAAGCAACCCGGGAGAAGAGATATGTAACCTATAATGCTAGAAACATTGGATTGGCAACAGACCTATCCACAGAGACCTGGCAGGCCAGAAAGGACTGGCATGATATATTCAGAGCACTAAACGAGAAAAATATGCAGCCAAGAATACTATATCCAGCTAGGCTGTCATTGAAAATAGAAGGAGAGATAAAAAGCTTCCAGGACAAAAAAAAATTAAGGAATTTGCAAACACAAAACCAGCCCTCCAAGAAATATTGAAAGGGGTCCTCTAAGCAAAGAGAGAGCCTAAAAGCAGCTTAGACCAGAAAGGAACACAGACAATATACAGTAACAGTCACCTTACAGACAATACAATGACACTAAATTCATATCTTTCAATAGTTACGCTGAATGTAAATGCCCCAATCAAAAGACACAGGCTATCAGATTGGATTAAAAAACAAGACCCATTCATATGCTGTCTGCAAGAGACCCATTTTAGACCCAAAGATACCCCCACATTGAAAGTGAGGGGGTGGAAAACAATTTACCCTGCTAATGGACAACAAAAGAAAGCTGGGGTGGCAATCCTCATATCAGACAAATTAGATTTTAAAACAAAGACTGTAATAAGAGATGACGAAGGACACTATATACTACCTAAAGGGTCTATCCAACAAGAAGATCTAACAATTGTAAATATCTATGCCCTTAACATGGGAGCAGCCAATTATATAAGGCAATTAATAACAAAAGCGAAGAAACACATTGACAACAATACAATAATAGTGGAGGACTTTAACACCCCACTCACTGAAATGGACAGATCATCTAAGCAAAAGATCAACAGGAAATAAAGACTTTAAATAACACACTGGACCAAATGGACTTCACAGCCATATTCAGAACATTCCTTCCCAAAGCAACGGAATACACATTCTTCTCTAGTGTCCATGGAACATTCTCCAGAATAGATCACATCCGAGGTCACAAATCAGGTCTCAACTGGTACCAAAAGATTGGGATTATTCCCTGCATATTTTCAGAACACAGTGCTTTGAAACTAGAAGTCAATCACAAGAGGAAAGTCAGAAAGAACTCAAATACATGGAGGCTAAAGAGCATCCTACTAAAGAATGAATGGGTCAACGAGGAAATTAAAGAAGAATTTTAAAAAATTCAAGGAAACCAATAAAAATGAAAACACAACTGTTCAAAATCTTTGGGATACAGCCAAGGCAGCCCTAAGAGGAAAGTATATAGCAATACAAGCCTTTCTCAAGAAACAAGAAAGGTCTCAAATACACAACCTAACCCTACACCTAAAGGAGCTGGAGAAAGAAAAGCAAATAAAGCCTAAACCCAGCAGGAGAAGAGAAATAATAAAGATCAGAGCAGAAATCAATGAACTAGAAACCAAAAGAACAGTAGAACACATCAACGAAACTAGGAGCTGGTTCTTTGAAAGAATTAACAAGATTGATAAATCCCTGGCCAGACTTATCAAAAAGAAAAGAGAAATGACCCAAATCAACAAAATCATGAATGAAAGAGAACAGATCACAACCAACACCAAAGAAACACAAACAATTATAAGAACATATGATGAGCAACTCTATGCCAGCAAATTAGATAACCTGGAAGAAATGGGTGCATTCCTAGAGATGTATCAACTACCAAAATTGAACCAGGAAGAAACAGAAAACCTGAACAGACCTATAACCACTAAGGAAATTGAAGCAGTCATCAAAAATCTCCCAACAAACAAAAGCCCAGGGCCAGATGGCTTCCCAGGGGAATTCTACCAAACATTTCAAGAAAAATTAATACCTATTCTCCTGAAACTGTTCCAAAAAATAGAAATGGAAGGAAAACTTCGAAACTCATTTTATGAGGCCACCATTACCTTAATCCCCAAACCAGACAAAGACCCCATCAAAAAGGAGAATTACAGACCAATATCCTTGATGAACATGGATGCAAAAGTTTTCACCAAAATACTAGCCAATAGGATCCGACAGTACATTAAAAGGATTATTCACCATGAACAAGTGGGATTTATCCCTGGGCTGCAAGGTTGGTTCAACATCCACAAATCAATCAACGTGATACAATACATTAACAAAGGAAAGAACAAGAATCATATGATTCTCTCAATAGATGCAGAGAAAGCATTTGACAAAGTACAGCACCCTTTCTTGATCAAAACTCTTCAGAGTATAGGGATAGAGGGTACATACCTCAATATCATAAAAGCCATCTATGAAAAACCTACAACGAATATCATTCTCAATGGGGAAAAGCTGAGAGCTTTCCCCCTAAGGTCAGGAACGCAGCAGGGATGTCCACTATCACCACTGCTATTCAACATAGTATTAGAAGTCCTAGCCACAGCAATCAGACAACAAAAAGAAATCAAAGGCATCCAAATCAGCAAAGAGGAAGTCAAACTCTCACTCTTTGCAGATGATATGATACTGTATGTGGAAAAGCCAGAAGACTCCACCCCAAAACTGCTAGAACTCATACAGGAATTCAGTCAAGTGGCAGGATATAAAATCAATGCACAGAAATCAGTGGCATTCCTATACACCAACAACAAGACAGAAGAGAGACGAATTAAAGAGTTGATCCCATTTACAATTGCACCCAAAACCATAAGATACCTAGGAATAAATTTAACCAAAGAGGCAAGGGATCTGTACGCAGAAAACTATAAAATACTCATGAAAGAAATTGAGGAAGACAAAAAGAAATGGAAAAACGTTCCATGCTCATGGATTGGAAGAACAAATATTGTGAAGATGTCAATGCTACCTAGAGCAATCTACACATTCAGTGCAATCCCCATCAAAATACCATCCATTTTACAAAGAAATGGAACAAATAATCCTAAAAATTGTATGGAACCAGAAGAGACCCCGAATAGCCAGAGGAATGTTGAAAAAGAAAAGCAAAGCTGGCGGCATCACAATTCCGGACTTCCAGCTCTATTACAAAGCTGTCATCATCAAGACAGTATGGTACTGGCACAAAAACAGACACATAGATCAGTGGAACAGAATCGAGAGCCCAGAAATGGACCCTCAACTCTATGGTCAACTCATCTTTTACAAAGCAGGAAAGAATATCCAATGGAAAAAAGACAGTCTCTTCAACAAATGGTGTTGGGAAAACTGGACAGCCACATGCAGAAGAATGAAACTGGACCATTTCCTTACACCACACACAAAAATAGACTCCAAATGGTTGAAAGATCTAAACGTGAGACATCACATTTCCATCCATCAAAATCCTAAAGGAGAACACAGGCAGCAACCTCTTCGACCTCAGCCGCAGCAACTTCTTCCTAGAAACATCGCCAAAGGCAAGGAAAGCAAGGGCAAAAATGAACTATTGGGATTTCATCAAGATAAAATCTTTTGCACAGCAAAAGAAACAGTCCACAAAACCAAAAGACAACCAACAGAATGGGAGAAAATATTTGCAAATGACATATCAGATAAAGGGCTAGCATCCAAATCTATAAAGAACTTCTCAAACTCAACACCCAAAGAACAAATAATCCAATTAAGAAATGGGCAGAAGACATGAACAGACATTTTTCCAAAGTAGACTTCCAAATGGCCAACAGACAGATGAAAAAGTGCTCAACATTGCTCGCCATCAGGAAATCCAAATCAAAACCTCCATGAGATACCACCTCACACCAGTCAGAATGGCTAAAATTAACAAGTCAGGAAATGACAGATGTTGGCGGGGATGCGGAGAAAGGGGAACCCTCCTACACTGTTGGTGGGAATGCAAGCTGGTGCAACCACTCTGGAAAACAGTATGAAGGTTCCTCCAAAAGTTGAAAATAGAGCTACCATACGATCCAGCAACTGCACTCTTGGGTATTTGCCCCAAAGATACAAATGTAGGGATCCGAGGGGGTATGTGCACCCCAATGTTTATAGCAGCAGTGTCCACAATAGCCAAACTGTGGAAAAGGCTAGATGTGCATTGACCAATGAATGGATAAAGAAGATATGGTATATATACACAATGGAATATTATGCAGCCATCAAAAGGAATGAGATCTTGCCATTTGCAACGACGTGGATGGAACTGGAGGGTG
Organism: Eumetopias jubatus; assembly: GCF_037043125.1. Classification (NCBI taxonomy): domain Eukaryota; kingdom Metazoa; phylum Chordata; class Mammalia; order Carnivora; family Otariidae; genus Eumetopias; species Eumetopias jubatus. The sequence continues at coordinate 168,181,799 of NW_028274809.1, read as the reverse complement.
TTATGCTGAGTGAAATAAGTCAATCAGAGAAAGACATGTATCAGATGACCTCACTGATATGAGGAATTCTTAATCTCAGGAAACAACATGAAGGTTGCTGGCGTGGTGGGGGTGGTGGGAGGGTTGGGGTGGCTGGGTCATACAGATTGGGGAGGGTATGTGCTTTGGTGAGCACTGTGAATTGTGCAAGACTGTTGAATCACAGATCTGTACCTCTGAAACTAATAATGCAATTTATGTTAAGAGAAAAAAAAAAAGAAGAAGATAGCAGGAGGGGAAGAATGAAGGGTAGTAAATCGGAGGGTGAGATGAACCATGAGAGACGACGGACTCTGAAAAACAATCTGGGGGTTCTAGAGGGGAGGGGGGTGGGGGGATGGGTTAGGCTGGTGATGGGTATTAAAGAGGGCATGTTCTGCATGGAGCACTGGGTGTTATGCACAAACAATGAATCATGGAACACTACATCAAAAACTAATGATGTAATGTATGGTGATTAACATAACAATAAAAAATTTAAAAGAATTATATAGGTGCCAGGACACTTTTTGTATACCACCACCAAGTTCCCCTATCAAACAATTCATTGTAAAATTAACAATTCTTCACACTTTGACTTCAATGTCCAAAATGTTGAATGGCAGTAGAAAAAACATATGACTCAAGAAGCTTCATCTTCATGTACTTAAATCCAGAATGTTGTTCTTTGAGGTGCCTGGGTGGCTCAGTCTTTAAGTGTCTGCCTTCAGCTCAGGTCATGATCCCAGGGTCCTGGGATGGAGCCCCGTATCGGGCTCTCTGCTCAGTGGGAAGCCTGCTTCTCCCTCTCCCACTCCCCCTCTTGTGTTCCCTCTCTCGCTGTCTCTCTCTCTCTGTCAAATAAATAAATAAAATTAAAAAACAAAAAACACAACAAAATAGGAATGTTCTTCAGCTTGGCTAGAATATTGGACAATATGGCTGCCTCCCAGGACCACCTCACTGTATAACTTCAGAAGCACATTTCCTTTGAGGACAAGTGAGTGTAAACACAGGTTGCACCTTTTTCAGTTTGGCAATATTGCTGACACACTGCCCACATGAAAATTAAGGGAATTCCTTAGGAGAATCCTCATTCAAATGACAGGGTTAAATACACGCAAACTTTTAAGTGACACCAAAGAATTCTGCAGTCATCAGAATTTGTCTATATATTAATTTTTATGAATTCCAGAGTCATGAGGAATTATTCTTAACCCTTGATTTCTTTAATGTTCTAACTTAAAAAATCAGAAAACATTAGGCCCGTAAATTATTACCATAAGACACTGGCTTTGTTTAGATGTAACACATTTCTCAGTAGAGATGAAAGGATATGGTGATAAACACCCAGCTGGTGGGATTTTCATATGATACTCCTTTATATGACTTAAATTTGGAGGAAATCCTTGAATGCTTTCACCTTGTACACAGTTCTTTTTTTTTTTAAAGATTTTATTTATTTATTTGAGAGAGAGAGAGAGAGAGAATGAGAGATAGAGAGCACGAGAGGGAAGAGGGCCAGAGGGAGAAGCGGACTCCCCACTGAGCGGGGAGCCCGATGCGGGACTCGATCCCGGGACTCCAGGATCATGACCTGAGCCGAAGGCAGTCGCTTAACCAACTGAGCCACCCAGGCGCCCCACCTTGTACACAGTTCTATTACTTTTATCTCTTTCCTGAGTGTTCTTAGTTATTTCTACATGCTTATATTTTCAGAAAATCTTCATTTTAAAATGATTAAAATAGGACTGGTCAGCATCACCCACTCTAAATTATTTTGACAGAGATCACATCTAATTCATAAAATGATTTACAAATAACTGACACTATGAAGCCATCCTATCTATTGACATCATATGGCTTTCTATTAACTCCAATGTTTCTTTTCATAACGCAATAGTTCTTAAGGTTAATGTGCCTTTTTAAGATTTTATTTATTTGTCAGAGAGAGAGAAAGAGAGAGAGAGCCCAAGCAGGGGGAGTGGCAGGCAGAGGAAGAAGCAGGCTCCCCACTGAGCAAGGGGCCCAATGTGGGACTTGATCCCAGGACCCTGGGATCATGACCTGAGCTGAAGGCAAACGCTTAACCTACTGAGCCACCCAGCCATCCCTAATGTGCTTATTTTTTGTGTTTATTTTTCATTTCTTCTACAAACCACTTATTATGTGTATCTCTTGATAAGTTAATCTGTTTCATTGCTATTGAAAGCAGGATCTCTATATTAATTACTATAATTTGTATATAGGTATGTTCCTTAATTTTTATGATTACCTTACAAAAATGTCTTTTTATAAAAATAGATTCAAATATTGTCATTTGTATCTCTTAAGTTTTCTAAGTATATGATTGTCATCAAGAAACTATTCACTTTTTCGCTTTAAATTTCAGTTTTCCCCAAACTTTAAAAACTATTTTTCTAATATAGATCATTACATAAGATCTTTTGAAGTAAAATATGCTTTTCCCAACTATCAATTTCACTTTATTATTTTTATTTCAAAGTTATTTTCCCCATTTAAAATAAATTTATTTGAGAGAGAGAGCACAAGGGGGGGTGGGGCAGAGGGAGAAGCCGACTCCGTACCACTGAGTAGGGAGCCCGATGTGGGGCTGGATCCCAGGGTCCTGCGATCATGACCTGAGCTAAAGGCAGATGCTTAACTGACTGAGCCACCCAGGCACCCCTATTTTCCCCATTTTTAAGTGTATATTTATTCTATTGCTCTAAAATTTTTTATTTTTCTGTATTGCCAAGTGCACAGTGGTAAGTTTCCATTGTTTTTGATTCTCAGGATTTCTAGCTTGAAGTGTATAAAACAAGTACTTAAGCACTTCCAAAAATTTGGGGAAATATTGTCCAATTCTACTTTGCTGCACTCCTGACCCACTATGTTCACCACCAAACAGTAAATTAATCTGATAATGGAGATTAAAATATGCATGTGCATGCTTCAAACCTACTTGCTTCTCCCTGTTAAATACTTAACTATTCTTCCCATAGGTCACAATAAAGATGAATTAAGAAAAGTCTCTTGTATTGGGGGCAGCAATTTCCCTTGCAGTTAGCTGGATATAAGTCATCAGTTCTACAAAACAAAAGATTTCAAAATGTAGACATGAGGAAAATAGTTGAAAGCCTGATTTCAGCTACATATCTGAATTGTGCTTCCTACTATCACATATACCAGATATACCATCAAAACCAAAAGATGATTCTTACCTAATACCCACATTTATTTCTCACATGGATTGGGAAGCATATAAGAAGGAACTGTGATAGCAACTTCATTGAGAGCTATAAGACTTGGCTAGGGCCTCTGGAGCAAATAAAGAGATAACCGTAATTAGGAAGAATAAACCTTCTGTTACAACCAGGTGGGAAGGTTTATTTTTATGTAAATGATGGACCATTGTGATTCTAATTTTTGCCAGTCATTGATAACAGAAAGTAGGCAGCAAATATACATGGCTATTTTTTTAAATTGTTATTTATTTAAATTCTACTTAGTTAACTAACAGTGCGATATTGGTTTCAGGAATAGAATTAAGTGATTCATCACTTATATACAACACCAAGTGCTCATCATAACAAGTGCCCTCCTTAATACCTATCACCCATCTAGCACATTCCCCACCTCACTCCATCACGTCTCAGTTTGTTCTCTATTCTTAAGAGTCTCTTCTGGTTTGTTTCATTCTCTTTTTACCCCCCTCCCATTTGTTCATCTGTTTTGTTTCTTCAATTCCACATATGAGTGAAATTATATGGTATTCATCTTTCTCTGACTGACTTATTTTGCTTAGCATGATATATGCTAGCTCCATCCACATTGTTGTAAATGGCAAGATTTCATTCTTTTTGATGGCTGAGTAATATTCCATTGTGTATATATACCACAGCTTCTTTATCCATTCATCAGTCAATGGACATTTGGGATCTTTCCATAATTGGCTGTTGTAGGGAATGCTGCTATAAACACTGAGGTGCACATATCCCTCCAAATCAGTATTTTTGTATCCTTTAGGTAAATATCTAGTAGTGCAACTGCACTGCTATGATATTTTTAACTTTCTGAGGAACATCCATACTGTTTTCCACAGTGGCTGCACCAGTTTTTATTCCCAACAGTGCCAGAGAGTTCTCCATTCTCTGTAGCCTCACCAACACATGCTGTTTCTTGTGTTGTTAATTTTAGCTATTCTGACAGGTGTGAGATGATATCTCATCAAGGTTTTGATTTGTATTTCCCTGATGATGAGTGATGTTGAGCACCTTTTCATGTGTCTGTTGGCCATCTGGATGTCTTCTTTGGAAAAATGTCTATTCATGCCTTCTGCCCAATTTTAACTGAATTATTTATTATTTGGGTGTTGAATTTGATAAGTTCTTTATAGATTTTGGATACTAACCCTTTATCAGATATGTCATTCACAAATATCTTCTCCTATTCCATAGGTTGCCTTTTAGTTTTGTTGATTGTTTCCTTCTCTGTGCAGAAGCTTTTTACCTTATTGAAGTCCCAACAGTTCATTTTTGCTTTTGTTTCCCTTGCCTCTGGAGACATGTTTAGCAAGAAGTTGTTATGGCCAAGGTCAAAGAGGTTGCTTCCTGTGTTCTCTAGGATTTTGATCATTTCCTGTCTCACATTTAGGTATTTCATCCATTTGAATTTATTTTTGTGTATGGTGTAAGAAAGTGGTCCTGTTTCAATCTTTTGCATGTAGCTGTCCAATTTTCCTAACACCATTTGTTGAAGAGACTGTCTTTTTTCCATTGGTATTCTTTCCTGTTTTGTCAAAGATTAGTTGACCATATGGTTATGGGTCCATTTCTGGGTTTTCTATTCTGTTCCATTGATCTATGTGTTAGTTTTTGTGCCAGTACCATATTATCTTGATGATCACAGCTTTGTAATATAATTTGAAATCCAGAATCGTGATGCCTCCAGCTTTGATTTTTTTTTTTTTTTCAGGATTGCTTTGGCAATTCAGGGTGTTTTGTGATCCCATACAAATTTTAAGACTGTTTGTTCTAGCTCTGTGAAAAATGCTGGTGGCATTTTGATAGGGATTGCATTAAATGTATAGATTGCTTTGGGTAATCTAGACATTTTAAAGTTTGTTCTTCCAATCCATGAGCATGGAATGCTTTTTCCATTTCTCTGTGTCCCCTTCTATTTCTCTAAGTATTCTATAGTTTTTAGAGTAGATGTGTGTGTGTGTGTGTGTGTGTGTGTGTGTGTGTGTGTGGCTATTTCTAAGGAACTCAGGATGCCTATCAATCTTTTCAAAAAGATGCTCTACATCTGATCCTGACCCCCCTGAGAAAATTCTGGTAGGAAGAATACTTTTGCTAGATTACCAGCAAAAGGGAGTTAATAAGTCCCAATGAAGGCCAAATTCAAAATAAACAGACGTTCAGGTTAGCAGAAGGTTAGGCTTTGGTGAGTGAAAGAAGGTTCTACTACTTATTCTATGCTCACAACAAGGTCTCCAAACTGGGGTTTCACAAAACAGCTAACTTTCAAGTTATTATGCAGGACTAGATTTTAAATTAGAGTACTGGACATTTCTAGTATTTAACCACTCCTGTATTCATTTTGTCTTATTTTATTCCTATTCAAAGCCAGAAGCAGAACTGTAGACAGACTGACCTCTTGAATTCCAGTGTATTTTCCAGAAGTTTCCAGATTCATCACTTAACACATAGTCTTATGACCCTGTATTTTTTCATCTTATTAGCACTGACCATGGCTTAGGTATTAACAAGATTGTGGGTTCCATTACAAATAACTTTCTTCCATTTAAAGATTATTGCTAAATATAAAGGTTGCCAATGTTAAAATGAAAACTTAAAAAACTTTTAAATTTCCTATCTGATCAATTATATTGTGATACTGAGTTAAGAGTCTTCATTATTTCACTTTCCTACATTTATATTTGATATCACTTAATTCCATTAATATTATACCTGTTTTATTGTTTCATTAAGGTAGAGATTATGCCTACAGACCAAAGACTTAATGAGCTCATTTCTTTCCTATTAATATTTATCTAGAAAAAAAGTGAAACACTTAGGTGATAGAGCATAAGAATTAATCATTAAACTTTTAAAATTCAGTTTCATTATTAAGGAGCACTGTGGTTTAAAAGGTATGAAAAACTCTCCCAATTGACAATGAAGTGCTCTTATCATTTATCCCACTTTTAAGAGTTTTCATGCTGGCTAGCATAGGAAGGAAATCTATATATTTAGTATAAGAGGTGTGTCACTTGCTCTTTCTGCTAGAAAATGTTAAACTACATGATTGCTACATTATGCATTTCAACCTCTGAAAAAAATGTTAGAATAAACGTTGTTCTGGAAGACAGAACTGAATGAAAATTAAACATCTATGGTCCAGGAATCAAGACAAGAAAACCCTTGTTATATTAAACTAGTGTCCAACTATACCACTACTAATATGGCTAATGTGGAACAAAGAAAAGATAAAAATGTAGGGAAATATTTTTAAATAAATATGGTTCAACTGTGTAATATACAGTACTTTCATGCTAAAGTACATATACTTTTAGGAGGGTAAATGAAGTGTCATTGTACAGATGGAAAGAGAATTTATATTTCTCCCTTGCTTGATTCAAATAAATACTAACAAATGTACACTAAAAAATATCTAGTAGGAGTCATGACTTATAACTGCTTTCCTGTGTTATCCATGTGAGGAAAATTGTGGCATTTAACCTGAAATAATGTTTAAACTATGTATTGATTGTCACATGCCAAAACAGTAAATGAAGCACTGACTTATCACATGAGCTGTATTTTTTTTACATGTGTTTGTGATTTTTTTACGTGGGTAGACAATATTTATTTACCACAGCAATCGGGCTTTTTCAGACAGATAAACACAGCAGTAAACATGGAGTAAAGCATGGATGGTTTCCTCTGTTTTCAAAGATATATAGAGAATGTTTTAGCTATTGCTCCATCAACTGGTATCTTTCCTGACAGTTAAGTGAAGAAGAATTACTCTTGGGTATTACTTTCTTGATTCATAGTAGGATAGTTAAAGGCTTCTGAAAGATTGGTAACATGGAGAAAGACAGGAGATGTATTGGTGTGATAGATCCAGGATTTGATGAAAAAGATTCTTATGCCTTTTCATCAGCTGAGATGGAGACATAATGAATAACTGAATGAGATCATCTTATCCTCAAATGTGATAAATTCATGCAAGTGAGAAATCCAAAATGCTTGCTATAAACTAATTTTGCAATTACTATATAGGCTTGGAACACTGCCTTATATATTTTGGTAGACTTTAACAACAATAATTAATGTTATTGCTCTAATAGCCATATCAACGGTCAAACTTTTTTTTATTATGTTGAAAGCCAAGAAAATATGAATTTAACAATTTGAGATTATTTTCATTGTTTGTAGAGTAACTTTTTTTTGGGGAGGTACCCTCCTTAATTCTACAATTAACATTTCTCCCTTTAGCCAGCCTACCGGAGACACATATTCTACTTGAAGGGATGAATATGTATTCATCAATATAGTATAGTTATAAAGAAAAGTGTATTTTTTTTCTATATAAAGTAAGTTTTAAAGAGGGAGAGACAGAGTTGAGTTGCTTAATTAGTTTCTGAGGGCTGAGATAACAAAATATGACAAAGTAGATGGTTTAAAGCAACAAAAATGTTGTCTTCACAGTTCTAGAGTCTAGAGTTCTAAAATCAAGGTGTTATCAGGGCCAAGTATCCTCTAAAACCTCAAAGGTAAAATTTCCCCTTGATTCTCCTGGCTCTGGTAGCCCCAGGCATTCCTTGGCTCGAGCAGTATAAATTCCACCCTTATCTCTGTCTCCACATGGCTGTCTTCCTTTTGTCTTTGTCTATGTCCAAATTTATCTTTTCTTATAAGAACGAGTCATATTGGATTAAGGGCTCACCCTTCTCCAATATGACATCTTAACTAATTATATCTGCAATGACCCCATGTTCAAAAATAGTCACATTCTGATGAACTGGGGGTTTGGGATCCAAAATATCTTTTGAAGGAGTACAAGTGAGCTAAAACAGATATGTCTTGAAGAAAGGGAAGAGAGAAAATGAGAAGGAAATGCATTTTTGCTAAAGACACTTTCCTAAATTCTAAATGAAAATTTTAATTGTAGACCTTTTCTTTTTATAAAGGTTTTAATAAATTAATTGTAAAAAGTCAAACTATTTCCATATATTTTACAAAAGCTAAAATATTTCTATGTAAAAAGGATCATCTTTAAAAGCTATTTAGTCATGCCAATATCAGAAAATGCACTGTAGTTGGAAAAATCTGTGAATGTAGGCATCATACTGAAATCTAAAGAGGCACCTCATCCTGGTTTAGGAATTATATTACTTTGTTTAATATCATAAATTATCTAAGCTTTTATACATTATATTAAACAAAATTGACCTATGCTATCTATGTTTAAAGTGTAGCAGAATGGGCTCTATCCCATTCTGGGGAATTCTAGGGGAAGCAGACCTGAGAGATTTACAGCAGCTCTGAAAAGCAAGCACCAAATGAGGCAATGAAATGTAGTAGCCAGTTTCTTTCAATGTTTGTACAACTAGATCCTTACCCCAATTTTTCAACTAGTATTACTAGTCATCTCCTCTAGGAAGTAGAGTGGATGAATGATGAAAGCCTGGACAATGGCAATCCACCCTACTTCTTTGGCAATACAGAGAAGTTCAAGCAGTAAACAGCTGTGACATGGTCAAATCTTAAAGTGAATGCTCTCCTAACAGTAGAAGCAAATTGTGAACATCAGTCATGTCACAGCTTGAGTGTTAGTAGATGTGAAGTTGCTAATTTGGAAAGATGTATTTTGACTTTCTCTCATTTATGACTCAAACATGTTTGAAACTCCTCTTTTACCTTTCTTTAGATCCTTTAATATCAGTTTAAATCATAATCATAAAGTTATATTTTCTCAAAGTAAAGCCATTTAGACCTCTGGAATTAATCTAATATCATGAATGAGATAAATCTGATGCCTGAATTGAATTACCAAGCTAGACAACAGAAATGTGATGATAAAATAAAACATTTTTATGACCTAAAACATTTTTACTGGCAACTCCTCTAACCTACAAAGCATGAAGCTTGGGATAATACTACAAAAAGGGCATTGCACACCTTTTATGAATAAGCAGTTTCAAGATATCAGAATACATGAATTATAGAAGTAACAATGTCCTTAAAACAATATGTCAAATAAAGATTCTATATATCACATTAGGTCAACTTATGAGCATAAAGATAAATGCACACATACATACAGGCACAGGAAGAATAGGTTTTGAGGTGAAGGGAACTGCTTCATCAACCCAAATTGCTTTCTTTCCTCTCAATCATATATATTACCATAGATTAAGAAACAAAAATTTCAGTATTTAAAAACTGTGTATTCTTAAGACAGTAAAAAATAATTAGATCCAGAAGTGCTGCAGGATGTGCAGCACCAAGTTTAAAACCTGAAAATTATTAGATGTATTTCAGATATTGGTAATATAATAATGCATATTTTACTAACTTTATTCATTTTCCTCATTTTGTTCCATTCAAAGATCTTATTTTATTCATGAATTTAATAAATGCAATATCCATTTTTACTCTAAATATACTTTGAGGTTATGTAGACATGATATTTAATGTCCATTGGTCACCTTCATGTTTTTATAACAGAAATAACTTTTAAAAGTTTCATCAGTGAATACAAAAATAATACATTTCTGTATGTAAATACCTTGAGAGTGTGAACATATTCCCTAATACCTAACTTATGGAGAACGATAAAGTCAGTTTTACTTATTTGGTTATTTGAATATTTCACTTGATTGCTGTAATAGTTTACAGAATATAAAAATTGAATAATAAATGTATAAAGCTTAATCTTGAACATTTCAACTGATTAAATCCCACACTATGTATGGAATTTTATCTATCTATTGATATAAAATATGAATGAATAGATGTATATATATGTCCAGGTATATATACATATTTACATATTTGTATATGTGTGTACATGAATAAATACTAAGTCTAACCACCTTCTGATTTTACAGTGGTTTCAGAAATTCTCTCCACTCACTTTTTTTTTCATTCTTGATTATTTCATTTGCATCTTAATGCCATCAGCTTCATCTCTCTTACAAACTTTCTTTGAGTATCAGAAGGAGGAGATCACTTCAATGAAAGCTGTCCCCATTCCTATTTATGGATGACTTGCACTATAAATATACATATATAGGTATTATCTGGATATAAACATGGGAAAATAAAGTGTTATTTTCATAAGGTAGTTTGCAAGTTATTCTTCAATGTTCAAATTCTGAGAGAAAATGGTAGAAACATAGTATTAAATTTTGCCCTTTTTTAAATCAAGTTTAACCACAAAGTACAGATTCCTTTTAAGGTCAGTCAAATAAAACATAGGTAATTGTAAAACCTCTTTTTACAGTAAGTTCATGTAGTAAGAATATTACTTCTCTCTTATTTTCATGTTTGTATTTATTCCTATTTATAAAAAAAATCAAATCACATTGAGATAAGGAATGTTTTGTGACTGCTAAATTCAGCATTTTCACTTAAATCTTTTTGCATTAAAAATAACAGGAATCTGGGATAAAATGAAGCCCAAACTTAGAATTATATTTGTCATGAATGTTATGAGCAAAGGATTAATCGCAAGAATATATAACAAACTGTAATATATCAACAAAGGATTCAATAATTTGAACAGAAAAATGGTCTGAGGACGTGAACAGACAGTTAAGAGATAAAACTGAAATGGGCAATGAATATGAAAAATGTTTAACCATATGAAGGAAAAAAATGGGAAGACATGGATTAAAATCACAGTGAAATATGTATGCACATCTATCCAATTGGCAAAAATTACCAACAGTCCACAAAGTAGGTTGCAGAAACACACAACTGCTTACATACTATTTTGAAATTGTTAAAAACATTTTGGAAAGCAAAGTAAGAAAAATCTGGTATACCTCACTTCTAGTTATGTTCTATAATGGAAAAAGAGACACAGAGACAGAGAGAAAATGTTAATAACAACATTCCTTATGAGAGCAAAAAAGCTCTAGAAAACATATATTTCATCAAATGAAGGATAAATAATTTCAGCTATATTCATGCATATGGATTGCATATAATAAGACTACATCAATGAAATGAATCTAAGGAAAAAGGCTAAGTGACAAAAGTAGGAAAATAATATATAGAGAATGATGTATTTGCAAGAAATATGTTAAATTTTATTAAATATTCTGACTAGAAATGCACGTATGTTTAGTAAAAATCAATGAGTTGCATGTGAATGATAAACATCAAATTCTGAATCCTAAAATTTGTAATGAACCACAGAAGATCCCAAATAGCCAGAGCAATCTGAGAAAGATCAAAGTCGGAGGCATCACACTTCCTAATTTCAAACTGTATTACAAAGCTATAGTAATCAAAATAGTATGGTACTGGCATAAAAACAGATACACAGACCAATGGAAAATAATCAAGAGCCCAGAAATATACCCCTACATATATGGTCAACTAATATTTGACAAGAGAACCAAGAATACTCAAAGGGAAAAGAATACTGTGTTTAATAAATAGTGTTGGGAAACCCATATAACTACATGCAGAAGATTTAAATTGAACCCCTATCTTACACTACTCACAAAACTAACTCAAAATGGATTAAGGACATAGGACTTGAAACCCTAAAACTTCTGGAAGAAAACATAAGGTAAAAGCTTCTTGACATTAGTCTTGACAACGATTTTTTTTAGATAAGATACTACAAACACAAGCAACAAAAGCAAAAACAGACTACATCAAATTAAAAATATTCTGCTCAGCCAAAGGAAAAAAGTCAACAAAATGAAAAGACAACCACTGGGATGGGAAAAGAATATCTGCAAATCATGTCTCTGATAACAGAATTAACATCCAAAACACATAGAGAACACATGTAAATCAACAGTAAAAAAATCTGATTAAAAATTGAGCAGAGGAACTGAATAGATTTTTTTTTGAAGTAGACATACAAGTGGCAAATAGGTACATGAAAAGGTGCTAATCACCACTAATCATCAGGGAAATGCAAATCAAACCCACAGTGAGATATGACTCACGCCTTATGTTAAGCATAGCTGTCATTAAAAAGACAAGCGGGAACAAGTGTTGGCCAGGACGTGGAGAAAAGGATAGCGATTAGCTTCACTTTTATGGGCATCTGTAAATACAGCTAAATGGTAATATCAGATTTCTTACTTTTGGTCTTTCACAGGCATCAAAAGAAAATTAGCTTTTACTGTTTGCATTTTCAACTTAATGGTTTCCTTTCCATCTGCAATTGCTCCACTTATTTCCAATTGTCATTAGCTTTTGACCAGTACTAACCTTCTTTTGAAGGGTAAGACCATCAGTGTCAGGCAGAGGTCTGACACAACAAGTTAACTGCAGCATAAATCTGGCCAATGCTTCTCCCTTTGCCCATTTACAGGCAAACAAAGTAGGTGGAGCAGAGTTGGGTAAGTGTTAGCTTATAGGACTCTCATCCATTAAGTAGGAAAGAAGCAGCAATCATTAATACTGGCTTAGGCAGGAAAGAAGCAGCGATTGTTAATACTAGGTTAGGCAGGTAAGAAGGAAACCATCCCATTATTCCCCTATGTATTCAGTGAGTAATATTTAGAGATACTGTCATAGTATCATATTTAGAAATCGATCCTTCCACCAGAACTCATAAATGCAACCCAGGTCCTGGCACTACAGGAACAGGTGGAGAAAGGAGGAGAGGGGAGGGGAGGGGAACGGAGGAAGAAGGAAACACATTTTCCCCAAAACAGCTCAAGCAGATATTTCAATTGTCCAATCCAATTTTCAACCCATCTATTTTTTGTGAATGATGAAATACATGAAAATTTCATTATAGGATGCTACTTGGTCCATTATTACACTGTATCAGCACTAAAATGAGTATCTTGATTAGTTGATAAATATGAGGTCCAAACTGAAATAATATTTTCAGCTCTAAACCTCTTATCATGATAGACATGTTTGTTTCAATTAATGAATATAAATCTACATCCAGCATGAGTAACTATCCTGGTTAAGACTCATTAGTATTTACCTGAAACTACAAGTAATAGGCCAATGTAATCTGCTATGACCTGTTCTATGTCTGTCAATAGGCAGTGAATGTCTGCATTTAGTTTCTTTTCTTGTTCACAAATAATTCAGGGTACGGCAAACAGCTGTGCATAATGTGCAGCAATCTGGTTAAGTTTTTTTTATCCATCCTCAGGGCATTTTAGTCATTATGATACAAATTAACCTGGGTCTCCTCTTGAGGGTTGGGCCTAGAAACCCGACCTTCTAGTTACTTTATCTTTGGTAGTATCCTATATCCACTATATATTATATATATGTAGTATACTATAGTATATATACACATGATTGTGTGTGTGTATACACACACTATACGATTTGCTCATATAGTATATTTACATATATATATGTTGGAGGAGTTGATGAGACATTAAAAATTCATAAAAATTGAAAAACAAATGGAGTAGTTACTAAATTTTTGATGGGTAAGTCTTAAAAACATGTTTACTGGAGTAAATCAACCTCTGGTTGATTTCAAAGTGGGAACCTTACATTAACTGCTTGGTTTCACAGATCTAATAAATACTCCATTTATTTCCTCAATATTTATACTAATTTACACTAATTTTTATGAAATATCTCAAAGCTGCAATGTTTAATTTTTCAAAAGGATTTTCACTATTTTTATCATTATTGCTTCTTATTTTGAAAGAATACTAACTTTTCTCTTATTAGTCAACCGCACTTTGGGAAAGCCAAGAGAGGAGGACCATGACAGATTATTTCACTTTATCCTGTTCCCCAACATTAGTCACATAGGGAGTATTAACAGTTGAAACCCTTTTTATTACATCATTTATCATGAGTTAAAGGAATTGGAAGAAACTTGGTGTCATTATATGGCCAATCCAAAGTTGCTTGCATTCTTACCATTCAGCAAATTCAGAAGTAGAATTCCATTTGAAAATTAAAGGTGGAATATGACAATTGTCCTTTTCAGGATATGTTATACACTTTTGCCTTTATTCAGAGAGGAGGATTTATGTATCTATCCATATTTCTTCAAAGCTGCAGTATCTAGTGTCTTAAGTAATACTGAACATGCCTTTCTATCCACAGTATCTAATGCAAAACAAAGAGGTCCTTAATATCCCCTGTGTAAAATTCATTTTCATACCTGCTCTATAAGGGATCACCAATATGATGTTTAAAGAGGCTCTTGATTCTCTCCCACTGAAGCTATGTAATTCTTTTTGGCAATTATCTGCAGGAAGGAGTTATTCCAGTCCCAGCAAATCTTCTCAACTACCTTTTGGCTTTACAATCTTCCCTTCTACCCATTTTATCGCCAGGTGTAATTGGTACTTTGGCAGCCTCAGGTTAGTCCTTAGTTACTTTCAGTTTTGACTAACTTTCTCACTGCCTAAATTTTCCTTTTTGACCCATTAAATTTCCACTGATCTTTGATATACTACCTCCAAGTCATTTATGTGATTTTTCTCTTATAAGTGGTCACCTTGCTTGAGTGACCTCTCACCAGCCATGGCTTAGAAGCAACTCTGTCAACATAGGATTCCACCACCGTTTTCCTCATCCTCACACTATAAATAAATAAGTAAATAAATAACCAACACTTAAATTATAGTGTCAAGGTTTGGTTTAATTATCCTGTTCATAAATATATACATATAAGGCTTAAATAAGGAGAAAGGATAGAGCAAAAATATAGAAAAAAGCACAAGCAATCATAAACAGGTCCAAGAACTTTCAGGCACCTCTCCCAAGTTGTACAACCAGATAAAACAAGCATATATTATCAATGTTTTCATCTATAAACAATGAAGACAGACTTGTACTGGGTGCCCCCAGAGGGTTTCAAACTTTAAATACTTTCAACCACTAAGAAAATTTTAGAAAGAGATGCATTCAAAACCATTAAAGTATATCAAGATGAGATCCTGGGGTGCCTGGGTGGCTCAGTCGTTAAGCGTCTGCCTTCAGCTCAGGTAGTGCTCCTAGGGTCCTGGGATTGAGCCCCATGTCGGGCTCCCCGCTCTGCGGGAAGCCTGCTTCTCCCTCTCCTGCTCCCCCTGCTTGTGTTCCCTCTCTCACTGTGTCTCTCTCTGTCAAATAAATAAATAAAATCTTTAAAAAAAAAAGATGAGATCCTAAAAACTATTCAAGTAACCCACAGGGAGACAAGAAGAGAGAAATAGATAAGAAAAGTGGAACAAAGAGAAACACAACTATAAGAATGGCACATTTAAGCTCTAACATAACAATATTACCTTAAATGTAAATAGTCATACCAACTAAAAGGCAGAAAATGGCAGAATGGATTTAAAAACCAAATCAACCCCAAAAACATGGCCCAAATATAAGCTATTTATAAGAAACTCATTTCAAATTCAACAATATAGGTAAATTGAAAGTAAAAGAAGAGAAATAAAAGATACGCCATGTAAACTTTAATGAAAAACAAATAAGCAAAGCAGAAGTGGCTGCGATATTAGAACAGAATTTAGAGCAAAGAAATCACTCCAGAAAAAAGGGCATAATATACTGAGATCTATTTACCAGGAAAACATAAGAATCAAGCAAATATACTACAGTAAAAATGGATAGATATGTAAGGAGAAATAGATAAATCCACTATTATAGGTGGGAACTTTAACTGATAAACCACCAGAAAAGAGATCATCATGGATACAGAGACCTGAATAACACAATCAACCAAAAGTTTCTAACTGACATTTCTTCCTAAATTGATCTGTAGGTTTAATTCATTTCTACTACAGACCACATCTTTTTTTTTTTTTTTTTGTAGACATACAGTAACTTCTTCTAAAACTTACATGTAGTTACTGTCTCTAGCCTGGCTAAAACATTTTTGTCAAAGAAGAAAGTGAGGAAATTACTCAATATTAAAGGAAGAATTTGGTAAAGACAGAAGGAGAGACACACTGAGCATGAACAGAACAAGAGACTTTAAAAAACAGACCCACATAAACAGGTCCCAATTCTTTTTTTTTTCTTTTTTTGACAAAGATGCAAAGGTATTTGAATTGAGAAATAATAGCTTTTTCAACAAACACTGTTAGAGAACTGGGTATCCATAGGCCAAAAAAAAAAAAATAAATAAATAAAAAGGGAAGAAAGAAAAGTTGCTTTTTTTATTTTTTATTATTTTTAAAGATTTTATTTATTTATTTGAGAGAGAGAGAATGAGAGATAGAGAGCACAAGACGGAAGAGGGTCAGAGGGAGAAGCAGACTCCCTGCTGAGCAGGGAGCCCGATGTGGGACTCGATCCTGGGACTCCAGGATCATGACCTGAGCTGAAGGCAGTCGCTTAACCAACTGAGCCACCCAGGCACCCAAGAAAAGTTGCCTTTAACTAAACCATGTAACTTCTACAAAAATTAAATAAAAAGGATCATGTATTTAAATATAAAACACAGAAGTACAATATCTTTAGAAAACCAAACAAACCATCACAGGAGAAAATCCTCAGGATTTAGGACAAGGAGAAGTGTTTTGGAACTTGATACCAAAAGCATGATATATCAAAGAAAATATAAATTGGACCTTATCAAAATTTAAAACTTTTGCTCCACCAAAGATCCTGTTAAGAGGATGAAACAACATGTTAAAGACTGGAATAATATATTTTCAAACCAACTATCTGACAAATGACTAGTTTTTAGTATATACTAAAAAGTTTCAACTCAAGAATAACAATAAAATTAGAAAATTTTAAGACACATAAATGGTCATTTCAAAACAGAGGATTTAGAGCTGGCAAGTAAGTACATGAAACAATGTTCAACACCATTACCCATCATAGAAGTACAATTTAAAACCAGAATGACCAAAATAAAAATAGTAATAATATCAAATGTTGTTGAGGAAGCAGAGGCACTGGATCATATTGTTGGGAAAGTAAAAAAGCACACTCTGTAAAATGGTTTTGAGGCTCTTATAAAATTTCCATATATCCCAGCATATGTAAAATTAATAGTCTCAAACTTGAAATTCACCAAATATTGTTTGAATGCTGAGTGGTTAAACAAACTAGGAATTCATACCATGAAATACTAAGCAATGAAAAGGAACAAACTAGTGATAATACACAGGAGCTTGGATGAATCTGAGGAAATTATGATGAGTAAAGAAAACCAAAGTCAAAAAGTTACTGTATGATTTCATTTATATAACATTCATAGAATTACAAAATTATAGAAATGGAGAACAAATTAGTGTTGTTAGGTGTGAGCAATGGGATAAGGGAGGGGAATGAGAGGTAGATATAAAAATTCAACAGTAGTAATCTGTGTGGTGACAGTATTTTATAGTAACTGTGATGGTGGATACATGAACTATGCATGCGTTGAAACAGCACAGATCTCAGTACAAGTGAACACACACACATGCACACAAGAGTACTAGTAAAACTGGGAGATCTGAATAATGGATTGTATCAATGTCAATTACCTGGATGTAACATTACACTATAGTTTTACAAAATGGTATCACTGGTGGAAACAGGGTAAAGAGTATGCAGGATACTCTTGTATTACTTGTAACAACTGTATGTGAATTTACAAATATAATCTCAAGACTTATAAAAGTTGAAAATTGTGGTTGTTAGAAATATTGTAAGGCTTAATATAATGGTATTCCTTCATAGAGGACTTTAAATCTTTTTTCTGCTATTTGCCTTTTTTGCACTAGACATCTCAGAATACTTCAAACCAGTAAGGCATTGAAATGATTTAGAATCGAAGGAACTCTACAATTGATGTGTATTTCCAGTTTTCCTTCCTCTTGGAGTACAATTCTCTACCTTCCTAATCCAAACCAGGAACTTTACACTAGTGCCCCTTTTTTTGCCAGACTGTGGTTGCAAACACCTTTTCCTCTAGCCTAGTGGTTCAAATGAGCAGGGGGCTTTGAAGAGGGAGTGATTTTTTGCTCCCACCTGACAAACCCAGGGAACATTTGATAATGTGTGTTGGCAAATTGGTTGCCACATTGGGAAAGTGCTACTGGCATCCAGTGGATAGAGAACAGGTTATGGTACTAAACACCCTGCAAATCATAGGATATGCCCCACAACAAAGAATTATCCGGCCCAAAATGTAAATAGTGCTGAGGTTCATAAACTCTGAACTAGCCTAAGGAGGCTGATGTAAGGAATGCTCAGCCTTTCAGCCATATATTATAAAACTGGATAAAGTCTAGGGGGTATATACCACTCTTAATATTACCCTCAACTGCCTGGGTTCTATCATTTTTACTGGCCAGGTAAATAAATCTTTACTGTGTTGTGAACTCCCTGAGGCCATGAAGCAGATGCAATTGGTCCAGCATTTCTAGTTTTTCTTTTTAGCCCAGAGTTTCTAGCTTTTCTCTCCATTAATTCTAAGGTATCTGATATACTATCTTGAGAAGTTGAGATCCATAAATACACTTTTTATTTTTAAAAGGTCTTTTTTAGTCTTTATCATGTCCTTATTGTTCATTTTAGAAGGTCTTTTTTATGCTTTGTCAAGTCTGTTAATTCTGTATATTCATTGTTATAAATTTTTTTATACTCAAGATATTTTAGAGCTTGCCTCTTATTCTTCAAATACATCTATCTGATACATTGGTTTTATTATGTGCAATATCTAGAAGCCTTTGATGATCTGTCACAGTTTTCCCTTTCTTCTGTTGATTCTTGACCATTTTTTTAGTACTTTCTTGATTGAAAACTGTTTACTTGGCTTATAAATGATATGTAAAAATCCCTGAGGTTTAAAATAAAATGAATTTTTCAAAATAGGATTAGTACAAACATTTATCAAAGGCTGTGGACACTACTGTTCTGTGGCACTACTGTTCTATAAAATCTAAGCAGGAAGCTCAGAAATATACTACATGGATTTTAATCTGATAAACGCAGAGGCCTTTATCATTGCTATAACTCAAGATTGTTTATAATAAAGAAGCTGATATATATACATATGCATATACATGCACATATAACATATATTGTAGTAAGTTTAATTTGTATCTGATTATCTTTTTTCTACATTTTATGGATATTTTATTTACAGCATTTAATATCAAGTGGAGATAAAATTATGAAACATTTCATTTTGAGCCTAGACACCACCTGAAAATCATTCAAAACCTAAAAGAAGCCATTACCAAGAGATCATAATTCACCAAAGAAATGAAAACTATTTCCTTTGCTGAAAATTTTAATTTTTCCTGTTCAAAATGGATGATAGAAAAGTGGTCATTTAGAAAAGGATAAAACAAAAGAACAAAATTATAGTATTTCCTGAAAATTAAATTAGTGAGATACCATCTTTGGATCTGTTTTCTAAGTAATTTGGAAACATACAATCTCAGAATTAATAGCTTGATTATAAACAAAAGACAATTCCACTAACAACAATTTATATATATACACACATAAACATATATGACCATACACTCAACAAAAATTATCATGATTTAACTTCTTTAAAATTGTATTTTAACAGCGTAATTTCAGTTCTGCACAGATATGGCCTGTGAGAGCTATTAATATTTAATTATGAAGACTTTGGGGTTAGCAACTCTTAATTATAATGTAAATATGTATGGTTGATAGTATACTTATGATGAGCATAGAACAAAATACAAACTTGTTGAATCACTATGTTGTATGTGTGAAATTATGTAAGGTAACATTGAAAAGGGAGGTTGGGAAGATGGTGGAATAGTAGGAGGATCTTAGGCTTGCCTTGTCACTCAAGCACAGCTAGATATGTATCAAATCATTCTGAGTAAACAAGAAATTGATCTGAGGACTGACAGGCAAACTGCACAACTAGAGGGAGAGAGGAGGCCAGTAGGAGGTATAGAGATATGATTTGGGGGGAAAAGTACCCTGGGTGCTGAGGAGGGAAGGGAGCCCTAATCACAGAAGAGAGAGGTGAGAGGAGAGAGAGAAGAGCGCATAGGGGATCACACAAGGAAAATGCTTCCCCAAAGCCCCTGGGAAAATGAGAAGGACTGATCATCGAGAGTTTTTACAACCAGTAGGGCTCAAAGACCGGAGTTTAGAGGTCTGGGCTAGGGCTGGTGTTGAGCCCGGCAGGCACTGCAGTACTCTTGTGGAAAAGAAGGGCCGAAGCCCGGGAGCAGACAGCACAATCTGAGGATGCCCTGGGACACACCAGAGAGAGGGTTCCCCCTTCTTGGAATGCATCTGGGAGAGGTGGCATTGCCTCTCTGAGGACAAAAGAGCTGGTGGGTGCCATTTCCGTCCCCTACCCCTCAGCATAGTCTCAGAGACACCTGTGAGGGCAGCTAACCCAGACACCAACTTTTTGTTGAGCTTTACACCAAACTCCAAACTCCTGAGCAATGGTGTGACTGCCCTTCTGGGACAAACCTGTATGTACCAGCCACAGCATGGCAACACCCTCCCCCAGAGGACCATGGGTCCGCACCATACCAGGTCCCTAAAGTCTGTAGCTTAAAAGCTCAGCCTGCCTGCCTGGGATAAAATATAGGTGCACTGCACTGCCAGGAGGGCAGATAGGCCTGACACAGACAGGACGAAGGCAGGGATCTGAGGGACTCTTGGGACACAGTGGGGAGACTGTTCGCCTTTCTGGGAGGGTTTCCTAGACAGTGGTGAGCGTGAACTCCCCTCTCTGGGAATGAGGGAGAGGGCTGGCGATATTTCTCTACCCCCACACTCAGCATAAACTAACTTCAGTAAGCAGCACAGCACCAACAGTGGCAGCCTATGCACTTACACCAACCCCGCACTCCTCAAGTGCTTCTTTATTATAGCAAGTGTGCCTGAGAACCAGAGCAGTGGGCCCATCCCCTAGAAAACCAACACAAATGCTCCCCATGCACCAAGGTTACTGACCATAGAGTGCGTAGCTCTAGTGAAAGAACATCGTCTCTTTTAACAAGCAGACCAGAGCACACCTAGTTAAAACTCGCTACACTCCGGCCAAGGTCCAAACGCTCTCCACTACAGACAATGAAAAACTCTGCAGACAACAGACCTGAGGGAAGGAGCAGACAAAACACAGTAGCAGAGTGCACACAGCATACATCAGAACACTTCCTGAAGCAACAGGTCCTGGACAGTATATGACCTCTTCTTAATAAAACCATTACTCTCAGGAGCAGGAAACATAACAGGTTTTCCTAACAGAGAGAAGACACAGACCCAGACAAAATGCCAAGAGGGAGGAATTCATCCCAAAAGAAAGAACGAAATGTCATGGTCAGGGATCTACTCAAAACAGATATAAGTAATATGACTGATCCAGAATTTAAAGCAACAATCATAAGGACAATAGCTGGGATTGAGCAGAGCATAAAAGACACCAGGGAGTCCTTTAACACAAAAATAAAAGATCTAAAACCTAGCTAAGCCAAAAAAAAAAAAAAAATGCTACAACTGAGATGCAAAGCCAACTGGATGTATGACCACAATGATATAAGAAGCAGAGGGACAAATCAGTAATATAGAAAATTAAATTATGGAAAATAATAAAGCTAAAAAGGAGAGGGAAAGAAAAATCTTGAATCACGAAAGTAGACTTAGGGAACTCAGAGACTCCACAAAACATAATAACATTCATATCACAGGAGTCCCAGAAGAAGAGAGGGAAAAAGGGACAGGTTTATTTGAGCAAATTATAGCAGAAAACTTCACTAATCTGGGGAAGAAAACAGACATCCAAATCCAGGAGACACAGAAAAATCCCATCAAAATCAACAAAAGCAGGACAACAACAAGACACACATCATAGTAAAAGTTGCAGAATATAGCGATAAGAAAAAAATCAGCAGCAAAGGAAAAGATATTCCTAAATTACAAGGGAAGACAAATAAGGTTAGCAATAGACCTGTCCAAATAAACTCAGCAGGCCAGAAGAGAATAGCATGTTATATTCAAGGTGCTGAATGGGAAAAATAGGCAGCCACGTATACTATATCCAGTAAAGTTGTCATTTGGAATAGAAGGAAAGATAAAGAGTTTCTCAGACAAAAACTAAAAGAGTACGTGACCACTAAACTAGCCCTGAAGGAAATATTAAACAGGACTCTGAGTGGGAAAGACCAAAAGTGACAAAGACTAGAAAGGAACAGAGAATATTTCCAGACATACGTCTTAACAAGAAATACAATGGCACTAAATTCATATCTATCAATAATCACTCTGAATGTAAATGGACTAAATGCTCCAAAAAAAAGGCACAAGGTATCAGAATGGATAAAAAAAAAAAAAAAACAAGATCCATTTATATATTGCCTATAAAAGCCTCATTTGAGACCTAAAGATATCTGCAGACTGAAAGTGAGGGAATGGAGAACTATTTATCATACTAATGAATGTCAAAAGAAAGCTGACATAGCTGTACTTATATCAGACAAACTAGATTTTAAACCAAAGACCGTAACAAGAAATGAGGACACTAAAACATAATAAAAGGGTCTATCCAACAATAAGACCTAACAATTATGTATATATACGCCCCCAACTTAGGAGCACCCAAATATATAAAACAATTCATAACAAACACAAAGAAACTCATTGATAAATATACAATAATAGTATGGGACTTTAACAGACCAATTACAGCAAAAAATCATCTAAACAAAAAACAAACAAGGAAACAATGGCTTTGAATGACACACTGGACCAGATGGACTTCACAGATACATTCAGAACATTTCATCCTAACACAGCAGAATAAACATTCTTTTCCAGTACACACGGGACATTCTCCAGAAGACATCACATACAGGATCATAAATCAGGCCTCAACAAGTACAAAAAGACTGAGATCATACCATGCATATTTTCTGACCACACTATAAAACTTGAACCACAAGACAAAATTGGAAAGACCACAAATACATACAGGTTAAAGAAAATCCTAATAAAGAATGAATGGGTCATTCAGGAAATTAAAAAAAAATTAAAAACATGGAAACAAATGAAAATGAAAACATGATGGTCCAAAACTTCTGAGATGCAGCAAAAGCAGGCATAAGAGAAAAGTATATAGCAATACAAGCCTACATGAGGCAAGAAAAGTCTCAAATATAAAACCTGAACCTTACACTTAAAGGAAATAGAAAAAGATCAACAAATGAAACATAAAACCAGCATAAGAATGGAAATAATAAAGATTAGAGCAGAAATAAATGATATAGAAACAAACAAACAGTAGAAGAAAACAATGAAAACAGGAGCTGGTTCCTTGAAAAAATTTTAGAAATTGACAAATCCCTAGCCAGACTTATCAAAAAGAAAAAAGAAAGGACCCAAATAAATAAAATCACAAATGAGAGAGGTCACAACCAACACCACAGAAATACAAACAATCAGAGAATATTATGAACAATTATATGCCAACAAATTGGACATTCTGGAAGAAATGGATAAATTCCTAGAAACATATAAACTACCAAAACTGAAATAGGAAAAATTAGAAAACTTGAACAGACCGATTAGCAATGAAATTGAATCAGAAATCAAAAATCTCCGAACAAACAAAAGTCCAGGGCCAGATGGCATTCCAGGGGAACTCTACCAAACATTTAAAGAATACCTATTCCTCTCAAACTGTTCCAAAAAATAGAAATGGGAGCAATACTTCAAAACTCATTCTATGAGGCCAGCATTACCTTGATTCCAATACCAAAGATCCCATTAAAAAAGAGAACTACAGGCCAATATCCCTGATGAACATGGATGCAAAAATTTTCAGCAAAATTCTAGCAAATCAAACCCATCAGTACATTAAAAGAATCATTCACCATGATCAAGTGGGATTTATTCCTGCGTTGCAAAGGTGATTTAATATTCACAATCAATCATTGTGAAATGCCACATTAATAAAAGAAAGGATAAGAACCATAAAATCTTCTCTGTAGATGTAAAAAAATTATTTGACAAAGTACAGCACCCGTTCTTGATAAAAACCCTCAATAAAGTAGGGATAGAGGGAACATATCTCAACATCATAAAGGTCATATAGGAAAACCCACAGCTAATATAATCCTTAAAGGGGAAAAACTGAGAGCTTTTCCTATATGGTTAAAAACAACACAGGGTATCCACTTTCACCACCGTTATTTAACATAGTACTGGAAATCCTAGCCTCGGCAGTCAGACAACAAAAGGAAATAAAAGGCATCCAAATTGGCAAGCAATAGTCAAACTTTCACTATTCACAGATAACATGACATTCTATATAAAAAATTTGAAAGACTCCACCAAAAAATTGCTAGAACTGACTCATGAATTCAGTAAAATTGTAGGATACAACATCAATGTATAGAAATCTGTTGCATTTCTATACAGCAATAATGAACAAGCAGGAAACGAAATCAAGGAATCAATCTCAGTTAGAACTGCACCAAATACCATAAGATACCTAGGAATAAGTCTCACCAAAGAGGTAAAAGATCTGTACTCTGAAAATTGTGGAACACTTATAAAAGAAATTGAAGATGACACAATGAAATGGGAAAATATTCTATGCTTATAGATTGGGAGAACAAATACTGTTAAAATGTCTATACAACTCAAAGCAATCTACACATTTAATGGCAATCCCTATCAAAATACCACCAGCATTTTTCACAGAGCTAGAACAAACAATCCTAAAATTTGTATGGGACCACAAAAGACCTGAAATAGCCAAAACATTCTTGAAAAAGCAAAGCAAAGCTGGAGGCATCACAATTCTGGACTTCAAGCCAATTTTCAAAACTGTAGTCATCAAGATGGTACGCTACTGGCACAAAAACAGATACATAGATCAGTGGAACAGAATAGAAAACCCAGAAATGGACCTACAACTATATGGCCAACTAATCTCTGACAAAGCAGATGATATCCAATGTAAAAACAGCCTCGGGGCGACTGGGTGGCTCAGCTGTTTAAGTGTCTGCCTTCGGCTCAGGTCATGATTTCAGAGTCCGGGGATGGAGCCACAGATCTGGCTCCCTGCTCAGCAGGGAGTCTGCTTCTCACTCTCCCTCTGACTCTCCTCACTGCTTATGTTCTCTCTGTCTCAAATAAATAAAATCTTAAAAAAAAAAGAAAAACAGTCTCTTCACAAATGGTATTGAGAAAACGGACACATGCAGACGAATGAAACAACCACTTTCTTACACCATACACAAAAATAAATTCAAATGGATAAAAGATCTAAATGTAAGACATAACCATCTAAATGTGAGACAGGAAACCACTAAAATACTAGAGGAGAACACAGATAGCAACTTCTTTGACATGGGCCATAGCAACTTCTTAACTAGACACATCTCCAGAGACAAGGGAAACAAAGGCAAAAATGAACTCTTGGGACTTCATCAAGATAAAAAGCTTCTGCACAGAGAAGGAAACAATCAACAAAACTAAAAGGCAACTTTCATAAGGGGAGAAGATATTTACAAATGGCATATCTGATAAAGGGTTAGTATCCAAGATCTATGAAGGACTTATCAAAGTCAACACCCAATGAATAAACAATCCAGTTAAAAATGGGCAGAAGACACAAATAGACATTTTTCCAAAGAAGACATACAGATGGCTAACAGACACATGAAAAGGTGCTCAACATCACTCATCATCAGGGAAATACAAATCAAAACCATGATGAGATACCATCTCACACCTGTCAGAATAGCTAAAATTGACAACACAAGAAACAACAGGTGTTGGCAAAGATGCGGAGAAAGGGGAACTCTCTTGCACTGTTGGTGGGAATACAAACTGGTACAGCCACTGTGGAAAACAGTATAGAGGTTCCTCAGAAAGTTAAAAATATCATAGAACAGTGCAATTGCACTACTAGGTATTTACCTAAAGGATACAAAAATACTGATTAGGAAGGCTATGTGCACCCCAATGTTTACAGCAGCATTCACAACAACACTCAAATTTTGGAAAAAGTTCAAATGTCCATCGACTGATGAACAGATAAAGAAGATGTGGTATATATACACAATGGGCGATCAAAAAGAATGAAATTTTGCTATATGCAACAACGTGGATGGAACTACAGTGTATTATGCTAAGTGAGAAAAGTCAGTCAGAGAAAGAAAAATACCGTATGACTTTACTCCTATAGAATTTAAGAAACAAAACAAATGAACATGAGGGAAAAAAGAGAGAGGAGAGAGGCAAACCATAAAATAGACTCTTAGAGAACAAACTGAGGGTTGCTGGAAGGGAGGTAGGCAGGGGATGGGCTAAATGGATGATGGGTATTAAGGAAAGCACTTATGATGAGCACTGGGTGTTATATGTAAGTGATTAATCACTAAATTCTACTCCTGGAACTAATATTACACTATATGTTAACTAACTAGAATTTAAATTAAAACTTGAAATAAATAAAAGCTGACAAAGACTTAAAAAAAAGAAACTAATATAACACTAGATGTCAACTATGCTCAAATATAAATAAATAAATAAATAAATAAAAATATATATGGAAAAATCTGAATATTTTTCCACTTCTATTTATAAACATGCATATACTAATAAAATATACTAATAAAATTAAGTGAATGGATAAATAGAATAAAATTGTATGCCTGTGACAATTCAGAAGATAATTTGATATATTAGTATCATAAATCTATGTATTAAATAACAAAATATATTTAAGACAGAATTTTTTCTGGAAATACTTATATATAATATATACAATACTTACACAATAAAATAAACACAAGGCTTACATGAATATAACAGTTTTATTAAAAATTAATTCCCTGTATCTTGTAACAGAATGTTAAACTTCTAAATAATACAATTTTTAAACTATTAATAACTGTTTTGTCCCTACGCTCTTGATCAGAGTATCAGCTACTTTATAACAAAGGCTTCAGTGTAATTTTATCTGAAGGAAGTAATTTGCTTTAGAAAATATGAAAACCACTATTTTGCAGTTACCAAAAATCAGCTGATTTCTGACTAAAAATAGCATGATTTTGACTAACAATAGTGTGATTGTGGAAGAATTCTCTGAGCCAATTTAAAAAATTATGTTTACTACCTATACATTTATACATTCTACTTGTTAAATTTTTAAAATTCATAAGCGATATGACATATTTAACAAATATTAAAAATATTTTGATCAAATACTATGTCCAAAGAAATGTCAGTGTCGACAAATTAGACATATTGTCATATAGGTCCGACATTTTGTAATTCTTCTATTTAAATAATATTAAGGTAAAAAGAAATGCTTTTAGCAGTTTTAGATGACTGATCTGTCTAGTTACTATTTTGAATCAATATACTATTAAAATGTAGTTCCAAAATGACCAGTAATTTTAATAAATATTTTGAACTAAAGATGTCCTTTCTCTTGAAACTAGAAAATATAAAATAATTGATTCATTCAACATAAATTTGTAAAATACCCCTTATGAGTTTAAACAGGTTATGAGTGAGCCTGTAAAATCTTTACTTCAAAGTAAAGTAAAATCTTTAATCCTTTTAGTAGAATTAAAGACATCTTAATCAGGGCATCTGGGTGACTCAGTTCATTAAGCCTCTGCCTTTGGATCAGGTCATGATCCCGGGGTTCTGGGGATCAAGGCCCACATTGACCTCCCTGCTCAGCAGGGAGCCTGCTTTTTCCTTTTCCTCTGCTGCTCCCCCTTCTTGTGCCCTCTCTCACTTTGTCTCCCTCTCTCTTTCTCAAATAAATAAATAAAAATAAAATCTTTAAAGACATCTTAAACTTTATGTGTGACAAGAAATCTGTTATGTCTTGTCCATGAAAGTTCTTTTTGTTTTCCCCCAAAAAGATATTTGTAGAGGGTAGGTTTTAGAGTTGTATGATACTTTAAGTTGTTTCATTAACTTAAAAATTCAAATTTTCGCTCAAGGAATTTCACAGAAAAATTATCAATGCAACCTGAAGCCCCTGATTTTATGTGTAAAATGTTCATGCAAGACCTTTGAACTTTTTCAGATACATTATTTCCCTAATGATGCACTTAACAAAAATTAAAACATTCTTCAAATAATTTTTTCAAACTATATTTTTCATATATTTTAAATTATAGAAATACAAAGTCTCTCTCTCTCTGCCTTACTCTATATATCATATTACACCTAAGTTTCAAAATTGTTAACTCAATGATTTAAGTATCAAGACATATGAATATGTCCTTGTGCTTGGAAAAGAAATAGGACCTTCCTAGGATTTTTCCAATACTGGTTTTAACCATCACCATAGATTCTGTCACCTTGAAAGGTCTCTTCTCCCTTGAGTGGAAGAGAGAGAACTAAGTGGGATGGGGAAAAAAAGAGGCAAGCAGGGCACATCTTTCTTTATGTGGTCACTGGAATGAATCATTCAGATAGTGTCAGAATCAACTTCACTGTCTGAGAACTGATGTTTAGAATTGGATGCTATGCAAGATATTTAACATTGAATACAATTCCTTTGTTGACTCTAATGATGTGTGGAATAGTGCTTTAAAAACCCTTTTGTTTCTCTGATTCTCAAATTTATTTCATTTATGGTATGGCATTTGAGCAGTTCAATACTATCACTTTATTTTTTTTAAGATTTATTTATTTATTTGAGAGAGAGAGAGAGCACACAAGCATGGGAAGGAGCAGAGGGAGAGGGAGAGGGAGAGAGTCTCAAGTAGGCTCCAACTCTCTGCCTGATGCAGGGCTCGATCTCACCACCCTGAGATCATGATCTGAGCTGAAATCCAGAATTGGCCACTTAACCAACTGAGACACCCAGGTGCCCCAATTCTATCAGTTTAAATAAATACATTGAGTCTTTATGTTATACGTGTGTGTGTGTGTGTGTGTGTGTGTGTGTGTGTGTGTGTATGGATTCCTTACTTAATGTTGACAATATTTTGGTGGAGGATATAGCCCTTACACTTAAAGAGATGAACAATTATCCAACGCCGCATATGATAAAGTAAATGGTATAAACTACAAGTGCTAGAGAAATTTTGGGAATTTGAGAAGTTTGAGAATTGATCACTAAAGCATGCTGGGGAAGGTTTATCTGGAAGCAAGTCCTTAACCAGGTCTTGACAGAGAAGAAGAATTCTGATGAGTGAAAAACCAAAACACAACTTTCCAAATAAACTATGGAATGTGAGAAATGTTTGGGAGAAATAAATATATATGGCTTTGAATAGAGAAAATGAGAAAAGCAATTTGATTAGAATTAAAGGACTTAGGGAAAATGCAGTGTGAAATACATTAGGAAACGTGTAATGTAGTAGATTGTAATGGCTTATCACCTAAACATTTTTTTTAATTTTATGCTATATGCAATAAAAACAGCTATTCTCCAGGGGATAAGAGAGAGAAATAACACTAAGAGAACTTACTGCTATAATCGTGGTACATAGTAATAAAAACTTCATCTGATTTTGGCATCAGAAGTTAGTGATATAAAAACTTAACTTTTTTAAAAAAATATATAAATTATGGGAGGCCTCATTCCAACATACT
This sequence comes from Eumetopias jubatus, assembly GCF_037043125.1. Classification (NCBI taxonomy): domain Eukaryota; kingdom Metazoa; phylum Chordata; class Mammalia; order Carnivora; family Otariidae; genus Eumetopias; species Eumetopias jubatus. Next base: position 168,152,052 of record NW_028274809.1, on the reverse strand, counting down.
ATTGATTTCTTTTAGATGATTTACTCACCTACACTATAAATACTGACTTAATAGCTATCTGACAGGTTGTTCTATGCAATGAGTATACAATGACAGACAGAGGGGGCATGGCTCCTGCACTTATAGAATCCAGAAGAACAGACAGATTGAAAGCTAGCAAACAGATATACGTTCAAATCATTTGCCCTGCCATGGTGAAAATTCCCTAATTGACCCCCAAAACAGATTTGAACCTTCTTGACATTATAATAGAACACTGAATATACTTTGTTAATTTATTTATCTCAAGGGTTTTATTTGTATTTCTGCCTGTTAAACAAATGTGACCTCTTTATATGCAGAGATCTTACCATTGTGAATACAATAGAACTTAACTCCACGTTTAATATTTTGAAGTGCATTTGTGGTTGTGAGTATATGTACACATATTTACACTTATATATATTGACAGACTCGTTCTTTTACTTTCATTGCTATCTTCATTCCCTTGAATAAGAAAGCAGAAGTTAAAGTAGTCAAGGATTACTTCTCAATTGTCCAGTAAAATTTCAAGTGTTCATAGGCATATGAATGGGTCTTTAAGTATCCCATTCAAGAAATGACTGGCTATAGTATTCAAAGATTCTTCATGGTTCAATAAGAGCCATTCATTTACAGAATTGTAATATGCTTACAGTTTTTTTTCTCCTATAACTAAACATGGCAAACAGAAAACACATTTCCAAAGACACCCCAGTCCATATTTTCAACACTGTATGAACATAAAACAGTTTCAATCAAATTTCAGCTTCCATATTAATAACATCTTTTTGTGGTCAGCATTCTTGCATCTTGATTTTACTCACAGGCCCTGTACCACTGTCCCCATTTCCATTTTATTTTTTAAATTCACCTCAATTTTACCTAACGATGATGATTCTTATATAACCAAGAAAATGTGAGTAACTTGACATTATCTATATTAGCACCCCTTTCTACTTACTGAATTAACTAAATTCAAAACCATGTTTAACTTTTTCCTTATATTTTGGAGTATAAATTGTCCTTAATTGTCAGACTCAAATGGTTCTTCTTGACTCTTCTGCCTTGTATTTTTTTTATAATGAAATACATTTTATTTTTTAAAACCAAAGAAATTACAGCTGCAAGAATAATACCACTGAGTACTTCAGAAGGTCCAGCTGAATAGTAGCAGTCTGGCTTGCTCTCAGTTTTTTCTTCTCCAAGCTTCATACTGTCCATGGCTCAGGGGAACCCACAATCACCATGAGGATACACAAGGAGCCATGGGCACTGAGAAGAAATTCTGAGAAGGCCACCACGGTGTCTTCCTTCTCGGTATGGGGAGCTGTGAATGGATTCTCCTGGGCCGCAGGTTTGCTCTCAAATTCTACAGCCAACTTCAGGGATTTCTAAATCCCCCTTCAGTGATTAGGAGGAACTTTCTCCTTCAAAGAAAAGCCTTATCTCAGTTTCTACTTGGAGGCACAACCCAGGAGCTCCCTTTTCACTGGGATCTGGAAAAAATCTGCACACCAGTTCAGAATGGCTTCAAGTAAGGCCCACAGTTCCCTACACTTCTTGAGTGGATTGCTCTGTTGGTCCTCCCTTTTCTTAGCTTCTTATGGTTGCTGACAATCTTTGACATTCCTTGGCTTATAGCTGCAGACCTCCAATTTCTACCACTTTTTTCACAACTGTATGTGTGTGTCACTGCATGTGCAAATCCCTTCTTCTTCATAAGAACACTAGTCACTAGATTTAAAGCCCACACCATATTACCTTATTTTAAGTTAAGAGTATTTACAAAGGCTTTGAATTTTGTCACTATCATGTAAGGGTAAAATGTTTGTCAATGTCCTTCTGCTGCCCACTTCTCTTTGACTCTTTACTTAATTTCTCTGAGTATGCGCCACACTTAATAGATTAAACGTTTGTACCAAGCGAGAAGCCTCATGATGACCTCTCCATTTTGCTCTGAAATAGCCCCTTCCTGTTGAGCCAGGTACATTTAAATTAACCAACAAGCACAGTGACCACATGCTACAATGCCATTCCACCCTTGACACCCAGTAACAGCTGTTGTCTACCAGTTTTTTAGCTTTCTCCCATGCTCTCGCGTTCTCTCTGTGTTTCTGTGTATTTAGCTTGGGAAACGATGCTTTGAGATTTTGAGTACTCTCTGTTTGGTCCTCTGGGAATGCAGTACCTCCCTTTTCCAGGACATGTGAGTATAATACATCTTTTTCACTTTATACATCTCCATGTGCTGTTATTGGGTATCTACACCAGACTTGATCATTTTTTAAGTAACATAATTATTCCTTACAAATTAGTCATCATCAGATAGTTGTTAGGCTTCCTATAGATTATCTTTATAATAAAAGCAGAAAGTAATCAGAACTTATTAGATACAAGTTATTGTTGTGGACAATGTGGAGCAACATACTTAAAGTGTACTTTTCAGACATCTAAGATAAAATTTGAAGCAGAAAGAACTTGGATTTGAGGATCCGAATTCTAGAAATACAAACACACAACCGAAGTAAGTTTCAAAAAAATTCAAAAACAAAAATGAGAACACATGGAAAATAAGAAAATCTAGAGGCCCAATAAGGCTTACTAATAACAACAAATCTGATGTAAAAGTTTCATGCCTTCTTTAAAGGCATGCAGAGGCAGAGTGTTTTAAAACATCTAATAATTTAATGTAGAAATAATTTAATGAGAAGGCCACCATGGTGTCTTCCTTCTCAGTACAGGGAGCTGTGAATGGATTCTCCTGGGCCACAGGTTTGCTCTGAAATTCTACAGCCATCTTCAGGGATTTCTAAATCCCCCTTGAGTGATTAGGAGGGACTTTCTCTTTCAAAGAATAGCCTTATCTCAGTTTCTATTTGGAGGCACAACCCAGGGGCTCCCTTTTCACTGGAATCTGGAAAAAATCTGCACACCAGTTCAGAATGGCTTCAAGTAAGACCCACAGTTCCCTGTGTTAATTTAATAAGAAATTTAATAAGAAATCATAATAATGTAGGTAATTTTAGTGTGGCAGCAAAATTAATACAATACAAAGGGGTCTTAATTAGATGAAACAAATAACAAATAATTGACTTAAATGTAAATAGTTTATGGCATCGTTAATGTCGTCTGCTTAAACTGAAAAACATAGAGGCCCACACTTTATTTACATGAGTATGTCAACACTGTGAAAAATTTTCTTTCAGGAAAATAACAAATTCTCCACTATCAATTAAATATTTGCCAGAATTCTGTTGTTTGCTAGAAGTGCTTAATAAAACATCAAGTCAATCAACATTACTTTCATTCTTGAAGTTGTAAAAGAAAACTGTACTCCTTGAAGTACACAAAAAATCATTTTAAAAGTAAAATTTAGGGGCACCTGGGTGGCTCAGTCGGTTAAGTATCTGCCTTTGGCTCAGGTCATGATCCCAGGATCCTGTGATTGAGCCCTGCGTTGGGCTCCCTGCTGAGGGAGGGGAGCCTGCTTCTCCTTCTCCCTCTGCCATTCCCCTTTACGTGTACTCTCTCTCTCCAATAAATAAATAAATAAAAATCTTTAAAAAATAAATAAAAGAATAATTTAAAAATCCATACATAAATACAGTTTTGTTTGCTAGGGCTGCCTTAACAAAGCACCATGGCTTAAACAACAGAAATTCATTGTTTCACGGTTCTGAAGGGTAGAATCAGGGATAAAGAAGGTTTATTTCTTCTGAGAATGGTGATAAACAATCTATTGCTTACCTCACTCTTTTTCAGATAACTGGCTGGTTATCTGAATTTTTGTTTTCCTTGGCTTTTAAATACATCACCTCAATCTGCCTTGAGGTTCACATAACATTCTCACTGTGTGTGTTGCCTTCAAATTTCCATTTTTTATAAGGTCCTAAGGACCTCATTTTAACTTGATTACATATGAAAGACTGTGCCTCCAAATAAGGTCTAATTCAGAGGTACAAAAGGGAGTGGTTAGTATTTCAACATATAAATTTGGGCTGGGCATAATTCAATCCATAACAAATACACTTAACATTGTGTTAAATTTAATTTCATCAAATTGGCTTTAGATTTTTCAGGAATCATTCATATGGCACTTCCCCTGCTATATTCTCACTAAATATTATATCAGTAACATTCCTTTAAAAATATTATTGCTTGGGTACCTGGGTGGCTCAGTTGGTTAAGTGACTGCCTTCGGCTCAGGTCATGATCCTGGAGTCCCAGGATCAAGTCCCGCCATCGGGCTCCCTGCTCAGCAGGGAGTCTGCCTCTCCCTCCGACCTCCTTCCCTCTCGTGCTCTCTCTCTACCATTCTCTCTCTCTCTCAATAAATAAAAATCTTTTTAAAAAATAAAATAAAATAAAAATATTATTGCTTGAATAATGTATCAATCAGGGTTCATCCACAGAGACAGAGCCAGGAGATTTAATCAGTAAATGTATATCTAGATACTGACGTGTGTGTGTGTGTGTGTGTGTGTGTGTGTGTGTGTGTGTGTGTGTGTGTGTATTATTTACCTATCTTTTACGGGGAATTGCCTAATGAAACCTGAGATGTGGTTCAGCAGTATCTGCAAGGCTATTGTCTTTGTGTCTGATAATGGAGCCTGAGGTCCATAGCCATGTAGTAAGAAAGAGGAGATCATGAGCAAGCTGCAGCCCTAAGCATGAGCTGCGTGAGGACAGACTGAAACCTATGTCTAGACTTATTGCTTGTGACCTTGATAAGGAGAGTGTCTTGCAGAAGCAAGGGGACTTCCTAATGAATCTAAACCCACATACCCAACCCAGGAGTCAGGAAGCTGAAGGAGGACCCAGAGGAAGATAGAGTAACTATAAGCCATACTGAGACTATGTCAGGTATAACTGACTGACCACATACACTTTGTTTGGATATCAAATGAACATGAACACCAATGTACCAAATTTAATTTGGCAAACTTTCGATGTTCTGGACTACATGCATTTTACTTAAAATCCTGTTCCTAGTAATCACTCTTCTGTTTACTATTTCCAGAGCTCTAGTTATCTTGGTCATTGTGTGATATATCAGAGGTCAGAGTGGTACTATGGGTTATCTTATCACGAACTCATCCAGAAAAAAACTGGCCTGTTTACAGCTGCAGCTCTGTATCCTGAACCTGTGGACACTCCCTGTATAGAAGAAACTGTATTGGGCACCTGGGTGGCTCAGTTGGTTGAACATCTGCCTTCAGCTTGGGTCCTGATCCCAGGGTCCTGGGATGGAGCCCCATGTAAGGCTCGCTGCTCAGTGGGGAGTCTGCTTCTCCTTCTCCCCCTGCCCCCCAACTTGTACTCTCTCTCTCTCTATCTCAAATAAATAAAATCTTGAAAAAAAAGAAACTGTATCTGAGGAAATTAATGTTACCCTTTATCATCTTTTAATTTTGTTATTAGCATAATAAATTTCTTATAATGGAAGTATTTATTTTATTATAATTCTTTTATAATTTTTGTTAATTTAATGTTTATCATGACCTGGATATTGAAACAACTTAAGAATTAAAATAAAAAGTTTAACTCCAAAAAAGGTATTTGTGACCCCAGGTATGTTGCATACCAAGCAGTTGATCAGCAACAACGTATGTGTGCTACAAAATGGATGCCTCTCTTCTACCTTCCAAAATTCTTTGAGAATCTCCTTTGTGTCCCATTCTCACCAGAAACATGAAAAAAAGAATTCTGTGAAATGTAATAAGTCATCCTTGCTAAACTGACACATTAACAAAACCATCATACATAATATTCTTTCGTACGTTAAACTTTCCCTAGAGTTTAATTTTCAGTTTTTTTAAAATTTTCTACTCTATAAGTAATACTAATGTAAGCTTACTGATGTATAAATATTTCTAAGAATTCCTTAGAGCTGCTTACAAAAAGTGGAATTGTAGAATTAATTGATCTGCAGATTTAAAAAAACTGCTTTACAAGTATTTTCAATATAAGAGCTCCCATTTTCAAAAATGGAATTTTTAAGTACTTATATATGCATAGGTGAAAATAATGTTTCAATTTCATTTTTATAAATGTTTAATAATAGTTTTTCAAATATTTACTGGCATTTTATATCAGTTCTATAATTAAATTTTTCTTATTGATTCAGAAAGCTTATTGTTATAACAAAAGTATTAATAAATTCCTATCATGTTTTTAAATTTTTTAATTCTCATTTTAATATTTTAGCTAAACTTACAGAAAAAAAGAGAAGATTCATTCTACCAAATTCAGGAATGAAATCTGGGGTATCATTATTCACTCCTCAGACACTGAAAGTATGATAAGGAAACAATAAAAACAAGTTTATGTTCATGAATTGAACAACTTAGATGAAATGAAAAAATTCCCTAAAAGATACACATTATCTAAATGTTTTCAAAAGAAATACGTATTTTAAATATTCCTCAGATGTTAAAAAATATATATTAATAGTTTCAAATCTTCAGAAAGAAAAACTTCAGGAATATACAGTTTCACTGGTGATTTCTACTAAGCATTTATAAGGATGAAATAACTATAATCTCTTCAAAAAATACAAAAAGATAAAAAAACTTCCAACTTAGTTTGAGTACATCATTAACTATCCTGAAATAAGACAAAGAGACAAAGATAACACAAGAAAATAAAACTAATATCCAACAAAAATATGGATGCAAAAATCCTCAAGAAGGAATCAACAATTTGAACCCTACAATATATAATAATAATACATCACAATCATATATAATCTATCTCACAAATGCAAAACTGGCTCAACACTCAAAAATCAAAGTATTTCATGACACATGTTAAAAAAGGAAACATGATTATATTAATGGAGAAGATATATTTCATAAATATAATATTCTTTGATGTTAAAAACACTGAGTAGGAAGTAGAAAGCTATTCAATTTAATAAAAAATAGCTACAAATAATCTGTACCTAACACCATATATAATGTTAATAAACAAAATAACTTTCCTCTACTAGGCGAGGATGTTAACTCTTACCACCTTTATTTATTGTCCTATTGAAAGTTCTAGCATTTACAGTAAGTCAAGAAGACTAATTCAATAGCATTCATATTTTAAAGGAATAAAATAAATGCCTATACAGACAACATGATTATCAATTTAGAAAATCCCAAGGCACCTATTAAAACAAGAAACTCTCTCAGAATTAGTAAATGAGTTGAACAATGTCACAAGACATAAAATCAATACAGAAAAATCTATCATACTTCTGTTCATTAGCAATGAAGATTGAAAACGAAAAGTACCATCATTTACCTGAGTTTCCCTCCAAAAGAAAGTAAATTTAAATCAAATAAAATATGTGCAAAATCTGTACACGGAAATTTATAAATTACTGATGTAATATCTCAACAAACAGAAATAAATATAAGGACATATCATGTTAATGAATTTGAAAGACTCTTTATAGTTAAGATGTCAAATATTCCAAATGGATCTACAGACAATGTAATCCCAATCAAAATCACAGTATGATTCTTTGTAGAAATAGATAAGTTGATCCTAAAATGTATATGGGTAAGTAAATGTGAGTAGATTATCCATACAAGTTGTATGAAAGAACAGAGCTGGTGCACTCAAAGTGTTATGGGTTGAATATTGTTTCCCTCACCTCCAAAAGCAAAAATTGAAACCATAACCCCCTCAGTACCTCAGAATATGCCCGTATCTTTACAACAGAGTCTTGACAGAAGTAATCAAGTTAAAATGAGGCCATTAGGTTGGTCCCAAGACAGTGTGACTGGTGTCCTTAGATAAAGAAGAAATCTGGACACAGAAATACAGAGAAGGAAGGTGATGTGAACCGACAGCAGGAGATGGCCAGCTACAGCACGAGGAGCGAGCCCAGCAGGAGATGGCCAGCTACAGCGCGAGGAGAGAGCCCAGCAGGAGATGGCCAGCTACAGCGCGAGGAGAGAGCCCTGTGACAGATCCTGTCCTCACAGCCTTCATAAGGAACCCGCCCGCTTTGATTTCAGATTTCTCGCCTCCAAAACTTTGAGACAATAAATTTCTGATGTTTCAGCTCTAGAGTTGGTGGTACCTCATTAAAACAGCCCTAGCAAATTACCTCCCACAGTAACTGATTTTAAGAGTTATTATAACACCACATCAAAAACTAATGATGTAATGTATGGTGATTAACATAACAATAAAAAGGTAAAAAAAGAGTTATTATAAAGTTACATGACTCATGAAAGCATAATATTGTTAAAAAAATAAACAGGAAGACAAATGAAACAAAACAGAAAATACAGAAATAGACCCACACAAACAGGGTTAACTGATTTTTGACCAAAAAGCAAGGGTAACCTAACGGACAAATGATAGTCTTCCATTAAATGGTGTTGGAACAACACGACCTCCATATTTTAAAAGAAGATGAAGATTAGGACAGAGATATTAATGATAATGAAAAGGAATTAGAAGAAAGAGGAAGTGGAGAGAAGGAGAAAAAGCTTGACTTACACTTTGCATTATATAAAATAACTCAAAATGTGTCATAGACATAAATATAAAACACTTAGAAAATTTCTGTGATATTGGATAGGACATAGTTTTCTTAGAATTAATATCCAAAACATCTTGCATAAAAGGAAAAAAAAACATGATAAATTTAACTTCATCAAAATTGAAAACATTTTCACTGAATAACAAAGTTGAGAGATTATAAAGACAACCCAGGGACTGGGGGTACAAAAAACTAACTTGCAAAACACACAGCAGACAAAGAACTTGTTTTCAGAATGTGTAAAGAATTATCAAATCCCAACAGTAAGTAAACAAACAACCCTACAAAAATTTGCAAATGATGTAACCAGAAACTCCACCAGAGAAGACACGTGTATTACAAATATGCGTGTGAAAAATGCTGAACATAATTTGTCATTAGGTAAATAAAAATCAAAACCATGGTGAGAGACCAGTAAACAACTATTAGAATAGCTAAAATAAAAAAATACTGAGAAAACCAACTGTGGTCCAGCTCGTGAAACAATGAGATCACACAGATATTGCTGCTGAAGGTGCAAACTGTACCACCATATTGGAAAACTGAAACATACTCACTTTATGTCCCAACAATCATGCTTCTAGGTGATTATACTACACAAAAACTCAGATTCAAATAAAAGCTTGTATACAAATGTGTAATCTGTCAATAGTCATGCTTTCCCTGAAGACAACCCAGTGAGTAAATGGATAAACTGGGATACATTCACACAATGGAATATTACTCAGCAATAAAGAGAAACAAACTAATATTTTATGCAACAACTGACAGATCACAAATAAATTATGCTAAGTAAAAGAACCAAGTCTCAAAAGATTGATTACTGCCTGAGTCCATATCTGTGACATTCTGGAAAAGTCAAAAATAGGGAAACTATGAACAGGCTAGTTGCCATGGATTAAGAGTGGAAAAAAGATTTGAATATAAAGGAAGAGCATGACAGAATTCTTTGGAGTTTTGGAATTATTCTGTATCCTGCTTTTGTAGTGTTTATTATAATATATTTATATGTACAAACTCATAGACCTAGATACCAAAAAAGTATTTACTTTAAGAAAACTGAAAATTTTAATTTTTTACTAGTGAAAAAAATAGCGGAAGTCAAAAACATTTGAAATATTCAAAATTAACCTTAAGAAATAAGTAACATTAAATAATTTTTGACATTGTATTCAATGTTTCTTTGTGCTGCTTGTAGGCTAGTATGTGCTTAAAATGAGGAAATCTTGCAAACTTTGTGTGGATAACTATACATTCTTTAAAAAATTGTTTTTGCAGCATCACTGTGTTTAACATGCCAAAAGAAATTACCTGTTGCCGGGCACCTGGGTGGCTCAGTCGGTTAAGCAACTGCCTTCGGCTCAGGTCATGATCCTGGAGTCCCGGGATCGAGTCCCAGATAGGGCTCCCTGCTTAGCAGGGAGTCTGCTTCTCCCTCTGTCCCTCCCCCCCTTGTGTTCTCTCTCTCATTCTCTCTCTCAAATAAATAAATAAAATCTTTAAAAAAAAAAAAGAAATTACCTGTTGCCTGTTTCTCAGGAATACAGGTTTGATACATAGTGTACTTTATTATTTTCCTGCAAAGGGGCTAGGCAATTTTTTTAAATGATTAAGAAATTAATTATTAAAGTTGAATATGAATGATCACAACAGCACAAGCACCAACGAAAGTCATCCCTAATGCACCTACTGTGAGGTCAAATAATGTCACTTCCTTTCACAAGAACTACAGTCCATTACCAAAATCAGAATTAGAAAAATTATATTTTTTTCCTCAGAATACAATACTCTGGCTAAACTATCAAATCATTTTAAAATAGAGTTAAGCCCAGTAGAGCCATTTTTGCACTGTTAAATCTAAAACTTAGGAAACTACAGTCATATATTTATTTTTTGCTGTGATTTAGTTTGCATATTGAAGTAAATAATACCAGATTGTTGAACAAAAAGAAAATGTATTAGGTTGTTCATCTTTTAAATACTAATGAATGTCAACTTGCGTTCTAATGAGCCCTCTAAGGGAGGCCTATTGATCAAGAAAAGGCTGGCTACAAGAAAAAGAATCCCAAGGCAACAATTCTATGCTACTCCTAAAGCAAATTATAATCAAACAGATGATGGTTTGTTCCTTTTACAGAACACAAGTTTTAATATACTGAACTTCATAACAATGGATTTATTTTTAAGAAAGTTCTGTTTATAGTGCTGTTTAATTTAGGGGAAAGCACACAGTAAAAAATAACAAGTTTGGCGCAAATGTCTATGCGATGACATACTACTAGTTTAATGGGGTCAATTTTTGATGCTGTTTCAATGTTTGTTACATTGATCTAAAAAGGAATAGAGTTAGATACTATATGAATGAAAAATTATGAAGATCCAGGAAGAGACTAGATGTTTCTATTAACTCATTAAAAAAATTCTTGATAACTTACAATAAGCCAGACCCTGACCAAGGAGGTTGGCATATATCAGAAAACAAAAGCAGTATTAACATCTACTACCATCTTACATTCTAGCAGAGGTCAATAGACAATTAAAAATTAATCTAATAATTAAGAATATCATCTAAATGCTAAGAAATAATAAGATCTAACAAGAAAAAAAGGAAGTTACAACAAAGTAAGGGGATTGAGAGGAATAAGGTTATTCAGTTTAAAAAGAGAAGTCATGATCAATATCATTAGAAAGATATCTGAGCAATATGTGAAGAATGTGATACAAATTTGTAGGGAACATAAACTCGGATTTTCTTTAAAAATACTGATAAACTAATTCCTAAGCCACAAATTCCTTTATAAATCTTGGGCCCCAAACAGTGATTTGACATGTGGAAGAAAGTAAAAATAAATAAATAAATAAATAAATAAATAAACACAAATTGAGTCCTAGTAAATTAAGACAAGCTAATAACTTTTACAGAAACCATGGAATTAGAGATGAAGCTCACCTTATAAACTTTAAGAGTCTCATTCCTATGAGTCTTTCCATACGTAAGAAAGTGTCATAGGCAATCACACTGTAAATGGAGCTCTTGGCTACCAATACTGTGCAACATTCAAGAGAAATCACACCAAGAAGTCCTGTGAGGTGGGACTATACCGACCAGGGTGTCGGTGAAAGTGTTAGTGAAATTCCTCTCTGATATGCCTTCCTCTGACAACGAACCTTAACAAGAAAAAGCCCAGGGAACATTTCTTTTGGGACAAAAGAAAGAAGGGGATAGCGAAAGTGATAAATATGATTTTTCCCAAAGAGCATCCTTTATTCATCCATAAGACAGAAGCAACTAGAAGATCATTCTACACAGCATTCTATTTTAGATAGCATAAGAATTTTGCCAAAAAGAGAAACAATAACAACTAAATTAATAACACCAGTTCCTTTGTCATTCCTCAAAGCCCCCAGATCACCACACAATCATTCAGGTTTTCAGTTAATACATGAAGGGAGAATTTACAGCACCCAGGTAGAAACTGAAATTATGAAAGAATACATATTTATTTATTTATTTATTTATTATATATTTATTTAGAGAGCACATGAGCAGGGGGTGAGGGGGCAGAAGGAGGGGGGGAGAGAGAGAGAGAGAGAATATTAAGCTGGGCATGGAGCCCCATGCAGGGCTCGATCTCATGACCTTGAGATCATGACCTGAACCAAAATCAAGAGTCAGACAGTTAACTGACTGAGGCACCCAGGTGCTCCTGAAAGAATACATATATCAACTGGGGACAAACAGAAGAAATCCATTTATTTAAGGATAAACATTACCCAATAAAAGTACTAAAAATATAATGAAGTATAAACAATAAAAGTATTAAAAAAATAATGAAGAATAAAAAACACATAACACTCAGGTGTTAGATAAGAAGAAATTATTTAAGGAAAATCATTTAAATTATTCCATGACTCAATCTGTAATTCAGGATACTCCTGGGATCTCTTTTACCCTTCTTATTCTCCTTATTTTGTGAAGGTAACAACAATGCTTGAAGTATGCAGGTTATCAGGAAGTGCCTTTCCCTTCTACATATAACCTGTGAAATATGCTTCTGGGTTTGTGTGTCCTTTCTCTGCATCTAGAACCTACTGGGGAAGGGTATTGGGTAGATTCTCCTTGACACTGCCACACTATCCTTTCTGCTTCCAAAGCATGAGCACAGCAGGTAGGTTAAGTACATACAAATTTCTTTCCTGAATTATTTATTATTTGTAGGTAATTTGTAATTTCCTTAGGTGGGAAATTACAACATAAAGAATCCAACTTTAGACTTCTCAGCCAATTTAAATTTATATTTAATTTCATGGTACAGGGACTTAAAACTTGTAGGTTCCTCTAACCCAACCCTTCGCTAATCATATATATAGAGAGATAGATATAGATGATATAGATTTAGATAGATATATACACACACATATATAACATGTATCACAGAGGTGAGTGAAATTGTCTTTTGTGCAAAATCAGAAATCTATAGAATTATAGATATATTTTATTACATATATTTAATGCATGTGGTAGTGTGACCCTAAACCGTTCAGTCCTTATAGCCTCAATAAGACCTAAAACAGTCCTAGTGAAAGAAAAACTCAGTTCAAATACTGAAAAGGAACTGAGCATTTTCTCCTTCACACTTCTTTTTAGGTTTTCACTTAAGTTAAATAATAGGACTGCTGTTTTCTTTTTGACATATGTAACGAGAACATTACTCAAGATACATATAATTAAGTTGTTGTTCCAGGAGAGCATAGTTATAAAGCATATGAAGTAAAAACAATTCTCTTATCAGGAAGGATGTGGAATTGCTCTTGGAGACATGAATTATTATGTTAAGGAGATTCTGGCAATTATCTGATCAAGCCATGCAAATATGGGCATCACAATGAACCATGTTCACTTTATTTACTTTTTGTAAGTTCTGATGCATGTATGTGCATATAATTTTAAATGTTTATAATAATTTTTTAAATTTATAAAACATTTGTGGAACCATTTTTGGATTAAGAAATTTAGAGCTAGAAATTTAGAAGCCACTTGTAGACTCATAAAGCTCATAAACCATTATTTTTGTGATAAATCCTTCTGATTATTTTATATTACCTTAACTATATATTTGACTATTGTCAATATTCTATATTATTATTGTACATATGATATATTATTATATGCAATGGATAGCTTTAGATATCAAGTGCCTCCAGTATCACTTATTAAGAGTAGGTGGAATCACTTCAGGAGAGTAAGGGCAGTGAAAAAGTAATGAGAGGCACTCTGCATTATCCTCAAGCCCAAAAGGTAATGGGGAACCAAAACCTCAGTAATAAGATAAAGAGTTTAATACAATATTTGAAAAACTGAATTTAATGCAAGGAAAGTTAATGATTTAAAAATATCAAAATTCTAGGGATACCTGGGTGGCTCAGTGAGTTAAGTATCTGCCTTTGGATCAGGTCATGATTTCAGGGTCCTGGGATCAAGCCCTGCACTAGGCTCCCTGCTAAGCAGGGAGTCTGCTCCTCCCTCTCCCTCTACCTGTTCCCTGCACCGCCCCCCCACCACCACCCAGGCTCTCTCTTGCTCTCTCCCTCTCTCAAACAAATAAATAAAATCTTTAAAAAAAAATCTTTAAAAAAATCAAAATTGTAAATAAAAACAGATCACACCTTCAGTTGCACAACTTTTTCTCACTAGCTTCACCCTAATCTTGGCCCTGGGTGGGACACATTTTTCTTCCCCATTGACACTGAGATTGTCTATATGATTTGCTCCAATAAATGGGATGTTAGCATATGTGAACCAAAGAGAGTCTTTCAGTATGACTGTGTAATTTGTCTTCACCTCTTGCCCTTTATGATCCTGGAGGAGAAAAACATGTTCTGGAGAACAGTTAGTCTACAGGAGAAATGGATAAACATGACCGATAGCTTAGGATCAAGATCAGCCAAGCTTGGCCAAAGTCAATTAAACCCTAGCAGAATGTGGACTGACCTTAAGACACTTGAATATGAAGCACACAAAAATAACTTAGTTGTAAAGGCACATGAAAGTTGTACTTTACTGAACATTTTTATCATTTGGTAGTTGGAATATATACGTGCATTTGTATTGCAATACATTAATGGAGATAGGATTTACACCATGAGAAAATAGTTTAAGAATGGAATAGAAGTAATACATTGAAAACTAAACAACCATACAAAGAGAAAATCAAAATGAAAGAACAAGTCATCCTAAGGTCTTGCAATTGTCATGTCAGTAGCATTTAAATAAGCAGAAAACGTCAAAACATTTAATAAAAGCTTTAATAGAATCACTTGAATATATGAAGAAATACATGATCACAAGTGTGCATCTTCACAATTTATCAAAAAGCACATTTGTGTACCTGCCATCCAGGTCAAGACACAGAACATTAGCAGCAGCTCAAAAGCTACTATTTCTTTCAATCATTAATATCTCCCCCTCTTCACATAAAGTTCATAATACCACTTTCTATCATAATTTAGTAGTTTTGGTCATTTGTAAACTTTATATCAGAGGATCAATACAGAGATGTTCTTTTTTTAATCCAAGATTCTCCCACACTTTTGGTTTTAGCATTATCTTGTACATATTTATTATTATTCTACATGTTATTATTACTCTACATATGTATTGCTACATAAATTTGCTCATTCATTTGTTACTGATGGAGATTTGGTATTTTTTTTTCTAATCTGGTGCTATTCTAAACATTGGCATTAATACTGTTGGACATGTCTTTTGTTCACATATGTATACATTTCTATGGATATCAACATAGGATAGGACTTGGTAGTGCATAAGGTATTTGTTTAAGCAATTTGGGTAGATACTGCCAAAAACCACTCTCAACAGCGTTGGATGTGATTGATTAAAACATGAAAAAATAAACACTAATGATAGTATTAACAAATGCTTCCAATTTAATATGTACCAACATTTTAAATCCCAATTCCCTGTGACCCTGTAATTTTAAATTGGGAATATTTTTATAAGGATATAATAAGACAATTCTGCATAAAATAGTATATAAATATGTCCAGAATATATTATGATAATAGAATATTAGGAAAATTAAATAAATTATACTTATTAAAAGATTGATTAAATAATTCTGGCTGCCTGTGGAAGAAAAATGTCAGATGTTTATTATGAATGAAAATGTTATACAATATTAAAAAGGGAATTTTTAAAGAAAATATACTAAGTGATAAGTGTATGTATCACACATTTTCTGATATAAGATATTTGGGAAGATATACACCTCATCTTTAAGAATCTTGAAAAAAGAATGTGGGAGATTTAGAATAATTGTTTTCTTAATTCAGTGTTCTGTGCTGCTTTATAATACTATCAATTATACATATAATGTTTACAACAGCTTAAATGTAAAGAAGTAATGTTTCTCATTACATTTTTTAAATGGTTTTTTAAAAATCTTTAAAATATCCTCTAATTTTTATTACATTTTAGTACATTTCTTTTATACATTTATTACATTTCCTATCAAATACAAGTTTTTTACAGATAAAATATTTGTTCTTTTATCTACAATCCCTGGCATGTAAAGGAGACTGGGTGAGAGATGGCATATTTTAGATAAACAATTTTACTGGATTATCACTGATTTGGAAATTAGTGGATTAGGACTTTAGTATATATAACTTAAGCCAGGCATCCATCTATGCCTAATAAATATTTGTTTAGTGGAGTATTTGGGGCTGATTACTTAATATCACAAGACATCAAGCTTATAACTGTAAAAAGAGAAATAATAAGTGCCCTGTAAAGTTATGGTAAGGATTAAAGATAATCTATATAAATTTCCTGCAAGACTTCATATATTGAGTTGTTAGAAATTCAATGAATATTGGTGTACACTCAATAGCAATTATATTTTCCCTGTTTCAATATAAATTACCTAGTCAAATAGCAATAAAAATTAGATTAAGCTTATTCGGTCTCCCAATACTAGGTAACTAGATATTCCAAAAAAGACAACATATGGCATATATTTAACTTTTGAGCTTTAGCTGATGTAATATATAGGTGTGTATATATTGAGAATATGCCTCAGTTAAGAGCTGGAAGGGTTCACCACTGCAACATGAGCAGAGAAAGCAGATTTATAAAGATGTCAAGATAGAGGTTACTCAATAGGGGTCTACTTGAATTCTAGGTGATTTTAGTATAAAATCTCACTTTTAAGTGAAAATCAGCTAGAAAAACCTAAGCAGAGGAATTAATGGACAAAAACTGAGAAACTGAATTAAAGATGGTTCCATTCATTTCACTGACTGCCTCCATGCATGTTTAAGAAATGATGGTTTGGATATCGGTGAAACTATTCTGAAGCATAGGCAAAAGGTGAAATTTACAACCTTCCTTCTTACCGTACACAAATAATAAAGATGCCTAAACAAAACTAAGTAAAATTTACTTAATTAATTATATACACTTATACATACTTTATAGATAAAACTACTTTTTAAAAACTTATTGACAAAGTAAGGATAATACTTGTTTGACTCAATTACACACTCATATGCATATATGATATTATATAAATATGTATTTGTATAGATATAATACTTATTGAGAGACAAATTTTCAAAAACAAACCAGTACTTGCTTAAAAATAGCATTTGATAAAATATCATTCCTGAATAAAAGAGAAGTTATATCATAAGGTTGATATGATATAACAATAAAATGTACACTAGCATAATAATACAAGGTATTGATTTTATAAGTCATAGCTATATTTCATGCTCTTATTTCCTTAACAGATATTTTATTCACATCTTGAAATACTGAAAAGTGAATTAAGTATATTTTTTTCTAAAACAATGTTAAGTTCTCTAGGAATCCCCTATTGATTTTTCTAGATTTTATCTCTCTTGACACTTTTTTTTCTTCTTTTCTTGCTGATTCAATTCACCCTTACCAACCCATCTGTAGGAATTCATCAGGACCCTCTATGGATACTCATTTTCTTTCCACCAACTATAAAATAATATAATAAAAAGATCATGTTTTAAAATCTCAACTCCTAAATCCACATAAATTGCCTAGTTTTTAATTCAAATTATATAAATCTGTCTTCAACTGCTTATATAACAGCTACACATAGATACATCATTGTTATTTCAGACTCATTCTGCTTAAAGGTAATATGTCTTAATTCTGACCCTTACTTCTATTGGAATTCTGATCCTTATTTTTGTGGGATGGTAGCAACTAGGTTTTTCAAAAGGCTTGCAGAAGCAAATGTTCTTAAAGGTTCACAACATCTATATAAAGTTAGGATAAGTTTAGTACTTTATTGGGCAGATTTAACAAGGCTTTTAATAGAATGTATTTGTTTTATTTTCAATAATATATTCTAATAGTCTGTGACAGAGATAGTGAATATTTATGGTTAGTATTTCTAACAATTTGAAACTAACAATTATTAACTACTTGACTGTACAACTTTAGGTTTAGAAGGCTCTAAAGTAATCATGCTTGACATATATAATTCCGCTCACAAAAAACAGCACTAAGATTTTAAGAGGCACATTTTACAACAGACATTAGGATATGACCATATCATTTTTCTAACATTATGTTACAAAAAGGTAATTACTAAAAGACTCAAATATGTTTAGTTATAGCTCCCAAAATTTAATATATATCTTGAAAATTAAACATACCTGTGTTGGCCAAGTTATTTAAAGTCACAAAGGTGAATAATTTTTATTGTAATCTGCAAAAAAATGATTAACAGGAGAATCATAGTATTAATGCATGGCACAACTCTAAAAAAAATTAATTCTCTCTTTTTCCCTCTCTCCCCCCCTTTCTCTCTTTCTAAATTAATAGCCAGTGGTAAATCTTGAAGAATTTCCTGATAGATCTCCACTCTCTTTGCCACAAATAATACCCTTTTCTACATGTCCTCTTGTACTGTAGGGTATCCTTTTGAGAAAAAAATGACACAGATGACTGGGATGATTCCTCACAAATTATTCAGCCCCGCCCCCCAGGAATTCTCTCTCCCTTTTAACTATAACCCTTACTTGACTCTCATTACTACTCATGACTCAGTTATTAACACAATCCCATATCAACTTTCTATGAATTCAAGTGTCTTCTCAAAACATTTTTGCAACTCTGAATATCTGAATAATGTAAAGAACACAGAATTATGTTATTTTGGATTATAAGGTATATTACTGATCATCCAATTCACCTTTAAGGCCAGAAAAAATTCTAAGAGGGGGAGTGTCGGAGAAAAAAAATAGATGATATTTCAGAAAGAACATTCCTTCTCATTCTCACGAAGTCTAAATAAAACTAAATGCCAATGTCCTCTGCAGCCATCTTTCATTTTTCACTACTTCTGAAAGTATAGTTTTTCTCTCTCATTTTCTCTCCCTTTTAGCTATAATTTTCTTCCACTATGAACAGTAAATAGATTGCCTGAGTTCAATAAATAACATTAAAATCCTTCAAAGCAATTAATGTTTTTGTTCATTTTCATAACTCATCTATACAAACCCCTTCTACCCCACAGATACCTAGCTTAAACAAACTTATAAATTTTTATAGTATCAGAAAGTATTTTAAATTTGAACTAGACCTATGGGTTTACTCTAATTCTAAATTCAACAAAAAAATTATAATTGAATCCAGAGAGTTTAGACGATGTAGTAATTTCACTGAAGATGAAAGAGACTTTTAATATAAACTAGAAAATACGAAGAAAAAAAACCACACTAGAATTTGAGATATAACCAGTTGTAGACTTTGAAACTGTTTTCTGCCTTGGAGACCTAATAATGTAGGTTGAATTGCTTTGCTGATATTATTAGTCTTTAATCCATGGACACTGAACGTAACAAAGCATAAAACAAACAAAGCACTCTCTTAAGGAAGGATAAGTCTTTATGATGTTGGAAGCACTATTTCTTTTTGTTACTTAAAAACTACTCGGTAAACTACTTTAGCATGCTGTTCATAACAATAGCTAGAAAACGTGAAATGTCACAGATTGTTTTCTATACCAGGTTACTCTTCGAGACTTAACAGTTTTTCAAAGAATAATATATCTAATTGTTTCATGACAATGAAATTACATAACAATACATTTTAGATCACCAGTTTCAAATATTTTGCATAAGAGAAATATCACCCAAGCTTCAAGTCAAAAGATTTATAAAGTTTTAACATGAAGTTTATAATATTTTAACCATGATTTATTTGATGTCAAATAGAAGTGTTTTCAACTAGTGTGTTTTAGCATAGCAGATTCCTGAAAACCTTTCACAGATGTGATGGCAAGCTTTGAAGATTTTATCTCATATATATTTGTATCTATGTTGACAACTACCTAATTGAAATTAAAGTTTAGTACCCTGTGCCACCCAATGAAAATTCAAACAAAACAGAGTGAGATTTATTATGTTTTGGCTTATAAAATCTCAGTACCACAGAATTAGTATAT
Source organism: Eumetopias jubatus (assembly GCF_037043125.1). NCBI lineage: Eukaryota > Metazoa > Chordata > Mammalia > Carnivora > Otariidae > Eumetopias > Eumetopias jubatus. The sequence continues at coordinate 168,131,973 of NW_028274809.1, read as the reverse complement.
ACTTAAAAATCTAGTAATTTTTCTTCCTGATCTTTTAAGAAAGTGGTAGGTCTACTTAAGCAATTATACAGGCCTGCCATTTAACCAAGGGAATAGCAAAAGATATTGATTTGAAATAAGTTGCTATTTAATTATTGTCTACTTTGTAAGGTTGATCTATCTTAATCCTTTTGTACTACTAGTCTCTCCAAATTCTAATATTTGAATATGTTTCAAAAACAAATCAAAAGGATTGCAAAGAAACTGCATTAAGACAGATTGTTGACAAGGCAATAGGATGATTTCCTATTAGCTAAGAAGTACAATTAAACATTTTTAGACCAACTTGAATTCATTTATAGATGAACATTTGAGGATTCTGAATGTAATCAATACACAGCAAAATGAAATCTCTCAATTATCATGTAAGTATAGAACAGAGCATAAAGTAGAAATTCAAAGAAAGGTACAGGACCAGAGAGATACTTTACTAAAAAGGGGGATATGCCAGTGAATGATCTAATGATACTGATGTACTTGTATGGCTCTGCTTAAAGGAATGACTTGTTCTCTACTCACTTAGCTTTTGTCAGTCTATCATTTGTCAAGTCCTGGCTGTGCAGAGGAATTCCTATCACATCTTAGGTGCCTCACTCATATAGAAGCAGCCAGCCAAGCTTCATAAAATATTTGACAAAAATTCTCAATGTAAAAATACAGATTAAAAAATAGTATAAGGGAACAAAAGTATGGAAGAAAGTTAAATTCAAAGAAAAGATTTAAAAATAACCTCACTTATGAGAAGAAAAGTCACATTAACAAGGTAACTTACACAAGCATCCACAAAATAAATCAACACATCACTAAACAACTGTTGAAATTTTTTCTACCATAATTTCCCCCCCAACATTGACAGCATAAAAATCATTATTTTGGTATTTATGCTATCAAAGTTATGGCAGACTTTTTTATAATCCAAGTGTTAGAAAATAATGCTAACTACATACCCCTGAAAGAAGAACTAAAAAATAAATGGCAAAGTAAAAATATACATATAAAAAGAGGGGTGGTCTATGTCTAACATCCAATTATAGAATAAGAAAAATAGAATTGAGGGGAAAAGTTAAAAGAAAAACTAAAATAAATTATCAAAGAGAAAATTCTAGATTTAAAAGACCAGTTAAATTCCAAAATCAATGAGTATAAAACATACTCCATAATATACCATCACAAAGCTTTAGTAACCTTAAAACAAAGAGGAGCTTCTTGAAAAGTGAGAAGAAATAGAGAGGAAAAAAGAAAGAACAAATATAAAATTCCTAAAAAAATCATGTTTCTCAGTAGTCACTTTGGAAGCAGAAGACAATGAAGGCCTTCACATTACTTCCTATTCAACAGTGAAGAAAGAGATGACACAATTTTCTAAAAAGTCATGTTATACTTATCCACTGCCTGCCACCCACCATGAAATTTTTAAAGTGAACTCCTAAGGAATGTACTCCAATATACCATCTATAAAAAAAGATATGGCACCCAAGAAATTGGCTACAGTGAAGGGAATAGGAGTAATAGGAAGTTCCAAGATGAAGGTAATGGACAGATCCATTATTAGACTGGGTCAGGATCGGAGAAAACATATCCAGATAAAAGCAGAGATGTGAGAGCCTCCAAGAGCCATGCCACTAACTCAAAGTGGGTAGACCACCCTATGGGTTATAATGTCTTCAGAGGAGAATTTAATTTTGTTAAAACCTATGGAGAATAAATGATCACAAAAACTTAGTTGCATCACTGAATAGAATTCAAAATTCAATTATGACTCATTAAGCTATGATATTCAATTACAAATAGCTTTCGTAGAGTCAAAATTAACATTAACTCTTCATTTAACCAAGACTGTTGCTGTTAACTCTATTGACAGTATGGAAAGAATACAAGTGGATATGTTTAGTTGTGTGGGTGAGTGAGATAGTTCAATCTTCATCTTCCATAATAGAATTAGAATGCAAAAAGATTATGAAAAAATAATCAATAAATTAATTTAATATTAATATAATCAAATGCTATTTGACAATATCAAAAGGAACAGCAAGAGGACTTGAGAGTTATGGTCTCTGAGGTGTGTGAACTAGGGATGAAGACTATTGCAGTAACGTCTGTTAATTTTTTATTACTGCTATTTTAAGTCTAATAGTACTATTTTATATTTTATACTATATTCATAGTTTATTTTACTAGAAATATAAAAATAGACATAAATAGGCATTTAAACTTTACATTCACTAATTTGAAAAATTATTATGGTCTAAACATAAAATGAATAGATTTAATTATTTGGTATGTATAAAATCAATATAGCATCCCCCTTCCTCTCATGAAGTCGGATAGACAAATAAGGCCAAAGAGTCATCAGATAGAGACCACACTATTATTACTGATACATGGCTTATATTTGAATGTAGCTGGAGTGCCAAGATCTAAATCTTAACATCTGGTAGACAAATCCACCCAAATACAGTCAGTGAAACACAATTGCAAATCCCTACAAATTTTTGTAGGGATCTGCCGTTGTGAAACATATACCATGGGAGACAGAAACTGAACTTCTTGCTTTGTTTCTGTGCAACAGTCTGTTGCCAAGAAAAAGGAAAGAGAGAATAACCAATTTTGCCTAGTTTATGAGCATCCCAATTTTTCAATAAGTAAAGCACTATTTAATTTCTAGGGAAGAAAATTGAAGAAGGTAGATCAATGCCCTGAGTGTGTGTTAAATGACTGAAGCTTTTTTCGCATACAAAGTAATACTATGAGTGGAAAAGATACCAGGAGAATGACTGTAAAACCAGAGAAGGATTTCTGCAGTTTTATACATCTTGACCTCCCCTTACCTCCTATTGCTCTTTTATATGTTGTCTTGGCATCCTGATTTGCAGTGTATGTTTTTACATTAGAAACCACAAAATAGTCATGAATTAATTAGGTAATTTTATTACCTACTTGGCTCTCAAGGCTGACAATCCATTCACTATTCAATTGTCCATCCCCAAACATGATCAACTGCATAGTCTACTAGGTATCAGAGGTTCTACAATGATCTACAATCAAACAATATAAAGTTATTTCTATAATGAAAGTTGAATACAAAGATGCTCCAAATTTCAGTATAAATCCTTTGAAACTATCAAAAGATTTCTATGTGTATTTATTCAGGGAGAAATTAAAGCTTAATTTTATATTCCCTTAAAGGTTCAAAACCAAAAAATATATTTCCAAAGGAAGTAAAATCTGCAATCACATTCTCTTGTTTTGGTGAATAAAACAGACTACAGATTTAAATTTATCCTCATTTTTTCTTATTCTGTTCATCTGTCTGTGGAGATTTTCATATAAAATTTAGATCCTTTCATTTAATGTGGCTTGATGCTTCTTCCATAGGAATGGGTTTTGGTTCTTCACATACTAATGTTTTAGTCTCTCTTGTGCCCAATTTTTAGAAAACAAATAATTAACCGGATATACAAGATGGGCACATTACCGGACCCATGCCCAATATGTTTTGAAGTCAAACCAATCCCTAGGTCTTGAATAATTATTCCAATTATTATTTGGTACTGAAAATCATTCAGTTTAGATTATCTAATGCAATAGAATTTTACAAATATCAATACAGAAATGCAAAGTTATCTGTGTGACAATGGATATATAGAAAAAATTCTTATTTTAAGTTTCAAAAAGTTTATGCTAATTGTTTTTGCTCATTGTTTAGAGTTTAAAACTTATGAACTTAAATTTAGCTAGAACTTACCTGTCAACCTGCTATAGCTTATTTAAGTCAAGTGGATGACTCTGTATAATGTCTTCTTTGCAGCAGAGAATACATGTACTCATCAAAACCTACACCTTCTTTCTGGGTACAGAGATAGATTAAATTTCCCATTCTTACTTGCAGTCAGCAGTGGTCATGTAGAAGTGATGTATGCCACCTTCAGAATCAACCCATAAAAGCCTCCTATGTGATGTCCCTCTCTTCCTTTTCCCTCTATTTTCTTTTTTTTTTAAAGATTTTATTTATTTATTTATTTGAGAAAGAGAGAATGAGAGACAGAGAGCACAAGAGGGAAGAGGGTCAGAGGGAGAAGCAGACTCCCCGCTGAGCAGGGAGCCCCATGCGGGACTCGATCCCGGGACTCCAGGATTAAGACCTGAGCCGAAGGCAGTAGCTTAACCAACTGAGCCACCCAGGCGCCCTTCCCTCTATTTTCTAATGCCAGGAATGAAAGTGGATTCTGAATTCTTAAGGGATGATGGAAACACAGGATGGAAGAAGCATAGATCTCTGAAGTACTGAGTGGAAGGCTATATGCCAAAGAAAGATATTGACCTGTTGGATAATCAATGAAAGCAACAACAACATAACAGAAAACCTTCCATTTTGTTGTCCCTAAGATATCTGGATAGCTTAATTCCAGCTTACACTGCATAATAGAGAAGTGAGGTATTATATAAAATCTGAACTATGTGACAGAGGTATATAATAAAATCTGAACTATGTGACATGGGTTTGGCAGTCTAGAAACAAAAAACAAGAAAACACATAGGTGTTGCCTCACTCTAAAAGGTGTCAGAAAGCCCTTTTTATGTACTGCAAAAAATTCCATAAAATATTATCTGTGATAAGTTGGAAAAAATATAATGAGCTGAGTGAATCTGTTAGAGGTCAACTATTTGTAAAGGATCAGGTAGTAAATATCTTCACCTTTGCATGTCATATGGTCTCTGTCACAACTACCCAAATCTACTGTTGTAATGAAAAAGTGTCAATAGACTATTTGCAAAAGAATATGCATGGATGGATTTGGCCCACCAGTACTAGTTTAGTAACCCTCCTCTAGGGCAAGTGTTTCCAATGAGTCAGAATCATCATAAATATTGAATGGGGAAAGGTGAAAGTCAGAATCCTCACAGAAATATTGGAGCACAGGGCGCCTGGGTGGCTCAGTTGGTTAAGCGTCTGCCTTCAGCTCAGGTCATGATCCCAGGGTCCTCGGATGGAGCCACACATGCGGCTCCCTGCTCTGCAGGGAGTCTGCTTCTCCCTCTGCCCCTCCTCCCACTTGTTCTCTCAATCTCTCTCTCTCTCTCTCAAATAAGTAATTTTTAAAAATCTTAAAAAAAAAGTACTGGAGCACAAAACAAATCATCCAGAGTACAAAAGTAACTGGTATTTATCTTTCCACCTAGGCTACTGTGACAGTAGTTTTATCACTGTCATAACTGAGAGACTGAAGCATGGGGTAAATAATCAAAATGTAACAGATTAAAAATTATGTCTAATAGAAAACTTTGGTGGGTTGACTGACATGTGGAACTGACAAGGAATGAATAAATCACAAGGTACCTGGTAATTTTTTAATTAACTGCACTGTCAGAGGAAAGACAAGCCATAATAAAAGAAAAAACAGACAGACAAAACCAAAACATTTGTGTTTTTAAACAACGTATGGGTTTTCAAATATGTATCAGACATAGGCAGGCATCTACAATACTCAACACAAATAAAGACATGAAGATTAGTAGACAAGAAGACATCTCCCAAAAGGCAAAACTAGGATCTGAGAACAATTAGTAAAGGAACCCCTCACAGGGAGAAAAATCAGTTACTAATCGAAGAATTTTTATTTACCACTCCAAATTGATATGGACCAGTAGCTTTTATGTTGTCTCTCACTCTCATTTTGCAAATTGCTTTTTGTTTATTTTAGTCTCCACTTTGTGAATTTCTGTCCCTATTGCTCTATTGTGCATGGGCTATGTGTGGGAATGGGACTTTGCATGTCAGGTAACAGGTTTTCTTTTCTTTAGATCACACGTCACAAGACAAAAAAGCCTCATCTATATATCATGGAAAAGTCTGCAAATCACCCATAGATCCTGGACTTTGAGTTGGATGTGGTAAACACATATGACTTTGGGTTGTTTCCCTTGGGTAAAGGTGAGTATATTTCATGGTTGAAAGAAGTGAAATCTTTGTCATCATGAGCAGACAGATGAGGAGATACATGACAGATTTATGGGCACATAAAAACAATTCCCTCTTCTTCCCAGGCACAGAGGTAGATTATTTTCCAATCTTCCTTTCTACTAGGTATGGTCAGGTGACTTGAGTTATAACCCAAATAAAGTGAATGGAAACAATACAGCCACTTCTAGGACTAATCCATACAATAAAATCCTCTTGCAAGGTCCTTCATGCTCTCTTTTCCTACCACATTTATAGGGTATCCAAGAGAGGACTCTGAGACTCTAGGGGGTGATGCCCCTAGATGGAAGAAACCTAGATCCTTAAATCTATACAGAAAAGGCCACCCAGTGCATATAACTATCAAACTATTAAGAATGGAATGGAAACAACTTCTCTTGTATTAAGTGATGAGATATTTTGAATTTTGGGTTATAACAGTTTATCCTAAATAATATGCTTCACTTTTAGAAAATATAATCTAAGACACATTTTTACAAGATTTAAAATGCAAGCTAACTAGAAATGACTTTCTTTGATTACACACATCTTTAATTTCCATTTTCACAATTCTCAAACTTCAATGTTGGACTTTGTCTGGGTTCATGGCATAGTCTCTACAGTGTCTTGGGAGTAGACTTATTTGTTTTTAAAGATTTTATTTAATTTATAGAGGGAAGGAGGGAGAGAGAGAGTGAGAGAGAGAGAGAGCCAGGGGGGACAGATGAAGAGAGAGAATCTCAAGCAGACTCCACGCTGAGCACAGAGCCTGACACAGAGCTCAATCTCACAACCCTGAGATCATGACCTGAGCCGAAACCAACAGTCAGATGCTTAACTGACTGAGCCACCCAGGCACCCCTGGAGAATTTTTAATTCTTTTTCACAACGTTCATTGCCAGTCTCCCTTCTGTAGAATTACTTAGGAAATTATCTTCTTTTTCTTCTCATTGTTAGCTCACGTAGAACACAGGTGACTTATGTTTTCTAAGATCTACAGGAAACCTTGAGACAACCTGTACCTTTGGAAGGCCACACTTCCATTAAATAAGGCATGAGAGGCATCTGCTCTCTAAACATTGCTGATGCCTTATGAGGTATTAAGTGATATGAAAAATTATATTCACTAAAAACAGACACATTTGATATGAAAAATTATGTTCACTAAAAACAGGCACATTACCTCTTAAAATTATATGGCTGCTTTAAAAAATATAATCATGTCTTATGGTCACTTTTTTATTTATACAGCAACCTATATGGTTTACATGTGCAATAAAAATCCAAACTATATTATGTTCTGACTTCCATTATCTTCCATGTATAGGCCTATTTAGGGAAACATATGCATTGTTTTTGCCATTCCCCAAATACATTATGCTTTTCCCTATCTTTGAAATTCTTCTTTCTAAATGAGGAGGATACTGCTGAACTTTTCAGTAAAATATTACACATCTTTAAAGATCTAATTGAAACTTCACCAATTTTTTTTTACCTTTCTCATCTATAATCTCTAAGAAGTCCTCATTTATGAATCTCTTACTGAATCATGTACTTTTGATTTTGGTAATAAACACTTTGTTTATCAAGAGTTTTCATCTTAATTGCATTGGGTAGTTCAAAATATTCATAACTAAATCCATGTAAACATAATATAGCTCACCTTAAAAACATTAACATCTCCAACATCAGAGACATACTGTGAAATCAATAACTAATTGAAGAAAGGATAAATTTGTGAATGATAATATTAAGTAGTCTGGCTTATCAAATTTTTCTGGCTAAGTAATCTTCAAGAAGATAAAAAATGAAACATTTTGGGGAAATAGCTATTTCCATTAAAAGAAACCAAGGATATTTCATTCCTTCTGATGAAGGGGGGAAATCAGAGGAGGAGATGAACCATGAAAGACTATGGACTCTGAGAAACAAATGGAGGGTTCTAGAGGGGAGGGGGAGGGGAGATGGGTTAGCCTGGTGATGGGTATTAAAGAGGGCAGGTACTGAATGGAGCACTGGGTGTTATACGCAAACAATGAATCATGGAACACTACATCAAAAACTAATGATGTAATGTATGGTGATTAACATAACATAATTAAAAATAAAAGAAACAAACCAAGGATAAATTAATGCAGATACCCTTTCTTTGATTGTTGGTCTCCTAATTTAAGTGGTTCTTTACAATATTTTTTATCAGAACATATGTTCAGACTCAAAATGCCCACCTACATTGTATTTTAAGTATAATTGCTTTTCCCTGATATTATTTTAAGCTCACCCTTAAAGATGCTTCCTGATTATTTATAATTCAGTAAGTACCAGTTCATTTTGTTGTTCCAGACTTTAAATCTTCAATTAATTCACTTAGATACTGGATTTTTTTGAAATACAACATTAAGAATTGATCATTCACATTTTAAATCTGTACATCACTGATACATATTTAAATAACTGCACTTACCAATAAATTTGTTTTGTCAGAATAGAGCTTTCTCTTAATACTTAATGCACTAATATGCTTAAACCTTTCATTATATTTTAAGAGATAAGGAAGTGAATTACACAGGGAACAGTGTATTGCCAATGTTGGTCCCTAAACAAATAATTAAATGCATGCTTTTTTTTCTCAAGAATTAAACTGCCTATTATTAAGAAAAAATGGGGGTAATTAGAGAATAATTATAGATTAATTTATGTTTTGAAATTGCAAGTCCTGCCAGAGGAAGGAAAGTATATCTATATCTTTGTCCTTGAACAGAGAAGTAGAGGTCATCAGTTATTCATTCAATAGCTATTTCTGAGTGCCTAATAAGCACCAGACCTTGTTTTTTTTTTTTTTAAGATTTTATTTATTTGCCAGAGAGAGAGAGCACAAGAGAGAGCACAAGCAGGGGGAGGAGCAGGAGAGGGAGAAGCAGACTCCCCGCTGAGCAAGGAGCCTGATGAGGGACTCAATCCCAGGATCCTGGGATCATGACCTGAGCTGAAGGCAGACACTTAGCCAACCGAGTCACCCAGGAGTCCCCAGACCTTGTCCTTTGTACTGATAAAAGAGGAATTAATAAAACAATAAACTCTCTGTTCATGTTTCATGGACTTTGCACTTTAGAGAGATAGTGAGGAAATCAATAAATGCATGCAGACATGTATATGTACACACACACACAAGCACACATGCATACACAATGTTACAGTGTCTAAGGTACTAAGGAGTATGAAAAAAACTAAAAAAAAAAGATTAAAAAATAAATAATTAAAAAGTAAGAAAATTATCATATACTCAGGGAGGGTTGGAAAGTTACATGATTAGTCTTACTTTTAACACAATGACTTTAGTTACCTCTTTTTGAGAACAGTCTGTAGGTGACAAAGGCTATAGACTGAAGACTGGTAGGATACTACTGATACAATCCATACGACAGACTATGTGCAGCGAATTCTTATAGGGTGGCAACTGTGCAGGTGGCAAGGAATTATCATGTTCTATATATATGATGAATGCAAAACTAATGAAATTTGCTAAAAAAGAGAATGAAAGGAAAAAAAATACTCTAAAAATTTGATGTAAGGAATGGGAAGAATAGAGTTGCTATTAGATGGCAGAAACTTAGAATGAATAAGTATATAGAGCAAGAGCAAGATTTTAGTTTATACATGTTAAGTTTGGAACATTTTTAGACATCTACTGAGTCAGTAACTGAATGCAGTTATACTAATATCAGAGCAAACGTGTTAGTTAAGAAACACTGCTGGAGAAAATGGTGCACTTAGCAGAAATATAAAATAATGTTCACTAAGAAAATAGTATTCTAAATTTATGCATACCAAATTTAGACAATGGAGCTCAGAGAATATTATCTTTGAAATGCTGGCTGATATATGTATTAAATTTGAAATTACGGGTGATGGTAAGGGTATGATATGGAAAGTAAGTTGCCAATGAAGGGAGAAGAATACAAATCTTGGAGGAGAAGAAGGCAATCAACTGAGAGTGTATGGTATTGGAACAGGGGTTATGACATTAGAATCCCCAAGAACTCTGACAAAAGCACAATTTGCGATAGTCACACTGAGCCACTGTCTTAGAGGAGTGTCAAAAAGGCTGCATATTACTGTGAAGAGAAAAATTTTTGAGTTATATTTTAATTACATAAAATTCAAAATTTAGTATTTTTTAGAGATGGGTGAGGAAAACTAGTCTAGAAATGGCAAACGGGAATCAGGAGGAACCTAAACTACTTCCAGGATGAGTATGAAGTTTATGGGAGTTGTTCAGGAGAGGCTGCATCCTCTAAGGAGGGCCTAGCTTCAACTAATTCAAGTCAGAAAAAGAAGCCCTTACACAACCTGTTAGGGATATTGAAGGCTATTGCTCTGATAATATGTGTGTTTTAGAGGGCCTAAAACAAGTGTGTTACAAGTTCAAGAGATGCAGGTGTTTAGATAAGAAGAAGGGATATACAGAGATACATAGGTATTCCTATGCAGGTACTGAGGGCTTATTGGTAAAGATTTCTGGTATATGGTGGTAACTGGCAAATTAGGTATGACAATAAAATGGAATTAACCATATGCCAGAAGTTGGCAAGGCTCTGAACATTGATGGTTATGTTTTATGTAATTTACTTGCCATGAATTAATGGGGCCCTGAATCTTCACTTGACTGAATATTAATATGGAAGCCAGGTATGGGATAATTTTGCCTTGAACATCAAAGTTCTCTTTCAGTCACTCCTGGTTATGATGGTGGTGGTGGTGGTGATGAAAATGACATGGGTGTAGTATTTTACCAAATTTTCATGGCACTGGTAATTGTTTATTTGCTGTATTCATGCTTTTCAGATGAAGAGACTCTCTAGAAGGCTGTCTTCTTAATGATGTGATTTTAAAAATACTTAAAGTTGGGTATAGGTTAAGAATTCTGAAGCCACAATACACATATAATAGACTGAAAGATTAAGTAAATTGATGGCAGATGGTGGGAGCTTTTTCACTGCTGGAGTGGGATGTTACAGGTAAGTAAGGTGAGAAGGCTAGAATGATCCATATGGTAATACAACAGACTTGGAGACATTAGTATAAACTCACGTGCAGCATAATATATACACAGATGTTTAGATACAGAAATAATTACAGTTAAGTACGTTATACAGAGATTAGTATGCACACATAAGATTCCTTGCATCCTTAACAGAAAGGACCCAGAAGCAACAACACCCTGCATAGCAGTGATCACACCTAGCATATCTGGATTCCCAAAACCATTCTCCAGTAAAATAAACCAGTATTCTTTAGAGAAATGGCTGATTCTAGAACTGGGAGGAGAAATATACAGGATGAGCCTGGACCATCTTATACTACCAGGACTACCTTCATTAGTATGGGGCTGAAAAAAAGCCCCTTACTGATAAAGGTAGGCCAAAGTGACATAGGAATCAAAGGAAAGAGCTCTCAGTTTCCAAAGCTGAGACAATCTGAGCCAAAGAATAAAGTAACTAGCATTAGACCATAACCCAATTACAAAATATATATCTATGAGTGTCATGAATTGAATTGTGTCCTATAAAAGGTATGTTCAAGTTCTAAACACTGGTATCTATAAATGTAACCTTATTTGAAAATAAAGTCTCACAGATGTAAGTAGTTAAAATCTCAAGATGAAATCATCCTGAATTTAGGATGGGTCCTATTTTCAATGGCTGGTGGCCTTATAAGAAAAAGAAACGGAGAGACACATAGAGACAAAGAGAAGAAGGTGATGTGAAGAAGGAGGCAGAGACTGGAATGATACAACTACAGGCCTAGAAGCACCAAGGAAAGTCAGGAGCCACCAAAGGTGGACCAAGGAAGGAAGGAAGGATTCTTCCCTAAAGGCTTCAGAGAACACTTTGGTTTCAAACTTGTGGCCTTGGAACCTTGAGAGAACACATTTCTGTGATTTTAAAATGCCAGGTGGGAAATTATTACAGCAGTCCTAGGAAATGAACGCAATTTTTCCACACTGACATTAATAAATGAATAGAAAATAAATACATGGGGGACTATGGATGATTATCTTGTACAAAATAATTCCAAATAATTTCTGTAGATATTCCTCCTTTGAAAAGTTGGAGCATAACTCCCCACTTCTTAACTGTGGCCTGAAAAATGGCACTTTTACAAAAGGCACAGTATGGAACTTTACAGTAGGGAAATTTGGCAAATGGTACTGCAGACAAGTGATGAGGGTTAACATCAACAGTGATACAGTCATGGGTGCCTGGGTGGCTCAGTAGGTTAAGCGTCTGCCTTCAGCTTAGGTCATGATCCCAGGGTCCTGGGATCGAGTCCCACGTCGGGCTCCCTGCTCTGTGGGGAGCCTGCCTCTCTCCCTCTCTCTCTGTGTCTCATGAATAAATAAAATCTTTAAAAAAAAAACAGTGATACAGTCATGTTGATAGTATGTACTCATGATATGTGTTAAGAAAGATACTTTACTTCTGTGGTCTTCCTCCAAAAACCCCACAACCCCAATATAATCATGAGAAAAACACCAGTGAAATCTCAGCAGAGGAACATTCTAAAAAATAGGAGGTCATCAGAAAAAGAAAAATCTGTGAAGCTGTAACAGTGTGGAGTCTAAGGAGACATGACTTAGAATTAGATATGTGGTGTTCTTAATAAGATTCTGCAATATAAAGAGGACATTAGCTAAAAACTAAGGAAATATAAATGAAGAAGGTATGGATATGCGTACATTCATTGTGATAAATACAAAGAGGAAGCTGAGTGTGGGGTATCTGAGTAATCTCTGTACTATTTCCACAATTTTTCTGTAAATCAAATATTGTAGTGTACGGTGACAGAAGGTAGCTACACTCTTGGTGAGCTTTGCAAAGGGTATAGGGGTGCTCATGTTATACAGCTGAAACTAATAAACATTGTGTGTCAGCCATACTCCAATTTTTTAAAATTAAATATTTTCCTAATTTTAATGTTTCTTTTTAAAAAGTTAAAACATACCTAATATTGAAAAAAAAACTGCTTAAGTATAATGAAATAGTTAAATAATGACACTGACATATTTGATAATTCAAACTCTGAAATAATGTTAAAATCATAGGAAAATACTAATATAAAAATATATTAAATAGTACAGAATATGGGCGCCTGGGTGGCTCAGTCATTAAGCGTCTGCTTTCGGCTCAGGTCATGATCCCAGGGTCCTGGGATCGAGTCCCACATCGGGCTCCCTGCTCAGCAGGAAGCCTGCTTCTCCCTCTCCCACTCCCCCTGCTTGTGTTCCTGCTCTCGCTGTCTCTCTGTCAAATAAATAAATAAAATCTTTAAAAAAAAATAGTACAGAATATGAGCTTATGAGTTTATGCAACAAAATTCCTGATATATCAGAAAGTTATTTATTACAAAAAATATAAGTATTATTAATTCAAGTTACCAATGCATCTTGCTTGGACAACTGCAATAACCCATAAACTGGTCTCTCGCATCTTGTTTCTTTTCTAATCTGTTCTTGGCACTGTAGATTAAGTGATGCTTTCAAAATGCAAATCTGAACAGATTACTCTTAGACTTAGCTGACTGTCATTTCCACTCACAATGGGCACAAAGCCTTTTGTGATACATGCCCTAGCTACATCTATGTCATAAATAGAAAGCAGTTGCCTCATATTGACCTTTTTTTCCTGTTTTTTAATCCCATCATTCTTCGTGCCACAGGACACACTGTTTAAAAACACCTTTCCCTCCTTCTTCATCTATCAATTTTTACTCCTTCTTTAGGTCTTAGGGATCAGCAGTTTCTTATGGAGGCTGTTCCTTATTCACCAGTATAGGTAATAGTTTTTGTTATAAATGCTTACAAAGCTTTATCCCTTTTCAGTTTGGAAATATACTTCAATTAGTCAGTTAGTGTGATTGTTTACCTTTCTCCCTAGACTGGAATCACCTCAGAATCTGAATTGTATCTGCTCAACATTGTATGCCCAGACTCAACATAATGTCTGCCATAAAGTTTCTATATAGAACTTTTTCAATAAAAGAATGTGGAGGAACGAATGAGAAATAGAAAAGGTAGTCTTGTAAAAATAACGAAACATAGGTCATTTTGTATAAGATCTAACATAAAGACTTCAATGTTCCCGAGTTCAGTGCACTCGTTTGTTATAATTCTACTTATAATCCTACTTAAATATTTAGGCAGTAATCTGAAAACTAGTTGTGAATTTTATCTATAAAATTAAATCCAAGAAAATATAGAAAATATGAGTGATAACAGTATTAAAATGAATGGTAATTATATACCTTCAAATCACTGTATTTTTTGCATGAGAAAAATAACAGGGAAAAAAGGAACCAGAATAAATAATTTAAAATAGAACTACAAATAAACATCTAGAATAAATGAGAAATACACTGATTATTCAATAAGCAGTAGCGATATAAGATAATGGCAAAAAATGATTTAGATCCATAGATTATATCTAATAACAATGTAAACTAGCTAGATTTAAGAGCTTAGTATAAAAAAACAGTCACCAAAGGATTCAGAGAATATATGTGTAAACATGTTTAACTAATAAAACTTTACTGGTCATATACTCTGATGTGAAATATCTATCTATCTGCACGCAGACACACACACACACACACACACACACACACACACAATACTATTATTTTCAATGACAACCAATTTCTACTTTAAGACACTTTTTCCTCCCCATGGATTTTTTTGAACCATTAATTAAATCAGCTATTTTTTGTTTCCTTTTTCCACTAGTTCAAGGAAAACCTTGTCAGATTAGTATTCTCTTCCCACTTTCTTTTAGTTGATAGTGAGTTCAGTGATCCATGTATAGCATAGCACTGGAAGGAACATCTAAATCTCATATGTTTTAAGCTGGCATTTCTATAGGATTTATATTGTTTCATTCTCCTCTAGCCAACTATACATACTTCACCCCTTCTATTCTGGCCTATCCTGAAACACCTCCATTTTTTATCTGGTCTCCAGTAGTTTGTTTTGGTCCATAACAATGATCCAGTTGACCTCACCAAAAGACAACTTCAGATCACTTGCCTTCTAAACAAGTCTACTTTACTCTCAACTACACAGAAAATGTGTATATGGCCATGTGATGGATAATATTATGTGTCAATATGCCTGAGCCACAGGGTGTCCAAATTAAACATTATTTCTGGGTCTATGAAGTTGTTTGCATTGAGATTAGCATTTCAATCAGTGAACTAAATAAAGTAGATTGCACTCCCCAGTGTGAATGGGCATCATCCAATCCTTGAGGACCTGAGTGGAACAAAAGACAAATAAAGGAAGAATTCACCCCTTTGTCTTCCTGCCTTCCTGCTTGAGCAGGACATAGGTCTTCTTCTGCCCTATCATGGGATTTACACCATCAGTTCCCCTGGGTCTTAGACCTTTGGATTCAGACTGGAATTATGCCACTATCTTTCCTGGGTCTCTAGCTTGCAGATGGCAGATCACAGGAATTCTCAGCCTCTATAACTGCATGAACCAAGAACCAATTGTATATATCCATCCTATTGATTCTGACTCCTTGGAGAAACCTAATTAATACAAGCTGCTTAATGTATCCAATCAGAGTATGAAGACACTATCAGACTATGTAAGCACATATGTCTAAAGCACTCAATACTTCTATTTTATACTCCACTGTCTTACGATACGAACTTGTGGAAAATTCATTGAATATTTTCTCACCTGAAACATAAAAGAATAGTATAGAGACAGTTTCCCACTTCCTAGAATCCCCAAATTAAGGGTTTCTTGAAACCTCTAATTACATTTAATCCAAATAAACAAGCTAAATCAATGACCTCTTCAGAGAATTACATCAGTGTCTTGCTATATCACTCTACATTCCAACCCATTCCTTATCACAGACCAGAGAAAACTCATTTTTATTTTGCTGGGGTAAAATTACAACTAAACAAATAAGCAAATATTCTCTTAAAGGTGAAATTAATGGCATATATCAGTTGCTGAAACTCTTTGAAATGTTTTTATCATTTAATTTGTTTCAAAGGCTATAAGGAAGTAAGTAAAAATCATAAATGCATATACAATTTTGCTGGAATTAAAATAAGATCATTTTTGATAAATATTATCCATTTACAGCAAAATCAATCCAATTAAAATACTTCCATAAAGTATATTATTGAAAACTAAATAATGTTTATGAAGATTTTAAATAATAAATGTGGTGAGCATCTTAGAATGCTTAACACAGTTGAATATAGATTTTAATATAGACATAGATATAAATATCTAGATGCTTTAAGTAATAGAATAAAATGTTCACAGTGATGTTCTCTGCATGAGGATACTAGCAGTGTTCTATTCATTTTGATAATGCAATATAAACTTTTAAATATTCAAATAGTAAAGAATATAATTTTCATTTCTTCCTCCTCTCCTCCACAAATTGAACCAATGTTTGATATTTATTTTCAAAAATGTTTCTTTACCTTTGCACTTTTATCTGTCATCATTTTCATTCTTCAAATCATGTTTTTTCTTGAGCATATAGTATGAAATGTTGAGTCTAAGTTCAGGAAAATTGTCTTGTGTGGAAATACACATTTGGATGTCATTAGCATCCATGACCTTTCTCTCTCATGATTTATCCAAATCTACCTGAAGTCTTGCTGCCTCTATTTCCAAATCATACTCAGAATGCTATCAGCTCATGTGTTGTTGCCTCTCTGGTTCAAACCAGAAGCAATTCCTCCCTCATTTACTATTCTTGCTCCTATGAAGATTATTCTCAACCCAGAATTAAAGCTCACCTAATATATAAATACAGACAAGGTCTGATTTCTGATGTTTTCCCAACTCTATATAAAAACTAAAGGCCCTCATTAAAACACTGATACTATTGGGCAAAGGCACTTTCCAATATAGCCTACAGTTATTACACTTTGACTCCTGTAAAGTTTTGTGGCCAAAGCGTTAAGTTTTCCTCTCCACTTAGAAAGAGAAGCTCTTTTGCTTCTTTAATGTATATATTTATGTCTGAATTTTTAAATAAAACCACTCAAAGTACATAAATACAAAGAAAATACATTTGAAGGTATAATTTAAATCTTCCAATACATGTTGCAATTCTCAGTATCCAGAACAACATATACATAGCTCCTGAAAATTTTCCTGCCCAGCTGCCCACCTGGGGCAATGTATAACAATCCCCTGGAGTGCTCTTGAAAAATAGATTGTTTGAGTTTCCACAACACCCAATAAGAATCCATGGTTTCAAAGTGGGAATACATCTAAGTGTCCTAGGCTCTGTGTTCTTTCCCTCTGCATTTTTATTCTGAGTATCTTTTAACTCACTTCAGTTATTTATCTTTCTCAACTCACTACATGCACCCTCTTCTCTGTTAAGCTGCATTGATCACTAATATCAGTATCTAAACTCCAAGTCCTTAATATAATCTGTATATGCTCCCATATTTACCAACACAGCTCTTTGAACATCATATACAGTTTGATTCCACAATATCACATCAAGATATGTAAATCTTCAGTCCTGGGCACATTCACTTACTGG
The DNA here is from genome assembly GCF_037043125.1 of Eumetopias jubatus. Lineage (NCBI taxonomy): Eukaryota > Metazoa > Chordata > Mammalia > Carnivora > Otariidae > Eumetopias > Eumetopias jubatus. The sequence continues at coordinate 168,114,384 of NW_028274809.1, read as the reverse complement.
AATTATGATACACACAAGGCAAACAGCATGTTAAAAAGCAACCAGCAAATACCATCAATTGCTGATATAAAGGAGAGTCAGTGTGCAATTGCTGATGCTTTCAAGTTGCCCATTTTGAGGGCAGCATTATCTTTACGTTGCCTGTGTTTTGCCAGGTAAACATATAAAATTAGCAGTATTTTTGAAACTACTAACAAAACCATACTTTGGGAAGCTACATTTACTATCTTTCAGTTCTAAAATACATATAATGTTATATAAAAGACAACAAGCTTGATACACAGAGATATACACACAGTGATATAATTTATAGGATATATACATATACTATAGACTACTCTTAATTTATATAAACACACCAGATAGTAATCAGAATATATTAACTTGTTTTTTAGAGGTTTGACAGATTCTAAAATTTTATATGAGGTTATCCTATGTCCCCATTTCTAATTCATACTTCACTTCATACTTCCTGGTCAGTAATTGCTATTCTATTTGTGGCCAAAAATACATTCTCATTTAATTTATTAAAATATTAAAATATTTCAAAGTTCTAAATTACTAGTGTTATGCATTATTTGTCTTTCTCTTCTCTTTATGTCATTCACTTAAGGTTTATCACACTGGAAGCTATCAAAAGGTCTTTTCCCCATTTATTTTTTATTAATATCAGCTTACTTCTGTCCTAGCCCAATTAGTCTAAGACCATCAGGAACAAATTTTCGCCTAAAAATTTAAAGTGTATTGACCCATTTCAAAGAGGGAGATTTCAATCCAGAGGAATCAAGGGCTACCTCACAAAAACTTGGAGAAAATATTAGTTTCTAGGGAAGGATGAAGTTTAGATAAAATTTAAATGAAACAGACTCACAGCAAAGCAGGCCTGTGTGTAAAGTCACCATTTGGCCTGGATTGCAAAGTGAATCCAAGATCTTTTTTCTTGGGAAACAACAAAGTTAAGGAAAAATATGGGAAGGCATATCCAGAAACCTTTTAACTGAAGCTTTGCACCTGGGTTACAAACTGAAGTGCTTCTCCATGTCAAAGTGACTTAGATCCTCCAACTAAGAATGGAATTATACCTTACTGATATTTCAAATAGCAAAATTCCTGAAGGCCTGAGTTTAGAAAACAAATATTCTCAGTGAGGAAGAAAGCAGTAGTGAGCCAAAGATGGGGATTTTTTTTATGACACTTCATAAGTGCGGCATTGCCCTGGTTGATATATGATTTCCTGTTAACTTTTCACTTGGTTCTGTGTCTACTATTTGGGTCTACTGAATTACTTGGCATATTTTCATTTCTTTGTTGGAGATCATCTTTAGTTTCTTACTTATGACTAAATGTCACAATTTTAGTCATTATATTACTAACACAATTTGTTTTTAAGATACCTTTCTTAAAATAATATTACAGCCCCAATACTTTTTGAATTTTTATTAAGCCTACATGACATAGAATAAAAATAAATACAAGAACAATTCAGATGAGTCATTGAGAGGTATAAATAAATATTTTTTAAAATAGATCAGGAGATAAAATTTTAAATTATTTAATCAGAGTATCATGTGGAAATGTAAATAAAATAGAAGCTACTGACATAAATGGCCAGATTTAAAAGTACTTGCTTCTTTTTTTTGCTATTGTTGTTCTTGTTTCCAACTTAGATTTTTTAGGGTGATGGTCTAAATACCCTGATGAGGAGGGATAAATCAGATATCAATAACCCAGTCTACTTTAAAAAAATACGATGCTACTAAAGCTAAAGCGTCTGGACCAGCTATCTACACTACAAAGTTTCATTCAATTTTCAAGTTTGTATTACCACTTAATTAATTCTATTTAATAGAAACAAAATGAAATACAATGATGGGAAGTACTAGGAAAGGTGAAAATGAATATGTAAAATCCAGAATATGTGTATGACTGGTATTCTGGCAGTGTTAATTATACATTAATCTTCTTAATCCCATTTGTTTGAGGAAAAAAACTGGAGATCTGAAGTAATTATTTCAAGTCCTCAAAAGAGAAGCCTCTCATTCTGTCTCTATGAAGGAAAAAGCTTAATATAATATTACTATATTAATATCACCTACTGAAACTCATATTTATTCATTTCTCTAGTTAAAAACTTGACTTTACAAAGTTAATTTCTTTTTATAGCATTTCATCAGAACGCTTATAAAATAAGTAGTTATTTTGCACTATTTGGAGAAATAACAAAAGTTCAATTTCTTGAGATTAGACTCACATTCCTGCTGTTCATCTTCTGGTGAATGTTTTCTGAGATGTGTTAAAATGCAAAGTAGCAGTTATAATTTAATATTTTTATTACAGCAGTTTTACAATTATGTACTTTTTTATATTTGTCACTGATAAATTTTAACCTTTTCTCTTTTCCCTATGATTATCAGTATCTCAAAATAGAATTCTAAGTGTATATTTAATCAGTCATGAAGTGTTCGAGGTGTTTCTGAAAACTTGTTGAACATAGAGCAAAATATTATTTAGTTGTGTCGGGGAGAATCACATTGCACCAAATCATTAATTCTGAATCAAGAGTCATTATTTGTGCTATTAGATGAAACCTTTCTCTTTCATTTTTTTAACCTAGATATGTCAGTGTCCTATTTCAAAATTATATAAGGCTCAGTCATGTAATGCTACTTGAACCCTAAATTTCTTCTATAGCCTTGTTCTATTTATCAGTAGATTCAACCAAACTATAAAGAAGTAAAAGTCATTAAGAAAAAAGAAAGAAAATCAAAATATTAACATTAATAACCTAATATATCCATCTACCCTTCTGTATGTACTTTCTCATTTTTTTCTGCATTATTTTTTGTGTTACTTTTAGGGAAAAAATGAGATATATTCATATATTCTTATTTTATTTTTCTTATACAAATTCCACCCTACTATACATACATTTTTGCACTTACTATTTTCAATTAGCAATACATTCTGGATATAACTTAAAGTCAGTTAATAGAGACTGCTGTCAATGTTTTTTTTTTATTTAAATTCAGTTAGCCAACTTATAGTACATTAGTTTCAGATGTAGTGTTCAATAGTTTATCAGTTTCATATAACACCCAGTGCTCATCAGATCACGTGGCCTCCTTAATGCCCATCACCCAACTACCCCATCTCTCCACCCACCTCCCCTTCAGCAACCCTCAGTTTGTTTCCTATAGTTAAGAGTCTCTCATGGTTTTTCTCCCTCTCTGATGACTTCCCATTCTGTTTTCCCTCCCTTCCCCTAGAGTTCTCTGTGCTGTTTCTTATATTCCACACATAAGTGAAACCATGATAATTGTCTTTCTCTGAGTCCACAATAGCGAAACTTTGGAAAGAGACAAGATGTCAATTTTTTTATAATTAAAATGGACTTTATTGTCTGCCAGAAGCATGGCTTATTCAATTAATTATGCATGAAATATAGGTTTATATATTTTATAACTGTAAATAATGGTCCAATGAATAACTACCGCATATAAGTTAATGGACTATTGGGTATTTTCAGAATAATTTCCTAGAAGTAGGACTGCAGGTTCAAAGGTAAACACATGTATTTGCCAATGGTTATATCAAGTAACAATCCCAGAAGTAATTTAGGAGAATGCCTGTTTTCCCACAGCTTCTCCAAGTTAAGCTTTTATTTTTCTAGTCAAGCTTTTCATTGCTTAGTAGGATAGTTTCCATTACAGTTTTCATCTGTATTTTACTTATCCTTTTGTGGATTGCCTCTTCATGTATTTGCTTTTTATTTTGTATTTTTTATGATTTTCCCTCAGTTTTACAGTTACGTGTATATTTGATAGTATTAAACCTAAGTTAGCTCTGATTATCTATGTGACAGTGCAACTTTAATGTAGATGCTCTATGTTTTAATTCCTTCCCCTATAGATTCTTTTTGTTTTTTTAAAATTTTTTATTTACTTATTTGTGAGAGAGCAGAGCAAGCTAGCGAGTGAAAAGTGCAAGAGTATGGGTGGGGGCAGAGGGAAAAGGAGAAGCGGACTCACCGCCAAGCAGGGAGCCTAATGCAGAGCTGGATCCCAGGACCCTGAGACAACAACCTGAGCCGAAAGCAGACCCTTAACAGACTGAGCCACCTAGGTGGCCGTCCCATAGTTTCTTTTTAATTATGTACTAGATATATATAGTTATGATTTTCAAAGAATTTCAATATGAACTTTTGAATCTACACATTTTTTTGTATTTTATCAGAATTATACTGAGTATATAAAGTAACTTAGAACTGGCATCTTTAGAATATTTAATTCCTTCTCCAAGAATTAGAGATGCTTTTCTATATGTTGAAAGTCTACTCTTTTGTCTTTCTTTTATGTTTTTATATCTTCCTCATAAAGATCTTGCCCATCTATTTTAGGTTTATTTCTAAAGATTTCATTTTCTCACTGGATACTGTAAATAGAGTTTGTAAAATGTTTGTCTTCTTACTGGTTATTATGTATGTCTATGTGAACCTAATTTTAATTTTTGACCTGCTACCTTGGCAAATTGGTTATTTCTTTAGTTATACATATGAGTAGTCCTCAATTTCAACTGTGATTTATATCATCTGAAAATAAGATGATACCCCTTCTTTTCTTATTCTAAAACTCTGACATTTCTTGTCTAATTGCATTGCCTAATAACAGCAGTTGTGTCCATTATAGAAGTAATGGTCATCCTTGTGTTATTCCTAATCTTAGTAGATGTATCACTTGTTTTTCAACTATAATCAAGATTCAGGCTTAAGGAATATGTTTTACCTATTAAGGAATAATCTTTCAGTTCCTGTTCCCTTAATGTTACTATCAACAATGTATATCCAATTTTTTAGTCTTTTTTCTATAACTATGGAAAAAAATTGTAAGTTTTTTTTTTTCTTGATGATTTTATCTTGTGGTAAAATACACATAAAATTTACCATTTTAACTGTTTTTTAAGCGTCAACTTGGTGGCACTAAATACATTCACATTAATATGCAACCATTACCACCATCCATTTCCTGAACTTTTTCATCTTTCTAAGCCAAAACTCTGTACCCATTGAACATTAACTTCTCTTTCCCCTCTTCCTTCGTCCCCTGGCAACCATCATTCTACTTCCAGTCTCTAGAATTTGACTATTTTATATACTCATTTAAGTATATAAGTAGGATCATATAGTATTTGTCCTTTTGTGAAAGGTTAATTTTACTTAGTATAATGTTTCTAAGATTCACCCATGTTGAAGCATATCAGAATTTCCTTCTTTTTAAGGCTAATATTCCATTGTATGTATAGATCACATTTTGTTTATATAACAAGTCTATTATGGACACTTGAGTTTCTTCCACCACTACACTATAAACATGGGTGTACAATTATCTATTCAACGTCCTGTTTTTATTTCTTTAGGACACATACACAGAAGTACACTTATGGATCATATGGTAGATCTACGTTAATTTTTTTCAGGAATCACCATACTTTTCTCTACAGTGGCTATACCACACTACATTTCCAACAGCAATGGAAAAGGTTTCAACTTTTCACATTCTTCCCAATACTTATTTTTTCTTTTTCATTTTTGTGTTGTTTTCAATAACAGCCATCCTAATGGGTGTGAAGTGTTATCGTGGTTTTGAAGATGGCTTTCTTTACATCTACTATTATGATATAATCACATAATATGAATTATAATATATGTTATATAATAGTAATGTATGTCATATTAAAACAGCATTGAACTATTAAAGTAAATCTCACTTTATCATGATTAAAGATTTCCTTATGTGGAATTAAATTGTTTAATAATATTTTATTTATTAATTTTCTATTTCTTTAAATATGTTTTGGTTGAAAACTGAATTCAGTTGCTGTAGCTGAGGTGAAGAAATGTTTCTGGAGAGTAGCTGGCAGGAAAAATTAGCAAAACAAAAATAATAAAATCTTTTCTATCTACTCCCATACAGTTTCTCCTCCCATCCCCCTATTGATGTAACCTCCAGAACGCTGTCTCACAGTATCCTAGCCTTGCTGTCACAGAACAGGGTATAGAAGCTTGGGTTTAGGTCTGGAGGCCTTTTCTAAAAACATATATTTATTTTGCTACATTGTTTCATATTAATTGCACTTGATCAAAAAAGATATTCCTACGATTTGTACTTCTTCTCTAAGCTGCTAATGGTCTGTAATTACTGTGAAAATATTATGTGTATATGTGTATGTACAGCAAGAAGGGAATAAGGAGTAGACTTTATGGTGCTATAGTGAAAAACAAGAATTTTACAAGCTTATACTCAACAATATCTTATTAATTGCTCATTACCTTCATTGGCACTAAAATTTTTATTCAAATTATTTTGATGTTCTTTTGAGACATCTTTTTCATTGTATGTCCAAATACATTTCTATTATTTCACAATTATTATACTGAAAAAAAGAAAATTTCTCTGCTTAAGCATTAACAATGTTACAAGCTTACATCATGGAGCAAAAAAGAAATAGCCTGCTTTTATCAACTGCAAATGTACTATCTATGTTCCTTTTGGTGTCATATCTTTTTACTAAAGTAATTTTTATTTGATTCTTTGTAAAATCAGTTTCCTTCCAATCCCTTTATTGAAGGTCAAAATGTTCAGGCTTTATCTGAATTTCTCACAAATTTTAAATAGCAGCAATTCAATTTTAGTCATTTTTCAGCGGGCAGAATAAAGAATACTATGAAAAATCTTCAACTATTTAGAATTAAATTATGCTCTAACTGCAATTTAGCAGGTTTTAGCCTTCTGTCACTACTTGACCCATATGAAAAACAAGTCTTCATATTGTCTGTGGTATTTCTGATTTCTTTTTTAGTTTCCTAAAGAATTACACCTACGTGTTCAAAGGTAAAAATTAGAAGATTTCCAATTTTTCTCTAGGAGTAAAAACACCCCAAATTTGTGTTTTATTTTTACTTAAGAGAGTCTAAAAGAACAAAAGAATAGACACAGAAATAGAAGACATGTGAATCACAGTTAATATTTACATTTAAAATCACAGTTCATCCCTACATTTAAGGAAAATACTCAGATTTTAAGTTTCTTTTATGTCAATGTAATTGTTCAAATAACTGCTTCAAAATGTGTGTAAATTACAGTTGTCAATAGAAATGATTAATTTAAATTAAAGATTTACTTGATGAGTGTTTAATGAAGGTAGAATTTAAAGAGCTGGGTACAGGTGTAAAGGACCACAGGGATTTGAAGCAACGGTGTGGTAGTAGCTTCAGTAAAAAGCCATTAGACCCATAGGCCTAAAGGGGAAGACAATGGTGTTACCAGATTTGCGAGTCCAAGAAACAAGTGACCATGTGACATTAATCAAACACAGTAACTGCTAGAACGATGACAATGCAGAGAGCAAGAAGGGGAATATATCTCTAATGTATTTCTCCATCTGTCTTCTAATCTCCTATTGAGGTTTTCTACATGCTGAACCCAAGGGAAAATCAGAGGGTAAGGAAACCTACCATCATGTAATATGTAGTGATTTTAGGTATTTCATTGTGAGTGCTGTTAATGTAAATTGTACTGTGTTTCTAATTTCAAATTCCATTTTAATCATTGTTGGTATATAGGAAAGTGACTGCCTTGGCTTAAATAGTCCCTCAAAGCTATGCATTTATTATTATTTAATAAAGCCATATTTATTGCTCAAAAATGAGCATATACATCTCCTATACTGTGTAATGCCTTTCATTTTATTTGCCAAATATGCCACGAAGAACCATTTCTGGTATACTAATTGCAAAAGGTTCTTCAATTCTCCATTCCTCCTCACGCTCAACCCTTTGCAAGTAAAACTACTTTTGTACCATCACATGGTAGAGGTAATTTTCTTTTCTAACTTAAGCTATCTTCATGTCCTGCTTTGCCCAAGAGAATGTGATGTAAATGCCACTGTGTCTGACTTGAGCCCAGACTTCAAGACACCTGGAACATTTTCTCTAACTCTTCCTTATGAAGAACATAACCACTTCAGTAGAACCGAGTTTGGTCTCTGCTGAAGGAGGACTGAGAACACATGGAGGAGAGCCAAATTCTCCTGCCAAACTATCTTAGATCAGCCTGATCAGCCTGCCTATTCCCAGATAGAGCTCAGCTAAATTCAGAACAGCCTCCAACCAATCTGCAGCTCAGCACAGATATATGAGTAAGAAAAGCTAAAATCAGAATAACCATCCAGTTGATCCATGTAATTGTGAGAAATAACAGATTCATATTGTTTTAAGCCACTAAATTTTGTTGTATATGGTAAGCAACAAAGTTCACCGGTCTCTATATTTATATTGATTTTGATTTTTGTGGAGGGAAATTAATAAGCAGAGATGTTAAGTACAATAAAAATCATACATTTAAGAGATACTTTTTAGTGCAAAACACAACTCCTCCATTTATGCACATTACATAAATATATAACATTATGTATAAATGTATAACACTTATGTATAACAATGAAGCATCATGGCTCAAACTGAAACAATTACTGTTTGTCTCAGTCATTGTTATAACTTTATCACTAAAGAGTATTTTCACTGGTTACATAACTCTAAATTGGCAATTATTTTAAACCAGTTTATTGAAGATAGTATTCCAGTCTTCTGGTTAGTATTTTTTATGACAAGTGAGTCATCAATTCCCTTTTAAAGTAATTTTTTCTTCTTTCTCAGTTTTAGAAGTTTTTCTCTTTGCCTTCATCTTGTTGTTATTGTTGCCTTATTGTGGTATACATGATCATTTATTTCATTTCTTTAACTTAATGTTAATAATGTTTTCCAGGTGTCAACTGTCTCCAAATGCTGGACTTGCATGTCTATATTCCCAACATCTGAATTTTGTCCCTTTAACACTGTGCAGTCTTGTGTAATTCTAAGATAACTTTAAGCAAACATTTTCTAGTTTTTGTTTGGTTGGTTGGTTTGGTTTTTCTAATCGTTCTCAGATGGGAGATTTGTTGCACATAACAATAATCAAAGCAGTAGTTTCTATTATTAATTTTGTAATTTTCATTATTATAAAATATTTACTGTGTTCATTTGTATATTCTAATAAGGTATATATAAGGCATATAGAATTATAAAACAAACTATGTACCATTCACCCAGCTTAAAAAACAGAATTCTGCTTCTGTTTTCCTTCTAAGCTGTACAACTAGTCCTCTCTTTCCTACCCTAGGGTAAACACTATTCTGAATGTTGTACTTATTATTTCTTTGTTTTTTTTTATTATAGCTTTGATTCACATTGATATTTTCTTCAGACACACATTACTAAGTTATGCATGTCTTGGGACTTTGCATGGATATTATCCTATTGTAGTACACATAACTCTGGCACCTACAGGTGTCCAACCATAATCGTTAGAGCCTGGAAAAAGGGACCTTGCAGATGTAATTAAAGTTACAACCTTAATCTGAGATGGGCAGGTTAACTTTGAACATCCTTGTGGTCCCAATTTAATCATGTGAGACCTTGGAAGCAGTCCTTTCCCTGCTATAGTGAAGATGTGATGAGAGAAAGGTAAGTAAGATGTTATGCCCCTACCTATGAAGATGGAGAAAGAACACAAGAGCCATGGAATAAGGCAATTTCTAAAACCTGGAAAAAGCAACAAAACAGATTTTCCTTGGAGCACCCAGAATGAAATACAGCCCTGCAGATTCTTTGACTTTAACACAGTGAAGAATTTAACTGTGTAGAATTTCTAACAAAAAGAACTGTGAAATAATTTGTGTTGTTTTAATTCACTGAGGTTGTCGTAATTTGTTAAGATTTTATTTATTTATATGAGAGAGAGAGAATGAGAGATAGAGAGCACGAGAGGGAAGAGGATCAGAGGGAGAAGCAGACTCCCTGCTGAGCAGGGAGCCCGATGTGGGACTCGATCCTGGGACTCCAGGATCATGACCTGAGCCGAAGGCAGTCGCTTAACCAAGTGAGCCACCCAGGTGCCCCAGTTTGTTGTAATTTGTTATGGCACCAAAAGATAAGTAATACACCTACTTTATGTATTTTTTTGCAACTTGTTCTTTTCACTCAAGATTATTTTTTATAAGTACCCATGTTAACACAACTACCGTATTTCATTGTTTTTTATACTGATCTATTCTATTGCACAAATACACTACAATTTATATATCTATTTTCTTATTAATGGTTACTTTAGTATTTTCTTTTTAAATGGCTATTATAATCAGCAAACCCACTTCTGCGTATTTATCTAAAAACCCTGAAATCAGGATCTTGGAAGATACATTTGCATACCCATGTTTATCGCAGCATTGTTCACAATAGCCAAGATGAGGGAACAATCTAGATATCCACCAATGGATGAAAGGATAAAGAAATATTTACAGTGGAATATTAATCAGCCTTAAATAGGAAAAAGATCCAGACATATGCAACCACAAAGATGAACCCAGATGACCTTATGCTAAGTGAAATAAGCCAAATATTGCATTTATATGAGGCATTCATATAATAGAGTCAAATTCATAGAAGCAGAGAGTAGAATGGTAGTTATTAGGAGCTGAGGGGAGGCAGGAATGGGAAGTTGCTATCCAATGGGTATACAGTTTCAGTTATGCAAGATGAGTAAGTTCCAGATATCTACTGTACATCATACATATAGTTAACAATATTGTATTGTACACTTAAAATTTTGCTGAGAAAATAGATCTTGTGTTAAAAGTTCTCACCAAAATAAAATAAATTCAATTAAAGCATATAGAGAATGTATTTTATGTGTTTTGTGGTGCAGATAAGCAAGAATTCCAACCCCTTCAGGGTGTATTTAGTAAGTCATTTTGCTTAGTCACAGTATAAGCATAACAAAGGTTTATGATATTCAACATGAAAGCAAAAATGTACAGAATTAAAAGCAAACATAAAATAGAAATTAGTAACAAAGGCAGATGTTGGTCACCACCAAGCTTTATAAAATAAGACCTGCTTATTATAATAAAAAGGATAAAATAAATATTACTTGAAATAAAAACTGGTAATTTCACTCACTAAAATCTTAAATACGTATATATGTATAGGAAAATATTCACAGGCATATTATATTTTTTCATGAATGCAAGGTTATTTTAATATTTGAAAGTGTAGTTAAGCACAATAGCTGAAAGAAAACTCACCATCTTAAGATATTTAGAAAGATATTTAAAGTCAACAGTGATTCATAAAAACTACTTTAGAAATTTGGCACTGAAAGTAGAGGGAGAAGATTTAAAGTAACTGCCCTACAGTCTATTTTTTTATTATTTTTTAATAGGTGATGATGCAAGGCAATTGGGTATAATCACCTTATCAACTAAACCTTCTTTCAGTAAACAGATTAATGATATTTGCTAGAAAGGAGAAATCATGTCTCTCTAACACCCTTAGCAGTGCTGCTGGCTAAGGATTTTCTAGAGTAAATAGAACACAGGATCTATGAGGTATGGCTTCTGAAGACAGCCATGTAGACAGACGTTTAAGTCCCAGAGGTTAAAAAACAAAGTAGTTACATAATTAAATCTCCCAAGATAATCTTAAATATTAAGAAAAAATGATAGAAATTGATTACTGTATTAGTTCCTATGGCAATCACAATCTTGGTGGCTAAACTATGACAGCAATTTATTCTCTCATAGCTCCTGAGGATAAAATTCCAAAATCTATTTTATTGTGCTGAAATCAGTGTGTATCACCAGCAGGGCCACAGTCTCTGCTGAGCCTTTAGGGTAGAATCTTGACTGCCCTGGTGGCTGTAAGCATTCCCTTGCTTTTGGTCACATCACTCCAATCTATCTCTGTGGTCCCATTATCTCTTCCTATTCTTTTGATTATGTCGAATCTTCTACTGCCTCCCTCTTATAAGGATGCAAGTGATTACCCAGATAATCCAGGATAATTTCTTCATGTCTTTAATTTAATGATCTATTCAGTCTTTTTTTTCTCATATAAATTAATATTCATAGGTTCCAGAGATTTGGGCATAAATATTGTTTGGAGGGCCACTATTCAGTCTACCATACTGATTTTACTTTAGCTCATTATTATAAAGGCTCTGATATGAAGAGGCCTTCTCCAAGACATTGGTTTGATTATATATCCACATGTACAAAATGAAACAAATACTTAAAGCATTCAGAAATATTAACTCCAAGTGAAGTGTGATATTAGATATAAAACAATATATAAATTTTCTAGATGATTTTATACACACACACCTCAGACAGGGAAAGCAAAAATTTTTATAACAGGTCATCAAACCCAACAATCCTAAAGGAAAAGATTTACCAATTAGATATTATTCACAATGGGAACTTCTGCTTATTAAAAAAAAAAAAAAAAAAAAGCCTTTGAGTTAGAAAATAAGCCACAGAATGGAAAATGATATTTAAAACATATAACCAGTAAGGGTTATGTTTTTCATATACAGTATATAAAAAGAACTCACTGAGTAAAAAAATTTAAAAATCACCCAACCCATTATATAAATGGTCAAAATATTTAAACAACTAATGAAAGAAAAAAGATATACAAATAAGAAATAAACTTATTTATGGAAAGGTGCTAAACCATATTGTTCATCATAGAAAAGTTAAACAAATGTAAAACAACCACAACCACAGTTCTGCATGGCTAAAATATAAAAGTCCAAAAATACCAAATGTTGACAAAGAAATGATGCAACCAGAACTCGCATACACTGCTTTTGAGAGTCGAAAATGTTAAAAATTCACCAGAAAATGTTTTTTTTTCATATCTACTCAAGATAAACACACACATGCACCAATAACAAGCACTTCTACCCCTAGGTGTATACCCAACAAAGTTGCATGTGCATATATACCACATTTATGCACTTGTCCCAAACTAAAACAAATCCAAAATCCCACCATATATAAAACAAAAGAAGTATTTCAGTTTATTAATTCAAAAAAATACTATGGAACAATGTAAATAAAGGAGAGTCAGCTACCAGGAATAGTAATGAATGGATCTCACAAACAACAATGAATGAAAAAAAGCAACACAAAATCATATATATTCTATGATCCATTTATATAAATTACAAAACCAGGCAAAACTAGCAATATATGTTAGAAAGTGAAAACAGCACTTGCCTTGGAAAAGATACTTTAAATAGTGACTAAGTGGCACATTACAGGAGCTTTGAGACATAAATATTCTATTAATTTAGATGGTGAAAGCAAGTTTATATCCACATACAATGCATTTAATTTACTACATGAATGTTATACTTACATACATTTTAAAGAGAAATTTCATTTTATTTTATTTAACATCTGATAATATTTTAGTAGGACAGATTTTGAGCATATTTATTCTGGCATTTATCCATTCAGTAAGACAATAAAGACATTAAAGCAAAGCATTTCTATTATAATGTAGAAGGTAAAATGCTTACATGTGTATCCTCACTTCTCTTTCTGTCTCACATACACACACACGCACAGACACACACCAATTTCTAATTCAGTCCCCTCCAGAAATGGATTTTTATTTTTTTACCATTTTGCTTACTGTAAAATGTAAATTCTCTTTCAAGACAAAAGTGAAAAGAAACAGTTGAGGGAGTAATTACAGAAAAAAAAAATCTCAATTTTGCAGGAAGGTAATTTATAACCTTAATTAACTTACATTTTCATAACATTTCTATTGATTTCAGCCTGGACTCTCAGAAGCATAACATAATAGTAGTTCTAATTTACTTGCACATTTACATTTAACAAAAATATAATATACCTAACCTTATATCACTAGGTAAATAGTCATGTTTGATTTTTATTTCTATGCATTACACTCTTCCAGGTAAAAACTGATTAAATGGGCTTGTTAGTTTCAGTTATTCTGCTATGTGCTGAACTGAAGCTTGCTTTCACTTACTTTTAAAACGACAAAACATGAAAGGGAAAATATATTCTTCAAGTAGTATTCAGAATAATTTAGTAAACAGAGAATATTATCTTATGCTTGTAAGGCACCACAAGCAAATTTAAAATCATTTTTAACATAGCATAATGCAGTTCAATTACTGTAGTTAGGACTCAGATGAAGGTAAAGAAAACAGCAAACAATTTGAAGTATTCAATTACACACACTAAATCACAGAGGCCTTTATAAAGCACAATTCTCTCAGTGCCTAAGTCTCTGGAATTAAGTTAACCCAAGAAAAAATTTTTTCAGAAGCATTAGAAATGCTAGTTTTTATTTCAGATATTTTCATGGGCCTGGACTTTTCTGTATTATTTCTTTCTTCCTCAGTCAAATGTTTGAGATAAATATGTATTATCTTCCCTTCATGGAAAGGCCACCGAGACGCTAAGTATAAATTTTAAGTTCAGTAACACCAAGTGTTTAAGTTGGAATTCCAGCCTCGGTATATTTAACCCTGGGTCCTTCGTGGTGACGAAAACACATGTTATCGGGCGCCTGGGTGGCTCAGTCGTGAAGCGTCTGCCTTGGGCTCAGGTCATGATCCCAGGGTCCTGGGATCGAGCCCCGCGTCGGGCTCCCTCTGCCCCCCCCCCCCCCGCTCATTCTCTCTCTCAAAAATAATAAAGGCTTTTAAACACATGTTTTCTTTGGTAAGCTATTAATAAATTCCCAATTTGTCCACATTTCTGCTTTTCTGTGTAATTCACCTTAAAGAGATGGAAATGACGAAAGCCACCTACCTCAAGATCCAGGAGAGCTCATAAACTTTGCAGAGCGTCCTCAAGAGAAAAGCCGGGAAAGTGACCAAGGCCGCACCTCAGCCCAGAGGAGCCATGGAGGCAAGGTCAGCTGATCGCCTACACTGCTCCCTTCCGGGCCTCAGCCTCCAGCAGGTCTGTCTGTGCTTTGTTCTTCGTGGCAGCTGCCTGCCTTCTCCCGCTGACTCAAATGTGAGGAGGACCCTCACTGGGTCTCTCTCTCCACTGGCTCTGAGTGACTACAAAAGCCCCGTGTGGAGCCCGTCAGGTGGGGGTCCCGGCCCTGCTCTCACTCAGGCTGTGGGAAAGCTGGCTCTGGCTTAGCTCCGCTCCGGACCTCCATGAGGCTCGCTCACCCGCGTGCTGCCGGCAAGGCGAGCCTTCCAGTCAAGTCACCAAGGGAGTTGTTCCAAGAGGTATTCAGGAGCACGTGACTGCTGGTTGACTCAAGCTAGATCCGGGCAATTTGAGGCTCTTCGCCCCCTCCTCTGTCTTGGACTATAGGCTCCGCCCCCTAGTTTCCACCGTGAAATTGCTTCGAATGGCTTACCCTTGGGAGAGCAAAGTGTTGTTGGGACCACCTGGCACATACAAGTGGCCGAACCACGTTAAACCCTCTACATAAACTTTGAGATTCTGGAAGGTGGTCAGGAGATCTACTCACCAAGGACAAGGCTCCCAGGTAAGTTTCCGTGCTTGTTACTGCCGCCTAGTCTAGAATGGGCTGTTTCTTCAGTCTCTCTCTGCCCACTGTGTATGGACGCCAGTTTGTGAACTTACAGAATCCCCTCATGCTGTCCCTCACCAGTAGGGAATGAGGCCACACAAATGGGGTAGCTGCTGCTGGGACCCTCCACCTCAAAGCTTACCCGAGTGGCCTATGACTGTTGATAAAATTTGTCAAAAAAAAAAAAAAAAAAAAAGATTCAGCACAAAACAAAAATAACTCAACCTGTTATTTTTTTAACAGAAAAATTGGGAAAATAAATAATCCTTTCACTTCAGAAGTTTGCGGACACAATAAAATACAGTTGACAGTGAAATGTAAATGTCAAATTTATGAGTCCTAAAGGAAAAAAAATAACGAAAACTTATTTCTAGTAAGCCTGGTGAGTAAGGGTCACTCAGGAGTCCTGTTCACTTCTAGGTTCTGTTATTTATAAGATCTGTGACTTTGGGTGAGATATTTAACTTCTCTGGGAAATGTACTTAATGATAGGGTTGTTAAGACTATAAAATTAATATTTGCAACTTAAATTAGTGCCTGCGACAAGATAACTGCTATATATAGCAGTTATTATTGTAATTAGTCTGTTTTCAAAATACATTATAAAGTGGGAGGAAAAAAGCTTATTATATTTAAAAGGAGAAAACTCATGGAAAAGTTCGGGGATCAGGTCTTTTATCCATTTGTACTGCTCTATGACCTTGGTTAAGGCATTATTCTCTGAGGCCTAATTTCTGCATCTATGAGAAAAGTGTAATTTCAGAGGACCTTTAAGATGGTTGTATTTAATAATAATTTTTTTAAATGAAAGAATTAGACTGTTATTCAATTTTGTCTCTGATACCAATTTACTACTTTTCTACAGGTAAAAGGAAGTTTTTAAAAAATGGATAAAATCAATATTGAGCTATACTATCAAGAATGCTCTTACATGCTCAATTTTTAGTTTCTTTCCTAATTAAACCCTAATCTGACTGAGAGATTTAATATAAAAGGTAGGGGAGAAATAAAAACCTCATTATTTTATAAAACTCAGAAGACAGTGCAAAAGTGATAATCAGTATACTAATTATATTGGTCATAGCAAAAAATGATAGTGAATTGTAGCTAAATTATAGATCAAATAATTACAGTTTGCTTATAGAAAAAAATGAATTGTTTTTAGATTGTGCTAACAGGAATGATATAAACTGCTATGGGTAAGGAAGCTACAGTCAGCTCTCATTCTTGCAGTAATTATCTTTTATAAAAGTGCCTTGACCCTGAGTGAATACTGAACCATTTTTCCAGCAGGACATATAGGGTTAGATTACTGTAAGCCTTTGGCCATAACTTTTATTTTTTACCAACTAATCAATGCATAACCTTGTTTTATTGTGTTTCTGTTTAAAAAGAAAACACTTATTTTTTTTAAGATTTTATTTATTTATTTGGAGAGAGAGAGAGCACAAGCAAGGGGAGCGGCAGGCAGAGGGAGAAGCAGCCTTCCCGCTGAGCAAGGAGCCCCATGAGGGACTCGATCCCAGAATCCTAGGATCATGACCTGAGCTGAAGGCAGACACTTAACTGGCTGAGCCACCCAGGTGTCCCCAAAAGAGCTTATATTTAATACATACTTTTATTCGTTAACAATGAACTCATTTCCAACAGTTCTATAACTCATGCTTCAAGCTTATCTTAGACATATATTTTCTCGGTAAGGTGCACCACAACCTTCTTAGGAACACTGGACAGTACCTTAGTACTATATTTAGGAACCATTTTAAACAGTGAAACACCAAAAAAAAAAAAAAAGAAAGAAAGAAAAAGAAAAAGTAAAAATATGGCATGATATAGACTGCAGAACAGACACTTGTGTACAGTATGAGAGGATTACCTTGTTCCACTTCATCTGGGAATACAGCACAAGGTGACTCAAGCTTTTCAAACAGGTATGTCCGTGAATGACTAAAAATGCATTAAGAACACATTGTGGGTTACAGAGAGATTGTAGCAGGTGGACAGATTTGCAAATATGGATCTGCTAATAATGAGGTTGCACTATATTTTATGCCATGTTCTGGTTCTCACTTCAAAGATGTTTAAAAAAAAAGATACTGTTTCACTCTTGCCTATTTCTAGATATTTTTTTGCGGACACATAAACATAAAGCTAAGCCATAAACATAGTATATAAAGATAACTGTAATACATAAACATAAAGCTAAGTCAAAAATACTCATTACCCTGTTAAGCCATTTATCCCAGGTCTTCAGACTTACTATTTTACCATTTTACTAAGATGAACATTGACTCTCCTCTAAGAATTTTGTTTTGGTTCACACCTGTGAATTTCAGGATCTTAAGCTGCCTTCTGTAGGGTAACCCACTTAAGCTTTGACTACCAGTTCTTCAGCTAAAGCCACGTGATGACTTCTCAGAATATGCAGCCTCTACGTAGGTATTCCATTCAATACGCAAAAGGGAGGAGAATTTATATGGTAGTCATATAAGCATCCATGCCATAAATTCCCACAATCACTTATGCCTTAAATTATTTCCTGCTTAAAACATTTGATCTTTCATCTTTACCATATGAATCTGGAAGATAAACCAGGTAGGCTATGGCACTTGGCATCTTCTGCCCACTCCTCTGACCTTGATAATTCTTGTGTATTGGTACCATGAACAAATAAATACACAAACAGAATACATACCAAGAATTTCATGGGGTAATTTTAATTATTAAATTTCTATTACCTTGGTCATAATTATTGATTGATATGGCTAAGTAGAAGACTCTACTCATGAATATCATTTGGAAGTGATAATATAATTTTATGGTTACGTTTGTTTAAATAAAAAACAACTTAAGTCTTTTCATTGAAAAGACCTGCAAATAATCACGAAATCTATAAGAATGATATCCAGAGTGCCAAGATTCTGGTTTCTAAAATAGCATTTTAAAAGACATTTGTTTACCTCAAGCTACTGAGGATATTCTACTGTGTTAACTTAGAGAATGTATAAACATTTCTGTTTTAGATTTGGGCCTGCAATACTACTGAAAGTGATTTTTTGTGTGTATGGTGTCAAGTATGGGTAATGATATATTTTTTCCCATGTCAATATTCAACTGATCCTGTACACTTTAATGAAAACACTAGTAGTCAAAAAAGACATGACTAACAAGTAAATCTGTTTTTGTATGACACGTGAGCTAAGAAGATTTTTTACATTTTTAAATAGTTGGAAAAAATAAAAAGGATAATATATGGTGACATGAAAATTGTATGACTCAATTTCAGTGTTCATTAATACAGTTTTATTGAAGCACAACCATGACCATTTGTTGACATCTTTTGATGTTTTTAGGTGGAATTGAATAGTTGCAATAGAGTCAAAATCAAAAATTTTGTGATAAATTGACAAAAATCAAGTGACTATATATGATAGGGTAATTTCCTGAACTCTCTAGGTGACTATTTATTCTATGGGCTTATCTTCACACCAAAAACACACTCAACTAATTACCATAACTTACCAATTACCTTGATATTTTAAAGTTTAATTTCTCCAATTGTGTTGGACATAGCTATATTAGGCTCTTGCTGTTTTGTATCTTTTAAAAATTTTAGTATAAACATATTAATTTCCACACAATGTAGCTCCTGGATTTTGATTAGGATTGTGTTGAAATATATAGATCAATGGGGGAGAATTTATATATTTGTGATAATGAGATTTCCAAAGCATAAATATGAAATAGCTTTTATTAATTTAGTTTCCTTTTTAAATTTCTCTCAGTAATGTTTAAGAATGTTGGTGTATATATCTTCTGTATCTTTTATTGTATTAGTTTATATATTTGGTGTATTTTTATTTCATGATAATATATTAACATACATATATATATACATGGGAAAGTAGTTTATGTAGAAATTTCTTTAAATTTCCTATGTACATGATATTGTTGCCTGTAAATATTGACCATTTTTATTTCCTTATTCCAACACCGCTAATTTTTATTTCATTTCCTTGCCTTTGTTGAAATAACTTTCTTGGTTCCACATGGAGCCACTACTGCCTGGGGTGCCATGTCAGCAAAGTGAAACAACATCCCATGTCCTTTTAAATGTTCTCTTTGACTAGAAACACAGTATATCCAGGGCACCTGTCCCCAAACATCAAGCCAGCTCTGGGCCTTCTCACCTCAAACAAGATTTACTATGGCCCCAGCCAATCAATTATTTTATATTTTTCTCTTCTTTATTCTTTTTCCTATAAAATCTTCCTGCCTTCCACTCCATTTTGCAGTTATCCAAGAGAAGACAGTCCACTTCATGAAATGTTAAATAAAGTTTATTTGTTATGACCTAGATTGTTTTCTTTAATCACTTTTAACAGTTTTTGCTGACAAGGAATGGGATCTGAAGCTGAGTGCGAATGACATGCAAGACAAATTGCACAGGCCAGGCACCCATGGAAGCCTTTGAATTCACTCCTCCTCTAGTCTTTACCAAGGCCATGGGTAAGTCGCTGTCAGATTTGAGCTCCGCCCCGTTGGCGTGCACCTCTCTGATCCAAACTTTATTTAAAAAACATATGTATGTGTAAAGGGTGGCAGCCGTTGGGGGACTCACAATGCCTTGAGCTAGGTAAACAGCATTAAATGCTGGGGAAGTTGGACAAATAGATTAAGACCACAGATTTGGACTGTTCTGAACATTAAAATCAAAGTCTTAATAGGCATAGGTTAGACTGTTAAATTCCATTGGGCATCTGTCACTATAAAGAAATCTTCAAGTGAAAGTTGTAATAGATCTATTGCTAATGGTATCGTGGAAGCTAAAGCTGCAAAATTGGTGGGCGTAAATCAAGCACTTAAAAGCTGTTAGAGTGCTGTCTACCTAATTCAAAGACTCCCATGGTAAGGTAAGTTGGTCATGGGATGACTTAGATTGGCACTAGGTCACCTGCCAACCTGAGAAAATTTCCATGCAATGAGGTACACTGTAAAACACCACAAAATCCCCAATCCAGCAGCAAATCCCCCTTAGGTGTTAATTTGGCTCTGAGGAAGTTTAGCTGAAGAGATGGGGTGCTCAAGTTTCATAGAATTGAGCATGCCCCCTGCTTATTTTATGTTTAAGAACTGTAGCCCAGGATCTGTAGACATCTACAAAAATGGTAAAATCTTACTAAGACAACCTAGAATTACAATGGCTACTATGGGAAGTGTTCCAGTTAGATAAAATTGTTCATTTGAGAAGTTCAGTTCAAAGCAAGGGTTCCTAAATCAAACAAACAGAATGGGATATCTATTTTAATTGGCATAAAGAAACTCCCAAAAGTCTCCAAGATTCCAAAATAGCTTTGTCGAAAGATTCATTGTATAAAGCTAATAAAAAATTAAATACACAAGAGGTACCTAAATATAGTCTTATAAGACTGAAGTGAATCCTGCCCCTCCCCTTAATCCTTCTTTTCCTGAGTACTCACAGTCCACCAGTCCTCTATCTGAATTGCCTTTCCACTTTGAAGAGACCACAAGACCATAAACAGAAGTCTACCAAGTTAAAGGTCTTACAACTGCAACAGCTCCAAGACCTTAAAGCTAAAGCAACACCTAGGCCTCCCCTGTTTCACCCTCCTAGGGGTCCATCATCAGAACACTGGCCCAGAAATCAGTGTCTCACTTGCAGTCAACTGAGACACTGGAAAAAAAATAGCGTCCTTGAAGGTTTTGTGAAAATTCTTCCACACCAACTCGAATGTCCCATATCTGCACTCCAAGAAGGGCCCCCATTAAGAGACTCTTCCAGAATTGATGGGATCTCAAAGGATTCTCCAGTCAACTTCTACTAGTTATTCCCTTAAGCAGCCAAGGGGAAAGTAAAATTAATGGAAAATCTTGCCAAATTCTGGCAGATACCAAAGCTATATGCTCTACTTTAAACCCCACTCACTCCAGAGTCCACAGATGGGTTCCTGGCAGAAGCCAGTGATGGGTAATATTTCTTACTAGAGTTAGTTCTTTCAGCTTTCTGCAATGCCTAGTCAAGAAAGGAAGGTAAATTTCATGATACTCATGCCTTTCCAAATCCAGTCTGGATTTGGTTTTGGGGTGCTTACTGGTTATTGATCCTTACTGTCTTAGGGGCAGCAATTGCCTTCTTGTTTGTCTCATTTTGTGTTCTGAGAATTTGACTTGGCTTTCTGCCTGCCTAGGGCATGCAGGTTTTGGTTCTTGCATAAGCAAGCAGTTCAGCCATCAGGTTGAGGGCCCAAAATTATGGTCAGACAGAAATGTGGGTTGCATGTGACTAGAGAGGAGTAGAAAGAAATGTGGGTAGTACTCCATTTATCCTACTGACTGTTGCCAGCTCTCAGGGGGTCTTAAGTCTTTCGATTTTGGGAGGGAGGTATTTTTGGGAGTGGATCTCAGGGGAATAGTATCATTCTCACCCTCTTAGGGAATGCCTCTTTTATCTATGGAGTTGTTCAGTACTTCCATGAATATTCATTTTTTTGTAGTGGCTAAAGGTATTTGAAAGGATTTTTTTTAAGTTAACCCTACGGTCAAATGTTGTCCAAATTGGAAGCTAGTATTCAGATCCTGATAGGATTTTCTTTTTTTCTTTTCTTTAAATGAAACTATCTACCCAAAGGGAAAGAAAAATATTTCAAAGATAAACAGCTCTAAATCTAGAACATAATGAACTTTGTGATTTCTGTCTTACTCAGCAAACCAAAAGTTGGATAACTCTAAAGTTTCTGTAAATACTCCACTTGACCAGAAATGCAGGATATCCAGTCAGTCATTTCCCAAATTCTAAGCCAACTCTGGGCCTTCTCACCTCAAACAAGGTTGACTATGTGACCCCAGCCAATCTGATATTTTCTATTTTTTCTCTTCCTTGTTCATTTTTTGTCCTATAAAAGCCTTCTGCCTTCTGTGTCATTTTACAGTTCTCCAAAAGGGGATTGTTCACTTCATGAAAGTTTGTTTCATTCACCTAAATTGTTTTCTTTATTTAACACCTTATTATTCTGACTAATATCTTCAGAGCATCACAAATATAGTGAGTATCTCCTTCTCATTCCTATGTCAGGGCTAAAATTTTCCATATATTGATATTTTTTATTTGTTTTGTTGTAGGGACCATTTATGAAATTGAGAACTGTTCTATTCTTGTCTTTCTAGCAGCTTTAATTACAAATTGATGTTAGTTTTAATACTATTTTTCACCTATTACTATGCTTATGATTTTTCTCCTTTTTACATTAGAGTTGTGAATTTTGTTTTTAAACATCACACACATATCATGCAAACTAACTTGCCTAAACACAAAACCAAGTTTATAAGATAATCAAGTAAATAAGTGCAGAGAAATCTTGATACTTCTAACCATTGGTAGCTCATTGCATTACACCTTAAGAATAGTTTCCTTAGAAGATAGAAAGGTATGTAAGGTTTTAACATGTGCTGATTTTAGGTCTTCCAAAGGGCATATCAGACCTATATACTTAGAGCTGTCTCTTTTTCTTATTGTACCAAAGGTCATTTTTGTCATATTATCTGATTAATCTCTTAGATTTATTTGTGAATAGATTGAAATTAATTAAATAAAATAAGAAGAGTCACTACTTACACTAATCCCTTAAAATGGTAAAAATGTCAATTTACCTACCTGAGTAGGTGTTACCTGATAGGATTGAACAATGTAGGGGTTATAAATATAGTTCGTAATAGGACCAAAAGACCTAGAATTCGTCTTGAGTTGTTATTTTTTTAAAGATCCCCAAGAGAATTTTATTTGTAGATTATTCATGCATTCAAAAAATAATTTTGACACCTATTTTGTACCCACAACTCTTCTAATCACTAGGTATACAACAGTGAAAAAAAACATGACCATCTCATAGAGCTTAGAGTCTGAACATAGATATTATATATCTTTATATATCTTCTACATCAAACTTCATACCTCAACTTTATATTTCTAAATTCCAAATCATAAATGTTACCATTTAATAAAAGGTTTTAAAAGATCAATCCATTCATGGAAAAGGGCACTTGTTTCTATAGATAAATTCAATATTCACCAAAAAATATCTTCTTTCTTATGTTCCTCAGAGAAATTATAATCTCCAAAATTCCACATCCCTTTCTTCTTGTTTATTAAATTCAAAGGACTTTTATCAAATGAAAGGAGGCCTTATCAAATATTATTCATATATGAAAGAGCCCAAAAATGCTTCTCAGATCTCAACACTGTAATATGATATAAAACCATACACATGCCAGGAGGTATCAGAGGTCAAACAAGAGACAAAGAAAACAACAGGCAGTCCTAGTTTTGCAGGGGGTCCTGATATATCCAAATTGTGATTACTATGATTTAGTTATATAATACCAGTCCCCCAACAACAGAGTTGATTTCAGTCACCACAGAATATCAACTAAGTAACTGCATGAAATATGTCCTTGCTGCTAACTCTTCAGTTCACAAATCACTATATAAATAACACATGTGCATCCAAATCCATGCTCAGCCTTACTACTTTTTTCAGTCCGTTGGTGATTGTTTACCACTCATCTGTTACTCAGTGTATGCACAGAAACAAAGGATGTAGTTTTTTTGCCTCCCTGTCTTTAAGTGATAAAGCCATGCACCATTTTTTTAAAAAATGGATAAATGAAAGAGGGAATTAATCGACAGATAAACGTATGGCAGAGAAACAAAATGTGAAAATGCTGGAAGGGAAATTAGAATCTATTATGAATAGAAACATTGAAGAAATAGCTGGCCATAGGGATACAGACATGCAGTCCTTTGAGAGACTCCTGATATGCAGCCAGAGAAACTTAATTAAGTAAACTTATTGCCATAAAAGAGGTACATGGTTGGGACAAAATGGATGAAGTTATTTCATAAGTGATGCTTGAAAAAACTTAAAGAAATTTCATAGATGTTTTACAATATTGAAAGTGCAGAGGATAAAATCTTGGGAGGTGATCCAAATTTAGAATGAGTTTGACAACATGTTAATGCATAGAAAAAGATGTTCACTCTGTACAGTAAAATATATGTGAAGAAAAAGGCAAGCATTGTTTGAACTGTATTTAAAGTTTTATGCAAGTAATAAAATAGTAATCAAATGATTAGTATTTCCCATATTTTAAATTAAAATATACTTAGGGGCATCTGGGTGGCTCAGTCAGTTAAGCGTCTGCCTTTGGCTCAGGTCATAATCCCAGGGTTCTGGGATAGAGCCCCGCATTGGGCTCCCTGCTTAGTGGGGAGTCGGCTTCTGCTGCTGCCCCTCCCCTCTGCTCATGCTCTCTCTCTCTCATACTCTCCCTCAAATAAAATCTTAAAAAACAAAAAGCATATATATTTAACCTTTGTTCCCTGTTCTAGCACAGAACTCCTAAAACCCTTAGGATTTCCTGAGTAATTAAGAGCATTTTTTGTTATTCATAATGAGCTGCCTATGATCATAACTGAGATTGTGTTGAGGAGGAACTTGTGGCCCCTAGATGGCCTCAGCGTAAGGTTGGTAACCAGAAAGGTCGAGTGATTAGAGAATTGGAACTGTGAGCCCCAGCCACCAAAGTCCAGGAAGAAGAGAGGGGGCTGGAGATTGACACCTATAAAAACTTTGGACCCATGGAGATTCAGAAAGCTTTCTGGATTGGTGAACACATTGAAGTGCTACCCTCATACCTTGTCCAATGCACCTTTTCAATTAGCTGTTCCCAGTTGTATCCTTTACACTAAACTGGTAATCATAAGTAAATATAAGTAAAATGTTTTCCTGAGTTCTGTGAGTCATTCTGGCAAATTATTGAAACTGAAGAGGGGGTTGTGGGAACCCTGAAATCTATATTCATTCAGTCAGAAATATGGGTGGCCCCTAGGACTAAAAACGAGTCTGAAGTAGGGCAGTTTTATGGGACTGAGTCCTTACTTTGTGGAGTTTGTGCTAACTCAAGATGGTGTCAGAATTGAATTTGATCATTGGACATCCAATTGGTGTCAAAGAAATGAAGAGTTAATATAAAAAATCCACACAGGGCGCCTGGGTGGCTCAGTCGTTAAGTGTCTGCCTTCGGCTCAGGTCATGATCCTGGAGTCCCAGGATCAAGTCCTGCATCAGGCTCCCTGCTCAGCAGGAACCCTGCTTGTGTTCCCGCTCACACTGTCAAATGAATAAATAAAATCTTTAAAAAAAATAAAATAAAAAATCCACACAATTTGGTATCAGCAGTGGTGTCAATAAAAAAGACATCTCAGTATTAAATAATTATTAGCTTTACTATTGTTTTATTTCATTATAAATGTATGCTGATAGATTTTAATTTTTTTTAAAGATTTATTTATTTATTTTAGAGAGAGAGAGAGAGCATGTGTGGGAGGGAGGGGTGGAGGGCAGAGGGAGAGAGAGTCCCACACATACTCTGTGCTGAGCTTGGAGGCTGAAGCGGGGCTCAATATCACGACCCTGATAGCACAACTTGAGATGAACCCAAGAATCAGAGGCTTAACCGACTGTGCCACCCAGGTGCCCCTAAAGAGTTTTTAGTGTTTTGACAAAATGTTTAAAGGTTATTGAATGATTTTCTTCCCACTAATTAAGATAGCTTTGCATGATTTCAGCTGCAGTCATGTTTTTGTTGTTACTACCATGCAAAGTGAGGACAGACTGTGTAAAATTTCCTTTGGTTATTTATCTGTTTGTCTTTGTCCTTTCATAACAAGGCAATAAACCTTAGCTTGTGTGATTTGGATAAAAAGAATATCTAAAGAAGAAACACAAGTAAAATCTTAAGTGTTTTAGGGATTCCTCAGTGCTTTGTTATTCCAGATGTAATGAAGAGAGAGGAAGGAAAAAGTCCCACTTTTGCTGAGAAGTTTAAAGCTCCTGGAGCCCTCGACTCTGGTTTTATTCTGAGTTTACTTTTTGGTCTTGAGGGGTCTAACATTTAACTAGTATTTCAATTTAGTAAGCAAGTATCTGAACAGGATAAATGTATGTTCCTTCTAAAACTATATTAAGTACCAAATGAAGAACTAATTGCATATAATCAGTGGAACAAACCCAATGTGTCCTTTCAGATAATTGTTTTGTTAAACTTGATTATCACATTGTGCTAGAACAGTGTGAGATCTAGTAAAAATATTTAAGAGTTTTAACCAAGTCTATTATTACCAATAGACAACTCAAGATATCTTTGTTATGAAGTATGGGTCCTCTAGAAATTTCATAAAAATTGCTATCTCATCTAAATAGATTAATGTGCTTGAATACCTCCTACCCATTAACTGCTGAAAAGCTGCTGTAGTGTAGAATATAACCATACATTTGTTTAAATTAATAAAAATCTATATATAAAACAATAGCAATTTTGTTTTCAGTCCTTTTACAACAGTTAGCATTGTATATCACATATAATTCCAGGACATAGTCAAATAGTCAACTCTCTTCAGAGGACAATAACAGAATTCAAGGTCTTTTTGATATATTATATTCAATGTCCAGTATAAAGTGATAATAAAATAAAATAAAATAGAAATTAGACATGAAAAGGAACAGGAAATGTGAACTAGTCAAAGGGAAAAGATGGCAAAAAACATGAAGTAACTCATGAAGTTGCGTTGAAATTAGCAGAAAGTGTGTTAAACCAGTTATAATAAATAATTTTTTAAGTATGATGAAAATATGGTCATAAGAATAGATTGGGAATCTCAGTAGAAAAGTAAAAACTGGGGTGCCTGGGTGGCATTGTCATTAAGCGTCTGCCTTTGGCTCAGGTCATGATCCCAGGGTCCTGGGATCGAGCCCCGTATCAGGCTCCCTGCTTGGTGAGCCTGCTTCTCCCTCTCCCTCTGCTGCTCCCCCTGCTTGTGCTCTCTCTCTCTCTCTCTCTGTCAAATAAATAAATAAAGTCTTAAAAAAAAGTAAAAACTTAGAAAATTAACATTTTTATAAATGAAAGTTACAATAGATTAAATGAAAAATTCACTAGATGGATTTAACGGCAGATTATATGTGATAGAAGATTAGGACAGTAATGTTAAAGATAGATAAAATTACTGAGCTAAAGACCAAAGAGAAAAATTTTGACAAAAAAACTCAAAAAAGCCTCATTATTAAGTAGGCAGTATCAACTTGTCTAACATACATGTAATTTGAACCCTACAGGGAGATAAGAAAGAAAAGGCAGAGGAAAACTTATTTGAAGTAATAAAAATGAAAAATTTTCCAAAATCGATGAATACAAACTTACAGATTCAGTAAACCTCAAGCAAAATACACACAAAAAAGCCATACTTAAGCACATAGGCAAACTTCTCAAAACTAAAAACAAAGAGTAAATCTTGAAATAGAGAAATAAAACAGATTACACAAAAGAAACAAAAACATTATGACTGACCTTTCATCAAGAGCAATAGAGACAAGAAGTCAATTGAAAAACAGCTTTAAAGCACTAAAACAAAAATAAATAAATATCAACACAGAATTCTGCATTACTGAAAGTATACCTCAAAAATGAAGGTGAAATAAAGACATTTATAAGTGAAGAACACGCAGCTACCTGAACAGTGGTTTAGTTGTTACTGCTTGTCACCCATCTTACACTCTTATCTTAGACCTGCCCATTATTACAAATAATATGAACATTTATTCTGCTTAGACAGAAAGTTTCATTTCCTTTCACATAATAGTACTGAGACAACTACAAATACTGATCCTGAAAGGAAGAAAAGAGCATGATAGAAACAAGGCCAATTGTTAGAAATTTGGCGGATTAACTTAGGAGATGAGAGTGTAGAGTAGTGCTTGCTATTTAAGAATAGCAGTAACAGGGCTGTCTTAAGGCTTAACTGATCCTGCATTCAATTTGCATGCTGAGTTTGATGCATTTGAAAATAATAGTAAAAGGTCTCTAAGTTTGGGGGGGTGAGTTCTGGTTGCTATAATGGAACTTTAGTCCTCTTGAAGTGATTTCCTTTATGTAAAGTTCACATGGGAAATCTTGAAAGAGAAATTGACTGGTTTGGGGGCTCTTACTGCTCTGTAATGGGTTTATGTTATTAGTGAAGGTCAACAATTAGAGAAAGAGAAAATGAAGAAAGCTATCTAAAGTCTCACAGTCAACCCCACCCCTTAAAAACAGCACTATCTCTTTTATTGAAACAGGGTGAAAATTTAGGTAGGCTATATAATCTTGATAATGGGATATTGGATACTCCATATTAAAGTATACTCCTCAAAGAAGATTGTCTGTATGTGAGCCAACCCCACATAATCAGAGGACTCTGATTTGTCCCAGCCAGAAAGCAATATGGCTAGAGCTGCTGAGTGAAGGAGTTGTCAAGCCTTAAATAGATTGACCTTGCTGCATGATATAGAGCACTGGGTAGGCTTCTGCCATACAGCTAAAACTGGAATATATAACCAAAGCCTTGTTTAATGAGAATTGCATGGAGCAATTCTCTCCCTTCACACCTCCTGATTCCTTTCTCACTCTCTACCTATGTATCTTTCCATCACTTTTGTCCTCATTATTCCTACTTCTTGAGAAGTCCTTTGGAGAATTAACTATTCTTCAATTGATGCTAAATGCAGTAAATTAAATTTCCCTGTCCAGTTCATGAACATGGAATTCAAACTTGGTCCCTCCAATTCTGCTTCTTGAGATTTGACTCATGTGGAATAATACAATTAATTGTTGTGTTATTTATCCTGAAAACTGTTCCAGGACATTTCCATGAATTCCTGTTATAAGATCACATCTTAGATTTCATGTCTTTGTTCCCATTCTGTCTGATACTTGAATATACAGCTTTACTTTGAAGTCTCTAGTCTTCCCTTGATCCTTTCTGTGGCTTCTGAAAATAGCAAGAGTTAGTGTCTTTGCTTATAATCAAAGTTAACTGAAACAAAATTCTTATCATTTTTTTCAAAACAAAACTTTTGTTTCGTGGCATAGAGTACAAATGATGTGCTAACATCAAATTATCTAATTCTTTATAACTACTTCTATATAATGTGGTATATTCTGTTTCATGAAAATATCAATTTGGCAAATTTTTAATGAAATTCTATTACATACACTAATCTTTTTTTTGTCCTTTTCTACAAGCATATATTACATCATTATGAAAGTTAAATGAAATACGTTCTTAATACAGGTTGATTCATTCAATATTTACACTTTAAGAAAAGTATTAAAATTAATTCTTAAATAGAAATGTGTCACAGTTATATGTCATCGTTGTAGTGGTAAGAAAGAGATATACAATGTAGTTTTGGCATTAGAAAACTCTGGGTTTGACTAATGACTAAACTATTCACTTACTGTATAAATTAGTCATTGAAATTAGAGTGTCAGATTTTCAACTACTAAAATGGATAATTATAGGACTTACCCTTGCAGGTTTATCTTTATTAATCTTGTGAAAATCAAATGAAATTATGCATTTAAAGCATTTACCTTATGCCTAGGTAATTATGATTAGATACTATATGTTGACTGCTTTTAGTATGTAGACAAGACATTCCCCTTTACATCCCCAAGCCATATGGACATTGTGATTGATATCGACTTTATTTACCATAAAACATACATGGAAAATGCAAGTGCCAGGAAGTTGAAGCTACAAAATGAAACTGAACAAAGAATTACTGACCAATTTTAGTTGCTTCATGATCTACTTACTTTATATCACTCTTAATATTTGGAATTAATTATAGATATCCTTAGTGTTTCTTACTTTTTACTAATCCTATGTTACACCCTGGAAATATGTGATATGGTTAAATGAACTCTTGTCACAAACTTTTCCTCTTTCTCCAGAGAAAGTGTTACTACTAGGAGCAGTCATCAATGACTTTGGGTATGTGTACGGTAAAATCCTGATTATTAAAACTCTGTGACCCCTAATATTAGTAACTTGGTTGCTCAAACAGATTCTATACTCATAAGTGGTGACTCCTCTGGAAAAAAAATAAAAAGATTTGTTTCTGCTTAGAATAGAAAAAGTGTTTTTGTTCTTATTTTGATTTATTTTTGTTGTTTTTTATATTATATTCATAGAAAAAAGACAAGTTTCTCATTAATACATTATAACACATTAATTCAAGTTGATTTAAAGGCTTACTGCTACCACATATAATATAATCATATCAAAAGTGCTAACCTTTTCAAGGAATATAGTTTTTATTTTGAAATAAGTTGTGTTTTAGCATGCATATTTACATTTCTTTGGGTTTTTTTAAGATTTTATTTATTTATTTTGACAGAGAGAGACACAGCGAGAGGGAACACAAGCAGGGGGAGTGGGAGAGGGAGAAGCAGGCTTCCCGCTGAACAGGGAACCTACGAAGCGGGGCTCCATCCCAGGACTCTGGGATCATGACCTGAGCCGAAGGCAGATGCTTAATGACTGAGCCACCCAGGCACCTCTACATTTCTTTGTTTTTAATTGATGACTCATATAACTGAACATAAATTTATGAAACAACTCATTTTGCTGACTCTTTAACAATACTTCTTAAACACTTTATACAATAAGATGTTTTAAAATAAATTCCATATATTTGATAGGTCAGCTTATTCTGTTTTATATGATAGCATTTCTACTTAATATAAAAGTGCCATATTATCTTCATTCTACAAACAGCAAATATAAGCAAAAGGATCAAGTAATTTTCTAAAGACAGAAAAGGGGGTCAATGTCAGCAATCGGATTAGAGCTAAGTATGCTTTGATTCCCAGGACTGGCTTAAGATGATTAAAAATGCCTCTTTCAGTCTGACTTCAATAATTAGTTAGAAGTTAGGTCTTCCAATTGAAAACTTAAAACCTGGTGTTTTGCTTATTCTAAGAAACACTAAGAATTCACCAAATATTTAATAAACCAAATGGGAAACTTGAAAGACAAGTTAATGTTTTTATCTGTTTAGATATTTTCTATCTATATTCTCCTTTTCTCTTATTTCCACTTACTCACTTTATGAACAAAACGTACCTCCATTATCAAAATATAGTCTGAAATCTTTCACTTCACTTGTCCTCATGATACCTTCTTCACCAAAGCATCACTTCCCATGCATTTCTTACATATATGAACTTACCACCACTTTTGACCCATTTAACAACCAGAATGTACTTTTCAAAAATTGTATTCAGTCCTACCATTTTGGGGTTTGAAACACTAGTATTCCTCAGTGCAATTTCAGTATTTTAACTTCAGGATTTTTGCATTTGTGCCCTCCTTAAATTGGGCTTCTTCAGACTTAGCTAATGATTTTTTATAAATCCAATGCCACCCTGAACAATGCTATATATATGTTTAGAAACTTTCAACAATCATTCAATACTATTAGCATGCTCATTCACTTCCATCTCATGTTTCTGCTTTATTTTCCTCATAACATTTATTACTCTGTGAAACAACTGGTATCTTTATTTCCTTGTTGATTCCTGTTCCCTCTACTCACACAGCAGAACCAGAAAACAGGAATTATTACCTATCTCTCCACTCCTGCATCTCTCCAGTATGTAGATGAGTATCTGAGAGATATCAATATCCAAATAGATATTTTTGATGAAAGTAATGGATATAATCTGAGAAACACTGGGAAAATACATATGTTATCAGACAAATAGTCTTCTATGAGTACTAATATCACTTTTATTTATATCATACCATCCTTATCTCTTTTAAAAAAATTCAGTGGTCCGTTAATAAGGAGAAAAAAATAAATTGACAGCATAGGAAAAATAAATTGGCATATAGATCTAAGCTTATTTTTGAAACAAGATGTCAAATCTGATAATGAGGCATATTTAAATAATGAGAAAATCATTTATCTTCTACAGCTGTGCTATGGTATAAACACATTTATATTCTAAGTGCTACATTTAAACTTTATACATGGAAGAGAAACTTGTAAAAAGTATAAAGAGAGCCAAACTTCATATATATTTGGAAAGACTGAGTGATATGACATCATAATTTTCTGGTGTCAAGGCCATGGTCACAAAAGATGATCATGATGATTCAGTCACACTGTAGAAATCACATCTTTGTCTTTTGTGATTATGTGTAATTGATAGGTATTAGATATAAACTGTAGTAAAAATTATTTCTGTGGTTCAACAGGATGACCTTTGAGTTTTTTCCACCAATGGCATTGTGTAAGTCAGCCTTGATCCTGGAACACATAGCTGAAGGCAGTTACCGTCTATCTCATTCTACCTTTGATCCAAATGCACAGAGGGGACAATTATTTAAAATGTGTATAAATATAGCATACTATAACCTTGAAACACTATGAGAAATTGACTTCATTTGGCCTGAAGATTTCTTTTTTTTTTAATTTTACATTAAAAAAACACTTAAACAGAAGTATTTATTTTTTAAAGAGCCCAAAGGGAGCCAGTGGCAGGCATAGCAAAGGAAATACAATCAATATCAATATCACTGAATTAATGTTTCAAATAATTACTCTGAATTCTGTTTTTCAAAATTTGAGCATGGAAAATAGTTATACCAAGTTTTACAGTACTATTCAATTTCTTTAATCCTCACCCAGCCTAATGCATGCTTATAATAGATGGTTCCTCTTGTATCTCAGGTCCTTCTAGATTCTCTCTTGTAGCAATGATTTTCCATAGGGAAAATAAAAGCCTTGAGTTTCAAGACTTTCTAGATATGTTCTTTGAAAGAACATGGGATGTCTCTTTGTGACTCTGCCTTTCTTGTAGGAGAAGCCCATTCAAGTTTTTGCTATGCATTAGCTCACATTTCAGCACTTAATTCTTACTCTTGTCCATAATTTAAAAAAATCACTGGATAGGGCGCCTGGGTGGCTCAGTTGGTTAAGCGACTGCCTTCGGCTCAGGTCATGATCCTGGAGTCCCGGGATCGAGTCCCGCATCGGGCTCCCTGCTCGGCAGGGAGTCTGCTTCTCCCTCTGACCCTCTTCCCTCTTGTGCTCTCTGTCTCTCATTCTCTCCTTCTCAAATAAATAAATAAAATCTTTAAAAAAAAGAAATCACTGGATATACACAAACAATGAATCATGAAACACTACATCAAAAACTAATGATGTAATGTATGGTGATTAACATAATATAATAATACAAAATTTCTTAAAAAAATAAATAAAAAGCAAGGAAAATCAAGCTGAAAAAAATCACTGGAATTATATATTGAGGGAAATGCAGAGAAGTTATTAACTGTCAATTAGGATTTCTTCACTTAGAGCATAGACAGTGAATCCAGTGGTCATTCATATAAACCTCCATATGAATTAAGCCAAGGGTGGGATTGCTTTATATTTTGTAATCATTTTCATCAAATCAACATTCACTGAGCTGAATCCTCAAGGAAAGAATAAAATGGATTTAAAACTATTACATAATTTGCAAATAAATGTTTCTGTACTTTTTAAAACAATTATTATGAGTCTCCCAGTATTCTTGTCTAATTGTAAACACTTTCCCATTCTTCTGTAGCTTCCATTATTACACAATTTATAGAATAAATTTGTCAGATTCTATTTAAAAAAAAGACCCCTATTTTATTTTCTTTGGTGAAGGGCAGATTGTATTGCATTTATTTTTTTTTATTTTGTTTTAAGATTTTATTTACTTAAGAGAAAGAGCAAGAGCAGGAAGGAGGGGCAGAGGGAGAAGCATGCTCCCCACTGAGCAGGGAGCCTAGTTTGAGACTAGATCCCAGTACATTGGGATCATGACCTGAGCCGAAGGCAGACACTTAACCAACTGAGCCACCTAGGCGCCCCTGTTTTGCATTTATATACCAATTTTGAAATAATTGACATCACAATAATATTGAATCTTCCAATTTCTGAACATGGCTTATCCTTCCATTTATTTGGGTCTTTATTAATTTCTCTTATTAATGCTGTCTAATTTTTAATATGAAACTCTTGATACCTTGCACATATTTTACTGTTTTTCCTAAATATTTTGTTTTTTACACTGATATGAAATGAATTTTTGAGATTACACTCCACTTTAGTATACAAAAACATACTTGATTTCTGTATATTGGTTGTTTTCTGTATCCATGTTAATGTAGTTTTTACTGGAGGAGATTGTTTTTATAGATTCCTTAGGATTTCCCACATAAGCAATAATATCAGAAAATACAGACAGTTGCACAACCTCCTGAATTATGTGTAGGTTTTTATAGTCTTATTATAATGGCCAGGACCCCCATTACACTATTAAATAAAAGAAAAGAACAAAGTCCTTGCCTTGTGCCTTATGTTAAAGGGAACACGATCTGCTTTTCACCATTGAGTGTAACATACCTCTAGGAGCCGATAGACAAATTTGGATTTTCCTTAGCAGAAAACATAAAAATAAGTAAATAAGTAAATAATAAAGATATATGGAGTTCAAAATAACTCATATAAATATAGCATAAAATCCTAATTGTATAACGTAAATTACATTAAAATGCTTATTTCAAGCACACACATGGAAGTACAGGAATATAAAACATTTGCAAAAATTTTTAATATAGTTATCCATAAATGATGGTATCTACCATCTTTATTCATTTTTATTTTATAGTCTTTATTCCCATGTTTTACGCAGGGAATAAAGTAAAATTATTATATTTATGTATAGATAAAAAATATATTTTTAAAATGCTTATCTGAAAATATTTCCTCTCTTCTGCCTCTTTTCCATTCTTCCCTAGGAAGATGCAAAAGTGTTTTTCATCAAGGTAATATTTTCGAAAGTATCTACAGCTAAAACATTTGATGATGTTCCTTCTCATTTGAGGGTACTTCTTGTTTTCAAACAAAATTGTTCATCACCTGCAGCAGGGATAGTTAAACTCCATCTCAGAGTTTAATGGGTGTCATGAGAGTCTATGAATTTCCTAAAAAAAGCTTCAAGATCATATGTGCAGATGGATGCAAATTGTCAATTTCTTTAGTTGTTGCCCATTGCTTCAATAAGGTACTTAAAGGTATTTTTATAGGTTTTTATATATATGTTTGTGCTCATATATATAGGTGCACAGAGAGAAAACTCATTTTTTAATGTAGCCTACTCTACACACCACGCACTTATTAAATTAAATGTTTGTTTAAGATTCATTTCCTCGGATTGAGCGGAGCAAGATGGCGGAGGAGTAGGAGACCTGGATTTCGTCTGGTCTCAGGAATTCAGCTGAATAAGGATCAAACCATTCTGAACACCTATGAACTCAACAGGAGATCGAAGAGGAGAGTAGCAACAACTCTCTGAACAGAGAAGCAACCACTTTCTGGAAGGTAGGACGTGCGGAGAAGTGAATCCGAGGTGATATTTGGGATAGACGGCGGGGGAGGGGGCCTCCATCGGCCGCTTCTGGCAAGTGATAGAGCCGGGGAGCACAAAATCGGAACTTTTAGAAGTCGGCTCCGCTGAGGGATGTCGCTCCACTGGCTAAGCAGGAGGTGGAACCCTCGCGGGACAGTGTGGTCTCAGGACCCTCGGGGTCACAGAAAGACCGGGGGTGCCTGAATGCGGCAGAGCTCCCAGGTATCGGAGCAGGGAAGCTGGCTGCAGAGACGGAGCCGAGGCGCGGGCTCTCAGCTCGGGGTTGCCATAAATTGTGATCTGCGGCCCAGTCGGGCCACTGCGTCTCCAGCAGGGACCCAACAAGCGGCAGAGCCGGGGAGACTCCCCTTCCTCCCCCGGGAGGAGCGGCGCGGGAGCGCACCGCAGGGATCTGCTGGGTTTGGAGACTCCACACGGGGTCGGGTGCCAGAGATAGCAACGCTTGGTCACAGGCCGGGTGAGCACGGAGTGCGGCCAGAGACCAGGGAGACAGGAGTGTCTGCTTTTCTCTGGGGGCGCACTGAGGAGCGGGGCCCTGAGTTCTCAGCTCCTCCAGGCGGAGATTGGGAGGCCACCATTTTCACTGTCGTCCTCCAAAGCCATACGGAAAGCTTGCAGGGAACAAAAGCTCCTGAAAGCAAACCCGAGCAGCTTGCTTAGCCTGGACCAACAAGGGCGGGGCAATTCTGCCTCCGGCAAAGACATTTGGAAACCACGGCAACAGGCCCCTCCCCCAGGAGATCAGCACGAACAGCCAGCAAGCCAAGACCAAGTTTACCGATCAAGGAGAACGCGAGAACTCCAGCACTAGGGGAATACTGCACATAGAATTCATGGCTTTTTTTTACCATGATTCATTAGTTTTTCAAAGTTAATTTTTTTAACTGTTTTTTTAATTTCTCTTTTTCCCTTTTTCAACCAACATCTTATCAATCCCTTTTTTAAAAAAACATTTTTTATTTTTCATTTTTAGAGTCATATTTTATCCCTTCATAGTAATTACCCTTATTTTTGGCATATATATATATATATATATATATATATATATAAGTTCTCTCTTTAAAATTTTGAGATACAGTTTCTTATAACAGATCAAAATATAGCCTAAATCACTAGTGTATGGCTTTGTTCTAGTCTCCTGCCTGATCACATTCTCTCCCTTTTTTTTAAAATCTTCTTTCTTTTATCAAACAACTTCTTATCGTATCAATTCCTTTTATAAAATCTTTTATAATTTTCATCTTTACAGTCATCTTCCATCCCTTCATTGTGTCAACCCTTATTTTGTACATATATAAGTCTTTCTTCCTTTAAAATTTTAGGAGGCACTTTTTTCTAACAGACCAAAATACACCCAAAATCTAGTGGGCGGAACTGACCTATGCACTAGCCTGATCATATTTGATCATATTCGGTTTTTTTGTATTGTTCTGGTTTTGTTTTTAATCTTTTTCTTTTTTTTTCTTTTTTTCTTTCTTTTCTCTTTCTTTTTTCTTTCTTTCCCTTTCTTTTCCACTGGTTTCAGGTCTTTTCTGATGTGTATAGAGTATATTTGCTGGGGACATTGTTAACCTGTTAGCATTTTGTTCTCTAATTCATCTATTCTCCTCTGGATAAAATGACAAGACGAAAAAAATCACCTCAGCAAAAAGAACAAGAGATAGTACCGTCAGCCAGGGACCTACTCAATACGGACATTAGTACGATGTCGGACCTAGAGTTCAGAATCATGACTTTAAAGATACTAGCTGGGCTTGAAAAAAGCGTGGAAGTTATTAGAGAAACCCTTTCTGGAAAAATAAAAGAACTAATATCTAACGAAGTCGAAATCAAAAAAGCTATTAATGAGGTGCAATCAAAAATGGGGGAACTAACTGCTAGGATAAATGAGGCAGAAGAGAGAATCAGCAATATAGAAGACCAAATGATGAAAAATAAAGAGGCTGAGAAAAAGATAAACAACTACAGGATCACGAGGGCAGAATTCGAAAGATAAGTGATACGATAAGATGAAACAACATTAGAATAATTGGGATCCCAGAAGGAGAAGAAAGAGAGAGTGGGGCAGAAGGTATATTGGAGCAAATAATAGCGGAGAAATTCCCTAATGTGAGGAAGGAAACAGGCATCAAAATCCAGGAGGCACAGAGAACCCCCTCTCAAAATCAATAAAAATAGGTCAACACCCCGACATCTAATAGTAAAACTTACGAGTCTCAGAGACAAAGAGAAAATCCTGAAAGCAGCTTGGGAGAAGAGATATGTATAATGGTAGAAATATTAGATTGGCAACAGACCTATCCACAGAGACCTGGCAGAACAGAAAGGACTGGCATGATATCTTCAGAGCATGAATCAAGAAAAATATGCAGCCAAGAATACTATATCCAGCTAGGCTGTCATTGAAAATAGAGGGAGAGATAAAAAGCTTCCAGGACAAACAAAAACTAAAGGAATTTGCAAACACGAAACCATCCCTACAAGAAATATTGAAAGGGGTCCTCTAAGCAAAGAGAGAGACAAGAAGCAGCAGAGATCAGAAAGGAACAAAGACAATATACAGTAAAAGTCACCTTACAGGAGATACAATGGCACTAAATTCATACCTTTCAATAGTTACCCTGAATGTAAATGGGCTAAATGCCCCAATCAAAAGACACAGGCTATCAGATTGGATTAAAAAACAAGACCCATCAATATGCTGTCTGCAAGAGACTCATTTGAGACCCAAAGACACCCCCAGATTGAAAGTGAGGGGTGGAAAACCATTTACCATGCTAATGGACACCAAAATAAAGCTGGGGTGGCAATCCTTATATCAGACAAATTAGATTTTAAACCAAAGACTGTAACAGTTGAGGAAGGACACTATATCCTACTTAAAGGGTCTACCCAACAAGAAGATCTAATAATTATAAATATCTATGCCCCGAACATGGGAGTAGCCAATTATATAAGGCAATTAATAACAAAAGGGAAGAAACACATTGACAGCAATACAATAATAGTGGGGGACTTTAACACCCCCCTGACTGAAATGGACAGATCATCTAAGCAAAAGATCAACAAGAAAATAAAGACTTTAAATGACACACTGGATCAAATGGACTTCACAGACATATTCAGAACATTCCATCCCAAAGCAACAGAATACACATTCTTCTCTAGTGCCCATGGAACATTCTCCAGAATTGATCACATCCTACGTCACAAATCAGGTCTCAACTGGTACCAAAAGATTGGGATTATCCCCTGCATATTTTCAGAACACAGTGCTTTGAAACTAGAACTCAATCACAAGAGGAAAGTCGGAAAGAACTCAAATACATGGAGGCTAAAGAGCATCCTACTAAGGAATGAATGGGTCAACCAGGAAATTAAAGAAGAATTAAAACAATTCATGGAAACCAATGAAAATGAAAACACAACTGTTCAAAATCTTTGGGATACAGCAAAGGTAGTCCTGAGAGGAAAGTATATAGCACTACAAGCCTTTCTCAAGAAACAAGAAAGGTCTCAAATACACAACCTAACCCTATACCTAAAGGAGCTGGAGAAAGAACAGCAAATAAAGCCTAAACCCAGCAGGAGAAGAGAAATAATAAAGATCAGAGCAGAAATCAATGAACTAGAAACCAAAAGAACAATAGAACAGATCAACGAAACTAGGAGCTGGTTCTTTGAAAGAATTAACAAGATTGATAAATCCCTGGCCAGACTTATCAAAAAGAAAAGAGAAATGACCCAAATCAACAAAATCATGAATGAAAGAGGAGAGATCGCAACCAACACCAAAGAAACACAAACAATTATAAGAACATATGATGAGCAACTCTATGCCAGCAAATTAGATAACCTGGAAGAAATGGGTGCATTCCTAGAGATGTACCAACTACCAAAATTGAACCAGGAAGAAATAGAAAACCTGAACAGACCTATAACCACTAAGGAAATTGAAGCAGTCAACAAAAATCTCCCAACAAACAAAAGCCCAGGGCCAGATGGCTTCCCAGGGGAATTCTATCAGACATTTAAAGAAGAATTAATACCTATTCTCCTGAACCTGTTTCAAAAAATAGAAATGGAAGGAAAACTTCCAAACTCATTTTATGAGGCCAGCATTACCTTGATCCCAAAACCAGACAAAGACCCCATCAAAAAGGAGAATTACAGACCAATATCCTTGATGAACATGGATGCAAAAATTCTCACCAAAATACTAGCCAGTAGGGTCCAACAGTACATTAAAAGGATTATTCACCATGACCAATTGGGATTTATCCCTGGGCTGCAAGGCTGGTTCAACATCCGCAAATCAATCAACATGATACAATACATTAACAAAAGAAAGAACAAGAATCATATGATCCTCTCAATAGATGCAGAAAAAGCATTTGACAAAGTACAGCATCCTTTCTTGATCAAAACTCTTCAGAGTATAGGGATAGAGGGGACACACCTCAATATCATAAAAGCCATCTATGAAAAACCTACAGCCAATATCATTCTCAATGGGGAAAAGCTGAGAGCTTTTCCCCTAAGGTCAGGAACACGGCAGGGATGTCCACTATCACCACTGCTATTCAACATAGTATTAGAAGTCCTAGCCACAGCAATCAGACAACAAAAAGAAATCAAAGGCATCCAAATCGGCAAAGAGGAAGTCAAACTCTCACTCTTTACAGATGATATGATACTGTATGTGGAAAACCCAAAAGACTCCACCCCAAAACTGCTAGAACTCATACAGGAATTCAGTAAAGTAGTAGGATAT
Organism: Eumetopias jubatus; assembly: GCF_037043125.1. Lineage (NCBI taxonomy): Eukaryota > Metazoa > Chordata > Mammalia > Carnivora > Otariidae > Eumetopias > Eumetopias jubatus. Next base: position 168,073,765 of record NW_028274809.1, on the reverse strand, counting down.
AAAATCAATGCACAGAAATCAGTGGCATTCCTATACACCAACAACAAGACAGAAGAGAGAGAAATTAAGGAGTCGATCCCATTTACAATTGCACCCAAAACCATAAGATACCTAGGAAAAAATCTAACCAAAGAGGCAAAGGATCTGTACTCAGAAAACTATAAAATACTCATGAAAGAAATTGAAGAAGACACAAAGAAATGGAAAAACGTTCCATGCTCATGGATTGGAAGAACAAACATTGTGAAGATGTCAATGCTACCTAGAGCAATCTACACATTCAATGCAATCCCCATCAAAATACCATCCACTTTTTTCAAAGAAATGGAACAAATAATCCTAAAAATTGTATAGAACCAGAAGAGACCACGAATAGCCAGAGGAATCTTGAAAAAGAAAAGCAAAGCTGGCGGCATCACAATTCCAGACTTCCAGCTCTATTACAAAGCTGTCATCATCAAGACACTATGGTACTGGCACAAAAACAGACACATAGATCAATGGAACAGAATCGAGAGCCCAGAAATGGACCCTCAACTCTATGGTCAACTCATCTTTGACAAAGCAGGAAAGAATGTCCAATGGAAAAAAGACAGTCTCTTCAACAAATGGTGTTGGGAAAATTGGACAGCCACATGCAGAAGAATGAAACTGGACCATTTCCTTACACCACACACAAAAATAGACTCCAAATGGTTGAAAGACCTAAACGTGAGACAGGAGTCCATCAAAATCCTAAAGGAGAACACAGGTAGCAACCTCCTCGACCTCAGCCGCAGCAACTTCTTCCTAGAAACATCGCCAAAGGAAAGGGAAACAAGGGCAAAAATGAACTATTGGGATTTCATCAAAATAAAAAGCTTTTACACAGCAAAAGAAACAGTCCACAAAACCAAAAGATAACCGACAGAATGGGAGAAAATATTTGCAAATGACATATCAGATAAAGGGCTAGTATCCAAAATCTATAAAGAACTTATCAAACTCAACACCCAAAGAACAAATAATCCAATTAAGAAATGGGCAGAAGACATGAACATAATTTTTTCCAAAGAAGACATCCAAATGGCCAACAGACAGATGACGAAGTGCTCAACATCACTCGGCATCAGGGAAATCCAAATCAAAACCTCCATGAGATACCACCTCACACCAGTCAGAATGGATAAAATTAACAAGTCAGGAAACGACAGATGTTGGCGGGGATGTGGAGAAAGGGGAACCCTCCTACACTGTTGGTGGGAATGCATGCTGGTGCAGCCACTCTGGAAAACAGTATGGAGGTTCCTCAAACAGTTGAAAATAGAGCTATCATACGATCCAGCAGTTGCACTACTGGGTATTTACCACAAAGATACAAATTTAGGGATCCGAAGGGGTATGTGCACCCCAATGTTTATAGCAGCAATTTCCACAATAGCCAAACTGTGGAAAGAGACAAGATGTCCATCAACAGATGAATGGATAAAGAAGAAGTGATATATACACAATGGAATATTATACAGCCATCAAAAGGAATGAGATCTTGCCATTTGCAATGACGTGGATGGAACTGGAGGGTGTTGTACTGAGTGAAATAAGTCAATCAGAGAAAGACATGTATCATATGACTTCACTGATATGAGGAATTCTTAATCTCCGGAAACAAACTGAATGTTTCTGAGTGGTGGGGGGTGGGAGGGATGGGGTGCCTGGGTGATAGACATTGGCTAGGGTATGTGCTATGGTGAGCGCTGTGAATTGTGCAAGACTGTTGAATCACAGATCTCTACTTCTGAAACAAATAATGCAAGATATGTTAAGAAAAAAGAAAAAGAAGAAGATAGCAGGAGGGGAAGAATGAAGGGGAGTAAGTCGGAGGGGGAGAGGAACCATGAGAGACGATGGACTATGAAAAACAAACTGAGGGTTCTAGAGGGGAGGGGAGTGGGGCGATGGGTTAGCCCGGTGATGGGTATTAAGGAGGGCACATTCTGCATGGAGCACTGGGTGTTATTCACAAACAATGAATCATGGAACACTACATCAAGAACTAATGATGTAATATACGGTGATTAACATAACAATAAAAAATTTAAAAAAAGATTCATTTCCTCATCATCTATGTGATTCTTAAGCTTATCTGTTTAGAAAATAATTTAAAGAAAAAAATCTGTGGTGCCTGGGTGGCTCAGCCAGTTAAGCATCTGCCTTTGGCTCAGGTCAGGTCTTTCAACCATTTTGAGTCTATTTTTGTGTGTGGTATAAGGAAATGGTCCAGTTTCATTCTTCTGCATGTGGCTGTCCAATTTTCCCAACACCATTTGTTGAAGAGACTGTCTTTTTTCCACTGGACATTCTTTCCTGCTTTGTCAAAAATGAGTTGACCATAGAGTTGAGGGTCCATTTCCGGGCTCTCTATTTTGTTCCATTGATCTATGTGTCTGTTTTTGTGCCAGTACCATACTGTCTTGATGGTGACAACTTTGTAATAGAGCTGGAAGTCCGGAATTGTGATGCCGCCAGCTTTGCTTTTCTTTTTCAGCATTCCTCTGGAAATGATAGATACCTAGGAATAAATCTAACCAAAGAGGCAAAGGATCTGTACTCAGAAAACTATAAAATACTTATGAAAGAAATTGAGGAAGACACAAAGAAATGGAAAAACGTTCCATGCTCATGGATTGGAAGAACAAACTTTGTGAAGTTGTCAATGCTACCTAGAGCAATCTACACATTCAGTGCAATCCCCATCAAAATACCATCCACTTTTTTCAAAGAAATGAAACAAATAATCCTAAAATGTGTATGGAACCAGAAGAGACCCTGAATAGCCAGAGGAATGTTGAAATGAATGTTGAAAAAGAAAAGCAAAGCTGGCGACATCACACAAAGTTTTGACAAAACCAAACCGTTTGCTTTGCCAGATGAGGAATATGAAATTAACAAACATGTCATCAAGCCACGGTGTTAGATATAGATTTCCTTGATTTTATATGACACGATAAATGCTTCCAGGTCTTTTAATCCTGGCATTAGGACAAACTAGATATAAATTTCACTTTACTTATGCAGAAACTTAAATCTACAGAAGCTTTACTCATAGACACACAAAATAATGAGAAAGATATTTTTTTTTAAAAGAGAGAGGAAGGGGCGCCTGGGTGGCTCAGTTGGTTAAGCGACTGCCTTCGGCTCAGGTCATGATCCTGGAGTCCTGGGATCGAGTCCCACATCGGGCTCCCTGCTCAGCAGGGAGTCTGCTTCTCCCTCTGACCCTCTTCCCTCTTGTGCTCTCTGTCTCTCATTCTCTCCCTCTCAAATAAATAAATAAAATCTTTAAAAAAAATAAATAAAAATAAAAGAGAGAGGAAGATTTTACTTAAAATCATAGCTTAGCATGTGGGAGTATAAGAGATACTTTCAGATTTCAGGAGTGACCAGAAAGCACTGGACTGATAAAAGATATTGAAAACACATATTACCGATAATTTTATAGCATTTAGAAGACATAAAGAAGAAAAGCAAATACCACTTTGTTTAAAAAATGGACAAATTATTCAAAGGGAATAATCATGAGTGGCCAACACACATTAAAGAAGATACCTAACCTCATTTCATCAAGAACATACAAATTTATAGCTAAAGTGAGAAACCATTTTATGTTCACCAGATTTTCAAATATATAATTCTAATTTAAAGTTCTAATGTGAGGTTTAGAGAAAAAAATGAGAACTCTCAACATTACGATGATTTACTTAAAATTTGGAAATGCTCTGTGAAATTGAAATTTTTCTTACTGCTAATAAAAAGAAACATACTATAAAATGGAAAAATAAATTGTGTTCATACATTTAAATTCTACAGAATATTGAAAATTAACTTACTCTAGCATTCACCTAAAGGAGTCTAAAAAATTAATTCTGAACAAAAGGAATGGCAAGACACATTAACAGCAATCAGAATGATTTCCTTAATATAAGATCAAAAGTAGGCAAAATTGTATATGATTTAGTATTATACACATGTCTGGTAATGTAAGAAGTAAAGCAAAGTATTTAAAATTTAGTGATATTAATGTGGAAGTGGGTAGGGGTTATGATATAGGAGGGATAAGGTACTTTCTTCCAAGTTGCTAATGTTCAGTACCTTAACTGGGACATACATTATTATACTTTGATATATTTTCTTTTTTTATTATTTTATTTTATTTTTCATCATAATAAGTGTACTCTTTAATCCCCATCCCCTATTTCTCTCATCCCCCTACCCACCTCCCCTCTGGTAAGCATCAGTTTGTTCTGTAAAGAGTCTGTTTCTTGGTTTATGTCTCTATTTCCTTTTATTTTCTTTGCTCATTTGTTTTGTTTCTTAAATTCCATATATGAGTGAGATCATATGATATTTGCCTTTCTCTGGCTGAATTATTTCACATACTATTATACTCTCTAGCTCATCCATATTGTTACAAATAGCAAGATTTAATTCTTTTTTATGGCTGAATAATATGCCATTATATGTATATATACCACTTCTTTTTCCATAGTTTGGCTACCATAATTAATACTGCAATAAACATAGGGGTGCATTTATCCCTCTGAATTAGTGTTTTTGATTTTTGGGGGTAAATACCCAGAGCATGATTCCTGGGTCATAAGATAGTTCTATTTTCAATTTTTTGAGGAACCTTCATACTGTTTTCCACAATGGCTGCACCAATTTGCATTCCTACCAACAGTGCAAGAGGATCCTTTTTCTCCACATCCTCGCCAACACTTGTTGTTTCTTTGTTTTTGATTTTAGCATTTCTGACAAGTGTGAGGTGATAATCTCACCATAGTTTTCATTTGCTTTTCCCTGATGATAAGTGATGTTGGGAATTTTTTCATATGTCTGTTGGCTGTTTGTAGCTCTTCTTTGAAGAAATGTAAGTTCATGTCTTCTCATTTTTATTTATATTATTATTCTTGGGGGGAGGGGTGTTGAGTTGTATCAGTTCTTTAAATATTTTGGATACTAACCCTTTATCAAATAATGTCATTTGCAAATATCTTCTTCCATTCAGTAAGTTGTCTTTTAGTTTTGTTGTTTCCTTTGCTGTGCAGAAACTTTTTATATAATCCCAGTAGTTTATTTTTGCTATTATTTCTCTTGTCTCAGGAGAAATATCTAGAAAAATGTTGCTGTGACCAATGGCAAAGAAATTACTGCCTGTGCTCTCTTCAAGAATTTTTATGGTTTCAGGTCTCACATTTAGGTTTTAATCCATTTAGAGTTTATTTTTATGTATGGTGAAAAAAAGTGGTCCAGTTTCATTCTTTTGCATGTGGCTGTCCAGTTTTCCTAGCACCATTTGTTGAAGAGACTTCTCTTTCTCCCTTTGTTTATTCATTCCTCCTTTGTCAAAGATTAATTAACCATATAACCGTGGGTTTATTTCTGGATTTTCTGGTCTAGTCCATTGATCTACATGTCTATTTTATGCCAGGAACATATTATTTTAATTACTAACAATTTGTAATATAACTTTAAGTCTGAAATTGTGATACCTTCACTTTTGTTTTTCTTTTTCAAGATTGCTTTAGCTATTTGAAGTCTTTTATGGTTCCATGAAAATTTTAGGATTGTTTGTTCTACCAACAAAATGCTGTTGGTATTTTGATAAGGATAACATTAAATCTGTAGATTGTTTTGGGTAGTATAGACATTTTAACAATGTTTATTCTTCCAGTCCATGAGCATGGAATGTCTCTCCATTTCTTTGTGTTGTCTTGAATTTCTTTCATCAGTGTTTAATAGTTTTCAGAGTGCAGGTCTTTCACCTTTTTGGTTAAGTTTATTCCTAGATAATTTATTGTTTTGGTGCAATTTTAAATGAGATTGTTTTCTTAATTTCACTTCCTGCTGCTTCATAATTAGTGTATAGACATGCAACAGATTTCTGTACATTGATTTTGCATCCTGTGACTTTATTAAATTCATTCAACAGTTCTGGTAATTTTCTGGTGGAGTCTTTAGGGTTTTCTATATACGGTATGATATCATCTGCAAATAGTGAGAGTTTTATTTCTTCCTTATCAATTTTTTGAATTTTTTACACTGTATATATACACTATCTATTCTTGTTTATTGTATTTATATTTGTTATGTATAAACAAATAGAGATTTTAAATCATTTCTGTCTAAAATTATCTGTGATGTACAATCTTGTTATCTTTCCAATAATGGTGAAGGAGCTGGCAGTTTTCATATAAATGGGCAGAGCTGGCATTATATATCCACAAGAAATTAATATTTTACAATATACAACTAATGATTCTTGTTCAACAAATATCTCTTTAATGGGTCTCATATTTTTAATATGTGGTGAATTATGGAGTTGTAAATTCCTCAATTTTGATGTAATCCAAGATCTTAGATCTATGTCCAATTTCAGGGACTGTGGTGCTAGTATATAGAAGTTCATTTGCTAGGTATATCTGAAATCATTATTATTTTTACATCTTTGGTCACCAGAGGTTTTTGCCCATGTTTATTTAGCATGATTCCATGGTGGAGAATTGCCCAGGGTTGACTCTTCCTGGGAAGATATTACCAAGTTCACAGCTCACATTGTACTTTTTATGTAAGCTATTTTGTTGTGTGGTTATTTTAATGTCTCTTTTGCCACACTAAAATGTCAACTTTCAAAGATTTAGCTTTACATTTTAAACTTATTTGTCCTCCTGTCTCATAAGAATAATTGGCAGATTAAATTTGTTTCTGAATGAGGACATATATTGAACACATACTATTCAAATAATACAGTCAGCTTGGAAGAAGTCCATCTATTGACAATTGGATTCAAACTATATTTTACTCCTCATACTATTTAATCTTATACATTACTGGCCATTTCCATAAAGATAATGTTATTTAACACAGTTAAAAAAAAATGTCTAAAGCAGGACATGGTAGAATAAGAGGTATAAAGATTGCCTTCAATCTTTCTAGATGAGAATTATGATTCTTTTTTAGAAAGTTAATTTTTCAATCAGCCAGACAGCATATTTTATAGGATTCTTTACTGTTTTATTTAATCCCATTAGCTAAAAATTCACGTATATGACTGAGCTTTTGTTTTGTAAATTATCAACCAAACAAAAGCAATATTGCCCTATTTAGGCTAACATTCATTTTGCTTTTCATGTGAATTTAAAGTAGGAATGATAACATTAATAGAACAATTTTGGAAGTAAAATTTTCAGGAATACCTAAAGTCTGTAACTACCATAGTAGGGTTTTAATTATAATTAAATGGAAAAATCACTGATGATACAAAAATGTAAAATCTTATAAATACATAAATCATAGAAAGTGAGTTGACAGTGATAAGTATTGTAAATGCATTAGAAGTATAATTACTATAGGGGCTGCATCTCATGGAAAGTCAGGAATTAAATCATAATTCTTTTTATTTCGAATTTTGTTATAAAAACAGGATATTAATTATGCTTAATACATAATATACATAAATATAAGAATAAAGGCATGTTTTAGTGATAAGACAATAAACTAATATATACTTGATAAAATTTACAATTCAGCACATGCATAGTTAGGGTACTTGTATAAAATATCAGAAAAATAACTAGAAATAAGGAATATCAAGATGTGTCTATAATAAAGATGAAAAGAAAAGACTATAACTCATCACTTTACCCCTCAGTAAGATGTGAATTTATTGTTCTGACTTTGGAATTTATATTACTTTGACTAGTTTACTTCTATACTATTCCAAAGGAAATGATGCTTATCTATTAATTTTTTTAAATGCCAGTTTATGACCTGATTTAATTTGATGTTTAAATGTATAAAGAAGTACTCTAGAAGCTGTAAAGTGTTAAAATATTATGCCCTTTATATTTATTTAGTTATTTATTCAACCAGTGTTATTGTGCATATAAAAACACCAGTTACAGGGAGCCTGGGTGGCTCAGTCATTAAGCGTCTGCCTTCAGCTCAGGTCATGGTCCCAGAGTCCTGGGATTGAGCCCTGCGGCGGTCTCCCTGCTCAGCGGGAGGCCTGCTTCTCCCTCTCCCTGCCCCCTGCTTGTGTTCCCTCTCACACTGTATCTCTCTATGTCAGATAAATAAATAAAATCTTTAAAAAACTAAATAAAAACACCAGTTACAAAATTAAGTAAGAAGTCGAAATGAACGATATTTTTCTTATATAATGAGAAAAAAGAAACATTTACTTTCATTCTAATTTTTATTCTATATTATACTGTTTACTGGAAACACAAAATTGGAAACACTAGGCAATGGAACAAGCACATCTCTATAACACAATTGCATTAATGTGATGCAGAAAGATATCAATTTTTATTGGTTAAATACCATGATTTAAAGTAGAGGTAGATAATATAAAATTGTTTTTCAGTTATTTTGGATGAGAAATTAAAGTTGTTGCATAATAAAACTAGGTATACATTTAGCTTTGTAAAAATCATATAATAAATGAGAATTGATCATAAGACTAATAATATAATTAAGATTTTTTTAAGATTTTATTTCTTTATTCAAGAGAGAGGGAGCATGAGCAGGAGGGACAGAGGAAGAGGGAGAGAGAATCTCAAGTGGACTCCATGGTGAGCACAGAGACTGATGCAGGGCTTGATCTCATGACCTTGAGATCATGACCCTGAGATCACAACCTGAACTGAAACCAAAAGTCTGATGCCTGACTGAATGTGCCACCCAGGCACCCCAAATTATAGTTAAGACTTGTAGTGAAGAAAAAAAAAATATTCGAGGTAGAGAGTACTATATGGACTCAATGGAGAAAAATATAAGTACTTTAAAATAATCTAAATGTCTTCAAGAAGACAGTAACTTTTGAGTTAGGGAATGAAAAATGAATCATATTTTTAGAATGGGACAAAAATTATGAGGAATGGGTATGATTCTGCATAAAGACTATATATGTCACTTGCAAATATATTTTTCCATCTATTTATTAATTCACTACATATCTATTGAAAAGTAAAATGAGTGAGAACTAGTGATGTATGCTGGGGACACAATAAAGAATAAAACAAAAGAATTCTGACTTCAGGGGCGCCTGGGCGGCTCAGTTGGTTAAGTGACTGCCTTCGGCTCAGGTCATGATCCTGGAGTCCCGGGATCGAGTCCCGCATCGGGCTCCCTGCTCAGCAGGGAGTCTGCTTCTCCCTCTGACCCTCTTCCCTCTCATGCTCTCTATCTCTCATTCCCTCTCTCTCAAATAAATAAATAAAATATTTAAAAAAAAAGAATTCTCTGACTTCATAGAAGCATCTTCTAGTGAAGAGATTAAGTAATAATAACCAAGTGAAATGTAAGGATAAGAGAATTTAGATGGACTAGAAAATGTACAAAACACAAATGCTATGATGGAGAATGAAATAAAAAGTAGAAGGTAACGCAAGTAATTCAGTTGGTTAGGGAAATTCTTTCAGGGGAGGAAGAAATTTAATTGAAATGCCATAGGAAAAGATGCCAGCCATGTAAAATCTTAAGGAAAATATTTTACTCAAAGGGAATTACCAATTTTAAGCCTAAACAGTTAAATGGTTGGTGGATGGTGGGAGCTAATTTTCTCACTGTTGGAATGGCAATTTGCTGGTGAAACTAGAGTTATGCAAATGGTGATGAATTAGTTGGAGACAGTTTGAGTTCATATTTAACTTAATATAAATATATAGTTAAATATAGAAATATTTATACATCTGTGTGTATCAACAAGTTCGTTGATACACTTCTTTGTTGTGTCAACTGGGAGAGCTTAAACAAACAAACCAAAAAACCCTTTATCAGTGAGCATCCCTAGCATCCAGATCTTGGTTTCTAACATCATTATCCAATAAAAACAACCAGGCCTCCTTGGTAAATGATTGATTCTAAAATTGGAACAGTAAATATCCAAGATTAGTCTTGAGCATCTTGTAGTGTCAGAAAGTCCTCAAAAAAAAAAAAAAAGAAAAGAAACAAAAAAGAAAAACTTACAAGGGTGGCATGTTAAAGGACACAGGAGTCAAGGACTTCCCAATACCAAAAGCTGGAACAATTTGATCAAAATTAATTACCATTATTTATAACTCAAAGTACAAAATAAATATCTAGGAGTCCATTGCTGATATAAACAAATGATAGAACAAATAATAAGTAAGAGGAAAAAAAACAACTAAATCATTCTTACAGAAAAATATCAAAATGTGTGGTAATCTTGAGGGTGGAATATTCTTCTAAAGAATATAGCATTAAATTTTTTTAAAAGTACATTTTCAGTGCAGAAAGCTGACAAACCCTATCTCAGCTGCGTGATCAAGGTCAGTATCAACCATGATAAATGATATTGATGACATGTATTTGTGGTATGAAAATCACACTTTATCTCTTTTACCCTTCTCCCCCAAAAAACACAAAGCTACTCTAATTGTGGAGAAAAGTAGACAAATTCCATTAGAGAAATATCCTTCAGAATATTTGACCCATACTCTCCCAGATTTTCAAGGTCATGCAAAACAAGTATTCTGAGAAACTGTCATTGCCAAGTGTCATATCATGAGACATGATAACCAATTTTCTCCTGGATTAGAGAAAGATATTAAGTAAAGCTAAATATTCTGATGAAATTCTAAATTTAGTTAATTATAAATATCAATTCTAATGTTGGTTCATTAATTTTAATAAATATACCATACTAGTGTAAAATGTTAATAATAGGGGAAACAGGGAAGGGGGTATATGAAAACTTATCATACAACACTTTTAAGTTTTTCTGTAAATCTAAAATTGTTCTAAAACATAAAGACTGAAAAAAATTTCACAAGCTTGGGACCCCCGGGTGGCTCAGTTGGTTAAGCGGCAGACTTGATTTCAGCTCAGGTCATGATCTCAGGGTCTTTGGGATGGAGCCCTACATGGGGCTCCATGCTCAGAGGGGAGTTGGCTTGAAGATTCTCTCTCTCTCTCTCCCTCTCCCTTTGCCCCCCTACACTCTCTTTGTCTCTCTCTCTCTCTCTCAGACAAATAAATCTTTTTAAAAAAATTTCTCAAGCTCTCCAACCTTCATTGCAGTTAGTGGCAAGTATGTGACATTGTTCTTGCTAAAGATGCAAACTAAGGGTTTGCAGGGAAGCCTTGTTTCTCTGATATAAACGTTACCCCTTCCTACATCTCTTCCATTTCCTTCCCTCCCTCTGCCTGGAATAAGCATGCAGTACCTGGAAGAGCAGCAATTATACCACATGTAAACATGAGGTGACAAGCGCAAAGACTGGCCAATATGCTGAACATGGCAGAGCAGAAGGAATAAAAAGGAAATACATCTTTTAAAGTACCATGGAATCACTGCCCTATCCTTATATTGCTATCTCCAGGCATTCTTTTGCACCAAATTCTTAGATATACCAAAGAAATGATAAGAATTGGTTGCCTTCACTAAAAATTTCTATTTTAGTAAAGGATATACCTCAATATACATTGAAAGGTATATATTTTCCTGTGGTTCATAAATGCCATAACACTGATATTTTATATTATAGCTCCATCTTTTTCACTAAAACACTTTACTATAGATTATATTAATTAGGGTACCAGCACAGAGTTTGGTAATGGATCGGAGTGTTTGCAAAACACACATTTCATACACTAATGACTTCAGTTATTAAAGCAGAGAGTCATCAGCAAACAAACAAGATTGGTCATGTAACTATAGACTCAAATACCTTAATATACAACTGGATTATGAAAACAAGCAGCTGTACCAACAAGATAGGCAATCAAATTGACAAAGTGTATCTCTGAATTAATGGAGTATGAGCCACTTGACAAATTTAAATATGTGCTGAAATGGTGAAACAAGTTGATTTGGATTATCACATTCATTCAGAGTAGACACAATTTAAATAAGATAATTATGCATCTACATCAGACAAATACACAGTTTTGTAGGTAACAGAGCATAAAAATAGACCTAGAAAATGTATAGAAAGCAAAATATTTCATGTGTAATTAAATTTAACAAACACTTGATATTTAGAAATAATATGTTAGATGACAAATTGGCTGATATTTCAAAAATGTTAAAAGTACATAATTCTCAGTAAAGACACAATCCAGTTCAGTACAACTTTATGATCAAGTTCAGGTGAATACCAATACACCATAAACAATTAGCAATAAGCAAAAATAATTAAGTATCTGTGACCTTATTTAATAATTATTTTCCTTCATTATAAGGAAATATTATAAAATGTGCATGATAAGTCTTTTAACCAAACGGCCATGAAAGAAGCAAAGAGCACTTCATATAAGTAGAATACTTTATTTTCAATAGCTATTCAACAAGTTTGATATAGATTCAAAGCAACATAAGTAAATAAGATTTGCCTTTATTTCTCATTATATCTAGTATTGCTCAAATGTATGGAGTATGTATGAGTGTGTGTGTGCTCTTTGCTAACAGAAAAATAATCTGTATTTATCATCTTACACCTAGTTAAAAAGAGAAAAACTGTGAGTAATTTAGGCTTACAGAAATATGATTGAGAGTGAAACGTAAAGAGAAATGCATAGCTCCTATCTTTACCCGTAGCCAGTTAATTCAAGAGACCCTATCATCTTACCTGTTCAGATCCATCGTTTGGCCTCCATGCTTTTCTTTTCTCCAGGAAATATTTCAGTCTTATCAAAATCATTATCTAAAACAAAAGACTGTATAATTTTCCTGCAAAATTTTTTGTTTCCCCCTGTGAAGTTAATTCTTTTTCATTCTTTTCATACTATACTCTTTGGAAGACTCACTATCAGCCAGATCTGAAGAGTAAGGAATTATACCCCACCTCATTGAAGAAAGAGGTTCTACTTAAATCATTTAAAATTTTTCATCACAAGTTATTTGCCCATATCAATATAAACTTTCAGATACTGACTTTATATTAAGGATTAAAATCCAATACTAGTTTATTTATTTTGGGGGGGCGGTTGTTTTCTGTTTTTGTTGTTTTTAGGTTTGGTCCATTGGCCAATCTCTATTGCCTCCTGTCTCCCTTTGCCATATCCTCATCTGGGAGATGGTTTGTTTGTTTGTGTGTTTGTTTTTAAGCACTTCTTTAATTTTTGGCAGTACAAGATGCTCCTGGCTCATCTTGTGTATTTCCTATTCCAGTTTGATTACCAGCCATTTCTCTAAGGAATCCTGATTCCTTTTATTCAATAAAGGTATTAGAACCCCAGATCTGGGTTCTATGTTATTATTGGAATATCTTTGGTTCCAGGCTCTCTCAATTGAAAAAGCAACAAAATAGGTGGCCATATGCATATTTATATTTCTGTTTTTGTGCATATATATTAAGGTAATATAAGTTCATTCTGGTGTCCCCAAATCTAAAACATTACCCCTTGGATAATTTTTTGCCTTCCCCACTTACTTGTCTATAATATCCCATTCCAAAAGTGAGAAATCTTGCCCCCAACCATCCATCATCCACTTACTAAATTTTTCAGTTCCAGTATACATGTATAGTGGATTCTGAATTGTTAACCTGTACACTCATATCAACTTACATATAGCTCTTACATGCAGTTACTTTCCCACACATCTCTAAAGTTACTTGGTTCAGCACCTTTCCCTACCACCCCCCATATAAGGTTGTTTGATACATTTGAAAAGTTAGATTTTATTGCTACATTCTGAATTCTATCTTGAGATCGCCAAACTCCTAAACATTTTTTAAATTTCCATATATTTATTTTGATTTTTTTGTGCTTTATAGTTCTGTGGGTTTTAACAAATACATAGTGTCATTTATCTACTATTATAATATCATACATAATAGTTTTGTCACTGTTAAAAAATCCTTTTTGCTTTATCTGTTATACACACACACACATAAAAACACATAATTCCTTTAAGAAAAGGCAACTTACAACCTTATCCCATTAGAGTGATATATGATATATAGTTATTATGACAATAATGTGTTAATAAAAATTTATTTTTTATTATTTTACTTTTGTTTTTGTTTTATATTGAGCCATTTAAATGTCCCTTTGATTTATAATGAAAATTTTTGGCATCATGGATAAGTTGAGTGAACACTAGTGTAGATGCAGGAAACCTCTCACTAAACTGGCTCCATTAATCAGGTTGGTGATGTCTGAGAACTAGTTTCACATTAGTACAACTTTGGAATAAGATATTGATGATGCCCAAGGTGAAAAGAAGATATTGAAGATGCAAAAATGTAAAGAGGCAAATATCTTTTCTTTGAGGGGTAATATGCCGAGCTATCATCCCATAATATTAATTTGATTAATTTAATGACCATCTCAGTGAACCCAATTTTAGTTTAATTTATTCTGTTTTTGTTATCTATTTAATTGATTTCTTTTTTCTATTCTATTTAGTTCATTTTTTACTCTTTATTATGTCCTTGCCTACACTTAATTTGTGCTTAATTTGTTGTTGTTATCCTATTTTATTGAAGTGGAGGCTGAGGTCATTCATTTGAGACATTTTATTTTTCTTAATAAAAACATTTAGCTCTACATATTTCCCAGTAATTACAGATACAGTAGCAGCTCAAAAATTTAGATATCTTATGTTTTTATTTTTATTCAGTTCAAAATATTTTCAAATTTATTTTTATCTCTTCTTTGATATATGGACAATTTAAAAGTGCTTTATTTACTTTGCAAAGTTACTTCGTATATTTTTTATTGTTACTTATTGAATAAAATTATGGGATTGATAAACATTCTTGGTAAACAGACTCATTTATCCCTAAAAACTTCTTTCCTCTTAAATCTTTTTCTGACATTTGTATATCCACTCCATCCTGCTTTGGATTATTGCTAGCCTTGCATAACTTTGTCTAACATTTTACTTATAATTTATCTGTGTCTTTCTCTTAAAGTCCATTCTTTTAGGCATCATACAGTGGGTCTTTTTTTTTTTTTCATCCAGTTTGAAAGTCTCTGCTTTCTAATTGGGTGTTTATAATAGTATAAACTATTTACATTTGGTTGATATAGTTATGCTTACTACCATCATGGTGCTATTTTTCTATCTTTTCTTGTGTCCCTCTTTCTTCTTTTACTGGCTTGTTTTATTAACTTAATATATTTTTATTTCATTTTGAAGACATTTTATTGCATACTGTTTGCTATGCTAGTGGTTGCATTCAGGTGTAGAGTGTACATCTTTGACTTACTACAGTCTCCTATGACATTATACCATGTTAAACATAGTATAAAAACTTTACGATAGCCTACTTTCATTTTTTCCCTTATGGGTCTTATATTATTATTTTATAGTTACATTTACATATTTTAATTTGCACAATTTTTAAAAATTATTTTTGCTTAAAGTTAAACATCGTGTAAAGAGATTTATAAAGAAGAAATGTTTTATATAAGTATCCACATAATTGACAGTTCCAGTGTTCTTTGTTCATCCACACAGATCCATAATTTCTTCTGCCTGAAGGACTAACTTTTATACTTCTAATTCAGATTTGATGAATTCTTTAAGCTTTTGCATATCTCTAAAAAATCTATTGCTCTTTTGTTTTTAAAGATATAGTCTGTGGATATAGTATTCTGGGTTGGCAGTTTTTTTGTGTGTACTTTATGATGCTGTTGCAATGTCTTCTCCCATGCATTATTTCTCATTAGAAATCTTCTATGAATTGTATCTTTGTTCTTCCACACGTAACATGTTATCTTGTATGGGTTCTATTAAGATATTGTCTTCATATCTGGTTTCAGGCAATTTGATTGCATTGTGCTTTTTATTCTTTTTTCTTTCTTTCTTTCTTTTTAGAGAGAGAGAGCATGCAAGTGGGGGAAAGGGGCAGAGGGAGAGGAAGAGATTTTCAAGCCAACTCTGTGCTGAGTGCAGAGCCCTACACTGGGCTCAATTTCATGACTCTGAGCTCATGATTGAGCCAAAACCAAGAGCCAGTCACTTAACTGACTGAGCCACCCACGCACCCCTATGTTGTGCTTTTTTGTAGTTTTCTTTATGTGTCTTGTGCTTGGGGGTTGTTGAGCTCTTAGAGCCATTATTTACAGCTATTTCAAAATTAGAGAGTTTTTAGTTTCATTTTTTCAAATATATTTCTGCTCCACTTCCTTTTTTGGAGACTCTAATTACACATATTTTAGTTTCCTTTAATTTGTCCCACATCTCAATGATGTTCTTTTTAATCTTTATATTCCTTTTTTTAATTTAATAATTTTACTGCTATATTTTCATGTTCACTTATCTTGTCTTCCAAAATATCTGATCTGTTCTTAATGCCATCTCGTACACTTTTCATTTCATTCATTTTGCTTCTCATCTCTGTTAAAATAACTTTCTAAGCACAAAAAAATAGAGCCACTTCTGCCTGGGGTGCCATGTCAGCAAACTAAAATTTTACCAACTTTCCTGTCCCTCTATATGTCCCACTTTACCAGAAACATAGAATATTCAATAAGCTAATCCCTAAACGTCAAGCCATCTCTGGGCCTTCTCAACTCAAGGTTGACTGTGTGGCCTCAGCCAATCAGATATTTTCTGTTTGTCTCTTCCTTCTTGTTTATTCTTTATCCTATAAAGCTTCTTGCTTTCTGTTCTATTTTTCAGTTTTCTGAATGCAAACTGAACACTTCATGAAATATTAAATAAAGTTTGTTTGTATCACCTACATTGTCTTCTTTAATAATTTTTTTAACATGTCTCAAAGCTTGAGTTGAGTCTTTTATGTCATGGATGTCCCCACTAACAAACAAATGGCATATACTTATAAAAACAGTTTTGATAGCCTTACCTGCTAATTTTAACATCTCTGTTACCTCTAGATCAGTTTTGTTTGATTGATGTCTCTCATGCTTGGGTTGTGTATTCCTACTTTTCTGTATCTCCTATACCTTTCAATCAGAAGAAAGACATTGTGAATTTCACATTTTTAGGTGCTGAGTATTTTTTTAATTGCATAAATATTTCTGAGTTTAGTTCTGTTATGCAGATCTGTTACTTATAAACAGTAACTTATCTGCCTTTGAATGTTGGTATTAATATTTCTTAGGGGGGGACCAAAGCTGTGTTTAGTATATTGTTAATTTTTCCCCACTATTGAGGACAGATGCTTCTGAGGACTCTATTCAATTACTCATATGTTATAAGGTTTTCTAATATGGCTGGTTGGAACATGAACTATTTACTATGCTGATTGTGTGTCATTGCACTACTATTCTTAATTTTTTGAGTAGTGTTTCCCCAATCTTGGATAGTTTTCTCTAATACATGTGACATTTATTATTCTATTGAATACTTGTGGAGAATCATTTAAAATCTCTGGATTTATCTCCCTGTGTGTTTTGCTCCTGTCCCATGAACCCTATCTACCTTTGTTTCTCTGGACTCTTGGCCTTTTCCCCCAACTCAAGGAAGCCATAAGTATTTACTGAGATTTCTTCTCCATTCTACAGTCTGGCAACATTCTCAAAGCAGTAAGCTGGGGCATTCATAGACCTCAACATGTTTGCTTCCCATCTCTCATGGATCACTATCCTTTATTTTTCCTGGTACAATGTATAGAAATACAATGTGTATTTCATTTACTTTGCTCATTTATTTTTCTACTCCTTCATATGGGAGAGTAACTATATTTCCTGTAACTCTATCTTGGCCCAAAATAGAAGTTCCATGTCGCATTTTATTAACATTGTTACACAAGTGCATTATACCACTCTGCTTAAAATTCATTGTAATAGGAAAAAAATATATACTAATAATGCACCCAGGGGTGAATACATAGAGTGGTAGTCCTGAAGATGAAGAACTATGCAGTAGTTGGGATGAATAAAGGCTAAAACATGCTAGAACGATGAAGGAGGCATTAAGTGTAGCTTAGCAAACAAGTCAATGCCACTCTAAAATTCTACGTAGGTACTTCAATCCTAAACAGGTTATTTAACCTATATAAATGTTAGTTTCCTGAAGTGTAAAATTAGGATGAAAATAATGTTCAGCTCATAGAGTTGTTTGGAAGAATTATATGAGTTAACATGCAAAATGCCTGGCATATTACATTTGCTCAATACATTGAAGTTCCCATTTATCTGCCATAAAGATTATTGCAACATGTGGGAAGAAATATCTTTTCAGCCATTTTTGCTGAAGGGAGAACTTAAATTGAACATGCTCTCACCCTTGAGTGTAAATCCTCAACAGAAAATTGCAAAAATATATTTAGGGCATGGATCAAAATACAAAAAAAAAAAAAGAAAACTGCATTTCAAGTTTTATCTTGTAGAAACAAGGGACCCCTGGCTCTTGTAAAGTTTTGTAAAGTTTTATGAATGCATAAGGGATTTGGAACTCCATAGTGGTGGATCAACAACTTATTTGGCTTCCTATTTCAAGTAAATAAATTCAAACCAGTGTTGACATTTTCTCTCTTTTAGTGCTTTAGTGAAGGTAGAATCAGCCACTCACCTTTACTTTCCTTATCTTTCTTATTCCCATTATGTCACTTAGTTTACAAACTTCACTTCAATAGACTATCAGCCTACCAGTTAGAGTAGACAACCAATTCCAGAATCCTATCTTTGAAGTTCTTCTCTTTGCAATCATTCCATATAAAAAGTACTGTGTTCTCTGGGTTTTAGTGTATTATGCAAAGCGTACAGTTATTCACATTGTAAGCTAAACAGAATGGTTATTATCAGATTGAGAATGTCTAAGTGAAATAACATTAGAGTGCATGGGATTCTTCTAGCCTCCATAGTTATCCAACAATGCATTTGCTGCGGAGGCAGAGTTTATTATACTATGAAAAGAAATCCTACAGAAAAAAAACAGGAAACAACTAATCCCAGAGAATGACCTTGAGGAGACTTTGAAGCTCCGCTAGTGAAATTAATCTTGAGGATGTTGATATAAAGTGGAAGATTTTGAGTTGTTAGGTAAGATGGAGTGCAGGGTAGGGATATGTCATGGCCATCTTAAACAAAAGTTCTATTTTTCCTCAGTATAACTCTTGGCCCATTGGGGATTATTTAATGAAAGCTCCCTCTTCAGAAAGAGTGATTAATTGGGCTTTATATGAGAACTTCAGCAACTGTTGATAGTGTTAGAGGTCCAATCCACTGGGAGCCAATAGGAAGAAATGAGAGTCTTACTCTGCTAGAGAAGATAAAGAGAGACTTAACCCAGTATGACTATCAAGAATAGCACCAGGAAAGGCAAGCAAAGACTTCAGATAATTTCAGAATGAAAATTCTTAAGGCACTATCTGGGAATGGTTTCACAAGGTAAATTTTGGGACCATTATGCTGGTCTTAATATTTCAAGGAAATCATATTGTAAGTTGACTATACCGACTGGTATATTAGAGGAGGCTTATTCAAGGATGTCTACCCATATATGTAACATAAAATAAGAAAGATAGAACTTTTCACTATAAACAAGCCCTACCCTATGTGAACTTCCCTCTTTCTTTTGGATAAGACCTATTCATTCTGACCAGCCAAGTTTTGCTGTTCCTGTTAGGGACTGGCCAAACTGTATAGCTTTCTTGGAGCAGTAAACTCTAATGAAAGACAGGAGTCACTGTGTTCACAGAATGCTCCTGGAAATGGATAAGGGTGGCTGCATGGCACATGGAATCCACTAAAAATGGGTAAGAACTGGAGCAATATCTTCTACTTTTAGAGTAAACATCCAACAAATTGTAAAATCACTCCAGTTATAGCTAGCATTAGAGTTGCTCTTTAGTGATAGGGGCTAGTAGGTTTCATCTTGAAAGATAAAGAGAAAAAACATTTGTGGTCATCCAGTCATCTTTATTGCAACCAATGTGAACCTCCTGGGCCATAAACTGAAGTCACTTTGGGAGCAGAAATTGGAGACAAGTATTCAAAGCTGAGGTATGGAAATTCTAGGTCCTTTCATATCAGATAAACTATTCCCATTGGTTCTCCCGACTATACTAGGAAAATTTAAAAGCCTGGCCAACTCAGAAGATCCTTTGCAGGTTATACTAAGGTTCAGAATAGAAATATCTGGATATACTCTGAAGTGGATCGGCAGACCAGCTAGCCAGTGAAAGTTATTGTTAGAAAGTCACCAGTCCATGTTGTCTTTGGGGGAAGGGAAGCATGAAGCTTCATACTACGTCAAGAAGTCCATTCCTTGGTAGCTGCAGCTGCAAAAAGAATCTGATTGCCTAATTATAATATCAGGGAATCATAGTACTTAGGGGGAAAAAAGATATGGTCGCTTAGGGCTTTAATTGTATGTGCCTGTTGTCTGTTCCTGCAGGAAGCACAGAAACCTCATATCTTGAGAAAATGAATATGGCAAATAAAACATATCATAGGCCCCTGTGTAAAGGTAGGGGTTTTACAATGGCTGTCTGAGAATCGCGAGCTTTTCCATGTCCAAAAATTATATGGTAATATCTTTCTAAAACATCTGTCCTTGTAGAGGGTTACAAGTAGCTTCTATTTATGAGCATTCGTAGCTAAACATGTACCACATGAATTCCTCATTCAGCACTGAATACCTTCGTGGAGCTTATATTTTCCCAGTGAATTCAAATATGGATCCAGAGAGCTAAATGGAAATGGAAATACTGATCAGTATTATTTCTCCAGTTGCTTTCCTCCAGGCTCATAACTACTATGTTTGCTTCCATTTGAATTGGATCTTCATATGGATATCCCTTTAATAACCCAATCCTGGAAATTCCAAGGATCTAACTCTTTATCTGGGCCATTAACACTGGGATCAAGCCCTGCATCCCCTGCTCCACGGGATGCCTGCTTCTCCCTCTCCCACTCCCCCTGCTTGTGTTCTCTCTCTCGCTGTTTCTCTCTGTCAAATAAATAAATAAAATCTTAAAAAAAAATAGCATTTATATGCCAAATTAGGTATATTTTACTAGATTTCAGAACTATATACTTTATGGCAAAAAGCATTGACTAGAGCTTAATGTATTACACGGAACATATAATGCCATGTGTCGGCTGCCAACAATTTGCATAGTCATGGTGAATTGCTGCTATACTCTTTTGAATTTGCCCATCTTATAAGTTAGCTATTCCCTTACAGAAAATCAGGCTGTCTTATTAGGTAAAGCAATCTTGTAGCTAACACTCCATTGGAATAGTGTTTAAAAAAAAAGAAAAGAAAAGAAAAAACAGTAAGTGGGACCAGTTCTGTAAGCAATGGTGAGCTGCTGCTCAATTTTTGTGTGCTGCTTATATTTTTTTGGAAGTTAAATTTGGTCATTGATTGGATGTGACATTTTCATTTCACAATAACTCTTCTCATACTCACTTTATGCACTTTAGGCCCAGAAGCAACCAATTGTAGTATGGGGAAGTCCTATCAGAGGAATACAATTTTCCCTTCAGTGAGGTAAAATGCTTTCTCTAAGGTCCAGTGACCAGGATACTTGCCCCTCAAAAGGCAGCAGAAGAAAGTCTTTCATTACAAATTCTGGGACCAGAAATCACAAATAACTTCCATCAGCTGAGAAGGCCTTAGGCATGTAAGTCCATAGGCATTGCAACTCCGTAACTGGAACAGAGAGGGCACCTGAAGTCAGAGATTGTTTTGCCAATATTTGTACTCCAGTTTTCCAGACTATAAGTTGCAAGATCTCCATTAAACTTTGCCACTTAGCTTTTCTTTCCATTTCCTTTTTTTCTTTTTGAACAGACCAAGCTATCTTCCAAGATAGGAAATATACTGCCTCTTTGTCAATTCACATTACAAATCTGGCTTGAGGGCATATAATTGACAAAATTAAAATTAAATCCAGAAACATAGTTCCAGTGGAGTCTTGTAAGGAAAAACAAAACAAAACAGATTTTAGGCTTTAATTCTCTGCAAGTCAAGCAAGTAACAAAGGAGATGGAAATAGAGGCTGAGTGCCAAAGCACAATATCCACAAGAATATTTTAATTGCAATACTGCTCATTCAACTTTAGTCTAAAGGAAAAACAATACTGTGTTTTAAAAGATTCTGGTACCCTCCTCCATGTCATGGGAGAGTGTCTTAGGTAAGAGTCAGAGATTGGTGAGTAGATCAACATGATAAATGTACTCCATTATTTTGTTGTTGTTGTTGTTGTTGTTCTGAGTTTTATTGTTGTTGTTCTGTTTTAATTCACAACATTATACTAAAGAGTTTCTAGCATCTTAGCTTCATTTATTGTTGAACAGCTTTGAGATTTATGGGGATCGAGCCCCCCGCCCCCCTGCATCGGGCTCCCTGCTCAGTGGGGAGAACAAGAAGAACAAGAAGAACCTCTCTTGGCTGTAAGAGCAAGCACATTAAACTGTAAACTCCAAGAAGTTTATCTATAATGCATATGAAATTATATTCTAGGTTCCATGGCCTAACACTACCAGAACCTACTCTAAAACACCATCCAAAACTTATAAAACCATAAAAAATTTCATGTGAAATTCCACTACTACAGAATATGAGAGAATGAGTCTAATTATACTGGGGTATGAGTCTAACCATAGGGAATTTTGGGAAGGCATGAGACTGAAGTGTTTGAGACTCCAACTTAAGAAGATGTGCTTTCCCTTGCAATGTTTGCCGTAATCCTTAAGAGAGGCCAGCATTACCTCCTCATGTGAGGTGGAAGGTGCTGCACCTGCTGGGGAGGGAGAGTTAGAGAGAGCTGGGTCATGGGAATCATCTGATTCATTTAACTCTCCCACGTGCTTTCATTTCAATTCTCATTTCAACTATTTTACTAGGAAATGCCTTGATTTTTTATTTTTAAAGGCTGACAAATCTAAGAATTCAAATGATATAATTTGACAACTTGGAAGTTTAACCTTTGGATTCTGGGTAACTCGGCCCTTTGGAAACTAAGATATAGCATCTATGTCCAGTCAGAAAAGGTTACTAGTTATCAAACCACACATTGAATCAAATGTTTGGAACTTTGAATTTGTTCTTTTTTATTTAAAATCTCTAGTATAATTACAGGTAGCCAACACACACTAAATGATGATATTCTCCATGTCCCTCACACTGTTCTTTTGCAGAACCTGTTCTGTTTGCCTAAGATCTTATGTTTGACAGGCAAATACAAACAGGCATTAATTTTTAAAAACTGCACCTGCATGCCAAAACCTACCAGATTCTCTTCCTTTAAAGCTACCTGGATCTTTAAATCCTTCAAAACTCACAAAAACAAGAAATGGCAGAATTTCATTTCATTAGGGTCTGTTACCTGCAATAATCCACTTCTGATTCCAGTCAGTCAGAGTCAGAGTTTATAGTTACAAACCCCATTATAGCTTATTTAATTTGGATCAACATTTATTACAAGATATAATTTAGCTAATTGTTGAGAGAAAGAGTTTGGAGTTTAGTCAGGTAGTAGCAACACCAATGTTACAGGGTGCTAATATTATAGGGTTCTGTCAGCCGTGACTCATCGATGCTGCCCAGACCACATATACTATAGCCCGCCTAACTGACTCTGGCCATTATGTACATAACTACTGCCATAGTCACTTGTAATAAACTGGGCCTTTTCCTGAAAATAGATTCTGAATAGCATCTGCTTCCTCAGGTTGTTTTAAGGCTAGATCAGGTTATGTGATTATACCTTTGTTGCCACAGAAATTACAGAAGTAAATATTTATCTTCTGTTTCAAAGATTTAGGAATGAAAATATGAAGACATTTACCCATTTCAGGGGCAATCAAAATATATGGAGTAGCATAAGTTATAAGTATCTACTGAATATGGTAGTGAGATGCTAAGTTAAAAATAAACTTTAAATGTTTATTTTGTTGAGATAGTTGTTCAGTATTCCAAAAATGGCCATCTGAGTGGACTTGGAAATAAAAATTAAAGACAATTATTGATATCTATAGTAAAGAGCTTCTGAAAATAAGGAATAAAATCGTCCACAGCTCTATAGCTAGAGACAAAAAGGGTATTCATAGAAAAAGAAATGTCACTTTAAATTTATCTTTCATATATAAAGAAAATGTTCAATTTGCTCAAAGTAAGAGAAATGTAGATCACAACTACACTGAGACAGTATTTTCATCTAGCAGATTATCAAAAGTCCAAAAATTTTCTGACTTGTTGAGGCTGTAAGAAAACAGACACTCATGGTGGTGGAAAGTGCAAAATTGTACCCCTCTGATGAAAGAGTTACAACTAAAGATACACTTTAAAAGTAAAGATACACACCTTCTAGGAGCAAGATGGTGGAGGAGTAGGAGACTTGAATTTCTTCTGGTCCCAGAAATTCAGCTAGGTAGTTATCAAACCATTCAGAACACCTACAAACTCAACAGGAGATCGAAGAGAAGAATAGCAGCAATTCTGTGAACAGAAAAGCGATCACTTTCTGGAAGGTAGGATGTGGGGAGAAGTGAATCTGAGGCGATATTTGGAAAGATAGACCGCGGGGTGAGGGAGCCTCCCTTAGCCGGCTACTGGCAAGTGTTAGAGCAGCGGAGCGCAAAATCGGAACTTTTAGAAGTCTGCTCCTCTGAGGGATGTCGCTCCAGTGGCGAAGCAGGGGGTGGAACCTTCACTGGGAGAGTATGGTCTCAGGACCCTCACAGTCACAGAAAGACCAGGGGTGCCTGAGTGCGGCAGAGGTCCCAGGTATCAGAGCAGGGAAGCCAGCTGCAAAGACAGAGTCGAGGAGTAGGCTGTCAGCTTGGGGTTGCCGTAAACCATGATCTGGGGCATAGTCGAGCCACTACTCTTCCAGCAGGGACCCAACAAGTGGCAGATCTGGGGAGACTCCCCTTCCTCCCCTGGAAGGAGCAGTGTGGATGCCCGCCCCAGGAATCTGCTGGGTTTGGAGACTCCAAACAGGGTCGTGTGCCAGATATAGAAGCACTTGGACACAGGCCTGGTGAGGACAGTGTGACCTGAGACTGGGGAGACAGGGGTGATTGACTACTTTACTCTGGGGTCTCACTCTTGGAGCCCCAAGTTCTCGGCTCCTCTGGGACCAGAGATTGAGAGGCTGGCATTTTCATTCTCATCCTCCAAAGCTATACAGAATTCTTTCAGGGAACAAAAGCTTCCCAGACAAACCTGAGCAGATTACTTAGCCTGGACCCTGGCAAGGGCGGGGCAATTCCGCCTCAGGCAAAGACATTTGAGACTCACTGCAACAGGCCCCTCCCCCAGAAGATCAGAAAGAACATCCAGCCAAGACTAAGTTTACCGGTCAATGAGAATGGCAAAACCCCAGTGCTAGGGGAATACAGCACATAGAATTCATGGCTTTGTTCCCCATGATGCTTTAGTTTTTCAAAGTTAATTCTTTAAATTTTCTTTATTTTTTTCTTTTTCTATTTCTTAGTTGAAATTTTCTTCTTTCCTTTTTTCAACCAAAATCTTATCAATTCCTTTTTTTGAAATCTTTTTTAATTTTCATTTTTACAGTCATATTCTATCCCTTCATTGTATTTAACCTTATTATATATATATATATATATATATATATATATATATGTTTTTATTTCTTTAAAATTTTGGGACACAGTTTCTTCTAACAGACCAAAATATACCCTAAATCTAGGTTTTGATGTTGTCCTAGTCTCCCGTCTGAACACATTCTCTCTTTTGTTTTTTTAAATTTTTTCATTCTTTTTTCAACCAGCTTCTTATCTTATCAATTCCTTTTTTAAAGCACACCTTTATCATATTTACCCTTATTTTTGTATATATATCTTTTTCTTTCTTTAAAATTTTCAGAGGCAATTTCTTCTAACAGACCAAAATACACTCAAAATCTAGTGTGTGGCTGTGTTCTATTCACCAGCCTGACCATATTCATATTTTATTTTTTCCTTCCTTTTACCCCCAGTTTCAGGTCTCTTCTGATTTCTTTTTTTTTTTTTAAAGATTTTATTTATTTGACAGAGAGAGACACAATGAGAGAGGGAACACAAGCAGGGGGAGTGGGAGAGGGAGAAGCAGGCTCCCCACCGAGCAGGGAGCCCAGTACGGGGCTCGATCCCAGGACTCTGGGGTCATGACCTGAGGCGAAGGCAGACACTTAATGGCTGAGCCACCCAGGCTCCCCACTTCTGATTTCTTTAGTATATATATTTTTTCTTGCAGTTGTTTTACCCTTTTAGCATTTTGTTCTCTCATTCATCTGTTCTCCTCTAGACAAAATGACAAGACAGAAAAACTCACCTCAAAAAAAAAAAAACAAGAGGCAGTACCAACTACCAGGGACCTGATCAATACAGACATTAGTAAGATGTTGGAAGTAGAGTTCAAAATGAAGATTATAAAGATACTAGCTCGGCGAGAAAAAGGCATGGAAGATACTAGAGAATCCCTTTCTGGAGAAATAAAAGAACTAAAATCTAACCAAGTCGAAATCAAAAAGGCTATTAAAGAGGTGCAATAAAAAATGGAGGCTCTAACTGCTAGGATAAATGAGGCAGAAGAGAGAATTAGTGACATATAAGACCAAATGATGGAGAATAAAGAAGCTGGGAAAAAGAGAGATAAACAACTACTGGATCACAAAAGCAGAATTCGAGAGATAAGTGATACCATAAAGTGAAACAACATTAGAATAATTGGGATCCCAGAAGAAGAAGAAAGAGAGAAGGGCTGAAGGTATATTGGAGGGAATTATAGCAGAGAAGTTCCCTAATTAGGAGAAGGAAACAGGCATCAAAATCCAGGAGGCACAGAGAACCCTCCTCAAAATCAGTAAAAAGAGGTCAACACCCTGACATCTAATAGTAAAACTCACAAGTCTCAGGGACAAAGGGAAAATCCTGGAAGCAGCTCGGGACAAGAGGTCTGTAACCTACAATGGTAGAACCATTAGATAGGCAGCAGACCGATCCACAGAGACCTGGTAGGCCAGAAAGGACTGGCATGATATATTCAGAGCACTAAACGAGAAAAATATACAGCCAAGAATACTATATCCAGCCAGGCTGTCATAAAAATAGAAGGAGAAATTAAAAGCTTCCAAGACTAAAAGAATTTGCAAACACCACACCAGCCCTACAAGAAATATTGAAAGGGGTCCTCTAAGCAAAGAGAGAGCAACATAGACCAGAAAGGAACAGGGACAATATACAGTAATAGTCACTTTATGGGCAATACAGCAGCACTAAATTCATATCTTTCAATAGTTACCCTGAATGTAAATGGGCTAAATGCCCCAATCAAAAGACACAGGCTATGAGATTGGATAAGAAAAAAACAAGACCCATCCATATGCTGTCTGCAAGAGACTCATTTTAGACTCTAATACACCTCTAGATTTAAAGTGAGGGGGTGGAAAACCATTTACCATGCTAACAGACATCAAAAGAAAGGTGGGGTGGCAATCCTTATATCAGAAGAATTAGATTTTAAACCAAAGACTATAAAAAGAGATGAGGAAAGAAACTACTTCATAATTAAAGGGTTTGTCCAACAAGATGATCTAGCAATTTTAAATATCTATGCCCCTAACGTGGGAGCAGCCAATTATATAAGCCAATTAATAACAAAATCAAAGAAACACATCGAAAATAATACAAAATAGTAGGGGACTTTAAAAAACCCCTCACTGAAATGGACAGATCATCTGAGCAAAAGATCAACAAGGAAATAAAGGCTTTAAATGACACACTAGAACAAATGGACTTCACAGACATATTCAGAACATTCCATCCCAAAGCAACAGAATACACATTCTTCTCTGGTGCCCATGGAACATTCTCCAGAATAGATCACATCCTGTGTCACAAATCAGGTCTCAACTGGTACCAAAAGATTGGGATCATTCCCTGCATATTTTCAGACCACAATGCTTTGAAACTAGAACTCAATCACAAGAAGAAAGTCAGAAAGAACTCAAATACATGGAGGCTAAAGAGCATCCCACTAAGGAATGAATGGGTCAACCAGGAAATTAAAGAATAATTTTAAAAGTTCATGGAAACAAATGAAAATGAAAACACAGCTGTTCAAAATCTTTGGGATGCTGCAAAGGCAGTCCTAAGAGGAAAGTATATAGCAATACAAGCCTTTTTAAGGAACAAGAAAGGTCTCAAATATACAACCTACCCGTACACCAAAAGGACCTGGAGAAAGAACAACAAATAAAGCCTAAACCGAGCCAGAGAAGAGAAATAATAAAGATCAGAGCAGAAATCTGAAATAGAAACCAAAAGAAAAGTAGACAAGATCAGCGAAACTAGGAGCTGGTTCTTTGAAAGAATAAGTTTGATAAATCCCTGCCCAGACAAATCAAAAAGAAAAGAGAAAGGACCCAAATCAACAAATCATGAATGAAAGAGGAGAGATCACAACAAACACCAAAGAAATACAATTATAAGAACATATTATGAGCAACTCTATGCCAGCAAATTAGATAATCTGGAAGAAATGGATGCATTCCTAGAGACGTATAAACTACCAAAACTGAACCAGGAGGAACTAGAAAACCTGAACAGACCCATAACCAGTAAGGAAATTGAAACAGAAATCAAAAATCTCCCAACACACAAGCCCAGGGCCAGATGGCTTCCCAGGGGAAATCTACCAAACATTTAAAGAAGAATTAATACCTATTCTTCTGAAACTGTTCCAAAAAATAGAAATGGAAGGAAAACTTCCAAACTCATTTTATGAGGCCAGGATTACCTTGATCCCAAAACCAGACAAAGACCCCATCAAAAAGGAGAGCTAAAGACCAATATCCCTGATGAACATGGATGCAAAATTCTCACCAAAATACTAGCCAATAGGATCCAACAGTACATTAAAAGGATTATTCACCACGACCAAGTGGGATTTATTCCTCGGTGCAAGGTTGGTTCAACATCCGCAAATTAATCAGTGTGATACAATACATTAATAAGAGAAAGAACAAGAACCATATGATCCTCTCAGTAGATGCATAAAAAGCATTTGACAAAGTACAGCATCCTTTCTTGATTAAAACTCATCACAGTGTAGGGATAGAGGGTTCGTACCTCAATATCATAAAAGCCATCTATGAAAAACCCATAGCAAATATCATTCTCAAAGGAGAAAAACTGAGACCTTTTCCTCTAAGGTCAGGAACACAGTAGGGATGTCCACTACCACCACTGCTATTCAACATAGTACTAGAAGTCCTGGCCTCAGCAATCAGACAACAAAAAGAAATAAAAGCCATCTGAATCGGCAAAGAAGTGAAACTCTCACTCTTTACAGATGATATGATACTGTATGTGGAAAACCCAAAAGACTCCACCCCAAAACTGCTAGAACTCACACAGGAATTCAGTAAATTGGCAGAATATAAAATCAATGCCCAGAAATCAGTGGCATTTCTATACACCAACAAGACAGAAGAAAGAGAAATTAAGAAGTCAATCCCATTTACAACTGCACCCAGAACCATAAGATACCTAGGAATAAATCTAACCAAAGAGGCAAAGAATCTGTACTCAAAAAGCTATAGAATACTCATGAAAAAAATTAAGGAAGACACAAAGAAATGGAAAAATGTTCCATGCTCATGCATTGGAGGAAAAAATATTGTGAAAATGTCTATGCTACCTAGAGCAATCTACACACTTAATGCAATCCCTATCAAAATACCGGCCACTTTTTTCAAAGAAATGGAACAAATAATCCTAAAATTTGTATGGAACCAGAAAAGACCCCGAATAGGCAGAGGAATGTTGAAAAAGAAAAGCAAAGGTGGAGGCATCACAATTCTGGACTTCAAACTGTATTACAAAGCTGTAATCATCAAGACAGTATGGTCCTGGCACAAAAACAGACACATAGATCAGTGGAACAGGATAGAGAGCCCAGAAATGGACTCTATGACCAACTGTATGGTCAACTCATCTTTGACAAAGCAGGAAAGAATGTCCAATGGAAAAAAGACAGTCTCTTCAACAAATGGTGTTGGGAAAATTGGACAGCCACATGCAGAATGAAACTGGACCATTTCCTTACACCACACACAAAAACAGACTCAGAATGGATGAAAGACCTAAATGTCAGACAGGAATCCATCAAAATCCTTGAGAACACACGCAGCAACCTCTTCAACCTCAGCAGCAGCAACTTCTTCCTAGAAACATCTCCAAAGGCAAGGGAAGCAAGGGCAAAAATGAACTATTGGGATGTCATCAAGATAAAAAGCTTTTGCACAGCAAAGGGCACAGTCAACAAAACTAAAAGACAGCTGATAGAATGGGAGAAGATATTTGCAAATGACATATCAGATAAAGGGCTAGTATCCAAATCTATAAACAACTTGTCAAACTCAACACCCAAAAAAACAAATAATCCAATCAAGAAGTGGGCAGAAAACATGAACAGACAGTTTTCCAAAGAAGACATCCAAATGGCCAACAGACACATGAAAAAGTGCTCAACATTGCTCGGCATCAGGGAAATCCAAATCAAAACCTCCATGAGATACCACCTCACACCAGTCAGAATGGCTAAAATTAACAAGTCAGGAAACAACAGATGTTGGCAAGGATGCGGAGAAAGGGGAACCCTCCTACACTGTTGGTAGGAATGCAAGCTGGTGCAGCCATTCAAGAAAACAGTATAGAGGTTCCTCCAAAAGTAGAAAATAGAGCTACCCTATGCCCCAGCAATAGCACTACTGGGTATTTACCCCAAAGATACAAATGTAGTGATCCTAAGGGGCACATGCACCCCATTGTTTATATCAGCAATGTCCACAAAATGGAAACTATGGAAAGAGCCTAGATGTCCATCAACAGGTGAATGGATAAAGAAGATGTGGTGTATATATATATATATATATATATACACAATGGAATATTATGCAGCCATCAAAAAGTGGAATCTTGCCATTTGGAACAATGTGGATGGACCTAGAGGGTAATATGCTAAGTGAAATAAGTCATTCAGAGAAAGACAAATATCATATGATCTGATGGATATGAGGAATTTTAGAAACAAGACAGAGGATCTTAGGGGAAGGCAGGGAAAAATGAAACAAGATGAAACCAGAGAGGGAGATAAACCATAAGAGACTCTTAATCTCAGGAAACAAACCGAGGATTGCTGGAGTGGAAGTGGTGGGAGGGATGAGGTTGCTGAATGATGGACACTGGGGAGGGTATGTGCTATGGTGAGCCCTGTGAATTGTGTAAGACTGATGAATCACAGACCTATACCCCTGAAACAAATAATGCATTATATGTTAATTAAAAATACAAAAAAAGTAAAGATACACTTATAGTATTATGAAAAGTTATACACATGGTTATCATTTTCAGTGCTATTTGTGATAGTATGATCCTGTAAATAGCACACTTGTCCGTCATTAGAGTATGGGTTGAATACATTATATTAAATCTCATAATGGGGCACTATACAGCTTTAAAAAAGAAAGAAATATCATAGTTTACAAACATGGAGTGACCACTGGGATTTAACATTAAGTGGAAAAGAAGAGTGGTAAAATTTTGTTTACCATGCTATTACTAAAGAAGAAAATCTTTCATTTGACTTGCAACATGACAGGGCAAAATATAGTTTGGGAAAGGAACTTCTTTACTTCATTTTGGGTTAGAAGGGATTATAGATGGTCTTTTCCTACTTTAGGTTATGGTTGAACAGACCATAAGTGCATAAAGTTTCACATGGTCAGGGGCAGTGTGTTTGTGCAATTTTCTTAGTCCAAATATAGACAACAGGGAGAGAAACAATTCTGATACTATGTGGGAGCAGGATATGGGGCTAGAGAAGGTCAGGTTTTAGTTGAATGCATGGAAAATTACTAGGAATGAATTTTCCAGAGACCCTGAGAATGAGTATGTATGTATGTGTGACTATATATATATGAGCTAACGACAAAAAGAGTATTCATAGAAAAAGAAATGTCACATATATATGTGAATATATATATTCACAAATATATCCTAATGCAAATTTGCAAACACAAATTCATATTTATATTTCTACATAATCATATTTAAGAGAAAAGAATGATGGAAGGAAAAACCAAAAATTAGAAAAAAAATCTATAAAAGTAAATAAATAGAATAATTAGATTGGAGGGGATGGGAATAAAATAGAGACATATTATTTCTGGGACCATACTTTTGTTAGATCTGACTTTATAACATGAATTATATTGCATAATTTTAATAAAAGTTTAATCTTAAAAGGAATCATTACAATTAAACAAAAACAAAATGAGTGAACACAGATAGATAATATTACATGTGCTTTTAAAATACTGTAAAACAATATTTTGATTGTGTGTTTCTCATATTATAAAATCTAAGTACTGAATAAGTGAAATGTTTCTTAGAAGACTGCTTTTCTGTAATATTGTCTGCATTAGTCCTTTATTTTTTTATCTTAGGCTATTATCCATGTACTGTAAGATAAAACATTAATAATTATACAGGTATTATTGAAAACAGGTTTTTTTCATTCTGAAGAAGAACATACATATGGAAGATTTCTGAAGTTATGTACAAACTGTGTGGTCTTGAATTAAAAAGGGAAGTATCAATGTTTCAGATATCTTATCCTTAAAACACATATTTTCTAGTTTTATCCATTGAAAACTGCTCAAAACCTTACACAAGCCTGGAGCACCAAACATACCTAGCATAAATAATTGAGGTAAGTATTTATTTTGTCCCACTATAAGTAGCCAACCCACCTTAGAATAAAATCACTGATTCTGAATATAGGGTAGAATTATACATGGTAATTCCAAAATATATCTTGATGGTGGTTATCAAAGTCAAATATCTTTTGATATTTGACTAATTGATTATATGTCAAGAAACCTTTCCCAAAGAAACCTCTCACTGGGGGCTCCTGGGTGGCTCGGTCGTTAAGCGCCTGCCTTAGGCTCAGGTCATGATCCTAGGGTCCTGGGATCAAGCCCTGCATCGGGCTACCTGCTCAGTGGGAAGCCTGCTTCTCCCTCTCTCACTCCCCTTGCTTGTGTTCCTTCTCTCGCTCTGTCTCTCTCTTTCAAATAAATAAATAAAATCTTTAAAATAAAAAAGAAAGAAAGAAACCTCTCACTGGCCAATCAGGTACAATCTGAGTATCAACAAGAATAATCACTGCTCTGGATTAAATATATATTAAATATGTTTAAATACATTAGTTCTTGAAAGAAAGAAAGAAAAAGAAAAAAGAAAGAAAGAAAGAAAGAAAGAAAGAAAGAAAGAAAGAAAGAAAGAAAGAAAGAAAGAAAGAAAGAAAGAAAGAAAGAAAAGAAAGAAAAAGAAGAAAGAAAGAAAGAAAGAAAGAAAGAAGAAAGAAAGAAAGAAAAAGAAAGAAAGGAAGAAAGAAAGAAAGAAAAGAAAAGAGAAAGAAAAAAATCCGTGAGTTCTTAACATATGCCAAAAGATTTTAATTGATCCTCCTCATCTTTGGAGAATGGAAGAAAATTTCATAAAATGCTACAAGATAAAAAAATCAATAGTTTATCATGCCTTTTATTCAATATATTGATCCTTTAACCAAATAGTTAATGAATGGAAGTTTCTTTTATAGAAATATCCTGAAGAATATGAGAAAATGAAGGGTAGAATTAGAATATAAATATTTTGTCACTCCTGATTAGTTAACGGATCCAGGCAATGATCATTAATGGTTGATACAGCAGAGAGATATTCAGACACATACCTCTTAATGGAAGTTTACAATTTCACTCCTATCAAACAAAATAGACATTCATTATCATCCATAGAATGGTAACTCCAGAATTTTCCTACAAAAGGGATTTATGAGCAGTTATGTGCTTAGAAGACTGCCTTAAGGATGCTGGGAGCTTATGTTGAAACTGTTTGGCAAGCTTACTATTTGAAAGAATTTACAAAAGTGGTGATGAAGCTTATAGGTTGGCTAAGGCCTGTCTACCAATGTCATTTGCCATCGCTTGTACCAGCTATTGTTTTTACATTTATTTTGTGAACATCCAAAATTTAAGTATATCCTTGCCTGGAAAAAGGAAATAGACACTGCTTTATATTTCTCCACATTATTACTCAAATAAATATGTTTCTCCTTAAGAGGCAAGGCTCTTAAAAAAAAAAAAAGAGGCAAGGTGCTGTGACACTCTGGTGTCCAGTTTGGCCAGCAAACCCTGAGATGGTGAATGAAAAGATTACTCCAGACACCGTAATGCAAGAAAGGAGAGGACTGGGCACCAGACACTGGTGGCAAAAGGCCTTGAGGCAAGCTTTGTCTCTGCTTTTATTGGGGTCTTACCAATACATCAGGCACAAGCACAAAATGAGGAAAGTGTCACCTTCATGGTCAGGATGATAATATATGGGGCAGTGTGTGATAAGGGCAAGCAGTGCTCACAACGTGCATGCAAAGCAAGGAGGCAAGGAGTTCGTGAAGTACATGACCACTATAGGTGTCTGTTTTTCTTCAAATTTAGATATTTACTCCCTAGATCAGAGCCTTGAGCCACAGTAAGAATCTGGCCGCTTTCAGTCAAGATACTTCGAAGGAGGCCCAGCGTTCCTGGCACTCCTTTTCTTTTCAATTTAGTCTCATCCAAGGAGGCCTATACAAGTCAGATTTTATCTATCCAGGCAGTGTGAAGTCCCACAATCGGGTTTGGCTTACATGCATTGTAGAGGTTATGAAATATGAAAAAAAATTACTTCATTCTATTGCTTCTGGGCTGTAGAAGGAAAGAAGTAGTATTGACTAGAGCTAGATGTTATGCTTTCATAACTGGGTTTCCCTTCTTACTAGCTATGTGACTATAGAAAATTTAATTAAGTTTTCTCTTGTTCTTAATTTGCATTCCTGCAAAAATGGAGATAATAGTAGTATTTCCCATTGTTGGGTTACAGCAAGGATAAAATGAGTTAGTAAGTTAATAAGTAAAAAGTTCAAAGGAAATGTTTGATAAGTTAGTCATTGCCATTATAAATAAGTTGTTAGAAGATGCTCTAACAAGTTCAAGGCTGTGAGCACATATGAGATAGGCAGAAAATCAAGAGCAAACTTGAGAGCTCTCAGAGAAGTC
This sequence comes from Eumetopias jubatus, assembly GCF_037043125.1. Classification (NCBI taxonomy): domain Eukaryota; kingdom Metazoa; phylum Chordata; class Mammalia; order Carnivora; family Otariidae; genus Eumetopias; species Eumetopias jubatus. Next base: position 168,038,719 of record NW_028274809.1, on the reverse strand, counting down.
CATAAGACTCATTGACCTGAGAAATCTCTTTGCAATATGTACAATGCAGAAGTTGTTTGTCTCTCTGTTCTCTCCGAAAGTGGTTTATGCGATCCAGACTTTGTTTAGATCTTGCATCTTTAAATCAGAGATTTCTTTGCTTTCCCTTATATTTCTTCAAAACCACCTATCATAAAAAATTAAAATTGAACAATTTTATCTTTTAAGAAAAAACATTTAGGAAATGTAACTTTTAATGCAGAAAAATAATCATTGGATATTGCAAAAATGTGGTGTCATATACCACATAAAAATTTTCAAGATTTCTTATAAAATAGGATGTTTACATATATTTATATATTATTTATATATAACATGATAGAAAATTTCAATCTTATGTCTAATATGAAATTGTATTTTAATTGACATATGCCTGTATCTGAAAGTCTGTTCAGATCTCTGGACCATCTATATTTAGAAAGAAAATACAATATTCCCCTATCGTAGATGGTAGTTTAGAACTGTAGGAGTCAATTACAGTTATTTCAATTAAAATATCCAAATCGCTCTTCAATATAATAAATTCTACAGAGAGCAGCATACATTACCATAAGATATGTATTTTTTTTTATTTGAGTACTGAATTATCTCATTTTCATGTTGCAGGTTTGCTGACTATGGCTGTAATTAATCTCCTAATGATTAATAAAGAAAGACACTTTTTGATGTCAAGTAAATGAGAATAATAGCTTCCATGAATTTTGTGAAAATCAATTTATTAAATGGGTCCTTAACATCTTGGAACACTTCCACTGGTATAAGTGAATGAATTCTAGCAATGACGTATTTCCTGTGAAGATAAGATTTATGCATGAGAATGCTCTTGAAGGAATCTTATCTTTTTTACAATTGAGGTGATTATAAAGTTAAATATATAGCATAGTTTAAAATGAAATTGTGAACAATGAGGTTAAAATAAGACTAAAAAAGGTGAAGGACATATTTGGTAATGTGATATCATTTTCAAACATAGGATATTTAACTCCCAGAACCTACTTTAAAGAGAAATGTTTAGGGGCTCCTGGGTGGCTCAGTCGTTAAGCATCTGCCTTTGGCTTAGGTCATGATCCCACGGTGCTGGGATCGAGCTCTGCATGGGGCTGCCTGCTCTGCAGGAAGCCTGCTTCTCCCTCCCGCACTCCCCCTGCTTGTGTTCCTGCTCTCACTATCTCTCTCTCTGTCGAATAAATAAATAAAATCTTTAATAATAATAATAATAATAAAATAAAGAGAAATGGTTAATGATCCCTAAAATTCACTTTTACATAGGGTTGTATTGTTATATACTTTACAGTAATACTTCTTTTTCATATTAATATATAACAGAAGATAAAAATGTTATATAGTACTTTTCCACAGAGTACTAAAATATACATACAGAGTGACATCAAAAGACAGAGTTATATTTTATGAACTACTATTCACTGTAATAATTACATACATGTTCCTACACAAGTAACAGGAAAAGTAGTGGTGTTTTTAGGAATTTTTATTAGTAACTAATGTGGGCCATAAAACCATCCAAGTCTCTCTGTGAGTGTGTCTTTGTCTCATTCTCCAGCCTCAACTCTCATGCCTGCCACACACATTTTGCATTGACATTCTCAATAATTCCAATTCGCTATACTTGTCTTTCTTTATATAACCTTGAACTTTGTTCATGTTCTTAATTTTCCTGAATGCACTTCGCCCTTCTTCCTTGTTCCCCATATTAGGACTAGCAAATCAGTACTCCATCAACTCTAGACAATATTGTGTCATCCTCTCCCCCCCAGGAAAGAATTGATTATATCTTCCTTTGGACTACCACCATGCAACAGTGCAGATTTTATTTTGGCATTTGTGAGACATTATCAAACTGATATTTGACAAATCTGTCTCCTTACTTGAAACATGATTATTTGTTGCCATGTTGCTAGTTGTATTGAGCTAAATGACTGCTTGTTGAATGCATACTGTGGTTTAGCTAGTATTGTCTATAGGATCATTATTGGGTTATTTTTTTTTAGATTCAGATGTCAAGTTCCTTCAATTTGATCAGTATTATAAATAGATTAGGGATAATTTAAGATATACCAGTGCACTGTGATAATTATGGATTTCATCTATGTCAATCTAACCTTGAGGATATATATAACAAATAATGTTGAAATGTCATATCCTCCAGATAACTATCTAATAATACTTTTTGCAGTGATGGAAAATGTCATATCCTCCAGATAACTATCCAATAATACTTTCTGCAGTGATGGAAAAGTTCTCTATCTTAGGTGCCCTCTAATATGATAACCATTAGTTATATGTGGCAATTGAGCATTTGAAATGACCAATATGAAAAACTGAATATTTGGTTTTATTTTATTTTAATTAATTTATATTTAAATTTAAATAGTCACATGTAACTAGCTCCTAACACTTAGACAGCATCACTCTTGAATTAGGATATAATTAAAATTCATGTATTTTCAATGCCATAGATACTAACTATGCATCTTTATATATTGACATTTAATTAAATAAATGTGTGTTTTCCAGCAACATTGCTATGCACTGAGAAATCAAAGATAGTATGATACAGTCTCAGAACTATAGACATTTTTACTTTTTCAAGGGGAAGTTGTGATAATATCTACCTCAAACTTCATGCATATTTGAATAATAAATATTTCTGTCTACTATTCTCCCTCACCCAAACACAGCATTTGCAGGAAAAGGAAAGAAGAGTGGGAAAAACAGAGTATTCTTCATGGAGCAGGAGAACAAATATGAAAAATAGAGTGAAGATGTGGATAAGAGAATAAAACGATTCAAAATGAATTTAATAGGAAATATAGTAGATGGTAGAAAACCTAGGTAATGCTGGGATGATGTGAACATTTTAAGAAATAATCTTTTAGTTTTCTAAATTTAATAAAAACACAAGATTTCACATTATATATATTTTGATCTATTTGGTTCATTTCAGTGTTATTCCTTCTAGAGTGTATGCATGATGAGCATCAGAGATTATGTCTGACTTGTTCAGAATTTATGTCTGCCTTATTCTAGGTACTTTATACCTAGAGTAGCACTTGATCCATAGGAAGCCCTCAATAAATATTAGATAAAAAAACTGAATTATTTGCTGAGTCTTGAGCAATATCATAAAAAATAAAATAAATCCAAATAAAAGTATATTGATGAAACTAAATAACATAAAAGACAGTAAGTACTGGAAGCAACTTGGAAATTAAGTGGTATAATTCTCATTAACAGTAGGAGGTAAGAGTAGCAAAAGACATACCTTTCAAGTGACAAGATAAACTTAGAACCAGTGTCAACATGTTGTTTGTTGGTTTAAGAAAGCATCAACAATATCATTTTCACTTTCTTTAAGGGCTACTTTCTTTTTTGAATTTTGTATGTTTTGTTTTTCCCAATGTCTTAATACATGTGATATGAGTGTGTGTATGTGTGTTTCTGTGTGTTTTCATCAATTATGCAGTTATTTTTTTGCTTAAGGACACAGAGCAAATTCAGAAACATGGTGTTCTCATCGGAAAGAAAAAATAACAAACTGTACTTAAAATTATCTTAGTATTTATTTTCATTAAAAATGCCTTAAGTGAATTATGGGACTATATAGTCTATGAAATCTGAATGGGAGGACATGGCTCTTAGTATGTCATTAATCTTAACATTTTTTCAATTTGCTTAGAATATTTTATAATTAAAAATGAAATAAAATTAAGTCCATGGTGTAAAATCTAAATTGTGGCACTGTCATATACTCCTAAAATATGAAATGAGCATTGTGTGCACCAATATATGAATTAACATGAATTTACAACTTTTATTGCACCTTAATACCATGAATCTCTGAAAATATTCATTATTCCTTATTATTAACTGCACAGTTCTTCACATACTTATTGTTACGCCAGTCTTCAAGTAAATTTGAAAACCAAAACCTTAGAAGTATCTTAAGTGCTATTTCTAATAACTCTCATTAGAAGCTGCATTTAAACCCATTTGAGATATGCATATCTGCATTTCTTTGGGTTTAGAAACAGTGCCATTAAATTGACATATTCCCTTTCTCATTAATTTATATTTGAACACAACATAGCAAGTATTTAATTACAATTTTACTCCATGTTCATAAAATGTATACATGTTTATTCCTGATGGTTGTTTTCACCAATTTCACAAATTTCATTGTTTTACTCTTTTCAAAGCAGATCTTGCTGATTTTTTTCTATGAAAGATTTTATTCCAGCACTGAGTCATATTAAAATATGAATAAGTTTAAGTTGGCAGGGAACACATGAAATCAGCAAAGTTGAGAGAAACAGTAGTATTGAGGGAATTTGAGAAAATGCTGCTTATCCAGCATCGCCACTGTGGCTGCCTAGAGGCTAGTTTAATTAGGCTACAATTCATATGGCAGAAAGTAGTTTTGTAATTACCTTCAAATGACCAAACGATATAGAACTCTAAGGAGATTGCATATTCCCAGTAATGAACCAATTTGCAATTGACTGGATATTTTATCTAAGGCATTTATTGAGCAAACAACATTTAAATATATGTTACTTCAATTCTATACCATTTAAATAGTTGAATCTTAGGAGCTTATTTCAGAATATATAGAAGTCATAAGAAGATGTTAAAAATAAAACCTATCATTCTTTAAAAACCTGCTTTGCTTAAAGTAAAAGTACTGCATCTAAAACCTAGAAATACCCCCATTAACTAAGTTTCAGATTGTACCATGAGAATATAGTTTGTTAAGTATGGAAAGCATAATTACAATTAAAAACATTTAACTTTAAAAAATTAAAAAATATTTCATTAAAATTTAATTAAAAGTAAGGAAATGTAAATACTTTCTTTTCTGATTCAGTGCTTATAGTCAATTCTTTGATAACAAAGTGACTCAAAAATCATGTCTTCTTCATAACACTTTTTATCTGTATCTTTGCCTTTCACAAGGAATATGTGGCTTTCATGGGTTAATGTATAATCCCAAACCTGAGACATATCCTCTATACTAGATAGAAATAAAATCAGCAGGCTTTTAGGCAGAAAATGTGGTGTGGGGTTCTTTTAATTAATCTAAAATACTTCCTTTCCTAGAGGTAATATCAAGAGAAAACTTGATAGGCTCTAAATACAGAAAATTTTTGAAACATGAAGAATAAAGGATATCTAAATCAGTACATATTTTATATTTTGAAAATAGAATTTTAAGAGAAAAAAGCAGCAATTTCTCATAAATATCCAAAAAAAATTACAAAAATATGATTTGGGAAAAAAGCTGAAAGTAATAATTTGTCATTATATTTTCTATTAAATACTTATATTAATAATTATTTATAGACTTTATTAATTCCACCTTCATAGCTGAGTTAAGTATTATTATGAATTTCATTTAAAAAAATAAAAAACAAAAAAGCTGGGGCACCTGGGTGGCTGTCAGTTAAGTGTCCAACTCTTGATTTTGGCTCAGGTCATGATCTCATGGTTGTGAGATGGAATCCCATGTCAGGCTCCATGCTCAGTGGAGTCTGCTTGAAGATTCTCTCCCTCCACTCCTACCCCTACTCATGTGCTCTCCCTCTCTCTCTAAAGTAAATAAATAAAACTTAAAAAATAAAAGCTGAGATAAAGAAGTTGAATGACCTGCCAAGGTACTCATCGGTAGCATAATTGGAAACAAAATTGACCCTAAACAAACAATTAATTTGAAAATCCATTTTAAAATATTATGAAAGCAGCCCTAATCCAAGACTAGCAAAATTAAATTTAAAAAGTGTCCATGTATGATAAAAAAATAGTTTTTCATCTGTTTCTTGATCCTGAATAATTTTTGCCATGAATATGCAATTGGCAATAAATTTTGCCATGTAGTTGTTAGTGAGAGAAAATATATAAAATTCAGACAAAGAGACATTAATAAAAAAATAAAACAAACCCAAAACTCTAAACATTAATACATCAAGTACAGAGAATAAAAAAGGTTGTTGGCTGGAGCTATCATGGCCCAGAAGGCAGGAGAATATATTGAAGGGCTCCATGAGGAAGGTCAGTTTAAACAAGTTTTCTTTCTAAGATGTTTGTTACAGTCCACAGCTGTGTATACACAATAAAAAGTTATTTTTTATTTGGAACTCTAACATGAACCTAAGTGTGAGAAGAGCTGGAACAATTATTTCAATTTTTTAAAATTTTTTACTGTAAACGCAGATAGGAGAAAGATGAGGGAAAAGGAAATGGGGAAGGACAGCAAAGGGAAAAGAAAAAATACAAGGAGAGCAGAAGGAGTAGAAGAAGAAGGGGGAAAAAAAGTAGTAGGAGAAGGAGGGCTAGGATGGGGGGAGAAAAAAGGAAAGGAGAATAAGAAGATGGAGGAAAAGTAGAAGAAGAAAAAAGAAGGAGGGGGAGAAAGTCAAGAAGGAGAAGAAAGAGGAGGGAAAGAGAAATACCATTTTATGCAGTAACTAAAGCAAGATGACTTTCCTTTCTCAATTCATCAAATAAAAGAAGTCTCTAGCTCATTTGTGTCTCCAGCTTATTTGTGTATTCCTTGCACAAAGATAAAGAAAAAATGACTAGCAGAATATCTTTCACTACTATTATAATAAAGCAATCTCAGCCCTCAGAAAAGGAAATCATCTAATGAAACTCTTCTTTATACTAATAGCCATCAATCTAGTCTACTTAGAATGTTGGAAGTACAACTGAAAAACATAGTACATATAAAAAGAAAATATAAAGAATAGAAAAACATTAAAGTTATCTAAAAAGAAAGTACAATCCTGATAAAGCAAAAAAAGGAAAATAAAATAAAATACATTTTATATATGTGTGCATGCGTGTGTGTGTGTGTGTGTGTGTGTGTGTGTGTGTGTGTGTGTGTGTGTGTGTACACTCTACAGTGGGATATAGCCCAGTACAGAGCTAGACATCTGTCTTGACCCATCTATGTGACCCCTTTGGGACTTGGAGGCAAGGAGAATTGAAACAAATACTCTATTTATGCTGCCTGCTTTGCAATTTGGTTCCTTTTGCTTTTGACCCATGAATATTGTGTTTTTTATAAAATCTGTGAAATCTTGGCAAGATAACTTTCTATTTTGCATGTTAGGTAAAATCACAAACTGTTCACTATTCTCTGCAAATATAGTATATTATAACAATAATACTGGATCTGAATCCACCAACTGATCAATGAACAAATTAAAAAGAAAGCACTGACAGGGCACCTGGGTGGCTCAGTCAGTGAAGTGCCTGCCTTCAGCTCAGGTCATGATCACAGGGTCCTGGGATCGAGCCCCACATCAAGCTCTCTGCTCAGCGGGGAGTCTGCTTCTCTCTCTCCCTCTGTGATCTCTGTCACTTTTGCTCTCTCTCAAATAAATAAAATCCTAAAAAAAAATAAAAAGAAAGCACTGAAATTATATTTTAGCAATTGAAGGAGAAAAAAATAGGCTACATTTAGTCTATTAGAACTGTTTTAAATTTTGTCTTACAAAGAAATTAGAAGTACCATTAGGGAGTACTCAAAAATAATGACATTGAACTTTACATAGTAAAAATGATGTAGATGGGATGAGTTTGAACACACAAACTTACTTATAAAAAAAGAATGAAAATAAATTAATTATTAATTCAAGGGTGGGAGCTAAGATGGCAGAGTAGTAGGAGGACCCTAGGCTTGCCTTTAGGCAAGATAAATATTAAATCATTCTGAATACCCAAGAAATCGATTTGAAGACTGACAGAACAAACTGCACAACTAGGAGAGCACATTAAGGAAGATAGGAAGTGCAGAGGTATGGCTTAGGGGAGGAATAGATCATGGGTGAGGCAGAGAGGAGTGAGCCCTGGTCACAGAAAGAGGCAAGAAAGAGAGAGAGACAGAGAGAGAGAGACTTGTATGTAGATACAAGTCCCACCCCCCATGGCTCTGCTGGTACTACTTTTCATGGGCAGCTGTGCCTCAGAACCAGCACAGTGGGCCTCTCCCCCAGAAGATCAGCACAAAACCCCACACACAATATGTCTACTAACCACAGAGTTCTGCAAATCTTCAGGTATCTTTTAACAAGCAGACCAGAGCACATCTAGTTAAAACTCCCCACACTCTGGGTCATGGTCCAAACACTCCCTACTGCAGGCCAGGAGAACTCTGCGGACGACTGACTTGAGGGAAACAACAGCCAAACACAGCAGCAGAGTGCACATACCACACACCAAAGACACTTCCTGAAGTTCAAGGCCCTGGATATCACATGACCTCTTCTTCAAAAGTCATTACTCTCAGAAGCAGGAAACATAGGCTTTCCTAACACACAGAAGAAGACACAGACCTAGACAAAATGCCAAGATGGAGGAATTCATCAAAAGAAAGAACAGAAAAGGTCATGGCAAGAGATCTAATCAAAATAGATATAAGTGATATGCCTGATCCAGAATTTAAAGCAACAATCATAGGGATACTCACTGGGCTTGAGAAAAGCATAGAAGACATCAGGGTGACCCTTACCACAGGCATGGAAGAGAACTACATATAAATCAGGCCAAAATGAAAAATGCAAGATTCAAAACTGACTGGATGTAATGACCTCAAAGATGGAAGAAACAGAGTAATGAATGTGATATGCAAAGTAGATTTAGGGAAAATAATGAAGCTGAACAAAAGAGGGGAAGAAAAATCTTGGGTACAAAAGTAGACTTAATAACATTCAAATTGAAGAGTCACAGAAGAAGAAAAAAGGGGCAAGTTTATTTGAGTAAATTATAGCTGAAATCTTCCCTAATCTGGGGAATGTCACAGATATCTAAAGCCAGGAGGCACAGAAAAATGCTGTCAAAATCAACAAAAGCAGGCCAACACCAATACATATTGTAACTAAATTTGCAAAACATAGATATAAAGAAAAAGTCTGAAAAGGAGCAGGACAAAAGAATTCCCTGACATACAAGGAAAGACCAATAAGGTTAGTGGTAGATTTCTCCACAGAAACTTGGCAGGCCAGAAGAGAGTGACATGTTATATTCAATATTCAATGTGCTCAATGGGAAAAATATGCAGAGAAGAATACTCTATCCAGCAAGACTATCATTCAGAATAGAAGGGGAGACAGAGTTTCCCACACAAACAAAAACTAAGAAAGATCTGACCACTAAACCAGCCCTACATCAAATATTAAAGGGGACTCTCAGAGTGGGAAAGAAAGACCAAAAGCAACAAAGACTAGAAAGTTTCAGAGAAAATCTCCAGAAACAATGATAAAACAAGTAATAAAATGGTACTAAATTCATATCTATCAAGAATTACTCTGAATATAAATGGACTAAATGCTCCAATCAAAGGACATAGAATGTCAGAATGGAAAAAAATAAGACCTATCTATATGCTGCCTACAAGAGACTCATTGTAGACCTAAAGTAACCTGCAGATTGTAAGTGAGGGGATAGAGAAACATTTATCATGGAAATGGACATCAAAAGAAAACTGAAATAGCCATACTTATACCAGAAAAACTACAATTTAAACCAAAGACTATAACAAAAGATGAAGAAGGGCACTATATCATAGTAAAGGGGTCAACTCGACAAGATCTAACAATGGTAAATATTTATGCCCCCAACTTGAGAGCATACAAATATATAAAACAATTCATTACAAACATTACAAATAGTAGTGGACTTTTACACCCACTTATAGCAATGGACAGATCACCTAAGCAGAAAATCAACAAAGAAACAATGGCTTTGAATGACACACTGGACCAGATGGACTTAGCAGATACATTCAGAACATTTCATCCTAAAGCAACAGAATACACATTCCTTTCAAATACACATGGGACATTTTCCAGAAGATATCACATACTGGGTCACAGTCAGGCCTCAGTAAAAACAAAAAGATTGAGATCATACCATGCATATTTCCCAACCACAATACTATGAAACTTGAAGTCAACCACAAGAAAAAATTTGGAAAGACCACAAATACATGGAGGTTAAAGATCATCCTACTAAAGAATGGATGAGTCAACCAGGAAATTAAAAAGGATAAAATTACATGGAAACAAATGAAAATGAAAACATGACAGTCCAAATCCTTTGGGATGCAGCAAAAGCTTTCATCAGAGGGAAGTATATAGCAATACAGGCCTACCTCAAGAAGCAAGAAAAATCTCAAATAAGCAACCTAACCCATCTCAAATAAGCAACCTAACCCTACACCTAAAGAAGTTAGAAAAAGAATAACAAATGAAACCTAAAGCCAGCAGAAGAAGGGAATATTAAAGATTAAAACAGCAATGAATGATACAGAAACAAAACAGTAGAACAGATCAATGAAATCAGGAGCTGATTCTTTGAAAAAATTTTAGAGATTTATAAACCCCTAGCTAGACTTATCAAAAAGAAAAGAGAAATGACCCAAATAAATAAAAGCACAAATGAACAGGAGAAATAACAACCAACACCACAGAAATATAAATAATTATAAGAGAATATTATGAAAAATTATATGGCAACAAATTGGACATTTTTGGAAGAAATGGATAAATTCTTAGAAACATAAAAACTTCCAAAACTGAAATGGGAAGAAATAGAAAACTTGAACAGATCCATAACCAGCAAAGAAATTCAATCAGTAATCAAAAATCTTCCAACAAACAAAAGCCCATGGCCAGATGGTTTCACAAGGGAATTCTACCAAACATTTAAAAGAGTTAATACCTATTTTTCTCCAACTATTCCATAAAATAGAAATGAAAAGAAAATTTCCAAACTCATTCCATAAGGACAGCATTACCCTGATTCCGAAACCAGACAAAGACTCCACTAAGAAAGAGAACTACAGGCCAGTATCCCTGATGAATATGGATGCAAAAATTCCCAACAAAATACTAGCCAGTTGAATTCAATAGTACATTAAAAGAATTATTCACCACGATCCAGTGGGATTTATTCCTGGGTTGCAAGGGTGTTTCAATATTTGCAAATCAATCAACATGACACACCACATTAATTAAAGGATAATCCTCTCAATAGATGCAGAAAAAGCATTTGACAAGGTACAGCATTGATTCTTAAAAGAAACCCTCAACAAAGTAGGAATAGAAGGAACATATCTGAAATTCATAAAGGCCATATGAAAAAACACATAGCTAATGTCATCTTCAAATGGGAAAAAACAGAGTTTTTCCTCTATGATCAGGAACAAGACGGGGGTGTCCACTCTCATCACTGTTATTTAGTATATACTGGAAGTCTTAGCCTCAGAAATAAGACAACAAAAAGAAAAGGCATCCAAATCAGCAGGGAAAAAGTCAAACTTTTTCTATTCACAGATGACATGATACTCTATGTAGAAAACCCAAAAGACTCTACCAAGCAATTGCTAGAACTGATGCACGAATTCGGTAAAATTGCAGGATACAAAATGAATGTACAGGAGTCATTTGCATTTCCATACACCAATAATGAAGCAGGAGAAAGAGAAATCAAGGATTCTATTCCATTTATAATTTCACCAAAATCTATGATATCTAAGCATAAATCTAACCAAAGACGTAAAAGATCTGTACTCTGAAAACTATAGAACACTTATGAAAGAAATTGAAGATGATGCAATGAAAGGGAGAAACATCCCATGCCTAGGGATTAAAGAACAAATATTGTTAAAAAGCCTATACCACCCAAAGCAATCTGCACATGTAATGCAACCCATATCAAAATACCACCAGCATTTTTCACAGAGCTAGAACAAACAATCCCAAAATTTGTATGGAACCACAGAAGACCTGAATAGCCAAAGCAATCTTGAAAAAGAAAACCAAACCTGGAGGCATCATGGTTCCAGACTTAAAGCTATTTAACAAAGCTGTAGTCATCAAGACAGTATGGTACTGGCACAAAAACAGACACATAGATCAGTGAAACAATAGAAAACCCAGAAATGGACCCACAACCATATGGTCAACTAATCTTTGACAAAGCAGGAAAGAATATCCAGTGGAAAAAAGACAGTCTCTTCAACAAATGGTGTTGGAAAAACTGGACAGTGACATGCAAAAGGATGAAATTGGACCACTTTCTTACACCATACACAAAAATAAATTCAAAATGGATGAAAGAACTAAATGTGAGACAAGAAACCATCAAAATCCTAGAGGAGAGCACAGGCAGCAACCTCTTTGACCTCAGCTGTAGCAACTTCTTATTAGACACATCTCCTGAGGCAAGGGAAACAAAAGCAAAAATGAACTATTGGGACTTCATCAAGATAAAGTTTCTGCACAGTGAAGAAAACAACAAAACCAAAAGGCAACCTTCAGAATGGGAGAAGATATTTGCAAATGACATATCTGATAAAGGGTAGTATCCAAAATCTATAAAGAACTTACCAAACTCAATACCCCAAAAGCAAATAATCCATTTAAGAAATGGGCAGAAGACATGAATAGACATTTTTCTAAAGAAGGCGTATAGATTACTAACAGATGAAAAGATGCTCAAAATCTCTTATCATCAAGGAAATACTACAATGAGATATCATCTCACGTCTGTCAGAATGGCTAAAATTTAACAACACAGGGAACAACAGATGTTGGTAAGGATGCAGAGAAAGGGGAGCCTCTTACCCTGTTGGTGGGAATACAAACTGGTGCAGCCACTGTGGAAAACTATATGGATGTTCCTCTAAAAGTTAAAAATAGAACTATCCCACCATCCAGCAATTGCACTACTGGTGTTTACCCAAAGGATACAAAAATACTGATTCAAAGGGATACATGCACCCCGACTTTAGAGAGCATTATCAACTATAGCCAAATTATGGAAAGAGCCCAAATGTCCATTCACTGATGAATGCATACAGAAGAGGTGGTAGATGTACACAATGGAATATTACTCAGCCATAAAAAGAATGAAATCTTGCCATTTGACAAGATATGGATGGAACTAGAGGGTATATTATGCTAAGCTAAGTAATTCTGTCAAAGAAAGACAAATATCATATGATTTCACTCATATGTGGAACTTTAGAAACAAAAGAGGTGAACACGGGGGGAAAAAAGAGGCAAACCATAAAACAGACTCTTAAATGTAGAGAGCAAAATGAGGGTTGCTGGAGGGGAAGTGAGTGGGAAGGGTTAAATGGGTGATGGGGATTAAGGAGGACATTTGTTGTGATGAACACTGGGTTGTTGTATGTAAGTGATGAATCACAAAATTCTATACCTGAAACTAATATTACACTGTGTGTTAACTAACTGAAATTTAAATAAAAACTGAAAATTACAAAAAAAATTTAAATAAATAAATAAATAAATAAATAATTCACTAGTATGTCAAGATCTGAAGAAATGTAATACATGGTATGGAGATGGACCTAAGAAACTATAATCGATAACTAAAATGTAAGAGCTTTTTTGAAGATACAGAATGAATGAACTATTGGAAAATGTGATAAAGTAAATCAATGCCAGGAAAAAGTCAGTGAGATTTACTCTGATAAATATGATACTGATATTTACAGTATGAGAAATAGAAGCTGAATATAAAACAGAATAACAATTTCAAGAATTATAAGAGCACTATTTCCAATTTTTTCCCAATAAATGTGGAAATCTATAGGAAATATGCATGTTCTCAGAGAGAGAAGAATAACTGCATTTAAAAAAAAATGGCATGGAGGGTTTTTAAAAAGTTTAATAGTAAATATTATCCAAGACCAAATTTTTTAAAAGATTTATTTATTTGAGAGAGAGAGAGAGAGGGAGGGACAGGTAGAGGGAGAGTTTTAAGCAGGCTCAATCCCATGACCCTGAAATCCCGACCTGAGCTGAAACCAAGAGTAGGGTGCTCAACTGACTGTACTCCCTAGGTGCCCCACCCAAGACAAAATTTAAAGAGCTCTTGAAAGGAAAAGATACTGATAGATTAACCTAAATCTGGCATTGTGATTTGTTATTGGGTTGTACACAAAAGTATTAGAAATAAAATTCATATAATTCCCTCCTGAAATCAATTCCAGTAGTTGTCTCATTAATTTTTCCAAATTGCTGGTTTCTTGTTACTTTGTTTTTCTATTTGTTTGTGGGTTGTAGGTAGTGATGTTGTATATATACGTGTGTAGTTATTAAAAGGATTTTCATAAACCCAACCAAAGATACTCATGTCCACTTAGTCAAGCATGAAGTTATCAGTGCTAGATACATTGTTTTCATTTTTTTGAATAAAACCATGGGGAAATTATCTTCAAAATAGTAGAATGGACAATATAACATATTAAGATGTCAAAAAGTTACTTATAGGATGGGAATAAAATGTATTTCCTCTTAAGTCTTTTATCTTCATTAATTTTTCTGGTCTGGCTTTATATATAATCCATGTCAAGACCAACAATATTAAGATTTAGATGTTCAGTGAGAATGGTATTGATTTCTGAGTTGTTCAAAATATCAATATTAAAATGTTAACTTAAAAAATAATATTTCCTTAGCAATTATTACATAAATGTTCTCTGGTATTTTTCTCTTAAGTTCATATCACTGTATCCTTAACATATCCACAGACAAAAGATTTCCAGTGCATGTTTTTGAGGATGAAAATTAAATAATTATATATTATCACATTATGCTTCCTACATATAAAGCTTAGAATAGGTACTATTTAATTAATGATCTGATTGGTAAAATATATTTTATTTTAAGAATTAAAACTTAAGGGGTGTCTGGTTGGCTCAGTCAGTTCAACGTCTGCCTTCAGCTCAGGTCATGATCCCAGGGTCCTGGCATCAAACCCCGCATCGGGCTCCCTGCGCGGTGGGGAGCCTGATTCTCCCTCTCCCTCTGCATTCTGTTCCCCCTGCTTGTGCTCTCTCTCTTTCTGTCAAAAAATTAATAAAACCTTTAATTTTTTTTAAAAAAGAATTAAAACTTAAAAGATCTCTCTAAAGAAATAAATTGAAATGTGTGTTTCATGTACGGAAAGTGTTTAATTGCTGTATTGTACACTGAAACTAATATATTAACACTGTATTTTAACTAATGAACTAAAATAAAAACAAAAAAGAAACAGGAAAAGTTTTACAGATTAAACATTTTACATTATTGAAAATAATGTAATTACTGGAAATATATTTGGGTGGAGCAATATATATACCTTTATTATTTATTTCATGTTTCTATATATCTCTGAACTTCTTAGTTAACAGTATATCTCAAGCCTTCACATTGTGGATTAAGATACAGTTACAGCAATGCTATTCCTTGTGTCTGAGAAATTATCTCCTTATCTAGCTCATCTGGTAAAAGAAAATAGATGATGATAAGTCAAGAAATTTAGAATGTGGATGCTAATATATGATAAGCCGAAAATGAGAATAGAAGTGAATTGATGACAAGCTAAAAGTACTTTCTCAGTATATATATTTTTTATATATTTCAAACTAATACTACTTTGAGGAAATATTTACAAATATGCAACAAGTATTTTACCTCCTAGACCAAATTTATCAACTCACAAAATCCATTCCAGATTGAGAAAAAATCACTACACCTACCAAAGGCCAATCTACACACAGAAGCTTGATCCAAATATCTTTTATATATATAATGTAGCACTCTAGAAACTTACAGTCTTGCTCTCCAATTGCATGGACTCAACATTTACTAGCTCCCACATATTAAGAGAAGAAAAGAGGGGAAAAAGGGAAGGAAAAGGCAACAAAGAAGAAAAAGGAGAAGTCTACCCCATGAAGCCCTATCTCATCTCCATCAATTGCTCATATTAAAAATCTTGGTCATATTTGATTCCTAAACTTCATTTCTTCCCCCACTCAATCTCCTAACTGACCTTGTTTGATATATTATTGAAATATATACCAATTTTATTAGGTATTACCATTAATTCAGCCACCATCCAGTCAGCCACCATTTCTTCTAGACTAAGCAATTGCAATAGCATCCTAATCTTTCTGCAAACTCCATATGCTCTGTTACCCACTCTCTAAAGGAACCACAGAGAGCATTATTCTAGTCTTCAAATTTTCAAATGTTTCCTTGCCTGTTTTAGAATTCTGTATTTGCTGTTCTCTCAGTGTTTCTCCCTTATTTGTGGTTGGATTTTTTTTCTTAGTATTCTAATCTAGCTCAAATGTCCGCTAATTTAAGAAACTTTTTTTCCTGACTACCCTAAATTATTATTTCATTAACCTATATTGGAAAGCATTATTTTAGGTTCTTGTGAAAACATATCATTATTGGAAATTATTTTATTCTATTTTGTCTCTCAAAATACAAGCTTATTTTGGATAAGTACTTTTCTGTTTTTTTTATATCTTACATATACACCCTGTAATGAATATTTTTGAATATCTGAATTAATAAATTGATGAAAGCATTTAATTTCCTAATAATATTCTTAAAATATAAACAAATAAGAAACATATTACATTACATTGAAACATTGAAGACTAACTTTGTAAACCATTTCGCTTTTTTGTTGGTCAGGCATACAATCAAAAATCAAACAAAAGTTAATAGAACAGAAATTGGAAATTTTAAAATGAATATTTCATACATGAATCTTGCTTGAATTGCTCTAGACTAGATCATACCAATAAGAAAATTAACAGTTCAAAAGTATGTGGATTTTATTTATTGCAGTAATATTGGTAGACAAAGTATATGGATTTTATTTATTGCAGTAATATTGATAGACCAATTAAATAAAGCATCTGGCCTCCAAGCATTATATTTATTCATTTATTCATTTATAAGTCAATTCATTTAGTTAATATTTACTGAGTATTATCATGTTCTAAGTTTTGTGCTGGAGAGAAAGACCCCATTTGAAAAGAGGCAAATATGACATATATCATGAAACTTAAATCAAGCAAGAATTCTAATAAATATATAATTCAATAATACTTTTCTGTAGGAATAAATTCACTAATCATAAAAAGTACTAAGAATAAGACATGGTGAGAAGTAAGATTTAAGATTTAATTGTTAATATTTTATCATAAACATCAACAGCATCATCACTAGAAGATAGCAGGATGATGAGAATGACTACAAAAGGAATGTTCGTAGGGCCTACCTGAATAAACAATATTTGAAATCCAATCCCAATGTCAAAAGACATAATCCAAATGTATATTAAGGCATTAAGAACAGAATACATGGTATAGAAACAAAAAAATGATTATTTAAAAGAAAATCAAACTCTTCTAAAACATGGATAAGAAGTACATTGCAAAATCTTGTTATAGGAGACTGTCTTCTCTGATCTAAATCAAGTCTTGCTTGACAGAGAGATATTTAAATGCATTTTCTAAATGTCTCTGGTTTAATTATCTGTGAGGTACACTATCTTCCTGAAATAATATCAAAATACGAAGATGTTGAAGATCCCTCATCACATTTGTGTCTTCTGTAGTTATCACTGTAATGACATTGATAAATGTTGAAAGTTAAGATATTATTGTACAAGTCAACAATTCAGAATCAGCCTTTTTGATGAAATGAGTATGCAGTACCCATCTTTCCATTAAAATATGTTTCATTTATTTGAGGTCATTGCTGCTGAAAGTGTTTATTGCAATAGGTAAATGTTACGAATGGAATAATACACATTTACTTAATAAAAAGAATGATTTATATCAGACACTAAGTTTTATGTTTTACAGATCTGGAGCATATGCATCACTGGTAACTTTCATTTTCATTAAATCCCAGGTGATGCCCATGTTCTGATCCATGGACCACACTGAGTAGCAAGGTTTGAAGGAATAAAACTAGTGTTTACATAGGGCATTCTATTAGTTCTCTATATATGTTACTACAGGAATTCTTATCTCCTATTTTCTTGCACTTATGGCAAAAATATGCAACTTCTGATCCCATCTGGCTTCCCACATCTCAAGGCTTAGGCAATGGCTATGTCAAATCTGGTTGCGTTACCAAGTGGCCAGTAGGGACAATGGCATTGACCATTTTTCCCATCACTGAGATCAAAAGTGGTGAAAGGATGAATTCTATGCCTTCCATGACCAAGTGAATTTTTTTTTTTAATCAGAGAACAACCTATATACACTAGTTTCTTCACATTATGAAAAAGTATAAAAAAGAGGCTAATTAGTGGTAATGTTCTTTCAAATTTAACTTCTTACCTATGTGAGAAATATATTCACTGTTTATATATTTCACAAACTACTCAATTAGACATTGTTAAAATCTAGAACAAATTAGAGGTCTACATTAATTTTTATTTTAAAATTATTAATAATATGGTTTGTCAAAATAATTACAAAGAAAAAAACTAGGAGAAATGTTGGATCAAATGTGATATTGGGCACATATGAAAGCCAGGAATATACTAACATGAAGAAAAGAAATTTCAAAGAAATAACTAAGGAATTTCTACCATGTCCAAGAAGACAAATATTACTAAATCCACACATAGAGGTACCATATGTGATAACACCAAAACAAAGTAGAATTCTCAACAACAATCAGAGACAAGAGAGAGATTACATACCAACCTAGTATTATCAATTCACTTATGCTAATCTTTAAGAATATAGTAAAATAAAGATCTTTTATGCAAACAAAAGTGATAGATTTTACTTAGCAGGCCCTCACTTAAAAGATGTAGTGAATTTTTTGCAAAGAAGAGATCAAAACTTACACAGACTGCATTGTGTTGATGATAGTAAATTTATGAAGTTTTCACTAAATGGCATCAAAAAAACTAAAAGATTAGTGTTATTTAAACAATTGGAGAGTTTATAGAACTGGGAAAGTATTTTGTACTTATTTGAAAAAATTACTCTGCAATCTGTGGATTGAAAGAAGTATTTTCTATTTTTGTTAAAACAAGTATACAATTTAAATTACTGATAAGTGCAATTTTATAAAAAGTAGCTAGAACAGAGGAATTTCAGAGGAGACAGAGTTTAGCATGTATTGAATAAATGAGTAAATGAGTACACAAAAACAAAGATACAGATTCCTTAGACATGAGAGAAAAAGGTAGTTGAAGAATAGGAATTTGAAATGAGAAAGAAAACTCAAATGTGTGTTAGAATGGCTGAAATTTGAATTAATTGTCACAAATAGAATAAATACCCATTAGTAATCAGGTAGTCCAACATTCATTCCCCTTCCTTATGAAATTACTGAAATACTGAAATATTTTAGGGAAGATTTCCAACTGAAACAGTTGTAAAGACCTAACTGATTTAGCATAATATCTCTAATGTAATGGCTATGAAAAAAATAAGCAACAATTGAATTATGAGGAGATAAGAGAAGATATTAGCAGAAGGCTTCTAAGAAGAAAAGTTATTCCTTTCTGGGTGTGTGTGTATTATAATTGCTTCATATTGTATTTTTGTCATTGTATAGAAGTCATCCTTTGCCTCTTCATGGCACTGGTTACATGGACATATAGGGTGATTTCAGTTGTCTTGTGAAGAAGAACAAGCCTTAGGATTATGATGCTGTAAAATACAGAGCATCATTGAATTGCTGAATCAAATGTACTTCGATGCTAAATTAGATCTAGTGGAGCCTCATATAGTTTTGGACTTTGAGTAACCATGTAGATCAGAGTTCAACCACTGACCTGAGTTGGACATAGAGAATGAGCAAAATATGTATTTATTTTAAACCACTAATATTTTGGGTTTATTTGATACTGCAGCATGATCTGAAATTGCCTGATTAATCACAGACATTGGTTTCAGGTGTAGAGTGCCATCTCAAAAAATCTAAAATGTGTGACACAAGCTTATCAGTTGGGAATGGAGGAAATGATTTGCAGAAGCTGGAAAAATGCCACTTTTAAGCAGTAGCAGAATATTTGGTAACACCATGTTTCTGAAAATCTTGTGAGGCTGATTACATGTCCAATTATTTTGTAGCTCTAGGGGAAGAGTTCAAAAACAGAACATTAGTGGTTTTGATTGTTATTGACTCAGTTTTATCAGGTATTACCAGAAAGAGATAAGTAAAGAATTTGATTGCTGAAAAGCAAAAAATGAAGTGAAGTAAAAACATTCTAGAACTCTGGACCTTGGTGTTATGAGGCTCAAACTGTAGGAGATAATTGATAAGACTTTTAATAGGCCACGTCCTATCAAAACTCACCATTTTAGAAAAGATAAAAATAAGAGTGTAGCCTTCCCATTTATTTCCAAAATTCCCAGAGGATCCAAGTGCCTCAGGGCAAAGATCAGATTGAGGATATGGAAGACAGTTAAGCCTCAAAATTTCATTAACTGGTTTAGAGAAAAATCTGGCTATAGCTTTTCTCCAGAAGCCCAGATTTCTGTTTATAAGCTTAAAAGTTAAAGACAGTTTAGAGGTAGAAGGGAGGAATATATGTGTGTGTGTGTGTGTGTGTGTGTGTAATGTATATACATATATATAATTATATTTTCATACAGCATATATTACATATACTGTATATCAGATATGGAAAAGTATATCTTAATAAGAACTGTAGGTATGAATATTTGCTAGCATCACATATATAATTTTTTAAATTTTATTTTATTATATGTTAGTCACCATACAATACATCATTAGTTTTTGATGCAGTGTTCCACGATCCATTGTTTGCGTATAACACCCAGTGCTCCATGTAGTACGTGCCCTCTTTAATACCCATCACCGGGCTAACCCATCCCCCACCCCCTCCCCTCTAGAACCCTCAGTTTGTTTCTCAGAGTCCATAGTCTCTCACGGTTCATCTCTCCCTCCGATCTCCCCCGCTTCCATTTCTCCCTTCCTTCTCCTAATGTCCTCCATGCTCTTCCTTATGTTCCACAAATAAGTGAAACCATATGATAATTGACTTTCTCTGCTTGACTTATTTCACTTAGCATATTTTTTGTAATGCTTTACTCTAAAGCAAGTGCAAACCCGGAATAACAATAGTAAAATTTTTAAAATGTTATTTGACACTTTTGCCCCTTCCTTCAAAGTCCTCTAATTGGACATGAGTTTAAAAAGTTGAACAGGGGCATCTGGGTGGTGCAGTTGGTTGAGCATCTGACTCTTGGTTTCAGTTCACGTTGTGATCGGGGTCTGCAGGGTCATGAGATTGAGCCCCACATTGGGCTGCGTGCTCAGCACAGAGTTGCCTTGAGACTCTCTCTCCCTCTTTCTTCCCCACCCTCCCCCCCCCGCTCTCTCTGTCTCTGTCTCTGTCTTTCTCTCAAATAAATAAATCTTTGAAAAACAAATTTGAACAAATCCAAGATAGGCACATTCCCTCAAGGGAAGCCAAGAAGCATCTCCGTGAGTGTAGACAAGACCTTAGGAAACAATGCATCATGAAACAAATCCTATAGAGCAGAATTAGAGTTTTAATCAATAAATATTCACCAACACTATTGTAGGTCCTGCTTATAATGCCTATTCATCAGAATTTCAGAAATGCTACAGTCCTGTGACTATTGAGGGTCTTCTATTCCTCCCTTTCTGATAATGAGAAAGATACAGATATCCAGACCATATTTCACCATTGATTATATTGGGAATTAGTGGAGGAAATGTAATTTATCCTTTAGTTCATAGTTTGTTCAGTTGAAGAGCCATGGCCAAGCCTGCTATTGAACTTAGTAAACAGCACACCAGCATTCTAGAATTTGAACTGAATAGAGTGACTGAATGCATTTTTAGGTTGCTTGTTCTGGGGATGATTGATTGTGTATGATGTGTTAAAATAAAAAAAATGCACAAGAACATGGATAAACAAGTAATATTCACCAAATAATCTGTTTGACCCTCTACATTAACCAGTCCTTTTTCATTTAAGTCCTTTGGCATTGAGAGCCAATGAAATATGAGGCAACGTGCTTGTATGGTACTCTGAAGCTTATTATCCCCCTGACACAGTATATTCTGAAGTCACCTATTGAGATGCTAGTATCATAATGAATCCATCTATCTGAGTCTCTGGGAGACTTCATAGTATAAAGGACCTTCTTAACCATGGTCCATAGTTCATACACTGGACACACAATTAGGGAGAGAAATGAACACTTAATCCACCGAGAGTTTGGGGAATGAGGTCCTCCATAGCATAACCTAGATTATCTGGAATAATAAACTCTTGATTGACTAAAAATTATATACATATTGAAAGACAAATTAGTGATCCATGCCCATGTTCTCTTATGTTCTGAAATCAATCCCTTTTCCTAAACCATGTACATGGTTGATCATTTGTGTGGGTACTAGTACTGAAATCAGAAAAACCATGCTAAATTTAGGCAGAATTGTTAACTAATTGGAATTATGAGCTAATTTAAGATGTGAACTAAATACCAGAATGAAGTACAGATCTGACAAAGGATAGTTGGTATTTGTTAGCCTTAAACACCATCAACTCTACTTAATATTTATATTTTTTTAGAAATAGCATGATAAAAACTAATATAAAGCACCACTCTAAAAATTTGGAAAATATTAAAAGACAAGTCACCTGAAAAAAAACTGTTACCCTAATTCAAATAAAAGAGTCTCTACATTTTGCTGTTCATATTTTTATTTTATAAATATATTTTTCATGTTGTCATGTTCATAGAAAATTCTTTAAACATAAAGTGTGATAGATTTGTCATATTCCACAAACCAAATGTACAATAATTTACATAAATAATATACTTTTTTGGAGCTAAAGGGGTGGCATAAAATTGTTCAGCAATATATATATATATATATAATTTTTCTGAAAATCACTATACAGAAAATGTTCTACATGATTCATATTACCTCCTTAAATTAATTAAAAAATCACTACTTTTTATGATTATTGTAACATATCAATAAACTGCTTTTTAAAGAATGGAGGTATTCATGATGATACATCTTTTATAGATTTATTCTTTTTTTGACCATATATTGACATACTTTTGATGATAACATTTCATCAGGTCCTAATAATCTGAAACTGAATTCTATTTGTCACTTCTTTGTCTCTTTCTGTCTCTCTCTTTACACAAACACACACACAAACACACACTCATTGTCTTATCTTTCTCCTTCCTTTCTATCCACTTTCCCTTCTTTCCTTCCTTTCTTCTTTCTCTTCTTTTTTAATTCCTTCCATCCGTGAATGCAAAAAGCCTTATATTCTTTATATTTTTCTAAAAAAAGTATGTCTGCTACGTGCTATCAATCCTAAACCTGCTCTAATCCTGATTAATATTATAGTAGTTTCTCAGAAGAAAAAGCCAGGCATATATTTTGTAAACAGTACCTCTTTATGTATCCTTAACTATAACAAAAGTTATTAGGATTTTTTGTTGTTGTTTTATTTTGTTTTTTCTCTATGTCTCTTAGCTAGTGCTCCTTATAAAATAAGTCTTGGGTTCAGATAATTTAGTTAGAAGAGCAATCACATGTATCAGAAATGGGGGGGCTGGACAGGAAAAAAAAAAGGTCAGTAGAGTCAGATAATCCAAGAGTAAGCTACTGCTCTCAGTTATCAGGAGGCAAGCCTGCAGATGAACCTCTCAGGAGCTAGGTGAAAGCAATCCAGTGTCCACTGGATAATTTGGGCTCTTGTCCTCCATTGACTGAGAATTGTCTCAAAGAGTCTAAGCATGTTGTGCATAATAGTAGTGAGTACATACAAAATATATTTAAGATCTATATATCTTTTTCATTAATGTCTTAAATTAACTCTTGGGAAAATTGAAAACAGTATGTATGACTATGATATAAACTTGGTAAATAAGATGAATAATGTTTTAAGTTGAAAAGATGTAGCCAATGAAAATTTTATTTTTATAAAATATTTCAGAAATATTCTACTTGAAGAAGTCAGAGAAATTAGTGCATCAGTCCTTTCATCGATGATTCAAGGGCTATAGTGGTATAAAACTATATTTAACTTACTAATAATAAGAGATTTAGTACTGTTAATTAACACAGATTTTTTATTTTTTATGTTTTGGAAAGAGGGTAGTCTTTTTTTAATCAATTTAAACTAACTTTCTCACAATTTTCTCTTGACATATTTATTGGCTTGCAGTTTTACTCCTGGTATAGCAAATCGAAATGGCCTAGATCAGAGATTCAGTATAAGTCACTCTTATCTCACATTAGTATACATAATCCTGTTTGTTTTAATATCAAAGGCAGAGACATCTAATTATGATTCTTAATGTGAAATTATTTGAATTAGAAGAGTTATTAAAGAATTATCCAAACTCAATATGTATGTTCATTTCCCAGGTTTCTAAAATAAAATCAGTATGGATAAAAAATTACTGGAGAGATTGGTAACAAAAAAATGTTGACTACTTGAATGTGATTAAATATAGTTAAAGAATAATGTGTATACAATTTGTTTGTTGCAAACCAGGTAATACTATGAAGCCCAATTCTAAACTATGAGACTAGATTTACAAATGATTAATGTGTACAGTAAATCACAAATGATACTCAGTCATCCATTGATCATAATAACACAAATGCTGTGTATATACCACTTTCCTTAATATACCTATATATTTTCTAAAACAGGAAATATTAAAATCTCAATTATGATTTTTAAATAATTCCCAATCAGATAAATACTATGTTTGTAAATTTAAAAATATAGGAGCAAATATAGCTCTTGATATTTAAGTATGAGTCTTGACAGAGGACAGGGTGCAAATTTATTGCCCTACATCTATTTAGTTATTAGAATTTTGTGCCGAGTGTACAATAGGAAAAGAACCTTGTTTCAGAAGTACTTAGTAGATTTTGAATAACATGTTGACTTACCATTTGGAATATGAAAGCAATAAAAGAAAAGTAATAGTTTTCTTCACATAATGAACACATAGTTATTAACTGTATTTATAGATAAATTCCAATTCTTATTCAAATATTCTTGGAGAAGATGCTACCTTTAAACTAATGAACTTAAACATGATGTGCAGTCAGTATATACGGTTTGCACTAAATGTAGTAATGTAAGGTGCAGTATATCAATGGAGAGACAACCACTCTTAGTCTAGTTATGGGCAAGAGTAAGAGGTTGATATTCACTATTACTACTATGATTTAATTGTTTCCTGGAAGTTACACCAATTCACATTAGAAGAGATAAAAATTTTCATTATCAGCAGTTGACATAATAGTCTACCTTTCAACCTTAGAGAAATCAATTGAAAAGCTACTACACCTAGAAATAAGAATCACTAAAGTGCCTATTTACAAAGTAAAAATACAAAAATCAATATTTATATAAGTTATTCATCCTTTAGATATCAGTTTAAATATCATTCTCCAGACAAAATTTCAAGTAAACTCTGACATTACTTTCACACCTTCCACCTTTCCTTCAAAATGTTATCACCATGGTAATATTATAATGATTTATGTAAGGGTTTCATAAAAATTATAAGTTTAATATTTCAAAGAGAGTACTCAAATAATTTTTTAAATGTAAGTGTTTTTAAAGTTTACCTGAAAGAATAGTTCAGTGCAAGTAGTTAAAAACATTTCTGTAAAGGAAAATGAGAAGTGAATGGTTACAACCAATCAATTAAGTGTATTACTACCTTCACTACTTAGAATAGTGTGATACTGGCTCAGGAACATAAAAAGATCTCACATAGCAAAAACAATTATAGAGTTGTAATATATTTACCACATTACATATATTATATTTATTATTTACATTATATATTATATACATCATATATAATTTATCACAATTATATAAAATGTGAGTAAATAAGTGAGAAAAGAATACTGCTTTGAATTTCAATATCTTAATTTTTTTAATATAAATTATTTTTCCTTAATATTATAACGTTATATACAGATTTTTCCCAAGCCTATAAATGAAAACAAATAGTTTTAAATAAGATTTCAAATTTAAAGTGTCACATAGTTTTCTCATTTATTTGAAAATCCAAATTGATATTAAACTCATTCTGGTCAATTTCTACCTGTTTTTGTCAACTCAAAATTTTGTGTCTTCTGTCCAGTTATCATTTAAATACCAGCAGTAGTGCTATGAGTTATCACTGGTGTATGGGCAGGGAGTGATTACTCAAAGGTAATGGCAGGTGAAAAGTCAGGACAGAGAGCCAGTATTTCTTGCCATGTTTCACACACACACACACACACACACACACACACACAACATGACAATCCAGGTACTGACCGAGGTCAAAAACACTATCACCACTTCTCTAACACATACACATACACATACACATGTAAAAACATTTTTCCCCAGAAACTTCTTACCATTTTTTACACATGTTGATTTTTTCTCTGCAATATTCATAATACATTGATCTTAAGAAAAAAGCCAGTGTTTTTTGTGCACATTCGGAACCTTGGCAAGAAAAACATTTTTGGCCTTATCTGAAATGAGTATTGCAAAATTTACCTTCTTTGAAAATTAGTTTTTTCAATTTGTTTTTCTCCAGTAGGACCTCAAAGATCATTTTAAGTTGCAGTGACACTATTTTGTACAGGCTTAAAGCTGTCTTTAAGAACCAAAACCTCTTTTTTTAAATTTTTTATTAACATATAATGTATTATTTGTTTCAGAGGTACAGTCTGTGATTCATCAGTCTTACACAATCCACAGCACTCACCATAACACATGCCCTCCCCAATGTCCATCACCCAGCCCTCCCATCTCCCACCCCCTTCCACTCCAGCAACCCTCAGTTTGTTTCCTGAGATTAAGAGTCTCTTACTGTCTGTCTCCCTCTCTGGTTTTGTCTTGTTTCATTTTTCCCTCCCTTCCCCTATGATCCTCTGCCTTGTTTCTTAAATTCCTCACAGCAGTGAGATCATATGATACTTGTCTTTCTCTGATTGACTTATTTTGCTTAGCATAATACCCTCTAGTTCCATCCACGTTGTTGCAAATGGCAAGATTCCATTTTTTGATGGCTGCATAATATTCCATTGTGTGTATATATATATATATATATATATATATATATATATACCACATCTTCTTTATCCATTCATCTGTTGATGGACATCTAGGCTCTTTCCATAGTTAGGTTACTGTGGACATTGCTGCTATAAACTCTGGGGTGCACGTGCCCTTATGATCACTACATTTGTATCTTTGGGGTAAATACCCAGTAGTGCAATTGCCATGTCATAGGGTAGCTCTATTTTCAACTTTTTGAGGAACCTCCGTACTGTTTTCCAGAGTGGCTGCACCAGCTTGCATTCCTACCAACAGTGTAGGAGTGTTCCCCTTTCTCTGCATCCTTGCCAACATCTGTTGTTTCCTGATTTGTTAATTTTAGCCATTCTGACTGTGTGAGGTTTGATATCTCTTTAAGGTTTTGATTTGTATTTCCCTGATGCTGAGTGATGTTGAGCACTTTTTCATGTGTCTGTTGGCCATTTGGATATCTTCTTTGCAAAAAGGTCTGTTCATGTCTTCTCCCTGTTTCTTGTTTGGATTATTTGTTCTTTGGGTGTTGAATTTGATAAGAAGAACCAAAACCTCTTAAAAACTTAGTATGTGCCCCTAGACAGACCTTGAGTGCTCTCAATCTTCATATGTCATTGACAGGCCATGCCACTCGCTTTTTTTTTTGCCTTATTTTCTAATATTCAGGCTTTATATAATTTTTCTGATGCACACTTGCACAACCCTATATAGTAAATAATTTATTTTTTAATTGAATTATGTAATGGCTTTCAAAGCCTCTGCCTAGAATTAACAAATGCCATTTCTGACCATGTTTAATTAGAAAAAGCAAGTCACATGGTCATACCTAACAACAAACATGGTAAGGACATTGCATTTATACTTTGTGCCTGAAAATTACAAGCAATAACAATAACAACATAGAGTTGGATGAGCATTAAACTGAGGTGATAAAGATAAAATGAATTGGTCCTGGTGCTTAGCATACACAATATGGGTCTAATTTTTTTTGTAGTATTTCATATTTCCTGAATTTGGTTTATTTTATGAATTTTATCAAGGAACCATCATTTCTTGGTTTTGATGCTCTATTATTTTAAATTTCTTACTTTTTCCTCTTGTTTTATTAAGGTATAATGGACAAATATAACTTGTATATGTTTGAGGTGTATAATCTGATGATTTGATATATATGTACATTATCACCACAATCAAGGTAATTAATATATCCACCATCTCATATAGTTTTGTGTGTGTGTGTGTGTGTGTGTGTGTGTGTGTGTTGTGAGAACCCTAAAGATGGACTCTCAGCAAATTTCAGCAATACACTATTGTTAATGATAGCCACATTGTTATACATTAGATCTCCAGAAGTTTTTCATTTGCATAACTAAAATTTCATACCTCTTAACCAATATTTCCCATTCTCCCCTTATTCAGCCACTGACAACCACCTTTTTACTTTCTGCTTCTATGACTATGTTATTTATTTATTTTTTTAATCAACATATATGAATGGATAAAGAAGATGTGGTGTATATATACAATGGAATATTATGCAGCCATCAAAAAATTGAAATCTTGCCATTTGCAATGACGTGGATGGTACTAGAGGATATTATGCTAAGTGAAATAAGTCAATCAGAGAAAGACAAGTATCATATGATCTCACTGATGTGAGGAATTTAAGAAACAAGGCAGAGGATCATAAGGGAAGGGAGGGAAAAATGAAACAAGACAAAACCAGAGAGGGAGACAAAATGTAAGAGACTCTTAATCTCAAGAAACAAACTGAGGGTTGCTGGAGTGGAGGGAGGTGGGAGGGATAGGGCAGCTGGGTGATGGACATTGGGGAGGATATGTGTTTTGGTGAGCTCAGTGAATTGTGAACTGATGAATCACAGACCTGTACCCCTGAAACAAATACGACTATTTTACATTCCATGTATTCCAAATGAGATCATGAAGTATTTGTCCTTCTGTGCATGGCTTATTTCACCTAGCATAATGACTCCCAGCTTCATCCATGTTGTTGCAAATTGCAGGATTTCCTTTTAAAAAATAATTAATTTTTGAGATATAATTGATATATAATATTGTATTAGTTTTATGTGTACTGCTTAATGAGTGCAGATATCTCTTTTAGGTCCTGATTTCATTTTTTTGAATATACCCAGAAGTGAGATTGCCGAATAATAAGGTAGTTCTATTTTTAATTTTTTGAGGAAATTAATCTATAAGTGTAAACAACCCTAACGATGCTATTTTAAAATTCTCTCCATTAGAAATCTGGACTCCAAATGTTTAATTATATCATTTGTGAAATTATATCATTTAATTATATCATTTGTGAATTATATCATTTAATTATATCATTTGTGAAATATGACCAAAGTCTTATGTTCTGCTAATTGGTACCATTAACCCAGAACAACTTGGTGGCAAAGAAATATTAAAATGATAGTCTGACATTATCTTCAAACTTACAAACTCAAGTTCTCTGACCATAGAATCAAATCACCTATAACTTTATAGTGAATGCAAAGGTATTTATCCATTTGCAGACCTAATTAATGATTGTAGGTTTTTCCATAGTTTTCCATAATGGCTATACCAATTTACATTCTCACCAATCATGTTAAAGCATTCCCTTTTATCCACATCCTTGCCAACACTTTTCCTTTGTGTTTTTGGTAATAACTATTCTAATAGATGTGAAGTGATGTGAAGTGATAGAGCCTTGTGATTTTGATTTGCATTTCCTGATAGTTAGTGAAATTGAGCACTTTTTCAAGTCAACTGTTTCTTTGTTGATTTTCTGCCTTGGTGATCTATTCATTATTGTAAGTGAGGTATTGAAATCCCCTCATTATGGTATTGCTGTCAAATTCTGCCTTCATATCTAGTAATATTTGCTTTATATGTTTAGGTGCTCTGATGTTGGGAGCATATGTACTAATAATTGCTATATCTTCCTATTGAATTGATCTTTTTATCATTATATAATTACCTTCTTTGTCTCCAGAGACAGTTTTAGACTAAAGTCTATTTTCCCTCATAGAATTATAGCTATCCTGGTGATAGCTTTTCAGATTCACAGAACTGATAAGGGATTCTTCATGATTATGGTCTGTGCTGAGGGACTCTAAAAAATGGGAGTTATTTGGCATGGGTTAACATATTACCTATTATATACAACTATAAAAATAGCTAGTATGCAGCCTGTGGCTCCTCATATCACCATTGAATTTTGTAGTCCATGTATTTGAGGGTGGTTAGTTTGACAGTTTCCTATATTTACAGTTCTGATTCTTCCAGCTCTATGGAAGGAGATTAAGTATGTTGTTTTTAAAAACCTACAATCATTAATTAGGTCTGTAAATGGATAAATACCTTTGCATTCACTATAAAATTATAGGTGGTCAGAGAAGTTGAGTTTGTAAGTTTGAAGATAATGTCAGACTATCATTTTAATATCTCTTTGCCACCAAATTGTTCTGGGTTAATAGTACCAACTAGTAAAACATAAGATTTTGGTCATATTTCACAAATGATACAATTAAACATTTGGCGTCCAGATTTCTAATGGAGAAAATTTTAAAAAAACATTATTAGGGTTATTTACACTTATAGAAACTAATGGAAGGTTTAAACATATAACAAATATACAAATTGAAAAATGCATTTTTTTCTCACCATGGATCAAATTTTATGTATTTTTGTCTCAAATCTTATATCTTAATAAATATTCTCATCTTTCTGTTTTATCATGAAAGTTTTTAAATTGTCAACTGCTTTGAATTTTCTCTCACAGCCTCAAGCTGCACCTGAATAAATAAATCTTTATCTTTAAAAAAAAAAAAACAACTTTCTATTTCTACTGAGGCTATAAAATGAAGCCTTGCAAAATCATACTTTGTCCAATATTTTATTTACAAATACTGATAGAGTTAGTTTGATGGAAAGGTAGATACCTACATACGTAGATACATAGAGCCCTCCAAAAATCTGATGGCTAAAAATGCATTGCATTTTTAAAAACTAAGAATTTTGGGGGATTACAATTTTTGGCTTTTAGTCTTATATTTATTTTTCTTGGAACACTTGTCTAAATATTAACAAAAATATTTATTTACTATGACATACACAATTTATGAAAGATAAATTACTATCTTTCATTTTCTCTTAGAAAAAATAATGCTGATTTTCAGATTTTACACTTAATTCATAAATATTATGTGCATCTTTCTATTAAACCAATTATTACAAAGTGCAGATAATGTGGGCTGAATCAAATAAAGGATAAGAATTCTTTATGTGGACCAAGACTGGATTTCAAACCCTCTCTCTACCACAGAAATAATCATCCAATGCATATCGTTGGGGAATTTGCCTAACAATCTGAAAAACATATGAATTTATAACTTCTACTTTATACCATTTACCTGTAACATACTAAGCATGTATTAAACTGCAAATTAAAAAAAATTAGAATATTATTTCAAATATATTCTAAACCTAAATGCAATTGCAGTAATAATAAAAAGACTCATGGAAATACATTTTATTACATACAGTTTTTATATTCTGTGCTTGTCATTTATGATAAATACAAAACAATAACCAGAAAATGAGATCAGCATCAAAAACTACAGTCTACAGGCCAATTCCAGTCCATTGTTTGTTTATGTATTACCTATAAACTTAGAAACATTTTTTACATTTTTACATTTTTTTTTTTAGGATTTTATTTATTTGTCAGAGAGAGAGAGAGCACACAGAAGCAGGGAGAGCAGCAGGCTCCCTGCTGAGCAAGGAGCCCAATATGGGACTCCCTTCCAGCCCCTGGGATCATGACCTGAGTTGAAGGCAGATGCTTAATGACTGAGCCACCGAGCTGTCCCACATTTTTAAATGTTATTTTAAAAAGGGGGAGCATAATTCACTACTCCTTAAGTGTAAGCTGTGTATACTGACTTCCCTCTAAAAGTACAATATGGAAATGGGGAAAAGAGCAACCTCACAGTGGCGAAAGCTGACAAAACTACCTTAGCTAAGTAATGAAGGTCAGCATAAATAATCATAAGTCATGTAGGTAGTGTGTACCCTTGATATGACACGATGAAAATGGCACTTCACCTCTGTGATCATCCATTCCCAAGTCAGTATAACTAGTCTAATAATGAGAAAAATATTAGACAATTTCTACTATAGGAGCATATTTCAAAATACCTCAAACCTTTCAAAGTCATGAAAAACAAGGAAAGTCTGAGGAACTGTCACAGCCAAAGAGGAGCCTAATAAGATTCAACAAGTAATTATGCGTTATCCTGGATGGGATCATGGAGCAGAAAAAGGATATTAAGAAAGACTAAGAGAATGTGAATCATCATGGACTTCAGTAAATAATGTGTCAACATGGGCTCATTAATTATAACAAACCTACCATATTAATATAAGATATTAATAATAAGGAAAATTTTGTGAAGAGGGTATGTGGAAATTCTGAACTATTTGCTCAATATTTTCTATGAATCTAGAACAATTCTAAGAAAACAAGCTCTATTAAAAATAATTATTAAAGTAGAACACATGACAGGAGCCATATTTGACCCACAAAATCTAAAGTGTTTATCATTTGGCCCTTTACAGAAAATGTTTGCTTATATCTGATTTAGATTTTTTTAAACATTTTTTATTTAAATTCAATTAATTAACATATACTATATTATTAGTTTCAGAGGTACAGGTCTGTGATTATCAGTCTTATATAATACCCAGTGCTCATTACATCACATGCCCTCCTTAATGTGTGATTTAGATTTTTAAAACTTCTACATTTTTTCGATCAGGTATGATAAACTCTAGTGCTATAATAACCCCAAACCTCAGTAATGTGGTGAAATTTGGATAGAAAAAAATCCTAATCCTTTTTCTTTTCCCTTAAGTTATACAATTTCAGTTAAGCTCTTTTTTTTATTGATCTTACTATAGTATATTAAAATTGTATTTTGAACGTTTGTCTTGCCCACCAGGCAGTCAAATCTTAGGAAGAAGAGACTATGCCTATTTATATCTCCACTACCAAGTGTACTGCCTGGAACATAAAATGGATGAAAAAATATTTAATGAACAGAACTAAACCCTTTGAATATAACTTTAGGAAAGCATGACTTCTCAGCAGCAGGATATAAATATATTATCAAGAATTATCATACTGAAATCTGTCTCACCTGTAGTGGAGAAGAGCCTTCAGAGAATGAAATAGAAACAAGTACTGTAGGGGCATCTGGGTGGCTCAATTAAGGGTCTGGCTCTTGATTTCACCAGAGGTCATCATCTCAGGGTCCTGGAAATAGCCCCACATCAGGCTCTGTGACACTCTCTCTCTCTCTAAAATAAATAAATAATTCTTTATATTTAAAAAAAGAAACAAATACTGTAGGGAAGAAATTGATTGAGTCAGTTTTACAGAGTGTGTGGAAACCAGTTTTTGAAACAGTTAAAAAGACAACTTATTAACTCTGTGACATTGAGTTGTACTCTTTTCTTTTTTTTTAAAGATTTTATTTATTTATCTGACAGAGAGAGACAGCGAGAGAGGGAACACAAGCAGGGGGAGTGGGAGAGGGAGAAGCAGGCTTCCCGCTGAGCAGGGAGCCCGATGCGGGCCTCGATCCCTGGACCCTGGGATCATGACCTGAGCCGAAAGCAGACGCTTAATGACTGAGCCACCCAGGCACCACAAGTTGTACTCTTTTTATGCACCTCATTTTCATCATGTTGTTAACATAAATAACAATATTCACTCTATAAAAATGTGATGAATACATGAATTTAATACATGTAATCTCCTCAAGCATGTCTAAGACACAGCAGAAATCAAACTCGTTAATTTTACTACACTGTAAGGCTATGATAATTACTAGTATTTTTATAAAATCTCCAGACTAAGCTAAATAATTGATATTTAATCTTATAATGGGTGGGTAATATTTGTTTAAATAAGTTTAAACAATACTTTGACAGAGAAATTATTATATGCAATCTTACATTTTTACACATAACAATTTTGCACTAGTATGTTCAAACAAATGTAAACTATAAATATAGTCTTCAAAACATAAAATAATATTATTCTCATGTCATTTGATTTGCTAACATTTATTTCCAAAGAGCATTCTTTTTTATGGAAGAGCTATAGAACCAGAAAAAGAAAGCTTTCTAGTTGTCATTCATGCCTTCCTCAAAAATTAATTTAAGAATCATGGTATGCCTGAGAAACTTTTTTAACAGATTTGTGTATATATTTCCAATAAAAGTATTTGACCTGGCGTCAAATCACAAATTGTTACAGATTTGCTCCTAAACTGTAACAACAATGGTAGATACATTTCTTTATAAAATAGCCACTAATATTCTAATAAACCTCTATTTTAAATAGTTTGTTTGAAAATTACATTTCTTCCTTTTTGTATTTCTCAAGAAAGTAATGCAGCGTAACATTTAATGTATTACTTTTTTCTTTAATTAACCTAAAATTGTACCCTCTACACTAGAGT
Source organism: Eumetopias jubatus (assembly GCF_037043125.1). Lineage (NCBI taxonomy): Eukaryota > Metazoa > Chordata > Mammalia > Carnivora > Otariidae > Eumetopias > Eumetopias jubatus. Next base: position 168,004,175 of record NW_028274809.1, on the reverse strand, counting down.
TTCAAAAATTAAAAAAATTAAAATAATTAAAACACAAATAAATATAATTCTATAATTATAATATTTATATTAATACTATTTAAGTGATATTAATAATGATTACATTTATGTTTGCTCAGTTATTTTATGGATATGCTAAATTAAAATATTTAAAATATTTTTAAAATCATATTGGGAAATGAATATTTCTGAAATGATTCATAACAACATATAGTAATAGATTTCTCTAACACATCTCTAGCACCCTTTGCTCCCTTTAAGCATTTTACACTCTGAGGAAAAAAAACTTTTTTCATATATATTAAATAATTGGAGTAATTTTGTACAAATAAAATAAATTCTATTTGACTAGTTCTAAGATACGTAAAATATCACTTTATTAAGTTTTGTATTTGGACGTTTATTGAGAAGAAAATTATTATATTTTATCAAAGAGAGTGAGAGAGTGTATGAGAGCAAAGTGCTAAACATTTAGAAGATCTTTCAAATATACAGGTAGGATCTGTAGTGTGTATGTGTGTGCGTGTGTTATTTTTATTATTTATTATTATTTTAAAAGAAAAAAATTAGATATAATTATCAAGAAATACTAATTTTTTAAATTAATGAATAGGGAATTTCAGACTTGAAATATATAATACATGATTGCATTAATTATTTTTGTTGTCAAATATGTATCATGCTCTTTTTTCTAAATTTGATAAAGAAAATGAAATAGAATAATCTTTTCATCATTAGTCATACGGTCTGAACTTATAACCATATTTTGGCTATTTACCAAAAAAATAAATAAATAAGGAAAGGAGGAAAATAAGGAAAGAAGGGAAACTGGTAAAAATATTTTATTGGAAAAAGGCCTGAGACCTGGGATATAGAAGAATTTTTACCACCTTGCCATTAAACTTCTTAGTTTTTCCCAAAATAATTAGCAAATTTGAAGTTTATATGCAATGTCATTTGGCATTAAATTTCATTTTTAAATTTCATTTTTATAGTTACACAAGTTATGCCACTTATTTATGGCAGAATACAAGTAGAAAATCCAGAACCCACAACCGGGATTTCCCTCAGTAGGTGAATGGTTAAATAAACCATTGTACATCCCAGCAATGGAATTCACATTAAAAAAGAAATGATAATCAAGTCACGTAAAGTACAGATATGGAGGAAACTTAAAATCATGTTACTAAATAAAAAAAGCCAATCTGAAAAAGCTACATACAGTATGATTCCAAATACATGACATTCTGGAAGAGGCAAAACTGTGGAGACAGTGAAAAATCAATGGTTTGGAGTGGGGTAGAGAAGAATAGGAAGAGCACAGAGAATTTTTAGGGCAGTGAAAATACTCAGTAGAATGTCATATGATCGATATATACCATTATATATTTGCCCAAACTGATAGAACGGACAACACAAAGAGTGAACTCTAAACTATGGACCTTGGATGATAATGATCAATCAATTAATTATAATAACTGTACCACTTTGGTGTAGGATTATGATAATGAGGGAGGCTATGCATGTGTGGGGGCAGGAGTAAATCTCTGACTTTCCTCTCAGTTTTGTTGTGAATTTAAAACTGCTCTAAAAAAATAAAGTCATGAAAAAAAAATCCAGGACCCGTGGGTAACTTTGGATCTTAGTGTAATGCCTGAATCTCAAACAAAAGTTAATTTTTGTACTGAAAATCAATAGGAAGGACTGATGAAATAATAATATTTAATAATAATATAAATAATAATATGAAATAAATAAAATAGGGAATTAGATGAAAATAATCAAAACTAATACTTATTTCTAGAGTAATAATTTTGATATCTCTCATGGGACCTATTTAGCTTTTTCACAATTGCAAGGGTATGAATTATGCTAACTAGCTCCTAAAACTAAAATTTTTAGAAAATATATTGTGAAGAAACATTACCTAAAAATAGCCAATTATTATTTAGAAAATATTTTATCGAATTGCTGCAAAATACTGTAATAATCTAAGATTCTACTGATTTTCAATTTATACACCATAAGATCTTGATTATTATCCTGATTAGTTTCACGTTTTTATTTTTTTTTATTTTTTTTTATTTTTTTTAAAGATTTTATTTATTTATTCATGAGAGACAGAGAGAGAGAGAGAGAGGCAGAGGGAGAAGCAGGCTCCCAAGGAGCAGGGAGCCCAATGCGGGACTCGATCCCAGGACCCTGGGATCATGACCTGAGCCGAAGGCAGACGCTTAACCATCTGAGCCACCCAGGCGCCCAGTTTCACGTTTTTATACCTGCGAGCTCCATTTCCTAAGCTCCCCTTTGCTCCTGAATTCACACTAATAAAACATCTACCTCTATACGCTTCTTTTACATTTTTTTAAAGATTTTATTATTTATTTGAGAGAGAGAGGAATAGAGCACAAGCAGGGGGAGCAGCAGAGAGAGAGGGAGAAGGAGGCTCCCTGCTGAGCAGGGAGCCCCATGCGGGGCTCTATCCCGGGACCCTGGGATCATGACCTGAGCTGAAATCAGACGCTCAACCTCCTGAGCCACCCAGGCACCCCAACCTCTATACACTTCTACAGTAACTCTTGTTAAGAACCCAATGACCATCACTTTGAAAATTCCAAATTCACTCCATATATTTTCTTTTTTTTCTTTAAAGATTTTATTTATTTGACAGAGAGAGACACAGCGAGAGGGAGAACACAAGCAGGGGGAGTGGGAGAGGGAGAAGCAGGCCTCCCGCAGAGCAGGGAACCCGATGTGGGGCTCGATCCCAGGATCCCGGGATCATGACCTGAGCCGAAGGCAGACACTTAACGACAGCCACCCAGGCGCCCCCACTCCATATATTTTCTCATTTTACAGTTTCTTAGCAGTTTTTGTCCAAGTTAGAAAATTCTATATTTTTAATTCTTTTACTCTTGGTTTCTGTGTTGTGCCACCTAAATGTAATTTTCAATTGTTTCATTCCTATAGTGCTCAATGAATACTTAAAAATCTAGAGTGCTAAGAAGCTGATACTTATACACAATAGATATTAGTAATATCTATTAGACTGTTGTGTATCTATTATATTTGAGTATTATGTGACATCTATTAGCTTACTGATTCTTATTGATTAAACTTTCAATATACTGTGCAGAGGAGATTCTTAAAATAATGCAATGTTTTTTACAAAGTAAGTAGTCAATAAACATTATTGAATTGAATGGATTAAGCTACAAAATTGTATGATTCAGCTCCTTACTGCCACCTTATGCTAGATTTTATTTACAGGGGTGCAATTTATTTAGCATATAATTTTGCAAAAAGTGTTTTGTTTCTCTTTTGTTGTTTGTACTATGGATAGACATTTTTCTTTAATATATAATTATATCATATCCATATTGTCCTACTTTCCAGGTCATGCATTTGGAGAATTAAGCTGTGTGATACAACTACCACAAACTAAAATCTTGTATTTGCAAAAGCTATTTCATCATTGATAATAAACATATATAAAATAAATGCCAAAGTAGAAATCAACATCTAAATTATATTATGTTCTATGAAAACAGTTGTTTTACTGAGTTTTCTTGAACCACATAAATACCAAATTAAATTATTCCGAAACTGCTAGCAATTTTCAACTCAGTACCATACTCTAACTATACAAGGAACTCTTATAAAACTATTGGGGAAAAAAAACTATGATGGAGTAATTAAATGTAAAACGCACAACTGTGTTTCTGTTCATATTTAATTTTACCTGTTATTGTAGATATTTACTATTTTGATCTATTCACATCAAACCACAGTGAAAAAATGCATTCATCTACAATAAATCTCATTAAGTGAAACAGGATAAATTTCATACATGCTCAGAATAATACAATTGGATGTGCATTGATGTTTTGGAGTTTCTGATGGAAATGTGTTTTAAGCAGGCTGCAGTAACCCGATTTCCTTTGGACAAGTTACTGCTAAATGTCACTCGGATATTTTAAAATATTTTTTCAACTTCAGGAATAAAATTTTAAAGTTAAAAAAGGACAATATATATCTTTTATGTCAAAACCATTCGTTCTAAATGGGAGAAAACTGTTTCACAGAGGGAATAAGTAATGTGCTTAGTCACATAGCTAATGGAGATGTGAAATTGAAAAATAATTTTTGAGGTGACTGTATTTTAATGTGTATTGCTTTGTAGCAAGGAAAGCATAAGAAGAGGAATTTGGGAGTGGAGATGAGTCTTTTAAATACAAGATTAAGGGAACTTTTCCAGAAAGGAATTATGACTTAGAAATTATTTCTTTTTATTTTTCCTGAGTCTCTACTGCCAGGACTTTGTCATTAGATTCTTGTGTATCCATCAATCTAAGATTAAAGGAAGCCATGTCTTCCTGGTAATGACTGAATGAGTAATAGCACTGACTTTTCTTATCTAATTATTGGAGATGGCTCTGAGCTCATTGCCTCAAAGAAGGAGTTACCGGGTTATTTGATGGAACTGAAGGGATATTACTATAAATTCTTTTAAAAAAAGTTTTAAGAGAATGTCCTCAAGATCTTTTAACTCCCTATAGGCTTAGATAATGTTTAAGAAGTAAAAGAACTTTTGAACATAATATGGAGGCAACATTTCAGAATTGAAATATTCTTAGGATGCTAAGAAGTACACTTTAATAACAGCCAACAAAGCCAGATGCAAAATCAATAGACTCCTCAGAAAATACATATATTGGTTAAAAAGTCAGTTTATAAGATCACTCATAAGAATATGCTAAATGTTTTTTTCCCCAAGATCTGTGCCATGTGAAAGAAAATAATGATGAATAAATAAGATTCTTTGCACTAGTAATCATTCCAAATTAATTGAGTCTTTAGTATCTGATAATATTTTATATACTATTTGCACAATAGTAAATAAGACACAGCCCTGCCCCAATTGTTTCAAAATATGTAGAGAAATGTACATTTAAAAGTCCATGTATTTAAGGAGGGCATGTGATGTAATGAGCACTGAGTATTATACAAGACTGTTGAATCACTGAACTCTACCTATGAAACTAATAATTCACTATGTGTTAATTAATAGAATTTAAATTAAAAAAATAAATAAAATAAAAAATAAAGTGAAGGCCCAAAGGAACCCCCCAAAAAAGTCCATGTATTATAATAAGAAATCTAATGAAAGAAAGTAGATAGGTTATAAAGATGCAGAATAATAAAGAGATAATTCTTTGAGTTTTAAAGAAGCAATATGAATTTTCCTAGTATATAATGGACACTAGAATTTAAGTGACAGTGATGCAAAATGCACATTTGCAGTTGGCTAATAGAAAGCCTCGGGATTTAGAAAACTATGTGGATAAATTCTGACATTTTAACAGGAGCCCCCCTGTGGAGGGAGAGTTATGTAGATCTTTGCCATCTAAATGTTGGGGAGGCCTGATACAAGGTATGCAGATTTTAATATAGTGACTGAAAATAAGATTTTTGATATGTTGAAAATAAACTGGATTGAAGAGATATAATTCTGTGACTAAGAAAGACTTTGATCAGTTAAAAATGGAACAAGTAGATTAATTATTAAAATATAAACTCTTCAGACTTTCCTATGACTTTCTAAACCCTTTTCCCAGGCTGTTTATAATTCAAAGGTACTACCATTCTACAACATCACGTCTTTCAGCAAACTTCATGGTCCAGTCACTTCCTGTACTGATCAGCAGGGCTGTTTGTATCCAATTTGTTTTCATTGGTCAAATTGTTAAACAGATTGTTGCCAGATAGCCCTGTCAAGTAGTGTCATACAAGCCAGCTGCTGTGATTATCCCAGATGTCTCCTTCTAGCGCCAAATATTATGATTTTTGTGTTTGTTTCTGCAATGCAATTATCATTTTACAAAGCCTTCTGAAATATATCTATATTTTTTACTCAGATATAAATTGTTCTATTCTGTAAATGTCTGACACTGCTGTGTCTGCAATACAAATAAGGCATAGTTTACATAATGAGATCATAGAATAAATGTTCTATCACTTACTGATCCCCTATTTCTTCCATCTTTCACATTTATCTGTGAATTTACTTCTACAGTTTAAGCAAAGGGCTTGTATTTGAGGATTTTCACTTTTCATTTCTTTCTTTTCCAAAAGGGGAGGATGATCTTACTTTGCATTACTTTGTTATGTCTTCATATTCAAAATAAGAAACTTTTCATAAATAAGGAGACATTACTTATTCTGGTGTATATCAAAATGGAATCATTGTCAGATGTGTCAGACCATACTGTAAGGAAAACCATGGTATCAGCTAATTATCTATAGATGGTTTCTTAGAAAATCTTTAAGAATATAGCGTGAAAACATTTGGGTCTTGGAATAAAGCATTTTTAGGTGATTCCTGAAATTGACAATTAGGGGAAAACAGAAAAATATCCATAATTTTAATAAATTAATCATGCCTTATTCTAGAGAAAGTATTTTATTGAAGACTTTTGGGTGACTGAGTTTTGAGAACATAATAATTTTAATCTCTTCAATTAGCCTCATGGATAAAATTATACTGTAATACCCATTTATAAGGGAAAATTAATCAGATGTTATCTGTGAAATGCCCAGAAATTCTGAAACAATGCACAAACTTCCTCTGGTACCCTCTAGTCCAAATCTGTGAAACTTTCATACAACAAGCAAGAAACTTTGATCGTAGAATTTTGGCGTAATTCCTAAACAACAAAGAAATGCTGAATCATCTTTCTAAGTACTAATCAAAACACTTCATTGTACTACAAATTGATAGAACATCCAGATTCTGGATGCAGATGTCCTGGATTTAAGTCTTGGTTTGTTCAATTTTTCATTTTTTGATCAGTGACAATTCACTTATCTAATCTGCAAATCTGTATTTCAAAAAAGAGAAGAACAGTAATAATGTACCTATCTATAGTACCTTTGAGAGTTTTAAGAGTTCATCAATGTAAAATTTCAAGAAAGTGCTTTGCAACTGGTAAGAACTCAAAAAAGTTAATGTTTAGTTAAAATATATAAAACACAGGCAAAATAAATGCAGAGTGTAAGTCCCTTGATATTCAGTTTTTCTAGTCATATTTATTTTGTTCCTTCATTCATGCACTGATAAAATTATTCATTCACTTTTCAAGTCATTCCTAATTGTCATATCAATAAGCACAATAGCATGCACATAATAAGCAGTTGATGAAATTAAGTATGTATAATTGTGTCAATTAATCAATTTGAAATGGACTCATGCTCACTAATTCTCTGTTATTCAGGATATGTTTATCACTCTATACATTTTTTTGGTCAGCCTAAATAGATACCAGAATATCAGAAAACTCCGAGTGAGATGATTAAATACATGTTATTGTTATTTATTGTTAAATTTAGTTATTATTAACTATAATACCAGACACAACAAAACACATCATAGCCAAAAAACCGGAAAGCCCAACAGATGATAGCCAGAGACCCAAGAAAATTGCTGGCAGAAAACGAAGATGAAAACATAAGCAAAAAACATACAAACTAGAAGTCATACGAATGACTTCCTCTAAGTACTGAAAGGAAAAAACAAAACAAAAAAAACAAACAAAACCTGCCTAGAGTCCTATCACAAGCAAAAATTTATTTCAAAAAAGAAGTTAAAGAAATACATTGTTGGAGAAGCAAAATGTGAATCAGTGACACAAGAAAAGTTAAAGAAAATTCTTCAGACATTCAGCTTGACATGAGACATTTACCAGATATGATGAGTGCTGAAGATAATAATTAAAGAGGTAAACAAAAAAAAAATTTTAATTTTAATTACTCAAGGGGTGCCTAGGTATGTGGCTCAGTCATTAAGCATCTACCCTTGTCTCAGGTCATGATCCCAGGGTCCTGGGATGGAGCCTCGTGTCGGGCTCCCTGCTGGCGGGAAGCCTGCTTCTCCCTCTCCCACTCCCCCTGCTTGTGTTCCCTTTCTCGCTGTCTCTCTCTCTGTCAAATAAATAAATAATTTCTTTTAAAAATTTTTAATTGCTCTAAAAGATAAGGGACTGCCTGAAGTGAAAATGGTAATCATGTACTATGGTGTTAGCTATGTATGCAAAATAAAATGATAGACTATATTACAAAGGATGATAGGAATTTAAAGTATACATGAAATAATAGTATAATTTAAAGATTATCATTTGTAATTATTTGAAAGTTGAATGTGACAAATAATAACAAATATATTAAACCTAAAGATGGCCATTTTCTTGAAAAGGTACAACTAATTAGTAATAATGGAAATAAAGTAGAATCTTTTTAAAAAATAATAAGCCAGAAAAATGCAGAATAAGAGAAGAAAAACAAGGAACAAATGGAAAAAAGAGAAAAAATAGCAATATAGGAGATCTAAATTGAGTCATATGACTAATTACAGTAAATGTAAATGTAAATAGTCTAAATACTCCAAGTAGAGCTTGTCAAATTAGATAAATAACAAGTACCACCTATGTGTTATCTAAGAAACTCATTGGTTTAAAAGATTGGCATAGGTTCAAAGAAATCATCAAGAAGATATAAGAATTTAAAATATATGAACCTAAATCAGGAGTTCAAAATGTAGCAAAAACTAATAAAACTGAAAGAAAGGAACAATATATTTGGGATTTCCATATTTCTCTTTCAGTAATTGATAAAACAGATAAACAAAAAAACTCTACACATAGAAGACCTGAAAAAAATATTAAACACTTTAATCTAATTGCCATTTATAAGACACTCTACTAAACAAGATTTCAAGTGTCTTTGGAACATTTATCCATATATGCCATATCTGAGCCAAAAAAGAAATGTCAACAAATTTAAAATAAACTGTATATTTCCTGACAACATAAAATTAAATAAAAATTGATAACAGAAAAGTATTCAGAAAATACCCAAATATTTGGAAATTAAATAACATTCTTCCAAATAACGTGTTGGACAAAGGAAAAATCAATGGAGAAATCAGACAATTGTTTGAATGGTACTAGAAAACAACAATCTGAGTTGCCAATTTAAAATACTAGCAAATTAAGGGCAAGATTAGCTGAATATCTGCTGAAAGAAGTAAGTGATAAAGATCAGAAATCAGGAGGACAAATAGCTTATTCTCCAAAAAGATCAAGAAAAAATAATAAAAGACATTTTAAGAATATAAGAGGGAAGGTACATACCATTAATATCAGGAGTAAAATAGAGGATATCATTACAGATCCTACACATATTAAAGAGATCAAAAGAGATATGTCAATATGAATGATTATGTGGTTGAAATGGTCAGGTTATTTGCAAGACACAAAGTACTAAAACTCACTCATGAAAAGAGATAAATTGAAATGTATCCATCTTTGAAATAAATTGAATCCCTAGTTAAAAACCTCCCCCCCAAAAAGGCTAGTCACAAATATCTTGTGAATGCTACAAAATATTTAAAGAAGACAATTTCAATTCTACAAAAGCACTTCCAAAAAATAGAACAAGAGGGCCAACCTACCACTTCTTATTATGAAGCTAGCATTACCCTGACATGAAAACTTAACAAAGATATTAAAAGAAGTTAAAATTACAGACCAGTATCTTTCATGAGCATAAAAAAATAAATATCTTTAAAATATTAGCAAATAACTTTGGTCAATAAAATAAAATACAGTACAACTGATCAGGTGGAATTTATGCTAAGAATAGAAGTTTAGTTTAAAATTAAGAAAACAATTATTGTACTTCACAATATTAACAAGAAAACAATTGCTTATTTGAATACATTTTTTGAAAAGCATCCAACAGAATTCAATGTACAGTTATTATAAAAATTCCAAGAACCAAGAAATAAAAGTATACTCCTCATACTAGTAAAGGACATGAATGAAGTGCCTATACATATAAATATGGTGTAGTCTAAAAGCTATTATTCTGAGATTTAGAGCAAAGCAAATGCTATTCCTACCATTTCCTATAATTTTATAAATGCCCTAATAACTACAATGAGGCAGGAAAAACAAAGAAAATGTATACTGATTGAAGAAGAAGAGAAATTTTTTTATGTGGAAATGGCATAATTTCTGCATTAAAAATCCCCAAAATTGGAGCACCTGGGTGGTTGAGTCGGTTAAGTGACTGACTCTTGGTTTCAGCTCAGGTCACGATCTCAGGGGCCTGGGATTGGACTATGCGTGGGGCTGTCCACTCAGCAGAGAGTCTGCTTGTCTCCTTTTCTCTCTGCCCCTCCCCCTGCTTGCACATGCTCTCTCTCTAAAATAAATAAATAAATCTTAAAAAGATAAAATAAAAACCCCAAAAATCTATAAGAATTTACTACAACTAACCAATAAATTAAGCAGTATCAGGTCATGCAAAGCAATATACAAAAGTCAATTAATTTTATTTTAATAAAAACAATAAGAATTGACATTTTAAAATATAATTTCCAAAATATAAAAATAAAATAAACAATACCTAAGAAAATCATTGAAAGGTTTGTGTGCTATAAATTATAAAATATTGCTGAATAAAAATAAAGATTATTTAAATAAAGAGATACCCTGTGTTGATTAGGAGTCTCAATAATGTTTATATATATATATATATAAATCCAAGCTATTTTTTTCTTTCTTTCTTTCTTTCTTTCTTTCTTTTTTTTTTTTTTTGCACAACTGCAGTGCTGATTCTAAAGTTTATATTCAGGGAGAATTTCTAACTGCTTCTGTTATGGCACTGCCTGATTCAAATTAATTATTGCTTAAATAAATTATTAAAATTTTTAATATGATTCTGTTTATCATTTAGCAGTTGGTATCAGAGAAGGAGCCAAAAGAGATCCCCAAGGCCCTCAGAAGCAATGAACAACCAGGTGTAGGTACCTCTGAACCCCTTGAGCTCACTGCTTTCTCACTACCTCTCATGGTCGTAGATAAGTCCCTCTGAGATCTTGAATCCTATTTCTGCAGCTTTTGGACTATGAACTTTATTTGACCATTTCTTTTCCAGGAATAGGTCTGGAAACTGGAGTTGGACTGGATCCAACTTAAAAACCAGACCAGATCTGAGGTTGGACTGGGTCTGACTTAGAAACCATACTGGGTCTGGGTCAGATTGTGTCTCAATCAGGACTCTCCCTGAGCTTATGTTGGTGGAGTGCACTTCTGATTTGTCACAGCCCGATTTGAATAAGTATTTGTTCAAATAAGCTCTTAAAATTAAAAAATTAATAAATAAAATTTATATTCAAACACAAAGATGTAAAATTATTAAAATAATTTTGAAGAGAATAACAAATGTGTATTCAAGTGCCTTATTTTAGGCTTACTGTATAGTTACAATAATCAAATAGTGTCATATTGGTTAACCCATAGACACATGGGTCAGCAGAAAAGAATAGAAGGATCAGTTATACACAGGTGATCACTTGATTTTTATACAAATGTTATAAGATAATTCAGTTGGGAAAGGATAGTCTTTCAACAAATTACACTACACAAATTGTACATTCAAGGGCAAAAAAAGTGAATTTTACCACATACCTTACATTAAATATGAAAATTAACTTGAACTGGATAATACAGCTAAATATAAAACCAAATACTATAAAACTTCTTGAAAAAAATAGCAAACATTCTGATTTCTTGGGCTAAGCAAGGTTGTATGATATGAGGCATAAATCAAAGGAAAAAAGAAAGACAGAAGTGACCTACTATCAGGAATGAATGAGGTGGCATTAGTACTGATCCCATGGACATTAAAATAATAATATGTGCATATATTTTTTGTTCTGTTAGCTGCACGGACCTATAAGTAATAAAACTCCAGTGGCAATAAGCAAACCCAGTCCCTAGATCTTGGTGTCTAATACCACTCTTTTTTTTAATACTTTTTTTTAAAAGACATTTATTTCTAGAGAGAGAAAGAGAAAGAGCACAAGCAGAGGGAGGTGCAGAGGGAGAAGAAGAGAGAAAATCTCAAGTAGACTCCTTGCTGAGTGCAGAGCCCCACACAGGGCTCTATCTCATGACCCTGAGATCATGACCTGAGCCAAAACCAAGTGTTGGACAAACAACTGAGTCACCCAGGCACCCCTCTAATATCATTCTTTAATGAAACCTATCAGTGTGTTCCTTGGAAAATTGGCTACACTAGAATTAGTGCGGAAAATGATGAATAAAGGCTGTAAATGACACACTGGACCAGATGGACTTGACATAGTATATATTCAGAACATTCCATTCCAAAGCAACAGAATACACATTCTTCTCTTGTGTCCAAGGAACATTCTCCAGACTGGATCACATCCTGGGTACAAATCAGGTCTCAACCAGTACCAAAAGACTGGGGTCATTCCTTGCATATTTTCAGACCAAAATGCTTTGAAACTAGAACTCAATCACAAGAGGAAAGTAGGAAAGAACTCAAATACATGGAGGCTAAAGAGCATCCTACTAAAGAATAAATGGGTCAACCAGCATATTAAAGAATAATTTAAAAAATTCATGGAAAAAATGAAAATGATAAAACAGCTGTTCAAAATCTTTGGGATACAGCAAAGGCAGTCCTAAGAGGAAAGTATATAGCAATACAAGCCTTTCTCAAGAAACAAGAAAGGTCTCAAACACACAGCCTAACCCTACACCTAAAGAAGCTGGAGAAAGAAAAACAAATAAAGCCTAAACCCAGCAGGAGAAGAGAAATAATAAAGATCAGAGCAGAAATCAATGAAATACAAACCAAAAAAAAAAAAAAAAAAACAGAAACAGAATAGATCAATGAAACTAGGAGCTGGTTATTTGAAAGAATTAATAAGAATGATAAACCCTTGGCCAGACTTATCAAAAAGAAAAGAGAAACGATCCAAATAAATAAAATCATGAATGAAAGAGGAAAGATCACAACCAAAAGCAAAGAAATACAATTGTAACAACATGTTATAAGCAACTATAAGCAAATTAGAGATGTATGAACTTCCAAAATTGAACCAGGAAGAAAGAGAAAACTTGAACAGACCCATAACCAGTAAGGAAATTGAAACAGTAATCAAAAATCTCCCAACAAACATGAGCCCAGGGCCAGATGGCTTCCCAGGGGGGTTCTACCAAACATTTAAAGAAGAATTAATACTTATTCTTCTGAAACTGTTCCAAAAAATAGAAATGGAAGGAAAACTTCCAAACTCATTTTATGAGGGCAGCATTACCTTGATCCCAAAACCAGACAAAGACCCCATCAAAAAGGAGAGCTACAGACCAATATCCTTGATGAACATGGATGCAAAAATTCTCACCAAAATACTAGCCAATAGGATCCAACAGTACATTAAAAAGATTATTCACCACGATGAAGTGGGATTTATCCCTGTGCTGCAAGGCTTGTTCAACATCCACAAATCAATCAATGTGATACAATACATTAATAAGAGAAAGATCGAGAATCATATCATCCTCTCAATTGATGCAGAAAAAGCATTTGACAAAGAACAGCGTCCTTTCCTGATTAAAACTCTTCAGAGTGTAGGGATAGAGGGTACATACCTCAATTCATAAAAGTCATCTATGAGAAACCCACAGTGAATATCATTCTCAATGGGGAAAAACTGAGAGCTTTCCCCTAAGGTCAGGAACACGGCAGGGATGTCCACTATCACCACTGCTCTTCAACATCGTACTAGAAGTCCTAGCCTCAGCAATCAGACAACAAAAAGAAATCAAAGGCATCAAAATCGGCAAAGATGTAAAACTCTCACTCTTTGCAGATGCTATGATACTTTATGTGGAAAACCCAAAAGACTCCACCCCAAAACTGCTAGAACTCATATAGGAATTCAGTAAAGTGGCAGGATATAAAATCAATGCACAGAAATCAGTGGCATTCCTATACACCAACAACAAGACAGAAGAAAGAGAAATTAAGAAGTCAATCCCATTTACAACTGCACCCAGAACCATAAGATACCTAGGAATAAATCTAACCAAAGAGGCAAAGAATCTGTACTCAAAAAGCTATAGAATACTCATGAAAAAAATTGAGGAAGACACAAAAAAAATGGAAAAACGTTCCATGCTCATGGATTGGAAGAACAAATATTGTGAAAATGTCTATGCTACCTAGAGCAATCTACACACTTAACGCAATCCCTATCAAAATACCGGCCACTTTTTTCAAAGAAATGGAACAAATAATCCTAAAATTTGTACGGAACCAGAAAAGACCGAATAGGCAGAGGAATGTTGAAAAAAAGCAAAGGTGGTGGCATCACAATTCTGGACTTCCAGCTCTATTACAAAGCTGTCATGATCAAGACAGTATGGTACTGGCACAAAAACAGACACATAGATCAGTGGAACAGAATAGAAAGCCCAGAAATGGACCCTTAACTCTATGGTCAACTCATCTTTGACAAAGCAGGAAAGAATGTCCAATGGAAAAAAGACAGTCTCTTCAACAAATGGTGTTGGGAAAATTGGACAGCCACATGCAGAAGAATGAAACTGGACCATTTCCTTACACCACACACAAAAACAGACTCAGAATGGTTGAAAGACCTAAATGTCAGACAGGAATCCATCAAAATCCTTGAGGAGAACACACGCAGCAACCTCTTCAACCTCAGCTGCAACAACTTCTTCCTAGAAACATCGCCAAAGGCAAGGGAAGCAAGGGCAAAAATGAACTATTGGGCAGAAGATATGAACAGACATTTCTGCAAAGAAGACATCCAAATGGCCAACAGACATATGAAAAAGAGCTCAACATCACTCAGCATCAGGGAAATACAAATCAAATCAATAAGATACCACCTCACAACAGTCAGAATGACTAAAATTAACAAGTCAGGAAATGACAGATGTTGGCAAGTATGTGGAGAAAGGGGAACCCTCTTACTCTGTTGGTGGGAATGTAAGCTGGTGCAGCCACTCTGGAAACAGTATGGAGGTTCCTCAAAAAGTTGAAAATAGAGCTACCCTATGACCTAGCAATTGCACTACTGGGTATTTACCCCAAAGATACAAATGTAGTGTTCTTAAGAGCATGTGCACCCCAGTGTTTATAGCAGCAATGTCCACAGTAGCCTCACTATGGAAAGAGCCTAGATGTCCATCAACAGATGAATGGATAAAGAAGATGTGGTGTATATACACACACACACAGACACACACACAGACACACACACACACACACACACACACACACACACACACTGGAATATTATGCAGCCATCAAAAAATGAAATCTTGCCATTTGCAATGACGTGGATGGAACTAGAGGGTATTATGCTAAGCGAAATAAGTCAATCAGAGACAATTATCATATGATCTCACTGATATGTGGAATTTGAGAAACAAGACAGAGGATCATAGGGGAAAGAAGGGAAAAATGAAACAAGAATAAACCAGAGAGGGAGACAAATCACAAGAGATTCTTAATCTCAGGAAACAAACTAAGGGTTGCTGGAGTGGAAGGGGGTGGGAGGGATGGGGTGGCTGGGTGATGGATATTGGGGAGGGTATGTGTTATGGTGAGTGCTGTGAATTGCTTAAAACTGATGAATCACAGACCCATTCCCCCTGAAACAAATAATACATTATATGTTAATAAAAATAAATAGATAAATAGATAGATAGAAATAAAAAGAAAAAAGAAAAGAAAATGCACATGATGAGCTTTCATCATCATATAGTGACATGAAGGAATATGTTCTTTCTGCCTCTTGTTTTGTCTCTCTGTCTCTCTCTGTATTTCTCTCTCTTTCAGACACACACACACACACACACACACACACACACTGATGGCGGTATATCAAAGGGACAAAGGAAGCAACTAAAAAAGTCTAAATTTTGAGCAAAATATAGTTAAGAAATATTGGATTTTAACTGGTAGTATAAAGTAAAAATACTTATGATTCATATGGTATAATTTGGGAGAAGAGACAGATGTACTGTGCTGAAGAATTGCAAATAATTTGTGTAGATTCTCTGTTACTCAAGGAGTACCCCTATTATGCACCTTCCAGAGAGTACAGTATGGAAACAGAGAAAACAAGAGAAAGTTTATGGTGCAGAAACCTGACAAACACTACCTCAGCCAGGTGATCATCCTTCATGTTAATAGTTATGTCATGTTGATAGCATATATTCTTGATATGATGTGATTAAAATGACATTTCATCTCTGTGGTCTTTCTTCCCCAAACTCATAAACCTAGTCTGAATATAAGAAAAATATCATAGAAATCTCATTAAAAGGGGAATCTATAAAATAGTTGAGTGAGCAGGACTTCTCAAAACAAGGAATGTTTCAGAAAGTGTCAAGGCAAAGAGGAGGTTAAGGAGACGTGATAGGTACATCAGAAATGTCAGAATAAGAACATTATTTTTTGAAATTCCACCTCATTCAGGTGACCAGCCTTGGGCCTCTCCTCATACAACACTGCATAAATTGCAGTGGACAAACAGGCAAGAAAACTTTATTTATTCAAAATTATTGCACCAGGAGGAAAGAGCAGAACTCAGTCTGAACTTGACTCCATTGGGGGGGATAAAAGATTTTAATTTTTATTAATATTTTTTAAGTACCAGGGTAAGGGAGATACCAAAGACCATCTCTGTTTGCTAGTTGTCTTTATCCAAAGCAAAAGTAAACTCTCTCATTTCCACCGGACAGGAGGTGATTTTACAACTTGACCAAGGTTAGACTCTTTCTAAGCTCCCACAAAAGCGGAGAGAGACTGGTGCTATCTTCCTTGATGATTGTATTTTAAAGAGCTGGCCCCCAAATCTTTGAAAAAAAAGATAGTTGTGGGTTATAAGACTGGCAAGAGGCTTTTAAAAATATTTACATCTCAAAGGGGTGATGAAGGGTTTACAATTATAACTTTTCTAAAGTAAATGCTCCAATAAAAGTTAGGTCAGGGGCCTACAGTCAGGAGAAGCCTGTCTAAAGTTTATCATACTGAAAGGAACACTAAAGATGTGATAGTCATATATATTTGCTCACTTTAAAAATGAAAACAAGTACATTGCCAAAGCACTTCATATTTATCTTGACATTTATGAGTAATATGACTGAATCAAAATTTATCTCTTAATCACACTGTTTAATGAGAATTTTAAATTGCATACTAACATGAATATATATAAATATCTATAAATATTTCTGTATGTAGCCATAAATACATATCTATATGTGTGAATATGCACTTTAAACATAAATATAAAAAATATAAATAAACAAATAATATGTATACATATATAATCATATATGTATAATATTTGTAACTATATTAGGTAAAATGAATTTATACTGCTGTCTCCAAGTCTAATCCACTAGCACTTGGGCAGTACAGCCTCTGTCCTTGCTTTTCTGTCACCTTCCATTCTAACAGTGAGAAACATGGCTCCCACTCTCTGCCTTCAATTTACTCAGTTGTTCAATTGTAGTGTTTATGTATAGTGTTATCATAATTGTTAACCCATACCCTTGTGGGGAAAAATCTGTAGAGTGTTAATTTATACTGCACTATCATATAGAATACTTATACCACTATAAAATATCTCCTGTGCCTCAATCATTCAATGCCCCCCTGCTTCCCTTGTCTTATTTTGCTAGCACTGCCACAACACAATACCACAGACTAGGCGGTTTAAAAAATAGCAATTTATTTTCTCATGGCTCTGAAGTTTTGAAGTCCAAGATCAAGGTACCAGTACAGTTGGTTTCCTTTGACGCCACTCTCCTTGGCTTTCCAATGGCCATTCTCTTGCTACCTCTGTACATGGTCTTCTCTCTGAGTATGCACACTCCTGGTGTCCCTTTGTGTGTCCTCATCTCCTCTCAAGGACACCAATCAAATTGAATTAGGGCCCACACTAAAAACCTCGTTTTAACTTACCTTTGTAAAAAGTCCTTACAATACAGTTTCATTCTGAGGTACTCTGAGTTTAGGGCTCCAACATAGATTTTGGGAGACACAGTTCAGCCCATAGCAATCCCTAAATCTGTGGCAACCCATGACATTTTTATCTTTGCTATAGTTTTGCCTTTTCCAGTATGTCCTAAAACTGGTATCATACATAGTGTAGCCTTTATAAACTGTCTTCTTTCATTTAGCAATGTAAATTTAAGATTCATGCATGTCTTCTAATGGCTTTAGAACTAACTTATTTTTATTGTTGAATAATAATTAATTGTATGAATGTACCTCAGTTTGTTAATCTATTCACCTATTCAAAGATACCTTAGTTGCTTCAGGTTTTTGATGAGTATGATGAAACTTCTGTGAACATTTGTATGCAGGGATTTTTGTTTGTTTGTTTTTGGGCCTCTTTTTGTTGTTGTTTTTTGGATTTTTTTGTTTTATGTGCATATGTTGTAAATCAGTCAGGTACATACCTAGAAGTGTGATTGCTTGGTGTGATCTTCCTTTCCCATCTGTATACCTTAATGAAATTTGTCATGCTCAACGCACAAGAACAACTGCTTAATTTTATAGGCAGGGTATCTGTATAGAGTACATGTTGTTACAAACTTCGTAAGTGATGATTTTTTTTGTAACTAGTAAACAGCACATGATTTTTTTCTTAACAGTGAGAACCATCTGTGCACAGTGATTTATTTTGTTAAGCATTATCTTATGATTCAGAAATTATTTTTAAAGTAAATTCATAACTTCTTTCTGTATTTTTATATTCAGACCACAATTTTAAATTTATTTTTTCTCTATCGCTATCACAAAAACGGTGCCTTTAAAAATATTTGAATCTGGAAAGACATTACTATGCTCCTGCATTCTAGATCCATTGTTTTCATTCCAGAACACAGCTATTATACCAGGACTACCCTTTATTACTCTGTCTGGTTTGGCCCTTCAATTCCTACATTCCATGCATTAACCTTTCATAGTTAACTTCCACATTTTAGTTAAGCATCTTTTCAAGTGACATTCTTAAGGAAACCCAAGCATTGTCTAAAAATATCTTCACTTAGATTTCACATGTCACTAATAGTGTGATAGAACACAGGATTCTAAATTCAAAACAATTTTCTATCTGAATTTTAAGCTATTACTTATTGCTATTTAGTAATCTGCACTAATTATGAGAAGCTCAAGGCTAGTATCGTATTTGTTATTTTTAAGGTTACCTCTTTTTCTCTATTGAGTGTCTCTTTATACTTGATGATACAAAATTTCACAAAGATATATAGTACTGTGAGTGTTTCTCTATGTGTGCATTTAAAAAATTCATTCTGTTGGGAATTCGAGCTGTTCAATCTAAGAAAGAAATCGCATTAAAACAATAAAGCAGGAGGTTTTTATTGTTTTTATTTTGTTTAAGATTTCCAGGTAGATTTGGCTAACTTACTCAACCATACCCGTTGTATAAGTGGTCCTTTATTCCTTATAGCAAAGGATGTATATTCCATTTCTGTTAGCTTTTATAAATTCTCAAAGTCTGTGAGTAAAACTTTTCTGTCAGATATTCACATCTAACACTAGCCTTACCAACAAAAAAGTTAAGCCCCAAGAATATCCCATCTTTAACCATCCACTGCTCCCATTAACGTAATTAGCCTTTAAAAACTGTATTCAAGGGGTGCATGGGTGGCTCAGTCGGTTAAGCATCAGACTCTTTATTTTGGCTCAGGTCACAATCTCAGGGTCAAGATATTGAGCCCCATGTCAGGCTCCTTGTTGGCGTTGGAGCACGCTGGAGATTCTCTGTCTTCTTCTCCCTTTGCCCCTCCCCCTCTGTGCTTTCTCGGTCTCCCCCTCCCTATAACTTAAAAAAAAAATACAAAAAACAAACAAACAAAAAACTGTACTGGAGCAAAAAATTGCTGCTTAATATTTTTCATTGGCTTTTCATCTTTAGGACTTCTGAGACAAAGATATATTACTCCTGAATGATTAAATGTGTTAAAGACTTTAAAGTGTATGTTATTTTTAATTACAGTGTCCAGTTGTGTTATTTACATTATACCTAGAGCCCCAATTTATAATTAGTATTGGCTTTGTATTTTCATGGAATTACTATCATTATTTAATAAATTATTTGAAGGGTACAACCGTTAGTTTTAATATTTTTATTCGTGAATGGATTTTTAATAGACCTGATGATGAAAAGGAGAATTATTAGAGAAATTGCACTTATTTATGATTGCACTGCAAGTATCACATCTTCCATGACCTAACATTTAGCCAATAATAATGTGAACAGCATGGCATATAACACATATAGTTTAGATGAGAAAGATAAAAAGGAGTTTAAAAACCTAAATATATTTCCAACATATTTTGTAATAATAATGATTAAATATTGATAAGTGCATTAACAAAATTTCATTATATTTATTTAAGCATATTGGTTCTATCATTTAAATTATACCTGAAAATCACTTTGAGATAGTGTGTTTATCTCCTTCTTTATTTGACCATTTCCCTATCCAATCCCCATCATCACTCTCCATTCACCTAGAACTATTAGTCTGTTTTTCATTGTTACAAGGAGGGTATGTAGGAAGACAAGAAATTGCCTCTATGACATCCTAATTAACATTTTCTGGTTCCAATTGAGATAGAAGAGAGAAGAATGCAGAATGATAAATTAGCTTTCAAAAATCTGGGAAGACAGGATTAACGCAAAGAAGTTTCTACTGAAAGGGGACTTCATGCACTGTTGGTGGAAGTGTAAATTAGTGAGACACTGTGGAAAACAGTATGGAGGTCTCTCAAAAAATTAAAAATAGAAATACCAGTTATTCCACTACTGGGTATTTACTCAAAGAATACAAAAACAATAATTCAAAAAGATACATGCACCCTTATGTTTACTGCAGCATTATTTACAATAGCTAAGATATGGAAACAACCTAAGTATCCACCAACAGATGAATGGATAAAGAAGATGAGGTATAGATAGATATAGACCAAAACACATATATATATATATATATATATGTGTGTGTGTATATATATATATATATATATATAGAGAGAGAGAGAGAGAGAGAGACCAAACCCCATATATATATATATATGTGTATACATATATATATATATATATGATGGAATGTGTACACCATAGCAAAGGTGTACAGATCTATAGAACTATAGAAAAGAATGAGATATTGCCATTTGCAACAATGTGGATGAACCATAGGGGGTATTATGCTAAGTGAAATAAGTCAGGCTGAGAAAGACAAATACCATATGATTTTACTTGTATGTGGAATCTAAAAAATAAAAAAAAGTAAATAAACAAACACACAAACATAAAGCAGAAACAGACTCATAAACAGAGAACGAACGAACTGATGGTTGCCATAGGAGAGGGGTCAGGGAGAATGGGCAAAATGGGTGAACGGGAGTGGAAGATACAGGCTTCCAGCTGTGGAGTGAAAAAGTCACAGAAATAAAAGGTACAACATAGGGAATATAGTCAATGGTATTCTAACAGTGTTGTTTGGTGACAGATGGAAGCTATACTTTTGTTGATCATAGCATAATGTATAAAGTTTTTGAATCACTATGATGTACACATGAAACTAATGTAACATTGTGTGTCAGTTATACTTCAATTTAAAAAAATTAAAAAAGAGGGTCTTCTGGGACCCAAGCAGTGGGGACTACTTGCATTACAAGGCAACACCCAAGTGAGATGACAAGACACTAAGAGGAAAATGGTAAAATTATTCAACAAGGTAGGTTTAAGCCTTTCTAAGCTTGAGAAAAAATTTCAGTGTTTCAAGAATGTTTTTAAACCAGTGGAGATTTGCCAATCTTGAAAAGGACAGAAATAATTGAAGATACAGATGACAGAAAATAAGAAAACACTTTCCATCCTACCAACCCCCACTCATTTTTTAACTCTATATAAGCCTTAGATCCTTATACACTATTTTCACATGAGTTATGTCTTTGAATACTAACTGCAAAGCATGAGATAAGAATTGCATGTTTCAAGTTGTCCATGCCATTATTTTTTATGTATAATTTATTTTATATTATTAAGCTAACAGTGGCAACATCCTGTGGCAAAAATGCAAATTCAAGTACTTTTGTTCACTTAAATTTAGTAAAAGAGCAGGCATAGTATTTAGAGTCAGAAGACCTCATCTAAAATCTTATCTCTGTTGCTGTTAACATCAGTGCCTTATATAAGCCATTTATCATCTCAGAACTAGTTTCTCTACTATTTTTTTTAAGATTTATCTATTTATTTGAGGAAGAGAGAGAGCATGAGGGGGAGGGGCAGGGGAAGAGGAAGAGAGAATCTCAGGCAGACTCTGTGCTGAGCGCAGAACCCAACCCTGAGATAACAATCTGTGCCAAAAACCAAGAGGTGGATGCTTAACCAACTGCACCACCCAGGTGTCCCAGTAATTCACTTTTTTTCTTTTAAGAAGGCTCCAAGCCCAATGTGGGGCTTGAACTACCACCCTGAGATCAAGAGTCACGTGCTCTATGGACTGAGCCAGCCAGACGCAAGTTTCTCTACTTTTAAAAAATTATGGTAGTGATTCCAAAATCTCTCACTCAGTTTGAGAATAAAGTGACTTAGTGCATAATTTAGAAACTTCCTTAGGTTATCATAAAGAATCAGGAAGCTATATAATTGTAGAGAATTTCAATAATGAAAGACCTATTGTTATGAGAAAAAGTTTCCTTTAAAGTCATTAGGGAAAAAAATCTATATTCAAAGATGTAAATGATTTTTGAAGAGATACTTAATTACTAACATACTACATGCTTTCTGAAATATTTTCAATATTTATTTAAATATGTTATGATTCCAAAATTAACTTAGAATTTTATTCTTTATTGATATAATCATGTAATATGTAAAAGATGAAAGTTCAATAAAGTTTCAAAAAATCTTTCTCCTTTCATGAAAAATTTCAGAAGCACAGCTAGTTGCATCATCAGAATACAGTGTGGTACAAGAAACATTTTATACCCATTGTTAAATTCATTAAATTGCTATGTTATGTATATTAGCATTGAAAACCTCAAAATTTAAAAAAAATCATAAAATCATAAGTGATATTGTTTTTTTTTAAGATTTTATTTATTTATTTGACAGAGGGAGACACAGCTAGAGAGGGAACACAAGCAGGGGGAGTGGGAGAGGGCAAAGCAGGCTTCCCACTGAGCAGGGAGCCCGATGCAGGGCTCGAACCCAGTACCCTGAGATCATGACCTGAGCCGAAGGCAGACACTCAACGACTGAGCCACCCAGGCGCCCCCATAAGTTGATATTGTTGAGAAATTACATTTTGACCTACATCTTTGGTGGATGATTATAACTTAAGGATATTTCATAAAACTACATCTAAATATATTTGATATAATAGTTTAATCAAAGTTTTATAACTAGTTATTTGAATGAGCAGAAATTTAAAAATAGTTATTGTAAGCTATATGCTACACTGTTTTATGTATCAGAAGTATATCCTGAAGAAAATAGTTTTCTTGAGTCATCAATGCTATTTGTCTCTGAAACAGAACATTTTCCTCTTAATTCAACACTCAGCAGTACTGTGAACATATTGATCTGTAATCAGCTGCTGACACAGTTATTTGGCCTAAGCCATATATTTACTGAACTGCAAACACAGCATTATGACAGGCATATATAAAACAGTTTTCTAGTACACACAAAAACTCATTGCAAATACTTTATCTAAGTGACAATTTTATCTGCAGTTTTCTTTCTTCAATTTGTTCAGTAAAGGGAGTATATGTTAGTCACCATAAAAATAACATGTTGCTATAAATCATCTCCTGGAACAAAATTAATTTTATATTTCCTCATTTGTAATAAAGATCTTAATAAATTTTAAAAGCCTATGAATAGCACATATTCAATATAGCTTGACTGTAGAGGATTATTAGCATTCTGAGTATTAATTTATCAGCAATATATAAAAATAGTGGGGCAATTTTTCATATATCATGGATTCTTAAAATTTAATTAATATTATAAAAATTATTATAGTTAAAATACTTTATAGTGCATTTGATATATGAAGTCACCATTCTTCAATATTTTAGCATACCACTAAGCAAATATAATGAAAAAATTAAATATATAAACGTGATAGTTTTAAGGGTTTATACTTACACAATGTCTTACTTTATATCATGGCTAGTTTCTAAAGTTTATAACTAGAGCTGCAAAACATATTTCTGTCTTGTGCCAACACCAGGCTTGCTGCTTAAGAATTTAACAAAGTAAAGAGAATATTTATACATCTAGTATATGATGACTTTTATGATAGATGTATACATGAAACATATATATATATATATATACATATATATATATATGAAACAATATTGGTGTAAAGAAGACAAATAATCAGACAATGATCCATTGCCCAATGTGCACAGTAAGCCAAACAATGACACTAGTTTTTGCAGCAGAGAAAAGGGGTTTTATTTCAGGGCACCAAGCAAGGAGAAGGGAGAGGATTTCTCAAATCATCTCTGTTGGGTTGGTGTATTTAAGGGTAAGGGGTCAGGATGTGAAATACGCTGATTGGCTATAGAGATAAGGGGAGGTAGCAGCCTTTCTGGGCATGCACATTCAAGAATCATGCCACTTCATGGAAGGCATGTTCAAAAAATGGCCCAGCAAACATGACAAATGAGGGAAATCTCTGGGTGTATCCTCACAGAGGTTACTTTCCTTTACTGGGTCCCTTCTGCTCAACTGCAAGAACTCTTCCCAGTTTATTCATCTTAATTCATCTTATTGGTTCTGGGCCAACTTTCTGCATAACAGGCTTATAAATCAATCAAGTGAACAGAGTTTCTTAGGGCGATATCGCCAAGCATTTGTTAACTTAAATGTATTGGTTTCAGACATACTTGCCTTTTTGTTTTGTTTTGTTTTTTGATGGTCATGGACTACCTCCCAAAAGAAGAACTGTAGGTTTTGGGTTTTACTTTGAATTCCATTTCAATGCAGAGAAGTACATGACATTGTCAGGGAGGGAGACCTTCCCTTGCCTTATGGGCCTTCTAGCTGGACCTAGAATCAAATTGCCATGAGATAGATTAACAGGAGAAAATCAAATTTAATAGGCTTACGTATGGGGAATCCACACAGACATGAAATTCCAAAGACAATGAGGCAACAAACAGGAAGCTTGTGTGAGCTAAGGAGAGGGGTGGGGACCTGAGGATGCACAGAAGAGAAAGCTCTTTAGCAAGAAGATGAAAGGAAATGTTTGGAAAAACAAGGTTGTCCTCTTATGCAGGTAAGTTCCTTAAATAAAAAGGAGTCTCTGTTAATAGCTCTCTTCCTGTTATAGTCCCTCCTTTACAATGTAAATTTAGGCAGTTGATGGGGAGGCATCTGCTCAGTTTTGTTTACTTTGAACTCAAAATAGTCTTTATGCCATCTTGGGGCAGGCTGCCCTGGGTCCCTACATTGTAAAGCAGGAAATGAATGTTTGAGATTACTGAAGTAAATGACATAATATTTTCAGCATTTCCAAGTCCTATCTGACCATGTTTTCTACTATCTGACTATGTTTGCAACTCAAACAAGTACATTATTGTTAAATGCCCTCTAATGCAAGAGCCCATAATTTTAAATGACATATTGAAGACAGTATTCTAAAGAAAACTTCTCTCAGGAATGACAATAAGTGCTGCTTAATTTTTGGAATGTGATACATGAGAAATATAAAAAGGAAATTATTCTAGAACAAAATATTCACAATTACTAGATAATTATATATTTAAAAAATTTCTGTCCAGAAAAAAAATCCTGACCAGTTGGCAGAAAAATATGGGAACTTCTTAGAAACCAGAGACGAAATGAATCCCAACTTCAGAAATGTGAGTGGACACTGAACCTGGGGTATCTGTAAATCTCTGCTGCCCATGAAACTGCATTTAATGCACAGAACAGATGGTAGAGGAGGCGTTGCATAAGAAAACAGATGAAGCCTAGCACTCGAGTAAATGACACATAATCCAACAATTCTAAAGTTGAACATATTTAATGGGTAAATTAGGAAAACAAAACACTCCACCAAAGGGCCATAATTACCTTGTTTCTAGGTGGAAGTTGGGAAGAGGGAAAATAAAAATTTCTCTGCAAATTCATAATTACAAACTTATATTCACTTGAGTGCACCTAAAATGATCTGAATGGCCTAAATTTCAAAGTGGAAGTTCTAGTTTAGATGGATTCAATTTGTAAATACTTCATTTAATTTGCAACAGTGAACACAAATAATTTTTTGCAATACAGTGTATTCCCAGACATCTTTAAGCACTACTGACTGAAGCATTACATAATAAAAATAAATTTAAGATTTCATTTAAAAGCCACTATGTCCAAAGATCAGAAGTAATATAAGTAATAGATATATAAACCAGGCTCCCAAAGTATAAAGATAATGTAAAAATTGTGATATTGCATTTAAAATACGCATGTGTGGGGGGCCTGGTGGCTCAGTCAGTTAAGCATCCAACTCTTGATATCGACTCAGGTCTTAATCTCAGGGTTGTGAGTTCAAGCCCCATGTTGGGCTCCATGCTGGGCATGGAACCTACTTAAAAAAAAATAAAAATAAAAAATGAAATAACACATGTGCAATATATTCAAAAAATAAAGGCGAACATCAAAAATGTGATGATGATGCAACATACTTTCAAACAAAAAGACAAAGCAGAACTTTAAGGACATAAAATACATTTCTAGAAATTAAAAATATGAGAAAGAGAATTTCAAATAACTTTTTAGAAATTAAAAAATATGAGAAAGAAGATTAGACACTAAATATATGGTTCAAACTAGAGATTGACCACAAATCTAAATGAAATTAGTAAGTCTGATAATAAAACTGAAAAAAATTAGCAGAACGGTACTTATGTAAAGAAAATTAACATGAAGAAGTTAAAAATAATGATACAAATTGTAAAGGAAAAAAATTGTAATTATTAAAGAGAGGCAAAGGCCCAGAGGATTTTAAATGTCTAATCAGATTGCTGGAAAAAGTAAATAGAGAATTGGAAGGAGATGGTATTCAAAAAAATAGTAGGGTGTATATATTCCAGAATTGTTAAAAGTCACAAATCAGGAAGCCCAAATAATTTTGAGCAAGTATTTATTCATTCATTCATTCATTCATTCATTCATTTTTAGAGAAAGAGAGAGAGAGCAGGGGGAGGGGCAGAGGGAGAAGGAAAGAGAGAATCAAGCAGGCTACACTTTAAGTGCAGAGCCCAACTTGGGGCTAGATCTCCAGACCCTGAGGTCAGGAGCTGCACCTAAATCAAGTCTGATGCTTATCTGACTGAGCCAACCAGGCTCCCCTTAAGCAAGTTTACATTAAAGAAAAACTACTTCTAAACCTGCTAATGAATATTTAAAAGATGATATAATTTAATTTAATTTAATTTGGGGAATGTGGTAGTGCAAGTGTAGACAATTTAAAGATTAAAATATATCTCAAAGGGGGATTCTTATAGGAAAGCCTCATATAATTGTTTCCTGACACTCATCAAAGGGTATTATTGAAATGCATGTTATGTCTGAATGGGGAAGTCTTTCTTTATCAAACAGCTGGGAAAAGGGAAGTAATGTAAATCTGCTCTTCATCCTGTTTAATATGGCATGCAAAATGGGAACCTTCAGAATTGCCTGAACCCATTCAAGTAGTTAATTTAAAACAATATAGGATACCTGGGGGGTTGAGAAGGGAGTGGCAATCAAGGAAATTTCAGCTAATTAATTAGCCAGAACTAATTACAGGAAATGTCTGTTACCTACACCACAGTGATTGGAACCTCTAGGAAAAACCTGTTACTGGCACTCATCATCTACTGCTGGAATTTGATGCAGTTTCGAGACACATGCCATTTGAAAGGGATTTGTTGGCTTGTTAATTGAGTTTTCATTGAAACATCTATTACAGAAGAATATACATATTGTAAGCTGAAATAACCCTCATGTCTTGGGTTATTACAAATTACATTCCCACAGGAATGGAAATGCAAATTTCTCTCATTAAGTGGAAACAATGTATTGAAGAATGCACAACATTGATGATCACTGGAGTATCAGGGACTAAATGAATTGGTGGTCAGTGTCCTTTTGGCTGGGTCAACATTAGATCCCCATTCGGGAGTTAGTCAACCAAAGGGACCAGTTATGAACAGTTACTGGATGATGCCAAGCAGTAAGCTTGGTTTACAGAAGGTAGATCAAAGGTGGTTAATTGGTACTTGGTCTGAAAAGCAATTGCATCAGAAATAGTTGATGGCTGTTTTTTTAATGGAAAGGGAAAAAAACATAGATTCACACAATGTGCATAATTATGATTAGTGTTTCTTGAGTCATTAAGAAGAATTAGATAACAACAATGCAATGATGTAGATTTTTAGTGATTCTCGGGCAGTAGCTACTGGATTAATGAAAATGCAGGTCTTTTGTTATGGTAAACTCTATGGCATTGTAAAGAGAAAATCAAATAGAAATAGAAAGGGAAAATCAAATAATCATGTTGATGGCCATTAAAATTTAGAAGGAGATAGAAACCAAGTGGACACCTTATTCACTATTTGGAAGTTGTCCCATAGGAACATAAGATAAGTAACCATACAAACATTCAACAAAGGCATTTATGGGTAGAAAGAACAATGTATCACATATTTTTTTCAGAAACAATATAACAATTGTTATGTTTACTAACAAGATCATTAGTGATGAAAAGCAGCTACAGATTGCCTCATCAGGATCTTGGTCAGACTATAGTGGGCAGAAAGCTCATATTGAAATCCATTTCAGTATAACAAAGCAGTATAAACAGTACATAAGGCTATGCCCAAAGTGACTTAAGATCCAGGTTTAACGGAGTTTATTAATTTATTACCTAATCCAGGACAATATGTGTTACAAGCAAGGGCTACTCTTGTTTGGAAAGCCAAAATTACTAATGTGATTCAAACTAATGTGTTTTGTAATGATTTTAGTCCAGCTCATAATTGGTAACTGCTATTAGGTGTGTATTTCTGTTGTAGTTGATGAAATTAATTTGATTGATTTAACAAGACGTATAATATAGTTTGATGATCAAATGAACTGGGTAATTGAATTTAAATCCCCACAGCCTATTCTTCTAATGGAAGCTGATTACCAAACAAGGAAGTAAAGTTAGTTAACAATCATTTACTTGTAGGGGCTCCTGGGTGCCTCAGTCTGTTGAGCATTGGATTCTTGGTTTCAGTCCAGGTCATGATCTCAGGGTTATGGGATCCAGCCCTGCATCAGGGTCCATGCTCAGTGGATTGTCTGTTTGGGATTCTCTATCTCCCTCTCCCTCTGCCCCTCCCCACCCCTTGTGAGTACTCACTCTCTCTCTCTCTCTTGCTCAAATAAATAAATAAATAAATCTTCGGGAGCCTGGGTGGCTCAGTCAGTAAATTATCTGACTCATGGTTTTGGCTCAGGTCTTGATCTCTGGGTCCTGAGATGAAGCCCCATATTGGGCTCTGAGCTCAGTGAGGAGTCTGCTTGCAATTCTCTCCCTCTGCCCCTCACCCATGCTCTCTCTCTCTCTTTCTCTCTCAAAGAAAGAAAGAGAAAGAAAGAAAGAAAGAAAGAAAGAAAGAAAGAAAGAAAGAAAGAAAGAAAGAAAGAAAGAAAGAAAAAAAGAAAAAATCTTTTTATTTGAAAAAATCTTAAAAAAACAATCATTTAATTGTATATTGAATCAACTTGTTATAAAGTTCAAATTTCTGTGGTGGAGGAAGTTTATTTTTTTTTTAAGATTTTATTTATTTGAGGGCACCTGGATGGCTCAGTCGTTAAATGTCTGCCTTCGGCTCAGGTCATGATCCCAGGGTCCTGGGATCAAGTCCCACATCATGCTCCCTGCTCTGCAGGAAGCCTGCTTTTCCCTCTCCCACTCCCTCTGCTTGTGTTCCTGCTCTCTGTCAAATAAATAAATAAAATCTAAAAAAAAAAGAAGATTTTATTTATTTGAGAGTGAGAGCTAGAGAGAGAGCACACACACAGAGAGAGAGAGAGAGAGAGAGAGAGAGAAGCAGACTCCCCACTGAACAGGGAGCCTGATATGGGTCTCTATCCCAGGACCCTGGGATCATGACCTGAGCCCAAGGCAGACATTTAATTGACTGAGCCACTCAGGTGCCCCTGGAAGGAAGTTTTAAAAAAACAGTCAATTTGGGTCATGATTATGAAACCAATGTACTTAAACATTTATTTGGTAAACTTAAATGTATCTTTAAAGCAATATCTGCACCCCATTGGAAAATGCAAATAATCAGTATGTGTCCTATTATTTATTTTGTTCTATAAATAGTGTGTAAGGGTCCAGGGAAGGCTGCCCCAAGATGGGCCACTTTGATATAAAGATTATTTTGAGTTAAAAGTAATCAAAACTCAGCAGATGCAGAAAAACTCTCTGCCTGCTCACCTAAATTTACATTGGAAAAGAGAGACTATAACAGGAAAAGAGCTATTAACAGAGACTTTGCCTTAACCTGCCTAATAGGGCAATCTTGTTTTTCCAAACATTTCCTTACACCTTCTTGCTAAAGAGCTTTCTCTTCTGTGCATCCTCAGGTCCCTACCCCTCTCCTTAGCTCACACAAGCTTCCTGTTTGTTGCCTCATTGTCTTTGAAATTTCATGTCTGTGTGGATTCCCCATACAAAAGCTTGTTAAATTTGATTTTCTCCTGTTAATCTGTCTCATGGCAATTTGATTCTAGGTCCAGCTAGAAGGACCATAAGGCAAAGGAAGGTCTTCCTCCCGAAGTGCAAAATATGCAGAAAAAAAATGATAATTTAGAAACAGAGTCAGCAAGATGGACTATGTAGGGCAGAGTTAATTCACAAGTAGACTGGGACAGTGTTCTGCTTATCTCTAATGATTCTTCAAAGATTGCTACCGAGTCTTGGTTAAGATAAGGACCAGTTGGTTAAATAATGTTATATCATGAGCTATTTAAAATTCAAAACTTCCCCGGCAGCACTCAGGGCAAGGTTGCTTACTGACATAGATCACATCTGGTATAACTGATGAGTATGAACTATATTGTAAAATAAGACAGGCCAATAAAAGAGAAATCATTCGTTAATATGTACATAAAAATGCATAGTTGTGATTGTTTCAGTTTTCTATAACTTGTCAAAAGCCCGAGAGATACTTTGTATATTTTTCCAGTAATGATTTCACATTCCACCTGCTCACCTCACTCCACCATTATAGTGACTTTCTTCCCTGATTGCTGGTTTAGTATTCACTAGGACATGAGTAAGTGTTGATGATATATTTTCATTAAATTGTCTTGAAAATAATGTGTGAACCAGCTTCCTTGATCACAAACCTCTTGTTTTACTATATCTTTACCTACTGCTTCTGCTCACATTGTTAATTTGTATTACTCAGCTACATCAATTATTGGTATATAAGGCCATAATTCTCCTGCATGGTGATATATGCTTTCATTTAATCAATTTGATCTCTTTTCCCCTTTATACTGCATTCCTTACAATTATTTTCTTATAGATTACCTATCTCACTACTTGTAGTTTATGCATGCTCAAATCTTTTCTGCAGGTAGAAAGGCTTAGTTTTATTTACATTTCTTACTAGGTTCTTATTTCAGTCTGCCTTCTAATCCTTTATTTCATTTCAGGTTATGTTACTATATGATTTTACATATTTAATCATGCCATTAATTTAATCAATATTTTCCCAAAATATTAAAACTTCTGTTTTTCACATTTCCTTTAAAAACTGTTTTCTAAAAATACAGGTATATATTAGATCAAGCAACTTACATAGTGAGCTCATGATAGGCATCATAATATGAAAAAGCAGAATAGAAGAAGTAAATATTTTATTTATACAATATAGAATATATGTTTTCCCTTTGATGTACTGTTCTTTGGGATTATAAAGTTCATCTAAACTTTATGTTTACTTTGAAGAATCTCTAATTGATAACAGACATAAGCCTGATATTGGCCTAAATAGATCAAAGAAATCGAAATCTGTCATTTCGGGATGGGCTTCTGAAATTCAGCGTAGGCCATTTACTACCTAAGGTTAAAAGAGATGAGTTGGGAAGATATTGTTTTCTCTCCCTCCCTTCTTCTCTACTTCCTTCTCTACCTCTATCCCTTTCCACATTTTTCCTTCCTTCTTTCTTCCCATTTTAAAATTCAGCCTGCCAATTCACGAATTTAATTCTTGTGTAAATACTGGAAATCCTCTTTTTTTTTTTTCCTGTGCATCCTGAGTGGACAAGTGTATGTAGAGGTTCATCCATCCTGTTCAAAGTAGTGTTGCATTTCTGGAACTATCTCCTGAATTTATGCAGTAAAAAGAGATAGGACCAAAAAACAATGTATCACTGAAGAAAATATTGACATGTAATTTGTATAGGAGGTAGAAGTACATTATGTGCATATGTGCTAGTGGTTATAAAAATTACCTACTGTTTCATACCTCACTTGGGCATATGTTTTTTCCTCAGAAATTCAATGAAAACTTTAGTACTGACTTTCATTTTGTTTTAAAGTTAGCTTGAGGGGCGTCCCGGTGGCTCAGTTGGTTAAGCGACTGCCTTCGGCTCAGGTCATGATCCCAGGGTCCTGGGATCGAGCCCCGCATCAGGCTCCCTGCTTGGCGGGAAGCCTGTTTCTTCCTCTCCCACTCCCCCCTTCTTGTGTTCCCTCTCACGCTCTCTCTCTCACTCTCTCTCTCTCTGTCAATTAAATAAATAAAATCTTGGGATGCCTGGGTGGCTCAGTTGGTTAAGCGACTGCCTTCGGCTCGGGTCGTGATCCTGGAGTCCCGGGATCGAGTCCCACATCGGGCTCCCTGCTCAGCGGGGAGTCTGCTTCTCCCTCTGACCCTCTTCCCTCTCATGCTCTCTATCTCTCATTCTCTCTCTCTCAAATAAATAAATAAAATCTTTAAAAAATAAATAAATAAATAAATAAATAAATAAAATCTTAAAAAAAATAGTTAGCTTGCAATTAAAAAAAAAAACCCAAACCTAAAACAGCACCATTTATTTAATTCATGGTTTTGAGAGTAGATGATGGTCTAGGATGAACAGGGAAGTTATGCCTATTTTGGCCAGGAGTAGCTGAACTTGGTTGAGCTCACTGCTGGGTTATCATGGGTGGGGGGATTGGCTGGTCTATGATGGTTTTCTAAGATAATTCATATCTTCTTATTTTGTATCTCATCCTCCAGAAGGTTATCTTTTTTTGTTATTGTTTAGATGGTAGACCAGATTCCAAGAAGAAAGCAAAGGCATGAAAGGTCTCGTTTTAGCCCAAGTTCATCTAAGTAAAATTTTTGTACTGTGCTTTAATGGCCAAATGAAGTCACAATGCCATCTCAGATTTTTAGGAATGGGGAACTAAATTTATCCTGTTAAGGTGAAAATTACATGAGAATGGTTGCATGTAAAGAGGAATTTATGGTTATTTTCAGAATATGTCATATCGTATCTTACACTGTTTTTCTTCACCAATTACTTTCTGTAGCATGTCAACTATAGTAGACTGAATTTAAAAAGAATTAGTATTTAAATCAGTTTTTCAAATTTGTAAAAAAATCTCTTCTCATAACATTGAGTTTTCATACCAAAATGTTATGTTAAAATTATTCATGTGTTCCTAATGGCAACATATCCTCATTTTAAGGAAATTAAATCAGTAATATTGTAATCTAAATCTGTTATAGTGGTAAACATAATTATGCAATTGTTTTTAATTTAATGTTTGTAGGTGGCTTCTGAGTCTTAGTAAAACGAGAGATGAGATAAAAATTTTTATGCATATGCATTTTCAGAGTAGATGGTCCATGGTCAATCAAATTCTTAAGAATCTCCTAAACAGAGTACACAGGTATTACAGGGAATGTTTTTACTCCTTGAAAAAATATTTTTATCTCAATATAAATTGATTTATAATATATATGTAGATTTTAGCTGTTACCACAATTTTAGTACCCTATACCTTTAACTGATCATTATTTACTTGCAGTTACTAATACCTTACTTACTGGATATTAAAGATATTATAAAAATCTAAGAAAGGTATTATGATAGTAGCAGACTGATATTATGACTAGTATTATTTAAAAGGCACCATATTCTTCGTTTTCTATCTGATGACAGATACAGGGTTTTCCTAAACTAAAAGACTGATCAAGATCTGCATTGCATTAGAGCCTTTAAAATTGTAAAGAATCAAAGCCTGATGGCAGATGGCATACCTGCTGAGGTATTCAAGGGTGCTGATGAGATAATACTGAAGTGACAGCAGAATCTTTTTGCTCTACATATGTAATAGCTGATATGAAGAGATTTCAGAACTGTTGTTGGCATCATTATCTTTTTGATAAAAGGTGAATATTCTGACTGTATCTGTAGTTAACTAAGAAAGGGAAAACAAGTGAATGAATTTCATGTATAATCCCTAAATTTAGATTTTAAAATTATAATTTAGTCAAGTTTCACAGACTCTATCAAACCTATGTGAAAATTTTAATGAGTAAAATCATGTAAATATAGAAAACAAGACAGATACATATTATGAATAATCTTGTAGTGAATCATTTTTAAAGTATTAGTGAA
Organism: Eumetopias jubatus; assembly: GCF_037043125.1. NCBI lineage: Eukaryota > Metazoa > Chordata > Mammalia > Carnivora > Otariidae > Eumetopias > Eumetopias jubatus. Next base: position 167,969,533 of record NW_028274809.1, on the reverse strand, counting down.
AATTAGTTACACTCTATGTTTGTACTACCCACCTTTTTAAATATTTTCAAAAAAATTATAGAATATAGGGAATATATAGAAACATATGAAGGAATCTTGGACAAAGTTGAATGCATTAACTTTATTGCACTTTAAATGTGCACTGAGATTGCAGTGCTCAAGTGCAAGTACTCGGTATAATTTTATTTAAAAAAATACATATAAGTTCCAAAGATATGTTAGAGTTGTCTCATATCAGTGAGTGTGAAAGACCATGATTAAACATTTGGGAATTATGTGAGCTAATTGGTTTTGTGTTGGTTGCTTGCAGTTGGCTTTGGTAGGGGTATTTTATTTTTTTACCATGAAAAATAGCAGTGACACATCAGGATTTCCTTTGTTTTCTCTTCCAAAGAAGGTTCTTAAACATTACCAGCTTATTACTGCTTATAAATAAATCTTATTTATATATCAAATGCCTTTTAAAATTTTCTTTCTCCACTATTCCTCTATCTTTTCTGATTTTTGAAGTGTTTTTAATTTAAAAATTTATAATTATATTAAAAAACATACTTTAAAATAATTGAAACAAATATAAAAAATACATAAATTGAAATGTATTTTTAATACCAGGTGAGAATATATAAAAATACCCTATGATAACTTTAATTCTTTTTTAAATCATTTTTTCCTAATGCTTCTATAATAGAAGTGATAGAGATCCAAGTGACTAGTCACCAGCTTTAAGTAGAGGAGCAAATTATGGAAAAATTAATGATGTGGTTAAAAGAAAGAAGACTATTTATCACATTTAAAGTAAAAAAAATAATGTCACATATCTGAAATACATCACTGGTGAGAGGTATCACACTTCTATAAATTATTAATGTCATCTGTAGTCTATAACAGATAGCTTCATTATTGCTAACCACACTGATGTAAAAATGCTTTCAGGTATACTTGTACCATTTACTGTGCAAGCCCAGACAGTGTCATGACATAAAAGTAATTTTTACAAACAAAACTAGGGTTCCTAGTAGTACTGAGTAGGTAGCAAGGAAAACAAGATTTTCCATCAAAACAAACTGATTCAAACTGATCCAAACTGATCCACAGATGCTATTTTAATACATTTTTTATTTGGTTTCCTAATATTTTGTCTGAGATATTTGCACATAAGTTTATGGTGCTATTGACCTTGTGCACCCTTTCCATGAAAAAATATTTTATTCATATGTAGAAAAGTTTATGAATATTTGAGATAATTTGTTTTTAAGTTGTATGTTTTTGCTGTAAGACATTTTATCCTTTCTTAATTGAAATTGTTTAATTCCCAGTTTGATTTCTTTTTGGTTATGAACATTTTTTATTTATTTTTGAGACAGATATGTTAAATGAATTATCTTAAATTTTACTATTTTCATCTAAATTTTAATAGTGGTTATTTCTTAATCACTGTTTTTCAAATTGGATGCATATTTAGAAATATCTTTCCTTGATACCTCAGTTACCTTAAAAACCTATACCACATTGCTAAATTCAACTTAATAGAACATAAGTAATGTCAGCAATACATAAAAGGCAGAATAAGAATTATAGTTTAGAAAACATTTTCATAGGAGTATGAGCTATAAATATACTACGGAAATTCAGAGATGAAAACATTTAATATTTTGTGCAAGGAGAAATAGAAAGAGAAACTCTGTACCCTGTCCCCCTAAAAAAAATTCAGTAGTAATATTCTGAACATCAGATGAGTTTATTTGATAATTATTTGACAAAGACCAATTTAACTTTCTAATATATTTTTCTGCCAGTATACTCGCATTTTGTGTTTCATCCAAACAATACAATCTCTATTTTATTTGTCCTTTGCTTTCTTATAATTTATTTTCTTTTGCTAGTTGTTTGATTGAATATTTTTCTCTTTATATGATATATAGTCACTCTTCCAATATCTCAGTTTACCTCCAGCGATCTGTCATTATTTATTCTTCTTAGTTTCCATCACATTCTGCTATACGTAACAGATTATTCATTTTACTCTTATATTCTCCTCATCTGAGTGTACTCAGATAAAGGCTTTGCCAAAATATAAATTTTAATTGGTAGGGATATGGTTTGTTGTTCTCTATAATGCTGTTTCATGGCCAACTTACTTAAGGACCCTGCAAATTATAATTAACCAATATATGCTTTTATATTTAGGTAAATTTTATCCCCTCAGTACTTTCTGATCTGTATTTATATTAAAATTATTTAATATTCCTTGCCTCTGATATTAAGGAAATTTTTAATAGATTTTTAAAAATCCATTTACATTTTTTCAAACTATTTCTATTTCTCAAAATATTTCTCTATACTATTAAAACATAATCAAAATTTTGTTCTGTGCCAGTAACTTATTAACAGCCACTTCATCAAAGGTACTTTAAAAAATAAGGTTAATCATTGAAGAAAGGTACTTTAAAATTCAAGATATAGTATGAGTCTTTGACAATAATTATTTAAACCAAAACAAACAAAAAAGATTCATAAGCAACAACATAAGCCTCTGAGATATTGTCAAATTATTCTTATTTTTGTCATTTTTTTTCTTGAATGGGAAATATTTTTACTGCTGCTGGGTTTATCTGACCTTCAATGCACCCACAGTGACTTAGGCAACCATTCATTGATACATAAAGAAAGGGATGTTATAATAATAAAAGACAATGATTCATACATCTGTATAGTAGAATTCCAAGATGTTTTTCTTTCTCAAAATAAGCCTTTTTCCTATGCAATAAAATAAGACTAGTCCTTGTCAGAAAAGAAAAATGTCGTCTTCAGAATTATTCAAAAAACATAACTCTCTGGGAAAAATACATTTAAGCTATGTGCTGATTTATTTTCTGTATCTGATCTTATGATGTAATATTTTAAAAAGCACTTTCAGTTAATCCATAAATCACTTAAAATACTCTGATAAATATATGATCCAATTAAAATCAGTGCAAAATAAGATGTGGTCACTGATATAGCATGGAAAGAAAGTCAATGCAACTGAAATGTTGGAAGTATTAACAAATTTACTGCTTGCGGTAAATTATGGTTTCTGGGTGATTATTTTATGCTTTGTCCCTTTTGACAGAAATAATTATTAGAAAAACTTGCATCTACTACTTAAGGACAAAATAATACACATTTTTTTAATCCATGGAATTTCCATATTCGTTCAGTGTGTTCTATTTGTTGGTTGACAATAATAAATCCCTATATGCATGCTAAATTAATGGTCCTAGATCGCTGCTGGATAACCATACTAGTTATCAATGAGTAGATTATTTTGGGGGAAGCTTGCTTATGAAGGTTGTTTCTGTAATTGCCCAAATTGCAAGGACTGCTGTAAATTGAAAATTTAGATAAGAATGTTTTCAATTTTCCTACAAAATGAAGTGTTTGAATGTATAGCTATATTTATAGACAAAATGGTATTTCATGGACTTACAAATGTACTAATGTGTATATACAATTCTATCCACCCTTAGCTCCTGTCTGCAAATTTGAAGTTGTCTATACTCTCAATTTTACATTCCTTTCTCTCCTCCCCTGAGTCCATTATAGCCAGTCTTTTAACTCTAAAACACAAATAAATCATGTTTGTTAAGGTCATCAACTTCCATCTTTCCAAATGCAATGGCTATTTCTCAGCCCTTTTTTTTCTCTCCATTTGGAAAAGTGTTCTTCACTTGACTTTAGAGCAACTCTTGCTTTCCATGCTACCTCAATGGTCATTCCATTTCAGTTCTTTGCTGGGTCTTCTTCATTTTTAAGGTCTTTAAGTACTAGAAGGAGTCACTGTTTAATCCATGTGGCTCTTCTCTATACTAACTTCCCAGGTGATATTTATATGCTTTAATATGGCTCTGATGTGTACGCTTGAATCCAAATGTAGACTGAGAATTGCATACTGGATGTCGAATAGATCTCTAACATAGTATGCTTAAACTCATACATTTGCTGCCCCTACCAATCTGTTTCTTCCTGATTATTCTCATTTGCAGTATCTGCAAATGAAAGTGTTACATAAATTGAACATGTTACATGAATTTAATGATTGACATTTAATAAAATATTCTGGGTTTCTCTCTTTCTCTGTTTTTCTCTCATGTACATACACACCCTCACATAAAAGTGAAAATGAAGAAGACAAAAAGAAAAATAAATTGTCAGGAAAATAGTAATTGTAATTCTATTACAAATAATCATCTTGATGAAAAAAAGTCAGGGATTTATATCAGGAAAATCCTTACTTTAAGTCTGTTAATAAAAATGATGATATGGTGATGGTAAACAAAAATAACAGCTGTTGAATACCTAATATATGCCAGACATTCATTTAAGCATACAATGTGGATAAGTTTATTCTTGAAGCAGCTAAATGAGGAAGGCAGACACAATCATACTATGTATTTCTTCAGGTCATTTAGACTCTCCTATAATACACAGAGTAGCTACAATTGATAAATGAAATATAATATATAGGAACTACCAAATCAAATATTTTGTCTCTGTGACATTATACTTGGGTCAGAGGAGAAATGCAGATTTCTTTCAGTGCAAGATACACTTAGCTGCTCTATCCATGTTAATATGTTAAGCAGTTAGTGCATGCTCAATTCTATATAATGTTTAAAATACTCAAGAGTCATGTAAGTATTCTGAGCCACTGATTCCAAGAGTGTATTAAGTGGTATATATTGCATGGCAATTTTTATGGGACTCTACAGTAGACCTTCTTTTACTCACTGAGGAATATATTATTTGTACTCAGGAGAAAAATACTACATATAATCCATAATTTATGGGAATGGACAGACACAGACATTAGGGAGCACACTAAAAAGAAGGATGGGTCAAGTTAGGAAGAGCTCCAGAGAAAAGCAAAGAAATACATCAAATTCCAATTTAACTAGTGAGAAGGTATCCAGTGCTTTTAAAAATATGTGTAGTTACTATCCCTGTAGAAAGGAATATGTAATTATAAAGAATCTGCTCAAGGAAAATTGCACATAGTCATTAAGAGAAAAGCTCTGACACAAATAAGGGACAACATCTATGCAGACTTTGTAAACAAAAATTGTGTGATGGGGCACCTGGGTGGCTCAGTCTGTTAAGTGTCTGCCTTCGGCTCAGGTTGTGATCCCAGGGTCCTGGGATCGGGCCCCACATCAGGCTCCCTGCTCGGCAGGAAGCCCTCTCCCACTCCCCCTGCTTGTGTTCCCTCTCTCACTGTGTCTCTCTCTGTCAAATAAATAAATAAAATCTTTAAAAATAAAGAACTAGGATAGACATATTTTCACTGTTATTTAACTGAAAACAAATTATGCAAGGTAAACAGAAACAAAGATCTAGAAATGGAAAACCAAATCCCATTCAATACAATTTCCAGAAATGTAAATGTACATAGTAACATGGCAAATTGTATATCTTCTATTTGAGTAGCCATTTGGGAAAAAAAATGGTTGTGTTTTTTATTAGGTTCTAAATCAATCTCTGATAGTGATGTTTGATAGATAGAGAGTTACACAGATACACAGATAGATAGATAGGAAGAAATAGATACATATGAATTGAGTTGATTCCTTTTGTGTTTTCTGATATTAGTATTTCACATCACTATGGTAGAACTATCAAAACTAAGAAATTGCCCATATTATATTGATTTCACCAGGGCTTAAACCAATATTCTTTCTGTCTGGATCCTATATTAGAACATGTATTGCATTTACTAATAAAGATTTTTATCCTCCAGTGAGTGGTAGTTCTTTAATCTGTTCTTATTTTTCGTGACCTTGATACTTTTGAAGAGTATTCATCAGGTCCCTTGGAAAATGTTCCTCAACTTGGATTTGTCCTATGTTTACTGTGATAGAGGCCATGGATTTGTTTGGAGGTAAATGCATCATAGTTAATGTGCCCTTCTTAGCACATTGTATCAGGGAACACATGATATTGATATATCTCATCACCACTAGTATTGATCTTTATAACGTGTCTAAGGTTGGTATCTGCCACATTCTTCAATACAGAGTCACTAGTTCCCTCTGTGCTATTCAAAAAGTATTTTGGAGGAGATACATTGAAACTTTGAAAATCTATCATTTATAAAACTAATTTTAGAATTCTTGTTTATCTTGCCTGTGGACATTATTTCTGTGCTGTTCTAATGACTATTTACATTTCCTTTATTCCTTCTACTTTTAATAATTGAAATGTTTCTGTAAGTAAAAGTTGGCTTTTCTTCCCTATTTATTTATTCAAATATTTATTTACAGTAATATGAACTTCTTTATATTTATTATATATTTTATTCTTTGGTTATATTCTACACTACCATTGCTACCATTATTTATTGTTTGCTTAAATATTTTCAGTTTGGGACATTGAGAGCTCTTTCATGCTGAAATATATACATGATATTTTCTACATGTTCATACTAATACCTGTAATTACAAACCAGAACCCCCAGCTTTCATTACTGTTTACTCACATTAGTATGCATGTAATGGTATCTGATTTTGTTTCTGATTTGCATTACCCTAATGACTAATGATGCTGCACATTTTTATATACTTAATCACTATCCATATATATTTTTTGAGCAAAATGTCTGTACTTGTCCATTTAAAAAATGTTTAAATCTAAAAACTCTTTGCCAAAGCCAAAGTTAAATAAACTTTTGCTTATCCTTCCTTCCTTCTGAATATCTTATATCTATACTATTTACATTTAGTTCTAAGACATATTTGAATTAATTTTTATATAACATGTACCATATGATATGAAGTTTATTTTTCTTTCTTTAAATATTTTTTTAAAGATTTTATTTATTTATCTGAGAGAGAGAACATGAGTAGGGGGGAAGGGGCAGAGGCAGAAGGAGAAGCAGACTCCCCACTGAGCAGGGAGCCCAATGTGGGGCTTGATCCCAGGACTCTGGGATCATGACCCAAGCCAAAGTAAGATGCTTAACCAACTGAGCCATCTATGTGCCCTGACGTTTATTTTTCTATACGGACATCAAATTTTCCAGCAGAATGAAAATGATTAAAATACTGCTATTTTTCCATTAATTTGCCTTTGTACATTAGTCAAAAATCAGTTGTTTATATTTGTGTACATTTATTTTGAAGTTCTATAATTGTTCCATTGATCACTGTTTCTGTGCTTTTTGCCAATACCCAATGTCTTGATTACTGTACCTTTATAGTGAGTCTTAAAATTGGGTAGTGGGAGTTCACCCATTTTGTTCTTCTATTTTAAATAGTTTCTAGTTTCTTTCCCTTGTCATATAAATTTTAGTATCAGATTGTCAATATCTACAAAAAAGAAATCCTTTTCTGGGATTTTGCTTGGGATTGCAATGAATCCATAGATCAGATTGGGGAACATTAACATCTTACCAATACTGTGTTTATAATTATTGCACTCAGCATAATTCTCTCTTTAAGTTTTCTTTGATTTCTGTCATTGACATTTTATATTATTCAGTATAAAAATCTTGTCAATATGTTTGATTTATTATGAGTTTTTTGGGGGGATGTTAATTGATTTTTTTGTTGTTTTAGTTTGTTAGTATTTTCAATTAGATTTGAATTCCCTAGGGTCCTTTTGAGTCAGGTTTCCACCCAATAAGTGTAACAACCAGACTGATCTAAGGCTGTTGTTAGGGGAAAGATATGCCATGATAAAAATTAGTCAGAATGGATCTTGATTTTTTCTATTTTGAATTTTTGTGTCCCAATCTCACACAAGAGGCAGCTTCAAAAAGATGATCCTTTTCTGAGAATAGTTGCATTCAATCATCTAACTGCCTTCCTAAATTGTATAGATTAGATGGTAAGGAAGATAAGATGAGAAAATTTATATATTTATTTTTTAGGTGGCTATTCCAACACTCAACCATAGCAGATTCCTATGGATAGTAGGGAGGGTAGAGGTCCACAAAATATTTTGACTATCATCTCATTGTTGAGTGGCTTTTGTGATAATGGAAACACTATTATTACAGCAAATATTCCAAGAAACATAAACATGGCATGGAATAATTTCAAGAGCAACAGGGTGTGGTCAGAGCCAAATGAGGGTAACCTGAAAAATGTCAACAATAGTAAGGCACAACAGATAGCTCAAGTCTATACAGTCAATCCATCAATGGCAGGGGGGCACCATTCCTTGTATAATGTAATCTCTTCCACTGTTTAAGTTAAACAGGTCAGCTTTTGGCAGATGAACAAGTTTCACATGCAGTGGCAGCCTCCACATCATAAACAAGAGTGCTTTACTTTCTACTTAGTCTTTGATGATGGATGTTTCATGATGATGGATCCAGGCAACAACAGGGGCAATTTAGTTGGTGCAGGCTGGATCAGCAGATTTGATTTCAGTACCATCAGGGAATGGGACTTTAGGTTGGGCATCTGCCACAGTGACCTAGACAATTTGATCAATTACTATGACTGAGTCCTCTTGAGTTTGTGACCCTAAGAGGTGTGTCTTTAATTTGATAGTCCTTATAGTAGTCCAAATGTCAGAACAAATAACTCAGTTCTTGGCAGCAGCTTAGAAGTCTATAAAAGTGTAGCAAGGTTCATCAAGAAAGTATTGGTTAGAGCTTTAACAGCCTTGAGTCTGTCTACCAACTAAAGTGACCACTTACATTTTGGGTTATGCAGAATTCTCAGTGACTTGAATAGTTGCAGCAACCCAATGAATACTATCATATTTATGTTTATCTAGAGCACCAGTGAACCAGACCCAGGCATTTCCAGGAATTTCTATGGCTTGAGAATGACATTAAGCCAGCAGCTTTTTATCTGGAGCTGTGAGAGATAAAGTTTCCCCTAAAAGGCTTAACTGCCAATTTTTCATTTAAAGTAGGGCCCATCTTGTTCTGTTCTTAAATCTACCATTTCCATTTCACAAGCTAAGGTTTTTAGGCCTCTCCTACCTTTTTAGTTATAGAGCTTGAGTTTGCCAATCCTAAAATGTGAATATTAAGCCTAAAATTCTTAATGCCTCAATGGATCACCTGCTCAGTTTTGAAGAACCTGAGAATAACTAATAGGTGCTTCTGAAAAGGGATTAAACTGACATCCAAGTCAGGAAGACCAGGAGTCCAAAATCACAAAGAGTACCTCTAGAAATGTGCTGCATCTCTTTCTCAAGAGCTTCAATTAGCAAAAAAAGAAAAAAAGGAAGAAAAAAATTAGTTACAAAGACATGTACTGGATTGAATAATGTTGTTTGCTTCCTTGTGTGTGTGTGTGTGTGTGTGTGTGTGTGTGTGTGTGAATAAGGGCTAAAGAAATGGTAGTTATTACTTGATTACTGTTAAGAATTGAGAATTGTAAATCTGCCCATGTAGTTCCAAGAAACTTTACTTCGCAAGCAGAAATAGGTCCTTTGATTTTGTAAGGATTTTTCATCCACCCCTGCTGAAGGACTTGTGATAATGGCATACTCAGGATAGTTGGAATGAGGATTCTGACTTGTCAAAGAACAGACCATTCAAATAGTGAAAACTTTGAACCAGGGACACAGACATTCATACTAAAACATGACCACACACTGGTAGAAAGTGGCAGAGAAATTTGTCCCACTAGGACTTCTCTACTCGAAGCTCTTCCTCCTCTGTGATGTTTACCTCTGGTGCTTATGGGATAAGGATGGACATGCACATAGCACACCAAATCATACTATGTATTCAGATATAGAAGCACAAAAGCAGTGCATTCAATTGACCCACAGGGCTCCACCTATAAACTCTTAACTTCTCCTTCCCCTATTGTGAATCCTGCACAAAACACATCAGTTGGATCTGGATGCCTCCTCTGCCCACAGAAACAGGCTGGATGGTGACTTTCATGCCTATGTCTAATACAGCCATAAAAGTTTTGATATCTCCCTGACCTCTGTACCACCCAAGATCACCAACTTACTCAAGACAAGTGCCATGGTCTTCAGTCCTCATTAGGACAGGAAGACCTTATCCCCACCCCTATGTTTTTCCTTAAAGCAACTGAGATTGAGGTAGAGGTCTAGGGAGGGATCACAGGGCATAGAGAGAGACGGCAGTTCTGCAACATAATAAGCAAAACACATTTATTTTTATTTTCAAACAATATGACAGCTGCTCACAGTTCCCCCAAACAGAATTTTAATTTGATGCACCTAAAGTTATATATCAGGTTTAGGCACTCCCTCACTCAGCAGCTACAGACATAATGCTTTTTGGGTGGGTTTGCTGCCTCACTGACACATCCCCTTGCTGCCCCATGATAACATTCCTTTTTCCTCCCAACCCCCAAGGGAGAATAAACAAAAATCAAAGCAATATTCAGGCAGCTTGTTTGCTTTACTTTTTTTTTAAGATTTTATTTATTTATTTGACAGAGAGAGATAGTGAGAGAAGGAACACAAGCAGGGGGAGTGGGAGAGGGAGAAGCAGGCTTCCCCCTGAGCAGGAAGCCAGACGCGGGGCTCCATCCCAGGACCCTGGGATCATGACCTAAGCCGAAGGCAGACGCTTAACCACTGAGCCACCCAGGCGCCCCTGCTTTACTTTATTTTTTTCCTTCCTTCTGTTTTCTTATAGTGAGAACACTGAACATAAAACCTATCTTCTTAACAAATTTTAAGTGTATAAGACATTATTATTGACTATAGGTACAATGCTGAACAGCAAATCTCTAGAACTTCTTCATCTTGCTTAACTGAAACTTTTTCTTGGTGACTGCTAATTCCCCGTTTTCCCCTCTCTTCAGCCCTTAGCAATCACCATTGCACTCTTCTATGAATTTGACTACTTTAGATATCTCATATAAATCGAATCATTTCCAGTAAAGATAGCAGTATTTTTCTATGAGTGGCTTATGTCACCTAGTGTGATGTCCTCAAGGTTCATCCTTGCTATTACATAATGCAGAATTTTCTTTTTTTAAAGGCTGACTAGTTTCCATTGTATGTATATGACACATTTCTTTATTAATTCATCTGTGGATAGACATTTAGGTTGTTTCCACATCTTAGTTATTGTGAATAGTGCTGCAATGATCATGGGAGTGCTTCTATCTCTTTGAGATTCTGATTTCAATTCTTTTGGATAAACCACACAACACTGTTGATGGAAATACAAGATGGCTCAGCTACTACGCGGGTTCCTGAAAACGCTAAAAACAGAACTACTATTTGATCCAGCACTCTAACTTCTGAGTATTCATCCAAAATAACTGGGCAACTTGTTTCATTTGTCTCTATTTTCACTCAGCGTGTAAGCACTCATTAACAGATAAGATGCATGCTCTTCAGTGGGAGTCCTTACTCTCTCCACTCACCATAGAAGGTAGCCATTTGATATAAAGTCTCAGTTGATCTTATGTGCCCTAACCTGGCCTCTGGAGATTCTTTGTACTTTGTTTTTCAGAAGCCATGTCTCTGTCAATGCCCCATCCCCATCACCAAAAACTATCAGGAACTGTGATGGGTTCCAAATTTTACCCCACTTTCAAGCTAACATTAGGCCATCCCAGTTTCATGGATACTAGAAGACAACTAAAGACTTCTATGTGAGAAGCAAAAAATTTATCCCTCAAGGCACAACAAGTATTATGAACTCCATGTTCATAGTGTTTCCTCTTGCTATTGAATTCCTGTGGGAATGATGCAGAGGTAGGCCTAGGTGGTTGCTGCATAATAACTGAGGATAAACTTCCGAAACCCCAATATTTTATAAGCAGTTGCAAGCAAACTTGCCCATTCTTTATCCCAAAAGGAAGACATTGTCTTTATGACACCAGACAACAAATGAATCAGATCTCTGCCATGGCGTCAATTATCTCTAACCTCCAAGGTTATTTGCTATGCAGAAATGCTTGAAAAGATCAAGACTGTCAGTTCCTCCGCTTGCAAGATTTGAAGAAATGTGAGAGACCAAAGGCGTGTTGTCCTAAAACAAGAGGTATCTCACACAAAGACATACTTTTTCCATTACAACCCATTAAGAGATTCCAGGAAAGAACTAGACATTTTGGCCCACCACGTGATATCTCTGACATGCCATGTTTGTTTAAGAATTCCTTGTGGTATTGACCAAGACTTAATTCAGGCTGCATCATGGTTCAGTTCCTCCCTTTGCCAAATAATACTTTCTTCCTTAACTCTTTTCAGAGGTTGATCCCTAATCTCTAATAAATACATATATCATAATCCATGCTCAATATCTCCTAGAAATCTCCTCCTGTAACAGGCAAATATTTCTTCTCTTATTAGTGTTCCTCATTGTTGCTATAGGCCTTTGAGTCTATATGCTCTGCTCTATTAAGTCTGTTACCACTCTACCATCCATTTTATATTTTTGAGATTTCAGTGGTATTACTTATTTTTCATTGTTTCCTCTTTAAATAATTTGGTCTTGGATTATTATATATATATATATTACTCCTTGTTGACTTGTTTTCTGTTATTATTTGTTTGAAGAAAAAAAAAGCAATAGTAAATGTGACTATTTGCCATATTTAACTGGATATTTCTGGCCTAATGTTAGTTTTAATTCATTTTTTCAAAGTCTTCTTCACTTTCTGTAGTATTTCATACAAAACAGACTTTCTTAAGGTCAGATATAAAATGAATATATATTGTTGCCAATAATAAATATCTTTCAAGGTGATTTTCTCCTTACATTTTGTTGGGGCCTCCTCCTTGAATATTCTGAAAAAATTGAATTGAGTTATATTTGGGTTTATTTTCCTATTTTATTTATTTTATCCTATATTCCCTGTCTGTGCCAGAAGATTCCTTGGACTGTGTTTATCATTAGGTAGAGCAAGCCTGTATTCAGGAGAATCTAGCCTTTCTGAACTTTCCTACTGCGACTGTGGCCTGAGGCTTTCTGCTGTAAGAATTGCCTGAGATGCAACTATAGCAAACACTAATCTGAGATTCTATGCATCTGTGAAAATGCAACAAAACTGAGCTTTAGAAATGAGGTTTTCACTCATATTTTCTCAATTTTTATATTAAAAACTATTTGTAAAATAACATTTAATCAAGCTGGAATGCATCATTTTAAATAAGACCTGTAATTTATTAATTTTTTTTAAAGATCTATTTATTTGAGAGAGAGAGTGCATGAGCAGGAGGGCAGAGGGAGAAGGAGAGAGAATCTCAAGCAGACTCTGCACTGAGCATGGAGCCCAATGCAGGTCTCGATCTCATGACCCTGAGATCATGACCTGAGCTGAAACCAAGATTCAGACACTTAACCTACTGCACTACTCAGGCACCCCTATTTAGGGTTTTTAAAGAACTTACATATCCTTAATTCCAAGCTGTGGAATAGATAGATATTTTATATCTATCTAACTATATCTCATTATATATACATGGATAATATACTATAATATATATACACATATAATATATATACACATATGTGTTATGATGACATATAAAATTGAATCACATGACATGAATAAAATTGAAACTGTGAACATTTATATAATTAAAATGCTTAAATATTTTATTGATTCATTTGGTAACTTCCTTGTGGCAATCCTTTTGTGTTAATCTTTTCTTTTTAATGTGTCTCAAATTCACTTCCTATGTATGTTTAAACTATGCTAAATTCTCAACTGTCACTTTATTACTGGTAATGAAAACAAGATGGTAAATAAGCATGAGTAGCATCACTTTTGTACTGAAATAATTTACAGTTAAAATGGTATTTAATTCTTCCTGTTTAGAGTATTCCTGGATGGAGATTTTTCCCTTTCAGCACTTTGATTTACCAACCCATTCTCTTTTGGCCTGCAGAGTTTCTGCTGAAACATCAGCTGATAGAGTTATGGGGTTTCCTTTGTATGTAACTGTCTTCTTTGTGCCACAACCTTTAAAATATTTTATCACTATTTTTTGCCATTTTAATTACTATGTGTCTTGGTGTGGACCTCCTTGGGTTGAATTTGTTGGGGGATCTCTGTGCTTCCTGAATCTGGATCTCTGTTTTCCTCCCCAGATTCAGGAAGTTTTCAGCTACTATTTCCTCAAATACATTCTCTGCACCCCTCTCTCTCCCTTCTCCTTCTGGGATCCCTTTAATGTAAATGTTATGTTTGATGGAGTCATTGAGTTCTCTAAGTCTATTCTCACTACACAGCATTTGTTTGTCTCTCACCTGCTCAGCTAACTACTTTTTGCAATGGAGTAAAAAAACTCTGTTCTCATCTTTCATCTCTCTATTCAGAGAAATCCATTCTATTTTTAGATAACAGCTAAAAAGCCAATAATCTAAAAGTTGCCCACAAAAGAAAACTACCAAGAGCAAAGGCACTGTAACTTATCTGACTTGTATTAATTTGCTTCTAAGATTTAACAGAAAAATATAGTCATAAATTATGTATTAACTCTGAAATTTTGTCAACAGTGCAATTAATAATACATTGATTATTTTCATTTCAAATATACACAAAATTAGTAATATCCTCAAAGTACAATACACAAAAATTTTCACACGATTTTACATGTACAATCATAGTAAGTACTTCAAAAGTCCACTTTACCTCTTTTAACTGAAGTTCAAAGTAAGTTACTCTGCCAGAGTATAGTGAAATTACAATGTTCTTCTTAGAACAATTATGGATTTTGAAAGTCAAGTAGTAAATTACAGTCTCAGGAAAATTCCAAATTGAGCAACTTGCAAAAATAATCAGCAACATTTAGGTTCAATAAAGAATAATGTGAGTCTAAAAAAAGAATAGATGTCAAAATGATGGGTAAGCCCCCTAGACACCTACACGATTTCTATTTTTAGCCATCCTAAAAGAGATATAAGGTCACTAAGATTAGATTTCTTTTTCAGGCAGCTTTTTTTTCCTGCATTAGCTGGATATTCCAGACCCTTCTAAATACATTTTAGGATTTTGTTCTTTGTAATGCAAATAGGGATGTTCTCATACAGAATAAGTTTTCATTAATTAATTAGTGATCAAGAAGTTCTTTTTTTAGGAGGTATTTGATTATCATATTTGTATATGTCATTTGATTTATATTTTATCTTTAATATCTGCTTCTTAGGCCTTGTGGTATATTTTAATTTCTTTTTTTTTAAAGATTTTATTTACTTATTTGAGAGTGAGAGAATGAGAGAGAGAGAGCACATGAGAGGGGGGAAGGTCAGAGGGTGAAGCAGACTCCCTGCCAAGCAGGGAGCCCGATGCGGGACTCGATCCAGGGACTTCAGGATCATGACCTGGGCCAAAGGCAGTCGCTTAACCAGCTGAGCCACCCATGCACCCTGTATTTTAATTTCTATTGCTACTAACATAATTGAAGAAGGAATTAAACAGAAGCCAATAATAAACCATACCCTTTGGTATCCTCTCATGCAATACCATTCATTTAGCAAGAGAAAATTCTGCCAATATTAGAATATCTCATCTAACATCAAAAACTTGCATCGACTTAGGGAAGTAAAGGAGATAAAAACCTTAGAATTAAAAAAATGACTAATAATAGTTGGATTCAAATGCCTAACCCCAAAGAGAGTAGAAAACATAAACCTGGAGATGAAGACATGTAACAACTTTTAACCCCTGTGGACAGGAGCTTTATTATGTTGGTCTCACACCAGAGTGATATTTGCTCCCTTACATTCTTCTTAGTTTCACTTCAAAAAAAAAAAGAAAGAAAGAAAAGTGAATCTTATTCATAGGTCAAAGATACATTTTTCTTTTGTCTTTTTTACAGTGTGCATTGAAGAGATTTCTACAACTTTTATAATGCTCCCAAGCCACAGTTTTCTACACCCTTGTCTATGGACAGAGTCTTTCTTCATTGCTGGTATTTTCCATGTTACTTCTTTCCTGACCCCACTGCTCTGCTTCCCTGGTCTCTCTTTTTGTGCTACCATTTTCCTTCCATGTACTTTCTTACTGGTAAAAAAGCAATGCAAGTTGCCTGAGAGAAAAAAAAATAAAGGTAACAAAGATACAGTTTAACCTGAAGAAGCATTATTTATATTGCTTAAGTAAATACATTAAAATAATAGATATTATTTTATCTGTTGTATGATAACATCCTGCTTGTTGGCCTGAAATATCAAATCCCTGAAGGTAGGAAGGTTCATGTATTAATCTCTGCATAATTTTTTCAGACACTATAGGTGATACATACATAAAGAGCCTAAAATCGTCATGAGATTAGTGACATATGATGGTAGTTATTTTACTACCATTGTTATTATTAGCACATTGTTATTAATATCACATTGAGACTGATGCTTGAAAAACCAGGAATATTCAATTTTTGGTGGCATTCTTGAGCAAGTAAACAAAAGTGAGAGACCAAAAAGACAGGTATGAGTCAAAGTGGGATATTACTGAAATATGAACTGGAAGTCTTACAGTCAGTTAATTAAACAATGAAAGAAAGAAGTATTTTCAATTTTATTTTTTTATTCTAATATACATAACTGGTTTGACACAAAGGATGGGTTAGAAATATAAATGAATGAAGGATTTTAAAAATGTATAAATATTTTTGCAAATTCTTTTTGAAAATGAAAGTTTCTGGAAGACAGCATCTCAAATATTGCCATTGTGATCTTGGAATATCAGCTTAAAAGTACTTCATAAACTCTCCATACTCATTAATAAAATCATAGTTATGAATTGAGAAAATAGAATGTTTTTCAGAAGAAAAATTATGATAGTTTTGATATAAAACAGAATAAACTCAATAGGTTTTAAGGAAAATACAAGAGGAAGTAAAAGGAAATGAATGCTCTTCATGTTAAGTATTTCCTTAATACTTAACATAAATAACATAAAATTACTAATCCGTAGTAATTTTAAACTACCCTACCCTACCTTACCATCAGAAATGCAAATACTAAAATCTAAAATGTGACAGTGTAACAAAAGAATATGTTTCATCTGGTATGTATAACCATATTAAGATGCAAAAAAACAGCACAGGGCTTCTAAAAAGTTTGATTCTAAACATGTTCTCTGTGAGGATATAAGGATGGGAAAGTTTTGTTTGTAAGCTTTTTAAAATCAATAATGAAACTTTTAGTAGTAGAAACATACTGCAATACAAGATAAAACAATCAAAAAAGATATTACATAAAAAATAATTTAAAAATCCAAATATTCAGTTTGGTATTTAAAAAAAAAGAGTAAGTCAATATAATTGGTTGCATATGCTCACAATATTGTGAACATATTTACATGATTTTGCATTCATTTATCCAATACCTAAGAACAAAAGTTCACATCTGAAGCAAATTTAATGATTCCTTGTGAATATTTTAAATACTAAAAATTTTAACATGCTAATATTTAAGTATTTAATAACAATAACAAGTAATCCAGAAAAGTAAAGAGGGCACAGAAAATAATAATTATATTAATGTTATAAAAATAACCTCTCATTTTACTATTCTAGTTATTAAATTGTCCTCACATGAATACATTGCATGATATTTTATCATCTAATTATTGTCATTTTCCACCAAAGTAGATACTAGTTATTCATATTTTACATTAAACCGTTGCCTGAATTTCTCATAATTTATCTTTTTACCCAATGGATAACAAAATATATAGATATATAACTAAATATATACAGAAAAATAGAAGCAAAGTATTCTATCCGACTACTCTGTGACTATTCTAATTATAAATGAGATTTAAGATTTCCATTTAATTAAATTCTATATAGAGTAGAAAAGT
The DNA here is from genome assembly GCF_037043125.1 of Eumetopias jubatus. Lineage (NCBI taxonomy): Eukaryota > Metazoa > Chordata > Mammalia > Carnivora > Otariidae > Eumetopias > Eumetopias jubatus. The sequence continues at coordinate 167,951,777 of NW_028274809.1, read as the reverse complement.
GAATATAGTATGTCCAGCAGTAAATATGATGCATATTTCAATATTTAAAATAAACTGCTGTTTTCAAACACATTAGAAACTAGCTAGAAGAAAACATAGGTCAGTAAATTGGATAATGGTCAACTTAGCATCTGAAGTGAGCAGCACATATTCATAAGCAAGAGAGTCTAAGGGAAGAGAATTTAGTGGGAAAACTCTTTTGATTACTGCCATCTAGAGGGCTCTAGTGGACATTTGTTGGTGGCTTTCAAACGTTCCAAAATTGTTTCCTTTGTAATTTTCAATGGCTTACCCCAGCCTTGTCATTTTGGTGTGATAATTCCTCTGTCAGTATCGTCTGATTCCACACACTCATCTATCAGAGCAAGGGATTAAATTTATTTATGGTTACATATCTCATTTCACATCATGGAGGATAGATAGATGGCAGTTAATTTGAAATTCTTTGAGTTATTGAGAAAATAAAAATTGCAGTTTTTAAAAGATTTTATTTATTTATCTGAAAGAGAGAGAGGAAGAGAGAAAGAGGAAACACAAGCAGGGGGAGGGGCAGAGGAAAATGGAGAAGCAGCTTTCCTGCTGAGCAGGGAGCCCAGGCAGGGCTCTATCCCAAGACCACGAGATCATGACCTGAGCTGAAGGCAGATGCTTAACCAATTGAGCCACACAGGTGCCCCTAAAAACTGACTTTTATTTTAAATAAGAGTAAGGATGCTCATAGCCCCAGTAGTTGCTGGCACAAACTAGCAAACAAGAAAGGAGATCATGCCAAGACTAGAGTACAAACTTCTTATATGACATAGAAATTGGTCTGGACCTTGAAGAATTAGTTATACTTAAGTAGATAATAATTGCATAAAATAAATTAATAAGCCAAAATTATTCTCTCAGAGTAATGGTACAATCAAGAAGTTGCATAGATTACTTATAAAACTCACTCTGTCCTTTAATCAATATATCAAATGCCTAAAAAATAATAGAATGAAGCATAAAATTTAAAAAGTAACAGTTGTCTGTAAGCAAAATATTCTCAACCAATTATCATCTTTATGGGAAAAAAAAGGAAAGGAGAGGGCCTGTTGTCTAAAGAGGTAAATAGAAGCCACAAGATTTAGAAATATACAATAATCTGAAAGGGTCTTTTATTAATATACAATAAAATTAATGAGAGAAAAATAAATATTATGAAGAATAGAGAAAAGGAAAGCAAATTGGAAAAGAAGCAACTAGAAGTTATATAAGTTAGCACAAATATTGGATAACAAAATAGTGGTTAGATTAAACAATAGCTTAGACAAAGTGAAGGAAAGAACTAATGAAGTTAATGTTAGAGCTTTAGGCATCAGCCAAAAGAGGTTAAGAAACAGGTAGGTAAGCATAAGGAGATTTAGTACACATCTAATAGTAGTTCAAAAAATTAATTGATAGCATGAGACAAGAGTAACTTAATGAGATAATGGACTGAAATATAGATGAATCATCAGATTTAAGGAGCATACCAAATCCCAGACCTATACCTAAATTTAGCTAGACCACAAAAATATCTCTAACCAAAATTTCACATAATATTTTTAAAGTTGTCCTCTCAAGTTCTGAACTCTAATAAAAAAAAATAATGTTAGTAGAGAGAATGGAGACATGTGAAGTGCACCTGATTCCTTTTCTCTGGGCACTAATCATTTTAGCAGATGAATCACTTGGTTTATGAAATGTATAATATTACAGCATTTTATTTTATATCCAATTTTGCAACATTTCATTTTTTTAAAGATTTTATTTATTTAAGAGACAGAGTGAGTGAACAAGAGAACATGAGTGGGGGAGAGGCAGAGGGTGAGGGAGAAGCAGACTCCTTGCTGAGCAGGGAGCTCAATGTGGGGCTCAATCGGGGGAATCCAGAATCATGAGGGCAGATGCTCCACCAGCTGAGCCACCCTGTCACCCCAATTTTACAAGATTCTTAAGAAACATGGTAGAACTATGTTCAAAAAGAGATATATCAAGAAGTCATAAGTACTGATTGATAATGAACTGGCAAACTGCAAATCAGTAACCACCATGAAATCACAGATAATACCTTCACTAATTAATAACATTTAGCTCTCAGTACTCATTGGGCTTTTGGAAACATCTGCTGAAGCTCTCAGGACCATAAAGTCTCAACCATGTTATCCAGTTTTTTGGTTAAGGGAAACACAAAGGAGATCATTTGAGATAAAGGAATAAAAAGGAAAACAATTATAGCTGTAAACATCTTTTGTTTAGAGACTAATCTTAAATAGAGAATTGGCTTCATCAGTGTTTTAAGGCTCCGTATTTCTGTATTATCTTTCAATTAAAGTGACATATGAACTGTTTGGTTATTATTGCTCTGTAACATATTACCTGGACACAATGACCACAGACTTTTTTTTTCTTTTGCAAGGGATTGTATATATGGGAGTGGGAGCAAAGATATGTTTAGTGACTAGACCACAAGTTTATATTGGACACACTAAGTACTCACCAAATATTTCAGTGCCCCTTTACATTTCCCAGCATCCTTAGCTGTTAGTTTTAAGCCACCTGAATTTATGTGGTTAAAGGATGGTGTGTCACTTCCAGGTTGAGGCAGATAAACCAGTATGTCTGGCCTCCATGCAGTGCCTGTAGAGGCCATGAAGTGGTGGAACCATAATTCTGAAACACTCTGAAAGAACAGTTATTACATACAGATGGTTTGCAGAGTCACCAAATCTAAACCTATTTTCTTTAAAGACAACTATGCTTTGGTTTTGTTATGCCACTGAGATCTTAGCATTTCTCTCATTATTTTTTATTAAGTTTTAAATTTTAATTCCAGTTTAGTTAACATACAGTGTTATATTAGTTTCAGGTGTACAATATAGTCATTAGTGATTCAACAATTCTATACATTACTCGTGCTCATCATAAGTGTGCTCTTTAATCACTATCACCTATTTCACCCATACCCCCCAACCTCCTCTCTGGTAATCATCTGTTTGTTCTCTCTGGTTAAGAGTCAGGTTCTTGGTTTCTCTCTCTCTCTCTCTCTTTACTTTACTCATTTGTTTTGTTTCTTTAATTCCACATATGAGTGAATCATATGGTATTTGTCTTTCTCTGACTGACTTATTTCACTTATCATTATACTATCTAGATCCATCCATGTTGTTGCAAATTGCAAAATTTCATTCTTTTTTTTTATAGCTGAATAGTATTCCATTGTGTGTGTGTGTGTACACATATATATCCCTTCTTCTTTTATCCATTCATCTGTTGATGAACACTTGAGCTGCTTCCATAATTTGGCTGCGGTAAATATAAGGATGCATGCATCCCTTTATATTAGTGTTTTTGTATTGTTTGGGTAAATACCCAGTAGTGAGAATACTGGATTATAGGGTAGTTCTATTTTTAACATTTTGAAGAACTTCTATACTGTCTTCCACAATGGTTGCACCAATTTTCATTCCCACCAACAGTGCAGGAGGGTTCCTTTTTCTCCATATCCTTGCCCACACCTGCTGTTTCTTGTATTTCGGATTTTAGCCATCCTGACAGGTGTGAGATAGTATCTCATTGTGGTTTTGATTTGCATTTCCCTGATGATGAGTGATATTGAACATCTTTTCATGTGTCTCTTGGCCATCTGTATGTCTTCTTTGTAGAAATGTCTGTTCATGTTTTCTGCCCATTTTTTAATTGGATTATTTGGAGGGGTTTTTTTTTGGTGTTGAGTTGTGTAAGTTCTTTATATATTTTGATTACTAACCCTTTATCAGATATGTCATTTGCAAGTATCTTGTCCCATTCAGTAGGTTGTCTTTTAGTTTTTTCCCATTATTTCCTTTGCTGTGCAAAAGCTTCTTCTTTTTTAAAAATATTTATTTATTTATTTGAAAGGAAGAGAAAGAGATAGAGAGAGAGAGTGGGGCAAGGGGCAGTGGGAGAGAGAGAATCTCAAGCCGACTTCCCGCTGAGCATGGAGTCTAATGCGGGGCTCACTCTCATGACCCATGAGATCATGACCTGAGCCTAAATCACAAGTTGGAAGCTTAACCAACTGAGCCACCCGGTGCCCCATTTTTTAAAAGATTTATTTATTTATTTTAGGGAGAGAGAGAGAGAGAGAGAGAGAGAGGGAGGGAGAGAGAGAAAGAGCACTAGTGGAGGAGGGGAGAAGCTTTTTATTTTGTTGTTGTCCCAATAGTTTATTTTTGCTTTTGTTTTCCTCATCTTAGGAGACATCTAGAAAGATGTTTCTGTGGTTGATGTCAAAGAAATTGCTGCCCATGCTCTCTTCTAGGATTTTTATGGTTTCATGTCTCATATTTAGGTCCTTAATCCATTTTGAGTTTATTTTTGTGTGTGGTGTAAGAAAGGGGTTCAGTTTCATTATTGTGCATGTACCTTTCCAGTTTTCCCAGCACCATTTGTTGAAGAGAGCATTTGTCTCTTTAAAAATTTACATTATTATCTTGATTATTAGAAACTTTTAAAGTATTGAATCTAAAAAATACCCCAAATTTGTTCACATTTATAAAAATAGATATAAATAAATTTAAATGCAACTAAGTTTACCAAGACCATCACCTTTACATAATCTGCATACTCTTTCCAAAATTTTATATGTAAAAAATTTTACAATTTTGAATTTGCACATTTATAATTATGAATGTTCTTAAACTAAATACAAATATACTTGGAAAGAATAATGGTCAATTGAGAACATATATACTTTTTCTTTTAAATGTTTTATTAACTAACTTCCTATTTCATATGTAAAAGTATATAATTCATAAATTGTTTAATAAACTTCTTCCACTGAGCACTGTCATTTCACAAACACTGGTCATGGCCAGAGCATTATTTAACATCTCACAGCTCCCTCGTGCTCTGTGCCTGTCATTAGCAATCCACCAAGGTAACAACTATCCTGATGTCTTCACACAGCAGATTAGTTTTACATGTTTTTATGCTTTATATACATGTAATCATACAGTATATTCTCTTTGTGCTTGTCTTCTTTTCCTCACAGTTGTATTTGGAAAATGCATTCGTATTTTTCCAGTTTCTGTAGTTTGTTCAATTTCTAGATTTTACTTGCTTTATAACAATTTTTTTTTTTAGATTTAGTCATATTCACTGGGCTAAAACTAAAGAATATCTGCAATAGGGTGGGAAAGGACAATCATTCGCTTTCATGACTAGTCAAAATAATAGTTTAGCAACTGAAATAAAACTACAATTCCCCTTTGTAAGAATTTTCCCTTAAGATATTCCTCTAACACTGTAACAATGTTAAAATATACACATACAGGCAATTCACTACAGCATTTTCTTTAATCACAAAATATTGGAAAGAACTAAATTATAATACTTAGTAGATTTTTGAAAAAATAGCTTATATCCATGCATTGTTCTACTACACAAATGTAAAAAAAGGGGCTGGGGGAGGAAAGAAGGAGAAAGGTGTATGTGTATGGATGGATGGATAGATAGGTAGGCAGATATAGATGCAGATACAGTATAAAAACTCAAGAAGTTACTAACTTAAAAAAGAAAAAAAACCATATGCCTTCAGTCTAAGGATATTAAAAAAACTCTAAAAACAATCAAACTTTACTTAGTAGGATTATATTTATATTGATATTAGTTTAGTACTTCTAAAAAAGCTTTCTATGTATCATAGAGTGATGTTGGGGTAGTTTCCTCACTGTAGGAGAAGAGTAATACAAACATGGAATATGAAAGGGCTTGAAAGAGCTGTGATGCTATATTGGGGATGGAAGTTTCCTTATAAATTCATGAGTTTAATATGCACAGATATGTAAACATATATGTATGTTTATATAGAATATATGCATGTGTATACATATTTACACATATATTTCATAACTGTTAGCTGAAAGGGCCTAAAATCAATGACTTCCAGTAGTATTAATAGTAATGAAAATACCTAGACCCTGATTGTGTTTCCAAATACCATTCCTTAACATAAATAACTAGCTAATGAATATAATAGAGATAGCTAATGAATATAATAGAGATAGCTAATGAATTTAGATCTCAGTCAGAAAAAGTCCAAGCTATAAATGCAGCATCCGGTAGTGCCAGAAAGTAAGGGAGTTGTCAAAAATTTGTGGGGCATTATCAAAATATACATGAGCTAGATTGAAGGGGCCCAGCTAACCAAAATAAATAGTGACAGTCTCAGATTACAAAGAAACACTTGAGTCCATACAGATAAAAATAAATGAGAACAAATAAATAATAAATGGATGATATGGACATACATACATAAAAGAGAAATAACAGCTTCCATTACATCAGAATATTAACTATTAAAGGATTAAGAAAGAATGGTGTTAAAAACCAACTTTTTTTGAAACCATGGTAATACAAACTTATTTACACATTAATTATCTTTGGATGTTAAAACTTGTGGGTTGAAGATGAATGAAGAGAAGAATAGTTACATAGCTCTGAAGCCCATGCCTATATTTAGAGAGAGAGTAAATGATTAAGAAAACATCAAAATTTAATGGTCGGATAATCTGGTGAGGAGTATAAATTTAAGGATAATCTTGTAAATTTTCTTTAGGTTTGAAACGATCTCAAAATACAAATTTTATAAAATCACTTTGTAAACTTCACTTTCTCCCATTTTACTTTGTTTTAGAACCCAGGAACTAAATACTGAAAAAAGCAAACAAAAACACATTTCTATCAAAGACAAATTATTTGGACACAATCCAAATTAAAATACTAAATCAGGGATTGTGACTTGAAGCATGCAAGAACATAAGATGAATTTTTCATTTATACTCTTGGGATGATGTGGTAGGACGGTTTTCTAATAGGTGTAAGCTATATTGATGACTGGCTTCCCGAGAACAGCAGTGATTTTCACACATTTGAATGATTAATATTTGCATTAAAACTACAGGTTCAATAACACACTCAGTTAATTTTGTGCTCCACAGGATTTTAGATTTACTTTACACCATAGTTTCTTTGATTTATTTTCTATTAATGACAGTTTGCATCATCAAATTTAATAAAATAGGTTAAGCTAGATAGGTTCCTCCTCTAGAATATGTACTTTAGGAAGAATTTATTAAAAACCATATCTAACTGTTTTCAAATATATTTTCAAAATTCAGAATGTCACATAAATAATTATTTTACTTAAATTCTGTAATTCTTCAGAGGTTTGTGTATTTTTTAAAAAATTATCTCGTGCTCAGTAATGTCACTTTTTCATTTAGCTTTACTAATCCATGAATTTTTCATATACAAATTGGATTCTATGCTACTTTCCCTTACAATTTTCAAAATCATTATACTCCCCCATAGTTATCTAATAAAAATATTCATATTGGATTCATGTATAATAAGATCAACACAGGGCGCCTGGGTGGCTCAGTTGGTTAAGCGACTGCCTTCGGCTCAGGTCATGGTCCTGGAGTCCTGGGATCGAGTCCCGCATTGGGCTCCCTGCTCGGCAGAGAGTCTGCTTCTCCCTCTGACCTTCCCCCCTCTCATGTACTCTCTCTCTCTCATTCTCTCTCTCAAATAAATAAATAAAATCTTAAAAAAAATAAGATCAACACAGTAATTTATATATAATAGATTCTGGACATTTGAGAATTTAATATTTCCCCTCTCCTTTTTAACTCTTTTGAGTGGTCTAGAGATAGATGAGATATCCTTAAATATAATTTTTAATGATGCTTTGAATTGAATTATGTACAGCATAAATTTGGTAGGTGTATGCTAGATACTTAACTGATCATTTTTTTTGCATATTGGCTTTCTATTATTTTACAGTTCTAATTACTAACTGATACTCACATTTTTCTTTTTTTTGGTCCCCCAAAATGGCCTATGGATTATCACTTTTTATTTATTAATAAGGAAACTGAGAAAAATAAAATGTCACTTGTTCAAGACAGTAAGTGGTAGAGAAGAGCCTGGACTCAAGTTTTGCAGGTGATAGAGTGTAGTGCATTAATATCAGAATTCTGAGTCCAAATTTCTTTAGGGACTTCATACTGTATCACGATCAAATAGATAAAACTCCTGCTGTTATCTATTCTCTACTATATATCCTCCCCATATTGCTCTGGGCTGCCATTTCTCCAATAAAATGTTTTTATTTCTACTTCCTGAATGTGTTTACTATATACTGTTCCCATTATATGGGTTAAAATTTTGTATGCACTCTCACTGAAAATTTGTTTTATATCTTATTTTGAAATCTGAGTCTTTATTGAAAAAGACACTTCCAAACAATTCCTCTCATGACTTTGAGCAATATATTTTCTTCTGAAGCCCTGCAAACTGTCACATGTTATCAATCAAGACTATGTTACTAATTTCATCAAAGATTAGATCTCATACTCATGGTCTTCCTTAATATCCTAATTTGGAAATCACCCTGGAAGATTTGAGGATAAAGTAGATAATTCATCTGGTTTTGACTTAAGGATTATCCTTAAAGTAGCCAATGTAGCTGGAGTGATTTCAAACAAGTTAATTTCCTGATTCTTGGCTGGGTGTCATGCAGTCAGGAAATGAACATCCTGAATATAGTTAGTTCTATAATGGATATTCAGAGTAAAATATAAACTGTCGAAAAAAGTCCTTCTCTTATTGCTACATTTTCCACACTTCACAGACTCAGCTTTGATCCATCTTCCCCTCAGTACTATAACAACTTTCCATTTTGTAAGAGATATATTAGCTAGAAGATTGATAAGTCTTTAAGGATGTCCTAAAACGTTATCCATTATAAACATCCTCTAATTGTTAGCTATTGCTGATTAACAGATAATTCACAAACTTAAAAATTAAAAACAATAACCATTTATTATCTCTCCCAAATTTGTCATCAGCCAAGCAAGTTTGCTGATCTTGACTAGGCTCATTTGTGAAAATGCAGTCAGCTGTTGGATGGACTGGGGAATCTCGACTACGATGGCCTTGACTGCAATGACTAGGCTTTATTCCACACAGTTTTTCATACACCAGGAAACTAGACCAGGTTTTTTGTCATGGCATTGTCAGTGTTCCAAGGAAGGGAGCAAAAACATAAAACCAATTTCAAGTCTCTCCTTACATCAAATTTGTTACTCTCTACTAGCCAAAGAACCACCCAAGGCTAAATTCATCATCAGTAAGGTAGGATACCACAGAAACAGTAGGGATGAATGAAAAATTGAGGCCATTCTTGAAAGTAAAATCCATCACTAGACACCTTTCTTAAATTCTTACTGATAATGAATTAAGTTCTGATCACTGTACTTTGATGATGAGATTCTTTAGCTTGGCTACTATTAAAGATTTGAATTGACTTATTTGTATCTGTAGAATTAGAGTTCTGCTACTCAAAATTATATGAAATCATGTAAATATTGTACCTCTAAACATGTAATAAACTGCTCCAGTATTTTCTACTGGACCACAAAGAGGCAAATAAACCAGTTTTGGAGTAGGAGTTAGGAAGCAGGAAGATACTATAGTTGATTCTGGTCTATACAGCATTGATTGGCATCCCAGATAAACAGGGGAGACAATTGAGAGCTAAGATTACCAAAACTTTTTAAAATTTAAAAATAAACAAGGAATACAAGAAAAAATTACTTTTCCCCCATAATACTTTCCAAACACTTTTGGAATTTGGAATAATGCATTCATTCCAATAATAATAATCTCATTCCAAATACTTTGGAATGAAAATAGGCTAAATTATCTTGTTTAAATGACCAATTTATCTACATGGCATCCCAGCTTTCAGAAAAGCAAATGGCAACCTTTGTTGTTTGTGTATAATCAAGTGCTAAGTTGGAAATAGGGCTTTGGAAACAACTAATAACGGAAGTTATTGGTTGTGACTGTCATTACCTTTCTTAATGTAGAAATGTTCCTTTTTAATCTCCTTTTTGGACCTCTAAGCCTATTGGGACAATCAATTACATATTTTGTTACTAGGGGCTATTCCCAGTTAAGCATCATTACCTGTGGTTTCACGTAAAATACAGATATCCTAAATAGCAACTAAGGCAAAAATAAATTATCGTCAGATAAAATGAATAAAGGTTTATATAAGATACTTCTAACAGTATTAAGAGTATGGAGAATGAAATTACCTAGCATTGCTTAATTCTAGAATATTTTTGACAGCAATGGGTGATGATCCCAGAATAAATTAGCAATTCTGATTTTACCCACACTAAACATCATGTAAAATCTTGTCAGTTAGTTCCTTAATCTCATCTTCGATTTTTTTTAAACTTCCAGAGTTTATCAATAAACCCAACCTATGATGGTAGCCTAAACCTTATTACAAGAAGTAACTAATACAGTTATGAAAGATTAAATTAAAACTCTCTGGTCATTAAATAAAACTTTCTATTGTTCCAAACTATAAACTAAGTTACTTACACTAAATCTATCACTTGACTTTATCAAGCCATTCAATGCTCTTCTAACCCTCTGGGTTACATCCTAATGTTCTTATATTACCTGCTTTAACTTCCCCTCCCCTACTTTTGAGGTAGTACAATGTATCATTTACTCAACTCATTTGGCAGGATTTTCAACAACTGCCTGTACTATTGTGTCTGGTTTGCATGCCTGACAAAATCCTAATGCTGGCTCATTTCAACCATTTTCTTCTTTCATCTAAACCCTGCTACTTTCGATACTATAGAAAATCATTGAGCTATGGAGATAAGTTCCTCTAAAGAAAACATGATTTCCAACCTCTGTTGAATACACAATGTATCCTAGCTAACCTTATTCTGCTAGATTCTCTATGAGACATATCAGTTATTTCAAAAGTTTTCCTTTTTGGTTTAATGTGTCTGTGTGTAAGTTTCCTGAATCTTATATTCCATATCGGTAGAACAGAGGTGATAATACTGACCTTAGTGTTAATTCTAAAGAGGTATTTGTAAGATTTTATACATAGTAGCACTGGGGGGGAGGGTTGCTGAATTTATATCCACGATAAAATTTTAACAAATACATTGGAGGTGAAGATGAGAGTCTGTGGAGTTAGGATGGATGCACTTAAGTAATACAAACATAGAGATACTTCTAATTAAGAAGACAATAGGAAATATGAAGAGTGAGGATAAAAGAGAGAAGATGGATCTGGAAGCAGGGAGAAGCCAAGCATTACAAAGACAGTTGGAAGCTGCCTTTGTGATTAGGTCAGTTAAGAAAACATGAACAGTAGGGACGCCTGGGTGGCTCAGTCAGTTAAGCATCTGCCTTTAGCTCAAGTAATGATCTCCGTGTCCTGGGATTGAGTCCCTCATGGGGCTCCCTGCTCAGTGGGAAGCCTGCTTCTCCCTCTCACCCTCCCTCTGTGCTCTCTCTCTCTCTAATAAATATCTTTAAAAAAAAGAAAACATGAATCACAATATCTTATTTTGAAATTTAAACACTTTGTGGGTCTATGAGGTACTGTAGAGACTAAACAAGGTATAAAGCAAAGATGTGAGAATTTAGCATCAGGAAGCCCTACATACCTAGACTTAAAACCTAACAACATCAGGACCTTGGTAACAAATTACTTACACTCTATGAATCAAAGGAGAAAATGGAAGTAAATATGTATTAAGTAATCTTAAGGGCCATACAAACTTTACTTAATTAGATCTAATGACTGAACATAAACTAAAGTAGAGCTGAGGAGAGTAAAAATCTATTCATTAAAGTTTAATTTATAGCTCTGTGAAGAAGTATACACATGCTGTTTGTTAGTTTGCATAACACTTATGCCTTTATTACATAACCACAGGGAGAAAATAATAAATAATTATTTACCCATTATCTTTAAAGCTAGGAAAACTGAAATAAAGGAATAACTTGTAGCAAGTCAGAATATTGTTTGCTTATTAATGCTTTTAAGAGGTAAATATATTTTGAAAAAGAAAATAAAATAAAAAATAAGTGTGTAAACAGGTAAATAAGTAACAAATTCTTTACCTTTCCTTTCATGCATGTTTGTTATCTTGTGTTTTTGCTGCTTGATAAATATAAATGCAAACTACTTGTGCTGTGGAATCAAAGTGACAGTTTCAATTATCTTTTACTTGATTTCTTAACTTTGGTTTCAAGAGAAACATGCAACACAGCTTAAAAATCATTAAAAATTCTTTTTTTATAATTCTTTATTTGCTTAACTAATGATCACTTTTAGAAATTTTAACAACAGATAGAATGCCATAAAAATATAATCATGATAATCTTAATGAAGAATTGAAAAACTGTTTAAGAGACTAATTCAGGGTCACAGACTTTTGATAAGAAAATTGTTATATAAGGGCACCTAGGTGGTGCAGTTGGTTAAGCAGCCAACTCGGTTTTGGCTCAGGTTGTGATCTCAGGGTCATGAGATGGAGCCCCCTATCAGGCTCCACACCTAACACAGAGTCTGCTTAAGACTCAATCTCTATCTCTCCCTCTGCCCCACCCCGCCTCAAAAAAATAAAAATTTTAATTAAAAAAGTGGTTATGTAGTAAGCAATTGACATACACAGGTTGTAATCCCAAATGATTTGTTTACAGAAATCACAACATTAACTATAACATCATACTGCAAGTAAATTCCTCACATCAGTCCTTCAGAAACTTTTATCAGGCCCTGTTGTCCTTCCAGGAACAATTGCCTTAGACTAGAAACAAATAGTATTATTTTCAATTTGTTTCTCTTCTCTTCCCTCTCTCCTTCTCCCCTGCCACCAATTAACCATTACTTATATAATTTTATTAACTTTGGCTTTTGATTTATTTAAGTTGTTTGTTAAATAGTGGCCAGTCAAAAATCTATTATCTTGGTGGAGGTAGACAAGTAAAATAGCTGAGTAGGCCTCCATTTTCTCTAGTGTACTTTAATATAATGTGCTTATTTAAAATGTTAAATGACATTCTTACTTATGTTCAGCAGACATTTTGTGTACTTACTGTATACTTAAAATTTTTAATCATTCTGAAATGAGTCCATATGATATTGTTTTAAGTTTCATGTATCATTTTTTTTATTCTTTGGTTATGTACTCATGTCTCTCTTTTTTTATGATTTTATTCATTTATTAGAGAGAGAGCGAGCACAAGCAGGGAGAGGGGCAGAGGGAGAAAAAGAGGGAAAAACAAACTCCCTGCTGAATGGGGAACACAACTCATGGCTCAGGCCCAGGACCCTGAGGTCTTGACCTGAGTCAAAGTCAGACACAACCGGCTGAGCCATCCAGGCGCCCCGTATGTCTACTTTTAATATCTACTTTATTGTGGTGAGAGAAATCTCTTAAGATACATTTCACCTTGGATTGTTCTCCTTTATTTTAACGCTGGGGTTATTTATAATTGTCAAGATTATTTTCGAAGCCTCTTTATAGTTAGAAGTTAGAGCAAGTAGTAATTATTTTTTTCTGTGAAATTTGTTTTTTGATTTCCCAAGTTTTCATCAACCTTCATGTACACTTGCTTAATTCTTCAAAACACTTGATGTACAACTACTTTGGATCAATTTTCCTGGCAGTACCATTTCCCCAATCTCAAAACTTGTCAAAAGCTGATCACCTCCTAGAAGAATGTAAGCATTGCAGTTTTCTGCTTATAGTTACTATAAGGTATTTATAAACTTTAACTCAACACTCTAAAATAATACATATATTTGCTTTGGTCAAAAGTAAATATGATCCTCTACTTCCATTGAGGTTAGCTTTTAAAAATATACTGAAGTTTTACTTATTTTTCAGATTCATTTTACATATAATAACTCTTCTCTTTTATGTCATCATTGTTGAACAATGCCAGTGAATTTGTTTATTTTCTTGTTTGCTTCTTGGTCAGCAAATAACAGCCAGGATAATGTACAAACTTGCCTAACTCTGCTTATTATATTTATGTATCAAGGATATGTAGAATGATTCAAATTGGTTTGAGGAACAGAGATGTTAAATGTTCAACTAAATGAGGTAATAAACAATGCTTGTTCCTGGAATAATCCAGTGGACACTGAAATAAACTGAAGCTATTATTCAAGCTTTTTAGCTTCCATACAATTTAAGGAAACTTGTTAATTTTTTTGTGTATTAATATTGCCATATATCCCTGTGGGTTATACCATTCAGCAGCTCAATATTTTAAAATAAATGTACTACTTTCCAATTGCTGAAAGGTTTCTAAGAGGAAAGTTTTCAGGATTATATATGTATAGAGACATAGAGATATCATTTAGTTCATTTCTTGTATTTGATTAGAGTAATTAAACTCAAGGGCTTAGGTCTCTATATTATGTCACCAAAATAGTTCACCATTACCTTATTTTCATGTGTTACACATCCAGTAAATGCAGGCTTACTATAAAAATATTGAATTAGAAAGCTCCCTCTACCACAATAAAATATTTTTATTAATATACACTTTATAAATATACCTATAAAATTGTTAATATCCTCACATCATTTGGTATACTGGATATTGTGAAGAATATCAATATACTTAGGTAAGTATCAATATACTTACCTAAGTATATTGGGGAGGGAGGTTGACCCTCTTTATTCATAGTGATCATGTCTATGACTTCCATGAATTGGCATTTTATGTATTTTGGTCATTTTACTTTCTATGCATTTTTCTTTCTGATACACTTGTAGGATCTCTGAAAAATGAAAGTTTTATTACAAGTCATTTAGCAGCCAAAACATGACAAGTTGCGAACTGTCCTTTCTAAGGCTATTTGCTATCTTTTAAAAATCTATTTTTTGTAAATATTCCTGAATTTTAATGAAGAAATATAAATGTGTTTCATTAATATACAATACTGGGAATCTTGCTGGGGACTGTGCATATAACTTCTAATGTGTACCTACGTTATCCCCCAAAAATTCGATTTCCAAAATGTACGTGGCTAACATGAGTTCAGATAAGAGAATTAAGCTCATTAAAAAGTAAGAAATAAATACTAAGTTTATTAAGTTTTCCTGACATTGATATTTTCATTTTTGTTTCTTTTTTGACTTAATATGGATATCAGTACATTTTACTAAAGTATTTTCTAACAAACTATTTTATTCATTACTAAAACAAATCAACTTAGGGTTGTTTTTTTTTTAAATATTTTATTTATTTATTTGAGAGAGAGAGAGAGAACGAGAGATAGAAAGCACGAGAGGGAAGAGGGTCAGAGGGAGAAGCAGACTCCCTGCTGAGCAGGAAGCCTGATGTGGGGCTCGATCCCGGGACTCCAGGATCATGACCTGAGCCGAAGGCAGTCGCTTAACCAACTGAGCCACCCAGGCGCCCTCAACTTAGGGTTTTTAAAACCTTCCAGTTGAAGTGTTTCTACACAAATACATGTATATAAGTATAAACATTTAATTTTTAAAATTGTTCATTGAAGTTATATATATGAGTATAGCTTATTAATTTTCATAAGCTAAGTGTACATAACTTGCATCCAGATCATGAAACAGGATATTACCATAGTGCTAGTATCCCAGAAGTGCCCCTTGCTCCCTTCTAAACAATAGTCACCCCACCAATCCTGTCTTCCTTTTTAAAGATTTTATTTATTTGAGAGAGAGAGCACGCGTGTGTGTGCACACAAGAGTCGGGGAGGGGCCGAGGGAGAGGGAGAAGCAGGCTCCCCGCTGAGTGGGGACCCCAACACAAGGCTCCATCCCAAGACGCTGGGATCATGACTTGAGCCGAAGGCAAATGCTTAGCTGACTGAGCCACCCAGGTACCCCTGTCTTCTAATAACAACAGTTTTGGTAATGATTACATTATTTAGTAAGGTACTATACCTTCTTACCGTCTTGCATCTGTGTTTATAAGACTTCATGTTTTTGTGATTTATCTGCACTCACATGTATAATTGGAATTTATTTCCACTAGTATGTAATATTTCACTGTGGATCCCACTGTATGAACATACAATAAAGTTTTTTGGAAAACAGTTTGTGATAATCTATAAAAGTTGAAGATGTACATATTCTAAAACAAATTCCATATTAATCGTAAACTGAACAGAAATGTACATATGTGTTCAACAAAATGTGTATTTTGAAATTGAGTGTTGTAAAATAGCTGTTAGTATTTTTGAGTACCACGTAAATAGCTGTTAGTATTTTGAGAGATCAAGATCTGATTGTAGTAGCTCCTTTTTCTAAATTCCTAAAGTTATGATGATCTAGTTCAATAAACTAGGGAAAATTTTACTTTTTAATTCTCTTTCCCTCTCTCTCTGTCTTTTTCTTGAACCAGATCAAATGGCATTCTGATTGCATGTGTGTTGCTTGAAAAACTCGTAGAATTCATGTTTGAAAATCTGGGACCAGTGACTATAAAACTCTCTCAATTAGTTGAATAGAAATTGTCCTCTTTCATTTCTGCCTCTTCTGATGTTAATTTTTGGTATTTTTTCCCTAGAAAATCATCAAAATCATCTATATTTTTAAACAAAGAAATATTTTTAATAAATTTTTTCATGGATATTTCAGATTTTTTTTCCCATTCTTATTTAGAAATTTGTCCGTTTTGGCCTTCTTTATTTTCTTATTTAGTAAATCATTGGGCTGTCTACTTTAGTTATAGATTTTTAACCTAGTTCTTTGATTTTTTTATAATTCTATATTATTTTACTTCCATAGTAATCCTTTATTTGAATCTGATATAAGCTTATTTCTATCATTTCTTGTATTGGGGATTTCATTATCTCTCTGATTAATGCTTTTTTTCCCATGTCCCTTTTCTGTGCCACAACAAACTTAGAAGCATGTTTCACTATAGAAGTTCCATTAAATTGACATCTGGAATTTTAAACAAGCACATGAGAGATACTGCAGTAAGAAATGAATTAGTTTCAAAGCAACTGTCCCATGAAGAGGGGGAAAATATATATGCATGTGCATATGTGTGTGTGTGTGTGTGCGTGCGTGTGTGTGTATATGTTATCATTGCATCATGATATACCTACCATGACTTTTGTGCAGGCATGTGATATAGACATTAATATCACTATGCCCATTGTACAATAAAGACATTCATGGTAGGGATTTTAGCTAAAGTTATTAAGTGTTAGAACCAAGATTTAGACCTATCTTGCAATGTGACTATTTACTAGAATTCATAGTTTCATTCAGAGTTTGTTGAAGAGAATCAAATATACTTAAGAAATGATTTATTTGCTCTTATGCATGATACATGGGTATAGAAAAAATAGGTTATTTCCAATACTCAAAAGTCTTAACACATATTTGAGCCACAAAAGATAAATATGTGCACTTGAAAATATAAATGTAAATTAATATTTAAATAACAATTTGTAGAGGGATAGAAGACAAATATAGGAGCAGAGTATGGTCAAACTGGATTCAGACTGCAAAATGGACTCAAAACCTAAGTCTTCCATTCATTATTTTTTGACAACTATTTTTAGTGCCTATTATTTGCCTGGCACTTTTTTTGGCACTGGAAGTCAAAGATGAGTAACAAAGAAAAATCTGCTCTTTCACTTTCTAGGGTGAAGAGAGATGGACAGTGAATAAATGAATACATAGTATATCAAATGACAATTGGTGCTATGAAGAAAGGTAAAGCAGGGTAAATATATAGAGATGGCAAGGATTCTATTTTATATAAAGTTAGGGGAGACATTGCTCTGGCAAAATGACATTTGAGCAATATCCTGAAGAAGGTTGAGGAACAAGGTTAAGTATACATCTAGTAGAAGAGTGTTTTAAGCAGTGCTACCATGGTACATTGATAGTGTAGGGCAGGTCACCCTGTGATTAGAGTTCGGTCCTTTCATTTGCTGTTTTACTTTGGTAAAACTTTGTTCATAAGTTTCTCTGCATCAGTTTCTCCCGATGTACAGTACACCTTGTGGGTTTCTCTTTTAACAGATTAATAACTTAAAGCTCTGCACCTAGCACATACTAAGCACTCTGCAATTTAATTAGTTGCTATTGTTGACAGAATAAGTAGCAAGACCTATCAACCCTAGAGCAGAAATGTACTATTCTAGGATCACTAAGGAAACTGGTGGCAGGAAATGGGGTAAGAAGTGGATGGTTAGGGAAGAGACTAGGAATGAAAGTAGAGAGGTTGCACAGAAGCAGATCATTCAGAGTCTGGCAAGCCAAGATAAGGATTTGGATCTAACTATGAGTATTAAGGAAAAAACACTGGGAAATTTTAAGCAGAAGTATGACATGCTCTCTTAAGCTTTACGTATATGTGAATGGTTTCACTGTGTCTTCAGTAACTGGAGTTCAATGTAGGTTCAACATGTCTGACATCTGTTATCATAAAATCCACAAACTTCAGTTTCTTTATCTCTGATGGGAATCAATATTATTAGTAGCTGTGTGGTAGGACTGTTTAAGTGACAAAATGATATAAGCCATGTAATGAGCCAAAATTCTGTGTTACCAGGCTACCTTTGCTGTGGCAACGTTCATGGATCACTGCTTTGGTCATTGGTTGCTGAGTGCACCTCAAAAATTAGTGACTTAAAACATTATCTGGGCTCAACTAGGCAGCTCTGTTGTTTTTGCTTAGGGTCTTTTATTAGTTGTAATCAGAGAGTGATTGGGATATCTAAGATGATTCTACATATTTGCCTGGCTGCAACGCAGAAAGGGCTGGAAGTTTAGGATCACCTGGGATGTTGAAATGACTAGTTCTCTTTCCACATAGTCTCACAGCCTCTTCCTCTCCATTTGACTTCTCCACACACTCTATCCACATGTGTCTAAAACAAAGAAAGACTTCTTACTGGGCAGCTCAAGGCTCCCAGAAGTCCAAAAGATGCCTGTCGTACTTTCTTAAGATTTAGTTCCAAAGTTGGCACTGTATTACTTCTCTTCTCTCTGTGGCTTAAATGAATCTCAGGACAGATCAATTTCACTGTGGCAAGAGACCACAAAAACAGATGAATAGCAGGGGTTGCAGCTCATTAGGGGCCACAGTCACCACGCACCCCAGGTTTCCTTCCTTCCTCGGGGCATATTTAGAATCTCCATGTTCACTAATCCTAGGATTATAGAACACTGAGGAGGAGGTTAAATGCCCACAAATATTTTATTTTATTTATTTTATTTCTCTTTTTTTATTTTATGTGTGCATGCACTTAGAGAACACATTCCTTGATGGTTAGATAAACTCAGAAAAAATAAAAGGTATGTCAAAAAGCTGTTTGGAAAATGTACACAAAATTATTACAAAATGATCAGAAAAATAACAAGTAAAACAAAATAATTTAAAAATGCAATTACTTGTATTTGTTGCCCCCATTCTACTCCTTCAAAATGCATGTGCATTATTGCATATATAAGCATCAGGCTGCGCATTAAAGACCATCTGCTTAAAATTATCTTTTACTACAACTAGAATAAAGTCAGAATTGAGAAAAGCAACATGGTTATTCTCTTTTATGCTATATATTAGTTGCAGAAAATTTTAGAGTCAATATGACCTTTCTCATCTGTTAAAATTATTCACTTAATGCACAGAGGTATAATCTAATTTTAATTTTTCAAGATGCTAGCTTTTATTTGCAAGCATAAAATGGTGCCCTGGTTTCCTAAAAGAACTTTTTTTCACCTTTTATAAGATATCAAAATGGTCTTGCAAGAAAGTGCATGAGCCCAGCTTGCCAAATTACTGTATCAAATAATAATAATGAACCTTTATATGATCACCCGCAGTGAGCTCCTTTGCCGGAGAACAGCTACATAAACGCATTCTCTTCCTGATGGGCTTGAATAAAAGAAAACTGATATCTTCAATTCCTTATAAAAAGACCACTGCTGACTAATCTGATGAAGGAAGGAAGTCTGTAGAGGAAAGCTGATTGAAAAGGTAAAGTACTCTGTAGGATATACTATTTCCTTTAAATGTCAGGAGAGAGACTAACACATTTATTTTCTTGTGGACCAATATGGGAAAATGAGAGCAAATTGTAACTGATCTAGACATTCTATTTTTACCATAAAATTTAGAGGTTTGCTTTTTGACTGATTTCAGTAAATCCATTTTTTTTCTGAGTGCTAAAATGTTGATACCTTGAAAAAATATTGACCTAAGTTTATCATAATACATTAATAATGTTAGTAAAAACTCTCAAGTTATTCATGGCATAACTTATAATTAAAAAAATAGATAAAATGTTTTGCAGAAGAGTAATGGGATATTAAAAAGTAATTAAAATAATAAGTTGAGATATTAATGATATTAGGATTTTTACTTGACATCATTATGGGGAAAGTATATTTATACTGCTAAAATAAAATAAAATGGAGCCTAGTCTTGAAGATTTCCCAAACAGACAAAATCCAGGTAAGCCACATAAGCAAAACTTAATCTAGCTTATTTCATGAAGATAAGAAAAATCTTTCTTTTAAATGCTTCTGAGAATCATAAATGAAACTTAAGTCATTTCCTAAAACGATAAAAGATAATCACGTTTATCCCTCCCCCTGCCTCTGGACACCTTCTATTGTAATAACCAGTCATTATAAATAAGCAACTTTCTCATTTCTACATTATAAGTCTTCCTGTAAAGTCAGACCTCTGAGCTTCATGCCAATTTCAGATTTGAAATCTCCCTGTTTGTCAATTTGTTCCATACCCCATATAATATTCATATCAAGTAAAGGTTTCTGAATTTTCTTTGGAATAGATTTACAGACAGTGTGTATTCAAGAGGTATATCTTTTTTTGTATTTGCCCAGTGATTAACTAAAGGCTAAAACACAGTCAAGAAAATTTGTAAATACCCATAAACAAATTTAGGGAAAAAGTCTATGTAAGTGTATTTTACTGATATGTATGGCTTATAAAAACAAAGTAAATTTGCCCTGAGTTATGAAGTCATTTCAATTTTATTTTTTCTCATTGCTAAACACAAACACTTGAAAAATCAGAGACTACTTTTTTCAGCTTTCTTTTCAAATTTATTTATTCATGAAAGACAGAGCGAGAGAGAGAGGCAGAGGGAGAAGCAGACTCCCAAGGAGCAGGGAGCCCGATGCAGGACTCGATCCCAGGACCCTGGGATCATGACCCGAGCCGAAGGCAGACGCTTAACCATCTGAGCCACCCAGGCGCCCTCAGCTTTCTTTTCAACACCCTCCAAAATACTACTGAATCAGGAGCCACATAAACTCTGTCAAAGTAAGTTTATCTGTTATATATAACCATATATAGATATAAAATAAGATTTCAATCATAGAAAGCCAATTCATCATAGCAGTCTAGTTTTCCCAGAACCATTTATTGAAGAGACAGTCTTTTCCCAATTGTATATTCTTGCCTCTTTGTCATAGATTAATTGACTATATAAGCATGAGTTTATTTCTGGACTCTCTATTGTATTCCATTTATGTTATGTCTATTTTTGTGCCAGTACCATACTTTTTTGATTATTATAGCTTTGTGGTATATCTTGAAATCTGGGATTGTGATACTTCCACTTTTGTTCTTTTTCCTCATGGTTATTTTGGCTATTTGGGGTCTTTTGTGGTTCCATACAAATTTTAGGATGATTTGTTCTAGTTTTATGAAAAATCCTGTTGGTATTTTGATAGAGATTGAAATGAATGTGTAGATTGCTTTGGGTGTATTAGGTGCTAATGGGAAAATTATATAGTCTCTGTTTCCTATTAATATGTAATAGAGTAAAATGGAAATGAGCAAACATTGATGTTGCTCAATGTAATAATAAATGCAAGAGAAACATCAGTTGAAATATGTGTGTAGAAGTAGAGGTCACTCTTTGAAGCCAAACAACATCAGAGGAAGAGTTGAGAGCCCTTGATCCCTTCACTGAACTTGGCATTCAGATTCTTGAAAAGCCCCAGTCCTTACTGGTGTGACACTATTCTCATTATGCTCTGAGCCATACTGAGATGTTCAGTTGTCTTCTGAGGTGCTCAGGTGCATTTTGGGTACCTGATACAGTGGGCATCCTCTTCTAAGATGTTTTCAAGGAACATATAAAAAACAGGATGTTTCTGTGTGTGTGTGTGTGTGTGTGTGTATGTGTGTGTGTACTGCTTTGTTTTTAATTCAAAGTACTGGTCTTCCTGCTGAAAGGATTTTGGTAATGGGAAGCCACTCTGAACTGGAAAAGCAGTCCTTTTGCTCAGACTTTCACTTTTCCTAAATGATGTGTACTGCTTACTCCAGGTCTCACCCTAATTCCAAGGAAAAAGAAGGAGATCTGCATAAATTCATAGATTCAAAGATGCAGTTAAATCTAGCTAAACTCATAATCTGTGATGTGATTGTTATACTCAGGGGTTTCTCTCTTTCACATACACACACAGAGACATACCCTTCAGAAGGTACATAAGCCCATCTTTGTCCCAGTTGGGTAGAGTTATCACAAAGACTTTCTCCATTTCATACCCAGATTTTTTTTTTAAACATCCCCCACTAGAAATAAGTTCCATGGGCAAAACAATTTTTAATCTATTTTTCATTGCTGTCACTCCGAAAGTTAGAACAGTGCTTTATGCGTCATAGTTTCTCAATACTGATTAATTGAATAGATTGATGAAGAAAAGTCTCAAAACTGAGCTAAAATGATCCATGATTGGGGTGTAGAAGAAATGTCAATAGAGAGGTTTCCATGAGCTGGGAATCAAAGAATGTTTCAGAAAACAGTTATTAGAGCTTAGCATTTATTTAAAATTCAAGTTTATCATTTTACAATTACTTATATGCCTTTATTTTACTCTTAGCTGTTGAAACTCTCCTTGTGTATGAATTCCTCTAGCATCTGATATCTCATAAACATTCAGATTATTCAAGTATATCCTGCATTAGAGAATATCATCATTCGCCTTTACTCAAAGTACAAAGTGCTTGAAAATTGCATTTCACTACTTCACCACCCCACTTTTCCATACAAACTACCCACTCATGCTTTCTATAGCTGGATTATTGATAAATATAACACATTAGTCCAAGAGCCCCAGTTCTTAAACTAAAAACCTTTGAGCCCTTAATTGGACTTGGTCTGGATTTATAGAAGGCCTCAAATCCAGAGTGTTGATGGCACTGCTCTGTGAGTAGGTTGGTAAGGGGTGCATACTGGCTTATCAAATCCTATGAAATTCTAATTGGCAGAATTTTGTGTGATATTTGGGATATATTTCAGAGAAGGGCAATCTTCACAGAATATGCGTTCAGCATTATCATATTACCTATAAATTTCACGCCCCCCAGAAGAAGTGTTTGTATCAACTATTGCCCTAGGAGGCTCAATTATCATGCTCTACAAATACGTGCAATTTATCAGTAAAGATTTTACTGCTTATACTCATTCTGAATGCTGTTTTATTCATATAACTCATAGATTTCAACAATATAGAGAACATTAATCTAGCCATTAGCTTAATTGCTGAGAGGGCCATGTGAATATACCTGAAATGATTCACATATTTATGGGTTTAGACTGGATAGTTTCTACTTTTATGCCAAGTCCTTTCACTCAACAAAGAAAGAAGAAAGAAAATTGAGTACAAATCCAAAATACCGTGTATATGTAAACACATACATATTTCTTTTTAGCCAATTTATCTATCATTGTAGGGGTTAATTCTTAATGATTTTTCCTACAGTCACTCTCTTTGAGCTTTTTAAACTCTGTTCAAAAGGAGACTCAAAGCCATAAAGGAAGTCAAAATTCATTATATATTCTTGAGATTTTGGTTAATAAACCAATTTATTATGCATTGGGCTGTCAGTTTTAATCTGTACCTTTCCAGATGTGGAAAAATAACAATTGTTGGAAACGAAATATTACAAGTATAATTTCAGTTGATATTCACTTCTTTTCTTTGGAATAAATTTGGAAAGAATCTGAGTTATAAACAATATTATGCAACTGAGAAGTGATTAACAGGTATTAAAAATAAAGCAAGCATAATGTTTTTAAGCAAATTAAAAGTGAACACATTTGACATAGAGCTGTTTTTCTTTTAACTAGCTAAACATGTGATTGGCATTTCAAGTCATCTGTGTTTAAAGCAGGTGAATAAATGAAAATTATGTTTAACAGATAAACTAGAGCGGGGGGGGGGTCACCTGGATGCTTCAGTCAGTTGAACGTCTGCCTTTGGCTTAGGTCATGATCCCAGGGTCCTGGGATGGAGCTCGATGTCCTGCTCCTGGCTCAGCGGGGAGCCTACTTCTCTCTCTTCCTTTGCCTCTCCCCCAGCTTGTGCTGTCTCTCTTTCTCTCGCTCACCCTCTCTTCAAATAAATAAATAAAATATTTAAAAAAAAAACAGGTAAGCTAAGTTTTGTCTACATTGCCAAGAATTTCTATCTATGATAGTCTTGGAATAGTTGGCCAGGGGTAAAATGGAATGATGAAGACTTGCCTTTATTAGCCCTTGTCTTTATTGTAGTGAAGAGGATATTCTACCTAATCGAGATTCAAATAGTTTGGATTAACATCTTCCTCCATCCTCTGTCCATCTGTCAATTTCCCTGCTCCCACTATCCATTAAATTTCTGATCTTTAATATGTCAGAAAAAAGTCTAATGTATAGTCAGTTCTTCATGAACGCTGAACTGTTAAAGTTATAATTGTGTTTGTTTACTTAAATTTGCATATGCCCCATGGATATATGAACAAATGAAGAATACACCAAAAAAATGATTTGAATTTAGTAAACATTCAAACAAAATAATTTCATACTTTTTAAAATCTGAGCCCTCCAAAGTATCTATCAAAGAGGATAATAGTAATATAGAAATATTTTGTGACAATAGTAATATAGAAATATTTTGTGACAATAAATGGGGGAGATTAAAAGATACTACACCTATTTAAGTAGAGATTAAAAAATTTTTAAATATGGTGAAGTTATTTTTAACTCAGTTAAACACATAACTTTCCTTTTCAAATGATAGTTCATATTTACTACATAGTAATAGGATATATTTCAATCATACTAGAATTCTACATTTGTACTTTTTATGGTAATTTCATGTTAACCTATGATCTTACCGATTATATTATTTTCCTTCAAATTCTTAAGCTAATTTGCTAAAGGAATATTAAATGTTACTTTGGGTTAATTAATTAAATTATAATAAGAAGAAATTTTAAAGACCCCTGTGAATAACCAACCATATTTTCAAATTAGAACCTTAATTAAAATGCTATGGTCTAGTAATTACAAACTCATTAGTTAAATCCCCCATAGTGTGTTATAATTATTTTGAAGTTATCATGTTTATTTCTGTACTTCATATTTTCCCCTCATGTCCTCCATTTAGTGTAGAAAAAAATAAGAACATCATGCTTCCTTTGAATCACCACCATGCCCAACATGTAGGTCACATGGTCACTATTTTTTTTTTATTAAGCAACAGAATCACTCTGAGTAATTTAAAAATATCAACTAATTATTTGCATAAAGCCCTTCAAAACAAATTAATGAATAGCAAAATAGTTGCCACTGACAGGGAAGGAGATCTAGACTGAGACTAGTAAGTCAGCACTTAATGTTTTACTGCCAGTTGATTTGCTCTCTTCCTGTCCCTCTCTGGCACTCTGGCTCTCTGGCTTTCTCTGTCTAGTTACCAATCTCTATCTTTCTCTCATTTTTTTTTTA
The DNA here is from genome assembly GCF_037043125.1 of Eumetopias jubatus. Classification (NCBI taxonomy): domain Eukaryota; kingdom Metazoa; phylum Chordata; class Mammalia; order Carnivora; family Otariidae; genus Eumetopias; species Eumetopias jubatus. Next base: position 167,926,114 of record NW_028274809.1, on the reverse strand, counting down.
TTTGAGTTGTAGTAATGCTGGTGTTTGACTCTAAATCAGCTCAGCAGGAAAAAATGTTAATTTATTCAATAAATTACTTAGACACTAAGTGAAGCTTCAAATTTACCACTTACCCTATGTACGTCCATGAACTGAATCTGGAGTTAGTTGATTCTTTAAGTTTTAAAACAAGTTAAAAGTTGTGGGCACTTAAACCACAATCAAAGAATTTGAATGGAGAAAAATGTTTAATAAAAACATCACCTTTCAATCACTTCACAAGTTAACTTTAACTTGGGAAGAAAAGACTAATTTTGATGGTTGTAGACTTTGAAAGTGAGTTTGAACTCTTCAACTTACTGTCCTACGGGCACTGCTAAAGTCATTTAAACTCTCTGAGACATGGTTCTTTGCTTATTATGGAAAATGGTTAACCACTTAGCCCCTGGTCCAACCAATAAGAGATGGAAAATGTAAAAAGTTTAGGTTTAGGGTGTGTGTGTATGTATGTGTGTATGTGCATGCATAGCATAAGTGAAGAAAGTTGATATGTTGTATTTTTGTTTGGTAATATTTTATTGGAAATGCTCCTGAGACATCCAGTTGGCTGTTAGAGTTCAATAAAATGGGAAGGATTAGATTTACATTTTGTAAGGGATATACAAAGAAAGTTAGGATAAAATAAAAATAATACTAAAAGTAATAACAAAAACAATAGTAATGATTAAGTCTTAGAGTAGAAACTTAATAATTTTAATATTCTAATAGGGGAAAGAATAATACAATACAATGAGGATACCAAAAATATAAGTACTGAACTATAGGAGGGTAGACAGGAGCAGAATCTTCATAGGCCAAAAAGAGTTTCAAAAGACACTGGAGGGGTACCTGGGTGGCTCACTTGGTTTAGTATTTAACTCTTGGTTTCGGCTCTGGTCATAATCTCAGGGTTGAGTGACTGAGCCTGCCTTGAGCTCTGCACTCAACATAGAGACTGCTTGAGATTCTCTCCTTCCCCCTTTCCTTCTGCACCTTCCCCTGCTCTTGCTCTCTCTCTCTCTCTCTCAAATAAATAAATAAATAAATAAATAAATAATCTTTTAAAAAATAAAATAAAATAATAAAAGACTGTGAAATAGTCAGTATTCTCAATTCTTGCAAATGTTTCAAGCAATATAAGGACTGAGAAGTGTACAATGGATTTGTCCACAGGAAGCCATTTATTCAGAAGATATTCTGAGGCATAGTGACAACAGAAATCTGACATAAATAGGTGCTAGTGAATAAATGATGTGACCAGGTAGATGTTTAGCATGAACTGTTCTTTTAGAAATGGAAGTAAATTTTGTTAACACATAAAAAAGAGTAAGAAGGACTTGAAGATCAAATGGAGCCCCGTATGATTATGTTATAGTAGAACTAGCCACAGCTATTCCAAGAAAAATGTGAAGAAAATAAAAGGTCTAAATAGAATAATACAGAAATAAGATTTTAATTTTACAAAGATGATTCTGTTGAATCAAATGGGGCAAGAATTGAAGAAGAAAATCATTTGGAAGACTAATGAAGTCTAAGTGAGGGATTAAGTAGGGTGGGCTGAATCAGATTAGAGGCTATATTAAAAAAAATAACACAGGCAATGTATATCTTGGATATAAAATCAACAGAACTTATTTTTGGATCTTGTAGAAATCTGAAGATGTGTGATATATCCAAAATGACTCCCATTTTTATTTTGTAACCAAATAAGTAGATCAGGAGAAAATCCTAAGCAAGAAAATTAAACAAGTATATAAACCAACTCTTAGATAAATTTACAGATGAGGCAATCAGTAGACTTTTAAAGAAAAAGGAATTGACAATGCAAACATATTTCCATCCATTCTAGGTAATTCTATTTCTTTTAGGAAACAAATAAAAACCCTAAAGATAATCCATGATGAAGTATGGAATAAAAGTGAGGGGTAAACTTTAGGAGTCCTTGGAATCACAACAGTCATCCTCATTTGGGAATATTGGTGCTTCTGAATCTCTGAATTGTGCAGAAGTTTTTCTGGTCAGATGATAGCACCAAGGCTAGATGAAGAATTCTGTTGAAGTGAAGAAATACTTTTTGTGAGATTTGTTATGATCAGTTACAATTCTTGTAAAGAGAATAGAGTCGGTTCATATTTTTTTCTATCCACTCAGCCAATCTTGCTTTTTGTGGATGTATTTAGATCATTTACATTAAAGGTAATTATTGGTATGTTAGAGCTAAAGTCTCTCATTTTATTATTTGTTTTCTGTTTGTTTCCTCTGGTTCTCATATCTCTGTTTCTCTTTTCTTTCTTTTTCTCTTTCTTTTCTTGCCTTTCTTTTGGGTTACTTGAATATATTTTTAGGATTCCATCTTGATATATATATATATGTGTGTGTGTGTGTATATATATATATATATATATATATATATAGTGTTTTTGGTATATCTCCTTATATGTTTTTTTCCATTTTGAGTATATATGTGTATATATGTGTGTGTGGAATGTAGAAATCTTACTTCAATTTAGATGCTTTTACCTTCCCCACTTGTAAATATCATAGTCTTGAGAATCAGTGTCATAATTTTTAATTCAATCACTTATATGATTTATAAAACATTAAAAGGAGAACCTATTATATATAACCATATTTTTGCTCTTTCTGTTGTTCTTTCTTCCTTCAATGCTCCAAGCTTTCTGCTTCTATCATTTCCTTTCTGTTCAAAAAATTTCCATTAGCCAGTTTTTAAAAGAAGTTCTACTATCAACAGAGTATTTTAGTATTTCATAGAGGATATCTTTATTTGCCCTTCTTTCCTGAAGTATAGTTTCACTGGATATAGAATTTTCAGTCAACAAATCTTTTCTTTCACCATTTGAAAATATTGTGCCACTTTCCACTGGCCTCCATGATTTCATATGAGTAATATGCTATCAATTAAATTACCAATTCCCTATGGGTAATAGGTTGTTTCTCTCTGCTTTCAAGGGTTTCTCCCCCCTTTTTCTAATTTTCAAAAGTTTAATTCTGATTTGTTCTGGTATGATTTCACTTTTCAAATGAAATCTTAGACAGTCACTTAAGTGGTAAAACTTGTGGGTGTATGTGTAGTGGGGGGTGGTCATTATTTACAATAACAATAAAAATTAGATACTTAGAAAAAATCTAGGGGCGCCTGGGTGGCTCAGTCATTAAGCATCTGTCTTCCGCTCAGGTCATGATCCCAGGGTCCTGGGATCAAGCCCTGTATTGGGCTCCCTGCTCAGCAAGGAGCCTGCTTCTCCCTCTCCCACTGCCCCTGCTTGTCTTCCCTCTCTCGCAGTGTCTCTCTCTGTCAAATAAATAAATAAAATTAAAAAAAAAGAAAAAATCTAACCAAGATACAAACACTTATTTAAGAGAGAGACACAGATGTATTTGCTGAAAGATATTAGAAAATAGTCAGTATATTGAACACAAAATCAGTTAATATTTTAATATCATAGACATTTCAATTTTTCTAAGTCTATACGTTAAATAATGTTTCAGTCAAAATAACCTTATTATAAAGCTAGAGTAATTGAGACAGCATGATCTGACAAAGAAGTCAGTGGCACAGAAAATAAAACCAGAACTTAATACACTAACTTACATAAATTTGAAATATGACAGTACTGGCATTTCAGATTTCTAATGAAAATATGGCTATCTAATAAATATTACTGGTACAATTGGCTATCTATGAGCAAAAATACTACCTTACATTATATTTTAAAAGTCAATTACAAATGAATTGATACAGTGTCAAAAATAAAATATTGAATATCTTTGACAAAACCTAGGATAATTTACTTAAGATCTCAAGATAGGTTTTTTTTTCCAAGTAAACATATCTTAAAATACAAACTTTTGATTGATGCATACTTTTGATTGGTAGACTTATTATATTCATATCTAGGGCTTTATTCTTTAAAAATGCTGTTAGGGAAGCAAAGGAATATTTCAAATATTAGAATTAGATACTTATGAGCATGCCTGGGTGGCTCAGTCGTTAAGCGTGTGCCTTTCGCTCAGGTCATGATCCCAGGGTCCTGGGATAGAGCCCCGCATCAGGCTCCCTGCTCAGCAGGAAGCCTGCTTCTCCCTCTCCCACTCTCCCTGCTTGTGTTCCCTCTCTCACTGTCTCTCTGTCAAATAAATAAATAAAAATCTTTTTAAAAAATTTAAAAAAAGAATTAGATATTTATGAAAAGCATCGCTTCTGAAATATAAAGAACTACAAATCAACTAAAAAATAAACTAATAAAAAAGTAGAAAAAACATTTAAATAGGAAGAAACATCTGTGGAAATGGCAAATAACTGTATGAAAAAATTACAAACTACATTAGCAATCAGGTAAATGCAAATAATGTACTCAGTTATAATCACTTCATACTCACAATTAAATCTTAAGTTTGATGCCACCAAGTCTTGCTGAGGAAGTGGAGGAACAGTTACATTCATTTATTGCCAGTTCAAATTTAAATGATTACAATCATTTCATAAAACCATTTGACATTATCTAGTCTTATTGAAGATACATGATTAACAATTCCACTATTCAGTATACAGTATAGATGAGTCATTTTACATTTTGACCAAGAGACATGTATTAGAATGCTTATAGTATGCAATAACAAATAATAATGTGTAACTGTCCATCAAGACTAGAATAGATGTATCCATACTATAAATATCATGTAGCAATGATATCCTCATCAAGCAGAATGAGTCAAAACAATGTTGAGGACAAGATAAGTAAGTAAAAAATACACCAGATATGATTTCATGTCATCCAAGATGAAAAATATAGGATGCACAAGTATGTCATAACATCAAAGAAAATAAGGGATGACTACCAGAATCTCTCATGTGGAGGAGTGGTAAGTGGAAGCAGCATATAGAGAGCAACAAAGATTCAGGTAATATCATATTTTTCCTATGATACAAAATTTTAGTAAAAATCAAGTTATTAAAACACAAAAATCATGATTGCAGCTGCATTTAGGAGAAAGTATAGGGTATAACTAAGAAAAGTCACAAGTGTACTGGTGATATTCCTTAAGCTAAGTCATAAGGATTTGCTTATTCAATTTATTTATTTATTTAATATAAATATACCTCTGTGATCTGTCAAAAATATCTACTCTAAGATTATATAGGATTAACTAGTGCCTCCATATTCAGAATAACTAAATTAGTTTTTCCTATCACCACAATGTGAGTGTAATTTCTCACTATTTTTGCTTCTCTCTATGTTGTCTCCCCACGTTTAAATATTCAGCATTACACACACTTGTGTTTTTAATATTGGTTTGAAGACAAACACAAATGGCTATTTTTTCATGTTTCCAAATGTAAAAATTATGTGAAAAGTGAGCTTTTTCCTTAATATTGGTTCCTTTGTGTGCAAAACTCAATTTCAAATTTTTCTAAAGTGTCTTGAAATGAAAAGGGATTAGAAGCACTTAACATAGCTGCACTTAATTAGTTCTGTTTATTTATGGAGCAAATATAATTCATACTTATATATAAAGTATTTTTAAAAAAACAACTAAATTTATATGTGGCAAGAGGTAAAAGGATACTATAGTTACAGACATTAGAGTCTGATGTATTGACCTTCATGGATCCAAATGCATTGAATTGAAACAAAACATTTGAATATTGAATACTGAAAATTTTAAAAATGAGGCATTGGCATTTTGTTAATAAATCAATTGACTTTTGATGAATAATTAGGACAACATCCCAGCCATGCTATAAGGATGTCCCACTGTATAAGCACGATGAACAAGAAAGTCTGAATAACTGTTGCATGGCAAAATATTAAATATGTAGGAAAATGACTTTACATCACTGAAAAGGAAATCAATAAGAGAAATACAGACATTAAATATGCAAAAATTGGAATCCAGAAAAGTAAGCATCTCGGAAGCTCCAGGTATCCTTATGGATAACTGAAAATCTCTAACAACTTGAGTAGACTTTTTTTTTTAACAGGAGGCAGGGCCCTTCCCATATGGAGGTGAAAACATAAAGCTGCAAAATCCAAAACTTAAATCCTTAGTTAAAAATAAACTAGAGTAAAACCAAATCTACAGGGAGATACCACAAGAAATCATCTGTCTCAAACAGTGAGTAGTTGGAAAGTAGGGAAAAACCAACAAAATAAAACTTAGAAATTTTACAACCACAAGCTACATGTGAGTTTTATACCCAAATATAAAATAACCTCAGATCCAACAATCCTGAAGGCAAGGAATTATTTTTTAAAAAGTCCTTGGTTGTCAAGAAGCCAGGTATCTAGTAAAGCAAACACAGTCTCTCTAGAGGACTTCTTTCTTCCAGGAATTGCCATGGGTGAAGTTTGACCATACTTGATCATACAATAAAAAAAATCTTAGAATGCATGGGAAAACAAGGGTCCACCATGGAGTGCTGGCAGAAATAATAACCGAGAAAATGTTATGGAATCATCAAATACAGAGTAAAATACACACACACACACACACACAAGCAATTGAGACACTCTTTCATGTGTGTTCCAAGATAAGTTACCTGGACAAAAGTGTTTATAGCAGCAAATATATTGGAAATAGGAAATATGGCTCAGAGTGCATTAGCAGCTTATTTCTTCTTGCTAATGACAACCATGTAGCTTTCCTCAGCCATCCCTCTCATCCTTTTATTGCACCGCCTCTTCTCCAGGATTGCAGGAGAGGATTGGTGTAGGGAATCTTGGGAATTGTGCATATTTTATCAAAAAATTTATTTCATAATGCCTCAAATATCATAAGGAAAACATTTGCTTTCTTACAGGCTAAGGACTGAGCATTAGTTAAGGAAAACAAAGTTCAGAATAGAATCAAGATATTTGAGCAAATAATAGCTATGATATTTGAACAAATAATAGCTATGATGAGGTTTGGCTTTGACGTGGTCTTATCAGAAAGGTATCTACATTTTATCGTCACAACCTACTTTTCAGAAAGAGGAGAATAAATAAAGCTATGGTCAGGGATGAGTAATTAGGAAAATTGTTTCATGTATGGCCTGGTATGTTATCTCAGGGAGTAAATCCTAAAAGTACTATTTAGAAAAGTGATTTTAGATCTCACACACAAAAAAAAGGATTACGGGATCAAAAATATCTGAACACATGAAAGGGTTAACTATTCTGTGAATGAGATCTTTTTTTAAAAATTTTTTTATTTATTTGAGAGAGAGAGTGGAGGGGAGGGGCAGAGGGAAAGAATCTCAAGCAGACTCCCCTCCTAACATGGAGCCTGAGGCAGGGCTTGATCTCACAACTTTCAGATCACAACCGGAACTGAAACCCAAAGTCAGAAGCCCAACTGACTGAGCCACCCACATGCCCTGAGATCTTTTTAATATTTAAAATTAGTAAGCCATAAATGTACATTTGACATTTTCTTTCTCCTAAATGAGAGTGAGAAAATTTTGGGTTACACCCAAGGGGTTATTTTTTTAAAAATCTAATTTTATATGTGTTTCCATTTTCAGTTTTAATGTATTTTGATTAGAGATAATTATCAAAGATTATTAAATTTCTCCTTGGGGAATATATTTTCTGGTATATATATAAATATAATCTATAATATAATTAATATATTTTTCTGGTATTTATATTGTGTATAGATGTGTTTATATATACATGATGTATGTTTATGAATAGTCATTTGTATGCCATTGAATATTTGCTTGTGGTTGTATTTTTGCTATCTTTCAGTTTTATGTTTCTGCTTGATTTGATTCATGATCCTTTTGTAATGAGCACACCTCAACTTTTAATTTTGCAACTTTGCCTTTAAACAACATTTAATCGTTTTTATTGCAGATGTGTCCTTCCCTGTGAAGGCTAGTTCTACTTTCCCAGAAGAAACTTTTCTTTTTAATCTTTTTGAAGATATGAATCACACAATTTCTATGTTCATGTCCTACTCTGAACAATAAGTCCAGTTCAAAGAAAGTTATTTCTTCAGTGCTTTAGGGTACTCTTCTTATATATCTTTCAATAAGCTTTTTTTTTTTTTTTTTTTTTTTTTACTGCTTTGGCTTCCTGCTTGTTATATGTCTTTCTCTGCTGTGGAAAAGCATCACCAGAAAGTTTCCTTTTTTCCCCCCACTTTAACAGTCTTTTTGTAACCCTCTCAATTCACTGGTGTTAGAAGAGTTTTATCCTGTTCTTCATGAGTTTTCCTTCCAGCTATGTGGCTGTTACTAAAAAGAGTTTTGTTGCCCAGGCTTTTCTTTTGTAGCATCTTTCTTTCTTTCTTCGTTTCTTTCTTTCTTTCTTTCTTTCTTTCTTTCTTTCTTTCTTTCTTTCTTTCTTTCTTTCTTTCTTTCTTTCTTTCCTTCTTTCTTTCTTTCTTTCTTTCTTTCTTTCTTTCTTTCTTTCTTTCTTTCTTTCTTTCTCTCTCTCTCTTTCTTTCTTTCTTTCTTTCTTTCTTTCTTTCTTTCTTTCTTTCTCTCTTTCTTTCTTTCTCTTTCTTTCTTTCTTTCTCTTTCTTTCTTTCCTTCCTTCCTTCCTTCCTTCTTTTCTTCCTTTCTTTCTTTCTTTCTTTTTCTTTTTTTCTCTCTTTCTTTTTTTCTCTCTTTCTCTTTTTTTCCTTCTTTCTTTTGCTTGGCTAGGTTTTATCTAAGAATAGGTAGAAATCAAATCAGAATTTTATCTTCTCACTCTATCGGAATTAGGGAAGAGAAAGAATAGGAACCTTATGGCCATTATGATCTTGCCAATGACTCAAATATTATCCTAGAGAAGATAGGGAATTTAACTTCTTTTTTATTTATAGGGAAAGGTTCAAGTCTATACTCCATATAATCATTGCTGAAAATATCATGCTATATGAGGGAAGAATACTACTCCTTCTGAAAATCTGGTACGGAGTATCACATAATTTCCCATTCCCAACGTATAAATGACCTGGCATGTCACTGAACATTATATAGATCCTTAGCAGGCATCTCTGTATACTCACCCTTTGACTATTTTATGTCAACAATATCACCTTTTGCTTCTGTCTGTGTTCCAGAAAACTGAAAAGTAAAAAAATCAACTCAGTGAAGCAGTTCATGTAGATGAGGGATTAAACTCAAGAAATATTATGAAGTTTCTACAAAGAAAAAAAAAAGAAAATCTTATCTACCAATATGTTTTGGAAACCAAAAGAAAGAACCAATTAAAGGAATTACTATAATATCAAAGATTTTTAGAAATTGTGTCAGTTACTTAACTGATACAAGAAGAAAAACAAAGATATGGTAGAAAAAGGAATTATCTCTAATTTCAAGATACTAAGGAGTTTGGGATGTTAGTTATACATACAACCAAAATTATTTAAAGGGCAGCTGCAAAAAAAGGTTAAACTGCTATTCAGTAGATATGACTAGATTAAATACAGTTTTCAATTTCTGTGGGTTTTTTTTAAAAGATTTTATTTATTTATTTGACAGAGACAGAGAGAGACAGTGAGAGAGGGAACACAAGCAGGGGGAGTGGGAGAGGGAGAAGCAGGCTTCCCGCGGAGCAGGGAGCCCGATGCTGGGTTCTATCCCAGGACCCTGGGATCATGACCTGAGCTGAAGGCAGCTGCTTAATGACTGAGCCACCCAGGCGCCCCAATTTCTGTGTTTCTTAAATAATACTTTTCCTTATATATTCTCTATAGCTTTCAATATGCCCTAACAATTTTGAAGTAAAAGAATCATCCAAGAAATAATTTATAACACAAGGAATCAAGCATGTATCCCTTGCATTTAGCAGTTAGTTAACATCTTAAAAATAATAAATCCATATAGAAGTAAAAAATATTCAAAAAAATTACAGAATATTCCACCAAGAATTAACAATACAGCTGAGGCTAATTTAAGCATCTGTATCAGTGGTAATATCTGAAGTTTTTGTTTTTGTTTTTGTTTTTGTTGTCACTATAGAACATTTGCTCCTGGCATCTAGTGGACAAAGGCCAAAAATGCTGCTAGACATTTTATGATGCATAGGACTGCTCCCGCCAAAGAATTATATAGTCCAAAATTTTAGTAGTGATGAAATTTAGAAACTTTGATCTACATTGATTTAGAAAAGACATAGTGGAGAAAAAGAAGAAGGAGGAGTAGGAAAAAGAGGCAGGGGAGTGGAAAAGTAAGAGAAAGAAGAAGAGGAGTGGGCGTCTGGGTGACTCAGTCGGTTAGGCGACTGCCTTCGGCTCAGGTCATGATCCTGTAGACCCGGGATCGAGTCCTGCATCGGGCTCCCTGCTCAGCGGGGTATCTGCTTCTCCCTCTGACCCTCTTCCCTCTCATGCTCTCTATCTCTCATTCTCTCTCTCTCAAATAAATAAATAAAATCTTTTAAAAAAAGAAGAAGAGGAGTGAAGAAGGAGGGAGAAGAGGAGGAAGGCAAAGACAAAGAAAAGAGGGGGAGAGAAAAGAAGGGAAGGAAGAATAGAGTGATGAGGGAAAAGTGAGACATTTTGTTGATATATTAAGGAAGGAATCAAAGGCATTTTCCATTTGATTTTCAGGTTTCTTTCTTAGCATCTCCAAATTTGGAAAATATTCCAATTCAATCATGGTCTAATAGGCATACTTTATGTGATTATGTTCAGATTTTTTGAAAATTAAGAACTGTGGCATATTTCCCTAGACTATCAAAATCTTGAAGCATGAGTTATACACCAAAAAACCAACTATAATTATTTATCATTACAGATGGGTGAGGAGGAAAAGAAAGCTTCCCACTAATCATGAGTGTTCAGTTTTGTACATAAGTATTAGGAAAATGCCCAAATTGGCACATTTAGAAACTTCTTGATTTCTGAATATTCTTCCCCATGTAATTAATGTGACTGATAATTGAATGTAAAGATTTGAATTTCAGATGAGGAATTAGCGAGTATATTTCATACAGCAATGCTTGTATATATTGTTGACAGTTTCTTGTAAATGGAAAACTAAAATAATAGTTCTCCTGTAATCTGTGAGCAACTGCTATTTGGTTAAAGTATTACTATGAATCAACAGAAACAATCATATAAGAATTTTTCAGATATAACAGGATTTCCAGGGTGAAATTATCAATTTTATATTAATTCTATTTCATAGCCACGCAACTGTTCTACATGGTTCAAATAAATTTAAAATGTAATCTCAAGATATTATCTGATTATTATATTAATAGGATGAAGAATAAATTAATCACTTTATTAGTTCAGTTGAATTTTATCAAGTTAACTAAAGTTACAAGTCCAAAATTGGTTTTTTGTTTATTCTCTTAATTTTGTAATACATATATTTTTATAAATTACATTTAAAATACTTAAGTAAATTTTATTTTTAGAAAACAGTCTTTAAAGAGTATGGCTTTAAGGAAAATGATTATATATTCTTAGGCTTAGAATTTGTTCAGAAAATTAAAGTGAAAAAGTCTTACATATAATTACAATTTAAGATCACCATAGTTATGAATTATACATGTATTATCATCTCCAAATCACATATTGAGATCACCCAATATTCTCTTCCTCAATTCATGTACTCTCATCTGTCTACAGAGTGAAATAACCTATATAAATGTAAATTTAGGGGTGCCGGGGCGGCTCAGTCTTTAAGCGTCTGCCTTCGCTCAGGTCATGATCCCAGGGTCCTGGGATCGAGTCCCACATCGGGCTCCCTGCTCCACGGGAGGCCTGCTTCTCCCTCTCCCACTCCTCCTGCTTATGTTCCCTCTCTCGCTGTGTCTGTCAAATAAATAAATAAAATCTTTTAAAAAAAAGAAATGTAAATTTAGTTTTTTCTTGTTTACAAAGACAAAATTTCTCTTCAAATGATAATAGTTTTTTTCTGTTAAATACACTTCTATTTACACAAAAAAACTTGATATGTAAAAACAGAATTCTTGCAAATCAAAGGCAAACAATGGTTACATTTTTGAAGTATAAACTAAAAAATAGAAAGTTGCTACTATTTTCTTTTTCATTATAAAAATATACACTATTTTCTTAAATCTTGGAAGAGAATGATTGGGGCTAATGATCTCAATAAAACTATAAATTTACTGGCCAACATTTGGAACCCAAAGAAGTCATATATCAATGTGTATATACATATATATATACATATATATATATAATAATTCTTCACTGTTTTTCTCTCTTTTCCTTTAAAAAAATGTTAAGGCACTATAACCTACTGTCTGCCTTTGATAATTAAGTCCAGTTGTTAATTAGGGTCACTACTTTAAGATCCTGGAATAATTTGGTATTTCTCCCTGTATGATATATGCATCTTAATTGTTGGAGAAGAGGAGCAATCCAATTATATTTTTGATACTGATACGCTTAGCAGATAAGATCTTTGTTTTTTAACTGGATAATATTGATCACAGGGCAGTATGAAATCATAAGAAAAGATATAAAAAGAAAGTGAAAAGCAACTATCATTAAATTGGTAAGGAAGCACTTAGAATCCTTTGATCTCTGATAGTTTTTGTCTCTTTTTCCAACCATTTGCCATGTGATGGGTATGTGATTGTGACATATTGGGGGCAATAATGGAAGGGTTCATGCTGCACTGGGAAAAAATTTCTTGTGACTTATGTGGATTTCATAGCTACCTAGAATTTTAATTGTATTTAAACATTTTATAATATTTATCTTCAATGTAATCTTTAGGTTCTCAAAGATAATACAAGCTCCCAATTTACTTTTAGACAGATAGGACTTTTTTTATTCAAGTTATTTAGCATAATCACTCTGTGAGCCTGTGCAGATTATAATCACTTTTTCCTCTCTCTGTGTGTGTATGTGTGTATGACTTAAAGTTAGCATGTGGAAGAAAGTTAAAATTTTAACTACTTTACTAGGGGCGCCTGGGTGGCTCAGTCGTTAAGCGTCTGCCTTAGGCTCAGGTCATGATCCCAGGTTCCTGGGATAGAGCCCCGCATCGGGCTCCCTGCTTGGCAGGAAGCCTGCTTCTCCCTCTCCCACTCCCCCTGCTTGTGTTCCTGCTCTCGCTGTCTCTGTCTCTGTCAAATGAATAAAATTTTAAGTATTTTACTCACTTAATATTAGTATTTTTTAATTTAGCAATTTTAGTAATTTCATACAATAGAAAAATTTATATCATACCAAAAATTTAAAAAGGTATAAAGAGACAACAGTCTAATATAATAAAATTTTAAGTATATGAATATAAATACTAATATAATTCACCATAATACAATTAGTTTATTGGTATTTCATATATTCTAGCTAAATATCTTTCTAGGTATTAAAAGTCATTTGCTATTCTGGAGATAAATAAATGTGTCCAAGCAGAAAATTATCACATATTTATACCCAATATGAAGACTTCTAAACTTTATTAGGATTTTGAAGGTTTTAGAAATAATCTCATAAAGAACTTTACTATACGCTTCAGTGTCACAATTGCACATTTTGGCAAATAACTGCAATTAGAAACTCAAGACACAAGTATTGAATCTCTGTTATTTTTTTTTTTTTAGATGGATTAAATATTTGCAGCTAACCTTTGTTTTTACAATTCAGGTCTTGATGACATTAGAAAACTTGCCTGTATTTGCATTTTCACTATATAACGAATGCTTACCCTCAAGGAAAAAACATACTACAAATACTCTTGCCCAACATATCTTATAATGAACATGATCATAATCCAACCCTCTTGTTTTGAGGAAAATGTAAACACAAATAGTTACCCTGCTATATATGGGCAAAAATACCTTGAGTGACTATGAAACTTCAAGAAGTTTTTCGATCTTATTTTTCTTTATGCCTAACTATATATTTCACTTATTTTCTTGCATTCTACTGAAATTGATAATATTTTTTCTGAAGTTTTATTTTTAATAATGAATTAAAAAGTAGTTTTCAAATACATAATCTTAACATTTGGCCACGTTTCTTTTCATTTGTCCTGTTCTGAAATTTATTTTTTTAATATTTATTGATTTACTTTAGAGAGAGAGAAAACGGGGGGGAGGGTCAGAGGCAGAGAGAGAATCTCAACTGATACTCCCCACTGAGCGCAGAGCCCAAAGTGGGGCTTGATCTCCTGACCTTGAGGTCATGACCTGAGCCAAAATCAAGAGCCGGTTGGTTATCTGACTGAGCCACCCAGGCACTCCTGTCCTGTTCTGAAATTTAGACTGGGTTAGCATTAGATATTATTTTCTGACTCTTAATTTTATGTAAATTATCATAAAAGTGATGTTTTTTTCAGGATTAATGTTTGTCAACATTAATAATGTTCAGAATTAATGTTTCAGAATTAATGAGTAGTGAGCTTGGATTTTTTTTTTCTTCTTGAATTCATTCCTCTCAATAGAGAGGATCTTCTTCATAGGGCAAACTGATATCTCCAAATCCAAACCAAATTTCCAGCAGCCTGTCATTCAGTACACCTTTGCTCAATGACAATAGTGACTCACTTGTTTTAACTGTTTTGCTTTATTTCTGATAATGAAATAGAGAACATGCAAATATTTATTGGAATATTAAGGAAACTTTAGGCAGGGTGCCCATATGTAGCAAAAAATACAATAAAACATATTTTTAAGTAGGTACAACAATTATGAAGTAGATTTAAAATAATGTAATGCCCTGTTTTAGTGAGAAAAAATGGACTTTGATTCAATTAGTTAAACTTCAAAAGTCATGTTTTCCTCAGATAAATTGGGGATGTAAAGCCCATCTTGCAGTGTCTTTTGAAGTTTAAGGAAAATAATTTGCCTTTAGTGTCTAATGTTGTAGCAATATGTCCCATTTTTTCCAACATAAAGCCATTGTCCCTCATTAGTCATTAGTTTGACTCGCCCTCTCCCTCTCTCTCTCTCAATACCTATCTAGATCTAGATCTAGATATCTAGAGTCTATATCTGTTAAGAAAGAAAAAGAGGGAGAGAGAAGAGAAAGTCAAATTCATGAGAAAAATATGTGTTTGATTAATTAATCAATAAACATTTCTTGATAGCAAATCAAACCGTAAGAAAAATGTAATCTTCATCTAAGGTATGTATAATTCATTGGGGGCAGCAGTACATTTACAAATGGAATGATATTTCTAGGCATTAAATAATGACTTGCAGGTTGGAGTCATATAATTTCTCAAGGTTTTTTTGAGGTTGATGTTATTCATATTCACCACTAAGGATTGCTATGCACTTTGTTCACAGAAACAGTGCCAAAGTAGTTTCTTATTTTATTTTATTTTATTTATTTATTTTTAAAGATTTTATTTATTTATTTGACAGAGAGAGACAGTGAGAGCAGGAACACAAGTAGGGGGAGTGGGAGAGGGAGAAGCAGGCTTCCCGCGGAGCAGGGAGCCCAATGTGGGACTCGATTCCAGGACCCTGGGATCCTGACCTGAGCCGAAGGCAGACGCTTAACGACTGAGCCACCCAGGCGCCCGCCAAAGTAGTTTCTGATATTTGTCATCATTTAACATGTCCCTTTATTATGATGATAATTAATAGACACTAATTTCAATTCCTGGAAGCATAAGAAATTCAAGTTAGAAGGTTGTTTTAAGGTCAACTTGTCCAATACATTCATTTTGCCAATAAGGAAAGTTAAATATTTTCTTTCATTTAATTTCATAATAGCTGAGAATTAAGGTCAGACTTATAAAACTCCATAATAGCACTACCACATCAATTGCTGTGCTTCTATTATTCTATAATTCTTTTCTCCTCAAATTCCTTCCTTATTAGTTTTTCTTTTGTTTCCTCCTCCCATACTTCTTTCACAACTCACTACAGTACTGTTTTCTGAATCTAGAATAGCCTAATGCTACAAATATATTTCTCAAGATGCTATATTCTTTTTCCCTACTAATGCCATATTAATAGTGATTCCACAGAAAAGAAATAGAAAAAAAATGTGTATTTATTCATATAGCATTTTAACAGTTGTTTGATTAAATAGGAGTCCAATTTCTAATTAATAAATATGTAAAATTGAGAAAAACTAGACATAAACTAATCTTGAAAAGAATACCATTACTCTGTTTTTAGTAATTGTAAATATTTTAATCTTGGTTGTATTAGTCAACTGCTATTTAAATGATTTTATATATCTCTATATTAAAAACCTGAAATGATTCTTTGTATTTAAAGTTAATAAAGAGCTTATTTTTAAAAATATTAAGATATTGCATTATAATAAATCTGATTTGATAATACACATTAAAATGATGAACATACCATTAAAATATCTTTGAATATAAACATGTCATAATACTAAGATTGTACAATAGTTTATGGTTATAATTTCTGTTGCTCTTTATTAACATAGAGCAAGGAATCTTGGACAGAAGAATCTATTCTACCTATCAGGGATTTAGGTAAATTTGTCTCAAACCCCCCAATTTGACTTATGAGAACATAGAGACAACCACAAGGTTTCAATAAATTAAGGGTTTCTTCTTCCATATGATCATGAAAGTTGCCTTATCTGTGTAAAAGCAGCCCATTTCAATTCCATCTTAACCACCTACTGGACAAACTCAACCCTCTTACTGGTTTCTACAAAAATCCACTCATCAAAATAATTAAAAGATATTATAAAACTATCATTTTTAATATATTACTGTTAAAGGATCATATCACATAGGCTAGTCCATGGCTTTCTGACTTGCAAACTCCATAAGATTGTGCCTCCTTTCTGTTGCCTTTCCCTCTGTTATCTCCCTAACGTCTCTGCCTGGGCTTGAGATTCTTTTATTATTAGCTTTTTCTAAGTTAGTTTAAAAATTAGTTTTAACAAAAGTGCTAAATATCACAATAAACAGAATTCTGGTGCCAAGTACTGAGAGTATAATATTTCCGCCATTACCTTATAGAAAAGTCTGGCATGAATCCTTAAACAGATTACAATGAATAGTCAGAGTTATCTTCTATCATGGAGCATTCTTCTGGGTCCTATTGGAACACCAACATTTTTCATAAGACTCAACTATCCACCATTGAATTAGTTACTTTTTTATGCAGAATCTTTCTCTGATCTTCTGTATATGAACTTGCACTATCTTCCTTCTAAAACGGCTCTAATAGATTTTTGTTAAATTATTTCTAAGCATTTGGGCTTTATCATATACATATTACAAATATTAACTACCAGTGGATCTAGCTTTTCCTATCTCTTTTTCCTTAGGCTTTTATTGATGATGTGTGTGCTTTAAGGCCTTTTTTTAAATTTTTTTATTGTTATGTTAATCACCATATATTACATCATTAGTTTTTGATGTAGTGTTCCATGATTCCTTGTTTGTTCATAACACCCAGTGCTCCATGCAGAATGTGCCCTCTTTAATACCCATCACCAGGCTAACCCATCCCCCTACCTTCCTCCCCTCTAGAACCCTCAGTTTGTTTTTCAGAGTCCATCATCTCTCATGGTTCCTCTCCCCCTCTGACATACTCCCCTTCATTCTTCCTCTCCTGTTATCTTCTTCTTTTTCTTTTTCCTTAAAATATGTTGCGTTATTTGTTTCAGAAGTACAGATCTGTGATTCAACAGTCTTGCACAATTCACAGTGCTCACTGTAGCACATACCCTCCCCAATGTCTATCACCCAGCCACCCCATCCCTCTCACCCCCAACCATTCCAGTAACACTCAGTTTGTTTCCTGAGATTAAGAATTCCTCATATCAGTGAGGTCATATGATACATGTCTTTCTCTGATTGACTTCTTTCACTAAGCATAACACCCTCCAGTTCCATCCACGTTGTTGCAAATGGCAAGATCTCATTCCTTTTGATGGCTGCATAATATTCAATTGTGTATATATACCACATCTTCTTTATCCATTCATCTGTCGATGGACATCTTGGCTCTTTCCACAGTTTGACTATTGTGGACATTGCTGCTATAAACATTGGGGTGCACATACCCCTTCGGGTCCCTACATTTAGGCCTTTTTTATCCTCTATATCACAACATTCTCTGGGCACTATCAGTGAGGGGCTCTTTCAAAAACCTTTTGGCAAAAGGAGTCCCTGGTTGAAATATCATCTAAAAATTCATTCTGTCATTTTGCAATATTATTTTTCTTTTAAAAAAGATTTAATACTGTGCTTCACTCAAGAATATTTCCCTTTAGATGCTACATAACTTGTGTCAAATCACTTTTCCAATTAGGAGATAAAAGAAATTTTTAATTTTCAATGTAGTCCACTACATTGTTAAGTTTATCAAATAGTTCTTCATAACTCTAATATTGATTAAATTAACACTTCACAAGTACATAGTACCAATTTTTTCAAAGATATTTTTATCTTTAACTCCTGCTTGTCTAAATTGTTGACCTTATGTAACTAAGGTCATTAGTGACCTAAGTGTTCCTAAATCCCATGGGCACAATTCAGTCCTTTTTTTTTTTTTTAAGATTTATTTATTTATTTGAGACAACGAGAATGAGAGAGAGAGAGAGAGAGAGAGAGAGTACATGAGAGGGGGGAGGGTTAGAGGGAGAAGCAGGCTCCCCGCTGAGCAGGGAACCTGATGCGGGACTCGATCGAAAGACTCCAGGATCATGACCTGAGCCGAAGGCAGTCGCTTAACCGACTGAGCCAGTCTTAATTTTGCGTGCTTTATTTTGCTTTCTTTTTGCTTCTGTGGCAATAAATGTTCTTGATCATTCTCTCCCTTATGAATAATGGAATATTATTTTCCCCTGAGTTCCATGCATGGCATCCCATTTTTCTTACATTTTTTTTTTTTTACTCTTAGCTACTTTTGAGAATTCTTTATCATTTATGCTTCCTTAGGCAACCCTTAATTGTTGAGGGCAACCAACATTAAATTTTAATCTTGTTCATTTCCAATTCTAAAAACTTTTCAGGCAATATCATCTACTCCCTTTTCTTTTTGATTATCATCCAAATTGTGTGTCTCCTGATTCTTTGTCTATCTCACAGCCATTAAATCCCAATATATCCAAAATAAATTTTCTCTTTGGGAATATTTGTGTGTTTAGTACAGTTGACTCTATATAAGTCACTATCACCCATGCACTGGCCCCAAATATCCATAAACATAAGAGTTATTCCTAATCTCTCTCTCCTTCTCCCTCTCCCTCACATACATTTACCAATTGACATGCTATTTACCTCATAATTAGATTTCAAATATTTTAATTATTCATATCACTAGCAAAATCTATTTAGTAGTGTCTACTGTCTTCACTTCACTGGACTACTGCAACAGCCTCTAAACTTTTTTACTTTCTATTGGTCTTCTCTTTATTAAAACAAATTTTAAGTTCTCCAGACAGAGTTGCATCTCATGCTACATTCCTTCTTTGAATCATTCCATTTTTTCCTTTTGAATTTAGAGGAGTGTCCAGAATCCTTCTTTTTAACTCTGTCATCCTTTCCTTCATAGTCTCTCATCTTTGACTACTCATACATTCATTTTGCTTGTAGCAGATTTTATAGCAGATGTTTTAATGTAGCATGTTCCTTCTTAGGTCCTAGGCTTTTGACATGTTGTTCCTTCTTTGTGGAACCACACCCCTATTTGCTACATCTGACTAACTCATACTCATTTCAAGTTTCTTTATGAGTATACCTTCCTTGGAGAGGTTTTCCCTACAGTCTTTTTCTTTTTTAAAGATTTTATTTATTTATTTGAGAGAGAGAGATCATGAGCAGGGGAAGGGGCAGAGGGAGAAGCAGACCCCCAGCTGAGTACGGAGCTCAATGCGGGGCTCCATCCCAGGACCCTGGGATCATGATCTGAGCCAAAAGCAGACGCTTAACCAGCTGAGCCACCCAGGTACCCCTTCCCTACAATCTTGTTGATCACCTGTAAACATACCCTTCACATGTGAGTATGCCATCATTATATTAACAAATCTATTTTTAATTTCTGATTTCTGATTTTCTTTAATTAACTGTGAACTATATGAGATCAGAAATCATGACTGCCTCTTAACACTCAAAAGTCCTAGTAGATAAGTTGAAATTTTGTTACATTTTATGCAATCAATAAAAATAACTGAATATGTATATTTAAACACTTCTTTATTGAAATATTATAAAATAGCTTTAGAAGTAGAGACTTCTTTTTAAGTAATAATAAATAACTTTATTACTATCAATTTAGTGATATGTACCTATCTTCATATATTTATATTAAGATCAAATTTCAGTCTCCTGATACAAGCAGCCTTGTCAGTTCCATTCTTTTTTTTTTTTTAAGATTTTATTTATTTGGCAGAGAGAAATACAGCGAGTTAGGGAACACAAGCAGGGGGAGTGGGAGAAGGAGAGGCAGTCTTCCCGCCAAGCAGGGAGCCCAATGAGGGGCTCGATATACCCATTAATTTATTAAATGACTAATATCTAGTTTTAAGAGCTTATTACTGTATCCAATATTGTTTCATGCATTTTAGATCTCCTAGTCACCCTTCTATACCCTGTGAGATGGTTACTAAGGTTTCTTTTTCCTGTTTTTTTGTTATTTTTTCCTTTTTTATTTTATCATTGAGAAAACTGGAGTTTGGAGATATAATATTAACCTTCCCGTGCTCATACATATAATAAATGGCATGTTTCAGGGATGGCAATAACTCTGTTGAATATCAAATCCCATGTTAATTTGTTTATTTACTTTTATGAAGCAAAGTAACATTTTCAACATAAAGATTTTCAAGGGGAGGAAAAATTCTGTTTTCTTAGGAAAAGCCAAGGTTTTAAAACTTACAATAATAGTCATTGTAGGCTAAGCATCATGGTAAAATTCAGCTAACTTGGACAGTATTTTAAGTTTTAATACTGATAGCTGTTTCCCTACAGTAATTTAGGGCCAGAAGAATGTGGATCTTTAAACACTATAAATTTATGAATACACTGAACAACATGTTCTGAGAACCTCTTATTGAGATCTCAGAACAAGGAGATAATTATGATATAAAAATCTAATATCTAATAGATATCTAATAAATAGGCACTAACAATATCTGTTAAATGACATTTAATGTGTATAATATCTCTACAGATAGCAGAATTTATTCTCTTCAAATGAAAGAAATGACTTATAGAACATTTAAACAATGTAATCAAGATCACACATATAATAACATTTCTCAGATTTGATCCTCAGGATATGCTAGTCCAAAATTTAGTTCTTTTTCTTTACACTGGGCATTTTCACACAAAGTTGAAAGAGATAATCATAGAAAAGCATTATTTTACAATCTAGCCTAAACAATATTAAGGAAATAACAAATACTATGTAAGTAGCAATTATGGTTGTCAGTAATTAATTATGTGACCTCTAGCAATTTACTTTTTAGTGGCAATTTCCACATCTGAGAAATGAGTCTGGACTCTATTGGAAGTTCTATTCTTGCTTGAAAGCCCTAGTATATAAGCCATCTAAATAATTATGAGTGATTAGTGACAATAGATATTTACCTTATATATTGATGAGTAAATCCCAACTTCCAGTTTAAGAACAATCTTTCTATAAATGTTCCTACTACGGTCTATTCCTTGATTATCTTTCTTTTCCTGATTTCATTATTTTCTACTTTGGTCTCCTGTGCTACCAACTTCTGACAACTGTAACGTCACCATGTCGTTATTTTTTGACCTCCGGTCAGAAATCATTTCCCTCAAAACCCATTGTAATCTTTATATGGTAAGAACTTGACATTTTAATTTATCTAAATGTTGACTTCAGTGTGTGTTTATTAGAGGTCCAAAAGTACCTCTGTTATAGCAATCCATCAACAAGTAAATGATGTTGCTGAGAGATCCACCATTCAATAAATCATATTCATAATGTTTGCTGAATATCCCCTACATCTTTCTTGGAGTTAAATACAGTTATTTTACTTAGAGAAACTACCTGTTAGTTTTATAACATTCATGAAGCTTAAAAGACTTTAAAGTAAACATATTTTTCACAGAGAATTGGTGAAATATATTTAATGATAGAAGAAAAATAATTTTACTTACCTTATAGACAACTAATTATTAACTACATCATATACATGCCTAACCATTATTTTCATAAAATGAATTAAATTTAGATTGCATGACCCACACTTTTTATTTTAAATCTGTATATTCAAAGTCTACATATATCTCACTATATAAACAAAAACCTTTTAACTATTATTTACTGAAATAAAATCAAATCTTTCATTTTTGTTTAATATTTAATCATTTACAAGTTTGAATGAAAACTAAAAACAGAATATGGCTAAGCTTTGATTGTAGACATTGAAAGCAGACATTTATCTTTGTGTGTTCCTTACTGTCAATGTGAACATGTTAGGTTCTTGTGAAATATCTACGCTGATTAAGAATGATAAAAATAACTAGTGCTTTTCCTTTCTCCTCATTAATGATATATGATGATGTGCAAGAACCTCATTTTATAAGCTTACCTCAGTTTTGCTTTTAAAAAAATCATAACTAAATTTCTTGGGGCTTTGTTACTATGGAAATTTGCCTCTTTTGAAAATTCTGTCATTCCAGATATAGCTATTTTCACATGTCATACAAAAATGGAAGAAGATTAACAGTATTTTGTAGTATCAAGCACAAATAAGCTGAACACATTTTTACTCTAACATCCAGTATTCGATAGACATGTGCATGCCACTTTCTGAAACCATCTTTTATTCTCAAATGCTCTAAATATACATGTGTAGAACACCCAGGAGTATTTTCAGTGTTTTCTCAGATGCTAGTTTTTTTTTTTTAAACAGGAAGTAAATAAAGAAAATGGGATTAAATTGGCATATAAAAATACAAAGGAGAAGTAGATTAGTAATGTCTTAGTCTTTGAATCCAATTGTTTTTACTGTAGTAGATTAACCTCATTCAGAGGTATTCTTATTTATGTTTAGGTATTGAGGTATTAGGAGGAGACTCTTGTTTGACTCATTAGTGTGTGTGTACGTTTTAAAAAATGAAAAAACAGTCTTCTTTCAATCCCTATTGCCATTAAAGAGGTCTAACATTCATCCATCAGAGTCAACAGATATTTATTAAGTGTCTGTCAGTCACTATGAAAACATCTGGAATACTGTATTAAAAATACATACGTATACACAATAAAATCTTTTCCTGGACTTTAATTTCAAGTAAGAGCAGTAAGGGAACATGGAAAAAAGTTGATAAACAGAAGGAGGAGTGTTTATACTCTCATATATATTCTCATATAGTATATAGAAGGTAATATGTGGGACAGTGAAAAAATTAATCAAAAAGTGGGATGGGGAGTATTGGGAGACACTTTTAAAAGGATTGCAGGAAGATCTCACTGTTTTTTTAAGTATAGCCTGATAGCAGTGAAGATGAATATCATAGAAATCTTAAGCAAAACATCAATTCCAGAAAGAACCAAGGCAAAAGTCCTGGAAAGTGCAAGAAACAGCAAGATTACATGAAAATAGAACATATTGAATAAGAAAAAGGGTGAAAAACTAAGCTGAGATGGGATGTTAGAGCTGTTATGTAGGTCATTGTGGTATTTATTCTGAATGTACTGAATTGAGAAACAGAGCAAGTATGGTCTGAAAATTTTGTAAATTATGTATTTTGGGGGCGCCAGGTGGCTCAGTCGGTTAAGCGTCTGCCTTCCGCTCAAGTCATGATCCCAAGGTCCTGGGATCAAGCCCCGCATCGTGCTCCCTGATCAGCAGGAAGCCTGCTTCTCCCTCTCCCACTCCCCCTGCTTGTGTTCCCTCTCTCGCGCTCTCTCTCTCTGTCAAATAAATAAATAAAATCTTTAAAAAAATTATGTATTTTGACAATAGGGACCAAGAATATTATTATTAAGGTCAATAAGAAAGTTATTATATGTCAGATGGTAGACAATGAACTGAATCATAGTGGTTTGGGTGAAGTGGGGAAGTCAGAAGGGATCAGAGAAGGATTAGAGTCTGGGCCATAAGAGATGGACAGAAAGTCTTGGCATCATGTGGTGACTGCCGTAAACAGATATCATGGGCATAGTATGATTTGTGGCACAAACCACAATGCTCTTTAGAGGGAGTGGAGAATACACCAAGTGCTTGCAAATAAAAATTGAAATTCGTCCCTGCATTATTGTGAAAGCAGTTTATAGTGATTCACACATGAGTTGCTTAAAACACAACTTTGTTTATTGCAAATATCTTAGAACCTAATTTCAATGTTTTATTTTTAGTGAAGAGAAGGGAGTAAAACACTATTATTTAAAAGATCAAGTTTTGATCTCCTTCACAGGTGTTTATTGTTGAGGTTGAGTCCCAGAAAAAGTTTAATAGACTCAAAATTTGATTTTGAGGGTCAGGTTATTTCAGAAATTTAGTAGATTTGTTATTTCATCTCATTGTATTAACATTATTTTTAAGTCATTCAAAAGTGGAATAAATTAAATCATTCATTGATTTTCACTGATTATAAATGATGTATTTACTCTTAAGAATATAATTTATCAGCTTTCATTGTGATTAATATTTCTAAAGCTATTTATTTTATGTGGGAAGTACTAAATAAATCATTCACAAAGGTGTTCCTGCTAAATAAAAACTTAGAAACCAAATAAATTTGCATAATATTTAATCTGTAGCAAAACAAATTGCTAAGAATTGAGATGCAAGCTCAAATAAATTACATATTGTGTTAAATATTACAATTAAATAATCACTCAAGAAGTGATCCATTGGTTAAATTGTATACACTTATAGTAAGACACCACTTGACATTATAACTCATGTATTACTGATTTCTAACTCTCCCTTAGAATTTGTAAAGATATTATGATGAAGCTTAAACTTTTCTTATTTAAAGATAAACTCTCAAGTTAGTACAATAATAATTCTAGAAATGATAAACATTTGAGTTAATTTTTTTGCAATTTTAATTCGTTAATACATTAACTAACTATTCTGTCAGTCATACTACTTTTGGTGGTGTGTCTATTTTGAGTTTCTTTTTTAGGAATTTATTCCTGGCTTTGGCCATTTCCTAAAGGCTTTGTGATGTAAAATGTAAATATCATTATCAAGAAATATTCATTTCCATTTTTTTTCCATTTTTCCTGTACACTTAACTGAAATTTTTAGGGAACATAAAGGCTTTAACTTAAATCACACAGACTTTTGATCCTAGGTAAATAAGAAACATGGTATAATGTAAAGTTTCATGGTGATATTTATTATCAAAATTTCAATTTCATTTTTCACAACACTTGCAAAACAAAAATGATATATAAATTGGTATGTTTGTGTGTGTAGGTGTATGTGTGTGTGTTTAATTTTATCTTGTTCTTACAGGAACATAGAATCGTTTCCTCAGGTAATCATCTTTTACAAAACACTCTTATCTATTAACATCAATAAAAATGTTTTTGAATTATTGTGTATAAGTTTTCTTAATGTTTTCATACCAAATGAGCAATGGTTGACCCTTTGTTTGCTTAGAAGTATGGATTCGCTAGCTAAGAGACCTGGAAGGATTTATAAAGCAGATAAAAGTAGAATCCTTTTAATTAAGTGCAGTTACTAACCATTTACCAACCTGAGCCTGAAGCTATACGACGGCCAAACAGACTAAACTATAATTCTCATATTCTGCTTTGTTTCAGTTTATAATCCCTGTGGTATTTGTTATCTTACACCCAACACATCACATGAATGCAAAAGAATATGTGACAACAACATTTACTTACTCTTTTGAACACTTAAGAAATAACACCAGGTAAGGTCAATTGTCCACCAGCAGGTAACTTGTCAAAGCAATGTGATATCTCATTCACCTTCCCCTATTAATATCTTATTGTACTTAAATGTATCAAAAATAAACAGTTTCTGTTACAGCTTAGTGGATATGATTTGTTGGATACAAACTAATTAATAGACTTGATCAATGTGAACATATTGATGAACATATCAATTGAATAGATTAAATTGATGCATATACCAAAGTTGAAAACATTATAAGGTCTAGCCACTTATTTTTTAACTGTAAAAAAGAATAACTTGGCAAAGAGAAAAAAATGTTTGAAAAGATTACAAAGTGTACATAACTCCAGCAAAATAAAATATTTAATTTAAAAAGCCAAAAAGTATACTCAATCACTAATAACATTTACATTTTCTTTGGAACAAAATCTACAAATTAATACATATTTTCCATTCAATTTTGACTTGTTTAAAATTTTTGAAAATTTCCTAGAATTTTTGATATAATTATTTTCTCAAAAAAAAACCCTCCAGATTTATATCATTTTCTTCTTATGTTAGGGCATATTGTAGAAAAATATTTTAAAATACTGCATAATAAAGCTGAATGACCTAGTAAGCAGACTACACAGATTTTTAAATAAATCAATTCATGTTGTTGTGCTTACTTTTATGTATACTGTGGCTGATGATCTAGAAATTTTTGAACTAATTCAATAAGCCCATGGGTTAAATTTTGAGTTTGATTGAAATTCTGGAGAAGATATATATTTAACTTATTTATTCTTTCATATAATTCTTCTCCCCAAGATCAAAAGAAAAATAAAATTATGAATACGATACAATAATAAAGTGGATTATTAGAAGTTTTATTAACATATATTCCACTTAACTTTTTTCAAAAAATATTCAACATAGGTTGCTCCTGCTCGTAAGTAATCAGGGAAAAACAAGCAACAGTGAAAGAAGATATCACTTTGCTTATTTGCCTGACAAAAGTAAATGAAATTAAAATAAAACACCTATTGATGACTGGGATGAATTATCTCACAGAACAGTGATAGAAGTGAAATAATATACTCTTTACTGAAAAAAATTGTTGACCGCATACTTACTTCTGGAAATTTATCTTAACATGATAGGATAGAAAATTATCACAGTACTATTAGGAACAAAATCTAGGGACAAAATTCTAGTAGAATAGTTAATTTATTTTACACCCATACTGTGGATTATATATAAATATGAAAACAAAAGGTGATTTAGAGCTATTCCAATTCCCTGAGGGAGATTTTTAATAGGTATTGTTGAGAGAGAAAATCTTGATGAAGGAAAAAATTATGGAATACCCCATTGTACACACAAAAGTTAGACAGAAATGGATAACAGACCTAAATGTAAGATAGGAAATTTCTAGAATAAAAACAAAAATTAAAGAGAAAATATGATGTTAAGTTAGGCAAAGATTTATTAGATATGAAGCGAAGAATTATCCATTAAAAATTGATGTATTGGATAAAAATTAAAACTTTTTTCTTTTTGAAAGAAAACATGAATATTAAAAGATTACTCACAGACTTGAAGATTGTATTTGCAAATTATATATCTGATAAATGATTTTTGTCTCAGATAAGTAAAAATAAATCTTCAGTTCAAGAAACCCAATTTTCAAAAATATCAAAATTTTTAATCTTATATAATATGGTAAATGTTTAAACAAACTAGGTCAACATCATTAGTGTTATGAAAATGAAAGCCACGATGACATAACACGACACACCCACTAAAATGGATATATTGAAAAAGAATGATAATATTACGTATTGGCAAGATGTGGAGAACACATTGGTGTCTTCCTACATCTTGGTAAAAATGCAAAAATGCTAAGACACTGTGGACAAAAACACTTGAAATTTGTTAAAATGCTAAGTATAAAACTTAGAAATTCAACTAATAAGTATACACCTAAGAGAAAAAAAAAAAAACATACATCCATACAAAGACTGCTGCATGTCCATGGGTGTACATGCATGTACATAACTGCATTATTCATGATAGCCCAAAACTAATGCAGATGTCCATCAAATGGTGAATAGACTTCTTAAAATGTTGTATACACATACAATTAAATACTATTCAAAAATAAAATGAAATAAATGAATGGCATATGCAATAAATGGATAGTCCCCACAAATACTATATGAATGCATTTATATATATATATATTTTTTAAAGATTTTATTTATTTATTTGAGAGAGAGAATGAGAGAGAGAGAGAGAGAGAGAGCATGAGAGGGGGTTGGGTCAGAGGGAGAAGCAGACTCCCCGCTGAGCAGGGAGCCCCATGCGGGACTCGATCCCGGGACTCCAGGATCATGACCTGAGCCGAAGGCAGTCGCTTAACCGACTGAGCCACCCAGGCGCCCATGAATGCATTTATATTTTAAAAATCTACAAAATACTAGATTATAGAGACAGAAAGTAAGCAAGTGGTTTCGGGGAGCAGACAGTGGACAAGGGATTGACTGCAAATGGCCATATAAAAATTTTGTGTGGAGTGGAAGTGTTCTCAAACTGGATTATTATGATGATTGCCCAATTGTATAAATTTACTGAGCTATAAAACATTTTAAAATAGGTAAATTTTATGGTGCGTAACTTATATCTCAATAAAGGTGTTTAAAAATTAAGGGTATCTTATGATATATAATATTACTTGCCTGAGGGGCATCTGGGTGGCTCAGTGGGTTAAGCATCCAACTCTTGATTTTGGCCCAGGTCATGATCTCAAGGTCATGAGACTGAGCCCGCATCTGGATCTGTGCTCAACGAGGAGTCTGCTGGAGATTCTCGTTCCCTCTCCCTCTCCCTCTGCCCCTCCCCCTGCTCACACTCTCCTTTTTTTTTCTCAAACAAAAAAATAAATATTAAAAAAAATATATTACTTGCCTGACCTCTTGTAAGAGTTAGAAACTTTTGAAATTCCTGAGAACGACTTATAGGAGAAAGCATATTGAATAGTTTAGTCGAGGTATTAGCACCACTGGCATAGAGTTCATAAAATACCACATTCTCTGTATTTTTCATAAAGAGGTATACAGAGAATCTACACAGTTTTTCACACCTATAGCTTCTTAAATGCTTCTTTAAATAACTATGACTCCAAATAAAATATTGCCTTCATTCCAAGTTCCTATTCTTCCTTTCTTTTTCTTTCTTCTCTGCATGGTGGTTTTCTTGCTTCTAGTACATTCTGGTCAAGTATGAACTGCAACGGCTGGACTAATTCTCTGACAGGAACTATCAATCATCTCAACTATCTTTCTACTCAGTCCTAATAAAATGAAGCATAATAAAGAATAATTTTTAAACCTATCCAAGATTCTCACCAATTCTTAATTATAGTTCTTGTATGTCCATATTCAGACATTTTTTATTCCACTAGTCTCACTTTACCAAACTCTAGTGGATAATTAATGTAACATGAATTTCTTTCTGTTAATTTTACTCCACACACATACACATATACGAGAGAGAGAGAGAGAATATTTTCTGCTCTCATGAAGATATATTTTTATTGAACTATCATAGAAATTTGTCGTGCTATTAGTTTTTTCAAGTGAAGTAAATGCTGCATTGAAACAGATGTCATGATCAATATGTGATATGAGTATGCAGATATACAAGAATAAGGTAATTTGCAGTCCTGAGCAGCCAAGACATACATGGAAATTCTTACATCACCGTGTGAAGAAGGCATTTGCAAGTAAAAACACAAAATATATGAGTGTTGGGGACAATGGGTAATTGTGATACTATGTCCTGCATAAAGGGATAAGTCACTAATCATATCTAGCTGACTGTTTTCATACAGAAATGTATATCAGATCTTCCAATTATTCTTACAGAAGGTAGAAATTTTAATGTTTCAGTTCCATTACTCAACTAAGAATTTCATTGTTTATTTTTAAATATTGGCTTAATTATTTTAAAATTATGCAAGCCAAACACTTCAAATCCTTTCAGTTTGGCCTTTGTGAATTGCTTGCAATATCTGATAAAATTCACACTTAGAAGCCAGTATACCACGCCTTCAATAGCACATCCTTGTGCACACGCACACACACTCACACACACACACAGATACATACATGTGTACAAATATGATTTCAGTACTCTGTATTGATGAATGATGTTCAAGGTTTGTTTTCAAGTCCCTGGATTTATTTCATTGGTAAGCCTCTCACATTTTTTCAGAGTAATTAATCTGTAATAGTTTTCAAATACCACTTTATCACAAGTCCCACAGAAGCCACTTTAGATAATATAGTCTCATCTATTTTTCTAAAAGAGTTTGAAACTTTTAAAAAATATTTCTTTTTTAAAAAATTAATTAATTAATTTATTTATTTATTTATTTGACAGAGAGAGACACAGCAAGAGAGGGAACATAAGCAGGGGAGTGGGAGAGGGGAAAGCAGGCTTCCCACGAAGCAGGGAGCCCAATGAGGGGCTCAATCCCAGGACCCTGGGATCATGATCCCAGCAGAAGGCAGACACTTAACGACTGAACCACCCAAGCACCCCTTAAAAAATATTTCTTACTAACCACTTTTTCTGTTTTAGAAACAACTTCTAATTCCTAAAAAAGTACTTTCACACTGATATAAAAACAAATTGCCAAGTGAGAACTGCACTTAAAGATATCTAAACATTTATTATTGTATAAATTTAATCTTATAATTTTAACATCCAGTCCCTAACAACACATTTTCCCCAAATGTGTCTGAGGTAAAAAAATATATCTAAAATACGTACATGATATTTCGTAGTATAATAAGGGATGCCTGTTTGAAATTCTTATATATCTTTGCAAATCTTTGGAACAATGGATGGCTCTGTTGACCATAATCATGGCTCACTTCCAGCATGATAATTGCTTAGTAAAACAATGATCTGTATTATTTAAGAATTACCTACTAAAAATGAAACTGCAGTGGCTTAATCAAATAGGGCTTATTTTGATCATATAACAAGCAATCCATTCCAAGTTTTGAAATCTGTACCATGATGCCATTCATCTCTTAGCCTTTTCCTTTCTTCCTTCCTTCCTCTGTCCCACCCACACTTTTCCCTTCCATCCTCCTGTCATTTCTTCCTTCCCTTCTTCCTTCCTTCCTCTGTCTATCCTATCCTTGGTGTAGATCTTTAACCTCAGTGGCTTCACAGTCTAGAGACATCTGATATAGCTCTAAGTTCATATTTGTTTTTCAGATAATAAGGATAAATAAGGAGTAGGGAGGTGAATACCCTCTTGGGAAAGCTAAACAACTAGAAATATTACATGGATTTGTACTGATTTGTCACTGGCAAAACTGTGAGATCTGGCTATGCCTATCTAAAAGTCTAGGGAATTGAGTTTTTTGGGTTTTATTTTAGTTTGGACACATGCCCCCCCCAATAAAAACAATACCAGATTTCCATTAGTCAGAAAGAAGAGGACGATAGATATTGGATAGCAATTATGTGTTCTTCTATGTTCCAAATCCTAGATTGGGACCCCAAATTCTAACCTGCATAAAAATTAGAACTCTTGATGTCTGGATCTTTGTGTAGTGTTGAAAACAAATAAAACAAAGAGTCATTAGACTTCAGAATCCTTGAACAATGATTAGTTGTCTCATGCATGGTGATAACTAGTAATATTTTTAGATTCTTCAACATGTATGCAATGTTTTCCACTTACACCATCTGCTAAAACAATCCCCATCTCCACCCAAATTTCTGCACCAGTACTATGATGATGACTTATTTTCCCTCCTTGTGGTTCGTGACATATCCCCATTGACTCTGAGATTCTCTCTGCTATGTGTATTCTTTTGGGAAGTATTGCTGGATCTCTTACCCTGACAGTTTTCCCTTGCGAGGAAAAGCATCATGGGATTATTATACATACAATTCTCTTAATTAAACACCAACTATCATTTTAATCCAGCTTCCATATTAATACATTTGTAAGAATTTACTGATGGATTGTGGCTATCTTCAGTCTCCTTCTTAATGACATTGTTAATGAGAACATGGAAGGAACCTCAGGTAGTTGAAGTAGGGATTTTCAGAATATTACATTAGTGCTGCTTCTGAAATAGTCTTTTTTTGACAAGTTCTGTGTGTAATCAATATTTATTGAGAATATTGGAACTTAAGAAAAAATATGTGAGTAGGGCAAGGGGTTGATGTGGAAGGATTGGAGATTGGTGTTTGCTGGTTAGAGAATCCATTTAACTCTCGTATTTTGGATATAGAACCCTTCTGAGAAGGATCATAGTAGTTCTTCTGGGAATTATATCCCAGGATAGAGAGGTTCCTATTTAGCGATTCATGCCA
Organism: Eumetopias jubatus; assembly: GCF_037043125.1. Taxonomy (NCBI): domain Eukaryota; kingdom Metazoa; phylum Chordata; class Mammalia; order Carnivora; family Otariidae; genus Eumetopias; species Eumetopias jubatus. Next base: position 167,893,969 of record NW_028274809.1, on the reverse strand, counting down.
TATAAAACATATGAAGCTTCTTTAAATATGAAGTATGATCATTGTTAATATATATATAATTATAAATTTCATTATTTAATCAAAAAATGTTTTCTTTTGATATTTATGGAAAAAATTTTATGTTAATTTTTTTAATTTACTTTAATTTTCTCTGCACTATCTTTATGAAATTGCTAGAATCAGCACTAGAAAAGTCTACTCAAAACTTGTTGGGCCTGATATAAAATATATATAATTTTACCATACATTTTTTATCTAAGTTTATTTATATCTCCATTGTGTGTTTTCAATTATTTGTATCTTTCCCTTACATTCCTCATCAATATTTATTTTGACTGTTTTATCTGATGGAATTGTACTTATTTCTGTATGCTATTTCACAACCTTTCTGGAAAAGGGCAGAAATAAATACATACATTCATATGAGTGTATTTGTATTACTTTGTGATCTTAAAATATATACTACTGCTTACTCACTGAGTTTTATGCAAATTAGAGTCCATATTTAATAAAGATAATACTGTATAATATTATAATATGGTCAAGTGCAACATATTTTTAAAATATTTTAATCTCAAATGACTTAAATTATTAAAAATATTTTTATTGTATTAATACAAAAATAATATATTTTTTGCTTGTGTTCCTTATACCAACATTCAGAAATTATAAATTGAATGAAAACCTGTAACCTAAAGACTGTTTTATAAAGTTAAAATAGAAGGAAACCCAATGGCTCTTTTTTATAAGGTACATAATGCACTAGGCATTTTTCATAATTTTAGATAGCTAGAATGATTTTTTTATTTCAACTTCAAAATATAATTAAGGTCATCATTTTCTAATAGATTAATTTTTCAAGGCATATTATAACATATTTCATAAAATATTTTTATAAGTATTTTTACATATTTTCTAAAATTCAATTTTACAAAACATTTTCTTGTTCATGTGTCTCATATTCAAGATTAGCCAAAGACAAAATTAGATTCTTTATGTTTTAACCATATATTGTCAGACTTTGCATCTGGATCATGCACATCCTGCAAGATTCAAGACCCTGTAATACTGTGGTTGTCATTTGTTTTGTAAAATATCCCTAATGGTACATATTGATATCAACTTGCCAATTAAGATCTTTATCCCAGGTTGCAGAACCATCATTGCCTTGTTTATAGTCTTACATGAAAGCTGAAATTAGAACCAAAGTTATTAAAGTATTACACATTTTATCACAGAGATAAAAACCCTTAGCAGTGAGGGACAGTAAAAGAAATGGGACGTCAGTCAAGGAAAGATATTAAGGATTGAGATAAGATGCAATTTCAATGTTGGCTTACATTTGAAAGTGAGCCATGGAAGCAAAGCAAATGTTTGGTTGTCATGTGGGAGTTCTATAAAATGATTAAATAAAGGAAATGCATCTTGAACCTGTCCATGGAAGAGATAATGCAAGGTGAATATCTCTGCACAGTTCCCTCCCATTTCCTATTTCTTATTTTTGACTGTTCACTTCGTACTCACTGATTATCGCTAGTCTTTAGGAGCTGCTTAGGACACTAAATGCCATTTGCCTTGGTTTGGATTCCCAGTGATGCACACCTCAATACAAGGGTTCAAACACAAATAGTTTATTTTGAAGGTTTGAGAACCACAGTGAAGTGTAAAGTTAAAGAAAAGAAACTAGCTTATGACAGGCATATTATCAAATCAGCTGTCGAAGTGTGGCTTCACGCTTAATCTTTCTGAGATTTTGTGGGAAACAATGTAAAACTCAGATCACAGTTCATAGCTATTCCAACCAAGGTGATGTATTTATTCACCAGTCTCTATCAGTGTTTTGTGGAAGTTTTCTCTGGGAAAACTTCATATGACTATGAATCATATGCAACTTCCTGTGCTGCTTCCTGAAGGGCATTGCCACCACAGTGCGGGTTTCCTTAGCTGAGTCTTCAAAAGTGTGATCCATTTTATATCAGGACTACTATTTCTGTATAATTGAATATAGAGATACACAAGAAAACCTGATTTCCATGATCTCTTTGTTATCTCCTTTTATGTGTAATGACACCTTTGGTCAAAGATAATGCTCTGTAAGATGCTGCACTAATCAATAGTGCATAAATGTTTAAAAAAATAATACATAAATGTTTAGATTGTGCTTATGACAGAGGAATCACCTTTTGGGCCTGCTTGATCCCTGTCCTTAATGTACACTCTCAGTCTTCTGACATAGTAAATCAGATAACATCTAATTCCTAATAGGTAGCCCAAAATGTATGATCATTTAATGTTCTATTATTACCTCATCAAACTGTACTAGGAACCTTCTGGCATACCATATGTATTTTTTAACAGAGGGTATTTCTCTACTGCAAAAGTAATGATAACTTTGCTCCAAAACCCTAAATATATGTAGTAGGCAGCATCAAAGATGGCCATGAATTATTTTTGTCTACTGATATTCCCACAATTGTCTAATGCTATTGCCTTGAGTATGAACTTAATCTTCTGACCCATTATGATGAATGCACTGCATAAAAGCTTTTGAGAAAATATTTTCTGAGGGGCGCCTGGGTGGCTCAGTTGGTTAAGCGTCTGCCTTCGGCTCAGGTCATGATCCCAGGAGCCCCACATCAGGCTCCCTGCTCAGCAGGAAGCCTGCTTCTCCCTCTCCCTCTGCCTGCTGCTTCCCTGCTTGTACACACTCTCTCTCTGTCAAAAATAAATAAAATCTTAAAAAAAAAAGAAGAGAAAATATTTTCTGAGATTATATTACAAAGAGACTCTGGATTCCATCTTGTGTGCTTTCTCTCACTTTATCTCTCACTTGTTCTGAGGAGAAAGGACCTACCATGTTGAAGTTTCTCTGTCAAGAAATCCAAGTGGCAAAGGAAGTCTCTGTCTAACATCTAGTTAAGAATTGAAGCCTTCAGTCCAGCATTTCATAAGAAACTGAATGCTAACAATAGCCATGAGAATAAACTTGAAAGTCCACTTTTACTAAGCCTTCTGATGATATTCTATCCCTGGCTAGAGCCTTGTGAGAGAGATTAAAACATAGGTACTTAATAATACCATAGCCAGATTCTTGAACCACAAAAGCTATGAGATAATAAATGTTTGTTGGTTACAGCACACTTGAAGTAATTGAGGTAATTTTTTACACAGCGTTAGATAACTATTACAAGTTCTGAACTTCAACTCTGCTACTGGGGTTTACCACAAATATCACATGATACATTGAAACCTACCACAGATAGTTTTAACTCAGTCATATCTGTGAGATCATAACGATCAAAGAGCAAAATGATTTGTACTGCAGTCTGGACCTTACATAGAATCATTTCTTTTTCTAGGCTCCTCTCAAAGCTTTAACTTTCTGGATAACTCAATAATAGATGATATTAGTGCATCCAAGATTGGATGTGATACCTCTGAAAGGTAAATAAACAAGCTCAACAAGTGTTAGGCATCTTTCTTAGTGGTAGGATATCCAAGATTCAGCAATGCGTCTTTTACCTAGCAGAGATACCATGCTATGTGCTGATAACTGGACCCCTAAAAATTTTAGCAAATAGTAGGTCTCCTAATTCCCATTGGCTTATTTTCCAGTTTCTGTTCCACATGTTCCCTACTAAGGTGTCTTGTTTAATTGCAATTTCTTAAACACCAGCTAATGTTGTCTAATTAACATGATGTCCAACTAACACAATGCTGTAATTTCAGTTCAACATTATGAGATATACAGAATGATAATATGATCAAGGTCCCTGTGAACTACATTATGAGAGAGCTGGATTGCTGACAGTTCTGATTTAAGTAAATAAAAGTACTCTGTGGTTTTTGTCAGGTAAGAGCCAAGTCATTTTGATCTTCTCTAATAGTGGGTATAGAAATGAAAATATTGGCCAAATAAGTATTCATATATCAGGTGCCAGAGATTTGTTGAATTGTTCTAGCAAATATGTTACATCCTCCATAGCAGCTAAATTTGAGAGTACAACCTGATTAAATCCATGGTAGTATGCAGTCATCTATGATACAGCTAGATTTATAGAGGGCAAACAAGTATATTAATAGGGATGTGATAGGACAACAAACTGCAAACTTCACATCTTCATTGGTGACAATTACTCCTACAATTCCTTCCATAATGTACCACTGATTTTTATTTACTATCATGGCATGATTAGTTAACATTTTTATGGGTTTCCCCTGTGTCTTCATACCACAATTATCTTTATTTTCTAGATCAGGAGCAAATGTTACAGCTCTACCTTCTGGTAACTATATATGTCCAATTATATATTAATGAATGAGGAAAATAAATACAGGATCCCTTAGACTCCCTGTGAAACTGTCACTTATGATATTCATTACTTCCTACTCTAATTTTGACCACAATAGTGTTTGAGTCGTGAGGCATTAGTACTAGCTCAGACTTCCTACCTAAGATTATGATTTCTTAAAAAGCCATGATATCTCTTTTTCCAAGTATATTTGCATTGGAAAACCATTGCCAGTACCTTTGAAAAGTATCAGAAATAATTGCATAGCTTTAGAGTTGGAGTTGGAACACTCTTTCTCAAGGTAATATTTGTCCTCAAATATTGGGCTCTGGAATTGTGAGTGGGTAATGAAGTAGGAAGTAAGTGGTGGACTGAATTTTCATTGTGATGGCTGATATAAGATTTCTGCTACTCAGCTGTCAAGTTTTTATAGTCATAAATGGAGTAGCACCTTGTTTGGCCTTTATTTATCACACCTCTTGGAAATCATGGTCTATAACAGTCATTCTAGTCTTAATTTCCACTGAGGTTATCAACCTTGCCTGTGACAGTTATATTTCTATCTGGTCTTACAAGTTGTATATTAGAAGATAATGTGAAGACATCTATATCTATATCTATCTATGTCATCTGTCTGTCTCTATCTATCATCTATCTACTGAGAGAAGGAGAGAAAGAGAATGAAAGAAGGGATATCAGCTTACTTCTAGGATATGGATTTGTGAGTGCTGTATAGGGTAGCCAGACAAAGGCTCATGAAAAAAAGTGACATCTGAGCAAAGGTCGAAGTGGAGCAAATTCGGAAATTTGTCAAGCAGATAAATAAAGATCTAGAATTAGAGGTTTCTCAAAAAAGGGATGGCTAAAGAAAAGGTCCCAGGGCAGGAATGCTTTTCACATTTGAAGACTAGCAGGACCAGTATGACCAGAATGGAGAAAGTACAACAGAGAAAGTAGTAAAAAGAGATGTAGCTTTTGTAGCATCTTGTAAGCATCTTGTAAGCCACTTTAAAGAATTAGGATTTTATTTTTATTTTTTATTTTTATTTTCAGAGAAAAGGCAAGACCACTGGAGGATTTTAGGTAGAGAAAACAAGATCTCTCTTAGGTTTTAAAGGGATCACTGGGTGTTGTGTGGCAAGAATATAATTCATTGCATGTCCATTAAGTTGATAGTCAATAAGATCATTACTTGCAAATATCCAAATTATTGATACATGTCTCAGATGTCAAGATTAGCAAATAAGTTCCCTAATACATAGTATATCTCCTTCTTATCATGATATATTATTCAATGTAGTATACTTGAAGATTCAATGTCTTATTGTTCAACATAGTACTAGAAGTCCTAGAAACAGCAATCAGACAACAAAAAGAAATAAAAGGTATTCAAATTGGCAAAGAAGTCAAATTCTCTCTTTTTGCAGATGACATGATACTTTATGTGGAAAACCCAAAACACTCCACCCCTAAATTACTAGAAGTCATATAGCAATTCAGTAATGTGGCAGGATACAAATGCAATGCACAGAAATCAGTTGCTTTCTTATACACTAACAATGCAACTGTAGAAAGAGAAATTAGAGAAACGATTCCATTTGCAATAGCACCAAAAACCGTAAGATACCTCGGAATAAACCTAACCAAAGAGGTAGAGGATCTATACTCTAGGAACTACAGAACACTCATGAAAGAAATTGAAGAAGATACAAAAAGATGGAAAAACATTCCATGCTCATGGATCAGAATAATAAATATTGTTAAAATGTCTATGCTACCCAGAGCAATCTATACCTTCAATGCCATCCCGATCAAAATTCCAATGACATTTTTCAAAGTGCTGGAATAACCAATCCTAAAATTTGTATGGAATCAGAAAAGACCCTGAATAGCCAAGGAAATGTTGAAAAAGAAAAACAAAGCTGGGGGGCATCACACTGCCCAATTTCAAGCTATATTACAAAGCAGTGATCACCAAGACAACATGGTACCGGCACAAACACAGACATATAGACCGATGGAACAGAATAGAGAGCCCAGATATGGACCCTCAACTCTATGGTCAAATAATCTTCAATAAAGCAGGGAAAATATGCAATTGAAAAAAGACAGTCTCTTCAATAAATGGTGCTGGGAAAATTAGACAGCCACTTGCAGAAGAATGAAACTCGACCATTCTCTAACACCATACACAAAGATAAACTCAAAATGGATGAAAAACCTCCATGTGAGACAGGAATCCATCAAAATCCTAGAGGAGAACATAGGCAGTAACCTCTTTGACATCGGCCACAGCAGCTTCTTTCAGGATACATCTCCAAAAGCTAGTGAAACAAGCAAAAATGAACTTTTGGGACTTCATCAAGATAAAACGTTTCTGCACAGCAAAGGAAACAGTCAACAAAACAAAGAGGCAACCCACAGAATGGGAGAAGATATTTGCAAATGACACTACAGATAAAGGGCTGGTATCCAAGATCTATAAAGAACTTCTCAAACTCAACACCCAAAAAACAAATTATCAAGTCAAAAAATAGACAGAAGACATGAAAAGATACTTCTCTGAAGAAGACACACAAATGGGTAACAGACACATGCAAAAATGTTCATCATCATTAGCCATCAGGGAAATTCAAATCAAAACCACATTGAGATACCACCTTACACCAGTTAGAATGTCAAAAATTGACAGGGAAAGAAACAACAAATGTTGGAGAGGTTACACTGTTGGTGGGAATGCAAGTTGGTATAGCCACTTTGGAAAACAGTTCAGAGGTTCCTCAAAAAATTAAAAATAGAACTACCCTATGACCCAGAAATTGCACTCCTGGGTATTTACCCCAAGGACACAGAAGTATGTAAAGAAGGGCCATATGCACTCCAATGTTCATAGCAGCAATGTCCGCAATAGCCACACTGTGGAAAGAGCTGAGAAGTCCCTCAACAGATGAATGGATAAAGAAGATGTGGTCCATATATACAATGGAATATTACTCAACCATCAGAAAAGATGAATACCCAACTTTTACATCAACATGGATGGGACTGGAGGAGATTATGCTAAGTGAAATAAGTCAAGCAGAGAAAGTCAATTATCATATGGTTTCACTTATTTGTGGAACAAGGAATAGCATGGAGGACATTAGCAGAAAGGAAAAATGAAAGGGGGAAATCGGAGGGAGAGATGAACCATGAGAGACTATGGACTCTGAGAAACAAACAGGGTTTTAGAGGGGGTGGGGTGGGGAGATGGGTTAGCCTGGTGATGGGTATTAAGGAGGGAACGTACTGTATGTAGCACTGGGTGTTATACGAAAACAGTGGATTGTGGATCACCACATCGAAGGCTAATGATGTATTGTATGGTGACTAACATAACATAATAAAATAAAATTTTAAAAAGTTATTACTTCTCAGGTTTTAGTAGGATGATAGGATATTAGAAAATCATCATGATGAGATTAAACATAGGTTTTATGCTCTATTAAGACTGATTTGTATTGGCCAATTTATTTTTCCTGCCTCTAGAAATTTCTTTTCTTCTAGAGGTCAGCCCTTCTATCTTCTCATTGGAAAAAAAGTTTCTGGAATTACCAGAGATCCTGGAATTTTCCATCTCTGAACTCTAAATTCTGCCTTCTCAGAACAGCAAGACTGCTGAAATCTGTGCTCAGGATTTATTCTCCAAGATGGTTTTTTGTTTGTTTGTTTTTTGGGTTTTGTTTTTTTTGTTTGTTTGTTTGTTGTTGTTGTTGTTTTTTTTTTTTGCTTATTCTCTTAGTCTTGTCTTATACCTCCCTAGTATGGGAGTTAAGTCCTGAAAATGGAATCGCACTTGAAATTTTAGTCACACTCTTCTGGAGACTGCTTCAAATCCTAGTCTCCTTGGGATCTCTGAACTCCAACTATTTTTTCAACCCCCTATCAGATTGTTGCAGGTCTTAGTTACTACTTCCTCATTAATCTCTAATCTCTAAACTACACATTGGCAAAAGCCTTGGTGAAAAATGTGAAGTAGGATGTGGAAGTCATTGGGGTACTCCACTCTTTTCTCTGGATTCTTAGACCCTTGAGTTATAAGTGGCTTGGATTTTCTCTGAGACTCTCAGTTGTTTCACATATTTAATCCAAATTTTATAATCATTTGGGGTGGATTGTGCAGCTAATACTAGCTCTTCTGTATGGCTGAAAGCATAATTTCTTGAACCCGAATTTTTGTCACATGAAACTTTTGAGGTGCTGAAATCTCTTCTTAGCTTCCCAGAATCACAGGGCAATTTAGGCTGAGGGCAAATAATATTAATCCAATCAGAGATTAATTTGAGTTTGGAGATCATCATTTATAAGGCCTGATTCATTTCCAGTTGCCATTATTTCTAGTTATTAGCCCTATTGATTTCAACTGAAAGCCCACACAACCAAAATGTTGGTGTGACAAGGACTTTAATTTTTGTCTCTGCTATAGAGTGCAACTACAAAATGCTGTGATCAGTTCCATAAATTCCTAGCCACCACTTTTGATTTGCTTTACGTTGAAAAGTGGCTTTGAATTTAATGCTTAACTCTTCATAATTCCATGCTCAAATCTGACAATTTTTTTGTATCTCTCAAATAACTTTTGGTTTAGATAGATAGGTAGGTAGGTAGGTAGGTAGATAATAGATGGATATCTTTGACTTATGATGTGATTATGTCCTAATAAGCAGTGTAAGCTAAAAGTATCATGAGTCAAAAATGCATTTAATTCATCTATCCTACCAAACATCATAGCTTAGTCTAGTGTAGTTTAAATGTGCTCAGAACAATTATATTAGCCTATAGCTGGGCAACATCATCAAACACAAAACCTATTTTATAATATTGTGTTGAAAATCTCATGTAATTTATTGAATACTAAATTGAAAGTGAGAAACAGCATGGCTATATGGGTACAGAGTGGTTGTAAGTGTATGGGTTGTTTAACCTCACATGGTTGACTGGGAGCTGCAGTTTCCTGCTACTGCTTTGCATTATGAGAGAATATTTACCACATATTTTTGGCCCAGGAAAAGAGCAAAATGCGAAATTCAAAGTATGGTTTCCACTGAATGTGCATCGCTTTTTAAGGATTGTAAATTTAAAAAATCATAAGATTTATAATAGTTGTGTGTGTGTGTTTATTGATAATATTTGGTCCAGCATATGTTGGTTTTTTTTTTTTTTTTTCAGAAAGAAGTTAATACAAGGTAATTCTCCACAGGGAGAAACAGAACTTTCTCCAGCCACTTTTGAATAAACACTGCAACTACTATAGCTAATTTAAACTTCACAGATTTGCATCTTAAGTTACAACTAAACAACAATGTTAATCTCTCAAGTTTACAGGATAAAATTATTTTGACACATAAAGAACAGAATAAATGGTATTGGAGACTTTTTATTTTATACCACCAACATTACAGAAATTTTGGTTACAATTTGTCACCTACAATATCCTTGCAACAAATTAAGCATATCCTTCTTTCAGTTAAAGGTCATCTTTTTTCCATGAAAACACATGGATAACAAATCTAATTTAGTAAATTATAAACACATTATGCAATATCAGAATTCTGTAATATTATTCCTTTGGCATTTTTTTCATTAAGTGAAAGATTTTTGTTTCCTATGAAAAGTATGATTAGGGAACACGCAAATATATTTTGCATCTTGGTCTCAAATGAAATAGAATTACAGCACTGTTAAGGAGGAATTGAAATATGTTTATTTTTGTCCCAGATGTACTGTTGAAAATGATAAGAAGAAAATATATGTGATTGTGTTTCAAAAGAGATACACTCTGCTGCTACTTACATAACTGTCAAGCTCTTCCTAAAGAACTCTGGGGAAATTATGATTCTCATTCATATTGCCTAGATTTTATCACAGTTTTTGCTTACATCTGATAATATGCAAGTAGTGGTGTTTAGCATTAATGCTGCAGGTTTAGAATATAGAATTCCAGTGTTGGATCATTGCCTTCACTTTTTTTAAGGTTTAAGATTTACCTTGTATGGGTAGATCAGTGTGACCTTACCATAAAAAGTCCCTGAAACACCTTCCACAATAGATGTGCTTCCATTCTGTACAATGATTTTTTAAAAGACAGTTACTATTTATTAGCTACATATAATGTTCAGGCCGTCTTTAAGGAACTTCAAATCTGCTAGCACACTTTCTCCTTAAAACAGCTCTAGATGTATTATTATCCTTGTTAGAGTTTTGAGGAGATTGAGCCACTGACACTAAGGCTTGGGTCATACAGCTCATAAGTGATTCATCCAGGATTCAAAATCAGGCTTGAGGCCATGGTCTTAACTAGCACATTAAAAGACCTACTTAGATCATTTACTGAATTGTCTGGTTAACCATTTAGAATATAAAGGCTATGTGTGAAATTGGCTATCTGTTTTGCAAGATGATAAAGATCTCTGTCTTATGGTATACTAATTTGGATCCCTCAATGACAAGCAACAGAAGTGCACCCTATTAACATAAGAAAATGGTGAATTTATTGAAAAGGTATATAATACTTCGAAGAATTTAAGTGTAATTTGAAGAACATTGTATCAGAAATGGCAATAACTAGGGCATCGGTAGGGTCTAATTAACAAGTATTAGTGGAGAATTTCTTTAGAGTATGCAGAGCCATCGATTTCCTGTGTCTGTGTTATTGCTCAACATTCAAATTTCAGTGAAAACTCATATGACTGACCCATCTTGGGTTAAACAGCAGCAGGAAGACAGTTAATTGTTGTATTAGCAAGATTGTGTCTATGGGAAAAGTCTTATTTTCCAAAGCAATTTTGTGATGCTATTTCCAGAAAGATGAATAATGGATGCTGGGAAGGCAAAAGTACCTAGGATTCATTTCATAAAGCAAATGCTTCAAAAAGAGTTTGAAGAACCATTTGATGATAGTTGTATGCTATACATAAGAGATTATTACCCTAAGTTCTTGACTTAGAGTGTGTTAACTAGAGTGTGGGTTAACTAGAGTGTGTTTTCCCTTATTAGATAATTGTTTTTTAATATAACACAATTTGGAGTTGTCTTTCTAATATTTTTATATCTCCTACAACCTCCATTTTATTATTAGTAAATTATAATAGTAAAAATATATAATAGTCAAAATGACAACCATTAAAAATGTCTTCATTTACTATTTATTTAACAATATTTTCATGGTGCCTGGGTGGCTCAGTCAGTTAAGCGCCTGACTCTTAGTTTCAGCTCAGGTAGTGATCTCGAGGTCATGGGATTGAGCCCTATGTTGGGCTCTGTGTTCAGTGCTGTGTCTGCTTCAGATTCTCCCTCCCTCTCCCTCATACTTGTGCTCATGCACTCCTCTCTCTCTCAGATAAATAGATAAATAAAATATTTTTTAAAAGCAATATTTTCTATTAGTCATATAACTCATGTTAGAGACTGTAGTGAGATAAATTATAAAAAGGTACAGAAGAGATTATATTCTATTAGTTAAGAGCTTTTTAAGTATTTTTAATAATTTGTAATGATATGTAGTATGAGATTCATGACTTGAAATTATAAAACAAAAACAACTGATAGTTTAAGAGACAGACTGATTTCCATGTAAGTGAAAAGTTAACTGTTTAGTAATTATTTAAAAATTACATCAATTCACTATACTCAAGAATAATGAGATTATGGGAATTTGAAATTTATACAAAACTCCCACAAATAGCACATATTACTGCAATTTCAATTATTTTATGCATTGTAATTATATAATTTATCATTCCAAATAGGAAATTTTTGAGTCTGAAAGGGAGTGCTATTAATAATTACTCTTGGGTCACAGATCCTTTATTGGCCTTAAAGAAGGTAAGATTTTTATAAGTCACAGGAAGAGATTTAAGATAGAGGACTGTGAAAGGCAAAATATCTGAAATTAAAGAGAACATTGGCATAGTCAGAGAATAGAGAACGTTATCAAGGCTAAAATTAGTGATAGTAATAGAATTAGTGTTGGAGAATAGAAAGAACCTAATGTAAGAAGCTAGTATCTGAATCTGGGAGACTCAGATAGTTCTTCCATTTCATTATCCATTTAGGAAATGTCATGGTTGGTAATATTCTTCATTACATTCTGTATGTATCAGTCCACTAAGTAAAATTTTATAACCCTTTTGTCATAAGACAATGATATATATTTGATGCATATGATTTATAACAATTTAATATCTGTGTTGTCTATTAATGTTATATAATAGGAATCAGTGAGAAGCTAACTAGACTGAAATGTATCCTTGGTGGCAAGATTTTGAGACACCTTGACGAAACAGTTTAGAGTGTCCATACCTAAGTGTTAGGCAAAGATACTATTTGCATGTTATGTTCCCAGTACCTCTTCTCACAGCTTGCAATGGCTAGTTAGTTAAGTCAGTGTGAGGAAGGAAAACCCTGAAAGGTGTTTCATGAAAGGAGATAGTGTCAACCCAAATTCATAAAAAAAAAAAAAAAATTCTCCTTTGAATTAGGTCCCTGAGATTATTAAAGTTTCCTAGGAATCTAGCAGTCAGAGTGAAGGAGTAACAGGGCCTGCCCAGGGCAAAAGGAGCATGAGCTACAATAGAAATTGTACTTTGGCATATATTTGAAAATTTAAATTTAGGATATATCATAGAGAATCTTTTCCACATTCAAAGAATTTTTTAGATATCAGTAGACACCTGTGCATCTGGGAGCTTTGGTTGAATAGGGACAGGATGAAAATTATACTTAAAGAATATTAATTTGGCAGCAATGTAATAGGAATATTGAACAGGGAAGCAGGGAGTTGAAGTCAGAATGAAGAATCAGAGGGTCATTCATAGATTGGGTCATTTTAAACTGTTGTTTCTGAGTATGCAAAATGTTCAAACATTGGCACTTTCATATGGTTAAACCTAATGGTATTTCTAGACATGATGTAATAGGGTAATAAAGTGATGTTTTTGAGAGAATAGAATAAAAGACATAGATGTAAAACAATGGCCAATTTCAAGGATCTTGTTTCAGTAAAGTAACAGAGCATGACTCCCAATTGCTTTTTGGAGGTTCCTAGGTATGAATAGAACATCTTTGAAAATAGTTATTGTTTACTGAGTACTAAGATGAGCCCAATATACTCCTAGTATCTTACATAGATGAGTTCATGGAATTATTATAATAACCTTAAGAGATAGGTGTTATTATCATATTCATTCAATAAGTTAGGAAACAGATGCACAGAGAATATTTCCAACTTGCCCAAAGTAACACTAAGACACAGGACCAGTATCTGAATCCCAGGCAAATCTATAGTTCATACTTTGAATAGCTAAAATACACTGTTTGGATTAAGTTCCCAAAATATCTCTTCCACATACAGCGCTAATTGCATGTTTTTTTACAAGTAAAAAATAATTAAAAATAGGACCTAGATTCAGTAAAATTGAAAAGTAGATGAAATCTGATTTTTATTCCTAGAAACTCTCAAATTTGACCTACAATCTCAGGACCCTAAGGCCCTTGATATATCTTTGGTACTTTCACTGACTTCTCAGCAATTATTCTTCAAAATCACTAAATCTTGTTAAAGTCTGACTATACCATATTCTCTCTCTTTTCAAGCTCTACCTCTGTCATCAAACACACAAATTAATTAAAGCTATATTTTTAATGCTCATAATGGCTTCCTTCATTTCTTTATGGTGAATATTTACTTTATAACTTGGCTTCGTTGGCCTTAACCTAAAGAAGTAATCAATTTACAAACTTGAGAAAACATATCCACATGTCACTTCGGAACAAAATTCTCAAATCTTACAATAAAGATGACTGATAAGTCCTTGTAAATTCTACCCCCTAATATTGAACTTTCTCAATTGTAAGACAAGTCTTTGTAAGTGTATAGTAATAGCATTTGAGGGATAACAGAAGGAAAGAAAAAAATAGAGAAAAATATAAACAAAATCTTAAGTTATTATAGAATTTAGCTATTCTAATGTCTTATGAAAGAAATTCATAAAAATCAGGTATAATTTATATGTGAAGCAAATTTATAGCTAGAAAATTCACAAACATATTTCAACTTGAAAACAATTTCCAAAAGTTGATTAATCTTTAATCAGACATAGAAACAATAGAGCCCATAAGAATATCAAGAAAAAAATTTATCCTAGTAAAGACAATACTACCCCTTCTTTTCCATTGATTAAATTCATGGCTCAAAAGCTCCAGTTCACATAGATAATGTAAACATTTGAGATATATATTCACACACACACAAAATGACCTGCTAAACATCCCAACACTGTGTTACTCTGTTCTTTTTCTCTGTGTACTATGTTCATCTGCCTCTTATTTTCTCTTTTGTTATGAAATTTTTTTCTGTTCATTTAATCATGCATTTGTATACTGCTTCTTACAAATTTGTTCATTTTCTTAATTTAGCTTTTTGTTTTTTTCAATGTTCCATGCCTCTGTAACTTGCTTCAAATTTTAGAAATTTGTCTCATAGTTGTTATGTGTTTCATGTCCTTAGGTGAAGAAATAATATTTTGCAAGTCTCAGTGTTAGGGGGCAAAGAAAATGAGCTACTTTTTACTTACTTAGCTCCCAGCAATGATTAAATTAGATAAACTGAGAAGAAAGTCCCTATACCTTTATTAATTAATATCTTTCTTTAAACTGTGGAATGTATAATGTAATTATATATCTATAATAAAAAAGTTAGTATATCGTTACTGCTCTAGAATTTGTAAGACTTTCACATATAATTTTTCATAACAGAAATGTGAACCACTCTTCTCCACCCAATGCTCCTTCCATAATTTTGCCTGTTATTATTTTCAAAACCCATTGTCTAATGTATTTATTCTAATCTATTATATCCATTTACTTTTTGATTTTATTCATTTGGTCTCTCTCTACCCCTATCCTACCAAATGATTTAAGATTTTTGAGAGCAAGTATTTTGTTTTGTTTAATGCTATGTCTGCAGCATCCAGGACATTTAATGGCACAAAGCTGGACATCAATAAATAATGGTTGAATACATATAAAATGAAATTATCCCAAACTTGATTTATAAGTGAAGAAAAAATTAAGGATATAGAGTTTTCCTAAAGATACAGAGCTATTAGTACAGAGACAGTATTTGAACTCGTTTTTCCTGCTTTTAAATCCAAAATCCTTCCAATAAATATAATTTCCCATCTGTTGATTGTTTCCCATTTAAAGGCTTAAAGATGTGTTTTTCAAGAAAGTGAAAGGAATCTCTAGTTAATGAAATCATTCAAAAGAAAAAGGAAAATGATTCTAAGGTGTTATTCTCTGGGTATTTTTGTTTGTTTTACTTCTAGAGCAGATTCCATAGTTACTGAGAACTTGAGAGTCATCTAAATAAATCGTTCTAAATTAAAGTATATAGCATTAAAATATTGAAAAAGAAACCCTTGAAATTTTTTGAAGTGACAAGTGGAACATCATTTCCAGCACTGGGTTCCCTATAAGTGCAAAGCCTTTCTGTTTTATAACTGCTAAATTACTACAGAGGCTCTTATAATATAAAACTCAATTAGGAAAGTATTTGAAACAATGAGCTGTAGTTTTAGGAGGGAACTTAGAGTGAATTGGATGTATTTTAAACATTTATAAACAATGAAAAGGGAGAATTATGTACCTAGTGCAATTTGCTATGCAAAGTTTAAACAATGTGACTGAATTATATGCAAAATCAGTATATTTTGAAAGGAAATAACAAATACTGGTCTTCTGAAGGGGAGTACCCTGCTCATATTTTGGGAAAAATCTCTATAGTTTTTCAGTAAGATCCTTTACAACCTGCTAAGTTAAACATTGCCATATTAATTTACTATAGATAGAAAAAAAATTGCAAAGCTAATATTCAACATCTTTTTTGAATGTTTTCCATACTAATTTTAATTACAATGTTTGTAATTATTATCATTGTGAGCTATAGTTTAGAAATTACTTCTAAATTTAGATCATACATTGCCCATAAGAATATGTGTTTTATATTATTATGAATCTTATGAATGTATAGAAATGTATTTTATTTAAAATTCCAAATCTTGGGTAATAGAGAATATTAAAATATCATGATCAAATTTATACTCTAAAGCCAAGTTTTCATGATTCTTTGGAATAATATTATGTTTTCAAGTGAATTAATTATAGTTGCATTAAAAAAACAATGTGTTATTTTGTTTTTTAATTGCCATAAAAAGAATTTTACTATTCTCAAGTTTAGGTGGCTGAAAAAAATAAGTCAGTTATGAATTAATCAGTAGAAGATTTGAAGTTTTGAACTACCTCTTTTTTGTGTTGTTTTTCCTGTAGTTACAGAACTTAGAAAGTGGAAGTATATTTTGTCTGGTGCTAGATGTAGGAATGGATGAAGGAAGGGTATCATAAGAAGCAGAGGTAATATTTTTGCCATATTGAGATTACATGCAAAGGGAAAGGCATATATTACATATATAATTTTTTTCAAACTATGCCTGTTTTTTTTGTTCAAATAAAACCTAAAAATAGGAGCCCTGTGTTTTATTGAAATAAATTTGCTTTTGAGTGCATCCTCAGGAATAGCCACTTTTTTCTTCTATGCCATGTTTTTTAGGAAATAATAATAGCTAATACTTATTGAATGGCTACTATGTCTCAGGCATTTTCTTAAGCTTTTCACATAGTTGAAAGCATTTAAACTGCATGACAGTTCAGTGGAAGTGATTTATTTCCCCAGTTTTCTCATGGGTGTAGTAAATACCTTTCTTTTGATCACACTGATAGCATGGCAGAGTGAAGTTAGGAGTTAACATCAGGAATTTCAAAGGGTTAATGAACACCTACAACAAGATACCTTGAAGCATTAAGATGAATATTTCTATTGTCAATCCTCTTTTATAACTTTTCTTTAATATTTTTATGAATATAAATTTATTTTAAAATATGCATTTCTCTGAGAACCTTGAAACATTTATTTAGTACTCTGTTTTGAAGCCAGCAATTTAATCATGATATCATATTTTGAAATATTATAATTATTTCTGGCACATTTAAAATTTTTTTTCTATTTTTTTCAGTTACTTTACTTCCCAAATAACGCCAGACTCTATTGTCCTTGTACGAATTTAAAGATTGAAAATAAGACTAACATCCTCCTTGAACAGGTTCCCAGGCTCAAATAATCAGTTTTACATTTTTTATTTCAATTTCTTTCTTTCTTCTGATTTCTCAATTTTTATAGGCTCCATGAAAATATATATTAGTGTTTGTGCATATGTATGTTCATACGTGGTGTTATATTCTAAATATGTGTCTGGAATTTAATTTGTCCTATTTGTTGTTTTGCAACATTAGGATAATCCTTTCTAGCCCATATATTCTGGTATAGTTTTTCATCACTATGTTGTATTCCATTATACAGTTTACTTTTTCAATCCCCCAATTGCTCTTTTTTTTTTCCTTCTGCCACAAACAACGCCGCAGTGTTTTCTTATGCATGCATGTTTACTTGATTAACTCATGTAAGTTAAAAACTAAGAAGTGTCGCTGCTGTCTTATGGGATTTTTTTTATGGTTGAGGGTAAATTGCACTCAATGTTACTGTGACAATTTTTGTTCACACCAGATATTAATATTTGTTTTCCAAACTTCTGAATGTGATACTAATTATAATTTGAAGGATACAAATTTTTCTTTGTTTTGTATATGCTTGTATTTTTCAATTAAATGGCATAGGCTTTTTTCTTCTGTCTGATTTTATTTATTTGTTACCCTTAGAAAATTTCATTTTTAACTGGGCTCAGACTCAGAGGTGGAAGCTCTCAGGAAAGCCTCTGTCTCGTGGTGATCTGTTCTGGTGTTTTTTTTTGGCTTCCGTCATTCTCTTGGCCAAAAGTTTAGCATATTGTGCAGCTTCTTCCTTATTTTTCTTAGTACACTGTTTTTTTCAGAGCAACACGCCATCATTTTTATTGGAGGACAGGTGGAGTAACAAGATGCTGAATCTTGGACTCTTTGGTTCTAGGTTTCTTACCTTCTTTGTTTAGGGGCTTCCTCACAACATATGGGCAGACATCATCTTCTTTGCAGAGTCTGAAAAGTTTGTGGATTCTGCTAGCTCTTTGGGGCCCCAAGCGATGAGGCACAGTAGTATCAATGAATCCAGGAATATCTTTCTCCCCTTTTTTTACAATGACCAAGTTGAGAACACTGAGAATAGCATCCACAATGAAACCCCAAGGAGATTTGTGCTTTCTTTCTCCAGTCCTCCTTGGTCTGTAGCAGGTGTGCCCCCTACTCAGCAGCAGGTAGACATGGCCATGGGTCATGGGAAAACCTTGTTTGTCATTGCCACCAGTGATTTGGACCATGTAACCGTCCATTCTTCATGCACAGTGTCAGCAGCAACTTCTGTGGCCATATGCTTCTCATAAAAGCTATGAATTTTGTGTTCATCATCCACTTTAGTGAGTTTCTGGCAGCTGGTGCCTGGGAAAGAGATGTTCAGCTTTATCCTAAAGCAACCTACTGCCTCCAAGGCACCATGACAAAGAGACATGCATGGGCTTCTTTTTTAATTTATTTTGAAACCAAGATGCATTTATAAAAGCCACTCATTCATATATTTTGCTCAACTTCCTTTGGGAATATTTTTCATTTCCTTTTTTGTTTTATAGAAGTATTTGATACATTCTGTATAGAATTTTTAGATATTTGTTGTACATACTTTCTGCTAGGTTTTTAGTTATATTTATTCTATATGTATAGTATCTTTTGAAGTATAGAAGTATTGATTATTAAATTTGTTAGTTTTCTTTAGTCAAATTGATCAATTAGTTTTTTATGTTTTTATGAGAGCAAGGATACTATCTTTCATCTTTACAAATTCTACTATTTTTACTAGACCCCAGAACAGATTAAACATGCAAAAAGTATTCTCATGAATAAAATAATATATACATTATCCTATCTTTTTATAGCTTTACATTTTTCAAACTCTTATGTTTTTAAGTTAGTTTGATTTTATTTTTGCAAACAGTGCAAAATAGGATCATTTTTCCCAATTAGATAGCCAACCTTCTCATATAATTTTATGAATAAAAAATCATTTCCCTACAGATTGATAATATCTTTACACACAATTTCATTTGTCAAAGAAAAATTACACTGTACAAGTTAAACAAGCCAGGGAGACTTAAAGAGGGAGGCTTTATTTGGAAAAGGGGGTGAGGGAATAGGGAGAGAAATTGAATCAAACCTCCAGTGAAACAAAAGGCAGAAGTTTTTAAGCACTGAGGTGAGCTAGTGGAAAAGACCTGGAAGACATTAGGAGAAAGATTGGCCAATGTAATTAGGCCAATATGTTTGCTAATTGGTGCTTATTGAAATAAGGCTCTTATCCTCCACAGAGGCTGAGATATAGGAGCTGTAGCTTTCTTGATGACTACATTTCAGAGGGATACTTCCCAGGTCCTTGAGAAAGGCATTCCTTGGTTGTAACATTTGAAAAAACAAAACAAAACAAAACAACTGGGAGATGTTTATGTCTCAAGGAGCAGAGAAAGAATTTATAATTTTAAGTTTTCTAATGTAAATATTCTGAGAAAAGAGAGGTCAGGAGCCTAGAGTCAAGAAGAAATCTGCCTAAAGTTTAGCCAAGCTGAAGAGAATGTTGCAGCTGTCTTGGTCACATTATAAATTAAATCTCTTTCTGGACTTTATTCTGTCACATTAATAAGTGTTCATTTCTGAACCACTTCTCATTTAATTGCTATTGCTTGTTGATGCTTTACTATCCAGACATTAGAAACTCCTTTTTGCTGTCTTCTTTTTATCAAACTTTTCTTGATTTTTTTTTTTGGCAATTTTCTTATTGACATGAATTTAATTCCTGCTTGTCAGGTTCTATGAAAGATTATGTTGAGCTATGCATTGAGTGTAAAAGACATTGATGCTTACCTATACAAATTCCATTCTTCTCTCATTCCTTGCTAAAAACCCACCATTTTGTTCAATGCAATAATATACTCAGCTAAAAAGAAAAAGCAAAACATTTATCAGTGTCAGATAAATGGTAGCCAGTGATTAGTAAATGAAATTCCACTGAAAACATCTGGGATAATTGTGTTTTCTTGATATGGGTTCTACTGCTTCCTCATCATTACTTCATTTTTTTTTTCCTTGATAGGAAGGCAGGAGAAAAGTTGATGTTGGAATGAACATCAGCAACCAGAGTGGAATCATCCAATGATTCACACCACTACATCTACACACATGTTCCCAGGTGTTAACCTAAAAATTATTCATGCTCCAATCAAAATCAAACTCTCCCATGTGTACCCTAGATTCTAACCCCTTTTATCTGCATAAGGACATCCATGAAACAACACTTTTTCTCCTTACAACATTATAAGGTTAGTTTTTACTAAAAACAGTATATTTTTCCCCAGCTACAGCTATAATTATTTCATTTCCTTTGAACAAAACACACTTCAAAAAATAAAATAATTATGTAATATTTAAAAGCATCAATTCTTTCCCCATTCCTGCCTAACTCAACATCATTCTTTCTCACTCCACCACATTACAAAGACTATATAACTTATCAAAACACCAATTAATGCTACTAAAACCATAAGTCAATTCTTAGTCTTCACTTTTTGCATGGTATCTCAGAAACATTTGACACAGTCCCTCAATCTATTCTTTTCATTTCTTTCAGGTCATTTTATTCTCTTAATTTTCCTTTTAATTCAGTGGATACTCCTTTAAAAACACTTGAATTAGTTTCTCCTCCTCTTTATAACCTTATATTGTTAGACTGTTTTGGATCTCCATTCTTAATCCTTCCTTCTATCTGCATGTATTCTCTTGGAGATAAATTTCTGCACAGACTTTAAATGACATCTGTATAATCATGACCTCCAAATTTTTTCTGTAGGCTAGACAGTCCCAGACTTGTATATGTATCTCCTTACTTGAATTTTGCTTAATAGAATGTCAAAATGAACTCCTAACCTACTCAGCCACTACCCAGCATCCTATCTATCTCAGTTGATGGCAACTCTTCCTCCAAAGTGATTGTGCAATAATTTGGAGTTATTGACATTTCTAACCTACATTTACAGACCCACAACCAGCCCCCAAAAGGATTCTGTTTATTTTCAAAATACGCTTATGCTAAGATTAATGCAAGAGAAAGATAGAAGGAAACTGGGACATTGATCTCTTCGTGGAATAGCTTTACTAATCCATACAGGATCTGTCCAAAAATTTTGAATGAGTAAAATAAACTCTGATTTTGTTATGTTACTGTGAAAACATATATATGTCATATGCCATCAAATTTAATCTTAAGTGATACAGAGAATTGTTTTCTGTATAATATTCAGTGTATCCTTCCATGAACTTCTTACATACCTCACTGTATCCTTTAGCAATATATTCATTCTTTTCCTTATTATGTTCTAGTACAAGTCTTATAAAATTATCCCTGGAAACTTTATAGCTGTTATTGTGATTGCAAATACATATATTTTTTTCTTCTGTAATTTTTTTGCTAGTTTTTTTAAAGCTATTAATAGTATACTAGTAATGTCCTAGTGGTTGTTTTGCTTTGGCTTGGCCTTTTCGCATAATATTGAATAGAAGTCATGACAGTAGTATTTCTATCATTTACCTTTAAAAATATTAAGTCTGTTACAAATTATGATGCTTTCCATATTAAGACTTCATCAAATTAAGGTCTTTTTTACTAACTAGTTGTATGTTTTATTTTCTTTAATTAATCTGGCATACTTTAATTAAATTTTTTTCTGTATTTTAAGATAATCATAACTTATCTTCTTTAACTCTTGATATGGTAAATGCACATCCCTACACTTCTCTGGGTGTCTTTTATTCCCAGATGGACCTTGAACATAAAAGACTCATGGAGAATTTAGGTATGTTTTGTTATCTTGAGTTGATGTCTTCTTTTTTATCCAACCATATTGTCATATAAGCCTAGCTTGTAAACATTCTGCTGCTCTTCCTACTCATGTATTCTACTCTTGCCTTAAAAGTAGAACAGTATAAGGAAACTTAAGAAATATATGGTGGAGGGTGGCTTGGAGCTAGAACTTTATCCCATCCCAGTTCACTAAGTGGAAATACTATTGTCTATGAGCAGATCTCCTCATTAAAAACTGCTAAGAATTTAGAAAATTAGGAACAGATTAGGAATTTTGTCTGAATTCCTTCTTGTTATAAAATATCCACGTAATTGTAATCACATTTTGAAAGTTGCTGATTCTAGACTAGTGCAAATGATAGACTAAATTACAACTTTAGATTGTTCTTATTTTCTAGGCCACATTTACGGGATTAGCTTGCACAGTATTCCATTACCTGCCTCATCCTTACTATGTCATTCTGGATCCATCCTTCCAACATTTTTCATGCCAGTTACCAAACATATCAGACCATCCTGTCTCATACGAGTCTGAATATAAAAGTAACTGTGCTTGAGTATATGTGTGTCACATGACCAAAATAAATATGTTTTTGTTTTCACTACAAGATCCTAGTAGAATTTTAATGATTTTACTTTTATTAATTTGGAAAATTAAGATTTTGCTCTCAAGCAACTTAATAAATTAGTCTTTAATATTTATATTGGACAATATTTAAAAAGCTTTACACTTTTCCACTCTTAGGCTGTAATAAACATATATATTTGAGTTTACGTCAATGAGAAATTCAAGGATTTCCTAATATAACCTTGCTAAACTGTTTTCTCATTGATGCATGGTACCTCTTACAAAGCCAGTGGTCTTAAACATTTGAAAGGCATGGGCATTTCCAATGTGAATAGGTCACTTAGTAATTTGCATTTCTTTACTTTCAGTATCTTTTTCTTAAACTAGCACTTCCTGTATTGGTGATTATTTTAATACAACAGACCATTCATTTGTCAGGAATTCAAATCACTCCGATGAAAGACAGAATGTTAGAATATCTAAATTCCAATTAAATGTACTGTTGCACTCTATTCCTGTCTTCGAGAGAAACTGGGAACAAGAACCACAGGCTGTGACCTAAAAGATGCTTTGATTGATAAGGCATGGCCTTTCCTTTAAGTTTTAAACATGTAACTAGAATGGAAAGATACTGTAATTGTAATCAATTTGCGCTTGAGAAATGAAACGTACTTAGAGGTAAATGTTATTTAAACAGTTTTTTTCAGGGAGGGAATTTGTAGATTTATACTTTTTCAAGTTATATGAAGATAATGCAGCAATCTATTTTTGCTTTAAGCTATGTGTTTAAAGTCTTTTATAAAAGTTCTATTTCCATCAGTGGAAAATTAGGTAGCTGAACCGAGTTTGCTTCTTTCATTACCAGAGACTTCAAATAAATTACCACAGGGACAACAATTCCAAATCACTGATGCCAAATGAGAGTCATTGGATTAGACTTAGTGAGTGAGCTGCCCAAGAAGTGATATCAAAAAAGAGAGAGAAACTGTTAAAGAATATTTTACTTAATGATAAATTATTAATTTGAAATATAATTGAAATTTTAAAATCCAATTAGCTTTGAACATCAATGCCTAATATTTAAATTAAGAAGAAACATATATTTAAAAAATAGAATCCTTCTAATATTTTTTAGATGATACTTTGGCAAATTTCTGCAGAATAACTTTAGAAAATTGTTTTGAGTTTTTTATTTTACTTTTTAAATAAATTATTTTATCTCATTTGAAAAACTCTAAGGGGCACAAAATCTTAAAATTTAGTCACATGCAAAAAAGCGTACAACTCATGTTTCAAGCTAAGAGATGAAAGTTGTCTCGTTAAAGTTTCTCGACTAATAACTAGCACAGAATTAGACTGTGTGCTCTGCCTAATCAGTCAACTCCTTACCTTCCCTCTCCATTGCTTCCTAGGCTAACTTGTCTTGTAGTTATAAAAATATCCATACCCAGGACTAATGAATCTGAAAATAGGTAGTGTTTCCAATATTACATTTAGCAACAGAAAAGATTTCAATGAGTTCTTCCCCAATAATATATCTGAGTGAATTGTCTCTCTCTGTGTGCGTGTGTGATTGTGTGTGTGTGTGTGTGTGTGTGTGTGTGTGTTTAACTTTTTTCCTTATTCTTTCAACAACCCCAAATAACAATTTGTTGATTGCAGAAAAAGAGGACTATCCTGGAGGTGCCTTTACATTACATTGTAGTAAACCCAATATAACATATTATCAATTCAATATAGTCATAACAAGCTATCACTATTCAGTTGAATGCCATACATTTATTTACCACCAACATTGTGCTGGATGATGGGTTTCTAAACTGTTTCTTGGTGACTGGCTGAATTGACAAGTTGTTAATGCACTTGTTCCCTCACTCCTATAACCACCACAACACTCCTACTCTTAATCTATTTCATATACAGGGAATTTTTTTTAAAAGTGTGGCTAAGCCTTAACAATAAGAAATTTGGAAGTTATTTTCATTCTATTGTAAAATGGTTTTATAAAATTTTCCTGTTATGGAAAGAGCTTATGGGAACATTGTGGAGAGCGAAGAGTAAAGAAATGTTGACTACAACAACCAAAGATATTTGTTTCCAGCTGTATAATAATTTTGGCCAAATAATTTTTTTAAAGATTTTATTTATTTATCTGACAGAGAGAGACACAGCGAGAGAGGGAACACAAGCAGGGGGAGTGGGAGAGGGAGAAGCAGGCTTCCCACTGAGGCTGGAGCCTGATGCGGGGCTCGATCCCAGGACCCTGGGATCATGACCTGAGCGGAAGGCAGACACTTAACGATTGAGCAACCCAGGCGCCCCTTAGCCAAATAATTTTAAGATTCTCAAAGTTCTGTTTTGTTTTATGGACTATGATTTTAAAGTTTTCATATTTACAATGAATGATTTTCAAAGTTTCATCCATGTTTTCCTTTTTTGAAGATACATTCAAATATTGCAATGGCTGAGTACATGCAAACCATTATTTCTCTGTGTAAAGAAAGAGCGTATACTTGCAAATGTTTCAATTGAAAATTAATGTGCTAAATTATATTAGAGTATAATCACACTGTAAATTAATGAAATAATGTAAGAAAGTGAAGAACCACTTGCATTTTCCAAAATGGAATTCCCAAGTGCTTCTTCAGAAATATTTTGGATTAAAAACAAGAATTTAGCTAATCAAATATGATTAGATAACAGATGTTTTCAAAATTTACAGCAGTCACTTCCATTTGAGTTATAAATCTTAAAAATGACAAATGCCAACTAAGTAGCTTTACCTCTTTAACCATAGATTTTTCAGGGAAAAATTTTTATTTTTATATGTTTCTTTATTTATAAGAATTTATATTTTGTCCATAAAATAGGGAGCATGGCTCTCTTACTACACATTATTCTAAATAAAATTTTTTGAAAAATTAAAAATAATTGTTTAATCTTTTTTAAAAGTTTTTATTTAAATTCCAGTTACTTAACAAATAGTGTAATATAAATGTCTCTTATAGCATCCTATATTGATAGGCAATAAGTCATTCTTGGAAGTCCTAATAATTTATTAGTGTAAAAACTTTGTTGTGATAAAACCTAGGTTTGATCCCAACTTTGACATGAATTAATGTACTTGTAACATCCTTAGGTTGTATAAATCCACTGAGCCTGCTTTTTGGTGAGATAGGAAGTGTTTTATTGTTTTTATTTCACTTGATTTTTGTGAGGATCAAATAATGCCAATACAAATGATTTTTTTCCCTTACCTGGAACTAAAATTCAGCTTGATCAGTATAAATATCCCTAGTATGTCCTATTATTTCAGGTAGGAATTCAGGCATATGCATCACACACACACACACACACACACACACACACACACACACACACGCACGCACACACACACACACTTCTTTGAATTATGATTACTTTCAAACATTGTTTGCAGGGTCCATCCTAGTTACCAGCATCAAACAGAGAGATAATTGGAAACTAGCAGTTGCTGCCAAATATGATTCTCTTTGAAAAAGGGCAGTGACCCTTTTTCTTCTGCACTGATGTTGAAGATTCCCTGGTATCTATCTTTGCGTTTGGGGATGGGGTGAGGGGAAAGTAGAGGAAGACTCATCTTATGCTCAAGTGTGCTTAACACATACCATTTTATATTTGATCCCTAAATTATTTTACTTATGTGTTTTTTTATACTTATACTCAGTCTTCTATTAAGGAATGTTTCTAGTTCTAGAATTGTTGAGTCCAGAGAGAGCTTCCACTCTGTGCATATCTACATGATGTAAACACAACCCTTAACACCACCATGGGAAGAGGCCCTGGCTTTGAACCTGGTCCCTCATCTCATAACCTCTCTCCACTTGAGTTAATTCCTCCCAAGAATTCTTTGTTACTTTTCCTATACTCAAATCTCTGCGAGATTATCTCAAGTATCAGAGACATTTTAATAATTTGAAACTTAAAGAGAGAAGTAATTTAAAATTCTTCTCTTTTAGGAGTCTGCTTTCAAGGGATGCAAGTTTATCAGCACCCCCCCTGCAACTTTGAGATATATCAGCCAAATGTTGAAGGGGTGGGGCAACTTTTGCAATGCAAAAATGCCCCTGCTGCAAGTGTTTTTGAAGAGAATTTAAATAAATTGTCAGCTACCTAATTTTTTCTCTCTTAAGTTATTTAGAACTTTTAAACAACAGAATTATGGAAGACTTTGTTTATAACCTGTTTTTTCCCCCAAAAGGCATATAAATAAATTAGAAAATGATCAGTAAGTTTAAAAAAATAGATTAGATATATGGTGTGTGAAAGAAAAGTAAGAAAAGCCAGAGGTAGTTTTAATATGCAAATACAACAGTCATAAAACATTCTACACATTTGCTAAAATGAACCAAAAATTTGATTGTAAAATTCCTGACTGTCAAAGCCAAGATCCATATAGAGATTTAGAATGTCCCTGTGGGCTAACAACAAACAGTTCCTCAAAAGAAGCACAGCTCTCCTGATACTAAGACAGAAATAAATGTCTCCTGTGGGCCCCATAATAGAAGAATCTTAGAAGTGGTAGAGATATTAGTGTGCAGCCAGTCCAAAAGCCTGTTCAGTTCCTGGATGCATTCTGCTCTGGCCTTTCTAAAACATCCTATCTCTATTTGAATAAGTTCATTGGCAGAAAGCTCAGCACTAATAAGGTATTTCATTATTTAGCAGACAATTTCTAGTTTTTAAAAATGTATTTCTTTTGTTTAGCCTCCTTCTATGTATAATCCTTTCATCATAATTTTAACTCTCTGGAGTAAAGTAGAACAAGAGTACTCTATATTCTGGTTTTAAATAATTTAAGAATAGCTGCCACTGCTCCCTTATTCATGCATACATTCATTAAAAAATATATATTGTGTTTCTAAAATTTACCGTACAAAAAGTTTGGTGGATATAACTGTGAACACTGAAAAACAAGGCTCTTATTTTGACTAGGTTTACAAAAGAAAAACAAATATATTTTTACATAGTCCCTTCCTTGGGCTGAACATCATGGGTTTACCTTTTCAGAGGCACTCTTTGTCCTTCACTGTCATGCTCTGTGCCTTGGCAGCTGACTCGATTGGAATATATAAATGGATCCCTTGCCTTTGGGATTCTGGATGGTTGGGGTTCAGACAGTGGTGGACAATAGGAAGAGTGGACTGCGGTCAGTTATTTATTCCTTCAGTCAACTCCCTGTGAGAATACTATCAGCTGGCTTCATCCATCAACCTAAGGCCAAGCTTTGGCAAGGCAGCTTTGTTTCCAGTGTTTCATAACCAATCTGTTTGCCTAGGATCCCCCAGTCTTCCTAGTTCAACGGTACTCAACTTCCCTTGTGGTTTTCCTGTGCTTTGAACAGCTTTTTAAAAGACCTGTATAACTCTCCTAAAATTACTTATTTTGTTTGTTTTGTCCTAGGACAGGGACAAATTACAATACCATCAATAATGCCTAGCATGTAGTAAAGACATCTAGTAAGTGCTGAATAAAGAATTTAGGGGAAAAAAAGAAAAACCTGAAACCTGAGAGCACAGATTTCATTATATTCTGGGTCTCTCCCTCCCCCTCCTCCTCCTTCTTTTGCCTACTCTTTTGCTCTCTTTCTCTCTACACACACATAACCACACGCACACACACCTGTGTATTACACTGAGAACCTTTGTGATGCTTACAATCCTGATATTGGTGATTTGCAAATTAATAAGCAATTATTTATGTGCTTCTTCATTGAACAAATGTCCTTTCTTATCAATATTAATACATTATAGAGAAAACTTGAAGAGTTCAAAATTAAATTAACAGAAACCGTTCATGTAGCCATAAATACAATCATCTTTAAATCCTGGTTTCAATTTTTCTGGGAATACTTTAATTTGTCAAGGACAGGCTTATAATGTGATTTCTAAAACTGTGTAATATATATGTACTGAAAACACAGCAGTGGTTCTTTCATTGTCTTTAGATGGGTGTATTTTGTGATTGATTGTCTACATACTTACTTGGATTTATTTTCATAAAGATGGCCAAAAATGAGAATAGGAAAAATTACTGATGGAGATCTTCCAGCTTTTGTCCCCAAATA
The DNA here is from genome assembly GCF_037043125.1 of Eumetopias jubatus. Lineage (NCBI taxonomy): Eukaryota > Metazoa > Chordata > Mammalia > Carnivora > Otariidae > Eumetopias > Eumetopias jubatus. Next base: position 167,865,020 of record NW_028274809.1, on the reverse strand, counting down.
TTCAAATTACATTTTTAGCTGCCTAATCGTAACAGGTAAAGTGATTGTAAAAAATATCCAGCAAGTCATTTTCTTGATATGAGTCCTTTCTTAATAGAATATTTATATTTGATGAAAACACACTTGATTTCATTCAGTGAATGAAATCATATTATAAAACACATCTAATGGTAATACTTCTGTGTCCTGTAAGAGTAGATACCTAATTTGTCATGATGCATACTGTATGCTTAGTGCATACACTGAGTTTGGAACATACTAAATGTTTGATGAATATTTTATAACTGATTGATTAAGGAAGGATACATTTGTTAAATGATTGTCATGCATTATGGAGGTTATTAAAAACACGAACTGTTCCTTGAAATAAGTGTAGACTTATTAGTATACCATATTTTTGCCTACCATCTTATTAATCTGGAAATGCACAACACATGGACAAAGGGATTAATATTTTGTATACTTTTCAGTAAGTAGTAAGAGTGCAAAACAAAACAAAATTATACTCAGAAATTGATCATTTCTTTGAAGAGAAAAATAAAAGAGAATACCAGTGTTGTTTTCCTTAATGAAGTCCGAGGTAAATCAGGAATTATGGTTGTAAACTTATGAAAAAGTTGGAAAGTTTTACCAAATTCAAAACATTCAATTGTGACTACCTTCTATTTTCCCATAGAAAATTTTGTTATCATCTAGTTCATAGCAGAAATAAATAAGTGGACAAGCAACAGCCTCCTCTGAAGTTTCTCAAGATGTTTCATCACCAAATATGAAGTAGGGCATAGCAGTGTTTTTATAAAATAAAGCAGGCTACAACTTTGGAGAATGGCAAATGGAATCATTGAGAGATAGGACCATAGCCCTAGTGGTGTCTCAAGGCTTGATCAAAAATGCCCCAGGCCACAACTTTTTGCACATTATGTGATTTTTTTTTCAAGCATGTGGCCCACTTGTATTCTTGTTTAATCCAGTTGGGTGTGCTTGTTTAATCCAGTAATCTAATTACAAATATTTTCTAATATTTGTAATCAGGAGCATTGTAATTTATATTTGTGATCACTTTATTATAAATTTTAATAAAAGAAAAATTAACACATTTTTACACTGTTAGGTTTATATGATCACTTTTGAGCCCCTGAGGTTAATTCTACCCAAACATCATAGCTTTTATAAAAGGGGAATGACTTGTGTTAAGGATAAGTGGGGTCTGTATAACGTTATCAGCCAAATCTATGTTGATGATAAGTCATATGTCTTGATAAATACTGCTTTCTTAAATGTCAGGCATTTACTACTATGGCCAGAATCTGACAACACAACAATAGTCTTTAGATCAGAAACAGGCATAGATTTTGTCCCTTTGCATTTGGAATTTTTCTTGCTGCTTTAGTCATTTTACTAACACTCAGATAAAATAGCTTCATATTTTTTTCAAATTTAACTTGTCTTGGAGTGTGGGGACAAAGTAACATAATTCATTTCTCTTAAGAAATGTAAGCATGATTTTTAGGTAGAGAGTCTTTAATATAAGTTGCTTATGAGAGACTTGGCATGTCAGGATTCTCTTGAGTCTAATCTGCTAAAATTCTCACCTCCATGTCTCAACTGGAACCGACTTCACATTTCATGATGCTTTCCTTCATCTGGATGAGCCCAATGTGGCCTAGCTCCATATACCAGTTGAAAAAGTGTGTTAGGTACTAACAGTACATGAGTGCCTGACTTTATTTAGTTAGTTCTTGAAAACCATTCATGCTCTAAAACTACCCACATAAATCAGTATGTAATATGTGATCCAAGAACTGTGTGGAAGGAGTTATTTTGGGAGCAGAAAGGCCTTTCCCCAGTATCTTGAAATCATACTAATTTGAAAAAAATCTATTATGACAGCTCATAAACTCAACCCTGTTACACAGGAAACTACTTTTGAAGTGGGTGAAAATATATTTTCCAACTTTGGGCAGAACTAAAAATTTAAGAATCTAAAGATAGCTATTTTATGAACAGCTATTTTAAGACACAGATTTGACTTTGGATGAGAGGTGAATGAATGTAGGGGAGATAAGTTCACTCATGAAGAGTAGTTTCTGCAGGTATTTGGATAGAGTTGAGCTCCTTCTTCAGTGGAGTGACCACTTGACTAAAAGATTAAAGCCGGAGGGGATACTGACTCTATATACGAAGTAAGACAGTGTGTTGAGATTAATATCACCCTATAGTATTTGATAGATACCCTCAAACTTCCTTCTTAAAGGCAATCTTGTTATGGAGGGTTTTAATAAGTGACACAGCCTATTTATAGAAAATTACTTAACTTCCTTTCCAACTCTAACTTACTTTCAAGCATAAAAGCCCTATTTTTTTTCCTATACATTATAAATAAATTACAAGTTTTTTTTTCTTTCCTTTTCTCTGTTTTCCCTTTGGGAATCCAGGTTTTTTATGATAATATTTGGGAAGAAAAAACTGAGCCCTTTTGTAGAAAATATATTATTTCTTACAAATAGAAAAATAATAGCATATAATACAATTAACTGATACAGTCTTTAGGATGGCTGAGCAAACCTACTTAAAGTTGTGTTTTAAGGAATGCTTCCCAGAGCCATGTCACAGAGTTTTGTCACAAAGATACTACTCTCTCTCCTATAATCAGAAAGCCCCTAAATGATATCCACACCAAGTGCCACAGTAAGAAGCTAAGATATATAAGGTGGCCAGTTCCTAGTTAAAAACTTAAGTGTGGTTTTTCAGGCCTGACCATAAGCAATCACAAAGGCTTCACCTGAAGGTCTTATGAAAAAGCTGCGTGCTCCACACCAGACTTGGTACACAGCCCCAAACCCAAGTTCTATAAAACTGCCAGAGTCTTTTGTCTGGGCTCCCTCCACAGATAAACAACCCATGAATGCACTGATCCATCTGAACCTCGACCTGTGCACTATTCCACAGGGGAAAATGGAAAAGAGGAAGCCAGCACTTTCTCCAGTTTTAGACTCTTGCTTATATTATTTCAGTAAGTGATTAGAGCCTTAACTCTCATGTTTGGCTTGTGGATTTAATTGGTTCCTCTGACACCTGAGAGCTCAGCTTGCTCTCTCCCAGCTCAGCTGAGCTCCTGATAATATGGAAATCACCAAAAAAGGAAGCCATTAGTGCAGAACTGTGCAATACTAGTTATGCTCTGTTATCAGCACATTGACTGGCTCAAATCTAGCCTCTCGGCACTCATGAAGCAGATGTCTGAACATTGAGACATCCACTAATGCTGACGCTGAAACTCCTAAAATGTGAACACTCCTGGGCCTTGAAACAAAAACAGCAGCCAACGCCTGGCATCTGCATCGTGTTCACTTTCCAGATCTTGTGACTACATCGGATTGGCTAAGCCCCAAACGCACCAGACTCCTAACTCCAAAATAGTCTTGAAAATGTAGTTTCTACCTGTCCAAGCTTTGAATGGCAGGGAAAAAACATTAGGAAGAGAAAGGAATAGATATGACAAAACCTATCCAACACAGTCAAATTGTTGCCAATAACATCCACACCAAAACATTTTTCACATTTAAACTTCAAAATAATAGTGCCCGACTAAAAAAAAAAAAAAAATTGAAATGATTTCCAAAGTAAGGAAATTGAACTCAGCATTTCAACCTTGAGTGAAGATTATTCCTCACTTAATTCAGTCAAAATCCCATCTACACATACAATGTACTATAGATAATTTTTTTAAAAGTGAAAACCTACAATACAACATACCCTGTACAACATATTAATGGAATGAGGTGATAGCTCTTGCCATGACAAAACCAACTTTTACTTCATTTATGAGGATACTCTCATTCAACTTAAAAATCCAAGTTGAAAAAAAAATTTGTTGTTACTTTAAAAATGTTCTACTCTATTCTTGGTCTCTGTTCCTCGGGGGTAAGAATTCAATCATAATTTGTATCATTTCCCTTTATATGATATATCTTCCTTGCTGTGCTCACAATTGATTTGAAAATTTTTCTTTATATTTTCCTTATATCTGTGATGTGTTCAAATGTGGTTTTCTATAGATTTATCATACTGGCTGTTTTTTCACTACAATTCTTGGACCTGAGGATTGAACTTACCAAAACTTTGTATGCTGCACCCCCACACACCCCATCCCCCCACACAAAACACATTAACCAAAAACAATGTTTCTTTCCTTTCCTTCTAGGATTGTAATTACATTTAAGCTTTATATAACTTCACATAGAGGTTCTGCTTATTTTTTTTCTCTCTCTCTGTGGAATTCTATTAATGTACCTATCTTTAGGTTCAGTAATATAAACGTACCTGTCTTCAAGGTCAAGGATCTTTTCATTGCTACAAAGTAAATAATAAATTTTTATTTCAGTTTTTATATATATTTTTTCAGTTTGAGTATTTCCATTTGATTCTTTTGTAGAGTTTACGTATCTCTGCTGAAATTCTCCAACTTTTCATTCATTATATCCATCTTCAATTGAATCATTTAAAAATATTTTAACAATTTTAAAGTATTTTAATTTAACTTAATTGCTAATTCCAATATAAATATTGTTATTTGGTCTACTTCAGTTGATTGTTTTTCTCTTTTTATCATGGGACATATTTCCTACTTTCTGGAAATCATATATTTTTAATCTGGTATATTTTTATGATGTATAGGTAAAAGTTCTGGATTCTGTTATCTTTGTTGAAAAGTGTTAGGCTTATTCAGGCAGGTTGCTAAATTTCTGGTATATCACCTTGATGCTGCGAGGCCTTTCTTTTGGGTGTTATCCGATAGTATAATAATTTTGATTTTGCCCTTAGGCCTAGGATGCACCTCTTAGTTCTGAGATGTGTTCCTCTTAAAGTTGGATTGTCTGGAGTTTCAATAATAAGTCCAAGGTGTTCATCAAAGCCCTGTAAATTAGCAGTAATTGAAATGCAGACTCTTTGACAAGCTTTCGGCAGCTATTAAATTTATACATATCACTTTTAGCCTGCAAGGTGTTAATTTCTGCTATATTCCTTAAAGTTTTACTTTGTAAATGTATGATTTGAAAACCAGCAAATTTGAATTGAGTTTGCCATGTTTTCAGTTCTGAGTTGCTTCCTCTTCTCTTTTCTAGACCTCCCCTGTGTTTCTCAGCAGTTTTGCCAGCTCCGATTCCAACCTATGAATCCTCCGTCTAATGAAGCTGCATCTTTTCTCTTGTGCTCTTATCTCCTGTGTTCCGTATGAATTGAGGAGCACCCTGAAGTAATACGCCAGTTAAACATGGAGTCCCCTTAGTTTTCTCTGATCGTTTTAAACGATATAACTTTTCCAATTTCCTGCCTGTTTTTATTTGCTTTCTTATGCCCTCAAACATTTGTTTAATTTAATTTAACCTGGAATTTATAAGTGTTGTCAGGGGAGAGAGAGTTTAGTGTAATCTGGGGGATTTTTCTTTATTTCCAAAAGGAGAGCAATTTTTTTTTAATTTTCTAATAATGCTGGAAATATCTCATTGATGATATTTGTCAATGTTCCTTCTACTATATATCTTATATTATGAAAAAAGATAAAAATGATAGAATGTGGATATGGATGAAATATAGGAAAGTCTAGGGCATCCCTTTCAATGATAAATCTTCAGATTTCTGAAACCTACAAATGAATATCATATTTTCTTCTACCTTTAAAAGATACAAGTTTTGCTCTGATTTGTACAAAAATAAGTATTTGTTTTGCTCACCTAAAAATATATATACAAATGATTTTTCTTTATAATGATGTGTTTTCTTTCCAAAAGGAAGCATTCTAGTATGAATAAAATGTTAATTTATAAAATGTAACATGATAAAAATGAATTTAAGTTTTACTGGAGGCAGCAAGATAAAGAGACAAATAGATTTGTAGCCAGCATTCATTAGATGTTATAGCATTGGCTCATTATTATATCTCATTGATGTTTGTTTTCATCTACAAAATGGAAATTTTCTTAAGATTATTGTGAGTCGGCATGAGGATATTAAGGGCCTTTATATTGCCTGTCACCAAGTATATCCTTCATAAATATATTTTAACCTTTCTCAACTAAGTCAGAATCATTTATAGGAAGATACAAAATCATATTTCATGACTAAAACTGCATGCGTTTACATGTGTTAGGAATAATCATTCTGTAATTCTTGCTTGAATTTTTTAAACCATATTTTCCATTAATTAACATGGCACTGTTTGACCCTCAGTAATTCTTTGAATTTTTTCTTTGTTTTCAGAATAAGAATTTGTACATGACTAATGCAGTAAACAAACTGACATCAGCCAGATTTTTAAAAATTGCTCACTTAAGAATCTTTTGTTTATCATTATAACATCCCTTATGAAAAATACATTAGTCATGAAAATAATTGACAGTTAAGAAATAAATATTCTTTCTATTGCTTTAATTCATCACAAAGTTTTTGATCCATTTCACTATCTATAAATATTTAAATTTCTAGTGACCTCTTTCTTCCAATGATTTATTGTTTATACTTCATAAATTTCTATTATCTATCATTATGAAACAGATATGCATACTTTTTTCAAGAGTTAACTGAGAGTCAGCTTGTACTAATCAATAATCATCATATTAATCATTGTCATAAAAGAACAATATTAAATCCAAGAGCAGTGTAATTTATTTGAAAGAGCCTAGAAATATGAAATAACTCACACTGATTATGTTTATGATTTTTCTGCCAATTCAATTGAAGAATATTAAATTTATCAAAATCTTTTTTAAGATGTAAGGAAATTTTATGCTTGGTGACATTAAGTGATTTGTTCAACTACGTCATGGCAGTTGTGCAACCAGGATTTAAATCCAAACCGTTCTATGAAATCTGTTATTAAAAAATATCTTTTAAAAGGTATATAATAAAGCCAAAAAATAAAAATAACTTCCTTCAAGCTCATGCATCCATCTAGCTATTGCCCAAACTTCCTAAGGAAAGACTACTGAAAAGGGCCAACCCTCATTCTCTCTTGTTCTATCCACCACTTCATTTTTTAATCTGCCACAAAAGGTTTGCAGCCACACTTCTCTAGGATTACTGATCTCTTCAGTTCTAATTGTTAGTCCATATTTAACAACTAAGATGTTTTTATCTGTTACAAAATACCCCAACCAATTAACCAACCAAACAGAAAACAACATTACTCACTGTGGTTTATACTAATCATTTTTGTGAATTTTTACAATTTTTATTTTCTACTCCCTCTCCGCACTCCCAACCCCTACTTTACAAGGATTTTGGAGGCAGGTAGCTGCTGTTATAAGTGAAGTAACACAATAATATCAGAGCTGGGCTCTGTCAGTATCTTGGCTTGTTCCTCCAGATCAAATGCTGGTTGCCACAGTTCCAGATTATATATCCATATTCAACTCCAGAAAAGAGCACATGAAGTTTGTATGTTATCCCTTTATTCAAGTATGCAAAACCTCTCTCTTGAAACTCCCCAATTTTCTCTTATATCTCATTGACTAAAGCTGGGTTATGTGGTCATTCATTGCTTCACAAGAGAACAAGATTCTAATTTTTTCCTACATCCTCAAGTTAACATTCCCTTAACAAAGAAAACAGTGGGAAAATGCTATTAGGTAGACAATTACAGAATCTTCTCTACAATAAAATTATTTCTAGACTTTATCTTATTAGCATTTGTTTGTTTACCTCATTGAAATTCTCTCATTTTATGTTCCATGATCCCAGATGCTCCTTCCTCCCACTTCTCTGGCTGTTCTTTATCATTTGCATTGTATTCTTATTTCTTTCTCAAATCTAATATATTTCCTCCTCAAAAATTCAATCCTAGATTCTCTTCTCACTAATCACAGAAGTTTTAATGGTTCTGCTTGCATATGCTCAATTTCTGATATTTGTATTTCCAGTTCACTCTCTTCCATTCATTACTTCCCTTAGACTCTGGAAAGAACATCTGCTGACATGGGCCCCAAGCTAAAGAGGGCCCACCCCTCCTTCTCTCTCTCTCTCTGTCTCTCTCTCTCTCACACACACACACCCCCACACACTACAGCACACAGAATCAAGAGTAAAGGAACAAAATATTTCTTTCCATTGGTTGCTCTAAGTCAGAGAAACAAATGCTGACTGCTTAAGAATGCTGTGGAGAGAGCTAGGGCACACCACTGCCAGTATCAGAGAGATACAGCTTCAGAATTCAGGAAGAATTTAATTGGCAGAAGTGAAAAGCTGTTTAATTTACCTTTTCAAGTCTTTCCACTCAGACCGCATGAATTCCGTGATTCTTGTATAATAAAGTACTGTTTTCCAATAGTGCCAAGCATCCATTTCCTTGTTTCTCCTTCTGTTCCACATCTTGGTTCCAGTGGTACTCTGTTAACATGACGTTTACAACCATTGATTGTGATGGCTGAGAAAGGTTTTAGAATATTATATAATTAATATCACTATAGCTAGATAGCTAGGTAAATGTATATGGCATATTTGAAGAGTGATACCAATACATTTTTTGAGAACTGGATAATATTGAGTACTAGAACTATGAATAATTATATACTCAATAAATATGTAATATAATACACTCAGATTTTTCAAATAAATAACTAAAATTTTAATGCTATTTAATGAACTTAAAATGATTATCTTTGAAATTACGTTCATGGTTCTAAGAGAGATGATACCATTCTAAGAGTAATGAAAAATGAGTTTTTCGGCAGCAACCAAATTTGGACTCAAAGTCCAGAATCTCTTTTTTTAACTGGCAGTATGTAGTTTATATTTGTCACCATGAGACACAGGATCAACAAATAGCTATTATAGTTTTTACATCAAGTCAAAGATTACATAGAATATTTTTTGACTTGCCTACATTTTGAATATCTTTATGGCCACATTATTATCTTAACCTGCAGCTATTCTCAAACACTCAGTGAGGATACTGATTAATTACTGTTGTTGCAATAACATTTACTTTAAACAAGATGCTACTAAATTAAAGAAGTCAGAGAAATAATGGTGCCCTTCGTATGAAATATATATATACTTATGCATATACATATATTTCCAGATATGGGTGGATGGGGACAAATGGGTGAAGGTGGTCAAAGGGTACAAATTTCCAGTTTTATGATAAGTAATTTGAGGACTAATGTACAGTATGGTGACTATAATTAACATTGTATTGTATATATGAAAGTTGCTAAGTAAGTAGATCTTAAATGTTCTTACCACACACACAAAAATGGTAACTATGTGGATTAATGGGTGTGTTAACTAGCCTTATTGTGGTCATCATTTTGTAGTATATATGCACATTAAATTGTCACACTATACACTTAAACTTATACAATGTTATATGTCAATTGTAGCTCAATAAAGTAGGAAACAATTCTTTTGCCTTCACAAGTTTGCAGGCTTTTGGTTATGTAACCAAAGATTACAACATAGTCCTTCTATTTGGCCGTTGTGAAGAGATGGTTGTCAAGGCAGGATGATATAACATATATGATTTTTTTTAGTTTAATTTGTAAATTTTTAGTTAGCATGTTATATTTAGACCTCTGTTTGGATTCTTGCCCCAGATAAAAATACAGAGAAACACATTTCCTAAAGAATGTCCCTCTTACAAAACATACAAGAGTGAGTTCATGTTCTTTCTTTCCAAACTTGCTTTTGCTCTTATGTATGTTAGCTCAGTGAATGGGACCATGATTCGCCTAGTTGACTGAGTCTGAAACACTGGATACATTTGAGTGGTGCACCATATACCATGCCCTCTCACTGATTCAAAGACATTGCTCCAACAGTTTTTCCTTCTCACTCTCGTACATCTTAATTTTTTTTATTATCCACTCTATCACTTTCATCGGTGCAAAAGCATGGTGTTCTTTCTCGTATTTTACTGGAAAGAAGGCTTTCTCTTGACTGCACTTCCTTGTTTTAGGTATCACTCCATTACTTTGCTCCCTATTGCAATGAGTCTTCTTGAAAGAGTCGTTTATCTTTCCTGACATTAATTCTTCCCTTCCCAACACCTCTTAACCTTATCACCATTTACTTGTCTTGGTTTTTGCTTCTTTACTATTACTTTCAAATATACTGTCGATTTCCACCTATTATGTTGATTGTGTTTATCCTTATTTCCTTGATAAAATATAATTCCCATGCTGTCAGGGATGGGAATTATATTTTATATAATCTCTCTTGTTCAATGATGGTCAAAAGGGGTCTATAAAGTTGACCGGCATAAAGTAGGAGCTCAGTAGATATTTGTGGAAGGAATTAATAAAGGAATTATTGACTATTACCTTTCCCTCAGCATCGGCCTGTACCTAATAACCAATATATGCTTCATATTTTTTGATTCAGTCCACTCTATTATCTTTGCAACTTTTATGTCAATCTACTATTACTTCAAAATAAAAAGTTTATTTAAAAACTATTTATTCTATGGCTAATCCTAACTACCCCCTTTCCAAGAGCCTTTCCATTTCACAATCACAATTAAATGTTATTTTTTCTGTCTTCTAGGACATCTTGCTTATACTCCTGCATCTCTGTAAAATGCTATTTACTGTTGATGTATTTTCATTTCTTTACTTTGCTATTCCCACCACATTTTACTATTTGGCAAATGAGGAAAAACTGGACTATACTTAATACTGAAAGTAGGACTTGATTTTTATCTTACTGATAGAAATGGAATAAATATATCTTTTTTGGTAATATATTAGTCCTGGTGAGTCACTAAACTATGCTCAGGCTGAATAGACATTCCTGAAACCAGCCCTGGTCATTTTTAAAAGCACAACGGTCAAAAACATGAAAGGTATTCAGGTGTAAATCTTAATTTAGTTTAAAAAAATTGTGGAGGGTGCCTGGGTGGCTCAGTTGGTTAAGCGACTGCCTTCGGCTCAGGTCATGATCCTGGAGTCCCTGGATCGAGTCCCACATCAGGCTCCCTGCTTGGCGGGGAGTCTGCTACTCCATCTGACCCTCCCCCTCCTCATGTGCTTTCTCTCTCTCTCATTCTCTCCCTCTCAAATAAATAAATAAAATCTTAATAAATAAATAAATAAATAAATAAATAAATAAATAAATAATTTGTGGAGAAGCAAGCTAACTTTGGAAAACAGTAGAAATCTGACAAGATAAACTCTTGGAGATAGTCAGTATGGGATTTCCTTCAGTAGATTTGATCTTAGCTCTCCTCTGCTGGTTTTAATCAGGCTTGGGCTGTTTTAACTTAGCAATATGTAGATAGATAGATAGATAGATAGATAGACAGATAATAATATATTATTAATGAATTGTAATCAGTATAGTAGAATGTTTAAAATTTCAAATCTTTATGTCCAAATCAGAAATTCCCCCCCCTCCTCATGGTAGACTTATAACTTGGGGAACTTGGACCTGGGAGAGATACAAACTGATCTTGTATCCTCTGTGTCCTCACTCTTTTGAGATTAGTTATTTCAGGGGTGCAAAAAGGAAAGACAGAGAAGGAAGGCACAGTCATTTTATGTACTGACGCTATGTTTGCCTTGGAGAGGTTATGCCCTATTATGCCCTGGTTTGGTCTGGTAATATCAGCCCGTTAGCTAAACTAACTTAACACTGCAAATTCCTCTCAAGTGGGGTCTTGCTTAGTAGTTTTTCCAATAATTTTAATAGTTCTTTGCATAGAATAAAAAGAGATGAGTACTTTATTCCACCTAACGATGCAAAGTACAAGGATAGAGTGGAAGTTGCATCTGTCTTTTCTCTAAGTATACTGCACTGAATTCCCTTCTAAGCCTACTATCATAAATTCTTCTCTTGGGCTAACAGTGAGTTTATTTTCCCCCTTGTTTTGTGTGAAACATATCAATCTGTCCAGAGGAATTTCCATCATTCCAGTGGAAGCATTAGAATAGGCTGACAGAAATGACAGTGAATATGTACACAACATTCCCATTATGTAGCATATCTAAAACACCATCTCTCTCTCTCTCTCCAGGTGCCTCCTAGTATAAAAAGGAGGTGGGAGTGAAATCATGCTCCATGCAAAAAGGGTGCCTGTCAGACAAGTCAGAAGAAATTATTTGGTTTCAATTAGAAGTGGCTTTCTTTAGAATTTGGGCTACTTAATCTGTATCATCTGTACTTGTACTTACCCAACAATTCTAAGGAATTGATTTTTTAAATATTTTACTATACTCACATTGGCTTGGGGCAAGAACTTTGAAGTAAAAGCGTAAAACTAAGTCTTAGGTTGGGAACCTGGGTAAAGAGGAGTAGGTAAGCAGAGAAGAACCAATAGGAAAAATAAAATAAGTCTCACTGGAAGTTCTTTTCAGAACAAATCCACACATCCTAAAGACATTGTATTACATCAGTGACAGTGAATGGAACCATAATTAGGCAGTAGATACAATTTTAAAAAATCAATAATATTAATAAATAATATTAATCAGAAGAGCAGAAGTGTTTCATTTTTAACAATATTAAAAAGAATTTATTAAACTATAGAAATGGAAACAGATACACGCATGTATGTGCACAGATACATTATCTGTTATATATGTATAAATATAGATGTGTGTATATATGAATTGTTTCAGAATTATGAAATATAGATTTAAAATACTTGTATGACATGCTTAGAGAAGTAAAAAATGAACTAAAATATACAAGAATGAATAGTGTAAAAAATGGAAAGATGATTAAAAACTTTTTAGGAAAGAAATGTAATTTTGAAATTACAAACCCCTTGAACAACTTGAAAAGAATATTAAACAAAGATTAAAGAGAATTAGTAAACTGAAAAATAGATATGAAAATTTATACGAAATTTAATACAAATTTTCAAGGAGAGCAAAAATTTGAAACAGACACTAATGAGCATTGAAGATAGAATGAGATATGTTATAGTATTTTTTTTCTGATTTCTAGGTAATGGGAAGGAAAGTGGTAGAAAAATAGGATACCTACTTAAGTGATATATAAAAATATAAGTATAGGGGCACCTGGGTGGCTCAGTCGTTAAGCGTCTGCCTTCGGCTCAGGTCATGATCCCAGGGTCCTGGGATCGAGCCCCGCATCGGGCTCCCTGCTCAGCGTGAAGCCTGCTTCTCCCTCTCCCACTCCCTCCACTTGTGTTCCTGCTCTCGCTATCTCTCTGTCACATAAATAAATAAAAAATATATATATATAAGTATAAATATACATTTACTGAGAGATATTGGCCATCACTTAAATATTTTCTGATAACAAAAAATTGTTTCACATCAACATAAACAAGCAAAAGGAAACAGGAATACTTAGTATCCATGATTGATTAAGCATAAACTCCTGTAGACAATAGCCAGAACAAGAAAGGGCCAGGGAAATATATTACATCACTCTACCATCCTGCTGCCACATAAGGAAAAGGGAAGTGCACAGAGGGATAAAACACATGCCTAGTTCTTCCAGTTTTCATATGGTGATGGAGCCCTATAGAGAAGGATTAGTTATTGTTTTTTCAGGCAAGAGAAAAATTTAAAAATATAGAAAAAATATATATCTATTTGTATCTAACATTTATCTAATATATAAAATATATTTTTCACATATATATGTAGACATATAAAATATATGTTCTGCAGTAATAAATTGCTAAAAGCATGGAGCTCTACAAAACCAAATAAATTAATCCAAAGTACTTACATGCTTTGAAGGTTCAGAAATATTCACCGTCCCTCTCTTTGAAACTATAACCGTTGCAGCATTCGCACAGTCTTCCTATTTCTTTTCATAATTACTAAAGTACTTAAGTACTATTGTAAAACTGAGCTTGACCCCAAAGGCTAATTTTCCCATTTGCTCTTTTCCTTTATCCAAGTTTACATCATGGAAAATGCCTCTCAGTGGGGATTTTGTGCCTAAGAGCAAACACATACATATGTATGACTAATTTGATGAAGAAGCAGAAATCATCACAAAAGCTATGGTTATTAGACTGGAGAAAATAGAGTTTAAAAGAGAATTTCTTCATATGTACCTTTTAAAAGTGCATGTTTGTTTGTTTGTTTTTTTGGTTGTTGTTTAATTTTATTGTTGTTGTTTTATTACCTAAGAGCCTGAAACTAGGAAAATAAAGAGCAAGACCTGATTTGCTTTTGCAATATATATCGATAAAATAATCTGATCAGTTTAATCCTCAAAGTTATTAAAGATGTGAAAAAAAAGGCACTTTCTTTTGAAAAGATGAACATTTACAAAAAAGACATCAGGTTAGGAATACTATCCAAAGCCTTAGACAGTACAGAGCAGAAAGATTTCCCATTAGTTACAAGTTTCCTGAAGGGCACATTTTCCTATGCCCAAAACTGTGTTTCTAAGTAATGAAAGACATTGTAGCCTTAGAAAAAGTTAAACTCAACCTCCCAAACTAATTATCATCTTTCATATTAATATTTTTTTGCTAACCCCAGCATCTCAGTGACTTAGGTTAACAGGAACCTCTGAATTATACAAAAAAGAAAGAGAGAAAGAAAAAAGTATTATCTCACAGCATTCAAAGTCATAACGCTGTAACACGATACATGGGTTTAGAAATCCAGATTATGGGTTTTTGCATTAGCAAGGTGTTATACTTCCCAACTTTGTTTTTTTCTGGGGGGGGTTGTTTTTGTTTTTCCCCTCTTGGGCACAGGGCTAACAGGTTTGAATCCATAAACGTTATTTTTTAAGGAAGATTTTTTTTCTTTCTTCAAGGTATGGGAATGAAAAGTGTTGCCTCTTAATGTACTTAACAATGAAAATTTTAGTGAGCTTTTTTATACCTTCACTAACTTTCAAAAAGCTTTTTTCAAAGTCATTGAAACTCAAGGTGAATTTAGTTTTTAATTGGGTAATAAATAAATTAATAATAGTAAATGCCACAAAAAAGTTATTACTTGATATTAGGCAACCAGACATTTTTTTAAATTTATTTATCTATTTGAGAGAGAGAGAGCAAACAGGAGAGGGGCAGAGGGAGAGGGAGAGAAAATCCCGGGAGATTCCACGCTGAGCATGGAGCCTGACACAGGGCTCAATCCCACAACCCTGAGATCATGATCTGAGCTGAAACAAAGAGTCAGAGACTTAACTCACTGAGCCACGGAGGTTCCCCCAAACATTTTTTAGTAAAATTATTTTTATTTATACATAGAAATTTTATTTCTATTATTTTCAAATAATCTGAAAGCATAAGGGGTATAATGTTGTGAAAATGAACAATAAATTTCCAAACACACCTTAATTACTGTGCACATTAATACACTCCTTTTCACTATATTTTTAGCTGCTATATATAGTTGTTGGGTGATGGAGATATTTATGTACATATTAAAGTGCATACTTTCTAAGTAAGTGCTGCAATTCAATATAAAGCCATTTATACAAAATTCATTAAATGATTTTTAGATTTTATTTTTAGATATGTGTGATTTGCATAAAGGCAACAAAGTGATGATCCTTTTGGCTTTAGTTTTTTGGCAATCAGCAATTTTTTTCTTTCAGTCTTTTTTTTTTTTGTCCTGGTTTTCCACTCCCAGTCTATTCTCCTCTATTTATCATACCAATTCATCTTGACAAGGAACACCCTCTATTTTCCATGCTCATATAATTATTTGCAAACATATATGTGTATGTATTTATTTGCATGCTCAGATTATTTTTACTGCAATGTAATTATTACATATGCATTTGCTTCCTTCACTCAACAATAACTTCTGCAAATTCTCCTCATACATTTCAAATTTATTATTTTTGATTGGATAATGTTTATTGATCAATATATAAAATAATTTCATAGGTTTTTCCATTGATAGCCATCCACTTTGCTTGGAACTTGTTGCTACTGTAAAAAATGTGAAACAAACATCCTTCGGTAGATTATTTTTTATGATCCTGTGATTGTATTTATAAGAAATAAATTTCCAAGAATGGGTGTTGGATTAAAAGTTTATCTAAATTTACCCTAAAAACATTGCTAGTTTCTATTTTATATTCAAATGTGCACATACTTAGGTTTATGCATAAACTGTTCCCATTAGCTTACTAATAATAAATTCATTATTTAATTGCCGTAGCTTGGAGATCAGAGTTGTTTTTGAAATACACCAGTTAATTCCATGATAGCTTCAGTATTAAGTTGATTAATACAATCATTTTTTAAACTGCATATTTTTAATTTCCCTTAAAATTCCTTATTATTTCTAAGATGACTTGCATATCGTCTATTCCAAATCAGTACTATGCCAGACCTTCAAAAAAAGAAAAGAATTTCAATGACTCATTTTCAATAGTAATTATTCCAAATGCTAAAATGGTTTAATTCAGTGAAACCCACATCTATCTTGCCATAATTAAATACAGATGCTTTGGCTCTCACTTCAATAGGGATTCATTTTTTAAAATATAATGATCCTTCTTATACAAAATACAAGTTATTAGGTCACCTGCCAGCAGTCTTCTCTCAAGCTACCTAATTATCATTCCTTTAAGCTTTATTCATATCTTATATTTCCAAGATTTGGATCATTAATTTTTCTCCCTTATGCATACATTGCATATTTTTCTACATCCTTTTTGGCCTTCAGACTTTCTGCAAAAGTTAGAATCTAGCCAAGTATTGCAGAAGGTATTTTTAAGTTTCTGAATTTTCTAGTTCAAGTACTCAACATTAAAATTTCTCCATTAACCTGGAGAAAATTAATCATTTTTAATAAGCATGTACCTTATTTCCATGAACTATTACTATACTCAATGGAGTAGGTAGAAAAGTTTTTTTCCAATAAGCCAATGCTATTAGGTCTAGAAATGTCTATGTAATTAAAGGACGATACATTATAAAGGTCTCCACCTCTCTCTCAGCATTGTAGTGCCTCAGAGATTGCTTATGCCTCTGTCCCTCTTCCATACACTCTCCTTGGATCTGCATATATTTCACTGTCACTCATTTGACTCCACAAAAAACCTGAATGGAAAGAACTACCTATTACTATAGAATACTTAGACATAGTAATCATTAGTAAAGCTCCTATCATATATCCTGTCATCCAAACCTAATATATTACAGTTAAGACAATTGCTGATATTCACTCAACTCTTTACCATGACAAGTACTCCTGACTTTTTCTAAATAAGTTTTTATTTATCGATTTTATGGCCTAGATCTTACTTGACTCTTTTATTTTCTGCCTTTGCATGCCAACTGTTAATAATCCTTCTCTACTAAATTCAAATATGTATTATCTATTACTGAGAATATTGAAATAATCTATTATTATTCTGTGATTAGTTTTACCCCTTTAAAATTCATCCATCTTTCACATTTCAGACAGCATGAGAAAATCAAATATTATGATATTATTAGCGGTTAAATCCCTTATATGTCTCTCCATATTCCATCAAAGAAAAGCATTCTCCTTGCAATGGCACATGAGAACCTCAAAAACTGACATCATCTTCCATCATAAATTGCTTAATTTTCAACTCAGTAATACCAACCTGCTTATGGCCTTGTGTAAATATCACTGTTTTGACACTAAATCCTAGTTCATTCTAGGTTTCTGTCTTACACATCTCTTTTCCCTATTAATCAATATTTACTGATACTGCAATATCCGTCTCAAAAATCACCTTGAGAAGATGTCTCTGAGCCCTCTCTACTTATATGACCCTTCTTGTGCTTTTGTAGCATTCAGAACTTGACTTTTTCTTAGCATCTATCATAATAAATTACAATATTTTTTTATTCATATTCTTTCTTTAAGGTCCTCGAAGACTGGATCTTGTTTACTTTTCTTCTTAACCCCAACAGTTGTAATATTGACTTATATTATATAAAATAAATCCTCAAAAAATGTTCATCAAAATGAAATATTTAAAAATAAGTACTGAACCTACTTCCTAAATGGCAGGAGTCCAATTTGAGTCTGTCCAGGTAAGCTCCTACCACAGACTTATATAATAATGTAAGCTCATATAATCTTGGACAATTACAAAAATAAAAGCACCTGAAGATACTAGAAAAGTGAACAAAAGCAGGCAGATTCTGGAGGGGAGTCAATACTTGGAAGAAGAGTAAAGCATGAGATGAGTGATCACATTTTTTGGATTTATCCTAAGGGAAGGCTATCCAGTTGGAGGCACAAGTGGTGGCTAGAACTTTGATGCACAGCTCCGTAGGCTTCCCAGCCTGAAGAACCAGATGGCAGAAATTGGTGTAATCTAAACTGTGGGAAGTTAATAGGAAACATTCTCAGATGTTGCTTCTGCTCCATGCTTTCTTTCCTCTGCTTCTGGAAATCCAGTTACAAGTAAAGTAGAACTTTTAACTAAGCTATGCAAATGTCTTACACTCTTTTCTGAGTTTTCCAATATTTCCCTCCCTTTTTTTTTTCATTTTGTGTGCTCTTCAGTGTCCTTCCATTTTTTAGTGAGCTTTTCAGCTGTGTGCAACCTGTTAAATTTGTTCTTTTACTTTCAATGTTAATTATTGTATATTTCACTTCTAGAATTCTCATCGTATTTTTTATAGAGCTGCTTTTTCCCTGAAAAAAATATTATATCTCACTATTTTCACAAATATATTAATCACACTGTAATTTTTAATCCATGTTGATAACTCCAGAGTTTAGATGTTTATGAGTTAATTTCATTTGTTACTGTTTTTCAATTGGTCTGGTTTATCAGTCTGCCTATTTTTTGAGAAATTATCTGAAATAGTGTATGAAAATCGTCAAGTAGTCTATTTAATCATCAGAAAGATAATTAAATCAGGTTCAATGTACCTCAATCCATATGCCAGTTTTCAGAATTTGTCAGCTCTCTTTCCCATTTGCTCTTAACTGTGTGGATTAGCCTATGAGAGACTTAATTGAGAGAGTGGAATATTGATCTGTACTCTTCCTTCTTGATAATTTCAAAAGTCTAATTTTTATTTCCTCACAACCAAGAATTCTGACGGTTTCATTAAACTATTCAACATTTTAACAGCAGTTGCTTTCTGTTTGTATAGGCTAAGAATCTGGAAACACATCAGCAATTAAAGTGTTGTAAAATGTCAAGCTCATTTCTTACTGGTAATTTAGCCCTTCCAGTCTGACTGCCTTGGCTGCCCTTAAATCCAATTTTCTTCTCTCCTGCCCTGTTACCTACTAAAATCTCACAGGTATTCTTTTGTTTTCTGCTAGGATGCTCAATCTTTCTCCCCAGATTGCATATCAGCAAATGTCTTGATGGAAAAGCAGAAAAAAGTGCCAGATTCACTACAATGATGTTTTCTTCTCCCTGGAATCCTGTTCTCTCCAATCCTAGCGAATTTCATGGCTCTCTGATGCCTTCAAACTAATTTTTTTAACCCATTATAATAGTCTTTGATGGAGTTTTGATCTTCTGCAAATTGGACTTTTGGTCCAATTTGCAGAAGATCAAAAGAAAGAGGTAGCACTATTTTTTTTTTATAAATGGGAAATAGGTTTCAAATTGAAGTTACAAAATGCATAACAAATTACTATTTTTAGTAATTTTCTCTGCTAAAATTATTGCATATTTTCCCAGCCACTTTTAGTATGAAAAATTGAGTTCTATAACCCTAGGATAATTATTATCTAATTTATATCCTTTTTAATTATTTAATTTACCACATTTTGATCATATACTAGTATGTGATATTTTTATTTTGTTATTTTTATATTGTTATTTGTAAGAGAGAGCGAGAGAAAACAAGCACATAAGCAGGGGGAACTGCCCTTAAGAGGCCTTAAGATTTGCGAGTTCTACTATTACATGCCAGGGCATTGTTCTGTTCTCCTTGATCTCGGGAGGGGTCCTCTCTGCCTCTAGGACATGAATGCTTGTTTCACTTATTTCTCTAATTCTGTTTTCAGCCCTAAAGTCCCTATAAAACAGATGCATCTTGCTTGGGTTATGGTCAATAATTTGGACTCTGTACATTTCCTCAACCATCCCTCAACAGAATAACTAAGAGGAGGAACCCCCAAAATAGGAAAGACTCAGAGACTGTGACTTCTGCCACAGATTTACAAATGGATATAGATATAAACAAGATGTCAGAAATAGACTTCAGGGTAACAGTTAGGAAGACAATAGTTAGAATGGAGAAAGCGATTAATGGCAACATAGAGTCTCTAAGGGCAGAAATGAGCGCTGATCTGGCAGAACTTGAAAATGCTATCAATGAGATCCAATCTAATCTAGATAGTCTAACAGCTAGGGTAAATGAGGCAGAAGAACGAATTAGTGACCTGGAAGACAAACTGATAGAAAAAAAAAATGAGGAGGCCTGGAAGAAAGAGCTTAAAATCCGTGAAAACAAAATTAGAGAAATAAGTGATGCCATGAAACGTTCCCATGTCAGAATTATTGGGATCCCTGAGGGTGTGGAGAGAGAGAGAGGACTAGAAGATATATCTGAGCAAATCGTAGCTGAGAACTTCCTTAATCTGGGGAATGAAAGAAGCATTCATGTCCTAGAGGCAGAGAGGACCCCTCCCAAGATCAAGGAAAACAGACCAACGCCCCGGCATATGATAGTAAAATTCACAAATCTTAGAACCAAGGAAACCATCTTAAGGGCAGCTAGGGGGAAGCGATTCCTGACGTACAGAGGGAGGAACATAGAATAATGTCAAACCTATCCACAGAGACCTGTCAAGCCAGGAAGGGCTGGCAAGACATATTCAGGGTACTAAATGAGAAGAACATGCAGCCAAGAATACTTTATCTGGCAAGGTACAGAGCTTCCAGGACCGGCAGAAACTGAAAGAATATGTGACCCCTAAGCTGGCCCTGCAAGAAATATTAAGGGGGGTTCTACAAAAGGAGAAAGACCCCAAGAGTGATAACAGAAATTTACAGAGACAATCTACAGAAACAAGGACTTCACAGGCAACATGATGACAATAAATTCATATCTTTCAATAATCACTCTCAACATGAATGGCCTAAATGCTCCGATAAAACAGCACAGGGTTGCAGATTGGATAAAAAGACAGGATCCATCCATATACTCTCTACAAGAGACTCATTTTGAACCTAAAGATACATCCAGACTGAAAGTGAAGGGATGGAGATCCATCTTTCATGCCAACGGACCTCAAAAGAAAGCTGGGGTAGCAATTCTCATATCAGACAAATTAGATTTTAAGCTAAAGACTGTAGTTAGAGACACAGAAGGACACTATATCATTCTTAAAGGGTCTATCCAACAAGAAGATTTAACAATTGTAAATATCTATGCCCCCAACATGGGAGCAGCCATCTACAGAAGCCAACTGTTAACCCAAATAAGGAGACATACTGATAATAATACATTAATAGTAGGAGATCTCAATACTCCACTCTCAGCAATAGACAGATCACCTAAGCAGAAAATCAACAAAGAAACAAGAGCTTTGAATGACACACTGGACCAGATGGACCTCATAGATATATACAAAACATTCCACCCTAAAACAACAGAATACTCATTCTTCTCGAGCGCACATGGAACTTTCTCCAGAATAGACCACATACTGGGTCACAAAGCAGGTCTCAACCAATACCGAAGATTGAGATTGTTCCCTGCATATTCTCAGACCATAATGCTTTAAAACTGGAATTCAGTCACAAGAAAAATTTTGGAAGAAATTCAAACACTTGGAAGCTAAAGGGGCCACTCTGCTCAAGAATGTTTGGGTCAACCAGGAAATCAAAGAAGAACTTAAACAATTCATGGAAATCAATGAGAACGAAAACACATCGGTTCAAAACCTACGGGATACTACAAAGACAGTCCTAAGGGGGAAATACATAGACATCCAAGCCTCACTCAAAAAAATAGAAAAATCTAGACTTCACCAACTAATTTTACACCTTAAAGAACTGGAGAAAAAGCAACAAATGATGCCTATGCTATGCATTAGGAGAGAAATAATTAAGATTAGAGCAGAGATCAATGAATTAGAAACCAGAAATACAGTAGAGCAGATCAACGAAACTAGAAGCTGGTTCTTTGAAAGAATTAATAAGATCGATAAACCACTGGCCAGACTTATCCAAAAGAAAGAGAAAGGACCCAAATTAATAAAATTATGAATGAAAGGGGTGAGATCATGACTAACACCAAGGAAATAGAAACAATTATTAGAAATTATTATCAACAACCATAAGCCAATAAATTAAGCAACCTGGAAGAAATGGATGCCGTCCTGGAAACGTATAAACTACCAAGACTGAAAAAGGAAGAAATTGCCCACCTGAATAGACCAATAACCAGTAACGTGATTGAAGCAGTGCTCAAAATCCTCCCAAAAAACAAGAGTCCAGGACCTGATGGATTCCCTGGAGAATTCTACCAAACATTCAAAGAAGAAATCATACCTATTCTCCTGAACGTGTTTCAAAAAAATACAAACAGAAGGAAAGCTTCCAGACGACTCATTCTATGAAGCCAGCATTACCTTAATCCCCAAACCAGGCAAAGACCCCACCAAAAAGGAGAATTTCAGACCAATATCCCTGATGAATATGGATTTCAAAATTCTCAACAAAATCCCAGCTAATAGTATCCAACAGTACATTAAAAGGATCATCCACCATGGCCAAGTGGGATTTATCCCTGGGATGTAAGCTTGGTTCAACAGTTGCAAATCAATGTGATAGAACACATTAATGAGAGAGAGAAGAAACATATGGTCCTCTCAATTGATTCAGAAAAAGCATTTGACAAAATACAGCATTCCTTCCTGTTTAAAACTCTTTAGAGTATAGGGATAGAGGGAACATTCCTCAATATCATAAAATCCATCTATGAAAAACCCACAGCAAATATCATTATCAATGAGGAAAAGCTGAGAGCCTTTCCCTTAAGATCAGGAACACGACAAGGATGCCCACTCTCACCACTATTGTTCAACATAGTACTAGAAGTCCTAGCAACAGTAATCAGACAACAAAAAGAAATAAAAAGTATTCAGATTGGCAAAGAAGTCAAACTCTCTCTTCACAGATGACATGATACTTCATGTGGAAAACCCAAAACATTCCACCCCCAAATTACTAGAACTCACACAACAATTCAGTGATGTGGCAGGATACAAAATCAATGCACAGAAATCTGTTGCTTTCTTATACACTAACAATGCAAATATGGAAAGAGAAATTAGAGAAACGATTCCATTTACAATAGCACCAAAAACCATAAGATACCTCGGAATAAACCTAACCAAAGCTGTAAAGGATCGATACTCTAGGTACTACAAAACACTCATGAAAGAAACTGAAGCCACAAAAAGATGGAAAAACATTCCATGCTCATGGATCGGAAGAATAAACATTGTTAAAAGAGAGAGAGAGCACAGGCAACAGGCGGAGGGTGAGGGAGAAGCAGGCTCCCCACTGAGCCTGACACGGGGCTCCTTGAGGGGCTCCACATGGGGCTCCATCCCAGGACCCTGGGATCATGACCTGAGCCGAAGGCAGGCGCTTAACCAACTGAGCCACCCAGGTGCACCTGTAGTATTTTTAATACCTGATACAACCCACTTGTTTAAATATTCTATTTTTCATCTGGTTTATTAAAAGGATACCTGGAAATGTCTTCATTAGCATATAAAAAATGTTAATTATTTAATATCCTTGTCTTACAATCTGTTATGTTCGAATATTGGAGAAAACCTATAATCTCAAAGTAATCAATTTATTTTAAATGTAGTATTTTCATATTAGCCTTATCATTGTCAATTAACATCATAAAACAAATAATGTTTAAACATGTGCATGTCATTGATATTTCAAGATTAAGAATCACTTCTCAGTAAAGTTGTTTACGGGGCACCTATGTGGCTCAGTTGGTTAAGCATCTGCCTTCAGCTCAGGTCATGATCCAGGGTCCTGGGATCTAGTCCCTTATCAGGTCCCTGCTCAGCAGGGAGCCTGCTTCTCCCTCTGCCTGCTGCTCCTCCTGCTTGTTCTCTCACTCTCTGTCAAATGAATAAAGTCTTAAAAAAATAAAATAAAGTCATTTAAAATTTATTCCTTAGTCCTTGAAAGATATTACATATTGAAATACATTTTTAAAATCCATCAATGTTCTGGGGCGCCTGGGTGGCTCAGTTGGTTAAACCGCTGCCTTCAGCTCAGGCCATGATCCCAGGGTCCTGGGATCGAGCCCCACATCGGGCTTCCTGCTCATGCAGGAAGCCTGCTTCTCCCTCTGCCTGCCGCTGCCCTTGCTTGTGCTCTCTCCCTCTCTCTCTCTCTCTTGCTCGCTCTCTCTGTGTGTCAAATAAATAAATAAAATCTTTAAATAAAATAAAATAAAATACATCAATATTCTAATTATCTTTCCCAGGAACAACATTAAAAATTACTTACATATGTACTTATTGCATATTTTGGATATTTTGGGAAAGAACAATTTCTAAATTTTCTAACATGAATCTTTAATTACAGAAAATTTTCAGAAATATCAATATGTTTATCTTTGTCCAGATTGTTTCTAAATTACCTTTTATATGACAATGAGAGGAAAATATTTATAATGTGATAATTCCATATTTCATCTTTAGCATTGTCAGGAAATCAGTTGAACTGGCAGAGAGATTTGAACTGCCAGGTGTCAGAATAGCCAGTTAAATAGTTAAAAATTAAAGAGTTAAGACTTTAGTCACTTATTGAAATGGTATAACCAAGAGTCTAAAATCAGAGAAAACACTGACCTATCTTGTTCCATTTTGTGTCAACACTAGGGGGTAGGGAGGGTTATCTCACAGTTGAGGAAGCCCCAGTAAAAGGTTTGGCAGTTTTTCGATCCTGCAGTGAGGGAAAGAGTGCGAAGGGAGAATTAGTAGTGGAAAAGTATTGGGTATTTACAGTGGGGAGAAGTGTCTTCAGTGTTTCTCCCCTAACCGCTCCCACACACAAGGAAGCCTCGGCAGAGACAGCTGAAGACCTCTGCCCAACGACTCAGATAAAGAGGTCGAGAAGGCGCCAAAGCTAGGAGAGCAGACATGCAGAAAGCATGGTGGCAGGGGCCTGAATTCTTAGCTACAGCTTCTTGCACAGAGTGCAGTGTACTGGCTATGCACCAAGCCAGGTGTGGGGAGAGCAGCTTTCCCAGGAGGACCGTCAGGGAAACCTTTTACAATTGTGTGTGGTCAGACCCGAAAAACTGGCCTTAAAAACATAAAGGTTTTCACCAGGAGCCGGACTCCTCAAATATATATTGACATATTGTTTTTTTTATTCATTGCAAAATACATTAGTGATTTCAGGTCACAGAGGTATAGTCCCTATAGTTTGGAGTTGAATTTGTATTTCATTGTTGTTGTAGTTATTTTCAGTGCACCACAGACTGATTCTATCAGCAATGCGCGCTAAGTCTATTTTATGCTTGTGGTGGGGCCTAGCATGCCAGAGGATTCTTCTAAGTTTTTCTGTTCCACAATCTGTAGGTCCTATACACATGCATTGCAGCATATTCCCCAGAAGTTAAGTGTTATTACTTGTTACTTAGTCCGAGACTCAAAGAAGAGGCAAGGGTGTTTTCTGACTTAACTGGTGTTGCCTTAATCTCAAGCATGGTCTATGTCCCTGGGACCCATGGGTAGGGTTTTCTCAGTGTACCTTCCCCTTTCTTCCTATGCCAGTAAGTCTCTGCCTTGTAGCTCTGGGTGGTCTTGGGCAGGAGGATGTTGCTACCTCTCACAGTGGTAGCATTACAAGATTCCAGGCCCAAGTGTGTTTTCTGTCTCTCCTCTAAGAGTATATGGCTTTTACTGCTTCTCCTCCCCAGGTGGCATTGTACCTGTGTCTGAAATTAATGGCAGAGAGATTCCCTCCTCCTGCCTTTATGGAAGACTGCTATTTTTTTTGTTTCTGGGTACTTTGCCAAATGCAATAAATGCAGTCCTTAATGTGGTGTTTTAAATTAATTTTTGTATATAGTACTTCTTTGTTTTCATTATCCTTATGTCATTTGGTTTGTAAGGACTATGGTTACATGAGTACAATGATACTAGACATTTATTTTTCTATAACCCTTTTGGGGCATTTATTAATATATCCTTGAATGATTTCCCCGTCAGAGCAAATGAATAAATATGTGCACTACTCCATTGTGGTGCTTCGTTGTAGTTCATAGCACAATGTATTATAAATCATTTAATTATTCGCATATTGATAGAGACATAGTTTTTCATTTTTATGCTATTATAATATTGAAGGAAGCATTTTTGTACATTTATCTTTGTACTTGTGAGGAACTTTTACTATAGAATACATGCTTAGAAATGTAGCATTGCATTAAAGGGCCATTGATGTTTCCTCCTGTTGTTCTTTTCATTTCTATCATAAGATATCTGAGTACATATGATAAATTATTTCACTTAGTGGATTACAACAAAATATTTTTTACAATGAATGTATAATTCTTTTCTAGTGTTTCCTCAATAAGCTATATGGCATTTAAGGAAATCTACATTTATCCAAAAGAAATGACCTTAGGTTACTAATTAAAAGAACGCTTAGGTTTTTCATAGCTCTATAAGTTTACTGAATGTGACATGAAAAATAAATCACTCATTAGTAACTTCAATACAATTCCAAACAAAAAAAGCTTTCCATGATTTTATAGCCCAGAATGAAGAATAATTTAGTATTGAAAAGTAAAACTATTTTATATGCACTCTACATTTAAAATTTATAAACAACTCAATATGACCTTTTTATTTCAAAGATTGGATAATGTTTTATCATTTTCAGCAATTATTATCTCTTGCTTATTTATCTTGTGCTTTCCATGCATGATAAATAGATGCATTCAAGCAAAAGGAGTAAATATTAGATGGTTAAACCACTGTGTATTAGTCAGGGTTCTCCAGACAAACAGAGCTAATAGAATATATGTAGAGGATATATGCAGATATATATATAAGAGGAAGTTTATGTAAGAGGAAATTTATTGTAGGAATTGGGTCACATGGTATTGAAGCCAAGAAGTATCAGAATCTGCTGTCTGCAAGCTGGAGAATCAGGAAAGCTAGAGTGTATTTCAGTCCAGAGATCAAAGACCTGAAAATAAAGGGGCCTATGCATCATGGTCTGAGTCTAACTACCCAAAAGGAGTCTGATCACCTGAAAAACAGCAGCCCTGATATACAAGAACAGGAGAAAGTGGATGTCTCAGCTTAAGAAGAAAGAACAAACTTACCCTTCCTCCCCACCTTTTCATCCTATTTAGGCCCTCAAGAGATCAGATTATGCCCACCCACATTGGTGAAATTAATCTTTATCCAGTCTGCTGATTCAATGCTAATCTCTTCCAGAGACATCCTCACAGACACACCTAGAAATAATGTTTTACCTGCTATCTGGGCATCTCCTATCAAAATCAAGTTGACACATAAAATTAACCATAACACATTCTTTGTTATGGATGCCCAAAATAGAGTTATCAAGAGTAAGAATAAGAACTTAATTATCCATCCATAATTAAATCACATGACACTTAGACAATAAGTACAATTTGGGATCTCAGGGAAATTGGTAAATATAAATAGAAAAAAACTTGATTTAAAATTATTTAGGTTATATTCTTTGACATAGCATCTTTTTCTTGGAGCAAATAGGAATACAGGGTGAAAAGAATAAAATAGAAAAAATATGATAAATAAGAACTTTGGGAATATTTTCTTAAGTGTAAATATCAAACTGTTTACAGAATACATTTGATCTAAGTTATTTTCTTTAATATGCAATAAGTTGATTTTTAATACACATATAATATTTTAAATGAATCAAATGACACGAATTAAAAATGAGGTAACTTTTACATAAAATCAGAATCCCCAGATTTTTTGAAAAACTCACAAGTTTTTCAACAGTGGGTTTATACTTCCTGCATGGATGGGTATGTGATTTCCAGTTGTTCATGATTATCACCATTCTCCATGGCTTCTCATACATGCCCACTACTGCATGTTACTTGTAAAGCCACTTGAAAAAAAAATAAACTTTGGGCGCCTGGGTGGCTCAGTCGTTAAGCGTCTGCCTTCAGCTCGGGTCATGACCCCAGGGTCCTGGGATCGAGTCCCACATCGGGCTCCCTGCTCAGTGGGAAGCCTGCTTCTCCCTCTCCCACTCCCCCTGCTTGTGTTCCTGCTCTCGCTGTGTCTCTCTGTCAAATAAATAAATAAAATCTTAAAAAAATAAATAAATAAAATAAACTTTGCAGTATAACATATATGCAGTAAAGTATAAAATCCATTTTTTATTAGTAGATTTTATTTTTCAATAGACCTGTTTTTTTCTTTTGTTCTTTTGTTCTTTTTTTTTTTCATCATGATAGGTGTACTCTTGAATACCCATCACCTCTTTCAGCCATCCCCCACCCCACCTGCCATCTGGTAACCATCTGCATGTTCTCTATAGTTAAGAGTCTGTTCTTGGTTTGCCTCTTTCTCTCTTTTTTTTTCCTTTGATCATTTGTTTTGTTTCTTGAATTCCACATATGAGTGAGATCATATGGTATTTGTCTTTCTCTAACTGGCTTATTTTTCTTCTAATTATATTCTTTCTCTCTCTATCACATCTTCTTTATCCATTAATCTATCAATGGACACTTGGACTGCTTCCATAGTTTGGCTATTGTAAATAATGCTGCAATAAACAAACACAGGCTTGTATGTATCACTTTGAATTAGTGTTTTTGTATTTTTGGGTAAATACCCAGTAGTGTGATTACTGGATTGTAGGGTAGTTCTACTTTTAATTTTTTGAGGAACCGCCATACTCTCCTCCACAGTGGCTGCACCAGTTTGCATTCACACCAACAGTGCATGAGTGTTCCTTTTTCTCCACATCCTTGCCAACACTTTCTTGTGTTTTTGATTCTAGCCATTCTGAAAGGTGTGAGGTGATATCTCATATAAACTTTATTTTTTAAAAGATTTTATTTATTTATTTGACAGAGAGAGTGAGTGAGAGAGAGAGAGCACAAGCAGGGGGAGCAGCAGGCAGAGGGAGAGGGAGAAGCAAGCTCACCGCCGAGCAAGGAGGCTGATGTGGGGCTTGATCCCAGGACCCAGGGATCATGACCCGAGCCAAAGGCAGATGCTTAACCAAGTGAGCCACCCAGGCGCCCCTATAGACTTCATTTTTAAAACAATTTTAGACTTACAGAAAATTTGAGAAGAGAGTTCCTATATACCTCATACCCAGTTTCCTCTATAATTAACATCTTACATTAGCATACATCTGTTAAAATTCATGAACAACTGTTAATATATTATTAAATAAAACCCATTAAAAATCCTTAAAGTTCCTTACTTTTTACCTAATGTCTATTTTCTCTTCTAGAATCACATCCAGAATCCCAAATTACATTACATTTATTTTCTTAGACTCCCCTTGGATGTGGTATTTTCACAGACCTAGCTTATTTGTGAGTCACTGGCAGTTTTGAAGCGGTACTGCTCAGAATTCTAGAATTTGCTTGATATTTTTCCCATGATAAGACTGGATTTACTGATTGTTGGGAGGAAGATCACAGAAGTAAAATTCTATTTTCATCGTATCTATCAACTGTGCTTACTAGCAACATAATGACAGTTGATGTTCGCAATGAATCACTGGCCTGGGGTGGTATTTATCAGGTTTCTCCACTGTACAGTTCTCTTCCTCCCCACCTGCTTCCATATTGTACACTTTTGAAGTAAGTCACTTGCTCAGTCCACACCTATGGAACAGAGAATTATGCTCCTTCTCTTTGAGCAGAGAGTACTTACATAAATTATTTGGAATTATTTTGTATGGGAGGTTAGTGTTTGCTCCCCCATCTTAATTTATTGAATCAGTTATTCATGTCTATATGGACTCAATATTTATTTTGTATTCTGGGTTATAATTCAATAGTATTTTTTTTTATTCACAAAAACTATTTTGTTTACCTAGTAAATGAAGACCCAGTCCCTTTCCAACCCCAACCCCATCAAAAGGATGGAATCGGGCAAAGGAGAAACCTGGCACAGAAATGTCCCCTATCCCTCAACACAGAAACCTGAAGAGAGGAAGAAGGGCAGTGCAAACAATTCACCAGAGGTAGGAGGAGAAGGGAAATGTTAGACCAAAATGGTAACTATAAAAAAAAAAAAGAGCAGAAAGGAGGCAGGGGGACTTGCTGAAGACCCAGGAAAAACAGGAGGTATGAAGTTGGGAGCCAAAGGAGGTGGAAAAAGTGGGTTTTATGGGTAGGACTCTGTTTCACTTGCTTTTTGGTCAATTGATCCAGCTGGGGCCATACACATTGCTGAGTACAACAAACTATCGTCACTGTTCCTAGGGCCAAACCCAGCAGTCCCACAGTTCCTGTGAAAGGGATGAGGTAATAGCCCAAGGGGAAGCAATTTTCTGGAACCAGAAGCATCTGAACCCCCTTTGGTAGACCAAGAGTGCATGTCCGTCCTGGAGCTCCTCTCCCCAGTAATCACAAATGGAATTCACATCTGCTGTGGAATTTCCTCTCTATTTCATACCATCTTCAGAAGTTCATTGGAATTCACAGAGGGTACCACAGCTTCACTACACCTAGCTTTCTTCTGAACACATAGGACCTAGAAGTCAAATTTGCAGTTGAATCTTGGAAACAGTGGAATAAAGACTAACTTGTTGCCTTGGGCTGAAGATAGTGGGAAGTGGGGCTTCAGGCATTGGCTTGATGAACCTCCAAAAGGAACCCCCAAAGACCTTCTTGGCTCATGGTAGCCCCAAGGAGCTTTATCTTGACTCGTTACCATGGACATCTTGTGGAATATCAGGAGATAAAACCCATAAAACTGTGGCCTCAGAAATTCCTCTTTTACAATATACACTGCCTCCAACAATTTGTCAAAGTTACATTTAAGTGTACTATCAGATCCAGTAGCTTCTGCTTTCAGTAAGGTCACTTTAGCTATGATTTTCAGGTAGTGGTTTTGCTTGTGACTTCACTTGTCTGATGAGTCCATAACAAGTCTTTGATTTTCAGGGTGTTCTCCTTATTCTTGTTGTAAGGATAGTAGTGATGACTTCCAAGGTCTTTACATGTAAGAATTGACACACCAGAAATATCCCAAAGCCACTTTTCTCATTTCAGTTTGAGGCTCTAGTGTTTTTTCACAAGTATGGGTATATCATCAGTCTTCCTCACAAATTTAAAAGAATACTCTGTTCTAGAAAAAATAGATATAAATAAATAAATGCTTATAAAATAGTATGATCTTTTGAGTCCAAATTTTCTACAGCATTAAAGTGATCTTGTAAAAACCAGAGACAATAAGTAGTAGATATGCAGTGAAACAGAGTACACGAAGAGAGAAACACAGTTTCATCAGCCTGAAATCAGTTCCTGATATATAAAATAACAACAAAACTGAACATATTAGTGTGCTACAATAAAATAAAGGAAACACTATAGATATATCACATAAAAACACTGAATAAAAACAATTCCCAAAACAAAACTAGGTGTATTTATTTAATATATCTTGAAATATATATCTGATAAAGAAATATAAGTTGAATTTATAATTTCTGTCATTTTGTCAAATAAATTCTCAAGATAAGACATTTGGAGGACAAATAATAAAGTAGTTTAAAATGAACAGTACCACTGCAGCATTTTCTATTTTAAATAGTTTTGTCTTTCTATCTGATGGTTCATCATTGATTTAAAAATTAAAAAAAACCAAATTAAAATGTAAACAATACTAATTTTTCTATTAAATTCAATACACATTTATTTTACCTTTTTATCATGTTCCCAACATTGTTGGGCAAGCTAACAATTAAGTACAAAATTTTTTAAATATTTATTTATTTTAGAGAGAGAGTGCATACACGTGTGCATGAGCGAGTGGGGGCAGGGGACACAGAGGGTGAGTATCTTCAAGCAGACTCCCCACTAAGCACGGAGCCTTATGCAGGGCCCCATCTATGACCCATGAGATCATGACCTGAGCTGAAACCAAGAGTGGGATGCTTAACCAAATGAGCCAGCCAGGCGCTCCTAAGCACAAAATGTTTTAACACGTTTTCCTTTACCTATACTCATAATTTAACACTTAATTGAAGAATAATCACAGGTAATTTTAAAGCAATAAAAATATCTCTGAATTGTCACAGGGTTAATATTTATATTTGAACATATATAGGAATACTAGAGGACAGTAAGTTCAAAAGCTACCAGGATTTAATAAGCAGTATATAAAAAATAGAAAATGGTGAGAATTAGGTGAAAAAAGCATTTTTAAACTATCCAAAAAAATGGCGTCTGCTACTCAGCTTCAGGTAGTTGCTAGTTTAATTACTTTTAAAGAGATGCCAAAAAATCTAGATTTTTGGTTTTAAATGCTAGATCTGTATTTTTAACACGATATGAGCAAAATCAGTTATACGTACTGGCTGAATCTGGATCCAAGCAAAAATTGTTTAACTCCGGAATACAAAGTCCCAGTAATTTGTGATAAATAATAAATTCTTAATTTAAAGATTATGATATATGCACACGAATAAAATATAACTTTTTAAAAGACAATTTTGGGGTCAGAAATAATTTGCAGACCAAGATAAAATATCCAGACTTCATATAAACTATCACTCCCAACCATGGTAGACATTAATGACGTTCACTGATACGTCCTTTCCTTTGTGAATACACAGAAAACCTATCCTCCCAGGCCCTTTATCCTGAAAAGGAGCCATAAGAGTAGTTCTTGTCAGTGAAACACAACTGGCAGATAGACATGTGTATTATATGTAGTCCGAGAGCATGAAAGTTACAAAGTAAATCACCAATCTTTACCTCCTGCCATGCATAATTTAGAATGCCCATGTTCAGGTAATGGAGGAGAAAGCCTGAAGTATCTTGGTTTGAGGCCCTGGAAATTTGCCAAAATCTGCTGAACACTTTGGATGAGCAAAAATTAACATATGTCTATAGAGCCACTGACATTATAAGCTTAGGGATTATTGCAGCATAAACTACCCCAGTCTGAAAAATACAGCAACAAAGAAAACTATGGTATTTGAAAGACAACTACTTTAATTCACCCATTCAACATTCTCTAACACACTAGTATTAAGAATGAAAGTGAAGATATTCATCACTACAGATTTTGCAGATATCAAAAAGATGAAAGAATTTTATGAAAACGAATTTGGGTGCCACACAACAAATCTGAAGGAAGGAATGAAGACAAGTTTTAAAAATCATTTTTTAAAAGTCTTAAGTCTAGAATACCTCACTGGTGAAATATTTTTGAAATTGAGGGCTTCACTGATTTTTTTTTTCCAAAATTGATTACCCATCACTAACAAACTCTTCCAGCAGATAATAAAAATAAGTCAAATGTTTCCTAATTCTTATCATAAAACCATAATTAACTTAGTACATAACTGGACAGGGAATTAAAAAAGAAAGATTTAAGACCAAGATTTATTCTGCATTTAGATGAAAAATTCTTATGAGAAATTATTAAATCAATTCTAATGATACATTGGAGAGGACAATGCATTATATCAAGGTAAAATTTAATCTAGAAAGGAAAAAAATTTCATATTTGAAAATCACTCAAATCAAATAATTTAGCTGATTAAGAGAGAAGGTGAAAGTTACATATGATCATAGATAGAAGCAGACTTGATTGATATAGGAAAAATTTACAATAAAAAACACACTAATATTAGGTACATTTATATTAAAACACAATAAATTTGAAATAACTTTCTTAGAAAAATAAAGGATTCTATAAGAAAGTGTTTCATATTATAGTGAAGCACATAACTTACCATCCCTTCCTCAGATCAAGAATAAGATTAGAATGTCCAATATCACCACTCAATGCAATACAGAATATATAAATACAAAGCATGAGACTCAGAAAGAAAAAAATAAAACTTGCTTATTTACATAAAACAGTATTGTGTACCTTCAAGATTCAAAAGAATATACATATAACACAATATAAATTAGTAAGTGAATATAACAGTCACTCCATAAAACATGAATATACAAAACTTAACTTTGGTTTTGGGGCTGTGAAAAAGACAAATGAGAAATTTTTTTAAAGATTTTGTTTATTTATTTGAGAGAGAGAGAATGAGAGAAAGAGCACAAGCAGGGGGAGCAGCAGAGGGAGAGGGAGAAGAAGGCTCCCTGCTGAGCCCCTATGTGGGGCTCAATCCCAGAACCCTGAGATCATGACCCTCACCAGAGGCAGACACTTAACTGAGCCACCCAGGTACCCCAAGGTGAATGAAAATTAAATTTAAATTACCGTTTACACTAGCAAGAAAAACATCAAATTTATTGTAATAAATCTAATTAAAAATAATGAAAGTCTTCTTCAACGGAAAATTCTGAAAATTACACAACATTATTGAGAAAAATAAAACAAGCTAAATAAATGGAGCAGTATTCTAGAATCATGAATTGGCAAGCTCAATATTCTAAAGTTGTCAATTTCCCCAAATAATTTCCTACATGTTGTTCTTTAGACTTTGTTTTTATATGTGCATTAAGAAATTAAAAGCTGGGGTGCCTGGGTGGCTCAGTCAGTTAAGTGTCTGCCTTCA
Organism: Eumetopias jubatus; assembly: GCF_037043125.1. Taxonomy (NCBI): domain Eukaryota; kingdom Metazoa; phylum Chordata; class Mammalia; order Carnivora; family Otariidae; genus Eumetopias; species Eumetopias jubatus. The sequence goes on along the minus strand of NW_028274809.1, from coordinate 167,830,379 downwards.
GCTCAGGTCATGATCCCAGGGTCCTGGAAAGGAGCTCAGTGGGGAGCCTGCTTCTCCCTCTGCCCCTCCTCCTGCTCATGTTCTTTGTCTTTCTCTCTCAAATAAAATAAATAAAATCTTTAAAAAATTAAAAGTTGATTCAAAAGTTCATATGGAAATGCAAAGTCTGGACTAAGAATAGATAAAGTAATCTTAAAGGAAAAACAGCGTGGCTAAAGAAATAATACTACAAAATATTAAGACCTGTTATAAGTTGAGATGATTAAAAAAGAAAGGCAATGGTGCAAGAACAGAGAAACTGAATAGTGGAACAGAAGAGAAAGCCCAGACTTGCACATAAAGGATCACTTGTTTTATAACAAAGAGAACACCTCACACAGTGGGGGAAAGGATAGTCTTCAATAAATGGTGCTGTGTCACCTGGAAAAAAGTAATTTATGACACTTACATAGCCAGATGAATGATTAATATAATTGTAAATGCTAAAACCAAAGCTTATTAAAAAATCATAGGCTAACAACTTCAAGATTTTGAAACAAAGATTGAAGAAGACATACAGTACCTATGTGTGTGGGGGGGTGGAGGTATGGGTGCATTTATGTGTGTGTATGTGTAACACTATTTTAAGTTATGAATTCCTGGTCATCAAAAAATAACATTAAAAGAGTAAATAGGCAACTATCAGAATGGAACATGTATGTAAAATATATTTATATTTAACAAAGGACTTGATGCAGAAAAATGCACAAAATTCTTACAGAAATTAGTAGAAAAAAGACAAAAAAAATTAATAGAAATGTAGTTTAAAATTTGACCAATTATATTACATAAGGGAACATATAAATAGCCAATAAAATCCTCAAGGGTATAGTCATCAAGGGTGTGCAAATCAAAACAACAATATGATAACATCATACACCCATCAGTATGGCTAAAATGAAAAAGATAAAAAAATGCCAAGGGTTGAGCAACTGTTATTGTCATACACCACTGTTAATAGAGAACTTAAATTAGTACAATCACTTTAGAATAGGCAGAGTGCATGCTCTAAGACGCAATGATTTTACTACTAACTATATACTCAAAAAGAGTGTATAAATATGTTAATCAAAAGACATAGACTGGAATGGTCATGTCAGTACTACTCATAACAACCTCCAACTGGAAAATATGTAAATGTACATCAGTGATAGGATGGATACAAATGTTGTTGTGCTGTATTTCCAAATTTAATACTGTTCAGGAAAAAGAATGGAAAAATCTATGACAACATATAATAATGTGGATGGATATCATCACTATAAATGCCAGCAAATGAAATCAGAAACAAAGGAGAATATGCTGGTCAATCATTTTTATCTGAATACACAAATATAATTAATCTTTTAGAAGTCAGGGAAACTTTCTGACTTCTGGAAACTTTCAGGGTAAAGTAATAACTGGAAGGAAGGGGCAGAAGCATGGTTTCTGGAGTGCTGATAATGTTTTGTTGCTGAATTTGGGTACTTTGGGTACTAGTTAAACAGTGTTTGGAGGCAGTCCTCTATGGGCTTCTTTTATTTGTATACCTCTTGCAGAGTATTTCAAGATTAGACGGCCTTGATCTCCCCTCGCCCAAGACCATTTTTTAGGATTGTTTACACAACTAGCAATTCTAAGAGGTCATAGTATGCCTCTTTCTGTACAATGAATACTCTTGCTCAATACTTGCCATAAAAACAGCAATTAAACTCGAAGCACTATTATGATGCAACCCAGTGTTCATGCAGACTATACTGCCTTTCCAGGTTAATGTGCAGCTATGCTGATACTCTGGCTGTTACTTTTTCAGGAGTAATAAATTCTTTGTCTCTGACCCAGAAGCACTGGGTCTTCTGTCACCATCCACGTGACCACAGCAAGCTATCTTATTAACTTGTGAGTACAGTAAAGTCAATCCCCCACAGTTTTGGTAAAGAATATGGGATACTTGGTAGAGACATGGCTTTCTGGAAAAATGTCAGTTTATGGGCTTTGAGGACATCCTTGAGAACCAGTGATAGATATCTCAACTAAATGATAATGATCACTTGGCCAAGAAATAGTTCTCCAATTTGTTGCCTGTGGTAAGGAGGGAAAAATGCCAGGTGATAATCCAAAAGCAGCTCTCCTTTAGCATGAACTCTGCCGGCCATATTGGAATAACTAGAAATGAGACCCTTCCAGAGCTGAAGGAAGTCTCTACAACCTTCAACAATATTTACAGATATATATTTATAGTGAGCATGACATGAGAGGAATTCATGACTGCTATAGCCACATCACCAGAATATTAGCAAGTTTACCCGGAGCATATAAATGTAAGACAGACGATGCTCAGTAAAAAGGAATGACAGCAAGTGGTCTGCCTTTCTGGTTAGCCTCTCTTGTAGTTTCTCGGGCCAAACTTAGATCCACGCTGCAATGGCAGTAAAACCTCTCAAAGTTGTTAACATGAGTCCTGGCTCTTACCAGGAAGATTTGGCTGATTTTACTGAGACAAGCAAACTACTATGGAAAACAAAAGATTAAGCATTGACGAGTACTAGCCTCTTACTGTCTCAAATTTTTTCTAATGCTGATGAAAATGACTCTGTGTAAATTTCTCTCTGTGTGTATATTTGTGTCTCCTGTTCCTGATCCTTCTGTTTACCCCTGAACTCATCTTCTCTAAAGAAAAAAATGTATGCACTCTCCCTGTTTCCAATGGGGAGAGTGAAAACTATGCATTACCATCAAGCATTCTGGAAATACCCAGGAAAGGGATAGAGGGACATAAATTTTTATGACCCTCATGGAATCAAGTGCCCAAATTACTATCTTACCACGTTTTATACGAGGAAAGTCACCCAAATTCAACAGATGTGGCTTGGAAGGAACCCATAGTGAGGAAGGAATGTTAAATTGATGTTCTTTTGACCCCCTTAGCTAAAGGGATAATAGAGTTGATGTGCTACACGCTTGCACTTTCGCATCCCATATATGTCAGGGGAGATTCTCCCATTGTCTCAAGGATGGCTGCATGTAGAGATAGTGAGACATAGATCACTCTACAACCTTCCTTCCTATCCTCTCCCGGATAGCCTAGGAGAAATGATAATTAGAGTAGGAAAAAGACAATACTTTAGAAAATTATTTGCAGCCTAAGTATTCAGAGAAGCTATTTCCCAAAACAAAGTTGTCACCTTTGTGATGTAACCACAAAATATACTGTTTTTGAACTAGCTGAATTGCAGGTCTGTGAATCTCCAGCCTGATATCCATGTTTTGTTGTGGTCACTTTAGACTCAACAAATAACTGTGCAGGAAGGGCCCTACTAGTCTTGATTGTCAAATAGAAATTGTATTTTCAAGAGAGCAGCTGACTTGGTCTTGGCAGCATCTCAATGCATTAAAAAGTAAAAGCTACCCCTTTGGGGGAATCCTTATCTTTCACTTCACTGCCTTAAGCAAAACTGCTGGCTCAATGAGGCTTTCCATTCACAGAGATTTCCCTAAATGCCTGGGCCTGGTCCACTGATTGCTCATCTATGTTGAAATATGATGGTGTGCATTGTACTGCTATGGAAAACCATCTGTGCAAAATCAGCACCCGCTATGTATAACCAAGAGCCAATATGGTCTCTTTTCTGAGCTGGCAGAACTCAGAAAATTGTTCACAGCCAGGCCAAGTCTACCCTTGATGAACTTTGGGACATTTTTATTATCTCCTAGGCAGTTGTTATTGCCTAGCTGTTTGGTCTGCCATTTGGGATATTATAGACTGGCATGCCATTTCTCTTTGAAGTTATGAACTGTAGGGACAAAAAACTTCCCTGCTGCTAATCAGAAATTCTGGGTCATAAATGTAGATGCCCAGGGTAAGGACATGTTCTCTGATGGGACCAACTGGAATCAAGCCTCCCTTCCCCTGCCAACTGAAGAAATTCTTATTGGGAAAACCCTAATCATCAAAATTACATTTTCATTCTGGGACTACCATGTTTATCATCAGGAGTATACTTCTTGTGTGGAAGCCTGGGACAAACTTCCCTGTTTCAAAACCATAATAGATTGCACATTATTGTGGTCATAAGAGACCTTTACATTTTTTAAGGAATTCCCATCAGTATCTCTCAGACAACTTCACAAATCTCGTCAACATGAGGTGACACTTAGTTGTTTGGGGAAGCTCCCCAGAATGATAACTGACTCATTATTTATGCACACTCTTTAGAAGATAATTGCTATGATGGGGATCTTCCAATTAGAAAAAGTAGTAAGAATTTTTCCCTGATGTTAGCTTACGTTATCAATGACACTACCTCAGCCTTGGAAGGCATTCAGCTCAGCCTAATTCACTGCCCAGAGTGGTTATGAATGATAGAATTACCCTAGATTTCACCCTTGCAGGCCAAGGCAGTCAGTGCAACCAATAATAAACCTGATATATCTGGATTATTGCCTTGGGGCAAATAGAAGTTCAAAACAGAAATATAATGAGAAAGCCTCCTAGTTTTCTAAGATAGACTTAATGACTTATTTGATATTTCCCCCCTCTGGTTAGGCGTGTATCCCAGAGGGCATAATTGATAAAATACTGTTTGTTAGTGATATAGGCAGAATATTTGTATCTTCCCCAAATCCACATGTGTTGAAATCCCATGTTCCGTGTGATGGTTTAAGGAAATGATCCCTCATAAATGAGATTAGTGACCTTAAAAAAAGCCTGAGAGATTCCCCGGCCTCTTGCCCTATGTGAGGACACAAAGAGAAGACTGCAACCCAGAAGAGGGCCCTTACCTGACCATATTAGCACCCTGCTTTTGACTTCCAGGCTCCAGAACTGTGAGATATAAATTCTGTTGTTGATGAGCTACACAGTCTATGGTATTTTGTTACAGCAGCCAGAATGGGCTAGGGCAGTTGCCCCATCTTCGTTCTCAGAATCTTATTGATAGGAGTCCTAGTTAAATTCTGTATGAGACAGGGGGGCCTGGGTGGCTCAGTCATTAAGCATCTGCCTTCGGCTCAGATCATGATCCCAGGGTCCTGGGATTGAGCCCCGCATTGGGCTCCCTGCTCCGCGGGAAGCCTGCTTCTCCCTCTCCCACTCCCCCTGCTTGTGTTCCCTCTCTCACTGTGTCTCTCTCTGTCAAATAAAGAAATAAAATCTTTTTTTAAAAAAAATTCTGTATGAGACAAGTTGAAAGGATTTGATTTCAGCCTGTGTTGGTCACATAAGTGTGGTCAAATGTGAAACTATTTTAGAAGTCAAGACATTGTATGACCCAGGGTGAATTGTTGGAAGCCCACCATTAACTCATTGTGCTCATATACATCTTTCCATATATACTGGGATTATAAGACCCTAATAGCTTTTTAACCTGGGCCATTTTTAGGATTGTTTATACAGCTCAGATTTTGGAAAGATATAATAATGTCTCTTTTTGCACAAAGACCTGGTTTGCTTCCTGCTTCTCATAACTCAGTGGGTCTCTTATGTTCAGAGTCCCTTTCCAATGGTGCATCCCACTGCATGTACCAGCTTCAGTTGACCCTCCGTATTGCCCTATGGGACTTAGAGTTTAGGGATCCAGAACAACAACGAGGATATGATTACTTTGTTTTTAATCCAGGAATCTGGCATCTTCTGTCAGCATCCAGGTAACTCTGGCTGACTCACTTATTAACATTTAAATAGGGCCAATCAATTCCTTTGTATCAGGTGTTTTCAGTTCAGAAATCATCAGTCTACATATTTCTATATATTCACATATAATAAACAATATTAAAGATTTAAACCTGAGTCAATTATATAGATTGATGACCTAGGATAAAATGAGAAAAAATTAAATATATGATGTAGATTATATTTATTATAGCTCAGTTAAAAAATATTTTTTCAAGATTTTCATCCTCCCAGAAAGAAGAAAGCATTAGTAGTTACAAGACCTTATGACAGAGTCTATCTCAGCAGTTCACTTTCAATCTGAATTAAATTCTGCATATACACATAATATTTTTTTCACTAAGCAAAACTTGAAATTCTCATTGTTTGTTGCTTTATTAAATGAATTAACTTATCAGAGAAGAAAAAATATGATGAGAACAAAATAGCCTCAAATACCATTGCACAGATAATACTTGTAGGTAACAACATACACGCATTAACACACATATGCCCAGACTATTCACATCAGCTGCTTTCACTTAATAGCTTGGAGTTATTTTCATTTCAACAGATATTTGTTCTACTTTTTTCATTATAATGGCCAGCAGGCAGATTATTGTATGCATATATAATAATGTGTCACCTACTGATGGGCATATACATTAGTTCTGGGATTTACAAATACACAATAAACAAAAATGTATTTAAAAATATCAGGCCTAATATTTCAGGTAAAATACTTCCTTGAAAATTGAATAAGTAGTTAAATTGAAATTAGTAGGACTCCTAAATCCTGAGGGCTGAGTACAATGATTTTTTAGTGCTCTAAAATCAGTTTGAAGATCCTTTCTTCAAAGAAGAGTAAAATTATTTTACTCCTTTCAAAACACTTTACACCTAAATATGACCTTATAACAATGACAGTGTGTTATCTGTTTACATTAAAACATATCCCGCATTAGGGGCACCTGGGTGGCTCAGTCAGTTAAGCATCTGCCTTTTCTTTTCCCTAAGATTTCTTTTTTTATTTTAGAAAGAGAGAGAGAGAGAAGTGGGGAGGGGCAGAGCAAGAGGGAGAGAGAAACTACAAGCAGACTCCCCACTGAGCGCAGAGCCTGCCATGGGGCTCCATCTCAAGACTGAGATCAGACCTGAACCAAAGCCAAGAGTGGGTCACCCAACTGACTGTGCTACCCAGGTGCCCCTAAGCCTTGGATTCTTGATTTCAGCTCAGGTTATGGGCTCTGCACTCAGCGCAGTCTGCTTGTCTATTCCTTCCCACTCTTCTCTCTCTCTCTCTCAAATAAATAAAATATTTAAAAAAAAACATATACCTCATTTATACTTTATATATTGCCATATGTATTCTCTTTTCCTTTATATTATTTATTTACTACTTTTAAGCTAAATCTCTAAAAATGTCAGGACCTATCAAATCTGACTCAAGACACCTATTACCTTATTAATCAGCTTTGATATATACCAATATATTGTTTCTCAAGGTGCAAATTTAAAGTGAAAAAAATATAAGATAACAATGAACAAACCAAAATAAAGTTAAGGAAACAATTTGATTAGAAAGAATAAAATACTTAGGAAAAATTTTAGAAAAAGTGTGCAAAACATTCTCTGACAACTACAAACACGATGGAAACAAAATCATATATTGAGCAGCAGTTTTGCAAAGCACTGGAGAAGCTTGGAATGATTTTTTTTTTAATTGTCTCAGTATCCTACCTTTGGGGTAAAGATATCCAAGTAAGGCAGGTATTTCTCCTGGGTTCTCTAATTATTACTGAAAATAATCTTAGTAATGTAACGCCAGTTTGCACCAGTTTTAAAACTCATCAGGCAGGAAAGCTTCCCTTTTAGGGTATGTCTCCTTTAAATCTGGTCTCCTTTATCAGGATATATATGTAGCACACTGGTACAACCAATAAAACAATTTCAAATAGTGTAAAGGTTGATCATAAGAAACCTAATAAAAAAGAATGAACAAAATCCCAGTTGACCTGTTGTGTCTGGACCCAACAGGATATCTCAGTAAGCACCACCTTAATTCACCACACTGTCACCAGATAACGATGAAACCCCAACCCCTTACTATATTCTCTTCAACCTTGGTATCTGTGAATGCATTTTATTGCTTAGAAAACTACACCATGTCTGATGTTATTGTCTTTGAATTGCCAAATTATTTATGATTAAACCATGAAAGCTATAGTCAGACAGTCATAAAGTCAGGCACAAACCTCAAAAGAAGGAAAATTAGAAGTGAAGCGGAGATTTAATTCTTCAATTACTCTTTTATGCCTCTCTATTGTGTTACATGATGAATAAATGGCAAATCAATATTTGAAGGTCCCTTCCTATAAACAAAGAAGGCTTAATTTAAAATTATACTAGTTAACTCTTCCTACTCACAAAAGACTGATACTATTTTTTAAATATATTTCAAAAAAGTAAAAATATGCTTTTTGTGTTTGGTTTATTTTCCTTACAAATATGTAGTGAATTAGAAATTATCCTGTGAATTACAAGTATAAAAGTTAAAACAAATTAAGCAATTTAAAAATATTTTTACATCTCAGTAAGCACTATTTTTGGAGAGCTATACAAATATCTAAAACAGTGGTCATTAGTCTTTATTGGGAGTTGATAGGAGAGAATTATAAGAACCTTTAACAATCTGATTAAAATTGTGGACTCATTCATTTGAAAAAAGGAAGATCATATGCATGCACTCCCAACTGTGATATGGAGTGATATCTGCTCCACCAGCAGGTTGTCAAGTCCATTTCTGTCTGCTGCTTCTTCTCTTCCTTTACTGCCTTATGGCTCCGTGTGTCTTTCTAGCAAAGCTGCCTGCTGGGTGGTAAACAAAGCATAGCAGAGAGAGAAATGGACTTCCTCAAATAGTGGAAGGCTGTTCTCCGATAGAATTTTTTTTTAAATAGAAGCTGAGCCCTTCATATTTTAATAAAAAATGACGTTTAGTCTGTTGTTATTAGTAGCAGGTTAAATTGCTGATATATCATCCCATATTTAAATGCCTTAATGTTTTAATTTTATAGTGTGCATTAATGCTGCTTTGAGTTTGTGTTTTAAATAATCTGTGGGTAAAAGTTCATGATATATTTAAAATATTTGCAACACATACATAGTCCATTGCTTAAGGTAATATTTTCAAGAGGTAGTGGTATCAGAAAACAGATATGCAAAAGAATATGAACTGGTTTGAGTCACTTACCTTTTATGACCCAAGTAAACATAGGAGAATCTTTTCTTCTAGATACTAAGTCTCATCTCTAGAATGGATGCCATTTGCTTTTGTTGTTCTTATTTGATAAGGATAGAGACAGAGAGTGAACTCGGACATTAGACCATGATTTTCTGAATCCTTTCTTCTTGCCAACATTTCTGTACCCTCTTCTTACAAAAACCACAAGGTGAACATATACATAGAGGGGATTTTACTACTACTGAACTTTTATTTTGCTTCTTTCCCTCCTCTCTGTAGCCCAGTTTCAATGGACTACTCCCATGATAGAGAAAAACTTGAACAAGGTAATTCATTCCAGGGCTTAAGCCATTGGATGAGGCAACTTCTGGATGGAATCACCCCATGATGCAAGCAGCATGGACAAATAAAAGAGAAAATTCTCACAAAGAACATACTCTAAGTATGAATAAAATAGAGAAGCTGGCCTATATTATGGTCTAATAAATATCCTTAATATTTGGTAGTTTTATTTGTCCATATATTGGAGATGAAATCATAGGAAGTGAGTGAGATCAACCTAGAATTTCCCCTGGAGGTCAAATAAGTATATTTTATCTCATTAATATTAATAAGCTATTAATAATTAGCTAGAGAGTGTTAGCTAGAATTATTATATCTTTCAGGAACAAATAATTACAGTTTCAGAAACCTCTATCCTGGCCTTTGTATTAATTTGGCAATAATGATATCAACACATTGGCCAGTGAAAGCTCATATGATATCTCTTCTCTGTTATAACCAGAAGCTTCTTAAGTGGAACATGACAAGACATTAATTAATCTTTAATCTAACCTCAAGACCCCATATTTCAGTAGAGAAGTCAATCAATAAGTTTTTCTGATCTGAATTTTATACTGCTGTATTATCCAATAAAATTCAGATGAAAGCTATATACTACAGCTTTGATCCAATGAAAATACTGTAAAACCTCACTATTAAATCAATTATTTTATACAGAAAAAAATAATGTCCCCAGAAAATATTTTCCAAACAATTCCCTGGGTCTTCCTAAACTTTTATTATCCAGCAGCCACGACAAATACAAGTCTCATGTGTCCCCTTGGGATGGCTGAATTACAATTCCTCAATACCATTGTCAAACAGTGAGCTACTGAGACTGCATCTAACTGCTAGGCTGGATTCTAAAGGAAAATATATGTAGAAGATGCAAGCATAAACAATAAAAGTCATTCCTTGTAAGGATGCTAGTAATGGTTGATGATTCCCAAGCCACTAGGTATTTGCCAGATTAGCTTAAATTTTGCAGAATCTTTTCCTTCATGCTAGAGGTAAGCCTAAGTAAGTGAGAGTTTTCTTTAAACTTTTCCTCTAAACTCACACTCTTATAATTCTAATACACTCCCCCCACAAATGGATAAATACAGGGACGATAACTAGATTAATCTGCTACATAAGTCTTAGGGCAGAGCTATTTTTGTTGCTATCGGCTTGTGGTGGTGGTGGTTGTTTTTTCGTCTGGTCACACAATTTCATTTTAAGGAAGGTCTGGTTATGGAGGAATTGTCAGCCCCCTGGCCATATAGTAGTAACTGTGCAAGGAGATGTTGAGAGAGAGAGAGAGAGATCTTAGAAACCATATATCAAAAAAGAAAAGTGCTTCTAGCACCAGAACCTAATAAATACCCATTTGTTGACTGATTTACATCTGCATCTCTCATCCATGGGTAAGAGATGAACAGTGGCATGGATGGAGCTTGCGTGCAGTTAACTAATCTTTCTCCTGTGGAGACCTAACAGTGCTGTTATCAAATGAGGATTTGATTGTCAATGTCTGAGGGCTTTATAAAGGTTACTGAAAAATTCTTCATTCTACTTCAAAATTCTTCTCATTAATTGTTGACAAATATTACTTCATACCCTATGGGTAATGAGATGGACAGTTCATCCCTCCCATGCCCTAGAAAGCTTCTTAAATAAGCTTCAGTTAAACAATAGCTGAAATTGATTCCAAATATGTAAATGCCCCTTAAAAATACTATATATCTATCATTATCAAGCTAATTTCTTTAATTGAAGAAATGTATAAAACTATAAGACAATTTATCCATTCTGCCTTTTTTCCTACAAGAAAATTAAAGTTTTAAAATCTATTAAAAATATATGTCTACCTTCAATTTTTTCTTCATTCTGCTTGTTTTAAGCAAGATAATTAATTTAGAATTAGAGTATGGGTGCCCTCTTCAGCAGCTTCAGTCTGAAACATCTTCTAATATTATTGATACTGGTGTAGATACCTAAGGTTTTAACATTAACAAAATATTGCTTGACAGACTTTTTGCATTTATTCATATTTTTCTTGAAGAAAAATTCTGACTTTCAAAGTTTTTCTTCAGGGCACCTGGGTGGCTCAGCGGTTAAGCGTCTGCCTTCAGCTCAGCTCATGATTCCAGGGTCCTGGTATCAAGTCCCGCACCGGGCTCCTTGCTCAGCGGTGAGCCTGCTTCTCCCTCTGCTGCTCCCCCTGCTTGTGCTCTCTCTTGCTCTCGCTCTCCCTCTCTCACACAGATAAATAAATAGAATCTTTAAAAAAAATAAAGTGGACATTTCATGGGGCACCTGGGTGGCTCAGTGGATTAAGCATCCAATTCTCAGTTTTGGCCCAGGCCAAGATCTCAGGTTGTGGGATCCAGCCCCCTTGGGCTCTGTGCTCAGCAGGGAGTCTGTTTGAGATTCTCTCCCATCCCTCTCCCTCTGCCCCTCCCCCCTTCTCTCAAATAAATAAATAAATCTTTAGAAAATAAAAAATAAAATGGACACGTCATAATGTCACCACAGGGACAGTAATGCTAACATCACTTCTTCTACTTTAGGTAGAAAGGGAAAACAGAGTCATCCATACCCAAGATTTTTTTTTTCCCCAGAGCATCACAAGATTATAAAACAAACAAACTAAACCCTGAAATTACTTGTATGTGATTTTTTACTAAGGTAACTTATTTATTGTGATTTGAATTTTAACAATATGACTTATTTTATGAACACATTAAAATAAATGACTCCTATAATTAAAACAAAAATATTGTTCCTATAGCCAATGTATGAAGCATTCCCTTAATTTCACTTATAGCCACAATAATATTATTCCCTCCTTGACTTTTGAGGGTTTAATTTAGAAAATAGTGATCTTAATCCTCTTCTAATGCTCACTTTATATAGGTACACTAGCTCCATTATAAAACCATTTTAACACTGTTAATTTTGATCCAATATATACATATTTAGATATATTTTTTCAAATTTATTTCATTCATCATCTTATTAACACAGCTAAAAATCAGGGTTAATCAACTCTCTAACATAACTGCATAGAAAGTCTATATACTATATACAAAGTTCTTAGAGACTCTCAAAACCTCTATCGTACTTTGAAAAGCACTTAAATCTCATTCTCTTTGTTTTGGGAAAAACACAGAAAATCACATGCAGTTTGCTCCCTAGTCTTGATTTTTTTTTCACCTTGCTCTAGAACAAACTGCCTCCTCTCTTAATATCGGTTTTCCCCAATATAGCTTAGCTTACCTCAAGACTCATATACTTCATTGTGTCTTTCTTCAAGGCTTTCAAGTGCATTTAGAATCATCTTCATAAAATAGCTTTTGTATGTGTACCTTATATTTCTTTTTTTAAATATTTTTATTTATTTATTTGTCAGAGAGAGAGAGCACAAGCAGGGGTAGCAGTAGAGGGAGAGGGAGAAGCAGGCTCCTCACTGAGCAAGAAGCCCGATGTGGGACTCAATCCCAGGACCCCGGGATCATGACCTGAGCCGAAGGCAGACGCTTAACGACTGAGCCACCCAGGTGCCCCTGTGTACCTTATATTTCTACTTAACTACCTCATGTGTGTACTTTACCTCTTTACTAGTTTGTAATGCTTTGTGAAAAGAGGATTTATTCTTCTAATTCCCCAAAATATCCCCATGATGGGCATCAGAGTGATGGAGTTAAATGAGGGATTCATTCTAATATTCCCTTTAAGTTATGTTTCTATAAAGTTAATCATTCCTCAAAACTTTATTATGCAACTTTCATTTAGACAATACTGTTGGGAATGATGTAGTCTCTCCTCATCAAAGTTTTAAGCAAAAAAAAGTTTTAAAACAATTATAGGTATTTCTTTGGTAAGTGATAGAGTCTATGAGATTTTTAGGATAAATTATCACAAGAATTCTAATTTGTAAGTATTAAGAAATAATGAATAGTATCTATAATTCTGCTAATAAGTCAACATAAATTATAGACATGTATGTGTTTTTGACATAATAACAAATTCTGTTCACTAATAATTATTAATAGTACTTAATGATTATTTAACATTTTGGAAATTTATTTCAATAATCAAATATGTCAGCTTTCTAGCTTATATATATATATTTTTTTAAGGATTTTATTTATTTATTTGAGAGAGAGAGAATAAGAGATAGAGAGCACGAGAGGGAAGAGGGTCAGAGGGAGAAGCAGACTCCCTGCCGAGCAGGGAACCCGATGTGGGACTCGATCCCGGGACTCCAGGATCATGACCTGAGCCGAAGGCAGTCACTTAACCAACTGAGCCACCCAGGCACCCTCTAGCTTATATTTTAAACAACAATCAAAGCAATTAAAAATATACAGAAAACATTAAATATAGACAAATATTTAAATACTTATTTAAGTTCAAATTTTTCATAAACATGAAGTATAATTACAAGTTTACAAGAATTACCTTTCTGTTAAACATCTCCTAGAACAGGGTGCCTGGGTGGCTCAGTCGGTTAAGCGACTGCCTTCAACTCAGGCATGATCCTGGAGTCCTGGGATCGAGTCCTGTGTCAGGCTCCCTGCTCGGCAGGGAGTCCGCTTCTCCCTCTGACCCAACCCCCTCTCATGCACTCTCTCTCTCAAATAAATAAATTAAAAAAAAAATCTCCTAGAACATACATATTGCATTGCACTTAAAGCAAACACTAGTACTAGGAACCCTCCACAATATGTGCTACTTTGTTAATAATGTAGAATTTTATTTTAGGAGGAAATTCATGAAGGAGAGATTCCATTTTCAATTTTTGTTTTGTCCAAAAATTGTCTTCCTATAACAAAAACATCCATCTTTATCGGTAATATATTTGTCTTGATTTTTAGCATCCTCCTTAATAAACAGATGTGGATAAGAAGTATTAAGGAAGCAATGGCATTACTTGAAAAATTGTCTCTAAAATGGAATCGATATGTTTTCCTTTCCTACCTCTACAATGTTGACTGTTTTCTTCCTGATGTGTGTTGAATTTGGTTTCAAATTGAAATTAGTTGCTTTTTAATCAGGTCCTTGAATCTGTCACAGTAAACTGATACAAAATTGTTTTGTTTTCTCATACTCTCAGGCTCCTTCCTGCAATTACATAATAAACATGATCTATTCTCATGCAGTACTTTCTTGTGCTTTTAATCAAACTATAGTTGATAATTTATAAACTTTTTTAAAGAATTTTTTGTTTCTGATTTTTGGATGTTAGGGAATCAAATGATAAATCTGAAGTTAAGATGTAGAGTTTAATATAACCAGTAAAAAAATAGGTCACACGATAAAGTTAGGAGGAAATCTCTAAGAATACAACTCTTCTAATTAAGGGTAAACATCACAGGGGGTGCCTGGGTGGCCAGTCAGTTAAGCATCTGAACTCTTTCTTGATCACTTTCTTGATCTCAGGGTTGTGAGTTCAAGCCCTGCACTGGGCTCCACGCTGTCCATGGAGCCTACTTTAAAAAAAAAAAATATATATGGTAAACAACACAGTAACAAATCTATTCCCCTGTGATAGCAACAGTTGCTGTGTGCTTTAATCAAGCTGAAATTGGAAGGGGATTCAGAAATGTGGAAATAATTGAGGAGTTTTCTCTATCTTCTGTGTAGTCCTTACTATTCAGTCCTTTGGCTTTTGCAGAAAGTGTCTCTTTTTTACCATCTGGCACTCAAGGCATTAACACAATAATGGATATCCACAGCTCTATCTTATTTTGTGCTACATTAGGAGGCTAAAAGGCCTTGACTACTTAAAGGTTGATCATGGAAACAACAAATTTACGCTTCTCTGTTTCACAAAACAGAAATTAAAAAGTAAGTTGACAGATAAAGGTTAGCCCGAATGACTCAGAAACAGTAATAAGGTTTTGGGGAAAAATAAAGGCGATACACACCATTTTAAAATCCACAGATGTTATGGAAAATTCTAAAGTCCATACTTATTTATATAGTAAAGATTTGTTGTTGTTGTCGTCAAAGTTCTTGATTGCAAGACATAAATGCTCACTGTAGCTATCTTAAGCAGAAATAGAATTTATTGGAACACTCAAAATAAGTTGAGAATCAGGCAAGTGAATTGGGCAGAAACCATGGAAACAAGGTAGGATAAAGGAACAAGAAACAGAAACAACCTGGCCAACATACCACCTTAACTTCAGGACATCATTAATACTGTTTGCACAAGTGAAAACCTAAGCATCCCTTTACATTTTGCCTCACTTGCTTTGGGAAAGACTTGCTTGGCCCTGTCTAGGTCATGTTTCTACCCTCTGGATAAGACAGTAAAATTATTTACAGATCCCCTTGGCCTCTGTCGTGGGAAGTATAAAGCATGCACTGTGAAACAGCACAGACCAGTCATGCATTATTAGAGTAAAATGAAAATTATATATTTAGAAAATGTCTAGAAATTATTTCCTTACTTATGATTACATTCTAATATGTTTACATAAAAATAAAGTTTCTGAAATTTTCTTAGACATTAATCACTCTTTTTTAATCACCCCTTGAGACAGACTATGGAGGTAAGTATGATTTATCCCAGGTAAATGTGCCCCGGATCACAAAGTGGATTCAAGAAAACACACCTTGAAGGAAGAATTACAAATACTGACTAGTATTTGTAATAGTGACTACAACACAATTTATCCTCATTTTGTTCTTACTTCCAGGCCAGCAAATAGTCTCTTCTCTGTGATTCTGAAAATGTATTCATCTCCGCTCATTTCCAGAAATCAAATTTTTAATTTAAAGTGTATCTTGTTAGAATGAATAACTGAATGAATGAATGAATGAATGAATGAATGAATAAAAAGACTCTAAGGAATACTATGCTAGCTGATCTTTTCTTTTGAGAGCCAGAGAATATTGAGCATTGTTTCTTGACCAAGTTTTCAGACTCTTTCAACCAAGGGGCTTAATCTAGTGTGGTTCTCAAATAATTGTTTCTCAGTCATCCACCTGGATAAACACTTGTTGAATGACATTGTCCAGAATCCATTTTATTTCATTAATGCAAAAGAACTATATCATTTTGGAAAATTGAAGTATATAAGACAACAGAATTGAATTAATGAAAATTTTAATTCAAGTTACTCCTTTGCTTATTGTCCGTCTACTTTGTAAAGCAAAAACTCTGATTTAGAAACTAACATTGAAGAATAGATTTAAAATAAGCTCCTTACATTAGCCAGATACTGTTCTTAGTACTGTCATTTATCTTTCCTGTGACCAAGGTCAAATCACTTAACCTTGCAGTACCCGAAGGTTGCTATAATCTGTTTTCCTAACCAATCTCTTGAGCACACTGTGTAGTACTGGTAAATGCTATTTGAGATAGAAATGCAGTAACATTATTGCAAAGAACACTGAATGAAAATCAAAAGCCTTATGAGTGTTTATGAGACAAAAAAGAAGAGGACTGAATAACTAAAAGACAGTCTTTACAACTGCAGGGACATTTGTAAAATAAAAGAGTAATAATCCCCACAATAAAGTATATACCATTTTAAGATGTAAGACTCGAGTAAATATAAAATGATATGGTCAAACAAATATTGTCAGTGTATTCATCAGTGTTTCTGTAAAAAGGAAGTTTTGCTATATAATTACTATATAGGTGCCAATCACTAGGTGGTTCACAAATAAGAATTCTAAAATATGTCAAAATTTATCACTATATGCTTTCCAAGTGATCTGAATAACTTTACCATTCCATTTTATCCATTGGCTGTTATGTTACAGCTATTTGGTTGTGTGTGTGTGTGTTTGTGTGTGTGTGTGTGTGTGTGTGTGTGACCGAATAAGGATTACAAAAATCATCTTTAATTGTTCACAGCCTGCTTAGAGTTAATATTGTGCCATAATACATAAAATACATAAAATCATGTAACTCTCTGGATCCATTAACTAAGCCCCATTTATATTACATGTTATAGTTACTTTATGTAATGTGTCTACATACATCAGAAACCCCATTAGAAACTGTAATACTTTTTATTTAAAATGATCCTTTGTATTTTAAAGAAATGAAAAAAAATGTTGTCTTTTATATATTTATCCAGATAGCTCTCATCTCTGATGAACTCCATTTCTTTCCACAGACTTAATATCTTCCTGGAAATCTAGTAACAACTCTAAACTTGTGTTTATTATTATCTAGGAATGTATTTATTTCACTTTATCTTTGAAGAATATTTTTGCTGGATATTGACCTCTGGGTTGACAGTTTTTTTCTCTCAGCACCTTTAAGGAGTTCAGTCTAATATCTCCTTGTCTCCATAGTTTTTGATAAAAATTCATTGGCAATATAAATTTGTCTTCCCCTCTATGTATTATAGTATTTTCTCCTTGAGTTTTCAAGATTTTCTCTTTCTCTGTTTTTAATTAAAACTTTTTCCAATTTTTGTGCCAGGGCATAGTTGACATTTATCCATACTGCTTAGGTTTTGATGAACTTCTTGATTCTGAAAATTTATATCCTTCTCCAAATTTTGGACGTTTTGGTCATCATTTCCTTAAATATTTTTCCTGTCCCATTATTACTCTCCTCTTCTCTGGGACTTCAATTACACATATATGAATTCTTTACATGCTTTCCCAAAGATTAGATTTCATTTAAGTCATTGTTTTTATCTTCTTCAGATTAGATAATTTTAGTTCACTTATTTTCAATTTCACTGGATCTGTTCTGGTCACTGGGTCTATTCAAGTTCCCTGGAACACCATGCTAAATAAAATTATTTAAATGAATAGGTTTTTTTTTTTTTTAATTCCTTGTGTATTCTTTAAATTTGGGTATTTTCATCTTTTTATCATTTACCTGTAGACCTTTTCTATCCCTGGAAGTATGTTTCTTTTATGTTATTGACCATAGTAGTAATATCTATCTTAAAATTCATTTTGCTAATTTTAACATCTGGTAATTTGGGGTTATTCTCTGTTAATTCCTTTTCTTTGGAGAAACTGTAATATTTGTCTTCCTTTTTTGTTATATTGAATAATTTTGATTCTATCCTGGATATTGTGAATGTTATGTTGTGAAGACTCTAGATTTGGCATTACTCTTCTAAAAATTATGGTTTCCATTATTAAGCAATCAAAAGGGTTGAAATCAGTTGCTAAATCTCTCTCTTGTGTGGCAGCTCAAACCTTTATTCAGCTCTTTTTTGTCTAGCTAGATTGATGAAAGTATGTGTGATTCAGGATATAGCCTAAAGATTTGGGCAGAATTTGCACACAGATTTTAGGATTCCCACTGACTTGGAGGATTTTCCACTAATGTTCCAATGACTGTGGTTGCCCTGAGTCCTGATTTTTAGTTCTTCAACAGAGAAAGACAGAAGTTTTCTCTGTCTCTCTCTCTCCACCCTCCCACCCATTGTGGGGTGTGTGTGTGTGTGTGTGTGTGTGTGTGTGTGTGTGTGTGTGTGTGTGTATGTCAGAGTTTAACCTGCCCCTCATGTTGGTATATTGGGCCTAGCCTCAGGGTAAAAGCTATGAAAGTAGAGATATCCAAACCTTATCAAATTTGTACCAAATGTTGTCACCAGAGTCTGCCTATTTTTATTTACTTTTTAGTGCCTTCAAAACATCATTTATTTGTATTTTGTCCAGAGTTTACAGTCCATTTTGCAGGAGGGTTGGGTTTGGCAGAATCTGATTAGTCTATCTATTACAATTTTTGTATTAATCTATGTTTACATTCACTGTTAAAACACTTTGAAACCATTGATAGTTGGATTCATCTTTTTGAAACTTTGTAATTTTGATTGGTGAAATGCTATTTAATGTGTATTTTCTACTTTTTAATTCAGTGTCAGATGTTTCTGTGTATTTATTTACTGACTAAATTTGCTCTACTGAACACTGCTCTCATTCTCTACTATTGATTTCAGGTCACCAATAATAGTCTTATTTTATTTTTTTCAAAAGCCCTTGAATGACTTTATTATAATCATTAAATTATAAGTTATATATACATACACATATTAATACTTTTTGGGAGTCACTTGTTTGATTTATTTATATGTAAATGCATACTATGTATTCTAAATATTAGAGTCTTAAATACAGTTTACTATTTAACCCAAAATTTCCTCTTTCATTATGTTTCAAAAAAGTAAACCTTATTTTTAATTATTTACTCTTCCAGATAAACTCACAGTTAGTTTTTTTTTCAGTTCCCCAAAACATTCCATTATTATAAAGATTGAAAAATACTAAAATATAATAATAAGTTGAAAGAATTAGCAAACTTACTGCCCACTACTTCTGATTAGAGCCATTTATATCTTCTCAGTTATTTAACTCTTATTTTGCTTGAGTTTAAATTATTAAATTTTATGAGAAATATTTCTTATAAGAATTGTGTATTTTCTTTAATAATAGCGAATATTTATTTTTAAATATTATTTTGAAAGTATTGATATTTTGCAAGAAGTTTAATATATGCTAAAAGATCTTAATTTATTATTTTAAAATGTTTGTTACCCACTTTATATGTGGTACAGTAAATAATGATGAAATATTCTCTTTCTAGGCTATCTCTCTCAGTTAACTATATTAGTTAATAGTGGTGTCCTATTTATACACCTGTTTTTAGAAATAATAAATGGTGGGTGACAGAAATAATTGTTCAGAAGGGATACCTGATTTAATCTCAGCCAGAAGATAGTCTTCAGGGAATATAAATTAAGTCAGAGAAATTCTGATCAGTTGCTTGTGATGGCTCCTAAAGCAGAAAGAACATGAAGAGTTACATATGGCATGGTTTTTAAAAAGTAGAATGACCTATTCTAGGCAGAATAGAACCAGGGAATGTATCTACATATTTTTTATCACTGTCATTTGATCAATTGTTATTTTTAGGTGAATACATCAATGAGAAGTTGGGTTTAAGAAAAATCCGATATAAATGACTTCTTATTCATATAATTTTACTTAATTCAACTTAATTAACAATGAACATTATAAACAGATATTTGCATAAGAAATATCAGTAACATATAAGGGCTTACTTCCATACAGAGCAAGGAAATTTATGTTTTTATTGACAAATATAAAAAAAATCAAGAACAAAATCCAATTCTATCCCCAAGGTTTAGCCACAGACGGTGTTGTATCCAACCATGTCACGCCATCAGTGGAGACATCCACATCTAAAACTCAAAAGTACCATCCTTACTGAAGGAATCTGAGCTCTCTATGATGTGAACAAGTATCCTGTTATGGCAAGTAGAATTGTGGCAATTTCCCCTAGACCTTTGCATAAATGTGTGGTAGAGCAAATTGCAAACATTGTGGCTCTTTATAGAAATGGTGAACATGAGGGAGTCACCTCCAGCAGGCCCCTATGAATCATCTAGCATCAGAAATATTTTGCCCTTTTACTCTGAAGCTCCAGGAGGAGCATGATCAGCATTTGAATTGTTAGGACTAAACTCTAAAAATGTCATTGCCAGCATATATTTCATGGAAGTTGTATATAGTTTTTAAACACTGAAAAAGAGAGCAGTGCTTGCTTTTTCCCCAGCTGTGCTGGTGAGTGAGACCTTCATTTTAATTTTCATAACCAAATTTGCAGATGCTTTAATTTCACTGCTTAAAACATTTTCTTGAGTATTTTGAGGACTTTTAAATCTAAGTATTGTTATATCTTGAGCAAAGGTGGCTTCATGTAGAATAATTTTCACTTTTCATATTGTTGGCTTTCTCTTCTTCTCTTCTAGTCTTTCCTCCCCAGAATCAAGGAACTTACCTGATCCAAGAATCTTTCCCCAATGTTGAAGTGATGCTGCACCTCAATAGAGAGTTCCAGTGGGGTGACTGTGTCACCAGTGTTTGACCTTAGAGCATTGCTGCCACAGCCTTTGAATTTAAAAGCCAGTACGAAATGTCAGGAATTGCACTCAGCCCTGTGGCCAGTCATCAGCTTTGACCCTCACCCGTACAGTTTATTTGATGCTTTGAGATCTGTTACAATTTCCTTTTCCTACCTCATGTAACTTTCTTGC
This sequence comes from Eumetopias jubatus, assembly GCF_037043125.1. Classification (NCBI taxonomy): domain Eukaryota; kingdom Metazoa; phylum Chordata; class Mammalia; order Carnivora; family Otariidae; genus Eumetopias; species Eumetopias jubatus. The sequence continues at coordinate 167,809,111 of NW_028274809.1, read as the reverse complement.
CATTGTAGGGTGGGAGTTCATGCCTAGTGATTCCCTTCACGTTGCAGTCATCTGTCATAGATCTTAAAAAATTACATATATGAATTTTGAACAATTTGCTTTATCTTAATTCTTTTGTTGTTTTTTTTACAGACATAAAACTTATCTCTATTTTTTCAATTATAAAAATACCTATCCACTGAAAAAAGAAAGCAAAAGAATGAAGGAGGAAGAAAGGTTTCCTGGACCCGGGCAAGGGTCAGGCGCACCTGTGGCGCTCAGAACTTTCTCCTAAGAGTCAGCAGTTTATGAAGCATTGAGATGCTCTCAGAACAGCCCTCTTGAGTCGCTTCTTAACCAGTTGTGGGGTGGAGGGGTTGATGGTCATCCAAGTTTCAGATTTCCGAAGTCATTCCCTAAATCATTCAGGGACATCAGGATCTTCCTGAGCCATCAGTTTTATGCTTTTACCATAGTGCTCCCTGCTGTCCTAGGGCTGGAAAAGTCTGTCCTGGGCATCCACAAACTTCCCCCAACAGTCCTTGAACTCCAAGCAGATCAAAACAGCCACCGGGATCCCGGCTGTCTGCCTATGTCTCAGCCCCTGCTGCTATTTCCAACACCATGGAAGTACAGGTGGGAGACGAATTTCTGAAGGCTGAGGTGGGGGCCACCTTTGACAAAGGCAACCAGTTCTCAGGCACAGGTGGGGCAAGGACTCCACGTGACATAGCAGGTAATTTCGAAGCTCTGGGATTGGTCCAGTTGCCGCGACTTGATCTTGTCAATTGAGTAAATTTCTGCAGGCAGGTTTTTCTTGTTTTGAAGCAGTCTTTGGCGACTATGGGGCCTTCACTCAGCTTCAGGTGGTAGTACAAGGTCTTCCTCCAGTAGTAGGGTTGTGACCTGGTTCTGGCTGCCAAAATGACAGTAAAATATTTCTTCTTTTAGTGGATTTACTGTGGTTCGGACCCTGGGAGTCCCTGTGTTTGAATGAACCGAGTGCAGAGTGGCTTCGCTGACCTTCTTCACCTAGGAGAGTAGGAGCTAAGGTTTTGATGGGGGAGCTGAGGAAGATGTCTGCTAGGTATTATAATGAATTTGTTAGGTTTGTAGGTAAAATTTTCAGTGCTTAACGGGAAGAAGAAACATAGGACTTGCAATTCTTTGCCTCTCAGCATGAGCTTCCCTATCACTTCTGTATCTCAGGAGGCTCTCTGGCAGGAGGGGTCTCATGGGCCAGCCTCTCTCAGCACTTCTGAGGGATCTCCCAGATCTGTAGGGATGATGGGGGTGGACAGCACTGTTGGGGGAGAGGGAGCAGGAGGAAGTGGCATCTTGTCTAGGGGTGGAGGTGGGTTGCTCATGCCCTACCCTCCCTGAAGATGGAAATATTGTGTGCCAGTGTTAATTCCCAGCACTGGGAAGTGAATGAACTATCCAAGTCAACCGAAGAAAACAGTATCTTCCTAGGTTTCTGGACATCCGGCCAAACATGGCATGGGTGCTGATCTCCACAAGATCAAGGAGGTCTGGGATGGAACAAGGGAATTGGCCTCCTGCTCTGGGATGCCGTAGGGGGAGGGCCACAAAGAAAAAGTGCTCCACACAGAGGAAACCTCAAAAAGCATGGAGATGGGCAAATCCAGGAAATAAGCCATACTCTTGAAAGGGCTGGAACAAACAGGGGGAGGGATGAGAGGGAACCAGGGGCCAGCTGATGGTTGAAGAAAGAATTTGGTCTTCTGGATCTCCAGGTGATGGGGAGTCATGGATGAGTTATAAGCTGGAGAAGGAGGGGTGGATGAGATCTGAAGCTGGGTTTAAGAATGCCTGGCCCGTTCAGAGGAAACATGGAGACTAGCAAAAAGCGGAGTGGTGGTCTGAAAAGGGTAACTCTGTTGTCAGTTCACGGTACTCTGGGCAAAGTGAGAATACACAGGCCAGAGTTTCTAATGAGCCAACCATCCCAGTCCAGAGAGAGAAAGGGTGCAGCGTAATTCTAACACTCCCAGCTTTAGGAGTTCAAATGTAACATTCTTCTGGGTATACGCCAAGGTGACCATTTTCATGTTTCGTTTTGTTTTGTTTTTAAGATTTTATTTATTTATTTGACACCGAGCAAGTGTGTGTGCGCTCGCGCACGAGAGAGGGCGCACACGCGGGGGGTTGGGGAGGACCGCAGGCAGGGGGGAAGCAGGGTCCCTGCTGAGCAAGCAGTTCGATGTGGGGCCGTTCGATGTCAATCCCAGGACCCTGAGACCATGACCTGAGCTGAAGGCAGCTGCTTGACCGACCGAGCCACCTAGGCGCCCCCATTTTCTTGTTTTTCTATCAGTTTGTTTAATAAAATCAGATTGTGTTGTATTTCAGATCACACCTTTAATAATGATTATTATCATTACTACTACTGATCCTTGAATTTTACTATACTTTACATTTATTTAATATTTCAATGATCTTATTGCTATTTTAGCATATAGGCAGGGCTCTGATATGCCTGAATTTTAGTTATTACAGTTTACTAAAAGTAACACCAATTTCCTAATAATGTGTTCAATTTAAAATTACTTGGATATATCAACTGTGAGTAATTACATAATGTAGAAACATGTGCTAGCTCCTCCATCCACAAATTGTTACATGAATAATAGATGCACATCATGATCAGTGACAAATCACATGACTTGTTTCAGACTCTGTCAGATATTGGTCACTGCACATCTGTTATTCAATTCACATAAAAACAGAAAAGCATGTATCTGTATCGCCACCTTGTCTCCCAGGGACATTTTACAAAAATGGATAATCAAAAGAGAGATTAGACCAGTAAAGATGATGGTGCAGCAAAGAAAGAGAAGTGATATCCTCAGGAATAAAACTGGGTGTGTGCTCGCTTCGGCAGCACATATACTAAAAATAGGAATAAAACGGTGTGATCGGAAGGTAGGTGAGCATGGGAATGTGGGTACTGCCCTCTGGGAGACTTGAGATATGGAGCCAGAGGACATTAGCAAAGGTGAACTTAGCATAAATGAGGAAGGTGGTTGTGATGAAATATCCCAGAGGAAGTAATACTAGAGAGTAAATTTCATGTTGATAGAATTCTTGGAAGTGTTTCACAACACTGAAGGCACAAAAGATAAAACATCGAAAGCTGACCCAAACTTAGAAGGAAGGATGACAATTCAATAAGGCATTCATTGTTCCATATCATAAGTATCAAAACAGAGATGGGGAAACAAACACCATTCAATCTACCTTTTAGGAGGTTGTTTTTTTTTTTTTTTTTCCCCAAAGAAACAGAACACTTCAGTTGTCAGTGTTTTGAACATTTTAATATAGCGTGTTCTAAGTAAATATTAGTTTTAGTCTTTCTTCATTCCCTGTAAATGTATAACTAAATGTATAAACAATAAGAGAGTTTTTAATATTTTGATAAAGGTTTTTAAAGGTCATGGAACTATTGTAATTCTTCCCACTGAAGTTTAAAATAGCTTTGCTTGGTTTAAGCTCACACCATCAATTTTATAATCTCAAGTGAGGACTGTTCATATGTTAAATGACACAGAGGAACTACTCATTTATTTACTTCAGTTAAATAGCCAGGAATGCATAAATAAAACAAATAAAAATAAAGAACAGCACTTCCCTTATATTTACTATTACTTATCGTAGTGTTCATAGTTTTTTGCAATCTGTCTTCAAATTACTTCTCTTTTTCTTCCCTAGAAGAACAGATCCATTTCTTTCAATTTATATTCGTATTATATCAGATTACCAAGAATGCTCAGGACTTGCCATATATATATTTTTTTCATTTAATCCCCAGATTATTTCTCTGACATCATTATAACAGCCACAGTAGCGTCAATTTCTCTGAGTTTTCTAGACTGCTTCTTCCTAATCAAATGATTTTCTATTCAGTTCTTCTTCCATAAGAATGATTTTCTATCTTGGGCGCCTGGGTGGCTCAGATGGTTAAGCGTCTGCCTTCGGCTCAGGTCATGATCCCAGGGTCCTGGGATCGAGTCCAGCATCGGGCTCCCTGCTCCTTGGGAGACTGCTTCTCCCTCTGCTTCTCTCTCTCCCCGTCTCTCATGAATAAATAAGTAAAATCTTTAAAAAAAAAAGAATGATTTTTCTATCTCTATTATGGCACATTGTGTAATAGTAAGTCATATGTTAAGTCATATTCTGAGCTATTCGTACACTCCTGTTCTTCTTCTCATTTACTGGTGTCCCCCAGTACATACCGCAGTGGCAAAATCCAATAATATTTCAGTGTATTTTGTTTTTCCTTAAAATATTTTAAATTTTGGCTATTTTTTCACTCTGCCAACACACACATACACACACAGATTTTTAACTTTTGGTCAGTACTGCTGAGTCCTAAGTTTATTGAAATGCAACGTTTTGCTACTTTTATAGATTGGGGCCATTATTCAGTCCACCACAATATTAAATATACTATTTTTCACACTAGTCAATGAATTATTCTACTACTTTGCACTGAAACAATGTGAATCGATATGGAAAACAATTGTTTTGATACTCTGTGAACTAACAGATGAATCAGACTACTTTTAAAGAATTATAATTGATTATTCATTAATGTCTAGAGATAGCCTACGACTTTCTTATTCTGGTTAGAAAACCAATTAAAAAATCTTTATCAAAACCCTATTATCTCTGTAACCTCCATTGTCATTGAATAAAATGAATTTACTTATTCATCATTACAAAATACACTGCTTCTAAAATTTGAGTGAATATAGAAAGGCAAAGAGTTATTTTTAAATGTTAATAATTACATTTTGAGGACTGTGAAACTGATACAGATATATGATATTGATTTTATGTTCTTTGAAATAATGTTGAATTTCTCCTCTTCAGGTAAGCAACGGAGCCTCTTCTCCGTTCTGTTTTTGTTTGTGACAGACTCAAAAACTTTGCATGTTGCTTTCTTTCCTAGTACTTTTTTTTAAAGGTTTTATTTATTCATCTGAGACACAGAGATACAGAGAGAGAGAGAGAGAGCATGAACAGGGGGAGAGGCAGAGGGAGAGGAAGAAGCAAGCTCCCCACGGAGCCGGGAGCCCCCCGTGGGGCTGCATCCCAGGACCCTGGGATCATGACCTGAGCCGAAAGCAGACGTTTAAACATCTGAGCCACCCAGGCGCCCACCTAGTACATTTTTGTTATTTTGAGATTGTCATCAACAGTAAAATGTCTCAGTTTTCAGATTTGGAAATCCATGCACCTAACCCAAGAGAATTGTTTCATATAGACTGTTTACATTGACATTATTAATTTTTGCTCCTTTCCGGGCTGATGGTGCTCATTATCTAGGTTCTGCTGACGGCAACAGAGAAGGAACCCAGATGTCCCATGGTTTAGACAGTCACATAACCCCACTCTCATTGCTCCCTGCTGCCACAAGAGTGCCATTCTCTGAGAGCCTCATTGTCCACGGGTCTGAAGCCTCTCCAGTAACTTTCTTCTGAGAATAACTTTTATTTTTTTTTATTTAAAGATTTTATTTATTTGACAGAGAAAGACACAGCGAGAGAGGGAACACAAGCAGGGGGAGTAGGAGAGGGAGAAGCAGGCTTCCCTCAGAGCAGGGAGCCCGATGCGGGGCTCGATCCCAGGACGCTGGGATCATGACCTGAGCTTGAAGGCAGACGCTTAACGCCTGAGCCACTCAGGTGCCCTGAGAATAACTTTTGTTAGTCTTTTCTTAGAAGAGTGGTGACCTGACTCTGCAGGTTGAAGGAAGGTATCTGAGGATACAAATACTCCATATACGTACTTTCAATCCATCTTCCCGATTTTTGTTCTAAATTTAATTATCACCTCTCTTGGTGCTGGTTCTTCCAGATCTTGAGACTTTAAGAGACTCAAGGGAGAAGTCATTTTTTCCCCCAACATTATATTCCAAGTATTTAGTTTATAGTTTACTTCTAGTAAGCAAGGGACCCTCCCCTCCATCTATATTTTTCTTAAAAATTTTTTGAATTCTTTGGGGAAATATGAGTCTGTTTTCCTATTCTCTTTGTCTTGATGGGCTTATACCAGTTTATTTCTTTACTTTTTTACCATTAACTAACTGGTGCTTCTAGGGAAAAAATTCACGCCACTATGTTTAACCAGAAATTTAACTAGTACTTTTTTTTTCTTGTTACAATATTTTATTTGATTTTTTTATTTTGTCTTCATGTCTTATTCAAGCATTTGGGGAAAAAGTTAATTACTCTTAACTCAGGCAAAGCCAAAAGGGATGTAGAATAAAGGTCAGAGAAATTTCAAGGAATTCAAACACAAGTACAGTTGACCTTCAAATAAACTGTAAGTCATCACCTTAATTCAGTAGTGAAGAGATGCATCAAGTAGCCAGGGGGGATTCATGGACCTTTGAATCACTCTTGAAGTTTTCCAGTTATGGGCAGCAGCACATACTGTGTGAGACAAATTATGTGTTTGTGTGGGTGGAGGTGTGCGAATGTATGTGAGTTTACCTGTTTTGATTAAGAGGTAAGAGAGGGATTTCAGAAACACCAGAGTTTAATCAGATTGTCTTTTTCATGTAATTGTTTTGAGGAATTGAAGGACTACACACAACCAATTTCTGTGATCACTTGACTTGTGATGGCACCATCACTGTGTTTAGTCTTAGATTATTAAGGACAAGAATATGTGTCATTTTTAACTCTATTTTCATTTAATGAATTCTCTTTATATTGTTTTAAAGCCATTTTATCACCAAAAAAATTTATTTGAAATTTGAAACCAAATGTTTAACCAATTCAGTGTTTCTTAACATAATTTTATAAATATTTTAACATCATGTTCATAAGAATTTGCATGGTCTACATATTCAACAAAAATTTTAGGATCAATTTTAGCAATATTTCTTTTATCAATATCTGGCTCCTTTTTATTTTTTAATTAATTATTATTTTATATTTTATTTTTTGCTTTTATTATTTTGATTATTTTCATTATGAGTAAGTGAAAGTATAGAGCATATCATTCTTTTTTAAATCTTAAACATCATTTATCAGTTGTGTTTCAAGGTCTGCTTCTCCAAATAATAAGTTTTATGGAAAAATCATTACCAAATAAATAGTATATGATCTATCCTGCCTTTAATATTCCAAAGCATCCTGCACACTGCAGAGATCATGATCTGAGCCGAAATTAAGAGTTGGACACTTAACCAACTGAACCACCCAGGTGCCTCTTAATAATCTTCTTCAGCAGCCAAAATTTAACTTGTATTTTTAAATCATATATAATTCAAATCCATATCTATTGGTACAAAATTTGCAATAAAATATATTTAAAATATGAGGATAAATCAACTTTAAGGGAACTAGATAATGAAAAATAATAAGATTATATTTTTACCTTTAAATCACTGGGAATTTCACACTTACAGAGAGAAAGCCACTTCTAAAATGTCATAGACATGTATTTACTTCCAGGCATCCAGTGTAACAAAATGAATCAATTTCCATTTGTTCTGTGACAGGAAGAAAATAGTCAAGCAACCATGGAGACCATGTGTTTTGGAAGAATTTGATTTGTGGGCTCTTTCACACTGATAATGAATATGAGGTTTTATTCAATTTTATCTCAACTTTATTAGGAAAACAATACCCAAAATATGTATGTTGTGATCGGAATACTAAATTATATGTTGTCACTTAGATTTGTAATAGTCCAACAAGTTGTTTTACAGATGCACAAAAGACTTAGATGTCATATCTTTTTTGAAAAAGATTTATAAGCTGTTAAATTACTACACTGTGAATTATTTACAATAGTAATTTGATTAAGTTGAAGTATAGATAAAACATGTTAATATGAGGTTGATGTTTGATATAATTCATTCTAGCCTTATTTTGTTTCTACCTGTCATCATAGTGCACATTTCTGATCTTCCCAAATGAATCAAGAATAATGAAGTCACTGCTTATGAAAACATTGTATATAAATAACTTCAATTACTTGAGAAGCAATTTATTGCTAGGGAACACAAAGTACCATATGAAAATTTGCAGAATGTGAACAATTGAAATTATCATTAAAAACTTTTTTGCATGTATCACACACAAATTTACATAGAAAGAACAATCTGTTATAGTCTTTCTAAGGTATATAATACATTACATTTTGTGATATTTTATTTTATATATTTACTAAGAACTTTTAAAAAAGAATGCAATTCCATTTTAGTTTTCAAGCTATGAATAATTTTACAATTATTTATTAATAGCTATACTGTGTGAGTCTATAGGGGGGGAATGGGGAAAGAGAGAAAGAGAAGGGGGAGCACAAGGTGCTGTTATTTCATTTTAAGCTAAATCTGAAAAGCCACAAAGGTTTTATGATGTGTTTTTTGAGTTCAAAATGATCTTTATAAATTGGGGAGAACCTATTACAACTATCTAATCTCTGCCATCTTTCTTCATTTTGGTTACTGACAAAGAATCCAAGACAAAGGAGCAATGTGGCAGGAAAAGGTAAGATGCATACTAAGACACATGCTTTGAATAGTTAAATCATTATTAGTAGTACTATGAACAAGAATAATTCTGAAAATGGTGCAGGTGAGTATTACTGGTTTAAATGAAATGCTTTATTTCAAACATTCAGAGAAATTGGCAGTAGGGGGTAAGAACAGATTCCTATGAGTCGGGACTTCCCCTGTAATGTCATTGTCAATAAGTCTCATTCAAAAAAGCAAATGTAGGAGTCATGCTGAACAGCGTTTGCTTTTAGGTATTGATTTTTAGATCTATTCCTTCATCATTTTAGGATAAGATGAAATCAAAACTTCTTTGATATCAACTTTGGGATTGAAATATTAAAATGAAGACTACACAACGGAATTGTTAAGGCTTAAAGCTATAAAGTAGGATAACATTTTAGTTAATGACAATTTTGCCTCAGAACATCTTGGAGGCACTGGTGCTGGACTTACTCTAACACAGTAAACAACTAGAAAACTGGAACAAATATGTAAGGCAAATCTTTTTTAGACATAGGAAAACAGGTAGTGTATAACTCTGAAACTTGATAGAAGGGAGACAAATAAGGAGAGCCTTACCTTCAGTCTGGCTTTCAACATTAATGTACTCAGAACTGTGGCCAAAGAATGTAAGTCAAGCAGAGATAGAGGTAGTTTTTCTGAGCTGAGGACACAACAATTGGAGTTCAGTTTTCAAAAGCAGTTGTAATTTGCAAAATATGTTACTGGAAAATAGGAGGCTCTTCCAAAATTTGGCCCAGAAGTCTTCATGAGAATTTCCTGTATGTGTTTGACCAAGAGTTGGTCTGGGCAAGTGAAGGATGAGAAGTTTAAGGTCTTGATGGGCGTAACCACTGTGATGTTTAAAGCAAAATGGGAATATAAGTAGTTATGCATTCCTTCAACATGCTGGAGTTTGTCTGTCCTGAGTGGAAACATCACTGAACACCTTAGACATTCATTTGTGACTCCAGAAAGCCTATGTTTCAATAGTAAGGACCATGCTCTAAAGTCAGGAAATATCCTAACACTAAGGGAAAATTCTAACCAGACCCAATCTAATCAATTAGAGCTAAGCAAGAAGATAGGGTCTGTTTTTATCATGCTGGGCACACTAATCATCCTCTATTCAGTTCAATACAGATTAAACCATCTCCATAGAAACAGCAGGAAGATATTTTGAAAGGAAGATATAATGTAATCAACACATAGTAAAAATGTGGATACTATCCAATGACCTGTATTTCAGCTGAGGGCACATTTTTTGGTCCTCTTTTCCAAAAAATCTCCTAATCAGAAAAAATATATTAATTTTAAAATTATTCAAAAACTTAGGATATTTGACCTTATTTAAGCTTCAAAACCATTCAGTTTCATAGATTTGAATCCAACAATAGGCTGCTACATTTAATAATATAATTGAACCAGTTGAATATATTTTGATTTTTACCTAATATAACAATAAGTTATTTAGATTTATTTATTTAATCAGTCATGCATTATTCTGAATTATAGATGACTTCTAAAGTATTAAATTAAAATAAGAAATCTCACCTTGTAAGCAGAATTTGGAAATTACTATGATCAAGGTCTTTTGAAGGGAGGAATATTGAAAACCTGGAGATATAATCAGGGATTACACATAAGCTACTGGATATTGGGAATTGAAGTAGTTAAAATTCTGCTGCTAGTCACAGACTAAAATTTGGATTCACTACTCTCCATCATTAAATATTCCTATAGAAAAGCTATCATATATGAGACCTCCACAGTATAAGAATGATTATAAAAACACTGAACCAGAAAATTAAAAGAATATACTTAAATTGATGATATAAAAATATGTAAGTCTGGTATTTTGACAAGTGTAGTATTTGGGAATTAAATTGAAAGTATTCCTAGTGTTTTTTTTTAATTCAAGTATAATTAACATAAGTGTTATATTAGTTTCAGGTGTACGATATAATGATTCAACAATCTATACATTACTTAGTGCTCATCATGATAAGATAATCCCCTTCACCCATTTCACCCAGCCCCCCACCCACCTCCCATCTGGCAACCACCAGTTTGGTCTCTGTATTTAAGATCTGTAAGAGTTGTAAGAGTTTTTCCTTACCTCTTTTTTCTCTTCCTTTGTTCATTTGGTTTATTTCTTAAATTCCCCATCAGAGTGAAATCATATGGCATTTGTCTTTCTCTGATTGACTTATTTCACTAAGCATTGTACCTTAATGTTTGTTTAAGTTATGTTTTTTGCTTATGTATTTTAGAATATACAATGATTCAAATTGATCTATCTTCAAGAGAATAAAGTCTAATCTCAAGTAACAAAACTTAAATGTAAAAATTTATACAAGAAAATGATTAAGTTAAATTTTATCAAGTAGATTCCATTATTAGTATCATCATGAGCTATAATCATGACAAAAATAAATGATTTATTTGCAACAACACATACACACACACACACTATATCTTCCTTGCAATATCCTCTTTATCTTCTAAGAGTTTACATATTGTTTATGTACTTTGTTTTAATGAACCTGGACTCTTTAATAAGTCCCTGACTTTTTTCTTCATAGCCTCATTTTTTATTTACCACACTTTTCATCTACCTCATTTATAATGATGATCTTCATTGATAGGAGTTTTTTAAATCCCTGAAATTACTCAGGCTCTTCTTCATTGCTTCTTGATGGTGAAAGTGGTACCCTAGTGTCAGGCAGGAAATTAGACATGTCTTTGATAGCTATACATGAGCAGCTAGGAATATTCCAATGTTTATTAAAAGTTTATTAATAAATAGTTAGTATGGTTGTGTTCCAGTACATATGGACACTGAAATTTGAATTTCATATAATGTCCACTTTGCACAAAAAGAATTATTCTTCTTTTGACTTTTTCATCCATTTAAAAATGTAAAAGAAATATATTTAGCTCAGGGCTTGTGCAAACAGGGAGCGGGCTGGATATTGCAGTCTGTATTTTGGCAATCCGTGGTATAGACAGGCTATCATTTTATATTTGGAACATCAGAGAATGCTTTTGAACTTAAGAGCTACTAAACTGAGACATTCCTGGTGAGAGAGAATTACAGTTTCTAGCACAGAATGGGGACTTAAAAATTAATTATTGACTAAGTGAATAGAGGTGGGGGAAATAGGAAATGATTGTTTTAGAATGAAGGATTTGCTACTTAAAAATCTACAAAGGGGCGCCTGGGTGGCTCAGTCGGTTAACCTTCGGCTGAGGTCATGATCCCAGGGTCCGGGGATCGAGCCCTGCGTAGGGCTCCCTGCTCAGCGGGGAGTCTGCATCTCCCTCTCCCTCTTTCCGCTGCTCTGCCTTCTTGTGCTCTTTCTCTATCTCTCTGTCAAATAAATAAATATAATCTTAGAAAATAAAAAAATAAAAATCTACAACAAAAATAAACCATGAAGTTTTGGAGAGAACAAAGTGCATCTAGTGAGGCTGGCTTGAAGACCATGAAATGTAGAAAAGGAAGTATGTGATATCGAGAGACTCACTTCAAAGTTTCACCTGAGGTCTCCTCCTTTGCAGAAATGAGTAATAACATTCTTCTTTCAGCATTGTTTATATAGTTAAATGAGATTATTGATACAGACCTGCTACATGGGAAGAAAGCTTACTTTTATTCTTTATATTCTTTTAGCTTATTTTCCAAGACTGTGCCTAATTAAATATTTCATTTTGACTTTATAAAATTTAATTATTTATCTTGGTAATCAGTGTTTTCAAATTAATGTGGTTAAATTCCAAACGTACTATTTCATCAAATTGGCCAGTTTGATTTCATCATGAGGTTTATTTTATAATTTTTACAAATTTGTGAAAGTTGTCGGTACTATTGTTATAGTTTAGGTAAACTGAATTAAAACCTTGTGTTATTTTGTTTTGTCCTGCTTTGTTTTTAGTTGGTAAGGACAGGAAGAGATTTAAATATTGCTACTTATACTCTGTTCTTAAATTAGTTTTCTTTTTCCATTAATTTACTCAACAAATATTTGCTGAGGGTATAATCACATGCAGCAATTATCTCTATATTATAACTTCAAAAGATAGGAACTACTCTTCCCTTAAGAACAAATCCAAAGTATGATTAACTGCCTTAACAAGAGAGGCACAATTCTTCACTGCCCTTCAAATAATTAAGAATGGATTATTTACTCCACTGTTAAATAGATGGCCAAATGAACACATATCACCTCCCCCTTTCCTGCTATATGTACTTAGTGCCGAGCACACAGCTCAGTGAGCTATCAGATATTATAGTGCTATTTTCTTCTTTAATGCTATGTTTGACCTCTACATATGTAATACTATTCAGGATGCTCTCATTAAGGTCAATTTGTCATACGGACAGTGAACTTAAATGAAAATTCTGTCCACTCAGTATAAGAAGAACTGCTTTTACAAAAGTTTCACTTGTTAAATGAGATTTAATTCATTAGATCTGAGGTAATGTTGCTAATGGATTCAGTTAGGACATATTACCCTATGCATTTTGATTGTCATCAAAATTGTCTAACATTCCCTCTTGGCTCCATTCCACTGACATGTGTGGCCTTTGGAATATCATGGAAGGAAGCTCCAGGTCACTCATTTATAAAATGGCAGCATAAAGATCTATAGGCCTCACATAAATTCAACATTAATAATTATCAAATTTTTGTAAAATGTTAGGTAATACCATTTAGCCTTGAGATTAGTGTTCTATATTTCCGAGCAATATGCAAATTATCCTTGTGACCTTAAATCATTACTAGAAACTGAGTCAGAAATAGAGTTTAAACCTTTTCTTTGGTTTATTTTCCCTTATATAGCAAGAAAAAGAACTATTAAATAAAAATCATTAGAAAGCAAATCAAAGTTAATAAAATTTTGAAACTTTTCTAACATAATCAGCAACTCAACAAATACGGATTGCACACGAATACAAGGTTTTATGCTAGTTCAGGGGAAAAAATAAGATATTTTCCATGCTAAAGTAAGTGATCTATAATTGCCAAATTATTTTTAGTATTATTAATAACTAAGGTAAAAAATTGTGTCAAAGCCATCTGAAAAAATATGGTGATAATCTATTTTAGTTTTTATCATTGTTGTTATTCTTGATAAAAAACTTTTTAAAAACATTTCAGGGGCGTATGGGTGGCTCAGTTGGTTAAGCGACTGCCTTCGGCTCAGGTCATGATCCTGGAGTCCGGGGATCGAGTCCCGCATCAGGCTCCCTGCTCAGCGGGGAGACTGCTTCTCCCTCTGACCCTCTTCCCTCTCGTGCTTTCTATCTCTCATTCTCTCTCTCTCAAATAAATAAATAAATAAATAAAAATCTTAAAAAAAAAAAAATTTCAGGAGCACCTGGGTGGCTCAGTCGTTAAGCGTCTGCCTTCGGCTCAGGTCATGATCCCCATATAGAGTGAGAAAAAAAGACCGTGTTTGTGGCTTAGGCAAATATTTAGACGTTTGAAGAAAAGAAGGGCTTTTATGTGGTGTAGGGACAGGTTCAAGAAAATAATATATGCAGTAAGCTTTTAATAAACTACAGTGTGAATCTGACATTCATATCTAATTCTTCCTAAGCAAAAACCAGGTGGAAAAACTAAACCAGAAGGTTAAGGAAAATGTCCATGTCCTGATAAAACTTAGATATTGTTTTATTTTATTTTTTTGCTCATGGCAAGTACACTTTTTCTCTAGTTTCTTTATCATTCTGTCTACCAAACTTTGAATATAGAACATTAATAAATTACTTTCACATATTTAATATTTTCTTTATATTTCAGAAGTGAGGAAGGTGCTTTTCTCCATAAAATATTTTCTAAAATGGTTATTAAAGAAGTGGTGAGCTGATACCTGCATAGCTACGCATTGGTTTTCTGTACAAACATATCTGAGCTCTTACATATAGACTAAAACAAACAAAACCCATTAAGGTCAGGCAGGTGGATAGTCTTATCACTAAAAATTTCCAAATAAAATAATTTCCAGTGTTAAAATTCATAAGGAAAAGAAATCACTTTCATCATTGCTAAAGAAGAAAAGGCCCTCCTTTAACATACTTACTACATATAGTTTTATACGAGTGACTCAGTACAGCTTATTACGGCTGATCACCATTAAAGAATGATTTTTATAGTGTTCCACTTTTGCTTTGTATTAAAATTAAGCAGAACTGTCAAATATTAATAATAATAACAATGATAGTAATAATGAAAGAAGAGGAGGAGGAGGAAATAAGGGACCTTATTTTTATTTTTTAAAAGATTTTATTTATTTGACAGAGAGAGACACAGCGAGAGCAGGAACATAAGCAGGGGGAGCAGGAGAAGGGGAAGCAGGTTTCCCATGGAGCATGGAGCCTGATGCGGGACTCGATCCCAGGACTCCGGGATCATGACCTGAGCCGAAGGCAGACGCTTAACGACTGAGCCACCCAGGCAGCCTGGGACCTTATTTTTAGTAAGGAAGGATCATTTTAGCCCAAGTTATATTTGTATCACTAATGCACATTTACAAAGAAGAATATTGTGCTGCACGTTGTGTTCTCTGGAGGGAATCATATTTTCAAGGAGCCTGGGAATCTTGGTAAAACACATGAAAATTCAGAAAATTTATAAACAATACTACAACTTACTTTTTTCTAGTTTTCCTCTCAGATATTTTATGAAGCAAATAATCAGGACATATTAACCTTCATCTATCTCTCATATTCTTTTCATTTTTTAAAAACCTCTCATTCTTATCCAATGGACCACACAGTGCTCCTTCAGTCACAACTTCTAATGCAGTTACGTTTTATAGCTTTGGCCATAATTTTAAATTTAATTTCTAATTTAGATGTGGTCAAGGTTCTCACCTTTGCTCTGATCCCAAGTTCTTATCTCTTTAAACAGGAAGGGAATTAAGATGAGAAAGCAATCACCTCTGTGCCTCCACATAATTCGTTCCCCTTCTTCACCCCGTGGCAATCACAGCAGTGGGTGAACAGAGGTGCAAACAGGGAGCATAGGGTAGAGGTATTGTGGTCCATTCTAACAGCACAGTCTCCCTGGATTTTGTGTTGAGTGTGTCAGATATTTACCAAAGAGCAGAGCAATCTCTTGATAACCACCAGGATCCACATATAAGATGTAATAAGAAACAACCACATTGTTAATCTATATAAAGATAACTCAAAATGTAATAAAGCTGTGTTGAGAGATAATCTGTGTTTATCAAGAAATCCTCTCACTTTCAAAAATATTATACAAAATGTATCACACACAAATATTATAGTTAGAATATATTTATAATATAAAAAGTTATCTTAAAACAAATACTGATGGCCACACTGCCCAGCTTGAAAATTTGAACCTATATAGTACCTTGAAAATCCTCTAACCAGAGTTGTGATTTTTTTATATTAACCATCTCTTTGATTTCCTTTGCAATTTAGGCATTTGTCTGTTGCAATAATATATATGTATTATATATATATATATATATATATATAACATTTTCTTGGCTTGAACTTTATACAATTCATAGAAAACTATGTGCTCTCTTCAGTGCATTTCATTTATTTGGCCCAATATTACACACCTATGACCTATCCAAATTGATATATGTAGTCATTGTATATTTGTTTTCAGTGATGTCTTTTACTATTTTATAAGGATATACATGATTTATTTCTCCTTTGTTCTATTGATGGACAGTTCCTGGGAAAATATTCAAAATATTTGATAACAAGTGGTGCATAAAAACTGAATAATCAAAATAGAATCATAACCACTCTGAACAAATTATAACTTAAAAGAAACAGCCATATCAGTGCATCTCAGCCAAATTCCAAGTCTTTGGATGGCTTCTTTTCCCTTCTTACTAAAAATAAATTTGATATGAAAATATCTGAACATTTACCTTGGTGCAAATGCACTGACATTTTTTTTTTTTAAGAAATACACCTAGTAGTAAAATTGCCAAGTCGTTGAATAGGCACATGACTTTTCTTATTAAATAATACCAAATTGCTCACGGTGTCGTGTCATTTTCATGTCATCAGCAGTCTATGTGAGATCCCAGTAATCCACTTGCACTGGCTCTTGCATGCATCTTAAGTATTCCAGTCTGTTGGAGGTAAGGTTAAAAAAGAAAACCAAAAAAACAAAAAAAAAAATTGCCACATCAAGCCTGGTAAACTGTACATAACCTAGATTTCAATAAAGCTTGATCTAATAATATAATAGGATTAGTGATAGGACAGGTTTTGTTCTTCATGAGGAAAAATGGGGCACTTAAATATCTGAAAGGCTAGTGAAGCAAAATATAACAGGAAGTACTAGTTGTACCCCACATCCATTTGCCCCTATTTTTGGGTGCCAAATTTTATGTGCACACGTTAACATCCAGCTCCAGATAATAATTCTTCATCCTCTAACAGTTTAGTGAAGTCAAGTAATTAACTTTGGGCAATGAAATGTAAATGGTAATGGTGTGGATTATTTCTGGGTCATCTCCTTACAGATAAAGACACATGTTCTTGATTTTACAGTTTTCTTTCATACTGTCTGGTAAATTGTGATATTAGAGCAAATTTGGGAGTTTGGGTTTGAAGACAGCAGCACCACCATCATCCCCTCAAAGCTGAAAACCTTGTTCTAGTATTTTCCTGAGTGAAAATAAACTCCTATTTAAGTTAGTGTATTTGATGATCTACTTGTCATGGCAGCTTCGTTTGTAACCTGCCTAATGCACTTGAT
Source organism: Eumetopias jubatus (assembly GCF_037043125.1). Classification (NCBI taxonomy): domain Eukaryota; kingdom Metazoa; phylum Chordata; class Mammalia; order Carnivora; family Otariidae; genus Eumetopias; species Eumetopias jubatus. The sequence goes on along the minus strand of NW_028274809.1, from coordinate 167,791,825 downwards.
AAAATATTTTCTCCTATGCATGCCTGTATTTTCAAATTAAATAAAACCTAGCGTTAAAAAGAAATCTTTCTGTCTAAATATTTACATATATACTAAAAAAGAATAAATATGGGTGATGTGCATAGTACATAAACCTATTTAACAATACAAAGTAAGAATCACTAACCATGTTATGAGTTATTTCCAGATATGCACTCTAGCTAGAATATTAAAGAAATACAATGAATCAGGGCTCAACACAATATTTTTTATTTTTGTTTTGGCTATATTTCAGAAAAATATTTTAGGATTATATCTCTACCTATATGACCTGAGTTTCGTTCATTTTCTAACATTTTTTTTACCCATAAATTACAATTAGAGTTTACATTGAGATTTCTTTTAAAATAAAGAGATTGTAATTTATAATTCACAAAAATTTGGTTAAATGAGTTACTAAATATCTCATGCTGAAACAATATTTATTTAACTCTTACTACTTTGAAATAATAAAAGAACATACCAGTGGGTTTTCCTTAAATTGTCATGAAATTTTAGTTGCCATGGACAATATAATTCCTTAAATTGTGTTATATTGCAAATGCAGTTACCAGTAAGTTGACAATATAAAGTTCTATTTTGTAACATCCTTCTCACAAACATTCAAGGTTGGGAAGAAATAAATACATTTTAATAATATTTTAGTATTAAATCAATCACCAAGTTTCAAGATATAAGTCTAAAAGATTTGTGTGTATTTCTTCATATTGACCTGCAAGTTTCTACTTCCTTAAAATACAAAAAGACATAGTTGAATTTTTTAAATTTTAGGTGTGGAAGAAACACAGGACTTCAGTCCTCCATTTATAGGGATGCAAATGGAATTTTTTGTAAGTTATAAAAACATCGTCTCCTTCCACATAATGGTGGGGGCAGAAGTAGGTCCAAAAGCCATGCATTTGGCTTTCAACTAAAGATAATCTTCTTTAATTAAATCTTTATTTCTTATTTATCTACCTTTACATATGTTCTTTGTAATGTTTGTTTTTTTTCAGTGAGCAAATTCTTTTTTTATTATTTTCAAAATACACGCTAGCAACGTTAACTTGTAATGTGTGATATTGAAGCTTTTTGTAATTCTCAAAGCATGTGAGAGAGCTCCCAGCTTTTGGAAGATTGTATCAGTAAACGCATTTAAATGTTAGGTAATATAGCTGACGCTGCTTTTCCAGTACACAAGCCTTCAAAGTAAAAACTGAAGTTTGGTTATGGTACATCTATGCATTTCAATAATAGCACTTTGCCATGATTTTTCAAAGTATTACTCAACTTTAATTTTTACAGACTGTGGTTAAAAATCATAGCAAAATAATTCATTAATTTTTGTTATTTAGATATGGCCACTGACACATGTTAAAGATCTGATTCTAGTCACTATGCATGGGAGAAACTCAAAGAAAAAGAAACTGAACTTCTTTTCCTCCCTTTACTAAAATTAGTATTCAGAAGGAAAAAATCCAACTTCTTTGAACATGCAGGTCAGGTCTAATGCAGATTTCCTATTAACTGTAGTCTCCTGGGGTTTGTATGCATTATATATGAAGTGAACAAACTAGCTATTACTATTACCTCAACCACAAAGGAATAAAACTAGTGAATATTTTTCCTTTTCTTTCTTACCTTTAAAGGTCTCTTTCATTTCATTTTTACTGCTTAGTGGTTTATGTGTCACTGATTGAAAAGTAATTCAAAATAAACCTAAAAGTGTTAGAATTCAAAAGAACCAGAATTTAATTCTTCTGATGCTACAGTGAATGCTTTGTTCACATTTAGAAGTATAATAGTGTGTTTATGTAGATTTTCAAATAACATCCCCCTGAACATTATCAGGAAATGCAGTGTTGTTGTTTTTCTTTTTTTTTTTTGCAAATGGAATCAGAGAAATATTCTCAATTTGCAAGAGACAAAAAAAAATTCTACATAATAAAAGCCTGAAAGGTATGTGCCAGTTGTGGGGAGGGTAGGGAAGGGAGGACAGGTGTGAAGTTTACAGATGGAGCGGTGAGAAGAGTATCTTACTGAGCACAGAATGACTGCAACTCTTCATAAAGGTAGGCTAATTATGTGAACATAAACTTTTGGAAACACTGTGTTTAACATCAATATATTTGACCTTCATATAAAATTACTCGCATGTCGATAAACATGATAAGGAATGAGTTTCAGCATTCTGGAGGACTGTTTTGATAAAGTAATAAAAACATACATTTCTTTATGATCACCTTTCCAAAAAAAAGAAAAAAGAAAAGGAAATCATGCATAGTTGTAATATTGTCCTAAATCTAACTAAAGGTAAATATGATCTGAGGATTTGGTAGGTTTTTGGTCACAGTGCTCATCTTTTTATTCATATTAGTTATAAAAGCTATACTGGACTCAGAAATGAAAGCACTCAAGCATTTGATAGGCTTCCCTTGATTATGGGAAAGATGTGGTCTTATGGACAATGACTAAAAGCTTCCAAAGTGGAGTCTGCTGTATGTATGATCATACTGATGCAGTACATTAAATATTACTAAGATTCAGGTAGGTGCATGGTAACATAGTGCTTTTTTTTAATTAATAAACTTTATTTTAGTAAACCGTTTTAGTTTCACAGCAAAATAGAGCAGAAAATACAGAGTTCCCATCTACTCCCTGTCTCCAGTACACAATACTCCCACTCTTGGCATTTCACATCATAATGGTACATTTGTAACAATCGAACCATTCCCATTACACACATGTTACACCACGGTAGTTGTCCCACAGTTTTGGAGTGTTCTATTCTGTTATTTTTTCAGTCTTTTTTTCAGTTTGGGAAGTTTCTATTGTCATACCCTCAAGCTCCAGATTCCTTCTCCTGTTGTGTCTAGTCTACTAAAGAGCATTCTGCTTTTCTGTTGCTTCATTTTATACCTCTAGCATTTATTTTCATCTTTCCCCCCTTAGAATTCTTATCTCTCTGCTTACAATACCCTGTCTTTTCTTGCATGTTGTCCACTTTTTCCATTAAAGTCCTTAATATGTTAATCATAGGTTTTTAAAAGTTCCTGTATTCCCATATCTGACTCTGCTTCTGCTGCTTGTTAAGTCTCTGTAAACTGTGTTTTTGCCTTTTAGGATCCTTAAAACTTTGTTGCAAGGTGGACATAAAGTACTGCATGAAAAGAACTGCAGTAAAAAGGTCTTTGGTGATGAAAGGGCAACATGTGCGGAGATGGGGAGGTGTTCTATGGTCCTGATAGTTTCAGTCTTCTGGTGAGCCTTTGCCCCCAGACTGGTATCTTCACCAGGGCCTCTCAGGTTTTTCCTGCTTAGGTAGGACAGGATGCCTAAAGGGGGGTGGTGCTGGGTACTTCCCTTCCCAAATGTAGGTTAGGCTCTGATAAAATATTTTCTCCAGAGATCAGGCCTTGTTAAGAAGAACAGAATGCTCTAGATTATGTATTTCAAAATTAGTCTTTTTCCCTCCCTTTGCCAAATGCCAGAGGATTTCCCCCCCCGCCCCCGATAGTCACTGGGAAAATCTAGTAAAGCACTTGAGGTAAAACTCCGCCACTCATGATAAAATCCCATTGTAGTTTTTATCTCTCAGGCTTGTCCACATGGAGCCTTCAGCAGTTTGTCAACTGCAGGTTAGGTTTTCCTACCCCTGCACGGGTTCCCAGGAATGTTTCTGCTCTGGGAAGTTGTGATTCTCTGTGTCCACCTGTCTATCCAACTTTGAGGGGCAGTGTTTTGCCCTATGAATTTGTTTCTCTGCCAGATCCAACACTAGTTACTGATATTTCAGTTTGTTCAGCTTTTTACTTGTTACGATAGAGCAGGAACTTCTAAGCTCCTTATATTCTGGACTGCAAACCTGGTTTGTTTTTTTAAAAAGAGCATATTTTAGATTGCGATAAAGTTACTTTACAAATACCTCCCTTCTCCACCTACGCCATTAAATACCAGCCATGAATTCACACAGCAAAACATGACAGTGTTATTGTTATTTGTATATTCCTTCCAGCCTTTTAAAATCATCTTAGGATGTCGTAATTTCATTATTATTATATGATTGAAATCCATAGTTATCAGTAACTGTTAGCTTTTATACTAGGTTTTAAGAAACATTATACAATCACTTTATCAAGTTTTACTCAGAATATATTTGTCATTAAGTGAGAATATTTCTTTCACTCTGATACTCATAAATGATATATTTGGTGCTATTTTTGTCAGTCATCCTATTTTTTTTTATGATTTGTTTGGTCCTCATGCTATTCTTTCTACTGGTATATGCCTACTTATGTTTGCTTTTGTCTCTGTTAACTTGAAATGTATAAGCTCATTTAAAAAAATGCATCTGCAAATATATTTTAGTATGTATATACAGAGAAATTTCTTCAGTTAAAAAACTACAGAGTAGCAGCCAAAGGGGGCAGCGGGGAGGGTTGGGGTTATTTTGATCAGTGTTTAAAAGGTCCCTGAGGAGGAATGAGAACAGCGTGATGAAGCATCGGCCCACTGGGTGTCTAGAGGATCTTCTCCGGGCTGGGCTGTGGGCCAGTTATACGAGTGTCGTGTAGGCCCTTTCAAACTGATTCTAAAATGCAGGTTCTGTCCTGGCACTTGCAGGCTGGCTTTGTTGTGTCAAACAAGGATACTGCCAGCATACCATCATTTTTTTTAACCTTTAAATATCCTTGAATCACCAAAAATAGCCATGAACTTTAGCAGCTAAAATATGCTAACAGTATCCCTGGTGGAAATGGTTCCTATCTCTCTCATGTTTCCCCATCTGCTCACGCTTTAAATTGGGGCATTTTAGGACAGGGATATCTAAACGGCTCTCTGCTACTCATTTTTAAGTTTAGGGGTCAGTCTTCAGTATCTTATTGATTAAATTTATACAAATTTATAGTGTGTTATGTGTTGTCAGTACTGGGGCAGATTTTTTTATTTGTACATTTATTTGGTAAATTAAAAGTTTAACTCAATTTTAATAAAAATATTAGTAAATTTCCCATGGATGAATGACTAGATAAACGTAGACAAGAAAAGGTTTAAAAAATTATTTAGCACTTAAATATTTGGATTTGCCCTACAAAGCCCTGTAATGTTAGTTACAGAAATATTCCAGCAACTAATTTTAGTGATTTTCATTGATCTTATTCCATAAATGTATTTCATAAAGGTATTTCAAAATGTATTTCAAAATTATAACCTTTTATTCCATAAATGTATTTCATAAATGCTAACCTTTTATAAACTGAACTAGTATCTATTTCCTTCAGTAAAGGCATTGCTATGATATAATTTCTGTGACATCCAATATGTTAAGATGTCTTTTTGTAGCTTTTATTCCATAAGTACTGGCTTGGATTATGTGAAAATTTGGGGGTCTAGTCTTTACCAATTAAGTTTTTTTTGACAAGTCACAGGATGCTTCATTAAGAATGGTTTAAACAGGTAAGAAAAAAAAAATCCCTTGAACGTCAAGATAAATGGAAGTAGGCAATCTGGTGCACCATCACAAAGAACCCTGAATCTGCTTGTTTCTGTGTTATGTTTACCTTAACACTTGCTTTTATCTTCATGATTTAAAAATGACTGCTATCCCTCAGGGAATCTTACTTAAGGTCCAGGCAAGAAGTAGTGTAAGGAAGCAGCGCGAAGAGTGTAATGTGGAAAGATTCATGCCCCATGATTTTGCACCCTATATATAAACACCCTTCCAAATTTTAGTTTCTGTATATAGCGCTCAGTAAAAGCACCCCTACCATCCTAACAATAAAAAGCTTGATAATCTACAAAATTACAATTTCCATGACTTCTCCTGATGTTGATTATGTTTTAATATACTTATTAACAGCACCTAGATTTTATTAAATGAACAAATGAATGAATAATGTAATGGTAAAAGGGAAGGAAGTTATTATAATAAGCACAAGTTTTGGCGGCAAAACTGACATGCCTTTTGGTGGAAGTGTCTTATTATTTCAAAAGTACTGTTCACATTAACTGTACCTTCATGTTCAAAAGGTAGATTTGGAGTGAGCACACAGTGAGTTTCTCATTTACTTATAGAGGTATTAAAAGTATGTGACTCCACCAAAGTCACATTTTAAATTTTTGATGAATTAAAACTGTTAGGCTCATCTTTGCTCTTTAATCTAATTGTAATTTTCTAGATTGATAACTTGTGACAATGTGAAATACTATGAGGTGAGAGAGAAAGTATCAGCTGTTAAATGTTCTGAGGTTCCATTTTTTTTTCCACCACGTACGAATAATACAGCTTTTTTTTTTTAAGATTTTATTTATTTATCTGACAGAGAGAGACAGAGACACAGTGAGAGAGGGAACATAAGCAGGGGGAGGGGGAGAGGGAGAAGCAGACTTCCCGCTGAGCAAGGAGCCCGATGCGGGGCTCGATCCCAGGACCCTGGGATCATGACCTGAGCCGAAGGCAGACGCTTAACGACTAAGCCACCCAGGTACCCCACGAATAATACAGCTTTTGGTACAAATTGCCTACACACTCTGAAGTTTAGTTTTCTCATCTAAATTAAAAATCAAAGATTGTAAGAGATTTATAAAGTCATTCATTTATTTAAAATATTATTGAGTATCACCTATATGCCATCTAATGTTAAAACATCATATGCAACAACGGGATGGAGTTAGACAGTGTTATGCTATGCAAAATAAGTCCGTTAGAGAAAGACAAATACCATATGATTTCACTCATATGTGGATAAAACAAATGAACATAAAAGGGAGAAAAAGAGAGGTAAGCAAATCAGGAAACAGACTCTTAACTACAGAGAACAAACTGAGGGTTGCTGGAGGAGGTGTGTGGCGGGGGGGGGTTGTTAAATGGGTGATGGGGATTGAGGAGGGCACTTGTGATGAGCACTGGGTGTTGTATGTAAGTAATAATATCTTTAATATTACACTGTAAGTTAACTAACTGGAATTTAAATAAAAACTTGAAAAAATAAATATCAGGCAGATGTTAATGAAATACCTAGAATATAGGCAGTGAACAAATATTAGTTTTCAAGTAACACAACTCCATTTGACTTTATTTATAGAAGAATAAATAAATCAGTTAATTTATTTTCAATTTCTATTAACATTTTTACCAGAAAAAAAATTTACATACCTGTACTTCTTGGAATTTTTTGAGATTCATGCAAATGCAAATCATTTATTTTGCTAGCTGAAATCTCAAACTGCATACACGTATATTCAGTAGTAAATCATAAAATTTAGGTATATACTAAAAAAATAGAGAATGAACAATGTAGTAAAATACAAGCCATTCAGTTCCTGGTAACATAAACGTAATTGCCTTCTAGACATCATGATAAATTTACCATAGAGAGTTCAGATAAACATCTGTTGCCTCCACTCACAAAGGTGTTTTCAACCATTCATGTTTCAAATGCCTATCATATTTTTAAGTGAGTATAATTTATAACTTAATTATAGTTTGTCTTTTTTTTTAAGATTTTATTTATTTATTTGACAGAGAGACAGCAAGAATGAGAGATGGAACCCAAACAGGGGGAATGGGAGAGGGAGAAGCAGGCTTCTGGCTGAGCAGGGAGCCCAATGCGGGGCTCAATCCTAGGACCCTGGGACCATGACCTGAGTCGAAGGCAGACGCTTAATCGACTGAGCCACCCAGGCACCCCTATAGTTTGTCTTTTAGTCTGCTTGAATATGATACCGAGAGAAAGGTTTATTAACAAACTAGGGTTTGTGGGAAAATAATTTAAATTTGATAAGAAAAATTCTAATAATAAGGGCATTTAGTTTGATTATGGCCAAATAATCTCACCTAAATTCTTGTAGTCCACAAACCGCTAAGAGCATAAGCTTAATGTTTCTGATTTATATATCCACAATGACAAACAAATATAAAATGTGCCAAAGGCATGGCAAATTTGTCAAGGAAGAAGAAGTAAAGAAAGAACTTGGAACAGTGGTAACTGCCAGATTAAGGGAAGAGAAAGCTGCTAATAACATTCGTAGAGGAAAGTACAGCCAAAAGAGTCATTCTAACCAGCACATTAAGAGGCTGAGATTACTGCAGTGTTAGGTGGGCTAAGGGCTGAAGTTAGATGCAGGACTGAAAAAACGGTCCTTCATTTAAAGTATTCCTAGAGAGGCCTTCTGTCGACTGGTGACACCATTCTCCATGCAAAATCTCTATAGACAGGTGTATAGGAATAAAAGATTGATTTTCTGAAGCAACTACAAGGCCCTGAGCAATTTTTGTCAAAACACTTGTATTTAGTATTTTTCCAGAGTGAAGCCCCCTCCCACATGATGCATCAGAGGTAAAGCTTATTAGTTTAAAAGCCCCATTGTAGGCACAGAACACTCAAATATCTGTTCATTGTTGTTGTTATATCCCCCCTTAAAAATGAATTGCAAACCACAAGTTAATTCATTATTTCTGACTTACTCTAAACTACTGACATTTTATAATAAAAATGCTCCCTCCCTTCTTTTAATGTATTTAATGGAATATAAAAACCATAGTGATTCTGAATGGTTGAATTATAGATCTTTTTAATTTTTACTTTACATATTTCTAAATATTCTACACTTTGTTCACAAATGTACTGTTTTGTATGAGAGAAAAAGCAGAACAATTGCATTAAAAGAATTGGTTTTTTAAAAAAAACATAGTGATTTTATACTCATTTAAAAAATTCATGAATAAACTATTTGTAAGAAATTAATTGTAAACCAATAATAACCTTATTTATAATATGATGGATATTATAGGAAGGTAATAGAAAAATTGATCCAAAGGAAAATTATATACTTCTAGGAACAAAAGATGCTTAAAAGTGCATGCATAACCATATGGGCATTTGTGCATAAATGTACAACTCTACTAATGTCAGAAAGAATCAAGAATATAGTACAACTATGAAAGAAAATCTACTTAATATAAAAAACCTAACATACGGAAAAAACTGTTAAAATAATGGTGCTACATGTTCAAAAATAATATTATTCATTAATGAGCCTGGTATAAAGACAGAGAACAAATGTGAATAGCAAAGACACACAAAATCCTAAAGTTAAGCATAAGAAAAATACCCAAATTGAAAGGAGAAAAGGATGCAGAGGAGGAGAAAATGTTTCTATTTTTAGGGCAGGTTTCCACATTGACAGAACTCGTCATGTACTACTAACCGGAAGACCCAGACCTAGACAAACCACAAAAGTTCAGAACACTAAAGACAAGAGAAAATTTTAAAGTTCTCTAAAGAGAACAAAAGAGTATCATAACGTTACCAAACAGCTCTTGAGCAACACAGGATAATAGAATATGATATATTCACTTCAAAATTTCTGAGAAAAAAAATTCAGTTTAATATTAAATTCTATATCCAGGCCAACAATCAATCATGCTGTTGCTAGATTGCTTATAGATATGTTTAATTTCAATATCATAGGATATTATATCAGGATCACTTAAAAACTCTGTAATGTATATTTAATTATATATTATATATAATATGTATATTCCAGTTATATTATATATACATATATCAGGATCACTTATCTATATTTTATATGATATATATGATATATTATATATCTATGTAAACAAACAGGAAAAATGCAAAAGGGAAAGAACAGAAAAATAAGAATACCTACAATCGGAAGAGTAGATCCAACTCAGAGAGCAAGAAAGGAAGTTCCACACTATGTTGTGCTATATCCGTGAAGAATTCTCAGTGGAGGTTCAAGCAGATTTGTTCAGGACATCAAAAATATAACAATTGAAGGGGAGAAATGAGGGGATTTGATGTGATAATCTCTGATTTTTAAAAAAAAGACTGAGGACATAAACGTTATTATTCAAGGATTTGAAATTTTACCTGTGTTTCCATTGTCTTCTATATCCCTAATTAATAAAGATTTAATATTATTTTTGATTTTTAATGTTCATCTTAATTTAACATATTCCGTATGCATTTTGAGATTCTTTTTGAGATCATTTTGATTGATTTCCTAGGAGGCGTGAAAATAATAAATGTAAGAAACAAGAATTTGTATTTGGAATCATTAGAGATGATAAATATAGAAATCCTAATTTCCTCATCATCTTATAAATGAGACAAAAGAGTGAAAGATATCTATTTAAATCTTCTTAGTAATTATATAATGATTTCACAACTTTAAGGCCATTTAAAATCTATTTCCTTTCTGTAGTGAAAAAGTAGCTAAAGTTTAACAATTCCCTTTTTCCTATTCATTTCTTTTTTTCTCCTATGAAACTGAAATTGTATTTAATACCGTCTATTAATACCACTTATATGGGACAGTCTATTTCCTCTTGTGTTTATAGTGTGAAGCATGGTGCTCATCTACTACAGGCATCCACATAAATAGTGGACATACATTTTTCTTACAGTACATTAATACTATTTACTCATAAAATGTTGGACTATGAAATGAAAGATTTAAACTAACTCTGCCTGGTTATTTTTATGTGCTTCGTATTATATATGAACCATATATATTCTTTATGTAATGTGATTTAAACTTCAGAATAAATATTTGTTTTCACTTCTGGGTTAATCCCTAGACATCTAATAAAGAACAAAATGCAGCAAATTCCAGCTTTCATGGCATTTACATTTTATAGAAAAACTGGTAGGATAACTCTTATTTACTCCCATTTTACCCACTAGGAAACTGTATTTCACAATTGGTTTGGACACTTTTGTAAGCAGATGTCAGCAGATATATATTTCCTTTTGAGCTTCAAGTGAAATTTCCTGCAATCTTATACCATGTCCAGTAAGATAGAGACAATCTTAGTTTTAAAATTCACATCTGGCTATGAGCTTCTGCTTCTGCTGCATTAGTCAATAAACTGCTCACACCAACTGTCTTCAATTTCTGGACAGATTCCAGATCATAATGAGCTTAAAAAACACTGTGTGGTTGTCAGCCCTTTCCTTTAATGTCCATAAAGAAGAAACAAAACCACAGTTACAATAACCACAAAATCCAAAGAAATGAAAATAACTAGAATTGACTATTAAAAAATTACAGTTAAGTAAAATTAAGCTATTTCTGACAATGTAAACTCTTATCTGTTCTTGACTCTCATCACTATTCTGCTTTCTCCAAATTTCACGTTCATGGACATGTCCAGTGCAGAGCATTTCTATTTGTTGTATCCTACCAAGTCATTTCCTCAGGGCCTCCACCCGTATCTGAGGCAGTTATTTTCATAAGCAGCTTTTTACCAAATCATAAGTGTCCAAGGAAACATATATTTGCAAAAAATCAAATATCTAATAAGTGATGAAACCAATATTCACATGCCTCCAAAGAGCATAGACTTTTCACTATATTTGCTTGCTGACTTAAATATAGTAAAATAATAAATTATGAAGTAGAGCAAAGGGGGATGACCTTGTTAGAACATAGCTATGAAGCAGGAACAGTGTAGCATATAAACAAACTACCTATGATAATAGCTAAAATTGATTGCAATTACTATGGACCAGGCAATATGATAAGAGGTGCATTCATTGTTTCCTGACCTCTTTAAAATGTCCTTAAGAAAACAAATATTGTTATCCTCCAGCACCAAGACTACAGGATTGACCCACTGGGACAGATCTCCTAAGGTGTCATTATCTCAACCAAGTCTGTCTGATTGCAGAGCTTATTGGGTTAACTACTCTTCTACACTATTGGCACCTCATGTAAAATGTACAACAGCATTGCAGATTATGCAGAGGCAGATAATAGGGTGCTGAGACATCAAAACACATTCCCAGGTGACAAAACTGGTAATGATGAAATTTCTAAACATAAACTTTCTGTGTAACTCTGAACCCTTGCTCATTCCACCGCACCATGCTACTGTTTAAATCAATGCCATTTCAGCTTTCATCAACCAGGGTTCATCACATCTACAAGTCCTAGTTAGATTTAGTCAGCCTCTTTTCTCTGGATGAGGCCATTGTAGTGTGAAGCCAAAAACCCCAGTGATCTGTAAATGACATTAACTTAGGCTTATAATGTAGCCCAAGCATGCTATTTAAAAATGTGTCTTCTTTTAACTTTAAAATATGAGCTATCAAATAATATTATGTTAAGTTTGAATACAATGGTCTTTCAGCGTCACACAACGGCATCACCTGATGGATATAATTTTACAATGGAAAAAATCTTTTCTTTTTTAATTTAAGGAAGCTTCTTCACATTTTAACTTAATATTTCGTTTCTTCTTACTCTTTTGTTCATTACTTTATATTTGGCCTTTCAACAAGCTTATTTTCTGAAGACAACATGTATAATGTGCTAGAGTTTAATGTCATTAGTGATAAATTTCTGGTTTCAAGTTGATTTTTAGATTTTATTTTCTTACCATGAAATAGTAAAGTCTGTCATGTTAAATGTTACATTATTGATCATTCACTGACACTGTATCGATCCAGTGTGGATGCCAGACTCAGTGCTCTAACCAATAAATTGACTTTGTTTTTCCTTTTTTAAGAATTACAATGTATACCTTCCAATTTATTTTTCATATATAATTAAGCATTAATATGTTGAATGGCTTATCTTAAAAATGGATTATTTTTAATAACCTTTTATAATTCTTTATAAAATAACTTCTCAAGGGCGCCTGGGTGGCTCAGTTGGTTAAGCGGCTGCCTTCGGCTCAGGTCATGATCCTGGAGAACCCGGATCGAGTCCCACATCGGGCTCCCTGCTCAGCGGGGAGTCTGCTTCTCCCTCTGACCCTCTTCCCTCTCGTGCTCTCTATCTCTCATTCTCTCTCTCTCAAATAAATAAATAAAAATCTTTAAAAAAAATAACTTCTCAAAACTTCAAAATCCCTGATTATATGGAATTTTCCCTACCAAAACATATTCACAAAAAATATCATCAAAGTTGAAAAAATATTAAAGAACAAAAGCCATTTTCATAATTTTATTTTTAAACTGACTATTTAGGGTACATAATATATATCAGTATGCATTATCAGATGATCATATTTTTGTGAAATCCATATTTCCAAAAGTACATTTCATTCAATATGACAGTCTTCATCCCAAGAGAAGAACAAATGCTTCATTTCTCCAAAAGGAAAACAATATCAAAATACTAAAATTGTCCACACTCAATGTGTTCTTCTAAATTATTTAATTAAGGATGTCTGGGCGGCTGAGTGGGTTAAGCCTCTGCCTTCAGCTCAGGACATGATCCTGGGGTCCTGGGATTGAACCCCACAACGGGTTCTCTGCTTAGCAGGGAGTCTGTTTCTCCTTCTCCCTCTGCTGCTCCCCCTGCTTGTGCTTTCTGTCTCTGACAAATAAATAAAACCTTAAAAATTAATTAATTAATTAATTAAATCATGGAAACAGTTTAAAATAGGACCATTATAAAGCTCAAAATCTAAGACAGTACTCTGTATTTAATAGTCTGTTTTTGGTTTGTTTCTTTGTTTTGTTTTTTAGATTCCACATATAAGTGAAATTATATGGTATTTGTCTTTCTCTGTCTCACTTATTTCACTTAGCATAATGCCCTCAAAGTTCATTTATGTTGTCACAAATATATATATTTTACTTTTTTTGAAATCATGTATGGAAAATTGATATTCAGGTAAACGCTAATATCCTGGAGCAATCACAAATGATCTTGGTAAAAAAAAAAGTTTAAATCTCCTACTGTGATTGTGGATTTGTTTGTGTCTCCTTAAATTTGCTTAGTATTAAGTTAATTAGTTTGAAACTATATTGTTACAGTAGTATATGCAGTTTCAAGTTTATAACTTCCTGTTGATTTGGTCTTATCATTGTAGCCTATCATTACGTAGTGAGTCAATTTATCCTTAATAATTCTTTTCCCCTTAAAATTCCTTATCTCTGATTTTAATACTTTGTACGAGTTTTCTTTTGTTTTATGGTTTATATGCCTATTTCCCTCTATTACTTGCATTCTTCCTGTTTCTTTTTTATTTCACTTTTGCCACTGAAGAAATGCTAAAATAGAATTATCCAATGATAGAAATTTTATTGATTTAAGCTGAAAATGTCTATATTAATAGGCAAATTTTATTTTTGTATTTAATATGATTGTCATTATATATTGGCTTTACCTATATCTCCTTTTTTTGTTCTTTCCATTGATCAAGCTTTTACTTTCTTCCCCAAACCACTTATTTTTTTCTATATGTCTCATGAGTTTTTAGACAATGTCACTTCGAATATAGAACCTTTAGATTCACTTAAAAAAAATTTTTTTTCTTAAGTGTCCATTCTGTTGCTTATAGATTACACGTGTATTATGTCCTCTTTGTCTCAGAACCTCTCTGATGTTTTCATTGCTTTATATCATTGTGATGCTTTCCAGAAAGTTTCCCCAGATGTTTCTGCCAATTCATTAAGTGTTGAACTATATCTAATTTGATATTTAATTAATCTATTAAAATTTTAATTATAATAAAATAGCTCATTTCTAGTATGGTCATTTGATCCTTTTTCAAATCAGTCTATGCTTGTTTCATAGTGCCCTAGGCTTTTAATTTTTTCTTATTCATTTTTTTATCATTTAATTCTTTAAAACACATTTATTTTATATTCTATTTTTTTTAGTTTTCACTCTTTCTTAAATCTAAGAATAGTAATTCTTAAATTCTAAGACTAGTTTGGTCCAAATGGATTTTTACCTTTGTTGATTTTACTTTTACTTATAAGCTCAATTGTAGGGAAAACTTTATTTTTCTGTGTATTCTGGGTTGTGCATATATTCTCAAAGAAAGGTTTAAATATCCCTTTTGTTAGTTTCCTGAGAGGTTCCACTGTCCCTAATCATATATATATTTTTTTCTTCTGTAAATTGTCTGCTTGGACTTTCTTACATTGTCCTATGATTATCATGGGCTTGGGTTTTGATTCTTCAAAGAGTTGTTTTGTTTTGTTTTGTTTTGTTTTGTTTTTTTCTCTACTTAAATGCCAAGACAGATATGAGCCGGCAAACCACAAATCTGGTATGGCAGGAACATTTCATTAGTTTATTTTAGTGCAGTAGTTCTCAACCAGAGAAAATTTCCTTCCCTCACCCTACACACATTAGACATTTGTCAGTATCTGGAGACATGTTTCATTGTCTTCAAAAATGGGGTGAGATTATAATATTAGCAACTAGTAGATAGAGGTCAGGAGTACTGCTAAACATCCTATCATATAAAGGATAGTCTCACACAACAAATTTTCTAGCCAAAATGTCAACAGTGCTAAGGTAGAGAAATTAATACAATTAATTTATATTGCAATTAAAATCTAAACTTTATTTTACTGAACAGCAAAAAAGCAAAATATCCTTTTTATTCTTTTAGGTTTTTCTCTTTCTTCATTGAACTTTGTTGCAGGAAATATACTGCTGTGTAAGGGGAAAATCATAGTCCCCTTTTCTCGAAAACTAATGAGAATTTTTTTCCTCTTCTAATAAGTTTCTTCTAAGTTTAATTGATCTTTTATCTCACTAAAACATGTTTAGGAAAATATCCATTTTTCTAAATTACATTGAGTAGAATTGACACCTTTCATAAATTGTGTTACAATTCAGTATTTTGCATAGTGCTGGCCTGAAAAACCAATACATCTTCTAATTATCATGAATAAATTGCTATTTTTAGAATATGCAAACATGTGAAAACCTTGAAAAATTAATCACTATGTATAGGTTAGTTTCTAATGGATTTAGAGTTTACTTTTCTTTTAGAAATATAGATTATCATAATATAATTAAAAAATTATCAGATTCTATAACTCAGCTCAGTGATACTACACACAATAATATTAAATTCTTGCAAAAGTAGTATCCTGCTTGATTATAATTTTATTCTTACCTAATAGATTTGTAATACCTTTAATTCTTATTCCATGATATATCTTTTTAAAAAATTAATATAATGATTATCATTTACAAATGGTGCATGTCAGTGGAAATAATCAAGTATCTTTCAGAATGAGGTCAACCCCTCTCAGTAACATTGCAATATATCATGATGATATGTTTCTCCATTATACGCAAATGTGGAGGACAGGATGACTTTGCAACCCCGATTGCCTGGGAACACTGCCAAAAGTTGAATTTTGTACTACATTAATGTAATGGAGAAAGACTCACTCTTGAATTGCACTTATGTTCTCGTGTATTAAAAAAACTCACTATAACCTTGACTAGCCATTACATAGAAAACCACATTTATAAAGTGAAGGCAAATTAAAATGGTACACATAATATTTTAGATATTATAGTAAACAAATATAATGGCAATATTAACGATAAACAGATATTATACTAAACTCATTATTAATACATACATACACCAAATCTATATTAAGGTCATACTGTATCCTATAGACTCTTCTAGGTACACATCTAGGAAAATCAACAAGAGGAACAAATGAGGTCACTCCCTCATGGAATTTATTCTTTATTTGGGGCAGGGATACAATAAACCATAAATTAATACAAAAATATCAAGTAATCATGGCAAGTATTTAGATAAAAGTTAGATAAGTGCCTTATGAGAGTGAGTTTTACATAAAGAACACTCAGAGGAGGTGTTATTATGAGTTGAATTATGTCCTCCAAAAGGAAGACCTAACCCCTGCACTATGAATGTGACCTCTTTAAGAAGAGGGTCTCTAGATGTAATCAAATTAAAATGAGTTCATTAGGGTGGCCCTAACACAATAAGGCTGATTTTATTACAAGAAATGTTGAGAACCCAGAGGCACAAAGAAAATACCATATGGAGACAAAGGCAGAGATTGTAGTGATGCATCTACAAAGTGAGGAATGCCATAGATCCCTGGCATTCCAGAAGTTGAGAGGAAAGCATGGCATGAATTCTTCATCAGAGCCCACAGAAGGAATTGATTCTTCCAGTATCTTAATTTTGGACTTCTAGACTCTAGAACTGTGAGAAAATAAATTACTGTTATTTTAAGCCACCCTGTTTATGGTGCTTTGTCGTGGCAGTCCTGGGGAACTAACACACTTGGTATCTAAATTGAGACCTAATTTATGGCATGAGTCAACTGGATGAAGAATTAGGGAAGATAATTCTGAGCAGAAGGATTAGACATTGCAAAGACTTAAGACACAAATAAGATTTTTATGCATCAGAAGCAGAAAGAAGGGGGGGCGCCTGTGTGGCTCAGATGGTTGGGCATCTGCCTTCAGCTCAGGTCGTAGTCCCGGGGTTCTGGGATCAAACCCCGCATAGGGCTCCCTGCTGAGTGGGGAGCCTTCTTCCCTCTCTCCCTCTGCCTGCAGCTCCCCCTGTTTGTACTCTCTCCCTGTCTAATAACATAATAAAAAAATCTTTAAAAAAAAAAGAAGCAGAAAGAAGGTGTTTATGGCTGTCATGTGAAAATAACAAGGCAGAAGTATAATTGTAGGAAGTGATATGGAATAGGCAGGTGAACAAAAAATCATGCTTTCTAGGTAAGGAGTTCATATTTTATTATAAGTAAATGAGAAGAGTTCTTTGAAGATTTTAATAATAATTGGATGTAATCAGAAAGGAAACTGGTATTTCAAAAGAACATTCTGGAGAACGGAGAGTGGGGTGAGGGGGTGGATGAGAGAGAAACAGGCAGAGCTGGTAGGCATGTAGTGCAGTGATCCAGTGGTCTAAACCATCAATTTTGGTAACTTTTGTTGGGCTGATAATTACTGTATATAGAGAAGAATGAAAGATTCGTGATACATTGATAGGAATCACTAAGGGACAACACGCATGGCATGAAAAAAGATAAAGAATCAAAATTTCATGGTTTTTGGTTTGAGATCCTAAGTAGTTGTTGGTATCAATTCTTGATATCAGAGACACTCAGGAAGCAACAGTTTCAAGTAGCACAAGTTTAATTGTAATGTTCCAGGAAAGATCTATTATTTATAAAAATTAAAACGTTAAATTGACAGTTTAGATATATGAGTTTTTAATTCAAGGGAGATGTTGAGTCTAAAGGTATGCATTTAGGAGTAATCAACAAAAACTTTGTATTTAGAGCTGCAGACCTGGATATGAAGTAACTTATATTAGAGGCATATATATATATATATATATATATATATATTTGTAAACTACTTCTAGGGGCTGCAATATTTTAAGACTGGGTGGGATATGGAACACACAAAGGATATTGATAAAGAATAACTTTGAAATAGAAGAAAATTCCAGATTTGATCCGAGAGGACCAGAAAACCAGGGCTCAGGACAGGATTAGTCTAGATATAAAGTTCTAGCATAAAGAATGGGTAGAAGTTAGTTACTAAAATGAGTGAAAGACAATTCCAGACAGAAGGATGAGCATGTCCAAATTTCTGAGGGCAAAGGAGTACATAATACATTAATAAATGAAGGGGAAAAAAAACAAACCTACAGCTTTCAGTATGATTTGGGGAAAGTGATGAAGAACAGGCCAAGGATGTATTTGGCAGCAGATCAGTTGTATTAGTGAAACCCATACTAAGCATACTGGACTTCATCCTAATGGGCATGAGAGGGCTTCAAATTAAGCAGGGAAAATGTCTAAATCACATTAAAATATTTTATCTGTGGAGAAAAGCATGGATTTGAGAGCAGTATCAGTAAGCCCTACTATGCCCCATTGATGCTTCTTCAGGCATTAACTTATTAATAGCAATCTCAAATATGACCTACAATTGAGATTACCATATGGCTCAGTTACCTACAGCAGTTTTGGTTTACCCTGTGTTTTGACATAATTGTTAAATGTATACACTTTCATATGCTGGTAAATGCTCAACAACTGTCGGAGAGGGGTAGGTCTTGATTTATATAGCATTAGCTGAGTTTCATGCTGAAAATGCTACCCCCATGGTAACCAGTTTCAAACTAACGGAATCATCTGGCTGACAAAATTTCTTTTCAAAAATCAGCTCATCCAACTCAATAAAAAGCAGTTCCGGTGCACCATTGGGTCTACTTTTTTTAAATAATAACTTACTATTTATTCACACTACTCTTTCACATTCAAATGAGCATCAGTTTTGATTATAAATTAGTCACTGCCTAAAATGGAAGGATGTTATTGGGAGAGTAAGTCGGTATAAACATGCTAAGTTAATGTTAACTTGTATCATGGTTTGTAAATGGAACAAAGTACATTACACAAAGGAATAAAGGATGGGATAAAGAATTCAATGTAAATAATCCTCTTAGAATAAAAAAATAATAGTTTTATCTACAATTTTAGTTGGTATATAGTACTTCCATTAAATAGGGACTTACATGGACTCCATAATCATATATGTTAATTTTGGAAGATATTTTCTACTTAGGTAAAAAAGTACTAATATACAATGTTTACAAATATCTCCTAAAGTTTATTTTGGAATACTTTAGATCAGATCTATAACCTTTGCATAAAGATTTTTGTTGGTTAAGCGACTGCCTTTGGCTCAGGTCATGATCCTGGAGTCCTGAGATCGAGTCCTGCATCGGGCTCCCTGCTCAGCAGGGGGTCTGCCTCTCCCTCCCTCTGACTCCCCCCTCTCGTGCTCTCTGTCTCTATCTCACTCTCTCTCTCAAATAAATAAATACGATCTTTAAAAAAATATTTTTGTTAACAAATTGAATAGCTTCTATCAGTATTTATTAATGAACTGCTTAGTAAATCTTGAAAAATAGAAATGCCTCAGATTATTATAAGAGTTTTAATTAGAGCCCAGTGATCCCTTTAATTATCAGGTAACAGAAAAATAATATGATAAGAGATTTATAAATTAGAATTATTACAAGAAAAATAATTCAAATTGTGTGAAATAGGCTGCAAAAACACCACCAAGAAACCAACCTAAATGAGTAAGTTGGCTTCACTTACTACAATTTCTTATGTGTCAAATACCCCTTGGTCTTACTGTACATTTAAAAAATATTATTATGAATTTTCAATGTTAAAAATATAAAATATCTATAGTACTGGCTAGCCAGGTACAATTCCTAAAATCTGTTTAAATCATGGTTTCTGTCAAATAAAGATGCAAATTAGGACTAATTTGCAAAAACATGATAATGGTTTTCAAATTCTAAAGCAATTCATTCTTAGATGTAATAACAAATTCTGTTAAAGATGTTTATTTGAAAAACATCTTTTCTGAAAAATCAGAATAAAGCCTCTTGGGTGTGTAGCACCCATCATTTTCTGCAATTCAACCAGGATCTGAGTTATAAATGTTTCTTGCAAATGTCAGCTGAAATTCTCCATATTAAGGAGAGTGTTCAAGGGTATCCTATAGGGGAAGAAGAATTTAGTTTTAATGAGTCAATCTCTCTTTCTGTTTGGTGTACTTTAGCTTCTCTGTTCTGAGTCTTAATGGTTATTGCTGGAATGGTCTCA
Organism: Eumetopias jubatus; assembly: GCF_037043125.1. NCBI lineage: Eukaryota > Metazoa > Chordata > Mammalia > Carnivora > Otariidae > Eumetopias > Eumetopias jubatus. The sequence goes on along the minus strand of NW_028274809.1, from coordinate 167,771,369 downwards.
CTTGGCACATTTCACTGAGATGGATTGCTATTTGCTCACAAGAAAAGTTTTGTTAACTGACTAATTATGTAACTCACTGCAATATTTTCCTCATTTCCAAAAAACAAAATCTGGATACAGATTTCTGTGTTTTTTGGTTGTTTGTTTTTTATAATTTGTCTTCATTTAAGTGTAAATACAAGATGCAACAAAATCGTTACTGAGAAAAATGACCTTTTACACATCAAGAGAAAATATCCATGTACCAACACAGAGTATCAGAAGACAGTAAAAAAAACACCAAAAAAACCCAAAAACCTCATTACTTCACTAATATTAACAAATCTGCTTCATTGTTAAGAATGTCATCATATAAAAACATGTTGTTTATCTATAATGTATCATCTTAAGGCTTTTTTTTTTTTAAAGATAGCAATGTGACCCAATCTTATAATCAAGTTTATAAAATTATGGAGGACAAGCCTTTTCAAAAGAAGGTTAAAAGCCAGTTTGGCAATATTGTCTTCAGTATAAAAAGTAGTTCAGGAATGTTGCCCCCTGTAGTGTAAGCCTTGACCCTTTGGTTTTCTTTTTTTGTAATGCAGTGCCTGACCTAAGCATTGATTGCTGAAGCCTCAACTTTAAAGATAGTTGTCTTGAGTAAACTCATTTTCAACCATACGACTAGATAAAGAGTCAGCTCCTACCATCCACCCCCAGGTTCCTCAAACAACTAACCATTTGAGCACTTTTTTTTTCCTTTCTGTTCTTTAAATTCCCACCCTTATGCTTTAAATTCATCAATTTAAGATTCAGCCCAGGGAAGCCCTATGCCCCTTTCTTGAGTCCAATAAAAGCAGAATCCAGGCCCACATGTGCTCATCTCTCTCTCTCAGTCTCTCTCTCCCCCTTCTCCATAACCTCATGGTGTGGCCTAGTTGTGGCATGTACTTTCCAAGACTTGTAAATAATAAACATTTTTTCCCCCCAAAGTTCCCTGATGGTTATTTCTGAGGTCATCTTACAACCTTAAGTTCTTAAGGGCTGGTTCAGCCACAACACTGGTTATCAATTCCCTTAAAAAAAAAAAAAAAAGGAAAAAAGGTAGTTTATGTCTCTGTAAATATAGCGGTTACATTTTTCAAACTATTTTATGCTTTAAGTAATGTAATTATTTACATTATTTTAATTCCCTATTCTCTGTTGAGGAAACAGACATAGACCGAAAATGTTTCATTGGGAAAACTTTGCTAGTAATAATAAGAAAAAGACATTTATTTGCCTTCCTTCACTTGCCTCACCCTCTCTGTTACCTGCCTGCCCCTCTCCATTACCTGCCTCCAAAACCACACTTTCACCCATTTTCTGCCATCATTGAAACAGATTTGCAGCAACTCTAAATATACTTACCACTAGTTAAGAAGGCTACACTTTCAAATAGTTCAAAGTATTTCCCCATAGATACTGTTACCAAATCGATAGGTTCTTTCCATACTCAATACTATTCACCAAATAGCGAAATAACAAAACAGTATTTACTGGAAGCAGGTAATTTATTCAATAGCCAGAGAATAGAGAAATGGAGCTCATGCTCTAAAGGCACCTCCTCCCCAGAGGTGGAAGGGGCATAGATGATATGACTGGGGCAAACCCAAGACTCTTGATATCAGTGGGATTTGGGGGAAGGGGCAGAAATTTCCAGGAACTTAGGCTGCTTCCCTTTTTCTTCCTTATTTTCTTCCTTATTCCTCTTATCAGGGATTTCCTACCATGGAACCCTTAGGAAGAAAATTTTAGTATGTTAATATAGTATGATGAAGGAATGATGTCAACTTTGTCCTAGTTTGTCAGCCATCTTAGGCCTGTCTGGTTTGATCTAGTTTCTTATGGTTTCTTGTGGTCTGGCATCAAGCTTATCTGGTCAGGAACACCTGTGGGGGACATACTAGACCAAAACACAGTTTTTAGAAAAATTCTCTATGGAGCTCTTTGGATTTGGTCTGGTGACGATACTAGTTAAATTGAGCCATTGCTATCACTCAAAAATGCTAACCTCATAGCATGTACTAGTTCTCCTAGGTAACTAATTGCTGGGCTATTCTCATATTATGTTTTTTGAGAATAAGGTGTGACTTCCATTTACCTTTCCATCTTTTATCTGCAGAGTTCTGAAATTTACAGATAGATAGCTTGTTAACTGAAACAGGAAAATTGATCGTACAAATTACAGAAACAAATGAACATTTGATATGTTATCAAATTCTTCTTGAATTACATTCCAAATGACATGTTTTAACATTCTATTAAAGCATAATTTTATTATTATAATTTTGTTGTGTAAGGATATATGTATAGAAATATTAAAATATAAACATTTATATGGATTTTATGGAAAATAGGAGCAATAAATTCAGATGATCATATTAATAAAGTTCTCCTTGATATTTTATTTTATTTTTTTAATATTTTTATTTATTTATTTGACAGAGAGACACAGCGAGAGAGGGAACACAAGCAGGGGGAGTGGGAGAGGGAGAAGCAGGCTTCCCGCAGAGCAGGGAGCCCGATGCGGGGACTCGATCCCAGAACCCTGGGATCATGACCTAAGCCAAAGGCAGACACTTAAGGACTGAGCCACCCAGGTGACCCTCTCCTTGATATTTTAGATAAGCTTGTTCTGTTGAAAATTTGACCTATGTAAATTTGTGTCTATGGTGGTTTTTTAAAACCCATTGTAAGGCTTTATGTTTCAAAGCATGTTTCATTGATGAAGATTTCACAAATACCACTATTGACTTAATTCATTCAACCAAAATCTAATAACTAATTATAACCTAATATGAACGGAGAAATTTTTTCCAATTAACAACAAAGACATAGAGAATGGACATAAGATATATAAGTAACTGATGTCACCAGACAGGTTTTATTTTACCAGTTATTCAAGTAAGCTGCTATGTGTGTTCGTGTAATAAATAAAACCTGCTACCTGGCATGCTTTTCCTTTCCAAGCTGAAGAAGTATCTTATCAGTAAAGTACAAGAATTTTAGTCCATGGATTTTATGACATCTTTACAAGTGTACAGGAAAATTTTTTTTAAATTTATTATTTGCCACTCATTAGCTGTGTCCAGCTGTGTTTGCAGTTGGCAGGTAAGTGAAGTCCAAACTATTGAAATATTATACATTGCTTTTATTACACAAGATGATTTTAGTTTCCTTATTCCCAAACAGCTATAGTTAAACATGTGTGCTGTTCTTTGCTTCAAAATTTTGCATATTCTCAAAGAAAAGACTCATTCTTAAGATCTATTTGATCAGAGGGCGCCTGGGTGGCTCAGTCGTTAAGCATCTGCCTTCAGCTCAGGTCATGATCCCAGGGTCCTGGGATCGAGCCCCGCATCAGGCTCCCTGCCCCACGGGGAGCCTGCTTCTCCCTCTCCCACTCCCCCTGCTTGTGTTCCCTCTCTGGCTGTGTCTCTCTGTCAAATAAATAAATAAAATCTTTTTAAAAAGATCTATTTGATCATTAGCTTAATTTATTCAGCGTTTAGTACAAGTCAGGGATGAAAAACATAGAAAAACAAAGAGAGTAACTAAGAGAAAAATAAGAAAGGAAGGAGGGAGAGAGAGAAGAGAATAGTACTATTGGGCTATAGTGGTTAAGAAATAGGTCACCAGATTCAGAAAAATTAGCTTAGTCATTTTAACCCTCAATCATTTAGCTTTTGATATTGGTCAAGTTATTGAATGCTCTGGAACTCTGATTTTCTTTTACAAAATTGGTATAATACATTTTCCTACTTCACAAATTGTGTGTGTGTATGATAATTCAATGGGTTAATCCATGTGCAGTGCTAACCACAGTGCCTGTCACAGAGCATGCAGTTGATAAATGTTACCTATTATTATTACATACCATTGTGGAATACAAAACGGATGCAATGATGATATGCTTTCAATGTGTAAAACTGTTACTGCTCCAAAGATGAAAAGAAACAAAAGTAAAGTACTTGTAGATGGAAGTTAATCTATAATTTCTAGTTTTTTGTAATATATGCGTGTGGGAGTTCCTATTGTGGCGTAGGCATTCTGCTAGGCAGGTAGACATTGGGATACGAAGATGAATTACAATTCAGTTTTGAAGAGAGAGAGAATTACAACTGAATATGCTAAAATACTGTGATCAAGGTATGAAAAAGATACTATGGAAGCACATAGAAAGAATGACTGTGCTTAACAGTGGTGTTAGGAGGTGATTTCTCTGAGAGGATCCCTGAGGACTGAAAGAGTTGTTTGTACACACCTCTGTAGGAATGTATGAATATTAGAGCAGGGAGAAGCCAAAAGATTCCAAATAATATGATCATATGTGCAAAGATCTTGATATGGGTCAGAATGTAGCATTTCGACCACTGCAAGAAATTAATTACTAGACTCATGGTAGAATAAAAAAGAAAATGTGAGAACCACATAAATTAAAGTATTTTACTTCCAATAAAACATTTCTGGTAAATCATTTGTACTTTTCAGGGAAGGTTCTTTTCTACGGCATAAAATCCTTGCATACACCCCATAATTTTCCACATTGCATCACTTTAGAACACTCCATTTTACTGGCATAGATCTAGATTTTCTGATGAATTTTAATGGAGTATATTATATAGTAAATAGTTTATTACTTCCCAAATATGTCAGTAGGCATTTATTATGAAATGAAATTACATTTTGTAAACTTCAACATAGCATTCTTTAAATAGGATGAATCTTAGTAAAGTGTAGCTTACTACTTAACCATGCATAATATTTGCAAGATTTTGGTTGAAACCATGTCATATTAAGCATTTTTTTCCTGGATGACTTATCTTGGCTAGAGTTAGAATAGGGCTTATTTATATAAATATAATTAATTGTCCTCTGAATTGTAGATAGATCCAGATAGAAAATGCTGTCTTATTATCCACCTTCTATACAATGTGCAGCTTCTCTCAAGTGCACACATTATCAGAAAAAAATGACTTTAATGTTTTACAGCATTGTTTAAGGGTAACTGATCCTTAATATGTAGCCTTTCTAAATTGCAGTAAACATGTGTTGATCAACATCCCTTACTATTAAAATACTTCCTCTGTGACAAAATAGATACGAATTTCACAAAGAAAAATTACAGAAACTTTAAAAAACATCATTTTACTGGAGGCTAATAGTGCCTTATTTTCTTTTTTTTCCTAATTAGATTTCTATGACAAAATTTCTGCAGAAGCCACAAATTCTTCTATGGTTAATGAATGTTTCTCAGCATGTATGCAGGGTATTCTGAGACAATGACTAACATTATTAAAAAAATAATCAATTATGCATGACTGAAAGGAATAACTACTAAGCAACTTAAGCATTAAAAAGTCATTCTGATCTAAGGTAAATTTAATCAAGTGAAAATCCAGTATTTGATTTATTTGACTGATTAAATTAAAGGAAGTTACCAATGTTACAAATTAGGGAGAATTTTCATACTGAGGTGTGGCAAACCAGCAAATAAGTGTTCATCTACATTTAGATACCTATAAAGTAAACATCTATGAAATCTCTTTTCTAAGAAAATTTCCCATTTTTCCCCATACTGAAGCCACAAATGAACAGAAAGATCACATCAACCTTAAGCACTGCTTTAAAATATAAATAGAAAGAAATCAATGAAGCATGTTTCAGCTTTCTTTTCCTATTCCAATTTTCTGAACCTCTGGTTTCCTCAGTTATTTTTATCTTGTACTCTATGTATCCATCCAAACCACTTCAAATATTTTTATTTTCTACTTGGGGTTAAAATACCAAAATATAGTGTTATGTATGTTTGAAGCTTTAATAAAAGTATCAATTCAATAAATAGTTATTTCCCATTTAAAATAACTTAGTTTGGCAAAGACTTGAATACATTAAAGCAACATTTACACATATTATTTTATTTAGTCCTAATCTTCAAAATATAGTGGTAACCAAAATGTGCATTGTATATATTAAAAACACAAACAAAAAATAATAACATCTGGGCTATAATTAACTGATACATATTAGTTTCCATAGTTATTACTATTTGCAGAATAATAACAGAAAGAAAAGTAAAAATGTGTTTAAGAATGTGAAAGTTAAATTCGAAGAAAAAAAAAGAAGAAATTGAAGTTTAGAAGATACACTTTAAAATAAAATACATCATGAACACCAAACCACATTTTTAACTGAAAAATTACTATTAATTATATAAATTATAATGATAACATGATTGCCTAAATCAAATAAACAGAATAATTATGTCTAGAGAGAGTATTGTGGTAAAGTTTTTCTTGAGTAAGAACGCCTTTAGAGGGCTCCTGGGTGGCTCAGTAGTTAAGTGTCTGCCTTCGGCTCAGGTCATGATCCCAAGGTCCTGGGATCGAGCCCCGCATTGGGCTCCCCGATCCGCGGGAAACCTGCTTCTCCCTCTCCCACTCCCCCTGCTTGTGTTCCTTCTCTCGCTGTGTCTTTCTGTCGAATAAATAAATAGAATCTTAAAAAAAAAAAAAAAAAGAATGCCTTTAGAAATTTTGTCCTTAAACTTGAATACTCATCTGTATTTGGGGTGGCTATTCAGACATACCATAAAGGAAAATGACATTCTGGAAATGCAAAAAAAAATGAAAGAAGGAAACATATGAGATAAGCCCCACACTTATCCCTTCTCTCTACATAGAGATAATTTCTCTTATCGGTCTCAGGTAAAGGTCCTATTGAGAGGAGAAGACAGAGAGTGGAGTTCAAGGATACTGTTACAGATGGTACTTACAGGACAGTGCATCAGAAGGAGGGAACTGTATGGGACTGGGGTTCCCTAAGGATCTTTGAGTTCTTTTCATTTTGGGGGGTGAAACTTCACAAGGCCAAACAAAGCAGCTGCCACGGAATGAAGAGGTCACATGGGGCTGGAGACTTTGGCATTCTGATCCAGGTAAGAGAGATTTCAATAATACCAAACCATTCTTTTGAGACAAGAGATAGGTCACACTTTAAAATCAGTGACCACATCACACGGTAATAACTTCTCTAAACCCCCCAAAACAAAGACTAATTTGAAGCCTTGAAATAGTCAAGAAAAGCTGTCATAGATTAACTCTGTTTTAGAAAAAAAAAATGAACATTTTTTAGAGAAAGACAATATAGTTCAAATCCAGGTATTAGAAATAGCGAAGAGCTAAGTGCTATAGCTCAGAGGTAGAGCATTTGATTGTAGAAATAGCAAAGAACATGAAAATTATTCTAAATATACTTAAGGACTTAATAGGAATAGATGATATTAAAAAGTAAAGATGAATACTCATAGGGGAAAAATAAAAATGGTAAAAATAACCAAATGGAAAAACCTGTAAGTCAAAAGTACAGGGAAAGGAAATGAAAATTTTATCGGATGTGTTTATTAGGACATTGGATATGGAAGAAAAAAAATCAGTAAACATGAACAATTTAGCAATAGAAACTATTCAAACCAAAACACAAAGGGAAAAATAAGTGTTAAAATGCTAGAATTTTTGTGAGTTATAGAAAATATTAGGGACTATGAGAAAGTTTCTAGTACAATAGTAAATATGCATCAGGAATCTTAAACAAAAGAGAGACTGGGGCTAAGAAATGAAGTAGTGTTTTCAAATTTACCAAATTTGTTGAAAATGTAATGATGCAAATCACAACCAATAGCGCAAATTCTAAAAGTATGTGAAGATAATCATATCAAAAAACAATTTTAATGGGGGAAGCAAGTGGTATTAAAAAAAAGTATGTTAATTTTTTCCACATCCTTGCAAACCCAGAAGTGGGTTGTTGGATCATATGTAGTTCTATTTTTAATTTTTAAAGGAATCTCCATACTGTTCCATAGTGGCTATACCAGTTTACATTCCCACCAACAGTATACAAAAATTCTTTTTCCTCCACATCTTTTTTTTTTTCTCCACATCTTTGACAGCACTTGCTATCTTTTGTCTTTTTGATAATAGTCTTCTAACAGTTATGAGGTGATATTGTGGTTTTGATTTATATTTTCCTGATTAGGGATGTTGAGCACTTTTTCAGGTACCTGTTGGCCATTTGTATGTCTTCTTTGGAAAAATGTCTATTCAAGGCCATCACCTATTTTTTATTGGATTATGTGTTTTTTGCTATTAAGTTAAAGGAGTTTCTTATGCATTTGGATATTAACCTCTTATCAGATACATGATTTGAAAATATTTTCTCCCATTGAAAAAATTCCATAGGTTATTTTTTCATTCTGTTGATTATTTCCTTTGCTGTACAGAAGCTTTTTCGTTTGAGGTAGTCCCACCCATGTATTTTTGCTTTTCTTACCTGTGCTTTTGATGTCATGTCCAAGAAATCATTGGCAAGACTAATAGGAAGAAGTTTTCACTATGTTTTCTTCCAGGAATTTTACAGTTTCAGGTCCTACATTTAGGTTTTATATCTTGAGTTGATTTTTGTGTATGATGTAAGATAAAGGTCTCATTTCTTTCTTTTGCAAGAAGATATTCGATTTTCTCAATATAATTGAGGTCATTTCCCCATTGTATATTCTTGGCACCCTTGTTGAAGATCAGTTGACTGTTTATGAATGGCTTTATTTCTGGTATTTCTATTGTGTTATATTTATTTAAATGTCTGCAATTATCATACTGTTATTAATACTGTAGCTTTGTAATATATTTTGAAATCAGAAAGTATGGTGCCCGCAGCTTTGTTCTTCTTTCTAAGATTACTTTGATTATTTGAGGTCTTCTGTGGTTCTATGTGAATTTTAAGATTTTTTTCTTTTTCTGTAAAAAATGCTACTGGGATTTTGATAGAGATAGCACATGTTCCCTCATCTTAAAAAAAAAAAAAAGTTAAGCCAAAAAGTAAAAGATAGAAAAGAGAAAACCCAGTTTTTAAAAAGCACATAAAATGAAAAACAAATAGAAAAATGGTGGATGTAAACACAAACATACCAATAATTACATTAAATATAAATGAACTGCATGATCCAATAAAGGGAAGCAATTATCATACTTAAAAAGAGATTAAAAAGAAAACACAACTGTATGCTAATTATAAGAAACACAGCCTATAAATATATATATGCATATATATATATATATATATATATATACACACACATAAACTCACAGATAGGTTGAAAGTAAAAGAATAGAAAAATAGACCATGAAATTTTAATCAGAAGAAAGCTTTTATGACTCTTTTTAATTAAAAAAAACAATAGATTTCACCACAAGGTATAAAAAGTAGCATTTCATAATGATAAATTAGCCAGTTGAATAGGAAGATATAAAAATCATAAGTGCATATGTGCCCAATGAGAGAGCCTCAATATACATGAAGCAAAATCAGGCAGTACTACAAAGAAGAAGAGACAAATCCACAATCGTTTTTACCATTCATCTCCGGATTTTATCATTCATCTCTGGGAAATTAAAATAAAACAGAAATGCTAAGAAGAATATTATCTGAATGACACTACCCATCATTTTGATTTCATTTTCATGTACAAAACACTATACCCCAAACTAATATTTATAAAGCTTTTAAAATGAACATGAAATACTCACCAAGATAATTCATATGCTGGACCATAAAACAAATCTCAATGAATTAAAAATGTTGAAATATTATAGAGTACCTTTTTTTACCACAATAAAATTAATTAGAAATCAATGCAAATATATACAATCTACAATGTTCATATGTACGATAAAGTTACAATATATACCTATGTGTATGTATATTTTTTTATTTCTATCTCCTTTACGTATATATAAATTTCCTTTCCTTTGAAACTTCCTTCCAAAATGTTTCACTTTTCTATAAATATATAAATATATATGGAAAAGATATATTTTTTATACTTAAAGCCAACATATGCTAGGTAGAAAGAAAGCCTAATTTTGATATACAGTGCACCCTTGAACAACACAGCTTTAAACTGCATGGGTCCACTTATGCACAGATTTTTTTTTATAAATACACTATATATTTTTTCTTAGGATTTAAATAACAATTTATTTTCTCTAGCTTACATTATTATAAAAATATAGTATATAACACATATTATGTACAAAATATGTGCTAACCAAGTGTTTATGTTATCAGAAAGGTTTCTGGCCAAGAATAGGCTATTGCCAGTTAAGTTTTGGGGGAGTCAAAAGTTATACCTGGATTTTGAGAATGTGGTGGGTCAGCATCCCTAACCCTCACATTGTTCAAGGGTTAACTGTAACAAAATAATAGGTTTTCAACACATATTTAATTTTTTAAAATGTCATCATATAAAAAGAGTTCCAGTGTTAAGTAGGCTTCAACGCTTCAGCCAGTGGCTTTCAGACAGAACTATGGACCAGCAGCAGCACATCACTTGGGGATTTATTAGAAATGCAAAATACTTGGTACCTCTCCTGGAAATACTGAATCAGAAATTCAGGAGTTGAGACCTAGCAAATTGTGTTTTATCTGGCTCTCCAGATGATTGCAATACACCTGTAAGTTTGAAAACCATTGATTTTAAGGCATTTCAGTTATGTCCTGTCAGAGATATATGCTCAAAGTTGCCTTGGATGGTAAAGGTGATTTTGCTGCATTAACATTTTCTGAGCCATCCTTTAAAAAACAGACAAATGAAAAGGCGGATTCATAGATGTTATACGTGTATCCAAATTCATCAAGTTGTATACATCAAATATGTAGTTTTTTGTATGTCAATCAAATCTCAATAGTTTTTTTTTCTTTTTTTTTAAGCCAACCAACAAACAAAACAAATAATTGCTACTGAAACAGTCTCACCTTTTCAGTTTGGTAGTCTTCAAGTAACTGAAGTGCAATGGACATTAGCTTCTCAGAAAAATTCTCCAAAAATTTGAATTGTTTGGAAATCAAACATATAATTTGAAAAACACTTCAAATCTGCATCTCTATAGAGCTATTTCATCATTTACTTAAAATGTAAAAACCAAATAATTCAGCTAACATATTAATTTCTCAAGCAGTGCCTTTGGTTGGTGTTTGAACATTTTGAACATTTGACTCAACCAACTGGTTAATTCAGTCTGGATCTTCAAACCAGTTGTATAGAAGTATTTTGGGATGACATAACAGCTATGATATGAAGAATGCTAGCATTTCCAAATGCCGTCATTAAAATTCTAAGCTTATTGAATTACGCTTTTTTTCTTTTGGTCTCGTAAATTTATGAAGTTTAATCCAAACTCTGAATTTCTGAAGTACAAACATCCATACTAATTAAAATTCAGTCACAACAGACAAGCTTAATTGGGACCGAAAAGCTCCTGAGAAAATTACAGTAGATTATTTCAAGTCTGAGTATTTCAAGGACTTCTTTGTTTTGCCAAGATCCAGTTATTAAGATTGCTCTTGTCCTTTCACGATTTCCTCACAGTAAATTTTACTTTCTACATAGTTTCATAAATGAGTAACTGGAATACCACATCTAGTTCTCAAGACTTAGTAATGATGAGCAAAATTGCTTTCATTTATATTGTGCTATGTAGATGATAAAATAGAAATTTAAAAAAGCCATGTGTTAATAACAAACATAGTGGCAGGATTGTCTTCCCTATATATGAATATTAGAGGCAAAAAGTTTTTGACAGTTTTACTCCGTCAGAACAAACACTCATTTGGGCGCCTGGGTGGCTCAGTCGTTAAGCGTCTGCCTTCGGCTCAGGTCATGATCCCAGGGTCCTGGGATCGAGTCCCACATCGGGCTCCCTGCTCCGCGGGAAGCCTGCTCCTCCCTCTCCCACTCCCCCTGCTTGTGTTCCTGCTCTCGCTATCTCTCTCTGTCAAATAAATAAAAAATCTTTAAAAAAAAAAAAAAAGAACAAACACTCATTTAAGTATTTTTACAATATTCACTATGAACTAAGTTGGCAATCATGTCTATTTCATGTGTAAATTAGCAATCAGTTAAGACTAAAATCAAAATTATAGATTTTAAATTGTAAGTTCCTAATTTTACTTCAAATTGGGAGTATGAAAATCTGAACCCTATAAAATAATGATACATATTTATTTATATGTCAATGTCAATGTTTTAGGATAGCTAGACCGTAATAATAAAGACCCCAACATGTTACATAGCCCAAACACAGTAGAAGTATATTTTTTAGTCATGTAATAGTCCAGTGTGGTTTTCCTGATTTCCTGTGAGTCGGAAGTCCAAGCCTTGTAAATCATTTCACTTTCCCGTCCTCTAGGGCCTTGTTATGGCCGGAATCCACCTAAAATGAGGAGAAGGACAGTCTGAGAAGGAAAATACTTACTAAGCTTAGTCTTGTAATAGAACCCATCGCTTATCTCAGTCTTATGGGTTTATCTAAATCAAGGGAGGCTGGGAAACGTAGAGTAGCTCTGTGTTGAAGAAGAAAAAATGAGGTTTGGTAAATTGGTAAGCAGTCTTTGTTGCATTCCCATAAAAATAATTTGATAATTAATACTTCTCAAAAGCATAATTTATAGACGATTACCTAAAATGGTACTATCAGAGTTTAAATTTTACCCACAGCAAAAGTATCTGGATGATCTAAGTGATAATAAAAAGATGAATCATAAACCCAAAACATAGGATTGTGTGTCTGTGTTTATGTATGTATTCATATGTGATGTCCATGATACTTAGCTATGGTAGATAAGGAAAAATGTTGCTTTGTGTCTGCACTTCAATATAATTTGGATATTGTCTTTAATAAGATACGGTTATCTGCTTTCATTGCTTCATCATTCCAATACAGACACAAAGTATATTTTTTAAAGAAAGTGTAAGTTTCAAACATTCTAAATATTCAATCTTGGTTAAGCTGCTTACTAAATTTGTGGCTTACTAATTGTGTGACTTTAGGCGAGTTTCTTAATCCCTTTCAAATCTAGTCTCCTTCTTTTTAAAAGGGCAAACTTTCTACTTAGATTTTGAAGATTACATGAAATAATGCATGACAACTATTTGACTCACAGAAGACAATCCATAAATAGTAACTACTATTTTTATGATTCTCATATCTTCTGTCCTATCTCCCTCTTGAACTTGTGGTCAATTTTCCAACTTCTTACTAGATATTTCTATTTTTTTTATTTTCCTACTTTATTTTCCCAGAAGCTAAAAGCATTGCTATCTACTAACTTTCATCCAGATCCAGGGAAACATATTAAGAATGCACCTCCACCTCTATCATAATGTCACTAGTAGAGCTTCATTATATCTCATGTATAATGTATGAGTAGCAAAATAGTATCTGTTTTCACTCTGCTGTTCCCACTTTAAAAAAAAAAAAAAATTCTAAGCCTTCAAATGCATGTTGCAGCTTACCCGAATTCTCAAATCTTTACCTTCATTTTCAAGACCCTTCACAAATTTACCCTATCAAAACTTTTCAACTTTACTTCCTGCCATTTCTTTTGCCAGACACATACATGTTATCTTAAACTCTACCTACACATTTGCCTGCAAAAACTATTCTTGTCTTTGTCCATCTGTCCATCCTGGAACATCTGCTTAGAATGCATTTCCTTAGTTTCTCTGTCTTCCTATGTTATTTATAACACACATTTATATGTATTTTTTATTTATTTATAACATATATTTATAAAGGAACCATCTACTCTAGGGCTCCGTTAAGACTAAGTTGCAATTTTAATTCAGCAACTTAATTTTCTGGGACACTTGATGCATATATATTCCTTGCTAGAAAAGGCCAAACTTAGTCTCCATATTGAGAATAACTTTCAAGTGGAAGGTACATTATCTCTTCTTCTTGCTTCCAACTATTGCTTTCAATTGCTTTCAGTTTAGTCTCTCAAAAGAGAGATCATGCTTTGGCCTAAGTGTAGGCATCTCTCTAAAGCCTTTTGCTAGACGAGAGAAACTCCCAGGTTGAAGCCCATATTTAGCATTATGAATCAACCAGACCTGGGACTTGGATTATTATGCTATTTAAACTTTTAGTATTAAATAGACCAAAACACCCTATTTGCCGTTGAGGCATGTATTTCCCAATGTGAACAGTAAGACGTTTGTTAGAATTATTGGAAGAAAAGAGAATACCTCTCTCTCTCTTTCCCTCTCTGTGTCTTTTCCTAGAGTTGCTGAAAGGTTTTACCCACCCTTTTATTGGTACTTTGCAACATCTCTGAGATAATGTCTTGTTTTTGTTTGTTTTTCTTTTGTTCAGTTCTTATCTCACATCTTTCTTTTGCTTGTACATCACAAACAAGAGTTTTTATGTCATATTTGTTGTTCCTTCATATCTCTAATTTCCTATTTAACTTATTCATCACAGGCAAAAAGGTACAGTTTGTCTCTCTTTGAGAGGTCCCCTCCCCCACAGCAGGAAATTACCTGCTTCTTCATACCTACAATTATTGATTGGCACTTTTAAATGCTTACAGTACTTTTGCATGGATATAGATTGTTTTTTATTATTCATAAAAAGTTTTGTAGACCTTTTTCTTATACCAGCAATAACAATTTGGGTGGAGTGAGGTGAGGAGTTTGGATGGTTTGTTTATTTTCTTTAAGAGCTTTCTATTTTGAAAAAGAAGATAGTAGGAAGGGAAAAATGAAGGGGGAGAAATTGGAGGGGGAAACGAACCATGAGAGACTATGGACTCTGAGAAACAAACTGAGGGTTCTAGAGGGGAGGGGAGTGGGGGAGTGGGTTAGCCCAGTGACAGGTATTAAGGAGGGCACGTACTGTATGGAGCACTGGGTGTTATACAAAAACAATGGATAGTGGATCACCAGATCAAAAACTAATGATGTATGGTGACTAACCTAACATAATAAAATAAAATTTAAAGAAAAAGAGCTTTCTATTTTGGTGTTACAGTGAAGTTCAGCTCTTTAATAAATGGTACCTTTTGGGGTGTGTGTGTGTGTATTGATAGGGCAGGGGGCTGGTCAATGCCTTCTGCTTGTGATTCAGTGACACATTCTTGTTTTCATAGGTTTATGAACTTGAACGGTATGATTACTTCTCTCTTTTCACCACCAAGCTTCCTCTTTTACTTCCTTGTTCTCTAGGTGTGTTTCCCTGCATTGTTTCCTCTGGAGTTGTATGCTTTTTGTACCCTTTCTTTTTAATGCACCAGATCTGATCCGTTCTCAGCATCCTTACCAGGGCAAGAAACTGTTTCTGGGGGTAGTTTTACTTATATTTCACCACTATTCGGGTTCCTTTACACAACTTTCTCTTCTTTAGAAGAGAAATTTTATTTCTTTTAAATTTACTACTCTTCAAAAATGGGCTTCACACTTGGGTCTGCTATTTTCAAGTGTTGGTTTCCCCAGTTGTACGTGTAAATTGCATTTTAGTGTTCTCTCTTTATTGGTTGTCCTATAGGGTGTGTGAAGCAGTACCAATATAAAGTTGTCAACGTTATCTTATGTACACCAGCAAGTCTTGAGCCAATGTATCTCAAGTAGTTGAAAGTCAATGGAATTAAATATATGACGCTGTCCCAACATTTTTAATAAATTGATCCATATAATAAAAAACACCTCAGTGAAGACTAGGAAGAAATACAAAGAGCAAAACTTATTCTGGGAGTAAAGATAAGAACTTTGTTATAAATAAATTCTTAGTAGTTATTCGGGGAAAGAAAGATTTCATGTGAGGAGATTACAGAAAATCTGAGAGCAATGAAAAAAGAAAGCAATGGCTCACCTTTCATGATTCATTTATTCACTTGATACTACAAAGAACTCACTATTTTGTCCTTTCAAGGTATATTTTTAAAAATTAGATACAATATAACAAAGGTTGTCATCTATGGATTTTCAGTTACTCTGGGCCATAAATATAGTTACTTGGAGGTTGACAATTCTACCTTGAATCGTATATTTGCCTCTTGAATTAAAGGGGTAACACATTTTATATTACATGTATCTAAGAGGTGATGTAATTACTCTTCTCTTTTCTCCTTCTATCCTTTTCTTCTTTCTCTTCCAAATCCTTTATCTTTCTTACCACATATGCATTTCCCTGTTGAAAATACAAAAATCAATTATTTTAGAAATAGGAGAAATGATTTTGCATTAATATGGGGTTGCCGTTAAAAGCATTCTCATAATCTTTGTTTTTACATTTACCTTGTCTGAAAGGAAAAAAGAATGAATTCAGTAAACATAAAAACCTGGAAAATACAGCCTACTGAATGTGACTATTATCTAGATATACCGATTAAGTGCTTAACTCACACTTCAAGGAGCATATTAAGGAAATGTGATTTTAGAAAGCTTGCTCTTTAGGAGTTCTATACTGAAAGATTCAGCAAGATCTATAGAAATATATCCTCTCTCTTTCCATGCTTCATTAAAACCAAGAAATCGAGGGGCGCCTGGGTGGCTCAGTCGTTAAGCGTCTGCCTTGGGCTCAGGTCATGATCCCAGGGTCCTGGGATCGAGCCCCGCATCAGGCTCCCCGCTCCGCGGCCAGCCTGCTTCTCCCTCTCCCACTCCCCCTGCTTGTGTTCCTGCTCTCGCTGTCTCTCTCTCTCTCTGTCAAATAAATAAAATCTTTAAAAAAAACAAACAAACAAGAAATTGAGAAAGAAACGTAGATATATTAATTGAAGGTCATCTTTTTTATATTCCAAACAATAGTCTGAAATTCACTTTACTAAATATCAGAAATGCTTATATTTCACAACAGTGTGCTTTGGACAATCATTGCAGGAAAGATTTATTTGTTCATATTTTTAATTGGCAGACTGTATTTAACAAACATTGAGTGCAAATCACTGGGCCAGGGGACAGGAGTGTATGTATGTGTTGGTGGGAGTAATGATAAGTATATAACTAATATAGAGAAAGCAAAATGTCTTTTCCATTTAGCGGGGGAAAAAAAAGACAAATAACACAGAATGCAAGTCGTTGGGTGGGCATTTTGCCAGTGTTTGGGTAGACTGGATGATTTTTACATCAACATTCCATTAGTTTTATGGAAACTGTTGTTTTTAAAATGTTTTTCTAAGCAATGAGCATGATTAAACAATTAATTATAATGGCATAAAAACTTCAATTCTTCTAAAGAAATATTAATTAAAGCCCTAATCCCATGAAATTTTCTTCTGACCAAATTAGAAAACAAAACAAAACAAGACCAAAGAAAGACAGTGCTTTGTCTGAGCAGGATTATGAAGAAACTATTTTTTATATGTTCTAGTGATGCATAACAAATACGAGAAGGCTCAAAAAATTTTGCAATGTATTCTAAGGAAGAAAATATTTTTATTATTTAAGTCAGTTATCATGCTCTTGATTGTATGTATATCTGTATCTGTCAAGAAACAATACCTTAACATATAGAAAAATCTACATGTATAAAATGCAAATTTTGATGTCCAAGAAAATGAAAATATTTCAGTAATTTAAGGCATACCACTGTGATACAGACATTTAAAAAATGGATTTTTAAGTATTAGTCCTATCATAGGAAATATATATATTGACAAATGAAAATTTGGGAACTATACCAAATGCTACCATTGGCAAAGAAAGCTTTATGAGCCTTGTTTATAAAATTTCTGTACTTTCTCTATTTCAAAATTGTGGTTATATTACAGATGAGGTTAAAATTTACAACCTTGGATATGATTGACATTGGCTCCCACCATTGCACCATGTACATTTCCATGTGGAACATTCACATATCCTTGTGAACATTACATTTCCTTGTGAACATATTTTCCTTGTGAACATCCTTGTGGGAATAGTGGTGCCCACCACTGTAAGCACCGCCACTGCACGTTTTCCCTGTGGACCTCTCATGTGTGGTTCTTTTGCAGATTAGCCTGGTCATTGCTGATCACTTTCAATTGCTACTTTATTTATATAAATGCTTTCAACATGGCAATTATATAATCATAACAGATAATTTCAGCATCAAAATTTCTTGGGACTGTGATTCAGTTTTTAATTTTTTCACTTGGGTGCCTTTTCTCTGCAGTTGTTATACAATGGTTTTGTGCTTGGGTATTCTTTTGACTCATATTTAGGTGATCTGAATATATAAATTACTGAGGGAACTGAGCAAAGGATCTTTTCTTTCAAAAGTTTTGCTAAAAAAAAAAAAGTTTAGCACCACTTGCTATCAACCCAGAATGACTTCTTGCATTAATAATTGGTGTGCTGCTACAAAATATTAAAGGAGTCTTGTCTTCCTATTGTTCCTTCCTTCCTCTATTTTGCTCTTCCTTTACTTCCTTTCTTCATTTTCTTTCTTTTTATTTTCTTTCATTATCAATATATTATATATCTGGTTGCTTTTTCTTTTTTCTTTTTTTTTTCTTTTTTTTTGCCTGCAGTTGATTTTCTTTTCCTGACCCATGTTTTCCATAAAATCCTAGCTTTAGCTGGAGGACATATTTCCATGTGCATGTGTTATGCAGGTCCAGCACCTTGCCTCCTGAATCCTGGCCAGGCTCTCACACAAAAAGATCTGTATTCTTGGTATCACCATGTGCTCTTAACTACCCTGGGGCTTTAGCACTAGCTTTTCACTGCAGAATCATGCCTCCCCCTTTTAGCCTTGAGATTTATTGTAAATACCTATGAATGCAAATTGATTTTATTTATGTTTATTATAACCCCCTCAAACCTTTATTTCTAGGAAAGGTTTTCAACAGACTCTCTAATCTGCCACTCTGTAGGTAGTGGGGTCCAAAAGTTTCCATTAATATATAACTTCTGTATTGCTTGACTTTCTTAAAGAAGTATATTTTTGTATTCTGAAAAAGTAGTATCTTCTAAATATTAATCTATATAATAAAATGCACATTTTCTAATGTGACATACGGGTGGTTGTTTTCATTATTAAGACTTCATTTTTTAGAAGAGTTTAACATTTACAGCAAAATTGAGGGTGAGTTACAGAGATTTCCCTTACACCTCCTACCCCCGCAGGTTAGGCTCTGATAATACCCAGCAGGTCAGACTCTGGTTAACTAGTTTCTCCTGAGGGCAGACCTTGTTAAATACAGAGAGCTCTTTTGTGTTTCAAAATATTTCCTTTTCTCCTCTATCTACAAGAAGCCGGGGTTACTTTTCTCTGATACTTACCCTGGAAATCTGGTTGAGCTCCGGGAGGGTAAATGTGACAATATTGTGGGAATCTTCTTAAGACTGAGTCCCTCTGGAGTTTTTAACTCTCAAGAGTTGTCCTCACCGAACCTCCAGCAATTTGTCAATTACAGTTCCGGTTTTCCTCCTGTGCTGATTCCTGCAGTGGTTTCCAGGCCTGAGTCAGCTCTGGTAAGATGTAACGCCTGGATTCTCGTGTCTGTTTCTCCAAACTTGGGGACAGCAGTTTGCCCTGTATCTTCTCACATAAAGCTTTTCAAATTGTGGCCCATGACTTATTATCCCTTCTTATTTCCCTCACTTTAAATTTTCCCCATTCCCCTTGCATCTTGAATGTCAGCAATATTGGGCTACAATTTATTTTAAAATGCCCTAAAGTGCTTTCAAAATACAGCTTGAAAATGACTCCTTTGTAATATCTTTTATGAATTGCTAAGATACTGAGGCAACATATGTTGAGTTCTATGGGAAAATTTTTATTTTTCATTGATTATTTTTGAAAGAACACTCTAACTCATTCATTATATTATGCATTTACTTAATTATTAAAGTACAGTGTCTTCCTATCTGTTTATATTTAAGTACAGCTCTAAATCTTTATATCTTTGTATGTTTGAGAAGTTAGATTTATGGGAAGATAACAGACACCAAGAGAGTCAAGATAGTTGTATGAGCAGCAACTGAAGATAATCTTGTTGGTGCGATCGAATATTATGTTTCACTTGGAGATTTACTGGAGTAATGCATAAGTAAGAGAATAATAAATAGAAAATTCTTGTTGGCTTCTCATAGTTAATCCTGTAAGTCTTCTTAGAGGAAAAAAATAATTGGACTAATATCAGTATTAAAAGGATGTATCACATGAATCCTTTTCTCAGTGCCATTGTACCTAACAAGAGACAATATCTTTAATTATGAAGCTAAAGCTATTTTTTAATTAAGGTAAAACTGACATATATTAGTTTCAGGTGTACAACATGTTTCAGTATTTGTATACCCTGCAAAATGATCACCAGTAAGTCTAATTACCATCATCAAAGTTATAATTTTTTTCTTGTGGTAAGAGCACTTAAGATTTACCCTCTTAGCAAGTTTTAAATGTGCAATATAATATTCTTGACTATAGTCACTAGACTGTACATGATATCCCTATGACATTTATTTCACAATCGGAAGTTTGTACCTCTTGACCCCCTTCATCCATTTTGCAATCTCCGCCTTCCCCCAGCAATCATCACTCTGTTCTCTGTATCTATGAATTTGGTTTTGGTTTTGTCTTATTTTGTTTGTTTTGTTTTTTGGATTCCACATATACATGAAATCATATGGTACTTGTCTTTCTCTACCTGACTTATTTTCTTAGCATAATATCCTCAAGGTCCATCCATGTTTGCAAATGACAAGTTGTCATTCTTTTTGTGGTTGAGTAGTATCCCCCGTGTATATTTACAACATCTTTTTTTTTAAGATTTTATTTATCTGTTTATTTATTTATTTATTTCAGAGAAAGAGAGAGAGAGCAGGGGGAAGAGCAGAGGGAGAGGGACAAGCAGACTCTGTGCTGAGCTCAGAGCCCATCACAGGGCTTGATCTCACGACCCTGAGCCAAAATCAAGAGTTGGACACTTAACCAACTAAGCCACCCAGGTACCCCTTTACCACATCTTTATCCATTCTTCTATCAGTGGGCACTTAGGTTGTTTCCATATCTTGGATATTGTAAATAATGCTGCAATGAGCATAACGGTTCATGTATCTTTTCAAAATACTGTTTTTGTTTTCTTTGGATAAATACTCAGAAGTGGATTACTAGATCATATGATAGTTTTATTATTAATGTTTTCAGGAAACTCTATACCGTTTTCTATAGTGGCTGTGCCAGTTTATATTTCACTAACAGGGCATGAGAGTTCCATTTTCTCCACATCTTTGCCAATATTTGTTATTTCTTGTCTTTTTGAGAATAGCCATTTTAACAGGTGTAAGGTGATATCTCATGTGGTTTTGATTTACATTTCCCTAATGATTGGTGATGTTGAGCATCTTTTCATGTGCCTTTTTGCTATCTCTATGCCTTTGTTGAAAAAACGCCTACTCAGATCCTCTGCTTATTTTTCTTTGGATTGTTTGTATTTTGCTCTTGAGTTGTATGAGTTCTTTATATATTTTGGATATCAGCCCCTTATCAGATGTATGACTAGGCTTCTGATAAGCTCCTTCCTGAAAAGTACCGATGAGCAATAGCAAGACCATGGGAGAGAACAAAGATGACAACCCTCACCTGTGTTCTCTGAGAGCACCTCCATCACCTCCAGATGTGTTCTGAAGCTCCAAAACAGTAAATAGGCCTTTTTTTTTTCTTTTTTTCACAGAAAGACTAGGAATTTGTTTCAGTCTGCAGGCTATACAATGCCTGAAGGTGGTAGCCTGCCAAGAACTGTCTCCCTGTTAGTCCCTGGGGGCCCAGAAATGTACTCCCTGCCCCTGCCCACCAGAGCCAGATGATCAGTTAGTGTCCCCTCTTGTGGACTGCAAGCATCTGCCAAGGCTATGGGATAGCACAGGGCTAGGATGTCCCAGCTAGCTTTAGTGAGTTAGTGAATATATTTTTATTTTAAATGTGTAGCAAACACACAACAAACAAAATCTATATCAGATCATGATAGGTTTGGATTTGTTTTGTAAAGGAGTTTTAAACTTTCTCTAGAAAACACGTATGCCCTTGGTAGTCAAATTTCAAATATGAAGAATAAAGCTTAAAACCTACAACAATGAATTTTTAGCATGTTCTGTTGACTACCAAATATAATTTTGAAAATGGAGCTTTTGGCAGGAACTCAAAAGCAGTTAGCTTAACATCATGTCCCCTGGCAAATGAGACATATATGGCTTCTAGTCCAAACATAAAGATGGAAAAGCTGTCATTTTATTTTTGAATTAAAGAAATTGATTATATTTCACTTCAGATACCCAACCATGTGGTAGAGTTTATCTATAGAAGTAGCTTACACTGGGGACAAATTTCATTATATCAATCAGTTTTACATTGTACAGATGGCTAAGACAATTTATCCCCAGAGTTCTGTACCATCACTCATGGGAAATATTTTTGAAGAGAAAAATTATATTATCAATTGCCAGCTGATATTATCAACTGACTTCTTAATCATACAAGATTATCATTTTGATGACTCCTGATTTTCTACATAGTTGTATGTGTGTGCACATATATGTTTGTGAAAAAATCCTATATCCACTTTAAAAAATAGACTACACAATAATTGAACGTTAGACTGACACACGGAGTTATTTGTTAGTATTTCTGTAATTTTAAATAAATATTGTCTTATGTAAGAAGACCAACCTGAGAAATATGTCAGGATATTTCATTGCTAAGAGGAGCTGTGTCTGGTAAGTGACAGTATTGCTCTTATATTAAGATAGGTTGCCTAAATAAGAAAACGTTTGTGAAACTCTTAACTTTAATGTACTGTGTGAATTTAATTCTCTCCTAGAAATTTTTATGTACCCTATTATTTTCAGAATTTCATCTCTTATTTTTTGGTTTTATTATGGTTGTTTTTCTTCTAACTTTTATTGACTGGGCATTCTTACTTGCTAGCTTCAGATTGGAGACTTTTCCTCCTGACTTGATCAAACTTCACAATCTGTAAATTATTCTACTAATTGCAGAAGACCTCAAATCAACTTTAAAAGAACCAGAGGGCTAAATCCAATAGTTTTCACTAAACTATTTTAACAAATGGGTGTTACCTCTTGCCCTTTTTTCTCATGAAAGAAATTACAAGAACTACAGTGCATTTTCCCCCATGCCAAACAAAATATTGTTAGTCATATGGTTGTGAAACTATGATTCAGATCCAAATACACAGCAACAAATAAATAGTAAATATTTAGTGCTTTATAGTGCAACATGTAAGCTTTGAATATACAGAGTCTCCTTAGTGTCTGATATTAGGAGAAAATAGACATGTTGAGTATACGGTCTTCTGGCAAGTAGAAATGGCTGATGAAGAGCCTTTAAATGAAGATAGAAACAACCCTTCCTCAGTGAATTCTTTTTTAAAAAGTTAAGCATTCTGTGTTTTTCTTTTTCTTTCAATTATTACCAGCACAAGTGAATTTTCATATGTTAACAGCATTTACATTCATTTTATGTACCCCAGTTGGAACAGCATTGGGCCCCTTAATCAGTGCCTTCATAGGCCTACAAATGTCTTCATTTTTGGAGACTGTGTGGTTAAAACTGTCTCTAGTGCATAGCTGCTTACTTTATTTCTATCAGTGTTCTTTTTACTAAGAAAATATGTTGAATTATTCAACATCTGAAAAATCAAAAGCAATTTGCTTCATGATTTGAGCTAACGATCAATTGAGCTTTTCTAAGTCAATAAACCAATGAAAATAATTTTACCACTTGGAATAATTTAGAACCAGTAAAAATTATCAACAGCAACAGAAAACTTAAATTCTATTATGACGCTATTTTTTAGTCAAAAGGGACAATGGATACTCTATCCTGCAAATTCATAGTTTCAAGGAGAGAAATAACTTACTAGGGTCAAGTCTGGAAGGATATATACTGAATTTCTCACTGAATTTTTTAAAAATTGGTGATTCTCATGTGAATATTATATTTAACATTTTAAGTGGTAATTAAAAAATTAATATTTTTTGCAAAAGCCTATTGACATCAGCTGTACAAAGAATTCCCAAAAATAAGTTAACTTATATAACTTACTTTGGGCTTCATCCAAGAATTCAGGAACATTTCATAAACCGCTGGAAGGAATTTCAATGTGATCAAGATCAAAGTATTTGATAAAGCTTAAAAATCCCTCGAGTTGACTGATACATTCATTTCAATATATGAACTGATTCATTTGCAATGTTTTAATGCAGTTTTTTAATAATGGAAATTAAACCCTATGGAATTGTGAAGTGATGCTGATTGGCAACTGTTGTCCTTGATCAGATAGCTGCAGGGTATGTGAAATGAATAGCTAGATTGCTGTTCTCCTGCTTTACAAGTCACTGCATGCAAATTTGAGTAATATTGATTATGGTGTCATTCCTATATCACTTTTAAAATAAATATTTTAAGAGAAAGTGCTTCCACTTCCTTTGATTTTTTTTCAAAATTCATATTAATTGCTGATTAATATTTCACACATTCCTAATTCACACCTTGTACTGAAGGGAAAAAAAACCAAATTATTTTTTTCAGGCCAATATTAAAGTTTTATATGAATGAAATATACTGTGGGGTTTTTTTGTATTTCCAAATATCCTAACCTTTAAATTCATTTGATTCAGATATTTTATTTACAAACATTTTTATTCCCGAATTTTTTGCCAATTTATCTACTGTAAATGTACTTTGGTAATGAATATTTTTTATGAATATCTTACAAAATATTTTATTTAAAAGGCATGGCAAGGCTTGTGCCAATTAAACCTTTTTGAATCAAATCATTCTGAGGTTATTCAATATTTCAGGTAACTCAAAGGTATTAGCTTAATGAACCTCCTTATTATCTTCAAAGGCTTAAAAAACCAATACAGCTTTAAAATATGTAATCTGCTCTGAGCAAGACTGCATGTAATTTTCCTTAAAATTACATTTTTTAATGGATTGAGGTAGCAGAATACATTGCTTAACAGCTGGCTCCAGTAGGGTATTCCAAAGAGCCTTAAAAATCTGGACATTTATTACAATTATTTATTTAAGAATTGCTCACTGTATTCTTTGGTTAACATTACATTAATTGAACCTATGTTTTGTTGTGGTTTTAAAGCTTAGTAATACTGCATTGTATGTCTCCCTTATAAATATTAAAGTAAATGAACTCTTTCCAGTTTGTTAACATAAATAATGTATTTCTGCAGCCTGGAAACTTACTGGAAATTTCTTACATTTTAAGTAAGGCGTTTCTAAATGAATACTGGGAGAAAGACAGAAGGACCATTTTCTGATTAAATGTCTTAACCCAATAAATAACTTAGCCACTAATGAACTTAGTAACTTTGATAAATGAAAAAAAATGAGTTTTTTTTATGTACACATGTCTATTTTTATTACAACAATCTGAATTTACATTAGTATATGCAATTTTAAGATCAGTTTTAGAGAGGGTATAACAGAAATTCATTGACTCTAGACCAATCCTATTATGTATATGGTTAATGAACATTTAGAAATTCTAATTCAGTGACTTTGAGGGAACTCAGAAGTATTCTTCAATATGCATAACAGTCCATTAAATTAACCTTGTGAAGATAATAGGATGCTAATGTGCTCAGTGGCAACATGAGCAAGGATTCTTTCAATTTGAATTATATAGGCCAAAAATCATACTATCAAGCAGGTTTTCTTGATAAATTTCTATTTGAGAGGTAGTATGATGTATGTAATCCCAATCATTCCTTGGATAAAATGTCCCAATAGTAAGGAACTTTGAATCCTAGCCCTGTATGACCTTCAGTAAACAATTTAAATGCTCCAGATTTGTCTTTTGGAAAATGGGACACATACAATGACTCTTTGAGTCTTCTTAGGATTCAATTTAAAAATCCTGTGCTTATTGCTAGCATTTTATAAAACAGATATGCTCACACATGTGCAAAGAGGCATGGATGAGCAAAGGCATTGCAGCTTTGTTTGTAATAGCAAAAGACAGAAAACAACCTACACATCCAATTGTAAGAGATTGGAACGTACACAGAGTGGAATAATCTGTAACTAGAAAAACAATGAAGCCGTCATAGATGGACCTGTGAAGTCTTAAACCCAAGATCAGGGCTGGAGTAAGATGTTAGAGCCCCTGGGATCTAAAAAGGTTAAGATGCCCCTCCCCACCCCCCCAATAAAATAAAAAGTCAAAAATAGATCAGGGAATAAACGTTAAAAAAAAAATCATGTACTTAGTACCTAGCACTTTATAGGCATTCTATATTTTCAAGATATTTTTACTCTTTATTTTTATTTTCAAGATATTTTTATTCTTTATTTTTACTTTTAAGGATTCCTAGAATATAGAATGGATCTTCATCATCTATCATCAGGTATTTCCACTGTTGAACTGGGACAGGACTTCCAGGGGTGACTTTTCCGTCTCATCTCTAACGATAAATGATCAATAAACAAGGAGAAGAAAATAGAGGCATCCTAAGATAGCTTTCAAAATTGTTTCAAAATTTATTCTGAGCATAATAGAATGAATCTAAGCAACATAAAAAAATGAAGACACCTGGAGCCAATGTATTAGTTGCTTAATAAAAATAAAATGTGGATTTGCTTCTGACCCTAAGCATGATTATAGATTATATTGCTCTGAATAGAGTCCTTACCCTTCTAAACTGAATGTCGTAATATCTAACCAAATAACTGGAATAAAAATAGAAATTTGTGCTGTAACATGCAAACAATACATAAATAAGGATTGGTGAAATGTATATGTGTGTAGGTAGGTGTGTGTACATGTGTATATATTATATATGATGGTGTGTGTGTGTGTGTCTATATATAGTCTCAAGTATATCCCTAAATATTGTATGGCTCATGTTTTATGGAAGCAATTTAGGTGTGATTCAATGTTAGGACTCAACCCACTACTTTAGGCTTTGTAGGTGGAATGGGTCAGTGAGCCAAGTAATGTGGGCAACATACAGAAGTTGGAAAATGCAAGGGCACATTCCCTGCTAAAGCCTCCAGAAGTAACTTAGTTCTCCTGATACTTGATTTTAGCTCAGTGACTTCTTTTGGATTTCTGACCTCTAGAATTCTATGATGATACGTATGCATTGTTTTAAGCTCCTACATTTTGAGTATTTCAAATTAGTATCAATTCGTGTATAATGTGAGAGTTTTTATATATTATAATTTTTTGTGGCAATTTGTGATAGTTATAACTTGTTACAGCAGCAGAGGGAAACTAAAAATATTATCTGTTGCTCGTCTGAAGTTCAAATTTAATTGAGTGTCTAATTTTTGTTTTATTTACCAAATCTGACAACCTAAAATAAATGTTTATTAGCAATTGAAAAGAGAAAGAATGGGAAATTCTGAATGTAGAGAGAGCAGTTAAGTCTGACAACCTAAAATAAATTGTTTTAGAAATCAAAAAGAGAGACTGGGAAAGTCTTTTTTTTTAAAAAAAAAAGATTTATTTATTTATTTCGAGAGAGTGAGAGAGAGAGAGCACATGAGAGTGGGGAGGGCCAGAGGGAGAAGCAGGCTCCTTGCTGAGCAGGGAGCCTGATGTGGGACTCGATCCTGGGACCCCAGGATCATGACCGGAGCCGAAGGCAGTCGCTTAACCAACTGAGCCACCCAGGCGCCCGAGACTGGGAAGTTCTGAATTTAGAGAGATCAGTTAAAACTTCACGGAAAAAGTCATATCTGGGTTGAGCCTTTTATTTTAATCACGTAAATGTTAGTAATTTACATATTATTACTTTTATAGCATGACTCTGTATATGATTATCTGATTAATTCCAGGATCGTCCAACAAACTATAAGCTCTATGAGGGAAGATACCAATAATTTTGCTGTATATTATCCTGGGAACCATGCCTAGTGCTCCACTATGGAGTACAGACTAAATCAGAGGTTTTAGAAGAATGAAAGAATGATTGATTGAAAAAATATGCTTTAAATAGTAAACTGATTTATTAGAGTTATTTAGAAATAGAAGTCATTTCCTATTAAAGAAAAGGCAAGACAGGGTACAATGTTAAGGTAATTTCAAATAGATCAATTAACTAAGTACCCAGTATATACTGAACAAGGGCATTTTCTCATTCAGTAGCCAGCTATTCAGAGAAGCAAATGTGTTAGGTTGTTATAGGTGTTATACAATTATTTCTACCCCAAATGTAGTCTGTGTGTGTTTGTTTGTTTGTTTATTGGGAGAGGGAATGGGAGAAGGAGCAAGAGAATGCCAAGCAGGCTCCAAGCCCAGCATGGAGCCCGACATGGGCTCCATCCCACAACTCTGAAATCATGACCTGAGCGAAAATGAAAGGTCAAAAACTTAACTGACTGAGCCACCCAGCCACCACCACCCCCCACCGCCCTATAATCTGTGTGCATTTAGTTGTTAATTAATTTTGAAGAACTCTAATTTTAGTACATTTGAATTGGAGCTCATTTAAGATGAGTACAATTAGAAATAAAGAAAAATAAGAAAACAATGAAGTCTTCTTGTTAAGACAAGAAGAAAGATTCGCTAATGATAGAAAAGGTAAATGATAAGGGAAGAAACACACTTTCCTCTTCACAAAGGAGCAGTGGAAAGGGGGCAGCCTGCCTGCATGAGGCGCTCTGACAGAGCCGGGGCTTCGGGGTCCAGAGACAGAGCACCAGAGGAAGGTCTGACACAGAGCGGTGACCAACTCCTCTGTCAGACACATCACAAAGTAGAACACTTGGAGGGGAATAGGAGGCCAGAGGATAAAAACATGCTGGTTATGTGCATATGTGACAAAGCCAAACAAAATAACTATCATCTTCTTAACCATTCTGGGGGAAAAAAAATCTTGAAAAGGTAAAAGATAAAAATTAAATTTTACATTATACATAAATTGACACTAATATATTTAAAATATATTTGATGTTCTACTTTGTGTAGAATGCTACCTCCATTTTATTTCACTAAGCTGAACTGAAATAGCCATCAACAAAACCATGAGTTTATGAAATTGAGGGTTGAATTTTGAATGTTCTATTTCCTTATAAAATCAGACTTTTAAAAAATATCCTAGTTATAAACTCATTAATGATCTGTCTTTATCTCCAACTTTTATTCTAAGAGATCCATTTACATGTCTTCTTAAATGTGATTAGATTTCTCTAAAATTTGGGAGAATTGAAGTTAATTACATATTAGATAAATTGAAGAATACTGACTAACCATCTTCTTAAAAAATAAAAACATGATAGAACTAAGTATGTGTAAGTTGCTTCGTTGAATCAGAGAACTGTCTCTTCTTCACTGAACAAGATCACCATTCCTTTGAATGAGCTTACGTTTGGATAATCCCCATAGGATCGTTCATGGTGATAAGGTAAAATTTATTCAAGGAATCAGGGAAATATTACAATAAGAAAATGCAAGATATCAATTTCTTTTGAAAATTTCTCTGAGTCAGACACTGCTTAAAATAATTTTTTGTTTGTTTCTTTGTTTTCCATGCATTTATAAACTTTTTGTTTGTTTTGTTTAAAAATCTCAATATGACCTAATCCAGCAACAGACATAACTCCCTTGGGAAAGTGTCTATCATTCAGGCAAATAAACCAGGGAAAGTATCTTTAATTAGGATTCCTCAAAAGTCAAATTTATGTTTACAGTAGATAAATTGGTGCTTATTGCTTAATTGTCTGTGCTGACTGATTTTTAATACATAATATTTCTACTCTAGGAAGATAATTCAACAAATTACAATCTTTATGGTAGTATAACTTCATTTATGCCAGTAGTAAAAATATTCCCTTCCTAGGGAAATATTACTAGATCAGAAGCAAACCATAATTATCAAACATGAGGCAACATTGGTGAACATAGTATGATCATGCACAAAATTTTCAGAAAGAAGAAAACATAGAATCTATATACTTGAATTAGCACTTTCTTTCCAAAAACTTTTTGCCTTATGCTTACTTTTCCAAATATCCTTATACAGCTTCTGCTCCATGTTAATTTAGCTACCCTGTGCTCATTTGCATCTTTTACTTTTCAAGTACAGATTTAAATCTTTATCTATATATCTCATATGAAAGTACTTAAGTCTAAGATGGAAAGAGGTTAAAGCCTTGACTTTTACAAGTTAAGTGATCCAATTTTGACTTAGGAAGCAATGAAAACTATTAAAATATTTGATTTTTTTTAAAAGACATCTTCAGTAAATACTCAATTGTAACCAGCCACCCTTCTAATTTGTTAAGCCAGAAAGCCATTACAGCCTCCCCTCTAAAGGCATTCTTTTTTCTTCATATTTACCTAATTACCATTTACAAAGCACATAACATTCTTAAGCCTGATTCATATTAGAAAGAGATGAAGTGGTTATAGCTTCACAATAAAAATCAGTCCTGATAATTACAGTATTCAGCCTGGATACGTAGGTATTCATGCATAGCTGGTGAATAATTGTGGACAATTCGAGGGTTTATAGAATTTACAAAGACTTAGTAATGCAAAAAAAGAAATCAGGAAATAGGAAAAGCCAAGCTAGTTGAATGATGCTATCTGCATAATCTCTCAAATTCATATCATTTTTGAACAAGCATCATAACTTTGAGGATATATGTATGCTTTGGTTATCTTCCTTCAGGCACAGACTGTACATCAAAGCAAGAAAAGAATTGATAATCATTCACATTCTGTTCAGTCAGTAAAGAGCTGTACCAAATGATATGTAGGAAAAAAGATTGAATTTTTATATAAAACGAGCAGTGCAATCATTAACAACAACAGTATTAAACAATTCATCAATATTTATAACTCTTCTCCATGTAGTTTGATTAATAGTCTTTGAGAAACCTCATTATTTAAATGATTTGTGAAGGGTGAGGTTATTTTAAAGTCAATTTTTTCTCAAACGTATATAAACTCTCGGGCTGGAAGCTACATAGTTTGTGGCAAATATAAAAACATTGCTGGGAATGCTCAGGTCAATGAAACATTGATTAAGTTCTCGGTATATTCCAGTCATTGCCTTAGGCCAGGGCGGGGATGGGAGAAACAGGAAGCATGTAGAACCTAAAAGAAGGGGCAACATAGGCCCCACAAAAGAGAAATGTGAAACTTGTTTTTAAAAAATAAGATATGCCAACAAAAGTTAAAAAAAAACTACTCTAAAGAAGCAAAGCAATATGGAAAATTTTTGAAGTTCAGATTATATCCATAAAAGCACCTATATTATTTTGGAGTACTACTGTTCTGAGAAACCCATAAATTGTGTTAAAGGACAGGTAAATTGTAGACTGTAACAAAGGATCAAGTACTACCATAGAAGAGATGGACCTTGATTTCTTATAATTAGATGTTAATTGTCTCTATCATGACTTAATATAACTTTGCCATATATGTCAGGGATTTTGAAATGTCAAATCAAAATATAACTGCCTAGACAAATAATGTAAAAAAAAAAAACCAGAATCATGAAATATTGTAATTAAAAAATTGGCTCTATATTAGTAAAATGAATTGCAAAACGATGCATTATACAAATCTGTTTTCTTTGAAAAGTGACATAGCTAAAATAGTGTCCCAATGCCTATGATTTCACATTCCTGTTATTATAAAAAAACTTTAAAATACAATATCTATACATATTTACTTATCTGACAGAATGTGATTTTTTTAAGAAAGGTTTACATACTACTTCATTTGAATCTCAGGTAGCTATAGTTTTGTAAATTATGGGGTATATTACTAAGTCAATTTAGTTAGGCTACAACTGCATTGCTCAGAATTATTTTACTCTATGACCCAGGTTAGTGTTGATGACAGGATAAATTTCTGTGAGGGTCTGAAGGCAGAAATGAAATAGGAGCCATATTTTTATACTGTGAAGATTGAAGGAGGGTGCCAGTCACCATGACAGTCTGCACATGTCACCAATGTGTTTAGCCATCTTGGCATTACCACCTGGAACAGCAGCTTCTCTAGTTCCCATCTGATTTACTCCTTCATCTTCTCTGGTCTTGGGCCAGGGTAAAGAATGGCAAATATTCTACTAGCTCCCAAACTGCATAAGACATAAGCACTATGATAAATCCTGTATACTATTTCATTCAGGATGGTTTTGCTTCTCTCTGAATAAACCCTAATTTTTAGAAAAATAAGTAAACTAAAAGATTTCACAGGAACAGGACATTAATGGTGGATTCTTTGAATTGGGCCTGGGTTATCTGGATGTGGTTTCTAACTGATTATATTTAAAAACATTCATGACACTGTTTCCAGTGGTAAAATGGCCATTGGTAGTCTATGGCATGAAGTGGCAAAGAAATTATTTAAACTAGCCCCTGTAGACAACTGTATTTAGTATCTATGGGAATGAAACTTTGGAAGATCAATAAGTTGCTATCATAGACGTTTCATGAAAATAAGAAGTATAATGTTTTGTTGATATTTTCTTCTTCACTGGGTGTCATAGGCAAAATTCTAAGATGGTCTACAAGATTCCTGCCCTTTGGTGTTCATGACTTTTACAGTCCCTCCCCCTTGTATGAATGCAGAAATTGTGAATAAAATAGGATATCATTCTCATGATTAATTTCCTAATCAGTTGACCTTTAAATAATCAAAAGGAGGTTATACTGGGTGGGCTTGACCTAATTTGCTGACTTCCTAAAACAATGTGAAATAGAAAATTTGTCTGCTGACCTTGAATGAGCAAACTGCAACGCGATGGAAAGAATCACAGGGCAGAGAACTGCTGATAGTCTGTGGTAGCTGAAGACAGCCCCTGATGGACAACAAGCAAGAAAGCAGGGAGCTCAGTCCTACAACCAAAGGGAACTTGACTTTGCCAACAATCCAAATAAGCTTAGAAAAGGACGCTGAGTCTCAGATAGGAAAATAGGCCCAATGGAGACCTCATTTCAGCCTGGTGAGACCCTGAGCAGAGGACCCAGTTAATCTATGTCGAGACTCCTGATTCACAGAAACCTTGACATAATAAATCTGTGCTGCTTTAAGTCACTACTTTTGTGGTAATTTGGTGGGAAATAATAGAAAATTAATAGAGATTTTATTACCTAGAAGTGGGGTGCTGCTGTAAAAAATGCCTGAAAATGTGAGAGGGGCTTTAGAATCAGGCAGTGGTCAGAGGCTAAAAGATTTTTGAAGAGTATGATATAGAAAGCTTAAATTTCCTTGAACAGACTGCTAGTAAAAATATGGACTTTCAGGATGTTGCCAGTGAGAGCTCAAAGATGTGAGGAACATGTAATTGTAAACTAAAAGTAAAAGAATCCTTGTTAGGTAGGGACAAAAAAGCCAAAGTTTAGGAAGGAATGGGGCACTGAAAATTGTGACGGACATTTGCTTTTATACTACAATAAGCCAGGTGAATCCCTAAAATTTTTGCTAAGCCTCGTTTGTCAGGAGAAACACTATTTTCTCCCTTTCGGAGGAGGTGGTCTACTTCTGCCTGAAAAAATTTAGTGGCCTCTGCTGTGGTACTGTTGTTCCAAGGACTTCTGATCTTCCTCAAGTCCTAGCTACCCACAATTCATTACTTCTAGATATATATAACTGGACTTAAATTCCAACAAGTTTAGAGAATAAGGTACAGAATATGCCCCATGAGAAGGTCTAATATGCACGAAAGGATTACCAAGATTTTGCAAAGATACATAGAAATCTAGTGGACATGTGTTGAAATCAATTCTAAAAGTGTTAAATCAGGTTTAAGAATATGTTAGATGAGGCTGAATTTAGGCTTCTGAAATAGATATTCCACATTTAATATTCATCTCAATATTGTATCAATGTTCAATAAATTTGAGCATTGAATGGCTTAACTTAACTGGCTGAGAGTACCTCTAATATTTTGCTTGTTTGATTTGGACCCAAATCTGTACTATATTAAATGAAGGGGAAATACCAGAACTTCTTAAGTTTGTTGTGGATGAAGATATCCAAGTGCTGGGGTAGACTGGAATGCTTGAATGGATTTATCAGATAAAACTTGCTAACTATGTCCACAAAGGCTACAAAGGACATTTCTTTCCAAGTCTAGAAAATACATTCATGAGTGGAACCCTTCCATGCTTGAATAATTCTGTGATAGCTATTCTTTTTTTTTTTTTTTAAAGATTTTATTTATCATTTGAGATACAGAGAGAGAGAGAGAGAGCATGAGCAGGGAAAGAGGGAGAGGAAGAAGCAGGCTCCCCGCTGAGCCAGGAGCCCGATGTGGGGCTCGATCCCAGGACACTGGGATCATGACCTGAGCCGAAGGCAGACGCTTAACCATCTGAGCCACCCAGGCGCCCCGATAGCTATTCTTTGTAAGCCAGAAATGATAGTGGGAACTGCTGTTCTCCAAATTTAATGAGGATAAGCAAGTCTGGACCAAGTTGTGACTCTTAACTGTCAAACATAAGGTATACATATTTACCATAATGGGTGACAAAGCCAATCTAAAAATGAGAATAATCTGATAAAATTTTTAGCATTGACTAGTTAAACACTGTATCTCTAAAATGAAATATATGGGTAGTCTACTAAATTCATATGAGTAACTAAACTCCAAGTTTGGTTAACAAAAGTATTTAAATCACCATAATAGAGAATCACAGTCTCTAAAGGAATTCTAAGACTTAAGCCAGTTCATAGACCTACAGTCTCTTAATTGAAGTACAGGTCAAGTCCCCTTAAAGAGGGATTCTTCCATAAAGCCAAAAAAATGAATATTTAAAATTTCTTTCTCCCTTCCCTCAAATAACCTGTGACCATTTACTAGGGTGACTGTGTGCTGGTAAAGAGAAAATAATCAGATTTTTGAAAGATTGCTGGACTCTGTCTCTGAAATGACCTTAATCCAGGACACCTGAAATGCCATTGTGTTCTACCAGTCAGATTTGAGGCTTATGAAGGTTAATTGAGCAATGAAGTTTGAGCTTGTGCCCATTTTTTAAAATTTATTTATTTGACAGAGAGAGAGTGCAAACAAACATGGGGAGCGGCAGGCAGAGGGAGAGGGAGAAGCAGACTCCCTGCTGAGCAGAGAACCCGATGTAGGCCTCAAGCTCAATCCCACGATCCCAGGATCATGACCTGAGCCGAAAGTAGATGCTTAACCGACTGAGCCACCTAGGCACCCTAAGGGCTTGTGCCCATTTCAAAAAGGGCCTGGTTGATCCTTGAACACATCCTGAGGTTATTTCCCATAATTTGGAATAGTTACACTTAGCAACTGGCAGGATTTCCACATTGATTCCCTGGACTCTTGTAATAAGAAAGGTCAAATGAAAACCAGTAGAATTGGTTTCATCTACAAAGGTCAAATGAAAACCAGTAGAATTGGTTTTATCTACCAAAACAGTAATTCCAAACCAATCATGATGGTATTGCCAAGGTTAGTGCCACTCTAAAAGACTTGAACGTTACAAGGATGGTGATTCATGCTACATTCTCGTTCACTTTGTCTACAGGGATCATACACAATCCAGATGGATCTTGGAGAATAATGATGGATTATTATCATCTCAATCACTTATTGACTCCAATTGCAGCTGCTGTTACAGATGAGGTTTCATAGCTGGAATAAATTAACATATCCCCCAGCTAGCACTTGGTATGCAGCTATTGATCTGGAAAATATTTTTTCCTCTATATTTGTTGGTAAAAATCATCAAAAGCGCTTTTCTTTCAGCTGAACATACCAGTAATATGTCTTTACTGCCCTACCTCATAGCTATGTAACTCTCATCATCCTGCAGTATAGTCTAATCTTGGAGCAACCTTGCTCCCTTCTCCATGCTGCTGACTGGTCTGTTACACTGATTTATTACATTGATGATTATCAATGATATCGATGCTAACTGGACCTGGTTGTTAGGATGTCACAATTATTCTATACATCTAGTTAAATACATGGCAAAGGATGGAAAATAAACCTCCAAAATTGATGGGTCTGGAAAATGTTGAAAGATCATTTCCATGTTGACAACTTGCTTCTTCAAGCCTCTCTCTTCTCCTTCCCATTTACTATACCCCTTCTCTTGTAGCGAGGATTATAATCACATTAGTATCTAGATGTTTATGGACTTCTTCTATAAGAAAACGTATTCAGCTTCTTGTCAATTACTCTTTCCAAGTTGAACTAAAATCGCCTCTATTATCCTTTTCATTTGTCTTTCACTGGAACAGAATTTAAAATACTTATAAGAACATCTGCTTTAAACAAGACGGTATTTCAGCATTTCCTCCTTATCCTCTTGGAATCTTTACAAAAGCATAAGAATATATTTTTGAATTTTTTGAAGAACTCAGAAATTTCATTTTTAGAGAATCTTGGAGATAAATATAATCCCAAACTCAAAAATACATATTGGGGCTGCCAAAAGCAGCTGAGGCTGAGCAGAAGTTATCTGGGTAGAAGTGAAGACAAGAAGCACAGCAGGACTATACTTGACACAGCTCAAAGAACTACAGAAAAAAAAAATCTACAGTTGAAATGCTCATTCTGAAGTCAAAAGCAATAATGGATAAAGTTACTGGTTTGATTCAAAGAAGCAAAGGATATAGAGCTACACAAAGAATTACAAAGATGGGCCATATTTTCAGGAACCACCTGTTTCTGTAGCAGCAAATAGTTCCCCAATCCTGAGCACACAGCTGCCTGGAATAAAGACAAGCCTTCCTTGAGTCATATTGCATGGCCACATGAATAAGTGTTGACTAACAAAGTATAAGCTGAACTTCCTGGAAACTTGAAGAGATGACTCAAAAATTCCACTTATCCCCTCTCTCCCCTGCTTCCTCCTGCTTAAGAGTCTGATGTAATGCCAAAGTGGTAGAGTAGATAAGAAAAGCTTCATAAAAAAAATAGGTAAGTTCCTCTCCTGTTTCAATCAATATTATTTGGATTTTCTTTAGAATGGCAGCTAAATCTAATAAAAATCATTATGTATAAATATACATAGGTTCATATTGAGATGGCATTTCCAAGAGAAAAAAAAAAGTAACAACTCTGACCATTTATCACTTAAATAGGAAACATTTTATTTAAAAGAATCAGTAAAAATGTATATGTTAAGCATGGATATCATAAGCAGCAGCTAAGGTAGGTCTCCAACTGTGATGGCTTTAAAAGATTGTCACTGTCTCATGAAGCTCCACTCTGTTCTTGAAATTACAACACGACCTCTAGATTTCATGAAAAGAGAAACCCAAAATGTAGTATCTTTATGAAGAAGTCACACAGGCATCTATATTTTCATCCGATGACTCAAAAAAAATTCTTCATCTGGGTCAATTTTAGTTTCTGTAGAATTGGAATGTTGTCCCTGGTCATGACTGTGAGTCACCTCGCCATCAGTTCAGTCATATGATAATCTTGTCCTTCAGATAACTAGCAGTGAAGAAATGGGCAATGACATCCAGTATTTGCTGGCATTTTTACATTATATCTGAGGGTTATTGGCAACCAAAACTAAGTTCAGTAAATAATTAAAATGAAGTAGTTTTATGTAGCAAAATGTTATGCATACATGCATAACTCAGAACAAATTGTTGAGCAACAAAAACTAAAATGCAATGAGATGTATAGAAAAAATATCACTTGTGTAAATTATAAGCAGATACATTCATGAAACGGTGTCATACAATTTCAGATAAGCATACACAGACACATCTGTTACACACATTAGAGTGAAAGCCTGTGGTGGATGGTGGGCCTGAGGAAAACAGTGGTCAGGAATGGGTAAAGAGAAACACTAAGAGGAGAAAGGGACCTCGTTTAGAGTGTTAGTTTCCATTCACCATGAGCCAGAGCATGGTTAGTTTTTTTTGAATTATAGAATTAGAAATATATAGTGTTTTGTTTTGCTCTGTTATTTTGTACAGATATCTGCCCAATATCCCTGAGGACTGAGAAACAAGGTCATTTCTCTGATTATGAAGTCAGATTTATATATGTAGGCATGTTCAGTGGCAAATGCCAAGCCCATGTGTGTGTGTGTGCATGTGTGTGAGTGTGTATATGTGAGAGCACACACATGCATATATACTTTGCATGAAAGAGAAGGCTTTAAACGGCACCTTCAGTATCTAATTCCTAGTTTTAGAGGGTTGGCATCTATTCTAAATTCTTTATGTTGCTGGAATAATTTTTCCTTTTTTATGATTCCAAATCTTCTTAAAGTCTAGTTTTTGTCCAAGTTATACATAATATTTCAATTTCTGATGCTCAAACATGGATCCTTCTCTTCTCCTATGCAACATAACCCCTCAGACCATCAGCATTATTATCATCATAACCACACACATCTAATTATCTTTCCCCAGGAAAAATGACTTGACATTTCACTAATTTAACAAATGTTACACATAATTCCAGGAGTATCACATCACTGGCAAGGGCTCTCACTTGCTGCTTTTGAAACTGATGCTACAAATGAGTCTGAGAATTTGCTTAAATTTCAGCCTGTCTTGATCCCAAATGTTAAAAAAGAATCTATTCATTGCATAGGAGGTTGGATAAAATTCAGGCAAATTCGCAGTTAAAACCCTAGATCAGCTGAACGGTCATGTTGAACTCTTATAAGAACATTTCCTAAAATCTAGAGAAGACGTGAAATGAAAGCATCTAGAAGGCAGAAGGGCTGGCTGCACACCAGCAATGGTGTCACAGCTAGTTCCCCAGAGCCCACGGAAGCACTAGAGCAGAATGCACAATGCAGTCTGAGGTGGCAGGGTGCCGGCAACGCGGGTACACGGGAAAGTGAGATTCCGTCCATGTAACCAGGGAGCACTTCACTGACAAGGTTAGCAGTGGTTGATTTAGAAAATGCATAACAAAAGCATGAAGAACTTGAAAAAAAAAATCCATACTGAACCGCAAATTTGCGTTCTTGTTCTATACGCTACAAGGCTATGTAGTAACCTTATTGAGGGTGTTGAAATTGTACTTAAATTACAATTGCAAATAAACTTGAAAATATGAGTGATTTATTGGATTTGGGTTCAAAGTGTGTTGTAATCTGAGAGAAGCAAGGAATTTCTTTCAGTGGGCTCTAATAAACTTGTCTGAAGAATACAAAAGCGGTGAGTTCACCCTCTTTCTTAAATGGCTTAAACAGTGGAAGAAGCAAGCCACAAGTTTACTGCACAATATGTGTTGCATCGGTCTTTTATCATCCTCCCAAATGTCTTTTTCCTAAACCCTTTCCTTTTTGACTTTTCACCTTTAGTGAAATGTAACATTTCACTAAAAATATCAAGTAGATACACTTCAGCAACAATTAAACATTGAGAAGGTATTGGGGCACCTGGATGGCTCAGATGGTTAAGTGTCTGCCTTTGGCTCAGGTCATGATCCCAGGGTCCTGGGATCAAGTCCCGCATTGGGCTCCCTTCTCAGCGGGGAGCCTGTTTCTGCCTCTGCCTCCCTATCTCTCTTTCTCTCTCTGTCTCTCATGAGTACATAGATAAAAATCTTTAGAAGAAAAGAAAATTGAGAAGGTATAAATATACTGTAATTCTTCTACAGATTTGCTTTTATAGAATGGGCAGTGAGCTAAAACAATCCAATTTCTTTATCCCCAAAGCATTTTAAATAATTTTGCAGTGCAGGTATAGGTCACAGTATCAATCGTTTGATGGGTTTATCATTTTCATTTATGGTTTATGTAATTTGTTACAAGTGCATTATTTGTAATTTCATTATTTTCTGAAGTAGCAAAATGATGCATTGAAATTTCAATTTGTATTTGTTTTCCATTTTTTTAGTTTTTAAATTTTTTTGTTTTCCATTTTTATTCAACATTTTCCTCTTCCATTCCAAAGGACAAATCGGCCTTTCATATATCCTTGCCTAAGAAGTTTTTGCAAGATAGGTAGGGGAAGCTACCACAAACAAGTCTCAGTTTTATATGTACATGAAACCCCGAGCTTATTGATGAGACTTTGCTAAGTGTCCTATTGGAGAAGTTACTCAAAACAACTCATTATGCTTGTCAAGTTACATGTTATCACAAAACATGTTCCTGTTAAATATTTGCAAAGTTTTTAGCAAGTTTTACTACATGGGATGGTTTCAACAATCTCTGAATATTTTTGAAGTTTTTGTTCAGTTCACTTTTATTTTTAATGTGTGTGTGTGTGTGTGTGTGTGTGTGTGTGTGTTTAGATCTCAGACCACTGATTCAGCCAGTTAGCTGTGGTTTTGAGGGTTAGCTGAGTTGAATGCCAATGTGTATGCAATCATATTTCAGACACTGAACACTAATTTTTTTCGATGTACACAAACTATATTTGATAAGGTCAATTATATTTCTGGATTAGGATGGAAAATGTGTTGAAATTGAGAAAATTTCATGATTTACAAATGTATTGACATTCAGCCTTTGTAAACACTTGTAAGTCAAAACTCACAAGAAATGCATTCCCAAATGTCATAAGCCTGACCTCTGCAAGAGCCCAGAGTACTCTGTGGTTTCTTCACAGTGGAAATGCTGTGGCAAAATTGCAGCAGGCAAATAGAAAAGAAATTACAATTAAAATTAAGCTGTAAGTTTGAACCTGCAATTATAATTCAGGAGAGAGACTCAAATGCTGTGAAAGCTATAACATTCTATAGACCTTGTGAATTTTACAAATACATAGAAAATATAATATTTGGTAAATAGGTAAGTTTTTCAATGTAATGACCTGGCCATTCAGTAAATTCTCTTTCAGCCAGTTAAATTTTATGACATATTTTCACCAGATTTTTGGCCATTCATCATATTTGCATTTTCCCTGGAGTAG
Source organism: Eumetopias jubatus (assembly GCF_037043125.1). Taxonomy (NCBI): domain Eukaryota; kingdom Metazoa; phylum Chordata; class Mammalia; order Carnivora; family Otariidae; genus Eumetopias; species Eumetopias jubatus. The sequence continues at coordinate 167,730,713 of NW_028274809.1, read as the reverse complement.
ATGGTGTAATTTCAGAGGGAATATACCTTCTTGTTGCCTAGGGATACTGGACCAATTTCCATTCTTTCAAGAAGAGCACAGAAGCTGCAAAGTCATCGAGTTTGAAGGGACAAATCAATAACTCATGGGAAGACAGAAATACAGGACTTCTCTGAAATTTTGACAGATTTTAAAAAACCCTAAAACCTCTATAAGGTTTTAGGTGGTATGACCAAAAAAAGCTGAAATTGATGACTGAAATGATATTTCTCTGTTGAACCAGATTGATAGAGATTTGGAATTCGTTTTACATTTTTCAAAAGCTGTAGAGCAAAGTACATTTATTCCACTTCTCTTCCTGTGGTTGGAACTCCTATTTTACATCTGGCTTTTACAGATGAGAGTAAAAGAAGATGGCAGCGATTCAAAGTAAGAACCCACTGATACTTTGTTAACTTGCCCTAAATAAAGGTAGGACTTCAATAGAAAGAAATGTTGCATCTTATTACTTACAACTATAGTTTGATTAGTTTGAGTTTATAAGGATATCTCTAATTATTCGTTGGTGATTATCTCACCATGTATTATGAAGGGAGGTAAAATTTCTGATATTTATACTAAAAGTTTTTTAGCAATACTATAAAAATGATGATCTATTACTGATTATAAAGGCCATACTTTTAAAAATATTTTAATTCCTGGGGTTAGTAACCTTTAACTGTAGAAACATGGTAAGGCATTTTAATGGATAATTATCAGTGGTAGTTAGTAACTTTGATGCATACTACAACTTTGAGGGTAGATACTGGGAGTAGGTATGACTCAGATGACAGGAGAGGGAGAGGAGCTACAAAAGGACAAAGATCTGGTCATGAGGCATGACTCTAAGCATTTATCATATATCAGTTCCTTCATATTTCAGTGATGCCTTAAGTCCCATATGAATGTTTTGACCTAAACCAAGGTGTAAGAATTAGCAGATTTCCAGCACAGTCTGCTGGCCAAGAGAATTTACCAATATTCTATTTATTTGCAAGTATATCTATCCTAAGAGATACTGTTCAAGCCTTTTGGGTCAGGAATGTAAAAAAAAATAAGTAAATAAAAACGAGAGAGAGGTCATTGTTTCCATTTTTTCCCTTTGTTCTCAGCATGAAATTGCCTGTGATTGACTGTTAAATGCTGTTGGACCATAATCATGGTGAACAATGTTTTCATGACCTTAACTTTGATTTACTCGGCATCTATCTAGAGAAAATATATACTTGCCACATACAGGATGCCAAATCCAATCTCTAACTTTTTGATGTCAGCTAAAGATTGAGCCCTGTGTAAACAGGACCCACATCTGTTTTTTCTTGATGTTATATCCCATTATCTCAACTACTCTCTAGCAAACAGATCAAGAGGTACTCAAACATTAAGAGTCATTCAACCAAAAGATGTACACCTATCACTACTACAGTTGAGGATTCCTTACAAACTCACAAAGTGAAAGTTTTAACATGTTTTTGTATTTTTGCAGACATGGTGAGTAAGCAATGGAATTTCAATATTCTGCGCTTCTAGGAACATATGATTCTCGTAGGGTTTTTGGACTTACTGGGTTTCTTTGTTTTATATTGCAATGTCTTTACTAGATGGTACCTCTGTTTATGTTGGGGTTATGGGTACTGTTTCTTCTGCTTGAAGATGTTTATTTATTTATGACTCTTGACATCGGCAACTTGTTTCCTTCTACTTTTTAGCATCAAGATTCCAAGGGATAACTCTTTTATTCCAACCCACCTCTGTCTCTCCAAAATGGGCACCTTCCTAAGACCGTCACCTCTGTTTATACACATTTTTTTTTTAAGATCTTATTTATTTATTTGAGAGAGAGAGAATGAGAGATAGAGAGCACAAGAGGGAAGAGGGTCAGAGGGAGAAGCAGACTCCCCGCTGAGCAGGGAGCCCGATGTGGGGCTCGATCCCGGGACTCCAGGATCATGACCTGAGCCGAAGGCAGTCGCTTAACCAACTGAGCCACCCAGGCGCCCTGTTTCCACACATTTTTATCCATTTCTTTTCAGTTGTCTGGGAGCTAGTGCTATAACCCTAAAAGCCTCAGTCCCGTTCCATTATCCCCTGTTTAGAATGGGCTATTGATATGATTAGAAAAGTTGGTATTACATTTTGGAAAAATAACCTTAAGGTAATAATAAAAAGGAGGGATTATCAAAATACCACTAAAATTTGTCATTAAATGCCTTAAAGGATAAAGCCAAAAAGAAATTCTCAAATGTATTGACATCCCTACTTTTGCTAGTCTCATGTAACCACAGATAACCAAAAGATAGCAGTATGTATTTCTAGCCTAAATGGATTTAGAAATCCCTCAAGTACAAGTAAATATTACAAATTTCATGTCCATCTGAGAAACTGCCCACCACCTGTAAGTGGTGCTGCTAAGATGCTTAGCTGAGTGTTACAAGTTAAGAGGAGAAACAACATAGTAAGTGGTACAAGAAATAGCTATTGCCATAATAAATGGTTTTAGCAATAAGACATAAATACATAAATTCCAAAAGACTAGTAAGGCTGCACATGGAATATTGTGTTTAGTTTGAAACCTTTAATTACCAGCTAAGTATAAAGAAACCACAGATAGCTTAGAAAAGACTGCCAACAAGGATAATGAATAAATAATTAGTTCATTAAAAGAAGGTAAATTCATTCCAAATATAAAATTTTAATAGTCACTTTCCAAAGAAATAAAGTCATGTCTTAATTTCCAAGTAAATTAACATTGAAAATCTGAATGACTAAGTGATAACATTTATGGGATGAAAGATAATTAAGTAAATGAAATGAAAATAATTAATGACATATTGAGAGATAATGAGAAAAAGCCTTAAGATATTATAAAATAGTCTTCATTAGTTTTACTTCTTTTGTTTTAAAAATGCATGTATTTGTAAGACTATATCCATGAATATTACACATGAAAATATCGATTAGGAGATAATTTCACAGATATAAATGAAATGGCCAATTTTTAGATATAATACAATAAAGCAACTGCAATTAATTGTAACAGTGTAACTAGTCATTTCTCTCAACTATACAAGTTCCAAAAATACCAACACTCCTCCAGGTTACATTTACAAAGCAGGACAAACAAAAACATAAAAGGGTATGGGAGGGTAAACATATGGAAATCCAACATTTGATAGACTTTTTGGAGACATACACAAGTCCTTAATAGTAAGTGTTATTAACATAGAAATACCTGCTTGAGATAATACTCAAGTTACAAGCACAGGTTAATGTATTTCAATTACGTTTTGATGCCTGTAAAATTTCAGTTAGTTTTATTTAAAACAATACTACTATAAAATGCTCTCCTATGACTATTTACTTTAAAAGTAAGATGAGGCAATTGCATGTTTCTCATGTAAAGCTTATCAATTTTACCCATTTAACAAAGCTAAGGAAAAGTGTTTTTTAAGCTTTTTAAAATTTTATATTTAATATAAAATGCCCAACATATAATAATAAAATAATACATTTTACAATCTACAATGAATTTATGCCCATTGAACTTACATTTTTTAAACCACTGATGCAAATGTTATTTAGACCTTGAAAGCAAAAGATAAAATAGGACAAAATAACTTTTATCAAAAATATGCTCTGCTGGGCGCCTGATTGGTTCAGTTGGTTAAGTGGCTGCCTTCAGCTCAGGTCATGATCCCAGGATCCTGGGATCGAGTTCCGCACTGGGCTCCCTGCTCAGCGGAGAGCCTGCTTCTCCCTCTCCTTCTGCCTGTCTCTCTGCCTACTTGTGCTCTCTCTCTCTATCTCTGTCAAATAAATAAATAAAATCTTTTTTAAAAAAATTCTCTGCTGAGAGTTTTTCCTAAATCATTGGTTATCAGCCAAGGCAATTTGCACCCTACATAGGGTTTATTTGGCAGGGTCTAGAGACATTTTTAGCTGTCAACAAATTGGAGGAGAGAAGCTGGGGAAGCTGGGGAAGCTATTTGAATTTAGTGGGCAGAGGCCAGAGATGATATGAGCCATTTCTATAATGCATGAACAGATCCTCACAACAAAAAGTTATCCAGCCCTAAATGTCAACAGTCCTAGCACTGAGAAACCCTGCTTCTGAGCAGTCTTGAGACTACTAGATATTTTTTAAATGTAAATTAGGAAATCAACTTTTTTTTTTCTCCCCAACCAGTACAAGATCCAGGTATAATAATAGAATAACCCATACTTTCCTTAATAGACTTTGTCTTCTTTGCCTCTTTAATCATCAATCATATTCTAACACTTATTGGAGATATAGCATTTAAAAATTAAGTAACGTTTAAAAAGTCTTAATACAACCTAATTGAAATTGAATCCAATTTTTTTAAAAATATGCCTTATTCCCACATGCAAAATTACACAGACAGACACACACATTAGGAAAAATACTATCTAACTTTCATATAACTCCTTAAAATTTACCATATTATTCCAAGTGGCATCATTATACCCCCGAATTCAGTTACCTCTAATACATTGATTATGTCTAACAGTAGTTTCTTTTCTTGAGCTTCAGAGGTGTTCAACATCTGCTGGTCCCCTTTTCATAGACACTATTAGTAAACTGCCCATAAACAGTATGAGAATATGGAAAGCTTGCCTACTTCACCAATGTATTTAAATACTTTACATAATATTCACCACATACAGAATCTCAGTAAATATTTATTAAATCAATCAATGAATGAAGGAAATGGAAAAGTTGTTAATTTATTTTCAATTCTATAGATTATTTCTGCTTTTATTAGAGAATCCAAAAGATATAAAATCCTTATATTTTGTATATTTGGAAAGCAAATACTATTCTAGGTGTAGCACAGTTGAATTAATTGACCAAAAAACTTTGATTCTTGAGTCACACAATGTAAAAGCATAGTACTGAGCTGGAAAGTAGATTATAGTTGAACAGCCTGTGATAAATAGTGAGAGATTGAAGGGAAATCCACTAACATGTCAAAACTGCTGAGATGGAGTCCATATTTTGAACATTTCTTTTACTTTTGAAAAAAAATATTTACATCTCTCAAACTCCATTTGTGCTTTGTTGGGGAAGAAAGCAGATTTTTAATTTTGCATATGTTTGTTTATTAAATCAAACTAGGTTCAAACTGGATTTAAAAGCTGCACCAAAACTTAGAGTTACCAGAATTTGTTCACAAGGGTAAGGACAAATATAAACAAAAGACTTCCAGTTTTCATTTACTTTACATCTTGTCCTCTTAACCATACAACTATAGTAAGTGATACTGCATATTTAATTTTGCTTAGAACTAAAATAAGGAGAATATATAAAAAATCAATTTTGCATTCAAGGAAATAATATAAGAGATAATTCAATCAATAATAGAAGCAAAAATATAAATTTATTTTTACTTTAAAATGTCATTTTCATGTTCCCTTAGCAATTTGAAGTTACAACAAGGAACTAATTAAAGATAGCATAGATAAGGAATTTATTCTTCTCTAGTTAATGGATAGATAACTTTGGATTTAGATATTAATTTATTGCTTAAGGGGCGCCTGGGTGGTTCAGTTGGTTAAGCATCTGCCTTCGGCTCAGGTCATGATCCTGGAGTCCCGAAATGGAGTTTCCTGTTGAGCTCCCCCTCAGCAGGGATTCTGCTCCTTCCTCTCTCTCTCCCCTCCCCTCCCTCCTGCTTTCTCTCTCTCTCTCTCAAATAAATGAATAAAATCTTTAAAAAATAATTCATTGCTTAATAGTAAGCTGAAAATAATAGGTGCTTTCTCCTTCATATTACATTAAGTTAGTGCAAAATGAATATTATAATTTATGTGAGTGTCCTTTGAAAACCACAGATGTGAAATTTCCAATGTGTATTTGTCCATTCTCTTTAAAAATGTAAAGGCTTTTTGTTTTGTTTTGTTTTTTTAGGATACTCGTAGAAGTATGTCCGACATGTTTGCTGAAATTTCCTTTAAACTATCTGATTCTGTAATTTCACAATTTCCCACTAACAGTGATAAATTAGGACAGAAGAACTATGCTAATGTGCATCTCCTTTATAAATGTAGTATTTTCAATCACTCTTTCTAACTGTACAATATTTCAGACCATGAAAAGGACTTTATCTGTAATACCATTAAATATTGTAGTGTATCTCCTTCCTGACTTACGTGTGTAATAGGATGAAAATTATTTTATCAGCTGGTACATTTTGGGAAGAAATTGTCTTAGTTAGACGAATCATTTTGATATGCAACTTGCAAACACTGAGTTCATGTTTTTGAAAGAAATAACGTAGAGATAGATAAATGTCTCTGTGTAAGGAAAAAATACCCAGAAACTTAGGATTTTAGATAAAACAAGCAAGGCATAAATACTGTTAAATGGAAGTTGGATTAGGGGTGTATTACTATAAATGGTTTTCATAATTACAGGCAACATGGTTTTAAGTATGAGTGTCCCAATCTCCCTTTCACAATCCACAAGAAGATACAATATCTTACCTTACCCATCCACAAGAAGATACAATATCTACAAGCATCTAGAAGGGCAAAATGTCCCTACCTACAAGTATAAATTATTTTATATATTAAAATATGTGTTGGCCCAGTGTGATAAAGTCATTACCTTCATCAAGTTGCTAGGTTCATCAAGCAGCAGAATGTAAAACTTAGAGGATATATTTAACCTGCTCCCTTTAGGTATAAATTAATTTCTATCCCCAAGTCCCTATAAAAAAAAAAAAAAAAAAAAAAAAAGCAAAAACTAGCAAGCAAATTTCCCAGGATTTCTTTTGTTTGTTTTCTTATTTTATCTGATTTGTCACAGCAAAGGTAGAGTTGTCAGAGGTTTGTGTTGGGGCAAATGGGGAAGAATTTGGTGACATATGGTTGGTTTTCACTTACCAAGTCAGGTGCTAGAAAACATTTTAAAGATTGAATTTACATCCAGAATTACGAATATCACTGAAATGTGAGAAACTTTTTGGCTTTTCAATTCCATTCTTTAAAGGAATAAGTCCCTTATTAATCTGGAATGTCTGACATTTATTTTTTTCAATGAATACTTAAATATATCGATTAAAATGCAATTCAGATCTTCACTGCTTTGCTCAAGCCTTTCGATGCTTTCTATTTCCATCTGAAGGTGTCTTTACGTAGAACATAAGATCCTCTAGTGCCTTGTAGTGTCCCTGACCTCATGTCTTACAGCTCTATCCCTTTCTCAGTGGGCTGCAAATAAACTAGGTCAAAGTCCTGCCAGGATTTTCACTTGTTCCTCTTGTTTGGAACACTCTTATTCCAGATGTCCCCATGGATAGCATAAAGCAATGCTTGAAATCTTTGACTATAGGTTTGGCAGGTCAATATGAATTTCATTTATCAAATATATCTTAAAGTTTGGGAAGGTTTCATTTAAAAAACTAATTTAATTGCAATTAGTGGAAGGTTTATTTTCTCTTCTTGGAGAAAGTAGGTATTTTAAATATTTTACCATGAACTTGATTTCTTAGGAAGATGCCCTTCAAAATATATTTTCAATAAATCCTCAGAAATATGGAGAGGCATCTAAAAAAGAGAATATTTCAACAATTTTCAGAAACTGTGATTACATTTTCTACAGTCAGAGAACGTATAATTTTTTAAAGAGTTACCAAATAAAATGAAAAGCTAAAGGAGAATTCTAAGGTAATATAAACAGCAGTTACTAATTTTTTAGGAGATATACTCTGAATTTCCCCCACAAGATCACTTCTCTCACTGACTACTTCTCAGTCAAGTCATATTTTCTATATTTTAAATGCATATTAATTTTAGCTTACTATGCTAATATTAAAAAGGAAAAAAATAATATTTGATTGCAATTACATCTTTTTTTATTTCTCACTTATTAATTCCTTGAAAAATAGTGGGTAATTCAATTAGACATCCAGTAACACTTTGCAACAAATAAATTGAAAAATACATTTTTGGTCATGCAAGTGTATCAGGATATGAAAATAGCTGGATAAATTTCTAGTATTTATTTTTGTAGATTTACAAAGCTTTACACACTATTCTTCACAGCCATGAACTGTATATGCAAATACTTTATTAGTCTTAAATTTCTTTCCCACTAAATGCCAGAAACTGGATATATTTATTGCTAAAGGAAAGACTGCACTATCTCAAAAATGATTTTGGGGGGCACCTGGTTGGCTCAGTCAGTTAAGCGCCTGATTCTTGGTTTCAACTGGGGTCATGATCTCAGGGTTGTGAGATCAAGCCCCACCTACAGCTCCATGCTGAGCGTGGAATCTGCTTGAGATTCTTTCCCCTTCTTTTTCCCTCCCCCCTCTGCTCCTCCCTCTACTCTCTCTCTCTAAAATAAATAAATAATCTTTTTAAAAAAAGATTTTTAGTAGAAACAATCACGTAATTCCTAGAGAAAAGGTTGAGACAATGTACAGATTTGAAAGTAGTTTATTTCTTATGTATAGTCTATGACGGGTAGGCTAACTGAGAAAACATAAGTAATAAGCGATACTTTGTTCTGGGAAGAGTTTGTATATGAAATTTGCAACCAATTTTTCAATATTTGAAAAATAAATAATTTGATCAAATATTTTATCTAGCATAACAGTCTGAAAGCTATGGAGTAAACAGATTATTTCTAGCATAACAGTCTGAAAGCTATGGAGTAAACAGATTATTTCTAATTTCCACGCCTATGTTTTATAGATACCATTATTCTAGAAAACAGTTGAGCAGTATAGATATGAATTTCCAGTAAATGTATTTTGAGCCAAAGGTATAACTCTGAGATTCTTAAATCTTTCTAATTTGGAAATCTTTTTTCTTTTAGAATCACTGTAAGTCTTTTGCTTAGATTCTGCTATAATCAATAGGCCACAATGACTAGGAACATCCACATAATTCAGGGGAAAAGAGCAGGCAGGCCATGGTGGGAAACAGACCTGGATCTGAGTGGCAGATCTGCTATTTAGTAGCAGAAAATTAGGCAAGTTGATTAAACCTCTAGGTGCTTCACTTTTCATTATGAAGTAGGGTATGATAACTCCTGCCTCAGGGGATTGTTGCAGTTTATGTACACAACATGCCACATAGTACATGAATATTAAGTGAAAGGGGCATGTATTTGTATTAATCATGTTCATTAGATAAAGAGATGGTAAAAGTGCAGAAATAGTATCCAAAACAGAAGAAAAAAGTAAAACTAGTTTTAAGAAAAAATATGAAAGATAAATTCAAGGAAATCGGAATTGCATGTAGTATATGTTTTACAAATTCTGAAAGACAATTGTCATAAATAGCAGGTATTGTCACACTAGGGCATTCTAGCTGAATGGGGAACTCTAGTCACAGAAGCTTCCAACCAGTCTCACAGCTTCCCTTTTTGGCCTTCTATATTCTTCACAAAGCAATAATAATGTGCTTTTTCAAACACTTAGACATGTTCCTTGACTCCAAACCATCCAGTGGCTTAACATTTTTCTCAGAATGAAAGATGTCATTCCGTAAACTACATGGCCCTACGTCATGTTGTGCTGGACCACCCTCTAATCTGATATTATAACTGTCTCTGTCTCACTCATTTCATTTCAGGAACACAAATTACCTTGTGTTTATGGAACAATCAAGGGATAGTCCTGCCACAGGGCCTTTTACCAAACTGTTCCCTCCACCCCAAAAAGCTCTTCCCTGGCTATCCAGATATTTCACTCCCATACTTCAAGTCTCTGCTCACGTGGACCTTTATCAGTTGACCTCCAGTTGTCATTTTCTCTTTATTTTTCTTCATTTCTCATACACCTAATAATCATTCATTCATTGATTCATGTTTATTGTCTCTTGCCCATACTAGAAAGTAAACTATAAAAGCAAATGCTAAATATACTTTTGTATTTTCAGTAACTGGTACATCAAATATCTCAGAACATACTTATGGAATGAATGAATGTGCTTTAATTTTTTTTAATTATTATTTTTTTAGAGATGTGAGGAGGGGCTGAAAGAGGGGGAGAGAGAGAGAGAGAATCTTAAGCAAGCTCTACGCCCAGTATGGAGCCCAATGCAGGCCTTGATCTCACGACCCTGAAATCATGACCTGAGCCGAAATCAAGTCAGATGCTTAACCAACTGAGCCAAGGTGCCCAACTGTGCTTTAATTTTTTTTAATTTAGGATTATCCGCATGCCTCTTTATACCTTTATAACCTTTATACCTACAACAACCTATTACTATTTCCATGCACAGTTTTATGTTTTGTTCTCTTTAATAACTTCTAAAGTGATAATAGCTATTAAAGTCTTTGAATCCTACTTTAAAATATTTTGTATTTTAAATGGAGAAGACTTATTTATTTCGTAACTTAACTTATGGATCCAACGTGAAGTTTATGAACAGTTCAGAAGATAGTGTTTTACAATTGAGATCCATAAAATGTTCATGTATATACATATACAGTCTGACAGAATAAGCCTATCCTTCAGTTTTTAGAATTTTACAATCTAACAATTTTGCTTTAAAGTTAACTGTGGTTAATGCAGTTTCTCAATAAATATTCACATTATATAGTTTGAACATAAGTCTAATAAAAAATGCATATATTTAATAAAAGTAGAGCAATAAAACACCTGTATTGCAAGTAACCAACATTTCATTAATAAATATAACCCATGTACTAATACTTCTTATGCATTAAAAATAGCACTGATACATTTCAGTAAAAACTCTAATAAGATAAAAATAAATTATAAGAGTTTATATAAAATTTATCACTCCTTTGCTCTTTCTTCACTCAGTTTACTTTTACCAATGCCCTCCTGAGTGCCCATACCCTGCTATGCACTGAAAGTGATGTGTGAAGGTAGGGCGTATACAATAAAGGTGAAAATGTTTTCTGCTCTGACCTTCAAAAAATAGCAGTCTCTTAGAGAAGACAAAAATAGAAATAAGTAATTTCAAAATTATGGTAAGTGACAAAATAGAAAAAAAAATGTTCAAAGTGCTGACAGGATAAAGCAAGCAACAGCCCGAAGGAATCTGGGAGATACCAACTAAAGGAAACATACACCCTCAGGTGGATGTAGAAGGGACTCACCATGCAGAAACCTTTGATTTGAAGGTCATAGAAACAATACTTGGCAAAACAAATACCCAAAGAGGGTTAATAAATATTCATAGCTTTAGTGGTATTTTAATACCAAGTTTTTTTTAAAGATTTTATTCATTTATTTGAGAGAGAGAATGAGAGATAGAGAGCACGAGAGGGAAGAAGTTCAGAGGGAGAAGCAGACTCCCTGCTGAGCAGGAAGCCCGATGTGGGACTCGATCCTGGGACTCCAGGATCATGACCTGAGCTGAAGGCAGTCACTTAACCAACTGAGCCACCCAGGCGCCCAATACCAAGTTTAAAAGTATTATTGGTACTTAAAAGTCAAAATAAATAAATAATTTAAATGCTTTTTTTCTCCCTCCCTTTTCTAGGCTCCTTATTTTCAAGCCTTTTAAACCCAAGGGATAAAATAGGAAATAAAACGGCTGTACAATATTCACTTGCTTATTTTAGAGCAGTTTGTACATAATTATTCAGAGGCACACATATGTGAGGCTAATATTTGTCAAATTGGCAAACTTTCCTTTCTTCTTTATAATTTCATTGCTAAAAATTCACCAAAGTTTTTATAAATGAAATAAACATTTCAGATTTATCCTCATAAGTAAAGAATATTTTTTCACTTGAAACAATTACAATCTGCTTCTATAGATCCTATTGAGTCTGGCAGAAAAGCCATTGCTACAGCTGCACTCACTTCAGTGAATTACTTTTTAATTACCAACAATTCTCTTCATTTGGCTTGGATGACCAGACAAGCATCTGGGAATTAAAAAAAATAAAAATAAAAAAGTTATCTCTCTAACAAGATCTTTTCTTAGCTGTACAAATCCCGTTTTGTTTTTGTTATTTTTAACCAAAATAGTCAGTGCCATCATATTTTCTTTCAATACTACTAAATAAATTTAGGCAGGATTCCATAACAACACTCAGTACGCAAAATCTAAACAAATAAGGTCAGGCAAATCCTAGTAATTAAATCAGCAGGGCTGAGATCTCTCCCCAGTGGAATTTTTAAATTGCAATGCCAATTGGCGTAGCAATCTTAGAAAAGAGTACTTTTGCATCTGAGTTATTTCTGTCATAGAGGGCTGGGTTACCTTTCAGGGTTGTAACATTTCCTCTGGTTTCAGCTTCTTCCAGAAAGCTGGGAAATAATTTCTCTGAATCATCCATTAGGCTGGAAACATCTCTCCTTTTTTTTGCAACCAAGCTGGCCAACTTGTGTAAAGAAGAAATTCAAAACAGTGTTTTTCCATTTCAAAATTAAGAAAAAGAGAGCCAATCCCACAGGGAGGTTTTAACATCCTCAGATACTCGGCTCATAGAAGAGCCTCACACAAGTGTCTGTTGGTTAGTTCCCAAATAACACTGTTATGGGAGCTTTGTGTTTCTTCTCCCTTATAAAAGGAAGGCCATTAGGTTCAGCATCTGCCTGTGCTTCTCCCTTCCTCTTTATGGAGCTTCAGACCATATTTTAAAACACCACCTTTCCAAAAGAAACCATGTCTTTCTCTGCAATATTTTTTGAAAAAAAGAAAATTTGGTAAATCAGGTTTTAATGCAACACACAATATTTTCATCAGCTTAATAATTAAGAAGGCAAAATATCATTTAATGTTTCAAAACCATATAAAGTTATTTACCAATCAAAAATTATTGAATGTTGACATTAAAAATAATATTATACAATATCATTTAATTCTCTGTACCATTCACTCCTTATAACACTCCTTTTTGTTTCCAGGAATTCACATCTTTCTCATGCAGCCTTTACAGCTTCTCTCACTTAGTATTGTGCATTTAAGTTTCCTCCATGTCTTTTCAGGGTACAATAGTTAATTTCTTTTTAACACTGAATAATATTCCATTGTCTGGATATACCACACTTTAGGTATCCATTCACCTACTAAAAGACACCTTGGTTACTTCCAAGTTTTGGCAATTACAAATTAAGCTGTTATAAATATCCATGTGTAGGATGTTTTGTAGACATAATTTTTTACTCCGTTAGGTAAATACCAGGGAGCATGATGTCTGGATCTTATGGTAAGACTATGTTTGGTGTTGTGAGAAACTGCCAAATGTCTTGCCAAGTGACTGTACCATTGTGCATTCCTGCCAGCAATGTCTGAGTATCTCTACTGCTCCAAATCCTCACCAGCATTTGGTGTTATCAGTGTTCCCAATTTTGACCATTCTAATAGGTGTGTAATAGTATCTCACTGTTATTTGAATTTGCATTTCTCTTATATGATGTAGAATATCTTTACATATGCTTATTTGTCATATGTACATGTTCTTTGATGAGGTGTCTATTATGGCTTTGTCCTTTTTTTAATCAGGTTGTTTGTTTTCTTCTTGTGGAGTTTTAAGAGTTCTTTGCATATTTTGGATAATAGTCCTTTATCAGATGCATCTTTTGCAAATATTTTCTCCCAGTCTGTGGCTGATTTTCTCAATCTCTTGGTATTGTCTGTCACAGAGAAGTTTTTAAATATGCTGAAGTGCAGCTTATCAATTATTTGTTTCATAGATCCTACCTTTGATGTTGTACCTAAAATGTCATAGATATACCCAAGGTTGTCTAGGTTTCTCCTATATTATCTCTTATGATTTCTATAGTTTTGCATTTTACATTTAGGTCTGTGATCCATTTTGAGTTAATTTCTGTGAAGGGTGAAAAGTCTGTGTCTAGATTTATTTGTTTATTTTTTGCATGTGGATGGTCCAGCTGTTCAGCACCATTTGTCAAAATGACCATTTTTGCTCCATTGTATTGCCTTTGCTCTTTTGTCAATGATGAGTTGACTATATTTATGTGGATCTATTTCTGGGTTCTTTATTCTGTTCCATTGATCCATTTGTCTATCTTTTCACCAATACCACATTCGCTTGATTATTGTAGCTTTATAGAAAGACTTGAAGTCAGGTAATGTCTACACTCAACTTTGTTCTTCTCCTTCAATATTGTATTGGCCATTCTGGGTCTCTTGCCTTTCTGTATAATTAGTTTATATCCACAACATAACTGGCTGGGATTTTGACTGGGATTGCATTAAATCTATAAATCAAATTGGGAAGAACTGACATTTTGTCAATATTGAGTTTTCCTATCCATGAACATGCTATATCTCTCCATTTTTTTAGTTCATCCTTAAAGTCATTCATCAGAGTTTGATAGTTTCCCACATATAAATCTTGCACATATTTTGTTAGATTTCTATCTAAGTATTTCATTTTTAGGTACTGATATAAATAATATCTTTTTAATTTCAAATTCCACTTGTTCATTGCTTATATATAGAAAAGCAATTAATTTTCGTGTATTAATCTTGTATCCTGCTACCTAGCTATAATCCCTTATCAGTTCCAAGAGTTTTGTTGTCTATTCTTTTGGATTTTCTACATAGATAATCATGTCATCTGTGAAGAAAGACAGTTTTTTTTTCCTTTCTCAATCTGCATGTCTTTTATTTCCTATTCTTGTCTTTTACATTAACTAGAAGTTCCAGTAGGATGTTGAAAAAGAGTAATGAGAAGGGACTCCTTGCCTTGTTGCAAAAGTTTTAATTTCTCACAACCAAGTATGATGTTGGTTATGAGTTTTTTAAGCTATTCTTTATCAAATCAAACAAGTTCCCCCTTTATTCCTACTTTGCTGTTTTTATTATGAAAGTGTTTCAGATTTTGTCAAATGTTTTTTTCTGCATGTATTGGTATGACCATGTAATTTTCATTTTTAGCTTATTGGCATGATGGATGGAGTTAAATGATTTCCAAATGTTGAACCCATCCTATATATGTGGGATAAATCCCACTTGGTCATGGTATATAATTCTCTTTATACATTGTTGGAATGAATTGGCTAATGTTCATTACATAAAATAAAAATTTCATTAAGTAAAATAAAATTTTAAAGAGTATATGACTGATTTTATTTTCCTTTATTAATCATAGCTCCAGTTACAATATCTCTGTTCCTATAACATCCCTACCTTCTATAAGGAGTGCAAGGCCAGGTTCTAGGAAAGGACATAAAAAATTACTCTGATCCTACTATCTACAAAGAGACTCCTTGCATCTACACTGGTATAAGGAAACAATTACCAATGGGCTTAGAAATGTTTCTTCAAGTGATAATGCCACTTAAGCCTTTATCAAAACTTCTTTGGTGTAAATTTAGTACAGAAATTATTATGAAAGTGCAAAGGAAACCATTCATGTCATTTATTTTAGACTGTGAGTATAGTGAGAGACCATGTATTTACCGAGTGAGAAAAATACATATTTTATGCTTAACAATTAACAATAAATTATTTTGGGACACCTGGTTGGCTCAGTCATTAAGCGTCTGCCTTCGGGTCGGGTCATGATCCCGGGGTTCTGGGATTGAGCCCCACATCGGGCTTCCTGCTCGGCGGGAAGCCTGCTTCTCCCTCTCCCACTCTCCCTGTTTGTGTTCCCTCTCTCTCGTTCTCTCTCTCTGTCAAATAAATAAAATAAAATCTTAAAAAAAAACAAAAATCAACAATACTTTATTTTTAGAAATGTTGAGTTACAGATTAAAAGCACAATTTGCTAGCAGTTTTAAGAATATTGAATTGTGTGAAGGGTAATAATCTATGACATACCTGTATGATGTATTGCCAGTTTCATGTCAACTATATGAAAAGAAAAACTCTTTACAAATCAAATGATCCCCTTTGAGTTCAAGCTCTCAAACTGTGAATACTGAGGGAAACTTTTTGGCATGCAGACTTCTTCTGCCTGTTCTTAGATGAGACATAAATGTGAACCGGAAGAGCTGTGATTTTTAGTGCTCCACAGAAAGCATGTACTTTAAAACTTTGCATGATAGAAATACCAATATGCCCAAATAGGTGTTGAATACTTTCAGTATTTCCTTCTACCAATCTGAGATTTTTGCCTAGATTTCTTTACCAATATATATATATATATATATATATATATATATATATATATATATATACTTAATTTACAAATTCAAAGTAGACAAACATAACAACAAGAATGAGGTAATGATCTAGGAAATTGAAGTTAAATAAAATGCTGTTGAGTTAAATCTTGTTTAGCTTAATTAAAATTAATTTGATTGATTGGAATCTTCGGATTCCTATGCAATGCATTTCAGTTAACCCACAAAAACAGGTTTAAGGATAGCTCAGTAGAACCATGGTAGCTGAAAGAGTTTATTCACCTTTCTCATGTATATTACTTAGAAGTAAGGTTAATATAGGAAGTGGTAAAAATGAGGTGTATGTCACCTTAAGTTATTAATGTAAGACCTGGAACATTCAGCACTGAACACCTTTTCTTAAACTGTTCTTGTTCCCCTCTTAGACTTAATAAGGGAACTGCCTTGTTAGTAAAATTGATTTGGACCAAGGGTGGTACTTGATTCAATTGGATTCAGAACTTGTGAGTAGATTAATACTGGAAGCAATATTTTTCACTGGAAAAGGAAACCGAAGATAAAAGTTGGAGTTTTTGGTATCTCTCATGCCATGGGTATAAAGCAAAACTTAACACAATAAAAGAAGAAACTGATCTAAACAGAAAAAAAAAAAAGCATTTAGGAAAAAGTCATGGTAGCACACAAGTCATGGTTCTCAGAAGTTCCTAAAATAGTTTTTTCTTTTTAGATTATTTATTTGAGAGAGAGAGAACACACATGCACACAGGAGGGGCAGGGAGAAGGGCAGAGGGGGAGGGAGAGGGAGAGAATCTCAAGTAAACTCCAAGTTGAGCTTAGAGCCAAACACAGAGCTCTATCTCACAACCCTGAGATCGTGAAACTGAGATCACGACCTGAGCCAAAACCAAGAGTCCAATGCTTAACCAACTGCACCATCCAGGTGCCCTTAAAATAGTTTCTAAAATATTCCTTGGAGTCTGATATTTAGTATGTTTCCCTTATTTTTTAAGCTACTTTAAGAAGGATTTCTATCACTTGTAACCAAGAGTACAAATACATTAAGTTTAAGTTTAAACAAGTCTATTCCTTTTCTTTTGTTTTAAAAATAAAGACTTTAATTTTGAGATACTTTTTTACTATCAAAATAGTAAATTTGTACTTGACTCCCTTATAATATAAATTTTAAAAATATTAATACTCTTAATAAATAAAAACAAATCTTTAGGAACCAAATTTACAAGGTAAAAGCACAGTCAACACCAGACCATTATTAAATCACAGAATTATTTTAAAGATTAAGATAGTTTAATTGCATGAAAACAGTTTACTTTTTCCTTCAACTTAGATGTCTTAAAGAAGCTATTCCCAAATATTTGTTTTAAAAACCTATGACTAACAGTATTTTGTACTGGGAATCATCCTTAGATAAACATTTTAATTATTAATTGCATGGTTTCGGTAACATTTAGAAATAAATAGTTATTCTGGAAGCATTTGGAAATAAAATGAACTGTTCAAACATGAAAGTTTGGTTTCTTTTTAATGATGATAGAATGAAAGAAGTATCCAGCTACTAATTATCACTTGTGATAGAGTATGGCATGGGTACTTTCAAAAACTTGTAATTAATTTTCTTGTGCATGTTTAGGGTACTTCAGAATGCTCTAATTGATATGATGTTCAATTTGGGGGCTGAAGCATTACCCAACTATCTAACGATTCTGGAATAAATTTGTAAACATACAAATGGAAAACCCACAATATTCCCTTATTTTTTTGGTGAGAGAGCCCACATTTACTTTAAGATACTATTTATTTCTAATTCTCTTTCCATTTTTTTCAGGTACAGTCAATTTTATCTGTGGCTCTAGGGGCAAAAATATGATCCAGTATTCCTAACTCAGAATAACTGACCAGAAAATTGGTTACATAATGTAACTAGTGACTGTAAGACATCATCTCTGGACTCTTCTTTGGCTCTGTATATAAAGAGGCAGACTCTACTTGTCATGTGAATTTGTCATCTGGAGGATACCATCAGGAATTACTGTGGTGTCACTGCATGCTCACACTGCATGATAACACCTTATTTGACCAAGAGGCCAGCCTTAAAACCAGCAGAGAGTCCTGGGACACATTGGAGCACCTAGGTCCAGTTTCACTATACTCTGGATTTTAAGCAACATAACCTCTAAGTTCCACTTTCCTTAAAGGAGTTTATACTGGGTTTTCATTTCTATTATATTTAAAAAGTAATTAATTGGAAATTTGAGACTCCAAGAACAATGCAGAATCTAAGGGATAAACTTACAGGATCATGAGCTTAATTACTATTTGGGATATTGGTCTTTCTCACAATTATCTCTCCTTTTTTTTTTTTTTTCCTTTTGTCAATTCCCATTTCCAAAGCAATATAGTATAGACCCTCAAATTCATATGTGTATAAAATAGCCTACCTCCTTGATAGTGCTTGTTAAATCACAAAAGGAAATATGACCAAAGCTGACCCAAATATATTCAGATTTAAGAAAAACTGGTATATCTCAGAGTATCTTCTGCTTGCAATATAGATTAAAAAAACAGTTGAGCAGGAAGTGAAGGGAATCTATGGAAATATTGCCTTATAATAAATTTATCTCCCCCTCTTTTAATATATGTACACTCACTCAACTTTTTACTTAATACCAAACTGTCCTACCAAGTATGTTACCCTACTTAAAGGCAATTTCCATTTCTTTTGAGGCTATGTTGGAGGCAGAAACGATAGGATGTGGAGGGTCTGTTTGTTATTCCCTACATTATGACACATAGCTTCCAAGTTCATTTTCTCTGTTTTCCTGCCTTATTCTCTTCCATTGCTTTCTTATCTTAGACTCCCATTCCCTGCTGTGTTTATTCTATGATCTTCCAGCAGCATCAGAGGGAACTAGAATAAAAATAAAAATTTTATAGTGTTGTAATTAGAGTAACAGGTAGAGAGATCAGTGAATACATGGCTCAGTGCTAAATTCTTACAGATGTTTCTGACTTAATTCTTGCCAACTGAATTTGAAAGCAATGTATGACTCTTTCAGGGAGCCACGGACAATCATCTCTCCCTTTCTGCACTTTTGAGTCCAAGTTACTTACAAGCAACATAATAAAATAACATCTCTCCAGTCTGTTGAGTTAGAGAACACATTCTGAAGCTGGATGACTTTTTCAAATCTCATTTTTGAAGCTTTTTCAAAAGCATGATTATGTTATTATTATAAGCAAAAGTATCCTTTAAATCATAACTATCTGAGTTTCAAACATCTGTTGATAATTAGTACTCTTATTCATACAAACTGATTTTTAGTCCAGAATTTTCCCAGGCGTTGTGGATTGTGAGATTATTTAGGGACTTAGATAGAAGTATAGATATCCTTAGACTCATCCCAACATAGGCTTCCGAGTAATTCTTATACTCAGGTAGGTTTGTGAAACAATGATTCAGTCTTAGCGTTCCACTTATCTTTTATACTTATTTAGTAATCAAGAGTACCTGTGCCCTTTGATTAATCTGTTCCTCAGTCTATTCCAGAACTCTCACTCATGCCAAGCTCTCACTTATGACAACATATAAATGTTGTTCCTAGAATTGTACTCCTTTCCCCATGTTTTTGTTTCCTCCATACAGAATGTGCAGTTATCTTGTGAAATTACTTTTTGTTTATATATGCTACATACCATGAGGAAAAACAGCTTTGACACTTATATATTGTCTTTTACTTCAGTTTCTTAGCAAATCACATGCTTTTTCCTTCGTGTCAGTTTGGGTCCCAGTTCATCAGAAGTCTGTCTAGATCTAGCTTCTCAAAGAATCATCAAAAAGACTAGAGAACAAAGTTTAGGAAATTGTCAGGAAAAAGGAAAACTAGGCAATGTGAAGTTCAGTAAATACCATATCACAAAAATGGACTTTTTTGGATGCTCCCAAAAGGTCCCACTTCATTGGCTCCCAACATTACCTCTTATCTTCACATCACTGCTGTGATTGGCCATTTATTTTTAAGCTATCCTCACAATATTTACAGCTCCAGGTAAGAGGACTGAAATGGGTGATTGTAGGTCATATGCTCATTTTCAACTCCCCAGGAGCTGAAAACAGAAAATAGGGAGCCCTTCTTTATTCCATAGTGTAGGTAGAAGAAGAATTCAGGATAGCATAGTAGTAGACTAACTTAAAATATGTAGTGTGTTCACATGCTGAGTAATAAAAATAAGACAAATAACTATATTAATCCAAAATTGGTTGCTCAACATCCACATAAATCTTCCCATTTGTAAACTCCAGACCAGAAAATTGCTCTCAAGAAGCATAAAGCATCTGTCCCCTTTGCCATGCAAAATTTATGCATATGTGGACCATGTGACCCAAAGGGAGGCAAACTCAACATTATCACATAGAATGCTAAGGTCCAGATAACTTGGTGTTGTCCATTTCTCCTCTAGTTCTGATCTGATGCTATCTAAATATTATTTCACATACTGATTAAGTTGCATAGTTAACCACAAGCAATATATGCTTTATATAGTTTGGCAGAAGAAACTAATAAAGAAGTATATAGATAGATTTAGATATCTCTGAAAAGAAATGCAATTAAATTAATTTTAGGAAAAGATAATTCCTCAGTCCTGCAGCTGATCACTGAGTCATAGTTGGAATTCATTAACGTTCATCTTCTTTAAATATTCTTTTTAAATTCAATCTGGAATTTGAATTCGATCTGGAACTTAACTGGTCAGGTTCTAAGACATTTTTTTAAAGATTTATTTATTTGAGAGAGAGAGAGAGAGCAGGGGTGGGGGGCGGCAGGTGGAGAGGGAGAGAGAAACCCAAGCATACTCTGCGCTGAGCAGGGAGCCCAATGTGGGACTTGATCTCACCACCCTGAGATCAGACCTGAGCTGAAACCAAGAGTTGGATTCTTAACTGACTGCGCCACCCAGATGCCCCTAAGACTTTTTTTATAACATAACCCTTTACTTCTGAAAGATCTGAGCCCATGGTGGTACTGCTTTTATACTGTTAAGGTAGTCTTTTATTGACATTCATCATTGTATAAAAAAAAAAAAAAGCAAAGTATTCTCAGAATAAATATTGGCTCCATCCAAACTTTCCCATTTTTCCGATCTGCAGAAATCACTGAAACCAACATTAAAATTCCTATTTTCCCCCAATGGTATCAGAAGCTTCAAAAAGTAAGTTTCTGTCACATCATCTAATTCAATGGAATCATGGATTCACTAGTGGAAGCCTGTCTTTTTGAGGTACTAAAATCTCTAAATTGCACAAGATGACAGTCATGGAAATACTAGACAAATGTTTTGTGAATGGATACTTAAGAATAACTATGGGAGGTGTCATGCCTTACTTCTATTTATTAACTTTCAGATCTGCAGAGAATATATTCTACACCTTGCATAATGTTGTTTACAACTGATCCCTGACTGAGAAAGCTAATGACTTCTATAGACACTGGCCTACTGCTTTCCTTATGTTGCTGTATAAAGAATTCCTCAGTCAAATTTAAAGATGAAAAAAAAAAAAAAAGAATTCCTCAGTCAAAAGCAATGCTCTATAAAATACTAAAGCAGTTTGTCATCATTTAGTCAGTGTATGGACTTCGGTACTGATAAAGGCATGAAGGCAGATAAAGTATTTTGAAAACCTGAATGAGCATCTCTTTGAGAATAAATTGTTACTTTCTCTAAGGTGGAAGGGGTAAATAAAACTGACCTGTTTTAAGGCTACTCTTACTTAGAATATTATACACTATTAAGGGCTTGAGGCTGCTTATTTCTACTAGCAAGTTTAATTACTCAGTGGCAGCAATAACTAAAATAACCTTAGTTATGGAAGTCCATGCCATTGATTTTCTGCATAGCCTCCCTATTTGCAAAATTGTCTCTTTATGAGGTCTTTGTGAGAGTATTACAGTGGCAGTTGAAGGAGGCTCACTTACATATTTAGCTTAAGTAAGCTTGTCCAGCTGCTAATTAAAATCTCCTCTGGCAAATGGCCTTTGAATAAGAATTCACATGTGACACAAATATTTTTATACTCTGGGCCATTATACAACTTCTGTCTGCAAGAATCCTCATTCTTTCTAATTGCTCAAACTTGCTTCTTTCATTTCCTTGACTATCCAACAAAATTAACCACCCTCGCTATGAATTATGGGACATTCTTATCTCATGCCATATCTATTTCCAAACAAAGTGGATGGCAAGATGTACCACTCTAAGGAATATCTCCTGGAAAGCTATCCCTTGACCCCATGGCCTTCAGAAGCACTCCTGAGAAAGCTATCAACACATTGTCCATTTCTGGTTGTTCTACTGATATATAAGGGTATATATTGAGTCATCAGTAAAATGTTATTTTCCACCTCCTTTGTCAGATGACCAAAGAAAATTCCTTATGAGAAAAGCGTAAGTTGAAGACGAGACTTACCTGGTAGGAATAATTATGGTGGGAAGGTTAATGACATGGTTTGATCATGCAACTTATTTGTGCATATCAGGAAATTACATATACAATTGTGCCTTGAGCTACACGGGGTCAGGAGCATGAACCACCCCCACACACAGTCAAAAATCCATGTATAATTTTTGACTCCTCAAAACTTTAATTGCTAAGAGCTCATTGTTGACTAGAAGTCTTACCAATAATATAAACAGTCAATTAGCAAATATTTTGTTTATTATATGTATTATATTCTGTATTCTTGCAATAAAGTAAGCTAGAGAAAATAAAATGTTACTAAGAAAATCATAAGGAAGAGAAAATATTTTTACAGTATTGTACTCTAAAAAATCGGCTTATAAGTGGCCCACACAGTTAAAAGCCCTATTTTTTTAAAGTTCAACTGTGTATCTGAAGTTTTTTTAGGGTGATATACACCCCAAATTATGTCAGTTCAACAAAAACAATTTACAAAACATTTAGGGTCATATAATAATGTGGTAAGCATTCAAGATTTCAGCTTTTATACTCCTTTATGGCCTTATTACCACCCTAAAAAGCTATTTCTGAAAATGGTCATGGTTACGTGCAAAAGATGGCATGGTCTTGCTTCTAAACTAAGAAGTCTCCACTGTGGTTTCCAACTGTGGTTTGTTATAGCCTCTGCACATCATTCTGAAATGTCACAAATGCTTGACTGATACTCAGTTTGCTGGGTGAAAGAGCCAGTTGACAGATTTCCTTTTAACTAGAGAAGTTTATCTTGCTATTGGTCCCTTAAGTTTGGCTGTCTTTCAGATCACAAAGTAAAAAGATTGAGTCAACTCTCTATGTCTCTTTTGTAGTGGTAGTGAGCAAAAGGTGCAGCAATTTATTCTATGATGTGGAAGAACCACATAACCTTCCCTGAAATGAAAGTCCTACATATTTTGTGGAATGCGTTTTCCACTCTCTGATAAATGTATTACCATGTCATTTAAATTATTTATTAATTCAAACTCTTCAGTCCTATCAGCATGATGCAATCAAATAGTGGGTCCATGTGTTGATGTTCTTTGGCATGAGGAGACATGGAAGATCCCTCAAGACTAAGAAATGGCACCAAGTTTGACAAATGACCTACCCATGAGGAAAGATCTTAAAGTATATTGGTGTACCTATTAGGAACTGATTGTGATACTCCATATTTATGAGGATAAAGGGAACACTGCTGTGTCAACAATGGGATGTAAATTGATAGAGAATGAATTGATTTGCTCCAGAAAGATCTTCTTTAGAACAAAAGCAATGATTGTGGTTATTAATGTACTATCATTCTCAAAGACTTCTTAGATTTCAGTTTAGACCAAAATTATTTAATTCACTTATAATAATCACCGTCCTTATTTATTAAAAGCCTCTAAATTCCTATGATTCAGACAAGGATATGTAATTGCTTTTGATGAATTATTTTGGTACTAAGAAGGAAGAAAGTGCTCCAGGGACTTATACTTAACTTACTATAAAATCCTTCATTCTTCAGAACAAAGAATCAATGTGATGATAAGGTCTTTATGACAATTCCATAATGTCATCTTTTATAATTTTTCACCTAAAGTTTGCTAATATTATAATGAGATAAGTTCAGGATTTGAATGAGTCAGATGTGTGTTCATTTCAAGTTAATTTCCATTTATATAACTTGCCTTTTAAGTCTATATTGACAACTGACAACTTTGATATTCTGGATCCCTAGGAAATAGTGTTAACTCAGAAGCATTCTTTTCTGATCCCTGAAATATATCAGTTTTTCTTTTTCTTAGTGCTTCGTTTTCTTGGTAAAATACCATGATAATTTTGCATAATCTGGGAAAATATTTTTAGTATAATCTTTCTGTTGTATTTTAAGGTCTAGACTTAAATATATGTCATATTTACATCTAGATGATATTTGTGTATATAAATATGTAATATTTAACAATTAATGTAAAGCAACATAAACTTGCCTTTCCTGTACATGTTAGGATGCAGACATGACTGAATATAACTTTGGATAGAACCAAAAGAAATTTAAGTGATTGATGTACTAAGGTCTACTGGGAAATATTTCATTTTTAGAAAAGAATAAGAGGAGATAAATTAATTGGATTAGAAAACAGTTGAGGAATTTCTGCTTCTGATAATGATGAACTAGATGGCTTGAAATAACTCTTCACTGAGAACAATTACTTATTGAACCAAGGTAAAATGCATCAGAGAAGAACAAGGCAGTGAGAAATTGTGAAATCAGTCTGGGAGAGCAGAGAATGATAAATGGATGAAATGGACATTTGGGACCTTTTCTCTTTTAGAAAAGCACAATGATTTGGAAGCAGCAGCTAAGAGATTGAGAAGCTGAGCAAAGCTTTCAACAGATTTGTGAACTTAAAAGGACAAGCTTGGAGTTTAAGGCCATCTGGAAAAAATCCGTAGAATTTGGAATGGGCCCTCAAACAGCTACAATAAAGGAATAAACATGAACTGGAAGGAAACAAGTCTTCACTAAAATTAGAATTTCAGATCATCTCAATTTTATAACACTGCCAGAAGCAAAGATAAATTCTCTGTAGTTAAGATTTACATAATCGAAAGCCTCAAATTATCTTAATAAGGTACAATATAAAATGTCAAGCACTCAATCAGAATTAACCAGGCATATGAGGAACAGAATGTGAATGAAAACCAAGAAAAACAACTGGCCAAAGGCAGAGACCCATAGAGCATACAGATAACAAAGTTACCAGTCACAGACCTTAACATAAGCAATGATTAGGATGCCCAAGAAGCTAAAAGACAAAAAAAGAAAATGAGAATGTAAATGTAATCAGAACTAAGAATTATAGTAAATGAAATTAAGAACTCAGTAAATGCACTGAAGATCAAATTAGATACTGGTGAAAAGAGTATTATTAAACTAGAAGGTAAGCCAAAAAATAAATATTCAAAATGAAACAGAGATATGTCAAAAATTGTGAGAGCCAAGAGATGATGCAAGCTAACAAATTAGTCTGGCTCAATTTCATTGATGCTGTCAGCAAATATAAGATTCTTCACTCAGAAACAATGAACTTTATTTGAGAGCAGGGCAGTCAGCATGAGCTTTATGTTCATAACCAATTTATTCCCCACATTCCCCAAATTCCGCGAGGATGATGGTGAGGTAGACCAAGATAAAGGCTACGCATACAATGAATTTTTTCACAGTTGAGGAACAGCTTAGAAAACCCCTACTCTTATAGGGAAGCTGTAAACGAATCTTCCCAACTTTTGCTCTAGAGAGAGATATTATTTTTATCAATAAAGAAAGAAACCAATATTCTTTCTACCCTAGTGGAAGACACTAGGGTATCTAGTGTCTAGATATCACCAATATCTAGATATTGGTAATATCTTCCAATATTATTTGCTAGGTAAACCCCCTTGAAAATAGAGTGTGCAACAAAATCTGCCCCAAGATATGTAGAAACACCATGGTGAATTGTCCACAAACAACACATACCCCTCATGTCTACATCATCATGTCTTCTGAAATTTTTTTCTATGAATATTCCACTCCATTATTCACTCTGATTAATCTAAAAGACATAGACTGGCATGTAATAAGCCCCCCCTCATCAGGATTATAAGCAGGAGGATAAATCCAACTAATCATACCACCCAGTACCATATATAGTAATGGTTCTATTTATAATAACACTCAGACTGGAAACTCAATGATCATCATTGCAGAAAAGATAATAAATTATGATGTATTTATACATAAAATACTCCTGAAATTGATTGTACAAATTGCAACTACATGCACCAATAGAAATGAATCTCAGAAAATAATTTCAGATTTAAAAAGGCAGGTAAAAAAGAGTACACATATGTGATTCAATTTACATAATGTTCAAAAACAGACAAAATTAACACATGGAGTTAGGGGTTAGCATAGTTCAGTTAGTTACTGTGAAGAAGCATCAGAGGGTTTGGGGGCTTAGTGCAGTTTTTCTTAATCTGCATACTGGTTACAGTTAAGTACATGTTAAGTGCATGACTATTTCATTGAATTGTAGATCTAGGATTTGTGCACTTCAACAAAATCTCCCAAATAACCAAAAAATGTACTATAGTAACCAAATATATTAATTAACCAAATAAGGAGAGAGAAGAAACAATTTTAACAACTAAACAGTACAGATATTGTACTTTAACCAATACAGATGAGATAGTTGATAATACTCAATATTCATTTGTGATTAAAATACTTCCAAATTTAAGTGTAGAAATTCTATATTCAAATAAAAAGTATATGCATAAAATCTATAGTAAACATTCTACTTAATCAGAAACATTTAGCTCACTCACTTTTTTTGAGATCAAAAATGAGAAATGATCATTCATTTTCACTGCCTTCATTCAATATTGTATTGAAGTTCTTAGCCAATAAATAAGACAAAACTACTAAATAGTATAAGAATTGAAAATGAAGAAATACAGCTTTAATAATTCAGAGCTGACACAACTGTCTATGTGCCATATGAAGACTCTGCAAATAAATTATCAGTTAATAAGTAAATATAGCAATGTACTTGGATGCAAAATCAATATACTAAAATCAATATGTAATTACAATATGAAAAAACAGTTGTATTTATATAAAATAGAAGCAGTTATAAAAAGTAAAATATAACAGAATAAAATTAAAAGTCATTAAATAAGAATTAACCTAAAAATATATGTAAAGGAATCTTTATTTCTCCTATATTGAAGAGGATGCTAACAAATGGAGGGGTATCAATATATTCTTGAATTTGAGGACTTCAAATGACTAAAGGACACATTTTCCTAAATGGATCTATTGATGTATAAATTCAAAGAAAATCCAGTCGAAACTACAGAAGTTCCCCCCCCCCCGGGTTTTTGGTAAATTAACAAGTTGATTCTAAAATGTATATGAAAATTCAAATGACCAAGAACGATAAAAAGATGTAAAGATGACCAAAGAGGGATACTCACTCTACTAGATATGATGGGTTGTTAAAAACAACACTAGTGGGGGATGGGGTAAGTGGGGGATGGGCATTAGGGAGTGCACATGGTGTCATGAGCACTGGGCGTTATATGCAACTCATGAATTACTGAACTCTGTATCTGAAACTAATGATGTACTATATGGTGACTAATTGAATTTAAATTAAAAAAAAAACACACACACAAAACACTAGTGAAGTACTCTGTTTTATTTCCTAAAAGATAAGCAAGGAAGTCCATGGATCAGAACAGCAAGATGAAAAATCAACACATTTCATTTAATACAAAGGCAATATTACAGTGCTGAGGAAAGATTACTTCAAATGATGCTGGGTCTACTAGATAGCTATATATAAAACACTGAAAATTTACAACCTACCTCACACCATTCATATCAAATACTTTTTTGTTGTTGGTATGGTATGTCTAAATGTGAAAGTGAGGTTAATAAATCTTCCAGATCAGAGAATATCTTCAGAAACTTAGAGTGGGAAAAATTTCTTAACCAAAAATTAGAACGTTTGAAAACCTAAGAAACATTAAGAAAAATATTGACAAATGGCTACATTACAGTTAACAACTTCTTTTCATTAAAAGATAGAAACAAATTAAAAAGCAAGGCAAAGAGGGGAGAAATTATTTGTAACAAACAGAACCGATGAGGTGCTTTAATCCAGAATATAGCATGTATTCCTACAAATCAATAATAAAATGACAGAAAACCCGATTTAAAAAATTAACAAGGGCTTCAGATAAAGTTATAGGAATGTCCAAGGTGGTCATTTTTCAAGCAAGTACAAACTCAAAGAGACTGTATCACCAACCTTAGCACTGATAACAGCAGCTTTATATAAAGTAGACCAAAGACTTGGCTTTCCAAAGAAACATCCTCTGGGCAGTCATCAGTAGAACCACACGCTCCCGCAATGGGATTTGTCTGCAAATCTCCTGATGTTTCTGTTGACAATAGCGTAATACTTTACCCAAAACAGTGTAGTTAAAAAAAAAAAAGAAAGAAAAATGAAGTTGTCATGGAGTATCAAAAGAATTACAAAGCACTTCGGAAATGTCCAGAAAAGGTCCAGAACATTCTCAGAGCAACAGGAAGGAATAGGATTGGAACATGATTTTCCTATGAATCAGAAGGAGGCCGCACCAGTGGAACCGTGCGATCCTATGTGATCGTCATGGCGACCCTCTTTTATAAGAATCCTGGGATGGCAACAATAGTATTTTTATGTACAAATAGATATCAATCAAATCATACTGACTATAATTCAGAGGAAATCAATAAGTGATAATACATAAAGAAAACTCTCACTTTTACTTTTGTTTGTAAGTTTTGCTTTCATTTAGCCAATTTACTCTAATTTGAAATGAGCCCTTGGGAAAATTAGCGCTCCTCAGGATAAACCGGACTTATGAGACTTATTTTTTGTTTACTATTAATGAAGGATAGTCAGAAGAAAGGCAGGCAGGGACAACCCCCCTCCCCCCCCACCCCCGCAAGAAGAAACCACACTTAAGAGGATTTTACAGCAAGGGGGAAAGAGCCCGCCACCTTTTCCCACGTGAACAACTACCTGATAGGTTGATGAGCGCTTGGGCAAAAACCTAATTGGGTGACAGGCGCATGGAGGGGTAATCAGATTAAAACTGCCGCCAATTCTCCTAAAAACCCCCAGACTTAGAAACTCCAGCAGCAACCCTCTTGGGTCCCCTCCCTCTTTGGAGCTTTGTACTGTCGCTCAGTAAACTGCTTTGCTGCACCACTCCTCATCTGGACTACCTCTTCATTCTTCAAAGGGGCATGACCAAGAACCACCGGCACTAAAGGAAAAGAAATACTGAAACCCTATGATTGTTTTCTCAAAGGCCTTTGGCTGTTTAATGAACTAACTCATAATGACTGAATCCCCCAAAGTTTTTAATCACCTTATTTTGACTATCCTTCATTAAAGTCAGTTACGTTTGGAAAAGCAGCTGTTTATTTAAAATCAGCAAAATGAATACTCTGAAGGCATAGCTTTAGGAAAGTAAATATTTTTGCTTTCCACTAAGTGAAGCAAAAGTTACTTTCTAGGAGTATGTTGTTTCATGTTAATTTAAAGATGCTACTTTAGTCTGTGCTAAACATAAAGAATACCATTTCAAGCATATGAGAATAAAAAGTTTAAAAAAATCAAAGGACAAGAATGGTTTAAAAGTTAAAAAGGTGGCTTGGAAAACTTGGAATATGATATAATTACAGAATCTGACATCTCAAATCAACCTACACATTTGGAAGGGGGGCAGAAAGATATCACACAGACTGAAAAATCATGAAGTTGAAGAACTTTTCAAAATCATTTTGGAAACTAAACGTGGGACTAATTTTATGTAGAACCGGATGCCCAAAAACAGGATGCCCAAAAAAAGTGTGTCCAAGAGATAACTGGTAGCTTCCATCTTGTATTTTACCATAAGCCAGAGATAACTTAAAAATATCTCAGCCCAGATTTGTTCTGTAATTTATATTATCTTGCCAGTGAAATGGCACCCTTGTCCTAAATCTGAATTTCTTCCCCAAAACTGTTGGGCCTAATTTACCCTTCCCTTAGTCTATTTCTAACAAGAACGTTGACAATTTCTCCATCATGGGATTTCTGATTTGTGGTTCAACTCCCCCAGGTGAGGTTTCTATCCAGTTGTTAAGTCTCAGGGCTCCAAAAGCAACAAGACTGATGCAAATATTAAAGACAACTATCAGAATTGAAAATACTTTGAATCCAGTGGAGGGTGCCTTGCAAGTATTAAGAAGTCACATGGTTTGTCATTTCTTATAAAATACATACTTAAAACCTCATCATATTATTGAAAACTTACTTCTGGAAACCGATTTTAAACTTTTCATACATTTTAGTCAATTTGACTGAAATAAATGTTGAAATAAAGTTCCCCTGAATAAACTAACGTTGAGGTAATTAAATAATTAATTAATTAATATTGAAATGAATTTTCTGCCATTGTAAGTAAATCTACAAATCATCATAAAGAATTTCAGTCATCCTGTACTAATCTCATAAACATGTCCAATTGACTGATTTGATTGTTATTTTTGTTGCCATCACTTCTAATATGTTTGATTTTAATAGAAAATGGAATAAATGGCTCATTAAAATATATATTTACCAGGTTAGAATGAGGTTGTATATTTTCCTCCAACTGAAATAAATGAAGTTCACCCAAATGAAAACTAAGACTATTCATGCAGAGCTTGCCATGGCAGATAGAAGCCACCACCATTACCTGTGTTTGGCACAGACTCAAAGGCAGGCAGAAGAGTGGGGGAGAAAGGAAGGGCTTCATATGTGCCCTGATTGGAGGTTATTAGCCTGCGGAAGCCGGTATGATCGGTATATTATTTCCCCATATTATTGGCTTTCCCATATTATTCCTCATATTATTACTCCCTGTATTACTTCAGGAGATGGCCTAGCTAGAAGTGAGGCATCCTTTGGGATTGGTTAGGAGAGCATGTTTGCCTTTCTGTGGTGATTGGTTCTAAGCTGGAAGTGTGAGTGAGAAGGGAAACAAAAATTAGGAAAGCCGGCAGTTAGTGATTAAGTCCTGACCACTCAGACCAACTGCCACAGTGCCACAGAGACTGGTTTGGCTTCCTGGGCTGTAAAGTATGGGTCAGTTTTGTGGGTCAGCATTCTATCTGCATATATTTGTAGAGTCAGTCTCTCAGAAGCAAGTCTAATACAATGAATCTCGTTTTCTTCCATTAGGTACTTTAATCCTACCAATATATGTGTCATTTTTCAAGATTTTTTTTTTTAATTTTATTTATTTATTTGAGATAGAGAGTGAGAGAGAGCAGCAGAGGGAGAGGGAAAAGCAGTCTCCCCACGGAGCAGGGAGCCCGATGCGGAGCTCGATCCCAGGACCCCAGGATCATGACCTGAGCCAAAGGCAGACGGCTTAACCGACGGAGCCACCCAGGAGCCCGATTTTTCAAGATATTTAACCTACCTAATTGGATAAATTTATATAGAAAGAGACATTGAACTTCCAAATAGGGTTGAGGAGTTCATACAAAGTTATATTCATTTTGTACCTAAAATATAAGGAGAAACATATACCCTCTGCTACAAATACCAGAATGGACTGCTTTTTGACAGCAGAGGGACAAATCGTCTTAGTAGATCTTCACGTAGAAACTGGTTGCCGGAGAAACAAGAATCTGCAAGAGCATTTCCCGTTCTTATTTTATACAGAGTGAATGAGGCCTCAGGAATCTCCCTCAGTTCCCTACTTGCCCAGTGGCAATTGTGGTGGCATTTTCCAAATTTAAACATACTCAGGCCCAATTACTCAGAAAAGAGACGGCTGTTTGGTCTTAAAATAAGTCTTCTAGGATGGACTATTTAAGCTGTGCATTTCCAGCTCAGATTTGGCCATTGAGAATAATGAACAAGATCCTTACAGAGGGTGGCAGATCCAGAGGGCACAGAACATAGTCAAGGAAGTTTTATGAAAGACCTTACTCCTCAATCGATGTCTTATCTACAGGGCAGAGGACTAGGAGCACAAAGTCCACACGTAGGTTTGTTTGTACTCACCCTTTAAGGAGGAGTCTTTCCTGTTCTTAATTTGCTGAGAATTTTGGAGGTTGACTTCTTCAAATGCTTTTCCAGCAACTATTAAACTGATCATACATGTTTTTCTTCTTTATAAGATCAGTTGGAAGGTGTTTCTTCTTCCTCTCCTTTTGAGAATTGTGTAGGGTTGGTATTCTGGACTTTTGTTTCAAGTAAAGCCTTTGAAAATGATTTCAGTCTTCCAATAGATATTGGACTAGAAAAATGTTTTATATTGCATCTTGGGTCAATTCTGATGTTATATTTTTATGATATTTCTTCATGTAATATAAGTTGTTGAATTTATTGTCATAATTCTCTCTCTAGATATATATTTACTTAAATATATATATATATATAAACTTGAGTGATATGAAAAAGATAAGAATAGAAATCAATGATATGATTTTGCCTAAAAACAGGCAAACCATACAGAAAGATAACAAAGCCAAAAGTGATAAACAAATCTATACATCCCTCTTTATAGTGATAAATCTATATATCCTCCCTCTATATATAATAAATATAAGTAATCATATATAAGTATATATATATTTGTGGGATTATTCTCTTTATTTAAGTACTTTAGTGATTACTAAATGAGTTAATTTTTTAAAATGTCTAAACCGACAAAAATATATGATCTGCAGATGTTAGTTTCAACAATACAATACCTTTATGTTGTCATAGATGAAATTTCATTCCAATTACATAAACCAAAAATGGACTATGGAGTATAAAAATGTTTTTCTTGTGGTGACAATGATTTATTTTTATTGACACATAATTAACATACAATGCTTATATTAGTTTTAGGTGTACAACACATTGATTTGACAATTCTATTCATTACTCACCATGAAATTGCTCGTCACAGTTAAGTATAGTCACCATACAATGTTTTTACAATATTATTGGCTATATTCCCTATGCTGTACTTTTCTTCTCTGTAACTTATTTATTTTATAACTGAAAGTTATAAATCCTCTTCATCTGTTTTGGCCATCCCTCACTCACCTTCCCTCTGGCAACCACCAATTTGTTCTCTGTATTGTCTGTTTGTTCTGGTTTCAGAGATCCCACATATAAATGATATCGTATGGTATTTGTCTTTCTCTGACTTATTTCACTTAACAACAGTGCACAAGGGTTCCCTTTTCTCCACATCCCCACCAACACTTGTTATTTCTTGTCTTTTTGATACTGGTGTGACTGGTGTGAGGTTAAATCTCACTGTGGTTTTGATTTGCATTTTCCTGATGATTAGTGATGTTGAGCATCTTTTAAATGAGTTAATATTTTTAAAGTACTTGGAGAGTGACTAGAAAGATGTCTTTATCAAATGAATAAATTAATAAATACCTATATACAACTATCGCAACCAATGGCTTAAAAATAAAGGAGGTGTTGCTATGGCAATAGGTACATGATAATTTCTATTATAATTATTTCATGCTTTTTTGTATTGCCTGATGTGTTTATATCAGTTAAATATTTGCTTTTATTAAGTGTAGAGGCATATTTTTGGAACACCTTAAATTTATTATTCTTTCGCACCAGCAACAACTAAAATGTGAGTTTGCCCACTTATTCTTTGACTACTATATATGATTTTAGTCCAGTTTTGCTCCTTAACTTTTACCATAATGACTTATCTGCATGTGTTAAATGTACTTGTATGCTATTTGTTTTTAGTTATTATTTCTGTATATCTATATTTGCTTTAACAAATCACATGCATACAATTTTGAAAAAAAAAAAAAAAACTGCTTTGAGAATGGATACTTCTATTCTAAAAGTTAAAATGTCCTGACCTGGGGCGCCTGAGTGGCTGAGTTGTTAAGCGTCTGCCTTTGGCTCAGGTCATGATCCCAGGGTCCTGGGATCGAGCCCCACATCGGGCTCTCTGTCAAATAAATAAATAAAATCTTTAAAAAAAAGTGTCCTGACCTCGTGCTTGGGTATTAAGGAAAAGGCCAATAAAATGATCAATTGATAAATAATTTATAATTCAAAAGCATATATATGGGATAATTATTTCTAATTTCTAGGCTTATCATTTACTAATGAATCAAAATCATTAAAGTATTATTTGAATAGTGACAGATGAAAGGTAGAGAGATAATAGAAAATGTTTGACCAAGATCCAAGATTATAATAACAATGACACTGAGAACTCGATAATTGAAGTTATACATACCCCAAATACTTTATTTTTCTAGTATGTGTATATATATATATATATATATATATAAAAATGTATATATATATATATATATAAAACTGTATCTCATTTGCAATCTTAAAAAATGATCAAACAACAAATAATGTGTCAGGTAACAACTGAAAGTGATTTTTTTGTTGTTCATCAAAAATCCCTGTGAGATAGATGAGTATATATTAAGTTCTCCATTTTACTTAGGAATAAGAAATTGACTGAAGTTTATGCACCTACTATGTAACAGACCTAACTTGGAGTCATAGTGGGATAATTTCAAATTTTTGCTACATCTTTCTTCTGTGATTCTCAAATGTTAGCATTCATATGAATCTTGATGGGGTCCTTGAAAAATAAGATCCATTAAAAAGTGGGGGTCACCTGGGTGCCTCAGTCAATCAAGCATCCCACTCGGTTTCAGCACAGGTCATGATCTCATGGGTTGTGGGATCGAGCCCCCATCCGGAAGCTAAGTCCTCAGCGGGAAGGCGGCTTGAAGATTCTCTCCCTCTGCCCCTCCCCCGGCTGTGTGTGTGTGTGTGTGTGTGTGTGTGTGTGTGTGTGTGTGTGTGTGTGTGTGTGTGTGTGTGTGTCTTTCTCTCAAATAAATCTTTTTTTTTAAAGATTTTATTTACTTACTTGAGATAGAGAGCATGCGAGAGTGAAAGCACCAGTGGTGGGATGGGGAAGAGGGGCAGAAGGAGAGGGAGAAGCAGGCTCTCCACTGAGGAGGGAGTCCCATGCCAGGACCCTGGGATCATGACCTGATTCGAAGGTAGATGCTCAACCTACTGAGCCACCCAGTCTCCCCAATGAATAAGTCTTTTAAAAAGAGAAAAAGAAGATCCAGATCCTAGGTTCTACTTATGAGTATTCTGATGAGATTCATCCATCTGCCTCTTAAATAAGCAACAGACATTATTCATAATCAAGTTGTCTGGTGACCACATTTTGAGAAACGGTGCTTTTCAGTCTGTGCTTTTGTATATATTTAAGTTGCATAATTAACATTCAGCATACACTATCTCCTATTTTGTTCCACCTTTGGAAAGAAATAAGTATAATACTTTTTTTTTTGTTAGGTGATTGTTGAGTGTGTCTGCAATACCCACAAGGTTTTCTGAATGCCATCCACTTGCTCTCAAAAATTCCTTAAAGGTTATTATGTGTGTTTTCTACATAAATAAATGGGCGATGCCGTTTCTTAAGCACCCCTTAATTAAACCCACACCCTAAACTCCAATTATTTTCTCACATCTTGTTTGGATTTGATTAACATCTATTCTAATCCTACAAAGTAATTTCCAGGCTCTGCTAAATTACTGTACCATAAATAAGAAATAATCATTTAAACTTCAACCTTTTCTTTTCAAAGATTATGACAATCAGGTTTGATGGTATTACCACAGAAATGTCAGCTCAATTATTTTTAGAATAATTAGCTTCATTATATACAGAAGGTACACAGATATAAAATTCAGTTTCTTGATTCTTAAGTAGCTTGAGTAGCAATCAAATCCAAATTGAAAGTTGCTCACACCTGCTACCTTCATCCTTTCTCACTCTCCTATGGAAAGATTTACTGTCACAGGATCTAAACAATTTATTAAGTATCACATAAAAATGATTTTCAAACATCAACACATATATCCAGAAGTTGCTGAATTGAAATTATATAACATTTTTTTCTTACAATTGGAAAATACAGTCCTATATAAGGTTGCTTGTGTTGCTAGAGTATTGGAGGTACTAAGATGCTGTATTATTTGATCAGGAAAAAGTTTGAGATAGGACTCCAGTGTTTTGACATAATCACTCCTCTTATATCAGTTTATCAGTTAATCACATTTCTATAACACCTTAAAACTCTTCTGAGATAAATTAAAATATTCCTCTGGACCAGAAGCTTCTAATTATGTCAGGTCCATCTGATCATCCAGATACACAGTTTTTTGTTTTTTTTTTTAAGAGCATGCAGTTAATAACATGCAATTTGGAGAGGGAAAAAATAAGGTTAGGCATAATTTTTAGAAAGAATGGGAGTGAAGACTAGATAATCAAATACAAACTAAGTCAGGGGAAGAGAGTAACATCTGAGAGCCATGTGTGTCTATAAGTTAGCCCAGAGAACACTTTGGGGCTTTTCAGGTTTTATACATCATTGGACAGGTAATGTTTCACATCTAAATAAACAATATGAAGATATTCAATAGTTTTAAAGGGGATAAGCCTAGTTGTATTAAATATGCTCATATAAAAATTATTTTTTGTGATGAGTCAAATCCCTGAAGTATTTATATCAAAATAAGGATTGAAAGGCATTTTCTTTCCTTTTCTTATCTGAATTTGGTATATAATGACAAATATGTTTTGTTACCCGAGAGAGTACTAGACATGAGATGCACTCTTCTTTTTTTTAACTTAAAACAAGAAGTGTTATTATTATGACTATTGGAAAGACATTCTATATTTATAAACAATTTAAAAACTGTAACTTAATTTTTATTTACTCTTGTAAAACTGGTAAATATGCATTATGTGCAAAAGAAAATATGTCTTGAAAATAAATGGTTGTACCTGTTTACTGAAAGCATTACTAGTATTATGAACATTGTGTGATCCATGAACAAACCGATGAAGTTATTAGCTTAAGGGAAGGCTTCCAGGCGCCCCAGGGAAGGCTTTTCTTATCTTAGACATGGCAAGGAAAAATTGTCATCTTGGTCAGTCGTTCCTTTTATTCAAAGGAAACCAAGTTTCCCACTGAATGACTTAGGAAAACATATTTACTTAGTTTTTTCACTAGATCTCTGTTGCTGAAGGACTGAGTCATCTGATGAATCTTAGTAGTAGAAAATATTTTCCGGATGTTGCATACAATCAGATATTTAATGAGGGAGATTTCTATGAAAATAAGAAGAACAAAGATTAACTATAAGTCTAGTTTTTGAGTCCGGTGGGCAGCAAATCAAGATGTTTAGATACTGGGCTCAAAGCATTGATAGATGGTACAGTGAAGATGGTAGTGGAAATCCAGTAGAGTTCCCAGTTTGCCATTTGATGTTTTAGGTGATGGCATAGACATCACAGAGATTTTAAGACAGTAATAATAATAACACTTAACTTTCTTGTGAGACTCTTGTGAAACTTTAAAGAATATAGATAAAATGCTTGTAGACATATTAGGCACTATATGTAGTGTTATAAATGATTCAATAGTATCTTGTTTTTATCACATGATCATGACATATATAAAACAATTCCATAATGTGATTTAAAGGAACATTTCTGTTCTGCAGGCACATTACAAAACTGGTTTTTCTAGGGCAAACTCCCTATGCAGATTCCCAACAATAACTGGATCCAGCCATCAACACATCATGAGAAGTAAAGGCAGAAATAAAACGTCATGGACTTCCTTCCCTCTGTCTGTGCATGTAGTGCTACCAGATGTACTTTGATATGACCCAACTTCAAATTAGTATGGAATATTCTGCTCAGCAGCCTTTCCAGAGAGTCCCTAATGTAAGTGTCAGAGCCCTAGTCTGCCCTAAAGGGTAACCTCTTACTAAAGCACTTCTTCAATGGGTCAAAGCTCAGAGAGAGAAAAATTCTTCCCATTTGATTGCTTTGCTTCCTTCCCATAATCCTCTATGCTCCCCCACATAGGGGAGTTATCCTTTCAGGCCCCCTATTTCTTAGGTATCTTTGCTATAGCTGCATGGAACTGTCATAGGTATAATAGATTTTTCTCCATATTTCAAGAGAACACTATGGACTGAGCCTTCCTGTTTTGAACCATGATTTATTTAAATGAAAGAAAAAATAATCAGGAAAAATGATCTCCCTCCTAAATACCTGGTTCTGAATGTTACAGTCTAGCTTTATAACCCTGTTTCACATACCAGGAAAGTGTTATTATCTTAGACTTACATTTTATTTCCTTTGATGGCCAATCCTAATTTCCCTA
The DNA here is from genome assembly GCF_037043125.1 of Eumetopias jubatus. Taxonomy (NCBI): domain Eukaryota; kingdom Metazoa; phylum Chordata; class Mammalia; order Carnivora; family Otariidae; genus Eumetopias; species Eumetopias jubatus. Next base: position 167,692,297 of record NW_028274809.1, on the reverse strand, counting down.
TAGTCATAAAATATCTTTAGTAAGATTCGTGTGTACATTTTATACGTAAAAGGCAAAAGATAAAATCATGTCAGTTATTTTTAGAATATTATTCCCAATAAAACACATTTATAATAATCAGTTTATTTGACCAAGGTAACAACAACCTGTGTGATCCTTGAAACTTGGGAATTACTCTCGCTCCCTAGAATGTTTCAACATTCTTGTAAAGGCAGTGGTTTCCCATGGAAGCAATTACTTAAATAAAAGCTTTTGTCCCCCCTCCCCGCCTTCTCATTACAGCATTTTTGATACTCAAACTCCAAAATGATTTAGTCTTGGCCAGTTCTTCAATTGTTATTTGTCTTTGCTGTCATTTGTTACCTTGTCCTTCATTCAGAAATGAAGAACAATTTGATTTCATTCTTTCTGTTACATTTTTTTCAGTTTCCTTCTACCAGCAATTACCCCAGAGTCAACACTACTTCCTCTTTCCATCTCCCTTCAAATTCCACCTCTTTCTAGAGTGTATCCACATACCACTCAGTTAATTTTGTGGACACAGACTTACTTATTTTTCTATGCTATAATGTCTTGGCGATGAGAGGTAATCTCCAAATTAGAAATCTTTTGTATGGTGTGAGAGGAAATAGACTAATATTACTGTCATCCTTGCCTCAGACTTATAAAAATTAACAGTATAGGAAAATGGTACATTTGAAAAAATATATTTTATGGTATCTATTCTTAGAGATAAGTACAGAAGCTGAAATAATTTAATATTTAAAAGCTCATAATCTGTTTAGGTGAGATTTTAATATTGATATAGCTTTGATTTCTCTCCTTTATTCTCTAATAAACATAGCTCTGAATATTTGAAAACTTATAATTTAAAATAATGAGGAAACCACTATTTACTTATTCATCAATCCTACAATTAGCTGTTCCTATCTTAAATGCCACTGGAATAATTCACATGATTGCAGATAGCTTGGAATACCATGTTGCTGTAACATCATTTCCAGTACCGAAAGATCCAATTCTGCATTACAAGTTTAAAATGACTATTCATTTCAACTGAGCAAAATAGGCATGATCTTTTCCGTTTTATTTATGAAAAATAAGATTGTCATTACAAAATTTTAGAGTTAGAGCAATAAAACAATTTAAGTGTGCTATAATATTTTTCATATATTTAACTTAAGTTGTTTCAGAGGGATTAGTTTTGTCTTTTTCATAGAGCTTGATTGAGTCCATCATTTCTTTCCCCTTGGTTACATAATGCATTATTTATGTTCCCCTAAACCATTTTGCTTTCACTTTAAAATCACTCCCCAAGTCTTTTAATTTGTTTAGTCTTCTCGGAGCTTTGCAGAGCTGGCTTAGGGTCTAAAAAGGAATCTAAAGCAATTCCCCTTCAGGGCTTTTGCATTGACTAAAAGAGAGCAATCAAACTTATCAGCTGGAAACAGTCTTTGGCTTCAAGTGAATAGACCAGTTCGTTTACTACATTTAAAAGAGTCTTATGGGGCAGCCCAACTCCCCTGCAAAGAAACCACTACCCCAGCACAAAAAAAAAAAAAAAAAAAATCTTAAATTCCAACTGGAGTGTTCATCTTAACCAGGACCTGAGGTTTGGGTGCTAAGGGCCAAGCAATATGGAACTAAAGACATGACCAGTATTTTATAGATGATTTATGATAAACCTGTTCATTGAAAATAATTCTGCCATTTAAAAAGCCAGAGTCTTTCTATTTGTAATACAAGTATATCACAGTATACGGAAGGAACTCCACTGGGATTATAGCCATATTTTAATTCAATATATATTCTGTAATGGGATATTGGGATAACATGGGGACAGAGAATTAAGTTCATTTCTCTGTGAACTTAGTTGACTAAAAAAAATCATTCTAAAAATAATTGATAGAAAGAAAAATAATTATAAATGATGGCTTAAAGGAAGCTCATGAAGTCCCTGAGAGCCTAGAGGGAGGGAAATAAAAACATGAGAGGGAGTATGGCCACAAAGGAGAAAGAAAGGCATACTCCTTATGTGCCAAAGGGATATCTGCAAATTGAAAGAGTCCTATTAATCCAAATACATAACGCAAATCCTAAGAAAAATTTATAAAGGAAAAGATATATTTATTTTCCTTTGTGTACAGAAGGGGCTTCTACTATAGGAACCAAGAAGTTAGCCTTTAACAAATATGATGTAGCTCATACAGACGTTGGGTGTGCAGGTCATAGAGTATACTGTCATATCCAACATTGCTTCCACAAGAAAAGCATGTGTTCAGATTTTCAACAAGAATGTCACAAAGTGATACTGGAACAAAAATTAGATCATAAAGTGGAATTATCTACAACATATCTGAGGCAAAGTTGCAGCTTTGCTAGCTTTCTAATACAAAGTTAGGCAAGTCAATTCATCTTTCTAATTCAGTTTCCACATAGATAAATTGAGACAGCTGAGCTGGAATGATTGGTATCGTTACCATGGTTTTCAAATCCATCAATAATTATTGCTTTTTCAGTAAATAATAATGGCTTGTTTATCTGTACTTCAATGACAGCACATGGCATTCTTTTAAGTAACAGAGCTTGAACTATACAGAACTGACTGCTTAGACATTGTCTATCTCCTAAATATTAAAAAATTTAAAAATAGCAATAGAGCTTTACATAGTTCCAAATCTGAGAGCATACTGTTAAATAACACATACTTTAACACATGCATACTTTCATTCTTCCATAATTTCATTTAGTTAGTAATTTAATTCTTGCATGCAAAAATAATTAAAAGTTTCTTGGCTACATTTTGTCTTGTAAATCTGAAAACAAATCAGCACCATTTAATATTAACTCACTGGCCACAGGCTTTTTGCTTTTATTGCCATGATTTTGAACATTGAAGTTATTGTTAAAATTTTTAGACATCTGTGATCAGAAAATATTATTTTCAGATGTAAATTGGAAACTATTGAGATTTCTCTAGGAAGCAACACTGTAATTTCAACCTTTTTCCTAAGGGAATTTATTTTGAAGTGTCTGTGTTTCTTTTTTATCATTTTTTTAGTCTTTTGCTTCATTTCCATCCTCTGGGTTTCAAAGTTTCTTTTCGATATTGCCAATTAAGATTGAAGTTTGCTGCATTTTTTCTTTAATGCTCATATAAAAGATTTTTTTGGAACAATGCCATCTTCCTAACCCACAAAACTGTTGCTATGAGTAGGCTTGCTCTTAGATAACTTCTTCTGTAGTACTGTTCATGATTAATTAGCATTTCTAAAGAAGTAAATGAGTGTCTTGCTTTTCATGTTTTTTGCAAAATGTTTGACATATTGTGAATGTTTGATTTTTCTGTATTGCTCTTAATATATGCTAATACATGCTTACAATGTGATAGAATAGCATAGTGACTAAGCAGGTATAAGAATCTCAGTGAAGTGATTAAATGCTTTTCTTCTTCAATAGTATAGTGACATAATAGCTTGTCTATTATTGATAACAATACTATAACAATAATCTAAAAATGAAAAACACATTGATTGGGTCCCTCCCCTCCCGTCCGGAAGCTAGAATTCTGTCATTCTTCTACATTTTTAATCTCCAGGAGAATATCTAGATACACTGAAGTAAATTTTTTACAAAATGTAAATGTGTTAGATATAAGTTAATGAACACAGAATTTTCTCATTTTGTTCATTTTTTAAAAAGATTTTATTTACTTATTTGAGAAAGAGAGCAAAAGAGAGAGAGAGCATGAGCAGGGTGAAGGGCAGAGGGAGAAGCAGGCTCTCAGCTGGGCACGGAGATGCAGGGCTTGATCCCAGAACTCCGGATCATGACCTGAGTGGAAGGCAGATGCTTAACCGACTGAGCCAACCAGGCACCCCTCATTTTGTTCATTTTGGAATGAACAAATTTTGAATTTTGTTCATTTCTCACACTGCCAATTCTTAGGAAAAAAATCCTTTTCATCTTGAATATCAGGACCATATTTTTTCAGATATTTTCACATTTTCATAAAATAGATAAAAACTAATTTGAAAAAGAAACAACCCACAAAAATATACTCAACTGATCTTTGACAAAGAGACAAAGACAGTGCAATGGACCAAAGATAGTCTTTTCAACAAATGGTGCTGGGACAACTAGTCGTTTATCAGCCAAATGAAGCTAGTCACATAACTTATGCCCTTCACAAAAACTAACTCAAAATGGATCACAGACTTAACTGTAAAATGCAAAACTATAAAACTAGAAGATAATATAGGAGAAAATCTAAATGACCTTGGGATTGGAGAAGACTTTTTAGATACAACATCAAAAATGTGATCCATGAAAAAAATACTTGATAAGCTAAATTTGATGAAAATTAAACTCTTCTGCTCTTGGAAAGACAATGTTAAGAGAATGAGAAGACAACACAGACTGAAAAAAAATATTTGCAAAAGACATATATAATAAAAGACTTTTCCAAAATACACAAAGAACACTTAAACCTTGACAAGAAGAAAATGAACAATCCAATTTAAAAATGGGCAAAAGATCTCTGCACAGACACATCACTAAAGAAGATATACAGATGGCAAATAAACACATGAAAATATGCTCAACATCTCATGTCATTAGGGGAATTGCAAATTAAAACAAGAATGAAATACCACTGCACACCTATTGGAATGGCCAAAATCCAAAACACTGACTACATTAAATTCATTGCTGGTAGAAATGTAAAATAGAATAGCCACTTGGAAGACAGTTTGGCAGTTTCTTACACAACTGAACATGCTCTTACCATGAGATATAGCAATCGTACCATGGCATTTACCCAAATGAGTTGAATGATACCAGGAGAAAACCTGTATAGAGGCTGCTTTTAGGCAACAGGCTTGAGCAATGGAAACTTGATCAAGGCAAATGGACCCATAGTGACAACCAAGCTGAATGCAAACAGGCTCATTAAGCAACCCACATCGAAATAACCATAGGCTCTAACTGACCAATTACAACCAGGCACAGTTTCTAAGATTACCAAAAGAGGGAAAATTCCATGCGTCCCCATACTCCCTCACTCTGCCCTATAATTGTGGCCCCTTACCACCACTTCACAGTAGACAGTCTGTCCTCCGGCCTTGTCTTCTGCTTCTTTGCAGTGTATTCGATAAACTTTCATGTCTTTTGTTCAACCTTAGGTGAATTCTTTCACCACTGGCCCCTACCTGATCAGAGTGCCCCACAACCTGCACATGGATATTTATAGCAGCTTTATTCCAAATTGACAAAACTTGGAAGCAAAGGAGATGCCCTTCAGGAAGCGAACGCATAAACTGTGGTACATCCAGATAAAGGAAAGTTATTCGGAGCTAAATACTAATGGGCTATCAAGCCATGAAAACACAGAGAGGAAGCCAATCTGGAAAGACTATATACTGTATAATTCCAGCAATCTGACATTCCGGAAAAAGCAAAATGATGGAGACGGAAGAATGATCAGTAATTCCAGGGGTTAGTGGAAAGGAAAGAATGAATAGGTGGAGCATAGAGGACTTTAGGGTAGTGAGACTAATTTTGTACAATACTAAAATGGCAGATACATTTCATTATACATAGAATGTATTACACCAACACTGATCCCTAATGTAAACTATGGATTTTGGATAATGAGGTGTCACTGTAGATTCTTTGATTTTAACAAATGTACCGTAGATCTAGATATTGACAGTGGAGGAGGTTGTGCAAGTGTGGTGGCAGATGGTATATGGGAAATCTCTATACACTTTTCAATCTTGCTGTGAACCTAAAACTGCACTATAAATATGATGTGGTCTTAAGAGATATTTGTATAATCTGGAAAATCTATAGGAATGAGACCTTTATTAACAGGAAATATTTATTGCTGAAATTGAATAGTGGGCTAACGTCATGATTTAGCATTCAACAACAACAAAAAATAATGCTTATTTAAATCCAGTGTTCAGAAATTAAATATTGTAGTATTTGATTCAACAACAACAAAAAATAATGCTTATTTAAATCCAGTGTTCATAAATTAAATATGGTAGCATTTGATTCTGTGTACCAGCTATAAAATAGAAAAAATATTACCTTCTAATCATATACATTTTTATATGGGTAAACAAAATTGATATTTTTTTGCTTTACTATCACAGAAAAAATGACTTCCTAAAATCTCTTAAATATTAATAGTAAAGAGATGGACAACCAAAAATACAATAATATGAAACATCTGCTAAATTAATACATCATCGAAAAGAGTCTTTCTAATCCATATGTATATTCAACACTTTACTTGAATTGGATTTTTATTGTCCAATCTGTTAGGATATTAATAACTATGGAGGGAATTACTCCTTAGCTGAAGAAAATATTTAAAAAAATGTATATGAAGAAAAAAGTAAGTTTTTATTTTTTACCTTTTATTTAGAAATACATTGAGACTTAAAGGTAGTATATAGTTTCCATATGAATGCTTTACCTAGTTTACCCGATGTTAACATCTTACATAACCATGGTACAAATATCATAACAGGTAATTAACATTGCTATGAAAACTATTAACTATGCTTTAGACCTTACACAAATTTCACCAGGTTCCCAACCTCTACTTTTTTCTGGACTAAGTTCCAATGAAGAATACTACATTATATTTATTTGTCATGTTTCCTTAGTCTCTGCTAATCTATTATAGGCTGATTATCTGTTAAAGACTGTCCCTCAGTCTTTCCTGTCTTTTATAACCTTCCTATTTTTCACCAACCCTGGTCTGCTATATTGGAGACTTTTCCTTAATTTAGGTTTGCCTAATAGTTTCTCATGATTATAGTGATGTCATGCATTTGGTGAAACAATGACATAGACATGGTATCATGTTCTTCATAGTATATGAGGTCAGGAGATGCATGATGCCAATATGTCATAATACTGGGGCCGGTAGCACGGATCAGTTTGTTTCAGTTGTGTCTGTCCGATTTCTGGATTCTAATGTTACTATTTTTTTCCCTTTGTAATTAATAATTCTCTTTTGGGGAGATAGTTTGAGACCTCAATAACATCCTCGTATCTCATCATACTTTGTCTTACTAACTTTATCTTATTTTTTTAAAGATTTTATTTATTTATTTGAGAGAGAGAGAGAGTGAGTGAGCGAGAGAGAGCACAAGCAGCGAGAGTGACAGGGAGAGGGAGAGGGAGAAGCAGGCTTCCCGCTGAGCAAGGAGCCTGATGTGGGGCTCAATCCCAGGACTCTGGTATCATGACCTGAGCTGAAGGCAGACACTTAACTGAGCCACCCAGGCGCCCCATGTCTTAGTAACTTTAATATCTATCAACAGTTCTAGCTTGCAGTGATTAACACTATGTTGTTTGGCAAATGGCAATTTTCTACCTCCATCATTCTTTCTATGTTTATTATTTAGAATTCTATTTTAAGAAAATTATGTATTTTTCTTTTTATAAAAGATATTATTTATTTGAGAGAGAGAAAGAGAGGGAGAGAGAACAAGTGGGGGGCAGGGACAAAGGGAGAGGAAGAAGCAGACTCCCCGCTGAGCAGGGAGCCCAATGCGGGACTGGATCCCAGGACCCTGAGATCATGACCTGAACTGAAGGCAGAAACTTAACCAACTGAGCCACCCAGGCACCCCAAGAAAATTATATATTTTTCATTCCTTTATTTACATCAGTATAAACTCAAGGGCATTTATTTTATTACATGGGTGAAACATCTAGTAGTTTCATTATTATTTTACTCAAATTGTCTCAGTCTTGGCCCCTGGGAACTTTTCCAGGTTGCTTCTTTTATCCATGTGACATGTTCCCATCACTTTGTGAACTTTCTTGTTTTCTAGTAACATAATGGAGAAAGACAATAAGTATATGTATGTATACTAATGCATATTTGTATATACATTAATTTCTATATCTATTCAATTTATACACTAGCTGTTCATATATATATATATATATTTTCAACAGTTCATATATGGAAAAAGCTAGCACTCATGATTATATTCCCAAGCATCACCAACTATCTACACATTAAGTATTTTCTCTTGTCTTTCAATAAGCATATCTCCAAAATTTTTCACTGGTGATTTGTTAAAGAGACTTCCAATCTTAATTAAAACTTATTCATATTTTTTTTCTTTTGAAATGTCATGGATTCTTACACTTGTTTCATTTCTTTTCTTTTTCTTGCATTTCTTTTTTACAAATTCCTAAATTCTAGCTTTTCCTTGTTTTTTTTTAAGATTTTATTTATTTATTTGAGAGAGAGAGAGAGAGAGCATGAGCAGAGGGGAGAGGGAAAGCAGGTTCCCCACTGAGCAGGGAGCCCGACATGGGGCTCAGTCCCAGGACCCTGGGACCACGACCCGAGCCAAAGGCAGACACCTAACTGACTGAACCACCCAGGGGCCCCCTTTTTTAAATTCCATGTTCATATCATATTTACATCTGTCAAAAGGCAGGGGAGTGATTCTGCATTCCTAAAATAATGTACCAGTTGAGTCCACACACTGGTATAACAAGAGACTAAGAGCCAGCATTTGTTCTACGTGACCTAGCCCTACTCTCTATGTGATATAACTTTGAAAAACACTCAACTAGAGTCAAGTTGACCAGATTTTCTCTCCCACCCTCTTAACTTAGGAACAGAGAGACAGAGATTTATTGTTATATTTGGGTCACATTAATTGAAGTGTTTCTCAATCTTTGTGCATCAGGGTAAACCAGGGAACTTGTTAGAATGCAGACTCTGGCGTATAATACAGCACACAGTTTTGTCTTTTCTATAAGCACTCAGGTGGTGCCAGTGCTGCTGATAGCTGGACTACACTTAGCAAAGCAAGGATATTCATTAGAGAGAAGGTCAGCGAAATTCTTTGCTGATGCTCTTAAAGTTTCTAGGTTTCTTTTCTGCCTTTGAGTTATTTCTTCTAATTTCTTGACATAGTCCATGTCTTTTCAATAAATTCATTTTCCTTCATGTTAACCAAAGTTAAGCTATTGTGATTACAACCAAAACAACAAAAACAAAAACTAACAAATGCTATGTGTTCACCTTAGTGTGATAGATGTCCACAAAGGGTTTCATTTAATTATCCTCTATTCATTAGATCATAGATCAATAAATGAATTAACAGGAAACTTGCAACTCCTGCTTCCCAGAAAGCATCTTCTCTGCTGTTGACAGGTACTATTAATACCAGAGGGCCTGTTAAAATAAACCAACTTCTTTCTCTTTCTATGTGAGTCACTGCATGTAACCTCAATTTCTTTGGTAATTGTGGTCTATTTACTTAATGGTGTTTCACAGTGGAATCTGAGTTTTTGAGATTTAAGTTTTTGAGCATTAGATACTCAAGTACATTGTGAAATGACATATTTCTCTATGAAGGAAAATGAAGAATATATAAAGGATAAGATCCTAATGTGTATATCAGAGTCCTTCCTTCACTGCTTGAATTTAGGAGGGTATAATTTTGATACAATTTTTAGCTCTTTCATATAAAAATATCTATAAAAGATACATTGTTTTTAGTTATAGAATAATTTGTATATAGTGGGAAGAAAAGGCTCTTGGTTATTGTAATAATAATAATAATAGGAGTGCCTGGGTGGTTCAGTTGGTTGTGTGCCTGATTCTTATTTTGGCTCGTGTCATGATCTCAGGGTCTTGGGATCGAGCCCTACATTAGGCTCCATGCTCAGTGGGGAGTCTGCTTGGGGTTGTCTCTCTCCCTCCCCCTTTGCTCCTCCCCCCCAACTCTTTCTCTCTCAAATAAATAAATAAATCTTTAAAAAATAATAACTCAAATCATAAATGAAATAAACATTTATATTTGTATATTTTATTTGATGTATTTAAAATATAATGCCTACATCTGGGAAATTTGCATGACACACAGAAAACAACCTACTGTAACTTACAGTGGATGCTTTTTGCATTCTAATTTCTTGAGTCATGATTCACCAAGAATTAGAAAAATAACACACAAGTACATTAAATGTTTGACCTATGGTGGATACCTTGCTACTTTTGCTATCAGGAATTCTGTCATCTTTCTGTCAAAATATTACCCTAACTTTCCTTAAGTACCACCCTCCACAACTGCCTTTCCACATGTGTTTTTGATGGAATTGTCCCAATTGCTAGCAAAATGGGTAGCCATCCCTGATTGGCTTGAGAGTCCTCTGAGTGACCTAAAATGATTGGTTCAAGGTTGGGGTACTGATTCAATAGAGTCCAGTGAGATTTGCTCCTAAGACTTGTTCCTGTGTTGATGGAAGAGGAGAGCTCTCTTTGTCATAAACATTTGAAGAACTTTAAAAAATATGGATGTGTAGGTCCACTGCAGACCAACTAAGACTGAATCTGAGGAGCTGGATTTAGGTAAGTGTTTAGAGTTCCTTAAGTGAGTCTAATGAGCATTCCAGGTGCACTCACTGCTTCATGGTACAGATTTACTATCAGTATCATGGAAGACATGAGTGTGAAGGCAGTGGACAGAATGGCAGAACCAAAATGTAGAGAGAAATCTAGTCTTGATGATACAATTTAAATCCATGTCTGAATTCAAAATTACTCCCAAAGACTTTTCCACTGCTTTGCAATCATTTTTTTTTTTTTTTGGCATAAATCAGTTCAAGTTAGTTTTCTGTCACTTTCAGCAGAAATAGACCTAAAATACGGTCAATAAGGAATATTTTAAGTACTGTTAACTTTTTTCATATTTTATCACTATTCTCTTAAAATCTGCTTTGTATCCATTTAAAATATTAATGTAGTGATTTTTCAACAAGTAACACTATAAAAGAAAAACTATACGGTTATCATATATATTCCTATGATCTCAGCAATTATCCGTGCAAGTGAAGATGTGCTTAGTCCAGGAATAGCCACCCATAGAAAGTCTAATCCTGCCCCTCCTTCTGAGTCACACAAAACAAACATTTTTGCTTATTTTGCCTATTTCTCAGATGAATAATAAAAATAAATAAGGGAGTAATGTTAAAATGCATTTCGCTCAGTGTCATGAATTAAATTATGAGCTTTATAACAGTATTACTTTCTCAATGAACTGGTAAGATGTTTATGATAGACTCACAGCAACCATAAAGGGCCTCTCCATATGACAAGTAATTTTCATATATCATGTACATTTCAACAAATAAAAGAGGACTGCAACTTAGATGAACCACATTATGAGACCTAATAATAAGATATATTAAAATGTGATTGAATAAATGTATGATTGAAATAACCCAGTTCTAAAATTAACAACTGAATTCTGCCTTTCCTCTCTCTTATGAACTTCATATCATTATTTCATGGCCATGATGCTTGTCTGTGACAAAAACACCAGGTCATCTGAGAGATATATGTGTCTTTATGAAAATAAAAAAAATTGAAATGTGCCATGCAAAATTATTCTTTAGGCCCAATGCATTATTCTAATTTGATCCAAAATCTGAGGTTAAATTTAAATTTTACTAACTTCTGTATAATGCACTCGATTCCATTTTTTAAATAAAAATTCCTCAGGGTGCCTGGGTGGCTCAGTCGTTAAGCATCTGCCTTTGGCTCAGGTCATGATCACAGGGTCCAGCTCCCTGCACAGCAGGGAATCTGCCTCTCCCCCTCCCTCTGCCCCTCACCCCCACTCATGCTCTCTCTCTCTCAAATAAATAAAATCTTTTATAAATAAATTAATTAATATTCCTCATTTTCAATTGATTCTCATATTTGTAAGAGTGATTATAATGTATCTATAATACCTAACCATTACAGAACTATCCACGGTTATCTATATAATAACTTCACTCCAAGAAATCGATGATATCTCATTCTGTGTCAGTTATCCAATCCTGAATAATAGTTCCAATAGTTTGTAGTTTAGAACAAGGATGTATTCTTTCTCATGATTTTGTGGGACAGAAATTCACATGGGGCTGTGCTGGGCAGTTCTGTTCCATATGACAGACCATGGTTATTCTCTTCAGCTGTATTCAACTGATGACTGGAATGAACTAGACCATAAATATGTAAAATACACACCCACCTCATGCAAAACCTATCCAAAACCAGCATTAGCACAAAGCCAGGATTGTATCATGTAAATCAGGTCCAGTTGAGAGGGACTTCCTTAGAGGCAGTTTCTCACTGTCGTTTTTCAGTTTAGTGATTCTTATTCCAGAACTAAAAAGATGGGGTGACTGGTTGGCTCAGTTGGTTAAGCATCCGACTCTTGATTTCAGTGCAAGTCATGATCTCAGGGTTGTGAGATCGAGCCTGGTGTTGGGCTCCGCAGTGGGCGTGGAGCCTGCTTAAGATTCTCTCTCCCTCTCCCTCTGCCCTTCACTCCCTCTCTTAAAAAAACAAAAAAGTTACCCAAATCTAAATATATGTGTACAAAAAATAAAAATCTTCCCCCTTATCCTACAACCCAAAATACAATGATGAGTCAGGAACAGAAAAAAAAAAAAATCTCAGAAACTCCAAAAAGGTGGGAAATAGAAGCATATAGCAGCCACTGGTCCATTGAAGTTTTGAAATCAAATTGTGTATATTTTATTAGAGACTCCTACTTCTGAAACAGGAGGTGTTCTTCAGTTAAGGCCTAGTTTCTCTCCCTGGGAGTATTTTCCAAAACTTTTCACATTACCCCCTAAGAGCTTTTCTCTGCCTTTTGAGTTTCCTCTTTCTTATGTCTTGATGAAAAATAGCCTGTGCTTACAACTGAATAGCTTTCTTAGCTTCTTAACTACACTGCCCTTAAAAATAGGAAGCCCATATTTGTCTTTTCTTTTTCACTGCCTTGCCCCTTAAAAGGGGCTGTTGATTCTTTCACCAATACAGTTCTTTTAAAAACATTGTTGGTTTTAATAAGTAACACTGAAATTGACTCAATGCCCCCAAAGACTCATTCATAATTCCATCGGAGACAGACACCCTTCTGCTTTCACAGGTTAAGATTGCTATGGGACAATGCCCCTCAGATTCTTAGAATCCATTTGGTTTAGCTGCAAGGAATTGTAAAGCACCACTTTAAATCTTTCAAAGATCATAATAAGAAACTTACAGCCTAAACCCTGAAGCCATATTTTACTGGAAACACTATGGACTAATGTTTATCTTAATGTGATTTCTCACTTGGAGAAAATGTTTTTTGTCAGGAGTAGTAGGGGATGAGAAAAGGTTATATTTTCTAACTTAGCAAATAATAGATTTGAAATATTTCCTCCAAACTCTGCTGGAAAACTGAACAGCTCCTTCTTTAGTTTATCTCTTTTTCTTTACAATATATTATAGGGAGCATGTATAAACCAACTGGCACTTTGAACATTATGCCTTAAGATATGTTTACTTAGCTCTCAAATCTATTAGGTATATTTTCTATCAATACATGTAACACAGTCAACAGCCTTGCTGGTTTTCCTACCAAAACATAACGTGCCTGGTTTTTCTCAGTCTCCATGATCAGTTTTCTCACTGAATTTTCTGTTTCTACTGATAATCTTCCTGCTGTCTTTCTGGACTTTGCTTACTGCTTCATTCCAGAGCCAATACCACAAGGATTAGGTTTTTGTTAGAGCAGCAACTACTTTAAAATGGAGAGGAGCTAGTTCACCTCCTGGGGGAACTGGTGTGTACGTAGAGATAGGGAGAACATTAATAAAGGCTGTCTTTGTAGCCTATCTACTACATGACCTATATCTACATGAGATCTCGCTGGAATTTGGGAGTGTGTCAAAGGGTGGGGCTGTGTGACTGAAAACTGAAACCCGTGTATTTGGTAAGTCACAGGTGTTGGGAATGCAAGGATGATGTAGGATTTTCTCTCATATGATGTTGAATATTTTTAATATACTGCACTATATATAATGTAACATGGATAAGCAGTTACCATTTTCTCGGTATTCGTTCCTCTTGTAGACTTTTAAAGTAAGTGGACTTGGACTGATAAAAGTCGTTCAGGCTGTGGAAAGAATTACCTTTCTTTTTAAATATTATCAATTATATTGTGATATCTGTATCAATCTCATTTACACTAATTAGCATGAATCCATATCTTGAAGTCCAGATAAATGCTGATTGGAAAGCAATATACACAGTGGTAAAGATAGATCTGATTTTGAATCTCACTTTCCCTAGCTCCTATTGATGTTGCATTAATCAGCTTACTCCATATGATAGCAACACTTTATTTATAAGTTTGCTTTTTTTAAAAGTTAAACATAGCATTTGACTCTTAGCTTAGTAATTTAGCTATTGAATAAAATCAAGTACTTATCCTGGGAAAGAGGAAGCCACGCACTACTACAACTTATTGGGCCATCTCTGAGAAGCAAACCGGTCCTCCTTGATAAAAGTCCATTTTAACTCTCTACATAAAAATACATGAAAGTATTTTAGGTGAACATTGGTTTAAGTAGTGAAAAGGGAAATATATATATTTACAACATTTCTGTAATGAAATTTTCAAATATAGCTCACATTTTAGATGGGTATTTAAAATATGAATTTATTTAAAAATAACATATTAAGAGCCTAAGCATGTATTTCTTTTTGAATATATGTTGACAACACATTAAACGAGTTTGTCAAAATTTCAGCATATATTTTTCCCAATGCAGAGTTGAAATGTTGAATCTAATACTTTCATTTTTGCGCTCAAACAACCTATTAAAAAGGTCAAAACTCTGTTGGAGTTTCACTGTTTTGCAAATTTACTATGATTTTTCAGTGTATCTATTTCTTAATATGAAATGACAGCATGGCAAAGGAAGTAATTTGAACACATTTCTTGGTATCAGTTGCACATACTATTATTTGCGATCCTTCCAATGATTTAATAACTACTTTATGCCAATGATTTCTTCAATATTTGACTGAATTTCTCTCTTGATGTTTCATGAGCTTATTTTTTTAATGGTACAATCATCATTTTTTTTAACTCATAGTATCTTAGGGATTCTATGTACTGTTAGAGACCCAAGTAAATTCCCTAAAGTCATTTTTTTTCCTTTCGAATTTTCTTTCTGTTTTTCCTGCTGTATTAACTGGTTCAAACAGCAAAATTTGGGGACTTAATGGATCCACGGTAATGGAATCAACATATGTGCCCTATTGGCACTGGAAGAGCTTCTATATGGTGTGATTCAAATATGAGGCATTCTATAAAAGGCAAAACAATGGGAATGGTAAAAGGAACAGTGGTTGCCAGAGATTTGGCGTGAGGGACGGATAAAAAAGTGGAGCACAAGTGAATTGTAGGGCAGTGAAACCATTCTGTAGGATACTATAATGATGAATACATGTCATTATACATATCAAAACCCATAGACTGCATATCACCAAGAGTGAAGCCTAAAGGAAACTACGGACTGTGGGTGATAATGATGTGTCAGTGTTAGTTCCTGCCAGTAACAAATGTATTGGTGCTGTGGGAGGCTATGGGTGTATGAGGGGAGGACTACATGAGAATTCTGTACTTTCCACTCGATTTTTGTGTGAACCAAAAACCATCCCCCAAAATAAAGTCTATTAAAAAAAAAAAAGGAAGAAAGAAAGAAAGAAATGCAGAAACAGAGAGCTCGGGTAATAATAATATGAAGTCTTGCCACTCTGGCTAAAAAATTAAAACCTAGACTTAGGTGTTCATAAATGAATGTAGTAAATGTCTTATACCTTTGGTAGCTTTCAGTGTAAACTTAAAGAGCTAATGGAAGCAGAGATATTCTTGACTGATGACACTCATCTCAACTCCTAAAAGGTCCCTTATTGGTAGGCCTCACAGGGAAGAACTACTTGTATTCTGACTCTTCCAATATGTAGAACCAGTGGATAAGCCATGGAATGCTTGAAATCTCTGCAGGAGATCTGTCTTTCCTACACAATAAACATTTATCTACTGAAGTGCTGCCACATTCTTTACTTGTGTGTTTTTTAAATGCAACCAACTTCAGAATCAGCACCAACAGTTCTAGTTCCTTATATACCATTTCAGGAATTTCTAATTGTAATTATTAGAACATATTAACTTAATTAACTCTCATATCAATACATGCATTAACATATTAATATTATATTTATCACACATTAATATATAACATATAATACATTACAATTAACTTACATATTAATATTTGAGAAAGAAAACAAGAGAAGTCATGTCATTTGTATTATCGTTTGTAAAACCCTTACCTCTCCTGATTTTGCCTTTACATATTAAAAGTTACCATTATCATTTTCAAATATTAAACCATTTTGTTATAATCTGCAAGATGATAGGAGTTCACCCAGTCTAGGGTTCCAGAAGTACCAAGGGATAGCTGAAGGGCTCCACCTCCTGGCACAAGACCAGAACCTCAGATTGAAATTTCACACGGGTCTGTTAAACAATTGCATCAGGAATACAAGCTTAAATATTTTTGTGTCCTAAAACATTGACATTTCTCCTTGCTTCTTTTCTCCCACATATGCAAATACATAATACATATTTCTTAGAGATTAATTATGAAACCTAGGTGGTAATTGCAATGTTTTAAGCAATATGTTTTCACATTTAAATTATCTTAGGTTGCTAAGCACTTTTGACTCCAAAAGCCAATGATTTAGTCACTAATGAGGATTGTTTTCTCTCCGAGGACTGTAAGCTTAAGTAAGTCTTTATGTAGCTGATTTTTCCCCCTCTATCTTAAAGCTCATTAATTAGAAGCTGACTTTCCCCAGTTGTAGCTTTTTAATGTGCTGCTTTAGAAGAGCTTTCTCTGCTTAGCATTAAAATGTCACTGGATCCGAACAGCTTTTACTTTCTCTTAAAGCATTTTCATAGCAAGTCCAATAACAAAGTAAGCAGAGAACTAAAAGAATAAATAAGTTCTGTGTTTCTGAATTCCATATTCAGCTTTCATTTTTAAAGTTTCTTTTAAAAAAGTGAAGAAAATAATTTTGCAGTTAAGTATTTTTCTTATTAGAACCACGATGGCATTGCTCTGGGTAAGGTGCCCTCTTAACTTTCAAATGACCAGCAGCCACAGAATTTTGGCATATAATTTCCATAACTGTTCATTTAAGTGAGACAACAATCCCTGCTGAAAGCTTCCCATCTCCACAGATCATCATCTCTTGTATTTTATTATTTATTTATTTTGTAAAGATTTTATTTATTTATTTGAGAGAGAGAGAGAGACAGAGCATGAGTAGGGGGAGGGGGGGAGAGAAAGAAGCAGGCTCCCCGCTGAGCAAGGACCTGATATGGGACTCAATCCCAAGACCCTGGGATCATGACCTGAGCCATGACTCTTAACCGACTTAACCAACTGAGCCACCCAGGCACCCCATTCTTATATTTTATGAAGTCTATCTTAAGCATACTTATTTGGGGGACTTTAGGTACAAATAGTCATATGCTTATGTTCATACCAGATACCACTGATATCATGGGTTCCTGCGTCCCTTTATTTCACTCCCATTTCCTACTCCAGTCTCTCCTCCTGTTTTTAGGCAACCATATAAAATGTTTGATGCATAGCCTTGTATACTTATCTATTTTTGTAAAATATGTAGTGTTGTTTTATGTGCACATATTTTAAATGTTTCTAACCACAGTATTTTTTTTACAATATATTCATGTTACACATGTATATTTATGTATATATATGCATAAGCATCCTTTGCATTTGACTTACGTGTTCTTCAGTTTGGGATATAGTTGTTGTCTACAACTCTCAGCAATCGACACACACACACACATACACACTCACAAGCCCTCTGTGATAACTGTTCATAAACATGTTCCATTATTGGATGGCTATGAGAATTTTCTGTGGTCCATATTCAAGAGTGGTTCATTCATTCCCAGGGTTTGATTGTTATCCATTTGAATAAACTTTCTCTCCAGAATGACAGCAGTAATCTATATTCACATGAATAGTGCATTGGGTCCATAGCTAGATGCTTATTACTATCCAGGCTTTAATTCTTTGCTAAATTCATGGTTGTCTTAAAATACATATTTCTTATTACTGATGACTTCTTTATATTGATGCACTAATTTGGGGTTCTTTCCCTTAAGTCACCTGCTTGTATCTTTGGTTTACTTTTTTTTTTTAAGATTTTATTTATTTATTTGAGAGAGAGCGAGCACAAGCAGGCAGAATGGCAGGCAGAGGGAGAGGGAGAAGCAGGCTCCCCACTGAGCAGAGAGCCTGACGCGGGGCTCAATCCCAGGAACCTGGGATCATGACCTGAGCTGAAGGCAGACGCTTAACCAACTGAGCCACTCAAAAGTAAAGCCTCTTTGCTTTACTTTTCTAATGAGCTGTTAGTTTGAGGGAATTCCTTGTGTTTTCTTAACTTCAGTTCTTTGATATTATTAGACATTTTAAATATTTTTTCCCATTTGGTCATCTTTGTTGTCTTTGCTCCAGGTTTTGCTCTTTTAATAGAATTCCTTTCTTTTAATTAAATATGTTGATTTTTCATGATACAGTGAAGTTTTCTTTACGAAGGTTTTCTTCTGCGTCATACTCCCATTATCTTTACAGTATTCATTTCTAATTTAAGTTTTGAATTAATCTGAAATTCACCTTAATAAGCTGCTCTGGGTGGACCCAGAATTCTGGATGGACAATACTACACAGAAAGTAAATTTCTCAAAACACAAGTTAGAAGTAGAACTCTATTGCTATTGCTATAGAGGGTCTGGAGCTGGACCAGATAGCCAAAATTAATTATTTATATTCTGAAAGATATCTACTTTATCAAGAAATCTTACGTGGGCTGCAGTAGCATTTTGAGAAAAGTTGAGGTAATTACTGTTTTTGGAACTGGAAACTGAGACAAGCTTAAAATAATAATAATACTGATAATAATAATAATAACATAACATGAATATACCCAAAATTATGTTCCATTTTTTTTGTAATTAGAAAGCTAAATGCCCTTGCTGGTTGCTCACATTCTACAATTTCCTAAGTTATAAATGTCTTAGCCATTAGTGTTAAAATTACAGGTAATATCAATGCAAGACATTATGCTATCTGTGCAGTTAGCTTCTAACCACATCTACCTTGCAATAACTAGTTATTCGAGGTATAGATGTATAAGATGGCAATTCCCATCTTTACCTGCCTAATATGGATTTGGGATAGAAGCATTTGATAAATATGAATTGAGAGCATATTTGTATTTGAAAAATCCAAAAGGAGATTATAGATGGTATAAGAGAATGTAATATTATTGATATATATGAACATAAGTAACATTTGTTAGATTGGTTTAGACATTGCCACTCTAAGCCTTTTGTAGAGTGCAAGGCAACTGGGGAAGCAAATGGCATTGACTCCAGGTATATGAGAGGTAGACTGTTAGCCTCTAAGAAAACATTTGCATGACACCACTTAAAACAGCATGGCAAAATAATTTATTTAGTAATTCATATATTCATTCATCCATTCAACATTTTTTTAAATCAAAACTATAAGATGCCAGAGATTCTCTAGGTATGAGTTATACAGAATTTTATGAACATGTATAATTATTTTTACAAACTCAATGTATCTTCTAGTATGGTAGAAATGGATAGGGTGCCTGGGTGGCTCAGTTGGTTATGGGTCTGCCTTCAGCTCAGGTCATGATCCCAGGGTCTCAGGATCAAGCCCCACGTCGGGCTCCCTGCTCAGTGGGAAGTCAGCTTCTCCCTCCCCCTCTGATCCTCCCCCGCTCCATCTCTCTCTCTCTCTCTCAAATAAATAAAATCTTTAAAAAAGGAAGAAAAAAAGAAATGGACAAAGATATACATGAATAGTCATATATGTTGATAAATACAGTGAATAAACATAGCATTGATAAGTATTGGGTTGAGGAATGGAACTGACTCAATTGGAAGCTGATTTAAAAGCAAAGAAGTGAAGACTGTGAGGATATTTGGGGAAAGAACATTCTAGGTAGAAAGAAAGGCACATGAAAATATTCTGAAGTGGAACCTGTTCAGCACATTCGAGGCACATAAGAGGCCAATACAGGCGAATGGAGACAGCAAAGGAGAGAACACAGGAGATGAAGACAAAGTTAATTCCAAAACCCAGATCTGACATTCTACTGCATCTGAATCCTGAGGCCGACCAGAACAGCTGCTATTCCATAGCAAAAAAAGGATGCAGAGGACTTTATGTAAATCTGTGGTTCCTTCTTTTCTCTTTGTGATAAAGTTTACACCCATCCTCTCTATACCTTGTTGCCATTTGGAGAGAAGCCACAGAGTGCTCGCTTTGGCAGCACATATACTAAAAAAATTGGAGAGAAGCCACAGAGAAGAAAAAAGCTTAAAAAAAAAAACTGACTACTAGCCTTGAGTATTTAAACCGAGTCTCTGGTGCTTAAATAATTGGCTTACACTATTAGTTCTTACAGATTTAGCAAAATTAGGTCTTTCTTACTATCCAACAGATGAAGAGGTGAGAAACAACAGACCACTTTTCCTTTCTTTCCCTTCTTTTCCTTCTCTCTGCCTTTTTAAATAAAGCCATTCACATTCTTTGCAAAAGTCAATGAGGGTATATCTGTATGACCCTGGAAAATGTTCACTGATAAAGCCTTCAACTTTAGTTGAAACCACAATCCTACTTGCTAAAATTTGCAAATATTAAAAGGTCTACCTGTTAATTATTGATCGTTAATACATGTTGGAATCGACCCCGTTTTTGCCATAGATTTAGTTCAAAACTTGATAAGAATAAAGGATGGGTGTCAGAGTAAAACTGTTCAATAACTCAAAATTGGCAAATAAGATTTGATCTTTACTGAGACCATAGACTTTCTTACTAATCCAGCAGCCATATTTGCAATATAGGATTCTCAAATGGCCCACTTGATAGTTAATCCAAGAATGCTGGGCTCCCATGCAGACATTTTCTCAGCCTTCAGAAAAAAAGGCTGGTAAATTGAGAATTAATATCTAGTCTTGATCTCTTTACCCTTCCTTAACTGAATAGTAGATTTTATCACTGCAACTCTGGGAAAGATCAAGCTAAAATGCAACCATCAAAGTCGGAGGAAACAAGTTTCAACAAAAAGAACATCTTTAATTCTGAGGCTTCTTGCTGAACTAGATAGTGGTCAGAAAAGTAGCCTGGAATGAGTAGGTCTAGGCACAGTGGCTATATGGGAGCAGGGAATACAAAGAGAAAAAGATGTTTGCAATAATCTAGGAGGATAAGATTTTTTCTATCCCATCCATAAAGAAATAAAAAGATGAAGGCAGGAAAGAGTGTACCCTTATTGGCTGAGTATTGTCATAAAGTGTGTGCTACTTGAAAGAAATTACAGACTGGCAAGTCTCAATAAGGCAGACTTCACATGGAGCATTCCAGGACCACACCTACGAATCTGGCCAGCAGGTGTTAGGGCTGAAACCTCCCTTCCTTTGTAGAATTTATGTAGAAAATAATTGAATATTTGGGAACCTGTATAAAATATTAAAAGACAAGTTATTTTCCCACATGCAAATTCAAATACGAATTTACATTTAAGTTAATGGATTATTAATCCCAAAGTATTTGTATTTTCATTCTCATTCCTATTTATTCAATGAGATTTTTTTCTAAGTTAAAAGAATGTGAGGGATCATTAAGTATGAATTTACTGAGTTATTAAAGGGAATCTGATAAAACACATTTGTTTTCATTTTGTAACCACAGTAAATTGTGTCATTGATCATATGCCCTTCTTTGCATCCACTGCTAAATCTAACAAAGACAAATTTGTGGCTTAACTAAAGCAAGAGTAAAGCAAAGCAAAGCAAGATTACAGCATATTTTTCTGTACTAATCTCATTTCAAATTAGTTTTATTTTTCCTTCTTTTCCTGATTTTATAATATCTTTGTCCCAATTTGCAAAGAAGTATTTAATAAAAACCTCCAATTATGTTTAGACTGATGGAAAGATTACTAGGTGAAGAGATAGAGAGAGAGAGAGGTCTTTCAAGTCATATTGAATCAGCAGCAACTCGTGTTTAAGGTCAGGCTCAAGAAGGGCCTTTAAAATTATTTTATAAGATTTTTTCCCAAGGTAAAGATGTTTAAGAAGTTGTTTACTGAATATGTTCACAAATTCTCTGCCAGAGTAACTGATTTAATTCAAGTCCCATTTTAAAACTGATTGATGGTCCAAATGTAATCTCCTTTATCTGATTAATTAGCACAGTACTTAGTTTTTACACTAATTAAAAACATTTTGTATTTAGAAAAAGAAAAAGATGAATGCAGATGAAAATATTTTTGCCTCAGACTATGAGGAGATTTTAATATTAACAACAATATGCAAAACTTAGTGATTTCTTCAATATTACATTTACAGCTAAGCAAACATTTCCATTGTTTACTCTGTAATGTTACCACTGACAGCCTTGTAAGATAGGCTGATTTATCATATTTCTGTATCTTAATCCTCCCAATCTAATTTTGGAAATGTCAGTGTTTGAGTTAATTTTAAAAAGGGTGCATAATGCCAATTTCAGCCTTTCCTCTAAGACAAAAGTTTTTCTAAGCTATGAGGCAATTTAATGATTTCCAATTCAAAACTTGCATTTCTTCTGTCTTCTTAAAACCTTAAAAATATAGTTTTTAAAAAAAAATATCTTGACATTGGTCATTATCATGGAACAGAAATGTAGATTTCATCACCATGAATAAATGAATAGGTTGTAGTTGGTAAATTAATGAACAAGTAAAGCTGACTTACAAAATCAGCACTATCTGGCTCTCTAGCATATTTTACAAATAAATGCCTGAGTGACTATTTTTTAAAGGTTTCCTTTGTATGTCTGATATTATGTAAAACTGCCTGTAAGCTAAGAGGTTTGGACAGTTCATATGAAGGGGCCATGTCATTTTTGTGGTCAGTAACTTCCAAAGGCTACATAATCCTTTTTTATTCTGCTGCTAATATATAGTATATCACAGCAGAATCTACCTTTTCCCTCCCCCTTTAAAATATTTCTCCCTCTTTTTTTTAAATTTTTTATTCTATTATCACATACCTAACATCTTTCTCTTAATACATTGACAGTTCAAGTTGGATGACTCTGACAATAGCTAAGATTTACTGGGTGTGTACAATGTTCTAAGCATTGTTATAATATAATCCTCACAACTTTATGAGAGTAGTACAACTATTATCCACCTTTTTCAAATGAGGAAATGGAAGCACAGAGATTGAATAACTTTCAAAGGATCCCAGAAATCTGGTTCAAGTCTAAGGCAAAATACCCTTTTATTTTATCATGTCTCTTTGATTTCTGAGATGTATATCTATATCTATATATATTTGATTATATATATTATATACATATATATAACTTTGCTGTATATGCCATTACTTCATCCCTATCTATTTATATAAATCTATTTATCTACTTATATAAATCTATTTCTATAAATAGGGGTGAAATAATGGCATATGCAGTGGAGTTGTCGGTTTCAAATCAGGAGAAGATGCACACAAGAGATAGAAAATGAGTAAGACTCTACCTAAGGAAGTAAAAGAGTAAAATCAAATTGTTCAAAATTACTAACACATTCACGGTATAATAAGAATGTTTCATCTCCTGGTCATATGCATCCCACCCATGTTTATTCTCTTTCTGTGCTTTATCCATCATATTACAATCCCTCTTATTTCTGCCTATACTCAGAAATAAAAAGATGAAGGCAGGAAAGAGTGTACCCTCATTGGCTGAGTATTGTCATAAAGTGTGTGCTTTTATCAATGTTCAGTTTCATCAAAGTGAACTTGCCTAACTTCGAAATCATTGGTATAAAGATTTATCATTGCTTGTAACTAAAGGAGTAATAGACACTAGGCAACTGTCTCTCTGTTTGGACCTGAGGTAATTCAAAATGTCTCCAAATGTAACAATGTTAGAAGCCAAAAAACGTGCCTGTAATTCTAGCAATGATTAGTCTCTCACGGACATTAGCCATGGCTTTTGGCTGAATTTAATGTGGTGATATCTTGCATACTACCCAGAACATTGTCAACCATTTAATAAATATTGGATGTGTAAATGAATTTAATAACCTTACATTTACCTAGCTGTTTTCTGGTGATAATAACTTACCTAATTTAAGCCCCAAAGATATATTGCTAATGATGATTCACATTAGGAAAGGTGGGGTGGCTGGTGACGCTATGTGTAATACTTATGGATCTTGTCTCACACACTTGGGTGAGCACAGCACACATTTAAAAAAAATCTATAATTTAATGCCTTGCCCAGTGTTTTATAGAAAACAGAGCGTATGAGGCACCTGGGTGTCTCAGTCAGCTAAATGCTGACTCTTGATTTCAGCTCGGGTCATGATCTCAGGGTCCTGGGATCCAGCCCCGCATCCGGCTCTGTGCTCAGTGTGGAGTCTGCTTGAGATTCTCTCTCTCCTTCCTTTGTCCCTTCCCCTGCTCATGCACGCTCTAAATAAATAAACAAATAAATAAAATCTTAAAAAAAAAAAAAAAGAAAACAGAACCCAGAAGAAATATCCATGTGCTATTAGTTTTTTGAGGAATACAATCACAGTGAAGTAGAAGTGGGGGGATGGGGGAAGGAAATGTGGTCAGAAAGGATAGAGACCAAACAGAATGCAGGAATTAGGGGAACTCGCTGTTGTTCATAACAAGCACAGCTCATTGACTGGCCTTCAATGATATCTTCATAGAGGCTTTATGAATTTCTGCTTTGTGGAATAGTCCTTGGGTGGGAGTACGAAAAATAAATTTACTTCCTTGGTTCCTGTTACAATGTTTTCCATTAGAGTTTACTCTAATGATAGTTAAGCCATGCCTTTCAAGTTGTATCATTAAGCCAATTTCTTTGACCAAAAGTCTGGATTTTCTCCAACTCCGGAAAGGATGGGAAGAGCTAACAACACTGGGGTCTAGTTTATTAGTCTAGTGCTTGGCTCCAAATCTTACACTTTTGTGCAGAGGGGCTCACAGAAGTCTCATACAAATAAATGGTCACTTGTTAGTGGCTACATTAGTCCATGAAATAGTGGCTATATGGTTCACACTCAGGGGTTCTCATTGCAACAGCTGAAAACAGCAGACTTGGGAGTGGGAAGGGAAGTGAAACAGGCAGGGAATGTGGCGGTGCCCAGTTTAAAAGAGACACCTACGATATGTCTAATACATGCATTTAAATTTCAGTTTGAGTCATTGTATTCATTATCTATTACTGAGCAACGACTTATAAAGCTGAGTGACTTGGGGGCTATCAGGGAAATGCAGAGAAGGCAGTTCTAGTGGCCCATCCCTCCACAGAAACATCAAAAATTTGAGCTAAAATTATCAGAATGTGCTTTGTCAGAACTCTGGAAAACAAAGGTTTCCAGCAACCAAGGGAATGCTTAATCTAGCAAAAGGAAATTTAAAAAATGCTAAGTAAGCTATGTGGCATTTTTATTTGCCCTACCCTTCCTTCCTTCACAGCTTGATGGCGGTCTTGAAGCTGGAGCCTGGTCCCAGGGGAACAGAGCAGCTCTTACGGACAAAGAATTTGTGTTTGTACCTTCTAATCTGTCTGGGGGCTACCTAAGGACTGACACAAGCCATTTATCTCTATTAAACCTAACTTGCACTCACTTGGGGTGGAAAAACAGTAATCATTCCTGGAAAATCTTGTAAGGCACGCAACCCTCAGTTGCCTAAGGCAAAATACTGTGTTTGAGGTATACAACAGAGCTCCTAAAGCCTTGAAAGAAATACTGGGGAGAGAGTTTCTTTGGGAAATTGGGATATTAAAAAGTCCCTGTGTATAGTAGGGAATTTAGAGAGCCGTGGCTTTGCCTAGAGCAAGATGCGTACTCAGAGAAAACCTGAGAAGATCCTAAATTTTTACTCTGACTGATCTCTAGGCTTAGCAAAGCACAATGTGAAGAATAAGGTAAGCTGTAAGTGGCCTGGATAACGTGTTGAAGGAGTGCCCCAGTTCCCATATATAAAAACTAGGAGATACTTTTTTTCCCTCTTTGTTTCATTATTCTCTCTTGTTCTCTTTCTCTCCTGGCATTCAAGGAAACTTTTGTCAAAATAGTAACTAAATATAAGTTAAGGAAGAGACTTCAGAAGCCACAAAAAGAATACAGACATTCCAAAAATAGTTTAGGAACCTCACTGAACAAACAGCTACAGCCCAAAACAAGCAAGGGGGAAAAAAACCAAAGGAGAAGAATGTGATTTTAGAATTACATTAAACTATCTGGCAAAATATTATGGAATATGCAAAGAAACAACAAAATATGGCCCTTTCAAAGAAAAAAAATCTACAAAACTGTCCCTGAGGAAAAACAGACATTGTTACTAGACAGAGACATTAAATCACCTGTTTTAAATATGCTCAAAGAACTGGAGGAAACCACGGACAAAGAGCTAAAGGGAAACAGGAGAATAATGTAGGAAGAAATAGAAAATATCAATGAAGAGAGAAAGTATGAAAAGAAACAAAACAAAAACTAGAGCATACTAGCACAATAACTGAAATGGAAAATTCCCTACAGCAGTAAATAGCAGATTTAAGCATGCAAAAGGAATCAGTAAATTTAAAGAGAGGCTAGTTAGAATTATCCAGTTTGAAGAGTAGAAAGAAAAAATGAAATGAAGAAAACTTAAGATAAACTGAGACCTGTGGAACATCATCAAACAAACATCCCACCACATAGATAAGTAAGATCTTTCATGCAACATTCTCCAAAACAGACACTATATATATATATCATATATATATTACATATATATGATATATATATATCTCACATTTTATTTGTTTATTTGAGCGAGAGCACAGGCAGGGGGAGGAGTAGAGGAAGAGGGAGAATCAGACTCCCTGCCGAGCAGGGAGCTGAGCAGGGAGCCTGATGATGCTGGGCTCAATCCCAGGACCCAGAGATCATGACTTGAGCTGAAGGCAGATGCTTAATTTGACTGAGCCACCCAGGCACCCCCAGAATAGAACATATATTAAGTAGCAAAATAGTGTCAATTAATTTTGCAACGTTGAAAGCATAAAAAAGAATCTTTTATGAATGCAATGGAGTGAAGCTAGAAATCAGTAACAAAATGAAAATAAATATGTGGAAAATTCATAAATATGTGGAAGTTAAATGACAAACTCTTAAATAGTGTGTCAAGAAGGAATCACAAGGGAAAGTATGAAATATTTAGAAATAAATGAAAATAAAACCACAACATAAAAACTAAACAAAAGAAGAACCAAAGCAATCAGAGGCAGCAAAGACTACTTAAAATTTTATACCAGTAAATACCTGCATCATAAAAGGAGGAATATCTAAAATCAATAACCTAAACTTCTTACAGAGCAAGAAAAAGTGAAAACTAAATCTAAAGCTAGAAGAAGGAAGGAAATAATAAAGATTATAGTGGTAAAAAATGAAGTAGATAATGGAAAAACAATTGAAAGAACGGACAAAACCAAAATTATGTTCTTTAAAAAAATTAACAAAATTGATAAGCCTTTAGGTAAACCTACAAATTAAAAAAGAAGATGTAGATGATTAAAAAAAGAAAAAGAAATGAGGACTACCAAACTTACAGAAATAAAAAGGATTATAAGAGAATACTATTAAAAGGCAGCAAATTAACCTGGAAAAATATAAAAATTCCAAGGATATACAACTTACCAAAATTAACTGAAAAAGAAATAGAAATCTGCAAAGATTGAATCAGTAATAATAATTCCCAATAAAAAGCAGTCCAGGATCAGATGGTTTCAAATGTTAAAGTAGAATTAATAAAAATTTCCTCAAATTCTTCCCAAAAAAGAGAAGAGGAAGGAACACTGCCCAACTCATTCCATGAGGCCAATATTATTACCCAGATACCAAAGCAAGGCAAATACACTACAAGAAAGAAAAGTATAGATTAATATACCTTATGAATATAGATGCAAAAATTCTTAACAATATACTAGCCAACTCAGTCCAACAGCATACTAAATGGATGATACACCTTGATCTAATGGGATTTATCTCAGTTTTGCAAGGGTGGTTTAACGTAAGAAAATCAATCAATGTAATATGCCACCTAAGAGAATGAAGGAAAAAAAAAAACAAGCATGATCATCTGAGTTGGCACAGAAAAATTATTTGACGAAATCCAACACTTCATGATAAAAATTAATAAAGAAAAAAACAAAAACAAAACCTCTCACAAAATCGAACAGAAATTGAATTTCCTTAACATGATAAAGAGCATTTATGAAAAACTCACAGCTAACAATGTACTCAATAGAGAAAGACTAAAATCTTGTCCTTAAGATCAGGAAGAATACAAGGATGCCCACTTTCAGCGCGGTATGCAACGTAACACTGGAGGTTGGAGTCAGAGCAATGAGGCAGCAAAAAGAAATAAAAGTCATCAGAATTAGAAAGGAAGAACTTTCCATATGACTCAGCAATTCCACTTTTGAGGTGTATACCCAAATAATTGAAAACAGGTATTCAAATACAAAAAAAATTTTTTTTTTTTCTTAACATCATGAGGGACACCTGCAGGTCAGGACCAGGCTTGGCCCAAGAGGGTGATGCGTGGGATTTCCCAGCAAGGCAAACAATGCACAGTGAGAACCGGGAGAGTGCGCCAGGTGACTTCCCCAGTGTGTGTGGGAGGAGTAAGTGTGGGTCCGGATACAGCGGCCGGAGAGGCTAGTCTGGGAGGCGCTAAACCCAGGGATTGCTCAGCGAATGGTTAAATCAGGCCCCAGGCACGGCAGCGCACCAATGCTTTGCAGAGAAAGCCCAATCTGGCGGGATTTCAGGAGTTCAATGGGAAGTCCGGTGAGCCCTGGGCAGAGAAAAGCTTTGGTGCTTCTGGTGCCTCTCCTCCCAGACTTTTCTGGAAGTTTTCTGGCCTACACCACACATCGTGCAAACCCCAGTGCTCTTGTGTGCCTGGCCCCCGCCTCAGAGTCCCAGTGTGGTGGAGAGGTCTGGCCAGTTGTGGGGGACGGCTCTGGCCTAAAGACTGGGCTGGAAAGGGAACCTTGGACGGGGGTGGTGCAGGAGGCCGGCGTGAACTGCAAAGCCTTAGCGTTTCGGGAAACCAAAGGGCCCTGGCTGAAAAGCAGGCTTCCGGTACAGGGCTCTTGGTCACGAATTGGACATATGCCGAGTTCTACGACTAAGCAACCCAGACACACCAGTTCATTTTCCTCGGTCCCGCTGTTCCTCCTGGCAGATTCCAGGTGTCTAAACTTCACCGCTAGAGAATATCGCTGCCTGTTCGTGGGGCTTTCACGTGAAGAGGAGCCTCAGGACTTTATTCTCTTTCTGACCCAGCACCCCTTAGCCCTATTCACAGTGGGCAAAAGGTCCATCACTGGATGAAAGCATAAACCAGTTGTGGTATATGCAAATAATTGGAATATTACTGATGCTCTATCTGGATCCTACATGTAGCTGTATTCTCAAATTAAGACATGAATCTCCTCTGCTCGAAAATCTGTCAGTTGCCCTCCTCCCAAGCTCTTGGTCTGAGAAGAAATAAGGATCCCCTCTCTGGGAGACAACCAAATCTACGTACTCATCCTTTTCCTGGTAAGTTTTCTTTTCCTTCAAGCTACAGTATGCAATATTACTTTCTTTGGTAGGTGGAAAGCTTTTGCTAATTCACCTTTCTCCCTCAATTTTTTTTTTTTCTCCAAAGTATTTTGACATGAATCTTCTTCCACTCTTGATGACCAGATCTTTTTTAAATCGAAGTCAAGATGAGACTGGTATTTTTCATAACTGCTTCTTGACGTTACATTATATCTGTGATTTGTTCAACATGTTAAGACCTAGTTGTTACTTAAGAAAAATAAAAAGATTGTATATTGGTTATACATCACTGTGTAACAAATTACCACAAAACTTAGTTGGCTTACAATTACCCACATTTATTATTTCAAAATAACTGTGGATTAAGAATCCAGGCCCAATTTAGGTGGGTTTTTTTTGTTTGTTTTTGTTTTGTTTTGTTTTGTTTTGTTCTGCTTTAATGTCTCTGATAAGAGTATAACCAAGGAGTTGGCCAGCATTAGGGTCTCCATGGAAAAACTGGAAATGATCTCCTTTAAGGTCACTCATATGGATGGTTGTCGACAGCATTTAGTCCATTAAGAACAGTTTGACCCAAGGACTCAATTCTTTGCCGGCTATTGCCATGTGGGGGAGGCCCACGTGGCTTTTTTTTTTTTTTTTAATCAAAGCTGGTAAGATGAAAGTCACAATACGTGTACCCTAATCATATGGTGACAGTCCATCACTTTTGGCATATTCTATTTGTTAGAATCAATTCACTACTCTAGTCCTCAGTCAAAGGGAAGGAATTTCACAAGGTTTGAACAGCAGGATGTGGTTGCCATGGGGGCCATCTTGGAGTTTGCCTGGCACAGTACTGAAGAAGCTTCATTTAAAAAATTAGCTAGTATTTATTAAAAAAAATCACAATTTTAC
This sequence comes from Eumetopias jubatus, assembly GCF_037043125.1. Lineage (NCBI taxonomy): Eukaryota > Metazoa > Chordata > Mammalia > Carnivora > Otariidae > Eumetopias > Eumetopias jubatus. The sequence continues at coordinate 167,661,771 of NW_028274809.1, read as the reverse complement.
TAAAATAGGTATCTCAAAGGTGGGAGGATATGGTAGGTAGAATAAAGGCTCCCCAAAGATTTCCACATCTTAATTCCTGGAACCTGTAAATACATCACATGGTAAGGGAGAATTGAGATTGCAGATGGAGGTAAAGTGGTAAATCAACTGAAATTCCGATAGGGAGGTTATCTTGTTGGGTCAGATATAATCCCAACAGTCCTTAAAATATGGAAGAGGGAAGCAGAAGAGTCAGTGTCAGAGTGGTACAGTGTGAGAAAGACTCAGCCACTGCTGGGTTTGAAGATGGAATGGGGCCACAAGCTTAGGAATGTGGGCAATCTCTAGAAGCTGCAAAAGGCAAGGGAAGGTTTTTTCCTCTCAAAATCTTAAGAAGGGATGAAGTTCTAAAACAACAACAACAGCAAGAACAACAAAAAACAAACCCAAACCCGTAACTGTAGTCCATGAGATACAGTCCAGAATTCTGATTTTGAGAACTTTAAGATAAATTTTTGTGGTCTTAAGGCACCAATGTGTGGCAATTTGTTAAGACAGCAATGAAAAATTAATAGAGATATTTTGCCATTTTACTAAAAAGGGAAAAACAGTGAATGGAGCAATAAAGACAAGTTAGAGATTTATGGTTAGTTAAGAATGTGTTTGTATATGTGAATGTGCATGTGTGGGGCTGATAGAGGAGTGGTATTGGATAAAGTTAGATTAGACAGAAAATACTATGGTCAAAGTAAAGTTTGTGTAGGTGTACCAGTTGTGCAAAAAATCTTAAAGCCCACCATATACCAAGTGTAAATCACAGAGCCTAATATTAAAATCATTAAGATTAAGGGTTAATAATTTGATTTTAGTTTTTTGAGAAAGCAGACTTTGAAATAGTGGAAATTACGTTTGTTAGGTAATGCAAAATAATACTTTTGACAACATAATAAAAGATTAGATCTCATAACTTCATCTCAGTAGGTACATAGGTTTTCAATCACTGCTTCAGTCACTCAGACACCTTTCGCCTGAATGCAGTTACTGCGTTAAGGACTTTGAGTACCAACTCAGAAATAAACCTACTTTTTAGTACATTTCTAATTTTCTGTATTTTTAAAGTTCTGTTTACTATTACCATTCCCATCCACCTGTAGAGATTTGCAATTGTTATGTTAAAATACGATACAATGTCTTAGACTTGTTTGGAGAGGAATGTCACCTGTTATTAATAGCAAGTAGTAGCCGACAGCATATATTATGCATTGGGGATTAGACTTGATTTACAAAGCTCAAGAATTGCAAAGAAAATGTGTGGATTTACAGCACTTGGGTATTGGGCTAGGTTTCTAATTTTATATGATACTCCAAGGGCACTTTTTTCCTTATATAAAATGCCCATGAAATTTTTAAGAAAAGTTCTAGCACTCTCAGATTATAAACAACACTCCCTCCAGCTATTGTAAAAGTAAATCATGGGCACCACAATTAAGGACACAATGAAACAATTTTATTGGAATGAAATTTGTTGGAGAACATTTATCTCTGATACTGTACAGAATGACAAAAGTTCTTTTTTACATAATGATCTTTTTATGTTATGAATTCCAAAATTTTTAACTCATGATGCATATACAGTTTTCTAAAACCTTAATTGTGTTATTTGCCAGTACTCTTGCTTTCCTTCTGCTTTGAGTTCCATTATATAAAGGATCACAAAATGTCACTTTGACAAAATCTTAATGATCAGACCAATATGCTCATTTTCCAGTTATGAAACCAAGTCTTAGATATTATGAAAGGTATGGAAATTTACATAGTTACCAGTTGAGCTGAGTATATAACACAGCTCTTAACTCCCTTTCCATTTTCTATACCACATTTTCAAAGCACTTGCCTGTCTCAGGCCATTGATATCACAGGATCTAGGCTCACTAATTTAAAATATGATCTTTACAAAATTTTTTACAAAGTAACTTTATTTTTAATGCAATCCCCATACAGGAAACAAAAAATCTCACAGAGTAAATATTTAAAGAAATCTACAGAAAAGTCAGCTTTTATCTAGGTTTGCTTGGGATGATCCTAATTTGTTCCTATGATCCCAGCCTCACTATTAGGATCTCTTACTTTCTCAGTGAAGTAGGATGCAAAGCCATCAGCTATGTGTTGGGGTAGAATTATGATGAAGATAAAGGAAAAAGGATAAAATTGTTTTTAAATATAGTAAGAAAGTGAGCTTCCTAAGGGCACAGAGTAAGATCAGCAGGCAGAGTATGTTTTTTGAGATATGTTATCATTTATTTAAAATTAAACAGTGAGATTGTGTGGTTTTTTTTTTTAGTTGACTTCACCTGTGATTGGGGTACAATAATTAAGTGTGATGATAAAGAGAGGGACTAGTTTTCTGAGAATGTTTTCAATAATCTGAGCATGATAAACCACGGAATCAAATCTGGAAAGAAGAGAAGATGTAGAGGTCAGTGCAATGGATATTTGGATGATACAGATGATGCAGATAATTTTTTTAGTAGTGAGTGGGAAGGATGGGAGGTGGTGGTCCAAGAGAGTCATAAATAGTGAAGTTACCTGTGATAACAAAGGTGTGTGACTAAAGGAATTGTGTACACGAATCATGAGTTTAAGTGAGAAGTACAAGATGTTACTGAAGGAATGGCTAAGAGGAGTTTATATTATAGCCCAGCAGAGAGGTTTGGAAGCACTACAGAGCAACAGAAAATCTGGTCCACACCACCAAACCTCCTCTTTCTGGCCCTGAGATTTAATAATAGCCAAAACAGCTTCTTCCTGATATTGCTACAGCCAGGTGGTCTTAGAAGCAGCTGTTAATAAAAGCCAGAAAGTAGAGAATTCAGAGAAGAGGTTAACGATAGAGCAGAGTTTGCTGCTAACAGATGTGGGGGTTCCTGGTGGCAGAAATGTAGGAGTTGATTAGAGTCGCAGATTCTAAAAGTCGTGAGTATGATATAGAGTAATTCTGCAACTATACAAAACTCAGCAAAACAGGGTATTCCCCACATAGAACACTGTCTTTAGGCATGCAAAAGTTATGTCAAACACTAAACATCATAGAATTTATTCAGAGGAAAGACCCCTTGGCTCTCAAAAGTATTCAGTGTGCTTTTAATTTTCCAACTAAAGGGCACATTAAAATCAGTAAATTGATAGGGGGAGAAGCAGGAATATAAACATAGGCTAAAACAGCAATAAGATGAAATAGCTAGCAAACTGGATCAGAAAAAATAGGACTGTGTGAGAGAGGGAAGGAAGGAAGAAGGGAACAAAGTACCAAAAATAATATGCATGTCTCTTGCAAATCGGTATGCAGGTTAGAAGCCTTCTTTACACCTGTTCACAGTATCTAGAGGTAGTATTGTACTCTTGTAGAATTATATTACATCACTTTAGTTCTTCATAACAGTCTTTGGACCTTCAAGATGCTATATTTATACAAAGTTTTTAGTAGTTATCCAAATCATCAGGATCCATCCTACACAGAGGCAAGAAAAAACTCCATCAAGTGATGGAAATGTTCTTTTTTTTTTTAATTTTTTATTGTTATGTTAATCACCATATATTACATCATTAGTTTTTGAAGTGATGGAAATGTTCTATATCTTAACTAGGTTCTTGCTTGTATGCATTAAACAATGTACTTTAATCTATGAATATTTTGACAGGTGATTTATAAATCAGTTCAGTCGATGAAAAATACTTACGCTTGGATGCTAGTTCCAGAGTTTCTGATTTAATTGGTTCTGGGTTCCGCCTGGGTATCAGGTGGCTTAAAGACTCTCTAGGTGATTCTGATTTGAATGTGATTGTCTCCCTGGCTTAACAGACAGCTACCTGCTTGCTGTGTTCCCCTGAGGCCTTTTCTCTGTGTGTATACACCTGGTGTCTCTTCCTCTTATAAGGACATGAGTCCTATTGGATTATAGCCTTAACTTTTAATTACCTCTTTAAGGACCCTGTCTGCAGATACAGTCACATTGGGGATTAGGATTTCGTATATGTGAATTTTTTGCAGGACAAAATTCAGTCCATAGTATGTTCTTCCTGTATTGGTAAAATAGAATCACCTATGAAATACTCTTATTAATAAATTGGATCTAAATATAATCAAGAATTTATGGCTAGTTTCAGTCGTACTGGATGGCTTAAACAACAGAAGCTTATTTCTCACAATTCTGGAGGCTGTCAGAGATCAGGGGCTGCCAGCATAACCAGATTATGGTATTCTTGGCTTGCGAACAGGGGCGCCCTCACTTGGAAGACGGCACTCTGCTCTGCTTCTTTTTGTAAGGACACGAATCCAATCATGTGAGTTCCACCCTCAGTGACTCATCTAAACCTAATTACCTCCCAAAGGCCCACCTCCAAATACCATCACATTAGGGGTTAGGGCTTTGATGTATGAATTTTGAGGTGCCATAAATGTTCAGTCCATACCAAGAGGGACTGGATATAAACTATATGCAAGGAATCATCTGATTCCAGGGTAAAGTGCAAGCTTAATGTGAAAGAAAAAATACACTGTTCAGGTTAAACAGGGAAGGGAGATTTTATTCAAGACTATTGCAGTAGGGGGAGAGAGAGATTGAACTCAGCTCTGCTGAAATAAAAGAGTTTTCAGCATTAAGGTGAGCTAGTGAAAAGTACTGGAGAATGTTATTGGGGAAGTTGATTAGTGTCATTAGGCCGTAAGTGTTTGCTAATTGTGCTTAATTGACTCCTGCCCTCCCACTGAGACATTATCTTCCCTGATAATTACATTTCAAAGGAATAGCTCCCAGGTTTCTAGAAAGACGTTATTGGATTTGCAAAACTGGCAAGAGACTGAGATTTGTATCTCAAAGAGGCAGGGAAAAAAATTACAATATAGAAGGTTTTCTAAAGTAAATGCTCTTAAGGAAAGGGTGGTCAGAGGTCTATACTCAGAAAGAAACCCGGCTAAAGTTTTGTCAAGCTGAGGGGAAGGTTAAGACCTTAGTCAAGCACAACTAACTCTTGATTATTTAGGAGATAGTGAAATAAAAAAAAAAAAAAAAAAATGGAGGAGGACTTAATAAGACTTAAGAAATATAACACTGAGTATAAAACTTGGACATTTTAATAGAGACTGATCTGAATATATAACTTCAAAAAGGCATTTTTGAGTCAATCCGTGGTATTTTATTGTGTACCGGGTATATTATATGAAACATGTATGTGTGTATATATGCATAAATTTCATGCCTTTTAGAGATATAGCCTTTTTTTAAAAAAAAATGATTTTATTTATTTTTCAACAGAGAGAGAGAGAGACAGTGAGAGAGGGAACACAAGCAGGGGGAGTGGGAGAGGGAGAAGCAGGCTTCCCAAGGAGCAGGGAGCCGGATGTGGGGCTCGATCCCAGGACCCTGGGATCATGACCTGAGCCGAAGGCAGACGCTTAACGACTGAGCCGCCCAGGCACCCAGAGATATAACCCTCAATATGTAGAGAGATGAAATCACATGACATCAACAATATGCTTTAATATACATCCAAATAAAAGAAGAGTCTCTCTTCCTCTCTTTCCATCCCCTCCCTCTCTCCCTCCCTCTCATTCTTCTTCTGAGCCTACTTGGGGACTACAATTAGCATACCTGGAACTTAGACCATGGTTTCTAAGTACTGTGGGGAAATACAGTTTCCAAGACCAAAGCAAAGAAAGAATAATTTAAACCTGAAATATCTTGTTTTGTGAGAAAAGTAAAGAATTACTCATAAAATGATGGAGACACTGTAAAAGAACACAGGAGCCAGTTTCAAGGAGCTTCCACCTATCAAATTGAGGTCAATTTGAGTATGAAAATACTACTCTTAATGGTTTTTCACCTATTGAATAAAATAGAAATATGTGGTTCAACACTGATATCGATAAATAAAAGAATAAATAGAAGGGAAAAAATCTCTTGCTTGCCATATAATACCAACTAGTAAGTGTGAAATAACAGATTAAATTAGAAAATCACACTTGGCAACCATCATATTAGTGATTAAATCATACAAGAGATATCCATGGATGCTAAAACTAGTGGGTAAGAATGGGATGAAAAATGAGATTTTACATAGTTTCAAAATATCCTGAAACGAAGCACTTATTAATTACAATGGGAATGGGTTGGGGAAACAATTCACTTTACACCCGGAGAAACATGGCAGATACCATCTTAAGTAAAGCAAGTTAATGTCACCAGTAATGGGTGTCACATGATAATTTTGTGATAATTTGGCCAACAATACATAATCTGAATCTAACCAGTGGTGGTACTCCATAAATATACATAGAGAGATATTCTACCAAATTATTGCTTTGTACTAAAAATTCCGTGGCCAAGAAAACGAAAAAAAGCTGAGGAAATATTTCAGATTGTGTAAAACTAGAAAGATGTACTAAGTGAATGCACATTATGCAATCTGGCTTGGATTCTTTTGCTGTAAAATAAAACCGTATTGGGACAATTGGGGGGGTCTCTGGGTGATGGGTATATGGAAGTTAGTTGTATTATTTTTGCAACTGTTTATTGAGCATGTTTGTGGATATGAATATATTTAAACAATCTAATATATAAATGTAAAGAGTTTATTTGAGTTTGGAAAAATGTCATTCTGGAATGCTATATTTTCTATAAAGTTTGAAACTTTGACCATTTATGTCCCATAGAAAAAAATATATTTGTTCTTAAAAAGTATGTGATAAAAATTTCAAGCACATACAAAAGTAGAATTTAAAATTAACTCCCACATTTTTTTCTTCTTCTGTTTCTTTTAATTGCAGACAAAAAAATTAAACGTGGCAAATTTGTTTCCTTTTTTTTTCAAAGATACTAGTTCATTTCTTTAAATTTTGAAACACTTTCAGACGTACAGAAAATTGCAAGAATTAAAGAGAAAGAAAGGACACATGGTTTATACTCAGAACAGCAGACTCTTGAACGAATTTCTCTGTAGTGGTGTGTTACAACTGGCCCTGCTCCCTTATGTTACTAGGTTGCTGTGTGTGCTGTATTGTGCTAAGTGAAATTTTACCTGCAGTAGTTTCTGCATAACTTTATATTGAGAATAACTTTGGTATATTGCACCATAATTTACATGAGTTCTTCAACTGTAAAATCTGATACCTAACATTTTATGAGTAACTCCTAGCCATGGCCTATTATAAGTTCATTCAACATGCCCCTGGAAATGGAATGGTAATTTTATATTCCATTTTATGATGGTGTCCCATCTCCCCTAATATCTCAAAAAGTCAGACTTGAACTGTTTGGAAAATTAAGAGTTGAAAGCAGATCCTCTTTTATTACAGCAATAATTATCACAGCACATATTAAGGATCTAGTGAGTCCTCAATAGTTTGATGTTGAACTGGTGTTCTTTCTTCTTGTGTTTCATAAAGTGCTTTGAATACTGAATTGTTTTGTTTTAAATAAACCACCTTTGTACTTTTATAGCTAATCAGGTAAACTTTCAGAACCAAATATTCTTCCTGAATAAAGATATAAAGTAGTTAGTGACTAACAAATCCAGATTATACAGTCTACTGGTTCTTATTGTGTTTTTCCATTAAATGCAAACCTATTGTTTGTTTTACTACACTGTTTTTATAGTGAGTCTAATTTAGTTACTACCTAGTGCAAGCCAGAAACCAGCAAGCCTTTGAAGGCTCCTATGCTCTCCGTATCTAATCAGTTAGATACCAAAGCCGGCCAGTACTGTTATTTAAGTATCTCTGTAATATGATTACATCTTTACACTCCATAAAATATTCAATGGCTCTCCATTACTTAGAAAATAAACACCAAATGGTGGTACGAGGCCCTTCATGGTCTGAACCCACCACTTTCTCCCAGTTGTACCCCTTGTACTAACACTTGCTGAGTTTTAGATGCACTGGGTCTTTCATGCTGACTGCCTCGCTGTTACCTTTTCCTTTTACCAGGAAAACAGAACTGCTTTTATCTCCCTCCCTTCCATGTCTGCCTTTTAGCCTGTGAGGTGCCTGTCCATCCCTCAAGATATAGCTTAGGCATCTCCTCCCCTCATAGCCTTACTTGACCCACCCATGCAAGATGGCTGTGTTTCCTTTATAAACCACTTTAACAGTTGTCTTGCAGTATTGGAATTATGTGCTTACATGCTTTTCCCCCAGTTATATATCTAAGCTCTCTGAAGACAAATATTCTTCCCAGTTTATCTTCGTGCCTCCAGGAACAAAGAAAATGCTTTATGCAATCTCTGTACTAAAAAAAAATAAAATAAATGCACTAATTTAGAAAATGGTTATCAGAATAATGAAGGGGGAAAGAAAAAAAGTATTTGAAGCCCATTAAAACAGAACCTGGAAGGGGTGCCTGGGTGGTGTAGTCGGTTAAGTGTTGGACTCTTGGTTTCGGCTCAGGTCATGATCTCGGGGTTGTCAGATTGAGCCCCTTGTGCAGAGCTTGCTTAAGTTTCTCTCTCCCACTGCCTCTCCCCCTGCGCTCTCATACTCTCTCTCTAAAATAAAATAAAAAAAATAGAATGTAGAAAAAAAGAAGGGAGGTAGAAGAAACTCAATTGGTTCCATAGATACCTCATAAGTGTAATTTTATTTAATTTTTTTAAAGATTTTATTTATTTATTTGACAGAGAGAGACACAGCGAGAGAGGTAACACAAGCAGGGGGAGCAGGAGAGGGAGAATCAGGCTTCCCGCGGAGTGGGAAGCCCGACGTGGGGCTCGATCCCAGGACCCTAGGATCACGACCTGAGCCGAAGGCAGACGCTTAACGACTGAGCCACCCAGGAGCCCCTTATTTAATTTTTAATTGAAGTAAAATTGGCATATGACATTATTAGTTTCAGGCATGCAACATAATTGCATACAAAACAAAGCGATAACCACAATAAGACTTATTACCATCTGTCGCCATACAACTGACCTCCTCATCCTTTTCACTTACCCCCCCACCCCCTTCCCAACTGATAACCACCAATCTGTTCTCTGTATCTATAATTTTTTTTGTTTTTTTAGATTTCCCATATATGTAAAATCAAATGGTAGTTGTTTTTCCCCACCTGACTTATTTAGTGTAATACCTTCAAGGTCCATCCATGTGGTTGCAAATGACAGGACTTCCTTCTTTTTTTTATGGCTGAGTACTCTTCCCTTGCGTGCATATATACCATATCTTTATCCATTCCTCCATTGAAGGATACAGGTTATTTCCATATCTTGGCTATTATAGATAATGCTGTAATGAACATAGGGATGTATATACCTTTTTTAGTTTATGTTTTCATTTTCTTTGATTAAGTGCCCAGAAGTAGAATTGCTGGATCCTATGGTAGTTCTGTTTTTAATTTCTTTTGAGAAACCTCCATTACTGTTTTCAATAGTGGCTGAGCCAATTTACATTTCACCAACAGTATACAGTATACCGTATATGAGCATTCCCTTTTCTCTACATCCTTGTCAACATGTGTTATTTCTTGACTTTTTGATGGTAGCCATTCTGACAGGTTTGAGATATCTCATTGTTTTGATTTGCGTTTCTCTGATGATTAGTGATATTGAGCATCTTTTCATCTATCTCTTGGCCATCTGTAGGTCTTCTTTGGAAAAAATGTCTATTAACATCCTGTGCCTATTTTTTTTTAAAGATTTTATTTATTTATTTCAGAGGGAGAGTGAGTGCCCCAGCTGGGGGAGGGACAGCGGGAGAGGGAGAAGCAGACTCCCTGCTGAGCAGGGAGCGCAATGTAGGGCTCGATTCCAGGATCCCTGGATCATGACCTGAGCTGTAGGCAGCCGCTTAACCAATTGAACCACCCAGGCGCCCCCATGCCTATTTTTTAATTGGATTGTTTTTTGTTACTGAGTTGTATGAGTTCTTTATATAGTTTAGATATTAGCCCCTTATTGGATATATGATATGCAAATATTTTCTCCCATTCAGAAGGTTGTCTTTTTATTGTGTTGATAGTTTCCTTAGCTGTGCAGAAGCTTTGTAGTTTAATGAAGGCCAATTTGTTTATTTTTGCTTTCATTGTCATTGCCTTTAGAGTCAGATCCAAAAGAAATATTGCCAAGAGTGATGTCTAGGAGCTTACTGCTTACATTTTCTTCTAGGAGTTTTATGATGTCTGGTCTTACATTCTAGTCCTTAATCCATTTTGAGTTCACTTTTGTGTATGGTGTAAATTGGTGGTTCAGTTTCATTCTGTTGTATGTGGCTTTCCAGTTTTCCCAGCATGATTTCTTGAGAGTCTGTCATTTCCCTGTTGTATATACATGTCTTTTGTTGTAAATTAATTGACCATGTATATGTGGGCTTATTTCTGGAGAATCTATTCTGTTCCATTGATCTATATGTCTGTTTTTATGCCAGTACCATACTGTCTTGATTACTGTGGCTTTGTAATATAGTTTGAAATCAGGGAACATGATAACTCCACCTTTGTTCTTCTTTCTCAAGATTGGTTTGGCTATTCAGGGTCTTTGTGGTTCCATACACATTTTAGAATTTTAAAATTGTTTGTTCTCATTCTAAAAAATGCCACTGGGATTTTGATAGGGATTGCATTAAATTTGTAGATTGCTTTGAGCAGTATTAATGTTTTAACAGTATTCTTTCAATTCACGAGCATGGAATATCTTTCCATTTATTGTGTCTTCATTTATTTCATCAATGTCTAATAGTTTTCAGTGTACAGATCTTCCACCTTCTTGGTTAAATTTATTCTTAGGTATTGTATTCTTTTTGATGCAGTTGTAAATGGGATTGTTTTCTTAATTCTCTTTCTGGTAGTTTGTTTTTAGTGTATAGAAACACTGTCAATTTCTGTATATTGATTTTGTATCCTGCAACTTTACTGAATTCATTTATTGGTTCTAAGAGTTTTTTGCTGGCATCTTTGCGGTTTTATACATATTGGATCATGTCCTCTGCAAATAGTGACAGTTTTACTTTGTTTCCTATTTGGATTAATTTTTTTTTTCTTTTTTTGTCTAATTACTGTGGCTGGGACTTCAATGCTATATTGAGTAAAAGTGGCACGAGTGGGCATCCTTGTCTTGTTCCTGATCTTGGAAGAAAAGCAATTAGTGTTTCACTATTGAGCACGAAGTTTGATGTGGGTTTCTCATATCTGGCCTTTATTATGTTGAGGTATGTTTCTTTTATACCAACTTTGGTGAGAGTTTTTCTCATAAATGGATGTTGGGCTTTGTCAAATTCTTTTTCTGTATCTATTGAGATGGGCATGTGATTTTTTTATTTTGTTAACATGGTATATCAAATTATTTATGGATGTCAAACCATTCTTGCATCCTTGCAATAAATCCCACTTGATCATGGTATATGATTCTTTTAATGTATTGTTGAATTTGGTTTGCTAATATTTTTTGAGGATTTTTGCATTTATGTTCATTAGGGACATTGGCCTGCAATTTTTTTCTTGTGGTGTCCTTGTTTGGTTTTGGTATCAGGATAATGATGGCTTCATAAAATGAGCTTGGAAGTGTTCCCTCCTTTTTAATTTTTTGGATGCATGTGAGAAGGCTAACTATTAAATTTTCTTTGAATGTTTGGTAAAATTCACCAGTGAAGGCATCTAATCCTGGACTTTTCTTCATTGTGAGGTTTTTGATTTTGATTTATTTATTTAAAAGATTTTATGTATTTATTTGACAGAGAGAGAGAGCGAGAGAGCACAAATGGGGGGGGCAGCAGGCAGAGGGAGAAGCAGGCTTCCTGCCAAACAAGGACCTGATGTGGGGCTGGGATCATGACCTGAGGCAGACGCTTAACAGACTGAACCACCCAGGTGCCCCAGTTTGGTATAATTTTAATTCCAATGTCCAGATCTTCAGTTTTATTCTTTTTCTTAAGAATAAAAAATTTAACACCATTGAAATTTGAATATTAAAGAATTTTATGGGAATATTATAAAGCCCATATTCCCTAGAAGAGCATTATAGTATGATATAAAAGGATAGTCTTGACCAATTAAATATCCATTCAGACTTATCTCCTTTTGAATCACCTCTCACCATAACCTTTTTCCTATTCAAAAAATACCAATATCAATAGTTAATAAATATTGAGCAATCATTCCGTTCTAGGGCTTATGATTGTCTCAGTTAATTTAGTCCTCAAACGAGCCAGGTATTGTTTTTATCCCCATTTGCAATACGAGGAAATCCTAAAGTAGGGTATGAAATATACTTCCCAAGGCCACACAGCTGATAAGTAGTGCTGTGCCATTTTAACCAGGCAGTCTAGCTCCAGGGCTCTTTTCTTCAAGATTCGAAAACATTGCCTACATATGCCTGTATCTTAAGGAAACTATGTATAAATCAACTCTTAACTTTATTACTTACTGACAAATACTAGCTCATTTATGGCAATTTCATTTTTTAAAAGATTTTATTTATTCATTTGAGAGAGAGAGAGCACGAATGGGGTGAAGGGCAGAGGGAGAAGCAGACTCCCCAGTGAGCAGGGAGCCTGAGGCTTGAACCCTGGACTCCCGTATCATGACCTGATCCAAACGCAGATGATTAACCTACTGAGCCACCCAGGTGCCCCTCAATTTTTTCCTTTTTTTAATGTTAAAACTAAATGACTTAATGGTTTTCCACATATTATTTTCTTTCCCTTCCAATTTTTGGGGTAGAAATACACAGATCTTCCTTTTGTTTATTTATTCACTTAAAGATTTTATTTATTTGTTTGAGAGAGAGAGCGCGTGAGAGAGCATGAGTGGGAGGGGCAGAGGGGGAGAGAGAGAGGGAGCACAAGAGCATCTTAAGCAGACTCTGTGCTGAGCATGGAGCCTGACATGGGTCTCGATCTCATGACCCTGAGATCACAACCTGACCTAAAACTGAGTCAGATGGATGCTTAACTGACTGCGCCACCCAGGCGCCCCGCAGATGTTCCTTTCAAGTGTGTGTGTGTGTGTATGTGTGTGTGTGTGTGTGTTGTAACTTTCATCACATAAAGTAATAAAGCTCTTACATAACCATATAGATTTTTTTAGAAATATTTTCTCCATTGATGTATATAAAATAAATCAAGCCTATCATTTTGGCATTTAAATGTCAACCAACATAGTGTATTTTTTATCTTTTTTATTTATTATCTCTGAAATTTTTATAGCTTATTTTATGCTTATTATATCTGTAATAAAACCTCAATCTGAGTGTGTAAGGAATGAATTATTAGATTTTCTGATTCAACCCTTATTGATGGAAAGTGTTCCAAAATACTTGACTCAATGAAAAACCCGTGCACTGGAAACAAGATTTATGATTCACCTGCTAATTACTAGACAACATCTAAAGCGCATCATGCTACTTTATGATTTTTCACAATTTAACAAGTTTTTCTCTATGATTTTTTACAATTTAACAAGTTTTTCTCATGTAATAAGTGGGTAAGCAAATGAAAATGAAATGATAGATGATGTCAGCTACAAAATGTTTTGGTCAACTCAGGCTTTTTCTTTTGGGTGTCATTGAGATTGTTTATAACATACAGCTTTTAAGTCAGATCTTATCACTTTAGGAATATGAGATTCTGTGAAAGTTCTTTCCAGTTTCCTCTCTCTAAGGTTTATTATTTGATGGGTTTATTGTCTTTGCCTTTATATTTTATACACAGATTCCAGGTTCAAAACAAACAGCTAAAGCAATGAAAATATATTCTTCTTATCTGGGAGCTGAAAAGTAGACTTCAGAGTACTATATTGGTCAATATAGGCTACAGTAACTCCAAAATATCAATATTTTAGAAACACCGAAATTTATTTCTTCTCCATACTCTGTAGATGTCTATCATTGGAACTGCTTCCTAAATGTGTCTGCCAGCAAGTACCACATATCACTGCCATTCATGTTTCATTCAGCAGAGTGTGTCATTTGACCACACCTTATCAAGGTAACTGTAAGAGTCCAGTATGCCCAGAAATACATTGGAACTCGGTATTTGCAAACAGTGGTAATATCTATCAAAAGTACCAGGATGGGGGTGGCTGGGTGGCTCAGTCGGTTAAACATCTGCCTTTGGCTCAGGACATGATCCCAGGGTCCTGAGATCAAGTCCCACATCGGGCTCCCTGCTCAGTGGAGAGCCTACTTCTCCCTCTGCCTCTGCCACTCCCCTTCGCTCGTGCCCTCTCTGTCTCTCTCTGTCTCTCTCTCGCTCGTGCTCTATCTCAAATAAATAAATAAATAAAATCTTTAAAAAAATAAAGTACCAAGATGGTAGGGAAAGACATTTGTGTTGTAGGTTGCTCCTATTATGTCCATTTTACAATTTTTGCTATTTCTATAGTTTTGTCTTCTAACATATTTTTGTTTTTTTTTTCTTTCTAAAGTATGCATTATTGCTACTAATGTGTTATTGCATTGTGCTGTTGTAGATCTGTTTTTTTCTCTCCCATTTTTGGACTGCTCAGTACTTACTGGGGACCTAGGAGAAGCCCAGGAGTGTCACATTTATTTATAGAAGATAGAGGATTTTATTGGACTTAAATATTTTAAAGGATTATTTGCTGCTCAATATGAATCGAAATTTATTTAATTAAAGTAGCTAAATAGCATTTATTTGCTGCTAATTATGGCTTGGAAGGACATGGTATTAGAGACTAGAAAATCAGCTAGAAATGTCAGGCAATATGGAAAGGGTGATATCACCAGGACTACACAAGGGTTCTGACAGTGGGAGGAAGCGGGGCTAAGACCCGAAGAAGACGAGAGCAAGAAAATAAATTCCCTGCTAGAGTCAAATCTGGAGGTTAAGAAACAAGAAAAAAAAGATCAGGACATGTCAAACCGTGTCCAAAACATCTGCGTAAGTGTGAGGAGGCACCTTTAACTGTTATCATCTTCCTCTTACTACAGTCTTTTTGGACTTTGGACCTTGAGGCTTTTTTGCTTGGTACTATTCTCATATGAGCAAAAATCTGTAGGAATGTCAAATAAAAGTTTTATATGAGACGCTTCACTATTACATCAGATAGGAGAACTGAAAAAATAACTTTAATTCTATAAAGGAATTTGCACTTTGCAGTTAAACCACTGCATTGCTGTTTATAATGAGGCCTGTTATGATGTACTTTATGAAAACTATATAATTGGCTTAACTTTGTATGAGATACTGGGGTTACTTGCCTAGCTAGAGTTGGGTCTTCACATAGTGCTGAATTACCACAGACTAGAGGCAACAAAATAATAAAAGAACTTTCAGTTCTAAGAAGATAGATATAAATGTCCCTATGAGGCTCTTAAACACACTCACCATTTCAAATATTTCTTGCTTATTCCCTGTACAATATGAATATGATAATAATAGCTATAGGCTTGTAAATGTATCATTCTACGCCAAGAATACAAACTTAAAAGAGTGAAAAATACAGGAATTAAAACAGTATATTTAAATCCTTTTTCTGTTACAATATTGCTTTGCTTAATTTCATTAAAACTCAAACCATGTTCCTAGCTATAGGCTAAAGACAATATTATTTATTTAAATATGACAGTATGCCATTTAAATTGAATTGAAGAATTAATACATACTTTGACCTGTTTACAGGAATACATATTTTTTGAGCTATGGTTGTAACAGGCTAGTAGGTACAAAAGAAAGTACTTTGTAAATTAAAATGCATTATGATGTTGTAGTCTATTATTAATAAGGAAGTTGATTACCTGTGTATCCATACTTAAGCTTTAATATAACATTTTATTTTAGAGTTCATGTCATGGATTTCAATTATCAGTAAGATTGTAACAATAGCATTGGATATTTTAAGACATTTATCTCTCCGTACAGATCCACATATCTCTTTTTTTTATTGCAGTCTCTGGAGGGTCAAAATTAGAATATAATGAAAAAATTTTTTACTAGAATTTCAGTAATGAAAAAAATAAGAATATAGTGTATTGGGGTAATAAATGATTGCAATTAAAAACAGTTGCTGAATATTAAATACATGTAACAACTTCTATATATTTTTTTTCAAGATTTCTATTTGGGGCATGGGTATCTATGTATCTTCAACTGCACCTGCTGTTTTCAGAGTATATGAACACATTCATATATACACATACACATATATGAGCAAAGCATATGAACACACTCAGTATGCACATATAGTGACAGTTTCTCGAAAAACCAATTCTTGAAGATTTCAAATAATTATAAGTTGAAGTTCATGTCAGAAGATATAATATCATATGGACTGCTTCTGTCAAATTTATTTCCTTCGTGCTTTAACCACTATGGATCAAGAATCTCTTTTGATATTTACCCAAAATAAATTTATAACATATAGCTTCTCTAAGCTATAACATATAGCTTCCCCCCTTAATTCTGGCTTAAAGAAAAGACAAAGGGAGAATAAAACCCCAATAAAACCTTCCTACCAAGATCTACACAATTTTGTATGTTGTAAAGTTTTAATCTTTTTTGTAGTCCTCTTCCATCTAGAGATATCATTCAGGAGAAAATGGAATGGGTATGAAACCCAGTGATAAGTAATCTAGAGGGTTGGTGTGGGAGAACATGCATTCCGAAGGAAATATTACCTTTTCTACTAGGACAAATTATTCAAAGTTATATAATCTAGGTAATTAAGTCTAAAATATATCTTTTCACAATAATAGGACCATTTATCCTTCAGCATGTTTATTTTCTCTGTTTTGAAATGGAATTTTCAAGTAAAGGGAACAAAGGATAAGATGGCTGGGAATTCAGGTCTTGGGGTTCACTAAGGAGGGCTATAGGATTCCACAGCATACTACTCAGGATAAGATGACAACCAAATAGGTGCAAAAAGATACTTCCTGTCAGGTAGCTAAATCTTCCAGGGAAAGATTTTAGCAGAAGGCATCCTATTTGAAGAGGAAATTATCCAGAAGCCTTGTCCCTTTTCCCAGGTAAGGCCAGTTTCTTTTACATTCGGTTTAGGTGATTTTAAAATTTTCTACTTGAAGGTGTCTAGCTTGGAAATAATGCTACGAAAGGTTTTAGATGACACATTAAATTTGATTCACACTTTCCTCAAAATTACCTATTTATTCATATAACTAATTCCTCTTGTGATCGCCAACTTACGGGTACAAATCGGATTCCAAACTCAGAGTTACTAAGGCCAGAGACCATGTTTTAAGTACCACTGTATTGCTACTACTGAGAACAGTGGATTGCACATCTCTGGGTCTTAGGCATCATGTGTCAAACCGTGGTAACTGAGTCCATTCACTTTTTTTTCCTACCTAACCAGCCAGGGACTTTCTGTTTTCTTATATTCTAAGTTGTTTTTGGAATCTCCGGAGTGTTGCTAATGATTTTGTCTTCTTGTGGACGTTTAGCTTCTTATAACCTATAATACTCATTCATTGAATTAGTATAGGACATGTCTTCTGACAGTTTAGAAAGAAGGATGAAAATTAGATCAGCATTTTCAAAACTGCTGTTGATTTGATATATGGTAACAGTTGCTAGACGTTAGTTTGATATTAGGTAATACTCGTCATTAAAAAAATCTTTGGTGAAATAAGTCTGTGAAACACTCTATTATTATATACTTCTGAAAATTCAAAGTGTGCATCAGTATAATAATAGTTCTAAGATTTCCTATAGTGAAAACATCTATTGATTTTTAATATGGCATTCCCAGTCTTTACTCAAGTATGAAAAATACTCGTGAGTCATTGTTTCATGGAGCAGTTCCTGGCAAATTTTTGCTTAATATGATGATGCATGACTCAACAATGGCTGGTATCAACAGATAAGATGAAACCAGAATCACACGCAATTTCTACATATGACCCAGGGAAAGGTGAAGATTCCCATTATAAATTTCTAGAGTTTACAAATAAAACAAAAGTTCTCCCTCCCTAAAACTGAAGAAGAGTTGTAAAAATCTATGTAGGTCTGGTAGAAGAAAAGAACACAAAAAGTCAAGGAACATTTAATACAAATCTTTGCCCCTACTGAGTGTTTAAAAACACACACATTTCATCTGAATACTTTTTTCTAGTGATGTGTACAAGGTGTTGAAAAAGGAGGTTAAAGAAAAGGAGGTAAATTAACTACCCTGGCATTTGTAGGCGTTGATAAAGAGAATATATAGAATTTTACCAGATATTAATGCTTTTTTTGGAGCAACACTGAAGATGCATTGAAAACTATAAACAAAGATTAAACACCAAGAAAGAATAGAAATTACTTGGCTTTGACAAAAGACTGGGACAGAACATTGACTTAATATTTGTGGTAGATACCTGGAGAGTTAGTAAAGCTCAGATCATGTAAAGTCTTACAAACCAAATGTATTTGTTCTTCATCCTCAAGGCCATAGGAAGAAACTCAAAAGATTACTAGAAGGACATACTTATACTGACTTGTAGAAGGTTCACACTGAAAGCATCAGTGACAATAGTGCAGAAAGGTAACCACTGAGATAAGAATTGCGATTTGGAGGCCTATTGAAATAGTGACCTTAGAGTGAGCAGTTGTGGGGCCTGAGGGAGCGGGAGAAGTCCTAGATCTAGGTTAGTGATCAGATGGGTATTAATACTATTGGTGAAGATAGAGTTAGGATGTGGAACAGATTTAAGATGATGGGAAATAGTGATATCTAGTAAGGTCAGGTTCAACTTTTACTATCTTGTAAAAAAGGTAGGTATGACTTGCCATCAGATATAGGTAAATGTCTTGAAAGCAAGCTGAGAAATACAGGACAGAGATAACAGCATTAAGAATCACTAATACATAGGCAGCATATCAGTGCGTAGATGAAAAGCTAATGAGGACAGGTGGTGGTATGAAGGAGCCATCACAGAGTGAGAAGCAGAGCAGAAAGATCTCTAGAAAAGTGTTATAGAAGATGTGCTGTGAAGGCATCAGAACGATGGGATCAAGTATGATAAATTCAGAAAGGATTAGTTGGATCTGATAATTGGGAACTTATTGTTACTTTGCATAAAAAGTTCTGGTTTTGAAGTAAGGATAATTTAAGCCTCAATAAATTTACATATTAACTTTCCAGATAAGGACTTTTTATAGAAAATTTTCTTTGATGTGCTTTCCGTAGAATTAACTAACTAAATTTTTAGGATTACAAACTCTTCTGACGAGAGAAATTCAAAAGATATATTTTTCATTTATCTTTTTGGTATTTTGGTAAACAAAACTGGAACTGTTAGGCAAATTAAATATATGAATTTCTTGTTCAAGCCTTTATTTTAGAGATTAGGAAATGGATGGATGATGATGTGGAGAAAATGGAAAACATACTGATCTTAAATTGCCTTAATTAGTCTTCTAATAATTTAATATATTTGGAAAAGGTTGTACTCACATATTGACATGTGTATGAGATCCAAATGTTTTTAATTTTGTTTACTGGCATGCAGAGATTTGGCTCAACTCTAATAAAAATTGGATTTAGTCAGGAGACTGTTGACATTTACCAAGGTGTCATCAAACAGGTAATTGAACTTAATTTTTTTCATGCTTTAATGTCATGATGACACAGAGCCACAGTTGCATAATAAATAATGAAATTAGAGGTTATAATTGTTCTTCTGAATTTTTGCTTCTTTCGGCTAAAGACAAACAAAAGAGGGAAAAATCCTGATAACTGATTGTAATAAATCTGGGCTTTATTTTTTTATATTACTTTCTACACAGAGTGATTTTTCTTTAGTGAAAACAAGAAATAATAAAAAAAAAATAGTCTTTCCCTGGAGTAGCCAAAAAGAGCAATTCACTAGTGACCACTGTAAATTGCTTTAGAACAATAAAGGATGTTGATTCATAGGCCCTGCAAAGACTGAGGACTTACAGCAGTAAAATGCCAGAACAGAAGGGTGATATGGTGTAAGGGGAATAAGTTCAGTAGTAAAATGGAAAGAGGGAAAGCACTAATATAATCTGATGTGTAAAACTTCAGACCTGATGCAATTTTTAAAAAGTAGCATGATTATAAAAATAAAAAAAAAGCACCACAGATACATAAGCAGAATGGTGAAGCCAAAAACAAAGGGAAAGAAAGGATACAAAATCAGCAAACCAAACATCAAAGAGGATTACCGTTATGGGAATTGAGAATGAAGAAAGACACTGAGTAAGACTGACCCGCAGAAGGATAATGAGAGGTGAAAAAGTTGAGATGCAGTGAACAGGGAAAGCAGCAAGCTAAGCGGGAGGGGGCGGGGGGGGGAGCTCAATGCAAAGTAACCCAACAGTAGCAGCTGTATAATGACAGGAAGACAGTAAATCACACAAAAGACAAGCGGGAAACCCATCAACAGGAGACACTGGCTGATAAAGAAGGGGGAAATGTGTTTAAGATCCATTTTTCTTCTAGCAGTAGAGGGAAAAGCAATACCACATATTTCTAGAGGGTTGGCTGCATTTATACAAGACCCTTGATATCAATTCAGGTAAAATGCACATTTAGGAAATGTACTTAAGAGCGAGCATACCTGGTTTTTTTCTTTTTTTGTATATATGGAAGATTTTGATGTTTTTATTACTAAGCTCTTTTAAGGAAGCAGTGAGTTTCAAGGTAGTATAACAGGGAATTGAAAATTTGTAAGCATGTAAAAATGATTAGGTAGAGTAGAGAATGCACACTTAATCAGTTGAATTTCCCCAAAGTAAAATAGTTTTCACAGAGCTACCAAATTAAATCTCAACCCAAGAGGTCAATTCAATTAGATTAGTCAGCCTCTGATTCATACTGTGGGTGAGAGGTTATAGAGGACACGTTCAGGCCTTTCATGATTCCAATTCAATTGATGGAGTTGACTACTTTCTCCTTGTGAAAATTATCTTTTTATGATTGCACGACACTTTTTTAAAAAAAATTCCTTTTACTCCTTCCACTCCTTTAAATTTTTACCTCCTTCTCCCCCTCCCCCACCACTGTGTGTGTGTGTGTGTGTGTGTGTGTGTGTGTGTGTGTGTGTGTGTGTGTGTGTGTGTGTGTGTGTCCAAAGCAGCAATCCACCCTCTTTATATTCTCTGCCCTTCAAGCTCATCTACTTCAGGGATTTGGTACTTAATCTAGGAAAATAACTCCAAAATCTCTATAGTAGCTGTGAAATTCCTCTAGATTTTCCCACTGACTGGGAGAACATTTCACTTTTATACTTTACTGCTTTGTTTGCCACAGTATAGCTAATTCTGAACTTATTTCCTTTAATTTTTTTTTAATTTTCTATTTTTATGCTCTTTTTTCTGTTAATGACACCAGGGCCATCTCATATACCAGGCTTGAAAACTTGAAAGACTTTTCCCTTCATCTTACACCTCACAAGTCATGGTTTTAAAGCATTCCTATACTTCCCAGTACTGTCCCATATGATTCATTGGTGCATTCATTGAACAACATTCAATCTACCATTTTGCAGGTACTGTTGCAGCAGCTGGGATGTGGAGGTGAATGTACCATCCACATCCCTTACCTCATGGATATTCTAGTGGTAAAGAATAAAATAGAGCAGTTTAAGTAGTATGTGTTTCTCTGGGGTAAAATCTGAAAGGAAACACGTTTCTTTCCTCTGTCTCAATAAAAAGCCACTCACTTAAAAACTATGTATAGAAAATTCTAGTTAAAAACAAGTTTAACCTGGAGTTGCAATTCATCGAGATTCTTTTTTTTTAAATTTTACTTTATTATGTTAGTCACCATACAGTACATTATTAGTTTTTGATGTAGTATTCCACTGTTTTTGTATAACACCCAGTGCTCCATGCAATACATGCCCTTCTTAATGCCCATCACCTTTGAAAGTATCAAAAGATACCATTTAAAAATATTCTGTCAGTCAAATCAAATATGATTGAGCATTTGGGAATGAAGATTTTGTGAGATGCCCCGTTTGGCAGGCCTGGGGGTGATAGAAATTTGGAGGTCTAACTCTCTAAAAATCCCTAAAATGAGATTTTTACAGTATCCTTTTAAATAGTTTTGTGACATAGCACTTATAGTCAAGTATACTTTCCAAATATCGCTTACTATATTTTTTCCTCTTTCTCCTTGGTAAAATAGAAAAAAAAAAAATGACGGAAAAGCGAAACAACACTTGAAACCCTAACACTTAGGAAAGCATTTTGAGTTTTGAATGAGTCCGGTTTTAGATAGAAGAATCTAATTCCTCTTGCCTTTTTGTGTGGGCAGCATTGATGAACCTGTACATTTATCTTGCTAGTTCCCACCTTTCCTCTTGTGAGTCTTTCTATGCACGTGTTAATGGACAATGAAATGCGGGCACAGTAGTCTGATACTGTCCTGCCCTATCTTTGTGTGTTACCTAAAGCCCCTCATCGGAACTGTCATTATGGCCTCCTAAAGCTTCCTTCTGCGCCATTTGTTGTTGTTGTTTTTTCTAATCCAGCCTTGTATTAGCTGTGGATTTGTCATATTATATAAGTAAAATTTGTTCAAGAATTCTTAGAATGCACAATAAATTAATAACTGAATGACTCAGTAACTTCTCAGATATCATTAAAATTTTTTATGTTAATAACAGGGCAATTTTGTAGGTACATTCTATAATCAGGTATAAGTATTTATTAGAAAATAAAGATACTGAAGGGAGCATTAAATATATTGATAACTAGACAGCAGTTTTCTATATTATGTTTTTTCTAGTCAACTTGAAAAGACTGGCTATAATTACCTGTGCCTGTTTCTGTGTCCAATACAATTTAACTATTTCCTGTCACTTCTGCAGTAATTTCCTGTTGACTTATCAGGTGAAAACACAAGAGTGAATTCGAAGGACAAGAAAGATTATATGTTGTTATAATCCAATTCTCTTCTATCACCAAATATTAGCATCTCTGATTTGAAATCTCTCCAGTTTTTCATGTGGTGGGTTTATTTCCCTCCTTCCTTTTACTCTGTCTCTTCACATATACATATTCTCACTCACAAACAGCCCTGTCCCAGAGAGTAACTCCCTTTTATTTGTCTAACCAGATTGGTACCTATCATAACAGGCATGTTAGATTTTTGAAGTAGATTCACGGGAATCTTATCACCTACCTCAAACCAAAACTTACTAATCATTCTAAGCATAGAACCACTATGCATATTCTTTTACTGAAGCCTGAGAGCTACCGATTCTGCTTAAGGGAAAAAATGCCTTTTATCTCTCACTGGAGGACAAGTTTTAGTTTGGATTAATAGGCAGAATGCTTGGTCCATGCAGGGAAAACATTATTCATTCAACAGAAGCCATTCCAGTTATTGATTATCTCCATCTCCTATCTCATCAATTATGCCGATTAGGTTAACTTTCCAACTAGCCATGATCCCATTAATACATAAATTCCATATTTATTTACAGTAGCCTGTAGTGTAAGAACATAAAATACTGTTGGGAATATTTTATGTGATAATAGAAAATACCAAGGAAGTTATGCAGATACAGTACCTGAGGCCAGCACAGCATTATCCAAAAGGTTTGAATCAGAAAGTACTTAGGAGGGTCATACTTGTTCCTTCTTCCTACAGTCCCCATCACTCTGTATTGTCTTAAGCATGCTGCTTTCCACTTAGAAGTGAACTCCCTGAGTTCAGAAGTCCTATCCATTTGAGACCCCTTAAAAAAAACAAAACAAACAAACAAAAAACCTCTTTTCCAAAGCTGTTCCTTCTACCTGTGCTCAGAGTATTAATTTTTTCTTTTTGCATTGAGAAGACCCTGCTTTGCTTTCATCATTCCCCTTGGCCTAAAAGTTTACTGAGGCCTTACTTATTTAAAATGGCCATTCCTTAAAACTGAGGGTACAGTGAACTAAATGCAAGAGGAAAGGCAGTAAAGTCAACTAACTAATATTCATTTTTAGGATCTAAGTCGTCAGAATGTTTAATGGTTATCCAATATGCAGTATTTAAGAAAGCACAGACTATTTCTATTTAAAATAGTAAAAGAAATGAATTCTTAGCAATTTATAATACAATTAAAGAAAACTACATTTAGGTCTAAAACTTCACTTCTTATATAAACATAAAATTTTAGTGGTTGGAAAGGACATTTGTCCATTTCTTTCAGTAGCAAATAAACTGAGGCCCATAATAGAAGAATGAATTGCTTAATTCTATGATCTAAGGCATAGCAGAACTAGTTATATAAGCCAGGTCTTCTTCTTCTCAATGGTTAGTAAGTTTTTATTGAATACTTATGTTTCAGGCAATAGGCAGCACAGTGAAATGCTCACAACAAAGCCAGCCTGGTGACTCCTTCCCTCCCTTGAAACTGCCGGCCTGCCTTAAATACTGAAACGAGCTTTGGTTCAGTACTCACTTTCTATTTCCTACTGTTCACAGTCTCATTTTTCAAGTTGGAACTGCTTTATTATTGCCCTTCCTTTCTAATATTTTTTCATGACCAAAAAAAAAAAAACCATTTTAAATATGAATAAACTTAGGTGAATGCAACAGTACCATAGCTGCGTTTGCCTCATAAAAGTCAGAATTAAAAAAAAAAGTATGATCTTATTAGAAATAAAGATTCATTCAGGCATACTGTTCCTTATTATTTTTGTGAAAACTACATTTTGATATGAATGCTCAATAAATATTCATAATTTTAATAGCTTAAGTGTGTAAGAAGTGTATTGAATTGAATTACAACTCATGTAAGTCTTTTATTATAAATTTCCATAGGTTTGGATTTTTTTAAGTATAGAAAGAGCATCTTTTTTTTCACGTGTAGTGTTTTCCCACCTTTATATGCATTTAATGCTAAATACAAAATGGAGATTCTGTCTTATTCTCTTAGTTAAGATTGCTAAAAGCTTATAACCAGTAAACTTTTATTAATATTCTGTTTCTCAATAAATCTATATATTTCCAGTAAGATGAACTGATATTGTGATGGTATCCTTGAAAAGACTGAGAACAGTTATCACTAAACCATCCATCTATAGGATAAAATCTTGGTGTTCTCCCCTGTAGCATTGGTCTTCTCTGGTTAATTTAGTTGGCTTGTAGTAAATGACTTGAAGGCTGACCTAATCGCTAAATATTGCTCTGTGAAATGTTCTGTATTTTGTGTCTTCTACTTTTGTGGAGTCGATATTTCTCTACTCAGCTGAAAACCTAGTTTTGTAGTCCCTTGTTACTTTCCTTAGCGGAGCAAGCACTATATTATTATTATTATTATTATTATTATTATTACCCGTAATAGTTGACTGCTGCCCTGCAGCCCCTAACCACCTCAATTCCCTTGTTTTTTTTAAACAAAAGGATTGGAAATGTGCACATAATTGAAACTTTCACAAATTCATTGAACCTGAAAAGCTAAGAAAACCTTGTTAAATGCTGGAGCAGCACACAAGAAAAAGTCTGAAGCAGTTCAGGAATATAACACAGAATTAGTGATCTCACTGCATGAAGAAAATGAATCAGAATGGAAGAAAAGAAAGGATACCTAAAATAGAGTGGAAAGTAGAAAATAAGGGTATTTTATATTTATAAATTAAAATATAGTTCTGCCCTCTAGCTTTAAGATATGTGCATACACATATATAAGTGAAAATGATTACTTAAAAAAGTATTCTTAACTATTGAATGTGTTAGACCACGTTTTAGTTTTCTGTAATATTTATTACCATGATTTTGGATGTGATCATTTATTTCCAAATAATTTATTTTAGTTTTTGAAAATGTCATGAATAAATGGAATTTCAGAAACTGAGAAAGGAAGAGAGCTTAGTAATTTTTTTCAGGAAAATATTTCAAACTTAGAGTGCTGGAAGATGAATTGTGAAGTGAATCCTGAATGAAACAAAACATTGGTGGCAGGCCAAAGGAATACTTGATTTAGAGCTCCTTTTACAATATGTGCAAGTCTTTTGCTACATGTGTCACATTTTATGTTATATACTATTACTTTGTGTCTTAACTCCAAAACCTATCCTCTTTGAGAGGAGGATTAATACATGGTTCTGTGGCATGTAGCACAGTGCTTTATTGATATTACTATGATGAATAGAATGAGAAAGGGAGGTAGGAAAAGAGAGAGATAATCATGTTGTTTAGGTAATTTTATGAAAGTGCTGTGAAAGAGAGATTAGAAAGGATACATAAATCAGGACAGGAGCACTAGCAATGTTTGAGAAAGTCAGAGGAACAATTTGAGAAGGTCAGAGGAACAATTCAAGCAAATATCTTATTTCTGGGATGACGTATTTCCAGTGTCTTTTAGATTATACTACTTCACAAACCTAATTTTCACATAAGAACTTGGTTAACGGTATACTAAACCTTTCAGAAGACTTACCAAACTGAGCCAGAAGCAAATGTAGGTAGCAGGATATATACATTAGTCAGTCATATCGGCCAGTATATTCAAGTTGTGAATAATAATTGTATTAAATTGTTAGGTTTTCGTCAGTCTCATTCTGGAGCACAATTAGTGGCCAAAGTTATGGCTGCACTTTTATAATGCAGACTCAACATGGAAATAACAAGCACAACACTGTTTTTAATGATAAATAAGCCAGGGTCATTTTTATATTGTAAAAGCTGTTAGCTACATGAAGGGAAGCAGTTTCAAGTGTTTTCTTCTCGCTTTGCAAATTAAGGGGATACACACACATACCAGCAAGGGAAGGATATTTATATAGAACCATACAATGTGAGGATACGTATGTGTTAGTGTATATAACGTGTGTAGTGTCATTTACACCATTGCACACAATAACAGGTATTTGTTATTGGGAGAAGAAATGGAATTTTAAAAACGGTTAATTATAGATTAACACAAAAGAGCATAACTACATTTCCTCCATAAAAGTCAGGACTTTAAAAAGACTTATGCTATATAAGTAATATCCATTATTTTAATGATTTAAGTGTGTGAGGAGTGTGTGTCAAGCTGGGTTATAACTCATTTGAGCCTTTTACTGTATATTTCCATACGTCAGTAATGTATAACACTAAGAAGTTGTTCTCAAAGGATGAAAAAGAGAAAAGCGGTTTATTACTGAATCATCCACCTACAGCATAACATCTCAAGTTCTTCGCTGCAAAAAGATGGCCAATGAAATCAAACAGTTCTCACATGCCACAGGTTACTGGTTGAAAGATTACATTATAGAACGTTAAAAATATTTTTTCAGTAGACTTTATATTTTAGAGAAGTGTTTGGTGTACAGAAAAATTGTGCAGAAAAGTACAGAGGATTCTCCTATTCATTCCTCACCCCACTGCACAGTCTCTCCTATTTTTCAAGTTTTGAATTAGTGTGGTACATTTCTTGCAAGTGATGAGCCAACATGAACGCATTATTCACTAAAGTCCATAGTTTACATAGTTTACACTCTTTGTGTTGTACGGTGTTATGGGTTTGGACAAATGTGTAATGTCATGTATGCACCACGACGGAGTGAAAGAATAGTTTCACTGCCCTAAATATCCTCTGTTTACCATGCATTCATCTTTCTCTTTTTCCCTACCACATTCTTCCCCACAGCCTCTGGCAACCACTCATCTTTTCACCATCTCTATGGTATTACCTTTTCCAGAATATCATACAGTTGGAATTATACAGTAGAAAGCCTTTACAGATTGGCTTCTTTCAGTTGATAATATGCATTTAAATTCCTTCCGTGTTGTTTTATGGCTTGATAACTCATTTCTTTTTGTTGCTGGGTAATATGCCATTGTGTCGATGTATCATAGTTTGTCCATTCATCTATTCAAGGACATCTAGGTTGCTTCCAACTTTTGGCAATTATGAGTGAAGCTGAAAACAAACATTCATGTACATGCTTTTGTGTGGACATGGTTTTTACCAAGAAAAAAAATATGTAGAAGTGATACAGCTAGAATACATGGTAAGCCTATGTTTAGCTCAAAAAAACTCCCAAATTATCTCCTAAATGCTTGTAACATTTCACATTCCCATCCACAATTGTGTGAGAATTCCTGTTGCTCCACATCCTCACCAGCATTTGGTGTTAACAGTGTTCTGGATTTTGGCCATTTTATGTAATGATACCTCATGTTTGTTTTAATTTGCAATAGTAAAATGACATATGATGTTGAGCCCCTTTTCCTATACTAATTTACCATTTGAATATATTATTTGAGGTAGTGTCTATTCATATTTTACCCATTATTTACTTGGGTTGTTTTCTTATTGTTGAATTTTAAGTTTCCTTTGTATATGTCAGGTACCAGTCCTTTTATCACCTTAGTGTTTTGCAAACATTTTCTTCAAGTCACTCTCTTATCTCTTTATTTTCTGAATTGTGTCTTTCCCACTTCAAGTCATTCTCTTATCTCTTCATTTTCTGAACTGTGTCTTTCCTACTTTTAATTAAGTCTAATTTATGATTTTTTTCTTTCGTGGATCATGCTTTTGGTATTATATCTAAAGTCATTGCTAAAACCAAGGTCAGCTAGGTTGTCTCTTATTTTATTTTCTAGAAATTTCATAGCTTTGTAAAAGTTTTACATTTAAGCCTACATCCATTTTGAGTTAAGTTTGTGGAAGATATACCACTCAGTCTAGATTCATCTTTTTTGCATGTGAATGTCCAGTGTACCATGACATCTGTTGAAAAGACTGTCTTTTCTCTTTTACCTTTGTTCCTTTTTCAAGAACATGTGACTATATTTGTGTGAGTCTTTTTCTGAGTTCTGTGTTCTGTTCCATTGATCTGTTTTTCTATTCTTTTGCTAATACTGTACTGTATTACTGGAACTTTACTGTAAATCTATGTGGAGTAGCTTAAAAAGCATATTAATTAGTAAAACTTTTAAATCATGAAGAGTGTTACGTCTTTTTTTACAATATGAAAAATAATTATAAAAGAAAAAGTCTGTCTCTTGGAACTTAGATTGCATGTTAGTTAAATTCAGAGGCTGAAGCGTTATTATTGCACTTTCATAATCTGTGACTTTTCTTTTTACTTGTGGGCATTTCATTGCCCCTTAATTCTCCCAGTGACTTTGTGCTCTGGTTGTTTTAGGAGCTTTCATTTTGTCTCATTCTTAAAGTCTTATTTGTATAGAAAGCAATGGCCAGATAGAACAAAACCAGCTTTTAGCTATATATATTTATGTATAATTTTGAATTTCCTCCTAAGAGAGACTAATGTGTGTTGGAGTTAGTGCATGATGGTAAAGTGGGTGTGCAGATTATACACACACACCCACACATGCATTTCCCCAGGTCAAACAAAATAGAATTAGGAAAGAGGAAATACTGAAAAGATGAGAGGAATCATCGTCACTGTTTCAGAGTAATCTCAACTATCCGATAGAAATGTGATGAAGGAAAGTGATTCGTAGATCATGAACTGTCTTCTTGAACGAAATAACAGAGTACATAATAAGACAAAATTAAGTTTTAATGGATCATTTGGGGACCTGTAATTGTAGTGACTGGTTGTGTTTTAAGTGGAGGAGTGGTTTATAGTAGAGGATTATATGTGAGAAGAAGGACAATTGAAAAGAGAGAAACCTAAAAACAAGCAAAAAAACCCTCCATGGACTAATTATTAACAGTGGAAACAGTACAGGCTTTAACCTAATGGATAGATCACTAATCAGACTACCCCCATGCTCTCGCACACATTCCTACTCTCTACTTCCCACATTGCATAGTTTGATAATAAGCTAATTTAAAAATCATACAACAGATTTTCTGGTCTCATCATTAAAACACACACGATAAAATCGGAAAATAGGATTTATCAAAGTAGTTCGTTGAAATTTCATGACCAGTTTTTCTGCTATAATTGTTAATGTCAGATCAAATATCAGATATGATGCACATGCCCATTTATGAAGGCCTTTTTTATTGTCCACAAGTTATATGCCAGAAGTTCCTATATTTGGAAAAAATAGGCAATTATCGCTAAAAGCAATCCATTAACAGTCCACAAGACTTCATTTTCATTACAGAAATTCCAAAATAACCTTGTCTTCAAGGAAAACTATGTAATAATGTTAGATACTGTATATATTTCCTAAGAACAAAATATTTATGTGCATAGAAGTGCCAGTCTATGATATGAATGTAAAGTTTCACAAACATTCATAACTCCTCCAACACATAACAAGGTAAGGATATGAATAAGGGTACAGCTTGCATTAAGTCCTATAGGATATAGTGTAGGAAAGTACCATGTTGTGTTAGAAGAAATGTGTCTATCTCCTCACCACTTTAGAAAGTAGTATGTGAACTTGAGCAAGTCATTTAAATCTCACAACCTTAATTCCTTTCTCTGCAAAATAAAAAGTTTAGCATAGGTAATTTCAAAGTGTTTTAGAGTCTTAATCTGCTATCTGTAAGTATATACTTATGGCAAGAACATATATTTATAAATTTGTTTCATCCTGAAACACAATAAGATAGCAAATTAAAAAAATATTTATTTTCCAGGGACCATATTGTGAGGTGATCATTTTATAGATGAAGTCAGTATTAATTCCATTCCAAAAAATTTCACTATTATCAGCCCATTACTGCATGGCGATCTGGGATGCCCTATGTTAATAATGGTATAAATTTCGTGGCATCCTTTTATGTGCGTGACTTTCACTGAGAGAAACAATGTAACAATTATAAAGTTATGAAAAAAGAGAAGGTCTTCCCCCCCTTTTTTTTTTACTACAAAGGATTTTATGCAACTTGACTTCCCAAAAGCTAATCAGTCCCCCAGGGAATTAGAAGCATTCACTTGCCTATTAATTCTCCTAATATCTTTGTGCTCTGATTGTTTTAGTAGCTTTTATTTGGTCTTATTTTTAAATGTCTTATTTGTATATACTTATTTTATGAGAAAGAAAAGCAATAGCCAGATATAAAAAAATATCTAATTAGTTTGATCTGTGATAGTTAAAAGCTGCTAAATAACCCGAGAAAATTCAAATCTTTTTATAAATCTGCCACGAGCATCGCAGTTTCATAATTTATATTATTTTTCTCCTGTAATTTTTAAAATTAATTTTTGGAGAGTCAAAAGATATAACAAAATGATGTAATTCATTATATTTTGGCCCACCTTGTTCTTGCTCCAGATAATATGTAAATAAATGATAATAGCTGTTATTGCTATTAAATTAAATGAATTTGCTCTCAAAATTATATTTTATGATATTTTAGCAGGATTTTACAGTCTGTTTAAGCAAATACCATTTCTTCTCTGTAAGCTTTTTATGCTTGCTTTTTCAAAATCCATGGGATTTTATTGGACTCTATGAATATTACTTTTGTTCTATATAAACAGATTGGAACCTCACTGATAAACAACCGTGTTATGTATAAATGTTGCAAGTTTGCACTAAATGGTAGGCTTTTCTGAGTGGCTCAAATGCCTCAGGTTTTAACTACAGGCAACATTGTAGATTGCATTTATATTTTTAGGATTCATGGGTACTAACCCATGCCCATGGGTTTAATTCCAAAAGGAATTAAATTATGCCTTGTGACTGCTTTGGCTGCTCAGGAAATTTTATTCATCATTTACAAAGGATACTTATGATTTTGTTGATGTATTCAAGCCCTTTATTATTTTAAGGGGACTTGCTTAAAAATATGTAAGTATAGTTTTTAATTCTAAGGATATGATAGCACAGAGGCTAAAGTCACATAAGTATGTATGATATATACGTTTTGGAAAGAATGATTTTTTTTATTTTAGCATTTATATTTCCAAGAAAAAAATGAGAACTGCTTTCTTATCTGTTACATGGATCAGAAACAAAAGATGTCAAATTACAACAACCTAACAATTAGCTGGGCATAGAAAGGTCTGTTGTAAATAAGTCTGTTTTCTATTTAAATGTATAATAATTCAGTTTCTAGTTACACCAGAAATTAACACCTGAGTGATAATATCTTTATATTTCTTATTGAAGTATAGCTGACACACAGTTTTACATTAGTAGCAGGTGTATAAGGTAGTGATTTGACAACTTCCTGTGTTATGCTATGCTCACCACTAGTGTAACCACCACGAGTGAAATGTATTGACAAGAAAATGCAGAGAAAGCTTTTTTTAGTTCTTTCTGTGTTTCTAGTAGCATTTTACATGTTTTTCATGGAGAATTGTGGATGATTTGTGAGCTCAGCTCAGATTCTATGCACTGACTTGTCATCCTGGAATATTCTTTCCTGGATATCTGAATGGCTCTATCTCTCCCTTCAATCATCTGGGCTCTGGTCAAATCACATCAGACACATTTCTTGATACACTTTCTAAAACAATATTCTCTAGCATATTACAA
This sequence comes from Eumetopias jubatus, assembly GCF_037043125.1. Classification (NCBI taxonomy): domain Eukaryota; kingdom Metazoa; phylum Chordata; class Mammalia; order Carnivora; family Otariidae; genus Eumetopias; species Eumetopias jubatus. Next base: position 167,629,486 of record NW_028274809.1, on the reverse strand, counting down.
TCTATTGTCATCATCCTGATTTATCTTTTTTATTTTAAATAAATTTTATTTTGAATTAATTTCAGACCTACAGAAAAGTTGCAGAGGTAGTACAGTGAGTTCCTGTATGACCCTGACCCAGTTTTGGTTTCCCTAATTGTTACTACCTTGTATTATAGTGTACGTTGGTCAAAACTAAAACTAATGTTGGTATGTTACTGTCCTTTTTTGTGCTTTAGGAGCAAGTCCAGAGTACCATGTTGCATTTAGTTGTCAGGTCTCCTTTGTTTTCTCCAGTCTGTGAAATGATATTTGTCTTTCCTCATTTTTCATGAACTTAACAGTTTTGAGGAGTACTAGTCAGGTGTTTTGTCCTTCAGTTTGGGTTTGTTTGAAGTTTGTCTCATGATTAGACTGGAGTTATTATAATTATTTTGAAAAAAAAACCTTTAAACATTTCTGAAAAGGCTATCATAGTACATAATTGGTATGTATCTATGTATCATATCTTCTAAAAGAAGAAATTTTCTTCTAAAAATTTCTTGCTATATTTATTTCTCTTTCTCTCATTCTGTCTCTTTCTACCCCTTTTTCCTTTATTCCTCTATCCTGCTTTCTTCATATGTTTTTCCTTCATTTATTTCTATATATTTTAATTGTTTATATATACATAATTTGCCTTCTCAGTTCGTGTAATTAATCCAACATATTTTTGAGGCTCTCATTTGTAAGACTCTCTGCATCCTGCTGTGGATACAGCAGTGAACAGAATAATATCTTGAATTATTTCATATTTAACTATGAAAGAGTTAAATTCATGAAAGAGGACATAAATATTTATCAAATAATCAGGTAAAAGAACATGACATATGGTGGTAAGAATTATAGAGAAAAAATAAAAGCAAGATAAAAGGATATAGAATGTTGGGGTGGGTGGAGTGCTAATTTAAATAGGGTGCTCAGTGAAGAATTTATAAAATGATTTTTTGTGGGAGAGAACAGAATGAATTGAAGGAGTGATGCATGGAAATGCATGAGGAAGTCCAGGTAAAGGAAGAATACTTTTAGTTGCCCTTGAATGGAGAACTGCTGTGTGTGTGTGTGTGTGTGTGTGTGTGTATTTATTTATCTATTTATTTAAAGATTTTATTTATTTATTTGACAGAGAGAGACACAGTGAGAGAGGGAACACAAGCAGGGGGAGTGGAGAGGGAGAAGCAGGCTTCCAGCCGAGCGGGGAGCCTGATGCAGGGCTCGATCCCAGGACCCTGGGATCACGACCCCAGCCAAAGGCAGAGGCTTAATGACTGAGCCACCTAGGTGCCCCTACTTTGTGTATTTAAAGGCCATGGAAGACGATAGTGTGGCTAGGCCAGAGCAATGGGATGAATGCTCAGAGTGAGATCAGAGAGGTAACTTAAGTGAAAAGCATGTGAATTCTTGTAGGCTAGTTTATGGACTTTGACTATGAGTGAGATGGGATGCTATTAGAAGGTTTAGAGTTATGTGACTTAATTTTTTTTTATTACCACTTAGGAAATAGACTTGGGTGAGTGGATAGCAAGGGAGAAATCAGAGATAGAACTAAGAAGTATTACAGTAACCCTTCTGAGGAAGTGAATACAAGTGAATTTGAATTAGTGGTAGAAATGGTAAGTGGTCAGATTCTGGATAAGTTGTGAAGTTAGATCCCACAGGATATACTGATGTTAGGGAAGAATCAAAGATGCTCTCAAAGTTTTGGCTCTGAACTAATGAAACAATTACCTTACCATTTATTGAGCAGGGAAGACTTCAGGGGGAAAAAATAGACTTTAGATGAGTGAACATATACATCAAGATTTTGATTTGGTACATTTTCAATTTGCGATAATTAGTACACCCTAACTGAAGATGTCATAGGCAGTTGGTCTAGAGTTCAGATAAGAGGTTCTTCCTGGAAGTATACATTTGGGATTCATCAGAATATAAATAAAATTTAAAGCATGTATTCTCAATAGGGATGTTATCTCCCTCAAGGAAGTGAAAATTCGTTCTTGGAGGGTGGGAAAATCTGATATTGCAATGGTCTGTGGGACTCTATAGCTCAAACCTATCTGACAAATTCCTATTTTTAATATTTAATTTCTCTCATTAGGGAGAATGTAAATTTAATTTTTCTCCTTAGGGAGATGTTAATGGAAAAAATGTTTTAGAAACACTGGCTTACATTTATAAGATTATATCTGAGTATCTAAAATATGAAATCAGCTAAAGAATAGAAAACTCTGAAAAATGATCCTTGGACCATTATAAATGACAGAATTTGGAGAAATGGTAAATAGCCAGTAAATGAAATGGAGAAAGATGGGCCAGGGAGGTAGCAAAAGAACAGAGTGCTGTTGTACATATCAGGTGAAAATGTTTTTCAAGAAAGAAGAGATAATATTTTCTGTCAATTGCTATAGAAAGTAAGTTGAGGAGGGGCGCCTGGGTGGCTCAGTTGGTTAAGCAACTGCCTTCGGCTCAGGTCATGATCCTGGAGTCCCGGGATCTAGTCCCGCATCGGGGTCCCTGCTCAACAGGGAGCCTGCTTCTCCCTCTGACCCTCCCCCCTCTCATATACTCTCTCTCTCTGTCTCTCAAATAAATAAATAAATCTTTAAAAAAAAGAAAAAAAAACAAAGTAAGTTGAGGAAAACATTGCCAATAATTCTTTTGAGCGTTTCCTTAGAAAGGAAAAGGGAAAGGCACATTAAATGGAGAATTCTGTTTGTTTGGTAAATAATGAGGTATTACTATATGTCTGTATGTTACGGTAATAATGTAGTAGAGGGTAAACTGATATGAACAGAGAAGGAGCCAATATCTGGATCAATAACGTTGGAGAAAATAAGACACTGTTGATTCTAGTGAATGCTAAGGGTTGACATTAGCTTTAAACACAATGGTAATATCCTTAAATACAGGTGTGATCACAGTAGAGTCACAGAGGGAGATTGGTGTTACGTGGGTATGTGGCAGTGAGAGCCCTAGGAACCCTCTTCTCATTGCTTTTATTTTCTCTACAAAATAAAAACAGAGACATTAAGTGAGAGTGGAGAGGGCAGAGAAAGGGTTGGAGTTTTGAAGAGGGATGAGAAGGCAAGAAATAAACTTCAGGGAGAATAGTAAAATGAACTAGGAAAACATGGTATGATTCTAAGGAGTTTTGGTGGCCTGAGACTAAAAATCGGTATTCTAACATAGTTCCTGGAATTTAGTAAGATTTCTCAGATATTTGCTAAATGAATGACATGTTGAGTGCATCTGTAAAATGAGGGGAATCAATAGTACTTCTTAAAAGTAATTCCCAGTTCTAAAATTTCGACATTTACAAATATGAATATTATTCAATGTGCACTATACTTATGGGTGGTTATAATGGAAATGATGCTTAACAGTTTGTACCACATCTAGCTTTACCTCACCGTTGTCCAATTATTACTTTAATTAAGCCCTGTGTCATTATCTCTACTTCAGTAGGTACTGGACTCAGCAGTAAGTCATTTTTAATGCTCTTTCTGTTTTTGAATTGCTCTAAAGCTACAGTGGGTAAATTTTTAAGTCTTGGAGCTTGGAGGTAGGGTTCCTAACATCTTTCACTGGTCTTAGATGCTTTATTATTCTAATTTTCACCAAATTAGCATCCTACTGGTAGCCTACCACATCTCTCCCCAGTGGGCATTCAGAATCTTTTTTTTTTTTTTTTAAGATTTTATTTATTTGACAGAGAGAGACACAGCAAGAGAGGGAACACAGGCAGGGCGATGGGAGAGGGAGAAGCAGGCTTTCCGCTGAGCAGGGAGCCCGATGTGGGGCTCGATCCCAGGACTCTGGGATCATGACCTGAGCCTAAGGCAGACACTTAACAACTGAGCCACCCAGGCGCCCCGGGGCATTCAGAATCTTAAGAGTTTGCTTCAAAATGGTCTCAACATATGTTCCTATATTCTGCCCACTTTTAGTTTGAATTAATACAGTTCTAAATGTGTTGGATTCTTTTTATTTTTGTAATCATATCTCTCCTTGCCAATCTCCAGATAAAAAAGCTTAGCTTGCATTTCTAATCCCATATAAAACCCAGATTTTATCTACCTTCCAGTCTGCCTTACTTATTCTTGTGTCCTATGGGAACAGCTTAGACCCTGATCGTGATAAATGTCAAGATCTCTTTGTGGAGTATGTTTTTTGTGGGGCACAGAAGACATGTGATGTGTTTCAGCAAATACCGGAATGCATTTGTGGTCCTTTAACACACCAAATACCAGTGGTATATGATGGCATATATAAATGGCACAAGAAGTCAATCTTGGCTTCAGAATTGATGAACGTATTCCATGAAGAAAAACACATACCAACTCTGTTCATCACTATATAGGTAGCAGAGGAAGGTCTCTATGGCACAGACATTCAAGCTGTAAAAGAAGAATATCTAGTTTAGTCATTTGGTTTACTTGGCAAGAAAATTGAAGCTCGAGGTAGCATGTATTAAAGGGAAGAAACTCATTTCCCATTACTGATGATTTCTTCGTGTGGGAGGGATGTTCATTAGCACTGATTCCCTGTTCCCTTTTCATACTCTCACTACTTTCCTGTGTGAGTTCAAGATCAACTGGGCGTGATCATTTCAACCCCTTCTCTTCTCTGAGTGTGACTCTCCACAAGAAGCATATTTTCTGCTCTGTCTGTGTAGAACTTTTACAGTGTCTTTAGTTGTTAAAGCCAAAATTCTCATTGAGTACATTTTTAAATAGCTTTGTGGAATATTGTAATGTTTGGCTAGCTGCTTTCTTACATCTGGTTTCACCTTTTCTTCTTTTATCTTTAGCATTATTTACTTACGTGACTTTGGGTCTTGTGGTCTCCCTGTCTTCCTTCAATGTCCATGTTCCCTAAAAAGTCATATTATAGTGGTTAGGAATATAGTCTTCACATTTATGAGCAGTGAGATATTGAGCCAGTTACTTAATTTTTTTGTTGTTGCATTTATACATTTGTAAGATGAACCTAATAAATGCAAAAGTACTACCGTGCAATTTTATTGGTCATCATTCTGCCTCAAAGAGTTCATGCTTTCCTTCATAGCTCTAGAACACTGACAAGTGTTCTTGTGTTCAAGTGTTCTGACAATCTCAGCATCTTTCTCATATTTCTCTATCCTACGCCAAGGATATAGATATGTTATTTACACTATCTTAGGGAATTAAATGAATAACCATATTTTTGCAATGGAGCATGTTTTCTCCAAAAGGTTCTAATGGTATGACCAAAGGAGAAAATGAACCTGCTTTTCCACACTTCACGGAAAATATCCTGTTATATTAAAAAAAAAATTCAGGAATGTTTTTAGTATTAATGTTTATAATATAGCATTGTAACAGTTGCTTTGCTCATTTCTATGAGAAATATATGTATGTCACTTTGGCAAATTTTTTTCAATTTGTCCACTTTGTCACATACATTACATCTGAGGAAACATTAGTCTAAGACAGTATGTAAATTGCATTTACTAGCATACTAAACTCAGGAAATTATGTGACTCCATGGAACTAGAAAGAGGAAAGAGAGCTTTGAAATGTTCCTAATATGTCTTTGTGTAGTACCCGTTCATTCACCATTCTGTGTAGAAATAGTAATGGTTAAGCACTGGTTTTCCTTAAGGAGTATATCTCTCTGGGACCAAGAGGAAATGAAAAGACGACCTTTTGATTAATGTTGATATGAGAGAACTCCATGAGCATGTGGAGAACAGGTATTTTACACAAAAAGGACGGAATTTGTTTTTAACTACCCTCCTTTTGGTGCTTTTTGTTCATTAACTAGAGTTATGAATTTCTTATTTTGAACACAGTTGAGTAAATTTCATTGTGTGTCTATTAATACAATTAAATGACAGTTTTGACAGGAATGTTACTTTGTCTCTTTAGGGGTAATTTTTAGAAATATATTTATAGAACATGTGGATTTTCAGCTATTTAAATACTTGCTAATTGTGTTAGTATGAATACAATGTTAGTGGTTTAAAACACAATTTCGAGATAAAATCCTTTCTCGCATTTGCTTTCTGAAAATAAAATTCTCAATATCTACCCAAAATAATTAGAGCTATCTAATAATGAGGTCAAGCCATGTGCTGTAATCGATCAGCAGCCTGGCAGTAATGGTGCCTGCAAGAAAGACATCAAACTAATGAGCAGCTAAGAGACAAGAGAATAACTCCTGGTGCTTCAGATCTAGACTTTCAGTGGCTTCTGAAATACTTCAAAGACTAGGAGGATTAATTTTTTGAATAAGTCCTTGAGATAAATGTCTTGACTGTTCTTTTCTTTGCAGTTGAAAATCAAATCAAAACATTTTTAATTGAAATATTTATTTTAAAACAAATCATTATGAATACATGAAACTGAGTACTGTTGTCCTCCCTTCTGTCAGTGACTTGCTAGATGAATATACTGTGGGTGGAAGAGAGGCTTGAAAACTTCCCTAACCTTTCTTCTTGGCACAACTTATATATAAATAAGATAAACAGTGCACAGCACTTACAGTTTGTAATTTTCAAACGCATAGTAATTTTTCAAATTTCTGTGTACAAGCACTTGTGTAATATGCACCAGATTCCATAAATCTCGTTGATAAAATTTGCTCTTCTTTTCCATTTTTCCCCTTAGGAATAATGTTCTATTCAAGGCTTGGGTTGATAGTTTGTACCAGAGAAGCCCTTGGCTTAGTAATGGGAATTATTGTCAGAACTCTTATTTCATGTATATGATAACTATAGAAGAATAATAAAAATTATTATAGCTAACAACTTTTTAGGAATTACTGCATTATAGGGAAGTATTTTATGTGCATTACACTCAAACAACCCTAGACATAGCTTCTACTAGTGTTTCCATTTTTCATTGAGAAAACTGAGATACAGTATATAAAGTAACTTGGAAAAACACATTCAGTCAGCAAATAGTGAAAGTCTGGTTTGTTCCTAAGTAGTCTAGCTCCACCTGACACTTTATGTAACTCTGTTGTGCTGCCTCTTACTAGAAGTTCTTTAGGGGAAACTTACTTAGTTATCATTTGAGAAACCTGAAAGAGAGTATCTCTTGCCACTCTGTTTTATTCAATGCAAATTATGCTCAGAGACTGAAATTGTCTTCATCACTAATTTATTTAACACAGGTTCACTCTGAGAATTATAATTTATAGTAGTAATATTTCACAAACCAGTAGTATACAGGATGGTGTCTGTTAATAAGTCATTTAAGAATTAGCATACTCCAAACCAGTGATGGATTAATTATGCTATTGTTCCAGGCAAGGGGAGATGAAAGGAAAAAAGTCTAATGTCTTCAGAAAGCTATTTAGATCAATGAAGGGTAGCCTTGCCCAGACCGAACACTTGAGTTAATCTTCACGAATTCTTGGTATTTAAAGTTTAAATGTCCATTACATCACTGCTGCTCTTCCAAGTGTTTTTATCAGTAAGTCCCCAGCGATGCCCATCAGCAGTTGAGCTACTAAGTGATTATCGACAATAGATGTTGGTGACAACATCCTGGCACAGCTTCCTCAATGTAAAGAAATTCACCCTTAGATCAAAACGATTTCACTCAAGTCATAAACAAGTAGAACTGAAATCATAACAAACCAGTACACAACACATTCTTGGAACCTACTTCTGTTATTTCTATTTCAAAAATCACGGGGTTTAGATTTGCATTATTTCATAGAACTTTTTGCAGTGATGCAAATGTTCTATAATCTGCACTCTCCAATATGGTGGCTATTGATCACTTAAAACGTAATTAGTACATGTAAGAAATTAAATTTAAGCTATTTTTTTAAGTTTAATTTTAATACAAACTTAAATTTAAACAGCCACATGCTGCCAGTGGCTACTGAATTGGAGAGTGGTAGTCTAAACTTCATGGTTTATCCATGAGCTGACTTATAGCACTCAGATTTATCCAAGAGGGTACTCATCACATAAACCATGTCTGAGCTAATTTGCCTTAAAATTCATGCTCCTAATCCTATTGACAGATTTGGGGCTTGTTGCAGAGATCCCACCATGATTGCAGCTCTGGTCTTTCCTTAATTCCTTTATCTACAATTCTGAGAATGATGACACTAATATATTGAAGAAGGTGTCAATCAGGGACAGTAATTACAGACTAAAGACAGAGATGGGTCAAGGAAAGGGACAGTTTAGATGAACCCTCCTAAAGTGAGGGTTAGGGAATGTAAGTGCCAGGTTCTTCTACCAGTAAAACTGCACAGATGGGTCTTTTCTTCCATCTTTTCACTGATGCTTTTTCATGCACTTTCCTTTTCACTGCTTGTGGACAGTGCTTCAAACTAGGTTTTCTATAGAACAGACTCAGTCTAATTAACTTGAGCCTATTTTCCTTTAACTGAAGTTAACACATCTTTTTGAAATGTCTTCATGCAGTTGCTATTAGGGAAAGGGAAAGTAATTGAAAAAAAAGTGTTTCCTTTTATACCACCGTTCCCCCCCCCCCACATAAAAAGAGCCAACACTGCTTACACATACTAATTATTACTTTTTGGATATATACAATCTGAAGAAACCTTTTCTCTATATTTCATGGGAAAACCAGCTTCAAGCTATAACAGAGGTTAAGGCGGAGGGCATTTGAGGACGATTGGAAAAATATATATAACACACTTGGAAATGATGCCAGTGATAATAGCAGTGGATAAGAGGGAAGAAAAGAGGTAAGATAAATATTATCATGACCTTAGCAACCTGCCCCCTCATAGTTTAAGGTCAGAAGCAGGCATTCTTTTGGTGGAGAAGAGACCAGATTTTAAGGCCACAGACATTTATGAGGAAAGAAGCAAACGGGAATATGATAGAATGAATTAGAGGTATTTCAGCAATTATCTGCCATCTTGACATGGTACTAACTCATATTTTTTTAATTTCAAATTTTAGTATAGTTGGAGGTTCCTCAAGAAGTTAAAAATAGGACTACCCTACAACCCAGCCATTTACCCGAAAGAAGCACCTCGTATGAACCTCTGTGAACCTCATGTGAACACTGTTCATAGCAGCAGTGTTCACAATAGCCAAACTGTGGAAGGAGCCAAGATGTCCTTCAGCAGATGAATGGATAAAGAAGATGTGGTTCATATGTACAATGGAATATTACTCAGCCATCAGAAAGGATGAAATGGTAGTGGAGGGTATTATATTCAGTGAAATAAATCAATCAGAGAAAGACAATGATCATATGGTTTCACTCATATGTGGAATATAAGAACCAGTGAGGAAGATCATAGGGGAAGGGAGGGAAAACTGAATGGGAGTTCACAGAGAGGGAGGCAAACGCTGAGAGACCCTTAACTATAGGAAACAAACTGAGGGTTACAGAAGGGAGGAGGATGGGGGTATGGGGTAACCGGGTGATGGGCATTAAGGAAGGCACGTGATGTAATGAGCACTGGGTGTTATGCGCAACTGATGAATCACTGAATATTACATCAAAAATTAATGATGTATTATATGTTGGCTAATTGAATTTAAGTAAGAAAATGTATAGTTAACATACAGTGTTATATTAGTTTCAGGTGTACAATATAGTGATTCAGAACTTCATACATCACCGAGTGCTCGTCATGCTCATCATGACAAATGCACTCCTTAATCCCTACCAACTTTTTCAACCATCATCTCCCCGACCTACCGTCTGGTAATCATCAGTTTGTTCTCTTTGGTTAAGAGTCTGTTTCTTGGCTTGTCTATTTCTCTCTCTCTCTTTTTTTCCTTTGATCATTTGTTTTGTTTCTTAAGTTCCACATATGAGTGAAGTCATATGGTATTTGTCTTTCTCTGACTGACTTCACGTAGCTATATAATCTCTAGCTCCATCCCTAACTCAGAGATCTTTAAACATATTGTAAATATTGAAATATGTATACAGAAGTAAGTAGAATATTAAAGCTTTGATAGAACAGTAGGTACCATGATCAAATCTGTCTAGGATTAAGAATTAGAAATGTAGAAATCTACCCAGTTTAAAAGGAAAACAAAGATTAGGCTAGAAGTCTGTGTTTGTGACATTTCTCTTTCTCCACATGCTTTCAACCGCTTAAACTTAGAAATTTATTCTGATGTCATTACTATACCAGATGTAACACTCTCACAAGAGAAAGTATTCTGTGGGTCCTTGTTCATAAAGATCTCTCTACTTACTAATAAGACTTGGATGCCTTAGGTGAAAATTCACAGAATTGGGCTGAATTTGTATATTTTGTCTGAACACAAGGGCATTTTCAAATGATAAATTGCACTGCATTTGTGTAAACAAAGCACCTTTGAAAGTGGGAAGGGTTCTGTGTACTGTTACAGTGCTGTCTGAGCAAACAAAGATTTAATATGCTATGTTCCCATTTATATTGCTTTCCTAAACTTAGTTTCAGGACTTCCTAAAACTTAAGAAAGAACTACAGACTTGAAGAAATGAGAATTAAAAGCAGGAATTTAATGTACAATAACATAAAAAATAAATATTAGGGAGAGAGAGGGGAAGCACCAGCGTTTTGGGAACCTCAGCTTCCTCCTTCCTGTATTTTTAATGTTCTCCTTTTTTTCTTGGTTTGTCAGGCTTTTTTTCCCCACTGTGATTTTCTATTTTAGAAATAAAAATCACATATGAAACAAAATCCCTGTGCCAATTATTAAAATTATCAATCCAAAAACAATACGGATTTCTCTATCTAAATTGAACTGTTTAATGATCAAGGTTTACACACTTGTGCAGATGATGTGTTTGCTGGACTTTTTATTATATTTTAAAAATGGAATGGAAACAAATTTTTGGAAACCTGATATGTGTAACTTTCTTAGCATTTGTGTACACTAGCCCTATTTAAAGGAATAATGAAGTGGAATAATGAATTAATCAGTTGGGAAAACAAAACTACTTTGCATAAGAATAAAATAGGATGACTGTCCCAATATAGCAGAAGATTGTAAGAATGGTTGCTGGTTATACTGAAAATTTTAATTTGTCAGAAATGTGCCATGACCTAATTAAAGATCTGATGATTGATAAAGAGAAAATGCAATTAAAAAAATAAACATGGGGGAAAAATCTTGAACTCTCTTAAAAAACAAATACATAATGAACCAAATTTCATATAACTTGTTGCAACTCATGAACTGATATTTATTTTTGTTGTTGTTGGATATTTATGTGGTGGTGGTTTTTCAGTATGATTTTCATCTGCAACTATTTGATTTCAGTCTTTTTATATCTTAAAATATGTTCACGTTTTTGTCAAGCTTTCTTGCATGCTAATTCTCTAATTTTTTGTTATTTCTGGGCTTGTTTATATTGATACATTTTTTCTTGGTTATGGACATTTTTGTCTTTTTTTAATTGCTTTGTTGCATGCCTAATAATTTTTTACTGTTCACTAGACATTGACACTCTGTATTGCTGATTGGCAAATTTCACTTAATTCCTGTAAATATGGTTGAAAATTTCTCTGGGATGCCAATAACTTATTTGGACGTAGATCTTTTTGAGTCTTGCTTTTAAATTTGTTAGGTATTTCAGAGCAACTTTAAATCTGGGGGTAGTTTGTTCCCACCATCGAGACAAAACCCTTCTGAGGAATCTGTTAACAAGACTTTCTGTGCTGGCCAGTCAGAGCACAAGTGATTCTTGGCCATATATATCTCAGAGGTTTTCTCCTAATTTGTTTTTAGATGTTCTTTCTTGGTCTTGGGTAGTTGTCCCATAATCATGCCCAAATTAGTACTCAATAAAATACTCAAGGGACCCTTTGAATATCTCTTTCATGCTCTCTTTTTCAATCTCTCTCTCATTGTAGCTCTCTTCTCTAAAGTGTTTGCTATGCAAATTCTAGCTGCTTTGGCCACCCCAAACTCTGAAACCTGCCCTTTCCACTTGAGGGGGCTCTTCACTGAAGCCTGGTTAATTTTTGCAGGCAGAAAATTGGTACAGTCATAAAATTGGTACAGTCATAAAATTTACCTTGCTTAATTTTATTTAGCAATACCTAACTCACAATGTTGTGTCTCCCCTTTCCTGAAAACCATTGTTTCATCTGTTTTATTTATTTATTTATTTGTTTGTTTGTTTGTTTAAGCTTTTTTTTGGCAAAAGATTAAATATAGTACCTATTCCTGTATCATATCTAAATGTGAAAGTCTTGGATTAATAATTTTACAAGTTTATGCTAAGTAATCGCTCAATATAAACAAACTGACCTCTGTAGATACCAATTACACATCTATTTATTGTGACAAAAAAATGAAAGCAATGTGAGGGTTAATTTTTAGAGTGTAGGATAGCAAATTATGATATTTCACATATCATAAGCCCTTACATATTTGTGTATTCCTTGTACGTATCCAAATATAGAATTTTCACTATATTTAGATGATCTCTTTAATGTCTCTTCCAACCGGTAATCCTCATGTTTATGATTGTATTCCTGTTTCCTAATATAGGTCTTAACAGTGATATGCAACAAGTAAATAAATAAGGGGCAATTAATGTAGTTATACTGCATTATAAATAATAAAGGTAAAAAACACACCCATAATAAAGTCAAAAGACAAATGACAAATGGTGAAAATATATCTCCAGTATACTTCACAAAGGTTAATGTATCTAATTATAAGAAGTTTCTTAAAATTTAGAATATAAAGACCAAAAAGGTACAGTAAATGGGTAAAATATGACCACACTAGTCACAGAAAAATAAATACCAAAGCCCCTTTAAAATATGACCTAATTTTACATATAACAAGAGAAAGTAAAAAATAAAAGTATGATTTCTCATTTGTCAGAGTGGCAAAATATCTTGTTTGACAATACATCTAAATGTGTCACTGATGAAAATGCAAAATGCCACAACTCCTATGGAGAGGAACTTGGTGACATTTAGGAAAATTACATATGCGTCTACATTTTAGTACAGCAATTCTACTTCTAAACATTTATTCTAAAGATACATTTGCAAAATGGCTTATGAACAAAGTTGTTTGCTCTGGTGTTACTTGTAATAGCAATGTTGGAAACAATCAAAGTGTCCATCCATAAAGGACTGAGTGAAAGTAAAGGAGAAAAAAATTATACAGTCACAAAATAGAGTAATAGGGTATTATAAAATCATATGTGCAAGATCTTTATGCTCTGATATAGAGTGAAAAAAAGCAAGATGCAAAACAGGATATATTATGTTGTTTTGTGAATAAGAAGTGAACACATACACACCCCCATGGTTATTTTTGCAAAAGACTAATGAATAGCAAGCAGAAACTACTAAAAATAGTTATTACTTATGGGGGAATGGGACAGAATGGAAGGAAAAGGGATGGAAAGAATTCCTGTGAATATATGTATAATTTTGGTATTTGAATCATGTAAATATTTTATATAATCAAAAAGCAAAATAAAATCATAAAGAAAAATATTTTAACTAAAATGAATTGGAACAAATATAGCTAATTGTATATAATTTTGGTGATATAATCTCACAGAGGAAAAGAATCAGTCCAATTATTTATACATTCTAAAAGGATGTCTAAGGACAAAAATAAATGCAAAATCCCAAACTTTACTCCTTTGTGTTATTGTTATCTTATGCATACTTCATGTATAATTTTGGATAGTGTATGTTTAAGAAAATAATTATGTTAATATTGTGTAGGAAATACCTTTTCAGCATAAAGGATAAAATAGTATAAATCTTATATTTGAATTGAATAACGCAATGTAAGTTGCTTTTGTATTTTTATTTTTGAGTGCATGTTCTAACACTGTCCACTGAAAAGGCAATAGCAACCCAGTAGCAATAAGTACTCTGGTAGCTGGATTTTGTTCATTAAATGCCTTTCAACAACAGAAGTAATGAGGATCCTCAGAGAAAAAGCCCTTTTAGGTACTGGGCAGGAAATGCACAGATAAGTTTGGGATATATTATTGAATATAAAGAATAGAAACTGCAAAAGGATTATGGAGTCCATTCAAAAGGCTCCAGAGCCAGCCTGAAGGTACTCTTACTACATTTAGTTGGAATCATTTGTGATTTGAAAAGAATGATTATTAACATATATTGAAAACATCAAATATATAAAAATCCCAGAGTTGACAGATAGAAATAGAAATATATAATCAGAGAAAAATAAAGCAGTGCTTATTAGAGAACACTGGCATTTGTGAGTCTAGCTAATTATGATGAAAATTAATAGTCAAATGTGAAAAATTAAGAATTCTTTTCTCTGTACTTCCTGTATGGACTACATTTCAGGGCTATGGGGGGGGAGTTTTAAAATACAGTATAATTTCAAACAATAAATGCAGAATGATTGAAAGAATTAGAAAGTCACAGTATTGCAGTTCCTAATAAGATAACTGATTTAGGCTATGTTGTGATTTATAAGTACTTATTGTTGCAAATGAGGAGGCACTAAGGTCAAGAAACTTATGCACCTTTACAAACTAGTGGCAAGCAGTAATTTACAGTGAGGCAATCTCCTTACACAGGAGTAAAGTAAGGTAGTAAAGAAAGGAAGCAGGAAAGAGTTAATTGCCCTCCATCCCAGATGGCTTTAATATTTTTGAATGTAAAATTAAATTCCTTTTGCTTGTGAAAAGTTCTATGCTCAGCTAGGAGGCTGCTATGAAACATTAAACACTGTCAGTTCTTACTGTGATACTGCATTAATACTGCATAACATCAATATTTTATATTAAGAATGTTAATTATCCCTGCGATTCTGGAATGCCTAATAGTGCTAAAGTACTAGTACACTAATTTTATTTTTAATTCATTTTCTGTTTTTCTATTGGCTGTTCTCCCTGGATCTGATTCTTCTTCCTGCAGTGAGAAATGAGTTAAATCAGCTCTCACTGTCAACCGGAACAGCCTTGGAGCTGAGTTAATTCATCACCTACTGACAAAAGGTTAAAAATATTGAATATCAATATCCAGAATGTTTCCCAACTCACAGCAATTGTTTGGCAGGGCTGATGTTTGAGCCCTGGTAATAAAGTGCAAGGTTTTGGCATTCTCTGTGTCTGTGAAGTTACTTTCCTAATGTGCTTTATATATGAGCACAATGTAAGTTTTCACTTTGACTTTTCTTTTAACATAGTTGACCTTAAATATACAAATTTTGAAGCCAACACTAACACAGCAACATATACATCTACTTTCACAATAAAAACAAACTTTCACAACTGACTTGGAGAACTTTCAGCTGGATCCATACTGTATAGGCTCAGGCTTATTCACGCTTATCTGACGGCACATTCAGACTCTAGTCACTTACAAAGACTGAACAATAGGATCATTATTTTTTGAATTAATTTAACTCATTTAACATGTGCAAAGAACTCTGTTAGTACTGAGAGAACTAGTGCATAAAATTCTGCCCCCAAACTCAGAGGCTAAGTAAATAGAAACAATGTACACAGACAGGTACACACACACACATATGCTATACAGATGCATTGTAGAGAAAATATATCAAAAATACGGTAACTTAGAAAATATGGTAATTTATTTTTGAGCAGCGGCTATGTCCCATCAAAGTGACTTCATGGAGATTTGAAAATGTAGATAAAGTAATAAACTGGGCTTAAAAATAGGTAAAACTGTGGTCAGTGGAGATGGTGGCCATCTCCTGCGTTTCCTGCATCCTTATACAGAGAATACAGTGTGAAGAAATGTGTATGAGAAAGTGGATAAAAATATTCAAGTTCCTATTTGACTTTTCAAAATATAGTGGGCATGAATGGAGAGGCAACAAGGTCCTTGATCACAAAATTGTTAATGATAACAGCAGCAATAGTCATTAATTCTGCAGAAAGTGAGAAACATTTGGGGATGGTTTAAGCCAGGAGCGGTTCCAGGGACCCTAAAGAGGAGGAATCTTCCACTCAGTGACATCTAGACTGTATGGAAGTAAGGAGATTTTATAAGTAAGTAGTGATTATGGTATTCTGGTGAGGAATAATGAGGTTCAGATCTAGGATTGTGTCATGGGAAACTGACAACAGGAAACAGGTAATACAGACTTGGAGACAAAATCCATCTGATTGATCTTGGGAGGTAGAGCAAGTAGAGTGAGATACAATCAGGCTTAATGACTGCTAGTGTATAAATGATCCTCTGGTGCTACCTGGAATGTGAGAGAGAGAAATATATGTGAGAATATATGGAAATTTACCTGTGTGCATTTTTAAAGATATATATATATATATAGAGAGAGAGAGAGAGAGAGAGAGAGTACACGTGTGGGGGCGGGGCAGAGGGAGAGAGAATCTCCGGCAGACTCTGCCCAGAGCCCAACGTGGGGTTCTATCTCACAACCCCAAGACCATGATCTGAGGCAAAACCAAGTTGGGTGCCCAACTGACTGAGCCCCCAGGTGCGTTTTTATAGATGGGCGCGGGCACGCATGCACAAACACATGCAACTGATGGGAGTCGTCAACTAACTTAAGAGAACCAGTAAAAGGATTACAGATTATTTATAGTTGTTGAAAATTGATAATCTTAATCAAAATAAAAGTGAATTTTAATATGTATTTTATGATTTTTTTCCTCAAGAGTTTATCAAAATTTGGATAGAAAATATTTTACTTACTAAGTTTATTTTCTCTTGTTCTCTTGTATACAAACATCAACCATATTTGCTTTATTACATGGTTGGAAAAGCTCCTGTTGATTCTTTGTCTGGAAGGTTTCTAATACCAGGGGTTCTTGTAACAGGAGAACTTCTAGTGAGCTCCAGTTATCAGTTTCTTAACACAACCACAAAACTGAATTTGGTATTTTGAATTTATCCAGTATCCTGCAAATTATCTTTGGCATTATATAGGATATAAAATGATATTTCTGTAGGGCTTTAGAGCTGTTTAGGGCCTTAATCTCTGTAAAGCCAAAATAAACACCGGTATCTATTCTAGTGAGGTCAAAGATTTTGGTTCTTTCAAAATTTTTGCTGTTGCAATATGCTTTGTGGTATCATGCTTCTTTGTACACACTTGCCAGTGTTTCTAGGTCATATTCTGTGAGTGTAAGTCATAGGTCATGCATTATCAACTTTATTTAAAAGTGTTAAATTGCTCCTAAAGTTGTAAGACGGGGTTATGACATATAGCTGCTACTTATTGTTCCCTGCTTTTCCAACCTACTCTTCTATTACATATTAAGAGAATGCACAGCAGCAGTGACTCCTAGAGGTCTGTGTCAGATATCGGATTTAGTTTCATAAATACGGCTGTTCAACAGTGCAAAAAATTAAAGTGCAGTACTTCTGTTTGCTCATTTACTTTCTTTGTCGCAAATCTGTGAGTTTATCTCAACAACTCTATTTTTCTAATGAAGAAAGAAAAATTGTGACACATGAAGAAAAGTAATGCAGAAAATGAAACCTCTGATAGCAGTGTTACACTGTGGCAAAACAAATGTCAGAGTTGTCAATATTTGAGAATTCAATAATATTCTGCCCACCAAAGTGTGGGAATGAAGGAAAAGGTTGCTTCTGAGAATGCACCTACAAATACAACATCTAATTGATCATAACAGAGACACAAAATTATCTTATTCAGACTTCAAGCTGGTAACATTTGATTGTATTTTTGGTAAATTCATATGTAAAACATCTAAAGAAATAACTCATCAATACTTAACAGTATTATTACCACTGAAGCATAGGAGGTCTAAATTCTTTTGTGTTGTATAGCAGCCCTGTCAAGGAAAGAAAGTCTTAGAACTTTGTTATTGTCCAGAACAGTAGCAACTAACCACACGTGGCAGTAACAGTTAATTAAAATTAAATTTAAAAAAATTCAGTTATATTGTTCACATTCCAACAGCTCAGCAGTCAAAAGCAACTAATGGTTATAATACTGGACAGTATAGAGAACATTTCTGTTGTTACAGAGAATCCTCTTGGACAATGCTAGCTTAGAATATAGATTTCAAGTATTTAGATATCATTATGGAAATGGTTGTAGCTCACTAACTTGCTGTATTCTAATCACATTTCTAGAATTATTCTCACTGTGGGGTAAAAAAGATATCCTAGCATGGTGCCATTACTTACTTGAGCCACTTGACCACTCTGGCTTTAAACCATGTCACTAAACTCTACTCATGTGGTCATTTATCTCCTCATGTTTAAGTTTTGTCTCTCAGGATAGAGTGAACTGTCCAGGTGGTCACAATTATGCCAGGCCTTATTAAAATATTTTGTATTGAAAATAAATAAATTGAATATCTGATTTGATGTTGCAAGTGTTGATCACGCCAATATGTGTATTCCGCCCCCAGGATCAGTTCTCTTGTATCTTGCATGTTAATATGTTGCCTCCCTGGCTTTAGACATCAGTCTTGTGCTTGGTTATTGCTCAGTGCACCCGAGAGGCTGTGCCAACTTTTACCATATGTAGTATGCATTCATTAAGGATTTGTTGGCTACAGCAGGTGAATAGGTGCTAAGGTTATATATAAGTATGCAGTTATAAAACGTCAACCAGACATCGAGTTGTAGAAACACAAATCCAGGACTCCTGAGAGAGGCCCAGATCCATAACTCCAACTTTTTTGTTTTCACAAATAACCAACCACATTTTCAAATTAGGAATACTAACTGAATTAGTTATTTAAATTACTGAACTACAGATATCACAGTGCAGCACAATGGTAAAAACAGAAACCCCCATAAATTTTAGAGTCTGAGAAACAATTGTGCTCTTCCATTTATTCCTGAATGACTCATAACAACTTACTGAACCTCTCCGTACTTCTGCTTCATTATTTGTACAATGAAAATTATAATATTCTACCTCATAGATATAGCTTCAGAATTATTTGAAGTAATGTTATTAAAGTACCTCCAATATTACCAGGATCACAGTAAACATTTAATAAATAATGGTAGTTATTATTAGAGTATATTAAAACATTCATCATAAGCCATCATTATTAAAATGTACTTTATTTTATGAGACTAAACAGATGAATGTTGAAGTTCAGAAAAAACTTTTAATAAATTAACAGTAAAATAATAGGAATTCAAACTGAGAGTTCTAGAGGGGAAGGGGGGGTGGGGGGATGGGTTAGCCTGGTGATGGGTATTAAAGAGGGCACATTCTGCGTGGAGCACTGGGTGTTATGCACAAACAATGAATCATGGAACACTACATCAAAAACTAATGATGTAATGTATGGTGATTAACATAACAATAAAAATTATTTTAAAAAATAAAATTAAATTTAAAAAATAATAGGAATTCACTACAGTCCTGGATTAATAATCAGAAAAAAAATAATTCTCAATGCCTGTCAGGTTATGAAGTAGATGGAATACTTGAATGGCAAAGATATTTTTAAAATCCCTAGTAAAATTCTATCAGCAACATTTATTTCCTATCATAATGAAGGAGTCATATGAATTAAAAAGAAATAACATGGTAAGATTTTTTCCAGAAGATAGGTGAAGCAGACTTCATTCATTCATTCATTCATGCAGCCAGTCATTCATTCATTCATTTAGTTTAGACTATATATTTTTTAAAAGATACAAAAGTAGCGAAAAGCTCAAATGGAATGGTTGAAATACTCATGGAAAAGTCCTTAAGTTGTTCCATTTCAGTTTGGTTGATTTTGCTTGCCTCACTTCTGGAATTTCCTCATTTATCCTCAAGGCCCTTGCTGATTTAATCAAGCTCTGCTTGTTCAGTCATTTCAACCCGGTGACTTGCATATGCTGCTTTCTTTATAAGGAACACATGTCACCTAAGTTATTCACCTGTTTTACTCATATTCACCATTCATAGATCGATTAGGCATAACCCCGTCAGGACCCAAACTTGACCACCTCCTTTTCCCCAATTTGGGTCAAGTTTCTCTCCTTTGCCTTCCCTTTGTACATTCCTTCACAGCATCACTTTGCATTAGTTGGGTTTTGTTAGATTTTATTTAAAGTTTCCCTTGTGTACTTTATTATTAATTATTGTGGTAGATATGTGACCCCCAACAGTATTGTCACCTCATTGAGGTCAGCAGTTTTATCTCAAGAATTACCCCCTCTGACTGACACCTGGGAGGCACATAAATATTTGTTAAAGATATTAATAAGGTAGGAAAGAACTAGAATCTCTAAGGCAAAATGACAATATTTCTAAATCAAGTGACTATGAAGTAGCAAAACATCTTAGATAATATGAAATTTTTAATTTATTATTTTACATAACTGAAATGCTTTCTTGTACCTTATTCCCTCAAGTTTTGTTGGTTTAAATTGAGAAAATTTCTCTAGATATGGGTGAGCTTGATAACTGTAATGTTTTATTCTCAGTTTTGACCATATGAATTTTAATTTTTGTTTTTGTTAAACCACTAGGCAATGATGTGCCTGCTTTCCAATTAGGGGAAAGATGCTTTTTACATAAATTGTAAATTTGTCCATTAGGAGACATTTTCCAAATCCTTACAACATTTCAACATCCAGTGAACTTCTAGGAATCTACAGTAGCCATAGATGAAGAATTAAAACATTTGCTACTCTTGAAGAAAACACTGTCCAGTTCTTGTCCATAAGACCAAAGCTGGTTGGCAGACTACAGTCAGAAGGCGAGAGAAGTCACTGTGTCCTGTCAGTATGATGCTTGACATGACAGAAAGCACCTTATAGTTCTCTATTACACTTTATAGTTCTCTATTACTGACACTAAATGGACTAATACAGGCTAGAGATAATCATTTAGTTGTTTGTTTTTTTTTAATAAAACCATGTGTGTGACTTTAAAAAAACTTTATTGAAGCAATTACTGACATGCAAAAAGCTATACATATTTAATGTACACAACTTGATGAGTTTATAGATAAATATACATCTGTTAAACCATCACCACGAGTGTTGTCAATATATCCATCACCTCCAAAATTTTCTCCCCACATCTATCTATCTACCTATCATGATAAAAACACTTAACAGAAGATCTACTCTTAGAAAATTTTAAACTAGGGCACCTGGGTGGCTCAGTTGGTTAAGCGACTGCCTTCGGCTCAGGTCATGATCCTGGAGTCCCGGGATCGAGTCCCGCATCGGGCTCCCTGCTCAGCGGGGAGTCTGCTTCTCCCTCTGACCCTCTTCCCTCTCATGCTCTCTATCTCTCATTCTCTCTCTCTATCTAATAAATAAATAAATTCTTAAAAAAAAGAAAATTTTAAACTATACAATACAGTGTTGTTAAATATAGTCTCTATGTAGTACAATACATCTCTAGAACTGACTCATCTTGCGTAACTGAAACTTTGTGCCCTTTGACCAACAGTTCCCTGTTTTCCCCTCCCTCCAGCCCTTGGTGACCACTATTGTGCTCTCTGCTGCTTTGAGTTTAACTATTTTAGGTTTCCAATATAAGTGAGATAATGCAGTACTTGTCATTCTGTGTGTGGCTTAAATCACATAGCTTAATGTCCTCCAGTTTCATCCACGTTGTCTCAAATGTCAGGATTTCCTTTTTTTTTTAAGATTTTATTTATTTGAGGGACACCTGGGTGGCTCAGTTGGTTAAGCATCTGCCTTTGGCTCAGGTTGTGATCCCTGGGATCTTCAAAATAAAGATTTTATTTATTAGAGAGAGAGAGAGAGAGAGAGAGCAGGAGAAGGGGCAAAGGGAGAGGGAGAAGCAGACTCCCCACTGAGGAGGGAACCTGACAACAGGGCTCGATCCCAGGACCCTGAGATCACGACCTGAGCTGAAGGCAGACGCTTAACCTACTGAGACACCCAGGTGCCCCAGGATTTCCTTCCTTTTAAAGTATGAATAATATTGCATTGTATGTAAATTATGCAGCCACTGTGGAAAACAGTATGGAGATTCCTCAAAGACTTAAAAGTAGAACTACCATATGAACCAGCAGTGACTTGTGGGCATATATTCAAGAGTACTGAAATTAAGATCTCTAAGAGATATCTGCACTCCCATGCTCATTTTAAAATTATTCACAATTATTTAGTTTAGATGGCAAACTTTTTTTTAAGATTTTACTTATTTATTTGACAGAGAGACACAGCGAGAGAGGGAACACAAGCAGGGGAATGGGAGGGGGAGAAGCAGGCTTCCCGCAGAGCAGGGAGCCCGATGCGGGGCTTGACCAGGACCCCAGGATCATGACCTGAGCTGAAGGCAGATGCTTAACGACTGAGCCACCCAGGCACCCCTAGATGGCAAACTCTCTAAAGTGACATTGGAATAAAATTTTAAACATGGATGTAAAGTAAAAGATCAGCCTTTATAGGAAAAAAAAAACCTGTTTTTCTATCATCTTTGATACATTTTCTAAGAAAAAAATCCTGTTTTTCTATCATCTTTAATACATTTCTAAGGGATACCATTTATGTCTCTTGTATTAATTATAAAGCATTCCTAGAAAAGAAGTCGAATTCCTGAATGACTTTTAAAGATTCAAATACACTCCTCTGACCTAATTTTTATTACTATAGTATCTCTTCCAACGTCATAGTTACTCTCATTCCTTGATTTGTTATTTTACAGTATGACAAGATAACAATGTGACTACAGTGAGTGTTAAACAGGAAGAATCATAGATTAGATGAAGAGTCTCTTGCAAAATGTGCAGTACTTGGAAAGAAAGTTCTGTGTGTGTGTGTGCGTGTGCATGTGATTGATCAAGCCTCAGTGGCACATATGGCAAATTTGACAGAGCAGATCATTTTTTAACATCCCCTCCTGTATCTGACAAAATTATTTTTAGTAATAATTATGTAATGAAACAAATAATATGTGTAACCAGAGAAAATGCAGGCAGAGAAAGCTTTCTTATATTGATCTCTGTGTATGTATACTGAAGGCAGTAAAAACTAAAAATAAGTAAAATTTAGTAGTACATTAAAAATAAGAAAAAAGGAAAATGGTTATAGTAATACATGATAATTACCCAGTGTATTTTTTGAAAAGAAAAGGACAAATCTTAGACCTATAATGGTAATGAATAATAGGATTTCTGTTTTTGAGTATTATCCAAATATGCCAATGATTCTTTTTAATTGATCTTAACAAACTTATGTTCAAGTGACTGTCCAGATTTGTCAATCTATATTCACTCATGATTGAAGAGTAATTTTTATTCATTTTAAACACAAAAGCTTTTGGAAATGCAAATTAATAAAATCAAAGCAATAGGTAACAAATAGGAAAAAGTCAGTAATGAATACATTTCTCAAAGATTCATAAAAATGTCATTTCACAATACATTTCAAAAATGGAAAACAAAGGGTTTTTTTTTCCACTTTGGTATCATTTTGAGTGGCTTTCATATATATTCATGTTTATATTAGTTTTCTGTAACAAATTACCACAAACGTAGGGACTTAGAATAACACAAATTTATCATATTACAGATCTAGAGATTATAGCCACAAATGGGTCATACTGGCTAAAATCAAGTTGTTGGCAGGGCTGTTTCTCTCTGGAGACTAGGAGAGAACCAGTTTCTTGGCTTCTAAAGGCTCCCCGCATTCCTCTACTGGTGGCCCCCTTCCTTTACCTTCAGAGTCCGTAATGCTATTTCCCTCTGATCAATCACTTCTTCCTTTGATCTCAGCAAGGAAAAGTTCTCTTCCTTTCAAGGATACATGTGATTAAATTCCACCCAGTCAAATAATCTAGGCTAATCTTCTGTCTTAACCCGTCTTAAGGTCCTTAACTTAATCGTATCTACAAAGTTCTTTTGTCATCTAAGGTAACCTTTTCACAGATATCAGAAAATAGGGTGTGGACGTCTGTAGGAGCCATCACTCTGCTCACCACAATAGTTTAAAAAGTAATAATAATAAGTTAGCTACATTGAATGGAAGTATTGAAGTAACTCAAGCTCTGTTTCTTAGTCTTTAAAGTCAGTGCGCAACTATTATTTATTTCAAAGCTACTGTTTGAATGCAATAATATGTTAAGAGGTATGTTAATTATGTATGGTAATAAGCAGTTAACAATGTAACATTAATTAGCTTGATAGTAACAGCTATTTCACTCTATATACATCTAAACATCATGCTCTACACCTTTAATATGTAAGATTCTTATTAAAAAAATGAAGAAAAAATAAATGCTATAGTATGTATACATAGACAATAGGCTTCACTTGAAGTGGACTCAAATGATTCTAACGGGGCACAAACTTACCTCAAAAGAATTGCATATGGTTGAATCTGCCTCTTTGGAGGGTGATAATATAAACAGAAGTTCTAAAAAATGTGCAGAATACCATGATATTTAAAGATAAGTAATAATATGTGTTAATTTGAGTTTTACATACTATATTATAAAAACAACCGTAGCAATAACAGTTTTTCAGAATTTAAACCAGTGTATTTTTTAAATAAATACTTTATCACTAACATTGCTTAGAATTGCTGTAGAATGATGGTAATTAAAAACAGACTAACTTTTGGTCAGTTGTATCACTGCTTTTAAATTCTCAAAGGCCAATCCTATATAATGCCTGTGTTCTTATCGGAACACTCATCTGCCCGTTTGGGTGCTCCATTGTCTAACTTTCCGATGACATTTGAATAAAAGTCATAGAAAAGGCACAGATGAGAAAGACAGAAGCCTTATTAGCAATCCCGAACATATCCTGGCCAAAGGATAGAACAGGTTTCTGCAAATCAAGGCCAAACCCAAGCAAGGTTTTATTCTCTGGATAAGACATACACTGCATAGTTCTCTACAGGTCACTCTACCAAGGAAGCAGCAATGTTAAGGAATGCCAAAGACTCTTGTAAACTTTATGGGGAGCAAGTACATGGTTTAGCCACAGGAACTAAAGGTAACTACGATTTTGAAGTGCAGTTTTTAACGTTGAATTTCTTTTTCCCTGTGAGGGTTGCTGTTCTTGCTGGGTTTTGTTCCTTGTTTTTTTGTTGAGTAATTTGCCTAGGCTAGATCTGTGAAATAGGTTTCTCCTGCAGCACTGGGAAGCTAGTTTTTCTTTAGTTTTTTGTTTGTGTGTTTTGTTGATAATATTTTTAAGCCTGTCCTCTTAGGGCTTATTCCTGTATTTGTGTAGCTTTGTGGCCAGCCAGTGATTGGACAGTGTTGTTCTCCAACATTTAGATCTAGTAAGACATCCATTATCTGATGAGTCTTGGATTGCTAGGGAAGTGCATTCAGGGTTTTCATGGCTGCCCTGCCTTGTACTTTTCATGGAACTCTTTTGGCCTCTTCAGTGAGCAAAAGCACATGTCAGAGTTGGCCAGGAGTGTTGGGTTAATTTGAGGCCTCTCTGGTCTCCTCTATGCAGGTGTACAAGCTCAGCCAGGTACATATTTCCCCTACTCAAGACAGAAACCTCAGGTAGATATGGTGGCCTTCCCTACTCACTCACCTCTGAGATCGTCACTTCTGGGGATAATACTGCTGCATCATCCAGTGCTGGAAAATGAATGAGCTTCCTTATACCCTAGCAGAGGGTCCTCTTAATGGTTAATGCCTACTAATAGGGCATGGAGGGGGAGGGATTGTTGAGAGCAAGCCTAGGGGGAAAAAGACCACAGATTCCCTATGTTCTTACCCAAGTTCAGCATTTTTCAATGCTTTTTAAATTTTTATCAATGCTTCTGCGATTATTACATGCCTCTGAGCCATTTCCAGAGCACCAGAATGTTTTTGTCAGTTTTATACAGCTTTTTAATTGCTTCTTGCAGAAAAGATTTTATGATTGGCTCACTTGATTATAGTCACTATAACCTTCTTCCTGAAATATATCAAGTATGCTTTTGCCTGGGTCTTAGTAAGTACTCTTTCCTCTGTCTGGATGCTCATCTCATATGGGTACTTGGCATACTCCTTCAACTGATTTGGGTTTCATCTTCAGTATCATTCCTACTGGGAAAGGCATCCCGCCTATACAGTTAGTTTCTGCTCTGTATCACCTTCCTCTTGCTTTATTTTGCTTTATCCCATTACCATTTCTTAAACTACATACTTATTATGTATGTATGTATGTATGTATGTATGTATGTATGTATGTATTCCCTGACATGATAGCCAACTTTTTTTCATTCATTGCTAAATTTCCAAAGCATACAAATAATATCTGGTACAGAAGAGGTGGTTAGTAGGTATTGAATGAATGGATGAGTTAATGATTGAGTGAACAGAGTAAAAAAGTAAATGATAAAGCACGGTTTGACAGAGGAGTTTTTCCTTTTTTGAGTTAGTACTGAAGAATACTAAAAGGAAAAAACTGGTCTATAAGACTGAGTCACCATTGTGATTTTCCATTCCTAGGAGTGTCTGATGACTTTAGAACTAGTCTCTGAAGAATCTTTTCTTTTATTCTATGACTTAAAATGGATTGACGGAATTTCTATTTCTTAAATGTGGCTGAGGGTCCCAAAGTTAGAGTCACTTTATTGGACTAGCATTGAAAAATCATTATTTTTTATACTCAAAGAACTATACAGTGCACAGTTCTCTGCTAGTTTAAAAGCACTACAGGAATTCTTTATTATAATGTAACCATAAGATAAAGTTGATATCTGCTTCAACTGCTGAAAACTAAGTGATGGTGTTGCGTATTAATAATTGTCTGAGGGTATTATTGAATAGGGAAATATCAAGAAAACAAGAGTAATGCCCAAGCAGGAAACAGAAGGCCAAACAATTGAAACATTGAATGAAACAAATAGTGTAGGTGCTATATCAGATACATCAGATGTCAGGGATTGGTAGCAAAGAGGAGGCGAAACTAGTAGGGATGTTCTAAATCTTCAAAAAGTGGTGCAGATGAAATGTGCCTTCTCTTTTCTGTGTATTTAGCATGGCTTGCAATAAATTTTTACCAGTACAGTAAGTTGAACATTGAGTAACAAAATGATCAGTAGTTACTCAATGAACAATTCAAGGGGAACAGGAGTAGGGATGAAATTGTTAGTTTACATTTTTCAGTAAAAATGAGTTAATACTATATAACAGTGTCAAGACACATTTAGTTTTAAATTAATTATCTGAATTAGAAAAATATTTTGTGTATTCTGAAACAGGATGTTTCTGTAACTTGCTAGCAACTAAGCTGTTGACTCATTTAAGTGGCCCTTTTGGGGTTTTCAGTGCCTCTTTGGGGACTTTTTTGTCCCTGCAGGGTGTTCCTGAATTTACTAAATCAGCTTGAAGCCATAGAATCTTTTTTTTCCAGATGATAGAAAAAAGTATTTCAAACACATGTAGCATATTTTAAAGAAGTTCCAATGCATCAAATTTTGCAATTTGTTGCTGCCTTGGAAAGCAGTTATTTAGAGAAATACTTAACAGTTTCATTCAGTTACCTCAGATATGATGTGGGCCATTTTAGAAAAAGAAAAAAAGTGGCCCAAAGTATACTCTTATAAATGTATCCAAATGCAAAGAGAAAAATGTAATTGGTTATTGGATGCTACATTCTAATAATATGGGAAATCCAGTTATTTAGAAATACTAGTTTTATTGTACAATGTAGATAAAAACTCTACAAATAAATTTTCAATCTATCGGGGAATATTTTGCATATTTAATTAAAATATGTTAGCGTAGACACTTGTTTACCATACTAGTGGTTATTTACCATCAAAAATTACATAGAGGTCCTCCTTTCCCACCGAGTGGAATATAAAACAAAGATAGGAAGTATCTCTTGCCAAGAAATTTATGGATCTTTAGAAAGGGAAGTTATTTATAGAGCACTGTACCAGGTACTGCAACCTTACATATTTCACAGCCTAGTCACTCAAGCCACAATCCAGGTAAAAGATATAATTCTGTGACTCCCTGTGCACTATTTTTGTGCATTTCATCTTAGCAACTGCATCACTTTAAACCTGCTAACCATAAAGCAAACCATTTGCTTGTATATTTTCTCTTTTGCTTTCACATGAAATAATGCCATTTCAAGTTTATTGGGATCTGGGGATTAGAAACATTATGCTAAAGCCTCATTTAACCAATATAACATTTCACAATTCTGTCCTCAATTCCCCTAAACATTTGTCATAAAACAATACATTTTCAGATCCTATTTTTCATATAAGAGAGCATTCTGCCTATAAATGAATTTGCATTTTACTGAAACATTCTAATTAGTTCAACCGTGTGTGTGCGCACGCGCGCGCACGTGTGTATCATGGGATTACTGTGATCTAGATTTTGAGTTGATTTAAAAAAATCAATTTTGTTGTCAAACTAAAATGTAAAACATAACAATTAATGTTTCTCTTAACATACTAGGTTGGTAGGGACTTTGTATTTCTTCCAACCAAGTTTCTCTTGATAAATTTGCATTTATTAAATAAGGCTAAAACTAAGCCAGAATTAATTACTGTCATCAGCAGCTTGTCAGGTTTGTGCAAATGGAGAATAAGAATTCTAACGAGCCTATTTAAAAAGATTTTTCTTTTTTAATCCATCCTTCTCTTTGTAAGCAGGGAGATTTAGAGTCTCAAAAAATTCTCCTTCATCATGTTGTTTTTTTTTTTTTTTTCCCATGTAGAATCAGTCAGCCAAATGGGACAGTGTCAATGAAATCATGGTAACCTGTGTTTTGTCTCTCCTAATATTTCCCAGAGGAAGAGCCTGGGACCCCAGAAAACAAGTGGGGGCCATTCCCATTTATGTATCCTGCTGCTGTGAAACTGACAGATCAAACAAACAGACAAACTTCATCTGTTTCCTGCTGTTGTTACATTTCTTCCTATCCCTAGCCTTCTGGAACTTCATAATCTGTCTGGGTGTTACTCACTCTGACACGGACTCACTCTGACAAGGGGGCTCCACTTCAAGCCACAGCACTGTTTCGCCCAACAAATTGGATACTGGTAATTCATATGTGAGAAAAGGAGCTTCCTACAATCATATTGTAACATTCTATTGATAATCAAGACTCCCCCTTCCTAACCTGCCCCACTTGACAATGTAGGAACTTAAGAGTTTTGGCTGGTCTCTGATTGACTACAATGTTGCTATATCCTGGGGCAGTCACTTCTGCACTGTTTCAAAATGATTAAGGAAAGGGCACCTGGCTGGCCTAGTTGGAAGAGCATCTGACTCTTGATCTCGGGTCGTGAGTTCAAGCCCCACATTGGGTATAGAGATTACTTAAAAAAAAAAAAAAAAACAAAGGAAAAAAACCCTAAAAACTTAAAAAAAGATTGTGGGATACCTGGAGTCCATAATTATGCAAGACATCCACATGTATTTAGGCAGTAGTATTATGGAAGCTAATAGCAAAATGACCTATGCTTTAACTAAAATGCCAAAAAAAAAAAAAAAACAGCATTAATGGGACTATCTTGGAGGTCATTAATTCCCATCAAGTTATGTATGATGAGTAAAATAATTTTACTCAATACCTCTTTTGATATGGTTCTGGATTGCACAACATAAAAATTTTAAGGTTTTAAGTTCTTCTCTTTATCATTTTGAAACATTTTTCAGGTGTTCGTTTGTGAGCTTTACTCATCTGAATGTGTTAGGGACAAAGTTTGGGGGTTTGTGAGCCAGATAGAAAACAAATTTAGGTAGAAAAAAAGTACCTTCTCAGCTTATAAAAATGCTCTGCATTCAGCCACGTACCTAAACATAGCAGGAAGAGGAAAAAAAACAGAATACATGATAAAATATAAAACAGAGTAAGAAAATATGTACCATTTTCCAGTCATTGAATGGACTGCTTTAATAATAGCTATTTTAATATCATAAGACTTCAGGGATATCCACTGTCTTCATTAGGGTGAACAACTTTGGAGTATTGATTCTGAGTAAGGCATAATATGAAGACTTTTGCATGCAACATTTCAATTATTCACCTAACAACCCAAATTAGGTACAAATGTTATCACCATTTTATAGTTTAGGAAACGGGGTCTTAGAAAAATTATGTAAATTGTGCAAAGTTCCACATGATATTCAAACCAGCTTTCCTATGCTAGCAATGAACAAGTGGAGTTTGAAATTAAAACTAAATACCATTTGTCTGAGCATCCCCCCCACCAAATGAAATATGTAGGTACAAATCTAACAAAATATGTACCAGATGTATGATAACTATAGAACTCTGGTGAATGAAATCAAAGAAGTAAATAAATGGATAAATACAGTATGTTCATAGATAGGAACACTCAATATTATCTAGATGCCTGTTATTCCCAAATTGATCTATAGATTCAGTGCAATCACAATCAAAATTCTACACCTTATTTTGTGCATGACGACGTGTTTCTAAAGTTTATATGGAGAGGCAAACAACTCAGAAAAGCCAACACAATATAAATGAGAACAACGTTGGAAGACTGA
This sequence comes from Eumetopias jubatus, assembly GCF_037043125.1. NCBI lineage: Eukaryota > Metazoa > Chordata > Mammalia > Carnivora > Otariidae > Eumetopias > Eumetopias jubatus. Next base: position 167,599,116 of record NW_028274809.1, on the reverse strand, counting down.
CACTACCTGACTTGAAGACTTACTCTAAAGCTACCAAAATCAAGACAGTCTAGTATCGGTGAAAGAATAAACAACTAAAACAATAGAACAGAATAGAGAGCCCAGAAATAGAGACTCACAGATATAACCAACTAATATTTGACAAAGGAACAAAGGCAATACAGAGGAGCAAAGATAGCCTTTTTAACAAATTTTGCTAGAACTGGATGTGCACATGCAAAAAAAAAAATTGAGACACAGACCTTATACTCTACACCAAAATGAACTAAAAATGGATCACAGATCTAAATGTAAAATGCAAAACTATGAAACTCCTAAAAGATAATAAAAAATTATGTTGGTTATGGTGGTTATGTCTTGACTTTTTAGCAACAACACCAAAGATATAAAGAAATAATGGATAATCTGGACTTCATTAAAAATAAAAAATTTTTCCTCTGCTAAAGACAGTGTCAAGAGAATTAGGAGACAAGCCACATACTGGAAGAAAATATTTGCTGACACATCTGATTAAAAAAAAACTGTCATCAAAAATACTCAAAGAACTCTTAAAACTCAACAACAAGAAAACAACTTGATTAAAATTTGATCAAAGACTTTGAAAGACCTCACCAAGGAAGGTATGCATATGGCAGATAAGCATATGAAAAGTTGCTCCATATCACATTATCAGAGAAATGAAAATTCAAACAACAGTGATATATTTCTACACCTATTTGAACGGCCAAAATCTGGAACACTAACCACATCAAATGCCATGACAAGGACATGAAGCAACAAAGACTCTCATCATTGCTGGTGGGAATGCAAAATGGTACAGTCACTGTGGAAGACAGTTTAACAGTTTCTTCCAAAACTAAACATAAATTTACCATACAATCCAACAGTCATGCTCCTTGGTATTTTTCAAAAGGAGTAGAAAATTTATGTTGACACAAAAACCTGCCTACAATTATTTATGGCAGCTTTATTCATAATGGCCCAAGCTTGAAAGCAACCAAGGTGTCCTTCAGCAGGTGAATGGATAAATTCAAAACTATGGAATATTATTCAGCATGGAAAAGATGTGAGATATCAAGCCATGAAAAAACATGGGGAAACTTTAAATGCATGTCACTAAGTGAAAGTCAATCTGAAAAGGCTGCATACTGTTTGATTCCAACTATATGACATTCTGGAAAAGGCAAAACTGTGTGGACAGTTTATGGCCGCTAGGGGTTGAGGTAAGGGGAGGGGATGAATATTTGGAGCACAGGGGATTTTAAGGGCACTGAAAATACTCTGTATGATACTATAATGATGGATATGTGTCATTATACATTTGTCCAAACCAATAGAATGTCTGACACCAAAAGTGAACCATAATGTAAACCATGGATTTTATGATGTGTCAGTGTAGTTTCATAGATTGTAACCAATGTACCAGTCACTGTGGTGGGGGATGTCGATAATGGGAAAGTCTGTGTGTGTGTAGGGGCAGGGAATATATGGGAAATCTTTGTACCTTCCTCTCAGTTCTGCTGTGGACCTAAAACTGCTCTAAAAAATAAAGTTAATAATACAATAATAATAAAAATAGAGAAAAATAATTTTAAAAAATTTTAAAATGCAGGATTTCTTAAAATTCATCATATCAGTTGCTAGTTATAAATAATAAAACATTTAATGTTCATAAAATATATTCTTTTATTTTGTATCCCTAATTATCTTAATAAAATGGTTTAACATAAGACATGATGGGAGATTAAAAAGTCATTTAATCATCAATGGACATAAGCAAGGCCCATAAATAAGCAAGAGTCTTTAGAAGTTCAGGGAATCTATAAAAACTTACAAAACTAGTTCAAATGAGAATCTGGTAGCAGGCCTGGGTCCTTCTAATCTGCCAGCTACTGAGAACAATAGAGGTATTCTGAGGTCATTTATTTTGCTTCTCCTGTTTCTTTTTAGGATTGACAAAACAGGGAGAAGTGGTTAAGGCCATGGGCCCTTGATCAAACATGTAGTAGAAATTTCTCCTCTGCTATTTATAAACAACGTGTCTTGGGGCGAGTTACCTCATATCCATTAACCATAGTTCAGTGATCTCATATGATCAAATACCCCACTTGTTTGTTGTTGTGCAGCTCATATTAGGTTATGGAAATAAAATAATTTAATGCATTACCTTACTTAGCAAGCACTGCACAAATGTTAGCTATTATTTTTCTAATCACCTCTGCATTAAGGCAAATGCTGTATTTATTGTGTATATGTGTAAATATATAAATACATGTCAGTAAATATTTATTGTGTACTTAACTATGCCACTAGGAGAAATAAAGTGTGTATAGCAGATATCTGTAATATTACTGACAGATGTGATTGCATTTTATTTCTCTGCAACCTTGAGATGACTGAAATATCTGAGCAAGGGACAGATGGAGAATATATAGTGCTTTGGTCTAACAGGGAAGTGGCTACTGACAAATAGCTTTCCCCACCCCCCAGTATCCTTGTTTGTTCAACAATTTTGTTAGAGTAGATTCTGATAGTCTGGTTTGAAATTAGAATCCAAAAAACATCTGATTGATCCTAAAATTATATTTTATTAGGCTGGCCTAGTTTCAAATCAACTTCTACTTCCAGCAGAAATTTTAAGTAATGCTTAGATTAAATGCATGTTTTAATTTTTGTTTTTCAGTTAGGAATTTTGTTCCTTTATATGTAAAACCATAAAATGAAATCCTCTGCACTTGTCATGGGAGTTATTTTATCTTTTTCAAGGGCTTCCTAGTTCTTTGAAAGGAAACTAAACTCCTGTTTTCTCCTTCAGTTGAAGTAAGTAGAAATTTAAAACTGGATTCATATTCCAAAATGTTCACCTCTGGTAGTACTTCCCACAGCTCAACATGTGACTTAGTGTAATATAAATTATTCATTAAGTGAAACATTCTGATCTAGCAAGCTTTATTGCTGTCATGAGAGCTGGAGTTGAAAACCTGCTTTGCATACAAATCATAATAACTACAAATCAATGTATCCTACTAAGGCGGAGGGTAAGTCTACATGGTAAAATTCCCTGTAACTAAAAGCACAAATATGAGAGATCATCAAATGCAACCTTTGACATGAGTGCCTAACGACAGTATATTCATTCTGAATGCATGAATATAGTGCTCCTCACAGCTTATTTATTTTCTTCTCCCAGTTCATGATCTCTTTGCTGTCCTCCAAGATTTTCTGTCATTTTATTCTTTTACTCTACCCTCCAATACATTGCTAATTTTTTATATTTTCATTTTTAGCCTTCCTTCACAAGTCATTTATATCCTCCCCCAAACCAAAAAACTCAAAACCCAAACTCTTTAATATTTTCAGATTAACCTATAATATCTTTTCATGATAAAATATTCAATAACACTTCAACATTGGCTCAGCTGTGATATGTGAGGAACATTTATGTGAAGGATGTGTTCTTATGTAGAGTAAGTGTGCTATCCTTTATTTAAAGGTCAATTTCTTGATGGCAGAATATGTTAAGACAATATCTTTTTCAAGTCATCATGTTAACAAAGTTTTCTGTACATGAGAATTTTCTAATTTAAGTGTTTTGCTGGACATCAAACATTTTCTTATTTCCACTATCCATTGTGCCAGTAAAAATATCTTCATACAAGGGTTTGAAAGGAAAATTTGTGAAAAAAGAAAAACTTATGATAGCGATGAAGATTTATAGAGGGCTTGTGGGGAAAATATATAGACACTGGATATGGTAGTTGAATGTGTACTTTCTTACTAGTTAGGGCTTTGGTCCTAAATATTTTATATAGTTGCCCCTCATTGTGTCTGTAGTTATATATATATGATATATATATATGTAACATATGATATATATATAATAGATGTAGATAGATAGATAATGATAAATGCTATGAAGGATGAAGGAAACAAAAGCAGTAATGTAATAGCCAGGGAAAACGAAGGGTTAGGAGCAGGGATGAGCAGGGGTTGGGGTTATTTTAAATTGAGTTGCTGTAGAACTGAAGAGGTGACTTTTAATTGAGGATCTGAAAGAAGGATGACATCATCACCAATGCAAGCACTTTGAGGCAGGGTGAAGTTGTAAATGCGAAGTTCTAAGGCAGGTGCTTGGTGGACTAATGATAAGTAATATGGGGAGAGGATAGTTAAATGAGAAATGAGTGAGGGAGTGATAGGAGGCTAAGGAAGTTGTATATTAACGCAAAGAATTTAGCTTTTACTTTTAGTGTAATGAAAATTTAAGAGGTTTTTGTTTTATTTCATTTTATTTTACAGTGTTCAAACTTTTAAGGAATATAGTCAGTGATAGTATAATAGCGTTGTATGTGACAGATGGTAGCTACGCTTGTGGTGAGCAGAGCATAATTTATAAACTTGTTGAATCACTATGTGAAACTAATCTAACATTGTATGTCAGCTATACTCATTTAAGAGGTTTAAAAAGAGGAGTGACCTTGTCTAAGTTTTGAAAGTATTACTCTTGCTGCTGTGTAATGAGTACTTGAGGAGTAAAAGTAGATGCATGGGGGCCAGACAGAAGGTTATTGCAGTTATTGAATTAAAGAATGAATGTGGCCCAGCTTAGATGGGTGGCTGGGAAGATGGAAGTGGATGGGTGCTAGATACATTTTGAAGATAGAAACAGATTTAGTGACGATCCCAGATGATCCAGACACTTCTCAGGGAGTCAGTGACTGCCATAACATCCTACATGTACCACTGTACTCTTTTCATCTTTTTTCCCCCTAGACACTAGCAGATATCCAATACCTTTGTTTCTTCTGAAGACTTTCCCATTTCATATTCTTACAGTACAAACAAACTGAGGATTATGGAGGGAGCATTCCAGTGAGTGCTGGAGCCCACTCACTGAGTAAAACAGGCCAGTCCACCCATAGAAAATATACAGGGATTGCACTCTTTTACACAAACATCCTGTGGTACATGCAGGATGTGGTGGTAGTTACTGACTCCCTGAGAAGTGTATGTCTGGGACATTTCTGTCTCTGCACCTGTGTAGACTAGACACACATGTTTCAGAGTGGGTTCTTTTCTTTCAAAGGAAATGTTCACTCTGTCCATTGCCAAGGACTTATGGAGGGGCTACTTAGAATAGAGGCATGATGTTGTGTGTGGAAAAAGGCAAGTGGTTTACTCCATCAGAACTAAAATGACTGGGAGATCACATTCCATAGTTAATCTGTGAAATCAGATTTTTGTTCTGTTTTAAATGGATCCTTCCATTCATAGTGCAAGTAATTTATGACAAAAAGATTTTCAAAAACTAAAATCAAAAGTAGTGGTTTACTGTTTGCTTGTGTTATCACATTAATTAGGTTAGGTAAGGATGACTTTTTAATTGATTTAATTTAAATCGTGTGAAAGGGAAACAGTCCCAGGAGCTGAGTACATCTGTCAATACAGAGTAAGTTAAACTATGATGATTTCAACTGCGGAGCATTTCTGTGATTAGAATGTGCAACCTAAAAATACACTTAATTGTAAATCTGAGGTATCCCTACCAGTTTATTGTATCTTTTTTTTTCTTTAAGTTTTTTTTTTTTTTTTTTTAAGTAGAATGATTGTCTTCTGGAGCTCCTAGGTTTTCTTTATTTTCTCCCCCTGCAGTTCTCATAATTTGGGTTTGTCCTTTGTGGTATCTACAAAAATTCTGGAAATTCGAAGCATGAATTTCCTTTTAATCTTTATTTTTCCTCTTTAAAAATTACATGGCACTTTAAATTTGATATGTTTACAAGACAGCGTTTCAGCTGCAGCTCAGCTTTCTTGAATCCTAATAGCTTGATGTAAGGCTTTAATAAAATCTGCGAAAAAGGGTAAAAATATGTTTGCTAACCTTTGGAAACACTTGGTACAGTATTTTATATCTGTGTGTACATATTTATATCCTAATATATATCTTTGAGATGCAAATGATTCAGTAAGTATTTATTAAATAGAAAAAGTCACATAGCATTAATAAGATTATCATTGTTTGAAAACTAATCCATTTGCATTTATTTTCTAATCCTGGAAAGTCTTCAGAAGATGAATTTATTGCAATTTATCTTTGTCAGTCTTGGCAGCAGTATTTCTTTGCAGTCTTTAAATCTAAGATCAATATATATTTTCTCCATGCAGATACTTAATTATAAGGGATCTACTGTATAAGGGGTGTGTGTGTTTGTGTTTAATTAATGCCTTAAAATGAAATATTGTGAACTCGATTATTAAAACACTGAAAATGTGTTTTGGTTAGATGATGACTCTGTTTATTAAAGCTAACTTGCATATTAATTACAATTTTAAATAATGAGATTAAGCATAACTTCACAATATAAAAACATACCAGATATAATTTAGCGCTTTTTTGAATTTGTGTGTGTGGTGCTATATTATGGTTTTATATATATAAAAGCATTATTATAACTTGTTTCTCCCAGTATTGAAACAAAATCCTGTTTATTTAATTCTTTTGCTCCTTTTTCTCTTCTTTTTGCCAAGCTTCTCAGACTAATTATCTTAATTTTTTGTTCAGCATTTTCCTTTTTTTTAAATTCCTCTACACACTCCAATTTGAATTCCACACAAATAGAATTAATAGCTCTCATAACCTTTCTTGACAATTCCGTGTCACTCAACATAATTCCTTTTTCTACGAGTTTTATATTCTCTTCTCCTGAATTCCATAACCACACTCAACTTATTCTCAATTTTTCATGGATTTGTTTTCTAACCACGCTGAAATGTTGAAATTTTTATACTGCATTCTGCTGCAATCATGTTTTTATAACTCTTACCATTTTATACACTCCCTGAGATTTTATCCCAGCTCAAGACTTCCATTATACACTGATGAGTCACAGGGTTATATAACTCCACCAAGGTCTGTCTCCAGAATCCCAAATCTATTTTTTTTTTTTTTTGGCATTACTGTGCACCTTCACTTGAATATCCATAAAAGCACCTGAAAATCATTACATTCAACATGAAACTACCCCCAAACCTATATTTCAATCTTGATATCTCTCTGTGTAACTTGAATAAAGGCAACCCATACAATCAAGCCCCAGAATCAGAAATACATAAGCAACTCTGCCCTTCCTCATTGCCCATGACAGAATGAACTCTCATTCATCCCCCTCTCTGCTTGCTCTTTGTCACTGCTAATTCTGCTTTCATTATTAATCTATACCCATAACTGTTCAGAGCTCTTCTCTCTGCCTTTAGGTTTGAAAACTTCCAATCCACTAGTTTTCATTACTATTCACAGGGTTCTTTCCAACTTGAAAATCTCATCATGTCACCTTAGCACTCAGACTGTTTTAACTGGCTATCTTTTGCTTTCAGAGGAAAAAAAAAATCAAAATCTGAGTCATGGTTAACAAGGCCCTTTGTGATCTTGTCTCTGCATTTAATACAATCTCAGCTACGTTTTCTCTACTCTTTAATTAAAGAATGTGTACTCTAACCACACCAGTGTTTGAATGCTATTCCCCACATACATTAACTTTCTCTGTTACGCCTTTTTACATGTTTTGTTCATTTGACAGAAAGTTTCCTCTACCTACCCCCCCCGCCTCTTTTCTACCAGTACAAATTCTTTAAGAGGTTTTATTTTTTTCCAGTCTCAATTCTTTTATTTAATGGTTGTCCATGTACTCATTTATTCATAGTGCTGGTTCTGAGCCCTTGCTAGGTACCTGGAACTATGTAGGATCCTCCGCGTTAGCAGTACACAAGAGATATTACCCGTGCTCTTAGCCTTTCTCCAAATCTGTATTGAAACAAACCTCCTTTCTGCTGCAGTAACATTTATTCCATCCCCTTTTTATACGTTATAGCCATTTTCACTTGTAAGCCATCCTTGGTTTGATTTTTCAGGGCCCCGTTATACTGTGAGCCCCTTGATGGCAGGGGTTTTTCTTTTTCTTTCTTTTTTTCCCTCCCCAAATAAACACAGTTCTTATCTCAATGGCTGATAGAGATTAGGCACTTGTCAGTATTTATGAGGCAGTTGAATAGCAATTAGTAATTTCCAATTGATGTAATATTATGCAAACCAGCTTCTGTTAGATATTGTTTTGATTTCTAAACAGCTAATGGAAAACTCTCTGCAAAGTAAATGTAAAGGCAGGAAAATTCTAAAATTCTAAACTTCCCAGCTGGGATATATTATTTCCAGATTGCTCCATCTAAATACTGCTCTTTAATGTCTACTTCAAATAATTATATTTCGGGAAGCCTATACATGATGCAGTAGTCACTGCTACTTTCCTTCTGAACTCAGAGGAAGGTTTGCAGACGCCATGAAATTAGCAATTAATCTATGCTGCTTTCTTCTACATGAAAGTATTGCTATCACTTAGTAATGCTGGCTGTTTCTTCCTCAGCAGTCCAGAAACAGACAGCTGCCAGTTCTTAAGATCTGCTCATTTGGTTAAGTTATGTTTTCTGCCAAATCAGAGGAAAGTCTAATATTTTTTTCTTTTATGTAAACTGTTCTCTCATTTGTTCACAGCCTATAACTCCACCTAATCTGTATTGTTTTCTACCTCCCTGTGGTGAAATGTGCATGGCCCTTAGCACAGAGTTCAGCAGCCACTGAACTGTCTGTAATATGGAGCACAAGTGAGGGGGGCTGAGTTCTTTATATGCTTCTGTATCCGTTCTTCCTTCAATGGGCATTTAAATTGTTGCATGTCTTGGCTGCTATAAATAATGGTGCTATGAGCATGAGGTGCAGACGTATCTTCAACGTAGTGTTTTCATTTTCTTTGGATATATTCTCAGAAGTGGAATTGCTGGATCATATGGTAGTTCTATGTTTAATTTTTTGAGGACCCTCCATATGTTTTCCATAGTGGCTATACCAATTTACAATACCATGAACAGTGGATGAGGCTTCCCTTTTCTCCACGTCCTTGGTATTTGCTCTCTTTTTGTTGATGGACATTCTAATAGGTGTGAGGCAATATCTCATTGTGGTTTGATTGGCATTTCCCTAATTATTAGTGATGTTGAGCACCTTTTCATATATGCCTGTTGGCCATTTGCATATCCTATTTGGAAAATATCCATTCAGGATCCTTGCCCATTTTTAACTGAATTATTTTTTTTTCCTATGGAGTTGTATGAGTTCTTTATGTATTTTGGATATTGACCCCTTATCAGATATATGGTTTGCAAATATTTTTCCCATTCTGTAGGTTGTCTTTGCATTTTGTTCTTGATTTCTTTTGCTGTGCAGAAGCTTCTTAGTTTGATGTAATTCCACTTGTTTATTTTTGATTTTGTTGTTTGTACTTCGGGTGTCATATCCAAAAAAATCCCTGTCAAGACCCATGTCAAGGAGTTTTTTTTTTCCTGTGTTTTATTCTAGGAATTTTGTGTTTTCTGGCCTTATATTTAACTCTCTAATCCATTTTGATCTAATTTTTTGTGAGTGAGGTGTAACATAGGGGTCCGGTTTCATTCCTTTACATGTGAATATCCAGTTTCCCCAGCACCCATTTCCTGAAGAGTCTGTATTTTCTCCACTGAGTACTCTTGGCTCCGTTTTCAGATATTAGTTGACTGTGTACACATGTGTTTATGTCTAGGCATTTAATTCTGTTTCTTTTGTGTCGTTTTTATCCGTTTCTTTTACTTCTGGTAACCATGACTGGACTTACAAATGGAAAAGTAATGAAAGATCAAGAGTCTAAGTAATTTTGTTTTGAAATTTGTGTCTCAGGCTGCCGATTTCCATCAATCACTATTAAGTTTGTGGCAGATTAAAACTGGCTGCAAATTCATTAATTCTCTTCCCATTGAGAGGTGGAATCTCTGTCCTGTCCCCTTGAAGTTTGTTAGCTTGTGACTCTCATTGTTAGAGTAAGGTGAAAATGATACAATGCCAATTATTGGGCTAGCCTCTAGGAGAATTGGCATCTACTGGTTCCTTCCTTTTGAGCTCCAAACCATTATGTAAAGAGGGTGACTGCCTTCTTGGAGAGAGAGCACTTGGAAAAGCTGAGACATCTTGAAGAGGGAGAGAGACTCAGCTGATTTCAGCCTTGCAGATGGTTCTTGCAAAAAAGCAGATAGGCAAGGGAAGCCTTCTCAAACAGTGCCCAGCCGCTCAGTGAAAACTGAATACAATGGAGATACCCCCTTGCTGACGCTGTGTGGGGCAGAACCGCCCAGTCAAACCCTCCCCAAATTCCTGACCTACAAATCTGTGAAAATAATAACATGATTATGGCTTAAGCCGCTGTATTTGGGAGTAACCCATTATGGAGCAGTAGGTAAAGGAAGTGATGTCCATCGTATTTTACGTGATATTACATGAATATACTGTGTTTGTTGCATATTGTTACTCACTTAATTTTTTTCTCTGTGTGGATTTATTTCCTTTAATGCTGTTCTATAAGACTAAAATGTGTCTTTCTCAAAAATATTTGGGTACTGTGTATTTTTCAGTAAACTTAAAAACTTAAGGCCCTTTCCTTAGGTTGTGATTAATCTATAGCAATTGTGAAACTAAAGTTTATAATGACAGTTAACATTCAGATATATTATCTGTATGTTATATAACATTTTACTTTGAAAGCCCTATTGCTCTTTTCTAAACAATTTTATTTTATGACCCATTCTTCCTCCCAGTTTTCAGTATTTTGTATTCAGAGTTTAGATATTTTCTTGAGTCACTATTGTTATGACACATGGGTTAGAGGTAAACAGAAAACAGTAGTGTGAATACTACCTTGAATTCATTACATGAAACTGGTTATAAGACAAGGGGAAGAATGCTTCCAGTAGCTGGTGTTTTAAAAGGGGAAGAGATGCATGACAATTGTATAAAAAGAAAAACAGAGTAACAAAGGAAAATATACCAAAGGCAAAACGTACATTAATCAAAATACGAAATATGTAGTTTTATGAAGCAGTTTTGTAAAATTACTTATCTTAACCTTTCTGTGTTGGTAAAATAGTTTCTGTCTCAATTGCACCTTCATATCCCTAATCTGCCACTTCATCTAGTTACAAATGCAGAAAACTGATAGACTTACAAATACTCATTAAGCCTGGCCACTTCACTAGATCTTCATTTTTTTGAGCTCCATTCTATATGTGTAATGATGAAATGGGGAAGTTTCTTCCTTATTTAAAGTGACAGGCACATTTTCCCCTCTAGGGGAAAAAAATTTCCAAAGTCACTTGTGGGGTTAAAAAAGATTAAAAAAAATAAAAGGAATGCGTTTCCACTTTTTTAAAGAATACCTGTCCTGTAAATGTTGCATATGTTTCATGCTAAAAAGGTATAAACAATAAAGAGCCAGTCATATTAGCAATAGATGCTAGGTATTTTCCCTGAATGATGGATTTTCTGAGTTTTTTTTTAATTTATGGTTATTGATGATTAATGTTTAGACACTTTCTTTTTTGTCATTATTATTATTACTTATTTGATTATAGCATGACATAGGCGATTATTATCAATCATGTAGCAAGTTTGTTTAGATTCTTTAGGATACAGTATCAAAGCCAGAATACGTTAGTAAAATATCTGTGTGCATGTTTTTTTTAGACATGTTGCTTTTCTGGCAGAAATAGTAAAATTATATTTTGCTGGCAGTCTTTCTGATTTGCTATCATTTACTCCTGTAGTCATCATTTTGATACAATTTAACATTTTCTTGAAAAGTCTTGATCAGAGAAATTACATGAACACTTCTTTCTACTAGACTCAAAACACTATACTGTCAGAATTGATGAGTCATCCACTTTATAATTTTTTTGTCAACTTTCATGTTTTAATGAATTGATTTCTGTCAAAGGCTTTACTGGTTTTAATCAGCAGTTATCATTTTTGAATAATAAAATCAGTAATACATTTGTATAATATTTTACATTTTACTGAGTACTTTAGGGAACACTAAACTCAATATTTCCAGAGAGAAATAGAAATTCTAAGATCATTATTCTCTTTGATGTGAGTAACTTAAGGTGCATTTAGAGTGCAAAGAGCAGATAGTGGGAAGAGATACATGAAAGCTCACAAGAAAGAAAGAACTTCTGCGTTTAGCAGTTAATAGCGACCTGTGAGATCTCACTAGAAGAAGGTGAGGGCTGGACAAGAAAGAGATGTTGAATAACAAGTCATTGAACAAGTCAGCATGAAAGAACAAATGAATCTTCATTCCTGAGCTGTTCATGCAAATGCCACAATATGATTTTCCTTGCCTTGGAACCCCGGGAGTTTTATGAAATTTGAGTAAGACCTTACTTATCCCTACCTTCAAGGAATTTATTGTTCTGTCAAACAAATAAGATTAAATGTGATAAGGTTATACTACGGAGATGTAAAGTATTTAACATGAGCAAAGGAAGGAGTTTCTGAGCCTGATTGGGGCAGTTAAAAAAAAATCTTCAGAAAGGAATGTTTCAACCTGTGTCCTGCAGTTTGGGGTAGGAATTGAGCATGGTCATAAACTGAAGAACAAGCCACAGTTGCAAGAAATGCAAGTTGTAATGGAGAATCTGAAGAATAGGAAGGAGCCTAAAGGGCTCTTGAACATGCGGACAGAGTACAGTATTGAGTTGAAAAGAGAATAACTAGAAAAACCCCATTTAAATGGCACCTATAATTTTGAGGGTGTGCTGCAGTTCCTTCAGCGTTGAGGTTTATCTGATGCATAAATTCGACTCTATCAGGCAGCTAAATCCCAATAACAGAAAAGAAAGTATCCAGTTGCAATTAGCTAATGATGCTAGATAACAAAATCATAATAACTTCCCGTACCTAGATTACATGCTTACTAACAACCATCTTATTAAACATTCTCTTCACTTGTAAAGGAAGCGAAAGCATTCCTAGTCAGCTTTGCGTTCAGGGTGAACTTTTTTAAAAAGAAGGCAGGTTATGGGTGCCTGGCTCAGTCGTTAAGCGTCTGCCTTCGGCTCAGGTCGTGATCCCAGGGTCCCAGGATGGAGCCCCACGTCGGGCTCCCTGCTCGGCGGGAAGCCTGCTTCTCCCTCTCCCACTCCCTCTGCTTGTGTTCCCTCTTTCTCTGTGACTCTCTCTGTCAAATAAATAAATAAAATCTCAGAAAAAAAAGAAGGCGGGTCGTGTAACTCCTTTGCTAAGATCCCACCATCACTCCTTCTGGTGGCCCACAGCTCCTATACCGTCTCTCTGCCATTACACATTTCCTCCCTGGCCCCTTCCTTACCACCCTTCCTCTCTTTGCTGTTCCAGCTACACTAGCCTCTGACATGCACACGCGTGCTTTAGGACATCTGCCGAGGCCGTTCCCTATGCCTGAGGAACTCCTCCAGTTTTACTCTAATCCTGGTCTGCCTTTAGATTTTGCTGTGATATTTCACCCCTTTGTGCAGTTTTAGTATCTGGCCCTAAGATTGTTCTAATTTAGAATGGGAATTAGATTAAATATGCCTCCCACCACCCTTGGCTGTCTTGCTATGTGCCCATCAGTTCATTATCAGCCAGTGCTATGTAGGCTGCTTCAAAATATGGGTGTGCCTGAGCAATATTTGGTTAGGTCCAAGCGAGTGAGGCTGAGAGTGTGTTGTGTTAGATTCTTTAAGTTACAAGGAACAGAAATTAATCCAGGCAGTATGTTCCTGTGACAATTAGTACTGTAGTGGAAAAAAGCATTGAGATACCCTGTATTCTGAGATTGAGCTTGTGGACCTAAATCTAGGAACAAGACAGGAATCTTGGTGAGTGGACAGAACTCGGGAGAACCTGGAAATAAAGCTTCAGGGAAGGCTTTATGGAAAACAGGAGATCACAGCAGAGCTGGGCCTCATGAAGGCTGGAATGTAAGTCAGAAGCTTTCACATTTTTAGGAACTCATTTTATCCACCCTTCTCCATCATTCCATCCCACACCTAGAAAAGATTTCCATGAACACTAATAAGTATCTGATAGCTCTTCTCTCCCTGATTCCCCTACTGCTGCTACCAATAGCTAAGTAGGTTTCCTATCCCTACATATTTTTTAGCTTGTGATCTTTCAGAGGTTCTCCTAGGGATAATTACTGAGGCCACATGGATTCTTTAGCCCGCTGTTTTCGTATGTTTCAGCCTGTGCTTTCATCATCAATTGGGACTCTCTCTCTTTACCTCTAACATTTAAATTCTTCAGGAAAGAGGTTCTCATTGGTTATTTTTGTTTCATTCTCGTTTTTGTTTTTTTTAATCCCTGTATCCTGCTGGGAAAACATCCTGCCCCTGACCATTGAGAAGTCATTAACTGACCTGATTTCAAACAGGTGTCCCACATCAATGAAGCCATTTAAGTTGAGGGATTCTTTTGGGTGAGGGCAATACAGAGGCATCTGCAGTGCTGTTTCCAAAGCCAGCAGCATCAGCATCACTTGGAAACCTGATAGAAATGGAAATCCTTAGGTCTCTCTCCAAACCTGCTGAATCAAACTCTGGGAGTAGGGTCCAGCAACCTCTGTTTAACAAGCCTTCACTGGCTAGTATTTCTGAACAACTTACTTATAAGGGGCTTAAGGATGTAACTGCACAATGGTCTGTTTAATGTACAATACATCTCAATTTTTGGAGGATGTTAGTACCACTAACCAACATAGAAATTGCAAATAAAGGGATCCGTTTTCAAAGTAAGGAAAAGAAAGTCAATTTGTCTCATATTGATTTCAAGTTTCCTAAAGGGATCCCAGATGGAGGTGTACAAGAGCCAGTTTGATTTCTAACCTGTCGTGTGTGTGTGTGTGTGTGTGTGTGTGTGTGTGTGTGTGTATCTACAAATATAGAGTTTTAAAACATCACTACATTAACAAATTACAGTTCAAGGTAAACATGGATAAATAAACCATGGGTCAGTAGGCAGCTTAAAATATTCATCTGGAGCCAGGCAAATGAAGAATGAAAGCAAAATTACAGGGATAGTTCTGATATAATCAAGGTCCCAACTCAGCTAATTTGAGTTAATCAGAAAAGGGGAAGATTCTGCACGGCCCTGACTTAATAAGTGAAAGCTAAAAGCCCTTAAAGGAGAGCCTGAGCTCCAGCTGAAGTCAGAGGACCTATTGCTGACCCATTGCCTGAAGCTGCCATGTTGGAAAAGCCCACTTGAATAGGAACAGTGATAGGTGGACGCTAGAAACTGCCAGTGGTTTTCAGGATTCAAGAGTAACCTCTGGGCAACATCTAGTAAAACCTCAGGGCTCTTAGTCATATAGCTACAAGAAATGAAGTCTGCCAAACACCTAAATAAGCTTGAATGAGGGTTCTTCCAGCCTCCAGATGAGAGTAGAGTCCAGTTGATACCAGTGGAGGAACCAGGGAGCCCTGTGCCCAGACCTGACCCATACACAATGTGAATTAATAAATGTGTGTTATTTTAAGCTGTGTTTAGGTGGTAATTATTCTGCAGCAATATAAAAATAATATATCAGCTTCTCAATGCATTTAAGCATGTACATATATATTTTAAGTGCAATCTATATGCATGTATTTGGAAACAGGAAAAATAGATGTTGCTATTATCTAGTTTTCTT
The DNA here is from genome assembly GCF_037043125.1 of Eumetopias jubatus. Lineage (NCBI taxonomy): Eukaryota > Metazoa > Chordata > Mammalia > Carnivora > Otariidae > Eumetopias > Eumetopias jubatus. The sequence goes on along the minus strand of NW_028274809.1, from coordinate 167,583,553 downwards.
TTTATTCTTCCTCCACCCTCCCTCCCTCCTGTCTTCTCTCTCCCCTTTTCTCCCTTCCCTTTTCACACCATGGGAGCGGGGAAACCTTGCAAAATAACTCTGGTGGTATTTTAAAGTTTGTTAGGATACCAGTTGGCTGAGGGAACCAATAAAAAAACCAGAGATTTGCAGGAAAACCTGTTCTTAAGTCTTCATAACACTTAGAAAACCCTTAGGCCAAAACAAATACTTTCTGTTGCCACATAGAGACCCTTATGAAAGGTGAATACATAGCTATCAGGCTGGAATTCACACTTAATCAGTTCTGTATTAGAGGAATATAAAGATAATCTTACACCAAAGAAAAATGGGTGTGAAAGCAGATTGTGGAAAAAAGAATATACACATTCATTTTATACTTTCTGATCCTTCTTTCATCCCAGATTTTAAAGGCACAAAAACAGAGGAACTACCGTTTAAGATACTGTTTTTAAAATACTTTATTCTTTTAAGATCCTTCTCACCTCAAAAATATCTTTGGAGAAGGAAAACTCTTTAAATATGCTTGCCATACCTTTCTAATGAGGCAGTAAGTTTGCCTCCACTTAATTTTAAGAGTTTTCCTGCTAATTATGAAAGGAAAAATTGACAGTCCAAGAAAAAAAAATACATGTGAAAAAGGAGTAAAATTTCTAGAATCTTAAAAATGCCCTTTTAGTCCCTGTCACTGATTTATGGCTTATGCGCTCTTTAAACATTGGTACCCTAGTCTGCGTAACCCTGGCTGAAACCTAGGTCTGTGCCATTTTATTCTCTTCCTCTTATGCTGATTTTATATTTGTTTTTCTTTATAACGTGAATTGTGTCTTTCTGCCAGAATCCTACCATGTAGATATGTTGGCACTTCACTTTTGGAGATGGTTAAAACTGAACCCACATCGCTTCTTTAGCTCCTGAGCACATAATTTAGGATAATTGTTTGTCTTCAAATATTCTGTGACAAAGATCATTTGTCTGGTCTGGAGACCCAGAGTAGTATCAGTTTTGGTCCAGTTAAAATGTCCTGTAACTTATATGTTGGTTGCCCTTAAAATTACATTTTTCTTTCAGAATTCCCAAAAGGTCAGTCTTGCAGCTACCCAGCTGTTTCCATTATATATTCAATAACAACAAAACATTCATGATGTCTAAAACTGAACTCTCCGTTCTCAGCTTTCTCAGCTATTTATACAAATAACCCATTTGCCCAAGCCAGAAACCTCACTGGTGCTCACCCTGGAAGTCCTATAGATCCCAAACTCCTGAGTCCCCCCTTGTCTACATACTCAGTCCGTTACTGACCACCCCCCCCTTCCATTTGCCTCTGAATAGCTCACAACATTGCCCTCCTCTTCCAGGCCTTTCTTCTTATTCTTACTGAGTTCAACTTTGGCAAAAGCCTGACACCTTTCTTTAAGAGAATCCACATTAGCACACATGCAAAGGGTCAGAATCAAATCCTAACAATAGGTACAATTTTGTCAAGCAACTTTTACAATGTTAATGTTGAGTATTGTATCTTAGAGATATTATGAGTCAGAAGCCAATAATATTTCAATGTGCACATCATTAAAACAATATATTAGTAATTCAGAATTTTAATTGCTGCTAACAAAAAAGATCATGCAAGCCAGTATTTATTGAGCAATTAATATATGCAATTTGAATGCATTATCTTATTCTCCCAATAATCATACCACATCTTATTAAAAGGCAGTGTAGCTTTGGTTTAGGGCATGGACTTTGGAGTGATACTATCTGAGGTTGAGTTATAGCTTTGCTAAAACTTAAAACTTTTGTGATCTTAGAAAAGTTTTTAATTCTTTGGTGTTTCAGCTTCCTTCTCCATAACATGGGGATGGTGATAATTGTACCTACTTGAGCAGTTCTTTCTTGGAATGTAGTACACACTCAGTGAATTTTAGATATTTGTATTACCTTTATTACAAAATTCTTGGAGACTCAGATTCTTAAGTAATATGCCCCAAGTTACACAGGTAGTACAGTGATATAAACTAGGTTAAATATGTTTTATTTTAGAACACATAATTATAATCTCACTGCTTTACTGTTTCCCTACTGGCATAAAGGCTTGGAAGTACAATTATCAAACTGTTCTTTTTGCAATAAAATATACTTTTTCTTGTTGTTGACTTATTGTCAGATCTTTTTTTGTCATGAAATTTGACATATTTAAGATTCTTAAGCATTACATTAACATTTTAGAAAGCTAAAATAAAGTGTTGACTGGCATTTTCCTTTATTACTTCCACCTGGGAAATGCATGTGAAAATAGTATTTTATTTAGCATCTATGCTGTCCATTAACCAGGTCCAAAAAAAAAATCTTCTGAAAAATTATTTACAGTTTATATATTTAGACATTATCATTTTAGAAATAAATGTTAACCTCAGCATATTTAGAATATAATGTGTATTCATTTTGGTTAAATATTGCATACCTATGACTAAAAGAGAAATTTAAGATTTAATAGATTATTTTATAATATCTAAATAAACAAATGACATTTTGAATTTCCATCCTCTTTGTTGATCATTTCTTTACTTTAAATCAGTTCCTATTGTTTGAAGCCATAATGAAAACCAAGACTTATTTTGATTCCTATAATTTTAGTAATCATCATGTTGGTATGAAATGTATTTATCTGTGTTGATCTTCATCAGAAGGTGGGAATGACAAGGCTAATGACATTTAATGATGGTGTGAGGATAGTATGTTGGGGAAATCTAGAATCAGGGGGTCAGAGGAATGCATGCAGTTTTCTTATATTTTGACCGTCCTACAGTGCTCTGCATTTAAATGAGGGTGTAGCTTGTGCTCTAGAGGGAGACCCTGCCCTTCCCTGCCACTGTGCCCTTTATATATTTATAGGGAAGTTGGTAGGGGACAAGGGAGTAGCTAAGCCATCATGTAATAAAGGAACTGTTCCTTCCTGGAGAGTGGCTGGTTTCAGAATTTAACATCAATATATATTTTCTTTTTTATGTCTAGAAAAGTAACTCATGTATGTAGTTTAGGAAAACATCAGTGAAAGATATATTTAATGATACATCGATAAAAAGATAAATAAAACAGCAACATTCACAACAGTTAAAGCACACTTAACACTTAGTCGAGGCAGATTGGGGAATCCATGCAGCCAGGAAAATTACCCAAATATGCTGCAGGGAAGAATCCACCAAAAAAATTCTAGCCACAGCTGTAGGGAAAAGAATCTTTGGAGGAGGGACACTCAGTGACTGAAGACACGAGTCAAAAAGTGGAACACTTTACATATGTCCACATTCCATTTATTGATAAGCACTTATTCTCTTGTGACTTCAAAACAGGCTGTGAAGAGATTCAAGCAGAGAAGTGGTGCTGTTACTATGGGAAAAGAACAAAGCAGATTTGATGGATATTATAGAATTCTCCACTATAATTTTTAATTTCTTTAAGTTGTTTTTCCTCCTGGTAATTAACTTTATATTTATAAATAGTACATTTATATTCTTATTTCTTGATTTATCTGGTTTAGGTAATATATACTGCAATACTATAGTACATTCCTATAGTAATAATAATGAAAATATTGTAAGTAACACCCTCTATGATCTATCCTTCCTCCAATACTGTCATATCATTATATTTAATTTCATAAATAAATGTTTACATCATTATGAGTCTATAATGCAGAGTCAATAATCTTTTTTATTGAAGGTTTGCTTTGAATTCATAATTTCCTCAGTTTTTTATTTCACCACTAGTATTATTGGTCATGTACATACTTATCTCTATCCAGGTGCTTCTTGCTATTAATGATCATATTTTTCCACTGTGTGAAGTCTGCCACTTACCCAGACAGTTCCAGTCTATTTGCTAAGATAAACACCTACTGTTCTTAGTGCACTTTCCAATTTTGTTTGTTACTTGGTTTTCATGGGTCCCATTCTAGCTCTAAGGATTGAATGATGATTGAATATTGATTACCAGTCACGATAATTGCATTCTCTTTGCCAGTGGTTAGTTTTCCATAAACCCATGTTAAGCACTCTTATCTAATGTGGACAGGTGGAGATGGTGCTAGGGAAAAATTCCCTAAAAAGCTGTGAAACAACAGCTCATCCCTTTTTGGCTTTGGATCATGCCATTTGAGGACAGGATAAAATCTTAATGAAGTTTTTGTGAACTAATTCTTCATATTAATGCATCACTTCTTTCAAAGTGTTTCCAGAGAAGTTCTTCTCAGATATACTACCTGTGGTTGCCTGAGGGTATGTGTATTTTTTTCCTAGAGTTTGCATGATGTTTTAGATGGCATTAAAATGATGTGTTCTAAGTTATTTTCCTTCAACATCTTCACACTTTTACTCCATTATCTTAGTACATCTTGGATTGCTCCAGAAAGATGTGATGTTAATGTAGTTCTCATTTCTTTGCAAGTAATTGGAGTGGGATTTCTTTCAATTTTTGAAAGACTGCATTTTCTTTGATGTTCTTAAATTATGTTTAATTGGCATAGGGGATTTTATGTATGGGTGGTTGAGTGTGCTTGTGATTGTCACTCTGTGAAATGTTTCAAAATATTTTCTAATAGGAAAATTCTCAATCATTAAAGTATAACTAATATATTTACATATTTCTCTTCTTATGAGTCCCTAAATTAAAAAAAAAAAGATGGTTTGACTTCCAGTTTCTGGTCTGACATGTAAGGAGCTTGAAGTCCTCACTCTCTATCTGCACAAGAAAAAAGCTGAACAAAGTGAAAATCAACAAATCTGATAACCTCACAGAATTAAGATTACAGGAAAAATTGCTGCCTAAAAAGAAAGGAAGGCAAGTAGGAAAACTTCAATTTTAATTGACATATTGCTAGAGGCTCAGTGCGGACAAGCTTGAGAATTAAAATTCCCTGGGTGAGGGGAGAGGCTAATCTTACAGGGCCCTCTGCATGTTCGTGAATTTTACCTTTAGGAGGCCTATCAGTTTATAAGAGTGAACCCTGGAGGAAAATTCCTTTCTTCTGGCAGGGGGAGAGAGGAAGTAGCCGTTTAAAATATATCCAGAGCGTTCTGTTCTTTTTAAATGGACCATCCCCAAGGAAAACTGTTTTACCAGACCCTAATCTATTGGGGTTTTAGTAGCATAACTGATCTGGGGGTGGGACATATCTAACACTAACTCCCTTTAGCCTTCTACATGTGGGAAGAGAAAATACCTATCCTCATGCCCCCTTTGCTTTCTTACTACACTGAAGGAAGGAAAAACCAAACAAACTAAGAAACACTCATGAAAGTCACAATCCAGGGCTTAGGTTCACTAAAAGAGTGTGACCTAATTGTAGGACTATAGAACCTACTCTCTTCCTCCAGAAATCACTACCACTTCAACAGGGCTCTTGTACAGTAACAGGGGAATGCAGTAAAAATGCATGTCTCAGACCTTATTTAAAAAGAAATACCCAGGGGAGACTCAAAGACAGCAGGACAGCCAAATCCAGGACAAGAGATAACAATTTAGTCTCTGACACCTGCAGTTAGACCAAACAGTAAACATAGCCTAACTTCTAGCCAGATAAACATAAAATCTCACCCTACAGGCCTGTTTACCTCTGTTCTGTTGACCAGGTTTACATCATGTACAACTTTCAACAAAAATCACAAGTCATACTAAAAGTTGACTTTTAATCAACAGATTATGAATACATAAAGCACACCAGAGCCAGACTCCGATATTGCAGAAATTTGGAAATTTAAAAAACTGTGATTAACTTGCTATAGTGGAATAAGTGAACAAGATGCAAGAACAGATAGTAATATAAGCAGAGATGGAAGCTCTAGAAATCAAAACAAAATGCTAGAAATTGCACCCCTAGGTATTTATTTTGTATCCTAAAGGATACAAAAATACAGATTTGATATATGCACCCCAATGTTTATAGCAGCATTATCAATAACAGCCCAACTATGGAGAGAGCCCAGATGTCCATCGACTGATGAATGGATGAAGAAGATGTGGTGTGTATATATAATGGAATATTAGTCAGCCATCAAAAGTATGAAATCTTGCCATTTGCAACCACTTGGATTGTGCTAAGTGAAATAAGTCAGAGAAAGACAAATACCATCTGATCTCACTCAGATGTGGAATTTAAGAAACAGAAAAAGTGAACATATGGGAGGGGGGAAAGAAAAAAAAGAGAGGGAAACAAATCATAAGAGACTCTTGAAGATAGAAAACAAACGGAGAGTTAATGGAGGGAAGGAGGTATTAAGGAGGATACTTGTGATGCACGCTGGGTGTTGTATGTAAGTGATGAATCACTGAATTCTACTTCAGAAACCAATATTGCACTCTATGTTCACTAACTAAAATTTAAATTAAAAACAAAAAACCCAAAATGCTAGAACTCAAAAATACAGTGACAATGCTGAGCTAGTCTTATATACTTGGAATAAATTCCACATAGTCATGGTGTGTCATGTACCTAAAATTTTGATGAGAATTTTTGCGTCTATGTTCATAAGAGCTATTGATCTATCATTTTCCTTTCTTTTCATATATTTGTCTTGGTATTAGGATGATGCTGACTTCGTAGAATGAGTTAGGCTAGGAGTCAAGTTGTGTTTACTATTATTTCTAAATGTATGGATCATAGGCCGAAAGCTCTAGAATTCTTGTTTTTATCTTCCCCTTCTTGAGTTTCAGACTATTTTAGTTGTAAACCCTGTTGTTATATAGGACTCTAATTGGTGTGGTAAGGTTTGGCAGTTGGGGGAGGGGGGCAGAAAGTGTTCTAGATTTCTATGATTAGGCTTCAGTATTTGAGGGAATCTGTGTCCCCGGGCTGTGACCTCCATGAGTGCTTCTTAACCACCCCTGCTCCCCTCCCCCCTCCACTTTTATTTGACAAAGGGAAACTAGTAAGGGCTAGAGTTAGATATTCCTCTACCACCAGGTGATCTAAACTCTGGTAAAAATCCAGGTTGGTTAGGCTCTAGTAAAATAGTTTCCCTGTAGAGCAGGCCTTTGTTAAGGAAAACAACGTGCTATAGGCTTATCTTACTTTTTCTTTCCCTGCCAGAAGCAAGAGGGGATTTTTCTCAAATATTTACCCTGAGAACCTTGTGGGACTGTTGGAGAGAAAACTCACAGGGTTCAGTGGGCCTCCCAAAGACTGGGCCCCAGGAGTCTTTTATCTCTTAATCTCCATCTTCATCAGTTAGTCAATCATTCATTAATTATTCCTATCAGTTGTTTGCTCCTGGGACAGCAGCTTTGTTTCCCAGGTACCTGTGATTGTCTATATTTGCCTGTGTTTCCAGTTTTTGGTGTGATGGTTTGACCTGGGACTTAATTATCTGACAGATCTAAGAAGAGTTGTTGATTTTTAGCTTGTTCACCTTTTTATTGTGATGAGGATGGAAGTGACAGTTTCCAAGCTATTTGCATGACATATTGGAAACCAGTTGTCTATTACTGCTTTTAGTTAGGGTTGAATTTCTCATGTCTCATTGTATTTCCACATGGGTGCAATAGTCCCCTGGGGTTATTAATCATGTGGGATAGGGAATTCTATTTGGGAGAGATATCTACACTCCACCATGAATGACATCTAATGTGTTTAGATGGTGAGAAGAGTGCTCCCTGAAAACAGGGAATTTGATATTAAAGGCTTAAAGTTGATGAGGCATATTTGATTCATAGCATACTGTTCAAGAATGATTTATTTCAATTTTAGTAATCTAGTCTTCTTGATAAAGAATATAGGTCGGAGAAAGAGAAATGAGCTAATCAATATTCCTTATATGGTCAAATTTCCCTTTCCTTATAAGATGTTTAAACTGTCTTGATGTAATTTAGCCAAATTTGCTACCATTTTTTTTTCTGTTTTGAAATAATGACATAGAGGGCCATTGTCCAAGAAAAGGGCACACTTAACAATTTCTTCTCCACCCATAACTGACATCCCTTAAAACCATATCCCTTCTTGGGACACCTGGGTGGCTCAGTCATTAAGCGTCTGCATTCAGCTCAGGTCATGATCCCAGACCCTGGGATCGAGTCCCTCATTGGGCTCCTTGCTCAACGGGGAGTCTGCTTCTCCCTCTGCCTGCCGCTCCCCCTGCTTGTGCACTAGCTCTTTCTCTCAAATAAATAAATAATAAAATCTTAAAAAAAAAAAACAACAACATATCCCTTCTTATGTAGGTTGGCTAATAATTTTCTGGTCTAGTTCTTTTCTTTGGAGTGTTTATATTTGTAAGTTGGATCTGTTAATTTACTTCTTGATTTTCTGACATGTGGATTAGGATCTGGAAAGGGAATTGGCAATGTTTGATAATTTGCTGCTTTTCAAGTCTTAGAAGTGTCATCATGAGATTTTTTTCCCCACCTCTTGAGTTAGAAATATTTTCTAGGTCCCATCATAAATCCTTATGTTTTCAAGCACATCTTTCAGAAATTTCCTGAGAAATTGTGAATGAGAGAGGTGTTTTCTAAATTATTACAAAACTGAAAATGTATTTTTTCTGTCCTCAAACTTATTTGTGTTTTCTCACAGAATTTTGAAGTCAGAAATATTTTTGAGAAATGCTATTTTCATCTTCACTCATTTGTATGTAACCAAGTAAACTATAATTTCTCCGTTTAATTTTTTTCTACCTATACACTTTTTTAGAGATTTTATTTATTTGTTTGTCAGAGAGAAAGAGAGAGTGAGAGAGAGAGAATGCACAAGCAGGGGGAGCGGCAGGCAGAGGGAGAAACAGGCTCCCCACTGAGCAGGGAACCCGATGCCTGGCTTGATCCCAGGACTCTGGGATCATGACCTAAGCCAAAGGCAGATGCTTAACCAACTGAACCACCCGGGCATCCCTACCTATACACTTTTAAGGTAGTACCTTTATTTACAATGTTCTGGAATTTGATGAAAATATATTTCATGGGTCTTTTTATATTTATTGTGGTTGACATTATGTAAGCACTTTCAGTCTAGAGATGAGGTCTTTAATTCTAGGAACTTCTCTTGTCTTTATTTTCTTTCATATTTTTCTAAACATCTGATATTTTGATCTTCCTCTTCAAAAAATACTCTAGGTCTTTTATTTTTAATTTACTTTATGCCCTTTTTTGTTGCTTTGATTTATTTTCACTAAGACTTTTCTTAACTTTTCTTTAAGGATCTTATTATTTTCCTTTTATTAAACTTGCCTTTATATAATGGTTGCAGTGTGTCTCATATCACAGTCTATTAACCTAGAGCTCTTTAAAACTTTTCTTCTAATCCTTTTTTTGTCTGGGAAATTTACAAGATAATTATTGGAACAAATGATAATCCCTTTTCCCCATCTGGTCTCAAAGTCGCAACTAATACTCATGAAGTTCTTTATCATCCATTCTAGGGTCCTCATGCTCAGCTAAAACCTCTGCTAGAATAGGTGGCTTACCTGGTGGGGTGACTCAAATCCTTATCCCTCGGAGTCCCATACACCATACTCGACTCAGGCCCTGCTGCTATACTTGTCACTTTACCATTGATGTTAGAATGCAGAGTTAAAGACACACTAAGTGGGTCTCCTGGGTGCTATACATTTTCCCTGATCCCATTGTGTCACAGCAAGCCCACTTTATCCCAATGATCAGAATTCATTCTCCCTCAGAGGTATCTGATGCCTTCTCTTCTGACTGCTAGTATCTTGGTACCTGAAAATTGAAATGAATGGGCAGGGAATAGTCTTAATTTGAGGATTAATGGGACTCTTGCTAGGGTAACTAGTAGAAAAATTTCTCCTCTAGGAACCAGAATCTCTAAACCTATAGAGCCCAGAATTGCAGGTTTTTGAAAGTATAAATTTGCTAAGTGGATCACTGAGCATTGCTGTCAGTGCAAATCACAGGTTGAGTTTTTTAACAGAAATCAACTCCATATTGGACATTTGCATCCATGAACTTTAATGGGACATGCTCTTGGCATCAGTGATTGTGGGAAACTTAAGGAAATAGAATTCAGCTGAGGGAGAATTAGGCCTTGATATAGTCTTATAAATGTTTTAGTTAATGCCACTGGAATTTCAAAAGTTGTCTGAAATAAAGGGTGGACTGTAGTGGACTATGTCATATGTTGTCCAGATTCACCCTGCAGAGCTCATGCTTTGGTTTCCCAGGTAATGGGGCTGTTAGCAGCCAGCAGTCTTGGCTAAATCCCTCTTCCCCTTGTCTCAGCTACAGAAAATCATACCTCAAGAAAAATCATCTCCCTCCTTCTGTGACAGCCCCCATCTAAACACTGGTTAATGACTGGGTATGAAAATCTAAGATCCAGAATCACTAGAGAATTAGCTCAGGCCTTTGTTGTAACTGAGCTGCGTTCCAGCTTTTCCCCTTGCTCAATTCCGCTCTCTTCTTACTCCTCAGGTCTTGACCCTGGGAACATTCCCCAGTTGCTTCCTGTCAATCTGCATGTCAGATTTAGTTTCCCAAGAAATGTCTTGCACCTCTGAGATTTCCTTGGCACAAGTCTCCCCACTTTTTTCAATTGATGTATATTTGACACATAATGTTGTATTAGTTTCAGGCATATAGCATAGTGATTTGACAAATTTGTATGCTATGCTATTTTCACCGCAAGTCTTGCTACCAGCTGTCACCATACAATATCCATAGACTGTATTCCCTATACAGTACCTTTTATTCCTGTGACTTATTCCATGACTGGAAGCCTGGATCTCCCACTCCCCTTCACCCATTTTGACTATTCCCCTACCCCTCTCCCCTCTGACAACCATCAATTTGTTCTTTGTCTACACTTCTCTGTCATGTAGCGAGTGGATCTGAATGTGAAGGCAGCCTTTGACAATGATGATGTATTTTTTTTCTCCTGAGACCTTTGAGTTTTTCTGTGGGTGAAATTGCAAGGCCCCAATAATTCTCTCTAGGTAGTTAAGTCCCTGTTCTCATTCTGTACATTGGATGGAAAAATAAGATCAGTACTTTTTTTATAGCAGACTTTCACTTCATTCTCTTATTTTTGACTTTACATTTTATCCTGCCTTCTACTGTTGTTTCCAGATTCCACTGAGCCTCCTGGGGAAAAAAAAAAAAATGTCTCCAGAGAGTAAATCTCTGATCTCTTAGCAGATGTTCTGCTTTCTAGCATTTTCTGTTTGGAGATAGGTAAAGGTTATCACTTGTTCCTATAGATAGACTTTAAAACAATTTTACTTACATCTTGCTCTGTATATGATGCTTCCAAATTCTTAGTCTCTTTGTAGTTCAACAGAGCTAAGTGATTCTCTTCTTTACCTGTTTCCTCTCTGAAGCCTGAAATCCTTTACTGTCTACTCAGATAAAACTGTAATATAAATTCTAAATAAAAATACATTCTTTAAATGCTACACATTCTAAGCTAAAATACTTCCAATCCATTTTATGGTCCAGCAAACAATCCATGGAGTAATATATGTACATGGAAATAAATTTGAATGTAGGATGTGGATTTAACAACGGTTTTGGAAATAGTTAGGACTGGGTGGGAGCCAAGGGCAGCCAAAATGCTTTATGTTCAAGAGTTGTAGTAATTATTTTACTAAAAATCAAAGCAAGGATAGCATATAATAATTAAAATAAAAGAAATGAAATTCTAAACAGTTTGATGCCCTGGAGACTTTGCTGTTATGTTAGCTATCTTTATGGTTTAAAAAAATTTCAAAATCTGCACTCTTTTTAGATATTTGAGATTCATTTTAGGACTGTGATTCTGGGAAACTTATGTATAATTTCTCCAAATGGTCACTACAGAATATGTATATATATATATTTGGCCAACTTTTAAGTGTTTAATGAGTTTGTTTATATCCAGCCGTAGAAGCTTAATTCCAGTTTTACAAATAGATTCTTATGTGAAGTTTAAAGACCACACTAAAGATAGTACTCTTTTGATACTGTGATCTTGAGTTTTGCTTAGAAGATATGTTTATATTTATATGAAAGACTAACAATTACATTTATAATAATCCAAAAGTTTCAATTTGATACTAACAGTTTTTCCAGCAGAGGTTTCTGATATCCAGAAAATATTTATTCCTAAAGCACATGTGTCTTCCCACTTCATATAGGGTCTTTCTAAGTGTAATCTTTTCTTAAAAGTTTATCTCTTAAAAGGAATTCTGTGGGGAGGTGGAGGGAGAGTTTTGATCCTTTTAAATAACATTTGAATGTGAGAGAATATGGGAAATAGTCATAAAATCTGATTTCCATTGGGCATCCATAGTGACTTACCATGTAGAGAGATGACACCATGTAACAGGCAGAAAAAAGGCTGAACCAATTGACTAGATTATTTTCAGATTTAATGTTGACTGGTCATTTTGCAAACTACTTCAGTTATCAAGAAAATTTTTAAAAAGTAAGCTTTTTCTTAGAAACTGATATATTAGTTTTAAATACATAATGTGGAGTATATACTGATCTTGCTTTCAGTAGACATAAAATATTTTACCTTTTCTGTTATTTGAATCCCTTTATCATAAATTCTGCTTATCCAATATTTGAAGAGACTAAAAAGAATATAAACTATCACATTTCTCTAAAATCTTTGAACTTTTAAAGTTGAGGAATGTGCTTTTTTATTGAAGTAAAATTTCAAATATAAATGTTCTGAAGATTCAAAATTATAAAGTGAAAAACTGTGCTAAAGGTATTTCTTTAAGGTTTTTCATTCTTTAGTCATACCTGAATGTCTTAAACCTTGAGAGAGTTTCTCCCCCTCATCTTTATTTTAAAGTATTATTTCCTAACGATTTATCTGAAGTCCTCTTCACTTGAAGTCAAAGTGATTTTAGTCTACATTTTACAGTTTTATGAGTTGCTTTTCGAAAGTAAGGTTTTGTTTTTAAACTAAATCTACTCTCAGCTTGATCCTTCTTCAGTAGTGAAGTATTGCATTCTGAGTCTTCATTCTGTCTTTAAGGAAAATCAGCTGCATAATTTACTTCCTAGGAAATAACTAACGATGCCGAAAGTTCCTTGAAAACTAGAAACTGTTGTTAGTTTATTATTCTTTATAATCTATATAATATCAAAATTAATTTGCAAATGTCTATTCTTTAACATATTTCATTTAATCACTTATTTAACAATAGAGTGGCAAACATAAAGTCAAGAATTAGATCTATCATGTATATTTATAAAAAGACAACTCTCTTCTCGCCCAATATTAAATATCTGTCTGTATATATTCAAATATTTAACTTGGTAATTATTCAGGAAGTACAAAAACACATACATGACAAGATCTCCCACACTTAAATAATATGACATTATTGGCAAAACAGAGTGAGCACCATATCCCACCCATCCCATTAACATTCTGGAGTAAGGAACCTCCATGGCAAATTATTTACCCAACTAAATTAGAGTACTTGGAAAAAAGCTTAAGAATTACTGAAAAAATAGACAGGTGTTTTAAGTGATAGGAAAATTAATTATAGATTAACCAGCTCCAGTACTATTAAGAGGACAATAAGTTTTCATTTCAGATGTTGTAGTCTGAAACTGAGTTGGGGTATTTTCTCTTCCTTTATTTCTATCCTTTGAGGACAGGACATGAAGAACCAGAATTAGCTTCCATATTAAAAATTATTAACTCTAAGGCTATGTAATTTAGAAGGAAAAAGTGGGAATGTGAAGTCTAGAGGAATAGGAGAAAGACAATGAGATGAGAGATAGTTGGATGGAAGAGAAGAATAATAGAGACTCTCTCACAAATGGGAGTGGGGTTGATAAAGAAATAATTATTGGGCTTTTGATGGGAATAGCCTGGAATCTGTAGATCACTTTGGACATTTTAAAAATACTAAGTATTGGGGCGTCTGGGTGGCTCAGTCATTAAGCGTCTGCCTTCGGCTCAGGTCATGATCCCAGGGTCCTGGAATCGAGCCCCGCATCGGGCTCCCTGCTCCGCGGGAAGCCTGCTTCTCCCTCTCCCACTCCCCCTGCTTGTGTTCCCTCTCTCGCTGTCTCTCTCTTTGTCAAATAAATAAATAAAATCTTTAAAAAAATACGAAATATTCCGATCTATGAACGTGAAATGTCTTTCCATTTATTTGTCTTTAGTTTCTTTCTTTTTTTTTTAAAGATTTTTATTTATTTATTGAGAGAGAGAGAGAATGGTAGAGAGAGAGCATGAGCGGGAAGAGGGTCAGAGGGAGAAGCAGACTCCCTGCTGAGCAGGGAGCCCGATGTGGGACTCGATCCCGGGACTCCAGGATCATGACCTGAGCCGAAGGCAGTTGCTTAACCAACTGAGCCACCCAGGCACCCTGTCTTTAATTTCTTTCATCAGTGTTTTCAGTATACAAACTTTAACCTCCCTAGTTAGGTTTATTACTAAGAATTTTAATCTTGTTGATGTTATTGTAAGTAGGATTTTTTTTTTAATTTCTTTTTTCAGGTAGTATGTTGTTCAGGCATAGAAATGTAACTGAGTTCTGTATGTTGATTTTTTATATCCTGCAACTGTGCTAATTTGTTTATTAGTTATAAAAGTTTTTTTTTTTCTTTTAGAATCTTTAGGGTCTTCTGTCTATAAGATCATGTCATTTGCAAACAGACACAATTTTACTTCTTTCTTTCTGATTTGGATGCCTTTTATTTCTTGCCTAATTGCTGTAGCTAGGATTTCTACTTCGTTGAATAGAATTAGCAATAGTGGGCATTCTTGCCATATTCCTGATATTAAAGGTAAAGTTTTCAGCTTTCACCACTGAGTATGATCTTAGCTGTGGGCTTATCAGATATGGTCTTTATTATGTTGACATACATTCCTTCTGTACCTAATTTGTTGAGCATTTTTATTATGCATATGTTGAACTAGCCTTTCATCCTAGGGTAAGTCTCACTTGCTTATGGTGTATGTTACTTTTAATGTGCTATTGAATGTGGTGTTCCACAATTCTGTTGAGGATTTTTGCATCTTTGTTCATCAAAGATATTGGCTTGTAATTTCTTGTCATGTCCTTTTCTAACTTTGATATCAGGGTAATGCTGGCTGACCTTGTAAAATGAATCTGGGAATGTTACCTTTTCAGCTTTTGGGAAGAGTTTGAGAATAGCAAAAACAACAAAGCAAAACAAATAATCGATTTTAAAAATGCAAAAGACTTGGTATGCCTGGGTGGCTTGGTCTATTAAGCATCTGCCTTGGGCTCAGGTCATGATCCCAGGGTCCTTGGATTGATCTCCATGTCAGGCTCTGTGCTCAGTGGGGAGTTTGCTTCTTCCTCTCCCTTTGCCCCTCCCCCCACTTGGTCTCTCTCTCCATTGCTCTTTCTCTCTCTCAAATAAAAAAATAAAATCTTTAAAAAAATGCAAAATAATTGAATAGACATTTAATCAAGGCAGATATAAGAAATGGTGCTAATCATCAGATAAATACAAATGAAAATGAAAGTGAGATACCACCTCACACCAGTTAGAATAGCTATTAAAAAATTGATAACAAGTCCTGGTGAGGATATGATGAAATTTTAACTCTTGTACACTGTTAGTGGGAATATGAAATGGTGTAGCCAAGATGTAAAATAGTATAGAGCTTCCAAAAAACAAAAAATAAAACATTGAACTACCACATGATCGAGCAATCCCTCTGCTGGTTATACATCCCAAAAAATTTGCATCTGAATTTTGAATCGATATCTGCACTCCCATGTTTATTGCAGCATTATTTACAGTAGCCAAGATAAGAAAACAACCCACAGGTGTATGGATAAAGAAAACGTCATATGTATATATATATATATATATATATATATATATATATATATATATGCACAGTGAAACATTACCAGCTTTTGAAAAGAAAAGTCCTATCATTTGGGACGTCATGGATGGACCTGGAACACATTAGGCTAAGTGAAGTAAGTCATAGAAGTGAAATAAGCCACGGAAGGATATATACTGCATGATTTTACTTATTTGGAATACATAAAACAATCAAACACTTCTGTAGAACCAGAGAACAGAATGGTGGTTGCCAGGAGCTGAGAGGAAGGAGTTATGGGAAGTTATTTCTTAATGGGTATAAAGTTGCACTCATAAAGAATACATTCTGGAGATCTCCTATACAACAAACATCTATACATAACAAGTATGATATTGTATACTTACAAACTTGCTAAAAATGTAAATCTCATTCAGAGCATTCTTAATGCATGCCCCCCCACACCCCCCAAAGGGAACACAAATATTTTCAAGGTGATGGATATCTTCATTACCTTGTTTGTGGTGGTGGTATGATGGGTGTATGTAATGTCCAAACTTATCAAAATGTATACATTAAATGTTTGCAACTTTTTGTATATTAAGTATACCTCAAAGTTTAAAACAAAGACTTTATGGGTAAAGTAAAGAATTCATTTACACTATTTCCTGGACTTTTTATGTATGATGATTATTTAAAAATAAGATGCTATATCTAGTAATGAGGGATCATTTACCAATATTACAAAGATTCAGAGTATAGCTAAGAACTTATAAATTGGACACATAAATATTTAGCCCTTTCTCCAATACTACAGTGATACATTTATCAATTTCCTAATGGAATTTTTAAAAAGTTCTCCAAAAATCTAAAAATCTTAATGACTTTTAAGTGCTATATCTAAACTTTCCTTTGTGTTAAATATTTTGCAGGTTGTTCTGTAGTCTAGGTGATTCAGCTAATGGCTGAGAGTTAGACATAGGGTTTCTACTGCTTTGTCACTTGTGAGTTGTGCTGGCCTGACATTCCTCCTCTGTAGCTAGATTGTGCTTCTAGTGGATGGCTTCTGCAGTCTTTATCCTTGCTCTGATAGAGCAGGCATGTAAATCAAACCTCTCTGTTTCCCTTTTACATTGTGCTTTTAATTCATTGTGATAGATTTTGTCTTTCAAGTCGTGCCAGACCTACTAGGATTGATGTGCTTCTCATCTGTCACTCTCTTCACACCGTTTGATTAAATTGGTTCTCCTGCTTTCAGGGAGACAGGCTAAAAAGCCTAAGTGGCTAGTTCTAACTCAGTAGTGTAATTCAGCTTTTTTACTGTCCAATTCTAGTCATTAGCTTGGGTTGGGAAACAAAGGAATTACTATAATCTGTAAATTTGTCCTCCCAACACCCTTTGCAGACAAGAATTTTAAACAAAATGTCATAATTTGTACTCGCAGTAGTTTTATATAGATTATGAAAAATACATTTTTGAGATTAGATTTTGAATTTAATTATTTAAACTTCTGAATAGTGCCAGATAACATATTAAAAATGAGATAAATATAAACATGCTTCAACAAGAAGTTAAAAAGAAGTCATTCTATTATGATTCTTTTTCCCCTGATATGTAGCTGAAAAGTATATTGACTTGGTATAAAAATCATGATATTAATGCCATGCTCTAAGTTAAACTTTAAAAATTATTCTAAGAGGGGCGCCTGAGTGGCTCAGTTGGTTAAGCCTCTGACTCTTGATTTCAGCTTAGGTCCATAATCTGGGTGGTAGGATCCAGCCTCCTATCGGGCTCTGTGCCCTACGTGGAGTCAGCTTGAAATTCTTTCTCTACCTCTCCCTCTGCCCCTCCCCCTGCTCGCACTCTCCCTCTGTCTCTCTCTAAAATAAGTAAATAAAATCTTTAAGAAGCCGGCGTTTCTGGTTCTGGTATTTAGATCTAAAGCCAAACTCTGCTTTTTGTGCTCCACTTACTAATCTATAAAATGAGAGAACTGACCTGAAAAAACATTACGATTATTTTTAGCTCTTCAAAATCTGTATTCAGTTTGTGTGTGTGTGTTTCTACATTATCTTCTCTGGATAGGAAATTCAGTGGAGATGAAATTTGGAGTTACTGTCATGAAATACTCTACTCCAGATTTACAATGCCGTTTCATTTTTAAATGTTTACATGTCACATTTTTAAACTCTAATCCTTATTCAGGTATCTTGAAATTTTGACAAAAATTTGGGCTCAGATCCTGGTTCCATTCTTGTTATGTGATCTTTAAACATTTTCTGTCCATGTGAATGTGTATGCACACTCATGTTTGTATATTTGTTTGTATATATTTTTTCTTAATCTACATATGAATATAATGATAATTCTTACTTTATAGAATTAATGCACTTAGTAGAGTATGTGGAACACAGTAAATGTTCAGTTGATTGAAGTTACATTAAAAATCATGAAGTTTGATAATATGTCATCTATAAATGACTTTCTAATACTCCAGGTTCTCTAGAAACTTAATGCTTATGCTATTCTTCTCTTTATTTACAATACCTGGTTCATGTAGTTTAATTTTTTCCTTAGCAATAAAACAGTATATCCCTAGTACTGACACTGGGAGGTTTCTGGGAGGAGAAAAATACTACATACCTTATTACTATCAGGTTGAATTATTTGGACTATATGTAATATGTTTTATGTTGGTCTCAAGTATAAAGAGAGGAACTTTCTGGGGATTGCTTGGTATATTTAATATGTGATTCATTTTCTATTGGGTATAGTTTCTAATTTCTACTTTAAAAAATATAAAGCTTAAGAAACTTTCACTTATCTAATGACAACAATAAAGGTAAAGTTGCTGGAATATTAGCATCTACCTGCATTTTCAGATTTTTTATTTTTTTGTGCAGAGGACCCATGTACATATCCAGGGAATCAGATAATTGATCACATTCACAGAGACCCGACATTTCTTATGTTCTTTCTTAAGTTCTTAGGGCTTAGTCATGAGAAACTGGATTCTTAGGGGATTTGGAACAAATAAATCATCAGACAGAATATGCATAGAAAGATAGCCAGTGCTGGTAATGTTTAACCACCGGTTCTCTGGGAAAAAATAATTCAGTGTGTACATATGCACATAAATCAATTCTGAATTGTACTGATCTATGGGATGTGTAGCACCAGTTTTACAAATATTGCTACAAATAAACAATATTGTTTATTATAAATTCCATGTAGCCATCGATTCTCATAAAATGCTTTTATTGATCTTGCCTAACTCTTGTATCAGTACCCAAACCATGGTTAGCACTGATGAAATCTCATAATTCCAATGTAAAATGGTGGTTGATATTTTCATTTATATTGATAAGAGGAAAGAGAAAAGATGAAAATGTATGTCAGAACTTGTTCCACAATCACATAAATGGCTTGTTTGCTGCATCTTACAATACTTCAAATATTGAACATTTTTTCTTTAATTTTTGAGTTATTTACCAAGTAATAGCTATAGACATGACACACTTTTCAGTTTTATCTGTATTAATATTTCATCCATGACTATATTAAATCGAGACAATTGAAAACAGAAAGCCCTGATTTATAGTGTTTTCTGATGTCTGTGGTGTAAACACTCACATCCTGTTAGATTGGAAGCTACCAAGTTGACGTCCCTGAATGCTGACTTGTGAAGAGATGGGCTGTAGCACAGCACTATGGAACTTTTCCATGAAACAGGAGTAATAGCTGTGAAAAACCTCTAGAGCATATAAAATAGTAAAGTATCTTTGGTGTGTATTTGGTATGTTTATCTTTGCTTTTCAAATAATTAAAATGTGTAAAGATAACATGTAAAATTTTTATTAATGGCTGTGTTTAGCAAACTACTCAAAAAATTCCCAAAAATCTAATAACTGTCTCTAATAGGCTGGCAAACGCTAGCGTCAGCACACCCCAAGCTACACCTCACCATTTTAAGGTAACTATCAATGAGAACTCTCTAATGATGTGTATGTGTGAGAAGAGGTCTGCAAAGTTACTACAGTCCAAACAAAGGAAGAACTCAGCTTTAAACACAACCAGATCCTGAAAGTAGATATAGGTCTTGACAATACCAGGCAAGTAAGCACTCTCTGACTCCTTTAACTCTCTTTCCTCTCCAACCACACACACCTGCTGAGCAACCCCAGGCCAGAAGGAAGAAGAGCAGAAGCTCTAGTGGACCAGGGAATAAAAGAGGAGCACATCACAGTATTTTCAACTAATACAGACTCCCATTACCACCCACTGTAGCTGGGTTAGAGTAAAGTCAAGTTCAGCATTGTGCTGATTAACATGGGGCCAGACATACAAATTCCTAACATTAGAAAGTATGTGCCCACTTAAAGTGAAATTAGTAATATTTTATAAGAGATCTGAAGAGTATTGGTCTTCTTAAACTTGAATTTTAAAAGGGTAGACTTAAAATGGAAAAAGAAATCAGTAAATATGTTGTGATTAGATCCCACAACACATAAGTGTAATCTGTGTAGTTTTTATGTACTTTTTATTTCCCCATATGACTAATTTAACTCAGCAAATATATTTTCAAAATTGGATATTAAGCATATTTCACATTAAAAGTTATTTATGTGGTAATTAAATACAAAATAATGGCAAGAAAGTGACCTCATTTTTTTTTGTTTCAAGTGAAAAATACTGAATGTATGAAATGTTTTGGAAATCCTTCTAAATTATGATAAATTGATTTAAAATAATAAATTTAAATGTCTCAGTGTATTTATGACCATCAAGCAATAAGGCATAAAGTAGAGAAAGATCATATGGTTGTGAATTTAAATTTGAAACAAGAGGCAGTTATCACAAAGAAAAATAATTCTCCTTATATTGAATAGTTATTATCTCCACTTAATCTGGATGTGTACTGTTTCTTCATAGTTTTCCTCTGAATACTTTGAGTTTCAAGCTCAATACTAACTGGATTGATGATCATTAAAAATCTTGAAATACCTTAGGAAATTTATTTAACAAGAAATAAAACAAAGTAAATAAATAGAAAAATCCATTTAAAACCAACACTACCCAACTACCATGAAGGGACAATTTCTGTATGTGACACATCAACTTAAGAAAAAATACTTCTCTACTCTGACATTCTGAAATGTATAAGAAACCTGATCATCAGTCAGTATTTGTTGTGACTTTCATCTAATATCTAAGATACTAGATATCTTTCCAACAAAAGAGCTTTAAGAACAATTTTTCTGCTTAAGGAATTCTCAAAAAATATACCACGAACAGCTAACCATAATTAAAAGGACATTTTAAATTGTATTATTATTTTTTAAAGATTTTATTTGAATGCAAATGGGGAGGGGCAGAGGCATAGACTCTGAAGCAGACTCCACTCTGAGGAGGGAGTCCCACATAGGACTCGATTTCACGACCCTGAGATCACCATCTGAGCTGAAACCAAGAGTTGGACACTCAACTGACTGTACCACCCAGGTGCCCCCAAAGGTCATTTTTAAATTATATTTTATAATAGTACATGAAGACTGATTTGAGAAATATTGTTACTGTTTTACTGGTAATGTTCCTGGTTTTATTTGAGCCATTCTTCCTCAAACCTCAAAATATATTTTTGATTCACCTGGGTAAGATTATGGACATTTTTTAAATGTAAGAAAGTAAGTATGTGTTTTGTGTGGAAAAGTGGGTGTTTATAGTGGTACATGTATGTATAAAACTATATGAAATATAATAAACATGATTTAAGATATAATTATAAATATATCCATATAAACAGCTCTGTGATTATGTTTTAGATACATTTTTATGTTCTTTTGAAGTATTTTGTATTCCAAATGTAAATTCTTAATTATCACTATGCATTGAGAAGTTTTGTCAATTAAACAAAACAACATTTCAGTACAACAAATTGGCATTATAACTCTAGGGCATTGTAAACATTTGTTACATAATTTAGTATAGTGTAGAAAACATCAAGAAAGAAAAATGATCAGTTACACAGCCATTATTAAATCAGTTTATGTGAGCTTCTAAAACCTTGAAATTCACACGAAGACTAAGATCTATAACTTGAAATAAGTAGTCTGCAATAAAAATTTAAGTTGATTGAATTTAACATGTTTATCAGTTGAGATAAATGCATTGCTGCAGTTGTTGCCTGCTATTTTCTTGGTGAGGCTTTTGAAATATTTATATAATAAATTATGAGTGGAATTTCATAAAGAGAGGGCATGCAAACAACCATAATTCCAATATTATGGTTTTCTACAGTTAAGTAATACGCCCTTTCCTTATATTTATTAAGAATAAAACTCATTGTCAACTCTAATTATTTAGAGATGATTTTACATATTAAGTGAAAAGCCTTGAGACATTGGGCAATGCAGTAGCATAGGCCAGGTGGTCCTTGCATATATGATATTATTTATATAGATTAATGTAGAGATTAAAAATTTGTATATATTCAGTTATGTTCAGAGTATATACCAATACCACAGAGTCCCATGAATATAAAGTATTATAAAGTTATTATTAAAATAATAATTTTTTTGGTAATACAGAAGTGTGATGCTGGCACAAGGATAAACACGTAGATCAAAATAACAGAATAGGGAGTCCAAAAATAAACCCACACATACTTTATCAAGTGATTTTCTACAAGGATGCCAGGACTATTTAATATCAATATGCTTTTCAATAAATAGTGGTGGGACAACTGGATAGCAACATGCAAAGAATAAAGGCGGATCCTTACCTAATACCATATACAAAATTTAACTCAAAATGGATCAAAGACCTGAATGTAAGAGTTAAAATTACAAACTCTTAGAAGGAAACATGAGTACATATTCATGACCTTGAATTTGGCAAAGGATTCTTAGCTATGACACCAAAAGAATGCACAATGGGAAAAATAGATAAAATGGATTTCATCAAACTTAAAACTTTTGTGCTTCAAAGAACACAGTAAAAGTATAAGGACAACCCACAGAATGGGGAAAAAAAATGTTTTCAAGTCCTGTATCCAACAGGGGACTTGTAGCTAGAATATATAAAGAACTCTTAGAACTCAACAACAAAGATAACCCATTTCAAAAAATGGGCAAAGGATCTGAACGTATTTCTCCAAGGAAGATAAACAAATGGCCATTAAGTACACGAAAAGGTGCTCAACATTACTAGCCATCAGGAAAATGCATATAAATTATTTGGTTAGAGAAGAAAATCAGTTATTCTTTGGTCCTAAATCTATACATAAATGTCTCTACTTTCTTATAAAGAAATTACAGAGTCATGTTATTTTCCAGAAGTTGTCTTCCCATTGACAACAAAGAAAGAAGAAAAAACTATAAGCTAACTCTGTAGCCTTTTCTTGCTTCTCAGAGATCAGTTCCTAGTTTTGTCATTATTATTACTGTGGTAAAAGACCTATGAGATCTACTCTCTTAGCAATACTTAGGTACAGATCTAGCAAAATTGCATAAGGTCTATGTGACATAACCACAAAAATCTGGTGGATGAAATCAAAGAACTAAATAAATGGAGAAATATTTCATGTTCATATGTAGGAAGACTTGATATTGTCAAGGTGTCAGTTCTTCCCAACTTGATCTATAGATTGAATCAAAATCCACACAGATTATTTTGTAGATGTTGACAAAATGATCCTAAAGCTTAAATGAAGAGATAAAAGACCCAGAGTAGACAACACAATTTTGAAGGACAACATTGAAGGACTAGCACTACCTGACTTCAATATACAATATAAAGAAATCAATTGTCAAGAAGAAATAAACTATTAAACTATGAAAAGACATGGGGGGACCTTAAGTGTATATAACTAAGTGGAAGAAGCCAATCTGAAAATTTACATACTGCCTGATTCCAAATATATGACATTCTAGAAAAGCCAAAACTATGGAGACAATAAAAAGTTAAGTGGTTCCAAGGAGTTGGAGATCGAGGGATGGATGACTAGGTGAAGCACAGGGGATTATTAAAGCAGTCAAAATACTATGTGTAATGGTGTAATGGTGGAGATACATGTTGTTATGCATTTCCCAAAAGTCATAGAAAGTGCAACACCAAGAAGAGATTGTGATGTGAACTGTGGTCTTTGGGTTATTATGAGGTATCAATGTGGGTTCATCAGCTGTAGCAAAAGCACCATTCTGATGGAGAGAGAGTAGTGATAATGTGTGAGGCTTGCATGTGTGGGAGCAGAATGTGTATGAGAACTCTCTATACCTTCCTGTCAATTTTGCTATGATTCTAAAACTCTAAAAACTGTCTTAAAATTGTCTCTCTCTAGAAGCTTGAAGCTCTGTTTGGGAATTTTAAAAGTTCACATTACTAAATACAAGTCAAATTTAATGTGTCAGCAAATAAAAGGAAATTTCCGAGTAGGTTCAGTTAAGATCATCGCTAGGTATTTCAGTAAAAGCTTCATGAAAAATGTAGCATTAGACTGACTCTTGATGGGTAGTATTTTCATAACTATGGAAGAGATGATTTTAAGCAGCCCAGTTGATGAGAATAGTATATTTAGAGGAGAAAGAAGTCATTCATTTTGTCAGAAATAGAAAGCAACTTTGATATGCTGTGGTAGGTGTCATGAGTGTCATCTTGCCCTGGAATAGAGAACTATCAGAGCATTATAACGTACATGTATAAGATAAGAAAAGGAACACTTCAAACATCTGTAGCATACCATTTCCTGTGTTCAACTATCTGAACCCTAGTGATATAAATTAAGTGCCTGTAATGGAAAAATATAGCAACTCTTTTAATATGTTTAAATTTGCTGAAATTTCATTGCATGAGTACACTCCATATCAGAAGACACAAATTTGGTATTTACAGACAAGTGGACAATGCAATGAATGTGTGAAGTATGTTTGAACTTCATGGTGATGTCCTGGAGAGCATGTTTCCCATTTTAAAGAAGCCATCCACAGAGCAGGTACAGTCCATTATATGCATGCAATTTTTACAGGTCTTCTATTTCACAGGAAAGTATGGATATTAAAATATTCACATAAAACATTTTGATATTTACATTTATACAACTAGTTAAGTTTTTAAAACACTATGTGCAAAAAACTCGTTTGTTAAATACACTTGTCCCCTGTGCTGCTAACTGGCATCTTCAGCCTAAGTACAAATATGCTGGCTAATTCAGTGCTACACGACTTCAAATATACAGGCTTAAGTGATTGCAAATATTACCTCTATTCCTGATGATCTTATGTAACCGTGGAATTCTTTGATTCAATCGCATCCCTAAAAATTAGTGCTTGTTGTGATGTGCACTGGATGTTGTATGTAAGTGATGAATCACTAGGTTCTGCACCTGAAACTAATATTTCACTGTTTGTTAACTAACTAGAATTTAAATAAAAACTTGAAAAAAAATATTAGTGCCTCACTTTAGTGACAACATATGCATGTATAGTTAACACATGCACACACATGCACATGTACACACATATGAGAATATAGGTATAAATCCTGAAAATAGTTTTTAAAAGATTTTATTTATTTTAGAGAGAGAGAGAGAGAGCACAATTGGGAGGGGCTAAGGGAGAGGGAGAGAGAATCTCAAGCAGACTCTGTGCCAAGCACAGAGCCCAATGCAGGCTCGATCTCACAACCCTGAGATCACGACCCCAGCCAAAATCAAGAATTGGACACCAAACCTGCTACACCACCCAGGCACCCCCTTTTGCAGGCGCTTTTGAGATTTCATTTCAAAACCATCTTTATTGTTTATTACTTCAAAATGCACTAATACATTCACAATTTGTGTTGGGTATAGAACACAGATTAATCTTATCCTACATTTATTTATCTCTTTTTAGTATAATTTAAGATCTTAAATTTTTGAAGAAATCATTTTTACTTTCATCAGTTTTTCCTCTTACATAGATATATATGGATTTTACTCTTCTAAGAGCAATTAGTAATTGGAAACGTTGTGTAATATATTAGTGAACCTTAATTTAAATCGCTTTTCAGAAGCATTGAACTCTCTCCTTGCTGTTACCTTCCCCACCTGTACCAGTGTGAATGCAAGTGCACAGGTTATCTGAAGAGTCATGTTGATTATAATTGGAGGGACTGCACCTTTTAAAATTCCGGCCATACCCTCTTTTCCTAAGTACACTGTAATCTAGACAAGCTTCACAGCACAAAATCAGTTCCCCTAGGTCAAAGAATAGTCATATGACACGCCAAATGTATTTATGCTCAGCAGGATAACAGATAATCGGGGTATGGATAGAGATGTATTTTCATCACTTTTCTGCTGCTGGTAGTCTTGTTATTATATTTGCTCCTGAGATGTGGGAGGAGTCCCAATAACAGAATCCCTTTATAGCATTAGAATAGCTCTCCACAAGGTGTTCCTGTACTCCAGCTGTATCGTGTGAACAAGAGAATATGGAAATAAAGAATAGTAGAGTTCCGTCCCTCCCTCACAACTAAGGATGTACTTCATAGTACACATCCAGTCACTTTACGAAAATGTTTTTCTTTAAGGAAAACCAGAAAATTAATTTCAAATACACTGATAGAAGACCTTCTGGTTTCAGCTTCTGCATGTAAAGATCTTTTAAATTATCACTCCTGTCCTTACAACAAGAAATGACTGGAAAAATGAAAGTCAGTGACTTTACTTGGACCTTTTAGAGAAGGGAGGTTGCAGGGGCAAACCGTTACCCCCCACATCTGAAAAGCCATGCAAATCCAGAGAGTCAGAGCTGATTTTTGCTTCCCTGAGGCAGAAACTTCTGGAGTTCAGTTGTTGGAAACTGAGTGTGGACAAGTGTGAGAGTGAGAAATGCCTGGGGTGGTACAGACTTACCACCTCCTCTCTCACTAGACTTTCTCTCTAGGAATGCTACACAGTTAGAATTCAAAAAAGATCTCCTTGGGGCCCTGACAAGGGGAGTGGAAGGTGACCATTGTGAAACACAGGTAGGACTCCTCTGGTAATGAGTACCTAGGCTAAAGAACTTTGTCAGAAAACTCACCCCAGCAAGGGGAAGAGAAATCCCTTCCCACATGGGCCTGCTCCATCCCTTCTGTCTCACTTCATGGGATAAAAACCCAACCAATGGGTCACAAAAATAGATTGAGAAAACTACAGCTGGTGTCTGGAATTCATTCAGAGGATTATAGAATGTTTCTTGTCTTCATCTTATTACCTCACCAACCAAACGGCAGTATAGTAACAGTGGATTACAGGTCACAGATGACACAGTCACTCTAAGGAACCATGGATAGGGAACCCCAAAGACAAGAGGAAAGACAAGTACACTAGAGGCATTGGAAGCCTCTGGTGCCCATATCTATAGCAAACATTAAAATAGCTCAACTCCTATCCATCTTAACATAAATTCTCCCACTAACGGCCCATAGATTTCAGTTTCTATTAGGTAATACATGTCTAGCAGTCAGCAAATAAATGTAAAGGCATGGTATATGGCAAAAAAAAAGTCTTTTCGAATATTTAAACTATTTTATAATTGTATTCAGCTGACTCCCAATTTCTCAACTCAAATCGCAAACTGAATTTCCTCTTTCCTGAATATTCTTGTGCTATCACTAACTTTTGGTGTATATTTACATGACATTACTGTACAGTTATCAGGAAATAATAGTAATTATCGGAGGAGAAACTGATGAGTTGTATAAACGACATCCTGATTGTCACGGGACCTACAGACTAGGGAGGAGGCCGGTTATTGAGGAAGTAGTTTCAAGGATTAGGAAGGAGATGAAAAGGAATTATAAGGTTCTTTGAGAGGACATCATAGTACTAATCAGATTTTAAAAGTCTCCTTTATGAAGTGGCATAGTGCTATAATATGTTCCATTATATTATTGTAATGTGTGAGTGTTCAGTACATTTATTTGAATCATTATTACAATACATTTTAGCATCTTCTGGATTACTAGTTAAATGAATCACCTTACTTGTCTAAGAACCATTGACACAAGGAGCTAGATGATTCAGGTTAAAAACAAAATCAGTTTCTCTCCTTCTTTCAAGTTGACACGGATAGATATGAACAGATATAGTTGCCAAACCGGCATTATAATCAATTATCTGTTTTATTCCATCACTTTTTCTGGAAAAAAGCAAATGAAATAATTTTATTAATTTAAAAATACGCTTTTTTTCTTTTACATCATCAAAACTATTTGTGTCCTTCAATGTGCTCTATACTCTTTTATGGTCTACCAAGATGAATTAGTCATGGTACCTTTCAGGAAGAAACTTTAACATCTTATTTGGAGTACATTGGTATGAAATAAAAATATCTTACATTTTAAACACATCATATAATCTGTCTTCACTTGCAATATGATTTGCTGCTACATCTCTTTTATTTCACATTACTACATCCAAAATCTGAGTTATAAAATTTGCACATAAAGCTCAACAGATGGAGTTCTGAAATTTCACCCAGCAAACAATAATCTAACACAAGTGCTTTAGAGTTCTATTCTAAAACATTGAACAGATTTAATTCCAGTTTAGTACGTGTATTCCGAAGTGAAAGAGCCCTTTTGAATTTGATACTTTCTTAATTGTTGAGATTAAGGATATAGTAGTTTGAAGATGGTTAATCCTTTTAAGTAAAAAAAGCAAACTTCTGTTTTATGCTTTCCAAAATTTATAGGATACCTATTTACTATTGTATAGAAAAATTAAATGGAGAAAGACATTACTTAAAAACCTGATACAAAAAAAAAGCCTGATACAAAATTTTAGAACAAATGGTTTAGTGCTATAAATCAGTAATTTTCCAAATGAAAAATAAAATAATTTTGCTTACCTTGGCAAAATTAATCATCTATGTGTTAAATGTTTATGTCTAAAACCAAAAAGTATAATTTGCATTACCGTTTAGTGCCTCTGGATAATCATAATTGGATTTGTATATCTACTTTGAATTTTATGAATATATTTTCTGCCTAATAACATCATTGCACCAGTTGGTTTATTCTAATGTAACATAATATTGCAGAGAGAAAAAAAAAAGACTAATACTGCCAGTAGTCACTTTGAATCACTACACTACAACTATTGGTATGTTAATATATTTTTCTTTATACATGTAATGTATTGGGAAAAGCTGGCTTTTTAATTCATTAATGTTCAATAAACCCTGTGACATACACAGACCCTATTTTCTCATCAGTTTTCAGTCTTCTAGGACAAATTATCCTTAGGTATTGGAAAAAAAAATCTATCTTTCAGTCTTTATTCAGAGAAGAAGAAAACAATTTGACTCATTAGGTAAGAATAAAAAGTATTATGGAAGTAGAAGGCATATATTATTTTAAAATTATTTAATGTTAGAATAAGAGTATTGATATACAATTATTTACTATAAATAACTGTGTTCTTTTCCTTCTTAAAATTCGGACCAGGGCAGAAAAATTCCTTTGAAGGTTGAGAATAAATCGTTCAGATTATTTCTCTTTATCAATGATTCCTTAATAGTTTCTAGTTATTTGCATAGGTAATATCTCTTGCTTCCCCTTTCCTTGCCAAAGAGTGACAGAATGATGAAAATATCTAGGCACTAAACATATTTCTTTGCCAAGCTTGTTTGACAGTGGTTACCAAACTTTATCAGGGGCCAATATTAAAATACATAGCCTACCTCTGTAGCTTAAAGGAAGGGAGAAAGTTGACAATATGAAATAAGTAGGAGAAAAGGTAGTTTGTGTATAAGAGCAAAAAAGGGAGTGCATATTTATTTTCTCTTTTCACCCATTCCACTGCTTAATGCTAAGTTCTGTTCTTGTAATCAGTCATAGAGAGGAGAGAAAAATTAGCATTGTACTTTTGTAGGAAGAAAAAACCCTTGTAGTTTTAGTTTAGAAGAAAAATTGTGTGTATGTGTATAATGGTTATATGCGAAGTATATGTGTGTATACATGTGTGTTCTTAAGCCACTCCATTACCGTTTTCCTGACTCCTACTATGAAATGGATTGATATTTTAAAGATCACAAGGAATCTCCATTTGCTGGCTTATTTGCTGATTCAAGCAGAAAAAAAATTACTAAGATTTATAATTCTGTGATGACTGGAGACATTTATTTTATTGACTCCTCTCTAATAGGATAGTAGGAGAGAATATATGTTCTTTGATCTGTTTGAAATGAACTCTTTTTATTTATTTAATAAATAGCTTCTAAATAATCAGCAAACCATATGATATCCCAACAATTTTATGTTTTTGTTGACATAATAAAGTATCATAAATTATCATAAAGGGCTATTTTGGGATGCATAAAATATACCAGTAATAATTTTCTGTGGCTGTGGATACTTGTGCTGATGCTACATAAGAGGAAATCTATTGCAACTCTTCATTTTCTTTAATTTTCCCTTACTTACTTGCATTCCTATGCAGTGGTTCCATGGTCAAGCTTCTATTTTGGATTATAGGTAATGTAAAGATAAGAGCAGATCCTTTGCTCTCAAAAAAAATATGGGCATATATATGGTTAAAAGGCATAATTTCAAAGATTTTATAGAACCTTTGAAAATCACCTATGGATCCTGGTCCTCCAGCTATAGATACAGGCTATTTTTAAAACTACCATCAAATCTAGCCCTTACACAGATATATTATTTTCTGTCCTTTATAATGCTTACTCTTTTAAGTAGAGAAAATCCCATTTATTAATGATGAATAATACACACATAAATTTTATCAGTCATAGTAATCAGCTAGTTCATCTACTGACTCACCAGAAATGTGACCTTTTGAATGGAGATCCTATAACTTCCTTTAAAGTTGTATTTCAATTCCCATTAATTTTCTCTATCAGGAAATGAGAATATCCTCCTATGACATGCAATCACACTTCTACCTTTGGAACAAATTATTAGTGCAATTAGACTGATTTAGACACATTAAAAAGCAAAGCAAAAAGAAACCATCTTTAATGTTGAATTTTACTTTGTGGTGACTTAGAAACAAATGACCAATATTCTCCTAATCAGGCTTAAATACAATCCCCTTATGATGGAATAAGTTATATGTGCCCATTATATCTCCTATATGTTTCTTTTTCCCTTAACCTTTGCATTAGCTAGCTTCATCAACCTTATAACAGTTCCTTTTATAATATATCCTATTCTGTTTTAAGAAGGTGTATATATATATATACATATATATGTATGTGTGTGTGTGTATATATATATGAAGTATATATAATGTTAACAAAAAAGGGCAAGAAAAACAAGGTTTTGGGATTTTAAATTCATAATTCAGTGTGTTGATGTGATTGGCAGATATCAAAATAATGTGCTCCTTCACAGACATGGTTGAGAAATAAGGGAGTATTTCAGCTGCCTGTGGGTTTGTCTTCACATCTGTAATCTGTAATCAAAATGATGCTGTACAAAGCTCAAAATAACCACTTCCTAATTTTTGATTATTTAATTTTTTAAGGTTGCCTAACTCCCAGAAACTGATTTCCACAGTGATTTATTCCTTGTTAGAGCAGCTGAAACAGAACAATGGGGTATTGAATGAGAAATAATGCAAAAATAAGGAGATGAACAGTAGTAAAAATACATGGCTGCATTTTACATAATATTATTTGGATTAAAATATACCAATAACAATAGTGACAAAAATTCTAGTTACTTTTGTGTAATATTTAACTCACAAATTTTGAAGTTTTATTATTCAGTCTAGCATTCAGTTATTTACTCTATGCATTAACTGGGCACTTGCTTTATGGTAGGCAGTGATTCTATATAAATCACACTAAAAGGTAGACTTTTTTCTAATATTGCTATTTATATATTGTAAACAATGAATAAATTTAAAAGATGAAATTTTTATAACTTGATCTTAGCTCCATTCCATGTATTAATTTGTAAGAATGTAATTCATTTGAATATTTTAATGTTTACAAGGGTTTTTATATGTTACCACTAAATATACATTCTCTCTCTTCCTCACTTTTTCTTCCTCTGATCAAATTTCCCACAGTATCATTCATTGACATACTTTTTAAAGATTTTGTGAATAACTGCTGTTTTGTTCTTCTTTCTTACTTTAGTATTTTACTTTGTTTTAATTTCCTTTTCTTTCTTGAAATGAAGATTTAATTAATTTCTTAGTATTATGATGAGAAATTTAGAGATACAACTCTATTAGCAACTTTCCAATGCACAATACAGTATTAACTATACTATGCTGTGTATTACATTCCCATAATTTATTTATCTTATAACTGAGAGTTGGTACCTTTTAACCCCCCCTTTACCAATTTCACCCACCCCACCCCCCAGCTGCCTCTGGCAACTGACAATCTACTCTTTGTATCTGTGAGCTCACTTCCTTCCATTTCTTTCTTTCCTTTTCTTTTCCTTTTTCTTTCTTTTTTTTTTTTAGATTCTGAATATAAGTGAGATCATAAGGTATATGACTTTGTCTTCTGAGTTGTTTCATTTAGCATAATGCCTCAAGTTCCAACCATGTTGTTGCCAATGGCAACATTTTATGGCTGAATAATACACATATATGTGTATATATCACATTTTCTTTATCTGTTCATCCATCAATAAATGCATTGTTTTCATATCTTGGCTATTATAAATAATACTGCAATAAACATGAGGGCGCATATACCTTTTTGAGTTAGTGTTTTTGTTTTTGTTTTTGTTTTTGTTTTTTTTTGATGAATACCCAGAAGTGGAATTGCTGGATCACATGGTAGTTTTAATTTTTTCAGGAGCCTCTATATTGTTTTCCTATAGTGGATGCACCAATTTATATCCCCATCAACAGTGTACGAATGTTCCCTTTTCCTTTCTTCCTCACCAACACTATTATTTTTTGTCTTTTTGATAATAACCATTCTAAAAGGTGTGAGGTGATTTCTCATTGTGGTTTTGATTTGCAGTTTCTTGATGATGAGTGATGTTGAACACCCTTTTATGGATCTGTTGGCCATGTGTATGTGTTCTTTGGAAAAATGTCTATTCAGAATGTCTCCCATCTTTTAATCAGATTGGTTTTTTTTTTTGTTTTTTTTTGTTTTTTGCTATTGAGTTGTATGAAGTTCTTTATATTTTGGGTATTAACTCCTTTTCAGATATATGATTTGCATATACTTTCTCCCATTTCTTGGGAGATTAACTTTTCATTTTATTGATGTTATCATTTGCTGTATAGAAACTTTTTAGTTTGACGTAGCTCTCCTTGTTTATTTTTGCTTGTGTTGCCTTTGCTTTGGTGTCAAATCCAGAAAATCACACCAAGACCAATATCAAGGAACCTAATGCCAATGTTTTCTTTTGGGAGTTTTATGGTTTTAAGTGTTATGTTCAAGTATTTAATCCATTTTGAGATAGTTTTTGGGTATGGTGTTACATAGTGGTTTAGTTTAATTTTTTTTTGCATATGGCTGCCCAATTTTCCTAACACCGTTTATTGAAAAGACTGTCCTTTCCCCATTGTATATTCTTGGCTTCTTTGATATAAATTAATTGATCATATATACATGAATTTATTTCTGGGTTTCTTTTGTATCCCATTGATCTGTGCATCTGTTCATGCCAATACCATTCTCTTTTGATCACTATATCTTTGTAATGTAGTTTAAAATCAGGGAATGTGATGCCTCCAGCTTTGTTTTTCTTTCTCAAGGTTACTTTGGCTTTTTGGGATCTTCTAAAATGCAAAATTTAGAACTGTTTGTTCTACTTCTGTGAAAAACATTGGAATTTGATAGTGATCTGTAGATTGCTTTGGGTAATGTGTACATTTTAACAATATTAATTCTTCCAATATATGAGCATGGAATGTTTTTCCATTTATTTATGTGTTCTTCAGTTTCTTTTGTCAATATTTTATAGTTTTTACTCTATGGGACTTTCACCTCCTTGGTTACATTTATTTCCAGTTATTTTATTCTTTTGGATGCGATTGTAAATGTGTGTGTTTTCTTAATTTCTCTTATAGCTTGTTATTGATGTAGAGAAACACAATATATTTTCGTATATTGACTTTGTATCCTACAACTTAACTAAATTCATTTATTCTAACTTTTATTCTTGGATTCTTTAGGGTTTTCTATATATACTATCATATGTAAATAAGTGTAAAGTTAGATTGTTTGAGTTGTTTCTTGAAGTAGGTCTGTATCACTATAAACTTCCTTCTTAGAACTGCTTTTGCTGCATCCGTAATTTTGGTATGTTATATTTCTTTTTTCATTTGTCTCAAGGTATTTTTTTATTTCCCTTTTGACTTCTTCTTTGACTTATTGGTTGTTCTAGAGCATATTGTTTAATCCCCATATACTTGTGAATATTCTGGGGTTTTTTCATGTAATTTATTTCTAGTTTTAAACCATTGTGGTCAAAAAAGATATCTGATATGATTTCAGTCTTCTTAAATTTATTGAGGCTTGTTTTGTGGCCTAACTTATGATCTGTCTTAGATAATGTTCCGTGTGTGCTTGAGAAGTATGTGCATTCTATGGTTTTGGATGCATTGTTTTATATATATCTGTTAAGTTTATCTGGTCCGACATTTTGTTTAGGGCCAATGTTTTCTTTCTGGATAACTGATTTATTGTTGAAAGTGGGATATTAAAATCCCTACTATTATTGTATTGCTGTCTGTTTTTTCCTTTAGGTTTGTTAATACTTGCTTTATATATTTGGGTGCTGATATATTGGGTACATAAATATTTACAAATGTTATATCCTCTTGTTGGATTGGAAAGTGTTTTCTAATGGCTATAAATAATTTAATGGTTTGGCAGTGTGTTCACATTAGGAAAAATATATATTATCAAAATTGTATTTTATAAGGTTTAATAACAAAATGTAACATGTAAGAAGTCTGTGGATAAAGGATTCAGTTCACAAGTTTAACTGAGTCCCTTAAATGTAGTCCTTACATATGAAGGATGCTTAGGCATGCTGGTGTTTATTGCTACTAAGTTTTATGTACTTTTCTTGTGATTGTGAGGTTTGCTTATTTGGAATATGGTTGACCAAGGTGTTTTGTGGTTATTGTTTTGTTTTGAGGACTATTCTCATTTTTTGTTTGTTTTCTTCTTCTTCTTGACTTTTTTTTCTTCTTCTTCTTGACTTTTTTTTTGTAATAAGGCATAATATTTGAAAGCTCAATCACTTCCATGACATAATTGAGTTTTATCACTTAATGCAATACCTTCTGAGAATATAAATTTCTCTATTTTATTTATCACATTCACTGTTTGGTCTGAACTTTAAAAGCCTATAGCTATAAGTTTTCAAATAATGACAGGATGTGATGTGAACATGTCTATTTCCTAAGGATGCATTCATAAAGATAACAGCTCTGGTATTTTTTCCCTCGGTTTAAATATACCTGAGTTATAAGGGTGTGCTCACAGTTACATTTCTGAGGAGTCTGAGGAGCTTGAAGAAGTTAGAGGGACTCTGCTCTGGGCCCTACTGTCAAGAGATAACATGGTGAGGTTTGTTTTGGTATTGTTTTTGTACAGTGTCCTTCTGCTCTCTGTTAGCACCTGTGTGTGTCAGGGGCTCCAAAGTGTGAAAGATCGCCAGGTTATAAAGAAGCAGCTGATTCTGTTCTCTTTACTGTTTTCCTTATATATCTGAATTCCTTTTTGCAAAGGTTTATTTGGTTCTGTGATGACTTATCCAATGAGACTAGATCCTTAGGGCCTACATTTCATCAACCCCTTCCACTTTATAATCTGATCTTCTTGAATTTCCCAAACAGCTGGGAAATTTAACATTCTGCTTTCAAAATCACTCTGAAAATGTGGCTGTAAGTATTCTTTCTTTTCTTCCCTCCCTCCTTTTCTTCTCTGTTCCCTTCCTTCTCCCTTCTTTGCTTCACTATTGACGTACAAGACTTTTTGTCCTTATTTCTGTATCTTACCACTTAACTCTTATTTTTTCTCATTTCTGTGGCAAAAGAAGAAAAGTTATTTCTTGAGAGAAGAATTTTTAAAAACAAAAAAATATACATTTATATTTAGAAAACTCAAACATGTTAACTATTTATGGTAGAATTCTAAAATTAATGGTTTTCTTACTGATTTTAAAAGGTGACTGTATTCTGGGTCATGCTAAAACCCTTTCACATATTTTCAAACAGAATTTACAATAAAAAGAGAATCATTAAAAATATATGGATGTGGTAAGAGGAAACCTGGGATAAGGCCATTAGTGTCTGTTCAGTTCCTTTGGAAAAAAGATAAAAGGTAACGCTCATGTCAAGATATATCATGTTTACTCTAAAAATATGGAGCTAGCTTTTCATGTGAAATATGCCAATTATTTGATTTTAGGTACTGAGAAACAAAATGACTCAAGGTAATTGCTGTATGATTTTTCATGAATAAGAGTTTAATCGAGTTTATCATACCTTTGTTAACAGATTACTTCCATAAGATAATACCAAAATGATTGCTTAGGAAAGATAGTTCTACCTTGCACAGAGATGACTAAATCAAGAAGGCGATCGGGGAATTGAAAGTTTATAGGCATGTATATGTATGTTATTTTACTTAAACATTAAAGAGCTTTTAATTTAATTTTCTTATTCTGTTCATGAAGTCTTTTTAACTAATGCATTTGAAAGTTAAATAATGTTACTTTATCAAGAGAAGTTAAGGTATATGAAACATTTTAAAGTAGGACAAGAGTTAAATATATGTTAAGATCGATTGATTTTAAGGCATCTAAATACAATTTAGATACTGTGTGCTCAAGAAGTTTTAATTGCAAGATTATTATTGACTACAGTAGTGTTAAAGAAATTAAAATAATAAAAATCATTCAAAAATACCAGTTTGAGGATCTTTCCCATCTCATTCACAAATGTTTTATGATGTCTTATCAGTCTTTAACTTGCTATTGTAGACTTACTATATTTATAATTTATTTTATGTATTATAAAATACTAAAGTACTGTCACTATGACGGGTTCAATTTGAGGTTCAAATGATTATAATAACACAAATTTAAAAAAAGTCATTTTTAACATGTTAAAGTAGAATATATTCCCAGTATTAAGCATTAATAACACATTTTCTAAAAAAAGAAGAAGAAAGTTTAATAGAGAATAATTAACAGAAATTACTTGTTTTCTTTGTCAAAGTAGGGAAAGAGTTAGGTCACGTATTAATATATGCAAATATAATCGTCTCTGAGCAAGAATCCTAATAACAGTGGAAACCTCATTTGCTCCTTTCTCAGTGGACTTTTGCCTTAACATCTTTACGTTGGACTTTGAAGATAAGCTGTAATTTATCCTGTCTAATATGGGAAGTCAAGAAATACTAAAATAAATGCTATTTTTTTGAATGAGAAAGAAAAAAATGTGCACTTTATTAATATGGAAATGAAAATCCTTTATAAAAAAACAGCAAACCAAATCCAACAACATATAAAGTGGATTATATGCCAGGATCAAGTGGGATTTATCCCACAGCTATACAAGGCTTGCTTAACATACAAAAACCAATCAATGTAAATGCTGAAAAAAAATTGATGAGAAGGGACTTCCTTGCTGTTTTTCTGATCTTGGAGGGACATTTCAGTTTTTCACACTTAAGTATGATGTTAACTATGGAGTTTTGGTGGATTATCTTTATCATGTTGAGTAAGTTCCCTCTATTCATGGTTTGTTGAGAGTGTTTTGCATCACAAAAGGATTTTCGACTTTGTAAAATGCTTTTTTGCTTCTATTAGTATAATCAAATGAGTTTTTTCCCTCCGTTCTATTAATGTTGTATAAAATAAATGCTATTATGTGACACAGTTACTAAAACACCAGGTAAGGTTATTATGTTTTGTCTTTCTTTTTTGGTTGTATATAACGCGAAAAGAAAACTATACTTCATACAAAACACAGAACACAAAATAACATTTCTGAAGAAAATCAAGACATTTAAAATATTAGGACACATAGTACTTGCTGATTTAGATTGGAACCAGTTTGTGAAGAGTACCGGCTGACCTGTTAATGATTTTGGGTATTTGCTATGGAGAGTTAAAGTTCAAATCCTCTAAGCAGAGGATTAACATGAATAGATATGATTTTTTTTTTCTCAAAAAGTAAAGAGAATGGATAAAACTGGAGGATAGACTTCTGGAAGAAGAGCAATTTATAAGCCTGGTGTAATGAGATAATGAGGATCTGAATAAAGAAGACAAATGCAGAAGGGCAAACAAGCAGATTCTGGGGATATTTCTGCTTAATCTTTCTACCAAGAAAGGTAAAGATTTTGTTTACAGTATCTTTTGAAGGACTTTGGCATTGAATAATTCCTTAAATTTCTAAGTCTGCAGTAAAATATGATTGACCTAAGATGATTTCATGGTCAGTGTCACAATGGTATCTAACCCTGTAGACTGTTGGTTTACATAGGGAAAATCCCTTCTATAACAGGGAAAAGAGAAAAAAAGACAAGTGGAGAGGAAAGAAAAATGTCTTCTAATTTGGAACCAATGGAACATCAGTTTCCCCATATGATTCTTCTTTAGAAAAACCACACTGCTGGGGAGCCTGGGTGGCTCAGTTGGTTGAGTGTCTGACCCTTGGTTTCAGCTCAGGTCATAAACTCATGACTCATGGGATCAAGTCCTACGTTGGGCTCCATGCTCAGCGGGGAGTCTGCTTGATGATTTTCTCCCTCTGCCCCTCCCCCACTTGCTCGTGTGCACATGCACACTCTCTCTCTGAAATAAATAAATAAATCTTGAAAAAATAACAACACTATTTTTTCACTTCCTTTTTAATGATTAAGAAAAAATAGAACTATTTCAACTTATAATCAACTTTTTTTAAAAAAGATTTTATTTATTTATTCATGAGAGACAGAGAGAGAGAAGCAAAGGGAGAAGCAGGCTCCCCACTGAGCAAGGAGCCTGATGCGGGGCTCGATCCCAGAATCCTGGGATCATGACCTAAGCCAAAGGCAGACGCTTAACCATTTGAGCCACCCAGGCACCCATCAACTTATAATGAACTTTTAACAGCTTTATTTAGATATAATTGATATACAAAAACATTGTATATGTTTACTGCATACAATTTGATGAGTTTGGATATATGCCTGTGACCCATCACCACAATGGAAGTAATAGACATATCCAGCACTTCCCAAAGATTCCTTGTAGCACCACCCCCCTTTTTATGGTAAGAACACTTAACATGAGATTTACCATCTTAACGAATTTTGAAGTGCATTCTGTTCTGTTGTTAACTATAGACACTATGTTGTATAGCAGATCTCTAGAACTTGTTCATCTTGCATAACTGAAACTTTATAACCTTCAAATGACTCACCATCACCACAGTCAAGGCAATTGATATACCTCCCCCAAAAGTTTCTTCATAACCCCCTTTTAGTTTGTAAGAACACTTAATGTGGAGAGACTTACACTGTTTATGCTGAAGTAAATTTTTTAGAAAATTTAAATGTGTTAGTGTTTTAGTTTCTGTTTTCATTTTCTGTAATTAAGTGCCCAGAAGTGGAATTGCTGTATCATACAGTTTTTATTTTTAATTTTTTGAGAAACTTCCATGCTGTTTTCCACACACAATCTGATTAAAAAATGGGCAGAGGACCTGAATAGACATTTTTTTCCAAAGAATACATGCAGATGGCCAACAGACACATGAAAAGATACTCATTATCACTAATCCCTAAGCAAATACTAATCTGTTTCTAAAATTTGCCTTTTCTGGAAATTTCATATAAATAGAATCACACAGTAAGTAATCTTTTGTTTTTGACTTTTTTTTTTACCTACCATGTTTTTGTAAATCATCTGATTTGTAGCATGCATCAGTAGTTTATTACTGTAAATTGTTGAACAGTATTCTGTTATGTGGATATGGCACATTTTATTTATCCATTCACTAGTTGGACAATTGATTGTTCATTTGTTTTGAAATGATGAATAGTGCTGCTGTGAACTGTGTATTTGTGCCTTTTTGTAGACATATGCTTCCATTTCTTTTGAATAGATTCCTGGGAGTGAGATTGGTACATTGTATTTTAAGTTTTTTTTAACATTTTAAGAAACTGTCAAACTGTTTTCCAAATGGCTGCATCATTTTGCATTTCCACAAGCAATGTGTGAAGGCTTCAGTTTCTCCATAGCCTCATAAACACTTTTTATTATCTCTTTTTGATTATAGATATTCTAGTGGTTGTGTAGTAGCATCTTACTGAAGATTTTTTTAGAGGTGGTGTTGGTGTCATTGTTTTGTTATTCATAAATTTGTACTGAATTTGTGTTGGAATGTTTTTCTACATCTACTGTAATATTAGTTTTTCCCTTATGATCTGTGAATATTCTGAAATGTATTTACTAATATTAACATGTTTTACATTTCTGGGCTAAACAACGTTGTCAAAAAAATGTCTGGGCATTGTCGGTTTTGGTTGATAAATATTTTATTTAGTAATTTTCTATCACTATTATTTATAATACTGGGCTGATGTATAATTATTTTCAATCAAGGTTATACCACTGTCTGAGTGGTAATGAGTTGATTTAGTTTTCTATTTGTTCTTGGAATAGTTTAGATAAAGGTTTTTTAATTAGAATATTGCCTAATTTAGTTACATTTCCCAAATGCATTTATATAAATTGTTTGTAATAGTCTGTTGAAATCATTATTAAATCTTGGTAGTACTGCTCCCATTCTTATTCATTACAGTGCAGAGATCTTAGGGAAAAAATGTGTTTCCTTTATAATCTCTTGTATTACACATTATATTATTGTCCAGTACTTTAATTCCACCTGTTTTGTTACCCACCAAAATTACTCATTATTTTTATTCTTGTTTATACCAGCAGTCAATGATGATTATCATTTTGATTACCAAATTCCTGGTTCAAATTTACTTCTAAAAAAATTATTTCTCGAAGCTTTGATCTTGAGTTTATTTTCTTTATTTCTAAAGAATTTTTTTAGACATTGTTTGCTGAGAACTTACCATCTGTCAATGGAAAGTTTTGTGTGTTTATTATTATTTGTTTATTGGTTTATAACTTTTTGCCCTTAATTGAGAAATGTAATTCATTTGCTTATTTTCTTTCTAGTTATGTGGCTAATTGAGTTCCCTGTAGCGTACTATATAGACACCAAGATTTTTGTGCAAGTGTTAAGGAACAAAGAGGAAGGGAAAGGGATATGTTTAGGGTCAGCTACAGTTTAAATAAAGCCTCCATCAAACCCTTGGAGCTCTGAAGCTAGGATGGCCCTTTGGAGTTATTCTGAGTTAAGGCAAGAAAGCTGAGTCTTCTTCCTCTTCAAGGATCAGTCTTTGGATGTCGCAGGAAGGGAGAGTGATTTTGGTGGAAGCCACTCTCCTTAGTAGAAGGTGATTCCTGAGGAGGCTGATAACTACGATCTGTCTGCTAGCAGCACTTACAGTGGGTGATATAAAAAAATCATTCATTCTTTTTATTATTATTGAAGTATAGTTAATATAAAATGATATATTAGTTTCAAGTGTACAACATAATTATTCAACAATTCTGTACATCACTCAGTGCTCACCATGATAAGGATAGTCACCATACAAAGTTATTACAATATTATTGACTATATTTCCAATACCATACTTTTCATTTCTGTGACTTATTTATTTTATAAGTGGAAGATTGTATCTCTTAATCTCTTTATTTTACCCATCCTCCAATCTACTTCCCTCTCGCAACCACCAGTTTGTTCTCTGTATTTAAGAGTCTGTTTGCTTGATTTGTTTGTTTTGTTTTTTAGATTCCATGTGAATCTAAAGTGAAATCATACGATATTTATCTTCCTCTATCTGACTTGTTTTACTTAGCATAATACCTTCTGGATCCATCCATGATGTTGTAAGAAGATATACCACATCTTCTTTATCCATTCATCTACAGATGGACACTTGGGTTGTTTCCATATCTTGGCTATTGTAAACAATGCTGTAATCAACATAGGAGCACATATATCTATTTCAGTTAGCGTTTCCATTTTCTTTGGTTAAATACCTAGTAGTGGAATTACTGGATCATACAGTTTTCCTATTTTTAAATTTTTGAGAAACTTCCATACTGTTTTCCACACACAATCTGATTTAAAAATGTGCAGAGGACCTGAATAGACATTTTTTCCAAAGAATACATGCAGATGGCCAACACACACATGAAAAGATACTCATTATCATCAGGGAAATACAAGTCATCAGGGAAATATAAATCAAAACTACAATGAGATATCACTTCACAACAGTCAGAATGGCTAGTATCAAAGACAAGAAATAACATGTGTTGGTGAGGATGTGGAAAAAATGGAGCCCTCATGCACTATTGGTTGGAATGTAAATTAGTGCAACTACTGTGGAAAATAGTATGGAGGCTTCTTGGCGGGGAGGACTTAAGACATTTATTCTTAATGTGGGATCTGGGTAGATTATCATAGTGTCCCTTATAGGTTGATAGTTGCTTCAAAAATTGAGAGTATTGTTTTATTGTCTTTTGATCTCAATATTTTTCTGGTGTGAACTATCAACCTGTCATAATTTAAAGTTAATTGTATTTTTTTGTTTTCCAATTCTTCACTCCTTCCCTCCTTCTTTCCACTTTTTTCTATTTCTACTTGCTATCAGTTTTGCTTCCTGAATCAGAGGGAAAATATTATTTAGTTATCTTTTTATAAAAATGCTTACACATTACCTCTTATTCCAGCATTTGTTGTCTTCTGCTGATAACTCCTTTAGATATATGTTGGATTTACTAATTTTATCCCCATGCATCTCAAATTTCCTTTTATACTTTCATGATTTTTTCTCCATGTGCAATTTTTTAATTAATCAATCCATGTATCTTCCAGTTAACCAGTATTTCCTTTAGCAGAGTTTAAATCTCCATTTAATCCATATAATTAAATTTTTTTTCCAATCTTTGTATATTTATGATTTTCAGAAATTATGTTTTTATATAAATCATTCTAGCATTTTTGATAGAATCTTCCAATGTTTACCTTTAAAATATTATTTGATTACATTGTAGTTATAGCTTAGCGCACTTTATTTGGGTTTCAGGGGTCCTAAAACAACACATTATTCTTTCTGCGGATTCTCAATCAGGTTCACTTATTTCTTTATATAATATAAAATTTGGTGAGATCATGATCAGTATTATCTGTGGGAATGAAGTTTGTCTTGGATATAGGGTGGTTCCCTCCAAGTAATTTTAGTTTCTAGTTTGGGCCACTTCAGGATTATTATTAGACAGAAT
This sequence comes from Eumetopias jubatus, assembly GCF_037043125.1. NCBI lineage: Eukaryota > Metazoa > Chordata > Mammalia > Carnivora > Otariidae > Eumetopias > Eumetopias jubatus. Next base: position 167,540,429 of record NW_028274809.1, on the reverse strand, counting down.
ATAATATTAATTTCCATGGCCTGTGTTTTCCTGGGACATTCAGGAATTTTAAACTCAAGTTCTTTTGAAGATGGGTCTATGCTTATAAGTTACCTGTGTAGAATCTTACACAGGTAGAGCTTGAGCCAAGTCAGAGTAACATCCTTATTTCTTCCTGTGTTAATGGGGAGATTTGTTTCTGGTCCCTCAACCTCTGAGTTATAGCTCTTTATGTTCGAGTCTTATGTGCAAAATGGGGAGGAGTGTCTAGGCCTGAATACTCCACATGGAGACCTATCCAAGATCTTGTTTCCCATCCTGCTGACCCAATAAAATAGAACCTCCTTGGTTCTGAAGACAGGTAAGATTCCCTCAGGACAGCTTAAGGTGGTCATTACCCTCTTGCCATTCTGATTTTCAGCTTTTCTTCAGTGTAGTTCCTGACAATATTTTTACAAGTTAAGCTACATATTTTAATCAAGTTTTCTAGCTGTTTTGTTGCAGGAGTTTTTTTTGGATATCTACTTCATTATTTACACTTCCAGAAATAGAAGTCCAGATATTTGGTACATGACAATGCTTAATGCTCCTGAGGTTATAGATGACAGATACTTTCATTTTTAGCTAGAGGAGTCATTTAATATTTTTTTTTCTGGAAAGCCATTTCCATCAAGAATCTTAAAATGTTTCATGAATTTTGCCAAAAATAATTTTTCAGAAAACATATCCTGAGCAATTAATCATACAGTAATATACTAAACTACTAAGAATCATACTTCTGCAGTTTTATTAAAAGGATGACCACATGCTACCAATATTTTAAGTGGAAAACATGCATACTATTTTAATTCATTGAGTATATGAATTATTTTTTGTTGTTATTTTGTGTTAGCTTTCTGGAATGGCCATATTTTATCTTACTAATTTTTAATTTATTTTTTAATTCAAATTCAATTAATTAACATGTAATGTATTATTTGTTTCAGAGGTACAGGTCTGTGATTCATCAGTCTTCTCTAACACCCAGTGCTCTTTACAACACATACACTCCCCAATGTCCATCACCCAGTGACCCCATACCCTCACCCCTCTCCCTTCCAGCAACCCTCAGTTTGTTTCCTAAGATTAAGAGTGGCTGTATTTTAAAATTGGTTGTCCCAGAACTCAGATATCACATTAAATCACTACAGGTCATTCAGACTACTGGCATAGGAGTTCTGGATTTCCTGACTCTCGGGTTTTAATCATGGAAGCTCTGCCTATGAAGGGGCATATGTAGGCACAGCAGGGATGGGGGTTTCGTATTCCTAGAAAGAAACTTAGAGACATTTTGTATACTGCCAGTCAAAGAGAAAAACTATTTGAATTGGTACCAGGAGGAAAAAAGAATTAAAAGGGGATTGGAATGTTGTGTACTAATGAGAAATTGTATTGGATGGAGTTAAACAGGCAGCAAAGATTTTATTCATTTTTTTAAAGATTTTATTTATTTGAGAGAGAGAATGAGATAGAGAGAGAAAGCACAAGAGGGGGGAGTCAGAGGGAGGAGCAGACTCCCTGCTGAGCAGGGAGCCTGATGCGGAACTCGATCCCGGGACTCCAGGATCATGACCTGAGCTGAAGGCAGTTGCTTAACAAACTGAGCCACCCAGGCTCCCCAAAGATTTTATTCAAAACTATTGCAATAGAATGAGATAAACTGATCTCAAGTGCTGATGAAACAAAGGGCAGAAAAAATTTTTAAGCACTAGGGTGAGCCAACTGAAAATTAGTAGAGGGTTTTAGCCTAGAGGTTGGTCATTGTGATGAAGCCATCTGTGTTTGCTAACTGTTGCTTATTGATGTTAGGCTCCCACCTTCCACAGAGACTGAGAGGGTCACTATCTTTCTTGATGATTACATTTCAAAGGGATGGCTCCTGTGTGCTCTGGGTTGAAAAACTAACAAGAGGGTGGGAGAAAACTTACACTTCAAAGGCTCTAAGAAAAGACAAGTCAAGGACCTAGAATCAAGAAGAAATCTATCTGATGGTTACTCGAAGGGAGCTAGGTAGGGGGGGAAATGGGTTAAATAGGTGATGGGCATTAAGGAGGGCACTTACGATGATCACTGGGTATTTTATGTAAGTGATGAATCACTAAATTCTACACCAGAAACCAGTATTATGATGCATGTTAATTAACTGGAATTTAAATAAAAATTTGAAAAAAATAAAATAAATTTGTATCTTAAAGAAAAGGAAGAAATCTGTCTAAAGTTTAGTCAGGCTGAGTGGAACATTGAGGCCTACTTGGTCGTTCTAAGCTTGCTGATGCCTCATTGAATGCTATGCATAGTCCTAGAGGTGATGAGTAATAGGGTTATCCTTGGAATTCAAGCAGAGCTCCCATTGCCATGCTGAGAATTGAGTATGGCTTCCCATCTTCTTTTAAAGACCCAAGACCCCTGGTAATCTGCATTCTAGTCAGGAGAGCACAGCCTAGCATGTGCCAATGGACCTTGTAGGACCACTCCTTAACTGCAGTACTAGGCTAGCAGCAGCAAGAAACAGTTAGGTTGTGTTATTTGTACTTATTCACTACTTAACAATACATTAGGTACCCAAGAATTTTGAATTCTTAAAGACGACAATACAGAATTAGAGGAGAGACATACTAGGCTCTTTATCTGTCAAAAAGTGATAAAATCAGTTTACTTTGAGAGAAAAAAGTGAGAAGTGATAATATTTGCACCTAATTTCAGTGCCCATAGTTTTGCAATTTGTTTTCATATATATTTTGTCAAATTATTCTGAAAAATTGTCAGTTTTTTAGTTCTGGATGTGTTTGGAAACACTTTAGGCTAACTTAATTTGATATATCTTACTATTAAAAGGGAAATAGTTATAATTTTCTGTGTTATATATGTCAAATTTATTGTCTACTTTGAAAGAAAAAAATCTTACTTTCAATAGTAGTTCACAATAGATGATATAGAAAGCACTTTAGTTCCATAGGTTGATTAAGAAATTGAGACTAATGTGACACGAGAAATATTGTTCTGTAATGAACTTAATGCATTCTCAAAAGGTTAATTTCTATATTATGTCAAGACTCTAGGATGGAAGATTTCATAGAGCTTTACAAGTATGTGAGTAATTGTACTTCAAAGTAGTATAAGTATGTGAAACTCAAAGATCATTGTCCTAGATGTACATTTATTCTTTTTTTAAAAAAAGATTTTATTTATTTACTTGAGAGAGAGCATGTGCAGGCAAACACAAGTGGGGGAGGGGCAGAGAGACAGGGAAAAGTGGACTCCCCGCTGAGCGTAGCGTCTGACTCCATCACAGGACCATGAGATCATGACTTGAGCTGAATGCAGACTCTTAACTGACTGAGCCACGCAGGAACCCCACATTTATTCTTTTTATTTATATTTTTATTGTAAAATACATATTTTCTTCACTTTATATTTAGAATAATAATAAAATAGCCATGCCATTAAAAGTAATGGATTATGATTAAAATTCAGCATTATAAGGAAAACAGTAATGAAAGTACAGTTTCAAAAGCAAAATTATCAAATTGAGAGCAGATAAAATACAATATTTGCAAATACTTTATGCATAATTTTTTGTTCTTTTACATAAATCAGACCTGAAGATGACTGACACTATCAGTTACATATATTAAGTTTTGAATTATTCTCAAAAGAGTTTTTGGAACTAGGTAAACTGGATACATATTTTAAAAATTGATTTGAGTGCAAGTCCTTCTCTTCCTCCCTACTGTCCTCTCATTTTCAAACACACATGCATGCATGTACATACACACACACACACACACACACACACACACACACTTTAGAATTTGTTGACAAACTAAAAAATAATCCCTGAAACCCTTATAGAATTTGCCTCCTGCTATAATCTCATCAACATCTTCATTTCTCTTTCAGTTTATCAATAAACATACAGTTTAGATACTTCCTACTTGTGGTTTCTTAATGCTGAGACGTACTTCTCTCAGATATTTTATGATATAGCTTTTCACATTATTTACATCTCTCATCCATAAGTCAACCCCATGGAGATGTCTTCTCCACTTGTTCTATCCAAAACAAGCTTCCTGCCATGATTTCCAGTTTATTTAATGATCTTATTACCTTTATCAGTGTAAATGCTGTGAAGTACTGATAATTCTCTTGCATTTTATTTATTTTTGTCTGTTGATTTTGTTTTTATTTCTATTAGAATGTAAGCTCTGAGGGCGCCTGGGTGGCTCAGTTGGTTAAGCGACTGCCTTCGGCTCAGGTCATGATCCTGGAGTCCCGGGATCGAGTCCCGCATCGGGCTCCCTGCTCAGCAGGGGGTCTGCTTCTCCCTCTGACCCTCTTCCCTCTCGTGTTTTCTATCTCTCATTCTCTCTCTCTCTCAAATAAATAAATAAAAATCTTTAAAAAAAAAAAAAGAATGTAAGCTCTGAGAGCAGGAACTGTATTTTGTTTACTGTAGTGTTCTAATTGTCAGAAAAGTGTCTCATGCACTTAGGAGCTCATTGATATTTGTTGAATGAATAAATGAATTAATAGTAAAGACATAGTATAATATGAAAAAGGAATTAACTTCTGAATATATAAAACTGAACATAGGTGGGGGAAAAGATGGCAGAGGAGTAGGGGACCCTATTCCAACTGGTCCCTGGAATTGAGCTGGATATCTACCAAACCACTCTGAACACCCACGAAATCAGCCTGAGATGTAAGAATATCTGGATCTTTACAAACAGAATATCGCAGGCAGTTGGTTCCAAGGTACGAAGTGGGGAGCCGTGATTCCACAGGCAGATATCGGAGGATAAACGGCAGAGGGAGGGAGCTGAGCCCTTGGGATCCTACACCGCAGGTGAGTGATAGCCTCCCGCGCTGGGTACAGGGCACAGACTTGCAGACCGGAAGCGGTGGGAAAAGGACTTTAGGGCATCCCCCTGGACGGAAACCCAGAGCGGCGGGGCCGCACCTACGAACTGGGGTGGCTGGCAGTTTTAGAAGCACAAAAGGCAGAGATGAGCTCCGACCTGGAGGTGAGGACTGGGAGCAGTGCTGCTGAGGGGCTCACAACCCAGGACTGCAGTTTATAGCAGCACAGACAGAAATGGAGATAGTGTGGCCTGGAGAGCTCACTGAAGAACAGTCTGTGATCCCTCTGCTCTGAGACAGAGTGTTGGAAATGGTCTCTTCTGCTCTGACTCTTGGAAGAGACGCAGAAAGCTGCCAGGGAGAGCCGCCAGAGAAAAAAGCCCCCAAAAAACTTCATTGAGCCCATCCCCCCAACTGGGGGCAGGACAACTCTGCCCAAACAGAATTGCCTGAGTAACAGCACTGCAGGCCCCTCCCCCAGAAGACAGTCTGGGAGAACAAGAGGCCGGTACCCTAAAGTCCCTAGAAAACAGGTGTATCTTGCTTGGGTTGTGGTCAATAATTTGGACTCTATACATTCCCTCAACCACCCATCAACAGAATGACTAGCAGGAGGAACCCCCAAAATAGGAAAGACACAGAGATTAGGACTTATGCCACAGATTTACAAATGGATTCAGATATAACCAAGATGTTGGCGATGGAATTCAGGCTAGCAATTGTGAAGACAATAGCTAGAATGGAGAAATCAATTAATGACAACATAGAGCCTCTAAGGGCCAAAATGAAAGCTGGATTGGCAGAATTTAAAAATGCTATCAATGAGATCCAATCTAATCTAGATAGTCTAACAACTAGGGTAAGCAAGGCAGAAGAATGAATTAGTGACCTGGAAGACAATTTAATAGATAAAAAGGGAAAAGAGGAAGCCAGGGAAAAACAACTCAGAATCCATGAAAATAGAATCAGAGAAATAAGTGACACCATGAAATGTTCCAATGTCAGAATTATTGGAATCCCTGAGGTGGTGGAGAGAGAGAGAGGACTAGAAGATATATTTGAACAAATCATAGCTGAGAATGTCCCTAATCTGGAGAATGAAGCAAACATGCGTGTCCTAGAGGCAGAGAGGACCCCTCCCAAGATCAAGGAAAATAGGCCAACACCCCAGCATGTAATAGGAAAACACAAATCTTAGAACCAAGGAAACCATCTTAAGGGCAGTTGGGGGAAGAGATTCCTTACGTACAGAGGGAGGAACATAGAATAATGTCAGACCTATCCACAGAGACCTGGCAAGCTAGACAGGCCTGGCAAAACATATTCAGGGTACTAAATGAGAAGAACATGCAGCCAAGAATACTTTATCCAGTAAGGCTGTCATTTAGAATGGATGGAGAGGTGCAGAGCTTCCAAGACTGGCAGAAACTGAAAGAATATGTGACCACTAAGCTGGCCCTGCAAAAAATATTAAGAGGGGGTTCTATAAACGGAGAAAGACCCCAAGAGTGATATAGAACAGAAATTAACAGAGATAATTTATAAAAACAAGGTCTTCACAGGCAACATGATAACAATAAATTCATATCTTTCAATAATCACTCTCAATGAGAACAGCCTAAATGCTCCCATACAATGGCACAGGGTTGCAGATTGGATAAAAAGACAAAACCCATCCATATGCTGTCTACAAGAGACTCATTTTGAACCTAAAGATACATCCAGACTGAAAGTGAAGGGATGGAGATCCATCTTCCATGCCATTGAAAGCTCAAAAGAAAGCTGGGGTAGCAATTCTTATATCAGACAAATTAGATTTTAAACTAAAGACTGTAGTTAGAGACACAGAAGGACACTGTATCATTCTTAAAGGATCTATTCAACAAGAAGATCCAACAGTTGTAAATATCTACGCCCCCTACATGGGAGCAGCCATCTACATAAGCCAACTGTTAACCAAAATAGTCATATTTTGTGGGAGACCTCAGTATTCCACTCTGAGCAATAGACAGATCATCTAAGCAGAAAATCAACAAAGAAACAAGAGCTTTGAATGACACACTGGACCAGATGGACCTCATGGATATATACAGAACATTCCACCCTAAAACAACAGAATACTCATTCTTCTCGAGTGCACATGGTACCTTCTCCGGAACAGAGCACATACTGGGTCACAAATCAGGTCTCAACTGATACCAAAAGATTGAGATTATTCCCTGCATATTCTCATACCATAATGCTTTAAAACTGGAACTCAATCACAAGAAAAAATTTGGCAGAAATTCAAACACTTGGAAGCTAAAGACCACTCTGCTCAAGAATGTTTGGGTCAACCAGGAAATCAAAGAAGAAAAACAATTCATGGAGACCAATGAGAATGAAAACACATTAGTCCAAAACCTATGGGATACTGCAAAGACAGTCCTAAGGGGGAAATACATAGCCATCCAGGCCTCACTCAAAAAAATAAAAAAATCACAAATTCACCAACTAACTCTACACCTTAAAGAACTAGAGAAAAAGCAACAAATGATGCCTAAGCCATGTATTAGAAGAGAAATAATTAAGATTAGAGCAGAGATCAATGAATTAGAAACCAGAAATACAGTAGAGCAATGAAACTAGAAGCTGGTTCTTTGAAAGAAATAATAAAATCGATAAACCACTGGCCAGACTTATCCAAAAGAAAAGAGAAAGGACCCAAATTAATAAAATTATGAATGAAAGGGGAGAGATCACGACTAAAACCAAGGAAATAGAAACAATTATTAGAAATTATTATCGACAACCATATTCCAATAAATTAAGCAACGTGGAATAAATGGATGCCTTCCTGGAGCCTATAAACTACCAAGACTGAAACAGGAAGAAATTGACCACCTGAACAGACCAATAACCAGTAACCAGACTGAAGCAGTGATCAAAAACCTCCCAAAAAACAAGAGTCCAGGGCCTGATGGATTCCCTGGAGAATTCTACCAAACATTCAAAGAAGAAATATTACCTATTCTGCTGAAACTGTTTCAAAAAATAGAAAGAGAAGGACAGCTTCCAGACTCATTCTATGAGGCCATCATACCTTGAACCCCAAACCAGGCAAAGACCCCATCAAAAAGGAGAATTTAAGACCGATATCCCTAATGAATATGGATTTCAAAATTCTCAACAAAATCCTAGCTAATAGGATCCAACAGTACATTAGAAGGATCATCCACCACAACCAAGTGGGATTTATCCCTGGGATGCAAGCTTGGTTCAACATTCGCAAATGAATGTGATAGAACACATTAATAGAGAGAGAAGAACCATATGGTCATCTCAATTGATGCAGAAAAAGCATTTGACAAAATACAGCATCTTTCCTGATTGAAACTCTTCAGAATATAAGGATAGAGGGAACATTCCTCAATATCATAAAATCTATCTATGAAAAACACACAGCGAATATCATTGTCAATGGGGAAATGCTGAGAGCCTTTCCCTTAAGATCAGGAACACGACAAGGATGCCTACTCTCACCACTGTTGTTCAACATAGTACTAGAAGTCCTAGCAACGGCAATCAGACAACAAAAAGAAATAAAAAGTATTCACATTGGCAAAGAAGTCAAACTCTCTCTTCACAGATGACATGATACTTTATGTGGAAAACCCAGAAGACTCCACCCCCAAATTACTAGAACTCATACAGCAATTCATTAATGTAGCAGGATACAAAATTAATGCACAGAAATCAGTTGCTTTCTTATACACTAACAATGCAACTGTAGAAAGAGAAATTAGAGAAACGATTCCATTTACAATACCACCAAAACCATAAGATACCTTGGAATAAACCTAACCAAAGAGGTAAAGGATCTATACTCTAGGAACTACAGAACACTCATGAAAGAAATTGAAGAAGACACAAAAAGATGGAAAAACATTCCATGCTCATGAATCAGAATAATAAACATTGTTAAAATGTCTATGCTACCCAAGGCAATCTATACCTTCAACGCCATCCTGATCGAAATTCCAATGACATTTTTCAAAGTGCTGGAACAACCAATTCTAAAATTTGTATGGAATTAGAAAAGACCCCAAATCACCGAGGAAATGTTGGAAAAGAAAAAGCTGGGGGCATCACGTTGCCCCATTTCAGGCTATATTACAAAGCAGTGATCACCAAGTCAGCATGGTACTGGCACAAAAACAGACATATCGACCAATGGAACAGAATAGAGAGCCCAGATACGTACCCTCAACTCTATGGTCAAATAATCTTTGACAAAGCAGGAAAAAATATGCAATGGAGAAAAGACAGTCTCTTCAATAAATGATGCTGGGAAAATTGGACAGCCACATGCAGAAGAATGAATCTTGACCATTCTCTAACACCATACACAAAGATAAACGCAAAATGGATGAAAGACCTCAGTGTGAGACAGGAATCCACCAAAATCCTAGAGGAAAACATAGGCAGTAACCTCTTTGACATTGGCCACAGCAACTTCTTTCAAGATACATCTCCAAAAACTAGTGAAACAAGCAAAAATGAACTTTTGGGACTTCATCAAGATAAAAAGTTTCTGCACAGCAAAGGAAACAGTCAACAAAACAAAGAGGCAACCCACAGAATGAGAGAAGATATTTGCAAATGACACTACAGATAAAGGGCTGGTATCTATAAAGAACTTCTCAAAGTCAACACCTAAAAAACAAATAATCAAGTCAAAAAATGGGTAGAAGACATGAACAGGCACTTCTCTGAAGAAGACATACAAATGGCTAACAGACACATGAAAAAATGTTCATCATCATTAGCCATCAGGGAAATTCAAATCAAAACCACATTGAGATACCACCTTACACCAGTTAGAATGGCAAAAATGGACAAGGCAAGAAAGAACAAATGTTGGAGAGGTTGTGGAGAAAGGGGAACCCTCTTAACTATTGGTGGGAATGCAAGTTGGTACAGCCACTTTGGAAAACAGTGTGGAGGTGCCTCAAAAAATTAAAAATAGAGCTATGCTATGACCCAGCAATTGCACTCCTGGGTATTTACCCCAAAGACACAGATGTAGTGAAAAGAAGGGCCATATGCACCCCAATGTTCATAGCAGCAATGTCCACAATAGCCAAACTGTGGAAAGAGCCGAGATGCCATTCAACAGAGAAATGGGTAAAGATGTGGTCCATATATACAATGGAATATTACTCAGCCATCAAAAAGGATGAATACCCAACTTCTACATCAACATGGATGGGACTGGAGGAGATCATGCTAAGTGAAATAAGTCAACCAGAGAAAGTCAATTATCAGACGGTTTCACTTATTTGTGGAACATAAGGGATAGCATGGAGGACATTAGGAGAAGGAAGGGCAAAATGAAGGGTGGGAAATCGGAGGGGGAGATGAACCATGAGAGACTATGGACTCTGAGAAACAAACTGAGGGTTCTGGGGGGGGGATGGGTTAGCCTGGTGATGGGTATTAAAGAGGGCACATTCTGCATGGAGCACTGGGTGTTATATGAAAACAATGAATCGTGGATCACCACATCAAAAACTAATGATGTATGGTGACTTATATAACATAATAAAATAAGATTAAAAAAACAAAAAAAAAGGTCTACAATAAGTTCTCTAGTGAAATAAGTTCTGTAATAGTTTTTTCATGGTGAAAAACTATCTCTTAAATAAATGATACCAGCAGAAAAAAAAAACTGAATATATCTTCCATAATTGGATTTAGATAAAGATATATCAAAAAAGAAGGAATTTTTATTCACTATTTTGTGAATAAATTGGGAGGGACTTTTTCCATGATTTGCATTTAATTAGGCCTATAGCCAATTATCCATCATTCTTACATTTCTCCAGTCACATGTATTTTGAATACATTTATTAGTATGTCTCTTGGATTTTTGTGTATGAATTTTTTTCTGCTTACACAGTGCATCTGTGTGCATTTCTTTAATGGCTTATGGCTTTGTTTTTATGAGTAGTTTAGAAAGGCTCTCTTAACCCAAAGACTATTATTATTTTTTTAACTTCCTTTTTTTATTGTAATTTTTTGGTTACTTATGTTAATGATTTGATTCATTTGGTTCTATTTTTAAAAGAAGGACTAAAGTAGGGCTCCTTATTTTTCTCGTTTTCGAGATACTTTTCTCAAACACTTTCATTTAATCCTTTATATTTATTTTTTTTCCTGGATCTTGAACTCTTGAACTACATCTATTAATATTTGTCTATTGTACTAGAAATGAAAATGGTAATTTTAAATAAAATTGGAGTTAAGAAAATTAGAATGTGTATTGAGTTTTCAGAACTCATTTTAGGATGCAAAGAAAAAGGGATAAACTGTAAAATACTACACTTATTTTTCTAACCCTATAAAATTAGCCTAGGAGTTAATATTTGCAGCTTAAATGGGAGAAAACATATTGTAATAACTTTACCAGCAAAATTTATTGCTTTGTGTTGTCTGTTTTAAGCTCTCCAATTCTGAAGTGAAAATGTTTATGTATGACTCTTCAAAAAAAATATTTGGAGTGTTTTTTTTAAGTTTTTTAAATTTATTTGACAGAAAGAGAGTGAGAGAGGGAGCACAAACAGAGGGAGCAGTAGAGGGAGAGGGAGAAGCAGGGTGAGCAGGGAGCCCGATGTGGGGCTCAATTCCAGGACCCCGGGACCATGACCTAAGCCAAAGACAGACGCTTAACTGACTGAGCCACCCAGGCGCCCCTTTTTGGAGTTCTATATGGTTTCCAAATCTACAATCAAAATGTCAAGTAATTGATTTCCTTATTTCCTAAATCTTAACCTTCCTCTCCTCCCTCTATAGTCATTCACTGATGACTGTTTAGTTGATTTGAATTTGGTCAGTTATAAAAGTATGAAAAATGCTATTGGAGGATGTGATAGAGTCCACTCAGCTATGCAACCTGGATTGCAAATAAGATCACTGAAAACAACTTCCCCAGTGGTCTTATTTTACATGATTTACCTTGTTTTAAATTAGAATATATTTGAGATAAAAGGAAGCCAAAATCTCTGGAGATACTGGGATAGAATCAAATGAAGAAATGTCCAGTGAAAGAAGCTATTTATCATGGGAAAAGATGTTAGAATATTTACTGGAAAAACTTGCCAGCTTTCTACATTTCATACTGAAATGTATTCAGCTTTTTCCGATAGAAACACAAATTTCCTTCGGTGTTCTCCATAAATATAAAAATACATATTAAAACAAGTATACTGCATCAAAATCAGTGTATAATTTGTTTTTATTAAGAGGCATTTGGGGGCACCTGGGTGGCTCAGTTGGTTAAGCGACTACCTTCGGCTCAGGTCATGATCCTGGAGTTCCAGGATCGAGTCCCGCATCAGGCTCCCTGCTCAGCGGGGAGTCTGCTTCTCCCTCTAACCCTCTCTCCTCTCATGTGCGCTCTCTCTCTCTCATTCTCTCTCTCAAATAAATAAATAAAAAAAAAACTTTAAAAAAAAAGAGGCATTTGTGCATTGTTTCGGTGTGAAGCATTGCCTTCGTGTGCCTTAAGGATGGGTGTTGCCTAGAAAATATCTTTATCCTTACTAATTTATTTTATTTAAAATATTAATAATATTAATAATTTTTTACGCTTAGCCATTTCTCCAGATTTGTTTCCTTGCTGATGCCTTCATTTCTCCCAAAGTCTTAGGAAGGACAATTATTATACCTATTTTCTTTGACTTTATCATTCCTCCCCCCACCTTTTTTGAGGTGGGTCAACAATGATGAGTTTTCTATTCCTGAGCTTTTCTGTGAGACCATATCCAGTCTATGGACTACAACTCTCAGATCGTGTCAGAAAGACAAGCCAAGTTTGAAATATTAATCAATGTATAATACATTAATATCCACATTAATGGCTAATTTTATTTTAGAGCTTTATAATAACCAGGAATTATTAATAAATCATGAATGCTGATAGTATTTTGAGATGCAGAAAAGCAGATAGAAAGAGAGCCAGTGACTATAATAAGAGAAACTAACAAAAGAATATAGATGGCTTTATATCTTGGTTTCAGTAGTCATTTTTCAATAGTTTCATGAGGAGTTATCATTTTTTAAAATGTCAACAAGAAAAAACGTCCACCTGCTTGCTTACTCAGTTTCACAAAACTCACCATTAATCTAATAAACAGCAGTTCCCTGGGCTAGAAAACTTATTTAAAATCTTTCTGAGGCAAATAGCCTTTCATGATCATAAATCACTTTCTTTTGAACTCTATCTGAACTCAAATTAGCATAAAAATATTGAGATGAGCTCTATTTTATAACTCCTGTGCATGAAGTGCCTTATCTAGATATTTTAATCTTCATTTCATATATAAAATGCTGGCACCTTAATAGCAGTTAACATAATTTTAATCAACAACAGAAGCCTAAGTGTGCTTCTCTCACCTGGGTTTTGGGTTGTGACTAGCTGTATTTTTTTTTTTCTTTTCTCTTTCCTGTAGATATGTAAAAAAGTTGCATTTCTTAAATTCTTCAGATTTTTATTTATTTGTTTTTTTGAGAGAGAGAGAGTGCAAGCAAGCAGGGTGCACTGAGGGGCAGAGGGAGAGGGAGAGAGAGAATCTCAAGAGGGCTCCATGTCTAGCGTGGAGCCCAGTGCAGGGCTAGATCTCACGACCCTGAGATCATGACCTTAGCCAAAGTCAAGAGTCAGATGCTTAACTGACTGAGTCACCCAGGAGCTCCCAGATTTTTATTCTTCATATCATTTTATATTTCTTAAATTTCTAAATGATAATTATTTCTTGTTAATTACAATAACTATTTACTTAGTCATTACTATTTCGTTTGAGCCAACACTTTACAATAGATTACATATACATGAAAAATAATAAAATTTGCGAAGTGAGTTTCTGATGCATTACTAGGTAATTCATATAGAAACTGAAATGAGGAAGATTTTTATTTCAACTTTATACAGCACCAGTTTATGTAAAATACTAATACTGTAAAAATGTTATTCCATGGTTGTTTTTGAAATTACCTTAATATACAAGACAAATGGATTCACGTACATATACAAACACACAGACACACACAGACATCTATATGTATGTAATGGCTGACCTAAAGTGACCATAGCAATTATAACAGTACAGGAGATTTATATTTATGTGTGTGTGTGTGTGTGTGTGTGTGTGTGTGAATACATGTATGTAGGCTATGAAAACAAGTCATCATTTTTAACCACAACCCCATTCAGTGCCATATCTAACTTTACTCAATGCTAGCTCTTTTGTGACTTTCCCCTGGATAAAACATACTCACGAATGCGCTACCAGGGCTGGCTTAATCGCAGAAACTTGTATTACATCCCTTTTTCTCGGAGACTGGAGTGAACAGTAATGACTGTCTTGGTGATTTGTTCCTGAGATCCGTCTTTATTTTGTTGTTGTTGTTGCCACATTATTAGCACTTAAAGAAACCTGACTCCATGCTTAAACCTCATCTGTTTAAACAGGCTTTCTCTTGTCAATTTTCAAGTCAAAGTAAATCCAGCCGAGCTGTTGGTAAAATCATCTGTTTCTTTTCACACTTGGCTGTCAGAATTACTAATTTTCCATGAAATTTTAAGTGTATTTATGTACAGAAAACTTACATGTTTACCTTAGGGCAAATGAGTATTTTTTCTAGACTAGTGGTGACTAGAACTTAACAGAAACTTAATTAAGGGAAGTGACTGATGTAGGCAGAGCCTTTGTATTATGTGTATGTTTGAAAGTTATAAGATTTATGGAATTTCCTTTGACACCTAATACCAATACTGCCTGCTTCATATGGTATGTATATATGTGTGTATATATACACACACACAGCCACAACATAAAACAAACAGGCTTTATTTTTCAAAATATAATCTCTTTCTGCAAAATAGAATCTACTCTAGACATTATTCTGTAATTCATTTGCTTCACCGGACAGTATATACTTGAAACTCGGTCTAATTCTATTGATTAAAAAATAAATATATTAAATTTATCAAATACATATATGTCTAAGTACATACACTTTGTGTATAATATATGTGTTTGGGGGCACCTGGATGGTTTAGTCTGTTAAGCGTCCAACTCTTGGTTTCAGCTCAGGTCATGATCTCATGGGTCATGAGATCAAGCCCTGCATCAGGCTCCCCACTCAGCAGAGAGGCTGCTTGAGAGTCTCTCTCCATCTGTCCCTCCCCGACTCACACTCTCTCTCTCTTTCTCTCTCTCTAAAATAAATAAATCTTTCAAAAATGTTTGTGTGTGTATACACATATGTGTATAAATAATTTTAGGTCAACGGGATTATATTATGTAACTATATACTGGATTTTTTAGAGCAAATATTTTCCTAATATTATTCTGTTTTCCATTTCCTCCTCTTTTGTTGACTCCCACTTTACCATTCCTGCTCACCCCACCCAATCCCACTCGCCATAGAACTGGTGTTTATCCTTCCCTGCTATATCTGTGCACATACAACTCTTGATCCAGGGGAGAAGCTGAAATCCACATTTATCATATGGGTTCTGGATAGAAAACTAACAATAAGAAGTTCTTGGATGATATTTTGAAGATTGGAGAAAAGGAATGGCCATTTTTCTTTGGCTGCAGGTGTAGGAGGACCTACAGAAAGATATAAAATGTACAGCTGCTTACACCTAAGCCTTTGTGATCCACCAGCTTGGGAATTCAGGATCATAAAGTTAATAGCAGCTTCTCTGATTGTATAAGCTTCTTCACTGCATTTATTGTAACACTTCATAAGTAGAATCCAGAGTATCTTCTGTTTTCAACCTGCACACAGACATACATAGGAATTTCATCATCATTAGTTTTACAAAAATATTCCCAACATTGATTAGATTATTCATCTTATTTTTCTGATTCAGCCATTTCTCACCCTACAAGTTAACTATTTGAGTTTTAATATAAGAATTACAGTGTACAGTGTGTTGATACAAAGGTACAGTCACCCATTCCTGTAGTAATGACATTTATTTTCATTCTCTTTTTTAAATCATTATTCCAAAACAGATATTAAGCATCATTGTAAATACATACGTGCATCCTTGACTTCTGTGAATATATCCCCAATAGTGGGTTCATGGTGTATAAGTATATGGGTGGGGTTTATTGTATTTTAAAAGATGTTGCCAGATTGTTTTTGCAAACATATAACAATTCAAGTGTCCACCACCAATAGGTCACAGTGTCCACATTCCTTCATTTCCACACTAAGTTATCTTTTTCTATTTTACTTCCAGTGTGGTAGATATGACTCTCATTTTATTTCTATGACCATTTGTGACTTTGAATATATTTTGATGAGTTAGCAATTTGAACTGTTTAATGAATTTTCTGTGTATTTTCTTATTTTTCCTTTTACAAAGTTTTTCTTTTTGGTGAATATTTCATTGTTTTTGGTGTTTAGAAGTTGTCATTCATCTGCCACTGGCACTCAATTTTTTAACTAAATTATTTGCTTATTGATTTTTGTTATCTTCTGTTATGGATAACTTTATAGACAAAAACTTTTTCTTCTCTTCTAGCTTCTGGATTGTTATGGTTAAGAATATCTTCATTGCCCTGGGATTGGGTAGGTAAGTACTCCCTTTAAGTGTCTTTGTGTTTAATATTATAATAGTTTGTTGCTTGTAAATATGTCTTTTGCAAAGTATAATTATGCAAGTAACACTGAAATAATATTGAAATAACATATAGTCTAAAGCCAAGATTTGTAAAATACTGTTACTGGAGTGACTTCAAAGAAGCCTGCAGGTCTCAGCTATTCAGATACCGAATTAAATGGTATGCTGCTGCTTATTATCATGAAAATATTAACATTGCTAATGGAGAAACACAAAATTCTCTTGGATAAAACATATACCAAAATAACGCAATGCAAAGACAGTATGTGACAAGTTTCATGGATAAAAAGTTTCATGACAAGTTTCGTGTTAAAGGATAAACCGTTCATTTCAGATTGGGGATATTAGGGTAAGTTTTATGTCAGATTTTATTTAGCCGAAGGCAGTCGCCTAACCAACTGAGCCACCCAGGCGCCCTGTCAGATTTTATTTAAAATGACATTAAATTATACATATAAAAGCAGGCAGAGGAACAAGAAGAGTACAGTGGGGGTTTAGGGAACAATGAGAACTCAATTGTTATTGGTGATTATGAAAAAAAATAAACTTTAGATGGAGATTACCTAATAGAATATTTATTACATAGTTATATAAAATACATTTCTCTTACCTCCCAATCCTCCCTGAAAATGGTATTTCATACTTATACTGTGTGTTTTTTCAGCATTAAAATTGATATCAACAGTGACCCTGGGGTCGCCTGGGTGGCTCAGTGGGTTAAGCGTCTGCCTTCGGCTCAGGTCATGATCCCAGGGTCCTGGGATGAAGTCCCACATCGGGCTCGCCGCTCTGCAGGGAGCCTGCTTCTCCCTCTCCCTCTGCCTGCCGCTCCCCCTGCTTGTGCTCTCTCTCTCTCTCTGTCAAGAAAATAAATAAAATCTTAAAAAAAAAAAAAAAGAGTCTGCCTTCGGCTCAGGTCATGATCTCAGGGTCCTGGGATCAAGCCCCATGTCGGGCTCCCTGCTCGGCGGGGAGTCTGCTTCTCCCTCTGCCTTTGCTCCCACTCTCTCTCTCTCTCTCAAATAAATAAATAAATAAAATCTTTCAAAAACCTGAAAAACAGTGACCCTGAATTTCAGATGATTTGGAAAATACTTGCTTTTACACAAAATTCTGAGCATAAATCTATTCAAATATTACTTTAAGCTTTAGAGAGTATTATGTTGATGGAATCATAGTAGATACTTCTTTATATTTGTTTTAAAAATATCGTATCTAGAATCATTTTAAAGATAGCATAATAATAAATTTTACTCACATGTATCAGTATAAATTGGGGTAGGAAAACTATATAAAATTGCATATTGGCACTTCAGGAAAAAAAATTATATATTTTTTCAAAATATAACCATGTAATCATTATTTTAAATAGAAAATACATTTTAAAATGTGATTTGATTTTACTAAAGTCAGTCAAATATACATATATATCTCTCATTCATATATTCACAAAAAGAATTAAGTTTAGGGGTGCTGGGTGGCTCAGTAGGTTAAGCAACTGCCTTTGGCTCAGGTCATGATCCTGGAGTCTTGGGATCGAGTCCCACATCGGGCTTCCTGCTCAGCAGGGAGTCCGCTTCTCCCTCTGAACCTCTTCCCTCTCGTGCTCTCTCCCTCTCAAATAAATAAATAAAATCTTTAATAAAAAAGAATTAAGTTTATATTAATTTTTCTAAGGGTATTCATTTAATCTGTTTTCTAATCAGATTTAACGTTAGCTTAAAATTTAGGCTAATTTTTGGAGAAATGTTACTAGTGAAAATTGTCCTGTAATTTCCTGTGTTTAGTTCTATATCTTTTAAGGTAAGAGAAGATGCAAAGCATTTTGATGATCTGTCACTAAAATTGAAAGTGAAAAGGAAAGTTTTGCAAATTAGTTCTAACTTAAAAATATTTCAACAACTGTAGTAAATGATTCCAAAGAGTTCAAACTGGAGTTCAAATTCAATGAATTTAATTAACTTTGTGCACACTGAAAATGTGCACAGAATAATTAAAACACTACCTTTTGTTTTTGTAGAAAATAACAGAAGGATGAAGTATGCATGTAATTTGAGGGAGGATGACTGGTCAGTTTTTTTCCATTATTAATTCAACACCAAATGGAGATAGAGACTCTGGACATAAATCTGAGGTCAATCTATTTTCTGTTGATTATGAAAGGTTAAGAATTTATTTTAAAAAAGAATTTAAGAAAATAGGGTTTTTTCCAACCCTTTGAAAAAAGATATGAATTTCATATATTTCTTTTTTTAAAGATTTTATTTATTTGAGAGAGAGAGAGCACCCACAAGCAGGGGGAACAGCAGGCAGAGGGAGAGGGAGAAACAGCTCCCCACTGAGCAGGGAGCCAGATGCGGGGCTCGATCCCAGGATCCTGGGATCACGACCCGAGCCAAAGGCAGATGCTCAATGGACTGAGCCACCCAGGTTCCCTGAATTTCATATATTTCTAATAAAACATTTTACTTGACTGTGTCACCTGGTGGATTTGCCACTGTTTTTTCATTTTAGTATACAAAAAATTATACATGTAACTTTTTACTTTTAAATACTATTAATTCCAAAATTTTGTATAATTATATTAATAATAGAATTGGCATTTGTCAAATTAAATTGATATACTTTAAAAGATTTTATTAACAGAAATACAGTATAGGAAATTTATATATTTAACATATACTCTTAACAAATTTTATTTTTCCTCAAATGATACTCCCTTCAGTTGTAGCCATATTTTTTATTTAGTATGTATTAAAAAAACAAGACTTTAAAAATTTTTACCAAGTATTAACAAAGTTCATACTTACAAGCAGCTATTCTGGCCTACTTAAGCAGAAAAAAGAAATGTACTAAAGGATATTATGTAGGGTGGAGAAACTTTGGAAGTACAGGGGATCAGGTTTGTAGAATGCATTGCCAGAAACTGTGGTGCAAATAGTTCGTACATCGGCTACCTTCTGTTGAGATCATGCAGAACCAGCTTTATCATGTCTGGGTATGGGGCATCTCTCCCTCTGCAAACTGATGTTTATCTCACCCCACTCCCCCTCAGCTGATGCCACAAATTATACCTCCTTCTTCATGTCACTCCCTTTGAAACCGAAATCCTGGTGCAGGCTGACCACAGATCACATGCCTGTGCCATAAGTTCATGGTATTCTGGGAAAGCAAAGGCATAGGTTCTTTCTTGAGGTGAAATTCGCAAGGTGGAAAACATTGTGAAACACATAAAGGATAATCAAATGGTGAAAGAATGAAAAGCATCCACTAACAATGAAAAAGTAAAACTACCCTTAATAAGGCAACCTAAGTTTTTTATTCTGTATAATATATGTGAATCAGCAGACTAGTTAGCCAGAATTATTTTTTCTGAGATATTAGTTGAGGTTATGAAATTCATGAAAAGAGAATACCTCATGGCAAACGCAGGCTGACAGTCATTCAAACATGGTAAAAACATATTCAACTTCTTCCTACCATGCATGTTATTTGTTATAAAAATGTTGATATGCAAGGACTTTTCATAATTCTCTGGCAAAATTCACAAAAATATTTTTGTGAATGAATCTTGAATAAAATTGGCCTGTACTTCCAATTTGGTTATGAGATCTCCTAGCTCTGTGACTTTAAAAATGTCAGTCAACTACTCTGAGGCTCAGTTTTGTGATGTATAGGTTGTAATAATAAAACCAACTCTGCTATTTACACTTAAAGACATTTCAGGGAAAAGAATTTAACACAGTGCCTTCCTTTAGGATACGATAAATCATGACTAGCTAAAGAAGCAAGAAAACTAAAGAAGCAAAGAAGTAGTAAGTTTGTTATTAAGAGAATAAATTTATTAATTAGCAAGGTCAGAATATGCTTGAGTGTTTTTTTTTCCTGTAAGATGCCAAATGCCAGGAAGAGCTTTTTTAATACCAAATCTGAAAAATTGCTCTTGTGTAATGCAAAAAATTTCAGTGGAATAGTAATATGATTCCTTTAGTTGTTGTGTTGTGGCCTTACAATCATGATTCTCCTTTATGTGTAAGGAGTACAAAATTATCCAATGTGGCAGTACGTATAGAAATCATCTCCTGGATTGTATGTATACATAATCTCAGTTTCTGTTGTGCAGAGCATTAGCTAAGTTTCATCTTATATATTAGATGAGTGCTTCCCCTCAAATTGTTATTATACATAAGGGCAAATTAATGAAAGTTTTGAGGAAAACAAAGGACAATGAAAACATGAGATAAGGGGCGCCTGGGTGACTCAGATGGTTAAGTGTCTGCCTTCGGCTCAGGTCATGATCCCAGGGTCCTGGGATCGAGTCCCGCATTGGGCTCCCTGCTCCTTGGGAGCCTGCTTCTTCTCCCTCTGCTTCTCTCTCTCTCTCCCTCTGTCTCTCATGAATAAATAAATAAAATCTTAAAAAAAAAAACACGAGATAAGTTTTGTGTTAGTGGTATAAGGTAGTCAACACCGAAGTAGATAACACATATAATTTGTTTAATAAAAGAAAACAATACACAAAAAATACTTTTTAAAAATATGAGTGAGATATTATGTAGTTGTACAGAAAAATCTAAAATACTGCTAATGTAAATGTAAAAAAGACTAAAATTGCAGATTTTGGAAGTATGACTAAGAATGACAAGAAAAGTGTATTTAGTCTGAAACCATTATTTAAAAATACACACACACACACACACACACACACACACACACACACAATGGAATATTACTCAGCCATTAAAAAGAGTGAAATCTTGCCATTTGCAGTTACATGGATAGAGCTAGAGAGTATTATGCTAAGCGAAATAAGTCAGTCAGAGAAAGACAAATAACATGATTTCACCCATATGTAGAATTTTTATTTATTTATTTATTTATTTATTTAAAGATTTTATTTATTTTGACACACAGAGAGAGAATACAAGCAGGGGGAGCAGCAGGCAGAGGGAAAGGGAGACGCTCAATCCCAGGGTCCTGTGTTCATGACCTGAGCCAAAGGCAGGCACTTAACCATCTGAGCCATGCAGGAGCCCCCACCCATATGTGGAATTAAAGAAACAAAACAAATGAGCAAAGGGAAACAGAGAGAGAGAGAGAGGCAAACCAAGAAACAGACTCTTAACTACAGAAAACAAACTGATGGCTACCAGAGGGGAGGTGGGCGGGAGGATGGGTTAAATGGACGATGGGAATTAAAGAGTGCACTGTTGTGATGGGCACTGGGTGTTGTATGGAAATGTGGAATCACTATATTGTACATCTGGAACTAATATTACACTGTATGTTAACTAACTAGAATTTAAATAAAAACTAAAAAGGAAAGAAAGAAATAAGAGGAAAGAAAGCGAGAGAGAAAGAAAGAAAAAAAAAAAAGAAGAGAAAGCCTTGTTACACCTGCTGCTGAGAGTGCTGTTTGTAGACTGCCTTCAGCCTTATCTTCTTTATGGGTTGTCTCAGCTGCAAAGATGCCCTTCCTTTAATGTCATAGACTTTTGGAAATGGCTCACATTTGGTGATGGATTAAGTCAGAGATATAAAGGCTTGGATCCCCAGTGAATTTGGTTGAGCATGTCAAGCCTGCATTATAGCTGAACTTCTCTGTTTGCTCAGTCCTGCTATCCCCATCCTTCTCCAATTCTTGATCTCAGTGGCATTTCCTAATAAACATCCTGAATTCAATTTCTGTATCAGAGTCTGTTCTAGAAAACCCAAACTATGACAAATAGTACAGAGAAAAAGAAAGAAGAAATGGAGGATGTTTATGTAGGTATTTTGTGTACTGTATTTTATAGGTGGGTATACCATTTATTGAAATGGAGAAGATTGGGAAAAATAGATTTGGTAGGTTGTAATTCAAATACTCTGTTCTACACATGTTGAATTTGAGGTAGCTATGTAATACACCTGTATAAAAAATAATTTTGCAGTTGGATCTATGAGTTATCATCACATGAGACATATTATGATGAAGTTATGTATTTAGGAATTTATAGAATCTGGTTAGCATATATAATGATGGTATAGGTGGGATAACCCAGGAAGTGTGTAGGTAATGATGATAAGAAGGGCAAGGAATTAACCCTATATTAAACCACAGTTTAGAGATTGAGGAAGAAGTACTTCCAGTACCCGGTTGGATAGATAAAGAGCTTAGAAATTGTTACATTGTCCTTACAACAGGAAGGGCTGGAAAAACTAAAAAAATAGCAACTTTCTTGGGCTTATCAGCAAATTTAGATTGCAGAGTAAACCCCCATCCTAAAATATCAGAGAAAAGTACATCCAGAGAGATACACTAAGTGCTTACATGAGTGAATTACTGGAGGCTGAGTGTGGGTTAGAGTGCAGTGAGAAACTCGTAGGGATCCACCACATATGTTCATGGGTTTTCCCTACAAGGACCCACCAGGCTCCCATAGTGAGGAACCAAGAAAGATCCCCTTAGGGCCCTGGCTTGGGAGGGAAAGAGTAGCCATTGTAAAACATACCTGGAAATTTCTCTGTAGCAAGTTTACTCTACAGGAAGAAAGGATTTTGTCAGAGCACAGTTCTGAAAACTTTTATCAGCAGAGATATAGGAATTTCCTTCCCACTTAAGCCTGCTCTAGGAGTCTCTCTAACCTAAGAGGGGAGAAAAATCTCATCAATGGGGAATGTGGATTAAACGAAATGGACTGGGAGAGCTGTAGACAGGAAAGGGAGAGAGTATGAGGCAAGAGGAAATAAAACATGGAAAACATAGACAACATTCAAGAACTGATTGATAATGTAAGCAGAGAGTTAGAAACTCTAAGAAATAAACAAGGGAAAATTTTAGAAAATTTTTTAAAGTAACAAATGGAGATTAACTTCGATGGACTCAGTAGTGGATTCAACATGGCCAAGAAAAATATCCCTGAAGTTGAATACAGGTCAATACAAAGTCACAAACTACAAAAGAAAGAGAATGAAAAATGAACAAAAAATAGGACAGAAGATGAACTATCAGGCAATATCAAAGGATGTAATATATGCATAATTAGAATACAGAAAGGGTAAGAAAAAGGGAATGAAGAAGAAATATTTGAAGAAGTAGTATCAGAGAACTTTGCAAAGACACCAAACTACATATCTAGGAACCTCAGAGAGCATCAAGAAAGATACATAAATCTACACTCAGGCATGTCATCTTCAAAATGTAGAAAAACAAGGGTAAAGAGAAAATCTTGCGGGAAGACAGAAAATAAAAAATGCCTTACCTATAGAGGAACAAACATAAGAATTTCAGCAGTTTTCTCATTAGGAACATGCAAATAAAAAGAGAGAGGAATGAAATCCTTACATTGTTGGTTGGGAGACAATAATCTATAATTCTGTATCAAGGGATAGTATTTTTTAAAATTCTACAGGTGACTGTGCATTGGGAAAAGGGAAATCATCAGACTTTAGGGGATTTTTTACACAGGCTCTGAATTGACACAATTTCAGGAGACCCAAAATTCCATTGTGGTCCACTAGTGAAAGTGGGGACATATGGAGGTCAGATGATCAATGGACTTTTAGCTCTGGTTCTTCTCACAGTTGGTGCAATAGGTCCCAAAACTTATTCTGTGGTTATTTCCCCAGTTCTGGAGTGGAGATATGTGAGAATAAATTATGATAGATTCTAGGCTAGAGAACTTATGTATATCTCCTATATTATAAAGGGACAACAAATACCGGAGTCACTGCTGACAGTGAAGGAATAACTCTTCGCTGCTAAACTAAAGATAGCGTCTAGACCTAGATTTCTTGACAGAGCTAGACTTTATAAAGTTGATGATTTGCTAAAACGTTGAGGCCTGCACACGAAAATGTTGACTTGAACAGAAGTAGAATACGTTTCCTCTCTTAATTTTGATTATAATGCTCCTTAGTAAAAGGAAGTATACTCATGCAATTTTAAACCATAACCCATTAAGGATTCCTTTACTAAATGATATTTGGATTTAATTTATGCTCAGAAATAGAGAATCTTCAGGTTTAGTGTAGGCTGAGTAACGAATATCATTAATGAATATCAGATTCCATGAGTGACTGGCAAACCATACTTACGATATTGCTGCTCTAAACTTTTATAAGATTAACTAGAGACAATAGTTACAGTGACCCCAAATAAAATAACAAAACATAATTTAAAATGTTTAGTAAGTAGAAGTATTTTTAAATGGATTAAAATTACCGTAATATGTTACTAGTTGACAGTCATGCTATATTTCTGTCATTCACATGCATATGTATCTAAGACTTATGCAGGCATTTCTATAGTTTACCGGGAAATAGTTTGATAAAAACCTAAGAAATCCTCAACAGCCAAAGTAGAAGTCTTATAATGAATATTTTATAAAGCTTTAATAGCCTCATAGTTTTCTACAGTTCTAAAAATTAAAATTAACATTCCTACACAGACTTAGTCACAAAATAGCTATTCAGTCAGATTTCTTGGAGATATTAACAGAGCAGAATCCTTTCTTCTCTGAAATACATCATTAAGATTTATTTAAAATGGAATATTCACTTCAGATTTAATTTGCTTCAAGAGACAGACAAGTAGCCTCATTAGTTTTTCATATATAATATCAATTTGAACTAAGCTGTTATCTTTCAAGGGTCATAATAGGAGCAGGTGTTAAAGTGGTGGTGGTGGGGGGAATGTTTCTTATAACAATTTTGCAGACTACCATTTTCCTATATCTTAGGCAGTGTTATCACTCTGTTTTTAAATTCCTTTAATCCTTACAAAAGCCTTATGAAATAATTATTCATTTGCAGACTTGAACACCCAGCATGGTAGTGCTACAGGGCTCCATCTTTGGCTAACTCCAGAGACTCTGTTGTTAACCATCCCTTAGTCCAGTGATTTCCCTCCAGTTCTTGTTTCCTTAAATAACATGTTTTTTGTTTGTTTCCTTATATAACATCTAATTGTATAGAATTAAAATACACTTAGGAATTTAATATTGATTATTATTCAACAAATATAAGACATTTTCCACAAATAAGGGGTGCATATTTTTCCTTTTGAATAACAAAAAAGAGTAAACTCTAAAATTTGTGTTAGTTCATTTTAGCATATTTGCTTACTATTTCATGTGCTATACATTTCATGCTCTTTTGAAATTATAGAATTGCTCAATGTCATGAAAAGTCATATTCATAAATTCCTTAATGTTAGTAAAAGCTAAAGTTTAAAACATGCTTTTAGCCAGACCTTCATAGAGAAACTTTGAAATGAATTTCCAATTAATATTTGAAAGGTCAAGACAATTTAGCTGACTTTCCACTATCAGTTAAACATGACAAATAAAAGAATCTTTAAAATTAGCATATACCATTCCAATGTACTTTATTTCTCTTTACAGACTAAACTCATATCCAGAAAATGTTACTAAATCTTATTTTAAAAACTTGCATTTTTATTTATCAGATAAAATAAATAGATGGAAAGGCGATGTTTTTAAAACATGAAAATATAACACAATTTAAAAATATTAATAGATAAACTGATTTGATAGACATACCTAAGTATAAACCAGTAGATTACATTTATTTTCTTAACTTATTTTTTTAAAGATTTTATTTATTTATTTGACAGAGAGAGACACAGTGAGAGAGGGAACACAAGCAGAGGGAGTGGGAAAGGGAGAAGCAGGCTTCCCGCGGAGCAGGGAGCCCGATGCGGGGCTTGATTCCAGGACTCTGGGATCATGACCTGGGCTGAAGACAGACGCTATTAACGACTGAGCCACCCAGGCACCCCAATAAGATTACTTTTAAAATATTATGGGATTCTTGAACTTATCCTTAAAAGCCATTTCCCTTGACAAGTTTCCAAAGAGTAATTGGGCTCAGTCTAGGTGCCCTGGAGAAGTATGGGTCACACAGTAAAGTTATGCTAAGTCTTCATCAGCATCTTGCATTTTGCTTCTCTATAGTCATGAGTTGAATCAACTAAAATTTTGGAAATCAGGTTTCCTACAAATCTCCTAACACTGTTGGACAGGCACAATACCCTAAAAGTCAAAGGGCCAGGAAACACAAAGAACACAGCAGACTCATACTTTCTGACATTTAAGCCAAATCATCAATGTCACCACAGCAGAGGAGTGATTTCTACCATATCCCAGGATTAGAGTTACCTTTCACCGAGCAAAATCCATAGGTGTGGCAATCTGGTTGGTTTGCTCTCATGGACTGTATACATCTGACCCTAAATACTAAAATATCTAAGATGCCCTAAGATGCAGCTGTTACCAAGAAATCCTTGAACAGTGTAATCCCTACTATTTACAACCTACAATATTCCCTTATATATTTCACCTTCTGACAACTGGATGAACTGTTTCAAACTTCTACCTTGTTCTTTGTCAAAGTAGAGGTAATTAGTCCATCTTTGTGTGTCTCTGTTGGTCATTTACTCTATTTGAATGAATTTTCATATTACTATTGTAATAATACTAATATTTTGAGGGACTCTTATAACTAAGATAAAGGGAAATGGTACCTACACATTCTAATCTTTATTAAAATTTCCCTTCATCTGTATTCTAAGCTGGTGTTACTCTTGTCTATCTCATCTATATCTTTATGCTTTATAGCAATTTTCCATGAATTAACTGACTTAATATGTACTGAAACTTTGTCTTATAATTAACTCTTCCAATAAATACATTTCTTTCTTAATAAAAAATATCCCAGTACTCCTAGTTTAAAATACACACATTGTGGTTTCCACTACACACATTGTGGTTTCCACAAATATCACAAACTTAAAGCAACTCAATCTTGATACACAACTTAGCACAGAGTAGAGCACCTGGGCCAAAACATATTCATGGGCTCCTAGGCTCATATCCTTGCTTCCACTCAATTGGGAAGCTTCTATATAACACAATTAGAGCTTCTATCTGTCAATGCCAGCTTATTTCTAGAAATCATGATCACTGAAAACTACATTTTAGAAGATATTAAGGAATATGTGTCTTTCATAAACATTGTGATATACTTGTATTATGAAAATAATAAGTAATTTAATGTATCTTCATTTGAAGTAGCTTATTTAATTGATCCCATAATTTTTAACCATCCATTTTGTTATAATTTCTAAAACTTGTTTGTTTTTCATCATGTATCTTTATAATTTCTCAAAAAGGGCGGTCTTTTCTACTCCATGCTCTGGTGAAAGTGGAGATTATCAGCTACTTTTCTCATACACTAACACATAAAATTATAGACACAAGAGTTTTCCATATTGTTTTAAGTCTAAGACTTAAATATTAAATATACAATAGTTTAAATCATTTCCCAGTTATTACTGATGATTTATTTTGATGTGGGTTGATAGCCATACTACCAATTATCCTATGTACATATATGTTTGTCTCAAGAAGTGATGGCTTTTCCAGTGCTTTGCATCACTATAGAAGAGTCTAGAAATTTAGTGTCACTTTTACTTCAGTCCTTGTAGACCAAATTTCCACTATTTGCCCTTGAAATGAAATATTCCATATGTGATTGCAGTATCATCTTCTTCTGAGAGCCACAGACTATTCAGGAATGTCTTTGCAAATATTTTGCAAGTTGTTATCTTATTAATTGAATTTATTGCATAGGTATAAGATTATATGTGTTATCAGTTTCTTTTTTTTTGTAGCTTTGAAGTTTGTAACTTTTCAAGCATTTTGTCCATTTCATCAAGTTGTCCAATTTATTGCTATAAAAAGTATTTTATAGAACTCTCAAAAAAATCTTTAAATGTCTGTAGGAATATAATATTGTCTTTGTTTTTTTAAAATATAAATATCCAAAGCTGTAATATTACTTCCTTCTACCCAGTACTTTATGTATTACATTTTTTGAGATAATAATTTTTCATTATAGTTTAAATGAAAATCCTTTTAATTTCTCTTTTATTTTTTAGAAGTGTAATCTTAATTTCCAAATAGAAGGTGATTTCTAGATATATTGCTGTTGTTTAATTATAGTTTAATTATGTTGAGGTCAAAGAATATACTTTATTTTTGAAATTAAAAAATATATTGAGGGGCGCCTGGGTGGCTCTGATGGTTAAGCGTCGGCCTTCAGCTCAGGTCATGATCCCAGGGTCCTGGGATAGAGCCCCATATTGGACTCCTGGCTCAGTGGGGAGCCTGCTTCTCCCTCTCCCTCTGCCTCTCCCCCTGCTCATGCTCTCTCTCTCTCTCTGTATCTCTGTGTCTCAAATGAATAAGTAAAATATTTATAAATATATATATATATATATATATATAAACCTTCTTTACAACAGGAATATAGTTTAAGTGAATGTTCTGTGTACTCTCGAAAATAATGTTTATTTTGCTAATACTTGGTGAAGTGTCTATAAATTTCAATTAAGTCAATTGATAGTGTAGTTCAAGGGCATTAAATCTTAAAAAAGCTCCCTTAGTGATTTTGTTGCACAGCCAATTTTGAAAACCACTGAAGAAAGAAAAAAGAAGGCAAAGACAAAATAGTTCAATTGAAAGGGATTTCAGATTATCATTGTAATGTTTGATAGATATATAATGATAGATATGGAAATCTGAAGGCCTGAGAGAAGAACAGAGAAGAAATGTTATGTCAAACAGCTTCAACCCCAGGCTCATTTGGCTTAGTGGGGAGCATGAATATACCACTTATTCTGATTAAAAGTCATGCTTATCACACCCAGTGTTTCCTAGATGCCTGCTCCATATTAAAATATGAAATCTTACATTTAATTGAAACTTCTTGTCTCATAAATATCTTATCTATTTATTTAGGTGACCATACTGCAAAATCAGTAACAATATTTGGGAACTGGCAATCTGAGGGTGGATGTGGCCCTTGAATGAATTTAATTAGGTGGCCTATTTCAGATGGCTTTTTTGTTATTTTCCTCCATTTCACCAACACCTCATAAAATGTGTAAATATAAATTGATACGACTTTGGGGACACCAGTGTTTGTTACCTTCTTGGATATTGAGGTAATTTATGATCTTTAATTCTCTTCATTTTACTATTTACTTAGCTATTTCCCATTACTTATTAATACCTGGCAATAAATAGCAACTTGTTAAAAGTAAACACCTTAATCCATCACTTATTTACCATGAATTAACTTGGGGGCAATTTACTTAGCTTTCTGAGCCTGATATTATTCATCTGTAAGATGGAGATAATGATACACATCACGTAATACTGTTGTGAGGAGTAAATTAATAAATACCTTAAGCACTTTGACTTGTGTCTTATCTAGTTTAAGCACAATTCAGTATTTTGCTGCAATCATTGTTGTAGCACCTGACAACCAATCTTATTAGACTAGTCATATGATGTATTAAAAAAGAAGGTTCTACATATTTAGTTTCAAGATCAAGAGTGCCTACTCTCTATTCATATCCATATCTCCTTTTTCTGTTAAGATTCTCATAAGAAGTTGCTTGCCAATAATATCTAACCTCTTTTTAGATAATCTTCTATTTCAACCCATCAACACATATTCTGAAAGTTTGAGATATGTTTAATCATGTGACATTCTTACTTTAAAAGAGTGAACTCGCAGTATTTAGTTTGCTCTGGCTTTCAGTGGTTTTTACAAGCTAGCCCAACATTGTCTTGTCTTATCTCCTATAATTCATTGGATACATCCCATGTACTTATCATTTTCAGTTTTTCAAAAATACGCACCTCCTCATATGTCAGTTATTCATTTCCATTTCTCAAATTGTTTTTCTCTCCCTTTTCTGCCTGTGAAAACTATCAACCTGAAAACTACTGATATTCTGCTTCCCATTGCTCCCACAGTTAGAATTAATCATTCTTTTATGTATCAATATCATTTTCTTCATATTTCTAGATATTATAATTAGATATATATAATAAATATATAATTAATAGTTCCTGACCTCTTAGGATAACTACACACTTTCTAACAATTGAGAGTATGTAATTCTGGTTAGGCATAAAGAGAAAGTATCTGAGAGATCATTTGCTTCAGAATCCATAGAGAACTAAAGAATCAAGCGGGTAAATGACTCCAGTCCATGGAGCTAATATATCTAGGTGAATGTTCTCTGTGCACTTGAAAAAAATGTTCATTTCCTAATATTTGGTAAAGTGTTCTATAAATTTCAATTAGTTTTTTGATAGTGTTGTCTATGGGAAATTATATATAAATATTTGTTAAAGCTTCCTAGGTGATTTTGTTGCACAAGGAATCCTAGGAAGGAATAAATATGCTAGTCAGGCAACTTTGGGATTTGGGAATTAATGCTACTAACATAAATCATCAGGGCACACTTGGAGATATCTTCTGACCATGAGACTAATTACTCTCATGGTTATTCTAATCTGATTTGGTTGTGGGGTGGCAATGGTTGTATAGTATAATCGTGTTTTGGGACAGAGAGTTGTCTGCTATAAAAGGCAATTGATTTGAGCAGGAAAGGTCCCTAGGAAATGCTCAACCCAAATGGTTGGGAAAGATATTGAATAGGTACCACATATAAATATGTAATTATGAGTTGAATGAGAAAATGGAAACTGCAAATTCTAAAATGGCTTTACTTAATCTATGAAGACTACTGCTTCCTTAAAATGGATTGGGACTTATCTAGGGATTTTCAAGGCAAAATAAGGAATGGAGATGAGGTGACTACTTATAGAAGATTGTCAAGTATGTAAAAAAAAAAAAACAAACCAGTGAACTTCTAAGTCAAAGAAAAGCAGTCATGTGGTTGAAAATGAGTGAATGGCATGATGGCAAGGTCAAGGCCTTCCTAGACACCTTGAAGACTGAGTTCATTAAGAGGTTACAAATTGTGTTGCCTTAGCAGTGAAATGCCTCATGATTTTCCAACACCTGTCATGTGTAAGTCCATCGTTTAAAGAAGCTAGGGCTTTACCTGAGAAAAATACCACTTGGAAAAATGAGGTATCAGAAGGAGGACCAAAAATATTTATTTGATATTAACAAAGACAAAGAGTGTTTATTTTTAGTTTTGGTATTATTTGTCTACAAAAAAAAAAAATACTATATGTTTCTATTGTTATCATTATATTTCCTTAAAGCTCACAGATGTCTAGGACCCACCTTTAGTAATTCTGATTCAGAAGTATTAGGACTGGGCTCAGACATCCATATATTTAACAAGCTCTCTAGGTTTTCTTCTTCCTCCTCTTCCTCCTCCTCCTCTTCCTCCTCCTATATAATTCACATTCCATAACATTCATCCTTTTATACTGTGTAATTCAGTGGTTTTCACAAGGTTTTGCAAATATCATTATATACTTCCAGAGCATTTTATTAGTAACAAAAAACCAAAAACAGCAAAAACAGTTTTCTGTATCCATTAGCCTCTACTTCCCATTTCCTTCTCCCCCCCTGCCTCTGCAATTCTCTAATCCACTCTATCTCTGTGGCTTTGCCTATTCTAACATTTCATATAAATATATAATATGAAGTCTTTTGTTTCTGAATTCTTTCCCTCAGCCTAATGTTTTCAAAGTTCATTTATATTGTAACATGTACCAATACATCATTTCCTTTTATTACTGAATAATATTGCGTTGTATGGACATTCCACATTGTATATATCCTTCATCAATAATGGATGTTTGTATTGTTTTCACTTTTTAGCTGTTATGGAAAATGTTGCTAATTTTATTCCATTTTGATTGGGTGATACTTTTATGATTTCAGTCCTTTTAAATATATTGGGACTTTTTTTATGGGTTAACATATGATCTATCATGGAAAAAGTTCCATGTACACACAAGAAGAATGTGTGCTCTGTTGTTGGGTGCAGTATTCGATAGATGTCTATTAGGTCCAGTTAATTTGTATATATACATATGTGCTATTACAACATACATACACACAAACATTTGTGTAAAGATTTGAAAAATGGAAAAGGAAGTTCACTTATGTTAAATTCTTGTAATCATCATATTACTTACTAGATCTAATAACACTTGGTTCTAATTGAGTTCACCAGTTATGGTCACTAAAGAAAAGAGGCAAGAGTAAATATAATTACTTAATTATAATGTTAAGTGTAATTTTACATATAATATTTAGGTATAATTTAAATATAATGTTGGATTTCAACAACAAAAAACATAGTTTTAGGGCTAAGATTAAATTCTAAATCTTATTTACTTACATGAAAGAAAAAAATTAGAATAATTTTAGATTAAGTTTTCCGGTGATTTCATTTAAACCACTTCCAAGGTTCATGTATTTCTTATAAAAAATAAGAATAAAGTTGACAAATATGTAAAACTCAAAATATAATTGTTGAGTACACAGATAAATATTGTGAATTATTGTATGTATCATTGTAACAAAAGCAAGAATGAAACAGAGTTAGTTTTGTGCTTACAGATTCCCTTTAAAGTGTCATATAAATTTTTGCATACATTCTCTGAATGCATGTCCTGTGACGTTTTTATCCTTGAGGATACTCCTTTAATAGTGACATAAATACAGAATGCCTAAAACAGAAGAATCTAAAAACTGAGGAGCCAAGTAACCAAACTGTGACAAACAACATATCCTCTATTTCTAAAGAAATCCAATTTTTCTTTGCTTTGTACTTCTGGTTTATATGTAGCCACTTAACAATTTTGAATTAGAAAAAAGTATCTGCACATACAAGAAACTGAATGAAAAATTAATAATTTTGGAGTTATAAATCAAGTTATAGGAATTAGACAAAAATATTATAAATGTTAAATGTAATAATATGCATCATATCCATTAATACATAATAATTATTACTCTTAATCAGTGTTCTTTACAAACAGCTCTCAATAACCCAATTGAGAAAATAACATATTTAACATTGTAATAGATTAATATAGTAAGCATAATAGTTGAAAAATCAGCTGACTAAATAATGTATGTAATAAGTGACATTTCTAGAATTGAAACTTGGGTCGATCTCACTTAAGTATCCCACTTTAAAGCATCATGGTGTACTCAAATTTAAATTTCAGGTTTACTGTAATATTCATGTGAAGCCACCCCTTCAACTGAATCATGCACAAATTGCATTTTTTAGCAGATATGTATTGGAAGTTTCAGAAGTCTTATTTTATGTTTTATATTAAAATAAAGTATTTGGGAGTCTACATTTAACTTAGTTGTTCAATACTAATTTAAAAAATAGTTTTGTAGAAATCTTACAGAGGACACCTTTTAGCATTTTGTCCTAAATGTTCCATTCGGGCTATTACTATGTAATCTTTTAAATACAGACTTCTGATTTTTATGCATTTCCTACACTTTGTATTATACTTTTAATATATTTTGACATTATTCACTTGCTGAATGTTTTCTTATAATAGCATGAACAATAGCAATAAACGCTAACACACACCCCAAGCATAGACAGATATTTTTATTTGCTGCTATATGTGAAGCATATTATTTGAATATTTTTGTTTGTAATGGATATTGCTTCCTTTGTGTACAAAAGTCAATGAAATGTGAACAATCTAATGCCAAATATGTAGTAACAGATTTTTTCATGAGTGAAAAGTTCATCCAAAATTATCCATGTCACTTCACATGAATGGATAGCATAGATTGTTAAATAATGGATGTCCTCAGAAAAAAATATATTCACTCTTCAAATACACATACTAAACTATTGTACTTCCTTCTTTATTGCTTAAATCATTGTAGTATAGCACATTATAGTAATTTAACTATTTGAAATGAACACTAATAAAACTTTTAAAATATAGTCCTACTAAAATGTGCTTTAAAAACTGGTTAAAGATACTTAACTCTCTGCTTGCTATATCTACTAGAAGAGAAAATTGAAATTCTTAGAATTTGCCTTGAAAATTTGTGCAGTAATAAAAAAGAATCATGGAATTTTAGAGCTTAAGTATATATTTAAGATCATCCACTCAGCTTTTTCCAAACTTCACTTTGTTGAGTTTCAAATATCCTCTGTTGTCTGTGGGTAAGGGGGTATCTTCATAGGATACTTTTGATTTTTGTCATTTTAATAGTGAAATTGAAAAAAGTATGACTTAGACCCAAGGTGTTGCATTGAGCTAAAACTCACAAATAGCCTTGACTTCCCTGAAAAAGAGCTAAAATGTGCCTAGTCACCAGGCAGAAGAAAGCACAATCCTCTTAGAAGAAAAAACATTCTTTTGGGGTGCCTGGGTGGCTCAGTTTCAAGCGTCTGCCTTCGGCTCAGGTCATGGTCCCAGGGTCCTGGGATCGAGCCCCACATTGGGCTCCCTACTGGACGGGAAGCCTGCTTCTCCCTCTCCCACTCTCACTGCTTGTGTTCCCTCTCTCACTGTCTCTCTCTCTGTCAAATAAATTAATAAAATCTTTAAAAAAAGAAAAAATATTCTTTGATTAGTGCTTCAGAATCCCCACAGATTAAATTAAATCAGACATAAATTTACAGTTAAAATTATCAAAACAAATTAAATAAGCCACTATGAGTAGATATCAACAGAACTAAATATATATATATAATCCCAAGGATTTTTAAAGTTTGGAATACTGATGTGCAATACAAAATTAAAACTATAGGCAAACCGGTGCAGCCATTCGAAAATAGTATGGAGATTCCTCAAAAAGTTAAAAATAGAACTTCCCTATGATCCAGGTATTGCACTACTAGGTATTTACCCAAAGGATACAAAAATACTGTCAAAGGGGTACATGTACTCTGAAGTTTATAGCAGCATTATCAACAAGAGCCAAATTATGGAAATTATTACTGACTGACGAATGGATAAAGAAGATACACACACACACACACACACACACACACACACACACACACACACACACGAATATTACTCTGCCATGAAAAAGAATGAAATCTTGCCATTTGCAATGACATGGGTGGAGCTCGGGAGTAGTAGTATGCTAAGTGAAGTAAGTCAGTCAAAGAGAAAGACAAATACCATATGATTTCAATCATATGTGGAATTTTTTTTAAGATTTTATTTATTTATTCATGACAGACAGAGAGAGAGAGAAGCAGAGGGAGAAGCAGGCTCCCAAGGAGCAGGGAGCCCAATGCGGGACTCGATCCCAGGACCCTGGGATCATGACCTGAGCCGAAGGCAGACACCCAACCATCTGAGCCACCCAGGCGCCCCAATCATATGTGGAATTTAAGGAACAAAACAGGTAAACATGGAGAGCGGAAAGAGGCAAACCAAGAAGCAAACTCTTAACTATAGAAAACAAACTGAGGATTGCTGGAAGGGAGGTGTGTGGAGGTTGGGTTAAATGTGTGAGGAGGGCACGTGTGATGAGCACTGGGTGTTATATGTAAGTGATGAATCACTAAATTCTACACCTGAAACTAATATTACACTGTATGTTAACTCACTGGAATTTAAATAAAAACTTGAAAAAGGATAAAAACAAAACTATAGGGATTCTTTTGGAAAGAAAAATAGAATTTTTTGAAAAAAATGAATAAGCATCAAAAAAACAACACAGTATGGAAAATGACCAGGACACTTGATAGAACAAAACAGAACTTTTAAAAAGCCAAAAATATATTTGATGAAATTCTTTTTCTCATTCATGTACCCATGATAATAAAGTAATCTTTATCTGGGACATGGTGAAGGACAGAGGCAAATGTCAAAGTATAATCATTTTAAAATATTAAAAATTCTGGACAGACATGTAGTAAATCATGACCACTCACTTTCCATAGGTAAAGCACGTTGCCTGGTCATATTCAGTGTAAGTCCACATTTAATTTCAATTGCTTTATATTATTTTTATTTTAAGTAAAATAACTCTCAGTAAAATGAAAAATTCCCTAATTCTGTTTTGTTTGGTTTTGTTTTCAAATTTCAAGAATGTGCTCTATTCTGGACTCCATTAATTAACACATATCTCTTTATGACAAAATCACATTGTCTTCATTACAGTAGCACTATAGTCTTTAAGTCAGTTAACATAAGGTCCTTTTATCTTCCTCCTCAAAATTATTTGGTCTATTTTAAGCCCTTTGCAATTCCATATAAATTATTAAATAAGGTGTCAATTTCTTCAAAAATGCCTGATTAAGATTAGGAAAATTTGATTACAATTGCTTTAATTCTGTATGTCACTTTTAGGAAAATTAACGCCTAGCCAAAATTTAGTTTTCTCATCCATAAATATGATATAGCTTTCCATTTAGGTATTCTTCAGTTTCTTTCAGTAATAGTTTTGAATTTTCAGTGTGGAGGTCTTGTGTTTTGTTAAGTTTATTCCTAAGTGTTTCAAAGGTTTGATGCTGTTGTGAATGGTATTCTAAATTCAAATTCCAATTGTTTTTGTTAATATACAGAGATATGATACATCTTTGTGTATTGAGCTTTTATCAGTCAGCTATTCTAAATTTATATTTGTTCCAGTAGTGTTTTTGTGGAGTCCTTGGTTAATCTACATAGACTATCATGTTATCTGAGAAAAACAAACAAACATACTTTCACTTATTCTTTTCCATTCTCTGTGTAGTTTGTTTCTCTTGTCACAAAGCAGTAACCGTGACTGCTAAAACAATGTTGAAAAACAGTAGATAAGAATGGACGTCTTTGACTTGTTCTGATCTTAGAGGGAAAGCATTTGGTTTCTGACTAAGTATGATGCAAAGTCTAAGATCTTCATAGATAATTTGTATGCAGAAGCTTTCTTTTATTCCCAGGGTTTTTTACATTGTATTTTTATTATGAATGAGCAATGGATTTTATCAAATGCTTTTTCTATGAGTATTGTATGATTTTATTTTTACTTATATGATGAACTTTATTGATTAATTTTAAAATATTTGGTCAGTCTTAAAACCATGTATCACCCATTTTTATAGAATCATGCCCTTGCTTCATTGCTCTTAAATTGATGTTTTCACTTCCTATTGTTTTTAAATTTATTT
Organism: Eumetopias jubatus; assembly: GCF_037043125.1. Taxonomy (NCBI): domain Eukaryota; kingdom Metazoa; phylum Chordata; class Mammalia; order Carnivora; family Otariidae; genus Eumetopias; species Eumetopias jubatus. The sequence continues at coordinate 167,502,918 of NW_028274809.1, read as the reverse complement.
ATTTATTTTAGAGAGCGGGCTTGCAGTTGGGGGGGGAGGGCAGAGGGAAAGGGAGAGAGTGAATCTTAAGCAGGCTCCATGCTGGGCTCAATCTCATGACCCTGAGATTATGACCTGAGCTGAAATCAAGAGTTGGAAGCTCAACCGACTGAGCCACCCGTATTTTTTAAATCTTTATACTTTATTCACTTTTTAAAGATGTTCTTGTTGGTGTGGTTGGTCTAAGACAAGGTAATCAGCTATAAGGAAGCAGTAGGTCTCCAACTTATAGTTCTTTCTCTTGCAGAAAACTCTTGTCTCCCCATCCCCCAAGTAACTCTTCCGTTGATGTATTCAGGATGCTATACTTCTTTTTTTTTTATTTTATTTATTTCTTTATTTGAGAGAGAGAGAGAGAGCATGAGAGTAGGGAGGGTCAAAGGGAGAAGCAGACTCCCCGCAGAGCAGGGAGCCCGATGTGGGACTCGATCCCGGGACTCCAGGATCATGACCTGAGCCGAAGGCAGTCGCTTAACCAACTGAGCCACCCAGGTGCTGAAGGATGCTATACTTCTAATCACCTAGTAGACCACACATTTATTTCTAATTTACTCTTCATTCTTATTGCCAGAATGATTGCATTATCAAAAACTCTGCTTTCAGTGTTTCAACTCCTTTAAATAATTTTGGTTTTCTAGGGAAAGGTTTATGTTTGTATTAGTGCCATTTAATACTTTCTGTGGATTATTAAGATTCCAGTAAGTCTTAGAGTTATGTACATGCTATTATCAACCTCCCTTCTAGCATGACCTGACAGAATACTAAATTCCTACTTATAATTGTAAATAGCTTGTGGGGTTGCCACACATGAAACTGAATATCAAGAGCTATCCTCAGATTCCTTAATTTTATGTTCTAGCAACCTTTCTTGGATACTTGCTGTCCTTTGAATTTAGTCTAACAACGGCATCTTGTTAATGTTTTATAGTACCTCATCTGATTGACAAACAATTTTATTCCTTGGAATTACTTTTTTCCCAAAGTTTTCCAGGTTTCCTTACCATACTTCTCATAGTTGAAGGTATCTGTCAACACTGTATCTATATTTCCCATACTATAGATACTGTACAATTCTCTACGATAGATGTCCTTGGTGAGAGATGCTTTTCACAGCTATATAAGTTATATTTCCTCATGCTTGCCAGTGTCCAAAGGGGTTATATGCTTCCTGAAACCCCTATTTAATTTTAGCCGATTTCTTAAAAATGTTGTTTATAATTTTTTTTATTCTTGTTCTTTTGCTTAAGATCTGGTAATAGGTGGTGGTAAACACTTTGCCTGGGCTACAGGACCCACCTCAAGGGGTATGGAGAGGAGGCAAACTTAGCCTTCTATAATGAAGTCAATGGCTTATTTTAGTATATTTCAAATTAAAAAAAACAACTTAATATTTTACTTATTTTTAACATGAATAATTGTGCCCTGTTGGTAAATATTCTAAGAATGGAAGGCAAATCTTCTCCCCTTCTTTTGGCTCAGGTTATTTTTTAGTCCTTAATTCTAACCTGGGAAGCCTCTAGTTTCTCACTTTTTTGTTTTATTTTCTATTTTGAATTTTTGCTCCTAAGAATTTTTCAGTTTTCTCAGGTTCTAGCTCTATGTAGTAGATTTAACACTGACAGATCCTTGGGCTGTGGATCAGCTGTCAGGCTATTAAAGAATCATCATCCCTTGAGCATCTGATCACATGGACTTTTAAAAATGGTTACGTTAATAATTTTTTGGTTTTTAAAATTGCAGTATATATTTGAAAAGGATATAAAATTAACCATGGTCATACTCACTTTCAATTATAATTTCTTACACTTTTTATCCAAACTAAAAATGTCAACCCATCAGCAATCCAACCCCTCCCCCTACAACCCTTACTAGGCTAGCTTTTTGTTCCCTAATGTTGTTTTAACTTTGCTGCCAAAGAGTATGTTGGATCGTTTTAGAAGCAGTGCTTAGGTTCTCCCCCATCCCATCCTCCCCATCTTTTACAAAACAAAACAATTTGGACAGAGTTATAGTAACATGCTTCTACTAACTCATCAAATTTCAGAATAAATATTTGTTCTCTGATTTAGATTTATTTATAATTTAGGTAAACATTACCCTGACAGTTGCTGCAAGACTTTTCAGTGTTCAAAGGCAATTTACTTATTCAACAACTGAAGTTTTTTTTTCTTCTTTATTAATATTGGGCAACCCCCTGGGAGCTATACATCTTCTTTCATATCACTTTCTATAATGAAGGCTAACCTTAGACAGAATTATGCTGAGGGCACAAATACTTACTAGCTATCAGACACTAAAAAACGGCTAAACATCTTTCTACAGCTCAGGGTAAGTCTCACTCTGCCCCTAGGCACTACAGCTCGTAAGCTGCAGGAAAGGTTAACTGTGAGGCAGATGCAAAGATACTCTGTCAGCAGGACCAGCCACATTTCTTGGCTAGTAGACAGGCAATAGATTTTTCCCTTAAGACAGAGGACCAACGAAACAGGAGATAACAAAGCTATACTGAAATTATACTAGTCTGTCCTAGTTGCTATACAGTCATTCTAACCACCTGTATATCTTGAATAATACTCATTGCACCAGTTTGTATATATGGGGGGTGGAGGGGTGGACAAATATATATATAAAACAAGTTCATACTGTTCAAAACGCTCTGTGATAAATTTCAATGACTGTGTTGGAAATGTAGAGTAATTTTCTTTGGAGTGTTGATTTCTGATTATTTCAAATGTTAACTAGAGCCACTTAACTTGGGTGGGGCTTTCCTATGTGCTTCCTGTCACATTTTGTTTGCTACAGGCTTATTCCAGGGGCTGTCACTTCTTTGGCAGTATTTATTATTATTTCAGGTAGACTGTAGTTTGTCTACGTGTTTCAGGCACCTCACCCTATCAAGGAAGGCGTTGCTTGGGCTCCTCCAAAGGAAAGATACTGCTTTCTGGTCGCCTTGTCCGTGTTGCTCAGATGGTGTGGTGGCCTGCCTGTCTGGTCTGCTCTTGAAAACTTTGCTGCTGTTGCCAGTGATCTTCATGCCTCTCAGACACTCAGAGGTATTGTAGATTGCACCTTGGAGACCGGTAGCCCAATATTTAATCAAAGAGGGCATGGGACAAATATGTCATCCCTGTGCCCTCCTCTTAAGAATACCTGCCAAAGTTACCCAATGGTTTAAATAGTGCAGGACCACCTAGTCAGTGTGCTTGGTCCTTAGTAAGTGCCCCCACATATGAACATGCAGAGAGACTGGTACTTTGGACAAGGGGCTTATGGTACTGTCCCCAAATAAAGGTTGCTATAGCTCTCTAAGTGCAAATCGCAATTCCTGGGAAATCGAGTAGGAAGCTCTGGAACAAAATGACTGACCATGAGGGAGTTCTAGCAGTCTGGAGGCTTACAGTGGTGACTGAGCTTACTTTTCTTCCCATCTTAATAGGTGAGATGCTATGGAAGGAAGAAGATGAATTAGAGACATAGAAGGGCAGAGGATTAATACCTGTGAGGTACTTGAGTCCAAAATTCCTTCTAAGTTCTTCATTATATACTTCCTATTTGAGAATCAAAACATTTATTCACATTTCAGAAATCCTTTCACAGTGATGTAGATTCATGGAGACTACTTAACCTAATTTTATGGTTTAAATTGCCCAAAGGTAGAAGCCAAGGGAGAGAACATCAAATTGATAATTAAGTTGTAGGGTAGATCACTAAAATTTATGGCTACCAAATAAAAATTAGCAAATTTGCCCAAATATTATGGTTTGGGACATCTTTGTTTATGAGCCTCTAGGGTTTAGTAAGAAGAAATTTATTAGAAACCTAATAAGAATTTAAGGCAGTTTTGTTATCATTGAAACACAAAGCCTGTGAAAATATTAACCTAGTTCTCAAGCACAAAAAACAATCCCTGAAATCACAAGGTGAGTTTAGTAAAGATTCGCTCTTTTTGGAATTGTCATTCTACTCAATGTACATCTCTGATGTCACTTTGGACGGTAATGACAAAGGTTATCCCAATGAGGGCAGAAATCTGAGACACAGAAGACACTAGTGATAAGTCTGTGTCCTATATGTGTTTTCCAGTTTCCTGTTTTCCAAATCAATGTCTGTTGTGACCACCAGCAATCTCCACCACGGTACATGGTGTTTTGTTTTTGTGTTTTAACTGTTGTGTTTTAACCCTGCCTCTTAACCATTGATCACTGACTCATGATGAGCTATGCCCAGATTTGCCTTGGTAAGTTGCAACCTCTTCAGTTGACTCCTGTTCTTTCATGCGCCCTTCTTTTGGCACCAATTCCTAATTTTCATCTGGTCGTCCTTCCCTTTTTCCTTTTGAGTCTGTCTTCCTCACATGGGTTTCCTCTTGCACACAGATTTCCTGCGAGAGAGAATCATGATGTAGGTATACATCAGGTGGCCATACAGTTTGTTTGACCTTGGACAGTTCTAATTCACACCCATTGTTCTTGTTGATTTATTCCTTTTTTTTTTTAAAGATTCAATTTATTTATTTGACAGAGAAAGACACAGCGAGAGAGGGAACACAAGCAGGGGGAGTGGGAGAAGGAGAGGCAGGCTTCCCGCGGAGTGGGGAGCCCGACGCGGGGCTCGATCCCAGGACGCTGGGATCATGACCTGAGCCGAAGGCAGACACTTAACGACTGAGCCACCCCGGTGCCCCATTGTTGATTTATTCTTAGTGCCGTTGCGCTCGAAAGCATCTTTGTTTGGGCAATATGTTACATACCTGATATAATCTAGAAGTATATTCTATGTCCCTTGTCACAACAATTGGTTTAGCCACAGTCAAAGCCATTGAGATGTTAGATATTTGTGGGGTGCTTGACGAGAGGCCAGACTTGGAATTAAGAGGGTTTAATGTGGACAGGCAGCAGCATAGTTGCTGAAAGGGAAGAGCCCAGATCATTGAGTCCATACTTAGTGGTGGTGCGTTAGCATACTGCCAACACCATGGGGGGTGGGGCTAGAAAATCTAGAGCCTTGTGATCAGTTTTATTCTCTGATATCCCTATTCCTCTTTTATATCTATCCCTATTTTCTCAGATCCAGGAGCCAACGCATTTTCCCCCCTAGGTTCCTGGATCATGCTTTTTGTGACTAGCCATAGGTATAGTCTTCAGCAATCCAAATTAGATTATTATAGCTCAGCATTGATACTTCAGGGTACTGAAATATGCAAAATAATCACAGCATATTTTATCCACTTCTGTTGCCTCCTTACATTCAACTGCTATTTCATTCCAATGTTCTATTTGGCTCTTTCTAAATAAATCACATGCAAATGTCATTTAAATAAATTAAATTTAAAAATCAAATAGTTTTGTAACTTCCTGCTTTTTAAATGGATGCTATTCTCCTAAGAACTTTATGTTTGTCTAAATTGCATACAATGGTTAAAGTACCTGATTTTTAAGGAGTTTTGCTAATGAATAAAAATATTATTTTCACTGCAAAGTAAATATTTTCACCTCTAGAGACCAATCATTAAGTAGCAGATGGCTTCTGCATCAGTGGTTATTATGATGTAAACAAATTTGCATAACTTGAATCATATATTTAGCTTATAGATTTATAAAGATACAAATGTATGTTAACACATTTATTATAATCTGGTTTTATCAATGAAGTTGTATCTATTATTAGTAAAGATCAAAAGAGTTACCAGTAGTAATATCTGAATCAAAAGGATGAACGTCAACAGAGATTAAAAAAGAATGCCTTTATTTAATCTATACATGATTGAATTGCATAAGGACAGATGGAAAAAAAAGTCTAGCTTATATGTGAAAAGAAATACTTTTCTTATTGGATTTCAAGTTCAATTGTTGTCAAACAATAGTGTTTTCTGTTTTAATATTGCAAGGCTAGCGTTTAAAAAGGTTATGCTACACAAGGGAAAATAATACTATAATTCATGTACAAAGGTAATTGAAAACCAGATGTTTGTCTCAAGACATATTGGAATTTCTAAAGATTCATACAGAACTACAGGTATTCAATGTACTATTTGGATGGACAGCAGTCAGAGGAGACATAATTTTTGTATTTGGTACAATAGTCAACTAGTGTTATTTTAAGGTTCCTTTCATCTTTCAGCTTATCTGAAGGCACAAGGTGTGAGTGGAATTCTCATTGTGATTAATTTATATAATTGCCAGCAGGAGCACACTGAAAATCCACACTGATAAGTTATTCTGGGATTCTCCAGAATGAATCAGGCTTGATTTTATGGACTTGCATATACAGTGTAAATTGTCATGTAGATAATAATAAATTTAATAAATATATTCATTTGTCATATAGATTTAATGAATATATTGGTTTAAAATTAATGTAGCAATGGCTAATAATAGTAATTTCTTGAGAAATTCTGTTGGTATCATAATTAAAAACATTAAAAATGGGATTGGAGTTTCTACATGTGAGTATTGGATAGATAGATTTGCAAATATAAATTGCCAAAATTCAATATTGATAATGAAAACTTGGCCAAAGAGAAAGTGCAGTGTTAAGAAGAAATGGAATATCAAAATACCCTGAGTTAAAGACTCCTAATTAAAATAAGGTGTTGATGGGGGAAGGGTTAATTTCTGATGCATTCATTAAAACATGAAGCAACCTAGGCAGAGAGTCTTTTATAGGAATAGATCTTAATAAGTCAATGTCAGCTAGTGAAGTGCCTGACTCTGGCAGGGGAGCAAGAAATATTTGTTTACGGTATGAATGAGCCCATATTTCTCTTTTGCATTCCACTTAAGATATATAAAAGTGCATTTTTTAACAATAAGCCCATCAAACTAACGAGCTTACTATAGGTCAGTTACTTTAAGCTATTTACCTTAATCTGGAGAACCAGACCTGTGTATGTAAGGGTGAGTGTGGTGTAAATGTGGAATTATAGATTAATACATATATATTTCTGTCCACCAACATTGATTCGTATTTTAAACTCTTCTGATTGTGATTTCTTATTAATGAAGAATGTCTTACTCATTTTGTGCTGGTTGAATTTAGTTTTCCATTCCTCAATTTGTAGTGTATCTTGAGTTCTCTCAGCAGTGATGCCATGTTTCTCTCACGTAATAACACTGCTATGTTGTGGGATTCTTTTCAGAAAGCCCATTTCTCTGTTCCCGGTAAAGAATTCACTAGTACTTGGGACACTATATTTTCCAACCATACAGCACAAAATACTCACTTTTATTGGTCTGAGGAGAGCTGTTAAAGGTTTGTCACCAGCTTGTAATTTCCTTTCCTACATAAATTCAATAATAGGTTTTATTATGTATTTATAGCAACCTTCAAAAAACTTCTGAAATGATCATTTCTGGCTGTTATAAAAACAACAAAAATGATTATTTTGGATATGTTCTTATTTTTCAAATATTTTTTCTAATAAAGAACAACATACTTGCTATAGGTTGACCTATAGCAATTCTGGAAATGCATTAATAAACTCAGTTTCAGAAAATGCCAAAAAAGGTATTTCAGTAATTAATCCTATATAGAGAACCAGTTCCACTGGTAAACTAATTTTTTAAAAATGAACATATTTCAAGTATCAAAGAATGTCACTAAGAACCTTCACACACTTTTATGAGAATACTCTAATCACTGTTCATTCAAAATAGTGTCTGTCAACACAGAACTTCATGGCCATATCTCTTGTCACCCAGTTGAGAAATTGCCAATACTCTAAAGATGGCCTTTTTAATTTATGAGTTAGAGCAAAAAAAAGCAAAGCAAATATCATTGTTCCTAGACAGAATATTCATTTAGATATGGAACTGAATTAAATCTGACAATTTATAGGAAAAAAGTGATCTTGAAACTGAAACAGGAAAACACTTTATTTTATTTATGCAGCTGTGATAAGAAATGAAGAGATGAAATTAAGGATCTTAGGCTTTCTCACTGCTAACACGTTTAAAATTGGTCTAGAAAAATTGGAAGCATAAATTATGAAGTTATTACAACCTTCAAGTCTAAAGTGATTTCTCTAAAAATATGAACTTATTAAAAACAAAGTGTTACTAAAGATATGGGAAAATATTATTTTATATCATTTTATATTCTATGAATTATCATGTGATTAAAATTGTTTACTAAATTTTACTAAATAGTATCTTTATGAAATTGCCAATACAGCTTTCATTACCTCTAATTTAAGGCATGAATAATATTATACATTAATGTAAGCTTACTTTAATTAAAAACTGAAAGAAGAGGAAAGTTAAGAGAACTAACAGCATCCCAGAAATTGCCCATGTATCTTTTTTCCAGTCACTTTGCCCAAAGATAATTGCCACTGTGACTTCCAAAATCTATGTTACTTTGTTTCGTATTTAAACTTTAAAAAAGCATGTAATTCAGTAAATGATCCTTTTTATTTTTTTTCCAGTTTATGCTCTTTTATACCTAGCTTCTTTTACTTAACATTAAATTTGGGAGATCTTCCATAGTTCTGCTTGTAATGGTAGTTTGTTCTTTTTAATTGCAACTAGTATTCCATCATGTAAATATAATCTCTTCTATTGTTGATAAACATTAATTTTTAGTTTTTGACTATTATGAATAATATACTTGTGCCCTTTTTTAGGGAACATTATGTTTGCCTTTCTGGTAAGAATATACTTGAAAGTGGAATTAATGGGCTAATGACTAATAATATATTCAGCTCCAGCAGCTGCAGCAAAAAGTGTTCACAGTGGTTTAACTCCTACCAGCAGTAACTGAGAATTCTACTAGCTGTACACCCTTACTAACATTTGTTATTGTCTTTCTTTTGGGCCTGCTCTAAATTGTGAAGATATTCTATGTCTTCTTTTAAAAGATTTTTTGTTTATTTTTTCTAGAACAATTTTTTACCACATACTGGGCACTTTGTAAATGTTAATCTTATTATTTTGTGGAGAAGATTTTAGTAAAAAAGAGAATAATTAGTTCTAACAAGATAGAATTCATAGTGCTTAAGGATTATCTCATAAATACATAAATAAAGATAAATATCATAAGCAGACAATCAAATTTGTAATTGTCTTAATACAGAAAGTCTAGTTCAAAAATGTTACTAATTTCTTTTTTTTAAAGATTTTATTTATTTGAGAGAGAGAGACAGAGCATGAGTAGGGGGAGGAGGCAGAGGGAGAGGAAGAAGCAGACTCCCTGCTGAGCCGGGAGCCTGACGTGGGGCTCAATCCCAGGACCCTGGGATCATGACCTGAGCTAAAGGCAGATGCTTAACCAACTGAGCCACTCAGGCACCCCCAAAAATGTTACTAATTTCTAATCACAAACACTTTCAAAGAATGTATTTTACAGTGTCACAACCTTCTTTTGGATTTAAGAATTTTATTTTTTTATGTGTGTTTCAGAGAGATTAAGAATAATTTCAAAATCCTTCTATTTATTATGTATTCTTCATCATGATGACATTACTCATTCCATATTTATTTTGTAAGGCAATATTTACCTTTTAAAATATCATTTACATTGAAAAGCTAAAAGTAAAATGAAACCATTTCATTTAAGAAGTGGGAAATCCTGATATTAGGATGGAAAAGGCATCACTTAATTTTGTAAGAACATTAAGAAAAAAATATACCCACATTAAATATCAAATATCTTAGAGTGAATATTAATGAGTACTTAAATCCAATGCTGGTATGTGTTTTTTAAGTTAATGCATGATACTTTAGTAGGAAAAAAAAGTTCAAATGATAAAAATCATATATAAAAAGCTTCTTTATGCTCCATGAATTTGAGAGACTAAAAATGTTGCAATTGTCTGGCTTACCAGAAATGCTCCTCAATATTGAGATTGAATTCCCTTGGAAAACAGTTGCAATCAATTTCCATTTGGTACATTCAGCTACTCAATGAGATTAGATGTTAGGATTTATAGTATAACTTGTTGTGCAAATTATAGCTCTCTTGCAAGGGTGAAGACATGGAGGGAGTAAGCAGTATATTTCCCAAACTTGGTGTTCAGCTTTTAACTGGATACATAAACTAGTAGTGATCTGATCAGAAGGGAAGTAGAGCAACATTTCAATTTGAAAGGAATCTGTAATGATTTGAAATATTGTTCTTGTAGTTCACTTGGATTCTGCTAAAGCTATAGAAGTGAAAATCTAAAAAGGGTAAGAAACACTTCAGAGGCAGTGAATTCCTTCATGGGAAACTGAAGCCCATTTCTATTATATGATGGCAGGGACACCATTTACACCATATTTATGACAGTACTGGTGTTGTGAAGTAGAACATCTTTGACATAATTTAAGAAATAGTAGCTGATAAAGGGAAGAGGTAAGAATCGTAGGTACATATGCATGTGCATCATTAAAAAGGGAAATTAAACAGTAATTTAAAATAAAAACATTAAAATGTTGAGTACAAAACTTAATTCAAGCATTTCTTTTTATTAGTCTTCATTACTAAAATTAGATTCTGGAAATTCTAAACCCAAACCACTTCTTATCTGTTATGTTGTACATGATTAATAGTGATTCAATACAATCTCAATGTCAGAATAATAGGTCAAATATAAATTGTTGTTTCAGGCTCAGATTAGAATAGAATCCTTCTTGGGGCGCCTGAGTGGCTCAGCTGGTTAAGCGTCTGTCTTCAGCTCAGGTCATGATCCCAAGGGTCCTGGTATCCAGCCCAGCCTCAGGCTCCCTCCTTAGCAGGAAGTCTGCTTCTCCATCTTCTTCTCTTCCCCCCTGCTCTTGCTCTCTCTCTCTCTCAAATAAATAAAATCTTAAAACCAAACAAAACAAAACAGAACAGGATAGAATCCCTCTCTATCTTGTAACCTCCTTCCTTTCCAATGAAGATATATAATGAGAATTATAAATCCAATTCCTAAAATAATTTAATTCTTTCTCTATTTAACTGTTAAGGTCAGAATTGATCAAATTGAGACTACAAAATTATGTATGTTTACTGAAAGTTCCGGCTAATGGTCAATGGGGAAATTAAGGCAAGACTTTTTAGTAATGCAAATACTAATATTTTATTACAATGGAAAAAGCTGTGGTATTCCTAGAATTTTTTATTGCATTTTGTAGCATTTAAGAGCATTCGCTAAATTGATAAGGAGGCCTGTTTGAAACAGAAAAAGGGAAAAAAACATCCTTTTTAATAAAAAATATACTTCATCCTCATGCCAACATTAAAATAACATTATTATAATTGCTATTTATCATCATTATCATCAGCAGCAGCAGCATTTCATTGCATGATATTAACTGTTTCAAACTTTCCCAAGCACTCAGATGGCATTAACTAACTTAAACCTCACAACAAGATTTTGAGATCAGTACTGTTTTTTTTTTCCCCACGTGTTGGAAAAGTAAGTAAAACTTAGGTTAAGGTACCTTACTAAAGATTATGAACTGTTATAAAAAGAACACTAGATGAGAAATCAAGAATCCTATATTATTTTGTTCTGCCTATTTCTCAAATCAGATAGGAAGATAGTAATTTGGGTATTCTGTTTTCATTAAGTAGAGAAAGATTGAGTTCTTACTGTACAGGCATTGTTTTGCAGTGGACACTTTAATAGTTCAACTCTGCACTGTTAGTATTTTACCTTTTTTAATAGATAAGCAAACAGAGGTTTGAGAGGTTGAATGTTTCCCTTAAAATATATAGTGGGTCTAGGAATTAAACCAGGATCTATTTGAGACCTGTAAGGTCAAGCTCATTCCATTTTCCTAATTCTTATCCCCACAATTTTATATCATAAAGTGATTATATGCTATGCTTATTTTAAAAAGTTTTCCAGCATTAACATTTCTCTGCACACACTGAGTAACTTCACTGGTTCTAATACATGATTTGTGTTCCAAATAAATAAATCCAATGCAATTTGTGGTTTATTGCCCCACTTCTCACCAGTAGTTGATGCTGGAGGTCAGCCTACTCCTAGAATGCTCTGTTTTCCTACTTCCAGTAAAGCATGCTGCTCTTTGTTTTCAACTTCCTGGCCACTCTCAAGCTTCTTCATTAACTCTTTAAAGGGTGATGCTTCTCAGGTTCAGTCTTTAGAGATGGTTAAATTTGCCAAGTAAGCGGAGACATGGAAATCTATTTTATTTTTAGGAATAATTTTGAAATGGGTAGGAGTTACTATTTATATCAATTTTGTTATTATGGATAAAAATCAATTGTTATTTTGGGGCCCCTGGTTGGCTCAGTTGTTAAGCGTCTGCTTTCGGCTCTGGTCAAGATCCCAGGGTCCTTGGGGCGCCTGGGTGTCTCAGTTGGTTAAGCGACTGCCTTCGGCTCAGGTCATGATCCCAGGGTCCTGGGATCAAGCCCCACTTTGGGCTCCCTGCTCGGCGGGAAGCCTGCTTCTCCCTCTCCCACTCCCCCTGCTTGTGTTCCCTCTCTTGCTGTGTCTCTCTCTCTGTCAAATAAATAAATAAAATCTTTAAAAAAATCATTCTGTTATTTTATAACCTTTACAAGCACCTGGCTCACTTACCAAGCTGTTATGTCATCTTTAAATGATTTGGACAGACATACTCTTTATATTGAAATATAAGGTTTAATTGGGGAATTGAGAACTACTCAAGTTGTGTGCCACACTTTATGGAAATATCATTTATGAGGGATTGTGATTCACAGGATTTCAGTCTTGGTAATGAAGTCATCCAGAGAGTCAATCTAGGGTCACATTCCTGTAAGTGTTGTGCATCAACTGAAAGTGATTTGAGACTGGCAAAAATACTTAAACTGCCAATATATTTCTTGCTTAGAAACTTAGTTGTTCTTTATCGTTATAGAAATAATACAGTATGTTTCAGTATCCTCTGAATATTTTGAGTTTTGTGAATCTAATGAAGAAAAAACATGTTAAATTTTTGAATCGTATTGTGTATTTTCAAAAATACTAGAATAGGTGAGACTCAAGGTTTTTTTTAAGTAAGGTAGTTTTCTATCAATAATAAGTATAAAAAAGAATGTAAGTATAATCAAGGGAGAGGTAATATGAAATAACACTTAAAAATTTGCTATGGAGACATGAATCTTGGGTTAGTATTCTAGCTCTACCATTTATTAGAGGTAGGTATGACCTTGGCCAGATTGCTTAATGTCTCTATATCTTGTTTCCTTATCTGTAAGTTTGAAATAATATTTCTATGTCACAGATTTAGGATAAAATTTTGTCATAAATGTCAATTTCTTGGGACAGTGATTCCCACATCTTGCATACTTTGCAAATGTTAGCCAAATTTTTATTAAAAAGGCAGGATTGAGCATGAAAACAATTCCAGACTGGAAGCCAAAAGACCTAAGCTTGAAATCTATATCATCAAAAACAGTAGGCAAGTATTAGTGTTGGTAGTCAGTAACATAAAGATTTGCGTACCCTGTCCATATTAAAAGGCTGTTGTTAATATTGGTTTGATTTTGATATGCAAGGCTATACTGTGTACTAAATCATTAATGCTCTTAATTTACCTTCATTCTTGTTTCTAGAGTGATTTAACTACAGTGATCTTTATTTAGAATTTCTCGTACAGAATGAAATGCATGGGGGGCCTGTGTGACCTAGTCGGTTAAGCATCCAACTCTTGGTTTCAGCTCTGGTCGTGATCTCAGGGTTGTGAGATTGAGCCCAGTAGGGCTCTGTGCTCAGCACAGAATCTAAGACTCTCTCTCCCTAGAAATCAAAGAGGGAGATGAGCCATGAGAGACTCTGGACTCCAGGAAACAAACTGAGGGTTACAGAGGGAAGGGGTGGGGGGATGGGGTAACCAGGTGATGGGTGTGAAGGAGGGCGTGTGTTGTGATGAGTACTGGGTGTTATATGCAACTAATTAATTGTTGAACACTACATCAAAAACTAATGATGTACTCTATGTTGGCTAACTGAACATAATAAAAAAAAATAAATAAAAATTTAAAGAAAGGGACGCCTGGGTGGCTCAGTCGGTTAAACGGCTGCCTTCGGCTCAGGTCATGGTCCCAGGGTCCTGGGATCGAGTCCCACATCGCGTTCCTTGCTCAGCGGGGAGCCTGCTTCTCCCTCTGCCTCTCCCCCTGCTTGTGCTCTGTCTCTCTCTGACAAATAAATAAAATCTTAAAAAAAAAAAATTTAAAGAAAGACTCTTCTCCCTCTGCCCCCGCCCCCCACAATCTCTTTCTTTATAATAAATAAATCTCTAAAAAGGTATATATATATATAATTTTCATTTAGTTTATATATACAAAATGCTTTATCTTTTTTTCTTTTAGAATACATATTTTATGAAAAAGCAGCACTTCAATTTAAGTATTAGGTATATATTATGCACTATTAGTTACTGTTTACAAACTGTGATATTTATAGGAACACTAATGACACATAATAACACAAATCAGAAAACATTAGAAAATAGAAACATATTTAAGAAATGAATTATTTTGACATACATTTGTGGTAAATATATATTTACTATATAATTAATCTGATATCATAACTAACCAACAAAATTAAGATATTTACCACAGTTATAGGAGCAGAAATAAGGAACATTTCCAAGGAAAATTGCATTCCATTACAGTACTGTTTCAATAATGTATATGTTTTTCTTTTTAATTTTGCTATAATGGCATTCAAATTCGGCATTTATTTTAATATGAATTTTTTAGAAAAATGAGCAAACTTTTAAAATTGTTATGTACCCAACAAAATACCTGTCATTCATTTATCACTTAAATCAGCTGATTTTTTTTTTAATTTGGAATTTTTGTTTTACTTTAATAGGAACACTTTTGTTTTGATGAGTAGTATAAATTAACACAAGTAGTATAAAAAACACAAGTTGGATTTTAAAATTCTTAGGAAATATTTATAAGTGGTAGCCCAGTAGGGCGTACATTGTGGCAGTCAGACAGAAGATGTGGAAATAGCTCAGATATTATGATTGTTTTCGGTCCTATTCCTGGCACACAGGAGAAGCTCAACACTGTGTTGAGGAAATTAACAAACAGTACGCAAACACTTTTTCCTAGCTCATGTTATTTACTCCTAAAGAAAATACACTGTTTTATATATTCGTAACTCATTTCTGAACTCATCTTCTATACAGACATAGCTTTTTTTGTTTGTTTTATTAAAAAGTTTTTATTTATTTATTTGAGAGAGAGAGAGAGACAGAGAGAGCATGAGCAGGGAGGAGAGGGAGAAGCAGGTTTCCTGCTAAGCAGGGAGCCTGACACGAGGCTCGATCCCAGGACCCTGGGACCAGGACCTGCACCTGAACCAAAGGCAGATGCTTAACTGACTGAGCCACCCACGAGCCCCCAGATGTAGGTTTAATATAATTGCATCTTTTGTTAAGGTTTAAACGTGTAGGTATGAAAAGAACTAGTATTCCAGTGAAGTTACTCTGAAATCAAGTTTTGTACTCTTTCTATTGAACTAAATGCACACAATTTTAAGTCCCTTTGCCTAATAAGGTTTTAGAAGCGGAAGGAAACTTAGAAATGTTTCTGTCACAAATTCTTTATGTAAGGTCATATGTGTAAAGGGAAATGCTCAATGCCTTATGGCTAGTGGTGGTATCATTGCTTCCACAAGCCAAGTATCCTGATTGCATTAGATGCTTTTATTTCAAAAATTACTCAATTCTCATTTCTGCTTTTAATATTTATCAAAACATTTTATCAGTAAATATCAGAATCTAAACATAAATGACTGTAGTTTTTGACTAAATTCCAAAGATTAAACATCTGAAATTGTGTATTGCTATCATATACTTATATTGAAAAGGATTTGTTCTTTAATGTGAAGATAAAATGACAGGGAATAAAAACGGATAAAATTAATGGCTAAAGTTTCTTTCACATTTTTTTCTTCTTCTGGATTTTCCTGTCTCTGTTTTATCTCACTGTAAAATTGTAGTATCTGCCTAATTTACATCAGAATAACTTTGGGGCTACAAATACACAAAAATAGAGTAATCCTTTCCAAGTATATATCTGACAAAGAAGCACTTTTTAGTTCTTTTGCAAAGGAAGGAAAGAAAGGAAAATTAATTAACTAATCGAGCTATCATATGTGTCAGTCACTTTGATTTTATTGTAATTTTTATTTATTTATTTATTTTTAAAGATTTTATTTATTTATTTGACAGAGAGAGACACAGCAAGAGAGGGAACACAAGCAGGGGGAGTGGGAGAGGGAGAAGCAAGGCTTCCCGCGGAGCAGGGAGCCCAATACGCGGCTCAATCCCAGGACCCTGGGATCATGACCTGAGCTGAAGGCAGACACTTAACGACTGAGCCACCCAGGTGCCCCGATTTTATTGTAATTTTTAAAAATTACTATATTTAAGTATACGTTCTCCTAATTTTCAAATAAAGTTTGAATTCAACTGATCAATACCACATATTTAGTAAACTACAAATCCAAATGTCCTAAGAAAATTGTACAGAAGTTATCTGTTAAGTATATGAACCAATTAATAAAACTTCACTCTCACCAGTTATGGTGGCAAGTAATATTTGGTCTTTACTGAGCATATATAGTAATAGTAAACATGTAGGAATACTAGAAATACTAATTCACTCAATCAAAACATAACACATATTTATTGAACACATAATTTTTAAAGTAATGAATGGCTGAAGTCCAAGCAAAGACTTTTTTTATTCTGGTTTAAAGATTAAAATTATGCTTAAAACCATGGAAATTCAGTAAGTGAAGATATTTTATGTTGTGGACTTTCTTTTCTTTCTCAGATTGAAGATTGAAGATTTTCAGGTTGAGGCAGGGAATCAAGTCTCCCAAATGCAGACCTAGGGGTAAGAAAAGGATCAATTACTACCTATGTGGATTTTGGTCCTTAAGATTATATACTCAGCCATGAAGAAGCTTTGCAGTTTGAAAAATGGACAATATTATTCTGAAATAAATAAATTTTTCGATCATGTGGGTATGCATTTTGGCAGAAGAAGCATGGGTTAAAGTTCCTATCCTAACTCCCCTCATTCTTTTACTATAGAGGGGTATTTTAAAAAATGAATCATTAGTTTTTATAGCTATAGGGATGTTGATATTGATATAAAGTTGTGGGTAAATAAGAAAAAAACCATAGAACGAAACTACTAGTCCTGACTCAATAAAGTTTTATTTACTTTAACTATCAATAAATTTTGTTGCATGGAAATCAAAATTTTAGATTTAGTAGTTGATTTTCTGAAGTTTATCATACATATTTTGGGGGAAATATGACTTTTTAAATCTATTGACCAATTCTATAATATTGTATGTGATATAACCAAAGTAAGCAAGTGATGGGGTTAGTGAATGCTGTAAGCATTTTTATATAGCTGAGATGTTCAACCAAGACTTAATTGGTGGTGCTCTCTGTGCTTTTGTTGGAGTATAAAGCAAGTTAATTCATAAACTTTAGAAATTAAAAGATACTTTCAAAAGGAGTTCATGAAAGATTTTCAGTGGGTGCATTGGAATCATGATATGGAAAGGTGAATGTGAATATAGTAAGATAATGCTACAATATAGAGGTTTTCAAAATGCTGTTCAGGAATCAAACTTTTTATTTTGGCAAGTTCTTTCCAAGCTTTTGTATATGCCTGCTTTACATATTACACTAAAACAGGAATCTCATTATGTTGAAACAAAAAAGCTTTTTATCATCTAAGAATAGTTATGTTTTCAAGCATTCTATGTTTCTATTTATCATTTAGATTCATTTTAAAGGCATACAATTTGCATTAGTAATGTCAAGAGTACATTTTATTGCTTTGGCATTCTAATGCATTAAAACAAAAATAATAATTCCCTTAGTAGATAAAAATACTGTTTTGTATGTACATTTTACTGCAAAAATAGCTATAAATGCAAAGAATTAATAGTATATAATATTTAAGGATAAATTGTTTATACAAACACAACAAAGACAATTTTGATTAGTAGAAACACTTTATTTTCCACTGTATAGAACACAAAGATAAAACATGATATTCATCCAATTTAATATAGTGAGATAATATGTCACATCTTTAAATGAACCTTGTGGTTGATAGAAAGCAAAATCTTAGTTTTTTATGTCTATCCAACTTATTCCTTTGGTTTGCTTCCGGGATATATTGAACCCTATAAGATCCGCTGCGGTGGCGATATAGTGTATTAATTCATCTTTTCACTAATTCATCCACTTGGACTAGAGAAATTTATTCAATAATATGAAGGACATACACAAGTGGTTATTTAGAAATATTCTTTTTTTTTTTTCATGTAAAAGTTCAGATGAGATTGAACGCCAAGAAATCAATGAGGAGACTATTGCAACAGTGAGTTAGAGAAGGAAGGGAAGGAAGGGGAGGTACAGACATATTAAAAAGGGAATAATGTGATCGAGTAATCCCTTTGGATATAGTAGTTCTGGGGAAGTGAGGAGACATTTTGTTTATATTTTCAAATATATTCATATAAAAATGCCAAATCATCACTTACTTGTAATAACCTCTATCCAGTCTAGACTTGTTTTACTTCCCTGGCTTTCTTCATTTCCTCAACTTCATATTCTCTTCTACTTTGTAATTTGAGTGAATAGAGAAGAAAACCCAGTTTAGCCGATTTAAGGAGAAAAATAAATTATTAAAAGGAAAGTCATAGACGTGGACATCGCCTCAAAGAGCAATGCTGGAAAGTGACAAGAATTGAGATTCTGGAGGAGGAAGAGTTAAGTAGGCAAGTGGGTGGGGTACTGCTCCCAGGTAGCCCCATGTGCCCCTGGCATACCACAAAGCAAACCTGCCTTCAAAAGCAAATCAGAGCTAGAGTTCTAGGTTAATACCAAATACCTACCCTTCATTCACAAACCAAATGTGGACTCTTCCTCCCTACTTTCAGAGCCCTTCCAAAGATTCTGTGTGGTTAAGGGAGAAGAGATTGGTAGCATTTGCTTAGCATCCTCCTCTTTATTACCTAACCATGGAATTGTGACTCAGATTATACAGACAAAGGAGCTAAGAAAGCATGTTCCTGGCTTCCACTCCTCTATCTTCAGTAATGCTTAGAGACAGAACATTTTTCTCTTTAATCCTCCTTCAAACACAAAGTAGATTGCATTTGTTGTTTCTGGGAGGCAGTTCTTCACCACTGTTGTTGGTATTCGTATTAACTAATATCACCCTGAATGTCTTTGTAAGTAAACTGAGTAGGACACAGAATTCTCTACTTAAACATTGCCATCTTTCAGAGGAGTGATAACAAATGATTTAATCTGGAAAATGCACTCAAGATCCACTTTGGTTCCTCATGGCCATACCTACGCATAATTTCTTTGTGCCCAGTTTGAAAGGAGGAGGGAGCTGTTCTCAACCCTATCAGATCCATCACCTCCTTTTTGTAACTAGCATATTTAACACTCCCCTTACTGTCCTGAAGTGAAATTCATAGATGATATTAACTACCCATACAAATTTGCCAAGAAGTAAATATAATGTCCTAATTATATAATAAAGGAAAAATAAAAGAATAAAAAAAGAACAAGGCTGAAAATGCACACTGAAATCTCCTGGAAGTTCCCCTCTGCCTAAACTATCTGATATAGATAGTGCAGTCTGTAGTCTCCACACTTTTCCCCCTACGGCTGCCATTGCCAGATATCCATATTCCTAGCTGTCTCCGTGCCTTAACACTTGGTGCAAATGATTACTATCTAGGTTAATGAGTTTCTGATTTCTGTTTTGGGAAGCTGGACCCAATGTGGCACCTACCTCTCTTTAATAATGTGTACTCAAAATTCTGCCATCAGCCAGAAGGCATGGAAATAATCCAGTTCCACACTTAAGTATTCATTCTTGATCAATCAAACTTAGCCAGATTTTTAAAAAATATTTTCTGTATACTTTAAATGATTTTTGAAACACTGATACTGACAACTAAAACCAATTTACATAAATAGATGTGATGATAAAATACATGAATTAACTTGTACTTGTTACTGTGACAGTCCTATGTACATTATAAGTTCAGTAATTCAGTGTAAATACAGGTAAAAATTTTGAAATTGAATCTACTTATTTAACATAAACTATGTATACTAATTTTCAACGTTTGATAAGGTAGGTTTCTTCTGAAGGGCTTGTGTGTGTGTCTGTGTTTGGGAAGAAGTGGACAGCTGCTCTTCAATAAATAAGACTATTGAAGGTAGGGAAGTTGGTTTCTATTTCTTTTATATTTTCTCATAATATGTGCATAATCTCCTAGAGTTGCCATAACATGTTATCACAAACTTAGTGGCCTAAATCAATAGAAATTTATTTTCCCATAGTTCTCGAGGCTAGAATTCCAAAATCAAAGTGTCAGCAGGGAGCACTCACCATGGAACCTCCCAGTGGAGAATCCTTCCTTTACTTTTCCAGATTTAGGTGGCTGTCAGCATTCCTTGGTTTCCTTGGCTCGTAGCCACATCATTCTAATCTCTGCCTCCTCTTCACATCACCTTTTTTCTCTGGGTGTTTCATTCCTCTGCCGTGTCTTTTAGGGACATTTGTCATTATATTTAAGGCCTATTAAGTATCCAGGATGATGTCATCTCAAGATTCTTAATTATATCTACAAATACTCATTTTCCAAATAAAGGTTTGAGGGTTCACAGGTGCCAGGGATTTGGACATAGACATATCTTGTTGGTGGCCACCATTTAAACCACTAGAGTATCATATGGGATAATTTAAAATACCATTGAATGACCAGTATTACTTTCATTACTTATTATTGATTCTCTCAGTCTCTCAGCAAACATGACAGAGTATCTACCAGGTATGTCCCAACCCTCAGAGAATACACTAGTGAAACAAAAATGAGCAGGTAAAAATCCTTGTTTTCAAAGAGCTCATGATATGCTGATCTAAAATATGTGTGTGTCTGTGTATAGGTGTGTGTATGTGTGTATAGTATCTTAAAAAAACAAGGTACTTATCTAATAGAAATGCAGGAATGTGCATCAGTGGATATAGGAAGTGGCAGCAACTTCACCTTACTTAAGAAGTGGAGAGAGGATATAGGAAGAAATATGGGAGGTAATCACACCAGAGTTAAAAGTGAAAGGTGAGTAGGAAGGTTTCTGGGATACAAACAGAAAAGCTGTTACTTAGCTAAAGTTCATATGTGAATGTTTATAAACATTTTTGTGTATTTTTCATACGATTTGAATCTAGTGCATTTGAGTATAGCAGTAATTATGCTGAATGTCATAAATAACATGTTATTTGCTGCCAGTATATCCAGTTTACTGAAGCCAATAGATAAATAAATGTTTTTGAAGCCAATAGATGAATGAATGTTACAAGAGACTTGAAAAAATTGGCCCAATTATATTTAAATATCAATATTATTAATTTAAAAACTTGTGAGAGTATTAGATATGTATTTTAGATCACATGATATTGACACTATCACCTAACAGGTATTATTCATATTGGAAATAGTTTTTCTAAACTAGCCAAGATATTTAATTAATATAGGCCATACTCTCTTAATTATACATTGCGCTGTTTCTCTGAGAAGAAAGATTTTGTATATCTCTGGTGTATTATCTTTTGTTTAGATGACACAATATCCTCCTAAACATTCAGAATTAAAATGCAAGTGGAAAAAATATTTGCATAAGAATTTCCTTATGGGAAGTCACTCTTTTATTAATTGGGTATCACATAATATGTAACATTATTGGAATCCGAGTGATGCCATTGCCGGAAGGATACCACAACCCAAGGAAATGTGTACAGCCTCTAGCATCTGGGAAAGGCAAGGAACAAATTCTGTCCTAGAAGGAAAGAACATCTCTCTTCAGACACCTTGATGTTAGCCCTCTATGGCCTATTTTGGACTTCTGACCTCCAGAACTGTTTAATAATAAATTTGCATGGTTTTAAGCAACACAATTTATGGTAATTTGTTACTGTGGCAATAGAAAATTAATGCGGATTTTGGTTACTATCACTAGGTTCTTTTGTCACAGATTATTTTCGTATAGAAGTTGAATACTGAGTTCATTATTGGCACCTGTGAAGTGATTATTATACACCCATTGTTTATTTGAGAGGTAGAGAACTGCTATATTGCCAGTGGAAAAATACCTGGAGAGTCACCACCTATAGCTCAGTGATTTGTTGACCAAATATGCATAACCATATATTCCTCACTACTCGGTTTTCCATGATAAACAAGTACACAGTTGAGAACAGCCCTACGGTGGATTGTTTCTGTAAAGCTAGCCATCAACATCAATTTAAAAATGTTTCCTCCTACCAACAGTGTAGGAGGGTTCCCCTTTCTCCACATCCCCACCAACATCTGTCATTTCCTGACATGTTAATTTTAGCCATTCTGACTGGTGTGAGGTGATATCTCATTGAGGTTTTGATTTGGATTTCCCTGATGCCGAGCGATGTTGAGCACTTTTTCATGTGTCTGTTGGCCATTTGGATGTCTGCTTTGGAAAAATGTCTGTTCATGTCTTCTGCCCATTTCTTGATTGGATCATTTGTTCTTTGGGTGTTGAGTTTAAGAAGTTCTTTATAGATTTTGGATACTAGCCCTTTATCTGATATGTCATTTGCAAATATCTTCTCCCATTCTGTGGGTTGTCTTTTGGTTGTGTTGACTGTTTCTTCTGCTGTGCAAAAGCTTTTTATCTTGATAAGGTCCCAATAGTTCATTTTTGCCCTTGCTTCCCTTGCTCCTATTTGTTTTTCTATCCTACCATAGCATGACAATGTATAATAATTCAGTTATGCTATTTTCAAAATAAAAATGATGAAAACTAAAGATTGTATTGTACTGTTGAGAGCAATATTCTTATTTGTGACTTGCAATTCCTGCCCTTGACCATGAAAGCATAACAATGTCTATTTTCAGAAAATGGCCTGTGTGCTTTCGACATTATGAATTAGCTCAGTGTTTAGTTGTCTGTTACAAGTAGTCACAATGCCATAATAATTAAATGTTAATTTAATAGCAGCATTCTGAATTAGAATAAGTAGAATATGGCAAGCCATGAAAAGCATTTGGACTATAGCATTAGTGAATGTTTGAAAATGTTCTCTCTTATCCCCATTGAAATAATAATTTAGTTTTACACTCTGGTGGTTAGGGGCTTGATGCTGTAAGAGCTGGGCCTAGTATAAATTGCATAAATCACACAAAATGTCCCAGAATATCATGCTCCGTAGCTGATGAGAACCATATTGTTCTGCATTTTTTCTAAAAGAAATTGAACCCCAGCTATTTAATCAAAGAACATCACCAATAATCTCTTGCTATCAACTCTTATCACATGTGTTACAGCTGATGCTGTCATTTGTAAATTATCACTTGCTATACTGTATTTTAAATTTCATTTGACCTTGATAAAACAAAGATTTTTTCCTATTGAAATTAGCATGCTGCTCACACCCACACCTTTTATCTTGCGTTAAAAAATACTTGACAACCCACAATTGTACTTTGAACAAACCCATGTTTTTAAATAGCCTGTGTCCTATGTGTTGATCTTGGGCAATGATAAAGTGGAGACCGAATATACATTTGTTAGGACAATTTTCCATTCAAGAGTTTCTTGTAAAAAATAATTTGTTCTTTATGTGTTTTCTCTCTCCAAATTTTTAGTATCAGGGATCAATTTTTCACCTTAATCTACTCATTTCTTCTTCCTCTTTAAAAGGAAGTAGAACTGCTACTGGTACATAAATTTTCTTTGCTAGGCCCAACATCTAATTAATTCCAGAAGAAAACCTCTTTCCATTAAGTAATGGCCTGTATGCAGCCAGCATATTTCTAGGTCTCCCTGCAGGGAGAAGGGAATGGTAGGAGTAAGTTCTAAAAAAGCATCACTGAATTCACAGGCATACTGGCAAGGACCTTTGGCAAAGGGCTGTGCCCTCCTGGACTGGGTAAAGCAGACATATCCCTTCTGTGGTTCCCACCTCAAATAAATATTCAGTGGGAATCTTTGATATAGGAAAATACGTCTCCTTCTAATTTATCAAATGTAGAATTCAGGTATTATTTAATGAGTTGCATAAAAATGAAGTTTTCCGAAAGGTAATACCTTGTAGTGCCAGAAGACCCAGATAATTCCTATCGCCAACAGGAATTCTGAGAATGAGAAATGACAAATGAGATGTGAAAAATAAAAAAGGTGTAATAAAAAGATATAAATGGACATACTTAATGTCACAATACTCTTCTGTTTTTAACTCTATCCATTACTACCCTGTGTACACTTTGGGATTATTTTCCACGTTCACTCACTCTCTGTAATTTACCTCAAAATAAAACAATACTTTTGCATAACAATTTTGAAAGCACTTTTACATGTTCTAATTTGTGATTACTCTTAAAGTGTAGTAGAAGAAATAAGGGATAAGAAACCTTTTAGTAGATAAAAGTAAATGCTCACAAAGTTAATACACTATTAATATAGTAGGTAATAATTTTGGAGATTTTTGAAAATAGGCTTTTTTTTTGGAGTAGTTTTAGGTTCACAGCAAAACCAAGTGGAAAGTATACAAAGTTCTTGTAATTTTCCCATTCCTCCACCTGACAACTTCCCCCACTATCCATGTCCC
The DNA here is from genome assembly GCF_037043125.1 of Eumetopias jubatus. NCBI lineage: Eukaryota > Metazoa > Chordata > Mammalia > Carnivora > Otariidae > Eumetopias > Eumetopias jubatus. Next base: position 167,478,249 of record NW_028274809.1, on the reverse strand, counting down.
TGTCTAGAGTGGTACATTTGTTACAGTTGATGAATTTACACTCAAGGAACCTAAATGGTCAGAGCTAGTCAAATATGATACTGTTAGAGACAGGAATGAAACATTCAGATCTTTTGACTCAGCCTCCACTTTGAAGAAACAATTTATGCAAATGCTTACTAGCACAAATCACGGAATATATTGAATACTCAATGAACTGTACGTAATTCTTTAATACACACATATACATCAATATTACAATCAATAGTAAAATGAAGTCTACATTTTAGATTTTTTTTTTATTCATGAGAGAGAGAGAGAGAGAGAGAGACAGCGAGCACAAGCAGAGGGGAGAGGCAGAGGGAGCAGCCTACTCCCCACTGAGCAGGGAGCCAGATGCAGAGGTTCAATCCCTGGGTCCTGGGATCATGACCTGAGCGGAAGGAAGACCCTTAACTGACTGAGCCATCCAGGTGCCCCTGAAATCTACATTTTAAAATGTGGCATTCTTCTTTCAGAATATGTTCAAACTCCTGAAAAAAAAAAGTGCATAGACATCTCAAAGGAGACTGTGAAAAATATCGGTATGAAAAGCATTCTATCAGACAGTATATGTGTATGTCACTTGGTGCCAAATAGCCACAGGCTTTTGTCCCAGTTTCATTTTATTTTGAGCATGCTACTTAATGTATTTAAGTTTCAATTAACTCTTTTTACAGTGGGATTAATGGTTATACTTATTTTATGTGGTTACGTTGGTATTCAGTATCTGACCTAAGGTCTGTACAATGTATTATCCTATTTAATGCTCACAAAATTCTATGAACATCTTAGGCCCAAAGGCAAAGTGATATAATGAATGTAAAATACTCACATATACCTGGAAATTAGGAACTACCCAAAAATATTACTACCAGTATTAGGAAGGTCATTGCGTTCATGAGGAAAATATCTGTCAAATTATGGACAAAAATGAATTCTGTGATCTGTAAAATTAATGGATGATCTGACACCTGGTAGGCATACAAGATGCACTGGCTACTTGTTGATTTAATAAAAAGTGGTATCTCTTATGTTTTCATTTCCAAGTTTTATTCTCCAGCAAGTTTCATCAAGAAAGAACCACCATTTCATTTTGTATAAATATCAACTCATCTCTTCAGATTTTTAGTCTTTAATGACAAAGGAACATTGGAAGCATTTTATAATTTGCCCAGAGAGACCGTCAGTACCAGACCACACAGTTCATTACTGGTCATTTCACTGGCAGTTTGGGCAGTTCAGGGAAGTGGTGGTTAGGAAAATAACTCACAAAGGTGAGCACGTTTTTCGAAGTAAGGTCCCTAAAGGCAGCTCTTCCGGCTTTCAGACCCAGCTTCACTGACTCTCACTTCATTAAATCTGTCAGCTTGAGAAAGTTGCTTATCCTTTCCTGACCCTCATTGCCAGAGCTCCACTTTTTTCCTTTTTCCTGACATAAACTCTTCAAGTTACCACCTACATCTCTTGCCATTTGTTCTCAGTATCTTCTGCTCACTAATCATTTCCTTCCAAACTTGAAAGGGAGGAAATCTGCATGCATGGCTTTAGGTCTTCGGTTTTTTGATCAGTATTCTCTCTGTAATTCACCAAATCCATAAATGTGTGCTCAGTTATCATACATACGTAAATCTCAAATGTGTATTTCCTGCTCAGATCTTATCTCCAACGCTCACATGCCACTATTGAACTGCTTTTTAATATTCACTTGTTTGTTGAAATGGTAATTCAAATCAACAAGTCCAAAATTTTATTTATAACGTTATTTTCCTAAATATGGATTTTCCTAAGCATTTATTCACCCTCCACATTTTTGCCAGTGTGATTTTTTTTTTAATTCCAGTTAGTTAGCATACAGTGTTATTTATATTAGTTTCAGGTGTACAGTATAGTGATTAAATAATGCCATACATTACCTGGTGCTCATCTCTGTAAGTGCACTCCTTAATCCCCATCACCTATTTAACCCATCCCCGGACCCCCACCCCTCTGGTAACCATCAGTTCTCAATAGTTAGGGGTCTGTTTCTTGATTTGTCTCTCCCTTTCTACCTCACTCCCCCTCTCTTTCCCTTTGCTCATTTGATTTGTTTCTTAAATTCTACATATGAGTGAAATTATATGGTATTTGTCTTTCTCTGACTGACTTATTTCACTTAGCATTATAATCTCTAGCTCCCTCAATGTTGTTGCAAATCGCAAGACTTCATTCTTTTTTATGGCTAAATGCTATTTCATTTTATATGTAAATGAATAGATGTTGTGCTCTGTCAAATTCGTCTATTGAAATGATCATATGTTTCTTATCATTTCTCTTATTGACATGATGTATCACACTGATTGACTTGCAAATATTGAAACATCCTCAAAACCCAGGAATAAATCCTACTTGACCTACGTGAATGATTTTTTTAATGTCTTGTTGGATTCGTTGTTAGTATTTTGTTGAGGATTTTTGCATCTATGTTCACCATTGATATTGGACTGTAGTTCTCTTTTTTAGTGGAGTCTTTATCTGGTTTTGATATCAAGGTAAATGCTGGCTTCATAGAATGAATTGGAAGTTTCCCTTCCTTTACTATTTTTTGGAATAGTTTGAGAATAGGAATTAACTTTTCTATAAATGTGTGGTAGAATTTGCCTGTGAAGCCATCTGGTCCTGGACTTTGGTTTGTTGAGAGTGTTTTAATTGCTGATTCAATTTCTTTACTTCTTATCAGACTGTTCATATTTCTATTTTTTCCCCTTTCAGTTTTGGTAGTTTGTATGCTTCAAGGATTTTATCCATTTCTTCTAGGTTGTCTAATTTGTTGGCATCTATTTTTTCATAATATCTCATATAACTTTATATTTCTGTGGTGTTGGTTATTTTTCCTCTCTCATTTGTGATTTTATTTATTTGAGTGATTTCTCTTTTTTTTCTTCTTAAGTCTGGCTGGATAGAGATTTCTAAACTTTATTGATTTTTTTTCCAAGAGCCAGCTCCTGGTTTCATTGATCTCTTCAAATTTTTTTTGTTTCTATATCATTTTCTTCTGCTCTAATCTTTACTAATTCCTCCCTTCTACTGGTTTTAGGTTTTGTTTGTTCTTTTTCTAGCCCCTTCAGGTGTAAGGTTAGTTTGTTTACTTGAGATTTTTTCTGCTGCATGAGGTATGTCTGTATTGCTATAAACTTCTGTTTTGGAATTGCTTTTGCTGCATCCCAAAGGTTTTTGACTGTTGTATTTGCATTTATTTCTTCTTTGATTTCCTGATTGACCCATTCATTGTTTAGTAGCATGTTGTTTAGCCTCCATGTATTTGTGCTCTTCTCAGGTTTTTTCCTTGGTTGATTTCTAGTTTCATAGAGTAGTAGTGGTCAGAAAAGCTGCATGGTATAACTTCCATCTTCTTGAATTTGTTGAAGCTTCTTTTGTGATCTGTTCTGGAGAACATTCCATGTACACTTGAAAAGAATGTGTATTCTGCAGATTTAGGATGGAATGTTTTGAATATATCTGTTAAATCTATCTGGTCCAGTGTGTCATTCAAAGCCATTGTTTTTTTGTGGATTTTCTTTTTTTTTTTTTCTTTTTAAAGATTTTATTTACTTATTTAGAGAGAGAGAAAAAGAGAGCATGCTGAAAAATCTTCTGCCAGCCTTATGGGTGTTTTTCCTTGTTAAGTTACTGTCTTTTTTGTCTTGTTGCTTTTAAAATTTTTTCTTTATCACTATATTTTGCCAGTTTAATTAAAATATGATTTGCGGTGGGTCTGCTTTTGTTGATTTTGATGCAAGTTCTCTGTGTGTCCTGGATCTGGATGTCTGTTTCCTTGCTTAGGGAATTTTTCCAGCTATTATTTCTTGAAACAAATTCTTGTTCCCTTTTCTCTCTATTCTTCTTCTGGGACTCCTATAATACAAATGTTATTATGTTTAATGGAGTCACTGAATTCTCTTAATCTGTTCTCGTTTAGCATGATTTTTTTTCTCTTTTGTTCAACTTGACTGGTTTCCATTACTCTGTCTTCTAGGTGAACAATTTGTTCCTCTGCCTCTTTGATCCTCTGTTCATTCCATCAAGCATGTTTCTCATTTTGATTATTATACCCTTTAGCTCTGCTATGTTATTCTTATCTCTGTGTTAAGGGTCTCATTCATGTCTTCCACTCTTTTCTCAAGTCCAGTGAGCATCCTTATGATCGCTACTTTAATTCTCTATTAGGCACGTTACTTCTATCTGTTCTGCTTAGATCTCTGGTCTAGGCCTTGTCTTGTCCTTTCATTTGGGATAAATTTGTCTGTCTTCTCATTCTGTCTAATTCTCTGTGCCTGTTTCTGTGTGTTAGGAAAGCCAGCTACATTGCCTGTTCTCGAGGGTAATGGCTTTATGAAAAAGAGGTCCTATGGTGCCTTCCCGTGGGGTAACCCATGTTTCCCAGAGCCTGGCACTTCCGGAGTGTCTCTAATGTGTGCTGTATGTGCTCTGCCATTTTGTCCTGGCCCTTTATCCTTCAGGCCAGTCCTTTGCAGATGCTCTTTGCCTCTTGTGAGCAGTGTGTGGTCCTGAATGTAGCATGTTTTAGCTACATGTGTTCTGGTCCGTTTGTGAAATGAGACCTGTTGCCACTGCTGCCAGAACTGAGGCTGTACAATACACCTAGGTTGGGAGATGCAGTGTTGGCAGGTTTTGGGGCTGGTCTTCTGGGGGAGGGCCTGCCATGCTGGGGCTGAGGCAAACATGCCTGGGAAGGTTTGTTCCACTAGAGTTCCTAGGCTGCAGGGCTTGGTTTAAGCAGGTTAGGTAGTGAGTGTGGGTGCATTGTTGGTTCCCACAGGTGGCCCTGTGTTATGCTGAAGGGCGGGGGAGGGAAATGGCACCTGCCAGTTCCTTTGTTCACTGAGGGGTCTCTCTGTGAATGCTGTCTCTCTGGGATGTGCTCTAAGATCAGCAAATAACCTCCCCACTGTGTGGGGAGTACCTGTGCGCCCCAGGTACTTTTCAGATTGCTGTTTCCAAAGTTGTATCCCTGGGTTGTTTGCCTGCCTTCTCTCTAAGAGCAGTGCAGTAAGCCCGCCAACTTTAAAACTCCAGGCTTTAAGCCCTGCTGGTTGCAAGAAGTCACAAAATTTGGACCCCCTTTCACTTTCCAAGCCAATTGCTATGGGATTTATTTTCCCCATGCACTCCCCTGTGTGCTAGTCTGACTCTAGCCCTTCTCTGTGACTCCCTCCCCACGGTGCCAGGATCAGTTTCTCTCCCAAAATGTGTCTCTGACCTTCCTACTTTCTTTGATGTGCTCTTTTCTCTAACTTGTAGTTTCAGCTGTAGAATTTGTTCTTCCAGTCTTCAGGTCAGTTTCTTGGGTATTTTGGATGGTTTGATAGTTATTTGTTGTATTGGTGGGATGAGGCGAGCCTAGGGTCTTCCTATTCTGCCACCATCTTCCTGTCCTTTTTTGGCGGTATGAATTTTTAAATTTAATTCTGAGTTTATTATCTCCTTAAAAAAAATCACTGAACTTTTTTATTGCTTAATTAATTGACCACATACAATTGAAATGTAATCCAGTGCTGTGCCCAGGAAAAGGAGCCAAGTGAGTAATCAAAATCTGCACATTATTACCAGCATACATTATTATCCATAGGCTTGGCACTTGAATGTCAAGATATCTGATAATCTGTACTGTTTCCCTCTAAAAAAATATTAACTCCATGTGTACTTTATAAGTTTTGGAAAAAAATTTTAAAAGCTGAGATGCTGAAACCCCTAATGTCATTCCACATCCCATAGGTAAGCCTCCTTACCCATTTGTTATGCATCTGGGAGGCCTTTAAATTGTATTTCATATTTCTGTATGTGAATGTGTGTTATTCTCTTTGCAATAATGGAATCACTGAGTATGTTTTGTTTTGCAACTTGTTTTTTTAATTATTTGATATATTTCTATGTTTGTAACAGATAAAAATACTTATTTTAAATTTTCTAGCTTTTTAAACATATTTTTGTAAATCTTTAACACTGCACAAAGCTAATATTTAAAAATGTATTTTGGTGGGGATCTTATGTTGTTGCTTGGTTATTTTAGCCTGGAGTTCATGGAAAAAAGTCATTGGGGCTGATATTATATGTCTTTCAGTTACCAGTATATACATGTTTTTTAAGCCATATGAGGGGATGATATCACCTAGGAGAGAGTCTGTAGAATACAAGATAAATTTAATGTTAGGCCAAAGTGCTTAGTAAGGAATTATGCAAACATCACTATTACACTTTCAAATTTGAGAGATTCAGAGAAGTTTAGTGTCAGTAATATACTTCTGAGAGGTTTTGAGGGTCATAGTGAAGAAACACTGAGTTCAAATATTCGTTTGTAAAACTTAAGGTAATACCCTGCGAGGTTCAATAAATGAAGTATTTATTTCAGCAGTGTATTTTTTACATCAGTTATCAAGATGAATATAGATGTAAAAGACAATAGGAACATGAAATTGTTGTTGTTGTTGTTATTATAACTATGTTAAAATTTTCTTCCCAACACTATTTTTTTGAAACATGATAGTAAAATTTTATTCAGGGAGGTTTTTTTTTTTCCTCTATTTTCCAATTTTGATATCCAATATATATTTCTAAACAATTTAATAGTGAAACTACATATACTACTCTTATGAAAAAGCCTCTGATCTTATGTTTCTTACCGGAATTTCACCCCCAACTAAGTGAATACAGTTTTCGTATATGAATTTTATTTAACTTATTTGGTGCCAGTTTTAAAATTATGAAAACCAGCATAGCAATGAATAAGAATCTAGATGACTAAAATATTTTAAAATGAACACATCAGCACCTTTAACAACATTCCTTTTCTAGGGTATAACATAATTTACATGATAAAACACTCATAATTTTAACTACCTACTTCGACTTCCTTATCTCTTTTCTCTGAATGAGACAGAGATTACACACAAGCACTAATCCCCTATATTTAATGGCGGCTTTTATTATCCCTGAAAAAAACAGCAATATATACCAATACATGCCTAATTTCTCAGACTCTAAATAGGTTGTGAAACATGAAGGCCCTACCCCAGAGTACTCAGTGGTTGGCCTGCTGTGCTAAATTGTGCATAAGATTAAATGCAGTTCTTCCATGACCGTCAGTTTCCTTGGTGAAGCAGTGCTCCTGCAGTGTTCATTATGTTTTCTAATCTAGGTTATTGACTAGTCAAGCCACGCCTTAGTCTTTGTAATGAAGACCAATGGAATAATTTCACTACCATAAGGAGGCAAACAATTCTCAGCATGATTCAGCTCAGCTCCCCAATATTTCAACCTTTAGACATTGAAGGCATTCCGTTGCTAAAGGCACAGGGTCCATAGGCTATCACCATATGCCTAAGCACCAATTCAGAATGAATAATCTCTATTTTTTTCTTATGTCACTATTGTTTTCTTTTCTAACAGCTAATATATTACTGTTAAAGCAGTAGCTATTTATTAAGAAGTTACCACTGCATTATGCACATGTTCAAAAAAAATTTGTTGAAAAAAATATACATATCCTTAATTTTGTTTTGAGTAGTGAAATTCCATGGAATTTATACACAGTATTGTTTCCAAAATTAGAAAATATCAAAGAGGAGAAGGAAAATAAACACTTATTTTACCTACATTTAAGATCATACTTCTAGATTAAAACAATTTCCTCTCTGTGTGTATGTATATATTATGTAGTATATGTTGTATGATGTGTATTTGTATTTATATGTATATATGTAGATATTTTTTAAAGGAGAAGAATATATGAGAATATATATACATATATTTAAAGGAGAGGAAAAAAATTTTAAAGAAAAAATAAAAAAGTAGCTGTTTTTACCAAATAAAGATACACTTTGACTATAAACAACTCATTTTGAAGAAAACTCTTTATAGAAATTTAATTGCTATTTGAAGTATAAAATTTTGTTTAGAAAGTGAAAATGTAGTTGATTGCAATCCTGAAATGACAACAGTAATTTTGGGGTTGGCTTTAGTCATGATATGCCACAAAGACCATGGTGTCCTGGACATTGTTAGTTTTTCTGTAACCTTAGAGAACTTGCATGTTTTATAATAAAATGTGAATCTATAATTATATATAATATCTGCACATGAGTATCACTCTTCAAATTTGAAAGCACATATTTGAATATATATTATTACTGTGACATAAACCTAAAAGGATGAGGGCTGAAAATATGTAAGAACGAAAGCGGAACGTCTGATTTTTCTTGACCTTTTTAACTTTATTGGGTCATAATTTAAATGAAGTAATAGTCACACATTTTAAGTGTACTGGTCATTAACTTTTTTACAACTTTATTGAAGTACAGTTGATGAACTGTACATACTTAAAGTGCAAAATATGGAGCTCCTGGGTGGCTCAGTCGGTTAAGCTTCCAACTCTTGATTTTGGTTTAGGTCATGATCCTCAGGGTCCTGGGGTTAGAGCCCCGTGTCGGGCTCCACACTGAGCTAGAGATCCCGCTTGAGATTTTCTCTTTCTCCTTCCTTCTATCCCTCCCCCAACTCACGCATGCGCTCTCTCTCTCTCTAAAAATAAAATAAATTAATCTTTAAAAAAATAAAGTGCAAAATTTAATATACTTCAGTATATGTATAAATACCAAACCATAACCAAATAATTAATATATCCATTATGTACTAGTTTCTTTGTGACCCTTTGTAATCTAAATTTTTGTGGATTATTATAATAAAAACTGATAATACTTCAAATATATATCTAAATTATAAATTATTTACTTTTACTTATGCTTTATTTAGAAAAGGTAGTTAAAAAACATTGCTTATGGCATAAAAACTTATTCAAGAAAAACTATGTCCCCATACTTCCCAAAGTTAAATCATAAGAATCAGAAATTTTGTGAATAATGTTTGAGGAATTAAAAGTAAAATTCTGTCTTCAGCAAAGTTATGGAAAACCAATTCTTCACAAGTGATTTTGACAGGTAGTAGGAGAATACATGCACACACAGTGATAAAGAAAAAACTGAAATGTGCATAAAATTTTGATGACACATCAATGCATTTAATGATATTTTAAGGAATATTTTAAAATGTAAGGGATTTTAGAATTTTATTATGTATAGAGAAAATGAATGTAAAAGATGAGTTATTGATTACATCTAGTAAAAAAATAATTTCATTATAATTTTTCTGACATTTTTGCTATTGAGTAAAAAGCATGTTGTGAAAAGAAATCTATTCCATTGTTATTATGAGATATAATTTTATTAGGTTTATCCCCATGCCTAATTCAGTTGTCTGGAACTGGTAAAATAAAGTTATGGTCTATGATGCCATGGAAGTAAATGTAGCTTTGAAAAGACGTACACCCAGTGATACCTGTCTGAATCGATTTGCATTCCTAAGGTTTCATTTACATTCTAACTAAGCTGTCTAGAACCCAGGGGAGACATTTTGTGATTAGAAAGATAAGCATAGCAGTTTGGTTTTTTAAATTAGTGCTATAGTATAATAGATCTTACTTCTCTGACATAAAAAGTTGAGAACTTCATTAAAATCATTTAAGAATTTACCAGAGAATAATTCCTGCACTAAGAAATATTTTAATTTGTATTTTCTGAACAAAGAATGGTTTAGTTAAAAATAAACAAATGAGTGAATGAATGTAAACATGAATGAATGAATAGCTGTGTTCAACACTGAGGGAGCATATTAGCAATGTCTCACTTTCAGAGGTACTTTTTCTTTTTTTAAGATGTACCACAGTTTATTTTTTATTTTTTGCATTTTTTTATTATGTTATGTTAATCACCATACATTACATCATTAGTTTTTGATGTAGTGTCCCATGATTCATTGTTTGCGTCTAACAACCAATGCTCCATGCAATACGTGCCCTCCTTAATACCCATCACCAGGAAGTATTTTATGTATTATATTTAATCATTTTTATGTCTAAAATCAGAGGTCCTGTCATTTATATTTTGGCTCTGAACTCCAGTCTATATATATATATATATATATATATATATATATATATATATATATATATTTGTTGTTGTTGTTAAGATTTTTTATTTATTTATTTGAGAGTGAGAGCTCGAGCAGGGGAGAGGAGCAGAGGGAGAGAGAGAGAAGCAGACTCCCCGCTGAGCAGGGTGCCTGACAAGGTGCTTGATCCCAGGACCCTGAGATCATGACCTGGGCTGAAGGCAGACCCTTAACCGACTTAGCCACCCAGGCGCCCCACCAGTTTATATTTTCTTACAGAATACCTTCTTTTTTACATTTTCTCCTTTCTTTCTACCATTTCTCAGCATCTGAAATAATACATATATACATGTTAAATTATAAAATGCATTAATTTTCCCACAGTTAATCTAATTCTTTGACTCAGAAATTTACTTTTGGTTATGAGTAAATTTATATTATTGCTAGGATTGTAGTTTGAAATTTATTTTAGTGCGTTTTTCATGAGTAATCAATTACAAATGCATTTTATTGATGTTTCATTCAATTATAACACCTCATTAAGTATCTACTTTACACTGGACTTGCAGGTATTCTCTATTTCACCTTGTAATTGAATACCTGCTTGGGTTATCACCTGTTATCAAAGCTCCATATTAGTACAGGACAACATTTAGCCTAAAATTAGGTTAGCTCTCAGGTAGCTTAGGAATCTTCTGGCAATATGTGAATTCTTTATGAAAGAGGAAAACAACAGTGAAAGTGTCGTTAGACCATACCCCTTTCCAATCACCAGAACTACTTTAAAGCCCTGTGTATTAGATGGAGGATTCTTTGTCATAACTTGCATTTGAAGTGGGTTTAGTGTTTGAGCCAGAATATCTGTCGATGAATCTTGATTGTCTGCAAACTCAAAGGAAAATAAATCCTTACTTTTCAAACAATTTTTGCTTTTAAAGTCTAGCTATCAATGAAGAAAAAAGAGGCCTTTATAAAATAGTATTTAAACCTTCAGTGTCCTTGTGTCATCTAAAAGTTTCATAGGAATTTCCATTACAAACAGTTTTTGAAGGCTTTAGATCTTGCTAGCTGAAATTTTGAACAAACGTCGCCTGTCTCAAACAGTTGTTATTTCCTTAAACAAGAAAGCAAGAAGTCTGTATCAATTTTCAGTGGTAACAATAGAAAATATACTGTAAAGAAATTGGATTTTTAAATAGAGAGCACAAAAGTCTAAAACAGATTATTTGGTACAAATGCTGGAAAACATGAAATGTCAAGAATTACAGTGTCTTGTGAAATTCAAATTTAATACAGAATTCTCACTATCATCATTCATCTTCCCATTTTTATGCATGTTTTACTTAATCTTTTGGGATTTGCCTATTTATTAGAATTCCAAAATGCACTGCAGTGACCTAAATATGCCTCAGATTTATTTGTAATAATATGTTTACATCACATTAAAATCTGAGAGTATTATCTGAGATGTGAAGTCTTATGGGGCACAGATGTTTTATTATAAGACCTATTTCTATATCCATGTATGCATTCTTATAATCTGGAGTGAATAGATAAATAAGTGATGTCTGAGCAGTATTTATGGGCCAGTTGAAATTGCATGAGGATCTGTAATGTTCTGGGAAACAAACAATTAAACAGTATATATGTGTTCCTTGGCTCCATATCTCTTCATTGGGAATCTACTTCATATATAGAGAGATTTCCAACCTTTCCCAGGTACCCCAAGCCCTAACAAAATCCAGCCTTGCCTATGGCATTCAGTACTTTAAATGGATTGTTCCTCTGCCCACCATCATTTTTTAAGATGATAGACAAAAAGTGAGGCACATTTAGGAAAGACTAATCAAGTGGTGACAGTGCTCAGCAGCCAGTCAGTTGTTAAGATCATTCTCACATCAGGATTTTTGTTTTTAAGGCTATTCTTGTTAATGGATCTGCTTTTTCTTTTTCAGTAAGGTCTCTGGCCAGAGCTGGCCTAAGAGGTCTACCCACTGTATATTGGTTACATTTAAGTAATTATTTTATACTAATTTAAAAATAATTTTAGTAACTAAGAAAATTTATTTTTCAGTAATTTTATTTATTCACCCATTTGAAAGCAATTTTTGAGAATTAATGGTATAAACTTAATTCAGATACTGAACATAAAAAGAGAAGTAAAGCATAGTGCTTAACTTTAAGTAGTTTATAAAGGAAGAAGCAGATGTCAAAAGAGTTAAAGTGCTACATTAATAATTATTCCTTCATTAATGCAGTAAGCATCTGTGGAATGCTTTCTATGTGAGGTACTGGGCTTTGTGTTGGATATACAAACAAAGAACAAATCCCATATAGTTTACAGTCTGGTAAGGAAGATAGGCTCATGGACAATAATTACAGCACAAGGTGTTGAGTGGCTTGATGGAGTTATGCAGAGTGTTGCAGACTCAGTAATTCAGGAAATGTCTCAAATGAGGTTGTTGCCTACTGTGGATCTTACAGGATTAATAGACCCTTGACAAGCAGATGATGAGAGGAAAGATGGAATTCTAGGTGAGAATTATATATGAACTTGCATTGAGTATTACAAGAATCGTAACTAATCTAGTAGAGCAGGAGCATAGTGTTTAATGAGCTAACCAGATATTAGGTTGGAGATAGAGGTCCAGTTTATGACGAGCATTCAGTACCATTTTTTATCTTGAAGATACTGAGAAATTATTATATTTTAACAAGGTCAGCAGGGGTTTGTACTTAGATTTTTTTTGGGGGGGTGGGGGTATGATTGCTCAAAGAATGATTAGAACAGACAAAAGCAGAAGATAGGAAATACCATCTCAATGTCATTTGCATTATTTGGCAGAAATTCTGTTATCCTCCCTCCTAGACACATGGTAAAATTTTGTTTTGTTTCTTTTTGATTGATTGGTGCTTTTGACTAATTCTGGCCAAGTAGCTGTTAGTGAAAGTAACATGATTCCCTTTCGGGTTGGTGCATTTAATTGCTGATGAGAAAAATTACCAGAGTTACCTTTTCCCTCTCCCGTGGTCTCAGTGAGGATGGCAAGCTGGAACAGGCTGCCCAAACAGCCTGCAGCAATAAGTACCATGAGCAAGGCACAAACTTTTGTTTCTTTGTTTGCAGCCATGGAGATTATTTTCTTTGTGTTTGTGGTGATTAGTGTTGTTATTTAGACAAAACTTACCTATCCTGATTCACAAATGTACAATCACTATGTCTCACAACTGAAGTAAACATTTCCCATAACTAAAGCAAGACAAACTTCTGGAAATCAATGGACTTCATTGAATAATTTTCCAAAAACCTGTTTCCTATCTAGCACCACTAGGTTGTTTCTGAATTGTCACAGCAAACTTGGGACATGCTTTGACAACCTAGAAACGTTTTTGGTGGCAGGCTATTACCAAAATCCAGGCACTTCTGAGGAGTCTCTTATTTGGAGCTGAGGACAAATTTTCCCCATCTCTTGGACATTGGTTGTTAGAAGTCTGGGTTTAGGGGTTTAAGGCCACTCAGTTCTGGTTCCTCAACACTGCTCTGATTGTGTCACATTCCTTTGCCTGGAGGCTTGCCACAACTGGATTATATTAGTGAGATCATCTAGCTATTGTTCAAAGTATCACCCCCACCCCATTTCTGACAAAGGATCCTCTTTGTAATAACTTTTTCGTCTATTAACAGTTTCAAACCGTAGTTACCAGAACACCACGAAGTCTAGCATAGTCTTGTTCGCCATTCACTTTTTAATCTCTCTTTTTGTGTCTATGGTATTTTCTACCACCACCAGCTAATTCTTTCATTCTCCAGACACTAGCTGAGTGTTCAACAATTAAATTAAGTTCTGATTCTAATATGGAGTCAGCACAGAATCCATAGTAAAGGGCTCGATTCCACAACACCCACCCCCCCTTCAGTCATAATTTCTGGGCCTCTCGTACTTGTGGCTGAACTGCTATAAACTTAGGATTTATAAGGATTTATCCCTGCCTCAAGCTCAGTAATTTGTTAGAAGGGCTCATAGAGGGGCACCGGGGTGACTTAGTCAGTTAAGTGACTGACTCTCGATCTCAGGGTGGTGAGTTCAGACCCCGCGTTGGGCTCCATGCTGGGTGTGGAGCCTACTTCAAAAAAAAGGGGGGGTTCATAGAACTCAGGGACACATTTTTAATTATGTTTACTGTTTATTATAAAAGATATTATAAAGGATACAAATGAATAGCCAGATGAATAGGTGCACAGGTCCTATACATAGGAGCTTCCATCTCTGTAGAGTTGGGGTTTTCCAGGCATCTGGCATGTTAATGCATTCACCAACCCAGAAGCCCTCAGAATCCTATTGTTTAGGGAGTTTTATGGAGATTCACCACATAGGCATGATCAATTATTAACTCAATCTCTAACCCCTCTCGCCTCCTAAGATTGGGAGTAGGGTGGGGCTAAAATTTCTAGGATTTCAGTCAGGGTTGGTCTTTCTGGTGACCAGCCCCCATCCTGAAGTTCTCTAAGGTCCAGCCGAGAGCCACCACATTGGAACAATAGATGCTCCCATAATCTCTGTTACTCAGAAAATTACAAAAGTTTTAGGAGCACTATATCAGGAATGGGAGACAAAGGCCAGACATTCTTACTAATGCCACAAAAGGGTTCTTGTTTTCGGGGAAAAAAATACCCATAAAAACAGTTAAAAATAATTCCCACCTAGACTTTATTAGATACCCTCTGGTGAGCCCATTTTTATACTGAGGAAAATAATAGTAACTTCTCTTAAGGTTCAAAATCTTAAGATACAAGTATATTGCTTTTGTAAGATTTTTACTGACCCATTTTTAAAATTAACTATTTAACTATTAGTACAAATCATAATATGAGTAGTCTTGGATAAGTGAGCAACTACAATATTGTCTCAGGGTAATTAAGATTGAATTAGTTGATTTACATGCTTAAGCCAGGCATGATACAACATTTATTATTTTGATGATATAAGTCACTTATTTCTTGCCCCACTGGGGTTATATTTATATTTATTGCACCGTTCTTTTTTTCTTAACTCATGACCCCAAAGAATCAAGCCCTAAAATACCTTTATCTTTATTTGGAGAGCTAAAGGGAGGGGTGTAAGCTCATATGAGTTGAGAAGGTCTGTTGTAACTTTTTATACAGAGTAGGTCACCTTAATGGTTTACCTTGTGTGACAATTATTTTTCTGAAAATAATAGGGAATGTTCCATATCAAATTTAGCCACTAAATCATCTAGTGCCAAAATGAAAAAGCAGGGGTGATACAGAAGAGCAGGAAATGACCCCTACATTTATCTGGAGATGTGCCATTTTTCTCTACCTAGACTTAAGTCTCCTTGCTAGGAACAAATAGTGTTAGTTTACATTCCATTAGATTTCAGTATTTTGGTACAAGCAGTAAGCATCTAATATAAATGCAAAATAATATTTTTCAGTCTACGAAGATACGAATCATAGGACAATTTTCTGTACATAGTCACCTTGAGCTTTAACACTTACTTTTTTAAAAGGTTAAAACTATCTGCTGAATGAATTTTCCCTTCCCTTCCACAAAGCCCTATAATAAAGGGACAGTTTGCATCTGTAGAGAACAGGATCCTGTGGGAAATAAAGAGCTCATTGAACTGTTTCACATCATTGTAATCTAAAGAGAAACAAGTCAGTATTTTTCAAGGCATGATATATGGGCTTGAAATTGTTATTCCCTTATGGATAAAATAATCTACTAGTGCTAAAATCTAGGCTCTATTTTACCTTGATTCCAACAAGCAAAACTATCCTAAAAAATTACTCTGAGGGATTTATTTTCTAAAGCAGGATAGACAGTAGCTCTACTTGTCACTTTTATTGAAGGCAGATTTGGAAAATATAGATTCTAGAATCATGGGATTTGGTAATATTTTTTGCTTAGATGCTTTTGATACCTCCTCTTTAGCATTTGTTGGGCTCATTTTTAGAAACAGTATGATCATGAATAATTTATTCTGTCATTAATTTTTAACAAGTTTACCATGTTAAAAGTGAGGGGAACACCTAAGGAACTTATATGTACATTTAATAAATGTAAGAGTTTATTTGAATGAAGCAAATAAATTAATTTTAAAAATAACTTTCTCAATAGTGGGAATTATGCTTATACTATTCCAGTATTTCCCAAACTTTGATAGGTACATAACATATATCTCTCTACACGTGTGCTTTTATAACAATGTGTTTAGTTCATATTCTTTTGTGTTGTTTTGTTTAGCTCATATTCTTAATCATTGAGAGAAATAAAATGGCTTTCATATATCTACCAGAAATTGAGGATAAATTTGAATGAAGTAATTGGAGGCAAATCTGAAAAGGTGTCAAGTGGAGTAAGAAGTATGATTTTTGCTATATTTAACCTACTTCAATATCGTTACCTCAGAACCTATTATTTTTGTACATTGAAATATTTTCTGGGCTCCTGGGTGGCTCAGTCAGTTAAGTGTCTGCCTTCGGCACAAGGCATGATCCCAGGGTCCTGGGAGACAGTCCCACATTGGGCTCCCTGCTCAGCGGGGAGCCTGCTTCTCCTTCTCCCTCTGCGGCTCCCCCTGCTTGTTCTCTCTCTCTTTCTGTCAAATAAATAAATAAAATCTTTTAAAAAATATTTTCTAGGGGCTCCTGGGTGGCTCAGTCGTTGAGCGACTGCCTTCGGCTGAGGTCATGATCTTGGGTTCCTGGGATCGAGCCCCACATCAGGCTCCTTGCTCAGTGGGAAGCCTGCTTCTCCCTCTCCCTCTACCCCTGCTTGTGTTCCCTCTCTCGCTGTCTCTCTCTCTGTCTAATAAATAAATAAAATCTTAAAAAATAAATAAATAAGTAATAAAAAATATTTTCTAAGCTATTCCATAACATCTCAATCTCCTGCCTACTGCTTTTTATCATTTTGTCCCTATTTTTTTTCAACATTTCACTAAATCTGTGATTGATCAATTCTAGGTTCATTTAAACAATGGTGCTGATTTTTATTTGGCTTGACATTCCAGTGGGATAAAAATTTTCAATGTGTTTATCTTCCTGAATTATATGTTAGGTACCCCCTGTCAAAATGTGTCATTATGTTTTTTTCCACTTCAAAGTTGATCTTGGGTTTGCACATAGTAGGTAATCGATAATTATTTTTTAATTAATTTAATGCTAATTTGAATAACAGTACTCTGATGGTCAAATTAGAGTAGGCACAGCTTTGATTATATTTCTTTCCTTTTCCACCCTGTTGGCAGTAAAACACTTTATATTAACAAGAAATTGGTACGAAAGTACTGAGATTTAAAAAATACTTCTATGAATTTTTAAATGATATATTTTGTTGTGATTCTCTTGGTCAGTAATTTTGTATGTTTATTTTCCACTTGTTTTTTTCAGGCTAATTTAGAGCAGCATTCCTAACATTAGTAATGGAGTTTGACATCCCTAGAGTAGTTTTGTAAGCAGAAAGTTAATTTGGAGACAGTTTTATATTTAGAGAACACTTTCTAATTTATAGAATATAAACTAGAAGCCAGCCTTAATGCTTTTTTGTTTACACATCCTTAACAAAGATCACAGTCATTATTGTGGACAGTCTGAATAGGTATAAATGCAAGTCTTATTAAGATTTTCTCAGAAAAAAAAAGATTAACCTGAAGCATAGCTTAATTATTTTGTTGCTTTTATTCAAAATTCCATCACTTGGGTATTTTAATGAGAAGTAGCTATACAGAATTTATAAGTAAAAGCTGTTGAAAAGGTACTTTAAAATTAGATACAATTACTGGAAGATGCTTTTCTTTATACTTTCCATTACTGCATTCAGTATGACCTTGAGGTAATAACCATGCTTTGGTGTATATTCTTTGTATGTAATATTATTCAATGAAATCACCTCAAGTTACTCTTTTAAAATAGTATATGGTTCAAAAAAGCAGAAGCAACAGTTAGAAAATAAATGAAAATGTATTGGGCTACCTCCAAATCAATTCAAGTAATATACTAAATAAATTATGTGATGCATTTACAGAACTGAGGTGCATGATAATAGCAGTTATTCAACACATTACATTGCTGATCTTCCCAGACAGATGATGATGGTAAACTTCTTTTTTTTTTAAAGATTTTATTTATTTATTTGAGAGACAGAGAATGAGAGACAGAGAACATGAGAGGGAAGAGGGTCAGAGAGAGAAGCAGACTCCCTGCTGAGCAGGGAGCCCGACGTGGGACTTGATCCCAGGACTCCAGGATCATGACCTGAGCTGAAGGCAGTCGCCTAACCAACTGAGCCACCCAGGCACCCAATGATGGTAAACTTCTTATATGATTTGGATTTAGTCATTACCATTTAAGAATATAGCATATGTAATAAATGTATGTTATTAGGAATAAAATGAGATGGTGCTTTAAAGTGAAATAGTCATCAAAGATAATGCACTAGAAAAGAAATCACTTGACCTCATTTTGGAAAATATTCACAAATATCACAGGATATTTACAGTTATAGAGGCATACCTTGGAGATATTGTGGGTTCAGTTCAGAACATCACAATAAAATGAATATCACAGTCAGGTGAGTTAATGAATTTTTTGGTTTCCCAGCACATATAAAGTCATGTTTACATTGTATGGTTGTCTGTTAAGTGTGCAGTAATATTGTGTTTAAAAAATGTACATACCTTAATTTAAAAATACCTTGTTGCTAAAAAATGCTAAGCATCATCTGAGCTTTGAGCAAGTTCTAATCTTTTTGCTGGTAGAGGATCTTGTTTCCATGTTGATGGCTGCTGACTGATCAGGGTGGTGGTTGCTGAAGGCTGGAGTGGCTGTGGCAATTTTTAAAAAATGAAACACAGATGAAGTTTCATCAATGGACTCTTCCTTTCACAAATGATTTCTCTGTAGAATGCGAAACTGTTTAATAGCATTTCATTCACAGTAGAACTTCTTTCAAAATTGGAGTGAATCCTCTCAAACCCTGCTGCTATTTTATCAACCAAGTTTATGTAATATTCTAAATTCTTTGTTTTCATTTCAACATTCTCCACAGCATCTTCCCCAGGAGTAGGTTCTATCTCAGGAAACAACTTTCTTTGCTCATCCATAAGAAGCAACTCTTCACCTATTAAATTTTGTCATGAGTTTGCAGCGATTCAGTCACATCTTCAGACTCCATTTCTAATTCTCTCTCTTACTATTTCCAGCACATCTGTAGTTACATGAAAGTTCCTGAACCCCTCAAAGCCATCCATGAGAGTTTGAATCAACTTCTTTCAAACTTCTGTTAATGTTGATATTTTGACATCTTCCCAAATTAAATTACAAATGTTTATATTGACATCAAGAATGATAAATCCTTTCCAGAAAGTTTTCAATTTACTTTGTGTGGTTTCGTCAGAAGAATCACTATGTGTGGCAGCTATAGCCTTACAAAATGTATTTCTTCAATAATAAAACTTGAAAGTCAAAGTTACTCCTTGATCCATGGGCTGCAGAATGGATGTTATGTTAGCAGGCATGAAAAGAACATTAGTCTCATTTTATATCTTCATTAGAGCTCTTGTGTGACCAGGTACATTGTCAGTGAGCAGTAATACTTTGAAAGCAATCTTTTATTTTCTCCCTGAGTAGCAAGTCACAACAGTGGGCTTAAAATATTTAGTAAACTGTGTTGTAAACAGAGGTGCTGTCATCTAACCTTTGCTCTTCCATTTACAGAGCAGAAGCAGAACAGATTTAGCATAATTCTTAAGGACCTTAGGATTTTCAGAATGGTCAAAGAACAGTCTTCAACTTAAAGTAACCAGCTACATTAACCCCTAACAAGAGAGGTAACCTGTCCTCTGAAGTTTTGAAGCCAGACATCCACTTCTCTTTTCTAGCTATGAAAGCCCTAGATGGCATCTTCTTCCAATAAAAGGCTGTTTGTTTGTTTTTTTCTACATTGAAAAATCTGTTGTTTAGTGTAGCCACCTTCATTGATTATCTTAGCTAGATCTTCTGGATAACTTGCTGCAGCTTCTATATCAGCACTTACTGCTTTACCTTGGACTTTTATATTCTGAAGTTGGGTTCTTTTCTTTTTTTAAGATTTATTCATATGAGAGAGAGAAAGCACACACAAGCAGGGGAAGCGGCAGAGGGAGAGGGAGAAGCAGGCTCCCCACTGAGCAGGGAGCCCAATGTGGGACTCAATCCCAGGACTACGGAATCATGCCTTGTGCCGAAGGCAGACGCTTAACCGACTGAGCCACGCAGGCACCCCTGAAGATGGCTTCTTTTCTTAAACTTCATGCAACTTCTGCTGGCTTCAAACTTTTTTCTTCCTGCAGCTTCCTCACCTCTCTCAGCTTTCACAGAATTGAAGAGGGTTAGGGCCTTGCTCTGGATGAGGCTCTGGCTTAAGAAAATGTTGTGGCTTGTTTGATCTTCTATCCAAGATCACTAAAACTTTCTCCATATCGACAATAAGACTGTTTCATTTTCTTATTCATGTGTTTACTAATTTCAATATTGTTGTGTCTGGGGGAAAAGGGAGGCCTAAGCAGAGGGAGAGAAATGGGAAAATGACAGATTAATGGAACAGTCAGAACACACATGATATTTATCAATTGAGTTTGCCCTTTTATATGGGCATGGTTTGTGGCACCCCAAAACAATTATAATAGTAACATCAGAGATCACTGATTAAGGATCACCATAACAACTGTAAAAAAAATGAAAGCTTGAAATATTGGGAGAATTAACAAAATGTGACACACAGATATGACGTGAACAAATTCTGTTGGAGAAATGGTACCAATAGACTTGATCGATATGGGATTGTCACAAACTTTCAGTATCTACAAAGCACAGTAAAGCAAAGCACAATAAAATGAGGCATTGATGACTGCATTAAAATAAAAATGCCCTTTCCACAAATATGCACAAATTCTAAGTAGTTATTATTTCAGTTCCTGAAGCAATGGAGAGAAATTTTAGGAAAGAGTTCCTGATAAGGGAAATGATTTTCGGAAATAAAACTCTGTTCTGCAAATTGAGATGAAGTAAATTATTTTGGTATGTGTTTTGAAGACATTAACACTAACCAAATGTATTTATTTTTGAGCATAAGGAAAAATATTTGGTTTGTTAATTATCAGTTCTCATTAATATTCTGTTTGGAGTTCCTATCTATAATGTTCATAAACTTTAAAAGTTCTGCTTTTTAAAGTCAGAATGAATTTCAAACAAATCAGTAGAGAATAATGGACCATTACATCCTCATAAACTTGCTAATTAAAAAGAACTAAAAACCATTGCTACTATGAAAATCTTTGATGTAAATTCTAAGGTGACAGCAAAGTCAATGATATCATTCAAGGAAAGATGTAGGAATGGCTGATACCAATATTGATAAGTTATTTATGGAAATATATTTTAAATACATGTAAGGCTATTCTAAACACAGTACAGTGGTTTTTAAAAATTTAATCATAATTGAGTCTATATATATATATATAAGAATTGTAATCGACATTGCTAAAGAAGTTTGTGGCATGTGTAGTACTTACAACATTGCTCTAAAGGAACATGATTATATTATATGATTTTATATGTTATATATTATATGATTCTATTAGTTGGAAAAATTCCTTTATCACTTGAGAATAAGAAATATAGCTGTCAAATAGGTATTGAAAGTCTTTTTCATTCTATTTAATTATTTGCTTAGATAATTTTATAAGGAAAGTATCCGAAGGGGTCAGTAAAAGTATTGTCTCTGACTCAGAGTACTATTCTGTTGTTTACCTTTTTAGTGTAGAAGATTTTATCCAACTAAAGAGGAAATAAAAATTAATGTAATCATTATCACTATCACCATCATCATCATCACTGTCAACTTCATTAATCTTTCATCATGAATTGAGATCTTGCTGGGTGTAATAATGCACTTTCCTAAGTGCTTGAAGTGCGTTTTCATATTTTAATCTTCATGATAAACTTATGCTAGGTTCTGACATTCCCATTAAAAGTTACGGAAAGTGAGGCTCACAAAGTTAAGTAATTTTTACATGATCAGCTAGTAAGCTGCAACTAGAGGATTAGACCCTTACGTCAAGTTTGTGTTCTTAAACACCACAAGTCCTAACTAACATTTTGAAATGACTGCTGAATATGAAGAAAGGTATTTGCGTTTATCTTCATGAGTTTCAGATACCTTTCCAACCATCAGTTGGCACAGAGTAGTATAGCCCAATTTACTTCTTTCTGATTTACTACCCATAGGGTGATAGAAATCCCTGTATCTTTCTGTTTGACGTGCACCAAACGATCTTGCAGCCTACTTCCACCATATTCCCAGTCATTCTGGCTTAAAACCTGTTAAAGAGGACATTCCATTCACTTAAATTGTACCTCCTCAAGTGTGGGTTTTATTTATTTTTTTCAACAGTTCCACTTATAGTCATTTCTTTTGTCATAAATTTGATTGGGGGAAACATTTTTTTAAATAAAGTATTTTTTAAATCTCCACATTTATTCTCCATATGAATTCAAATTTCCAAATAGCCTAATCTGCTAGTCTGTTTTGTGGAGAAACTGTTCTTTTCATGTATGTGTTCTACTCCAAAATTTCTAAGACTTCTCATCTCTAATAGGCAAAGCCCAAATTACCAGACATTCCATTAAGGGATTTTCGTGATTTTTACCCTCAGCCCTTTATGTTGAAATACAGTTAATTTGGTTCACTCAACATGTTTGTCATGTGTGGTATGATTTTTTGAATTTTTGCTTTTTATATATCCTTTTATTTTTTCTGGACTTAATTCATTTTTGCTTTTCAGAATCCAAATTATATAACTTTCCTTCCCCCATTGAAGATTTCCACAGAAATTTTTACAAAATTAGAATAAATGAAAGAAAATTAAAACCTTACTAAGGTCAGGGCTCATGTTTCAGAAATTGTGAAGAATTTATACTATGCATAACACACACAGGAAAAGATTGCACGATGGCTCTCTAGCCTTAATCATAACATTCTTTTAGAAGAAAGACATATGTCCACAAAGGATCCCAAAGAAACTTCATTATCATCACTAATGTAGAGGCAACAAAGGCAGGTGATAGATGTGATTTGAGATTTGTTGAGAGCATACCTTGATACTGCTGTGGTCATTAACAATTCCGCCTAATGAGAGAAAGGCTGCAGGATCGTCGTGGCAGCTATGGAGAATAGAAAAACACAGATTTATCCATAGCTTGATGAGAAGTAATATCAGAAAGAATTAAGCTGGGCTAATACTACATCTGGATGGACCAATCTAGTCAATCAAGACATTGACTAAGTTGACCGGCAGTAAGTGACTTCATACATACAAACCTCACATGCAGCTCAAAGGCAAATTACACAGTATATCCAGTCATCCATTTTTTTTTCTATCCAAACCCCTCAGGCTATGTTACTGACATGTTAAATGAATTTACCATATCCATTTATATTCTTAAAATCAAAGGCATATATTCTAATAGCATTCAGGAAAAAAAAATAGATCCTCCAGAAATAAACCCTAGAACAGGGATGCGAGAGCAAGTATTTTATTTGAGAGGTATAGGAAACACCTATTTAAGGGTGAGGAAGGGAAAGAGATGGGGAAACAGCCTATAATGGATGGGTTCTCAAGTCAGATATAGCTGTGGATGACTGGAGCCTAATCTCTTAAAAATGGTTTAAAACAGCAGGTCTAGGAAGATGGTGGAGTACAGGGACCCTAAGCTCACCTCATTTTACAGATACAGCTAGATAACACTCACATCGGTGTAAATAACCCAGAAAATGACCCAAAGACTGGCAGAACAAACTCCACAACTAAATGTAGAGAAGAGGCCACATCAAAGAGGGTAGGGCAGGCAGAAAAGCAATAGGAAGCTAGGAAGTGAAATGGACTTGCAGGACTGCCCAGGGGAAGAAGGGACGAACAGGCTCTAAGAGGGAAGAGAAACAGACTATCATACCATGAAGCTTTGAAAACCAGAGGGGCCAAATTTCATGAGTTCCTACAAATAGCGGGACTTAAAATCTGAAATTTTAATTTACATACTGTGCAGGTAGCCCTGATGAGGGCCACCACTACTCCAGTGACTCCTGCCCAGGGAAAGGGAAAAATAACCACACATACCAGTCAGACTGAGAGCAGATAGGTGCTCCATTTTAAACACTTTAAAGGCTTTGCATTGTCTTAAGGATAAGGCCTGCTCCTTGATAACCCATACAAGGCCCTTCATTTGTAGCCTTTGCTTACTTTTCCAGTTCACTCTCCTCTCCATCCTCCCCAACACATACACCATATACTCAGCATTCCATCATTCTTTATCAGCAGAATCCCCAGGATATGATATTGATTTATATCAATTTGTGGAATTTGAAGCAGATTCCCTTTTGCAGGTTCTGAGAAGATATTTTTAAGTCTTTTTTTCTCAATCAGCCACAAATAGCAAAGAGGGCTTAAAGCTTCCCTGCCCCAAAGGATTCCCAACAAGCAATACTATCAGTGAGTCTTTCAAAGCTTCCTCACCAAGATTATCTTTCCTTCTTGCTGATGTATGTTCAATTGAGCATCTTTTATTTTTTCAAAAACAGACTAGGATGAGCTCATTTTCCTTTATCAAAATGAAACAAAACAAATTCTTTTTGAATCTGTACTCCTATTTCTAAAATTCAAGGTTTTCTACAACATTGGCAGTTTGAGTCCAGTGCTCATAGTCATGATACTACTCTGTCCACACATATTAGGCATTTTCCTGCACTTGGGCTTTTTCTATTTTTTTTTACTGTAATTATATTAACTTTTCGATTTCCCTTTTTTAAACATCAACTTCAAAACGATCTTTTTATGAAGCCATCTCAATGTTAAAACCAACCATGTCTCTTCCTTCTCTAAATTCTTTTTACATTGATTGAATATAATAATAATTTGATACTTACCACATCCTTATTTTCATTCTTAACAACTTTTCTTTTTTTTTTATGTGCTGTATTAGGGTCCTTCAAAGAAACAAAACCAAAATTTACATATATATGTATGTAAACCAGTGAGCCAATTCTTCATAATATATATCCTTGTATATTATTATTATAGGGGAAGATAAATCCTCCAATCTGCCATTTACAAACTGAAGATCCAGGAAGGTTGGCAGCTTCAGTCTGAGCCTGGAAGCCTAAGAATCAAGATATCCAATGGTTTAATCCAAGTCCTGGTGCTGGAAGAGATGAGATGAGATAACTCAAGCAGGCAGGCAGGAAGTGAAAATAGGTGAATTCTTCCTTCCTCTATCTTTTGTCCCATTCAGGCCCTCAAGGGATTGGATAATGCTTACCTTCATTGAGGAAAATCTACTTTATTAAGAATCCATGAATTCAAAGGCTTAATCTCATCCACGGACACCCTTTCAGACATATAGAAATGAAGTTTAATCTGTGCAGCCTTTGACCAGTCAAGTTGACACATAAAATAACAAGTCCACCCTTTGTCAATTTGACAACCATATACATCTCCCTAAATCATATTTAATTTCCAAGTAAAGACAATAACAAGGTCATCATTCTGCCTCACATGTTATATTGTCTGTCTAACATGATATAATAGGTGATACAGCTATTCTGCCTAACATGATTCAAACTGTCCTGTATAAACCAAAAGTGTGCTAACAGCTACTCCAGAAGAGGAGGTGAAATTCTGAAGCCGTGTTTATACTTCTTCTTGATACCCTGTAATTTAAAAACTATGGTGTAAAATTAACAATATTGAAATACTATGATATAAAATCAATAATCTTATATTACATGATAAAGGAATAAGAAAGGAAATAAAACAAAGATATACACACACATACATATAGCAAAGTAAGGGGAAATATGGTAATTATGTTCTCATTTCTGTAATTGGTCATGTGGTCATACCTGGTATTTATAACTACCTTCTTTCATGACCCATTCTGTATTCTCTTTGCCTTTAACCTGCACCTCAGCTACTTAGGCATCTTTACCTGGTCAGGTGACCCAAACCTTCATTCTGAAGGGTGTGGGCCATGATTAGTCTTGCGTGGATTGAATTGTTAATAGTTTTCTATTGACCTTATTCATAGTATATGGCAATACTGAAGTATACCCCCCTAGGGGATGTTCCCTACTACAGACAGACTCCTCCTCACCTCGACTGTGGAGTAGTAATCCAGTTTCCCCTTGGTAGTCAGAAACAATCATTCTAGTTATCACCATAACTTCTTTTTTGCCAGTTGATTCAGAGGGATGAGGAATCCAAAGTAGCTATGAGTCTGATAGATTTACTCATGAGTATTACTTATTCGTGGCACACTTGTTTACAACGTATTGGCATTTGAAATCTGAGTTGTTATTAACAAGGTTTTTTTTTTACTTGATGCTTGGAGATATGCTGAAGTTTTAGAGATCTGCCCTAGCAGTGAAATTTATTATACATATACACTTTCTGAAAACTACAGCTTAAACAAACAAAAACATTGCATGTACAAATTACAGTGTGAGCCAATACAAGAGGCAGCATCATTTGATGTAAGAACAACGAAATCTACTCTTGTCATATTCAGAGTCCTAGGTTCTTGAATTCTTTCCAGTGAATTTGACCAAGCGTGACTCATCAAGGTGATATTTTAAATGAAGTTCATGCAATCAAGCCTCCTTGGTATTTGTACTATGATTTTTTAAAAAAGTAGTATGGTAATAATATTCATTTTAGTAGACATGATGAACCAACTGAAAACAGTGTCCTCTGGCCCTTTTACCTTCTCCAGCCGTGCAGAGAGTTTGTAGTTTAACTAAAGAAATTGACAGTGAAAACAATCAATTGTACTGTATGTCTTTTATAGTCTCCCCAATCAAATAAGATCTTATGAAGACCAAAAAATTCTTCAGTTTGATACAGAGTGCTGACTGCCAAGAAATGCTTAATATATCAATGTCATAATTGGTTCTGGATCATTAACCACTATCATAAAAAAGCTTCATACTCACCACATAGAAAGAACAGTTCATTTGCTGTGATGTGCATCTATATTTTGTTTGACAAAAAAAGTACCCAAATACAGTGCATGCACAGCATTTACAGCACCAAGGAAAGCTAACGAAATTCATACTCAAAACTACTATAGTTTACACACATGCACAAACACACTCCACTCACAGCATAAAAATGCTGCCCCACAAAATCTTCCTTTTTATTTCCAGTGACATATTCTAAAATTCTTATTTCACCAAATATTCATTTTTTGTTCTTATATATTGAATATACATGAAGAAAGATCCCATCAACCATATCTGTTGTATTTAATTTCCCATAGATGATCGTAAGTAAAATGTATAAACGTTTTATATGTTACATATCTTCTTTTAAATAATTCCTCTGTATATGCTACATTACTCCAAAGTATACAGTAAATATTTTGTAACTCACTATTTCTCTGGAGAGACATGGATAAATAAAATTCCTAGTGGTGAAATGTTAGTCACAACCTTTTTCTGTTGCTAGTCAAAAGTCTCTAACAGCTCCGCCTTGGGTTACTAATGTGGGTTTCACCACCAGTCACGATGAAGCTGGAGTGCTAGTGTGTCACTGACTTTCTGCATGGCTTTGAGAAGTCACTTCTTTCCAAGAGGATGGAAACTAGGCAAAATCACAGGCTATTCTGAGCATCAGGTGGGATAGCATGTGTTTTTAGCATAGACCTGAACCATATTAAGTGTACAAAAATGTATGTTAATGGTGTAAGTCATTTGAGTAATTTTAGCTGCCTCTCTCTGTTTTAAGATTTTCCCTTAAAATAATCCCATTGTCAAAGGATGAACAGCTTAGGTGAGCTCTGACCTCCAACTGAGAGCCCATTTTGTTTTGTGAACTCTTCCAGGTGAACAGATCAAATCTCACTTGTTACATCCTCTTACTGGTTACCCCATTAATTTCTAACTTCTTACCTATAGTAATGAGAGAAAGAAATTGGGAGTACCACAGTAGGAAGACCTTCATATAATCAAATGAAATCTGATTGGCCCAAAACAAACACGTTAGAAATAGTTTCATGTAGACACAATGCCAGATGTCTGGCTACTGAACTGCTCTGGGCAGCTTTCCTTAATTATCTATGGAAAATTTCATTACCACCAAGTTTTTTCCACAAAGTAAGTGGCATTCATTTTGAGAAAATTTCCTCCTTCACAAAAACTCCCTCATACCTCCCCTTTTTGTTACATAGCACAATTTTTAGTGAGTTAGAAGTTACAGAAATTGAGCTCAAATTAGATTAAGCTAATATAATAATTATTATTTTCTTCCTTTTTTACCGAGGTAAAATTTTATATATGACATTATATTAGTTTCAAATGTACAACATAATAATTTGGTATTTGTATATACTACGGAATGTTTATCACAGTAAGTTTAGTTACCATTATCACCGTATAATTGATTCCCTTCACTCTGTTCACCCACATTCATCAATTTTCTTTATCCTTTCAAAGAACCATCATTTAGTTTCGTTGATCTTTTCTATTTTTTGTCTCTATTTCCTTTGTGTCCATTCTGATCTTTATTTTTTTCTTCCTCCTACTCATTTGGGGTTTCAGTAGTTCTTCTTTTTCTAGTTCCTTTAATTGTAATGTTAGATTGTTAACTTGAAATTTTTCTTGTTTCTCAAGGTAGGCCTGTATTGTTGTGAATTTCCCTCTTAGAACTTTTGCACTGCATCCGATAGATTTTGGATTATTTTATTTCCATTATGGTTTGTCTTAACGTATTTTCCGCTTACCTCTTTGATTTCCTCATTGACCTATTGGGTATTCAATAACCTGGTAGACCCATTGGTTCTTCAGCAGCCTGGTGTTTTATTTGCCACATATTTGTGATTTTTCCAGTTTTCTTTTTTTAATTGATTTATAGTTTCATACCATAATGTGAGAAAGAGCTTGATATGACCTCAATCTTCTGTGATTGTGATTGTGATTATTGATGGGTATGTATTTATTGCCATTCATTAATTGTTTTCTGGCTGTTTTTGCAGTTCTTCTCTTTTTCTTTTGCTCTCTTCCTGTGTGATTTGATGACTTTCTGTAGTGTTATGTTTAGATTCCTTTCTCATCTTTTATGTACCTACTATAGGTTTTTGCTTTGTTGTTACCATGAAGTTCACATATAACAGTATGTATGTGTATACACCCCCCCACCCACACTAGCCTATTTTAAGGTGATATCATCTTAAATTTGAACACATTCTAAAACCTCTACATTTTTACCTCTCTGCCATGCTTTATTTTTTTTTGATGTCATATTTTCCACCTTTTTATTTTGTGTATCTCTTAACTAATTTTTGTAGTTATGGTTAATTTTACAACTTTTGCCTTTTAACCTTCATAGTAGCTTTATAAATGGTTAATCCACTACCTTTACTCTAT
Source organism: Eumetopias jubatus (assembly GCF_037043125.1). Classification (NCBI taxonomy): domain Eukaryota; kingdom Metazoa; phylum Chordata; class Mammalia; order Carnivora; family Otariidae; genus Eumetopias; species Eumetopias jubatus. Next base: position 167,448,748 of record NW_028274809.1, on the reverse strand, counting down.
ATTCAACTTGAAAGACTACTTTCAGGGATCATTTCTATAGTTTGTTACCATATATTCAACTTTACCAATGAGATTTTTACTTTCATATATTTTCTTGTTATTGGTTTGTGCCCTTTTTTTCAGATGAAAGAAGTCCCTTTAACATTTCTTGTAATGCTAGTTTAGTGGTGATGAACTTCTTTAACTTTTTTTTTTTTTTTTTTTGCTTGTTTGGAAAACTCTTTTCTCTCCTTTAGTTCTAATTGATAGCCTTGCCAGGTAGAGTATTTTTGGATAGAAGTTTTTCCCTTTTCAACACTTTGAGTGAATATATCATGATACCCTATTTTGGCTGCAAAATTTTCTACTGAAAAATCAGTTGATTGTGTTATGCAGTTTCCCTTGTACAAAGCATGTTGTTTTTTTCTCACTGCTTTTAAGATTCCTTTTTTCCTCAGGTTTGTATTATGCCATTTTGTTATTACAAAAGACATACATTAGTACCTGTTTTCACTAACTGAAAGAAATCTGAAGAAGATTTTGCTTTTATGAAAAAGGACAAAAAGTAAAAATAGCATCAGCATTTGTTTTGCAGTGAGCCTTTATAGAGGCATCATGCACCCTGAGCAGGAGTGGCCCCACCAAGCTCCTTCCCCAAGAACTGCATTCAGAATTTCAGTATTAAGCCATCATAGCTTTGAATTATGTGAGCATCTGTGCTTTCTTTACATTTATTTTGTGCATCCATTAGCAAGATGTGTCCTAAGGTATTAGAAAAGCCTAAGAGAGGTTATTTTTTGGGTCTGGGGTTACTAAAAAAAAATTTATATATAAATTAATATAACTGCTTCTTTGCTTTACACCATTTCAGCTTACAAAGGGTTTCATAGGAACACTCAATTCTTGGATAATTGTGGAAACTTGTAGTCTAATTTCAGAGGATTTTTTAAATGAGATATATAGTATCTCATGGTATATTTCTTGCACGGCATAAAAATATGAATCTCGGAGGAGTTTCCATAGCTATTCCAAAATTCAATATTTCTAAGTTTATGTAGCGTAAGCACTATGTATTTTTACTTTTCTGCACATACACTCAGGTATTTAACAGACATTGAAAGGGGATACATTTAGGTAAATTCTATAGTAATGAGATAATCTCAGATACAGCTGAGGATTGCTTTTTAGTTTCCTTAGATAAATCACATCTGTGCTACCACATGTCATCTGGGGACTGTCTTGTCATTTTTTTACCCATATATTGTATTTCTGTTTGAGTCTATATTTATTTAAACATGGAACTCAGCACTTTCACTGGTTCAACAGGAAATCCATCATACTATGCATTTGGAATTATTCATGAACAACTGAAAGTCACAGGGAAATCTATAAAGGGTCATGCCATTTATTGCATACCCTCTGTCACCTTACAAATCACTGTTACCCTCCACCACTTCCTTCCTGCGCTCCCCTTTCCATCCGTCGTCTTCCCTAAGTACACTTTATCTTCTCTTTATTGTGCACAGTATTTTCCTACTTCCTCTCAAGCTCTTGAGGTCAGAGCTTCCATAACACATTTATTTGTTTTTTTCTCTAAAGATTTATATCTCTTTAAAATGAACTGTTTACCTATCTGCATGAAGAATAAAATTCATTCCTCCCATTATAAATGATGATGTGTATGGAAAATTGAAAAGTTTGCATTTTTGTGTATATATGCATTTATGAGACAAAACAACATGATGTATATACACAGGATAGTGATACAACTTTAATAAAGATAGATAATGGTGAGCAGTTATTTTAGCCTGTATTCTCTAGAAAGCAGGAAGACAAGGATTAAAATGCTTATACTTTAAGAAGAAGATGAAAAACCAGAGGGGCGAAAGTGGGAAAGTAAGAAAGTGAGGCAAGGAAAGATGTTAAGCAGTGCCAAGTAATGCACTGCTGTGCTGGACACTGCAGGCAATGATCTACAAAGTAGCATTCATGAAACTTCTCGGTCCTAGTTGACACAGAAATTACCCTTTGGAGAAAAAAAGGTGGGAAGATATTTGTCACACAGCTGTTTCTTAAGTCTCAGTATAAACAGTTAACCTCTTTTAGTTAGAGAGAGACAAAGCGAAAGGGAAGGGGAGGAAAAATGCTTTGTCTTTCAATAAGAATGGCTTCCGATAATAGTCTTCTGAATCACAGAACCAACAATTTTGGAGGGCAGGTTGTTCATTGTGTGGGACTATCCAGTCCATTCCTGGCATCCTTGGGCTTGCTCATTGATACAAGTTGTACTCCCTGTTACTATGAAATCTGAAAATTCCTTCACATATTTCTCAAGGTGGGGTAAATACCACCCTTATTTGCGATCCCTTATTAATCCAAATCATATTATATTTTAATCAGGGAACAGTTCGGATTGAATCTTGACATTACTTAAAATTTCACGTCTAATATCTATTTAGTTACCCTTTTTTAGATAGGATATTGCAAATTTATCATATCATATGGTTAATTTGAGAACCAAAAGCTCTTTTTCATCCTTTGTCTAGTCCCTAAAATGTTAATTTATCTCAGAATTCTATCTTCAGCTTTGGTCTTAGTCTCTCCTCTGTATTAAAATGATGTAATTGACTGTCCTGGTTTTAACTTCTATCTATATATTGAAGACTACTAGATACAAATTTCCAGCTGAGGATTCTCCATTGAGCTTAAGAAATGAATGCCTAATGTGCTCTGGACACCTGTACTTGGATGCATCAAAGACACCTGAAACTCATTATCTCTAAAGGCAAATTCATATTCCTTGCTCCCAGACTGGTTTATATTCCCATACTTTCTGTCTCATTTGGCAGAAGATACATTTATTCTCTTACACACATTAGAATATAGTAAAATTATCCTTGACATTTTTTTTCTTTACCTCCCATTTCTAATCCTTCAAAAATCTTGGGAATCTTATTTTTGTACTGGAAAAGGCAAAGGCCACTTTATATTAGGCATCAGTCACTCCACAAAGGCTTAAGTACTATAAAATCATGAACTGTTCGTATATAGCTGGTTATAAATGTAATGTAAATTATGTAAATAGTATCCTACTACTGCTCTCATTTAATATCATATCTGGCGAACTTCTTGGTTTCTGTAGGTTGGTTTTACTGGCCACTAGGAACACATATGTGATTAAGGGAAACACTTTATAAATACAATCAGAAAATACAACATGAAACAAACATGAGAAACATTATTAGTTCTTTTGTTGTTCTGACACCTGTATGTGTATCTGTGAGTTGTGTTTGAAATGGACAGCTTTATTTAATGTTAATAATTTTTCCTGGCTATGATTTGCTTATGCTGGTTTTGATGTACTTTTCCTGAGCAATGAGGGTATAAATATTTTAATTTATTAACAAAGACTATCTTCTTGATCAGTTAATCTACAATCAAATTTATTTGATTTTGTGTGGTTACTTAATCCAGGCTTTCAATTTGTACCTGAAAAGCCCTCATGCTGGCTGTAATAAAAACTTAATTGTGAAGGAATGGATGTTTTTCTCCAGTTTACTCTTTTCTAGTATATATATCCTGTTTGGATCCCTGTATGTAAATTTTCATGCTTTTAGGAAAACATAAGATTTTTTTCCCTGTTTTTAATGCCTGTTATGCTCTCTTTCTTTAGGTAAATTAGTGACCTTTATAGTATGTAAGGTTAAATCAGGCAAAACTTTGAGTATTGTGCTCCACAGAGCTACTGAATACTTACTTTTCAAATTTAGGAAAAGGACATTATATGGTCAGTTGTTATTAAGTCATTGCAGTTACTGGGTAGAATTGGGTAGGTAGTGGCAGAGACTTTTTAAAAAAATATTTTTATTATGTTATGTTAATCACCATACATTACATCATTAGTTTTTGATGTAGCGTTCCAGGATTCATTGTTTGCGTATAACACCCAGTGCTCCATTCAGTACATGCCCTCTTTAATACCCTTCACCAGATTAACCCATTCCCCCACTCCCCTTCCCCTCTAGACCCCTCAGTTTGTTCCTCAGAGACTTTTATATTTCCAGAGACTGAAGAAAAAATTAGATAGGACTAGCCTTTCTGTGTGCCATTTTGCTGGCACTAGTTATTATCAGGGTAGCTCACAAGGAACTATCACTGGATAAAGGATGAATGTCCTAATCATTAACCTAATAAATCATACGAGATGAAATTTAGAAGAGGTTTTTGTTTTTGTTTCCCTATCAAAATTCTTTATTAGTATTGGAGTCATATAGGATCCAATAATAAAGGGAGCCATTATGGTATATGCAAGAGGTTCCACAATCCTAGAATTAAGTGTTTACTTGTTTGTAGTCATTTAGAATGCTTTTGGACAAGAAGCAATAGCAATAAAATTATACAAATATTAAGTTATGATTGAGTTACTTTGGACTTTAATTTTTTAATACTGATTTGGCTTTTGATTTCATTGTCTCTAAGGTTTGGCATTTATATCTAGGAAAATGTAACATCTGAGGATAATTAGATCATGAAAATAAAATATTTAACTAGATAAATTTTAGTTTGTTAGAAGAAAAACAGGAATGGAAGAATACATTCTTAGGAGTCAAATTTGACTTGTACTTCTTTAATATTTCATTTGCAACTCTTTTCTGATTAATAATTATAGCTTGTTGCCAAATACTGGATTACCTAGAAGGAAAAGACATATATTCCCTTTGTCAGGTCTCACCTTCACAAGAAAAAGGGTGAATGTGGTTCTTGTCTTGCTGAAGCCACCTCCATGCTGTCACAGCAGGTAGCAATATTGGGCAGAAGCATTTGACATTCTCAAGGAGAGTGAGTATGAGTGTTAGTATGCCCACTTAACAAGTACAATAAGTCTACTGGTCCATTCTGTGTAAGAATATTTCAATATTGAGATATGTATATCTGGGCCTTAATGGTTTGGCTGCTGTTGTGTAGATGGCCACATCTCTGCATGGATCTGGTAACATTTGTATCTCAGAGTTTTGATTGGAAATGACAGAGGACTCTGGGAGCATTTTAGATTTCTATAAATTATAGGCTTGCATGGCTTAAACAAATTGCTCATAATTTCTTGAATGTGGTTATTAACTCATAGCCTCATAGCCTTTATAGTTTTGATATAAGTATTTCTAATCTTCCTTGATTTTCAAACTGGAATAATTTAATTAGACAAGATCTAGACAGTTTGTAAAGATGCAATTACTTTTTATTTTTTTAACACAAACTCATTTTAACACATCAATGTTAAGTTTCACATCCAGTAAAGGACAAAATTATTTTTAAAAATGCATTTGAAAATACATTTTTCCTAAGTCAAAAGCAGATGGCATATTTAATATGAAGTTATTTCTAAAACTGTTCTGTTTTGTTTTACATGTTCTAGCATACATTAAAATTAAATTATATTATCAATATCAACATTAATTTTGTGAGAAAATAAGACTTGTGATCACAGGTCATTCTTAAATATTTATATGTTACAGCATCTTTACAGAAAATGACCTGGGGAATTCATTCAGCACTCACTATAAAGATGCCTGGACAGATCTTTCAGTCAGACTAATATTGATTATAGCAAAGGACTACCAAAGACTTTAATGCTATAGATACAAAGATTTGTTCAGTTAAATATAACATATTATCACGTATTTTTTAAGTTAGTGACATACTTATTTCTTAAATAGAATTTATTTTTTAAAAAAATATAAGGACTTCTTTATTACAAGTATTTCTAAGATACAGTTCCAAGACAAATCTTTTTGTAGCTTATCATCTAGTCTATATATACCTGAAATAATTTGTTTTTTTAATGGAAAGGGGACATAAATAAATAATACAACTTTGATTTTTTTTAGTTTAATATATATTTTTTATTATGTTATGTTAATACCATACATTACATCATTAGTTTTTGATGTACCGTTCCATGATTCATTGTTTGCGTATAACACCAGTGCTCCACGCAGAACGTGCCCTGTTTAATACCCATCACCAGGCTAACCCATCCCCCCACCCTCCTCCCCTCTAGAACCCTCAGTTTGTTTCTCAGAGTCCATAGTCTCTCATGGTTCATCTCCCCCTCCGATTCCCCCCCTTCATTTTTCCCTTCCTACTATCTTCTTCTTTTTTTTTTAACATATAATGTATTATTTGTTTCAGAGGTACAGGTCTGTGAATCACCGTTGAACAACTTTGATTTTTTTTATAAACAGTATTATTATTCCAGTATTGCTACACAGCCATATATTAGTGTAAGCTATTGAACGATTATAAAAAATTTTGTGAGAAAATCATTGCTCTTCTTTTTTAGAGGGATAGATTTGAGGGAAATTGTTTTTGTGTGTGTGAGCATTGTTACTAAAGATTTTTTTAGAAACTAAAATGGAATTAGACTTTTTAATATGAATATGCTTTATTAAAATATAATATATATTAATGTATAAGTTATGTGTATTCTTCATAATATGTAATATCATATTGATGTTAAGGGACATCTATTGATCTATCTACCAATCTATCCATCTACAAGTGTCAGGCAATGATATTTTAAATTTAACTTTAGACTGTTAAATAAAATCAGGTTCCCTAGAGCTAAAAACAAATGATTTCCTCCCACAGCATTCAGAATACAAGTCAAAATGTACCTCTCAAGGTTTGTCTTTCTACCACCAATCTGTCCTCTCCTTTCATTCTTGCTGATTTTAATTCTTTTGCCCTTCTACCCTAATCAGCTTACTGTTCCCGAAATTCACCTATGAAGTCTTATCTGTGGGCTTTTGCATTTGTTACTTTTGTCTGGAATGCTCTTCCCCAATATATCTGCAACACTTGCCTCCCTCATCTCCTTCAGGCTCAAAAAATGCACTCTCACTGAAGCCTTTCCCCATAACCTTATTTCAAATTGCAAGCTCTTCCCTTAGCATTCCTTACTCTCCTCTTCCTAATTTACTTTTCTCTGAGCACTGACCACTAGCTTAGATGCATATTATAAAATGTTATTATATAATGTTTATCTTCTGTCTCCTTCCCAGTGGAATGTAAACTTCATAAAAGCCCCAGTTTTGTCTCTTTTGTTCACTACTATGTCCTCTGACATAGATTAGTTATTCAAAAAATATTTGTAAGATTGATGAATAAGTAAATAAAAATACAGGGCTCAAGGAAAGGCATGATTTCATTGCTAATTGTTGTTTTAGGACTGTCCACATAGTATGACTAAGAAGAACATGAGTCATGAGCTTACCTTAAAATTATTTTTAATCATTTGGTCAATATGAATTACAGTAAATTTGATTCAGATAAATCAATTAGATTATAATATTTTAGATAGTATATCATTTGACTTACGGAATTAAGTACTTATAAATTAAGATAATTTCAGATTTTATTGATCAGATTTCATTTTTGTTCCTATTATATTTCCATTTCATTTTTAAGTGATACTAGACAAGAAATATGGGGGTGGGAGAGTGTGGTTTGTGGAGCTAGTTAGCTGTCCCAAAATGCCATAAGCAATTGAAGTACAATGAATATCTGGTATTTCCTCTTTGGTTCAGTTTTTGTGTGTGTGTGAACTTGAATATGTGAGAAGGCGAAGTCTCTTTGGTAAAAACAGCTGCCCACTAAAACCTAAATATAGTCATATGTGTTTCATCCTTATTTGTAAAAATAATAAAAATATAAGGAATTTCCAAGGGAATTATAAGCACAAAGACTTTTGGATTCATATTAATAAAAATAACGTTGAAAACAGATGTTATACAGTGGTGTTATAATAAATTTCTAGAAGTCTAATATTTAAAACACTTTTCTGGAATTTAAAATTTTCCTTTAAAGTTTTCAAAGTGTCAGTGTGAGATGTGACCGCTTACTGTTACAGATTTTAGTTCAATGGCTGATGAGGATCTCCCAGAGTTTATAAGTATGTCCGAATGAAAGGAGCCCAGGCTGTAAGCTAGATTTTCCGTGACCTAGAAATTTCATTTATTTTAAATTTATAAGATTTCTAATGATATTTCATCTTTTTAAAATTATTAAAGGATTCACCTGAGTGTTGGCCTTTTATAAAGATAAAAATGTATCTCTTTTGTATCTAACATACAAAATTTTATATCCATTCTAGCCATTGTGTGAATTTACAGAATTGTTTCCTAATGACCAGGGGGTTTTCTTTGCTAGGTCTTACAAAGGGCATAACATGCTTCTAAATTACCTGACAACAGCTTGACCAGAACTTGACTAATGTCACTTCTAGCATGCTGGCACACTGACCCTGGAATCTACCCGACATGTCTCTTGACAGCTTTCACTCATTTCTGGTGTCACTCATGGGAGACCTGACAGATCATAGATCCATGATCGTATTCCCATGAGTTCATCATCTGACAGTTGTTTGACTGATGTATTTGATCTCAGGCCCCAATTCCTTTCTAGCTCCTGGTTTGTTGACCTGCACTAATTCCTGAGGCCATTGGTCATTAGTCAGCATCCACAACTCAAGCCCAACTCATCCTTGGCTTTGATCACCAACTCTCTAACCTGAAAAACCAGAAAAGAAAACACAGAAAATTGGAATTGACAGTTACTTGATGCATAACTGCTTAGCTGGCTGTCAAATGATACTCTATGATAAAGCCAGTATAGGTCTGCGATCCCAAGTCAGGAAGTTCTGAAATGCCGTCCTTTTTATTTCCAAGTGCACACCGGTATCAGAGATCCCACTCTGATCAGAGATCAGAATGTCTGAATTCTGGTGTATTTTCCCTGTTGTGTTCCTCTTTGCATTTTTATGAAGCTTCTTCTGTATACTACTGACAGTACATTAGTAATTTGGCTGTTGAGTGTATTATTTTTTAAAGATGAGGTCTGTGCTGTAATCATCATCTTGTGGCCATTCTTGACTTTCTGATAAATACTTGCCATGAGTCATCTCTGTGATTCATTATCTAGGTGAATCTGGGTTTACATTACCTGAGATTTGTTACTTTTTTGAATCATAGCTGTGCTAAGTTGCAAATGAATCATCTTCATTGAAATTGATAAAAATTACTGATCAACTCTTACAGAGAGCCAGATTTTCAAATATTAGTAAGTTATAACAAGTCTTATTGCCCGAGCCACCTGTCAAGTATTTGATTTAGTGTGACTCACTGATGGAAATCATTCATGAGAATTGATTATAAATACTTTAGGAGAATAGTTATAAATTCATCCTTGAAAATTTGGTGTTTTAAAATGATTAAATTTTTTGAAGTTCTATGTGAACATTTTAATTTAATTCACAGAACTTTGAGTTATACAGGTAAGTTCATCAAGACAATTGAATAAATGAAAAAGTGATGTTCATGAGGGAAGATTTATATCCCAGAAGGCTTCAATAATACATCTTAACTGTAACATTTTCATGTAGTTTTATTTAAAATATGGCATATAAACTGTTTATATTATAACTATATTTGCAGAAAATGTGAAGGAATACCCATGCTAATAAAAGGATCAGGTTAGGTTTTAATAGTCTCCATACATTAGGAATGCAATCAGGAATGAAACACTCCAATTTACATTAATAATTTCAGAAAGAATTTTCATCTTATATATTTCTTTCCTTCCTTTAGATCTTACTATCAGTTCAGGAGGATGAATCTCTAGATTATTTTACTTCGCACTTGGTATATACTTAATGAATAATAAAACATTTGCTTTCATTTAAAACTGAATGATTGATTTAATGTTTAGAAAATTACAGGAATATTTCGCTATTATATTTCATGTGTTTGTGCTATGTTAATTGAATACCTTTGCTGTGTGAGTAGCATAAGAAGTGTAAGAAGAAGAATTCTTTGTCCATAAGAAGGACATTATTTTACTAGAATAAGAGCATAAACTGGGAAGGCAGGATTAGTGTCTGGCAAATTTGGTAGTAACAGTATAACGTCCTGGATGGATCTGTAAAGATTTGTCTCATTCTGAGAAAGTGGTCACTTTCTAAAACTGTAATTATTCTCTCTGGCCCCTGATGAAATGTTTTGATTACTAGATTACTAGGAAGTTTTGCAGATAACACATCTTTGCCTGCTCTTACATGAAATTAGGTATACTATGTTTAATAAAGCAATTGCTTATGACCAAATTAATTATGAAAATACCTAATTTCATGTTTGATCTTTTAAAAAGATCATCATTTTAGCTGTGAGTTAAAAAATATTTATAAAAATCTTAATTCCATGACAGTTCTTCTTAGAAGTAATTATCTAAATGTTGCACTTGTTTTCAGAAAAGGTAAAACACTTACTTTCTGGGACGCCTGTGTGGCTCACTTGGTTAAGTGTCTGCCTTCAGCTCAGGTCATGATCCCAGGGTCTTGGGATAGAGCCCAGCATTGGGCTCCGTGCTCAGCAGGGAGCCTGCTTCTCCCTCTGTGCCAATCCCCCTGCTTGTACTCTCTCTCTCTCTCACAAATAAATAAAATCTTAAAAAAGGAAAATTTACTTTCCTCTTTTACAAAAAAAATTAGAAAAAATAATTTTATTTTTATGAAACTACAAAAAGAGCATTTATTCAGATAACAGAATGATATACAGTCACATTAGATATGAAAAACTTATGTTGTGAAATAAGTAAATTAAATAGAAGAGAGCTATAATTTATACCCTCTCTCATTTAGAATTCTCCTGGTCCTCAAGAAGCAGACTGAGTGTTCCATAATTGCATCTTAAATTAGACCTTTGAAGTGATTAACCTCCCTAGCCTTGCTTGTTTCATGAATATATTATTTTTATATTATCAAAACAGTCTTTTCTTCTGAGAAGTCGTTAAAGACCTGTTGTTATTTTTCTATATTATAGAAGTACTTAGAAAGAATTTATTAGTGTACTTAGGAAAGGGCTAATAGAAATGGTCTTCAAGTTTGAGCCAAACAAGCACAGCCTACTAGAGAAGCGGATGCTTTAACAGCAGGGGTAGGGAATTTGTAGATTAAATCTAAAGGATTATAGGGGCACATTTACTGAAAGCATCCTCTTTGCTCCTCTAATGCAAAAAGAAAATGAGATTTAAAAGGTCAAAGAATAAGGGTGGAACTGTGAATTTAATGACTCTTCTTGCATACATCCAAAGAGCTATGAAAAAGCATAACTTGGAAATTAACTTTTACTATAGACCACCTTTGCTTCTTAGAAAAATGATGAAATTTTTAATGTTGGGTTGCAGGCTTTGAAATAAGAGTAAATTATAAAGGAATGAAAAGACAGTGATTTGCTTTATTTCATGTTTGATCTTTTAAAAAGATCATCATTTTAGCTGTGAGTTAAAAAATCTTCATAAAAATCTTAATTCTATGACAGTTCTTCTTAGAAGTAATTATCTAAATTTGCATTATTATGATTATAAAGAAACAGGATTTTGCTTTAAGAAAATGATACCAAATTCTGTAATGTTTGTGTTTGTATGAAAATTCTTTTTTTTTATGTATGAAAATTCTTCTTTCTTACTTACATTGTCTCACCATATTAGATAGCTCCCTCACTGTAGACGAAAAATGAAGCCAGTATTCCTATGGATGGGGGAAATCTTTGTTCTAATAACCTCTTTCCAGCTACCAAATACCTCTGTTTTATTCATGGTTCTGTAGATGCGTTGTCTCTCAGTCATCATAAGTACCAGGTATAAATTGAGAACAAAAGAAGAACTAATGCAATGGTTTAAAATCGCATGTTTATGAAAAGAATTGAAACAATGTGCATATTCACTTAAGATTGACCATAACAGAAGAAAACAGGCAAAACTAGTGGCACATACAGGGGTAAGAGGTAAAAAAATAACCAGGAGCAGCCAAACATGAGGTGTCAGATAAGTTGCTTAAGTTGGGTCCACCATCCAAATAATTTCTTCCTTTTCATCATCTTGAATGTCAAGGAGGCAGGGAATCAAGAACTATATTTATTGTCATTGCTCTTCCAGTCACATCCAGAAGTTGATATCTGTGAGGATGGGCTGTTTTTCAAAAATCACTGTAAATCAGAAAAGTCACTATTTTTGTGTTAAAATAATTAGATATATGTGTGTGATGTTAAAATACATGAATATACCTCCACATCTATCTACAAAAAAATTAACACTTTTTAGAGTATGTATAATCATGAATATTTATTTAAAATAGGTATTTTATAGAAGCCCTAGTAGGCATAGTAACTATAAAATACATAATGGATTAATATTTTTAACAAAACCAAAATTGTTAGTATATACACTAGGTATATAGTGTCTTTAGTATATAAACTAAGAGAAAATACATAAGACAAGATTAATGTTCTTAATTATTATTCATCACTTTGGAATGAATCTCTTAATGCTATAATTTTCTAATGTTAACATAGGTTAAAACTATATATTAGAAAGAAAAGAGAATATATATCTGTGTATGTAAATACACGTGTACACAAATATATATGTGGGGGTTATTTCCCACTTTAAAGAAAAATAAATTTATTTGAAGCAATACTTTTTTTAAATAAATATCAGAATTTTGAAAAATTACAGCAGCCCAATATCCAACATACATGCTAGGATATAAATATAGTACAAATATATTGAAATTTATAATAAGTGAATATTTCTCAAATTATAAACGTTAAAACATGTATTTAAAAATATCCTTCCAAAATAAATATTTAAATTCATTCTAACAAAATTCTTTTTATTTCTTAAAATTTTTATTTAAATTCTAGTTAGTTAACATACAATGCAATGTTGGTTTCAAGAGTAGAATTCAGTGATTCATCACTTACATACAACACCCAGTGTTCATCATATCAAGTGCCCTCCTTAATACCCGTCACCCATCTAGCCCATCTCCCACCCCTTCCCTCCATCAGCCCTCAGTTTGTTCTCTATCTTTAAGAGTCTCTTATTGTTCGTTTCCCTCTCTTTTTTTCTGCCCCCCCCAGTATGTCCATCTGTTTTGTTTCTTAAATTCCACATATGAGTGAAATCATAGGGTATTTATCTTTCTGTAACTGGAGTATTTAGCTTAGCATAATACCCTCTAGCTGTATCCACATTATTGCAAATAGGAAGATTTCATTCTTTTTGATGGCTGAATAATATTCCATTGAATATATCTACTGCATCTTCTTTATCCATTCATCAGTCAATGGACATTTGAGCTCTTTCCATAGTTTGGCTATTGTTTACAATGTTGCTATGAACAAGAGCGTGCACGTACCCCTTTGAATCTGTATTTTTGTATCCTTTGGGTAAATATCTAGCAGTCCAATTGATGGATTGTAGGATAGTTCTAATTTTTAACTTTTTTGAGGAACCTGTGAACTGTTCTCCAGAGTGACTGCACCAGTTTGCATTCCCACCAACAATGCAAGAGGGTTCCCTTTTCTCCACATCCTTGACAACATCTGTTGTTTCCTGTGTTGTCAATTTTAGCCATTCTGACAGGTGTGAGGCAGTATCTCATCGTGGTTTTGATTTGTATTTCTCTGATGACAAGTGATGTTGAGCATCTTTCCATGTGTCTGTTAGCCATCTGGATGTCGTCTTTGGAAAAGTTTATATTCATGTCTTCTGCCCATTTCTAACTGGATTATTTGTTTTTTTGGGTGTTGAGTTTCATAAGTTCTTTATAGATTTTGGATATAACCCTTTATCAGATATGTCATTTGCAAATATCTTCTACCGTTCTGTAGGCTGCCTTTTAATTTTGTTGATTGTTTCCTTTGCTGTGAAGAAGCTTTTTATCTTGATGAAGTCCCAATAACTTCATTTTTGCTTTTGTTTCTCTTGCCTCTGGCAACATGTCTAGTAAGAAATTGCTCCAGCCGAGGTCAAAGAGGTTGTTGCCTGTGTTCTCTTCTAGGATTTTCATCATTTCCTGTCTCACAGTTAGGTCCTTCAGCCATTCTGAATTTATTTTTGTATTCTAACACAATATTTTGAAAGATTCTTTTAGTCCATTTCTTATTAATATCTTAGATGTACAAAGTTCATTAACACCTTTAGCACTTGTAAGAACAAATTAAAGAAAAAAGTTTTCTTCAACACGCAATTCAGGAAATATATTTTAACAACCTACTCATTAAACATTTCCACATTTAAAAAATCAAAACAAAACAAAATAAAAAAACTAATGGAACAAAATTGAGATGTGAAAGCCCTTTAAAAAATGGATTTTGGACTGAAATGATTATCAGGCATATCTGGGCTTTTGATGTTTTAGAGTAGCAGGACAAATATGGGTAAAAGGGACAGAGAAATCAATAAATTAATGGAGAATATAGTTCAGCGTGAAAAAAATGTAGACTTAAAATAAGTACTAATGAAAGTGTCATCACTTTTACCACATCACATGAATCTACAAAATGGACTGTAGAGCTGAACCTCAGCAAATAAAATAAAAGATGAGTTTTGTCAGATGTTGCTTTTACATGTATAGATAGTAGTATATACATTTCTTCTTTATTCTGTAAGTGTGGTAAAATGTAATTTTGAATATTAAACCAAAAATGAGTTTCTGGAATAACCAAACTTAGTCTTGAGGTATTATCTATTTTTTTATGTCTTTATTTAAGTGGCCAATATTTCCTCTAGTCATTTGTGCATCTATATTCATATAAAAGACTAGAATATAATTTCCTCTTTTTTCCACAATGTTTTTGTCTAGTTTTAGTTATGATTATGCTTACCTCATAAGGGAAGTGGGGAGATCCTCTCTTATTTGTCTATTCCTTCAGGGATTTGCATAAGGCTAGCATTATTTCTTTTTTAATTGTTTGCAGATATAACTGGTTAAACTATCTGTGTTTAGAGTTTTCTTTATGGAGACATTTTAAATTACTGACTCAGCTTTCAAAATAAATACAGGACTATTCTTATTTTCTGTTTTTGCTTTTGTCAGTTTTAGTAGGCTAGCCTTACTCTGCAGTACAGAATTTTGCTGAACAAGGCCTGGTGGAACTCCAGAACAGCAAACTCTGGCTCCTAATCTCGACAAGTATTTCATATGCCTAGACTACCATTTTCTGTTACCACTAAGTTTAAAAGACAATTTCCTACTTTTATGTGTGAGTTAAAAAACAAAAAAACAAATCCAAAGGAAAAGTCAGAGGCAAATAATGGAAGCTGACCATAGTGAATTTCACTTTTTTTCTGTGCTCTTAATCACTAAAATCAGTTTGCCTTGATTATATTGTGATGTATTTAACCAGTTGTTTTTATGTTCTTTAGCTTTCATAGTTACTTTCAGTAGATTAGTAAGGTAAAAGTTACTCAAATAGGGCTGAAATTTGAAGTCCGTAAATTGGTTTTAATGTAGTGTTATTCTGATGAAGTCTTTCATTCCCATTATCTTATTTTCTATTCTTATACTCATTAATATTTATGGTTATCAACATGAAAGATTTTCCTTGCAGAAGCAATTAAATGCATTGCTTATTTTTAAAGCTCTTATCTAAGATCTCTTTTTTTTAGAGCCCAAGGAAGTAGAAGCAATAAATTAAACACTTTTAGCCTGCTCTTAATTTAGCATCTTGCCAACATCAACAAATGGCTTCAGAGCCAGCTCCATCAATATAATGCACACCCTATTAAAATTCTTTCTTCCTCACTCATATTTTTCAACATGTCTGAGAACCATATATGTATTATGAATTTTTATGAACGAGGAAAACAGTACTGATTATTGAGTTTAGTGTACAAAAGAAAGAAAGAAGAAGTATTAACAACAACAACTTCCTGATGCCATGTCACTACTCAAAAGATTGTGTTCTCATGACCTGTGAATGATTCCTCAAAATGTTTATGTCCGGCCATATCTGGAATATTAATAAATCTTTTGAATCATGACTTGTCAGTGCTGGGCCCACATTTTTTCCTTACTATTTAGCTGATTTTTTTAATCACATAATTTTAGGGTATATGTGGATTGAAAGCATCATCAAACATGCAAGACGAAAACTTTAGCAACCTTCCTTCTCTACCTGACATTTATACTCTTATAATATGCATTAGCCATAACTCCTCCCCTAACTCCTAGCTGCTAGAAAGCAATATGGCTCATGACTGGGCAATCACCCACAAGTCTCTAATACCCAGTGCGTGAACTTTTCTCTAATGCATGGAAAGTTAATGTTATGGATGGAAACATTTCTCTGGACAGAGCTTAATGGCCAAATGCTAAGTTATATCTGATTTATGAAATATGTGAAAACAGATGGTATGTGTACTTATCCTTGAAATCTAAGTTTAAAAAGTCATCATACCTTCTCTCTGAGGATTTCATTCACACTATCTCTAGCAGAGACTACATTAATCTCTCATTTTCAGTGCACCATAGCAGAACACATTTTATTTTAGACATTTGTTAATATGTAGTTGCCTCCATTATGCATTTACCTACCTGGAAAAGTAACCATATTTTATTCATCCTTATGTCCAATAATGTCAGACAAGGAAGAGTCCCCAGAGCCAAAACAGCTGGAATCAATGAATGCAAGTTCTAGTCATAAAGTTATTAATTTATTCATGAAATGTCTTTACTACTGTCTTAAAAAGATATACTTCACTCAAAATAACTGACCCAAATATTTGAATGTAAAACTCTGTATAAACATAACTTCTACCGAATATATCATGTGGCAATTCTCTGTGGTATCTGAAAATTTTAATATCAAATTTTGATTGTCAGTATTAATCTCTTTCAGTATAGGATGTAAGGTTAGATATTTATAAAAACGTTACTGGACAATTGAACTCAAATAAATAGACTCAGCAGAGCTGGGAAATGAAAATCACATCACAAAGCATTAATTAGAAGAAATAAAAAACATAAACAGTTCAAAGAAACTAGAAATTACTTTGTTAGATATATAAAAGGGGGATAATTACGAGAAGATGATCATGAGCTGGTTAAAAATATTCCAGAGAAGACATATTTAAAAAACTAAATGTGTATGTTTTACAGCAGGCAAAATTGAGAAGGAATAGTAATTCAGTATAGATGCATATAAAAATAAAATTAGTACTTTTTTCAGAGTTATTTCCAAATATTCACATGGGATTCACATGTCATGGGCATTTAATGAAACCCAGAACAAACCTTGGTGATTTAGGCATTCTTATATAAATGGCATGATTATATTAAAAAGGACCCTACCATTGCTCCTTGTATATTTGCTAATTATTTTGCCCAAGTAATGAAATGATATAAAGCTTCATTACAACGTTTAAATTAACGTATTTGTTTCCATTAACAATGCTGTTTATTTAAATTACTTGGGTATTCCATTTGAAATTTAATTGATGAAAAGCAGTCATTTGGTCAGTCAACAAAGCATTTACTAATTACCTACCATGTGGCAAGCCTTGTTTCCAGAACTGAGAATATCAAGTGGAAAAATAAAAGATTCATGCCCTCATATAACTTACATCTGATTGAGAAGGATAGGCATTATTTCATGTAGTAAGTATTTTCATTCTTCCTATGTCTAGAATACTGACTACAAATAAAATTTGCAGTGATGAAAATCAGCAGTTAAAAAAATAAAATGCATATTGTCATATTTAATTATTATACAACTATATCTTCTTTCAATTTTAAAGTATGGCTCATTTATTAAGGTAATCAATGTAAAAATAAATAGTTATAATAATATGGTCTTAAAAATAGACATATCCATGATCACTATAATAAATGTCTGTTTGGACAGATATATTTATACTGCAGTGTTAATTTGCTAATTAATTGCAATTCTATATATTTCTGAATTTTAGAGGATCTTTCCTTGAAGCTTGCCAAAAAATTTATATGTGAGCAGTACGGTCATTGGAATGCCGAGTAAATAATTCATTTTTCTCATCAGAGAATTATAAACTTGATAGTACAATTTGTAAATACAGTTTTAAACCAAACAACTCAATCATGTTCTGGACAGAAGGCATCCCTGTGCAAATTTTATGAAATTAAACTAAGGTATGTTATGATTTTTAGCAAAGTACATAAATACTGAATTGCAGATTGATATTTGCAAATTGGTTTCATTCTGCTTTTTACAGAATTATTTTGAATACACATTTTGACCTTAATGCTAAAATATATTTTAGTATCATTGATGATGGGAGTTTCATATTGTCTTTTTGGAAATTCGGCTTTATTTAAATAACGTCTACTTGAAATTCCTTGAATGACTGCAGTTATCTGAGACTATATGCTTCTTTTTTGTCTTCATGCTTTAACTCCTGAAATGCCTGACTATATAAACTGATTCTGACATTTATTTAATTTTATTTTATTTATTTTTTTTTTTAGAGAGGGGGCTTATGGGCAGAGAGAGGGAGAGGGAGAGAGAGAATCTTAAGCAGGCTCCATGCCCAGCGCAGAACCCAGTGCAGGCTCCATCTCATAACCCTGAGATCATGACCTGAGCCAAAATAAAGAGTCGGACACTTAATCAACTGAGCCAGGCAGGTGTCTTAACTGATTCTGACTTTTTAAAAAAAATTTTTTTTTAAGATTTTATTTATTTATTTGACAGAGAGGTAGAGAGCACAAGTAGGCAGAGAGGCAGGCAAAGGGAGAGGGAGAAGCAGGCTCCCCGCTGAGCAGGGAGCCTGATGTGGAGTTCGATCCCAGGACTCTGGGATCATGACCTGAGCCGAAGGCAGCCGCTTAACCAACTGAGCCACCCAGGTGCCCCTGATTCTGACTTTTAAATGGAGATTTCTGTTCCCAAAAACAATTGCAAGTTAGTTGCCCATGAGATGGGACATTTAAAGATTCTGATAATTCTAGAACAGAAATTCAAGTACTTTAAATCATCAAATGCCTCTCAAAATTAAATATTCTAAAAAGCATAGACATTTCCCCCTCTGCAATGGAATGTATTTGTTCATCTAAATCATTAACAAAATATTTCCAAACTATTTATTTGGAGAACATTGTTCATCCAACACTAATTATCATTTAACCAATCTTTCCGTCTACTCAGCAGCATACAATGAGGATTGAGTTGTGCCAGAAATTATTTTGGCATCACAGCAGGCACATACTTGATAAATGTCATTGACCATTGTTAACAAAACAAAGTGCTCTGCCTTCACATAGCTCCCAGCACATTAATGTGCTGCTAAAAATTTACAACCATGAAATAAGTACTATAACAATGATTTGTAAAGTACAATGAAAGCAAATAAAGAAGTACAAGTATCTTTGCCTAGGAACGAGAAAAATGAAATATGTGAAGATGAACCATAATACACCAGTTAGAGAGTGAAAGGGGATGGCACTCCAGATAAAGAGCATAGTCAAGAGCATTGACATTTAAAAGAAATAGGCGGGCGCCTGGGTGGCTCAGATGGTTAAGCGTCTGCCTTCTGCTCAGGTCATGATCCCGGGGTCCTGGGATCGAGTCCCGCATCGGGCTCCCCGCTCAGCGGGAAGCCTGCTTCTCCCTCTGCCTCTCTCTCTCTCTCTCTCTGTCTCTCATGAATAAATAATCTTTAAAAAAAAAAGAAATAGGCACATTCGTGAAACGGGAGATATTTTGTGGGACCAGGTTCCATATCCATGCCAGCTATAGTGCAAGGTGAATACTAGTGATTTAGCACAAATCGGTAAATTCTATAGTAAATGGAATATTTATTACATTGCAAAAGTGGTATTAGATGAATAGAAATTAAAAATGGCATCCAGGGTGTTTTGTCAGTAGTGTGGTCAAATATTTTCCAAAATTAACCATAAATTTCTATTTAAAGCCATATCGTTTTCAGCTAATACATGATTCTCCCCTCCCTTTTCACATATAATCTTGATAAAATCTATTAACAGCTTTTAGCATTTGTAAGATTCTTTTAATTACCTTATAAAACATTTTGAATCTTCCACTATTTTTACTTCTTAAAGCTACAAAATAAAGAGAAATGAGAGAGAGAAGATACAAAGTTAGGAATTGGGACATCCCGTATTGGGAATTTAGGACAAAACTAGAAATGAGCACTGAGTATTTGCAATGATTTCTAGCAATTATGGAAAACCAATAAATTAAATATTAATTATAAAAGATTTAAAACCATTTTATACATGGGAAGCTACAAAATACTAATTTCTATACCATTGGTCCTGTAGGCCACTCATGAATAAAATTAACAAATTCAGTTTACTTTAATTCTCTGCTCTTCTAGATCCTCACCAAGCTTGGCAATAATTTAAACAGTAACACTAGAATTTACATAAGGAATTGTTAGCTCGTAGGATTTACTGGAAGATGAATAAATGTATTACTTCAATTCTGTTTCAATAACAGGAAATGTAATCTTTTCCAAAGATTCCTGTTCTCAAATAATGCTGAAAATCCCCAAAAGCTAGTAAAAGAATTCTGTTTATTCATTTATATATCTATCTTGATTTGAGGATCCCTGTGGAATGAAAGGGTTCCCTTTTTTATTATTTTAATTTAGAATCATAGCCACTTCCCAGAGCTGTGCTGTGATCTCCTTGTTCCATTACCAACTCCATAAGACTCAGATCATTCCTGCTTTGTCCACTACTACCCAGAAAGAGCCCAATATTCCATTTGGATTCTTCAGAAAAGGTGTTCTTTTGCAGTCCCTTGAGCCTGTGGTAACATTCTTTTTTACCATAGCTCTCGCCTTGCCAGAGAGTATTTTTCTGTCTGTGCCAAGACTACATTTTCTTGATGGCCATAGCTTCATATTACTTCTTGAAACCAGGTGGTATTAATTCTCCAACTTTGTTTTGCTTTTTCAGGTTGTTTATGCTATTTCAATTCCTTTGAATGTCCATGTGAATTTTATAATCAGTTTGTCAATTCCCATGACAAAAAAAAAAAAGTCTGTTGAGTTTTGATCTGGATTGAATTGAGATATCTATCTATCTATCTATCATCTATCTAGGCAATTGATATGTTAACAGTGGTGAGTTTCACATTACTCATTGACAGAGTTTACCTCTCCATTAATAAAGGTTTTATTTATGTTTTTTAAGTTATGTTCTGTACTTTTCAGTATATAAATCTTTCATACTATTTGATGCATTTATCCTGAAATATATAATTTTATACTATTTTATATACTATTTTTTCCATTACACACTGCTAGTGCCTAAAATGAAAATGATATTTGCATATTGATCTTTTATCCTATATCCTTGCTAAATTCATGCATGTCTAGTGAGTAAAACTTTGGCAATTTTGGCACCTTGTTTCTCTTCTCTCAAGGATTACTTTTCTTCCCTACAAGATAGCTGGCGTTTTGAAAACTTTTGTTTCATTTTTGTCCCTTTTTTGTTTGTTTTAGGTAGAGGGTAAGTCCTCTTCCCTCTACTTCATTAAGCTAGACCCGGAGCTAACCTTTCTTTCTATCTTAACTATTTTTAAACTGTGTGTCTTAAAATTGATACTTCACGTATTTCTTTTTCCTTATATAATAAAACCTTTCATTTATTGCAGACCTTCTTATAATCAATTACATCTAGAATTGAAGAAAAAATTAATCTGAGCTAAGTTTTCTGTGCTGAAACTCTGTTTTGTTTATGTGAAAGAAAAAGATCTATCTCCATATCCTAAAAGGGGCCTAAGTAAATGGTCATTTTCTAAGTTTAGCAACCAGGCACATATTCTGGACAAAATTCATGTGGATGTTGGCCTCAGACACTCTAGGAAACAACCAAAAGTGTCTTTAAAAAGGAATATTTAAGTCTAATCATTTACAAATGTACTACAGTGATTCCCAGGATTGTCTCCCAGAAATTATGAAAGAGACAATTGTGACTTAAACAAACGTAAGAATAATTTAACTTCTCTTATAATTTAGTAGTGGCTTATTGAGCTGTGCAGCAATCCCCAATGAAGAATCTTATTTCATGCTTTCCCATATCTTTCAATAACACAGATATTTTTGTTGCTGCATGCCTTCTTTTGTGTTAGTAATGGGTTTTCTACATTTATATAGTTATCCAAAAGAGAAAACTATGGTGTTTAAAGGTTGGAGAATGGGAGGAGAGGGAATGTATTGACTGGGAGGGGATAAAAAGTGGTTTCTGGGATGTTTTTCACGCTTTCATTCTTAGTGGTGGTCACACTGATATGTTATATTTATGATAATTTATTGAGCTCACTTACAACTTGCACAGTTTGGTGGAGTCAGCATATTAGAAATGTGTTAATTTATGGAGGTCACTCAATGAACTCTTGCTGTTTTCTATATATAGGGTTCTCAGCAAGTCTATAGATAGATATTATATTTAAGCATATACTTGTGTACTACATGTAAGTCTATAGCTACATGTTCCAATATGACTTTATGTATAGTAAAGGAAATAATTTGGCTCCTATTCTCATTTTTTCTAATTGGCTGGCAAATATTTTTAATTTGCAATATTTTTAAAACGAGTGAATTTAATATATGAAGTTGAAGTTATATTCATTAAAAGTATGCTTCTTTGCTTTTTCTAATAAGCTCATCAGATGACATTTATATTTTGTATTGATTTATAAACCCAGTTCACATATTAAAAGCATTAAGACATGCCAAATATGAATCTAGTATTTTTGCAATTTGTTGTTAGCATTTTATATTTATGATATTTAAATACTTGGAAGTTTTCAAGTTTTATATTAGAATTTTTAATTACTTTTTCTTTTTGAATTCTTCCTTGTACTTTCAGCTTACAAATGATTTTACCATTCAGAAATGTTATTTTAATCTCTTTATTTTAGTGGTGTGATAATATCTACAAAATCTGTTTGTTTTCAGATAACTAATTGCCTCAGAACGGCATATTGAATAATCCAATAAACTAGACCACCAAGAGTGATGCAGAATAAGAGATTTATTTTAGATATTTTACGTACTTGACCTCAATTAATTGTGGGGACTGGTTATTCAGTTAATATTTGGCTGTTGCTTATACATCTGATGCCAGGCCTAAAATCAGCCAGGGAAAGGTGGACATAAAGAGAGGAGAACAAAGTCAAACTGGAACTCACATTGATGAAATGGAGTCCACTTGAGTGCCTCACTACTACCAAGCCTCCACCTTTGATGAGGTTTGAGATTTGCTGGAGAAGCTGTCATGGAGCTAAAAGTACACCTAGCCCTGGAATCAGAGCCACTCCAGGAAGGAATCTGGCCGACGCTAAGTAAGCTGTAGGCCCATTTGTTGCTCCAGGAGCCAATATGCTTGTCTATAACCCAGAGAAGGTGAAAGAGAATATCTGGCTGACACTCACTGAACTGTGGGCCTGGATGCTGCCCACTTCCGCATGGCCGTGACAGTGCGCATGCACACAACACACACACACACACACACACACACACACACACACACACAGCACACACAGCAACAGCCTCTGATGCCTGAGCCACACTCAGAATGCAAAATGAAAATGGGTGTTTGTGCAATTTACCTTCCAAAATGCATTACCAAACTGTCTCTTGAGGCTCATTCTAAACTGGAACATTTCAGGGAAGGGAATGGCGGGTAGTGTAGTTCTGTACTCTAAAATAAATGTTTGAATGATATTCTTTTTGCAACCGTAAAATGTATGGTCAGTAGAACTTAAGGAAGACAGTGCTGTTTGCATCAGATTTCTTAAAATTTTCAAAAATTTTAACCATTTCTCACCTCATCTTATGTCACCCTCTGTATATTGCCCAAACTTGCATTATTCTAATCATCTTTGTTCCTAGTATTTCTGTGTGGATCAAGAGTTCCAATGAGCTTTTGTTTTAATAAAGTTGATATTGGAACATGGCTTAGAAATCTCTTTTATCACAGTATAGGGCTTGTCATGACTCCGAAAAATAGCTCCCTCAGATTTTCAAGGGGACATCTTTAGACCCTTCTTTCCTCTTCCCTGTCATGGTGGATCAATCTTCAAATTCTTTACACGTATCCTTTTCTTTCTCTTTCTTTCTTTCTTTCTTTCTTTCTTTCTTTCTTTCTTTCTTTCTTTCTTTCTTTCTTTCTTTCTCTCTCTCTCTCTCCCCCTCCCTCTCCCTTTCTCTCTTTCTCTCTCTTTCTCTTTTTCTTTTCTTTCTCTCTCTCTCTCCTTCTTTCTCTCTCTTTCTCTCTCTTTTCCTTCCTTCCTTCCTTCCTTCCTTCCTTCCTTCCTTCCTTCCTTCCACCTGTCAGCATTCTAGTTAAAATTCTCATAACAGCCAGTATAACTTGTATACCACTTCTCTCAGTCACCCCCAATACAACCATCTGATTGATATTTCTACACTTTTGTCTGTCTTCCAACTCTTCTCATATTCACAACAAACTGATTTTCCTAAATCATTTTCCTCAGCACAATATTTGATACTGTTCCATTGTTTTAATGGCTATGTTTCAACTTCCTATTCATTTTATTATTATTTATTTATTTATTATAATATTATTATATTCATTTATATATTTATTATAATTCAAAATTATACACAAATTGACTGTTTCATAATCCCTTCCATCCCCATGCCAATTTCTTCTTCAGGGAGTCCTCTTTGGTCTCCAGGATTTATTGTTTCATTGGAGGAAAGATGGGTGTGGCAGCTATGGAACTGCCATAGAAATATAAATTTGGCCAGACAAACCATGAGGAAAAACGTAGTACAATTTGTGTGTGTGTGTGTGTGTGTGTGTGTGTGTGTGTGTGTGTGTGTGTGTCTAGTCTGTGCCTTAGGAAAAATTGGGAAATGTAAGTCTGTGCCTTAGGAAAAATTGGGAAATGTAAAAAAAAAATTTTTTTAAATTCAGTGAATATTTTAGCATGTATATACATTTTACTTTTTTCCTTTTATTGGAATAAGTCATCCAAAATAGAGAATGGACCCATAATTGTAAAGCAGTCTTATTAGATTGATAGCCATTGTTCTCAGGGATACAATGCTCATTTACTTTGGGAAATTCAGGGCATTTTTGATAATATATCTAAGTTACCAGAAATGAAAGATAAAAGGATTCTGGGGAAAAGATGTTCCCAGTAATACTTACTATAACTTGCTTTGTGTTTTAAATCTTTGGAAACCAAGATGTCAGAACGGATACAGAAAGCAGAGGAATCTCAATTGCCCTGACCTACATTTCCAGACGAATTCTTAAATACTTATCCAGTCCAGGTCTAGACCTATCAAGGTTGACAAGTAACTGCCTTAAGAGGTATCTTAAACTTTTAATCAGAGCAGGAAATGTAGCAATAAAATTGAGATGCAAAATTAGATACTTACAGCATATAAAAAAAAGGAAGGGAAAGGGTGCTGATAAAAGATAAAAAAGCATTGCCAAAAGTAAAATTTAAAAAGTTCGCTTCCTTGGGTAATGAGGAAAGAGAAATATAATAGCAGATGGCACTAAATAGGCAGTAACTTTTAATTTTCCTTTTCTTCTGTCATTACCTAAACTGTCAGCTCATATCAGAAAACCCAAATATGACATAGAAGAGATAAGGAAGCTAAATTTCAGAGAAAAATAAAGAAAATGTGAACAATGGATCACTTAAACTACTCAGATATATTTAAATTCCCAGCCCCAGTGGTTTCAAGCATAGAATATATACAATTACCTCAGGTTATGACAGAGTTATCAGCAATCATTTCTTACACATCAAGGGAGTATAAGGAGGGCACTAAATCTGGAAATGCCAAAATAGATTTTTTGTGTTCAGTGAGGCAAAATCATGTCTTTTTTGATAACTTCATATTTAACAGATACTCTTGAACATCTATTCCAGCCTCTAACCTAGAAAATGGGGGGAGATTTAAAAAGAATATTCAGGGCCAACCTAGGAAAACAATAGATTTGTAGCGGATGTAGGTTTCTGAGATTGAGAGTATAATGGAAAGAAAGTCCTCCTGTAGAGATAAACACAAAGTGTTGCACAAAAGAGAAAGTCAATTTTCACCATAGGAGACATAGAAATAAGAGTTACAGAAGAAATAGCATCAGGAGCATGAGAGTAGCTCAGTCGACGGTTGAGTGTCCAACTCTGGTTTTGGTCAGGTTGTACCCTGACCCGTGATCTCATGGGCCATAGGATCCAGCCCCATTTTGGGCTCCACCCTCAGCAGGGAGTCTGCTTGGGATTCTCTCTCTCCCTCCCCCTCTGCCCCTCTCCCCATTTGTGCTCTCTCTCTCTCTCTCTAAAAATAAATAAATAAATAAATAAATAAATAAATAAATCTATCTTAGGAAAAAGAAGAAATAGCATCATAATGGATAAGTTGATACCGGAAAGGTAGAGGAAAAAGCATTAAATGAATACTCAATATCTGTTGTTTCTTTAAAGAATAAGGAGTGTATTGGAGTGACTAGACTATAGGACATACATCAAATAAAGAAGGTGAGAGTGGCATGAGGTAAGGTTTTTAAGTTAACTTAGGACAAAATTCTATTTGCTCCAAGGAGTTTGTTTTTAACTTGAAAACCTTGATAACACCTCTTTTTTTTTTTTTTTTTTTTTTTTTTAATAAAAGGGTTGAAGCACTTTTTCTGCCCTGGATACAATAGCAATAAATAGAATTTATTTTGTACACCCATACACCTTATCCACATACATATGGCCACAAGTGGCTTCCAAAAAGGGAACTGAAAAGTTGGCTTTTGGTGTGGCACCTACAAAGTGTGGACAGACACCCCAAGGGCAGAAACTCCACAGCTGTGCCTGCCTGCCTTCTGCATGGTGGGAGGGTTGGGTAAGACGCAAGTTCTGTGACTCTCTGCCAGCCAAGACCTCATCAGCACTGAGTGCCCAGGAGCACAGAATGGCAGCGGTTAAGCTGGGAGAGAGCTGAGGAGCCAGCTAGGCTTCTATATGCCATGACAAGGAGTTTGGGGTTTATCCTTGACAGTAATAAAACTTCGCACTTTTTTAAGCGGATCAGCCATGGGTTTGAGGAAGATAATTTTGGTAGTATGGGTGGGAAGACATGCTTGAACCAAAGGGAGACTCTTAAAGACATTGATTTAAATAACATTGGCATTTAGGTAGCAGTTGTATCAACGAAGAGAGAATTGCCCCTGTGAAGACAAGGTAGAATGCCAGGTAACACCATTGGTCAGCCAGTATGTTTAGTAGAGTTTAGTCAGAGTTATAAGTGAGGCAATCATGAGGATGGGTAGAAGAGGAGGCAAAAAAAAAAAAAAAAAAAAGCCAGGTTATGTGTAATGCTTTTTAGATTACAAGTGATATTTGAGTTCTGTAATCCTCATGATTATTATCACATTTCTCCACTTGCAGAAGAAACTAAGATTCAGAAATTTTAATTGATTCAAAGCAAATTTAACCAGTAGAAAAAACAGAATGTGAAACTCTTTTAGCTTAGCACTCTCTCGCTACAAAACATGAAGAATAAAGGTAAACAAAACAATCAAAAACTAGAGTATTTACAAAAAACTTCAATATTCAAAGTGGTAAGTCATTTTCCTGATTTTATGTTACTTGTTAGTAACCAAGAAGAGATTTTTCGTAGCTATCTTTGATCTTGTAGCAATTTTGAACAAACTATGAACCTAGGCTAGCCTTATTTTTGTAAATAAAATTTGTTGGAACTTGGCCATGTCTATTCATTTACTTACTTATGGCTGCTGTGGAGTCTAATGGCGAGGGTTAGTCGCAGCAGAGATTTATGGCCTGCAAAGCCTAAAATATTTACTCTCTGGATCATTAAGGAAAAATATAGGTGACCCCTAATGTTGATAATTAACTCTATGACCTAATAATTTGTACTTAATATAACCAGTTTTTAAATATATTAAAATATCATCACACATCATTGGTTGTATACTATGGGAGTAAAACTTAAGAAGTGTGATAAAAAGGAAATTTCGTGTTTACTTAGGGAAGATATAAAATATTTCCAGATTTGCAGATATTACTGTGGTTACTATGATTTGTCCTCCTTAACTCCTCTATTCCAGTGATTTGCTTTTCATTTTTAATGGAGTACAACTTCTTCTTTTATTTTTATTTTTTTGTTATTATTAATTCTGCTCATGGCAAAATTCTATCTTTACCTTATGCAAAGTAACAAAGATTTTTCTGTTAACTTTATTTCTAGAAGTTTTATCATTTTTCTGGTTTAAGTTGAGGTCTAGAACCCACATTACATTAATTTTTTTTATATATAGATAGATAATATATATTGATTTTGTGCAGGCAAGCACACAATATATTTATATAGATGTCTATATATGCATATATTTATACATGGACCAATAACCAATATGACCACCTCTCTCTCTCTCTCCTCCCACTCCTCTCTTTCCCTTGAATGGATATCCAGTTGTTCACGATCATCTTTTCAAAACTACCCTTTCTCCATTTGGCATCTATTAGAAACTGAATTGTGTCCCTCCAAAACGCATATGTCACAGCCCTAATCGCCAATATGACCATATTTGGAGATAGGCCCTTGAAGGAGGTAAAATTAAAGAGATCATAAGGGTGAGGCCGTGATCTGCTAGAACTGGTATACTTCCAGGAAGGGAAAGAGATACCAGACACCTCTCTCTCTCCCAACACTTGTACCATAGAAGAGCCATGTGAAGA
The DNA here is from genome assembly GCF_037043125.1 of Eumetopias jubatus. NCBI lineage: Eukaryota > Metazoa > Chordata > Mammalia > Carnivora > Otariidae > Eumetopias > Eumetopias jubatus. The sequence goes on along the minus strand of NW_028274809.1, from coordinate 167,420,186 downwards.
CACAACAAAGCAGCCTCTGTAAACACAAAGAGAGGCTTCATCAGAAACCAGTCCTGCTGGCACCCTGATGCAGCCTCCAGAACTGTGTGTGTGTGGCAGGGGATGGAGGGGAATTTCTGTCGTTTAAACCACCCAGTCTGTGGTATTCTTTCACGGCAGCCCAAACCATCTCTGTGTGGCATTCTGTTACAGCTGTTATGCTGCATAACAGCAACCTTGTCAGAAATCAGTTGACCATATGTATGTGGGTGTATTTTGTACTATTGATCTATTGGTCAACTCTTAGGACACAACCACAGTCCACTGATTACTAGGGCTTTATAGTAAATACTCGTGTCAGGTAGTAAGAGTCACAACATTTTTGTTGTTCTTGATCCTTTACCCTTCCATATGAGTTTTAAATTCAACTTAGAGATTTCACCAAAATCCCTTGTTGGATTTTAATTATGATTGTGTTTAATCTGTTGATCAGTTTGGGGAGGATTTACAATTTAACAGTATTGAGGCTTACAATCTATGAGCACAAGCTATCTATTTATTTTGGCCATCTTTGACTTCTTTCATCAGTATTTTGTAGTTATTTGAACACATTGTGCATGTATTTGATTGAATGCACACCTAATCATTTTGTGCTTTTGATGTACTTTTAAAAATACAAATGGTACTTTCTGGGGAGCCTGGGTGGCTCAATCAGTTAAGTGTCCTACTCTCGGTTTCAGCTCAGGTCACGAGCTCATGGGCCGTGGGATTGAGCCCCATAGCTGACTCCACACTCAGCCCAGAGTCGGCTTGAAGATTCTCTCCCTCTGTCCCTCCCCCAACTCACGTACGTGCATGCATGTGCGCACTCTCTCTCTCTCTCTCTCAAATAAATTAATTAATTACAAAAATACAAATGGTACTTTCTTAAAATTTAAATTTCCTGTTGCTTACTTAGAATATATAAATTTTATTTTTTTCTTTTTATATTGACCTTTGATTTTCGGAGTTAAACATTCTATTTATAAGTCACTGAAGTTTTATTAAGTTTCAAATATTTTTTATAAAAACATAATAGGTATATTGAAATATGTCTTAGTAATATTGCACTACACTAAGACATAAAATTTTCTCTTTGTCCCTATTTGACTTAATTATGATAAAAAAAATGTGTTGGTGGGTTTGCTACATGCTGCTTCTATCCTGGAACTTAGAAATATAAAGAAGAATATGATATTAACTATTTCCCAGGAAGCCATTGTAGTTCAAAATGGGATATTTAATATAATTAGAGTGGCAGAAAGTATGGGGCAGGGAAGCTGCCAAGAGGAGATGAATACTTGAAAAGAGTCCTAAGAGATTAATATGAATTAGCTAAACAAACAACAGAAAACAATACAACTGCAAAGAGCAGTTATAATATGTCCAGTATCCCAAAAGGATGGGACTGCTCAATACTTGCCTGAAATTCCAAATTATTCATTATATTAGAGTGTGGTGTGTTTTACTGGTGAGGAAAAAGATTAGGATAAAGAGGTAGACATTACCAGTTAATGGAGGGCCTTCCTTCCAAGCTATGGAATTTAAAACGTATAAAACTATAACAAAAGCAGAGGGAATGTGTTAAATTGGAGAGATAATTTTAGGGGGGCAGATTGATTTGGAGTGGTAGCCAAATAGATGTGGAAGTTAAAGGAAAAGGTAATTATACAGATTGGGAAATAGAGTAATTTCTTTCAAGTTTTGTCAGAAGGCCTATAAAATCTCTACAGTATTTCAATAATAGTGTAATAAGATTATGTAATTTACTTTTTTCTGCTTAGGGTATATATATTCTAAACATTCTTGAGTTTACTGTTATTACTGCAATAGCTTACACGCTACTCCATTAAGTAGCTATACTATACTATATTTTGTTAATCTGTTCTCTGCTGCTGACCAATTTATCTCTTGTTTTTCATCTTTACAAAATTTGCTAAATGTCTTTATACTTTTTCTTCATTTTATATTTTCCTTAACCCAGGAGTAAGAAGTGTAATGATGGGGGGAAAAGTTCGCAATGGTTTTAGGATTCTTAAATTTCCATATTGATCTCTAGTAATGTATAAAAATTCCAGTTATCCCACAATCTCAAAGTTTTTATCTGTACTGTACCTTTTTATAACTAACATGACTGGTAGAAAAATTACTTTTGTTTACTTAGTGTTTATGTAAGATCATAAAATATCATTTAGTATATATGGTAATGAATATTAATCATCCATGACTTTATTCCTAAAATTATTTTTTGCACATGATATTTTGAAAGATTAGACTTTCTGACCTCTTAGCTATATGCTGCTTTTTAAAAGTAAAGACTGAGTAGAATTTAGACAAATTCATTACACTGAAATTGAATTAGACATTCCCACCCCAACTTCAGGTAAATCCATCCAGTCAAAAAACCATGAAGAGCCTAATTACTGCTAGTGTAAGCCAGTAAGAAATACCCTTTGCTATTTACTTTCTTAAGGGCAATCTATGATATATTAAATGGTTTTGTTTTAGGCTTTTAAGAGATTCAGTGCTTTTGTTTTTTTCTTAAACACATTAAATTTATAACAGGGAAAGCCGCCTTGAGCATGATTTTATGCATAGTTACCTGTGTCATAGGGGTTCTATGTGGCTTATCATTAAAGTAAAAAAAAAAAAAAAGCCAGAACAAAATAAAACAATACTTTTGATAAAGCATATTGAACCGCTAGAGTAATAGAACAAAAAATGTGAAATAATAAATATAGATGATTTTACAAGGCTGTTTTACAAAGGTAAAGTATTTTTATCATTCTGTCTACAGATAAATGAAATATATAATGATGAAATAACAATAAATTTCATTTCATGTATCTAGTTCCTAAATACCTTTGGTAGACAAGTCTATAAATTATGGGAGCTAATATGAACACCTTTACTCTGAAGCTTCACTTAATCATAACTTTAAGGATAGAGTTTAAAGAAAAATTTAAGAATCTGAAAGTGAAAAATATATACTTGAGAATTCTGAATTATGATATCCATATAAAGAATACTGAATGATTTTTAGCTCATTCAGTTCATCCTTCTTTCAACAAGCATTACTACATATTAACTTCATTTCAGGCATGGTGCACATTACCATGCTACAAAGATGAATAACTCCTTTATGTTAATTCTAAAATAATTTATTGCATTTGATAATGTTTTGTATGCTGGTTGTATTTCTAAGCATTAGGACTTTTCTTTAATTTTAAGGATGATGACTTATGGCAAAACCTTTAAGAAGACCTATTTGTGGATTGAGCATAATGAGAATTTCTGAAGCACATAACTTGGCATCACATACCAAAATCAGAGAAGTGTCTGAGTAAAAGTAACATCATTCCAGCGAAAGCAGAGAGGCATATGAGAATGATCACAAATAAAGGAGAATGCGGAGTTGTGCCACAAACATAATAATTGAACACCTTTGCAAAATTGCTCACAAGCAAGGAGAGCAGGAAACAATGGAGGCTGATTGCTTTCAGAACCAAAACATTTGATAAAAAACTTTAAGAAAAATTCTCAAGTAGAAAGGTAAACATTCTGAAACACTGCAGATGCACTTAAACAGGAATAGAGTGGGCTGACACAAGAAAGGTTTATTAGAAACAATTGTAGGCAAGCTAAGCATTGATAACTAAATTTTATGGATTCTTTTGCAGTGTTTGGAAATGCATTTGGCATACTTGCTTATATTTAGACAAGGAAAAGATTTTTCCTTTAAAAGTAAATTCACTGACATTTATTAAAAGCTTAATCTGGGTTGGATAAAAATAACGATTAAAATAAAATCTTGGAGTCTGATACATTAATTATTTTAATCAACAAAAAAAAGAACAAGATTTTCATATTTAAAACCCTCTGTTTTTCTACTCAAAGGAGAGCTACTGTTAATCACTGTGAGGTTCTATGAGTATTGTTACGTCGTTTTACTTACAGTGCAGGCTGTAAATATCCACTTCTTTAATGGTGAATGGAACCATATAGTGGCAATCGATTAGCTATCATTTCACTAGAAGAATGAATAGAAAAATCCATTTAAAAACAACAGAGACAAGTGGATACAAGAGTTGTGCTGAAGATCTTTACTAGGATTATTGTCTGATGGTAGAAATTTTTGTAGGTTTGGCTTACTCACTTCATAAATGAAGTAATTCTATAGATAATGTTTAAAATTCCTAATAGTTCTAAAATTCTGAGGCATGACACATTTCTTTCCATGCAGTGAGTCCTTAAATTTTATGCACTGGTCCCAACAAAAAGGAAGAACAATCAAAATATAATAAAGAATAAAGTACTGCTTACTTCTTTATTTTCTTATTTTAATGTTCTATAACCACATGTGGTAAACACACTGAATATATCTTAGGGGGAAGCCATCTTGAACCTCTCTTCAACTTGTCCCTCAGCCTCTAAATCAATCAAGCATGAGAGTACCCAGAACACTTATCCTTCTCCTATTCTTTAACGGTTATGGATGTTGCCTGAGGAACCCAACTGAATTGCCTTACTGTTCTGAAATATCTATAAAAATCTCCTGTCTTCCCAAATAATTTAATTACTAGTAAATTAATTAACATATGTATGTATTTTATATAAGATGCTCTCAATTTAATTCAAGGAAGAAAACAAAGTGAAGATAAAAATCAAAGTAGATCTCTTACAGCCTTGATAAGTAGACCGTAGACACACAGACAGGATCTATAACAGAAAGGAGTCATGGAATGGGGTGCCTGGGTGACTCAGTGGGTTAAGCATCTGTCTTTGGCTTAGGTCATGATCTTGGGTTCCTGGGATGTAGCCCCCACTTGGGGCTCCCTGCTCAGCAAGGAGTCTGCTTCTACCTCTCCCTCTGCTTCTCCCCCTGCTTGTGCTCTTTCTCTTGCTCTCTCAAACAAAGAAAATCTTAAAAAAAAAAAAGGAGTCATGAAAGAATGCTAGTTTGATCTTTATCAAATAATCTTCTATGGAAAATCATTATTACTGCCTTGGAAGGGTGGTATTTTTTATACCTATCATACTTATCAATGAAATGCTATAATAATATAATAATAGTATACAGAAAGTAAATGAAAAATTAACAAAAATTTTAAAATGTATCCTATTAGTGAATCTGACACTAAAAGCTAATAATTATTTCCTTCCCAGTGGGATTAAAACAGAAGAAAAATTACTTAGAAAGTACAGACTATTAAACATGACTTTCTAAAAATTATTTATGTACACAATTACTGCTTTTTCAAAATTATTTAATTCCAAGTTTAAAATCAATGTAAAAATATTGTGTAATAAATCTGAAAAGTAAATTTTAGATCTTTAAATAATGTGGTTATTTTCATTATATGGAATAATTACATAGGTACATATATATTTAACATACTGAGCTATGTCAAGAATTTTTTTTCATAGCACACTTAAGTGTAATTGAAAGGCAGGAACTGATGATGTGAATTAGAAACCATACAGCTTGTTCTCAAGTTGCAGTAGTAATAAAGCAATTATTTACATTATTTACATATTTTACATAGAGCTCAGAATAGGCCACAGAACTCAAAGTGATTCGCAATATCTGAGATAACCTCTGGACAACACAAATCAATATTGGGGCCTCATCAGCTTCTAGAATAACTTTAAAGGTGACTTGTAAGGGGAATTGTCAAAATTCCCTCAACTGGAGTGAGAAATGATGAATGTTCATGATAACTGTGTAAAGGGAGCCCATTCAGTACCCTATTTAGTATAAAACTCACTTTTTTCTTTGTTCTTTAAACTAATAAGGTTTTAAATACCCCTTTCAGCTCCTCTAATCGGAGAATTCAGGACCCATTTTGCCACAGTTGAGGGATCTTTAACAATTCCCTCAGTCACTTACCTTTAAAGGTTACCAGGCAATTGCATTATGAACTCGAGTTTTTAAAGGTTTCTACAATTCCTATTATTTATTTCATCAAAGGATCATTTATTTAAAGAAATGAAATCACACAACTGCTTCTTCCTGCACTGTGGTTAGTGCTTTTGATATTTTGAAAGATTTTTTTGAACAGATGGGATATTTTGCTTAGGGAAAACTTGCATTTGCTAGCTTTTTTTAAAACATATTTTCAAGATTGTCAAAACATTACAAAATCATTAGGAGACTCCCATGTTAGAGTCTTGTCAGACATTTCATTATAAACTTACATTAGGATTCCAGCTATTTTAAATCACCAACAGCTTCAGCCAAGCACAATCTGTTAGTGAAGTTGAAATTTGTTTGGGGAATGTTGTAAATGAATTGCTATAGTTGTAGCTCAAGAGTGTCAAAATGAGTTTGCTGATAGAGCTCTGTGAAATTAGACTGGAACCATAAATCAAGGAGAGCTACTATTTCTCTGAGATTCAGTGACATATTGGGAATAATGTAGTTTGTGATCAATTCTTTCTTATCATAAGGTACTCCAACAAAGTAAAATAAGAAGAGGCTAAGTATAACCAGATTTGTCTTCAAATATGTAAGTGTATTTTAGCTTTTAATTATTTATGTGTATATGATGTTAAGAAAATATATAGATCTTATCTTGCTTTCCAGTTGAGGACATTAAGTTTTTACTTATATGTCAATAAACTATGCCAAGAGAATGCAAATAAGTGCTGTCAGATACAGATAAATTCAGTATTTTATCAGTGTGCTTAAGCTAAGTTATACAACTATTTAAAAAAAGAACACTACACTTTAGTGGTTTTATAACAACAAAAGTTTAATTCCTGTTGTTAAATGTGCTTTTTATTCAGCATAAGCTCCATGTCCTCTTCACTCCAGAACTTATATGGTAAAGAAGCAACTATCATCTAGGACCCTTGACATTTTGAAGTCAAAGGGAAAATAGCAATGGTAAGCTGTATGATAGCTCTTAAAGTTTACATCCCATTGGACAAAGCAAGCCACATGACAAATCTGAAGTCAATGTGTGGAAAAGACAGTTTTCCTTTTGAAAGTTTTGGTGTGTGGGGGTTCAATAAATATGTTGAATAAACAATGCAAACTACCACAAAATATAGGAATATATAAATTTACTGGGGAAATAATTTTTTTATCTCATAAAGAGATAAAAATGTCTGGATATTAATTCATAGATTAAGATTAGGTGAAGTTTCTTTTCTCCTACTGGGTTAGCTTTTTCATTTATGTTTTCAGTTTGAGTTAGGATCTCAAAACAAGATCCTAGGATTATTGAAACATTCATATACCCTCAGATTTCTGTAATTGCTTTACAATTATGTAAAAACCTTTCAGACTAATAAATTATTCTGGACTAAAAATCCAACTTATAGTAATTTTTATAAAAGACATTTCAATAGTAAGAAAAGTATTAGGAAAGCATTTTAGTTTCAAGCTGGATTGGTGTTCTAATTCTAGTCTCAAATTCTTACAAAGGACATAAAATATATCCACTTAAGATATAACATTTGTACTATAAATATAGAAATGTCAATTAGCAATTTATAAATTCATTTCTATGTCATAAAAATGATGCTGGTTATGAATTATAAATTCAAATTCCGTAGGTGTTTAGAGTTTATGGAGTCTATCTGTGCTAAAGTAAAATAAAAATGGCATGGTCAGGAGAGATTTCTGATATAATAGAACTGTATTTTAATTAATTTTAATCTCTGAGATATTTAAGATATGTCTTAACTTCTTTTTTAACTGAGCTATTCATAAAATGGAAAAATAAGGCTTTTTCAAGATTACCTTGTGAGATATGTGCTCAATTAAAAAAAACTTGCTTGCTTGCTTTTCATCTTCAGTGTACCCCATCAGAAAAAGGATTTTTTTTTTTTTGAAAATGAGAATTATCTTGTGGGGGAGTGTATTCCTGTGGAAATCCATATGTAGTCTGCTCTACAGGAAACATATCCCAAGGATAGTAATTTGAATTCATGAAGGAATTCATAGATGGCACCTTTCAAGGAAAATACAAAGGAGCATATTTCGTACTTTCTTCCATGAGGTAATATTATTCAACATTAGTGTGAAATGAAGAACAACTAATAACATCTGAGCAGGTATGATAGCTGGACAAATGCATCTCTAGTTTTCCTCAAGTTAAGTCAAGGAGTGAAATTTATTCTTTCTATGTACTATGTATTTTTCAAAATCACACATGATGTTCAAAATTGCAATTCAAAGTCAAATGCCATTGTATTATCTACAAATCTGCCTACTTATATTGGCACCTGGACTATGCAATGCATTGTATTAGGAGCTGGGATTCTAAGGCTCTGCTTACCTTTAATTGTACAAGTTTAGAAAGATGGTATATTGCGGCTCTCTGTGGTACATGCATTATTCTTATTGTCTACTATTAATCCCTTAAGGATATTTTAAATTGGGCCTTTTAATAAATTATGAGTATTTGTGCAATAGTTTGATATTTTTGGATTGAAGCACAATGAGAAAAAATACAAATGACAGAATTTTATGAATTATCAACAGTGGTGAATCATTATTTTACAGAAGAGACATAAAAATTATATTCATTTAACTTTTGCAACTATAATAATCCAGTTATTCAGTTTTTACCCCTCAGAATGAATGCATTGTAGGTCTTCAAAACCTCTCATTCCACGTAAAGAATTGAAAAAAAAAAATCCAATGAAGCATTGGAATCCGTTAATGTTTCTTTCTAAGAGTTAATTTAGAGAGGCCACTTATCATATTGTTAGTTCCCATCAGTGTCTAATTTTACATTACTAGTTATTTTGCAGTAAAAGGAGTGCGAAGACCTAACAATGGTTGTACAATTGGGGATAAAGTTCAAATCTAAAACTCCGTGCAGCTCCTTCCGAGGCTCAATAAATGATTTAATTTTATTTAAACTATAAGCAGGTATCTAACATAAACTTAGGTGACTTTTATCCCCCTACATGCTTTCACAGTTAATTAGATTGTCAAAGGTAAACAAAAGTTCACTAATTGCATATTTTCTCTAAATTATGAGAATTGAATATTTCTAAACTGAAAAGCTTAATAAAGATAAATAGCAATACCTTTGCCTTGTTATCTGCTTCATTAATGTGTTTTGGGTGCATTTGTGTTTTAACAATTGCTGTGGTAATTACTCTGTTTAGTGAACAGTAAATCTTGTGTAACGAAACAGAAGGATATTAAGCTCTGTCATTGCTCTTACTCAATACAGGCAGTATTCTTTTTGAAAATGACTATATAATATACATAAGGCAATATTTGTTCTCTTGATTTTCTTCAAATTGGCAACAGGAATTTAATAGATTTGGTATTTAATTCTGCAGTAAAAATTCAGAGTAAAGCAATGAAAAATTGAGAAAGTATTTTCTCTAAGAAACAAAATTAATTGGATTTTACCCTTAATCGTCTAATAGCAAAACATTTGAGACATTCTTGTATATTTCATAAACCATTTCATGAAAGCAAAGGGCAAATATATGAGAATGGAAAGAGTGACAAAATATATAAAAAATAAGATTTAAAATGTGTTTTGACACTTCATTTTTATGATAATGTGTTTTCATATCTTTTACTTAACTTTGTAGTTCTAATTTATACCAGTATTTTCCCATCTGTGGTTTCTAAAGGACAAAGTCATCTGTTAGTAGAGTTCTCAGGGTATTATTTAATTAGAGTTTTGTAATTAATACCAAGCAGGAAAAAAAAATTCCTGGCATTTTCCTAATTGTCCTACTAGAATGGCAAACACAATTATGTGTCCACATTCATTCTTAATTTGCTTCCTTTCTTAAGATTAGAAACTGTGAGATAAAAGTGTCATTTAACTCTCAAATATAAAATCAGGTCATCAGAAGTAATATTCTGATTTAAAAAAATAAGTGTAGGTATTCTCTATTATTAAAAATTCCACTTAGTTTGGGGCGCCTGGGTGGCTCAGTTGGTTAAGCGACTGCCTTCGGCTCAGGTCACGATCCTGGAGTCCCAGGATCGAGTCCCGCATCGGGCTCCCTGCTCAGCGGGGAGTCTGCTTCTCCCTCTGCCCTTCTTCCCTCTCATGCTCTCTCTCTACCATTCTCTCTCTCTCTCAATAAATAAATAAAAATCTTTAAAAAAATAATAAAAAAATAAAAAATAAATAAAAAATAAAAATTCCACTTAGTTTGAACTTACAAGTATATATTGGAAAATTCAGACAAAGAAATTAAGAAAAGTATCATAAGCAGATGCCTCATTTAAGAATAATTTAGTGTCCTTCATTTTCTTTTGATTCATACTTTTAACATTTACATATCAAAGTAAAACTGGATTCTATTTAGAAGTTAACCTGAAAAAGAATTTTAAATACGTAATTTAAATTTTTCCAAGTCACGCCAACCTGTATTTTAGAGTAATAGTTACAGTAGAAATTTTATTGTCTCTCATCTCATTTACTGTTACAGGAAATCAGCTCCATGCTGAGTCATCTATTTATGTTAATCTCTAGTCAACGTTACATGTGTGCTAAAAAAAAAAAACCCAATTCTGGCGATAATCCTCACTTTGCCATAGCCATTTTCTCCTCCCCTTTACTGACTATATTATTAATGAATTCCGATAAAGATGCTACATAAATGCACTTTGCTTCCATCAGTATTTCTGATGCTTATGGTGAAAATGGAATCAATGCAGAAGGTGCAATCACTGATGATCCTAAATCTCTCAGATGCTAGAATGACCCTACAGTACTAAAAGAACTGGAAAGATCACCCTCTCATTTTCTCTTTTTTACACATCACTGACCTTGAATCTGAGCATCTCCAATTGCATCCTCAGTGTTTCTCCTTAGAGAAATAAGTCCGTCAGCTGCTGTCTGTCTCCACCAATCATTCATCTGATGAGCCTTCCTTCTTTTCTCTACTTTTGGCAACACAGAAAACTTTTCTCATCTGACCCCTCATCTGTTCTCAAATAAAACCAACTATAAGTAGATTGTTAAACTCAACTCACCCAAACAGCATAGTTGTATAAAATAAAAAGCAAGTGGTTGCTACAGCAGCCCATATACTAAAATTGGAACAGCACAGAGAAGATAAACGTGGCCCCTTGCACCAAGATAATGTGCAAATTTGTAAAGCATTCCATAATAAAATCTTTGAAAAATAAAACATTGATTTATTTTTGAATAAAAAAATCCATCTGAAACTTCAGGTTTCAGCTACAACATGAAAAGAACTTGGATATTAGCACTCCTGGACTTACACCAAGAAAAGAAGTTGAATAAATTGAAATTCAGTAACTTTCTTAGACTCGTCAGAGATTTGTGATTCCCACGGCACATGACCGCTCCAAATTCTGGAGAAACTGCAAGTATAGAGAATCACAACAAAGATATGCTTACCTAGAGCAGAAGCTCCCAGAACCATAAACTGGTAGGACAACTTACATAGTAACTTTGGTGACTTGCTGGAGGCTGAGGATGGATTAGCATGAAATGGGCAAACTGGTGGAGGCTGCAGTAGTAGATGGGCCTCCATAATTTTGTGGATTTCACCCTCAGGAACCCACTAAATTTTAATAGTGAAGAAACAAGAAAAATCTCATATTCCTGGCAAGGCAGGAGAAATGTAACCATTTTGAAATACATCTAGATAATTCTGCAAAACAAGGGCCTACTCTGCTGGGAAAAAGAGTTTATCAGAGCCTTATCCCACCTGGAAGGAGGACAGTTTTACAACTGCAGGCCTACTTAGCCAAACTGTTTCAAATAAGGTGAGGGAGTTGGAAGGCTTAGAAATACTTGTGAAAGTCAAGCCAGGAACAAAGTTCTACCAAAACACTGAGATTTGAGATTTAATAGTAAGATTACAGATTGCTACCCATTACCTACAGTTTACTGTCACAACAACAGGGCTCCAGCATAATAACATTGAATTATAGCTAAAAGAGCTGCAAGGCACAGGGTGTATTTAGGGAGGTGTTTTTAGAAAAACCCAAAGACCTCCAGGGAGACAAAAAGAAGGACACTAAGGAAATCTGAAGCTTTGACAGCTATTACTCCGGCAAATATTAAACATGGCCCAACTCCTTGCCAGATTAACATGAATCTCACACTGGAATCATATTTATTTTGCTATTTGTCAATTCACATGTCCAGTTTTCAACAATAATTATAAGGCATGTTTAAAAGGCAAGAAAAAAGTAGGTACCCGTTACCTAGAGTTTAAGAAGACAAAACAAGCATCAAACCAGACGTAGCTTTGACACAGATGTTGGAATTGCCAGACAGGGAATTAAAATTACTATGACTTAAAATGCTAGAATAGTAATTAAAAAAGTAGACAGCAAGCAGGGCAGATTGGTACTATAAGCAGAGATGGAAACCCCAAAAAATAACTAAAATGAAACATAAGAAACCAAAAATGCTTTCACACAAATAAAAAAATGTCTTTGATGGGCTCATCAGTAGACTTGAAATGGCTATGGAAAGAATTCATGAACTTTAAAATATGTCCGTAGAAACACCTCATCTGAAATGCAAAGAGATAAAAAGACTATAAAGCAGAAGTGTATATTCAAGAACCGTGAGATAATTTCTAAGATGTAGCATACGTAAGTGGTATATCAGAAGAAGAAGAAAGATAAAGATATGCAGAAGAAATATTTGAATAATAATGTCAGAGAATATTCAAAATAAATGGCAGATTCAAACCATAGCTCCAAGAAGCTCAGAGAACACGAAGCAGGATAAATTTCCAAAAAATATATAGATAGGCAATATATTATATTCAAACTGCGGAAAACAGTGGCTACAAAAAAAATCTTGAAAGAAACCAGATTATAAAAATACCATTCCTTATAGAGGAAAATGGATAAGAACTGCAATAGACTTTTTATTAGAAACCATACAAGCAAGGAGAGAGTAAAGTAAAATATTTAAATATGGAATTAAAAACAAACAAAAAACCCCAAATGCCAAAAAACCCACCAACTAAAAGTTCTTTCTATACCAAATTATTTTTTAAAAGTGAAGGGGTGGGAAGTCATCATATAAGGAGAGAAACCATGAGGGACTCTTAACTATAGGAAACAAACTGAGGGATGCTGGAGGGGAGTTGGGTGGAGAGATGGGGTAATTGGGTGATGGGCGTTAAGGAGGGCACATGATGTGATGAGCACAGGGTGTTGTATGTAACTGATAAATTGTTGAACACTACATGTGAGACTAATGATATACTATATGTTGGCTAATTGAATTTAAATTTAAAAAATGTGAAGGGGAAATAAAGCTTTTGCAGACAACCAAAATCTAAAGGAATTCATCACCACCAGACTTATCCTGCAGTAAATGTTAAAAGTTTTTTAGGGAGATGGGAAAGTACATAGGTCAGAAACACAGATCTGTGTAAGAAAGGAAGATTGTCACAGATGGCATAAATGAAGGCAAATAAAATCTTTTATTTTTCCTATTTTTATGTAATAGATAATTCTTCATGGTAAATGGTAAATGGTAAAAATATATTAGGTGATTATAGCCTAATGAAATTAATGATGGCAATCTTCTAAAGAATGAGAAGGAGGAATTGAGAATACCCTATTATAAGGTATCTGCATTACTCATGAAATGGTATAGTGTTATTTGAAAGTGGATATTGATTAGTTGTAAATACATGTTCTAGGGCAACCACTAAAAAAATTATATAAAGAAATATAGTTGATATTCCAAGCTAGGAAATTAAATTGGAAATCAAATACTACTGGTCATCTGACTTTGTTCTTTTATAAAGTTATGTTGTCTATTGTAGTTCTTTTGCATTTCCATATGAATTTTTAAATCAGCCTGTTAATAACAGCAAGAAAACCCACTATGCTTTTATTTCTAATGCATTGAATCTTTAGGTCATTTTGAGGAAAATTGATATCTTAATATTAATCTTTTAAACTCTCTCAAGAATTTTTCCTAGCTTTACTGTACAGGTTCTTAGTTATCTTTCTGTCAGATTCACCTCAAACATTTAATATTTGCAATGCTATTGTAAATGGTATTATTTTGAATTTTAATTTCTGATTGTTGACAGTATAAAAAATTATGATTGCTTTTTATGTATTGATCTTGAGATCTGTAGCCTTGCTAAACTGAATTACAATTCTAGTAGAATTGTTTCTGTATGGTTTTAGCTGTGGGTTTTTTATAGATGCCCTTTTTCAGGTTGAATTGTTGAGGAAGTTTCCTTCGATTCTTAGATTGCTGACAATTTTTTTTTAACGTGATGTTGGATTTTCTCCAGTCCTTCTCTCACATCTATCAGATGATCATATGGTTTTGTTTTTTATTCTATTAATAAAGTATAAAATAATGATTAGAGCCTGGGCTGGGGTGCATTAGGTAAAGCACTTGAGCACAGACTTTGAGATTGCTCCAGGGTCATGAAAGATTGGGTACCTTTTCAAAATCAGCATACTAGGCTCTGCACTCAGCTTACTCTAGTACGGGACCTGATACTGACTGATTTTCAAATGTTACATAAACATTTTATTGCTGGAGTAAATCCCAATTGACCACGGATATAGTCTTTTAAAAAATATTTTATTGTATTTATATTGTTAATATTTGGAAGAGATTATATATGTGTGTATATATTCATATATACATATGTATGTGTGTATCTATATCATCTATATATCATCTATATCTATATATATATGTATATCTATATATAACCAGGGTAATACTGGCTTCACAGAGGGAGTTGGGAAATGTTCGCTCATCTCTATTCTAGTAGTTTGTAAAAAAATTGTTTTTTCCTTTAAATGGTTGGTGGTATTAATCAGTATGGCCATTTGAGTCTGGGCTTTCCCTTGTGAGAAGTTTCGTATTTATTTATTATATTTCCTTATTGGTTATAGGTCTATTAATATTTTATATTTTTTCTTGATGAAGCTTTGGTAAATTTTGTCTTTTAAGCATTTTCCCATTTTATATAATTTTTTTCCATTTTATATAATTTGTATAATTTGTTCCCATAAAGTTGTTCACCGGAATTCACTATAATGCTTTTACTTTCTGTACTTTCAATAGTGATGTCCTCTTTGAGGCTTCATTTTTGTAATTTGTGTCTTTTTTATTTTTTGGTCAGGCTAGCTAAAAGTTTGTAAATATAGTTCATATTCTGGTTTTGTGATTTCCTCTATTGTTTTTCTTTTTTCTACATTAGTGATTTCTACTCTAATATTTATAATTTTCCCCCTTCTGCTTAATTTGGGTTTGAATTCCCCTTTTTTTCCTGGTTTATTAAGCTGGAGACTTATGTAATTAATTTCAGACCATTCTTTCTATTTAATATGTGTGTGTATATGTGTATGTTTGAAGATAAAAATTTCAGGTAAATGCTTCTTTAACTACACTCCATAAATTTGGATATGTCTGTTTTTCTTTTATTTAGCTCAAAATATTTTCTGATATCTCTTGTGATTTGGTCAACATGTGTGTTTATTCCCCACATTAATGGATTTCTCATGTTTATTTGGTCTTAATTTCTAAATTCCTTCATTTTTAAAACATTTTAAATTCTTTTAAACATATTATAGAGTATTTGAATACATGGTCTATCTTGGAGAATGTAGATGCACTGTTGAAAATCCTATGTATTGTGTTATTCTTGGGTAGAGGGTTGCTGTCACTTCATTCAGGTCAGATTGATGAGTTTGAGTCTACCATATTCTTGCTAACTAATTATCTTTTCAGTTGTATAAACTGAGTAAAATGTATTCAGATCTCCAACTAGGAATGTTGAGTTGTCTGTTTCTTGCTTAAATTTTGTTTTTGCTTCATTTATTTTGTGGATCTGTTGTTAGATGTGATAGATTAATACTTGTTTTATCTTCTTGATTTGTGGTGATTCAAAGGGTGATTCAAAATGTCCCCTTTTTTCTCTAACACCTCTTTTTAAAAAAAAAAAATTCTTACGTCTTTTTTCTTCACTTGATTAACTTTTATTGATCTACCTTCTAACTGACTAATTCTTAAATATGGTTTCCTTTAGATCTTTGAACATATATATAATAGCTACATTGAAGGCTTTTTCTGCTAAGACCAATCTTGTAGTCCCTGCAAAGGCAGTTTCTATTGACTGCTTTCCAATGAGTCATGCTGTCTTCTTTGCATGTTTTGTATTTGTTGGTTGAAAATGGACATTTTCAGTATTATATTCTAGCAACTCTGAACACAGATTTACCATCACAGAGGTTGTTGTTGTTGCTTTTTGTTGTTTAGTGGTTTGCCTGACCTAATTTTGTGGTATATATCTACACCAAAGAATGCAACCTCTGATGTGTCTCTCTCTTTCTCTGTTTTTTTGTTTGTTTGTTTGTTTGTTTTCTTGTTGTATTTTTAAGGCTAGAATCCTAGGAGTTGTACCTGGCTTGTCATAGCTTGGAAGTAACCAAATGGTTGGTCAGAAGTTGGTCTGAAACATCTTCAGTCAATAAGTCTTCCACTTTTTCCTAACGGATAGGTATATGGCTCGGGGAATGAATTCAAGCTCTGGCAAATGAAAACTATGTCCAGCCTTTTACTTCCTGTCAGGCTTTTTTATGACACCTCTGTTCCTGTGTAAGGCTTCACAACCAGTCATAAATGTGTAGATAAATATGTCTTGATTAGAATAAGGAAAGCATTACTTTTAACAGAATCAAGAAACAAAATAATAAAATTATTTGCTATGCAGGAGAAAACTTGAAAAATCAACGAATGATCTTGATAATTCACAATGTTTTACTGTTTTGTGTAACATTTTATTTATGTGATGGTTAATCAACACTAGCACAAATTTTCAGTTATTAAAAACATATATGCTGTCATAATGCCATGTACTTCTTCCTAGCACTTAACACAGTTGTAAAGTAGTACTTAGGAAATTGTTTTTGTTCATCTTGCCCACTAGACTATAAGTCCAATGAGGACAGCAAACATACCCTGTTCTTACTCAATATTTTACTTAGATGTCATGCTAACATCCTCACATCATGTAGTATTTCCATGCATTCCAGTACAAATTGTAACTCAGAGAACTGCCAGCTGTATGAGGGTTCTCTCTGGCCATGCGTGTCTACTCCACAAAGGTGGAAAGCCTAACATGCTAGGGAGGGAGTGTTCTCTTCTAGAAACAACTCTCAATAGACATATGACAGGGTTGGTGGGTTGATTTGTAAGCTGCGCTGCTCTTTGGTGGTCTGTTTCTGAAAACTGTGTTCTCGATACTGGTAGCAAAATTCACAGCAAGATTAAACTCTAGTTGTCCAGAGAGAAAACTCGTTAGAACACCGCCCTTCAGGTGACATTAAACGTTGCCTTTTCCTTACCTCAGTTCTCCTCTTTTGTACTGACATTTTCTGGGATCACATTCCAAGGAAACCCCTTATATAGGAATCCTTGTCTCAAGACTATTTTGAGAGAATTCAAATTAAGTCAGACCAATTTTTAGGATGAGCAAACAGAAAAGGCTCAATAGATTGAGATTTGTCATCATAACCTGTTTCTTGCCCAAGTGTTTTTTGTTTGTGACAAAGCCATTAATTATACAAGTGAAAATTTTGTGGGATAGCAAATATTCTTGATTAATTTTACACTAATAGTAGAAAGCATAAATTCACACATTTTGAGAAAAAATTGTCTTCTGGATTCCTAGACTTAAAAAAAAAAACCTTGAATATTTCTTTCATTAGTTTTTTACTAAAACCCAATAAGTTATTCCACTCATCTTTTTCTTTTCTTTTCTCTCTTCTCTTTTCTTTTCTTCTCTTTTCCTTTCTTTTCTTTTTTTCTTTTCTTTTCTTTTTTTCTTTTCAAGTAGGCTCCATGCCCAGCATGGAGTGCAGCATGGGGCTTGAACTCATGACCCTGAGTTCAAGACCTGAGCTGAGATCAAGACTCAGACACTTAACTGACTGAGAGCCACCCGGGTGGCCTCCCTATTTTCTGTTGACCAGTCCATCCATCCAGTGATCCATTCATCCAATGACTTATTCACCCAGCCATCCTTCCAGTGATGTTTTCTTGAACAACTGGTGCGGGCTAAGACATTTATTTTCTTAATAGACCACAATGACTTACTGCTAGTAGAAACCTAGAAATTTGCTCATAATATAATAGAGAAACTGCATGTACCAGTTTTATTTCAGGCTACAAATAAATATTTATATTTTCATTTTAATTAAATTTGCTCAGTAAATGTGCATTATGTTTATCAACATATTCTATGTAATATGACCCTCTTAAAAACTATCATGGATTGAAATGCCTAGGTGGCTCAGTCAGTTGAGTGTCTGACTCTTGGTTTCACCTCACGTCACGATCTCAGGGTCGTGAGATTGAGCACCATGTTGGGCTCCATGCTGAATGGGGAATCTGCTTGAGATTCTCTCCCTCTCCCTCTGCCGCTCCACCCCACCCACCCCTCCCATGCTTGCACTCACTCTCTGTCTCTCAAAAAAAAAAAAAAATTATCATGAATTGTAGGAAGTGTGCTGAAAACCTATCTCCAAAAAGCATATCAAAGTTTATGTTTGAACCCTTAATTATAACCCTTTAAAAGTCAAAAGTGTCTTAATTATCTAATAATTTAAAAGAGGTCAGAAAAAATATATAAAAAAGCCAACTGTTTCCTGTAGAATATATGAACTCTTTCCTAACAGGTAGGACTACTGTAGTCTTGCCTTTGATGGAAAGTGAGTGTCCTCTTGATGAAGTGATACTTTATTGAATCACATCCTTATTCTCCCAGATTCAGTAATGCAAAGACATTTCCATGCTGATACATCAGATTTACTAGTTTGACATGTATAGTAGTCATGTAATACACAGACCTTATTACTAATAAGTGGATGCATGAGTTAGGATGAATTTTGCCTGCAGTAAATTCACAAATATTGTTAACTGCTAAAGTGAGATGTATGATCTCCATGTCAAACTTTCTATATGTCTCCATATCATTCATTTCATTGCATAGCAGATTATCCTTTTTAAGTGTTTTCTAGATGGCTTTACAGAATAGGCAACATTACTGTACTTCATGCTTAGAAAATACTAAGGAAATACATAGAGCATTTATAATAGCACTGAGGGCACCTTCCAAATATGTTTTTAGGAGTATTAGATAGTCTTTCTTGCCTCACTATTGTAAATTAAGATAGCTAATTCAAGAAGTGCTTTAAAATGTTACATCTAAGTATATGTGAATCACTACAGATCAGTAATAATGATGAATATTGTTATCCCTTAACTTTTTATAAAGACAATTAAAGTGCCAGAAGTCAGAATGTGAAAAGAAATGGAATTAGACTGGTCTTCCATTAAACCTAATAGCTAAGTTTTTGTGTTTGTGTTTTGTTTGTAATAAAAGAATGTTAACCCAAACTCTCAGAAGAATTAAACACAGTGATCTGGGATATCTTAATTGTGGGAAACATGTTTCCAAAGTAAAATTATGAGAATAAGTTTCTTACATGCAGGATTTATTGGAAGTGTCACCTAAACAAGAATAGATTTTTTAGGGCAATAGGAGACACTTTTCACATTTGAAAAACATGATCTTCTGGCAATTTACGTTTACATTTTTAAATTCCTTTTTCTTACACATGTGAAGTTGTCAATAACTAAAATAAAGCCTGTCTACCAGAATGTCACACTTTTTGCAAGCTATAATAGATCTTCCAAAAGGTTATTTACCAAGTAAGAAAACAGGCAGGAACAGATGTGCAGAGATTTTCCATAGTCTGTCTAGAAGTTCTGCTTTCTTCCTCCCAGAGAAGAAGAGATCATATAAAAGCCAGGAGGGGAGAGACTCAGAGGGAGGATATAGGAAGCATCTGTTACTTACAAGTAAATGGATCTGGACGGTTTCAGAATGTGTGGGAGAACTAAGAGAGTGACAGGTAATGGTTTCAGCGTCCCAAATGTCAGTGTTTGATGTGGGTAAAATAGGAAGTTATTTCTTAAGACGTGAAAGAGGAAACCAAAATGGAAAACAATTTTGGTGGTTTTCTATTTAATCCAGTGGGAGAGAGAGGGAGGTAGAGGAAGAGAAATCTTCCTCAGGAAAATAAGCACTAAAGTTTAAAGTCTCTGGCTAGCTGATCATCCCTTCTGAATGCTGTCTTCTGAAATGTGTTTACTAATGATTAAAACAGCCCACCCTACCTACCCCTGGTCAGTCAGCCTAACCAGTGAAATTATCATGGAAATAATCTAGGGACAGTGAAAGTAAAAATGGTTAAACATGTTGATCCCTAAAAAGACTCTTCTACTATGCTTATTTTTTACATGCATCAGCTTCTTTAATATCTCTATAAGTAAGGAATAATTATGCTAATTTATAAAACTCAGGTGGTTTATATACCTGACCCAAAGTGAGCTCTATTTTAACAAATTCTGTTTAACTCCAAAGTGCCTGCCTTTACACT
Organism: Eumetopias jubatus; assembly: GCF_037043125.1. Taxonomy (NCBI): domain Eukaryota; kingdom Metazoa; phylum Chordata; class Mammalia; order Carnivora; family Otariidae; genus Eumetopias; species Eumetopias jubatus. The sequence continues at coordinate 167,399,746 of NW_028274809.1, read as the reverse complement.
ACTCTACCCATCTCCCATCTTTTTGGGGAGACATCAGTTATTTAGCACATACTTTTCTGTTACAGAAAATTTTAAAATTATAAATATTTAAACATTTAAAATATCATAAAATAAATATATATGTATCTTACTGTGCAGAATTTTCACATGATTTAGTAAAATATCAGATGCTAAGGCCCTAGGTGGACTGTCTGTTTTAAAAAATAGACATGTATAGGGCGCCTGGGTGGCTCAGTTGGTTAAGTGACTGCCTTCGGCTCAGGTCATGGTCCTGGAGTCCCGGGATCGAGTCCCGCGCCGGGCTCCCTGCTCAGCGGGGAGTCTGCTTCTCCCTCTGACCCTCTTCTCTCTCGTGCTCTCTCTCTCTCATTCTCTCTCTCTCTCAAATAAATAAATAAATAAAATCTTAAAAAAATAGACATGTATAGCACATGGCCTCAAATAGATTCTAACATGCCGATCCAAAGCTAGGAAAGTATTTGTTGATGACCGTACATTTTAAGGAGAAAGTCTGTAAGATAATATATAGTTCGTGGGCATCCTTGTGTGATCCAGAGAGGACTGACTTGAGTGTCCACAGCTTCTGCATGGATAACTGACATCTCTTTCCAGTGGTACTTTGGGGGAGAAGACTAGGATGACCTTCCCAGCAGTAAAATATAGCAATCCTTTAGCACATGGCTCTCCAACCGCACCATTTCAAGAGGAATCTTGAGGGATAGCTGGTAGACAAATGAATATCACTGGAATATTATTCAAAATTATAAACCAGGGATGCCTGGGTGGCTCAGTAGGGTAACCATCTGCCTTTGGTTCAGGCTATGATCTCGGAGTCATGGGATCGAGCTCTGTGTTGGGCTTTCTGCTCAGCGGGGAGTCTGTTTTTCCTCTCTCTCTCTCTCTCTTTCTCTCAAACAAATAAATAAAATCATAAAAAAGTATAAACCTGGAGTAGATTCTTACTCTTGGAAAAGCTGAGATAGAACAAGAATCTTGGGGAGTTTATGTTTCTCTCTGTGGGGAAAGAAACAGAAGTGGAGTCTGTTTGGCAGCAGTGGAGGGAAGCAAAGGCAACCTGCCCAAGCTTTGAGAATAGCAAACCCCAGGGCAGAATCCAAACCCAGAAACCAGGTTCTTATTAACAATGGATGAAACTGAATTATAATGCAAAAATTGGATTTTGAATTGTCAGAGTGTAGATTGGTTTTTAGAAATGCTTTAAAAGCTACTTCAGTGGCGCCTGCGTGGTTCAGTCAGTTAAGCATCTGACTCTTGATTTCAACTCAGGTCATGATCTCAGAGTTATGAGATTGAGCCCTGCGTTGGGCTCTATACTGGGCATGGAACCTGCCTGGCATTCTATCTCTCCCTTTCCCTCTGCCTCTCCCCACCCTCCTCTCTAAAAATAAAATAATAATAAAATTAAATGGAAAAAGTGAAAGCTACTTCAAAACCTTGTCTGTTTTGTTAAATTGCTTCATTCTCCTTATGTGCATGTAAAATAGACATTATAGAAGTAAGGAATATAGTAGTGGTCATTATTATAGTAGTGGTTTGTAATACAATTTGAGTGGTACCTCTCCCAAGCCATATATCATAATTTTGAATGTCTACCATTAGAAGACAAAGTTCTTTTTTGTAAAGATATTTTCTTTTCTTATTTTTTAAAAATAGATTTAATTTATTTGAGAGAGAAGAGAGAGTGCACACAAGGAGAAGGAGCATCAGAGGGGGAGAGAGAGGGAGAAGTAGGCTTCTCACTGAGCAGGGGGCCAGAGGAGGAGCTTGATCCCAAGAGCCTGGAATCATAATCTGAGCCGAAGGTACTTAACTGACTGAGCCACCCAGGCGCCCCTATAAAGATACTTCCTTAATATGACTTAATATCATTCTGAAATGCAAATATTCTGGTAGGTAACAAACATTAAAAAGTAAACACTGAGATGTTTTGACCTTTTATCCTGACAGGAGACCAGAGAATAATTCTTAGGATTATCTAGGAATGGGGAGGAAGAAAATCTGAAAGTTTTGTGTCATTTGTAGTGAAGAGGGCAGGCAGCCATCACATCCTCAAGGAATGTTGAAAACAAACTGCCAGAGCACTCCTAAGTCTGGTCTCATTTGTTTAGATTCACAAGAGTAACCTTAGTTTCTTCGAAGGGCCTGTGTAGTACTTTGAGTGAGGTGTATATGCCCAGCAATTTAAATTCAAAATCTATACCAAGTGACTTCTAGCTGCCATGAATAGTGCTAGGGATGGTGAATAAAACAGTGCATATGACATGCACAACAGTTGTGGTTATGATTGCAAAGTTTTTATTTCAGAGAACATTAGCAGCAATGTTTTTGTACTTGAATTGGTTTTATTTTTCTTTTGTTTTGAAACTTTACAAATAATGGGTCATGTTTCTCACTTTTTTCATGAAATATATTAAGAGTTCACTGGAAGATGACAAATTTGAAACTCAAGTGACATGTGAAATCTTGAACATAAATGGGCTTGAAGGTGGATTATGGAGAGAAATGATGAATGGTTGGTCAATGAGTGTGGGAAACAAATAATTTAGTGTTTACGTCGTAACATTAAGTTAACCTGAGGACAACAGCTGGATCCTCAATGCTTCTTTCTCCATAAACCAAATGGTGGCAGCATGTGATAAAAATGATATCTCCTTGATTAGGCAATGTAAACATTACTGAAAAATGTTTCTTGTCAGCAAACATATTATAATCCATTATTTTGTATCAAAATATGCTATTATCTTCTCTTATAAATTTATCTGGTAGTCCTAAATAAATTGTATAGTATTTAAATAAAGAAAATAAATTCTTTGTGGCAAAAACATTAGAATCAAATCTCCAAAAGCCCCAGTATTGTCAATATTTGTTAAAATTCCATTCTATCAACACTGATAAGTAAATGCAAGAACATATGTTCTTTGGCCCTCAGTGAAGATATCCAACCATATTTTAAGGGACTGTTTATGCCTCTATAACTGCAGACAAATAAGGGGCTACCAAACCAATGAAGCTGTGTAATTCACCATGGCTCATTTGCACAGAAAAATTACAGAACTTGGAGATCCTGGGCACAGAGCAAGTGCCCATTAGCGTTAGACAGGCACCAAACACTTCAGTCCAGAGATAATTTGCCTGCAGTATTCTTGCCTACATGCCAGTGTATGCTCTTATAATACAGTGAGTATAATAATAATTTTAAAATGTTTGTAAGATTCTAAATTTATAAACATACATTTAAAATAGTTGGCAGTTGTGTCATGGTTGAGAAAAAAATATATTTAGCCAATTTTTTGTTCAAATTATCATTCACAATCAGGATCCAGTCCCATATTTTCCACAGAGTAAATAACTGTGTGACTACAGGAAGGTGAGAAAAAAAGATTTTTTTTAAAAAGCTGAATATGACGGCATCTCATCATATGAAAAAACACATTTGTAACAATTGTTTTACATGAGAATTGTGTTGAGTTAAATTGAAATATTGGAAGGCCATACTAATAAACTCCATCAAGCATTCCTTTAGTAACTCACTCAATAAAATTCAGCAAAACCTCTTGTGTGAAATTTGTGATGCAATTTGTTAAAACTAGGAATGTTCCCCAAATCCTTTATAGTCTCAAGGAGCTATATTTCACTGATTAATTAGCAGAAGATAACATTTTTCCAAAGGTAAAAAGAATGAGAGAGGTAAAGGTATTTTTTTGCTACAGAGTCTGTATGTCACAAACTATAGATTTCCACATACATGAATATGGTAGTAGTAGGTATTCATTTAATCTCTCTCAATAAAAATGGTTGAGTGCAATAGAACTGTGACATACTCTTCACAATTCCCACATTTTATTTCAGAATTTTTTATAAATTTCTAATATTTCCAACACTTAAATTTCCATCACTAGTATTCCCCCAACCCCCAAACTCCCACAAGATGTCAAGAATCTGTGGTTGAGAAAATGGTTTTTTTGGATCAAACAGTACCATATCATAAAACAATCTATGTACCTCTCCTGCTTTAAAGTATTATTTGTGGTTTTGCCTTATATCTACAAGAGTTGAGCAAAAGACAATTTTAACAGTCGTGTGGTTGGCATCTCTAAGGTAGCCTCCGATGATCTCTGCCTCATCGTATTTACCTAGCTCTGTGTAATCCTTTCCCCTTGAATATGTGTTGGATTTCTTAATACTTCTGATGAATGGAAGATAGCAAAAGTTCGTAATGTCCCTACTAAGATTAAATTACACAAAGACTATTCAGTCCATCCTAGTTCCCATGGTTTCTCTTACACACACACTTTCTCTAAGGAACCCCAGCTGCCATATTTTGCCTTATTGATAGGCCCATATGTAAGGACCAGAGGAAGCTTGAAATAGCCAATGAACAAAGGGGCCCTCAGTCTAACAGCTCACAAGGACTAAATACCGTGAACAGCCATGTGAGTGGGCCCTGGAGTTAGAGTCTCTTCCAGTCCCGCCTTCAGCCGAAGCTATAGCCCTGGTTGTCAGTTTGAGCACAAGTACATGAGAATTTGAGCTAGAGACGTTTTGCTAAGCTTTGCCCAGATCCCTGATACACAGAAACCATAATATAACAAATGGTCATTGCTTTATGCTTCTAAGTTTTAGGGTAACATATTATGCAGAAATAGATAACTAATACAGTTGTTTATAGGAAGCTAGTTTTAATTTTTCCCAGTGATGACATCTAAAAAATAGTACAGCTCCAGACACTTGCCTTTATTCTCACAGCCTGAGTTCACAACTTAAAACTTTTTCAACATGGATGGATTCAGATTAACCAAACCCATAAGAGAGCTCAAAATAATACTTTACCATTTTAAAAAGAATTAAAATTGCTAAGAAATAAAACTGTCAGGACTTTGGCATTATATTGTTCCCATATACATACTACAAACTTAAAATTGTCTAGACTTCAAATTTTCAATCCCAGAAAACACTTTCTTTTTCTGTTTCCTGCAATTTCAAATTTTGAATATTAAATACTTGTATAAATTCCAGAGATAATTATGTATTCTGCCTTTAAAAAATCTGCCTACTTCCCAACAATTTATTAAAATGACTAAATATCTAAAGATAGTTTGGTGTTCTATTTTGAAAGAAATATTGGAAATGCTGGTAGACAGAAAATACTCCCTGTGTCCACATTAGCTATATGGCTTCATGTGCTGTAAGAAGTTGTTACACTTCAGTGGAAATAAGAGATTTGCAGAATTAAATAACTGATAAAGAGAAATGATAAATATGGGAAAAAACACATTATGGCTTTTGATTGATTTTTAAGGTGCTAGTAACGGGATATGAAGGATGGAAAGTGGTCTTACGAATCAAGTTTTGATTTAAAACTGCAGCAACAGACTTACATGACCTAGCTAGATAAAAAGATAATAGGAAATGAAAGGGTAAAAGTAAATGCACATTTTAAGGGAGAAAGAAGTACTTGGTGCTTAAAAGAGGCAGTCTAAAAAGAATCCACATTATTCAGAGTCTTACAGCAAACAAATAACTTAGTTGAAGCTGCTAAGAAGAATAGCCCGTGGAAAGGAGACAAAGGGAGATCTACTATTCAGGATGATACGTGGGACGTATGACCAATCAAGTCCTTGCCTCTTTGGAGTCTTATGGGCATGACTCTTACTCTATAAGCTGGGAGACAAAATAAATGTCAAATTCTAATTTTTTATTTAATCTAATAAACTTCACTTTGAACTATAATCTTGCATGCTTGCTGGAAAGCCCAGTGTTACTGTTAGAACTCCTTTGTCCTCCCTGGGGCCTATGCAATAATTTGGAAGGTAGTGCTTCTGTGGGACAATTACGCCCAAAATTTTAGACTGATCCTATCATCCCTTAAGCTTAATGTCCAATCTCACTGGATGCATTATGCACCATCCCCTCTGAGGCCTTGCTACCTCCTTAGGATATGAATATAAAACAGAGCATGAGTCAGTGATATCACAAGCCTCTCTGATCTCAATAATCTTTCCAAAAAACAAAAAAGAGGGAAGATAGAAATCTATCATCTTTCTTGCTCTTTTAAAAGATGTTCTAAGGAAAAAACAAAACAAAACAAAACTCTCTTATTTTGTGGATAATGTCCCAGAAAATGAGAATTAAAGGAGAAAAGGACAGGAAAAGAAAGCTTTAAAACTTGTTAAACATTAATTAATATCCTCTGAGGTACGAGAGGATCAGAGGACTTGCTACCATATTGGAATGGGGTAGAAAGTGTTGGGGGGGGGAACTACATAGAAGAAAACAAATTAGCACCCAAATAAATTCACACTATACCTTTACGAGGCTGTTAATAGGTATGATGAATACCAGAAAGAAGAAATAGATATAATCCTAAGGTTTGGTAAACTCAAAATGTAGATAGAAAAATAGGCTATCAACACAATTTATAAAATTTTTAATAAAATAGATCCTGAAAAATATTTTGAAAGCATAATGTAAGAGATCAAAAAAGGAATCATTTAAGGCCTCCAAGAATAGAATTATGACAGGGGCGCCTGGGTGGCTCAGTTGATTAAGCGACTGCCTTCGGCTCAGGTCATGATCCTGGAGTCCCGGGATCGAGTCCCGCATCAGGCTCCCTGCTCAGCAGGCAGTCTGCCTCTCCCTCTGACCTTCCCTCCTCTCATGTACTCTCTCTCTCTCATTCTCTTTCTCAAATAAATAAATAAAATATTTTAAAAAAAAAGAATAGAATTATGACAATCAAGATAGAGTTCAAGGCACTCTTAATTGCTTAAAAGCGGGGAATGGAGGCACAGAGGAATGATCTACAAAATCTGAAAAATGTGTATGAGATGGATATTTACTCAAAAAGAGAACTGGTCCACTGATGCACATGTTTGTCTTAGAATGGGTGCCCTAGAAAATACAGTCTGAGGAAAATCTTATATAAGTTAATACTTTAGAAAGAGATACAGAACCCAAGAATGCAGTATTGATTGACTGAAAGAGGTAGGAAAACTGAGAAAGAAGGGAAACAATTTTGGATGTGCTTATTGAGCTGGCTACCAATTTTTAGCCTATGTAACTTATAACTAAACATCTCAGAAACTTTATCTGGGAAGCCATGTTAATTTCTGGACATTCTTTCCACGTGAAGGAAAAGAGAAATAATTTATCTTGTGACTCTAGTGTTATACTGATCAAATATTTTTTCTCTATGAGATAACTCCCCTGCACTTCTGGTTGCAAATGCATGAGCACAATGTAAGTCCTATGGTATCTTAAGACTGTGTCAAAGAGAAAACCTATCATTATAATGTAAGTGTGTGCAACATGGGCAAGAGACGTGGTACTGATGGTTGTGCACACATGAGGTCATTCTCCATGGCAGCTAGGATGACACAATTTGCCAAGTGTTCCAGTTCCAAGACAATCTCTGGTGGTACATAAAAGTTGCTCATTTGGTTTACACTGGCAATTGGAATCAACCTTCATGCCTTCTAATACCCAGCACCCATTCTATCATATGGATCTCTTTTGGTGAAAACCACACATTTTCACTACCTTCCTGAGAGGCAAAATACAAATCCATTTGTCTCAGTCTCTATCAGTGAGCTATGGTTCCCACTGCGGTAGCCAATCCCAAGTCCATAATTGGCACTCCATCATTTTCTTCCTCAATCATCCATCCTAGATCTCTTTTTCCCTTGTTCAGCACTTCAGTTGGTCTGGATTATTTGCCTGGTGGGAGCAAAACAGACCCTTAATTGTCGTATCTTTCTTACATCCCATTTCCTGCAATTGCCCATTTGCAGTTATTACTGGGATTGAAAACCAAGTCTTCACACAGTAGGCATACTTCTCCTTAACCCCATTGTGTATCAGTATTCTTAGCCTATCATGACAATTAGTGTGAATTTCCCCTTGTCAATTGTCAGTTATCAGTATAGTAACTTCTTTCCTTGGTAGATCCTTCTGATCCACCAGGGTAAGAAGTCAAAAGTGTCTAGGTAATAGTCATATAGTTCAGTTCTTTGGAATTCTTCTTGTGTTCCTTGTAATGTGACCCTTACTCCAAATTCAAAAATTAAAATCTCTAATAAGATAAAGCCTAATAATGCAGGGAAAAGAAGCACAAAATTGGCAAGTGGGTCACTGGCAATGAATGAAAGTGGCCAATCCTCTATTTACCTCTGTATTTCCAGAGTTGGCTATTTACCTCTGTATTTCCAGAGTTGGCTATTCCAGAGTTGGCTGTATTTCCAGAGTTGGCAAAAGACATATTAGGGTCACTGTAACCTATATTGGCCATTTGGTCAAAGCATATACTAGATCCTCGTGGAAAGTGCTTCAATCGTGCATGGTTCCAGCCCTAAACTGGCAGTTTAGCTTGGCCTTTCATAGGCCGTTCCAATATTCTGTCTGTGTAGCTGTATATGGGTCGCAGAGTATAGTATCAGCATGATGATTTTCATGTCAAGATGATCAAGGTTAACAATGACCTGAAGAAGCACTGCTAAAGAAGAAATTGATAAATTTCTTTATCCACCCCATATAAAAGCAAATTGAGTTTGATCCTTTTTACTAACGGGGTTTGAAAAGAATGCATTCACTAGATTAATAGCTGCATAACAGTTGCCAGGGGCTGTGTGGATCTGTTCTGATAGAGATGCCACATCTGACAAAACAAATGGAATTGAGCCTGTCACTTGGTTAAATTTAAGATAATGTAGAATCTGTCAGTCTCCTGGTCAGAGCGGGGGTGGGGGCCACCAAATTTGGGGTGACCAGATCAGGTAGAGGCAAGTGGAGCAAGCCATGAAAGATTTCACTCAAGGCTGAACAAAGGAGATAGAAGTTTGTTGAATACTTTGCAAGGGAGCAGTATGTAGGACAGCAAGGGAGAGACTGTTTGCCACGAGACAGTGGTAGGGGGCTGTAGTTAAGGGAGAAGGTGAGGAGGTATAGGAATGAATGGAATTAGCCCTTTTTGGTACCTGTGTCTGGTGTAACCTACTGGTCACCTAGGGCTTATGGATATTTTGAGGTGGGTCACCTAATGGGCCTGTTTGTATTCAGCCAGGGAGTTGGGCTAGCTCTTCTACCTGACTCAGGTTTCCATTGCTCAAGTGGGTTGCCTAAAAGCGGCCTCGACATAGAATAATCTATCATACTCCACCTTCCCCCCCAAAAAAGGGGGGACAACATACAAATGAATGAAAGCAGATATAATTGGACAAGAAATTGCATCTCCTGTAAGTATTTAAGGAGTTCATAATCTCTGCCTTTTCACCAAGGATACATAGCATGACTTCTGGATTTGTGCCTTGACTGATATGGAAGAGTAGGGGTTGCGGGTGGGGGGCGGGTTTTATTCCTTTCTACTATAAATTAGGGGAACTGTGCAAATGTTCTGCCAGCTGTTTGATATAATTATTCTAATTTTGTTCTCAAATACAAAGGATAACCTAAGAGTAGTGGAAGTAGTTGTGATGACAAGATTCTGATTTGGTGGTGTTGGGGTTCCTCCCAAACAACAAGCAAAGTGCTGGACACCAGCTGAATGTCCTACAATTCAACTCACTTTTGACACCGTCTACTTGGGAATAGGATCAGATTCCACAGACCAAGGGTTGAGTCTTATGCAACTGCTCCCCTCCCTTCACCCCTGCAACACACACACACACACACACACACACACACACACACACACACACACACACACACTTCAGATGCCAATTGTAAGGCTAGGTTGTTCCCTGTGCTTCTGACCAACAACCACTTACAGATTGGAGGTTCCCATAACCTCCTTCTTGGGTTAAATTAATTTTCTAGACCAGCTCACAGAACTTAGGAAACCTATTTACTCACTAGATTACTGATTTACAAAGGGTATTAAAGAATACTTACAAATCAACAGCCAGATGAAGAAACACATAGGGTGAGGTATGGGAAAAGGGCACAGAGCTTCCATACCCTTTCTGAGCACCAGTCTTCCCAAATCTCCATACATTCGCCATCCCAGAAGCTCTTCAAACCCCATCCTTTGGGGTTTTTATAGAGGTTTTTGATTAAATCACAGGCCACTAATGATTGAGCTAAAACACCAGCCCCTCTCCCCATCCCTGAGGTCAGAGGGTGAGACAGAAAGTTTGAACTCTCTGGTCACAGGGTTCCATTCCTCTGGTGATGAGCTGCCATCCTTAGATGTGTTCCAAAAGTCACTTCATTAACAACAAAAGACTCCTTTATGGCTCTCATCACCTAGGAAATTCCAAGGGTTTTAGGAGCCAGAAATAGGGATGAAGACCAAATATATATTTCTTACTATAAATCACAATATCTCAGGGAGGCTGGGTGGCTCAGTCGGTTAAGCATCAGACTCTTGATTTCAACTCAGGTGATGATCTCAGGGTCGTGAAATCGAGCCCTGAGCTGGGCTCCGCGCTCAATGTGGAGTCTGCTTGAGATTCTCTCTCTCTCCCTCTCTCTCTGCTCCTCCCCGACTTGTACATGCATGCTCTCTCTCTCTCTAAAATAAATAAGATCTTATAAAAATTTTTAAAAATAAATCACAGTATCACAGTTATGTCTGTGCACTCACTGGAATGACTGTGAGATGGACTTGGGTCAAGATTTCATTTATCAGGGGTTCTTTATGTCTCTAATCTGACTGAGAGACCATGACGGCATTTCACATCCCCTATCACCGGTTTCAGATCACACCTATATCCAAGAGCCTTCATAATTTTCCCCATTGTATATTTATGTTGGTAAATGGATGCAGATCTACTTAGGGGAAACACTGGAAGAATGTTTATTTCATATTCTTTTAGAACATTGCAGAACCTGTTCTCAAGGGACACAGTTGATAGATTGGAGATCTAAAAACTAGCTAATTATTATCAAATGAATAGGAAACCATTGGTTTGAATTTTTGAGTTTTGTTGTTTGCTTTCTTAATATATCCAGTGTTTTTTTCTTAATTCTTAATTCTACAAAGAATCAATTATCCATATTATCATATGGAAGGAATGCCATTATTAGATCAATAAAAAGAAAGTCATAATAAAGCTTGAAGACTCACTGCTATACCAGATAAAAGTGTTCTATGTAGAAAATTGTCTTGTCAAAGGAACCATCAAACATAGTGGGAATTCTGTGAGTCTTATATGAATATATCTTCAATGATTTTGAAATTTAAGACAGGAAAATAATTACTTGGGGTAATATTTACGTTTTTTTCTAACAGCTGAAACATTTTGCATTTTGGCAAAAATAGAAAACATGGGAATTGAACAGCTAGATATCAGAAACTAGTATTTTGTTGTATCCTTACCAAAAAATTTCACCTCGTGAGAAAACCAAATCAAACCAAGTCAAATATATGTCAGTAAAATTGCCAACTTAATCAAATTTATATTTGGAAAGGAAGGGGACTAATGCTCCATTACAATTATGAAATCGATAACTAGGAAGGCAACTAAATAAACATAAGCAAGAAAGTATTTCTCAGAAGTGATGTCATGGGGATGTTGACACAGATAAAAAGACACTTTTGTTTCTGTTTGTTGTTTTCCCTAAGATGGTTTGTATAACACTGTTTCAAGTTAAGAAACAAGGTGTTCCAGAAATTCTAACATAGGGAAATGATTATGATTAAATGGGTATCATTGAAATGTTACAGATTGAGAACAGTGATTACAAAAAGGACATTTTTCAAAATAATGTATGTAATCGACAAGCGGTGAATTGGCAACAGTATGTGGCAATGAAAGCATGCCTATGTGATAAAATAAGAACTCAGGTAGGAAAGAAACGGTTTCAGGTGTTTTGGTGAGGAATAAAGGAGGAATACCATAAATAATGTCAGAATGTGTCTCACATTTTCTGGCTGAAAGACATTGTTTTCCCAATCTAATGAAAAATAACACACAGGAACAAAGTAATGACTGATATTAAAATGTGTCATTTATTTCATGATTAGTTCATAAAATATTTATAAACTGTGCACTAAGTTTCTCCCACAATGAGGACTTAGAGCAAAGCACTTGCTTGTCATGTTCTCATTCTCATGGGGAAGGTCGACCTGTAAACATTTAAATACTACAGTTTTATAACAAGATTTTATGGAAATACCCAAAAAAACTTTGTAGCACTGTGTTCAGTTCTGTTTGTGAGCTATTTTGAGAAATGTTAGCAAATTAGGTCTAAAATATATAAAGAGGAAACTAAAAGCTAGAAAACCACTTCACAACAAAAACTGTTGAAGAGGGCTTGGTGAGACTAACATTTTTAGAAATGTATTTTACTTACAAAAAATGTTTTTAAGATTTCATTTATTTATTTGACAGAGAAAGAGCACAAGTAGGCAGGCAGAAGGAGAGAGAGAAACAGACTCCCCGCTGAGCAGGGAGCCCGACGCAGGGCTCAATCCCAGGACCCTGGGATCATGACTGAGCTGAAGGCAGATGCTTAAACAACTGAGCCACCCAGGCACCACTTTACTTACAAATTTCTTTAAAGAGAAACTTACAGCAAAGGAATTATTGATACAAGTTCTTTGGAGACTGTAATATACAATGTTGGGTATCATCCTTCATTTAGAAAGAGATGGGATATATTTTGAGAATACTTAAATACCAGTTAACCACAAATTTCATTGTTATTCTATCTCATAGTAACCTCTTATCATAAAGTAAATTTTGTTAAGTGGGCTTCTAATAAGATAAAGTAACTTCATGTAAATACTCAAGATTACTTTTAATAATTATCTCAAATATTATTAACTTGTAAACTTGAGACTGTTGTTTTTATTTCTAAAATGTTTCTCAAAAATGGTGTTTGTTAACTTAAACTATACTTGGAAAGTTGAAGTCACCAATTTTCTTATAATTACACAAATTATTATAATGTTACTGATGCTTTTATAAAATAACAGTCAAAAAAACTATTTTCTTACTTAAAACAGTATTTGAACATATTCCTTCTTACAATTTATGCAAGTACAAATAAATAAAGAAAAATGTGACTCTAACATATTAATTTTCAAAGTAAAATTTAATACTTCAACAGAATTGCAAAATTTATGCATAGATTTTATTTTATTTTATTTTTTAAAATTTTATTTATTTATTTGACAGAGAGATAGAGAGAGAATACAAGCAGGGGGAGTGGGAGAGGGAGAAGCAGGCTTCCTGCTGAGCAGGGAGCCCGATGTAGGGCTCCATCCCAGGCCTCTGGGTTTATGACCCAAGCCAAAGGCAGATGCTTAACAACTGAGCCACCCAGGTGCCCTATGCATAGATTTTTAAGAAATAGAATATATAGATAAGTTTTCATTCTATGCATGCATAAAAATGCACGTATTTGTTAATAGTACATAAGTATATAGTTTGTATAAATAAGTTTGTACAAATCATACTGTTTTATCATCTGCTTTTAGAGTTAACAATTTATCATAAAATATTTCTATATTCATGCACATAGAAGAAGTTAGTATGGATGCTAAAAGCATGGAATCCAAAGTTAAGCCACTTGGGTTGACTCCTGTCTCAACTATTCACAAGTTATTACGACAGTGTGCATTACTTAGCCTTTCTTCACTTAATGGAAACATGCTTCCATATTTTGAATGTAACTTAATTTATTTGACCAATCCCAATATATTAGGAAGTGTAGGGTTTCCATGTTTGGTATTATAAGCTATAAATTTTATAATAAACAGCCTTGTGCAGATATGTTTATGTTTATGCATAATTGTCTAGTCAATTCTCATAAATAATGCCAGGAGGCAGATTTACAAATAAAAGAGTATGCGTATACTACAGATAAGCCTGTTTTCATCTGCAAGTAACAGAAAACCTGACTATACAGGATTTAAATATGGTTCATTATTCTTAGATAAGAGGGGGATTTAAGACCTCAGTAATGCCAGAGCTGAAATTTCTGTAACTCTTATAAACTTTCCATGATGGACACATAAAAGCTCTTACAACTCCTGCTTTCATGCTATGTTAAAGGAAGTAACAAGAAAGCCAGTGTTAAGTAAAACAAACAGAGCGATACTATTCTTAGGAACTCTTCCGAATTCTTTTTCTTACTTCTCATTGACCAAGACCAAGTCATCTGGCAGTACGTATATGCAAGGTAATGCAGGAAACGGAGGAACAAGGAGGAACAAGGCAGTCATTGGAAAGGAGAGAGTGCATTTTATATACAGCTTAAAGAATCTGCCAGTGTTCCTTTGTTGTTTCTTTTTTTTATGTTATGTTAATCACCATACATTACATCATTAGTTTTTGATGTAGTGTTCCATGATTCGTTGTTTGTGCATAACACCCAGTGCTCCATTCAATACGTGCCCTCTTTAATACCCATCACCAGGCTAACCCATCCTCCCACCCCCATCCCCTCTAGAACCCTCAGTTTGTTTCTCAGAGTCCATAGTCTCTCATGGTTCATCTCCCCCTCCGATTCCCCGCCTTCATTTTTCCCTTCCTACTATCTTTTTTTTTTTTTAACATATAGTGTATTACTTGTTTCAGAGGCACAGATCTGTGATTCAACAGTCTTGCACAATTCACAGTGCTCACCATAGCACATACCCTCCCCGATGTCCATCACCCAGCCACCCCATCCCTCCCACCCCCCACCACTCCAGCAACCCTCAGTTTGTTTCCTGAGATTAAGAATTCCTCATATCAATGAGATCATATGATGCATGTCTTTCTCTGATTGACTTATTTCGCTCAGCATAACACCCTCCAGTTCCATCCATGTCGTTGCAAATGGCAAGATTTCATTCTTTTGATGGCTGCATAATATCCCATTATATATATATATATATATACCACATCGTCTTTATCCCTTGTTGTTTCTTAAGTAAATATTAATGAAAACCACTTCTAGTTCTTTGAACTAGTGTATAATTCTAATTCCAGTGCATTGTTTTTTAGAGAATTTAACTGAATTTTAGGATTTTAAACTCTTGATGTAATAGTTTTGATATATCAATTTGGCCAGAGCGAACTACAGGCCCCAGAATACCCTATGTGTTAGGATTTCTTTTAGGTCAGGCCACAGGGGACATTCTTTTAGGATAGTGGGAGGACAAAAGGGAGGAGCAGTCATTTTATATAGTGTCCCCATCCCTTCTTTTAGTTATTCAAAATACACTAATCTAGGTGCTGCTTAAGGTGATTTTGCAGATATGATTAGAGTCCTTAATCAGTGACTTTAAGTTAATCAAAAGGGAGGTTATGCCGGAGGGGGGCTGATGTAGCCAGTAAAAAGGCCCATTTAAAAGGGCCTGTACTCGGGGCGCCTGGGTGGCTCAGTCGTTAAGCGTCTGCCTTCGGCTCAGGTCATGGTCCCAGGGTCCTGGAATCGAGCCCCGCGTCGGGCTCCCCGCTCTGCGGGAAGCCTGCTTCTCCCTCTCCCACTCCCTCTGCTTGTGTTCCCTCTCTCGCTGTGTCTCTCTCTGTCAAATAAATAAGTAAAATCTTTAAAAAAATAAAAGGGCTTATACACAAACAATGAATCATGGAACACTACATCAAAAACTAATGATGTAATGTATGTTGATTAGCATAATATAATAAGATTTTTTTTTAAAAAAGGGCTTTAGGCCTTCACTGAGGTAAAGACTTCAAATAGTCACTGGGTGGAACTGGCCTTCATGTGAGCTTCCTTTCCTCACTGCCTGTCCTGAGAACTTTGGAATTGTTAATGACCACAGTTGTGTAAGGCAAGTACTTGTAATAAATATCAATGTATATTTCTAATGATGCATGACTCTGCTTCTCAGGTTGAACTCTGATGGAAACTCTAGGTGTAATTATGAAGCCATCAGAGAGCACACAGAACATGGTTTGGAAGGAGGAGAAGAGCAAGAATCAGCCGTTAACAGTGGGATGAGAGGATGGGGGAGGATGAGCAGGAGGAAGACAGGGAGGAGAAGGAAGAAGAGGGAAGTGGAGGCAGAGAAAGAGAAGGAAGGGTGAATTTCGGTACTCAGGAAAGCATTGCGCCGTCCTTGTTTTAACCTGATGGAGAAATACTTCCAAGTTTTAAAAAATGAAAAATGTACAGCCAATTAAAAAAAAAAAAAGTGGAAAGTAATTCTGTGATTGACAAACAACCAGCAAAGACTGTTTGGATGCTCTATAAAAGGAAGCAATCTTCAAATATCATTATTTAAGACTTTGAATTTAGCCATTTGCAACGACGTGGATGGAACTGGAGGGCGTTATGCTGAGTGAAATAAGTCAATCAGAGAAAGACATGCATCATATGACCTCACTGATATGAGGAATTCTTAATCTCAGGAAACAAACTGAGGGTTGCTGGAGTGGTGGGGGGTGGGAGGGATGGGGTGGCTGGGTGATGGACATCGGGGAGGGTATGTGCTATGGTGAGCACTGTGAATTGTGCTAGACTGAGGAATCACGGATCTGTACTTCTGAAACAAATAATGCAATATATGTTAAGAAAAAAGAAAAAGAAGAAGATAGCAGAAGGGGAAGAATGAAGGGGAGTAAGTCGGAAGGGGAGACGAACCATGAGAAACAATGGACTGAAAAACAAACCGAGGGTTCTAGAGGGGAGGAGAGTGGGGGGATGGGTTAGCCTGGTGATGGGTATTAAAGAGGGCACATGCTGCATGGAGCACTGGGTGTTATGCACAAACAATGAATCATGGAACACTACATCAAAAAACTAATGATGTAATGTATGGTGGTTAACATAACAATAAAAAATTTAAAAATAAATAAAATAAATTAAAAAAAAGAAAAAAAAAGACTTTGGATTTAGTGTGAATTTTAAACAGACAGTATTCCTGATTTACCTCCCCTGAGCAGAAATAAGAAGAATTTTGGAAAGTGTACTGAAAATTACAATATAATAAATGACTTGAGGGAAAATGATGTGTATGACACATAGAAAATACGAAATGGAGCACTCTACACTGGATAAATACATAGATCAAAACGAGGAGTCTCGAGAGCTTTTTTGTACAGAGAGAATCAAAACACTATGCAGGGGTCCAACCGTACATCACTTGCATTCAATAAAATGATTACTTACATCGTGGGTTGCACATAATTCCCATTCTGTGGGATATTATCATTCTAAAACAGTCCCTTTGGTTTCAGTCATACATATTTCTCAGAGAACCCCAAAATAAATTGTTCTAGGCACATATATAAACAAGGCAAGAACTTACCTGATTCTTGTACACAGAGGAAGCAAGCCAGGGAAATATTAACTTTTATGATTTTTTTGGAATGGTTTATTTCTGGGAGTAAAACATACTAAATTTATGTATACAGAACATAACATGAGAGTTTTAAATACTAAACAAAACCAAGTATGGATTATAAAATAGCACCACATAAAGATAGAGGTGGGTCTATTTTTATTTATATTCTTTAGGGTATATGTATATATAGGTGGGTACTGGGAAGTAATAGAAAATCTAGATTTTTAAAGTAGATGGGCTAAAGTCAAATTCCAGCTGTGATTTGTTGCATATAGAACCTTTCGCAAATTAATTGAACTAATACTTCATGTCCTTATCTGAAAACAAAGTAGGGATAAAAATACTACTTACCAAATTTATAGAGCTGTTTTATATAGTGCCCAGGGTAGTAACAATGAACCTAATGTCAAGTACATGTTATTATCTTAATACTTTGAATATGTGTTTACTTTTCTTTTGCTATCTTATTTTCTACTTCCTCTTAAATTTTCTTTTAGTTAAATTGTCATTTATAATAACGAAGATTGGCTTAATTCATGCACACAAGTGTGCATGTATTTCTTTGAAAAAAAAGTGTAGCACTATATCGCATACAACATATTCCAAAATAAAGCACTGTGAAGTAAAACCTGGGGCTATTTTGTAATGAGATAAAGACAAGTAAATCTTGGCTAAAATCTGGAAAGAGAAGCTAGAGGCATATGAGCAGACAGTCAACTAACATAATTTCAGAAAATCAGCAGCAAAGACTACAGATCTGGGGAGAGAGATTGCAGAGTTAATTCTGAAATCACCTTGGCTCCAGTTGTTTTCTTTTCTGGCCAGAAATCCCAGAGCCCATTATTATTATTATTGCTTTGTAAATACCCTCACTACTGTGTTTCTCATTCCTTTCACTTTACTCAACAAAACCTCAATCTTGATGAACTCACAGTCTCCTTTCCTGAAATTTTCTGGAGAAAGAAACGTGTATGTGTGTCTCTTGGTTTCATTTACAAATTTATGATCTAAAATTGACATCAAATATTTCATAACAAGTCTCATGAGTGTATTTTTTCAATTATACTCACTTCCACAACTCCCACAAATATATCTCCTATTTTATCCTCCACTCTAACCCCCCTTCCATACACACACACTTCTCTTCTCCCAAGGCTGATGACAGCACTACATAATTCACTTTGAAAAATGGAAGGCCACATATGGGGGCATCTTCAACCTTGCCACCACCAAACTCAAGAGCCTATGTACCCTTTTATCTATTTTCTCCTGCCTTCCCTTCTTTGAATGAAGTTTCCTAACTCATATCCCTTATCAAAGTCTTATCCCTCTACCTTGAACTCTAAAATTTTAGTGCTTCCCAAATTAGTGCATATAAGAATCACTTGAAAGCTCTTTATTTCTTTTTATTTTTTTTAAAGATTTTATTTATTTATTTGAGAGAGAGAGAATGAGAGACAGAGAGCGTGAGAGGGAGGAGTCAGAGGGAGAAGCAGACTCCCCGCCGAGCAGGGACCCCGATGCGGGACTCGATCCCGGGACTCCAGGATCATGACCTGAGCCGAAGGCAGTCGCTTAACCAACTGAGCCACCCACGCACCCTTGAAAGCTCTTTATAAATATAGATTCCTGTATGATATCACCAGAGGTTCTGTATGTCTCTTTAGTCACACCTTTTGCCATTCCAGTGTGGCATATGCACACACACAGGCACACACACATGGGCATACCTACCTGTGTACTCTTACATCTAGATATCTATATAAGCACTCACGTGTGTACACAGACACCAGTACACTCATTCCCTCCTGTGTACACATATAGTATATGATATTTGCTTACCCACACATACTGTTTGAGCTGAATTGTGTCCACCCAAAAATGTATGTGTTGAAGTCCTAATTCTCAGTGCCTAAGAATATATCTGCATCTGATGATAGGGTCTTAAGGAGGTGATTACTGTAAAATGAGGTCTTATGGATGAGTCCTAATAATATGACTGATGTACTTTTTAAGAAAAGATTAGGACACCAACACAAATAGAGGAAAGACCGTGTGAAGACACAGGGAGAAGGCAGACATCTGCAAGTCAAGGAGAGAGACCTCAGAATAAAATCAACACTGCCAACGTTTTGATTGTGGACTTCCACAATCAAAACGTTGGCAGTGTTGATTCCTGAAGGAATAAGCTTTGCTTAATTAAGCCACCCAGTCTATGATATTTGGTATTTGTTACAGCAGCCCTAGCAAACTAATACACATATGTATGTATGTACCTGTATCTGTCTGTACACACACACACACACACACACACACACACACATGGACTAGGCTTCCCTAAACACACAACACAAACAGACATACACACATGCCAGAGACATACACATACACCCACAACACCAACTGTGGACAATCACCAAGCTCCAGCAGTACTAATTTTATTTCAGCTCTTTTTTTTTTTTTTTTTTTTGGAACATGTTAAGCACATTGCTATAATAGGAGCTTTGGGCATACTCATCCTTTTTCATAGAATTCCTCCTTCACATCTTCTCTTATGCGATTTCACTTTTCAGGTCTCATCTAAGTCGTCACCTCTTCCAAGGACCCCACTAATAAAAGTAGCCATCCTTCCTCTACATCATCATCTATCTCCACCCATTGTGTGTTTTATTCAAAGAACTCGTTACAAATTGAACTCTTATCATTTTTTGCCTTTTAATTTTGTTTTGCTCATTAGATCACAAAATAAATCATCTTCATGGCGGTAGAATCAATTTTGTTTTATTAAAAGTTCATATTCCTAGTGTTGGCACAATGCCTGACATGTAGGAAGTATTCATACTTGTTGAATATATGAATATAGAACATTCAGCTGAGTTTGTTTTTTTTTTTTTTGGATAGCGAATCATGTGTGTGTGTGTGGCGTGTGTGGTATGTGTGCCTGTATGTGTTCTGCTTCAGGAGAAGGAGGGAATGAAAGTGTAGAATAAATAAGTTGCCAGAGTAAGTATCTTTTTTTTTCCTGTTGATGTTTCCCAGAGCCATTTTAATTCCAGGTGCAAGTGAGGAGTGATGACTCAGTTCACTACACTCTCCAGCATTCTGTATAATTTGAAAGTGGTTATTATGCATATTAAGGTAATGTAAGCATGAGGTAATGGATAGGACTTGTGACTTAGAGGCTGTGGAGAACTTGGGAAAGGACAGGCCGATATTGGATGTTTCAAAATTGTGTGACAAAAATAATGTTAGTACCAGCAGGGAAGGAAATTCAAAAGGAGAACTATTTGGGAGAATAAATAATATAAGAAATTCAATTTTATACATGTCACTTTGAACATTGTGTTGGAATATCAAATTGAATGGTCTAGCTGGTTGTGCAAAATTTAGGTCTGGAACATGGGAAAGGGTCGGGGCTAAATGTATAAGTGTGATAATTTAATATTTTCATGTTCCCATTCAAGCCAGGGAAGAAAATGTTAATTTTTAATATTGGCTGGAGAAAGGCTGTGGCTAAAATACCAAAGTCCTATTCAACCTATGCATTAGGTAATGGATCTAGGTTAACTCATGCTCTTGACTCAACTCTAGCATTCCTTCTAGAAAGATGCAATTTCCTCGTTTTCTGTCATCAGTTTCAGCTATAATGAAGTCCATTGGTGTTATCGATTGACTTTATTCTTTTGGGTGATTAACAGGCATGTGCTTTAGTCACTAATGGTTGTTTGGTGTCAATGGTATTATTATGTAAGTATCCAAAAATAGAGAGTCGGGGGAAGAGGTTGTTACTCTTTGATCAAGCCTTCATTTCTTCATGAAGAAAATGAATTTTACAGAAGTCAGATTCAGTCACGTGGGAATGGTTTGATGAGAAAGGAGACAGTTACATTCCAGTTACCACTACTGTTTGCAGTTGATAATGACTTGAGAGTATAGTCCAAATGGTGAGTCCTATAGACTACATTAATTTTCCCTCCAATAATTGATATAATGCTGATAATTATTTATGATAATAAATTAAGTCATCTATATATCTAACTTCAATGAGCAATTAGCCAAAATATCAAATATGTAATGTCTGTAACTCATTCTATTTCCTAGCCTCACATTAATTATAATCATTTAAGAATAGGGCATTATAGTAAGAAGAGTTATTATTGTAAGATATTCATTGTTGGTTGGGCTTGGAATTTAAAGTCTGTAAGGACAAATTCAACATAATGTGATTTAAATTGTGTCTAAAAACTGATTTGTTGCAAGAAATCCTGCTGTGTCTGCAAAAACATCCTCTGATCTCCAATAATGATACCTTAAGAGTAACTAACATTTGAGATATAACAATAAATATTTGCAGGTATTTAAGAAAGCATATAATTTTCATTCACTGCACAAATTTTTCCAAATAAACTATTTTTAAAAAATGACTTTTCATATTTAATTTTTAAAAACAGTCAATATGTGGGTCATGTCTATCTCTTTTTTTTTTAAAGATTTTATTTATTTATTTGACAGAGAGAGATACAGCGAGAGAGGGAACACAAGCAGGGGGAGTGGGATAGGGAGAAGCAGGCTTCCCGCCAAGCTGGAAGCCCGATGTGGGGCTCGATCCCAGGATCCTGGGATCATGACCTGAGCCAAAGGCAGATGCTTAATGACTGAGCCACCCGGGCACCCCTGGGACATGTCTATCTCTTAATTCTAACAACCACAGCATGGCAAATATGAAAATTCCTGATCTGTATAAACAGAAAGTTATATTACCAAAATACTCCCAAAGATATTTGAGTTTTTAAAAATAGACTATCAATTTTATAGTTTCTCCCTGTGATGAAATTTGTAGGTACTCTCCTCTAAAAACAGACATTTCATTTTATTGCTTCCAGCTTTTTGGCAGAAACAAAAAAGTGAATAGCTAACACCTGGTTACTAGCTACCAGCCAACCTTGCAATTTCTACCTCTGTGGAAATGAAGTTTGAATCTTAGGAATCAAAATAAAATGAAAGTTTTAAAGCTTTAGTCTTATTTACTCAATTACAATGAATGCATCCAGAGAAAGAGAATTAAAAAAAAAAAAGCATTTGCTAAAAAATCCAGCTTTACTCTTTTAATCCTAAAAGAAGAAACAGAAATATTGCCAAATAGTTATAATTGCATTTGTCATAATAATACTCCTTATCCATTGTTAATTTAGTTTACTGATGTTTTAAGGCAAAATTATTTAGAACTCTTAACTATTAAAATCTTAACTGATGCATGAGTGTTTCATGCTTAACATCAACTCGTAAAAATTTAAGAGCAAAGTGTGATCAATATTTCATTCCATATCTTTATGGAAGAAGATAGCTTTGAGAAGGCAATTCAAGATTTTACTTTTTCTGAAATAGACTTTACTTTTTAGAGCAGTTTTAGGTTCACAGCAAAACTGATCAGAAGATGCAGAGATTTCCTATATATTCCCTACTCCTATATATGCATAGCTTCCCCTGTCATCAACATCCTCCACCAGAGTAGTAAATTTGTTAAAATTAATAAACCTACAATGAACATCCCTATCAGTCCAAGTTCATAGTTAACATTAGGGTTCCCTCTTGCTGTTGCAGATTCTGTGGGTTTGGACAAATTTTTAGTGACATATATCTACCATACAGAGTTGTTTCACAGTCCTAAAAATCCTCTGTGCTCTGCCTATTCACCCCTTTTTCCTCCCTAACTCCTGGAAACCACTGATTTTTTTAAATCATTTCCATAGTTTTACCTATTCCAACTTTTATATAGTTGAAATACACAGCATGTAGCCTTTTCAGATTGGCTTGTATCATTTAGTAATAGGCATTTAAGGTTATTCTATATCTTTCATGGCTTGATATCTCATTTCTTTTTAGCACTGAGTCATATTCTATTTGCTATATGTCTCATAGTACATTTATTCATTCATTTACTAAAGGACATCTTGGTTGCCTCCAGGTTTTGCCAATTATGAATAAAATTGCTGTAAGCATTCATGTGCAGGTTTTTGTGTAAACATAAGTTTTCAGTTTATTTGGTTAATACCAAGGAATGTAATTGCTGGATCGTATGGCTATGTTTAGTTTTACAAGAAACCACCAAACTGTCTTCTAAAGTGACTGTAGCATTTTGCATTTGCCCAGCAATAAATTAGAGTTCCTGTTGCTCCCACATCTTCACCAGCATTTGGTGTTGTCAGTGTTCTGGATTTTGACCATTTCAATAGGTGTGCAGTGGTTTGCAATTGTTATTTTAATTTGCATTTCCCTGATGACAAAGGGTATAAAGAATTTTTTCATATGCTTATTTGCCATCTGTGTATCTTCTTTGGTGTGCTGTCTGTTAAAGTCTTTAGTTCAGATTAACTTTAATACTCTGAAATTAACATAGATTCATACTTGCACTTGGTATAAAACAGTATATACATGAAGTAGCTTAAATAATATGAGACTTTAAAAAGGATTTTATAGGGGCGCCTGGGTAGCTCAGTCGGTTAAGCAGCTGCCTTCAGCTCAGGTCATAATCCCAGGGTCCTGGGATCTAGCCCTGCATTGGGCTCCCTGCTCAGCAGAGAGCCTGCTTCTTCCTTTCCCTCTGCCTGCCGCTCTGCCTACTTGTGTTCTCTGTCTCTCTGTCAAATAAATAAATAAAAAATATCTTTAAAAAAAAAGGATTTTATATTTTGTCATCAGCTGAACTGTAGGCCGTGTGTTTTTCCAGAATCAAGAGGCTGTTGTTTTAATGCAATGTGAAAGAGCAAAAGTAGTAGATAATGACGTGAGACAATGAGGGAAGCCAGGCATTTTGAAGATTTTGATTGAGTATCCTCACTTATATCTGAGTGAAATTAGAAGCAATTGGTGGATGTTGAGCAGAGAAGATAATCTTTCTAATAAAAATTCATACAGTCTATCTAAACTTCTTTCAGTTCACCCAGGCACACAACATGCCAGTGTGAAAGCAAATGTCCAGTGGCAAGTAGGCCATCCAAGGAATCTTAAAATTCGAGGAGGGAAAAGAACAACCTATTTTATTCTCACACTAAACATGAATATAACTACTTTATTTAGTGTTTATTAGGTTAATACTTAATTATGTTAGTTGTTCCTTTATACCTCACTTGATTACTATTTAATCCATTCCATCCTCCAAATGTTCTCTCTAACCTTCTAAGAACTCCACTTTATTTTATTGGTTGATCTGCATCTCAATTATTTTTATTGACCTCTTTCATTTATGTCAGGTACTCACCACTGTAGGCTGCTTTTATGGGCTTCACTTTGGATGTTTTTTGAAGCCTTTGGTCCTGTTTAGCAGAGAGCTCTTCCTGACCCTTCTTCCTCCCAACACACAGACACACCCTTTGGAATATTCTGAAAGATTGGGCACCTGACATAGAGTGCTTTGAGAAGCAGTCTGTTAGTCTGTTGAGCACTTTTCTCTCTAATAATTTATTATGGAAACTTACAAAATTACAGCAAAAATTAAGAAATTTTACAATGAAAAGCCATATAACTACCATCAAGAATCTAATGTTATTGTTTTACTATAAATGCTTTATTGCCTATTTGTCTATCTGTCCTTCTATCCATAGCTTAATCCATCTTATTTTCCTTTCTTCTATGATTGATACTGGGATGTTTCTAGTTTTGGGCTTCCTTGAATACAGTTGCTTGAATGTTTTGTACAAAATCTTTTTGTGAAAATATGTTTTCATTTCTATTGGGTAAATACCTAGGAGTAGAGTTTCTAGAATGTAATTAGTTTTAAAAGAAATTGATAGAACTTTCTCCCAAAGAGGCTGTAACATCTATTTCTACTACTTTTTTTTTTCTTTTTTTGCATTATTCCAAAAAGAACAAAGGGGTTTCAGTTGCTCCATAATCTTACCAACATTCAGGGTCATTAGTCTTTTTAATTTTGTCTGCTGATATTTAATTGTGGGTTTTGTTGTTGTTGTTGTTGTTGTTTTGAATTTCACTGATAACTAAAGATACTCAAAACTTTTCATGTGCTTATTGACCTTTTACGTATCTTTTTTGTGAAGTTTCTTTTTTTAATCATTAGCTCTTTTGTGTTGGGTGCTTTGTTTTTTTATCATTGAATTAAATTATATATGTATATATAGAAGTGGATATTCAATTCTTTGTGAGATACATGTTTTGTGAATATTTTCTTCCAGTTTGTGTCTCGATCATTCTTTTTCCCAGTTGGGTCTTATAATGAACAGATGTTTTAATTTTAATGAAGCTTAATTTATCTGTTCTTTTTTGATACTTTCTGTAACCAAGCTAAGAATTCTTTTTGTCCACTCCCATGATGATAAGATATTCTTTTGTGTTTCCCTGTAAAATTTGATGGTTTTAGCTTTTGCATTTGGGTCAATTCTTCATTTTGAACTAAAGTTGGCATAAAAAGTGAGATATGGAGAGTTTTTGCTTTGTTTTTGTTTTCCATATGGATATTGAGATAACTAGCACTGTTGGCTGAAAACCATCCTTTCCTCATTGGATTACTTTGGCTCATTTGTTAAGTTCATATAATGATGTACGTACGGGTCCATTCCCAAGCTCTGTATTTACTTTGTTATGTCCATTTGCCCATTTTTATGACAATTCTTTCTATTTTCTTGATTTTTTTAGTATCTAATAAGTCTAGAAATCAGGCAATGTAATTCCTCCAACACTGTATCTTTTAAAAGTAAAATTCTCCATTTGTACCTGTTAACTATGGTTGTATTGGTATTTATTACTCACTTCCTCAAGGTCATTTGTCTACTTATTACATAGTGGAGCATATTAGCCTTTTTTCCTCAGTGTCTTTTTCATCCAAAAATTGGTAAGTGTTCTTTATTAACTGTACTCAGACTTGGTGATCACGGTATGTGAAGTGATGATTCACTTCAAAGTGAATAAAGTGTTGTGGCTATGGAGTTCTCCTTTCATACAACTATAGTGCCTTTTGCTTACAGAACCTACAGTAAGTGTATAATTTGAGTAAGACTTGGAGGAAAGACCACTGTAATCATCACCATAGTAACAGTTCCAGCAAAATTTTGATTCTTAGTATATCTGTTACTTTATAATGTGTGATTATAGTTTTCCTTTCTTATTTAATATTCATGACCATGTACAAATCATTTTATACATTCTTTATAAATTAAATAAAGTTAGGAGACATGTAATTTATAAAATAATGCATATCTGCTATTTAATTCTCACTCTACATGTCTTAAGGAGATGCTGCTGGTAACCCTGAGGTCTACAAAGCCTTCAAGCATCTTTTCTGGGTTTAATGCTGAAAAACACAAAGTGATTATAAGGAAATAAGCAGAGCTGCAGTTTGAACAACTCCAGGAAGTATAGTTCACACTGCAGTTTGTGTGGGGGTGCTCTCTTGAATTGGGCAGTGCACAGTATCAATTAGAATGTTTTTGTTTGTAATTGAATTTCTTCTCAAAATTGCATCAAAATAAATGGAATTTATTGCCTGACAGAATAGGAAGGATATGGAGAGGTCAGAATTGATTGTATTGATTTGATTCAGCATTTCACGGACACCATTAAGATCCTGTTTCCTCTGTTCTCGGACTTCCACAATGGGTCAAATTAATTTCAATGTAAGATTGTTACCAAGAACTGCTAGGACTGCATCCACCTACACAGAATATAAGGCTCGTGTCCTCAGGTATATTCATTTTCTAGGATTGCCATAACAAATCACAACAAACTGGGTAGCTGAAAATTGCAGAAATTCATTCTCTTCCAGTTCAGGCAGGCAGAAGTCCAGATCAGGTTGTCAGCAGGTTCTATGGAAGTATTCTTCCTTTATCTGCCAGCTTCTGGTAGCTGCTGGCATTCCTTAATTTGTGACAGCACAGCTCCAATCTCTGCCTGTTTTCACATGGCCTTTGACCAATAGAGCCTTCAGATTTCCCTCAGTCTGACTTAAATTTTAGACAGGCTTATTCCTGCCTCTAGGCCCCTGACTTTCCTTCCATCTTAGCCCTTATAAATACAGAGGACACAGCTATGAAGGTCCCCTTCTTAGAGCATTTACTTTAGAAAACTTGTAATTGCAAATTGTTTCTCTGATCCTTTGAAATGTACATCTGTTTCACAGCCTCTGGACAGTTTTATAACCCAGGACTCTCTTTCTCTAGGACCTGGGAGCCAGTGCTATGAAATGTAATAATCAAGGAAGATAGAGTCCCTAATTCCCAGGCTCTGTGAGCATTTAGGAACCTAACTTCAGTGGGCACCTTGCTCCAAGTTGTAAAACTACCCCCTATCGAGTCGATGTGAGAAAGTTTACTTTTCCTTTGTGTAGTGGCCATCCCTCCTCACTCCATCTCAGCTCTTAAAAACTCTCTTGCCATTTGTTTCAGTGGAATTGAACTCAGACTGAGTTTTGGCCTCTTTCCCCCATTACAATGTCCTTTAATAAAATCTTCCTTGACTACTTAACTTTGATTAGTGCAACCTTTGCTTTGATACTTTGTGCCTTCTGAATGTCTCTTTGCCCCCCTTTCCTCTTCTTAAAAGGATGTGAGTTACTAGATCTAAGGCCCACCCTAAATTTATTAGGAGTCTTCTGGAGATCCTTGATTAAATATATCTGCAAAAACACTGTTTCTAAATAAGGCTGCATTCTGAGGTACTAGGAGGACAGTAATTTTGGAGTGACACTATTCAACCAACTGCATGTTGCTTCAGGGCTATTTTCCCATATACCTTCAGCAAACTTCCCCTCTTGCCTCATTGTCTGAATTGGGTCACATGCCCATTCTCAACCCAATCCATTTGGCCAAGAGAGTGTCATTGAGCACTTACTGGATTAAACCTGGATTACTGAAATCAATCACCATGGCAAATAGCCTATGCTGGATTAAAAGAAGAGTTGACTTTTTTTTCTAAAGAGCCATATAGTGAATATTGATGCCCTGAAGGCTATTCAACTATGTCATAGTAGCAGGAAATCAACCATAGACAATTACTAAATACTGGGTGTGGGTGAAGTCCACTAAAACCTTATTCACATAAATAAGTAGTGGGTGGGTTTGGTCAGGGGGCAATAGTTTGCTAACCGTGCATGGAATAATCAGTCTCCACTTCTCCCTGAGTTGACCAAACAGGTACTCTCCCTGTTCTTCAAAATATGGGGAAGAAAAAAAAAATAGAAGCCTGTAGTACTTGGTAATTCATCCCTGATAAATTTAACTTCATATTCAGGGTTTTACCTTCAAAGAAGCCATTCAGCTTCCTCTGACTTACACAGATAGCATTATTTAAGTAAAATTTACTAACTGGTTTTAAGCAACCATTCTCTACTTAACTACATCACAGAATAGCGCAGCTTCATCTTAGGACTGTGGGCGCTATAACAGGTGTTCTTATTCATTCTGTGACCATGATTTTATCCTTCCTTTCTCTGATAACAAAACAGCACTCATTTTCTTCACACAGTGGCTGATAAAAGCAGGCTTAGAAAACAGGCCCACATAAATTTGAAACCTGGGTCTTTTAAGAACTAGTGATCTTGTGTAATTTATTGTTTTATATGCACCTCTGTTTCTTGATAAATAAAATGGTGGTTCTAATAGTACCTATCCTAGTGGGTAATTTCAATGATTAAAGCATAAATACGTGCTAAACTCAGTTATCAGTATGTTTGGTGTATTATTAGCTTTTTCAAGAAATGCCAGTTATAGTTATTTTTCTTATTGTTTTATTTTTCATTGGTGAAAAATTGTCAAAACTCCCATGGCTTTTTAGGTGTCAGATCTAGGCTTTGAATCAAATCTCATAATACAGATTTATGTTTTTTTCCTACCACAAAGTGCAGCATTATCAAAACATTTTAATTTTAACATTTCAGCCAACAATAAGCCTATCTAAACCACAAGCCTATCTGTGATTCAGTCTTTGACAATTTTGTTCAAGGCAGAAATTTTCAAATTTTATAGGAATTAAGTATTATAACTACTTAAAAACCTTAGTACTTAAATTTTATAATAAACAAAAAAATTTTTTCAAGACAGATGTGTATATATTTCTCTGAAGTAAATCTATGCTTATTTGCAGGGTGACTGATTTTTTATTTTAAACCTCAGGTACATGTGAACTGAGTAAAATAATTCATTTAATTCTCTGTACCTGAGGTTTTTTTTTTTTTTAAGATTTTATTTATTTATCTGTGGGACGCCTAGGTGGCTCAGTCAGTTAAGCGTCTGCCTTCGGCTCAGGTCATAATCTCAGGGTCCTGGGATCAAGCCCTGCATTGGGCTCCCTGCTTAGCAGGGAGTGCGCTTCTCCCTCTCCCTCTGCCCCTTCCCTCCTTGTGCACACACTCTCTCTCTCAAATAAATAAATAAAATCTTTTTTTTAAAAGCCTTTATTTATTTGTCAGAGAGAGAGAGAGAGGATGAGCGGAGAGGAGGGGCAGAGGGAGAGAGAGAACCAGACTCCCCGCTGAGCAGGGAGCCCGATGCGGGACTCCATCCCAGGCCCCTGGAATCATGACCTGAGCCGAAGGCAGATGTTTAACTGACTGAGCCACCCAGGCGTCCCACAGATAAATAAATAAAATCTTAAAAAAAAAAAACTCAGGTACAGAGAATTAAATGAATTATTTTACTCAGTTCACATTATACAAATGGTTTGTGAAGGGTATATACACACACACACACACACACACACACACACACACACATTGAGAGATAAAGAGATATAGATAAAGATATAATATATATATTAATTTCCCTTTCCCTATAAGTGGCCAATTTAATGATTTAATATTTTTCTCGTATATTCTTATATAATGGGTATTTTTACTTTGTGTTTATGCATTTTTAATTTCCATAGATAGTGTAGTGGCAGAGATTACTGATTTTCTACAAAATTCTTTATCCCTTTATTCAATAGTAATAGAATTATACACTACATTTTCCAGGATCTGTATGGTTTGATGTGTGCATGTGTAATAGTAAACAGAAGTGATATAAAACACTTCTAGGTCTGAGCCTTTAAATATTAGGTGTTTGCATTTTTTCATTTTCTGCTGTCTGCTACCCAGATATGGAAGTGCTACAGTTTCAATTAAACAACTAACAACGATACTCCAGGGCATTGCTTCTCAAACTATTCTTCCCAGACATATCAGTCGCCTTGAAAATTGCTAGTAATTGTGAGTACTGCAAATTTTCAAGCCCAAACCAGTGCTACAAGTCAGAAACTTTGAGATAGGGTTAGCAATCTGTGTGTTAACAAACCCTAAAGGCAATTGTGATACATGTTGCAGTTTGAGAACCACAAAGAAATACCATAGGAAGGACCTGAGTCTTTGAATGAGTTTATAGCAAAGGCCAGCAAATCATTGTCTGCAAAGTTTCAGGTAGTAAAGATTTTAGTTGCCTATAAAGCAAAGTTATTCAGCACCTTCCATTCATTTAAAAACATTTAAGATGTGTTATTTGTAATTCCTACTATATGTGATAAAAATAGGCAATTATACTTGAAATATATATTTTAAATTATATTAGAATGTTTTAAATGCATATACAGACATGAAATAATAAATTGAATGAAAAATAGAAGACATGCAAATAGATATTGTGTATGTTCCAGTATATAATAAATATGTAAGCATGTAAGTACAAACAAGAAACGGTAGTTTAAAGGGAATATATTTGAGAGCAAAGTATGCTGTAAGAATGTTGGCTCGAATGTGGACATTGAACTTGACAATATTTACATGCAGTGTTATTTTATTTATTTATATTAATGATGGTCTAATCATCCAGTGAAAGGGAATACCATTATTTATATTACCACTCCTTAATTGTCAAACTTTTGTTTTAGTTCCAATTTTTGCTAGTACAAGGCACATTACAAGGGGATAAATCAACCTTATAATTAAACCTCTCTATGTTCATAAAAAAAAAACCTCTCTATGTATTCATAACTATATTTTTGGAAAAATTAATGGAAGTAGTATTATTGCGGCAAATTTTCAAACATTTTTAAATGCGCTGAGCCAAGTTAATATGGTGGAGGACTAGGGGACCCTAATTTCTCCTGGTCCCTGGAATTCAGCTATATAGTTATCAAATCATTCTGAACACCTATGAGATAAATCAGAGATCTGAGAAAAGAATTGTTGCAATTCTACAAATAGAAAAGGGACCACTTTTTGGAAGGTAGGAGGTATGGAGACATGAATCAGGGCAATATATCTGAAGACAGGGCAGAGGAGTGGGAGCTTGCTTAGGAAACTACCACAAAGTATTATATACAGGGGAGTGCAAAATTGGATCTTTTAGAAGTCTACTACAGTGGGAGACAGCCCTGGCTTAAAGGTGCTCAGGTGGCAAAGCGGGGCAGAATCCCAGGTGGGACAGCATGGTCTCAGGATCTCTGGGGTCGCAAGAAGAATGGGGGTGCCTGAGTGTGGTAGAGTTCCAGGCATCAGGGCAGGGAAGCTGGCTAAAAACAGCAAGCCCAACTTCGGCTTTCTGCTTGATGTTGCCATAAACTGTGAACCACTGCATGGTCCTGTGATTGCTCTCTGGGCGGGGGCCCAGCAAAAGGCAAAAATCCAGTGAGACCGCCCCTCCCTCTGCTGGGGGGGAATGATGTGGGTCCTGCCGCAGGAGTCTGTAAAATTTGGAGACTTGAAACTGGGTCGTGTGCCTGAGATAAAAATGCTCAGTCATAGGCTGGGTGAACATAGAGTCCAAACAGAAACCAAGGAGACAAGACTGACCAACTGTTTTTCTGTGAGTGCTCACTGAAGAGTGGGGGGTGTGAAATTTCAGCTCCAGGACTGGAGATTGGGGCACTGGTATTTTCATCCCATCTGTGCTGAAAGCCTTCAGGGAGTGAAAAAGCACCACATAGTGCAATTCCAAGCTGCTTACACTGAACCCAGCCCCCTGGCATGGGGGATGCAATTCCACCGGGGCAAGGACACCTGGGAATCAGCACAACAGGGCTCTCCCCCAGAAGACCAGCAGGAACAACTCCCTAGCACCAAGCTTACTGATCATAGAGAACTGCAAAACTTCAGCTCTTGGGAAAAGCAGTATATAACATCTGCAGGTCTTTTAAATTATTCTTTAGTCCTTGAGTTTTATTTTTTTAGCTCTTTTTTTTCAGTTTTTTAATTCTTTTTTAATTTATATAAATGTGTTATATAAATATTTTTAATTTTTGGTTTCCTTTAATTGTAATTTATTGTGTTCTTGTATATATGTTTTTTTTTTCCTATTTTGAGATCAAAAATATTTTGAGAATTCCATCCTAAAGCAACAGAATACACATTCTTCTCGAGTGTACATGGAACATTCTCCAGAATAGATCACATACTGGGTCACAAATCAGGTCTCAACCAGTACCAAAAGACTGAGATTATTCTTTGCATATTTTCAGACCACAGTACTTTAAAACTTGAACTCAATCACAAGAGAAAATTTGGAAAGAACGAAAATACATGGAGGTTAAAAAGCATCCTACTAATGAATGGGCCAACCAGGAAATTAAAGAAAATTAAAAAAAATACATGGAAACAAATAAAAATGAAAACACAACAGTTCAGAAACTTTGGGATGCAGCAAAGGTAGTCTCAGAGTGAAGTATATAGCAATACAAGCCTTTCTCAAGCAATAAGAAGAGTCTCAAATATACAAGCTAATCTTACACCTAAAGGAGGTGGAGAAAGAACAGCAAATAAAGCTTAAACCAAGCAGGAGAAGAGAAAAAATAAAGATTAGAGCAGAAATCAATGATATAGAAATAAAAAAAAAAACAAACAGTAAAACAGATCAACAAAACTAGGAGCTGGTTTTTTGAAAGAATTAAAAACTCAGTAAGACCCTAGCCAGACTTACCAAGAAGAAAAGAAAAAGGACCCAAATAAATAAAGTCATGAATGAAAAAGGAGAAATAACCAGCACCAAAGAGATACAAATAATTCTAAGAGAATATTATGAGCAATTATATGCTAACAAATTAGGCAATCTGGAAGAAAAGGATACCTTCCTAGAAACTTATAAACTACCAAACCTGAAACAGGAAGAAATAGGAAACCTGAACAGACCCATAACCAGCAAAGAAATTGAAGCAATAATCAAAAATCTCCCAACAAAGAAGAGTCCAGGGCCAAGATGGCCTCCAAGTGGAATTCTACCAAATATTAAAGAAGAATTAATACCTATTCTTCTGAAGCTGTTTCAAGAAATAGAAATGGAAGGAAAACTTCCAAACTCATCTCTGAGGCCAGCATTATCTTGATCCCAAACCAGACAAAGACCCCACTAAAAATGAGAATTATAGACCTGATGATATATCCCTGATGAACATGGATGCACAAGTTCTCACCAAGTCCTAGCTAAAAGGATCCAACCGTACATTAAAAGGATTACTCACCATGACCATGTGGGATTTATTCCTGGGCTGCAAGGGTGGTTCAACATATGCAAATCAATGTGTTTACACCACATTAATAAAAGAAAGGAGAAGAACTATATGATCCTCTCAATGGATGCAGAAAAAGCATTTGCCAAATATAGCATCCTTTCTTGATAAAAACTCTCTGCAATATAGGGATAGAAGGAACATACCTCAGTATCATAAAAGCCATATACAAAAACCCCCACAGAGAATATCATCCTCAATGGGGAAAACCTGAAAGCCTTTCCCCTAAGGTCAAGAAGACGACAGGGGTACCTGCTCTCACCACTGTTGTTCAACATAGTACTGGAAGTCCTTGCCTCAGCAGTCAGAAAACAAAAAGAAATAAAAGGCATCCAAATCGGCAAAGAAGAAATCAAACTCTCACTCTTCGCAGATGACATGATACTCTATGTAAAAAGCCAAAAAGACTCCACCCAAAATTGCTAGAACTGATAGAGGAATTCAGCAAATTTCCAGGATATAAAATCAATGCACAGAAGTCAGTTGCATTTCTGTACACTAACAATGAGGCAGAAGAAAGAGAACTCTAGGAATCAATCCCACTTAAAATTGTACCAAAAACCATAAGATATCCAGGAATAAACCTAACCAAAGAGGTAATGGACCTGTACTCTGAAAACTGTAGAACACTAATGAAAGAAATTGAGGAAGACACAAAGAAATGGAAAAACATTCCATGCTCATGGATTGGAAGAATAAATATTGTTAAAATGTCTATGCTACCCCAAAGAAATTTACACATTCAATGCAATCCCTATCAAAATACCATCAACATTTTTCACAGAGCTGGAACAAACAATCCTAAAATTTGAAACCAGAAAAGATCCTGAATAGCAAGAGGAAGGTTGAAAAAGAAAGCCAAAGCTGGAGGCATCAGAGTTCCGGACTTCAAGCTATATTTTGAAGCTGGTATCATTCACACGGTATGGTACTGGCACAAAAACAGGCTCATAGATCATTGGAACAGAATAGAAAACCCAGAAATGGACCCTCAACTCTGTGGGCAACTAATCTTCGGCAAAGGAGGAAAGAATATTCAGTGGAAAAAAAGACAGTCTCTTCCACAAATGGTTGGGAAAATTAGACAGCCACATGCAGAAGAATGAAACTGGACCACTTTCTTACACCATACACAGAATAAACTCAAAATGGATGAAAGACCTAAATGTGAGACAGGAATCCATCAAAATCCTAGAGGAGAACACAGGCCACAGCCTCTGTGTCCTCAGCTGCAGCAACTTCTTGCTAGACACATCTCTGGAGGCAAGGGAAACAAGAGCAAAAATGAACTATTGGGACTTAATCAGGATAAAAAGCCTTTGCACAACAAAGGAAATAGTCAATAAAAATAAAAGGCAACCAATAGAATGGGAGAAGATATTTGCAAATGTCTTATAGATAAAGGGCTAGTATCTAAAATTTATAAAGACTTTATCAAACTCAACACCCAAAAAACAAAAAAATTCCAGTGAAGAAATGGGCAGAGACATGAACAGATATTTCTCCAAAGAAGACATACAAATGCCCAACAGACACATGAAAAAATGCTCCACATCACTTGGCATCGGGGAAATACATATTAAAACCACAATGAGATACCACTTCACACCAGTCAGAATGGCTAAAATTAACAACTCAGGAAACAACAGATGTTGGCAAAGATGCAGAGAAGGAGGCACCCTCTTACACCCTTGCTAGGAATGCACACTGGTGTAGCCACTATGGAAAACAGTATGGAGGTTCCTCAAGAAGTTAAGAATAGAGCTACCATACAACCCAGCAATTGCACTGCTAGGTATTTACCCCAAAGATACAAATGTATTAATCCGAAGGGGCACCTGCACCCCAGTGTTTATAGCAGCAATGTTCACAATAGCCAAACTGTGGAAAGAGCCCAGATGTCCATTGACAGATGAATGGATAAAGAAGATGTGGTAGATATATTCAATGGAATATTACTCAGCCATCAAAGAGAATGAAATCTTGCCGTTTGCAATGACATGGATGGAACGAGAGGGTGTTAAGCTAAACAAAATAAGTCAGTCAGAAAAGGACAAATATCATATGATTTCACTCGTATGTGGAATTTAAGAAACAAAAGTGATGAACATAGGGGAAGAGAAAGAAAAATAAGAGAAACAGAGAGACAAACCATAAGAGCTCTTAACTATAGGGAACAAACTGAAGGCTGCTGGAGGGGAGGTGGGTGGAGAGATGGGGTAATTGGGTGATGGGCATTAAGGAGGGCACTTGATGGAATGAGCACTGGGTATTATATGCATCTGATGAATCTCTAAATTCTACCTCTGAAACTAATAATACTCTATATGTTAATTAAACTGAATTTAAAATAAAAAATTTTAAAAAATAGATGCTCTGATCTATGCTGCAAAATTGTTTTTGGGGTTTTTTTTTAAGATTTTATTTATTTATTTGACAGAGAGAGATAGAGAAAGAGGGAACACAAGCAGGGGGAGTGGGAGAGGGAGAAGCAGGCTTCCCACCGAGCAGGGAGCCCGATGCAGGGCTCCATCCCAGGACCCTGGGATCATGACCTGAGCCGAAGGCAGACGCCTAATGACTGAGCCACCCAGGTGCCCCTGCAAAATTGTTTTTGAAGAAATTATTCCAACTTCTACTTCCATAAGCATCAAATCAATACTTTCACTAATATATATATTTTAAGGGTTTACACTTCTTTTACTTCCACTTAATTTTTATTTTTAAATATTTTTCACATTTTATACATGTAAAATATATGAAATATATATGGCAACTAAAAATAGTACTATTAAGAAGAGTTTCAGTTTTCAGTGACTACATTCATGCTTTAAAAATCAAACTTATCTTTGAAATCCACAGGGTGTTCCTTGTTTTGCTCTCTAAAGCTCTTAAATTTCTTGCTCACCATTTATTTCCATTATTACCATATATATTGTATACATGTATATCTACACACCTAAATATAAATATATATTTCAATATATTTTTATAATATATTTTTCATTAAGCTAGCTTGTATATTAAAGGTTTATGCTATATTTATTATTCTATTACTTATTTTGGGGACTCAAATATTATGTTTCTTAATTTAATTCATGTAGCTATGTTCATTCATTTTAATTGATGCCTAATATTCCATTCTGGTAATATTCCACAATTTATCCATGATTTTGTTAAGCAGTGTTTTCCTAGTTTTATTATATTATCTACTTTGATACTTGGAACAATATTATGCATGTCTCTTGTTGCATAAGGAGCAAAGATTTCTCTAGGGTGTATATCTAGGAATATAATCATCAAGTCATAGTTTAGATCCATTAGCAAGCTTCCTTCTGACAAGTAACTGGTAACTCTTTAATGCATTTCAAGCATTATTAGTACTTTTTCAGATCCAGTATTTTCAGAATTAAAAAAAAATTCATCTTATCAGTTGGTTCTGAGTTACATATTCTCTATACATTGATTTATCCATCGGAACATAACCATTTCCTCATACAGAATGTACTCACATTGTAGGGATAGTAATCATTCTGAGATGCAGTACCTGGTATCTGAAGTCTTATTGATCACCATCAATAATAGGCATGTGAATAAAATTTACTTGTTCTTCTTTAACTCAATGAACTTCGTTCTACTACAGAGATAAAAATAAGCAACGTTAGCCTCTTCATTTAAGGTTTTTTATTTTATATGCACAGGTGATTTAGGGGTGGATTATTTGTGTGTGTGTGTGTGTGTGTGTACATGTGTGTAAGGTGGCGTAATGGTTAATTTGAGGTCTGTGAAGTTCAGTGGTATGAAGCCTCATGTTTTTATCTACCTTTTTCTTGAATGTGAGTACGAAAAGACTAAGCAATAGGGAAAATAAAGGAAGAAAAAGAGGAAAATCAAACCCATTAACAATTCAAAAATCTAGCCTACCAGGTAAATTCAAGTGCTTCAGAATTGTAAGCCCCAAAGTATCTTGCATCTCTCTAGCAATATAAACCAAATAAAATAGCTTCTAGCTTCATTTACCCGCTACTTTGAACATTTTCCAGAGGTTAAAAGAACATCAGAAATATGAAGAATCAGCAAGATTATGAATGAAGTAAACTAAGGGAAAACTAAGGCAATATGGGGAAAGAAAGAGAGAGAAAGAGTGGAAATAGAGGAGATGTGAAAAGATAGAGGAAAAGGAAAAAAAATGTAAATTGTCATCAACAGGAATTAGGATCCCTTTGGGTTTGTGTTGATCTCTCTTCCCAGTCAGGTGCTCCTTGTGGAGGAAGCGTTGGCTTTCTTTTGTCCTCTGCTTTCTTCTTTTGTCTTCTTTCCTCACCACTCTTTTCCCCATTCATGTAGCCATTCTGTAATTTTCATTCACTTAGGATTGTTCAGCTTCCATCCTAAAATCCTCTATTTTAGAACTGCTTGTCTAAAAGAGCATGATTTTTTAAGGATAACTGCTGTTTCCAGGTGTCTCTCTTCCCCCGCTTTTTTTTTCCCATTTCCTGTATACATACAGAAAAAATAGCCTCAGGGTCAATATAAAAATGAATTTGTATTTGTATTCAAAGTTTTAGACATTTAAAATAATATTTAGAAGTAACACTTATGAAGAAAAAAAGTTAATATTATTACTAACCATATAATTTCACCAAAGAATAATTGTTGGTTACATAAATTTCACCAATGTTAAAATTATTGATAGAAAGTAATCCCTGCATATTAGAATAGATTTCTCAACTTTGAAAATTTATTTAGGATTAAATATAAGTTTAATTTTATTTAAAATTAGTAAGATGTCTTTTCTGGCTGGAACCATGAAGGGTACAGAAGAGAAGAAAAAAAGAAGGTTCCTGCTGTGCTAGAAACCCTTAAGAAAAAACAAAGGAATTTCTTAGATTTGAAGATCAACAGTCTTAGAAAGAAGTTTGCCCAAAAGGTGCTTCGAATGGCAAGGAGGACGATTATTTATGAAAAAGCTAAGCATTACCACCAGGAATATAGGCAGATGTGTAGGACTGAAATCCAAAGGCCGGGATGGCAAGAAAAGCTGGCAACTTCTATGTACCTGGGGAACCCACACTGGCATTTGTCACCAGGATCAGAGGTCTCGGTGGTATGAGCCTAAAGGTTTGAAAGGTGTTGCAGCTTCTTTGCCTTTGCCAGATCTTCAATGGCACCTTTGTTAAGCTCAGCAAAGCTTCTATTAGCATTCTAAGGATTGTGGAAGTATATATGGCATGGGGGTACCCAAACCTGAAGTTGAAGAATGAACTGATCTATAAGCGTGGTTTGGCAAAATCAACAAGAAGTAAATTGCCCTGATAGATAGCACATTGATTTCTCAATCTCTTGGTAGACATGGCATCATCTTCATGGAGGATGTGATTCACGAGATCTATACTGTTGGAGAACATTTCAAAGAAGCCAACAACTGCTTAGGTCCTTCAGATTATCTTCTTGAGGGGGAAAGAAGAAAAAGACCACCCATTTTGTAAAAAGTGATGCTGGCAACAGGGAAGATCTGATCAATAGGCTTATTAGAAGGATGAACTAAGTTATCTACCATCATTATTTTTGTAATCTGGTCAGTTAATAAATGACTACTTTCAAATTGAAAAAATAAATAAGTAAAAAATAAAATTAATAAGACAGACAAATAATTTATCATAGAAGTGATTATCTTATCCACACATAACCCCAAAGCACCCTGATCTGCTCACCTCATTCAAGGGCTTAATTGTTTTTGAGATATAGATATAAGTAAAACATGAGCAGTGTTGGAAACAAACTTTGGAATTTCATTGAATACAAATTGCAAGTATTCTAATAAATGCAGAATACAATCTGCCTTACCTCAAACCTCAGAGTAATGTCTATCCATTCCACCTTAATAATGTTACATATTGGCACTGTAAAATATTTTCACGTTTTGAATGATACATTCTAGCCATTAATTCTCATATAAAAACCATTTAAATAAGTCACTCTTCCCATTTTTAAGTATGTCACACGGATATAAAATGTTAAATTGCTTGACCGTAGAGTCAATATCAATTTGGTAGTAGAATAATGAGTAGAATCCAGTGAACACTATTTTGTCTATTGCTTGAATAATTTACTAATGGTGATGTGCCTTTAGGAAATATAGTGAGTAATATCATTTTATGATGTCTGAGCGATGAGTTATAGAATGATAATTGTCTGTCTTATGCTCCGGAAATCCTATAATCGCTTACTTACATAGGGAAAAATAACTGGGAAATTAATGAACTATCCCTTCTTTAAATGTATCAAAGAGCAATTTAAGAGGAGAAAGTGATGCAGGCAGGCTGGGTCCAAGAGCCCAGGGGAGGGTCCAATGTGACCAGCTAAGAGGGTCCTTGGCTTCATGCAGGATAGAAACCAAACCTGAGCCAGAGAAAGTGAAGACAGTTTTTTGAACAGCATGAGTGATAGAGAATAGCAGATAGAGTTTCTGGGAGACTGGGAAAAGAAAGGAGAATGAGTTTTATTGTTGCTTGGGCCTCGGGGTTTTTACTGGAAAAAGGTCTAGGGTATGTGTTTCTTCAGGAATCCACAGTAGGGTCCAATCAAAAGTGAGTGCCAGGTGAACAATAGGTGTTATTCTATAAATTACCGAAGGTAGGGGTATTGATGCCAACATTAGCAGTGGTTTATTTGAAGCTAATGTTCTGGAACACGTTTGGGATCTGGCTCTTCTTAGGTGTAATCAGGTGTTTGGGGCCTAGGACAAAACTCAGAGAATGATTAACTTTCTTGCTTTCTCCTTGAAATGGGAACATAGCTTCTTTGGCTTATTCAGAGGCAAAATATGGAAG
Source organism: Eumetopias jubatus (assembly GCF_037043125.1). Classification (NCBI taxonomy): domain Eukaryota; kingdom Metazoa; phylum Chordata; class Mammalia; order Carnivora; family Otariidae; genus Eumetopias; species Eumetopias jubatus. The sequence continues at coordinate 167,359,174 of NW_028274809.1, read as the reverse complement.
CCAGGTAAATGGGGCCTAGCAAAAAAAACAGCAGAGATGGGGCCTTTCTCAGATGGTGTCCCTTCAGTGTTCCTAGTTCAAAAGGAAATTTTGAATATTAGATTACATTAATCTCATGAAATAATTCGTTTTCATTTGTGGAAGTAGTTTGTTTTCATTTGCGGAAGTATAGAAAAATTCCTTCTTAAAACGATTTGCTAGTTCACAACTTTTGCGTTGATTACACTTGAAAAGGGACACAAGATCATGATTAATGTCAAATGAATTCCTGTTACATATCAGGCACTTTACATATACCATCACAGTCAATGCTCACCACAACCCCTTTAGGGAAGAACTAATAAATTTATTTTCCAGTGATGAAACAGAGGTCATAAGGATTATCTTATTTGAATGAATCTAAAATTAACCTCATTCATGAAGATAGTTATCATCTTATTTCCACAAGAAACAGAAATGCTGCCAAGTGTAATTGTAAGTTGCCAGTAAACTGATACTGATTTAATAATATTACCATTGGTAGGATGGATGGGTGGGTAAAGTACCTCCTAGAAAGATCTCATATGCTGAAGCACCTGTCCAACCTCGTAAGTTGGCCAGCTAAAGCCTATTCCCAGGCTTCTCTGGTTCCCAAGCTCCTGATTCTTCTGTTAAACCTTACAGCCTCAGCTATCTTCCACAAAACAGAATGCATTTGGCATTTGCCTTTATGAGAATTTGTCTTTTCCTTGGTGGCACCACCTAGTCTTTGTTTTAGTTTTTTTTTTTTTAAAGATTTTTATTTATTTATTTGAGAGAGTGAGAGAGAGAGCATGAGAGGAGAGAGGGTCAGAAGAAGAAGCAGACTCCCTGCTGAGCAGGGAGCCCAATGTGGGACTCGATCCCAGAACCCTGGGATCATGACCTGAGCCCAAGGCAGTCACCCAACCGACTGAGCCACCCAGGTGTCCCACCACCTAGTCTTTGTAACCTTCATATGGAGGAAATCAAAGTGCATGACAGTATATTAATCAGAAAAATGGATTATGCCTGCCTCATCCTGTCAATCACTTGATAAGAGAAAACAAATAGCAGAGATTAAATCATAGACTGCTCACATGCTTCATACTTAGGATAAATACATTTCAGCTTTCAGAAAAGTCCATTATGCACTCTTTGGCTTTGATTAGCAGGGGGCATTTCATAAAGCACGAAAGACAGCTACAACTAGTAGAAGAAAGAAGAAGTGTGTGAGCATTTTCTCACTGTAGTTAAACAACTGATTTAGCCCCGTCAAGAAAAAAAAAAAAAAAATCCAGCAAAGGCTCCGACAATTATGAATGTCTTTGGCAAAAAGATGAATTTATCTGCCTGTAAAGGAGATGTCGCTTGAAAAGCCCGTGTCTGCAGCAAACAGAACAGCAGCAGAGCATAACTATAAAGAACAATCCGTATTTGCTCTTACACAGGAAAGATCCACAATTGCAACTTGATTGTAATCCTCACCTGGGAAATCTGAAATCACCACCTGTTTTCTTTGGATGCTTGTGTGACACACTCCAGTTGCTTTCTACAGAATTTAGAACATTGATTTACTCCAGTGGCTACACTTGGAGCTTTACTCAATTCAATTCATTTCCATTAAGCATCCAACTCACTAGATTTATTAGAGCTAAGCGGATTGTTGTTTATATATTCACATTTATAATCCTAAGTATACATACCACATATATTGCTTCCACCCCAAAACATATTTTCATACAAGGGTTATTCTTGTTTGTACTTCATTAAAAGGGGCAAGATATTGAACATAAGAACAGTTAGCTACTATGCATTCAGTGTAGTCTTAAGAATTTTGGAGAAAACAGAACAAGTGTGATAAAACCAAAACCACCACCACAAACTCTAATTCACTTTTTACAAGTCCCTCTAGTTCCATTCCAAACATGTTATTCTTTTATGTTCAATCATTGTAAAGTATTATATGGCAAGAATTAAAGAATGTTGATAGGCAAAACCTAAAACATAAGACTTAAGGTCATCTATGATGCCTATTATAAAGTAACCTCTGTTATTTTTAGCATTTCATCTCTACTTAAATCTGCTACTTAACCTGGTAAGGTAAACTATAACATAAGGGGCATTGCAGTGCCAGTAAAGATAGAGCCACGAAACTAGGCACATTAGTATGATCTGAACAAAACAAGTTAGCAAAAAAAAAAAAAAAAAATAGCTTGAGAACTTCTACGATACAAGCAAAAGTCTGTCAGAACCCAGATGCTTTGTGAGGGTCTCGAACATTATGCAGCATTTATAATTATATAAAACAGTCTCTACTTTTTCTAAATTTGAGAACACTACTTTAAGGATAATAATTTACATTATCAAGTGAGAAGTTTAAAAACAAATTTTAATGTGATTCTAGGATTATGTATTTATAAAATGGACACAAAAGGCAGCAATATGCTAAAAGTATAAATGTTCAACGAATATAAAATTATGTCAAAGTTTTATCCTGAGCTTGATGCAATCAAGTATATCTAACCATTTTAATCTACCAGTGAATAAAGATTGATTGTGGCTAAGGAAGGTCTTTGTCAGCTCATACTATTGGGGAATTTTAAGGATAGTTTGATTATTGTACAAAAGGCCTAAAAAAACTCAGCGTTAGTTTTTGCTAAGTGATAGTGCCATCTACTGGTTTTGTTTGTCACAATAGTGTGATGACTAAGGGCTGGAGGTGTCGGGTTTACAGACACACCTGACAGGTGTGACCTCATGAAGGTATTCCTGAACATAGATTCTGTCATTTAAGCTAAGCAACAAAAAAGAATCAACATTGTTATAAATTAATGGAAATTTCACACTTTGAAGCACTTTTATTCATTCTTAGAATAGAGAAGAGATGCTTTAACTAGGCAAAATCATTTAGTGATTTAAATTATGCTATATATATAATTTATAAACTATATATATAGCATATATATATATATCAAAAGTTCAAATGTTTAGTTAATCAATGCTCTGCACATATGGCACACTGAATGTACTTTGTGCTCAAAAATGTTGGCAGCTTCAACAAAATTCAGGGCATTTAAAAGATAAACAACAGGAAAAACAGAAAAAGGCTGCTGGCTTGAAGCTTGCGGATTGAACAAACATAATATACAGAAAAGCAGTTAACTAACAAAGTAGTTGGCTCAGGGTAGTTCCCATACATATTTTAAGATATGAATAAAGGTATGGCTGTGGAGTAGGGGGCCATTTGAAGGAGGTGTCGAATTTGAAAAGGAAGAGGCAAGAAAAATGGAGGGGATTAACAGCTTAAAAAAGGGAAAGTACAGTCCAGGATGAGATCTTGTTTGGCTTTTGCACAGCAAGCACAAATGTATCCTTCGTTCTGAGAAATACATTCTTAACAGTTCTAAAACTATTGATAGCTAATGTCCATCCTGAGCATAGGAAAATTTGTGCTCACTCTTAGCACAATAAAACGTCTAATTTGGTCTGTGGCAGTATCAAAGAGTGGTTCCCATCTACCCCACTCTGACTTTAGAGAACCCCAAATAAAATGTGTTCTAGTAATAAAAGCAGAGGAGAGATTGTTGGCTATGCAATCACAGAGTTCTGACAAGTTTATGAAACTGTTACCTTATACTCCTTATTAACTTAGATGCTTTGGAATGCAAATAATATTAGAATATCTATTTAAAGAGTAAAATACATTATTATTCACTAGAATCTATAAAAATCTATCTCAAGCTTTTAAAATATTTTTGAGCTGGACACTAGTTTTCCTAGGAAGTTCCCGGGATGCCTTTAAGGGGAGTGAGTAGCAGGCGGTGGTGTAATCATTCATTAATTTACCTGCCCTGTTCCCACACAATCAAAGTTGAACTGCTTTGGTCTGATAAGTCTGTAGGTATGTGTTTAGGTGTGTGTGTGTGTGTGTGTGTGTGTGTGTGTGTGTGTGTAGATATAGGTATAAATCTACATACATATTTTCTTTGGGCAAGTGCTCTGCTGCTAAAAATACATTTAGAAGCTTATCAATTTAAACATAACAATGTAAAAAATGGGATTTGAATGCAAAGAGGTAAAAAATATTGGGAAGAACAGCTTGGGTAGAAGTAAGGCAAGGAAAGTAGAGTATAAGCATGCTATTTTCTGTTTTTGCTTTTGCACAGCAATACATTAAACTCTTCAGTGGCTCAACATATGCCGACGTAGGCATGGACTTGGTTCAGGATCTTCCTTGGCCAACCCAGAGTGCAGGGGTCCATGTCTGTACCGGGGACATCTATCCATCCTGTTCATCCACTTGCATAGCCTGGTATTGCATACTACCTTCTAATTACGAACTGTGTGGGTCTGAAAATTTTGTATCTCTAAACAAAATAATAGTTTTGCTTGGACAGGATTTAGGCCTTACCTCCTTTGAATTACTCATAACAACAAACATAATGTGATGCTGGTAGTTTGTGGTGAATATAAATAACATCCACAATTCCTCTCTGTTTCTTTCCCTCTCTCAAACACTCACAAGCACATACACACGTTAGTTCATTATTGTCATAGAAACGGACAAGTGTATTAACAGGCTTTATTCAGAGTAGGAAATGTAACAGGAGAGAAGATCTGTGCAGAGATGATTGCACACATAAGAAATCAGAGTGTTTCAAATTACACCTATAAAATATCAGTCTGTAATTGTTAGAGTGACAAAAATTAGACAGGTTATGGGAAGGATCTGAGACTAATATGACCCACATGCTTGATGGAAGGAGTGGACACTGGTAAATCCAATTTGCAGAATTATTTGGCAGTAGTTAACAAAATTGAATATGATCTATGCATACCCTATATCATGCAGTTCTTTTCCTTAACGTATACCCCAAAGCAATGTTCAACATGCCCTTGAGGGGACATGTACAAGGATAGCTAGTGCTTACTTGTTTTGTTGGTAGAGAATTGAAACAACCTGAATATCTATCCCTGAGAGAGTGGGCATGCAGAAAGGGATGGATGGATATCAGAGAATATCATGCAGGAGGTGCACATAGAAGTGCTGGTAGATCTAAAATATGTAATTGAAAGAGAATTTAATCTACAAAAATCACAACATGTATGTGAATTTAAAATACATATGCAAAACAGTGATATATTTTCTATGTAAACATATACAATTGCAAATATTTTCGCCAAACAGTGAAAAATGAGGATGGAAGGAAATATACAAATAAATGAATAAAAGAGGTTTGGACTGATGGCAACAATGTGTATCGTTGAGGAGTGTGATTAACTCATGCTTATGCACCGGATACCTAACTAGGAAAAGAAGAAAGATTAGAGTAATAGCTTTCAAAAGGATGCACTATATAGAACATGAACATATTGGAACTTGAAGCCAACGTTAGGCTATTTGCTGTTTTTGTTTACCCCATTAGAATGGGAAACCTCTGGGTCTCAGATTTCCTGATGATTTCTGTAAGAACCAACCTTTTCCATCCATACCTTAGACAGGTCTTTTCTAATGCCAAATTCCTTGTAAGTTCAATTCTATACCTGCTGTTTCATTTCATATCCCAGGAATGAACTTTGTGAAAAAAGTCCCCTTAGACTGGGGGAAGTGACAAAACAGTGTGGCCTGAGTCAAGGCCATGTCACATTCAAGAACTCAGTGTCCACCTTCTTTTTTCTACAGTGTCACATTTGTCACAAGCATAAAGAAAATATTTTACCTGTTTATCCATCATTTTGGTGATTTTCCCCAGAATGAAAAAGTCTTAAACAGAGGAGGATTCCAACTTCAGTTGTATTCAGGCCATGGACAGACATTTCTTGTGTGTACAAGCAACAAAGGAAATAAACAGCAAGTCAAAAATAGAATGTTTTTATTTCTGTCTCTGTAACTGGCAAACTACATACTACAGATGTAGAAGGCCTACTCTTCACTTTTACTTCCTCATCATTAAAGATGAGGTGATTGACATAATGAACATAGCTCTAATTCAGTGAAGGGAGACTAAATTAAATATAAAACAAAGAAAAAATATTGTAATATTAAGCTAAATAGTTATAAGCCCAACCTGATTATTGCATATGAGCAGAATTTCAGGATAGGTAAATTGTAAGATGGTCTTTTCCAGGTTATAGATGTAGGCCTGTTCCCAAATCTGTTAATTAACTAGTCTGGACAGTTTTTAACATTGGGGTGTTATCAATGCTGACCAAAAAAAATGTTAACCGACAAGTCAGATTTTCTACATTCTATAGTTTAGAATAAATTACTATTCAGTTTATCTAATGAAAAATAATGAACATATTTAGAGTATAATTTTATTTTTGTAGAAGCTGCTTCTAAGCTTTGACATTATTTATCTTTTGTGTTGGCTATATGAAGACCAGACTATGATTACACTAATGGTCAGGAATAAAAATAATGCTGCTTCTCCACTGACCCGAGGAACATTCACATCAAGTCCATTTTCATAAATATTCCCTTCTTTAATAAAAGCATGTACCATGATGGGAAAAGAAAAAGACAAAGAACAGAGCCATAATTATCTTTAAAACATTTGGTGGAAAGTTGATATTCTGCTGAGGGTAAGGTACCATGGCAATGCATACAAACATATATCAACTCATATTTTTAATGTGTTTAACATATAGTAACTCACTGCTGTTTCACAACAATAGGAAATAGGAAGGAGACCTTTTTTACTTCTATTTTATAGATGTGGAAACTGATTCTGTTAATTTGTGATTCAAATTTCTAAATAGTAGGTCCTAAAAGTAAACTTGGTTATATTTCTTCTGACTCCAGAGACTAACCATGCTGTGCATAGTCTTATGTTTAAACTAGCCATCATGAAGTGAGAATCACGAAAAAGATCAAGAAGATACAGGCTGTATAGGTAAAAACAGTAATTTGATAAAATACATGAAATACCGCACAATCAAAATTAGACTTGATTATGAGGGCACAGAGGGTCATTGTAGAATTTAAAGCAGAGAAGAGATATGTGAAAGCCCAGTTTTGAAAGATTAATCTAGCAGAACTATATCAAGTAGATTGAGATGGAAAAGACTTTGAGAGAACAAGAAAATAATATGGTCATAAGAGCCTACCCTGTGGCAGAGGCAAGCTAATTAAGGAGAAAAGAAAAAATCCGTATATATTTTAATTAATAATTTAATAACATAATGGAATCAGGTAATTAATATAAGTAGGTTAAGAAAATGAGGGGTAGTGATAAAATTATGTCTGAAAATATTCTTTTTGTTGCATAGGCAATATTCTAAAAATAATGCTTTAGTTATGTTTCAAATGCTTAATTAACTTTTTTGTCCAAAGAAAAAGATATTAATGGATTGATAACAATGGTTCCCATCTAAAAAGTATCAAAAAGATTAGTGGATGAGAGGATTATAAATAGAATTTCATTTAAATGGAGCATGCTAGTGGTTAGTAAGCTGTTGACTTGGTAAACGAGTTTTAAGAAAGGGAAAACAAAATGGTTTAATGGATACGTGTACAATTTAATACTTGGATGAGGTTGCATATCGGATGAATGTATGAGTGGATTTCACTGATGTCAATTTTTAGTGTGTGTGGTTGTTAGTTTTTTTTTTTTAATTGTAAAACACACAGATTTCCCATTTTAACTATTTTAAAGTGTGAAATTCAGTTGTGCGGCTGTTATTGCCATCTAAATCCAGAAACGTTCCATTACCCCAGAAGGAAACTACACCCATTAAGCAGTCACTCTTCACTCTCTCCCACTACCTCCCCCACCCCACCCCACCCCCACATCCCAGGCAAACATTAATCTGCTTTCTAGGCCTTTGGCCTTTCCTACTCTGAATATTTTACATAAAATAAATCATACAATAAGTATGTGGCATTTTGTGTCTGGCTTCTTTCATTTAAGATATATTCAAGATTTTTCCATGTTATAGCATGTATTAATCTTCACTCTTTTTATGGCTGAATAATATTCCACTATATGGATATACCACCTTTTCTTTATCCATTTTTCAGTTGCTAGACATTCAGTTTCTACCTTTTAGGTATTGTGAATAGTACTGCTATGAACATTTGTTTACATGTTTTTGTTTAAACATCTTTCAAGTCTTTCATTCTTTTTTTTTTTTTTTTAAAGCTATTTGAGAGAGAGAATGAGATAGAGGAAGCATTTGAGCGGGGAGGGTCAGAGGGAGAAACAGACTCTCCACTGAGCAGGGAGCCCGATGCGGGACCCGATCCTGGGACTCCAGGATCATGACCTGAGCTGAAGGCAGTCGCTTAACCAACTGAGCCACCCAGGCACCCAAGTCATTCATTCTTTTTGAGTAAATTTTTGTGTATGCTGTAAGATAGAGTCCAACTTCAATCTTTTGCTTGTGAATATCCAGTTGTCTCAGCATCATTTGTTAAAGAAACTATTCTTTCCCCATTGAAAGGTCTTGGCACCCTGTTGAGAATCAATTGACCATAGATGTATGGATTTAGTACTGGACTCTCAATGTCTATCCTTATGCCAGTACCACACTGTTTTGATTACTGCAGCTTTGTAGTAAATTTTGAGATCCGGAAGTGTGAGTCTTCCAACTGTTTTCTTTTCTTTTGAGACTGTTTTGATAATTCAGAGTCCCTCATATCCCGTGTGAATTTGAAAATAAGCTTTTCCATTTCTGCAAAATGGCCACTAGGATTTTGATAGAGATTACATTCAATATGTTGATGAATTTGAGGAATATTATCATTTTACTGATATTAAGTGTTTCAATACATGAACACAAGATACCTTCCTGTTTATTTGTGTATTATTTAATTACTTTCACCAGTGTTTCATACTTTTCAGCATATGAATCTGGCAGCTTCTTAAATTTATTCCTAAGCATCTCTTTTTGATTTAATTGTAAATGGAATTATTTTCTTGATTTTTTCTTTTTAGATTGCTCCTTGCTGCCGTATAAACGTACCACTGATTTTTGGTGTTGATCTTGTGTCTTGCAACTTTGTTGAACTTGTTTATAAGCTCCAATAATTTTTAATTATTTAGGATTTTCTATATTCAAGATCATGTGATCTGTGAATATAAATTTACTTCTTCATTTCCAATTTTGATGCCATTTATTTTTTGTTCTTTGCTAATTGCTATGACCAGAGCTATCAGTGAAAGTGGACAGCCTTATTCTTCTTCCTTGTATTAGGGAAAAAAGCTTTCAGTTCTTCACTGTTTAGTAAGATGGTAGCTGTGGGTTTTTCCATAAATGTCCATTATCATATTGAGGAAATTCCCATCTCTTCTTAATTTGTTGAGCATTTTTATCATGGACGGTGTTAGATTTTCAAATGTTCATTCTGCAATAAATGTTTATTGACAAATGTTTAGTTCGATTGAGATGATCATGGGTTTTTTGGGTTTTTTTCCTTCACTCTATAAATGTGTTGTATTACACTGATTTTCATGTTAAGCCTCCTTTGCATTCCTAGGATTAAAAAAAACAACAACACTTGTTCATGGTGCATTATCTTTTCTTAAAAAAAGATTTTATTTATTTATTTGAGAGAGGGAGAATGAGAAAGAGCATGAACGGGGTGGGGAGTGGGGGGAGGAGGTGATGTTGTAGAGGGAGAGGGAGGAGCAGGAGTAGACTCCCCACTGAGCAGGACCCCCTCCCCAACCGGCAACCATGACCTGAGCCAAAGGCAGCTGCTTAACTAACTGAGCCACCCAGGCGCCCCTATGGTGTATTATCTTTTAATGTGCTGCTGAATTTGGTTTCCTAATACTTTATTGAGGATTTTTACATCCAAACTCATAAGTGATATTTGTCCATAGTTGTTTTTTTTTTAATTTTAATTTTTTTTATTGTTATGTTATGTCCATAGTTTTATTTTGCTGTATTTTTGTCTGGCTTTTGTATCAGAACTCAGAATGACTTCGGAAGCATTTACTCCTCTTCTGTTTTTGGGGTCAGAGAAGGATTGGTATTAATTCTTCTTCATTTGGTGAAATTCACCAATGAAGGTAGATGATCCTGGACATTTTTTTTTTTTTTTTGTCACGAAGACAGAAGCAGAAAGTTGGAGTGTATATTTTGATTATGGAGGTAAAGGCTATGAGCCAAGGAATGCATCAGACATTAGAACCTGGGAAAGCCAAGGAAATGAATTCATCCCTGTGGTTAGGCTCCAGAAGTAGTGTAGTCCCGCTGATCAATTTTAGACTTCTGATTTCCAGAATTAAAAGAGAATAAAGTTGTGTTGTTTTAGGCCACTAAATCTGTAGTAGATTGTTACAGCATCAGTAGAAAACTGATAAAGCAGATATTCCACTATACTTCAAAAATAAGTAGACTCATCCTGCTCCTCAGCCAGTAACTTCTAGTATGTTTTCATTGGGAGTTTGGTACTAATTACACCCTATCATCTATGCGCTATGAAATTACTTCCCTCCTTCAGTCTCTTTTTAAGTCTCTTTTAAGTGTTTATATCCCCATTAACAGGATATAAATACCATATCTTGTTCTCTGAGAGGCTGTTTCTATAGCAAGTTATTTAAGGAGTATTGATTATGATGTCAAACACCCTGAGCTTTAATCAGAGCCTCAGTACTTGTTTTCCGACTTTGGCAAGTTTACTTAACCTCTTCATGCCTCAGTTTTATAACTAACCAAATGAGAATAAAAACAGTACTTGCTATAAAGGATTGTTCTTAGGATTATATGAGATAAATACATAGATATTGACACATAGAATCTATTTAAGGAATGCTGTCTTATTTTCTGTATCTATGAAGACAAAATTTAAATTACTTTAAATTCTCTTTTTTAAAGATTTTATTTATTTGAGAGAGAGAGAGCACGAGTAACATGTTTCCCTAACTCTAAAAATAGTGAAAATATATTTAACTGAATTTTGTGTTCTATTCAAGTAAACAGAAGTACTTGAAAGCTTTTATCCATTATCCCTTTTTTGCATATTATTTCTATATTACCTTGTCTTTCTTTTACTTTGTTTAAATTTTTAATTTCCTCATATTCCTTTGGATAACTATGACTATATATATGCCTTTACTTATGTATATATATATGTATTTATGTGTGTATATAATATCTATATATATTTTATGTATATGTGTGGGTATCTTTATGTTTGTACACATATACACATTTTATATATTTTTGTATATCTATATGACCTAATTATATCTGTCTATCTATGATAGAATAATTATTAATGTCCTGCCTGGATTTTACTTGTCTTAATTTTGCTATTTGCTGGTAAGTATAGGATGGTAAAATTTTAGGTAACACTTGAAAGCAAAAATAGTTAGATACATTTATTTTGTTGTAAAATGCATGGTACTCTACCAAAGTATATGTATTTGACTTTATCTGTTTACTTTTTAAATGTTTTTCAGGTCATTTTAATATAGAGAAATTCAAAAGAAAAGATAAACTGTTAAAACCATACAATTACAATGTAAAAGGCATATTCAAACTTTTAAAATAGTAATACTATAAGACAGGAAATTCATGAGTTTGCAGGAAATGAAAAATATTAAACTGAATAATGGCAATTTTTTAATGTTGTGGTAGTAATTTAGGAATAAACAGACTAATTATAATCTTGGTCACAAAGATACATTTTATCATTATAATATAATTGGACAAGCATAATCTGTGGTTTTTAGTGGTTTTTAAATGTCCGTTAAAGTCCAACACATAAGCAGAAATGTATAAGCATTGAATACTTCTTATGAAAATAAATCATTAGAAAAACTTGATCAAGTGAACCAAAGAAATCTGACATTCAAGTGTTCCCTTTACAATGAGCTTATTCTTTAAAAATAAGGACACATTTTTCACGATGGCTCACAGATGAATAAATTTGCCCAAATCCTAATCTTGAGAGAACCATGATGATAAAATATGTATTAAATGTTATTTTTACTTTCTTAAATCCTATATTAATCACGTTGTCTAAAATTAGAAAAGGAACAAATATTATTGTTAAGAAGTTTAAACATGCATAAAATTTGTTTTTATGCCTTTAAATTAGACAAGATTAAGTGTCGTGTTTATTTAAACATTGAATAAGCTGAATTAATTACAGAGTGTGTGCTAAAAGCTTCAGGCTGCTTTTCAAGTCAAAAATGATTTTGCCTATTTGTAGGATGACATTTGGCTTTTACTTTTCTTAAACAATCACTAAGCCAAGTTTAAAAGGTGAATGAACTAACGAAGTGCAGATAGTACAAAATATTACAAAGTCAACACATCAGTTCTTCTAATATAGACCTCATTTATCTGAAAAAGAATTAAGGGAATTGGAAACATTAGTATTAAAAAGGTCTAAACTAATAATAGAATACAGATATTCAGAGTTGACAGCATCTTGTTAAAAGAAAGAGAATCATTCAAAATAGAAAGCATTGTTTTAGCTATGTAGGATATTGGAATCTATAAGAAAACTCATGAAATATGCCCACACTGATTAAAAAGACATTTAAACATTTTCATTTTATTTTCTTCAGAGGGTAGGAAGTTGGTGGAATACTGACTCTCCCCAGCCACTTGGGGACATGTCATGCAGTCATTAAGTAAATGCCTCAAAGAATGTACCCAGCCCTCTGTAGTAATGGACAAAAGATCCAGAATATTTTTAATATTATATTTTAACATTTATTATATTTAATATTAATATTTTAAATAATATTTTTAAATATTCTTACAGTGAAAATTATATTACCTAATCATTATATTTAAACTTGTTTCTTGTTTGATTTATCTTGAAAAATAAGTAAAAACCAGTACTACCTTATTTTTTTTTATTTTTTTTTATTTATTTATTTTCCCTTTTACCTCATTCTACCTCCAATTTGGTGACACCATTTCTTTAATCATTTTCCAAAGATTATTGTCTCCAAAATTGTTCATTTGGAAATCGTATCATGAGACGATTTTGTGAGTTATAATATTTTGAGTTTTATCTGTGGTGTTCAGAGTTTTTTTTTTTTAAGATTATTTATTTGAGAGAGAGAGAGAGTGTGTGCATGTGGCGGGGAAGATGGTGCAGAGGAAGAGGGAGAGAAAGAATTTCAAGCAGATTCCCAGCTGAGCATGGGTCCCGAAGCAGCCCTCACCAAAATTAAGAGTGGGACATTTAACCAACTGAGCCACCCAGGCGCCCCTGTGGTGTTCAGAGTTTTGATACTCTTTCATTTTCTTGCCACAAACAACTGTTACCCTTAATTTACCCTGGGTCTTATCAGCAAGTCCAATCCCCAAGGAAGAATATCAGACCCAGCACTTTCTCAAGGTAAGCTGTTGATTTAAAGGATTTTTTTAAAGATTTTTTTATTTATTTATTTGAGAGAGAGAAAGTGAGAGAGAGCAGGAGCGGGGAGGGCGAGGGAGAAGGAGAAGCAGGTTCCCCACTGAGCAGGGGGCCTTGATCCCAGGACGCTGGGATCATGACCTGAGCCAAAGGCAACCATTTAACCAACTGAGCCACCCAAGTGCCCTGGTCTAAAGGCTTATCACATCCACTTATACTTTAGAATTTTTTTTTTTTTTTTAAGATTTTATCCATCCATTTGACAGAGAGAGACACAGCGAGAGAGGGAACACCAGCAGGGGGAGTGGGAGAGGGAGAAGCAGGCCTCCCGCTGAGCAGGGAGCCCGATGCGGGGCTCGATCCCAGGACCCTGGGATCATGACCCGAGCCGAAGGCAGACACCCAACGACTGAGCCACCCAGGCGCCCCTCTAGAATTTTGATTATTGAAAAACCTATCCAAACTCTTGATATATTGACATAAACATGATTGAGCATAGAAATATGGTAAGACATAGTGTGTTTTCCTGGTGCTTTTTCGTACTTGAAGTCAAAAGTTTACCATAGGATATTAATAAAGTAGAAGAAAATCTTATAACCAGTTCTTGTCAGTGATTCTTAATGTTTGTATAAAAAAATATTTTAGGAATATTCTGCCATGTCTTTGGCAAAGACTGAACTATTATATTTATAAATTAATCCATGTGTGTCTTAAATATTGTGAGATCAGGATATTTGTTTCCAACTGTCCATTAACTCTCCTAAAAAGAGTAGCATTTCTAATAACTCTTTTCTCATCAATTTTTTTTTTTTTGCTAATCTTAAGGAAATGGTAATCCTATTCTAATACATGAACAAAGTCGATTTAAAAAAAACATTAGGAAATATTTAAACAATTAAATTGATATCATTCACTGGGCAATGAAGGAAACAGAGTTGATAAAGCACCGTGGCTTTATCAGCTTCAGTGTCTCATGCTTTCTTTGGTTAGCATGAATATAAAAATTCTTCAAGCAAGTAAAATTCTTCTTCTGAGTAAATTCAGTGACTGCTTCACTGCATAAACTCTGTAACATTCCTAAGTGTTTTTTCTTTTCTTCTCTTTTCTTTTCTTTTCTCTTCTCTTCTCTTTTTTTTTCTTTCTGGTCTATCTATCCATCTTAATTGTGATCTGAGGGAATGTTACATAACTGAGAATTTTTGTTTAATGGTATGTAATTTGGATAAGAGTATTGTTTTCTTTTGCTTCACAGTTGGGGGGATTTTCATTAATGAAATAGTTTGGATTCTCATTTTCTGTTTTCTTTTTATAGTAGTGGTTTATGGATGTTTTCTTCTATTTTCTCCTCATTTTGTAATGTGTTATTTTTATGGGTCAGCAATAACATTTAAATGCAGACAGGGTGAGGGTTACCAAGTTTCATCTCTATTCTTATACACCCCTCATTGTATAACCACTGAAACCATTATTATAGAATGTTTTATGAAATACCCCAAATCTTTTTCATATAAATGTTTTTTTTATTGGTGGGAAGGCATCACTTTATGAACCATAATAAACAAATAGTACTTTATACAAAATAAAATGTTCTATATACTGCTAAAATGTATATCTAGAAAATAAGTAATAGAGTTCCATTTTATACATCTTAAAGGGTAATAATTACAGTAATACATAACTAAATGAAAACTCTAAACACATGCTTTATCATTATTATATGAACAAAACTATTTGTATCTTATATTTATATAAATAATTCAATAAATAATATAAAGTACAAACTTCCTTAGTTTTTTCCCCAAATAACGTTAGAATCTCAAGTCTGTCCTAGTACTGTACCTGTATAATATGTGTCTAATAACTTACATAGAAAAGAATCTGAGTCAGTATCAACTTATTAATGTCTAAGCATTTATTTTTTTTAAGATTTTATTTATTTATTTAAGAGAGAGAGAATGAGAGATAGAGAGCATGAGAGGGAAGAGGGTCAGAGGGAGAAGCAGACTCCCTGCTGAGCAGGGAGCAGGATGCGGGACTCGATCCTGGGACTCCAGCATCATGACCTGAGCCGAAGGCCGTAGCTTAACCAACTGAGACACCCAGGCGCCCCTAAGCATTTATTTTTAACATACTGTATTCCAGATGTGGTGTAGGCAATACATGACTAAATCATAAAGCTTGCTAAATGAGTTAATATTTCTCTTCTACAAAGTATGAAATGTTTCTAGATTCATTCAAAAATTATATGAAAGAAGAAGATAACAGGAGAGGAAGAAAAGGGGAGTATGTCAGAGGGGGAGACGAACCATGAGAGATGATGGACTCTGAAAAACAAACTGAGGGTTCTAGAGGGGAGGGGGGTAGGGGGATGGGTTAGCCTGGTGATGGGCATTGAGGAGGGCACGTTCTGCATGGAGCACTGGGTGTTATGAACAAACAATGAATCATGGAACACTGCACCAAAAACTAATGATGTAATATATGGTGATTAACATAACAATAAAAAAATTAAAAAAAAATTATATGATCAGTATTTCTAAAAAGATACTTAAAGTATATTATACCAATATAGAAAAGAACACAGAGTAAAGAAAATATGGGCTATACTAAGCAGCTTGAAAGAACTCTAGGTCACATTTTTAGGAGGCGAGTCAAGGCTATCCATGACTTACTGGAAACTCTCTTATTGATTTCTTCATTAATGACAGGGTACTATTGAGCTTCTAATGTTCATCCATTTTTTTTTCCGCCATCCATGCATTTAGTTAGGAAAACATATTATGTGACAAGCAAATGACTAGAAGCTGATAATAAACAGGCATAACTCTCACTCTTTATCTCTCTTTCTCTGTCTAATTGGCAATCTAATAATAATATCATAGTGTGGTAAGAATTATAAAATGTAGATGCATAGGGCAATGTACTGATAAGGACTGGCATGTTTTATTCAGATGGAGGCTTGACTAAGCCAAGTCATGGACTATATCACGACTGAAAAACAGAAACTAAACCAAGCAGATGGAGAACTGACAGAAAAAGTATGACATTCCAAAGATGGGGAAGAAGTTCAAAAGATGGAAGTGAGAAAGAACATGGCAGATTCAGGGAACTACAATTATTTTTGCATGCTTTAAGGGTAGGGCATATGTGAATGAGCAGATCATAATACTTCAAGGATACTTAGCTGTGCTTATTTCAAGGATTGCTACCAGTACTTCGTACTTACCTGTCCTAGATGATTTTACTTCAGGAAACTCTTTGCCATCCCCTGAAACTACATCTTGTTTTGAGCCATGCTGTTCCAGTGTCCCAAATTCTCACTTTGTCATTCAGGATATCTTTTTTTGTTTATGAGTTTATTCCTTCTAAATGACAGAATGTGCAGAGATCTTAGAAAATGATGACCTTAATTGGTCACAGATAGTTTTGTTAAATCCTAATTTCTAGAACATTATATCCCTTCTTGAAATGTCTGTGTGTATCTGAAGATAATGATTCATTTATCCTTTCAGGCCCAAATCAGAAAGGTCGACTTTTTTAAAGACACAAGACAAATCATAGTGCTCAATTATATGCACGCAATGAATCATGGAACACTACATCAGAAACTAATGATGTACTGTATGGTGACTAACATAACATAATAAAAAAAAAAGAAAAAGCCAAAGTACTCAATTATGGTGCGTTTAATATTACCTCCATACACCAACTTTCTTTTCTTTCCCTCTTTTTAAAAATTATTTAACTCCTTTATATGAATATTAAAGACTGAACCATAGGTCAGTCAAAATGATAATATACTTACTATTATCGTCTCATTGAATCTGCACAGAAAACCTGTACATGGATAATAATATTTAATGAATGGAGAAATTGAGGCTCCAAAAGGACAAGTGACTTTGATGATGCCGAGCCATTAAATAACAGAGCCAAGAATCAAACCCAATTCTCTCTGATGACAAAGGTAATTTCATTTCAACTATTATTACATGTTTTTTACTACTTTTCTAAAAACTCTGTTGCAATGTGTGTCTTACAAATAGGAGTTTAGATTTTTTCTTTACTTGACTAAATTATATCATTTATTCTTAACCTAACAGAATCTAATTGCTCCTCTTATAAGTCAGATCTAAAATAAGAAAGACATTCTGGAAACTAATTATTGTAAACTCCAGGTAATAAAGTTTCAGAGGCCATGATTCTGATAAATCTAGGTATTAGTTCATAGTTTGAACTTGGTGAGTTAGAGATGAGGTTTTTCTTCCCCTATAATCACTTACTTCAGCTATGCTCTGCTGAACATTCGATTCCCTTTCTTTAATAGTCTACCAGACATGTTCTTCCTGTCTCTCCATCCATTCTCCACCTTTGCCCTACTGATCTCTTTCAAGGAATTGACTTATATAGACTAAACAGTCTCTTGACCTCTGGCTTCCAGTCTGGCTGGATATTGGAAGCTAAGTGGGAGAGCAGAGGTAGGAGAATGAGAATAAGGTTCATGCACTTATTTTCCAGCTCGCCCTTGACTGAAGGGTGAGTTCTAGTAGCCATGCCCTTCCTCTACCCTTCACATTTGAGTTAGTAACGGTTTTGCCATTATTAATCCAGACTACTCCACTCGCCCGGTGTGTGTCTCTCTCTCTCTCTCTCTTTTTTTTTTACAACCTGTCCATGCTCTTGTTAATTATCTAACTAATTCTCCAGAAATTATAACAAAGTAGTGTGTCATCATTTTTCTCTTAGGACCTGACTGATAAAAATAACTTGGCAGAAGATCCCACAACTTTCTGACTAGTTTTATACATTAAAATAGTCCCTGCTATTCACTTTAACTCCAACTCTTTTCTCCTTAAACATGTTAGGTGGAGAAGAGGGTAACAAAAAAGGACAGGCATTCTCCATTGGTGTCATAGCTTACTCTTGGGTTGACTGTTTCCCCATACCAACTGGCTGCTACAGGCACCATCTACATACTAGCCCCAGTAGTGCAAAGGTGGAAAGAGATCTACCCCTAACAACCTATATTAACTCAACCAACTGGTCACCCCAAACCCTCTTGTTGCTGTGATTCTCACCCAGCAGGTTTCTTTTCTTCTTCTTTTACAGATTTAATTAATTTATTAATTAATATAATTAATTACAGAAGGAGAGAGAGCACAAGTAGGTAAAGGGGCAGGCAGAGGGAGGCTCCCCACTGAGTAGAGAGTCCCATGTGGGGCTCAATCCCAGGACCCTGAGATCATGACCTGAGCCAAAGGCAGCCACTTAATCAACTGAGCCACCCAGGTGCTCTCCATCAGGTTTCTCTAAAATGTTTAGTTGGAGCTCTCCCTATCCCTACCCTTTATTTGATTTGCTAGTTATATATGGGGAGAAATACTCAAACCTTATGCTGATGGCTTATGAGCAATGATTGCTTCTCTTGCCTCAGGCTATGATATATGAAGCCTGGAGAAGCAGATATAAACTTTGGCTGGGAGGACTTTAAAATTCTGAAAAAGGTGTCTTCCCAGATTATTTTCAGTTTTTTTCTTTTCTTTCTTGCTTTGATTTTATTTTTATTTTTGGAATCTGGGATATTTAAAGTCATTGTGTTTTTACCATGGATCATACATTATTGTTGATGCAATAGAAAAAGTTACCCTTATTATATAGTTACAGTCACAAAGAAAGGAATATACCATTCATTATAGCCTCTCAAGAAGTATTTATTAAACTAAAGACACATGTACTTCTTTCCCATAAAATGTATGTAAAAATGATATGTGATAGTCCATTGAGTGTTCAAATGGCTAAGAACAAATTTTTATAGCAACATTAGTATTTCAATATGAGTGACAGGTGTATAAGAGATTATTAAACTTTTTAAAAATGTATTTGAAAGTTGTAATAATGAATGGTTTTATAAGTATTAAAAGTTCAAAACAAATATATCTATCACCACAAACTGTAGATCTGAAATCCACATTGGTGATCCTCTTCCTACTACACTTAGAATAAAATTCAAACCCTTTAACTGATCTAGCCCCTGCCTGGCTTACCACAGTCTCTCTGCCTCATTTTGCTCCTGCTATACTGGTAATTCTTTTAGGTTAATGAAAAAGCCAAGTTCTTTCTTCCTGAGATAATTTGCCATACTTGGAACTCCTTGGTAACATTCTTATTCCCGTTCCTTATGCAGCTGGCCCCTTGTCACTCTTCAGATTTCATCCTAAGTAGTACCTTTTCCCAGTGGTTTTCTATGATCAGTGTGTCCAAAAAAAGCTCCCACCACTCATATAATTCTCTTTCAGAGCATCCCGTTTTCTCCCTCCATAATCTGTACCACTGCTTCTAATACTATATTGCCAGATCTTTCAATGTATTAACATTCTCTGTTTTACTCACCTTTTATTCCTGTCATGCCTGGTATGGAGAAGATGCCCAAAAAGTGCTTGATGCATGATGAAATCTAGTTTGAATAAATCTGAATGAATAAGTCTAGCTCTTTGCTTTCAAATAAACAATAGAAGTGGATTGTGGTAGATGAAGCATTAGATCCAACTCTAAGATACTTTTTACCCATGAAGTTCTAGTGAAATGTTTTATGCTCTGGCATTTTAATGTTGAGTAAGTTTTATGCAAACACCATCATTGTCTCTAAAATAGTTTGTATTTGATTAGCCTCCAGTGTAGTTATTAATAAAACTATCACAGCTGTTTCATAATGTCTTTATTAATCCCATTAACTTTGAGTTAACTCGGATCTTCAGAAAACAAACACAAATAAAAGAATTCCCAACAGAATATTCAGTTGCAATGTTAGCAAATACCAAAGAAATCAGTCAAGACAGCAGTTTACTCAAAGCTTCATTTATAAAGGTATAATCAACAACATTTCTTAATCCCTTTGTCAGGAAGAAAAAATGTTCAATTTGTTTTCTGACCACTTGCTCAAGTACCAAACACCTGTACGGTGTAGATATAGCATTAATCATTCTACCATTCATCTATGTCTTTTCTCAGTGTTTTTATCTTGCCATTATCGTTCTCAGCTTACCTTCTCAAGACTTTTTCTGTGACTTATGAGGGGTTTACGTTTCATGTAAGCTATATATGTATATATATATATACATACACACTGAAACAATACACTGTTGAGATCACATTTTTCATTAAGAATGTGTTCAAGTACAGTTTACTCATATTGAATATTTACACAGTTACGGGTCATTTGGTTATTCTCCTATTAGTAAAAGAATATATTCCAGTATTTGAAAATCTCACTTCACACATAAGTTTAATTTTGACTAGAGATAAAAATAGCAATTGAATAAAGAAAATTATTAGAAACTTAAAGCCTCTGACCTTGAAATGGTAGAGAAAAATAATCAGCTCTAAAAACAAGGAAACAAACAACAAGCTGTAAAAACAATCAGGAAAACAATGAAATATAGTATGTAAACAAAAAGAGAATGCTCTGGAAGTTAATGGTGAAAATAAAAGCACACATTAGTAGCACAGAATGTGTGAGAGAAGGGAAGAAAATAGAGTAAGATTTAGGTAGATGAAAGGATAATACAGAAGGTAAGAGAAAAAGGAAATGAGGCACAAAATGGATCTGGTCGGAAGCAAAAGGCAAAATTGGGGAAGGGAAAAAATAGAGAAAGAAGGTAAAAGTATAAAAGAGAAAGTAATATAAAGAAAAGACTAGAGGAAACCTATAGAGGAACGAAGTAAAGTGTAAAGGGAGACTGAAAACAATGAAGAAAATGTTCACCCAAAGAACAGTTACACATATTCATTAAATATGACCATTATATTTTATATGCTGTAGAATAAATAGCCAAGTCCCTGGTTACTCCTGTGGTACTGGAGCCATAAACACAAATCCTAAAGGAGCCTCACAAGCAATAAAATTAATGAGACATCTGGTACAGAGAATATGCTTCCAGCTCTGGTCAATTGATGCCATTGTAGGAATGCAACCAGTGTCTCCAGTTCTTCTTATCTTTCAAGAGTAAATGGGCTTGTTTGACATTTTATGCCTACCGTAAATCTATTCTTCTCTTTTTCCTTGCAAATAAAGATGATGATTTTCGGGGGACAGCAAATGCTCAACTCTAGTCATTATTTTCTGGGTCTTTTCATCTAGAGCTAGCCATGTGAATCTAGTGATTCACTAGGGAGAGTAAATCCCCTGTACTAGGTTCTGGGCCTGTGGCAAAGCTTTTGCTTTCCTCAGAAAGATGGCCAACATAGCTAGCATCTTCTCTTTATCCCCTTTCCTTCCTTAAATAGGAGGGGATATTCAGACCTGCAGCAGCCATCGCAGGTCCATTAGAGTTGATATTGCCGAGTGACTGAATCAACATCAACAATATCTTAATTCTGGATTTGTGTGTGTGTGTGTGTGTGTGTGTGTGAGAGAGAGAGAGAGAGAGAGAGAGAGAGAGAAGAGAGAAGTGAACACATTCAGGTAAACTACTATTCGTCAATTACTCCATCAATCGAAGCCAACTATATCCTAAATGATACAGTGGAAATCCAGATTGTGGTGTGAATTATTTTAAATGTTACTCATATTTTAATACTATTTTTGACAGACAAAATATGTCAGCAGGGCAGATCCTGACCATAGACCACAAAACTGTGACCTCTACATATTGATTCATTTTGGCAAATGAGCCAAAATTTCCCATTCTAAATGAATGTTTTGCATTCAAAGTAGCTGTTTGTAAAGAACTAAATTTATCCTAAAGTATTCTATTTGTGTATTTTTATCCTTCGTGAATAAAATAATTTATTTTATAGATAAAATTTTTCACATCTGTATAAGTATAGCCTTCAAGTTTTCCCAGTGCCCTTAGATGTTGTCCATTGTTTCCTAAGTAATAAGGACCCAAGGAACAGAAAGTGCCATCACCATAAAGAGGATATGGTGGGGTAACAACTTTGGGCACGCTGGGAAGAATCCAAAGAACTTGCATGATAGACAGAAAGAGAAGTAGCCTGGGATAGATGTAATACTGATCACTAGTTCACACTGGCCTAGAAAATTTCAAGCTACTTACCAGTAAGAAACTAAAAGCTGTCTCTCTAACTATAGGTATGTCATAATGTATATATTTGTCATTTAGTTAGGTATATGATAAAATGTATATAGTTATCATTCCTAAGAATTCAGTACTTGTCAATATAATTTTTTGGGGTATCCTCTGTTGAAGAACCTGTGCCCCAAATGTCAAATATAGATGCATAAATTGACAAAACTTACTTCATGTTTAAAATCAAGATTCTGGTACATATGAGAGAGAGAGAGAGAGGCAAGTAGCATTTTTGACAAAATACTGCCTTCATGTACATTTATTTCTTTTGGCTGTTTTACTAGTAGAGAAATTCTCGGTTATGTGAATTACGTTGATATGTGCATATATATATGATTTGATGGTACAGGATATGTATATATGTTTGTGTATATATATATAATTTTTGTTGGTAATAAACTTTTTTTCTTTTATTTCTGCACACCATTCTAAAATGGTCTTTTAAACAGCATGTTATCCATTCTGGGTTTTTTTGTTGTTGTTGTTAGTGTTACTTATAATTTACAATAAAATTGTAGGATGTTATTTTGTAATTTTCTTGAACTACATCTCTGTATAATTTTGTAGAACCTATAAATCTGTGGATAGTTTTCCTCAACATAGATAAATTCTTATTTCCTTACTGAATATCAATTGGGTTACACTTTGGTGTCAGATAACATAGTGAATTGTTCCTCTATAAAATTTATTTTTTCTCAAAAATAATGATATATTTGATGGAAAAATCTCTTTCCTATGCCTGTTCCAAGCTGATAAATGAGAAACTGTTCCCATGCCTTTGCCCTGTTAATACGTTTTCTTGCTGGTCCACAAAGCAAACTTACAGCTAAAGGTCAGAATACACATTGTCTATATTCTTATGTTTTGTCCAGCTACAAAAACAAAAAAAAATTTAGTATTTGTTCTTCACAATTTACTCTTTCCCATGGAATTTATGCATACTTAAAAAGTAATCTAGAGGTATATTTTCTCTAGACGTGGCACATAAGCTCCCATATACATCACGATCTAGAGTTAAAATAGTTGAAAGAACAATTATGTTTAGCATGCTTATCCTTTATCTATATTTGGTCAGCGCTAAGGCCTCTCTTTTTGACTCTGCTCTGTGATTCTGTGGTTGAATTTGCACTACATTGCCTGATGCCTTCTTCTATGATTCTGACAATTAGAGACACTTGGGTATTAAAATTTATGGGAAGAGAAGAAACTTCCTATCTCTAGTTTAAGCATCATACCACCTGTAGAGCAGAAGTTCCAGTTCTTTTGTCATTGCTAGCAACAGTCATGGTTATGGCTCTCAGAGGTACTAACACCTGCCAACCACATCCTTTTGTTGTTGTATGAGATCTTTGGTCTAAGAACCAATAGTCCTGTGATCTTCTCAGAGATCTGAGCACTAGCTATGTGGTGTGTTCCTCAGATGTCTCATCACATAGCATGATGATTGGTTCCTGGGGTCAGTTTCTACAGTATGGTCCCGAACCCTTTTTTTTTTTTTTCAGCCTAGAAGTGATAACTGCTTCCTCCGTTAATAATATCTGTGTTATAGGGGTAACTGGTCGTGCAGTCGGTTAAGCATCTGACTTTTGGTTCTGCCCTTGTCATGATCTCAGGGTTGTGAGATCGAGCCCCGCATTGGGCTCCACGCTCAGTGCAGAGTGTGCTTAAGTTTCTCTCTCTCTCTCCCTCTACCCCACCTCCCTCTCTAAAATAAATAAATACATCTTTAAAAAATAATTAAAAAATAATATCTGTATAAAAATATCCCATTTTTGTCTTCCAACTTTGCTATATGGTACAACAAATTCCCTCTTTAGAAATTTTTTGCTTAAATTTGTTATATGGGATTTTTTTCAGCTTTATTGACAAAATTGTAAGATAAAGTGTGCAGTGTAATGATTTGATATACATATACATCGCGAAAGAACTCCCCACATCAAGTCAACTAACACATTCATCATTCTAAAGTATTTAATGGAGGAAATAGGCTTTATCCTTTACTCTTTAGCATACTAAGAGATCTAAGGTAGTTGCTACCTCTGCTCATTAGATTCAATGACCATGATGTCAGAAATGTAGTGACCCAGTATGATCTGTGGGATATCAAGGTACCTAAGATCCAGGGAGACTAAAATATAGTAAAGGGTTGACATAGCCCTGAGACAAGACTATGAGGATACTTGCTGCTACAGGTGAGAACAAATGTTTTGCTAGCACTTGCATAATCGTCTAGAACAAGGATCTGCAAATTAAAGCCACCAGATTAAATCCAGAACTCAGCGTTTTTTTTTGTTTTAAGTTTTATTGGAACACTGCCATACTCATTCTTTTATATATTGTCTATGGCTGCTTTTGTGCTATAATAATAAAATTGAGTGGTTTTGTTACAGACCAAATATCCTGTAAATCCTAAAATAGTTACTTTATGGCCCTTCTCTCGCACACAAACACATACAAATATTATTATATGTATATATGTGTATATGTATACATATATATATTTGTATATATAGATAGAGAGAGAGAGAGAGAGGGAGATACCTTGTGTTAAACTCCTAGGGCTGCTATAACAAAGTACCACAAATTTGGGGACTTAAACAACAGAAAGTTATCTTCTCACAATTATGGAGGCTAGAACTTGAAAGATCACGTGGTCAGCAGGGCTCTGCTTCCTCTGAAGGCACTAGGGAAGCATCTGCTCATGGCTCTCTCTGAGTTCCTGGTTCTTATTTGGTTTGTGGGCACACAACTCCAATTCCCATATGTTGTTCTTCCTGTATGCTTGCATTTGACCAAATTTCCCCTTTTCATAAAGATCTCAATCATCTTAGATTAGGGGCCCACTCTACTCACATTCTACTCCAAATGCACAACAACCCTATTTCCAAATAAAGTCACATCCTGTGGTACTTGGGGTTAGGAGGTCAACACGTGAAGTTGGGGACACAATTCAACCCATAGCATTCCTCGTCCACAAAAATACAGGCTCAATCAATAACTACACATATATGCCAGAGGCTATATTGACTTGTTTCTATAATTTGCTTCAGCTGGAGAAGGAGCTACAATTTATGTCACTCCCTGTTTAAGTTTACACTACTCCATAATCGTTCCTCAAGATCCATTCACCTACAGCATGGGCAAAAGAGCTATTTATTTATTGTTTTATTTATTTATTTTTTCAGAAGAGCAATTTAAATAAAGTTGTGATAGGAACCCTTAGCCCTGCATTTCTGGTCTTTGCCCACAGCACTGATCTCTGTGATTCACACTGGGATGTGACATTGCTTTCTCCAGACACATATTCAGAGGCTTCGTGTGGTGTTTTGTTTTTTTTTTTTTTCTGCCGTAATAAGTCACCCCATAAATATGAGAACCAAATGTGGGTATTCCTCCAGTTTCTAAATATAACTATATTATTAGAAACTGTCTACATAACGGTAAGATATTTATGCAGACACACTTTAAATACAGTATGAGGTGAACTGGGGTCAAAGCTACCTTTTTGAACTGACTTCCATAAACCCCAGTGTAGCCAATGGGCCATAATGCCATTTTTAATTTCTAGGTACTAATGTCAAAATCAGAGTCAATGTCTAGAAATCTACCAAATCTTCCTTTTCCATGGTGCACAGTAACAACATAGAAAAGATTGCAAGACCCTTCAGAGAAAGCTTAGAGGAAGATTTATGATTTATGTATCGAAGAAACTCTGACATCCTTTCAAATAAACTGAAAACTGAGTGAGAGGCTGTGACTGTCCACTGTGATGATTCAAATAAGGTTTCCACCTTATCCAGAGTTTGTGTCACATAGATCATGTGATGCTTTAATAGATTGCCAATCTATTTAAATCTTTGAATCCTGCGATTACTTGGCATCTGCCAAAGATCTGTGAGATTCAAAACATTCTCATTATTTCTTTGTTTCTAATGCACATTTTTGAACATGTGTGCCCGTCCTTCTATAACATGTGTTTTGTCAAGCATCCACCATCCTGGGATCCCTCATCCTTATTGTAAAAAGAAGGCCCATCTCAATGGAGACATTTCTACCATCTTCCTCACCTGCATAGGCAGGAAGATAGATGTGCATTTCAGCTATACTGCCCTCTCTTTTCCTTCAGTCACATACTACCAGTGCCTTAGAGAAGGAGTGTCCTCTCAGCCCTCTTTTGCTATATAATCAGAGAGCAGATGGCACAGGATCCATCTAGTTCTATATTCCTATTTCCCTAAGCTTTTGGATTTTTTCCCTCTATATTATGTTAGACAATTTCTGATATTTCAGCCTCACTGAGTGTTGGCAACCATTAAGCCCAGATTTCAGTCAACAAAGCAAACAAATTATTAGAGCAGATTTAACATATTAAATCCAGAAGCTCTGAGAAGTGTAACCATATCAACAGTTCTGACCCCATCCAAAGAAACATTCTGTATGCTTTCAAAATACATCCTTAGAATGTATTCTCTCCACTCATATTCTGCAGGCTGCCATAATATAATTTAGCAAAAGCTGAACCCTTTTGTTCTAGCAAAATCATCTCTCCCTTTATTATTTCCTCAGCTATCATAATGGTAACTGCTTCTTGCAGTTATTAATCTTTGGATTATTTCACCATTTCCCCTTTTGCTATTTCAGCTTTCCAACATCATTATCTACTTAACCAACCTATCGTATTGAATTCCCTCTATTTGATGTTGTTTATGTTTCCTGGCAGGACACGGACTAACTGAGTTACAGATGAATGTAACCAGATTCAAAAAATTGAGATGAAGATAATTTGGAATATGCTACAATGGTTTTGGTCTTAGCGACATTGTTTTTAATGTTTAACTCTAGAGTTTTCTATTTTGATAGGTAAATTAACTCAGTACCAATAGCTTAACAGTGAATATGAAAATCAGTTCATCTCATTCAACTTTCCACCAAGTTTAACACGTCTTGTATAATTCTGATTGAAAGGTTCATTTCCTATTATTAAAAAGATCAAAATTTTAGAAGTTGTTTTGTTAATTCTCATATTCTGCTTATTTATCTGTTCTTGAAATTTCTAATCATTTCTTTTTCTGCCCACTGAATTTGCCTAGCTGAAGCATAAGCAGATGACAAGCACCTGGTTAAATGTTTGAACACAGCTATCATCTAAAGCCTTAATCTACTTCCTTTCATAGCTCACCGTATTTTAGATTGTTTCAGTAGAAACATTCTAGCTTATTGATAAAAAAAAAAATCTGATCCACTTACCTGAAAATAAATTTGTGTTTTATAATATTAGAAATTTCTGATCACACTCCTCCCACTTGTCTACCTCTTGAGGAGTATTTGTTCAGTTATTGTCTTTCTTTTTGGGTGATGAAAGTGTCTGGAACCAGACAATATGGTGAATGTACCAAATGTCAGGAACTCAAGTGTCTGAGTTGGGGATAGAACGATAGGCAAGATGCTCTTCTTCCTCTAGATAATTATTCAGTATAGTTGAAGATGCAGACTCTACCAAATCTCATGAGTAAACTACAAAAAAATCATTCATTAATAAGAACATATTTATAAAACACAGACATGAATATGATATTCTTCTTCATAAAATCCTTCATGTCTTCCCATTGGCCTTGGATAAAAATTCAGTTTCCTTGGGTGGTTCAGAGGGCCCTCGTGTCCTGATCTTGGCCCTGCTCCAGTCTCAGTACTTTCCAGTCTTCATCTCGTACTCTGCTCTAGTGGGACCACTGGGGCTTCTGTAGGTTTTTGCAGCGCACGGTGTTCTTCCCCCTGGGCCTCCTCCCTCTGCTGACCAGTCAGCCGTGCACAGTCACCCTTATGCTTGGCTAACACTGCATCATCCATCACTTTTCAGCTCGATATCTGTTAATTACATAGCTTTTCTTTGCTTCCTTGCGTAGATTAAGTGGAATTACTTTAGACTCCCAAGGACCTCTCTCTTCTTCTTCTTTTTTTTTTTTTTTGTTTAAATTCAAGTTAGTTAACATATAGTATAGTATTGGTTTCAGGAGTAGAATTTAGTGATTCGTCACTTACATATAACACCCAGTGCTCATCCCAATAGTGTCTTCCATAATGCCAATGCTTGTCACCCATTGAGCGCATCCCCCACCCACCTCCCCTCCAGCAACCTTCAGTTTGTTCTCTATAGTTTAGAGTCTCTTATGGTTTGCTTCCCTCTCTGTTTCTGTCTTATTTTATTTTTCCTTCCCTTCCCCTATGTTCATCTGTTTTGTTTCTTAAATTCCACATATGAGTGAAATCAAATGACATTTGTCTTTCTCTGACTGACTTATTTCGCTTAGTATAATACGCTCTAGTTCCATCTATGTCATTGCAAATGGCAAGATTTTATTCTTTTGATGGCTGAGTAATATTCCATTGTATATATATACCACCTCTTCTTGATCCATTCATCAGCTGATGGACATCTGTGCTCTTTCCATAATTTGGCTATTCTAATAATGATGATATAAACATTGGGGTGCAGGTGCCCCTTTGAAACAGAATTGTTGTATCCTTTGGATAAATATCTAGTAGTGCAATTGCTGGTTCATAAGGTAGTTCTATTTTTAACTTTTTGAGGAACCTCCATAGCGGCTGCACCAGTTTGCATTCCCACCAACAGTGTAAGAGGGTGCCCCTATCTCCGCATCCACACCAACATCTGTTGTTCCTGCATTGTTAATTTTAGCCATTCTGACAGGTGTGTGGTGGTGTCTTGTTGTGGTTTTAATTTGTATTTCCCTGATGCCAAGTGATGTTGAACATTTTTTCATGTGTCTGTTAGCCCTTTGTATGTCTTCTTTGGAGAAATGTCTGTTCATGCCTTCTGCTCATTTCTTAAATGGATTTATTTATTTTGGGGGTGTTGATTTTGATGAGTTGTTTATAAATTCTGGATACTAGGACCTCTCTTATAACTCTCACTAATGTTGATTTTAGTTACAGGTTTAGGGTCTACTTTCCCAAGTGAGGGGTAAGCACCATGACAACATAGTAGATGTTTTATGTGGCAAAAACATGGACCATGTGATTGTCATGTATGCTGTATACTGAGTGCCTAGCAAAGAACCTGGAACATTTTAGGCAAAAAACAAACAAGCAAACCATTTATTGCATGAATAAACATTTACTTAGTAAATTGGATAATAGATGAAAATTATTAGATATTTTAGGACAGATGAGCTAAATGCACTTGAAAGATCAAAGGTGATTTTTAAAGGGGAAAGTTGCATTTAAGTTGGAACTAGAGAGTAAGGAAAAGGAGAACAAAATGAACTTTGCCCTGAAGTGGATAATATATGAATAAGCACAACAATGAAGAGAAAATACAAGTACAGTCTTCCTCTTAAGGAAGACTGATGAATAACTATTGTTTTCACTAACAAACATTTTTAACCTTCCATCTATTGTGATCTTATGACTCTGTAAGAGTCTCTAAAATAATTCCATTCCTTGTATTTCTCCGATTTTTTTGAAATGTATGTTTTTTCTGAAATCTAGTGTATTATATAATTTTGTTTTTTAATTTTACACTTATGTTTATTATTATTATTTATAACCATATAGTCCTGGCTTTAAAAATGTATGATTTTTTTTATTAATATTTTCTCATTGATCCCAATTGACTACAGAATCAGCAGTTCTGTTTGCTAATTTTACTTGTTATCAACAAGGTCCTTATTGTCATTTTGGTTTGGTGATTCATCTTCACTGTGCAGAACTTTCTTGTGACCTAGAACAGAGTTACATTTGTGGCCTCTGGGCATTACTTGCCATTGACCTTTTGCAGTCATGGTAACCTCCAAAACTCATAAATTTGCAAACAATACTGGTCACTTCTGACCCCCAGAGAAAGAGGAAGTGTGCCTTCCTCCACCTGAGTACCATTTAACTTCTAGAAAGTTAGGAAGTAAATTCAAACAATTGTTTTGATGTGATTTTGTAATAATATATCCATTTAGCTAAATATTGTAATTATAGATATATGTCTTCTTGGCACACATTTTTAAAATACTGTTAGAAAATAATCTCAATACCTATCTGACCAGTTGATTTACTGTATGTTGTATTTACTGTATACAAGAATGCTTGTATTAGTAGTACATAGATTTCCATAGGATTGTGTGTATTCTTGCCAAATAGCATTACTCCATCTACATTTATTTACAAAATAATTTAAAATTAAGATAAAAGTAATCATAGCCCTTTTTTTGTTTTTTTTTTTAAGATTTTTCATTTATTTAGAGAGAGAGAGAGAGAGAGAGGAGTGAGCATGAGTGGGGGTAGGAGCAGAGGGAGAGAGCAGACTCCCCGCTAAGCAGGGAGCCCGATGTGGACTCGATCCCAGGACCCCTGGAATCATGACCTGAGCCAAAGGCAGATGCTTAACCGACTGAACCACCCTGTTG
This sequence comes from Eumetopias jubatus, assembly GCF_037043125.1. NCBI lineage: Eukaryota > Metazoa > Chordata > Mammalia > Carnivora > Otariidae > Eumetopias > Eumetopias jubatus. The sequence continues at coordinate 167,328,338 of NW_028274809.1, read as the reverse complement.
TGGAAAAATAATCAGACTAGCGAGAAACCAAGTGACACTCAGAGAAGCAGGAGAACCCAGGTTTATTTTATGCTGGTGAACCTAGAGGAGCTCACACTAAAAATTCTGGGCCCCAGGCAGCAGGATTACAGAGCTTTTATAGGGCAGTGCAGGGGGTCAGGTTCCAAGGACTGTGCTGACTGCTGGTAGGTGGGTTTAATTTGGGGAGGGAGTTTGCTTTAGGCAGGAACAACGGTTAGGGCTGCGGTTAGGGCAGTGCAGGAAGCTTGTGGCGGGAAGCCTGTCTGCTGAAGCAGAAATGGCTGGTTATCTCTTGCTCCCAGTGGCTCCCAGTGGGGCTTCTGGTTATCTCTTCCTATTGCTAGTAACTTTCCATTTTCTGAGGCCTGTCGGCCTGGGCCTGCTCTGGGTAATCTTCCTCTTCAACCCAGGCCCCCAGTCTAGCCTTTTTTAATGAGAATAATTTTAGTCTTCATCTAGCTAAGTCATAGTATATTCATTAAACCCATGCGTATGATGTGATTTTGGGATATCAGTGAGGTGAGGTCCAGAGCTGACAACCAAGAAGGAGATCTTGAGACGTCTTTGGCACAAACAGGTGGTTTATGAAAGCAAGGGGACAGAACCCCGGGGCAGAGAGAGCTGAACTGCAGTTACGAGGCGTGACTGATTACATACGGTGGGGCTGGTGGAGGTAAGGAAAAGAGAGGTTTTCAAAAGGATTTTAGTATGTTAAAGAAGATTCACAGGATACAAGAGGCCTTGCCATTGTCAATTTAAGGTTGTTTTTCCCTCTTAGCAAGGTATTAAAATGAAGATAGTTGGGAGCTTCATTACACTTTGCCTGCTTCAAGTATCTGTCAATGGGCTGCAGATTATAAGGTCGTTTTATTGTATCTACATTCCCTTCTGGAAGCTAGGCCATTGAGAGAAATGCTTTGTTCTTGTAAACCGCTAAGACATTTGTAAAACTGAGGGAGACTCATGTCTTGCAGGATTGTGATCTCCTGAGTTAACTCTTTGTTTTTCCTTTAGGGCAGTCAGGAGTGCCTGAGGAATGTCACATATATGGCATGGCTGGAGGGGGGTGGGGGTCAGCTCCTGCTTTGTCCTCAGCTTGCCTTCTGTTCCCTCATCACATATATTGTTGGAAATAGTTTGTATGTATATTGTATAAATTATGTAAATTCATTGGAGTATTGCACATTACTCTCTATTATATTTTAGATGTTATTTATATATACAGAAAGTGTCTTACCTAACCCCTGTACTTCCTTTTGTGAGCTATCCTGTGTCTCCATCATTTTTCTTTCTTCTACATTAATACTGTATTTTATACTCCATTGTATTTTATAAAACTGTTTTATCTCAGTATTTATTTTTTTTTTGCTTTCTCCTCAAATTTTGCCGTAAGGCCTTTTGAGCAGTTGAGCTTATCTTGCCAATCAATAACTTAAGGTTTTCATAATAAACATTCTCTTCTTCTCCAGCTCATTGCTCTGGTATCATAAAAGCAACAATCAGAAAAAAAAAATACTCTTTGAGATAATACGGCAAGGCATTTCCTATATCTTTTTTTTTTCTGAAGTCATGAACATAAATTTCTGTCAGAACCCTTAAATTGCTTTAAAAATTCAATACTTAGAAGAAAAGGAATACAAAGCACAAAATTAATACACAAAGATACATTATGGACTTTTTATTGTCTTACTGTTCTTAGAAAATAATTATATAAATAGATCAATACATATTTATTATATTGTTTTATATAAATGCATTTGCAAATATCGGATGTATTAGGAACATGCATAAAGTATCTCTCATAGTTTCAGTATTTTAATAATATTTAAGATTTTTTTCCTTCTAAAAGTAGTGTAGCGTTTCCCCCAGTATGGAATGAAGGGATCCAAAATGTCTAGATCTTCAGTAACTTTGCTATGTCAAGGAAGAAGAGTCACCTAGTATCTACTTGGTTCTAATTCAACATTTAGGGTTACATGGCTGTCGGGATTTTCCTAATTTGATATTGTCCTGGCCTTATAATGGTTGTAGTGATGTAGTTCTGGAATATAGGTGAGGTTTGGTGGGGTGGGGTCTGGAGCCACTGGCCAAGAAAGAATTCTTGAGACATCTTTGGTGCAAAATGGTGATTTTATTAAAGCATGGGGACAGGACCCGTGGGTAGAAGGAGCTGCACTGGGGTCCTGAGGAGCAATTGATTATATACTTGGAGTTGGGGAGGTAAGGAAAACGAAAACGGAGGTTTTCAAAAGAACTTTCATATGCCAAAGAGGACCTACAAGACAATGGAGGACTTGCCATTGTCAAGGCTGTTTTTCCCTCTAGTAAGGCATTAACATTAACACAGTTGGGAGCTTCCTGGAGGAACATTATACTCTGCCTGCCTCCAGTATTTGTCAATGGGCTGCAGGTTATAAGGACATTTAATTTTATCTACATTTCCTTCTGGAAGTTAAGTTATTGTTAAGAATTCCTTTTGCTTGTAAAGCACTAAGATATTTGTAAACTGAGAAAGACTCATGTCTTGCAGGGCTATAATCTCTTTAAATTAACCATTTGTTTTTCCTTCCCTTAGTTTTAGAGCAGCCAGGAGTGCCTGAGGAATGTTGCACGTATCACACCTGGTGGGGCAGGGGAGGGGGTTGTGGGTGTCAGCTTGTGCTTTGTCCTCAGCTTGCCCTCTGCTCCCTCATCAGTAGGGGAGGAAAAATAATGTTCCCACTATTCTTCTGAGTTGTCCTATAATAAAAGACAGATTAACAAAAGAAAAACAAACAGAAATTTATTAACATATTACATTGTGCATACATGGGAGATACCCAAAGAAAAATGAGTCACTCCCTCAGGTGCCTTATAATTCAGATTTAAATACTATCTTAATAGGGAAAGGTGCAGGAGACTTAGACTTCTCAGGGGAGAGTAAATGAGTTTTAGGAAAAATGAAATGGGCCTATAGAAGAATAGATGGGAGGTATGATAGTTTGTGACAAAATTTGTCAGGGTGTCGTGCAGACTTTGTCTCTCGTCCAGTCATGAGTCAGTCTTCCCATTATCCTGTGATGAAACTCCAGGGGAGGGGTTTATGACAATTGAGTTCCTCTTGGAGGATCTGTCTCTGGGCAGGTAAGGGGAGTTCAGAGAAAGCCACTCCCTGCATTTTCTACTTTTCGAGTGCCTCTAGCTCCAAATAATCATGTAGAGAGCAAAATGGAGTCTCTCATGTCAAGCAAGAGCCTGTGTCAAGCAATGACGCAAGCAAGTAAGGTCCTGCAGCTAGGAGACAACACGGGGACCAGTGTCAGCCAACACCCCAGAACTGATAAGGAGCAGAACCAGCGGACATCTGCAGAGACCCAAAACTGATTAAATCCCTTTAAAAAGGGGAGGATTTGGGCAGCAAACTCAAACTCTTCAGACCTGATCCCTCTATGTCTGACCACTTAAAAAAGGTAACTGCCGCGCAATTGATCTCTGAACAGAATTGAGATTCTTTATTGCTTGAACATCAGAAGCAGTAAGTGCCGAGAGCTGACCCACACCAGACCGAGGCCCTATCTCAACTGCGCGCCTCCATGAGTAAGGGACAGGCAGGGTTAGGTAGGGAGAGATACATAGGGGGCTATATGATTAGGCTCACAGAAATCCCAAAAATGTGGAGGTGTGGGGAAACCAGAAATAAGGGGACAAATCAGACCACCCTGCCCTAGGCATGTGGGGGTGGGTGTTTTTATGATAATCACCTGTGACCAACAAGTAATAACCAGATCCTAAAAAGGAAGTAAGCCATTGAAGGTGTTATCACTAGTACTTGCTCAGTGGTGATATCAATAGAGATGTTAAAAGGATTTAAGTTCCTTGGTTAGCTTTCTATAAAAGACCAACCCTTAAGTCCCTCATTGGCAACCCTGTTGGGACCCCTCTCACTCCTGAGAGCTTTTTCTGTATCTTTACTTAATAAATTTCTAGCACTTTACTCACTCTCCTTTGTCGGCGAGATTCATTCTTCGACTCCGTGAACCTCGCTCTCCCACTTCACCCAGACTGACTTCACGTTTGGTTCCTTAACTTCCCGCACCCTTCAGTTATCTTGTGTGTTGTGTGGCTTGTTTTCTGTCCTGCTCTGTGTGCTGTGTAGGAAGCCAAGTTTAATCACATGGTGAATTGTCATTAAGTGTGGAATCCTGAACCTGCTTTATAATTGTGATTTAACTTTGCTTTCTGATTGAATAAAGCTGACATCTTGGAAAGACGCAACTTGTGCTTGCGCCTTCAAAGCGTGCTCATGACAAATCAGTATACCAAAATGCCATATTTTGTGATGGCATGTCCTGAACTCCTTCAGACCTATTTAGGGGTGGCATGAATTCTGCTACCCTTCAGAGTAATATGGGAAATATATGAAAAGTGTTTGAGATTCAGGTTTAGACAAGAAATAGCTAACTGCCAAGTATAGGTAAGTTTAATCAATATTTAATATTGTGAAATTAATTGACAAAACCTAGAAAAATAATTATAATTTATATTTAAAAATTTATTTATGGTACATTTCAAATTAGTGATTCATATAAATTCAATTCGCGGTGTTCTTACTTGAAATGTAAACATGTAATATTAGGAGGCTGATTAGCATTTATTTATTATATATTTTTTTATTTTTATATTTTTTGTATATTTTTTCTCAGCATATTTTACACAATGTTATATTCTTAATACAGTTTTTAAATTTTGCTTTCTCATATGATAGAACTTATAAAAACTCTCCTCCAAATTTCCATAGATATGTTTTACAAGCCTTATTTTTAGTGTTTCAGAATATATTTTACGTGTGCTTATCATAATCTACTGTAGAATTCCCCCACTGTAATCTTGTGATTCCATCTAATTCTTCATTATGTTTAAACTAAGTGTGAAAAAAATTGTGTATTGTTTTATACCAATTATCTCACAATAGAATCTCAGGAAGTGAAATTGTTAAACACACATCACATACAGCTATTGTGGCATATCGTCAAACCGCTTTTCCAAATTGTTGCACCAATAAATATCTAAAATATATCACATTGTAAACTCTACAAGGGTGAGAGTATTTTATTTTTTCATTGATGTGTCTTGAGTACACACACACACACATTCAACAAATATTTGTGGAATAGCTGAATGAATGGATGATTTCAAATAGTAACCACATTTAATTAAGCAAGAATCTATCAATTTATTGAGATGTTTGCATAGATAGATTGCAGGTGACCAATCTGGGAAACGACAGGAAGCAAAGAAGCTTCTGAGGGCAAGAAAAAGGATGCATAAATATTGCTTCTGTCTCAAAGTGAGGACAGTCTACTTGGCAGAGGCCACTGCTTCTGTTGCCCCAAAGCTGCAATGGTTAATGTCCAGCCTCACCTCAGTCCTTACATTTTTGGCTAAAGATCCAGAGTTCTGTGAGAGATTGCTAGCTTGGGTAAACTCAGTTCCATTGTCTGAAATCTAGTTATACAAGTACAAAGAAGTACAAAACTGTCCTTGACTTCCAAACTGAGAGACAGCTACCATAAATTATAATACCATTAAGAATATAAAACTTAAGAGTAAGTTCATTCCACTAAACAAACAAACAAAAAAAGTCACCCTAAAACATACTAGATACTGGGAAAGCCAAAAAAATTAAAATCTAACTATTCATTATAACATATCTATTCACCTTTGGCATGTTGACATAGTAACATGTTGAAAGCTGTTTGTAAATACTCATTTTAAAAGATTTAATCTTTCCAAAAATTAGACTTGACTAAAAACTTAAATATGTGTTTATCTCAGACAATATTAGTTTATTCCACCACTCATATTTAAATGTAGTGATTTATTGATTATTGTTCGTTCTAATATTGTAATCTGCTTTAAGAAGGAAGTTCACATTGTTATTGCTTATAGTCAATTGAATTAAATTCAAGTAGTCATTTCTCCATCTGTTCTAAATATATGCTATATAACATTATTACATCATTACTTTTGACTTTTGAAGATGTTCTTGGAATCTGGGACAGTATAGTATGACAAATTAGATTAAATGTGTGTGTGTGTGTGTGTGTGTGTGTGTGTGTGTGTTTGATGTGTAAAGTTTCTTTTTCCTTGGGATATTATAGATTTTGCCTTTTGGGTTTTTTAGCTCTCTTTTTATCAAATTATTTTCACATATCATCCAATCCTGTTCAGATGTTATAAAATGAGAATTCTTTCTCTCTCTCTCTTTTGTTTATATATATAAATATATACATACATTTATATATATATATATAAAACATACATGTATATATGTGTATATATATCTCCCAAATATGTGTATACAGACTTTATGCACAAAGACAGACTTGGGAGAGAAATATATATATGAAGTTACAAATAAAATACATCATAGTTTGTATGAGAAGTTTTATTCTAAAGATATATTTATTTCTAAAGATAAGCAGGGTAGCTTTTTATACAGTAGCATTTTAATATTATTTTCTCTGAAATGATAAAAAAAAGTCCTGAAAATAATCCTGACAGCTCTCTAAAAACCACTTGCGTTATCTTATTTTGTACCCCAAATGGATATTTATGAAAATTTAATGCAGATAATGAAGCATAGCATTATACTCTATCAATGAGGACACCAATCATGTGTAAAAATATAAAATGAAAGGACTGTAATTTAACGGACTACACATAAATAACAGTCTTATCATTGTGCTTAGCCTGGTTTCCCATGGAAACAAGAATTATAAAACTACCTAGGGCTCTCACAGTCTAGGTAGCAAATAAAAGTTAAATAACAATTATTACTATTAGGCTATCAGTCAGACTGTCAGGCTCTGCAATGCTATTAACTTTGGCCTTAGCAGCCAGTTTCAGCAAAGTTTACAATGATCTGAGTCTCAGTGCTGAGTAAGAATATAAAACACCAGGAAAATATAAACAAATCTATCAATCATAGAGATGTGTAAAGAACAAGTGACAAAGAAAATTGCAGCAACTTTGCATTTATTCTTCATTTTATTTTAAGTATAGATGTCAAGTTTTATAACAAATTTTATGATGCCCCCTTTTCAGCAGGGTATGTGAACCTTTTTAAAGATGCATATTGAAAAGAAATGCGTTAGCCTTCTAACATATTTGCTTCCCACATCAAAAAATGCCCAGCAGATTCATAAGTGCCTGAGTAGTAAGTGTTCTCTAATCTTCCCACGGAAGGTCCCTATACCATCTTACATGATCAGAAATTTTCTGAAATCATTAGCTATAAACACCATTCTTTCTCCTACACATCTTAGTGTTTCCTTACCTCACATCAAAATAATTGTCTGTCACTAATTTTCAACAAAGTCCATGCCATCAAATAATACCTATCTGTATCTTTATTGTGGAAAAAGCTCATTTGTTGTCATTTGTCAATGCCATGGGTTTGTTTTTAAACCTGGCTCGTATTCCCCTTCTCAAGCCTTCTCAAGCCTTCTCTTATCATCTTCTTAGTGTGTAACACCTATCATAAGGAAAAATCTGAAAAGTCAACTTTGTAGTTTTTTTTTACTCTCATCATTGTCTATGCATTTCATAGAATTATATATATCCCCTAGCAGTGAAATCTACAAATTGCATTTTATGACAGTAAAACAAAGACTTTTCCAAAATCCTTTAATTTGGAAAGCTTTGTTTTGCCCAACAGAAGTGAATATATTCTTCTTATCTAAGAAAATATGTATCATAAATGCAGGACTTGTATGATAAGTTTTTTTTTCCTTTTTAATTTGTGAAAAGGAATTATCTTAACCTTAGAAACTATACTTTCAATTCTTATTAAAATAGCCAAATTATAATTCTAAAACTGAAATGTTAAGTTCTAGAATATATGTCTCCAGTCTGCAATAAATTTCTACTCATATAATCTCTGTTTTTGACATAATAGGAAATGTGTTGTTTTTTTAAAGAGCAATTTAAAGCATTCTGCAATATTCTAGTTTGGAGAGTATGGTGTTTGGCTCTCTTCATCATCTTGGAGCCTTTATATGTGTCCTATCTCCTTCCATTGACTCTTCTCATGATACTTACTTTTCATTCTTTGTTTCTCAGATTAAATACCACAATCCCAGAAAATCCATCTCTGATTGCTTTCTCCCGTTAATTATTATCTTTCAGAGTATTATTCATTTCACTGATAGTTACTACAGTTTGCCTGCACTTTCATAAATCCACTTTATCTATTAGAATGTGGATATATATATTATATATTCTTTATATTATATCTATAATATATATATATATATTTAAATAATCTCGCCTCCTGGAGCCTAGATACATTCTGTCAAAACACTGTGTCAATCTATTGAGAGACATTAGGAATTAGTAGTGGTACCTGCCAGCATATGAACAATATTCATTTATACAATTATTTAATAATAATATTTATCCAAGTCTTCCTCCATACAGAAAACTGACCTGACTGTACTATGCTCAGTGTCTGCAACGTAGATAAGAAAATACATGGTTTTTGAGGTCAGTTTCACGAGAACGTAATAAGTGCTGTGGGAGGAGAGCACTGGGTGCTATGGGAACATCATAGGGAGGGTCAGGAAAAACGTCTTGAAGGAACCAGAAATGTGGAAGAATTTATCAGGTAATAAGCAAGAAGATCTTTCCAGGTGGAGGAAAGTACATTTGCATAAACTCAGATGATACTGATATCAGGGCATGTTTAAGGAATCTACCAGGTAAGTACAGCTAGATTAGAGTGTACAAAGCTGGCTAGCAAAGGATGAGCTGGAGGGGTACGTTAGTGTCCAATCAGGACAGGTCCCATAAACGAAGTGACCTATCACAGAAGAAGTAAGGTTAGAGTGTCTTTTATTGTTATCTAATAAAATTATATGGGAATATTAGAAAAAGGTGACTTGAGTCTTTGAGATCTAAACATTCAATTGAAAGACCACATCATGGGAAAGAAAGCTGGGTTTCTCCTATTTCTCACATGTATACATACATCTTGTTAGCTTTAGAAATAAAAACTAAGAGTATCACTGGATCCTGGGATCTGACATATGTGATGGACAGGGAGGAGTTTGGGCATATTTCTTTGGTATTATGAAAAACAAGCTTTCTGAATTTTCTGTACCCTATGTATATGACGAATAAAGGTTATTTCTATGAAGGGCTTCCTGATGTAGTTCAGAGCACTTTCATGTACTTGCTGACGTATTTTTCACAAGTCTAACCCACTTAATTCCTTTCTATCTCATGTAGAGTTGTTAGCACACATTCATTAATATTTGAAGAGCATCAAAGCATAAGCCATCTTATGATTAAAAATATGTATAGCCTGTGAGTGCTAAATGCTTCTGAAACAACCTTCTCATTTGTAAAATGAATATGCTATTTGGTCAACATCTACTCCTACTTCAAGGAAAGGGCCAGCCTCAGAACGCAGATCTCCTGAATTTCAGTACAGTGTTCCATTATATTCTGTCTTTCTCAGTAGCTGGATAATTTACGTGAGAGGATAATAGCTATCAAGTTTGTTTTTCTGTATATAACAAGAAGAAAACAGATGTGAGAAATTGAAATAAATCATAAGGTTTATTACAGTTATTATTTTAAATTGTAATGATAGTAAATAAGAATTAAAATATTAAATTTACTGACACCTTCCTGAGGTACATACTTGTCACTGAAAAATGTAAGAACCCATCACTATAGTTGACATACATTTGTGAAATTCAAAGAGTCACGTGAATAGCCTACATCTGAAATACATCTACAACACAATGATTTAATGTAGAAATAAGATCAGTGCATTTATTTTCAGTAAATATACTTGCCACCTAAAATTTCCCCACACAGTGAAAGCAGAGCAGATTAGCTCAGAATCTTGCTTCTAATGAACTGATATCAAAAGCCATTAGTTTAGTTTTATATGCTCAGCTTTGGTGTGAGAACAAAAGGATGTTTTTGTTTTTGCTTTTAACTTTACTGTGATTGGTTTCCAATGCCTATTTATTTTATTTCATTTTTATATAATGGTGCTCACTACTTTTGCTATATTTCATTTTGGTAGAAGTAGTTTTGCTAATTTAGTGTTTGCAATGGAAAGTCTAATAGGCCTATGTGGTTATCCACTATATAAAATATAAAAATTATACTTCAAAGAGAGAGATTAAATTCATAGACACACAGGTACACAGAATACAGAGTAATCTAGATGATTTATGTATGAGTGAATCAAACAGGAAAACAGCCCACAGAAATACACTGGAGCTTTTGCGGGGAGGGGGATGTGGCCACATAAATGATGTTAGAGAGGGTGGAATCATGATTGGACCTTCTTAATTAGTTATTCTGAAACTGGGCATTGTCTCTGGGTCTTGTGACTTTCATTTGGTGTTGCCTTTTAATAATTATGTAGGGACCCCTTTGAGAATTATTTACTCTTTGATTCACTATTAAACTGGTTGTTTTGACCTAAATATTTTAAAATATTTAATTTAAAATGACTTAAAAAAGAAAATTAAAAATTAATGGTCCTTTAGCATAAAAAATATTGCAGTATTTTATATTTAATATAATGTAAACTTTAAGACACACCAGTATTTTATGGATCACAAAGAAAGAATGTAATTGTAGCATATACTGATTGGTACATGCATCTCAATTTCACAGATGTTCAAATGTGGAAAAGGTGTGTTTTAAGAATGAGAAAATGAGGGTGCCTGGGTGGCTCAGTTGGTTAAGCGACTGCTTTCGGCTCAGGTCATGATCCTGGAGTCCCAGTATCGAGTCCCGCATCGGGCTCCCTGCTCAGCAGGGAGTCTGCTTCTCCCTCTGACCTTCCTCTCCCTCATGCTCTCTACCATTCTCTCTCTCTCTCTCAATAAATAAATAAAAATCTTTATTAAAAAAAGAATGAGAAAATGGGATACATGTAAGTTTAATTAAAATTAATAAGGAACAAGAGAAACTTCTTCAGACTCTTCTGCAAAGATAATAGTTCTGGAATGTCTGAAACAAGTCCCTGATAAGTACATGAGTAAATAAGATAGCATCAAAGAGAGACACGATCTATTTTGTTTGGTGCTACAGAAGGAGCAAACCATTAGCAATGGGCTGCGTTTATTCTTTACAGTCCTAAACTTTTAAAGGCTGGGGTAATGTTCCTTTGATGATAGTCACATCAGCCTTCACTGAGTCTCACAAAACCCTTAGTTATTACACACTAAGAAGGAAAGGATTTGTAATCGTTCATAAATATGGCAAATGAATTGCATTATACCTGTCAACAATACAAGCAAGGAAGCTTTAGAGAAAGGGATGTGAACTCTACCATCTCTGTATTCAAGGGGTTAGATTATGCTTCACTGTGCTAACATCCCACCAAAGCTCAGTGGCTTAGCACATCAAAACTTAGTTTCTTACTCACCTAAAGACAATGAAAGTTTTGAGATTTTGCAGGGTAGCTCTTCTCAGCATATGGTGATTAAAGATTCAGCTGGTTCCTTCCAGCTTTTGACGCTACAGTTTCAGTCTGTGTCCTCTGGGATGGTTACAGGAAGAACAAAGGGAGCCAGGAGCTACACTGGACCATCTATCACATTTCTTCCTGTTGGCCAGAACTTGTCACCTAACCCCGTGGACTAACTTTGAGGCCATCTGGGAAGTGTAGTGTAGTTCATAGATATTCAGGAATCACTAAATTCCCAGAACCATAGAATTCTTTCCATCAGCACATATTTATTAGGAATATTTTTATAAGACATTGCTTTAATGCTAATAAGTAATGACATGAAGGGTAAAATGGTCTGCATATAATTATACAAAAAAAAGAAAAAAAAACTGCACTCAGGCTTCTGGCAAAATTTCCCTTTTGCTCACCTCTTCCTCAATTTGAAACTAGGTCATCATTTTAATGTACGTATCAAGCTTTCAGAATGACATGTATTTACTTACATTTTGATTTTCTACTTTCAAGCCTATGTTCACTTTGAGATCAGGGACTACAGACCGTTGTTCATTTGTGTCTCCCCACAGACCATAACCGAATCTGTTATAGTACACACTCAGTAAAGCATAGTATTATGTTTAACTGATTTTTATTAAAAAGTCCAGTAATACATCCACTTTTCTTTTTTCCTTTTACTTTCTGGGAAAACTGAATTTCAGTTCTCTTAATTCTTTTACTTCATATAAAATTATCTCAAATTGAAATAATTTTATTAGCAATGTTAAACATTGGAAATTATGAGTTATAGACACCTGAGAAAATATGAGAAAATGGTTGATTGGCCAAATTCGTCTTAATAGCAAGTAGTTATAATTGAGGAAGTTACTATTGTTTGGAAATGTATATTTGGGTTCACTGTTGATAGTATGTGAACATGAAAAGCTAACATAAATTTGCCAGTTCTGTTTTCAATCTCTCTTTAGCATAAACATCGTAAGATTTTCAGGTCTGCTTTCAGAGTAATGTAGGTACTGAGACTTATATGGCATATAATATGATTAATACCAATAATGTATATTGGACACTATTATAGTATATACTCAAATAGAAGAAATAAATTTAAGAATTATATGTGATCTTTAACCTTTCAGATAACAGAAGAAATGTAATTAATGTTACTTTGTATTATCTATTATGGATAAATGGAAATTTTCATTTAAAAATAATGATATATGTGTCAATGTTTTATAAAGATACCTCAGTATACATGTGTATATTGTATCAGCAAGTCTGATATTAAAGAGCATTAAGTGAACTGTCTTTGTTGCTTAAACAGAATTTATGTTACTAAATTAGCATAGTAGTTTTAGCCAAATCAAGAAATTACATGCGTTTTGAATTTAAAACAACAACAAAAATTCTAAACAATTTAAGTTAGATTTTGTTCTCTCAAATTGTACATAAATGATAAAATTAATAATAATAATCGCGGCAGAAACTTCGATAGCAGTTCTGTGTGACAGGCACCATTCAGTCACTCTATGAATATTTATTTAATTAATCTTCAAGCAACTCTATGATAATAGGTATTATTATTATCCCTATTGTACAGTTGAGGAAACTAAGGCACAGACAGGTCGAGTAAATTGCCCATGATCCGGATCTTTATGGTCTGTGTTCTTAAAACTTATACAATATAATGTCCTTAAGAGTGAAAAATAAAAGTGGTCTGATAAAATATTCAAGAGAGAACGCCTGCCATTTTGATTGTATAATTCAATAAATAGTAATCAATTTAATATATCAAATAGAGTAGTGGAAGGAAAAAAGAAATATAGACCAAAAAAAGAAAGAAAGGAATGTAAGGTGAAATAAGATAAAGCAATGTCAAAGGCCAGTCACAGTAAATTATGCATACTTACTTACATTTATGTAAATGTATATATTACAATTACTTACCCTCTTTTCCTCCCCGGCTGCTTGAAGCCTCGCCGCCATCATGAAGGACACAGTGACTATCCGGACCAGGAAGTTCATGACTAACCGACTACTTCAGCGGAAACAGATGGTCATTGATGTTCTTCACCCTGGAAAGGCAACGGTACCTAAGACAGAAATTCGGGAAAAACTAGCCAAAATGTACAAGACCACACCAGATGTCATATTTGTGTTTGGCTTCAGAACCCATTTTGGTGGTGGCAAGACAACCGGCTTTGGCATGATTTATGATTCTTTGGATTATGCAAAGAAAAATGAACCCAAACACAGACTTGCAAGACATGGCCTGTATGAGAAGAAAAAGACATCAAGAAAACAGCAAAAGGAACATAAGAACAGAATGAAGAAAGTCAGGGGGACTGCAAAAGCCAACGTTGGTGCTGGCAAAAAGTGAGCTGGGGATTGGACAACAGAAGGAGTAAAGATGCTGCAGTGGCTTTATCTGTAGTGGTCGTGCAGATTTTTCATGAGAGGATCAATAAACTAAGAATGTTAATAAAAAAATAAAATAAAATTACTTATCAACTTTTGATAAATATACTAGAAAGAAGGATTTAACTATATGTTGAATAAAAGAAAACATACTTTAATTATGAAGACAGATACAGGTTAAGGAAAAGGATGGTGTCTTAGTCCATTCAGGCTGCTGTAACACCTTGGACTGTGTAGCACATAAACAACAGAATTTATATCTCACCGTTCTGGAGGCCGGAAAGTGCCGGATCAAACTGCCAGCATTCCCTAGCCTTCTTGTTGTGTCCTCCTATGGTGGAAGGGGCCAAGGAGCAGTCTTGGGTCTCTTCTGAAAGCGCACTGATCCCATGAGGGTAGAGCCCTCGTGATTTAATATCCTCCCAAAGTCTCTGTCTCCAAATACTACCACCTTGGAGATTAGGTTTCAAAATATAAATTTTAGGGGGACGCATTCAGACCATAGCATGATATGCCATAAAAATGCTAATCAAAATCAGCTGGATGGCATTATCAAAATCAGGAACGGTATAGTTCAGACCATGCAATGTCTAGGGTAAAATATAGAGGGAATTCTTTTTGACCTTTTGTTAAGCAAAGACTTAGATAGAAAACAAAGTAACCAACCATAAAATAAAAGATGACAAATTGTATTTTATCAACATTAAAAACTTATTTTCAAAAAACATTGTTATAAAAATGAAAAAGCAAGTGAATGGAAAATATGATTTGCCATTCACACATCTAGTAAAAGACAGTAATCCAGAAGAATAAATAGGAAAAAAAAATAACCCCACTTTAAAAACTGGGAAAAAATTATTTGAATAGACACTTCAATAATGAGGAGACAGAAGATGTCTGGGCAGGAAGTACCAGGAATCCCTCTCCCCGCCTAGATAACAACTGTATGGCAGAATCTGTCTGATGTAACTATTTTAGAACTCTGGAGTTTACTGAAGAATTATAACTTCCAGGAGAAAGCTTGGACTATAGATTGTTAATTTAGGTCACTTTCAGCTCTTAGCACATAGCAGCTACCTAGCCTATGAAATGGCGTGGCACTGGACTGGATATGGGGCAGGTGATTCAGCACAACCATGGGTAATCTCACTGTTGAGGGAGCCCCTAACAAAAGGCTCCTTCAGTTTTATGGACCCAGAAGCCTGCTCAAGAGAGATGGGGAAGGGTTAGGAGTGGAAAAGTCTTGAGCACTGAGTCAGAGTGGCGAGAAGTGTCTTCAGATGTCACTCCTGATTAAGGAGCTCTCTCCAGATGTATCCCTTCATCCCCATAAAGAGACCTCCAGTTGGAGGTGCCTGGGCTAGAAATGCAGATATATATAAGAACATGGCCAGCCAGATGGCCTGAGTCTTTCATTACACCTCCCTTCAGAGACTGCAGTGCACCGGCTGAACGCCCAGCCTGGTGTTTCGGGGGAGGGAAGGGGGCATGCTGAATAGAGCCTTTGTAATTGCCTGTGTGATTGGGTCTGAAAAATCACACCCAAGGTTTTCACCAGGAGCGGGACTCCACATGCTTCATAAAAATTTTGTGTTATTTTTCTTTTTATAAATCGTATTTTGCAATATTTATAAGGAAATGAATAACTTCTCATTATTTTATAGACCTGCTTCTAATCAAATGTATGAGAATTGCCTGTACTTTGAAGGAACTCATTGGGAAAATTGAAATCGGGACATGTACCATCACTTTAGGATCATTCTCAGATAACTTTTTCAGCTTACCACATGACTATAATCCACTCAGGTTTTACTTGCCTTATTAGATAAATTTTAGAAATTTATATTTTATTAGAATTTAATAAGAAAAAATGGAGCCACTTTATGCACCTCAAATGTCAAATATTTTAATCCCGGGAATTAGAAATACATGCATTCTTTAGAAGAAAAGACTCTGAGGGTGGGGACGTGGAAACCAGCAGTGAGAGTCTCAGCAACATGCCCCAGCAATGCAGGGGGTCCCAAAAGCTCACTGAAAGCTGTTGAGAACAACCTCCCAGTTGTCCTTGCACACACCTGCCTGCAGCTGCCTCCAGGGAATGTGACTTTGCCTGCTTTTACACTTTTATATCTCACACAAGGGCCTCTCTCAGGACATGGATAGAAATAGCGGCATGAGGAGTATGAAAATTTACAAGAGAAGACCTTTATTGAAGGACTGGGTAGTGGAGTTAGTAAAATAGGATTGCGCATAATTCCATGCTCTTGCATTCTTTACTCTTGGGTAGATTCTGTGCCTGTGGGACTAATTAGCTTCACTTTATGCATGGCCTGAATAGTTAGAGGTCCAGGAGAAGCTTAAGCAAGAGAGGGAATTAGTGTGTTCAGTTAATTACCACCATGAGAAGAACACACCTAAAGCAACATTTCAACAGATAGTTCATCAACAGTGTCATCTTTCTACCAGGAAAATAATATTAGGGTTAATAAATCCATAGATACATGAAAAATTGGTAGAGAAATTCAACTCAAAGTCATTGTTACTTTGTAAGAAAAGAGATATTTTAGATATTATTTTGAAGATTAATATAGTACTTTACGTAAAATATTAGTCCAGATTAATATGTTTTTCAAGGTATTTGGGGGTTAAAAGTCACATTGCTTAGTAGAAGAAAAAGAGGAATGCCAAACAAAATATTCCAGTTACTAGAAACATATTTAGGTGCCCTTCTTTTTCTTCTCCTGTATTAAAACATCCAATGTAGAATCTTTGCCATTGTTTTATTTTTTAGTAGATTTTTGCCTTTAATCTAATTCCTCTAAAATATCTTTGCCATGAGCAGCTCTCCATTCGTCAGGTCTGTCTGGGTAATGCAAGTCAATTAAATTTCAGTAGAACATGTAATTACTGTTGGGAGGCCCTTTGCAAGATTTTCAATTTCTCTTTAGGGATTCAGAACTGAACAATGAATAATTTTGGTTTAATTAAAATTCAAGTATCAAATCCCACAAGGCTCATTTTACAGAGACCTGCCAATCAGTCAATTGACAGACTCATAAAACTCTTGCTCACTCTGTGACTATCTTCTCCCCAATGTTATAACCCCCCATGGAAGGACTTTTGTTTGCTGATATTTCATCCCACATATCTTGTAACTTGGCAATCTTATAACGAAAGAAGTGACATACTATTCCAAATTAATGAGTTATGTGCAGCAAGCTCTGCAGTCCCAATTTGCACGAGTCTCTCTTGCATGATATAAGATGACAATGTGGTGATTTTCTTTCTTCTTTCAATACTATAATATGTATATCTGTATAATTTGCATCTAAACTTGAAAACTTCTAACTGAAACTATTAGCACACGTAAGAGGGTATTTATTCACTTAATTATTTAATAACTAGATGCTTATAATCTATACTGTTGGCAAACTATCTGATGAAAGTATAAAAGAGAATAATACAAATGTGTTTTCTGTCACAAAGGCCTAGAGACTAGTGGGGAAAGTAAAAGATTTAATAAGAAAATACTGTAATGTGAGGTAGGTATGTTGTCTCGGCAAGTGAAGGGTATGACAAGACAAACCCCATTGAGAGAGCATAAAAGAAACTTTAAGTAATTCTGAACTGACACTTGAGGAATGAACAGGAGATGGCAAGGCAAGTTTGTGAATGTGTGGCTTGATGCCTGAAACAGTATTTGTGGGGAGAATATGGAAAAGGAGAAGATTATCCAGGTGAAAGAAGCAGTGTATGAAGTTCAGAGGAACTGAAGGGAGTCATTCAAGTCAGATATCCCATCTGAATCCTGCTACTGAATATGGTAAGTAAAAGCCTTGTTCAAGAGAGAAGTAAAGAGGAATTGAGTATAAATAGCATAAAAAGGCCCCCGACAGTGGCATGAATGTCATTTGTATGGTCACATTGTGAAAATCTGTGAATGTCATGCTGAAGAGTCAGAGTGATCCTCAGTATCAGTTAAAATTAACCTAGGGGCCATAATATTGAAGTTTTAGTAGAACCATCTAGTTTATGAATCAGGATAATACCCAGGAAAGTTAAAGAAATGTCATGGGATCAGATGTGAATTCAGTCATATTTCATTGTATTATAATCAAAGTATAATAATTTTTTGAAAATCTATACTGTTAGGATAATAGTAAGATGCCATATGTGTGGGTAAAATAAGAACAGAGTAATGCAGCTTCTGATGTGTTCTAGATACACAGCTTAGATGGAATCAGAGGGGTGGCATAACGATTATAATAATTACATAGTAATGAAGGCATGTTTCTAAGTATATTACCTATGTTACATATTACAGTACCAATGATAGTTAATATTTGTAGATTTTTTGATGTGCCAAACACTGTGGAAAAGATTTTAGCTGGATTATTGAATTTTTCTTCAGAGCAGCCTGATGGATTTTTGTTATATCCCCATAATAAAATGAGGGTTCTGATGTATAAAGCGGTTAAAAATCTTTCCCAAATTCTCACGGTGCTGGAGGCAGGATTCTGAGCAAGGTTTGAACTAACCAAAAGCAGTATTTTTATCTCCTCAGTACCCTACTTTTTAGTAAAATGAGAAAGCCAGTTTGTAATGATTCTTGAGAGTGCAATATTAATTTTTCAGAAATGTTCTGCTTTATGTTGGCAACCTGAAATCATCTGTGGTGGGAATGTTGAAACCATAGAAATCTATAAACGTGACACATAAGGGTCACTTTTTTGAACATTTACCAGCGTACCTATAGATATAGCAAAGCCTACTAGGTTATGATCAGAGGAGAGACAGCAAAAGTAGGGTCACAGAATATGTCAAGTTAAATGTATACACTCTGCAGGATGCTGAGAGATCATTTGTGTTGTGCTGTGATGAATAAGGTGATGACTTATGAAAATCATATGACAAAAGGGCCTTACTTTAGGATGTAGATGTCTGGACAATTTTGTGTTTTTTTGTTTGTTTTTTGTTTTTGTTTTTGTGGGTTTTTTTGTGAGGGGGTAGGAGGAAGAAGAGTTACTTGACTAGAGACAGAAAAATTTGATTTTGTCATTAAAAAAATAAAGCAAGTATGTTGCATCAGAATTATCAGAGTAAGGTTGTGATCATGTCATTAAAATGTCCTGAATATTGGTAGAAATTTTCTTCTCCTGTAAAATGTGCACAAGACACAAAGAAAGGTCAAGAGCTCAAGCAGACTGCTAAGAACAGAGATGTTGCACTCTGAGAAGTCGTTGCTAACCAGAAGGAAAGCTCTGGTCTGAGGAGCAATTCAAGTATAGATTTACAGAAGTTTAGGCTAAAATTGGCAAAAAGTCTACCATGGCATTAATTTAAAACCCAAATGTTTCCTTCTTTCTTAGTTTTGCTAACCTTTGGGTTGTAGGAGCTCAGGATAAACAGATCATACAAAACCTGCCCTGTCTTACCTCTTTAATTTCAGTCTAAATTTACTTGAAAGAGAAAGCACAATCTTATAAGAAAATAGAAAAAAAAATTACTATACTTAGAATAATCTATTTCAGCTAAAGTTTACAAAGCTAAATGTTTAATCATTAGGGTTGTTTGGCATCTAGATATATTTAGATTCTGAGTTGGCATGCTGATTATTAGGAAACTTCTAGTCATTTGATTAGAGATAATTAGTTTTAGTCTATTAGGCTCGTCCATCATGAAGTTGAACATAATTTGATTGTTCACACCGGAGTATGGTTTTTCCATGCAATAATTATTGAATCTTTATAATTAGCAATTATTAAAATAAATACTCCTTTTAAAAGACCTTCCTGATCCAAGAACTGATTACCATGGCATTACTTATCAGATGAAGAGCTATTTAACAAATTGTTATCTCTTAATGACTCTGCATCTAGATATGCAGCAAAAAGTTTAGTAGGTCTTTGAATTCAAATTCATGGAATATACATGATCTCACACTGCATATTAAGAACAGAAATGACCATAAAAATAGAGTGTTTGTTTTCCTTTTCTCCCATCCTAATATTTTTAACACTATTTTTTAAAAATCTGACACTGAAAAAAAAAATCTGACACTGTATTTGAATAGCATTTTGGAATTTTCTAGATGCTTTCACAACTTGCTTAGTAATCATAGCTGGTCTATAAGATGACAAAATAAGTATAATAGAAACTTTACAATGAAGAAATCAAGACACAAAAATATTAATAAACACTCCCCCCAAAATCATTACTGTGTGACTAAAAGCAAATGTATCCTTTTATTTAACCCTCTTTTCCCCACTGTCTACCATGAAAGCTTGTAGCTTAGGTTTGTAAATTTGTACCATGTACCGTTGTGTGACATTTAGAAGTTGTAGTTAGAAAGGGAAAAAAGGCAGCAGAAGAAAATTAGAATGGAGAGGAAGAATAATAACAACAATGAAAAGAAAAAGAAAATTTTTCAAGTATAGATATTTCTATAATTAAATAATTCCATAATGACTGAAAATGTTTGCTGGTTGTAATCAAAAATCCAGTTGGAAATTTTCCTATATTTGTTTCTTGGTTGAGTTTTGTTGTGAGTTTAATAACAACTGCTTTTTAAAAAGTTGCAGCAAGAGTAACATTTTGTGAACCAAAAGTTGCTGAGCAGCACTTTTCTGTTTTATTGGAGCATTTCTCTAAGAACTGAGTAAATTAGAATGTACTCCACAATAATGGATAAAATGGATACACTTTGATCCAGAGGGAGTAGAAGATATACAGCATTATCCCCATATGCTCTTTGAAAATGATATTATTCATTTTAGTATTCAAACAAAGAGTAATTTGTAAAGGTTGCATGCTCTGCAGAGTCATTTTGTCAAATTGCTAAAGCTCACTGATTTCTTTAGGGACTGCTTTGGCTGCCATGCCATTCAGGACACATCCAGAGGGCAGTTCATTTGACAGTAGTTTGGGGAGACATATTTGTCTGAGTATCAATTTCCTGTCACCTTACATGCTATCTCTATAAATTATTAAAGCAGTTGTAAGAATAGAGAACACAGTGATTTTCTAGATGCATTATTTCCTGTGCTTTATTTGACTACAATAAACGTTAAGACTTTCTATGAAAGCCTTTATCTATTAAAGCTTGCATTATTTGGTCACTACTTCTTGAACTATCTTTGTTTTATAAATGTCCACTAGTCTGATAGGATTTTTCTCTTCGAGTTAAGACATAAAGTCCCACATATGATCATGGCTTAATGCTTCATTTATTTGGCAACATTTTGATTTTGCAGAGAAGAATAAACCACAAGGAAGTTGAATGACTCTCCAAAATCATCCAAGTAATTTAGTGGCCCAGAGTGCAGGGAGAGGTATGGGGAGATTTTATCTCTGCTCCTTACTATGTCATTTCAGGGGCCTTGGACATACAGTTGCTCCAGATGGTATTGCACTTTGTTCAGAAAACATGGACACCAAGTTATTGATAATTTTGCATTTATTGATATTCCCTTTGTGGTTTAATACATGGTCTGTGGTCTAACACACACACACACACACTACCTGGTGTCTCTGTCTCTCTGTCTCTGTGTATATATATATAATATAAATATATATTCTCGCTATATATATGTCATGTGTACTTTAAAAAATGTTCTTTGCTCATTTTGTGCAGCATTCTATGAATGCTTATTAAGTAGTATGTTGATTGTGTTAAATCTTTTTATCTTAAATACTTTGTTTCATTTTTGATCTATAAAATTCTGAGGGAATACATTTTAAATAACTTACTTGTGCACTTCCTTGGAGCATTTTGTCAGTGTATATATTTTTGGGTGCAGACAGATTCGACATTATAATTTCTTTCTAGAGAGTTCCTTTTCATCATTAAGAAAAAAATCATTTTACTGGCCTTTTTCTTACAACCTATTTTTTATGAATATTACATCAGCAACTTTTTCGTTAGTATTTTTCTGATACACATTCTATACCCTATGTACAATTTTTCTGTATATATTCAGGTTTTCTGTATATCATTTTTAGATTATATAACAATTTTTTTAAAAATCTACATTACAATCTCAGTGTTGAAGAGGTTATTTTTATATTTCTACTATTTCATCAGCAGATATAATTGAATTCATTTCTCTCATCTTATTTTGTGTTTTCTACATAATATGATTTTCTTTTATCTTCTTTTCCTTTCTCCTTCTGTATAATTAATCAAGGTTTCTTCATTACCTTCATGTCTCCTACTGTTTTGAAATTTATCTTTCTGTTACTTATATAGCTAAACCTTTAGGATTTTAATAGACATGCATGATTATCATAGTCCAATAATAGTATCTCTCAAAAACATTAATTCTATTTATCCCCATACCCCATAGCACCCTCGTTGTTATTTTAGTCCAATCTTGTTATTAAAGATCCACAAATGACCCTTGTTGTTATGAATTTATAATGGAATATTTATGGAATTTTAGTTTGATAGACTTATAGAGAATTTCAAGCACGTACTAAAACAAAAGAATAGTAAAATGAGCCCCCATGTAACTGTTTTTTTGGTGTGTGTTTTTTTTTTAAAGATTTTATTTATTTATCAGAGAGAGACAGAGGCAGGCAGAGGGAGAAGCAGGCTCCTTGCTGAGTGAGCAAGGAGTCCGATGTGGGACTCGATCCCAGGACCCTGGGATCATGACCTGAGCCGAAGGCAGACGCTTAACCGACTGAGCCACCCAGGCATCCCACCCCCACTTAACTGTTGCCAAGTGTTCCTGACCACCAGGTGCTAGACAGCATTCTTTTTTTATTTGTTCTTCACACAAGCGTTTTTTGTTGCAGTATTTTGAAAGACGCTACAAGCATTCACATCATTTCACCATAAACACTTAATTTTGATAGCAAATAAATATGACTTTGTAAACGTAATTCAAATATTACTGTCATTCCCCAAAAGTTAATATTCTCCGTTATTATTCTCACCCAAAGATCTAATTTCATTTTCTTCTAGAATATCTGATTTACACATGGCAAGCCTTCATTTATGCTAATAGACTTTCTTATCTTTTCATTTTATTAACACAATATACCCACTCTGCCTTTAATATTCTGCTTCTAGGTGAATCGATGTGTATATTTTATATGTTTGACTTTGGTTGATTGTTTTTAAAATCTGATCCTTAGGACTAATTCCTGAGAACTCATAGTCAGTATCATCACAGATATTACTTCATTCCATCACCTTCTTCTGGGTATCCTATCAGACATATATCTCAAGCCCTTTAAACAAGTCTCCCTGTTTATCGACTTCTTTCATTATGTTCGTTTCTATATCTTTCTCTCTGTTCTTCCTGGTCTGTCTTTTCTGAAGCTCTGTGAAAAGCTCTTCAAGTTGATAAATTCTTCACTTTTTATGATAAACTTTTATTTAATCTTCTCAGTGAGGATTTAATTCTTTGACCATATATATTCATATCAAGAAGTTTTAATTGTTTTGCATTAAAATTTGTGTTCTTTTCAATACCCTTGTTATTTAATAACAAAAGCCTTAAAAAAGAAGGAAATCCTATCATATGTGACAACATGATTGAGCCAGCAGGACTTTATGCTAAGTGGAATAAGCCAGGTATAGAAGGACAAATATTGCATGATCCCACTTATATGAGGTATCTAACATAGTCAAGCTCAGAGTGGTTGCCAGGGAGGGGCTGGAGGGAGGGGAATGGAAAGTTGTGTAACAATATGAAATTTCAGTGATGCAAGATGAGTAAGTTGTAGAGACCTGCTGTACCGCATAGTGGGCACGGTCAGCACTACTGTACTGTCCACTCCACTGGAATGAATCTTCGTCATTATAGGAGCAAAGAGCATACTCTGTCTCTGACACATACACACACAGGCACACTCACAACCACACAAACGTACACATATAGTATTCTACATTATTTGAACCCTATATTATTGGCAAAACAACATGCATCCTTATCTCATGTTAATATGTATTGCCCCTAATATGACGAGACCAGTATTACTGCATGATTTTCACAGCTTCCTCATCCTGTGCTGATTAAGGAGAATTATTTTTTGCCTTCTGTATTTGTGAGCCTTTGATGTGCAAAATCAAGATAATGTTTGAGAACATGAATCGAGAGTCTCTAAGGCTCACTTGATGGATTTATTTAAATAGGGGATATTTACTAGCAAGAAAACAAATGAAGAGATTCAGAAGTCTTAGGTGAATAGATAGAAAATTTTAAATTCAGCCCAGGCTGATATAGATGGAAAATTTAAAGGAGATTGTAAAGGAAAGAGAAATTTGGGGACATTCTAATGTGTGTAGTATATATAATACAAAGGAGAATTCTAGAAGTTCTTTTTGTGTTAAAAACACATTTTTGGCATTTAGAATGTCTTCTGTAGAGAAGAAAAGGATTTAAAATCCTTTTCATTATAATTTGGCCCATTATAACTTGTTATCTGTGATGAGATTAGACTACAAATGGCTTGACATTATATAAGCTATAGCACTTTCAAACTTTTTTCTAGACAAGGATAACTATCATGGGAGCAGAAATTTAGTAAAATTAGGTCATTTGTTCATAAGCTATGAACATGCCATAAAGATCAGTTGTAAAACTGAATATTTTTTCTCTTTATAAGTCTTACAGCAATATAGTTATTTCAATTTTGTGACAATGGCATGTGACCATTTTCTATGTGGCATGTAGTTACAGAGTATGAAGTCTTAAATTGTATGGATATTTTGTGCATATTTATTGAACAACTGTGTTTTACTGTCTTAATTTCTACATGGTTTCAATTTCTAAACGTTTAGTTCAACATTACATTGCTTATTGGAACTTCTTGCTATATTTAAAAATTAAGATATAGGCCAACACTCTTTGCATAAATAATGGTAATTGAAAGAAAAAAATGGGCACTGAATTGGAGTAACTGAATTGTATCGTATTAGTTTATTATGTTTTCTTATCTTCATGATAAGAAATAATAAAGTCAGGGGACACCTGGGTGGCTCAGTCATTAAGCGTTTGTCTTCGGATCGGGTCATGATCCCGGGGTCCTGGGATCAAGCCCCGCTTAGGCTCTCTGCTCAGCTGGAAGCCTGCTTCTCCCACTCCCCCTGCTTGTGTTCCCCCTCTCGTTGTGTCTCTCTCTGTCAAACGAGTAAATCGAATCTTAAAAAAAAAAAAAAAGAAAGAAATAATAACGTCAGGGTGGTGGCTCAGTAAATGTGTCATCAAATAACCTTGCAGCAGTAAGAGAAGTAAAAGAAATAATGAAGAGCAATTGGAAACTTGTGTGACGTTCCTGTTGTATTCACTCATTAAAAAATTTTATTGTATTTCTTGGTGGGGAAAAAAAAGGAAAACAAAACCAGTAACTGTTAGCTTAAAGTAAAAGTGTTTTTATGAAAAGATATTCAGTAGTTCACAAAACTAGTCTTGGTGTAGAACCAAGGGAGGGATGTAGAGTCAAGTTTCTAAGACCAGAAAGATGTTCCCAGGACACAGCTTCTGGGACCATTGCCATTGCACAATTGCCCCCATGCCTCTGAAGCTCCACCAGAGCCACCTGAAATCTTGAGTGGACTATGCTTTTGATTCCAGCACTGGTGACCAATATTTGTTGGTAAAAGTCTGGTATTAAAAATCTGAAGCTAAATGTGTTTGAGGTGGCTGAATAGAGCAATATTTTAGCTGCAATTATATTTACACCAAAAGTGGAGCAAAGATATGTTTCTATTTGGACAGGTATGGGCAAGGGCAGCATGGAGTGGTAAATTGACCCAGAAGAAAGACTGAATCCTAGAAAATATATCTGAGAAATCCATTAAAATACCTTATAAGGAAAAGATTTACCTTTGGTATCCACAATAACACAAGCCCATTGATAAGTATCAGTTTAGCAAGATCTTCTCTATACCTTATATATTTTTCTTCTCCCCCCACTTCTGCCCATCACAAACACATGAAAAGATGCTTGACATCAGTTATTATCAGGGAAATACAAATCAAAACTACAATCAGATATCGTCTCATACCAGTCAGAATGGCTAAAATTAACAACACAAGAAACTACAGTTGTTGTTGAGGATATAGAGAAAAGGGAACCCTCTTACAGTGTTGGTGGGAATGCAAACTGGTGCAACCACTATGGAAAACAGTATGGAGGTTCCTCAAAAAGTTAAACGTAGAACTACCCTACAACCCATAAATTGCACTACTAGGTATTTTTCCGAAGGATACAAAAATGCTGATTCAAGGGGGCACATGCACCCTAATGTTTATAGCAACACCATCAGCAATAGACATATGGAAAGAGCCCAAATGTCCATCAGTTGATGAATGCATAAAGAAGAAGTGGTAAATATATGCAATGGAATATTATTCAGCCAGAAAGAAGAATGAAATCTTGCCATTTGCAAGGACATGGATGGAGCTGAAGAGTATTATGCTAAGTGAAATAAGTCAGTCAGGGCAGACAAATACCATATGATTTCACTTATGTAGCATTTAAGAAACAAAGCAATTGAGCAACGGGGAATAAAAGAGAGAGGCAAACCAAGAAACAGACTCTTAACTATAGAGAACAAACTGATGGTTACCAGAGGGGAGGTGGGCAGGGGGGATGGGTGAAATAGGTGATGGAGATTAAAGAGTGGACTTGTTGTGATGAGCACCAGGTGAGTGTGAAAGTGTTAAATCACTATATTGCACATCTGAAACTAATATTATACTGTATGTTAACTACCGGAATTTAAATAAAAACTTAAAAAAAAGAATGAGATTGGGAAATAAAGAAGTAGATTATGGAGTAAGTAATACAAGTTAGTTTAAAAAGTTGCTATAACTTGGGGTGTCTGGATGGCTCAGTGGGTTAAGCATGTGCTTTCAGCTCAGGTCATGATCCCAGGGTCCTGGGATCAAGTCCCATGTAGGGCTCCTATCTCAGCAGGGAGCCTGCTTTTCCCTCTCCCTCTGCCCTTCCCCTACCCCCTCCAATCCCCGGTGGTGCTTGCCCAGTCACTTTCTCTCTCTGTCTCAAATAAATAAATAAATAAAATCTTTAAAAAAAAAGTTAAATGTTGGAAATCAGCCAATGGAGAGATAATTTATTCAAACTGAAATAATAAGGGAGATCATAGGAGAGGAAGAATGTGTTCTAGGTCTTGAAGAATTAGCAGGTTTTAGAGATACTGAAAAATATGAGGCATAAAACCATGCTGGTAGTCCTGATGTTCTTATGCCTCTTTTACTGGGCACTGAGATCGAAATGAAGCTTCCTGTAGCTACCTTATATTATAAAGTAAATAGGAGCATATAATATTTAACTGAGTGAGTTTGGTGAAATTATTATCTGTGAGTTTTAATTTTCTTCTGTTTAACATAGATACACTGGCCTTCTTTTCTGGCAGTGTTGTTCTGAGCATCAAATAAAATGAGATAATGTATCTGAAAATGTTTTATGGACTGTAAAGCAATATAAATGTAAGGTATCATTATTATTTAAACCATAACTCAGATCACTCAAAGATCCTACTGAGATTTTCAAAGCACAGCAATCAGTGAAAGAGTAATAAATGATAATCATGATAAATGAATAAATATAATAAAGAGTACTAAATTTATTACACAATTTAGATTTTCTGCAGTGCCTTTTTAGAATTAATATATTAGGCAAAAACATAGAGCTTCATTATTTCTCAAGTATAAAATATCAAACTCACATTATGTTGAAGCAGTAAGCTGTAGGTAAAACAGATTTACTGCTTCTGTATAATAAAATTTGACTTTGATGCAAGCACTTACTGTACATCACTTCAAACTTAAGCACATATATCAGAGATATTCCAGTATATTGCAGAAAAAAGAACCTAATTTCTAAATTTAGGGTAGGTTAAATACTCTAAAGAACAAATAAGAAAAACTGTATCTTGGTAGTGTGGCAAACAATAGAGCATCATCATGACATTGATGCATGGGCCAAAGGGAAGTATATGACACCATAGTTTTGTATTTGTGTAGTTACTGTTCATGTGACTAAGGGAAGCCTATTAGCAGTGCTTTGTGTAAGGTGCATTGCTGGGACTTGAGTGTTCTCTGACCACAATGGTCCAAAGCTGTCTGCTGCAGACAAGAAGAGAAAAAAGAAGAGCAAGAAAGGAAATCCAAATCATTGTAGACCTGAGCTAGTTTCATTGCTGGGAAAATACAGCCAAGAATCAAGGATAAAGAAAGAATAGAAAATCAAAATAGCCATAAGAAAAGCAAAGAGGATTAAAAAAAGATTATAGCAGATGGGAGTGGTGAATTGAGAAATTAATTTCAGAACTGAGGTTTTTGCCCTAAGTGTTCTTCCCTCATAGTTCTCAATATGTGATGAATGAGGTGTTACTAGTTTGGAGTTTTAAATGCCCTACAGAGAATCAGATTCCTGGCTTAAACTTAGGAAAAGTTTTAAATGCCCTACAGAGAATCAGATTCCTGGCTTAAACTTAGGAAAGTTTACATCTGAACAGGTGCATCATTTTCTAATAAAAATAATTTTAAATGTCAGGAGAGGATCATCAGTTTATTGGTCAGAGCACGTTGGTCAGTTTTTAAAAGATCCTCATGTAAGTTAAAAAAATAGAAAAATAAAAATGGATTATATTTGTTAGAAAAAATATGGTCAAATGAAGTATGAGAAACATCAAAATTATAAACTAGGGGGTAACAAAAGCAACAGTTAGACAAGTCTTCTGAGTAGCAGGCATGACAAAAATATATTTTTCTAAACAGAACTTGTATTAAGAATGTGGTACAGAAGAAATTCATTTATAGTGAAAATGTTTGCAAAAACAATCTAGAGAATTAACTAACAATAACAAAAATAGCATATGAATATATATTGCTGTATGTTTTATAACTCATTCTTTATTGATATCCACTTACCTTGAGAGCAGATATTAATTTCTACCACTTTAAATGTAAGGAAAGTGAGGTCAAAGAGAATATTTGCTTTCCCCAAAGCCAAGTAAGAGTCTGCCAGGATTCAAAGCTGCTACCTCTAGTCTTATTTTCCCAAATCTTATCTTCTTTCTTCTATTACTACACTATGTAAAAAAGAAGAAAGAGTTTTCTATACATACCTGAAGGCCTGTCATCAATTGATTTTTTTCTGTCATTCTCATACTCATACTAATATTAGCTACATTAAGTAAAGTCACTTTAGAATAAAATATTTTAAAAATATATTGTGTTATGTTAGGCAGAAGAGTTTAGAAATTCAAACACAGAAAGTGAAAATAATCATTCTCATTTGCATTTCCATATCTGCAAAACAGTCATGATTTCAGGTGACTTGCTTAACTTTTCATTTTGTTGAAGTGTGCAATTAAGAAAATGGTATTAGATTACCATATACTGTGTAAGTGGGTAAGCCAATTAGTGATTTCAAAGCACAGTTACTAAATAAGAACATTTTAGGAAGACACTATCAATTTTATATACCATTAGGTTGGAATCATTTCTCTATAAATTATTTTATTTTTAAATCTGCTTCTTTTAAATATGCACATTTATAGTGTTAATTCTCATTTTTCATAACTTTTCAAGAAAGTACATTACAATCCTAACAATCTAAGTCACCTGCTACCAAGCTTTCTATGACCTTTTTTTCCTTTGCAATTTGACCAGATTCCTTAGCATGGTGTCTTAAATGACAAAATTACTGTGCTTTACTGCTTCTTCAAACTTAACTCATTTTACCTTTTTATTTTACCATATATTACAGCCAAAATAAATGATGATTTTCTTTATATTCTTTATGCTTTCTTCATTTGTAATATCTCTAGCCCTGTATCTTCTTTACATAATTTTATCAACTATTCAAGAGAAAACTGGAATACCAGCTTCTGTGGGATACCATTTTTAATTGAACCAAGGATGAAAGTAATTGCTCCTCATTTTTCTGGAAGAATATTTTACTTTTTTTTTTTTGAAGATTTTATTTATTTATTTGACAGAGAGACACACAGCGGGAGAGGGAACACAAGCAGGGGGAGTGGGAAAGGGAGAAGCAGGCTTCCTGCAGAGCAGGGAGCCCGATGCGGGGCTTGATCCTAGGACTCTGGGATCATGACTTGAGACAAAGGCAGACACTTAACGACTGAGCCACCCAGGTGCCCCAAGAATATTTTACTCTTAAAAATTCGTTTATTTTTTCTTATGGTTTTCTTTCCACACTGTTTGTTCCAATTTGATTATGAGTTGTTCTTCCTTATGGACATTTCTTATATTTTATGTTTCTAATACAGAACTGAGATTGCTCCAGACAGTAATACGTTATCATTAATAGAATTTGAAGGAACTCCCAAAAGAAATGGACAAGGTTACACCTAACTGTGTACAAACATCAGGTGGGGGATGTTACAGACTGACTCCATTTGCCGACTAGAGAGTCAGTTGCCTTATCTACCAGATACCAGTGATTAAAATAGTAAAGGCTACAGTTATCTGAAGTGTCTGTAATATGCCAAATATTTTATAATAATTTGTTTTTTCTTAAGAATCCTGAAAAGTAGATATTCTATAACCCATTTTAAAGGTGAAGAAATTGAGTTTAAAAGAGTAGATATATTTTTTCCTAAATCACAGGACTGTGGGATAGCTGGAATTTAAGATAGAATAACTGAAGAAAAATCAGGAGGCATATAGAATAAATCAATAACACCATTAACCATTCTTTACAAGCATACATGCAAGTATACCAGGGTAGACTCTATTCTTGGCCATAAAACAAACCTCAGCAAATTGAAGAAAAAAAATGAAATCATATAGAACATGGTCTAACTGCAGTGATATCAAAAGGATTTTTGGACAATGGGCAACATCATATGATGGTGTCCTGAAGCCATACTATCAGCTCTTCCTAACTTTGGTATATATCATCATCTGTTCTTAGGCAGATTTCTATAGATAGGTTCTCTTTTGTCCATTAAATATTATAATATTTAATTGTATTTTGAGAGTTTTATAGTATTGTCTTAATAACAACAACAAAATACTTATGACCCTATTTAGATAGATGCACGATAGTAATATTTCCCTACTCATCTTTTTAGTATGGTTTCACAAAGGCAAGTCAACAATGATTGTAAAAAAAATTGTCCATGAGAACTTGGAACATAGATGAGAAGAATGTGTAAAAAAGAATGAATCTGTTGAAAAATCTGTTCAGTTTGGGGAATATCTGTTGGCATGTGTTGATTAACTGTAGGAAATTCCATTTAAAAATTTTAAAATTTAAAAAAACGCCTTTAAGGTAGTCAGTGTACTGTTCATTGAATCTGAAAAGCTGATTCTTTTGACAATTCAGTAATAAAAATAATACTTGTTTAACTAAGCTCTATAACATTATTTTTTTAAGTTTTTTTATTTTTTATTTGACAGAGAGAGAGAGTACAAGCAGGGGGAGTGGCAGGCAGAGGGAGAGGGAGAAGTAGGGATCTCCCGGCTGAGCAGGGAGCCCGATGTGGGGCTCGATCCCAGGACCCCGGGATCATGACCTGAGCCAAAGGCAGACATTTAACCGTCTGAGCCACTCACGTGCCCCTGTAACATAATTTAATGAGCAACTTCCTCTTAACCTTTTAGGAAGTAGTTCAATTTCCTAAAAATTCTATTCTGAGAATAAACTTGAAACAATTGCTAATATTGGTTATTGGAATAAATGCATTATTAGATAAGGTAAGATGTATCTCAAGATTCTGAATGTGTTCCCCACGCCCCCCCCCAGGCTTCTGAGAAAATAAGCCAGACAGAAATTACTCTTTAGCTAACATCAATAAGCCCATAATAAGAATCGTCAGAGTTTTGTTCTTTGGGCTTTAGCTTCTGTACCCAGATCACCAGATTATAGTTCACAGTCACTGCAGCTGGCCTAAGGCTCCACCCTGCCTTCTCACCTTGTATCTCACCAACTTTCCCAGGGGCAAATCATTTTCTCTTGCTCTTGGGAATGATACCAAGCTCAGAGCATGTGACTCTTGATAGCATGAGTGACAAAAAAATCTCTAGGCTTTAAGATTTAGTTTTATAAGGTCCATAAGCAGGGCTAACATCCCTTAAGACCAAGGTTTCCCTCTCCTCCTGAGCCCTAAATTTATTACCCTTTTATCTTGCTGTGCGCTTTCCCACTACACAGTGAATGAACAATCAAGCTGAGTTTGCCCCCTCACCTGAGTGGGATACCCGGGAACCTTAGACCAAAGAGTACGTGCCCCAGACCCTCACCCTCTCTGTCCTCAGCCCCCAAAGATGCATTATTTCAGCAGCAACTATCGGGAAATTCCTGTTTGTGACTTCTGGAGTACCTTTTAGCCGTAAACAGTTGCTTCTGTCCCAGGAGGTAACAACTTACAATAGCTTTGAGCTTTCCCTGATGCCATCTACTTCTGGAGTTGGCAGATGTGTTCTAACATCTGCTTTCATGTCATCCTAATTGTCTCATGTGTCAAACAGCTTCTAGGGCCCCCAGAACTGAGGAGTTCTACAACACCAGACTAATATCTCTCAAGATTGCATCCATGAGGTTGATTTTACTGTTTTGTCCTACCTAAACTTGAGAAACATGACCTCTAATTTTCTCTTGAATTAAAGTAAATTGTAGTTGAAATGGTGAACCTGCCCTTCTCTGCCAACCTCTGTCCAGTCTCTAGTGCCCTGAAAAATTGAAAATAACCCCACAAACTCCCTCCTTCCTACTGTATAAGTGCATCTGTGTCATTTTCTCCTTTTGAATAGCCTGAAAGATGTTGGAGTTCCCACAGGCTTTTACAGAATGAAACTAACACAATAACTAGGGTGACAGACTTACAGAAAATATTTTTATGAAAAAATATAAATTGATCTATTACCAAGAAATGGGCGCTATGACTTTTAAAACTTGCCTGGCTTTGTTCTGGTGTATTTGTTCACCTCTGAGCTTACTCACAGCCTTAGTAATTGCCACCATAGTCTTTAAATATAAATGGAAAATGTCAGCAGTTCACACATTTCAAAACAAATTTTCAAATCCTTCCCTAATTAGAGAACAGCATTTTATTATTCTCTTTAGAATCACAGAAGAAGATGAATGGTGAGGAAAAAAGCTAACTAGCTAGGAGAGAAAATGAGGCAAACTTGTTCTACAAGGGGCTGTGCTTTCATTTCTCTCCTGGCGTATCTTATTTATGAGGCATCATTAATTCATATAAGGTGGAGGTTTTATACAAGATGATCTGAGGGGAAAAAAAACCCTATTTCTTGAAGAAAATCACCTTGTTTGTTATTTAGTGTTTTATTATCTACCTGTCAGAGGCCAACTCAAAAGGTTTAGTCTGTATTCTTATACACAAAGGTATCTTTCCTTTATGCCATATTTTGAAATCTCATGGGACTGCCTTTGTGATTCACATTTCTTCTGAGCAGGTCGGGTTGTTCAATTTTGCTTTTAATGATTCTCATAATTTAATTTACCTTTATGGGAAATTCTGCTTTATTTCAAAATAAAATATTCAGCAATTGGAAATGCAATACTGCATGATTTTCCAGATTATGTCAATATCAATCCAAAATGCTGCATTTAAATCATTACCTATGACAATTGCTTTAACTTCTCATGCTTCTGGTATGCTGTTTAGGATTCAGTCAATGACCCAACTATTCATAATTCTCTGTAAAACTCATTTGCTTTTATGCAGTCTTGGTTTTAGCAAAATTTCACCATTGACTGGGAGTATACCTCTTCTCCAATACTCTTACTTATTTAAAACACTTTGTAACATTGAAAGACTGGCTCAAAACCCTCAATATTTTTGTACAGAAGATGCATACTTCTCTGAGAAGCATTGGTAAGAACATATTTAAAGTCCATTTTATTATTTATCACCTTTTCATAACATCAGTCTCCTTGAGCTCCTCAAGGCTAAGTCAGTATATTAGTTTTTACATCCTCAGTGTATAGTACAATATGTGGCTGATTTTGGAACAGAGTGAACAATAAACACTGCAAAAAATAACCAGTAAATGAACGAATCAATGTATGATAAAATGACCTACGTTTCATTAATTTATTCAGCAAATACTTATTATTAAGCACCTTCTGCACAGCAGGCAAAAGCTGGTTATACAAGTGTTAAGAAAGCAGACACATATGTTCTGATTGTACTTTAATTTCTATTTGCCAAAAAATGTTGTATGTATTACAATTTAAAGGTCAACCAACTTTTTATTTTTGTAAATGTATTTAAGTGGAGCCATTAACTGTGCTCCTAGTCAATTTTTCACTCTCAGAATTGGAACAGAAAAGGCAAGGACGTTTGTGAAGATGACCATGAAGCATGTAATAACAGAGTGGTTAACTTGTGAGTTTGGGTTTTGGACTCTGCTATGTATTACCTGTAGAGCTGGGGCAAATCGCTTAACCTTTCTATGTTTTATTTTCTTCTCTACAAATAGGGAAATAAAATAATTGTAATACATATCCAAAGGGCTGCCATGAGACTTCAATAAGTTAATGTATGTGAATAGCTTGGAACAATGCCTAGCACATGGTAAGCGCATGATAAACGTTAGCTATTATTATTCTTTGTAGGATTATTTGTCACTAATGAAAGCATTCTAAACTCTCAGCACATAATTTGATGTTTAATTCATAGAGAAAAATATGGATGCTCTGCCAATAAAATGTCCACTTACAATCTCCACTACTGCTCTTATACAGCACATGTCTTGACCTCTCAAAGTCCTAATTCTTTCTTTAAAAAAAAATGACTGCACAGATATGTCTGAAAAAAATGTTGTTACTTACTTCATTTTGCGGAGGAGGAAGATTACCAGATTTTATTTATGAAGTTGTTTTTGTATTTGGGCCTGATCCTCAAAACTTGGGAAAGGGAGAGACAGAATCTTAAGCAGACTCCATGTCCAGCACAAAGCCTTGGCTCGGGGCTCGATCCCACGACCCAGAGAGCATGTACCTGAGCCGAAGTCAGGAGTCAGACGCTTAACCGACAGAGCCACCCAAGCGTCCCCCTCAAAACTTTCATAAGATGATGCAGAAGGAATGATTTTAGCCACCAAAACCCCAGTTAACAGATGTAAAATAACACCAAGTTAACCTTGCAGAGAAGGGAAGCCTGAAACATATCAGAAAGAAGGCAAGGGGCTCTATGAGTTATTTTACAGAATAATGTATGGCCTCTCCTCCACCCCTCCTTACCAAAGTTTGTTTGGTGCAATTATTTTCCCATTCAAAGGCTTATCTGGAGCTTCCTCTTCTGAATCTGAACGCATGTGTGCACACATACACTTTGACACACACGCATACACTTAATCATCCCATCTCTGTGTTATCTCTTTACTCTGCATCTTTTATATTACCATTAAGTGTAAAGAAATTTACCACTGTGGGCGCCTGGGTGGCTCAGTTGGTTGGGCGACTGCCTTCGGCTCAGGTCATGATCCTGGAGTCCCAGGATAGAGTCCCGCATCAGGCTCCCTGCTCAGCAGGGAGTCTGCTTCTCCCTCGGACCCTCCCCCCTCTCATGCTCTCTCTCTATCTCATTCTCTCTCTCAAATAAATAAATAAAATATTAAAAAAAAAGAAATTTACCACTGTACGTACATCCATATTATTCTCCTTCAACTATGTTGTCTACTGAGCATCCTAGCACAAAAATTGTGCTCAATAAAGTTTTATTGAACCAAATTTAATTTATCAAAATAAATGGAAGTGTTGTTAATATAAAGATAGAAGTCCGGGGGTCAGAGACTGCTTATACATATAGAGAGAGTTTAATGGGTATCAGGGCTGATTTATGTACAGCTTCAGACACCAAAATCTCTTTCTACCCATTCTTGGAACAGCTTTGGTTCCCATAAAACAGTTACCTTAATTTGACTCCTAAAATTAATGATAGCATAGTTGTACCTCAGGTTTTTGAAAATACCAAATTCCCAGATGTTCTATGACAATCCAAACATTGAGGGAAAAAAATGGAAATAGAGAGGCCATAAGGTTATTGTAAGTAAATACTGTCTTCCTTTATATTATTTCTATTAACACTGTAGTTATAAAATACTGTGAGCTAACAATTATAATGTCTGTATGCCTATTAACATTTCCCCTGGAGTGTCAATAAAATTGAATCTCCAAATTACACTGGGGACCTGCTGTTGGTCAATTTACCAGTTTTCAAAGGAGGCATATTATCACAAAGTGAGTTTTATTAATTCTCAATGACTCTAAATCAAATGTCAGCCTCTCTGACTTTTCTTTTAAAAAATGTAATTGTTCTTTCATTTATAGCTGTCATCTAAGGCAGAGTAAAATTAAATCTCAACAGAAAAGAGATAATTAGAATACAGTGTGTCCTCTGGGATTGTATATCCAAAGAGATTCTATTCTGTAGATTGCAAGATTTCTTGCCTCTGAATTTGATTCAAGGGCATGAGGATATTCAGATTTAAATAAACTTGGGATTATAAAGTGAACTTCCAATTAAACTAGCAAATTAGTGATTTTTGCTTCACTCCTTTGAAACTCCAAATCTTAATTATTCTCTGTTGTCTTAAAAATCTCCCAAGTTCAGTATAATCATGTATAATATATGGGGATTGGCAAATACTGACTGTAGCAGAAATACGACTTTCCTACTCACTTTTCATGAGATAATCTAATTAAAGAGCACATATGATTGATGGTAGTTCTTAGGAAAAATTACTAATTTGGAGATATACATTTATATATTTTTCCATAGCAGTGTTTTATATTAAATGAAAAATGACAGGATTTAGACATTTTTTTCCAAAGATATCCAGGCTCAGATCTGTTCACACATGTTGTTTCAGACTTTGTGTTTTCAGAATCCATTCTGCAAAGACAAATAAACTTGTCCTTGACCTTATCTCTCGTTTGTATTTTTTTTCTAATATCCCTTATGTTCTAGTTCTGAGATTATGCCTATACTTGGTACAAGAGAAAAGTAATTTTTATATGTGGAATATAGAGGGTTTGAGAATTTATTAAAATAATGATAAACAGTGAGTTCTCAAAAGGAACTCATGCCTAACAATATATCCACTGCAAAGAATAGATCCAGCTTGCTTTAATATGAATTTGTGTAATTCCATCTATGTGTATATTTACGCTGTCCTTGAGCTAGAAGGAGAAGTGAGTGGTATCCTGGAGCCAGATCATGTAGCCCCTCATGAGCCAATTTTAGGCATCTCTTCACAACTCCACATTCAGCAGCGTCACGTTTATTGTTTGAAATTGGCCATGGTTTGAGTATTTACACCACAGAAATTGGCAAACAGCTTTAAATCAGCTTCAGAGCACAGCTTTGAGCATTTACCAGTACAGCATTGCTGACTACATGCCAAAACTAATAGCCCTATAAATATAGCTTTCGAATTTAATTCTGCAGTTACCCAAGCCTAACTTAAAAAAAAAGAAAGAAAGAACTTGGTGATGAAGATGTGTGACCATTTTATTCCATCCATATTTTAAAGAGGGTGGCTATACACTGGTTCCTTGTGACTGGAATATAAAATATAATTAAACCAAACTGGAATCTTTAATTATTTATGGAAATTTGCAAAAGTTAATTTATCTTTCATACATGTAACTGGTTTTATATTCTGCTTTCTCCCCTACATACAAATAAAATCAACTTTTATTGAGCAGCTCCTTGGTGCCAGATAATATGCAAAACAAATTATATATATATGTATATATATATACACACACACACACATATATATGTATTTGTATATATATTTATTATAAATATATATAAATATTTTAAAAATATTATTGTAAATATATGCAAATTAGTATGGGGATTTTGTTTTGTTCTTTGCTATATCCTTAGCTTCTAGAATAAAGCAAGAGAGATAATAGAAAATCAATATTCTTAATATTATAGAATTCCAAATAAAAGTCATATGCTCCATTTGAATATTTATATGAAGTTTTCAATGTGCATTTCACTCAACAGCTCTGTGAATTATGTATAATCAGGTCCATTTTACAGATGCGAAAGCAATTTTTTTTCCTACTGCCTCTTTGTCCAGATTCTTTTGTCTGATTACATTTAGTCACTAAAAATGGTTATTATAGGATGAAGTTTCTAGCTTTAGCTACAATTTTCCTAGCCAGGACCAAATCAAAGAATTTACAATTCATAATCTCTACATGGAAAAGTGTAGATTTTTAAATAATAAATCTTCTACCATAAAAAAGTCATATTCTTTCAAACAGAATGGATACAGGCTGGTTTATCTTCAGTCTAACCTCGTTAGTGAGAACTCTGACAATGCAAGATAGTTATGGTTGCTCACTAAAACATAAAGAAGTCTGGAAAGGACGAGTAGATTAGTCAGAGTTTTCCAGAGAAACAAAACCAATAGGAGATCTATATCTATACCTGCATATCCATATATCTGTACCTGTATAAATAGAGAGGGAGAGAGGTTATGGGTGCTGGCCAGTCCAAAATCTGCAGTGTGGGCCAACCAGCTGGAGACTCAGGAAAGCAAATGTTTGAAGTTTGGAGACACTCTGTGAGAAAATTCCCTTTTGTTCTGGGAAGAAGGTATTTTTGTTCTGTGCAGAACTTTAACTGATTGAATAAGGCCCATTCACATAGTGGAGAGCAATCTGCTTTATTCAGAGTGCACTGATTTAAATGTTAATCTCATCCAAAAGCACCCTCCACTTGACACATAAAATTAGCTGTCACAGAAGGCAAAATATATTATCATAGATGCATTAAGAAGGTTGCATGTGGATAATTATAGTTGGTCTTCATATCCATTCCCAGCAGTCATATGAATGTAATATAACTGTGAATAGTCATACTTTACATGATGTCTACATATAAGAGTCTGAAGATGAAAACATATCAAATGAGAAAAATGTATAATAAAATATTAGGAAATTCATAGCCACTAGTAATATCAACCACTGTTGATATTTTTCTCTAACATAGTAGCATGCCAACATTTTGCCAGCAGGTCTTTGTAAATTGGCTGCAAAAATGATTTGCTGATGTGCATGATGAGTAGGAGTCACAGTGCCGTCCCTTTTCTGGCCCTGCTCTTGGAAAGGTGCTATCTCTTGCAACTCAGGAAGGGTAAACATGATACCCTCTACAAAAGGAGCTATCTAAAATTAATCAAAATGTTTTATGCATGTATATGATTTCTTATTTTTTTGCATTTTCCAAATTTTATTTTCAGCATTCTTATAGTTCATCACAAATGAAATTTCCCTGTATTAACTTTTAGATTCTAACCTTTCAGTCTCCATTTTGCCACTTTCTTCACTTATTTAGTTGTTGGTGGCTATTTTATTCCACCCAGCATGTATTTTTTATGGGTTGACTGTTTATCCCATCAGTGAAGCTCTCTTCCTTCTAAACTTTGATTCATAGCGCTTGAAACCTGAAAATATTGCCAATTGATTTTATGTCTTTATTATCAAAGATAAGTAATAATTTGGATTGGAAAACAGAACAAGATGCTAGAAGCAGTTTGGGTTGGGAATCAGATATGCCTGTTTGAATATCATCCCTAAACATGTACAAGTTTGAACAACTGGCTCAGTTGCTCAACCTAATCAGTAAAATAACAAGGTAGTGGAAAGAGCAGGGATGTGGAAATGGAACACGTGTGTTTGTGTGTATGTATGTTAGGTTATTATACCTGCTTTAAGGTGTGAGGCTAAAGATACAGGTCTGTACATAGCATTGTTATAGAACCTGGTAAACACTTTTGGGAGGCATAGTCCTCCATGGAACTCTTATATTCCTACATGTCTTGTTGGTGTGCCAAGATGGAAAACCCCTGACAATTCATTCTCTGGGACTTCTGTCAGTGTTTTATTTAGATCAGTCAGCTCACCTCCAGGACAAAAAGCAGGCTTGTTATAAAACAGCAGAATCCTGAAATTCAGTGTTTCTCTCCTGCAGCATAAACCACTGGATATGCAGGCTTCTCTTTGGACTCAAGTTATGTTACCTTTATAGGACTGGGGATATAGGGGGGTGACTACATACTGATGCGCCTGCTACTTGCCTTGCCAGGGATAACAAAGGGCTTTTTTTTGGTCGCAGGAGCCTCCTATCTTTTGCCAGAAGCCATGAAACAATGAGAATAGCTGCTTGTCTGGTAAGTAGAGTGAGATCAAATTCTGCAACAAATGCTAGAAAAAAAAATGATTGAAGTTGAAACACCAAACCTATATGAAAAATAAAAATCAACGTTGATCTAGTCTCCTGACTCTAGTGCTAGATAAATCAACTATTGTTTGACAGGTACTCTAGAGGTTTTCATTACTGAGATTTAAAAATATGTATTAATGCCAGAGATGAAGGCTAAGATGGTGACATTGGAGGCCCCTGAATTTCCCTTCTCCCCAGATGTGGCAAATGTATATCCACACACAGAAAAGTTTCCTATGAGAGAAGTCCAGAAACTGGATAGGTGACTCCTACACATGGGGCCACAGAGGAAATACCACATCAGACTGTGTAAGAAAGGCAAGAAATAATCTCACCATAAACCCTATCCCTCACACAGAACCATACAATCAGGAGGGAACCCTCAACTCCCAGCTTCTTCCTGAGGAGTCAAGGGTTTGGACTGCACATCTAGCCCTACCTGAGGAAACAATCAACAAAATGAAAACTTATGGAATGGAAGAAAAATTTGCAAAACACCTATCTGATAAAGGGTTAATAACCAACATATACAAAGAACTCTTACAACTCAATATTTAAAAAAAAAATAGGTAACTTGATTAACACATGTGCGCAGGACATGGATTGTCATTTTTTCAAAGAGGACATATAAATCACCAACAGCTACATGGGAAAGCATTCAACATTACTAAATTATCAGGGAAATGCAAATCAAAACCACAAGATATCACCTCACACCTATTAGAAGGTCTTATCAAAGATGCAAGACATAACAAATGCTGGCAAGGATACAGAGAAAACAGAACTCTTATACACTAGTGGTGAGAATGCAAGCTGGTATAGTCACTATGAAAAAATTATAGAAGTTTCTCAAAAAATTAAGACTAGAACTACCATATGATCCAGAAATCCCGCTTCTGGGTATATATCCATAGGAAGCTAAAACTCAAAGAGATATTGTACTCTCATATTTATTCCAAGGTATGGAAACAATCTAAGTGTGCATCAATGGATAAGTGGATAAAGAAAATATGATAAAAATATATACAGTAAAGTATTATCCAGCCTTAAGAAAGCATTTGTGACAACATGGATGAATCTGGAGGGCATTATGTGAAATAAGCCAGATAGAGAAAGACAAATACTGTATGGTATTACTTACATGTGGAATCTTAAGGGGGAGAAAAAGAAAAGAAAGAAAGGGAAAACAAACAAACTCATAGAAACAGAGTAGAAAAGTGGTTGCCAGGGGCTGTACCAGGGCAGAGGGGTATAGGGAGCATGATAAGATGGTATAGACTTTCAGTTATAAGATAAATAGGTCTGACGGTCTAATGTTTAACATGGTGACTCTAGTGATAATATTGCATTGTATAATTGAAATTTTTTAAGACAGTAGAACTTTTTGCTTTCACATACACCAAAAAAAAAACAAAGGTAAATATATGAGGTGATGGTTGTGTTAACTAATGGAATGGTGGGAATCCTTATACAATGTATATGCATACAAATTGTCATGTTGCACATTTAAAATATATTATAATTTTCAGTTATACCTCCGTAAAGTCTGAGAAATAAAAAAAGTATTTCTATAAATGTTTACTTCTGCTTTCTTTTTTTAAAGTTTTAATTACAAGCTTAAATATACACTAAGAATTTGTTTTCTTAGTCTTTATAATCTTTATTACTGTATTTCTCCCTCTGCTTCAAATTTATGCCTTCAAACTTGAATCTTTATTGAATTCATTCATTTTTTTCCCTTAGACTTAGATGTCTTAGGTAGTGTTTTAGAGTATCCTGGTTTTCTTTTAATATTTTAGAGTTCTGAGATCCATAACAGACTTAATCATTAGTATGTCAATGTGAAGGCCGGGAAATTTGTATTTTAGCAAGCAGTTGGATGTTTTTTTTAGGATCTGACATTTTAGACAACATTGCCTTGAAGTTAGAAACATTTAAGTTTTTATCTATGAGTCTTAACTTCTCTTATACCCCAATAAAACACTGTCAAACGTAGGCATTTTAGTTTTTGATTCAAGTGTCAAATGATAACCCCAAACCTGGAGTATTAGAAAGTAGTCTTTCTTAAGTATTCATTATATTCATAGAAATTGCAGGAAACGTGCTAAAATCTTTTCTCATTTTTCTCTAGACTTAAATCTCTTTCTGATGTAGAAGAACTTAAGGTTATTGAATATTTAATGGGGAATTTAGATTGGTTAAAAATCTAGGATAGTTGAAATTTTATAAGAAGGATGCTTATATTAGTCAGAAATGAATGCTTTATACTACCCATTAATTGTGTTGGTTATGTTTTATTACTTTTGACGTGTTTCAGGAAGTTATTG
This sequence comes from Eumetopias jubatus, assembly GCF_037043125.1. Lineage (NCBI taxonomy): Eukaryota > Metazoa > Chordata > Mammalia > Carnivora > Otariidae > Eumetopias > Eumetopias jubatus. Next base: position 167,285,869 of record NW_028274809.1, on the reverse strand, counting down.
TGACATTTCTAAAAGAATTAGCTTTAGGGGTGCCTGGGTGGCTCAGTCGTTAAGCGTCTGCCTTCGGCTCAGGTCATGATCCCAGGGTCCTGGGATCGAGCCCCACGTTGGGCTCCCTGCTCAGCAGGAAGCCTGCTTCTCCCTCTTCCCCTCCCCTTGCTTGTACTCCCTCTCTCGCACTCTCTCTCTCTCTCTCTCTGTGTGTCAAATAAATTTAAAAAAATAAATAAATAAAAAATAAAAGAAGGTGCTTTAGATTTAGGCAACCTGCCACTTTAACCTCTATAAAATTTGGGACAATGTCTGTCTCTAAGTATTAATTTCCTCATCATTGAAATGAAGAAAATTAATATCCAGTACAATTATGTGAAATAAACGAGGCACCTTGTAAAGCGCTTCGTAGAGCATTTGTCACATATTATAGACTAAAAGTGTATTTCATTGATTTACTTCAAAACTTTATTCGTACTTTCCACTGGACCCTGCAAGATTCATGACCTCTTGGAGCTTAAATTTTGGTAGGCCCAATTTTTTTATGCTGATCTCATACTTAAAATATATTTCTGTAAAGTGGCTTACTACAAACTAAAAAAATTTAAAACTGCAACACATATGTCTCTCAATCTTTCTCTGATCCTAAGTAATTAATTCTATTGAAAAACAAAAGAACTCTAGCAAAAAATAAATAAATAAATAAATAAATTCATCTAGACTTTTTTTTTCTTTTCTGAGTGATGGGTTTTAAATATTTTTTATAGATGAAAATTACTGAAAAGAGACTCTAGTATCTAATGTGTATTTATAATGATTGGCATGTATTTTAGAATATGTAAACATTTTCAGATGTGAAGTTTTCTTTATGAAAGACCTTGGTCAAGTCCCACTTCTTAGTCAAGTCCCTTTCTTTGTGAAAGAACTTGGTCAAATCCCACTTCTTGTAATTATGCATTCAGCAGCTGTTAGATTCTGAGCACTGTCCTAGGCACTGGACACATGGCATTAAATGAGATAGACCCATTCCTGGACCTCACAATTCTTTCCCAACCATTCCAGATCACAGTAGTCCTGACCTTCTCTGATCCCTATAGAACTCTCTCTCTCTCTCTATTATATATTCTAGCACCAAAGCTTATACTTCAGGCTGTTTTCTAGGTGTGTGTCTTACTACAATGCTAAATGCAGACTGTACTCAATAAAAAATGGACTAGTTGAATTGAATTAGACATGAGGTGCATTATAAATAAAAACTTCCAGCACAGAGTAGCATTTTCTAATCTCTGCCAGACAATAAACCATACCACCAGTTGTTAGAAAGACAAGGTAGAGAATTTTCAGTTCAGATTATCTAAAAATTAGTAGTATATTCTATACATAGTGTGTTCCACATTTATTACTCAGAACTATAAAAATTGCACAAATTCATCTGGACATTTTTCAGTGTTTGGCTAGTGTTTTCTAAAGATTTCTGTGGAGAATTATGTGCTTTCTTGATCTATTTCCTGTTTTTCACTGAGCTCAAACTATTAAAACATTTACTTTTTTTTAAAGATATCTTATGATTTGCTCACAGATTTTAATAAACTTTCACAATAGCCAGATTTAAAGATTATTTACAGTTTATGGTAAATCCCCTCTGTGTGTATCTGTATATCTAGCAATCTGTCTAAATACCCTATTTTTCAAAAGGCAGCATATGAACTAAACTTGAAAATCTTCAAAGAATAACATATCAATGGTAATTTTTACAAACATATTTTCTGTCCTAAAAGTATACTTTCATAGATCTACATTATGGATTTATAAAATAATACTAAATTGTATTTTACTATACATTTTAAAATACACATATCTGGTAATTAAAGAATTTTATTTTTATTGAATAAAATTTAAAATACCATAAATCATAAACAAACTTTAGATCACCCGTTATATTGTTTCCCAGATGTAAACTTTATTAAGATTTTCTTTTACTTGCTTTCTCTCTGTTTGTCTTTTTCAGTGCGTGTGTAAATCTGTGTGAGTACTTATACGTCTGTGTATGTGTGTATGTTTTTATGTGCATGCACCTACACGTATATTACACTTAATATATGTGTATGGGTTGTGTTTACATACATGCATATGTGTATATATGTTATACATCATAAATGTTATATGTGGATTGTGACATGTGCATGCTCGAAGTATACACACTTTAGTATTTATACTTTAATTTTTAATTAATTATAATCATTTTAAGTCAAAAAATAGTATCAGTAAATACTACTTCTAATGGTTATATAATATTTTATCATACAAAGTTACTATTTAACCAAGCTCCAACTGCTGAAAACTTAAGTTACCAATTCTGTCATCACAAAGAATTCTATACAAGACCAGCTAAGTAATGAATATTTGTGTTTAATGTTTATTTTTTTCTCTTCTCTTACATGTATTTCTCTTCTTTCTTTTTCCCTCTTATCTGTGAATATTGCAGTAAAATTAAACTGTGTTACCCCTTATTTTGGTGTTGTTCATGCTATTTGCGAGGTGACGATAAGCCCTATTGTCCTTCACTCATTTCTTGTAATTCCCGGACCCTGACTCATTGTTGGTGCATCTCTGAACACTACTCTGGATACTGGGAGAGATTTTGGCACCAAGGTAGGCAGGCAACTAGGCCACAGGGAAGTTTTCTGACAATCTAGAGATTCCCTTCTTTGGAAATATAGCATGATCAGTGTCCAGGGCATTGAAAAGGGAGATGATTTTCTCAGGATAAAGGATCTGATCCCAAAGTGTTGCTTTTCACATAAGAGAGAAAATGAAAATCAGTTTCAGCACTTCAGGAGAAAGGAGAGAAAAAGTAACAACGCACTTTTGAAAGTTTATCTTCTTATAAGAGTTCATGTAAAAAATATTTTCTAAGTTAAGAATAAGCCTACATTTTATTAGGAAGCTCCCAAATCAGTTAACAAAGAGCAGAATAGAGTATTATATTGCCTCTAAGTGTAGAAACTTAATGCTTTGCAAATCCAGTAAGAATACTGAAGCTATAACGTTGTACTAAGAAATGAGTAAAATTCATTGTGATTGTAAATATCAGTGTGTGTGTATGTGTGTGTATGACTTAATCAACATTGAAACTTTCAGTGAAATCAGGTAGAAGCATAGATACATAAATAGACACGTAAAAGGAATTTTACTGAGTATTTGTCCAGCTTAATTATGAAGTAAGCAAAAATCATTGATTTATGGAATGCATAGAATTTTAAAGCTGGGAGAATCTTTACAAATCAAGTAATTCAGCTCCTTTATTTCACTGATTTGGTGACTGAGATTTAAAAAATGAATAGCAATTTATATGAAACTTGAACAATCTATAAAGAGTAAAAATTTCTACTGCCTGAATGAATTTAAATTAAAATAACTTTGGGAACAATTCAGTTCTTGAAAACTTACTAAGAATCGTTGGTAATATAGACTTTATAAAAGCTACAAGTCAGGAGGAATCCTGCTTTTTTTAAAGCCTGTTGAGGAAGGTTTATAGCAAGTAAATGAATGTAATGCACAAGAGTTTACATGCATTTCTAACACAATAAAGTTAAGTGATATGTGAAGATTTCAGAGGAAAATCATAAATGCCATCATAAGTGGGGTTAGACTACAGATTAGGAACAATTTAGCCAGCTAGAAAAGCTAACGGAAAGGTCAAGGTACTCACAAACCATGGAAATTTAAATTTTCCTGACATTTCCTCCAGAGATGTAAAGTTCACAATATCCAAAGGAGCTTTTAGACTCCCTCTCAAAGACATAGAAGACATTCTTTTTTTCACAGTCAATAGCCAACTAATAAGACAAGTGAACAGAGAAACAGCAGTTCTAAGAAACTTGGCAAACAGGAAAACCTTGGAGCTGCTTCATTTGGAAGGTCTACTGATTTCATCAGATCTAGATAATTTGGAAGATATTTCGATTACTAAAAGTATTGCAGCCTGAAGGAGATATACTGAACGTCAGAATATTAGATCGCGGCCACATGAAGAATAGAAAGCTAACTAGATTTTCATGCTGAAGTTACGGGAGGCACATTCCAGTTATTTTATTTACCTATTGTCTTGCGCAGGTTATTTAATTTCTCTGAATTTCAGTTTTCCTATTTAGGAAAATAAAATGGGTATATGTTCTTTTTAGGATCCTTAAGGACACTAAACTGATGGGTTATGAAAGTTCTTGATAAATAGTTAATGCATGTTGATTACCTTTGAAAAACATAGCCCAAAATATAGGCTGTACAATATTTTATGTGATTTGAAAAAATAATTGGAAATGAAATATGTAATTAGAAGTAAGACAAATATATCACATATATAAAGATGAGAGTCGAGTTCTTTTTCTTAAAAAAATCTAATACTAAATCCTAAATATCTGATTATTTGAAACAAAAAAATTCTTATTTAATCAAATCATATCTTCAAAATACTCTTATGTTTATTAAAATTTGACCAGGTAAATGAACACACTGTATGGTATATTTTGTAAAATAATGTCTTCATGCTGCATTCAGTAAGGCCTATTCAGTTTACTACAAGCAATATATTGGAATGAATAGAATAAAGTAGTCTTGCAATGCACCTTCATATTGCTACAGAAAAGGAAGAATAGTTGGTTTTCATATCAAATTATATTTTCATTGAAGACCTGGAGAATTCCTTCCCCTGTGTATGGGGACATGTGGGGCAGCAATATTCAGGACAAGAGTAGTCCATTTGTGGCAATTGTCTCCGGAATGCCTGCTTTCTACCAAATGGCTTTATTCAGATATTAGGGAAATTCTCACTTATTCCCCTTACAGTCAGTTATTATCCTTATTTTACTTACATTTTTCAGTACTAAACAACTGAAAATATACATTTGGCTCATGAGTTAAAGAGGAAAATTAGTTTCTCTTGTTAGTAAGTTCTGTTTTGTTTTGTTTTTATAGCTCTGAAACATTTATCATCATAGACTTTCCGCCGTTACTTTTTGTCAGTAAGTTTTGTATTACCATCTCATTCACTAAATATATCATCATATCTATCAAATGTTAGGCATCTTTATTTTTGGCTCTGTGTAAGAAAGCAGGAAAGATCTAAATGTTCCACATATAAATCAAATTCACATATGAAGCAGATAGCCAAGTGTAAGATATGGCTATCTGGAGGCTATAGATGCTATCGAATATCCCTAAGGCTATTAGACTGGGACTGGGGGGAAGAACGAAAGGCCCCCCCAGTTTCTACGTCTCTGAATGCAGAATCGGATCCGTCCTGTGTGCTTGCAGAGGACATAGACAGGTAGCACACTGCTTCGCTTCAGTGCTAGAGAAACTCACAGAAAGAAAATTCTGGACATTTGGAAGCGCTTGCCCACAGTGTTTGCAGAAACTCCATCCTGGACTCACTGCTCTTAGACATTATTTTCCTGAAAGCTTGATGGGAAATTCTCAGAAAAAATATAAATGACCACGAGGGAGGGGTTTCTTAGAGCCCTCTCATCAGGGACTTGGATACAAGTCAAAAAGGCTGTAAAACTGAATGGCAGGGACTATATGCTATAAGTAAGATATAGAATATTAAAAGTCATTTGGATGGTTTCTAGTTTTTTCAGTAAATGCAGACATGCCAGATACATTATTACAAGCACTATCGGGTATGTAATAGTTTTAATAATTTTTTACTATTGTATTCACTTGCTTTTTAATGTTTTGTATTCACCAATTTAAAAATTTACCACATAAATATACCCTATTTTGTTTTAAGTGTAGAAGGAAGAAAATATATTTTCAAACGGCCAGCAAATACACATAAATGTTTTAAATGTTTATCACAAAGGGTATCTTTAACATTTAGAGTACTCCTCTGCCATCTAGGAAAACAGAGAGTCTGACACCTAAATGGGGGGGGGGGAATTAAACTAGAATGAATTCTTTAGGCATAGAATGTAAAATTATGATAACACAGTAAATAAATAGTGTAAAAGCTCCACAGTGAGATTTCCCACTGAGCTTGTTAACGTAGATAACACAAGCAATAATGATAAAAAAATAACATACAAAAAAATAAATGGACTCATGCACACATGGCAGCAAAAAAGTAAAATGTGCATTTTTCAGCTTTACTGAGATATGATTACACATAATATTGTGTAAGTTTAAGATGTACATGATTTGATAGTCACATATATTGCAAAATGCTCACCCCAATAAGGTTAGTTCACATAGCCATCTCCTCACATAGTGGTCATTTGTGTGTGTGTGTGGTGAGAATTTTTTAAATCTACTCTCTTAGCAAATTTCAAGTATATAATACAGTATTGTTAGCTGTAGTCACTAGGCTGTACGTAAGAGCCCAGAACTTACCTATGGGTATCTAAGGATACCTAAGGTCATCCTTACCTATAGGATACCTTGTATCCTTTGATGATCTTCTCCCATTTCTCCCACCCTTGGTAAACACCAATCAACTGGTTATTTATTTTCTTTTTCGTTCGATTTTAAATTCTGCATAGAAGTAAGATCATACAGTATTTGTCAAAATGAGTACATATTGATCTTTGTTTCTTTTTTGTTATAGAGACAATAAATAATTTTCAAATAAATTGCACCTATAAATCATTGTCTTTCTTTCTCTCTCATGAAATTCTTTGGCTATGACTCTACATGTTGGAATACAGTGTCTAACAGTTGATGTCTTCTTTCTCAGTGACTGACCTTTACATTCAGTGCCATACATATATTAGAACCCAGCCTGCACTCTACTCACCTTCTTGCATACACAGCAGGAGTAAAAGGCACGGTGCATTCTCAAGTCACTTCCATGGAGAGCTTAATTCCTTTCAAACATTTCTAATCTATCATTGTTTATTCTGAATGAAGTTAAAGGTACAATGCTTAAAGTATTTTTCTGCTCTAGCTGTCAGTATGCTGGTTACTTAATAAAATCATACATATTTTGACAATGCAATGATACATAGATTTGGATGTATCCCTAACTTTTGTTGTCGTTGCTTGTATGTGCTCAGCAAAGTGCATTCCAATTGAACTATTGTACACACATGTGTGGTTTCAGGCAAGAAAATAAAGGAAGGTACATGGAAAAGTCACTCACCACTATATTGAGTGAATTTATGTCAGAGAACAACAAAACAGTCGGTAGCTATAGTAAATTCCTCTTGTCTTTAAAAAGGTCTCAGGACAAATTGACATTTTTGTATTGGTCACCTTGTGAACAGAAGCTAATCCAGTGAAAGTTGATTTACCTCAAAGCAAGTTTGAAACACGTAATTTGTAGAATTGGCCTATTCGTTCATTTTATGGTTAAAAAAAGAAAAAAACTTGCTTCAGGTGAAATCTAAACATCTAAAATGACAATCATCCATAAATAAAATAAAATATGTGTACTTGTTCAAAATAATTAGGTAATTGGATCTACCAAGTCATCAATAAAGAACTCCTAGAAACTGTCCTCAAAAAGGTACATGTTAATATTCTTGAATCTTCTCACATAAAGAAAAACGTGCTCTTATTCTGTATTATTATCTCAGTAAGTTTCATATTATCTCAGTAAGTATCATATCTCAGATAATTTCTGAATTATCAAGGCTAAATATCTAATATCATCTAACTTTTTAGTCTTTTAAAATGTAAAATAAAACACAGATGCAAAAATCTATTTAAAAAACCAAATCTATAACTTCATGAATTATTATGTTTTAATAAGGCAAATACCACCAAAGTAAAGAAAAAGAATTAAGCCAGAACTCTAGAAGTCCCTCCTAGATTCAGATTCAATCTCAAAATTTGGTCTTTCTGTTAAGCGTAGCCATTCTCCTGACTCTTATATTAACCATTTCCTCTCATATCTTCATGGTTTTACCATCCAAGTTTGCATTCCAACCCTCAGTTTAGTCCTTCCTGTCCATTTGGTTTTAATTAATGTGACCTTATGTCTTGTTTAACCTACAAGTCTCCCTTCTATCGTTTTCATTTCATCGTTTATAATTAACCCGTTGAAAAGCTCGAGACATTTTGTATTTTAGAGTTTCCCACAGTCTGCATTTTTCTGATTGCACACTTATGTACAGTTCAGTATGCTCCCTGTCACCCGTATTTCTTGCAAATTGGAAGTTGGATTCAGAGTTTCCTTAGAGTCCTGTTCAATCCCTTTGGTAAGACCTTAGGTAGTGATGTATTTTGTTTTGTTTCATTTTATATCAAGAGATAATTTGTCTCTCTCTGTGTTTTTATCAGTTATTGTTCTTCAATGCTTAGATCAGTTGGTGCATAGCATGTAGTAAATTAACAATAGTCAAAAAGACAAAAACATGCTTCAATTACTATTTGTTTTCATTGTAATATAGCTCATTTTAAAGGGCAGAAGTTTTATTTATTTTCTTTATATTCATTTTAAAGATAATTATTTGCTTCTCTATCATCTAGAGTTGACCAATTATATATTCTTATTATTATTATTAAATTATGAATTTAAAGATATTTGATGATTTCAAATCAGTCTTATTTATTGTCTCATTTAAAACTCAAATTGTATCATATTTGGCCTGCGGCAGCCTTTTCAATATAGCACATAAGTTCTTTGGTATAACCTTTAACAAACTAAAAGAGGAAGCATGCCCATTACTAGACATAAAGATTATGTAACTCAATCTCTATTGTTCATATAAGTAAAATGTCCAGCATGCAAAAAAAAAAAATTCACACACACACACCCCCCAAGAGAAAATCACCTGCATTCAATAGATAAGGCCATCGGCAGAACAAGATGCAAAGTGGGTCTAGATGTTGGAATTATTAGGAAAAATATTTTTAAATAGCTTTTAACATTATAAAGGATCAGTGGAAAAGGTATAGAATATGAACAGATATGGAATATCAGCACAGAGATGGAAACTATATAATTAGACAAATGAAGATGCTATATATATATATATATAATCTCCTCAATGGGATTACTAGCAGACTGAATATAGCAGAGGGAAAAAAAAAATCACTGAACTTGAAGATAGGTGTATCGAATTTATTCTAATTGAAAAACAAAAACAAAAAAAATAATGGGGAAAAGAAACAGAAACATAATTCGTCTCAAGGAAATGAACTTATTTCCACTCAAAAATTTTTATATGCATGTTCATTAAAAACCTTATTGGTAATATACAAACTACAAACAACACAAATTAGCTCATGGGTTTGAATTTTCCTTCCTGAATCCAAGTAAAGGTAGCTCTCACTGTAACTATAACACTTCACATAATATATTTAATGCCTTTTATGTTTCTGTTGTCTTTTTCTTTTGTTTCAATATTGCATTTTAAAATCTTTTTAAATAATTGGTCCATACAACATTTAAGTAAACTTTTATATTATTATGCCAACAGAACTACTCTAAATTTTATAGGAAATTCCATGGTCTTTTAAAAATTGTTTGTATTCTCTGCATTAGGGTAAAAACTATACAGTTTTAAAGACTTAAGCTACAGTAACCTCAGGAAGGTTATAATGCATTTAAAGGTATTTAATCAAAGTTCAAAATTATGAAATAGTGAACAAAAGGAATTTTTATAATTTTTGTTTGTTTTCTAATACAAGATAGTTTTGTCTTTTCTTGTTTATTAAAGAAGAAATTGATTTTCCAAGGTTTAGAAATTATGTAATTTTGTAGTTAAAATTATAATACATAATCTTGTAGATGTTAGGCAAATACTGAGAAAAATTCATTCCGTTTCAACTCCTTTATTGAATAAATTGATTTCTCAAAAAAAATTAAGAATTCAGAAATTCCCCAATAACCTGAGTTAGTATTATTAAAATATGGCTATACTGCATGGCTGCAACAGTTAACCGTTCCTTTCACAGAGCTAGGCTATTTTCCGGATGGAACTGTGGCCTTTGTTACAACTTAAGTTCTATGTTTAGCTAAAAATTTCCAAAATGGAGTGAGTCAGTATTCTATTGCTTCAACAGGTTTTGGCCATTTGCCTACTGATTAAAGGCTAGGATTTAGTTTAAGAAATCAAATATACATTATAGCAGGTAGCCATTTTTTCTACCCTTGATCTGTGCCTGATGATTCACAAGGCCGGGCTCATCTTCAGATGAAAGAGAGTATTTGGCCATAGCCGCTTTGATAGGACCATTTACTCTTTGTGTTAAAGCATCATCGTATCAGCCCCATCGAGTTACACAGTTACTCTATTGCCTTTATTAGGAAATGTGTGCAGGTGATATTTTTCACCTTATTAATCTCTAACCCCACCAAGTTTTCAGGAAACTTTTAGTATCCATATTTATATTAATGTATTTGTATAACTTGATTTTAAGAATACATTATTTTTAAATATCAGAAAAAATATACAACACATTTTAGGTCTGTTCAAACCGTTTTTTTGAGTATAAATTAGAGTAATACCTTCTGGGAAGAAATTGGTTATATTTTGAATTTCTCTGTCAGATAATATAAAATTTCACACACACACACACTTTTCCAGTCATTTGCCTGATATTTTATGAAGATGCATGTCTTCTTTTATCTGAAATAAAGTTTCTTCTATTATTTTATTGGTTATTCTTATCTTCCATTTTTTCCAGATTTCCTAATACACAGATTTCATAACTAGTTCCATTCTCTAATTTGTTCCTCTTGCCATTGTTCTTCTTGAAAATTCATGTATTTCTTTTAAATTTAGGATTATTTACTGGCCTCCATTCAGTTCCTTGTTGGAAATTCCAATGTATTCTGTCGGAGACATCAGAGACCACTCTTTAGATACTTCTGTTACAGGCAAAGGGAGAAGCTTATGTTTACCTGATTTCATTTTGATAGTTGGCTGATTCAGTTTAAGGAAGCTGCTAACTAGGCATAGGGTCCATGCTTCAAGCAGCTGCTTCTTGCATCAACTCTGGTGCTGTAGATTCTGAGTCATGCCTAGGGAACATCTCTTCCCCTCTCATTACCACACTTGATAGCCCGGCAGGATCTTCAGTGGCTGTCAGACTGGGAGCTTAAGTAGGGCTCATGTCAAATTAGAATTCTACTGGGATGAATTGCCATGCGGAACACAGTGGAGTAGGGGACGAGATATCACTGCTCAAGGTTTTGTTTTGTTTATCTCTGTGTTTTGGCACTACGTCAAAACTAGTTGGTGCATGGCTTCCCTTTTCTCAAGGGAAAGGACACAACTGTCCTTTTACAAAACCCACTAAGACAATGCCTACATTTTACTCTGGCTGCATTTCATGCCAAGTGATGGCTGGGGACAAGGTCTGTGCCCAGTGCATTTCAGAGGTAGTGCCATCACTATTTTCTAACAGCTTAGTTTGTCCCTACCAGCAATCCCATTTCTTCACCTTGATCCTAGCTTCTGTTAATCCAACATCAGAGGCTTCCTAGTGCTGTCTTTGATAATCTCATTTATTTCTTTCCAAAAAGGTTTCTCTTTGAAAATAAAACAAAACAAGCAAATGCATTAAGTATCTTCTTTAATTATGTTGCTAATCTTGCCAATTCATTTCTTTGTACCCAGTATAGAAGTTCTTAGAAGTTTCTAGTGTATTGTTAAATCTCTTCCCTCTTCCGATTTAGAATTTTTTAAAAAATAATTTATTTATTATTCCTTAAATATGTTTAGTTGTCTATTTGCTAACATCTTTTCTCCCCCTTCCCTTACATCATCTCTCACTCCCTAGCCTAACCACTACAGGTAAACAGGATTAGTATTTTGGTGAGTGTTACTCCTCAAGTTACTCCTTGCTCATACATACATACGTGTATGCATACTTATATGCACTTTGGAATTTGGTGTTCTGTTGGTTGTTGTTGTTATTTAATTGCTTCTTTTAAAAAAACACACTATAATACTATGAATTTTCTTTCCACGTTACTTTTCTCACCTAACAACTCACCATGCAAATTCATCCAGATGCAACGACATAGGTTGTTTTGCATAGTAGTCAGTATCACAAATGTAATCATTTTATTTAACTATTCTTCATTGGCATTCATGCTATTTCTAGTTTTTGTGGAACAAAAACTATTGTATAATATTTATCTCATTCTCTCTTGTGTTTTCTCTAAGTACTATGTTCATATGATTCATTCTTGTTGCCATATGCATGTCTAATATTTTGCTTCTAGAAAGTGATAGATCTCCAGTTACCTCCAACCTCCCCAACACTAAAAGCAATATTGACAAAAGATTTTTATACATGTTCAGATGGAACTGTGTGAATATTTTCCTAGGATATTTCCCCAGAATTGGAATTTCTGTGTCATTGGGTATAGATATTCTTATTTTGACTAAATAATGCCTAATGGGATTACAGGTAGTTTTAGAGTATTTTAGTCTAAAAACCTAAGCTATTTCCTATTCATTCTCACCAAGATTTTGCATTTCCAGCTTTCTGTGTTCCCAAAATTTTGTTTTGTTTTGTTTAGTGTAGTATCTGTTCTTATTAGTTTATTTTTTTATTTTATATATTCCTTAGATTTTTTTGTATTTATTTATTTATTTAGAGAGAGAAAACATGAGCAGGGGGAGACAGAGAGGGAAAGAGAGAATCTCAAGGAGACTGCCTGCTGAGTGTGGGGCCTGACGTGGCGCTTGATCTCACGACCCTGAGGTCATGACCTGAGCTGAAATCAAGAGTTGGATGCTTAACCCACTGAGCCACCCAGGCCACTCTGATTTTTTTTTAATGGAACTCTTCTCAATGCTTCTATCACAAGGTTATCTCCCCCCCCTTTCCTTCCAGTAGCATCAAGTTTTTTATTTTAATGTAGTGTCCCACTTCTGCATATCATTTTATTTAGGAATCCAGTTTTGTTTTCCTCCTAGATGATTCAGTTTCCCAAAATTCCTACTGAAAAATATATATTTTTCTCTTAGATTTATGTTACATTTTAATATTATGTTATGTGTGTGTATGTTTCTCTAACTCAATTTGGTCCATTAGACTGTGTGTGTCTCTCTCTCTCATCAAAATCACAATGTTTTCCCCTAAAGTCTCTGTATCATAAAAAAAAGGGACTCAGTATCGTATCTTCAAATATAAGAGGTCAAGTATACCCTTTTGTACTCTTCAGATTTTCAAAGATTATTTTAGTTATTGCAGACCCTCCTTTGTTCATGTACACTTTAGAATTAAATGTTTCCAGTTTTCAAACTATTCAGCTGGATTGGTTTGCTAACACTGCATTAATTTATGGCTTAATTTTTATAGAATTGATCTATTACAATATCAAATTATCTCACTCAAGTACTTGTGATATTCTTCCATTTATTCAGGTCATCTCCAATGCCTATTACTAGAATTTTACATTTATCTCTTAAGCTATTACTGACTTTTAGTTAAGTAATTCTTAGATAATTTAGAAAAGTTCTTGTCAACCAGCAGAGAATATTTTGAGTGACATTATATAATATGGTGGAAAACATTGATCTTTTTGGATGTAGTTTGAGATGAACACCGTTTATTGTAAGAATATAAACAATACTGGGCAACTTTTAGTGTCACTTCCAATGATAAATAAAACTTTCTTTCTGAGAGTTGGAATGTTTTTAGGCCAATAAAGGGATTTTCCTGAGACAGCCAGTATTAAAGTTTGGGAATACATATTCATCTAAGTATAGAAGCTCTACAATCTATGTAATTGTCCTCTCAATTGCCTAATTTGTTTATTCCTACAAATTCCAAACATTTGTCAAAAATTTCATTTGGTGAAATATAAGAACAACAGATTTCATCCCATGTGTTTGAGATCCACCCTGTGTTACCTAGGTGGTCTCTCTACCAGATCTTTCTCTGCCATGGGTGAATGAAGGTAAGAGTTACTCACTTTTGTCTACCCAGCAGGGGAGCCTTTTTACCTGATTTCAGAATCTGGAATCAAGAGAAAATGTAAAATTGTGCTTACCTAGTTAGGTATATTTCATGGCTTCGTTCTGAATATGACTCCAGCAACAGCAAAACCTACAGAAAAACTAAGAACTTCCCCAGTCAATCAAAAAGAATCTTCTTGGCTTTAATAAAGCTTCTGACAATAATATAAATACCATGAAAAGAGAATTGTTGTTTTGTTTTTATTTGTTTGTTTGTTTTCGTTCACTGCTGTATACCCAGTGACGAGACCCACACACAGTACATATTACAAGGTCATAAATATTTGATAATTGAACAATAAATTGATTTCTTCTGTGTATTCTTAAACATTGCTTGAAAAATACTCACAAATGCTAAAAATGTTGGTAAGCATACCTATTTCCCCAAAGTTTTTTCTTTGTATTTTATTATATATCTTATGCCATGTTAGTATGGGTGCTCTTAGCAACTATAGTTGATATCCCTAAATATTAATGATTCAAATACGAATGAAAATTTTTTTTCTCAGTGGCCTGATTTTTCCATCTCAGCTTTCTGTATGGGAAGATCTCCTCCATGTGGTGATTCAGGGATCCTGGTCCTTCTAATTAGAAACGGGAATAATTTCCTGACCTATCTTGCCCCCACCTCCATTACTTGTCTATTAGTGAGAGGGTTCAACTGCTTAATATTTAATGTCTCTTATCCCAGCCTGGTAACATTTTTATTTGTTAAGCAACATGTTTTAAAATTTTCCCTTCTTTTCATACCATGTTTTGTTGACATTAATATAAGTAAAATTGTAAGTCATTTTTTTTCACTTAGCATAAATGAACTTCACCCCTTGATAAGTGAGTGGTTAGGTACTTCTAAATAATTATGTGTACATATTTTCTTAGCATAGATATGTCAATTTATTGAATGAATAAGAAACTCTTCATGTTTCCCTAGAAGTTTTACAACCAATGCACAAATCAGAAAATGTGAAAAAAGATACTTGGAAATTGGCTTTTGAATTGAGGTTGCTTTTATTGTGTATTGTTTACATGTAAAGAAATGAAAGTCTCTTGGAAGATTTGTGCTAACATGGTTTTTCTGATATCTGTGCTGTAATAAAAAAACATCCAATTTAGGCTTTCTAATAAAAGTTCACAGTAAGGTCGTCTTTGGAGGAAAGAGGAAATAATGCTTCTATTATGTATCCATTAATGAGAGGGTTCAGCTATTTTAACATTGTTAGAAGGAATTTGATGATTTATGCAATTTGGAAACTATCAATTTCTGTTTCTGTCTTTATTTTCAGAATAAAAATTAACACTTAAAAATTATTGAATTTGGAACATTTATGTATTTCTGAAGTTTGGGGCTAGTAAATACTTCATGTGTGCATATGTTTTATATATATTTTACATTTTACTTGCATTTATATTTTTATTCAACCTCTAAAGGAAGTCTTATATCCCTTACTTGGGGAAAAAGTAGCCCTTTGAGACACTATTAATTCTTCTTTTCTTTCCACTAATATTGCAATTTAATTTTGGCCTAAAATAGTTTTTCTATTTTAGATTACACCGTACATTTTATCAGTTTGTCAAGTTCCAGACCAAATGCAATCTCTTTATTCACTGCTTACTTTTTCCTAAAACCCAGCCATTTTTCTGTTTTGGGGAAATTTGACACCTTCCATTAACACTCTGGAAACTTCTTTCCCTACTATCATCAGTGACTTCCTTCTCACCAAATTGTTTATATTTAATCTCCCTTCATCATTTTGCAGTGACATTTTTCATAATGTATCCCTTTTGAAACTTAGTTCCCCCTTGGCTTTAATAATCTTCTGCTTCTGTTTCCACAGAGATGTCCCCCTTAGCTCATTCTTCAACCTCAACTTCAGCATAAATGTTCTCAGTCTAATTCCTTTTTAAAAATAACATCATCCAGTGTGTGACTATATCATCTCCTTGCATCTAACTTCCAAATCTATTTATTCAGAATAGCCTGAATTTGCACTGTGACTCCAGCAGCAAATTTATATGTGTACTTAATTAGCATTCCTACCTTGGTATCTTGCCAGCACCTAAATAGTATTTCCAAACAAAACAAGAACATGATCTACTAAACCTGCCCCATCTTTTGCTATCTTTATTTGTCTTAATAAAATATAATCCTTCCAGGTACCCCAAATCAGTACAATATACCTCATTTATATCCCTCCCTCTTCTTAGGTTCATCATCAAGTAAGCATCAAGACTTAATGCTTGATCTTACATCCAGATCATTTTTTAAGCCCATGTTTCTTTTTACTTATACTGCTGTTCTCTTAATTCAACCCCTCATTCTTCTCTCTCAGCACACATCATCAGCCTCCTAACTTTCTCCTTGCCTCTAGCACTTCTTTTGTCATATACCAAACCCACGCCCCAGATTAACCTTTCTAAAATATTTCTCCATGTCAAATATGTGAGACTTTAGGAAAACAACCAACCAACCAACCAACCAACAAAAACACAGTGGCTTGAAACAACAAGTTTATTTTTCATTCTCCATCATCAATGGTCAACTGCAAGTGGTGGGGCTCCTACCTTGAGATCTCCTCACTTAGGAATTGAGGCTGAAAGAACCTCCACAATCTGGAGTGTAATCATTGTTCTGTTGGGGGGAATAGAAGATGGTAAATAGCACAGTGGCTATTAAATCTTTCACCTGGTAAGTGACACATTTCACTTCTACTTACAGTCCCTTGAGTAAGCAAGGCACAAAACCATATCTATTTTTAAGGAGGCAAGGAAATCAAAAAGACAAAAAAATTGGACTTCTTCTAGCAGCCCTAAAGCCTAATCTAGCTTACGGTTGTTGTCGTTGTTGTTGTCATCGTCATTGTTGTTGTTTTATAAAATGTCACCAGCTACCACGAACTGTAAGATACAGTGCAAACTCATGGTACCTAACTTCACAATCTAGACGCAAATAAACATACAATTCTAAGTGTCCTAATAGCCTTTTTCATATACCATGTGATGAAACAAAACAAAGTATCTGTTGAATCCCCTGCAAGAGATGTGCTTTTGTACCCCTAGGTTCTCACTCATTAATATGCTTTTTTGATTGAAGATCTTTCTGTGTAGCTATTTCTTAATTTTTTATTTCATTTCAAATTAAATATTTTCATATTTAATATACATACTAAGTATATAATAAATGCATGTGCATTATAAAAATTATAATTAACATATAGATAACAATATAAAGGAGATTTAAAATAATCCATAAATCTACCACCAAAAGATCATTACACTTGATGTAATATCCAGTTCTTTGATGTTTATATATCATGGTCCTGAGTTCACATAAAATTATTTCTTTCACTTTTTACTCATGATTATCTTTTTTTGAATAAATTCTCCAAGAACACATTTAGATAGGCCATAAATTAAATCATTCCATAATCTTGTGATATTTTATAAAGGTATTTTAGAGCTTTCATGGATACTCTCTTGTTATATATAAGCATTCCAACAGTTGAGAAATAACACTATATTTATGTTTTGAAAATCATACCTCCCATTTCCTTGTAAATCTAAAAAATTATGTAATTATTTTAATCATTTATTCAACTATAATACCCTTGAAGGCAGGATTCATTCCTGACACATGTTGTACTATTGAGAGTACATTATTTTTTGTGTAATAGATACTCAATAATAAATGTTAATAAATAAGGTGAGGAAATGAATTTGAAAATATAAATATTTCCCATTGCTTGGATGAATATTATACCTTCTCAACCAAGATTGTGAGTCCAGTCAGTATTGCAGCAGTCATATAAATACAGATAAAGCTTGAGAAAAACTTACCTCAACTCTATTATGTATCTCTTGCTTTTTGATTCCTGGCTTTTCTGCCACCTTTGTGGAGCATCTGTGGAATCTCACTGAGCCATATTGGACATGTGCTCCCCTAGACCCTAGAGATTTGAGAAAGTTAACACTCTTGGAGCAATACTTGATCAAAAATGTAATGATGGTCAATAAATACTCTCTCTCCAATGTCTAAGGCAGCAACTGAGCCATAAGCTAGAAGGTACTCTGAGCTCACCTTAGGATTGAGACCAGGTACCTGCCACAGTAATTAGATAAATACTTTATCTTTGGATTGACTTTTCCTTTTTGATTCCCTATGAGTAACTAATAGAGGAAGAAAACATTCAAAAAATTCCTGGGCTCTTTCTACATCTTATCAAGAAAATACTCAAAAAAAAAAAAAAGCTTATACATGAGTTAATGTCAAATGTTTGGGTAGCAGAAAATGGACTGATGCCCACACTACATTCAAACTAAGGCATGGCCTTGAAGCAGTGGATGGGCTCACAAAAAGTGATCACTACATATGTAAATGTTTGAGTTTCACATTAATGCCTGCTATAAAATACCCAACATAGGAGGCATGACTCATTCTGTACCAGGCCTATCTTTTAGCCTCTAGGAGCCATGAAAGGAAAGATTTTGGTGGAGGGAATATAACACATCTTGTCCCAACAGCATGAGATTCCTCTCACTAAGTCTGATCAAGCTAATGCCATTGCTGAATCTCCAGCAAGCCTTCAGCAGAGACAGATGCTGAGCCCTCAGTATGGTTCCATTCCTCAGTAAGTCACTTGGTATTAGGTTAATTACATTGAATCCCTGTCATTTTGGAAGAATAAATAATTTGACCTCATCAGAATGGACATTCCTCAATATAGGCTTATCCTCACTATCTGCATTGCCTGCAGTGCATCTGTCATCATCACTCTCTAAAGACTTGCAGAATGCCTGACTTGTCAACATGAGATCTTAGAGATATTTCTCAGACTAAAGAACCTACCTATGAAAAAAGAGTTTTAGTGGGCATATGAATACAGAGTAAAATTCTCTATCAGCTGGAAGAGGGTGGTATAGCTTGTTGCAAAGCTCAACTGAGGTATCAGGTCATAGACAACCCTGGAGGTCAGAGACTCGTCCTCCAGACTATAGTATATGCACTGAATCAGTTGCTGAGTCATAGGGCTGTGTCCCCAAGAACTACAATATATAGGCCTAATTATAAAGATGTAGAAGTAGGCTTTTTTTCCCCCCTTATCTATCACTTACAATGATCCACTTGGGGAGTTTTCACATCTTTAGTTTCTGCTCTATTGGAAGCCCCGCTCCTAAGATACTAGACCAATATTTTCCCTTGGGAAGCATTAAGGATTCCACTGAACCAGAAGCTACAATAACTACTTAGTTATTGTGACTTTCCCATGCCAGTGAACCGGCAAACAGAAAAATAAGTTACACTGGCAGAGGTGACCAATCCTAATTGCTATGATGAGCTACAGTAGTGACTGCACATTAGCACCAGAAAAGAACATGTTTGGAAGCAAAAAAGTAGATTCACTGGAGTATATTTTGGCACCTCCATGCCTAATCATAAGAATAAATAGGCACTAGCAGTAACTACAGTCTTTGCAAAAGTAAAGAAACCACGGGATTCAACCCCCGAGGGGATGAAACTCTGACAGTCTAAAAATGTCAAAATGCTGGCTTAGAGTGAAGGAAGTCTGGAATGGTGGATGAAAAACAGGGATGATGACTATTAATTTTAACTTTACAACAAGTTTTTGGAGGGGATTATAGCTAGTGCCACTAACCCTCTTATACTAAATATTTTTGAAGAGATTGTAACTGATTACCAGTTTGAAAGTTTTGTGAAAGACTCTTCTTGGGGGAGGATATAAGTAGATGCGAATGGAGTGAGTGGGAGATCCTGCTCTATGTTTTTGTGCCCCATCTCGGACTCTCTTGGTTAACTTTTGTGTCCCAGACATTGCTGGGGAAACCAGCTGCCCAGTGGTTATAGCCTGATAGCAGCTGTCTTCAGTTCCACCTGGAACCTCATGTTTTCCGTCTTGAGGCTGTTTCTCTGCTGTTCTTTCATGTCCTCTGACATGGGGGTAGAACAAACCTGGAAATGTAGCAGAGTTAAGTCCTGTAGGGGCAACCCCTGGCCATCAGAGGATGACAGGGTTTCGAGGTGGGCCAGTCTGAGGTGCGTTCTACTCAGTTCCCTCAAGTGTCCTCAGTGAGATCAAGCTTCTCTTGCTCACAAAACACCCACTCAATAATACACCTTCAGATTGCCTTTCTCTCTTCTTTCTCTTTCTCTACTTTCTCCAGTTGGTTTCCTTAGATCACTTACAAATAAACTACCACAGAGAACCCCATGTCTCCTGATCTCATTTGGGGAATAATTTAAGTTAGGACACACACCCCAATATCTAGCATGTTTGATTTTTTTTTAAGATTCATGAGCATGTTGTAATAGTGTATGTTGAGTCTAACATTTCATGCTACTTGTTAGTTTATGAACTATTATATGAGTGATGTTATTTTCAAGTATTGTTTTTTAAAATTTATATTCTTTGAAAAAATTTTAAACTGTAATTTCCATCTAAAGAAGAACACATAACAGTCCAAGTTTATTGCAATCAATTTTTTGGAAATTATAAAAATACTAGCTAAAATTTCTGCAGTCAAGGTTAGGAATTTCTATTTTTGATGGAAAAGGAGGGAACTGGGGAGGCATGGACTTGATCATCAGCCAGCTGAACTTCTAAGAAAACAAATCCATTGGTTCTACTACCTATCAGTTAAATTCTGCTATAGTTACAGAAAAGCAAATTTTAATTAGCAGCACTAAAAGCAGCAAGTGATTTTGCCACTTCTCACAAAAAGTGTAAAAAACATATGTTTCTATTTTAAATAGCATTGCTAATTGTTACTTTTAAAATGTTTATTGGAAGTTATGATTTCTGTGCAGTTGGGAATGACATTATTCCAGAGTATTTTTCAGGTGATTCTAATACAGATGGTCCTGGAATTATATTTAAAATACATTGATATATAAACCATTTCACTGTAATAATACTAGATGTTAATCTAGAAATATGTTCTAAGAAAGCTTTCAAAGAAATTCCAATAAAGAATAGTGAAAACTGAACCTACTTACAGACATTTTTAGGAAGTATAGGTATCCCAAGTTCAAAATATCCTAGGCTGTACATTTGTTAAAGTTCCTGAATTGAGTTAGAACTTAAAATTTCCTAAACAACATTACCTTTTATATTAAAATAAAGTGATACCTTGAAGTGCATTGCTTTTGCATTTTATTTACCTTTAATTTGTACAGTAATTTAGATTTTATAGGTACAGTAAGAACTTAAAGCATCAAAAAATTGATACACTGTTTTATATGCTCATACTTGAATATTATTATAAATAATATAATGTGAAACCAGTCGAATTTGTTCTTCTTCTAAGAGTTCTGAACAATTTTGATATCAGGAAACAGAGTTTTTACTGCAGTGTCAAAATTTCAGTTTTCCATTTGTGTGATGATGTTACAAGTTACATTAAATTTGTAACAAAGAATGTGTGATAAAAGAAAACTTTACTACGCCAATACAGTAATAGAGATCATAGACTCCAACTCTTTAGTTTCATCTTCTATCCCTCTCCTCCATCTCTCAATATGTACCAACCACATGAAAATTATTTCCCTTTTGCTGACACTGTGCTTCCCAATTCATACCTTTTGACTATACCATTTCTCTGGGTTGGAATAGTCTTTATATTCTTACCTCCCCTTGCATCTTTATTTTCTGCTTTTTAGTTGTCATGGGATATATTCCCAAAGCTACCTTTAGTTTCCCTTCACTGAATTTGTTAAAAGTTTGTAATCCTATATTTTTAAAGTGATTTGATTAATGGTTTTCTTACTGAATTTCAACCTCTAGGAGAGCAAAGGGGCATGTCTGCCTCGATCAACACTGTAATTTCTGTGCCAGGTAAGCATCTTAGACATAGAAAATTTTTGATCAGTATTTGTTGAATGAATCAAGGAACAAATTAATTCATATTTACTAGGATCACTAGGATCCTCCCAATGTCTGCTCATCTTATACTACGTATTTGATTTTTCTTGCTGTTGAATCAAATTACCGCAAATTTAGGGCCATAAAACGAGAATAATGTATCATTCATGTCTCTGTAAGGCAGAATTCCAGATTTTAGAGGCCACCCACATTCATTGGCTCTTGGTCCCCTTCCTCCGTTTTCAAAGCTAGCAACATTGAATTTCTCTGACACTTTCTCAGTCATTACATCTTTCTGACTACAGTTGAAAATGGTTCTCTGCTTTCTTCAAGAACTCGGGTAATTACATTTGACTTACCTGGATAATACAAGATAATCTCTCCATTTTAAATTCCTTAGCCTTGGTCCCATCTGCAAAATCCCTTTTGTCATATTAGGTAACATATTCACAGATTCTGGGAATTAGGATGTGAACATCATGAGTGTGTGTGTGTGTCATGCTTCTACTTACTACACTCAATAATATTTAATGTCACCTCTCTTTCCATTAATTTAATTATTAGCCTACTCTATCCCTCAGATGAACACCTCTAGCTACACCAGGAACCAAGAACCAGTAAACGTCTATTTATTCACTCTTATAGTCAAATTATATTAACTGCCTCCTCTTTCAGTATCTAGTCACTTATAACTTAGTGGCAACAGATGGACAATGGAATATAAATAAATAAATGTGTGGGGGGGTTAGGTGGCTATAAGTATTAAAATGAAAAGAAAGAAAGATAATGTATACAGAAAGTAAATATGGATGGGTGTTATTTTATATAGGATGGTCAGGGAACACGTCATTGAGAAAATGAGATTCTTTGTCCTTGAGAATGAGCCATCAAGAAAAGACCTGAAGACCTTGAGAAACAAGAGGGTCAGTTATGGGGCTACCTGGGGACAAATGTCCCATATAAAACAAACAAGAAGTAAAAATGCTCTGAGATGGGAATATGTGTACATGAATAGGGGAGTGTGACTGAAGTAGATTTGTGCAGACATTGAATTGTAGGAAATATGGCCAGATGTGTTATGGAGAAGTCAGGTGTTATGTGCATATGGCCTTTTAGGACATGGCAATGGCTTTGGATTTTCTTTTTCAAAGATTTACTTATTTACTTAAGACAGAGAGAGAGTGCGTGCATGTGAGTAGGGGGAGGGGCAGAGGGAGAAAATCTTCCAAGCACACTTGGTTCTGAGCTACAAGCCTGGTGCAGGGAGTGGGGGAGCTCAATCCTATGACTCATCATGACCTCAGCTGAAACCAAGAGTCAGACTCTCAACAGACTGAGCCACCCAGACCCCACAGCTTTGGATTTTAATTTGACTAAGATAGGAAGCTGCTGAAAGCCATAGAAAGCTGAGAAGTGATAAATCAAACTTAAGTTTTGAAAGTGTTACTGAGACTGATATGTGGAAGACAGTCTCTAGAGAAACATGTCTGAAAACAGGGAAACCACTTAAGTGTATTAGTCAGGGTTCTCCACAGAAGCAGAATGTGTGTGTGTGTGTGTGTGTGTGTGTGTGTGTCTGTGTGTGTGTTTGGAGAGAGAGAGAGAGAGATTTTAGAATTAGCTCACACGCTTTCTGAGGCTGGGAAGTCTGAAATCTGTAGGGCGAACCCAGGCAGGGTCTCTATGTTGCAGGGTTTAAGTAGAATTTTTTCTTCAAGAAACTCAATGTTCCCTTTTAAGGCCTCCAGCTAACTGGAGAGACCCATACACATTATGGATGGTAATCTGCTTTACTCAAAGTCTACTGATTGTGTTAATCACAACTAAAATACCCTCACAGCAACACCCAGACTGGTGTTTGACCAGATAGCTGGAAACTACAACTTAACCAAATTTACACATAAAATTAACCATCACAGAAGCTATCACAGTGTATCAGAGTTGAGATGATGGTGGTATGGATTGGGGGGCTGGTAGGAGCAAAGGCGATAAGAAGTAATCAGATCTGGCTGTATTTTGAATGTTGAGTTGAGAGTATTTGTTGATGATTTGGATATAATCAACCACTTCTTTATTCTCATCTCAGGCATTTTCTAAATCAGTTGATGACTTCTTACTTTTTTAAATTTGTGCTGTTTCTTTTCTGATACCCTGTCCTCTGTGCTTCTCTCTGATGCATTGTCCTCTTCTTAGTCTTCTTTGCTGCTTTTTCCACTCATTTATGAATTCTAGTGCCCTGAAGGTCATTCTGAATCCTAACTGCCTATCTGCATTCCTTCCCTATATGAGCACAACTTAGCTTTACATAACATCTGCACACTGATACCTCACACATTTCTGCAGCCAGGTCTGGTTCATAATGTAAGCAGCAGATGTGTCTAGGACTTTCTTGACATAGCAACTTAAATAACCATTCTGTATCTAAAACTTCACATATCCAGGGGAAAACATTTGGTTTCCTCCTTAGCAAACCTATTTCCCCAATTTGTCATCCCAATAATTATTTAACACTCATTTAAATATTAGGCCAAAAAATAGTAATTACTCCAAATTTTTATCTTTACCTCCACCTCCCTTTCCAGTTGAATTCATTAATAAGTTCCATCGACTTAAACTGAAAAAAATATATTTAATCCATCCACTTGTTTCCATTCTATACTCCCCTCCTTGTCCAAGTCGCTGTCTCCTGCCACCTGAACCAAATCAGGGCCTCCTTACCTGCCTCCTTGTTCTCAGTTCTTCCATCCTATTCCATCCTTTTAGAGCCATAGTGATCTTCTGAAATATCTATAACTAAGCTTTCTAATTACCCTCAACTAACCTGAAAGGCTTCAGAGAAGAGCAACATGAATTATCAATTTTTCCCTATCCAGTTTTTCTAACTCTGATCAATCTCAACAAGAAAAATACCTAATGGGGCGCCTGGGTGGCTCAGTCGTTAAGCGTCTGCCTTCGGTTCAGGTCATGATCCCAGGGTCCTGGGATCGAGCCCCACATCAGGCTCCCTGCTCGGTGGGGAGTCTGCTTCTCCCTCTCCTACTCCCCCTGCTGGATTATACTTGTGTCTCACTCTCTCTCTGTCAAATGAATAAATAAAAAATCTTTAAAAAAAAAAAGAAAAATACCTTTCCTGTAATAAGCAACCAAAAAATTATAATGATATAATAAATTGCCAAATTTGATGCACTTTTATAAAAACATAGCACAAGGAAGTACTTGGAAAGTCATATGCTATTATGCTAGTTTATCAAGTATAGCATATGATCTTATTTTCTTTTGATTAGTGACAATCGTGCTTGAACATTAGAAATCATGATTTAATTGGAATTTCCCTTTTCAATAAATACTTATCCATGTGTTTCACAAAATGTCACAGCATGACTTTGGCAAACATCTCTTGGAAGTATCTCAGAGTTATATCTTATCTTTCCAAAAATGAAATAACTCATATAATTGTGTTTTTTAATGGTACATTTTATTAGAGTGAGAATTCTTATATTATCATAGTTTGTTACATTTCTTCAAAATATTTCAGAGTTTTAAATGTAACCAATACTGTATGAATTGTAATAGCTGTACAGAATTACCTCGGGCTATTAAGGACCATTCCTTTGTCCTTTTAAAATAGTATTATTATATACATCATGTCCTTATTGAAGTTCTTTGCTTTATTTCAACTCTGGCTGCATGTTGCTTAAAAAGCACCCTTGTTGAGGCTTCGTACCTTCACCCTTAAAAAAAGTCTCAAGTCCTTTACTAATACTCTCCCATTTAGGTGATGCAACAAAGGGTAGACAAAGCATATAATAAAATCTCCCTTAAACATGGCAAGATGATGCATTCTTATGGAATCAATCTTTATAGAAAACTATAAAATATCTCATAGGAAGAAAGAATTCTAGATTTTACAAATTACAATAAATTTAAAAATATATATAAAATAATTTTTATAGGAAAATGATAACCAAAAATAAATTATTTTGATAGTCCCCATTTCTTCTTTATTAGATTAAAAATAATCATATTGGGGTGAGACTGTTTATTTTTTATTTATTTTTTGGGGTGAGACTCTTTAAACATCACATCTGAAAAATAAATATTTTTAAAATTTTTTCCCTAGATTTGTCTATACAATTTTTTTTAATCAATGCTTGCATTTCAGTAACATACATTTATGTATTTTTCTGAAGTATAGCTAATTGCTAAATAAGTTACAAATTATCATTTTCATAATCATTATTAATTTAATTACCTGTGACAAAGCTTACCACATTAAGGGATAAGAGGCTACAAGCCAACCACATGGGCAGTAGGTTACTGAATCCCAATAAAACCTCTGGCCACCAGGGTTTTTTTGACTGGCAATCCTCTGCATATTGTCCAACATCAGTGTGCAAAGTCAGTAACATGTTCTGGAGACAGCAAAAGCTTTGGGACCTTCCCAGGCCTTGCCCTATGAATCTCTGCCTTTGACTGCTTCTGATTTGTATCATGTTGCTATAAAATTGTAATTGTAAGTATATTGCTTTCCTTAGTTCTGTGAGTAATTTTAGAGATTCATCAAACCTGAGGGGGTAATGGGATCCCTCAAGTTTGGAGCCAGGTGCTCAGAAGTAAGGATAGCCTAAGGATTCTCAAACATGTGATAATTATCTCAAGTGAGGACAGTCTTCCACCTGTGCTCTTATTCTGTGAAATTTAGCCTAATTCCAGGTAGTGTCAGAAGTCGGTGTACCCCATGATCTATACTTTCCCTGTGTAAAAATCACTGACATTTTGTTTCTTGTATACTCATAAAATTATTGAAAAGCTTATTTTAGGATGTAGGATTTTTTTTTCTTTTAGGCATGACTCAATATGCTATCCCTTCAAAATCGTAAATGTGTATTTGAATTGCAAGTCACATATGCAAAGAAGAGCTATGTTGGGACATTTCAAGACAATTAAGTTAGGAAACACTTTTGAGGAAGAGAATTGGTAATTTATTAAGTAAAATAAGCATCCATTGAGGACGACCTGTACTCTAGAAGCAGGGACACAAAGATGTGTAAAAATACAAGGTTTGTATTTCTCACAGTCCCCTAGAACCATAAATCACATCAAGTCAGTAGCTGGGTATATACTTGGTTAAATATAGTGTTATTTCCCTGGGGACAGTAAGGGACTTAGGATCTGACTGCTTTATGAGAAACATTTCAGTTACTAGTAGGCAGATGAAAGAATGAATGAATACAGACATACTATAATGGCTAAAGCTGGAATAGTGGAGAAAATCAATCTTGTAAACTCATTATCAGCTTTTTTATAAATTGCATGCTTTGTGGGTAATTTACATATACATTATTGGAAATGTCTGACATAGGTCGGCTCCTCTGAGCACGGAGCCTTGTGTAAGTAACCTGTAGAATAATTTTCTAAACTGCCCTGTGGTCCACCATCTTTGCTTTCGTAGTTCTCCTGCTAATTTCCAATGGCTTGACAAACTATTTAATCTTTCCTTAAGGCACCAAATTTCTTAGTCAGTTCTCACATCTGACTAGTTTCTCTTTCAGTGAGATTCTTTGGAAGATTAAAAACTTGACAATCTTGGTCCTCTTGGTGTGATTCTCTGTACTTATATACAGACTTCTGGATAGTTCTAACTGGTCATTGATGAAGTGATATTCAAAGTATGTCCAGTAATACAGTGGACTGAGTAGCAAGATCAATATTCCTTTACAAATGAACAAAAATATATGATAATTAAAAAAAAATCTTTATAAAGAAATTGATGAGTAGGAAGAAAGGGATTACTAGAATGGAAGAATTACTAGGCTAGGGAACAGGTGAAGTCTGGAATCCCAAAATAGCAAGTTGAGTCCTGTAGCCAGTTTTTGTCTGAGGGGTATTTGCTAAAAAAGGCAAGAACAAACTTCTGGAATATCTAGGTTAAAACTCAGATATGATTCTCATATAAATCGGAGACCACAAAGATATCACAATTGTAAGAATAAATTTGATATTCTCTCTATATCCCAAAGAATGCAAGGAAAACCAACTATTTCAAACGTCTTTCTACATGGGAGATTTCCCTTCATGGCACTTCTTTGGAGCTACACGAGTGGAGATATAATGGAGCAAGATTCCATTTCTGGCTACCTCTGATATATCAAGCTAACTCATCTCTGACCCTGACCTGAATGAGACCTTTTCTCTACTGTCAGTTAATTATTGGGAATACCTTATGAGCCCCTAGTTATAAGTTGAGGAAAAGGGCTATCTGTTCATAATTTACTCGTTTTTATGCATACTTGGGCCTAATTTTGAATGTACCATTTTTATTTTACAATGTTATTGGACCTGCTAGAACTTGTGACATAACAAATCTAATAACAATCATTTTGTGAAGGAAACCTCATGTTGATAAGTACTTGGTTATTACAGTGTCCCATTGTCATACAGAACTGTTAGGAGCCAGTAGCATGACAGGAGCTGCTTTGCAAACTGAGAATTTTCCTCCAGGAACGGAATGAATGGCCTTACTCCAAATCCCAAGGGGTCTTCTCTGAAACTTTCCTTTTGCAATTTGCCGGAGATTCCATGTAGCACGCTATTGACCAGAGAAACCTCTAATATCAGTACATGTGCTGGGTTATGTGGCCAGTGTCAGACCAACTTGCTCCTCAGCCTCGTCCTGCTGTAAGTATGAATATTGTAATCGCTGAGATAACCATTCAAGCTGGAAATGTTGTGCATTATTCTAAATTAATAGGAGAAAAATATTAAATGAAAAAAATGTAAAGAAAGAAAGAAAGGATGAAAAAGAGAGACTAAATAGAACAGATGAAAGAGTAATAGATACAAACTCTAAATATGTCAAAAAAATTATAAAATTGTGAAATTATAAACCTGGCTTTTTTAGCTAACACATACTATATATAACCCCTCCTTCCAAGTGAAGCTTGGAAGCTATACAAGTCCTCTTTGGGAATTTATTTTAAATCCCATTTATAAGTCATATTTAAAAATCAGTTGTCTTCCAGTGTTACTTGGAAAAATCACTACGTCATTCCCCAGTTTTAGCTAAGATTGACTTCGGGCTATTTCCAAGAAAAACAAAAATCTATCTATCTATCTATCTCCTCAAAAGAAGTGTTTGCCAAACTTTTGTATGTTCAAAAATATGCTGCACTCTAAATTTAGTATGGACGTTGACAGGAACAACACACACTGGGATATGTAGAAACTACAAGCTAAACACACATTCAGTTCCAAAGACTAAAGAACAGTAAGACCACCCACCTTGGAAAAAAAAGTAATACTCAGATTGCCTGAGGGAAGAGTAAACTGGTAAAACCCTCTGGAAGTTAATTAGGAAATATATATAAAAGCCTTTAAAAATGTTTATACCCTTTGACCCAGCAGTCTTTGTATCAGAATTTCACCTTAAAATAACAGTAAGTGTTGCAAAGAAACATTTATGAGGAATAATTGATTGAACAGTCAAGATTTTGAAAGCTATTTAGACCTCCAAAAATATCTTAAATCGTTTGTATTACATAGATATATGGAAAACTGACAAATCATTCATATCACATTTTTTAAAGATTTTTTTCGTTTTTTATTTGACAGAGAGCACAAGCAGGGGGAGCAGCAGGCAGAGGGAGAGGGAGAAGCAGGCTCCCTGCTGAGCAGGGAGCCCGCAGCAGGGAGCCCGATGTGTGGCTTGATCCCTAACCGTCTGAGCCACCCAGACGCCCCATTCATATCACATTTTTAAAATACTTAGTGATTTCTTAAGCAACATGCTCCTATGTATTGAATTTGTGGTTATGTTAATTGCCTAATGTTTTTGTATTTTTAGTTCTACAAGGAACATAATTTTATTAATAAAAAACATTAAAATAATTATCAGCTACTTTTACATAAATTATAATCATGTAGAACTTCATGGAGAAATCTTAATACTATCTCTGCATTTATTAAACCACAAAAAAAGTCAGGACATTGTCAACCACACGCAGATGTACAAAACATGGCTCTTATTTAAAAATTAATATCCCTAAGTATAGTTACCATGACTTCCAATGTGGCATTTGTATGGTTATAATATCTCTAAAGTAATTAATGTTATAAAATGTTTTTAGATAAAATTTCACAAATCAAACATTTATTAAGGCATTTGTTCTAATTTTGTCTGGGAAGCAGCATGTTTATAAAGATTCCCGGGAAGGTAAATAAGCAGGGCAGTCAGGCATGTGAATTAGGCAGAAGCTGTGGAGTCAGTGTCCCGAGATGGATGAAGTGTAGTCATTCCCAAGAGGCCATAGGTCACTTCCCTGGTTTCAGACACAGGACCAAATTCCTTCTCAAGACACCTTTCAAGGGAAAGTTAGAAATAAATGTGTTAGCTAATGAAAGTAATGCTATTAGCTTTCCCCTGGGTTAAATGCCAAGCTTTTTCTTCTATGTGGAAGCCGGAATTTGGGAAATAAGCCGACAAGAATCCATGAACTTGATAGTGATGTGACAGGTTGTTAGGGGCCCCGTTTTTATATGAAATTAGGAATGACCGATAGCTATTCTCTAATTTAGACCATTTAAAAATTATTTTTAGGAAGAATTAGGTTGTAACACAAAAATTTTAAGGGGCCTAGAATACCCTAAATATTTTTTTTTAAAAGAAAAGAGTTTAAGACCCTTATTACCTGGCTTCATGACTACCCATAAAACTAGGATAATCAAAACAGTGTGGTATTGACATAAGGCACAAATATAAATTAATGGAACATGACTGAAAGTAAATATATATGTATACCCACATTTTATGGTCAACTGTTTTTTTGCAAAGATGCCAAAATAATTCAGTGGGGAAAGGATAGTATTCAGCAAATGGTTCTGGAACCACTGGATATCCTTAAGGGAATAAATGAACCTAGACTCAGCCTCATGCATCACAAAAATTAGTTTGAAATGGATCGTAGTCATAATCAGAAATGCCACAAATATAAAACCTGTAGAAGAATTTACAGAGAAATCTTTGTGTCATTAGGCGAGGCAAATATATTTCATTTAATAAAATACTAAGTTGCAATTCATCAAAATTAAGATCTTTTGTCCTTCTAAAGTCATTATTAATGAAATGACAAGGATAAGAGAAAATATTGGCAAAACATATATCTGCCAAGGAACATGTTTCCAGAATATATAAAGGACCATTGCCAATGAATAGTAAGACAGTGTAATTTTAGGGGCGCCTAGGTGGCTCAGTTGTTAAGCATCTGCCTTCGGCTCAGGTCATGATCCCAGGGTCCTGGGATGGAGCCCCACATTGGGCTCCCTGCTCTGTGGGAAGCCTGCTTCTCCCTCTGCCACTCCCCCTGCTTGTGTTCCCTCTCTCGCTGTGTCTCTCTCTGTCAAATAAATAAATAAAATCTTTAAAAAAAAAGAGTGTAATTTTAAAAGAGCAAAGGTACAGTTCACAAATAGAGATGTATGAAAAACCAATAAGCACATTAAAAGAGGTCAAACATCATTAGTCTTCAGGAAAATGGAAATTAAAACTGAAATCTACATGTTCACAATACTAAGTGTTGACATGGATAAATAGGAACTAGAATTCTCACGTATTGTTACTAGGAATATAAAAGAGTACAGCCACTTTGGGGGGAAAAAAACATTTGATAGTTTCTTAAAAAGCAAAGTATATACTTACCACAGAAGCAGTAATTCCCCTCCTATGTGTCTGTTCAAGAGAAATGAAAACATATGTCTGCACCACGACTGGTATGCTCTGTTTATAGCAACATTATTTATAACCGCCAAAAAATGGAAACAAGCTAAATGTCCATTAACTGGTGAGTGGACAAACTTTGATATACCCATACAATGGAATATTAGTCAGCAATTAAAAGAAACAAACTAATACAACAAAATGAGTGAATCTCAAGAACATTACACTACGTAAAAGTTTCCAAGCACCATAGGCTATATGTTGTATATTCTCCTTGATGTGACATTCTAGAGAAAGCCAACTACAGTGACATTAAACATTTTAGTATTTGTCTGGAGTCAAGAGGGGGATCAGGGATTGACTACAGAGGGACATAAGGGAATTTTTGAGATGATAGAAATGTTTGAGATCTTGATTGTGGTGGTGTTGATAGGAATGCACACATTTGTCAAAACTCACCAAACTGTATATTTAAAAAGGGTAATTTTAAGTGTGCCTGAATGACTCAGTCAGTTAAGCGTCTGCCTTCAGCTCAGTCATGATCTCAGGGTCCTGGGACGGAGCCCTCGTGTGTGTGGCCACCTGCTCAGCAGGGAGTCTGCTTCTCCCTCTCACTCTGCTCCTCCCACTGCTTGTGCTCTCTCTCTCAAATTAAAAAAAAATAAATAAATAATTTGATTGCATAGAAATTTAATTCAATGAAGTTGTTAAAGATAGGTTTCTTATAGTATCTTTTTTGCTGTTTATCAATGTAGCATTTTCCCCTCTTTAAGTTTTGTCATTATTTTTATTCTAAATATATTTACTTACTCTTGTACTAAATTGTCTAGCAAGCAAATTAGACAATTTGCCTTCTGGGAATTAAAAGTCTGGTGATGATTATGGGGAAACATAGAATTTCATAGTGCTTCCTGGAATACTAAAGGTACAGAGGACAGAGTATGGGGTGAGAATCAGATAGAGTGGGTGTATTTATACATGGAGCCCGTATTATACTAACTCTGTATGAGGTCCTTAACTTGTACTTTTTAAATGAAGCAGATGAAGAAAAACTGGATGGTGGGTGAAACCTCCCCAAGGAGTTACATCAGTGTCTCGGAGTATCAGTAGCACACAAAACAGATGGGGATGAGTTCTGTTTGGAAATACATGAGTATACTACAGAGCGTGGGCTGTTTGGGAAAGCAGAATTAGTTTAGCCTGTTTGGAGCTTAAGAAAAGTAAGTGAGGAAAAAGAAGAAGGATGACAGTACTGATGGCAGAGAGGTCAGTTTAAGAAGGGCATTCATGCATCTAGTGTGCTCAGCACTATTTGGAAATGAAGTAAAATATCCTAGGTAATGAGAACCTCTTGATAATGTGTAGACAAATATCAACATGAATGAGTAAATAAAGGTTTGTTCTGATGGGAGATATATGGGATACTGGTTATAGTTACCAATATGCAGAGACATTGTCAATAGTCATTTGTGGAGAAGTCATGGACTTGAATTTTGGCATCACTTCACTCAAAAGAACTATGTCCTTTCGGGTGAAAGCTTCATGGATGCAGTTATTAGGCTTTTGGGGGCATGAATAATGGTTTTCAGTAGTTTAATGTATTTACTTCTTCAACCAAATATACTTATTTCACAAATACTTACTAACAAATACTAAGTAACTATGAATTACCATTTCCCAACTTTTAAAATAATTTTATAACAATATTTTAAGAAACTGCAATAGTCAGGTATAAATGTTGTACCAGTATGATTAAGCAGAATTTAAAGAAAATTCTTAGACATATATTTTATCTATGTTAAGAAAAATGTTTCATTTCTTTGCACCTTGACTTTTTAAATATTTTTGGAAATGTATACTCTAACTTAAAACTCGGCTTACAATGTTTAAATTTTAATGTAGCTGGTACATTAAAACTCAAATGATATTACTAGATGGAGTCCAGTATATCCATAGTGTGGTTCCCAATGACCTATTAAGTAATACATTTTTATTTTCATAATATTATTAAGTTTATCATTAAAAGAGAAGGAAATTTTTTAGTCCCACTATTTTTTAAAGAATGTACATACTACTGTTTAAACCACTCAAAAATATCTGCTGCTGCTCTTCCAAATTTGGACATTTTAAATTTAAACAAATACTTATAATTAGATCAGATGAAAGAAAAAAAAATAAATCAACCAGGTTGAGACACCTGATAATTTCATTTAAGAACTTCTGCTCTGAAAAGAAAGGAGTCAGTTGACACAAGCAAGGAGAGGAAAGTGGAAACCTACAAGATTACGCTTTCTTCCACTGTAAGCAACTAGACTGATTTTATGTGGTGCATCATTAAGGGAATATAACTTTTAAAGCTCTACATGGATCTCTAGGGATTTTTTTTTATTTTTTTAAGATTTTATTTATTTGAGAGAGAGAGAGAGCAAGGAGCCCGATGCAGGACTTCATCCCAGAGTCCTGGGATCATGACCCCAGCTGAAGGCCGACACGTAACCATAAGCCACCCAGGCATCCCTCTAGGGATTTATTTAGAAAATTCTGTACTAGGGAAGATTTTATTTAATATCAGTAAACTCATCAGACAAAAATAATCAGGATGAGCCCTTGTCTAACAAAGCCATCTCCAAATTGAACAGAGAGGAATAGAGAGAGAAACAAATAACTTTAATGAGGTATCTTTTTCTTTTTTTTAAGATTTTATTTTTTTTATGAGAGAGAGAGAGCATGAGCAGGCAGGGGCAGAGGGAGAGGGAGAGAGAGAGAAGCAGAATCCCTGCTGAGCAGGGAGCCTGACGGGGCTCCATCCCAGGACCCTGGGATCATGACCCGAGCTGAAGGCAGATGCCCAACCGACTGAGCCACCCAGGCGCCCCTATAATGAGGTATCTTAAGAAGGTGTATAGTTAATAAATATCTTTGTAGCACATTGCAAAGTGTCTGGCATATGTAAAACGTTCAAAGTCTGTTGTGTTAGTATGCAAACGCTACTAATGACTGTGAACACTAACGTTCCTCTTCCTCTTTCAGAGACCACGGAATTAGCCCCCAGTATAGTCAAGTATCTACTATTTAGTGAGTTTTTACCCTTTGCTGGAACCCATGCTAAGTAGTTTGTATGCATTTGCTTATTTAATACTCAGAACTACCTATGAATTAGATAATATTTTTCTTCCATTGGATAATAAAATTGAAGTTTGGAGAAGTTATATAACCAACCTGAGTGCACATCATAACTGGCAGCTTTATATCTGAATCAATAGTTCTTCATCATTTGACAGCTTGTTTTCTTGATAAGATTTTCTAGCTATATAGCTGTGAGATGAAGACCAGGAAATAAAAACAAACAAAAAAGTTTCCTTCATGTAATTTCAGAGATCTTTCATATTCTTCCCTAAGTAAACATTCTTTAGGAATATGTGGCCCAGCAACAGTTTTCAAGCTTTCTATGAGGTCTTTGGAACTCTAGAGCAGAGGTTAGCAATTTGTTTTTCTCTGTAAAGTTTCAGCAGCTTAAGTATTTCAGACTTCGAAAGCCACAGGCTCTGTTGCAACTGTTCATTTCTACTGTTGTCGAGCAAAAATGGCCATAGACAATATGGAAATGAAGTTGACAGTGTTTCAGTAACACTGTTTACAAAAACCAGAGGCCTAAATTTGGTTCCTGTGCCATCATTTCCCACCTCCTGACCTAAAGCGCTATATAGTGCTTGTTTTACCCTACATGGTAATGAATTGGAATACCATTTTCAATGGGATTTGCATACCTAATTCTTACTTCTCCTTGACTTGATACAGTGATAATATATGCATGTCTTTTTTTAATAGACTGATAAATGCTGTAACGGTAAAGCATGGGTACTTTGAAAATCATTCTCATTAGATTTAAAAAACAAACAAACACTACATTTAAAAATTTTTTCGACATACAATTTGAGTTATGAAGCAGATTAGTACTTTTATGAGACAAATAAAACTCCAAGGAGCTGGAGTCATCATTTTCTAGAGTCGTCTTTTTCTAGATATGGGGTTGACATATTCAAGACAAGTCATAACGAGAGCTATTTTTGTTTGTTTGTATTTTAATGGGAACTGGAAGATAAAATCAGTCTCAGAAGGCTTGCAGATGTTAAAATAAAAGGGGTTAGAAGAGCAACAACAGTATTTGCACGCCAGAAGCTCTAATTGCCATGACATTCCTTCTGTCCTTCTAAAACTCTGTTCCCAGATTAAATATGTAAACATTTATGAAAACCATACCTCTTTTCCATTCATGGAGAGTATTGTTCAAAATACAAGCAAATAGTGAGGAAGTATAGTGAAAACAATTAGAAGTATAAAAGCTGTAATTTCTTGGATGTCCCATTACCAATTCTGCAGTGATGAACTATGGAGTAAATGTTAACCTTAAAAGCTTTGCATGAAGAATATAAAGCACAATGAATACAAAAATATTCCCAGCATTTTAACCATTAGATGTGCCAAATAAAAATGTTATTTACTCTCATTTACCAACACACAGACTGCAGCACCAGCCAGAAGATGCCTAATTTTGAAAAAAGCAATCCATTTAATCCAGTCATATATGCTAATGTGAAATGAATCTATTTACATTTTATGAGGGTTTTTATCTTATTTGGGGAGACTTTTAAGGTAAAACAATTTCGGGATTAGTAGTTTGTGTTTTGGTTTCCAATTTTTCTGACTTTTTTTTATATAATCTTCATTATATATACACAAAAAGAAAAATCTGTAATAGTGACAGCTGATTTAATATACTTCAGAAGTAGTTGTTTCCCAACAACCTAGCATGGATTTATCAATTGCTATTTGAAAAGTTCCTTGAGATTTTTGTAGTTCAAGTATAAATTTAGTAGTGATTATAATCTGCCTTTCAGTAATATACCTGACAATTCTTACTACAGAATGTCATCGAGTAAAATATTCTTGCATTTGTGTAGTAGTTTTATTCATAAAAGCATAATGAGGCTGCCAGTTGAGCGTTTAAACTGATGACCTCAAGAAAGAGAAAGAAATTTTCCTGTCAAAAATAGCATTTCATTGGCTAAAATTAACAAGTCAGGAAACGACAGATGTTGGCGGGGATGCGGGGAAAGGGGAACCCTCCTACACTGTTGGTGGGAATGCAAGCTGGTGCAGCCCCTCTGGAAAACAGGATGGAGGTTCTTCAAATGTTGGAAATGGAGCTTCCCTCTGACCCAGCAATTGCAGTACTAGGACTTTCCCCCAGAGATACAAATGTAGGGCTCCGAAGGGGCACCTGTACCCCAATGTTTACAGCAGCAATGTCCACAATAGCCAAACTACAGAAAGAACCCAGATGTCCATCGACAGATGAATGGATAAAGAAGATGTGATACACACACACACACACACACACACACACACACACACACACACACACACACACAGAGAGGAATATTACTCAGCCATGAAAAAGAATTAAATCTTGCTTTACATTCATTATCTTATTCAATTCTGACAACAGCTCTGTGAAGTACATATATTTTTGTCTCATTTTATGGATGCAGAAACTGGGGCTGATACAGGTTATGCCACTTTCTCAGTTTATCAAGCACTTAATTTGTAGGGTTACTCTTACACATGTTAACTTGTATGATGGTCACAGCAACCCTAGGAAATAGGCATGCATGTACACACACACACATGCACACATGCATACACACGCATGCTCAGAAAAACACATTTTATGTGAAAGAGTTACATAACCAGGCACTACTTCCTTTGCTTCTCTTTAAGACCAATTGATCAAGAGTGCCTTATCCATCTTTGTATTACAATATAAGATCAACAATAGGTGCTCAATAATTCTCTTTTAAAAAGATGACAAAACTCCAAAACTAATGATGTGATGTATGGTGATTAACATAATAAAAAATTAATTAAAAAATGACAAATGAAGAATAAATGCAAGACTATTATGTCCTTTTATTTTCTACACAGTCTAACAGAATGTGTTTTAAAATACTCATGTGGGAAAGTAGATCAGATATCTCAATCTATTGGAGACATGTCTTGTTAAAAGTAACAATCAAAAACTGAGTGAAATATTCTCCAAATTATTATCAACTTAATCACAGTTATTTTATTTTTTTTAAAGATTTATTTGTTTGTTTGTTTATTTATTTGACAGAGAGAGAGAGACACAGTGAGAGGGGGAACACAAGCAGGGGGAGTGGGAGAGGGAGAAGCAGGCTTCCCGCGGAGCAGGGAGCCCGATGGGAGGCTCGATCCCAGGACCCCAGGATCATGACCTGAGCCAAAGGCAGATGCTTAACGACTGAACCACCCAGGTGCCCCAAATCACAGTTATTTTTAAATGTTAAATGACTGGTGTGAGAATACATTGTTTTCTTGTTTAGTTTGGCTAGTTCCCCTAGAACCATGATTACAAATATAAGTTCAAGTGAGATGTGAGTTATAATTTGTGCACCCTGAGCTCTATTGAGAGAACTATATGCGATGAGGATTACAGTGGCTGAAGGTGGAGACTTCCTGAGCTTTCTGTCCTCTGCTGCCAGATGGAGCCACTCATTTGTTGAGAGGGAGGGGGCCGTGTGCTGGCCTGGGCCAAAGGAGGAGAAAAGAGGACACAGTGAGGACACTATCATGGCAGAGATAAAGCACAGCCAGAGGCCCGGCTGATAAGAAGGATTGCTGATACGTCTTTAGCATCTGTTGTGCTTTATCACCATTTATTTTTAAGGTTCCTTTACTGGAGCACAAAAATTATTTGAAAGTAATGTTTTCTGAAAAAATAAATTTCAAATTTCTACATAGTGGAGAAGAAAAGCATCAGGATGTATTATTTTCCTAGGGCTGCCGTAACAAAGTCCCAAGAATCGAGTGGCTTAAATAACAGTTACGTATTTCCCCACCGTTCTGGGGCCTGAAGTCTGAGATAAAGGTGTTGGCCAAGTTGGTTTCTTCTGGAGCATCTCTCTCCGATTTGTGCGTGGCCTCCTCTTGTGACCTCCCGTGGCTTTCCCTCTGCATGTCTGTGTCCTGATCTCCTCTTCTTATAAGGACACCAGTCATATTGAGATAGGGCTCATCCCAAAGATCTCATCTAGCATTAAGTACTTCTTTGAAGGTCTTCTCTCCAAATACAGTCACATTCGGAGGTAGTAAGGGATTAAGAGTTCAACTCACGAATTTTCAGGGACACATGTCAGCACATAGCAGAGGATCACGGAGAGCTAAAAAAAATCACATGGCAAATAATCTGTGTTTTACGGCTCATCTTCTATTGTGCACAGGCACCTTAGCCCCAGCGCTGTGAGGGAGATGGAGGAGACCGTTGCACAGCAACTCTCCTGTGTGAATCTCTCTTGAGTAAGCCATGGAAAAAATGTATCCAAATTAGGGGGGAAATTGACAATACAGTATCTTACTCTTTATTCTAATAGAAATGAGAGAGAGAAATTCTGACCACGTTTAATGGAACATTTTTACGTCGTTTACATGAAGTTTTGATCTAATAAGTCTAACATTATCACTTTATGGAAGCAGTCCATTTAAGGGAAATGTAGTAGTGTGCAATCAACATTTCCGTGATAAAAATGTGTCTATGTAATTTTTTACACTGACATTTGTAGTATTATTCAGAAACGTGTAGCAATCCCAAACTTGGGGCAGACCTTAGAAGCAGAGGAGCTGTGTTTTATTAGGTAACAGAAGAGGAAATCAGCATAACTGAATCTAATGTTTCATCCAATCCTCTCTGTGCTTAATGTCAAAAAAATTGAATCAGAAACACCATGTATTTTCTTAACACCTTATACTAATAGCCCTGCTTACTTTATTTTCTTGATTTATACTCCATATAATATTATTTTCAGTTGAGAACCTAATATATATACATAGAATATATATACATATATTATGTATCCATAAAGTATATATACATAATATAATATATATACATATTCTATGTATATATTATATATATATACACACACACACAGTGGAGAACCTAATATATATATATGGATATGGATATAAATTCAAATGAGCTTAATTGTTCATCTTTAATTAAAACACTAGAGGGCACCCTTTCCTTCTGTTAAAACATTTTTTGCTTCTGAATTGTGCAGTAGAACTTAAACTGCTGCCATGTAAAAATAATATCCTTTTTATTTTTGACTTTGTGGACCTGATTCCGTATTTAACTCATTTTACTTTTGATGATCCCCAATGCACAGCATATTGCTTTAAATAATATTTAGTTTATTTGTAGCTGAAATCAATTATGATATGCCAGAAATGTCAGTGTCACAGACACAAACGTCCTACTCAAGAGCCAGATGTTCCTCTAGTGCCATTTTGGGGAGTGAAAATAAGCGTGTGTTTGACACTGCTTTGGGTGTATATAAGAATAAACCAGACTAAAATCCCTGGTGTTTAGATTTAGGGGTTATTTGTCTTAAATGTGTTTCCCTCTTCTCTATGTTCTCAGATGAATAGTACACTACTGCTAGATTAACTCACTGTTTTAAGCAGGAATCCAGTGAGACTGGCCTGGAGGAAAGGATAGGCATTGAGGATTCAGCGAGGACCCAGCTAGTAGTAATAATTGCCAATATTTATTTAGCATCAATTATATCAAGCACTCATGTAAGCATTTTTACTTACATAATTTCATCGATAACATATTCAGTCTTTTGAAACAGTTATTACTATTTTTATTCTCATTTTCTATATAACAAAGATACAGTAGTACGAGAGTAGTACTATGTATTCAACACAAATGATATTTACACATTTTGGAAAGCTGTGAAGATTTGTCTTCATTCAGTATAGATGAGAAAGGTTCAGAATTTTTTTTTTGAGGTTCTGTGAGTTTATTTGTAGCTATGGGGGTTGGATTGGAGTGTGGTATTTGCAAAGGATGAGGGCAACTGAATATATTTTGGTAAACTTGATAACGTTCAGTGATTACCAAAGCATGTTGGTATTCCGTTAATTATAATCTAGTGCAATTAGAAATCTGAGGATATTAGGTTATTCACTTCCGTGTGCTATCTAGTCTATAATACTTAGGCTGAAACCAAGTCCAGACTGTAGTAGAAGCACACTCCCCAGATGGTTTTAGATTGGGTTGGAGGAGCACTCAGGTGAAACGTAGAGCACTATCCTGTCACAGATCTGATGAACTCCAAGTACAGTTGTGCAAAATTGAGAAGGGATGGAGAAATGAACGTCTGCAAGGAGACAGAATTGCAAACTGGCTTAAAGAGACTAAGTGCTGTATGCAAAGCTCTGTGTCCTCAGATGTCAACTCTTCCTTACCGTGGAGGGACTTCTGTGCCTTTTGGTGACCAAAAAACTATAGAAATTCTTAGAGAATTGTGCCAAATCTTGGACTATGACTTGCCAGAAGGCACAGGTTTATAGAGGTCCTCGGTCTTCATCAGGGTTGGGTCTGAGCACCTACTCATTGTGTCTGCTCCCTATTGAATTCAAGTATTTACAGCACATACACACAGATAAATACACATATGCACACACACCACAGAATACACAACAGACATTTGGAAAGTTTAAAAGAAAGCCCTGCTTTTCTTAAAGGCATCTTTGTAATGAAAATTTTTCAGTCATTTGTGACCAGTTTTAAATAAAAATCTTGTATTTTGCTATAGACAGCAAAAAGCCACTGAGTCTAGCATATTATTCTACACAGAGAGTTTTTTACAAGTTCAGACTTGAGATAAGCATCAAGAGTAGAGATCTTGGTACTTACGCTTTCCTAACCACTCAGGAACATTATTTACACAATTTTCAGAAGGGGAAAAAGCAGGCTAGAAATTTTATAGTGTGTGAGAATGGCATGGTGGCTCTTTTTAGAGCATCTGTATCAATAAGAGATGTATACATTGGTATTGGCAAGCAAAGTAGTATAATGACTACTTTGAATTATTCCAGGACAAAGAAAAGGGAAGGGATAAAATAAGGTGGACAAAAGTGGTGAACTTGGGATTATGTTTAAAGAGATTTCCAAGGAAAATATTGAAGGTGCCACCTGTATTTTTTTTTTTTTTTGCTGCCTATAATAAAACATGGGAGGATGGTATTTAATTGACTGAAGAATTAAACAACAAAAAAGGAGCCACAGCTTGAAAAGTAAAGATTACTCAGAGGGTGGAACCAAGAGCCCAGAATTCAGAATCAAGAGCCCAGAAAGTGGACTCCTATTCTATTAGACACAAAACAAATCATGAGGAGAAAGAGAGTTTCCTTTTTACTTAAGTTATTCCCAGGCCTTAAATCTAATCAATGAACTCCCAACATTTACTTGGCTAGATTTCATGACTGCTATGGATCAGTAACTTCTTTTCACCCTCCATTTCATTTTTTGAAGGGTGATTCTACAGCTGTCCACCCTTCCCTCTCCCCCCATTGTATATTGGGTGTGTAGTGGCAGATAACTTGTGTCTTTAGTTACACAAGTCCATGGAGAGATGAAACGATGTCCCAGGAGGTACTTAAAGGATTACAGACGAGATAATTATCAGCACTTGGATCTTAGTTATTTGATGAGCTTAAACATTGCTGATGCTATATTTTCTGAGCCGATGATCTAATAACACAGCTCTCTTAGGAACCTTTGTATGAGGTAAATGCATTTTGCATGTGGGAGGGACATGAATCACAGGGACAAAGTATCAGACTGTGGAAAACAGATTTTAATGTACCCCTCCCTGATCTCCCACCTGTTGGTGTTCACACACTTGTATAATTTCCATTAAGTGTTGGAAGGACCTTTGACTTGCTTCTAAACCAGGAAAATGTGAAAGGTAATTCAATATTTCTCCTGTGATTATAGTACATTCTATAAGACTGAGTCTTGCTAGCTGACTTGCTATCTTTATCTTATGTTGGCTTGGAAGAAGCAAGTCTCCATGTTGTGAGGTGGCCTATGAAGAGGGTCTTGTGGCAAGAAACTACGGTGCTTGTATGAGTGGGAGAGACCTCCAACCAAGAGTCAGAAAGAAGCTCTCAGTTTCAGGGAAATAAATTTTATTAACAACCGGAGTGAATTTGGATGTAGACCTATTGCAAGTAAATTCTCATTTACTTTTTGATGAGAACCAAGCCCTGGCATGCACTTTGGTTACTGCTTTGCTGGGGACACAGAAAAGACATGTCAGAACTCCTGAACTATAGCAACTGAGAGATAGTGCATATGTGTTGTTTTAAGCTGCTAGGCTTGTAATTTGCTATGCAGAAGTAGAAAATTAACACATTTATGTTGATTTTTTCTGTATTTACCTATATAATATCAATCTTTCATGATGATTTTTTTTCCCCAGAAACTGAAATGATATGGCCTAGATATACTTACAAAGCATTCAAATAGCATGGCTTCATGTGATTCAATTAAAAGTGAAAGTTTTCTTTGTTTTGTTCATTTTCAGGTTTATTTGGGAAATTGTTTTCAAATTTATTTGGGTAAGGATGGTTATTGTTTGCTTTAGTGTACTCCAAATAAATTATTTTGGAAGAACAAAATACTGAGTATGAAATACTGACAATAAATAATGTATAAGTAGGTAAAGAAAAAAAAAAAGTTGTTCTTGACCTTGACTATAGAGAGTCTACTTGATTCAGACATTGTTCCGCCAGTTATGGAACACATAAACTGAATTGTGCTTAACATTTAATTATGGATTTGTGTATCACCAATATCATATAATTTTGTTTCTTTTTTCCTATTGTTACTCTTTGCTTTTGTTGCAAATTCTATTCTGTTTTGCTGCTGAAGAGATAGAGTGCAGTAGGTTTTATTCATTCCATCTCTCTTTTTTTTTTAATTTATTTATTTGACAGAGAGAGACACAGCGAGAGAGGGAACACAAGCAGGGGGAGTGGGAGAGGGAGAAGCAGGCTTCCCGCCGAGCTGGGAGCCCGATGCGGGGCTTGATCTCAGGACCCTGGGATCATGACCTGAGCCGAAGGCAGACGCTTAACGACTGAGCCACCACCCAGGCGCCCCTCCATCTCTCTTGATACAGATTAAGTCCTCTTTTAAACATTCTTCTATTCATTTTCTCTTAAAGAAACTAAATCCAACACTAGAGTAAATTCTTATTTCTTGATTTTAAAAGTCTAAAAATTACTATCAATAAATATATACATTAAACTGGGGTTACATAAGTGGATACACTAATCCTACTTTGCAATTTGTGTCACCTTGTATTCTTTCACTATTGAAACAGAAACTATATGTAAAAAATAAAAAAGCAATAAAAGTTATAAAATACAAATAGATAAGTAATTACAAAGCACAGATAGATACATAAAGCTAGGAGTAACTGTCAAATTTTCTATTTTTCTCTTTGTGGCTATGATCAGACCTTTTTAATGACACTGTGCTCCAGGAGTCTCATACTGATGATTTTTATTTTAAATATCTTTACTCAGATAAGAATCTACATGACTATATCAATTTCCTTTTCATCTAAATTAAGAACATATTCTTGTATTATTCTTTTATTTGGGTCATTACATGTGTATGAATTGATTACCACACATCTCTTACACAGAAGTTCAGAGATATAGATATAGATATAGATATATACAAATCCTCAGAGAATGTTTAATAATGAATGTAATAAAAATTAAGATCCATTTAAGCGAAAACTACAGACCTACCTCAAATCACAATCATCTCCCATTACAAAAAAACATATATACAAACAGGAAAGTGCATGAAGAAATTAATAGTAATTATCACAGGATGATGGGATATACCATGATTTTTATTATTTTCTAAAATGTTCTCTATTTTTCTTACTTTTAACAATAAATACTTGTAAAGATAAATATAAATGTTTATTTTTAAATAAAATAAAATCCACTTGTTGTATGAGCATATGAGGAGCCAGGGACCCTTAAAGAAATGGGTGATTCTTGGCTTTAGGCAGGAAAAATAAACTATGAAACTTGAGTATCTTGTAGTTTTATTGAAACTAAAGAAGTTTGGGCACCTGGGTGGCTCAGTCGGTTAAGCGATGTCTTCGGCTCAGGTCATGATCCTGGAGTCCCGGGATCGAGTCTGCATCGGGCTCCCTGCTCAGCAGGGAGTCTGCTTCTCCCTCTGACCCTCCCTCCCCCCCTCATGCTCTCTCTCTCAAATAAATAAATAAATAAATAAAATCTTTAAAAAAAGTAGAAGAAAGTAAAGAAGTTTTAAAAAATGGGCACCTGGGTGGCTCAGTCTGCCTTCTGCTCGGGTCATGATCGCAGGGTCCTGGGATGGAGCCCTGCATTGGGCTCCCTGCTCGGCGGGAAGCCTGCCTCTCCCTCTGCCCCTCCCCCTGCTTGTGTTTCACCACCCCCTCACCC
Organism: Eumetopias jubatus; assembly: GCF_037043125.1. Taxonomy (NCBI): domain Eukaryota; kingdom Metazoa; phylum Chordata; class Mammalia; order Carnivora; family Otariidae; genus Eumetopias; species Eumetopias jubatus. The sequence goes on along the minus strand of NW_028274809.1, from coordinate 167,240,981 downwards.
CGGTCTCTCTGTCTCTCTCTCACAAAAATAAATAAATAAAATCTTAAAGAAATTCTTTAAAAAAAAAAAAGTTAAAAAAAGATGGGGGGCATGGGACTCATGTCAAAGGAGAAAGAATTATCCTGAACAAGTTCCAATAATCAAAGCTGGAGCAATTTTAACAACAAAATGAATAGTGATAGTATTATATTGTAATACAGGGAAAATCCAGGAGTCTATACTAATATAAATAAATGGTTGAATAATTTTCTTTAAAATGGGGGGAGAATGGACAATCTTCCTCACAGAAGACTTCCAAATAATACATGTAGAAGAAATGAGGAAGATAGAAAATCACCATTAGAATACCATGGTAATAATTGCTGCAAGCAAAATCCTCTAATCAATGTAAAATTAGCAGGTGAACTTTAAGGAGAAATAGGATATTTGCATAACATCAAGTCATCTCCCCCCAAATATTTATTAAAAATTCTAGTTGTTTTAATGTATGTCCACAAATGACTCCTGTGGGAAAATGTGGGAAATATGGAGAAAGAGTAAAAGTAAATTTACAGTGGAGAAACCTGCAGACACCACCTTAGCAGAGTGATCAAGGTGAACATCACCAGCAATCTGTCGTGTTGATATCATATGTACCTTTATACGATATGAAGAAAAGAAGACTTAAGGTTTTTGGTATTTATTCCCCAAATGAATAACCTCAGTCTATTTATGAGAAAATATTTGACAAACACAAACTGAGGAAAACTCTACAAAATACTTGAAATATACTCCTCAAAAGTGTCAAAATCATAAAATACGCAAAGACAGAAATTTTCAGTCTCTGGAGGATGTCAAGTAGACATGATATAAAAATTCAGTGCGGGGTCCTGGAGTGTAGCCTGAAAAAGGAAGAGGGCATTAGTGGAGAAACTGTTATGTTAGCTTTCTGTTGCCTCTGTAACAAATTGCCATAAATTTAGCTTCTTAAAACAGCATAAATTTATTATCTTACAGTTCAAATATTCAGTAATCTGGAATGAATCTTCCAGCTCAAATCAAGGAGTTGACAGAATTGCATTTCTTCTGGAGGTTCTAGAAGAGAATTACACTGGTGTCTGGATGCCAGTTTTATTCTATGTTTATTACTATCATGAAAGGTACTGTGTTATTGGTCCACTGTTGTGTATCAGACTGAAATACAGTTCTTTGTGATAGTTAACTGAAGGGGATAAAACTTACTCCTGGTTTCCAAAGAGTTCTATTATACAGTGTTGCTGAACAGAAGTAGACAGCGGTACCACTGCTGTGCCCCACTGGGGTAGCCTGGAATCAAATATACATTCATCCTGGAGCTGTTGCTATCAATTTGGATGAGTAAACAAGACATAAAAAGTACACGATCTGAAGATTGGTTATAAGAGCATCTGGTGAAGACACGTCTGTGATTGGACCTCACCGAATGGGTACAGAATGGGAGGATAATTGTGTGTCATGTTAGTGCATCCACTAACAAGAGACTCTCAGAAATCAAGTGGATAACATGACATGTCAGTCAGCCTCTTTCCCCAGCCACCCAATAATTGCTCAGTAATCCCAAATACAAAGTGGCCACCATTGCAGAGTTGATGACTATGCATGGTTTCACTTACATGAACTTCCTCTCACCAAGCAGGGCCTAGACACTACTACTGATAAAGGCCAAACCTACCATCAGCAGAGACCAATGTTGACCTACTGATATGTTGCCATTTACCATGGGGACCAGCCAGGACCTGGACCAAGTTAATAGTGGATTCCTTCATCATGGAAGGGGCAAAGATTTGTCCTCACTGGAATAGACACAATTCTAGATACGGATTCGTGACTACAAGGATCAGTTACAGTGCCATGTGCAACATAACATCCTGAAAGGATTTGGTTCTGTCTTATAAGATGCAGTGTGTATTTTGCATCAGCATCCAATATATGGAGATGTCTTTCCCATAAGCCAGAATACATGGGAATGCATTGGTCTGAAAATCAGGCGGTGGAAGTGGGTGAGTCCCCTCTCACTATTAAAGCTGTTTATTCTCTTGCAGAAATTTTGTTTCCTGCCCCTGCAACTTTAAACTACATTGGTTGGAAATATTAGTTCTTAGTATAAGAATGCTTCTATCTGAGGATATCAGCCAGCTGCTTCCCCCTTCTGGAGCCCAGACCCATGAGTTCAGAGACCCCAATATCAGCACAGTAACACCCACTTCCTAGAAACTTGACTTTCAGCTCCATAGGACCCCTCCTCTAAATCTCTTGAGTTTTAGAACTTCCAAATTCTTTTCCTTGTTTTCTGCATCCTAGCTCAGCTGCTTCCTGAAGTTGTTACTTCTCTGATACCTTAGTGTTCTCTTTTTGCTTCTTCAATAACCTGGTTAATAATTCTATTCCTAGTTAACAATTCTTCATATTAAATTCTCTCTATTACAGTACCTGGTCATTTCTGTTTACTGACAGGACAGGCTCCTCATTGATATATTGAACAATGACTCATGAAGCTACTTGGGGAATACATGAATAATTGAAGGAATAGACATATTCCAGAATTAAAGAATTTACAGCTTACAATATTGAATTTTTGCACAGGATTATGAACTAATATATTTGTCAAGACCTTAGTAAGTTAGTAGACCTTGACTAATGGATCTCTATCTATGACAGTTGAATTCATTCTTGTATTATTAATATGCTGCTAAAATCAACAGCATAGTTCAGTGTCTTAAAGGACAGACCATGGAACCAACTTCTGGAGCCTTTAGCATGGTCATTTACTAGTTTGACCTTTAACAGATTACCTAGTATCTCTGTGCCTCATTTTTAAAATAGGTAAAATATTAATATCTTATTCCACAGGCCACAGTGATAAATAAATGAGTTCAACAAAGTACTTAGAAGAATGATCCCTAATAGAAAATGTGAATTTCACCAACAGAATATAAGTAAGTTCCATGAGTTGAGGGACCTAGGACTTTTTCCTTTACTGTTCTTTGCCTAGTAACTAAAATGGTTCCTGGCATGTGGTAGGCCCTCAATTTTTAGTCATTGAAGGAATAAATTCATAAATGAACATCAAACTGTAGAGACTTAAGAGGTTGAGAGTTGAGCCATAGACATTGAAAATTCACCAAGAAAGTGGGCATCCTGGAAGAATGTCAGCCTGCTTTCCCCAGATAACGTACTTCCATATCAGAATGAATAATACATTTTTTTCTATTGAAACAACTTTAATATGTTGTTTAAAATCATCTGTTCTCTCTTAGAATCATAGATGAAGTGTCGTTGCCTTTAAGTATGAAACTTCCTATAGAGTCTGAGAAGCACGCTGAATTACTATTCTAGTCAAACATCCCCTAAGTGTTTATGGCCAGAATTATTAACATGGTATTTCTTTTGGTATGACTTCAGATGAAACTAGAGTTGCCATAATTGTTGGCTGCAGGGAGGATTTCAAAGAACTTAAATAAAGCTTCTAAGCAATTACACAAGAAAACTCAGGCAATCACTCTAGGTGGAACTCAGCAAATCATATGACAATATATTGTATGCTGACATGTTTCCTCCCTTAAAGAATAATTACCTTGTACGAGAAACTATGTATTGCTGCTTCTGTGAATGGTTTTTCCTGTGCTTTCCAAGGCTGATTCACCGTATAGGTTTGTAGGCACCATCATCCTTTTTATTGTACGCGTTCTAACTTGATCCACCTGTAAAAGAACTGTATAACTCAACACAAACTCATTCTGTAGCCCAGTTCCTTTTAGATTCAAGAAATACTGCACTCCTAGTGTTAAATACGCTTAAATTGCTGGCATTGCACAGTTTTGGAATTTGAGGGTATTTCAAATATAGTAGTAATAGTGGTGGAAGGAAACTTTTTTTTTTTTATAAGAAAATAAATCAGTCCTTAGAATGATCTACTAGACTGTAGGGATAAAAAATTAGCTAATGAATAATTGGGTAAAAATGACCTTTAAAAAACCTGAATATGTACAAATCAGTGAACTTTAAGGACTTTCAAGATAAATGCACTTAAATGCATAATGCACCATAAGACTTAGGTTTAGGTTTTCTATGGACCAATACTGAAGTTAAGAAAACAAGAACTGAGAAAATTAAAGACAAGGACAGAAAATATTAATAAAAAATGGCATATAAACTGCAACCATAACATGCTTTGATCAATTTAAAGTAACCTATATTTTTAAGGATTAAAAAATAGTATATCCAAGTCTTACTACATTGTTCTTAATATATTCTTTGTTCCTTACAAGATCATTTTCCTTTTGCAAATGATAGCAATAAAAGTATCATGAAAATATTTGACCTTGTTATAGGCCTATAGGGAAAACACTACTCTGGCTTTTCTAAAATAATAATGTTCATCTTTCTCAGGGCTTACTATGCACTGGGGAGAAGTCCCCCTATGGCATTTCCTCACTTCCCTTATCAACCCATTTCTACCACAGCCTACACCCCCAAACTGTGCAGAGGTACTGTATCACAGAAACACATATGCACCACTTCTTACTTTACTGTTAATAACAGAGTTTGAACCCAAGCAAGGTTTAAATCTTTTATTTTTGAACAGTCTCCGATTAGATTTATTTTCAGTAAATTAACTTTGACCTTTCTATTTCCTTTGAAGTAGAAAGTAAGAGACAATACCAAATAAAAGAAAATGTAGCGGAGATGAATGGATAATCTATTATTTAGATATTTATTTTTTAAGATTTTATTTATTTATTTGTCAGAGAGAGAGAGAGAACACAAGCAGGGGGAGTGGCAGGCAGAGGGAGAAGCAGGCTCCCCACTGAGCAAGGAGCCCAATGCGGGACTCCATCCCAGGACCCTGAAATCATGACCTGAGCCAAAGGCAGACGCTTAACCGACTGAGCCACCCAGCGTCCCAGGATAATCTATTCATTTTAAACTGAGACATTTCTAAGACTTTTAAGCCACTAAATGATAACAAAGCACCAGGGAGAAGAAATCTACCGAGGAGTTGAAGAAGTCTAAGTTGTTGATTGAATTTGTGGTTGGAGTATTTACTTGGGAAAGGGCAGAAAACAGAACAATACCAAGGTTAAAGCTTCACATCTATTGCATGTTTATCTTATCGAATAGCATCATGACCTATTCTTCTTCAATATAGCCTTTTTCTGCAGAAAATATTTGTACTTTTATCATAAAATAATCTCATTACCCATTGTGATAAAACCTGCTGGTGGTGCATTTCATTTCACAATGACAAAGAATAGGAGTCGTAAAAGACTAGTCTAGTATTTTAGGCTTTGCAAGCCATATGGTCTCTCTCACAACTACTCAACTCTGCCACTGTAACACAAAAGCAGCTATAGGCAATTCATAAACAAATGGGTGTGGTGGGGTTCCAATAAAAGATTGTTTATAAAAATTTGTAATGGATTGCATTTTGCCCACAGTCATAGGTTGCCAGCCTCTGTGATAGGAACTTTGCTGAAGTGTCCCATATTAATAATTCTGCTAACTCTTCATGACTGATTTAAAGCTTTATTTAAAAGTGAATCAAAATATGTTTGCTGCCATCTCTTAGAAACCTTCAATTAAAATATGTTATATAGGGCTGTATATATGTTTCTGACATATTACTGTTTTTCCTGTTTCAGGCACCATAATATTTACAGTATACTTACATTGCATTAATATTAGTTTTTGTTATTAGGTTAACAATAGAAAGCTTTTTTTTTCTGGGTAGAAATATACAAGATAATGCAATTTAGAAAATGCTAGAGCAGAAGAAATGGAAGAAATCATTGTAACTCCTACTTCTCAACTTAGAGATAATAAAACTCCTAGTTTGAAAATAAGTTGACGTCACTCTTGAGTTGTGACAAAGAAGGATTTGACTTGCAGCTCATGGAACTTTTCTCTTTGTCTAATGATTTGCTGTTAAAATAAATTTTCCTTTTCTCAATTATTTTACCTTAGAAATAGGTGATTTATGTTCATATTTGATATCTAAGCACATTTTTATTCTTTAACAAAAGTAAAAATACTATTTAAAGATTACTTAAAGAATTTAAATATTCTTTTATTTTTTTTTTTTTAAGATTTTATTTATTTATTTGACAGAGAGAGACACAGCGAGAGACGGAACACAAGCAGGGGGAATGGGAGAGGGAGAAACAGGCTTCTCGCCAAGCAGGGAGCCCGATGCGGGGCTCGATCCCATGACCCTGGGATCATGACCTGAGCCAAAGGCAGACATTTAATGACTGAGCCACTCAGATGCCCCTTAAATATTCTTTTAAATATCTGAAATAAACTCCTATTAAACAGAATGACTAATAAATAAACAAGCTTGTATATTTTTACAAAATTACTTTTAAATGTTATCTTTGTGACATTTCACTCCAATGTAATTATAATACATGCATGTTTTTAATACATGATTTTTAAGTGAAAATTAATTATAAATATGCCACATTTAAACTGCGCTCATTTTATTTTCTTTTTTTAAAGATTGTATTTATTTATTTGATGCAGAGAGAGAGAGAGCGCGCGCGTGAAAAAGCACAGGCAGGAGGAATGGCAGAGGGAGAGGAAGAAGCAGGCTCCCCACTGAGCTGGGTGCCTGAGGCAGGGCTCGATCCCACAACCCTGGGATCATGACCCGAGCTGAAGTTAGAGGCATAACCAACTGAGCCACAGAGGTGCCCCTCAACTGTGCTCATTTTATAGACTAAGATATACAGACAGGATCTGATCGAAATGCATAGAGGTGGCAGGTACATCAAATGGGTGGTGGGTAGTCTACCATAAAGAGTTCATGATCTAGCTGGAAGAAATAAGCCTAGTTGAGAGCTAAAGCTAATAGAATCAAGCATCCAACCAAATCCTGATAGATAGTATAATGGAGTTTGAGGGAGAAAAGCAAAGAATCAAAAAGATAGTGAACAAAGTTAAGGCAGTAGTTAACAAGTATACCTACTGCTAGGCACTATTAATTACTATACGCCAAGGCTGGAGTTGAACATTTTGCGTACATTATTTCCTATATATTTCTCGACAGTCCTATGAGAAAGACGAAGTGTGGAAACAGTGGCTCAGAGAAAGTATTCCATGTGCCAAAGGTCACATAGCTTTAAATGAGGAGTTGGCACTTAAATCTATATCAAATGCCATTAACAACGTCCATTGCCAACACACTATGGTAAACAAAGAGAGTACAAGACCAAGGGACAGACACATCCTTTCTGTGGATATGACTTGTTTTACTGGTTTTCATTGCCTTCAAGCTCATTTAGAAGAGGTGTGCTGATAAATGTTTAAAGATTGGGTATTGGCATTAGAGGGAACTTCTGTTTGGGGCCTTCGATGACTTCTGAGGTCATTGCTGATTTCAAGCCACAAATCTGAAGTCACTAAAAGCAGAGTTGGGACAAGATGTATGTCATCAGCTCCCTCAGGCTGGTGCAGCCCATTGCAGTCCAGAGTTGCAGAAGACCTCAACTCAGTGTTTCATGTTTGCACAAGTTACCCAGAACCAAGAGGCAGACAGAGCTGATTGTCACAAAATATAGTATTTTTTAAAAGCAAGGAGAACAGATAATTACCCATTTCAGAGAGTTATTTGTGAAGTAGTAGGGCTTACTTGAAGAATATAGTTGTGTTATATTTTGATGGTTTTTGAATGAAGACTCCATTTAACAATATTCTTATTCATAATAGATCTGTAGGACTCTCTGTCCTTTGCTCTTGGTTGACACCCATGAAACAGTTAAATGCCACAGACTACCATTCTCACTCTTCTGTGTTTGGCAAGATAATGGATGTGCAGCTATGAAGAACTGACACAGGACATTATCAACCTCAATGCACTTATTCAAAGATGCTCTGCCATTGCTCAAGAGCCATCAATGGATAATTCCTTCTTTAGTGGCTCATCTGATTTGGGGGTAAGGATTGGCACATTGTAGTCAACTCTTAGAAGAAGAAACGAGAGCTACATTTGGACCTAAATTTGGTAATATCCAAGAATTAGAAAATAGTAAACCAAATAATCATTAATATATATCTTTCAATAGACTTCTATTCCAGTATCTCTCTTTCCTATGTTTCTTTTTGTCTTCATTTTCTCTTATTTCTGGCATCTATTTGTAGCAACTTTCTTTTCTTTTCTCTGAATAGCTTCTTATTCTTCTATTCTAATGATTACACTTTACTGTCTTAATATCCAATTCCTGTTAGACACAAAGCCTCATTTTATTTTTCCACTTATTCTGCAGCAATCTCACACACTTGGCTTTAGTATAAAGCTCCTGGCCAATCACTCAGCCACTGTCTCACACAGCCAGCTATTTACAATCAGTACAAATCCCCAATTCAGTTTTATTCAGTGCAGTTCAATTCAAAGCAGCTCAATTCAATTCAGTTCAACTTACTCTACCACGTTAGTGCCAAATCTAATTCTATCCTCTTTATTTTCCCTTTGTCTCTCTCTCTCTCTCTCTCCCTCTCTTTCTCTCTGTGGATGATCAAAGCATACATGAGAAATAGATTTGGTAATTTGATCAATCATTCATTTGTCCTTTCTTTAGAAGGTGGATGTTTACAATTGTGTGCCACTCTTGACTATTTCCAGTTTTCCATACACATCTTACTTAATGCATCGATACTCTTCTCTTTAGCACTTTTAATAACTCTTTATTACTTCCAGAAGTGTTCCCTTTCTTTGAGCTGCTCAGTGAACTTTCCATGTTGACTCCCAGTGACAGTTTCTTGTTTTACAAGGACAAGAAGTTACATAATGGTACAATTTGTCATTGCAATAAAAATTAATTAAAGGGTGTTTTTTGTTTCTAACTCAATTTTTATTGTGCATCATGACAAAAAAAAAATCTGTCATATATACCTTAGAATTACCCAACAGCAGAACATCGAATTATCCCTACTGTTGTGCTTATCATAATCCTTTTCTGTGTGTCTGTTTTTCTCCCTCTCCATATCCTTGTACATACATCAGATCTTTTTACTCCTAATGTGCTAACTTGTAGTTTTTATTTTCCGTAAATTGAAAGAATCTATCTAATATAATTTTTATTTAATGGTTTAGGCCAACTTTCTCTGTTTTTGAAAACTCCCTGTTTTTATACCCTTAGTAAATTATTTTCTAATTTACACAATCATTAAGGTTCATTTAAGGTTCCCAAATCAGATTATATTTTCATTTTTAGTTACTTCTGAATTCTGAAATGTCTTTGGAAAAGTTATGTATGTTATTAGCATATAAATTTGTTACTATTTCACAAACAATCTGAATGATGGACATATTTATGTTTGTACTTTATGTAAGCCATGGAAGTGTTAGTGAGGAATATCGGTTGTTTATCAGGCAGCAGTTGAATTCAAGGCAGTGATATTAATTATTAATAAATAATGACAGTGGAGTTCTAAACCTCTGAGCCAAAGGAAAAAATATATTATATGATTAAATGTAAGGACAAGAGGCACTTAAATATTAAATTAAATATATAAATAAGAAGCCAGGGTAAGTATTTTGGTCCTTTATGCTTGTCTTAGTCTACTCAAGCTGCTATAACAAAAATACCGTAGACCAGATGACTTAAAGAACAGAAATTTATTTCTCACAGTTCTGAAGACCAGAAATGTGAAATGAGGGTGCCAGCATGGTTGGGTTCTGGTGAGAGCCTTCTTCCTTTTGTTGCAGATGGCTCTTCTCACTCTATCCTCACAGAACAGAAAGAGAGCAAGACAAGGCAAGCAGTCTCCTGTCTGTTCTTAAAAGGGCACTAATCCCATCATGAGAGTTCTGCCCTCATGGCCTAATTACCTTTTAAAGGCCCTACCTCTGAAATACTATCACATTTAGGATCAGGATTCATCATATAAATTGATGTGCATAAACATATTAAATCCATAGCAAGACTTGGGACTTTTAAGAAATACAAATAACTTAAACTCTCCGTGTCTTAGTTTTCTCACAAGCAGAACAAGCAGGGATAATCATGTTCACATGATTATTGATCACAAGCAGGGATAATCATGTTTTCTATCTGAGAGCTTTGTCTTGAGGTCTCACAGCACAAATAGAGACAGTGAGAGATACCACTCTTAACATTCCTTTATGGACAATATAATAGGGAGTCATATTTATCATAAATTTTGTCATGAATTAACATCTCTAATTAATGTAGAAGACTTACTTGAAATAAAAATTTCCCATTGGATTTTAGTCTAACCGTAATCAGTTCTGGAATATTTAGTTTGAAAATTCAAAGTTTTACTTCTTAGCTTCTATAAACAAATTAGAAAAATAATAAATTAGATAAAGAGAATCAAAGAGAAGATAAATCTAACTACTGTGCATGTCACTATTTGATTAAAGGTTATCTAAGATTAAAAAAAAACACTTCAGATAGAAAAAAGTTTTCTGTTAAATAGTGGTGTTTTATCATAGCTCATATGAAACTGTGAGGTCAACTTTCCATAAAAGCACTATGAGAGACACTGTTTGATTCATGATTATTTTCAAGGCCTTCTCTTTCTTCTTCCTCTAAAGAATACCTCCTGATAATAATGAGTCACTATAGCACCTTGTGTGTGTGTGTGTGTGTGTGTGTGTGTGTGCATGCGCGCACACGCGTGCATGCAAATTAAATGAAGTAATTTATATATGAAGTGTATAAGACAATATGGGGTACGGGATAAGTGATAACTATCGTTATCATTCTGATTCCAAATCCTGTGATCATCCATCACATGATCCCATCTCATTATGCCACTATTGGCATCACACCTGTGAAAATTTACCTAGTTTGAGATGCCTACTTGTATAAAGGATCTAAATCAAACTTTTTTAAAATGAGGATTTTATTCTTATTTACCTCACAAAAGTATTTACCTGCTTTGTTTCTTCCAAGTAAACTTTAGTGCTTTGATAGTAAGTCAAATTTGTAATCAGTTTGGTGAGTGAGAAATTCTTTTTCATATTTTCTTGTGGTTGTGACTTGAGAATAAAGATAACCATTTTGGTGATAGAAAACAGCTGATCACCAGAGTACATGTTTTGAGTGCCCTCTAGTGGTCACTCAGCCCATGACATTCCAAGAACTTGCTATTAAATGCAGCCTAGAAAATCACTACACAGATTTTGAGTAGATGTTTCTCCTTGTCCAATCAAGACAGTGATCTTCAGAGAGGATGAGTTAATTACTTTTTACTACAATTCTTGTATAAACTCAAAGCCAAATTCATTAGTAATATTTTAAAATATATATTCTTATTTAAATATTTATTATTTTCTTTAACTGAATGCCATCATGGAAAAACCATAAAAAATGATATAACAAATATCATATATAGAAACCGTAAAAGTTGTTATAAGGGTAATTTATTAGCAGATGTGAAGTTCTTTGTCATTTCTTCCATTACTGCTTTCCCTTCTCTTCCTCTGCCTTCCTTCTGATAGCCTTAGAAAACTCCTTTTACTGCTGTCTTTATTACTTTTAGAAACATTCATCTAGGTAATACTTTAACATTTACAAGTTCCTGATACTTATTAACAGCTTAATATAATTTGATAAGCTACCAGAGGAATGATAGATTATCCAATTTAATGAGTGAATGTTTGAATCCAATCATAACTGTAAATAAATGTCATCTATAAAGCATCCTAATTAGTAATGGAATCTAATTCATGTTGATTTGTGTATTATATTATCTTTTTAAAATAAATACGTACAATTTTGTTTGATAACTGATGAGCATTCCTAAGCCATCATATCGTCATACATTTTGCTATCTGAACACATTTTATGTACAATTTATGAAGTAGCCCTCTTTTTCCCCATTGGTTTAGAATTAACATATTAGAATGTGATTTAATTACTTTTTGGTTCATATTATTATCAGGAAAATTTTTTGGTGCTCAGCATGGTATTTTAGACATTATTGAGAAAATAAAGTAAAATAAATGTTCTCACTTTCAGGAAATTTATTTTTGAAAAATGTTAACAAGATAAATATGATAAATATATAAAACATTTTTTTAATGTTTCATCAGTAAGCTGATATTTTTCCCATAAACTATTTTCAGTGTAAGTGTTCTTTGCTGGGGATAACTTGGCAAACATGAAAAAGAAAAGAAATGGGAAAATTTACCATGAGTGATAAGTATGATATTAAAATAGCCATATCAGAAATTACAACTTACATTACCTTTCTCTAAATGTATTCTTTTCTATAAATGTTTCTTTCAGGAACAACTTTAGACAGTGCTTTTGAAGAGTAAAATGATAATGAGAATATTAAATGAAATAAAATCTCTATGAGCACCTAGCAGGATGCTGGATTTACAGAGACTGTGAAATATACATTAGGTATTATTATTGTAATATAGCTTAGAGGTTACATATAACTTAAAAAAGACGAGAAAAATTGAATGATATGTATGAGTATATAAAAGTTTTCCATGTGTGTATTTAATACCATATTTTTCATTTTATTTTCTCTTGCTGATAGTCTGATTTGAAACCATAAAAACTAGAGAGAGTCGTCCTTCTTGGTGAGCCTTGTTTTAAAAATCCACTGCCTTATTTAATTTGGCAGAATTAATTCTGCTCTTATCCAGGCTGGCCAGGTACTATTCCTCTCTTTCTAAGTACATCTTAAAGGATAGGCTCTCCTGGAAAAAGGGTATGAGGTAGTAATGGGAGGGTATGTCAACAGTTAGCTATGGAGTTTATAGCTTAATATAAGTACATACAATTTGCAAATATCCATGCATAGTTCAGTTTTATAAATGCATGGAAACTTTAATTCCAAACTGAATGACTCATTTAAATATTTGTTCACAACACTTTATTGAATAATGTTTTTTAAAGGAATAGCTATTGCATGTCTACTTGTATCCATTCACTTCTGAACTCAAAGGGAATAATTCCTGCTGTAAATGAGGAAGAGAAGTACTTATCATTTGCAACATTGCGTGGTATAGTCACTCATCCTAACCAGAAAGATACAGTAGTTTTAGCAAACATTTTTGGGGACATAGCAATTCCATAATGAAGCCTTTCTGGTACCTCCCTATCTAAGTCTCTTCAGATGAGACTTGGAATAAGGGATTTTAGAGTTTTAATAAAGTGATAGATCATATAAAAACAGGCAGTCCTACCACAGGATTTAAGTACCATTCTTACATTATTTATTTGAGTCTTCACACTAATCTCATGAGGTAGGACATAGGGATATATGGAAACAAAGGCTTAGTTGGGTAAAGTAATTTCCTGAAGGTTATGCTACTAATAAGTCATGTAACTGGTGAGTCACATAACTCATTTCTGAGTACGATTGAGCTGTGACCATGTATATCATTGTCTGAATGAAGTCTGTGCCAATCAAAGCGAACAAATGCCAAACCTCCTGTCCTTTATGTTGTGTACACGTATGTAGTATATATAGTTCCTTTGAGAATATTTAAAATATCCACTACTTTTTAAAAGTATATTCCGTATCCAAAATGCTGGTTGAGAAATGCAGGATCTTAAATGGCGTTTACTCTTCTTCATAGATTGCTGCCAGTGGCGACAATATAAATTCAACAATATGAAAGACAAACTACGCCAGACAATTAAGGAGATGATTTTGCTTGGGTTATTGCCAAAGAGAGATTTTCTTTTCATGAATGGGGCATGTCTCAAGGAAGAGGTTGAAAACCTAGAGTTTTATAAAACTAGACCTCATGAGTAAAGATGGAGAGGGATCTTACCTGAGTCACTGAAGTTGAGTGGGGTGAGACTTGTCTCAGAGTATGTGACGACATGGAGGTCCTTCAAAGTTAAATATTTTGAAACACAAAAGGGTAAAGGTAAGGGATTACTTATCTTTGCTGTTCTCCAGTAACAAGAACTCAGGCAAAGTTCAACATTATCAACACACTAACACAGTCTCTCTGAACATTAATTTTTTCTGGATTCTCTTCTTACTCATTTTATAAAATTTTCACAATTGAGCTGACAAATAGTTTATCACTGAAGATTTCAAAATACTAAAAGTTGTCTAAATTAATTTACCAATAGCTCAAATTTTTAAAAATAGCCTTTTCTATATTAACCTAAATCATATCAATAAGTACTATTTAATAATTTAAACATAATTTTCTTTAAAATGTTCAAATCTACTGAAGGATTTAAAAGAAATATGAGACTAAAAAAGAAAGATTCAATATCATGAGCTTTTTTGTGTGTGCAATAAAGGGAAATGCAAGAGAAATACTAGAAAAAACCCTACAGATCAAAAAGTCAGAAAATGGACATAGTAAAGGGCAATGTAAAAATAGCTTTTCGATACTTGTCAAGAAAATCAGTATAAGAAATGTGCTTCTAATTTATGTAATTTGGAGGTTTTATTTTCTGATACTTCATTTCATTTGGTTTGGTTTGGGTTCTACCAGACATAATAGTGGCCAAAAAGACCAAGTTATATTTTAAGGCGATCAGAACTCTGTCATCTCTAGAGAGGAGGATATTCTCACTTAGGATAAGATCCTAATGAGATGGTCTGGGATTGATCCTCTCATATAAATACACAGAATATTATTTACTAATGAGCATTTTTATTAACTTAAAGATATAAAGTTACCACTTCCTTCCAGATAGTGTTGTTCATAAACAGAGGGCAGTCTTAAGTAAATGTACAATAACTGAGGGTCATGCAGAAATCCCTGGGCTAAAAGATGAGTCTATTTACCTTTATAATAGCGAATATCACCAGTTTGAAAAAAAAGGAGGGGTCCATGGGTGGGTGTAGCGCATAATGAGAGAGAAGGAAGGGTGATCCAAATCAAATTTTAATGTGATAAAAGTTTGTTCTAGATTCCCTATATTTTTTTCTGCCAGTATCTGAGACAGATCACCCCAAAAACTTCTGCTTTTGGCCATCTTTGTTTAAATGATTATATAGTCACTCAGAGCCAAAGCTTGTTTTTTTTCTTTTTCTTTTTTTTTTCTTTTTTTTTTTTTTTTGGCCATCCACCAGTAGGGACCTTTCTTATCTACTGTTTTTTAAATGAGTTAGCATCATTAGTTTCATTTCAGGTGATTGTTGAAGTAGACATACTGTATGTTTACACACAGACTCTCTCTCTGTTGACTCATGTGCCGACTGTGAACGCCAGACTCTGAGTTTGTCCCTCTGTGCCAGCAGCAATGGCTCCCTTCTGGTTTTACTGTCCCAGACTGAAGGAGTCCCCAGTTGTTTCCAAATACAGATGGCCGTATTCTCTTTAGTTCTCTGGAAATTCTCTTTTCCTCCTCTGTTATCTCCTACAGTGTAATGGGAATGCACTGAAAATGGTATATGCAAATGACAGATGTTAAAACATTAAATTCTGTTTTATACGTGATTATTGGAAACCTCGGTTTGACATAATTTTCAAAGCAAATGCACAAAACATACACACATATGTATTAACTTGTGACAATCTCAAGCCTCTACTTTCAGGAGATCAGAAGACACATACCATCCACACACACAAACCCCACACACAGAAACATATGTAAAGTATAGTCATGATGGATAGGGAAGCAGGGCCCCATAAACATACTATTTTTAAATATAGTTTTAGAATAAACCACCCAATTCCAATCCGTGCTAAGTTTGTTAAAGCCTGGGAAATGCATCTCACTCCGATCCACTAGTATTTGCTAATTCAACTGCTGGTGTCACTTTAGACAGCTCTCCGTTCATCATGTCGGGTGAATACAGCAGATCAAGGACTTCCTGTATAGAGATCAAAGAAATACCTATTTCACATAAATCTCTTATCTAAAATGGAGAACAGTAATTCTCTAAAGTGCTTTATTAGTTGCCAATATGCAAAATGAAATGTATCATGAATATCTATAATATATTACATTTTTTAAAAATACTGAACAAATAGAAACTCCAGGAGTAATGCCCCTGGCAAGTCTGAAATAAGCCTCACGTTAACACTGACAATTGATTTTAAAATGTCAGCAAAACCAGGTGCTACAACACACTCTGAAGCTCCTTTATCTTCTTTCCCAGCTATTAAAACTGCCACCCAACTTCTGCTTCTGAAAACAATACATAATACAGTTTCTTTCTTATCTAATTATAAATGGAAACTCCGCTCATCATCTAGATGTGAGAAAGCTTAGCGCTAAAGTGACAGATCTTAGAGCATCGAGGAATTTGCACCACGGTCTCTTTCCTGTCCTCTGCCCCCTAGGGATCCTGCTTACAGCCAGATGGAAGAAGCATCTGCTGCTTCACTGAGCCCAGGGACTTCCTGCTCTTCTCTCTACACAAATTTTTTTACTGTTCCCACTTTCATCAAGTGTACCAGATGCTACCAGCCATGACCTTGAAAAGAATTTAATTGGTGTTTAAAATATATATATATAATACCTATATATTTTTTATATATTATGTATATATATTAAAGGAAAGACAGCATTAGAACTAGAGAGAGAGAGAGAGAATAGAAAAAGTGAAAGCAAAAAATAAAGAAAAGCAGAAAGCAAGAAAAAGACGAAGAGAAGGTAAGGAATAGAAGTTGCGGGGAGAAGGATGAGAAAAGGAAGAAAGTTTTGCAAAGACTGTCGCATTTCTGCACCATTTTCTCATGAGAATTACAGCTGCCTATATTTCCCAAATTTTCATAACTTAACTCTCCAGATTTTACTTAAGAGAAGAAATATAAAGAAATACAATTTTAATCAAGTATCTAGTTCTCTCAAGGTTTGTGTAACAATTGAATTTTCTTTCTCCCTCTCTCTTTTTTATGTTAACTAATTAATTAATTAGCTAATATGTATTTTTACTGCCATAGTCCATCTGTAAGTATATTGCAAACAGCGGAGTGTTGATTTAAAAAAAAAAAAAGCCAGCTTTCTACTTCCTGTGTGAAGACACGATTGTGAGGTTGCCTGATCTCTCCACCCTCTTTGCTAAGAGCAAATGTGTTTAGCAGTTGCCCAGAACGCCTGGCAAGACATACTATTATCTCTTCAATTTCATCTTTCTCTTCCTTTCTCCCTATGGGAGAAGAACATCTGTGTGCCTTTGAGGGAGCTAAATAAGTTATAAAAGATATCTTGCCTTACCGCTTATTAAGAAGTGTTTACTTTTTTCTACCCTGCTTATTCTGCAGAGTTGAAGATTTGGGCAGGGATCCTACATCAAATGCCATTATCTGTTCTCTTACTCCCTAATTCATTAGTTTGTTTAGTCAACACAAATTGAGAATCTACTTGATTTTGGCAATGTACTTAGTAATTGGGATTTAAGCTAAGGACAAAGGCTTTTAGTTTTGGGGAAAATAATCAAACATTAGACTCAAAGTGTGATTTTCCTTCTTCAAGAGCCTTTTAAAATAAAAATACAAAAAATACTCTTATGCACGCCTTCTAAAATAGTCTCAACTACCTGTGTGGTATGTATTCTTAAAACTAAATCACAAACTAAAATATGTAAGTATATTCTGACTGTATATTATCATTTGGAAACAAGAACTCTGAACGTTGAAATATTGTGTTTAAGCTTTAAACAATGGAGTATAGAAAGGTCTTGGGTACTGTAGAACCAGGCGTAAGTGAGAGGGATGGAGCATAGTGAGTAGGAATGAGGGAAGCAGCTCAATAAGGGGATTTTAAGAACATAGAACTGAACACTAACTCCTTGTGTTTCTGATCTCGAAATGGCAAACACCACTCTTTGGTAAGGATGAATGTTTAACCAGCAATATTTCCAAGTTACATCATCTTTCTGAACCTCTGAAAAATGAGGATTACTAATACTACAAAGGTTAAAGCCAATAATGTTTTAATCATTGAACCAACACTGTCAGTCTTCATTACATGACAATGTAGGATGAGGGGGAAAATATAGATATTAAAGCCAGACTGACTAGCCATTTAGGAATTCTGTCGACTGAGGCAAATTTACCAATGGCTCTGAATCTCAATTTCTGTATCAGTAAAGCATCAAGCAGAGCATGTCACATAGTAGATGTGGAGTAAATCATTATTATAGCAGAGAAAAGTTTTGTTTATTTAAAAAAATACTCTCTGCATCAGATTGATGAATCTGTTTTTAGTTACTTGAAATTATGAATGACTTCATATTTTAAAATTCCTCTGTTTCTGCTTTTCTCTCATTTTTCAGTACTGTGTACTTATTCTCATAGCCCCTTAGAATTTGTCATTCATTCTTTTTTGTTGGCTTACTTGCTTGCTTTCATTAATTCTGTAATTTCAGTTCCTCTCTCTGATGTAGGAAAACATTATTGCTCAGTAAACTGTGAGTTAATTGAAATCAGGAATATATCTTTTTTCTTACTTTTGTAATTCATGTCACCTTCATGTCTTGCTAATATTACACACTTCATAAATGCTAGATGATTGAATGAATGAATGAATGAATGAATAATAGTGCATTTTTTAATCAGTGGAAAATACAGAGTATCATTCAGAAGTTGCATATAAACAGAAAGCTATTCCAAAGTGTTCTGCTGACAAAAAAAAAAGATGATTCTCAAAAGGTAGAATTCCAGGGGTAATTATAATTCATGTTTTGGAGGGGAAGACACATCTCCGGTCATGCCTAGCAAATGACAAAATTAGTTTTAATGTTGTCTTTGGGTGCAACTCTAATTTTCCCTTTATCAGTGTGTAAGATTTAATAGTTTATGTGTAAGATATTAGAATATATTCTTTCAGTTTGCTTTGTTTCATGCATTTGTTATTTTATTTTAATCTATCTTTTATTAATGCATGCAAATGGACCATTTGCTCTGTGGAAGGACTCTTCCAGTTTTGGGTCAGGGTGAACAATAGTACCTCATATTATAATTGTTATCGAGATATTTGGTGATACAACACATCATCTTAGTATTTGAGAAAACTGAGCATGATAGTAAACCTTGATCAATACTTTGAAGAAAATCAGTGAATTTTACATGATCCCAGAAGTCAAATATAGACTTTTTTTGTTTACTAGTATGTGTATTAGCATGATGCTTAGAGATAAGAAGACTTGGTATCATAGTAGATGGCAATACTTTCCAAACTAACTGACAGTCAATGCAATTTTAAGTTCTTACATAAACTCTGAGACATTTGCAGAAGCAGAAGGATACAAGTTTCTCTCCAACAGAATCATTGAACTAATAAGAAAAGGAAAATGAAATTAAGAGATGAATTAGGGCATATTCATACCATAGAAAGAAGTACTCATACCACACTACTGAAATTTATATGCCTGAATTAGTACTAAGTATATCTACATAGAAAAGTCTCAAAAAGTCAATGACTGATTAGGAAAAAGCAACAAGTAGATAAACTATAATACCATTGTTGTAAATTTTGAAATCACCCTAAGCAATAGTGTATGAGTTCTTTATTGTGTATTTCTTTTCATATATTACATGTATTGTTTTGGTATAAATAAGCATAGAAAATTTATTGAGAAAAATTCATGACAACCTCATGGAATATATATTTTGGAATGAGATATCAATGGTTTTCTAGGAATGGGGGATGATGGGTTGACCTCATTTCCATACTTTACTGATTTACTAAAAACATAATTGCAGCAGATTATTAATATGTGATTAATTGGGGTTTGTTTAATGGGTTATATTATTCTATACACTGTTTCAATATATGTGATAACATAATTATACAAAAAGTGAATCGCAAGTGGAAAGGAAGAGACAGGAAATGCAGACAAACATTTTATTTTACTCTTTCTGAGAAAGGGAGTAACTAGAGGAGCCTAGAGTAACATAGCATGAAGCCAGGACAGGTCTCATGTGTCATGTCTCGTGTTTATCCAACCAAGGAGAAACAAGACAATAGAACGTGTGTGCTATAGCTGTATTTGCCATATTTTTGAAAAGTGAATAATTAAACAGGAAGGCACCTGTAGAACACATATCCAATTCGCAGTTTCTTAACTAGTGACATCTGGAAGACTAGTACCCAAGAGAGAGACATTCTGAAAAGCGTCCCTGCCAAATTAGCTAGAGAAATTCTATGAATAATTAGTGCGTAGAATTAGTGTACCAGTGTATCGCATCAAGGAATTTTAGAGATTAAGAATACTTACTAGCGGGGGCGCCTGGGTGGCTCACTTGGTTAAGCCACTGCCTTCGGCTCAGGTCATGATCCTGGAGTCCCTGGATAGAGTCCCGCATCAGGCTCCCTGCTCGGCAGGGAGTCTGCTTCTCCCTCTGACCCTCCCCCCATCTCATGTGCTTTCTCTCTCTCTCATTCTCTCTCTCTCAAATAAATAAATAAAAATCTTTAAAAAAAAAAAGAATACTTACTAGTGTATGGTGTGGTACACAGTGTAGACTGTGCTGTAAAGATGCCCGTTAGCTTTTTTACTGGGTTAAGTCAGTAAAAATGTTTCATCATGTTGGACTGTTCCCAGTTCTGTGGATGCGAAGTTCTTTCAGACCTTTGTCATTTTCTACAAGTTATTCCTCTGCTTACATTGTCATCCCGATTTGTGACCAAGTGAATTCTTAGCGTTAAACACTGAACCCACTTTCCCTTTCTCTGGTCTCTCCTTTTTTGTGCCAGAATAGCTATGTCTTTTCTGTCCTCTCGTAACATTTGGTGCTCTATAAATAATTATCACACAGTAGTTTCATTGTCTGTGTTTTTCAGTTCCATTTATTTGACTTATAATTCCAGTGTATTTGCTACTCTTTTTTCGTTTTTCTTCTGGATGATATAGTGCAGTCTTGCATACACCTCAGGCATCAATAAATGTTTTTGTATGAATTGGTAAATGGTTTTGGATTTTTCTGAGTGGAAGTGGTAGATGAAGCATTTGAAGGAGAACTCATTACACAAGGAGAGTGTCTCAAGGGAAAGGAGAAGCAGCCCCAGGGAGGGATTTTAATAAAGTCTTTCTTTGAAGTAATTTATAAGGAAAGAAGAGTAAGTGATGAAGATTTAGAAGATATAGACTAAGGACATCATAAGATAGATTGCTGTTATAAAGAACAAGATTGAAAAAGCCTCCAGAACAAAAAGGTAAAAATTAAAAAATCTTACAGAGAAGTAGAATAGAACAATGACCAGAGGGAGGTCATTGATTTTGACAACAAAGAATTTACTGCTGATTTTATAGAGAATATTTTTGGGAAACATACTAAAGATAAAAGCCAAATGTCCAAGCAATGAGAAATGAAACTTGGGTGGAAAGAGATAAAGATGCATAGATGTAGATAAGGCTGAGACATTGGGGAAGCTCAGGCTGATGTACTGAGAAATATTCATAATCTGTTTCAAACCAAGTGGTATTTTTGTCTGATTTTTTTCACATTGGAAATATAAGGATTAAAACCAATAGAAGAAGATAATACATTTACTTTAGTTATGCATTTTAAATTGTGTGGTAAGTAATAAGTCAAAACACACTTCCTTAATTTTTATTTCTTTGTAATTGAAAAATTATTCATTATTAGTGAATACCCAACATTAAATATTTATAAACAGTTTTTTTTAAAGATTTATTTATTTATTTGAGAGAGAGGGAACACAAGCAGGGGGAGTGGGAGAGGGAGAAGCAGGCTTCCCACTGAGCAGGGAGCCCAATGCGGGGCTGGATCCCAGGACCCCGGGATCATGACCTGAGCCGAAGGCAGACGCTTAATGACTGAGCCACCCAGGTGCCCCCTAAATATTTATAACCATTGAATGCCATTCTGAATTCAACACTGAAACACTGAATTTCATTTTCCTATATTCAGTTTCAAACATCATCTCCAATCTTACATGGTTTATCTCAGAGGCATCTCAAACTTAATGTTATTAAAAGTTAGCACTTGGGTTTTTTCCTGTCTATGATGGTTCTTCCTCCACATGATGTCACTATGTACTCCATGAATACAATTGAGGTATTCCTGATTCTTTTCTTTTCCCTCACCTCTGTGCTTTAAATCCATTAACAATTTTAATTGGTGCTTTTTTTCAAAACATATTCTAAATCTTTACACATCTTTCTCTTGATATCACTGTAATTCAAGCCAGAGTCATCTCCTGCCTGGATTACTGCAGGAAGCCTTTTCCTCCCTTGTTCATTCTGCTATTCCGTACTATTTATTTTCTACACATTAAGCAGAATTATCATTCAGTAATATATATAAACTCATTATTTCTCTGTTTAAAGCCTTCAAAGGCTTACCACTACAAGATAAGAAGCCTTCCTTACTGACCTCAGCCTCTACTCTCCACCTCACTCATCATCCACATGCTGCACTAATGTCTAACCTCATAAAAGACAAGAAACTCATGCATTTCTGAGGGGTTTTCCACATGTTAGTCCTACTTTTTTTTTTTTATCTTTCCATTTGAGACTATAAGCTCCATTAGACCAGAATGGCCCTGTACTAGTTACCCTTTATGATTAGCACTGTATCCAGACCCAGTGCTAGAGCATTTTGTGGAATTTTTGCTCCCAGTAATGCTGTGCTAGCTTACTTCAAAGCAACTATTTCACCACCAAAAGCAAATAGAATAGCTGAACACAATGTAAAAAATGGAGGGGGTAAAGAGGGGCATGGCAGGGCTTATGAAAAAGCTTCTAAAGCGTAAAGACTTAAGGGACCAAGGTAACAGAGAGCAGGGCAGCTGACAGAGGAAGTCTTGATATTTGATCATGATTCTCCCCCTCCCCAAGTATGTGCCAACCTGGGAGCATACATTTTGAGAGACTTACTCATAAAAGCAAGATTTCTACCATATTATGCTGTTAAAGGGAATTATAGTTTAAGGCCAAAGAAGAGAGAACTTGTAAGCACCCTGGGTTTCCAATTTGAACATGAAAAAGATTACATGTGTGTAAGTAAGATATATACTAACTCTCAAAAACTTATTCCCAGCATTGCTTTGAATCAGCCCAATCTCTGATTAATTCAAGAGATTGCCATTCAGCTATCTTCCATAAGCAGAAGGTAAATTCTTTATTGGAGAACATAGAGCAATGTGCAGGACTGCGAGACTCAACTTCTCAGTCTCTCTCTCATTCCAAAAGCTCTCTATTCAATCAACAATATCCAGGAAAGCAAAGTATAGGAATGAACCAGAAACTAATGAGGAAAGAGTAGCAACAGACCCACTGAAGATCTGACACAAGAGTGATCAGAAAGGAACTTTAAAATGATTTTAAATAGAAATTCAGTAAGTTCAATGACAGGAAGGAGAATATTCGTAGAAAAGTGGAAACTATTATAAAGTTACATTGAAACTCTAGAACTGAAAAATTTAATAACAAGTTAAGAATGCAGTAACAAGAAACTAACAAGAAATTAGACACATATGAAAAGAGAATTAATTAATTGGAAGATTGAAAAAATAAAATGTATCTTTGGAAACAAGGACAAAAGAAAGAACATGTAGAAAAGAGTGTAAAATATACAGGTATTTGGAGTCCCAATAGAACAGGAGTCCAAGAATGAGGCAGGAAGCAATATTTGAAGAATTAATAATTGAGTAGCTCCTGTAAATACATAAAAGAATATAATAATGACGTGGTACAAAACTTTAGAGTAAATACAAGTAGAACTGTGCATTAGGTCACATTGGAAAAGTGAAGTAGACCAAAGAAAAACAGGAAAACAGAAAAATCTTAAAAGCAGTCAAGGTGGTGGGAGAGACATAGTGCTTTAAAAGGAAGAAGTCTAAGACTGAGAGCTGACTTCTAAGCAGAAACAGTAAAACATAAAAGACAAAGAATGATGCCTTAGAGCATTTTTTAAAGAAAATAACTACCAACCTAGAGTTTTGTAAACTGTGAATATATCCTTCAACAATGAAAGCAAATGATGACATTTTTCAGGCATCCATTAATTGAGATAATGTGTCACAAGCAGAACCACATTTAAGAAAATGTTTCAGGCAGTAAGAAAACTACCCAACAAGGAAATCTAGAAAAACAAGAAAAGTAAAGGACAGAGGACAGGGTAAATGCAGGGGGAAAAAAATCAGTGTCTTGTGGGGTTTCAAATTTAAAATTAAAATACAAGAAAATGTTATCATAAAAACAATTATCATATGATCTCACTTATATGCGGAATTTAAGAAACAAAACAGATGATCACAGGCGAAGAGAGGGAAAAATAAAACAAGATGAAATCAGAGAGGGAGACAAACCATAAGAGACTTTTTTTTTAAGATTTTATTTATTTATTTGTTAGAGAGAGAGAGAGAGAGAGAGCAGGAGAAGAGGCAGAGGGAGAAGCAGGCTCCCCACTGAGCAGGGAGCCTGATGTGGGGCTTGATCCCAGGACTCTGGGATTGTGAACTGAGCAGAAGGCAGATGCTTAACCACCTGAGCCACCCAGGTGCCCCAATAAGAGACTCTCAGTTATAGGAAACAAACTGAGGGTTGCTGGAGGGGAGGGGGGGATGAAGTAACTGGGTGATGGACATTAAGGAGGGCACATGATGTAATGAGCACTGGGTGTTATATACAACTGATGAATCACTGAACTCTACCTCTGAAACTAATAATACACTATATGTTAATTAATTGAATTTAAATTAAAAAATATTTCCCCTTAAATGAAGGGGGGGAATCAGAGGGGGAGACGAACCATGAGAGACTATGGACTCTAAGAAACAAACTGAGGGTTCTAGAGGGGAGGGGGTGGGGGGATGGATGGGTTAGCCTGGTGATGGGTATTAAAGAGGGCACGTACTGCATGGAGCACTGGGTGTTATACGCAAACAATGAATCATGGAACACTACAACAAAACTAATGATGTAATGTATGGTGATTAACATAATAAAAAATAAAATAAATTTAAAAATAAAGATATTAAAAAAAGACTGTCTTATTTTTTTTTAAAGATTTTATTTATTTATTTGACAGAGAGAGCGGAAGAGCACAAGCAGGGGGAGCAGCAGAGGGAGAGGAAGAAGCAAGCCCCCTTCCGAGCAGGGAGCCTGATCCGGGACTCGATTCCAGGACCCCGGGATCATGACCTGAGCCGAAGGCAGATGCTTAACCATCTGAGCCACCCAGGCGCCCAAAAAAAGACTGTCTTTTAAAAGAGAAAAAATGAACTGAAAGTGTTCTGAGATCCTTGGGTGCCTGGGTGGCTCAGTCGGTTAAGCGACTGCCTTCGGCTCAGGTCATGAAACCAGGGTCCTGGGATCGAGTCCCACATCGGGCTCCCGGCTCAGCAGGGAGCCTGCTTCTCCCTCTGACCCTCTCCCCTCTCATGCTGTTTCTCTCTCTCTCTCTCTAATAAATAAATAAATAAAATCTTCAAAAAAAAAGTGTTCTGAGATCCTTTTACTTTATGGGAAGTTGCAGATATAATAATATATGCTAGATTTTAATAAGTCTGAGATATACAAGACTTTAGTTAAGTCAAGGATTCATCTGAAGACAAAGTTAAGCACATCCTCTACTACCTAAACTAACCTATGCCTCAAAATTACTAAATTATTGGTATAATTTTTTTAATTATACATGAATCCTTTAGTAAGTCAAGGATTCATGTATAATATGACAAAAAGATTTGTTAAATAATATATAACTAACAAGCTAAGAGACAAAACCAGTGAAATAATAAAAGAACATTTAATTCAGGAGAGCAAGAATAGTATGGCAAACTTGAAACCAAATACCTTAGTAAATATATTAAATATATATTAAAATTTAATCAAAAGAAAAATGTTCATTACTGATTAAACTAAAAACACAAATATTTGTCGCTTACCATGGAATGCCTTAAACATAAAGATTAAAAAAAAAAAGCTGAAGCTGAAAGGACAGTAAGGATGGTACCGTGTACCACTCCCAGCCAAAGGAGTGAGTGGTGGTTCTTTTGATGGAAGAGTTTAATCAAGTAGTGACAGCAGGGTTAAAAAGGTACACTTTGTAATGATAGAAGACTCAATCTAAAGAAAAGATTTAACAGTATATAATTTTTTTCCAGTAAAGAGAGCAATGATGTTTTAATGAAACTTCTTTCAAATCTGTGAAGTACATGTGAAATAAATGCTTTTATTCTTTCCATAGGACAGATTTCCAAACAATGATCACAGTGCTTAGGGTAATAAGATGCTGGACAGATATGTGACCGAAGAATGTTGTAATATACCCAAATCCCGTCAACTATATATCAAGTGCAGATTACTCAGACCTCAAGTTAATGATGTTTAGAGCTACATGGCTAAAAACAAGACATTATTACAGCAGTCAAGTCCATAAAACTAGAAAGAGCTATAAAATGAAAAGGCCTTTCAGAATGCTCATTAAATGAGCATATATGATGGACAAACCAATTTTATATTTGAAGCAGCTTATAGCACCAGCACATGGGCAGGGACCTGTAGAGGGGTAGGCCATTGGGCCAAGGCATCCGAGAGCAGAGGGGGATCTCTGCCATCATCTACTTCAAGTTCCTTGTTTAAAATGGTGGCCCAGAGAGATGAAGTGTCTTGTCCAAACTCACATGACACAGGGATACAAAATTGGCTAGAAAACAATCAAGGCTATGATCCATGCCACCCAACTTTAGGTAACTGTTCTATTTTAGTCTACACATAATTCTATTTGATTCATGTATTTTTTTCTTATTAAAAAACCAACATTAAAGAAAACAATTCATAACACACACCAGTATTATATTTTATTGAGAATGACTGACATGCACTGTAGTTCATTTCTTGGACCTACATAGATCTTCAGTCAATAGCTGGAGTAATCAGGTGACACTTAGTTGTAAATTGGCTGAGAAGAAGGCATCTGAAGACAAAGTTAAGCACATCCTCTACTACCTAAACTAACCTATGCCTCAAAATTACTAAATTATTGGTATAATTTTTTTAATAGTTTAAAGGCTAGTAAAGTACAAAAATAGTACAGAGAGAAAGCAAGTCAGGTCCTTCCTTTAAAAGATAATTATGGCACTTTCCTTTTAATAAGGTAAGGAAACATAAAACCCTGATTCTAGCATATCTTACCATGGTCCTACGGCCCCAGTTGGACAGATTTATGCACCAATGCATTAATGAATATATAAGAATGAAAAAATAAAAAAGATCACTGTTAACAGAAGCAGCATTAAAGACAAATGTATAATAAAAATATTTAAATAGTTTCATAGACATGAAGCCAAGAAGTTGCATGTATAGGGGGCACCTGGGTGGCTCAGTTGGTTAAGCGACTGCCTTCGGTTCAGGTCATGATCCTGGAGTCCCGGGATCAAGTCCCACATCGGGCTCCCTGCTCAGCAGAGAGTCTGCTTCTCCCTCTGACCCTCATGATCTCTCTATCTCATTCTCTCTCTCAAATAAATAAATAAAATCTTTAAAAATAAAATAAAATAAAGGTTGCATGTATATATGTGATTAAGTGTGTCTTTATAGCAGTAGTTGGAAAAAAGCAACACATACTGGGCATCTGTCCATTATCATAAACCAGTTGCTGCAGAACAGTCAAACTGTGGTTCATAAGTAGATTAAGGCCTGATAAGTCAAAGTGATTTGTGCATATCCTATATGTATATTTTCTCACAGAGACATCTATTATAAGCGAATCAACATTTAGCTACAATTTCCTCCATTGGGTCAGCATCAAAGGATTTGATTTCACTTTTCTTGAACATGCCCTACACCTAGTTAGGAAGGTCTATGACATTTATACTCCTAGCCTTGATGATCTCTGACCAGCAAAAATAAAATGAAATCTCCTGAGACCTCAAATCCATTCCTTACCACTGCAAGCATATTAACAAATAGAGAGCAACACATATTTGTTTTCTGTTAGGTAAAAGAACATAATTTAGTAATAAAGGGTAAACTATGCTTGCTATTGAAAAGGTGCACATATACTGAAAAGGTATAATAAAATTTCATGAAAATATTTAACAAGGTGCATTATAAACATTTAAAGAAACATGTTAAAAAGCAGAATGAAAGGGGAGCCTGCCTGGCTCAGTGGGTTAAGTCACAGACTCTTGATTTTGGCTCAGGTCATGATCTCAGGGTCATGAGATCAAGCTGACTTGGGCCCCCGCTGGGTGTGGAGCCTGCTTAGTATTCTCTCTCTTCCTCTGTTTTTCCCCACCCTGCCTATATGCTCACAAGCTCTTCTCTCTTTCTAAAAAAGAAAAAAAAAAAAAAAGAGCGCCTAAGTGTCTGACACCCTCGTCTTTTGTACATTTCTTTCCCACCATGTTCTGCCCACTTGGGGCTGGGGAGGTGAATACCACCTCTGGAAATAGATGCTCTAACAAGAGAGAAAAGGTAAAAGGCAGGACAAAGAGAGCAAAATCACAAATTTTGGCTAAGGAAACAAGCTGTTTTTCACACATTCCTGCTCCTCTTTGAGCCGGGCTCATATGCACTCTGTCTTGCTCCAAGCATTAGGGTGGACGTTTCAGAGGTATCTACTCCTAATCTAGAGAATATGAGCTCCAGCGCACAGCTGCAAGAATCCTCCCTAGGGCTCTCTTCCCCTTTTCTACACTCAGGATCACTGAAGCCCAAAAGGCCCCCTTGTGACTACCTCATAAGAGGGCTTTTAGTTCAGTTTTTAAATTTTAATTTGTACAGTTGATTATAACCTAGGAGGTCAGCAAGATTTCTTCATTACTCAATTACTGTGAATACAATCTTCAGGATGTTTTTTACTTTTTGTACAATAACTATATGAAAAAATTTTATTCTACCTACATACAGATCAAGACAAAGGTATATATTTCATAATTTTTTAATGCAGCTAATGATTAGGATCAAAATATATATAGGAAAAATTGATAGAGCTCAAAGAAAGAGACAAATGCACAACCATCCTAGGATGATTTAATTTGGACATTTTTATTTCACTGTAATATGCTATAATAAACAAGGTTTTGCTACAAATATGATTGATGTTGGGGTGATTCGGTGTGGCTGGTTACATGGCATAAGTTTGGAAAGATAGGCAAGTCTTGGATTACAAGGTCCTTGATGCAGTACCCCATAATGAGGAGGAATTCCTACTTTTTCCAGTGGGCAATGAAGCTCTGAAAGGGAATTTTCATTTTTTGTTAGAAATGACATGATCATATTTGCTTTTAAAAGATTACTTTTGCAAGAGTATGTAATGTGTATTGAAATGAGGCAGGCCAGGAGAGAGAGAAACTAGATATGTAGATACTGTAATGGTTTTTAGATAAAGCTGTTTTTAAAACAGAATGTTTAGTGCTATCTGATTAACAGAATTGAAAGGACCTAATTATTGATTGGATAATTGGTTTGAGAGAGTAATGAAAGTTTGAGTTCTCTGTATTGGCTAGTTAGATAGAAGATAGTGCCACTGACCTATCTTACAAATACAAAAGAAAAATCAGGATTGGAGATGATTATAGTGAATTCAGGTAGGGACGTATGGATAAGGGTAAATGGAACCAGGGGATGCTTGGCAGTGAATGTTTATTACATAAATAATAATAAGTGCTCACTCAGGGTTTAGCAATTAACTGTGTTCTACTCTATTTTGTTGCTATTGTAGTTGAAATAGTATGGAATAGAATACACATATTTTCAGGATAACTATATTTAGGGGGTTAGAGAGAGTAAAAGAAAATTGTGTAATGTAATTTGGGTTGTTCAAGAAAAGACAAATACTACAAGTTACATCTGTCTATTGTCAATATATGTTTTTAATTGTTCTCCATTCTTTGACCTTCATTCACACTAAATATGTATACTACCTCATGAGGAATAAAGTGGATAGCTAACTTGCTGCCATCTAGTTGTTTTGATAAGCCAGCTGATTGAA
The DNA here is from genome assembly GCF_037043125.1 of Eumetopias jubatus. Taxonomy (NCBI): domain Eukaryota; kingdom Metazoa; phylum Chordata; class Mammalia; order Carnivora; family Otariidae; genus Eumetopias; species Eumetopias jubatus. The sequence goes on along the minus strand of NW_028274809.1, from coordinate 167,211,145 downwards.
GAAGAAAAGTTAAAAATATAAGTTAAAAAAAGTTCTGCAATTTTTTGAATATTTTCTATATGTATTTCATTATGTTTAGGACATAGTTTGTACTTATGACAAGATCAGAAAAGCTCATTTTATGTCACTAAAAAAGGTACTGCTGGGCTATGCTGGACAATTGCACTTTTTTCCCCACTTGAGTTTATTCCTAGGATCTTTCCTTATTCATTAAATATACATAGTCATATTTCTAGAAATGTCAACTCTTAAAAATAATGACAGTCTAAAAGAATACCTGCTATGTATGAACTATTTAATTAAATAAAAATAGCATTTTACTTTCAAATATTAGTTCCCCAGTTCCCATTTTCATGGAATTTTTTTCCCATTATTTCCAATACCTGAGATCTTTTAAGTTGAAACATTAAAGTATTACTAATGGTTTTGAAGTATTTCTGATGGTTGTACAAAATCACTACTGAACACTTAATTTTTTAAAAAATTATGAACACTTAATCATGAGAGAATAATAATATCTGCCGTATAAACTTTAGGAGCCTAAAAGGGGGAAAGAGAGAGAGAGAAAAAAAAAAAGTAAGAGTATTTAAATTGTGTGAAGAATGACATAGTCTTTGGGTAGTCCAAGATTTGGGAAACATGTTTGAGTTGAGGTGTCTCTCTTTTATCAATATCAAGGAATATAATTTCTCTGATAAGAAATAAGCCATTATTTTTATTTTTACTAGTTACAATGAAGCTCCCCTCCTCATTGAGGCTGTCTTGTAACAGCTTAGACAAAAATGAATTCAGCCTCTTCAGTGTGAGGCCATTTAAAACATTTCAGTACAGAAGGAAGTGAGATGGGCCTTCATGAATGAACCTCCATAATATCTGCTAGAACACTTTTCTAATATTGGCTAAAGTGCATTCTTGTGTATTTCCTCTTAAGCCATCTGCCAATCTTAATGCTTATTCCTGAGGGAGGAAAACTTCCAGAGCTATTTTTCATTTAATTTGCAAGGACATCCTGTTTAGGTACTTATCAAAAGAACAGAAGAATTGATGCCAAATACCACAAACCCTAGTTTAGAAACTTAATGGGTTGGACTAAAGTAATAATGTACATTTAAAAGGAACTGTAACTTACTTTCTTTATATTTAGTAAATACTCAGAAAGTATGGCTGTTTAGGCCTAAATGCTTTTTAAAAATAAATGTACTTTGCTCTCTCTATATATTAAGGGATTTCTAGAGGAAAAGGAGTTGTTAACCTTTCATGGGATGGTGTCTAAATATTTTCGTGCCCTAGAACCATGACCCTTTGGGTTCCAAGATCATAAAATGAAATTCAAACAGCAATTTCTTTTGGAAAATAAATGATCTAACCTAAAGATCTTTTTATCATATGTAATGAATAGCAAAAGAACAATCTATTAAAAAATAGCAGTACCTATTTTTTTCAGTGTTTCACAAATATTCTTTGCATAGTAAATATTTAGTTTAACTCTGTTTTATTCAATTTCACAATTTAACTCAAGAAATACCCTATTTAACTCTCAATACTACTGTTTTAAAACACAATATGAGATAAATGTAGATATATTTTGATGTTGGAGAACTTTTTATTTGAGTGACAAAAAAACAAGATCCAGTGAAATCTTTGTATTTTATTACATTGGGACAGGAAATTATAACTTGATTATGTAACTTTTTTAGTTCAACAACCTTATAACACATTATCCTTTCTCTTATGTGCTCTACTTAGAGATTTGCGCTGAATAAGTTACTGGAAATGAAAGTTAAGTAACATTTTAAAAACATTTGGTCATATTGGGTAAACTTCACCACTCATTTTGGTTGGCACTGTATAAGCAAAACATCCAGTTAATTTTTTTCTTTTTTTTTTATTACATAGGTTATGTAATTTGAGCATTAGACACCCAACAAGACTTTACTGAGCACTTCTTCAAATTACATTTTACATATAGGTTGAATATGTAGCTACTTCAGTGATGTTATTCCAAAGGCTCTACTTCAAGGTCAATGTTCCTATTAAACATCACATTACTATAGCTTATTTTTTTATTCCTAAAGTTTTAAAGACTTTTTAGACCTTAAAATCTTCCAAAGTATCAGTCTCTTAAGAATGTTAAGAATACAAGGATACTACTTTTCTATGTTTATTATATATATTAAGATTTAGAGAAGCCCAATGCTAAATAAATAGGCAAAACTTAGACTAAGTTGGTGCTCCTGACTCCCGGTCCAATGACCTTTTCTTGGCATACTTCTGGCAATTAATATAGTAAAGCCTTATTTTTGCTTCCTTGTAGGGAAGATTAATTGGAGTGGACCAGATGGGTCAGGATATGGTTTCTCTAGTGAGACTGGGTCATGCAAAACAAGAGAGAGAAATTCAGAAATAAATCTTATTGAAACACAATGAGTCCTAAAGAGAAGTACTTCTGTTCAGAAGCTAATCACAAATGTAAGAGAGGATTAAGAAAAAAAAGAAAGAAAGAAAAAACCAGGGTGAATTCCAAATGGATGAAAGACCAAGAAAATCACAGGTAACAAAGTGCAGGTAAAGAACAGTCTAGTATCAGATTCGTAGTAATTTTAGAACTGGCATAACTTGCTCAAACTCTCTAGTCTATTTTTAATGGATTTGAACCTGAAATAGTAAAGCTGTTCTATTTATTAAATGTAGGAGTGGAGAAGAGCCAGATTGTACAATGGTTGTATGATTATAGAAATAGAAAACAAGTTACTGGTTGTCAGTGGTTAAAGAGGGTGTGGTGGTGGGAGGAAGTGGGTGTGACTATAAAAGGGCAGCCTTTGGGAATCCTTGAATTGATGGAAATGTTCTGTATATTGACCATGTCAATCTAAATATACTGATTGGAATATTGTACTATAGACTTGCAAGATGTTACCATTGAGAGAAATTGGGTAAAGGACATACAGGATCTCTGTATTGTTTCTTACAATTGTGAATCTACAATTATCTCAGAAGAAACAATTAAAAAAAATGTAGAAGTTGGTGGATTCACAATGGTACTAAGTAGGTTAATATATATTCTTTATAGGTACCTTAATATACATTATTTACTTTTGATAGATCAAGTAGACAACAATCTGATACAGTATACATAATCTTAATTATAAAATTGACAAATTTATTATAATTATATAATTACACATAATTAATAATTACATATAATTAATAAATAGCAATTGAGATAATAACCTGAATTATGTATTTTTATAAATGTGTATCAAACTTCTTACCTTGCAACGAGTAAGCATATGACCTCTACAAGTGCCGAGAACATTAAAAAATAAACATATATGACACACAAAAACATGCTGTGATAAATCCATAATGCAACTGTGTTTTCTGTCTCTAATATTACAAAATTATCTGTTAATAGTTAAGTCAGTTATAAATGTTAACACATTCTCAAATAATTCTTGGAGAAAAGAGGAAATCAGGAGTATAATCAGACTATGTAGAAAACAAATACATGTGTATATTTATAATATAAGCATATATATTTTATATATAATATAAACATGTATATGTATATATTATTATATAAACATGTATATGTATATATGTTTTATAAACATGTATAATATATGTAATATATTAGGAAAGAGACATAAGATATGATGGAAAGTAATCTGACATTTACATATACATTGCAAGGCTTTCAAAATGCTGTCATATCTCTACTCAAAGTCATGAATGCTCCCAAATTAAACAAGAGGCACTGAAAATATATGACTAAGCATTCAGCAGGGAAGCCAGAAAAGAGCAACAAAGTAATCCCAATGGTGATAGCAAAGAAACCAAACATTAATGAAAAGAATAATGGAAAAAAAATCATAAATTCAATAACAGGTTTTTTTATTACAAAAAACCTGAAAGTCAAATTAGAAAAAAGAAAACAAAACACTTATATATAAAAGGTATATAACTATAAATTCTGAAACAAAAGTAACTACAAAGCAATATCAATTGCGGTTCTAGTCAAGTTAGTTTAAAATTTTAGCCTCATTACTCTTTTACAAGATAATAAAATTACTAAAACTGAACCAAGAGAAAGAAATTTGATTTGACTCTCCATTAAACATAAATAAATGTGGAAAAGACTCATATTACTAGTAATCACTTTTAATTTTCCAAAAAATAGGTAATTATTACACAAAAATTTTACTATTATTTTAACCTTTTATTACTCGTAATTAATATCCCATTCTTAAAAAATATGATTGTACCATTACAGTTAAAATATATTTTCCTTGGATAGTTGAAGTTATTATAGTTCATTCAGGCTACTAAACAAAAACAATAACAAAATCTTCAACCCCTGGGAATTTGAGCTGTTATTTTTAGTTGTTAAAGAGAAAATAAAGGACAGCAATGAAAGTAATCTAAATATTTTCCTGCTTATTCTATTTTCAATGTGAATTTCCATAGAACATGTTTTTAAAAGCAAAGCGCACAATAAACAGCCATTGACAATGGCCTGCAGTTTTCTTGAGGAGTTACCAGTGAGATTGAACTCATCAGGTAAAATGGAGTCATTTGCCTCTGAAGCTCTTCATACATCTGGAAAAATCTGGGGAAGAGTTAGTAATATTACAGCTTTTTGGTAATTACACTACCCACCCCTTTAAAAATATTAAAATGTGACACTGATAAACAGTGTCAATCTAAGGAAGCTTAAATCTTACTTGGTAAGCATCCCTCTCTGAAGTTTATATTAACTTTCCTATAAGAATACAATACTTAACCAAATAAGGTATCTGGTTTTGGTTTAGGTTTATTTGTTTTTTTTAATGAATGGATGTCCAGTGGCTCCAGCACATTTGTTTCTAAGGCTGTCTTTCCTCCACTCAGTTGCTTTTGAACTTTTGTCAGAAATCAGTTGGGCATATTTGTGTGGGTATTTCTAGATTCTGTCTTCTATTCCATCGATCTATGTGTCTGTCCCTCCACCAATACTACATATATTTGATTACTTTGATATTTAATGTCTTGAAATTAAGTAAACAGAGTTCTCTCACTCTCTCCTACCTTTTCAGAATTGTTTTAACTACTCTCGTTCCTTTGCATCTCCATATTTACTTTAGAATAATCCTGTCTGAAGAAAACAAAACAAAACCCCAAAATTTGCTGGTTTTGATAAAAATCATTTAAACCTATGTAAATATCAATTTGGGGGAGCATTAACATCTTTTCTCTGTTAAGTTTTCCACTCCACGAACACAGTATGTCTGTCTATTTGTTAGATCTTCTCTGATTTTCTTTTATCAGCATTTTGTAGTTTTAACATAGGTTTTATTAGATTTACATATAAATAGTCACCTTTTTTTTGTTTTTTACTTATTTAAAAGTGGGGGAAAACATTTTTTACCTTGCACATCATTAAAAAAAAAACAAACCCAGATGGTAGATCAGATTTGGTCCATGGGCCATAATTTGCTGTCCCTTTATGTAGACATCAACCAAATTTAAAAATTCAAGATACGATTTATTTGTTGAAATGAACATATTTTCTGCTGCTTGTTTAAAATGAACATAGAAAATTTCCATTTATGAAAAGTAGGAGACATTATTGGCATGTGGAGCTGTAGAGAGAAGGAAACAATTAACAAGAGAAATTCTTGGTTTAATTTGTTTTTTGGTTTTTTGGTTTTTTTTTTTAAAGATTTTATTTTTTTATTTGACAGAGCGAGACAGCGGGAGAGGGAACACAAGCGGGGGGAGTGGGAGAGGGAGAAGCAGGCATCCCGCCAAGTAGGGAGCCCGATGTAGGGCTCGATCCCAGGACCCTGGGATCATGACCTGAGCCAAAGGCAGGCGCTTAACAACTGAGACACCCAGGAGCCCCTCTTGGTTTAATTTGTAAAAGAAGATTTATGGGACAACATTTAGAGGGCATTCTTTGTAGATAATTTGGGGTATAGTGTTTGAGATGTTCTTTGGATAAAATAAAAAGATACAGTCACATTTCTCTAAATTTGAATTGTAGCCAACTCCTATTGCAGTGGAATTCTTACATAAAGTGCACCCTTCCCAAGATTTCCAAAGTCCTCAACAATGAGCTGAGAGGTATCTTTCATTAACAGCATATTCCCCATTTTCCTTTGTTCTATTTCCATGTTTCTTTCTTCCAGGTTTTTCCCCTATTTTCTCACTCACGTTGATTTGAGAGGGACACATTATCATTTAATCTATACCCATCTTGTCTCTTCAGCAATTTTTGCATATCTGCCTTTAGAATTACTCTTTTGAAGAAGTTATTATGTTTGAGAACATCTTGGTAATTATTCAATTTATTCTCTGTCTTCATTAAATCAAACAAATGAAATCTCAGAACAGTCCAACAGAGTCTCAAATTAAATGCTAGACCTGAAGTAATGTAATGATTATAGGATTCTGTGGCTTTTTTTGTTTCGTTTTGGGGTTTTTTGGCTGCTTATACCTGTCAAAAATGTAGCAAAAAGTTTAAACTCCAGGCCTACCTGAATAAAAGGCAAACCGTTTAAACCAACATTTCACCTCAAATGACTAGAAGTTAATTGTTAGCAAGACACTCTGATGATTGTATTTTTTTCAATTTTCTTATGTATATCTAAAGGGCCGAGCATCAAATACCTTAAAATACCAATGTTAGGTTAGACTTTTGTTAAATGGGACACAAACTCTAGGAGCAATTTTCAGCAACTTCATAGTTACATATAGCATTACATGTTGAGTAATACTATGTTGATTTAGTCATAACAGACAGATTAAGAAACAATGTAAACCTAAATTCATTCTTTTGTTTTTACTTTTGCTTAATATAAAGAGTATTAACTTTAAAATGTATATTTTGCAAGCTATATTCATTTTAGCAAATAAAGATTTTCCCTTCTAACATTTTCATAGTTTATTCAAGAATTGTAATGTGTCCCACTATATGATTTGATGTGTTACCAAAGATAATGGTATAATCAAAATATTACTTATTATTTTCCATTATTTTTAATTAGGGATTACTATAAGTAGTGATAGAAGGGAATCCTCCTGATGAGGAGATAGTGGAAGTTTGTAACTGATTAGAAAACAGTGGAAGAACACCTAAGTAGGTAATTTTTAAAAAGGACATTAACCCACAGTTGTGAAAAACAGATTTATCCATTAAGTCACCTGTTGCCTGTGACGCCACCTAGTGGTTTAGCCGCTCTCTAACCAGGAAAAATCAAACCAGAAAATCTCGTCTTCTCTATAAAGTCCACTTGGTTATTTATTAATCAGCATATCAGATTTTTCAAGACTTTTTTTCAATGGCACATGAATAAAGAAGTAATTGTAAGTTTAGAAGAAGTCACATTAAATATATCTGTGCAGTTGTATCAAACTGAAAGGGAATGATAAATAAATTCAACAATATATTTTTTAATTTTTTTATACTTGTGCTTTCCGTTATTGTCTTTCTTTTTTAACTCCAAGAATGAAGTTGCTGTTTCCCTGGCATTTAAAAAAAAAGCCACATTAAAAGTGATCTGTGCAATGATGTCAAACTGAAGTGGAATATTACATAAGGGCCACATTACTTTATTTTTTTTCTCCCTTTACGCTCTCTGTTAAATCTTTCTAAACTCAAAGAATGACATTGCCATTGTTCTGGCAATTCTAGGCATTTTGAAGTTTTTTCCTATCATTTGGCCCTTTATACCTTTCCCCAGAGGCCGGATGTTTGAGACACTGCTAATGGCTGGTAGGCTGGCAGCTCACCTTGAAAAAGGTAAGCTCAGAGCCTGGGAAAGGTCTCAGCACCGAATGCCCTCAGTCCTGCAGTGTAATTAGTTTATTGTATACAAGATTAGGAGATCAGCCCCAAAGATACTCTATCTGTCCCACTTCTCAAGAGTCATCAGAAGTTACAAATGACTATATTATGTTTTTAAGCCAAATATAAGGAATTTAAGAATGCCTCTTCTTTCTGAGCTCATCCAACGATACAAATATTCAGCAACATTCAGTGCAATGTTCTCTGTTATTTTGACTCTCCCCCTTCTGGACTCTGAGTATATGTAAAATCCAATTTAAAAAAATAAATCAGTTGAGAGAATTGTTGGAAAAGCACAAATTAGTTTAAGAGTGTGAAAAAAGTTTCTTGTTAATTATACAGACAAGCATAGAGATCAAATTAAAAGGATCATTAATTGACAAATGGTGACGTCCAATGTACTTTTAAAACTAGGAACAGGAAAAGAAACGTCAATAGTTTTGAAAAAGATTGTTAAAATTTAATTAATATGGAAACATCTTTTAGTTTTCCCCCAAGCAAAATTAAAATTACTATGTGAAGGAAAGTCAGAGAAGTATATTTAAAGAAGTTGTTCTAATGAAATTTTCTAGATATCTTTACTGTTATTGACAAGAAATAATAGTGTGAGTTGCTACTTGACTTTTCTCTTCATTTCAGTGCCAGGAGCAAACATAAAGTAAATTATCTGGAAGAAAGTTGCTCTGTTTAAAACCTTAACGCACTTTTAATGTTTATTACAAGCTAGTGTGCTCTACTCATTATTAATACCAGCTGTGACCTCTAAAATTGAATACTAAGCATACTAGTGGCAAGCTTGATTTTTCAAAAAGGCAAAATCCAAAGTACCACTAAAGATTGTATTATTCTGAAAGATAAAATGTGTGGTACAGTGACAAATTATATTTTTGGTAGAGGGATCATGTTGTCTGCAATTATGTGTTCAGAAGTGTATCATTGGTTTCTAGAACACGAATACCAAAAAGTCCCAAGAGGACATAGACAAATTGAAAGAAACACACTTAAATCAAATTTACCTTTCCTCATAGTTCGTGAAACATTTCATATAAAGCATATTTATAATAATGATGACAGCAACAGCTAAATGTAATATAATAAGGTGATAAACCTCTTGGTAAAAAAGAGTCATGTCAAAGAGTTAAACTTAACATTCTATCATGCCTGTCTTAATAGGGTTGCTGGATTGATTGTTAATAAAAAGCTGACTTAACCAAAACAATAAAATTTATCCAATGGGCAAAAAGTCATTTGTCTTCTGCTTCTCCTGGGGATGACTTGTTTTCCCCACAGAGAAGGGAGCTTCTGAGTGGGAGGAGTCGTAATTTAAGTCCTCACTCTAATGCAAAAAATAGATAAAATCATTATAAGAAAGGAAAACTAAGATCAATCTCTCTAATGATGCAAAAATCCTCAACTAAATATTAGCTAATTGAATCCAATAATGTGTAAGAAGTACCTAAATGGGGTTTATCTTAAGTAGGAAAGACTGCTTCAACATTAAAAATTCAGTTAATATAATCCTCTATATCAAAAGAGGAAAGAAGAAACATCATATGATCATATCAATGATGCAGAAAACACATTTGACATAATCCAATACCCATTAATGATTTTTTTCTTAAATTTCAACAATCTAGGAATAGACGGTATCTTCAATTTGATAAAGTATGTCTATCTAAAATCATAATTAGTGGTAAGAGACTGGACACTTTTCTCCTATGCTTTAGAATGGGATCATAGTTTGTCCATTTTCTAAAAAATAAACATCATCTTATCTCATGATGCAGCAATCACACTCCCAGGTATTTACCCAACTTATTTGAAAACTTACACGCGCGCACACACACACAATGGCACGTAAATGTAGGTAGCAGTTTTATTCACAATTGCCAAAAACTGCAAGCAACTAGTATGTCCTTAGTAGGTGAATGGATAAACAGTCTGTGATATACCAGATAATGGCATCATATTCAGTGATAAAATAAATGAGCCATTAAGCTATGAAAACACAGAAATAAATATGAAGTGCATAGTGCTAAGTGAATGAATCCAGAGAAGGCTACATAGTGTTTGACTCCAACTATATGACATTTTGGAAAAGACAAAACTAAAAAAGATGAAAAGATCAGAAGTTCTAGGGGAGGAGGAGAGGGTGAAATAGAACACAGTATTTGGGTTTTTTGGTTTTTTGTTTGTTTGTTTGTTTATGGCAGTAACACCATTTTGTGTGATCCGGTCACCGAAATATGATATTATTCATATGTCAAAACCCATATAATTTAACAGCACAAAAGTTGACCCTAATGTATACAAATAAAAAAAAAATGTTTAGGAGGTTGGGGAAATTCAAGGAAGGAACCCAGACTTTCATAAGAGAATCTAATTGTATCACAAATATGTGAAACAAAATCACTGAATGCAGGTGGGGGTGTGGGCAAAGGTGATGAGCTAAGTAACTTAGAAAATGAGTGAAGCCTGTAAGACTGGAGGCAAACAAGACATTTTCACTGTACTCTAGCTGATAATGTTGTTTCTGATACTGTTATATATAAATACTGGAACTAAATGATTAATTAAACAGCAAATAGTGGGATCCAGGTTTCTTTGTGTTATAGTGTGAGTTCACAGTAAAGCAAGGAAAGAATGCTAAAATGATCCATGCGGTAATGTTTTAGGGTTGGAGACGTAGTATGCATTTATGTTTAGCTCAATACACATAGAGATAGTGACATATGGCAGTACCTATAGATATATGTCCATACAGGTTGGTATACAAACAAATTTCTTTTCTCTATCAGCTAAAATTAGGGCCTAGAAGCAACTTTAGTCCAGTAGCAACAAACATAATGAGCCCCCAGATCTTGATTCTTTTTTTAAAGATTTATTTATTTATCTGAGAGAGAAAAAGAGCACGAGCAAAGAGAGGGGCAGAAGAAGAGGGAGAGAGAGAATCTCCCCACTGAGCATGGAACCCAACACGTGGCTCAATCTCACAACCCTGAGATGATGACCTGAGGCTAAACCAACGGTCAGATGCTTAACCGACTGAGCCAACCAGGTGCCCACAGATCTTGATTTCTAACACCATTCTCAAAAAGGAGGCCTCCAGGGCTCTTTGAAGAAACAACTGATTCTTGGGCTGGGGCAGAAAAGATTCAAGATGAGCTTGGATCTTCTTGTAATAACATGAAGAAAGTCAGTGCTAAAACAGCAACAAAGTCCACCTCTACACTGATGGATACATGGCATAGGGATATTGGAGACAATCAAAAGAGCTCCCAATGGCCAAAACTGGCAGAATTTGAGCAATAAAATAAAGCAGTAGTAGACTGAAACCCAGTGCAATAAATAAATATTCATGAGTTCATACTGATATAAATAAATTATTGAATAAATAAATAAATAGTAGAGAAGAGACAGATCTCCCTTGCAGAGAAAATCCTAATAAAGTATGGAAATACTCTGTCCTCAAGGAGTAAATCCTCATTGGTTAAAGGTAAACTGTGTGTAGTGACTTCCTTCTAAAAATTCCAATTTGGAAATGGGGAAAAAGAAAGAATAACATTGTGGAGAAACTTGACAAACACTACCTCAGCCAGGTGACCAAGGTGAATATTAACATTTGATAAATTATATTGATACTGTGTACCCTTGCTAGAATGTGTTGAAAGTGGTAACTACCTCTGTGATTTTTTTTTATCCCTGAAATCCATACACCAAGTCTAATAATGAGAGAAACATCAGACAATTCTACTTGAGGGACATTTTACAAAGTACTTGATCAGTACTCCTCAAAATTCTCATGGACATCAAAAACAAGGGAAGTCTGACAAACTGGAACAACCAAAAGAAGCCTAAGAACACCTTAAAGCTGACTGCAATGTTATATCTGGGCAGGGTCCTGGAACATAAATAGACAGTAGGTAAAAACTAAGGAAGTCTGAATAACTGTGGCTTTACTTAGTGATAATGAATCAATACTGGTTTATTAGTTGTGGCAAGTTTACCATAGTAATGTGCATTGTTGTTAATATGGGAAACTGGACATTGGCTAAATGGGGATTCTCTATATTATCTTCTCAATTTTTCTGTAAATCTAAAACTGTTCTGGAAAGTAGAACCTAAAAAAAATAAAAAGGCACTCTCAAATGAACATAATCGGTTTTATTCTTTGATAAAATGTACACTAATTAGGAAAACATTTTATGTAGTATGAATGATTTTTTGATCATTGAAGGCAAACAGAAATATTTCATGGCATATCTGTATGACACAGCCAAACAAATATTTTTAAATATCAAAAGGAACATATTTGTCATACTGCAACAGTGAGGGACAATGTGAAAACTAAGCTTGTTTTTACAAATTTTACACAGCTGTCTCTAAGCCAAAGTGTTCTGGGCAAGATTCAGAACTTTTCAAACTGTTTATAAACTGAACAAACAAAGCTGCCGAAGTCCATTCACAATTGATTCCTCAGTCCCTTTTCGGTCCTGAAGAACAGCTCGTTCACAAATGCAGCTCATCTTCCACAGACCAAGAAAGGTGACGTCTGCTGCTAGGTGGATGTCTAAGCAGCAGGATTCCACGGTGTCTGGCGAGTTCATCCTGGACACTCAAACTTTAGATGAACACTGTTTATGGACAATATGGAGAAATGAGAATTCAGCTCCAGTGAAGATGATACATGCAAAAAGAAATGTTTTTTCTCTGCTTTGTTCAATATCCACTTTACTTTATGAAGCTTGGCCCTAATAGTTATTCAAGAATCAACAGACCTAGCTATAAGAGGATGACTGGATTTTTGTGTAGTTCCTTCTAGTTCCAAATTTGAAATAAGACTTAAGCCCTCTGAAATTATGGTTAGAATTTGCCTGCCCATACCTCTACCTTATTTCAATAGATCAGAATCCAAATGGGAAATTGTATGTGATTGCATTCTTTCTGGCAAATGTCTGTTGAATTGTAGAACACCACATATAGAACGGTGGTTATGAATCCGAAGGAGGGCTGAGAGGTTCTCTGTTTACTTAGGAAAAAAACAAGCCAATTCCCCATCATTAAATGTTAAGTTCCCTCTAGAAACATGTAATTACATTATTCATTAGAGAGGGAAAAATCCTACCGCCAGAACTTGCTAAGTCACAAAGTGATGATCTAGTCTCTGCTTTTTCTCTATGCCCTTTGCTTCTCTCTCCATGCCTCCAGCAGTCTAAATTTGTGTAGGAAAGCTGCTGTTGTAGGTATCTTAAAAAGCACACGTGTAAAATGTACACAGACCTAATTCCTTATATTGAAACATCTCCCTATCTGTATAGTATATATATGTGTGTATATATATATATATATATATATGTATGTTGTTAGATGTAACAAAACAGCATATGGTGTATATATAATGATATATAAAATATTGTACATTATAAATAACTATACAATTGCACATATAATAAAATGTTGATATATCTAAATATGTAAGATGCCCATTTTTACTATGTTCTCAATGAATTGATCTTATTCAAATTGCATCACCTTTTATTTCTTGAAATTAATATTTGTACTAGGAGTATGATGCATATTTATAATGTTCAATAACATAGAATATTAAGCCTGTGAAAACCATAGTGAGCGAAACTCACAAAGATTGATACAAAAGTGGGCAAGAAATGTAAAATCATTTTTTTTAATTTCAAATTAATGTAAGCATATATTTCCCTATGAGGAGTTAAGGAAACTGTTTAGGAATAATTCTGCCCATGTGCAATTATTTGCCCCACCACTGTGTGGCCTTGGTCAGACAACATAACTACTATTATCTCTAATCCTCAGAAAAATAAAAGGTAATAACGTATATATTCTCTACAGTGTTTGAGAATTAAATACGATGCATGCAACATGCTCAATCAGAGCCTTGTAAGGAATGTCATCAAAGGGTGATAAAAGTCAAGGTTATGAATAAATTGTTTTGATTTTAGCCAATTAAACTAACAGTTGAAGAATATGTTTGTTTTTGCAAAAGCCTAGTGCTATGAAGGCCTAATAGTAACAATATGAAGGTTAGTATACCAATAAAATTATACTTAGCAAAAAAATATTATTCTCTAACTTCTCTCATTTTCTGTTAAGAATATGTTCTCCCATAGGTAGAATGGTTATGAACGAATATATACATATTTAATATATTCATGTACATGTATAGTGACTTTCCTGTTTTGCTTCTTATTCCTTATTTCTCTATTGCCTCAACCATTTGCTTTGTAATGCTTCCTATTTCCTGCATTACTCTAAAAGGAACCTATTTCAACTTATATAAATTTTTAAATAACCTCTAATGCTGAAAGCTCTGTGCTGATTATATTAACAATGTAGTATGTCATAAAATATCAAAGGAAACAGTGCTCACAAACAAGTTAGCAACAAAACCTTTCTCCATATACATTTCATATCTCAAGATGCCATGGGATTGGGAAACAAATCTGAAAATGGAAAGTGAGTGCCTATCTGCTTCTTATGAATTGTACATTATTTCCTTTTAGAATCAGGCATAAACATGACTTGACTCCATTAATGTGCTAAACTGCAAATAATCAACAAATTTGCAAAGAATTTTGCAAGCCAAAAGTATTTTTGCTTTGATTTGTAATTGTCATTTATTTTACTCTAGGAACTCAAAAGACTGCATCTGGTTTTTTTTTTTTCTCTTTCCTTTATTTAACTTTTTACTTTATATTTGACATATTTCAAACTTACTGATAAAGCGAAAGAGTAGTACAAAGAATTCTCATATATCCCTCACCGGGAGGCCTCACTGAAATTTTACCAACTGTCCAATTATGTATTTTATAGCAAAAGGATCCAATTCTCAATTATTGCCTTTAGCTATCATTTTTCTTCAGTATCCCTCATTTGGGATGGTTCTGACCTTCCTTGATCTTCATAAATTTAACAATTTTGAAAATTACAGGCCAATTACTTTGTAGAATTTCTCTCAATTTGGATTAGTCTAATGTTTCCTCAAGTATAATTTCAGGCGATGCTTTTTCTGGTAGAAGTATTATAGAAGTGATGCCATATTCTTATTCCTGTGAGGTAGTACATATCAAGTTGCCCATCAAAGTTATTTTATCTCTGATCACTTGAATAATGGTGCTAGTTTTAGCCAATATGAATGAACTCTTTTCACCTTTGTAATTTTTAAGTATTTTGGAGGATCTAATTTGAGGGTACAGGAATAATGTCATTCTTATCAAAACCATATTCCCTAGTTTTAGAGTCCCTTGATGGTTGTTACTTGAATCAGTTATTAATATGATGGCTGCCACATGGTGACTTTCTCATTATATCATCCTTTCTAAATTTGTTAGTTGATGTTCTATTTTAAGGAAGGCATTTCTCTCTCTCTCCCCCTTTTTTTATTTTTTTTAAGGAAGGCATTTCTCATCACATTTATCAATTTGTTCTAGATTTGACCCTTTACCTACTTTTAGCTCCCATTTCAAAGAATGAGAAACCTAGCTTTATTGCTCCAGCTTTGTGAGTACTGCTGGCCGTCAGCCCTCAGTCCTCTTGGAAGTTTTCTTCCCTGTGGTCACGGCCTCATCCACAGCCATGCCTCCTTCTTGGGGGCAGCCTGTATCTAATGACTGCTTGGTGTAGGAGTATAAAAATCCACTCTCCCTGCCACATCTGAAGAGCCAAATGGCTTTGATGTCCCTCTTGAGGTAGACTGAGAACTTTGTTGTGGCTGGGTCAGAGTCAAATTCTCCCTCACCAACTCTGTCTCCACAGGTGTTGATACCAAGGGTACACCCTCATACACTTGCTGCAGGATAATCTCTGACCCAAGAGTATGCTTCCCGGGGTTTCCAATCTGCAACAGAATATGTTTGCATTTCAATAATTAATCATTATATCTTATAGTATTAAGGAAATATAGACATGAATTAATAATAAATAACTATATAAAGAAAGCCACCAAATCTAATACGCATATCTGCATTTAGCATAATTACTTCTGGAGTCCATACACTTACAGACTACAGGTGAAATTAAGGTAACATATATTCTTAAATCCAATCTTTTTCTAATGAAATTGACAATTATTTCATTCATGCTTTTGGTAAAAAAAGAAAAAGTTTATAGATAGAACACATATTACAATGCGCATAGTAATACAAATGCTTCCTGAAAGACTAGAAAGGAAGACAGTGGGCATTTGGGACATTATCTTTTGGTTTATAACTTAATGTTTCACAGTAAGTGTACTGAGTCAGACTGCCTGTGTCTTACACACCTCAGACATAAGTATGTGGCCTTAGGAAGTTACTGAACCATTCCTAGCTTCAGTTTCCTTCAGCAGACAATGGTGACTGCCTCTTTACATTACTCAAAGGATTAAATAAAAATAACGCATGCGAAGTGTTTGCAAGAGTTTGCAGTAAGTGGTCAGTACATGTCTATGATTATAATTTGGAGCAACCCTCACATCGGACAGCAGCATGCAGCACACCCTCTTGTGGTCCTAGCAGTTCAGAGGCAGCTGCGAGGTTGTGCCAACAGCACTACACTAGGAGTCTGGAGAATGTGTGGAGGATTTGAGTTTTTACATTTGCTGTGTGATCTTGACTACCTTTTGCTCTAGCTCACTAATCTCAAATATGGAGGTGATCTTACAGATGCAGAATACTGTTATAAGGATGGACTGGATTAGTGTCTGGGAGAGCCTCTGATAACTGACACGTGGGAAGATAGAAAAGTGGGCACGAGTATCATGATCCTGATACTTGCCTCACAAGGATATTGGTGAATTGTTCAGGTAGCCGTGGTTATGTGCATGTCTCGGTGCTTGTCTACGTCTTTCACACAAACGAATCACTTCTGCATTGTCTTCTGACCTGTTTCCGTTACTCACACTAACTCTTGTCAAGCTTAA
This sequence comes from Eumetopias jubatus, assembly GCF_037043125.1. Lineage (NCBI taxonomy): Eukaryota > Metazoa > Chordata > Mammalia > Carnivora > Otariidae > Eumetopias > Eumetopias jubatus. Next base: position 167,194,385 of record NW_028274809.1, on the reverse strand, counting down.
CAATACTTCTGTCTATATTGGTACAACAGTCATGAAAAAGTTTCAATCTCTTTGTGAGAAGTCACTCTAAACATAGTGACTAAAGTCACAATTTCCTAAAAGCATTTCAAGGTCTCAGGCTTTTTCTGTGAGCTGGTTCATAAGTCTGTGAAAACGCGAAGATGCCCTCTTCTTCAAGATGAATATCCTGCTGATGACTTCCACCAAATTCTCTGCTGGAGAATGTCTGTAAATAAAAGTTAATGCCTTCTGTGACTGAAGTGGGAATTTGATAATCCTCAATGGCTTTAGGCTGACAAAAAGAAATTTCTGCTTATATAGACAGAGAAATGTGTCTTGAGATATTAAACACCATGCTTTGTTTTTTGTGGGTTTTTTTTGCATTCATTGTCATTCAGCATCTCATGGTCACTTAGCATCATCAACACTGGAGAAACATCAGTGTTATTAGCATAGGCATGAAAAAAATCTCCACAAACAAACAAATGCCTTTATATTTCACAGATATGCTTTTTATTTTTTAATTTTATTTATTTGAGAGAGAGAGCATAAGCAGGGGGAATGGTAGAGGGAGAGGAAGAGGGAGAAGCAGGCTCCCTGCTGAGCAGGGAGCCCTACACGGGGCTCAAAAGGCAGACACCCAACCAACTGAGCCACCCAGGTGCCCGCCGCAGATATGCTTTTTAGAATCAAAAGGGAAATGCTGAAGGAAAGCTGGGTAATAGATTAAAAAGAGAATTGGGGGGAGCAGAGTCACCTATATCTGCTCCTTGGGGAGCAAAGGTAAAGGTCACCCCGAAGGGAAGGGAAATTCTATCCGTAGAATGTGTCTAGAGTCATCAAATGAAAAGGGCTGGTCCTGGTGAGTCCTGGAGAGAGTAGTGGAGTCAGTATTAAGAATGGCTGGGCTCCCTCTCTGCCCATCGAGTACAGAGAAGTCTGACAGAAGCAGACCAAGGTCTGCAGACCATCTTTTCCCATCCAGTGTTGATCAGCTCAGAGCCTCATTAGTTCCCCTCTTGTCTATTCAGAGCCTCCCATGTTGTACCTAAATTGTCTTTCAAAAAGAGAACTTGTCTTTTCTCCAACATTCTCCTGAGCCCTTTCAAACTACCTCACACAGACTACTCATGTCTTTTCCTTGATTACCCTTACTCTGGCTCAGGACAGAAGATCCAAAACCAAGATAGAGTTCTTGTCACCCTCGTGTTCCAAGCAGGGATGAAGAGAAGACCAGCACTAGCCCTTGATTAGGACAGGGGGGACATCCATTTAGGTTTTAAAGATTTTTTTTAATTTATTTATTTGAGAGAGAGAATGAGATAGAGAGAGAGAGCGTGAGAGGGGGGAGGGTCAGAGGGAGAAGCAGACTTCCTGCCGAGCAGGGAGCCCGATGCGGGACTCGATCCCGGGACTCCAGGATCATGACCTGAGCCGAAGCCAGACGCTTAACCAACTGAGCCACCCAGGCGCCCCATTCAGGTTTTAAATGTATAAGATTTTCTCTCTCATTATTTAGCCTTGACTTCAAAAGTTATGGCTATAGAAGTTAAAGCAAAAAAAAAAAAAAAAAAAAATCCCTGTGCATTGCTGTAACAGAGTTTTGCTATGCAAAAGTACCTCCGGTGTACTTCTGTGTAAGAGACTAGGTGGAGATAAAGAGGTAAAGAAAATATATGCTTATAGATAAATGCCCCTAATTATGGCCTACTTAAGAAAATTGCTGATTAACACACAATAGGTTTGACCTTAGTTAGATCTCTTAACTAATTCCTTATTTTGAAATTGTTCAGGTTTTCAGGGGGAAGGGGAGAGAGGCATGAGAAGCTGCAAGATCCTATCCAATTTTAAATTTTCCATCAATGATTCAGGATGCAGGCTTTTATGGGAACTTACAGGATTTTAATTTATATTTTCATCATATAAATTTAATAAACCAAGGAATATATATCTGCCTTATTTTAAAGAATCCTGGAATGTATAAAACTTGAGTAGCAGTCTGAAAATACATAAAACAATGGAAGCCATTTGTCTTTAATAACCTAATACAAAAGCATTGCTTATAGAAACAACACATTGCAATATTGGTGATTATAGCTGCTTTAAATGAACAGCATGAAGTGTATCCTGTGCAATAATTCTTGATTTAGGCAAAGATTAGAGTGGAATATTTAGTCTGCCCATATGTCCTGAACTGTTCATTTCCTGTTACTTTGCTGGAGGCAGAAGCCAAAAACTTTCAGTTTTCCTGTCTTTATTATACATATGCTGGTTATTGCTGTTTAAGATGACTTGGTTCTTGATGACCACAAGGGGACTTACTATAGTTGTTTTCCCAAAGGACATTAGCAGCAACACATGTTTTTAAGCACATTCAGTCTTGTTTTGAGACTTTCAAATAACTTGGGAGCAATCAAATGTAGACTACACACATGTAGCCATAAGTTAATGTAAACTTCTTTAGAGAAAAGGGACATAGTTGGTTTCAATGTATAAGTCACTCAGATTTAATTTCTTTAAGTTATATTTCTACCTTGCATTTGGATTTGATACAACTTATCTCACTCTATATATGTTTGAGATATGTTACTTAAATGTTTATATCAACTATGCAACCTATGAAACCATTCTTCAGAGAACTTTCAATAGACTATACACATAGTGTATAGATAACTTCCTTATCTGGATTTGTTAAAAAGAGCACTTACGTACAAATGTATAATGATTAGAACCCAATTTTATATTCAGAGAAGAATTAATTTATACTGCATCCACTGGTCAATTATATTTTAATATATAATGTTTGATTTGGTAAAAGGAAACAGACTAGTTAGAGATTTTTAAGCATAAGTTCATTGAGAATTTCCCAAAGAATTTTACTGCTCTTACAATTTTAAATGCACCTTCTTTTGTATACACTGTATTTTTTTACAGGTATAATGTTGCCATTAATTATCAACTGTGCATCAGTATCTGTTCAGCATTGTGTGGATCCATGTTCCTTTTCAGAGTACATTTATCCCCTTAAGCCACTTAAAAAGGGAATTTATTTGAGGGTATAAGAAATAAAGTCTGGGTTGGATGTTCATGAATGACTACCAACCCACAAAGAAAGTCACTGTTTTTTTCTACATTTGAGAACTGGACAGGGAAATGGGAAGCTATTCCTGCAGTTGGCAGCTGGAGGAATCACAAGGGCATTGCCACAGTCGGGAACCCCATAAACCTGGAAGTTACCGTGATCAGCAATTGTTCCTAGCTCCAGACCATGCCACACCTCTGCAAACCTTTGTCACTAACTGCAGCTCTGTCTCTTGTCATACAGAAAGCCAGTGACTTTATGCTAATATTGCCACAGAAAAATCAAATATATCCAGGAGAGTGGATGGCCAAAATTTCCCCAGCAGCAGGAAGATGACCTCTGCCTTACTTCCATCAAATATTGGGCAAACACATAAGTTTGCCAAATATGCATCATATTCAGAATTCCAGGGGTGACTAAGAAATGTAGTTTTTACTTTGCAGCTTTTGCAAAACAACACACATTTCATAAGGGTATCAAATAATCACATTCTATCCCTTAAACTTATACAATGTTATATGTCAATTATATCTCAATAAAGGTGGAAAAAAACAAACAAAAAATAACCAAAAGGTAGTAGAGAACTCATCTCCTGTATTGACTACATATATTTCAGTATATTATCTTATATCTACATAAAAACATGATGACATGACAAAAACATAAAAAACATAATTACTCCATTTTGTTCATAAAGAAAGTCAAACTCAAGAATTTGAATAATTTGCACACAACCAAACCTCTCTCATTTCCATGATACTCTAATTTTACCTCCACCTGACTTGCCTTTTTTAAAATAACTGATATCCTTCCTTTGCTCATCTTAAACAGATAACTTTTGAGAGACTTTACACATATGAACTGAAGTTCTCCCTTATTTGAATTTACTAAACAGAATATAATGATCAAAATCAAATTTCCCATCTTTTCAAATATTTTAACACTTTATTTAGCCTCTTTAAAAACAACAGAGTATATTTATTAAAATGTGTTAGGTCAGTGAATAAACTTGTGTCAGTTCTTCATATTGTAAAGATAGGTAAGTTAAATATTCTATGATTATATTTATGAAACAATAAAGAATCATTGGTTTTATTTTTGGAATCCTATTTTTCTTATACAGTTAGGACAGAAAATAAACAACATCTTTATAGTGGTAAAAATAAGAGAAGAAGATCTGTGAGCTTCAAAAGACTAAAGATCCACAAGAAGACAGGAAGGACCATTATGGTAGTTGAAGATATTTTAATTTTATCAAATACTTTCTGGAAAAGATAGTGTTTTCTACTTGTTCCTATAGGTAAACTTTGACAACAGAAGTATTTTGCTTGCTTACATAACATCATTCCTCACTCCTGCTATTTGTCTTTAGCAAGGTGAGAGTGTTTTTTAAGGAAAAGTTCAACGGGTCTGGCTATAGGGATCAGAACTTTGACTGTCCTTCAAAATCTCTCCCCAAATTGCTCAAGAGTAAAGATTATCCAAAATTAAGTATGATTATGGATCCTGTTAGCATTTAAATCTTTTAATGCCTCTTCTTTTGTATTAGTTTACTACTTTTATCTAGATTAGTCCAATCCCTACTTTAAAATTAACGTCACTAATTTGCTATGAGCTTTTTTATTGACTTTTCAAAGTGGAAAGAGTAAGCAGGGCCATTTATTTATTTTAACTTTTTGTGGATTAAGTAGATTACATGGATTAAGGAAAAAAAACAGACAAAAGTGAAAGTAATTATAGCAATAGTTCCATTACTTAATATATAGTAAGAGTTTTATCAGGTATTTGTTTTACATTAACTACTTTCCCTAATTGGAAATAATAACAGACTATAATATACTGACACATCTCAAGATGGCACTTTTACTCACATTATATACTTTGCTATTAAAAAGATTTTCTTAAATTCTTGAAGGTCTTTTAAACCACATTTTGTTTTGACCATGTCTTCTTTTAATCTCTAAAAAAATGGTATTTGTTTATTTTCCCATAGGTAAGATTTCAAGTATTAAGAAGTAAATAAAACATTGATGAGGACACTCTTTTTTTAAAGATTTCATTTATTTATTTGATGGAGAGAGAGAGAGCATAAGCAGGCAGAGTGGCAGGTAGAAGGAGAGGGAGAAGCAGGCTCCCTACCAAGCAGAGAGTCTGATGTGGGGCTTGATCCCAGGACAAAGGCAGACAGCCAACTGATCTACCCAGGTGCCCCAAGATGAGGAAACTCTTAACCAGCAAGATTAAAATAATAATTTTAATAGTAGCTATGTGCTATTTATGATACCAGTGTTGAATAGGATCTTTTTGGTAGTTCTTTGATATCTTTTGATCACCCATATTTTATTTCATCCCCTCTAAGCAGCAGGCATATATCCTTTAGCAATTCTCTCCTCCATTTGGGTGGGATGGTAAAACCCTCTATTGTAGATGCCAAAGGGCCAGATAGATGTGTTCTTTCACTAGGGACAGAGCCAGAGGTTGATCCATAACTAGGTTCAGCCAGTGGAATGCTCTCCTTTGGGTCTTTGAATTTTGAGCAACTGACCCACTAAGTAGTGTTTAGATTTCTTCTTTCTTTCCTCACTCCCTCCCTCCTTTCTTTTTCTTTCTTTCTTTCTTTCTTTCTCTTCCTTCCTTCCTTCCTTCCTTCCTTCCTTCCTTCCTTCCTTCCTTCCTTCCTTCCTTCCTTCCTTCCTTCCTTTCTTTTCTTTCTTTCTTTCTTTCTTTCTTTCTTTCTTTCTTTCTTTCTTTCTTTCTTTCTTTCCTTTCCTTCCTTCCTTCCTTCCTTCCTTCTTTCTTTCTTTTTCTTTTTCTTTTTCTTTCATGATGGAGCCTTAACAATATTATTCCTACTCTGAAACCATTCTGAATACTCCATAATGCTTTTCACTTAGTCCTGCTTTGTTGCTGATTTCTAAACCTGCTCTTATGGTCTTTTAGTTTTTTTAGACCTCTGATAATCTTTTGTTTTTGTTTTTGCTTTTCCTAAGAAGTTAGTCAAAGTCAGCTTAAACTTACAAACAGAGAATCAGAAATGAATCAGAAATGAGTGTGAGAGAATGGAATATTACCCACAGATCCTCAGGAATTATACAGCATTTGGAATTATCTCTTCAAGAATGGGTGAAATAAGCATGTTTTATTCATTTTCTAGAAAGGAAATTGACAACATAAAGTGCAGTAATGAAATAATTAATATATTATTTACTGGAGCCATAGGTTGCTGCCACCATAGAAAGTTATAAAGAATATCAGGGATGAGAAGACCACAAGATAAGGTAGCTACTGATCATAGACAGTGGTGAATAACTTGAAGTCGATGTAGACCAGTCCCTAAAGGTGAAGACAAATGGGGAATTTCTGTGAACATGTTAAAAAGCTTTGCAGTACAGAGCTGGGATTGATGAAAACAAAAGAAAATCTGATTAATCATCATCATATGGGTTGATATATTACAGTACTTAGTTAAATTTTCAACCTACAAAATTATAGCTTTGATTGAAAAAGAGTGAAATAATTTAAATGAGGACATCTTTGAAAACCCAAAAATGTAGAAGAAAGACAATCTTTTTAACTTTTTAGAGGCACTCACAAATAAATTTCTCTGGAATGGAGTGGGAGAGGTAAAGATTGTTAGAAAATAATGTGATAGAGATTATAAGAGGACAATATCTTGCAGGCCTTATGAGTAATTACAAGTAATTTGATTTTTACTTTGAATAAGATGATTGTGAGCAGAGAAATGACATTACTGATTGACTCTGTAGTACTAACCCTCTTGTTTCAAACATTGGAAGGATAGGCTGGAAATAAGAATAAAATTTAGGGGATTTTTAAATAATTTTTAAATAATAAAAGAGATAATAGTGGTTTAAATCATGGTGATGGCAATGGGAGTCATGAAAAATGGTTATAGTAGAATATATTTTATTTTTTTCAGAATATATTCTAGAGGAGAGTCAACAGATGAGTTGATACATGTGAATTTTGAGTAAAGGTAATGAAGAGTGATCTCAAGATTTTTGGCCTACACTACAGCACAGATGGATAGTCAGTGACAAGAATTGGGGGACTACAGTGGATGAACAGCTTCTGCTAGTACATAAGTGGAATTATGAGGTTTCATGCTGGGCTTGTTAATTTTGTAATGCTCCTAGATAATCACATGACCATGCCAAGAAGGCAGTTGGATATGACAGCTGGAAATTCAGTTAAAAGTTTCAAGATGGAGATATAAATATAATAGTTATTAGTATATAAACCATTTGATACAAATGATGAAATACTTTGGAACTAAGTCTCCACATCTGTAAACACACGGTAGTGATTTATGTAACAGACATATCTTCATCTGCATGATGTAGGAAAACTTCCATGGTAGTCAGAAACCAGTTTATTTACTTCAGATAGCAGGAAGTCTCCAGTTAGGGCATTCCAACATGGATTTGGCTGCTTCGGAAAATCTCAACAACCCAGACTCCTTCTTGCCTCACAAAAGTTATTCCTTATCATGCAACATTGGCCCTCATGGTTTTCAGATATTCACTTCCATTCCAAACTCATGTTAAATTCCAGTCAAGAGGAGAAAGAAGTGTGGAACCAAATTTTTTTTAAAAAGCACAAATTTTTTCCAGAAATATCCACTAGACTTTGATGAACCCCATTCACTAAAAATATGATTTGGCCACCTGTATTTATAAGAGAAACTAGAAAATATATTAGTTTAGTAAGAGTTCACATATTGAGGAAAGGGGAAGGTGGCTAGATGTTGAATGAACAACTAGAAATGTCACCATAAGCCACGGTGATGAATTTAATGGTGAGTGAGAGGGAGTCATGATTTCCTGGGAGTAAGAATCAAATTCATCTGGAATAGTTGTTTCATTGTGCACTAAACGCATTAAGTGCACATACACACATACTCACTGCTATTGAGAGTTATTCTAGATGGCATTCTTCTTTTTTGAAACATATTCCTTAAGCATATGGAGGCGTCAGATATATTGAGAACTATTAAACTAGATCCTTCAAAAAGTTTAGGATTGCACAGACTCAAAAAAAAAAAAAGAAGACATTGTATGATACAGAGCAAATAAATTGCTTTTTAGACACTTTCAGTGTAATAAATGCCCCCAAAGAACCAACTTCTACCTGTTGTTAAACAGGTCTTGTGTTCCATCTCTGATGTGCTTGCTGGAAGCACATTTTCACATTGTCATTATGTGCTCTGTGATTATATGATGTACATCCCATACAGCTGCAGGAAGATTTCTCAACCTGGTATTAGAAAAGGCAACACCCTGGTTCTTAGAAAAGAAAAAAAATCAAAGCATCTATTCTTCTTCCAAATTACATAATCTTCTTGAATTTGCTTCCTTACAGCACTCACATGCAAATGCGCAAATGCACACACAAGCTTGAACCATCCTTTAGAATCCTAAGAGAGGGATTATCATAATCGTAAAGTGAAATGTACCTTGTAGAAACTTGCAGTGATGGACCAAAAGATAGAATATTGTATTTTTCTAGTAGATTTTGTGCTCACCAGTGACTCATCAAACAAGCTGCTTCTCAAAGAAGATATGAAGTTTAACTAGTTGAGAAAAAGGAAAATAATGGAAATCTCCTTTCCAATGCATAGGGCTATAATATTCTGTTTTAAGATAGCAGTGAAGGACCTTCCCATGTTCAACAGATTATCCATTGAATACTTATTATGTGCCAGACACTATAGATACTGTAGTCCTCTTACAATATTGGAATAATACGATTTCTAAGATATCATAATTTTCAGAATGGAAACTGACACGTTTTTGAAATCCCAAAGACGTTTTTTCATGACACAAAATATTTCCTATTATTTTTAATATACTTTATTTTGGAGGAAAACCCTTCAGTATTTTTTTTACTCCTTATGACATTTATAGGAGAAATTACCGTTAATAAAAACAACACTTAATACTTTGTGAGCATTTACTCTATAGCAGCATTTATATTACTTCATTTCAACTTCCTACGAGCCCTATAGATAGACATTATTGTGTCCATTTACAATTTGGAAACTCTTAGAAAAATGAAAATAGTGGTTCTTGATCACAGAGTAGGTGACCCAACTTGGATTTAGCAAACAAACAAACACCCCATTCTTATTAGAACCTCAACTCTTGAATACCTCACTTCTGTTCTCACACCTAATTTTTATCGTATTTATTGTTTTGTTATATTTTGTTTCTCCACCAACTAGCTTAATTTCTGCTACCACAGATCCTTAGTTCATTATGTTGGCAGACTTTGTGGCAAAATGGTGCCAAGTGCAATGCAAAACTGTGCTCAGGATTAAAAACTACCAGTGCTCAGAGTGTACCTTCTCGGGAGAGGAAGCAAGCAAGTATAAAAACAATTGTGATACAATTCCTGAAATTGCTTCCTAACTTTTTTCTTCCTCTTTCCTCTCCTAAACACTCATCCTCCTCCTCCTAAGCAGGTTCAAATTCTATTTTCTAGGTCCATGTAGACATTTTGAAGTCTAAATGATTGGCCAAATCATTTTTTTTCACTACTGAAATATGTTTTATGACTATCAGATAACTCAGGTCCCATGTTTACATATACAGTATCACCAAAATAATAGAGTTAAATATAAATCTTTTAGTGCTGTATCAGTTATTTGTACATTTGCTGAAAATTGGTCTTGGAGACATATTTCAGTTAATTTTTTTTCCCTGTAACTCTAGATGAAGGCACTGTTTACTGATATCTCCTTTGGGACATCCATATATCACTTTTTTTTAGCCTCTTATTTTCTTCCTAATAATTAAAATATTTTCTTCAAATTTTAAGTAGATTTGATAAAACAGCTTAACTCTCCAAAAAATAATTTTCTTATTTTAGCTTGTCTCTTTATCTGCTTTTCTCAGCTTTTTAAATGTCATTTTTCTTTAAAGTTCAAATACTTAAAAGACCCCTAAGTGCTTTTTAGTATTTTCTTTTTTGCACATCCTTGGAAATTGCTAACAATGGAAATGTTTTGCAGTTGACCTGCTGATACATTTTTTCTTCTTCCTCTTTCTAACATTTTCTTTTAGTGTTACAGAAGTTATAGTTTAGAAGTCACCCCATTACCTCTAAACACATGTCAAAACCCTTCTGCAGCTTATAAAGTTAAAATTAAAGGTAATAGGGATCTTAAAACCTATCCCTAGTCTAATGATTTTTTTAATCTTTCTGTGTTTCATGATCTTTATTTTTATTACTTTTTTCTTTTTTTCTAATGATTTTATTTTGTAGATGAGAACAATGTTGTTGAGAGATAAAATAATGTATTCAAGTTTACATAGTTTTTTCATGGCAGAACTGGGACTGGAAATAACTTCTGAATTTTCTTATATAGTGTAACATTCATGATTCCACCTGCCTACTTACTATCGTATCTTCTCCCCAGCATGCAAAACGAAGGGAAAGCTGAGGGGTTCTTCCATAGAGTCGTTAGATTTCTATCTCACTGACCATATTTTAGAATGTAGTTACTCCTGGCTCTGTACTTAAGTTCTCTTTGGAGAAGATCCAGTCAACCAAACATGGGGAGAAAAATAAGAAAAGAGAATAAATAATCTCTCTGACACTTATGATAACATTTTAAAACAACACTGAGCTTAAACAAATGTTTTGGTGCACTTTTTGAGACTAGGACTTCACTTAGTGAGCCTGGAGGAACTATATATATAGTTACACGTTTCTTAGACTATGTTAAAACCCATAAACCATATCCTCATTTCCTTTGAACAGGTTTTCTTTTTATATAAATGTGTCTAAATTTACTATAACTGACTCTCAATTTTACTCTTAAAACCATATATCTTTAAAATAATTTCTCAGAATAATAGGAAAAACAGCTGTGTTAGATGCATTTGCTTGGCTAAGTCACTGGACTGCTTTCAGTCTGAGTTACATTATCTGTTAAAAATATAGTGATTTCTAAAGATGTTTGAGGATTAAACAATGTAATGTATGTGAATGCAGTTTTAATTTGGGAAGATATATAGAAAATATCAGGCTTGATTACTGCACCACCACATTCCCCAAAATGCTCCACCCACACACATAACTATACAGTCATACGTATTTATCTCTTTTCTACTGTGTAACATCAACATCTGAAAAGCTCCAAGGTCGCCTTCTCAGTAAAGCTTCCTGTGACATCCCCCTGTCTACTTTCTGGAAGAAAATACAGAACTTCCATTACTTTAGTCCAACAGTACATTATCCAGTCCGATATTTAGGAATTAATTTATAAATGCATGTCCTTGAACTGGGAGATACCTAATGAATCCTTTATCATGCTTTCCTATGTATTAACATAAAACCTTGTGAGAACAAGATCCCTAAAGCAGGCATTCCTTCTTCCTTACAAATGTAACTTAAGCTTAGTGCCCCTTTACCAGTTTGTTGTTTAAAATTAGTATTTATTTCAATCTTCATTTTACTTAATCACATCTCCACATTTTGGAAATTACATTTCCATTTCAACTATTAAAACAAACAAATATAATACCAGAACTAGAAGGGAAAGCACACAACCCTCCTCTTCTATTTTCCCCTTCTGATTCAAAACAGTCTTTCACTTTCTACTTTAGTACATTATCCAGTACTTCTTTAGTTCTTACCAAAAACATGTTAAGTGATGAAAAAACTGTTGAAAAGTAATTAGTGCAAGTGAGTGTAGCAATATAAAAGATTGGCATAGAGTCAATAAAAAAAGAGATGATCATATTCTTCATCAGTATGCTATTTAACTTTAGAATGTTTAGGAAAAAAAATCTCCAAATTTGCTGTCTTAAAAATATTTAACATTAAATACCAGTCAAATTATCATTGGTCATACTAATAGCTATATTTTATTCAAATGTTCTGTGGTCTTTACTAAGCTCTTTATACATATTCTTACTTACCCTTGGTAAGTACCCTATTAGGGGCTAGTCTATCCTTCTTTTACAGATGAGAAACTGAGGATGAGGAAGTGGGAAAGTTGACCAAAATCCATTTAACTCTAAGTGGTAGAACTGGGAGGAGCCAAGATTTAATTCAGAATTTTCTTATTCCAGATGTAAGCTCTTAATCACTATTCTTTATTTTCCCAAGTATCAATAGAAAAAAATATATATATATTGATTAAATGCTCTGATAAAATTCTAAAATATATATGGCCTTCTAAAATAAGTTTTTTTCTTGCATATGTTAAAAAGCTCCCTTGATATGACTTTCTACATACCCGGTTGTATTAAAGTATCCTTCACATTAATTAAATTTAATAAAAAGTATTTTGTAAATGGAAAATCTCAGCATAAAGTAATGAGTCCCTTGACTCATTTTTTTTTTTTGTTTCAAAACTTCCACTCTTGACTTTTTTTACCTGTGTTCCAAAATATTTTATTCAACATCACTAGTTCATCTCTAACTGTGGTATATACTAGCATGGAATTTGGCCATTGAAGTAAGTTCATAGATCAGCTAGTTCAGCCTTCTAGAGAACTGGTGAACGCTTTGAGTAGTGGGAGAGCTGCAGTGACCACAGCTCTCCTGCTCTGAGGACAGTGTGGATTTGGGATGCCACCATTCGGCCAGCTCCCCTCACTCCCAGGGACTATGTGCAACCTAACTGATTTGTGCTGGAGCACTCAATGAGAGCACGTGTTTGGCTTTTCAATTTCCCATTCTACATTTTCACTTCAGAGGCTCAGATTTGAAACGTTATATTCTGTAGAATAATATAAAAGTTGGGAACAAAAGAAGCATGAAATGATGTTGATAATAATAATGATTGGTAAAATTTAAGAACCTTTTTTTGGTAGTAAGCTTTAAAGTTTTCAAAGAACTTTCCTAACATTTTAATGTAAGTAAGCTCATACCAACCCAATGAAGTACATAAGACATGTATTTTCATACTTTTTTTAGCAAGTGGGAAAACTAAAAGGTTAACTGACTTTCCCCAGATAACATATCCAGTACATTGCTCGAGCCTTAAAACATATGTGTTTACTTCCTCTTCACCTCATAAATCACCTCTACTTCATATTCAGTTGCTCAAGACATAGAAATTCAGTGATCCGCTCTTAACCCTGGACCTCAAAGGGGGCACTGGAATATTAGATCCTACAATTATTAGAAATTCCCTGAGGTAAAATACAGCCATTCATAATAGTCTCTACTGAGTCAATTTTGCTACTCACTATCCTCCTCTTGGAATATTTAAGCCAGGAACTTATTTCTTTCAAATCTGTATTCCTGATGATGGCTGAAAATCAAAAATATAGTTGTTGAGAAAATATAGAAGAAAATAGAGTTAAAAAATAAGTTTTATATGGCTTCGTTAAGAGGTAGTTGAAATGTCACACTTTATGCTAATTGATAAAAACAAGGCCTTTCTTCAAATGTGTGGTTTTATTTTCCTAATTATTTTTCCAACTGTCTTCTATCTTAACAGCTTCTAGTAGGAGTGGCTATACCTGAATCAACCATCTGTATAGTTAAGCTGAATATTTCCAAAATACATATTTTTCAAAAAGAAGCAGTAGTGTTTTTTATTTAGCTCATGAGATTTTTTTCAAGCCTTAGTTATTTCTCTATATGAAGTAATAAGGAAAAGCCAGAAAAATGAAAAGACCTGCATGGTAGCATCAGGAAAACAGTGCAATGTTTAGCATCCTTTCATCTTGATGTCAGTTATCAGGCAGACACTGGCCACAACACGTAGTTAAATGTTACTTTGGGAAGGAAGCAGTTAAACATCAGTAATTTCTACCCTGTGACTCCAGCCGTCATTGGGGTTTCAAACTGCCACTTTCTTGGTGACAAAACCTACTGCCACTGAGAAGTTCCTACATCACTTAGGACAGTGGTTGGCCCATAGTAAGCTTATCATATATAAATAACTGATTAGAATTCAACTTCTCAATAAAAGAAGCAATGTATATTTTCCAGTTTCCTCAATACTACTGAAAAAAATTAAATGTATTTCTGATAAATCAAAATTAAATTGCTGTCTTAGGTACCAATGAGCTTATCAAACATTAAAAAAGTCATGCATAAAAATATCTACAGCTTGTTTTACGAAATTGAAATTCATTTGAGGAACATGTAAGCTCATAAAACCAAAACTTCAGACACTAGACCACATTCCTGGGGAAAGCAAGTGACCTTTTTCTCATGTTTGTTTACAGCAAGCCATTCCAGACTAAACTCCATTAAGTAGAGAGGTTCTGATGGTCTTTTGCTGTATACACAAGCAGTGCATTCATTCTAAACACAATGAGGGAGGTAGGAAGTGCACATCACCAAAAACTACACAAAAATCATACTGACCACTACATATTTTGACAAAGTAGATAATTAGATTAACAAAAGTTAAAGACATTTTTTAACACCTAGGCTAAATTAAAAACAATACTATCTCATTTTTGGTTTTGCAATATTGTATGCTACACAGATTTAGTTTTCAATCAGAAACAAAAGCTCATTTAGAAGTTCTACTTGAGAAAAATTGTTTGCATGTATAATTGATAAATGACCTACACTTCTATCCTGAGTCATTTGGGTTTTAATTTCCATGTTTATAAAACTTTCAGACTATTTTCTATGTATTGGAAATGTGTCTTTATATTCCAAAGCCTTCTGTTATATAGCCTTACATCTTTACTGAATAGAAAGTGTGGGTGTGTAATTTATAATGTTAATATTTATTAAAATGACCCCTTAAATAAGTCAAATTATTTAACTTCAATTTTCAGTGAGTGTTTTCAAAAATATTTTCAAAAATCTATCCATTACCTAATTTGAAGTTTAAATGATAAGTCTTTAGTGCCCACTTTAGTGTGTCAGAAATACATCACTTTATGATTATAATTTAGCCTCTGCACCTGAATTACTGCTTTTCTCTTTCAGGGTGATATAAAGAAATGTTGACTAATTAGGAACATTAAAGCTATGTGCCGCTATAGACTCATTCAGATAGACTCTAGAAAAGATCATCAGCCAATTTCCATTGCTAGACTTCTCATAGATTTGCCTGGAGAAGGACAAAGAGGAAATTTTAACTATAACTGCCTCAAATTCTTGGAAAACTGGGGACTGTTTACCTCTAGAAGTATTACATTCTTGGGTTGGCTTTCAAAGACAATTTATGATTTCAGAAGTCATGTCAAACAGAATGCCATTAATGACTTTCTGGTTAAAGAGTTTTCTCTGAGGCATAAGGTTTATTTAAAAAAGATAGAAGGAGGAAGGAAGAAAGGAGGGCAAGAAAGAAGGAAAAGAAAGAAAAGAAGAAGGGAAGGAAGGGAAAGAGAGAAGAAGGAAGGAAATGAAGTAGGAAAGAAAGAGGGAAGGGAGGGAGGGAGGAAGGGGGAAGAAAGGAAGGAAGGTGGGCACTGATCTTCTTTGGTTTGGTTTTTTCATTGACTTGAGGAGGGAAAGAACTGATGATAGATGTTGACTTCATAGCAACTTCAGTTACTCCCAGCTTCTGTCAATTTTCTGAGACTAAACATGAAGAGAGAGGAATAGAAAGGAGAGGGAGCAGATTTTATATCAATAAATCTGTGCCTTCTTTTTCTGAAGGAAAATATTTAGCTTACATATATTATCAGACCCATTACATATTTCACTTTAATTTCCTCAGGAAAGCCATCATTCTTATTGCAAATATGTAGTCAAGTGCTTGAATTCATCTATACCCTGGATATGTTGTTGCTTGCATTTTGCCAAGGGGAGATAAATATTCCTAATTAAGTGATAACGTTGAAAGTTATCGGTCAGTATTTAAAATCTCCTATGGTTTGAATTCCTTATGAGAATCAACCCTGGCTTCAATAGAAGGTGATGTCCCCACAATAATGTCCCCATCTCTATTTCTTAGACTAATATTTGGAAGCTGAAGACAGGGCTTGGTTTGTAAAAGTTTGAGTTGACAGAACAAGGCAAAAAGGAATAATACTCTGAAATCCAGAGATATGTTTGGAAGGAGGACAAATTATAAGAGCAAGTTAGAAAACGATACTCATGCCTTTATACATGAAAAGCGAACATACTTACAAAAAAGCAACATGCTGTTTCTCAGTATCTGCTAGAGAAAGTCAAAAAAGCAAAAATATACTTTACTATGAAAAATATTATATAGAAGTTTTCTAGGTAAGCACAGATATGAATGAGTGATTCCTGGTGTGCCAAAAAAGAAACTAAAATTCAAAATCCACAAAAGCACCCAATTCGTTAAAATTTTTGAAGTTAGGACTTAATATTATTTGGTAGTGAAGAGAACTCCCAAGTTATTCATCACTGTTGAAGCACATGTCAAAATATTTTGAATTGCTGAATTTAAAAAAAATTAGGTGCCATTATTGGTATCAGCACCATTTTACCCCAAAAATAATGCAAATAGACATTGACTTCAGTGACTTAATACCTCTCTCTTGACCATTTCTCTGATAAAAACACCCATTCCTAGGTTATCCTGAAGGGCACCTGCAGGGTAACATGTAATGACTCTTTCTCTATAAACATAAAGTGCTTCAAGTTTTTCTGTTACCAAATACTGAGAAGCATCCAGGGATTCCTTCTTTCTTATTTTTAATCATAAAATCGCTCACTATTGCCTGTATTTTTCAAAACTCCCATATGATTGTTATTGTAAATAAAATTAAGAAAAGGAAAACAAATAAGGAGGGAAATAGGAGAGAGATTTTATAATTTAACACACCATAAATATCAGAACTCTTTTTATTCAAAATGCACTATATACATAGTACATTTTGAATAAATATACACTCTCTATATATGTATACACACACACACACAGTATTTTCTTTTTCCATCCATCTGCTGATAGACATTTAGATTTTTTCCATATCTTGTCTATCGTGAATAATACTGCAACAAACAGGAGTACAGCCATCTATTTGAGAACGTTACTTCATTTCCTTTGAATATATGCCCATGGTGAGATTACTGGATGATATGATAGTCATATTTTTAATTTTTTGAGGAACTTCTATATTATTTTTCCATAGCAGCCATACCAATTTTCATTCCCCAAAACAGTACACAGGGTTTCATTTACTTCATAGCCTCATCAGCATTAGTTATCTCTTGTGGTTTTGATAAGAGCCATCCTGTAACAGGCGTGAGGTTAGACATCTCACTGTGGTTTTGATTTGCATCTCCCTGATGATATTGAGCATATTTTCATATACCTTTTGGCCATGTGTATGCCTTCTTTGGAAAAATGTCTATTCAAGTCCTTTGACTAATTTTTAATAAAATTTGGGGGATTTTGCTATTGAGTTGATATGAGGTCCTTATATATTTTTGGATACTAATCTATTGTCAGATAGGTGGTTTACATATACTTCCTCCCATTCCACAGGTTGCCTTTTCATTTTATTGATTGTTTGCTGTGCCGAAGCTTTTTGGTTTTATGTAGTCTCACTTGTTTATTTTTGGTTTTGGTGCCTGTGCTTTTGGTGCCATACCCAAAAAAACCATTGCCAAGACTAAGTTTAGAAATTTTCTCTATATTTCATTTTGGAGTTTGACTGTTTCAGGTTTCACATTCAAGTCTTTAGTACATTTTGAGTTGATTTTTTTGTGTCTGGTGTAAGATAAGGGCCTAATTTCATTCTTTTGCGTGTGGATGTCCAGTTTTCTCAGCACCATTTATTGAAGAGACTATCCTTTCTCCACTGTGTATTCTTAGCATCTTTGTCGCAGCTAGTTGATCATATGTGCATGGGTTTATTTCTGGGCTCTGTATTCTGTTCTACCGGTTGTCTGTTTTTACACCAATACCATGGTATTTTGATTACTACTGCTTTGTAATATAGTTGGAAATCAGGTTGTGTGATGCCTCCAGCTTTGTTCTTACTCAAGATTGCTTTGACTATGCCATGCCTTTTGTGGTTTTATATAAATTTTAAGATTGCTGTGGATGGAATGTCCAGTATGTCTGTTAGGTCCCTTGGTCTAAAGTGTAACTGATGTCCAGTGTGTCCTTATTAATTTTCTGTCTGAATGATTTATCCATTGTTGTTAGTGGAATATTTAGTCTCCTGCTATTATTGCATTGCTGTCTCTACCTTTGACCTGTTAATATTTGCTTCATTTATATATTTAGGTGCTCCAATGTTGGATGCATATATATTTACAATTATTATATACTCTTGATGAATTGACACCTCTATCATTCTGTAGTGACCTTCTTTGTCTTTTGTAACAGATTTTGATGAGTCTATTTCATCTGAAATGAGTATAACCACCCCTGTTCTCTTTTGTTGGTTTATCTCTTGCACAGAATAGGGTTTTTCTATCCCTTCACCTTTCGCCTATGTGCTTCCTTAAAGGTAAAGTGAGTTTCTTGAAGGCAACATATTGTTGATTGTATTTTTTTCTCATTCAGTAACTATGTCTTTTGATTGGAGAATTTAGTCCATTTACATTTGAAGTAATTATTGATAGGTAAGGACTTACCCTTGTCATTTTGTTGTTTTCTGTTTCATGGTTTCTTTGTTCCTTTCTTCTCTTGTTACCTCCCTTTCTGATTTGATTTTATTTTCACTACAATTTCTTTTTCTTTATCTTTTGCATATCTATCATAGGTTTTTCTTTGTGATTACCATGAGGCTTACATAAGACATTTTATACTTTAACAATCTATTTTAAGCTGATAACAACTTAACTTTGATTGCACACAAAAACTTTATACTTTTATTCTCCCCCACCGTATTTTATGTTATCCATATTGCTATTTACATTACTTTATGATGTGTATCCAGAGGCTGGAGGGGGCCCATGGGCTGCTTCATGGTGCACAGCTGGGACTGAGGTTGGCAGACTTGTTACCCAACGCATGAGCAGGGAGGGCTTCTCCTAGGTCCCTTAGTGGATGGTGCTGATGACAGGACCAAGACCTAGTGGGATTGTAGCCAAATTCCTAGGGGATATGGCTATTCTGTAACCAGAACCATGGTTCATAAGCCAGCTATCTGGACATGGGCCAGCCTTCTTAAATGACCTTCCTTTGTTGTGGGCTCCACCATGGCTTCCAGACTTCCTACCTGGATCCCAAAGCTCCCACAGAAGCACTTTTGTCCATGAATGGCTGTCAGATTATTGTTACTATGGAGGGATATGAGCAGGGGACTTCTTATTCCACCATCTTGCTGATGTCCTGTTTAAGCAATTTTTAAAAAACATGTCTAAATTGAAAAAAAAAAGAATCTCATGAGCGTTTTACAATCTTTAAACCTTAGAAAATAATTCAGTATTAAGAGATTACAAAATAACATTTTCATAAATATTTTAGTACATGCACATTTTTCTCTTCCAATAAACTTAAGTAGTAATAATAGAAAATTAATAGGTTTATGCTGAAATCCCCTCATGCTTCTCTTCATATCACCCAGTTACAAACTACTAGGAAATTAGATTAAATATGTTGACAACTGAATAAATCATCTCCAAATAATAAAGACAGAGCATTATGAAAAAAATCACACTTCTTAATTTTTTCTGTCCATAACCAACAAACCTGGAGCCAAGGAAAAAGTCATGGTATTTATTTCATTGCTACTCATCTATGTCTTTTGGACAGTGATACAAATATCCACACATGTTTTACTTGTTTGTTTAGCTGGATATTAAATAACATTTGAAAGCAAATTTAAAAAATGAGAAAGGATACTTCAAAATTATCATATAATTGAACACACAAGTTGCTGTTGTGATTTCTTGGTCAAAATTATAAAATCAAACAAGCAAAGTGTGCAAATTAGGACTGTTTTACCTTGCTGTTTTGAGACAAATTGAGACTCTCAATTCTGGCTGCACTAAGAAGAATTTTTGAATGCTGTCACCACGCCAAAGCAACACCGAAACAGCTACGTCGGTAGTCTTAGGCCAGGGGACATTTTCCATTTCATAACTCATTCCCCAGATGTATGATCATACCTTATATACTCAGAAAACAGAACAATAAACCCTTAAGTATGCTCATGGTCAGTTTTTCACAAGGGCAAGTTCACGGGATAGCATGTCTGCCTAAAGAATTTTTCCCTTGCTTTCCCTATTTATTCTCAAATTATCCATTTCCCAAAGAATTAAAATGGGTGAAAATATCCCTCACATGGTCATTTTATTTGGAAAACACTTTATCTGTGTTTGAACAGTGAGTTTTCACAAGTTTAAACTGGAAGTGAGCTTTAATATATTTTTTCTCTGTAAGCCATTTTTGCTGGTGGTAAAATTGCTACAAGGCTTTCTATCTGTTGCTGGTATGCCATTGCTAAATGTATGTCCAAATAAATAAAAAATTTGCTACTCTATAACTCCTTAAGTTAATACTATAAAGTAAGTAACTTTATCACAGTCCCATAGGGAGATTGTGGATTTGTGGAGAATGCAGACATTCCGGGACTCTAGTCAGCATGTTTCAAGAAAGGATGCATATGAAAGAATCCAGATCCACAATGGGGGTTTTTAGAGTAGGCTCCATCTAGACTGGTAGAAATCATACCTGCCAAGGAAGAAATATTTTCTATATTAATAAAAAATACTTTCTTTAAGAAAACTGTTTTATAACAGTGACCAATAAAACATCCAATCCACAAAACCGGTTATCTACCTAATGAGCTATACCTCATGGAAAATTCTGAATGTAATTAAGGATCAACTGTGTTGCACAACTGCATGGTTTCCATTCACATAACCTACAAAGTGAATGCTACCCACCTTCAGCTAGGCAACATGTTGATACTGAACTAACCCCGTCTTCAGGATGCAATTTACAAATAAATGTTTCTTCTCAACCATTATGCATTATATATTGAAATGTTTTGAAAACGCATATACTCTTCCGTGTTACGGTTGATATTACTACATTTTAAAGTCCAAATGCCACATTTTCAGTGAAGCTGTAATCATTTAAAGTTATTTTAATGGGGAATATAATGTATGTTTTTGTTAATAATTCAACAAATTTGAAGATCTGCGAATTAAAGCACATTGATGAATATTTGCGTTTGCCTAGTACTCCTTCCCTTTTGGAATGGTATCTAAAATATCCTTTTTGGATTCTTACTTCCCTCGGTCCATGTGATCTGCCCCAAGATACAAAGCTGGGCATATAGGATCCAGGCCTGTACAAGAGCATCCAAGCTACAAGTATTGTTCAGGCTAGGTATGTAACCCAGGTAACAATGATTAGAGTAATCCCAGGAGTTCAGGCAGCCTTCTGCTTGCACCAGGGGAGACTACTTTACAACAGAGCAGTGGTTCTCTAAATGTAGTCCTCGGACCAGCAGTATCATAATCACATGAATATTTGTAAGGTATGCAAATCCTCAGGCTTGACCACCCCAGACATATTGAAACAAAAACTCTGGGTGTGAGACCCAGCAATCTACCTGTGCTGTGTACATTTTTGCCAACATGACTTTATGCAGTGCTAACATGTTATTACCCTCTTGCTGTATATTTTAATTGGCTCCTTTCTTCAAGGACTAATTCAAAAGATTTCTCTTCCATGAAGTCATTCTTGATTGTGTTTTCTATTCATTATTTTCTTTCAGTTTCATTTTTACTTTATGTGTACCATTTCCAAAAATTTAAAATGACTCAACTGGCATTATTGTCATTTATGTGTGTATCTCATTTACCCCGTTAGCTTAAAACTACTCACAGAACAAAAGAGAGGCTTATCCATAATTGTATCTCCAAATGTATGTGTGGTATGAATGAATAAATAAATGAATATCCAGAGTTTTAAAAAAATTAAGGTGGGTGGATGAATTAGAAGAGCTGGAACTTCTCACTGAGGATTTCATCACTGCATCACTGAGGAGTCAGTGATGTAAAAATGCCAATTATTCCCATATTGGCCCATGGAGTTAATGCAATCCAAATAAACACAACAGATGTGTGTGTGTGTGTGTGTGTGTGTGTGCGCGCGCGCACGCGCGCCTGCGTGTGTGTGAGACAAGTTTGATGTGTTCATTCTGAAAATTCATCAAGCTGTACATATATAATTTGTGTACTTACATATATATATTTCAGTATTTTAAAATCTAAAATATATGTATTTCTGAGAGATTTTATTTCATTCTCAATTAATTTTCTTTATTAATACTTTTTTTTCAAGTACCTAAGAACAAGGCTTCAATTTTTTAGAATCTTTATTGCAGCAACTTTTAAATAAGGTGGGAAACATAGTCTTTTTAGTCCTTCTCTGAAATGAAATTAGGTGAGATATGCCTTTTGGCATTTATGAATGGGAACAAAAGGAATTTTTAATATAAACATGTTCTAAAAAGGTCATTGACATGTTGAAAGCTCAGAAGACAGAGGTTCCCATTTTATATAATACTTCTATTTTTAAACCTGTTCATCCTCTAAGCTGTCAAATTTAACTACTAAGCATTTTCATTCTGATCTCCTGGGAGAATTTTAGTCAAATAACCAAGATAATTCTGATTTAAATATTAATTAGCCAAAATTCAGCCAAGGTATCAGCTGAGGTTACTGTGTGCTTTGACATTTAGGTCAAACGATCAAGCTGGCTCAAGTCCTCATGGCTAGTTTTATGGAATATCCAATGCCCTAGGTAAGGTTTCAATGAATTTTCTGAGGAATTGCATTTTCACACTGATTTCCTTCTTCCTTTGGCTCAATCTCTTTACCATCTTGAGTTCTGTGACTCTTCTCTTTTATCTGGTCTGCATTGTCCAGTCTCTGTGTTAGCTGCATCCAAATAATGTGTTCATTTTACTTTTAATGATTAACTGTGATCTCCTGTTAAAATTTGTATTGAGCTATAAAATTATCTAAATCTGTCTTCTTACTATATTTCCTCCAAAAGGATATTGGGACTCCATCTGGGTCAGTCAGATAATTAGGTACCCTGAAATATAAAGGCCATTGCTAATACTTACTATATGTTCGTCTCAACCCAGCATTGCTAAGGAGGATCAATAATCACATGAGGCATGTTCTCTAAGTATATACTTTTCAAAATATCACATTCTGAGTATCATTTGTGATTTGGAATAGAAGTAACCATCACTTATGATGAGAAAAGAAAATTCCCTTCCCATTCAGTACCTCATAAAATTATCATGTTCGCAAAACTAGTGTATTTCTCAGAGTTAGGAATATTTAATCTACTTTTAACTGTAATCTCATATAACTTGGACTCTTAATTGCATCTTAACATAATTCACTATAATGTAATATATCAATAATCTGGTTAAAATCTTATCCTAACAGCAAAGAAAAATTCATAACGCTAAGTTCAGTGATTTATCGCCAGATATGACTTCTTTCTAAAACCAAAGGCCTTTCCAGGTGGTCTCCTCCAGAAAGTGGAGAAGGTCATCAAAACTTAACTACCTTCCTGAAACATGGAGTTTTCTACAAATGTTTTAATTTCCTGTTCTATGCTTTAAGAATAGTTAAAAGAGAAAATATAGAAAATTTATTTAAAATACGAAAATAAAAAGTAAAATAAGTTAAATGATCAAATGTTCTGGTTGATCTGTTTATTTTTTTAAAGATTTATTTATCTATTTGAAAAAAGAGAGAAAGAGTGCCGATTGGGGGGGGAAGGGGAAGGGGCGAGAGGGAGAAGGAGAGAATCCCAAGCAGGCTCCACAGCCAGCACAGAGCCTGATATGGGACTTACTCTTGGGACCCTAAGATCATGACCTGAGCCAAAACCAAGAGTCTGATGCTCAGCAGACTGAGCTACCCAGGTGCCTCTCTAGTTCATCTGTTTCTATTACAATTTTTCCAAACTTTCCATGTCTGAATTTCTTACCAATTGCATTTATTATACATGTAGTTGGTAAGTGCATTTTCAGGTATAGAAAAATATGAGAAAGCACTGCAACTCACAGAACAAGAAATTCTAAACCTTAAGAATAAATATGACCATTTACTTGATTACTTTATAATCTGTCTAAACTTCAAGTCAGCCTTCTCAAGCAAGCACCTTAACAAACTACTTACCCAGAGAACACTGAACAGAGTATTTCAAAACCATGCACTCACCTTTAGTTGTTTATCACTAGTGTTGAACATATTCAGATACAGTCTACAAGATCTGTTGTTTGGGAAGCCCCACAGCAGCTATGGAAGAAGAAATATGCAGCTACAATTTATATATAAGGAACACATTGCCACAGCAAACACTGACCTATTATATACCTTGTCCATCTCCAGACAGTTGATTGATTTTTGTCATTTATTCAGTTGAATACTAATAAAAACCAACAGCAGCAGCCAAAGCAAGAGTCATAGCTATATATTCTAGAACATGAGGATGTGGAAAGTTTGAATATAAAGGAATAGAAAATTAAAGCAAAGAGTAGCAAATAAAAGAGCTGGTGGAGCTTTGTTGAAATTTAACAAAATAGGCTTTAAGGCACAATCTCTACTTAAAATTAAAAGGGCCACATCATAATGATATTTTTTGCCAATTTCCCAGAAATATGTAATGATTATTTAATAAAGTAATAAATGTATTTGTACCTGATAATATGAATTTAAAATATAGAAGCTATTAATTTAATAACTTTATTAATTTAATAGTTATTATTAATTTAATAAAACTAAAAAAGATAGACAAATCCAAAATAACAGTGACACATTTTACTAAATAATTGCTAGATTATATAAACAATAAAAATATAGAAGTTTGAACAATATATTTTTAAAAATATATCTCTTGGACATATGTAAAATGCTAGCCATCAAAAATACAGTGTAGCATTTTTTTTCAGGCACATATACAAGAAACATTTAGAACTATTGACTAAAAATAATGACCATATGTTAGACAATAAAGTAAGTCTTACAAAAATGCCAAGAGATTGAAATGATACAAATTTTTTTCTAACCATAATTCATTATATTTGAAATCATAAGCAAAAACATATTAGAAAATGCCCATATTTATTGAATATAAAAGTAGTTTTCTAAATAGTGTACCTATAAAAAAGTCATAGTAGAAAATAATAAAGTTTTGAAATAAGTGACAATAAAGTAACTACATACCAGAAGTTTTTTGATGTACTGAAGCAGTACTTAGAGGAACACTTAAACATTTTTAAGTGCAAATACTAGGAAAGAAGAAAGGCTGTAACACTAATGTATTAAGCACCTCTTCAGTATATCATAGAATGGACAATAAAATAAAATGAAAAAGTGAGGAAAGTAATAAGAGCAGATATTAATAAGACATAAAATCAAGAGAATCAAGAGAGTAAAAGTTCTTAGAACATAATAAAATTGCTAAATCCCTGGCAAGACTTACAGAGGAAATTTTTAAAAAGGAGTCACAACTAGCCAATGTAAGGACATCAGAAATATAAAAGACAGTGAGAGAATGTTATAAACAATTATCTGCCAAATTTGAAATGGACAAATCACTAGAAAAATACAACTTACAAAACTGAAATCAAAGAGAAAAGTTGAGTAATCCTATAAATCTTTTAATCATTTTAATTTGCTAACATTTCTCTTTAATTCTTTTGTAACTATTTTGCATTTTTCAACCATACTTGTAAGCAAAATACATGTGTCTATAAATAGTTCATGTAATTCTACATGTAATGGGAAAAAAAGAGTACAGACTAAAGAAACCCATGAAAAGAATGCAAATGATACCATAATCAGCAAAAGGCACAACATCATGGGACACGTGCTGCACAATATCTTTATTGCTACGAGTTTATAAACTGTGAGACATCAAATGGAAAACTTGCCACAAAATGCATTAACTATAAAACTTTGTGTGGTTGGCTCTCATGTGATAGTGCCCATCTGTTCCTGAAGCAAAGGAAATCCTTCAGAAGCCTTTTAAATCATAAGAAAACTTTGCAAGTAAAATAGGAGTAGTAAATGAAACTCCTTGTAAAGTTGAGTTCTTATAACCTGATTTATCTAAACTCAAGTTATAAATCTACATTTTTTATATAAATACATAAACATGTAGAGGAGTACTGAAGTACAGCCAGTCTTTCCTACGTTTAGGTAGGTAGTGGGGTTGCTGTATGCAGTGGCACAGAATGAAGAGGGGACCATGTATGATATAATCTAATTCATGTGAAATAACTTAAAAATAGAATTGGATATATGATATATAATTAGTGAGAAACCAAGAGTTTTGTAGTAATTTGCAGATTTTGATTATGAATATATAAACTAAAAACCCAAATTATCAAGGTGTGTTTGTAAGTTCTATGAGAGCAAGAACAAAGTTCTGAGGAGATAAACAACAACTTACTAGCATTGGATTGATCAAAGATGAGAGATTGAAGGGGGGATCAGATAGAAGATGATTAAACTGCAGGCACCTATTTTTTTTAATATTCCATTTTCTCAATACAAAAAAGTTCACATGTTAATTTAATCATGTCATATTATGTCATTTTTTTCACATTACTGCAGGCACCTATTTTTTTTAATATTCCATTTTCTCAATACAAAAAAGTTCACATGTTAATTTAATCATGTCATATTATGTCATTTTTTTCACATTAAATGTCTTATAATTAAAAAAAAAAAAAGACAGTCTTTAAAATCAAACTGAACTAGGGGTGCCTGGAGGCTCAGTCAGTCGAGCGACCAACTCTTGATTTTGGCTCAGGTCACAATCTCAGGGTCCTGGCATAGAGCCCTGCCTGGGGCTCCATGTTCAGCAGGGGGTCTTCTTGAGGATTCTGTCCCTCTCCCACTGCCCCTCCCCCTGCTCATGTGTGCTCTCTCTCTCAAATAAATAAATCTTTCAAAAAAAATTCTAAAAAAATTTAAAAAGTAAAATCAAACCAAACTATAAATTTGAGTCATGGCTCTTCCCCTTACTAGTTTTATCCTTTGGCAAGTAACTAACATATTTGGGTCTCAGTTTTCTCATCAGTAAAATGAACATAAGAATAGCAACTGTTTTGGAATGCAGAGGACTTAAAAGACATGGTATGTGAAAATCACATAAAATGGAGCATGACTCGTAGTAATCAATCACCGGTTGGTAGCAAATTTTATTCTCTCTGTATAGAGGAGAAAACACTTGAAAGCCATTTAATCAATTGGGATTTTGGAGGCAACTATCATTCTAATCCTCAGACCTGATTTTGATCAATTTAAGAAATAAAACAAAGATGGAAGCCCACAATATCCCATTTATCACAGATAAAACCAGGTTAGATAACGTCATGAAAGCCAAATAAGATCAACAAAGGAGACTACCCCTCAGCCTGAACCTTGGAGCATCCCACCACAGGACATTTTAAGTCTTCAGATTCAACACACTTGTTTGGGTCAGTAACCTGAATGGAGAAAGAAATAGTAACGGGATGAAATCCCATGCACCAGACTTCTGGAGCTTAACCCATCTCACTGAGAACTGCGAACCAATTTTGGCTCCCACCAGCTAAGTAACTCCAGTCAACTAGATAACTCTAGGGTAGTAGTAGAGGTGGGAAGGTGCCACCAATGTGTGAGGGAAAATCGTTCCTCAAGAAAATCAGATTTGGGAAAATAACATTCTCTTCTAACACTGTCCAGTAGTTTTCAAACATTGCATTAGAAAAACTCGTTTTCTTAAAAAAGTTTAATCTCAAGGCAAATCTTAATACTTGAAACCTTGAAACCACTTTATGTAAAAGTTAATCTTAAGGCAAATCTCAATAATAACACTACTTAAATAAAGGAGCAAGGAGGAGAGGAGAACCTTTTTTATTCTGGGTCACAAATCTCATTAATCAATACTAATTAATCAATCATAGTCCCTACTTAGTTTCTATTAAAATAATGCTTATACAAAAAAGGGAGGCAAAGTTTATAAAATACAAATAGCACACATTTTTAATTATTGAATTTATTTAATATATTTGAATTTCCTTTATTTTGGTTAATATATATATTAATCTTATTCTGGAAACTGCAGTGAAAGTACATTCCAATTAAAGTTAACAGACAACACTCTGGTTTTTTTTTATTACATCACTTATTCCCCTGTAATACTCGCTTTCCAGGCAGAAATTTTGTCATTTATTTTGGTGTAATATAACCCATAGTAGAAACTGCACTATTGGGTGCATATGGTTACAATCTTATGCATATGTGGAAAAATCATTTTTCTTTTATTCCATACAGCTAAAAATCATCCACTGACTTCAACTACAGGCTTTGAGGGAAAAGGAATATAGCTTCACTAAAGGAAAATTTATAATAAATTTCAAAAATGGCCTGTTAAAGAAACTTTTCTTCTCTTTAGCAATTTGTAGATAAGCAAAATTTATCTGTAGAATTATTAAAACTCATACTCAGGATTCTATGATATATATCCAAATTTATGATGTTATCCTGGTTTCACCCTGAGAAAAGCATCCTAGGAGCAAGAATGTCTTTGCAAGTCCGTAAAAATGGATTGTGTAAGAATAACTATTTCTAGTGGCACCTGTTCCCAATATCAACAAGCCAGTGGTTAACAGGCAATTGGAATTTTTCCCAACATATTATTCTTAGAATCACTATCTTGGCAATATTGGCTTTAAAATCCCTGTAAAGCTGGCCATTGCCATATAGTGACTGTTGCAGCTCTTGTCATAAGTAAAGTCGTATATGTATGTGTGTGTGTATATGAGTATAAATATACATATATATATATATAGAGAGAGAGAGAGACAGAGAGAGAAGGGGAGGGAGAGGGAGATGTTGTGGGTAACAAGGATGACCAAGAAAATTTGGTTCTTTTGGTAGTTGGCATACTGAAAGGTGAGCGCTGATAGATCGGCCTGTCCATTGTCGTGTTGAAGCTGTCAATGTGGTCATGGAAGGGAGAAGTGGGGCTGTAGACAGGACCCACCATGTATAGCTCTAGAGTTTGGTCTTCAGTATGTACAAGGATGACAGAGAGGATGGGGAGATAGGTGTCTCACGTTAGCATATACAAACGCAAATATCTGACGGACAGCACTCCAGCTATGTTTATATGATGGAATTAAATAAAATTATTTCATAAATAATCTATAGTAAAGGCCAAAGTTAGCCAAATAGACCACACATTCAAAAATAGATCATTTGTGTAGTTAAGGTGGTAATAATAAATTTTAGCCTATTTAATTTGATCCCAGTGAAATGTTTGGTTACAATGGATTATATCATGTTTATTGCTGAAAAAAATGATTTTAGGATAAAATGATTTATGTGCTATATTTAAACAGACATGAACTGAAATCCAGAATGGAATTTCCTACGTCTAAAGGTTTGCACATTAATTTTTTTATATTACTTGAATTTCTCTAAAACATATTTAAATTATGTATCTAAACTTTGATAAATGATGATTTTGTTATATAGTTGCCTCTTGGCTGGTGGCAACTATTATATTCTTCGCGGGAATTAAAGGGAGTGCCCGTAGGCCTGTAACACTTCCTTCTAGAATATACTTTCAGCTTCATATAAATAAACACAATGCAGTAGTTTACCTTCTGTACCCCTATGCCTCTCCATCTGAAGTTCTGAGAGCTTTCAGAAAAATACACATAACTTTCCAGTTTGTTGTCAACACGGATGCGTTGCATTTAAGCTTAAATTTAAAAGGCACTCTAAAGAATAGAGATATTTGCTTAAGTCTTCCTCTAGAAAGAGGTGTTAATCTGCTCATTCTGAAGAGTTCTCTGGTTTGTGCCCTCAACGGCAGCTGGTTTTGCTGTGCACAGGAAGAAGAAAGAAATCTTCTCGTTGTACTGAGCATATGTGAATAATTTCCCTATATCCTCAGGGTGAGAGAAAGCAAGAGGTTATACTCCAGATATTTCCTGAAGAATTTGGCCTTTAGCTCTGACCAAATCTTTCCCCAGATATAGCACTACGTTTAGGGATATACAGGATAATACATAGTTCAGATTCATTTCTGCTTAACTAGTTTGATGTAGACTTCCCTGAAAACCTCCCTCTTCTTACTCCTCTCCATAACTTTACAGCAGTCTGCCCCTCATTATACATATCCCTAAAGAAATGTTTAGTCTTAGGAAAAATACTTGACATTTTTTCCAGGGTAACAGAGAAAGCTATACGGAAACTTCACAATACGAAGTGGGCAAAAAATCTGTGAACGTCAATTGACTTGTGAAAGAAAATGCCTTAGATTAGTGGGGCCTGAGCTACTGGAGGAGGTAGCGGAATAGGAACCAGAAGCCGTTTAAGCTGTTGTCCTGAGAACACCAGCCCAATGAAGATGAACCTAGAAACAATGTTCATTACATGATTTTTTTTTTAAATCAGAAATGAGGGTGTATATGAATCTAAACACTTGGTTTGTATAGGACGATAAAAACACAGAACTGCTCTGGAATCGATTAAGCTAGAATTCACACCTTTTTTTGTATCAGGTAGTATACCACTGAGCGCCAACAGAGGCAGATGGAGCATGGTTTCTGCTCAAAAATACACAATCTGTTCAAAACTTTTTATAGTATAAAAAAAGGCTCTGTCTCACTCTTAAAACTAATTTAAAGCACCTTTCAAAATGCAAAGAAGCGGGAAGACAACACAAAGGATACTAATTAGTAAAGAAATCAGGACAAATTGAACATAAGGAGAAGAAATGGAAAGAGACAGCCAATGGTGAATTTTAGTACACCAAGTTCATCCTATAAATCCCCGCCATAAAATTGCAAGAAGTGGGCCACAAATCTGACTATGACTATTCCAACAGTCAAAACAAAGTGGGAAATAACGGTCAGCTTTGTCGTTCACAAATGCACACACAGTAAAAAGCATTATTCCGAAGAACACGAGTTGGCAAATGCAGGCTCATCAGCAGGCTTATCTGTGGCCCTGTAAGGGTGTTCTCGAATGTCTGTTCTCCTGTCAGGAGAGAAACAGGGGGGTAAGTGCATTTCCCAAAGCTCTATGTGCATCACCTGCGCTCAGGTGGTCCCGAGAGAATAATCTCTTATTTGGTGTTGGGGGGGGCACTCAATCTCAGAGAAATGGCTGAGAGAAACTGCACCAAATCCATATTATTATGGTGATGACATAAACTCCAAAGCTTGAGGAAATGATTATTCAGTAATCAATACTTCTCCTGAATAGTGTGCCTAGTAATTTTTGGTCACGTAATATTTTTTTTTTCTGAATGAATAAACAACTGCTCCATATTATTTTCTTCTGCTGCTACACTGCTGTGGCCATTATCAAAAGGGGCAACAAAATTAAATAAAAGAAAAATTAAGAATTAAAAGAGAAAGTTAAATAATCAAAAGGATACATGTTTTGAACAAAATAAAATATGAAAAGAAAGGTAAATAATAAGGTAGTGGACAAAGAAGTAGTTGAATAAATATAACAATGGAGAATAAATATAACAAGAGAAAGTTATAAAGAGTAAAAATAGTATAAATTTTCCATACAGAAGATTTAAAGTAAAGGTACAAAACAAAAGAAGTAAATAATCAAGAAATTCACAAGCTTTGATATTTAAAAAAATAAAATAGTATAAAAAATATATAACATTCTTCATGGTAATGAATTGAAAAACTTTTTTAAAATGCTGAACTACAGAGCAAGACTTGCTCTTAGTAAATATGGGAAAAATAGGCAATGCAAAAAGGAAGAGCAGGTGACAGGAGTCCCAGGAATATGCTGACTCAGGGTAAAGAGTCCCAAAGCAGACAGGTCAGAAACTCTCTTCCTTTTGTCAGAGTTAGTTGCCTGAGGGGGCTTGTAGACCAAATGGTCCTTCAGAAGTAGGCAGTTGTTCAACCAAAGGGAGAAGAAATTGCTTTTACTACCTCAGTCACTACCAAATTATAACTTATCATTCTTCAATGAGCCCTGGCTATCAGTGAATTGTAATTTTTGCATTTGGGAAAAAATTAAGGAAATGGGACAATTAATACTTTTCATCTTGAGATGTTCCCTCAGTACAAATCATCTTTCCCTTTTTTTTCATTTGCTCATATCATGTCTTTACAACTCTAATGTTCTTGGGTTGTGGACACACTTACTGATTGCTTAATTGATTTTTTTAAGAAACACATCGGGCAATAATTGGATTTCGATCTGAACCCATGTGACTATCAGAAGGAATTTTTCATCCTTTTTACTTTTCTTAAATTTAATGAGAAGAGATGGATTAGACTGGATTTTGAATCCCGAATGTTAAAATTGTATGAAAAGCCTCAGAAAATTAACAGATTTAGGACATATAAAAGTAAATACTCCTATTAGGTAGCAAATTTAGGAAACGCATCAATCCATGCTTTTGCATTAAAATATTATATATATTAAGAAAAATTTTGAGACATTTCATGAGTAGTAGATGTGATGGTACCAGATATTGTTTTACTTCTTAATTCCAACAAATAATTCTGCATGGATTAAATCTATTGTGATACAATTACATGATAATGACATTCGCATGCATATAAATTATTTGCATGTATGTAAAATGAAGGACAGATAAATAAGTTTATATAAAATTTGTGTTGGTGTTAGAGTGTGAAGACAAGCTAGGAATTTTGAGAGCTTTTCTTCAGGTACTGTGTAGCTAGAGTGTTTATCTTTGTTAACCACCATACCTCTAACTAATAAGTTTACTGAATGATCTATGTATATGTTCTTGCCCTTGTTCAAACAAACAGGCTAGAGCTTGTGGTAACACGATGACCTTACAAGTACAAAATACACACTCCTCAGGCATATTGAGACGTTAACTGTGATAAGCAGAGAGCTCAGCCTTGTGTAATCTGTCAACAAACTAATAAATTACTTTGGTCAAGGGAGAAGGAACTTCCTCCCCTTGACCATCTGCACAGGGGAATAGGTTAGTAATTAGGATTCCAACAAAACTGAAGGTTTTGACAAGATAAGCAACAGTTTAATACTTAAAGTTAAGGTCTAATCCTTTTAGGAACTGATTAACACACACTTAACTTTTTTTGGCATTCTATCTGTAAATATTACGAGATTACTAAGAAATATGATCAAGCAACAGGAATGTCCATTTAGAGCCCTACCCTGAATTCAATATAAAGTCCTGTTTCCACTGACGTCAAAAGGAGTGCTCTTTCTCTAACGGAACCACACTCGGGTGCTTTCTTGATTATTAAATAAAACCCAAATTTACTTAACTCTCTTGCAAAGGATTAGTTATTTAAGCCCTTTAGCATATATTTTGGCCATAAAATTGGAGTCAGGAGACCTGGATTCCTATCTTAGTTCTTATACTTAAGAGCTATTTGACTTTAGGTAGTACCTCTTTCATCAAGAACACCCAAAATACTTTACCACAGCAACTTGTTGGACAAGCTGACCAAAAAGGAAGGCAAACAGCCTATGATTTGGTTGGGAATGAAACAGAATGTCCTGTTCACCTGCTCTCTTTGAAATTTTACCTAAAATTCACCATTAGGCTTCTTCTAAAAATCAACATTGAAGTTTGGACCACAAGCTGATAGAAGTAGGTTGTGAAAATTCTAGAGATACGATTCTTTATCATGTGATATGCCACAGTGCTGTGTTCTTGGTTTACCTTTATGCACCTTATCCAATGTTCCAAATGATTCACCAAACTATAGAGACTTCCTAAGGAAGACCAGAATTATTACTGACTATATTCCAGGGCCTATTATAACAAATGCTGTAATATATATATACAAACTGAATGTCTTTTGGAGAATTTTTTAAAACAGCTTAGATTTACTGATGAGACTTTAACATGAGACTCATCAGTTGTTAGGATAACCAATATTGCTAGGTAATGGGAAGACTGAGCTTTGCACAGAATTATTTTTTATAAACAAACACAGCTTTAATTTTATGATTTGGAACATATCTTTTTTTCAAAAAAGAAATTATTAATCAAGAAAATAAAAATTATAGTTTCCATGAATTATGAGATAGATAAATCAAAGTCATAAAGGCTATAATGAAGTACGATTACACATACAGATGTCCAACTATGATTGAGCTGTTTTACAAAGTGCACCAGTCCCATTCCATGAGTTTTCCTTTGAGCACAAAAGAGACAGTGGGTATTCAGAAGAATGAAGGAAAGGCTTTGGGTAAAAATATATGAAGACATCATTCATTGTTGAAAATTATACATCTAGGACAAAGAAGACTTCAGAAAGAATAATGGTTATCATCTAATTTAGATAAACAATTTCTATTTTTATGAAAGTATTCACCTTTTGTTAAAAATTACCAAGAAGGTCAAATTCAGTTCAGTGTGCCTGTTACATTTTAAGGCCAGCCATATTTTAAAGTATTTCTCTGAATGTTAACTTTTCTTCCCTCATTTTTTGTATCTTTAAGATTTGCCTTTCTTTTAGAAACTCTCTGCCAAATGTGTTAGAAATATGAGCGTAAATTATAAGACATTCTATCTGTGTTTAGACATCTGCTCTTTTTCTGGTTTCCCTGGGAATTGGAATTACAGTATGTCAGATTCTCCTTCTTGTCACCACAAGCTTATTCTCATTTTTGTCCATGACAGAGAGAGCCGAACATGACCCCAGAAGAAACCACATCAACAACCTTAGCCCACCTTCCGTACTCCTTGTCTTCTACTTGGGGGTAGAAATTAAAGCTTCGCCCTAGCTTCTATTTGTTGTCTTCAGAATAACTGCTAGATTCTCACACTGTTCTCTTATGTCTCACTCTGTCCATGAGTCTTCAGATGCCCTTCACTGCAGGGATATACTGGATTCCAAAGGTGCGCCTACCAGTTGTTCTCTTCTTACTCTCACTGGAGAAGCAGCAGGACAGAAATTCAGCGTAGGTCCCTATACAACCTAACACTAGCATTGCTCTAGAAATGGAGTACTGAGTACCAGCCAATGACAGAAATGATCTTCCTTGTCCTTGGGCTAGAGCATTGTGTTGTAACTAGTACTGTTGCCTACATCATGAGTGAATATGCCATTTGCTACATTCCTAAGCAACCTCTTCATTTAGGCCAGGTTTTCAGCAGATGTAATACCCCAAATCTGTAATTATTCTGTTCTATATTCTCTAATCTGAATTTATCATCTATGTTATTTAATCTACTCCACGTTACATTAGGCATTGTGCTACACTTCTTATATATAATTTTGATTTTATTAATCTCCATTCACAGATGAGGAAGCTGAAAATCAATGGAGGTAAGTAACTTTTCTAAATTCTCAAACTAGTAGTGAATAGAATTTGATTGAAAGCCATTTCTATCCTGCTTGAAATTCAGTTCTCTCTCAATATTCAGAATGCTGTATAATAACTCAACATACAGTAATGAATACTGTAGTTGAAGTTCCAAAATGTAAAGGAAAGAAAGAGTGACTAAATTTTTTTTCCTTAAACGAAGTTTAGCTAAGTGCTATCTAAGGGTCAAATTCTCCCTTATGGCCTGGAAATATAATATTGAGCAAGGAGAAAAGCCCATGCTTCCCTGGAAGGACATATTTCTGTCAGCTCTTCTCAGGTATTTCTCCGTGTTTCTCAAAGTCTGCCTTGTCACTGAAGCACTCCAGAGACTAAAGCTCCTTTTTGCAGGGCCCTATGGGCCCTTCATTGGCATCTGTGCTTCTACCCATCTCTTCTACCCAGCAACAAACTTTGGGTCTATCTTTCTAGGTTTATATTAGAGAAATAAGTCCGTAAAGCCCAGAATTTGTCACTTATAATTGTCCCGCTAGCTGTCCTTTGTTCCATTCTTTTTTTTTTCCTTTGCTCTATTCCAAGGAAGATCTAGGGTCAAACATGTCTGCATTTTGAGAAATTTTTTTCCCTCAAAATCCAACTATAGAGTGTCAGTTGTCATCTCCTAAAAGCATTTTAAAGTCAGGTAAAATCTTGACTTGACAAAATCCCTGATACCTTTTCAAATATTCTTATTTAAAATCCTAATATCCATTCCTAACCCCTAGTGCTGAACGTACATAATAAATTTTCAAGACTCCCCAAACATCCTCA
Organism: Eumetopias jubatus; assembly: GCF_037043125.1. NCBI lineage: Eukaryota > Metazoa > Chordata > Mammalia > Carnivora > Otariidae > Eumetopias > Eumetopias jubatus. The sequence goes on along the minus strand of NW_028274809.1, from coordinate 167,158,297 downwards.
GGTTTCCAAATAGTAACTAAATTTTTTTAAGAGTGACCCAGGTATATGGTTATACACAAAAGTTTCTGATTGGTTTGTAATTCTGTTATTGAATCTTTTATTAATTTATTATCCTCCTCAGTCCTGGACCATTTTTGTTCTAGGGGCTCTAAACAAATTAAATCAATACAGTTTCTGTATCCAATCTCAAGAGAACTTCCTCCCACTAAAAGTTTGAGATCTGGGCCCGAGTTGCAGGCAATCTGCATCCCTTTTTAGTCTTTCATTGTTTATTTTAAATCTCAGAATGTCAACTCATAAAATAATGAGGCATAATTATATGTTACAAACCTTAGTTGTAGAATATTGACTTAGGAAAATACTGCTTGATTTACATATATCATGCAGTACTACCAAAGATATATTTTATTTAGCTTATGAAACATCAACAATATTGAAAAAAGCTAAGATACATGCTTCTACATAGCCTTGTAATTAATTTTCCTTTTAACATCTGAGGTCAAATTCCAAGCTTTTGTATATTTTTCCCTCTTGAGTAGAGATTTAAATCACTGTTTGACTTTATTTGCTCTTCATCATTAGATATTCTCCTTAACAAAGGCACCTTGCCTCACAAGCATACAGATATCATCATTTAACCTGTAACATAAATTGATATCTGGGACATGTCAACTGAAAATCGTAGTTATTTCCGAAAGTTGCAGGTGCTATGAAATGCAGCCAACTGGGATTCATCTTCCAAATGACACTGAGCGTGACAAAACCTTGCAAGAATTACTTCCAAAAATGTTTAAAAATTAGAATTTGACAAAAAATATATTTACCAAGTACAACTGAAGTTTAAATATCGTGACCTTATTTTTAACCCTAAACAACATAAAATTTTCAAAACCATTTGTGCTCATCTATATTGTTCCTGATAATTATCTTGGCAGGAAGAGAATTTGGAATGAAAATATTTGAAATCTGGAATTAATCAGGCAGCTTACCCATCTAAATTCTGACCATCTAGATAAAGATTTTCAAGCGAAGTTATTCATATTAACTGGTCAAATTCCAACTAGCTCAAGTTATCAAATAAGATACTATCTTCTTTTTAGCCTTACACAAAACATTAAGTATAAATATTTTATCTCAATTCCAATATTGCCTACACGTGTACCAAATGTCTAAATCAGGATAAATGTTAATAAAACTGTGGAATGTTCAAAACCCCAGTATGCTCTGTTCTTTGCCAATCATAAGAAATTGCTACACTCTTTATAATTTACTCTATGTCTGAAACACAAACATTTATACATAGTTTCTTTACCAAATAGGGCTTGCCTGTAAAGATTATATATTGGGGTAACTTTATTTGGAAAAAATATGATGATAAGAGCCTGTTCTATTTTAGTACTTCCTGATCTATCCTTGATTTTTATTCAGCCATGAGAAGTTTACATAAAAGACAGGAAGAAGCAATAAAGCTTTAAAATTATAAGCTACAGAGTAATCTAAGTCTAAATTTAAAGATTAATAATATAACTGTGATCATAAATTCAGCCATTTTAACTTAAAATCTTTTAGGACCAAATACAAGCATAGGATATTGAATTTATTTTATACAGTGTAACTCCCATTTTCTTTATCTAAATTTCCAAATATTTCAGGAATTTATACCAACAAATTTGAAACCATAGGTGATGACCAATCAGGTTGCAATGAGGAGACAGAAGTCAAACTAATCATTTTATTTCTTTTGCTTTTTTAAACTTTTTATTTAGAAATAATTTTAAACTTGCAAAAAGTTGCAAACAGTACCAAAGAGTTCCCGAAAATCCTTTACCAGCTTTTCCAAATGTTAACAAATTACATAACTATAGTATAATTATAAAAATTTAGGAATTAATGTTGATACAATACTATTAACTAATCTAGACACTTTACTCAAACTTACCAATTGTCCCACTATTTTTTGTTGTTGTTGTTCTGATATCCAATCCAGGAACTGTGGTTGCATTTAATTTACATTTCTCCTTGAGTCTGAGTCATTCATTTTTTGGCAAGAGTAACACAAATTAGTTGCACCCTTCTCAGTGCATCATATCAAGTACATGATGACTACATCTCATATTAGTGATATTAACTTTGATAACTTTGTTAAGGTGGTGTGTGCCAAGTTTTTGCCCCATAATATTATTATTTTCCACTTTTAATAAGCAAGTTATGGGGAGATAGTTTGAAATTTTGCAAATATCCTATTTCTCATAATACTTTCCCCAAATAATTTTAGCATACATTGATGATACTTGACTAGAACAGTTACTACAGTGTGTCTGCAAAATTATGATTTTTCTATTTCTATGATTCTTTATATATTCAAATTGTACTATAAGGAAAAGTTGTCTCTTTTATCTTAAAATATAGCTATTCATCTATCTGTCTATCATTTATTTATCTATCTACCTATCTATTATCTATCTACCCATCTACCTTACTTATTGTTTGTTTATTATGTTAGTGCAAACTCATGGATACTTACTATAAAACATTACTATCATTATTATTCTGTGGCTAAAAATGTCCCATATGTGGGCATTGGTAGCTTTTTGGAGTTGGCTTCTGAGTTCTTTTGACATGGCACTTTTTTTTTTTAACAGCTTCTTCTTCTCTGCAATCATATGATTGATGTTCCAAATTCATCTTATACTTTCTCTGACTCAGACCTAGGAGCATCATTTCCTTTTGTGGGAAATGATATTATAAATGAATTTCTGAGCACTAGATTTGTTCATTGTTATTTGGTTGTAATTCCTTTTAGTATATGCTGCACTAGGAAAGAAATATATGTATGCACACATATTCACATACATCTGTATCGACATCTAACTGTGCATATTTAAAATTTTTAAAGATTTATTTATTTGAGAGAGAGAGTGGAAGAGAGAGAGAGAGAGAGACAGAGGGAGAAGCAGACTCCCCACTGAGCAGGGAGCCCGACGAGGGGCTTGATCCCAGGACCCTGAGATCATGACCTGAGCAGAAGGCCAACACTTAGCCAACTGGGCCACCCAGGCACTCTTTTAAAATTTTTAGATTTTTCTTTTGACACTCTCCAACAGGGAAAGCAGGGGGGCAGCCTTGTCACTACTGGGTTAGAAGTCTAGCTCTCCAATAGGTCTTCATTGACACCTGAGCTGATGAGGGGCCCGTAGTTACTTTGGTGTATATGTGACAATTCTAGTTCCCAAATAGGTCTCCACTGATACTTCTTAGGCTTTGTGGAGAAGAAGCTCCTCATTACTGCTTTTTCAGTGGCTTCCACTGACACCATAGAGGGTGTAGCCTCTTTACTTCTGGGGGTGGTGAAAGTCCTGACTGACCACTAGGCCTCCTCTGACAATACCCCAGCAGGTAGAGGGAAGGTTGCTTGTTACTACCAGATGGGAGCAGAAGTCCACCCTTCAGGAGTATTTTAGAGTTTATCTTATATAAATGTGTACATTTCTTATTTTGTTTGTCCTAAAATTTTAATCTTATTTCTTGTTGATGTAAATGGAGTTTTCCTTACCACTGTGCCATCAAACTGGTTATGATTTATGTGTATGGAGGCCATTGATTTGTATATGTTAGTTTTATGTCCTGCTACCTTATTGAAAATTTTGGGCATTCTTCCCCTGTTTTTTATTTAGTGGAAATGTCTGTGTGGATTACCCATTAAATAAGAAAGTGACTTTAGAACTAAAGCATATGTATTATATCATGTTAAGAAAGTCTCTAGAAACTCCTATTTTCTTGAATCTTTTTTTGTAAATCAGGAAAAAGTGTTGAATTTCTTGAAGACTTTTAGCATCTAAGAATTTTTATATACCTTATTATTATGTGAGATATTAATGGAAATACTAATATTGAACCAATCTTGAATTTCTGGAACATATTCAACCTTGTCATGGTATATGATTTTCTTAATGTGACTTTGAATTCTGTTTGCTAATATTGTACTTAGTATTTTGCATCAATATTAATAAGTAATATTGGTCTGCAGCATTCCTTGCTTGTAGTATCTTTGTCAGATTTAGTTATCAATAATATATTTGCTATATAAAAATAATTAGAAAGTGTTCAGTCATTCTCACATGTCTAGAACAGTTTATAGAGCATTCAGCTGGCCAGATTTTAGTCAGGTAGCCTAGAGTCATTGAAGTAACAATAACCAGGTTGATGTAAATCCCAGTAGAGAAACTGGGACCAGCAGAATCTTATAGAATCCTGACAAACCAGAATCAACAGTGTTCCAGGAAGAGAGAAATTTCAAGCTTATCTGACTGAAACACTGAGGAAAACACTATATGAGCACTTGTTTGAATTAAGGCCTCTGAATGATGCAGATTCACAATAACATGGCAGTTTATATCTTCTTGGATTACTGTACATTTATACCAACCAATTTGCATTAAAGAACAGAATCTGATTAGATAAGACTCTGAAAAAAGTAAAAAAACAGCTTTTTCTTTTCTGTTTTATACAAAGTTAGGGCCACATCCTCTGTACATACTATGGGTAACAACAGGAACTCTGTTCCTGTATTCAATTAGAATTACTGGACATAATTCCAAAGATACAAAACAAAGATAATAACCAAACAAGCCTTCATTCTCACATGTCTGGTGACTTCATGGATCATATTTAGCACACTGACAGTGGGGTTTACTAACTTCCCAGAACATTGGTTTCATCATGCATAAAATGGGAAAACTAACAACCTGTATTAAATATGATATATGAGATAATTTGGGTGAAAGTAGTTAATACTTAGCTGAGAGCAGATGTTCACTATGTTGTTGTAGATTCTTAGTTTTAGAGGTTCTACTTGAATCAAAAATAATTAAAAAGTCAAATAACTTGAGAAGAATATTTATAACATATCTCAAAGATATTTAATATGTTTATTATATGACACATTGATATATATTAATTTAAAATTTTGGAAGACTACATAAAGAAGTTATGACCCCAGACTCCCTCTAGGTTAGGTACAAACATTTGTCTCCTTTCATTTCTGTCAGAGGAGAAGGCATTTACTTTCATAAGAAGATTGAAAGAGAGGGGATATGGAGTCAGTCCCCACTTATAGCAGTAGGTGGAAGGGGGTAGTGATTAAAAATGGAAAATCTCTATATTAATATATAGTCTCCAGCCCCTTTCCCCTTCGGGATCTCTGAGTGCTTATAAGTCAAGATTTTATCTTCCCTCATCTAAGCCTCAAGTAGGAAATTAGAGGGAGTTCTTTGGAGGAATCTGGCCCAAGACAAATGACACAGATACCAGTATATGTGGATTTTACAATCAAAAAGCCATATCCACATTTGCTCGTTCTACTATGTAAACATGTAGACTCTGTTGAAATGCTTTGTCCCACTCCAAACAAGTCTCCAATTAACATTTTAGCATCTCATTCTTTTTTTTTTAGATTTTATTTATTTATATGACAGAAAGAGACATAGCGAGAGAGGGAACACAAGCAGAGGGAGTGGGAGAGGGAGAAGCAGGCTTCCCGCCGAGCAGGGAGCCCCATCCCAGGACCCTGGGATCATGATCTTCAGCTGAAGGCAGACGCTTAACAACTGAGCCACCCAGGTGCCCCTTAGCATCTCATTCTTAGAAGTGAATGGATGCACAGGAATTAATAGGCATGAAAGTACATGAAAGGCAGATACCAATGCTAATAAACGGGGGTGGGGGGTAGTGGGAATTAGAGGAAATAGAAGCAATTCTGGGAGTAAAAGAAAGTTGCAAACAAGCAAACAAAAACTGTTATTAACATTCTTAGGAAAGGGGTGTCTGGGTGGCTCAGTAAGCATCTGCCTTCAGCTCAGGTCATGTTCCCAGATCCTGGGATCGAGCCCCACATCTGGCTCCCTGCTCAATGGGGAGCCTGCTTCTCCCTCTCCCTGCTCATGATCTTTGTCGTGATCTCTGTGTCTCTCTCTCAAATAAATAAATAAATAAAATCTTTAAAAAAAAATTCTTGGGGCACCAAAAAAAATTCTTAGGTGGCTCAGTTGGTTGGGTGTCTGCCTTCAGCTCAGGTCATGATCCCAGAGTCCTGGAATTGAGTCCCGTATCAGACTCCTTGCCCAGTGGGGAGCCTCCTTCTCCCTTCCCCTCTGCCTACGGTTCTGCCTTCTTGTGCTCTCTGTCTCTCTCGGTCAAATAAATAAATAAATAAAATCTTTAAAAAAAAACATTCTTAAGAAAATGAACATTTGAGTTGCATGAAAAAATAATATACAATAGAAAATCAAAGAACAAGGAAAAATAAAAAAAACTAGAATAGCTAAAAGATTTCAAAGGATTATATCAGAAACTAGGTAATATGATTAAAAAATGTAAAATAGGAGATAAAATATAAGAAAATTAGAAGCTCAGCACAAGATATCCAAAACTGAACTATTAGGAAATTCAGACATAAGAAACTGAAAAAAAAAAAAAAAAATAGGGAATTGTCAAAGAACTTATCAAGGGAAGCTTGCGAAACTGAGAGTATCCTTTTACAAATTTAAGGGGTCCACTAAATGCTCAGAATAGTTACCTCAAGGCAAATGATCATGAAATTATAGACCCTCAAGGGAAAAGAACAGATCCCAAAGTCTCCCCAAAAGGGAATAAAACAGGGGTGCTTGGGTGGCTCAGTCGGTTGAGTGTCCAACTCTTGGTTTTGGCTCAGGTCAGGTGAGATTGAGCTCCCTCTGGGGCTCTGCACTCAGCATGGAGTCTGCTTCAGATTCTCTCTCCCTCTGCCTCTCCCCTGCTCACACTCACATGCTCTCTCCCTTCTCTCTAAAATAAATAAATAAAAACTTTGACAAAAAAGAAAAAAGAACAGTTTATATAGGAAAGACTAGATTAAGCATGATGTTAGATTCCTCAGTAACAACTAGATGGCAAGTGAAAACAAAGCAACATCCTCAACATTCTGAGGAAAAACAGTCTCCAAGCTCAGCTTCGGTACTCCATCAAGCTATTAATCAGTTATAAGTATAGATCAAGTTATTACATGTCACCTTAACAAAAATCATCTCGCTTGCACTCTTTTAAAGAAAGCTCATAGAAGATATGCTCCCAAGAGAAGTACTTAGAACGAAGTCATGACTTTCAGGAAATAGGAGATTCAATCTAAGAGGGAGATAGTGACTTATCGTAAGGAAAGCTTCAAGATGAGAGTGGTGCAGGCATGCTTAGAGAGACCAGGTTAGATCAGAATAGCGGACAGGAGAACTCAATAAAGCCCTCTTAAGAAAACATATGAACTAAATAATTGCCTGGTGTAGAACTTAATTGTACAGGTGTGAATAAATATTGATTAAAGTAAAATCGTTACATGACAATATCAAAAGATATGTCAGGGAGAAATGTAAGGTAAAAGTAAGCTAAATATACAACTTCCATAATAGGAATTCGGTAGATAATGTGTAAAGCAAGCACCCAGAATGTAGAGATTTTAATATATCATTTAGATGTATAGAGGTAGACCCTAGAAAAAATAACTAAAACAACAGAATGGCCTTTGGAGTAGCTGGAATCAGGATATGCAGCGGAAAGGCAAGGGGCTGCTATTGTTCATTCTAAGATTTATTGAATTATTTAAATATTAGAACTGGGCACATATTAATCAATAAAAATAAAATTTCGGTTTCAAAATAATTTACAAGAGAAAAATATTTTAATAAAAAAACGAGAGAAAAGGACAGAAAGAAAACTAAAAGCTGAAAAAGCAAATAGCAAATATGCATTGAAAAAATTGTCAGCTCTGGGGGCACCTGGGTGGCTCAGTCGGTTAAGCGTTTGACTCTTGGTATCGGCTCAGGTCATGATCTCAGGGTTGTGAGATGGAGCCCCGCATCAGGCTCCACACTGGACGTGGAGCCTGCCTAAGATTCTCTCCCTCTGCCCCTCCCAGACCCCGACTCGCTCTCATGAGCCCACTCCCTCTCAAAAAAAAAAAAAAATTGTCAGCTCTGTTCATGATTATCATATGCTTTTGAAAACAAAATAGTTTTGACTATTAACTGGTATACATCTCTTCCTTCAGTTTCTTTTTTCTGTTGTTGATCTAATTTTTGCATTCAGGGGTTACTATTTTCACCAAGCATATGGGGTGATTACCTTGACATTTCTCACAAGTTTGAATTGCCATTGCAGAGTTCTGACATTTCAGGTTTACTCCTGCCCCTTGGAGGTTTGCAACCTAAAGTGTAAGTTTACATCCCACTGTGTAAGTTGTAGAGAGAGGAGACGAGATGAATTATGTGAAGGCTTATCTGCACATCTGTACAACTCTAAATGTGTAATTGTGGTTTTTGGCAGATGTCGGATGGGATGGAGAGAGAGCTAAGTCCTCTTCTTTCCAGTTGTTTTTAAAAACATGTGCCTAGACACACACGAATTCATTTATATACACTTATATATAGATATAATTGTGTATAAATAATAAAATGTATATATAATAAATGCTTAATTATACTAGTATATATATTTTTTGTCCAAAGACCACCCCCTTCAATTGTCAACTTGACTCTTCTTCCTTCTTTCCTGTTCTTTTCCTCTCACATCCCTCACACACCCCCATCCACGAAATCTGTATTAACAACTTAGTAGATATTATTCCCTATTTTTGCCTGTAGCTATGCAACGTTATACAAGAATATATTAAGACAATATACATATCCTTATATGTATATACACACACATATGAGGGAAGTTTTGTGATTGATTTATAAAAATGATACTAACTGTACATGTTTTTCTTTATTTTCTTTCCTCACTTATTATTAAATTATGGAACTAGTCTTAAATTGGATAAGTTATTCTTTCAGGGCCTGCATAATAGTTTACAATGCAAAGGTACTATTTTTATGTAACCATTTTCCTATGAGTCCTATTTAGAGTCCTATTTTACTGTTTACCTTCTAAGAACCAGACTGAAATAATGCCGTAATCTTTTATTAATAATTTAATTAATAAACTATCTTAAACTAGTTAAATTAAATATTTGGTTCAATGATAATTGATAAATATCACCTTTTTATTATATATCATTGGCTAAATTCTTTTCTCCCTCTCTTTTTTAGTATAAATGTAGATATGCTCTCCTCTTCTGTGTTTGAAAAGAAAGACAGAATTCTGAATTAAGAGAATGAGGTAATATTGACTGAGGAACCTTTTAAAGGTGTCACTGGGAAGCCACTGTCAAAAAAGGCATTACAGAAAGTGGGGGAGAGGCAAGATGCATCTTCTGGGACTTCCATCCAAGCTCGGCTCTAGTTCTGCAGCTATAGAATGAGGATTTCAGTTCATTTGGCCTGTAAACTATACCACAAATATTTTACTCTAACAATACTCCCAGTGAAACTAATGTTCTTTCCGTTTTCCTTCCCCTCCCCCCTTCTCGCCTGTCCTCTCCTCTTCTTCATTTCCTTCCAGCCTGCTTTACTTTCTCCTTTTTCACGTTTCCTTCCTTTCCTCTTTCCCTAGATAATTCAGGTACTTTTCTCCATCCCTTTTCATACAATCTTCGTTTAGCCTTGCCCTTTCCGCTAAAAGAAAGGGTATCATCAACTTCCTCCTCACAAGTGTTTTAGAGATTAAAAGTTGTGTCAAATAGATTCCACATGACACATACTTAATTCCTTCCCAGATGTATAAATTGCTGAGCAGCTGTATCTGAATAATGACTTATGTGATGACCAACCCCTTCTCAAATTAAATGTGTATTACATTTACCTCCTTTCCACAGACAAAAAAGCCATCATTTATCTACTGATAGAAAAAGAAGTTGGGGAATGCTAATGTAGAAGCATGCCAGAAGCTGTCTGACTAGAGCTGTAAGAATAGTAACTGTTAGTCCACGCCAGGGAAGGCCCCAGAAGTGGCGGTGGGTGGGAATAAAGAGAATCTATGACTAAGAGAAAGAATCCAGATGACTGAAAGGCTAGCTTGAGGGGAATAGGGAGAAAGTGATACCACAAGGAAAAGTGAAAAAAAGATATCTGGCATGCAATCAACTCAGGGAAATACAGATCAAAAAGGTAGAGCTAAAATTTAATCAGGAAGAGCTGAGGAGGTATAATTTTGCAAAGGGTTACAGGCTGGAAGTTGAGGAAACTATCAAACATGATCCAGTGTAGTAAGAGGACCTTTGAGTGTCAAGTTAGGGTGGCAATTCAGTGAACAGTTTTAACTAACTTCGGAGGTGTGTGTGCCTGAAACCCAGATGGAAGAACCTTCCAAGCTAAAATGGCCAGAAGTTAAAAACAATGTAACGTAGGCAGCCTGGATATCAATCCAATTGAAGACCAATGCATTTGGATTCATTAGCTGTCTTCCAGGTCGGTATCAAATGAATCCTCCATTCATTCAGAAAGCAGAGATAACATCCTCATACAATGTACATTTGAACCATCAAGTCTATTTTGTACCCTTGGCATTTGACAGAAAATGACTTGAATGATTTATGTTGGCATGCTGATTTATATATGACTATGGTGTCACTAAAAAAGAACCCTACTGCTTTCTCCTTTTTGTGGTGACAGCATGAATGAGAGCAGCGGCACAACTAAGGACCTTTCTGTTGGATACGAGGTCTACTTAAAAAAAAAAAAAAAAAAGAAAATTTGATTGTTATTGCTTTCTAAAAATGAGCCACACCACCTAAAAATTCAACTTTAAAGCAAAAATCATAACTTTTTAAATAAAATTATAAAATTTCAAATTAGAAACATTGGTCACTAGCTGATTAAGAACAGGAATTTATGGCCTAAAGGTGTATTTAAGAAGAGTGTTTTCTATGTGGGTAATACAATTGATGGGAGCATTTGGCTAATAATGGGCACTTGAAGGGTGCATGCATGAGTCAATAAGACTTCTTAATGTCTTCTCTTAATGGACCATTACTTTCTATTTTGAGGGTTATCAAGGCTGCATTATTTATTTACTTATATATTGGATTTAGAAAGTAAGCTCTCAAAGCCTAGCTGAGAATAGCGTTTATTGAGTACCTACTCTTCTAAACTCTTAAATATAATGCGCTCATGACATGGCCCTTCCCTTCTAATAGCATGATTATATACTGTTTTTAATGTACTTATTATTTTTCTATTTGATAATATAATTCTTTAATAGCCATATGGGAACCTCCACGCAGCTAGTTAAACCTGGAAAAACTCTTAAAGGGAGCAATGTGGGTGAGCTTTTTCTCCCTTGAGCCACAGGAGGTTGTAAAGTTCTTTTCTTTCTGTTAAAACTCATTTCCCTTCCTGGTTCCCACTTTGTCTAACATTTTATTGTAATGTTCCTGGAATCTATTTTGTAGACTTTTTTTTGTTGTTGTTGTAACGGTGCACTGCAGTTTCCATTTATATTGTTTTCTCAATGAATTCTTTGCCTTTCAGAAAACAATTATACTCAATCTTTTGTGTTATGATTGTGCATCCTTTTGCATGTACTAGATTAATAGAAGAATATAAAGGATTTAAAGGATCAGGACTTCACAATCTTGGGACTAAATAATGTTTACATTTTTAATTTTGCAAAAAAAAACCTGTGATTTGGGCCAGAAACTGTCAAAATAATAGAATTTTCAGCTTTTATAATACTATCTCTGGGAAGCTTTTCCCAAGAGCCTTCATCTCCCACTCAGTTCCAATTTGTAACCATCTGAATCTTATAGACTTTATGCCTTGGTAGGCTTTGTTTGATTCTTTGTAGTTCCTCTAATACTGTGCCCTGTCTTCTGCCTTCCTGCCATTAATCAAACAATTAACAAATACTTTGTCCACTCTGCTGAGCTGCAAATGCTATACAAGACAGTAAAAATTCAATAAGTGCTTTAAAGGGACGTAGAGTCTAATTAGGGAGACAAAAATATCTTAAATGGATCCATTAAGTAATTACCACCGTACCAATAATAATACCTAACTTTCAGAGTACTTACTTCACACTAATAACTTTGTACACATCATCTCATTTAATGACTCCAAGCCCAGAAACTTGCCTCTGAGCTCAGGGTTCTCCCTTTATACACCATTAAGGGATCTTATTACTGAATAGTACAGGGTATTCCCCAGAGTAGTGCAGTGAAGGAGGATAGATATCAGTATTAGATGCAACAGCCAAGGCTATATGGGGGGAACAAGGTGTGGATTATTATCGAAAGAATTCATGAACATTTGCTATCAAATATATGAGAAAGTAGTGAAACATGGATACAAATACATGTGTGTTTCAATGATTACCTTTTAAGGACAAAGCATGGGAACACTTAGCTACAGAAGAGCTGTATCTACAACGTCTGAATACAAGCTCCTCAGAGTATGGCGCTGCATTTTAAAAAGCCAAGAGAAGTCTCAGGAACACTTAAACGACCACGCACTAAACAAAGGAAAAGATGCAGTGTATCTTCAAGGAAAATGGTCATATGAAACCGCTTGACTTAATGACAAATTGAAATTCAGTTAAGATGATAAAACAAGCCCCAAACACACATGAAAATATGTGAGACAGGAATCTATTGGGTATATAAACAGAACCAGAAGCAGCCAGACAGAGCTTCATAAATTAAGTGATGGGGTTGTCCATCAGAGAGAGAATGAGTGTCATGGTAGAAGGCAATAGAAAGAAGATGCTTTTGAGCATCATTTTAAGAAGAGATTTTAAAAATAATAATAAAAAAAAAAGCTAAGTGGTGAGCGTGTGTTGGTAAGAGGCAAAGATCTTACCTAATATAGATGGTGCATGAGAACCACCAATCATCATCAATGGAAATGCGAAGTTAAGGCATGTATTTTGTTCTGCTACCCACAAATGCTCATGAAAATGTTACCTAAAGGAAATATTGGTGTCTGATGACTTTTAACCTGCACTTGAAAAACATTTTACAGATGTTTAGTTAAGAGCAGCTAAAGAATATTCTAAATTTGAGTGGCATTTCCTTTGGACATTTCTGTGTTTGGTTAATGTTGTATCTGGAGTGTTTTCTAATTTATGTCACCGTGCCAGTTTACTTGCCAGTTTCAGAAGTTCACAGTCATCCTGACTTTCGCCCTCCAGACACACATCCTTTCATGTTACAGACCTCTATTTGGGGTCCCTCTTGTCCTTGCTGGAACGCTCCTTCCTGCTGTTTCACAACAGCTGTTCTTCGCTGGTGGTCTCTGCTGCTCCTGATCCCTCTGCATTTCCTCAGAGCCAAAGGACAAACAGGATAACAACTTTCTTTTTCCACTTTTATTTCAATTTGAATTATTTGGTAGACTTTGAGTCTCTTAAAATCATAATTCAAGAAAAAAATTGTGTTAGAAAACCCTCAAAAGAAGACACGATGAACATAAAATATATTCTTTGAGAAGGCATCTTTGCCTGATCACAGCTGATCCAGATTAAATTCCTTATTCAGTTAGGCTGTTGTTTGAAACTATTCACAACTAATAATAACCAGATAATAGTAAAACAGTGTAAAACGATTCTTTGAACTATGCATGGGCTTTAAACAGTATCTTGATGAAATACCTCAATAGTTTATGATAATGCTACTATTATCATTAGTATTATTATCATTCTTATTGATTCTTCTGAGAAGTCCAAAATATGCATTTGCTCAATAACTTATCCTTGAGAAAGATTAAAAGGAACTCTATTTTCCCCTGTTTAGGGATGAATAAACTTGAACAAGGAGAAATCAGACAACTCTCTTTACTCTTTGTTATAACTCAGTTCGGAATCTAGACATTCCAGAGCAGGATAAGAATTACAGCTGATCTCTAAGGTCCAAGTGTTTTTCCCTTCCTCTTTGGGAAGTCAGAAATCGCTACCTGTTCTTTTCTTAGAACCATTAAATAATACATATGATGTAGCCACATATATAAAGGTATCCTAAGAGTAAAAATCTGACTTTTATGACAATAGACAAAAACAATATCATTTATGAACAGATGTGAAATAATGTCTCTGCTTATTTGGTATAAAATGAACACAAGACAAAAATTCTGCAATATGAGAGAGCAAATATTTTTAGGTTAAGGAAAAATATTTTTCAATATAAAAATTCATTAAATATAGGAAAAAAAGGAAGAGAAACATGAAGTAGGATAAGGAAAACAAAGGGGTAGATAGAGAAGAAGCAAAAGATAGGATTGGAAATAATCACCCGTAACTTGATCTTCATGTAGAGATGCATCCTCCCACAAATTACAGGAATTAACTAACTGGTCATTCTTTACATGTTCATTCACTCAGTGGATATTGATTAAGTGTATTCAGTCTCCTGGCCCCATGCTAAGTGCACAGCATCCCCCAAATAACCACACAAATAAGTTCTTGGATTCCCTTTCAATTATTCTTGAACCTGAGTTAAAACTAGTGTATCTAATCAGTGATTCCCAATAGCAAATCCCTGAATCTGTACTAGTCAATGAGAAGGGTTTTACATGGTTTCACAAACAATCAAAATTTTGTCTATATTATGAATGTACATAATATTATATACATATTATTTTATACATAATATTATGAATTTTTACTAATGGTATGTTCTTCCAACTTTTGGTGTAAAAACAATCTTTATTTTATAATAAATGGTAGGATTTTTTAAAATTTCCTTTCCAGAAGAAATTAAAATTTGATAACCTTAAAGGAAAAATATATTTAAAAACCTGGCTTAATGCAGCTTCTAGTTTAATAGTGGAAAAATAAAAACAATTTCAATACAGTGAAATAAATCCTAGAAGTGAGGATATGCCACTGTGTTGGGAAAGAGGAAGAAGGTATGGTCTCTTCTGGGGTCAAGGGAGAATCTGAAAAGGAGATGACACTACTCTGGCTCATGAAAGATGAGTAGAATCCATTATTTAATGAAAGGAAGAATATGCCAGGCAGAGAGAACAATGCAAAAGCATAAAGCCGCAGAAGGAAATGGGCACTTCCCAAGAATGGCTAACGGTTTGATATGGCAGGAGGAAGGGAAGGGAAGGGAAGGGGCGTGGGGTGGGGAGTAAAGCCAAGATGAGTTCTCACAAAGCTCCTTATAAAATGCTGATTTATGACAAGTTTGCATGTTAGAGAGGTCATACTGACAGTGTGGAGGGCAAACTTAAGAAAACTAGACCAAAGTTTAAGAGAACAAGTGGAGAACTATCGTAATAGTTCAGTACAAAGGATGATAGGGGCCTGAACCAAGGCATCAGAAAGGAAATAAAAAGTATCCAAGAGCTGTTCAGAAGGTAGAACACATAGGAACATGCAATGAAGTAAATGTGAAGATTGAAACCCTGGCAGATGAAATGTAGTCAATAGTAATTGTTGAAGACAATTTTAAAAAGTTAAGTCTACTATAAGCCATATAGTAAATAAACTTCAAAGAAGAAAGCTTGTAAGGGCAGTTTTAGACATACCGAGTTTAAGGTCTGTGGAATATCTATAGTATGTCACTATATGTCCCGTAGTTAGAGTGGAAGACAATAGCAGAAAGACCTTGAGTGGCCTACGAAGAGGTAAGAGGTAGAAGTAGTAAACATCATTCGGTTTTATACGCTTGCACTTCTCAGATATTCTAAGACACAAACAGTTGCCACCTCTTGCTATCCCATTTGTAGTAAATTAATTGCTATAACTCATTAAGCATTATGTTTATGAAAGATCTTTGCCTTTGAAAGGCCAATTTAAGTTCAAAATCATGAAAACATTTTTTTATTATGTTCAGTTAGCCAACATACAATACATCATTAAAATTTTTTTAATATCTGATAATATCATGAGTTAGATAAAAAATGCTTTGGAAATTATGAAGAGATTCTATACGTTTTATCTCCTGAATCATCAGAAACCCATAAAATATGAAACAAAAGCAATATCATTAATTACTAATAAGTAGCATTTAGCATATGCTAGCACTTGACATATATTAAATAATTTAATCTCACATTTTTATCGGGTAGGTGTTAATATTATCCCCATTTTACAGATGAGCAAAGTACAGCGCAGATAGCTTAAGAAAGTTGCTTGAGTCACACAGCTTCCAAATGGCAAGTTTTGACCCAGGCCCTCTATGTTCCTAACCACTTTGCATTCCATAGCGACTACACACACACACACACACACACACACACACACACACACACACACACACACACAATTTGTTCCCGTTTTAAAGATATGGAACTCAAGTCAAATTTTTTCTGTTGCTTTTCTATAATTTTAGACAAAACACTCAAGTTCTGCATAAAATCTGTTCAAAGAAAGTGGTATTAAAAATAGTTTTTAATAAAATTATTAGAATAGGGACAGTAATGATTTACTATTTCCATCATATAATTTTGCTCTTGCCATTTTTAAGTGGGAAATTAGCTAACATTGATGGTGATATTTGATTTAATACTATAACTTAATATATTTCTTAGTATAATTGAATTAACCTTTTAACAACAAATGCACATTCTGTTTTTTAATATGTGTTTTCATGTCTGAATGAAAGTGTGATTATTTTCTTCCCCAGGCATTCAATACAAATCATATCTTCTAGCATGGACTTAGTCTTTGTTATAAAACAATGTGTTAAATCCCCCATTAGTTTTAGAAATGTAAAATTTAGTGACAGAAAATGTAACTATGATGCAATAATTTTAATTGTTTTGAAATGTCTAACAAATGTTACGGAAATCTAAAAGACTGTTTGAAGAATCTATCCTGAGGAAAGAAATGATCAGTTGGAATGTTTAGAAGTAGTATAGAGGTATTTTTAGCACAATTATTTGTTTCTAAATGGAGAAAGAATTCTTTTACATTTTAATATAGTTTATAACCCAAATCTTGATGAATACAATGAGTCTAATCAGCAACTGCAGACATTTCACAGTATCATTAATGATCAAATTTGTGTAAAACATAATTTACTTTTGGTCCCTTAAGAAGAGAAAAATAGATCCTTAGTTTTGATAAATAAAGTACAAACTAATCGGGTATTTATTATATCAGGAACTTTTATTCTTTTTTTTTAGAACACTTATTTTTATTCTTAGTGTTCACACATATCAACTAAATACATTTTCATCACAATCACTCATTCACAAAAATGCACCTGTATTGTAAATACCAGACTGGTAGAAAAACTTCTGTTTAATCTTGGGTGGTCTCTTTGCCCAGGTTTGATTAAATATGTCTTTTCACAACAGGTGACTTTTTAATTGTTTTCTTATGGCAACCCATTTATTCCTCAGGCTTTGTTTGGCTTGCATTAGTTTTCAGAGTTAATGACCATGTGTGAGAACATGCTGAGTACAGGTGGCCAATGGCTTTGCAGAGAATGTGGGTGTTACAGCAAATGCAGCGGGCAAGTGATTTAACTTTACCAATTAATACAGTGGTGAATAGTTCCCTAACCCTCAAGGCCTTTCAATCAGAAAACAAGCTCAGAATAGGCACTTGGTAATGCAAGTATGAAATAAAGAATAAAGCAGCTTGTTCTTTGTATTTATTGGGCTTCCTTTCTTTAGTGGGCTCTGAGTCTTTTCCCTTGTGCTGCTTAAGGGCTCAAATCAACTTTTTCAGAGTGGCTTCTTTTCTGTGTGGGCAGTTCTATTAGTAAACTGGGCATTTTCCTCCCTCTGACTTTTTGTATCTTATTGTTCTTCTGGAAGCCTGTCAGGACAGCAGTTTGAGTTCCTGGGGCTGCCTTGCATTTTCTCTTAAGCAACAGACATGGGAATTACAATAATGAGGAGCATTGTGATCCCTAGTACCCAAGATAAATTCTAGTTATTAGATATCCCCAAGATAAATTCAAATGAAGTTGAATTAGTAGTAAAATAATTATGCATAGGCAATCCTGACTGAAAAGAACCAAAAGGAAAAGTGAGACCGTTGGCCTACCTTGGCTGCCAGAAACTAGCACCAAACACAGAAAGAGTTTTCCCGCTGGGCTTGACATTTTTTTTTCCCTTTCTGACAAAAGGAACATTTGTTTGCAATTACCTTAGGTAAAGGAAATAGCATTTGAAGTTTTGTTTTCCAATTGGAATGACCCCAGTGACCAGCTATGAAGACACTTGGAATATTTGTTCATTCTTGGTTAGGTATGGATGGGAGTGGGGCAACTTTAACAAATGCAAGTGTCTTTGCCAACTATTTGTAAATTTCAAAATTATGCAATTACAAATTATGAAAAAATATATATACTTAAAAATGCTTCAAGTGAAATTTACTGAATTCAACTACAGTACTATCTCAGGATTATAAAAACCCTTTGTGTTTTGTGATCTGTGCTACATTGATAAGTACCAATGAACATAGCACATTTCTACAAGTGTCAATATGATGACCTGCCAAAAATGGGGGAGGGGGAGTTGTAGACAATGCCTACAAATAGTTGAACTTAATTTAAACCAATAAGAAAATAAACAAAAAACATGGGTAATCTACTAGGAAATCTATGTTGTACTGCATCTCATTTCCTTTCAGCACATCAACTAATTCCTCTATTATCAGAGAAAAAGAAGTGGTTGGAATTTTATTGGCCTTTCTTATAAGTAATCAAATATCTTCAAAATGATTTCAAAATGTTGGATTTTCGGATTTGACATTCAGATTCTTCATCTGTGACCAAACATTGAAACTCTGAATACAAATAGTATTTGTACTATTTTAAATATTAAAAAACATATATATAGACTTGAATTCTGACTTGTATCAGTTAACTTTAGAGGTTACTTCTTTAAAATTGAATCAATATGATTTAATGGGGAAAAGAAGGCTTTACTACTAAAATACTCTAAGAAAAACCAAACCGATTTTCCACCTTCTACCACCTCCTCCCCTCTTTTTTTTTTTTAAGATTTTATTTATTTATTTGACAGAGAGAGACACAGCGAGAGGGGGAACACAAGCAGGGGGAGTGGGAGAGGGAGAGGCAGGCTTCCCGCAGGGCAGGGAGCCCGATGCGGGGCTCGATCCCAGGACCCCGGGATCATGACCTGACCCGAAGGCAGACGCTTAACGACCGAGCCACCCAGGCGCCCCACACCTCCTCCCCTCTTAATTCAGTGTTACATGAACTATACCTGTGCTTCTGAGTATACTCATTTTCTACACAAAGGAGTAAACAATAAATTGAGAACAGGAAGGGGTGATTCTTCTCTCCCAGTTTTCTGATAGGAACATTTCTGTAAAGGCTAAGTTAGAACATCACAGCATTGGGGCAGAAGCCAAGATCTCTACTTCAAGCTTGGAGGTATTCACTATTGTGACCTCACATGTTCAAAGTAAAAAAAAATGTTTTCTTCTACCTTGTTCATAATAGCTTATGTGTACCTCTCAATGCCCTTCAGTATTCACTGCAGTAAATTGGGAGCCAAAACACTCTTGTCTTGAAAAACAGTTAATAGAAATTTAGGTTTCTACCAGAAATTAAATGAGAGCCGAGTGTGAATCAGGGGCAGGAGAGATTTAGTGGCTGAGCTGAACACCTGGGACAAACATGTTTTAAGTGTATTCTGCCAATTCTGTCCTAGACCTTCCTTCCTCAATTCTACAGTTTCTTTGATTTTTTTTTTTTATTTCCAAGTCAAATGAGAAGACCTCCAAAACTTTTCCTTCTTTCTCAGGAATGAGTTAGTTAAAAAAAAAAAAAAAGATTGATTTGAGAGAGAGAGAGCATGCAGGGGAGGAGGGACAGAGAAACCAGCAGACTCCGCTCTTAGTGCAGAGCCTGACTTGGGGCTCGAGCCCACGACCCTGAGATCACCATCTCAGCTGAAACCAAAAGTCAGGAGCTCAACCAACTGAGCCACCCAGCTGCCCCCATTTTTATTTCTTATTGTTCTTTCATTTTTATTATAGAATTTACTAAGCAATTTCCTCTAAAAACTTTAAGTCTTTTGATGGGGATTTTAGTAATTCTGTAGGTTGAAAAGATTGATATCTTTAGAATACTGAGTTTTCACAGTTAGTAATATATTTCTCCATCGTCTTCATTATTAACTTTCAGTAAAGTCTTAATGTTTTTTATTAAAAGGCTTATCTATCTTTTGTCAGATTTATCTGAATGCTCTTTGTTTTGTTACTATTTTAAATAATATTTTCTAGTCACATTTCCTTTTCCTTTTTTAAAGATTTTATTTATTTATTTGACAGAGAGAGAGAGAGAGAGAGCACAAGTAGGCAGAGTGGCAGGCAGAGGGAGAGGGAGAAGCAGGCTCCTCGCTGAACAGAGAGCCCGATGCGGGGCTTGATCCCAGGACGCTGGGATCATGACCTGAGCCGAAGACAGACACTTAACTGACTGAGCCACCCAGGCGCCCCTAGTCACATTTTCTTAATACAGTTGATGTATAAGAACTTCAGTTGATTTTCTGAATTGATTTGTGTCCAGCAATTTTACCAAACTCTTTTTGTAATTCTAATAACATACTTTTATATATTGGTATTTTGGTTGTTTATTGCTTCATAACAAACTCCTCTAAAACATAGTGGCTTAAAACAATAATTATCTTATTATATCTGACAATTTTGCGGGCCACTTTGACTTACAGGTTTCCTTCCTCATACTCTGCTAGTCTGTTTTGCTGTCAAAATTATACTGACTTCAAAAATGCTCATTGGGGAGATTTCTAGTATCAGCTCCAACATGTAAAGAGCTTGGAAGTTGAAATTCTCACTGTCACAACAAGGAAAAAAAATGAACAAAGTAAAAATCAATGATTTTTCATAGTTCCCTCAGAGAGTTGAGGTCACAAGGCAAACTACCACCTCAAGATCTGGAGAGGTAAATATGTGTAGTCAGAACTAAGACTAGCTTACCAAAAGGCGAGCACATTGAAGACCATAATTGGACTATAGAATAATAACAGTGGATTACAATTTAGAGTGTATAAAGCACAGACCCTATTTTAGAAGGAGTTCTTAAGGAAATCCAAGGACAACAGGGGAGGAAAAGTGAAACAAAACAAAAAAACAAAGAAACCATAAGAAACCAAAGTCTCTGGCACCTATAGCAATATCATGCATGAAACACAGTTTAATTCCCAGCCATAGTCACATAAAGCCTGACAAAAAGCCCTAATTACTCCAGGTCCTATTACTTGATACTTCATGTCTGGCTTTCAACAAAAATGTACATGACATGTAAAAAGTCAAGTAAAAACAGTCTGTGGAGACAAAGCAAACATCTCTGAATCTGTTAAAATAGTTTTGAATTCTCAGATAGGCATTTTAAAATAAATACGATTAACATATTAAAAACCCTCAAGAAAAGTTATGCTGCATGTAACAAGAGATTTAATTAAAGCAGAAGGCAGAACCAAAAATAAAAGCTAGACACAAAAAATTGTTATAACAGTAACAAAAACTACCTTTGATAGTCTTGTCAGTAGACTGGGCACAGATGAATAAAGAATCAATTTGCTGAACTATATGTCTGTCCATAGAAACTTTCGAAACTGACATGTATATTAAAAAATGAAGAAAAAAGAATATAATATCCAAGAACTATGTGACAATTACAAAGTTATAATATACTTGTATATAGAAGTGGCAGAAGGAAAAGAAAGAGAGAAGGAGCACAAAAAATATTTGAAGCAATAATGGATGAGAATTTTTCAAAACTAATAATAGACATTAAATCACAGATCTGGGACTCCTAAGAACATCAAGCACAATAAATACCAAAAAATCTGCATCTAGACACATACATTCAAAGTGAAAAAAATCCTGAAAGGAGTCAGAGGTGGGCTAGGGGGCATACTTAACTTAGAAAAGAAATATATCGGCCTTCTCATCAGAAATGATGCCAGTAAGAAGAGGGTGGAGTAAAGCATAATGTTGAAAGAAAAAAAATGTGAATCCAGAATTCTGCATCCAGTGAAATTATTCTTCCAAAGTGAAGGAGAAGTAAAAACTTTCTCAGGGAACAACTCAGAGGATTTTCCGCCAGCAGAACTGTCTTGCAAGAAATAGTAAAATAAATTCTCCAGGGAGAAGGAAAATTACATAGGTCAGAAACTTGGATCCATGTAAAGGCGAGCATCAGAGAAGGAATAAATAAAATTAAAATGTTTATGTTTCTTATTCTTAATGATCTTCTAGAAATCTGTTCAAAGAAATAATAGCAATTCTATTAGGTGATTGTGGTATATGTATAAATTAAATAACAGCAATGTGTTAAGAGACCGGAGAGAGGAATTGGGAATACTATATTATAAAGTAATTAGTTTGCAGTAGTTGGGGTTAGATTAGTTATAAGTATATATGGAAAAATCTAGAGCAACTGCTTAAAAATTTTAAAAGAAGTATAATTGATAGACTAAGAGATGAAAGAAAATGGAATCATATAAAAGTTATAACCAAAGAAGGCTAACAGTAGCAAATGCTGGAAAGGGTGTAGAGCAACAGGAACTCTCATTCATTGCTGGTGGTAATGCAAAATGTTACAGCCAGTTGTAAGACAGTTCGGCATTTTCTTACATAACTGAAAATACTCTTACCATATAATCCAGCAATCATACTCTTTGGTATTACTCAAAGTAGCCTGATTTTTATTTTTTTTTTTTTGAGTTTTATTGACACACAATGTTACATTAGTTTCAGGTATACATTTTAGTGATTTGACAAGTTTATACATTATGCTATGTTCAGCACAAGTGTAGCTACTATTTGTCCCATTACATCACTATTACAGTATCATTAACTGTCCTTCTCCCCTTAACCAGTTTTGCCCAACCCTTTCGCCCTCTCCTCTCTAGCAAACATCAGTTTGTTCTCTATATTTATAGTTCTGATTTTGCTTTTTGTTTGTTTATTCCTTTTCTTAGATTTTATTTATGAGTGGAATCATATGGTATTTGTCTTTCTCAATCTGATTTATTTCACTTAGCATAATACCCTCTAGATCCATCCATCTTGTCTCAAATGGCACAATCTCCTCCTTTTTCATGGCTGTGTAATATTGCATTGTGTATATATGCCACAGTTTCTTTATCCATTTGTCTATTGATGGACACTTAGGTTGCTTCCATGTCCTGACTATTGTAAATAACCCTGCAATAAAAATAGGAGTGCATATATCTTTTTGAGTTAGTGTTTTCATTTTCCCTGGATAAATACCCAATAGTGGAATTATTATTTCTATTTTTAGTTTTTTGAGAACCATCTATACTGTTTCTCATAGTGACCGCAACAGTTTACATTCCCACCAACCACGCACAAGTGTTCCTTTTTCTCCACATCCTCGCCAACACTTGTTTCTTGTGGTTTTGATACTAACCATTTTGACAGGTACGAAGTGATATCTCATTGTGTTTTGCTTTGCATTTCCCCGATGATTAGTGATGTTGAACGTCTTTTCATTTGTCTGTAGGCCATCTGTATACATTCTTTGGAGAAATATCTGTTCAGGTCCTCTGCCCATTTTTAATTGGATTATTATTATTTTTTTTGGTGTTGAGTTGTGTCAGTTGTTTATATATTTTGGTATTAACCCCTTATTGGATATATCATTTGCAAATATTTCCTCCCATTCAGTAAGTTGTCATTTTTCTTGATGGTTTCCTTTTCTGTGCAAAACCTTTTTATTTTTATATAGACTCAGTAGTTTTCTTTTTTATTTTTGTTTTCCTTGCCTTATGAGACATATCTAGAAAAATGCTGCTGTGATTGATGTCAGAGAAATTACTTCCTGTGTTTTATCCTAGAATTTTTATAGTTCTGGGTCTCATATTTAGGTCTTTAATCCATTTTCAATTTATTTTTGTGTATGGTGTTACAAAGTAGTCCATTTCCATTCTTTTGCATATAGCTGTCCAGTTTTTCCAACACCAATTATTGTTAAAAAGACTCTTTTCCCCATTGTATATTCTTGTCTCCTTTGTCATAGGTTAATTAAACCTCCTTTGTCATAGATTAATTAATCATATTAATGTGGGTTTATTTCTGGGGTCTCCATTATGTTGCATTGATCTACGTTCTGTTTTTGTGCTGGTGCCATACTGCTTTGATTACTGTAGCTTGGTAGTATATCTTGAAATCTGGAATTGTGGTACCTCCAGCTATTCTTCTTTCTCCAGATTGCTCTGATTATTTTGGGTCTTTGTGGTTCCATATAAATTTTAGTATTATTTGTTTTAGTTTCAGCATTTAGAAAAATGCTTTTAGTATTTTGATAGGGATTGCATTGAATCTGTAGATTGCTTTAGGTAATATGGACATTTTAACAGTATTGTTCTTCAAGTCCATGAGCATGGAATAAATTCCATTTGTTTGTGCCATCTTTAATTTCTTTCATCAGTGTTTTATAGTTTTCAGAGTACAGATCTATTTCTTTCATCAGTGTTTTATAGTTTTCAGAGTACAGATCTTTCACCTCTTTGGTAAAGTTTATTCCTAGGTATTTTATGACATTTGGTGCAATTATAAATTGTGCAGGGTTTTTTAAATTTCTCTTTCTGCATCATTGTTGATAGTGTATAAAAACACTACCAATTTCTGGGTATTAATTTTATATCCTGCCACTATACTGAATTTATTACTTTTATTAGCTTGTTTTTTTTTTTTTTGGTGGAGTTTTTAGGATTTTCCATGTATAATACCATCTATAAATAGTGACAGTTTAAAGTCATCTTTACCAATATGAATGACTCTTTTTAATATTTCTGTTCTTTTTCAGTTTTTCACCATTGAGGATGTTGTTAGGCTGTGGATTTTTCATATATGGCCTTTATTATGTTGAGGTATGTTTCCTCTAAACCCATTTTGTTGAGTTTTTATCATGAAGGATGTTGAATCTTGTCAAATGTTTTTTCTGCATCTTGAGATGACCATATGTTTTTTATCCTTTGTTTTGTTGATGTGGTGTATGACATTGATTGACAAATATTCAACCATCCTTGCATCCCAGGAATAAATCCCTCCTGATCATGGTGAATAATCTTTTTAATGTATTGTTGCATGTGGTTTGCTACTATTTTGTTGAGGACTTTTGCATTATGTTTATCAGGGACATTGGCCTGTAGTTTTTTTTTGTAGAGTCTTTGGTTTTGGTATCAGGGTAATGCTGGCCTCATAGAATGTATTTGGAAGCTTTCCTTCCTCTTCTATTTTTTTGGGGGGGAGAGAATAGTTTGAGGAAAATAGGTTTTAGCTCTTTTAATTGTCTGGTAGAATTCACTTGTGAATCCATCCAGTTTAATTTTGTTACTTGTAATCAGTCTGTTCAGATTTTCTATTTCTTCCTGGTTCAGTTTTGGAAGATTGTATGTTTCTAGGAATTTATCCATGTATTCTAGTTTGTCCAGTTTGTTGGCATATAATTTTTCATAGTGCCCTCTTATAATCTTTTGTATTTCTGTGCTGTCATTTATTACTTCTCCTCTCTCATTTCTATTTTATGTATTAGGTCCTTTTTCTTTTTTTATTGATGCATCTGGCTAAGGTCTATATTGATCTTTTCAAAGGACCAGCTTTTGCCTTCACTTTTTTTTTTTTCTATTGCTTTTTAGTATCTATGTCATTTTTTTTCTGCTCTGATCTTTATTATTTCCTTTCTTCTACTCACATTGGGTTTTGGTTTTTCTTTCTCTAGTTCCTTTAGGTGTAAGGTTAGATTGTTTATTTGAGTTTTTCTTGTTTCTTGAGGTAGGCCTGTATTGCTATATACTTTCCTCTTGTAACTGCTTTTGCTGTGTCCCATGATTTTGGTCCTTTGCTTTTTCTTCTTCATTTGTCTCCATGTATTTTTTCATTTCGTTTTTGATTGCTTCATTGACCCATTGGTTGTTTAGTATAATATTGTTTGGTCTCCACACATTTGTGTTTTTTCGTGTGTGTGTGTGTGTGTGTGTGTGTGTGTGTGTGTGATTTATTTCTAGTTTCATACCATTGTCAAACAGATGTATGGTATAATTTCTAGCCTCTGAAATTTATTGAGGCTTATTTTATGGTCTAATATGTGATCTATTCTGAAAAGTGTTCCATGTGCACTTGAAAAGAATGTGTATTCTGTTGTTTGGGATGAAATGTTCTGTATATATCTGTTATGTCCATTTGATCCAAGGTGTCATTCAAAGATATTGTTTCCTTATTGATTTTTCTGCCTGGATGATCCATCCATTTAGGTAAGTGAAATGTTAAAGCCCCCTACTGTTATTGTATTACTGCTGATTACTTTTTTATGTTTGTTATTAACTGCTTTAAATAGTTGGGTGCTACCATGTTGAATGCAAAAATAATTACAACTGTTATATCCTCTTGTTGGACTGATCCCTTTATCATTATGCAATGCCCTTCTTTGTCTCTTGTTTTAAAGTCTATTTTGTCTGATATTAATTGCTACCTTGGCTTTTTCCTTTCTTTCTTTTTCTTTCTTTCTTTCTTTCTTTCTTTCTTTCTTTCTTTCTTTCTTTCTTTCTTCCTTCCTTCCTTCCTTCCTTTCTTTCTTTCTTTCTTTCTTTTTTTTGCATCCATTTGCATGGTGAATATTTTTGCATCTCTTCACTTTCAATCTGTATATGGCTCTAAGTCTGAGTTGAGTCTCTTATAGGCAGCATATGGATGGGTCTTGTTTTTTGTTTTGTTTTATCCATTCCACAGGTCTATGTCTTTTGATTGGAGCATTTAGGCCATTTACATTTAAGGTACTTATTGATAGGTATGTACTTATTGTCATTTTAAAAATTTGTTTCCTGGTTATTTTGTAGTTCTTCTTTGTCCTTTCTTCTTCTCTGGCTCTCTTTCTTTGTGATCAATGAGCATTTATGGTGTCTTGTTTGGCTTTCTTTCTCTTTATCTTTGGTGTATCTATCATAGGTTTTGGGGGTGTGGTTACCATTTGGTCAATATATAACATCCTAAGTAAACAGCAGTCCATATTAATATGACAGTCATTTAAGTGCAAACACATTCTTAAAAACAAAAACAAAACAGAAGAAGAAGGAAATCTTTTTTTCACTTCTTTCCCCTTCTCTTCCTTTTTTACTCCCTTCTCCATACTTTATGTATGTGTTGTTATATTTTACATCTTTTTATTATTATTTTTCTTACGGCCATTCCTTTTCCACATAAGAGGTCCCTTTAACATTTATTGTAAGGCTGGTTTAATGATGATAAACTCTTTTATCTTTTGTTTGTCTGGGAAACTGCTTATCTCTCCTTCAAATCTGAATGATATCCTTGCCAGGTATTCTTGGTTGCAGGCCTTTTTTTTTCCTTTCAGCACTTTGATTATATCATGCCACTCTCTTCTGAGTCACAAAGTTTCTGCTGAAAAATTAGCTGATAGCCTTATAGGTTTTCTCTTGCAGGTAACTTTTTCTTTCTCTTGCTGCTTTTAAGATTCTCTCTTTATCTTTAACATTTGATATTTTAATTATTATGTGCCATGATGTGGACCTCCTTGGGTTCATCTTATTTGGAACTCTCTGCCTCTTGGACTTGGATATCTATTTCCCTCCCTGGGTTCAGGAAGTTTTCAGTTATTATTTCTTGAAATAAGTTTACTCCACCTTTCTCTCCCTTCTTCTTCTAGGACCCCTATAATGTGAATATTTGTTCATCTGATGCTGTCCAAGAGATCTCTAAACCTCTTCTCATTTTTTAGTTTTTTTCTCTTTTTGCTCTTCAGCTTGTGTGCTTTCCATTACCTTATCTTCCAGATTGCTGATAGATACATTCTTCCAAATGCTCAAATCTACTGTTGATTTCACCTAGTGTGTTTCTTTATTTCAGTTATGGTATTCTTTGTCTCTGATTGGTTCTTTTTAATGTTTTCTATCTCTTTATTGAAGGTCTTACTGAGTTCTTCTATTCTTTTCTCCAGCTTAGTAAATATCTCTATGATAATTCCTTTAAATTTTTTATCAGGCATATTGCTTATTTCTGTTTCATTTAGTTCTTTTTCTGCATTTTGTTGTTGTTCTTTCTTTTGGAGCATATTCCTCAGTCTCTCCATTTTGCTTGACTTTGTGTTTTTCTATGGATTAGGTGAAATGGCTACCTCTCCCAAAGTTGAAGGAGTGGCCTCATGTATGGTGTCCCCTATGCAGATTGTATGTACTTGGTGCCTTTGGTGCTGTCTGGACCTGTGATTGCATATGCTTGTTACTCTTTTAAACCATGGCTTGTCTCCATCTCTCTGACTGTTCTCTTGCCATTCTCTTTATCTTTGGTTGTTCAGTAGCTGTTCAGTCAGCCCTCAGTTCTTCAGAAGTTGTTCTATTAATAGGTGTAATTTGGTGTGTTCCATGGAGGAGATGAATTCACAGTCTTCCTACATCAAGCTTGTCTTGAGCCCAAATTAGGCATTTTAGATGACATGGACAAATTTTGCAATAACTTCATAATTTGTTCATTATTCCTCCCATGCTCTCTGTCAGTATATTCTCAGCACAGCAGCCAAAATGATCCTACCTTGGATGTTCTCTGAGAGCAAAAAATGTTTCATTTCCACAGGACTTGACATATAGATGTTCAGTGCCATGTGTTGATTGAAAAAATTATGCCCTCCTGAGTTTAGCTTGATACAGCCTGTACTTTCCACCTATGAGTCCCCAGTTTTGAGTTGCAAGACTCCAAAGTAGCCTGATTTTTATATGGAGAAAGACAGTTCAATGGAAAAAGAACTGTCTTTTTACCAAATGGTGATAGAACAATGGGACATCTACACGAAAAAAAAAAAGAATAGGAGAAAAAAGAATCTAGACACAGATTTTGTACCTTTCACAAAAATTAACACAGAATGGACCATGGACTGAAATGTAAATTAACAAATTGGACTTTAAAAATTAATTTTTCTCCCATAAAGGAAGATACTACTCAGAGAATAAGAAGGCAAACTACAGACTGGGAAAAATGTTTTGCAAAATATATCTAATAAAAGCCATGCATTCAAAATATATAAATAATCCTTACAATTTAAGAATAAGAAAATAAGCAACCCAATTTAAATATGGGCCAAAGAAACACCTCATCAAAGAAGATACACAATACGGATGGCAAACAGACCAATGAAAAGATACTCAACATTAAATGTCATTAGGGAATTTTAAATTTAAAAAAATGAGATATCAGTACACACCTATTAGAATGGCTAAAATCCAAGACACTGACGAGAACAAAAACAACTAACACCTCCAAATTTTAGTGAAGATGCAGACCAACAGGAGCTATCATTCATTAGTGGTGAGAATTCACAATGGTTCAGTCTTACAACTCATGCCTTGGCAGTTTCTTTCAAAACTAAACAGAGTCATACTGTATGTACCAACAATTACATCCTAGGATGTCTTGAATTGAAAACTTATGTCTACACAAAAACTTTCACATAATGTTTATAGCAGATTTATTTATAATCACCAAAATCTAGAATCAAAGAAAATGTCCTTCAGTAGGTGAATGGAAAATTATGGTATAGCCATACAATGAAATATTCAGTGATTAAAAGAAATGAGCTATTAATCCACGAAAAGACCTTAAATGCATATTGCTAAAAAAAAGAAGCAAGTCTGAAAATGCCACATACTGTATTACTCCAATGATATGACATTCTGGAAAAGGCAAAACTATAGAGGCAGGAATAAGAACAGTGGTTTCCAGGGATTGGAGGGTGACAGGATAAATAGAAAAAATACAGGATGTTTTTAGGGCTGTGAAACTATGATATTTTAATAGTGGATACATGGCATTATGCATTTGTCAAGATCTATAAACTGTACAACACCAAGAGTGAGCCTTAATATAAACTATGAACATTAGTTAATGAGGGGCTCATTAATTAATTGTAACAAACACCACACTAAAGCATAATGTTACTAATAGGGGAAACTATATGGGGGGTGGTATATGGGAACTCTACATACTATCTGCTCAGGTTTTTGGTTAACCTAAAACTGTCCTAGAAACTAAAGTCTGTTTTTTTTTTAACTAATTGGAGAATAAAACCACCTTTTCTATTATTCTTAAGACTACGTTAAGAACTTGGCTGAGCAGTTATTTCCTCCATATATTTTAACTTTGGCCCTGAATTAATGTTCTGCTGGCACATGGACTGGTTGTGATGTCCAAATGGCTTCGTTTACATGTCTGGAGTCTTGGCAAGAATGAATTAGCAGCTAAGCTTATGTGGGACTACTCATCTGAATGGGGCTATATGGCCTTCCCAGCAAGCTGTTCTCAGTGTAGTTCAACTTCTTACATGGTGACCAAGGCACCCAGAGAGAAGATTGCACAGTAGTGGAAATGGAAGCTGCTGGTTTCTTAAAGCCTGGGCCCAGAAACTGGTGTATCCTCACTTCTGCCATATTCTTCACAGAGCCTACCAAGATTCAAGGTTAGGAGACATAGAACCCAGGAAG
This sequence comes from Eumetopias jubatus, assembly GCF_037043125.1. Taxonomy (NCBI): domain Eukaryota; kingdom Metazoa; phylum Chordata; class Mammalia; order Carnivora; family Otariidae; genus Eumetopias; species Eumetopias jubatus. Next base: position 167,127,932 of record NW_028274809.1, on the reverse strand, counting down.
GGTGTCAAACAATTTATGACCCTCTTTAATCTACCACGTTGTTAGTGAGAATGCTAACTTTTATGCCTTTTACTAGCTTAATGAAATTTTCTTCCATCCCTAATTTGATATTTAATGAATTGATGTTGAACATTTTTAAATGCTTTTTCCTTATGTACTGAGATGATCATATGGTTTTTCTTCTTTATGCTATTAATGTGGTGTATTACTCAGTATATAGATTCAGTAACTGTAAATGAATCTCAAGTAAGAATTGCTTAAAGAAGATAAAAGTTTCTTTCTTTTGTATTTAGTAGACCAGGCATGAAGACTGCAAGTATGATATAGAATCTGTTCCAGATTCTTTCTGCATTTTGCCTCCATCCTTCAATGTGTTTACAAGGGTATTGTATGATATCAACATTTTGCAAGCAAAAAAGGAAAAAAAGTTGAAATCAGGTATGCTCCTGCTCCTTCTTATTTAAGAGAACTGAATGGAAGTTAAATGCATCACACCATCTGGCATCCTTTTGGCTAGAATTTAGACCCAAGACAGCATGTGTTTGCAAAGAAGCCTGGGAAATTAGTGTGCTATTCTGGGAAAATACATGCTCACACTAAAAAAATTCAAAATAAATTTTAAAAAACCCCACTGTATTTCTAGAAACTCATATTTCTCGGCAAAACTTCCATTTATATGGAAGAAGGAGAAAATAAATATTGGAACAATAACTAGTCTTGATACATATGGTTACCTATAGGAATCAATTTCCTAACATTAATCCAAGGTTGTATTTCTGTGATAAATGCAGTTAGCTCATGCTGAATCATACTTTTTAACAGTGCTGATTTGGTTTATTACTGTTTAAGACATTTTTTTCATAAGAGAAATTCTTATGAATTTCTATTCTAGTCTGTTTTAGTATCAAAGTTATGCCACTCTTAAAAAAAGATTAATTTGGGAGTAAAAATGTTTTTTAAAATTTCTCTTTTTTTCATATACATTGGAATTACTTCATTGAAGTTGGGTCTCTTTATTTCATGGATGTACTACCAACCTAAAATCATTTTAGTTACTATTTTCTGAGCATACAGATAACCTGTATGAACACAACCTGAAATGAAGGTTGGTTGTTTTTCCTCTCCACCAGATGCCAAGTTGAAGACAGATTTTGGTTGCTTTGTTAGTTTTTCTTTTGTTTTTCTGTCACTTTCTGTTTGGAAGTTTCATTTCCCTCTTATCCTTACAATGCCAATGAAATCCCTTTTTTTCCAGCTTTATAGTGGGAGTCCCTTATATGGGCTCCTAACTCTAGGCTAAACTGTCTCCTTAGGCTAATTCCCATACAACCATCAGAGCAGAAAATTCAAGGTATCCAAGTTCTTCAGTAAGGTCAAAGTAGGTTTTGATGATTGGTTACTTTCTGGATGTCCTTCTTATTTTTATTCTCTGTGGGATTCTTAGTTATCTTGCCACTTCAGCAATGCAGGTATAAACATGTTTAGTCTTCCTGCTACACACACTCCAGCTTTTTAGCTATTTCAAGTGGCAAAGTCTACTTTACTGCCAGAAAGAGAAGTGACAAAGGGCGTCTAGAACACCTCTCTTAATGCTCCTTCATTCAAAGTTTCTGTCATTATATAGGGTCAATTATTTAACTCCCTTATCACATATATCAATGTAATTAAAATTTGCATATTACTTTTAGCAAAATGCATAAGTAAACAATGAAAAAGTAATTAAGTGTAATGTTCCAGGTAATTGCCTCATTCATATCTTTAAGTGAACGTGTTGCCTAAAGAATATATCAGATTATATGACTCAATTGTTCATAAATCTTTTACTGCTCACAGTTGTATAAGCAATGCTGCCTGTACTCCTCAACCGTACATTAAAAAATTCTTGGGGCGCCTGGGTGGCTCAGTCAGTTAAATGGCCAACTCTTGATTTCGGCTCAGGTCATGATCTCAGAGTCCTGGGATTAAGCCCCTCATCCAGCTACACACTCAGCTGGGAGTCTGCTTGAGGATTCTCTCTCTCCCTCTCCCTCTGCCCCTCCCCCTGCTATCTTTCTCTCTCTCTCTCAAATAAATAAATCTTTAAAAAAAAAAATCTCAAAAATGGCCTCAGTGCATGTTTCTCATGCATACAGTTGGAGCTACTACACAGAGCAGGTCCACATTGATTCATGAAAATTACCTTCACCGTCTTGCCTTGCTGCCGGTGATACTGAGATACTCTCTACCTGGCTTGAGTTTTAATCTTACATACACCTATCAAAATCTTTGCTTTACTTGCTATTAATGCCTCAATCACTTTTCAGATCCACTAAGCATATGTAATATCTCATCTATATTACCAAAACTCACTTTCAAAACTTTTCAAAATAAAATGAGTCACAAGACTCATAATCATCGCTCAGTATTGCCCACCTGTCTCTAAACCATATCACTTCTGAGGACAGAGATCATGCTTCAATCACATTGTAATCTCCCTAGGAATCTAGAACTTCACTCATTAGTGTTCTTGTCAATATACACTTACTGAATTCAGTTGTCTTTCCCTCTTTCTGTTTCTGTGAAATCACAGCACAATAAATATAGATTGCTGAAGTTATCCGTGTCAGGCATTGGAGATCTTTTCCACTGACACTTAAACGTCAATAAAATAGAATAAAACAAAAATAAATAAATAAAATAAAAAGCAGAGAGGACACTTTCACAAAACAACAAGAGGAGTTTTATGAGTGGAAGGATTTAGCCTGAAAGGCGGGCGTCTCTGTGGGCCTCTTGGAACTCTGCAGCTGTACTTCTGGCTGCAGTCTACGGTTCCTGAGATATTTTCTAAGTCTGTTGTTGTTATTAATTTGAGGAGAAGAGGTCTCTGTAGAGGAAAAAAATCCAAGATTTTTTGTTTCCTTTTCCATCACTCACAGTCACTGTAATGTCAACACCATTTAGGTCAAATTTCAGGCATTCAAAACGTGCAGCTTCATCCAGCTGCAAGAACTAAAACTTTGCAAGAGCAGTACAGCCTGACCAATAAAATATGTCTGAGGGTGTTAGTAACAATTAGCAGGTGTGTACCTTCCCCAGAAAGTTTTCATATGACATGAAAGGTATGAAGTAGTATACTTGGATTTTATAAGAATTACATATAAGCATATATATATATATATATATATTTTTTTTTTTTTTTTTACTAAAGGATCTCCAAGAACTGGAGTTATTCAACCATGTATATATGTTACAAAGGGGCGCCTCAACCCTCAACCTTCATCAAAGATTCCTTCTTGGATAAGTTCACTGGGCTCTGCTGCCCAACAATCTGTCCTTGAATCCCTTCTCTTCCATTTCCAGGAGGATTAAAATCCTCTTCAAGTTACTTAATTTATCCAGCTTTTGGTTTCTTCACATATAGAGTGGAGATAATGATATCAAACTGATGGTGTTACTATGAGAATTCAACACAGTAACACAAGTATTGGTTCTAGCCCAAGATGAGCAATCATTAAATGTTAGCAATTCTTTTTAAAATTATTTTAGGGGCGCCTGGGTGGCTCAGTTGGTTAAGCGACTGCCTTCGGCTCAGGTCATGATCCTGGAGTCCCGGGATCGAGTCCCGCATCGGGCTCCCTGCTCAGCGGGGAGTCTGCTTCTCCCTCTGACCCTCTTCCCTCTCGTGCTCTCTATCTCTCATTCTCTCTCTCTCAAATAAATAAATAAAATCTTTAAAAAAAAAATAAAATTATTTTATCATTATTAAACTACAGATGGATTGCTATCTTTCTGCCTCTCTCATGTCTTCTCTTCTTCTGTCTTCATCTTCATCATGCTGTCTAGTAGCTTCAGCAGGCAGACTTCTTCTTGGCCGTGAGCCACACCCTTCCTCTTTACTCCGCCAACACCCACACAATCAATCAGGTCAGTAAGGCACTTACAACCCACTTACTTCTCCCCCCCTTTGTTCTCCAGCTATTTCCACCTTACCAATCCCCACATTTCAATAACCCCTACTGCCCAATTTCTTTTCCCATGTTTGTAAACCGAAGCAAGTCACTAGACAGTAGTGACCAAGTCAAGTGACCTCAACTGGGCTCTCACTGTATCTCAGCAAATCTTTTATTTATCATTTGTTGACTCCCTGGTGCATTCCTCGGCGCAGCTGTTCCAAATGTTTCCGCTGCACTCAAGTTCCTAATCCCAGTGCTCCTCCCTCCCCTCTAAGCACATAACCTCACCTCCTACTGGGAAAATTGAAACCATCCCAACCTAAGCTTACCCAATTGCCTCTGCTTCTACTCAAAAAATCTGTGCATCTCTCCCTCTTTGCTTTTGCATTGTTTTGAGGAAATCGTTCCCTTTGCAGGGAAACAGCATCATGCTGTGGTGGAGTGCTTTGGGTTTGGAGTCAAAGTTAAATACTCTTTGTTGACATGGAGTGACCCTGACAAGTTTTCCAGCTTCACAACCTCAATGTCATCATCTCCAAAATAGATGTGCAATTTTCTACCTTACAGGGTGATGGGGGTAATTAACAGATTTTTGGCAGATTGTAAACATTTAACAAATTACAGCTATTATTATTATTTGAAAAGCTGAAGCTCTTGAATAGATTCTTGAATCTATCCTAATAAAGATGGCAATGATAATAATGACGATGATGATAAAGGTAAATAATAATCTCTATGCCTTTTCTAGTAAATTTCTTCCTCAGTTAATCTCTTTTCTTTCTTAATTCTCTAACTCAACCCAGTTCATTGGATATTTCTTTCTACCTTATACATGGTCAAATCTTCCTTTTCCTTTGAAAGAAAAATAAAAAGCCTGCCCTCCTTTCAAGCTAAAAACCCCATTTTTCACACTTTTATATTAAAGATTTTATTTACTTATTTGACAAAGAGAGTGAGAGAGCACAAGCATGGGGAACAGCAGAGGAAGAAAGAGAAGCAGATTCCCCACTAAGCAGGGAGCCCATGGAGGGGCTCAATCCCAGGACTCTGGGATCATGACCTGAGCTGAAAGGCAGACGCTTAACCAACTGATCCACACAGGTGCCCCTCATTTTTCAAACTTTTGACCTGAATCCTTGAAAAATATTCGTGCCCTAGCTCCCATTTTGTCTTTTCCAAATAGTTCTTAAAACTCTTTAATGTAACTCCCCTACCCTACTCCAACTGTTCTTTGAAAAGCCCTGTTGAACTCCCACTCCTGCATACTGAACACCATCACTTCCTCAGTCTCCAGCCTCAGACTCTTTTGTAGCACTTGTTCTGACTCATGCACTCCCTTCTCTGGTTTCTGTAACTTCATACAAATATTGCTCTCTTCTTCTTTCTCTCTATCCTTTACGTGCTATTATTATTCATTCTATTGCCAAAATTTAGCCACTCTTCCAAGTTCAGTCCTTGGCTTTATTCCTGTATTTTTTCCTGAGCGATCATATTAATTCTCATAGCCTTAAGGATTAGATTCTCATAGTGGCTGCTCGTGCTTATGCAATTTTGTGTTCTTTGCCACATGTTTTCTTTTTTCTCCTTATCAATATAAGACTATTTGTATTTTAAGTTTTTTATTAATTTTAGTGATTCCTTTTCTACTTTTTTTAAACTTCGAGCTTATAATTGCCTCTAAATGACTATACCTGGAAGTCCTATCTAAATTAAAATTGAGCATGAAAACATACATTTATCTTATTTCCTGGAAAAATAAGCTTTTCCTTTTAGATCCTTATTTCTATCAATAATTATTTCATATTCCAAGTCACCCAAGTTTGAAATAGTGAAGATATTAAATCAGCAACAATTAATCATTGATCTCTACTCTATGACAGATCTAGGCACACTGCAGTGAGCACGACAGAATAGTTCCTGAACAGTCTAATATGAAGATACACACTGAGCAATTAATACAAGTGTTACCGATATCAGAAAGGGGGAGTGAAATATGCTCTAAAATTTTAGATAGCATTGAGACTTAATTAGTCTGGAAAGCTACTGAAAAGGTGTCACTTAAGGTTACCTGAAGGTAGAGCTATATGCAAGGTGAAGCAGCAGAGAAAGCTGAACAATGCAAGCAGAAAAGACTATTATGAATCCCTTAATTTCTTTTTTAGATATTTGGTTGTTATTTATAGAAATGCAACTGATTTCTGAATATTGATTTTATGTCCCACAACTTTACTGGATATTATTAATTAGTTCTAAATTTTTGGTGGCGTCTAGGACTTCCCATATATAAAATCATGTCATCTGAAAACAGACAATTTTACTTTTTCCTTTCCAATATGGATGCCTTTTATTTCTTTTTCTTGATTCATTACTCTGGCTAGGACTCCCATTACTGTACTGAATAAAATTGGTGAGAGTGGGTACCCTTGTCTTGTTCCTGATCTTATAAGAAAAGCTTTTAACCCTTCAGGGTTAGGTATGACACTAGCTGTGGGTTTGTCATATGTGACCTTTATAATGTTGGGGTACATTCTTTCTATACCCAATTTGTTGCAAGTTTTTATCATGAAAAGATGTTGTATTTGTCAAATGCTTTTTCTGCATCTATGAAGATGATTATATGTATTTTTTCTTTCATTCTATTAATGTGATGTATTTATTGATTTTCTTTGGTTGAATCATCCTTGTATCCCAGGGGTGAATTCCACTTGATCATAAATTATGATCCTTCTAATTGCTGTTGAATTCAGTTAGCTATATTTTATTGAGAACTTTTTCATCTATAGTCATCAGGGATATTGACCTGTAGTTTTCTTTTCTTGGAGTGTCCCTGTCTGGCTTTGGTATCAGGATAATGCTAGGCTTGTAAAATGAGTTTAGGGGTGTTTTTCCCTCTGCACATTTTGGAAAGAGTTTGAGAATTAGCATTTACTCTTCTTTAAATGTTCAGTAGAATTAATCTAAGAAACCATCTGATCATGGGTTTTTCTTTAGTGAGAGGTTTTTGATTATTGATTTGATCTCCTTACTTGTTATTGGTCTATTCAGATTTCCTATTTCTTCCCAATTCAGCCACTCTTTTTTTTTTCTTGATTAGTCTGTCTAAACGTTTGCCAACTTTATCTTTTCAAAGAACCAACTCTTAGTTTCATTAATCTTTCCTGTTCTCTGTTCCATTTATTTCTGCTTTAGTATTTATTATTTCCTTCCTTCTCTTAACTTTGGGCTTAATTTGTTCATTTTCTAGATTTTGAGGTGTAAGGTAGTAAATTGAGATGTTTCTTTTTTCTTAATGTATGTATTAATAGCCATAAGCTTTTCTCTCTGAACTTCCTTTATTGCATCTCATAAGCTTTGATATGTTGTGTTTAAATTTTCATTTGTCTGAAAATATTTTTTTGATTTACCTTTTGATTTACTCTTATAAAAACAACTTTTTGAAAAGTGTTGAGAGTTTTAAGACTCTCCTATTCTCTCTATTATTTTTCTGAAGTTTATTTGAAAAAACAGATACAGAATTATAAAACAGAAAATATACTAGTCATTTGTTAACTCTGATTCAAAACAAAACCACTCTTAAAGTCACATGAATTTGAAAATCTGTTCAATATTTCTTCTAATAATCTCCAGAGATGAAATTTACAAAACAATTACCTCCCTTCTCTAATTAATCACAAAGATAATCAAATTATGTATAAGGACAATATTTATGAAATATTATTTATACAATTGAAAAAGTGGATTATTTAAAAATACTTCAGAATGAAAATGGCCAAGTAAAATCTATATCATGTAATGCTTTGCTGAAATTAGTTAATTATATCCATTGATATCATTATGGTTTTGTAAACACAGCAAATTAAATAGGAATATGTAGAGTTTAGGGTCTCTAACAAATTATCGCAACATTCATTTTTGGACAACGTTATATGTATAGAAATGCTTAGAAAATCATGTGGAATGAAAAATACCTTTTAAGAGATGACTACCCAAGGGGAAGGCAGAGAGGAAGTTGGGATTAGGAATGGTGGTGTAAAGGATTTTATCTCAGCCATAATGATTATGAATGGTTAAAGAAGGTGTGGTATAGGGGCGCCTGGGTGGCTCAGTCATTAAGCATCTGCCTTCGGCTCAGGTCATGGTCCCAGGGCCTTGGGATTGAGCCCCACATCGGGCTCCCTGCTCAGCGGGGAACCTGTCTCTCCCTCTCCCACTCCCCCTGCTTGTGTTCCTTCTCTCGCTGTGTCTCTCTCTGTCAAATAAATAAATAAAATCTTAAAAAAAAAGAAGGTGTAGTATATATATACAATGGAACGTTACTCAGCCATAAAAGAGAATGACATATTGCCATTTGCAACCACATGGATGGACCTAGATAATATTACACCAAATGAAATAAGCCAGTCAGAAAAAGACAAATACCATATGATTTCACTCATATGTGGAATTTAAGAAACAAAACAAATAAACAAACAAGAAGTGGAAACAGTCTCATAAATAAAGAAAACAAACTTTTGGTTGCCAGAGGGAAGAGGATAGATGATGGGCAAAATGTTTTTGAAATAATAATGCTTGGTAATTTTAAACTTATTAACATATATATATATATTAATATGATTTTTTAAATATCATCTGCATTGTGAATAATTGCCTTAAAATTAAAAGATCTTGATTCCAGTCTTACACTGTGCCACTGTAGCACATATTACAGGTTACTATTATCTTTTCAGGGTTGCCAAAATAACACATAAAAACAAAACAAAACAAAACCGGATTTATGTTTCAATTAAATTATGCTTTTTCTATATGTGAAATAAATTCACATTATTTGACTCTTAATTGTCTAAGATCATCTACATTTGTGATGAGCATTAGTCAGCTATAAAGTGTCCTCTGTTAGGAGGAAGCTTAATGAGTGACTATTGTGAAAAGCACATTACCCGTGGTCATCAAAACCCAGATTTCATCCACTTCTGCCATTTATTATATGTATGACCTTGGACAAATCATTAGAATTGCTAGATTTCAGCTTCTTTATGTATAAAATGAAGACTATTAGTATAAAAATTGAGGTGAATTTTAGAATTTGTCCAATAATATTATACTACTTTTTCTATCATAAATATAAGAAAAAGTAAAAACAAACAACACTTATAATTCTCATACTTCCAAAGAGAGAGAATAAAATATATTTACCTTCACTGAGGCTGTAGTTTGGCAGTACTCAAGAACACTAATTCCAGAAATTCTAAGAACAAAATGCAAAGCAGTAGACTAGTGCGGTTTGCATAGTATATACCATCTACTGCACTCCCCATACTGGACTTTCTGAAACATTACACAATACTCCAGGACTGTCTCCAACTAGCACAAAAGCTGGATATGGTGAAATGAGCAGATCCGCTACATTGGATAACCAGCCTTCCACTTACTGCATATGGCTTTGTGCTTAGGCAATACCACACACTAGTTCTCCCTTTCTTCCCAATAAGAGGATTAATGTAGTGAAATTGTCTATCTGGTACACTAGTTCTGCGTCCCTTTTTGCAAGTCTACTCCCAAAACACAAAAAGTGATCACATGGTAACTTTTGCAAGAGTAAATGAGTTATACTGATTGGAGGTCATACATTGAGTCATTTGATTCATGTAAACATCCAATTTAATAAAATATTTATTTCACATCTAAAGAAGTACAAACTAAATTACAAAAGCCTGAAAACTACTATAGCAAGGGGTGATTTTTAATTCTGAATTCCTGGACTAGTAAAATGCTCTTAAGTCCAATTTTGGCAATGCCTGAAACGGCCTCTCTCTTATTAATAATAAACACCTAGGATATGCTCTGTGAATTATTCAAGCCAGTTTATATACATCAACTTATTAAATCTTCATAAAAACCCAATGATGACATTCCCTGCTGTGATCAACAAAATCTCAACTCCATCTCTGCCACTGTGAATAAATTCTAAATCTCCCTCTCTTTGCAGCCCTCTCAAATTTCAATGTCCCTCTGGGAATACATGATTGAGTTAGCCTAAATTATGTGTCTAAAAGCTTAGCTGCAGGGAGTGAGAGATTATCTGCTCCCCATTCACCAAAACTCACATAATAAAGAGTTTTCCCTAAATAGGATGGTAGTTCAGAACTAGGTGGCCAAAACATGACAGACATCCTGACTAGATCCCATCTTTTTGGTTACTCAATAGGTACATGCCTCTAGCTTTCATAGTCATTTTACTGTAAAGACTCTCATATAATACTTTCCAAGTTTCAGACAGTTGAAAATATCTTCTCACACTGTCAAAAGTGAAGCAACAGAGTCCAATCACATATTATCTCTAGCTCAGACTACAGGATCTGTAGGTGATAACCAATCCTCTATTTTTGTCATGATCCTATATCCTACAGTATATGTACTAACTTAGGAATATAAATATGATAAATAAACCCTACGTATACATGGAGAAATAGGTGAAGCAAACTGTCAGGAAAATATGGCATATTCCTGGGCACCAACCATCTTTGTATAATTTGCTTGTATTTAAAAAAAAAAACAGCACATCATGAGTCATGTTCTACTCAGGAAAACTGAAATTTTGAATTCTAGGTTTGAGGAATGGTAGTAGTAGCAAGATTATATTTCTCTTGTAGAGGTGGCATCAGTATTGGGAGTAATAACAGACAATAAGCATTGCAGTAAAGTTGATTTTTTTTTTTTTTGCCATTTTATTTTGAGAGAAAGCCCATTATAGGTTTTCCTATGAGGTAAATTTTGCAGCATATTTTTAGATATTCATCTACAAGTTTAACCTCAAATTTTGTTTTCTCTAATTATCCTATTGATCATGTTAAATTCTAATATTTTTTAATGAATGCTATTTTTCTTAAACTGGCCAGCACATTTCCATTTTTTTAACTATAAAATGACTGAAAGAATTGGCCCTGGAAATGGAAATGGTTGAAGGTAGTAGACATTCAGTGATAAGAATCCAAGAGGGGTTATTTCATATGCATGGATCAGAACACAGTGAGAAAACAACCACAATCAGAGAATCCTTCTCTAACAGTCCCTGACATGCAGTGGGGGCACAACAGTGCCTTGTTATTACCAGTGTTCTCCTGTGCTCAGGAGTTTAAGTCTTTATTAAATAGCTGCTATTATTAAATACAATGTTGATTATGAAATTCTAGAACTGTGATGTCAGCTTTCCTTTTTGTAACTGACTTGTGGGGCCTAAAGAATGAGAACAAAAAGATCAAAGCCCTAATTCTTCAAGATCCCATTGAATAAGTCTTTATCACTTGTAACAGAAGCTTGAGGAAGCAAAGTGAGTTAGCAAAAAAAAAAAAAATATATTATTCATACTTGCAAACATACCCGTTGGTCTTAGGAAACAGTTGAAGGGGCAGTAAACTGAGAATTAGAATAAACTCATAAGATTAGGTTACATAAAACAGTTCACTCTGAACCACTAAATCCTATGGAGATTCTGTCGTCTAAGGAAGCAACTCGTTTCTTCTTGCCTTGTTTGAGGTCTCTGTAATGAATGCCTAAGGCATTTACCCTATAAGGACAAGGCAATTTTGCTTGTGTCCCATTTTTACCACCCCTCATTACTTCTAGACCTATAACTAGAATCCAATTCCAACCTTCTCCGGGAGAAAAGTAGAATTCCAAACCTAGAGGAAATGGTTTATATACCAAAAGTCTCAATTTTTAGTTTGTTAATATAGTGAATAATATTATTTGATTATTGAATGGTAAATTATTTATGGTTTCTTGGGATAAACTACACTTTATATATTTATGGATTTGTTCTCTAAAATTTTGTTATGAATTTTTGTATCATGTTTATAAGGGATATTAGTCAGCATTTTGTGTTCTTGCCATCTTTGGGTTTGATAGCAGTGTCATGCTAGCCTCATGTAATGAGTTGGAAAGTATTTCTTTCTCTTCAATTTTCTGGAAAATTGTGTGCAGAATTAGAATTATATCTTCCTCAGTTTTTTGTTTTAATTCACCAGTAAAGACATTCAATTCAGGAGTTTTCTTTATTGGAATGTCTTAACTACAAATTAAATTTCTTTAATAGACATAGACTATACAAGCAATATATTTCTTCCTGTTTTCAAGATGTTATTCACTTCATTGTTTTTGTCAAATTTCTTTGCATAAAGTTGTTTATAATATCCCCCATTATGCTTTGGATAGTCATGGAATCTCTAGTACTGTTATTTTTCTCATTTCTGATATGAATACTTTGTTTCTTCTATCTTCTTTTCTGACTACTCTGGCTAGAAATGTATTTTTTTTATTTTTAAAATTTTTACAAAGAACTATCTTTCATTTTCATATTTTTTCTGTCATTAAAATTGTTTCTTATTCTATTGATTTTTTGCTCTGGTGTCTATTATTTCCTTTCCCCTGCTTCCATTAGGCATCATTTGTGCTTTATTTTCTACACTCTTAATGTGGAAGCTGTGATCATCAATTTGAGATGATTTTTTTCTAATAATACATGTATTTAGTGCCACAAATTTTCCTTTAAGTGTTGAATATGCAATATTCCCTAAGTTTTGATATGCTTTTTAAAACTATTTAGTTTAAAATAGATTGGAGACATGAATAATTTATAAGTATGTTATATAGTTTCCAAATATCTGAAATTTTCCAGAAATTTTTGTTAATGATTCCTAATTTCATTTTGTTCAGAAAATATCTAACTTGAATCCCTTTAAATCTACTGAAACTTGTTTTATAGACCAGAACATAAATAGAATGTGTGTTTCCTGCTTTTGGACAGAATATTCTTTTGTGTAAATTAATAGGTTTAATACTGTTGCTCAAGTCCAAATGTGATTACTGATTTTCCATCTACTTTTTCTATAATTGAGATGCAGATATTAAACTCTCTGACTTATAGTTGTAGATTTTTCCATTTCTCCTGGACATTCTTCAATTTTAGTATCATATATTTTGAAGCTCTGTAACTAGTTACATAAACATTTAGGTTTGTTAGGTCATTCCATTATCACGCTGAAATGAATTTCTTTAATCCCTGGTAATATTCTTCAGTCTGCAATATACTATATTTGATATCAACATAGCCACTCCAGCTTTCCTTTGATTAATGTTAGTATGACATGTAATTTTGAATCCTTTTTAGTATTGACATGTGTGTATCTTATTATTTAACACAGATTTCTCATAGGCACATATAACTGGGTCTTGCTTTTTTACCCAGTCTGGCAATATATGTTATTTTTATCCCATTTACATTTAACATAATGCTTATATGGTTAGATTTAAATCTAAAAATTTCTTGTTTATTTTCTGTTTGTCCCATTTGTTCCTTATTCCTCCTCTTTAGCTTTTTTAACCACCCCCCCTTTTTTGTACTGCTTTCTTTTAGTTTAATATTTTTCATGGTTAATTTTATTTTATTTCTTCTATATACTAGAACTGTTGTGTTACTTTAGTGGTTCTGTTACAGTTTATTTTATATGTCTTTGACTTTACCATCTGACTTCACAACAATACTTCATGTATGTTATTAAAAAAGTACAATAATTTAATTCCATCTTTCCCCTCCTGGCCCTTACACTATTGTTGTCATATGTTTACTTCTATGTTTTTCATAATCTTCACAATACTGTGTTACTATGTTTCCTTTAATCATTCAATATATTTAAAATGAATTTAAATAAGAAGAAATTTCTTATTTTCCTAAAAAACTTCTTTAACATTTCTTGTAATTCAGGCCTGCTAGTGACAAAGTTTTAAACATCTTTTTGTCTTTGTTGTCTTTATTTTGGCTTTATTATTAAAGATATTTTTCTAGGGATATAGTTTCTAGGCTGAGAGGTTTTCTGATTTTTTTTTACATTGCTTTAAAGATGCTATTCAACTAGTTTATTGCTTTGTGGTTACCATTAGGTTTGTATATAACATCTTCTGCATAAAACAGTCTGTCTTAAGTTGATGGTCATTTAAGTTTAAGCCCATTGTTTACTCCTCTCTTCTTCACCACACTTTAGGTATTTGGTGTCGTATTTTACATCCTTTTATTTTGTGAGTTCCTTGATGAATTTTTTACAGAAATATTCATCTTTATTGTTTTTGTGTGTCCTAGCTTCATACTGTCATTTTTTGTCTTTCCTTTCTACTCAGAGAGTCCGCTTCAATATTTCTTACAAGGCTAGTTTAGTGGTCATGAACTTCTTTAGTTTTTATTTGTCTGGGAAACTATCTCTCGTTCTATTCTGAATGATAGCCTTGCTGGATAGAGTTTTTGTCACTGCAGGTTTTTCCCCTTCAGCATTTTGAATGTATCATGCCACTCCTTTCTGGCTTGGAAAGTTTCTGCTGAAAAATCTGCTGATAGCTTTATGGGGCTTTCCATTGTATGTAACTCTCTTCTTTTGTCTTGCTGCTTTTAATACTTTTTCTTTATCACTATACTTTGCGATTTTAATTACAATATGTCTTGGTGTGCATCTGCTTTTGTTAATTTTGCTGGGGGTTCTCTGTGCCTCCTAGATCTGCATATCTGATTCCTTCCCCAGATTATGAAAGTTTTCAGATATTATCTCTTCAAATAAATTCTCTACCCCCTCTTCTCCTATAATATGAATGTTATTATGTTTGATGGAGTCACTGAGTTCCCTAAGTCCATTCTTGTTTTGTGTAATTATTTTTTCTGTCTTTTGTTCGGTTTGATTACCTTCCATTACTCTTTCTTCTAACTCATTCCTCTTCTTCTTCCATCCTGCTGTTCATTATATCAGGTATGTTTCTCATTTTGTACACTGAGCCCTTTATCTCTGCCATGGAATTCCTTATCTCTGTGTTAATGGTCTCACTGATGTCTTCCACTCTTTTCTCAAATCTAGGGAGTATCCTTATGATCATTGCTTTAAATTCTCCATCAGGCTTGTTACATATATCTGTTTTGCTTATATCTCTGGTTGTGCCCTTTTGCCTGTTTCTGTGTGTTAGGAAAATCAGCTACATCTCCCATTCTTGAGGGTAATGGCTTTATGATGAAGAGGTCCTGTAGTGCCCTGCCATGTAGAGTCCCCCGTTTCCCAGGGCCTGGTGCTTCTGGGAGTGTCCCCAATGTGTGTTGCATGTGCTTTACTATTTTGTCCTGGCCCTTTCCTTCAGGCCAGTCATCTACAGAGTCTCTCTTTGCCTATTGTGAGGAGTGTTTGGTCTCTGGCCTGAATATGGCAAGTTTTAACTAGGTATACTCTGATCTGCTTGTGAAATGAGACCTGTCACTGCTGCCACTGGAACCGAGGCCTCACAAAACTCCCAGGTGGGGAGATGCAATGTTGGCAGGGGTTTGGACCAGTCTTCCAGGGGAGGGGGCCCACTGCGTTGGGGCTGAAGCAAATATGACTGGGAAGGGCAGTTCTTCTGGAGCACAGTGGGAGTGGGGGGAATGGTGTAAGCAATTAGGTAGTGAGTGTCAGTGCTGCACTGGTCCTTGCAGGTGGCTCTGTGCTTATGCTGACGCGTGGGAGGAGGGAAATGGTGCTGCTGCCATTTCCATTGTTCCTAGAGGGGTCTCTCTATGAACTCTGCCTTTCTGGGACATGACACATAATGATCAACTAACCTCCCTGCTATGTGCCCCAGTGATCTTCAGCTCACTGTTTCCACACTGTATGTCTGCATGCTATTTGCCCTGCCTTTTCTCCAAGAGCAGCCCCAATGTCCTCTGAGTTCTCCCAGAGCCAAGCAGGCTGATCTTTTAAAACTCCAGGCTTTAAGCCTCACTGGTTGCAAGAACTCACAAAATTCAGACCCTCTCTCACTTTCCAAGCCAATTGTTATGAGGATTTGTTTTCTCCATGAGCTCCCCTGTGTACAAGTTTGTCTCTCACCCTTCTCTGTGACTGTGGCTCTCTTGCTACCACAGGGGCCATGATCTGTCTCTCTCCCAAACTGCATCTCTGCACTTCCTACCTTCTTCCATACGGCCTCTTCCCTACCTTTAGTTGCAGAGTTTGTTCTGCCATTCTTCAGATAGATTTCTGGGGTATCTCAGATGATTTGATAGTTGTCTAGTTGTATTTGTGGGACAAGGTAATCTGGGGTCCTCCTATTCCATGCCATCTTCCCTTCCGAACTGTTTTATTGTTTGCAATATTTCCAGCAAACTATCTTTGTTCTCCTAAACATAATGTATTTTTCCCCCTCTGTCTACTTTTAAGATTTTCTTTATCACTGCTTTGGTACAATTTAATTATAATTTACCTTGATTTTTGAAATTATATATTCAACACTTGTTCTGAAACATCCTAAATGAAATGTTCTACTTGTAATAAAGACTGATGACATTTTTACAGATATTATTGTGTCCCTGAAATGTTAATTCTAATCTTAACATTACTGCCTACTTATTGTAATGCTTTTAACTGCTCCTTAGAAACTATTAGGATAAAGTTTAATATCTGAAGCACTCAGTGTTCAAATCATTAACTAATGGTGCTAAGATGATTTAGTAACTGATGCTGCAATGTTTCACTTAGCTGGACTGTATTTCTGTAATGTGCTTGGAGTTAGTAGAGATTTTGGAACTGTTAAAATTTTTGGATAGTTTAATCAATCTGGAAATTTTTCTATCATTATTTCTTCAGATATTCTTTCCTGCCACTTCCCTTTCCCCAACTCAGCCAAACTTCATGCTCCCAATTGCAATTATAATTTTTTAAATTTGTCCCAAAGCTCACTAATGTACTGTTCATTCTTTAGTTATATACTTTTTCCCTGTGTGTTTCGTTTTGCATAATTTCTGTTGCTGTGTCTTCGAATTCACTAATCATTTCTTCTGCAATGCATAGTTTGCTGTTAATAACATCCAATGCATTTTTCATCCCAGACACTGTAGTTTTCATCTCTAGAAGCTTGGCTATATTTTTATGTCTTTTCTGTCACTACTTAATATTCATTTTCCCTCTAGCTTTTTGAACATATGGAAAACAGTTGTAATAACTGTTTTAATGTTCTTGTCTGCCAATTCTAACATCTGGGTCAGTTTCAATTGATTTCATTTTCTCCTCATTATGGATTGCATTTTCCTGCCTGTTTGCATGCCTGATAATTTTTTATTGGACATCAGGCATTGTTAATTTTACCTTGTTGGGTGTTGGATATTTTTGTAATCCTATATTTTCAATCTTTGTTCTTGGACACGTTTATGATACTAAGACCTAGTTTGAGACTTTAGAGCCTTAAATTTAAGATTTGGTAAGGTCTGGAGCAGTGCTCAGGGTATAGCTAATTATTCCCCAGCACTGAGGCAAGATTCTTCTGAATACACTACCAAATGTTCAGTGAATTATGAGGGTTTCCAATCTGGCTGATGGAAATAGAGTTTATTCCCAGCCCTGGGTGAGCTCAAGTTACTGTATTCTAATCCTTTTAGGTGGTTCATTTCCAAGCCTCAGGTAGTTTTTCACATGCTTGCACTGATCAGTACTCTGATGAACACTTGAGGGATCCCTCTACAGATCTCTGGAATTCTCTCTCTGTGCAGCTTTGTTATTCCAATGCTCTATATTGTGAAATCTAGCTACCTTGTTTTCCCTGGACTATTAGATCTGTCTTCTCAACTCAGGAAGTCTGCCTAGATCTACCTGGGTTTCTTCTCCTCACTCTGTTACCTGAAAGTTCCCTCAAATAAGTAAACTTAGGCAGTTTTAGGGTTCACCTCATTTGTTTTCTCTATCTCAGAAGTCTCTATTTTCTGTTGCCTCATGCCCAATATCTTGAAAAGCATTGTTTTATTTATTTTGTTCAGTTGTTTCTCTTAGGTAGGAGGATAAATCCAATCATATTAATTGCATATTAGCCACACATATTGCTCAGAAACAAAAACTTCTCTAAAATAGATATTTTAATAACTGGCACAGTCCCCATGTTGCCTTTCCAATTCATGGAATGAGAACAATTTTGACCACTGAAAGTTCCTGGAATTCACCCTACCTTTCAAACTTGTAAGCTAAAAGCAATATTATACTCCTGGGGGAATCAATGATTAATGACATCATTAAAACTTTAAAAGATGCAAGAGTTAAGATTCCTATCACACTCTTATTTAAATAGACTATTGGCTAGTATAGGTGATGATTATTCTTAGTGTATATCAGACAGTTATAAGCTTACTTGGTTATAAGCTTACTTATAAGCTGTTTACTCCGATTGCAAATCAACACAGATCCCAGGACCTATTATGCATTTATGGATCTTTCAAACACTATAGTGGTAATATCATTCCAATAGGACTTGACAATTCAGAATTACCAGTTGTCATGGATGACTTTATAAGTTATATTATGAGTAGGGAGATAATTCCTGGAAACTGATGCCTCTGTAAAGTTGCCAGTGTTCTAATAGTTCTGGCATGTAGGTTAGTTACTATAAGGTAAAAAAAAAAATACTGCATATAAATACTACATGCTAGGTATGTCTCTTGGGATTTGAGAGGTTACATATACCACTTTGGATATATTGTTCAGAACAGACTCATTTATCAAGTTGACCCTAAAATCTGCCAACTTCGAGTAAAACCTACAGCAAGATAAAGCTCTCCACGTGGTCCAGGCTGCAGTGTTCTGCCACTTGGACCTTTCATAGTTCAATAGCACTTCTATATACACAAATAGGAGGCACTTCAGTTTGTGCTTATATTTTGAAAAAGTAATCAAGACATGTAAAGGCATAATTGTTTTAAAAAAAAATGGTTCAAAAAAAAGGTCAGGAGTGAAACGCAAACAAACAAAGGCACACAGAAAACAGTTAGGGGATGAATCAAGAAAATGAAAAAATAGAGGAACAGTGGATTTTTCTGGACGCACCTTCAATCTAAGTCATACTCCAAAGCCAAACTCCATCTGTCCACCTTAGTTTTCTGGAACAAAGTCCCACTCATTCAGACCCACCCATTCTCCACAAACAATTCCTTTTCCCCAGACATTGTTACCTCCCACACTTAGAGCAGCAAAACATATCACTTGGAATTTGTAATGATTCTTTATTTTGCACATCACTAAAACATTTGCCTCTTAGGCAACAGGATAATCACTTTGCTCTCTGCCAAATTATGTACTTCTATTTCTCATCCTGAAGGAAATAAAACCCAGGTTAGGAAACTTGACAGCACTTGCATCATCTCCAGGCAGTACATCCAAAATGTGTATCTGTGGACTCTAAGGGAAGGACAATATTATTAGGATTTTTTTTTAATGGAAGTCAAGAAATAAAAAAGTTTGAACATAAAACCCATTTATTTTTTTATGATTTTATTTATTTATTTATTTGACAGAGAGTGGGAGAGAGAACAAGAGAAAGCACAAGCAGGGTGAACAGCAGAGGGAGAGGGAGAAGCAGGCTCCCCACTGAACAAGGAGGCCAATGCAGGGCTCGATCCCAGGACCCTGGGATCATGTCCTGAGCAGAAAGCAGACGCTTAGCCCACTGAGCCATCCAGGCACCCCAATTCATTTAGTTTTTAATGATACTGTACTAGAACTATTTGAAGGGGTCGGGGGGAGAAAATATCTCTGTCTTTAAGAGGTGTTCTTTGGAAAAATAGATTTCTTAAAAGGATCTCAGATCTCTTTTTTTAAATATATGTTAAATGTATACCTAATAAGTATATCTAACTTTTCAGGTATAAATAAACATAAAACTTCATAATGAGTTCCTCTATGGTATTTAAAATTTAAATACCAGTACTTTTTAAATTAAGATCACTCAGTAGGCTGTAATACTGATAATAATCACATTCTTAACTTTAAATTGGAATGCCTTTTGACACAACTTGATAAGATGTTGGTCTCAATAGTCTTGTTTTTAGTGTTAACACTTTTAACATTACATGGTTAAAACACATTAAATACAATATTTTTGTTCATAACATTATATGACGAAAAAATAAAATACAGTATCTTTTTATTCATGGAATAAAAATTTCAATAAAGTAGACACACACCTCTTCTGAAAATGTAGTTAAATAACTATTTATCAAGTATTGCTATCAGTTTACTTTGTCATTAAATGTCATGGAAGAAGAACATTTTTGCAGATATCTAGAATTACATTATAAAGAGACCTGAATTTATTGCTATATGATTTTTTCAAACTAATTTTTTTCAAACAAATCCGCTTCGATTCATCAATTTTTCCAAGAGCATGTAGTTCTCATAACTTATTCCAGAGAATTGGGCAGGTCTGGGTTTGACATCTAGCACTCTTTTTGGTGTTGTTTATGATTAAAGCAAATTATATAAACAATTCTGCATATGGCAGTGGTAATCTGTAGTGCCTACTTGATAGATTACAGTAAATGCTTGACTTTGAATGTAGGTCATAGTAGCCAATCAATAAATAAAAATTTTAAAGTTTTGATTCTCTTTTCTTCTCCCTCATCACCCTCTTCTTCTTCCTCCCTCTCTCCCTATCCTTTTGGCAATCATCATCATCGTTATCCTCAACATTGTCATCATCCTCTTTGTCATTCCTTATTTATTTGCAGTATTATGAAAATAATGATATAATGATAAATGCATCTACCTGTACTTTCTAAACATGAGACATATAGGCTGCAGTTATTAGTAATCCTATTGGAACTATGCATGAGAGGAAACAAGCACCATTTCAAAATGTTTGAGATTTCTGAGGGATGGAAGGGAACAGGTGAAATCCAACTGCTCCTGGGGGATTTCCCAGGATCTATGTAAAATATAGCACACTGGATTGATAATGCACACTGTTCAGAAACAATTTTATAAGATTTTCTATATCTGGTTATCTATATGCGATTTAAATGTCAGAGAAGTTCACTATAGTTAGAAAACTCTCTTTAATAATGACCTGTCAGAGTTCTTTGTAATTTATAAGGATGCTCAGCTAATCAAGCATGAGTATACCATACTTAGAACTAATGTAAATATACAGGAACTATTAAAAAAACACACAGAAACTAAAATGATGTATCAGAATCCTGCAGCATCGTTCTATTGTTGATCAATATCTCACTAATAAACCTAAAAAATTAAGTGTGCAACCGGAAATAGCTAACTTAATAGTTTTTATTTGGACTCATCCAGATTCTCTTTTGCTATTTTCTGGACCTCCTATGTGACCAACTCTGACCCTTGATGTTCTTTGAGTGTATTATTGACAGAAAGTAAACATTCCATAAATGTCAGTGCTTATTATTGTTATTTGAACTGCTATACTTATTGATAATACATTTTTATTTTTCTATGGTTGATAAAAATTCATGTTTTAAATACAAAATGCAATTATTCTCCTAATTATTCTAATTTAAGTCCGTGTACATACTAGAAACACAAGAGGTACAACTGCTCTAGTACAAAATGTGTTTGACACAGGCATGTCTGCAATTCTTTTAGGAAATACTTTCCAGGATTGTGATAAGAATTGTTTTTCACTCACCTAGTTTTGATGGAAATAAGATTATCTTCCACATTTGGTGTTTGGTCACTGGGTCTCCAAATTTGCTGTACATTAAAATCACTGGAGTAATATTTTATTTATTTGTTTATTTTTAAAGATTTTATTTATTTATTTGGCAGAGAGAGACACAGCGAGAGAAGGAACACGGGGGGCGGGGAGTGGGAGAGGGAGAAGCAGGCTTTCCTCTGAGCAGGGAGCCCGATGCGGGGCTTGATTCCAGGACCCTGGGATCATGACCCGAGCCAAAGGCAGACACTTAACGATTGAGCTACCCAGGCGCCCCTGGAATGGTATTTAAAACTCAAAGACTTCTGATTCTGTAAGTCTAGGGTGGGGCCCATAATCACTGAACTTTAAACAATTTTTCATATAATTTTACTACATAGTAGGAGCCAAGTTATCAAAAAAACTGGCCTAAAAGTCATATATCTTTTACAAATAAGCCCTTACATACATGATATTTGTCATGCCCATATTTAAATGACCCTTTATTCCAAACATTGTCTATTTGCCCTTTGATGGTATTTGGTTATTTCACACAATTGTGATCAGATAATTATGGATTACATCTGAAATCTGATTTCTTAAGAGGTACCCTATTGCTACCTGCATGGCTATGGATTTACTGGAAAGTGTTTCCTCAAGAAAGGGCATAGATCACACAGCTAATGTTTTCTTAGATGAATTGGGAAGAATTACCTATCACAGAAATAGACATGGAAGTGGCTTAACTTCATCCCAAGAAAATTATTTTGTTCTAAGCTAGACAAAGTTACTCATATCTATAATACTGATATGATTTAAAAAAAAAAAAAGCTTGAAGCAGCAAGAACAAAATGTTTTAAGGTTTGATTTACCCTGAATGAAACCTCAACACAGTACATAAACAATCCATGTCTGTATTTAGCTTTCTGCTTAGAACTTGAGTTTCAGAAGGTTTGGGATATCAGTCTGACATGGTCAGTGGATTGGTTGCAGCATCAGGGATCAGACTTGCAATTACCTAAAGGGCTCCAGTCCCTGCCGGAGGACACTGTCAGAGTTTTAACTGGGTGGGCAGACAAGGAGAAAGATGAGACCCACATGTAGACTATCACTAGTAACTCAGCAGTATAAAACTCCTGCTCACAAGGCAGTCTCATCACTGGTCCTGAGAGAAGCTTATTTCTTTGACAACAGCCTTGGACTGAAGCAAAGAAAAGCTGTTTTCAGTTATTTGAAAACAGTATGGCCCTTTTTATTACAAGAGCTCTTTCCTTAAAACTGAGGGTTGCAGACAGCAGATTCTATCTGGCTCCAGCAAGGACACATTTCATTAGGGAGCAATGTTCTCTCTTAGCATGTTGAAGACTCCCTGGGGTAATACTTATCCTTATAGCTTGGAATCTGTGGAATGGCTTTCCTAGGCTTCTTGATATTCACTGCTCCCATGTTGTCTTACCTAGGATTATAGCAGAGGGTTTGTTTGGATGTCCAGAAGGCCTCTAGTCTATGCTTTGACACCAAGATAAGCCTAGAAAAGTATAAAACTGCCAGATAAATCACTTTGAAATACAATGATTTATTTGCATGTGCACTGTTTAGCATGACTACTACTGCTTCTACTCTCGGTACAAAACATTGCATGTCCTCTGTGCATTAGCACCTCAACGTGGACCATAGCCAGTGGGTTTTTGATGCTGCAAAGGCAATTAAATTTCCACATCAAGTTCTCCAAAATGACAAACATGTTTAGTAACAAAAGCCAAATGTATTACAAGGGGGCTTAATATGTAAAGAGGTACTTTCAACATTTAGCTTAATCCCCATCATGGCATTTTAAGAACAACCATAGAATCCTTAGTACTCTAAAAAAGACATGACTCTAGAAGAAAGTAACAAGTAGGAAAAGTTTACTGCCTACCTGTTTCTCTGACTACCTTATTTGACTATTTTTCTCTCTCTCTCTAAATTGTCTGTCTCAGGTGGGCGGATTATTACTTTCTCTTCAGAGTGTGTACATATATATGTGCATATAGGTATCATCCATATATAATTGTTTTTCACAATTATTTGCAATTTAAAAGGAGAAATGAAATTAATTTCTATGTGGCACTGGCAAAAGCATCATTCATCATTTCCAAGACTTTACAATTATAAATAATGTCCAAATTATGGCTTCTCTCATGAGTGTTAACTTACTGAATATGTCTTGATGGGAAATTAATATTCATATAATGCCACGAGGCCCTGGTTGAAAAGGACCTCAATGCAAAGTAGATTCTCTTTCATTTCCCCTCCTGTGGTACTGATTTTGATTGTGGAACAGAAGGTGTGAATTTATAACATGATGTGTGATTGAGTAACAGCTATCAGTAATTGGATGCAGCCAAGTTTGTAATGAGAACTTGAGTCATGAAAAATTTACCTGAGTTTTGTTTCACTACAAAGACCCCAAATCAGTCTAGGTTATTAAAACATCTGGCTCAAGTTTTCAGTTTTTGCCATCCTGAAAACTCTACCTCAAATAGCTATTTCTACAAGGAGAGACCACTTGATTTTTTGTTGTTTTTGTTCATGAATTTGTTATTTATTATATAGAAGCTACTAAGTAATTGCCACTGAGTACGGTTGATTTTGGTTTTTGGTTTTGTTTTGTTTTTTATTTTATTTTGTTGTGTTCTGTTGGTCACCATACAGTACACCGTTGGTTTTTGATGTAGTGTTCCATGATTCGTTGTTTTCATATAGCACCCAGTGCTCCATGCAGTACGTGCCCTCCTTAATACCCATCGCCAGGCTGGCGCATCCCTCCACCCCCCTCCCTTCTAGAACCCTCAGTTTGTGTCTCGGAATATGGTTGATTTTGAATTTCTCTCAAGGAATCTCCTCCTTTAATAGTGTTAATAAAACCATGGTATCTTGGATAATTCAATTTCAAATTATTTTCTACCTGGGGAGCTTTAGAAACTTTTTTAAAAATCTAATTTTTGAACGTAAGCATTGTTTCATTGGACAGTTTTTTTTTTCTGACTGTAGTTTTGTAAAATAAGTATTTGAAAAAGAGACTTAAGGACCAGGAAGAATTATAGTGTCTTTGCACACATTCTTTCTCAGAAATAGAATAATTACTTTTCTTAAAAAAAATGAATTTGTGGATTAGAGTTGCTTTTCTGCACAGTGATAGAGTGTTATGTTAATATGTTTTTATATTGAGATATTTGCACTTCCCTGAAACATAGACCCAGATGATTAAAATTATTTTTTCTAGTAATGAGTCTTTGTGAATAAAATATCAAGGGTTTTAAGTGTGTGTGTGTGTGTGTGTGTGTGTGTGTGTGTGTGTTAGATAGGATTTTTCTACTATTAAATTTGTTGCCATCAAATTTCAAAATATTCTTTTCTCCAATGAAGAGGGGATCTTGCCTAATGTTTCAAAACTTGTTAAAATTTGCCAAAATAAGAGACCAATTTTAGGGAGTATATGTTACTATTAAATGAAAAGTCAAGAGATCTGAATTCTTCAATGAATGCCTAAATAATACTTTTACATTTCTGCTTTATTTCTCTTTTAAAAAGGATGACTATTACCTGAGAATCAGAATCAGAGATATCAAGATAGTATAAAGCTTTCTGAAATCAGGTAAGTGTTATTGTCTCCAGCAGAGAGGAAAAGTCCAGAGTAAGGAAATACACAGAATATTAAAACTCAGGTGTCCAGACTTTTAAAGAATATTAACAAGATCACTGGGTGTGACAAACAACGAAAGTATAGCAACCTCACATTGTGTTAAAAATCGATGTTACATTCCTCAACTGATTCACCTTAATAACCCATCACACAAGTAAATAAACATACATATTCCACATGGGCTCATTATCTTTTGGCTTCTGGAACAAGAACTTTCCAAGAGTTATTTTTATGGTGAGGGTAACATTTAGATGAAAGTGCTTTCACAATATAACACTGTCCTTCCATCTCAGGACTGGAGTTACTAAGTTAATGGAAAATTGGTTCGGATAAAGACATACAAACATCCACAGAGAATATTTTAAAAGAGGTATTAAAATAATTGTCAATAAGTCATCTATATGTAAACAGTTTCCCTCATCTTATGTGGCAGTAAAAAACAAGTTTATGGGCTAAAGATAGATTTAGAACCATTGACTGAAGAGGGTGGACCACTGGCAAAATATTATGCATACAAAGTGTGACTTAAATTTAATATAATCAGATTTAGTTCTTTTCTCAAGCGCTATAATTTTACAGATAGACAACCCTCAGTGGGACCTATTTTATATAACAGTAAAATAATAGATTGGATAAGATAGGTTTAACTGCCAGGCAAAACTATCTAATTTAGCTGTAAACTGTTAGTATTAGTAAAATAAAGTTTTTAAAAAAATCAACCCTTAAGCAGTTGATAAAGACAATAGTGGTTTCTTTTTAATATGCTCTATTTTATCATTAAATAATTCAAACACACTGAAAAGTGTAAAGGAAAATAATAAACTTTATTTTGCAAAACCACTCAGATTCAGGGTACCTTAACAAATTGAACTATTTGTTCTGGATCTTTTATAATCTTTTGACTGTTGATGCCTCCCTGATTTTTCCACCCTCTCTCTTTCATTTGAGGTATTCAGGAACCTTTACTGCCTCCTTTAACGTTCTAGTCAAAAATTCAAGTGCTTTAATTTAACCCACAAGGCCATGCTTGCACTCTAATTTAATATCCATTACTCTCCTACCTGAATTCTCCTAGCCAGTCTCTGTGATTCAACTGTGTCTACTCCATGTTCACCCAGTACCCTGCAAATGCCTTTATCATAGCTACTATCCCACCAGATTTTAAGGATGTATTCACTTAACTGTATTATCTAGTTTAATACGTTTCCTTAGGGTAGAGATTACATAATTATTGGGCCAAATACACTCATGAAAAGTATAGTGCTTGCTTCACAGATATGTTCATTAAATGGACATTTCTTTTTTTTTTAAGATTTTATTTATTCATTTGAGACACAGAGATACAAAGAGAGAGAGAGAGAGAAAGCATGAGCAGGGAGAGAGGCAGAGGGAGAGGCAGGCTCCTCGCTGAACCAGGAGCCCAATGTGGGGCTCGATCCCAAGACCCTGGGATCATGACCTGAGCCGAAGGCAGATGCTTAACCATCTGAGCCACCCAGGTGGATGGACATTTCTTTATGTAAAAAAATCTGTATTAAAGCCCAAATTCCCAAAAGTGCATAGATACTTGCTAAATGAAGGTTCTGGTGTAATTAAGAACTAAACAAACACTGAATAAATGTAAGACTTGAAGAGAGTAAGAGTAGACACTCAAAGTTATTTTAAAATGAAAAGATACCAATTTTATGTTTAGTTACTATTTTATATCCCTGGCTTTAAATGGAGATTATTAAATAGCTGCTTATATAAAATTAATGTGTATAGAATTCATATAAATTTATATAAAACAAATATAAGCTGCTCATCATGTACCTGATTTGTACATTCCTAATAATAATCTATTTTCTCTCCAAAATGGAATGGTCAATTAGATGTTTTTTGAAAAGATAAAGCACCTAAATTCCCCCCCCCTTTTTTTTTGTTATACTCAGCTCACTTCTCCTTTTCCTGAATTGTGGGAATATTGTAGACACTCTGACAAGATTGTTATGGCAAGTAATGAAGTTTTAACTATAAGGCATTCAACCCAAATTTAATAAATAATTTGAGAATTCCATGCCTCAAACAAGACTAGCTTTACTATTCAAAAATGGTCTGCTTTTATGGATACTTTATTGCTTCACATGAAAAAACGAGCGGAAAAAAAAAAAAACCCAGATACATTCTAGGAACTAATTTTTTCTAACTTGTGCTTCAGTGCTTTAAAAGAAAGAAAGAAATATATACGGGAACAGCTGTTACTGCTAGATCGAGGTACTAAATAGCTGGCCTAGTAGGTTCTAATTATTGATAGTTTACCACAGCACTAGCGTTAGCTTCTGCAAAAACGTTCGCAGAATTGACAGCAGGAACACACATGATTTATTCATTAAGAATGATCTATAGCTTCCTGCATTTTAAGCTCCAGGCACAAACACTGTGCAATGCCATGTCATTCAGCAAGAACTGGTCTGAGACAGGAAGCACTTTAGCATGTTTACAGAAATATCTTTTAAAACAGACTTAACTATCAGACAACCCCCTTGTAAAGCCCTCGCCCTAAGAAACTTGGGTAAAAGATTATCACTCCACACTCACAAAAATCAATTTTGAAGACTGACAGTTGTTCCAGACTGAAGTTGGATTTCCTTTTTTTCATTGAATTGAATTTCCTGTAGACTGTGAATATGCTAACATTCACCAGGTGCTTTTTCCTGACTCTAGTGATTTTTTTTTAAAAGCCATTAAAAATCTCCCTTATGTTTTTATCAGGTATCCTATGTATACAATGGAGAAGACTGTGATTGATAGTTGTTTAAGAAACCAACAATTGGTGAAAGGCAAGCCTGCCAGTTTATATATATACAGTAATAATGATAACATTAATAATAATATTAAGGAACAGTTGAGGGCATAGTGAAAGCCAGGCATCTGCTCAGCACTTTACATGCATTACCCATTTAATCCTCGCCTGAAACTCTCTAAAATAAGTGTTATCTCCAGTTACCAAAGCTCCCACCAAGGCTAATATATGTTGAGTATCTGGCCCGAAGTGACAGAAATTTCAAGGGCAGTAATCGACAACAAACTCTGAGACCAAGACCTGAGTTCCCAATCACTATGTAAATTTACATTCTTAGTTTTAGTATTCCTCTCATTCCATGAGGAAATAACACATGAACCCATCACCCAAACAAGAGAGATCATTTCGATGTGGATGATTTCCAGATTTGTCTCCAAATTTTAGCACTTTCTTAAGCTGCTGATCTTTCCCAATGCCTAAAACTGCTCAGACCGCACTGATACCCTTTTATACCAACACAGCCCCCACCTTCATCTACTCCCATGTGCTTCATCTTTTCTCTGAACAAATTCAGACTTCAAACAAAACTTATCTTTAATCATCCTCAAACCTCAGATCGAATTCTTTCTTTGATCTGAGCAGCCACCATCTCGAGAATGGAGGA
Organism: Eumetopias jubatus; assembly: GCF_037043125.1. Taxonomy (NCBI): domain Eukaryota; kingdom Metazoa; phylum Chordata; class Mammalia; order Carnivora; family Otariidae; genus Eumetopias; species Eumetopias jubatus. The sequence goes on along the minus strand of NW_028274809.1, from coordinate 167,099,391 downwards.
GATGCAGCAGTGGAAGTGGCAAAGGATGGCTTCGGCAGTCACAATGAAAGCAGAATCGGGGGCCTCTGTCGCCTTTCTCGGTTCTCACTCACAGTTGTGCTCCTCTCCCAAATCCCAGTGTCTCCCAACACGTAGGTGCTTGCACTCTGGTGTCTCATCCTTCTTTCCTCGTATAATATGCTCTTGGCGAAAGATCTGAAAACAAGCAAATGAACGAACCAACAACAGTACAGTCTCCTGCTCACATTTACTTCTAGTCCTTTCCTTCTGTATTTGAATTGTAAGAAAGGACTAAAAATATGCATCAAATGATAGATTTTTATTTATCACAATGCCGATGGGTAGAGGTTTCACTGAGCAAAGGGCCCTTTGCTTATCTTACTTTACACTCGTGACACATTTGTAGATACTTCCTCTTTAGCACATTCTCAACAGAAGACTGAAGCAAGACTAGAAGAGAGATCGAGATGGGAGAAATCTCCAAGAGTTCTCTTTGTATTGCGTCTCGTACGCAGTGATGATGGATGTCCTCTGAACAATAACTGAAAGAGACCCTACTAGGTTAAAAATGATGCTCCTTGAGAGTCTCCAAGTGGATGAATGGATTTTAAGTGGTTGGAGAAGAGGCAAATCAAAAAACAAATTGGATTTTAAAATCACTGAGCACTAGAAGTGTTAAAGAGGCTGGGGGTACAAATGTACATAATATGACTTACTAAATTTAGAATTTTAATATTATCATGCCTCAGCTCCTGAGCGTTTCTAGAGAAATTCTCCCAAATGTACAGATTTGTCTGATCATAAATGTGTGGTTGTCTACTCATTTGGGGCTTTAGTGCTTCTTAATAATCTTTGATTTTTCCTTAAGCAGTTTTCTTTCCGTCTTCCTCAAAAATTATTTCAAACTTTAAAATTTTCGTACAGGCTTTTCCTTCTCCCATTCCCGCTCAACGCTCTTTGTAAATGTATTGGGAAAGTTTTCAGCTTTAAGTGATGGAAAGATGATGTTTGGGAAAGAAATCTCTATGAAGTCACCTGGAAACACTTCACACAATGCGTACAACCCTTTATATTTATATTCATTAAAAAAAGACAACTGGGCATAGTGGCAAGACTGAAAATGAAGGGACTTGGTAAAATTTGACTCTACCTCTCATATTTAGTTACTGAGAAATTTTAGAAACTGTTCAATTTTCCTTAGTATAGGTTTTTAACATCTTCTTTCAACTCAATTCTTTTAGAACTGATAAACGGTTACACAAAATTTAGTACCTGATGATATACTATCAGATAGTATTCTCTGCTTATTGTCGGTATGTAAACTTCACTCCTCAGTGAGATTGCAACCTTTTGTATGTTTCTCAGAGTAGCTGGCATAGTGTTAATAAGCAGGTGGTGGTCAGGACTGACTTAAGAAATCTGTCTTTAGGGGCGCCTGGGTGGCGCAGTCAGTTGAGTGACCGACCGCCTCTTGGTTTCAGCTCAGGTCCTGATCTTAGGGTCTTGAGATCAGGTCAGAATCTGCTTGAGATTGTCTCTCCCTCTTCCTCTGCCCCTCCTGCTCGTGCTCTATCTCCCTAAAATAAATAATCTTAAAAAAGAAAGAAATCTGCCTTTATCTTAGCTTTATTTCTATCATAATGTTAGCTGATAATCCAATATGTAATAATAACTCTGTTGCTTAGATTTATGAGGGTAGAATTTCTGAAACAAAACCAAGCTTTTTTGCATAAGTTGAAGGATTTGCCCTCTGAGTTTCATGAATATCCTGTGACTTTAACGCTGTATATTAACTGGTCTTTTTAAAATATAATATTATCTATTTGGATTACTGACTGCATTACACACATATATATATAGTATTACAAAATATAAAAACGTTTGCTATGTTTAATTTCTACAATTCCAAGGAAAATTTCCTCTAAAGAATTCTACTTTTTTACTTTAAATATTAATTTAATTTCAAAGCCTAGAAACATGTAGATCATGATCAATACATGAGGAATATAAGAAGTCTGAAGCATGATAAAAACTGCACAGTAGATTTATATATTCATTTTTGTGGTTTATGGGTAGTTTATTATCTACTTTTTACTAACCTCAAAAGAAAACTGTGTCTTTAAGAAATATCAACTTTTTATATTAAATCAGAACAATAAACAACTCATGGAGATAAAGATAACTTCATTAATGATGATCGGAAGCTGGCTCGGATATAAGTAACTTCAGAGTCTTATCTTTTGTTTTTAGTCTCAACTTCAAAAGAGTAATGAGAATCAGCTTTTCCTTCTCCTGCTCCCTCTCAAGGCTCTTTGTAAATGTACTGGGGAAGTTTTAGGCACTATGTAATGCTAAGATGATGCTGGGAAAGAAATATATTACTATATTTTTAAACAGTATGTATTTCCATTATGTTCTCTTGACAGTACTAAATAATTACCAGAAAAAGAAAGCCATGACCAGAGTCACTGTTCAGCAATTAAAAATACAAATATGGGTTTGTGATTTTCTGTTGCTGTGATACATGTTTTAATCACAAGAATAAAGGGTACGAATACCCAGAACTTTATTTATTAACTGTTGAGTATTAAGTGTGAAATATTTGTTTCACAATATTGAGTGTGAACCGATTTGTATGCCTTTGAGGATATAACCTAGAAGCCAAAAGTGTAATAAAATCAGGTGGATGTAATATTAACAGAAGAATATTTTTGCTGAAATACAGTTAATATAGAATGAAACTGTAAAGATGAGTTCTATGAGAGGGTTAAGCTTACTTTTTTTTCTCCTTCTCTTTTCTCTTTATTGTTTCTTCATCTCCTGTCTTCAATTTCTGAGACTCCTTCTTACTCTAAAGATGTAGGAATGATCTGTGGGCTAGGGAAGAGTAGCACCTACCCTTCCTTCAGATTCTAGTTCTTAGTCCCGTTTATTTTATAATAAACTCTCCCTCTTCACTCGGCAACCCATGCCTCCCCCTCTGCTCATGCCATCCAAATACCTCATACCTGCACACCTCCACCCCCCTCTTCCTCTGCTTGTCCATGTACAGCTCTTCTTCTTCATTAGATATCTCTAGATACTTGCGAAAACATGGTGAATTCAGGAAGCAGGAAGATGTTTGGCTTGATTTTGAGGGTATTTAAAGTGATGTTAATGCTAAAGATGTAGGTAGGAACCATGTCAAAAACCATTTGGATTGCTAAATCAACAAATTTGGTTTTATTATGAAAGTCATGGAGTGGGTAAAGGACTTTGAGCAAGGACATATTATATTCTTACTTGTGTTTTAGAAAAATCACTCTAACTGAAAATAAAGGATACATTGGAAGCAAGAAAGACTGGAGTCAGAGAAAATATTTTATCTCTTTGAATAATTATACATGGATATACAAAAAAAACTGTAGGTATTTTAATGGGATAGATTACATCTTATATATAAGGATTTTATTGCCAAGTGACTTGTAAGTATACTCATAAGGATACTAAAGTGTGATGATCTACATAAATTTTATTACATCTTAAAGTGGAGAGAAACTAAAATGTTGTGGGTCTTATAACAATTAATTCAATAACTTTCCTTCTTAAACACACATATACACACATATCCTGTTACACTGAAATTGGCAAAAGCACAATTTGTTAAACTTTAAAAGGACAAATAAATGTATTAAGCGTTCATGTTATTATAATGTAATTGCTTATTGCCTAGGAGGCACTATGTGCTGATACAGACTTCCAGTAGAGAACATTTTGTAAGATTTCTTTAGCCCAAAGGCTATAGTTGGCATTGTATCTAAGTTACTTTCCTCCAATAGCCTTCATGACTACATTTAGGTTCTCAAAGATCTTAGTCTTATTTGTCTACAAGAAACATAGCTCAATGTTTTAACTACCAAAATTAGCATAAAGAATTCAGTAAATTAGAGAAACGGTTAGTGACGGGTATTAAAAGAATAAATTTTCTTTTGTCTGAAAATCAGTAAAGGAGTATACCACACACCTATCTATGCATACATAAACCTCATATGCCTGGGTATTTTGTGTGTATATAGAGAATTGTTATTTCATACATAACAATTGTGGAATCTGAGACAAATATCTAAACAGAACCAATGGTAGTTTTATAACCCGTTTTTTGATAAAGTTGGCCAAGATTTTACAGATTTGAGTTAGTCCAGTCAAAGTGAGTGGCAACATCGCTGCAGAACTGGGTGGAGTCTAGAAAGCCTAAGAGCCGGCCTCACAGTTGGTGCATGTTGAAGAAAACACCCACAGAGGGCGCCTGGGTGGCTCAGTCAGTTAAGTGTCTGCCTTTGGCTCAGGTCATGATCCCAGAGTCCTGGGATCAAGTCCTGCAGGGTAGGGTAGCGGGCTCCTTGCTCAGCCGGAAGTCTGCTTCTCCCTCTGCCCCTCCCGCTCCCCCTGCTCGTGCTCTCTCTCTCTCTCTCAAATAAATTTATAAAATCTTTAAAACAAACAAAAAATCACCCACAGAACTAGGGCCGAGAAGAACATTTGATTTTGAGGTCAGGCACATTCAGGTTCAAATTCCAGTTTGACCACTTACTATTGAGTAACCTTGAGCAAGCTTCCTGGCCTTTCTTGAACCCTTCTTCCTTATTTGTAAATTGAGATAATAGTTTTAACCCTAAAAAATTGTTGTCAAGATAGAATGAGGCAACACATGCATTACATCTAGCAGAGTCTAAAAGCAGTTGTTGTAATAAAAAAATAGCTTTCACATAGTTGCAAACTGAACTGTCAAAAAAAAAAAAAAAAAGAGAGAGCGAGAGAGAGAAACACACAAACACAAATGCCTTTCACAGCACCAAACAGTTAAACTGTGATTATTTCTGGAGGAGAAGTTGAAAAAATTAATGAAAAAAGGAAGACTTAGGTACATTAACTAATAAAAGTATCCTCAGTAGGTGGTTAGAATTTTAATATGTAAAACTGATGGAAAAGGGAATTTCAGACAGAGAAAACAGTAGAAAAAAGTGCTAGAATATTTGGATGTTTCAATATGGGTAAGTGGTACTGTTTGACCAAAGTGGGTTTAGGTCTGGTCATAAAGAATCTTGACAACCACACCAGGAAGTATAATTTGATTCCTGATGCACTGAAGAGAAACTGACATGTTTTGAACAAGTAAATATCATTAAATAAAATTTCTTCCTTTACCAAGGTTTATGTCTCCCTATTTCAATTTTTAAAGCTAACAATCTTATTAATTTTAAAGTTAATGATCCTCAATTTTCTCCTTAAATGTGTAAATTAGAAATCATATATATTAACAATTATCACAAATCCTTTATAGCATTACAAAATGTTTGTAAAAAGTATTTTTGTACACTTAGCAATGCTATTTTAAGAATTTTGCCATAAGCATTCTGATATTGAGAACTAGCAGTCATAACATATTTTTAAGTGCTTTGTAAAGAAAAATCTTCCCATATTTGAGGATGTGATCGTCCCAGAGCCCCCCAAATTTCTCTGAACTCGTGATGAACCATTCTTCCTCTCCCCTCCCTGGAGAGGCCTTGTAGGTTCTTTCGGAACAGACAAAACTTTCTTGCTACTGCATAATAAACAGGCTGATCCCCCCATCCAGTAAACATTCTTTGGAAAGAAAACAGCTGGTGTATGAAAGAGACGCTTGCTCACACATTTCAAGATAACTTCCGATTAGATTTATCCTTAGATTATTCCAACCCACAATGTTTCTGTCTTGAATATAAAACATATTGAGTGTTTCAGGAAGAAATATTTGTTTCTGAATACCAGGCTCTGTGTTCAGCCTAGCAGAAAGGTCTCTTATCTCTTTGGGCTCCCACAGGCTTGTGGAATAAAAGTGAGTTGTGCATCGTTAGTTTGCTGTGGTCTCTGAAACCATATCAAACTGCCTGTGTCATGCTCTTCATTCAACAGATGGAAAATATTGCCTTACAGCTCAGTGCCAGGAAGAGAGGCTCATTGGGAGAGGTGAATAGGAGCCCAGAGAGGCATACAGGTCATGTGCATTCCAGGGAGGGGTTAACGGTCAAGGGAAGTCGAAGTTCACTGAGGCAAGACAGAGAGAAATGGCCAAGCTGCTTTTGTGATTGATGATCAGTAGAATGTGAAGGAAGAAGAGAAAGTAAGCACAAAAAGACATTTTAGTGTGGAACACAAGCCTTAATAGTAACTATCACAACCAACTCTGATGATGATTTATAGTGTGGCTCTGAGGCAAATCCACCCATCTGGAGTTGTTAATAATATGCAAACAAGGAAAAAAAAATCTCAAAAAAAAAAAAGAGTACATTACAACCGCAAAAGTTCTTTTGGTATGTTGCTTCTTCTTTCAGTATTTTCTGTCCTCACTTAATATCTAAAGTCATCCATCTAGATACAATTGCCCTGTGTCATGGGGAATTGCAGTTATAATCATGATTCCCCCCAAGCAGAATCATCTGTCCACTTCTCATTAACTCCCACATTTATTGGGCTTGTATCTCTTTCTGAAGCTACCCTTCGATGTGGCTGCTTTTGTATTTTCTGAATTTACTTTCCTCCCTTAGTACCGCATGTTATATCAGCCCTCCCCAAAACTGTATTGAGAAGTGCAGACCTGATGAAGCGATTCTCTTGATAGCTTACAAATCCAGATGATGGCAGTCAATGAACAAACTCCACTCCACTGAGGGGAAAACTACAGGCTTTGCACAGGCAGAAGAAACTGTAATTTACTCAGTTCATGAAGATGCCTTCCTGTTTCTATGTGGCCTTCATATTAAAGCATGCATAGACCATTTTCAGGGCAGAGTGCAGGACAGGTAGCATCAAATTCAAGTGGTTGCCTGAGATTCCTGAGTATTAGGGAATAACTCTCAGAACACAGACATATTTTCTTTTGGTAAAATGGCTTTGTCTACCTCGAAGCCCTTTTGTAACAAGGTAGAAGGTAGATGGATGATGATTAGATAATGATGATACATAAGTAACAGGATATCTTTTCCCTCATAATGCTGTAAGTTAACATTTAGTAAGTGCTTACTCTGTATAAGATACTTTAGATTTCTATTTACCTCTCCTCATCTCTATTGAATTCTACAAAGCAGGCTCCATTCTTGGCTATGTGTTTTTTGATATGGAAATGGAGACACAGTTTCAAAGTCACATGGTCACTATATGAAAGAGCCAGTGGATCCATTCAAGCAAAGGTCAAAAGCCCATGCCCTCAAATGCTCTGCCGGGCAGCTGTCATCGGGGGAAAGAGCTCAAATTGTGAACTTAAAGCCAATCACAGGGGCGCTCAGGTGGCTCAGGTCATGGTCCCCGGGTCCCGGGATCGAGCTCCTCATCGGGCTCCCTGCTCAGCGGGGAGTCTGCTTCACACTCTCCCTCTGCCCCTCACCCTCTGCTTGTGCTCTGTCTCTCGCTTTCTCTCTCTCTCAAATAAATAACTAAAATGTTGGGGCACCTGGGTGGCTCAGTCATTAAGCGCCTGCCTTTGGCTCAGGTTATGATCCCATGGTCCTGGGATTGAGCCCCGCATCAGGCTCCCTGATCAGCAGGAAGCCTGCTTCTCCCTCTCCCACTCCCTCTGCTTGTGTTCCCTCTCTCGCTGTGTCTCTCTGTGTCAAATAAATAAATAAAATCTTTTAAAAAAAATAAAGCCAATCACATTGAAAGCTTGTGAAATGGGGCAAGAAGAACCTTTCCCCACTTCCAACATGAAGAGTACATATTGTTGTGCCCCTCCAGTGCTCAGAAGCTCAATACAATTGTTATTTACAACCTGTGGCACTACTACTGGGACAGAAGAACATCGCACCTGTTGGTAGAGCTGCTCAAATTACTCTCCTCTGGTTGACACACCCCTGCAATAACCACCCAATTCCAACTACCCAGCTTTGTCTCTCCTCTTCGACATTAATAGTCTTCTACTTTCTTGTGATTTGTTAGTTGCTCACTTGCAATAATTCACCTCATCATAATCAGTGTAAACATTTAATCTTTCATAATAAGATCTTTCAGTCAAACTCTGAAAAGTTTATATAGAAACACCAGAGAATATTTACAAGACTGGTCCAATGTTGTAGTCACTAATCATCTTATTTTAGATTTGAAGACAATTTAAAATATATTCATAACTAGAATTCTTAAAAATATTTGAATTTGTCTTTGGTACACTCACTTATTAATATATTCTACCATTAGGGTAAAAACTGCACATAAGCAGTTTACTGGCACTTTTTTTTTTTTACAGCAACCACTGACAAAATAAAGGAGCATGGTGATTGTCATGGTTGCAAGGAAGGGTCTCCATTGCATTCCTTCAAGTAACAGATGATTTTGCATCAGAATCTGTATGGAGAGAAGGAAAACAATATTCACCAACATGGGACCAGGTCTCACAGAAACTCAAAGCTATAGAACCATGATACATGGAAAAAAATAAACAAAACAAAGTAGAAGGATTAAATCAGGATTTAAGGTGTCTTCACCTTAGCTGAAGAACTTTTCTTACTACCAAGAGCAGGGATACACTAAGGCCAACCGTTTTACCAATGGCAGGTTGTCTCTGCCTTAATCTTGTTTCTGCTTCTGTGCCTGAATGTCACACTGCAACTCAGATGTAAATTCCTTTACTCTTTCGGTATGTCTATCTAACTCCAGGCTATTTTCATATTTTACAAGTAGATACCTTCTTTGGCTTTGTGTTATAGATTTAAAAACTATATGTATTATAAACTCGTATCTTTCTGAAATAAAATGGATCTTACTTTCTGACAAGCAACAGGAGACAATTGGCTTTTTAAAATGCATTTAGGAGGTAACAATTCAGCCGGAGGTAGACAACCACGGGAAAGCTGATTCAGAGCTTTGACCACATGTTGGCCCTTGCTTGCTGTTATTGTAATTCTCTCAGTTTTTCTCAGCTCTTCAAAGTGTGCAGTCTTTCACAACAACCTATGAAGCAGAAAAAAGAAAAGGTCACTTAAGAGTTAAGTTCAGTGAGTGTTATTTCAGAATATTACATAGGAACAACAATAATCAATATGCTTCCTACTTAGGCAGATTTTATTTTCTTAGCTTAATTTTGAAAAGGAATCCCATGCCTGGAGAGCTGATTTATGAAAGGGCATCAAATTTCAAATCTCTTTCATTCATTCACAGGAAACTTCCTTATTAGAAAATAGTTAATCAAGTCATGAGTTAGATAAAAACTATTCCCTATGTTTTCTTAGAAATATTTAACCTGGGAGCATCTGGATGGTGCAGTCGGTTAAGCATCTGATTCTTGGTTTCAGCTCAGGTCGTGATGTCAGGGTTGTGAGATCGAGCCACGTGTTGGGCTCTGTGCTGAGTCCAGAGTCTGCTTGCGTTTCTCTCTCTCCCTCTCCCTCTGCCCCTCGCCCATCCTTCTCTCTAAAATAAATAAAATATAACCTGAAGATCATTACTGTTTCTTTAAATCAGTTTTAACATTAACTTTCAAGTTTTGGAAAAAAGTCTCCTTCTGCTTAGATGTCTGGAAGCAGGAATGTGGGTGAAGCAGGAGAGAAATTCCATGATGTGAAAATAGCCAAATATTCCACCTACTAACATTATTCCTTATACTTACTTTTTGGCTGAGAATACCTAAACATCTAATATTGAACTCTATTTGCTATCCCCTTAAAGAATACAATTGTGAGATTGAAATGGGATAGTAATTCTGCTTGTCAAAATTTGTTGCCTGGATCCCACATGTATAATACTGGATCTATTCTTTTTTTCAGAAGAAAGGGAATCAGGCTTTGTAGTCTAATGGAGGAAAATAATAAGCATAAAGGAAATAAACCGTAATATGAAAAATAGAGCAAATTCACATTAAGCGTCAATACATAAGCATTAATATGTATTATTGATGAAAAATGATCAGATGTTTTCAGGGCAGAACTTACCATGAGATAAGCTTCTCTCATGAGCAATCCTTTCCTGACTTCCTTTCGATAGACTGTACCTCCCCACACATTCAAACACAAAGGAGCACATGCGCGCGCGCGCGCACACACACACACCTCTGTGCTTAACTATGATTTCCCTCTCCCTGCTCATTTCTGTTTCAAATTGCTTCACTTAGAAAGAGAATTTTCCAACTAGGTAAGTTTAAAATATAAATCATTTGAGGAAAGAAATTAATATATAAATTCATAGTCATTGTAGTGGTGAAGAAGAAATTTTTAAATTTATGGAGAAATTATTTGTAATCTCAAAGGAATGTCAGTTGATTCTTTTACATTCTGTTGTATATTGTAGCCGGACTTTACCTACAATTTTTGACAGAACAGATGGAAGTCTGAAGAAGTGGAGGAAAGTGAGACTGGGGAACTAAGCTATACTCAGAGAGATTAGACATACTTAATAACATTTTCAGAAGAAAATAAGAACAAGCTCAACAATGATTCAGCCATTTTTGTTTTGTTTGTTTTGCTTTTACTTCTCATACTCCTACCTTTGCCCTCACATAATGCTTTTTCTATAGTGTCTCCATTCTCTTTACCCCTTGGGAATACACACACACATGTAATATATATGTACATATAATATATAGGTATGTGTGTATGTGTGTGTGTGTGTATACAAGGGTGTGCATGTGTACATATAAAATTAGGCTAAAAATAAAATCAGCTTGAAAATCTAAAAATAGATGCCACATCTATGTTTCCAAGCACAGTATTATTAGCATGTGTTTTTACACTGATGATATCCCTTTACTTGCCTGCTACTAATCCTTTCTGAATTTTTTAAAGACAAAAACCTTGTGTGTGTTATTTGTGTGTGTGCATAAATAGAAATCTAAAAAAGCAAATCAGTATCTATGTATGAATAATTATTGAAACTCATGTGGAATTTAAGAAACAAAATAAACAGTCGGGGGGAACAAAGAGAGAGGCAAACCAAGAAACAGACTCTTAACTGTAGAGAACAAAATGATGGTTACCGGAGGGGAGGTGGGTGGGAGGATGGGTTAAATGGGTGACGGGGATTAAGGAGGGCACTGTTGTAATGAGCACAGGGTGATGTATGGAAGTGTTGAATCACTAAATCGTACACCTGAAACTAATATTACACTATATGTTAGCTACCTGGAATTTAAATAAAAACTTAAAAAATAGGAAAGAAATAATAGCTAACAACTAGAACTTTTCATCTACAATAAAGATGGTGAGCACTAGAATTAATTACTATAAATTAGAAACTATGGGCACCAAGACTATTACTTACTTTCCTCTGTCTCTTGATCTAAAAAAATCAGCAGAGAAATAGCCTCAAAGAAAACTATAGAATCGGAGGGGAATGAGGGGTAAAACTCTGCACTAACAAATCAGTAGCAAGACCCACTGCTGTGTTTTATATGGTGCTGAGTGGTTCATTCACATTCTAAATCTCTAGGTACCCCTCTTCCTTCTGCCAATCTGTTTGCATAGAACAGCATGAATAGGTTCTGGTATACAAAACTGATATTGATGATAGACTCAATACATCTCACCTCTGCTAAAGGTGATTTTAAAAAGTAAGTGATTTAGGCACAGTTTCTCCAAGACTTGCCCATATTCTGTGTTAAAATTAGAGTAATCTAGGATTACTGTAAAGCTATATAAAGCCTATGTGACAAAAGCATTGCCTTCTGAGAGAAAAAGCAGACAATAACCAATATAAAATGAAAGCATTAGAGGCAGAGGTGGCTCTTACCACTTCTGATGAAAAGGAGATTACACATGGTAAAATTTTGAAAACAATAATTAATCTGTAAGAGTACAAGCAAACATTGTTTAATTTAAAAAATGAATGGCTTGAGTTTTCAGTCACATTCTTCCTTGTATAAACATAATCAGCATTATCTCTGATGTCAAAGAACAATAGCAATGATATTATAGCAAACCTAGCAGGATTCAGAAAAATTAATTAATAAAAATTCTTTTTAAAATGGTTTTTAGATCTAAGAGTCACTGCTAAAGAAAATAATATTGCTGGTGATACAAAACTAGGAAGAAAGACAAATTATTTGATAAAACATCAAGATAAAAGTAGAAATTAAGGGAAGTGTTACTATTAAATCAACAAGATATAAAATATTGGCATATTAGATCATATCCATATTATTAAGAGCATTCTTTCACTATCTTTAAGGGGACGGGGGAGGGACAAGAGAGAGAGAGAAAGATCTTAAGCAGGCTCTATGCCTGCTTGGAGCCCAGTGAGGGGCTCGATCTCACAACCTTGAGATCATGACTTGAGCCAAAATCAAGAGTCGGATGCTTAAGTGACTGAGCCAGTCAAGTGCCCCAAAGCCATGCTTTCTTTTTTTATGCTATTATATGGCACATTGTTTAGATCAGTGTTTCCCAAAGTGTGATCTCCAAACCAACAGCATCAGCATCCTTTGGGAATTTGTTAGAAATGCCAGCTCCTAGAGCCCACCCAGACCCATTGGGGGGTGGGGCCCCACAATCTGTATTTTGAGAAGCCCTCAGGTGATCCTCACTCAATGATAATTTAATCCATTGGTTTACATAAAGGCACAAAAGAAATTAAATTATTTTCAAATTGTAAAAGAATACTAAAAAGGGGAAGGTATATTACAACAAAAACTAATTTTGTAAGCATATTTTCCCAAAGAGTTCAAATAAGAATAAAGAGATACTGTGTTAAATAAAAACATATTCTTGAAACTAATATTACACTATATGTTAACTAACTAGAATTGAAATAAAAATTTGAGACCTTAGAAAAAGGACATGAACTTTTCCAAACTGTATAATTGAAACATGAAAGAGTAAACATAGGGGCGTCTGGGTGGCCCAGCCGGTTAAACATCTGCCTTAGGCTTAGGTCATGATCCCAGCATCCTGGGATCAAGCCCCACATCGGGCTCCCTACTCAGCGGGGAGTCTGCTTCTCCCTCTGCCTGCCTGTCTGCCTACTTGTGATCTCTATCTCTCTCTCTGTCAAATAAATAAATAAAATCTGAAAAAAAGGAAAAAAAGAAAAAGTAAACATAAATCATACAATTAATTGCATGCTGTCAAAAAATAAGCTAAATTTCCTATATAAGAAAAGATTAAAAATATTAAAGAAAACCCTTTATGTTGATCACTGTCCCACTTTTAATTTCCATGTTTGCTAAATTTGAGGGGAGGTGTAACAATGACATAAAGAATGTCAAGATAAAAATTATGTGGTAAATAAGGGACCACTTACAACTTTGGTATCAGTTGGAAAAATCAATTATTTGCTATTCTCCATATGGTTATAGCATTATCTGGTTATTCTTACATGATGGTAACTGTTGCTAAACAGTACATATCACCAAGATATGTACAAGAAGTGTAAAATATTCCAATTTTTGCCAATTTGATATCAATTATGTTTAAAATAAATCATAAAAGTATCAATTTTAGAAAATAAAAATGCTGCCTCAATTTCAGGACATTTTGCAATATGTATAGAGCACTTTTCCAAACATTACCATACATTATTGCTTTGGTAACATGCACAGATAATTTGTCAAAATATGTCTTTATAACAGATCAATTTTATAGAGACACTGAACTCTAAAGTGCTGAATATCAGTAAAATAATTTACAGAGATTAGTGAAAAATGACACTGCATCTAAGAAAAAAAATGTGGCAAATATGAAAAAATGGGTAAAAGGTAATGCTATGCCTCAGGGATGATCAGGTCTGGATGTAACTGTTGCTTTTTTTCTGTTCTTTTTTTTTTTTCCTACTCTTCATATTGGATGACCTGCAATTACACTCAGGGATATTGTCCAGAGTATAATTTTTTGACAATGGGAAAAATTATTGTAACCATATTACCAATCTTATGTGACCTACATCCTTCATAAGGAGAATTCTGAATGAAGCTTTAATGCTTATGAATACTTTTAGTTCCATGGCCTATTTGTTATCCCTAGGAGGTGGGTATTTAATCTGTCAAACATTTGTAAAACACCAAAAGCAGTATGGCCTTTGACCTGAGTCACTAAAATTGTACCCCATTCTAGTGACTTTTTGATTTCACCCAGCAGGTCTCATACATTTGTACTGTGCCTTATGAAGCATTTAGGCAGAGTATGATCTTTGACTTCTGGCCACCTGTGTCCCATACTTTTTGTGTGAAAGAAATAAATGACAGGCTTGGAGATTAAGTCCAGCTCTCCTTTTTTATTCAGGTGTATTGCCAGCTGAGTTGAATGACCCATGGGTGCCTTAATTTATAATATTTTTTTTACTGTTATAACTTGTAGCAATGCATGTGTTACTGACAAATTATCTTAACATTCTGTGTAACAAATGGGTTCTAGTCTTTGGTAAGCAGGTATATCAGTCCAATAAAAAAAATCCAACATTGCATGTACACATACGTATATATCCTTAATTACTGCATGTGTTTTCCATATTAATGTCATCATCATTGTTTTTAAATCCAGGATCTTTGACATTTTGAAATGCTTTCCATGAGCTTACGAGAGAGTTATATATATTACTATTCCAGAACCTATCCTGGGGATAAAATTTGGAGATTGTGTTGTTAGCAAGTTTCATTTTAACAGTTCTGAAAAGTTCTATGAGAATCAACAAAAAAAGGACCTCACTAATAAAGCATAAAATCTAAATTGCTCTTTAGTTTCCTGTCACTTTAACCCACTCCTTCAAGAGATAATTATGGAATCTCTACTGCATATCCAGAACTGTGCATCAAGTCATAAACCTTAATCACATAGATAATGTGCTCCAGTATTTGGTTATCCAAGTTGAGTGAATCTGCTCACTAATTACTTGGTTTTAAGTCTCTCAATTACGTTAGACAACAGACTGTTCTACTTTGGCAAAATTCTAAACAGTGTTTAAGCAGGCACTGTGGAAAATAGAAAGATGGGTTTCTTCTCCTAAGAGTCTGATAAAGGAGCTAAGAGAGATGCACAGATAACCATAGCATAGGATCAGATTGCCCACGTTCCAAACCAGAGGTGCAAGCAATGGTTTATGGGGGCTTGGCTAAGAAAGATGAGGGGAGGCTTCATGGAAGAAGTGACATTTATCCTAAGACTTGGATGACATAGAGGATTTCAACAATACAAGTAAGAGAGAAAATAACCCAAGTGGAAGTGGATAGGATGAACCATTAAACAGAGAAAGAAAAGAACTGGGCCTTTAAGGAAATGTCTAGTCCATATTGTATTGATAATAAGACAAGTGAAGAAAAGTAGTGAGACTTAAGTAGGAAAACATGGAGGGAGCTGGGTTAAGGAGGATATTAAATGCCATGCTATCTCTGAGTGACTTATTTCGCTTAGCACAATACTCTGTAGCTCCGTCCACGTTGTTGAATCACTAAATTGTACACCTGAAAGTCATATTACACTGTATGTTAGCTAACTGGAATTTAAATAAAAGCTTTTTAAAAATAAAAAATAAATGTTTGTTAAGGAATTTTAACTTTATAGCAATAAGGAATTGAGAGTCATCAGATTTTTTAATCAAAGGACTTAATTTTGACAAGAGATTTTGAAAATAAGATTAGACAAATAGAAAAGGCTGCCATTGGAGTCATATAAAGCTGATTTCTATTTCCAAATCTTAAACCTCTTAGGGATATGAATAAGTATTCCTGTGCTTCAGTTCTCTCACCTGGAACAGTTAGGAAGAATTACTTCCTTATCAGGGTCCCTGTGAGAATTCATTCAGGTAATATGTACAATGCATCCTAACAGAGTACCTGGGCTATAGCAGGTGAACAAAAACTTTGCCTTGCCCTGTTTTCCAAGGGTTTCATGAGTGGGGAATTAAAGACTGGAAGTAAGAAAATAAAATATAACTATGAACCAAGGTGCTAACAGAATATTCATATTTTGCTTTTAGGAGAGGTTCATATAAAATAGGTTTTCAATATAGATTTACCTACATGTTTATAATACATACAGTAGAACAATATTTAGCTGGGCAAATTTATCCTACTTCATTTCAACATCATGGATGAAAAGTTGAAAGTTACGGTTTAATTTCAAGTCATAAACTTAATCACATAGATCATATGCTCCAGTATTTGGTTACCCAAGTTGAGTGAATCTGCTTACTAATTACTTGGGTTTAAGTCTCTCAATTACGTTAGACAACAGACTGTTCTACTTTGGCAAAATTCTAAACAGTGTTTAGAATTACTACTACACCCCCACTTGCACATACCTAAAAAGATAGTGTTTCATATAATCTTTACATGTACATATGCAATAGCACGGCCAATTAAATCAATTTGTTAATTTAAGAGATTGTTAAATCAATTTGTTAGTTTAACAGACATTAAACCATTTTGTTAATTTGCTGTTAAATGTTACAACACAACTCTCAACTCAAACAGTTTGAAACATGTCCACAACTTTTTTTTTTCTACTTCTCAGTTCAAGGAATACATTAAAAAAAATCAAAATGGGTCATTGTGAATGAATAAATGTCTCCTGTCACAGCATCTGATGTAGCATCCCATTTAAGGCATTCCTCACCAAGACTCCTCTTCAGTGAATTGCACTGCCTTTTTGAAGATGAAGTCATTAATAAATAATGTGACTTCAGAGTCTCCTGATTTGGCTCTGTTCGCAGAGGCCACCAACTCTGTCAGAAGGTGTCATCTGGAGTTTGTTATGGAAAGATGACAGGTGCTGAGATAAAAACAAATGTAAATGAATAAAGCTGATAAAATTTAAAACATGTATGTCCTGGACATTGCCAAATCTGACTTTCAAATTTTGCCTTCTTAAACCTGACCCCTACCCATAACCCTCTCCACCATGTTCAAATCTTCTCTTGAGAACGTCCAAGATTGTAAAAGAAGCTGGCAAGGCCCTAAGGCTAGAAGCCTGACTGACAGCAGACAGCAGAGCAGGGGGCAGAGGTTTGGGCACAGTTGAGAGACTGCAGGACTGTGGGGAGAACCTCTGCACACAGCTGAAGCACTTCCTCTCTGGAGAAACATCACCTCACCTGGACCCTCAAAGAAATGGCTCTCACATTTGAGCTCTATATGTATGCATTCCTGCATCGTGCAGTCTCAGGAATACCTGGTGGGTCTTTGCTGACCCTACACAAGACTTATTTCCAGACTTAGAGGTTTGAGTTTGGGCTTATTTCTATATTTAAAAAAACTTTTTCCCACTTTATTGAGACATAACTGACATACAAAAAGCTGTACATATTTAATGTATACAATTTGATGTGTTTGGAGAGAAGCATTGTACTTATGAAACCAACACCATCATCTATGCCATAGACATATTCTTCAGCTCCAAAATTTTCCTTCTGCCATTTTTATTTATTATCTTTCTTTAGTGATAAGAACATTTAATATAAATCCACGCTCTTATCAAACTTTTGAGTGTACAATATAGTATTGTTTACTATGGGCGCTATGCTCCAAAGTAGATGTTTAGGACTTACTCTTCTTACATAACTGAAATGGTGTACCCTTTGGCTAACACCTCCCAGGTCCTCCTCCCCTCAGCCCCTTGCAACCACCATTCCAGTCTCTTCCTCCATCACGTTCATTAACATGGGTTATTTCTATAAGTTTCTATAAATGTGGCAGTACTTATGCTCATAGCTGCCGAAACCTGGGATGGATTTGTTGCCTAAGAAAATCCGTTCATTTCTGAGTGACCAATATACCCTTACAAATTTGCAACAACAGATTTTTTTACTTTAAGAAAATAGGTGATGCATCAACTTTCACCAGGGAGAATTTGCACAGTATAAATCCCACATCTAAACATATTCTAGAAATATAACAATCCAAATAAGTGTAGAACCATATGGCCATATTTTACTGAAAATAGATGGACAGAGGATGACCATGGAAGAGGGGGTTATATCCAGTCTTGAGTTTCCTTCCTTCCTTTCCTTCCTTATCACCTCCCTTTCTACCCCTCACACCTTTTCTTTGTTCTCCTTCTTTTCTAATGATTGAGAATGGGAATTGCTACAAGTGCCACTAAATTTAAATCAGAGGAAACTAGACTAAGTTGGGACAAAATCTGGTTTACATCCTTGATGCAGCCTTGACCTCTTGGATGCTGGCAACGATTTTCAGTGACACATACATAGAGGCCAGGGATCTAAATAACACTGCAGAATCAGGGAGATGTATGTCCATTACCTAGAAATCATGATTTTTCTCCTTGTGTAAGGACTCAAGTTGCCCAAACTTGAGAATCACTGGTTTAGTAATCAGGAAAGGAACCTGAGGAGTCAGTTAAAGTTGGTGAAGTCCATTGCTCAGTTGCTTGCTGGCTGTGTGATCTCAGGTTAAACTCCTTCAACTCCATTTCTTCGACTGTAAAATGGATAGGGTTGTTGTGGAAATATCGTAACACAAAGTGTTTACCATTTAATTCTCAATAAATGGTAACTATTCTTATTTGTACTTTCATATCATTTAACTACAATGACTTCATTACTAGGGAATTTGCTAGATAAATAAAAGCTGACAAAAATTTTTAAAAATATTATTTTAGATAGACTGTAGGGTTAGCTTTGAAAAATGAGAAAAATAAATAACAATGGTCTCCAACAGACTTATACAGATTTTTAGCTTTCCAAAACAAACTAAGCATTTTATTAGATTTTATTGACATTATTTAATGGTTTTACCTATTGGCTTTTTCAAAATGGTTAGAAAACTCAACAGAGAAGACCGACACCTGCTGGGAGAGTAATTAAAGGGTGTGACAAAAATATGGTAACACAGTAGGGGAGTGTGTAATTGTCTGTGATCTCTACTTACTACATCCGAACACAGAATTGATTGAGAATTAGCTTACAATAAGAAGCAAAGGTTAAAAATTAAAAATTTAAATGACTGAAGTCTTCATATTCTTAAATATTAGATTGATCAGTATAAGATTGCAAATAGTTGCTTCCATATGATTCAAACTAATACATAATGAATGAAGAACGGAATGATTGTAAGAATGCTTTTATTAGAATGCACAAATAATCTGTTTGCCATATTGAGGGAGAAAAATAGATAGACACTGCTAAATCATCCTCTGTTTAAAGAATACTTCCTTGGATAGTTATTTCTGCTTCCATTATTATTAGCTTACAAATAAGAGAGAATTGTATAGAAACTAGAGGATTTGATTCATGTTAATATTTTTACATAGCTTGAGACATAATCCTGGTTAACCTCTATAATCATTGGCAAGAAGTAAAAGGAAGAGAAAATGAAGGCATTTTTCATAAAATAACTTATTTGGTACAAGAAATAGAATTCTACATCTTTTAGATTAAACACACTATTGAGGTTGATATAAAATATATTCAAGAAGAGAGCTGACTCAAACTCTGTTTAAGGCAATGTGGTATATACTAAGGGAAAAGATAGATTTTGAAATCAGACCAAGCTAGGCTTTGAATTCAGAAGTTTACTTAATTCTCTGATTCTCGTTTTTACCATCTGTAAATTGGGGATAACAATGCCCATTTCACATGGTTTTCTGAGGGAAAATGAAATGTAAAATATGTAAAAATGATCATTACCACACTTGCTAGTATTCATTATTTATTATAATGGGTATTGTACTAAATGGCTTATATGTTTTACCTCAACCCTTTATATCACAATAACCCAATGAGGTGAGTGCTGTTATTTTCCTATTCTACATGTGGGAATATAGGGACACAGAAGGGTTAAATATCTTTATCAAGGACAGCAGCTTTTTCAGTGCAGAGATATGGATATAAGTCTAGTCCATTGAGCTCTGGAGCCCAAATTATATTCCATAAATATAGAAAAGAAGATAAAAAATTATGAAGCAACTACTAAATAAACATTTAACAACACATACGATCTGGAAAATGCAGTGTGATCATCTTCCATTTTTTATAATCTCATTTATTTCAGTTATGAACCAAAAAATTTATTATTTAAAATGGGTATTTGGGCATAAATAAACTGACACCATCACCCAGTTATCAATTATAAAAAAATTACCACATTAATACACAAGATTGTTAGAAGCACCATCTCTAAATTTTCAATGTAAATCTTTCCTACTCCTACTTTAAAGAAGTACACAGAATGCTAACTATTACTCCAGATAAAGTTATTTTTAAATATTATAATATGCCTTTATAGGGAAGGTAGTGTAACTCATCACTAAATTAAATACGGCAATTCCCTTTATTAATAAAGAGGAAGAAGGGTAATTATTTATAAAATTAAAATTAATCTCCATTTACTCTATTCAACATTCACACTTTTTTATTAAGCTACATTCTATTAGGGTTTTTTTTGAGCATTATTGAGGCATAATTGACAAAATTGTAGCAGATTTAAGGTGTACAATGTGATGATTTGATATACATATAAGTTGTGGAAGGATTCCTACAAACAAGTTGATTCACACATCCATCACTTCATATATTTATCTTCGGAAGTGGGAAGGATAAAAACATTTAAACTCTACTCTCTTAACAAATTTCAGTTATACAATACAGGGTTATCAACTCTAGTTACCATGTTGTACATTAGATCCTCAAACCTGAACTGCAAGTTTTTACCATTTTACCAACCACTCTCTATTTCTACCATTCCATGCCCCCAGGCCCGGGCAACCACTTTCCTACTCTCTGTTTCTAGAAGTTTAACTTTCCCTATATTTTGTTTATCTCAAAATTCTTTATTGTCATGTAAGACTTCATATGAAGCAAAAGAAATCTACATAATAGGAAGGAAAGATGACCACTCTTTGGGTATATGCTCTGACATTGCATGTTTAATATTAGCGAATGGAATATTGAGATCTTAGGTAATGAACATGTTTTCTATTTAAGGGAAAATCAGAGAAACAGGCTGAAAAAGCCCATCCAAGCGAGTTGTCATGGCTGCAACATATCATTGCAAATTAATTTACTGAGATTCTGTATTATACCTCACTCTTCAGTCCTTAGTTTGTGGTATGATACAATGAAAATATATCTTCCACCTGTGTCAGAGGCTTCAGAGCTGACACCCATACCCTGGACCTTTATAACTTCATTTAGCTGACAAATGTCACCTAGGAGAGCTCTTGAGAAATAATTCTGGTATGCATTGTGCACAAGGGATATCTGGACATTCATAATAAGTATGCTTTGTTTTTCATAATTATATCCGGGCTTACTTTGACTTATATTTGTCATTGATCAGTGTTTATCTGTGAGAAAGTATATTATATTGATACCATTTATTATGTATGTGTTAAATTATTAAGGCCATAATGAGAAAATTGAATTTATTGACAAAACATACTATTAATAGCTCACTGTAAAAAAAAAAAGCTGAAAAAATCTTTGCAAAATACTTTTAAAATTTGTGCTTCAAAAAACAAAGAGAAACTTTTAGCAAGAATTTTTATCATCTTATTTACAGTAATAGTATGTGCCAAATAAATTTCTATGCATTTTTTTTTGCAGTTACAAAGGAGTATTTAGTTGCCTCCATGACATGAGGCACAGTTCTGGGTGCTATGGAGAATACTTAAAAAAATGACACAGTCCAGTGTGGGAGATGGAGCATGATAAAAAGAAATCATTGTCATACCAGTTAGGATAAATTACTAGGAGGAAAGAGATTAAATCCAGATGGGCTCAGGAAAGGCTTCCAAATGGAGATGGTGTTTAGACCAGTCTTTAATGGATGGTCATTCTCTTTTGAGCCACGTTCTTACATGTATCTGTATCATACATCTGATTAAACGTTACTGTACTTTGTACTAGTTAATACATCTGAACTATGCTTTTTAGCATCCCCAACTCTGCCTAGTTTAGTCAGCTTCATTTTGTGAGGTCAATTATATAATGGAATTTCTTTCTATCTCTTTGCTGACCAGAACCAACAGATATTCACAGATGGCTAAGGCTTGCCTCTGAAGAAACAGTAACATCTTCCATTAAGTGAATATTAAGGGCTACTACCAGTGTCTGATTAAAAGAAAATCTGTTTAGCATCACAACTAAACATTAATTGATCAATACTTGTGTTACAATAATGACAGCTTAAATTTTACAATTAAAATTTTATGTTTATTGAACTTCTTGAATGAGTTGGAAATTAACTTGGTAGTATAATTTTACATGTGCATCCTATTAAATCAGTAGTTAGGCTCATAGCACAATTCCTACCACAAGATAGGCACCCGATCGTTACCTGTCATATTAATTTAAAAATCACTGAGGAGTGCCTGGGTGCCGCAGTTGGTTAAATATCCAACTTTTGGTTTGGGCTAAGGTCATGATCTCAGGGTCCTGAGATCAAGCCCCACACTCCACACTCAGCAAGAAGTGATTGTCCCTCTTCCTCTGCTCCTCCCCTGCTCATGCTCTCTCTTTCTCTCTCATAAATAAATAAATAAAATCTTTAAAAATAAATAAATAAATAAACTTAATTCCATATTTAATTAGCCTCTTCTTAGAGCCTTTTCTTCACACAGCTTGCCATTGTCCAAAGCAGCATTTTAAGAACAGTACAGGACTTGAGTAAAAGGCTCCTCCACGAATGTCAGTGGACTGATTGGATTTATGGATGAAAGAATTGGAGGTATCAACATGATTCCTGGTCTTCTTGCTCTAACAAGTCTTGATATTCACTGAAATCCAGAAGAGAGAAGCAAGAACAGGTAGATGGGAGAAGATAAATGTGAGCTTGAAAATGTTGAATATGAGATATTGGCATTCATTTGCATCCTTTATAAGAAACCAGTAAAAAGTTTTTGAAAGTAAAGACTCCACCACATCTTGAACTTTCATAATCTATATTAAACATCTTGAACTTTCATAATCTATATTAAACATCTGTGCATGCCTTTGCCAATGAACCTCCACATGTTTTGATAAATATGTGAGCTTTTGTCTGCATCTGCTTTAAACTGTGCTTCACTTTCAAACACAGTGTATTTAATTAATTCTCATCTTATTTTCCACATTAAAAAATGCACATATGTATCTACAGTAAAGGACTGTGGTGAGGATAAAACGGGATAATGTATATAAAAACATTTTTTAATTCTAAGCTTTGTGTGTTGCATGTGTGTGACTGGAGGAGGTTTTCCATTCCCAAATCTTCCTGGAGTATATCAAATTACCACCACCACACATCCAGGAACTTGAACCAACTATAAGACAACAATATAGAAAAGGATACAAAAAGGAATGCAGCTCAAAAATAAAGAAAATGTGGAGACACTTTCATTACAGCATATATGATAAAAGCAAATATGCTAAGAAGATGCCCATCTTAGAAGAAATAAGTCTTTTTGTCTTGCGCATGCTTCAAACACAGGACCCAAAATGACCAAAATGACCTCTCTGCCACCTCTACCCTCATGTGCCATCTACAGTGGAGCTAAACGGACTGAACGAAAAACAACTTCAGGCTGTAAAGAGGGGAAGCGGTACAGCCCCAAAGGAAGGAAGCAGGGCAGTTGAAAGGAGGAGAGAGGAGAGGGTATGTCTAAAAGAGAGTGAAGTGTGCTTTCCTTCCTCTAAGGAGAAGAGTGGGCAGGCAGAGTGTGAGAACTGAGATCAAAACCTCCACACTTTTGAGAGGCTAAGAGGATATATTGAAAAAAGCGTATGAGCAATGAGCAAACTCCAGACACCACTCATGTCAGATGTTTAGGTCAAAAGATCTGACTAGATTTCTGTGAGTTTGTTGAATTAGCTCCATATTACAAATTCAATGGCCAATCCACATTCATCCTCTTAGGTCACATCTCAGTAGTGTTTGGCACCACTGTTTACTTCCTCCTTCTTGAAATAACACCCTCTCAGGATCCTTGTCTACCTCACTGGCTGCTCCTTTGGAGCTCCTTTTCTGACATCGTGGGTACCCTTCACCTCAATTCCGTGAGATTTTAATGCACACAGTGGCTTTTTGGTTTATTATTGAGCCAATGACAAGTCGTATTAGCATAACATAATAGACAAAAACCTAATGCACAAATTATATATTTTTGCTAAGTAATATTTAAATGACATTGAGCATTGTAATATGTTTCACAAATTCAAAAGAAATTTGAAGGAGTATGACAATTTACTCATTACTAATCACACGCTATTTTAGGTGTGTCAAATTTAAAATACGTGCATTGGAGGAGTCAACATTTCATTCAGCTGTACTCTGCCATTTATATAAACCACACCATTATCACGAGTTATACCAAACTAATGTTCACAGTTTCAATTTTCTGCTTTTATCATTTTGTTTTACTTAATTTTTAATTTTTAGTTATATCAGTGTAAAAGCATAAGAAAATTTTATACCTAACCATCTAAATTAAAAAATAATTAAAATTATATAAGGTAAGGCTTGTGTTTTGTAATAATCTTTCTGTCATGTTTCTCATATTTTAAAAATCCTGAGTAGAAAAACTATTATTCAAATTAGTTCACGTTATAGGGAATGAAAATTCCTATAGGTGGTGATACTATTAAAACTGATTGCTATATCATAGCATATAAACTCTGATGAATAAGTCAATAATTTTGATTTTAGTAATTATTTTAGTATTATACTTTGAACTAAATTTTCAATAGTTGGTATTATACGAAAAGTTTTTTTCTCATTATTATGTTATGAATCACAGAAATAAAAATGTCAAAAATCTGTAAAGAGAAAAAACATCCTTCTTGGATTTTGTGAGTTGATGTTGTTGCAAAATGTCAGAATTTCTAAGACTACTCCCAGTAGTGGTTTTGTTACGCCTATACAATACGAAGAGAGTGACCATTTGGTTAGAAATTATTATCTACCTCTTTCACATACTTTAAGAAATGATTATAGGCAGATTGAATCCTCTAATAAGGCAAACATAACTGATTTTGTCGGTATAATTTGAGGGTGACAATTGGTGACAAACTCAGAAGCTTTGTTAATAGAACTGGCATGGGCCACACCATTGCATTCACTTTAGGGGAGATCTTCATGGAGTAACAGGGTTCTTAGAACTTTGAGGCTAGCTTCTTGAATTTTTCAATTGATCACCTTCTTTCTACTTCTACAGTGACCTTTTGTTATTTGTATAAATGTTTGTTTTATCCACCAGCATCTGCATCATTTAACATAGTGGATATCTTTAAATCTTATATAATAACCAACACAATGCCTTATACATATTAGGCACTTGAGAATTATTTTCAAAAATCACTTAGTGAATTTTAGTTGTTTTATTTTAACATCTATATTAAGTATATATTTTTTTTTTCATAGCTTTTAGGGTGCAAAGGAGAAAAGAAGTCATTTACATATGATGGGCAGGGATTGTCCTGCCAATTTGTTTGTACACACCAGGCCAGAAGGAAAAGAAAGGACTCAACTATGATCATATCTCAGATACAGTAGAATTGGCCTACCCAATTCTTTATGATTGCGACGATGACCCGTCTGAGCTGTCCTAGTGTTGAGATTCCTGCACTTTATCCCGCTTATTTGTCCTTAGACGCTTCCTTGGCAAACTGACTCTTGATGAAGACGAAAATATTCAGTTCATACTTTGTGTCTATCCATCTAAAAATTCTTACCTTGATCCAGCATTTGGATGATGAATTCAGCTTTATTAATTTTACATTGCATGCTGTGCTATTTTTGCTTTCCTGATTTAAAATTTTTATTTTGATTCTGTACCTGCTCTTGTTATTAACCTAAAAATTCTTCATAAACTTTCATAGCCTCCTGATTG
This sequence comes from Eumetopias jubatus, assembly GCF_037043125.1. NCBI lineage: Eukaryota > Metazoa > Chordata > Mammalia > Carnivora > Otariidae > Eumetopias > Eumetopias jubatus. Next base: position 167,073,640 of record NW_028274809.1, on the reverse strand, counting down.
GAGACTTTTTTTCTCCTTTTGAAACAGATCCTTGTTTTTTCATCCCTTACACATAAGACTGTTTAAGGAGTTCTTCTATAACCTCTGTTATATTCTCATTCCCAACAATTGTTTTGATTGGAGATTAAAGAGGAAGCAAAGCCAACTGTTCTAAACTCTCATCTTCACCCATCTGGGCATTTTAAAATTAGCATATTAATCCATCCTACTATTAAGAGTTGAGCATTTTATAACTATTGTAACTATTCCAGTAATATGAAAACATTAAGTGCAACAGGTAAAGTGAAAATTCTTCTAAGATACAGAAATAATTGTCTTGTGTCTGTAATCTACTTTGAAAGTTTCAATGGTATGAATGTTACTTAACTCCGAGAATATATTAACTTAAAATATATCACAGAAAAGCTATAATAATAACATTATAGAGGACAGATCTCTTGAGTCGACTAACAAAGCCATTGTAATGTTTTCAGCATTAGTACCATGAAAATTTTACTTCTTACAGTTATGAAGACAGTCCCACAAAATCAATGAATGAATACCCAAATCTCTCTGTGCTCCATAAATAATGCTACTTATCATAAAACAATTGTTTTGCTCACTTAATAGTTGATAAAAATCTTGTTCAACATAAATTTACTAAACAATTCTTTCACTGTATCTTTAATCGTAATTGTTCCTGATTTCCTTTGATTCAGATGAAGCACTAAAAGAAAGGCTACAAACTCAAAAATTGCTTTATAACAGGCAGCATGACTTGGGTTCTACAACTTTTTCCATGAGACAGGAAGCAATTGAATGTCTCCATAGCTTTATTGAAGGTTTTTATAAGTCTAGACAAAAACCTACACAGAAACTGCCTGTAACCTTGTAACTACAGAACAAATGTGTGCAGAATGACTCTCCATGGAGAGTCAATAAATCCAATTAGACTCCTGATCTGTAGGAGTAGACCACTTATTTGTTTGTAGCTTAGTTACAATTCCAAATATTTTTAGGTCTTGATTTAAACCTCACGAAAGTGGAGCTTTCATAAATGAGTAAAAAAACCTCCTCGGTATTATTACTTCATTTTGCAGTTTAATCCACTTGTAACACTGCATTATAGAGTAATATTTTTGATGTTTTCATGTTTTGTTTTCTTTACTTATGTTCAAACAAATTTTATTAACATTTAAATAGAATAACTATTGCATAGAAATGCATGGTATTCAAAATACTTTTCATAAGAATATTCATTTTAATATTATATTTATTATACAAAGACAAGGATCAAGGGGTAACCAAAAACCAAGATATCTTTGTAAATCATCAGTACTATTATTATAATTAATTGCCCATTTTTACATTTGAAATTCCCTCTTAAAGAAAAAGAGTAATAAATTAAATATATCTGGCTTTTTAGTTTGGTTTAATCCTGTATGCTATGTCTGTCATTACACCAGTATTGCTAGACCTAATAACATTTAAATGGGCTATCAGAGGAATGGAAAATTATGTTAACTAGAACAAGCAACAGAAACCAACCAGAGCTAGCTTAGGTAGAAAGTGATAATTCAACATAAGGACACAAAAATTCTCTTGGAATAAGTAAATGCCTCTGAAGTTTCTACAAACAGAAAATGATAATGTGGCCAGACTCCTCACTACCCCTGCATATATGCTATATGACATCTATGGTAATATTTTCCCTCTAAGCAAATTAACTTTCTTTGTCTCTGTCATCTAGAAGGCAAATGGATCATGATCTTCCATGTTGTATGTCCAGCCTTGGTCTTAATTCTAAATATTAGGGAGAGACTATTGTTAACCCGTCAGTGCTCCCTCCTGATCCAATTATTTATAAAGAGAGGCCAAGGCCCTGTTCGGCCCAAAGATAATGGGGCAGTGTGATGTGAGATAGTATTTCCATATGGATTGGAGGTAGTTTTTGGAAAAAGGAGAATCATGGTGAACTGGGAAGGCACTCAGTACAAAATTGAGTCAGTATTATTATCAGATTTGATTAACACATTAATGAAAGGATTTTCATAGGTATTTTCCATTTCATAGGTATTTTGAAAGGAGTACAAAGAGCTTTTCTGTAGATAGAGGAATATAAAGATTAGGTAAATATGGTTCCTCCTCTCAAAGTGCTTACAGTTGGATGTTCACAGTACTTGAGAATTTCTCTTATTATCTCACTGTCTACTATGAAATTATCATGCATTTATGGTAGAAAATAAATAGTAACTGAAAAACTAAATATGTATTTACTTTTTAAGTGTATATATAATGCACACATCGGTATATGTGTATTTTTGCTAATAATGGCCTCAGTAGACCAAGAAAACAGCAATGAAGGGTAAAATATTTAAGAAGTCAGGAAACCATTAACTTAGAGTGTGGTGTGAGTCCTATTTTACAGATCCAGGAGATCTGTAAGATACAGAAAAGCTGACCCCATAACTCTCCCAAAAGGTCAAGAAGGCCAGCTTTTGGTAGTCCACCAACTATTTTGTTTTAATTGTTTTCTACAACTGGTAGAAAAGAAGATCTATAACAAGTGTAAAATGCATGGGGAAAGTCACCTGTGGCAGGGCAGCAGCCTTCCTTTTACACCCTGGCTCTCATCTTTGGAGGCTTACGTGCATCACACCACTCCACAGCCGCAAACCATGCAAGGCTTCACAAGTCAGAGTGAAACACAAAATCCTCCCAATGGTCCCAAGACCCCACAAAATCTGCTGCTCCCTCTGGACTCTCTGAACTGGTCTAAAACTCTCCTCGCCCAGTCTGCTCCCCACACACTGCTCTTCTCACTGTCCTTCACACATTCTTGGAGCTTTTGCTTGCTGTTCTATCTACCAGGAGTGCCCTTTCTCCAGATCCTTGCGTGGTGCTTTCCCTCACTTTCTTCAGGCTAAAATAACACTTCAACATCCCAGCCTTTCCTATCCTATTTGCTTTATTTGTCTCTATGTCTGGCATACTGCATAGTCACTGAGACAGAAGCATGAGGGATTTAGTTTAACCTAATTACAATTTTTGTCATAGAGTTTTGAGGCATTTTATAAAAACATAGAATCTATGGAAGTTGTGAAATTATGTTGTGAGATCTTTTTAAAGTGTTAGGTTCTCACCTGTCTGAGAGAGTTTATGAGCAATCTAACCTGAAGTTAGTAAATGAGTTGAGATTACTTCATGTGGCCACAATATGGATGGCTGGCAAGTTTTGGGGTGGCCCAACAGGCAATGGAGGTACGGGATTTGGAATCAGAAGAACAGAATTTGAATAGTAGAGTTGCTACTTCCTTGCTTGCAATGTTGGGGAAGCTCATAAAACATTTCAAAAGCTATTAGTAATAGAAGCTTAAGTTATACGGATAAATAAGTGAATGAACTTGTCAAGCCACCTATACTTACTTATTAAAGGAAACTAAAACGCAGAGCATCTTGTTCGTATAGATGTAGTGAGGATGAGATGAAATGTTCTGTAAGCTGAAAGACTGTATTAGTTATTATTGTTGGTAATCAGGAAAATAACAAAGTAAACATAAATAATTAAAATATAAATAATTTTTTAAAAAGATCATACAACCTGGTGTGCATAAAAACACTGGTCAACATATGGATAGGCACAAGTGTAATTGCAATAGAATTGTCAAAATAAAGATGAAATAATAGTTATCATATTTATCCAGAATTACTATGTGCCGGCTACTGAACCAAGAATTTTACAGCACTATCTCTTTGAATCATTAGAGCAGTCCTCTGGGAGAAGTGACCACTATGCCAATTTTTCAAATGAGGAAACTGAAAGAACAACCAGCTGGATTTCACAAATCTAGTAGGGGCTTCAACAGTGCCTGGAACTGGTACGTTCATTAGTCACTTAGTATTTTACACACTCATATTGATCTTGTTGATCTAAATCTAATTATATGTCCCCTTCATATAGCCAAATTATTTTAAGCTTTGAAAGTGGAAATGTAAAAGGTAAGAAAAATTAATAATATTTGCTATGATTTAAAAATAAATATACAAGATCCTCCAAAAGCTGTTGCAGTGTGTCAGAAAAGCATGAGCTCAGGGGTGTTTGTATAAATTTGAAATAACAATAGGATATATCTGCAGTGGCATTTGTAAATTTTATTGCAGGATGTGCATCTTAAGGAACTAGCAAATAAAAGTCCTCAACAGTTCCAGGCAGCTGTCCCTTCCAGAGCATAATGGCTCTTGGGCCCTCTGCTCCACCAGAGGTCACTGCACCACCTGCCAGGCAAGGCCCCCAGGTGTGGGGGGCAGGTCCTCCCTCCCCCAGGGGTGACCTCCTTGCACACAGTGCCTTCCTTTCGTGGGTCCATCAATATAAGTGACCTTTCTGCTACCATAGAATCCATAGGACAGGTGGGAGGTGATTAATTGCCCAAGCCCTAGAAATTATAATACAACTCTTCTCATGCTCGATTATGTCAAAGATCAATAAAAATTACTGACCGACTCTGCTTTGAATGAGGTTGAAGGAATGAAACCCAATGTCCAGAATATAACAGAATTGCCAGTATCTTTGATTTCTTTTATCATCTGAAAGATTAGCTCTGCTATGAATAATTTTTGGGTATTACATACATAGTTGTGTTTCTTTCACGGTGTGATTTTTAATTTCAGCGTTGCTGGCAAGAAAGAGTAAAATGGTGTAAGGAGGGCAAAAAAACGTATTTTCTGGGGGAACAACCATCTGATTGTGAACTAGCTCTTGTAGACTAAACAGGGCAGATTTGCTTCTTGTTTCTTAACCTTGGAATAACAGGAAGTTTTTGGAAGGGAAATTAGGGTTGAGAAGAGGTAATGGTGAGGAGGTCTGGTTTGTCTATGCGACACACTTCTTAGTGGTACTGTGCCCAAAAATTTTCTCATGCCCCTTTGAAGTACAGAGGCTGTATAAAAGGCTCTGAAGAGGTCAATTTTCCTGAGAAAAGATGGGAGTCAGGACAGTCAAGGCAAGCCAGGCCAGTGCTCACCACAAGATCAGACCAGACTGGATGCAGGATCGTGGTTGGTGCTATAAGAAAGGCCAGAAAGAACAGTGAAATGAGATGCCCAGAGAAGTCACTGGCCCTAAGGTCCTTAGAGGGGTGGGTGTTGGGGGACAAGTAGAAAAGGCAGTTTGGGGATGTGGGGTCAGACAGAGCAATAGAAGAAAACACCCGTTACTTTAAGCCAGTGGTTAATGAGCACAAGGATTTGGAGACTGGGAGATTAAAAAGAAATATGGGGATTTACCCTAAGGAAACAGCATCATATACACAAATATTCATGTACAAGGGAATTTGTTGCAGCATCAGGTATAATATTAAAAATTTTAAAGTGATCTGTATATCTATGTACATACGTATGATATAGGAAATACCTATTATACTCATGTATATATATGTGTGTGTGAAAAAACATGTCATAGAACAATATATAGTCATTTAATATATCTTTTCTTATAACATTTTAAATCTGAAAAAGTATATTAAATTTAAAAATTCATAAAGCATTTACTCTTATATATGTAGATACATAAATATACATATATACACGTATATGAGAAGAAAAAAGAATGAAAGAACACATCAAGATGTCAACAGTGCTTTCCTCTGAGTAATGGAATTGCATACGATTTTAGTTTGCCTTCTCTATGCTTTTTGGTGTTTTTTAGATTTTTTTATATTACTATAGTTCTCCTTTATATTTTCTATTTTCTTAATTTGAAATGTCATTCATGAACATTGTCTAAAGTTTTCAATACTACTGAATACTATTAAATAAAGCATAAAGTTCCCCTGCTCCATTTCCTCTCAAGCCTCCATAAGCCTCTGAGTCACAATCTCTTGGTGACACTCTATTTATACCTGTTTGTTTTTATTTATTTTGTTAGTTACTATGTGGATTCTAAATAGTATATTTGTATTATATGCTAGTTATTCTGCATACACTTCTGATCCTTTTCCTACATTTTATTGCCCTTCTCTGTACCCTCTGAGGCTGATTTCCTTGGGATGCATTTTTTAAAACTAATTGCCAGCTTCATTCTGGTTGAATTTGGCCAATAGGAAGCACAACCTGGAGATCAGTGGGTAGGGAAAAAGAGAGAGGCTGACTTTATTCTATCCACACATCGCTCCGAATTGCCCCAGAATCTCTAACAGACTGGTATCCAGCTCATCCTTAACATTTACAACTTTCCTTGAATTCCACTGATTATTTTCTCTCTCCCGATCCCTTCGTCTATTCAGCCATCCACAGCTTTCTGGTATTTCTATTCTCTCAGTGCTTTGTCCCTTAACACAGCCCATTCAAAACATCTGGAATGAATTCTATTTTCTCCCAGGTCCTGGAATGGCATAGTATTAAGTATCAAGAGGGGCCCTAGGAATGAAACAAAATCTTTAAAATGGGATTAAAAGATAAGGCCGTTACATGGTGAACACAAGGATGACGCCCTTGTCCAGCAGAAATTCATCATGAGACATTTCTGGCATGAAAGCATTGTGATTACTTAGAAATCACCACAGTGTTGTGGGATAAAATACCAATGGAGGGCAAGGCTTTAGGTGACCAACTGGTGGATGCTTATGACCAATATGGCACCAATGGTGATGACAAAGGTTGTGAGGGAGAGGAGATAGGCTCCCTTACGGGACAGTAAAGATGACCAAATGAAAGTGATAACCTCAGAGACTTCAACCACCAACTCAAGGCACTTCTGGGAAGGCAGGAAGGTTTCTATGATGGCTTGAAAATAATCCCTGCAGGGAAGCATGGCAGTATTTAGTTCACCTTTACTTTTGTAACAAATTGCCACAAATTTAACAGCTTGAAACAACATCATTTTTTTTTATCTTACAGATCTGGAGATCATATGTCTGAAATGGGTCAGATGGGGCTAAAATCGAGGTGTGTCAGCAGGGCTGTGTTCTTTCTGGAGACTCCAGGGAGAATATTTCCCTTTGCCTTCTCTAGCTTCTAGAGACCACCTATGTTTCTTGTTAGTAACCACTTCCTTTCTCTTTAAAGTTAGCCAATCACATTTCAAAGCTCTCTTTCTGACTCTGACCTTGACTTTCATGCTTCCTTCTTTCACTTATAAGGACTTCTGTGATTCCACTGGGCCTGTCTTGATAATCCTGAAAAATTTCTACATCTCAATATCATTACTTAGTCACATCTGCAAAGTCCTATTGCCATGTAAGGTAACAAATTCACAAGTTCTGGGTATAAGGACATGAACATCTTTGAAGGCCATTGTTCTGTCTGCATAGTGGCTAAGGATGAAGCCCCAAATCTAATTATGTAATTTGCAAAATTACAAGCTCATTAAATGCCTGACTCACCAAGTCTTCCATACCAAGGGTAGGCACTGGTTTAAAAGGAATGTGACCCTTATTCTTGGAATGGGAACATTTGGGCAGAGACAAGTCTGAGAAACATTTTCTCCCAAACCCATCTAAGCCACCTTGCCAGAAGCAGCCACCTCCTCATGTGTCTAAATAAACTGCTTTCCTTTCATTAAAAACTTTCATTAGTTGTGCCCCAAAGAAGGCCTCTTATCCTTATTTCTTATTCAGGTTCTACCACTCCTCACTGCCTCCAGATTCATGAAAAAAAAAAAAAAGTCAGATTCTAGAATGTCCTGGTGGGAGAAAGGATTTGGTACATACGCTATCCAGTAAAAGATAATGAATATGCCAAACAGCTTATAAGACCTCATTAATATATATCAGTAAAAGCCTAGGGAATACGAGTAAGAATGATTTCTGAAAATCATAGTCAAATGAGATGGAACGTAAGGTTAGATTTGTTTGAATGAAACCATAGGTGAGGGGTGCCTGGGTGGCTCAGTCGTTAAGCATCTGCCTTTGGCTCAGGTCATGATCCCAGGGTCCTGGGATCGAGCCCCGCATCGAGCTCCCTGCTCAGCGGGAAGTCTGCTTCTCCCTCTCCCACTCCCCCTGCTTGTGTTCCCTCTCTCGCTGTGTCTCTCTGTCACATAAATAAAATCCTTAAAAAAAAAAAAAGAAACCATAGGTGCTCTCATTGTGATTCTAGATTTAATGTGTAAATTTTGAGTAGCAATTAGTGACAGTTTGGTTGGCTAATTGAAGCCTAGTTTCAATAATGGCCTCTATTCAATGTGTCTGAGATCCTGGGACTTCCCTGGCATCCCGTACAGGAGAAAATCCAAAGGCTCAGGGAGGTGGATCAAATATGTGCAACGTATTCGGCAACCACTAACCACATCCATCTGGAAGGATTCAGAGGAGGCTTCCTCCATGAAGACATTGGGTTGAGGGCATCATCCTCTTTGTAAAGCTCAGCAGTGAGTGTCCTCTGCAGGCTGGAGGTGACAGCCCAGAGATGCTGCCACCGAGGTGGCCTCACTGACTGCCTTAGGAACGAGAGAATCCCACAGAAGCAGAGACCAGAGATCGCATCTAACCGTCAGATATAAGATGGGAACAATTACCATAAGAGTTTCTGATCTGGAAGAATCTGTAGTTGTGGCTGATTAATGACTATGCCCCTAAGAAGGAAACATATGAGAAAATACAGAAAGTGTATCCTGACAAATATAATCAAAAACAAAACAAAACTCTAGGTCTGGTAGTGGAAAAGTGACCTGAGTCACCATAGTGGAAATTCATAGCTTTAGACCCAGTTTCTAAACATATGCTAGTCTATAGGTCCTGTGCACCTTAATTGATGGGAAATCTGGAATAAGGACCTGAGCTATGACCACAAATTATGTAATTTCCTTGTATTCTTCAGGTAGCTCCTTAGGATTTATTTGCATGGCCACCTGTTTTGGTAATGTTTTCTTATTTTAGGATTTCTTTTTGATATTTATGCAGTAACTACAGTAGTCATTTTTTCAGAAAGAATAATAGGCAGCATGTCTTACCTTGCATATCTGAACGTGTGTAAAATACACTGTCACACTTAAAAGCTAGTCTAGCTGAATATAAAACTTTGGATCAAAATATTTTTCCCTAAGAAGTTTATTCTTCTTTAAGAACTTTTGAAGACACAAGAATTGTGGGTTTTAGTTGGATGCAGATCTGATTCTTATTAAATTACAGGTAACATGGTTTTTCTCTCTTCCTGCACTGGGATTTTTAGAGGGCTTGATTGACACACTAAGGCTATTAGCTAAAGAGTTCACCAAGAAGAGAAACTAGCACAAATTTGTATATCATAAGAAATTTAAATATTATAACATCTTACAGATGTGGTAAAATTAATTGGCTCATGAGATTTCAAATGTTAGTAAAATTTTTGTTTATCTGCTACTTGATATTATAGTATGTTTGTACTGTAATAGTAATCCATAATCAATTAGAGAGTTTGCCAACAATGTATGTACATACCCTGGATTTGCCTCCTCTTCTCCCCTAAAAAATCTGGTATAGTAAGTCTGGAACCTGGGTGTTTACATGTTTACCATGTATCCCAGGGAATTTTGACCATCCTCAAAGTTAAAGGACCATTTTCTGCATATTTGTCTCAGATAATCTGCCATGTAAGAGGAACTTAATAAATATTTTTGAATGGGTGGTCAAATGAAAAGAGAACAAATGAGTAAAAGCAAATTTAAAGGGAACCAAAGTCTGAGACCCATTGTCTTTGTGAGTAACACTTTATTTCTAAATCTGCAGATTTGATGAACCAACAGAATATCACAAACATTGCATGGTAGCAGTGTAGTGACAAAGATGTATCAACCCCTCTGAATCTCTTTCATCAACAAAATTGTGGCAGTGCTCACAAGATTCTTCCAAGGACTGGTTTAGCTACTATGTCAGTTTCCCAAGAATAAACATTAAACAAATGGTGACTCTTATTCTAAAAGTACTTATATCTTACATCTTAGGCATACAATTCAATGTACAGTACTTACTTGATACTGCTGAGCAGTAAGTCCATGTATCTTTTCTTTCCATTCCAATGTGAAGGTTGAAGTCAGAAAATGAATCTGGACTCGTGCTAACCTCAGCATATTATTTTCAAAGACATTAATTTTCTTCACTATACCAGTGTTTCTTGGGTGCTAGCTGAGCTACAAAAAGCAAGAAATAGTTGTGGGTTTTTTTAGAAAATATAAAGACACACCCTGGTGAGATTTAGCTCTCTTTCCCCACCCATATTTTCTACAGTGAGCATTTATTAATTACGATGAGAAAAAAAGTGTTTCTAAAAAACTTAGAAGACTCAGCTCAAATGCAATCTCCACTCAGAATATTTCTCCAAACTTTCCAACCTGTACCCAAATAATCCTACATATTTCCTCAAGACTTGGGAGGATCTGTGATACACTGTGTCCTCTTCAACCCTGAATTTCCCTCCAACTCCACAGGGCTGACCCCAAGCCCCAGGATAAAGAATCCAGTCCAGTAAGTGTAAATGAAGAACAAACAGAGTACACTCACTTAATTTCAAAATGCCCAAGATGCCTGGCCCTGAATTTTAAGCACACATGTGACCTGGTTCATTCTGATTCCAAGTTTAAAGGTGTCAGGCCAGGCCTTTGAGTCAGCAGCTAGCATAGTTTTTAAGAACTGCCTAATGCTTTCAGACCTGGAAGTCCCACATTTCTGGGGATGTGCAACTCCACCTTTGGGTTTTCTAGCAGTGTCTCACTAACAGCGACGATCTCAGTCCCCTGCTTGATATAGGTCCCCAGGAGCTCCAAGGGAAATTTTGAGTTAAGCTCCAGAATCTGAGTAAGCAATGGGAAACCACAGTGTTTGGAACAGCTGGATTCTAGTAAATTGAGACTAAATGTCAGGATGTGATATCACAGCAGATGCTTTAGGCGGTGACAAGTGGAGAAAGTCATCTTGAAAGATTTGCCTGTCTCCTCCTTTGGTATATCATCTAGTCACTAGTCATCATAAACTACTGGGCAAATAGTCATGGGCTCAGACATTTGGCAACTTGGGGACAGAGTTTCTCGTAGTCAAATCAAAAAACTGAAGGATGCTATGTAATCCTAATAGTAAAACTCTGAGATAAGAGAATGGGTCCTGAAGGACCCATTTTGCTGGAAGGAGAAGGTCAGATTTTCCTGGAAAAGAGAAATATGCAAATATTACCTAGTTTATAGTATCAATTACCTGGAGAAACACATGAAAAAATTCATATGACTGACTTTCACAGGCATGCAATTACTGGTCCTTAAATTTTTTATATTTTTGTTTCACAAAAGACGATATTGGACAAGCACATCTTACTAGTTCTAAAATAATGTGTGATCTCAGTTTTATTGTTCTTCCAATATGTGTGGTAGTAGGACATAATATATCAAAATAAAATCTAAATTGTTAGAGGACTGGTGTACACAGGGGAGGCACATGTCCACAGGGCAGCCAAGTTTTGGGGCCCCTTTAAGTCAGCGATGAGGGGGCTGCTTCAGGCTGTGTTGACACCTTATATCTAAAATATGAACAAATCTGTGGGAGAATGGAAAAATCATATGCTTCTCTGTGTGATTTTTCTAAGCTGATGAAGTCTAAAAATCCCCCAAGAAGTATTCGGGGAATAGAAAGATTGGAAACTGATGATTTAGCCTGTTCTAAATTCAGGCTTCGAAGAGAGTTAAGACAGAACTTTAGCTGATTTTTTCAGGGTGCTGGAGTATGAGGGCACTCGCCAAACCCCAAAGCTCACCAGATTTCCATGTTGTTTACCACAGAGCAGATAACATGGTCTGGGCCGGTTTCCTACTGCAAAGTTAGGGTAGTCTGCAGGGGAAACCTTGCTGTAAAGTGAGAGGAAGCCTCTGACCCTGAGTGGGATTAACTGTAGGACCAGGGAGGGCCAGGATTGGGCAGAGAAGAACATGCAAACAAAAAGGGCAGAGTGCAGCAAGCGCCCCTGGCGAGCAGAATAGCCTGGACAGAAAGGCAAGTCTTCAGAGTCTGAGATAACTAGTTCACTCACTCCTTACATTACCCTGCCCCTGTGCCCAAGAAAGCAATGTAAGCTGTTACAAGGCTGTGGAGAGAAGCATTTTATTCAGAAAACAATGCCTCTAGAAACCCAGACTTAACGCACCTACAAGTTGAAGTTCTTGGTTCCAATTCACTGAAAAGTTTCAAAAGCATATTTAAGGCTCACTCTTTCACCATGGATATATGTCTCACAGGCATATATTCTATTAAGTGTTGGTTAGATGCCCTGCCAACTCTAAGTTCAATGGCCTGAGAAAAGCAATGTAGATACTGATGCCTTGTTCATGGGTCCCAAGTTTCCCCCTGAGTGGATAATATAAACTGTAATCAATGAGAGAATTGAATTTAATGGCATAATAGAGAGTGCAAAAAATAATCTGGAACATTTTGCAAAGGCTGTACCACTAATGACAGCAAACCAGTCCTCTGGGCTGCATTGAACAAAGTTAGTTAATGAGTGAAACTGAGATGCAGATAGCTCTGCTATTTCATAGAAGAGGAAATCTCAAAGAGTAGAGAGTAACTAACAAAAGTAGCATTATTCTTAGAAGAATGGCAGAAATAACAAATGGATCCAGGGCAAATTTCCTGAAATCAGTGAATGCTACTCTAGAGCTTCAGTTCCCTACTTATGAGAGTTCTTTACTGTAGCCTTGATTACTGCACCTGGGCTCTGGATTGTGTGCCCAACATAATCTACAGATCACCCCAAATAACATATATGAATAAAATATGTGAAGCATTTTCCAAATACGTGCAATTAACATATAAGCAGAATAGGCAGTTAATCTGGTAAACATGATGTGTAGCAAAATTTTATTAGACAAGAGTGACAAAAATGTAACCAAAATTAAAAAAAAAAAGAAAAGAAAAGCTAAGGAAGGAAGGAAGGAAAGGAAGAAAGAAAGAAGGAAAGAAAGAAAAGAAATGGGTTTCCTCATTAAATTGAGAAAGCTAGGGATAACGTCTTTTTCCTCGGCATTGGCTCCATTCTCAGGCAGATTTTAACAACAACAAATGTCTGCCAGCCATTCCAGAACTCTAGTCATGAGTATGACCTCTTCCTCAAGGGCTCGAATGAACATTCCAGTATCGAGACTCATTGGCTTCCTCGAGTCTCACTGCCATCTCTAAACTGCTGTGGCCAAAGGGATGGAATACTCTGATGGTTTGGTCCATCTGCATACAAAGGGGTAGGGTTCACATAAAATTGGAAGAAGTAAGGAAAATTAAAGAACTGTAGTAAAAGAGAGAAGGGATGTTAGACTGGCAAAAAGAGTTTTCTGCTAAAATGTGCATAGATTTCATCCCTTGACAAGGGTAGAGAGATAGCAGGAACACAGCATCTTAGCCCTGGCCTTTTAGAGGAAGCTAACACTCCTGTTCTACTCCTTCCACATCTGTCAACCAAAGGGGACCAGCTCCTGACTCCTCCTCACTCATTCTTCTTCCATCAAGAATGGGTCATTGTCGAAGGCAAGAAATGTTATCTGGCCTCAGTTGTGACGGGTGGAGAGTGTCTGGTGAGAAGTTAAGCCCCGAGACAGGAGCAGTGGGATCTGCTCCCACACGTTTGACAGGGGAGACCAGTGTGGGGCCAGTTCCCTTGCGTAAGTGCCTGAGGAGGTGATCTGACATTGGGATTCCGGGCAAAAGCCACATCATGATGAAGACCATGGGCCAGCCTGGCCTTGTCCTCTGTGTGCATCTCTCAGGCACACGGGGTGTGGGGCTGTGTGGCTTGAAGGAAGGACTCAAGTAGGTGATATCCTGGGTCCCGGCCCAAATGCCATCTCTTTTCTCCCTTTAACGTGATTTCCATTTGGCCCGGTTTCCGCAGATCCTATTTGTGCAGCGAACTTGAAATGAGGAGACCAGCTCTCCAAAAGAAAGAGTGAAATTCACGCTTTCAGAAAGGCCTGGGATGTTTATGTAAAGCTGCTAGCGCAGCTTGCCTGCCGAGCGCTATCCCACGTGCAGGGTCTGTTGTTAGTGGGGAGGGGGATTTATTTCTCCTTCCAGACAGGCTCTCCTGGGAACTCTAAATGGTAAAAGCAGTGAACTTCCATATGGTCCAGGGTAGGCTATAAGTAGTCGCTGCAGATGGGTTTTTTTGGCCATGAGCCTCCTCACCTTACTTTGAACCCTGTATTTCCTCTCCTTTGCCAGCTGTAGCCTGCATCCAGGATCAGTGATGGATTTGTAGTAGGACTAACCTGGGGGGGATTCTTGTAGCCTGCTTGAAATATCTGCGAAACATCCGTTCCATCACTGGCAAGTCCGTTGGAGAAGGCTTCATCTCTGAACTCTTACAGAGGACGGGCAGAGAGAGACGTGAAAAGAAAACATTCTGTGAATATGCATGACTTGACCACAGAATATCGAAAGCCAACCCTGCTTCATTCTTTTCTGTTAGACATTGTTACGTACAATGCATTCAGTAATCCCTCAACTTGCTGGCAGGTTTCAGACACCTCTTTTGTGGCTCAGCCGCATGGAGTAAAAGATTTCCTCACTTGAAATATGCTTCTTCTTCTTCTTCTTCATGGCTTTAGGAAGATGAGTAGAAGCTGTTGAGGGCATGGGGCTGGGAAGGAAAAATCAGTAATAATTAATTTAGACTGCATTTAATAAAAAAAAAAAAAAACGATGTATATGTTTTGCTCACCTACAGCCTTCCAGAGGAACATAGTCTATGGCGGGTTTGGTGTCTCCTTATGCATCAGGTGCCCAGATTTCTTCTCTTTCTGATCTGTCATCCAACAACAGAACACCTGTACTTGAGATTCACTTCTCGGATCAAAAGGCCGCTGGAGCTCTAAGAATTGATCTGACATTTCAAATAACAAGAAAGAGGAAGAACTGAAGACTAAAAATGCCCACCTTTGAACGATCGATTCCCGTGAAGCACTTTTCCTAATTTTATTAGTGATTATGCTAGCCAGCTGAACATATCTTCCAGCTGCGTGCAATTTCAGAGTAAAATTGGGTTCAAACCAACAGTCTCTGCTACAAGATACAGTCCCTCAACTCTTTAAGCCCTGGTTTTCTAGGTCTCTGATACTTTTCTCCCCTAAGAGCAATATCAGCATTACTAGGTAACCAAGGCATAATTATTAAGACCATTGGATTAAAAGAGAAATGAAGGCTGGGAAAGATACTGGCTTCCAAAAGAAGTTTAAGACATCATTCTACTTCCTCCTACTCATTCCAATATTCCTCTTCCTTCTCCAGTTATTTGTCAAAATCAAGGGAAAAGAGTTTAGTGGGCCACAATGTTGGTGGCACTGGCTCTTTCATTTTGACAAAGCGAAGGATGAGTCTTTCAGACGTGAGGAGTACACTCTTTCTCTGCACTTTCTCACCAAAAGTCAGCCCACTTAACTGAATATCCTAGGCTATTGTGCCAATCAACAGCCAGCATGCTTTAAGATCCGTACTGTCTCTCCCCAGCTTTGCTATATATTGCAGGAACTCCATTCCTCCACTCCCTTTACCTCTGGATTCTTGGGAGGGGCAGCCGGTAGGAAGGCCTGGAAAAAGACCAGGGAAGAGAAGAAGGGAGAATGGTGGATAGCCTATGGCCTTTGCACTGGGTGTTCCATCTGTTTCTAGTTCCCAGCAGATACTCTGCCCTCTCCTGTTCCAGTTTCTATCAGACAGACCTCACTGTGGTTCTAGATCGCATTGTATGGCCTTGGTACCTGGGTTCATACCATCTTCTCCCATTGTTCCTCCATTCCAAACATAGCAGCTTCTGGTAGCTGATCTCTGGGTTGCCTTACTGTTTTTAGTTTGCTTTCTCTACTCTTACATCATCCGTGTGATTGATTTTCTTCATTAAATGCACTCAATTTGAATAATCAGAGCTGCTTTCTGGCAAGTTCTTGACAGATAAGATTATGCTATATTAATCAATAAGTTCCCAGTCCCAGTAATGTTAATGTACAGGCTTCTTCAATTTTGAAATATGTTATAAATCATAATGTTATATGCAAAGCATTATGAGACAAGAGTGGGGCATGGACTTCCACTGAAAAGTCTTCAGGTCTGTGCTACCCTGAGTAGATACACGTCTCTGTTGAGTTTCAACTAAGTAGTGCCATCCTGACCTCCCCTGCCCGTGGTTCTTTCCCGTTCTCTGCCATCTCATGTAGACATGAATCTGCTCTCACTTCATTTTTTGTTGAAAGAGAGTCATATCCTCTCTTTCTAATGCTGTTCCTAATTCAGAGTGGCCTTGGAATGAGGAAAATGTTTCAATATAGTTGCTTATTTAAAAACCAACATTTTTGACCTGGGTTGGGGTGAGAGTGGAGATTAACAATAAAAGGAGATGAGGGATCTTACTGGGGTGACAAAAATGTTCTCAAACTGGATATGGTTGGGAATGCACACCTTGGTAAATTTACTAAAAATCATTAAATTGTATAATTAAGTGGGTGAATTTATGGTATATAAATTATATAAATAAATAACCTGTCTTTTTTAAAAAGGGAAACCTAACAGAAATAAAGATTCCATAATTTATCTGAAAATTTGAGAATCAAATGAGAGGCAGAGATTTAAAAAGTGATAGTTTTTTTTTTCAAAATTCTGATTATCTTTCAAAGCAAATTAGTTTTAAAAAGAAAAACTACTTTTCAACAAATATCAAACTATGGGTGAAAAGTTCAGTATTTATTTGTGAATAGACTTAAAGTGTTTATTTCAATTTCTGAAATTTTCAAATGTGTCACTTATTATTTACTTCAATGATAGAGCTTACTTTTTTAAATTAAAAAAATCATTTTTGTGTCTTAAATGGTGAATAAAAATGTCGTGTTTATTTAAATCCAGAAGTTCATTTTCTTCTTGAGCCAGACATCAGTCACCTAATTACCTGACTGGGATTGAAAGAATATAACAGCAATAAAGTGACCATTTTTCAAACCCTACTCCTACTTTGTGCATGTGTAATGCTCATCATTTTATATAGTGCTGAATTTAACCTTATGAAGCTCATTTATTAGAGTATTCATAGTTTAAAGATAAAGAAATAGACAGTCAAAGAACAGTGGTTCAAAAGTAAATTCTGGGGCACCTGGGTGGCGCAGTTGGGTGACTTACTCTTGGTTTCAGTTCAGGTCATGATCTCAGGGTTTGGGATGGAGCCCTGCATCAGGCTCCATGCTCAGCACAGAGTCTGCTTCAGATTCTCTCTCCCTCTCCCTCTACCTCTGCCCCTCCCATTCGTGCGCTCTCTCTCTCTCTCTCAAATAAATAAATAAATAAATAAATAAATAAATAAATAAATAAATAAATCTTTTTAAAAAAATAAGTTCTGAAAATCACACAATTATTGCCAAAATTGAACATCAGTCCCAGTCATCATTGAATCCGGTGCCCATACTTTATCCTTTAGTCTGCACTGTTTTCTTTAGTAGTGAAGTATAGGAGAGAGATTCTGTCACATCTACCTTTTTTTTTTTTTAAGATTTTATTTATTTATTCATGAGAGGCAGAGGGAGAGAGAGAGGGAGAGAGAGAGAGAGAGAAGCAGAGGGAGAAGCAGGCTCCCAAGGAGCAGGGGGAGCCCGATGCGGGACTCGATCCCAGGACCCTGGGATCATGACCTGAGCCGAAGGCAGACGCTTAACCATCTGAGCCACCCAGGAGCCCCTGTCACATCTACCTTACAATTATAGATATAACAGTCGTATTTCTGAGAAGTTTCATTAAAAAAAAAGAATAATGAGTTCATATATTTTATCTAATTAGATTACATCATTATGACCTTAGAAAATTTGAAGGTGAGATTCATAAACTGCTATTAGGTATCTTTCAGAAATAATAAGAAATAGACATGGCACTAAAAGATAGGGTGATCATGTAATTGACCGCACAAACTAGAACTCTTAATTTTTCTAGGATAAGAAGCATAAACCAAGACTGTCTTGAGCAAACTGGGAATATGATCACCTTTCCCAAAACGAGATATAAATCTACCACACATAGAAAAGAGTAAAGATATTATGTCTCAAACTGTAACCCAGGATATTTTGATGTAAAATTGCCAGATAATAAATACAGAAAAGATCATTAACTAGATTGTTAGTAAAGATAAGCATAAGTTCCCAAAACTCAAGTTGTGCAACTCCAAATGTAACTCAGATATCAGCTGAGTTCACAATGCCCCCCCCAATGTAAAGATCCATGTCTTGTGGAAATTCTCAAGCACTCAACAAGGCTTCTGAGAATTCCAGAGGAGTTTACACTTTCTTGGACAACTCTGGTTTCAAGTTTCTTTTTTTTATTAATTCTTTTTTTTTTTTAAGATTTTATTTATTTATTCATGAGAGACAGAGAGAGAGAGAGAGAGAGAGAGGCAGAGGGAGAAGCAGGCTCCCAAGGAGCAGGGAGCCCGATGCGGGACTCGATCCCAGGACCCTGGGATCACGACCTGAGCCGAAGGCAGACGCTTAACCATCTGAGCCACCCAGGTGCCCTCTGGTTTCAAGTTTCTGACTCCAGTTTCTACCTGCTAAGATCCTTTTTCTTTCTTTACCTCTGACAGTAATTCTGTATCTCTGCATTAGAATCCATGCAATTAGAGAACTCAACTTTTTTCCTTAGTTTTAACCAAAATAATCTAACAAGCACTATTAGTCGTAGTAGTTGTAGCGGTTGTTGTTGTTGTTGTTTGTGTGTAGAACACACACTAAAGGCAGGAGAGCTGGAAGGAATTTACAGAAAAATATGAAGAAAAGAATTGCATAAGTACGAATTAGACTGAGCTGTGCCCCTTACTGCTTACATGATAATGGTCACGTACTTGTAAAATGACAGCACCACCTCAAATAATTGTAATAAGTAGTCAGTGAGATAAGGTGTATTGCATTAATACTATGAATGGGCACATAGTAAACACCCAGTAAACATTAGTTGTTAATATTATTGCATTCTTCAGTTAACAAAATAAACCAATTAAAATTTAATCTCTATTTATAGCAGTTCTTTAGCCTGTTTATAATGATATTTGGACCATCTTTTCTCTTTTCTCTGTCTGTCTAACTCTAATCTCTCCCTTCTTTCCCTTCCCTGCACTTCCCTGCACTAACACACACACACACACACACACACACACACACACACACACACAATGTCGAGCGATTCTGTTTTCTTTGACATCTACTGACAAACCAAATTCTGAAATTTCTGTTGTTCATTCTAAGATCTAACTGAGGCTAAGAATGTTATAAATACTTGGGAGGACCAGATTAAGGGAGCTGTTGGAACACCATCCTCATCTAGCTGACCAGGAGGGAGAAAGGGCATCTTTCTTCTGGTTACAGAATCTCATTTCCTTCCTAACCGAGATTCCTGAATTGATGTGAAAGGACTTAAGTTCACATAAAGAGTCCAAAGTCAACTACTTTAAGAGCTCATTCTATAATTGTCCATAAAGAAGAAAAAGACCACTAAATAATATTATATTTTGGTAAATTCATTGCTGTTTGATTGTACCTAAAGAACATAATGATGGAATTGATTTCTACTTAATAGTGGATTTTTGAACATTGAGCTATTGACTCTAAGTCTATTTAACAACCCAGACCACTTTGAGATTTGGATGAGCATATCAACAAAAAAAATACTAACATGAATACATATTTATATAAATAAATGAATACATCTATAGATTATCTATTTAAAAATTCATACAAGATACACACACAGATATTTTCAGGTGATTCAAAGAATATCAATAACCCATGCATTTATGAAACTCCAGCCTAAAACCCTTGATCAAAAACAGATCAAAAAATGAGCCATGATCTGCTTTGGTTCTGTCAGTGTCCTGGCAGATACAATATAGAAAACTGCCAGGGCCCAGTTTTTACATAGTTGAGTGTCAATATACCCAAGTAAATATCTGGAATACAGACTAATGTACACTTTCAGTCATTAATGAATATTATCCCAAGATGTTCTAATAGCCACCTAATGATCAAGCCAAAAGATAGTGATGCAATGAGACTCCCAAAGTGCAGTAATTTAGTGTTCTCAAAGAAGGCACAATAGCTGGGATATGACTTTACCCTGTGAGATTAGACTAAAACACCCATGAGTAGTACCACAATATTATATAACTACACAGTACGACTTCTGAGTGCAGTGCACTCTCTTTCAAATCCTCACTCTGCCACTGGATAACTATGGAAACTAAGATAAACAATTTCACCCCTCCCGGCTTCAGTATACTAATTTAAAACATTATGTTCATGATACCTACAAGTTATAATGTTATAACAGTTAAAAGAAACAGCATATGTAAAAAAAATTGTGCTGTGCCCGAATTGCACTACTGGGTATTTACCCCAAAGATACAAATGTAGGGACCCGAAGGGGTACATGCACCCCAATGTTTATAGCAGCAATGTCCACAATAGCCAAACTGTGGAAAGAGCCGAGATGTCCATCGACAGATGAATGGTTAAAGAAGAGGTGGTATATATACACAATGGAATATTATGCCGCCATCAAAAGGAATGAGATCTTGCCATTTGCAACGACGTGGATGGAACTGGAGGGTGTTATGCTGAGTGAAATAAGTCAATCAGAGAAAGACATGCATCATATGACCTCACTGATATGAGGAATTCTTAATCTCAGGAACAAACTGAGGGTTGCTGGAGTGGTCAGGGGTGGGAGGGATGGGGTGGCTGGGTGATAGACATTGGGGAAGATATGTGCTACGGTGAGCGCTGTGAATTGTGTAAGACTGTTGAATCACAGATCTGTACTTCTGAAACAAATAACGCAACATATGTTAAGAAAAAAGAAAAAGAAGAAGATAGCAGGAGAGGAAGAATGAAGGGGAGTAAGTCAGAGGGGGAGACGAACCAGGAGAGATGATGGACTCTGAAAAACAAACTGAGGTTTCTGGAGGGGAGGAGGGTGGGGGGATGGGTTAGCCTGGTGATGGGTATTGAGGAGGGCACGTTCTGCATGGAGCACTGGGTGTTATGAACAAACAATGAATCATGGAACAGTACACCAAAACAAATTAGGTAATATATGGTGATTAACATAACAATAAAAAATTAAAAAAAAAAATTGTGCTGTGCCCGACACAAAATAAGTGCTTAATAAATAACTGATGTTTTTAAAAACAAGCTGCTAAATTTTTTATGCCACTGCAAAGCGATTGCCGTATACATTATGATACAAAATATAAATATATATGTAATGTATTTTATTATAATTATAAAATAATTTTTAAAGTTTCTTCAACTTTCTTGAAAAAAAAACTTAATAATTTTCTGCTAAATGATAGAATGTGACCAGTTGTGCATTTAGGGCAGGATTTGAAGAAGCTAGTCAAGGCAAGCAAGAAGAGTTACTGGGTGTCAGTTGGGAAAGAATGTTTCAAATAAGAAAAGGACAAGGCAAAGCAAACAATAGATTTGAAGCAGCAATAACAAAAATTATCTCGATTACTAAACAATCCTTCAATCAGAGAGAACAATCTTTCAGGAGTTGTTACATGCTTTTCAGTGAGGTTGTGGGAAGCCTAGAATCTATAGTAAAGTGACAGGACTGAGACGAAGGCAAGAGAGAGACCTGATGACAAGTCACATCAGCACCTAGGATGGTGACTGAGGCTGTGAAAGGCAAGCAAGCTCTTCTTTTAATGAAAACTAGAGAGCATTCCAGTAATTTCTCTCTGGTCTTAAAGTGGTTTCTCAAAAAGTCTTCACTCTTACAGGCAGTTATTTCATTTACTTTCCTACTTTACGATCCATTCAGAATATCAATGCTGAGAAGATCATTCTGTTTATCTTTTTCACCGATGAACAGGACACATCTTTTAAGTTTCAAAATTGTGTGTGATAATACAGAGTAAGACATACATCCAGAATCTGACAAAATGTTACGCTTGCTCCAATCAAAATGTATCATATTTGCTATAGCACTTGATACGGACATTTGGATAATTTTAATGTATTTCTTTTTTTTTTAAAGATTTTATTTATTTTACAGAGAGAGACACAGCGAGAGAGGGAACACAAGCAGGGGGAGTGGGAGAGGGAGAAGCAGGCCTCCCGCAGAGCAGGGAGCCCGATGCGGGGCTCGATCCCAGGACCCTGGGATCATGACCTGAGCCAAAGGCAGATGCTTAACGACTGAGCCACCCAGGTGCCCAATTTTAATGTATTTTGAAAATACAAAAGCATAAAAGAATAGGTCAACTGAAAACTAGTTAATGCTAGTGTTAGAATATTATTTTTATAGAAAGGAAATAATAAAGTATATAATTCAGTTTGACATTTTGTACTCACTGCCTTCATTATTTTTTTTTCTGACCACTATCTCACTAATTTCTCGGAGATCTCATCTCTTCCATCTGCAATGTCCTATAATGTAAACCCTAGGCCTTGAAAAGAAGTCAGGAGAACTGCTTTAAAATCCCAGTTTTATCATTTGTTGACAAATGACCACAGAAATTTCACTTAACCTCTATGCTTCTCAGTTTTTCAACTCCAAAATAAGGGGAAATCATTCTATTAATTATTTTAGATGCTTTCTAGCTAAAAGAAATGAAGGAAAAAGAGAGGGAGAAGGAGAAGAAGGAAGAAAAACTTGGAGAATATTTTCTATTATTTAATTGCCTATTTATTGAAGCATACTCATAGAGTTAAAATTTTGTGACCATGGTTTCTTTTTCTCCTCAAGGGAATTTTTGTTTTCTGATACACACAGCTACCTCTCTTTCCAAGTTTTCTTGTCTGAAAAATCATTATGAAATTTGGATATTCTCATTTTATAGCTGATAAAACTGAGCTTGAGATATAAAATAATTCACCAAAGATAGCAAGGTTAAATCCTACCAGTGATGATACATACATGTATCATTATTACAAATGGTCACCTCAAGATATATATTATTTTTTAACAAAAGATATTTAAAACTGTTGTAATTCCACATATTTCGATGTAGTTTTGGAACAGCCTATGTATTATATTAAAGAAAGTACTTGGATGGCTAACATTTGTTATGGCAGGAATTTCTCTGTATAGTCAGAAGATTGAATGCAGGAAATAAGTTATCAACCAGTTAGTGTGTATTTTTTTCCAAGTCTTACTCATAACGTCCCTAGCTGTCACTTCCTATAACCATACTTTACCTGGAAATTAAGCTCTCCTTTTATCAAACTCAGCTGGGGGTTATATTATATCAGCTT
Source organism: Eumetopias jubatus (assembly GCF_037043125.1). NCBI lineage: Eukaryota > Metazoa > Chordata > Mammalia > Carnivora > Otariidae > Eumetopias > Eumetopias jubatus. The sequence goes on along the minus strand of NW_028274809.1, from coordinate 167,050,434 downwards.
TAATGCCTCTCTAAAAATGGTACTACACATGGATTTATATCACAAATGGAAAATCTGAGAAAGAAGGACATTTTCCATGTGGCAGTCTCATAAAACTATCACTTTTAACAAACAACTTGAATTCAAGAGAAATTTGCAAAAATCTTTTAAGCACATTCATGGTCTTAGGAGGAAGTGCTAATATGGAGTCTGTCTGCTCTGCTGCAGCTGCTTGATTTATGAAAGCATAAACAACCCTGACTCATTCTAGGGAAGTTATAATTACCATATGGAGTGTTAAATGTACAGACACTTCGTAAGGACCAATGCAGTAGCTTAAATTATAGTCATTACGCTATCCCCACTCCCAAATCTTGCTTTAACGCCTGCTGAGGAGAAGAAATTAAAAAAAAAAAAAAGTCCCCTACTTGGTACCTTTCACAATCAACTCCATTGCATGTCGCAAATAAATATACATGAAGCCACTTGATAGAAGACGTAAATAAAAAGTGATCAGCAAGGTGACCTAAATGGCTACTTCCTCCAACATTTAGTAATGCCTTTCTTGGCACACTTCTTCTAGGCTGTGCATAATGCTACACAGTAGGGCTGTTGATCAGAGTTACACGTGCAGGCCCTATAAGGTTGCACAGTGTAGTGGAAGAGACAAACAACTGAAAGTTTGAAATAACTGTGATGTAAGCACTGGAAATATGTTTCAATGAAATTGTGATAAGTACAGAGTTCCTAATGAAATCCATAAAAAGCCACTACTATGCAGATGAGAGGGAAAAGAAACTAGCAAGCAAGCTTTTTCTTCTCTCTTATTCCAAAGAAGTATTTATTAGCATTGTATCTTTCCATCAGTTGTCCAACCCACCATTTAAGTATCTAAAAGGCAGTTAGCCTTTCGTCAGCATCTCCTCTCATCCACACTCTGTATGTTGGAGCACAATAGCTGAACAAATCTCAGAGAATCTTGGCTCTTCCATTAAGGTGTCCTGGAGCCAATGGGAACGCATTGCTAGTTTTTAAACAATACCAGAAAAGACTTATCTTCTGCTCAGTGTGGGCTAGGCACCATTCTAAACATTCTAAACATAACAATTCATTTCACCCTAACAAACTCTTTGAGAGACACTATTACTATTCCTGTTTTGTAGTTGGAGAAGCTGAGGCACAGAGAGCTTAAGTAACTCGCAATGGAGTTACATGTAATGGAGTCAGAACTCAAGCACTCGGACTCTTGGGTCTGTACTACTGTAATTCTCAAGTGATAAAATGATACCAGCACTGAATTTTGAGAAGACAGTGGCATCAATGTACCATATGTATATGAATAGGCACATAACCAGAGAGAGGACTGCTAATTAGAGAATTAGTAGCCAAATTCCAGCCACATTCCAGGAGAGCAATGCATGTAAGAAAGGATATGAAAGTGATTTCAAAAAGAATGTGGTGACTAACTGAACATGGAAAACAGAGGAGAAAAAATTTAAATATCACTAAGGATTTGAGCTTTGGAAACTGGGAAGATGTCGTAATAGAAATAGAGATGACTAAAGGAAGGTGAGAGTGGAGGAAAGACCAGATCATATTCGAACTTCCTGTCACCAGGGAGAAGCTGTGTAGCGTGTCCATGTCATGTACACAAAGCACAAACAGCTGTGCTATAGACATCAGCTCTCTTCCTAGATTCTATTTCTTAGGTAGTTGGGCATATGTCAGAGACAAACTTCACAAAGTATTTCCAGAGATAGCGTATGACTTTGCAATATTTTCCAATTGCATCTGTAAATATGTATTTAACCTTGAGGAACTTGCCCGAAATATGAAGTATTTAATAGTCTTCAGACTAAATGTTTAATGGAGAAGGGTCCCCATGGCTTGTTATCCTGTGACATAATCCATCCCTTTCCTCTGCACAAAGGCATTTTTTTTGGCTGTTGGAAATTCTTACAGAGCTGAACAAGAAACAAGGCTAAGTGAATCACAAAGGTGGAGAAACCAGCCAGGGGAGTGCGAGAGGCTGCGCAGGTAGGCAGGTGGTCTGCAAATGCCTGCTAGCACTTATTCTTCCCGTTGGCATAGAACATCTGTTTCTACAGTGTGAAAGGGTGTGAAGAAAATGACTCAAGTGGTAAGCACTGACATATGCAAGGGAAAGGAAGTGATTTATTTTATATTAAGATTGTTACTGTTGCAAAAATAAAAGCGCAACCTGAATATGTCTCTGTAAGACTTGTATAATATGTGTGTGTGTTTAAGAGAAAGATTGTATATTTTTATGAAATTATAACACAATAATACAGGGCTCTGAAAAATCTAATTAGCACAATGACTAAAAACAGGAGGTCTGTAAAATATGATTTTCTGAAATAAGGGTAGAATTCTACCAAGAGTTTAGAACAAGAAGGGAGACAGGGAACTTAGGAAAGTATAAATTATTCATTTCCATTAGCTAGAAATGTTTACTAAGAACGTTTACTAAGAAAAACATCAAATAAAAATATTTTAAAAGAAATGCCTATTATAAATCATCACTATATTAATTTAAGAATTTGCTGATTTAGTTATTAAATACTTAGCTATTGGAATTATTGAAAGTGACAGCATTTCTGACTGAAGTCAGTGTCATTATATTAGCCTCATAGAATGTATAAAAATCAAGATAAGACAGGTAATGGAGGATGAAGATTGGTCTTTAGACTTAGAATAGACTCTGGATGTCAAACAGTCCAAACTTCATTTTTACAAATAAAAATCACAAGTGCCATAAAGGTGAAGTGACTTTCCCAAGATCATAGAGCTAGAAATAACAGAAAGGAAGGTTGGTTTGTGGGATTTTTAGCAGTAGTAAATGGAGAACTTTCTCTGGAACTGCGATAAGAAGTAGTAAGAGAGGAGCAATATTGTCATAGTCCTAGAAGAAAGGGAACTGAGTGAAGAATTAGGCCTGGGGGAGTGAATAATCAATTCACAATAAAGGTATGGAGAGTATATTGGGTCCCAGAAAATAAGAAAGGACCAGAGAACAAAATTACAATAAATCAACAAAAAGCAAATGTGATGTGAGTTAATCATTTATTAAAATTCCTCTAATGAGAAACAAGCTTTCTGAAATCTGAGGAAACACTGTACCTATTGGAGCAGTTTAATTGGGTAGACACAAAGCAGAGAGCCCCATAGGTAATTATAGTTTTACTTCCTTTTCTGAATGAAAAAGATAGCAATGGGAGATATTGAGCATCTGAAATAAAACATTGTTGATATATTACTTTTAAATATTTGGCAAAAATATTTATCCACCAGAAGTGGGTGAGAGTCAGGGAGAAGGGAAAACTTTTTTTTCTTTGAAGGGATCATTTCACAATTAGAAACATTGAAATGAAGAGAAATAGTGTGTGCAAAAAAAAAAAAAAAAGTTATCCAAATTGTTTTTTCTTACATAATTTCTCATTTATAGAGTGAAACATGGAACAAAAATCTTATTGTTACATTTTAGAAGATGGACATTTTGGATAGCCACTCTGACCTCCCGAGTCTCGTCCATCCGTCAGGGCATCATGTGGTTTCTGGACAACAGTGCACCTCCCGCCCTGTTTCTGTCCCTCCACACATTTGACTCCCCCACCCCGACAGCACCACATCTCTGTTATCAGGGTAGGTTGCTTACAGTGAGTATCTCACAATATAAAATTATTAAGCTTACAAGTGCTTTTCTTGTCATGAGAATAATGCTGTTATATAATACACCTACAGTAAAAATAGTAGTCACACATTTGTGACAAATGGGATGAAGTAGTATTGTCATACAGACGGATGCAAGAGGGAAAAGTTTTTCAAGTACTATCTTCAGAAATAATGTTACCAGGGCTTATGCAAGTGCTTTCAAGGTAGGGAAAGTAAATGAAAAGCAGATTTTTCTCCTTAACAAAATTGCCAGTGGGTAAGGCAAAGGTTCAGGAAAACAGGAGGTTTTTAATATATTAACCACCCGTCCAATGTCTGGCAGCAATTAGGAAAATAAACAGGATCCCGAGCTGAATTAACAGCACCAATTAAACTTTCCTGCAAATGCATTTATACCGATAACTAGTGGGGCAACATCTGGAAAATTATTCACAAAAATGATGCCTGATACTTCTGATATTCTCAAAGAATACAAACAAAAAAATTGAAAATAGCAGATGGGTAGGTGGTATGAGCTTTGTACCAAAAGGGAACTAATTCTGACTTTTGCCACAATTTTAAACAAAAGTCAGAGCAAACTTTTTTAAATGTTTAAAAGGTACAATTACCTTTTTAGTCTGTTTTTGTAGGCAAAGAGCTATTTCTAAATATGAGCTAAGATGGAAGAATTAAAAAAATTATATTTAAGCTAGATACTAGAACCTTACAAAACTGAAAGTGAGGTAAGGATATCGCACTTAACAACGCACATTTGAAAAACTTGACAGAAACAGTATTTTTGAAATCATATAAAATCATTAATATTTTGAGCAAATTTTTGATTATAGAAGCCTTTGGTGAGTATTTTTTTAAAGGATTTTTTTTTTAATTTATTTATTTGACAGAGAGAGACACAGTGAGAGAGGGAATACAAGCAGGAGGAAGGGGAGAGGGAGAAGCAGGGAGCCTGATGCGGGGCTCGATCCCAGGACCTTGGGATCATGACCCAAGCCGAAGGCAGATGCCCAACGACTGAGCCATCCAGGCACCCTTAGTGAGTGTTTATTTTTTTAAATAAGGAATCCACTGTATAAAATAATTCCTCTTTTATTTATCTCAGCTGCATGTTAGGAATCCAAGTTATGAATATGTTGTATTAAAAAGCTTATCGTAAATATTTTTTTGAATTTTAGAAAACATTTCTCTATGGAAATCACAGTAATGATAGTTTGCTTTCTAGAGTCCTCAATAGTCTCTTTATGTGCCCAGAAATATAGTAACAATTGCATTATTTCAACTATGCCTAACCAATTTTCCTTCCTCAAAAAATGCATTCCAAATTCTAATTTAGAAAGTGAGGAATCATCAGAAGTCTGTGTTTGTTTGGGGACAGTGAAGTGACAGGAGATAGGCTTCAAAAAAGGTACTTTAAAAGCCCAAACACAATGAATTGCAAAGGAAGTTGGTGGTCCCTGGGAGAAATTGATGTTGGGAAATCAGTCCTAAAATATGGAAATAATATAGGCCAAATAAGATTGCATAGCATTGGCTTTTGGATGATAATTATAGGAATTTTGGTTTTATGCTAATTCTGAATGAGATTATGGGAGAGAAGAGGATTTGGAGAAATGGATGTATGTAAGGAGTTATGGAAATGAGTGGTGGAAATGGATTCAAAAATGTCAAGGGAGAACTTGAAGAGTGTTCGTTCTGGGAAGCCAAGGAAAAGTACGCGCCACAGAAGGGCTTGGTCAATAAATAAAATGCTTCAGAATGGTGGGCGAAGATGAGAAATGAAAAAGAACCAGTAGAATCTTCAGACACTACCTATTCTTATGCCATATATTATTCCCAAGCTTGTCTGCATCTAGTTTTTTATTATTTTTTATTGTGTTCAGTTAGCCAACATATAGTACACCATTAGTTTTTGATGTATTTTTAATAGGGTTTATTTCTATCATCTACTTCACAAGAAGCTGTCAGTTTTGTCTTGGTGAAATAAATATTTCAGCTTTTATAAGTCAGCTTTTATTTCATTAGATTCTATCTCTAGGCTTTGCAAGTTTCTCCAGGAAGTTATCTAGTATCTGGGATAATGACTGGCCTGTAGAAATCACTGAATAATGGTAAGTTGGTTAAAAGTATGATATTGGTATAGGGGATATGCGGGTATGATTGGGAGTAAAAATGAAAGGGACTTGGGGGACACTGAGAGTAAAGTAAGAAGTCTACCTGAACAGTCTGAACTATATATAGGTATAAGGTAAGGTAGAGCTTTGGAAAGACGTGTCACAGGTTTGCTCAATCTTACCTCAAAATTCATTAGATTCCATTGCACTTCTTTAAATCTTTCACTGTTAGGTATGTTCACCTTGTCTTCACTTCACAAATTTTCCTGAAGTCTAGAATTCCATTTTGTCAAAGTATCAGTTTAAAAAGTCAAGAATTCCCTTAAATATTACTTTGTTTTCAAATATAACTTGGAACTTTAAAAGCCTTTAGCTAATGAAAAGCCACATACAGTAATTTTGAAATCCTACCAAAAAAAATCTATGCCAATATATGCAAAATATTCCTGCAGGTTACCAAAGCCACATTTAATAAAAATGTAAATCTAATAAAAGTTTCTAATAATTCTGCTTAATTAAAATTTTACCCATGTATAATGAATTATTAGGAAATATTCCCTTATTTCTTCCTACCAACACCTACATGGCATGGCTCTCTCCTCACCTCTGCCCCACTATTACCTTCTTAATAAGTTATTTGTGTTTCTGACAAGGTAAATTAAAACCAAGTTTTTGTGTTATTCTGCCCTCCTTCTCACCCTTAACCTGAACTTGGCATTATGACAGTTTGGAAAGAGAGGGATGACGTCAGCTCTTCTTTGAGCTTTTGAGTCCCTTCCTTTCAATTTCCTCTGGTTTTTCACCCATCTTTGGTTACTTTCTTTGGCTCTTGATGGAAGGTAACCAGCATGATAGGATAAATGAGTTATATAAAGGGTTTAACTTTGAATCATTAAAACCTACGCTCATGCTCCTAAAGCAACTTTCAGAGCCACGTGGGGACTTCCGATGCTCAGCACCAGGGGTTTTGGTGTGAGGAGCAAAGACATTACAAACTTGGGATCTGCATTGCACTTTCTGTCTTTCTTTTCTTTCTTTCTTTTTTTAATTTGAGTTCATCTTCTTTCCATAGATCTGCCAATCTGGAGAATCCCCTAGGAGAGATATTTAAAGTAGAAATTTGCACTGCCTAACCTTCAGTTGTTGGCTATATTTCCCAAGACTGTTGTCCACATCCTCTGTGGATCAACATGGGTCAATCGTGCTTCTCCCTAAAATCTTTTATTTTCTCATATTTGGATATCTTAGGTCTTGGGTAACTGTTGTAATTTAATGGCAAATATTCTTCTATGCAAGCCATACCCTTATATTAGAAAAGCTAGACTGTTCTTGCTTTGAGATTCTCCTAACCTCTTTAAATGAGTCCTCTCTGTAAACTTCAACATGGCTTTTACCTTGGTCCTTTTCTCCTTTACCTAAAGGACAAATACGTCTGGCCATTGACCTTTGTTGTTGTTGTTTGACATGGGTTGTCATTTGATTGCTACATGAAATCCTGCGTGTAAAGATGCTTCTGTGCCTCACCAAGTTTTTTCCCAATTTCCAAAACTTCAGCAATAGTTTTTCACTCACAAAGCTGTGAAGTTTATTTCCTAACTGTAATTTTCCTTCTTTTTCTTATTAAACCTGATTCCCAGGTTGGGATGGTTCCATAAGGATGAGCCTTTGTTTGTGGTGATACACTTAAGTTTTTCCTTCAGCTGATGGAAAATCTTCCATGTAATATGTGTCTGAGTTTCCCTTCATCTTTGTTTGTTTGGTAACTAATTCCACTTACTTTCTGTGGTTAATTCATATGATACAGCTAAAATCTTAATATTTACTACCTAACATCCATTGGGTGGTCCTGAGTCAGGACAGACCACCACAAAAAAAAAAAAAAAAATTCATCTCTGGTTGTTCAAGCCAAGAGAATTACTATGGCTACAGTTCTCATTTTTCTTCACTTATCTTCTTTCTCACCTTCTCCTCACCTGATCCCCCAAACTCACAAAGAAACAAACAAGAGCTTATTTGAGAGCACATTTTTGGATTGGTTCTCAGAGAAGTGCCACACTGAAGCTTAAAGTTGATGCTGACAAAGTTGCCTCTTTGTTCCTGTAAGGTAATGAAGATAGTGATGAAGAATGAGAAGATACTGAAATGAAACAAAATGAAAACTCTAAGGGATAGAATCTAGGCAGCCAGTTTTGTACCATTCAGATCTGTCTGGTACCACCAGTATGAAATCCCAAAATTTACACACTCTGGCTATGCCTGTTTTAATGTGAATTTGTCTTGGCCCTAGGAACAAATCTTCTATTATCACCAAAACCAGATTCTCATTAATTAGATACCCTGGATTTAATCTATTTCTAATACAAAGATGTAATTTCTCATGGGTAAGATATTGGTTTGAGACCACAGAGCAAGTCTCTTTCATAAACCTTGTTGAGGAAGAGCAAAGATAGATGGCCAGGGTCATAAACCCTGAAGTCCTCTATATCTCCTACTGATTCATGTACAAAAACACCGAGTAGACAGTCCAGGAAAATCACTGTTGTTAGTTTTAGGATCCACAGTGAACAGCACAAAATGTCCTGTACTGTCATTGCCTTGGATTCCATGTATTTCCTGTCCATGAACCCCAATAGGACAATAGGAGAGAAGAGGTAAAGCAATTTTTAAATTAAATCCCAACTAACCTCACCACAGTGTTAGACACATAAGTGTTATAAAGGGGGTGCCTGGGTGGCTCAGTCGGTAAAGCATCTGATTTCGGCTCAGGTCATGATCTCAGAGTCCTGGGATTGAGCCTGTGTTGGGCTCCGTGCTCAGTGGGGAGTTCACCCTCTGCCTCTCCCCCTGCTCATGTGCATTTGCACACACACTCTCTCTCTCTCCCTCTTTCTCAAATAAATAAATAAAATCTTTTTAAAAAGAGAGAGAATGGAAGGGAAAAAAATCATAAACATTTTTATCAAAATAATGTGCTTTTTTTCATCTTAAATTTTGATAACTCATTCAAAGTAATGTTGCTTCTTTTTGGGTATCGTCAATATCTATGAAATAAAATAATTTAAATAAATATTTCAAATAAAAATATTTCTCAACTTGGTAAGATCAATAGCATGACAAATTTTTTATATCCATGGCAAAAATGGGGAGGGATGATGTAAATATATTACTGTGATTATTAATTTCATCCTCTCAGTTACCAGGCCATCAATAATGGGGAAAGGGGATTAATGGACAGGTAAGAGCTTTCTCAAGGATCACAAAAACTGGTAGGAAGAGTACACAAGTGTTAGATCAAAGTAGGATCAAATACTAGGCATGAAATTAGAAGATTATGTTCTTCAACCCCATTTTATAATAGGAAAAACAAGGCCCAAAGTAATAAAATTAACTAGTCATAGTGAAAAACCAAGGAACTGACCACTAGGTGTAAAGAGCAAGTCTGTTGACTTCCAGTACAATATTCTTTCTATTGCATTGTAAAAGAGATGCAGTTTTCATTTTTTATCATCTTGGGCTGCATTTGTTGTGTCTAGGGAGTCCTCCACCTAATATGACAAAACATCTTCCATAACTGAAAGTTGAAATGCCAGATATTTTTGTAAGCTCCCATGCAGCTTCGGTATGGATGCGTGGAATCAGCAGTCAGTCAGATGCTCTCAGTACAGACTTCAAAATGGAAACAAGAAAAGCAAGAGTTTGCAGAACTGAATCTGGTAAAAGCAGTGGGCAGCAGTAGCAGAGTCTCGATGGAACTGTCACGTGATTCTGGAAACACTGTCTGGAGTCTGTCCAATGACAGTGGGTTCATGGTGAAAGCTGTGGGATTTTTGTCCACTCGTGGTGGCAGTGGTGTCTTCGCGGCCAAATCAGAGACCTCGTTTTGGTGTGTAAGATACAGAACAAACAGGAAAACTGAGAGGTGGTCCAAGCATAAATAAGTCACACAGGTAATGCAGCTTTCTGCCTTAGCCCAGATGCAGTGCTTTTTGCTTGTCAGGCAGGCCAGTTGAGCTGTCGATCTGGCTGAAGTGTGGTATGAACAGCCATTGACTCCAGCAGACCTTACTATATGGGGCTTGATAACAAGGAATAAAGTAAATTAGTTTGTCATGTTTTTCTAATTTGTTTCCATGTTTACTTTCTTTTTAAATATGTGTTAGAAATTAAAAGTTGATGAAGTCAAGTGAAAAAATAGCAAAAGGAAAAATTATTAATATCTGACTGTACATAGACAGTCAACGTGGAGGGGACAAGGAATACCGAACTACTTTAAGAAATGTCATAGTTTTACATCAAAATAGGAAAAACCTATTACACCAATGATGTAATATATGGTGATTAACATAACATAAAAAAAAGAAATGTCATAGTTCATAGTCCAGCCACTGAAATTAAACAACTCAAATGTGTACTGATCATTTTGTTGCCATTTACAGAACTATTCTAAACAAATGACTGTCATGAATCCAGCTTGCTTAAAATAGAAGTTTGAAAAATGTTGTTGACACAAGCTCCCAGTGTTTTTTGTTGTGTTTTGTTGCTGCACACTTGTGTAAACAGTGGCCATGTTCATGGAAGGTATTGATGCAACATCTAGTGAGAATTAAGGCCATCCTCGGTAACAGTAATTTCTGTAGCTTCCAAAATAACACCACTGTCTCAAACTTCTCTGAGCTTTCTGAAAAAGTGATCTGTGAGAGTGTGATTTATAATTAAAAATACATATAATTAACCGTTGAATAGCATGGATTCAATTCAAGAGTCATGGGTCCACTTTTTTGGATTTTTTTTTTTGATACAGTACAGCACTGTACATGTGTTTTCTCCTTATAATTTTCTTAATAGCATTTTCTTTTCTCTAGCTTACTTTATTGCAAGAATACAGCATATAATATACAAAACATGTGTTAATCAACTGTTTATGTTATCTGTAAGGCTTCCAGTCAACATTAGACTATTAGTAGTTAAGTTTTGGGGAAGTGAAAAGTTATACTGAGATTTTTGGCTGCATGGGAGTTGGCACCCCTAACTTCAGCATTGTTCAAAGGTCAGCTGTATTTGTTCTTCATCCCCTTCCTGGCACAGAGCTCCTCAAACCCTTGGAATTTCCTAAGCAAGGAGAGCCATAAAGGTTTCTTTTATTATGTTAATAAGGTGACTTTTGGACTGCACCTAAGCATAGGGAGTTGGTTGCCCAGGAGAACCAACAATGTGATTAGAGGGCTGGAACTTTCAATTCCACCCCCCTGACCTCTGGGGAGGAGAAAGAAGGTGGAGATTGAGTTCAATCAGTCACCAAGGCCAATGATTTAATCAATCGTGCCTTTGTCTCAAAGCTTCCATAAAAACTCAAAAGAACTGAATTCGGAGAGCTTCTGGGTTGATAAACATGTGGAGGTGCTGGGAGATGCCTCACCTGGAAAAAGCATGGAAGCTCTGGACCATTTCCCAATATCCGCCCTTACATCTCTTCCACCTGGCCACTCCTGACTTACATCCTTTTATAATAAAGTCGTAATCTAGTAAGTAGAATGTTCCTATGAGCTCTGTGAGCCACTCTAGCAAAGTAATCCAACTTAAGATGGGGATTAATGGAACCTCCAATCTATAGCCAGTTGGTCAGAGGGTCAGAAGCAGAGGAGACAACCTGGGCTTGCAACTAGCATCTGAAAGGGGGCAGATACTCTCATAGGACTGAACACTTAACCTGTGGAATCTGTTGCTATCTCCAGGAAGGAAAATTGCTTTTTGGTGTGGGGAGCCCCTCCCTCCCCCACATATTGGAATTAGGTACAGAAACTTAGAGATTTTTTACCTGAAATGTGTAGCTTTCCTGCTCCAGAAAATGAGAGGCTGATGAATTTCCCTATTTATAGTAAGCTTGTATATTGGCCTTAGCAAATCATATCCCAGGAACACAAAAAACAAAATAAAAGAAAAGCAAATTGGTAGAAGCAAAAAGTACACTAAATACATATTACAATTGCCTCATGTTTTTGCAAACCTGGTATCTTTCCCTTTATCCTTGATTTTTGCTGATTTCAATGTTGAAGAATGCCTTAGACATTTTTAAAAAAATATCTTCCACAATGCCTAATGTAGTATCTTGAATGTAGGTGTTTAATTATTAGCTAGTGTCAATCAAGTCTTGGTGCAAAATATCAATCCGTTATCAAAATTATATTCAACTACCCTTTCAATTTAACAGATTTCCATTTATAAAATGCCAAAACAAGGAATATAATCAATGTGTGACAAATTACATATCCAAATTTTCTATATTAGCAAGTCTAGAATGTAGCAGGGAACAGATCATGAATATTTGCCATTTTTTGCTCAAAAAGAATGTCATCTGGAAATACCTTGCATAAATTCTATGTAATTTATTGCTCATTCTAACAAATTCATCTTTATCTTAATATTCTGGCTTTATTTTACCTATTTACAAATTTCAATACTGTAGTGTCGTCTGTTGGATAAGCCAAAGAATATATGAATTGGAAATAATTTCAACAATACTAACGAGTATGTTTTATTAAATATATCAAGAATTTTAACTATCTTGATGTCATATTATACTTAGGATTGTAGAAAGCGATTGATAAGTACTGTAGAATAAAAAATAATTAAAATTTTATTAAGTTAGTTATTAAACAAAAATAAAAATTTAAAGAGCATCATTTATTTTAGCAACCACTATTTCAAGGCAGTTTTCTTATATCATCAAATCATTTTTATGAATTGGATATTAGCTTTATTTTAGACTACAGACATTGGCAATGTAGAAGATTAAAGCTTACAAAGCAAAGAATTAAGCAAATATTCGAATACTCTTATGTTTTTTCACCCAACTGTGACTTAGTGACTGTCTTATAGAATTTAGTGAATATTACATATGGGCAATACATATAAAAGTTATTTATTTTCATCCCATAAACAGTTCCACTACTTTAGGGGCACACGGGTGGCTCAGTCAGTTAAGCAGCCGACTCTTGGTTTTGGTTCAGTTCATGATCTCAGAGTCCTGGGATTGAGCCCTGCCTCAGGCTCCATGCTTAGGGTAGAGTCTGCTTGTCCCTCTTCCTCTCCTCTCTTCCCTCCCTGCCCCTTCCCTTCTGTGCCTCCCCCCCACCCTTGTGCTTTCTTTCTCTCAAATAAATAAAATCTTTTTTTTTTAAAGAAAATTCCACTACTTTGAATTATGTGAATTACCTTAGTAAAATAGTCTATCTCATCTCCTAATCATTTAGAGAGATTAAAGGAAATTATCTATGCCCATAAAGACTATAAGGGGGGAAAATTATGTGAGTTCCAATGAAGACTATTCTATACCTGAAATTTTGCAAGAATAAAACTTCATCAAGAGAACAGTTTCTTTCGCCTAATGTCCTCCAGTTTCACCCATAAGCCAGTCACAGAGGAAAAATACTATATGATTCCACTTATATAAGGTATCTATAATAGTCAAACTCACAGAAACAGAGGATACAATTGTAGTTGCTAAGGCTGGCAGGGGTGGGTATTGAACTAATTGAGGAGTTACTCAGTGAATATCAAGTTTTGAAGTTGTGGAGTTCTGCTGTGGAACATATCGCCTACCACATATGTGCATATAGTTGAACAAGACTATCAGTGCCATCTTTCCAACACCATTTGCTTACTTCATGTCACATTTTGGTAATTCTCACAATATTTCAAACTTTTTCATTATTATTGTATTTATTATGGTGATTGTGACCTGTGATCTTTGCTATTACTATAGTGATTGTTTGGGGTCACCATGAACCGCACCCATATCACAGGGCAAACTTAATAAATGTTTTGTGTGCTTTAACTTCTCTACCAACCATCCATTCCCCTATCTCTCCTCCTTTATTTGGTTTTCTCTATTCCCTGAGACACAACAGTATTGAAGTTAGGTCAATTAATAACCCTAACTTATAGTCTCTAAATGTCCATGTGAAAGGAAGAATCACATGTCTCTCACTTTAAATCAAAAGCTAGAAATAATTGAACTTAGTGAGGAAGGCATGTCAAAAAGCTGAGATAGGCCAAAAGCTAGGCCTCTTATGCCAAATGGGTAGCCAAGTTGTGAATGCAAATGAAAAGTTCTTGAAGGAAATTAGAAGTGTTATCCAGTGAACAAATGAATGATGAGAAAGCAAAATAACCTTATTGATGATGTGGAGAAAGTTTTAGTGGTCTGAATAGAAAATCAAATCAGTCGCAATATTACCTTAAGCCAAAGCCTAATCCAGAAGAAGGCCTAACTCTCTTCAATTCTGTGAAGTTTGAGAAGGGTGAGGAAGCTACAGAAGAAACGTTTGAAGCTAACGGAGGTTGGTTCATCAGGTTTAAGGAAAGAAACCATCACCATAATATAAAAGTGCAAGGTCAAGCAGGAGTACTGCTGTAGGAAGTATGGCAAGTTATCCAGAAAATCTAGCTAGGGTAATGAGGGTGGCTACACTAAAGAAAGATTTTCAGTGTAGATGAAACAGGCTTTTATTGGAAGAAGATGACATCTAGGACTTTTATAGCTAGAAAAGAGAAGGTAATGTCTTGATTCAAAGCTTCAAAGGACAGGCTGACTCTTTTGTTAAGGGCTGTTACAACTGGTGACTTAAAATTAACTATCTTGAAAAATCATGGGGCCCTTAAATAAAAAACAAAAGATTCCTTTCAAAATACTACTGCTCATTGACAATACACCTGGTCACCCAAGAGCTCTGATGGAGAAAAACAGTGAGAAAAGTGTTTCCATGCCTCCTAACACAACATCCATTCTGCAGTCCATGGATCAAGAACTAATGTTGATTTTCAAGTCTTATTATTTAAGAAATACATTTTGTAAAGCTTTAGCTTCTATAGATAGTGATTCTTATAATGGATCCGGGAAAAGTAAGTTGAAAATATCCTGGAAAGGATTTACCATTCAAGATGACATTAAGATCATTCATGATTCATTAAAAGAGGTCAAAATAACAATATGAACCAGAGTTTGGAAGAGGTTGTTTCCAACCCTCATGGGTGACTTTGAAGGATTCAGACTTCTCCAGAGGAAGTAACTGCAGATGTGGAAAATAGCAAGAGAACTAGAATTAGAAGTGGAGCCTAAGATGTGACTGATTTGCTGCAATCTCATGACAACATTTAACAAGTGAGGAGTTGCTTCTTATGGATAAGCAAAGAAAGTGGTCTCTTGAGATGGAATCTACTTCTAGTGAAGATACTGTGAAGATTGTTGAAATAATAGAATATTACATAAAATTAATTGATAAAACAGCAACAGGATTTGAGAGGATTTACTCCAATTTGAAAGAAGTTCTACCGTGGGTGAAAGGCTATTAAATAGCATTGCATGCTACAGAGAAATTGTTTTGAAAGAAAAAACCAATCACTGCAGCAAACTTTTTATTTTTAAACGTTTTATTTTTAAAAATTGCCACAGCCACCCCAACCTTCAGCAGCCACCACTCTGATCAGTCAGTAGCCATGAACATCTAGACAAGACCCTCCACCAGCAAAAAGACTATGACTTAATGAAAGCTCAGCTCAAATGGTGATTAGCATTTTTTAGAAATAAAGTATTTTTAATTAAGGTATGTATATATATTTTTTAGAGATAATGTCATTGCAAACTTAATAGACTACAGCATAGTGTAAACCTAGCTTTCATATGCACTGGGAAACCAAAAAACTCATTTGACTCACTTTATGTCCATATTTGTTTTATCGTGGTGGTCTGGAACTGAACCCGCAATATCTTCAAAGTGTGTCTGTAGAATATTTTAGAGATTTGTCTCTCCAACCTTTCAGGCTGCATTTGCACATAGTCTGCGCACACTCCTGCAGACAACTTCTGAGAATAAACTGAGGCAGAAAATTAGAAAAATATGTGATAAACATTTGAGATGGAAAGCTGTCAATTAATAGGGAGATTTTCCCCTTGCTACAGTTCAAATTACAGGTGGACCTACTGATGTGACATGGAGTATCAAAAGTGTCAGCTACAGTTTCTCAAAAACAATCTTCAGATATCCTACACAGATAATTAGTGGTTTCCATGTACCAGGTACTAAGTCATTGTTCCTGTCTTTTCTATATCTTCCAACATATTTTGAGATGTATTGAATATGTATGAATATGTTTTCACAATATAAAAATGCAAGAAAATTCCATGTAACATTTATGAAGTCCTTTTAAAAAATCAATTTTACTAAACTATATTGATTGCCTAAATTATTTCCTTTTCAACCAGTTGTTGTGCATTGTAGTTCACAGCCAGAGAAATTGAATTTAGCCTACTAAAACATCTGGCCTGAGCTTGATCTATAAAACTATCTGTAATGTTATTGAATAGCTCAAATGCTTGAATTAGATTCTTATCAAGTAGTGTCAGCCAATCTGTTATTTAATCATTGTTCAATATTCTTCATAAAATTCAGAAAATAATAGTGGTATATATTAATTTCTGTCCAGATTAACCACATCCTTCCTTTGTTAAACAGAAATTTGAAGCCCTGCATTCTTTATGTTTTATTCTACATAAGTAAAATAAACCACAATCTAGGAATTAGGAACTATTGAAATTGGATTAAATTGTTCTTGGTTCTAATTACATTGATTACAGAAAAATAATATGCACTGGGCTCTTGAAAGAATATCCTATGCAATGACAGACATATAAATAGCAATGGCATAACTGGCTCACAACATCCTGTGATATCAAAAGATTTCATCTTAAACTTCAAAGAATCATGCTTTCTTTTGTAATTCCAGAACGGTCTGTGATTACTGTCTTTGAGCAGTTGGTGTTTATTAGCAAGGAAGTGGAGTTAGATTGACGTTACATGCCTTCCTATACAAAATGTGGTCTCTAGTGCAGCGTTGGTGGTATAGTGGTGAGCATAGCTGCCTTCCAAAATGTGGTCTCTGGACCAGCTGCATGGGCATGACCTGAGAGGCTGTTAGAAATAGAGACATTCAGGCTACTCCCCAGACATACTGAATCACAATCTGCAATCCTAAAAGATCCTCATGTAAGTCATAATCACTTAGCATTTGAGAAACACAGCTCTAAATGCCAGTTGTGTTTTTTTTTTTTTGAAGGTGTATCCTATTTGTGGAATCGGAGATGGATAATGAGAATGTTCTGTGCTTTACACCAGTTAGGTTATGGGCTTTCTTTCCCTGGCTTGCACAACTGAGAAACAAGCCTGCTGGGCAGCTGCACAACAACTATTCCAAACTTCCTCGCTTCCACTTTTATTCCTACCCCTTTGACAAGGCCAAGGTCTTGATAAACAGTGAGGATATCCCAGTCCCATGGAGTGAACCAAGACTATCTTAAACCAATTTCATTTTTTCCTTTTTTATACCTGAGATTGGTTTAGGCTTGGGCAGTGACAATATTCTAAGCAGATTTATATTAATCTTGCATTGTGTGAATCCTGTAGAAGGTATCTATACAGAAGTAGAGTTCAAAGTAATTATACACTACAAGAAATCAGTGAAGACTAAAAAGATAGTGTGTCAGGATATTGGCGGGGGGAGAAATATAATTCAACTATGAAATAGTGATGTGTTTTTCTCTACTTTTAATGTGTATTGCTATTCTTTTCTCTTTATTTAAGCATGCTTCCTGTTAATGATCCTATTACCCATAGACAAAAATGTGCTCTGAGGAAATCAGTGTATCACAATCTTTAACTTAGAGGTCAATTATGTTGGAAAAATATGTCTTCTCTCATGTAAACTTTTGCATTTTGGAAATCTTGATGAGATCTGGAGTTGGCTAAATGAGTAATGTTGACCTTAAATTTAAAGAAGTCAGAAGGCTCTGTATTTGACAAGGGACCTCAGGAAGTCACAGAGCTAAAACCATGCTGCTTTTTAGTGGACCTAGGCAAAAAACAACACCAGCTTGCTCAAGGGATCTCTTTTCCCCTACTGGTCTAACTTCAGGAAATGGTTCTACCAATGATCCTATCTCTGCAACTTTCTAGCTAAAATATCTGGAAACCTTAGGCTTAAAATTTCCAAAAGAAAGATCTTTCTCAATATCAGATCCTTAAATATTAAATAAGCACTCATGGATGTAGCAGGGAAAAATAACACAGTATTTTTAAAGTTGGACATTAATTTTCACTTAGCCCCAGAAAAAATAATGGGTTATATTAAAAGATTTATATTCTTTTAAAATTTAGAAAAGTTTCTAATCTGAGAGAAGTAGTGGTTATTTTGTAAGGAAATTGAAATCAGAGAGTTTAAGTGGTTTTCCAAAGATGCACCTAATTAGGGCCAAAATCATGACTAGACCCCATGTTTCTTACCTTAGTCTTAAGCTTCCCCCTGCCTCTCACTTTCACAATCTTCGATATTGCCAATAAATCACTTCATGGTTCATAGCATATTATTCCTTGTGTATTAGTTCTATGAAAATGTGTGCTTGATTGCAGACTCTGGATATTGCCAATAAATCACTTCATGGTTCATAGCATATTATTCCTTGTGTATTAGTTCTATGAAAATGTGTGCTTGATTGCAGACTCTGGACATATATAAAGAAATAAACCACGCTGATATCCTATGGTTGCTTTTTAACAACAGGACAAGAAACATCAAATTTCTAATTGTGTACCTTGTTGTTGACTAAAGAAGTTTATTATCAAAGTTTTTGATTGGTCATAGAGTGAATATAATGATTATGTATGTTTCTTCTATTCACTATGAAAAATATGGAGTCCATTCACAGATCTTTGAAAGAACGATACTTTCCAGAACTTTCATGACATAAAATTGTGACAAATCATAATTATTGACCAATTTACTTGCAGTAAAATTTAATCCTTCTATTCTGATATCTGGAAATTATATATAACCTCTAGGTTGGATTATTATTTGTTCATCTTTTTTATAGCTGGATGGCTTTTAGTTGCCACTGTAACTGATACTTATTTGTATGATTTCAGGATGTCAAATTATAATAGTATGTATCCAAAAATATTTCTATCTCTGTTTATTGTAATCTTAGTTTTAACTTCATATAGTGTTAATCCTATATTAAGTTCATTTCTTATAAATTTTTATGTGTGCAGTTTTCTGTTATTGTTATATGTTATACCTTTATAATCATTGGCATTTATCGCCTAATGTTTTAGGTTTTGGCCTATCTGTATATTTCTTTTTACTTAAATAAGAAATAATGTAATTATGAAATATTTTAGCTCATAGTAACTCTAGGTCCATCCTATCCCAATGTGGGCATCATTCTATCTCTAACAATCTGATAGATGATTATCCACAATCAGGTGGATTTCAGGTTCCAGTCCATTCAAACTGTTAGAAAAGTACTTGTTTATGTGGAGTTAAAGTTTTCTCATCAGAACTTCAGTGTGTTGGATGGAATTAGTTTGGCCCTTTGAAGTAACAGTGTAAGTCTATCATTTTTCAAGGCGATAGTGTTTTTTGTTTGTTTATTTTTTTAAGCATTAGTTATCATATTGCAATTTCCCCTTTTCCAGCCCCTGAAATGATGGTGATGATGATAATATCTGGTATTTACTGAGCACATAAAATGGGCCAGGAATGATCCATAGTTTTTGACATGCATTAGCATATTTAATTCCTCCAATAGACCAATACAGATAATACCAATATCCCCACTTACCATAGGGGTACACTGAGGCTCAGAGAGATTGCACCACTTTCTAGGAATCATATCAGCTAGGAAACCGCATGCGAGAAGTAAACTTAGGTTTCCCCGACATCAGTCATGTTTTCCCCACCATATACTCTGCCTTTTGCTTTGTCTCATGTTTCTTTATCCCTTCTTCTTATGATAGGATTCTTAAACTCATCACCAAAGTCTTTCACTCTCAATGCTTTTACTTGATGATTTTTTTCTTAGTGTTACTGTATAATCCATATATTTATCATTTCATGTTGCTATTTTAATAAAGGATTCCATTTCAGTAAAACTTTCAGCTTTCCACACTAAGATGCTGTTGCCAAATTTGAATTGCTGAGCCTTATTCCTCTAAATCGCTAAAAATTTCAGTTATTCTTTTATGTTGTACATGTTTAAGTACTTCCCAGTAAGTACTCTTATCCTCCTCCAAATGCCAATTGGTTACTGTGGAGACATAAATGTAAGCTAGAAAGCGATCAGGCCTCTAATTGATACAGACAGTCAATTAGGGCTTCAAAGGAGCTGGCTCAGTGTTTTACACATGGAGAACATGGGAGAAAGATTATGGTTTGTTATGGCGTAATCTCTGTTGCTTCATTGTGGACTGGAGCTATACATGCTTCTGGATGGTTTCTACAGAAACTAAGCAAGTTTCTCACTGTTTGCTAATGGGTTGGTAGCATTACAGGAAACAATGATATTGTGTGACTTGAACCCATTAGCTTTCCCTTTCTAAAGTTCCAGACTGAACCAATTCCGACTCTGTTCAGGTCAAAAGTCTTCTTAATCTCTGTGTTATGCTGATCAAACCTCAAACTGTCGGGTCAAATTATTTCCATTGGGCCAGTTCTATTTGTGATTAATTAAAATTTCTTCTTGATTGCATACAGTTCTTTTAAATGTATAATCCCTTTATTGTGTAGCGAATTGAGAATATGGTCCTAATTTAAAAACAAATACTCATGTGGGCCTCTCAGTATGATGTAAGCCACCAATTTCAGTAAAGTGAAGAAAGAAAAATAAAACATTTTATTATTTTTGCATGCATATATGAGTGCAATAACCAAGAGAAAATCATACCTGACTTGCCTATCACTGGCAATTACAAGAATTGATTAAAGGGAACAAATGCTTTATATAAGTAAAATGTATATGCAGAAAGCCTTGATTCTGCATTTTTATCCAGCAGTATTTTAGTTTTAGAAAAAATAATTATGTTAAATTTTTAAAGGTGGCAAGCCTCCTCATTAAACTATAGGAATTTGAAAATTCAGGTAAACTTTCCTTAAGGTATAATACAAATGAAGAATTGGTCTGAAGTTTCATTCTTTGTGTGTGCGTTTGGTGTGTGAACTTCATGATCATTTATGTTGTGTTTATTGTAAGAGACAAGCTATCTTTTTGTTATTTTGTTCGTTTTCTACCTGCCAAGAAAACATACCGATTTTGTGTAAGTTAAAACCATGCATGCAAATGTTGTATTATCAAGAAGGTTGTTAAGCATCACCCTTTCCAAAAATAAAGTCGATTTTCTCACTGCCAACGGCTTTCCCGAAAATGTGAATGGAAAGTAAAGTAGGTGAACATAGCAGCGGCAAGAGCTAGAGTATTGCTGAGAACAGCAAAGCCGGCAATGGACCAGGTTTCAGGCACCTTGGAGTCCCTGTGATAATGGGCAGTAAGGAAAGAGATGAAAAGGGGAAAAAGAAAAGAAGCAGGAAGAGGTGGGCAAGAGATTCTCAGAGAGGGGCTAGCAGGCAAAGAAATACAGGAAATTCTCAAGGCAGGTGGGAGAAAAGGAGGGCTCGTGAAAAGCCGACAAACTCTAAGATGAAAGAGGACAGAAGGTTCTGAGAGGCTGAGGCATTAGCCAAGCACCTGCGGGTGGCCGGGTGGCCCAGGTGCGGAACAGAGGTCATGTGCTCGTCAGCAGGTGCCCAGCCCCTGGCTGCTGCAAAGGCTTGGTCACTGGTCCAAGTTGGGAGTAAGGGGATTAGAGTATATGAAAAGAATGCACCGTGTATTTGCAGTAAGACATATCATAGAAAACAGTGTGGCATTTTAGTTAAATGTCAGGTAGCTTCCAACTGAGCTGAGTGGTCTGAAAGCCAGCAAGTAAAGGAGCCTTGTTTACCCAGACTTGAGTCAAAAAGAATCTACTTAAAATCTTTGTACTGAAAACCTTACCGTGGCTCCATAATGTATGATATACTATGTAAGAAATGGGAGGCGATATTGCTTGGCTAGAGCATTTATTCATAACGGAGCCAAAGAGGACTCGGCCACTTGTTAGCTGTGAGACCTTGGGGGGAGTTACTTAACCTCTCGGTGCTCTCATTGCCTCATCTGTAAAATGTGCATGTAATAGTTCCTACCTCCCAGGATGATTAAGATGATTGAATGAGTTAATGTGTGTAAACCGTTTAGCGAAGAGAATGGCACACAGTACCATACAAATTCTTACTCAATTCAATTAAATAATAAAGTTAGTTTGGGCACAGAGTTAACTTCCTTTCATTTCTCTATCCTTTACACATCTGGGCAACCAAATCTGTTTCCTTGCTTATGTTTCTTTCTGCCATTCAAATTCTTATGCAAGGGGACTTCCTGGCTCCACCACATGACATTCCATCTTACCCTTTCCTTAAAAGGGAAAATCCTTAAACAGAAGAACTTTCCAAAACAAAGTCTTAAGTAATCACCCTGTACTGCAGACTTCAGCCTGATAGCAGACTGAAGACACGTTAAAATAATGGCATTCTTTCTTCCAAATCTGAGCTCTTCTACAGGATTTTCTTGCTCTTGTCCACTGTCTAATGCCTTTGAGTTGTTTTCAAAATATTTTGTCTAGGACTTATACTTATTATATCAGTAGAAGGTCGATCCACTAGAAACTTATTGAACCTCAATTGGAAGCAGAGCCTCTACGTTCTGTTCTGATAAGATGGGGTGAAAAGGGTAGGGATAGGCCTTCTTTAATGTGCAGCCTTCCTCAAATGTCTGGAGACCCTTTATTGTCAATTACAGGCAAGAAATAGGCATCAAAGCTAAGTGCAAATTCTAAGTGCATGGAAATGCCAGTGGGCTTGAGAGTAATAAGTTACTGGGCAAACTTCATTTTGGAAGCTTGCAAAATCAGAATCTAAACGTATTTCTTCTGGAGCATTAAGTTTCTTCACAGGAGGATCGTTGAGCTGCCTGTCTGGGGTGTTGCTTAGCTACCAGCAAACTTGCATTGGTATGTTTTAATGTCAGGTATGTCCTTATTTTCACTTGAACCTTTATGTTTACCTTTTTCTGGATCTGAAGAAATGGAGTTGGTAGTATTCCGAATGAAGTTTCCCTAGAAAAAAGACATGGTCTTTCCTAAGGAAGGAGTGGTAGCAATCTCAGTGCACATCGTAAAGGTGTGAGCTGGGAGGTCTAACTGCTTCTAATATAAACTTTCAAACAATTCACCTGTTTCCAGACCTTCGCTCGGTAACCTTATATTCCAAAGCCCATTATGTTTATTATCTTATTTTCTATGGTTCTGAAGTGAAGCAGCCACTGGTTTTATTCTCTCTCCATAAGCATTTAATTCTGACCCTCCTGACTTTGCTGAATCATTTGCTATTCCTTTTCTGATTTCCATTTTCATAAATTTGGGGGAGATAACAGATTTTTGACAAATTAAAACAAAAATGTCATTTGTGGTTTTTTTCTTGTTCTCCTTTTTGCAAGGGTGAGTTCTGAAAGAAAAGGGTAAATATGTTTTCATCCCTTTTATTAAAGTTGGAAATATCCCCCTGGCATACTTTTAATCGACAATGTAGAACTGGAGTACTACTTTAAAAAATTAAATGAATGAAATTCTAGTATATCATCATTGACAAATTTAAAAAAAATTTTAAGATTTTATTTATTTATTTGACAGAGAAAGACATAGCCAGAGAGGGAACACAAGCAAGGGGACTGGTAGAGGAAGAAGCAGGCTTCCTGCGGAGCAGGGAGCCAGATGCGGGGCTTGATCCCAGGAACCTGAGATCATGACCTGAGCCAAAGGCAGACGCTTAATGACTGAGCCACCCAGGTGCCCCAACAAATTTTAAAATTAATTCAAATATTGCCATCATGAACATGTTACTATATGCAGTATTTATACACTATACTTTCTGACCCAGGAACATTTAAGCATAGTTCACAACATTCAAGTATATTTTACAAACATATACTGTTTATGATTTCAGAAAAATGATATTTTTAATTGGGAAGAGCAGACATTATGGACTGCAAAACAATGTACAGACAAACCCCAACTTACGATGGTTCAGCTTAAAAATTTTTTGACTTTACAATGGTGTGAAAGCAATATACATTCAGTAGAATTCATAACTTGAATTTTTAATTTGGATCTTTTCCCCAGCTAGAGATAGGTGTTATGATCCTCTCTCATGATAGTGGCAGTTGCAGCTCCCAGTTAGGCACACAATCGTGAGGGTAAACAACCAATACATTTACAACTGTTCTGTTTTGCACTTTCAGTACACTAGTAAATTGCATGAGATACCCAACACTTTATTATAAAATAGGCTTTGTGTTAGATAATGCTGCCCATTATTGTAGGCTAATGTAAGCATTCTGAGCACATTTAAGGTAGGCTAGGCTAAGCTGTGATGTTGGGTAAGTTAGATATATTAAATACATTTTCAACTTCTATATTTTTTAATTTAAGTATAGTTGATAACATGATATTTTCAATATGATGGATTTATTGGGACATAACCCCCTCGTAAGTCAAGAAAGATCTGCATAATCTTATTCAACAATGGGAAAGATGATATAAAATTTTGCCTTTTAGAAATGCTTATTTCTTACATAAAGGGGAAAAAATGAGAAATCTGTACTTGTTTTCCATCATTTCCAACTTAAAAAAAAATAAGGAACTATCACATTTAAAAATCTTGATTTTTATCTTGCTTGAAAAATCAGATTGGTCACACCAGTTACTTATTTACAGACAGCAACATCTACAGACATTGAGTAAATGGTGTCACCTTTAGCCACAACATGTGCTTTTCATTTCACCAC
This sequence comes from Eumetopias jubatus, assembly GCF_037043125.1. NCBI lineage: Eukaryota > Metazoa > Chordata > Mammalia > Carnivora > Otariidae > Eumetopias > Eumetopias jubatus. The sequence goes on along the minus strand of NW_028274809.1, from coordinate 167,025,891 downwards.
GGTCCCTGCCTTTCCCTGTAGATTCCTGGAACTCAGCCTACCCTAGACATTATATCATTTGCCTACTCGTTACAGGGTAAAAACAATATCCGAAAGCTAATCTGTTTTATATTGAACGTTGCACTTAGCACAGATTTTTCCCAAGAACAAATGAATCAACAAACACTGAAATATAATTGTATCACTGCAACAACTATTATGTTAGCAGTTTTAAAATATGGTGGACAGATAATAAGTGTTCTTTAAAACTTCCCAACTATTTGTTAGTTCATTTTAGAAGTTTTGTATTTACATTACAAAAATAATTGTACTTTTCTTTCTGGTATGAATAAATATATGTTTTAGAAAAACCCCTATATCATACATTTAGTGTCTTATCCAAAGAATATAGTTAAATGGAACTAAATCATCCATTTGACCCTTAGCTAAGAAAAAACTAAAGTATGTTAATCAAGGTGAAATCTCCCCTGCTCCTTTTTCTTCCCTATCTCCAACTTAATTTCTAAAATAGACCTCTCCCCTACCCCCATTCCCAATTACGAAAGGCTTCAATGACTCCAGCAAGAGATAAATGTCTCAAATTCACTTCAACAATTTAGGGAGAACTCTTCCCAGCAATTTCATCTGGCCCATAAAAGCATCACCAGTTTTAGTTTTAAACAGTACCCCAAAATTGTATTTTTTCCAGCATCCTTAAGCTGCTCAGCATCCATTAGTGGTATAAAATTTATGAAGCCAACCTATACAAGAAATGTACTAATGAACTATATGTTTTTGCATTAAATCTTTCATATTTTCAAACACAATCAGATATGCCCCTTATCTCTTTCAGGCTAAGCCACGTGCCAAAATGTCATTTATTTACTCTTATCTCCCACTCTGAGCTGAATTCCTCAATTAGAAGACTGAGCTAATTTTTAAAAGCTAATATTGTATATAATGCTGAAGATCCAAGTAATTTATTTTTTGTTCCTTCCGGCATTTTTGAGTTATGAAATATCAAAACCTCTTTAGTCCTTGGAGCTTCATCCTAAACAGCACGAGAAGACCATCCCCAAATAAGCTATGTGCCCTGATTCTCCCTCCATGGAAAACCTCTCTCCCAACAACACCCATCTGCCCTCCCAAGCCTACTTCCATTTTAAATAGCTTTCATCTATATGTTCAATCTTTTCCTCGTGTTCACATCTCCTCCTTGCCTTAATCAAAACCTCACTTCCCCATAGAAAATGCTAAAACCTTGTTCAACATACATCCCTCTCAAGTGGACACTGCTCATTCTCATCTACTCTACCTGCCACAGGGTTCAAACTCTTGGAATTAAATATGCTTAGTTTTCAGTTGTGTAGAGACAGCCAAGATTTGACCTAAAGACCATCGGAAAGCTTTGATCCCAACTTATTAGAATCAAACTACTTCACGTTTGTTATTTCTCCTTACTGATTTTCTTTCCTCATGAAAGTGCCCTTTTTGAGGCTTTTAAGGTTTATGTATTCCACAACATACCACTCATGATAAGATTAATTTTTACCAAATTTTTACCAAATTGTAGAACTAAAAATCATACTGTTTACAAGGCTATTACACATACTAGATTTTTCAACAGTGACACTATTAACATTCGAACTGGATAATTTTTGATGTAGGGCTGTTCTGTGCATTGTACGAGGGTTAGCAGCATCCCAGCCCCTACCCAGGATGCCGGCAGCATCTCTCCCCACAATATTAGTGGCAACTAATGATGTCTCCAGACATTGCTAAATGTTCCTTGGGTAGAAAACTTGCCCCTGGTTGAGAACTACCTGCATAAAGGAAATGATATCTTAAAAATCCAATTCTTTCCATCGTGGGACTTATAAACTTGACTGACACATTAATTCAGTGTGCAGCTGCAGAGAGGAAGGACAAGAAAATCTTAAATAAGAAAACTTAAATGCTCAAGCCTGGAAATTTAGTCACAGTAAAATTCCCAAAATAATAGATGCATTAAAAATTTCTAGAAATCTCTATTCAGGTAACTGTGTCTGAAACCAAGTAATAAATTAATTTCATAATTATATATTGGTTTAATTTATGCTTGGCATTACAAAAGAATTTGATTTGGTTATTATCATTTTTTAGATACTACAATAGAAAAAGAATAATAAAAAAGCATAGAACTACTTAAGTGGCTTCAAATGTAATGGATTCAATGAGAAATAAGTGTATTCAATTGCAAAAAATAGATTTAAAATGTCATAAGTGTCTATAATTCATCATTTTCTTTTCTTGATATGCCACTTATATTAAAAAACAGCATTTATAACAATCTACTTATTTCATGAAAAATAACACTCACAAAATCAAGATTGAATCCTAATTGAATGCAGTGGCGCCAAGAACCATAATTATCAGTTGATGAAGATGAATAGTGATGTCAAAGTAGCTAAATTTGTATCAAAACCATAGTCTTTTCTTGTAATATTTTTTCAAAGAAGTAATAGCTATTATACTTGAACTGTAAGTCTTACCATAAAGTTTGAATTCTGGCCTATCCAAATCAATTACTCAAATATATTCATTGTGTACAAAACATGTTAGAACTACTTTAAAAATCAGATACTCTGAAGTGCATTAATGATGCCAACTCAGTATCTGCAGCTGTTGCACCTGAGGGCTGTGACTAACTCCTTCTCCCCTCCCTTGGCTTTGAGTGTTTTTGTGTTCGAAAACGTATGCTCTCTTGGTCATGGTGGTGTCCACAGGATAACAAAATATCAAGAAAACTGATTTTTTAAAAAGTTAACCATAAATCATTTCCTTTTCATGTCAAATATAAGCATGGTGAAAAGTGAACACTTCATGTACTAAATTTATACTTTGATTTACATAGAACCAAATACATGAGTTTCACATTCACTCCACAGTTATAACAAGACAGCTTAAATGACACTGAAGAAATTGGTCAAACACTTCAGTTTTGTTGCACTCACTCAGTGAAGTATCAGGAAGTTGTTTCATTAAATCAACAGACTATGTCTATGTAATTTTGAATTTAGTTTTATTCTTAATTAACCATAACTGACAGGCTGATCTGATATTTAAGTGATATTTCAAAAGATAAATGGATCTTTTAAAGAATGGACCTCTCTTTTAAATTTAGAAACTAATAGAAATGATTTAGCTGTTGAACAATTCCTGATAGGCAATTACACAGTGAATTCCCATTTACAGTAAAATTTTTTATTTATCTGAAATTTTAACTTTTGACTACATAAAGAAATGAGTTGAGTTAAATTCTTCACAGCCTCAAGTCTTCAGTGCAAAAAGGAAATGCTGCATGGTAGTTCAGAACTTACCTTTGAGTTAAATCTCTATTTGGATCTTGTTTCTACCACTTATCCTAGCTGTGTACACTTAACCAACTTCCATAAGCTCCAATATTCTCACCTGAAAGATGACCAACATTTTGGGCCACTGAGAAAATTAAAATGAGAATTTTTTTTAAATGCTCAGCACAGTGATTGGCCCAGAATAAATGATCAACAATTATTTATATTATTATTGCAAATAACTATTTTTATAAAAATTAATTCTCCTTTGGAATGTCTGGGTGGCTCAGCTTGTTAAGTATTCAATTCTTGGCTTCAGCTCAGGTCATGATCTTGGGGTCCTGAGATCCAGCCCTTCATGGAGCTCCAAGCTCAGCACTGAGGCTACTTCTCTCCTTCTCTTGCTCCCTCTGCTCCTCCTCCCGCTCATGTGCGGGCTCTCTCCCAAAAATAAATAAATAAATAAATAAATAAATAAATAAATAAATAAATAAATCTTTAAAAAAGTAATTGTATTTGAACATTCTATGAAAACATAAATTGTCCTGGGTGCTTTAAGTAACAACAATATTAAGTCACATGCCCCATTTTTTTGTTTTCTCTTGCTTTGTTTCAATAGAGGTGATGAGAGAAATACTGTAATGGCAGTGTTGCTGGTGGGAAGAAGCTTATTATTCCATAGGATCTTCAGGGTACAGTTCTGTTCAAAACTGAACACCTCTAGGGATTGTGCTGTGAACCAGCAAGGTCAAGAGAGTTAATTTTGAATATGTGCCTTTATTTTTTTCATTCCATAAACATCTTTTTTTTTTTTTCTATGCCCACTGGTTCAGGATTCTGGTTTTCTACTGGTTCCCTATCTAAGAACTTGAGGACATTCAGGTATTTGGGAGGGTGAGGAAGGATATTAGTCATCTATGTAAGTTCATCTGCAGTTTGCATCTTTAATAGGTATGTCTTTCTGACTCAAAGAATGCCTAAATAGATACTAAAAGAAGTTAGGATCTATTTTGAGTAATATTAATCTAGTGGCTTTATTAGTCAGTTAGTACTATGGCTAAATTCCCAAAAAATATTCCAATCTCTGTTTTATCAACAATGAATATCTAGGCTTTTTCTTCCTTTTTTTAGATTTTATTTATTTATTTATTTGTTTGCAATAGAGAGAGAGCATGAACTGGGGGAGCAGCAGAGAAGGAGGGAGAGGAAGAGGGAGAGAATCCAAGCCAACTCCAGGCTGAACGTGGAGCTCAGTGTGGGGCTCCATCTCACAACCTTGAGATCATGACCTGAGCCAAAACCAAGAGTTGGATGCTTAACCGACTGAGCCACCCAGGTGATCCTAGGCTTTTTCTGCTCCATAAAATTCACCAAACTAAAAATTGACCAAAGTATAGCATTGTTAAGACTCTCATTCTTCACAGAGGCCAGTGAAAGCATTTCTCTACTCCCCTTCCCACTCACTACCCAGGATTGCTTTGTAGTATTCATGTGTTAACATCACTTTTTTCTCCTGTGCTTACTGAATTTATGTTAAAATTGCTGATTCTATGTGAATTTCCTCTGCCTGGTCCTATAGCAGAAGTGATTATATAATTAATTTAAATAATTTATATTAAAAGAAGTGCGTATTTATGGATCACGCATAAAATATCATTTACTCATTTATAAATAAATGGAATAAATGGAAAAGAAACAAATTATAAGACTCTGTGTTTGGAAGAAAGTCACTAAATAAAACTAAACTAGAATAACACATTTATTTTCTTGTCATGTAGTCTTGTTGACAAACCCAACTTTACAACAAGACTCAAAAGAAAATGACATTTTAGAAATAAATTCTGTAAAAATTCAAGTGTTTTTGAATAGATGAGGTTTTAAAGATGTGTGTCCTCAATTTAAGGAATTTTTTTAAAACCTCCTTTCCACCACCCCCAATGTTTCATGAAATTTAATGCACAAACATAGGTGCATCCTGAAGTGTCAAAATATTATTTTCCTGTGTTGGGAGATTTAAACCATGCCTCTCTTAAGAAATTTAGTATTTGTTTGCTTCTAAGGCTGAGTGCATTTTGGAATAACTTTGTGTTAGCTACAAATAACAATCTTTTCAAGCCCTAGCAACCAGGCTGTGCTTTAGCAAAAGCCTTTGAAGAGTTTCTTTCACTGTCTTTGCCCCTCCTCCTTCTACATGTACCCAGGTCCTTACTATCCCAATTTAAAAGAGAGGGAGAAACAGAGAGAGAGAAAGGAAGGAAGGAGGAAAGGGAGGGAGGAGGAAGGGAAGGGAGGAAAGGAGGGAGGAAGAAAAGTTTGTTTAAAATGAGGTTGTTCAGTTTTTCATAGTGTAAAAGTATATGAAGGCCAAATATACACTTATTCACCTGCTGAACATGCAAGTTTGGGGATATAATCCTTCAGGAAACAACAGGTTTATTGATTATAAAGATTCCAAAGAGCTTTTTTTTCTCCTCCTCCTCCTCCTCCTTCTTCTTCTTTCTTCTTCTTCTTCTTCTTCTTCTTCTTCTTCTTCTTCTTCTTCTTCTTCTTCTTCTTCTTCTTCTTCTTCTTCTTCTCCTCCTCCTCCTCTTCCTCCTCCTCCTCCTCTTCCTCCTCCTCCTCCTCCTCCTCCCCTCCTCCTCCTCCCCCTCTCCTCCTCCTCCTCCTCCTCCTCCTTCTTCTTCTCCTTCTTCTTCTTCTTCTTCTTCTGCCAATGTGTTCTGTTTTTGTGAAGGAAAAAAAGAAAAGTGATTTGGGAATGAGCCACCTTTATTTTAAGTTCCCCAGTCAACATGTTGCCACAGCAACCAAAGTTGCTATCTGGGAAAAGATAGATGTCTTTGCTTCAATCAGGATGCAAAGCTCAGAGAAGGAAAAAAAGAAAAAAAGAAATGAAAATTCATCATGTCATTATTCAAAATGGGAATTGCTCTCAGTTGGCTATGAGCCATAGTTCTCATCCACAGTATCCTTCAACATATATTCAAGTCCTCCAATATTACAATACTTCATTTCCATTAGTTAAATAATTACATCCAACACTGTCTCCTGATTCAGCTGAATTCATTCGTTGCCAAAAACATTCATTATTCAATTTAAAGTAGTTCATATCACTATGCAGTGTATTGACAAAGATGATGTTTAACTTTCCTTAATAGTGGTTGTGTTCAGAGAAAGAAAAAGATGAGGACTATGAAGAAACAAAAACCAAAAAAGCAGAGGGAAAGGACCAGAAAGCCACCTATCATTTTAGTTAAACATGGTTGTTTGGCTCTATATGCTTATTCCTTCTCACGCCTGAACCTCCTCTGAAATGAAGATAAAGCAATTTATCAATGTTTAAACTCACAAAGACAAAAAGAAGAGACAACAGTAGACAAGATATTACAACAAATTTTTGAAGATGGAAAATAAATAGGATAGTAAGTGAAGTAACAGAATAGAAGAAGTTTCATTCAAACTCTCTGGACAGGAGGATACTAAAGAACAGTGAGCAAATTTACATAGAATTACAAATAGCTTCAGTTTCAAGATCTGTAGGAAGCAGAGTGTTAAGGTGGAAAATCAAGAGCTTGATTGCAAAAATCTGCTGCAAGAAAATTTGGGGCTTATAGCTTCTTTTCTCTGTGTGTTCATGGGGTTGCGGGTAGTAAAGAGGACTTTCACTCCTGAGACTAAGATACCAAACAGATGAAGTCAAGAGGGAGGGGTGACCCAGGTCTCAAAGTAGGAAAGTTAATAAAAAGTTTACATATTACACACTACACACTACAGTTTCACTCAGTTTGGTTTTTGCATTTTTTAAATTAATAGACTCTATTTTTCAGAACAGTTTTAGGTATGCCAAAAACTTGTACAGGTATACAGAGTTGCCATATATCTCTTCCCTCCTAAACACCATTTCCCCTTTTACTAACACCTTGTTTTAGAGTGATACTTCTGTCACAATTGCTGAACCAACATTAATACATTATTATTAACCAAAAGCCAGAGTTCACATTTTCTTATACTTTGTGTGGTACTGCTCTATGGGTTTTGACAAAAGCATAATGTCATTAAAACATCAGAGTAGTTTCACTGCTCTAAAAAATCTCTGTGCTCTGCCCATTCATCCCTCTTTCCATTCCATCTGAACTTCTGCCAACCACTGACCTATTTACTCTCTTTATAGTATATCACCTTATCCAGAATGTCAAATAGTTGGAATTGTACAGTATGAGACTTTCACACTGTTTTTTTTTAATTATGTTCAGTTAGCCACTGTATAGTACATAATTAGTTTTTGATGTGGTGTTCAATGATTCATTAGTTAAGTATAATATCCAGTGCTCACCATAGCACATGCCCTCCTTAATACCCATCACTCTGTTACCCTCTCCCCAACCCTCCTCCCCTCTGAAACCCCCAGGTTGTTTCTCGGGGTCCATAGTCTCTCATGGTTCATCTCCCTCTCTGATTTCTCCTCCTTTGTATTTCCCTCCTTTCCCCTATGGTCCTCCATGCTATTGCTTATGTTCCGCGTATGGGTGAAACCATATGGTAATTGTCTTCTCTGCTTGACTTAGCATAATCCCCTCTGTTCCACCCATGTTGATGTGGAGGGGGATATTGATCCTTTCTGATGGCTGAATAATACTCCATTGTGTATACGAACCACATCTTCTTTATCCATTCATCTGTTGAAGGACATCTCGGCTCCTTCCACAGTTTGGCTCTTGTGGACATTGCTGCTATGAACATTGGGGCGCATGTGCCCCTTCTTTTCACTACATCTGTATCTTTGGGGTAAATACCTAGTAGTGCAATTGCTGGGCCCAAGGGTAACTCTATCCTTAACATCTTGAGGAACCTCCATACTGTTTTCCAGAGTGGCTGTATCAGTTTGCACTCCCACCAACAGTGTAGGAGGGTTCCTCTTTCTCCACATCCTCGCCAACATTTGTTGTTTCCTGTTTTGTTAATTTTCACCATTCTAACTGGTGTAAGGTGGTATCTCATTGTGGTTTTGGTTTCTATTTCCCTGATGGCTAGTGATGTTGAGCATTTTTTCATGTGTCTGTTAGCCATTTGTATGTCTTTTTTGGAGAAGTGTTTGTTCATGTCTTCTGCCCATTTTTTGACTGGGTTATTAGTTTTTTGAGTGTTGAGTTTGTTCTTTATAGATCTTGGATATCAGCCCTTTATCTGTAATGTCATTTGCAAATATCTTCTCCCATTCCATGAGCTGCCTCTTAGTTTTGTTAACTGTTTCCTTTGCTGTGCAGAAGCTTTTTATCTTGATGAAGTCCCAAAAGTTCACATTGGTTTTGTTCACTTGACAATATGCACTGTCAAGGCCAAGCTAACAAGGTAAAGTGAAAATATACATTGGTACTGGAAGAAGATTTTAAGGAAGATAATATTACAATTGTGGATACTGATTTAAGCCAACAGTATCTTACATAGATGGATATGTCCTGGGAGGAGATGCCCAAAACAGATCAGGACCAGAGGCTTTATTAATTCCATCATTGTATTTATCACTTACACATGTCTCAGCTACCCCATCTAATTATTTAAACTTTCTCTATAGTAAAGAAAATTAATACTACTGATCCAATACCAGACTAAATACTTTACATTTTCCAGTTATTCAAATATATTTTCTCATCTGGTTTCCACAAAGTGCATTATCCAAAGTGCATTATCTAACAAGCAGTTATGAACACATGTAAACCAATTAAAAAATATAAAAACTCAGCAAAGAAATAGAAAATATAAATAGGGGCATAATCTATAACGTGGATTAGAGAAGCAGCTCAAGGTGTACCAAAGGGTTGGATCTGGTCCATAAGCCTCATGTTCCCAACGACTGAGTACCAATGTACTCAGCTCAACATGGCAGAACATATTTCTTGGAAATATTTTTTTGGATAACTAGTTTCTTCACATAAAAAGGACAATTATTTCTTTCCAGAATATTTGAATATTAACTCATTTTGTCATAACTGATTACGTATTATGAACTGAAAAGTTCACCACAATAATATTCACATGTATAGACTTAAAGTCACAACACAGTAGGTCATATGCTTTTATTTTATTTTATTTTATTATGTTATGTTAATCACCAACTATTACATCATTAGTTTTTGATGTAGTGTTCCGTGATTCATTGTTTGCGTATAACACCCAGTGCTCCATTCAATACGTGCCCTCTTTAATACCCATCACCAGGCTAACCCATCCCCCCACCCTCTCCCCTCTAGAAACCTCAGTTTGTTTCTCAGAGTCCATAATCTCTCATGGTCCATCTCCCCCTCTGAAACAAATAATACATTATATGTTAAAAAAAGAAGAAGATAGTAGGAAGGGAAAAATGAAGGGGGGGAAATCAGAGGTCATATGCTTTTTAAATGTTGGAATTTATCTGTATTTTCATGGAAATAATTAAATTACCATTTGGCTATATTTTATCACATATGGTATATTTAAACAGTAAAGCAATATTAGTCACCTGTTTTGTATTATGCTTGTGTTACTTACTACACAAAATATGTTACATGGATCATAGTTTGTTTTGACTATTGAAAAACTCTGCCTCCCATGTTTACTGCTGTAACCTAGTAATTGCATGAGCGTTCCAGAGTCCCCCTGGGAATTTCTCATATTGATGATGCATCCCAAATTGCCAGAATCTACATTTGGATATCTATGATTTTGCTAAAATTTATGTTGAAATCCATGTAGCCAAGAAATTATCCCTTTGGCTATTCACCAGAGGAGTCTCGGGAGATTTAGCATTTCTATTCTAGGGCTGAAATAATTTACTCTTTGAAAGAAATGTAAGGAAATAAAATAAGCTCAAAAGTGCCTTTAAAACTATTACTTTGAAAGGAAATGTTACCTACATAGAAGATCTTTAGTGAAACAACTAAATGCCTCTTTAACTTTTATAACATGTTAGGAGCCACATTATTATCTATGTAAATAAAAACTTGAAAGGCATCTCATAAGATTCCCTCAAGTTACAACGTTGTCTTCTAGCAGAATCCAATGTAAACCTGTTCTGTTTTAAAGAACTGCCCCAAGAAAGACTATTAAAGAAACTTCTCTTAAGGAAATGGGTTAGATAATTGTATTGTCTAATCTATGGCTCTCAATCTGTTTTTTGATCATTCTTAATGAAGATGAATGCGAATGATGATCAATCTCCACACACAGTTTGAATTGACTGGAAGACCATTATTGAGTAACTTTCTGGCTTCATTTTCTGTGAATCCATCTCAAAGCATTTCCTCAAAATCCATCATGGGAAGTCATACTTTTCCCTATTCCTTGCACTATGTACATCTAAACACCTAGCATTATTATCAAAACCAAACATAAGAAGACTGAGAAATGGGGAAAAGAAGGCAGGACAGCTAGGTGCATTGGGACTCAAGGGATAAAATAACGGTGAGTTCCCTGGGTTTAGTTTAGTTTTGTTTGCCTCATGTCTCAGACTCAGAGTTAAAGAAGCTGGCAATCCAGAAATGCCAACAGATACAGACCCCCCCCACAAAAAAAATCCACAGAAAGAGCCTGCTCTCTCTAATCAAAAAACCAAGATGGGCAGCCTAGCAAGATAAATACTTTTAGACAATAATGCTCTATTCAAGCCAAACATCACAGGAAAAATAGAGGCCTAATCCCCATCTGCACCAGCAAAGGCAGAATGAGGAGCCTAAATGTCCACTCCACCCCGTAGTAACAGAGTGTCCCTCCATCCATCTGCTGGGATGGGGTCAGAAGAGGCCCAGTGGAGAGTTAAGACTTTCACCTGCACCTACAGGCAATGAAGCCACAAAGGTCTGAGAGGAGTAAAACAGCCATCATAAAATTGCTTTGACAAGCAGTTATGAACACATGTAAACCAATTAAAAAATATAAAAACTCAGCAAAGAAATAGAAAATCTAAAGAAGACTGATGGAATAGAACTATATAATGACTGAAATTAAAAAAAATTGCCATGATGGGCTCAAAGACAAAATGAAGTGGGATGATGAAGGGATCAGTGAACTTGAAGGTAGAAAATAGAAATCAGCAAATCTGAACAGTGGAGAGAAAGTAGGCTAAATAATAAAATAATTAATAATAATAATAATAATAATAATAATAACAGAGTTTCAGGGACCTGTGGGACTAAATCAAAAGTCTAACATTTGTGTCGTTAGAGTCCCAGAAGAAGGGGATGAAGAGGAAGGGACTGAAAAGTACTCGAAGAAATACGGCAGAAAGATTTCCACACTTGACAGAAGAAATAGACCTATATTGTCACAGAGTTGAGTGAATCAGAATAAACCCAAAGAAACCCATACCAAGACACATCCTATTCAAACTTCTAAAAATAGAGACAAAGAAAATTCTTGAAAGCAGTGAAGGAAAAAGCGCGTGTTATTTATAGGCAAAAAACAATCTGAATTATACTGGATTTCTTATCAGAAGCTATGGAAGTCAGAAGGAAGTGACGCATTTTTCAAGAGCTGAAAGAAATGACTGTTGCTGGTTACACTAACAACCCAAAATTCTATATCCAGAAATATCTTGCAGGATGCTAGCAAAAACCAAAGTATCTTCAAATGAGGAAAAACTAAGAAAAATTGCCATCCAACCTACCCTGCACATCAAATCCTAATAATCTGACCTCAGGGGTTCTCTCCTGCATCCCACCTAAGCAAAAATCTACCTAAACAGGGGAAAGAGTTTTTACCCTTCTTAATGAAAAGACACAGAAACTTTAAATATTTTATGCATCACTATAAAATTGATTGTATACATTTACGTTTAAATGAACAATAATGCTTTTTAAATGTTGGCAGTATCACTCTTAGTTAATCCTTTTAGTGTGTTCATGAAGTATAATTCTAAATAACCTTTCCCAATATTGTCACAAATGGCTAACCAGATTAGATGAATCCCTTGAACTATCACAAATTACAAATTCTGAGACCCAGAGTGGACAAAACCAGTTAAACCTTAGTGAGTCAACCCCAGCACTTCAGGTCAAAACACTTGCTCTAAAGATTTTAAAGCTAGAATATTTGCCAAATTTGGTGAATGTGATACGTGATCCAACCTCAGACTCAGATTCTCATGTAGATAATATTTGATGGGCAAGTAAGTATTTGGCGATGTTCAATATGGGTTTGGGAAATCTGCAAACAGTGTGATAATCTACTTAGGGTACTCCTTCACGGAGACTAAGCTTTATTCTTTAATTTGTTCTTTTAAATCCTCTTCCATCTGTTATTTGCTCTTCTGATACCATTTTCCCTGATAATTCCATGAGCTTTATGTTTCCTATAACAAAATCCTATTTTATCTATTGTCTCTCACAAACAGGTGTGAATGTCTGGTGTGTGTGTGTGTGCTTGTGATTGTGTACTTGGTTATGTATTTGTATGAAAATATGTGTACTTTTGTGGATCTGTCTATAGGTATGCCTTTGTATGAGTCTATGTGAGTGGGGTTAGGTGTGTATACAGGTTTTTGTGTTTGAGTGTTTACGTGTGCATATTTGTTTGTACTTATCTATCCATATATCTACGTTTAAATGTTTGTCTTCAGATCTACCTACCTAGTTACCTACCTATTATCTATCTATAGTGCAAATCAAGAATCACTCACATCTTATAGAATATTATTTCACTTAACAAATTCAAATGACCATCTAATCAAAAACACGTGCCGAACACCTAAAAGGCACTAGGGACTATGTCAGTTACTGTGATTAAACCATTAAAATGTATAGTTTCTGCCCTTAAAAAACCTTTCTGCTCTTAAATTTTTTTTAGAAAATTGAGATTATGGATGTGCAACTAAAATGTAATTTATTTTAGTCATTTAACCTAAATGACTTGCTAAAATTCCTCAGCATCTTATGAAATAAAAACTTGACATTTCTTAGGCTTGCACATTAGATTCTAATAATCTGACTCAGGTGTTCTTTCCAATGCCGACTAGCCTCCTTGCATGACTTCCCGACATCTAACTTGTAATCTAGTGGAATTGAGCACTTCACCATTTCATAAATACTCATTCCTCCTCAGTTGCCTCAAAACATTGAACATGCTATTCCTTTGGGACTAGCCCTTCTCTTCCAATTTCAATGCATTTAATCTGAACCACTTCCTCAAACTAGGATGGAGTCTACATAGTAATTTATACTTCATTAATAGCCTTCCTTTGGGTTGTGCTTCTCCCATAATAGTTCCCATAATCTGCATAAGTCAGTCAAAAATATAGAGCTAACATGCCAGTGACATGGCTATCACTGTGTTAGGCACTGGGGATACAGCCATCAACAAAAAAAGACACTGCTCCTACCCACATGGGGCACCCACATTAAAGCCCAGCGGTAAAGGTGGGTACCTAATGAAGAATGAATAAGTGCCATGAAAGCAGATACAGAAGACTACGAATCCTCGTAGCAAACATGTTTGTGTGAGTTATGTGGAAGAACATCCCTAAATGGCAAATGCTTTGAGAGACCACATATCTATGGCACCTTCTGAGTACCTCGTATAAACATGAGGCATTCAAATAATATTTACTAAATGGATAGATATTTTTAAAAATACTAAAAGTATTTGTTCAGTTCATAGTAATAAGAAAGTGGAAAGACTACTTGTACAACTAGGCTGCTTTTCAATTTTTAACCATGCTAGAGCAAGCAAATAATAAGGTTGTCATACAACTTTACCATATCTTCTTGATTTCAGTTACATGGATGTTCTTAGCAGCTCATGCAAATAACACAGAAATCAAACTATGTTTTTAGAAGATAACCACAATTGTTGTTCTGTGACTTCAAGAATAAACAGTGTATTCTAAAAGAACAAAGATTCTCACTGAATAAAAAAGCTTTACAAGTGCACTTAAAGTACTACGATTATTCTGGGCATAAAGTAAGTCACACTATTTAAACAAACATCACAGCCTCACATGTGCATGGCTATCCATTAGGCCAGAAATCTCTCTGGATTCAGTCTCAACCAGAAGATCATCCAAGAAAAAGCACGGCTAAAACTGGACACATCATTAGACACTACCATTTCTGAAAATCTACTGCAATTTCAACTTAATTATATTGTATTTTGTATTTTGTCTTAATTTTAACACAGAAAAAAATCTGATTCAAGCATTCAATTTTTTTCTAAAAGATTTTATACACTCACTGCCCAAATTTAGTGAAAGTGATTTATAATGTCTGTTATCATGGAGCTAGGTTCAAGTAATAATGATAATATACTAGCAGATGGATAGGGCAGTTTAATCACCAGACTAGTAATAATTTGATTTCCTAAATCCAATACGGATGTATTCATTGATAAATTAGGTGTGAAGTGAAGAGAACATGAAGCCTTACAGAGCAGTTATTTTCAAGCTCTGAGTTACTATGTGACTTCAGGCAAATATGGGCATTCACCCCACTCTCTTCTTAGATTATTCCCATGTATTCTATTGAACAAGTAAAACGCTAGATTTGAGCACTACCCAACAGGTCCTGTTACTTCCCCTCAAAGTCTTTTCTTTCAGTATGTCAAAATTACTGAGGCGAAAAGAATTTTGATAGAAACTGAAACATAACAGGAACTTTTTGATTTCATGTTATCTAAATAGGGTACCTGAAATACTGAGGCCAAGAAATTTGTCTTTTTTTCATAAGATTTAAGAGTTTATGGTTTTGAAAAAATGATGGAAGGAAGGCATCCAATACAGAAAAGTACAAAACAAATGAGAAAATATCACTAAAAATCCCAATGCCCATAAATTATTATAAGTACCTTGCTATAAATAGCGCTTCAGACCTATATCCACACTACACCCATACTAAATAGAAGGATATACAAAAAGAATGATAGGTGAATGGTTAGCAGATGAATGGATGGGTAGATAGGTGGATGGATGAATGGACATGGTTTTGTAAAACCTACAAAATATTATATTTGCCATGATAGTTAAAATTAAAGTAAATTTTATTGTATTTAAATTAACCAAAGAGGAACTGAATTAAAAACAAAGAAATTTCCAAACTTTAATAAGTCTTCTTTCAGCACAAAAGATATCCTCTTAAAGTATTATGAAGTTAGAGTCATTTTAACATTTTAATTTATACATTATTATTTCACTTCCTGTTACAAAATATTAAGATTTTAAGACTGTTACTATTCCTTTATCTCATGAAACTTTTTAATTATGTTCTTATTTTTCTATTATCAAGCCTTCAGATATTTACTTTTCTCTTTTTAAGCCATAATTCCAACCAGTATATACTCTTGGTTCTGTTTTTTTAAATGGATTCAATGCTCATTCAATGTGTTTCTAACGACTTTATTTGTATGTACCTCTTTGAGGCCAGATTCACTTTTAGGTAGCACCAATGCCAGTATAGCCTCATTTTAGATACAGTTAAAAAAAAAATCAACCCTCAATGTCTTAACATCACACACATTTATTTCTTGCTTATACTAAATAATCCATATCATTAAAGATCCAGTCTGATAGAGGCTCCACCTCAGTACTTGCCTGCATAACTACTGTGGTAGAAGAATGGGATGGTAGTGAGTAATTTAGTGGCTCCTAAAAGATACATGTCATTTCTGCTCATGTAGAAAGGGAAGTCTGATCCTAATACATACTCTAAAGAACGAGAACTGGAATATAATTGTGAGTGTCTCCAGAAATTACCACAGTCTAACCTTCTGGTCACTGATATTTGGAACATTCTCCTTCTTGCATTCAAAGCACACTCAATGGAGACAACACACAAGTCTCATCCAGTCACTTCATCAAGTTTGAGGAGCAGGATCGTTGGATGAGCCATGGCAGTCTCTCCATTAGGAAATGATTGATGGCTGCCCACATTACATTCAGAAGTGGCTCCTCTTGAGTTGAAACCTATGAACCAATAAGACATGTTATTTTACCCATACACATCCAATGTAAAGTGGAGAAATAAGAGTAACAACCTTGTTGCTAAGAAAGATAGGGGATAAACAGCAGATTAAGGCATGTAAAATTCTGAAATATACTAGGCAAACATTTTGAGGCTCATTTACCCCGAAGAGGGAGAATATTCCTTGATTAGGTTAATTCTGCTTCCTGGATATAGCTCCTTTTGTCCATCATCTTCCATACACCTTGACTCATTCCTCTGTGAAATGAGTTCTTCCTTTTCCATTGTACATTGGATCTAAAAGGATCCTAACTGGTAGTGATATGCATAAAACAAACCAATATGTACATCATAGGAGTCTCAGAGGGAGGAGAGAAAAGGAAAATGGCAGACGGCTTGGTTCTTCAAGATGTGATCTTTGCTTTAAATCAGCATTCGATGTGTAGTATTATTTCTCCCATGATCAGAATTCACTGCTCAAAAAATGTCAAAAAGAAAAAAACCTCAAATAACCCTTTAGTAAAGCATTTCTTCTTCTCATTGAACATTCTCTTCTATTGGTGAAGATGTCAAGGATAATACTTTTGCCCAGGGGTATAATGGCCATTACATTAAACTGGAATTTAAGATTGCTGCCTGGTCATTTGGGGCTTATCATATCACTGAGACAACAGAAAGAGAAATTTACTGTATTGACTGAGGCCTTCATCCTGATTATCCTGGAAAGCAGGGCCATGGCCAGAAGACAGGAACAAAAAGATGTATGTCAGAAGACCTCAAAGATCCTATCTTGTGTTTGTTCTATTCATTCTACTTTGAAAATTTTCAAATCTACATAGAATATTACAATAAGCATCCATATCCCTTCATCTCCATGTATCAAATGTTAATATTTCACCACATTTCTTCATCTCTCCACAGATGATAGATAGATGACAGATAGATAATACAAACAATGAATCATGGAACACTACATCAAAAACTGATGATGTAATGTATGGTGATTAACATAACATAATAAAATAAAATAAAATACATACATACATACATACACACTAGATAGATGGATTATTTTTCTGCTAAGTCATCTGCAGACATCACTGATTCCTTAATATTAAATATTTCAGCATATTATCTCCTAAGAACATTGTCCTACATAAACACAATGCCATCATCCTTAATATATCATACACACTTAGAATTTTCCAATTATCCTCAAAATAAAGCTGTAAAATAGTAAATAGTCTTAAGCTGTAAGCCTGTTCTGCTCTATATCTGAAGGAAAGCAGAAAAGGCTGAAAGTAAACTCCTACAAGGTCCTAGAAATTCATCCTCAGATCCCCAGTCCAGGATGAGATCTTAAAATAAAAGTGTCATCTCCTCTGCAATGCAATGACATTATAGGTGTCGCAGATACCAAGCCACTGAGCCGAGGGCGAATAAACTTCAGACCTGATGGTGATCCTGTCTTATTTCCTCTCATGTCCCCAAGCTCACCACTTCCTATAATGCATGGAAACAGAAAGCAACTAGAAGAATCTTTTTCAGGTTTCTTACACAGGTGGAAGGTGGGACCAGGGCCAACCAAACCCCTATATTCATGCAGTTAACTTGGATCACATCCACCATCTCACACAAAACACTTACTTCATATGACCCTGCAGGAGTAACTTCCTGACTACAACAGGATGCTAAAAGTACTTCACACCCATGAATTCATCTGACTCATATGTATTTCTATTTCATTTACAACCACAGAGATTTTGATCCCACCTAAGAGTTTTTAGTTTTCCTTTCCATATTTCATGTATTATCATTATGGGTACATCACAGAAAATATAACATTGGAGCATAAACTATTTGCAGTACATTCATTGGAAGTAATTACCAGGACCACTGTATATGGTTATGGATAAGTCTGTCATTTCTTCAAAGCACAGGAGGACCTACATTAAGAGTGACCGGGGGCAGAAATCTAGCCTGGGTTCACACCAAGTTGTGTATCTGGCCAGGGGCTGCATGTGTCCATAGGAGGAAGCATCTTTTTCTAATTCACACATTATTTTCTTACCAAAATACATGACCATAGATGTGTGCCCGGTGAGAGAGGATATCTTTTCTTTACTACAGTCAAGGCAACTTACGGGCTTACAATATTCTTGGTCATTTTATTCATGTAAAGTTTTTTCCTGAGGATTCTGAAAAGGTAATGATAGTTTTTTTTTTTCAATCTCCACATAAAATTGATAGAGAAACTAGATGGAAAACCCAAAGTCCTGATAATAAAGGGGTCAGTTCTACAAGAAGTTATAACAATGCTAAGCATATACACATCTAACAATAGAGTTCCGTATAACGTGAAACAAAAAATTATAAGATTGAATGCACAATTCAGTCAGAGACTTCAACACTCCTCACTCAGTAATTGATAGAATAAGTAGACAACATATTGAACTAATGTTAGTTCATTCCACCCAATAGCAAAATACATCTTTTTTTTGAGAGTATATGAAATATTCACCAAGATAGATCATAATTTGGGCCCTCTCCCCCAAAAAGGAAAAATGCAATGATTTTATAAAAGATTGAAATCATACAAAGTATGTTCTCTGACCACAATGTAATTAATATATAAATCAACAACAGAAAAATCCCCAAATATTGGAGAATTTAGCAGAAATACTTCTAAATAACTAATGTATCAAAACAAAGTCTCATAGAAAATTAGAAAATATTTAGAATTAACTTAGAATGAAAATACAACTGGTTTAAATTTGGAGGATGCAGCTAAAGAATTACTCAGAGGAGGATACACAATGCAAATACTTACGTTTAAAAAGGCGAAAAGTCTCAAATCGATGATCCAAAATTTTCAGTGACCTAAAATCAATTATCTATTAATTATCTAATCAGTTAATCTAAAATATAGATGGGAATATAAATTGGTACAGCCACTATGGAAAACAGTGTGGAGGTTCCTTAAAAAATTAAAAATAAAACTACCATATGATCCAACAATCCCACTTCTTGGTATATATCTGAAGGAAATGAAATCACTATCTCAAAGAAATATCTTCACTTCCATGTTTGTTGCAACACTATTTACTATTATTATTTACATTATTTACAATTGCGGCCAAAATATGGAAGTGACCTAACTATCTATCAATGGATGAATGGATAAAGAAAGTGTGAGACATACACACACACACACACACAATGGAATATTATCAGTCACAAAAAAGAAGGAAATCCTGCTTTTTGGAACAACATGGATAGAATTTGAAAGAGTTATGCTAAAGTGAAGTAAGTCTGACAAAGATAGACAAATACTGTATGATATCGTTTATATGTATCTTAAAAAGCTAAACCCAGGGTGCCAGGGTGACTCAGTCAGTTAAGAGTCCAACTCTTGATTTAGGCTCAGGTCATGCTCTTGGGGTTATTAGTTAAAGCCCCCCACTGGGCTGTGTGAGGAACCTGCTTAAGATTCCCTCTGATGGTTACTAGGGCCTGTGGGTGGAAACAATAGGGAGAAGCTGGTGAACGAGAACAAATTTCCAGTTATAAGGTGAATAATTTCTGGGGATCCAATATACGTCATGGTAACTATAGACAATAATATTGTAGTAAATATTTGAAAATTACTAAGGGAAGAGATCTTAAATATTCTCACCACACACAAAAAAAGATAATTATATGAGGTGATAGAGATGTTAACTAACTCTACCGTGGTAATCATTTTGCAATGTATACACACATAAAATCATCACATTGTACATCTTAATCTTATACAAAGTTATATGTCATTTATATCTCAAAAAGCAGGAAAAAAATAAAGTAATTAATGCTTCCCATAAGATCCTGATAAAACTAACAGCAAAGTTATCAGCATTAGGAAGTAAATATTTTGGTTTTCTTTAAAAAAAAATCAGTTTAGTTCCTAAAACAGGTTATATTGATGATTATTGGTTTGACTTTTTACTAAACAACACATTTTATTGTGCTTAGTTGAGCAACTTTGTAAAATAAATAATCTAAACATTTTGTTTTAAAAACATGAATATGTATACATTTGACTGGTGACAAACAATATGTAGTTAGTTGTAGAACTAATAATGCTATTAAAAACCTAATTAGTCAGTTTTGAAGGATAAGGAACAAACATATTATCTAGAATACTGTTAAATAAAAATGTGCCAAATTTATTTTTAAAATATACCAAGTAATAATTAAAAGAATTATAACATCATTCTGCAACCTTCAGTGAATCAACAGGTCAAGGCAGTAAGCATCGATGACTGCTAACAAAAACCAAAAGAAAATAAAAGTGCAAAAACTAGAAATTTCATGCCTCCTGATGAATGAGCACATCATAACTTAAAAGCTAACCACAGGAATCAAACCGAAGTCTGATCAAGCCTCTGGGTGTAGATACAGGAAACTGGAAGAACAGAAGGACTTTCAACAGTTTGAAATCAGCAAACCCAGAGTGTAGGAAACTATAAATAGTCCAGGTTCTGGAACAGATAAATTATAAGGAAAATAAGTAAATGAACATGAAACCTGTAAACTAAAAAAAAAAAAAAAATCAAATTAAAAATAAATAGGCAAGAGTAAACTACCATCTAAGGATTTACACCTGTGTAATAAAATATAAAGGAAAGCACAGAAATGATACTATAATTGTTAATTTTGGAGTGGTGGGGGGGGTTTTCTGGGAGGTGAAAATGGAGTGTCTTCTGGGGTGGCTGGCATCATTTTAATTTTTTTTTAATCTGGGTGGTAATTATGGGTATGTTCAACTTAAAAAAATTATTGAGCTACTAATTTATTTTATATGGCTTCATGTATTTGTTTCATTTTATAATAAGGATATTAAAACCAAAAAACAAAGATGAAACAAAATAAAATAAAACAGTTACTGAGAATTTGGTATCAGTGGGTCTTGCCATAAACACTGAGGTAAAAGTTGACTAAAATGGTCAGTCTTTGAGGAGTTGATGGATGAAATAGAAATACTAGTGTATCATTTAAATATGATGGATATTAATCACCATGATCTTGGTAATCATTCCACAATATTATGTATATCAAATCATTATATCGAACAGCTTAAATACCTACAATTATATTTTTCAAAGATATAAAAATAAAATTTAAATAAATAAATACATACATATGTATATATGTAATCTGGTACATGCAACAGTGGAAATACTGTGTTACCAGAGTACTTAGTCCAGGCTTAGGTAGAGAGTCTTAATATTCTGTGGATAGAACAGCATCTAAATTGAGAAGGAATTACTCAGGAGAATGTATGAGGGATGTGCTACCGACAAAAGGGCAAAAGCAGAAAAGAAAAAGCATGGTGCATGGAAGTCCTATAGAAACTCATTAACTGGAACATAAAAGATAAGAGTGGGAAAAGACCAAATTGCACATACCTGTTTTGAAATAAAGATGCCATTATGACCTTTAAAATGAATTTACATGTGCATTTCCTATTTCCTAACATATTAATACAAAACTACAGACTGTGATGACACAAAGAGCTCAATACTGCACAACACAATTGTATCTGGCCATAGAATCTTCAACAAACTAATAACAATCAAATCAGTTCTTTCAACTACAATAATGATCCAGTGATGGACATTTCAGAAGAGTCCAGATTATGCTGGTGACTTTAGAGATAATATTAGATTAAGTTGCTGGCAAGATAATCTATTCTTTTATATGTGTGTGCAAATAGGTAAATGAGCCTGGCATACAATATAAGTCTGTATTTTAATTGAATCAGTTGATGTGATATTTTTTATTGGTACATCCCAGAGTCTAGCTTATCAGTTTTATTTAATTGAAATCAGTAAGATACTGACATCTGTAAAACAGGTTCCTTCCAATGTAAGTAAATATAAACTCATCATTTGACAAATATTTAGTCTTTTTGGTTACCTTATGCTGAAATCTGAAACACTTACCAAGCTGAATATATTAAATATAATATGCTATTATAGGAAAAAAGCATGATTTTCAGTGATTACCTCATTCCCTAATATAAATCCAGTGACGAGTGTTAGAGTACAGAATATAGTATGTCAGTATGAAAACATAATAAGGTGAGATGACATTTTCGGTAAGAACACAGTATGAGGAAGTGATTGTTAGATAAAGATATTTTTAAAGGCTTATATTGATTGACAATTACTAAATTGAGATCTTATCTATCTAAACATAGATAACAAAGAGATGTACAGTAGAAATAAGTTAAATTACATTTATCTAGAGCCAAAAAATTTTCATAGTGGAAGCTAGACAATCACTAACAAACTCTAATTCAATGTCCAAGAAATCTAATAAAAATAGATGTTTCTTTCATAGCATCATGCATTCAGTCACTTAAAAATTCTTTCTTCCAAAAAAAAAATTCTTAGAATGAGTTCTAAAAGCCCATTTAAATATTGCTTTATCCTTTTTAAAAATTGGCATTAAGCAAAGTATCAGCCAATAAAAAACAAACGAAGGTGAAGACATATCCTTAAATATGGACAAGAGTTATTTATGCTAGAGGAATCAGACAAAATATGATTCATAGGGAGAACAAATCCATCCTGTCTTTGGAAAGAAAGGTTAGGTCAGAAGCATAAATTAATTGTGATATTAAAAATAACTGTTACAAGAGAACCACTATTTTGGTAAAATAGTTTTTTTTTAATGGGTGAAGAAAATCCTCATTTTTACTTCAGTAAATTAGCATTTATAAAATAGCATATTATAAAAGGGATATACAGTATAGGCTATATATGTTTTATTCTTAATATCACATTAACTTGTGCAGGCCCTTTTTTGCTCCTTTAAACATGTACTAAACAGAGCTGTTGTGTTCAAAATTGATTTTGCTATCTCAGCCACATTAGGCTGAGATGCTTTTTTGCTTTCATCTGAATGAACAATTTCCTAGTTAGACACACTGGATTTGGAGTTGGGTCAATAAAAGCTTTACTGTGTCCTTTCTCTTTCCCCTTAGAGCTCACAAAAGAGACTTAAATTCCATTCATCTTTTCACTTGCCACATTGGAATCTTTAGCAATGCAATTATGAGTTGAATGAAGAAACATAGCGCGAAATTGGCAAAGAAACAAATAGGAATTCTCTATGTCCCATACTTGCACCCCTGAAGATCAGTTACCTCTGTGTATGCATGTAAATTTGTCTAACTTTAACTATTTGCCTTTGCTATGCTTTGGGAGCATAAATCCTCATCAAAGGTTTAATGTAATCCTACAAATCTCATGTGGTTAACTCTTAAGTTATTTGCAAGGAAAAGAATTTGATTGGATCCTGGGATTTAAATTTTAAAGATTTTGAATGGATTGAGTCAAAAAGTTCTTTCTGAAACTGAGTAGTGTCACTCAAAGTGATCAAGTATTAAAAAGCCAGAATTTTTTAATATTCACAAACATTTATAAAAATTATTTTTGAAATGTCTACCCTATTTTATGGATTTTGATGTAAGAACCATGAAATACTGAATCACTTTATCTGGTACATTTGAACTGAAAATAACCAGTCCTAAACTATCAACAGTGAATGAAAAACATGCTATCAACCAAATATGCTATAACTACAAAAAGGATGATAGTTCCTAAGGAGAAAGCATGGCTGTTATGTTAACAAATCCAACGGTGATTCCACAGCTTGAGTACCAACTGGTGTTCCACTCCACTCTGCTTCACTTAAATCCAAAATGGATTGGACCAGCTAATTTCCGAGATGGGCGACGCTTTTTGGCTCATAGACTTTCTGAATCTTATCAGATGCTTTTTCTTCACAAGATGTAAGTAAAATATTGACTTATTTTCTCTATTCCAAGTTCCTTTTAAAATTTCTTTCTAGTGGCATAAATAATGAAAAAGCTATGCCATATTCAATAGAGAAAAAGAAAATAACCGGCTAGAAGAAGGGCAGGGAAATATGTACATGAATATAAAAAATTCAGTTCATCAATAAGCAACAGTGGCATTTAATGATCAATAAGTAGAAGACATGCTCAGGAATAAGTAAAAGTAACAAAAAACTAAATGAATTTATTTATTCCAACAAATGTTTATTGTAGAACTACTCTACATCAAGCACTGTTCAAGGTGCTAGAATATAATAGCCTAAAAATCAAAGAACAAAATAGCCTCATGTCGCCACCTCCATGGTCCTTATGTTTCAATGAGGAAAGATAGACAATAAGTAAACTGTTTATTATGCCAGACATTGCTGTGTACTATAGGAAAAAAAATAAAGGGGAAAAGAAAAATACAGAGGAGATGAACCAGTAGAGATTGGTATTTTTTTAGTAGTTTTTTATTTTATTTTATTTATTTATTTGACAGACACAGCGAGAGAAGGAAGACAAGCAGGGGGAGTGGGAGAGGGAGAGGCAGGCTTCCCGCGGAGCTGGGAGCCCGATGCGAGGCTCGATCCCAGGACCCCAGGATCGTGACCTGGGCCGAAACCAGACGTTTAAAGACTGAGCCACCCGGACGCCCCTAGAGATTGGTATTGAACTGCATGCCTTGGTCTTTCTTTATTGAGGAAAATTGACAGATGCTTATTCCCAAATATTTGGTAGAAGTAGAGAAAATAAACCCTCGCATAAAATTAACCCTATTTATCAGCATAATTTCCTGGAATGGGATTATATCCATGAAAGAAGTTGAAAAATACAAAGATGAAAATGTAAATTGTAGCAGAGTTCCTGGCATATAGTAGGTTCTCAGAAAGTTAATGTTGACTGCATGAATATTCCTTATTCCTTGAAATGCAGTTTTTGTCATCTCTGTACCATTTCAGGAGCCATTTTCTCTTCCTAGAAACTCCTTTGACTCCCCGTCAATTTGTGCTTGGGCAAGAGGTAAAATTTATTATTCCACTTCAACCATACTGTAGGACTGTAAGATCATAGTGTGAATCAAATCCAAGTAAAAGATCATAAATGTTAGCCTTAGAAATATAGACCAATGAGTATCAATTTCTTACTTAATGAACATGCGGCATTTATATTAATGGGTGGGCTAATGACACAAACATAATAAGTATGCAAAAGGCAACTAGTTTCTGTAAAAAACAGAAAAATCATGCTTACAATATGTGGATTCTTTTGGAAATAACTAAACATGTGACTTAAAGGAAATCAGTGAAGATGACTGGTGTAGACTTTCAAAAGACCTATAATATGATTCCATATGAAAGGTCATTTTAAAATGAGAGGATATAAAAAGGAAATATTTGTATAAATTTAAAATTGACTCATAAGGACACTGAGGTGAGAAAAAAGATTTTTCCTGAAGATGTAAATAACTAAAGAGTATCTCCAGAGATTATGCAACTAATAAAAAAAAAAAAAAGAGTGTGCAACACAATCCCCCATGTTGTCAGCAGCACATCGCTATTCTAGGTAGTGAAACATCAGGCTGATGGAAATAAAGCCATCAGTTCATAATCAGTAATAGTTATTGAGCACCCCCCATATGCAGGGCAAAATACTAAATATTAAATTACAAAGATTTTTTTTAAATATGGTTCCTGTATTGATATAGTCATCAGCCATGTGGTTAGAACTGTGATAAAAAGAATTACAATGTCAAGTGCTAAGCACATGATATATTTATGACTACAATATCTTGAAAGCGTGTAATCCAGGCTAGGAGTGGAGTCGTGGTTCTCAAAACAAAGATAGCTTCATTTCAAAGCCCACGCACTCTCTCACCACTAACAACTGAAAGCACAAATTGACGGGGAGTCAAAGGAGTTTCTAGGAAGAGAAAATGGCTCCTGAAATGGTACAGAGATGACAAAAACTGCATTTCAAGGAATAAGGAATATTCATGCAGTCAACATTAACTTTCTGAGAACCTACTATATGCCAGGAACTCTGCTACAATAGTGAGATTTATAAAAATGAACCAAAGAATGTTTTAGCCCTCCAGTGTCTCACCAGTCTGGAAGGAGAGAAAGAGAAGAGTAAACTTAGTACAGTGGCATATTGCCACAGGCATGTTTGTGAAGGAATGCACTGAATTTGGGGGTGCCCAAAAGGATAAATGATCATCTCTGCAAGGGAAATGTGGATAGTCTCCCCAGGGTGTTCTTTTTTTTTTAATTGAAGTACAGTTAACATACAATGTTATAACAGTCTCAGGTGATTCAACAAATCTATATGTGATGCTGCTGTGCTCGGCACAAGGGTAGCTACCATCTGTCACCATACAATGCTATTACAATACCATTGACTCCATTCCTTATGCTGTACCTTTTATCCTAATGACTTATTCATTCCATAACTGGAAACCAATTTCTCCCAATTCCACTCACCCATTTCGACCAACCCCTGCCTCATCCCCTCTGGCAACCATCAGTTTGTTCTCTGTATTTATGAATCTGTTTCTGCTTTTTGTTTGTTTTATTCATTTGTTTTGTTTCTTAGATTTCACATATAAGTGAAGTAATATGGTATTTGTTTTTCTCTGTTTCTCTTATTTTACTTAGCATAATACCCTCTAAATCCATTCATGTTGTCACAAATGGAAAGATCTCATTCTTTTTTGTGGCTGAATAATATTCCATTATGTGTGTGTGTGTGTGTGTGTGTGTGTGTGTGTGTGTGTGTGTGTGTGTATATATATACCACCTCTTCTTTATCCATTCATCAATGGAACAGGTTGTTTTCATATCTTGGCTATTGTAAATAATGCTGCAATAAACATAGTGGTGCATATATCTCTTTGAATTAGTGTTTTCATATTCTTTGGGTGAATACCCAGTAGTAGAATTAATGGATCATATGGTATTCCTATTTTTAATTTGCTGTGGAACCTCCATACTGTTTTCTATAGTGGCTGTGCCAATTCATATTCCCACCAACAGCGCACAAGTGTTGCTTTCTCTCCACATCCTTGCCAACACTTGTTTCTTGTCTTTTTGATTCTAGCCATTCTGACAGGTGTAAGGTTTCTCATTAGGGTCTTGATTTGCATTTACCACATGATCACTGATGTTGAGCATTTTTATTGTGTCTCTTGGCCATCTGTATGTCTTCTCTGGAAAAAATGTCTGTTCAGATCCTCTGTCCATTTTAATTGGATTATTTGCTTTTTGGTGTTGGGTTGCATAAGTTCTTTATACACACACACACACACACACACACACACACACACACACACACACATATATATATAACATTAACCCTTTATTGGATATATCATTTGTGAATATCTTCTCCCATTCAGTAGGTTTCCTTTAATTTTATTGATGGTTTCTTTGTGCAAAAGCTTTTCGTTTTTGTATAGTCCCAATAGTTTATTTTTGCTTTTGTTTCCCTTTCCTGAGAAGATATATCTAGAAAAATGTTGCAAAGGCCAATGTCAAAGAAATTACTGCCTATAATTTCTTCTAGGAGTTTTATGGTTTCAGGTCTCACATTTAGGTCTTTAATCCATTTTTAGCTTTTATGTATGGTATAAGAAAGTGGTCCAGTCTCTTTCTTTTGCATGTAACTTTCTCCCTAGGGTGTTCTTAAGTCTTGGAATTCAAACATTGAGGGAAAGAAGATATTTGAGGGAGCAATATTTTGCAAAAGCACAAACACATGAATTATCTAAAAGCATTAGAAGAAGTTTGGAGAGTTTTACATGGTTGGAACAAAGGGTGTATGTGGTATAACTGGACAGATGGACTTGTGAAGAGTCTTTCCTGCCATGTTAAATATTCCAATTTGCATAGAACATGGATTTTATGTAAAGGGAGTATAGAAAATACCATTGGAAAATTTATTGATACCAAATTTTGAAGGATTCTTGAATACTAAAATATTTCATATATTATATGGAAATCAAGGACAATTCACTGAAGGATTTTGAGCCAGAAACTTTAGAGCGTGTTGCTTTAAGGAAATTCAGTTAATGAGAGTGTAGAATTGTTTCAAGGAAAAATGGTTGTACCTGTGAGGATAGAATCAGAGGAACCTCCTAAGAATGATAAAGAAACAAATTTAAGTGGTGCCTGGCTTGCTCAGTCAGTGGGGCATGCAACTCTTGATACTGGAATTGTAAGTTCAAGCCCCATGTTGGGTGGGTGTAGAGATCACTCTTAAAAAATCCTGCTCTCTCTATCTCATTCTGTCTCTCAAATAAATAAATAAAATCTTAAAAAAAAGAAACAAAATTAAAATGTCAGAGGATGGTGTCAAAGATGACGCCAAGATTTTGATCTACGTGTAAACTGTAGAGAGGAAAAAAAAACACTCTTCTTATCAACTGAGAGTATAAGAACCAATATTAGAGAAGCAAAACATAAATACTCAGGATAAAATCCTGTTTACACACTGTTTGGTATTTTTACAAAATGAAAAATGGAATGATTTTCTTCCCACTACAAAGTAATTTTTATCTTATATTCCTTGTAAGATATGGGTTTTTTTTTTTCTGCCTTTGATTTTTCTAAGGAAACCTTTGCAAGTTTGTCTGCACACAGCTCTAACATACCCACCTTCCTACATTTGATCATTAAAAATCATGGAAACAGGCATCTAGCAGCCGGCACTGGTATCTTCCCAGCTGTTCTTTCTCTTCTCAGCACCTCAGGAGGTGGTATTGGGCAACAGACCAGTCTAGGAAATAGCCTTTACTTCCCATGATATTAGCTCTCCTGATCCTAAGACAAGAACAGATGTTCATCCAGAAAAAAAAGAAAGAAAAAAATGAAGGCGATTAAGGCATGGGAATATATTTCCTCATATGCTTCCATTTGCACTGACCTCTACCACAGACAGATTTGCCTGCTCTAGACAGAATCACTGGCTCCAAGCTTTTAAGGGAATAAGCTGATGAGTCAAGAACTGAGCCCTTAAGCAAAGTCTACTTCACTGAAGGACATATTCCAGCAAATATTGTAGTTTTTCCTCCCACTGCCTTCCTCTTTGCCTTGCCCTTTAGTTTGGTACAAGCTGTTCATTATTGCTTAGTAGAAAATTCACTCTTGCTCCAAATCAGCACAAAACAGACTTTAATATGGATGCTAGTGGTGGATGATATGTTTCTATTTCTATTAGTTACATTCCTTTTCTGCCCAAGGGTAGGTTATTCTACAATTTATCATCCATTCCAATGACATTTTGGTAGTAAAAGAGGTGCTATTAATAATTATCTTGGGTCATACAAGTGTGAAAAGGGCTTAGGACATAGGATTATCTAACTGAATGGGATTTTCTCACAACATCTTCTCTGTGCTCTCTAAAGAGTTGGTTATAGGATGTTAGATCTAGGAAAATTCCATGCAGATTTTGAAAAACTGTATTTGAGATGATTCAAGGACTTTGCTAGATTTGTTCCCCAATGAAACTGGTGTGTTCTCTTTCTTCTATTTTTTATTGTTACTTGAAAAATTTTCATGTGTGCTATCGATTTTACTATTCTCTCTTTTTGTCATCCCTGAACTTGGAGACCTCATTTTAGTTTTTATCACCACATTCTAAGTGTTACAACCTTGACCACATTTTAAATTTTATTTTATCACTTTAAGTGGTATGTATCATTTAGGAAATTATTTCAACAGTTTTCCTTACTCAAAGCACACTAGACTTTATTTACTTTTGGACTCTCTCATACACACACACATACACACTCACGTACTGTCTGGCAGAAGCAATTAATCACCATACAATATAGTCTATTTTTTGTGTGTGTAATATTTAAGGTAAGAGAAAATTCAACAATACCATCTAACATTGTTTTGCCCAACTTGTCAGGTAATTGTTAATCATTCTTTGTGTACTTTGGAGGCAATAAAGTGTCACTGGAAAATAGTTACTAAACCTAAAGTTAAAACCCATTTGATTAAAAATATAAAATGTGTGCCACTGTATACAAATCATTGTACAGAAGCTATAAGTAGTATCAAAGACATAAGGGTATAATCCTTGCCGAAAAGAACTTACAACTTATGTCTGAATGAAAAAAATATAAGCCTAAAAATTACTTAAGAATATACATCAATACTGGAGGAAATATATAAAATCCAAATTATGCTGTAAGTTCTATGGGTTGTAAAAGCAATGACTTAAATTTTCTGTTTGTTGTTCCCAGTATTAAGAGATAATAAAAGGAGAACAGGGGCAGCTGGGTGCCTCAGTCGGTTAAGCATCTGCCTTCGACTCAGGTCATGATCTCGGGTTCCTGGGATCGAGCCCCACATCAGGCTCTCTGCTCAGTGGGGAGTGTGCTTCTCCCTCTCCTTCTGTGTGCTCTCTCTCTCTCAAGTAAATAAATAAAAATCGTTTAAAAATTAAAAATAAATAAATAAATAAAAAGAAAAGGAGAACAACTATCCTGTCAGTTTACAAACAAGAAGTACTTTGATCAGAAAACAGGTAACACTTTTGAGTTGGTCAATAAAATGTGACCACAAACATTTTCCAAGTAATGGAAATCTGTCTCACTTAGCAAGTAAAGCTGTGAGTTACCAGGAAGTAAGACACCCTTATAAACTGGCCTTAAATGTGATAAGTCAATAGATATAAAGTTCCTGCTTTAATGTAACCACTCAAGGGAGAAGAAGCATGAAGATCCAGGTCTCTCCTTCCAAAAACAATACGATGGTGTGAGACAACAATAGTGTACATTCTGCTTTCTGCCATGATAATGGGAGGCTTATTTGTAATTCTAGGCTGATCCCCTAGGGATTTTCCTAAGGGGAAAACTACAACAGGAGGCTAGCTGAAATCAAACTATTGTCCAAGGTATACTATTTTTTTTTAATTTTTTATTGTTATGTTAATCACCATATATTACATAATTTGTTTTGGTGTACTGTTCCATGATTCATTGTTTGTTCATAACACCCAGTGCTCCATGCAGAACGTGCCCTCCTCAATACCCATCACCAGGCTAACCCATCCCCCCACTCTCCTCTCCTCCAGAAACCTCAGTTTGTTTTTCAGAGTCCATCATCTCTCCTGGTTCGTCTCCCCCTCTGACTTACTCCCCTTCATTCTTCCTCTCCTGCGATCTTCTTCTTTTTCTTTTTTCTTAAAATATGTTGCGTTATTTGTTTCAGAAGTACAGATCTGTGATTCAACAGTCTTACACAATTCACAGCGCTCACCGTAGCACATATCTTCCCCAATGTCCATCACCCAGCCACCCCATCCCTCCCACCCCCGACCACTCCAGCAACCCTCAGTTTGTTCCTGAGATTAAGAATTCCTCATATCAGTGAGGTCATATGATGCATGTCTTTCTCTGATTGACTTATTTCACTCAGCATAACACCCTCCAGTTCCATCCACGTCGTTGCAAATGGCAAGATCTCATTCCTTTTGATGGCTGCATAATATTCCATTGTGTATATATACCACATCTTCTTTATCCATTCATCTGTCGATGGACATCTTGGCTCTTTCCACAGTTTGGCTATTGTGGACATTGATGCTATACTATTAACATTACTCTGTCACCAGCCACATCTACCCTGTGAGATTTATCTCACCTGGAAAACAGAAGAGAGACACTGGGAGATGAGAAATTGGTGTCACTGCTTCTGACTGCCTCTTTATGTATTATTAAGTGCTTCATTTAACTGATGTATGTGGATGGCTCAAGGGAAATTAGAAAACATTTGTTTGCTATTCAAACTATGTCCCACAACACCAGCATGACTTGGTTGCTTGCTAGAAATCCAGATTATCAGGCTATATCCGAGACCTACAGATCAAAATCTGCCTTTTAAAAGGATACCCAGATAATTCATATTCATAATAAATTTTAAAGGACAATGCTCTAACTCAAGGGCCAAATTAAAGTTCAGAGAGTTTAGCAATTTGCACAACACAAGCAGTTGATGATCTAGGGGTCATTTGTAAGTAGAGAACATCTCATCTTTTCATGTATAGCCTAATGCCTAAATAACTTTTAAAAAGAAGTCTAAGGAAATTAAGGTCAGCCTTAAGATTCCTACAGAATAAAGGATTTTTCAGCCAGTGGTATATAGGGTAAATATGTTTATAGCAATTTAAGCCATCTTAGAAATGTTTAAAAAAAAGTTTGTTTTATCAGAATGCCTTACTCATCTAGGACTGCTGTAACAAAATACCATGCACAGGGTGGTTGAAACAACAGATATATATTACTCATTACTCACAGTTCTGGAAGCTGGGAAGTCAAGATCAAAGTGCTGGTAGATTTAGTTCCTGGTGAGGGTCCTCCTCAGGGTTTATAGATGGCCACCTTCACATGGTGCAAGCAGATCTAGTGTCTCCTCCTCTTTTTATAAAGATACTAATCTCATCATAGATCCCATTTTCATGACGTTATTTAAACCTAATTACTTCCCAAAGACCACATTTCCTAAAACCAACACGCTGGGGGCTACAGCTTCAACATATGAATTTTGCAGGAACACAAACATTCAGCCCATAACAAAAAACATGCTGAAATTATCATTATCACTAAGGGAAATACTTATTTTCATAGGGAGAAATATCATACATCAAGCTCAATTCAATTTAGCAATATAGATAAATGAACATATGAATTTACTCTATCAAAACTTTTTTTGAAATTACCAAAGGAATATAAAAATAGACGTAAGCAATAGAAGAATCAAAAATCTTAGAAGGGTGCCCCTCAACTGTCCAGAGGAGCTGTCCTCCAA
Source organism: Eumetopias jubatus (assembly GCF_037043125.1). Classification (NCBI taxonomy): domain Eukaryota; kingdom Metazoa; phylum Chordata; class Mammalia; order Carnivora; family Otariidae; genus Eumetopias; species Eumetopias jubatus. The sequence goes on along the minus strand of NW_028274809.1, from coordinate 166,992,959 downwards.
GTAGAACTATTTTCTTATGAACTAGACAATCCTAAATTGAGCAAATGAGCTGGGGAATCAATCAAGGCAGTGTGTTGTTCAGAAACAAAGTAAGGACTAGGAATCTCCATTCCAGAATACATACTACCAATACACCTATGCATACATGCTCAGGTCATGACCTCAGGGTTGTAAGGTGGAGCCCTGCATCAGGGTCCAGGCTGAGCGTGAAGTCTGCTTAAGATTCTCTCTCTCCCTCTGCCCCTCCCCTATCCCTCCCCTCTCTATTTAAAAAACAGAAGAAGAAGAAGGGTCAAAGAACATGAGAGAAATGGAAGGTAGGCTCCATGCAGACATCCATCCTCGTAATAACTGTTCCAGGAGAGGAAATGGAAAATGGAGGAAAGGAAATAGAGCAGTAATTCAAATAGAGTGTTAGAAAGCAGTATTACAATGGGGTTGTAAAGAATATCAATTTTAAAATTAGAGATTATTTAGAAAAGCACTACATATCAAAACCTGCTGAATAGGGCTAAAGAGGTACTCAGCACAAAAAAGATTGACAAAATTAGACATTCACTTCAAGGATCAAGAGAAAATAAAAAATAGGACTCAATTCATAAAGGGAATGAAATAATGAAGACAAAAAACAAATCAAATGAAACTACAATAAGACCGATAATAGATAAATAAAAACAACAGCTTGTTATTTGAAGAATTTAGTGCAACAGACCAGGTTTTTGCCTCATCAAAAAAGTTAGAAAACACAAATAAACAGCTTTCAGAATGGAAAAGCAACATAACTACAGATATGGAAGAAACCTCATAAATTATAGGAGATTACTACCTGTAGTTTTCTATCGATAAATTCAAAAAACAAGAAGTTGAGTTGTGAGGAAAACATGAAATAAGTAGAATGACCCAATAAAAATGGAAAATCATTGACATTTAAAAGCTTCTACTTTAAAATGCACCAAACCCCAACAGCTTTATTTGCAAGTCTTTCTAAATCATCAGAGTAGAGTTAAATTCTATGTCATTAAAGGGTTTTTAGAAAATAGGAAAATACAGAAGGCTTCTCGAAGTTGGCAACATCTTCATGGCAAAATGTAGATGGTAAGGATTATAAAAAATTCCAGTGCAATCCCATTGATAAAAATAGACATAAAAATATAAATAAAATTTAAAATACAGTCCGCTGTGGATTGGAATAATACTTGTAGCCAAGGAGAATTTTTTCCCAGGAATGCAAGGATTGCTCATCTCTAGAGCATCTCTCACCAATAGAAGTATATGAAGTTGTTTATAAGACTCGTATAGAAGCTAAAGGCTTTATTCAGACGACGTATCTCCCAGTACCTGAAGAAAATGTAACTCCCTGAGCCAAAGCAGGACTGCAGTTTTATAAGGCACCCCCACCCTGCACATCCCTATGGGCTAGTCCAGGATGCACTTTTCCTCATCTCTGCCTGCCGCTGAATTTATGGTTGGGACAATTGGAGAATGCTCGTGCCTCTTGCTTGGGATCACTGGTAGAATCCCACTCCAACAACTATCAGAACAATTCTTTTAAGATCTGATTTCCCAAATCTTATAATTTGTCAAGGTTCGAGGGAGATAGGGAGTAGAAAACAAACAAAAAACAAAAATGAATGGCAGATGCAGAGCGGGGAGGAGAGAAAAGAAATGAGGGGAAAAAAAAGCAATGAGTCAAAAGTTGAAGCAAGAGACATTTGGGTTTTTTTTTTTAAATCCTTTAAATACTAAAATGATATGAACAGATTTTAAAATATAATCTAGAAGATCATCTAGACAAATGCTGAAAACACATCACATACATAAAATTTAACAATTCATTACCTTTTGAAATGTATCTACCAGAAAACTATAGCATTTACCACATATCACACTTTATAGATAAACATTTTTTAAATACAATCCCATTAAAGGCACTAATAAGATTAGGAAGTCCACTATTGTGGACATCTTCTGTTTCTCTGCTTAGCACTATTCCTTTGCTCTAGGAAAAATAACCCCCTTCTATGGGGAGAGGCTCCCGGCAGCAAGACAACTCTATGGTAGGGGTAAAGGGGCCACCACTCTCAGTTCATTGTTAGGGTTAAAATCTGAGCTGAGCCAAGCCAATTGTCATTCTTTCCTAGATTTTGTTTTTGTTTTTGTTTCCCCTAGTTAAGCGGAACAAAGGAATTGAATTCCAACTAGTGGCAGACTTTCTGAGACATGAAACATGAAACTCTCTGTATCCGGGGTCCCTCTCAATAAGGGGGCAATCAATAGGTAAGGAAATGAGACCCAAATGGAGAGAAAATTAAAAATGAGCTAGCGAGAGGCTGCGTCCTGGCTGTGGTTGTTTCTGACTTAGAGTGTCCTTCAGGCCAAGCTGCCTTGACTTCAGGCCAGCTGCACGTTGTGTGAATCTCCTAGTAAGTTCCTCTTTTATACCTAAATTTATTCAAATTAAATGTATGTTATTTGCAACCAAAAAGATCTTGACTGAAATATCATCACTACTACTCAACATTGTTCTCAGGATCCAAAAAGTGCAGTAAAAGACAGAAAATGAATAGAAGAAATAAAGAGTGAAAATAAAGATGTGATTACGTGAAGATAGTGATTATATCCATCTAAAATAAAGAGAGATTCAATTTAGAAATATTTTTAAAATATGAGCAAATGGTAATGTTGCTTAAGGTAAAAAAATTAAAAAAGTAACTTTTCCCGGATTAGCAACAAGAAATTAGAAAACATAACAAAAAAGATCCAAATGCAGCAAAACCTCCGTGTTCCTAGATGGGAAGACAAATAATAAGATGTTTATTCTTTAAAAATAAATCTTCCCAGTGATAACACCCTAAAATATTAGTATTTTTCACCTCTGGGCAAGGACAGTTGGAGAGAGATGGAAGGAAAGGGGAAGGTGAAATCTTTCATTCTTTAGCTGGTTTGTTTTTGTATAATTTGAATTATTACAACTACGTATTCATGCATAACTTTTGTAATTCAAGAAAGCAATGGCACAAAAAAATATTTTTCACCCCTACTGCTACAAATCATGTAATTATCTTATAAAATGAGGGGTCAGAAGTGCGAGGATGATCTGCCACGATGCCTTGAAGAATATTAATCAGTTTTTGTAATAAAACTTGCTGGGGCGCCTGGGTGGCTCAGTCGTTAAGTGTCTGCCTTCGGCTCAGGTCATGATCCCGGGGTCCTGGGATCGAGCCCCACATCGAGCCCCACATCAGGCTCCCTGCTCAGCGGGAAGCCTGCTTCTCCCTCTCCCACTCCCCCTTGTGTTCCTTCTCTCACTGTGTCTCTCTTTGTCAAATAAATAAATAAAATATTTAAAAAAAAAAAAAAAACTTGCTGTGTGCTTCCCTGCTTCCCCAAACTGGAGGTCAACCAGGCAGTAAGTTCCTTGAGAGCAAAAACGTTTTTCATCTTTCTACTGCGGTGCTTACCACAGTGGTGGTATTTGGTGGAGTTTGATTAAGTGCTACTGTGTTTGTTATGTGAATACATGGTCGGAGAGAATGTAGCTATTCTGGGATAATACACTCACATCATAAGGCCATCTGCTTTATAAGATAAAGAGTCCCCTAGAGGTACATGGAAAACTCTAAGTGAAAATGTAAAGTCTTTAAAGTTTCCTTTTATAGCTTCTCAGATGACCTTTTCCGACATGTAAAGAAATACAGTGGTGGAGAGAAAGAGAACGATTTTGGCACATGATACAATTGATTTGAGAGATAGGGATACATTCAATGTTCCAAGAATGAGAAGGACATCCAAAATTATATATATACATATTTTTAAAGTCTGGTGAATTGTTGATTATTAAAAGAAAAAGTTCTTCCCACATTAAGCAGATTCTCACAACATTCCTAGGCAAAGAATGTACGCCTGGGTAATAAGACATGCCAAGCTAGGTTAATTCTAGATGCACTGCATGTCATGGCAGTAAATGCAGTACATGGCTCAGATGTAGAATAAAACTATTTCCTCAGTTTCTTACCATTGAATTAAATAACAACATTAACTTTTCCACAATATGCATACTTGTAACTGTTGAAAGTGTCAAGAATAGTCCATTCTTTTTTCTTTATTTATCTAAATCTGAGGCTCAACTTTCATGAACATTTGCAACAATTGTTTTCTAGCAAATATATTTTTAAATCACAAGAAATCATTTATGCTTAAACTGAAAATTATTTATAAATATTATTTCCTCTCCTAGATACATTCATTCTTTTGTAAAAGAGACAATAGTGAAAGAAGAAAATATTCCAAGATTTGCTGGAAACAGAGAGCCTGATCTCTTTGAGATGAATTGAACTATCTCCAAAATCGATACTGTAAATGACATCTTCCCCTTTCTTCCCCTTTCCAACAGAAAGATTCTACTCTGAAATGCTAGATTAGGTCTTGGTAGTTTTTTTTTTTTTTTTTAAGACTTTTTATTTCTTTATTTGACAGAGAGAGAGAGAGAGAGCACAAGCAGGGGGAGTGGCAGGTAAAGGGAGAAAGAGAGGCAGGCTCCCCACAGAGCAAGGGAAGCCTGATGTGGGACTTGATCCCAGGACCCCAGGATCATGACCCGAGCCTAAGGCAGTTGCCCAACCAACTGAGCCACCCAGGCGCCCCTGGGTCTTGATAGTTCTGATGCTGGTGATTCACGTACAGCCAAAGGCTGGTCCTACAGCCAGAGTTGAGCTTATCCAAAAACAGTGCTTTGAGTTTCAGAAAATAGAAAGAAAGAGACTCTGTATCAAGACTCCATTACTTAGATGATTAAAGGGAACATTTCTATGAGTACTGATATAAATTTAGTTTTATAATGAACTGTTTTCTTCCAGTAGGTTTGGCTTCTTAATTATGATGAGCTAAAAGATATCAATAATAATAATAACTAATAATAATAAAGTAATAATAATAATAAATGCTAGCATTTTTTAAAACACTTGGCACCATGTACTATTTTAAGTACTCTACATGTGATATTTAGTTCCCACTACTACCATATACAGTAGTTGCTATATTATCTCCATTTTGTAGATGAGAAATCTGATTAGTTTAAGCTGATTAGTTTTTCCAAGTTGTATCAGTCAGGAGCTGGCATAACTGAGTTTGAAACTGAAGCCTGACAAACACGGGAGTTCATGTTTTTCTTTTCCTGTTTTTTCCATTACCCTCATAGACCCACCATTTTCACCTATGCTTCATTTTTTTTTCCTTATCCTTTCTTGGACTGCGTTTCTTTTCCTGAGGTTACATTAAGAGAACTTCGGCATGGGGACCGTAATAATCCTGGATTTACTATTTCATGGATGTTGTACTTACTTTTACTTTTTAACAATTAGAACCTTTCAAAATCAAATTTTCCTTTGAGGTTCACACCACCTCAAAGATCTGGCATCTTCCTCGTCATTTTCTTCCCTGCCATAATTTGGAGGGACTCCTAAGTCATGTAGATGACTCTCCTGAGACCGAATAGCTTTACAGTTTATTGGCCCCTCAACTGGATGACTTGATTTTCACTTGGCTTCTGCAGCCACCACCTTCATCAACCGGCAAGTGCTTTCCACCTCAACAAACAGAAACCCCAATATCCTTTTTCTCCTTCAACAATAATCTTCTGTCGTGCTAAGATTTTGTTAACCCTCTTAGCTTACCAAATATATCTCCTGATACATCCCCCTTCCCTGTTTTTAAAGTCCATTTACATCCTATTCTTGATGATCTGTTACCCTGCTCTTCTTCCAAAATGTCCCCTGCAAAACATCTGCACCTAGGATGCTAGGCACAGCTCAAAATAAAAACAGACATACCCACACAACTATGTAGATTATTGGATGGTTCCAACAAAACTTTATATTATGCATTTTCATCTGTACTTCCAAAACTATATAGCCATCCAATTGTATCTTCTGAATAAGCTCCCTCTCCCAGCCCTTTCAGTGGCCATTCCAAGCTTTCACACTTAGCCTCATGCTCTCCGTCCCCACACGCTGTCACCTCACAGCAGATGACTTCACTTTCATCATCACACAAAGGGTCAGAGGTGATTATAAGCCCATTCCTGCATTCTTGCTTCCTCACCTTGTTCACCCTGTCACCAAGGAAGCAGTGTCCAGGCTATTCAAGCATCTGCACCTGAAATCACTCCCCTCCAGAATCTTTATCAATGGGCTGACCCAACATTTCAGTGCACCTAATCTCACTTTCCAGCGGCTCTTCTATGTTAGCCTATAAATGTCCTCGAGTCACACCCATTAAATTAAAGCTAAAAACAAACAAAAAAAACACCACCTTCATGGCTTCACACACTTTCCTAGATTTTTGCCTCAAAACTTACTTTCCTTTCATTACCAAATATTTTACAAAGCATCTTCCCTCATTGTCCCTACCTCAACTCCCTAAAATCCAGCATCTGACCCCACTTCCTTTTTTTAAAATTTTTTATTGTTATGTTAATTACCATACATTACATCATTAGTTTTTGATGTAGTGTTCCATGATTCATTGTTTGTGCATAACACCCAGTGCTCCATGCAGAACGTGCCCTCTTTAATACCCATCACCAGGCTAACCCATCCCCCCACCCCCCTCCCCTCTAGAACCCTCAGTTTGTTTTTCAGAGTCCGTCATCTTTCATGGTTTGTCTCCCCCTCCGATTTCCCCCCCTTCATTCTTCCCCTCCTGCTATCTTCTTCTTTTTTTTTAACATATATTGCATTATTTGTTTCAGAGGTACAGATCTGTGATTCAACAGTGTTGCACAATTCACAGCACTCACCGTAGCACATACCTTCCCCAATGTCTATCACACAGCCACCCCATCCCTCCCACCCCCCCCACTCCAGCAACCCTCAGTTTGTTTCCTGAGATTAAGAATTCCTCATATCAGTGAGGTCATAAGATACATGTCTTTCTCTGATTGACTTATTTCGCTCAGCATAACATCCTCCAGTTCCATCCACATCATTGCAAATGGCAAGATCTCATTCCTTTTGATGGCTGCATAATATTCCTTTGTATACATATACCACATCTTCTTTATCCATTCATCTGTCGATGGACATCTTGGCTCTTTCCACAGTTTGGCTATTGTGGATATTGCTGTTATAAACATCGGGGTGCACGTACCCCTTTGGATCCCTACATTTGTAACTTTAGGGTAAATAGCCAGGAGTGCAATTGCTGGATCGTATGGTAGCTCTATTTTCAACTTTTTGAGGAACGACCATACTGTTTTCCAGAGTGGTTGCACCAGCTTGCATTCCCACCAACAGTGTAGGAGGGTTCCCCTTTCTCCGCATCCCCACCAACATCTGTCGTTTCTTGACTTGTTAATTTTAGCCATTCTGACTGGTGTGAGGTGGTATCTCGTTGAGATTTTGATTTGGATTTCCCTGATGCCGAGCGATGTTGAGCATTTTTTCATGTGTCTGTTGGCCATTTGGATGTCTTCTTTGGAAAAATGTCTGTTCATGTCTTCTGCCCATTTCTTGATTGGATCATTTGTTCTTTGGGTGTTGAGTTTGATAAGTTCTTTATAGATTTTGGATACTAGCCCTTTATCTGATATGTCATTTGCAAATATCTTCTCCCATTCTGTTGGTTGTCTTTTGGTTTTGTGGACTGTTTCTTTTGCTGTGCAAAAGCTTTTTATCTTGATGAAGTCCCAATAGTTCATTTTTGCCCTTGCTTCCCTTGCCTTTGGTGATGTTTCTAGGAAGAAGTTGCTGCGGCTGAGGTCGAAGAGGTTGCTGCCTGTGTTCTCCTTTAGGATTTTAATGGACTCCTGTCTCACATTTAGGTCTTTCAACCATTTGGAGTCTATTTTTGTGTGTGGTGTAAGGAAATGGTCCAGTTTCATTCTTCTGCATGTGGCTGTCCAATTTTCCCAACACCATTTGTTGAAGAGACTGTCTTTTTTCCATTGGACATTCTTTCCTGCTTTGTCAAAGATGAGTTGACCATAGAGTTGAGGGTCCGTTTCTGTGCTCTCTATTCTGTTCCATTGATCTATGTGTCTGTTTTTGTGCCAGTACCATACTCTCTTGATGATGACAGCTCTGTAATAGAGCTGGAAGTCCAGAATTGTGATGCCGCCAGCTTTGCTTTTCTTTTTCAACATTCCTCTGGCTATTCGGGGTCTTTTCTGGTTCCATACAAATTTTAGGATTATTTGTTCCATTTCTTTGAAAAAAGTGGATGGTATTTTGATGGGGATTGCATTGAATGTGTAGATTGCTCTAGGTAGCATTGACATCTTCACAATATTTGTTCTTCCGATCCATGAGCATGGAATGTTTTTCCATTACTTTGTGTCTTCCTCAATTTCTTTCATGAGTATTTTATAATTTTCTGAGTACAGATCCTTTGCCTCTTTGGTTAGATTTATTCCTAGGTATCTTATGGTTTTGGGTGCAATTGTAAATGGGATCAACTCCTTAATTTGTCTCTCTTCTGTCTTGTTGTTGGTGTATAGGAATGCCACCGATTTCTGTGCATTGATTTTATATCCTGCCACTTTACTGAATTCCTGTATGAGTTCTAGCAGTTTTGGGGTGAGATTTTTTGGGTTTTCCACATAAAGTATCATATCATCTGCAAACAGTGAGAGTTTGATTTCTTCTTTGCTGATTTGGATGCCTTTGATTTCTTTTTGTTGCCTGATTGCTGTGGCTAGGACTTCTAATAGTATGTTGAATAGCAGTGGTGATAATGGACATCCCTGCCACATTCCGGACCTTAGGGAGAAAGCTCTCAGTTTTTCCCCATGGAGAATGATATTCGCTGTAGGTTTTTCATAGATGGCTTTTAAGATGTTGAGGTATATACCCTCTATCCCTATACTCGGAAGAGTTTTGAACAAGAAAGGATGCTGTACTTTGTCAAATGCTTTCTCTGCATCTATTGAGAGGATCATATGATTCTTGTTCTTTCTTTTGTTAATGTATTGTATCACACTGATTTGTGGATGTTGAACCAACCTTGCAGCCCAGGGATAAATCCCACGTGGTCATGGTGAATAATCCTTTTAATGTACTGTTGGATCCTATTGGCTAGTATTTTGGTGAGAATTTTTGCATCCATGTTCATCAAGGATATTGGTCTGTAATTCTTTCTGATGGGGTCTTTGTCTGGTTTTGGGTTCAAGGTAATGCTGGCCTCATAAAACGTGTTTGGAAGTTTTCCTTCCATTTCTATTTTTTGGAACAGTTTCAGGAGAATAGGTATTAATTCTTCTTTAAAAGTTTGGTAGAATTCCCCTGAGAAGCCATCTGGCCCTGGACTTTTGTTTCTTGGGAGATTTTTGATGACTGCTTCAATTTCCTTAGGGGTTATAGGTCTGTTCAGGTTTTCTATTTCTTCCTGGTTAGTTTTGGTAGTTGACACATCTCTAGGAATGCATCCATTTCTTCCAGGTTATCTAATTTGCTGGCATAGAGTTGCTCATAATATGTTCTTATAATTGTTTGTATTTCTTTGGTGTTGGTTGTGATCTCTCCTCTTTCATTCATGATTTCGTTGATTTGGGTCATTTCTCTTTTCTTTTTGATAAGTCTGGCCAGGGGTTTATCAATCTTGTTAATTCTTTCAAAGAACCACCTCCTAGTTTCGTTGATCTGTTCTACTGTTCTTTTGGTTTCTATTTCATTGATTTCTGCTCTGATCTTTATTATTTCTCTTCTCCTGCTGGGTTTAGGCTTTATTTGCTGTCTTTTCTCTAGCTCCTTTAGGTGTAGGGTTGGTTGTGTATTTGAGACCTTTCTTGTTTCTTGAGAAAGGCTTGTATTGCTATATACTTTCCTCTTAGGAGTGCCTTTGCTGTATCCCAACGATTTTGAACAGTTGTGTTTTCATTTTCATTGGTTTCCATGAATTTTTTTAATTCTTCTTTAATTTCCTGGTTGACCCATTCATTCTTTAGTAGGATGCTCTTTAGCCTCCATGTATTTGAGTTCTTTTCGACTTTCCTCTTGTGATTGAGTTCTAGTTTCAAAGCATTGTGGTCTGAAAATATGCAGGGAATAATCCCAATCTTTTGGTACCGGTTGCTGACCCCACTTCTTAACAATGACCTTCCAGTGACTAAATCTGATTCCTCCTCATCCTTGACCTTCCCTGCTGCCCCTGAACTTGGTTAGGTTCCTTACCCTCATTATGTGTGATTGCATTTAATACCTCCCTCAGAGTTATCTTTTCATATGCTTATCTTACTTTCCTCCTTGAATATAAAACACCATCAATATCTGCTGATATTGTCTTCCAAATACTATCTCAGTCCATTGTCTCATTTTCAGCCCAGGACAATTCAGGCCTTCATAATTCCTTATCAAAAAAAAAAAAAGTTACAATAGATTGTTTATCCTTTTACCTTTAGCACTTCCAAAATAAACTACACACCAAGTAAACCAATCACACTGAATGATTGAACATACACATTTTGACTTACTCCGTGTTCCCCAATTTTCTCAGGACAGCAGTGAAAATAATGGAAAGGTGAACTAAAGATCTAGGTGGATATGTCCCCGAAACTAGGGCAAAGATTGGAAAGAGGGATACTGAGACATCCCAGGGAAGGCAATATGAAACTTACAGTCCAGGCATTCAGGGTACCATCAGGCTCTCAGCCTCCTTCTTACAGGAGCCAAGACGTTCTGTCAGCACGAGGTACCGCACGAAGAAGAAGTTACCATCATCCAAAGTTTTCCAGATCTATCAGGGACTTAAAAGAATGACTTTTAAAAATCCCTGAAATAAAAACAAGAAAGTTCTAAAAAAATATTTTTCTTTTGTTCTTTTTCTTCAAAAAAAAAATTTTTAAAGTAACCACACTACACTGTTGCTTTGATGAATTATGAGTTCAGCGAGCATATGATGACTGAATTTGCTTGTGGTGAACGATATGCTTATCTCCCCGTCAGTAAAGCTCCATCCAGTCTTATGAGGCCACTTCCTTCAGATCTTCATTTTTGTGCTTGAAATTAGGACATAAAGACAGTGTTATAGCAGTTATAATATCCTTGTACAACCCATTTTTTCTTAATGTTACTTGTTTGTTTATTATAGTTCTATCCCTAAGCAGATATGTGATCTTGGGCAAGTCACTTGGAGAAAAGGGATGTATGGAGAGTATCGAACCAGATGATTTCTAAGGACTGTTCCACCATGAAAGCACAGTAATCCTTTGCATGCATCTCTTTTTTTTGCAACATTCAGGGTTGATGAGCTCTGTCGGGAGACTATAACTTTAGAGGGAAACTGGCTACACAACAAGACAGCAGTTGCCAGGCCCCCCCTAGTACTCTCCCTGGGCAAATGACCACTCCCTATTTAAAACCCTGAATATTTACGTCACTGATAAGTGCCTGCAGAAGTGACATTTTTGCTAGTGACCAAATGCCAAAATTACCAAATCATAGAGCTGGAAGAGACCCTAAGGTATTATCTAGTCCAGTTAGGGTCCTCAGACCCCAGTGATAGGGGTGCATCCCTGAGCCAATTTCAGTATTCTGAATGTCCCATGATAATTTTTCTACATTTGAGGACAATCTTGTAAAGTTAATCAAACTAAATTGGTGAGTTTAGATATAGAAGAGATGGTCCCATAAGATTGCTTTTTAAATAAGTTATTATGGTGTAAGAGACTAGATGTAATAAATGCCCTGAATTATAAAGAGCTATTATTCTGATGATTTTTATTCTGGATTTCAAAAATCGTTTTAATGTTCTGTATTTGGAACCAGAGATTATTTTTAAATGATTGACAAGCAATATGGTTAAGATTTTTTTCTTAGGAAGGAAAAAAGGAACCTTAATCGTGGCAAAGGAAATCGTGTTGTTGTTGGAACAACCATTTGAATATGAGAAGGAAACTCTTGATTGTATAACAAGAATGTTCAACTGCAGGTGCAGGGAATAGGAAGTTATTCTCACAAGCAGAACTTTCACAGCGCAGAAGTACTAGATAGAAAGATAAACTCAGCTTTGGCCCTCGTACTGACTGCTGGGATGGCTGGAATGATGTTCCACTCACTGTAGGGACCACCTTCACCGCCTGACTCCTCACATGACAAAATCACAGCTGGTCGTGACCCTAGGGACCTGGAGCCCAGGCTCTGACCCCATGTAAGAATGTCTTTCCCCATGTCCCTGACAGATGGCCTGCCTAGTTCCAGCAGAAATTCAGAACCTCAAAAAATAGCCCTGCTCACTTCTGGACATTTCGAGAGATCAAAAGCTTTCACTGAACTTTGTATCAAAATTTCTATCTTTGGACTTTTACGTGCTGGTCCTAGTGTTGTCACACGCACCAGAGACCTGAAAAATCTATTCCTTTGATAGGATAACTGTTTGTGACATCTATTAGCAAGCTTTCCCTTCTTGGGACTAAACATTCCCAATTTTTGCAATGATTTCATATTTGGCATAATTTCCAGAATCTTTACAATCTGTATTTTCTTTTGCTAAACAAGTTTTCCTTTCCAAAACTTGCCATAAAACGTATAGCGATAGTACTCAGAAGTAGTTTGACTAGTAAAAATGTGATGAAACTATTCATTCCCATTAATAGTGAACTACTAATTTTAAACTACGTAGCTGTATTAATCAGCCTAAAAATAGAACAGATGGACCTTTCCTGCTTTTAATCATTGTTAGTTCCCATTAACTTATGAAAAAAAAACCTTTTATACAGAAAATGATTCCAAGTAAAACTGATTTTTAAAACACATGGTTTCCCTGTAAACTTTCATACATTCCACTCATACTTACAATATAAATAATAAAATAGTTTGGCTTACATTTAAATAGCAAGTCTACATGAGTACATGAAAAAAAGTACAAATTTTTATTGAGGTAGATTAACAAAGCAAACATAAAAATGTTTTTCTGGTTAGAAATGCTAAGTATTGTAAATAACATTAAATTTCCTAAAAATATTTATTAGATGAATATATCTCATATAATATTACCAATGGAACTTTTGAAGGAACTTAACAAAGTGTTTCTAAAGGTCATTGAAAAACATGTGGGTAGAAACAGACAAGCACTTAAAAAAAGGTGAGAGTTCATATCACTAATTATTAAGACACACTGAGACCTCAAAGTAAGCAATGGGATCTGCGTCTAGAGTATGCAGAAATCAGCATTTGTTGCCCTGAAGCAGACTATGTATTGTATTAGAAAAAAATATTATATATATGGCTTTTCATCACAAATCAGTAGAAACATAGAATATTAATCCAGAAAATTTTGACCTCTTCTTCATTTCTGGTAGAATTATAAAATTGGCACAATCTTTCTAGAGAGAATTTTGGCAATATTTATCAAATCTTTTAAAAGATTCTACAATTTTTACGCAGCACATTCCTGTCTAGAACCCCTAAGAAAATAATCAGATATTTGGACCAAGGACAGTACAGAGTAAGTTACTTACATAGGGGGAAAACAGGAAAAAAATGTATAAATTCTAATAATAGTGGAAAGAATAGAAGTTATATACCATATATTGACAAGTGAACACTGGTTTCTGCAAGAAGCAACCTCCAGACACAATGCTTCAAATATAAACGAATTTATTTCGTTTCAGTACAAACCAAGTGTTTTTGATCAGTGATGGCTCTTCTCTCATTTGTGATCCAAGTATCCATGCTCCTTCCAGCTTGTGACTCTGCCATTTTTAATCCAGGGCTTCCAATGAAGCTAGTCTCTGTCTAGCAAAAGGCAAAAAAAGCCTTGGGAGTAACATCTGTATGGGATGTCCCATGTCAGTCCTTCTGTGCACGTTCCCTGTGCAGGAGCTCATTCAGATAGCCACCTGTGATTGCCGGGGAGTCTGGGAAGGAGACCTGAGCTGCGTGGACCGGATGAAAGGCAACTGTTGGTGAACAACCAAGCTGCAGCGCCACAGCCTCCCTTTGGAGCTCCAAATGGTACCTTTCTTTCCAGACAGAGCACGCCCACCCTCTCCACCAGGGAAACACCCAAAGTGCCCACCTCAAAGTCTAGGATCCCTAAATGAGTGGCAGTTCTCTCCGTCAGATCTGGAATGAGGTTCCTTGTGGGTCTAGTGACCTATGTACTGAAAGAACCATTTATTTCTTGCTTCACAGATAGATAACTCTGGGTGTGGGGGGTGGGGGAGAAAAGAAAAGAAACACCATTTGGGAAAACTTAAGAGAGAAACAGAGCAATTGCTAGTCTTTTTTTTTTTTCTTTTTTAAAGATTTTATTTATTTATTTGAGAGAGAGAGAACGAGAGATAGAGAGCATGAGAGGGAAGAGGGTCAGAGGGAGAAGCAGACTCCCTGCTGAGCAGGGAGCCCGATGTGGGACTCGATCCTGGGACTCCAGGATCATGACCTGAGCTGGAGGCAGTCGCTTAACCAACTGAGCCACCCAGGCGCCCCGCAATTGCTAGTCTTTAGCAATTGTGAAATCTTCCTGAACAGACATTTGGGAGACCCAAAGATTATCTTAAGGCTTAAGCAGTGGAAGATTGTTTTTATTGTGCCTAGGTTCATACCTTTCCATCAAGTGCCAATGAGGCTTCTGTTCTTTTGCTTTCTAGTCAGTTCTATATACTAATTACTGCATACAGGGTTTCTTTTCTAGATGCTGTACTTCTCTCTGAATTTAATTATGGCTTCCTTGAAACCATTTGAAAAAAATGATGTGGGTCAGAAGATATCATCCTTAATCTACTCTTTGCCATAGAACTAATTTGATTTCATTCCAGGGACAAATCTGTTCAGCCTATGGTTCCCAGCCATTCCCAGCCTTCCTTTACTATTTAGGATGCAGAAGTACTCACTTTCCAAGCGTATAAACCTTTCATACCTGGACTCTCTCTGTTCTCGCCATCTCTACTTGTACCCCAGCCTAAACTTATTTCTATTACAATAATTTTTAGTGCTTTTTTAGAAAAACAATCAGCTTTATTGAGGTATAATTGACATATAAAATTGTTAAGATATTTAAAGTGGACATCGTAGTGATTTGATATACATATACATTGTGAACGGATCCTCCCAGTCTTGTTAATTAACACATCTATCACCACATATGTTTTTGTATTTTGTTTTGTCTGGTGAGAAGATTTAAGTTCTACTCTCAGCAGATTTCAGTTCTACAATACAGTGTGAACTAGAGTCATAGTATTTCACACTGAATCCTCAGAACTTATTCATTCATAAAGCATTTTAAACTGTATTTTTCTTGTGCTTTTTGTTTTTATCTCCAGCCTCTTGTCCTTAATTAATTCAATTCCATTCTTTGTAGTTCAGTGTTACGAGGTTACTGCTCTAAATTTTATCTCTGTAGAGCTGAATCTGTGGGACACATTTTTATATGTAGCATATTATCATGTTTCTTGTTTTCCGGATTTTTTTTTGTCTTTTGGAGCCAAGAGGAAAGAGAAAATAAAAAACATTTCAATATGTCCAAATGATTAGATATTTTTATTTGTTTCTAATTTCACTTGTATTTTATTATATTATACTCAATTTATTTGATTTTTATTATTTCATATTTTAAATATACTTACGCTTTTATTTTTGCCTAGTATAAGCTCATTACTTTTGCAAATGTTGTAAGAGCACTTTGCAAAGAAGATGCATTCCCTGTTGGATATAATGCTTACTACCAGTCTTTATATAAAGATGTTTCATTCACAAGTTCTTCTTCTTTTGAATTAATATTTCAGTTATTGGGCTTTGTCTCCAAGTAATTTTTTCAGAAAGATCTAAAAATATACTATAATTACAAGTTGTTGCATAATTATGTTTCCGTTTCCTTTATATGTGTATGATTTGTACCTAGTTAAAGAATTCTTAATTAGGACCCTGTAGGGTCTTCTTACGTTTAAAGAAATTTGCCATCTGAGTCATTTCTGGAGAGATATGCATTAGTTCTTGACATCAATTTCATTTAGGCTCAGGCTGTCACTGTTTCTGAAAGATATTCCATGGTTTGATAATGTGGCTATTCCTTAGTTTATTATAGTTAAGGTTAATTTTCATTGTTTTTGATCATTTCGGTAATTTCAGGCAGAGACTTACATAAAAACAACTTCTTTCTCTTACCAGAACTACATGGTGTGCTGAGTCTTTGCCTGTTTAAAAATATCTTCTTTGTTGCTTTCGGACATGAACTATTATTTAGATCAACACATATTCTTGAATCACAGTTAAGTTTTCTTTTGTCCTTTGAATTTCTCATTGCCCTCTGGTATCTGATTCTGCAATATCTGAAGAGAGCCTTATTTTTGTAACCTGTTATTTATTGTGCTCGATTACTTGAAGTTCAAGACTTACTCCAGGATGTTAGAAGGAAGTATATAAGCTTCAGTCATCATCGTCCTGCATGGCTTCATAAAATGAGAACATTAACCAACACTTTTGTCATCTCATTGAAGCATTTTGATATAGTCTCTGCCCCTCCCCGTTCACCCTCATGAAAAGAAGGCTACAAAACCTGATGGGAGCTTAGCTATCATCCTTTGTTTCCCCTACGGGGTGGTAATATACAGAAGATCATTGCTCACATTTGGCCATGCACCAGCTGCTTTTCCTCTCTTGTAGGTACCTGCCCATAAAAGTAAAATTTTTCTTTCTATTTCCATGTTTGGTAACCTGCCCCTTTGCGGAAAGATCTGCTGTCTCCTGCTATCTATCTATAACTGACTGGTAAATTAATTTTAAGAAGTTATAAAACACCCAATGTCCTCCAAACAAGACATAACTTGATGCTATATTTGTCTGTCCAACTGGTTCACTGGTTCTTGCATCTATTTCAATTAACAAGAAATCAAGGGTAGGCAGAGAGATAACTAATAAGCTTCTACAAACCCCCCACAAAGATAAATCTTTGTTCTATCTATTTTTATTAATTTTCTTTTCTTGGTTCCTGGTGAATTCTTTTGTTCTGCAGATATGAACTTTAACTTTTTTTTTTTTTAATTTTTTTGAGAGAAGGGAAGGTGCTGGAAATATGGGTAATTCCAGATGGAGAATTACATGTCTTCATGGCCTCATTTCTCTTTTGTTTTCATGTGTGCATTTGTTTGTTCAACTTGTGAAGTACTATGCCAGCTTCTAGGCTCTGCTTCACTCTGCATCACCATTTTTTCTGGGGTAGGAATAGCATTGTCTGCTCTCAGATGGAATTTACCTTGTGAAAGGAGTTCACAGGAGCGACACTCTTGACTGCTTCTCTCTGATAGCTAGGCCATCTCTTGTGATAGCTTCTGCCACCAAAACTCAGCCTGAGTTACTGGGCTGCCACTTGCCACATTGATAAACCATCCCTCCTGAGGGATGAGCACCACTGCTGAGATGGCTCCACCTGTTAGTGTCACCTGAGTGATGGCATCTAATTAGCATGTTGGCCTCAAGTGCCTTTCCCTAGCCTGATCTTATAGACTCTGTGTCTGGCTAAAATTCTCAAAGTGACTGTCAGTTTGGTGACTTTCATGACTTTAATGATTTTAATTATAATGCAAGTTGAAATGCAAGACAAGGGACATAAGATCACTTAGGCCTCATCCTGACTTTCAAAAAGATATGGCAAACTCCTATGAATTTCCAATACTATTTTTATATTGTCCTTGTGTCAAATTTAATGTAAACTAACATTTATTTTACTAATTTTGCTAATAGTTCTCTGCACTTAAACAGCACCCACATCGGCAATCACTATTCTGAGTACAAAATGTCATACTAAGAGAGCCCATTGGTTCTCAAGACCAGAGATGCAATGAGTCATTAATTCAAAGATATTGGATACGATCTAGATGAAATAGGTAATGCCAAAACCACTGACAGTATCTGAAATAGGCTTTTGATTAATGATTTGTGTTAACCAGTCCTAGGTAATCACAAATGGAATGTAAAAGCATGGCAAAACAGGAATAAAAGCTAGCCAGATGTCACTCTTTCCAGCAACCCACTAATACATGGGTAGCATGCATTTTCCATACCTACAGATGAAAGTAAATTAGCTATAATAAGCTGCTAACTGGGCATTATCTGAGGGTTGGAAGTAGTCCTACCATTTGGAAATGCTAAGATATTTAAATGAATAATACTAAATCTACTATAGCAACTCTGAGTCCAAAAGCAATTTGTATTTTGTTGTTGTACATCTTGATGTAAAAGAAAGAACATAATGAGCTGAAGTTTTTCCCCCAAAGGAACTTGACCTCCTTAGTGGAAAGAAAAAAAAGTAAAAGAAAGATAAAATAAAAAACAGCTGTTTGGCCTAGAGGAAGAAAAGGATTCCCCAGTGACAAATTTATAATCAAGAGAAAATCGAGTCCAAAGAAATGAAATAAAGACAGCCAATGGGATTGTCTCTAAATTTATATAAAATCATTTGAGTATCAAAGGACAGGAAAGAGAAATGTCTCCAAAGAACCAAACATTACAGTAACTCTCCAAAAGGAACAAAGGGGAAAGAAGAAACAAAATGTAGTACTTGTATATATTATGCATTTCTGAACTTGCTTTAAAACGGCCACAAAGTTCCCATACATCTTTAGCATATATTTAACATAGTTACAGCAAGGATGGATGGATGGGCCCCCGACTCTAACCACACCACAACCTGCATCTCAGACACGGAGACATCACGTATGTCCTATAATAAAAAATAAACAATATTTCTGAGACAATAAGTAAATGGAATAAAAAACACGGATGAAAATTATAGAGCCTGTTTCTTCAGCAATTTAATTAAAACCAAAGCATTCAGAGGAATTAGAATCAGAAGTGGTAGTGAAATCTGGGTGTGCATTGATCAACTCAATCCATCCAGAACCTACAAACTGATTTTCTTTTTTTATGTGAAAAAAAAAACTATTATTGCATACAACAACACAGGTATTTTCAATTTGCACTCTTTGCTCTCTTAGGAACAGCCTAGAATCCTAACACTGACCACATGCCTGTGCTGTGTTATCACACAGGTTATTGTAAATACCAGGTGCCTCACAACCTTGTAGATATTTAAAATAGAATTCAGGATTTGAAGATGACTCAAAAGTCTCACAATATAATCCCAAGACTTTTGTTTAATAAATGCATTTTACGTTAGTTGGTTTTAGTGTGAAACCTCAAAAGATAGGGTTCATTTTTCAGTCAGTTGATTCAGTTGAGTTCTGCCAGTGGGGGTGGAGAGTGTTAAGATCTGATGGTACCCTAAGGACTCCACCTGCAGTTATCACTTTGTGTGCCTGCCCTCCGTTCTTGTCATTAACTTTTCCCTTCACCTGCTACAGCGTGAAATGGGTACGAACATTGTGTGTGCTTCCTTCTGAACCGAGGTGAAATTCTGCCACTGTGCTGTCAGAGGAGTAGCTTGAAGGCATATGTAAGTTCAAAGGATGAAAACTTTTGAGATGATTTTTCTCTTATAAAACATGATTTTTTTCTTTTTTTAGTTAGAAAAGAATTCCAACTTGTTAAGATGAGATTTCCTTTAGTTCTCTCTTAATGCTTTTAATAGTATACCAATTGCTTGGTGTTCCCTAAAGATGTACACACATATGCAATAAAAAGCCCATGTATAGGATTTTTTGAAATGACATAATAGCAAAAATGGGGGTGTAGGTAATTAATGATAACATTTAAAAATTACTTTCAAATATCCATGCTATTCCCAATGGCAATAAATGGTTTCTGTGTGAATAATAACATGTACACAAAATGAATAATAACTGGGCCATGTTTTTAAGCACATGCTTATACCAAAAAGAAAGAGAATAATGATGATTGCATCTCAAATCAATAGAAGAAAAGAATTGCAGATGTTATGGCTCCTAACCACAGGAGGCAGGAGCCCTGAGCAAGGAAACTCTCTGGTGGCTGGAATTGCTGAACACACATCCTGAAACAAAGAGACGCTAAAGCTGGACGAGAATTCTGAAGTGCCAGGAGAGGCAAAGCAAGCCTCCAAATTGAAAACTCACAGAATTGTCTCCATTTGCTTTACCTGAAATTTAAACTAGGTATGATGGAATTGGGTGGTCTTTCTGACTAAACCGGGGGGGGGGGGGTGCATGGGGTGAGAATAGCAGATAATTTTTGGAGGCAACAGAAAGAAAATTGCTTTTCTGTCATAGGACTAATCATAATATTTGTGCATAAACGTGAAAAACCAGAGAAGAGAGCTTTCTAGAGGCTGTTTCAGGTAGTACATGTAGAAGAGGTTTTATCTGCATGAGAATCTCAAAGGCAACCTTGACCACACTCATAAGGAAATAGCCACAAATGCAGGAAGCCGTATAGATGGTTCTTCCAGCCCACATTCTGCCAGCCACAGTGGATGAGGAGCACCTTTTGAAATATTAAAACCAGGTTGCAACAAGGAGATTTACTACATGCTCTTAGATATATTCAGATTAATGTGTTTTGAAGATACCAGTTCCAAAGTGTTTCCCATGGAATTTATGCAGCAGATATATTTGCTTAATAAACATGGGAAAATAAAGGAATTATTCTTGAATAAATGCAAGAAAGTAAATTCACTATAATTTGAATAAATGCAAGAATAATTCATTTTATTTCCCATGTTTGTTAAGCGAATATATATTGCAGATATATATATGTATGTATACACATATGAGCTCAGAACAGCATAAAATGAGCAGTGTGACATTGAGTTGATATGATTCCAGCTAAAAGTGAAAACAATTGATTTGACATTTTAGTTTTTTCCACCCTCATTCTCAATTAACACCAAATGTTCCTTATATATTTTTTAATCCTGAAAATAGCTTACAAGCCAACTTCTCCCCTGATTGTTTCCTTGCATATCATATAATTGCATATAATTATAACAAATCTTTAACAGATTCAAAAGGATTTCATTGTGTTTGGAACTGAACTGACTTTAAGACGAATCCAATTTGTTTCCCCTCCCTGAGGTAATGTAAGTAGATTTGATAAAGCCTTAAGTATGTTGTTCTAACTGAATAAAATAGTTGTTTCTGCAAAGGCTAATATAATCTTGAGCCTTATCAATTGAATATGACATCTAAAATGAGGAAGCTAAGAATCTCTCTCTACTCTGCTTAGATCATTGTTGAAATATTTGTCTACTCTGGGGACCATGCTTTCAGAAACACATCAATGAATTTGAGTTTTTCCAGAAAAGGGTGTTGTATTTGATAAGGAAATTCAAAATTATGCTCAAGGGGAACCACTGGTTGAGCTACCCCGATGGACCTGGTAGGCCTAACTATTCCATATTTCTATGAATAAATTCAAGTTAAATTATGAATAATGTTCTTATATAATGTATGTCAAGTACATCAAAGTGAGAAGTTTCATGACTTCTCATTCACGTTATAAGTCAAAATCTGATGACTTAATAAACCAAACTTGAAATCCTAATTTAATTATATCACAGAGCTAAAATGCACATTTTAGTTTCACTTATTTTTGGCAGGAATTATGACTTTTTTCTTCCATCTACAAAAAACAGAATTTTGACACTCTTATTATAGAAAATTGAACTTTTTACAGGAGCTCAGTTTTCTATAGTCTGTGGATGCCTAGATTTTACAAAGCAAAATCTATTTTTAGAATATAATTAGAAGAAAGGAATTTTTTCATAAAGATTAAAAATATTTAAGTGTTTCCAGGAAGGAGTAAGACACTGGAGTTGGGGTGATGATAGGTTTGAGGGATCTTATCCAGGATGAAATAGACAGGACTCAGATACAGTTGTGTGTTGAGGAGGAGGAATGTCAATGAAGATATCTGTCCCCCGTTCTTTAAAACTAAGGTTAAGGAACTGATGTTTTCAGAATTACAGCATTCCACCAGAACCACATATATATATATATATATATATATATATATATATTTGAAACATTCCCTAAAGTTTCACTGAGAAAGGACTTGCTGTTCCAGGAAAACACATTTTTTTCCTCTGTACCACAACATTTGCCATGCTTTTTCCCCATCAATAGAACGTCAAGCCTCTTCCCTTAAAAATCCACCCTTTCCTCTACCTTCTTGAAGACACACCTCAGCCATCTAAGCAAAGCACATACTGTAATTTACTAATCCACCTTCAAATTCTTTCCACATAGACCCACTGCTTTCTCTTCATCCTTGCAATGGTTGGTTTCACTTTGGAGGTCTTCATCAGTCATCCCTTTTCTTTATCCCATAGTGCTAGCACAATACGCAATTATTTCTTCATTTCACTTAGTTGCCTGATTATTAGATATTTTTTCTACCTGTGTGGGTGAATTAAGTATAAAACCATTTCTGCCATATCCCTTTGATTAGATATGTTTTCTTTGTTTTCACTTTATTTTCCTATTTTTCTTCAAAAGCTTTTATCACCACAAGTAAGTAAGCAATAGAGTGAATATTGCCTAGAAAATGTTAAATGCCTGCTGGAAAACAAAACCCATATTCTATAAGGAAATATCCTGTTTTTACCTAAAATATTTATAGCCCTGTGCAAATATAAAATCAGCAGTGGGTAACTTTTTGTATGTGTTACATTTCTCACAGGTTGTCTTTAATTTCTTCTGTGATGCTTAAATTTATTACAAAGCAATTCCAAACAAAACCAAATACTGCAAAACAACTGAATAGAACATATATCAAGAAAAAAGATCCTTTAAATTTAAGTAAAAAAGAGCAAAACAAATTAGGGATGTTTATGCAATAGAGTTGAATTTATTTCTTTAGAAATTTCCCTCACTTATCCATGAATGCTTATGTTGATTAATAGGTACTTTTCATTTTTTATTTCAATTCATTGGAATCTCTGAGATGGGAATTTAGGAGTTACCAGTTGTCCCACATGACAATCCAAACGGGGAGCTAGCATGCGTAGGCTTTTGGAGGAGGTCCTAGCCAATGTCCAGTGACCTCTGCTGAGTCATGGGCCAATGAATGGCTAATCAAGTGACTTGTCAAGGCAATATTTTTTGTCCTGAAAAACAGAAGTATGCTTTACCATTTCCCTGCAAGTTTTATCTTTTCCTGTCCCAGAACTGATGAGAAGTTTATTTTTTCTTCTAAAAGAAAAGTAAAAAAAGAGGAAGGGACTACTCCATTTAGAGATAAGAAATGTTACCTTACAAAAACAGAATGAAGAGAGATTATACAAGAGGATTGTAATGGAGGTGTTCAAAAGAACTTCACTCTAATATAGGCCAAGCCCTGTTCACTGTTTTCATCCTAGCTTGATTAGCAGGAGAAATCTTTCCTGTTGGTAAAACTAATTCTCTCAGAACTGATTGCCGAAGGTCTCAGTGTAGCAAAAATCTTTCTCTGGGAACATCTGCTACTGTCTACATAAAAGCTATTCTTATCATAACTTCTTTAAAGTAAAACACATAAATGACATTCTCTTCCCAATGCACTCACTGTAAAGGCAGGACTCTGATTATTTATATGACCTATGTCCTAATGTCATTGCAAAGGTTAGTTTACTAAGTGTTTATAGACTTATTTCCTAAAAATGAAAGGTAAGCTTTTCAAAAATCACAGAGTAGTAAATTTTCTATAAACTGGCAAGCTATTGCAAATGGGGAAATAATGTTCTAGAATTGAAAAACAATGCAGATATTTGGAAATATTTAAATCCATAATGAAACATGCAATATTGTCTTTTAAACGTTAGGAAAGAAAGAAAGAAAAGAGAAAGAAGAAAGAAGAAAGAAAGAAAGAAAGAAAGAAAGAAAGAAAGAAAGAAAGAAAGAAAGAAAGAAAGAAAGAAAGAAAGGAAGGAAGGAAGGAAGGAAGGAAGGAAGAAAGGAAGGAAGGAAGAAAGAAAGAAAAAGAAAGAAAGAAAAAGAAAGAAAGAAAGAAAGAAAGAAAGAAAGAAAGAAAGAAAGAAAGAAAGAAAGAAAGAAAGAAAGAAAGAAAGAAAGAAAGAAGAGAGAATCCTTTAGGAAATGGATCTTTTGGGAAATCATACAGATGACTATTTTTTTTAAGATTTTATTTATTTGACAGAGAGAGACACAGCAAGAAAGGGAACACAAGCAGGGGGAGTGGGCGAGGGAGAAGCAGGCTTCCCGCCGAGCAGGGAACCCCTATGTGGGGTTTGATCCCAGGACCCTGGGACCATTACCTGACCCAAAGGCAGACGCTTAACAACTGAGCCACCCAAGCGCCCCTGCAGATGACTTTTTCAACTGCTCTTATGGAAATTATAAATCAAACTGAAGCAAACCCTAAAAATATTATCTTTAGTTTTTAGGTGTCATAAGTTCAATCAAAGACCAATGACCAATTCTGGAACATTTCTAGTTGTGTCTTTAGCAGAGACATAGAATTAATTGACCCTTCATGCATATGCCGCTATTTTGAAGGAAGAGAACTCTCAGTTTGATCAAAGCCCAGGTCCTTGTCTTTTAATATCTTTTTGTATTAGTATTCTCTCAACTTTTCTTCTAAATGACTTAAAGCATTATGTATTTGTCCCTTTTGTGAATCTTCCCATCATCCACATGAGAGAGGAATATGATAAAAGATCAGAGTGACTTATTTCACTTAACATAATACCCTCTAGGTCCACCATGTTGTCCCAAATGGCAAGATCTCAGTCTTTTTATGGATGCATAATCCTGTGTGTGTGTGTGTGTGTGTGTGTGTGTGTGTGTGTGTGTGTACATCTTCTTTATCCATTCATCTATTCATAGACACTGAGATTGCTTTCATATCTTGGCTATTGCAAATAATGCTGCAATAAACATAGGGGTGCATATATCTTTTCTAATTAGTGATTTTGTTTTCTTTGGGAAAATACCCATTAGGCTACTTGTATGGTTTTGCTAACCATCTGTACACTGGTAACTCATAAATCTATATCTACAGCCTCAAATTTTCTCCTGAATTCCAGACTTCTACCTTTAACTGGAATACAGCCTATGTATTCCACAGGCATCTCAAAATCAATTTGTCTAAATATGTACCTATTATCTTCCCCCAATAGTTTATTCTCTTATTGTAATCCCCAGACCAGGAAATAGAACCAGCTTCTGCCCCAATGCCCAATCTGGGGACCTCTATATATCATTAACCACGCCCCACACACCCACACATCCATTTATCTTTGCTTCTACTATTACTTCCCCAATCCAGACTACTATTCTCTTTTGCCTAAACCCTTATTTTTGCCCAGTTTCCTAAATATGCACTGTTTCTTTCCAATTTATCTTCCGCATTACAGTATAATCTTTTTAGAACTTTTTTCTCAATAGGTTAGTGTTTCAAAAACATCACTTAACCCTTTGAAAAATTTCAAATTACTTGACCTGATCTTACCATGAGTTTATAATCAGAGCCCAACTTTCCTTTGTCACTTTCTCCCTACTAAATTCTACCCCAACTTTATAGACCTTTGTCCAGTTCTTTGGAATTAGGACACACCTTCCAAGTCGACATTACCCCCTGATGAAATATTTATCCTCCATTGTTCTTGCAACTAATTCCAACTCATCCTTCAGGTTTCAACCAAGAGGCTTTTACTGCCAAAAATCTTGCATGATCCCCTAACTTGGACTTTCATATCACCATATAAACAACACTACACTCGAATTGGTTTTGTTTATCCAAATGTGGCCTACAAGCTCAGAGAGAATAGGGAATGTGTCTGTCTTGGGCATCGCAGCAGCCCCAGCACCTGGCAGCCAGAGTAATTGGCACTTAGTAGTTACTGAACACATTAGGGTCAAATAGATGAATTTTTTAGGGCAAAGTCCGGAATATGAGTTTTAGTCCTGACTATTACCTTACTAGGTTAGTTCATTAGGTCAAGGATAAAGTAAAGCAGATGCCAACATCTGAGGCTGTTTTTAAAGATTTAGGGAACAGATTTTCAAAATGGATTTGTATGGTTTTCAATCTTCTCTCTTAGCAACTTAGCAGTCAGATATCAATTGGTAGAAGGCTTTCTCATACCAGAATTTAGTAAAAGCCAAACTATTTATTGAAAATGTCTTTCATCTCCTTATTTGTCATCATTCCCAATCTTAATAGAGATGTTAAATTAAATTTTAATTAAATTTTCATTGCTCTCTGTTAATTAATGGATTGGTTTGCTATCATTATTTCTGCTCAGTCTCTTTGCCTAATAAAGATTGATTGACTCAGCCTTCCACCTTGAGATCTGGAATCAGTTTACTGGTAGTTTACTGGAACAGAGCCAGAGTTGTCCTTATTCACTTGACATAAATAGCTGTGTGTGACAGTAGCTGTGTGATTTATGATGGTCTAGTACTAATTTACTAATGGAATTGGATGGGTGGATTTAACTTTGCTAAAGAAAATATTGAGTCTGATCGAAGTCAAGCCCACTATGATCTCATATCACTAATCCTTATCTCAAACCATACCCCTTTACTAACATCACAACTTGGGTAAATGCTGTTTGAAGCAACACACTAAAGTGAATAATTAGAATGGTGGCTTTGCGGTGATGAGGTAATTTTAATTTCATTTCTTTGTATCTGGTTATTTCATATGCACTTATATGATGTGTGTAGCTAATAATAAGCTGGTTTTCATTACTTGTTTCTTTCCATAAAGATAGATATGGATATATAAATATTGATACAGAGGTATGACATGGGTGTAGATGTAAACAGATATAAATATGATATAGATTTAGATGATACAGATAGGTATAGATATAAATTTGAAGTATAGAGATAGAAATATAGGTGTAGATATACATATAATGCTGTTTTTTTCTTTTTATCAGTTTCTGTAAACTGTCATAGTGTTTAGTGGTATGCTTTACTTAAGATTACTGGTATGCTTAAGTGTCTCTTAGTATTAATATTTAAAAACATTGGTCCTTTAGGAATTCATTTTTTTAATTTATCATCTTGTAAAAAATAAGGAAATGGCTTAGAAGATCTCAATCCAAAACCTTACGTGAAATTTTCACTTTTAAGGTCACTTTCTAAAACTAATACCTTTTTTTCTTTTTTTAATGTGGCCTGGGTCTTAAATTGTAGTACTAAGGTTGTTTGGTTTTTCCTACAGAAATAGTAAGGAAAACCTGAAGTTCCTTTTTGTAATGTTCACTTACACAGAAAGAGATGCATATATATGTTTTAGTGACCCAGCCTTTTAGAACAGCTCATTAGTGCCATTTAGCATGTAATAGATATTTTGGCTAAAGAAGTTTATGGGTTTTACAAATAATTTCTTCCTCCCACACACCAAATTTAACAGTTTTATAGTCTTTTACAACTTCCACCCCCATTCATGCACCTCATCATTATACCAAGAGCCAAATTTTAATGATTTTTGTTGCCTCTAGCACCAAATACATGTTCAGAAGTGATGCACCCCAAACTCTGATTAAATGCCAAACTTTACTGATGAAAACCAGGTCCACTGAGTAAGTAATAATGATGAGTGAGATTTCATGCTGTTTTACTGCCAACAGACCATCAGAAACGGAGTTCAGTTCATATAAAAACAGGCTTCTACCAAACAAGTCAGGATGGTTGGCAGCCTTGGTAAACATGTAAATGAACTTGATAACCCTCCCTATTTGGAGAATTCATGTAAAATACTCTCCTGCTTGCTTTATTTGGCTTGCTTTAAAATGTCAAGGGATTTGCAATGGGGCCATTAGCTTCTAAAGTCCTAAATTAACTAAATGTGTATTACGATAGCTGACCAGAACCTGAAGTACAATTTGCAGAGAATCTTGAAGAAACCTGAGAAACACAACAGAATCTAATGTTTTATCAAGAATAATGCAAAAGGTAATTAAAAGGTACCATTATTACAGGGCACTACATGAAGAATTAGCTTCATGAAGAATTGTATCTTGTTATCATTAACAAGATATGATGATATGATCTTAATAACAATACATATTTACTGATCACCTCGTATTTGCTAGACCCAGTGCTGTGTCTCTGCATATATGAATTCATATAATGCTTACAATATTTTCATGTAAAGAACACTTTAGGGCACCTGGGTGGCTCAGTTGGTTAAGCGACTGCCTTCGGCTCAGGTCATGACCCTGGAGTCCCGGGATCGAGTTCCGCATCGGGCTCCCTGCTCGGCAGGGAGTCTGCTTCTCCCTCTGACCCTCTTCTCTCTCGTGCTCTCTATCTCTCATTCTCTCTCTCTCAAATAAATAAAGAAAAAATCTTTAAAAAAAAGAACATTTTATTTTATTTTTTTATTTTATTTAATTTTAATTTTATTTTATTTGACAGAGTGAGAGAGCACAAGCAGGGGGAACAGTGGAGGGAGAAGGAGAAGCAGGCTCCCTGCTGAGCAGGGAGCCCAATGAGGGTCTCCGTCCCAGGACCCTGGGATCATGACCCGAGCAGAAGGCAGACGCTTAACAATCTGAGCCACCCAGGCGCCCCCATTATTCTCATTTTACAGATATGAACACTGAAGATCAGGGAAATTAAGTACCTCGCTCAAGCTCACATATAAGCTTTGTATTTAGATCTAGAGCTCAAATCCTGGTATATTGTATCCAGACTCTTCTCATTACCCAATAAATAACACACAGCCTGCACATACACATACACAATTTATATTTCATTCATTCCTTTTTAAACTTAAATTGTCATATTAATTATCTGAGTCTTTTTAGAACCTAATCCTTACAATCTTTGTAACTGAAATAAGAAGGGGCAAAACTTGAGTGATTTATAACCCAATTACTGAAAGATGACCATGCTATGATGTGCACGCATACAGTTGTCCCCTTCAAGGCTGAGTTGGTTCTAGACAAAATGAGACAACAAGGTTTTGAGTTTGAGCCCCTCCAAATTTTATTTTACACACCATTCCCACCACTAACCTCCAGAAAGCGTTTGCCCTTTTTCAGTCTTATGAATGTCAGGATGTCCTTCTTTATAACCCAACTCCACTGGGCTGGACAATGGCCCAGATTTGCTGATGTCTTTATGTAGCTTTCCAACAACACATTTTATAAATCTGGTTCTCTGTATGTCATTCTCTCATGCCTTCATAGGAAGCTTCTTCTATCTGTTAAAACTCAAAAGATTTCTATTATCCCCAGTGAGAGGAAGGTCTGTTACCCTAAGAAGACTTTTTCTGAGTGTTCAACGAAACTAACAATAACTGCAAACCTCTGGGTCAGCGCTTTCCTTTGCCTAAAAACTGTTATTTTCTCTGCTATCTACCGTATTCCGTAATTTCCAAATTTTGTCTATCCCTCTTGCTTCTAACTAGCTCTTATATTTAATGCCTGAGTGACTCTGATTCAACTTTACCTCTAACATTCACAATTTTGACCCATAAGGTGCACGTGAGCACTCATACACACACACGCACACACACACGCACACACACACATACCCACACACGCGCGTGCGCGTGCACGCCCCTCTGGATGCCTTCTTGAATGAATGATCTCTTTTGCCTCCTGGATACTAAACTTAGTATGACAGCCAGCCTCACATTGCCATGACTACTTAGCTCATTCTACAATCCATTTCTGTTAAATTTCATTGCACCTCAATAGAGCAGTAAAAATCAAAATGATATTTTTATAAAATATTAAATATTTTGCAAAATACTATCATTTTCTTAAAATAGCCATTCTGACTTTTTATCATTTCACAAAGATGAACAATGGCATCAAATACTGTGTCCTAGAAAAATAAATTAGTAAGGCAATTTGATTACTGGTCTTTGGTTCTAGAATAAAGGACATCTTTAATTCACTCAATTTTAATTGTACTGTACTTTAAGTATACACCTAAAAGAAATTATTTGAACAGAATCCATTCCTAAATACAAGCACTAAGAACAGAATTGATCAGGATTGTTAATAAAGTAAGTGAAAGATAATAGTGCTACAACTAGGCAGCTTATTAAATAAGAATTTCTAATGGAAGAAAGTACATATTGGACATACTTGAAATATGAGAAAATACTTAAGTTAACATGCTCGAAATTGGAATTAAAATATATATATGAATTTTAGCTGTTAGGAGAAATTAGAAAGAACAGGAAATAAAAAGAAGAGAATAACAGCAGTAAAGAATTAATTCTAAAAATGTATCAAAGTGCTATTCTGATGAGAAAATAGAATAACATTGAA
The DNA here is from genome assembly GCF_037043125.1 of Eumetopias jubatus. Taxonomy (NCBI): domain Eukaryota; kingdom Metazoa; phylum Chordata; class Mammalia; order Carnivora; family Otariidae; genus Eumetopias; species Eumetopias jubatus. The sequence continues at coordinate 166,962,851 of NW_028274809.1, read as the reverse complement.
TTGATGTTAAAAAAATTGCCAATAGTAGAACAAAATAAAAAGTGATAATATTAAAGAGCAACATATTTAAAACAAATCTGAAACACTTTAGAAGGTATTAAATTTTTTGCTTTCAAAGTTGCTAGGCAGCAAATAAAAAATATTTTACTTCAGAAGATTCTCAGTTCAAAGAAAAAGCATGAACATAGATCCAAAACATAGAAAAATGCAAATAAAATAAAGATTTTATTAGTCTTATTACCATTGACAACAAAAAGTTTACGACAAATGTGAGAATAAAAGAACCTTGGGTACAAAAGTTACTTGAGTTGGGGCACCTGGGTGGCTCAGTCGGCTAAGCGGCTGCCTTCAGCTCAGGTCATGATCCCAGGGTCCTGGGATCAAGCCCTGTGTCGGACTCTCTGCTCAGTGGGGAGCCTGCTTCTCCCTCTCCCTCTGCCTGCCGCTCTGCCTGTTTGTGCTCTTTCTCTGTCTCTCTGTCAAATAAATAAATAAAACGTTTAAAAAAAAAGTTACTTGAGTTGAGAGTAACTTGAGTTACTTGGAATGAACACAGATTAGTAAAATAAATAATTGGCCTTGGCTTTAAAAGAGTATTAATTTTCAATAAAATTAATTTTCAGGAATTAAAAACCTAAGACTAGAATAACATAGTCCTGCTATTTCTTCATATCTGTTATGTCCCTGAATGGAGTAGCCAAGGACTTCAAAGGGAACCTAAGCAGAGAAATATTAGAGGTTCTGAATTCTGGGATGCCTGGGTGGCTCAGTTGGTTAAGTGGCTGCCTTTTGGCTTGGGTAGTGATCCCAGGGTCCTGGGATCGAGTCCCGTATCAGGCTCCCTGCTCAGCGGGGAGCCTGCTTCTCCCTCTCCCTCTGCCTGCTGCACCCCCTGCTTGTGCTCTCTCTCTCTCTCTGGCAAGTGAATAGATAAAATCTTAAAAAAAAAAAAAGAGGTTCTGAATTCTAAGAAACCTAGCTCATTAGGAAGAAGGAGTGCTGTCTTTCACGAATCAACATCAATTTTTTAAAAACCTGTATTGGGGTTTGTACTACAGCCTCTAGAGCAAAACCAAAAAAGTCTAAAATCATGCCTTGCTTTCGGGTGGGGGGAGCTATTGGTTATTAACCAGACTTAGCACATACGGAGGAAGATCACAGATAGCATAATAATAAGTAAGAGTAGAGATATAAGAATTATATGAAATCCAAGGATGGGCTTCAAAAGCAAAATGATCAGAAAATGGATTTTTTTGTAATTTGGGATTTGAGTTTGACTTTGAAAATAGGCATACATTAAGGTAGAAAAAGATAAAAGAAAACCAAGAAAGAATAAATAAAATGTATAATGATCCAGATATAGCAACATCAATTCTCCTGGGAGAGGGAGAACCAGCACCAAGACTTCGTTTCAGAAACAGTAGGAAATAAGGTGGTCATGGGATAGAGATGGATCGTGACGTTTTGAAAGGAAATAGAGCATTTACAGCGGTAACCACATGTGTTACAATTGCAAATACTACACACTCTTCAGGGTGATGGAAGAGAAGCAGATAGACCCTGTATGTGCACAAAAAGGATTTCTTACACCACAGAAGAGAAAGCCCAAACTCTAAATTGGGAAGATTGTATTGGCCACCTAGTGCCCTCTCCCCTCTTCTGAGAGGGAAAGAAACCTTTGCTCTCTAATGTTTTACAGTTCTTTGGAATGTGAACAGATAGCCCCAGGTTTTATCTGGGTTTTATGCCCTTGGAAAAGCAAGCACATTTAGAAATAAATCTCCAACTCTGCCCAAAGCTCTCTCATTATCTACTCAGTCATCTTTTACTTCCTTTAATCCAGCTTCTAGTTTTCTTTGCTCAGAAATCCCTAAATGTGCAGAAACATGAATATATGCCCTTTCTGACATCAAGCAGGCCTGAGTTTAAATCACAGATCTGTAACATACCAGCTAAATGCATTTGTACAGTGATTTAATATCTTTGAGGCTCAGTTTCCTCAACTGTAAAATAAAAATAAAACTTTAAAGGACGTAACTTAAAAGCTGTTGCGCAATGTAAAAGGGACAATGCATGTAAAGAACTAAAAATGCTGCCTGGCCCTGTAGTAAGAGTTTAAGTCTTGTTAGCTACAATTATTTGTATTTTGAACTCCAGAAAGAAGCCTCTAAATTTTCTATAACTGAAATATGAGGGCATTTACAAATTGATAGGCTTGAGGTGGAAAATGGTATTTAAGCACCATCATTAAGAGCAAAGTCTTTGGGATGAGCCAGTTCTGGATTTGGGTTTGAATCCTGCCTCTGTCATTTACTGACCATGTAACCTTGGAGGGAAGACTTGGAAGTATCTCTCAGTCTTCTAAACTTTCTTTTCCTCATATTTAAAAGGTGGTAGTGATGCTCCACTAGGACTGCTGCAAAAATTAAATGAGATAGTATGCAAAAACCACAAAACCTGGTGTATATTAAGGTCTCAGTATATGTTAATCCTTTTATTATTGTTTTAATTGTTATTGTTATTACCATGGGACTCCTAGGGAGGTGGGTTTAGAAGTAAAATTTAGTCAAGAGGATAACCAATACAATCTTGGAGTGATACAAGGGTGAGAGCCCAGAATTCGTATGGAAACAGAGGGCACTAAGCCTGTCTAAAGCTGTGAGGGACATTCTGAATTTCTCCACTTGCATTTACTTCAGGAAAGAGTCTCAGTGTTTATAAAGAACATGCTCAATTGTGTTTTCCCAAATGGAAGTGGTCTAGGCTTAGTCATGGTAGAGGGTTGACTAGTATTCTGGGGTATTTTTAAAGTATTGGAAAAGATGACAGAGAAGACGGTAACATGTTTAACTTGAGTGGACCAAGGTAAACAAAGAAAGAGCTGGAGAAGAATTTTTTGTCCTATTCTTTGAAATGGTCATAGATTCCACTATTTTCTGAACGCAAAGAAATAAATCAAACATCATGAGTTTTGACAAAATATGAATAACCTAAAAGAATTGAATGCTGTATAACAATAGAGAAAATAAAATAAACAGGATACATATGACTTTTTAAGACCACAATGGATGTCATCCATTCAATGTCTTTTTTATGAATATGAGTCTCAAAATCCTCACACATAAAGGAATTATATAAAGTGATGAAAATGGGAAGATCATGAAAAACTCATCAAAGCTTGGGGAGGGAGGCAAAAGACAACTCTAAGGTAGCAATGGAGAAGACAGTATGGCTTATGATGATTATTTCCATTTGTTATCAAAGATAGTTTTAAAAACCATTTTTCCCAGTAGGGCATACTTTTTTTTTTTAATCTGTGTTAAGTACAGGCTTTGGTAAACACAGGAACCCACAAATGGGTGGTTTAAAATGGTACTTTCCCACAAGTCTCCTGGAGAATCATTTTCTAACAGCTAGAATGCTTCTTTTGTCTTAGAGCCTTTTATTTTAAATTAAATTGAGAACAAATTGCATATTACCTCTTCATGGTATTTCTACACTTAAGGCACCAGGAAATTCTATAATATGATTCCTTTGCAAGTAAGTTAAATAGAACCCTTATTTCAACAATCATACCAATTTCTACACCATTTGTAAAATTGATTCTGACCTTACCAGTCTCAATCATGTTCTTCAGATTTGGGTCAGTAATTCAATCCTTAATGCTATTGAAGAGTTTAAACTGGACTTTCAAAAGCCCTGCCCCTTGTTTGCCTTTGTTTTTATAAATGGGAGAGAGCAATTCACACACATGCACACATACACACCTTATACACATGTGTATTATACTGTATGTTAATACCTAGTACAGCCTTACATATGATTTGTACATAACATCCTCTGGCCTCATCTTATTATTCTACTCTATTTTCTCTGTTACTGGTTTTTTATATTATTGTTTTACATGTATATGTTTTTTAAATATTTTATTTATTTATTTTAGAAACAGAGAGAGAGAGAGAATGCACCACATGCGTACATGAGCACGGGTGGAAAGGGAAAAGGAAGAGAGACAAACAGACTCTGGGCTGAGCGTGGAGCCCACAGGGTTTGATCCCACGACCCTGAGATGATGACCTGAGCCAAATCAAGAGTCGGCCGCTTAACTGACTGGGCCACCCAGGCTCCCCTACATATATTTTTAGAAGGCACTTTATCTGGGACTCTAAACAAATCAGTAACAAGGACTTATTCATTTAAAAAAAAAAAAAGGTTTACCTTGTTTCTCAAATACACACACACAGATGTATACACGCATATACACATACATCTTTGCTGCTTTGGTGAAATCAATAATTAGTTGCTTTGGAGATCTAAAATTTGTAATTATATAGACTGGTCATAATGTTTAAAAGAATTTTATAGGTAGGGGTGCCTGGGTAGCTCAGTCGGTTGAGCATCGGACTCTTGGTTTTGGCTCAGGTCGTGATCTCATGGTCGTGGGATCAAGCCCCACATCAGACTCAGTGCTCAGTGAGGAGTCTGCTTGTCCCCCTCCCTCTGCTTCTCCATCCCCCTCCCCAGTCATGCTCTCTCTCTCTCTCCCTCTCTCAAATAAAGAAATAAATAAATAAAATCTTTTACAAAAAGAAGAATTTACAGGTGAAGATATTATCATATGCATATTATTTCATGCTCCTTTTTTAAAAAGTTGTTCAGGTCACACTTTGCTCCAAAACAGGGTACAACTCTACTAGATACTAATATATAATACATGCCTAAAATATGTCCACTTAAAGATAAAGAGACCTTTCTAAAGATTCTATGTTTAGAAAATATTTCAGGAGAGTTATAAACGAATAGTAATGAAAAAGCACTTTAAAAGGATATTCTTAAAACTATACTCAACCACTTCCTACTCATTTAAGAAAATCCTAATTTTTAATAAATAATCATTCTCTAAATGTTGACAGGGTCCACTTAGCAATATATAGCCAAGTGCAACTGTTTGCAAACTGGGACATTTCCAGATAGTTAAGGCATGTACATCCCCGCTGTAAGAGGCAAAATAATGGCACACCAATGCTGCCCCCATCCAAATCCCCAAAGCCTGTGAATGTACTTTATACAGCAAAACTGAGTTTTCAGCTGTGATTTAATTAAGGATTCTGAGAATGGAAAAGTTATCCCAGATTATCTAGGTGAGTCCAATATAATTAATTACAAAGGTCTTTATAAGACCAGAATCAGAAAAGGAGATGTGACATTGGATGAAGAAGTCAGAGTAATGCATTTGCTGGCTTCGAAGATGGAAGAGGGCCATGAACCAAGGAATGTAGATGGCATCTAGATGATGGAAAAAGGCAATGAACAGATTCTTCCCTAGATCATCCTAGAGGAATGCCATCCTGTTGAAGCTTTGATATTAATCTAGTGAGATATCTGAGTTCCGAATGGAAAGAAAATAAATTTATATTCTCTAAGCCACTAAGTTCATGGCAATTTGTTATAGCAGCATTAGGAAACTAAATCAACGTCCAAAAGAATTGATCTATACTTGGCATTTCCACTTTCTTTTCTCCTATTCTCTCTCAGTCCCTACTCCAACTAGTCATTCCTCCTCACCACTCCACTGAAAATGTTCTTGAAAAGGTCAGCAATGACATCTACATTGCCAAAACCATTAGTCAGTATTCCTGTCTTGCCTTCACAACACCTCAACAGCATCTTACACATTTGATCACACCATTTTTAAAACATCTTCTTTCTGTGGCTTCCAGGACACAGCTGTCTCCTGGTTTCCCTTCTCCTGCTTCTCACTCTCCTATGAAAGATCCTCCTTCTCTTACAACTTCTAAACATCAGTGGGCTTCAGGGAGCAGTCTTGCAACCTCTTCTCCATCTACAACATCCTCCCTAAGCATTCTCGTTAATTGCCATAAATTTGAATATTATGTGTAGCCTAATAACTCCTAAACAGAGAGCTTCAGGTATACAACTGCCAAAATGATATCTCTTACATTTCTTCTAGGCTTTTCAACCCTAACATGTTTATAAGCAAATTGTCAGTTATTTTTCCTGTTCTTCAACATGTTTCTCCCATCTTCCCCATCTCAATAAAGGGCACCACCATTCACTGAGTTTCTCAAGCAAAAACTCAGGGGCATCTTTACTCCTTTGTTTCTTGTACACTTCGTATTAGAAGATCCCTTTGTGGAGGGACGATTAACTACCACCAGAGTTTGTGTTTCAGATTTCTGCTTTTTGTTAGGCTACAGAAACTACAACAGAACAAGTAAGATCTGTAGGACATTTTCAAATGATCTAATATATATATATATTTGCAATTTCTGAATGATGGGAGAAAAATGATAGGACAGAATAAATATTTGAAAACATAGTATCTAAGAAATTTCCAAAATTCATATAAAAGACATAAAGACATTAATCCACAGATCCAAGAATCTCAATGAAATTCATACAGAATAAATACAATAAAACAAACCATGCTCAATCAAGCTACTGAAAATCAAAGACTAAAGAAAAAAATCTTAAAAGCAACCATAGCTACAGATATACAATAAATAAAGGAGAAAAATACAAATGATGTCTAATTTCTCAAAGGCATTAATAGTGTGGAAGCGTTTCATTGATTCAAAAATGAGTTTGGTTGCACCCGTGCAAACAGGCTGAATTTAGCATGGCTTACTAGGTCTTCTATGTTCTGACCCCAGATTTCCTCTCCAGCTTCATATTCTACCTCTTTTCTTTCTCTCCCTATGCTTTGGCTATATTGGTCTTAGGAGACATGTAAAACACACATCACCTTAGGGCCTTTGTGCTTGCTCTTTCCTTTACTGGGAGGTTTACATTATACACTGCCTCATTTTCTAAGTTCTGTGCTCAAAGTTTACCTCCTCAGAAAGAAACTCTTTTGACTATCCTGTCTATAGGAAAATCTTCACTCTCTATCCCCTTACCCTGCTTTATTTTTCTTCATAGCCCTTATCACCTCCTGATATTACCTAACATCATCTTTGTTTTTGCTGCCTCTCCCACTAAATTGTAAAGGCAGGGACGTGGTATGTCTTGTGTACCAAGAAATCACTAGCACCTATAATAGTTCCTTCTGATCACCTGAGATCACACTTCCAGAATGATCTGATGACTAACGTGTTATGCTGGTAATAGACATAATGCTCTATCAATGTAGGAGAGGGTGATTCTTTCAAGACAAAATTTTGTGCAAGTGATAGTGAAAAAGTTCAGAGTCAAAAAGATTGGTTGTAAAATCAGGAACCAAGATCCAAAGCTTTCCAAATATCAAATTTTATGCTTTTAATACCATGATTATTTGAGGAACTGTGACAGAAAAAAATTTAATATAGATAGAGCAAATTGCTTAAATTTTTGGAAAAGTAAGCATTTCCCCATTTCAACAACATATCCTCATATTCTGAACTTGAAACAAATAACAAAGAGTGTCTGCACTTTAGCTCAGGGCACGAGCAGGGTAGCATGAGTTTGGGGTTGGAAATGCAGTGGTCAAGGTTATCTACGGAATCTACATGGTGAACAAAAGATGGAGTGGAAGGACCTTCAAAGGAGTAGATCCCTTCCAAGGAATGCAGTCAATTTCTCACATCCAATAAGAGACACTCCATAATCACCCAGTATTTGGAAAACTATCTCCCCAAAAAATGGGAGGACTCCACCCCCAAATATCTCATTTTATTTTCTCCCAAATATTCTATTTTATAATGCAACTTTTTTGCACAAACATTTATGAAAAGGAAAAGTGAAATAATGAAAAAGATATATATACCACAAGCATCAAAAGATTATGCCTGATTTATCTGTGCATACATACTTCTTTGTACTTTTCTAACATTTTCCAAATATTTTATATTAAAATGAATGTATTTCAAACAAGTGCTGTAGTTGAAGAGCCACAATACTGGGACAATTTAATGCTTTTGAAAAAAACTGGCCATTCACTTAGATTATTATTTTTTTTCTGAGTCTTCCACTTTCATCTGACTTGCAATTTTGAGGAAAATATCATGGAAATTTGGGGAAAAAACTCATTATTTTATGTAAATTTTTCAAATACAAATTTATCTTCTCTCTAAGAAATTTCCTTTACTTTTACCTTTATGGCCACTCTGCTTCATTTTCTTCAAATCTTTGAATCATATTGTTCTATTAGTGCAGCATGTTGTACACATTCCTGGAAATAACTGATGTACTTGTCTCATAAAACACTGTGTTTTTCTTCCACAGGTGGCATTGTACCTGTGCCAGGCGTCCCTGGGTGGCCACCTTGCCTATTTAAATGTAAATTATGTTGGTATGAGAATAGAACTGCAGGCACTGTTATAACAATTCACATTACATAATACACTGATGTCTAGAAACCAAGTGCAGGAATTTTTCACTGTTTTGGGAATAAAGTTGGCATTAGCATGGGCAGAATGTCATTAATGGAGGCCATTAACTGGCCATGCCATCCAGGCAAAATATATCAACAAATTGAGGATAAATTTGGAAGATTGGTATGTTTCTAGCCAGAGCTCCAGAGCACAATTGAGAAAATAACAGATCCACAATGGAGAGTAGTTTCCTTTTGCACCTTTCTTCCTCCGATTCACATTCTATTATGTGTAAGTGACGTAATAAGTTCCCTTTTGCTGCCATTGAGTCAAAGCTCTATTGCATTTTGTTTTTATTTTTTATTTTATTTTACTTTTTTACAGAGGGAGAGAGAGGGAGGGGGAGGCAGTAAAGGGCAGAGAAAGAAGGACAGAGAGACTCTCAAGCAGGCTCCATGCCCCTGGCACGGGGCTGATCCCACAACCCTGAGACCATGACCTGAGCCAAAATCAAGAGTCAGATACCTAACTGACTGAGCCACCCAGGCGCCCTATAGTGTTTTATTTTCAAAGTTCGCCTAACCACTATTGCCATTCACAGGCTCAGTTTTATTGCCTCTCCTGTCCTTGTCCTTACGGCTTCCTGGACGAGTCTGACAGCATCTGAGCTGCATGTGAGATCTCCTTTTGATTGAATCAAAAAGTCATGTTACTTCCTCAAACTTCTTTTGGTTCTTTTTCTTTTTCTTTTTCTATTTTTTTTTCTATGTTTTTTTTCTAATTTTCTCTTTTGGTTCTTTTTCTTAACATTTCTGCTCACTAGACTCCTCCCTGACTTATTGTCTAGCTGTTTGTTCAGTTCGGTGGTCAGCATATTTCCTACGAGGTAAGAGTAAAACCAAAGGTTATATGGAAAGCTGAGATTTTGTTTAGTTTTATAATAGCATCCTTTTGAAAGAGTAAAAAGAAAGCATGGAGAGGCATTGAAAGAATGATAAATATAGGGTGCCTGGGTGGCTGTCATTGGGCATCTGCCTTCGGCTCAGGTCATGATCCCAGGGTCCTGGGATCGAGTCCCGCATCAGGCTCCCTACTCCGCGGGAAGCCTGCTTCTCCCTCTTCCACTCCCCCTACCTGTGTTCCCTCTCTCACTGTGTCTCTCTCTATCAAATAAATAAAATCTTTAAAAAAACAAAGAATGATAAATATATGTGTCTTTTTCATTATGCGTTGGGAATTAAATCCCAAATGCAATTTGTTACATGTTAATGGTAAGGTAACTGAAAATGGATATTAAAATAAAGCTAGTTATGCTAAATATATTACTGAGTGATAAGAAATGTCCTTTTGTTAGAAAATCAATTTTTCTACACAGACATAGATTTGTTTGCTCCAGTTTTTCAGCTTTCATGAACACCTGTGAACTACACACATTAATGATTAGACAGCTGATACTGGTTTCTCTCCTGAGAAAGAGAGGTTTTACTAATTGATTAGCTTTTACACTGCATTTGTGTTTTCTTTCCTTAAAAATTTTTCTGCATTGTTTCTAAAAGATTTCTCGTTTCCAAAATGTGAAGCTTAAAATGGACAAGCCACTGTGATTTCTCGATGTGACAAAATTTCTACTTTTTCCTCACATTTCAATGATCTGATCAAGGAGTATGGGGCTCCTTGAATAAGATAATAGGATGTTTGTTGGCCATGAAAGCTAACTGGAAAAATAGAAGATACTAGCATGAAATTATGAGAAATTTGAATTTTAGTGGTGACAATACCACTAAAAAAGAAAAATTATAAAGGCAAAGAGTTAAAACTGATGTCTTATGTGTAAAACACTTTTTCTCAGTTGGAGACTCTGAAACACGATTTATCCTCTATACTATATTATGACACATAGGGCTTGGGAAAATAATTTAATCAATTTAGTCTCAATTCCATAGAAATTCTCTTACCTTGACCTTAATTATGAATTAACTGTGTATATTCCATGTTTTACTTACACACTAGACTAATGATGATCTTAAAGATCTGTCTAACTTTTTGTAGGCTTCATAAGAAGCTTTTTTCTAGAAACCTATTGCCAAAGTTTAGCTTAATTTGTACTTTGGAAAATAGAGAGTGGTTTTATCCAAAAAGTCTCCCTAAATAAACTTCACTATTTTCTAAACCTACCTTTTCCATCCTGTAAACTAAAGATAAATGTGTAAGTGCTAAGAACAGAATGTCTGGTTGTTGCTTTTTTAACATATACTGTATATAGAGAAAAAATTTCAAAGTGCCACATCAGTTAATCAAATGACTAATTCCCCCGTTATGTATGTAGTGTTAGCAAAAAGTCATTAGCTGGTGCACATTTGGCTGGGGATCTGCAGTGTTGGTTATAATCCATATCTTGGTTATGACATGAATTCTGTTAAGAATGAGAGGAGCCAAAAATCATCAAGTGGAGTGGCTAGTCCCATAAGCAAAAGACAGGTTGATGTGATTGATACAAAATGCCCTTTCCACTCTAACCCTATACCTATTTAGAAAGCCCTTTGTTTAATCCTGTATTGCCCGAGGGTACAGGCAATAGGTCAAGTTTAATAAGGAGCCCACTTCCAATTTGTAATGCCCTCTTAAACGGCAAAATAGTGTCATAGAACTCTAGGCAGAAGGTCAGGAAATCTGGGATTAATCAAGGCATTTCAAGCCCACAAGCTTTTATCAAGTGCTGACCATCTGAAGATACATGTGTTCAGGAAAGCACGCTGTGATGAAGCATGTCCTTTAACCATGAAGCGCTTCCACTAGTCAGTAGGAACTGATAAAATTTTCCTTAACCTTTCAGTGCCTCGGTTTTAAAAGTGGAAACAGTTAGATCTCCTCTAGCATATTTCACATACATATTGTAATGCCCATCAGACTTACAAATGAGAATAAAAGCATCTAGTCTTAGAAAGATCACATCCCACAAGAATAAAACCCAAGTTGGTCTCAATATGTACTTTAATCCACATTCTTTTGGCCTTAAATGCTGCTATAGTGATGACAACCAAAATAAATGGACCATTGGCTGATGCTTCCTGCATTTTATTTTTCTAAAAATGATTTCTTGATCACTTATGTTTGTGTACAGTAATTTTGTTCCTATGAAAATGTATTTAAAAAAAAGAAAATGTATGAGAGACCTATTATGTATAAAAAGAGTAAGGAGAAGTGGAAAGATTCTATGAAAGCCACAATGAAGAATCTTTACTGAGAAGTGAAGCACACTTTAGAATACATCTAAGCAGTAATCAAGGTAGGTTATATAGGAAATACATGTTACAAAATGAAAATAAAATTTGAGGAAAATTAGGGAGAGTGAGGGGGAAATGAGAAAGAAACAAAGAAAGGAATTCATTAATATGATGATTTTTTCTGCTACATCTCTTTTTCAATCCTTTTCCCCCAAGCTTCTTAGGAAGAAGCTAAACTGTGGGCAAAATAAGGGGCTGTCTCCATGGTGTGATTGAAGAAGACATTAAAGAAAAAAACCTATAAATCAAAAATCTCTCTCTTCCACTGGTCTGCCACAGTATCTTTATGTTGATATAAAGTAATTATAATAATAATGAGATTAAGGCTATTTAGGGACTTTATTAAAATACTCTTCTCTGTAAGGCACTGTACATGAAGTCATTATCAAACACTTATGTAAGCCTGTATAATACTGGGCAAGTAGCCTTGTGAAGAAGCTAAAGGGAAGTGGACAGCAGATTTTTTTTTAATTTTTTATTGTTATGTTAATCACCATATATTACATCATTAGTTTTTGATGCAGTGTTCCATGATTCATTGTTTGTTCATAACACCCAGTGCTCCATGCAGAACGTGCCCTCCTCAATACCCATCACCAGGCTAACCCATCCCCCTATCCCCCTCCCCTCTAGAACCCTCAGTTTGTTTTTCAGAGTCCATCATCTCTCATGGTTCATCTCCCCCTCTGACATACTCCCCTTTTCTTCCTCTCCTGTTATCTTCTTCTTTTTCTTTTTTCTTATAATATGTTGCATTATTTGTTTCAGAAGTACAGATCTGTGATTCAACAGTCTTGCACAATTCACAGCGCTCACCGTAGCACATACCCTCCCCAATGTCTATCACCCAACCACCCCATCCCTCCCACCCCCAACCATTCCAGTAACACTCAGTTTGTTTCCTGAGATTAAGAATTCCTCATATCAGTGAGGTCATGTGATATATGTCTTTCTCTGATTGACTTATTTCACTCAGCATAACACCCTCCAGTTCCATCCACGTCGTTGCAAATGGCAAGATCTCATTCCTTTTGATGGCTGCATAATATTCCATTGTGTATATATACCACATCTTCTTTATCCATTCATCTGTCGATGGGCATCTTGGCTCTTTCCACAGTTTGGCTATTGTGGACATTGCTGCTATAAACATTGGGGTACACGTACCCCTTCGGGTCCCTACATTTGTATCTTTGTGGTAAATACCCAGTAGTGCAATTGCTGGATCGAACGGTAGCTCTAATTTCAACTGTTTGAGGAACCTCCATACTGTTTTCCAGAGTGGTTGCACCAGCTTGCATGGACAGCAGATTTTGATAGTGGAGAGGGATTTAGGGAGGTGGCACCTGAATGGGAAAATCTGGATGGAGTTATTCAGTAAGGGAACTAGACCATCAATAGCACCATGAGGAACCTGAGACTCTGGGCTGTAAAATGCTAGATTTGAAGAGCAATTATGAGCAGATGGATGAGGAAGCTTGTCAATATATTACTGTTTCACAAAATTCCTTAAAGCCTGTCCTCCCATAAATGTTTACTTCAGGGAAATAGCTCTGTTCTTTAAAATCTCCCATGTATGATTGTTCAACTTTCCCTAAGATTCTTTTATTTAAAATCTTATTTATTTATTTATATGTTTAGAGAGTGAACATGAGTGGAGGGAGGAGCAGAGGGAGAGAGAGAATCTCAAGCAGACTCCATGCAGACCCCAGGTTCGATCCCACAACCCTGAGATCATGGCCTGAACCAAAACCAAGAGTCAGACGCTCAACTGACTGAGCCACCCAGGTGCCCCAACTTTCCATAAGATTTTATGCAAAAGTGATATTCTTATTTAGCAGTTTGATTTTTTTCAAAGACTCCTTCATTCATTTATTCATTCATCATTTGGTATCAGATTTTTATTGAGTGCCTAAGAGTAAAGAAAGGCTTTACCGTGTTCTGAAGATAAAACAGTAAACAATAAAAAAGAAGCTGCTTCCCACATGGGGTTTATGGTCTAGTGGAGACAAACTAGTAAACAGGCTAATGAAAGAGCAAATGATAAGATATAGAGATGAAATCCCACGTGTGGAGAGACTGCAGAGGCGGACCACCAGGTCAGCTGCAGAAGGGACTGAAAGGCTTCCTGAGGGCAGCTGCATGTCAGTTAAGTTCTAAAAATGTATAAAAGGCAAAAAGAGAGAGAGAAAGAGAGTTGAGTGTTCCAGGCAGAGAAAACATTATGTGTGAAGACCAACAACAAGAGAAAGCTCAGCACAATTAGTGGAAGCCGTCACTTTGTCTGGTGTACAGAGTTGAAGGTGTAGAGTGTTCAGAGATGACACTAGGCTGGAGGTCGGGTTCCAGAACACGAAGAGCCTCACAAGCCATGCTAAGCAGGGGGTTTGGACTTTAAAGAGCCCTGGGGAGCCAATGAGGGAGAATTGGACACAGCAGGGTATGGAGTCAGGCTGATATATAACAAGAACTCAATAAATACCACTAGAATGAATGTGATTATGAGCAAAAGAAAAATGATACAAGCAAAAAGACAATCTTGGAGAAGGTAAGTAGACAGGTGAAGCTGCCTTAAGAGAAGCTAATTTTAGAAAAATTGAGGGAGTAAAAGAAAATAAGAAAATAGAATGAGAGTCAACAGGCTTAAAGGTGGTAGGTGTGTGTGCTACTATCAATAGGAAACACAACATGCTTATGTGCTGAAAATAAGGCTTCAGAATAACAGTCAGGAGGAGAGAAAGGGGACACCCTTGAATAAGACAAAGAAAATTTCTTCCTCTGAGATTTGAAGAAAGTAGTAGGATTGGTAAGGATATAAGTATCATGGGAGGAGGGGCTGGGCAACGGGAGGGCGCATTTTCATGACTTCTGTTTTCTCTAGGAAGTAAAAGACAAAGTCACTGATTAAAAGTAAAGGCCTGGAGCAACACACATTGAGGAAAGGGGTAGGATTTGCAGTATCTGCTTCGGAGAAACAAAGTTGATTAGAATGGGGAGGAAAAGTATTGCTAAGGAGAATATGGGCTCAGTTAGGGTTGGAAACCAATTTCTAACTGTTGATTCTCTCAGGAAAGGGCAGAGTTTGAAGACACCAACTTTTTGAGACTATCCATGGGGGAAGTTCATAAAACATAGTCCTGGGGCCAAGCTAGGGTATTCAAAATATTGGATAATCAGTTTAAGCATAACAACTCTTGGAGATTAGCTTGAAGCTAGCAGATGAAGCTGGTAAAAATAAGCAGAGATGCCAAAACTGGAAACAGGGCAAACACAGATGGAATGAGGAGGCAAAGGGTCATAGCCTGAGCAGTACAGGAGAGAACAAAGCCTGTGGGCAGTAGAGGCTTGACTCAGGAGAATGCATTGTTTGCTGCTACATTCATTTTCCTGTGGTTCGGTGAGTTCCAGCTAAGTCCAGACAGGACATTTATAAGGGTATGCATGGATTCAGGGTATACGATTTTCTCTAGCAATTTCTATGGCCCTGGAGTAGGAACAAAGAAATCAAAGAGGTGCAATAACTCGAGATTTCATATTAGCTGAACAGGAATGTTGGAAAATGAACTAACACAACGATCCAGACAAGACTTTTTTAAAAAAAATAGTGTTGGCAGAAGTTTGCTGATAGACCAAAGAATAGGGGACTGAATGGCTGTGGACGAGTGAAAGAAAGGGAGTGAAAAAGTGGTTGTATCTCCTGAAAAGGCAACGCCATGTCCCAAAACAGTTTTTCAAATCAATTCTGGAAATGAGTAACATGTAACCTGCAATTAAGTTTCTGCTGTACATGAGCAGTTAGAATAATGAAGAAGATGGAAAAAGAGAATATGATGCTTCTTCCCGAATATTTTCCAGTTCATCAAAAAAGAAAAGAATGTTAATGCTACGCGAAATAAGTCAATCAGAGAAAAGGCGATTATCATATGATCTCACTCATATGTGGAATTTTAGAAACAAAACAGAGGATCCTAAGTGAAGGGAGGGAAAAATAAAACAAGATGAAATCAGAGAGGGAGACAAACCATAAGAAACTCTTCATCATAGGAAACAAACGGAGGGTTGCTGGAGGGGAGGGTGGTGAGGGGGATGGGGTAACTGGGTGATGGGCGTTAAGGAGGGCACGTGATGAAATGAGCACTGGGTTTTATATAAGACTGATGAATCACTGAACTCTACCTCTGAAACTAATAATACACTGTTAGTTTGAATTTAACATATCAACTATAGTTGAATTTAAATTTAAAAAAAAAAAGAAAGGAAAGAATGCCAGGCTATGAAAAACATCAAATCATACGTATTTTCAGTGAGCATCTGGAAGAGTATGTTTAGGGCAGAAAGTGAGAATGTTTCACAAATAAAACAGAGACATCTCAATTTAGGTCCTTCTACATGAATGGTTGTCCTTTCTCACTAACCCTTGAGGTATTACAGACCTGAGATGCAAATCAGAAATTAACTATCATTTTGATGGTACTTTGCTGTCCACAGCTCAATTTGCCTTCTCCTACGTTCAGTGACCCTCAGGGTAACCCTGTGGGAGAGAAACAACGTCACCTCCTTCCCCATTATATAGAAGTAGAAACTAGCACTAAGCAGATCCCTTAAGCAGAGGTTCTTCTGGCTCTAAAGCCCAAACTTCTTCCCTAATGCCACACATAATGAGCAAGACAAGCTTTACATCTCCCTATCAAGATGGAGAAAAACACAGAGATTTCCTGTCAGGCGGAAACATCAGCTGCTAACTTCAGACCCTGTATGAATAAGTGGTGAGAATAATACTTTTGGTTTCCTGGTGTCATGCATGAATAAATCTATAGTATTTAATAAGTTATGAAACTACATTGCTATTATGAGGAAATGTTATCTCTTTTATCACTCAATAATTTGTGTAAGCATAAATCTATAGACTTGGCAGAATTCATAATGACCCTATATGCCCATAACTAAGGCTCAGTTGCTGTTTATTACTTATAAGAGATTCCTTGCTGCTTTTCTATTATGTCATTTAAAATATTGATCTTATGTTATTACCCATATGATCATGAATCAAGCTCTGTGTGTTTACCTGCTGCAGCTGAAGACACTGATCTAACAGTATCATAACATGGAATTTAAAGTATTACAACTCCCTAAGGAAATTTGCTGAAACCAGTTGGACCTACTTTGAATTATTTGTTTGGTTAATTATCAATGGCTCCAAAATGGGCCACTGTAAAAGCTTTCTCAGTAAATTGCTTTCAAAGCCTTGGGCAGTTGGTAGACATTATCCTCCTCTTACACTCCACACAAGGTTCTCTTTGTTTATTGCCCTGTGCGTTACACACATCCTTGCACTTTTCACTAATGGTTTGTATGCAGCCTTCGTTCATGATCAGACTGCCCCGATAACTTAATAGTCTTCCAGTCCTCTTAGAAGGGGTTTGAAATTGGAATGCAAGATCTTTATCATCGTAATAAACATACCCATCAGGTCACTATGGATGAAGAAGTTAAACGTGCAAGTCTCCAAGTCCTTATTACCCAATATCTTTCTTCAGGCTTCCAGGGCCAGACTGACATTACCACATCATATGGCTGTTGCGTCCCTTATTATCTTATTATCTTCTCTTAATATCCTCAGCAATTAAGATCTTATCCAGTGTGTCTGGAGGAAAGGTGACCTGGATAAAACTTCCGAAGATGTTATCTGATGCAGGCAGTGAAGCTCTGATGAATATCCTGATGAAAAGATAACATTGACCAAAAGATATTGTCTTTGTTCCAGGAAGAAGATGGACTGTTTGGATTTTTATTTCATGTTCTGTTTTTAATGTATGTGAAGTGATTTGCGCTGTGTCAGCCCATCTAGTTGGAACTATAATTTTCAGAATTCCTTTCCAAGTTCTGAGTTCCTGTGAACCACAAGAGCTCTTTGGGGTGATAGCTGAAAGGTGGAAAGAAGCAGCAGCCGTATCCTTTTACAGTGCAAAGGCTGGTGCAAGCCATGGGGTGTTGTTGCAACTGGGGTGCATTGTTTCGGCTCTGCTGGCTCACCCTAAGTGGACCTCAGCCAGACTGCAGCAATTCCAGTAACCCCTGGCTCTCCTCCTTTGGCTTCCCCCAATCCCAGCGGTGTCTGCAGCTCCTGTGGCAACAATAGCACTTGCTCTTCCAACTCACGCTGGGTTTCCTCCAATTTCTCTGACTTTTGGGCCAGCTCCCAGGGTTGGGCCCATGGTGAAGGACACCAGCCTCACACTCAAGTCACCAGCAGCGTTGATGTTGAGGCTTGGCAGTGGCAAGAGACCTAAACGGGTTCCAGCTTCCCTCATGGGCACAAATTTGTCCTGTCCTTCACCAGCTTCACCATCTTTCCTCCCCAGTGGCCTCCCCCGGTGACCTCAGGCTCAGCATCCAATGTAGAAAAACAGCTTATATAAACTCTATAACTAGTTCCTACAAATGCGTAAGGTCAGATCCCTGTGATAGCCCCCCAAGTCTTTGATATCCCTAGTGGCTCTGTTTCTCCAATCCAAACTTAAATAAAATTTGCATATCTGTTATACTCAGGGGGATAGTATCTACCAAAATATGCTTCAACAACCTATCTCATGTAACCCACTAAAATTTGGAGCAGTAGGGGAGAAAATCCCACATTTATTGTTTTAGATTGATATTTTGTAGCTTCTATCCTTTTAAGTAATTTTATTTTTAAAACAGTTTTCCATGGGAAAGCTACAAATAATATGAAATTATTAGGAACTTAAGATTACCTCCAGTAGACCGTTCTGAAAGCCACATTCACACAAAAATTAATTCAGTTAAAAGAGAACAATGTTCTTAATTAGGACATGGATGGGTTTTGTAATCCAAACCATTGAAAAAAATTTCTGATTCTGACATCATAAAGAATCAATTCTTCTTATTTTTGGGAAAATAAGAGAACTCATTAAAGTCATTCCAAGGACTGGAAGACTATTTAAGTTGTCAGGGAAATATCTTGTAGTGAAGACACTTCCTGTAGGTAAGTGAAACCAGCAACAGAGCTAAAAAATTATTTATGAATATGAATGTTCTCCCCAATACATTTCCCCCATAGAAGCTACTAATTTAATTTATATCACATAATTTTTTAACACAAAGAAAGTTCTATGTAATGTCTGGGTTAAAATTTTAGATTAACGGACAAGCTCGCACAGGTGCCCCAGTGACTACAATATAAGCAGAGTTCCAAGGACAATGGCCTTTGCAAAAGGATGGGATTACTTCAGTAGAGGAATGAAGAAACACATTTCAGAAGAGGTGGTTACTCTTGAAAGGTAAATGAAGTTTCAAAATGTAAAAATGGATCCACAGATATTGGCAACAAAAGGAGAAAGGTGCTGAAGTGCAAAAACTCAGTCTGCTTAAAAAAAAGCATGAGAGCATCTGAACTAAAATATATACATAGAGGGGAACAATAAGAGGTAAATCTGGGAAGTAGGTTGCAGCATATTATGGACTAGAGAGCCCTGAATGCCAAACTAAAAAGGGTTTTTGGGTTTTTTTTTTACCTTATTTTATTGGAATAAGTATCTCAAGAAAGCACCTCCTAAGAGAGCATTCTGGAGAAAACTACTGACTTGGAAGTTTTATCTAACAATACTGTGTGGGTTGAAGCAGATAGTGTAAAGGTAAGAGTTGTGGGGACCACTTCAAAGACAACATGGACAGAACAAAAATAATGAGGACCTGGAAATTCACCCTAAGTATGAAGAGCAACTATTTTATTATAAATTTGGGGGAGGTTAGAAGGAAGAAAAATGAAGTTTGGGGGACAGGTTCATATTAAATAGAAAGTAAGGTCAGTTTTGAGAAGGATTTTGAGTTTGCAAGAATTTGTTTACTTGTTTTTATGGAAGTATAGCTGACAGGCGATGTTACATTAGTTTCAGGTGTACAACGCAGCAATTGGACAAGTCTGTACGTTCCTCTATGCTCACCACAAGGGGAGCTACCATCTGTCATCATACAACACTATTACAATACCATTGACTCCGTTCCTTATGCTGTACCCTTTATGCCTGTGATTTATTCATTCCACAACTGGAAACCTGAATCTCCTACTTCCCTTCACCCATTTTGACCAAGTCCTACCCCATCCCCTCTGGCAACCATCTGTTTATTCTCTGTATTTATGCATCTGTTTCTACTAATTTGTTTGTCTGTTTATTCATTTGTTTTGGTTTTGGATTCCACATATAAGTGAAATCATATGGTTTTTGTCTTTCTCTGTCTGACTTATTTCACGCAGCATCATACTCTCTAGGTCCATCCAAGTTGTCACAGGTGGCAAGATTTTGAGGTTACAACTTAAGGAAAATAGAAAGGGTTGATGAATCAGTGTCTATGGTAGCATTTGTCCATCAGCCTTATAGTTCCAGTCATTGTCCTGTCTGCTCTGCTTCATCCATATTGTTCCCATTGGAACTGCCCAACTAGTCTATCACAAATATGCCTCCTTGGCCCAGATCTGGGCACCAGACTCCAGTATAACCAATCAGAACATCCACCTAGAATTTCTGGAACTGGGCCATAAAAGTCAGTGTCTTTCTAGTAATCTGGGTTTTACGACAGAAACCAGAATGCCATGTCCTACTGGCCCTTCACTGTGTTTCCCATATGTTTCCTACCATACAGAGCACATGTGATCTGCACCAAAAAAAAAAAAAAAAAAAGGTAAATGGATTCCTAAAGAAGATAATAAACACACGATGGAGAGAGATGGAATGTAATCCCCTGATTCCAGGTGTTACTGAGGACCTGTTCTATTCCCATCCTTTTATTCTCTGAGACATCCCAGAAAGATTTTAACAAATTCCTCCGATGGCTTCAGCTACTTCAAGCTGTTTTTCTGACACTTGCAATAAGACGGTTGTAAGTAATAAAAATTGTTTCATTGGAGAAGCAGCAATAGAGCTGACTAGGAAGACATCTAAACACTACCAGACACTGTCAAGTCACAGGACCCAAAAGAAGTTGCAGAAGATAAATGGTACCAGTGTCCATTGGCTTGGTGTGCAAGTTTCTGCAGAAGCATTCTGTAGCCCAGGGATAGATGAGGAGAAGGCAGCCTCTTGAACTGATCAAAGTATGTGATTTTAATTGTAAAAGAACTCATTGGAAGAGCAGCATGACACAAGGTTAGTGATACTGACAAACGTGATTAAAACTCAGGGTAAAGTGTCTCTCAAAGGGAATGATGAAATCCATTAGTGATACCTGCCCTGATCAGAGGAATAGGAGGCACAAGCATGATTTTTAATACATTCCCTTTCTCCTCTTCAGGCTCTAAATTTATACTCCATGACTCTTTTAGTAAAACCAAATTAATGTAACAGTCCAAGTCGACAGTAAAGAAACTGATCCAAAATCACTGAGCAAAACTAAGAGTGTTGTTGTTTATTTTGTTTGTTTGTTTGTTTGTTTACAAAAAAAAACAGATGTCCAGGAGACAAAACTAGGTGGTATATCTTAGAGATAAGATGCTATAAGAAATAGTCACAGAAAGAAATGAAAAAGTCTGCCCTTATGTCCTAGGAATTAAAAAATAGGCTGAAAAGAGAATTAAGTACATATTGTGTACAATTTACATAGTGTAAAATAAAAGAGTAACCAAAAATACCAAAATTTTGTGGTTTCCATTTTATGTTTCCTGTTCGGTAAGATTTTGAAGTGGGAATAGTTGCTGTTGGTTACCCCACTCAAATCCTCTCACTCTCATCGTTTCAATACCTGCAATCTGTACTTCCAGCGGCCTACACCTGTGTTTTGTTGCTTATATATTTTATCTGGCTACCAAAGCCACTGTGGCCTAAGAATTCACACCCCCAGGAGCATCCCTCAACCAATGACAGAAGGGAGTTTGGTGTGTAAATATTCCAGCCTGCTCTCCCCACCTGGTGGTAACTCTATAATACACCCAGATTTTCTCATTAGAGCAAAATGTGGTTTTGGCCAGTAACAACCTGCTTCCTAATGAACTTGTGATTGGCTGCTTTTTTTCCCTCTTTCATTTTACTTCTCTCTACTGACATTTCCTGAAATTTTTTCTCAGATAAGTAATTTGAACTTGAATACTTGTTTCAGGATTTGCTTCTGGGGTTATGCAAACTACCAAAAAATTCAGGGTAGAGTCAGAGAATAGTGTTGAATCATCACTCTGGGACTTCTTTTCTGAGAGTTCAAGATTTGAACAGTTTTATTCTCTGGGCTAAGAGAAGTGTCAGTTCTTTAATTTTAGGTAGTGAAAAGGTATGTAAGATCTTTGCAGTATTAAGGCTTATACAAAATTAAATAGGCTATGAGAAGAGGGTTAATATTTTATAAGAAAGATTTTCTTAAATCTACAAATGCAGGTTCCTAATCATTGCTGTGAAAGTACCTGTATGTCAAGTGAAAAGCTGCTTTGGTAAGTTGAGCCTAAAACATTGTTTAAGAGCCATAAACAATATACAATATCATAACTTTGGATTGTACAGTTGACCCTTCAACATGGGCTTGAACTTCATGGGTCCACTTACGCATCCATTTTTTTTTTCAATTAAAACAGTACAGTATAGGTAATGTACTTTCTCTTATAATCTTCTCAATAACATTTTCTTTTCTCTAACTTACTTTAAGAATACAGTATATAATACATATAACATTAAAAATATGTGTTGGGGCACGTGGGTGGTTCAATCAGTTAAGCATCTGCTTTCAGCTCAGGTCATGATCCTGGAGTCCTGGGATCAAGCCCTGCATTGGGCTTCCTGCTCAGCAGGGAATCTGCTTCTCCCTCTCCCTCTGCCCCTCCCTGCCACGCATTCTCTCTCTCAAATAAATAAATAATATTTTTAAAAATATATATGTTAACCGACTGTTATGTTATTATAACAGTAAGGCTTTACAGTCAATGGCAGGCTATTAGTAGTTAAGTTTTTGAGAAGTCAAATATTATACACAATTTTCAAATGGGTGGAGATTGGCATCCCTAACCCCCCACATTGTTCGGGCATTGACTATATTAACTTGTAACAATTTAGGAAGTAGCTAAGAAAGAGTACTAATGTAAGTTGCTACAATAACTCCCACAGTTGAATGGTTTCACACAACTAAAATTTAATTTCACACTCTTAGTATCCAATGCAAGTGTTCCAAGTCCAGGCTAGCAGGAGAGCCTTTCCCACCCAGTCAGCCAGGAGTCTACTTAACTTCTACTTATGTTACTCCAGGGGTCTTCCCCACCCAGCCAGCCAGAAATGGAACAGGGCAGAAGGAGTGAATCCTGGGAAAGATTTATGGGGCAAGCCTAGAGAAATAGTTTATTTCTCTCATTCCACTGACTATGTCTCAGTCACATGACTGCAAGAGGGGGTGGAGCAGGGAAGCACTACCACTGGGAAAATGGGCGGATATTTCCCAATGACCACTCTGCACATGGAAGAGAGAGTACTCATTTTTGGCAAATAGCCATCTCTTCCACAACAAATATTTCTTTTCCTTATGCAAAATGAATATGCTAAATAAATTAATAATATAAACAAATTACAACTAAATGTTAAGTCAAACCATTTTCAAGAAGTAGGGGAGGGTGCCTGGGTGGCTCAGTTGTTTAAGTGTCTGCCTTCGGCTCAGATCGTGATCCCAGGGTCCTGGGATTGAGTCCCACATGGGGCTCCTTGACCAGCAGGGAGTCTGCTTGTCCCTCTCCCTCTGCTGCTCCCCCTGTTTGTGCTCTGTGTGTGTGTGTGTGTGTGTGTGTGTGTGTGTGTGTGAGACAAATAAATAAAATCTTAAAAAAAATTAAGGGAAAATGTATGAATATATCAAAAATTCATATTCTTAATAAAATAATTCTTACCTACTTATTAAAATTTCTCTCCTTAAATTTATGCCAAAAAGCACACCTAAGTTTTCAAAACAATAAAAATATTTTCTAAATTTTCAAAATAAAGTTTATTTAAGTTCAATCTCTGTAATGGAAAGTGCTAATATTTCAGTCACTTTAAAAAATAATCCATAATTGAAACATTTCATTTGTTTATATTGGTCTTCTCCTATACCACTTACTTAAAATTCAGGTAACTTGTACAATGAAATCTAAGAAATTCTTACATTGTTTCTGTCACATAATTGTATATTCTTCCTGGGGAAATATCAAGAGCATTTCAGAACCGCCCCCTTTTTTTTCTGAATAAAACTGTATTTATTTTCTCTGACCCGTGGAGATAAATGCAAGGAGGCAGAGATTATAGAAAATTTAAAGATCAAAACTTAAGAGTCAGATAAGCATATGGTCGCATTATCAGAAGTTGGAATAAATGGGGTGCCTGGGTGGCTCAGTTGGTTAAGCAACGGCCTTTGCCTCAGGTCATGATCCTGGAGTCCAGGGATAAAGTCCCACATCGGGCTCCCTGCTCAGCAGGGAGTCTGCTTCTCCCTCTGACCTTCTTCCCTCTCATGCTCTCTCTCTCCCATTTTCTCTCTCTCTCTCTCAATAAATAAATAAAAATTTTTATAAAAAAAGAAGTTGGGATAAATGGTTTACAAAACCAAGATTTCTGTTATGAAGTTCACTGCTATTTCCCGAGTAACAAGCTGGTCTCTGAATTATTTATTTGGCAAGAAGCATTTGCATTAACACATTCATTACAATTATCTACATGTGGTCTGTTAAGAGAGAAAGCTATGTACAAAATATATTATTCTCATTTCTTTAAACAAAATCCAACATTTGTACTGTGAACTAATTCAGAAAATATACTAGCTTAATTTTATAAAGTGGGGTCAAGCTGTGTACCGAGGTGAAGCTAAGACATTATGCTGTGTAGATTTTAAGGAAAGAAAACAGCTCTAACTCTATATTCCTGACCGATATCATGATACTTGTTAATGGAACTATTGACTTGTGATCACTGACATTGATTGAATACATATGAAATATGCACCAGTTGTTTTAAGTGCTTTTTATTCTGTCTCATACTATTGTTATCCAAAATTTATAGGAGAGGAAGCTGAGACTTAAAAAGTTAAGCATCTTGCCCAAGGTCACACCAACAGGAAGCAGGAGAGCTGAGATATGAACACAGTTCACTTGACTAGCTTCTGTGCTCTTACCTATGATGCTCTGGGACCTTCACCAAAGGTACATCACTGTTTGTTACTCAATGATAAGTACAGGTTTAAAAACAAAGAACCAATTTAATGAAAATGAGCCCAGACTTAAAAAAAAACAAACAGGAAGAAGATAGTGAAAGAAAATTAGGCACTTCTATATCAGCAATCTTACTTATTAACATGACAACTCTTAGGATGAATAACATTTTCCCTTTTAAGTGAGACAGCTAAGACCTAAACAAGTTGGTTGGTGTGTCCAGCAACATCACACAGCAAGGAAGATGCAGAGCCAAAACTCAGACCCAAGCCTTTTGACTTTATGTCACTACACCTTCTGCTGTGCTACAGAACCTTTTAGAACACATGGTCTTCTCACTGAATATTTTCTTTCATTGCTTAGCACGTAAATTTACCTACACTTCAAGTCTTGCAATATATTAAATATGTTTTTTTCATTTCCTTCTGAAACAAATCGACCAATCAAATTTAGCATTACTTTGCTAGCAGTGAATGGAGATGTTAGTCAAAATCCAAGTCTGTGTCTCCGGACTGATGGCTTCTATCAATATGATTAAAAAAAAAAAAAAAAGGATGGGGGGAGGGAAGCGTGTACAGCTCTGGAGGTTCATTTCTCCTCCTCTGATATATAATAGAAATTGGCAGCCTGTTTTAAAAGGACAAGAATAAGAAGGTGAAAAATGAAACCTTGAACAGGAAGTAAATACAGTGATTGCAAAAACAGTAATAGGTTAGAGTTATGTAACTGGCCCTAAAAGTGATTATATGTACACATGCTTCAAGAAAAAACATGCACTCAGAATGTAAGTTGGGGCAGATTATGAGGAAACCAAGCATTCTAATAGTGTGAAAGTCTGAGGAAAGAGGAGGGATGTAGTATGAATTGCCTAATAGCGACAAGAAAGATATCAAGAAATATAATATTTGTGATGGGAGAATGGGTAGAGAAGAATCTGTAACTAGGAGAAGAATTTTCAGAAGATGTAGCACCCCAAATGGCAGGAAACAGTGGCAAAATTAAAACACTTCTTTAACTGATTGGGAGAGCTTGCTTAAAAGCTGAGAGTAAACATGATCATTGCAAGGAAACTTGCAAGAGAACTAACAAGTAAAAACTTAAATAGATTCAATTTTTACAAGAATTATGAAAAATCACAGTACAGGAAATAATAACACCAAAAAAGAGAGTGATTGAGATGGAAGGGTAATTTTTAGAGACTTTTATTTTTATTCTGACATTCCAGTTTGAAATTGGGACATTTAAAAAAACAATTTTATACAGAAGTATTGTTAAAAAGGCATAACTATATAATACAAACACATTTTTATCTTCATAGCTACATCATTGTTTAATGTGATATCCAAATATGGAGAATATAGAGTAATGACTCCAACTATGACAAAAGAGAGAAAAGTCAGATAACAAGAATGAAGACTCCCTTTTTAAGACTACATATAGCATTTCCTATCAATGTGCAAACATAAAACTTGTAAAAATGTATCTCAGGTAATACTTACTTTGTCATTTTTCCAGATAATTGGGCAACAGAAATGTCATTTGATTTGTGCTTAAGTTCTTGAGAGAACCAGAAACATAATGGGCTCCAAAACACCTTAAACTGTTGGCATCGTCGTGAAAACTTCCTGCCTAATTCTGTTGGACAACAGAGACAGAGTAAGCCCTGTAATTACAACCCAGCCTGATCTATGCCTGCAGTCATGTAATTAATACTTCCTCTGTAAAGCAATGGAATAATTTAAAGAGCAGATATTTTTCAACCATGGTCTGAAAAAAAATTCTAAGAGGAGAATACATGTGCATTTTAGCTATGTACACACACTTCTGGGATTCCATTTGCTAAGAGAAATTGTAACTAGATTCTCAGAGCTTTCATTGTACCAAGAGATGGAAATGATACTTCCTTCCTGCTAACAGCTACAGTGGGGGGTAGAAGAAAGGGTGACTGGAGCCTATATTTATTCCATGAGGGTTTATGAAAATGGTAAACATAATCTCAGTCCCTGGCTACCTGAGCCACCTACTGTGGTGCCAACCACATTTGTAGAGCCTCAGCCAGAAAATCACTGCAGAAATCTGGCTCCAGAGGTTAGACTTTAACTTACATGGTGGAAATAAGACGCTACACTCCAGCAAATCTATACTGACTTCCCAAATCCATTCATGGTTTCCAATGTCCATTTGTAGAGAGGAATTCACAGTCGTGAATGTAGATCCCACAATTCAGAGACACATACACAAAAGTAGAGGACAGAGGAAGAATGAGAATGTAAACGAACAACATTTTCAACAATTGTTCCAATTTTAAATACATTGACATTATTTTCTTTTAAATAATTTGCATACATGCCCAGTGAAAGATTTATATTTCCAAAGTTCCTCTCTATCCCTAACTAAATCCAAAACAAACTTCATCTTTATCTACTTCTTTTCATCTATTTAATATTTAGAATACACAAAGAGTGGCTTCTAGGGTGCGCACAGAGTCAATGAGATGTCTGTTCCCTCTTCCTAAAACACTCTCCTGCCCTTACTCCTCACAACACTGATTAACCTTATTCTTGACAATAATGCCATCTCCAAAAAGAGATCTCTCCTGATTATTCTTCTACTTCTCCACCACATTACCCTGTCTACATCCTATACAATACCCCACCCCACAGTCTCTGAACATTTTGTTTATTGATTTATCTGCATTTGAAATATGAAGAATGCAATAAAATTCTGAGTATGAAACAAGGAAACAGCTACCATATTTGTCTTGGTCTGCTTGGGCTTCCATAATAAAAATACCACAGACTGGGCGACTGACACTGCAGACATTTATTTCTTCACAGTTCTTGAGGCTGAATAAAAGATTCTGTTTCTGGTGTGAATTCTCTTCCTGGCTTGCCACATTCTGGGCTATGTTCTCACAGGTGGAGAAAGATCTCTCTCTCTCTCTCTCTCGATTCCTCTTTTTATAAAATCACTAATCCCACCAGGAGGGCCCTACCGTCATGACCTAATCTAATCCTAATTTCCTACTAACTACCATCACATTGGTGGTTAGGGCTTCAACGTGTACACTTTGAGGCAGCTTCAAACATTCAGTTCATAAGGGTAGAATTCCAGACTTGGGGTCACCTCAACACAGTAGAAACAATAGCAAAAACAAATTGCTTGATTATTTGACTGGATGACCCTGTAACTCACATAAAGATAATCTGTTTTGTTCCAGCAGAAAAATATAGTTCTCAACTATATTTTCATTTCCAGAGCAACTTGACTTAATGCATCTTTACTCTGGTGGCTTGATTGGTTCCATTTTATATTCAGAAACTCAATTGATTGGCTCATAAATTATAGAGGCTCTTAATTCTAATTTAAGAATTATGCCAAGAAAAACATGAAATTTTAAAAATAATATATGACTCTCATGAATATTTAAAGGCAATAAGCCAGATTTACATTCTGTGAAACACAAAATAAAAACCTTAACAAAAGGACAAAATGATTGATAGAATACATCAAAACACACCATCTTTTTGGCACAGTGATTCTGAGCTCGCATACAAATATCCCCCTGTTCTGCAGGCAAGCTCACAGAAGAGGGAGTCCCTCTCCATTGGAGATCACTTTATTTTTCCATTAGAAAAGAGCAAATGGGGATTTTTAATATACTTTTGGCTTAGGAACTCTGCAATTTAATACACGTTCCAATTTGCAAAAACTGGAGACACAAAATAGGCCAATGGTCCAAGTCCAAGTAGACTCAGTTTTCTAGAGTCAAAAACTAAAGCATAGAAATGGTAAGAAAAGTCACCAAAATTACCAAGAGTAAAGAATATTTTAATTGAACATTTTATTCATTGAACTCATCATTTTTCACTTACCAGTCTCATCTCACAGATAGAATCCACTTTAAAATCATCAGAAATGTTTTTTGGAAAATTTGTTAGATTAAAAAACATAGAAGTCAACAGCAACATCATTCATTCATTTGACATTTTCTGGGTGAACACAAGCTATGTACAAAGCCCCGTACTACAAACCATGTTCAGATACCACTTAGGAAACAATAACTGTAGGTTAAAATGGGGACGTTTGCCCAGAGATTATTTTGAGGGCTCAGAGGTTAAGTTCTTAATCTTAAAGCAAAGACATTCTTAAGTGTACAAGCAAATACTCTCCAATTAGGAAAGAGAAATGTGAATATTTCAGTCAGATCACAGCAAAAGACAGCATATGCACTCCATTTGCACAGAGAGAAAAAAGCTATTAACCCAGGCTGCCTTGAATACCTTAGTAGCCTCTGCAGACAATCTTACCAAGAGGAAGAATCAGACTGAAGGGCAGTGGCAGGGTGGTAAGATTCTCTGCCAATGCATCTTGCTCTGCACCTCCTGTTTGGATAGGTTAAACCACAGAACTACTACATCAGTAGACTTATGTGATCTCATCACAATTAATATTTTCTCTTCTCTAATTTTTACACCGCTATTCTTTTATTTACCATTCTAGTTCTTGAATCTATCTTCTTCCATCTCTTCTCTAGCATATTGTTACAGTTCACTCTTTAAATAGTGAGATTCCCCTGCCTAAGAATCCCATCATCTAACTCTCAATCTCTCCTCTGAGTTCCAGATCCAAGTATCTAACTCTTTACTGGACAGCTCCTTTGAGATGTTCCTTGAGTACCAAAAGCTAAACACAACAAAAACAGAAGTCATCATCTGTAGCTTCAAAACCTGCTAGCCTAACTATTTTATTGACTACTTTGTCAATAATACCACCAACTCCGAAACACAAACCTAAAATCTGAGAGAGAGACTGACTTCTTCCTTTCCTTCATGGTCCAAAGAGAGGTCAGGTACTGTTGATTATCACTCCTCTTTCATCCCTGGCAGACTTGGTTTGAACTTTCATTATTATATTTCATTTACTTATTAAAGCAATAAGATATTATGCTAACTAAACAAGGAGGCTTGAAAAAGTGTCTATACTGGAGAAACAGACAAACAAATTCAGAATCATATATTAACCTTACTTTTAAGTGGTATCTCTCAAACTCTCTGTAGCCTTCTATTCTATCCTTGACATGGTCACAGTCTTCCCATCAAGACACTCTTCAACTAGTTTAAAACCCTCCAATCATTCCTTATTATCACTAATCCAGTAATAGATTCCTGAAAAGGATTTAAATGAATTTACAAATTTAATTTTTCTAAGAAAATTAAGGGACAAATGAATTGCAGTCCCTTTGAGACTTAAGCTCTGAAGACAGAAAAGCAAGGATGTCAAAGCTGGGTATGAACCAAAGTCAGATAATGAAGAGAATGGACTGCATCATCACCCAGAAGCCATGAACATAGGTCAAAAGAAGGAAAGGAGGAATCAGAGCAAAAACGAGCAAGCACATCAGTAAAGCAGAGCTCTGGCAGTCAGAGCCTTATAGCTATCGCATTTGATAAAGAATTAAGTCAAGGAAACTCAGAAATGATTATTAGGGGCTGGAGTGACATCATCAGTGTTCAACAACTGCTAAAGGAGGTTCTTTCAGGAGACCAAAAATATGCTCAGTATGTGTGTTCCTCAGCCTCTCCATAAGAGGTAGAGCTCTTCCCTGATTTGTACTCTTCTGCAAAATATTCTGCAAAGCCATTATCCTAAAAACTGTCTTGAACTGTAGAATTATAAACATCGGTTGCTGAGCTACCCAAAAGGCTGTGTTTCCCAGTTTTCTGGACGATGGCTAAAGCCAAAAAAAATACTAATGATCTCCAAAAGGGAAGACCCAGGTCTTGCATTTTAAGCATCCTTAAGGCCTCATAGTAAATATCCATGCTTTCTGTACATCATTCAGTATTATAGTGACATATTTTATCTACTCCATTAAATATAAATCACATTATGTCAGGGACTAAGTCTCTATATCAACATAGAACTGAAAACAAGGGTTTTTTTTACAAGGGAGGCCCTTAAAAAGGATAGTAAAGTGACAGGAAGTTTGGAGTTGGACTATAAGGGCTCATTTTACAGACAATAGTGAACTGGATTTATGTATGGGAGTGGGCAAAATTCATCTGTGACAATATGGTGATTGTATTAAGACAATCAAAATCACTGGGATTATTACCTCTGCATGAGGTAAACCAAGTAAGCAAACTTCATATGCAAACTTATTTCATCAACTGCCTTTCTAACTCGTTAAAGAAAGCCTAAATTTTGAATCCTAAAAGACTTCTAAATCCCTCTTAATAGATTCAACACTTTTATTTTTGCTATTTGCCTTCTTTGAAAGTTAACCATCGTCGACATTAAGTAGTTTTCTGAGGATCTATGCATTTGGACATAGACCATATTTGCAAGTTTGCCTTTCTTCACATGGATGTCTCTCTAAATGAGACCTGTAAAATAAGATATGATTTGCATTTATTAGAAATATTTTGGTGGTAATGACAGATACTCAGTAAGAACAAACTTTAAAGGAGACTTTTTCTTGGAAAGATATTGTAGTATCTTGTAGGACAACCAAGCTACAGGCAAAGCAGAGACCAAGAATTCAAGTAATTCCAGTGCCATCAGGACTATCCATTTCTCTTCTTTCACCCCATGGGTCACCTTCATCTCTTTCACTCCATTCGCATCCTCCCTTTCCCTCCTCTCCTCTCATTCTCTCTCCTATTAGTTCCACTGTCCCTTTCCCAGTCCCCGCCCCCACAGAGAACCCACCCTTGCCCTTCTAGCCAATGAAACATGACATGTGTCAATTTGCAACTGGTGCTTTCTTTCCATATTAAAACAGTAGCCACAATAAATGCCCTTGGCAACAAGATAATACTAGAGAAAGGATGCACTGGCCAACTGTGGCCTTATACCCATAACTAGACCAGTCAATCTGAGGCCAAGCGAATGGGGCACTCTAATTTCCCCAGTTTTAAACTAATCAACTACTGCCTAGTAAAATGGCATCTCTAGGACAATGAAGTGGAGTAAGGCACAGTTTCCAGCTGAAAAGTAGAATTTTTTAAAGAATTAAATGTGACACCTGCAGATTCAGCTGTTATATAAATGGGTATTCAGTAACTTAAGCATAAATTTCAACAGTCTCTTGTGTAAATAAAGTCCAGGCTGCTTAACAGACCTTATGCCTTGCTTTATTTCCATTGTTATTTATTTAATGTTCCCAGTGCTGTAATAAAACATTAAACAGGGGTATTTAACTTCTTTGTGTGAAGTAATTTTTTGTCTAAATGTTTTTAATAAGAAGTGGTTTTCTTTAAAGCAAATGGGATGTTCACACCACTAAATTTAAATTGACTTTTATGAGTGAGAATGATTTTCTCAACTTATTGTTGAGAACAGTGCTTCAAAGAAGGGATAACATAGCAGCTATGTATTTAATATGATAATGGCCTTATTTAAGAATATTTTTTAAAGTACAGTCATGTTAAAATCCCATCCAAATTCTATAGAATTTGTACTAACCATTTCATAAGAATTTTAAATGACGTATACTGAAATAAGATTTTTTAAGTCCATAAAAAGAGTATTACATTTTTCTGTCATATAAACATGGATCTTAGTATGATCATTATGATCCAAAAATATTTTTAAATTAAGTAAATGAAAATATTAAGTAAATGATTACCATAAAAACAGGGTTTTTTAAAATCAGAAATTAAATATCGTTTACCATTTTCTACTTTGTCCATAAAACTCACACTCGAAAAATATAGGGCTTTCAATCTTTTTCCTTAATTGTCCTCAATAAGGGAGAGGGAGCTATTTGGCCAGGCTCCATGGGCCCCTACATGTACTTGTGAATAAAAGCTGTGAAATCCTTTGAATCTATATCGGAAGAAAACACCCTTCTGCCGCAGACTCGTCCTAAAAAGAAAACAGGAGACAAAGAATGGGGCAGGAATTTCCTGTCTAGTCTGTCTTTCACTGTTTTTTTAGACAGAATCCAGTTCAAGGGCTATTGGTTGATGACACCAATATAATAAACTGAGTAAAGACCTCTGTGTGAGCTGCCTACCACATCTGCTACAGGTTGTTTGGACCCCTTTGCTTAACAGACTTGGAAACACTGGCAAAGAAAAGGCTCTTTCGAGAAACTATAGACTCAAAGAGTTTTAACTTCTTAACCTTCTTTATCAAACTATAGGGAATAGGAAGTAAGGAGAGATGGAAAAGAATGTGCAAAGTCTCATCGCCATCATCAAAGCTATGTCAGGGGTTATTATTAAAATACCCAAGGGGTGCCCGGGTGGCTCAGTCAGTTAAGCATTGGATCCTTGGTTTGGTGATTCAGGTCATGATCTCATGGGTTGTGGGATAGAGCCCTGCCATGGGCTCTCCACTCAGCACTCCACAGGAAGTTGGCTTGAGTCCGTCTGCTCCTCCCCCTGCTCACGCACTCTCTCTCTTTCTCTCAAATAAATAAATCTTTTAAAAAAATAAAATAAAAGACCTGAGAGAGAGACAGAAAAGAAGTTAAATAGATAGATAATTGAACCCTTTGTCCCTACTCCCCCCCACAAAAAAAAAAGAGCCGACGGTATAGGGAAGAAAAGGAGTGAAAGCAGAAAAGTTCATTAATCAAGGAGAATATGCAAAGAAAGGAGGAGGCAGAGTGCAGATTAAGGAAAACTAATACTACTCATAAACCAGTATATGGCATACCTATCCAGGTCACATATGCATGAGAAAAATAGGACTAAATAGTATATGTTAGGTTGTTATTAGTTAAGCATAAAAAGTATTGGCTTTTTCAAATAAATT
Source organism: Eumetopias jubatus (assembly GCF_037043125.1). Classification (NCBI taxonomy): domain Eukaryota; kingdom Metazoa; phylum Chordata; class Mammalia; order Carnivora; family Otariidae; genus Eumetopias; species Eumetopias jubatus. The sequence goes on along the minus strand of NW_028274809.1, from coordinate 166,929,330 downwards.
CTTTTCTCTTTTGTGGGTTTTTTTTTTTTTACATTCCTTTATTTAAAAAAAATTGCTCTCAGTTTAGTTTCTAGTATCCAATGAACCCTCTTTAGCTAGATCAACTTATAAAGTTTAATCCATTATCTTGTCAGTTATAGTCTCTGTCATTGTAATGCACATAGGACTGTGGAATAAAAAGAGACTAAAATGAGTTAAGTTTAACATGTGAACATGAATTATCATTTTCTTTTTTCAAGTAAAATCTTCATGAGTAGCTCACTGTCAAAACAATGCATTGAGACATGAGGAAAACTGTCAAATTAAAAGCAAATTAGTATAATAAATGGAGAAAAATAGACTATGACGTGAATAATTCTGAGGAGAATAAAAAGCAATGAAGATAAGTTGCAACATGGCATCCACTTAATTTTAATAGCAGAAAGAAAAACAGATCAGGAAATGTGTATAGGAATAAGGAGATTCCTTTTAAGGCTTTCATAATAGCTCTCCTGAGAAATAGTTTTAAATTTATATATATGACAAAAGTGGGTATTGACCATCCTCTAAGGAACAAAATCCTCATCCACAAAAATAAATTATTTTTACCAGGTGATTAAATCTTGCTGTTAGCACAAAAGACTATTTTCTAAATCAATCTGTGCTAATCTATTTGCCATATATGATTACACGTTTGAACCTAAGAAAGTATTTTTCATTGACAAACTACTTTAAGAGTGAGATTAAGTGTTCATTACTTTTGAATTTTAAAATATTTCTCCCTGTTAATACCTTTTTGGCCCCCTACAGAAAAACTGGTTATATTTAAGGCCTGGAATAATAATAAGGAAATAGAAAGAAATGGGATAGCTAAATTTTTTTATTTTTATATATATAAATAAATACATATGTATAAATATGTATTATATATATAAATAAATGTAATATATATATAAATAAATACATATATATAAAATACATATGTTCCTGAGATTTATAAATTGTTATTGTTTAAAAGAAATAGAAATAATTTAATTAAGTGATGATTCTCCATATACGGTCAGTCTCTGAATGTGCATGACAGTGACTATCTCCAGTCAAAAGACAGTCGGTGATGAGTCTTAGAGGTGAGTCTGGACTGAGGTAGCAATGAAAATTCCTAAGTAAGCACAAGGATCTCAATTAAGCCTAAAAAAAAGCATTGATTTCATTCAACATGTCAGCTTGAACAATGTGAAACCTGAAAGTTGATAGAAGATACACTTGAAATCGATAAGCACATAGCTATGCCCAAGAATAAGGTGAGAAACCGTCTGTCGATCAGAGACCATGTCAAATTGCTAAGTAATGGAAATAGGGACAGGAATACAATGAAGAGGGAAAATGTAACCCAGGAAATGCAAGTAGAAGCCCTCCCTAATGACTTGGTGTTCCATCATGGTCCTCCAGGCCTGGGAGCCGTGGAGGCTGAGCAGGTAAGAACATCCCAGGGACAACAGAAAGGTCCAGGCTTGTGAAGCCGCTCCCTCTCCAGGGATGGAGGGGTCAACTTCAAAGATAGAAGGCGAGTGTGGTGGCTTGTGTTAAAGAAGCAACACAGCCCTGGGTGGCTGTCAATGCCTAGAGACAAGGAAGATTCAGAACAAGAAAATCAGCCTTTAAGAAAATGTGTGTGTCTCTGAATGTAATGGAAGACACAACAGAGTATAATTTGTAGCAGAACTACACAGACATTCTAACAAGTCATCTTAGATGCAAACATCTACAATTAAGAATCCTATCATCAAAGAAGTTTTCAAGAGCTTAAAGTCTTCCCCACTATTTTGTTTTGTTTTGTTTTGTTTTGTTTTAATTCAGCACACTCATTTCCTTCCCCAAAACAGAGTAGAATCAAAAAAGCAGTTGGCCACCACCACCCCAATACTGTCATAACCTTTTATCCCTGGGGTAATACCCACTTCTTAGGACCAGCACACAAATGCTCAACAATTCATCTTTACACATGACGCTTGATCAAATGAGTCACTCTATTTGTAAAAGTCAAAAGCATATACATGCAATAGTACATCTCGATTACCCATTCTAGGCTCAATTTTATTTCATTTTTATAGATGAGAGACTCACAAAATCCCTTTCAGTAACTATTTCCTGAGAAAAGCAGCCTTGCATATCCATGATTTAAGTGCTTAGTCAAATCATTTCCTCTAACTAATATGAAGAACGCTGAAGGCAATGCAATCCAGCTCAGCAATTCTACCTTTCATAGGAGTCAACATTCTGAATGTATTTGTGACATTAAGAAAGGAAATAGAGACTATCAATCAGACTCTCAGATCCTGTTTTAATCAGAACACATTCAGGAAACAGTCTCAAAAGCCAGAACTTTCAATGCCCCCGTTCAAAAAGGTTGTTGTTGTTTTTTTTTTTTTTTTAACTGATTTGCAGCCCACAGAGGAAGAACAAATACTGGCTATGCTTTCTATTTAATTTGGTATAAGTTCATAAAACAAATTGCCCAGATAATTGGACATGTCTTCAATTCTACACTACATTTTCCATAGATGTAAACCAGATTTATAACTTAGAAGTGCAGCAATAAATGAGCATAGCTTGTAATAGACTTGTGCCAAGTCTTATGTCAAAGCGAAATAAAAAATGAGACTGACCACTTTGAGTAATCAAATCTGTCAGCTCAGTTAACTCCTTCTAAAGTATTGGTGGGAAATTCTAAAGTCTGAAAAAAAAAGGTTTAATTATTTCTACTAGTACAAATATACACAAGCAAGAAACAGCTATTTTAAATAGATTCCCTAAAAATAAACTTATCATTCCTAAATCCTATAAATGATTTTTTTTCTGTTACTCCTATTTTTCTTCCTTTGGAGAAATTAAAACCCTCTCACACATGGAAACTACTATCTTGAGCTAAATTCCCACTCTTCTCTGAGGAATTTTTCCACTCCCACTTAAATCAGAGTTGGCAATTACGCTTTTCCAGACTGGACCGTCTGGTCACCATTTGTCTGGTCCCTGTTCCAAAAAGAAAAAAAAAAATAAAGATCAACAATATTATGTTGGGAAATATAAGGTGGTTTTAGACACATTTGTTCATCCTGTGATAACTAAATAAATCCAGTTATTATAAGGCAAAGCTCACCTAAAAGTGTTCTCTAATTGAATTCTTCCTCGTCATGGTCAAGAAAAGGGAAGGGAAGGATATTAATGGTAATAAATGGTAATAAAATGGGGAAAGCAGAATTTCCATCTGCAAAGACTTTCCTAATTTTATATACTTTTTCAGGCTATTTGCCAAAGGCAATGTTCCAAAGAAAGCAGGTTTAAATAATACCCAAATTCCAGGAATGGGAAAGATAGACGTCTGGATATGTGGCGATCAATTGATATTAGTAACACATTTCCAGGGTTTAAAAAAAAAAAAAAAGCTTATGTATTTTCAAAAAATAAACTATTTTTTCTAAAATCTCTGCTTTTATTAGTATTTAAGTAAATTATTTTACTCTCCATTGTTAAAGTATCCAATTTACTCAAAACAAATTCATTATCTTCCCCCTGCTCTTCTCTTTTCTACTTATGTGACTAATAGAAACATCAGTCACCATTTGGGCAAACTAAAAACCAGGTAATCATTCTCGGTTTCTTTCTTCCTTTGAATCTAATTAATGATAAAAACCTAATAGCGGGCGCCTGGGTGGCTCAGTCGTTAAGCGTCTGCCTTCCCCTTAGGTCATGATCCCAGACTCCTGGGATCAAGCCCTGCATCAGGCTCCCTGCTCAGCGGAAAGCCTGCTTCTCCCTCTCCCACTCCCTCTGCTTGTGTTCCTGCTCTCGCTCTCTCTCTCTGTGAAATAAATAAATAAAATCTTTAAAAAAAAAACCTAATAGCTCTAACTATTAAATATTTCTCAAGACTATTCTTTCTTATTGCGATGGCTACTCACTTTTCTTTCTGCCTAAGTGCTCAGTTCTTTCCAGTTCACCTTTCAAGGTCCTACCAGAGATCTCTTCAAAGGCAAATTAAATCATTTCTATCTCCTTTCTTAAAATCTTTAAGTGACTCCCCAGTACCTATACCAAAGTATAAATTCCTTGGCTTAGCATACTTAAGTCCCTTCAACCACCAGTCAACTCACTTCCTACACTTCCTGAAAATCTGCGGTGTTTCTGCTGGGGTTTCCAAAAGACAATCCATTCCCTCTCATGATCTGTGCTGTTGCACATTTTCTTCTACCTGAAATAATCCCTCCACTGATTTATTGTTGAGAACTTAGATTGAAATCAAGCATAACTTCTGAAACCTTCCTTTGGTCTCCCCACCCCAACACTTAGACATCATGTCTCCATAAATACTCATCACATAGCAGTTCCATGATGATCAGTTCTGGTTTTCACCTTCTCCAAAGGTCTGAGCTCCTAAAGAATAAGGACCACATCTTTTTTTCCTCTTCAATGTCCTGACACTCCGCTGACAATAAACACTAAGTAATTGTTTATAAGCTGAAGGAATAAAGCAATATATGAATGATAGATATATAACTGACCTAGGTAATGGGATCTCTGTTTCAACTGTGGTCAACATTATGCAATTTATATCTTCCTAAGTTAAATGGAATTAGACAATTGGACCAATTGTCAAATTTTTTGACAAATTACTAAAGTACATTGGATATCTTTTGATCTCTTGAGTTCATGAGTCAACACAATAAAATAGTCCCACTGACTTTTTAATTGGCATAGTGTTTTTCTCCTTAGTATTGGTTCTGCATTGCACTGTTTCCTTAGATTTTTATGTAATGCTTTTATTTTCTACTTTTAATTTGTATACTCTCCTTTCTCTCTTGGCTTTAAAATTCAGAGTTGGATGTCACTGTAAATATATCTTTCCTTTTCTTTATAATTTATCTAATGGAATTACATGCCATTAAGCATGTAATAAATATTTTTCCACACTAATTTGAGAATGCATATTTGGAAATGGAACCAAGAGAAAAGGAACATGAATGTTCTTCATGTAGTTCTGATTTAATTTCAAGACATCTCACCACCCTCCCCTTTCTTTCCACCAATCTTTGTGTTATACTTCATTTTCTGTGCTCTGCAATAGGAGTAAGATTTTTTTCCTTTACAGAGGGATATGGGGCATAAAAATATATAAACTTTGAGGGGAAATAATTCATGTAAATTTTTTAAAGAAATTCATGTAACCTGAAGTGCTCACTAGGAAGGCTATTTGGAAAAAATGGTACTTTTTTCCTAACTTCATATATTTTCCTTAATTTTTTTCTTTTTTTTAGGAAATTTTTTTTTAAGATTTTATTTATTTATTTGAGACAGAGAAAGAAAGATCAGAGGGAACACAAGCAGGGGAAGCAGCAGGCAGAGGGTGAGGGAGAAGCAGACTCCCTGCCCAGCAGGGAGCCTGATGCAGGACTAGATCCGAGGACCCTGGGATCATGACCTGAGCCAAAGGCAGACACTTAATGACTGAGCCACCCAGGCGCCCTAATTTTTCTTTTTAAATGTCTGACTGAGACCTTATCCAGGCACTTACCCATTAACTCGGATTAGGGTGGTTGGCCCTCAGGAGAACTCTCCTACCTTCTTCAAGTTCTTCTGCCATACAGAGGTCTCTTATAAACCACTCACTGCTGTGGACTATTTTAACTTATAGAAATTATTCAGTCCTCCGAATTGCACCTTATGAGATTGGAGGCAGTTCTTAGATCCTAATTCACATGCTGCCTATTCTTTCTACTGGCATATCAGTTTGAAGCTGTACCAACGCAACTCAGTACAGATACTCACGTATTTGCCTGGGTTTCCACATTTACTGTTATGCCTGCTTCTTTGGCCCAATATTTATTTATTCTTTGAAATTATTAAATATTTCATCCAGTTCTTGAAAATGAGAAATAGTCATGTTTCCAAAGATTTGTACTCTACTTTACTTTTACTTTTTATTTTCGTGTTTCTACGCTAGAATGAGCAACACACTCCAACTAATGCTCCTCACAACTAGGGCACTATTTCTGAGTTCACATTGGAACTCTTAATCCACTCCTATTGATGGCAAGATTGATTTCTTCACTCTCTAACCTCACATATGAAGGTTGTTACAAAGTTGATGAGGATAATCAAGTCATACTGGAAAGAATGTTCTGGACTGTGAATATGCAGCTGCAATGAGGAGATATTTTGGCACTTCCAGCATTATAAAAGTTAGAATGATTAATAAGAAGAAGTATGGAATTGATCTACTGAGAATACTATAATCCCTTCATGGTTATTAAGAGATGTGTGAAGTACATAGAAATAGATGTAGATTATTTGTTACTGAAGGGATTCATGATTCAATTTTATCACCTTCAGAAAATTATGTTGGTTCTTTGCATTTTATAAAACATTTAAAAGTTGTGACTTCCATGCTCAGAGCAGTGTTCTTATATAATGCTATATCTTATGAAGCTATATCAAAAACTTATATGTTCTAAATACAGAGAACCACACTGGTGATTGCCAAAGGGAAGGGAGTGGGAGGTGGGCAAAATGGGTGAAGAGGAGCAGGAGGTACAGGTTTCCAGTTATGGAATGAAAAAAAAAAAAGTGTGTGTGTGTGTGTTCTAAATGTCCTAAATTGTACAGCAGAACCAATGCATGCTTACCTCTGCTTCTTCATGACCCTCTACTAAAATAACTCAGGATTTTAAGGTATTAAATGACAAATACAAATGTCACGCAAGAAACAATATTGCAGCACAGTTTTGGAAGCTAGAAGGCAAATAGACAAATAGTAACTGCCTTAGCCTGGAGAAAGGTGAATTCCAAGACATTCATAAAGAATGTCCAGAAGCTGAAGCAACATTATTTGTACCGCAAAACTCAGAAACTCTCCAGAATTGCCACCCCTGGGTATCCATGAACGTAAAGATAAAGGTGGGGTTAATACAAAAGGATTGTTGACTGTCTGCAAGTGGAGAACCAGACCCCTAAGTGCATCACAGGTAGCTAAGTGACTTCCTCTTCTATGGAAGGCTGGGGTTTACTTTCTGTAGAGCAGGAGTCAGAGGGAATGCTTAGTAGAGATCACAGGGCCGAACTAGGGCATTTCTAACTTCATGGACTGCACACAGAACCCTTGAGATCTCTCTCATCTTTCCCGTAACCTAATGCTATGAATACTAACAGCCAATATTAGACTCTCCTGCCATGAGGTTGGATAATTCTTCTCTGGGGAATTGAACCAGACTAAGAGAAAAGACCTAGAAAACATTAACAGTCAGGAGTTCACTGACCAAACAGCAGGGCCGGATCACCCACCAAGGAGGTGCACCAGTTGACAAGCCCATAAGTATCTAATTAGATGTTTAGTGACTCATTCTTACATATTTATGAGCAGCCAAGTATCCCCAGACATATGAAGAAAGCCTCTAAGGTGAAAGACAGAGACCAAACAAACAAAAATAACAAATGTGGAGAAAATAAAATGATGGAAGCAGTAGAAAACTTTAAGAGTGTGTGTGTGTGTGTGTGTGTGTGTGTCTGTGTGTGTCTGTGTGTGTGTGTGTACATTTAACATCTATCTCCCAGAACTAAGAAATTTTATTTCCTCGGGAAAAAAAAGACCGTGATATTAAAAAAATAAATATCCAGACAAGAAAAGGAAAATTTTTGTAGATTAAAAATAGGATAGCAGAAATGATTTTAAAAAGTCAACTAGAAAATGTTGAATTTTAACTTAAGGAAAACCCTAACAAATTAGAATAAAAAGCCTAAATGTAGAAAATCAAATAGGAAGAAAAAAATACAGCACCAATCTAAGAAGTTCATTATCTGAACAGTGGAAAACCAGAAAGAACAGAAGAAATTATGATAAGGAGATTATCAAGTAGATGATTTTACAAATGTTCTGGAATTGAAGTTCAGAGTGAAAAGTCCATAGATGCCAACACAGTGGTGGGGAGGGATGCATATCACTTTAAAATTCAGAACATGGGGCACCTGGGTGGCTCAGCCGGTTAAGCCTCCATCTCTTGGTTTCAGTTTCTCATGATCTCAAGGTCATGAGATCCAGCCCCACATTGGGCTCGTATTCAGCACAGTCAGCTTGAGATTCTTTTCCCCTCCACTTCCCTCCCCCTCTGCTCCTCCCCGCACTTGTGCTTGCTCACTCTCTCTCTCTCAAATTAATAAATAAATAAAATGTTAAAAAAATAAAATAAAATTTAGAACATGGATGCAACTTCCAGAGAGAGAAAAACAGAATGGCGTCAAATTTGCCAGCAGCAACACTAGATAAACAAACAAACAAACAAAAAAAAAAAAAAGGAAAAATTAGGAATATTATTGTTAGCCTCTATTTTTACAGCAGCCAAACTGGAAATAAAGCGTGAGAGTGGAATAAAGACATACCGTGTTTATAAAGTACCACAAACTTGATCTCCCTAAGGACTTTCTCAGGAAATTAATAGAAGACATGTCACCCAAAAAAGGGTGTAAATCAAGAAAAAGAGAGACATGGCCTAACACACAGGGGAACCAATGCATGTGAAAGACAATGGGAATTTCTGGGATGTCGGTGAAGGAAGATCCCAAAACTACAATAGCTATGCAAAGGGTTAACAGACAGTCGGTCCAGAGAACAGGAGGAGAAAACTGTCCTAGCATATCTCAGAGAAGATAGAATGAATAGAAATGCCTATGCATTTAAAATATTGAGAAGATATTTACACTTTGGCAGAGTTTAGAGATAAATAAGTAATAGGTATATAGAAAATCAAGCAACCAAAACAACATGCCTACACACACACACACACACACACACACACACACACACAATTTTTAACTCAAATAAAGGCAAAACCAAAACAAAAAGTTTCCAATAAAGGAAATGTACACATAATTATTTACATGAGTTAGCTGTGAAAAATATTTATATACTCACAATAAGGTAAAAATTAATTATTGACCAAACAAACAGAAATAAACATATTGAAAAAATGGGAGAAGAAAGTGAAGGAGATTGGGGGTTATGAAAGAATTAAATTTCATTTTTCCCTGTATTAAGTGAATACATAATTTCTAAAAAAAGAAAAGCACAGCTAAATTATTAAAGTAATTCAAGACTTTTTTTCTGAAATATATAGGTAAATATCAAAAACATAAATAAAGGATTTGAAATTGGGAGAGGTAGAAAAAGGGAGAGAGAAATAGACACTCTTTCCATTAAAAGCCTTGTAGATATACTAGCATGTAAATTTTTGTCAAAATTATACTTTTACTTATTTTACTTCCTACTTATTTGTTTTAAAAGTAATTTTAAGCAGGAAGGGAAAAATGCAGGGGGGAAATCGGAGGGGGGGATGAACCATGAGAGACTATGGACTCTGAGAAACAAACTGAGGGTTCTAGAGGGGAGGGGGGAAGGGGATGGGTTAGCCTGGTGATGGGTATTAAGGAGGGCACGTACTGCATGGAGCACTGGGTGTTATACACAAACAATGAATCACGGAACACTACATCAAAAACTAATGATGTAACGTATGGTGATTAATATAACATAATAAAAAAGTAATTTTAAGAAATAATTTTGTTGGAATTGAAGCATTGAGTGTTTTTCTTTTTCTTTCTTTCTTTCTTTCTTTCTTTCTTTTTTTAAGAAACAGTATGTCATATTGGAACAAGCTTGGAACAAGTTCTGGGCCTGGAGAAAGAAGCTCTCACTTAAAGCTAACCAGGTCTGTGACTGCTGAGTGTTGAGGTTGATGAAGTAATGGGCAATCGTAGTAATTGAAACCAGAATCTACACTAATGGTTTTTTCAGAGGGAATTTTTCTGGTGCCAAGAAAAATGTGGGGGAAAAAATTACAAGATACAAGTATTGAAAAGAGAAAATTATAAGGTTTGGAGTAGATAGATAAATCAGCATTAATCAATCATGTGTGTTGAACACTTTAGCACATACCATCTCTATAATGTTCTCAGAAACTGCTACCTTCAAGAGGTTCAGATTTTAAATAAGAGAGTTTGCATTGACCATATCACTGTCTTTAATATTAGAGGAAGCTGTCCTTTTTCCCCCTCAAAGCTAGGTTTTGTGCTTGATATGAACTTGGTCCAACAGTTATATTCTCTTTCTGAATAATTTTTTTTTCCCACTTTTGGTCCTAATTTATGGGCTATACACATGCTCAGAATGGCTCTCCCATTTTTTTTTATTTTTTTTTTTTAGAGAGAGAGCAAATGGGGGAAGGGCAGAGGCAGAGAGAGAGATATTCTTAAGCATGCTCCACACCCAGTGTGGAGCCCCATAAGGGACTCTATCTCATGACCCTGAGATCATGACCTGAGCTAAAATCAAGAGTCACACCCTAACCGACTGAGCCACCCAGGTGCCCCAACGGCTCTCCAATTTTATAGATTAATTAAGTAATCAAGAAAATTAGACCCTACCTCATCATGTCCATGGATTGCTACTGCACACGTTATACCAGCTCTCCCCTTGGTAACCATTCAAAAGAACGGTGTGAGTTGCTGTCTCCACTGTCTACCATTAACTTCTTCAAATGACTTAAAAAAAGTTTCTGTCCTCTCCATGACTCTGTAAATGTTCCAGTAAATGTCACTATTTTCTAATGTGTTGCTTTCAAACCTTATTTCATTTGACCTATGGGCACTCCATGTCACTGTTAACCTGCTTGCTCTTCCCCTTGCTTCTCCACGGACCTCTAAGTATCCCTCAGTCTCTTCTGCTTGCCCACTTCTTGAAGCTTTGTGTCCCTACATCTTTGTCTTTGATCCTCTCCTCTTCTCACCAATATCGTCCCCAACTTTAGCTAAAATAGGTGCCCAAACACCTACCATACCTCCCTGATTAGAGCTCTTAAAATGGCAAGAATTATATACAGAATTGCTCCCAGATCTCCTTATCTTTCTGGGTTCCCTTTTTTCCTGAAAACTATTCTAATTCACATGGAAATAGAGGACCAGCCCTGGGAATAATCCTACTTTCCTTCTTCATCCTTAGCCCCACAGCTGTCACCTACACCTACATATTGCTAACCTGTCTCCTTTTCCTTGTTCGATCCCTTCTTCCCACCCATTGTTGTCTCTTCTCAAAGCCTCATCCACGAGCACTTTCACAGACAGCAGTAATACCCCCATTCCCAGTGTCAGCCCTCACATCTCAGCATCTTTAATTCATCTTCCACAGTGCTATGAGGGTTATCTAACCTAAAATACAAATTTTGTCATTTTACTCAATGGTTTGAAATCTCCCAATAGCTTCCTGTTACCTGTAGGATAAAGTCCAAGCCCACTAGCTCATGGCTTTCCATAATCGGGCAAGTAGCTACTTACCCCACCTTACCTCTTCCTGTCACACCTTGCATTCTACACTTTAACCATGATGTATTTCTTCCAGCTTCTGGATTGCTCATCTGTACTTCCATTCAGATTGCATCATCACTCCAGGATTACATTCTCCTTTTCTTCCCCATCTCCACACCCAACTGGGAACATCTACAATTAAAATGCTTCTTCAAAATCACTTTTGTATGAAGTCTTCTAGGAACCCCCCCAACTAAATGTAACCACTTCTTCATTGTACCTCCACTTATCTCTCTGCATAACTACATTTTAGCAAAGAAAAATTTTTTGCATTTCTATATTGGACTGTGAGCTCCTTTAGGACATAATATGTGTCCTTTTTTTTGTAACATCTGGTTTCAAAAAGTTCCTACAGAATAGTATGTGCTTGCCCTAGGAAACTCATAAAGCTCTACGTGTTCTCTACATAACCAAAAATGTATTAGGAATACAGCTCTAGACAATTCTTTGCATGGAAGTTGATATATTTTGAGTTATGTTGTTGCAAATGACAAGATTCCATTCTTTTTATGGCTGAGTAATAGTCCATCCTATATATATTACCACATCTTCTTTATCCATTTATCCATTGATGGACATTTATGTTGCTTCCATATCTTGGCTACTGCAGTTAAAGGAGATATGTTATATGTAGGACTATACACAATGGATTTTGAAGACAGTATAAAAAAGAATATAAAATATCTAATGCTAAGTGAAATAAGTCAGACTGAGAAAGACAGATACCATATGATTTTACTCATATGTAGAATCTAAAAAACAAAACAAATGAATAAACAAACAAGAAGCAGAATCAGACCTATAAATAGAGAACAAACTGATGGTAGCAGAGGGGACGGGGGGGTGGGCAAAATGGGTGAAGGGGAATGGGAGATACAGGCTTCCAGTTATGGAATAAATAAATCACGAGAATAAAAGGCCCAGCATAAGAAATATAGCCAATGATATTATAATAGTGTTGTATGGTGACAAATGGTAGCTATCCTTGTGGTGACCATAGCATAACATGTAAAGAAGTCGAATCACTATGTTGTATACCTGAAACTAATGCAACATTGTGTGTCATCTACACTCAAATAAATCTTTTTAAATCTCATGAATACTGTCCATATTGATTACTTATTGAAGTGATATAATTTGGGTAGATCAAGTTAAATCAGATACATTGCAGGCTTCTTTTTGCTTTTTTATAAAAGTATGCCTACTAGAAAATTTAAAATTACACAGGTGGCTCATATTTGTGGCTCACATATTTCTATTGCACCGTATTGGTATAGAAATTAAGTGGGAAAAGGTGGACAACAAATTTTAATTGAATACCCTTTGTGGGTTTTCATTTATGTTGTTTTATCTTGGATTCACAACAATTAAAGATAATTTCAATAGCTATTATTCTTATATCCGCTAGTTCCAGGAAACGCCATGTTTTCTTTCTCTTAAACAAAATTTTAAAGGCCAGGGTAAAATAAGTTAAATGGAAAGGTTTTGTTTGTTTGTTTGTTTTTTCTCCAGCATTGTAAGTAATTCTGTGCATTTAATATTAGTCTAAGAAAGGGAAACAAAATTTAAGAACTTCTAAGTAATAAATATTGCATTATCAGTTGTCGTGGTATAGAAAATATGTTTTAAAAAAAACTGTCTTAAAAGCTGAATTATTTAAGCTGTAAAGGAGAAAACTGGTATCATTACCTGCTCTGCTAATTTACATTGAGATAACATGTGGACAGTCTATGTCCTGCCCTTTCTGGATATTTTTAATTGGTATGCCCTCTGTCTTTCACTAATGTATCATATTTCTTCCATTATCTATAAAAGAAGCAAGTGTCCTTTCACCTTGAAAACTGAAATGCCTCTTCCTGATACAATCAGATGCTTTCCAACCCCTTTTAAAAGAAAGGAAATTGCTTCTCTGGCTGCGAGCCATCATGAAGCTGAGAACATGTGCCTCGGTAAAGGTAAGGCATCCTAATGAATGACTTTCTTTTGAAAGAAAGAGAGACAATCCCTGCAGTAATTCAGTGCAAGCTGCTTTATTTAGACACTAATGGAAGAAATAAAAATAGATAAATAAAGACACAGCTTCCCATGTGTAGCTGTCAGAGGTGACAGTGAGATAGGAAGTCATTTCCAACCAATCAAAATGTGGAATTTCGTTACTTAAAAGAACAGAACCGAAAACCCATTTTGGTACTTTGGGTTCTCTTCTTCTACATATGGCCAGCCCCTACACTGAAAGGAAGGGCGAGTGGAAGGGCAAAAAGAAGGAAGGGAAGAATCAAAACAGTAAAATCTTTATTGATGCATACATCTGCTTTGAAATACTATACTTTACTCAGAGGCCAGCTTTTATGTTGCTCTCATGAGAAAAGACCACAGGTTTTGTACTGTATGTTGATGTCACATTTTGTACAGCTGTAATTTAATATGTGTTTCCTCAACTTGTGGTATTTTTCTTAGATACAGGAAATAAGGAATTGTCATTCCTTTACTATTTGGTTTTTCTTTATTTGATATTATTTATTTTACTCTAACATAGAAGGCCAAGATACACAATCCAGAACAAATACATTAAACTGCCTTAAAATTTGGCATGATCAAAATTTACATTGTTTCTTTCCCTTTGATGCTTTATTTTTTTTTAAGACTTTATTTATTTATTCATGAGAGACACACAGAGAGAGAGAGAGGCAGAGGGAGAAGCAGGCTCCCAAGGAGCAGGGACCCCAATGTGGGACTCGATCCCAGGACCCTGGGATCATGACCTGAGCCGAAGGCAGCCACTTAATATATAGACATCTGAGCCACCCAGGCGCCCCCCTCTTTGATGCTTTATAGTTACCTGGTTTTTTGTCTCTATTTTATTAATGGTTCTACTCCAAACCTTAGTGGCTGAAAACAACTGCCATTTTATTGTTCATCTCATCATTTGGGAGGTCAGGAACTTGAGCGAGATTTGAGCGAGCCAAGAGAAAACTTGGTTCTTGTTCCAAACAGCATTGGACACATGGCTTAACTGGGCCTGGAGGTTTCAAAATGGCACACTCACATATCTGGGGCTCTGATATTGGCAACCGTTCTCCACATAATCTCTGAATTTAGTAGTCTTAATCTACTTTTATCATTTGGTTGTCTAGATGGAGCATCTTTCCAAGGGTAGAAATAGAAACCCCAAAACCTCTTCACACTTAAGGCCCAAAGTCACACAATGCCATGTATGTTGCATTCCACTGGTCATTGTAGATCACAGGACCAGCACAGAGCAAGAGGAGGGGGGATTTCATCTCTTGATGAAAAGAGTGGTAAAGTCACATACTAAGGGCCTGTTGAACAGGAGAAATTGTAGCTATCTTTGAAGACAATATGCCACGCACTTGTAAAATAAATGAGAATAAAAACGTAAAGGGACACATACAAAAGGCTCACATTATACAGATAATTATGCTGTAGAAGCAGTAGCTTCTTTAAATTAGAATGATCTAAGGTGGGCTCTTCAATCTTTTTTGAAAAAGGGCTAGCATCCATTTCCTTATAGACTTGAAGTCACCAGGACATGGGCCTATTGATAACAAAGTCCCAAAAGAGTAAGTTGAAGGTAAAGTAAATAGGTGTGTGCATGTTATGACCAAAAATATTGCCACCCCCTCAAGCCAGAATGAGGAGGCACATTGACAACTTCCTCCACTGTTACCTGAAAAGAAAATTTAAGGCCACTAAATTCATTAAAATCAGAACTTTATGACTAAAGTTTAATTTAAAAAAAGTTGCTTCATGTGCAAATAATTTTTTCTAAAATCCCAATAATTTTTAATCAAAGAAAAAATAAATCCTGCAATATTGCAATTAAGACTACTTTTAATGTAAGAAAAGTGTGAAAGTTACCTGCCTACGGGGATTTTTTTTTAAATGGTACTCATAATGCATAATCTTAAATTCCTTCATTTGTAAGTAAGAAATAATACTTCATAATCTTAAATTCCTTCATTTATAAGTAAGAAGTAATCAAAATTTATAAGAATTCAACTAAAATTAGGAAAGTAAAGAACAAAATATCCTGAAATTATGAAAAGACAAAAGTTAATAAATTATAGAGCAGAATAACAATAGAATTGAAAAGTAAATTCAAGTGCCAGAAAAAAAGATTTAATCAAAAAGACTAATAAAATACACAAACTTCTTTTTTTTAGAGAAGGAGAGGACTGCGGAAAGGAGAGTATAGGGAAAGGGAGAGAGAATCTTGAGCAGGCTCCACACCCAGCATGGAGCCTGACACAGGCTCAATCTCATAACCCTGAGACAGTGACCTGAGCTGAAATCAAGAGTCAGATGCTTAACTGACTAAGCCACCCAGGCACCCCCCATACACAAACTTCTAACAAGATTATTTAAGAAGAAATAAATGAGAAATGCTGCAGTAGACCTTTGAAAGAAGATATAACTACAAGTGTTTTTCTTAGTTGTGAAAGAATATTAATAGAGTTCTATGTTAATATATTTGAAAATTTTTAGGATCAGTTATTTTCAGAAAAAGATACAGAAGATCAGAATTTATTCTAGAAGTTTATTTTTTTTAATTTTTTAAATTTTATTAGGTAATGTTAATCACCATACATTACATCATTAGTTTTTGATGCAGTGTTCCACGATCCATTGTTTGCATATAACACCCAGTGCTCCATGCAGCACGTGCCCTCCTTAATACCCATCACTGGGCTAACCCATCCCCCCACCCCCCTCCCCTCTAGAATCCTGTTTGTTTCTCAGAGTCCATAGTCTCTCATGGTTCATCTCCCCCTCCGATTTCCCCCCCTTCATTTTTCCCTTCCTTCTCCTAATGTCCTCCATGCTATCCCTTAAGTTCCACAACTAAGTGAAACCATATGATAATTGCCTTTCTCCGCTTGACTTATTTCACTTAGCATCATCTCCTCCAGTCCCATCCATGTGGATGTAAAAGTTGGGTATTCATCCTTTCTGATGGCTGAGTAATATTCCATTGTATATATGGACCACATCTTCTTTATCCGTTATAAAACTAAAATAGAGGGCGCCTGGGTGGCTCAGTCATTAAGCGTCTGCCTCCGGCTCAGGTCATGATCCCAGGGTCTTGGGATTGAGTCCCGCATCGGGCTCCCTGCTCGGCGGGAAGCTTGCTTCTCCCTCTCCCACTCCCCGTGCTTGTGTTCCTGCTCTATCTCTCACTGTCAGATAAATAAATAAAATCTTAAAAAAAAAAAACTAAAATAGAACTATAACCAGTGCAGTACTTGCAATGTTTTCAAAAAAGCGCCTTCAACAGAAAACTTTATTTTTCTCACTTACACTTACCAGCAAATTAAATGAGCCAAGAATTACAGTGCAATTTAAATTGGTCAGGCACACAAAAATAGATGAAACCATCTTATTTTCTTTTCTTAAAGAACCTTGTATCATTAAAGCTATCTCCCACAGGAAAACAAGAAACCATTGTTTCCTGAAGAACATTCTACAGAATTCTAGTTATCTAGGATTATACTAAATATTCTTTGGGAAAATTGGGAATCTAGTTAAACATCATTAGGAAATGTTAAGTTTAAATAAGTAAAGTAAGTTTCTGGCTACAGGATTTTACCAGAGTATTTAAGTGATAATGGATAATATTAATATGTGATCACTGGTTAAACTACTTTAACTATGGAAAATGTTCTTGCCAAACAAAGGTTCTGAAATATACTATTTGAAATATGACTACAAGCCTATCTAAATTATACACAGAGTAAAATCTTCACAAATCCATGAAACCCGCTACTATCTTAGAAAAACAACACACAGTAGCAAAGTAGAGTTAATCCCAATAATAGAATAATTATTTAATATTAGAAAATCTGCTGATGAAATCTATAGACAAAAATGAGACAAAACATAGACAAAATTAATAGAAATTGAAATACATGTGATTTAATTAAATATTCATTTATAAAATCTCAATCAACTATGATTAAAGAGATAATTATTTAATATATGAAGGAATATCTGGACAGAATAGATAGAAAATGATATCTATCTCAAACAATAGCTAATGTCACATTTGATTATGACAGAAATATTTCCAATAAAGTTAGAAACAATTACCACTATTACCCACTATTACTACTATTAACATTATTCTCTACCTTAGCAGTTTTTAGAAATTCCAGATGATGTAAAAAGATAAGGAAAAGAATTAATCTTACACGGGACAAAGATGATTAAATTGCCATTATTTGATGATGACATACACTGGAAGCACCTATATGTAATGAGAAAAATGATAAAGAAGGACTAAAAGAACATCCATCCAAATACTAACCATAGTTTTTTGGAGGAAGGGAATGGAATCTAGTTATTTTTATCTTCGATCATTTCTGAGTTTCTCAACCTTTAGACAATTAAAATATAAGAATTCTATTCAAAATAGTATATTATTTTCATAACTGCATCTGAACTTTGCAGACAAAAGCTTGGGATTTCTTAGTCTTAACCTAGTTCCCACAGGTCGTAATTGAGAATACTATCACAGTGACGGTGCATTAATTCTCCTAAAGAACCAACTATAGATTAATCAAGGTGCTCAAAATTTCCTATCCACTAAGTAGTCACAGTCCCTTTAGCCATAATTAGCAATTTGAAAAAAGTGTGTTGCTATTTTGAAGGATTTTCTATGGCATTTTCAGACACCCAGATGTCCCTGTAGGGAGCTTCAGCCATTTACCCACTGTTCCATCTGGATCTCTAAAGAACACAAATTCACCTGCTGGGGGCCATTTTGTGGTAAATAGTATAGAGAAAGCTCCTTAAAAATTTCAGGATGCATTTAGAGATTTAGGAAGGGCCAAAAAAGTTCACATCAGCTGAAAACAGAATCATGATTCTTTTTACCCCAAACCCAAGAGCAGATGTCTTGACATGGCAGATTTTTAAACTGTTCTCATTAGTTAATAGTCATGAATATTATCTCCAATTCATTGACCTGAATGGTAAAGATACTCTTAACTTTTTTCAAAGGCTAATTTAAATGAACAAATGAACTGATAATAATAATGACAGTTAATGAGATTAGGACAATGATTCTCAAAGGGAGACAGTTTTGCCCATCCCTCTTCCCCTTTTCCAGTGGAGGAAACATTTAAGAATGTCTTGAGATGTTTTAGGTCATGAAAACTAGGGGTAAGGGTGCTACTGACATCTGGATTTAGTCTGCTAAACATTCTAGAGTGCACAGGATAGCACCCCACAGCAACGAATTACCTGTCCCGAAATGTCAATACTGTCAAGATTGAGAAACCTTAAATTAGATAATGTACTATGTTGTGTATGTTGTGTATATTGTGTTTTCTTTAGAGGAAGCTTCTATTTTC
This sequence comes from Eumetopias jubatus, assembly GCF_037043125.1. Taxonomy (NCBI): domain Eukaryota; kingdom Metazoa; phylum Chordata; class Mammalia; order Carnivora; family Otariidae; genus Eumetopias; species Eumetopias jubatus. The sequence continues at coordinate 166,910,575 of NW_028274809.1, read as the reverse complement.
CTCCCAAAGAAGCAATGCAAATGCTTTTGGAAATGAATTGACATGTAACTGGGAATCTGTATATGATTTGTTACTCTATATTCTGAGTGTTAACTCATTTGCAAATAAGTTAGGTATATTAACTAATTTAAACCTCACAGCAACTTTGTGAGGCACTGTGGCAGGAACCTAAACTACCTTATTAGCCATTCTTCTTGTCTTCCCCAGTCTTGAAGTCAGGCACATGGTTGCTCACACACAGAATGTGTTTCTCCACATCCCTTAAAGCTAGGTGACCTCTAAGCAAAGGATAAGGATGTAATGTTTGTGCAAATACCTAGGTATTTCCTGTAATACAACTATCATAAGATCCCCTCATCCTTTTTCTTTTTGCTAGATGGAGATGGTGAAAGTTTTAGTAGCCACCTTGGACCCACATGTTGCAGCTATATGTGAGGACTATAGTGCCATTTTCCTACTCTAAATGCTCCCCTACCTTTGGACTATTATGTAAGTCAGAAATAAATTCTGTATTTTTTTAATCCACTGTACTTAGAGGTTTTGTTATTTTAGCAGATTATCCTATGCCCTAGCTGTTACACAGAGGTACTATCATTATCACCACTTTAAATGTGTAGATCAGAGAAATTAAGGCATTTAACCAAAGCAACAACTAGAAAATTTGTAAAGGCTGAGATCAAAACAATTACAGCTCCAGACCCTGTGGGGTTAACCACAATTCAATGCTACCTCACTAGCCAGAGCTTTTAAAAAGTCACTGTAGTATAAAAAGATCAACAAAACGAAGAGCTGATTTTTGAAGGAATTAATAAAATTGATAAACCCCTAGCCAGACATTTCAAAAAGAAAAGAGAAAGGACCCAAATAAATAAAATCACAACTGAAAGAGAGGAGATCACAACCAATACCACAGAAATATGAACAATTATGAAAGAATATTATGAAAAATTATATGCCAACAAACTGGGCAATCTGGAGGAAATGGACAATTCCTAGAAACATACAAACTACTGAAGCTGAAACAGGAAGAAATAGAAAATTGGAACAGATCCATAACCAGCAAAGAAATTGAATCAGTAATAAAAAAATCTCCCAACAAACAAAAGTCCAAGGCCAGATGGCTTCCCAGGGGAATTCTACTAGACATTTAAAGAAGAATTAATACCTATTCTTCTCAAATTGTTCCAAAAACTAAAAATGGAAGGAAGACTTCTAAACTCCTTCTACAAGGCCAGCATTACCTTGATTCCAAAACCAGACAAAGACCCCACTAAAAAGGAGAATTACTAGGCCAGAATCCCTGATGAACATGGATGCAAAAATTCTCAAGATACTAGCAAATTGACTCCAACAGTACATTAAAAGGATTATTTACCACAATGAAGTGGGATTTATTCCTGGGCTGCAGGAGTAGTTCAATATTCACAGGTCAATCAAAGTGATATACCACATTAATAAAAGAAAGGATAAGAACCATATGATCTTCAATAGATGCAAAAAAAAAAAAAAGCATTTGACAAAATACATCATCCATTCTTGACAAAAACCTTCAACAAAGTAGGGATAGATGGAACATACCTCAACATCATAAAGGCCATATGCGAAAGACCCACAGGTAATATCTTCGACAGGGAAAAACTGAGAGCTTTTCCTCTATAATCAGGAACGAGAAAGGGATGTGCATTCTCACCATTACTATTTAACATAGTACCAGAAGTCGTAGCCTCAGCAACCAGACAACTAAAAGAAAGAAAAGGCATCCAAATCAGGGAGAAGTCAAACTTTCACTATTTGCAAACGACATGATATCCTATATAGAAAACCCAAAAGACTCCACCAAAAAATTGCTAGAACTAATATATGAATTCAGCAAAGTCACAGGATATAAAATCAACAGACTGAATCTGTTGCATTTCTATACACCAATATTAAAGCATCAGAAAGAGAAATCAAGGAATCGAGCCTGTTTACAACTGCACCAAAAACCCTAAGATACCTAGGAATAAACCTAACTGAAGAGATAAAGAAAACTATAGAACTTATGAAAGAAATTGAAGATGACACAAAGAAATGGAAAACATTCCATGCTCATGGATTGGAAAAACAAACATTGTTAAAACGTCTGTCCAAAGCAATCTACATATTTAATGCAATTCCTATCAAAATACCACCAGCATTTTTCATAGACCTGGAACAAACAATCCTGAAATTTGTATGGAACCACAAAAGACCTGAATAACCAAAGCAATCCTGAAAAAGAAAAGCAAAGTTAGAGGCATCACGATTTCCAAACTTCAAGCTGTAGTCCTCAAGACTATAGTACTGGCACAAAAACAGACACATAGATCAATGGAACACAATAGAAAACCCAGAAATGGACCCACAACTATATGGTCAATTAATCTTCGACAAAGCAGGAAAGAATATCCAATAGAAAAAAAAAAAAAAACAACAGTCTCTTTTGGGTGCCCGTGTGGCTTAGTCAGTTAACGTCCAACTCTTCGATTTCGGCTCAGGTCTTGATCTCAGGGTCCTGGGATCTAGCCTGGTATTGGGCTCCATGCTAAGTGGGGAGTCTGCTTGAGGATTCTTTCTCTTGGCCCTTCCCCCAACCCCCGCCTCCTCCACTCATTCATGCTCTCTCTCTCACTCTGTCTTTCTCTAAAATAAAAATAAATGAATATTTTTAAAAAGACAGTCTCTTCAACAAATGGTGTTGGGAGAATTGGACAGCAAATGCAGAAGAATGAAACTGGACCACTTTCTTACACCATACACAAAAACAAATTCAAAATGGTTGAAAGACCTAAATGTGAGACAGGAAACCATCAGAATCCTACCGGAGAACACAGACAGCAACTTCTTTGACCTCGACCAGAGCAAAATTTTACTGGACATATTGCCTGAGGCAAGGGAAACGAAAGCAAAAGGAACTATTGGTACTTCATCAAGATAAAATCCTTCTCACAGTGGAGGAATCAATCAACAAAACTAAAAGGCAGCCTATGAAATGGGAGAAGATATTTGCAAATGACATATCTGATAAAGACCAGTATTGCACTGTATGTTAACTAGAATTTAAATAAAAATTTGGGAGAAGAAAAGGAAAAAGTCATTGTAGTTATTATAACAGCATGAATCCAAGAAACTCCTAAAAGCTTCTCTGCAATGTTTTTCAAAGGGAATTGGCATTTACAAAAGAAGAAGGGGTGGGGAGAGTTACATTACATCTCAATGAAGCAACAGTCACAATTCCATTGAAATCAAATTTATCTTTTTCTCTAAAGGGAAAAATTGAAGAGCTTTAAACATCTGATTGAACCATGGTACTCTTTAATGGTCACCCATCAGAATCAGTGAGTTACACTGACAATAGGTACCAATGCCTAATGGTGTGGTGGGTCTTCGTACAGATCACTACTGCTAGACATAAGATGAAGAGGAAACCTAGAAAGAAAGGGTGGTGTATGCAAAGCCAATAATTTAATTTTTAAAAAGTAACAAAAATAACAAGAAAACTCCCATACTATTTAATGGAAATAATCTTGACCTCCTACTGCCAAAGAGTACAATTATTGGTGTTAAATAGGAAAGTCACAGTGTCATAGTGTCAGCTTTAAGCAGGAAATATTTGGCTTTACAAATCATAGGAAAAAAGTAGAAGGATATAATATTTTAGGGAGATATAAAGAACCCAGAAATTTGAGAGCAGTAGTGCTGTATAGCCAGGTTTCACAAGAACCAAACAAAGAAAGCCATCAGAAACCAAAGGTTCCCTATCTCCCCGGTGGGATCACATTTTCATGTATTTCTGCTTTTTCTGCTAGACTACTTCATTCATCTGCCCCTCTTGCAAGGGCCCCTTCCTGCATCAGCTTGCACGTTTCTCCAAGTGAGTACTTCAGCCCCTCTACACAATAGCAGCTCTTCATACATCATTGTGATGATGTCCTTAAGTTTAACTGCCTTGGGCAGGTCTGTTTCCCAATTCTAAATTTCTAAGAGATGGATCTGATTGGCTCTCTTCACATTTTTTTTTTTTTTTTGAGCCAGATTATGCAAGTCTTAAGTTTCTGCCTTGCTGAAACACAGACTTGCTGCCTTGGGGTAGATGCACATCCCTGGGCCACTAAATATCAGCCAGATGGTGTGGTCACATGGTACATGACCGTAACACACCCACTCGTTCTCCAGCAAGGACCTCAGCAACTTCCCGTAGAAGGGGCTGAGGAAATAGCAGGCCATTATAAACAAGTCTAGTACAGCTTTGATAATTTTGCTTAACTGAGAAACCATTTCCAACTCAGATACTAATCAAGAAACAATTCTTTCTGCCAAATATAGTATAATGAAATATGCTTGCAACAGCTGCAGTGGGAGAGAACAGAGAGGCAGCTGAGCAGAGCACACAGAATACAACAAAGCAAAACACCGGGGTACGCACAGAATGTGCAGGTAGAGAGCAAAGTTGCAGCACTAACAAACAGAGAAAGAAACTGTATCATGTAGGATTCATGAAGTTTTGAGTAAGAGAAATTTACTCTGGCCAGCTTGGGTAAATGAATACAGGATGAATGCAGGAGGAACACTCAGGAAGGACTAAGAGGAAAATTCAGGTAGCAATCAGGTAGTGTTTAAGAGTCTAAGGAGCTACTTGAGAAGTTCATCCAGGTGCTACAGGTGGAATGGATAGGTCCAAATATTTTCCGTTTGTCACTCTGACCACTAATCAAATGCTCAGAATTCCAAGAATTCCCAATTAGACTTGAAGGGAAGAAATCACCTTCTGCCAAATTGTACCTAAAGGTAGGACAGAGAGAATTCCCCAGAAGGAAACTGGATTCTATTTACAAGTTAAGGGGGGAATCGTTGGGATGATGATGATAATGATGACGATGTCCAATACAGAAACTATTTCTTGAGAAGTAAACAATTAGTAGAGGCAGTTGGCAGAATATAATGCTGAGAACAGCCTCTTCAAGAATAGTGCTGAAAAGACTGGTTAATAAAAGTGAATTTGAACAAATGCAGGTGAAACTGAACTAAATCTTCCACTGGAAATAAAAATAGAAGCTAAAATGTATGTAGCGGTTCCTATGTGCTAGAACACATTTCATTTATGAACTCTTTTAATCTATACTTCAAACCCATGAAGTTGTCAGTCAAGTCCCATTTAGGGAGAGAAAACACTGAGAGGTTAAGTGACTTACATAGGAAGCAGCTGACCTGGGATCAGATCCCCTGCATCCCTCTCCAATCCACGCTCTACCCAAGAATCCATTGCAAAGTTCTTATGAAAGGAAAGGAAATGTTCCACAGAAAGACCAAAAAACATAGAGAAAAGAATCAGCAGAACTTAGACAAAGAGGAGAAATCTAAAATTAGATAAAGCCAGATCTCCTGATGATATATCAAACTAAAGATTTCACTGACTTTTTAGTTAAGAGAAACACACAGGTACTAAGTAGAGAATATACTACATATTGCTTATGTTTTCTTGAATCTGGAGGTGCCAAAGTTCATTATACAGTTGATTTCTTATTGCAAATTGTAAGGTTATACATTCCCAGCTAATCTGGTCCTTCTGTTATCCCAGATTAAAGCGTTCTCCATGGCGGACCCCTCCAACAAGAGTTGTTAGGCATAGTTGAAGTGCTGACTGAGACTTGGATATTTTCAGTTTATGCTGTTACACAAGGAAACATTTTGTATAGTTTTCCATCATTCTTTTAAATAATCTTTAAACAAGAGAAATTCCTGCTAACCAGATATTTTCCTTCTGGTTTAATTCCAGGAAAAGAAGAGCATGAAAGAGTGTGAGGGCCAGAGAGAACCAGGCTATAACAGTCTACATCCTTTCATTGGGCAATTGTTTATATTACAGTCTTAAGAATTTCACTTCTTCCCCTTCCTGTTTGTCTCCATAAACAAATTAAATGGGACTCCAAATTGAAATTGTTTGTAAACAACAGAGGATTATTTGGTTGGTAGAAAAGGCTTGTCTACAATTTCAGATAAACTGAAATCCTGTGTACTAGAAATAGCAAAACACTGGTCCTAAACTAACAAACTAACCATCTTTTTGTCTCCATCTCAGGTTTTCTGCTTATAATATGGCTAAGTGTCCATGGAGGGTGACTAAATTGTACAGAGTTCATGAATTCCACCAACAGTACACATTTAACCATATGGTAAATAAAACAGGGAATTTTAGCATATTCTGTTTCCTGAATCTCCTTTGTTCATACCTGAAGTGAAAAAGTGAAAGAGAGGAAGTAGATCCATCCAAGGGCAAAGAGTGATGGATTTCCAAGGCAGTTTATCTTTGCCTTCCTACTCTTTCACACTTCATGAACAAAGCAAAAAACCTTTTTTTCCCTCTCTGTTAGAAACACTGCACTGGAAAGAAAAAAAATGAGAGGACTCAGAAATGTCACTTATGAGTCAGTCAGTTAAACATCTGCCCTCAGCTCAGGTCATGATCCTAGGGTCCTGGGACTGAGCCCCACATCGGGCTCCCTGCTCAGAGGGGTGCCTGCTTCTCCCTTTCCCCTCTGCTCTAGCTCTCTCTCAAATAAATAAATAAATAAAATCTTTAAAAAAAATCTGATTTCATTTTCTTTGGATATATACCCAGAAGTGGAATTGCTGGATCATATGGTAGTTGCATTTTTAATTTTTTGAAAAACCTCCATGCTATTTTCTATAGTGGCTGTATCAATTTACATTCCCACCAACAGTACACAGGGGTTCCTTTTCTCCACATCCTTACTAATACTTGTTATCTCTTTTTTTTGATGATATAACAGGTGTGAAGTAATATATCATTTCAGATCTCTCACCTCCTATGTTAAATTTATTCCTAAGTATTTTATTGTTTTTGATGCTCTTACGAATGGGATTGTTTTCTTTATTTCTTTTTGAAAGAATCTGTTGTTAGTGTATAGAAATGCAACTGATTCTACATGTTGATTTTGTTTCCTGAAACTTTACTGAATTTGTCTAATATGTTTTTGGTAGGGTCTTTAGGATTTTCTATATATAAGATCATATCATCTGCCAAACAAATACAGTTTTACTTCTTCCTTTCAAATTTGGATGCCTTTTATTTCTTATTCTTGTCTAATTTCTCTAGCTAGGACTTCCATGTTGAATAGTAATGGTAAGAGCAAGCACCTTTGTCTTTTCCTGATCTTAGAGGAAAAGACTTCCAAGGTTCACTATGGAGTATGATGTTAGCTGTGGGTTTATTATATATGGCTTTTATTATGTTGAGGTACGTTCCTTCTGTACCCAATTTGTTAAGAGTTTTTGCCATGAAAGGGTGCTGTATTTTGTCAAGTGCTTTTTCTGCATGTATTGAGATGATCATATAACATTTACATTTTATTATATTAATGTGATGTATCACATTTATTGACTTGTATATACTGAACTATCCTTGCATCCCAGGGATAAATCCCACTTGATAATGGTTTATGATCTTTTTAATGTGTTGTTATATACCATCTGCTAATATTTTGTTGAGAATTTTTTTTGTATGCTCATCGGAGACATTGGTCTCTAGTTTTCTTGTAGTGTCCTTATCTGGCTTTGGTACTGGAATATTTCTGGTCTCATAAAATGTGTTTGGAAGTTTTCTCTCCTTTTCAATCTTTTGGAAGATTTTGAAAAGGATTAGCATTAAATCTTCTTTAAATGTTTGGTAAAATTCACCAGGGAAGCTATCTGGTCTCGGGTTTTTCTTTATTTAGAGATTTTTGATTACTAATTCAATCTCCCTACTAATAATTGTAAACTGTTCAGATCGTCTATTTCTTCATGATTCAGTCTTGGTAAGTTGTATGTTCTTAGTATTTATCCACTCTTTCTAGGTTATCCCATTTGTTGGTGTATAATTGTTCATAGAATTATCTTATGATGCTTTATATTTCTGTGGTATCAATTGTAGTATCTTCTCTTTCATTTCTGATTTTATTTTGTTTATTAGAGCTGAGAAGATTTCCCTTGGCCATAAGCTATGCTGCCTTGGGAGCAGATGATGCAAATAAAGTAAAACTGTTAGTTTTACCCTCTCTAATGAATCCAAACTCATTCTTTTTTTTTTTTTTTTTTTTTTTTTTTTGCTCTAGCGATGTGTTGGAACTTCATTACTGAGAACCTGGACTTCCACAAAGGCTCTCTTTGTGGGCAATTGTCTAAGACAGTATTTTCCAGGAGTTTCCAGACCATAGCTAAGAGGGGCTGACGACAGTTCATGGACCACTGCAAGGTCCACAGCTGGGGCTGAGTTCTGTATCCCTATCGCTTGACACATGGGTGGGCAAGACTCCTCCTGGGTCATGTGGCATATAGTGCTGTATCTTACAGCTCTTACAAAGGGACTTTTTTCTACAGATGGACAGCAAATTATTGTTTGGCAGGGGTTGGGGGGCACAAATGAGTGACATCTTATTCAAATCAGCCAACGCTAATGTTACTCCCTTTTCAGCTGTTATTGAACACATACTATATGCCAGGCACAGGGCCAGTTACCTTGTTTGCATTTATTCCAGTTAATATGCTGACAATAATTTGATGAAGCACATTGTATTATTATCATTACTACTATTGTCAAATGAGAAAACTTAAAGAAGTTAAGTAACTTACTCATTATGTACAACTATTTGTAGAACTCACATCCAATTCTACTGGACTTTAAAAACGTTGAGACAAAACGTGGTGTGAACAGGCCTTTCTTAGCTTTCCAGGCTTCACTGCTCAAGAATTAGTTATTATGTGAGTTATTATGTGGTAGGTGCTATTCTAGGCACTGGAAATATAAATAAATAAATAAGCCATACAAAGACCCTGCTTTCCTAAAACTTATATTCTGGTAGAGAATGCAGATAATCAGAGTGAGTTTTTTTTTTTAAATATGTAATTCTGAGTAATAGTAAGTGCTGTGAATATTCAAGTGAGATAATTAGCTAAAGAGTACATGGCAGAAACTAAATGATCAGCATAACATCTGAAGAAGAGCCTCTCTGAAGAAATTACATTTGAGCTGAAATCTGAACGATGAAAAGATACCAGCCACAGAAAGGTCTGGTGTAGACTATTCCAGGTAGAGAAAGGGACTGCGAATATACTCTAAGGGAGGAACATGCAGGGTAGATTTTAAAAAGTGGAATAATCCAGTGTGTCTGGACCATAGTAAACAAGTGGAAGAGTGTAAAGAGATGAGTTAGAGAAGCAAGCAAAGACAAGATAATGAAGGGCTATCTAGACCAGCGGGGGAGGTACATGGCTTGTACACTAAAGGAAATGGGAAGCCAGTGGAGAGTTTGAAGCAAGAAAGTGATCTGATGTAAGTCATGTTAAATATAATTTATTATAAAGATACAGAAATAGGTAGAGATAGATAAGATATCTCACCCTGGTTACTAAGTGACAAATGGAATAGAAGGAGCAAGAAGAGAAGCAAAAAGACTGACAAGGCTCTTGCAGTAGTCCAAATAGGAGATGATGGTGGCTTTGACAGAGTAAATGGTGTGAGGGAAGAGGATTTCAATACACATTTTGAATGTATATCGTATGTACAATTGCCTAGATTCGCTGAAGGATTAGATGTGGATAATTAAAAAAAGAGAAACCGGGGCGCCTGTGTGGCACAGTCAGTTGAGCCACTGACTCTTGGTTTTGGCTCAGGTCTGATCTCAGGTCGGGCTCCACGTTCAGCACTGAGTCTGCTTGGGTTTCTCTTTCCCTCTCCCTTTACCCCTCCCCCTGCAAAATAAATAAGTACAACTTTAAAAAAAGAAAAAAGAAAAAAAGAAAAATCAAGGATGACTCTTATATTTTGGGTCCAAGCAATTTATTTATTGGTAGTATCATTAACTGAAATGTGGAGAAATAGCTCCTGATGTCTGTTATAAGCCACATGGATTAGACTCTTATTTTATCGGGCACATGACCTAGTCAGAGGGTGGAAAGGGAAATGAAAAGGGAAGTCCATAGATACAGCTTTACCACTAATGGTATGACCTGAAAGCAAATCACTTCACCTTGCAGAGTCTTAAGTATAAAATAAGATCAATAACCCTTTCCCAGTATTCTTTCACACACTAAAAGACTGTATCTAAACTATCTTCCATGCTTTTTGTGCATAGAACTTCTATCTCAAATCACTATCTTCTGTTTCAGCTTATTTTTCACCCCTGCTCCTATAATATCTCTTGAAATGCATATTAATAGCAATTACTTTTTTTTTTTAGACTTTATTTATTTACCTGAGTTGGGGGCAGAGGGAGAGGGAGAAGGAAAAGCAGACTCTCCGATGAGCAGGGAGCCCGACATGGGGCTCAATCCCAGGACTCTGAGATCATGACCTGAGCAGAAGGCAGACATTTAACTGACTGAGCCACCCAGGCACCCCAATAACAATGGTTTTTTTAACTGAAGGGAGAAAGTTAGGCAGAGAAGTAACATAGAAACTTGCCCATTAGCAATTGTGGTTAATCATGACAAATCCATCTGTACTGTACTAGCATGCAAATTTTCCATTGTAACATATATCCAGCCTTTATCCCTTTTACAAATTATCATCACCAATTCTCTCCTTAAGTCACTAGTGACTTTCCTCCGTGTCACTTTCCCCCTGGAGATCACCTCTAGCACGCCTATTCTTTAGCTGCCAGGACTTTTAAAGCCTCAAGAGCTGGTAAATTGTTCCATGACCTACAGTGCCAACCCGATTTTTGTTCAAGGAATAGATCTTAGACTATTAAAAATGGTTAAGATAAAATTTTTCTTTCTTTTTATTATATTTCAAAGTAAACTTCTATGGGTAATAAATAAGCATTTTGGGTCATTGAAATACATACTATTGAAAGATATCTAAATCAAAAAAAAAAAAGAAAGAAAGAAAGATATCAAAATCAATTTGACCAAGTCTGGAAAACTTTAAGTTTACATACAATATAACTTGATAATTTTTTTAAAGATTTATTTATTTATTTGAGAGACAAGAGAGAGCAGGAGGAGGGGCAGAGGGAGAGGGAGAGAATCCCAAGCAGACTCCCCGCTGAGTGCAGAGCCCTACACAGGGCTCGATCTCACAACCCTGAGATCATGACCTGAACCAAAATTAAGAATTGGTAGCTTAACTGACTGAGCCACCCAGGCGCCCCTATAAGTTGATAATTTAAAAAAGCATGCTTAAACTACAATAAAATAAATGATGATCTCATACTAATCCTTCACATTTACTATTCAACTATTCTGTTGAAAGAATTGGAGATGTTTCTAGTTTTTAAAAAAAATTAGACTAGGGTATTATCTCTTATTATATGTGAAGTTATATCCCAGATAAGTTATAGAAAACAAATATAAAAGACAGAATTAAAGCAGACACAGATGATATAGGTTGACATTATTGTAACTTTGGAAAGAGAAGAGCTATCTAATTACAACACAAAACACAGAGACACAAGGAAGAAATTGATACGTTACCACATTATAAAAACTTCTGCATAAAAAATAAACTTTTTTAAAAGGAAAAATTGAAAGAAAAATATGAAATATACATAATATCCAGAGTACCTCAATAATTCCTATAATTCAATATTTAAAAAAAAGGAATTAACTGAACCAACAGAAAAAAAAAACATGCATGGAAATACACAGAAGAGGAAACAAAAATGCCAATAAACCTATAAAAGAATGTTAACTAAGAATAAAGAAAATGAAAATAAAACACATATCATTTTTTACTCATTACATTGGAAAAAATATGTTTTAAATGATAATATCAATGAATACATGTAAAGATATATTCTTATAAACTCTGGATGAAAATGTAAATTTTCAGAGACAATATGGATGGCATTATTAATAATAATAAAAAAAACAGGCTTCCTTCTATCCAGTAATAGCCTGTTATTTCATGAAAGGCAAAAGGCACGAACAAGGTTCTCTGTGTAACAAGTTTGTACTAACATAAAATGCAAAGCAATCTAAATGTCCATCAACGATTGAAAAGAAAACTAAGCAGTATTTTATAGTATGTGAAGACATTTAATGACCTCCAAGAGATACTATAAAGAGAACATTACATGTCAATACGTATAATACTGTTCATGTCTTAAAATTGTCAATTTCTTTTGTTTTGTATGTACACATATGTATGAAATGTGTTTTAAAGTTTAGCAAAAGCATGTATCAAACATCTAATCATGGTCAGTGTTGGGAAAATGAATGGTAGGAGGTAGATGGGGCTACCAAAAAAGAACTTTTGCTTTATCTGTCTTGTTTACATCTTTTGTAATGAGAACATATTTACATGTGAGTTGAGTAATTAAATTAAAAAATAAAATAAATGACTGGAGGAAACTTTTAAGTTTAAGCCAGAGAAATAAATCATTGTCAGGCTTAGCCCAAAGATCACATTTTTTTCAAAAAGAAGGACTAAATCTATACCCAAGCACAGATTTCAACATCCATATGTTGAGAAGCTGAAAATAAAATGAAATCCAGAATAAAAAAATCACGAGATGTGTTCATCTTTATTTCCTTTTGAATTAGTACACATATGCTATATATAAATAAATTACTCTCATTATTAACCTTTGTCCATTTGAAACCTTTGAAAGATGATATGAAGAAAAGAGAAACAAAACATATTCCTGAGTTTCTCTTATACAGTTCAAAAAGAAACATCAGAGTAATCTAATTAGCAATAACTGTTTATAAAATCCAGTCTTGTATGCAGGTCCAAATATATCTTGCTATCAGTATAATCAACATACAGGTAGTGAGTATGACTTAAATCAGGTGCAAGGGCAGATGTGATTCCTGTGGTTTTCTTTCATCATTTATAGACACCATTTCAGACTATATGACATGGTTTTAAAAATAACATATATCTAAATGCAAAAAGAGATTATAAAAACATCACCATTAGAAAATAGGTGAAACTTTAGCCATATATAAGACACAAAACATGGGTTTGGACTTACAACTAATTTTTTAACTTCAGAGGTTAAAATTAAACCAAGAAAACAATGAAATGGAACAGCTCTAATTCTCCAGATATTGAAGAAGACAAAGCATTAGGGCAGTGGAAAGCCCTCTTAAGCATTTATTAAGAATTAACCAGTTATCCATCTATATATTTTTCAGATATCATATGAGATTAAAAGGAAAAGACGTAATTTTCCAGAAATGAGCTATTAATGTGGACAATTTTACCCATACCAAAAAATAAGAAAAATTAGAATTGTTCATGTGTCCCAAAGTCTTAATAGTATAATCAGAAGTTTATTAGAGTTATTGTTCAATATTATCTTATTGAACTAAAGGCTATGCAGGCACTTCCAGAGACACCTAGCAAGTGATAGATATCTATTGAGCACCTACTGGATGCAATACTCCAAGCTAAGAATAGAGAAAATGGTGGTACAAACATTGTAAACAAAATCAATATATAGTCCATGCTCATTTGGAGTTTAAACTCTAAAGGAGAATATAAGTATAGAATAATTAATATCATTGATGATTGGTTAATGATGTGTATTATGCTGAGAGTAAACAATTGGTGATCTTACCTATTCAGAAGATGTTAACTGGGGTAAGTGAAGGACTCCCTGAAAAAAAGGATATTTAAGTTAAATTGTGTAGGATTAGTAGGAAAAGCTGGATAAAGAAGTGGATGGAGGATTGCAGAAAAGTATTTCCCAAAGAGGGAAGAGCACGTGTGAAGGTCCTGAGGCAGACAAGAGGACAATACTGGAAGATGACAAGAGATCACAACTCAAAAGAGAGCATTGCAAGAGATGAATCTCTCAAAATCTGTCTCACAGATTTTGGTCAGGGACATATGAAAAATCTATCAGGATTCTTACTAAGTATGGGTACAGAGTTTGGACACTTCTGGTTTGCATAGCTTTGCAATGCAGTACCTGTGTAGATCATTTGAGAGATCATTTGGAAACTATTCTGCAGTCATCAGGAAAATTTAGACCCTGTATACAATCTCCAAGGATTCCTAGAAACTTTCCTATGGAATTGGTCCTTGAAAGAAGCTTGGACTTCTGCACCTGAGAGCACTGATATTAGCTGTGTGCTCTAGAAATGCTGAGAGAAGCAGTTCTAAGTCAAAGGAGGAAGGAAGAATCATTGTCTCTGGGAACCCCACAAAAATGACAGGGAGCTCAGGGGATGCAAGTAAGCCCAGGGGTAGAGTATTTGTATCACAATCCTTTGCTAAGTATTTTAGGGAAGAAGTTGTTTCCTTTCTTTCTTTCTTTTTTTTTAAGATTTTATTTATTTATTTGACAGAGAGAGACACAGCAAAAGAGGGAACATAAGCAGGAGTGGGAAAGGGAGAAGCGGGCTTCCGGCCGAGCAGGGAGCCCATTGCAGGGCTCGATCCCAGGACTCTGGGACCATGACCCAAGCCGAAGGCAGACGCTTAACGACTGAGTCACCCAGGTGCCCCAGAAGTTGTTTTCTATAAAAGATGCCACTGATTACCTACTAAAGAGTTGGAATTCCAGAAATTCTGGATCAAGACTTGAACCTGTGACAATTTGATATCATTCACTAATTACTAGTAACAGAAAATCTCAAGAAAGTGAAATATGATGTGGGGCACCTTGGTGCTCAGTTGGTTGAACGTCTGACTCTTGGTTTTGGCTCAGGTCATGATCTCATGGGTCATGGGCTCAAGCCCCGAGATGGGCTTTGCACTCACTCAGCTGGGAGTCCTTGAAATATTCTCTCCCTATACCCCTCCCCACACTTGTGCACGCGTGCTCTCTCTCTCTTTCTCAAATAAATAGATAAATCTTTATTTTAAAAAAAGTGAAATATGATGTAAGCATCTATTGATTTTGCCCATGTAAAATATTAGAATAAAACAGAGGCATAATAATAATATATACTGCATAAGAAATGCATACACACACAGAGTTAGAAATGTTTACTAAGATACACATCCATATAGTATGTATTGGTTCCTTTTTATATAACCCCCCACTTAAATATCTTATTAGTGGATGATAATTTTTTTCCCTAGGCTCCTCCTTTGAGATACATTTTAAAAGAGAATTCTTAAGCTTCTAGGAGTTATCTTTTGTCCTACAGTTAATCTCTTAATAAGACCAATTTAGCTGTAATATAAATGGTAATGCATAGCATTCTAGTCACTGCACAATTCTGAACTTGCTCAAAGACTGCATTTGAGCAGACTGGCCTTACCCGTGGGCAGAGTTGATTAAAAGACACTGGTATGGTTTCAGAACCATAGAGAAGATTCAGGTTTTTGACCCTTGTTAAGTGTTCTGGGAAGAGTTATTTAAGACCTTGTCAACATTTTAGAGAGCCTATTGTATGTAAGAAGTGCATTAGACATTGTATCTACCCTTACAATCTATCCGAGGGATACAGAAGTCAGATGTGGGTAAAATGCAGAACAATAGCAGGGTTACATATGCAAAGAGGAAATCATCATAAGATGAAAAGCATGACTGACAATTAGCAGAATGAGCTAGAGCATCACCTGTGAGTGTGGTGTATTACTAGATGTGTAACAATAATATTCCATTTTAATTTCTTGGATTGTCTATTTCTTTCTTTCTTTCTTTTTTTTTTTTTACAGATTCATACTACCATTACTGGTTTAATTTCATTTGCCACTGTTGAGTGGCCTGCCATTTGGAATGAGTTTACATTCCATGTGTTGCTAATGAAGGATTTGCAAGAGGCATTATTCCATATTATCTTAAGGCTTTAAGGTGTCACTAGCCTTCAATTTACTCTAAGTAAAGGATTTTTTACCAGGATCCCTCCTGATGCCAATTTTCATTCAATCTTCATAAATATTTATTAATACAATAGTGCACAAATTCTTCTTTAAGTATTGAACATGCCAAAAGAGGTATTTGTTTTTCTGCTTCTCTTCTCCCATATTTAAATATGTTACGCAAATATGTCCACACCTAAATCTGTCCCATCTTGTTGATCCATTTTTAAAATTCACACCTTGTCTTATATAAACACAACCCAACCATGAAAGTAATTTGTTCGTGAGTCATAACTTTGCAAACATTGAAGTAATTGTAAAAGCATCTCTTGTTAGTTTGCAATTAGGGTATTAAGTTTGATATCATGCTGCATTATATTTTAGAAAAAGGGTCATAAAGGGTTTTATTTTTTAATGCTCAATAACATGTAATTGTAAACACATACAAAGATAAAACTAAATATATATTCATTTCAACACCTACAAAAATAATTAGTTTTCCCGGGTGTATCATGGCAGATGGGACTGTTTTCTTAAAGAATTTGTATAGAACACATAAATAGAACAGGTACACCACAATACGCTGGAATGGTCCGTGTATTTGATTAGCATAATATTTTTAAATGAAGCTCTCATCTTCGATGTATCAGAAAAAAAAGGACCCATTGTAAAACAATGAATTTGAACCAAATATAGCTTTAGAGTTCAACTCTCTCTGTATCTGGCATTGACTCAGAGACTGTATAATTCAAGTGCAAGAGGATTACAAAGGCAAATACACCCCTATTCAATATGATCTGATGGTATCCCTCTACTTCACAGATTAGGAAGGCCAAGAACTAAATTTCTTCTAGAAATCTATGAAGCAGGCTAAGTGCTAAGGCGCACAGTATCTGCCAAAACTCTCCTGATACAGCAGTGTCTCAAGCCAACTGAAGAACCTTTGGTAGCAGAAGCTACTTCTCCTCCTGTATTAGTTATCTCATTTAATGACTCTTCCCTCTCATTCACTTGCCCTACACTGAACGTCCTTAATATCTGTCAAAGCTACCCCCGTTCCCATTCTCCATCACAAACATTTCCTAAATTGGATTTGTTACCATTTCTTACCATTTATTGAAATATTTCCTAATTCGTCTACTAGTTTCCAGCTTAATTTCCTTCAATTTCACTTGCTACTCATTCAAACACAAATCTACAAATCTCCTGTCATTCTGCTTAACATATTCTAATGATCTCCTCCATAACTCCAGGACTCCAGGGTAATACTTCTATTTATTAGCTTGAATTTGCACTCTTTTCAAAGCTCCTTTTCCATGATCATGACCACTTTGTGCCTACACTCAGACACCTTATGCTCTAACTTCTCTAAACATCCTGTGCTCTCCTATTTAGAGCCCTTTGCTGAGAATGCCATTCAAAAGTTAGCTCAAGTATCTCCTCTTTCCTGAAGATTCCTCAGAAAGTGTGTGCTATAGGAATGTGGGATGTGGTGAAAAGCTTGCTCTGCGGAGCAGCTGGTGTTTGAAAGCGCTGGAATCAAATTCTAATTTTCTGGCTAGCTGTGTGATCCAGAAAAACTGGTTGGTCCCCACACATAACAGTCAACCATCTCCACCCTCACTAAGTAGGTGCTTCCACCAAGGAAGGGGACAAGTGGTCGATGCCTGAGTACCCATGGTCCATCATACTCTGGCTGTGACAATTTTTCTTTTTATTGAGATATAATTGGCATAGAGCATTGAGTAGCTTGAGGTGTATAACATGTTGATTTCAAACACATATATTGCAATATATATAATTACCACTGTAACATTGCTAACACCATCATTTCATATAATTTTCATTTCTTTTTTGTGGTGAGAACATTTAGAATCTAGTCTCTTAGTAACTTTGAAGTATGCAATATAGTGTTGTTAACTATAATCATAATCTAGAATTTATTCATCTTCTAACTGCAAGTTTGTACCCTTTGACTAACATCTTCCCACAATTCTGAGAAAGAACAAAACTGGAAACATCACACTTCCTAATTTCCTGTACCTCTGAAACAAATAATACATTATATGTTAAAAAAAAAAAGAAGAAGAAGAAGAAGGTAGTAGGAAGGGAAAACTGAAGGGGTGGAATTGGAGGGGGAGATGAACCATGAGAGACTATGGACTCTGAGAAACAAACTGAGGGTTCTAGAGGAGAGGGGGGTGGGGGGATGGGTTAGCCTGGTGATGGGTATTAAAGAGGGCACGTACTGAATGGAGCACTGGGTGTTATACGCAAACAATGAATCATGGAACACTACACCAAAAACTAATGATGTAATGTACGGTGATTAACATAACATAATAAAAAATAAATAAATAAATAAATAAATAAATTAGACCCCCCCCCAAAAAAAAACACCTCCTAATTTCAAAGCCATAGTAATCAAAACTGTATAGTACTGGCATAAAAACAGAAACACAGAGACCAAAGGAAAAGAATGGAGAGTCCTGAAATAAACACTGCATGTCAAAAGCTGATATTTGACAAGGGAGCCAAGAATACTCAGTGGGGAAAGGATGGTCTCATCAATACATGATGTTGGAAATAATGGATAAACACATGCATAAAAATGAAATTAGACCTCTATCTCTCACCACTCACAAAATTAACTCAAAATGGATTCAAGACTTAAGCATAAGACCTGAAACCAAAAAAATCCTTGAAGAAACCATAGGGAAAATGTTCCTTGACATTGGTCTTGGCAATGTTATTTTTTTTTTTATGATACCAAAAGCACAAGCGAGAAAAGCAAAAATAACAAATGGGACTACACCGAACTAAAAGCCTCTTCACAGCAGAAGAAACAATCACCAAATAAGAAAGAACCTATGGAACGGGAGAAAATAATTACAAGCATATATCTGATAGAGGGCTAATATCCAAAATATATAAGGAATTCATACAACCCCAGAGCAAAATAATAATAATAAATAATAATAATAAATAATCTTATTAAAAATGGGCAAAGGAACTGACATTTTTCCAAAGAAGACACACAAATGGCTAACAGATACATAAAAAGGTGCCCAACATCACTAATCATCAGGGAAATACAAATCAAAACCACAATGAGATATCTCCTCACCTGGCTGTGATAATTTGCAAGCTTGTCAGCCTATCATCCTTCAGGGCTTTGCCCACGGTTTAACCCAATCTTGCCATAGATGGACTATGGTTCTCACTGCTTCCTCTTAGCCATTCTGGATTCCTACAAACAATCTTTAGTACTTCTTGCCTACTGCCTCTATTTGGCCACAGAGCCCAATCTCTAATGTTGGTTTGCTCTTTAAATTGATATATAGATATAGAGATAGCAATATACACTTTTTTGATGTATGAAAGGATCCTCTACTTCAGCTATAGTTTTTGCCCACATTAATTTGACAAGTTTGCATTGCTCTGTATCTCTCTGGCTTAATCTCCCCTCTGTCTCCGCACTGTGGTTATCATAGCCTATTCTATCTGAATCACATAATAGCAATAATTATAATCCATGGTACACCTAGTATGTACTAGTCAGAGTGCAAGACATTTTGTATACATTGTATTATTTAATTTCCCCCACAATCCCAGGAGTAGGTATTATTTGCACCACTTTACAGTTGAGGAAATGCAAGCAGAGAAGTTGAGTACTTGCCCAGTCACACCTTGTAAACAGAATATTACTGCACACACGCAACCAAGTCAAGCCAGAGAAAGGTGAAAGAATAGAAAACAGTGTGTGTGTGTATCTAGAGGGATGAGGAAGGGGTGATCAGGAAGGGGAGAGAAGTAAAACTTAAGAAGAAAAAGAGCATACCTCAGAGGGACTTAAAGAGCATAGCCCTCTACTTTGAGTATTGGACATGACACATCTGACCCAAAATCTCTTACCCAACCTACATCTTCCAACAACATTCCTAGATCCTGACCTCAAACCAGAAAGGCCCAAATTTCCATGGCAACTTCTTCTGCTGTCCAGACCCAAGGAATGTCTTCACATACAGGTAAGGAAAGGTACCTTAATCCTGAGTGGTAGAGTCAAAACAAGTTGGAGACTAGGGAGACAGAAAATGGGAATCAAGAATATTACCAATGGATCATTAGCTGCTTTGCTGAATTAGAGAATTTTGTAAGAAAAAATTTCAGCCAGGAATCTTTTTGGGGGGGCCAGGAATTTTAAAGGAGGTGAAAGCAGAATATAAACAATACTCCGCCAGAATTCAAAAGGAAGTTAACTGCAGGAAGCTTTATCTCCCTGCAGTTGGAAGGAAAAGCTGGAAGAAGAAAAAAATGGGGACTAGCTAGAACTGTTTCCTTCAAGATTGGGGCCTTAAGAAAGGTTCTGTGCTGTGAAAAATAATCATTACAATAACACAGTTACTGTTTAATAAATACCTACTTTGTGCAAGCTACTTTGCCATCCTGATCTCATTAACCTTACAACAATCTCATAAAGTGGGTAATATTATCCCTCTTTGATATGTAACAAAATCAAGGTTGCAAAAGATTGGGTAACCTGCCACATGAGTCAGAGTTCTCCAGGATATATATATATATATATCTCCTGCATAAAAAATATGTATGGAAAGAGGTTTATTATAAAGAATTACATCACATGATTATGGAAGTTGACAAGTCCCAAGATCTGCAGTCAGCCACTTGGAGACCCAAGTCAGCCTATAACATAATTCTGGTCCGAAGGCCTGCAGGTTGAGACCCAAGAAGAACCAATGTTTCAGGTCAAGACTGAAGGCAGAAGAAAACCAATGTCCCAGCCCTAAGGCAGTCAAGCAGAAGGAATTCCTTCTTATTCAGGGGAAAGTCAGCTTTTTGGTTATTCAGGCCTTCAGCTGATTTGATGAGGCCTACCCAGATTCGAGATGGCAATCTGCTTTACTCAGTCTATTGATTTAAATGTCAAATTCATCCAAAAATACTCTCACAGAAACATCCAGAATAGTATTTGATCAAATATATGGGGGCCTTATGACCCAGTGAAGTTGACACAGAAAATTAACCATCATTTACCTAAAGATATCTAATTTGTAAGTGCTGGAGATGGGATTTAAGCCCAGGTCTGTCCTCTTCAAAAGCCAACAGCCATTCATCTGTGCCAGAAACATGGATCCACAGAATTACCTAGAATGTATGACTTTGCTACTTAGAAGATCTGTGCCAAGACCACAGAAAAATTAGTCAATGAGTGATGTACACACAACATATGCATGCATAACAATACAAACATGTACACACAATTTCAGAACATTAGCTAGATTTGTAAATACATTTAACTTTTGTATGTGAAACAAATTAAGTATGGTGGACCCAGAATGCCTTAGAAAAAGGAAAAAAGGACCAGTAGTGCCAAAGGTGCTGTGGGACAGGGAAAAGCCAGCCACCTGGATTGCTTGCAGTAATGCAGGACAGTTTTTTTCAATGGCCACAAACTCCACCACGTCAAATAAATCATTTGTCAGTTTGATTGTAGTCAAAAAAAGAGCAAAACTTAGTTTGAAAATCATCCTCCCGTATACTTGCAATGGTATCTTTCTTACAATGTCTCAAGAGAAAAGGGAGAATCACATTTTTTTTGGTTAAAATAAAGAAGTCAACCCCCCAAAATACAGGTGATCAGTAATCATATTCTGTCCAGACAGCTTAATGACTTTCTGAAAATCAAACATCAGGAATATATTAAGGAATTAGCTGCCTAAAATAAGTCAATTCTATTTTGTTCCCATGGTTTCATGTGACATTATATTCTCCAAGAGGGGAAACATAATGCTCAAAATGTGCCTGGTTCAGGATGTATCTGTATGTATAGAGATTATAACCCCTTGTTAAATGAAAACTATTTATACATGAATGCTGTTCATAAAACACACTGATATAACCATATGCCCTTCCCTTGATATAGTTTCGCTAACCAAGTATGTACTATTTTTAAACTTGTCTGAGGCTTTATGAATAAATCAGTGGGCTTCTAATTTAATCAAAATCCAATGATAACCCTTCAAGATTTACTCAGCATCAGATGATTCTGGGGGACAAAAAAAAGAGAACATTCTTGATTACTGAAAGAATAAAATCCAACAAATTGGGAGCAATTTGATTCCTAGGAAGACTGTATGTCTGAAGACTAATAATCAGTTGTGATACGCTACTTCTTAAAAAAGATATTCTGAGGTTATGCACATCATCTGTCTAATTTGCAGAAATATGCTGAGTCAAGCAGGCCTGCCCCAGTATACTTTGGCTTCTTTTGGTCTCTTTGGAGAAGTGTCATGTGGTAAAATACTATTTAAAATGGGAAACCCTAAAAAACTATTTTAACATTTTACTAAATATGTGGTTGGAGGTTACTATCATGAATATATATATACAAAGGTAAAATAAATTAAAGTTGGGGATCAAAATGTCATGGCTCACTCTTTCATAGAAAGGGAAACTACAGGCTAGGTGGAACAGCCATAGACTAAGTGTTGAACTTGAACTCTAAACCCTGACCCAGGCCTGTCATGGAGTGTGACACCACCCAAGTCATTGTCCTTAAGTCCTTTTTATATGGAACACCTAATATGAGAATAATAGTTACTTTGTATTTCAAATGCATGCTATGATGATTCTATAGAGAAATACCAAGGAAGAGAATGGATGAGAAAACACTTGCAGTGATAACAGAAAAAGACCTTGACATGAGAAGACAAATCAGAATAAAACGTTGGCACTAAAGACCTTGATGAAGAAAGATAAGATGAGCAAAATATGGAATAGAGTCAAAAGAGCAAAAAACAGGATTCCCAAATTATACTAGCTATAGATTGGTGAGAAGGAGAATTAGAAGCCTCTGGGGAACCCTCTTACACTGTTGGTGGGAATGCAAACTGGTGGAGCCACTCTGGAAAACAGGAGGTTTTCCTGTTTCCTATGAAGTCTCCTTAAAAAGTTAGAACTAGAACTATATTAGACCCAGCAATTGCACCGCTAGTTATTTACCCAAATGATACAAAAATACTGATTTGAAGGGGTACATGCACCCTGATGTTTATAGCAGCATTATCAACAATAGCCAAATTATGGAAAGAGCCCAAATATCCATCAACTGATGAATGGATAAAGAAGAGATAGTGTATTTATATATATATATATATATATTGCATATATATATTATATATGCATATAATATTCCATTATATATATGTGTGTGTGTATATATATATTCCATTGCGCATATATATGCGCAATGGAATATTACTCAGCCATCAAAAAAGAAATGAAATCTTGCTGTTTGCAAGGGCACGGATGGAGCTACAAAGTACTATGCTAGGCAAAATAAGTCAGAGAAAGACAAATACCATATTATCTCACTCATATGTGGAATTTAAGTAATAAAACAGATGAACATGGGAGAAAGGGGAAAAAAAAAGAGAGGGAGGAAAACCATAAGAGACTCTTAGCAATAGAGAACAAACTGAGGGTTGTTGGAAGGGAGGTGGGCAGGGGATGGGCAAAATGGGTGATGGGTATCAAGGAGGGCACTTGTTGGAGTGGGCACTGGATATTATATGTAAGTGATGAATCACTAAATTCTACTCCTGAAACTAATATTACACTACATGTTAACTAACTAAAATTTAAATAAAAACTTGAAGTATTAAAAAAAATAGAAGCTCCTAGGTAGAAAATTTAATGCTTAAAAGGGAAAAGAGGGAAAATGTAGTATGAAAAAGGGGAAGAAAAATCTCTGTTTGGTGCTATCTGGTGTCCACCAATTTCCCAAAAGATCCCAAAGAGGAAAAGAAAAATCCTCAGGCACACAATAATCAAAGTATTCTGTAGCATATTTACAACCCCACATCTTTATGTGTTCAAGCATGTTTACTTCTTTCTCTCATTTGATATAAGAGAGCAGACCATAGACTCTTAAAATATTTTTATAGAATTATAAACAGGAAAAGATGCAAAGAAGTTAGCAATTGCCCATGTAGGGATTAGGTTATGAAACTTTGACTAAAAAGACACTGAAAATATTTCCAAGACACATTTTTGCAATGATTCAAATGTCAGGGTTGTATGATGTAAGCTAGGGAAATAGCACACTGATTTATTTTCAAAGATTTATTTGGGGAAAAGCATCAGAAATACAATCTGCAATTTGTAATAGCACTGCTTAAAAAGCCAAAAATAAAGATTTTGTTTACATATTATATTAGAAATGAAATATCTACTAAAGACAACAGCTTTCTGTGTTCAAAGAGGACTGCAGTGTTAGAATTCACCAAATAACTTCACAAACTGATATAAATCAGCATAAAACAATAGGAGCTAAAGAAGAACTGAAAAATTGCAATGGCTAAAATAAGCCATCCACATAGATTCTTGATCCTTTGACTACACAAATCTAGTAGGAACACAGATGAGTCACTAAGAGGAATAGCAACTAGCAAGATCAGATAAATAAATAGCTGGTTGATGGATTCACTTCCAGGTTGCTTTCTTTGCTCTATAGACTTCCTTACTCGAAATGGAAAGACTGTTGAATCACAGATCTGTACCTCTTGAAACAAATAATGCAATATATGTTAAGAAAAAAAAAAAGACAAAGATAGCAGGAGGGGAAGAATGAAGGGGGGGGAATCGGAGGGGGAGATGAACCATGAGAGACGATGGACTCTGAAAAACAAACTGAGGGTTCTAGAGGGGAGGAGGGTGGGGGGATGGGTTAGCCTGGTGATGGGTATTAAAGAGGGCACATTCTGCGTGGAGCACTGGGTATTATGCACAAACAATGAATCATGGAACACTACATTAAAAACTAATGATATAAAAAAAAGAAATATATGTGGACTTTTAGGGGAAAAGATCTTCTGGGATATATAATTATATTTGTTTCAGGTAGTGCTTTATGATCACCACACTGGTCAGAAATACCTTCTGCCCTCCATAACACCATAGTGAGGGAGGCTGTGTGCTAGGAGGGAGAAATTACATGTTAGTAGAAGTGAAGAGGAGGGAAAAACAGCATATCCCCTGGAAATAACCAACACTTCATTTATTCGTATCACTGACAGGTCCCTTCCCTGTCACCTCATTCGACTTCATAAACTCCGTGCCTAGCACTGCTTAGTACATAAAAGCTACAGTATTGTACAAAGTACAATAAACATTTTTTGAAAAATTAATCTCTAAAATATACTGCCATTACAATCCCAATAAAAACTTTTTGAAAATGATTGTTATTGGTCATCTTTACCAATACAATAAAGGTTATAAGGCATTTCTGACCACTGTGGTTGGTGACTTTTCCTGAAAGTTCAATTTTTTTATTCTTTTTCCCTTTTAACAAGACCATTTGTAATGATCAATGTATTTTTATTGTACTTGATTTTTAACATTCTTTATAAATATCTTATTATTCTTATTAGTTTGGGCTGCTTTAACAAAATACCATAGACTGGGTGGCTCATGAACAACAAACTTTCATTTTTCATGGTTCTGGAGGCTGGGAATCCAAGATCAAGATGCCAGCAGATTCAGTGTTAGTGAGAGCCAGCTTCTTGATTCACAGATGGCCATGTTTTTGCTTGTCCGCACATGGTACTCAAGACAGAAGAGAACTCTCTGAGAGGCGTCTTTTATAGGGGCACTAATCCTACTCATGACAATTCCACCCTCATGACTTATCACTTCCCCAAAGCCCCACGTCCTTACACCATGACATTGGGGGTTAGATTTCAACATATAAATTGGGGAGGACATAAATATTCACGCATGGCATTCTGCCCCTGCCCCCCAAATTCATGTCCCTCTTGAATGCATAATACATTCATTCCATTGGAATAGTCCCCAAAGCCATAACTCATTCCAGCATCAACTCTAAAGTTTAAGTCCCAAGTCCCATCTAAATATCATCTAAATAAGATACAGCTTAAGACTTAAGATATAATTTATCCTGGGGCAAATTGCTCTTTAGCAGTAAACCTGTGAAATCAAACAAATTCTATGCTTCCAAAACACAATGATAGAGCAGGTGATAAGACAGACATTTCCATTCCAAAAGGGAGAATTAGAAAATAAGAAAGGAGTGATGTTATTGAGCAAATCCCAAATCTGACAGGGGAAATTCCAGTAGACCTTAGGCTCAAGTACTATGCTCTTTGACTCAATGCTCTGTCCTACAGGCCCACCAGAGTAGGGGGCCTGCCCTTGCAGACTAAACCATTGACCCACAAGCCCGTAAGCTAAAAAAGAATAGTTATTTTTATGGTACACCCTTGTGGCCCTAAAAATCTGATAAAGGTTTTCACTCGGGCCTTATTTAAATCATACCTGTATCAGTTAATGACCGCATTGCTGATCACCCTATACCCGGTCAAGTTTTTATACTTGTTTTCACATATACCTTACAATTCTGGTTGAACTATCTGCCAAATATCTTGTGTTCTCCAGCTCGTCCTTCTGGTCCACTTGAGAAACTGATGCTAAATATTGAAGCAGACACTTTGCCATGAGCAGCCTTATGTGCTCAGTGACTTGGCAGACCCCTAACAAACAATAAGCCTGGAATGTCAAAGAATTCTTAGAAACTTATCAACTTGACCAAACATGGGCAAAATCAAATTCATAACAAGCAGGAACTAACAAAATAAAACCATGTGTAATTTTTTAAAATAGTTACATAAATCATTCCAGACCTTGACTAAGAGCTGTATTTTTGAATTAATAATTGAAATCCTTGTACTTTAACACCTTAGTGACCATTTTTTGTTTTCAGATAACAATGATATTTCAAAAATGAATATTTCAAATATCTTTAATCAAGAAGTTTCAGAACTCACACATAATTTTCTGCCTATTTATTCTATCCAAGGAAAGCACATTTAAAACAAGATGCCTAGCTTTCCCAATGAAAAGTGAGTTAAATCTTTAAACAGAATTCAAGATTATATTCAAAATATGCTTTACTATACCCTGATAGTGACATTTAGGCCAGGAAACTGGAAAGAATTGGCAGCCCTCCCCATATAAAGATGACTAAATGAAAGAGAAAATATGACAATAAAATGAAAATTGTTCTTCTTTCTGGCAATTCTCCAAGACCTCCATTTCAGAGAGCAGGTAGCTGATTAGTTTAATACCGAAATCACTCAACTGATTATCCCATTACATATTTGTTAAAATAAGAAAAGCAATTTTGTCCAACAAGGCAATTTTGGGGAAACAGACTGGTAATTGGCTGGCTCTGGAAGATATTGAGGTAGTATGGCTGGAACCAGAAGACAGTCTTTTATATTTCATCTCCCACACTAGCATCCCTTCTCACGTACCCAATGGAATTGGTAGAAGATTGAGCTGACTTTTATGTGCTACATCTAGCTGTGTTTGTTTCATGACTTCTCTTCCATACCATCTACTCTTACTCTTTGGGGAAAGTTTTAGAGAGAGCATTCATGCTGAGGTGTAAGTGACAGATATGTCTGAATGGATAACCCTTCTTGAATACCTTTGCATTTTCATTTTATAAATGGAACCTCTGATTTTGGCATTTCAGATATCCATGAAACATTAGAGTATACAAAATGCACACACATAACAATTTACCATTTCATTTTATTTACCCGTCACCCCCCCAAAAAAAAACTGGCTTTGAATGATCCTATTATAATGACAGGTCTTGTGAGTTTATTTAGGATGGACCTGCCACATGAAGATGCATCTTGAAGAGTGATGCTCATTTGTCAGGAAGGCATGAGAAATTACCATTCTTTATTATCTTGCCTTTTAGTTTTTCTTCCATGTCATCGATTTCTTCCAAATCTGATCCATGGTCCTTCATACCTGATACTACCCTGAACACCCTTATTCTGGGTGTTCAAGATGTTTTCTTGTTGACCCCAACAAACATCCCAAGTTCCCGTGAGCTCATCGTCAACTCTTTCCTCATATGATGTCACTGCTTCAACCAACATATTTGCCCCCGTGATATAAGAGGGTATTTTTGTTGTTGTTGTTGTTGTTACACATGCCCCAAATACATGATAGGGAGAGATGTTCCTCTCTATTGATCTAAGCCTTCTTTTGCTTTCTACACAGTTCAGATCTCACCTCTTTCTTTGAATTGAGGCAACTGAAATCTTAGTACTTTTAATGTCTGAGTGCCCATTTTACATTTCTAGTTAACATTGATATTTTAAAAATGAAGTTTCCAAGCTAACTATAGTTTTATTCAAGAAGTTTTAAAACAGCCTGTTGCTATGTGCCTCTTTACCCATTCTAGCCCAGGGAAACACATTCAGAATGAGATAGATTCCCTATTGAAAAGTGCACCATTCTGGACCAAGCCAATCTGAAGTGATCTGTCCCTTCTCTGAACTCCTATAGCAATTATTATACAAAAAATTTGTTTGACTTATATATTGACTATCTTTGATATCTTCTCTAACTCTCTGAAACTTATTTAAATTTTATTTAGCTACATGTATTTAAATCTCATTTACTTAATTACCTCAAGAATTTTTTGAACAGCAGAAACTAGGGTTATTTTAATGTTAGCCCCATAGAGAGACATTCACCTAGTAAACAAATTATAAATATTGGCTGGCTTCACTGTTTTTAAAAACACACCTAAGAATTTTTTCTGTATGTAACTAAAATAGTGTTTATTTATTATATCATTAAAAGGAAACTTAATTCTTCCCTTTTTATTTATGGAGTAAGTACAAGGAAAAGGACAATAGGAAGACTGTTCAGTGATATAAGAATTATAAACCATCACAGCTCTTTTCATATTAAAATTAAATTTTTTCCTAGATTTATTGTTCATGCCTTTTTCATTAAATTGTTTTTAACAAGTTCCTAGTGTAAATCTCCTTCAGTTTGAATAAATTTTACTTCAAAATTGCTAACAAACATTTATAACAAATAATTTCTAAATTACTATGCAATAATTATTTCTGAAATTTAATCTCCATGAGCTCTTGCTGTTTATTAACTGAAAGTTTAGCTACAGAAAAATGATTCAACATGTGTTTCTAATGGCCAAAAAGCTAGCAGTTTTTCTCCAACTTAAAATGAGAGAAGGGTTCTTTTGCAAGGAAATTTCTTAGACCAAATCTCATCATCAGTGATAAGACACATTCACTTTGAAGTTATGTATCACCCTTTAAAAACCACAATTATTGCCATAGAAAGAGAAACAAAAATAATAGCATCAGTAACTGGACTTTTTGTTCAATGATAGTGTCAAATTAATCAACATTAAAAGCAATCTGGGTGTAATGAAAGAAAAAAATAGCCAAATGATTTCAAATAAATATTCTTTTTTTCTGGATAATACAGGTTATAAAGTATCATCTCTAAATTTAGATTATTTTTTTCTTCTAATTGATCTCATAACACTATTAACAGTATTTTCTACACCTGTGTGTTTTTTAATCACTTAGAAGAAAAAATAAACTATACCTAGTAGGGAAGAAATTAATGTAATTATGAAATCCCTATTAAGGCAAAGCTAAGCTTTGAATTCTGACTTGGCTTAATATTTTCCCAAGTCCTTTTCTCATGATGATGTTTTTAAATACTCCTTAAAGCAGTTACTCAATTTGCCAAAGAGAGGTTAGTCTCTCCAGAAGATGATAACATAGTAAGGGCTTAAGCTCTGTTGCTTTTCTGACAGGCTGGACTCCCAGTTGCAGTGTAGTCAGATCAGCGGCAGTGAAGGAAATTCCATATTGTTGCGTCCATGCTTGACCTCAGTATCTGTTATTATAGCCACTTCTTAATGAGCCCATAAAGCAAGCACTGGATTCAGTGAGGAAAGATGTGATTGACATCAACAGGGTAATCTTATCTAACTGATTACTAAGAGGCTCCTCCACAGAAGGGTCCTTCTGGTGAGTTTTCACCCAGGACACAAGTGTTCTCATATTTTGGACCCATAGCAAGAGGCCCATCTATATTTCTCTTCCCCAAGCCAATCTGTCACCAGTCCTCTTGCTTTTTCTTTCTAAATCCCTGACTGGCCAATGTAGTCATCAGCTACTCCGTGTGACCTGGTGGTGACTGACTATTCTCTCACCAAGAGAATTTTGTTTTCCCCTCAAAGCTGCCCCTCAGATGGGCTGTACAGTAAACTAGTCCTCTGCCATTTGGGGCTAGCAATTTATTTATCATCTTTAGAGCAGACTCAAATTTACCTTCCCCCTAAGTCAACTGTTCGTTGGAACACCCCTGCAAGGCCATTCTAGAGGGTCATAAGCCGAGCCATAAGAGCATCAGGGATCATGCAACTTTCCTGTGTTTTTGGAACCTGATAAATCTGGGGTTTGTATTTATCACTTCTGTTTGTTGGTGGAGAACTCTTCAGCATACCCACCTTAGTGCTTGGAGAACAACATAGGAAGAGCTCATTTTAGTAGCTCAGGTTGCAGTTACCTGCCTGCAGTATCTACCTTAGACCAGTAACAAGCTAATAACAGTTAGCTGAAGAAGACGTAGCAATAAAACCTTAGTGGCTCTTATTGTAGTTCTCTTATTTGGACTTGTATGTGCTTTATATAACACATCAGTCTACCAAAGATATCACAAACCCCATTGGATCTGTTGCTTCATAAGGGTCAAGGCAAAGAACTTCTTGTACTACAGCCTACATCTGCTGGAATGCCTTCTCTTGCTCTGGCCCCACTATTTGTAAACAGTTTTGTAAGCAGTTCGCTTGATAAACATGTCAGAGCTACATATCCACATGTGTTATATATTAATCCAAAATCCAAACAAGTCCACAAACTATTGCATCTCTTCCTTATTAGTATAGGATAAAGAGGGCCCCGAGTAAGCTTTCACTTTGGAGGAGATATCTAAACAAACTCCAGACCACTGGACCCCCAGAAATTTTAAGTTGCAGGTCTTTGAACTTTGTGCGATCTATCCTTCAATCTCTTTCAAGTGCAGGTATTACTAAAACATTTATTTTACTACTACATGGCCCTAGTAGCATGATTGAGATAATCTACAAGCATTATATCCTAAAAGATGATGGGATAATAAAAAAAAAAAGATCTGGTGATACCTTAAGGGATGATAAGTTAATAAAAATCCCTGAGGACTAAATTATGGCATGGAGCTAGAGATTTACCAAAGATAAAGGTGAAGGTTTACATTTATCTACACCAAATGAAAGCAGATTTATTCTGGTGAGCTCTGCTTATTGGAATAGAGACCTCTCCCTGGTCCACTGCCACCCAAAAAAATGTTATATCGATAGCTACAGAGAAAGTCAGCTTCTAGGTGTGTATTGATTTGCCCCACTAAAGAGAACCATATGAAATAGCCACTGAATGGAGTCATGAGATCCTTATAAATACTATAATTCATTTTCCTTCCTAAAATCCACCTACCTGTCTTCTACACAGACCAAACAGGGAAGTTTAACGGAGATGCCTTAGAAATCATCACTGTGTGGCTTAGTTCTTGATGGTGCCTTTCATTTTTGAAAATCCCCCAGTGATGTGGCATTGCTTTTGCCTTAGCATTTTGTTAGGGGGCAGCCCCTACAGACTCCACCATACCATTGCCATTATAGTAGTCTTATCAGTGTGTGTCAGGGAAAGATTAGGGAATCTGCCACTTTCTGAATCTATCTCATCAAATTATCCACACAGGAAATAAGGAATTAATCATAGTATAGGTTTGGGGACTCATTGAATCCAACATAAAATGATCTTTGAAAAGCATTTTACTTATCCCTGACATCCACCTGACCATGATGTGACTCAAGGCTGAAAGCCATGCTTCTACTCAGCAAACCTAGGGTTTTATATTGTTTTAATAGAAATTAAGTAGGATTTCAGTGCCCTGACCATCTATTTTGATCTCAGGACTACACGATCACTTAGTCAACACCAAAGATCACTGTAGGCCTGACCAGCTAATAGAGTAACTATATTCACCTTGCCTCTGTCATATAAGTAATTCTGTTTGGCCTCAATTCTGATGGAATCTCAACATCTGCACTAAAATTGGGGAAGCCCATTCCACTGATAATGTCAAATGTGCACATCCCCAGCTATATATCACCAGAGAATATCATCCACAGTGCTCTTCAAAGATTCTTGTTTTCTTCTCACTCATTTATATCTAAAGTTGAATGAAGGTAATATCTCCTGGCTCTCTTGGGACAAGTGAACATAAATTACTCCCACATTCTTATCTCTGTATGATTTTGGATTCCTCCTCCTACGTTATGCAGACAAATTTCTGTCATCTCAACTTTATTTAGCATAGCCTAGCACTAAGTCCATTTCCTAAAGAGAATTTTTTTCTGATATAAAATTCTTATCCTGCAAAACTATCGACTAGTCTAAGGGTGGAATACAAAATTCATTAGCTAGGTAAGTATCAACAGTTTACCTCCATGAACCCATGATTAGAAAATTACTGGAAAATATGCTCTACCAAAAGAAAATATAAAGACATGTGTACAGAAAACAGAAGATCAACATAAGAAAGAGGCAGAGAAAATATGTACGATAATGCTAAAGGCGGAGTTCAGAGGAGAAGAGTTGTGCACCAAGCACAGAGGGCAGCTTGCCTGGATTTAAGCAGGTCAGCAAGCACCAGGAGAGATTTCTTCAAAAAATACGAACATGTCACTTGGACCCATTTGATGGATGTTTGGGGCTTGAATTAGGAATAAGTATACATAAAACCAAATAAAAAGAAGTTAGACATTTAACAACTCCTTCTGGGAAATAAAAACAGCTACAGTATATCTTAAGTCTCATCACCAGTGATTAGTGTTTCAATGGTCATTATAATTCATCTAAATCCTGAATACTGATCTAAGTAAAATTGTGTTGTAACTATAATAACAGAAATGCAACACAGGGAAAGACAGAGAGAGAGAATTGAGGATAATGAGGAACTAGAAAGGCAAGCTTCATTCTTTTCCATATCAATAGTTAATACTGAAAATCACAAGGTCAATAGGTTGCAAAATAAGAATTTTCAAGGGACTGGGAAAGAACAGGAGGATAAGCAAGAACTGTGGAGGACCAGCGTATGCCACAAGCAAACTTTGCAGAATAATTTGGGTATTTCAGTCATGGGCCTGAATAAACTTGATACAAGTAAATTCTCCTGTGCTTAAGGGGAAAATTATCATAAATAGGTATAATACAGGTATCTAAAATAATTTATTGAGTGCCAGGCAAATTTTCATCACATCTAATCTTGACAAAAACAACATGAGATAGAAATTACTTCTGTGTTACAGATGAGAAAATTGGGACTCAAAAAGATTCAGTAAACCTGCCCAATGGCTCTTGGTTCATCAGTAGCGGACCCAGGAATCACACAGGGAATCATCGGGTGCCAAAGTCCTTGTTCTTTTTATTATAAATGCACTACCCTCAGTAAAATATCTTGATAGAATGGCTAAAGAAGCCTTGGGCTGGGCCTGTAATGAATGGACTCTAAATGTATTGCGAGGAAAAGAAGTACATTCCTAGCTGGAGGAACAATCAGTGGATGCTGAGAAAGGTTAAGAACAATCAGCCTAATTGTAATAAGGTCACGTTATAAAAAGGGAGGACTGATGTTTGTTAGCTTTAATGTGGAGATAGCATTCATTCCAAAGGATTTTTTCTCATTAATATCAGGGGGAATAAAGAACACTTTAGCCATTAGGCTACTTCCTTTATTTATAAAATTAGATTTTTCTGACAGAGGGACAAACACTAATCCATCTGGAAAACGCTCATGTCACAAGAACAGATGTTCAAATGACCCACAACAAGAAGAAAAGTAAATACAGAATAAGATCTCTTGCCAAAGCAAATTATTCTAACAGGAGCATCAATCTCTCTTGCACAGCCCGGAGACTGCTTAACTAGGTTACAGGCATGGACAGAGGTCTCTTGTGCCAAAGTGAGCCCATTTCCATGTAGTAGATTTGTCTCCAAAACAAAACCACCAATAAAAACAAACACTTCTACCTTCTCCCAAGGAAGTTCTAATCTAACAGTAACCTAAAATTGTTCGGAAAAGCAATTGGTTGAATCTTGATCAAAACATTCTTGTCAGGTTTATCTTGAGGTTTATGAAATAATACAACTATTTGAGCTCCTTCCAATAAACACTTATAGTCTAAGAACTTTTTAAAAAGGCTGTTTCTCAAGTCTCTTTGACCTTCTCTGGACTCTGTGACATCATCTTCGTGAATAGGAATGTTATATAATTGTGGGCTTAGGCTGAATTGTTTTGGATAATGTTCTCTATGGACATACATTATGAAAACAATACTTAGATTTGTTTGTATAATTATCACATAAAGAACTCAGCTGTTAACATAGTGGGTGTCAAAGCAAATTGCAGGGATGGGAGAGAGCTGCAGATGTCCCGCCAATTATTCTAAGTACTATTATAATAAAAATCGAATGACTTGGATGGTTAGGTTAATAATATACTAAGAAAAAACATTTGACTTTTAAAAGTAGTTTGAAGTTATATTGCACTTTCGTGCAATACTGTGCTAATCTAACAAAGACTCTGTCTTTTAGTCTCAGATCCTGACTTGGCAGGCTGAATGAGAACATATTATTCAAAGTTTTTGCCTATGGCCAAGCTTTAAAGAAGGTAATTATGATTCCAGGTATTTGAGCAGAAAAGAGGTTCAGCTGTTTACACATTAGGCACAATAGGTGAGCTGTTACCTAGGTTTGAAACAGAAATCTCAAATGGAAAAGAAAATTATATAGGCTAGCTTGGAAAAAATCATAATTCTATCAAGTATATATCAAATTGTAACTTACATCCTAAAATACCTACACAATAGAAGCATATATGTAAATTATCTCTTTCTACTAAAGGCTTGTCAGGTATGAACTCCTGCTCTTCTGCAATTCTGTTCATCCCACAATTTCTCATATATGGCTGTGGAGATGAGATTCTGAATGCCAGGGTCACTTAAAGCTTCAGCAGAAAGGAAAACTAAATGTGCCCTAAGAGACCTTTTGCAGCCCTGTAGTAGAACTGGGTCAAGAACTCACATGCTCCCTTTCACTACTTCAGGGATCAAAACAAATAACTTGAGGATGGTGGGCGGAATCTTGTATTCATGTCTTCGGGCTGATAAAATCACCTCTGACTCATATAGAGGTTCAGAGCTAAATTTTTAATTTTCCACACCCATACATGCATAACTCTCATTGGATTCCCCTGAGATTCTATTAGTCAGGCTCTTCGAGATGACAAGGGACAGAGATATGGCAAGTTTACTCTGCCTGATGTGAGTTTTTGTAAGAAAACACCCAGAGGTAGGTAAGCAAAGAAAACCATCTCAGCAGCAGTCAGATGGACTCCTGCTTCTCTGGGTCTCTTCAAGTTTCTAAGCAATCTACTCTCTGATTAATGTATTTCAAAGTTCTTTGAAAGAAATGATCCAAGTGGGGTCAGTCAGGCAGAGCTCATTGAATAGTAGCCCTAAAAGACAGAGTTCTCAATCCAGGCCACCTTCTAGATCACCAAGTTCCCAGGTGCCCAGCCGGTGGCTAGCTGCCATTTGGCAATTAATAAGAAAGGAACAAGCTTGTAGTAGCCACGGTCCAGAAAGGGGCTGTGGATACTCAAATACTCAGAGTGATGTGGAATCCAAAGCAGTTTAAAGCCGGGCTCTGTTTTCAGATTGTCTGCATTAAATCCTGAATTTACAACATCCAAGCCCACACAGCCCATGGAAGGGATTTGATCTTCCTATGCCTCGGTTTTCTTATCTGTAAAATAAGTAGATTAGTATTACGCATCTCATAGTGATCCTAAGATTAAATGACATAATCCATGTAAAGAATCACGCAAAGAGATCAGATAATATAATTGTTTAGAAACAGCCATTAAATCATGCTTAACTATTAATCATTTGAATATCTCTTTGCATACCACTAAAAATCTCAAGGGCCACAGTATATACACATATATTTGGGGAAACCCTGCACGTGAGAACCTTGAAACCCTGCCTTGAATCCTTTCATAATGTG
Organism: Eumetopias jubatus; assembly: GCF_037043125.1. Classification (NCBI taxonomy): domain Eukaryota; kingdom Metazoa; phylum Chordata; class Mammalia; order Carnivora; family Otariidae; genus Eumetopias; species Eumetopias jubatus. Next base: position 166,874,737 of record NW_028274809.1, on the reverse strand, counting down.
AAAAATACTGTCCTGCTTTAGGGTGGTTCTATTTTTCAATTCCATATAGAGTTTCTGTATATTGGACTTGCCAAAAATAGGAGCATATTATGGTAAGCCTCGATGGTTCATGGATTTATGAACAAATGCCTTTTTTAAAGTAATATAAAACAAACATCGCGAAGGTATATTCACACCTTGTTCTTGACATGCAAAATCATATCTACATGTATCATTATTGTTCAAGGACTCTTTCTTTTAAGGAAACAGAAATAAACAATAGGAGGCCTTTTATCGTGAGCCCCGGTGCCCATGAGAAAGGCTGTTCAACTTCTGCCCTCCCACAGTTTGACAGATGTATGCAACAAAATGGACACACGTGGTCTTGGTTTCAGCCTGATCTAAGCATTAATTCCTACCTACTAGCTCTATGGCTTTAGGGAAATTAGTCAATCTCTCAGTCTCAGTTTCCTCAGAACAATTAAATCATATTCTTGGGGGTGGGGCCCAGGTGCCATATTTTTGAACTCCCAGGTGCTTCTGCTGTGAAGTTCCAGGTAACAGAGATGCTGCTAGTCCAGGGACTATGTTTTGCAAACCACTCCTCTGAATGCATCTGCTTGTCCCGCTAGCACGACACCTCAGAATTGTTCCTGTGAATGCCCAGCAACATCTTACTTCAAGTCAAACTCCCTAGTCTCCTAATTTTTCTTTTCCATTCCCAATAACCCCTAACCACTGACAGTTTTAATGTTCTTTGTCTATGTCCATTAGTCTTTATAATTATTTTAATCAAACCTCCAAAACCAGAATGTTATACAGTATTGGTTTATAACTCCATTGTTTTTCCCAGTCTCCCAATTGCCCGAAGGGCAAAAACATGCTCTATTCATTTGGGTATCACTGGCTTTGAGCAAAATGCCTGGCACATAACAGGAGCATAATAAACACTTTGTTGAATGCAAATAGTCCATAAGCCAAAAATACTTATCCAACACCTAGTATCAGACCCACTTCTCTGAAAAAGATTACCTTGAATCAATGAGGATGTAAACCTTATCACCATTTACCAGGACCTTTCAGTTATTTTTAGAAATGTGAACAGTGTTTTGCTTGGTAAGAGGCACATGTTTTTATAGCCTTATTCCTACTAACATTTTTTTCACACCTCTGTTCCTCAGTCTGACCATGCTCCTCTCCGTCAGCCTACTCATGCTAAGCTTGCTACCCACACCCCCCTAGCACTTACCACACTGTGACAAAAACATACCACATTTTCCAGACAGGGGTTTCTTACTTTTTAAACAATATTAAAATAGAAAACAACGTGAAAGTTGACCCTGTTCAGATCTGTAGTCTAAGTAAGTAAACAGAATGGAAACTACAACAGAAACGTTCGAATTAGCCCCAGTGTTTCCCACTGAGGTAATTGGCCCAATGTCTGTGGAGTATGTCTACTTAATAAGGTGGAGACCAAGACTGTGCCTGTTATCCCTTAACCTCAGGGTCTGTTTATAATTTGTTATTCATTAAACAGCTAATTCTTTACCAGGAGGCCAAAAGCTAGCTATCTTTGCCGTGATATAGTATCCTAAGTCCTGTTGCTTCTTGTTTTGCCCTTTCCTTAGCAGACATAATTACAAGTAAGCTCAAGGAACAAAAGCACTCAAAAAGCAGAGGCAGAGGAAGAAGAAGACGAGGCAGAGGAGGAGGCAGAGCACTGTGACACTAAATGTGCCAAGGCCTAGCTCTGGAAACAATCTGTAGTAAAACAGGGTCCTGGTCATTGGATCCCAATGGGCTATGGGGGAAGATGGTTTTGTTTTTGCTTGTAGGTTTTTTGTTTGTTTGTTTGTTTTTGGTTTGGTGTTTGTGGGGTATTCATATTGATATTAATATCAATATTAGTGTGGTGGGCAGGGAAGATGAAAAGCCAGAATTGGCTGGAGGAAAATGCTGAGATCTTTTATTCCAGAAGGCAAGAGACTCAGAAAAAAGTCAGAAATGAGAAAGTGCCTGAAATGAAGTGCCTGGAAAACAAACCAACAAGCAAACCTGTTAGCAAAGCAGCCTAGCCTTAAGAACAAAAATTACAGAAGACTATTGGAAACCCTGCCTATCAAAATTTCCTGGAAGAGTTATACACCCATAATTCTCTCACTAGTTTACCATCTTCTTAACACACCATATCTCTGAATCCCCAGGCATGTTCCCGGTCCTTCCACCTGTAGCTCCAGTCACTTGACAAATATTTTCTGCATGCATACTGTGCTTAAAACTCATGCTGATTGAAGAAACACACATCTGCGCTCACACACACACACACACACACACACACACACACACACACACCCGATGCACTCAGTCTCTGTCCTCACACGACTTTTAAGTTCCAGAAAACCTGATTCTAAAAAACATTTAAAAAATAAATTTTTAAAAAAATTTTAAAGATTAGACCATCTTTATCATGAAGACTTTCAGAATTAGTCATAAACAGACAGCGGAGGCTAAGCAAGTCTCTAAATGCCGGCCTCTGCATACTGAGAATAGCAGAGACGCAGAAAGTTCCTGTGTGGTGGGTAAATACTGCTTCACAAGGAATCATCCTGAGTCATCATCCTCACGACCCCAGAATCTCCTTTGAAAGGAAGTTACTAACATCAGTGAAGCCAGTTGGAGCAAAAACTTAAAATTATTACTTTAGAGTCATAAAGAAACTTATGGGGCAGAGATCCACCTGTGTTTCTTTGTTTTCATAATGTGGCTCAGGATACAAAGTTGCAGAATTATTGCGAAGAAATTTTTAAGAACATGGTATTCACACTTTATCGTATTGCAGAAAACAGGAATAATTTCCCCCTCACATAAAACAATCACTATCCCTTTTTACATATAAGTTTGAACAACACAAAGTACAGTATCATCACTGATTATGAATCTGTATCACAAAAAAAAAGTTAAAGAAATGTTGCTATAAATGCAATTTTCTGCTCACCAGAAACTATCTGCCATGTGGCTCTTTATAGAGTTGTGTTCCTCTCTTAAACCATTTGATTCACTTCCATTCACCTCTGAAAATGGGTTCTGCAAATTTTTGTTTTATTTTCAGGGAATACATGCCTAACCTTGATTATCATGCTATATACCTTGAATCCAGAAAAAAAAATTTAATGTAGCCAAAGCTTAGGATGTTGCATCTAGCACACCACATATTGGAATAGATTGTACTGTACATAACAAGTAGTCAAGGGTGGTGTTATTGAAACAGAGCAAAAATTTTCCCCTTGTTATTTTGGGATATTTCAAAAACGTGCCTCTGAGCTCTAGCATGGGGCTTGATTAATGCATGATTTCCTCTTTAAAATTAGAAACAGGAATCGAGAATGAAGCTTAATAATTTTCATTTGCTCTTCTTTTCCAAGCATTCTAATTAAGGCCTGGTTCCCAGACCTGATTAAGCAGCTCCTACATCTGACTGCAGTTTTTAGTCATCCCTGCAAGGCAGGAACTCGAGCTTATTTGGATTGAATGGGAACAATCTGGGAAGGAGCAATGAGGTGGGATATGCCGTGGAAGGGTTGGGGCGGCGGGGGTTGTTTGATTTTGGTTTTGCCCTTGTAATTAGAGTTTGCCATGTCCGTCGCAGAGTGCAACAGCACAGGTCAACAGTGAATGTCAGAAACGTCATTCTAAGAAAAGCACCATTACTGTAGGACTCTCAGAGCATTCTGTCAAGAATATTCTAGTTTCCTTTGAATTCCTTGAGTGCAATGGTACAAGAGCAATATGTACTTTGTTTTATACTTTGTCTTAAGAAAATGTAAAGGATACATGTGGCTACCACTATCCATTGCTCTTAATCTCTTGGGTTCACTGTAATCATAAAATGAATTTGATGCATATTTGTTATGGCTTTCATGGAGCAAGAAGATGAGTAAAGAAACAGTAATTGTCAGGGTGCCTGGCTGGCTCAGTCGGTGAGCGTGCAACTCTTCCTCACCTCAGGGCGGTAAGCTCGAGCCCCATGTTGTAGAGATTACTTAAAAAATAAAATCTCAAAACAAACAAACAAACCAGTAATTGTCAAACACGAATTTCCTCAAAACTATTTTTCTATTTGAAGATAATGGCCCTGAATTATTTCAGAACATTAATTTTTAAAATACTGAAAAGTTGCACTATAATATAGTCAGTGGCCATTAAATGTTTCTGGCTAATATTTAGAAAATAGATAACTAGGTTGTCCCTCGCATCGAAGGAGTAAAAGCCGAAACTTGTCTTATGCAAATCATACAATCATGTATGAGTAAAAGTCAATTTCTCAGAAGCTGTATAGATATCCTCCCCACCCTCATTTTTTGAATGAATTTTTAGTTACCAGGGCAGAGCCAGGCCATGAGTGGGGTCCAAACCTGAGACACAGAGAGCTAGACTTCGCTCCTACATTCTTCCTCTCTATCTCATCTCTACACTTCTAGCCTCTGCATTCTACCTCGCTACCTCCTAACTCAAAGAATACCTACTTGTTTCATCTTCCCAGCGTAATGTTAACTCATCCCAACCAGTCACTGAAATTACTAAGTCAGAGTGTTTTACAGAGTCCCTTCCTTGCCATCCCCATGTCCAAGAGCCCATATCAGACCAATATCCCTTTGCTTCAGGGTTGGGTTGTATTGCCCTAATTGTTCTCAGTGCTTCTCCTCTCTCTCTCTCTCTCTCTCTCTCTCTCTCTCTCTCTCCATGTCCACCTGCAAATTGGAGTCACATTGCTCTTCCTCAAACACCATTTCTTTTACCTTATTCTCCAGTTAAAAAATCTCAGCTACATCCAGACTGATCATCAGGGACCTTTAAATCCTACACGCCTGACTTCCTCTGAGCCTCCCTTCCAAAACAGCCTTTACCGTTAATACTCGCTTATCCAAACCCTAGAAACATTTTGAATCACTGGTGGCTCTTATCAGTTCCAATACAGTAGGTCTGAAGTGGAGCCTGGGATTCTGCAGGTACATTGTTGCTAGTGGTACAGACTACATTTTGAAAAACAAACATTTAGACAACTGTTCCCTCTGGTCATGGAAACACTGGCTCTGGCAAGGGCTTATTTGAAGGATCAGAAAAGAGAACTACATACGGTAAAATATCTCATATCCGACTGAATCAAGTTAAGGACGGGGCAAACTTTAAGTTCTCTTCAAACGTTACATAGTAGTGCATGATTGATTGATAACTGTGTACATATAAGCCATAAAATTATCTATATCTTATGGAAGTAAGGAAGGAAAGAAAGAAAGCCCAATATTAACAATTGAAACTTCTGAAACAATTGTCCAACATATTTATAAGCTACATAAAACCCAAATACTACCACAAATAACATGACCAAACTTTGTCTGAATACTGTCCTTCTGTCCTGCGCATCAAGCATTTATTTGCTTTTGCACAGTCACTGCCCTCCCACCCGCAATGATCCATGAGCTGGATTCTCTCCATTCGTTCCACTACCCGGAGTCCAACACCCTTTAGCAAATGGCACCTCTTGCCTCTTTAAATCCCTGCATCACTGGGAAAACTAAAATTAGGCTCTTCAAAAAATCCTATAGGGCCAATGTTATAGAGTTATATAATTTTATTTAAAGCACTCTTTTGTTTTAAGAGGTCCATGATTTCTACTTTGTTTCCTAAATGGAGTATTGACAGAGATCAATCATCCAATAGAACAATCTTTGACATAGCACAGGAACAGCTCTCAATTACACTGGCTACAAAAGTGGTGGAAAGTAAAACTCATCAAATCTGCATGTGGTTTCAAATACAAAATTGTTAAATATATAGTTTCAGTGTTTTTATTGAGTTCGTATTCATGATAAAAGTTTGAATCCTCTGCTCTTTCACCTGGGCTGCCAACATGCCGTCCAGACTGAGGAAGACCTGGAAATTTGTGGGCCACGGGAGCCATGGCCACAGCCCCATGACAAGCACCTCAAGCTCCCAGGAGGCCTGGGTCATGCTGGTGGCATGCATCACCACAGGATCAACCTGGACAGATATCATCCAGCTTATTTTGGAAAAGCTGGTATGAGACATTACCACTTGAATAGGACCCAGAGCTTCCACCCAACTGTCAACCTTGATAAACTGTGGACCTTAGTCAGTGAGCAGACATGGGGAAATGCTGTCAAAAACAAGACTGAAGCTGTTCCTCTCACTGATGCGGTGCGATCAGGCTACTACACAGTTTTGGGAAAGGGAAAGCTCCCAAAACAGCCTGTCATCATGAAGGCCAAATTCTTCAGTAAAAGAGCTGAGGAGAAGATTAAGGGTATGGGTGGGGGGAGGCCTGCATCCTATTAGCTTGAAGCCACATGGGGAGAGTTTCATTAAATGCTAACAAGTGCTTTTCAAAATAATAATAATAATAATAATAATAATAATAATAATAATAATAGAATCATCTGAACTCTGGGGCACCAAAGAAAGCTTTTATCTTATGGAAGATCGATTTGGCATTTCAGTAGGTCTTCTGTAACTATAGCTCAGTTTTTATAAAGTAGAAAATTATATAAATTTGATAGAGTAAGCATTTTCAAATAATGGGAACTAATTTTTTTCCATGTGTACTATTGCATCTTTTAATAGACCATAAAGTTGTAAGCACCATCTGTTAGTTGTGTAACAGACCTTCCTCAACCCTCAGCTAACTTGAGTTCCATGTTACTTAATCCATGAGTGGACATGTCATTCAAGCAAGCTAATCAAAGACCTTACCTGGAATTGATATATGAACTTGAGAAGTTCTGTTTTTACCAGGTTTGCTAATCTGAGATAATGTGAATCTGGGCTTTACAGTAGCCCAGTAGTTCCTGCCACTTAGAAAGAGTGTATGAGCTCAAATGTGTGTGCTCATATGAGGCAGAGAAGAGGAAGAAAGAACGGCAAGGAGAATAACAGTATATGTTGGGAGGTGAGCGGAGAGAAGAGAGATTTGCCAGCCCTGAGCTTTAGTCCCAGCCAGTAAGGTCCTAATCCCTGAAACTCATCTTTTGATCACGTGTGAACTACCCCCAGCTCCTTTCCAAACTTAAAATACAATGAACTCCCTTATTTAGGTTAATCTAGTTTAAATCAAAGAGATATTATTAATATATCACATCCATATAGGACACGTTCAGTTCATTATTTTGGGTGGGGGCTGTTTGTTTTTTAAATTGCTATTTTTTTCACCTGCTGCATTCCATTCGGAAGCCCAGCACTGTGTGTTTATATGGCCATCCTCTCTAGTTATTTTCTACAGGGCAGCAAGTACCCAGTTTTATGGGTATATTATCTTCTAGTTGAGACAAATAAAACTAGAATATCTTTAAAATACATAACAAAGAAATAATATTTTTTCTGATTCTTTCTTTTGTATTGGATCTCAAAGCCAAGAGAAGGTGCACGGTTTTGCCTGTATGGGACCCAGAGCAGTTGACATGTCAATATACTTGTGTGCCAAGAAAACGTGCAAGGGTAGAGTCCTCCCCAAAGTTGCATAGAACCCAACAAATTTATCCTTTAAGACAATCTAGGGAATATACTTGTCCATTTTTCTGAGTCTTCCTGATGAAAGCCATAAACTCAGAGTAAACAAGGATTCCCCAAATTGCTACGCTTGAAGTGGCTGCAAAATTTAAGACTATTTCCTTTTTAAACAAGGTGGTCTGACAGAGTCTGGGAGCAAAATCAGACTCCCTGGATAAATAGAAAGAAGCAGTGGAGAGCAATGGGGTCCTAAGCCCAAGAATTGACTCCAACATTCAGCTACATCTAAGTGTGGAAGCCCTTGTTGGAAAAGAAAGCCTACTCTAAGGAGAAAAGTTTGTTGGGTTTTTTTTTTTTTTTTTAAAGCGTAGCATTTGACCCGAACACATGTCTCCAAAACACGAATCAGTTTATCTCCATCTCAGCTTTCCCTGAGAAGCACAGGTTCATGAGTTGAAAGTTCCTTCCTGTGGCACGTCTCTTCCTAGCAACTCCGCAAACCTGAGCCAATCTCAATAGATGGAGTCATGTCTGCACTTCTTAATCTTCATTCTCCCTGAGAGAGAGAGGCTCTTCATCGAATCAGTCAAGGAGAGCAAAGCGTTGAGGCAGTGGAATCTTTCCAGCACAGACTTCACGGTGTTTCTCCTCAACGGCAGCGTCCCCGGTCAGTACAGCCCCATGCCTGCATCTTGCTCGCCCAACAAGCCGCTTCTCTCCTTGCCTCTCTCCTCCAGCCTCCCCTGCGCCACACAACCACCTTCTCAGGTTGGCCACACTCCTGCCTTCTGGATAATCTCCCTTGCTACCGTGAGAGGGGCTTTCTAAAAGGCTTTGGGGTTTTTTTCCCTAAAGGAAAGCAGCCAACAACTGTCCTAATGTTTCACAAAAGACTCTCTCCTCCATTCTGCTGCAGATTTATACTTTGGCCCCCATTGAGAGAAAACAGCATATGGTGGGATCCTTTTGTGTGTGGACCCTTTCCCTCTGCACACTAGTAGCTGTGTGTCCTTAATGTCTCCACGCCTCTGTTTTTCTCAGATGTAAATTGGAGAAAGCAGCAATACCCCCAGCATGTAGCTATTAATCCACTTATGTCAAGTTTCAACACTGCTTGTCACATAGAAGTGGTCTCCGGGGCACCCTCTCTCCATGGCTTCCCTCAATCTCCTGGTCACTGCTCTCTCTACTCTGCACTCAGCACTGACGCCTTCTACACACACCAACTGAAGTTAAAATCCCTAGCTCATCACTTCAATGGAAATTTACTACTTAACGGTTGAATGCCATTTTGAGAATGTGTGTTTGTTACAGAAACAAAATAAAATAAAAATTGACATAGTTAAGAACGTCATCTTTATCACAGAGTTCAGTCCAGAACTTAGAAGCAAACTTAGAGCAGTTGTTTTCAAGTTGATATGATTGATATAATGTCCAAGCTAGCTTAATTTTTCTGAGTCAAATGAAGGAAAGAGAGAAATAAAGAAGGAGGGAGGGAGGGGTAAAGAGGGGGAGAGTAAAAAGAAAGGAAGGGGGAGGGGGAGGGGAGGGGAGGAAGGGAGGTGGTAAAACCACTCTCAGGAAAATCATGAAACTACATAAAAATTCACTGTAAAACAATCCCATTTCAAATCCTATTAAACTCCATAGGAAATGACATTTGCTGCAGTAAGAAAAACAGATGGTGGAAGGAGAGAGGAAAATAAAATTCTTTGAAAACCGAGAATGAAAATGCCACTGCTAACACTTTGGGTCCCTCTGACGTGTTCATATATCAAGTTATAGCCTCCAAGACAGTCACTTTCTTCATCATATGCATGCCTTCCAGCCCAAAATAGCCCCACGGGGCTTCTAAAGTAAGACGTGTGTGGTGTTGGGGATGTGTGTTTGTGTGAGGTTGCATGTGAGTTTGTGAGTGGGGCCAGGACAGGGAACAGTGGGGGTCATTCAAGCCCATGAGACAGGCAACCCTGACCGGGACACTTTGCAGCCTCACAGTGACTCATCTTCCTCTCAGGCACAAGTACATCAAGGCCTCTGTTTTGCTCTGAGCTCACATTTGTCCTCTTTAAACCAATGAGTCATAAGTTGGAAATATGTATGAAAGAAGCAAGAAGAATATGTCACTGAGTTATTTCTGGTGGTTCAATATACACATCCTAGGACATCGTGCATTTGAAAGGCAAAATTTTTAATATGAGCGGTCCAAAGGAAACAGAATTGGTTCTGTAAGAAAAAAGAAAGTTAGGTGCAAGAAGAAATGCAGCCTGGTGAAACGATTAAGTTTAGGTGAAGAGAATCAAAATAGTGCTTCACGTTCTTAAAGGGATAATTTTTTTCAGGGGAAATTACATAAATTCTTGGTCACTTGAACTAGCAGAGAAATATTCTTGCCAAAGTTGAGGGTGGGAAACAAATGAAGTTGTCGCACCTCTCCAGGGCAAAAAATGAGCTTGAGATGCAAACAGAATTCTTCTTTTGATGCCTTCCCAGCCAAATCTAATTACCTGGGAAGTCAGAGAATTAAATACTTGAGTTTTATCATGAGAAAACAGAAACCAGGAAGCAGCCATATATAATGCTTCACCTAGTAATTACCAGTGCAGGACCTTTTCACTTACCCACTTGGTCAGCAGTTACCTGTTGGGCACCTGCTACGTGCCAGGTTGTAAGTATCCCAGGCACTGAGGACATAGCAATGCACAGGCTGATGCTGCCCATTTCCTCATGGACCTTAGGTTTCCCAGGTCAAGGTGTTTAGCAGATCATAATAGGACAGTGACAGTCAGTGGTATGACTGTCTGGGCTTGGGCGGGGTGGAATATGTGATAGAGACATGAAGATTTGAGATCGAGCTGAAATCCCAGGAGCTGAAGGATGAGAAGGTGTTGGCAAGAACAAAGAGAATATCATTGTCAGTCCCTGTGGCTGGAAGGACTGGGGTTTCTGAGAAACCGGGAGAGGAGTGTTAACAGGAACATGAAAAAGGAGACAGAGAGAGAGACACACAGCATGAGGCCGGAGAACAGAGGTCGCATGCAGAAAACCTGCCAGGCCACGCCGAGGGCTGTGGACTCCTTCCAAAGAACAATTACAAGTTACGGGAAGCAGGGGAGTGACACAATCAGATGTGCAGTTTTGAAGATAACTAGCTTTCATGGAAACAATGTGGTAGGGAGATAAGGAGGGAAAAGAGAAAAATGTTTAGAAGCTATTGTACGCCAACATCTTGATCCGAGATGATGGTTGTGGAGATAGGAAATGGAGAAAAGGTTGTGATAAATTGTGAAGCTTTTATCAATGAGATAGTGACTGTTCATGCCATACAGAGCTGGATGAGAGAGAAAAAAGAGAGGAGAGTTGGGGTCTGTGAACCCTCCTCTGTGAATCATAAAGGAGACTTCTGGGGCGCCTGGCTGGTTCAGTCAGAAGAGCACATGACTCTTGATCTCAGGGTCATGAGTTCAAGCCCTGTGTAGAGATTACTTAAAATTAAATGAATAAATAAACTTAAAAAAAAAAACATTAAAAAAAGACTTCCTCTCTGTATCACATATATATTTACATACTTCTACTAGGTTTCCCACCCTTTTTGTTCCCTTTCCCCCACTGTTTTATGTTAAGTGGTACAGTCTCTGGTTGGGTCATGGAAAAGCAAAGGGAGGAATGAATATTGCCCAGGGAGTGTGGCCTGAGCTGGATGTAGTAACGGATAAGATTTGGGTTGCTTCCATTTTGGAAGGCAGTAGGTACATCCTTGGTTATATATGGAATAATTTATTATGTTACATGCAAACAATTTTCTCTTTTAGAAGTGTAAGTTTAGAGGGAAGTAAGTGTTGATTTTAAGCAGCCAAAGGGTATATACTAATACAGACATATGTCACTTTTTTGGCTGCCCAGCATCTGACCTTCTTCTGTACATTTAGGAAATTTTATATCTTATGAATCTTGATGGGAGGCATATCCTACCATAGAAGCAGAAGATGCCAGATACACAACGAACCCAGATGTTTTTGCAGCTAGTGATGGGCACATTTCCTATGCTGAGCCAATCAGATATACCCACCATGTATTATAAATCAGGAATTAACAATGAAAAGAAGGAACAGCTGAAAATATGCCGTGATGCTGGTGGCGATGGCCGCATCAGTATCTGTTTCTCGGGGATGGCAGAAACAGGGGATCCCCAGGAGCAATGTAGGTGGGGTGCACATCAAGTTATAGTTCTTAGCAGCAGATACAATTGCGCTTTCTCCTAATGTGTCTTAGACTGTGGCTCTTGCTGCATCGAACTCAAACTCTTTGTTCTGCCTTCCCAGTGATTCTGAGACTCTTAATAGCCTTTCAATTAATTCCTTTGCTCCATTTGTATCTGGCCTTCAAACTAAAACTAATTATTGTATTAGGGAACACAATAATACTTCACAACACTCTCACTGGACTGTTTAACAACCTGAAGAGGGGCGCCTGGGTGGCTCAGATGATTAAGTGTCTGCCTTCGGCTTGGGTCATGATCCCAGGGTCCTGGGATCCAGCCCCATGTCGGGCTCCTGGCTCAGCGGGGAGCCTGCTTCTCCCTCTGCCTCTCTCCCTGCTCGTGCTTTCTCTCTCTGTATCTCTGTGTCTCAAATGAATAAATAAAATCTTAAACACACACACACACACACACACACACACACACACACACACACACACACACACACACAACCAACCCGGAGAACATTCTCCATGTGGATGGTTGATTTAGTGGCCCATTATATATTTCAGATGATCCGTTTCTTTATGTGATCTATGTCTTCATTCAAGAGTCTCAGTTTTTATTGTTTGCTGTATTTTGTCACTTCTTTAAATTTATAAAAACAGATCCTTTCCCCCAAATACACATATGCCATCACAGACATTTCAGAAGATGATGGGTAGAGACTTGACTTCCAACTCCAAGGCAATAAATGTGACTCTTTTAGCTGGCATCCCCTTGATACTCATGCCAACAGACATGCTTGCAGTCACACTGCTGACATAGAAACTGGTCCCTCGCACCACCTGCCAGAACCCAGAAGGCACATGACTTCAGAAGGGATGTTAGCCAAAGGCAACAGAGGAGCAGCAATGAAGGGAAAAGATTGAATATTACCACAAGCCAAAATGGAGATGACCAAAAGTACATAATTCCAGGCTCCAATTCCCACACATTCCTCAAGTGATTCTCTTTTGGTATAATGAAAAATCCACCAGGCAACTGCACATGCTCCTCCACCAGGAGTCTAGCCGAGGCTGGTAATCCTGCAAGCATCACCACAAAAGGGGTCAATGTCCCAGCGACTCCTCCAACATGACCTTGCATTGTTGATAATACTCATCCTCCTCTCCCTTCTTAGCAGGGCAACCTCTGAATGGATTTGGCAAAGATCCATGACAAAGTTCAGCTCTCTATTTTAAAAGGCAACTTCTCATTCTTTGCAGCCAAGTTTATTTCATTTTCTTCTGAACTACAAAAAGCTCCTGATATGCCATTAGTTTTAGCTCCAATGTCTACTCAGTGTCAGAGCCATTTGAAGACTCCACTCTGATGTCACAGTTAATGGCCTTGGCATTGCTGGGGCTCAAGACAGCTACAGGAATGAATTGACAGCAAAGACTCCTGGCTAAGTGGGGCCACCCTGCTGGAAGAAATGTTTACAAGAATAGGGGCTCTGACTTTTTAATTCTATATCTAACCCTCTCATTATAGGTGATTTCTGGTTCTCTAGTTCCATGACTTCAACTATGATCTGACAACACCAAATATATATTTCAAGCATGGATCTCACCCTTCCACTCTAGAATCTTATACCCACCTGCTTACTTGACATATACACTTCAATTCTAACGGGTAGGACAAGCTTAAAATGAACAAAACCAAGGCTTGATTACCCGAACCCCTTCCCCCAATCTGTTTTTCCACCTCATTTTAATGGCAGCTCCATTCTGCTGGTTGCTCAGCCCAAAAATTTAGTTATCCTTGACTTCTTTCTTATTCTCAAGCTTCACATCCAAACCTTCAAGAAATCCTGTCAATTCTGTCATTGAACTAGATGCAAAATTTTACCAGTGCTCATCATCTCTCCCACCACCACCCTAGTGCAAACTGTCATCACTTCTCAGAGGACTCATTTAAATAACTTCTTAATTGGTCTTTATGATTCACTTTGCACCCCCACCAACCTTCACTAAAATCATTCAGTCTTCCCTTAGCAAAGTTAAACCTCAAGATGTAGGTTCTTGCTAATTGAAACTCTCTTGTGGTTTTTCATCTCACTCAGAATAAAATCTGAAGTTTTTCTCATGGTCAGCAAAGCTTTCCTTGCTATGGTCTTTACTCTCCTCATTCACCCCACACCCCCCCCATTCCCCTCTCTTCTTCTTCCCACTCCAGACACACTGGCCTTCTTGCTTTTTCTTGTACATACCAGGCATCCTCCTACTTGACATTCTTTGTGTATTGCTGTTTCATCTTCCTGAAGTGTCCATCTCTAAATTATAACCTGTACCTGTATAACCCTTACTTCTTTCAGAAAAGAAAGGAAAGCCTGACCCCTACGTTTTTAGTATATGTGCTGCCAAAGCCAGCATTCCTGGCCCCTACATAAAATTGCCTCTCCATTGAGTAACTTTGTAAGCCTCATTATGCTCTATTTTCTTTCATCCCACTTACCTCCATGTTTTTGCTTATGTGTTTATTTTCTGCTGTCTCCCACCAGGTCTTACTTCATGTAAACAAATTCTGCTTATTTGGTTCACTGCTACATCCTAACACCTATGAGAATGTCTATCCATTATAAGCCCCTACTCTATTTATTTCATCTATCTATTTATTTATTGAATAAATAAAGAATGGAGATCTAAGAAGGGGTCCCTGAAGGAATGTTCATACTTGAGGATTTGGGGAATAATAACAAGAGAAGCTTGTAAAGAAAACTGAGTAGTCTCTAAAGAGGGGAAAAATAAGCCGGAAGAGTTCAGTGGCCTCGCTGAAGCCACAGGAAGCGGCTGTGTCCAGCTAGAGGAAGTGGTGAACACTTGAAAATGCTACAGGTGAGATACTAGTGCAATGTGAGAAGAATGGAGAGAGACTATTAAAGAATCGGGGAGAAGCAAAAAAAGGGGTTTCAAAAAGGAGACAACGTTCAACCCTGTCAAACACTGTTTATGAATTAAGTTACATCAAATGCTCATTGGGTTGAGAAAACAGAGACTTTTGTAACTTTAAAAGAGCAGTTTTGCTGAAGCAGTAAGAATAAGAATCTGACTGCAGTCGTCATAATAAGCTTCAAGGAAAGAGAGAAAGGAAATAATGAGTACAGAAAATTTTCTGTAAAACGAAACAGAATCGAAGGAGTTGAGTAGGATATATGGTCACGTGGGGGCATTTTTCTTTTTTTATGCAAATTTTATTGCATCTTCTTCTGCAGGTCAGAATAATCTTGTAAACAAAAAAAATTAATTATGCAATAAAAAAGAGGGAATAGTAAAAATAGTATTTTGAGTATTGGATTCCATTTTCCCTTGCCTACTCAAAGACATCATTCTTATCCTTGTCCTTGTCCAAACACATAATTTTTAATTCACTAAATAATTCAAAATAACCCCACCCAAACTTACCATCTTGCTTTTGTCTGCCTTTCCTCTTTTTACAGTATGTGAACAATTGTAAATCTTATACACAATTAGATTAGATCAAGGTATGACCAGGTTCAGACACTAAGCATATACTAAGTGTGCTGATATTTTCAATTTAGAAGAAATTTTAAAAGAAACTTTAATTTAAAAGAATACTCCCAATGGGTGCCTGGGTGGCTCAGTCTGTTAAGCATCTGCCTCGGCTCAGGTCATGACCCTGGAGTCCTGGGATCAAGCCCCGCATCGGGCTCCCTGCTCAGCGGGGAGTCGGCTTCTCCCTCTACCTCTGCCCCTCTACCTGCTTGTGCTCTCTCTCTGTCTCAAATAAATAAATAAAGTCTTAAAAATAAAATGCTCCCTAGGACAATTTCATTGATTTCGTAGTCTGCTAAAAGGTCATGATTGAAAAACACCAACCCCGGGTCTGACAATAAAAAGTGAGTGACTGATGCAGGATGAAAGACAAAAATCTTTGAAAATGAGGTCAAGGATTTGAGAGACCAGGGTGATGGAAATACACTCAGTAGAGGCATATTGAAATCACCAAGAGTTTGGCAGGATTAATGTTAACAAAAGAGAAGCAGTGAGCCAAGTGCTAAATCTGGAAAAATTAAGGTGATGTGGCCCAAATGTCTCTGGATGGCTGCCACAAAGAGGCATGCTGGGCGGGAGAACCTATTTGTGTTAGCTTCCATGAAGTTGGGCATTCTCATTCTGTATACCACACCTGGGAGATCACATAGCTCTCATCCCCTTAATTATCAGTTTTATGTAAATGGCTCAAAAAACATATCTCCAATGTGGCTCTGTCCTCTAAACCCCACACTCACAGAACCATCCGCTTAAATGACATCTTCACTGATTCTCCCACAAGCCCCCAAATTAAATACACCCAAAATTAAAGGAATCACTTATTTCTTCCTAATTGCTTGAGAAAGAAATCTCAATGCCAACCTTAATTTCTCTCTCTCATCCCACATGTCCATAAATCACAAATCCTATATATCCCTCAGATCTGTCCATTTCTCCACACTTTTTTGCCACAACTTTACTTCAGGAGCCCATCATTTCTTGCCTGGATCTCTGCGGCAACGTTCTTATGAGTACCTGTCTCCTCTCTTCCCCTGGTTTCCATGAGGAAGACTGATTAGAGAGGTCCACTTATTGGATGTTTCTTTTTGTTGTTATTATTCTTGCCACCCAATTTTTCAGTATTTCCAGTTTAAAAGAATTGCCCTCTTGTGTGAAGCTTGAGGACAGCAGGACTCACTTCCTATCATAGCAACTGAATGAGGACAGATTTTTTCTCTCCCCATCTTCCAGCACCTAAAGCATTGGCATGTTTATGGTTGGCCAATTTGACACTTGCACTCAGGACTTTGAATATGGAGTGAATAATGTGAAGGGACAATTCGCTATGGCATTCAAAAATAGCACTGTTCAGGGGCTGGAGGTGAGAATGGTAGTTGTTTTCAGCAAGGCCAGTGCTAGCAGTAACATCCTAAGCAGATTGTTATAATACATCACATTGGCTGTGGCCCCGACTGACTAGACTCCATTGGTTTCCACACATTTTCTGAATCTGGTTCTCCAACTATTCTGTTGATTCTATAAATATTCCCAAACCTATATGAAATATTCTCTTCTGCTTGACTGGCCACAGTCATTTTCTACTGCTTACAATGAAAATTCTGACCATCACAGGCCAGTTAAGAAGTTACTGCGATAATTTAGGATAAAAGAGGATAGTGGCCTGAATTAAAGCAAGGGTAAAGGATGATGGAAAGTAGGGGAGAGGGTAGACAAATGGGAGTTAAATTCCTTGGAATTTATTGGCTATTGGGATAAGGACAAGAAAGTGTCACTGAGGATGGTTTTTAGCCTGGGTAAAGAGGTGTTGTCAGTACTTCCAAACAACAAAGAATGGAGAAATAATAATAATAAAGGAGTTAGGCAGATGGGGGAAGAGCAGATTTGTGGTGGTGGGAGTAATTACCATTTCGTAAAAGTTGAGTTTGAGACTTTAAGATGACATTATGGGAGACACAGAGTAGACAGATGGCTAGAAGTATGAATCTGTGGGAAAATGTCAAGGATAAAGATAGAGGACTGAAGTCACCAGGAACTGAAATCATGAGAGGAAATGAGATCACTCTGGAAGAGTTCACAGCAGAAGAACAGTGGGTCGAGGATGGACATCTGGAGAATGCCATAATTTAAGAGATGAGCTTAGGAAGAAAAGACTAGAAAATAAATCACATCATTCTGGACCACAGTTCCTTTCCTGATGAGATGGCATGATTTAAATTACTCTTTCTAGTTTCCTTGGACACATAGAGCCCCTTGAAAATAATTTTCTTGTCTTTGGCAGCTCCTTCTCAATGAGCAATGATTTCAAATAATTACTACCTGCCTCAAGTTTTTACCCTACATTCTTGGCTGGCAACCTCTACCTGCAAAGTCGGAAGAGTAACAAAACTCTCTACATTTTAGACAATACTTTTAGAGGGCAAATCTCAAAAAGTAACATAATGAAGAGACCAGCTATCTGTCACTAACACTCCCATGTAGATCTCTTATATATACAGGGGTTCTCCATTTTCCCCCAGGCCCACCCAAAGTATACCGGTTCCAAAGAAGCAGAGCCCTGTTCCATCCATCTAATTAGGTTCTTCTTGACCAACAAGGGATCCTACCACCTCCTCCCTCAGTTTTTAACTTTATTTTTTATCTTTGTTACCTCATATCAAACCAATATCATTGGTTAAAGATGCAGACAATGATGACATAAAAATTACCTACAGTTCTGCAGCCTCCTTTCTACCTTTCCTTTGGTTTCCAGTAGCCTTCTGGTATTTAACTGATGCTGCAACAAAACCAGCTTTCACTGATGTACTGGAAGTGGTAAGAAAGAATATTAATCTATGTTCAATTCCTCCCTCTTTCCCTTGTCTTGGTGTGGAGGGAGGATGAAGTAGGGGTTGTGCTCTACAGACCTGTGATGATTAGTTTCATGTGTCCAATTGACTGGACTAAGAGGTACTCAGATAGCAAATAAAACATTATTTCTGGGTGTATCTATCAGGGTGTTTCCAGAAGGGATTAGCAATTGAATCAGTGGACTGAGTAAAGATCACCCTCTCCAGTGCAGATGGACATCATCCAATCTGTTAAGGGCCTGAATAGAACAAAAAAGCAGAGGGAGCACAAATTTGCTTTCTGCTTGATCTGGGGTATATATTTTCACTCCTGGTTGTCAGGCCTTTGGACTGAGACTGTGACTCTCACCATTGCCCCCCATGGTGCTCAAGCCTTTAGGTTTGGACTGGGACTATACCACTGGCTTTCCAGGGCCTCCGGTTTGCAGATGGCAGATTGTAGGACTTCTTAGCTTCCATAATTGGCTCACTGGTTCATGCGAGCGAGTCTTTCATAACAAATCTCTTTCTACATATCTGTATATATCCTCTTGGTTCTGTTCCTCTGGAGAACCTTGACCAATATAAGGTCCCAGATAGGACAGAGAATTCCTAACATATGATAACCCAAGCATAAATTCATATGACTGTGCTGAGATTCAGATAAAGCAAACACATGCAAGAATATTGAGTTCAGAGTACTCAGAGATTAATATCAAATTTCAAGTCACAGAGGCAAGAGTTTAGGTTAGAAACAAGAAGATTGGAGGAGAAAAGACAATCCTGAGGATTGTCACAAGCCTAGGAAAATGTTTATAATTTATATAAGGATATACAGTAAGATTTGACTTGCTTAAAAGTCAAGGGAATGGGAAATAGCATCAGTGAAACTCTGGAAAATATAGGCAGAAGAAGAGGAAGCAAAAGGATTGAGCAGAAGCTCTTTGAAAGTTACATAAAAAACTTAAGCAATGAGAGAGGGACTTTAAGAAGGCCAGTAAAGAAAAGAAAGAGAAGAAAGGAAGTTCGTATCAACTGACATCGATGGAGAGAGACCAAATAAGTTCAGAACTGAAGTAGGACCACTGATTTGACTATTGCAAACCATGTATGTCCTTGTGAATAGCTGTTTCTGTACAATGATGAGGATGGAAAGCAGAAATCAGTTGTCAAGTAAATGAGAGAAGAGGAATTGCAGAGACCAAGCAAACACTACATTTTCAACTACTGTAGTGATAAAAAGAAAAATAATGAAATGATAGCTAGAAAAAGACAGACATGAAGGGAGGTTTGTTTCTTTTCTTTTCTTTCCAGAAAGGGATTTGAACTTTGAATATGTTTTTCTGTTACATGACAAATATGATATCCATCTTGAATTGTTTAAACAGCAAAAGAGAATTCACTGACCCTTTAAGCAAAATGATCCAGAAGTAGAGTTAGCTTCAGAAATGGTTTGATAAAAGTTTCTGCTTCTCTGGTAAGAACAAGTCACTAGAGTCAGTAGTAGGGTGAACTTCCCTGGAGCCTCATGATTTCCCCAATTAGAGATTGTTAGTGAGATGAGGGGGGAGTTGGCATTAGACCCAGGGAGAAAACCAAAAGGAGATTCCACTCTAGTGTACACCTTTGCTTACAATATCCAACATCCAAACATACCTTTCATCCCAGATACACACTTCCAAAATTGCGTGTGCCTATGTGAAATATACTCCCTCCCTCCCCAAATGGAGTGAACTCAAAATCCTTTCCAGATACTGTATCTAGGACAAGCCCAGGTATAGTCTTCTCCAAGAACACCACTAGTAGCTAAAATTGAGAAGTTATCCACCACACAATATCTAGCATTTATTAGTGAAGGGAAAACATGAATAAATACAATAAAACCTCCCACTTGAGAAAAAGAAGAATTGAAATCACCAGTGCTCTCTAGCCATTCCTAAATGGAACGGTTCCTAGGACAACTTTCTGGGGGAATTTCCTTGTCCATTCCCCATCCCACTGCAACATCAGACAGACATGTCTACCATACCAAATGGTATGGCTGCTGTGTCTGACCTGACTATTTTCTGATAGACCCCATAATTTGGGGTCTAGAGTTGAGAAAATAATGGGCTATTTTTAGCCAGATTTGATTAGGTTTTATGGGGAAATATGGCTGTCATAGGAAATTAAGAAATATTCTTATCTGTTTGTTTCTAGCACATACCAGGGACTACTAGTTAAAGCCATAGATGTTATCTAGTAAGAACTGCTAGACCCAGACCTGGGCCTAGAAATTTCTGTTTCCTACTAGGCCAGCATTGGTTTCTACCATATTCCTAGTCCTCAGTATAATAGTTTCCACCCCAAATCATATGACTGACAAGGCAAACATAATGTGTTCCTTGCCTCCCATGGCTGCATCCCAGGTATTTCACCAAAACAGGAGTGACTTTTACCTTTTGACAGACAGTGAAGCCTCAACAGAGGAACTAGGAATTTCTGGTCCCAAGCTGAGGTTAATCAGCTTGGAAAATCAGTCCCCTTCTATACCTTAAATTTATCTCTTGCTAAGTCCTCTCCCTCTTTTTGTTTATATTAACCTCAGCTTGGGACCAGAAATTAGATATTCCAACCCTATGAGAAACCAGATAACTGGATTCGAAGTCATTGTTGATAACAGTCTACAGGCAGAAGACCCTCCTTAACAAAACCTATTTTCTCTCCTCTCAACCTTCAGCAGCCTAATTTCAGAAGCAGATCTCGTTGTCATAGGACATTACTGAACATTAAAGGAAGACTTCAACACACTTCAGCATTCTGACCTTTCTTACAGATCTTCATCCCAAAGCCCAGAAGGCCATGATTTGGAAAACTCCTTTGTAACTACAGATAGAAAGCCAACTCTCCAGCACAAGACAGAGAGTTATCTCTTTACTCCTTTCTTGGTTCAGCCAGTTCCACATTTTTACTCACAACACCCGATTTTCTATTGCGGAGGTCAAGATTAGTCAAGTTCAATAAGATTCATTATGTTGCAACAATAAAGCGTTTGGGTTTTTTCTTGTTTTGTTGGTTGGTTGGTTTTTGTATGGTTATCTCATGCATTTGAAAAAGTCCAGAGACAATAGGGTCTTCAGGTAATTTTTGATCAGGTCTCCATTCCTCTGCCTCTCTCTTGAGTCCGCTCACCTCTGTGCAGGAAGTCCATCCCTGGCTGGCTGGTTATAGTAATGAAAGATATGTAGGTTTCACATCTGCATATCACAGAGACCTTGAATTCCCACAACATTCTCTGGAATTCAATTGGATCTGTGATTGTCACGAATCTACCACTGAACTAATCTCCAGGCCCAGGAGGACAACATGAGCCGAATAATCAAACCTTGACAACATTCTCCAGAACTGAGTTCTTCCACTCAAAGTTGCATAGACCCTCAAAATCAGAAATTAGAAGCTGGAAGTTGTAATGAAACTACAAATTTGGGGAACAATTAAGTAATGCCTTTTTTTCAAAAAGGAAAAACTGAACACATAGTAAAATAGGATTTACTCAAAGGAGGAAGATCCTGTCATTGAAAGAAGACATAAATCAAAAGTTAAGTGGGAAGGATTATCTTTAGGTAGGAGAAAGGCACCTCATACTGCAACATGTTAGTTAATTAATAATCTTGATTGTATTTTACATGAAGCATCCCTACTGTCTGCATTTCCAAAGCCAAACTGTCTTGCCTGGAAACACACTTATCTTGGATATTAGTTCAACTGAAATTTTCAAGATACTTGTAGATGCACATGCAGTTATAAGATAAATAAATAAAATATAAAGAAATAAATAAATCGCAAAGAGATGTGGTGTATACTTTACCCTGTTTCCCTAACAGTGACATTTTTATAAAAACTATAGTAGAGTATAGTAGACAAGATATTCACATTGATATAACCTGCCACCTCTCTTGGATTTTGAAACCAGTTTGACACTGTACCTGATTCCTACTTCAGAAGTGGAGAGCATATAGTTCACTTGAGGAAGTTTTTGTCTGACTGCTTTTATTGCTTTTGAGGAAAGATGGTCTTTAGATAATAAGTATATTGGGGAAAATGGGGAAGAAGGAGATTGTGGTGAGTCATACTGAAAAAAATTAGTATTTTTCAAGAAAATATTTGCATACATAGTAGTCTGTATAAGACACTAAAGATCTCTCTCTCTATATATATAAAGAGAGTGTGTGTATAGTATATATATGTAGAAAGTCTTTCTAGTAATATATATATACTTTTATATATATGTGTGTGTATATATATGTATATACATATCTATATATACACACATAGCTTTTCTAGTAATAAGCCTGAGAAAATGTGATAAAAGCAATTATAATAGCATTTCAGGATGGGCTGGCTCTAAATCAAGGTGATTAAAACAGATTATTCCCAAGTTTTCATTAAATTACTTATAATTACTTTGCCTTGCTTAAACTTTCTTTATTCATGTAGTCCAAATTCATTAAAAATACCATTGTATTTTAGTGCCAAAATAAATGCAAAGAGTGAAACAAAAACTCTACCACGAATGAGGTTTGGCAAAACAATCTTTTAAAAAATAATGTGACAAATGACAAATGACATTTTTGATCCAATGTAGCAATAGGATTCTGCAGAAAGTTTTATGTTGCTTCATCAAAGGATGTGAATGCATCTATAGAAATGGACAGTCTAGGGCTTCAATAGAATTTTTAAATAAAATATTATCTTTTAACAGTACTTAGAACAAAAGAAGTCCTAACTTCTTATTAATTTTATACTCTCCCAATTTTGTATCTTTTAAATCTATTTCTAAATTAATTCTATTCAATCAAAAGTATTTATCCAGACCTACTATATGACTAGGTATGACCTATTGAGAGCTGTTCTATAGCTCTGCCTGGATTCTGGGAATCTATTGGAAAACAAAACCAACATAGTTCTTCTGATAATTGGCTTACATGTCGGAAAAAAAGCAAAAAGTTTTAGGGAAAAATAAAAATTTTCTCCCCAAAATTTCTCAAATATGAAAGAATATTTGAGCAAAACTTTATGCCTATTAGGAGAGACTCTTCTGTTACTATTATTTAACCGTTCTTCTGAATGGTTAACTCCCTGCCACCAGAGTTCATGAGGCTCTTTAAAGCACATATAGGGGCGCCTGGGTGGCTCAGTCAGTTAAACCTCTGCCTTCAGCTCAGGTCATGATCTCAGGGTCCGAGGATCAAGTCCCACATCGGGCTCCTTGCTCAGTAGGGAGCTTACTTCTCCCTCTGCCTGCCGCTCCCCCTGCTTGCGCACTCTCTCTCTCTCTCTCTGACAACTAAATAAATAAAATTCTTAGACAAATTTTTAAAAATAAAGCATATATCATTGCCTCGAAGCCCACTCCATGAGATTCTGGTGATTTTTCAGGAAGCCTTAGAACAGCTACCTTTCTAAGAAGCAGTTTCAGTTGAATCCTGGAGTCCCTCTGCTTTTCCAACATCTATTTGGCATGTTGTTGAACCGAAGTTGACAGTCAGGTTTTCCTGTAGTTTCTCTCCCAAAATCATTTAGGAAAATAACAGATTTAACTGACATACAAAGAGAGGAACACCTATAAAAAGTTTTACATTCAAGCAAAGCATCCATTCAAACTAAATACTGCATTCAGATTTTAAAGCCCTTTAGCTAACCTAATGGCTGTGTTTTTTGTAATTTTTTTCCTCACAGACCATTTTATTCAATGTAGGACTCCAGCCTAAACCATCTCTCCGGTCTTCCCTCCCTCAGCTGGCCCTTTCTTTACTTTATCCATCCCTCTGTGTAACCCCTGATGTTTCTCACTCTCTTTAGCCTCCTGTCCAAACTCAGTTATAGGCCTGCCTTTGCATCATGCAAATTTATCAAATCCTACATAATCCTGCTCCTCTAAAATATGATCATGGCCCTAAACAGCAAATTTGCCCCTCCACTATTACATCATGGGTATTTTTAGAGAGAGAGAGTGAGATCTGTAGTTAACATGAAACAGTTGCTTGATTATACTTCTAGGTGAAACAGGTGAAAATATGCCCATTGGCTGACTGAGGCAGAGGTAGCAGAGAGTGGACATTTCTCTCCGGTGAAGAGACTTCAAAAGAAACAAACAAAAAACATCAGAGGACAGTAAAATAAGTTGAAATTTGCCTTCACCATGATCCCTGCCACTCCACTGTTTTTTGGACACCGTGGGCCTCAAGTGGGAAGTAGGGCTAGACAAGCATCAGTCATTCTGGCTGGCAGCCCCACCCAGTGTGGGAGGTAAGGAGATCACAGCCACATGCCGTGGCAGAAGAGAACGAATGCAGGACAGAGGAGGGGTGCTAGCAAGGTCCGTGCCTAAGTTAGCGCTGGGCTTGTCCACAAATAACATACAACCCAACAAACAACGCCTAAAAGGAGGGGTGAGTGTCTCTCAGATAATAAGAATCCTGCTGCCCTCAGAATCAGGATGTTGCTCTTTTTGTCTTCTGCATTTTTTAGCATACAACTTTCATCCTCATGGTCATAAGACAGCTGCTAAGTCTCTCGGCATTGCAGACAAAGGAAAAGAAGGGCACAAGTGGCAGGGTGAAGTCTCCTTCCTTACATGGCTTTGCCTTTTTCTCTGACAAGAGCAGGAGGGAAGGCCTCCCTGAGAGTTTCCCTCCCCATCTCCTTGCCCACAATCACATTACATCATCACTCTGGCTTATAGGAGGTGGGATTGTGAGCCTTGTTTGTTTTTCTTTAGATTTTATAGGAGAAGAAGTCAGTAGAAAAGGAGTTTGGAATGTTTTTTTTTTAAAGATTTTATTTATTTATTCATGAGAGACAGAGAGAGAGAGAGAAGCAGAGGGAGAAGCAGGCTCCCCACTGAGCAGGGAGCCCAATGCGGGACTTGATCCCAGGGTTCCTGGGATCATGACCTGAGCCAAAGGCGCCCATCTGAGCCACCCAGGCACCCTGGAATGGGTTTTGAGAGGGTCACCTTATCTGCCCAACTAGAGTAGAGGTGAATAAGAACTCTTCACCATATTGAAGACCCAAGGAAAGAAGAGCACAGTGTAACATGCTCGTCCGAAAGGGAAATTCACCTCGAGGATTCACATGCTTACTCAGGAACAAGAATTTTAACGTATCAGTGCTATCAAGTAAGATGAAAAGGTTTTACTGTCAAAGTTACTTGAGAAGTTTCCAGTGTCAATATGGTATCTACCCAAATATAATATATTTATTATATACCCAAATGTACATCCACTATATTATATACACAAATATAATGTATAATTATTATATATGCCAAGCATGTGTGTGCATATGTGTGTGTGTGTAGGGAGGGAAAGGGCAAAGAAGAGAAGGAGGAGAAAGAAAGACGGAGTCAACTCTTTTAACTCGCTCAGTGACGAGAAAACCCAGGACTCTATTTCGAATACTTCCCGAAGTATTAGGAAATAAGAATATGAAATTGGGTTATAGTCCATACAAGTTAACCTGAGAACATAAAAGAATTAATGGATTATGGTTTCACATAAATAACCACATTACCTCCAACTTACAGCAGGGTTGGTCACATATTTGCTGATTAAGTAAATTCCTTTAAAAAACATGTTTTTTTAAAACGGTCAGGCTCTAAGAAATTTTCCAGAAATTTTCTGATAGATGCAAAAGAATACCGATGGGTATGAGTTGCTAGATATGTGTTAGCATGCATTCCAATAATATACTACCAAATAGTCTGAAACTTGCCCTTGTTTCAAATATTTATTTTTTTATTTAGATTATATGAATCAAAGCACCAAGACAAAATTAACCCAAGTAGGAATAAATTGTGTTGTATTAAAATGTATGATTTCTGATATTACTTTCTGCTTTTGAAAGAACACTAATAATGTTCTCATCACTCTAAAAATATATTTTTACAGGAGAAGTTGTGGGTTTCTCTTAGGTTCCAGTATTTCAAAAGCTCTAAATTTGATCTTAAATACTGGTACCACCATAATGCTAACATCCTTTTTAAAAAATATTTTATTTATTTATTTGAGAGAGAGAGTGAGTGAGAGAGAGAGAGAAAAGGAGCTGGGGGAGAAGCAGACGGAGAGGGAGAAGCAGGTTCCCCAATGAGCAGGGAGCCCGACATGGGGCTCGATCCCAGGACTCCAGGATCATGACCGGAGCCAAAGGCAGGTGCTTAACTGACTGAGCCACCCAGGGGCCCCCACGCTTTTTAATAAAAACATGTATATAATAGTGAATCAGGACATGCTAACAATAAAGTTTCACATGAATATTCTAGAGAATTATTACTCATAGTAAGAGAATTGGAGAAGGAAATATATAGATGGTTTTGCAAACCTGCTCTATCAGGTAAAGGGAGGGATTGATTTTGTTACCTGAATTATCTAGGTCCTTCAAAAGCAAAATAAATAAATACATAAAGGCTCAATTAATTTTCCTTGAGCCAGTTGAAAAATAAAAGCATTGGGGCACCTGGCTGGCTCAGTCAGTGGAACATGCAACTCTTGATCTCAGGGTTGTGGGTTAAGGCCCCATACTGGGTGTAGAGATTACTTAAATAAAAGTATTATTATTGTATTGTATTATTATTGTATATTATATATATTATATATATTAAAATATTTTTAAAAAGGAAGAAAATCATTAAATGGGAATATTTCAATTTTGAGTATTTTTCAAAAGTACCCTCAGTAGTTTAATAATTATGAACAATAATTCATAAATCTAATACTTCCACTCCTCAGAGTCTATCTTAAGGAAGTATCCTATAATGCTGGTAGATCAATTTATAAACACATTTACATCAGTATTTATTTTTTTCATTTATTCATTTAAACACACATTAACCAAAGACTAAACACCTGGGACTGTTGTTCTACCCATCAGGGATATAGCAGTAAACAAAAACTTTATCCTCATGGAATGCCATTCTAGTTGAGGGTGGGAGACATAGATATAAAGAAACAAAGAAATTTTAAAAGTGTGTTGGATGGTGACAAATACTATGGAGAAGACTAGAAGGAAATGAATAAATAAAGCTGGGAGGGTGTAGGGAGATTCTCTGAGTTGATTGAAGTTTCAGTGTTAATTGAAAAAAGAAGTAAGGGGGTGCCTGGGTGTGCCAGTCGGTTAAGCATCTGCCTTTGGCTTAGGTCATGATCCCAGGGTCCTGGGATCGAGCCCTGCATCAGGCTTCCTGCTCAGCAGGGAGTCTGCTTCTCCCTCTCTCTCTGCCCCTACCCCCGACTCCTGCTCTCTCCCTCTCTCTCTGTCTCTCTCAAATAAATAAATAAAATCTTTAAAAAAAAAAAAGTGAGAAGGCAAAGTTCAAGTAAAGGCCTGGGGAGGTAAGGGAACCAGCCAGTAAGCTTTCCAGGAAGACCCTTCCTGGTAGAGGACATGCTGGGAAGACTGGAGGTACAGTGAGATTGTCAGGTTCAACAAACAGGGAAGTGTCCAGTAGAGCTGGAGTAAAATGAAGAGAGGCAGAATAGGAGAAGATGAACTCAGAGAGGTATCTGGACACCATAACATAAAGGGCCTCGTGAGCCATCATTAGGATTTGGAATCATAATTACAAATTTGGTTATAAGAAACTCTTCAAGTGAATTGAACAGTATATTAAGGAAGAGTTAATATTCCTTCAGGATGCTGGGCTATAATATAGATATTAAAAATATGTGTATAAATATTTCTTAAGGACATTGGAAAACCTTGTGATAGGATGTTAAGGTGAGCAGAGCTTCATGTAACATTGTAAAAGTGCTCTGGTTTCAAGTATCTTTAAAAAGGCTAGAGAAAATCATGGAAGGAAATGTATTACATGTGAAATAGCAAGAGTAAAACTATGGATGTTTTGTTTTATTTTCCCCCCAACCTTCTTTCAACAGGTACATAGAACTTTCATAACCAGAGAATAATTACAGCTGGCTAATTTCTTTTAATTAAATGAATATTTTAAAAAGGGTGAGACCCGAGGTAACCAGCTCTACACAGCCATGTCTCAAGGAGAGCTGTGACTGTGTGTCCCTGGTTTTAGCAGCTCTGGCCTCATTCCTCTTGTATCATAGGAGTTGTCACACTATTCCTAGTGACTGTGCCACTGTTTTGAGTATGTAGAGAAATAGCGAGAAATTTTGGAATCAGGTCCTTGGCAGAGACTAGCTACTTAGTGCTTAGGCAAGCACAGGCTCAATTCTGGGGCTTGATCTGAGGTAACTTTCCTCACACTTTTGAAGAATGCAAGATTTCTGGCATAGAGCTGCTTATTTTTCTTAATCTAATGGATTTGCTATGAGAGACAGTAAAGAATTTGTCAGAGATCCAAGGAGGAAGCTTCAAATGACATCTTTACCTACTGATTTATTAGATGGACTTGTGCAATATATCTGACCTCTTTCTGCTTTAGGGCTTCTTGAACCCTGAAATGAGATGGGTGAAGAAAGGGTCAGTAGAAGGGAAAGGATTAAGCAATCCACATGCAGACATTGCTCAAATCCAGGCTATGTTCATATCACCTCAGGTTCTGTTTGGTAAGAGATCTTGTCAGCAACCCTTCTCAAAGGGTAAGGAGTGAAATTAAAGAAAAGTGTAAGCATCTTTTCAAAAACAATAAGCTTGTTGAAGACTAATGAGGGAAAAAAAATCATAAGTCTAGTCTGTGGAGATGCAGGTTTAAATGAGATCATGTCAGCAACATGTACATTAGGTTGGACATGGGTGATCCCAGGAGGACTTGGACTGCAGAAGAGCAGAAACAGGCCAGGGACAAAACATGATGACAGTTCCCCAATTCTTAGTGTCTTTCCAGGGCAGCATACACACAAAAAATCTATAATAAATTCAATTATCTGTTTCCTTTGTATAAATTGATGTAACTTTAAAGTGTGTTGATCTCCCTCCATTTTCCTGGTAACTACACATTCAGAGCTATAGTATGTACAGAATCCCAGGACATGAAGAATCCAAGCAGACAGAGGGCATACCTCTTCTAAAATAGACAATACTGTGCTCACTTATAGGACTGAAGAAAATAAATGAGTTCCTAACATACTATCAGTAAGCCTAATCATCCACTTGCAAGGTAATGAGTAAACTTCTACAAACCCAGGAAGCAATGTCTTCATAGGTCCCTGGAGAGAAATGCTTCCTTCTTTGTACACAGTGAATTAACTCAATCAGCTGAAAGTCACACACACTCACACAAACACACACACATACTCTTTTCCCAGCCATCAGCATAGGCAAAATGTCAGTAACTCCTATGAAGATTGAATGATGCCCAATTATAAATTGACTGTCACAAAAATTCAGCAAGAACAAACAAATCGCTTTCTTTTCAGCTCTGGAAATAGCTAGAAAGATGGATGGATAGATGGATGGATGGATGGATGAATGGATGGATGGATGAATGGATGGATAGGTGGATGGATGGATAGATGGATGGATGGACGGTTGGATGGATAGATGAATGGATGGATGGATGGACGGTTGGTTGGATGGATAGACAAGTAGATCAATTCATTCATTCATACATACATACATACATAAACTATTTCAACTGTAGCAAACTAATGACCTTGAAATTTTCATGGCCAAGGCTAAGTTCTGATAAAGGCTCAACTGAGAAAGGATTTACTTCCAAGCTCCCTCAGGTTGTTGGCAGGTTGTGGCTATAAGACTCATGGAAGCTTTCTTCCTCAGAGCCAATAAAGGGAGAGAGAGAAACTCCAGTAAAACAGGAGATACACTCTATGTCTTATGTTCAAATAACACTGTCCACCCCATCACTTTTGCTGCTTTGCCCCGGTTAGAAGCAAATCTCAAGTCTTCACTCAAGCAGAGGGGGCTTAGTCAAAAATATAAATACCAGGTGGTGGAAATCGTGTGTGTGTGTGTGTGTGTGTGTGTGTGTGTGTGTGTGTGTGTTTGTGTGTGGGGGGAGGGGTTCCTTAAATCCTGTCACCACAGTCTGCCCTGTGACCCCTAATGTTTCAAATCTGACCCATATAAAGAAATATATCCACTCCCTTCCAAGGTTTATAGGAATCTCATCACATTATAAACTCAGTTAAGTGTCCAAAATCTTATCGTTTAAATGAGATCAAAGTACAGGTAAGGCTCCTGAGTATAATCCTTTAAGTACAAGCATAATCCTTTTGGAGCAAAATTTCTTTCCATTTTTGAGCCTGTGAAACTCAAGAGGCAAGTCAACTGCCCCCAACATACCCAAAATGCAATGGTGTGATATACATAGGATTACAGCTAGATATTCATATTCAAAAGGGGGAAAATGGAAGAAAAGAGGGGTCACTGACCCATAGCAGTTCTGAAATCCATCTGGGCAAATGTTGGCAGTTCATTTATTATGTTTCAAAGCCTAGACATAACTTCAGTATGCAGTACCTCTCTCTCTCTCTCTCTCTCTCTCTCTCTTTCCCATGGTTATTATTTAGTGTATAGTATAATATGACTCCACCCTCTCAGCTTTTGGTTCCTCTTCCTTTTTAAGAAAAGTTACATGTATCTACATCTGAGTAATCATATCAGCCTGCCTCCTGCTGTGGCATTTTGAGGATTTGACAGTCGGCTTTCATTTTGCATTCTCTGGGTCCAGTGTAATCCAAGTTGGCAGTGTTCTGTTGCAATAATTTTCTCAAGAACTTTGTAGGTCTCCTGTGGATTTTAATGGGGTTCACTTTTTTAGAAAAAAGCTACACCCACAGATCTTTATGAGATAAACCCTTCTCTCCCTTAGTCTCCTGCTGATAATGGTTGAGGGACAACACCCTAAAACCTCCTACAGGCTCCCTGGTTTGAATGAGAGAATCTGTGAAGCACAGCCTTAATCTCTTGAAAGGGCCCTTTGTGTGACTGAATACTCTGTGATTTTTATCTTTTTGAGTTTTAGCAAAAGGTTGTAATATCACACCCTCAGCCTTTTCTCTAAAGCATGCTTTCTTGACATGCGCTCGGGCACCATATCTTAATTTAGTAACTTGCCATGGGGGAAGCTAAGAATTTTCAAGATTATCAAGTCCTGTTTCCTTTGTTTCACAGCCCTTCCCTCAATTTATCTCTCTCTTCTCTCACCTTCTACTGTAAACAGGAAGAAGAGAACAGGTGGCTCCTTCAATACTTTACTTAGAAATGTCCTCACTTACAAGTTCTATTTTACACATAATTGAAGAAACAACTTTGCAAAGCTCTCTAGCACTAAATAGCAAGGATCCCTTTCTTCCAGTTTCCAGTAACATGTTCCTCACTTCCTTCTGAGCCTTACTGAGCAGTGTCGTCAAATTCAGATTGTTAACTAATGGTCAACTGAAAGAAATTTAGTCTTTCTCTACCAGGCTTCTCAAAATTCTGCCAGCCTCCACCCACTTTCTGGTCCATTTCAGTTACTTGCACAGTAAAACTCCATTTCTAGGTGCCAATTACATCAAATCTACTTATCTACATATAAAACTTGGAAATGTATAATTCATTTACAATGTAGAAAGTTAAAGCTAGTTTTCAGAGTTGCCAAAGCAGAAGCAAATTCCTTAATTTATTAAAGTAGTGTGACTCCAAGAAAGGTTGGATATTATATCCTAAAAGTAAAATGAGAATCCAATCACAACAAGTGAATAGCTGTTTATATTTTGGACAAAAAATTATACTACTAATCCCTGCAAGAACCATGTTGCTGGCCAACATCTTGCTCACCAATACACTATAGGTAGGAAAAGTCACACTGAAATAGTAACAAAACACATTAATGTTAGTGAAAGAAGTATGATCACTTGCTATCATGGATTCTGGTAAAATGGCATCTCCCAAAAGCTTGCCAAAACTTGCAGATGATAGCATAAATCCTGAAGCATATGGTAATCAGAGAATAGAAGCCAACAATTATAAATTAGATGTTAGAATGTTTCTCTCAATACATGACCACATCTCATATGGTAGCCAAGCATCACTAAGGAAACTACTGCTAATGTTGATAATGTGTGATTGGCAATCAAATCAAACTGGCAAATCAAAGTTGTTACTTTGACCAAACTTTAACCTCTCCTCTCAAATGATTATTTATTATATATTTCAGGACAAAAATATCAAACTCATTTGGCATTAAGCCATATTCATGACCTAGATTGCCATGTGACAGATGGTGAACTTTAGATTTAAGTCCTTCTCAAAACTCAGCTACTTCTGAAGAATATTCCTTTATTAACTATAGGTTTGGTTTCTAGCCAACCTAATACTTCCAGCCCAAGTACACCAATCCCATAAGTCACGTCTGTTTCAACTAAAGTAGTAAATACTGACAATAAGTAATTTCTAAAATATATCCTTCTGAACACAAGTAAGACGGTAGCTTTCAACTATAAAATTATCAATGTTGTCACACCTGCCACTCAAAATCTTCCCAATAATCCATCATTAATTGGGCCTTGAATTATCCTTACTGCCACTGAAGTGGTATTTATTACAAAATACTTCTAAAAAGAATACTGAAAACTTGAAGATGACGTTGAGACTGATGATGCTGATGATAATCATGACCTAGACATGATCCTTGTAAAATGTGTATTTGGTTTTTAATTCAATGTGCTAAAATTAAGGATTCATGCTGGATCTTTTCAAGTTGTGTTTTGGAAGACTTCATGAGAGTTCAGTGAGTAAATGGATGATGAGGTTACCGTGCTTTTTCAGTGAAGAGCTGGATTTTCTTTAATAGGAACAGTAAAGGGCTTTTTTAAATATCACTTCAAATATAAGAAATAAAGATGTCATTTGTTAATTTAAATATACATATTACTTTATATCATTGCATCTAACACATAACTGATTGTAAGGAGCACCATTATATTATATACCACTAAGGAAAAAAAGTACTTCCAATTAATCTATGACACAATGCTTTTTTATCCTATAGAATTTATATACTTACTGGAAGAGCTCTTTTAGACTCAGATACAGATTTTTATTATATATCACTCTTGTGCATATATAAAAAGGAATGTATCACCAAAATACATCAGCAATGTTATTACAAACTACTTTAGATGCTCTTCTAAATCATTTCGATTGAGCTTCATTGATAATAGGAGTCTTTCCACAAAAGACTCCTTTGTGATGGGAAGATGGGCATCATGCACATTCCTTAAAAGAGCACTCCACCATTGCCTCAAAAATTTTCTTCCATGACACTGACCTTCGTACTGTAAATCTTCATGCTTTCTGTATCTTACCATAAGATTCCAAGAAAGGAGTTTGGGATCAATTTCATGCAGGTAATTACAACTGTTTCATGAGTATAGCAATTTCTAAGAACTTTTCCATCATTGGAAGGACACTGACTTCAGAGATGTTAAAATGTTTTTAAAAAAAATTGTTGTCTTGGAATTGATGAAATATGGAAAATACATCACATTTAGGAAACACATCAAGATTGGTCCCAAAGTGATTTTTTATAGCTACCTAATAAATGCTTAAAAATAAAGGATATAACAGAAATATTGAAAATTATATCATAAATATAATCCTCTGCCTGAAAGATTTCCAGGTTTTTCAGTCCATAAAAGTCTTCATGTTTCAATTGAAACATATTTCAAATGTCAAGTAATAATGGCATGCCCATATGACTGCAAGCATTACAAATAAAGGAATAAATTTGCTCACAACATATATTACCAGTAACCATCCTGTCCCAGAAGTAGAACAGATAAAAAATTAGGTATGCCCAGGGCGCCTGGGTAGCTCAGTTTGTTAGGCATCTGACTGTTTTCAGCTCAGGTCATGATCTCAGGGTGGTAGGATCCAGACCAGAGTCAGGCTCCTCACTCAGTGGGGAGTCTGCTGGAGATTCTCTCTCTCCTTCAGGCCCTCCCCCCAAGTTCTCGCTCTCTAAAATAAATAAATAAATCTGAAAAAAATGTATTGGAACATGGCCATGCTCATTCATTTACATATCTCCTTTAGCTGCTTTTCCACCTCAGTGTTAACAGAGTTGCCCGGTTAAAGTAGAAACTATGCCCTGCAAAGCCAAAAATATTTATTATACAGCTGTTTACAGAAAAAGTTTGCTGAGCCCTGCTCTAGAGCAAGGTGACAGTTTCATTCCCCCCTTTGCACCCTACACCTTACAGCCCACCTTAAGGCCAACTTGTTTTCCACTTTCAAAATGAGAAAACTTAGATTTTTGTTTAATAGTAATGTAATATTTTGTAATACTTAGAAAAAAATCCTCAAAGGTTTCTTAGAGTAGAAGGGGAGTTTAAACTCAATGTGATTATAAAATTCCCTTGTGCTTCTACGTCAGACCAAGGACTACAAGCACCATTTCCTTTGCAATCTAGTTGATTGTGCTCTTCCCATTCCCTAATGTTACAACTAAGATATACTTGGTATATCTCGCTTAGCATAATACACTCTAGTTCCACCAATGTCATTGCAAATGGCAAGATTTCATTCTTTTTGATGGCTGAGTAACTATAGAGAACAAACTGAAGGTTGATAGAAAAGAGGTGGGGGTATGGGCATAAAGGAGGGCATGGGTGATGAACACTGGGTGTTATATGTAAGTAGTGATGAATCACTAAATTCTGCTTCTGAAACCAATACTACACTACATGTTAACTAACTTGAATTTTAAAAAAAGATATACTTGGTATATTTCTACTTGGTAAATTCACTTCTACTATATTTTCAGGGAGAATCTCAACCCATGACATTCCCAAGGAATCAGATCAAGATAATCCTTATGCCAATGCAGCATATTTTGGGTTTCATATTCTGCTCCCTTCAAGGCCATGAGACTGAGGTGGTACTAATGCTACAGCAGCCCTATACAAGCAAACAATAATCTAAATCTCTAAATGCTTCAAGGTACCAACCAAAGCCTAAGGAAAACCAATCACAAATAGCCAATGAGACTTTAAGCTATCACCGATCACTGATTTCCCTACCTTGCTTCCATCTTCTCCCTATAAAAGTCTCTCTACCAAGTCCTGTTGGAGGAACACTTCTAACCACTTCTAGTTTGGCACTGTCCAATGCGAATCAACTTTTGCTCAAATAAACTCAACATTTTTAAGATGCCTCCGTTTATTTGTAACCCCTAGCTGTGGCTCCAGGTGGCCCAGAAAAAAAGGGAGGAAAAAAAAAAAGATCAAGTCAAAGGTGCAGCAGAGGAGAGAGGGGGCATGAAAAATATTAGAGTCCAGGAGCTATTGATAAAATAGGGAAAATAAGTTGCAATTTCCAAAAAGAAGACAATGGATAAGAAAGCGCTAGTTAAACTAAATGGAAAGATGATAGAGGAATTCAGAAAAAGGTCACACCAAGGTCAGAAGGAAAAATAAGGTGAAGGCAAACAGAGAGGAGAGAAGAGGGTATTCCAAGGGTAGAAAGGACAGAATAAAAATTGAGTGTGTGTGTCTCTGTGTGTGTCTGTGTGCATGTGTGTGTCTGTGTGCATGTGTGTCTGTGTGTGTGTCTGTGTGTGTCTGTGTGTGTGTGTGTGTCTGTGTCTCTGTGTGCATCTGTGTGTGTGCGTGTGTCTGTGTGTGTGTGCATGTGTGTGTCTGTGTTTGTGTCTGGTGTCAATGAACTTAAGGTCAATCTTCTCCAGGGCCCGCCGCTTGGTCTGCACCAGCAAGGACTTGCGAAGAGTAAGCACTCGCTTCTTGGTTCCCACCACACAGCCTTTCAGCATGACAAAGTCATTGGTCACTTCACCATAGTGGACAAAGCCACCCAGAGGGTTGATGCTCTTGTCAGACAGATCATAATCCGTGGAAGCATTGATCCTGATCAGTTTGCCATCCTTGATGAGGTAGCCCTGGCCAATCTTATAGATCTTCTTGTTGATCTCAGTGCGGTGATGGTAGCCTTTCTGCCCAGCCCGAGCCACAGAGAACGCCACTTGGGCATGGTGCCATGCCCCAATACAAAAGGGAGCTTTCCCTACCTTCCCTTTTAGTGGTTTAGGAAATTAAAAAAAAATTTTAAAGAAGGAAAGGTATTAGCACAGCAATTAGCCCTAGATGCCTCGCAGAAATTGAATTTGCTATGCTGTCCTCAAGGTACATAAACTAATGACACAGCCCTGCAGTCCTTTTATTTTTCCTCTGTCTCTATCTCTGCTTCACTTCTCCTACAGTTTTAGGTCTGAAAGCTTAATAAGTAATATATGTAAGATCTGCTGTAAGCATTTAGCTGGAGTATCAAAGTCCTTCATGTGCCGTTAGATATATGAAAGAATCAAGTCTTCTTCAGTCTTGAGGAAGGCAAAACTGTAAAGTGAGGCAAAAGGTAACACACATAAGAACCAAGCTTTTTTTTTTAGCTTGGCTGAACCTCCCTGCTTGTGCATCTCATGTTTTGCCTCTGAGAATAGAACTTATTAGCAACCCCGAAGTAAAAAAGACAGGATATTTTCCACAAGGGCCTCGCTCTGCCAAACATCCCAGAGTTTGTCTCCAAGGACTTGAAAAGAAAGGAAAGAATGAAGAGCGGAAACCATAAAGCATGCAGTCCGGCTCTCATCTAATTACTGAATGAATGGCACAGTTGTTTTGTCTGATTGCACTAAGCTAGTTACCCACTGCTAGCTTCATTGACAAAAAGGGAATCTACACAAATTATAGGGAAATTCAAGCGCTAAAGGAATGTTTGGGTTCAGAGGTTTGCAATGACTATTGGCTTTGGTTTTTGGCAAAGTCTGTCTTTGCCGTATGAACTCGGCTGTGCTGGGTCAGCTCGAAGCGTTCCCAAAAGCCTACAAGAGGACAGACTTCCTTGTCATCTGTATCCCATCAATAAATTAAAGTGATGTTCTCCAGCTCATGTTTGTTTCTTGGCAGGCTAATCTACAATCAGAAAAAGAAAAGCCTTTCATTTGTGGACTCCAGCTAAAGGAAGGAAGCTTTTGTATGTGGATTCACCGGAGACCCAAATATTAAAAACTGGAAGAGGAAAACCATATGTTGCTGTTCTCCTAAGTGAGCAGTTCAAAGTTCTGGTGAAAGCAAAGCTTGAGTTCATTACGCAGCAAAGCAAGTCTTTTTACTGTGAGAAGCAGGGATACGGATAACAAAGCTGATACCTCCGAACAGTATACACACTGACATGTTAAGTCGTATTCTGTTTTCTTCTATTTTTTATAGCAGAAAAAAATAAGAATTAGACATTTCAAAAAAACCTGAACTGATGATACATTTTGGCATAATGCTTTAAGATTTGCACTCCAGTTAAGAAGGAAGTGAGGAATCCAAAGGAATAGAAATCAAAGATAATATTCATAAGCTCATGAGAGATAGCTGTAGCAAAGCTACTCCCTTAGAGAATGTCGTGGCAAAGCTACTCCCTCCCTTAGAGACAGTCGTAGCAAAGTTAGTTGACAATTTGTAGTTGCAGCGATTGAATCCAGATTAAAGTAGAAGTGGCAAAAATCATTGTGCTGATTATCTGAACCCTCTCGCACAGTCTATTAAATCCTGTGCTGTTAAGAAATCTTCTTAAACTCTCTTGCTTCTCCAGGGGTTAACCTTGCCCTCATATCATTCGTGAACAAGTACACTGATGAGAATAGAGTTGGTGTGGTCCTTCAGTTGCCTGTAGTAAAAAGCATGGGGATTCTCTGTTCCCTTCTAGCTGGAAACATGGAATTCAAAACGGTTGCAACAAAATTCTATCAGAAACTGCTTCAGATTGTGGACAATTGAGTACCATTTGCCACTGAAGAGAGGTTTGTATCTGACTGAGAGAAAGCATTCCTTAGAGGACCAAAAAAACTTTCTCTCTAAATGCCCAGAAGATAACATTATTAACCTCTTCTGTCTGGCAAATCAAGCAGTAGGGGATAATGATGAGCATTTCAAACAGAATCTCTTATAAAGACTAACATTAAATCAAGTGTAAAAAGTTTGATTTGTGACTGTAGGTAGATTATTTCTCTTTGAAAGAAAACTGCTTTCTAATAAAAAAAAAATCATTAGCTTAGTATTTTTTTTTCAAATTACCTACCATCACAATTCTCTGCTATTACTCATTTGAACAGCAATGAAGAGTTTATTCTTCTTAGGAAATCTCCCATAAATAAAAAGTAGACACATTTAATTTCCCTTCTAAACTCATCTTTTTCCTGAACTTGAAGTTAGAAAGAGTTCTTTTAAGATCTTTTTTTAATTGTTTTATTTCTTTTTTTTTAAGTAATCTCTCTGTCAAACGTGGGGCTCAAACTCATGACCTTGAGATCAAGAGTTGCATGCTGTACCACCTGAGCCGTCTAGGTATACCCCAAAAGATTCTTAAAACATCTTCCAAATTCAACCCATTTGAAACTTAACATCTACAATAGGGCGAGTATTCAATATATGGTCCCCGCTCTAGAAATAGCAAAGCACCCCACTTCTAGACAGTTCTGATTATTATAAAAACCTTTCATAGCTTTAATGGTTAAAAATTTGGCAAAAAAATAAAATGTGGAGATATCCTTCACATAATGCAGGAAAATATTTTCTGTTGGATCAATGAGTACATTGCCTTTTATAAATCCACTAAAATCATGGAAAACTAAAAGAGAACCTCATATTTATCAGTTCTTCTGAAAGGTGTTGACCTTTTATGGTTAAAATATAATAGAAACAACAAAAGAAAAAAATTAATAGATTAAACTACAAAAAAACTTAGTGATAAGGCAGACAGTTAATTGACCAAAACGATGGATGAGCAATTAACATAAAAGTTAATACAATGAGTACATAAATAAAATATTTAAGTCCCCACTAGTAACAAAAAATATGCAATATTTTAAAACAATGAGGTATAATTTTATGCCTGATAATAATTATTGCTTTTTAAATTATATAATAGTTTTTGACTAGTAATAATTATTAGTTATTGCCTTTAAAATTAGGCAATGCTAAGCTGACAAAATACACACAGTGTTGCTGGCAACATACATTATACAATCCTTTGGAGAGCAATTTGCCAATACACAGCAAAAAAAAAAAAAATTAGATTCATTATTCTACCAAGTAGCCTCTCCTTGTGGGAATTTTATTCTATGTAAAAATCCAAGAGAAAAAGGACCTATCTATATTTATATACTCATAACAGTATTTTTAAGTAGCTAAATATTGAAACCCACTTAGTGCCCAACCACTTATCCTTTCAAAAGAATATCTAAAAGCCATTTTATAAAGATAAGTATGTGGGATGCCTGGGTGGCTCAGTCAGGTAAGCTTCTGCCTCTGGCTCGGGTCAGGATCTGGGGTCCTCAGATTGAGTCCCACATCGGGCTCCTTGCTCAGTGGGGAGCCTGCTTCTCCCTCTGCCTCTGCCACTCCCCCTGCTTGTGCTTGCTCTATCTCTCTCTCTCTGACAGATAAATGAATAAAATCTTTATAAAAAAAGATAAGTATGGGAACTATGTCACAATGTAAAAAAAAAAATGCTTGTGTTGCTGATGAAGTGGAAAACAACCAATTTAAAATTGTAGCCACATAAAAATATAAATCTACAGGGGCACCTGGGTGGCTCAGTATTTAAGCAACTGCCTTCGGCTCAGGTCATGATCCCGGGGTCCTGGGATCGAGCTCCACATCGGGCTCCCTGCTCGGCGGGAAGCCTGCTTCTCCCTCTCCCACTCCCCCTGTTTGTGTTCCTGCTCTTGCACACTCTCTCTCTGTCAAATAAATAAATAAATAAATAATATTTTAAAAAAAAATATATATATATAAAAATCTACAGACAATGATAAGGAAAGGAGTAAAAAATTCCAATAACTGCACTAAGGTTATAGGATTATTGCTGATTGTTTTCTTTTCCCTTTACTTTTTCATTAATATTATTACATGATTCTTTATAATACGGAGTGAAAAGCCATCCCCCTAGCTGGTGGTGGCCAGGTTCTCTAGCTTATGGAGATGGACTCAGTCCAGGATGTGGAAGTGAGAGAGAATTGTCCCTTGTTCAAACTCTTCCCAAGGACAGTCTCAGTACCACTCTCCCCATGGTTTGGGGTGGGGGGGAGGGAGGAGGCGCATGCCAATAAAACATAGATATTTTTCTTTAAGTGCCTCCCTGTGCTTTGCCCCCGAACCACTGATTTCTATAAGCATTACTACCCTAAATGCCAGGTTCATGATTCTTTATTTATAATGCCTCCTGTCTTCATCCTTTTTCCCATGGCTACACTTTTCCTAGGCCCTTATTTCTTTCTCTCTGAACAATCCCAGTGGCCTCTACACGCATCTCCACATCTTCCACCATTCCCCAATGTCAGTCTGCTCTGCACAGAGTTCTACCGCCAGTCCCACTATTCAAAAACAATTCTGTATTATGACTCTCCTGCTAGAACTCTCCAAAACGTCTCCCATTTACCTGCTAAATTAATCTGAACCCCTGCCAAGTCTTTCCGTAGAAGACCAACGTTCGTAAGACCTGTCATTGTTTTCCAAGCCTGCCCATGAACCCTTTTCCCTAGTTAGGCTTGTCTTCTTACTGCATTCTACTTCCACTCCTGGTGGTCTCCCTCTCTCTCTCATTCTCTTCATACACACACATGCACACAGACACACACACACACACACACAGACACACACACATGCACACAGACACACACACACACAAAGACACACAGACACACACACGCACAAAGACACACACAGACACACACACGCATGCACGCACGCACACAGACACACACACAGACATGCACACAGACACACACGCACACAGACACACAGACACACACGCACACAGACACACACATGCACGCACGCACACACACACGCACACAGACATGCACACAGACACACACAGACACACAGACACACACACACATGCACACACACACAGACACAAACACAGACACACACATGCACACACACACAGACACACGCACACACACAGATGCACACAGAGACACAGACACACACACACACACAGACACACACAGACACACACACAGACACACATGCACACAGACACACACATGCACACAGACACACACAGAGACACACACACTCAATTTTTATTCTGTCCTTTCTACCCTTGGAATACCCTCTTCTCTCCTCTCTGTTTGCCTTCACCTTATTTTTCCTTCTGACCTTGGTGTGACCTTTTTCTGAATTCCTCTATCATCTTTCCATTTAGTTTAACTAGCGCTTTCTTATCCATTGTCTTCTTTTTGGAAATTGCAACTTATTTTCCCTATTTTATCAATAGCTCCTGGACTCTAATATTTGCGCACAAGTCTAACAGGTGAGTAAATTACAGTATTATAGAGAGTACCTGATTCTGGGAGCTTGGAGTCATCCTATATACAAATTAGAAGCCATAAGAAGGAGAGAGAGAGATTCCTTTTTACTGAAATTCCGGATTCTAAAAACTGAGGTAAGTTTCTGAAACTTTTTAAGTTTGTCTTGGTCACTTTTCCAATCATATTTTAACACTCCTTCCTCTCATTCTGGATACCGTCTCTTTAGAAACTCTGCCTACGTGTCTCCCTCCCACTAAGTCCCCCTCCCACTAAGGTTACCCAGTTAGGTCTGCCCTGTGAAAATTCCTAATTCTTCAGGTCTGAGGTGTTACCAGGGAAAACAATCAGGTCCAATGTGCAAAAGAAATTTATTTCTGGAGTCAATATTTTCCTCCTGCTGAGGTCTCTATACCGATGAACAGCACCACCCAATTATTCAAGCCAGACATCTAGGAATTATCTTTACTCTTCTATTTCCCTCATCTCCCTTATTTAATTGATCAAGATCTACAGAAATTAACTAATCTCTCTTCTATACCTGAGAAGTACACACACACACACACACACACACACATAGATAGAGAGACTGAGAGTATATATCTACACTCAAATATCAGCAAAACAACATAAAAGAGGAGTCTGCAGAAAAAATTAATTTAGTGTTAAAATAACAAGATTACAGGACTAAAAAAATTAGAAACAGAAAGAGAAGTGTGCTAAAAATATCATTTCCAACATTAAGGAATCCTAAAAAAATAATCATGAATGAAAAGAATAAAACAGATCAAAGCAATTAGAGAAAAGAACATAAATACAGATGATGAAGACATTCCAACATAATGCTAACTGGAATTTCTGAAATAGAAAACTCAACTGTTGAATTCTCTGAGAAAAACCTGCTTAATCGTTCCCAACTGAAAAAAATTGAGAAGTAAAGTAAGTCAGTGATAAAGAATCAAAATATCACCACCATCAGTTATAAAAGCTAAGTATGTAGCTTAGCTGGGCAGCCAAATAGACCTGCTCTCTGAATCACAGTATTTGACATGCTTACCTTATCTGCTAGGCATGCTAAATCAGAACAGACCATTTCTCCAGAGAGGTAGTAGGATAGGGTAGTTAGTCAGGGGGAGCATGGCCAAGCATAGGTGAATGACTGCTCCCGAAACGGGTGCCCACTCTTAGGAGGAAGAGAGGCAGAACTGACGTAAGCATCCCCAATTTATTTTCCAAAATTATCAATGATCAGTCACTCTATCTGAGGATAGAACACGTAAAGAAGTGGACAGAGGCTTACACTAATGGAACACACATTATAAGAGGGCCAGTGTTCACTCTCAGTGAAAGGTTCTCAAAATGTCTGGCTAATGGGATTTTAGAATTGCTCACTCTGTGTCTCCCAATTGTCATCTTTCTCAGCGGGAAAGTTTGATGCAGTTACTCTACCCAATACCATCACTGTAAAGGAGAGGACACTTACCACATTAGCCCTAAAGTCTCTGGACCAAAAAGCACCATGTCTAGACCTGCTATAGAGACT
The DNA here is from genome assembly GCF_037043125.1 of Eumetopias jubatus. NCBI lineage: Eukaryota > Metazoa > Chordata > Mammalia > Carnivora > Otariidae > Eumetopias > Eumetopias jubatus. The sequence continues at coordinate 166,831,839 of NW_028274809.1, read as the reverse complement.
ACAGCACATCACTTGATACCCTCAACACTGTATTTGGTGTCATTACTCTATGGGACTTTTTGCTGGTTTTTTTTTTTTTCCCCTTGGGGTGGGAGCAAGTATATTTTTACACATAAAAAGGATTCTGAAATTAAATATTTTGTTGCACAGAAAGACTGTAGAAGATATTAGGGTATGTTCTGCTTCTCTCTCCTTCCAGGCAAACAGATGGATTGCATTTCCCTCTCCTGTGCCATATGTTTCTTCCATGCAGTAGTGTTAAGAGCCAGGATGCAAGTCACCACATTCCTCCTTTCGTTTTTTTGCCTTGGTGATTATGGAAGCATGTGTTGAGATGGAGCATCTATCAGCCTGTGTCCCTGAAAGATTGCAATGAACAGAGGCCTTCCAACCAATGTAGGACATGTGGCAAGTGAAAATTAAAAAGTTATGTTGTGGCTTTCTGCTGTAGGCTCGAGTAGCTGGTGTCAAGATGGGCAAGTTCACGAAACCCAGGAGGGTGGTGCTGGTCCTGGCTGGACGCTACTCCGGACACAAAGCGGTCATCATGAAGAACATTGATGATAGCACCTAAGACCCTCCCTACAGCCACACTCTGGTGGCTGGAATTGACCACAATCCCAGCAAAGCAATAGCTGCCATGGGCAAGAAGAAAATTGCCAAGAGGTCAAAGATCAAGCCTTTTGTGTAAGTTTATAACTACAATCACCTCATACCCACAAGGTACTCTGCGGATATCCCTGTGGACAAAACTGTCATCAAGAAGGATATCTCAGAGACCCTGCTCTTTTTTTTTTTAATTTTATTTTATTATGTTAGTCACCATACATTACATCATTAGTTTTTGATGTCGTGTTCCATGATTCATTGTTTGCATATAACACCCAGTGCTCCAAGCAATACGTGCCCTCCTTAATACCCATCACCAGGCTAACCCATCCCCCCACCCCCCTCCCCTCTAAAGCCCTCAGTTTGTTCCTCAGAGTCCATAGTCTCTCATGGTTCATCCTCCCCTCTGATTCCCCCCCTTCATTTTTCCCTTCCTATCTTCTTTTTTTTAACATATAATGTATTATTTGTTTCAGAGGTACAGGTCTGTGATTCATCAGTCTTGCACAATTCACAGCACTCACCATAGCACATACCCTCCCCAATGTCTATCACCCAGCCACCCCATCCCTCCCACCCCCCACCACTCCAGCAACCCTCAGTTTGTTTCCTGAGATTAAAAGTCTCTTATGGTTTGCAGAGACCCTGCTCTTAAAGGCAAGGCCTGACGAGAGGCCAAGCTCCAATTCGAGGAGAGATACAGGACCCGGCAAAAACAATGGTTCTTCCAGAAACGACGGTCTTAGATCTGTTTTGTCTCAGTCATTAAAAATATCCAAAAAGTAACAAATAAATTAGAAAGAAGCTTATGTTGTGTTGTATTCAAAGCCACTGAGATTTGGGAGTTGTTTGCTGCTTTAGCATCACCTAGTACATCCTGATGTGTATGCTGCTTTCTTGCAAAGATTAGAACTTTGCAGCGGCGGCAGTTCTAGTCACCTGATTTTATTCAAGGGGCACCCTCTTTTTCCCTTCAAGTACACTAAAAAATCTCTTTTTCATTCACTCCACTGTTGAACTTAGTATGGATTCTACCTGGTAATATAGCATCCACAAATTCTTACAACTGGACGTTTTCAGCACTATACCTCAATGGGTATTGTCTCTTGGTATCGAATGGCTTAGGCATTTTTTTTATAAACGCTTCCTAATTAAGTTTTCATCTTGTCTCCACATTTAACTGGAAAAATCATCCTTAACACATTCCTAATCTAAAGCAGCTGTTGACATTTCTTAAGGCTGAACCCAGCCAAGGACAGTATCCATGCAATGTTCCAGATTCTGCAAGGCATTTCTTTCTTCAATGTCTTTTTCTCAATTATTCCACCCCCACTCTACTCCTGTCAGGAAGATTCAGCTGAATTTGTGTCAGTCTATCTGGTATTGACTACTTGAGCCTGAGAGTAAGAATATAAAACCAAATCTCAGCTGCCTTGCAGTTCAAATGAAGCAAATGCAGGGTAGAGAGAGATGGCCAAAAATGCTTAAAAGTCCTCTAAAGAATCTCTTTTCTCTATTTTTGGAACTTTGATTCCATAATCAGTTAGTTATTGCTGTAAAACCAATCATCTTAAAACTTCAAGGCTTGAACTTTCTTACACCATACACAAAAATAAACTCAAAATGTGAGACCTGAAACCATAAAAATCCTAAAAGAGAACACAGGCAGTAATTTCTTTGACAACACTGTAGCAACATTTTTCTAGATATGTCTCCTGTGGCAAGGGAAACAAAAGCAAACAACAACCACCACCACCAACTACTGGGACAACATCAAAGTAGAAAGCTTCTGCACAATAAAGGAAACAATCAACAAAACAAAAAGATGACCTACTGAATGGGAGAAGATGTTTGCAAAGAATACACCTAATAAGGGGTTCCTACCCAAAATATGTAAAGAACTGATACAACTCAAACCAAAAAAAACAAATAATCCGATTAAAAAATGGACAGAAGACATGAACAGACATGGCTCCAAAGAAGACATCCAGATGGCCAACAGACACATGAAAAGATGCTCAACATCACTTATCATCAGAGAAATAAATGCAAATCAAACCCACAATGAGATATCACCTCACATCTATCAGAAGGGCTAAAATCAAAAACACAAGAAACAAGTGTTGGTGAGGATGTGGAGAAAAAGGAACTCTCATGCACTGTTGGTGGGAATGCAAACGGGTGCAGTCACTTTGGAAAACAGTATGGAGTTTCCTCAATTAATTAAAAATACAATTGCCATATGATCCAGTAATTTCACTACCGGGTATTTACCCAATGAAAACAAAAACAATTAATTTGAAAAGATATATGTATAAATATATATAAATGTGTGTGTGTGTGTGTGTGTGTATATATATATATATATATATATATATATAAAACAGCATTATTTGCAATAGCCAAAAGATGGAAGCAACCCAGTTGTCCATCAATAGATGAATGGATAAGGATGTGGTGTGTATATATATATATATATATATATATATTCATGTCTTCTGCCTATTTTTTAATTGGATTATTTGTTTTTTTGGTTTGAGTTGTATCAGTTCTTTACATATTTTGGATAGGTACCCCTTATTAGGTATATCCTTTGCAAACATCTTCTCCCATTCAATAGGTCATCTTTTTGTTTTGTTGATTGTTTCCTTTATTGTGCAGAAGCTTTCTACTTTGATGTTGTCCCAGTAGTTGGTTGTTGTTGTTGTTGTTTGCTTTTGTTTCCCTTGCCACAGGAGACATATCTAGAAAAATGTTGCTACAGTGTTGTCAAAGAAATTACTGCCTGTGTTCTCTTTTAGGATTTTTATGGTTTCAGGTCTCACATTTTGAGTTTATTTTTGTGTATGGTGTAAGAAATTTCAACCCTTGATAGATAGATAGATAGATAGATAGATAGATATACACACAGTGGAATATTAGCCATAAAAATGAACAAAATCTTGTCATTTACAACGATATGGATGAACCTAGATAATATAATGCTAAGTGTGAAACAAGTCCATCAGAGAAAGACAAATACCATATGATTTCACTCATATGTGGAATTTAAAAAACAAAACAGATGAACAAAGAGAAAAAGAGACAAACCAAAAAATAGACTCAACTATAGAGAGCAAACTGGTGGTTACCAGAGCAGAGCAAGGTGTAAGGGATGAATGAAATAGGTGAAGGGGATTAAGAGTACACCTATCGTGGTGAGCACTGAGTAATGTATAGAATTTTTGAAACACTATATTGTACACCTGAAACTAATATAACACTGTACATTAATTATACTGAAATTAAAAAAACAAGTTAATTTTTTAAAAAACTTTGATGCCTACAACATCAAATATTTATTATTTCTTATGGATTTAAATATCAGCTCAACTGTTTTGTTGACCTGGGCTAGGTTTAGCTGCTCTCATTTGGGTTTTTCCATATGTTTGTGGTCATCTAAAGGAGTAGGTCAGAGACTCATGACTCATTTTTGTTTCATGTGGTCTCTTATCCTTTAGCAAACTCTACAAGCTTGTTTTCATAGCAATGGCAGGATTCCAGGAGAGAATACCCAAGTACTTTTTCAAACCTCTGCTTGTATCATGTCTGCTACTATTCCATTGGCCAAAGAATATCATATGAGCAAGCCCAGAATCAGTATGGGAGAGCACTATCAAAGGGCATGGATACAGAGAACATGAGAGATAGGGACCATTAGTTGATTATTATTAATTATTACTAATTATTCATCCTAATGTATTAATCAGTGCAATTAATGTATCAGATAACATACTTAGGAAAAGTTAAGTTTCCATAACAAGCTATGTCAGTTTATATTTTAAAACCTTTCTCCTGGTGATTGCTAAAAGGGCAGGGGACAAAATAGGTAAAGGGGATTAAGAAGTTACAAACTTCCAGTTGTAAAATAAACAAGTCATGGAGATGAAAAGTACAACTTAGGGAATCTAGTCAATAATATTATAATAACATTGTATGGTGACAGATGGTGACTACACCTGTAAGTGTAGTCTGTATATTAAGTAATATACAGAATTGTCAAATCACTATGTAGTGCACCTGAAACTAATATAACATTGTATGTCAACTATACTTCAATAATACAAATTTTAAAGATTTTTATTTATTTATTTGAGAGAGAGAGAGAGCACGTGTGCATGCAGGTGAGAGGAGGGGGAGAGGGAGAGAGAGAGAATCCCAAGCAGATGCCCGCTGAGCACAGAGCCCAGCGTGGGGCTTGATCCCATGACCCATGAGATCATGACCTGAGCAGAAATCACAAGTCGGATGCTTAATCAACTGAGCCACCCAGGCGCCCCAATAATAAAACAAAACAAAACAAAAAACAAACCTTTCCAAAAACCTGCTTACAGATGTGGTTCTGGCCACATGGTTGTAATTTGATGATGACAGTTCATAGCCTACCTACTAGGATCTGTGCACCTTTGGCCCTATTTGACACTCGGTGTTCCTGCCAAGAAACTCTGGCTCCCACAAGCTCTTTTTAATGGTCTCATAGTCCTGTATACACTTGGCACCTAAGATGTCTATACACTCTTGATAAGGAAGCAAACTGTCCATGGGCAGGTTTCTTTTTTTTTTTTAATCCTGAAGTGTTCCCTGAATCCATAGAAACTGTCACTTACCTGTGCATAAAGCCCCCATAAACTACAGTTATAGGGTGCCATGGACAATGTTTGTGTGCCCCCCAAAATTCATATGTTGAAGTCCTAATCCCCAATGTGATGGTATTAGGAAGTAGGGTCTTTGGGAGGTAATTAGGTTTACATGAGTTCATGAGGGTGGAGTGCTCATGATGGGATTAGTGCCCTTATAAGAAAAGGAAGACACCAGAGCTTCCTCTCTCTGCCAGTGGGAAGGCAGCCATCTGCCAGAACAGGGACCCTCGCCAAGAACTAAATCTGCCAATACCTTGTTCTTGGACTTCCTGCCCTCCAGAATCGTGAAAAATAAATGTCTGTTGCTTAAGCCCCCAAGTCTTATGGTATTTTGTTATAACGGCTCGAGCTTATTAAGACAAAGACCACAGTCAAATATCATGTGCCTAAAAACAGTAGCATTAGAAAGCTAGTATAATATAAAGTGTCAAGGTCAAAACAATCTACACACACATTAAAATCAAATGTCCAGGGGTGTGTGGCTGACTCAATTGGTGAAGCATGCAACTCTTGATCTCGTGGTTGTGAGTTTGAGTCCCATGTTGGGTGTAGAGATTACTTAAAAATAAAATCTTAAAAAAAATATTGGAGCACCTGGGTGGCTCAGTGAGTTGAGTGTCTGACCAGTGATTTCAGCTCAAGTCGTAATCTCATGGGTCATGGGATTGAGCCTGCATCAAGCCCCCCACGCAGTGGGGAGTCTGCTTAAGTTTCTCTCCCTCTGCCTCTGCCCCTGCTTGCATACACTCTCTCTCTCAAAAATGAATAAATAAATATTTTTAGAAAAGCAGATGTTCAAACCATGCCTAAATCTTCTTCCTGTGTAATTTTCATCTCCAAATTCTATTGTTTATCATGTCATGCAATATTTCTGACCTATACACCAAATGCTAAGACTTTCAAAGGGCTAATAAATAGCACCCCTCTTTCCTGCTGAGATTATTTAGAAATTGAAAAAGAAGACATTTCAGCTCCTGGACAATCAAAATATCACCGTTATGGCTGATAAAGACCAAGTTAGAAGACACAATTTAGAGTGATAGCCAAATGTACCTGCTAACTGAAACCTAAAATTAGGCAGACTTATTTATTCAGGCATAGGCAGTACTGATGAGAGTTGTAGTCTTCCTGACAGGAGGTGGGTGGTCTGATCCAGTAAGAATTACTGCTTGGAAAGTTAAATTATGCTGCTTCTTGGTTCTTGCTTCCCTCAGGCTTTTATTCTTCACAAGAACAAGAGAAGAAACCAAGCCAAGCTGGTTTAAGTTATTCATCGAAAATACAGAGCTCATATGCATCATTGATTGCTCTCTGGGACAGATTTAGTAAAGGAGTGAAAGTACACTAATCAGGTGACCTCCACACTGAAGGCTGTATCTCCCTAAAATCAACAAATAGAATAAGAAAAACATTCAAAGTCATAATAGGAAAAAATGTCCTGCGTTGAAGGAAAAAAGGAAAATATGCACATTAAAGTGGAACACTGAATTTTACTTCTACCCATGAAGAAACTCAATGAAGGATATGTAGCCTTTTCAACAAATGGTACTGGAACAATTGGACACCAATTGTTAAAAAATGAAATTTGACCTAAATTTCACACCTTATATAAAAATTTACTCCAAATAAATCACATATTATAAAAGTTAAAGTGCTATTACCAAAAGATAGGGCAATGGTTATTGAAGAACTTTAATGGCTAAAAAAAAAAAGTGTCCTTAACGAGTAACTGATTTGAAAGTATCTTCTCCTGTTAGAAGTATCAATGTTGTCTGACATTGATCCTTATTCATTCATTCATGTCACTCTTCTTGAAGGAGCTCAATACACGGGAAAATGAAGTATTTGTTCTTCTCCAGTCATTGTAACTGCTGATCTGGTACCATGTTAATCTGCCAGAAGAGGTAACACAGAACCTCACCTGGGGTCCCCCTCTGCTGGGCACCTTGCATGTGCACATAGTACACTGCATTGGCTGGATTATGGCAGCAAGTAGGGAAATTTACTATGACTAGCTCCCCAGATACCTCATGTCCTCTCCTACACTGAGCTTCAGGGACAGGACTTCCTTGGATCTTTTGGGTTCTTGGTAATTCTGCTCTTGCTTTAGTAATTTTTCTCAGAAGCAGCATAGAGAGAGAAAAAGGAAAAAAAGGCAATAGCAGTAGTATTTTCATAACCATAGAAGGCTATCTGGTTGAAAGTCTTCTGACTCTTTGCCTGCTTTCTATTGCCAAACAGCACATTTATTAAAACATACCAAAAGCCAAATAGGCTGGTTGCTGGCAGCGAAGTTCATTTAAAGAACTGAAGTAGGAAGATTACAGAACTGGAGAGCTATGAGAACTACTTTCTGAAGAAAACTAAACAGCCAGGAAAGCACTGGAGCTTTTGTAACTGAAATTGGTGCAAACATGGGGAGCTGCTCCAATGTATCTGACGCACACTCCCTTTGAATGTGGCCCTATCGAAAGCAATATTATCAATGATGTCCTAATATCAAAAATCAGTATGAGATATTAGCAATGACATCCTACTAATTAGATTTAGAAACTACGTTGATTTTTTATTATCAAAAACTGCATATTCTATTTCCTGCAAGTTACTGTTATTCAAGTTCTTAAAGTTTGTTTTAGTAAAAAAAAATTAAAAGATGAAGGAAGGAAGAAGGAAAGAAAGAAAGAAAGAAGAAAGAAAGAAAGAAAGAAAGAAAGAAAGAAAGAAAGAAAGAAAGAAAGAAAGAAAGAAAGAAAGAAAGAAAAGAAAAGAAAGAAAGAAAGAAAAAAGAAAGAAAGAAGAAAGGAAAGAAAGAAATTTCTATTCGTACTTTCTTTGTTTTCTTAATCATCTCTTAATGAGCTGGATTTGACGCTATCATACAAAGAAATCTTAGATCTTTCCACCGGGCTTTCAACAGAGGGTCCCAGTAGCAGCACCAACGGGAGCTGGTGAGCTCCCAGTTAAGAGGGCTTTGTGTCCTGTCCCTTGTTAAGGACTATGGACATCTGCTCACTCTCAGGTCGAATCCCACATCAGTGCTGTTCTGAGTCCAATCTCACTGTTAGTTCATCCTATAGAAAAATGTAGATGTATCAGCAAATGGATTTAAGATCTGCAGGGAGCTTTACAGTTTAAAAATACTTTCTTTTTACTGTTTTTACTGTTTAAAAAATTCTAACAACTTGTACATCACCTCTTATACAAATTCTTTCTTGCTTTATCTAATCGCATTTGTGATGATGTTTGTGACAATCTTCTAAACACGAAGAAAACTGGATTACTTTGGATTTTACACAGGCTTTATTAAACATTATAGATGTGAAGTAGGTATTTTTACCCCTTTCTTAGAGGCATAGGAAAAGACCCACTAATACGCTCAAGCCCTCCTCTCTAGTAAGAATGGGAACTTGGACTTAGGCTTCCTTATCAAGTCCACCAAGCTTTAACCTCTGTTCAAAACATAATAACAACCACTCATATATTCATAGCATTTGGAAATATCAAAAGCATTTCACATGCACCATCTCTATCTGATCCTAGAAGTATGTACACTATAAAGTAAGCAAAACAAAGTATTGCATCTCCATTTTATAGATGTAAAAACCAAGGCAGAGGGGAGGGGGGTAGACAGGGTGGAGGTGGAGTTAAATGATTTATCTAAGATCAAGCAACTTTCAAGTGGCAAAGTCAGAGGGAGAAGCCAGACTTTGGGACTCCTCACTCACGCTATTTCAGTTCCACTCTATCCGCTTTACTTTGCTTCTCATTCGACAGCTTTCTCAGTTTATCTCATTAAATTTGTCAACCGCAGTTTTGCCTCCATACATGAAGAAAACTGACTACTTGGATTTTAAGAGGATGGGGGATGTTTTTATAGGGTGAAAGCTTCTGTTGAAGAGTTCTGCTCAACAGGACCTAGAATGATAAATGAAGAGGATGCCTATGAGGAGGAGGAAGATAAAATAACCTGGCTATTATTTACCAGGGTGTCTGTAGAATTGTCATTAGCTCTCCAATCATGAAGATTTGTGCTCAGTCTGTTTAAAATACCAGTAGTGTGGAGTGCTTGGCCGGCTCAGTCTGTAGGGCATGGGACTCGATCTTGGGGGTTTTAGCTCAAGCCTCTCATTGGGCCTAGAGTTTACTAAAAAAAAAAAAAAAAAAAAAAAATTAATTAAAAAATAAATAAAATGCATAAAAATACTGTTAATGTGGGTTTAAAAAAATTTTTGATTGCATTGTGAGCAGTATGGATCAACACTTGAGAAGTGTTTTTAAATAATCTGTTAAGTTTTTATTTAAAAAATTAATTCTTAAAAAAATTGTAACAAAAATTTGTAGGCACAGAAAAATTCCAACAACTGGTTCATGTGAGCTAGGATCATTTGATGTATACACTTAGGTCTTTTTGACATGGAGAAGGTGAAATTACAGTTATTTAAAAATAGAACTGTTAAAGATTGTGTCAAAACAGTTTCTTTCCTCCACTTGATTTTTTACTGTAACAAAAAAATTGTGTACTTCGGCTCCGAGTGGTATCACATGGAAATCTAAATGTCCTTAAAATTTTCTTAACTCAGTCTAAAGATAGCAGGCCTTCACTGAATAAGAATACAACTGTGATTCAGAAGGTTTAAAAATGTGTCTCCAAACACTGATATCAGTGAATATGAGGACCTTTGTAGAAAGATGAGAGAATCACATGTCTCTCTTTTCAAGAAGGTAAGCTTTATTGTTGCTAAAATCAATTCCTATTACTACCAAAAAAGTAAGGGTGTGTGTGTGTGTGTGTGTGTGTGTGTGTGTGTGTGTGTGTGTCTGTGTGTATCTGTGTGAAAAAAATAATTTACCAACTACAGGGCACTATTCACATGCAAAGTATTTTTTTTTTTTTAATCATCACCCTATTAGAGAATTAAAAAGGTCTTGTTTGTTTGGTCCCCTTTAGCCTTTCCTGTCTGATTACTAGGCAACAGAGCTTCATGGATAATAAAGGTGAAATAGCCAATAATTTTTTTTTAAGGAAAAAAAACCTAGCTGTGCCAAAGTTCTCAGAGTTCCACATTGTGCAACAAAGCCACTGGTTTTGAATCAGTGCCATGACTCTAGCACCTTGTGCCAGATACTACATTTACTCACAGTCATTTGGGCAAAAGTAAGGAAAAATATTAAAGCAATGTTTATATAGCAGATATGTAATATCAAAATGTATGTACATTGGTGATAAGAGTAAGGGTTGGGTTGTTTGGGAGAAAAGTGACATTTTCTCTTAAGTAGTGGAAAATTACCAGTTGTTAGTGTGGTGGAATTCTCTACTTTATTCCTTTACTCTTTCTTCATGAAGCTCCACTGTAAATCGTTATAATAGCAAAAAAAAAAAAAATTTAAATTTAAAAGGATCATCAGAAATGTTTTCTAGAAGTGATCTGAGAGTCAAAGTAACATGGTGATAAACTATAAATTATACATTATCCAGTGTGTCATTTCTATGATGAGATAAACAGGCAAAGTGTTGTAGCAATAATAGGTTCAGAAAATGCTTCCTAATTGTCCTCTAATGGCAGACCACTGTCCAGATCTTACCTGGGGTTAACAAATTCTAAAGACCTGGGATTGCAGCAAACACCCTGCTTAGCAATGGTGTCATAAGCTCCAAATCCACCAGTAGGTTCAAGTTGAGAGTTGTTTTATGGCCTCAAATGTGGTTTTCTTTGAAATCCACTAAGCTGCAGTTAGTCCTCAAACCCCTGCTCTGCTTGGTCCATCCTAGTGACAGGTTTTCTGTATTGGTTTATTCAGTAAACATTTAGTTAGGTCCTTAATTCCCTACCCAACTTTTATATCTCCTGCCCAAAACACTAGCTCTTGATACTGTATTTTTTATTTCCAAACTGAATGCCATTTACCTAAAATACTGGGTTCTCAAAATAATTATTAACCCCAAGTTCGACCCACAAAAGCCTATGTAATCCATGGTATACTTAAAAATTGTATTTCAGTACTTCCAACTATTTCCTTTGCTATGTTCTTTCCTTTGGGGAAATGTATTGAATTCTCACTAGTAAAGCCAAGGGAGAATATCTCCCCTTCAACGTCACAGAAACCTTTACCTATCCTTGAAGAGATGGAAGTGAAACTAAACTTACTGCCTACATTGTTGCCCCAGGCACTTTACATAAGTTATCTCATCTAATCCCCAAGTAAATAGTACACAGGTTTTACAAATGGGGAAATTGAGGCCCGAAGAGCCCAAAGTGAAAAAAGGAGTGAGGGATCAAATCAAGATTCACCCTGCTGGCCTTAGAATTTCATAATTCATGCACCTTCCAAGAACACCATCCCGTCTTTCAAAAGAAGAGGATGGAGCCAAAGTCAATTACTGCTTGGGTGTTCTAAAGGAGGAACAAAGGGAAAGTATTCTTGCTATGGGCTGAACTGTGTCCCCCCGAATTCATATAGTGAAACTCTAAACCCCAGTGCTTGAGAATGTGACCATATTTAGAGACAGAGCTTTTAAAGAGGTAATTAAATTAAACGGAGGCTGTCAGGGTGGACCCTAATCCAATCTGACTGGTGTCCTTTTTTTTTTTTTTTTTTTTAAGAAGAGGAGATTAGGACATACAGAGAGCCACCAGAAATGCACATGTACACGCACGGAAGAAAGATCGCAGGAGGACAGAGCGAGAAGGCAATCATCTGCAAGCCAAGGAGAGAGGCCTTAGGAGTAACCAACCTTGCCAACACCTTGATCTTGGACTTTCAGCCTCCAGAATTGTGAGAAATAAATGTCTGTTGTTTAAGCCCCCCAGTTTGTGGGATTAGCTATGGCAGCCCCAGCAAACTAAGTCAATCTGTATAGTAAAAAATGCTGGGTCTCCTAGCCATTCAAGTGGGATGAGTTATTTTGAAGCCATTGTTGAATGATACAATTCGCTGTTTTTCTAGCCCTGAGGTTCAATTTCTATGGAGCTTCCTAGAGGAACCAAATCAGTCCTATTCCTATTAGGTCTTCAAATATTTTCTTTTTTTTTTTTAAGATTTTATATATTTATTTGAGAGAGAGAGAGGGAGAGCATGAGTGGGGGGAGGGGCAGGGGGAGAAGCAGGCTCTCCACTGAGCAGGGAGCCTGATGCAGGGCTCAGTCTCAGACCCTGGGATCATGACCTGAGCCAAAGTCAGATGCTTAACTAACTGAGCCACCCAGATGCCCCAAATATTTTCTTTAGGCACAGAAGACTACATCAATGTATGGAACTGGAGATGGAGATCTAGAATGAATGTGACCAAGATGTCTACAACATACCTGATGTGATTTGCACCTTCCTATTCTGTGGGAGAACTCAACTTTACACCCCAAGGTGAGGGTGAGGAGATTTAGCTCTATCAAAACTCTTGAATGGCAGGATTTGATAAGCTTCAAGTTTGGTGAATATTGGAGGAACTGGAAGGGTAGCCACCCTAAGTGGGCATGGAAAGCCCATGGCCCTTCCCTCATCCCCACCTTGCCCTATGCAGCTCTTCCATATGGTTGTTTCTGAGTGATATCGTTTGCTACTAAATCAGTAAGTGTGAGTATATCCCCAGGTTCTGTGAGCCATTCTAACAAATTATCAAAGGTGGCCACAAATCCCATTGGGTCAGAAGTGCAGGTGGCAATCTAGACTTGCAATTTTCATCTGAGGTGAGGGCAGTCTCGCGGGACTAAGCCCATGACCTGTGGGATCTGAGGCCATCTCCAGGTAATCTGAGAATTGAGTTAAATTTATAAGACACCCAGCCGGTGTCCACTGAGGGTTGGAGAATTGCTTGGTGTGGGAAAAATTCACACAGCTGGTACTGGAAGTATTGAGAATAGAGGAGAAAAACAAAGTTTCCTTTTACAGTAGTCTAAAAAGTTCCTAAACTTCGGGTTGGCCTCAGAACATCATTGGCCTCCCACTGCCCACTAGAAAGGGAATGACCCACAGCTCGGGCAAGCTTCCTGGCGTTTTTCCAGATACACTTGCACTGTCCAGGAACAGGGGAAAGTACCAGGAGTCCTGCTACAGGCTGCACTCACCACAGTGTAGAGCCTCATCATGTCGAGCCTCAGAAGCTCACGGTCCTCTGTTTCATCTGCGGACTTTGTTTAACAGTTAAGATGCAGGATGAAATATTTAATCAGTACTACAAGACACATTGCCTTCTTCTATGTCATATTCCTTGATATGCCTGGTGACTTTGAATTAGCACATCAGCTTTTTACTTCCCCTAATGCACAGAGGTTGACCTGGAAAACTATTTTTCCCTTCATCTATCCATTCCGATCCTCTGGGGTGCCAAGAATTGTTATTGTGTTTTGAAAATTTGTTTCCAAAAGATGGCATGGGCAACTCATTTTTCAGATATTGAAGAAATTATAAGCTCCTCGGGAGCTTCCTGGATGAAATCTGAAACCAGTTCCTGAATGCAGAGGGCAGGGAGAGACCAAAGAAAGGGACAGGCCTCTCGGGTTGGTAGGTGGCAGTTTTAATAAGCAAAGGGAACTTACATCCGAAGCTTGTCTTGGGCAGCAGCAAGATGAGGTGATTCCTGCACCTGCCCACCAAATCCCAAAAATTTGTAGAGACCTTAACTAGGTCGCGTATACTGTGCAGGTGTTCTCAACACCAAATCATTATCTCAAGGTCATGTCCTTGGAGTTGCCTCTGGGAGCAGGAAAGGCAAGCAGAACCTACATTCCAAGGACAATGGAGGGGGTGCGAAGCCTCTGAGAGCCCGGGTCCTGCTCAGGGATCAACAAGTGGCGCTGTCTTTTTGATGACCTTCCCCAACAGAAGCCCCAGGCCCCTCCCTAGCTGATTGTTACGGGGGCAAGTTGCCTTGCAAGGACGCATCCTAGGAGTCATGGGGCTTCACCCCGCCACACTCAGTGCCTTGCTCCTTGTCTGCCCGTGGCCCCAGGGCACTCACCTTAAGCGTGACCGAAGACTGGAGACTGGGGGCAAGCAAAAAGAATGGAAGGGGGATAAGGATGGAGGTCAGAGATGAAAACCAGTCGTCCAGTAGTTATCAGCTTGCTTTCTCTTGTCAAGGAAAGAGTTTAATAATGCACCATTTTCCTGGTCCCCTGGACAAGCTAAATGTTAATGCCAAGGCCGCCAAGAAATGCCTCAATTCTGATCAAGACTGGAAAAATGACAGCCTCTGAAGGTAATGCTAGCACTTTCCCAGACTCAAACATCCACTTGTCTGACATCACCGATACATGGGCGTCAACTTTATTTCACTAGAACTCAATCCTTTATCACAAATTATTAGTATCATATTTTTTCAGAAAAGCATACTCCTTTATTAAAGATTAGCTCCCGCCTGCCACTCTTTATTTTTCATCCATAATGCTCTAAGATGAACTAAGTTCCCTTTAGGCCCTCGGGGCAGGAAGGTATCTCTGGGGTGGTGCAGGAGACGCCCCCCCTCCTTTCTCTCTGTTGGCCCCTGGCCCAGGCTGCTGCCAGAAGTGCGCACGTTACACCACTTGAGAAGCCATGTATGAGTATGCCCTTCAGGGGAGCTGAATGGTGGCCAGGACCAGAGCAGGGGAGCAGCTGCATCAAACAGCTTCTCCTGAGCGGTGTCAGACACACCACCTTTCTGGGAAGAGCAGCCAAGAACGTGGGGGGAGCCAGGTAAGGCAATGAGGCAATGCGGAGTGCACACCAGGTCCACGGCTCTTCTCTAAGGAAATCTGAGGAGGGCTCCCAGGGAGAGGGAGGGGGCACTTCTCTGGTTACTTATCCTCCAATAATAGGAGGAAATGTGCTTCTCTGGGAATTCTTCAACAACACCAGCAGCAACGAGAGAGTCCCTTAAGAAATCTCATTGGCCAACGAACATTCCCATTTCCTCTCACACAGCAGAGAACAGAGAAGAAGGTAGTGAAGTGATTTGCCCCAGTCGCGCAACATCTAAAACGAGGGATTAACAAAGGAAGAGAAGAGGGACGGTTTTCTACCCTCATTTCTAAAAGCTCCCATTGCTAATCCACTAACAAGAACCAATTCTCTGGAAAAATAAAAGAGCCCTAAAACTAGTATTAATTAATACTATATTAATTAATTAATTAATATTATATTAATTAATTGATATTAGTCAATATTATCAATGAAATGGAATAAAATGAGGCATTACCCACTGCTGCTTGCAGGAAAAAAATTCATTTAAAAATAGATTTAGCTTAAGGGTGACTGGTTGGCTCAGTGGGTGGAACATTGGGAGTTCGAGCCCCACACTGGGTGTAGAGATTTCTTAAAAATAAAATCTTTAAAAAAAAATAGATTTAGCTTAAATATGATACATCTCACCATACACTTCTTATAAGTTAGAATCTAGAGCAAAGATAATAAATGGAAAATAATTTTAACAAACATGGAATTTAGAATTTAGAGTAACGTATTACCTTTGGTGCTGCATACCACCCTTTTATCAGACATACAAGAAAATTTAACTAGGCATATGAAAAATGATTTATTTTCCCATTTCTGAAAAATAGTGAAAGGCATGTTAACATTTTAATAGCCTTATATCAAATATTTCTTCTGTAAAGCTGAACAGCAATTTAAAATCCATTATATTCTTACTGTTGCCATAATTTATGACTGGCAACCCCTTATGCATTTGATGGCAAAAGGAACTCCCCGATGAGCCTACACATGGATTGACAGCCTCCTTCACATGTGTATAAAATCAAAACATTTTCAAGTCATGCTACCCAAATACATTTAATATAAAGCATTGAATATAGGATTTAGAAGTTGATTTTCACTTCTTAAAATCATTTTTACTGTATTTATATTTTTTGTAGGCTTCCTCTTTTAAATCTTTTGTGTATTTTTCTCCTGCTTTAAAAATAATATAAGTAGGGGCGCCTGGGTGGCTCAGTTGGTTGAGCGCCCCGGTCTTGATCTCAGCTCAGGTCTTGGTCTCAGCATCATGAGTTCAAGCCCAGTGTTGGACTCCATGTTTTGTACATAAATAAATTAATAGAATTTAACTACACAAAGTTCAATATACCAGAATATACAACAATAGACAATGAAAGAACCCAGCAATACCACTCATAAGGCCAGAGAGTCTGGTGTTTTCCATGCAAACCTTGGTTTTAGACTGCCTGCCTTCAAGTCCCAACTTAGCTACTTGTTACCAGTGGGATGTTGGCTGAGTTATTTACATCCATAAAAAGAGATAATAAGAAACCTACCTCAAAATGTTGTGAATAATCAATAAAACAATCCACATAAAACACATAGTACAGTTTCCAGCATATACTAAGAGCCCCATAAATAACAGCTCACCATCAGCCTCATCAGCATCATCATTATGTTTACATACCTTCTCTACCTTCAGGGATCCAGCCCAAAACACATTCATTCTCTATGGTCCACTTGGGGCTCCACAAATTGCTCACCAGGCTCTCCATTTCACAACCCCTTGCGACTGTAACACCTTGAAAGAACCTAATGCGGCATTTCAGCTTTGATTCCTAACGCCTGGCATGCTCTGACAGTCCTCGGGTCTGGAGGTCGCCAACACGGGCTGTGCATAACAATCTACCGTGGTGTTTATCTACAGTCAGTTCCGCTATAATGCTTGTTTATTCCAACGTGACCAATAAATTAGGAGAAAATTTTAGCATAATGCTAATTTTGCACTGGCTTCTGCCAGTTTCATCACCAGGCCCACACGTAAAGTGCACCCCGCTGAACCGAGCCAGGCACGAACCGACAAAACGCAAGCACGCACACACCTCTCGCGCACCGTGAGCGCTCCATCTGCTGTTTCGTTGACTGCTGCAGCTTTCTACACCTGCTCTTCTGGCTTCCCATCTGATTGCAGGTAAGCTCCTTGCAATAGCTCACAAGCTGCAACCCCAGCCTGCTGGCCAGGTGGCCCTACTCCCTCCTTTTACTTCTCCCCCCTTCCCTCTCAGCCTATTTTGTACTTTTCCTTTGTTCTCTGCTCTTTTTCTCTATTTCCCTTTCTCTCACTCTTTTTCTACCTCCCTATTGTATTCCTCTGGCTCAGAGGGTGGCAGCCATGGGAACCAGGTTGGCGTGCATGATGAGCAACTGTAGGAATGCCCACTCTCACGGTCAAATGAGACATTTTTTCAAGGTAAAGTGACAGATTGATTGCAGTTGACGGAGTTCTTCGCCACTTACCATGGATAAAACTGTGCTCCCTTTTTATTATGTTCCTATCTTTTTTATGTATCCTGATGACATTTTGGGGTGTTTACCCCAATCCCAGCCCTGTTGCTTCCATTGCATGATTTTGCATAGCATGGTGAGTCTTAGGAGCCCATATGTTAGGTACGACAGAACTTGACAGCATCTATCATCTCTACAATCGATTGAGCTTTTATCAGATTTTCAAAGGAATCCACTTGTATTCAAAAAAAGTTGATCTCAGCTCAGGTCTTGATCTCAGCATCATGAGTTCAAGCCCAGTGTTGGGCTCCACGTTTTATATATAAATAAATTAATAGAATTTATCTACACAAAGTTCAATATACCAGAATATACAACAATAGACAATGAAAGGACCCAGCAATACCACTCATAAGGCCAAAGAGTCTGGTGTTCTCCAAAAAACACCAGATTGATCTCAAAAAAACTCATAAAGAATTTGTGCATAAAGAAATCAATTCAGAACTTTCAGTCCAGGGGAGTTCTCTCCAAAAAAAAAAAAAAGTGAGCCATTTTATGTAAAACATTTTTGAATAATGAAAAAGTAAAAAGAAACAGGTTAAATTAATTTTAACAATGTTTTATTTAACCCAACTATCGTCATTTAAACACATAGTCAATATAAAATATATAAATGAGATATTTCGCCTGTTTTGTACTACTTTGTCTTTGAAATCTGGTTGTACGTTATAGCACATTTCAAGTGCTCAGTAGCCACGAATGGCTAAGGGCTACTGTTGACGGTGTATCCCCAAAGGATTCCTGTACTTTTGACCAGAAGAAGATGGAAACAGAGAAGAAGATTCCTGATCCACTTTTCTTTTCAGATAATGTAAATAAAGCTAAAAGGTAGCTTTGGTTAAGGAGGATCTGAAACAAATCCACCAGCCCTTATGTGCTTTTCTAACCTGATTTAGATTAATGCCTTGCTTAGTGTCAGATCTGTTGTGGTCCAAAGGTGGGGAAAACCTGCATCCATCTAAATATAGAATCTATTCTGTGTGGAATTCCCGGGGAATACAGAGGAAGTCTTCTCTTTGCAAACTGCATCTCCTAAACTGTGAGGCTTATGAGCAAACTTTTTGACTAATAATTTTTCTAACAATAAGAAACATAATCTTAAAAATAGCTTTTGTGGGGGTATCTGGCTGGCTCAGTCAGAAAAGCATGCAACTCTTGATCTCAGGGTCATGAGTTCGAGCCCTACACTGGGGGTAGAGAATACTTAAATAAACTTTAAAAAATAGCTTTTGTGAACAAAACAAGAAAAAGAAGCACATTGAAGTTGATTTATATAGGACCAAAAATTCATAAAGAATTTATTCATAAAGAAATCAATTCATAAAGAACCCATCTTAGAAATGTATGGGGTTTTTTTTAAGATTTTATTTATTTATTTGACAGAGAGAGAGAGAGACAGCTGGAGAGGGAACACAAGCAGGGGAGTGAGAGAGGGAGAAGCAGGCTTCCCACTGAGTAGGGAGCCCGATGTGGGGCTCGATCCCAGGACCCTGGGATCACGACCTGAGCCAAAGGCAGACGCTTAAGGACTGAGCCACCCAGGTGCCCCAAAATGTAAGCTTTCAATGAAAAGTTCCCTACATTCAGTTGCTTCTCAGTATCAATTTGATCATCAGCAGAACACCCTCCTAGTTTTCTGAAAATTTTTAAGGCAATTCTTTGTTCGTGAGAAATACTATACAAAAGCCAAATAGGTAAAATCAAAGCTCCCTTCCCTCTCCCACCATTATGTGGATTGTTGCAGCTCTGTAGATCATCACTGGAAACAAAACAAAACAAAAACAATCCCCCCCAAAAAAAACCAAAAAACAAAAACCACCCCCTAAGAGCTCTGTCATTTAGAATACCCTGGGTAGAAAATTAAGTTAAGCATTTAGGGAAATGCAAAAAGATGTGAAGAGCAGTACTGCATTTAAGAAACTTAAAAGATATCATCTGAAAAGATAGGGCTAAAAATGAATACATTAAAAAAATGAGAGAACAGTGATATGAGACCGATGGTAAATGTAAAAGTTGAAGAAGGGGTGTTCCGGTCTCTTTAATCCCTAAGCTCTAATGCAGAGGGACTTTATAAGTAAGTTAAGTAAGCATAAGCCCACATATCATGGTCTGAGAGGCAAAGGGCTTGACCCCCCCCCTTCCAATAATATCTCCTAAAATTCCCACTTTGGGGCAATTGTCTATGTGGCTTGTAGGCCCTAACTGAATATGCACTCCTGTGTGCAAATCCTCTCCAAACTCAAGAGGAAGGAACATAGCAGTACATTGGGGTCAGTGTTACATCAGTCTTAGCCCTGACTGCTCATATCCCTTGATTCAGAACAGGGATCCTGCCATGAATCCCCCTGACCCCAGAGCCCAACTGCAGGAACTGTGTCTTGTCCTGACTTGGATCCATTGCCTTGTACTCCAGGTCTTCCACCACTAGAGTCACAGAATTTGTGCACCCTGGATATACCCACACCTCCAACACTCATCGCTCTCCCCATTCTTTGCAGAGTCTAGAAATTCTATACCTAAATTCCTGTAGCTGTGGCTGGATCTCTGCCTCTCCCTAACTCTGTCACTCATCTAAATCTCTACTGGTGTGGTCCAGGTATGAGGATGATCTGACTATCCGGCTTATCAAGGATGGGTAAAGTTGATTTATGAGCTCTGGCTTTCTACCCTGTTATTTCTCCTTCACCATTCCTGGAGCACCCCTCACAAAGATGACTTGTTGAGAGGAAAGCATTGTAGTTCTACCAAGGAAATACAGCTCCTGATCTTCCCTGTTGAACAGCACCTCCTCCATTCTTTATTGTCTATTGCTTGGAGCTTGCTTAATTCTCTGCTCCATTCCCCTGGGCCTGTCCATTTTCTAGAGGCAACCCTTCCCTGGTCTTACTAGCAGCACTCTCCCTGAAACTGACCATTGCAAACACTTCCTTGGAAAGCTTATAGATTCTCAGAGCTCCCTATTAAATCCATATATCCCTAGGGGTATCAGTTTCATATAGTCTGTCAGCTAAGAGATAAAGTTGAATACGTACACAGAATCTTCACATTCAACACCTTTAAGACACAGAATATAGTATTATAATAAAGAATATAGTAAAGATTTAGAAATGATTTAATACAGGTATTTGATAAATGAATAATATATATGCCTCAACATACTCTCATCTATGAAAGTGAGAATCCCCAGAAAACCAAGTGATGAATTCCATGAGTTCTAAGAATCTTTCGTTATAGTTCAGATATCATTATTAATTAAATTAATGGATTTCCAAATGGTTTTTACAGATAAATATAGATTACAGTACTGATATAACAAGGTGTTTAATAAAAAAAAGTAATTGTCCAGTAATAATGTCACTCTCCAATCAGTATTATTGCTAGTGTAAAGATGCTCAAATAGCCTACTGACTACTAGATCCAGTTACCCTCCCCAGTAAATTAAGAATAATTTGTTTTATGTCCTACTGTATAATATGAGAAAGGAAAAGTTCATTTTAAAAAAGGATTATAGGGGTGCCTGGCTGGCTCAGTAGGAAGAGCAGGACACTCTCGATCTCAGGGTTGTAAGTTTGAGTCCCACGTTGGGTATAAATATTAATAAATAAATAAATAAATAAATAAATAAATAAATAAATATTTAACAAGGATTATAATTATCTAGCCCAACTACAGTATCACTATTAAATGTTAGGAAAGAATCTATTTTCACAAAGTATATTGACACTTGCTTCCAATTGAGGATAAAACTTGTAGGTAGAAAGGGTGTTTAAAGATTAAAGAATCTCAATTTCCTTTGCTGTCTTTTCACTCTCGAGTTGGTGAGCTAAGTGTTGCAGGAAACCAGCAGAGGGAGCACCAACCATTGTTTTTTTTTTTTTGTATGTGTGCTTTAAAAACAAAGGGACTGTCTTCATAGATTTTTGGACACTTTATCAAGATTGGCAAAACCATTGTAAAATACAAATATGATTTGTGACTGCTAAATTTTCTCTCTGTTTTTATTAAATCAGTATTGAAACATTTTCTTTATTAATATTTTATTTAAGAAAGTAATACATTTTATACAAAGTGAAACAAATTTTAAAAAAGCTTAAAAAGTGAATAACCTCCTACCTCCCCTTCAGATCCTGTTTATAAACAGACTGGTATGTGTCTTTTCATATCCTTCTAATTAAAACAAGTAGAAAAAAAATATGTAGGAGTTCTTCACTTGCTTGGGTTTTTTTGTTTTGTTTTGTTTTATGGGGTCCCACTAAAAAAAAGCCTTTCTGTAGGTAGCAAAATAGCATGAAACATCCATGAATATGCAGTGGATTCAAGAGGAAATATCAAATAAACACAATGTCAAGCCATATAGAAACCATGTGTGTACAGAGGGTCAAAGCATACAATACCGAAATGGTAACACTGCCTTCCAAAGGAAAAAAATCTAAATATGTCTGAATGAACGTGGAAAACAAATAAACACAAATAAACAAATAAACACAAGCCAGAATGTGCAATGCCCTGCTTTGCCATGAGGAATACTAGGTGAATTAATTTCTGGTATATAATTTATATTATCAACCTCTTCACAAAACAAAAGGAAAATAAAACAACAGCAATACTTAAAAAAAAAGGAGGATGTATTAAAATGCTTTTTTTTTCAAATTCACAAGATTTCACATATTCCAATTGAATTAGGGGACCAAATCCTTTTCCATTCAAAGCGATATTCTATTCAGTTGCATAATTTAACTGAAAAAGAAAAAGGATGTAGCCATAGATGTGGCCAGAAGACGCCCTCCAACCCATCCCATTGAGAGAAGCCCTGGATTTCACATGGGTTCCTATCCTGATCCAACCTCATCTCTTTGCAAAGAGAACCTTCTGATTAAGTGCTTCCAGATCCCAGAGGCCCATCCAGCCACCTGGTAACTGTTTCTGAAGGTTTATCTTTGTAAGCCCAGGAAATTTGCAGAAGCTTCCATAGCCCAGGCTGTCCATCTCCATCCAGTTTACTCAAAGTGCCTTCCTTGTTTTCCTCTGTGTCTCTGAATACCCACGTTGGACATAACCTACTCGGGGTGTCACCTCTGCCAGTTCCTAGGCACCCTGATCTCATAGCAGGCTGCTATTTAAGGAAGCATTGCAGGGGTGGAGGGAAAGGGAAAGAGAGCGATAAAAAGAGCAAAAGAGGGCCGCCTGGGTGGCTCAGTCAGTTAAGCATCTGCCTTCGACTCAGGTCATGATCTCGGGGTCCTGGGATCGAGCCCCGCACGGGGCTCCCTACTTAGCGAGGAGTCTGCTTCTCCCTCTCCCTCTGTCCTCACCCCACTTGTATGCCCTCTCTTCTTTCTCTCTCTTAAATAAATAAAAATCTTAAAAAAAAGGGGGGGGCAAAGAGCAAAAGAAAAGGCTGAGGGCAACCTGACAAGGATAGGAGGGGAAATTCCCTACATGGAGGATATTAGAGAGAATTCCTTCTGGGAGTGGGGAATAATCAGCTGTGGCTTCCTTTCCATCTCCCCAAAGCAGAAAAAGGTCATTTTATCTGATTTATTTTTCCCCTTTTGCTAAGGGATTTAGGGATATCAAAAATTTTTCAATAGCCACACCTTTGTGAGAAAATAAGAGAACACAGCATACTGCTCCTCATTTGATAGAGGAGGAGACCTGAGGAAGGGAGAGGTCAAAAGCCTGGCTCAAGGTCACAGGAAAGGCAGTTACCAAGTTAGGATAAGACCCTGGGTTCTTGACTCCAGCCCTTTACTTTATCCACAAAGTCAACACAAGCAGTCTAGATTTGTTATCTCGCCCCCTTCTTTCTCAAAGGCTGAGTGACAAAGAGTGCTTAGTGTGATACTGAGTGTAAATGACAGCACAGGAAGTCCATTCTCAGGGCAAGCTGTGAGACTGGCAGCTGATCCCGGAGCTAGAAAGCAAGTCTGTACAGAGCACTTTCAGTCTACACTCACTATCTCGCCCCTACTGTGGCCAGAGTCCACCGGGGCCATGGGGAGGAGTTGTGAGGCGGGGGGCGGGGGGGGGGGGGCGGGAGGACACGGGCAGGTTCAAAGTCCACCTAACTCATCAACTCCTGAGCATCTCTTAGCAAAATGAAAGGCTGTGACTTAACATGGAGGAAACGAGTCATCTACAGAACTGGGTATTTCGTATCATTTTAAATGTTATGTATTGTAATTCACATATGAATTATGGATTGTACTCTATAATCCTTTATACAATCATGTATATATAATTATTGGGCAGATACTCGAGGAACATTGTTTTCTGACATGGTACTAACCTTAGGATTCAACTCTTTGAAACATAGTAATACAGTTCTCAAGGAAGTCTATCCAGTCAGGTATCACATGTCGGAAGCTTAAAATGCTGAAAGTAGAGAAATGTTACATCAAAACAGGTTCAGTATGAATATCAACCATATATGGAAGAAACATTTCACACCCACTGCTGCATTCACAGTTGTTTCAGCTGAGACATGGTGTAAAGTGTGTTGGTCTAGCTTATAGCACAAAGACGGGTTTATTTGTGCTGTTACAGCACTGTCATTTACTCGAAATACAAAGGAAAAGAAGTAGATGAAGAATAGAAATGGAAAAGAAGCCTATAGTGACTTAATTCTACTGTAAATTGAATTTCATTATTATCTTCCTGTAAACATACCTTTGATTACAAGTGTTTTATGACAAATGAATAATCTCTTTAACGAAATGAAGGAGAAAAATAAACTTACTGAAGGACAGCATCCCAAAATATAATTTATAATTTCTCAGCCAATGCTATATTGTGACCACAAATTCTTTTAAAAATTTTTAAGTAGCAGTCAAAATATTGTATGAAAGGGATGTTTTACATTATCTTTATATCTAATCTTGACTGTTTAATTATATTTAATTGAAAGAGATGTAGTGCATCACGATCTTACAGATCCTCAAATACCTTTCTTTCTTAATTCTAAATTGTCCAGAAGTTGTGAAAAGCTAATCTCTGACATGAACACTCTGACTGGTCATAAAATATTTCCATATAGAGTGGATCTGTTCAAAATATCAGTCATCTGTAAAATAAAATAAATATAAATAAAGATAACAGTAATCATCACAGACGGGAATTGTTTTACGTTACCTATTTATAATCAAATTTCTAATTATTCTTAAGGTCAAGAAGTTGGCAGATTTTTCCAGAATCTAGAGGGCAAACAGTCAATGAAGGAGACACACACAGAGACACAAAGAGACAGAAAAGTCCAAAATGTACTTTCTTAAAATACCAGACTACTTCAGTTACGACATATGTACTACCTTGGGGTTTCTAAATCAACAGACTGAAGAAAAACTGCCTTGTCATCAGAACTCCAAAATATATGGATCTCACAAGAAACAAATATGTGAAGCTATAGATCTAAATCCAAACTCTCTCTGTAAAAGAAAACAAATTTTAGCCGTACAAGTTGAGCGACTTGACCAGTAACATTAGAAATTACACCGAAACTCTTCTGACAGGATAGTAAACTCGTTTTCCTTTCAAAAGTGAGGTGAGAACAGACAAGGGATACTCATGGAAGCCAACGGAATGCAAAACTGAAAAGCCTAAATAAAAAAGACTGATGAAAGCATAACATTAAAAAGAGAAGTGTTTAGCTGTTAAATCATCCAAATTACTTTGCCAAATTTTGACATGCTTGATTTCCTGTAGTAAAAAAAAAAAAAACAACTTTTTTTTTGTCTTTGAAAAAAAAAAGTGGGGAAAAATAACCAGCTGTTCCCTGTATAGTTCAGGAAACAAGTTTGATTTATTACTTTAAGGTTATTTTTGAATGAGCTGCTTGTGGCGGCCAAAGTGCAAGAAAAGTCACTGAGGCTTGTCCACTTGAAGGGCTCAAACTGTTTCCTGAACAGTCCTTCTTGACTCTGCACCTCCGACGGCTATTATTGACAACGTGTGACTGGGGCCTTCCAGGATTTTAAAACAGCAGGGGTCCCGGCCAAACAATCAGCCTGTCAATTACCTTTTCCCCTGTTGTGAAAAAGGGACCCAAGACAATGCAACTTCTCAGCAGGGAGGTACGCAGCTCCGAGTCTGTAACCCACTCCGGCACCGGGCTGCATTCAAACCCGAGTAAATGGTTGGTGCCTTCACTTTTGTCTGCGTGCGTCAGCTCAGACCAGAATGACTGCAAGGTAGATGTCTCCATGGAAGGATTTTTACCTTCTTGCTAGGGCAAAATTGACTATGTCTGTTGTTGTCTCTGCATCTTCTGGACACTTTTTTTCCTAAGATCCGAACAGACACAAAGACTACCCCGCTCCCAGCCTGCTTCTGCAGGCTTGTCCTCTGGGAACGCCCAACTCTCTCTACCTATATTGTGGCTTTAAAAACTTCCTGTGGGCATTGATGACTTGCTGTGAGGACTGTCCATCATCCCGCCCCTTTGTCTGGCAGTCACTTCCATTCGAATTTGACTGACTGAGGAAGCCCGAGTTATTTGTAAAGAACAACAAGGCTTTTCATTCATAATTTTAGTAGGGGGACAGGGTGCTAATGACTGAGCTTGAATAACTAGGGAATGTGGTATTCAAGGCAGGAAGAAGCCCAACTGGCTGCCAAATGAGGGAAAGAGAGGATGTAGGTGAAAAGTGCCTGGGTAAAAAGCCAAACAATGACAGGAGGATCGCACATCTATACAAATACAAATCAAGTTTTTAAAAAGGTGATACAATCAAAAAGGTGGAAGCAGGAAGGAGGACAGGGAAAATCGAACAGGATTTCATTAGCTTTGGGGTCAAGTTACATGGCAGAGTTTACAGAATCCGAAACCCATAAAGTGTCTACGGAGGAAGTGATCTTTTCTTCCACTGCTGGTTCTCCTACAAAAACAAAAAGCTAAAAAAAAAAAAAAAAAAAGTAAAACTGGTTTTCACTCTCTTTTGGTACCTTTCATATGTTTAGACAAAGAGAGTTTGTTTTCCAAGGGTATTCAGCCTGGCAATCAAGTCTGGGTTCCAAAGAGCTTACTTTCAGGGGTTTCTACTCATTTTTATGTGCATGCAGCATAAACACAATATGTAATAATTTTACATACCTGCTGCTTTCCAGGAGGAGAAATTATAAAAATGTAAATTTCTAGTTGAATTTAACTGTGTAACTAAGTATTATGAGATTTATTTTTCTTTCTACAATAATAAAATTGTGGTTTGGGTTTTTTTATTAAGAAATTTAAAAAGTATCACATTGACATTTTTATATGCATGATTTCATACATGAATTCATAGGAAATAATCCAAAATAACAATGTTGCACATTTTAAATCTATTACGAAGTAGCAGAATGATGCAAGCTACTTTTTTCAAATCCAGTATAATTTCCTAAGTGAAGAATGTTTCAGTCATTATTAGAAAATATTTACTATGTCTCTTTTGTTCAAGCAAGTCAAATAAAGGTAAAATTGAACAATAACAAATGCTGATTTATGTGGAAATCAGCACAAATAGATTTTCAGGCAGGGAGACTCTTTAGGTCTCTCTAGCTCCACTGAGTCTCTTAGGACTAGCGGTCTTAAGGAGTACTAAGGCCGGAAGACAAAGTTGAGACTCTGGGCTGGGTTCCTAACTCACCCTAAGTTCATAGGTCACAAACTGACCCAACAAATATTCTTTAAAACTGAGGCACTAACTACAACCACCATGCGGTTATAACCCATTATCTCATTTCATTCTGACAACCAGCCTATTCTGATCAATAAGGAAACTGAGGCACATAGATGTTCCAGTACTTTCCAATACTTTCCAACTATTTTCACTTGAGTACCCAGCAAAGGCATAGGACTGTAAACATGCTCCTGGAGTGTTCCAAAACTAGCCTCATGTAGTGCTCAAGTGGGATTTCATTGTCATCGTGTTTCTCATCATAACTGTCACCATTGTCATTGTCATCCTTGTCATCATCATTATTAGCTGCTTGTGTCTTAAGAATCTAAGGGAATTGAAATAAGTGCACCATGTTTATCTTGTGGCTTCCTGTGCCCCTTGGTATATCCTGCAAATCCTTAGTGTTTTTTTCCCCAGTTTTATTGAGGTATAATTGAAAAATTGTAATATATTTAAAGTATACAACGTGATGACTTGATATATGTATCCATTGTGAAATGATTCCCATGGTTTCTGTTGTTGTTGTTTTTTTTCCTTTCTTTTTTTTTTTTGGTGAAAACACTTAAGATTTACTCTCTTAGCAAATTTCAAGTATACCGTACACTTTTATTAACTATAGTCATCATGCTCTATATTAGATCCTGAGAACTTATTCATCCTATAACTGAAAGTTTGTACCCTTTGACCAATCTCTTCCCATTTTCTCCATCCCCTAGCCTCTGGAAACCACCATTCTACTCTTTGTTTATACGAGTTCAAATCCTTAGGTTTTTGAGAACAGGTTTAAATAATTTACCTCAAAACTTAGAATTAATGATTAATTAAGAGTTCAATCACATTCTAATGATTCTAGATTCAAAACCAGACAAAGACCACCATTGTCTTTGATTTACCACCCCTTGGGACCCAAAGCTTGGACTGTAGGACCATGAATGACAGATGCCATGACTGGCCAGGACCATTTCCAGGCCAAATCATGACATTTGTATATTTTGTTTTTCACTCCAGACTTCCTTGTCAACTGTGTTGGCCCCCTCATGTGGATATAAATGTTAATAACTAAATCTCTGGGGTACAAAAAAGAAAAGAAAAGAAAATCTTGATTTTAGCATTTGGAGATTTCTGTGTTGTAAATATACCCACCTTGGCTGATTTTCAAACCTAATGTCACTAAGTGTAGCGATGAGAAGAGATATCCATGATCAGCTCTTACAAGTGGGTATGAACCTGTTCTAGCATCTTCACCTATCTATGCTCTGTTTGATGTCTATTCCATTTTCCGTTCTTGTTCTCAGTGAGCTATGAATCTCCATTATGGTTTCATTATAATAATATAATGACTTTCATTTATTGAAGAGTTATTATAAGTCAGACTTCTTCTAACACTCTACATGCATTATTCATTTAATCCTCACAATGATGCTTGGACATAGGACCATCTTTATCCTCACTTTTTATTATCACTATGGGGAAGGAAACTAAGGCAGTAGAAGATTGGAAAATTTATAAAAGTCCTCTCTCTGAAATCAACCTGAGTCAGGCTCTATGTAAAAGATCTTATCATCTGATTTTTTTTTTTTTTAATCTCCCAGTAGAATTCTAATATGCAGCCAGGGCTGAAAACCACTGATTTTTTTTTTAAAGATTTTATTTATTTATTTGACAGAGAGAGAATGAGAGCTAGAGAGCATGAGGGGGAAGAGGGTCAGAGGGAGAAGCAGGCTCCCCGCTGAGCCGGGAGCCCGATGTGGGACTCAATCCGGGGACTCCAGGATCATGACCTGAGCCGAAGGCAGTCGCTTAACCAACTGAGCCACCCAGGCGCCTGGAAAACCACTGATTTTGAAAAAAAAAAAAAAAACAAGGACCCTTACTACTTGAAAAATATATATATAACAACTCTCCAATTGAATGTGGCTAACTATATGTTAGGTCTTGGATAAAGCTTAATTCACACTTCTATAAAGGATTTTTAAAATAAATATTCATCAGCTATTAACCATAAGTGGGATTTGATGAAAAGTGGTCATCAAAATATACTAGAGATTTTGGGTAAAATCTCCACTCTATTACTGAAGTCCACTCAATCCTTCCCAATCCCAGCTGATTTGATTTACAATACTTGCTGAGCTGTAATGCTAGATGATCACTACATGGAAGATGTCTTTTGCCCCTTAAGTACCATGGGCTCAGGATATTTGGTATTATCTTAAATTTCAGAAGTATCATGATCCACTCATAACTGGAAAAGTAGTCAAGGTAGGGCATAAAAACAACTTATTTTAACAATTCTATAAAGTTCTTGAGAAAAGCATGCCAAATACATGAAGAAAATCATTTTTTGCCAAAAACCTGGTCCTGCCTGAGTTTGAAATGCCCCTATGATGTCTTGAATATACTTACAGATTTCTTTAGTGCCATTAAAATATTTCACCTTCTATCTAGAACTGTCTTAGCTGAACTCCACTATAAAGTTACAGTACTACAGACACAAGGGCCTTTTTCACCCACACTCTCAGTATATATTCAGAGAAATGTTCTTTTTTTTTAAGATTTTATTTATTCATTTGAAAGAGAGAGAGAGCACGAGCTGAGGGAGGGGCAGAGAGAGAAGCAGACTCCCCCCTGAGCAGGGAGCCCAATGCAGGGCTCTATCCCAGGACCCTGAGATCATGACCAGAGCAGAAGTCACACACTTAACTGACTGAGCCACCTAAGTACCCTGATAAATGTTACTTATTAATAAAACACATAAAATTTGTACTGCCAAAATAAGAAAACGACACACTTATAACCTGGGGCCCAAAGAGATCAACTAGCCCACAGCCTTGCTCAGAGGCTGCCTCCTTCATGAACCTTGTTAGCATTACCTCCACTGGGTCAATACACCCTCAAGCATCAAGAGCACCCAGTTGAAAACTGGCTTAGCAGATTCTCTCCAATGGCTTTCTGGTATCTTCATGGCTACCTGCCTCATCTCCTCATTTAGATTGTCAGCTCCTTGCTGTCAGAAACTAGCTGGTTCTCAGACATCTCAGACCCATTGAGCAAAGTGATAGAGCCAGCAGCTCTCAGGCCTAGGCCATGAAGACAGGAATTCTGCTCCCAGAAGGCCACACCATGTTGATATTAAATAAGAGTACTTGATAGGTACTTGCTGATATTAAATAAGAGAGAGTACTTGATATCTACTTGATTTCCCAGAATGCTGTAGACTAGGACTTGTTACATAATGCAAGACTCTAAACCTAAGAATTATGTTTGATTGTTTTTTTTTTTTAAAGATTTTATTTATTTGACAGAAAGAGACATAGCGAGAGAGGGAACACAAGCAGGGGGAGTGGGAGAGGGAGAGCAGGGAGCTTCCTGCAGAGCAGGAAGCCCGATGCAGGGCTCGATCCCAGGACCCTGGGACGATGACCTGAGCTGAAGGCAGACGCTTAACGACTGAGCCACCCAAGTGCCCCATGTTTGATTGTTATTATTCTGAGTCATGTGCGAATTCACCTTTACACTATTACAACAATCTAAAGAATTTAGGACAGTGAAATATCATAGCATTCTAGTGTACAACAAATACCTCTGTACATATCATTTAATGTACATGAACATACAACTTCCTCCAAACAAGAGACAGAGCTTCAATACCATTTCAGACACAAGGCTCCATCCCCAAAACATACAGTTAAATTCAGTGTGGGACAAGAGCCCAAATGTTGAAGCCAATCTCAAATAAGAAGGAACTCACATTTCTCAAGCCTGCAGATTTCTTGAACAAGGAATTCAACGAGTACACATTCCAGTCAGAAACAACCACATCAGCTAAATAGATCCCTTCTTCCCTAAAGTGCTTTACCTACTTTGAGGAGGTCATACATGAAAACAAGAAATCAATGTAAGGTTAAGGCTTCTATTGAAGTACTATTAATAGCTGAATATAGCTAAATACAGTCATTAAAACTTGTTCTAAACCTGGATTCTTATTTCCACATAAGTACAAACAAATAAGAGACATAAAATAAAGCAAATCGTGCTTACTTATTTTAAAACTTTTTGAAAATATGGAGGCAAAACAACTAATTCTATCAAATAAACTACCAAACCCAAGTTAATTGAAATGATCATGGTGACTTACTGAGAGTGCCCCATATGGTAGGCTTTCTAGAGATACTTTATATCATCCAATCCTTCCAGCAACCCCTTTACAGATGGGAACTAAAGTTAATTATCCCATTCATTCTTCATTGATTCACTCATTGCATTTAAAAATCATGTCTGAGTTCCTTAATTGTGCCAGGCCTTTTAGTGCTGTGGGTAAAATGGTAGGCAAAATCTGCTTGGATTCCAGACCTCATGGAGCTTAGAATGTAGTGAAGGGAACAGTTATTAATCAATCACCTAATCACATGTATGTTTGTAACAGAGAAGGTCAGAAGAGGAAAAGGGAGATTTGACCTACTCAGAGAGGTCAGAAAAGCTTCCCTGAGAACAAGACAACTGATATATGAAAGAGTAGTAGGAATTAATATGGGAAAGGCCAGAAAAGTGAAGGTGGGGGGAGGAATAGCATATACAAAGGCCCTGTGGCAGGAGAGATGTACTTTGGAGGAATTAAAAGGTAGTACTTACAGCTGTAGGGTGGACAGCAGATGAATGTGGTATACCAGGAGGCTGAGATGGGAAAGGGGCTGGATGGTAGGAACTTGAAGTTGGGTTAAGGACTTGGATCTTTATCCTAGGAGTAATAAGAAGCCAGGGTGGAATTTAAGCATTAGGGGATAGTGATCAGAGTTACCCAAAGTAGCCTAAACCAAATCCAAATCCAGATCTCTTGAACTCCCAAAGCCTCCAGAACCTGTTAGGATACTTGAGATTTCAACCTGCAGTATCATTTTCTTTTAGGAATTACAGTTAAAAAAAAAAAACAAAGATTAATAATTTTGAAGATTTAATTTCTAATTTTTCAAATGCATGATTTTAGTACCTTTTAGGGTATAATGTCTCTGCCTGGTGTCAAACCAGGGTGAGAAGAATATTTCTCAAAATGACAAAGATTTTCACATAGAACATGAAGGTCAAAATTGTTCACTAATTGGTGGCTTTCTTGCAACTGTGTTTAAAATGTGTTCTTAGAAGTAAGCAAAGTGCTAACTTCTTTTTTTTTAAGTTTACATATTTATTTATTTATTTAAAGATTATTTATTTATTTGACAGAAAGAGAGCAGAAACAGGTGGAGGGGCAGAGGGTTAGGGAGAAGCAGGCTCTCCACTGAGCAGGGAGCCCAATGCAGGGCTGATCCCAGGACCCTGGGATCATGACCTGAGCTGAAGGCAGATGTTTAACCTACTGAGCCACCCAGGCGCCCCCGTATTTATTTATTTTTAAGTAATCTCGACACCCAACAAGGGGCTCTAACTCACAACCCCGAGATCAAGAGTCACATGCCCTGCTGACTGAGCCAGCCCAGCACCCTAGTGCTTTTTTTCTTTTTTAAGATTTTATTTATTTATTTGTCAGAGAGAGAGAGAGAGAGAGAGAGCACAAGCACAAGCAGGGAAAGTGGCAGGCAGAGGGAGAAGTAGGCTTCCTGCTGAGCAAGAAGCCTGATAACGGGACTCAACTCAATCCCAGGACCCTGGGATCATGACCTGAGCTGAAGGCAGACATTTAACTGACTGAGTCATCCAGGCGTCCACCCAGTGCTAACTTTTTAACTTGAAACTACAGATTAGTACTTAATTTTAATTATTTATATAATCATACTTTTGCCAAATACACTTTTCAAAGTAAGAATTTCCTAAGAGTTTACTTTCACCTATATTTTCTAACTACCCATCATCAGCCTGTTTATTAATTGCTTTATTAAATAGTTTAAGAATAGATGTTCCCTACAAGCTTCCTTCCTATTGCATAATACTTCCATAAAGACTTTAAGACTTTATTCTTTAACTTTATAATATTTACTATTTCAGTGATTAAAAGTCATGGCCTTAACAAACTTGTTTCAGTCACTTCCTGATAATTATGCAAAACACAATGATAATTCCCAAGCTAGTGCAATGACTCTTAAATTGTCATTAAAAAAATTCAAAAACAATTTGCTGTTACAAAATTAAGACAAAAAGTATTTACTTATTTTAATTACATTCATTCATTGAAATGTACTATTGAACGTCTAAGGTTTACAAAGATCTTTTAAGATTGAAAAAGGGGAGAATCTTTCTGTTTTAGTTTCAGGCCCATAACAAAGAAAAAAGTACATGGCAGCTCGGATATACACTCCCCAGATCCTTGGAATAGTCTATCCTTTTAAAGAGTCACACTCAACACAGAGTGTGTATAGAAAAGCAGTTCTATATAACACCACAACAGTCTCAAATGATTCACAATTCCCTGTAACTTCAAAATACTTCCTGTCCAAAGAAACAAACAAATTAAATTTGCATGCACTCTTATTCCATTTAACAAATTAAACATTTTTAGATTTGACTTGTTAACTGAAATTAAGTCAGGGCTTGCTGGCATCCTCTATATTGTGGCATCTGGACCATCAGAATGACTTTAGTGGAATCTGTTTGACTCTATCTTCCTTAGAAAACAAGTTGAACTTCCTATGCTCTTTTGATCAAGTGTTCACATAATGAAAAATGTAAAACCCAAACCTCCTATTTGTTCAGAGTTTAAAATCTTCCTACTGCTATTAGGCTTGGCCAGTAATATCCAAATACTCATTTTAATTTATGATTTTCATTTATAAGTTTATAACCCAAGCTTTAGCGTTGGTTTTAAAAGATTCCCAAACAAAATGGATCATATGTTAAAAACAAACAGAAAAACAAACATCAGGCTATTCAAGTAAAGGCAAAGCAACAATGCAGTGTTTTTACTGATTAGAATTTCTTTGCATGCATCAGTCCTACAAAGGAAAAAGCTTAATCTTGAGTTCAAGGGACAAATATATTAGAAATATTGATGAAGGATAATTGGAAGGCAGGCAGGTAGGGACAAGGGGCCCCTGCCCTAAGACAAAGAAACCACCTTAAAAAGATTTTACACCACCCTAGAAGGAGCCCTCCACCCTTTCCCATATGATAATTAGGTGACAAAAATCTGATAGGATGACAGGCACAGGGAGGCTTAATCAGATAGAAATAGCTGGCCAACAAGCCCATAAAAACCCCAGACTTAGAAACTCCTGTGGCAACCCCTTCGGGTCCCCTCCCTCCTTGGGAGCTTTGTACTATCACTTTGCTATCTCTCAATAAACCTTGCTTTGCTGCCCACCACTCTGTCTGGTCTACCTCTTCATTCTTTGAAGTGGCATGACCAAGAACCGCAGGCCCCGACAAAGGAAAAAAATCCTGCAACAATATAATGAGAAAAATAATGTTGGCCAGCAAAGAAATTCTGTTTTGCCTTGTTAGAGAACCTCAGTCCACATTTGACTTTGCATAAATTGTAGTAGTAACGTGCATAGATCTAGGAGGAAGATTGATTAACCAGTAGAAACCACCAGGTGGATTCAGGTTGAATATAAGATCTCTGGAAAAAGGCAAGACTACAGGAGCCGGAGTCCAGTTCAGAGTCAACTCATCAAGACTCCACTCCTCATACCCTGGGATAACTCCAGATCTTTGAGTTTGGTTAGGGATAAGGGACATCATCAAAGAAGGTTAGATGCAGAGATAAACTGCTTCCAGTTCTTCGGGCTATATAAATAAGAACTGTAGTGGTCTATTTTGAATTCCTTTGCAACTTTTAGTGTAGCTACTCCCAACCCCTCCCAGAGGCAGTATCAATAGAATTTGGGAAAATCAAAGCAATTCAAAAATTGAATGACCACAACCAAGGCCACCAAATCAAAAGGTCCATTATTGCAAAACCCTTTAATTTAGGAAGGTCCCTCCTAGAAGAGACAATGCATAAATTAAGTTTTCTATTACATTTGGGGTGTGAGGAGAAATGATGGTTGAAAGACCTAAACTCTTGGAAGCAGTATACACTATTGTGTTCTGGGCCAGTTTTAAGTGTGAATACATAAATAAATTGCCTTGGTTATAAAACTAACAAAACAACCAAATAATCAATAACTATTAATTTTTCTTTGTCTCAAAAACACATCATATCACTGCAAGATTTCTCTTTGGTTATCAAAACTGGGTCTTACTGGGAACCCAGTAAGGCCAAGTGGTTTGGTCACTCTCACAAAGAAACTGGAACTAGAGTTGTTTAAAGCTATGTTTTCCCATGACTATGACACGAATCAGAAGCTTAGAAGAGGAAATGCAACCTTGGAATTCTGACTTAACTCAGCCAACATTCCTGCTGGTAAAGAAGCATGTCTACATTATCTCTATTGATGCCTTCTACCAAAAATTAGAGGAGGCAAACTTCACAAAGCTTTACACACAGCCTCATTAAAAAAACAAATTGAGGATAATTATATTTATAAAATGAAGTAAACCCAAATAAATGAATGCAGAAAATAAAATGAGTGCAGGGATGAGATCCTAAATGTATGACATACGGTCCTGTTCAATAGCTGGGACTCAGAAAGCATGTTACTTGGTACAACTGAGATCTTAGGAGTAAGTATGGGTGCAGCAAGAATTTCCATGGATTCAGTATTTTTCAGTATTCAGCAAATAGCAATGCCTGTTCATACATCAGGGCTCCCTCCCTAGAACTTTGCACAACACCTTTGAAAATGGGACTTCACTGTGAAGTTTTACATAATGTTTTTTTCATAATTCTGAAGTATCTTCCAGAATGAATCCCAGTTATAATTTTGGAATGCAGTATGACAATTAATTTGGGTACACGTTGCAAGAGCTGCACCAAACACTTCATTATGTGTGTATACACACATGCAGACACACAGACATCATTCCTCTCCGGGATTATAATTCACTAAGGAAATTTTGGGGCACAATATATTGTTGCATACATTACATCTGAAAAAAAAAATAATTTCACTAAATAAAATAAATAATGAAGAGTAAGTTAGAAAGAATGCAACAGGTTCTTGTTTTTACCTTGTGCTTAAGTTATAGGTTAAATGTTTTTCCAGTCAATCAGGCTGGAGGCTGTGGGGTAAGGAAGGGAGAGCTAGATTACATGGGATTCTTTCTAGCTCATGAAAGATAAATATAAATTCCTAGATTCTTCCTTACTGACTCAATAAAAATATAAGGTGCTCCGACCAGCCGGAAGCTCCTAATTTAAATTCCAGTTTATGCTTTGATCAAGAACAGTGTGTCTTCGCAAAGTTCCTGCAGTGCTGGGAGAGTAGCATGGGCACAAGTGTCTCCTAAGGAGCAGCCATTGGGTGCAGGGGTTTGAGAAGACGAAGAGAAGGCGTGTCTTCCACCTGCTCTGCCGGAGACTTGCTGCCCTCAAAGTGGGAAGCGAGTTCCCCACCAGCCTTGCACGACTTGGCTTTGGCCCCCAACTCCTTCCCATTGGTAAAAGCTGGAGTTCTTTCGAACCTGGGTACCTCATCTCGTATTCCACACGGAAGGTGTCCCAGGAGATGGTAGGAAAAGCTGTTTTTTATTCATTTTGAACCAGCCGGACTAATAATACACATCTTAGACAGCAACCTCCCTCCCCTGCCCTCGTCCTGTACTAAGACTGCACCAGCCCCAGCCGCAGCCCCGCGCCGGGCTGGCGCCCCCTGGTGGCCGGATGGGCCATAAGCGCAGCGGCGCCTGCGTTCACCCCGAGGCTCAAAGGACTTGGGCGCTGGGCGAGCTGCCCAGGCCGTGGAGGCCCGGTCGTCCCTTGCCCTCAGCCCCAGGGACACGGCGGAGCTGACCGAAGTAGCCTCGTCCACCCTCACCGAGGGGTGGAGGGTGGGGGACGTAGGCCAGCACCCGGAAATAACGCATGCCACTTCCCCTGCCATCTCTTGTTCCAAACCCAGGGCGAGTGGGGAGAGCCCTAGAGAAACATGAAGGCAGGGCTAGAGCGCAGCGCGGCGGGGAGCGCGCCCGGGACATTCTAGAGCTCGAGCTCGAGAGGAGGCAGCGAGCGTCAGAGTAGCTGCAAACGGATGTGAGCAGGAGCTGGACGCGGGGAATCAAGCAACACGTTTTCCTAGCACTATTTCAAGAACTCTAACCCCGCACGAGGGCAGGTGCTATTCGGGAGATTTGACCGTACTAACCTGTGAAGTAAAAACGTTCTGTAAATTATTAGAATACAATATGAGGAGTGTATGTGGGGGGGGGTTAATTTCCCACCGGTGCTCCCACGTGCAAGCACGTTTCTTAGTAAATGAACAGCAGTTAGAGCACTGCATATCAATGCATTTTCTAGCTTTATATTTCTACTTTTTTAAGTGGGAAAATGCAGACCATCTTCAAAATGTACAATAGGATCTTCTTGGGAAATGTTCTAGGTGACAAGGGGAGTCGGAAATGAAGGATGACTTCTGGTTAAGTGAAGGAAATCTGCAGTGGAATAGTGAGTCCCCTACCATTTCAGAAGCCCGTCATGTCGACCTTGAGTTACCGTGTCTTGTGTTATTAACTAATTTTAAAAAGGCTTAGACTGTAGAATTTCCTTTACCTATTGTGTCAAAACCAATCTTCAAAAAACCTCCATCTGTAGCTAACTCTCCTTGAAAGATATAAAATCTAATGTTAAACTAAAAAATACAGAGCGACACAATCAAAAGCAAATCTCGGTCAGAGCATAAAGTACTTGAAACCCGAATCTGCATTCCGTTCCTCTCCTACACGGCTCTGAGGTGGGGGAGGCGGTTTGTGCTGGTGCCTGGTGTATAATCGGGTTAATCCAGTAGACAAAGAATAAACCAATAGCCCTCCCACCTCACTTCCCGCTCCCCTTCCCCTCCCCCCTCTCCTCTCCCCGTCGCCCCCTCGAGGGGGAACAGAAAAGGGGAGAGATGGGCTTGGATGGATTCCGGATAAACTCTTAAAACCTGCAACTTGTTGTTCTAATGCTAACACTGCGTGGCCCGGATTAGTTTTCAAGGTTCATTCCCTTTTCCTAATGGCAAGGAGAAAGTTCCATAAGTCAGTCCGAGCCTAAGGCTCGTCCACATGGCCTCTGGGGAAACCTTAAGGTCAGTGTTTCCTTGAAACTAGATAAACTGACCCCGCCGTGCCCAGCCCGGCCCCGCGGGCACCCCGCGTGACGGCGCCCGGGCGGCAGGACCGGCCTGGGGACGCGCGGGGCGGCGCGGTTGCCCTTTTGAATGCCTCCTGCGGCTCGGAGCGCTGGCGGGCGCTGAAGTGTGAGTGAATGTAGCCCCGCGGAGCCAATGAGCTGGGACCGGATGCGATATATCCTCTGGGACAACAACTGCTCTGTTCCGCCTCGGATCCACATGACGCCATTTACTGCTGCCGCGGCCGCCGCAGAGCTCCCTGCCTCCGGAAAGGCGAGGGCGCAGGCCAACGGCGAGCCCCCCCCGGCCGGGCCCCAGACCCTCCTCCTCCTCCTCCCTCACCTCCTCCTCCGCACCCACCGCCCCCGCCTCGGCCTCGCCGCCGCGCCTCCCCAACGCCCAGTCTGCACCGCTGAGAGCCGCGCGGCGCAGCGCGAGCGGAGGAGAGGGGCCGGCGGAGCGCGCAGCGCCCAGGCCCCCGCGCCCGCCCGGCCCAGCCCGCGCCCCCGCGCCGCCTCCGCTGCGACGCGGCCGCAGGACTTGGCCATCTGGCTTTACATTTTCTCTGAGGCGGTTTTCTTTTTCTCCTTCGCTCATCTGCCAGGAAAATAGACTAGCCGTTGGCGCTTCGGCCTCCAGTTCATTGAGAAAAAGGAAATACTCCGCGTGCGTTTCTAGAAGGGGGGTCGCCCCCAGCCCCGAACCCCGGAGTGCTAATCGGCTGGGGACTTGGCTCCGGATTTTCCTCTCCTTTTTTCCTCCCGCCGATTGCTCGGAACTTGGACTGAAGCAGGAGTTTGGAAAGAAGGGGCGAAAAGTTTGCATCGGGGCTGGATTTTATTTGCACATCGCAGGAAGACGAGAATCCAACGGAGAGGGGTTGGTGCAAAGCCGCGATCACGGTGAGGCACGTTTGGCTCTTCCCCTCCTGGCGCCTTGGCCGGCGCGTTGTGGGCAACATGGAGTAGGTGCAGCCGGACCAGGAGTGGGGTCTGTGTCTTCCTCAGGCCTCCCTTTCTCTAACCCCGCAGGTTCCCCGCGGGGCCAGGGAACTGCCTGTGGAGCTGCCTTGCCCCGGGCTCGGCCTGCCTCGGCGGGGGCTGCAGTGCGCGCCGGTTACGGTGTCCCCAGCCCTAGGACCCCACGCGCCCGCGCTCTGGGGGGGTTTGGGG
Organism: Eumetopias jubatus; assembly: GCF_037043125.1. NCBI lineage: Eukaryota > Metazoa > Chordata > Mammalia > Carnivora > Otariidae > Eumetopias > Eumetopias jubatus. The sequence continues at coordinate 166,792,339 of NW_028274809.1, read as the reverse complement.
TGGCTGACTGCTCGTCGCGAGTCGGCTGCTGGCCCTGCATTGGCCGCGAATTCGGCGCTGAGAGCAGGAGAGGGAGGGGGAACACTTTTGTGTTTTCCATGTCCCCTTGTAGGCGCCCGCATTTCTAACCTGTTCTTCGCCGGGGAAGGCAAGTCCTGGGTGAGACTGTCCCGAGGCAGGGCCGCCAGCGGGACCGAGGGCGCGCGGGTCGCTCGCCTCACGGGGGCAGCGAGACCCCGCGGGTGAAAAATGGGCAGGGTGCCGGCTACAGAGGCGAGCCGGTGCGGGTGGAAGCGTCGCCCCACCGGGCGGCGCGTCTGCGGTTCGGAAGTGCAGCTCTCTTTTTTCCGTTCTCTGTGGTCGGCTTGGGTCACGCTTTTTTTATTTTTGGAAGATTGGGCTGACCTAGCACAGGAAGAAAGTCGTCAAGCGGTCGCGATCGTTTTCCATTACCTGAAAATAGGTGGCTAAAGAGGTTAGTTTTTTTGTTGTTGTTAACTTCCTTTGATGGACTGATCTACTTGTTTGTTGCTGCTGCCTTGAATTCGGAATCTTGTGCGTTTTTACAAAGCGGTTTGTGTTTGCCCCACCCTCGTGCTGAAGTCCTTTCCCCTTAATCCTTAGTCTGATCACACGGTGTTCTTAATGGGGGTTTCTAAGCATTTTCTGGGTGGGGAATGGGGGAGCATGGGGAGTGGGCGGCGGTAGCTGCAAAGGAGGCTAGGAATGGGCTGTAATCATTTTTGTTTTAAAAAAAAAATTCTTCCCCTCCCCCCAAAGATGCTACTTTCCACTGCAAGCAAATCTTCGCGGAAAGTTTCCAACCTAGGGATCTGCGTCCTGCACGCCTGGCTTGTGCAGTGGGGCCCTGGGAATTGCCCTTTCTAAGCAATTTTCCTTTCACTTTTTCTCTCCATCCAAAAGGAGATGGGGTGTGCAGATTGCAGGCAATGTCCCTTCGGTCAGTGCATGGTGGAGTCGACCAGTGTGCGTGGGTTAGACCTCTGCCCCGGCAGTGTGTCTAAGGCATGGCTTTCGGCATCAGGGGCTTGAAACCTGTGCCCGACATTCGAGGGCCTTTGCCAGAACGCCCCGCGATGGGCTGCGTGACCTCTGCCTGTGGGTGGAGTGGCTCCCTCTTGGAGCTGGGAGGCAGTTCTCTGGGGTGGGGTATATTTTACCCGGGAGGTAGGGAGGGGGAAGTGTGCTCTAGCGTTTCAAGGCACGTCCCCTTCGGAGGCGCCCGCACCCCCGCCCCTCGCCTTCTAGGCAGTCTGGGGATTGTGTGCAGGGGGAGGGCAGCTTGGCCCCTGGGCTGTGTCAGTCTCCCCGGAGGAAAGTCCCCCGGGGCTCTGACTGTGTCCCACCTGCTGGGGACGGTGTTGGGACGCTGATAGAGCCGATAAACGGAGTGAAAGCAAAGATCAACGTCGTCTTGTCCGCCTTTTCTATGGGAAGTGAGATCCGGTTTCCAGCTCTGCCTTGTTCCGAATTGGGAGGCGTGTGTCACCTGCCAGTGTCTCTTTTATAAAAATCGGAGACTGGATAAAGGTCCACTTTTTCCCGTTTTTGTTCATTGTAGACTTGGCAAAGGGGGTCATAGTTTTGAAATTTATAGAGGGTTTGCAGTTTAATTGATTACATGTCAGAATGATAGATTTGAGACGTGACAGGAATTTTTGAAACACTTCCTGTTATCCCCAGTCAGTTTAGGTTCTGAACTATTAAGTTTTTGGAAACAGGCACAGCAGTTAAGATTTTTGACATAATTTATTTCTAAAACAGAACAGTCTTTTAGGTACAGAATTAAAGATGATGCTTTCTCAGGCTATCAAGCTGTAAAATATTTGAGCCACAAGTTGTTGAGAAGTTGAAAATAAGTTCCTGTCTTGTTGCTGGTTGTTCTTGTGTTCCTGGCACCTAATAGGATGTGAATGGATTTGTTTTTAATTTGTAACTTTTGCTACTATATAGTTAATAATGCATGACTGTTGTGAAATTTATAACATCCTTGGGGGGGGCGAATATTTGCTTTTTTGCAAGTCACATTCATTCTACGGTATTCTAAAAAGTTGCAAGATGCTGGCTAAAATATAGTTAAAGGTATTTGATGTAAAAGCAGACAGTAAGAACCAAGAATGTCTAGCCTGCATTTATTGATGTTTGAGGCAAAAATGACTACGACAAAGTTAAAACCTATCTCGATTTGAATCCTTTGGCAGCAGTGTTGTGTTCTAACGTTATTTTCTTACAATCTTTACCTTGAACCTGAACCTTGCAGTTTTATGATTGAAACAAAGATTAGCTTTGTGTTACTATATACATCGCAAGATTAAAGAATTGTCAGTACCCGGTCATAATTTTTACTTATTGGCATGGCACCGATCGTATGGCTATTCTAAAAACCCTCCATGGCCACTGCATTTCAAATCCTGTTTCTCTGGGGGAGTGGAAATCGAAGAGTTAATTCAGGTGGGCGGAGAGTGGGAAGTATCCTGGAGTGTAAACCAGCTCTTTCCTCTTGGTTTCTGTAGGAATTCAGATGTGTTCTAAGCCCGCTGGAGTGACCACACTTCCCAGACCTGATGGAGGCCAGAGCTCAGAGTGGCAGCGGGTCGCCGTCCTTGCTGCAGGCACCCCGTGACATTGGCAGGCAGCGTGGGGAGCCCGACCCCAGAGAAGCCCTCACCCAGCAGGTACACGTGTTGTCTCTGGATCAGATCAGAGCCATCCGAAACACCAATGAGTACACAGAGGGGCCTACTGTGGTCCCGAGACCTGGGCTCAAGCCGGCTCCTCGCCCCTCTGCTCAGCACAAACATGAGAGGCTCCACGGTCTGCCCGAGCACCGCCAGCCTCCCAGGCTCCAGCACCCACAGGTGCATTCTTCTGCACGAGCCCCTCTGTCCAGGTCCATCAGCACAGTCAGCTCGGGGTCTCGGAGCAGTACAAGGACAAGTACCAGCAGCAGTTCCTCTGAACAGAGACTGTTAGTACCATCTTTCTCCTCGGGGCCTGTTGCTGATGGGATAATCCGTGTGCAGCCCAAATCGGAGCTCAAGCCAGGTGAGCTTAAGCCCCTGAGCAAGGAAGATTTGGGCCTGCATGCCTACAGGTGTGAGGACTGTGGCAAGTGCAAGTGTAAGGAGTGCACCTACCCTAGGCCTCTGCCATCAGACTGGATCTGTGACAAGCAGTGCCTTTGCTCAGCCCAAAACGTGATTGACTATGGGACTTGTGTGTGCTGTGTGAAAGGTCTCTTCTATCACTGTTCTAATGATGACGAGGACAACTGTGCTGACAACCCGTGTTCTTGCAGCCAGTCTCACTGTTGTACACGTTGGTCTGCCATGGGCGTCATGTCTCTCTTTTTGCCTTGTTTATGGTGTTACCTTCCAGCCAAGGGTTGCCTTAAATTGTGCCAGGGGTGTTATGACCGGGTTAACAGGCCTGGATGCCGCTGTAAAAACTCAAACACAGTTTGCTGCAAAGTTCCCACTGTCCCACCCCGGAACTTTGAAAAACCAACATAGCACCATTAATCAGGAATATGACAGTAATAAGGATTGTTCCTTTTTTTTTTTTTTTTTTAACACATATGCAACCAACTAAACAATCTTGGCACTGTTAATAATAGAGGGTTGGGATATCCTTTGCTGTTTGCAGTGAAACGCTTTTTGTCCATGTGCCATTTTAACTGATATGCTTGTTAGAACTCAGCTAATGGAGCTCAAAGTATGGGATACACAACTTGGGGACCCATGTGTTGCATAAGCTAAAGCAACAGACACTCCTAGGCACAGTTTTTGTTTGTGAATAGTACTTGCAAAATTTGTAAATTAGCAAATGACTTTTTTTCCATTGTTTTCTCCAGAGATAATGTGCTATATTTTTGTATATACAATAATATTTGCAACTGTGAAAAACAAGTTGTGCCATACTATGTGGCACAGTCACAAAATATTATACTAATATGTTGTACATTCAGAAGAATGTGAACCAATCAGTATGTTTTTAGATTGTATTTTGCCTTACAGAAAGCCTTTATTGTAAGACTCTGATTTCCCTTTGGACTTCATGTATATTGTACAGTTACAGTAAAATTCAACCTTTATTTTCTAATTTTTCAACATATTGTTTAGTGTAAAGAATATTTATTTGAAGTTTTATTATTTTATAAAAAAGAATATTTATTTTAAGAGGCATCTTACAAATTTTGCCCCTTTTATGAGGATGTGCTAGTTGCTGCAAATGAGGGGTTACAGATGCATATGTTCAATATAAAATAGAAAATATATTAACGTTTGAAATTAAACAACTGTTTTGTCTTATTTTACCTTTTCTTTGTTTTTGTTTTTTTTTTGAAGTGAAAAAACCCACATTTTATGTTAAGACTAGCATTTCAATGAAATAGTTTCACTTATCTACAAGGTTCTTTAAAGGGGAGATTCAGTGATTTCTTTTCTTTTTTTTTTTTTTTCTCTAGAGCTAATTCTAGTAATCGGGAGGGAAATAACCGAGCATTTGACTCGGCTGTATTAATCCTGAGATCATTGTTCCTGTTCTTCCCTTTTACAGATCTGTTGGCTTTCCTTTGTTTTGCATGTTTTAAAAAAAAAAAAATCTTAAACTAATTCATTCGGGAGACTTCCCTAAAAGATTAACAATTAGGTTTTTTTCTTTACATACAGAATTAAGTATTAAGAATAGCCAGCCATGAGGCTAATTCAAGACCAGAAAAACGAGTTTAGTTCAACATTTCTTGAATGTCCTCTGTGTCAGGTATGCAGTATACACAGTTCAATGCTTATAACTGAGGCAAAAACGTTTTCTTGACTTAGCTGATTATGGCTATGTTTTTTGCAGCCTATATGGTTTTAGACCTAATTATCACCATGATACTGCAAGTTTATGTTGGAAAAGACATGAAAATTATAACTTGGTTTGATTCAGGTGTTGGATATCATAAAATCTCATCCTATATTGGCCTAATAATTGAAGCCCAAGAAAGCCAATTGAGAGGCCCTGTCTTACTTAATCAAATTATCCAGAAAATTGTTAAATTCCACTTTGGGTAAAAGACGCAATACCGCAAAAAGCCAGTGTGTTTGCATTTGTCTTTCGGGAGCAAATACACGGTAAGCTGTGACAGCCCATCTCGGTTTTCTTACTTGTAATAAGTCACTTCATTAATTAGTCAGTTTGTGGATGATGATTTTTTTCTTCTGAAGCACAACCTCTTGCTGCCAAGAATCACCGGAAGTCTAGAAAATGATTTACCTATCATTGTTTAATCTTGTTTCCTGTTCTGAGCCTCCTTCTCTTAAGAGGTCTTATCCTAGTACAGATCGTCTTCTGTTTTGTTTTTTAAAATTAGCTTTCAAGGAAATATACAGCCACTTAAACCAAGGCATTTCTCTAAGGACCTTCAGAGTCCTCTAAACTTTCTCCAAAAAACACAAGGTTAAATTAAGTTAGACATTATTTACTCTAGTTTCAACTTTGGGATACTGAGCATTGCAGTTCTAATACTCTAAGATTTAACCCTGATGATCTACAAGAAATTAATGTTGGAAAACAAGGCAGGGCTTCTTACTCATTGTACTGTTGTCAGGATTTGTAGAGCACAAACATTTTGACTAATTAGCTTTATTCCTCAACAGCTGCCCTATGCACTGATTGGACTTCTTTAGTATAGAAATTGCAAGTCGTTTTTTTCAACATATAAGCAGCTTTCCAAGTGTTCTATAGACACATTGCATCAAATGCAATCGGGTGCTTATTGAAGAAGTAGACTAAGAGCCCTCCCCTGTGGTTATTCAGAGTTGTATGGTGTGTCCTAGGAATTTGTATTTTTAAAAAAAATCACTCCACTAGTCATGCGTAGTTTGAGAACTACTGACTTAGGAATTGATTCCTAATTTAGCACTTTTTTTTGAATGGGATAGATGTAAAGCGTAATTCCCTAGTTTGAATGTAGAACGTAGTAATAAGGCACTGAAGTCAGAAGATTTGTGTAAGTATATATTAAGTCCTGATGAAAATTACTTAAAGATAAATAGGAAAATTGGATTCCTCAAGAAGCTTCCAATGAAACTACTAAAATGTTCAGTATTTATATATATTGTATAAAATTCATTTTCAGAATATGGAAAATTAAGTGTTTATATATAAACAGACTGGAAACAGCTGGTACTCATAACTTGAGTGTGTGAAAGAGTTTTTAAATATTGCAAGTCATCTCACTGAGATGGAGGAATAACCAGTTCAGGTTTTTAATCTCTGTAAAGTTCATGGAGATTCATACATAAATACCATGAGTTTATAATCCAATGGCCATTATTTTGATATGATAGGTTAAAAGAAGAATGATAGAGCAAGCATGTCAATTGATTGCTATGCATTTAGGGAGATCTCAGCTATGTTTTCTGGTTTCTTCCCCCCCCTTTTTTTAAGAAACCTGTACATTCTCTATATTGAGATTCATTTAAGAATGACAACATGATCGTTGTTAGTTAAAACATTCATTTATGTGTATTGAAGAGGAGATTTTTTTTTTTAAGGCCCTGTCAAATTTCTACCATGTTGGAGCATGCTCTGGGAATTGTCAGTGAAAGAAAGCCAAAACCAAGTGCAGGTACTCCCAACCAAACTTTTGGCATAGCTTCTTTCTCCAACACACTTTTGTCTCAAATATCACTTGTCTCCAGGATGTATAAGTTAAGACATTGATGATGCCAGATAAAAGAATTTGATCTTTGCATGGTGTTGTGAGGTAACTGATGGGCAGTTGATGGGTTTGATGTAATTTATTAACTCGAGCAGATAGGTCACACTTTTCAAAGGTTTAATGGGTTTAGAGTTTCACTTGCATTTATATCCACAATTGGCCATTTGCCTCCCTCTCTTAAATGTGCACAAGGACCAGATAATATGTGCAAAAGTCCCAACTTTGAAAACTGGTTAAGCTGTAGATCAAAAACAGTTTCTCATCTTGTGCAGTGTATTTCCTGCTATTTTGGTAAGGAAAAATAAAAATAGGGCATTAACTTGTTACATCAATATTGATACAACATTGGTTTTCGATACTCATTATGGCAAAAGTTATGCTAATTTCTATTTTAATTAAGACAGTTGCCTTATTTCTCTGTGACATACCAAGGGTGGGTATCCATCCATTGAAGACCAGAGCAGAATTTTAAAAACAAAGCCTAACTGATCAGAGCGATGTTATACATCTGGAATATTTAATCACTGGTTTGGTTATTCATGGGAGGATAAAGCTGGCAGACTATATTCATCCTATACTTCTGATTTTATTTGGGTGCCACACCACCACCCTCCATACATCATGAGACAACCATGCGAATAATGAGAGACAAAATGTGAATACCACTAAGGATAGTGCATCTCTAGTCAAAACTAAACTTGAAATACTCAAGAGTCAAAAAAGAATAAAGAAGATAGAAATACAGCAAATAAAAGATTAGCATTGAAATTTACCTATGGCTAGCAAATGTTTCACATTTTTATCTAAAACTGCATTTTGATTTACCTGAAGAATTTTTAAGAGCCAGGCTTATTTGTCAACTAACTTCTTTTTTTTTTTCTTTTAAATAAGCTGCTAAAGGAAATTAGAATGAAGCCTGTCACCTAGGCCTCTGGTTTGTCTAGAGGAGGCAAGTAAGACTTCAGCATACCTTAAAGGAGTTTATTTCTCAAAACAATTCTAATGCACAGAGAAGAATAAATAATTTGGCTTAATACAAGGACCCACTTGGAATGGAATTTGGGCACCAAAATAATTTGGCATTTCAATTCATTTGAATGTCTACTCCTCACAAACCACAGGGCTAGTTGATGCAATGCAAAAGGAAAGTGTTAGCGACTTTAATGTGAGACAGGACTTTCGTAGCCAAGGCATGAGCAAGGTGCTATGAGAGGAGAGAAATTGGAAAAGCACTGATGGGTTCTCATTAGTGGGTTTGGTCTCCAGATGTTTGCAATGGTTACAGCTACTGAAATGCCAGAGTTTTGCTAAGAGAGATGCAACAGAATTGGTGTTACTCATTATACAAAACTATGTTCACCATGCTTATATCCTAAGTCCTAAGTGAAAAGTAGCGATATTTGATTAATATTTAAACAGCTATATCTTGCTATGTTTATTCTTAATTTTAAGATTCACGATTCACTAAAAACCTTCCCTAAAAAAAAAAAGGATAAAAAATACATTTTTAAGATATACAACTAAGAAATAGGTTGAAACAACTTGTTCTTCCAGTGTTTGCTGAAATTTACCTCTTGTCATTAACCCATATTTTTAGCTTGCTTCAGTACCTAGAGAAGGATAAGTACTTCTGAAGAACAAATTGGGGATAATCAAGCAGAGAAAAAAAAAATAGTGTGAAGGGAAGTGGTTGAGCTTTGGAGCAATTCTGCCTTTGCTAAAACACAATCTCTGAGACCTGGCTGCTCAGGTTCACGTGACTCTCAAAGCCTAGATGACCATCTCTAGCACTCAAGTTAATATAACTTACATATTTTGAAATGGCTTTCTGCTCCAAATAACATCTGGTTTATTGACTTGCATCCATACGACTTACAGTCAAGCAGGGCTCTGATAAAAAGCACATTTGCATGAACTCTCATTACTCCAAGCTCTTCATAGGCTCAAGGCACTCTTTGTAGCCCAAATCTGGTTTTCCTGCTCAAAAGTAGACACAAAGTAGCCCTAATATCTAGCTGTTCATATCAGAAAACTGGTCCTGAGACTCGTGTTGGAAAGTTATCTTTATTAAGTTCAATACAGCATTTAAGGATGCATATCTGTTGGTCACTGTGAACATTATAAAGCCTAGTGACCAAGAGGCCTAGCACGCGTCAAGCAGTAACACATACAGAGCCTTGAGATACATCTAGTACCTGCTATGTTGGCAAGCTAATGGTTAGGATTTCCCAAGGGATGTCTGTCTCTGACCTGTCACTCTGCTAGTGAGGAACTGTCCAGGGGCAGGAGGGACCACACAGCCAACATCTGCTTTCAGGTCTAGATGTCACCTGGATTCTGACCTACACAATTAGGATATGGCCTCATTGATTTAGTTCCAAACATTCATCAACACTATACCTTTAAGCTTAAACTTTGGAAATGGATTCTTTTACAGGCTATTGGTCTGACTGTAGTCATCTGTGAAAAGTCACAAGAACCCAACAGTGTGTCTTCTGGGCATCTGCCCTGCCACATGAACAATCAAAACTATAGGCCTAGCATGCAATTACTTGTTTCTGAGTTAATGTTTATTGTGTATCTTTAGCGTAAAGGATGTTACAGTAAGTGGGGGAGAAAAGCATTCACTAGGTCTGTGACTGTGAACTAGTGAATTAAGAATGATGCTTATAAGCCATTTGGACGCTAATATTGTAGGACTTAAGATTCTAAGTCATAGCAAATGACTGGTAGCATTACCGACTTGCTGTCCTGGGCAATTCAGCCCCTCAAGGGGTATTTGGCAAGGTCTAGAGACATTTTTGGTTTTCACTACTGGGGGTGGGAGGGAGGAGCTATCGGCATCATGCAGGTAGAGGCCAGGGGATGCTGCTAAACAATTAACAATGCCCAAGACAGGCCCCCATCACAAAAATTATTTAGCCCCAAATGCCAATAATGCTGAGTTTGAGAAATCCTGCTCTATCAGAAGCTGGAGGACTAGCGGAAGAATGTAATATATCCTCTGACCCATGGCAAGGAAAGCTGTCAGCTGTGGGAGGAAGGGTGAGGTCAAAGGACATGGGGAGATTGCTGGAACCAAAACTTTGGAATTTCCATTCTGAGTGCTAAGCCTCTGAAATTCTTCTAATGGAAAAACGCCCTGCATTTGTAAATATCTATATATGCCCAATATACCTACTTTTCTGTAATGCTTGAAGTTCCTGAGCTTTGGAAATAAGCCCCTATGCAAATGCCCTCCTCTGTTACTTATTAGCTGTGCAGCCACAGGCAAGTTACTTAACTTCCCTAAGCCTAATGTCTTCTCTGAGAGATAGTAACTCTTGACCCAAAGGTTGTTGCGAAGGTTGAAGAGATATGTGTAAAATATTAACCCCTGAGAATGGGGCGAAGTAAGTACTAAAGAAGTATTTACTATTATTTTGTATTTCAGTTGATTTGTTTTTTTAACCTCAGGCACAATATTAAATCCTGGAGATATAAGACAGTATCTCCTGCCCTCTAAAACTTGTCTGTAGGACAACTAAACAAATATTTACTATAGAGTTTAATACATGTGATAACAGACTGAAAATACACATGTGGAGGAAGTGATTAACTCTCTCTTGGGTGTGGTATGTGGGATCAGGAAATTTTGCCAGAGGCAGTAATGTCTGCAGAGGAACTTGAATGATTCTCTAAAACTGAGGGGCTGGGTAAGGAGTCCATAGACAGCTGGGTGTGAAAGAGGAAGGGACTCCTTCTTTAAAAGTAAAAGAAGAAAAAAGAATTGACATGAAGCCAAATGGATTGATAAATTTCAGATAAATGTTTCTTTATAAGAGCTTTTAGTCCTGAAAATTAGCTTCTAATAAATATGTACGTATATACATGTATGTGTATATATACATGTACTCAAGAGATGCACATCTTTAGAATGTATTGATGTTGTAATTGTTTCTGGCATGTCTTAATGGACATAAATTTGTTTCAAGTAGCAAACTTAGTTAACTGTCTCCCTTTGTCGCCAAAAAAACACACCAAATGAAAACCCTACTTTAGGATGATTCTGTAAACAAAATCATTAGTTATCCTACTCCAGTTTTAATTAATTTGTGGTATGAATACTATCTTTTATCGTAAGCTATTTGAAAGCTCCTGGAGAAAAAGTAGATTATCAATCATTTTAAATAATACTCTAGTTTAAAAGAGATGTTGGGTTGTCAAGATTAAAGATCTTTTCAGAAGCCCCTTCTTTCTAGACATATCTTTGATTGTTACTAGGTACTACCATGTTGTTTTCTTTCCACCTACCTATGTAGTTGACAAATTGAAGTATACGTTTAAAATAAACCTCTACTGAAAAAAGACACAGGTAAGTCCCTTTGTAAAGCAATGAAAGTTTTCTTATAACAAATTACTCTAATAATTAAGCTAGAAGTCTGAAAATGAAAGTGTATGAAACTGTTATTGTTAGATATTAGCCACCTCTAAGATATTAAAAGTGTAAATTTCATATGGCTTAATAGAAGGGACATTGGCCATGTATCTTGAGCAAGTTGCTTAACCTCTCTGTGACTCAGTTTCTTTTCTGCAAATAGTAGGTGATAATACATACTTCACGAGTGATCTGATACTACCCTTTTAAATAAAGTACCTTGTTAACAGGGAACTGTTAAATAGATATTGTTAGTAATGTAGTTATATGTTCAATATACTATAACTTCTCCATAGAGAATGTATGCATGCATATATGTGTCCATGTGTTTGTGTGCACATATGAACTTTTGCAGTATTTCTACTAAAACAAATAGCTATGTCAACAAATTTATATGCTTTAGTTTTATCCAGTGTTAATTTACTTTGAGAACGCTATCAGAAAGAAGAACTTTAGGAATCCATTCATAGTCCCAAGTACTGTATCTTTACATTGACAACCTCATAATTGGATTTATGGCAATGTGACCAATTTAGGTGTTGTTTTGGGGGGGAATGGGGTAAAAGAGGTGAGGCTAGTGGTAGTTGTCCATTTGGGGAGAGCCCAGCCCTGGCATATAGGAGATACTCAATGAAGATTGTTGATGAGTGAATGACTAAATGAATGAACTCAATGGAAAATAAAGGTATACTGAAGCTGTCTAAGAAAGAGAAGGTATGAATAATAATACATGGTAAAATGTAAATATCAATTGAATGGTCTAGATATAATATAGCTCTTCAATTCTATGATGAACATTTGTATGATCATTCATGCATCTCTAAAACCAGGATGCATCTTACAATGAATGATGTTTTACTGTTGTCATTGGCTAAGCAGCTGTCATGACATACTTATCATTCATCGCTTGCAGTACTTAACCTTGATCATTGCTATTGATATTAGTCCACTCCAACTGAGTTAATATGCATTGTTGATTCTACACATGTTAAGTTTGTTGTTTAAAATGTCTTCATGAAACAGTATAGAAATGAAAAGTTATCATGTACCCAGAAAGCAAGGATATTAAGTATCGTGTTATTGGGCTTAAATTTTATAGCAAGGAAAAAAATATTTGTTATTGGGGAAATTACTGTGGATCAAACTTTTCTTGCAAAAAACAAGTAAGTGCTTTATAGGACCTTAGAAATGGAAAGACCCACAAATACATGAATAGATGAGAGAAATTTCAAAGCAATCCTAAGCTAATACGACCAGTTTATTTACTCAGCAGTCTAACTGAATTGTCACGAATTTTTCAGTAGTACATTCACTTTTTTCACGGTACAACAATATTGGTGTCTGTTACAATTCATGGTCTCTTAAATTTTCAATCTGGTAGTAATTTGAGATCAGAAATGAGCAATGTTCAACCAGGGTACTGAGGACAGATGACATTTTGCCTGGCTCTTGAAACAAATATGTAGTGAAGAGGTGTTCTGGAAAGCCAAAAATCAGGATTGAGCAAATCCTGCTCAGGGGAGAGAGAATGGATGGGTCTGGATGAAATGCACATTCATGTAAGGGAGAAGTGATAATGAAGACTGGAAACAGATTGGGCCTCAACTCTGAGGAATCTGAATGTCAAACTAAAGAACCTGGATTTTATCCTAACATGTCTTCCAAAATCTATTTTTGGCCATTCCATAACATTTTCCAATTGACAGTAAAAATGATCCTTCAAAAGTGTGTTGTAAACATTTTGATCCCTCTTTAAACAGATGTGATGACTTCCTTTTGCTCTTTGAACAAAGTTCCAGTTCTTTCAAGACCCTGAACGATCTGGTTCTTCCCACTCTGATACCTATCCCTCTGTTCCTTTATGTCCTACCCACCAGGGTTCACCTTCTCTCTTTTTTCTGACATCAGTTTCTTTCCTTCCCTCCACAGACCTTTCACAAATAGTATTTCCTTTACATGGAATTTTCTCTGTCCTTAAGCCTTATCCTATATCCATTCACCTGGGAAACTCTTACTCTTCCTTTAAGATTTACTGAAAACGATACCTCCCAGGGAAGCTCCTTCTAAGCCCTAATCTAGATAATATTCCCTTATAATTTGCTGTCATATTATTCAGTCTTTTTCTTTCACAGAACATAATGCAAATGTAGCTATATGATTATCTATGTGATTATTTGTTGAATATTTCTCTCCATTAGACCTTTTTTTATTTGGTTTACAGCTAGGTTTCCAGGGCTGAGCCCAGCACCTGGTACATAGGAAGTGCTCAATAAGTACTTGTTGAAATGAATCAATGAATTCAGTAGAGAGCAAAGATATACCGATGGTTTCTAAGAAAGGAAAGGTATGAATAAGTAGTCATTTTGGAAAACTCAGCTGATTATTTTAGGTGGAATAAGTTACAAGAGTAAGAATTTAGTTGAAGACAAACTTAGGACTTTCTCCTTTCATGATTATTTGTGGGGGCAGCTGTACTAAGTTACTGCTCTTCCTTATTTACACAACTGTCCCTCTACTGAACTCATTGTCAGGTTTTTAAAGACAGAAATGAGGGGAGTAGTGGGTAGAGCATGTGGACTTTTAACCTCAGGGCCGTAAGTTGAAGCCCCATGTTGGGCACACAGCCTACTTAAAAAAAAAGAAAAAAAAAAAAAAAGACAGAAATGAAAACTTCCATCTCCTGTGCTTATCACATGCCTGGCACAAAATAGGTGCACTCTAAATATCATTCAAATGAATTTTTTAAGTTTATTTTTTTTAGTTATCTCTACACCCAAGGTGGGGCTCAAACCCATGACCAGAGATCAAGAGTCATCTGCTCTTCTGACTGAGCAGGCCAGGAGTCCCCTGAAGGGGATTTTATTAACACAATCCCACCATTATAGAGATGAATCTGTCGTGATTTTGTATGTATACATTTCTTATCATAGATGCTCATGACTCTTCAAAATATCTTTTTTTCCTTTAGCTAAGCAGCTTCTGCATCTATTTCATGAACCCAAACAGAAATATGGACTAGGCTTTCCTAGTGACAGTGAGTTAGATTACAGAATTGGAAAGAGTTTTAGAATCAGCAACAATTTCCCTCATTAACCCCTTCCCTGCTCCAGAGTATTTACCTAGCCTGAAGTCAAAGTACCCTCAAATGCCATAAAGACAACACGCCAAGTCTAACAGAGACATACTTATAAACATAAAAAGAAAAGGAAAAAAGAAAAAAAAGCATTTTGAATTTCTGATCATCCTGGGTAGGACTTCTCTAACTTAACTGTACACTAATCACCTGGAGATGCTATTAAAATGCAGATTCCAAACAATAGATCAAGGGAGGGATAGCACCTGGAGATGCTATTAAATATGCAGATTCCAAACAATAGATCAAGGGAGATTCTGCATTCTAACAAACTCCCAGTGATGCTCGTTGTACAGATCCTCCAGGTCTGCTCATCACCCTGTGGACACTGTATTAGTGAGGGTTGTCCAGAGAAACAGAATCAATAGGATATACACACCCACACACACAGACATGCACAGATTAAGATTTATTTTAAGGAACTCACTAGTGAATATGGAGGCTGGCAAGTCCAAAATCTGCAAGATGGGTCAGCAGGCTGGAGACCCAGGGAAGAGCCAATAGTACCATCCAAAGTCAAAGGCATCTACTACTAGAATTCCTTCTTTCTTTTTTGGAGGAGGTCAGCCTATTGAGGCATTCACTGATTAGATGAGGCTAACCCACATTATGGAGGGCAAACTACTTCATTCAAAATCTGACGATTTGAATGTTAATCTCATCCAAATAACAACCTCCTAAAACACCCCAAATAATGTTTGACCAAATATCTGGGCTCCATGGCCCAGACAAGATGACATGTAAAATTAACCATCATAAACAACAAGGATCTAGGAAAACACTTGGTTCTTAATTAAGATAGTTATGTCTGATTGGCTTTGCCTTTAGGCCTTTAGCAATACATCATATATTCACTGCCTGATGACAAAAAAGTGGGGCTTTAAAAAATGGGACCCTAAGCCTGTTGTATTAAGCAGAAAGTCATATTAAAGAATGTAAAATATATTTCTCCTCTGAAAACTGATATTTCAAATATCCCTACGTACATATAACTTTACAAAAGAATTTTTTAAAAGATTTGTTTATTTTAGAGAGAGAGAAAGAGCACACTGGGGGAGGGGCAGAAGGAGAGGGAGAGAGAGAATCCTCAAGCAGACTCCCCGCTGAGCTTGAAGCCCGAGGTGGGGGCTCAATCCCGGGACCCCGAGATCATGACCTGAGTCAAAATCTAGAGCCAGCCACTTACCCGACTGAACCACTCAGATGCCCCACAAAAGAACAATTTAATGTCTAAACCCCCTATGAGAGCTTTAGTGGGTCTCCAGGGAAGCACCAAAAAAATTATTTTGATGCAATATAAATGTGACAGTCAAAATAACTGACTTTGGAACTTGATAGTTGGCATCTCACGTTGGTGCCTCCACTTGCTGGCTGGATGGCCATGGGGCAGTTACTTTACATCTCTCAGCATCAATTTACTCCTATAAAGAAGGACTGTCCTTTTGTGAATTGTTTCATTATTAAAACTATGCTATATCACCACTGTCTTCTTTAAGTTTCTTGAAGTTGGACAGGGCAAGAGATATTGCATCCCCGTATCTAGCATGTGCCTTAGATTTGCAGCATTTGCAGTATGCACACATGCCAATAAACAAAGCATTTAATAAATGAAAGCTTTGGTCGTTAGGGAGCCACGTCACTTCCTTCGCGGGGTTAAGTAGGATACAAATAAAACCATTTAAAGTTAAATATCCTTATGTACCAATGCACCCTACCTTTGTTTTTTTTTTCCCTTGAGTTCTAGACCCAAACCTTAATATGGAAATTACGGCCACATCTGTGGAAAACATGGCAATCATTACATTTTATTGAACAGAAGAACCCTACTGTTGACTTGTTGCTTTCACATACAGTATCTCATTTTGATCTTTGATCCTCACAGCTAACCCCGAGATGCTTGTAGAACAGATATTCATAGCCCTATTCTACATAAGAAGAAATTGGAGTTTCTGCAGATAAGAGAATTGTTCCAAATCATACAGTAAGCAAGGGAAAACATCTTTAAGCCCAAATTTTGATTCCAAGTCTCATGTTTTTTCTTCCTATCATTGCTTTCAGAGAAACATCTTTTAGATGCATTCTAGGGGTACCTGGGTGGCTCAGACATTCGACTTGATTTCGGCTCAGATCATGATCTCAGGGTCATGGGATCGAGCCCCGAGGTGGGCTGGGTGCTCAGCATGGAGCCTGCTTGGGAGTCTCCCTTCCTCTCTCTCTGCCCCTCCTCTCACTCTCTCTTTCTCTCTCTCTAAAAAAAAAAAAAAATGCATTTGGCACTGACGATATTTTTGTTCTGGTGTCTTCATACATAGGTAACAAATTATCTTTTAAAATTTGGCTATTAGAAACTGTATTCTTACATGGTGTCTAATACTATTTTTATTGTAATTGCCATCACCACTGCTACTGTTCCTTCGGTGATCAGTGATAGATTTGGAAACATATCTAAAGAAAAAGCCATGAAAATATATTTTCTATCCTATGTATTGCATTTTAATGAACCAGAATTGAGAAAGTTGTTGAAAAATATAAAAGAATTTTCTCATGGTCCTTGAATTTAAGAATAATTTATGTAATAGTTTACTCAAAATTTGCCACTCAATTCACTGGTTAGTTATCATTTGGAAACATACCATTTTATTTTAATTGATTTTCTTAGTCCTAATAACTACAGAATACAATTGTAACTGTCCTAATCAGACTCATTTAAAAATGGAGAAAGTGCTATGAATTTAAAAATGAAAGCACTAAATTTCATACTCTATTTGAATTTGGTAGAAATGCTAAATAAAGTTTGCCCCAGGAATGTACTGGAGTTATAATTGGAGGCTTCCAAAATTCTAGGATGGTTACTACTGTAGTTATTTTTTTCCTTCCCTGTAGGAAATGAAAAGATGTTGACCTACTGAGTGTGGCAGATCCATTTTTATTGTTTTTTATTTGTTATCAGTCTCATATATTTTTTAAACTCTAAGATTCAGATCTTCAAATGTGCTTGTTCAAAAGAACAGAAGAATCTAAACTTTTTCCAAGTTCAACAGATTTGCAGGTACATTTAGATACATATAATTATCTGCTTGTCTTGTCACCCCCCCCCCCATCTGCCCAAAAAACATCTTTCCTAGGACTTCAAGTTTATTTTTTTATAAGAAAAGTCCTTGTGCATACATTGAAGGCAGAGATGAGGCAAGGATCTGGCTTAAAAGGGCCAAACCTTCCCTTAGTTACCTGACGAAATCCTTGCCACCAAGCCTAAACTTTAAGTAGCAATTTGAATAGTAAATAAATTCTCGCTAACGGTTATTAGATTGCTGGCTGGAGAGGTTGTAGAGGGAGTAATTCTAATTAAACAGAGAACACTGAAGAAAGTTGAAACATTTCAAGAGCAGATTTTGTCTCCCATGCCTCATTAGGATTATAAAATCAGCTTCTAAAATGAGGACAACCTTTCAAAAGACTGCTCTTTTTCTGTAAAGAGGTTGTATAACCTTCATTTTCAAATTTTGTATTCCTTTTTCAGCAGCAAAGGGTATTTTTATTGCCCAAATCCAATTAAAACCATGCTAAATCACCGCAGGCTATTTTAAGTTAACAATAACTTATCTCCCACTTAGATACATAAAAAGGCTGACTTCAGCCATCGTAGCAGAAAGTAAGAATTCCCAGTGGTTCTTATATAGGGCTTGGAGGAGTGGGCGTCCAGCTAATTCACCTTCCTCTGCACCTCGCCTTCTGTACCCAGAGCTCACACATCTTGTAGCCCACTAAGTATAATTCGTAAACAAAAGTAGATGAAAATGGTGGTAGAGTCACTAAGTAATTGATTTGGTCTGCCTGATGGTCAGTCTTACCAATTGAAGTTTAATTGCATAATACATGGAGTTAAAACAAATGGGTGAGGTGCGGGCTGGTTCAGTGGAATGAGCATCAGACTCTCGGTTTGGCTCAGTCATGATCTCAGGGTTGTGGGATTGAGCCCTGCACTGGGCTCTATGCTCAGCATGGAGTCTGCTTGTCTTTCTCCCTCTGCTCCTCCCCTTGCTCAGGCATGCTCTCTCTCTCAAAAATAAATAAATAAAATCTTTTAAAAAATCGGTGACCGAGTTTAGTGATCATAATAAACTATGAAAATTTACAGATAAAAACTGTGTACTTACATTTGTTGTGTCCTTTTCTCCACTAATATAAGTGAGTTAGCACTAGCTGGATAGCCCTACCTAGGTTCTTTAACCTGTGTTTGTTCTGCGGGTATTAAAAACATGAGAGCATTTAATACAGGAGAGACTGTAGTATATCCATTTTTAGTATAATCATGATCATTGAAAAGAAAAGCTTAGACATCAAGGACGAAACCACTTCCAAATTTTCGAACTAGCATGCTAGGGGATCTCTCTGAGCATGGAAGATACAGGAAAAACCCCTGTGTTACTCTCTGCTCTGAGTGTCAGGTAATGATCCTACCAGGTATCACAGCCAGAAGGAGGTCCAACTGCCTAGTTCTATCACCCTCATGCTTTCACTCAGTTACTCCCCACTCTGGTTGCTCCATGTGGAACCAGAACAAATTATACTACAGTTTTGTCATAGATTTTGTTAACATCATCAAGGTAGGCTGATCCATTGCAGGGAATACATGTGCTGCTGTTAGGGAACACACCTGTAGCTAAGACTCCTGTGAGTCATCTTATTTGTTTATTTGCTTATTTTACTAAGGGAGTAATTTGCTACAAAAAAAAATAGTTCAATTTATTTATTTATTTTACTTATTCATTGGTATAGTGTCCCAGAAAGAGCATGAGCTTTTGAGTGTGCAATACCCTAATTTGATCCCTGCTCTACCAAAAGAAAACCATGTAACCTTGGGTATCTTAACCTCTCTGAGTTTCTTCATCCTTATTGAGGAAAAAACCTCTCACGTTTTATAAGAACTTATGATAAGGTTTGTGCATTTCTAAGCATAGCACCTAGCTTATGTGGGTGGTAGGTAAGTGTTAGTTCCTTTTTATCTCCAATTCTCTTTATATCTCCCAATCATATCAGTCTCTGATGTGTCAACCGTGTCTCTCCTGTTAACCATAGTTTTCATGTTTCAGCTTTAGATCTGTAGTTAAGCAAGACCCCCAGGCTGAATAGTGTGAATAATTCTCTTCCTACAATAGTGCCCTTCTCATCCTGCTCACAAGGAAGGAATGTAATGATAGTCAATCCCCTTTTGAGGAGTCACGTTGTTTGTCTCTTTCCCAGGGTGACCAGCATTCCGGGAGTTGCTCATGTGTCAGGGAGGCATCCCCACTCAACTCTGGATGTATTCCTGGATGCTGCTTTTGAGACACTAGGATGTAGGCATTATCTGAGGCATAACCACGTGGTAAAGATTCTCCAAGTTCAAGCAACCCTAAGGTCCTGCGTAGTCTCTACCAAATACAATTGATGGGAGCCCTTCCCTTTTGTAATTACACTATTTTATGCCCTTAGGGACAATACACCTACACCAAGGGTCAGAACCTTATCTTGGACTGTGAAAAGGAGTTCTGGAGATCTAGCACAATCAGATCGACTTGCCATACATACAAAGCAAGGGCAGTATGGGGTCCGGAACCACCAGGTGGACATAATTCATCCTATAGCCAACTGAAAATGAAGCTGCAGTAACTGCACTAGTTTTCTCTGTTTCCTTACATGCTCCCTAGGCTTTGCTTCCACTGCCA
This sequence comes from Eumetopias jubatus, assembly GCF_037043125.1. Taxonomy (NCBI): domain Eukaryota; kingdom Metazoa; phylum Chordata; class Mammalia; order Carnivora; family Otariidae; genus Eumetopias; species Eumetopias jubatus. The sequence goes on along the minus strand of NW_028274809.1, from coordinate 166,772,351 downwards.
TGAATGAGGTCTACCAAAATAACAGGAGCAAAGGAAGTAACTACATACCATGTCCTAGAGTGCGTCCTATCCCAAGATCATGATATGGCTTGTATTATCCAGATCTGCTTCCCCGCACCCTCACTGTTTTTATCACCCATAGGAGTTTAAAGCTTGCAAGTATAAATTGCTCATTGAAAGACAATGATAAGGATGCTGTATGTCATGGAAACTTGGAGTTTCATGAAGTAGTTCAGCAGAGACGTCTTACAGACAAAATTCCAGGACAACAGAAGCCACATCAAGGAAAAGTGTCTATAAAACAGAACTATTTTTTAATTGCTTGATTGCCCAAAGAAAGGCTTTGTTCATCTGTATAATGCAGTAAATTACTGGCAGTAAATATTCTGTGCAAGTGCTTTACACCTGGTTGTGAAGCTATCACTCTACAAAAGGCATTTGTAGTATATTCAGAAAATGTGGAGTGGGGGCACCTGGGTGGCTCAGTCTTTAAGTGTCTGCCTTTGGTTCAGGTCATGCTCCCAGGGTTCTGGGATTAAGCCCCACGTCAGGCTCCCTGCTCTGAGAGAAGCCTGCTTCTCCCTCTCCCACATCCCCTGCTTGTGTTCCCTCTCTCGCTGTCTCTCTCTCTGTCAAATAAATAAATGAAATCTTTTAAAAAAAAAGAAAAAGAAAAGAAAATGTGGAGTGAATGGAGCAACAGTGAGGAGAACTGATTCTGTCACTAACTGTGTAACAACAGACTAGTCATTCAATTCATTTTTGCCTCCTGTTGAGGTAGGAGGACTGGAATTTGGTCACCAAAATCCTTTACTGAAATAATCAGAAATAAAGAAATTGGGAATAGCTAAACCCTTGTGTTGTTTTCCTATCTAGTCACCAAGAAGCAATTTGCCTTCAGTTTCTTTAACCACTCATAGCATCCCCAACATGTACTCTCAACCCTCCATGTTATCCAAAACACACTAAACTAAATTTTTAACACAGAATAAATGGATGTGCTATAGAGTGCATTACACTGGATTTATATATGCCATAAATAATAAAAATAAAGGCAGGCTGATTGTCATTTTAAAGGACATTTGCTCAAATGAATACCTGTTGCTTAGAGGATACAGTTCTTTTGAATAAAATGATACTCTACTGCTTAAAAGTGGCAATTTTCAATAGGTAACAAAATTGTTTCTCTCAGTTGTAAGTGGTTTCTTGTTTTTGTTTTGTTTTTGCTTTTATTGAAACTAATATTTCTGGCCAAATTTCTTTTAGCCTGAAAGCTCTAGAATAGTCTCTAAAGTGGGGTGGGAGCTCCTCAGGTGTGTACCATGAACCACTGGTGTGGTTTTTTGTTGTGTTTTTTTTTTTTTTTACTTGAAAAATACTAAAAATTAATCTTTCTTAATATTTAAAATGGGGATGTACACTAGTGACTTGAGAACTCTCATCCAAGTGTCAGACATCACTCCATGCACGGTGAGCAGGATCCTGAGGGAGAGTGGAACTACTGGTACTTGCTTTTAGCATGCACTGACATATGACAGTCATGTGCTCTAGGTTAAGTGCACTTGCCCATTATATTACCCAGTTTAAACTAACATCACTGAACACTCAAAACCTAAGCAAAGGCTTAAAAATTTAATTCAAATAATGCAAGCACAAGTAAGCAGTAAGGAAATGACATAGCGGCCTTTTTTTTACAGCAAGTCCAAATTTTTCATTGGTCAAGATACACAGAAAAAACAGTGACAGCCTGCAAGGAAATTGGGAGAAAAAAAGAGTGTGTGCAATATGGACTTAGATTCACTGGTATTCACAATGAAACACACCTTAAGTGTTTATTTTATATAATAGTACTCTGTGACATGTCTTTTTCCCAACATGTCCAACTGTCAAACCAATTATCAATATTAACTGAACCTAACTCAGAATTAAATTTTTAAATCTCTATATCACAAAACATTAAATTATTTTTTAAATTTTAAAAAATTTATATTTTAAATTAAATTATTTTTAATTATTTAAATATATATTCAATGATGGTGGCTTTATTAATTGTAGTAAGAATAAATTTATTTTTGCACTATCAATAATACAATAAAGAATTATTTTAAAATATGCCTCATCCTATTTTTATTATATCCTTTCTCATTTTGACTTTTGTTATATTTTATTATGGACACAATACATTAATATAAAAAATATTCCCCTGGAATATTTATAAGTTATGACATAGTGCAATCCAAACGTTTACTGGTAGGTTCATGAACAAATATATTTGGTTATCACTGAGTTAGAGAAAAATTTACAGCATGATTTGGAGGCGGCCTTTTATTATCTACGGTACGTTGGGCAAGTGTCTCAGGTATCTTATCTGTACATTGGGGATGATAATAGTACCTGATACAATTTTTATATTAAATGTGTGTGTATTTGTGTTTGTGTGAGTGCCCTTTAAAAAGTGTTTGGCAAATAGTGTGCACAATGTTAATGTGTTAGACATTCATTCATTCATGTTGTTATTGCAACATTTCCCAAACTTTGTTCCAATATACTTTTCTGGAAAAGTGTCTGTATAAATTTGACCAATGCTGCATACTCATCTTTTCTTGGATATTTGCAAAACAAATTACTATGTTAATAGTTTTGAGACTTCCTGAAGTAAAAGACTCTGTTTGATTTTATTTAATTCTTCATTTTTCAAATGCCCCAGAAACCTTTTTTTTTTTTTTAAGGAGCATATGACTTTATCTCAAAATACAGTTTGGAAAAACTGCCTTTCTGATTATTTATGTCTTGTCTTAATACTGTTCTGCTACCTCTATGTCATGAATATTAAAGTTCAAATTGGTTGACACTAACCCTCAGTGTCTAAGATCCATGCCCAGTGGAAACTCATGTATGTGAGTTCTGATTCTGATCATAGCATCACTCCTTATGGTAGGGGTTCACAGAAATTCAAAAGATATCAGGACAACTCACTCAAATAATAGCACAGTGGATATCCTAATGAAAGAAAGAAAGAAAGAAAGAAAGAAAGAGAGAGAGAGAGAGAGAGAGAGAGAGAGAAAGAAAGAAAGAAAGAAAGAAAGAAAGAAAGAAAGAAAGAGAAAGAAAGAAAGAAAGAAAGAAAGAAAGAAAGAAAGAAAGAAAGAAAGAAAGAAAGAAAGAAAGAAAGAAAGAAGAAAGAAAAAGAAAGAAAGAAAGAAAGAAAAAGAAAGAGAAGGGAGGGGATGGGAGGGAAGGGAAGGAGAAGGGACAGGAAAGAGAGGGAAGGGAAGGAGGAAGGAAGGAAGGAGAAAGGAAAGGGAAGGAAGGAGAGAGGAAAGGGAAGGAGAAAGGAGAGGAGAGGAGAGGAGAGGAGAGGAGGGGAGGGGAGGGGAGGGGAGGGGAGAGGAGAGGAGAGGAGAGGAGAGGAGAGGAAAGGAAAAAGGAAAAAGGAAAGGAGAAAGGAAAAGAGAAAGGAAAGGAGAGGAAAGGAAAGGAACCAAAATAATAATGACGATGATGATGACAGTAGTAGTAATAGCGGTAGCAACACAGTGGCTTCATTTGGGAGGTGAGGGGGGTTCTAATCTCACTGGACTCAAATTCTTAGGCTGTTAAAATAAACAAACTTAAACATCCCTTGACCTCTCTTTTATAGAGCATGAATCAGGTATGAACATTGCTGAGTACAAATTTAGCAACAGCCTCTCCAGGGAGTTCGCAAAGTACAGTACACCGCTGTTAACTCCCTCTGAAGAATGAATTTCCATTTCCATCTCTGGTGCTTAAAGTCAGCCCAGTAGAATCCTCATTCCCCTTCCCTCATGGGAAAGTCACATTTCCTTCCAATGTCCTGTAAAAACTTTTCTAAACAACTGTTGACGTTAGCTAGTGAAACTTCTAAACCTTCGGGCAAATAGCAAAGGACTCGGGGAAGCTTTCGAACATCCTTATTTAAAATGTCACTGGAATCTTTCCCAGTTCTTTCTATTCTTTTTTTGTGTGTTTCTTTGATAACATTCCCCTGGAAATTCACAATGAAAAGCATTTTAATATGAGTGTTTCTAAAAAAAAAATGTGTAATATTTGATGTGAAAAACAAAATATAATGGAAGAACTTCTTTAAACTGCTTTAAGAAAACTTAATAGCCTTAAATAAACAGAACTCTTTCCAGGAATAACAACAATTCTTAGAGGGTTTTTTTTTTCTCCTTTTTAAAAAATAAAATAAAGCATAAAACTGTGTTTCATAAATCACCAAGATGTGTAAATAAAGGAAGCTATGTAACTTCCTGGATTAGAAAAAAAAAAAGTCTTTTTAAAAAATTTATCTATTTGTAAGGATAAATATAGCATATCTGAAGTATAAATAATTATAAAGTCACAATTTATTCCTCAGAGTGGCAATCCAAATTTTGAACAATTTCCAAATTTTCAACATTGTAAATAATATATAACTGAAGACTCTTTTCTTTAAGTTACAGGGATGATGAAAGGTATCTTTCTTCTGAAATGTTGTCATAACTAGTTTATAAATTTGAAGTTAAAAGCCTGAGATTTCATAATTAGATGATTAATGAGTTTGTTTCTTTAGTTCATGGGTCAGATAGGGGTCTGAGTTAAAGATTTCCTAGGGTTTATGAAAAAGAAAATTCATCCTTCCACCTCCTTTTCTTTTTAGGAAAACCTAAGACACCCCTCCCTGTTTCCCAAACACAGCGGTCATTTGGAGATCTGGATTGGAAAAGGTCCGAGCCTCTTATTTTCCCATAGAGAACCTTCTACAAGCTTCCTTCCTGAAACTCAGAACTGATCACATAACTTTCCAAATCAAATTCAGCCACACCAATACAACCTCTACAACCTCTACAAGTTGACCCTTTCCGTATTCAGCTACTGTACATCTCTCCTTCCTCCAGTCATCCTCTCCACTCCGCCCCATTGTCCTGACTTTACCCTTCCCGAGTACATTCCAAGTTCCTAAACTGACGTTCATCAACTACTATTCAAAACTGTTTTCTAAGCCTGGAATTCCCATCTTCCCTTATGCTCCTTAGCTGCACCTTAAATTCCACTGTGAATCCCTTCCCCTCTAAGATGCCTTTGGTGATGCCCTTAGTCAGGATTAAACTCTTGCTTTCCTTAAACTCTCACAACACCTGTTTGACCACTGGTATACCTTGGATTTTCCCAGGATTCTAGGCTGTTTCATCACCTCCTCTTACCACAGATTCTCTCTGTGAGTCAAGTCCATCTATCCCCATGGTATTAACTACTATTGAAATAAAACTGATTCCAAAAATTACATTTTCAGCTCCAAACACTCCTCTGAGCATCCCAGTTAAAAGCTGCTCCTTGGGGACACCTGGCTGGCTCAGTCATAGAATGTGCTACTCTTAATCTTGGGGTTGTGTGTTCAAGTCCCATGATGTGTGTACAGATTACTTTAAAAAAATAAAATCTTTTAAAAAAACAATAGCAACAAATCCTGCTCCTTGGTCTGCATGCCCTGTATTGAATGCTACTATCTGCCTAGTCACTGGAGCTATACTCCAAAATCACCTTGACTTTATGCCGCTTCCTTATCCTTGCCGTCCAATGGGTGTCCAAATCTGGTCAATTTAATCTCACAAATGGCTCCAGTATCTGTTCCCTTTACTCCATTCCCATGGTCAGACCACCAGACGTTGTTCATTTCTTGCCTGGAATATTGTACTGAGCTCCTGGATTGTTTTCTCTTTCCAGTTAGCCCGTGCCTGTTTGGCCTTTCACTTATTGTTAGTTATCTTTCTGAAACAACAATATCACTGAGAAGGTCATTTCAAAGACAGGTAGTATTCAAGACCCAGATATGCAAGTAAGGATTTGCAACTAAGTGTATAGCCTTGGGAGAGAGACGTTTATCTTTAGGCTTCAGTTTCTTCAAGGGCCAATGGAATAAAAATGGTACCCATCTCATAGGATTGTTGTCATAACAGAGCAGTATAATGCACATTAAGCTTTCAAAATAAAATTCATTTTACAAAAATACTCTGCCAAAATCCTTCAAATATGAACTCCTATTAAATTATTATCATCATCATTATCCTCACTATCATGCTGGCTAAACTCCTCAGTGTTGAAAGGGTGAATTATTAACCATCATGAAATAAAAAAAAAGATCTTTATTAAATAAATAAACTAATAAGAAGCAGGTTGATTGCAAGTCAATGCTTGCAATTTGGAACATTTGCTCTTAGAACTCATAGTTGAAACTACTATTTATTCTTCCGTCCACAGTATTTTAATTTGCCATTAGTCCTCTCCCAATGGGCTACACACGAGCCCCTTTTAGCCGTTGACATCCAAAGTAAATTCAACACATGTCAAGAACTTTATGTTTTAAGGTCCATCAATCCAAATATAACTTCCAAATTTGATGAAGTAAACTCAAGTCTTTTGTTGTGGTGAGGTAAGGGGCACTCAGAGCAGTGTATTACTCTGCTGCCTTAAAATCTAAGTTCTTCATTACCATAGTCAAAAAGTTAAGGCACTTCATGATCCAGCTTCACTGTGCGTGTCCAGAGTTATCTCTCTCTACTACCCCAATTCCCCTGCCCAGTGCAAACACACTCTAACATGTCAGCTATACTTGTAAGATCTTATGTTTTCTTAACTTAATGTCTTGCCTTATGAGCCTTATGAGCCCAGAATCCTCTTCTTCCCTTGCTTTGCCTAGTAACACATCGTCTTACTCTCCTAGATCCGCCTTAAATGTTCGTTCTACAATAAAACCATTCCCATGACTGATTTCCCTAACCACCTACAACTTTCTTTTGGACTCCCATGCATCATTTTATTCATCACATACATGAATAAATCACATCACAGCGTAGTTAACTTTATGTATCTGAGTGTCCCCTGGGTAGATCATTAGCTTCTTGAAGGATCACTAATCTTTGTGCAAATAACGTCTGGGATAGCACCTGGTATATAGATATTAACTGGATGTTTGTTGAATGGAATAAATACTGTACTGATGTTTAGTACCTCTTTTATAAATTGACTTGAAGCTACTTCCAACCGAGTCTTCCCAACTAGATTGTCAGTTCCTAGATGGCAAAGACCATGTCTTCTTCTTTGTATTTCTCAGCGGGCCTATAGTATTTTCACCATAGTAGGTGTTCAACTTATTTGGATTAGTGGCTTAATAGCAATTGTTTTGACAATTTGGGGATGTTTAATTGTCAAGGATTTGAACAGATAAATGGGTATACCCAAGGTGAGTGGTACAGGAAAGGTAAAGAAGATAAACGAAATACCTGGTTTCATAATCCACTAACCTGTACAGAGAATGAGGAAACTCTTGGCCCCATTTGGCAGAGTCAGTATATTCCCTTTCTGAGCGTTCAAAACATCTAACTCATGTGCTAGGCCCAGTGGAGGAAATAGGCATAATCTTCCCTTCCTATCCCCCCACCCCAGTAATATACCTTCAAAGACCTTAGCACTTCTATTTCTTCGTCAGATATACAAGTTAGCAATTCAATTTTATGATACACAGGTAATTTCAAAGTAGTTTAATTCAATTTAATATAGACGGGGGAAACCAATGATGCTGCAAGCAAAGAATGTAATTTTTACTGAGTTGGGGTTAATTATTAAGCAATCTGAAGATCTGGATAAAATTAATGCTCTTCTAAGAAAATATGAATTAGCAAGATTTATTCAAGGAGAGTGAAATATGAATAAATGGGCAACCATACAGGCAATTGGAAAAGGCTGCTAAAGATTTATAAATGAAAGAACGTCAGGTACCAGTAATTTTATCTCTACCATAATTATAAGAAATTGTCATTCCTATGTTACTGAAACTATTCCAGGGCACATGAAGTGTTCTGGGGAGTAAAAGAATGAAGTTTCTCAATTAATTTTACGAAGATAGCAAAGATGTGTCACAAAAGAAAAACATAGATCAAACCCATTTATAGAGATAAATGCAAAAATCTTCAAAATAATATTAGAGAATTAAATGAGGCGACTGATTAAACCAAATGAATCATTTCTGCCCAGAACTCAAGAATAGGTCAACATATTTTAAAGGACTAGAGCATGTGACTATTTTGATATTTATGAAAAAGGGATTTAGTAAAATTTAATACCCATTTATAATAACAAATTTAAGTTAACTGAGAGTCAAAAGAAATTTCCCTGATAAAGAGTATATACCTAAACAGATGATAAGCATCAGAATGAAGAAATGAAATCTTAGAAAATTTCCACAGAATCAGAAACATATCAAGGATACCTTCTACATCCATTTGTTCTTTCAGTGATTATAGCCTACCATGTGGTTAGCTCTGGGGTGAACTGAAAACCTCTGCCTTCATGGAGCTTCCATTCTAGACACGAAGACAACAAATAAGATAACTAAATACAATGTATATTAGAAAAAATATATATTAGATGGTGATAAGTACTCAGAAGAAAAATAAAGCCATGAAGGGTTGCAGGAAGTGCTGGAGGGTATAGTGGTTATAGTTTCAGAGGGGTAAGACAAAGAAGGCCTCACAGAGAAGATAGCATTGAAGCAAAGATGTGTAGGAGGTGAGGGAAAATGATCATAGCTATCTGGAGGAAGAAGTCCTGAGAAGAGTGAAGAAAGGCCACGAAGAGGAGCAGAGAGGCTGCGGCAGGACGAACTACAGGAGGAGCTGAAAGAGACTGGGCTAGGGAGACAGTGAGGACAGATCATACAGTGAGTGCCTTGTAATTCATGGAGTGGACTTTGAGGGGAGCTTTTGCAGGGTTTTGAGTAGAGAAGTGACAAGAAAGGAAAAGAAGCATTCGTGTGTTGTACACAGACCACACAGGGTCAAGGGCAGGAGAAGTTAGACCAGCTGGAAGGCTACTGCAGTAAGGCAGGGGAGAGATGGAAGTGGTTTGAACCTAGGGTGGTCACGGTGGAAGTAAGTGATCCAATTCTATCTGAGAGTTTAAGCTGACAGGATTTCCTGATGGACTGGATGTGTGCTATGAGAGAAAGAGAGGAGGGAAGAACCTCCTCCAGATTTTTGGCCATAGCAACCAAAAGAATAGAGGTACCCTAAAAAAGGAAGAAGAAGGGGGAGGAGGAGAATACAGGTACCCTGAGATAGGAAAGAATGAAAGAGAACCAGAATTGGGAGGGAATACTCAGTGTTTAGTTTTGGACATACTAAGATTGAGGTATCTATTAGATTCCAGGGGGTAGACATTGAGAAGGCAGTTGAGTATAGGATTAGGTGGCTTAGAGGCAAGGTCTCTGTTAGACAGATACTTGGGGTCACTGGCATGGAGACAGTATTTAGTCATGAGACTGGATGAACGACTGAAACTAAATAGTACTGGGAGGCATCTGTTGTTTATTGGTGACAAGGGGAAGGAACAAGCAAAAGAGACAGACAAAGAGCAGCCAGAGAGAGAGGAAGAAAACTAGGACAATGGGTGTGCTGTAAACCTAGGAAAGAAAGTATTTCAAGGAGCTAAGGAATAACCTATAGGGTCAAATGTTGCGGATGGAACAAAGAAGATGGAGTCTGGGAACTGCCCACTGGATTCAACAATGTGTTGGTTACCTATGTTGACTGGAGCCATTTGTGGTAAAATGTTGGATTTAAAGAGAAAAATGGGAATAAAGACATTGGAAGCTGTGGACATAAATAAAAGAAGCTTGCTTAAAAGGGAAGGAAAGAAACATGTTGGTAACTAGAAGGAGAATTGGGGTCCAGAAAGATTTTGTTCTAATATATGAGAAATGATAGTTTAATATGGGAGAAATTTTACTGACAATGATCCAGTTGAGGGGAGAGGTTGTTGAGGCATAGCAAAGGACTTCTAGATCATTGCTCATAAGCAGTGAAAGGGATTTAGAGAATAAGAAACGATGCTGACCCTAGCTGGGAACAGGGACAGATTAGTCAAAGAACTGGGAGAAAAGGTAAAGAATGATGGTGCCAGACATAGGTGTGTAGTTTATAGAAATTTATAGAACTCCTCCCCTGATTACTTCTCTTTTTTCAATGAAATATGAAGAAAATTACCAGCTGAGAGTGAGGATGGGGAAGTAGTTTTTGTTAAAGTTTGAGGAGAAGGAAAAGTTATGAAAGAATCATCTGGCTTCCTGGGTAATACAAAGTGAACATTGCTGGGCAGCCCTAAGAGTCTACTACATGTCAGTGATCATGCATTTTGTGAGACTAGACAACAGGAATATATGTTTTTCTCCAGTTCTGTCCAGATGTGCTGGTGCAAAAAAAAAAAAAAAAAAGAGTAGGTGGAGGGCTGTATTTAACCATGTTTATGGCTTAGTTGGATGAGCACAAAAATTGAGAAGGGGGCAAAGGAACTGAAGTTGTATGCAATTATAATAATTGACCAGGATTTAAGCTGAGTAAGAAGGAAAGCGAATACTAGAGGGACATAGATGTGCTGAATTAAAGTTGGCTACAAATTCTTTGCTACTCTGTCTTTTGAGCAGTGGAATTAAACCCCTCCCTCTACCATATTGAACCTGAGCTGGCACGAGTGGTAGAAGTGGAATCCCAGGACTCACGACAGTCCCAGGGAAACTTCTAACCTGTAGTCAGCAACAACTGACTTGGATGTCCAACCCAGTCGAGTGTAAGATGATCACGGCCCTAGTCTACCTACATTTGCCACCGCATCCAAGACCACAAGTGAGAACTGCCCAGCTGAGCCAAATCCAACCAAAGAATTATGAGAGTAAAATTTTGTTTTAGGCCAAAAAATTAGGTATAGTGAGAAGGTGATGGGGTCAATGGATTGTTTATCCCTGTGAGGGTGGAAGGACTGCTGAGGTTGGAGTACTAGAGGAAAAAAATTGGAAAGGTTATGGCTTGGTAGTTGAATTTATGAAACTGATATTATAGAGGGTTTCAGTTATTGGAAATGACAAGGTCTAGAGAGCACCAACCACAGAAATGTAATACTAGTCACAAATGAAATATAAAATGTTCTAGGGGCCACATTTCAAAAAGTAAAAAAATATATTTATATTTACCCTTATAACACATTTTAATTTGGACTAGCCATATTTCAAGTATTTAATAGCCACATGTGGCTAGTGACTACTATGTTGCACAGTGTAGGACTAGAATAAGACCTTGGGGGCCAGGTGGCTGAGTAGGGTGAAAGCAGTAGATAGGATAAGTCAACAATTATGAAAAAAGTAACCTTGGAGAGAATGGGATATAAATATCCTATTAACAACTGCAGGAAAAATTGGTCATTAACTTAAAAAATATATAAAATATGTATGAAGAAAACTATAAAAGCATATTAAAATATTCTAATATTAGATTTTTTTAGGAAATGAAAAAAGCTACCATATTTATGAATGAGAAGCCTAAATATTTTAAACATGTTTTCTTCATGAAATATTTGTCAATTTCTTTCTGTTCTGATAAAAATGTCATTTTGTTAGAGTTTTGTGCATTAATCCTAAGAAGTACACAAAATTAGCAAAAAAGTTTTGAAACAGCAGATGAGAGGAATTTGCTTTGCCAGATATAAATTATGGCATATAAGTAAGGTAATTGATTCTGCTGATACTAGTGCAGTAATAAAGACAGGGCCAACAAAGCAGAAGAGAATACAAAAATAAGCCATGCATGTATGAGCATTTATACTATATGTAGGGGAGAAAAACAACAACAACCAAAAGCCCCTCTTCCTCTATCCTCTTATGTTCAGTAACTAGAGTCTGTAAATTAAACTGACAAATGATAGATGAAGAGGAGAAAAAGTATACAGATTTTATTTGGTGGTAATATTTTAATTATTACATTTATGGAGGCCTTCATAGGAAAGAAGTGAAGACCCAAAGAGGCTTATATACCATTTTAATAAAGGGTGATAAATTTATGGAGAAGATAAAGGAAAGGAGGTTTGGGCTTCTAGGGTTGGGAAATTATGGGAAGGTAAACTCACGGGGGGATCTAATTGAAGATAAGGGTTATTTCAGGAAAGTTTATTTGTACAGACCCACCTCAGTGCTTACTTTTTATCTCCGGTGATATTGGTTGTGTTTCCTCCTCCTGGTATGGGAAAGAGGAGGGGGTAACCTATGCCCTACTTTTAGGCAGATACAGTCAGAGCTTATTTTTATTGCACCTCACAGATATGGTGTGGGTTGTTTTGTTCTGTTTTGTTTTGATTTTTACCAATTGAAGGTTTGTGGCAATTATGCACTGAGCAAGTCTATTGGTGCCATTTTCCAACAGTGTTTGTACATTTTATAACTATGGATCACATTTGCTAATTCTCACAATATTTCAACATTTTCATTATTATGTTTATTATGGTGACCTGTGATCAGCGATCTTTAATGCTACTATTGTAGTTGTTTTAGGATGCCATGAACCACACCATGTAAGACAGCTCACCTAATCGATCAAGGTTGTGTATGTTCTGTTTCACCAACTTGCCATCCCCCATCTCTCTCCCTCTCCTCAAGCCTCCCCATTCCCTGAGACACAACAATATTGAAATTAGGCCAGTTAATAACAGTACAATGGCTTTTAAGTGTTCAAGTGAAAGGAAGAATCACAAAAAAAAAAAAAAAAGAAAGGAAGAATCACACATCTCCCACTTTAAATCCAAAGCTAGAAATGATTAAATTTAGTGAAAAAGGCATGTTGAGAGCTGAGATAGCCCAAAAGTTAGGGCTCTTTTGCCGAATAGTTAGCCAAGCTATAAACACAGAGGAAACGTTCTTAAAGGAAATTAAAAGTGCTACTCCAATGAACACACAAATGATAAGAGAGCAAAACAGCCTTATTGCTGATATGGAGAAAGCTTTAGTGGTCTGGACAGATCAAAAGAGCCACAACATTTCCTTAAACCAAAGCAATAGCCTTTATCTACACAAAACAAGGCAAACAAACATGCACACCTTAACATACCAGCGGCAACCAAGAAATGTTACTGTGGCCTATTGACAGAGGCTGTGTGCACTGCCAGAAAGATCCACAGTAGATTAACCCAGCAGAGTCCAGTAAATGGGGATAGCACACTGGAACGGGGAAAAAGGATTCCAAACATCTGGGGAATTTCAGACTGAACCAAAAGCGAGGGACTCGAGCTCCAGATGGAACTGTCTACCAGTTCAAGCTGACCTACTAAGCCCTGAGCTGGAAAGCCAATTAGATCAGGAGCTCAACCCAAAAGGAACAGAGCTCAGAATTGAAAGAGAATTTACCCACAGCCCTTGGAAGAAAGACAGTGAACTCAAAGGGTTTTCAGGGTATCACACCTGTGTTTCTCACATCCCGGAAGCCATCAGAAGTCTCTATCAGTCCCACTGTCGCCACCAAATCTATTAAACAACAAACATTGAACTGAGTAAATTTAGAGATCAAATTGGCCATATTTTACAATTCATGAATTGGGCAGCATCCCGTTTAGTAATAGAAAAGAACTCGGCCAAGTTGTAGAAAAGGAAAGGTTTTTAAAGGAAAGGGGGTGGAAAAAGAATGCATTGTTTCAGGCAAAGTCACCTTCCTAAGAGGCATGGAAGGTCTCTATCAGGCAGGTTAGCTCACTAGTGCTGATCAGGTAATTCCACGTGTGCTGGTTAAACGTTATATTCCTGGGGGTTTGAAACTACAGTTAAGCTAGGGATTATGTCTTAGCGACATGGGGTTTAGCACAAGTGACTCTATTTTGGATCTGCTGTCTCCTTTTTAACATGTAGTAGTCTTAAAATTGCTAAATCTTTGTTTAAGCCCTGATACTGTAAATGGTACTATTCAAGACACCAAGAAAGGAAAGACCATTTTTGTCCTCAAAAATTGCATCTATCTTGAGAAATAAGAGGAAAAGAGGAACAAGGTCATGCACTGGCTTTACTTAGGAGTGTTATAAAACAAAACAAACTGTCTAAATGTTCTCTGGTCCCACTTCCCCTTCTATGCAATGGAAACATTGTGGATATAATTCCACAATACATGTAATGAATCATTCCATGCAGGCCCACCTACAAATGTGTCCATCTCCTAGGCACCCCCACTCAATACCATCATATAAATGCCCACTTTGGATATAAATGGCCATTTTGGATTTACAAACCGTCTCTCTGCTTTAAGGAATTCTGCAATTATAACTTGTTTGTCTAAACGAGCCTTACCCAAAACTGAAGAGATGAGCTCGTGTCTGGTTGCAGGGCACACAACACAAATTAAAGGCATTTAATAAATAATTATAGTACACGATTTATGATCTTTATCAGCATTAAAACAAAGATTGGTCTCTCCAAATTAGGAAATGCACTCTTAAATAAAACAAATAAAAATTAGCTCTAAGTGATAATGTGCTGTTGTAGAGGCCTCAGTTTCATTTGTTAAGCTGTACACTTACTTCGGTGTCCCTTGGTTGGTTTCTTTTTTTCTTTAAAGAACTTATTTATTAGAGAGAGAGAGAGAGACAGCGAGAGAGGGAACACAAGCAGGGGGAGTGGGAAAAGGAAAAGCAGGCTTCCCGCGAGCACGGAGCCCCAGGCGGGGCTCGATCCCAGGATCCTGGGATCATAACGTGAGCCAAAGGCAGACGCTTAACGACTGAGTCACCCACGCGTCCCACCTCGGTTGTTTTCTAATAAGACTCTAAGACAGCTTCCAACTCTGTAGTTCTGCTTCTAACCGCTGAGGTAGCATCATGCTTAAACACTTAGATTTTAGTTTGAGAAGGTGTAAGCACATTGCGGCTTGCTTTGCTTGCAGTATTGATTTCGGGATATACACATTTCGGGTATCCAAAGCTTCTGCAATCTAGGAAAAGACGTGCTCGGCCATCGATCTCATAATTATTACAAAAAGCTGTGGCAAGTCTCCCACCGTTGATTACTAGATAAGGTAGAGCTAATTAGAAAATAAGATTCAAGCTTCCAGCCAAACTCACCTCCCAAGTCAAAGCCCAGCCAAGTGTAAATGCAGTAAAACATGATTTGCATTGAGCTGGAAGTAGTGACCATGATGGGGGGGGTTGGTGGGGAGGAAATGCACTGTCAGCTAATGTGGACCTCTTCTTTTTTTTTTTTAAATAAAAAGTCGGTTACTAAATTATTCAACATCACAGGCTCTCTACCATTTTGTTTTTGTTTTGTTTTTTTGTCAGACATAGGCCCTAGTAAAACCAATATCTAATTTTACCATTATACCTTATAAAAGGAAACTTGATACCTTTTTTTTTTTTACCCGGGAACTCTTGATTGCAAAGCTCTATTATTTGGTGAGGGGTAGTTTCTAGAAGGCAAAGAGTTAAAGACGTCACTTTAAATGACAAAAGCTACACACTTTACCCCACTTTCAGTCTCTCATCTATTCATCCTTTTCATTGTGAACGATTTCAGCTTTCTAAGCTCTTCAACTACCTGCCCCTAATTTGTATTCCTAGGGAGAGGCCTGGCTGGTTATTTTGCATTTGTGTGCTAATGTTGATGAGCTTCCTTCTCTGGGGGAGGGGAAAGGAGGAAACCACAGAGCTGGATGGGGGTGGGAGTGAAGGTGCAGGCTTTGCCCAGAGAGTCATGCTGAATTTTAACCTTGAATGCCTCTTACAGAGCTTCTGACACAGTCTTCCCGATTTTGAGAAATAGTACACCCTATTCAACTCTTGTGTATACACACATTTGAACCAAATGTTAGCCAAAAGTGAAATATGGATTTAGAAAAATTATGTGGTTATTATAATAACTAAAGGATAATAATATGCAAGCCCTTTCAAGCAAGATGCTTCGATGCTTCAGGAGAGCCCTTATAAGTCACAAAAGAGATAGACTTTACTGTTTTGGGTGGGAAAAAAAGGAAAGAAGGAGAATGGTAAATATTTTATCAAAATAAAGGCAGAGCATTTTTTTCTACATTGTTAATAGACTATGGAAAACAGAAGGTTCACAGAAAATCATTTTAACTAAAATGATATCAGACATCTTTGGAGTTTACAAATATTAATGCCCTAATTTATTTCAACCCACTGTTTCATTGTGTTTCTGAGGGCACATCCATCAGACTAAATGAATTAAATATTTCTGATCTGCTATTTGTAAAGTGAAATAACAGTGTACGCTTATATTTATAATGGAGTAAATAACAGTGCAAAGAAGACAGCTCCACAATGAATAATTAGTACATGTATTCTAGCTTTTAATTCACTCCAAGGGGTGCCGAAACACCCACCAGAGGAGTGGCTGTGACCCATGATGGAGGTGTGTTTACTAATCAGCAAGTTAGGGGAAAATTTCATTTTTCTACCAGCTTTATCCAAATTCAGAATTCTAGTAAGGGCATAGAGTATCACTGCCTTTGCCCGGATCAGTATTGTTAGAGGTTGTTTTGTGTGCCCTTTTTGAAAAAGAGAATCAATCATATCATTCGATATAAAAAACAAAATTTAAGATGCAATCCTGACAATGTTATCTGAGGGAAAGTGCAAAAGAATCTTGGGGTTGGGGGGGGAGACATTAGTTATAGGATATCACAAATTAGTGAACAGAATTCTGGAGTACAGATCAGAAACCAGAGATCAATGTTCAAACTTTACATCTAATAGAGGATCCTCAAATAATCCTTTGACTCTGTGACTTGGCACGTCCTTGAACTCTCTGTCTCAGTGCTTTTATTTCTCAAACTAGGCCAACTGTAAAAGGCAGACTAACAAAAATGTTTTAAAAAGATTTAAATAGCTTTAAAAATATCAAAAAGGGGATTATTGTCTTTCTTCTACTAGTGCAAATAATTATTGGTTGATTTACTCCCATTTCCTCTATAGTTTTACTAATTTAACATAGTAATATTTGCCCTCCATGCTGTGTTTATTTTCATCCGGGGAACATGCTTAATGGACTCATCTTGCAATCCCAGCCAGCTACACACAACAAATACAGTAATTCACAATAAATGAAAACAAATAAAGTTTAGGTCTCAAGTCTCTGGTTAATCTGACATAGTCATCAAAAACACAAGAAAGAAATGTGCTTCTTATCTGATCATCCCAGTGTGCCCTGGGATGAGAGTCTAGGCAAAACTTAAAATGGATTTTCCCTGTCAGATCAAGCCAAGTATCTGGCATGTGGTCCTTTCCTCCACTGAATGAACTAAAAACTGACCATCTTCTTCATTCATTATTTATTCCATTATTTATTCAATAAATACTTGTTAACAAACTTTTGCCAGATAGTATGTCAGGAAGATCTATACTTTTATGGCATTGCAAACAAGTAGAAGAGGCACATATGTCATACTATTACAGACTATGTAATAAGCAAACCAGCAGGTGTGTGTACCCAAGAAACTATGGAAGTTTACAGGATAGATAAGAAGAGAGCAAAAACAAAACAAAGCAAGACTCTGGAGGTGACAGAAAAAGTTTGACGGAGAACATTCTGAAGCTAGCAGCCCAAACATTCCAATATGGAAATTTTGATTCCTGGGAACATACAATCTCCCAAGAATAAAGATATTAGAGAAGCGAGCAAGGATAGAGAATAACTGTTTTCATTGGCATAACTGCTAGATTTGTAAGTGACCATCTGAGAAACAGTTTGCATCATTTGAAGTGCTTTCACGAAAATGAGCTATTTCCTAAGACCTCTCTTGGTCAACATTGAACCAACACAACAAAGTTTGTTCCCATGTACCTTTAAAGCCTCATCCTCAAGGGAATACGGCTATCAGAGAGTGTTTATGGTAAATATCGTGGGTCCTCATATGTGTTGAAGTTACTGTCCTTTAATGAGGAGGAAAACACTTATTTTAAATTACAATTCGAGGTATATTAACAAACAGAACCACCATGTCCAGTGTTTCTGCCTACTTTTCTATCCCCATAGCAAGGTTCCATCTTACATTAACTTTGCTACACAAATTATGGTGACCTTTCAAATATATTCCCACTTCTTTTCTCTTTCCCACTATAGTCTATTCTCCTGCTACCTGCACTGTCTTTAAAAAATAACAAATACAATACTCTCCTCTTCCCAGACCTCAGTGGGATCCCTGCTTTCTATAAATCAATCCCCAATCCCTTTGCATTGATGAGCCTTCCCAGCCTCAACCCACCCGTCGCCCAGCCTCATCTCCCAAACCTCGCCACCAACTGCAAATTCAAGTCCTGTCCTCGCTTATAATCCCTTTTCTTTCAGGACCTGCGACTTGAACAAGTGCTTTTCTTCACTGAAAATGCAGCTGCATTTCCCCCTCTATCACATCACTTTTATGAGGCTTTCCTAACTCCCTCGCCCCAGTTAGCCATGATTTCCTCATACTGCAAACATGACTCTATCAGAAAATTAATTTACAGGATAGCCAATAATACTTGCTTACATGTGAGATTAAAAACAACAAAAAGCCAAAACCATTATCCGGTCTTTGTTCGGGTTCCAGGCACAGAGATTTAAAAACTCTTGGAATTTTATGAGTCTAGGAATGATTTTTGTTATTCATAAGGAGCCCCCTTCGCCATATCTGAGTTTATGCTAATGAAGAGACTCAAGGTGGGTCTTTAGTTTTAAGGGAGCGGCTGACCACAATAGAAAGACCAAGTAGGTGATTCAAAGCCTAGAACTTGCAGCCTTATTTCGAACTCCAGGGAGAGGGGAGGGAATGGAGGTTGCATTCAATCATGTGGCTGGTGACTTGATTAATCATACCTAATGAAACCTTGATAAGAACCCTGGGCATCCAAACTTAGTAGAGCTTCCTGCTTGGTGAACACATGGACGTGCTATGAGAGTACCATGATCCTGCCACACTGTTTACCACAGCAGCTGCTCTATTTCATGTTCCCACTAGCAACATGCATGCTCCAATTGCTCCTCATCTTTGCCAAGTCTTGTTGTTGTTGTTGTTGTTATTTTAATCCTAGCCATTCTAATAGGTGTGAAAAGGTATCTCATCCTAGTTTGTTTTGCATTACCCTGATGATTAATGATGTTGATCATCCTTCCATGTGCTCATTGGCCTTTTGTGTATCTTCTTTGGAAATTGCCTATTCAAATTATTTGCCCATTTTTAAATTGGGTTGTCTTTCTGTTATTGAATTGTGGGAATTCTTTATAGAGTCTAGATATGAAACCCTTATCAGATATATGGTTGACAAATATTTTCTACCTTTCCATGGGTGATCTTTTCACTCTCTTGTCATGTGAACATTTGGTGTTATGTTTAAGAAACTACTACCAAATCCAAGGCCATAAAGATTTGTACCAAAGTTTTCTTCTAAGAGTTTTGCAGTTTTAGTTCTTAAATTTGTTTCTAATTCATTTTGAGTTCATTTTTTGTATGGTATAAAGATCCAACCTCTTTTTAAATTTTTTTTCAGGTGGATATCCAGTTTTCCCAGCACCATTTGTTGAAAAGATTGTTCTTTCCCCCATTAAGTTGTCATCATTGTTGAAAATCAATTGATAATTGAAATGAAGGTTAATTTCTGGGCTCTCAATTCTATTCTATTGGTCTATCTGTTTATCCTTATTCCATTGCCATACTGTTTTGATTACTATAGTTCATAGTAAGTTTAAAAATTGAGAAGTGTGAGCTCTTCAACTTTGTTTTTTGTTTTCAAGATTGTTTTGGTTATTCTGAGTCTGTTGAAATTCCACATGAATTTTAGGATGGATTTTTACATTTCTGCAAAAACAGTCTGGGGATTTTGATAGGTATTGTACTGAATTTGTATATCTCCTTGGATAATATTCCCATCTTAACAATACTAAGCCTTCCAATCCATTCAACACAAGATCTCTTTCCAATATGAATATTCACTTTAATTTCTTTCAGTAATGTTTTCTAGTTTTCAGTGTACTAATCTTGATCCTTCTTGGTTAAATTTATTCCTGAGTATTTTGTTCTTTTTTGATGCTATTGTATATGGAATGTTTTAAAATTTTTCTTTTTGGATTGTTCACCGCTGGTGTATAGAAATGCAAATAATTTTTCATTTGATTTTGTATCCTTTAACTTTGCTGAATTTATTAGCTTTGACTTTTTTGTGTGTGTGGATTCTGTGGGTTTTCCACATGTAAGATTAAGTCATCTACGCACAAAAATAGTTTTACTCCCTTTCCAATTTGCAGGCCTTTCATTTATTTTTCTTGCTTTACTGCTCTGGTATGTGTATAATTTTAAGAATAATTGTTATATCTTCTTGAAGGCTTGCATCTTTTATCAGTATATAATGTCATTCTTTGTCTCTTAAGCTTTTTTTTTTTTTAAAGTAATCTCTACACACAATGTGGGCTCCAACTTACAACCCTGAGATCAAGAGTTGCATGCTCTATCAACTGAGGCAGCCAGGTACCCCATTTGTCTCTTAATCTTTTTGATTTAAAGTCTGTTTCGCCTGATAATAATATAGCCGCTCCTACTCTGCTTCGGTTACTATATGCATGAAATATTTTTTTCCATTCTTTTCTTTTTTTAAAATTTATTTTTTGTATTTTAAAAATTTTTACGTAAGCTCTATGCCCAAAGTGGGGCTTGAACTCAAGACCCTGAGATCAAGAGTCCCTTGCTCCACTGAGTGAGTCAGCCTGGCGCCCCTCCATTCTTTTACTTTCAAACTCTTTGTGTCTTTGTATCTAAAGTGAGTCTCTTAGAAAGAGAAAAATCTTTTTTTAAATGAGATGCCTATTCTGCCAATTTCTGTCTTTTAACTGGAGAGTTTAATATGTATGTCTAAAGTAATTTGCTGATAAGGAAGGGCTTACTTCAACCAGTTATCCATCTTCAGTATGTCTTACATATTTTTTTATTCAATGCCTCTATTAATGACTTTTTTGTGGTTAATTTTTTGAAATGTACAATTTTAATTACTTTCCTTTGTTTTCTGTTTTGTTGTTGTCATTTTCTTAATGATTACCTTGGGAATTACAATTAACATCTTAAATTTATAACAATCTATTTTGACTAATACCAACTTAGTTTCAATAGTATGAAACACTCTAACCTTACATGTCTCTGCCCACTCCCTTTATGTTATTACTGTAACAGATTACATGTTACTATGTTGTATGGCTGTTAACATACATTTATAATCATTGTTTTACACATTTGCCTTTTAAGTCATAAAAGAAAAAAGAGAAGTCACAAAAGTAAAATAATATAGCCTTTTATATTTATCCATCTAGCTATCTTTAACACTGTTCTATATTTTGTCGTATGGCTTCTAATTTTTGTCTGTTATCCTTTCATTTCAGTCTGAAGGACTCTCTTTAGCATTTCTTTTAGGGCAGTCCACTGGTAACAAACTCCTTTAATTTGTTTATCTGAGAATGTCTTAATTTCTCCTTTATTCTTGAAGGATAGTATTGCCAGATACAGAATTCTTGGTTAACAATTTATTTTCTTTCAGTAGTTTAAGTGATATTAGTCCATTGTCTTATGGCCTCCATGATTTCTGATGGAAAATCAGCTGCTAATTTTATTTATGATCCCTTGTATGTGACAAGTCCCTTCTCTCTTGCCACTTTCAAGATTCTCTTTTTGACTTTGTCTTTTAACAATTTGGCTATAATCGATGTCTTGATATGGATCTCTTTGACTTTAATCCTGTTCAGAGTTTGTTCAGTTTTTTGAATGCATAGATTAATGTCTTGCATCACATTTGAGAAATTTCAGCCTTTATTTCTTCAAATATTTTTTCTTCCCCCTTTCCTCTCTTTTTTCCTTCTGAGACTTCCATGATGCATATGTTGGCATATTTGATTGTGTCCTACAGGTTTTGTTCATTTTTCTTTATTCTTTTTCCTTTCTGACTCCTCAGACTGGGTAATTTCAATTTCCTTATCTTCAAGTTTACTAATTCTTCTGCTTGTTCACATCTACTTTCAAACCCCTCTAGTGGATTTTTTATTTCAGCTATTACATTTTTCTGCTCCAGAAGATCTATTTTGTTTCATCTTATGATTTTTATCTCTTCACTGACATTCTCCATTTGTTTAATTATTGTCGCCCTGATTTCGTGTAGTTCTTTGTTCATGGTTTCCTTTAAATTAAGCATATTTAAGACAGTTGACTAGTCTTTGACTAGTAATTCCAATGTCTGAGCTTTCTCAGGGATAGTTTCTGTCAAATTATATTATTTTATTATTATTGTGCATGAGCCATGTTTTCTTGTTTCTTTGTACACACTGATTTTATGTTGAGGACTGGACAGATTGAGTATTAAAATGCAGTAAGTCTGGAAATCGGATTCTCTCCCTCCTCCGAGATTACTTTTGTTCCTTGTTGAGTGCTGTGGTTGTCCATTTGCACAGTGGCTTTTCTTATTCTTGCAAGGTTTCTATTCCTTGTTATATGTGACCACACAACATTTTGTTCCATTATCTCTGTAGTCAGCCTGTGACCTCTTTCCTTAAATATATATATATATATGTATATATATATATATAAGGGTGTATGTGGCTAAATCTTCCAGTAGAATCAGCTGCCAGGAACTTCACTGCAGTCTGAGAGGGACAAGACAAATTTAAGTATTTGGACTTGTTCCCCTGGGGAACTTCCAGATTTTCCCAAAACATACAATCCTAAATATGTGAAAGATAATGTCCTTACTGCCCACTTTAGAATTGGTCAGTTGCTCTAGTATGGGCTGCCATCCCCTTGTCTGAGTGGGGCTGAGGAATGAGGTAGTTAGCTGGTTCATACAAGTCACTCTCTAACAAAGTTCATAGCCTCTCCCTTTATCAAGTACTCCTCTGGTTATTGTAATGTCTGATCAAGTTCCCAAGTTCCAAAATAAGTGATCCTGAGGGGTTTTTTTCCAGTCTAACTTATTATTCTTCTGGTGAAAGGATTAACTTTTGGGGCTCCCTGGTTTGCTGTTTTTCATGACATTGCTCAATGTATAGCATCTTAGATGTACATTTTACCATAATCTTAGGGTGAATAAATCAATTTAATTGGTATACATGGTGTGTGTTTTTGTGTATGTGTTTCTGTGTATTTCCCCAAATACCTTACCTTTTAAATTTCCAACACTTTTTTTTAAAAACTATTTTTAAGTAACCTCTACAACCATCATGGGGCTTGAACTCCCAACTCTAAGATCAAAAGTCACATACTCTACTGACTGAGCCAGCCAGGTACCCCTCTAACACTTTTTATAGACCAATGCATCTGAGAACTTTCAAATCTGTAAGTTTTAGTAAAATTCACAATAAATTCTTCTTGTAAACCCTAAGTGTTATTAATTTGCCTAACCATTAAGTGAAAGAGGTCACTGAACTGGATAGTATAGATATATTTCCCTTTATAAATCTTTCTTCATAAACAGAAGCAATAAGTCTTGTCCTAGTTTTAGTTTGGTTATACTGTGGTTTGAATCAGTCAAATATTAATGCAGTTAAAATATATGTCAATCTTCATACTGATGCAGGCTAAATGATTTTCTGTTTAGCACTCATTAACTATGCAGATCTTATCAGCAATCTGTGGGAATTTTGTAGTGAGTACAAGATTTATTAATTTCTAGATAGCTCTAAACAGATTTATTTGATTTAGAACTGTATATGTGTATTGAAACATATAAGAGATTTTGATAGATTGGGAGCTAGAGTTAGCAAATCTTTATTCAGTACTGTTTGTGTGTTAAAGCAAAAATTTGCCAATGTTTGGCTTATTGTGCCCTTAAACCTTGGGGAGATGATCTTGTATGCTTTAATGTGTGATGTGGAAGGAACAGAGGCAGATATGAAGGAAAATCTGTCTTATAATCATAAACAGGATTGGGCTCAGGTGTTTTAGCAAATGAGAAAGAAGTGGCTTTGAAGTTATAATGACTCACATGTCACCCTGGTTCTTTCATAAAGAATCTGAGACTTCTTATCCCTCATAGCAGCATGTGTTGGAGGACAAAATAGGATATATATATTTACATGTAAACCAATAGTTTGGTTATAAAGCCCTTATTATTTGTTTGCACTATGATAAGGATTGAAAGAAGTTTCATTTTATAGCTCCTGCTGTTCACTCATTTACTCAATTATTCAATCATTCATTAAAAATTTATTAAGAGCCTATTGTGTTTCAGGCATTAGGGATACAAAGATGAATACAATATGGTCCTTGAAACTTCTAAATTAGTTGGGAGCACAAAGTGGCACAAATGAAACAATTAGCTAATATGATAGTATTGAAGGGTGACTTAGAAGTGGTGCCTTTTTATGTATGAGAGCTTAACACCAAAGGAATCTATCCATTATGTAAGCAAAGTCTGAGCTATTTATAAGAGACTAAAAGAGGTGAATGCTTCGGCATTTTCTGGAAAAAAAATAAAATGAAATCTGTCTTGCTCATTAAGCCTAAATTTGCCTGATGCCTTATAGAAGCTACACAAAGAGAAAGGTCCTGGAAAAGAGAGGTGACTGAACAGTATGGAGTCACTGGGAACAGAATTCTCTAACTTGGTTATTTTCATTACAGTATCTCTGAAATCAAGGGAAAATGAATTACCTAATCCTCTCTGTCTTTTCCTGGGCAGGTAGATTCAGTAGCAGCTATTACTCACCATGCCAGGTGCACATACTTATAAATGAAATTATTATACAAGTGTCACGGCTTCATTCTCCTAGCTCATGTGAGTGCATAAGAACCAGGCTTGGTGTGAGGAAGGCTTCCCAAAGGAGAAAGTCCTGATGAGGATAATGGGAAACCAAGTAGGGTGAGCCTGGTGTTCACCTGTGTGGTGGACTGGTATCAGTGTCACTGCCCAGGAAGGGTTTCAAGTTGGGCTAGCCAACTTGTTTAGCCCAAGTAGGGTGACGATAGCATCTACATGGTGATGGTGGTTGGGTGGGGGTGAGGGGTGCAAGTGGGGAAGATTGTCAGCTTGGCGTAAGGTGTAGAGTCCAAGCAAAGTAATGAAGTTTTCCATATGGAGAAAAGGCCTGATGCTGGTTTTGGAGCTGAAGCAGGTGAGGAGGGCTTCTACATGTGGGGGTGTCCTAGAGGGGGTATTATACCCTGATAAGAGGGATTATAGTGGCAATAGGGTTTTTGTTCCATACTGTGTGATTGTTCAAATATATAAACATATGGATAAAGTAAGATAGGTTCTTACTTTCTGACAAGGAAGTTATAGATAATGAAAGGGGAAAATTACAATTAATTCTGTGATGTTGGATTGGAATAGGAGGTATCGGTGTGGACTCATGGATTTCAATGTAGAGAGACATATATAGAAATAAAAATGGATGTTAATGTGTATGTATATCCATACATACATATATTCCCTACTTCTGTGAAAGACCTGAGGATAATAGCTTTCATATACAAGCAATGAATACATCTAGCACCCAAATCTGGGCTTCTAAATATCACTCTCTACACAAAGAAACCAGAGAGCCTTGAAGAAATAGCTGATTCTAGGACCTTTTTTCCAGAAAGCAATTGTACCAGAAGGTAAGGAAGTGATAAAAGAAAAATAATGTTAATATGTCAAATGAATGGATACAGAAGCCAGCCTTCATGACCTCCCATTGGCCAAAATAAAGATAAAAATATGTAATGATAGTAATGGATTATAAGTCATTGAACAAAGTAGAAATCTATAAGATGATACTGATATAATAAATGAGTAAACTGAAAATTTAATGAGGAATAGGACATTTCCTACCTTCAAATAATCTCCCCCACAAAATACTTTTGATTGCAAAGGAACAAAAATAACTTTATAGCAGGAAAATCTGTCCGATACCATCTTGATCAAGAGATTAAAGTGAACATCATTGTATGCTACTAGATAGGTGTAACAAGAAATCAGAATTACTTTGTGATATGCCCATCAAAAATGCATAACTTGAATATAATGAAGAAACAACAGCAAAACAGAAATTGAGGGCTATTCTGCAAAATAAGTGGCCTAGAATTTTCAAGAGTCTTGACAATTAAGCAAAGACTGAGGAACTCTTCCAGAATGAAGATGAAAGAAACATGACATGTAAGTGAAATGTGTAATTCCGAACTGGATCCATTCTCATAAAGGAGATTATTGAGTCAACTGACAAATATTAAATGGTGTCTGAGGATTAGATGGTGCTAATGTACCAAGGTTAACTTCTTATTTTTGATGACTGTATTGTGCTTATGTGAGAAAATGTCTTATTTGTATGAAATATACACCCAGCATTTGGTGGTGATGGGATAGCAGATCAGCTACTAATTCTCAAATAGTTCAGGAAAAAAATTCTTTGTTCTCTACCTGCAACTCTTAAATATGTTTGAAATTCAAAATAAAATCATATTTTACTTTATTAAAAATAAGATCTGGGACTCTGTTGTCAAATTGCCTTGTTTCATATCCCAGCTTCTGCTGTATGAGCTTGGTTAAATCCTATAAACTCTCTGAGCTGTTGTTGCTTCCTCTGGGAAAGGGGTATCATAATAGTAACTTCTTAAAAGGGTCATTTTAAAATTTCAGTGAAAAAGGACTTCACATCGTTTCTGGTTCTTAGGAATTATTTTTCTTCATTAGAGGTTATTTTCCTTAGTTTTATGGAATAAAATAAAGGGCTTAATTGGTTCATGTATAATTCACTACAAATTAGAACACATGTAGAGTTCAATTTTTCATATTAAAGGGTGAAGCATTATGCATTCTTTAGTCACTTAATAAAGAATCTTATCTTTTATCTTCGATTTTGGATCCAAGATATGTTTTGGTTAGAATCCATCAGATGAATAATATAATTTAGTTTAACCATATTATAGTTTCATGTACTTTAAATGCCTCTATAATAACAATGTTGGATGCCACCAAGTTCACACACACCTTTACTGTCAGAAATATTCAAGCATTGTGGATGTCACAGTGGCAGAAACTATGTTCAAATCAACAACAAGAGATGACAAAATAAATTTTCATATTTATAAGTTTACACTGGCAATTGAGAAAATTCAACATACTAAAGAAGAGGAAAGACATCTTTGGGTTTTGTTTTTGTTTTGTTTTGCTGCCTGACAAATTACCACAAACCTGGCCTAAAATAAAATCCATTTATTACCTCACAGTGCTATAGATACAGATTTGGGCTTGTATCAATGGGCTTGGCTCGATTCTTTGCTCAGGGTATCATAAGGCTGAAATCACAGTTTTCTCCTGTATGGGATCCTGATTTGGAGGCTCTGGGGGAAAATTCCCTTCTAAGCTTGTTTAGATTGTTGGTGAAATCTCGTTCCTAGCGAATATAGATAGACCTGAGGTTCCTGTTTCTTTGATGGCTATTGTCTGGAAATCACCCTGAGCTCCTCTGGACCACCCACCTCCCTTCTTATGTAGCTCCTTCCATTTTCAGACAAACCTTGGTGGGTCAAGTCCTTTACACTTTGAATCTCTCTTATTTTCTCTTCTGCCACATCTAAAGAAAGTCCTTCTCTTTTAAAGGGCTTCTACGGTTAGATCAGGCCAACCTGGATAATCTTTTTTTTTTAGGCCAATGGTGCCATATAACATAACACAATCATGGGAGAGACATAACATCACATTCACAGGCTCCAGTGACTATGGTGTGGAATCTTGAGGACCATCCCTACAAATTCAGCCTACTGACAGAATTTATTCTGATTAAGGTCTACATACATGAGGGAAAACAAATAATGCATTATTCTGTAAGATGATACTTAATTTTTCACCAGCAATTTAGAGGCATATTTTTTTGACATGTTGGCAGCATAGGTATATATACATAAACAATAAGTGGAAAAAACTGAACCAAATAGGAAGAGAATCTTCCTCAACATTATTTCTCTTGTATATCAGTACGACATAAGTAATTTCGAGGACATTTGAAATTATACACTCTGCATATATATATATATATATATATATATATATATATGCTTCTACAGACAATACAAGATTATTTCAACTTTAACTTAGAAATTTAGGTTTAGTTAAAACAGAACTACACAGTATTAAATATTTAATGTCTTTATTTCACATCTTCTCTGGTTCCCATTCTTAACTGTCAAATTGGCTAATTATTACCTATATGGATATAAAAGTCAGTGGAGAAAAAGAAAGATGGTTTACTGGAAGAGG
Organism: Eumetopias jubatus; assembly: GCF_037043125.1. NCBI lineage: Eukaryota > Metazoa > Chordata > Mammalia > Carnivora > Otariidae > Eumetopias > Eumetopias jubatus. The sequence goes on along the minus strand of NW_028274809.1, from coordinate 166,744,295 downwards.
CTTTTAGATGATTCTAGAGTTACTGTCATCACAGTTGTCCATACCAAATTTGTCTTTGTTGCCAAAGTTGTCTTTGTTGTCTTTGTTTTCTAATGTTTCAAAATATTTCAGAGAATTGTATATTAGAAAGTGGAAAATGGTAACTCACCCAGGCAATTACAGATGCATGAAGCAGCATAAGCAGTGGTCCTTAATATAAACAATAACCAGCATGTCTAGGGGCTTTCATGCACACACCCCCAGGAGCGCCTGAACCTGGCCAGCCCCTCCCCCATGGTACTATAGCTCAGAGGCTTGGCTTAGGTGGGGTTGGAAATGCCCTAGAATGGCTCTTTGTTGATTTTCCCTCGTGCTAGAGCCTAGTGTTGCTGTGAAGCAAAGTGCTATTGAATTTGTTCACTCAGGCAGAACACTCAACAGGAAGGAAGGAAGCAGCCATTCTTTCTGGTCCTATTGTCTGACCACCCGGCTTAAGCAATCAAACAGCTCTGTGGCCATAGCTGGATGCTTACAAGCCTGTCTTGGGTTTTTTTTTTTTTCTTTTACCCCTGGTGGGCACTGGGGAAGGGGGGCAGGGATGGATAGAAACTGGCTCTTTATGGTTTTCACTTATTCTTGATGATTTGATGACATCTTTTCATGACTCACTCTCAGGTACCCATTTTCTAACAGCAAAGTTTGAAAAGAGTCAGAGTGATGAGTGTATGTTTTGGAAGTGGAGTAAAGATAGCAATATAATGGGCTTTCTCTACGGATGTATTCTGAAAATGGAAAGAAGTAAACATTTTACATCACTAATATATTTTGAGATTAGTCATCTTTTTGAGATTAGTCATCATTTTTGAATAAGTTTTCAATGTGCTGCCAACTTTATGTCTTTAGACAAGTCATTTGTCCTCTGTACTTCAGTTTTGTTTTCCTTTTTAATTAATAGAATAAGGATAACAACCTAACCTTGCTTATTTCACAAGGATAGTATAATAATCAAATGTGTGAAGAAGTGCTTAGAAATATATTGCATTATCCTAAAATACAACATTAGGATTCTCCTGAAGAAAAGAATGCTGCAATTAAAATAAATAACCAAGATGAGGAAGAAAACTTAATAACTTAAGAGCAACTGAATAAAAATAATAAATTTCGTCATTGACATATGTGTTTCTAAATTATTGACAGTTACCTTTAAAGTTTGAAAAGTTTCTCCCAAAACCGATAGCCTTGGGATTACATAAGGAAGTGGTTAGTAGAAATCTACACTTGGCAGCATACTTCTATGCATAATTCTCAATTTCTAAGTGCAGTTTTAAAATGCATTAGAAGGCCAAAACTTCATATGATTATTCTTCTTTTACATATGAATTTTAGGGGAAATGAAAATTTAAAAATCAAATACAATTTGAAGAGTAATTATAGTTAAATTTCATGAGGGAAATGGTGCCTTCATTAACATGAGCTTTAAATTTAATTTCTTTTTTTTATAAGAATCCTAAGTAACTATAATGATTATAGTTATTCAGAAGTCATGAAGAGTTTAAATTACCCTGGGTTATTTGGGGACTTTCTGATAGTTTCCGAGGAAACCATTCCATAATCTCTCAGAAGTAATCACTTTTAACATTAAATGGGGAGAATGGCAGTGGCTTTTGAGGAGTGAGGCAGTCATCAAGACTGGATGATATCCTCTAAGGAACACAGTTGAGGAAATATTCTCATTTGATTTGGATGGATTTTTCCCTTTTAGGGGCCAAATGTCAGGGGAAATCTGTGGCTAGCTTGTTAGTCTAGAATCGGAGGGTCTAGAACAGAGTTCAGAAGGGCACAATGAGGTAGTACCTGCTGATTTTGATACCTCCCCTCTTTGATTTGCCACTTCTATAAGATGGGCAATGATGCCAGGCTTTCTTGACTATGCCCACTATTCTTTACATTATCAATTTATTATTTGGCACCATCCATGTAATTTTCTCAAGTAGAAGTCAAAGGCAGGTGTTTAGGAAAAAAAACAGAGAACCCTTGAGTGGAGAATCTGTTTTACCTGCTCCTTAAGGATATCTGGGCTATCAGAACAGTGAAGGGAGCTCATTGAGACTGACAGTGTTATAGAGATTAAGAGACTAGTAATTCCTCAAATGTAGGTTAAACGGCTTAGATATTCCCTTGTGCTATGATTTATAAGGGGGCTTGGAGAACATCCAACTCTCCAAAACCTATTTACCCAGTTAACCCAGTGTCAAAACTTGATCATTTTGAGGTTAGTCACTTGGGTTATCATTCCTCTGGGTTAGGGTCACTTCGTTTTTTAGAATGAATTTGTTTTTCCAGGCTCTCTTTCTTAGGGGTGAGTTGATGTGAAAACACCAAAGCCTGCAGAGTGATGAAAGAAAGTTGCACTGAAAAAGGAGAAAAGTTACCAGAGAGAAGAGAGAGGCATTGGAAAAGAGATTTTTTTTAAGTAGTTTCCATGCCAGACGAACCACCCCGAAATCGAGTCACATGCTCTACTGACCAAACCCAACATGCACTGCAAGAGGTTTCTTTAAGATGCATTACAATGTACCTGGAGAGGCACAAATTGATTCTAAGTAACTTGCCCACCAGAACAAAGTGTAATATATTATTTTAAATATTTTATTTATTTATTTTGACAGAGAGAGAGAGACAGCAAGAGAGGGAACACAAGCAGGGGGAGTGGGAGATGGAGAAGCAGGCCTCCCGCTGAGCAGGGAGCCCAATGTGGGGCTCGATCCCAGGACGCTGGGATCATGACCTGAGCCAAAAGCAGACGCTTAATGACTGAGCCACCCAGGCGCCCCCCAAAGTATAAAATTTTTTAAAGGAAATAAAAAAGCTACCATATAAAATTCACAATATCCAGAATTCAACATCAACCACAAAAATCACTATGCATACAAAGAAGTAGACAAATGTGACCTACAGCCAGGAAAAAAAATGGGCAATAGAAAGAGACCCCAAATGGCAGACATAGTAGAATTAACAAAGGATATTAAAGCGGCTCAAGGATTGGAAAGGAAAGCACAAGCATAATGGCTGAGTAATATTGCATTATCTCTCTCTGTCTCTCTATCTTTGTCCATTCATCTATCCATAGACATCTGGGTGGCTTCCACAGTTTGGCTATTGTAACGTTGCAAAAAACACAGGCGTGCATGTATCGCTTTGAGTTAGTGTTTTTGTATTTTTTGGGTAAATACCCAGTAGTGTGATTACTGGGTAGTAGCATAGTCCTATTTTTAGTTTTTGAGGATCCTCTATATTGTTTTCCCTAGTAGCTGCACCAGTTTGCATTCCTACCAATAGTACATAAGCATTCCTTTTTCTCCATATCCTTACCAACACTTCTTGTTTCTTGGGCTTTTGATTATAGCCATTCTGAGAGATGTGAGGTGATATCTCATTGTGGTTTTGATTTGTATTTCCCTGACAAATGTGATATTGAGCATCTTTTCATGTCTGTTGGCCATCTGGATGTCTTCTTTGGAGAAATGTCTGCTCGTATCTTCTGCCCATTTTTAATTGGGTTATCTGTTTGTTTATTTTCCAGTACTGACTTGTATAAGTTCTTTATATATTTTGGATACTAACCCTTTATTGAGTATGTCATTTGCAAATATATTCTCCCATTCAGTAGGTTGTGTTTTAGTTTTGTTGACTGTTTCCTTTGCTGTGTAGAACCTTTTTTTTTTTTTTTATGTAGCCTCAATAGTTTATTTTTGCTTTTGTTTCCCTTGCCTCAGGAGACATATCTAGAAAAATGATATTATGGCCAATGTCTGTGCTCTCTTCTAGGATTTTTATAGTTTCAGGTCTCACATTTGGGTCCTTAATCCATTTTGAGTTTATTTTTGTGTATGGTGAAGAAAGTGGTCCAGTTTCATTCTTTTGCTTGTAGCTGTCCAGTTTTCCCGACACCATTTGTTAAAGAGATTTTTTTCCCATTGCATATTCTTGTCTTCGTGTCTTCTTGTGGGTTTATTTCTGGTCTCTCTATTCTGTTCTATTGATCTATGTGTCTATTTTTGTGCCACTACCATGCTGTTTTCATTACTACAGCTTTGTAGTATAACTTGAAATTTGGGATTGGGATACCTCCAGGTTTGTTCTTCTTTTTCAAGATTGCTTTGGCTATTTAGGGTCTTTTGTGGTTCCATATAAATTTTAGGATTGTTTGTTCCAGTTCTGTCAAAGATGCTATTTGTATTTTGATGGGCATTACATTTAAATCTGTAGATTGCTTTGGGTAATATGGACATTTTAACAATATTTGTTCTTCCAATCCGTGAGAATGAAATATCTTTCCATTTGTTTGTGTCATCTTCAATTTCTTTGATCAGTTTTTTATAGTTTTCAGAGTACAGGTCTTTCACCTCTTTGGTTAAGTCTATTCCTAGGTATTATATTATTTTTGGTGCAGTTGTAAATGGGATTGTTTTCTTAATTTCTTTTTCTGTTACTTCATTATTAATGTATAGAAATTCAACAGATTTCTGTATATTGATTTTGTATCCTGCAACCTTACTGAATTCATTTATCAGGTCTTGTAATTTTCTTGGTGGGGTCTTTAGAGTTTTCTATATATAGTATCATGTCATCTGTAAAGAATAAAAGCTTTACTTCTTCTTTACCAATCTGGATGCCTTTTATTTCTTTCTCTTGTCTGATTGCTGTGGCTAGGACTTCCAGTACTATGTTGAATAAAAGTGGTGAGAGTGCATATCCTTGTCTTGTTCCTGATCTTAGGGGAAAGTCTTTCAGTTTTTCACCAATGAGTATGATGTTAGCTATGGGTTTTTTTATATATGGCCTTTATTATGCTGAGGTATGTTCACTCTAAATCTACTTTTGAGTTGTTTTTTGTTTTTTTTTTTTAATCATGAATAGATGTTATACTTTGTCAAATGATTTTTCTGCATCTATTGAAATGATCATGTGTTTTTTATCTTTTCTCTTGTTGATGTGATGTATCATGTTGATTGATATGTGAATATTAAGCCACACTTGCATCTCAGGAATAAATCCCACTTGATCATGGTGAATGATTTCTTTAATGTATTGTTGGATTCAGTTTGCTAATATTTTGCTGAGGATTTTTGCATCTATGTTCATCAGAGATATTGGCCTGCAGTTCTCTTATTCTGGAGTGTCTTTATCTTGTTTTTGTATCAGGGTCATGCTGGCCTCATAGAATGAATTCAGAAGCTTTCCTTCCTCTTCTATTTTATTTATTTTTTAATAGTTTGAGAAGAATAGGTATTAGCTCCTCTTTAAATGTTTTGTAGAATTCATTTGTGAAGCCATCTGTTCCTGGACTTTCTATTGTTGGGAACTTTTTGATTACTGATTTGATTTGATTGCTGGTAATCAGTCTGTTCCAATTTTCTGTTTCTTCTTGATTCAGTTTTGGGAGTTTATATATTTCTAGGAATTTATCCATTTCTTCTAGGTTGTCCAATTTGTTGGCATACAATTTTTCATAATATTCTCTTATAATCCTTTGTATTTCTGTGATGTCAGTTGTTATTTCTCCTCTTTCATTTCTGATTTTGTTTGAGTCCTCCCTCTCCCCCCACCTCTCACTCTTTGGGTAAATCTGGCTGAAGGTTTATGAATTTTGTTGATCTTTCCAAGAATCAGCTCCTGGTTTCATTGATCTGTTCTATTGTTTTTGTTTGTTTGTTTGTTTTGGGTTTTTTTTTAGGTCTATTGCATTTATTTCTGCTCTAATATTTATTATATCCTTCTTTCTACTGATTTGGGTTTTGTTTGTTGTTCTTTTTCTAGCTCTTTCTGGTTTAAGATTATGTTGTTTATTTGAGATTTTTCTTGCTTCTTGAGGTAGGCCTCTATTGCTATGAACTTCCCTCTTAGAACTGCTTTTGCTGCATCCCAAAGATTTTGGACCATTGTAGTTTCATTTGTCTCCATGTATTTTTTTAAAGGTTTTTATTTTTATTTATTTGTCAGAGATTGAGAGAGCACAAGTAGGAGTGGCAGGCAGAGGGAGAAGCAGGCTCCCTGCTGAGTGGGGAGCCTGATGCAGGATTTGATTCCAGGATCCTGGGATCATGACCTGAGTCAAAGGCAGCTGCTTAACCAACTGAGCCACCCAGGCATCCCTGTCTCCATGTATTTTTTTATTTCCTTTTTGATTTTTTGGTTGATCCACTCATTGTTTAGTAGCACGTTATTTAATTCCATGTATTTGTGTTCTTTCCAGATTTTTTCTTGTGGTTGATTTCTAGTTTCATAGCATTATGGTCAGAAAATCTGTATAGTATGAATTTGTTGAGACTTGTTTTGTGGCCTAATATGTGATCTGTTTTGGAGAATGTCCCATGTGCACTCAAAAGGAATGTTTATTTTGCTGTTTTAGAATGGAATGTTCTGAATCCATCTGGTTAGATCCATCTGGTCCAACATGTCATTCAAAGCCACTGTTTTCTTTTTGATTTTCTGTTTGCATGATGTATCCACTGATGTAAGTGAGGTGTTAAAGTTCCCTATTATTATTGTTAAACTATCAATTATTTCTTTTTTTTTAAATATTTTATTTATTTAGAGTGCACACCACTGGGGGAGGGGCAGAAGGAGAGGGAGAGAGAACATCTCAAGCAGATTCCACGATGAGTGTGGAGCCTGATGTAGGGCTCAGTCTCACAACCCTGAGATCATGACCCGAGCTAAAATCAAGAGTTGGGTGCTTAACCAACTGAGCCACCCAGGCACCCCTTGATTACTTCCTTTATGTTTGTTATTAGCTGCCTGATGTATTTGGGTGCTCCCATATTGGGTCCATAAATATTTACAATTGTTATATCTTCATATTGGATCGTTCCCTTTAGGATTACATAAAGTCCTTCTTTGTCTCTTGTTACAGTCTTTGTTTTAAAGTCTATTTTGTGGGGTGCCTGGGTGGCTTAGTTGTTAAGTGTCTGCCTTTGACTGAGGTCATGATCCCAGGGTCCTGGGATCGAGCCCTGCATCGGGCTCCCTGCTCAGCGGGAAGCCTGCTTCTCCCTCTCCCACTCCCCCTGCTTGTATTCCTGCTCTATCTCTCTGTCAAATAAATAAATAAAATCTTTTTTTAAAAAAAGTCTATTTTGTCCCTTACAAATATTACTACCTGGCTTTCTTTTCACTTCCATTTGCATGATAAATGTTTTTCCATCCTTTCAGTTTCAATCTGCATGTGTCTTTAGATCTGAAATGAGTCTCTTGTAAGCAGCATATAGATGGGTGTTGCTTTTTTTAACCATATACCCTATGTCTTTTGACTGGAGCATTTTAATTCAAAGTAATTGCTGATAGATATGTTACTTGTTTTATAGTTGTTCTGTTCCTTTCTTCTCTTGTGCTCTTCTCTCATGGTTTGTTAGTTTTCTTTAGTGATATATTTGGATTCCTTTCTCTTTACTTTTTGCATATCTATTACTTTTTGATTTGTGGTTACCATTACATTTTTATTTAACATGTTTTGCATATAACAGTCTATATTAAGTTAATGGTCGCTGAAGTTTGAATTCATACATTACTCCTCCCCCCCATGTTTTAGGTATATGGTGTTCTACTTTACACCCATTAATTGTGAATCCCTTGACTGATTTTTATAGATATATTCAGTTTTACTACTTTTGTGCTTCCTACTTTTCTTACTCCTACTATATGGTCTTTCCTTTCCACTCAAAGAGTCCCCTTTAACATTTCTTTTAGGGCTGGTTTAGTGGTGATGAATTCCTTTAACTTTGGTTTGTCTGGGAAACTCTTTATTTCTCTTTCTATTCTGATTGATAGTCTTGCTGGATAGAGCAGTCTTGGCTGTAGGGTTTTTCTCTCAGCACTTTAAATATATGATGCCACTCCCTTCTGGCCTTCAAAGTTCCTGCTGAAAAATCAGCTGATAGCCTTATGGAGTTTCCCTTGTATGTAACTGTTTTCTTTTCTCTTGCTGCTTTTAAAATTCTCTTTATCACTACTTTTTGCCATTTTAATTACTGTGTGTCTTGGTGGGAACTGCCTTGGGTTGATTTTATTGGGGGCTTTCTGTGCCTCCTGGATCTGGATTTCTGTCTCCCTCCTCAAATTCAGGAAGCTTTCATTTAGTGTTTCTTCAAATAAATTTTCTGTTCCCCCCTCTCTCTCTTCTCCTTCTGGGATCCCTGTAATGTAAATGTTATTAGGCTTGATGGTGTTGCTGTGTTCCCTAAGTCTATTTTCATTTATTATTATTATTTTTTCTCTTTTATGTTCAAGTTGGTTCCTTTCTATTACTCTGTCCTCCCAGGTCACTGATTCATTCTTCTGCTTCCTCTAGTCTGTTGTTTATTCTATCTAGTGTGTTTTAAATTTCAGTTATTTTGGTCTTCATCTCTGATTGTTTCCTTTTTATCTTTTCTATCTAATTGTTAAGGGTCTCACTAATGTTTTCCACTCTTTTCTCAAGTCCAGTCAGTATCTTTATGACCGTTACTTTAAATTCTCTATTAGACATACTTATTTCCCTATCATTAAGGTCTCTTGCCATGATTTTTTCCTGTTCTTTCATTTGGAACATATTCTTTTATATCTTCATTTTGTCTTACTCTCTGTGTCTGTTTCTATGTGTTAGGAAAGTCAGCTTTGACTCCTGTTTTTGAAAGTAGTGCCCTACAGTGAATTGTTCCCTGTTCTCCAGACCTGGTACTTCAGGGGTATCTCCTATGTGTGCTGTGTGCACCCTTCTGTTGTGACTGAGCTGCTTCTACCTTCACTCCAGTTGTCTGCAGTGGTCTTTCTTTGCCTGTTGTGGGCATGGTTTTGTCCCTATGTTGTTAGTGGGCCAATCTAGTGCCACCCTGGGCTTGAGTTGAGTCAGACCAGGCATTTGCCAGAGATGCAGTAGCACCAAACTGCAGGTGCTTTCCCTGTGTTGTACCCTGAGAGCTTTCATTGGTCAGTGCAGCCTGCAGTCAGACCAGCTGTCTGTTCTGCACCCACTACTGGGGCTACAATCAAAGTGGTGTGTGTAGTTATCTTCCCCTCTCCCTGGGTCAGGAGTCACTTTAGAGTGGTGTTGTTCCCTGTCAGGGCTGCTTACACACTGCCAGGCTTGTGGCATCACTTTGGATGGGCTCTGGTCAAGAGCATATTGGAGGGGGTAGTACCACAGGAGAACGTGTGGGTGGGGTGCACAGTTAGCAAATTAGGCACAGCACTAGTTCCTGCAGGTGTCTGTGTGCCTAGGCTGAGAGAGAGGGGAGAGAAATGGTGCCTGTCAACTCCTTTGTTCTTGGAGAAGTCTCCCAGTGATCCCTGGTCACCTACCACAAGCTCTGAGATTAGTTAACAAATCATCCTGTATACCCCGGGTGTTTTTCAAACTGCTGCTTCTGTGCTGTATCTCTGTGGGGCTGTTGTGCTATCTCTTTAAGCATGGGGACTTCACCCTCTTGGCTGTCCCAGAGCCAAGCTCACTGATTTTTAAAGTTCCAGGTGTTAAGCCCATCTGATTGTAATAATTCCAGAATCTAGGGGATGCCTAGGTGGCTCAGTTACTTAAGCAACTGACTCTTGATTTCAGCTCATGTCATGATCTCAGAGTCTTGGGATCAAGTCCTGCATCAGGCTCCACACTCAGCAGGGAGTCTGTTTGAGGATTCTCTCTGTCCTTGTCCCTCTGCCCCTGCCCCTGCTCATGCTTGCTCACTCTCTCTAAAATAAATGAATAAATGATAAAATAAATTAATTCAAGAAATTAGGACCCTCTTCTTTTCAAAGCCAAATGTTCTGGGGATTTTTCCTCCCTGTGGAGGTTCCCTGTGCCTGGGGTCCTGATGCAAGGGTGTTTTTCTCTCCCCATTCTGTGCCCACAGTGTCCCTCCCTTCCATGGACAGTATTGCTGGTCTTTTTAGCTACCAACTGTCTCTGCCCTTCCTACTCTCTTTGATGTGGCCTCTTCTCTACATTTAGCTGTGGAGAGTCTATTCTGCCAGTCTTCATTTCACTATCTGGGTTATTTACACAAATATGGATGTTACCTAGTTGCATCCCTGGGTCAGGTTGAGTTTAAGGTCCTCCTACTCCACCATCTTCCCCTGAAGTTCTGAATGCTCTTTTAATATATATATTTTAAAATATATATATATGATTTTGGGGGGGGGGTTTGCTGAGTACAGTACACTTTATTGATGGTACATGACAAGATGGGGCTCCTCAAGCTCCTCCCCTTCTTCAGGGGGACTGGGATAGAAACTGCGGAGGACAGGAGATTCTCAGCGTGTTGGGGGATGAGTTGAGGCAAGGACTCTCCAGCACCTGAGGGCCTCTCTCTTCCTCTTGTTCTCGCTGGGGCTGGTGGTCCAGGGGGCTCTTACTCCTTGGAGGCCATGTGGACCAAAGTGTCCACCACCTGGTTGCTGTAGTTCAATTCATCGTGATACCAGGAAATGCGTTTGACAATGTGGTCATTGAGAGCAATGCCAGCCCCAGCATCAAAGGTGGAAGAGTGGGTGTCACTGTTAAAGTTACAGGAGACAACCTGGTTCTCAGTGTAGCCTAGGATGCCCTTGAGGGGGCCCTCCGATGCCTGCTTCACCACCTTCTTGATGTCATTCTACTTGGCAGCTTTCTCCAGGCAATAGGTCAGATCTACAACTGACACATTGGGGGGAGGGACATGGAAGGCCATGCCAGTGAGCTTCCCATTCAGCTCAGGGATGACCTTGCTTACAGCTTTGGCAGTGCCAGTATAGAAGCAAGGATGATGCTCTAGGCAGCCCTTCAGCCAACACGCCACAGCCTCACAGAGGGGCCATCCATGGTCTTCTGGGTGGCAGTGATGGCATGGACTGTGGTCATGATGCTGAAGTTGTCATGGATGACCTTGGTCAGAGGTGCCAAGCAGATCGTGGTGCAGGATGCATTGCTGACAATCTTGAGGGAGTTGTCACACTTCTCATGGTTCATGCCCATTACAAACATGGTGCATCAGCAGAAGGGGCAGAGATGATGATCCTCTTGGCCCCACACTTCAAGTGAGCCTCAGCCTTCTCCATGGTAGTGAAGACCCCAGTGGACTCCACAACATACTCAGCACCAGAATCATCCCATCTGATGTTGGTGGGATCTCAGTTCTGGAAGATGGAGATGGGCTTTCCATTGATGAAAAGTTTCCTGTCCTCAGCCTTGACTGTGCCATGGAATTTGCCATGGGTGGAATCATACTCGAATATGTAGACCATGTAGTTGAGGTCGATGAAGGGGTCACTGATGGCGACAATATCAACTTTGCCAGAGTTAAGACAGCCCTGGTGACTAGGCACCCAGTACGGCCAAATCCATTTACTCTGGCCTTCACCATCCTGTCTCAGGGGTGCAGCTGGCACTGCACCAGAAGATGTAGCTGTCTGTCCAATGGGGAGGAGTGAAGAGCCCTAACATGATTCTTAAAGTTAAATGAAATATGCAGAGCCCTCTGCTACAGCACTGAATCAAATCTCTTTCTCTCTAGTGACAGTTGAAATATTTCAAGAGTTGTTTTGTTTAAGCTGCAAAACTCTAGTTTTCTCATCTGTACCCTCCCATTATCGCCCTCTACATGCACAAAATGTCAATGTTCCTTAAAAGAATGCATTGAGGACTGGATGTAGTGATTTGGATAGGATTTTTCTATTGTGCCAAGGACAGCAAACATCCTCCTCTGTGGATGTGGAGACCACAGATCAATTCAGCAGCCCAATTGAGGGCAATTTGTGAATCTCTTATGACTTGGCAATTCCATTTCTATTGAATTGTTCTTTACAGCCACTTTGCACATGATTCACAGGAAGCCTGTTTTCAACTTATAAAACTCTTAATACGAATTGCCTTCATCTTCCATTTCTGTTCCAAAATAGAAAGAATTTAAAAAATAGAAAAAATTAAATACTTTTAGCTATTTCTCCATATTAGTTAGCTTCACGCCTTCTACCCTAAGCAAAACTCTTGCTGGGGGCAGAAATAAATTAAAATTAAATAAATTAGATTAAAACATTGGATTGGCTGCTTTAACAGAGTTAAAAAAGAAAGAGTCTGTCTGCCCGCATATCCAGTTGCCTCCCTCATGTAAAACCCCAAAATGGTGGGTAGTTCAGGGGAATAAAGTGTTCTGATCCGTGAAGTCATATAAACATCCTTTGACCTCCAGTAGTAACTTGTTACAATAATCTCTTCACTGGCACTCTAACATCTCTCATCTCCTTGACTTTTTACTATGCTCCCTTCTTCTATCCCCATTATTAGCGACTTTCTACAAACAATTTCTGTGCTCTGGCCCCCATGTTGCAGAGCAATGCTGGAAAGTTATGAGAAAGTGTTGACTGATCTGTCAAAATTCCTTTTCTGCTTCTAAAAATCTTTTATTAATAGTTTCTCTTCTATGTCTATAATTTCCTGTTTTATACCTCTCCTTTAACCTTTTTTTAATTTATACATTTTATTTATTTATTTTTAAATTTAAATTCAATTAATTAACATATAATGCATTATTAGTTTCAGAGGTAGAGGTGATTCATCAGTCTTATATAATACCCAGTGCTCATTACATCACGTGCCCTCCTTAATATCCATCACCCAGTTACCCCATCCCCCACACCCTCCCCTCCAGCAACCCTCATTTTGTTTCCTATGATTACGAGTCTCTCATGGTTTGTCTCCCTCTCTGTCTTCAACTTGTTTTATTTTTTCCTCTCTTCCCCTATGATCTTCTGTTTTCTTTCTTAAATTCCACATACCTGTCCTATAACCTTTTAGTCTACAATCCTGTTCTTTACCCTGTTGGCTGTCACTGAACATGTGTAATTTGTACCTATTTCTGAAATTCCAATGATTTTCAAATTTTGTTCCTCCTTAACTTTTCCCTTTCCAACTTCCAGTCTGCCAATCCATTGAATGTTTTTACTAATTAAGGAGATACCATAATTTTTTCTACTCTTCCTCCCACACACTTGCATATAGATATACAGAGACTACAACACTGAACAGGATATTCCACTAATGGAGGATAGTTGGAAAAAAGACAGGCGGGGGCAAGGGGCCCCCGTCCTAAGAGGAAACTACACTTAAAAGGAAAAAGACCCCATCTTGTTATTCTATACTACCCCGAAAATAGCCCTCTACCCTTTCCCATGTAAACAACTACCTGATAGATAGATGAGCATGTCAACCAAAACCTTATTGGGTGATTAGGCGCATGGAGGGTTAATTGATTAAAACAGCCCACCAACAATCTCATAAAAACCCTTAGATTTAAACAGCTGATTCCCTTGCCTTGTTTTGGGACACTGAAGGGCCACCCGGCTCCAAAACTCCAGGTAGGATTGGCTGAGGCCTCTGTTACAACTCTCCCCTGGTTCCATTTCTCCTTTTGCTGGGCCCTGATTTCTTCACTCTGACAAGTGTTTTTCTCTCATGTCCTTTCCAACAAACCTCCTACATGCAGATATATACCTTAGAATCTGTTATCTTGAGAATGCAGCCTAAAACAAATATTGAGTTACAATCCTAACCAGGTGAGAAATACACATTCCTTTGCTGATATAATCATTTGAGAAACGACAATTTTGCCATAATTCAATTTTGACAGCTGGAAAAACTAGATTAGATTTTATTTTTAAGAATCACCACCATTAATTTACTCACTTATTCATTTGCTCCTCTAATACTTGCTGACTACCTCCACGTGCCAGACTCTGTGCCAGGAAAATAGCCAAATAAATGAGAAAGTCTAAAGCTGCTTATTAAATAATAATATATTAGTATTCTTCCAGAAGAAACTATATACAGTAGTTTCCTCCAAGTTTAATGCTGCCAAAGTAGCTATAGTTATTTGTTTCTCCTAATTCCACAGGGGATAGAATCTTCCATTAAAGTCATCTGCTGTTAGAAAACTCTATCAAGGATATATAATCTAGACAAACCTAGGGAGAGACAAAATCATAAACACAAAGGACAATAATTATTAGAGTACTACTTATTACATATTTTTTCATTGTTATCACCAGAGCTAAATTTGGACATCATATAATTTTATTCTGGTATCAGGAAAAGGAAGAAAATGATTTCTTGTTTTTGTATAATGTATACATATTAAAAATACTTGGTTATGACAAATTTCAAACATACACAAAAAGTGATAGGGAAACATAAGCAATCTTCCTATAACTTTCAACCATCTTCCTTTGTGGCCAATCTTGTTTCGTCTATACCCATATCTGTTTCCCCTCCTCTCATATTATTTTGACGCAAATCTTAGCCATTGTATCTTTACATCTGTGTTTCAGTATATCTCTGTAAAAGCTAAGGACTCTTAAACCCAACGTTCAGAATAAAGTTATCGGTCTGTAGAAGTAAGATATAGTGAGAGGATTGCTAAGGAATTGCCCAGAAGAGTTAGAAATTTTCCACATCCAATCAACATGTTCTTAATGAATGAGAATTGTAGGTATTGAGTGCCAAGAGGTAGCAGGTATGCTGGTGCTTATGTCAGCCCCTGTGAGAACTTTGGCTACTACTTGTAGCAAGATAGGAAGATAAGATGGTTTTAAGCAGAGCAGGGATAGAATATTACTCTCATAATTTTAAAAGAATTCCTCTGGTTGCTACTGTGTTGAAAATGGACTGTAGAAGTTCTAGAGCAGGAACAGAGAGACCAGTTAGGATGAAGTTTCTCATAATTTATTGTGCATATAAATCACAGAGGATCTTGTTAAAATGCAGATTATGTTTTACTAGATCAAGAATGAGGATTGAGATTCTGCATTTTTTTTTTTTTTAAGATTTTATTTATTTGCGAGAGAGAGAATGAGAGATAGCACGAGAGGGAAGAGGGTTGGAGGGAGAAGCAGACTCCTTGCCGAGCAGGGAGCCCGATGTGGGACTCGATCCCGGGACTCCAGGATCATGACCTGAGCCGAAGGCAGTCGCTTAACCAACGAGCCACCCAGGCGCCCTGAGATTCTGCATTTCTAACAAGCTTCCCGGTGATGCCCATGCCTGTGGTATACACACTAAACGTTGTTTAGCGAGCAGTTAGAAGATTATTACAGACATCCAAGCGTTAGATAATGTGGCTCAAAGTGGTAGAGGTGGAAAGTAGTAGGGTTGTAAGAAATGATAGGATGGTAGGTTTATTTTTAAAATGTAACTAAGAGGATTCCCTGGTGGTTTGGTTATGAGGCATGAAAAAAGACAAGTCAAAGCTCATTCCGAAGTTTTTAGCTTGAGACAACTGGAGGGGTGGGGAACATGGAGGAGGAGCGTTTTGGCAGGAAATCAGAAATAGGATTTTTGACATTTTAATCTTGAGATACCTGTTAAATCCACAAATGATGAAGATGAGTTGGTGATTGGATACATGAGTCTGAAGTTCAGGGAAGTGGTTCAGAGTGCAACTGAAATTTGTGGGTTTATATACAGTATTTAATGTCATGAGAATGCAGATCAGTTAGAGAATGAGTGCAGATAGAAAAAAAAGAGATTCTAGGAATGAGCCTTGGGACCATCTGACATTTAGGGGTTGGAAAGATGAAGATAAACTAGCAAAAGAAACTAAGAAAATGCAGCCCCAACTTAGGAGAACCAAGATAGCGTGTGTCGTGGAAAATAGTGATGAAAGTGAAATCAGCAAGACTACAGTGATACTAACAAATATAACATCATTAGGCACAGATACAGGATGCCCCATAAACTTACATTTAATCTTGAGCATTTTAAATTGAAATTGAAATTTCAGGTCATGAAGCTGTCTCAGAAACAGTCTGGAAGGAGGGACTATGTACTTTATAAAGCTGACATAGTATCTATATAGCATATCATCTGTACTGAATTAGTCAATTCACTGAAACAACTAGACTTCAGTAAATAATTGGCTTGCATTTTCTTCTTATCTTGAAGAGACTGTTTACATTAAATAGTTATTTTGGCATTGTGCATAACTTAAAAATAAAACATATTTGTCCCATCAGGAAACATGTAACCTTTTATTGTTGGGTACTACATGATGTTTTAGTACTAATCACCTGGGATCTCTCTTGAATTCTACTGTGTGATCTTTGTCTCATCATCTGCCTCAGTTTCCTCACTAATAGGAGAAATTAATCCTTATTTTACCTAGGTCACAGAGTTGTTATAACAATGACATAAGATAATAGGCTTCTATGGAGATATCAATATTACAGAAATAGTATATGTTTATGGAAATAATAGTAATAAAAGAATCTCCTTTACCCAGCTTCTCAGTTGAGGTGATTCCTAAGTTTATCTTATGAAATCTGTATTCTTTCCAATGTTATATGAAGGGCTCACAGGTGACTATCTTGAAGTTCTTTTACCATTACTTAATCATCTTGACTCATATGAACGCTAATTTCACATGGTGCAAGCTAATTCTTCAGAGTTTTTGATAGTAGGAAAGAGAAGATATTTGATATTTTAGAGTCAGCTGTTTTTTTCCCATCATATGTCTAACATAACAAATAAGAATATTTCTGTTGAGTCCTAAATGGGAAGACTCCATGTTTCTTTTCCATATCCAGAAACAAACTCTTTCCACTCCTGCCCCTGAATCAATAAAATTCCATTTTAGGGCTCAGGATTTATCATAGGAAGATGGAAAATGAAAGAAGGAAAAGGTGAGAAGAAGCATCATAAAGGCATTTCTCCCTCCCTTTTTCTTCCTTCCTTGCTCATCACCTCTCTTCCAACCTTTTCTTAAAACAAGCAAAATTAGCTTTATGTGTTCCAGACTAACAATGGGAAGTTGCAAGAAATAACTGGTGTATCAGTCAGAAAGAGCTAGGTTATGTGCAGCAACAAACAAGTCTCCAAATTCCTGTAAGTCCACAGAAAACATTTCCCTCCCATAATTATTCTACATGTTTAAACTGTTCTTCAGGGGGCCTTTACTCATGGTAATCACTCTGGGATTCAGGTTAGTGAAAATACCATCCTAAGAGTTTCCATGATTATTAAGGCAGTGAAAGGGACACTGAGAGTCATACATTTTTTGAAAATTTTTTTTGGAAAAAAATCATAAATTTTTTTCATGGAAATAACAGAGACTACTTTTGCACACATTTCTTTGACTAAAGAAGTCATTCATTTGTTCCTAACTTACCATGTGCCAAGAAGGATGAGCATTAGATGGCCCATTTGTGACCACCACTACTATTTGGTGAAGGAGTGGGGTGATAATAATAGTTCTTATCTCATAGATAATTGTGAGGATTTATATTAACATGTAAGCATAGAGTAAGCTCTATTATATGAATTAAAATAAAAAAAATCATACAATAAATTTTTTTTTACAGAACTAACAACTTACATGGAGACCATGATTGGCTAATATATTCTCTGGGAGACTTGTGTGTTAAAAAAAAAAAAAAGGCAGGTTTTTCTCAGTGCATTTCTTTTGCCCTGAATTATCTCAATAATTTCTTAACTCCCCATTTTACGTAAGGAGTTCTTTCTAAAGCAAGGTTGTGGTTTGCTAAGTAGCCAATCATTTGGACAGTAAAGTAGACAATTCAAGCCATTGCATTAAGTAGGGTAGCTGGAAATCTGCAGGCCTGGCTGGACTGATGAGAGTGAAGATAAAAACTTTTATGCATCTGCACTTGATGGGTTAGATTGCTCTGTCTGGACCCTCTTGTCTTGCAATTTCCTTCTAATTAGATCCTTTTTTCCAGGTTATGCTTACCTGATGCACATGAAAAATAATGTGATCACAAAATATTCAAATACTAGAAAGGCCTGTTGTTTTTCTAAACTATATGAAATCTGGAAGGGGATTCAGGCATATTATAAACATGGTGATTTGTAAAAGCAAGCTAGAAAATAATAATTTTAACACATATAAAATCAAAGATGAATATAACTAGATGTAGAAAACCAATAAGAGTCTGAGGGTAATAGAATTTTGCTACATCAAGAAGGGAAAAACTATATTCTCAGGAAGTAAATATTTTTATTAGGTATTTTTTCCCCAAAACCTAAATAAGTTTATAGTAATGTATTTTATTCCCAGAAATTAATAAAAATAAATCACACAATTCCCAGAAAACACAGTTTAAAAGTTGCCTTTACAGAAAGGAAATACTCTATTAGCAATTATTGCCAAAAGAAGAATTCATTTCCTTGAATGAGAAATAAAACTGGGAAGTCAAAAAACTGATTTTTCTTTTTTAGATAAGGAGTATTTCTAACCATTCTTTGAAAGGCTTGAAGAGCTTATGAAATTAAAAATTTAACTTTTTTAAACAGAAGAGATCATTCTTTTTATTGTGCAGAGTTCTTAAATGATGGTAAGATTGGAAAAGAAGGTCAAATAGAGAACAAATATCATTTCACAGATATAATTTTTTATTACCAAAAATGAATGGATGGTCTGATTTAAATTCTTTCAGAAGAATGCCCTTTGAAAGACGTACATACAGCTGCTACTGGTCTGTATGAAGCTCCCCTTTTGAATCAGAGAAAACTTTATTGTCCTCAAGATGGTGGTTTTTTTTCCCTAATAGCCCTTTTATTTTTTCCTTGCAATTGAAGATGCTAATTATTATAAGCCAATACACTCAGATTTTTATAAAAGCAGACATTCTCAGTTCTAAATTCAAATCATATTGTGAAGAAGCATCCTTTTACTCATTTTTCTCCTACTTGTCCTCCCTCTGCCCCTTATTCTATTTCCAATTCCTTTATTATTCACAGATCTTTTCATAGATTTCCGTCCTTCAGAAGATTATGGTCTTCCAATGTTAAACCACTTAAATCTGTCCTTCTAATGGAAATGCTTTTTTTCAGTGGTTAAGAAGCACATTGCTCCTGACACGACTGAGTCTAAATTTCCTCCCTTTTTCTTTTATGTAGCTTTTATTTTTCTCACTGTCCATGTTTTTCTCCAAATGCCATTTTATGGTTTTCTTTCATAATAACGATGCCAATATTATAATACCTGTTATTTATATGATATTTTACAGCTTTATAAAGCACTTGCATTTCTTTGGTTTATTTATTACAATTTCCTTCTTCTAAATGTATTTGTTAAAACTTTTTTCATGTGGAAAATGAGTCATAAATGAAGCATAATATTTTAGTAGACCATCTCTTGCCAGAAATAGTTTTCTTTAAACTACTTTCAGAATTATATTAATCCTGGAGTTTAAATCATTTCTGAAATATATTAATCCTAGAATTTAAAGCCATGAAGCATGAACTGTTATCATAATTTTTCATCCTAAAGTTACTTTAGATAATGGTATGTTTGTCTCCTTTTTCTTTTTTTCCTACAGGCTGACTATTGGGGATATCACCAGTTTCAGTTTGGAAGAACAATGCCAAGATGTTAGCTTTAAAAGATAAGCATTTCTTGGGGGATATCTCTGGCTATACATATGTGATGGTCACACACTGTATCTATTTTAAAGTGAATGTTAAAATTATGAATGGAATGTTAGTATTTTTTTTATTCCATCAGGGTTATCTTCTTAGTGCTAAAGAGTACTATCTTTTTATTGAGGAAAAATAAACATAAAAAAATTTCTTAGAGAAACAAATCACTATAATTTTCATTGTGAAAGCAGAAAAAAGTAAATTTTAGTTTGTCCAAAATAGTGAACACAGCTTGTGATATTTCTTTTATTTTAGGAGAGGAGGAGAACATATTCATAGCTGAAATTTGTTACACTGAAATCTCTCTTCAGACACTTGAGATACTGTCTCTACTATTAGAGTTAGTGGGAGGTGGAATTAGCCATGATGATGTGTTGGCTGCCGAATAGCACTTTTATTATCATTTTTCTAAGCATTTTCTCTTACTTTATCCTCCTAAGGATTTTCTGAGATATGCACTGTGTAAGAAATTATGCTTAACCTTAGCAGCTTAAACCATTTATTATCTCAGAATTCCTGAGGGTCTGCAATCTGGAAGCAGCTTTTCTAAGAAGGAGAAGAGGCATCATCATCTAATAACCTAATCTCAGAAGGAACATACTATCACTTCTGTTGAATGCTGTTGGTCAGAGACCTGCCCTGGCATGATATGACAGGGGGCTCTATATGGGTGGGAACTCCAATAGGTGAAGATCACTGGAGGTCGTCTGGGAGTCTGGCTACCACAAAAAGCAATCAGACATTATAAAGATAAACCACCTGCGGCCCTGGGAAGCAATTGCCTTGTTGTAGATCATACACATAATTTTATGGCTTTGACTGTAGCAATAAATTTTCTACATGAGAAGCTCATGTTCTTCACAAGATCCCCCCCCCCCCAATAATCATTGGTTTCTACATCATGATAAAAAGGTACCAGTTAAAAAATTAAGTTACTGGATTCCATGAGACTTTTTTAAATTTCTGACTGGCTGGTTTTTGAAACAAAGTGAGGTCTGCTGTACATGTGCCATTCTTCCCAGTCAGACATTGAGCTAGGACACCATTTAGATAGAAAATGTAATACCTCCTGTTTAATGTTGGATCACACTCTCCTCCTTAGTTTCATTTTATACATGAGCCAAGCCAGAAATTGTACGATTGGAAGGTTGTGACTGCAAAGGCCCTTTATGTCATGAGCGCAGAGATATTTAAGTTATACGAGAGAGCAATGTGAATGGTGTCTTTAAGGGAGCTTAAATGTGGTTAATGTTTTTACCTACAAAGCAGTAAGTGAAAAAATACGTAGTTATTATCAGGAGAACTTTCTGAATCGTTCAGTGAAGCCATTAAAGAACAAGCTCATATAAATAGGAACTGACTGTAATCAAATTGATCATTTACATTTCCATCATAAGACTGCTATGGGCAACACACTGGCTTAGTCACTGTACTTCCTGCTAATTATTGTTTATACCTAGCATGGCACTCTGAAATTGAATATTTACCTCTCTCAACAGCTCCCATTCCTCAGTACCTGTGACCCATGTTTGATGATTCCTAACATTGAAAGGATTTTCACGTATCTGTATTCCTTGTCATTTTTGTGCATGCATTCACTCATCTGATAGATGCAAAGCAAATGCACTGTGCCAGGCATAGGGCTAGATGAGAGGAGACAAAGAGAAGGCAGACCAGTTCCCTCCTCTCTGTGGGAGATATTCCTGAAGAAATAATTATAGAAAAATTTACTGGATTATAATTTAAAAAAATTGTATGTCAGAAGAAGACCAAGGGTTGCAACATTGTACAAGGAGGGGGTTCTGACTTAATGTGCATGGGGGGAGAGCATTTGACCCAGTCTTCCCTGAAGAGGTTTTATAATGGCCAGAACCTTACTTGCGGATCGATGCAGGCAGACACTCAGGTATGTTTAAGGTTGATTTTTTGACATGCAATTAATTTAAGTGGGAATTCTACAGCCAAGTGCAAAGTTACAGATATTATGTTGCTATCCTTTGAACATTACTGTAAGTGATTAAGCATTGGCCAACTGTTCAACAAAAACAGGTAAAAATAAATTAATATACTTTGTTATTATAATTAATGTACTTATTTATTGATTTCATAAACTTTTGTTAAATATTGTCTCACAGTAGCAAGAGAATGAGCCTTGGAATCTGAGAGATCTGGGGTTGAATCTTCATTTTGGCATTACTGTTTTGGGGAAGAACCCTCTTTGAGACTTAGTCTATTCATCTGTAAAATGGAGACAACAATACATACTTTGAGAGTTGTTGAGATATCATAAAGTATAGTTGATCCTTAGACAACATGGGTTTGAATTGCATGGATCCACTTACATGTGGATTTTTTTTTTTTATAAATACAGTAGAGCACTGTAAATGCATTTTCTCTTCTTTCTGATTTTCTTTTTTAAGATTTTATTTATTTATTTGAGAGAGTGAGAGAGAGAGCAGGAGAAGAGGGAGGGTCAAAGGAGAAGCAGACACCCTGCAGAGCGGGGAGCCTATTCTGGGGCTCAGTCCTGGGATTCTGGGAACATGACCCAAGCCAAAGGCAGACACTTACCCGACTCAGCCACCCAAGTGCCCCCTTTCTGGTTTTCTTAATAACATTTTCTTTCCTCCAGCTTACTTTAATGAAAATAACATTTTCTTTCCTCCAGCTTTCTTTCCTCCATACTTACCTTATGTAACACATATAATATACAAAGTATGTGCCAGTCAGCTTGTCATGTTACTGATAAGTCTTCCAGTCAACAATAAGCTACTAGCAGTTGAATTTTTAGGGAGTCAAAAGTTATACACAGATTTTCAACTGCACGGGGCTTGGTGCCACAACCCCTGCACTGTTTGAGTAAACTGTGTTTACCAACAGCTGGGGCATTGCTGGTCCTCAATACATGGTAGCTATCATCATCATTATTATTGCTATTATTATTTACCAGGGTGAAAAATAAACCAGATAAACTTGAACCATAGTGCTTGTGCCATAATTCAATTGTGGAACTGCCATTAAAGTTTCAGGATCTTAATACAGAATTCTAGAACTACATTTGTAATTATCACTATCCCAGAATACTGGACTACTGTGTGCTCTGTACAGAATGTGGTAATATATTCTAATTCAATAATTAGAGGTATTGAAGAACCACAGGTTGTGCATAAAAGAACAGGAAATGACTAAATAGCCTTGATTTTGGAAACTTGTATTTATGGTTATGCTAATGTATGTAATTAGAAACTACTTAGTGAAACCAAGAGCAGTGGGACTTGGTGGGGAGAAGGAGGTGGAGGCTTTAAGAACACTGTCAGCCCTGCTACAAATCTTGGCCTAGTGTTGGTGGCAGACAGTGAAAGGTGGTAAGCAGAGGTGTGGTGTGGGCAGATTGTGTTTTAGGTGGCACGCTGAGGGGGAGGGAGGGAGGGGTGGTGGAAGATGGAAGATGGCCTGAATGAGAAGCAGAGGAGCTGGTGATAGATGCCTTAATGGGCTAGGTGAAATGTGCTGAGGAAGTGAACTGGTGAGAAGATTACAAAGCATTATTCTAATTATTATTTTATTATTTTAATAATAGCTAGCAATGGCAGTGGCCTGAACCGAGGCAGAAGTAAAATGAATTTCAGGAGACAAAACTGGAAGGTTTGGATGAATTGGATGGAATAAAGTAAGGAGGATGTTCAAGGAAATGGATGACTCGGACATAGCAATGGTATTGACAGAGAAACAAGGGCAGCTTTGGAAAAATACATTTCAAGGGTAAATGTCAGCCAGACCTGTTGATTAAGTGGAAGGGTGGAGGCAAATGAAAGACTCATGGAGACTCCTTTTGAGCAACGGAGTGTATTTAGAAGGGAAGTTTATAATCTCTGCTTTAATCCAATCTGTTGACTTTGAAATGCTTATGGGACAGCCAGGTGATTTTAACGGGTAGATGCTGGATAATGTACATCAGTCCTGAAGACAGAAGTCCGGAGGATATAAGCGGATACGTGACAGCTGACCATATGTGAAGGACATCTCTTACGAAGCATTGATTGAGTGGGAAAGCAGTGTACCCTTAACTTCTCTGGTACCCTTATTTATCAAGTCTGTTTGCTCACCAAGAAACATCTTTCAAATGGGTGCCCTTTATTACCTTATCCCATCCCAGGATCCTGATTCAGGCCTTTGGCTCTCTCCATCTCAGAGATCCTCCTGAAAACATTATCTGCCCCCAGTTTCCTCCTTTAGTGCCATTAGAATTGTCTTTCTGTAATGACAATCTGTGTGATCATCTAATTTGGTGAGTAAAGCCTGGTAATGCTTCTTCACTGAGTACAGAGCTTACGCCCAACTTTGCAACATGACAATACAGGCTCATCTCATTCGACACCTTCCCATGTGCTCAAGTTCTCACCAAACTTAACAGCATCTCCTGCACGCATCATGTATGCTGAGTATGCAGTAGTATCATGAGCTACTACTCGGCCTTCAAGGTTCACTCAGATGCCATTCTGTGCTGCTCTGACCTTTTTTTTCCCTGACTCCGGAACACTCATCCCATTCCCAATTCAGCCATGTATGTGTATGTGCACATCTACATCTGTGTTCACATTTTTGTGAGCCCTTCAAAGATAATTGCGTTATCTTTTTCATCTTGCTGGCCCATTGCTGGCCCATAAAAATCATCCAGCACTTCCGTGAACTTTAAACATAATTGAAGCTTAAGTTGTAACTGGTGATTTTAAGTATTATTAACTATGTCCAGAAAAAAAAAAAAGTCTCCTAGAACAGCATTAGGCACTTTTAGTTCCCTTATTATATTAGCTAAATAGGAAAACAGTTTTTCCTAATTATCTCAGGGCCTTCTATCTTTGACAGGATCAAATATAGGGGTGCCTGGGTGGCTCAGCTGGTTAAGCGTCTGACTCTTGATTTTGGCTCAGGTCCTGATCTGGGGTTCCTGGGATCAGGCCATTGTCAGGCTTCATGTTCAGCGGGGAGTCTAATTCAGGATTCTCTCTCTCTCTCTCTCTCTCTCTCTCCCTCTGTCCCTCTCCCCGCTCGCACAGGCTCTCCCTCTCTCTCTCTCCAAAATAAATAAATGAACCTTTAAAAAAAATAAAAGGATCAAATGCTGAATAAGTTGGTATATATGTACACACACACATAAATTTCATAGAAAATTAACACAACGATTCAACAAATGAAAATAGCCTTTACAAAATAACTTATCACCTTCTCTGGTTATAAAAACTGTACATACTCACTGTAGAAAAAATAGAAATGATGTAGTTCTAGCCCTACTTCTCTCCCTCTTCCTTCAGGCTTAGGGATGGGAAGAGCTCCTGTCTGTTGCTAACTAAAACAAACAACCTTCTCTCACCTTTATCATTAGAACTTGATTACATTACACAGTTTAGTGTACCATTTCTGTCCTTCTGGAATGCAGACTGATAGACCCCATCGTTCCTCTCAGTTATCCCAATAGAACTCCAACTTGGTTTATGCTTCCACCCTTCTGCCTCCAGTTCATGTGACCCAGGAAAAGATGACCTCCATCTTCAGCTCCAGGGTGAGATCCTTACTGGTATAGGTCATCACCCCTTACTAGAAATGAGCCTGGGAAACCAGGCTTAAAATAATCAGGGTACCTGATGACTGCCATCATGCCACACTGGCTGGGCATAGAGCTTAAGGTATTCCCAGTCATACGGCAGGGAGAAGTTTTATTTCATGGCTGAGGAGGCACTTTTATCTCCTATCTCCTCTGCTGAACCTGAACAAAGGAGATGGCTCTCCTAGTTTTGGCTGGCAGCTATTTTGCAACCACCAAGGGAACCAGCCTGAGGATGAAACTCACCCCAAAAAGAAGGCCAAGATAAAACTGAAGATCTGATTGCACCAGACCTGGAGCCTGGTTTACTTCTAGATTCCTGTCCCATTAGATAAGGTGTTTCTTATTTTTAAAGCCCACTTGAGGAAATTCCTGATTCTTGCAGCACAGAATTTCCGAACTGCTATGATTTTGCAATAGCTAATATTTATCGAGTGCTTACTATTTGACATGCACAGTATGGAGCACAATAAACCACAAGGTAGGGGCTATTATTGGCCCTATTGTACACATGAGGAAGCTAAGGCTTCAAAAATTTCATTAATTAGTCTTGGTCACATAACTATTAAGTGCTTCAGTTGTAATCCAAACCTGGGTTTGTCGGACTACAGCCTTCATCCTTTAGCGCATGGTACTCTGTTTGACATGCGCTCACTTTTAGACAACTACAGCATGACCATACCTCAGTAACTCACTTCCAAGCAACTGAGGCATTGCCAGAAGATTCACCTCCAGATTACCTCACATTCTGATAACAGAGAGAAGACATGTGGAGATACAGAGTTCAGTGTCAGGCACAGGGTAACAGTAAAGAAATGCATGGTTAAAACTCAAGCAAGGGGGACAATCTAAAGGTGAGATTACTGTTCACCGAGGTGATGACCACAGTAATTTATAGAAATCATGCAAATGCATTGGGAAAACAATCAGTTTTGAATGAAGTTCTAGGGCCCATGCCAAGGAAATGATTTGTAGATGATCTTACTTGGTGAGAATATGCCAATATCATATTTTCAATACAAGTTTTAAATAAAGTTTGAGATTATAAAGTGCAATCAGGACACAGATTAAAATCTGACTAAACCAAATCAAAGTCTTGTATTTTCTTGACCTTCCTTTTAGCATCAATACATATGGGAGCTGAATTGAATTTCCAATCATGTCTGAATTACACCTTCAGACTTTGTTTCACCAGTCTTGCCTCCTCCAACAATAATTTGTATTTGCTCATAAACATAGATCTCTTGGTTCTGATTGAAATTTTTTTTTTTTTTTTTAAGTGTTGGAAGGAGAAAACATTGGCCTCAATCTAGCATTTGTCTGGGGCTGCTGCTTAAGTGGTATGACTGACTCAGATGAAGCAGCCTCACGTAGGCACTCTGACACAGAGAATTTCAGAGCCAAGTCTAATGACAGCATTTACTCTTAATATGGATGATGTGAGAACAGAAACGTAATGTTTATTAGCAGCCCTTATGAAAACAGTAGCTAAAAGAAAGAGCAAAGAAGATGAAAACGGGAAGTACTCAGCAGAGAGCTCCCATTTTTCTTGTGAAATTAATTCACATTATAGGGTGTGCTGCCTTGAATGAATTTCCTTCCTTTTACACTCCCACTTAGCTTTCCTTTAAGTGTCAAATGAAGCGGGTGGTGGAAAATGCGGTGCACCAGTCATTTTGACATTCCTTTGCAAATTAGTCAGGCTTTGATAGTACAGGTCGGCTCTACCAAGCAGGGGGGCTTTCAGCTTTGGGAATCTGGCAGGAGTTCAAGAGCAACGTGTTGCTTTGAACTCACTTGTTAGCCGTGCAAAATAAACACCATCCACCTTGCAATAAAAAAGCATCAGCAGGAGAAAAAAGAGAACATTCTAAACCCCTCCCTTGAGACTTCAAAACCCTCACTGGGGCTGCTAAATTAGGACAGGAAAAATAAGGCCTGCTTGTGAAAAGAAAGGAGGGGAAAAGAACTATCCTTCAACAAACACACACAAAAATTACAATCACTGAGAACTAATTATGTTTTCATGATCACAACTGCATTGAGAGTCTGAAAGCTCATGGACGCATCCTGATGCTGCTATAAAATGTTTCCTGGCTAATTATTTGCCAGTACAACTGTTCACTTCCTGTGGTGGATTTATGCTAAATCCTGTTATTAGTCTTGCTCTGCAATTGCCATTGTCTATGACTAGAAGCAAGGCTGAAAGGCTACAGTCAGCCTTTTATTACACAACATTGAATGGAGATTTGACCCAATGTCCAACCACTTCCCCCCTTTGGTTTTTATGTGAGCTCGCTGAGCCTTTTCCTATAAATCACAGGGTTCCAATGAACTTTTACTCTTTTTTTCTCTCCTTTCAACTCTACTACTTTGTGTGTGTGAGTGCGCACTTTAAAAATAAACCATGCCATTTCTTTTTCTCTTTAACAGTAGTTAAAACCTTTCATCGTACACAATTTCTACAGTTCTTGCTCCAAAAAGATATATGAAACCCATTTTTGATGACTTGATTGAGGTCAGTGCTTGAGATGGGGAGTGGTAAAAATAAGTAAGACATAGCAATCGTTAAGATAATTTACACTTTACCAAGGATATACTCATAAATAAATGTACTATGCAAACTATCACAACTATAGTAAAATGAAAAACTATAGTAGCTATTTAAAAAATGAAATTCTTTCAGTAGAAATCCAACTAAACATTTTCTAGAATATTTGATATGATGGGCATTATAAGCAAATTGGATTACACCTTAAATACAAATTCTCCTTCAAATAAAATTAATACAAGTATTGTGAATGATCTAAGAGAAACTTTTGCAAAGATAGTTTGTCCTTTTTTTTTTTTTTTGGTTTGTACTATTCTAAATCTCCAAGATACAAATGTAGTATTCTTGATTTGTGGTGCTACTATATTCAAGAATTTAACCACTATATTCAAAAGCTATTCTCAGATTTAGAAATCAAATATTAAAGATTTATGGAAACTGTAGATTTTGAAGAGCAAAGTAGATTATGAGGAGAAAGGTTAGAATGATTACAAAGGCTTGATTTTCAGGTTATTTACTCCATTTTCTCCTCAGTTTTTAATGGTTGCATGCACATCTTCATTATTCACTCTTTCTTTAAAAATTGTTGTCAAAATTACATCTGCAAGAATTCACAGGAGTAATCCTTGTCAGGCTTTAAGATTTTCTCAGAGATCTTTTCTAATAATTCATTTAGATGATGTTAAACACTTTGAGAATCTATCTGCATTGCAAATACCCTTTGTCCCTGAAATTATGTTAGAAAAGTTCATCCAGAGCCACATATGTTCTGTCCAGATTTTTTCTTTTTCATTATAAAGTACTGTAGGCAACCAAAAACAGGCACTGGTTAAATAAATTATACCATAACCAAACTATGGGATACACATTGCCATTAAAAAGAAGAGGAGGAGGAGAGAGAGAAAGGAAGGAAGGAAGGAAGGAAGGAAGGAACAGAGAAAGACAGGGGTGGGTCTATAATGTGTGAAAAGATGACCATGATCACTTTTGAATGAAAAGAGTTAAGTAGCAAATAATATGTATAGAAAAATGTCATTAAAAAAACAAAACCCCATATAAATGTTTGTATACACAGAAGAAATCTGGAGAGTTCTGTACCAGCTCATGAGCAGGCCGTTTCCAAGGACACAGTAAAGGACATAAGGAGGCCATTGTCACTATTTGCCTAATAGAACCTGGTGGTATTTGCTTTTTTCCAAAAGGCACTGTTCATTTAGTAATTTTTAAAAATAATAATAATTAAAGGCAGAGCAGAACAACAAAAAGAAAATGTGCTCTAGACCCACACACCTTTGATTTGTGCTGCTGGTGGGTGTCAGCAAATCTTTTATTTCTTCAATAAATATATTGATTCTGTTGTGTTAGAAACCCGTAAGGGGATGTTTTCTGAGGACACATCTCCTCTCCGTAATGGTCTGTGGAAAATGGCCGACTATGGCCCAAGTCCTCCTTCACTCCTTATTTCCCTCCAGTAAAAAGTGGAGATGGGTACTGAGAATGCTGGCTACATTCCACAGCAGCAAATAACCCTGACCTTCTGAGGGCATGTGAGTGTCTCCTTCACACTCAGAATAGGGGTCAGAAAGAAGTTGGGGTACACAGAGGTAAAACTGTATCCCCTCAGTGGCCTATCACACTCCATTACTTCCAGAGCTCTTTCATTGTGCATGCATCCCTCTACCTCTCCACACACCCTCCCACACTCACATTCACCGCCCCACACCCCACTTCCTTCCTATTCCTCTTCCAGTCCTGCAAAGGCCC
Source organism: Eumetopias jubatus (assembly GCF_037043125.1). NCBI lineage: Eukaryota > Metazoa > Chordata > Mammalia > Carnivora > Otariidae > Eumetopias > Eumetopias jubatus. The sequence continues at coordinate 166,714,958 of NW_028274809.1, read as the reverse complement.
TGATCTGATTCTTGTGTTGAGTGTGTCTTGAGATGGATGGTGCATTGTTTTCTAAGAAGTCTAGGACCCTAGAGCATGAAATGGTGGAAAGAACTTGGGCATTGACTTTGAACCTTGACATTTTCCTGTTTATATAACCCTATATGAGAGGTATTCTTAGATAAATTTTAGACATTTTAGCACGCAAAACCTGCCTATGCCAGGGTTAAGGTAATTTATGTAATAGTACCTCTCCTATAGGTTTGTGTAAAAAATAAATACCTACCACCTTACCTAGCACACAGCACTCAGTAAATGAAGAAGATATTAATGTTACAAATGGCAGCTATGGATAGTTTTTTTTTTTTAATATATTTATGTAAGTTTCCCTGGGATTTTAGCAAACAAGTCTGAGGATCCGGTACTTTCTTTATTTTGTTTCTGGGGCCAGCTGTGTGGATTATATACTATACCTGAGGGTTGTATATTACATTTATTACTCTTTATAAGTAACAGTGTCAATATATGCTCTTGGTGTTAATTTTTATGTAAAGTCACATATCTGCATTCCACTAATTGAACCAGGCAACTTCTTCCCTGATTCCTTGAGCCTTGGAAAGATCATGACCCCCCAAATATCTCCCCAGTTAGGCTGAAAATAGCATCTGTAGAGTATTTCCTTGATGTTAAAATATTTTCTCTGGGAAGTGATAATGAGTGCCAGGATATGAACCCATTAACATCATGGTAGGAGTTAGTTCAGATTTAGATTAGCCAGATTTAGCAAATTAGAAACCAAGGCGAAAAGTAACATATTTGTCAAAGTCCATTGCCCAGTAGGCGGATTTGTAGAGCATGGAAGTATAATTGACAGACCTAAGCTTGGAACCTGGCTCAAACCCTCCCTTGCTATGACTTTGAGTCCATAATTTAATCTCAGTTCCTTCATTTGTGAAAAGGGAGCAAAGATACCCACCTAAGAGTGTTGCTGTGAGGATAAAATATGAAAGGTTTGTTTTAAATCATAGACAGCACTTGGTAAATATTAGTTACTTTCTTTGTTCCATTAAGCCCAGGGCCTTACTTCCTACGAGGCTTGGCTTCGATTCAGAAGATATATACTTGAGAGCTGATTATATTCCAGGCATTATAATAAGTATGAGAACACAACACATAAATGGATGGATGAAGGAATGACTGGAGCATTCAAGGAGCTCAAGTTGGATAGGTGAGCCAGATGAATAAACACATGTTTATGCATTAGCGTGATAGGAGCTATGGGCAAGCACATAACTTGGGTGCAGGGAGCATGGACTGAGGGAAATATATTCAGAGGACAAGACCTTTGAAAATAAAGAACTATGCAGAAAGTGAACAAGAAAAGAGCGGGGCAAGAATGTAAATAGAAAGAACCACATGAGCAAAAGCATTTTTGCTTTTGCATTTTAAAGGAAAAATGAAAATCCTGATGCTTTGGGAACACTGAGAACAGGTACAAGGGAAAACTGTACAGGATGTGGCTGGAATTAAGCTGAAGTAGATGTGGGTCATATTCTGAAAGGTCTTATATATCATGTTAAAGATTTAGGGTTTTAAACTGAAGGCACCGAGGAAAGATCATTATGCCAGGGATTGACAAGATCTGTTTTGAATTTGAGAGAGATCATTTTGAGTATGGTGGATGGATAGGGAAGAGTTGAGTGAATGGGATCAACCTGATAACCGTACTTTCAACAGGGACCCAGTTCAGGTTTGGTCACTGAAAGTTTAATAAATATTTATTGAGTACAGTCAAGTGATTCAGAGACCAAGACAGGAGAAAAATGAGAAAAATAAAAAGGCAGTGGAAGTAGGGATGAACAATCAGTTATGAAATAGATTAATATGTATAAGATTGAGGGAGAAAGGGGATAATTTGCAAGTACTTCAAATATCCTCAGTGCGCATGCTCAATTATGTAAATTTAATGTATGGAAATAGCATTATTCCTAGCACTGTGATTTGTCTACTGGATTTCTAGAATAGAATTTTCCACTCGAAATATAAACATACACCATAAAATAAGCTCCTTTAAAATGCAATGTTTAAGTTACATTTGGTGGAAATCATTTTCCTTTGTATAAAACAAACAGACTAAATCAAATTCTGCATATTATCCATATATCCCTTATATCCACTAATTCTCTGTGGAGAAGGTGACAGAATTAACTTGTTAGAAATTGCTTGCAATTGCTTTGATTAATGATTTATCATTAATTTAATTTGAATTTATTTCCAAAAACATATTAAAGAGAGCAATTCCTACCTAATATTATATCAAAATCATAATAATTATCATCAGTATAACAGGCAAAAGAGTGCTTTTTCAACTCATTGCAAAGCTCTGTCTAGTTACAGACACCATTATCATCCATCAAGTGACAACAATTGTTTTGGTCACGGAGGAAGAAGCAAAATGTGTAGGGCCCAGTCCTTTCCCCCAAAGAGATTATAGTCAGTGGGGATTCAGAGAAGAGGTCAGAAAACTTTTTCGGTAAAGGGCCAGATAGTAAATATTTTAGGCTTTGTGGGCAAAGGGGCAAAATCAAGAATATTATGTAAGAGAGTAAAATTTTCCACAAATTTTGCATTGATAAAATTTTAAATGATAATAACAACAAAGTATAATTTTTGTAATATAGATCTACTAATAAGAAGAATACAATTCTTTTGGGGAGGTGATAACATTTCACTTGGGGTTAAAAATTAGTTCAAAATTAGCTCCCGGGCACCTGGGTGGCTCAGTCATTAAGCATCTGCCTTCAGCTCAGGTCATGATCCCAGGGTCCTGGGATCGAGCCCTGCATCATGCTCACTGCTCAGTGGGGAGCCTGCTTCTCCCTCTTCTGCTCCCCCTCCTTGTGTTCCCTCTCTCACTGTTTCTCTCTCTGTCAAATAAATAAATAAAATCTTTAAAAAAATTAGTTCTCTATCATCAAAAATGATTGTAAATGTTTTTTTGCTAATGCTGATTTGTAAAATGTGTATGAGATTTTATATATTTCTCCCTTAAAAATGTCCTTTCAGACAGAAGTTATCCATTAGCATCTGACTTTAATTGAGCATATTCATCATTTGGAGGGCATTTATAGCATTCTTTTAGATTCTTCTCTTGATATTTTCATTTTAGCATATGATCACATTGCAGATTATTAACTTCCACTTGAATGTTGGAAGCTCCCCAGTTACACATTTCAATGGATTTTTGAAATATGGAAATTTCCTCACACTTAAGTCATGTTTCAGAAATGTTACGGAGTCCAGAAGATATATCTACTACACATTTGTGTAGGAATGGAGATCTTGCTCCTTACTTTAACCTTTGATAGAATGGGAAGTGAACAGAGTAGCTTGACATGACTTGTGATTCAGTGTTAGTTTTTGTCAAAATGACTTTATTGCAGTACAAGTTTCTCATACGGTATTATTTGACCTGGTAATTTTAGGTTGAATTCATAAAGAAACAACATCAAGTCCGCAGCAAAAGCTAACTTCCGAGGCCATTCAGTGTTTGAAAATAGTGGTTGAAGGTAATTCTCATTCAGAAAAATTTTAAAATCTTGACCTTGAGCTTAAAAAAAAAGAAATCACAATAAAACTTTCTCACTGCTATACCATCAGATTTCTGTGTGATAGGCCAAGTCAGAATATTCATCTCCTATTTATGACAAAAATTTCATAGAACTGATAATGATGGTTAGCCCACAAGGATGAATGAAGTTTGCTTGACACTACTGGTTCAGAAGCATATGGTAGATTAATTTTCTGCAAAGCTCTGCTGATGAAATAATACAATGAATAAACATAGGCTTTAAACATTTTACATTTTCACAAACTTTCCACATTTTTTCAACTAAATCATTTTCTGCTCCATGCACATTTTTACCACTATTGGTTTTAACACATCTTAGCAGATTCCAATTCAGGTTGTACTGAATTTGTGTTTTCTCAACATCTTTGAAAATATTCTTGCCTATAGTTGTTATATGTTAACCCTTCATAAAGGCTAATTCTTCAGCCACTTCAAACTAAGCATTGCCTCCTTAAATGAAAAACAGCTGAGCAACATTTTTAACATCTGTCAATTCATCAAGAGCCAAGTAAAATTATTCAAAATCATTTGCTTTGTATATTATTTGGCTATTGATGCTGCCTCAATATTCTCAAGTTTTTGACTAAGCATTCGCACCAGTAGGTTACTACTCTTAAATAAGCTTGTTTTCTCCAGACATGTTACCTCGGCTATTGTATCAAAGTCAATTTAATTACATCATCCTCAATAAATATGTTTTCTTGCATGGTTAACAAATATAACGTTTTGGTTGCAGCTCACTGTAATACTTTATTTTGTGAAAAATTTCTGCTAAGATCAGTTATTTTAACTTTTCTAATTTTCCTGCCTTCTGCTCTCCTGCAAGTTGAAAATATTGTTAATTAGTACTTGGTCTAGTAATGTTGAAGCATACTGTATTCTTTTAGTATAGTTATATTGTCTTTGAATAACAAAACAGTGCTTTGCCATTTAATTTCTTTTTTTCTTTTTAAAGATCTTAAAGATTTTATTTATTTATTTGACAGAGAGAGAGAGAGAGGGAGAGCACAAGCAGGGGGAGTGGAAGAAGAAGATGCTTAGTGACTGAGCCACCCAGGTGCCCCTGCCATTTAATTTCATAACAAAATAACCCACACTCAACTGTGCCTTAAATGTGTGACATTCAAAGTCCCCTTTTATTTTATTGTCTTGTTTTGACAGGATGGATTTATGTTGGTAATAAAAATCAGAATAAAATGCCTCAGTACGGGGATATGTATGATACTTGCAGTGCTGTTGAGTTATGTTATAACTCACTATTTGCACTGTGCTTAGCAGCAGTGTGAAGTGAAAGAATGTGTCATAGATTGTCACAACTACTCACCTGTGCCTTTGTAGCATGAACACAGGCAGACAATATTGATTTCCTTATACTTTTTTAAAAAAAGATTTTTTTTTTCTTAAGTTATCTCTATGCCCCCTGTGGGGCTTGAACTTACAACCCGGAGATCAAGTCACATGCTCTACCAACTGAACCAGCCAGTGCCCCCTTCCAGACAGTATTGAAATTAATGAGTGTAGCTGGGTGCCAATAAATCTTCATTTATAGACACTAAAATTTCACTTTCACATAATTTTTATGTGGTAGAAAATATTCTTCTTTTGATTTTTTAAACCACTTAAAAACATAAAACCTATTATTGGTTCATAAACCGTATAAAAATAGGTGGCAGTCTGGATTTGGTCTTCAGGTGGTAGTTTGCTAATCCCCAGTCTAGAACAGTGCCTAGTACATAGTAGGTACTCAACAAATATTTGTGGTTGAATGAATAGTTTGCAAACTACAGTGTACTTGGAGTCATACTCACTTATTAAAGCAGCAGTTCCTGATATCTACCCCCTAATCTGACTTAGCGGAGTTGGCAGGTACATTTTTAACAAGTTCCCTTGGCCACCTGATGCTGGCAGTCCTCAGACCATTCACTGGAAAAACTGCTGTGTTTCTTAATTTCTTTAAAACTTCTCTGATAATTTTCCTCCTTAAATACATTTTAATTAATCCTTGATTAAAAAAATTGCAGTGCCTTCATTATTTTTCCAATGTTGAAAAATCTGGGGCGTCTGACTAGCTCAGTCAGTAAAGCATGTGACTTGATCTCAGGGTTGTGAGTTCAAGCTCCACAATGGGTGTAGACATTGCTTAAAAATAAAATCTTTAAAACAAATATTGAAAAATCCACCTTGATATTTGAATTAATTGTCTTCTGAGCAGAGGGTGTATAAATGTCATTGGACTATATGAATGTAATTATCTGTAGGTAACAAAAAATTAAATATATATTTTATTTATATTTATGTATATTAATATCTAATATCTAAAGAAAGTTAAATATATTACATATGTTTTTATATATATATATCTCAAGATGTAATGGTAAAAATCCTTCAAACCTGATCATTTGTCAGTCTCCCTTGGATCTGGGCAAGCAATTGTCTAATTAAGGATGATTTACTAAACTTCATGGGCTGCTTTCCAGGACTCAGGTTTATGAAATGGGGAACAATTTCAGGTTTCATGAGAGATATGCAAACCCTATTTGCAAATCTGTTTTTTCATTATTTCAAATTACAATCAGCTTTGAAATGTGCATGTAGGTTGTATGCCATATGTTGGGTATGACTTGAGAAGTTCTAAAATACCACACAGTTTTCTATGTGTTAGATGACAATGTCAGAAGGTTTTGTCTTCAATAAGCCTTAATTATCACACGTTTCATTAAAAAATGGATACTTGTACCATTAGCCCATGGAAAATTTAAACATTGTTAAGAGGTTGTACTAAATGACTGTCAAGGGGACTTATAATGCTGAGATTCTATAATTTCATGTGGCTTTATTTTTCCTGAATATCTGGTTCAGATGCTGAGGTCAAAACCAATGATAGAGGGAAAGCAATTTCCAATTATAGCATGTAGAAAAAATAATGCTCATATGTCTGCAAAATTTTAAGAGAAAAAAAGTAAAGATTTTGTACTTCATACTACATTAGATAGAGTATATATTGTATTCTATTGAAATACTAATGTAAGTTAGACAATTGGAGGGAGTCCTAGAAATGATGGTGAACAGTATTTCACCAGAGAAAACATCATGTCATTCAGCTACTTAAAATCACTTAGCCCTAAATTTTGGTGCAACCAGTACAAAACAGAAATGTAATAAAGTTATATATGTGTCTGAATCGGACAGGAGGCTTTTACATTAATTTTGGATGATTGGTTAGAATTAACCTCAGAAATGTCTGTTGAGACTCAATGAAACCATAAAAAATAATAAATGACTCTCCAGCTTAGTGACTCCTAAATGAGAGTAGTCTGATGTAGTTTATCTGAAGACAGATAATTGATGTGATAAAAAACTTGGATGGTTATATATTGAGGATTAATGAATTGGTAGAGACTGAGGAGACCATAACTCACTGTTCACCATGAGACTGTTCACCATTAGACCCTTAATCCTATCTACCTGGCAGATATCACTGCACCATTTTATTGAAATGGCTACAAAGCTCAGAGAGTTAGGATACTTGTTCAAGGTCATGTATAAGAGACAGGTCTTGGATCCAAAGCTCTTCTTCCCACCCAATGCCATTCAAAATCTGATTTCTTGACCTTTACTTTGGATTTCATTGAGCAATTATTTTAGTGGATAATAAAGTTTCCGTTTTATAACTTTCATGAGTCATTTAGATATAAAAGGATAAATGAGTCATGCTATACTCCCTCCGCCCCCAACTTCCCCATCCTCTTCTTACCTCCCACAAATTCATTAATACATTGCATCCAGGAAGGTAAAGTATTTTTTAAAAATATGAACTCCTGAGTCACCATGCCGATCAAATATAATAGTTATATGTCAAGTAGTATTTTCTCTTCTTGGTGTTAGTCTTAGAATAAGGTTGGTTCTAATGTGTATCATTTGTTTATTCATTTTGACTACATTTGTTGGTTTCTTTCAAGATGACTGCTGCCTTTAGATTACTATTATTGAGATTAATTTCGTACTTCAGTGTCGTAGACAGAATAACAGTCTCCCAAAGATACCCACATCCTAATCCCTGGAACGTGCCAATATGTTGAACTTTACACAGTGAAAGGGATTTTGCAGATGTGATTCAGTTCAGAATCTTGAGATGGGGGTGGATTCCTGGATTATCTGCTTGGGCTCAATGTAGTCAAAAAAGTCCTTAAAAGAGGGAGGTGGGAGGATGAGAGCCAGAGAAGAGATGTAATGGACTTTGCAGATAGAGAGAGGGGCCACATGTCAAGGAATGTATATGGCCTCTTGAAGCTGGAAAAACAAGGAAACGGGCCCCTTTCTCCTACACCCTTTAGAAGAATGCAGCCCTGCAAACACTTTGGTTTTGGTCCCATGAAATGCACTGCAGATTTCTGACCTCCAGAACTATGAAATAATAAATTAGTGTTGTTTTAAACAACTAAGTTTGTGGTAATTTGTTATAGCAGTGATAGGGAACTAATACATTCAGCAAATCCTCATACAAATTTGATTGAGCAATATTTCACTAAGATATTGTAGCTTGTATGTGGTCATCTCTGAAAAAATGATGTAGGTTTGGTAAAGACCTTGATAATTTTTTAGAATCATATTTCAAATGGAAACTTCACGTTGCCAGTACTTTAATGAAGACTAATGGTTTGTAACTCTTTCAGGTCATGGATATCTTCTGCCTTACTATTTAAACTATCATCCTTGGAGCAGTGATACTGTAGACACAAATTAAATAGGTTTCTCACGATGACACTTTCTTCCAAGGTTGATAAGTACCTATGAAGACAATTTATGTATTTATTTATTTTTAAAAGATTTTATTTATTTATTTGACAGAGAGAGAGAGACCGTGAGAGAGGGAACACAAGCAGGGGGAGTGGGAGAGGGAGAAGCAGGCTTCCCGCAGAGCAGGGAGCCTGATGCGGGACTCGATCCCAGGACGCTGGGATCATGACCTGAGTGGAAGGCAGACGCTTAACGACTGAGCCACCCAGGCGCCGCTATGAATACAATTTAAAAACCACAGTGTGCCAATCCTTATGTATGAAAGAGTCATATCCTATAAGACAATCTTTAGGAAAATTATAAAGCAAATGTAGTAAGAGTCAAAATTCTTGAGACTCAAAAACTGTTTAATAACTACATTCTATTAATATAAAATATATGAAATCTCGATGTTAGTATGGATATAAATTTTTAGATAGGGTAAAGTCAAATTTTAAATTAAATGGCATTAATTTGTTTAAATTAGAAGCAGGTAATGTTTAACATTTAAAAATCTTGTTTCTCTGAATTGGTTTAGAACCCCACTGCGTAACTAAAAAGCATCTTTGTAAATCCAGTTTTGAAGCAATGGGCTAATGTAAAATTTCTGTAAAATCATAAAGAACAGAGTAAGTTTGGTACATAGGAAACTTAGATGGTATTAGTAATTGTTAAAATTTACTGAATGGTGAAAGCATTCTAAGCGCATGTAAGTACAATAACCACCCCTTTTTTCCAGTTTTATAGAAGGCACAACTGAGGTGGAGAAAAGTTAAGTAATTCACTCAAGTTCATACAGCAAATATGTGATAGACCTAGTGTATGTAAATGGTACCTTGGTATATAGCATGAGTCACCAACATGTAATGGCTATTTATACCTATACTAAGAATTGACTTGGTACTTTCAATACAATTTTCAATTTTAATAAAGCATATAACATAAATTAATAGTTGAAAATGGTTTAAAAAAATCAGAGTACAAAATGGCATGCAATAAAATTGTCTCCTGACTCATACATTCTTATCCCCATACTCACCTCTAAGAATGTACACCTTCAACTACTGATATTTTTAGTTTTTCTGGTGGCTACATACATAGATATAAATGATATGCTTATACCACTATATCTTGTTTCATCAATTTTAGTGTGAAAATATCTTCCTTTTGCCCCCATCCCTGATTTATAATTGAGTTGATACTGCATTCTGATCTCAAGAAAATTTCCTCTCAGCACCTGACAGAGTTTGCTCCAAAGACTTATTAGCACCTAGTATAGGTGATAAAAAATTTCTTAGTCTGTAGTGTCATGGTCCCTCTTCTGTTATAAGCAGAACTTTTGTCCAGAACTTTTCAACATTCTTCTTTAACTTGTGCTGAAAATTTCACAAAGATATATTTTAGATAAGAGTCTTTTTTTTCCCCCATTCATCTTCCTGGAAACACAATGGGCTTTTTCAACCCAAAGTTGAAATATTCACTACTTGGAAATTTTGTTCTAATAAACCTTATGTAATTTCCTGTCACCAATTTTTCTATTTTTTATCTTTCTGGAACAACTGTTAACTAAGTTTTAAATTTCCAGGAATGGTTCTCTATGTTGCTAATGTTTTCTTTTAATGTTTTATTTCATTTATTTCAGTGTTGCTTTACATTATATAAGATTTTCTTGACTTTAGCTTTTGCTCGATTTTTTTTTATGTTTGGCAATCATATTTTTAGCTTCTAAGAACTCTGCTTTTTCTCTATTTCTGTGTTCATGAAATAAGCACTCAAATCTCTAATTAAAGATAAACCTTTTTTCTATTCTCTAAATTATTTATATTTCCTTATCTTACTCTTTTAAAAAACTTCTAAAACAAACTGAAAAAGAGAGCTAGATAGTGCTTTATAACTTTTAAGAATGTAGGTTTCTGGGAGTTAGACTTCTAGCTTTAAATCTCAGCGCTATCATTTATTAACTATGTGGCTTTGGACAAGTGATTATGCTTCTAATGTGACTTAGTTTCCTCAACTGTAAAATAGTAATTATAATAGTACATATCTAACAGAGATTTTAATTCTAAAAGGATTAAATCAGTAAAAAAATGTAAAGACATGGGCTGCTGGTATCTATCATATAATAAGTACTAATCCGTCGTAGTTGTAATTACTGGTTCTCCACATTGCCCTAGTGATCCATGTTTTTCTGTTCTTACTGAAAAATGAAGGCCTGATTTATTATAGGTGGCCAGTGGAGATAGAGGTAGCTATGCTATAGATAGGTCAGTTTCCACAATTCTCCCCCAAATATGAAAGCTCCTCAAGATGCAGATGAGGTTTTCCAGCTCAGGTGGCAGACTTCATCTCACTACAGTGTGGTGTTGTGTGCAGGAGGAAGGCCAGAGGTCAGCTGGGCCTTCAAAGGCTAGTGCAGGGGGTGTTTGATCTTCCTTATCCATACTGGAAGTCTTAGCTTTAGATGGGAAGTTTGTGAACTACACCCCAACTCCCCCTGCTCTCATAAAGCCTTACACTGTTTAGCCTGGAGGTAAATAAATGCTGGGTTGCAATTCCAATCTTTCTGCCTGCAGCAAGGCTGAGGACTGGGGTTGGGGAGGTGGAGCAAACTGTAGGCAGAAGTTCTTTTAATCCCCCTGTTTTAGCTCCATTCCTCACTCCTGCTCTCCATGCTATCAACTCTGAAGCCCCCATCAAGCTTCCTCACAGGCCTCTCTGGAATGTGGATTCTTTCCCTTTGTTTCCATGGTCAGCAGATGTCCATTGCTCCTATCTTTCCAGAATTTGTTGAAATCTCTTATTTGCTCTTGACTACACCCACTCTTGATCTTCCCTCTGTTGTTATCGGTTTATTCCCTTTTCCACTTACTTGGAATCATTTCATTGTGAAGTGGAAACAAAGGTTGTGACTCCTGACAGAATAGTTGTGCTTAGATAAAAACGTTGGCCCCACCCCTGTCTCATTTAACTTTCATGAACTTTTACAATTATACAATAAGGTACATGTTATTATTCCAATTTTATATATGAAAAATGCTAAAGTTTCAGAGGTAGCTCAAGAACACATGACTAGTGTTAATACCATTCAGATTCAAATTCAGGTCTTCCTAATAAAAAGAATTCCCAACTCTTTCCTTGAAGGACCCAATATGAGGATGAACATTATGATGACTTAATATTAAGCATTTTGAAGAAAATAAAAATATTAATCATATAGATTTTGACACTGTGTAGACAAATTACTAGGATTACTACATGAATTTTTAAAAATGTAAGCTATGGTCTTCTATGTAGTACTGGTTGGTGATGGCATTTGGATTCTCTAATAGTGGAATCCAAAACTCTGGGAGGCATTTGAGTCCTATGATTTGGAAGGTCTACGCTGTGTATTCTTCATTGCCCAATTCTAGCCAGTGTTTATTATTAGCTCAAGCAATAGAATCTAAGCCACAAGGAGACCTGGCCTTCCCATTCCTCACCAATGCCCTTTAGGTAGCAAAAGCCTTCAGTAATGTTTCTCCAGAAGCAAATGCAGTATGATGTGGAACCTACGTTAATTAGTCCAGAACTACTACTCTGGCAGAGGTCTGAATTATTATCCCAGATTTGCATTTTCTCTTTTAAAGACATGATGAGAAAAATGCTAAAAATATATCATGAGTTTTATGGATTTGTAGCAAAAACATTACTACTAAACATAACAAGCCAAGAACTCCTTGGATTTCAATTTGAGAAAATGAATATGCTGTTATTATTACTTTAAAAATTACCTGTTGTATTATCTGACAACAATCTTTCAGTAAATGCAATCTGAGAGGAAAAGGAGATTATCTCTGAGTTTCAACGAAATGCAACATTCAGTTGTTGAGTCTAACTCTATGGCTGAAAGAAATCATCAAAACATAGACCACTGATTCCTTTGTTATTTTTTGGATGAAATTTGTGATTTTAGCATTTATAAGGAAAAGATTGTGGAAGATAAAGCATGCATGTTTCTACTGATGATTAGTGGCTACAACTAGATTCCTTCTTTATGACCACATGAGCAGTAAGATCAAATCTTGTCTGTGATTAGTTCTTTCTGTTGATACAGTTTTGACAATTTGAAAATCTTCAGCAGTTTGTGCATGAATCAAACTTGAAAAGCAGAAGTATAAGTATTCAGAGAAATAAATGGTAGAAGAAAAAGAGAATTTCCTAGTCTGAAAATATTATCAATCTAGATTTCTAAGACAATGTATCGATACAATTTTAAGTCCCTATGGGTGCAAATTATTACTAGTGTCCTGCGCAATGTCATGAAGATTTTTAAATACATATACAAAGGTCTGATTTTATTGCTCATCTGGTCGGTATGCTCAGCTAAATAAACTTTTAGTGAATGAATGTGTGACTTTTCTCTTTCTTGGCTGAACTATTTTATTAGCCATCCTTTCTAATTATTAACATTGTTATTAATTTTCTTATTTAAATATAGAAATCTGTCTATGCATGAGAAATAAGAAATGGGTCCCAATTTTTATAGTCAAGGACTATAGCTGAATTGAGAAATAATACCTATGTATTTAAACAACTAGGTCTGTAGCCACACTATGTCTGCCTGCATTCTTTATTTCTTTTAAGTGGCGTTTCTTGTGAAAGATTTTCTTTGTATTGCCGCAGTCAGAGAAAAGTGCACTCAATGGCAAGTTGGACATGGAAAGTTTCCTGGAAGAATAAAAAGCACATGTTCTGACCATCACCACCTGTCTCAGTTCAGATTTGAATCCTAAATTTAAAACACCTAAGAAGCATCTAAAATTTAATATTGCTAATTTATGATTCAGCAGCTTCTGATTCTAAGAAGATACCCAAGTTGCCAGGACTTGCTAGAAAATAGTTCAGTTACAGAATACAGAGGAAGCTAGATATCTTCACTTCCAACTCACATCGCAGTGGAATCAATCTCTCTTATGTTCTGTAATGACTATAATTTTGTACCTATTTCAGAAAGGCTATTTATCATAGGATAAATTGGTGTCAATCAAAATGTGTTCAAATAGTTCATATCTGTTCCTATGGTAATATAATCAGGTCCCAAATAAATTCCCACTGTAATCTGCCTACACTCAAGTTGGGGGAAAAAAAAAAAAAAAACTTTATATTTGATTGATTTACTTCTAAGGCCATTCTTGACAATAAGATCAACCCCTTCCCCAAATTTAAAGTTCAAATGTGTTTCAGATTACCCTCTCAAACACATACAACCCAGTTAAACTTGTTTAAAACCTATTGATTCCCCACTAGGCAGCTCCACCTAGAAGAAACTGATTTCTACCTAACTATGTAAATTTTTGCCTTTCTCCTGGCCAAACACACACACATACACACAGAGTGAATGTTTTCACATTGAAACTGAAGATGTAAATGAAGGCCTGCAGTCTCTGTCTGGTTCTAGTTACAAGGTCTGTTTGTTGACATCACAGATGAAGGCCTGCTGGGTCTCTGGCACTGTCTACTTCATTTCCCCTCTAATTAGGCTTTGCCCTCAATTAAGTTAATGATGCAACTTTTCCTATAGATCATTTGCCCTTTCAATCAATTAACAGAATATGAGGGTGCATCCCTCCTTGGCGTGGGATGCATTTGCCTGAGGGCAGACTGCTCAGCTCCCAGAAGTACCACATAAGCAAAAGCAAGATGTTTACTACCATATCACATATTATCCCTAAGAAAATCAGGCCTATTGGAAGCCTTCACAAAACCTCATTTCAATACTGATGTCTGCCTGGGTAAAGAATTTATCGGAAATACTGGAGCAGGTCAAAAATATTGATGGATGTGTTGTGAATATAAGGCAGTTCAAAATAAATTTAGAGACAATATTTTAAAAGAGTAAATAAAGACTCCTGTAAAGTCAAGTAGAATTAGGAAACACACACACTTAAGTGACCTAGACAAATCATTGAAGTTTTCAATATTAGTGGAAGAAATGAAAATGATCCCTCTCAGACAAGATCTCTTTTCTTAGCCTGTATTTAAAAATTACAGAATGGATTTTAAAATAACTTGGTTTTAAATAATAAAAATAACCAGAATGAGATTATTATAGAACTCAAATGTCATCTGTATCATTTGAGTAATGTAAAGAGTAAGATTTGAAGATAAGGTTGACTAATGCTTTCTTGAAATGTGTGAAAATTAGGTTAAGAAAAGACAAATATGGAAGTTTTGCATTTTACCGAAAGGCAGGACCACGATAGAAAAAAGCAGAAGAGAAATACCGACTCCACTGGGATGATGAATCTTTCCCAGAATATTGTTTTTTTGACAGAACGTGGTCATTCTGTTACTTTCACAGAGGCTTGTTTACCTGTAATATGTGATATCTACTTTTAATGAAATAGTCCTTGGCTTCTGATAGAGACTTCTGATAAAGAGAAACACTTCCACTAAAAAGTTTTAGAAATAAATTAAATTAAATTTAAAAAAAGTTTTAGAACTATTACATTACTAAGAGCAGCTAAAGGAATGGGGTTTGCAGATTTTGCAGAAGAGAAGATTGAAAAAGACTATTGCAAATAATGTAAACATACACAGAGGAATGCTGTTTAAGTGGACTTCTTATTTCACTGAGTAGAGTAGGGAGGAAGCCTCTATTATAGCAAGGGACTTAGACACTAGAAAAGCATTATACCTGGAAGCATATCAACAATGAGCTGCATACACAGCATGTTGAGGATTTTTCTTCAAAGATACTGAATACAAAGGACATATATTTCATTGTTTGAAGGGAATAATATGAGAGACTTTTCTCCCCTCCAAAATTAAGGATTGGGTCACCCCTCAGGTTGCTTTCCTTGATACCTATGGACCCTTAATCTCTGGTCTATGCGTGCGTACCCAGGGGAGTATTATTTGCTTTACACTGTAATCTCCAGCAAGGCAGAGTCATCTCAAACCCTGTGTATACACAGCATCACACCTGGAGAGAAGAGGTGGGATGCACAGACAGCTTTAAACTTCATGCTGTATTTGGACTTGGGCCTGAAGAAAGTTAGGAGCCACGGAAGGTCTTAGGGCTCTCTGCACTGAACAAGTTCAGATAATGTACCTACCACTCCAGGGCTACTCGGCTTTAGATCTTCAACTGAGCCTCAGGTAAGACTGGAAACAATAAGGGGCTCACCTGGTCCTTACATTCCTACCTATTCAAGCCCAGTGTGTCCAAACGTTAACTCATTATTTCCCCTCAGAGACAATGTCCATCTTCTTTCTAATTTGCTCCATCAGAGCGAGAGAACAGCAACAACCACCAACAGAGCACTTTTGGGATAAGAGCAATAGAGCCTACCTACCAAAGGTCCACGGAGACCTAGAAAGGGGAGAACATCTCAAGCCACATAGCCAGTAGAGGAGAGCAATGGTATCCCAGCACAGTTAGAAATTACTCGATAGCTCAGGCTCTTTCCACATAATCAAAGGTAAATGATAATTAACGAAAATGAGAAGAACAGTGATTTTCAAGTTACTTTGGGATATGGGGTCCAGGTATAAGTATGAATCAGGGCACTAAAAGAGATGGATGCTGCCTGTGTCCTTTTCTTCACTCAAGAGGAAAGGGACTCAGAGAATGAAGAAGAAAATGAGGCTTCAGAAACCATTCTCAGAGAAGGCATGCAAGTTTACACCAAATAGGATGAGGGCATTTTAAGCAGCCATGGCCTTGGGTGTATCAAAGTTGCAGCTCTTGGTACCAAAGTCATAACCCAATGTTCGTAGAATTAGACTGCTATCCTGTGGTCATTTAATACAATTTATTTCATCTTGGGCCAATGAATAATCAATTTTGTTACTTCCATTATTTCTTTAAGAGTTTGGAAGTAGCTGGAAAGGAGGCAGCTGATTTCCGATTTGGATACATATGCATCGTGAATTCACTGATAATATGAAAAACAAACCAACCTAGCTGTGGGCTATAGTCTGCTTCATCCTCCTTCCTCTGTGATCATTATTTCACTTGGAATTTCATCTGGCCTTTCTCAAATTACTGAACTGTCTCTGAGACAGGACTGGTTCTGCTTCTTTAGTGGATTTGGAGCCTCAGTGCACTAAAATTTTAAGTAGGCACAATACTCTTTCCACCTTTAGCTCTGAAGTTAGCTAATGGCACTATGCTACACAACAGTGATGGACCAATAAAAATTCTGGGTGCCAAAAAATTTGATGCCCTCTGCAAATACTTTCTTTATTTTTCTTCCTGTGAATAAATACCTCTCTCACTCCTCTTTGGGTAGTCTTCCAAAGAGAAGACTTCTAAGGTAGGTTCTTGGTTGTTTGGTTCATTTCTTGATTCAGGGCAATGACTCCTCCACAAGTCTTTAATTTGTACCATTTTCCTATTTATTTTTCTTGAAGTACCTTTGGCTCAGGGTGTTCTGATATTATTATAGGCTACACAATTAGCTGGTGAAAAATTCACAACTAGTCTATATTTATAGTGGAAAAAATCCCCAGGTAACTATCAGAGATACTTGAGGTAAGTATAAAGTGTACATCTCAACTTACTCAAACAGAGTGATGAGGTCCAAAATACCCTAATTAATCTAGAAGAGTCCACATTTTGCCCCTTTTCAAGCTAACCATTATGTTACTTTTTTTTCTTTCTTTTCTGACTAGCTTACTTTTTCATATCCATACACAGACCAGACCAAAGCTAAGCTGATTTTGTGGACAGATGTTCTTTGAATCCTAAGCAGACAACCTTCCTCTGGTCTTCTATGGTTGTATTTGATCACTTTGCAATGCACTGCATCTTTAGTGGCCCAGTTCACTTGAGAGCAGCCACCCTCAGCAGGGAATTTTAAAGTTTTCCTCTTTCTTTTCAAAGTCTGTACTTTCCCTCTTCTGAGGGTTTCCTATCTTTCTTCCCATCTCTTCTTCCCTGTGGGGGATGGAGAGGCTTTTAATCTCTTTTTGTGATCCAACACCTTTCCCTGGGTCATTTCCCACAGTTTTTATTTTAAACAATGCTCCTAAAACTGATGTCAGTGGACTCAGATTTTCTGAGTCTCTCTCTCTCTCTCTCTCTCTCTCTCTCTCTCTCTGTCAAATGGATAGATAAAATCTTAAAAAAAAAGATTCAGAGAAATTATATGAATTTTATAAAGTCACACATTCCTAAGTGGTAGAGCCAGATGCAAACCCAGGTATTTTGGTTCAAAGCCCAAATATCACAGGGTCTCCCAGAGAGATTAAGCAGCTGTGGAGATTGCAATTGCCACTCTCCAGTGATGGCCCTGGGGACAGATAAGTTACACAGGTTTATTTGTTTCTATATCAAAGTATTCTCCACGCTGGTGCTTCACAGCTCTTTGCGCATTTTTATGTTGTCAGTTCGCCTATCCTGGAAGCAACTGTGCTTCATGGTTGCTGACACAGAAGTAAAACTGAGGGGTCCCAGACCAAATCTGATAACTTAGATGGTTTAATCACTAAACTTAATTTTATTCTCAACATTAAGTCAATGGGTATAAGCTCTTCACATAATTACTACAGCATTCTTAGTTAAAGCAGTGATGTATTTCTTCTTTTCTTCTACCTGTATCTGTTGTCACACACACACACACACACACTTAGATCATGTCTTACATATGTATTATATTTGTGTTTGCATATACACATACACATAGGTAGAAATCTATATAATATTTGAATGCAAAGAGTCTTTTTAAAAATACCCCTGAACTTACATATCCAAATGAGCACAGCTTCCTACAGAGTAGTTTGATACTGTGGAAAGCCATATAAATCATGATGACTCTATTACCATAATTTCAATTTTTTCAATTCCTTTTTGGAGTCTCTTTCAGAAATCTTGTGATTTCAGTGAAAACTTGAGTTTAGGGGACAAAGCAAAGGAATTAGGTAAATCTCTTTCTGTTGTGCTTAATGATCAGGGGCAGCATAGTAGAGAGAGCACGTAGTCTTTAAAGAGAGCAGTGAGCTTGTATGTCTTATAAACTGGTTCTAATTACAAGTCAACAATACAACTGACTTCCTAAAAATTAAGTAATAATCAGTACTGTCCAAGCAGAGGTAAGGTAACCACCAGAGTTATATTTTCAGCTCTTGAGATTTTATCCTAATGCTAGATTCCTATATCCAACTATTTGACATTTCCACATGGATAATGGCCAAAATCAAACCCCTAATTTCACCACTGCAAACGTGCTCCTGTCAGTCTTTCTCATTTCAGGAAATAGTAATCACTTACACACAACACCCAGTGCTCATCACGACAATACCCATCACCCACCTAGCCCATTCCCTACCCACCTCCCTCTATCACCCCTGTTTGTTCTCTATCATGAAGAGTCACTTCTGGTTTGTTTCCCTCTCTCTTTTTTTTCTTTCCCCCCCTTCCCATATGTTCATCTGTTTTCTTTCTTAAATTCCACATATGAGTGAGATAATATATTATTTGTCTTTCTCTGACTTATTTCACTTAGCATAATACACTCTAGCTCCAGCCACATTTTTGCAAATGGCAAGATTTCATTCTTTTTGATGGCTCAATAATATTCCAGTATATATATACATACCACATCTTCTTTATCCATTCATCAGTCAATGGACATTTGGGCTCTCTCCATAGTCTGGCTGGTTTGGCTATTGTTGATGATGCTGCTATAAACATCAGGGTGCATGTACCTCTTTGCATCTGTATTTTTGTATCCTCATTTTCATGTACCTCCTTTGAATCTGTATTTTTGTAAATACCTCATAGTGTAATTGCTGGATCACAGGGTAGTTCTACTTTTAACTTTTTGAGGAACCTCCAAACTGTTCTCTAGAGTGGCTGCACCAGTTTGCATTCCCATCAACAGTGCAAGAGGGGCACTCTTTAAATATCTATCATGATATCCATGATCAGCTTAGCATTCTGAACTCATTGTGTATGACTTTTTCTCTCCACCATGAAGCTTCAGCCAGGCTGGTTTTCTTTTGCTTCCTCAAATATGCCAAGCTTCGTTCTGCTTTAGGTTCCCTGTATTGGCTGGTCTCTCTTCTTGGGATCTCTTTCCCTAATCTTCACAGAGATGGTTTCATTTGATTTAGGTTTCAACTTAAATTTATTACTTCCTTAGAGAAATCTTCTTTGGTGACTGAATGGTGGTCCATGTCATAATCTTGGAAACTGTATTTGAATTATTTTGAAGAAGGGTCTTGGCAGATGTATGTAAGGATTTTGAGATAAGATGAACTATATTACCCAGGTGGACCTAAAACCAATGACAAGTGTCTTCAAAGAGACATGCAGAGGAGAGACATGGAGAGATGAGGAGAAGGCTATGTGAAAACTGAGGCAGTGATTGGAGTTATGCAATCACAAGTCAAGGAATGTCTGATCTTTGGAAGCTGGAAGGGGCAAGGAAGAATTTCTTGCTAGAACCCTCAGAGGGGGCACAAATCTGGTGACATCTTGATTTTGGATTTCTTGACTCCAGAACCATAAGACAGTGTTGTTTTTTAGCCGCCATGTATATGCCATTCATTAAGGCAGCCCTAGGAAACTAATGCATCTTCACTGAACATCTAAAGTAGCCATGTAGGGACACCTGGGTGGTTCAGTCAGTTGAGCATCTGACTCTTGATTTGCACTCAGGTCATGAGATCGGGGTCATGAGATGGAGCCTGCATCAGGCTCCAGCTCAACAGAGAGTCTGCCTGAGTATTCTCTCTCTCCCTCTCCCTCTGCCCCTCCCCCCACTCTCTCTCTAAAATAAATAAATAAATCTTTTTAAAAAATAAAGTAGCCATGCACTGACCAACATTGTTTCATTTTCTTCAATGCACTTATCACTGCTTGATTATTTTTCCTGTTTCCTTGATTTTTCTCTCTCTCACCCAAATGTAAATTCCAAAAAAGCAACTATAGTCTGTTCTGTTCACCACCATATCTTTAGGCCTATACTCATGTCTAAAGCATAGTAGATACACAATAAATATTTGTGGCTTGGATAAAGAAAGCATATGCTAGGATAAATAAAGCATATACTTTATAAATAAAGCATATATGCTTTGGGAGGATTATTTCCGTTTAAGGTGTTCATGATTTCACAATTTTAGTATTTCAAGATGATTTTTTGGATATAAAATTAGAGGCCATTGGGAAAGGAGTTCCATTTTAAGATCAGGGTTTTAAGAAAATCAGTGTGGCAGAATATACTGTGTGGATTACGGAGGGAAGAAACTGTAGAGAATTTTATTATTTATGAGGGAAATAATCTAGTTGAGAGTGATGAAGGCCTATCTAGGGTTGTTGGGCAAAGGACAAATGAGAAACATATTGATTACAAAGCAAATCAATTTTTACCTAAATAAAATGGATATATGGTAAAGTCAGTGCAACCAGTAGGAGATTTTCATTTACCAGTTCAGGAAAATTTCTAAGCTGTCTATGAATTGTGGTCTTGAGCTTACAAAACTGCATCACAGACTTACAGATGAATGTTTATATTCACCCAATAAATGAATAGTTCTTATTTATTTATATCTTTTGAATGATTGATGATGTGTATGTCTGAAGGTTGAATGTACCTGGCTGATCATAAAATAAGTATTTCAGAGGGCATTTTCTGTGAATCAATGAGTCACCTCAGTTCTTCTAGTTTAATAAATTCTAACTGGATGCCAGAGTGTAAGTCATACATTTTATTAAGGCTATTATTGATGGCTATTTTAGAACAGCAGTAGAAATCCAGTAAATTATCACTTATGCCTAATGTAGGCCTTATTGTTTA
The DNA here is from genome assembly GCF_037043125.1 of Eumetopias jubatus. Lineage (NCBI taxonomy): Eukaryota > Metazoa > Chordata > Mammalia > Carnivora > Otariidae > Eumetopias > Eumetopias jubatus. The sequence continues at coordinate 166,693,787 of NW_028274809.1, read as the reverse complement.
AAGGAGATTTCTTGACAAATGGAAATTGAAAAGGTATCTGAAACATTTCTTGCGAAGATAGATGTTATTGGTTTTGATAATTATAAAGGTTAAAATACATCAGTTATAATTACAGCTTTCCTTTTTCTGGATACCTTCCTATATGTAATAGAAATAAATCTCTATTGAAATAGTATTTCCTAAAATTTGATTCTACTATATTAATCTACATAATAGTCAAAGCAAATTAAAGCTCTGAGATGAGAAGCTGAAATGGATCAGTAATCACATTATGCAAAGAAATAGCAAGAAAGAGGGTTTTCTGGCAGGCATAGAACTTGTTGTTTGGTTTTATTGTAGAGTTCAAATACAGAAAAAGCTACCAAATCAGAAGTTTCAATTATGATGATTTTTCTTACCCTGACTCATAGAAATTTGTTATGAATCTTAAATTTTTCTAAGTAATTACAGATAATTTGAGGAATGTAAGATTTTAAGCTTAACTGTGGAAAACCATGTTGCACTTTTTTTCCAAAGTATTTGAGAAAAAGGCTTTGCACTTTATAAAATCAGAATGTTAAAATATACAAACAAGTCACCTTATTGGTGCAGGCATAAGCCTTGTGAATGAAGTAGGAAAACCTGAGACAGACTGTGATATGCTTCTCCTTGAAGTTGGCAGTTCGAAGCCTGTAAGATCAGATCATGAAGTTTGGAACCAGATGGCTGAATACTCAAGGAAGGCTTCACAATGAACTACTAGAAGAATAGGCTGTGCTATGAAATGTTGAGATCATTTAAAGGCATTTGGCTACAGAGTGAGAAGTGCTATGCTTGTATTTCACACTTGTACGTGAACTTGCATCGGAGAATAAGCTTGAACTAATAGAGGCAAAAATGGGGAGTAATGAAAATGGTATACTAGATACAAATTGAAAAGCACTCCCTACTCAAGTTTCCATCTAAGGGCTAGTCCAAACACACAGGCTCTGCTCTCCAAAATCCCAGTATTCAGTCACACGTGACCTAACTTCTTTATCCACCTCTGGTCATGGCCCATTTGAATCTAAGAACAGCCTGTTTATAGCTCACTTGGAATTAAAAATCTATGCCCTGGCTCTAAAGACAGGATGTAATCACAAAGTCTACATCTTCATAAAGATTGAAATTGTGCAGGAACAAAAAACAAATATTAAGCAAAGGAAGCTAGTCAGTAGACAGAGGGGAATGGGGTTGATATATGGAAAAAGGAAAGACACCATGACAGAGAGACAGAGAGAAGATTGGGTGGCTGGGCTATAGAACTGAGTGATGATGGTTCCTTTGAGGTTTTATTAAGCTTTCCTGCATTCTATGCCAGTATGTTCTCTCAATAAACTCCTTTCTCTGGCATAATCTGGACAGAGTAGGGTGACTAACCATCCCAGTTTGCATGTGACCATCTTGGTTTTATTAGGAAACCTCTCCCTCCCCAGGAAACTGGGACAGTTGGTCACTGTTAGTCTCTATCTCTTGCAGCTGAAAGAACCCTGACTAGAGTAAATCCCACTTACAGAAGAAAGATAAGAACCAATAAATAGGTTGATAAAAGTTTAAATTGCTAAGATGAGCTTCAGTAATTATCTAACTACAATGTTGTGAGTTGAAGGAATCATAGAGAATTACTTATAAGAAACACAAACGTTAGACAACATTTTGAGTTCACCTAATTTTGCATTACATCTTTTCCTAACACAGAAATGAGACCCAGAAGAGTTGACTGCTTAACCCACAGCAAGGCTATACTAGAAACCAGGTCTTACAAAACTGAATTCTCTGATATTTTACTACTTCATGCTGCCTTTAATGCTTGTTGTTTTTACTTTTCAGAAATTTTATTTTTTTTAAGATTTATTTATTTATTTGACGGGGGAAGGGGAAGAGGAGGAGAGAGAGAGAGAGAGAGAGAGTGTGTTCATGAGCAGGCAGAGGGACAGAGGCAGGGGGAGAGAAATCTTCAAGCAGACTCCCCGCTGAACAAGAAGCCTGACATGGGGCTTGATCCCAGGACCGTGAGGTGATGACCTGAGCCAAAATCAAAAGTCAGACACTCAACTGACAGCCACCCAGGCACCCCTACTTTTCAGAGATTTTAAAAAAATTTTGTGTAGTTTATAAGTTTCATAAAGAAAATTAAATAAATCAATTGGTACTCTAATATTTTTACACTCTATTTTCATTTTATGGAATATATTATTTATATAGTTTATAAATCTTGAAGTATATTAGCTGTGCTTTATTATACATTATATATTGTATTATACACTGTATGTGTGTGTGCTTTAAGTCAGTGACTCTTACACTTTCATTTGCATATGCATCATTTTACCTGGAATCTTAATAAGATACAGGTGTTGATTCAGTAGGTCTGGAGTGAGGCCTGAGATTCTGCATTTCTAACCATTTCCCGGGGGATGCCAATGCTGTGAGGCTTTATGTGAGTTCAAATCTGGCTTCCTCAATTATTTTCAATTACAACAAGTTTAATCTCCACATCTGAGCTTCTCCCAGATTAGAAGAGTGGAGAAACAAGGACAACCAAATTGGGTTGGGATATGGAGCAAGCCAACAGGAAGCAGACTGAGCAAGCAAGTCAGTGGTCCAGTTGCATGAAAGTCAGGTATAAACCAAAGGTTCCAGGACCCCATAGTTCAGGACAGTCCAGAGTCTAGATATCCAGAGGTGTGGAGCATGTCTTGGCAGCAGGGCAGTTACCAGAAAGGTACTAGCTGCACAAAGTTTTGATCAAAATGCTGTGTGCCAGTGACCCTAGGGAAGGATTTGGGGATGAGATGATGAGTGAGTAATGGAACTGGTCCTCAAGGAACTCACAGTCTAGAGGGGGAAGTTTGAGAAGCAGGTGACTAACATGACCGTGTAGAACGAAAAAGTATAAAGGGTCATTAATTTAGACAGTTAGTACATGGTGTGGGTAAGGTCCAAGTAGGCAGATTGAGTCAGAGTCCCTGAGGGACAGGAATATAAGAGCTGAGATGTAGGCACAGAGCATTCATATGCCCGGGGTGTGTGCGTGAGACTCGATATACAAGGAATTGCATGTAAGGTATGGGAATTTCATACCATGGGCAGTGAGGTAATATCTTATGAGGCCAGGGGTCCTTGATTAGGGCAGAGATATGATCAGAGAAAGGGCTGGCTGGACCCCAAGTCCAGCCAAATCAGTGTGCCTGGTGGGGAGAAGCCTGGTACCATGCACTGACCAAACACCAGAGCAGTTGACATAGAGTCAGAGAAACTATTAATGTAGGAAAGCAGCTTAAGTGAGAAAAGAGCAGACCTAAAGCAAACAGCTAAAAGTAAATCTCCTTGTCTCTTTATTCCTCTCACAACCTACCCTCCAGACCACAACACACTTTCTAGATTATAGCCAAAAGCAACATATATGTCTTGGTTTCCCTGAGGAGACATTATATAACTGAGCAGATATGGCATTAAATATGTACTATCTGTGCATCAAGACACTTGCAGCTGTACATGACTTATCCTTCAAGGCTGTAAGAAATGTACAACATAAAGCTGCATTATTTGATAATATTGTATATTTGGGTGGTACTTTTTAGGTTTTCAAGTACTTTCACAAATATTATCCCATTTAATCCTCATAGCAACACCACAAAAATCACATCCAAGTCACGAATAAGAAAGCTAAACTGTAGAGAGATTAATTAATTTGTCAAAGACCAATCCGCTTCTAAGTTGCTGCACTAGAGTCTTTGACTTCAGATCATTGCTCCTTTTAATTTGCTAAAATGTAAACTATTTTGTTCAATTTCAGATTTCTTTGCACAGAAGTTCTGGTGTCTAAATCCACAAATGGTCAGGCAGTCCATCATAGTTTGCAGCTAAAATGTGTGAACATTAGAATAGATGATAAGGAAAACCAAAGCAGATATAAGAGGAAAACAAGTGGTTTAGAATGAGCATGGTCAACATTACCATCACAGATATCTTTGGGCATTAGAGAATAAAGAATCAAGACATAAGTCTCAGGCAATCAAAAGCAAAGCTAACTAATTTACAGTGGAATGAATAAAGCCTAGGATATGAGTGTCAAAAAATGTAGCACATAACTTGTTCCAGAAGAGAGGAAAAAAACAAATCATTTCAAGGGGGCTGGAGAAATGAGAATGCCTGAAGAAAGCAGGCAGTAACTATTTTAACTGTGGTCAACAGGAGCACATGATTCACTGCAAGAGGCCATTTGTCTCTTCAGGGCCAGAACTGAAGAACAGAGATACACCCTGCGTGGGATTAGCAGGGCGTACCTCTCAGGTAGAGATGCAGCTGTTATTCTAGAATGAGGCCCAATAGGAAGTGTTCATTGGCTAGGGGCTTGGGGCCTTGGGTTTATAACTGATGCCAGTTGTGAAGGATCTATGGAAGAGGGGAAGTTCTTGCTTCTGAATGCTGATGTCAGAGTTAGAACAAAATTGATCAGAGGCAACTAAAGATTTTTTTCTCCCATAGGAAAAGAATAGGGTTCAAAAGGCAGGCTAGAACTCATGTAAAGTCCACATGAACAACCTTTAAATTGAGTAATGGGGGCAGAAATGGAAGTCTGATGTAGCTTTGATTATAGTTAACCATAATCTTATTGATATGACTTGTAGGATGACAGTGAATGTACTAACTTTGGAGAGAAAGACCCCAAAGTTGAATCGGGTTTGTGCCTGTCTTTGGCCACCTTCAGTGTGGAAGTAGCTACTTCAGGCTGATCTCAAGACAGTTGAAGACATTCAAACTATGACTCCACTGGGGCTGAACCGTAGCGACATTTATCATAGGAAGAACCCCACCCCACTGGTGGAGGAGAGACAGAAGTTGAAATTGAAATAAAGAACCAGACAGCATGGAAAGGAACATGGCAGAATTTGGTAATAGTCTTGATTTTTAATATGCATATTAGATATCTTAGCAAATGGAATTCGTTAACCACCAAGAGATATTTCTTTACAAATTTATACACTAGAGAAAAACAGAAGACATAGATCAGAGATTATAAATTTGCTATATATGCTGAAGATAGGGAGCTGACATATTCTTGTGGCCTAAAGTGAATTTTAAAAAATCAGAAAATGCTTTTTCATGTAAAAATATAAGATCTGGTTTCTCTAAAAAAAAAATTAGGGCATTGCCATATGGCTACAACAGGCGGGCCTAAGTAGAACTCTTTTGTCAGGACTCACCGTGGAACTCTCTGTCCAGCCCTGTCTGGACCCTGTAGAAATTTCAGCATGCCCTCCACATTTTGACAGCTGTTTATAACCAAGTAGGCTTGTTCTAGACAAGAATGAGAAAAATGAAAACAGTGATCTAAACTGGGAAGGCATACTCTGTTTCATTTCATGTATCCACTCAACACATATTAATTAAACAACCAGTATAGCCACCAGCTACTCTGCTAAGTCCTAGGGAGACAGACCTGAATAAGTTACAGTCGTTGCTCTCATGGGGCTTACAATCCAAAGGGAAAGACAGATATTGTGTAAATAATGATAAGTGCATATGATATGATATGATGTGTAGTAACATGCTGGAGAAGTGCTGAATGTTTGGGACTCTGAATCTGCTGACCCAACCTGAAATGCTGACTGTTTGGGACTCTGAATCTGCTGACCCAACCTGATGGGGCATCATGGAATGTTCCTCAATAAATGTAAGCTGAGTTTCTAGGTCTCCCCAGGATTGCCTAGGGTCGGCCCTGGGACATGACTTAGGGCTTATGGTTAATCGCGGATTGTTTCTAAAATGGTTCATGCTACCAAGGTGCTGTATACAAGGAAAAACGTGCTGAAGAAGTAGAATAACTAATTCTCTTTCAAATATTTGGTGTTTTGGTCCTACTTCAGTAATGCTGCAAACAACTTACCATCTTTACACCCAAGGACAATGACTCTGTTGGGCAAAGCATAGTGGTTATAAAATTAATATCTTTCCATTAAAAAGTATAAATTGAAAAAGATTCTAATGGCTAACACAGTTATCTAACAAGTTAGAAAAAGACGAAGAATTTTATTTTTTTGTTGGAATGACAAAAATGCATGGGTAGCAATAATGGTATTGATTGAAACCAAATCTTGGAAAGAAATGCAGTCTGGAAAACGAAAGGCAATGTTATTTGATCTTATTATCTCCATCAAAGGCTTCTGTAATTCACAGTTTGACAGCATTTTGTGAGTAGCACTGACCATTTCACAAAGCTGTAATTTACCTTAAGAAGAAAACAACAATTAACAAGGTGCATCATAAAAAGATAACTGTGAACTGAAAGAAATGAAACAGAACAATGAAATCCTAAAAGACTGATTTTTAAAAAATCAAAATGTCAGTTCACAAATGGAAACTGCTTAATACTAGCTTTTTTGCTCCTTTGGGAAAAAGTGTAATAATTAAGTATACGGACACATGTACACACAGCAGATCAAGTATGAACAACACACATTCTGCAATGAAACCCCTATAGATCATTTTGCATGGTTTTGCATAATGATTAGATTGGGAGTTTAATTCCTGGTATAGATATTTACTATGCTTTTTATAGACTGAGCTATTCATAACAACAAGGAGTCTTGCTATGGTTGAGAGAATCAACTCTATAAAATGTGGATTAGCACACTTTAAAATTTCAGATTTTATAAAAAAAAAGATTGAAAACCTAGAGATTTCTTGACCTGGAATGAGATACGGCTTTATAGTATCAAAGCAATTATTGTCCACAGATCATTCATTCAACTTGTGGTTACTCTGACCATCTGTTTTCCTTCTTCCTCCACTAAACAGCTTCACTACAACATTCCTTTGAAATGTTATTTTATTCAAAAACTAATTTAAAATTTGAAGCTATGCCATTATACAATGTGTTTATTTGGAAATTAAAAAGTAATGTTGGAATTACTTGATTCTTCTTCCTTAAGAGTAGAATGAATGGATGCTCTTGACCCATTTTCCCCCTTTGGCAGTTCAGCAAAGCCCAGAGTCCTCTTCTCAGAATGATGTGTGTAAAGCACTTAGCATAGGTTTGAAGACATTGTTCAATAAATGCTAGCAGTTCACTAATTTAATAAAGTATGTAATTTTAATAAATTTGATTAGTGGTTCATTTCAAATGACAGTATAATCATACTAATTTCTTTTTTTTTCCCTGTTTCTATGCTTCATCTCTATGAATATTTAGCAAGGATTCTACTTACATTTACAGAGTGTAAAAACGATGCAATCAATTTTAATAAAGAGACATCTACATTATGTACCATTTGTCACAACACTTCTAGCATAATTATTTGAGACAAATTTCAATTACACTTGAAAGCGAAGCATAATCCAGTTCAGAAAGACACTTGCAAATGACCCTTGATCTTTATTTCAATCAGTTACAGTTAAAATAATTCTTCTATTTCCTCATGCTGACAACCATCCTGACAGAAGGTTAGAACTACCAGTTGTGCAAGAGGTGAGTTGTAGTTTAAATGAACCATTCACACAATAATTAAAAGAAATACAATACTTATAATTTTCTATTACTTTGACTTTTGTATATTAATGCCTGCATATCTATCTATCAATCTATTTTATCTATCACCTATCTACCTCCTTCCTGGGATTGAGCTGGCCATGCTTACTATATTGGTCCAACAGGGTAAGGAAAGATTTGTAAAACAGTACCTTTTATTCTGGGCCACCTTGCAGGGGAAACCTCAATGAAATAGAGGAAGGGTCTGCTTAAAGAAGCATAACGATGCCTCACAAGCCACAGCGGCAATATTTAGAAGGGGAAGGGAAGAATTTATTTTTCAGCTGAAACTCTGAGGAAAATTTTTAGGTAGAAAGTACAAGGTATAATTATGTGGTTTGGAATTCCTCCAGGGCCCTGGAATTCATACCTCTTCACTTTCAAGATGTGTCACAGACCCTTTAATTACCTGAAGTGGATCAGGACCTCTGTTTGCTGTCTATCCCATCAAAAAGACAACACATTTTGTTACACATTTACCTGATGCCCCTTTGAACTGTAAATTTTGCTGAGCAACCTGTAGAAACCATCTTAATCCCTCCTACTGAAATATATATATATATATATATATATATATATATATATATATATATATATATTAAATCCTGATTTACACGACGGCAAGGTGGGGGCCATTCTTTTGTGGGAGAGTGACCACAGATACCCATGGGTTTCACAGGCAAAGGCTTGAGACCACTATCTTCTAGGAATTAGATGGCCTGGACTTAACATTGACTTACTTGTCTACTTACTAGCTATCAACTCTTGGATGTGTTTGTTAACCTTAATTTGAGCTTCAGTTTCCTCATCTATAAAATAATCAACATCCATATTTTTTATATTATATAAGTGACACAGTGTTCAAAAAGCTCTTAGCCTCATCCATGGAATATAGCAAACAGTCCAATAATGTATGTATTATGATTGTTATTTCCAGGGCCTACTCTAAGTCTTAAATCTACCTAGGCTCTATCCTATGGAGAAATGGTTAAGAAATATAAATTACAATCTGACTGAAGAGCTTTGTACATCAAGCTAAAAAGTTTAGATTATCCTGTAGACAAAGGGGAGGTAACCACTGGAAAGTTCTAATCAGGGGAATGATGGGATGATATATGTGTCTTAGAAACTGAGCTCTGGTTGTAGGATGGAGGAGGGTTTGGGAGGAAAGAAGCTGGAGACAATCCCCAAACTACTGCAAACTCGTCTGTCTCCTCAGAGAGAGCATTAACCTAATTTAATCTGTTATTGAATTGTCCTACAATGCTGTAATGCCCTCATCGTCCTTTGAGAAACATAGTCGATTTTTTTTTGTCTTTATATAAAATGACACCAAACTTCTATTCATTTTTTTTTTTCTGCATCCCTTTCCCCAGGCCAGGGTGTTTTAGCTGTCTGGTGCCACATTTCAACATGTTTATTTGTTATATTATTTCTTCTTCTTCTTCTTCTTCTTCTTCTTCTTCTTCTTCTTCTGTTTTTACTATTTCTACTTCTTATTTTTTTATTTCTAAGCTGTGAGCAGAGCATTCAGATAGCCAAATGTCTTAGGACGATGTCTAAAAGGAGAGTTGCTTGGCTAATAGAAATAGGGTTTCAATACACAAGAATTTCCACTTACCAATATTCAATTTGTAAATATTTATAGATATAAACAAAAGGAGATACAGATGAGAGCAAAAGTGTTGCAACTCCGACCATCACCAATACTGTGTATATAGTCACTTGAATGCTCTCACTGGGTTGTGGGAAAAATGGAACAACGGCACTTACATTTCCCTAAATTGATGCCCTGCTCTGAAGCAGAGGAACTAGGGATCAGGTCTTTGCCCTGCTTCTGAGCCACATATTTTTCCACTTCAAACCACTCTCTTTCTATCAATGGCTTTAGCAGGGTAGAAACAGATAAAAATATTTTTTTCACACCCATCACTTGTTTATGGCACACCACCATTGATTTCCTGGAAAGATGCATGATATGATGTTAGCAATGACACATGATCACATAAGACTTTGGAAAAATCAGATCATTGATTTAGCTGACCTAACGTGAAGTGTATGAATTGTAGAGAAAGGGATCAGTGCTAATAAGTCTAGTGACAAGGAATATAGACTAGAAATGGAAGTTGTCCGGCCCAACACAAAGTTTGGATACTGAGAGTCAAGGTATAACTCCAGGGTTGAGATGTAAGGTGCAGACGTTTGATTAAGGCCATGGGACAGGAACAGAAAGACAAGCACAGAAGGGACAAAGGGAAATCTCTAGTATGGTCAGAGACAAGGGAAGCAGACAGCCAAGAAACAGAGGACACAAATGCTGGTGGCCTGAAATTCAACAGAACAATAGGAACCTAGAGAAAATACAGGACTGAAGCCGAAAGAAAACACACTTCGGAGAACAAACGTGGGGTGCCAAAACCTAGATCCTAGTGAGTCAGGCCAGCTTCTGTATCATTCCCACAGTCTCACTATGCTTTCTTGCTATGGCAGGAATCAATAAAAGCAGGACCCTCCTGGACTCTTTTCTATGGAAATTGACAGTGGGAGGTAGGAGTGGCAGCTCTGTCTGGCATCAGCCTTGATGCTGAGGAGATGGGCTGTGGAGAGTGAAGGTACGGGGTAAGTCCATTAGAATGACCAGGGGGAGATGGCCTCAGAGGGCAATGAGAGGTGCCCGGCACTTGGGAGAGATGTTAGAAGTCTTCCAAAGAAGGATGCAAGAGCACCAAAGACAAATTACACTTCTTTACAATGTTGCCAAAGACCTATCCCTAGTTCTAGAACTATTAACCGGCTTGTTAAGCCTTTCATTTTTAAATCTCTAATAAAGGAGTACACTTCCAGGCCCCACAGATAGTCTCAAAAGATACCTTTTTAAAAGTCTCAGTGATGAATATGTGTCATCAGTAATAAAGGCAGTGCTATGTTCTGTGAAAGCCTAGGCTTGGAAATGGCTATTTGATATTTTCAACAATCTTATATAGTTTCTTACAAGTCAAACATCAATAATGCAATAATAGTGCTTTAGAATAACTCCAAAATCTGTTACCATTAAAAGTAGTTGTCTGTCTTGAATAGATGTCTAATTTTGAAAGGAAATGGCTTTACTTTCAAATATGAGACAGCTGTAAAAAATTATATGTATGTACACATTTATGTACAGTACAGACTCTTCAAAAGAATTCTTAATGGAGAAAAAAATATCAACTTGTTCTTCAAAGACATTATACAATAATCTGATACACACACACATACACAATAATTCATCCACATAATTTACCTGATTATTTGTATGTTGGGAGCCTCTTATATTCAATGTAACCAGCATATCTAGTTATAGAAATATGCTTCTAAATATGAGAAACAAAGATGAATAACAGTGTTTAATTCTTCCACTGAAACAATTTCAGTACAATTTAATGGAATTCATGCCTAAAATTTCAAAAAAGAATCATTCTGCTGGCAAAACAATCTCATACATAACCAACCTTCCCCTCCCCTCCCCTCCCCTCCCCTCCCCTCTCTTCTTTCTTTCTTTCTTTCTTTCTTTCTTTCTTTCTTTCTTTCTTTCTTTCTTTCTTTCTTTCTTTCTTTCTTTTGTCCTTCCTTCCTTCCTTCCTTCCTTCCTTCCTTCCTTGCTCTTTCTTTCTGTCTCCATCAGAAATGCTATTATGCAGCACAGAACCAATGAAGAACAGATAGCTAAAAATCACACATCCAATAACTATTTCTTGGATGTCCAATATGGTGTAAGGTACTGTGACTGATGTAGATACAACTATGGCCTAGACAGAAACCCCACTGTCATTATTTATAGGCTAGTGTGGAATCAGAAAGGAGAAAGGACATTTCAATAATACACGAGGAGGACTAAGAGACAAGCCACGCCATGGGAAAACATAGGAGAGTCACAGGATCCATGCTTGGTGGTGAGGAAGACTTCCAGTGGAAGTGTCATCTAAGTGGAGACCTGTCAATGTATACAAGTCACCACCAGTTGTTGGTACAGGGGAGGGAAAAAATGACAAAAAGTGTTCTAGGTAGAGGAAATATGTACACAAACTCAGAAGCAAGGAAGAATATGAAAGAATTGCAGAGTTGAGGCTTTGAATGTAGGTATTGGGGGGCTGCCTGTGGTGCAATGCTGAGGGATAGGTGGAGGGGTTTTATAATATATGCCATGGACTTTATAATGGAGTTTTGACTTTAAGAAAGGTGAAAGATAGAAGTGCTCATGAATACATATATTTAATCATGTCAAGATTATCTAAATATCTGGGATGCCTCATAACATCTGTTTTTAAGCCCATTAGCAGCATAAGGAAGCATCCAGGTCATAGAAAAAGAGCTGTATAAGCCACAGATTTGTATTTGTTTTTTTTCTACCAATGACTAAAATAATGTTATAATACTCAAATGCAGACTCAACAGACTTGAGAAATATTTTGGAGTCATAATGTATTCTACTACATGCCAAGCACTCAGCTGAGCACTTTATATACCTTATCTCATTCAATCCTCACAGTAATTGTATGATAAAGTTACTATTATCACTTTTTTAAAGATGAGCAATCTGAGGCTGAGAGGGGTTAAGTAACATGCACAATGTCGCACAGATAGAATGGTGGAGCCCAGGCAGGCTGCCTCCAGGGCCCAAGCTCTTAACCACTTCCCAGATCCCCAGTCACATTTTCAGCTGAATGACATGAATGATATAGAAATAAGACCATATTCAGAGCCAAGAGGCAGAGTCTTATTCTGGTTGTGTTCTTCAAAGTCAAAACAAGATAAAATGAAAGTTTTAAATCATTTTAAGGAACCAGAAAATGCGTAGAAGAGAAACAGTATCAAAACCATTTATAACCAGTGACCCAGGGATGTTACGTTAACGTTGCAAAGTTTATTGAATGACTGCTATGCGTGGACAACTAGACTTGGTTTTACATGAACCGCCTCATTGGATCCTCACAGAAGGAGGTTACTTTTATCCTTACTTTATATAGAGTAAGACACAGACTTAGGGTGAACAAATAATTGATTCAAAATTATACAGTCAATGATCATGTCATTAAATCCAGAAATCATAATTTGATCTATTTTATTGCAAATTCATTCCTGTGATCAATTTGCTGTATTGACTCATTTCCCAAGATATCTTTTCAAATATTTATTTCTAGGCATAAATGTCTATATATAAATGCACATTTTAAAAACAGAGAATACTGGACAAATGAATTTATGATAACATACTGAAACTTTCCACATCAGTGTACATGCATTAGTCACAAATATTTTTCTATGAACCATTTTTAATGGCTATATAGTATTCCAATAAATGGGTTGTCATGATTTGTAGACTACCTTAAGTTTAAATATTCATGTTGAACCAAAAAACAAACAATCTGATTAAAAAATGGACAGAGGACCTGAATAAAGATTTTTCAACAGAAGACATACAGATAGCCAAGAGACACATGAAAAGATGCTCAATATCATTAATCATCAAAGAAATGCAAATCAAAACCACAGTGAGGTATTACCTTACACCCTGTTAGAATGGATAAAGTGAAAAAGATAAGAAATAACAAGTGTTGACAAGGATGTGGAGAAAAAAAACCCCTTGTGCACTATTTTCTTCTTAAGATTTTATTTATTTATTTGTCAGAGAGAGAGAAAGAAAGAGAGCACAAGCAGGGGGAGTGGCAGGCAGAGGGAGAGGGAGACTCCCCACTGAGCAAGGAGCCCAATGAGGGACTTGATCCCAGGACCCTGGGATCATGACCCGAGCTGAAGGCAGATGCTTAACCACATGAGCCACCCAGGTGCACCCTCCTTGTGCACTGTCAGTGGAAATGCAAACTGGTGCAACCACTGTGGAAAACAGCATGGAGTTTCCGCAAAAAATTAAAAATAGAAATACCCTATGATCCAATAATTCCACCACTGGATATCTACCCAAAGAAAATAAAAACACTAATTGGAAAAGATACATGCACCCTTATGTTTACTGCGGCATTTTTTAAAATATCCAAGAAATGGAAGCAACCTAAGTGTCTATCAGTAGACAAATAGATAAGGAAGTTGTGGTACACACACACACACACACACACACACACACACACACACACTACACAGCCATAAAAAAGGATGAGATCTTGCCATATGGAACAATATGGGTAGACCCAGAGGATTTTATGCTTAGTGAAATAAGTCAGACTGAGAAAGACAAAGACCATATGATTTCACTTACATGTGGAATCTAAAACACAAAACAAATGAATAAACAAACAAAAAGCAGAATCAGACCTATAAATACAGAGAATTGATGGTTGCCACAGTGAAGAGGGGTGAGGGGATGGGCAAAATGGGTAAAGGAGATTTGGAGAAACAGGCTTCCTGTTATGGAATGAATAAGACACAGTAATAAAATGTACAGCATAGAGAATTATAGTCAATGATGTTATAATAGCATTGTGTGGTGACAGACACAACTACACTTGTGGTGAGCATAGCCTACTATATAGAGAAGCTGAATCACTCTGTTGTACACCTGAAACTAATGTAATGCTCTGTGTCGACTATACTCAAATTTTTTTTAAAAATTACAAAAAAAGGAAACAAAAAATACATTGATCTCAAATTTTTGCCACTTATTTCTATATAAAATTCTTATTCTAGTCCCTCTTATGTTAAATGGGGATAATAGTAGTATTCTATCCATCATAGGGTTAGTATGAGGACAGAATCAAAAATAATAGGGGTGCCTGGGTGGCTCAGTTGGTTGAGTATCTGCCTTCGGCTCAGGTCATGATCCCAGAGTCCCGGGATCAGGCTCCCTGCTCGGCAGGGAGTCTGCTTCTCTCTCTGCCCTTCACCCGGCTCGTGCTCTCTCTCTCTCTCTCTCTCTCTCAAATGGATAAATAAAATCTTTAAAAAAAGAGAATCAAGTAATACTTAAGAGTAAGTCCAATCAGGGGAAGCAACGTACTACTATAATTTCTCCTTTCAGGAAGGAGATATGCCCAGGCAGTAGGAAAATGAAATGGTCATTTTGTGCACACAGATGAAATAATGACACTGTGAAAATTCTTTACTGTTCCACTCCATTAACTGTGAGTTCTATGCTTTACTATCCAAAACAGAAGTATGTAAGAAATTTGTCATTTTGTTTAAAAATGAAACAGTCAGATTGCCAAAAATGCCAGCTAATTACATAGTTGGTTTATGAAAAAGAATAATAATAAAATAAAGGGATAACCACAGATTGTGAAATTGTAACTATGCAGTCCCAGGGCTGCTTGGCAGGGAGAATGAGAATAAAAGAGAAGAGTTAAATCTTTTTCATACAAATAACAATGTATCAGTAAATGGTTAGACTTACACCTTAGCAGCAACATATATTATATAAGCAAAGCTAAATACATACTTCTATCTTCTTTAAAAATCTGGCTCAAGTATACAAATTATTGATCAACATAGATATATGATTAGGGATTTCTCATTAGGAGATTCAGAGGGACGTAATCACGTTTGTCCATAGAGTAACTGGCAGGACAGCCCCATCCCCATATGAACTGGTACATTAGTGGTGTGCTTGATCTTGAAACACAGCGAAACCTCCAGCATCTCCCTCCCCTCATCTTTCCACACCTTGTCTGTCAAATGGACAAGCCCTCTTGGACTCTCTATAATTCTCAGTGGCATCTCCATCTTCATTGCCTTGCAAAGTAAAATGTGCATAGAAGTGCCCCTCAAATACTGATTCAAGTATAGAATCATAGATTTTACACCTGGAAAGGGCATCAGGATTGACTGTTTCTCTGAGCATGTCAAGGGTTACATAGATCATTTCCATTTTACCACTAGGCACAGGGAGACTTGAAGAATTAAATGACTTGTCCAGAGTCTCCCAGGTAGGAGAGCAAAAACTGAGTTTTCTGATTCGTTGGGTAATAAAATATCAAAACTGATGAAAGTTTAAAAATTATATTTCAATGAAAGGGATAAAAATGTATTTGTCTTTTTACATAACTCTGCTTTGAGTATATTTTAAGCGAGCATAGCACTGTTATTGCTACTTTACTCCTAGGAAAATATGTTCTGCCACCAAGTCTACACTGTTTTCCAGATTTATAAATTAACAAACCTGAGGAGAGGCATCTGTTTTCAGATATAGACAACCTAAGAAAAATGAATCAAAGTACTTTCTAGATGTATGCGAGTGTCCCTAAAGAAAATGCTAATAAGCAATGGGAAGACCCAAAGCCAGGTGCCTGAGAATAGAAGACCAGGAGCTAAGTCATTCACGTGAAAGGGAATCAGCCTTCATCCTGAGGCTGCTGGGTCATGAGAAATTAAAAAGAAAGACAGAAGATAATCAGAGGAGTAAGAAAGAAGAAAAATGAAATGTGAGAAAGGCCACAAGGGGGAAAAAAAAAAATATATATATATATATAGAAAGCAAGAAGACTGGAGTTCACCACAACAAACAAATGGCAGAAGAGAAAATGGTATCAATTTTTAAAGTTCACATAAGAAAACATACCTACTTTTAATCAGATCCTCTCCATTTTCCCTCACAGCAATGTTCCATTTGGCTGGGCAGCTCACTAACCGATTGCACATGCCACCTTCTCTGTAACTTTCCTTAAATTATCCCTGGTTTGAATATCTTTTGGAAACTTTCAGTAAATGAAAACATTGTTTTTCCTCCTTTTGGGTAACTTCTCCCATAACTTTACAATTTAAGGATTTTTAAAACTCTTTTTAATTGCAAATAAATAGCTTCTATGATGCATAAATATTTTATAGCCATTAAATTTATTCAGTAGGGATTGTCGGCTGCCCACTGTGTGCTGGACCCTGTTTTGGGCACTGTATTCTTGCTGGCTTTCAGTCAAGTGGCTCTAAACACCTTTACATATACTCAAGTAGCATTCACTTTTGAAAAAGCATATAATAGTTTTAGAACTGCAGAATAGTTGAAAGGATAGAACAGCGTTCCCGTATAGCTTTCACTCATTTTCCCCACTGTTAGTATCTGACATTGCTATGGTACATTTGTTACAACCAAGGACCCAATGTTCAGACATTACTATTAACTAGACTCCACACTTTGTTTGATTTCACTTGTTTTCCCTAAGGTCCTTCTTACAGTTTCAGGATCTCACTCAGGACACATTACATGTAGTCATCATGTCTCCTTGGGCTTCTTTTGTCTGTGACGGTTGCTCAGACTTTCCTTGTTTTTAATGACCTTGACGTTTTTGATGAGTCCTGGTAAAGTGTTTTGTAGAATGTTCATCAATATTGGTTTATGTGAAATTTCTGCCATAGAGTGGGGTTATGGGTTTTGAAAAGAATGTCACAGAGGTATATCAGAGGGTATATGACATCAAAGTGCTCTACCACACTGATGTTTCCCTTGATCACTTGGTTAAGGTCATGTATGCCAGGTTTCTCCCATGCAAGGCTACTATTTTTCCCTTTTCATATTCTACTCACTAAGCGAGCCACTAAGTCCAGCCAGCACTCAGGCCTTCATCCTGCCGTCATTTCTTAAATTCTCACCAAATCAATGACAATATTTTCTAAAGGAACTCTATAAAGGCAGCAAGTAGATATTAGCATACTGTGTAACAGCTGTTGTAGAGAAGTATGGTATAAAAAGGATGATCCTTTTACATAGTACTAGCCCTTATTGTGGTAACATAATGATTTCAAGAAACAATAAACAAATAATAAACGCATTTTGAGTCCCCTTTCATGTCAAAATCAACCAAGAATGAAGTCTAAATCCCATAACTGAAGGTTCATTCATTCATTGACTCAACAAAAGCAGTAGCGTGGGCGCTAGGGTTGCATCAGGGTGTTAGATGGAGCCCCTGCCCTCCTGGGCTTAATGATCACTTTTATTTCAGAGAGAGGAGTGTCAGTGGCTTTGTCTATAAGAAGTAAGTCAGTCTGGTTGAATTTAATTCATCAATTTTACTTAGGCCCAGCAGATGTTAATGAGTTAGAACCATATAAGGATTAAATTCATTGGAAGATCAGGTTTTAACTTGTCCTGCCTAATCACCTACAGGCTTTCCTCCTGCAAATCTCCATGAAAGCAGCAATAGCTGAGTGATTCAGGTCCTGGATCCTGATAGAGGGCTGACGCGGTGAGAAACGTCACCCGTCTCCCACGTTACGTAAGCTATGACCTCAACCCCCCTGATTATGCCAGGGAAGGGCTGGTGTTACCCCAACCATGAATGCTGAGGTACAAGCCATGGCACCACCCAGGCATATCATAGAGCTGAAACCACACAGCTGGGACCCTCAAATGTTTGCTTCTCTAACCATGAGTGCTTGGCTGATGAACCAGGGCTGGAACTAAGGTTTCACCCAGTAAATTTCTATTGGATCTCAGTCCCTGACTGTGTTGGGGGAGGAGCTGTTATTTCCCTGTCACCCAGTTCAAAGGTCTGAGGTTTCTCTTCTGGAGACTGGCACCCAGACCTTCTGGAGTCCCTGTGTACTGCTCCAGGATGCTCTAGGCAGTGGGAAAATTGCACACCTACTATTACTCCTATCTCTGAAAATTTCTCTTCTATAAAGCCTGCTCTGGCAGTCTTAGTAGTGTGCTGCTTAGCTGTCAGTTCAGTTTCTATGGCATCTACCAGCAATAGGAGGCACAGAGAGGTTACAACTCAAGGTTAAACTTTGCCAGAGGATCCAAGGCCTTGGGAGATACCAATCTAAGGTACACTAGGATAGTCTAGATGGAATCCTCTTATATGGTAGCAGAAGAGCCCAGGAAAACATTGCATAGTTAAAGTAAAGACAGACCAATTGAGTCTAGCAGAAACAGCAGGTGTAACCAAATTCCATAGGTGTATGATTTGTAGAGCTGCCACCACAGAATGAGTATGGCCTTCCATGGCTCATTCTTATAGGAAAACAATTATTGAGAGATAACTATATGTCAGAAACTGTAATAGGTAAGTACTAGCAATACAAAGGTAGTGTCTCTGCTCTCAAGTTACTTAAGGAGATCAACTGTAAAGTAAAAATGTTATGATGGATTATGCATACAATGCTATGGTAGCAAAGAAGAAGAAATAGCAAACATATTTGAGAAAAGTCAGGGAGGACTTCACAGAGGAGGTGGTGGCATTTGATGTGTACCTCAAAGGGTGGGTCTAAAACCCACTTGAGGAAATCTCATACAGGACTCTCCAAGCTGCATTCAGTTAAGATACATCTACTTCTAGGAGCACCTTGGTGGTTCAGTCAGTTAAACTTCCGATTCTTGATTTTGGCTCAGGTCATGGTCTCAGGGTCATGAGATCAAGCCCCACGTCCAGCTCTGTAGAGCATGGAATCTGCTTAAGATTCTCTCTCTTCCTCTCTCTCTGCCCCTCCACACCCCACCCACACTCTCAAAAAAAAAAAAAAAAGATACATCTATTTCTAGTTGGTGCGTGACACTTTTCTTGGAAATGGGGCTCTACATATATGGTATGCCCTTGACATTTGCAAAGGAAATATCTTGAGATGTTCCAGAACACCTAAATTTGCACATACTAATTAAGATATGGAGACTGAATAATCAGTCAGTCTTACTGGCTAAGTACTTGTTTCCACACATGAACCATGTGTTAGCACACCTAGATATGGCCAAACTCTCAAAGGTTGATAGTGCAAATGCCATGAGTCTAGCATGCCTTAGAGAAGGATCTTCCAGGGTGGTAACAGGATCCTCCCAGTCCTCCAAAGAGGTAGTGATGCTTCAGGCCAGAGAATGAGAGCCTCATCATCTCCTAAGAAGTTAACTAGGGACTTTGTGGCAGAGTTTGCTGCAAACTCGGTTACCTGGAAGGCCCAGCAGAAGCCACCTGGATGGAGGAGATTGGTGTCTGGCCTCATGTTACATGAGCCAGTAAGTCATCATGGGCCAAAATGAATTCCTGACAGCTGGAAAGAATTAATGCATGTATCATTTATTGAATACACTCACTGTGTTCTTGGCATTAGTGCTAAGAGCATCACAGATACATTATCAGCACTTACTTGTCACCAAAACCCTGTGCTAGGCACTATTATGTTCCCATTTCTGAGATAAGGAAACTGAGCTTGGAGAATTTAATCAATAAACTCAAGGTCACACAAACTGGCAAGTGATAGAATGGGGGGTTAATCCAGGCTGTCTATCATCTAAACTCTGCTCTCAGCTTTTTGATCCTTCTTCATCCTCAGTTAAAGAGAGAGGGGTATTAATGGAGTTTGTGCAAAGAGGGAAAAGGCCAGTACTCTTGGGGATTTGTGACTGGCTAGGGAGATGGCCTTCCACCAAGGCCTTTGCCATACTTACTTCCTGATCAGCTCAGAAATTAAGTAAGGGCTCCCATACCAAGCAACGTCAGGAATCGAGTTTTTGTCTTTCACAGGTTGATGTGGCCCATGACAGGAATTATACGTGTCAGGGCTGAATATATGTTACTAGAAATAGGTTACTTCAGGAAGTCAGATCTGTACAGTTAAAATAGAAGTGAAGGAAACTGGAAGTAAGATACAGCATTCTAATCTGTGGCTGAATCACGCACCATAATTGAGACTTCTAATTTCCCACTCTTTCCTTCTTCATTTTGCAAATGTCTCCAACTGTGACTCATCATTCTTGCAGCAACACTACTCCTTCATATTTCTTTTTCTTGTCTTGCTATTTTCTCCA
Organism: Eumetopias jubatus; assembly: GCF_037043125.1. NCBI lineage: Eukaryota > Metazoa > Chordata > Mammalia > Carnivora > Otariidae > Eumetopias > Eumetopias jubatus. The sequence continues at coordinate 166,673,520 of NW_028274809.1, read as the reverse complement.
TCAACTCTGTCTTTTAACTTTTCTAGAAATAGTCTATTGATTATTGAAATTATCAGAGAATAAGGTAGAGGAGACAGTTCTTGGGGAAACAAAAGAAATCACATTAAAAAGGTCAAGGTCTTCAGTAAAACCAGAGGTTATAATTTTGTTACTGATATTAATGAGGACATAATATACATGAATTTGTTCAACATATTTTTTAAGAACCTAATTTTTGGCTGAAACTATTCTAGGGGTTGGGGATATCAAAAGAAACCGGACACAAACCTTTTCAGGTATTAAGGACTGAATGTTTTTATCATCCTCAAACTCACACATTAGAGGTGGTCCTTTGGGTAGTAATAAGGACATGAAGTGGAGCCCTTGTGAATGGGATTGGTGTCCTTATAAGAAGGGCCATGAGAGAGATGACCTATCTTCTCCTGACACAAGAGGATACAATGACAAGACAGACTTCTATGAGCTGGGAAGAGGGCCTTCACCAGGAACCGAAGGGGCTGGCGCCTTCATTTTGGACTTCCCAGGCTCCACCATTGGGAGAAATAAATTTCTGTCATTTAAGCCCCCAGTCTGTGGTAATTTGTCAAAGCAGCCTGAGTTGGCAGGACAATGGGTAGATTGAGATGTAAAAAGAAAATGTCAATAAAATGCGGTATCATGACAGATACTTTTAGCTCTGTCTTTATCTCTAAACAGTTGCTACCAGGAGCTCTTTATGCAACCCATGAAAAGTTCTTTCAGGGAAAGTTTCTGAAGGAAAAGATGATAACTGAGCTCATTCATTAAAGATGAATTAAAATTGGGTGCCTGGGTGGCTCAGATGGTTAAGCGTCTGCCTTCGGCTCAGGTCATGATCCCAGGGTCCTGGGATCGAGTCCCACATCGGGCTCCCTGCTCAGCGGGAAGCCTGCTTCTCCCTCTGCCTCCCTCCCTCTCTCTCCCTCTCTCATGAATAAATAAATAAAATCTTTAAGAAAAAGATGAATTAAAATTAAGAGAAGGCAGAGAAGTAAGGGATAGAGGAGAGGTAGGCTTAGAAGATTCAGGAGACGAGCAAAAGGACAGAAGAATGGAACCCACTAGTATGTTTGGAGAATTGTAAGTTGCTAGAAGACAAAGGTAAGGGAAGAGGGAGGTGGGAGTAAGGCTGGGGAGATTGTCAGGACCACGTTAGAGAGAGCTTTTATGTCAGTTAAGGAGCACATGCTTCCTCCTTTTGGTGATGGGATGGTGGAATGGCCTGGAAGGATTTTAAGAAAGAGAGTTCCCATAATCGCACAGCATTTTAGAGCAATCACCTGGATGCCCAAGAAATGGAGAGGTCTGACAGGTGGGACACAAGAACCTGGGAGCGGTCAAGGGGGCTTGCCCCGGACCAGCCTAGTGTGAACGGAACAGACATAAAGCTGTCAGCATTTGGACACAGGAATTGTGTGAAGTGCCAAGAGGAGTATAAATCTTTTCTGAGGCTTTTCTGGAGTTGCTGTTTATGAACAGCAAAGGTGACCCAAATGGGAATGTCGTAACCCTGTAGAGGTCTTGCTCCTCTATTTTCCCAGACTCCTGTTGGACTGCAGTACGGCATTTCCTTCCTTTGCCATGGGTCCTGGGATTTGGGAGGCTTCCTCTCCAGTAACTCTAGCATTTTGTTGGTTCTCGGGGAAATTTTTTCTCCAGCCTAGATGTGACATGGGTCTCACCCTTCCCAAATATCTTCTTTGCTTTCTATCCGAAAGGACAAATAATATCTTTTCTTTACAACACTTAACCGTGGCTGTAATTAATTGATAATGCCAGCCCTCGTTGATTAATGTCTCCCCTTCAGCCAGTCGCTATTCTTTGTGGCAACCAACAGACACGCACTCTGTTCAACTGGAGCACAAAAAGGTACAGGAGACAGATTGATGAGATCACAGAAAAACCAGGGAAAGGAAATTGGTAGGAACCCGGAGGCCGGGCAGCTAAATGCTGAGCCAGATCACACCACACATCAGGGTTACTGTGTGCTTAGAACCTCACCGCTGAGACTGCTTCTGCGCTGTGGATTCCAAACACTGCTGGGACAGCATTCTTGATGGATTTCTAATTGTTTCTGAGCCATTGTCATGTACCTTCAAAGTTCACCTTCCTAGGAGAGCGCACATCTGACCCTGGCTGCTAGGAGATGAGAAAGGAAGGGCTATCTTTCATCAACTTCCACAGTTAAGCAAGGCCCTCCCTTCCTGCTCCAACCCTTTGGGGTTTCTTGTCAAAAAAATTAAAAGGGTATTTAAATTCTGAATTTTGCACTTAATTATCTCTATATTTTTATCTACACACACACGCATATGCACGCATGCGCACACACACACACACACACACACACACACACACAATTATACACCTGGCAGACAGGAAGTTCCATGAGGGTAGAGAGCGTTTCATTTTCATTCACTGTCACATCCTCAGTATCAGGCAGAGTTCATACCAGACAAGGGTAGAGTAAGTACTTAGCAAATATTTCTTGGATGAATGGGAAAATAAATGAATGGTAGTGCCTTTTTAAAAAAGTATTTTATATCTAATCACTATAGGATTTTAATAAATCTAAACTACTTAGTCCTAATCTACAGTTCCTAAGACATGAATAGACATTTTTTTTCAAAGAAGATATCCAGATGGCCGACAGACACATGAAAAAATGCTCAACATCACTCGGCATCAGGGAAATACAAATCAAAACCACAATGAGATACCACCTCACACCTGTCAGAATGGCTAAAATTAACAACACAGGAAACAATAGATGTTGGTGGGGATGAGGAGAGAGGGAAAGGAACCCTCTTGCACTTTCGGTGGGAATGCAAACTGGTGCGGCCACTCTGGAGAACAGTATGGAGGTTCCTCAAAAAATTAAAAATAGAACTACCCTATGAGAGAATAATTAAAATTACTAGGTATTTACCCAAAGGATATAAGAATACTGATTTGAAGGAAAACATATACCCCTATGTTTACAGCAGCATTATCTACAATAACCAAATTATGGAAAGAGCCCGAATGTCCATCAACTGATGAATGGATAAAGAAGAAGTACAATGGAATACTACTCAGCCATCAAAAAGAATGAACTCTTGGGGCACCTGGGTGGCTCAGTTGGTTAAGCGACTGCCTTCGGCTCAGGTCATGATCCTGGAGTCCCGGGATCGAGTCCCGCATCGGGCCCCCTGCTCAGCAGGGAGTCTACGTCTCCCTCTGACCCTCTTCCCTCTCGTGCTTTCTATCTCTCTCACTCTCTCTCTCTCAAATAAATAAATAAAATCTTTAAAAAAAAAAGAATTGTTCTATGCTGTACAATATTTAAAAAAAAGAATGAACTCTTGCCATTTGCAACAAAGTAGACAGAGCTAAGTGAAATAAGGGGTCAGAGAAGGACAAATACCATATGATTTAACTCATACGTGGAATTTAATTTAACAGAGGCACATAGGGGAAGAAAAAAGAGAGAGAGAGGTAAACCATAAAACAGACTCTTAAATATAGAGAACAAACTGAGGGTTGCTGGAGGGGAGGTGGGTGGGGGAGGGGTAAATGGCTGATGGGTATTAAGGAGGGCACTTGTTGTGATGAGCATTGGGTGTTGTATGTAAGTGATGAATCATAAATTCTACTCCTGAGACTAATATTACACTATACGTTAACTAGAATTTAAATAAGAACTTGAAACATTTAAAGAAAATGTGAACCTTGAGAAACAAAAACAAAACAACAATCCAGTTAATAAAATCACAACTTTTGTCCAAATCCTTGGACAAAAAAAATCCAAGGAATATTTATTTTAAAGAAAAATAAATGTTTTAAAAGTTAAAAAATAAATAAACTACTTGGTCCAAATCTACAGTTCCTAACTCCCTTCTGAGACAGTACCTGGAACTGCTCCCCATCCTCTGCTTATTTCATGGGGCTTCCCAAGCCCGCCCCCCACCCCTACTTCGGAACCTTAGACTTTAGCAAAGGGACCATAGACCACGTAGTCTGTGCTTACCTTTTCCCTGGAAACTGATTAAAGCAAAGTCATCAGCATTCTTAAAGGCTACTGAGCTATTTACCTTTCCTTGCTAAGACCCAGCTCTGGAGAGGGTGAGAGCCTCTGGCCAAGGGCGAAAGCCTGCCCCCCATTTCCCTCCAGAAGGCAGGGAAGATGAACAGCCCCCTGGGGCCTGTTTACATGTGAGTTGGCAATGGGTAGGGTCCAAGTTTTGAGCTGCTTGGGATTTGAAGCAGTTGTTTTCTCTGAGCAACAGCAATATTGAAATTCTGGGAAAATACAACAAAGCTTGGACACGGATTTTCTATTCTTTGACTTTCTGATTGCTTTAAAGTGTGTGCTAGTTCGGCAAAGCCAAATACCAACAATATGAAATATGGCACTTTCAGGACATTGAAAACTAAAAAGTCGTAATAAAACCTTATCTAAGACTCAAAACACTATTATTCAGCAGATGGTATTGCAAGTTAGAAGATTTAATTTACATAAAGTGAGCAGTTTAATGCTATTAATCTGTCTTCAGAAATAACACTCCTTCTGGAGGATTTCTTAACCTAAAAGATTTTGAAAACACGCATACACTTCAAAGATTCACCGATGCCCTTGGTTTTCTTGATGTCTATTATCTCTGAACAGGCGCTTGCTCAGTTTTATTACATAGGCTATATTTTAAAATTTCTCTAACTCCAGTTATTGGTAGTTGCTTGCTTTAACCGGGATTCATAACTCTCCCTGCTGAGAATAAAACTTGTTGTCAGGATAAAGCACATTTGACTCTTTCTGAGCTGCCAAAATGTGAAGTCTTGTGGTTAGGTATTTTGGAAAACTGGCAGGTTTTGTTTACATATTGTGGTCTTTCTCCAAATTTATCCCACATCCCACACCCCGCAGGTCTAGGACCCCTTCCAATGTAATTGCTGTAGCACAAGTGCAAGGCGAAAAGCCTTCCGCAGTTACCAGGTCCTTCCATCTCTGAGTCAGACGCGGCCTGCGCCAGAAGAGCTTCCCTTGCCTTAAAAAAAAAAAAAAAAAAAAAAAAAAATGCTGACCTACAGAAATACCTGAATCTAATTTGCTGTACAAATGGAAACCTTTTCTTTTCTAGATTGGATGCAGAGAATTGTTTTTTTCAATGTTTATAATTTAACAATTGCTTAGAGCCTTTCATCTGAAAGCAATTTACGCATGTTGGGCCCAATTATCCTAACATGCTTAAAGCTTACCAGTATTTTTCCTCTTTAACCTTGGTGCATTAGTCTCATTGGATGGGGCCCTTATACCCACGGCAAACCTTAAACCTAATCATGGAAGTGCTTTATGGATTAGAAGCTAGAGGATCCTTCTTGCCAAAGAAAGAATGATATCTTGGAAAATGACCGTGTTTCTGCATGTGCTTCCTACAGAGATGAAAAACTTTGGTTTCCAACTAAATTCAGCCATTTCATATAATATTCATCCAGAAGAGATGTTGAGTCATGAACCCACACTCATTTTCTGTTACCTTAATTTTGGAAGAAAGCAATGTGTCCCATCGGCAGCCAATGTGCTATCTTAAGCCGGTGCAATCCAGCAGCCCAGGGCCACGCACTCTAGCCTTTTGTTAAGCTGTCTTATTCAGTCAATTCTTTCCAGAAATATTTCTGAGTCCTTCCTCTATGCCAGGCACTATGCTAGATATGAAAAAGCAAGATACTTGTGTGTCCCAGAGTTAATGATTCTGAGATAATATACACAAAACCAGTTCAGTATAATACTGTGATAACCACTCTGATGGGAAAACTCAGCTCTAGAAAGGGCATCTGACCAAGATGGAGGACGTGAAGGAGGGCTTCCAAAAGGAGTGAGAGCTAAGAGGAGGCACGAACTTGCGTTAGATGAAAACGAGGGAGGAAGGGTGTTCTAGGAGAGTCAGTGGTAGCATGTTTGAGAGCCCATCACTCTTGGGTTTGAGAAACTGGAAAACTTTCATTTAGCTGAAGGGTAGAGTTTAGGGTTTCATGTGGTAGAAGATGTTGCTGAGAGATAAGTAGAATTCAGTTCATTAGGACCTTGTAAACCCTAAGAAGGAGTTTGGACATTTTCCTAAAGGAAAGGGGGAGCCACGAGAGGACTGGATACAGAGGAATGGCGGAGATTGACTGCACTTTTGTAATGAATGTTCCACCTGCAGTGTGTGGAATAGGCTGGATGGGGGTTGAAGCGGGCCCTTTGCTCTCATAAAGAAGGATTTTGGTTGTTCAGAATTATAGTGGTTGACCTTGGAGCTAAAGAGATGTTATTCAAGTGAGAATCAGTTGGGTGAATCTGTGGCAGTGACTGAGAGGTGTGAGAGACTGGAATCAAGGATTAAGGCTCAGGTTTTGCTTAGTCATTTCCCTGCTGTCACAAATATAAAACCATTGGCCCAAAGTTCACGAATTCTCCTATGTAATTACTTTTGTGGAACATTACTGCATGGGATCATCTTCATCCTCTGCACTCTTGAAAGTATTCAAAATATCAGACACCTAGATAGTCTTGGCTGGTTAATAAGCAAATTAACAGAAACCTAAAATACAACAGATAAACTATTTGAAACGTTCAGGGGCATAAGCACTGAAAAATTCTACATAACTAATCCTGTGACTAGAGTCAACGTGATGCGCAAACATGAACTTTCAGCTAGTAAATGACAGAGCAGAGGTCTGAAGCAAGGTGTTCAGTGTTTAGCATCCATGTTTGTGCCATCACTTGCAGGTGGTCAAGGTGTGTCAGAGCCCTAGGGTCCCATAGAGGTGTCTGCGTCACCTCCACCCCTTCCGGCCCACACTCACACCCGATCCCGGCATTCCAGCATTTACTGTTTTCTTCCATGGAGATCTACAGAACATTGCATTTGACAATATTCACAGGAAAAAGTTTGAAAGTCACTACTCTTTACAACTGTCTTTCTCAAGCTCAGAGAGTTCCTGGCTCTGGGAAGGTCACTGTATCTCTTGAGCTCCAGTTTCCTCAGCTGCAAAATGAGATCACAGTTTTCTCTGCGATGTCACAGGCTCTTTGAGATGATCTGATGAGGTTATTTGTGTTACAGTGCATGTTAAGAATCAACTTTACTGAAGTATAATTTTATGTCCAATAAACTGAATCCATTTAAAGTGTACAATTTTACAGGTTTTGACAGGGCATGCACCTGTGAAACCATCGCCACAATCAAATTACAGAATATTTTCATCACTCTAGAAGAATCTTTGCAGTCCTTTACAGTCCATCCCTCCTGCTCCTCCTCCTCCTGAACCACCGCCCCCCGCTCCTACTCTGAAACCTCTCATCTGCTTTCTGTCACTATAGATTAGTTTGTATTTTCTAGTATTTTAGGTAAATGAAATTGCAAATTGTGTACTATTTGCCTCTGGCTTCTTTCAATTAGTGTGACAATTCTGAGATTTCTTCATTTGTTGTAAAGGTGAATCATTTCTTTTATTTGCTGAGTAGTATTCCATCATATGGATGTGAATTTTATCGATTCGCTTGCTGAAGGACATTTAGATTATTTCCTGGTTTTGGCTTTGTGAATATACCTGCCATGAATATCTGTGTACAAGTTATCATATAAACTTAAAGTACTATTTGAACTGTAAAACGGTATTTAATATAAACTTTCATGATCCAGATGTTAAAATAGTTCTGGCTTTTACAGGAAGTTTCTGTCTCAGGTAAGAGCAATTTTTGTTTATTGATTTCTTGGGACTGAACTTGGAGTGAATGCATAGAGCATTTCTCTGAATGCTGTCAATATTCAGCCTCGTTTCAAAAGAATTTGCAACATTTCTTATGATAGACATGTGAGAATAAAATTTATTTGAAATATAAAATTGAAAGTGATATAAATTTTTAAGACATCATAGAGCCCATTGTGAAAAGTAGGTTTTGATCAATACACTCTCGAACGCCAGGCTGATATTCCTTTGACACAAGCACTGAAGTCCCTTTGGCTCCATGAGATCTGTGCCCATAAAATGAGAAAGGAAGATACGCAGCATTTGTGTTAATGACAAAAGAGTTATTGTTCAGATCAAAGGCATCTCACTGGGGCCTGGCCTGGGGAGTCAGTATCGACATCTTACTTGCTCTTTGACTATTGAACTTAAAGGGATATCTATTTGATTCTGGCCTCATATTTTGGAATCTTCCCAAGTTATGTTGTTCCTAAGGAAGTAGATATAAACTAAAATATATAGTTATTGATTTTCTAAGGGTCAAATGAATCCATTCCTCACCTCCTCCTTGAAGCTCTTCCAGATTGCCGAGAAATGTAATTTTATCCTCACTCCTTCCCTTATGTGAAAACAATGCTTTCCTTGTTCAACAATGTTATGTGACACTCTCTAATATAAATTTTTATTTTCTATTCCAAACTTTCTGACTCTTGCCTTTTCTTTGTTAAAAAAGCAGAAGTCATTCCATATATTTCTGATAACCATTAACCAATCTAGGGCAGCAGTTCTGAAACTGTTTTCAAGTCCTTGTACACGCTTAAAAAATTACTGAGCACCCCAAGGCCCTTTTGATTATATGACATATCTTTCAATATTTAACCTATTAGGTCTTAAAGCTGAGAAAGGTATTTGTTTATCAATTCATTTAAAAATAAATCCATTACCTGTTCAAATCAATAATGTATTTCCAGGAAAATATTTTCGAAAACAAAAATGCAGTGAGAAAATGCCGTGGTATTGTTTAACATTTTCAAAAAATCTGTTTAATGTATAGCTAATAGACAACGCCTCATACCTGCTTCTGCATTCAATCTGTAATATCATGTCTCATGTGACCTTGGAGAAAATTCTCAACGTTAATGAGAGACGGAGAGTGAAAACAGCAGAAAATGTCTTAGTAGAATTATGAAAATAGTTTTAAACCTGCAGATCCCCTGCAATATTTGGGAGATACCCCTTCCCTCCCCAGAGTTTCCTGTATGAATTCTGAAAATTGCTATTCTTGTCACTGCTATAGTATAATGAATGTTCTACCGGCAAACATATTTGTTCAATGTAAATAAAGTTAATGGAAAGAAGTATGCTTGGATTTTTTTATTTATCAAGTCTTCATAATCGGTTATAATTAAATAGCTCATTTGTTGGTGTTTTTGTAATTGGTTCTACTGTTAGCTCTCTGGGTGAGCGGGCTCTCTAGATATACAGATATACAAATATGCAGCAAGGTGAGAAAACCTCTCTGTGCAAACTCTCACAGAACTTAACACTGTGATAAGACTTGTAACTTACACACAGCGGGACAGGATAAAGTGGCAGACAGTTTTAAAAAAAAGAAAAGAAAGAAAGAAAGAGAAAGGGAGGGAGGGAGGAACATTGTAATACATATATATATTTTTTTATTGTCTTAACTGGCAATACTGACTTAACTTTGTGGACTGCTGCTGGTGTATTTTTTTTTTTTAAGGTTTTATTTATTTTTTATTTTTTATTTTTTAATTTTTTATTGTTATGTTAATCACCGTATATTACATCATTTGTTTTGATGTAGTGTTCCATGATTCATTGTTTGTTCATAACACCCAGTGCTCCATGCAGAATGTGCCCTCTTTAATACCCATCACCAGGCTAACCCATCCCCCTACCCTCCTCCCCTCTAGAACCCTCAGTTTGTTTTTCAGAGTCCATCATCTCTCCTGGTTCGTCTCCCCCTCTGACTTACTCCCCTTCATTCTTCCCCTCCTGCTATCTTCTTCTTTTTCTTTTTTCTTAAAATATGTTGCGTTATTTGTTTCAGAAGTACAGATCTGTGATTCATCAGTCTTGCACAATTCACAGCGCTCACCGTAGCACATACCCTCCCCAATGTCTATCACCCAGCCACCCCATCCCTCCCACCCCCCACCACTCCAGCAACCCTCAGTTTGTTTCCTGAGATTAAGAATTCCTCATATCAGTGAGGTCATATGATACATGTCTTTCTCTGATTGACTTATTTCACTCAGCATAACACCCTCCAGTTCCATCCACGTCGTTGCCAATGGCAAGATCTCATTCCTTTTGATGGCTGCAAAATATTCCATTGTGTATATACACCACATCTTCTTTAGCCATTCATCTGTCGATGGACATCTTGGCTCTTTCCACAGTTTGGCTATTGTGGACACTGCTGCTATAAACATTGGGGTGCACATACCCCTTCGGGTCCCTACATTTGTATCTTTGTGGTAAATACCCAGTAGTGTAATTGCTGGATCAAATGGTAGCTCTAATTTCAACTGTTTGAGGAACCTCCATACTGTTTTCCAGAGGGGTTGCACCAGCTTGCATTCCCACCAACAGTGTAGGAGGGTTCCCCTTTCTCCACATCCCCGCCAACATCTGTCGTTCCCTGACTTGTTAATTTTAGCCATTCTGACTGGTGTGAGGTGGTATCTCATGGAGGTTTTGATTTGGATTTCCCTGATGCCGAGCGATGTTGAGCACTTTTTCATGTGCCTTTTGGCCATTTGGATGTCTTCTTTGGAAAAATGTCTGTTCATGTTTTCTGCCCATTTCTTGATTGTATTATTTGTTCTTTGGGTGTTGAGTTTGACAAGTTCTTTATAGATTTTTGATACTAGCCCTTTATCTGATATGTCATTTGCAAATATTTTCTCCCATTCTGTCGGTTGTCTTTTGGTTTTGTGGACTGTTTCTTTTGCTGTGCAAAAGCTTTTTATCTTGATGAAATCCCAATAGTTCATTTTTGCCCTGGCTTCCCGTGCCTTTGGTGATGTTTCTAGGAAGAAGTTGCTGCGGCTGAGGTTGAAGAGGTTGCTACCTGTGTTCTCCTTTAGGATTTTGATGGACTCCTGTCTCACGTTTAGGTCTTTCAACCATTTGGAGTCTATTTTTGTGTGTGGTGTATGGAAATGGTCCAGTTTCATTCTTCTGCATGTGGCTGTCCAATTTTCCCAACACCATTTGTTGAAGAGACTGTCTTTTTTCCATTGGACATTCTTTCCTGCTTTGTCAAAGATAAGTTGACCATAGAGTTGAGGGTCCATTTCTGGGCTCTCTATTCTGTTCTATTGATCTATGTGTCTGTTTTTGTGCCAGTACCATACTGTCTTGATGATGACAGCTTTGTAATAGAGCTGGAAGTCCGGAATTGTGATGCCGCCAGCTTTGCTTTTCTTTTTCAATATTCCTCTGGCTATTCGGGGTCTCTTCTGGTTCCATACACATTTTAGGATTATTTGTTCCATTTCTTTGAAAAAAGTGGATGGTATTTTGATGGGGATTGCATTGAATGTGTAGATTGCTCTAGGTAGCATTGACATCTTCACAATGTTGGTTCTCCCAATCCATGAGCATGGAACGTTTTTCCATTTCTTCGTGTCTTCTTCAATTTCTTTCCTGAGTATTTTATAGTTTTCTGAGTACAGATTCTTTGCCTCTTTGGTTAAATTTATTCCTAGGTATCTTATGGTTTTGGGTGCAATTGTGAATGGGATCGACTCCTTGATTTGTCTCTCTTCTGTCTTGTTGTTGGTGTATAGGAATGCCACTGATTTCTGTGCATTGATTTTATAGCCTGCTACTTGACTGAATTCCTGTATGAGTTCTAGCAGTTTTGGGGTGGAGTCTTTTGGGTTTTCCACATACAGTATCATATCATCTGCAAAGAGTGAGAGTTTGACTTCCTCTTTGCTGATTTGGATGCCTTTGATTTCTTTTTGTTGTCTGATTGCTGTGGCTAGGACTTCTAATACTATGTTGAATAGCAGTGGTGAGAGTGGACATCCCTGCCGCGTTCCTGACCTTAGGGGAAAAGCTCTCAGCTTTTCCCCATTGAGAATGATAGTCGCTGTAGGTTTTTCGTAGATGGCTTTTATGATATTGAGGTATGTACCCTCTATCCCTATACTCTGAAGAGTTTTGATCAAGAAAGGATGCTGTACTTTGTCAAATGCTTTTTCTGCATCTATTGAGAGGATCATGTTTTTTTTAATCAATGTGATCTCATTGTCCAACACCATTTCTGGATCCTTAGCCTAAAATTTGTTGAATAAGATAGACTGAGGATATCCCACAGACTTATTGACTTGTTGGTGATGAATCTAACTATACGGTATGACATTAATACTTTATTGACAAAATTAGTTCCAAACTTAAGGTGACAAATGTTAAAAATTGGAGTGCACCGGCATCCAAGTACACACTGCTACTTTTCTTCCATCTTGGCTGGTGCTGAAGTGGGCAATGCTGTGATGGGGTGCCCTTGGGAGCAGGTTTTTTTTTTTTTAAGATTTATTTATTTATTTGAGAGAGAATGAGAGCATGGAGGGGAGGGGCAGAGGGAGAGGGAGAGAGAGAGAGTCTTAAGCAGACTCCTGGCTGAGCTTGATCCCATGATCCCCAGATCACAACCTGAGCTAAAACCAAGAGTCAACACCCAACCAACTGTGCCACCCAGGTGCCCCGGGGGGAAGTTTTCAAGAGAAGAGTTTCAGAGCATAGCCAGAGCTCAATTTCAGCAAGATCTTCCAAATGCAGCAAACCAGACAAAAAGAGAACAGGATGAGCTGAAACAGGATTTCAGCAGTAAGAGAAATTTGGAAACGCCAAGTAGGAAAGAAATAGGAGAAAAGGGGAAGTCAGAAAAATAGTTAAGGGAGTATAAGGAGGGGTGTGGCCTAGGCCAAAGTATGGTATATGAAGACACAGGAATAAAGAGAGTTTGATTTAGGTTAAGTTAAAGATTCACAAATCATCAATAATTTATCATGAGATGATGGCCATTTGCGACTTGATCAAGGCAGGGACACATGGCTTATACATAAAAGTATACTTTAATGGATGACTGATGTCAGAGAAAATTTGTCCTGACATTTGATGCCATATTATTACAAAACTATCCACTGGGTCTCTAGAGACTCAGCTGGTTCTTTAGATTTAGCATTCTTGAGTCCTTATTTCTTCCCTCCCTCCCTCCCTCCCTTTCTTCCTCCTTTCCTTCCTTCCTTCCTTCCTTCCTTCCTTCCTTCCTTCCTTCCTTCCTCTTTCTTTCTTTCTCCCTTTCTCTACCTTTCTCTCTCTACCTCCCTTCCACCCTCTTCCTCCCTCCCTCCCTCCCTTTCTCTTTCTCTCTTTCTTTCTTTTCTTTTTTTTTTTTAAACGGCCACTTTTTCTTGTCCTGCTGGGTGCAAGTTTCAAGTCTGCCTTTAGATCTGCATCACCCATGGAATCTAGCCTCCCATACGGTGTTTCCTAGAGCAAGTCCCTAGAGGGCTCCAGGCTTCTGTAGGTCTATTGTTAGCATAGTATAGCCCTGACTCTACAAAGTGTATCATAACTCACTGGGTCTTTTCCTGGGTGTGCACTTTCAAAGTAGTCATACGTGCACGGAATTTCCTGAATGACTCTCAAGGGCTTAGAATGACTGCAGCCAAATGTTGAGTTGGGAGAGTTTCCCAGAAAAATATGAGAATATCCATAGTACAAACTGTTGCAAAGCACAAAATGCTTATTTTTATTAGTCACATATCATAGTTACTCTATCTCCCCCTGCCTCCTGGAATGAGATCTCAAACTGTAGTCTGAAACTAAGCTCACTCTGTTTTCCCCACATGTGTTCTTCTTTCTGCATTTCTACCTTCCAGCTAATTTTAGCACCAAACCTCTAGTCCTACAGATTAGCCAGTCTGATGCTCTCCATCCTTTCTCTTGTTTCCTCAGATACAGCGAGTTGCTCCATCTGCTTCTCCTGCATTTGCTCTCTTCCTCCCAAGAGACATCCCTCATCATCTCCCATGTGGACCATTGCAATGCTATGAATCCCTGCTCAATTTCATTTCCACTGAGCAGCAAATACTTGTGCTGGAGCCAGGGTAATCTTCCAAAAACACACTTCAGATAATGCTGTGCTCATATTTACAACACTGTCATAGCTTTGTGCTGTTGAAAGAAATATATTTCAACTCTACAGGCTGGCCTCTGGTTTCCCTGTACATCCAAACTTTTCTCTTGTTGCTGTCCTGTGTGAGAAGAGCCTGTCAAGCCAGTCTTATCCTTCTCTGAGCATACGTGACCTTTCATGCCCTCCTGTACTGTTTCTACTCATCTTTTTGCACTGTTCCTCCCTTTGGATCTTAGTTCCAGTCAGGGATTTGAGGCTCAATAAGTATTTGTTCAATGGTTGGATAAAGGAGTGAATGAACCTATCCTTTCTTCATTAATTATATATTTGTATAAGATGGAGGACCACAAGCTAGGTGTTGACAGAAGTAGTATGCATTGGATGGCTGAACAATTTTGTCCAGAGGTAGCTGACTGAAGGATCCCTGTGTATCTGAAGGGAAGAGAGATGTTTTTGAGCAACTTCTTGTTGCACTCTCCCCACCCTGCTTGATCTCCATTTTCCCCTTCTTTCAAATTAGTAGTTCCAGCTAAACATATGGCTGCTCAGCTAACCACTACATTTTCCAACCTCACTTGCAGCTAGATATGGCCATATGACTAAGTTCTGCCCAATAATTTGGGGCTAGGATTAATGGGTGCCATTTAGGGGTGTACCCTTAAAATAACTGGATGTGTCCTCCTTCAGACTCCTCTCCCTTTGCAGATGCCTGGGAAATTGTGCAACTGGAGTGCAATCTTAGGTCTATAAGTGGGGCCTCATAGAAGATGACAGACATACCTACCAGCCTTAGAATATCCAGTGAACCCTGGACTGTGAAGCGTCTCTATAGTTTGGGAGCTTTCTATTATAGCACACTAGCCCGTACCCTAATTAATATACTCTCTTTTGTCCTTAAATATAACCAATTTTGTTCAGGATGATTATGTGCTCAATTAAAATTCATTACCTCCTCAAACTCCCTTGCAACAACTGGTAGCCGTAAGATCCATTTTGGGCCGTGAGATATGAATGGAATATTTCTGGGAGGGGCTTCCAGCAAATATTATTTTCCTGATAGAAAAGGATAGACTACACTAGCATATGTCATTTTTCCCCTTTGTCTTTCATCATTATTTTCCTGCCTGGGAACCATTTATGATGCTATTGTTGTAGCAAAATACTGTACTGAAAATTCATAGTCCTCATCTCACAATGCCTAAAATACTGTTAGGTTTTGTGTTTCCTACCTATGACATTCCAGGTTATCAATGTAATGAATGGGCACACATTAACTAAAACACTGATTCATAAATTTGAATTAGGCAAGGCTTTGCTCCTGAGAACAACCCTGGACTCACTACCTTGGGGTTTCTAATTATTCAAGGAAAAGTAAAAACAAACAAACAAACAAACTTGTAGGTGGATTTTTCTCCCTTATGGATAAACTTATTCCCAAGCAGTTTAGTGGGGGAAAAAAAAAAGATTTGGGAAATTGTATTAACCGTTGGCTCAAGATGAGGCAGCAATATAATTTTAAATTATAAATTTAGGCTACCTAAATAGAAATGCATCCTCCAAACCAAAGAAGATTGTACTTTTATTGTATTTTCTTCAGGTCAAGACATAAACCATCATTGAAAAGATTAGGTTATGTTAACAGTTTCCAAATTAATTTCAATTTCAATAATTCTCCCAAGCTTATTAAATATGAGTAAAACCAGTAAGAACTTTATAAGAACTTTCCAGGGCAAAGCTGTTCCTTGTCACACTAGTGAAGAGAGGAAAATGAAAACTGTTCAGATATAAATCCTCTTTTGAGAAATCATAAAACGTGACACCAGTGAGAGATGCTACTTACTTTCCTTCTCTCCTATTGGTAGCTTCTGATGGGTCTAATTTCAAAATATGTCCTGAAGTGGTCCACAGCCCTCCACATCTTCATGTCTACTTCCTAAACCAAATGAGCATCATTGCTCATCAAGACATCCACAACCTCAATGGCCTCCCTGATTCTATGCTCAAGCCCTATATTCTTTATGACCACAGTGCCAGAGTCATCATTTGTAAATGCAAGTCACATCATATCTGTATTGGTTGCGTTATATAATTCGTTATAACAAACCAAACCATTTCGATGGTTTAAGACGATAGAAATTTATTTCTTGCCTGTGTTCCTAATTGATGAGAAGCTTTCCTCCAGGCTAATTACCTCCACGGACATGCTTGGGGCATCAGAGTCATCTATTTTCAGCAAGAGAAGAAATAGGGAGGGTGGAGGAGGCACAGTCTTCTATTACATTGGCCTGGAAGTGACGCAGAGCATTTCTGGTCACATTCCACTGGTAAGAACTGGTCATCGGGGCCCTCCCAGACGCTCCCAAACGTGACACTCCAATCTTCTATAGACAAGCATATGGTTGATGTTACAACTAGAAAACCTAATCTAATTATGGCTTATAAAACCTCACATGAATTCACTTCTACTTCTGTCTCCAACATCATTTTGTATTATACTTCCCTAAGCACAATAACCTCAATCCTCATTGATTTCTTTCTGTATCTTGAGCACAGGCTCTTTTCACCTCAGATCCCTGGTACTTGCTAATCCCTATACATAGAGAGCTCCTCACCCATGTTTGCAAGGCTCTCTCTACATTCAGATCTCAGCTCAAATAGCACCTCCTTATGGAGGCCCTTCCTAATCATTTTATCTGAGTAGCCACTCACCTGATCACTTCCAATGATACGATCTTTACAGCATTTATCATAATATGTATTTTATTTATATACTTGTTTATTCTCCCTACCGTTTAAGCACTATGAATGCTAAAACCTTTTGTTTATTGTACTCCGCTGTATTTCCACAGCCTTGCACATAATAAATAGGTAATAAAATCTGCTGAATGAATAAGTAATACAATTAGTTATAGATTTATTTATTTATTTATATTATAGGATATTTTAATTTTTCAATTCCTTAAAAAGAAATAATTTTAAAGATTTTATTTATTTGAGAGGGAGAAAGAGCCAGAGAGAGAGCACAAACAGGGTGAGCATCCGAGGGAGAGGGAACTGACGTGGGGCTTGATTTCAGGACCCTGGGATCATGACCTGAGCCGAAGGCAGATGCTTAACCGACTGAGCCACCCAGGCGCCCCAAAAAGGAAATAATTATTATGAGTTAACATAATTGGGAATTGTTTTCTGACTGATGGATCAAGACCTTTAAGGTTTATTCTATGATTTAATTAAAATATATTTAGAGTTCTCATATAAAAAACATTCTAAGTACCATATGGGGCACACAGATAAGTAAATGCATCAGCAAACATATGCTTATTTAGGTAAGAATTACGATGAATATGAGAGACATAAATGTTTGAGTAAGTCACTATAAGCCCATTGAAACTAAATGCTGTGCAGAATAAAAGGAAGAAGGACCATAAATGACTGAAGGAACATGGCAAAGTTCTGTGGAGGAGTTACTTTGGGATGGTTTTCAAGGAGAGTTAGAATTTTTTTTTTTTTACATTAATAGGATTCTATTCTTATCACCTTTCTTTTCTGTCACAGGTAACAAAGTTCAGAGAATTGTTCTAGTCATCTGCAATGCTGTGTATGATTAGACTCATCCTGAGTTTTGGGGGGCTTTTTTTTGTTTTTCTTTTTTCTGAGAGAGCTCCAGTGTGAGTGGGGAGGGGGAGAAGCAAGGAGGGGCAGAGGGAGAGGAAGAGAAGAGTGTACCTCTGAGACAAATAATACATTATATGTCAAAAAAAAAAAAAAAGAAGAAGAAGAAGATAGCAGGAGGGGAAGAACGAAGCGGGGGACTCGGAGGGGGAGACAAACCATGAGAGAGGATGGACTCTGAGAAACAAACTGAGGGTTCTAGAGGGGAGAGGGTGGGGGGATGGGTGAGCCTGGTGATGGGTATTAAAGAGGGTACGTTCTACATGGAGCACTGGGTGTTGTACGCAAATAATGAATCATGGAACACTACCTCAAAAGCAAATGATGTAATGTATGGTGATTAACATAAGAAAAAAAAAACTAAAGAAAAAAAAAGAAGAAGAAGAAAAAATCTTAAGCAGACTCCATACCCAGCATGAAGCCCAGCCCATCATAGGGATCTATCTCACCACCCTGAGATCCTGACCTGAGCCAAAATCAAGAGTCTGATGTTTAACTGACTGAGTCACCCAGGGGGCCCAAGACTCATCCTATTTGTATGAAAATGTCAGCACACTGCTTGGAGAGAAAGCATTCATATATTTGATAAAACCTCTCAGATTGGCCAGTCACAATTAAAGTAAACACAACCCCACCTGGTATATCCTGGAGACTCAGGGCACCTCCCTGTGCCTTTTCACTTGGTATTTCCACAGCTATAAAATGGGCATGACTACAAATCATGCTCTCTCCCACAGATGGTTTTTATGAAATATCATGAGAAAGTATTTACAAAACATTTTGAATTTGTGGTTAAAATATTCCTGGAATATCTAAGTGAATACAGAATTTGGGGTTTAAAGATCAAAGAATAAAATCTGATAAATGACGTATTTCAGTTTTGGCATCTTTCATTCAGCTTTCACATTTCCTGGAATTATTCTCACATTCAGTTTTTCTTTTAACAACTGTTTTTATGATTTTTTTTCTTGATAAATGATATTACTGGTCTCTTAAATGGTCTGTAAACTGTAATTTGTCTTCTGGTAAAATTCTTCAGTGGTGATTGGATTAGGTCCATATGAGGGTTTGACGTCAGCCATACTCTTTATCAGCGGTAGAGGGATGCAAGACAGAGAGAAGACTCCTTATCACCCACCGAGCAGCCAGGCCTCCTGCCTAGGACCAACTGCATCGCTTTCCCCAGTCTTGATGCTGGTCAGAGCACCCTTCCTCTGGTCTCAGCCTACCTCCAACCCCGAGCCCTGAAATCCTGCCTGAAATCTCTTTCCATTTCTTCTCACCTTCTTGTCTTGTCATCCCATATTCTTGCTCTGGCTTATACCATCACTTTACTCAGCTCCTTTTTCCAGTAAAAGGAAATATATGTCAATTTATGGTTTTTAATAGTTGACATGAAGAAAGACGAAATTAGAAAATGAATAGAAATGGTTAACAAGCGCTGGCAATCTTGGCCTCAGTATAATATTAACTAATAAAATTTAGAGGATCAGTGTATGGTTTCTTCCACCGAAATAACCATGAGGAAACTGTACATGCACCAATAATCTAGGCAAAGTCATGTGTCTGTTCTGCCATTACCAAATGCTGGATAGGTTGTTAATCACTGTGCTAGCCTGGCTGTTTAACAAAGAATTAGATTTGGTTTCTGTGCTCAAAGGAGAACATAGGCTAGTGAGGGGTAAAAGCCACATCACAATACATCAGTTTAGAGATATAAATGCGGCCAAGTGGTAGCCCGACCATTATGTTTCTGGATGGGTTCAGAAAAGATTCCCAGGTGAGGTGACATTTTGAAGTAGGTTTCATTAGGTGAATATGTTTGAGAGAGACTAGGAGGTTTGTGGGCATAGAGCAGCTCAGGTAGAGGATCATCAGAGGCATGGACTTTGAATGCATTTGCTGACTTTTGGGGAATAGTTTTGAGCTGAAATGCTTTTTGTCTTCAAGAAGACAGAAAAATTTAATTGCATTCTGATTAGCTGTACCTACTCTGACTTATATATCTTCTTTTTCTCTAGAGTGAAGCCTAGTATGCAGTAGCTGTATTATATAATAACACATATTTGTATCCCATTTTATAGTTACTTAAGTGCTATGGAAAAATTGTTCTTGTCTGATCATTACAGCAAGCCTGTGAGACAGAGATGATATTACGTCTCACAATCATTCAAAGGATGGCCATTGGAGTCCAACAGGAGTGGCCTCAGATTCTCCCAAGTTGGGGGCATTACTTAATTTCTCTGAGACTCAGATTTTTTTTTCGATTTGCCTCTCCCACGCCTGTGATATCACACTTCACTCGACTGATCAGATCTCCTCAGTACACCTGGCATCCCACTTGACTGTAGGAAATCCAAAATAAAATGAAAAACAAAATCTCTAATTTTATTTTGTCATTTTAATAATTTCCAAGCCTATTAAAACGACTGTATTTTTGACAGTGTCTACTCTCCCTTGCAATCTGTCCGATGTTGCCCTTATTTTTAGATATTTTTTCCTACCCTTTTCCTGAGCAAACCTAACTCATTTTTCCTTTCCTCCTAATATCTCACTGTTACTTCCTTTAATTCTTATATTTTTATTTTGTGGTTTTGCTTCACAGTGGTAATTATACATTAAATTATTTTATTTATTATTTTATTATTATTTTTTAAAGATTTTATTCATTCATGTGAGAGAGAGAGAAAGAGTATGACCAGGGGGAGGGGCTGAGGGTGAGCGACAAGCAGACTCCCCTCTGAGCAGGGACGCCCCTGTGGGGGGCTGGATCCCAGGACCCGGAGATCATAACTTGAACTGAAGTCAGACACTTAACTGACTGAGCCACCCAGGCGCCCCCAAATTATTATTTTTTTTAAATCAAAGTAAGTTTACATGTGTTTCATAGTATAGTTTAAAAAAATAACATTTACATACAATTTACTCTGCTGAAGGCACTATTTTAAGCATTTTATAAATATTAATCATTCAATCATTGTGATAACCCCGTGTACTAGGTATTACCTTGGACTCTGTTTTACAAACCGAGGAAGATGAGGCACTAAGATGTGAATGAACTTATTCTAGAGATTCATAAACAGGCAGTCTGCTTCCAGACTCCATCGTATTAATGCCTGAGCTATGCTGCCTTCCAGGTGAGTGCTCTTTGTTATTTATTGTTTACTGTTTCTGTTTTCATTTTTTTTCTTGTCGTATCCCATTTTTGTTTTTCTTGTTGCACTCATCATTGAAAAGATGCACTTTTCTGGACCAAGGACTGCAGGAGTTTCAGACGTGGAGGAGTGGCTGGAGCCGAGTCACAGGCTGCAGCATTTTTGCACATTGGTTCATGTGGCTGCGGCTTCTCCCCCGTCAGTGGTATAGGCAGGTGCAACATAGCGCGAAGACCATCTTGAACCCCGTAGTCACAAGACAAACTGCTTCCCTGTACATATGGCTGTTCTAGGACTGATTCTTTATTTAGCTCTCCCCCTTCAGTGTCTCAAAATCAATTCGGGTCCAGGGTGGCTCCTTCTGCCAGCCGGTGCACCCAAATCCTGCGCCGCAAGCGAGGACCTAGATTTAACCACCGGAGCGCACTGCTCGTGTCTAAGAGTTGTCATTTTGCTCTTTCTGCTAGCTGCAGAAGCTGGCCCCCCGCCTGCTGCTAGGGAATTCACTCCGAGGCATTTTCTACCCGGCTTCCTCCCACACAGCCCCTGCTCTGCCCTGCTCTGTCTCTAAGGCTTTTGGCAGCCCTTACACCTATTTTGGGCTCTGGAGATTTGAGCTGTCTCTTACTTTTGCTGAAAATGGCGTTTTCATTTTTGTTTCCCATTCTCCTTGTTGCTTTTGGATGTTATCCAGCAGGAAAAGGGGGATATACTAACTGTATGGACCACATTCAGACCACAAGTGCCCTCTTTACATTTTTATACGTCCATTTCTGCCTCAGTCAAAGACCCTTAAAGTTACTAGACCTCTGACAAGGATGGCTAATAAAATGATTATAAAGTTTTTCATGAATGAACTGTTATTACTGAGAGAATGGAAGACAGTATGAACACTGCTGGCCTCATTTGATTAGGCTGACGCAGCCAGACTCTATTGAAATCACTTTTTACCCTATTCGCATTGATGAATGTTACTAGTATGCTGTTTACTTCCTCTACCGGATTACAAATGAATGCAATTAAAATTCTAAAGCAAAAAACCAAACCCTCTTGCCCTCATTTAATGCACACCTAAAGCATCTAGATTTTGTACACAGTATCTATTCATAATACGCAACGATATAAAATAAAAATGCCGTTCAGTTGAAAGCTTCTTTTGTGGTTATTACTGAATTATTGAAAGCAAAGTATGGTTCTGTCATTTTAATATAGTATGTAACAAAATGGAAAGTAGAAAAACAAAATGCTCCTGATTAATAATCAGCTGAACAAACATTTATCTTAACGTCATTCTGTCCATCCATTCTCAAGATATTCCAATAAATTGAGTTTTTAATTTTACATTTTTTGCTGTATGAATGCTTGGACTGAAAATCAGAAATCAGTGTCACTTTTTCCTCCAAATTTTAAAACTATTCAGAGAGAAACACTGCTCAGAGCCATGATAATTTCAGAAACTCTCTTGAAGCATTCAAATTGTGAAAAAGAAAAATGTGTGCACTTCATTGTTCTCTTGACTTTTGGACTTGGAGACTATTTTCTAATTTCCAGGTAAAAATACTATCCATGTCTGTGTATGGACATTATTTAAAACTTTATATAAATTCCTCTCCATGCTTCATCCCATTTGATTTATATAGGTAGGCTCTAACATTCCATTTCCCTTTTCATTAAGTAGTGACTTCAGAAACTAAAAGAATTTGTAGCAGGAAAGAGCTAATTTTAACGATGCTAAATGAAATTGATATTTAAGTTGAAACATGGCCTTCTTCACCTCTCAATTCCCCCTAATTCCTCTTATGCCTTAATTATGGTTTGTCAGGCCTATAATTTGGCTATAATTTGCTTCTCTGAAAAAAGTTTAAGAAATGAATCATTTGTTTTTAATCCTTATTAGTGAGATTTTTTTTCCTCTCAATTTTCTCACCTTCTAATTTTCAATACAAATGATGAATCATGAAGTCACTGGGATTTTCCTAAGCACGTTTGGCAACCTCTTCAAATTTCTTGCCTATAAAAAAGTCTAATTTGGGATTTTTATTACAGGAAGACATCATTTATGGCTTGAATAAAATATGTGTTAGTGAAACAGATTAAGTGAAGAACTTCTATATGACGTAAATTGAAAAAAGTTTATATTGTTACATGGATTTTTTTCTTTTAATATCCTTTTATCTTATTTTGTGTTGATAATTACTGCCATATGTTCATTCTAAAGCTGTCTAAATTTAAATAATGAATAAAGTAAAAGTAACGCCTTTTACAATTAGCTTCAGAATTACATGTTATATGATCACCAGATAATGCAGAATATTGCAAGTGCTCTGGCTTAATTTGAAACTTTGAGTGTTGATTTAATGTTAGTAGGTACTCATTGTTCAATGAGCGAATGAATGAATGATGTTAGGATCTAGGACAAGTAGGGTGACCAACTCATTCTAGTTTTGCCGGGATTGTTCTGTTTTTCAAACTGTAAATCCCTTGTCCTGGGAAATTCCAGTACCTGGCAACTTGAATGATTGGTCACTCTTGAAAATATGTTTACTCTGGGGGCACCTGGGTGGCTCAATCGTTAAGCGTCTGCCTTCAGCTCAGGTCATGATCCCAGGGTCCTGGGATGGAGCCCCACATTGGGCTCCCCACTCCACAGGAAGCCTGTTTCTTCCCCTCCCACTCTCCCTGCTTGTGTTCCCTCTCTCGCTGTGTCTCTGTCAAATAAATAAAATCTAAAAAAAAAAAAAAAAAATGTTTACTTTGTATGCCTTATGCTTTGTTTTAGAACAGGGGTCAGCAAACTATAGCCATTGAGCCAAATCAACCTATAGCCTGTTTTTGTAAAGAAAGTTCTACTGGAATACAGCAATACTCATTCACTTATGTATTGTTTATCGCTGCTTTCTCACTACAAAGATAAGTTAAAACAGATCTTACGACTGGTAAAGCCAAAGACCTTACTACTGTTTTCTTTAAAGAAAAAAAATTCTGTATTTTTACATCCCATATTTTCATTTATACATTTTATGCAATTAAGAGAGTATCATTTTAGGAAATTAACTTTGAAAATGTATAATTAACCTTGGTCAAGTATATTACTTTTGATTTGGGGGTAAAATAAAACATATTCACATTTTGTGACTTCCCACTACATGTCAGACACTGTGCTAAGTTTTAGAAATAATGTAAAAATAAAGAAAACACTCTGCTCCCTTGGGGAACTCATTCTGTAGTCAGGAGAACAAGCAGGTAATGCTGGAAAAATATAAATAAAATGTAAATATCTGCAAATGTATTCAGGTGAAATATTTTAGATCGAGTAGGGTAATGCTTTAAGACCATGATCTACCTTCTGTTCATTACCTCAGAGCAGAAAGGAGGGAAGAGGAGGAATCTTGGCTCTTTTCTATTTTCTTGATTGAAGATTGAGACTTAAACCTGCCACAGAACACTGCAGCAACTACCCTGTCAGGTAAAGCTTTCCTTCAGTATTTTCATGTGCTTTGATGTTAGTGCTAGCTTGATAAAAATGGAACAAGCAGTACAATTCAGGATAAAGTTTAGATTTAAATCAAACTTGAAAAAGATGACACTTAGGAATCAGAGTTACTAAGACCTTATAAAATTTCTTAGTGAAAACATAGACTTGGAAATAAAAAGGAGAGAAAGACAGACGGAAGGAAAATAAGTTGATCCAGATCAGAGAAATAATTAATGAAAAAATCTTGAATAACAAAGGTTTATTGAAGTCCTACTTTATGGTATTTTTTGAATCTGGGATTCAGCTACGTCTGAATTCTACACCTGTATGTTTTAGCGATGTGAATGACTATATTCCATTTTCTTTTTTTTTTTAAAGATTTTATTTATTTATTTGAGAGAGAGAGAATGAGAGAGAGAGAGAGCACGAGAGGGAAGAGGGTCAGAGGGAGAAGCAGACTCCCTGCTGAGCAGGGAGCCCCATGTGGGACTCGATCCCAGGACTCCAGGATCATGACCTGAGCCGAAGGCAGTCGCTTAACCAACTGAGCCACCCAGGCGCCCTATTCCATTTTCTACTTAATGTCCATTTTAGTTGATGTTTCTGCCATTTGTAATAGGTAAATCTTAACCCACAAATAGTGCTTCTCAAAAATTTCCCCTAAAGTGGCAGAGGAAAATAAAAATGAATATGTGGCACCTTGAAAGTATATCCCAGAGAAGCACAAAGTATGCATAAAAATTCTTTCAAATCTCTCATTTTTTTTAAGCTTAGTGAGAATTTTGCATCATTCCCCATAATATCTGTGTTTTTCTTAATAAAGAATGCATGCTGCAGAAAGCAAATAATAAGCATGTTCTACATGCCTTTTTACATAAAATTTAATAAAAACATTTTGCAATTAGTAATATGATTGCCATTTTACAAATGAGGAACCTGAGGCTTAGTGAGATTAAGTAATTTATTCAAGGTCACAGAGCTATAGATTAAAACAACAGCATTTAAATCCAGATCAAAGTTTAATGCCAAATCTTAACCGTTGTTCTGAATCTCTATAATATCATACACCAGAAAGGACAGGACTGAGGGTGGCATCAGAATCAAGATGTGCTAATCAATGCATCAAGTTCATCTCCAGGATAGGGAAAACAGGGTTAAGGGCAAGAAGAACAACAAAAACAACCTCTTCAGTGTGAGTATCTAATACGCATCAGGCACTGTGAACTAAAAGGAGTGAAGGGAAAACTGGAAATGCTTGGAAGGAACTATCAAGGTAACAAAGCCATATGACCTTGTGCAAGAAGTCAGCTTTAGCTCTATGTAGCTTATCCCAACAAGGTGTCTCAACATTCCAGTAAGCATTGTTGTACCACTGAACTGACTTGGTATGTCAAGTTACAGAAAACAATGTGAAAGGGGCACCTGGGTAGCTCAGTAGGTTAAGCATCTGCCTTTAGCCCACGATTCTGAGTTCCTGGGATCGAGCCCCACATCGGGCTCCCTGCTCAGAGGGGAGTCTACTTCTCCCTCAGCCCCTCCCAACCCCCCCCCCCGGCTTGTGCTCTCTCTCTCTCTCTCTCTCTCTCGCTCACTCTCTCTCGAATAAATAATTTTTTTTAAAAAAAGAAAATGATGTGATGGAATGGGTAATGCAAGAGAACTACAGAAAGTAGAGGGTGAAATAAACGGCACCATCTTGGGACACCCCTTTCCCAGCACAGGTGCTTGCAGCAGAAAGTTAGTGCTGGAGACCCTGACTAGGAGAACCTTGGCTCCATTTCATAGCTATTTCAAATCTGATTATTAGTTCTCTAACCTAGAACCTGTGACTCACTGGCTGAGCATAAGTAATAGCAATATCAGGTATGTTTTTAACATAGAAATATATTTTTTAAATTACCTTGCCTGAAAATAAATTTATTACATAAGAATAGCACACAGTTTTGGAAAGGTACAGCCAAGAAAACTTAATATATTATGTAAATATCCACATATGCTTTGTGGTTCATTTTTTTTTTTAAGAATAAAGTATTTGTGGGGCGCCTGGGTAGCTCAGTCATTAAGCATCTCTTGATTTTGGCTGGGGTCTCGGGGTTGTGGGATTGAGCCTGCCTGGGGCTCCACACTCAGCAGGAGTTTACTTGCCCCCCTCTCTGCCCCTCCCCCTGCTGGCCCATACTCTCTAATAAATAAATAAATCTTTAAAAAATTTTATATAAAAAAGAATAAAAGATTTGTTTATCTACATGGCAAAAGAGACATGAAAAGTTAGTTATTATCCAGTTAATAATCCAGAACTGATGAAGACTAGAAAACTTAAATTCTACAGTGGACTTTTTTCTATTTTGCGTAGGGGGACGGGATAAGCAGAATTTTGTTTTGTTCATTCACATTACAACAATGAACATTTTGCTGGTACTCTTCAGTTTTTACAACTCCTACCCAAGTTACCCCATTTAACTAGCAGAACAGCCCTTAAGGTAGAGGGTATCATAATCCTTTGAGAGCAAAGGAAATCAAGACCCAGGCATTTTAAGTAACCTACGGGAGGTCATGTTGACGGTAAAGTTGAAGGGACAACTGAAGCCCAGGTGGGTGGACTGAATTGCTTCCTTTTCCATCCCATCCTCACTTCCCTTCAGTTGATACAATGTAAAATCTGCATGGGTAGACTTTCTAAATAAACAAACCAACCAACAAAAGCCCAAGATGCTGCAATGAACAGGAGGTGCAGGTATTTGTTTGAGGTCCTGATTTCAACTTTTTTGGATAAATACCCAGGGGTGGGATTGCTGGATTATGTGGTAGTTCTACTTTTAACTTTTTAAACTATTCTCTATAGTGGCTGCACCATTTTACATTCCCACCGCTAGTGTTTAAACATTCCAATTTCTCCGCATCTTCACCAACACTTGTTATTATCTTTTATTTTAAATTTTTAAATTTTTATTTCTTTATTTATTATAAAGATTTTTAAAATTTATTTGAGAGAGAGAGAGCACACAGAGGGAGAAGCAGAGGGAGAAGTAGACTCCCCGCTGAGCAGAGAGCCCAATACAGGGCTCCATCCCAGGACTCTGAGATCAAGACGGGAGCCGAAGGCAGACGCTTAACTGACTGAGCCACTCAGGCACCCCTGTTTGTTTTTAGGTAGGCCCCACACCCAGCATGGAGCCCAGTGGGGGCTTGGACTCATGACCCTGAGATCAAGACCTGAGCTGAGATCAAGAGTTGGATGCTTAACCGACTGAGCCACCCAGGTACCCCGTATTACCTTTTATATTTTAATAAAGACCCTCCCGCCAGGTATGAGGTGATATCTCATTGTGGTTTTGATTTGCATTTCTCTAAAAATTAGTGATGTTAGTTATCTTTATGTATACCTGTTGGCAATTTGTATGCTTTCCTTGGAGAAATGTCTGCTCAGGTCTTTTGCCCATTTTTTAATCAGGTTATTTGCTTTTTTGCTATTGAGTTGCAGGAGTTCCTTTCATTGTTTGGATATTAACTCCTTATCAGATAGATGATATTTGCACTATCATGTCCAATGCAGCATTGTTTATAACAGCCAAGAGGAGGAAACAAGCTAAAGATCCATCAATAAATGGATAAAGAAAATGTATGTTTGTATCTCACACACAAGTATTATTCAGCCATAAAAATCCTGTCATGTGCTACAACATGGATGAAACTAGCCCACATTATGCTAAGTGAAATAAACCAGTCACAGAAGGACAAATGCTGCACGATTCCACTTATATGAGATATCTCACGTGGTCAAGCTCCTTGAAGCAGAAAAGAGAATGGTGGCTGCCAGAGGCTGGGGGGAGAGTTGCTGTTCGATGAGTATAAAGTTTCAGTCTCATAAGATGCAAAAGTCCTAGAGATCTGCTTGTAATTAACATTGGGCTTATAGTTAACAATACTGTACTGTACATTTAAAAATTTGTTAAGAGGGTAGATCTCATGTTATGTGTTTTTTTACCACAATAAACAAACAAATAAGATAAAGAAAGGGATGGGAACTCTGAAATATAAAATCCAGTCAACAAGTTAGTAGACTATTTCTGAATACAAATCCACTGCAGATGACAATTCCGACTATCACTCAGGTCCCGTCTTTGCTCCACTGACAGGCAGTTGGGGTGATGATGCAGGAGACCACGTGGTGAGAGCTGGACCTAAAAGTGACCTGAGGTGGGATCCATGCCATTAACAGTCACCCCGCCTGCCATTTGCCATCCCAGTGGGGTCGATTTGGCTGGCTCCTTTCCTGTTCATCTCTATATGACCTCAGAGTGTAGCTGCCCTAAATTCACCTCCTTTTCTGGGGCAGGGGGATGGTGAGTCTGTATGACTTTTCTCTTGGAAAGTCACATTATTACTTTCTTAAAATGAGTTAAGAGGTAAGCTTTTTCTATCTTTTCTTTCTTCCTTTCTTTTTTCTTTTTTTTTTCTTTTGATTGACAGTCAAGGAGATCTCTGGTTTATGAGCATAAACTCTGTTACATTTTCAGCTACAAATGACTGGCTCTCTTAGGAAATACAGATGGACAGAACTTGGAGTCTGGAGAAGTGTGGAAAATCTGATGAAGAAGGTGTGGACCTAGCCAATGGAAAGCGTTTTGGTGGGTCTAATGATTTTGGGAAAATCTCTGCAAGGCTGGAACATTTTGCCACACATAAGTGGTTATTTCCTTAGCCTCTTCTGCATTCACTGAGAGTTCTGTGTAGCTGGTCAGAGAGCAAGAGAACTGAAAAATAGTCCCAATATGGGTTTGTGAGGAAAGATATTTCAATTTAGGTTTTTCAAATGTATTGCATGTAACAAAGCCTGTATTTCTTTTTCATTTCAAATGAAATCTGCCTCATTCTGGTTCACTTAACTCTTGGAAACATAGTTTAATATGTTCAGAAAGCCCTTTGAGGGAGCACTGTTAAGGCTTTCACCACCATCCCCCCCCCCCCCCCCCCCCCCCCCCCCCCCCCCCGTGGTAGAAGCAGGAAATCTAGTTCTGCCAAATGCAAATGAGCTCAGACTCCAAAAGGCAAAGTTGCAAAATGCAGAATGCTACAGTATTTAAGACAGCATGCCCTGCACAAATGATATTTGGGGGGTCTAAGAAACTATAGAAAGTCATTGCAACATATTTAAAATTTGCCATTTCAGAAATACTAATGTGTGCAGAACATCTTAGATTTATGTTAGTGAGCGAGAATACCTTCCCTTCATCTTTATGGTGCCCTCAGAACCTCCCCGGCGGTCTACAGAGCCCCCTGTTTCTAGAGCTGTCTATGTTCTGTTTTGCAATAGAAAGGCCTCTCGGAGTCACACGTCATAGCTGATCTAAAGTAATGCAGATTGCCTACAAGATGGCATTGGCTCTGCTGGAAGAAAACAGAAGCTGGTTTATTAAGAGCTACTGCTATCCCTGCAAGGGTTAATGGAGCCAGGTCGAAAGAAGTTGGGCAACCACTGAAATAGGATAATAAATGTGACACTCTCAGACTATCAGTAGCAAATATTTGAGCTTATCAAATAACGGAGGAAGTAGTTTAGTTACAAATAAACCAATCTCTCATAAAACAAGTTTTCACACAGGGTCATTTCATTGAGCTGGAGACAGCTAGAGGCCACTCGTAGGCAGAACTCCCACTCTGTGTACACTGGGTAACAGCCCCTCATGATTAATGGACAGCCAGGGGGAGGCTGTGTCCCTCAGCTCCGCTGAGAAATGGAGCTGGGCTGCATCTCAGCAGCCCAGTCATAAACAGCATCTCAGGATTATTGCGAGGAAGTGACTCATCCTCTGGGAACATAGCTGGATTTGTGCTCTCTGTCCCTCACCACCCGCCTTCTTTCTCTCGCTCACTCTCCCTTTTTTTCCCTGTATAGCAGAGACCATGGTGTCCTAGAAACTATAGTCGATGTCACTGCTTGGCACTTGCTGTGAGAGGACAAGTATGTGGGTGGGAGGGGGAGGTGGAGTGCTACTCTTAAAGTAACAGGGAGTGTGCCGGCTGGGGCTCTACTGGGGCTGCTTTTCTACTGCCTTTGAGATTAGTTTGTGGAAGGCATCTAATTTGGATTCCAGAAAAAGCACAAACACTGTGTGAGGGTAGACCAAAAAAAAAAAAAAAAAAAAATTAGAGGTCCTTGTCTTAAAGTAAAATTCTCATTGAGATTCAGAAGAAATAAAAAATATCCTGGCACGATTTGATTAATTTAGCTTATAAAAAGAGAAAGATAGAAAGCTGCCAACTCCTGGGTATGTGAATGCCATCTCTACTGAAACAGAAATATGCATATGGTATTTCTAGATTATGACATCATGGAAAGTTTGTTTTATTCCCCCCAAAATTGTAAAAATAAAACATATAGATTCTATGAAATACAGAGATAGAAATACAAAACTGAACAAATTCGACCGTGATACCACCATTCGAAGGCAACCATCATGAACACTTCAGTTTATTTTCTTCCAGTCTTCTTCCAACATATTTAAAAATAGACTTTTGAGACCTTAACCATCTGTAGAATTTTGGTTTACTGTTTTTAGCCAACATTTATCGTGTTATTCAGTCTTTCCTTATACATAAGTTTAAAGCTGCAAAATACTAATTTTGCAATTTTAATTAACAGGGCAATTTTGGAATAGGTACATGTTCACGTTAAAAGCAATAGTTGGCTGCTCTATTTTTTGAGATATATTTATTTGTCAAAAATTAAACTTAATCTGTTTCTAATAAAAACTGAAAGGAAAATTCTATGCTATTATTCTTATGGTTAACTCATTAACTTTTATATTGAAAGTAAATATTCTGGCAATTGAATTTTCCACAAACTAGAAAAGAATTAGTCCTGATCCCTTAGCCTTATAATGTACTTAACCCTACTAATGCTCTTTCCAAGTGCATGAGCCCTCGTTGATGAGCTACCTCTAGATGTCAAGATGGATTTAAAAGTGAAGGCATGACATTTACATTTGCCCACTTCCCCTCCCACTCCCTACAGTACCTGCGTTTAGATGCATTTTGTTTATGTGGGACATCTGGAACTACTTTTGATGACCATTATCATTTCTGGGTTCCTGGACAAATGTCCTCCTAATCAGCCCCGGAGCCATTATACATCCTAAACAGTAACTCCACTGTGTCTCACCAACAATGCCTCTGCCTTTCTCTTATTTAACCCAGAATAAAAGTTATGTGGTGAATGTTTGCATAGAAATATGGCACTGAATTCACTTAAAATATTAAACATGCCTTCGATACAAGGTAGGTCCTTTCCCCAGTCCCAAAACAATGCCCACTCAGGGTTAAAACACTGTGGTAGCCTAGTCCATGGGGGTGGGAGCCCACAGAGGCTACTGCCTGCTTCCAAAGCATGGCACGCAGCTTGTTTCCAAGGAGAGTGCCTCTAAATTGACCTTCGGTTTGATACCTATGAGGCTTATGTTAAAGGATGGAAAATAGCTGCCTTTTAGAATAAAATCCAGGCTTACCTAGATTTTTTTTTTCTTGCTCCAGAATAGATATAATTTAGAAGCTTCTTGTAATTTTGAAAGCTGTTTCTCTTCGTAGAAACCACGCCAAATGTTAATAGGTTTCCATACATTTAGTCAGAACTTACTGAGAAAGCAAATCCCAAATGTTGAGGCATATTGTATGTACAAAGCACTAAGTTTTAGCTTCGTGCCTCAAAGACTTTTTTTAAAGTTAATGGCAGCTCTAAGTTATAGGCAGGTCTGCAAGATAAAGAAACCAACAATTTAGACTGTGGGTTTGAAGAGATATTAATAGCTCTCTTCCTTTTTTCCCCCCAAATCATTTGCAGCTAGTAAAAATACTTTGAGTAACCACTGTATGAAGATGGAAGCAAGTGACCATTTATTGAGCACATACTATGTACCAAGCTTTACTTACACTTAAATATTTAAATCTTACAATAATTCTTTTGGGTAGGTATTGCTATCCTAATTTTATCAATTAACAAACCAAAGCTGTAATTAGTAAAGTCTGGAAGGTCAGTCATCTCAAATTTGATCAATCACAAAGGAGATTTATTCACTTTTTAACAGATAAAGGTGCTTTTCATAGCATATCACACAATATTGAAACATAAAATTAGAAAGTGAAACCCAGTCAGAAAGAGGATCCTCAAGGAAATTCTAAAGGTATATTTATCTAAAGACACAATATTGATTTCTTCTGAAACTTCAAAATTGGAAATTTTCATAGTTCCTAGGGACTATGAAGAGTCCTATCATAGAATGAGCAAAGAAAGCCAAGGAGTAAGTGAGGATATGTTAGCGCCGTAATCTGAGGTTCCCATCGACCCACAATCTGAGGTTCCCATCCCTCTTATTTTCTTTATCCTAATGAATGAAGACTCACTTCCCAGTGCCCCTGTGATTGTTCTCACTCTTTCTGGGTCATTTGATCCAGTTCTATTTCTGCATGTTCAAACCCATTTCATTCAGTAAAGCAGAAGATCTGAAGCATCTTGGAAGGGAGATAAAAGAAGTAAAACTTGGGGCAAGAATGCAGTGTGGGTCACAACAGCAGCCTCTATTTCTTGATGGCTTACTCTGTGGTCAAGTTCATGCCAGGTGCCTTGCCTATAATTCTCACAGCAATGCTGGTGGCAGGTATCCAGTTCTTCTTATTTTGAGCTTGATGTTCAGAGAGGTTAAAAAACATGCCAAAGATAATAGCCAGGAAGTACAAGAATTGTTACTTAAACAGATCTGACTCCAAAATTTTGTTTTTTTTTATAATTGATCATATTATTCTCTAATAGTTTTACTGATTTTCTAGTACTATCATTTATCATAGTTTAGAGGCGGGTATTGGCAAATAAAAAACTAAAAGGACCCGAATGCATCATATCTAAATGTTTACCAAAAGACTGGATTATTGGAGGAGTACATATGTGCCTTATTCTCTAGATCTTGAGAACGAGCTGAGACAATCATTACTCTCTTTTGGATCCATAAGAGCTAAGTCGGAGGTATAGACTAGCACTTCCCCAAATCCCTTTGGTCACTACAAATGTGTGTTCTGCACTGACTACCTCTTCCAGCTGAATCTTCCATAAAGCTTAACTAGCGCAGTTATTTGAAGGAATAAAAGTGCTTGATGAGAGTTAATATAGAGTTCTTCACACAATCCCATTTCTCCTAAGGTTCCTGATGAGAGTTGCCTTAAAACTAGCAGAGGATGTCGTGGGAAGAGTGTCAGCTGGCCATTAGAGAACTACTTACTCTCATTGGTTTGGTTCTATTGGCTTCCTCAACTCTCAGCATTTCCTGAGATGATATGAAAACCATGAGAGGGCATCCTAAATGAACAACCACACTCTCTGGAGTTGTCCAGAGTCAGGAATATTTCTGTATTTTTTTAATATCAGATTTGCATATGTTATACCTTGCACTTGATATAAATCATCATTCAAATAAAAGAGCTATTATTGAATACTCTGGTGCTTTCCAAATTGATATTGAACAATAATGCTTGTTACGTCTCTTGAATTTGACTCAACTTTGGTATATATACATGCTTTTATTAAATGAATAATAATTTTGCAAATATTAATTCATTTAAATCGCTTCCCTTAAGTAAAATTTCTTTGGCATAGTCCACCCTTAAGGCTGGACCATAGCCTATCAATTCATGATGGAGTGGAACAGGGGTGAACAGGGACGTGATACCATAACAAAGCAATACACTCGAGAGGCAGGTTTGGTGGAGAGCAAGGCCAGGAATTGCTAAATCTCTTGAGCAGACCCTGCTTCACCTAATTCCTTCTAACGCAGTCCTCTCTGCACACATGCAGCAATAACAGGAAGACCTCCATCACTGGGTCCTCCAGATTCGTAGAGAAAATATCTACATTTACTGTTAAGGCTTAGCCTAGAGGAGGGAGACATTTGGAAGGAGGGAAGTAGTGCAAAAGGGAAAAGCTATCCTTTTCATTCCAGGGGGTTATGGGAAGAGAAGAAGAAACAGTAGTCTTTGGAAATATATTTGTATTCCCTAATATTTTGGTTTTTATTAGCATCAGATCCTCACTGTTGAAAACGCATCATTTGCAGGGCGCCTGGGTGGCTTGGTCAGTTATGCGTCCATCTCTTGGTTTCGGCTCAGGTCATGATCTCAGGGTTATGAGATGGAGCCCCAAACGTGGCTCGCACAGGATGTGGAGCCTGCTTCAGATTCTCCCTCTTCCTTTCCCTCCGCCCCTGCCCCCCCCCCAAAAAAGAAGAAAATGTATAATTTGAGATAGCAGTCAATAAGCAAGAGCTGTGATGATTCCCTCTACTTCATGTGCTATAGAGAGAACGATGCAAGGAGAGGAAAAACACACATAGAAAGTTAGCAGGGTATGCTCACCCACCACTCACAGATGGTGTTGCTTTTACATTCAGCGGTTTAGTTTCTCCCTGGGAGATTTTCAGATGGTTATTAGCAGGTACTGATGGACTTTAGGAACATCTTGGGGATCATTCTAACCCCTGGCCATCCAGAGAAAACTGATGAGATGATTAGAACAAATGAATTTCTGAAACTGTTTAATGTACTTAGCTCATTGCCAAAATGAGTCCCAGCCTGACCACTCGAGTGAATTTTCTGAATCCGCTGGTGGTGCCGCACGGGCTGGAACTAATCATTCTCAACCCTGGCTGTGCATTACAACCACCTGGTGAGCTTTGCCAGCCACCAGAGTCCAGACCCAAACTGAGACCAATTAAACCAGCATTTTCAGGGGGCGGGGCCGTGGCACCAATATGTCTGAAAGTATCCCAGGTGATTATAATTGTGCAGCCAGGACTGAGAATGACTTAGTTGGGTCCAAATTACTGTTATTCAGCAGTGGCAAGCAATTTTCATTCATTGACCTCATACCTGAGTCAGCTACACTAAATTGTATTTCTTATGGCTCAAGAAGATAATATTTTAAGCACAGAAGGATATTTCTTTTACAGAAGATATGGTGTCCATTGATTTCATGTTAAAGGAGATCAACAATGAAAAACAGCACAAATTGAGGCAAAATGACTACTCTGAATTGACACACATGCTCTGATATTTGTAAGGTAGGACTAAAACTGGGCTTCTCAAACTTGGCACTATTGACATGTTGGGCCAAATAATTCTTTTTTAGGAGGGAGGCTGTCCTGCACATTGTAAGATGCTTAGTATCGTTACTGACTTTCACTCACCAGATGCCAACAGCACCCGCCTCCCCATTGTGACAAACAAAAATGTCTCCAGACAATAGAACAACATCACAGGGATCCAGACATTTGCTTATAAGAGGGGGAGATAGGAAAAGGCGAAAGTAGGCAAATGTTAATCCTGGGGGTTAATCCATTACAGTCAAAACCGCTGTCAAGATAAGTACAATTTCCAGTCTAGCCATCCTTGACAGCTACTTCCTCTTGAGAGCCTTTTCTCTTTCATTGTGACAGTCACTGGTTTTAAGGAATGCAACTGTCTGTAACTCAAGAAAGTGAGGTGTCAAACTGGGGGCTGTTTAGAACTCCAGGAATGGTCTGGACGGAAGACTTTAAGATGTGGTAGAATTAACAACAGCCTTGGGTTTTCATTATTTCCCTCTAACTTGCTCTTTTTAGATGACAAGCATGTGCAAAATTAAAACCAATCTGGCTCTAGTCATTTCTGTGACACTACAAAACATATTTTATCATTAGTGATTTATCCCATGTAGGAAAGTAAGCTGGTTAAGCTCAATTTATGGGAAATGCATCAGCAAGAAAATAGGAATCTTGTGGTAAAAATTTCAAGGAGTATATTGTATATGAAGGCAAACAATCCCTTTTCAATATAGGTAACGTCTATCTTAGGATATTAAACTTCCAAGTTGAAAATATACTAGGGTAGTCCCTTATAAAATATTCTATGGAGTAGCTGCAATGTAATATCACATAGAAACATAGACTAGACGGCTGGGGGAGACTTAAGAGGTCAACTGGTACAAAATACAGTTCAAGCAAGATCTAAATATATCCACGGTTGTATGATCCATGATTCTCACTGTTAGTTTCAAAACTGCTCTCTGCTTTTGGGGGCATAAGGATGCCCCCCTCTAAACTGACTAAAGATACTCAAGTAAGCTTTGTAGCTATGTGAAAAAAAAAAGAAGCCATAGTGTAGAGCATATTCTACAGCTTTAGAGATAAACAAAGAAACAAATAAGAAATTGCTCTATTCCAGTAGCCTGAAGAAATCTGTAGGCTTTTTTCTAATGGAAAAGCCCAACAGAGGACTATCCTACTCTGACAAAGAATTTAAATGTACTTTCTGGGTTCTGAGCCTACCTTTACTCTTCTCTCTTCAAATAATACCAGGACACTTACATTTTCTCTGTATGCTGACCTCCTTCCAGCTCCATAAAGATGGAAATCTATCCTACCCTTGATGGACTATGAGACCCATGAGTTGGTCTACTTGGCATTTTCACAGTGTTAGGTAAAGAATGGTCTAAGATTTTTTGGGGAAGAGGGTAAGAGATCCCTCTTTTTTTTTTTTTGTCCTGACACATAAGGACCCTTAGTTTAGGCGCGTGTATCCTGCAAACATGTTTTTTTTTTTCCCTTCAAATTCAGTATGCTGATATTTGTACATGTTTGAAGGTTACCATTCTTCATGGTCAGGCATTTCTTAGTTTACAGATTTGTTAGTCATTGCTATTAAAAGCACTGTGGAAGTGTCCTTTGTCACATTATTCTAGCACCTCAATATAAAGCCATAAAATTACTGAGTATAATAAAATGTCTAAACAAAGAAACCTCTCCAATATAACTTTATCATGCCTCTGATATTAACTTCCACATAATCTTAGAAGGATACTTGGATCTGTTTTTTCTGTCATTTTTTCTTTTTTAGTAAAACACTTCAAATGTGAAGAGTTAAAAAATGAGTGAAAAATGAGTACATGTTAAGGCACATTGGGTTTCCCATATATAAAGTTTCCCAAACTCTCAGTTAAAAGGGGAGTCTCATAGGGGAGTAAAGAACTCCAAATACCAAGCATTCAAAGCTAATTTGATTAATCAGATAAATCTTAGGAAGACTCTGGACATTCCAGAAATATTGTCTGGAAACAATCTTAATTTACTAAATTTCCAAGCACTAAAATGTTTGGGCTACTCCTTCCAGGATTTCTGCTGACTTGCATTTTCATTCACAGCGACATATTGACATGTTTCTTACATCTATCCTCATACTGCAAATGCAGCCTCCTTTCCAGCATTCACACAATCGTGTCTCTGAGTTGATGTTCATTGTGCCAAGGAAAAGGTTTTACAGTAATGAGATCTAAAGGACCAAGAAGCTGCTCTGAGGTAGACACGCAGTGGGGTGGGTGGGTGGGGGGAGGCTGCCATGTCACTCAGAGGCTGTATTGTGCCACCATGGCCACATTCCATGATTCACTTGGGCTCTGGTCAGGACTTATGACTGAAAAAGCTGGGGAAGTTTCTTCTTCCCCTCCTCACTTTCCTCCCTTTGCCCCTTCCTTCCCTCCTTAAAGGGAGAGGCAGTATAGATGGTGGGTAGGAACTTGGACCTTAGAGCTAGGCTGTCTAACTTGAAACTCACTCTACCACTTGCCGGCTAGTTAGTCTTTAGCAAATTATTTAACTTCTCCGTGACTGCATTTGTTCCTCTGTAAAACCTATCTCCCAGAAGGTTGTTGTAAGGATTAAATGAGTTAATATATATAAAACTCTCATGGCACTATCTAGCATCTAGAAAGTACTCACTGGAAAAAAAAGAAAGTGGTGGGGGTGGTGGTTCCTGTTGTACGGATCTCTGACACTTGGGATAGTCTGTGTGCATGGCCAACACAACCTCCACTTTATATCACCCAAGTCCAAGCCCTAGAGAGGTTGATGAACACTTCTGATGCCCATTTTCAATTTCCCAGGAGGGAAAATATGATTGGTCCCAACCTGTGCTGGGGACCCCCCACAAAACTGAGCCTCTGTAACCAGGAGGCCGAGGTCTTTCACTATATATGAAGTTTTAGGGATCCACTCTGTTTGTGGCTAGTTCTTAGCAAAGGTGGGGCATGACTGAACAGATCCCTAAAAAGCGCCTGCTGCATTATTGTCTTAGTGTGCTAGGGCTGCCATAACAGAACGCCACGGACTAGGTGGGTTAAACAACAGAAGCCTATTTTCTCACAGCTCTGGAGGCTGAAAGTCTAAGATCAAGGCAATGGCAAGCCTCTCCTGAGGCTTCTCTCTGACTTGCAGATGACTGCCTTCTTGCTGTATCTTCACATGGCCTTTTTCTTTTTTCTGTGCCTGAGCATTCCTGGTATTTCTTCCTCTTCTTATAAGGACACCAGTCCTATTGGATTAGGGCTCTCCCCTTGTGACTTCTTTTAACCCAAATTACTTCCTAAAGGTTCTATCTCTAAATATAATTACATATGGGGATGCCTGGGTGGCTCAGTAGGTTAAGCATCTGCCTTCGGCTCAGGTCGTGATCCCAAGGTGCTGGGATCGAGTCCCACATCAGGCTCCTTGCTCAGAGGGGAGGCTGCTTCTCTTTCTGCCTGCTGCTCCCCGTTTCTTCGCTCTCTGTCAAATAAATAAATAAAATCTTAAAAACAATATATAGTTATATGTGGATTAAGGTTTCACCTTACGAGTTTTGGGGGGTGGGATAGGACACAATTCAGTCCTTAACATTTATCTTAGAAAGATAACTTTTGTGAGGTTCC
Source organism: Eumetopias jubatus (assembly GCF_037043125.1). Classification (NCBI taxonomy): domain Eukaryota; kingdom Metazoa; phylum Chordata; class Mammalia; order Carnivora; family Otariidae; genus Eumetopias; species Eumetopias jubatus. The sequence continues at coordinate 166,634,554 of NW_028274809.1, read as the reverse complement.
TGTCTTGGACACTGGTAAAAACCAGATATTTTTCTGGCCCTTAACTTTTAATCTTAAATCCTTAGATGATTATCATACAAAGAAGTGATGGGGCAGTGGATAAAAACTCTCTTTGAGCTACTTATTAAAGGTGACTTAGAAAAAAAATAATAAAAAAATAAAAATAAAGAAGTGCTGCTAGGGGCACCTGGCTGGCTCAGTCAGAAAAGCATGAGACTCTTGATCTCAGGGCCTTGAGTTCAAGCCTCACCTTAGCTGCAGAGATTACTTAAGTAAGTAAGTAAGTAAGTAAATAAATAAATAAATAAAAACTTTAAAAAAAGGTGACTCAGAGTCTTAGTAGCATGGAAAATTTCTAATAACTGTATTAGAAAGTTGTTGCTGAAGCCATTGTTCAGTAAGGGCATGGAACGGATATTGTTTAAGCATGTACTTGATTAACTTAGTGATTAAAATTATGTCTAGCCCATATTTTTAAAATATAGTTAATTTGCAGAGATTTAAAAATGTTTTTGTGCTTTAGTTGTTGATACCATAAGGGCTTTGATCCAAGCTGCAGAGTAGATTCAATAAGAATGAATGTACAAAGGTACATCCCTCTCCCAAGCTTTTCTTATCTAGCTGCTCAAAACTCTCCTAATAATTTTTCATTTATCTGAAGATAAAAGCCTACATGCCATTATTATGTTGGGAAAGTTGTCTACTCTCCAGGTCATACTATTAAAATTAGAAGGCTTTTTTTTTTTTTCAAATGGAATAAAATCTCAGCTAAGTAACAAATAAGATAATGTTATTAATTTAGTTAGAAAGTTACACAAAAAGAGACCAAATGAGTAAATTCTAAATTCCTATAAAAGTTATTTATTTTTTGGAAATACTTTTTTCTTCAAACCATAATTGATACTGTCTCCTTGGAAACAATCCTGAGACTAGTAGGGTGACTGGAAACCACGTAATTTAAACTTAAATTATAGTAATGCATTTCCTCTTCCTATTAATGCCACTTTGTGCTAAAGACAACTTGAGTATCTTTCTATCATGCTATAGGCTAAATCTGATGGAAAGAGGGTCCAAGTTAGAAATGTGAGGTGAGAAGGATGTGTGCACATTTCTCAGTGCAAAGTAATGCATGGACATTTTGATTTCACCCTTTGGTTTCTTGGGCTAGGTTAATATAGCTCTGTGTCCATGAGACAAAGTCAGCTTCCTCAGCTTGCAAGAGTGTGTGGGAGATTCATTAAGTTCATCCCATGAGGCTTGATGGGAAAGAGACAGTTTTTCTTTCACATGACATTCCAACACTACTGTTGGCTGCTACTAGAAACAGGGCTTATAGAATTTATTTGAATTTAACAACTCATCTCTTTCATTATAGTATGGAAGGCATTGTCCTGGGAATCTTGGGGGTGAGAAGGTAAAAGAAAGTTGGTCCTCAAGAGAGTCACAGTTTTCACTAAGAGAAATCCAAATTGACATCACTACTTAATGCAGTGTAATATACCGGAGATGGAATAACCATCTGGAAGTGCAAAATGAGGCAAATCTCTAGATGAGAGAGATGTGTAGACACAGCAACCCCACTGCTTGGTGTCCACTGCTGGTGTCCATGGCTCTGTCCCAGCACAGAAACCTCAGCAGCAGGGAGTAATGCTGGTGGCTTTCCACCAAAGCTCATGAGTGACTTTGGGATGATCATGTGGGAGGAAGGGAGAAAGGCATTTGACACAGGAAGTCAGTATTAACTTTGCTGTGAATAAAAAGCTTTATCTTTTTTCTTCTATCTTTTGTGTGTGTGTGTGTGTGTGTGTGTTACCTAGAGGCCAGTATTCTTGGAAGCAAAGAGATTTGGTTTTCTGGTTGTGTTTTAGGGTGGGAGCTTAAACCTATGGAATGTGATAACGTTCTGGTCAACAACAGAATGGTTACCAAAGAAATCCCTGATGGTCAAGTAAATTTATTAAATGTGAGTTCCTCTATTTCTCAGATAATTAAAGCATTACTTATGGCACACAAGTTTATTTATTAGCCTGTGTTTACTTTATGCTATTGTATTTTGCATATATTATAATTGAATATGCACAACTGAACTTTTTGGCATAGTCACTAGAAACTTGGAGTTTAAATGCTCCTTCTACGAACAAAGTGTATGCTGGAAGTTACTGTTTTCTGAGGGCCATGTGTTATTTAATGTTGGAATTTAGGTATCAATTTAGATCATTGATCTAATACTAATTTAATTTTTTCACAAGTGCCTCTGAGTTAGCAAATTTACCAGTCACCATGATTTGATTTGGAAGCTCTGGAAATGGGGGTGCTATCTTTGCAAAGTCATGGTGAGAGAATAACAGCTGGCTAAGCCTGGTGCCAGTACCCTGGGATCATTCACAATTTCTTGAAATATGCTGAAGAGTTTGAAATTGAAATGGCATGGGTGATGACAAATCACCTCTATGACCACCAAATGCTTATGTCTGACATAATTATTTAGTGGCAGGACTATCTGAAATATATTTATGCAGAAACTAAATGAAAATAGTTCCCAAGTTGCAATTCTTTCAAGTTACTATGTCTACCCACACAACAGGAACCAGACAGTGTGTGAAGAAACCCTTAGACCCCCCACTTTCTGAACTGCCTTCTCAATCTGTATACCAAATGAGATGTTGCTCCTCTTATCATTCTGACCCTTCACCTGGAGGCTTGATTCTTCCTCTCCTTAGTTGGTCATCTGGCCTTTAGGCCCAGTTCTCTATTGCCTTGGTTCCTCTGGCAATAATTCAGTTTCTTCATTCTTACTCAGTACTGCTTTAGGAAACATCTCAATTTGTCACAATACACAGAAATTAACAAACATGCCTTCAGTATTTTTCATTCATATTAATATAAGAGTTAGGCAGCTTCTTAGCATACCAGGTTTTGAACTTTTGTTTTGGAGGCAATTTAGAAGAGTAAATTTGAAAACATAAATGGAGCTTATCCATTAAGAGCCAAATAGCATTAATAATCAGATATGTTGAGGATACTGTGTCTCCAAAGTTGAGACCAAGATCAAACACTAATTCTTTTAAAAATAGTTTTTATCAGAGTTTTTGATATATAAAAATAGAATTTGAAATGCAGGCAACCCCATTTAAAAAAATAAAAAATAAAGTACATGTCGTCTTGTAATCACTTTCTAGTTTTAGCCTATGGTTATGATAAAATATAGGAAGGAGTTGCCAATAAGCTGGGATGATGATGATGATTTAGTGTCATGTAGAAATATAAAATCTCATGCAACTTGTGCACATTTGATATGCTGGCTTTGACGTAAACATTTTGACTGTGTCAAAAGATTTTTCTGAATTCCCTGAAAAATCAGCCAGATATCTAATACTATTAAACAAACATCTATGACCACCAAATGCTTTTTTGAACTCCCAAAATACTTCCTTTGTACCTTTATTACAATACTTACCATTTTATTCCTTGTATTATAGCTCTTTGTATCTTAGTTTCTCCAACAGCCTGTAAACACTTTGAAGTCATGATATATACCTAATCTATCTTTGAGTGCCCCATAACACCTATCCCAGAAGTCAGTGTTTATGGAGTGGATGAATAAATAAGAATAACAGACAATGTTATTTCTCTATCACCATTCCAGAACTAAAATTGACAAATTCATATTGGCACGTAGCAGATTTTAGAAGCAAAGTTCTATGCACATGGAGGTCAGGAAGAGTAATGTGCATTCCTGAATGAATGAAGGATAGCTGATGACTTCAAAGCCACCAGCAGACCATTTACTTTATCTGGGATCAGGGACTCTGCATGGATAAAAGGCAAAGGAAGTCCTACTCCTTGAAAACAAATGTTTTCTTAAAATAGAGGTTTGCTATCTAAAGCTCCTTTAATTCCTTAGGTTCAGCCCTATGAAATCACTCTTCTTGAAGTTTAATCATCCCCAAACCCATAATAATAATTTGGGGAAAGATAAATCGCCATAGAAAACATAGAATATGGTTGAATTGTAAGTCTAGCATTAGGGAGATTTGACCTGGTTAGAAAACTCAGCCATGGAAACACTGTGCTTAGAATTGGTGCGAATTCATTCACCTCTACACTTGCTTAATGGTACCAACAGGACATAGAGAGGCCTTTGCACAAAACAATGGACAACCACAATTCCTAAGTTAGTTAAATTAAAGCAGGCATTTTCATACATATAATGTTTGGTGTTGTAATTGTTTTTTGTTTTTATGTTTGTGTTCAGAAAACAGACAATGGCGGAAAATAGACAAATACATGCTTTGCTTAGGAAAAGAAATTTGGAAACTGGTGAAGAGTAGAAATACTTAATCGCTGATCAGTGAAATTCTTCCAGACTCTCATTACACTGACCTTTTCTCTCTTTTTTGCCTCAGATTTGGCAGTGGTAGCGGGGATTGTGGTTTTTACAAAAAGTAGATTTTTTTTTTCTTTTTAAATGTCCGTGTATCTGCAAATGTGAAACTAGAATTTCAAAATATGATAAAAATCTTTGTCACTTTATAGGTTTTGATTTAATTTATTTTAGAAGCTTCACCATTCTTTTGATAGTGGCTGACAGATCCAATCCTGTTCCCATATGCTTTCTGCTATTTAAAAAGAAACAGTACACAATTGCTTCGGAGAAGCACCATGTGTTTCCAAAGTGTGAATCTGAAAACTATCCATCTGGTCATGCTGGCATCTTTCTAAATTGTATGTGATTGAAAGAAATGTATTCAACATTTTGTAACTCTTTGGCCAAATGAGGACGATAATAAGGTAAAGGAGATCTTTTTTCATTTCCATTTCTTAAAAATCAAGTCTGTTCCTTCAGCCTGGAATACCTTGCCCGCCCTTTCACCTGGATGGCCTCAGTCATCCATCAAGACCCAAGTCACATGCTGCTTCTTTAGTGAATTCTCTGTAACCCCAGCTCTGCATTGTTTGTACAACTCTATTCGTACTGGTATAAAAATGCTTGTTTACTTTGATTAAAATGATTTCTTTAAATATTGCCTCTCCTATAATCTGTGAGCTCCTACAATGGAAGGCAGATGGTCTCCAATGCAATTCAGTACAACAAAATATTATTACCATATTCCAGACACTAGTCTAGAGCCTGCAGAGACGGTCTTGAATAAGCAAAGATCATTTTTGCCCTAAAAAGATTACAGTCTAACTGGGAAGAAAAAAATTGGGCAACTAATTACACTTCAAGTTGATGTTCAGTGGGGGAATAACTACATCTGGAAACCTCATTTAGACAAAAATAAATCTGGAAATCTTTTCATGTTCTTGCTATTAATACTTTTGTATGACATAAATATTCAGATTAGTTTTCTAGATTTGTGGAATCATTGGAGGGGTCAATCTGACTTCACATTTCTTGTGAAGATGATGAACAGTCACTGAATTATGGGCTAAGCCTAGTGCTATGTTTTATCCCTATATTACTTTATGATGATATGTAAACCCTCTGTGCTGAAGTTACTTTATCTTTTTCAAACTTAAATTAATCCTAAAAGTAAGACTTTATTTCAGATTTTTTAAGAGGGAGATAAATTATATTGAATCATTGTAGTTTCAAGTATGTAATATTATAATATGTCTACATGTTAATTAAGTAGAAATAATAACTTTATGGTAAACTAAGAAACCAGGACATCTTGCCACAAAACATTAAGGGCAAGGTGACTTCCTATTTATTGATCACATTGGAAGGCATAACTGGATCAATTGTTAGGAAGAACAATTCAGTAAAAAAAAAAGTTAGTCCTTCAGATTTGGGTTAGATTGTCACAGAATTCAGTTCATTAAAGAAATAATCTGTCTCTGCCCTAAATAGGGACACCTTGATTATGGCTCCTACTAGAGACTAAATTCCTCAAGGATAGTCTTCATCTCTACTTCCTTTGAACTTCATCACAGCCTCCAGACTAGAACATTAGACCAAGTGAAACTTGGTCAAAGTTAAATAAATCAACTTTGACCCTCTCCTCATACTATTCAAATGTAATGAATTTAATTAACATAGGCATCACTGCTCTCCAAACTCTGTAACAGGGCAAGTTTGCTCTACAAACTCAGGAACTATCTGGAAGTACTAACACTTCAAACTAGAAAAGTACTAAAGAATATGGATTTCAGTCCCTCTTTGGAAAGCTAGTTTCTGTGCACTGCTGGTTGGAAGAAACTGCCTACTCTTCAGGAGAGATGGGGAAAAGGGGGGTGTTGTTACAAGATTAATATGGGAGAAACTTACAAGATGTGCTGGAAGGGAGAGAAACGAGATTGGAATGACAGAAAGCACTGATACTGAAAAAGTTAAGTTTTAATTTCTTGTGAAAGGAAACATTTACTTTTTCAATTTTTGAAAAGCTTTATGTTAGGAATAAATTGGAAATCCAAATTATTGTCCAACAATATTGAGTATATTTGCTACTGTTTCGAGAAAGCTCTGCTGAAAGTTGTGTGATCTTCAAGTTAGTGTAATGAAGAAGAAAACCCCTCGCTTTGTCAGGACTGGGCTGAGGGCAGATGACTCACAGTATGGATTCAAGTTAAATCATTTAACCTTTTTTTCTTATTCAACCCATCTGGGAAGCTGAATACAAGCACTTCACTAGGAAACAGATGGTGCTCCAAAGCTAAATTTTCCCAGATTAAAAAAGAAGAAAAATGTGTTATAAGCACTAAAGGAAGCAAATGTGGAAAAAGACCAGGGATTAAAAGGAAAAGAGCTATAAACTGGATCAAACCTTTTCCTCTGTAAAAAAAAAAAATAATGTAATACTTAAAAAATCAGTCCTGTGAGATGATCTGGGGACAAAGTTAGTAAAATGTTTCCCAAGCACCATATATGTAAAGGTGGTCATGGTTAATAATATGTATGAAAAGTGAAATGCTCTTTGCTGGCACAGAATTATGTGCTCATTTACCTATCTGTCTCAGAGAATGAATATGATTACTTTACAGAACTCTTGGGTTATCTATTTGACATCTGTAAAGTTAAACACTAATAAAAATATTTCTTGAGAAAATTTATGGGATTCATCTGATTATGGCTCTGATGAAATTTAACACTAGTTGACAAATGAAAAAAATTTCCAACATGTTGTAGAATAATTGTTTTCTAATGTATTTCATATATATATGTGTATATATATATATTTTGCCTGTATATGTTTATGTATATATATATTCCTTGAAAGAAAGGCAAGCCATAGCCCTTTGCTAACTTTGGATGATTATAATGTTATTATATATAAAAGTATAATAAGTTCAAATGTGCTTATATGCCAATATTTATATCTGTCATATTTTATGGAAGAAGAAATGTCCTGTTGTAGCTAAACTAAAGCTATATTGATGAATAAAGTAGAACATAACAGAAAGTATCTATACCTTTTTATTTCCTGACTTGTGAAAAACTTGGAGGTCATTAGCTTACTATTTAAAAGATGCAGTTCATAGATGAGGCTGAGTAGGAAACCTGAGAAATTCACATTGTGGACTTCCAGATGCTACTGTATAAAAAACCCAGACTGGACTTTGAGTCTGGGACTGTCTCCAAAAGGAGTTCCATTGTGGTTGAGGCAAATGGTGCTTTCCTAACCCAATACAACCTTTCTTTGATTAATTCTCAAAATCCTGTTTATAAAGCAACAAACATGTATTTTCTTCATAGAATAAAGAAACATATTTTTTCTTCAAAGAATCACTTTTTTATTGGATTTGGGTCATACTCCTATTACTGAGAAATATAGATGAGGCATGGCTAAATGGCTGAGAAGCAGTGGAAATTGAAAGGCAAACACTTCTGGTTTTAAGAAAAGAGAGTTCCATATGTCTTTTACTCTAATCTCCTATTGGGAAAAGACAAAAAGCATTGACTGTCATTATGGCTTTTATTTATTATTTTTCAGATTTTATTCATTTATTTGAGATAGAGCGAGAGAGAGAGTTGCCCGACTAGGCAGAGCGGCAGGCAGAGGAAGAGGGAGAAGCAGGCTCACCGCTGATCAAGGAGCCCGATGCAGGGCTCGATCCCAGGACCCTGAGATCATGACCTGAGCTGAAGGCAGACGCTTAACCACCGAGCCACCCAGGCGCCCCCTCATTATGGCTTTTAATGTCCACAATAATGAATGTCCAGATAAAGATAAATTTTCCAGTTTAACACAGCCCTTGCTCAAGGCAGCAAATGCATCCTTGGGAATGTTTGCGTAAGTAAATCTAATATAAACCCGTTCAATCTCTTGAGACTTCCAAACCAATCTGTGGGTCCCTCCATTATTCTTTTTTGATGATATATATTCAGTTATGTTTATAAAATATGTATTCTATAATATATATTCAATACATATGCATATTAGTCATTATATATATTCATATATACATATATACATTATGACTATATTTGCATAATTCTTTTCCCTTAATAGTAAAAGTATTTTTCCAAAGAAGATGTACAAATGGCCAACAGGCACATGAAAAGATGCTCAACATCACTAGTCATGAGAACAATGGAAATCAAAACCACAATGGGATATTATCTCACACCTGTCAGATTGGCTAGAACCAAAAAGACAAAAAAATAACAAGTGTTGGTGAGGATGTGTAGAGAACCCTTCACACGTGGCTGGTGGGAATGAAAATTGGTGCAGCCACTGTGGAAAACGGTGTGGAGGTTCCTCAAAAATTAAAAATAGAACTACCCTATGATCCAGCAATTCCACTTCTGGGTGTTTGTTTGAAGAAAATAAAAACATCAATTTGAAAAAAAATTATGTATCCCAATGCTCACTGTAGCATTATCTACAATAGCCAAGACATGGAAGCACCTAAGTGTCTGTCAATGGATGAAAGAGTAAAGAAGATCTGGTATCAACACACACACACACACACACACACACACACACACACACACACACACACACACACACACACACACGACTATTAGCCATAAAAAGGAATGAAATCCTGCCACTGGAGACAACATAGGTGGACTAGAGGGTATTATACTAAGTGAAATAAGTCAGACAGAGAAGACAAATACTGTATAATTTCACTTAAATGTGGAATCTAAAAAAACCAAGCAAAGGAATAAATAAAACAAAACAGAAACAGACTCATAGATGTAGAAAACAAACTGTTGGTTACCAGAGTAGAGAGAGGTTGAAGAATGGGTGAAAGAGAAGGAGCTTAAGAGGTATAAACTTCCAGTTGTAAAATAAGTAAGTCATGGGTATGTAATATACAGCATAGGGAATATAGTCAATAATACTGTAATAATTTTGTGTGGTGATAGATGGTAACAAGACCTATTGTAGACATCATTTTGTAATGTATAAATACTGAATTAACTATGATACTAATACCTGAAACTAATAGGAAATATTACAAGTCAATTATACTTCATAAAATTAGTAAAATTAGAGAGAAGAAAATTAAAAATTAAACACAAAGGCTAAACCATTTATATGAAGAATTCAAATTCCCAAATAATATTGAACTTATGATTCGGTTATATTTGGAGAGAAAGGGGCTTACATGCCAATTTCGAAAGGATTCTTTGCAAAGATATGCCTGTCGCTGTACACAGACTTCCAAAGATTTGAAATGGCTCCTTAGCCTGTAAGAGTTTCTCACAGAAGCGATTCAGCTGTACTTTCAGGTGGTTTATAAAGGAAAATGTCCAGAATGTGTAGGACCAGCATGCTGGCTCCTAGTATATCATATCCCGCAAGTTCCCAAGGCTCTGGGTCGTAAAAGCCAATGCTGCCTTCCATGGAGAGCCTTGGCCCTTTTAGGTGACACATATTGACTTTTCCATCATTATCTCTAGAGTATCTACTTTCATATAACCTCCCTTCTAATCTGAATATCACTTCCTTAGTAACTAGTAATGAAGTTTTCTCCCTTTTTCCCCCCACACTGATCCTGAGACATGGCATGCTCTTCAGGCTCCATGTAGGTTAAGAATCATTTATAATCCATCACTATAACCAGAAGCAAGTCAAAGCTCAAAACTGCCATTGGGTAAGTAGTCAGGCTCACTTAAGAACAGTGTATTTACATTTATATATTGATGGTCCATAACAGAATATATGCTGAGCATAAATTCATATAAACACTTTCAAATCATTTCTACTCTCTTCATAAATCTACCATAAAATCTAGCATAAAAACATTTTTGTTGCTGTGTCTGTGATTAATGTTAAAAGTGACTGTTTTCTGTTGTTATCATTTCTCTCTGAGGATCAATTCTCTCTATATACAAATCACACATCGAATTTCCCTCCCTCATTGTACAGCAAGAAGTGCAACCAAAGTGGATGTAATCTGAACAAATTACAAACTCTAACTGGTGGCTTCAAGTCTGATGTGCTCCATAGTTGCATTAAGCTTACAACTCCTGGTGGCTGGAAAGGGTCTCCAAATATGTAACAGATTTAGAAGGAAGATGGCAACATCTGTTTAAATAAGAATCCTCTATTTCAACTCTGCTCTAGTAGAATATCGTTTAAGTTACATCATTTTATTTTTTAAAAGATTTTATTTATTTATTTGAAAGAGAGAGAGAGAGAGCAAGTTGAGAGAGAGAGAGAGAAAGGGCATGAGCAGGGGAGGAGCAGCAGAGGGAGAGGGAGAAACATACTCCCCGCTGAGCTGGGAGAACAGATGCAGGGCTCGATCCCAGGACCCCGGGATCATGACCTGAGCCAAAGGCAGTTGCTTAATTGACTAAGCCACCCAGGCGCCCCTAAGTTACATCACTTTAAAACAGATAACCAAACTTATAGCCACTCACGTGGCTAATGGTTGTATCAAATGAGAAAGCATGCATCATCCGGGTTATTCACGTAACTGCTGATAGCTTACTGTCAGCACACTGTGAAGAAAAAGAAAAGAAACAAACATTTTTGTATATCTTCTATTTTCTGCACTATGTTAATAGCTTTTATCATCTCATTTAATCTTCGAAACACCCTCTCACATAGATATCGTTATACCTATTGTACAGATGAGTAAACTAAGGCACAATAAGTTTAGATGACCCAGTCTCTGGTCTGTATAGATCCAAAGCCCATACTCTCTCCACTATATTGTATCATCTTCCCCAGGAAAGAGAAAACTTACCTTTATATCCTCCTTAACGCTTTTAGACCTTTTAAAGACAAGTATTTTTATCTTGACTTACAAAAGCGCCTACCGATACGAGGCCTTCAACAGTCTTCTTCCATTCCATGTGGTTTGTTAAGGGGCCTTGGGATTCCCCAGGATTAGTGCTTGCAAGTTCTGAATTTTGTCTTAGAGCTTAGAGGAAGAAATAGCATAGATTTCTTTGTCTTTTTTTTAATGTTCCTTAAAGAAAATGAAATTTCTATTTTTCAGTATGTTGATTATTTTTATATGCGTGCTGGTAATAATTTTAAATTTCTAATATTATTCTGAAGTCACTATCTTGCTTGAGTTTTTGAGTGCAACTTTGTGATTAAATTTATTCTCTTAATTATTATGTGTCAGAAGAAAACACATCCAGGCTTCCATCAACCTGGCTCCTTTGACTTCTGCTTTTTGGCCTTTTCTCTTCCTAAAGTTTTCTTTTCCCAAAATCACATTTTCAATCAATATCGTCCAGGGTTTTCTAATCTAGCCCTTGAAAAGTCAGTGTCATTAAGGGTTCTGTGGAAATAAGTTTTAGGGAAGTTCTCAGTACTCCACTGATCTCTTGGAGTTTCATATTATACATCTATTCATCTGTTTAATAGCGACTTTGAGAAATCTCTGTTTAATTAGTTTTGGTCATGAAATTCTTTGGCTTGTTAACTTTGCCTATAACTACTGCTTCTTAGAACAGGTGCTGGGAAATTTCGGTGTAATCATTTGCAAGTGGAAAGATTTTTATAGGCTGTAATGTTTTAAGTGTTAATTTTGTAGATAAACAAAAGAACAAATGGGATAAATGTGGTGAAAAGAGACAGAATACCTAAAATCCATAACCTTTGACTCTGAGTTCATTACTCTAATTAATTACCCCTTCGTAAAGAAAACTGGTAGTATTCAATTGCATTTTCCAATAGTTATTTTTGTTTTTTTGGCAAATAAGTAACACTGAGTTTTCAGACCAAGAAGGCCCCCTAGATCTTAACCATTCTCTAGTGCAAGGAGGTTAAGCTCTTTGGAAAGGTCTCTAAGGGCTCCTTATCATTTGAACATCAAGAACGAAACCATTCAGGGGCGCCTGGGTGGCTCAGTCAGTTAAGCGTTGGACTCTTGATTTCAGCTCAGGTCATGATCTCAGGGCTGGGAGATCAAGTCCTGAGTGTGGCCCTGCTGGGGGTAGAGCCTGCTTAAGATTCTCTTTCCCTCTCCCTCTACCTCCTCCCCACCGTTCACAGGCACACACACACACATGCACTTTTTTCCTCTCTCTCTCTTAAAACTAAAAAATAATAAATAAATAAATCATCAAGGTAGGTAGCAAGCTATGATTTCTATTCTACTCTCCCCTGAAACTGACCACAAGGTTTCCAAAATGGAGTCTGTTACAAATAAACAGGTCTTTGTGGCTGTCCCTGGTCTTAAGTTTCTACAATCTTGTGTTCATGTTCACTTGCAAATATGGAAGGCCAAGATCCAACTTCCAGTCCTTTTACCTTTTACCTGCTATCTAAAGCACTACACTCATATATGGGAGTAAGAAATTGTGTGCTCTTTAGAGAGCTCTTTCAAGTGTCTAGACAAAAATACCATTAATACGGGCACCTGGGTGGCTCAGTCAGTTAAGCTTTTGACTCTTGATTTCAGCTCAGGTCATGAGCTCAGGGTCATGGGATTGAGCCCTGTGTCTAGCGGGGAGTCTGCTTCTCTTCCTCTCCCTCTGCCGTCCCCTAGCTCATGCTCTCTCTCTCTCTCTCTCTCAAATAATACATCTTCAAAAAAAAACCAATACCACTGGGCGCCTGGGTGGCTCAGTCGGTTAAGCGACTGCCTTCGGCTCAGGTCATGATCCTGGAATCCCGGGATCGAGTCCCACATCGGGCTCCCTGCTCAGCAGGGAGTCTGCTTCTCCCTCTGACCCTCTTCCCTCTTGTGCTCTCTGTCTCTCAAATAAATAAATAAAATCTTTAAAAAAAACAATACCATTAATAATCTATTTGTTTTTTCATTACACACTTATTAGAATGACTAAAATTAAAAAAAAAAAAAGCACTGACAGTACTTTTTACTTACTGACAGCACCGGAAGTACTTGAAGAGAGATCCAGAAACTTGACCTCTCATAAATTGCTGGTGGGAGTATGAAATGGTACAACCACTCTAGAAGTCTGGCAGTTTCTTATAAAATTAAACATACATTTACCACACAATGCAATGATCATACTCCTGGGGTTTTATTCCAGAGAAATTAAAATTTATGTTCGTGCAAAAACCTATACATAATGCTCATAGTGATTTTAATTATCATAGCCCCAAACTGGAAACAACCCAAATGTCCTTCAATGGGTGAAGGATAAACACACTGTGGTAATGTATACCATGGAATACGATTCAGCAATAAAAAGGAACAAACTATTATTATATGCAGAAACATGAATGACTCTTAACATAATTACGTTGAATTTAAAAAAAAAGCCAACATCAAAAAGTATATATATTATATATTGTATGAGTCCATTTATATCATCTTGAAATGATAAAACCATAGGAATGGAGAACAGATCAGTATTTGCCAGGTGTTGGAGAAGGAGAAGGTGAAACTATAAGGGGTACCACGAGGGAGCTCCTTTGTGGTGAGCTTTGTATTCACCATGGTGGAGCTCATATGAATCTATACATGTAACAAAACTTCACAGAACTATAATCACACACGTACCAAAAAAAGTACATATAAGAACCTCTGGAATCTGAGTAAAACCTGTAGTCTAGTTAATTGTATTGTCTTAGGGTCGACTCCTGGTTTTGAAAAATGTATTATAGTTATGCAAGATGTTACCATTAGGGAAAGCTAGGTGATGGGCACAGGGAAACTCTCTATACTATTTTTCAACCTCCTGGAGTTTATAATTTTTTCAAAATAAAGTTTTAAAAACTCTAAAAATTTCATTTTCTTTTTTTTAGGAGGTAGGGAGTGGGAGAAATGGCTGAGGAGGGTCAAAAGGTACAAGATTATAAAATAATTAAGTCACAGGGATGTAATGCACAGCATGGTGACTATAGTTAACAATATGGCAGCACATACAGGAAAGTTGCTAAAGAGAGTATATCTTAAAAGTCCTCATCACAAGAAAAAAAATTGTAACTATGTATGGGAACAAATGTTAACTAAACTCATTGTGGCGATCTCGTTCCTCAATATATACAAATATTGAATTGTTATGTTGCACACCTGAAACTAATATAATGTTATGCATCAATTATATGTCATATAATGTTATATGTCAATAAGAAAAGAAATTCATCTGTTTTTAAGAAGGTTTATGTCTTGGGTCACTTTTGCAAATTCAGCTATGTAAAAGAAATAATCCAGCCAATCTTAAGTGTGATCTCTGTCTCAGAACTCCTGATCATTTTGCTCTTGATACAATTCCGTACGGCAAAACTCAGAGGTAAGACTTATGTTGTTTTTGGTTATATGAAGCTAAGTCAGGCCTCACAGAGAGCAAATAAAGATAATTTTCAACCTTAAAATTAGAAAAGAGATGTTATCTAAACATACTCTCTAACAACGATGGGATTACACTACAGTTTTGGGGACAATAGCCTTTAAGCTAAGAGGGAATTACTTACTAACATTTTCCTTGGTATGAATGCATTAGGGAAAAACCAAAATAAGATAATCACGTAATGTGGACAATGATCTGATTAAACGCTCACGTGAATCACAGTGTCAGATGTGTGATCCTGGGAGTGGCGCATGGTGGGATTATCAGTGGAATTCTGTGAAAAGTTTTAAACTTCTTACGGATGAGTTGGAGGTCTAGAAAAACAATGTTGATAAAAATAGAAATGTCAGGCCATGTTTAGCATGTGGCATGAAATGGAACAGGCTTCTTTTTTTTTTTTAAGATTTTATTTATTTATTTGACAGAGAGCTAGAGAAAGAGCACAAGTAGGCAGAGAGGCAGGCAGAGGGAGAGGGAGGAGCAGGCTCTCCGTTGAGCAGGGAGCCTGATGCGGGACTCGATTCCAGGACCCTGGGATCATGACCTGAGCTGAAGGCAGCTGCTTAACCAACTGAGCCACCCAGGCGCCCCGGAACAGGCTTCTTGAATAACCTCTAGAAAGTCATTTATATATTTATCCAAACTTGCCTTGGCCATATTTCCTTTATGTAGTGTTCCAGATGATTGGTTTAGTAGTGAAACAAAAATACATGAATTGTTTAAAATAATTTTTTCATGATCCAAGTCATGACTAGATAGATCTCCAGCTATAAATGTTTCTCACTTTGCAACATCTTATTCACCCCCAAGGAATTCACTGTCTCTACTTTCCTTTAGGCACACATTCCCAACAACTTGTCGATTTCTTGTCCTCAATGTCCTACCAGGGCTTACATATCTCCATCTTAATATATCAATACTGAGTTCGTGGTTTGTTCTTACAAACTTGTTTCTGTTTCTGGAGTCTCAGTCTTGGTGAATGGTCCATCCAATTCCCAAGCTGGAATACCCTTTCTCTTTTACCCAGCCCTGCATCCCAGTGCCCCATGCTGCCCACCCTCTCTCACAAATGTTTCCAAACTCAGACTCTACCGGCTATTGGAATTGCCATGCTCATTTCAGCATGCTATCACTCTTGTGTTAAAACCTCCACTGGCTCCTTAAGACTAGATCTTAGCTGTTCTCAACACAAAAAAGAACTGATGATCATGTGATGTGATAAAAGTGTTATCTAATACTATCTATTACAAACACCACTGTAGTAATATTGCAATATATAAAAGTATTAAACTAACATTGCATACCTCAAACCTATACAATGTCATATGCCAATTATATCTCAGTTTAAAAACAACAACAACAACACACTACCACCAACAATAAAAAACCCATTGGCTCCGTGTGATACTATATTAGCTTTCTATGGCTGATACGACAAATTACCACAAACTGAGTAGATTAAAACAACCACACAAATGATTACCTTTCAGTTTTGTAGGTCAGAAGCCTGACACAGGTCACACAGGGTGAAAATCAAGGTGTTAACCAGGCTACATCCCTTCGTTTAGACTCTAGGGGAGAATCAGTTTCCCGCTCATCTGACTTGGCAGAATTCCGTTTCTTGTGGTTGTACGACCAATGTCCTCACTTCCTTGCTGGCTGTGGTCCTGGAGTCTGTTCTCAGCACCCAGAGGCTGCCCACATTCTTTGGTTTGTGGCTCCCTTCCTCCATCTTCCAAGCCAGCAACGTGTGGCTGAACCCTTCCCATGTTGCCTCTCTCTAACCATTCTTCTGTCTCTCTCTGACCCAACTGACAGACGTTCGGCTTTGAATGGCTCACGTGATTAGATTGGAGGAATCTAGGATAATCTGGGATAATCTCCCCATCTCAAGATCCTTAATTTTAATCACGCGCCAAGTCCCCTTCGCCATGTGAGATCACTTACTCACAGGTTTGAGGGATTAGCACGAAAACATCTTTGGAAACCATGATTCCAACTTCACAGGTGTATTGAAGTTTTGGGAACGCTAGTAAGTAAACTCTTCTTCCAGAACAGAAAACAACTGAGAAAGAAAGAACAGGAGTTATAGATAGTTTGCAGGGCATGGAAATGTCAGCTTTACTGGTGATCCAGCCGAGTGAGAGATGTGACTTTAGGTCCATGGCAAATGGCTTTTCTACTACTTCACCCCTGAATTAGACAGGTTTTCCCACCCAGCCACTGGCCAGTAGCCTCAGACAGAGCATGCCCCTTTTACAGCATACCTGTAAGAGAGCAGTGTGTTGGAACTGCACATATTCAGTTCCGTCCCCAAATTCATCTTCCCCTGATGAACACCCTTCTGGCAAGGAGTGTGAAAGAGATGGGGGACAGGACAGGTCAAGTTCTTCTCCACTGAAGACATGACAGAAGGAGACTCAAAGTGTCCCTCATCACAGTCGACTGACTGAATCCACACTTTAAATACCGTATCTTTCAGGGTCAACTCCCACCCACTATTTTATCTCCCGTCACTGCCCCTCTTGAACCTTGCATTCCAGCACCTGGGTCTTCTCACTGTTCCCAAACATACCAAGTTCCTGCTTTCCTATTTGCCATCTTCTCTACCGAGATGATCTCTCCCATCTTTGTGGTAAACTTTTACTCGTTCTTTAAAGGCAGCATCGCATGTCTCCTCTGAACACAGTTCGGTAGCTCCCTCCAGACTCCCTTCTCTTTAGGTCATACCTCCTCATGGGTTTTCAGTGTCTCACGCGGTGGTTGGATCTGGGCATAATGGAATCTCATTAAACGTTTCTGAATGAACTTCATGTCTGAATAAAATTTATTCAAGAATTTCTCTGTTTGCCTTTCCGCCTTCCTCTTGAGGGAAAGGATTATGTCTTATTCATCTTTTTAGCCACCGCACTGTCTCTATGCCTGATATATAAAACGTTCTGCAAAAACTTTTCCTGAAAGAATATGTAAATTAATGATTTAATTAGTTCTGTCCAAAGCAGACTATATTATTGCAGATGTCTGTACAACTATATCTGGATTCTCTGGTGTATTAGTTGCTGTTTTTAAAGGGAACTTTTTATATATAAATCAAGAGCCCTTCCTGTGGCCAACAAAGTCCTAAAGGGGCCAGTCCGAGGACATTCTCTGACCTGATTACCAAACATACTTTCCTGGCTTGTTCCCTTGTTTTGTTTTGATTTTATACCTGGTATAACTACATACATAATACTATGCTAATGTTATGCTATATTATGTTACATCTATTAGATTATGTCATATATTGGTTTATTTTCGTTCTGTCCATCTGTACTAGAAGCCCCCTAAGAACAGTGATTTTGTTTTATTCAATAGCCCAAACAGTACCTGCTATATAACAGGCATTAATTAATCTTGTTCAATGAATGAAAGAATGAATGAGATACAGTGGAATGAGAGAAAAAGTAAGACTTTGAAATCAGAGAAGACTGGGTTAAAATCATAGTTCTCTGATTTTCCTAGCTGTTTGGCCTCAAGCAAATCATTTAACATTTAATAATGTTAAAGTCTTGCATGGTTGGTGGGATACTGGCAATAACATATGTAAAATATCCGGCACACACTACGTGTCCAAGAAATGGTGGTTATAATTATGTCACTTGCTTTTATAGTTAAGGACATTATGTTAACATTATTAGCAAAGATGAGTTTCTTTCATGCCGACCAAGTACAACTTTGTGCAGCTCTTAACAGGGAATGAAATGAAATTCTAGGGTGTCTACCTGACTGCTATCAGCAAAATCAAGTATCTTTAATGGACTATCATAATATCCACCAAACTTATTAAGAATACTATGGAAGGATTTCAAATATTCCCGAGTAAGAAATATTTCAACATCATCCAAAAAGCTCTCCAACTTTCCTGTTCAGCCCCTGCAACACTGGGCCCAGATGGCAGTTATAAGGCACCTTGGCTTCTGTAAAACTAAAATGACTTTTTGGGCATATGCAGGCTGATTCATTTAAGCCAAAAAAAGAGAAAGAAAAGAAAGCCCAGCCTTTCAATTTCCAGAATGTTTTGTTGCATCTGCATTTACTCTGGATTTTACAGTAAATTCAATTACAGCTTCAAGTTAGATAATAATATAGAATTTTTTATGTTAACTTATCTTGATTATTTTTAAAGTAATCATTATTTTATATCTGGTAGCTTATGGATTTCAATGGAATTTTGTACCCATTCGTGTCTGTAGGACAGGCAAACACATACTGGGCACAGCAGATCCCTCATCTTGATTAAACTTGTACCATCCTATAAAACAAGGCTAGTTTCCAATCTTTGTTGTTGAAGAAGCTGTGGCCCAACGCAATCTTGACTCTCCCATGCTACAAGAATCAAAATCTGGTTGGTATATGATGTAATGGAGGGTATACAGCTTTTAGGAAAGTTTGATTCAGCTCAGATCTGCAACTGGCTGTGTGTCCTTGGCAATTCTCCAAGCCCTAGCTTCCTCACCTGTAAAATGGGATTATTAGGCTCACACAAGGCTATTGCCAACATTCAAATGAAAAACCTGTATGTGTGGTAATCTTTAAATGTAGGTACTTGATATATTTTTAATATCATGGGATTAGAGCATAAGTCTCTGACGGAGTTTAGTGGTCTTTTAATGCACTTCCACATTTTCCACGTGAAACAAATAACAAACAAACAACCCCCCCAAAACATGTGATTATGCCATTTCTCTGCTTTGTTTTCTACTCCTGTGACTGAGTGTTGTTGTGTTCCTGAACTGCTTTTAACGGGCATGTTCTACCTGCATTACTGAATCAAAATCAACTCATTTATTCATTCCACAGATATTTATTAAGCACCTATTATAGGCCAGACACTGTATTAGGCATGAGACTTGCATTATTGAATGAAACAAGTAAGGCTTTTATTCTCTTGGGAAAGCCAAATAATAAAGCAAAACAAAATAGTAGGTATTTGGATTAGGATTCGAGCTGTAATGAAAATAAAACAGGGTGATGTGTTACTGAGTTACTTGGGGCATAGATAGAGTGGTGTCTTAAGGACACTACTCTTAGCGAAGGCTTAGAGAAGACCTCTCTGAGAAACCAGCTAACTAAAACCAGGATTAGGAGTCAGCTCAGCAAAAACCGCAGCAAGGGCTGTGGATTTTGTTCTCTATTTAGTGGAGGATCACTGTGGAAGCTAAGAAGACGATGTTTTGTAAGGGGGCAAAACTGGAAACAAGGAGACAAAGTGGGAAGCTGTTTATTACCAAGGAAAAACGATAAAGGTAAGAGCAGAGAAAAAGATAAAACGCAGGCCCTTCTTCAGAGAGACAATCAGTGAAGCCGTACCTGAGGAAGACTGTGTGAGATGGACCGGAGCAAAGTGAGGGAGGCCAAGTAGTATTTCAGGTTGCGGGATTAGGGGTGGCGGCGAGGCCAATGAGAAGGGAGTGGGTGAGGGTGCAGACATGACAGTCTCTGCAGATGGAGTGGATGTGGGGTGTCAGGGAAAGAGAGACTCTAAGGTTTGAGTAGTTCTACTGACTTAGAGAAATCTAGGTGAGGAGAAGATTTTTGAAAGGATGGGTAAATCAAGAATTTGTTTTGTGTGTGAATGATCATTTGAATTATATGTTGAATATACAAAAGGAAATCCGCAAACCTTTAAATAGAAAACCAACGACAGCTTCCTTCTCTGTCATGGCTCCATTTTCCAAAGGCAGTCAAACTTTGGCTGCTACCCCCACTCCCCGGCCCCACCAGCGTGAGAGAGAGAAGGCACCAGTGCTGAGGGCTCTGCTGAGAAAGAGCCCATCCAGGAGACACCTGCCCCAGATTGTGATAGTAGAAGGCAAGATCACAGCATAAGGGCATTCTCCTGGAGGATCAAGTTTACTCAAAGTTTGAGGGAAAACCAATATTTTCACAGAAACACCAAAAAAGATTAAGTTATGGAACAGAGTGAAATATTCACATGGATTTTAAAGATGAAATAAACAGAGATAAAGTTACATTACAAATACACAGTCTTACATGCATAACACTTTAGGGAGACAACTTCTACATAAATCAAAGGAAAGATGTTATCATTTTGAAATGTAGAAAATGAGAATTATTGATTCTCACCTCTAGTTTTACTGTTTAAAAAGAGAAAAATTGGAAGAGGCATGAAATATTTTGTAAACTAGAAACCAAGGACTTGTATGGCAAACTTGATTGATATTGACATATCCTCAGGATTCAGGTAAGAAATTGATTGCTTTTCCATCACAATTTTAAATACATAATTACCCTGTTTAATTTATTTTCTATTTACTTTTCTTATCTCTATAATCATAATTCTGAGATCAACTGTATTCTGTTTCTATAGTTTGGCAAGCAACTTACTAATTAATTAACCAACCCATTAGTTTTATAGGAGTAAAAGCAATCCAGGCATTTATTTGGTATCATATACAAGTGAAACTGACCACTTTTCATTGTTTGATTTTACTGAATCTGATGATCTGCAACTGAAATGCTAAAATACTTGGGGGCCTGCGTTTTAATCTGGTAAAATCTCAGCAAATGTCACTGTCTGTCCCTGGGTCTGATTCTGTTGTGCCAGGCTTCCCAGGGGCAGTTTAGGTAATCTGTTATTCAGATATATCTGCAGTGCCAAGTTTCTATTTACACAGGAAAGGAAGTGATTTTGTATTTGTCCCCCTTAAAAGAAAGGCCTGAGGGACAGATTATGGTCAGAGTAGCAATGTTTAAGTTATTGAGGCAGAAATAACTTGGGCAAAAAAATATATATATATGTATATATACATACACACACACACACACACACACACACACACACATATATAAAGTGGTCCCAAGAGGATTAACACATTACAAAAATGCCTCCACATCAACCTCATTAGACAGTTCAATGATAATTTTTCTATTGTCAGCACACTGCATTTTTATTCACAATGGCATTAAGAAAAAAAGAATAATTATCTTTTCTTGCATTTTAACAAAAGATTTTACAATGGCAAAATAGTTTACTGAAAATAGCACTTGAGAGGTCTGTTATAATTCTATTGTTACTTTTAGAGCAGATGCCATGTCACATGCAAAATGCCAAGACCACAGAAAAATATTTTTAGCTGGGTAAAAATATGTGACATTTAAGGAAGAAATGGTAGTGCTTTGATTCATTTGTTAATTGAGCACTTGAACATTTTCTATACACAATTGTTTAAAGGTTACAGAAAGTAAAAAAATGCAATCCTTGCCCTCATGCAATTTATATTTTTAGACAATTAAGATAAACTGTTCTTTAGGGTGCCTGGGTGGCTCAGTTGGTTAAGTGACTGCCTTCGGCTCAGGTCATGATCCTGGAGTCCCGGGATCGAGTCCCGCATCGGGCCCCCTGCTCGGCGGGGAGTCTGCTTCTCCCTCTGACCCTCCCACCTCTCATGTACTCTCTTTCTCTCATTCTCTCTCTCTCAAATAAATAAATAAAATCTTTAAAAAAAAAACTGTTCTTTATAGCTTCTGTGGGAGGGAAAAAGAGAAAGGCAGCTAGATCAAACGTATTCTTGGTACGTATTCCTCGTATTGGTTTTAATATGACAAAAGATGATAGCTCAGGCTGGGTGTTAAAAGGAAAAAAATACCTTAAATGAGCAAAGTGAGCTTGCTTGAGGAAAAGCTGGAAGTGGGAGAGAAACCTTGTAGGGTGTGGAAGAACCTTACCCAACCTTGAGGAGAGACTAGATGGGGTTTTAGAGGAGGAAGACAGAAATTGTGTCAACTCATTGGCAAGTTCTGTTTAGCAATATTTAAGGTAAAGAAATGTAAGGTAGGATAGAAATAAATGACATGTTTAGAGCGTAAGGTCTGGACGTAGATAGAGAATAAAAGCAAATACTTCAAAATTTCGGAAGTCTTAGAAGTCTGTCTCATATGGACATCAAAGCTACAGGTAGCAAGACTAGTATATGCACGTATTGAGTACACTGTAAAAAGTACTTCAATAATTTTTAAACACATACACACACAAAAACACTGTCATTTAAATGTAAGTTGTCTTCTGTCTTCTAAAATGAAGACTTAAATTTCATTTTGGAACAGATTCTTTTCATTGCTCTGTAAAAAACATAACATTGGAAGTGGAGGGTTTAGAAAGAGAGCAAGAAAGAGTAAGGAACCACTCATAGCCTTGGGGAAGAGCTAGGTGCAAAGAATTAAATCAAATATATATCCTACAACATAATGGCTGGTTGTTCAGTTTAGAGTTCTAAACTGGTTGTGTTGTTAGGAATCGCAGGTCCCTGCAAATTTTATTTCTGATAGACGTATTTCCTTTCATAAAAGGGGGTCTCGACTGCTTTTACATGTATATTGTGTCTTGCTCTCAGGAGTTATGTGTATGTTCCCTTGCCAAAGCAGCTACATACAGATGACAGGTGAGGAGACCCTGAAATCTGAAAGACATAATGACCTGATGTTCCCTTCATCTTATGGCCATGTGTTATAGAAGGAAGACTGACATTTACTCAGCCCACCCTGGACAGAGCTAGGGATGTCCCACAGGTAAAGATATTTAAGACAAATAACATAGAATTTGGTAAAGGTACTGATACTAAACCATTATATTCTCATGCCTTTTTACAGTCATTATAATCCTGGGCATAGAGCAGTGTTTGTCCTCTGTGGTGGGTGAAATAATGGCTCCCAAAGATGTCCAGGCCTGAATCCCCAGAGCCCTTGAATATGTTTTGTTACATGATGAGGGGGAAATTAAGGTTGCTAATCAGCTGACCTGAAAATAAGGAAACTATCCTGGATTGTCAGGGTTGATCCGATGAAATTACAGGGCTCCTTTAAATGTAGAAGAGGGAGGCAGGAGAACCAGAGAGGGAGATGTGACAATGGAAGCAGTGTAGAGCAGTGTGACATGAGAAGGACTCAGCCCACCATGGCAGGCTTTGGACAGGGAAGAAGGAACTGCAAGCCGAGGAATGCAAGTAGCTTCTAGAAGCTGGGAAGGATGCAGAAACCAATTTTCTGCTAGAGACTCTAGAAGCAATGCAGCCTGCCAATGCCTCGGTCTTAGCCGACTGAGAATCATTTTGGACTTCTGACCCCCAGCACTGTAATGTAATACATTTGTGTTGTTTTAAGCCACTAACTTTGTGGTAGTTTGTTACAACAGCAAAGGGAAACTTACACAATTTCAAGTGTAGCAGGTTACTGAAGACCATCATCCCAGAGGATAATCAGTTAAGGATCAGGAAGACAAAACTAAGGGGACAAGCCTGGATTGCAAATTTCTCCTCTTCCTAGGCTTCAGAGCTCCTATCTTAAACTCCATGGGATGGAGATAAGCAGAATATCTGTAGAGTGGAGAGTAAGGCAGCCCTCCCCTCATGGAGTTAGTTAGACCCAGAGTGAGGCAGAGAAGTGCCTGTAAAGGCATCCCAATGGGGCATCTGGGTAGCTCAGTCTGTTAAGCATCTGACTCTTGATTTCGGCTCAGGTCATGATCTCAGGGTTGTGAGATCCAGCCCCAAGTTGGGCTCTGCACTGGGTGTGGAACCTGCCTAAGATTCTCTGTCTCCATCTGCCCTTCCCCTACCCCCCTTCTCTAAAAGAAAAAGAGAGAGAGAGAGATCCATGATCACAGACTTGTGAAAGTCTCTCTTTCTCTTGAAAACTTCCGCAGAGTATCATTAACCATGACTGATTACTCTTGGCCATGTGGTGAGAAAATGAGCATGCTCAGTAAAGAAAGCAGTTTGTCCCTTCCCCCAAAGGGTGCTGAGGGCCACGGCAGTAATCAGCAGAGAACAGCATGTCTAGCAGAATGCTGATGCCACAGGAGGAATGTGTAGGAGGAGGAGGAGGGTGAGGGGTGGGGGGAAGGGGAGGTGGCATTCCTGTGCATTTTTGAGATGTTCTTACAGAACAAGCTGGGTGTAATATATGACAATACTCATCTGGGATCAGCCTCAAGTGATCATAACTTGGGTTCAAGCAATAAATACAAGATTTTTGACTCACAGCAATGAACAAAAATATGAAAGAAAAAAATTAAGAAATGTAACTGAGCTCAAAAATGACATGGACAAGATGAACCTGAAACAGAACAAGCTGGAACTGAGGAACACAGGAGGAAGTCAATGCCAAGCAATACAGCCACAAACCAGTAATCTGAAAGTGAATCGTTCAGTCTCAGGCATGTCAAGGACTAAGCGGACAGTCCGATTGCCACTGCCCTTTGAATACTCAGACACAGACCCACACAAGTAGGCTTATATGGGCAGACACGGCATTAACAGTCACCGGAAACTTTTAAATAAACAGTGCTGGGACAATGTTTTTCTATGTGGAAAAATGTAAATTAAAATACTACTTCACGGGGCGCCTGGGTGGCTCAGACGGTTAAGCGTCTGCCTTCTGCTCAGGTCATGATCCCAGCGTCCTACAAACGAGCCCCGCGTTGGGCTCCCTGCTCAGCGGGGAGCCTGCTTCTCCCTCTGCCTCTGCCTGCCACTTCCTCTGCTTGTACACTCTCCCTCTCTGTCAAAAATAAATAAAATCTTTAAAAAAAAAAATACTTCACATTGTATAAAAAAATAAGTTCCAAGTGAATTTAACCTATGAATGTGAAAAGCTAAACTTTAAATCTTTTAGAAGAAAATATAGGATAATATTGAATATAATGTTGGGCGAGGAAAAGATTTCTTAGACACAAAACTCACAAAAGCACAAAGATCAGAGGAAAGTAATGATAATCTTGACAGCACTGAAATAAAAATATTTTGAACTGCAAAATAAACTACCAGTAAATCTTAAAAATAGTCATTGTGAAAAAATAATTCTAAGCATAAAAATGAAAAAGAATTCATATATTGAATATATAAGGAATACATAAAACAACCAGAAAAGATAAAATGAACAAAGTTTTGAATAGATACAATTCTTGTAAATAAAAAGTTGGATTATATATGGAAAGAGAGGAAAAAAAGAAAGACAGAATATGTATATTCAAAAGTAATAAGTAATCAGGCCAACACATAGGAAAATAATAAAAAGATGCAAATTTTCAAAGTGGCAACATGTTAAACCTACTAGTATCAAATGTTGTCAAGAATATTTGGAAATGGTAATTCTTGAAAGTTTACTGCTTAGAATGGAAACCGTTACAATTACTTTGGAAAGAATTTGACAATGGTTAATATATATATACCCCCACACACCTATCTCCTAAATTCCACTTCTAGGAATAGGACTCTCCACTACACCGCCTGCCCCCAAAACCCCAAAAACTTCGGCATGTACAAAATAGACAGGTACAAGTAAGTTTTACAATGATACTAATTGAGTCACAAAATTATACATTACTAAAATCTTCAACAGTAGAATAAATTAAACAATCAGTGCTATATAAATAAGGGCAGTATTACAAAATGGGGATAAATGAACTAGATAGAGCTGTATCTATCAAATGGACATTAAAAAAATAGGCCACAGTAAGATATACAAATGTATTTATATAAAAATTTAAAACTTGCAAAAGATTGCTTTTAGATATATATCTACATAATAAAGCCCCCAAACAAACATGAGGAATCAGAAACATGTTCTGAAGCAAATATTTTTGTTTTTATTTTACTTTTTAAAGATTTTATTTATTTATTTGACAGAGAGGTTGAGAGAGCACAAGCACGAGCAGGAGGAGCAGGAGAGGGAGAAGCAGGCTTCCCGCGGAGCAGGGAGCCCGATGCCGGGCTCGATCCCAGGACCCTGGGGATCATGACCTGAGCCGAAGGCAGATGCTTAACTACTGAGCCACCCAGGTACCCCAGAAGCAAATATTTTTAAATGTTAAGATTTGTTAAAGCCAAGTAGTGAGTTTATAAGTATCTGTTAAATGTATTTCTAGAATTAATTTTTTCTAGTATAATTTTGAAGTTCAATAGAAAAAGCAAAAATAAAGGTGACTTTACTTTGACTCATTGATTAGTGTATTTTAGATGCACAAGACAGGAAGAGTACTGGAAAGGACTATATCTCATAGATAGGACAGCCTTGTGTAGATAGGACAGCCTTGTGCCAATTACTCATGTGATTAAGAACATTAAGAAGTCATTTAAGTGAAATATCAATCATGTGACTAGTTTTTCATTCAAAAGGACATGGATTTTGAAAAGTCTTTGGGACAACTCAAGCTCACCAAAAACATAATTTTATAAACTGAACAAACGTAAGCTCCTATAAATCAGCATTTGAGAGAGTGTTCAGTAAGTAAGATTGAATTCTATTATGGTTTCATGCTTCAAGGGCTTTGAAGAAAAGCTTTTATTTCAGTTTCCATGTTCCTATCCATTAAAAGCAAAACCATTTAAAGTCTTTGTTACAAATCCTAATGCCAGGCTATCAAGGGGACTGATTCAGAGAAAATAAGATTTAACCACAGATGAGTCAATATTTTAAAATGCAATAATAAAATCTGTATTAGTCTTTTTTACTCTATGATTTTTTGAAAAGAACTGTTTAAAAGTGCACATTTTCCTCATATTTGATCTTCTGATTTCCCA
The DNA here is from genome assembly GCF_037043125.1 of Eumetopias jubatus. NCBI lineage: Eukaryota > Metazoa > Chordata > Mammalia > Carnivora > Otariidae > Eumetopias > Eumetopias jubatus. The sequence continues at coordinate 166,607,293 of NW_028274809.1, read as the reverse complement.
ACAAAAAGAAAAATTTATTCTAGAATTACCATTGGAATTGAAAACTTCCAGATAAATATACTACCTGATCACTCACTGACTTTTAACATTTAACATTTATACAACTTAAACTTATTCACAAGCAAAATTAATAGTACTTCTATCTTAATCTTATTTGAAATATTTTAAATTTTAAATTAAATTTTGTATGTTAAATATCCTAAGATGACACATATGTTCAATACAAAATGAACAAAGCAAAGAAATGTTGGTGCTTATTTAAGAACGAACACATATACTTATGATATTGAATCTATCAATGAACAAATATTTCCAGGGACCTACTATCTACCCAGGATTGAAAACAATAATAAAAGATTTAGAATATAACTCTAAGAATATTAGCCAGTTAGAGTTCAGGGTGATAAGCCCAAGTGGTAAAGCCTGGAGCCTTTCTCCATTGCTAATCAAAAAAAAAAAAAAAAAAAGTCTACACTTCTTGTCTAATCATTGGCATCCCCCTTACAGACTTGTAGTTGTGTTGGGCATAAGTTGACAACATATTGCCGCCTTATATCAAGACAAGAAGAGTCATTGCCATTAGGGGAGAAGAAAGGGCATAGATGGTTGTTCAGAGGAGCACGTCTAGAACCAAAGACTGCAAGGAAGGTTCCATTTAAGGCCACAAAGGAAGGGCTTCTGTAGGTACTGGAAGGAGAAATGTTTGTTATGGAAGGAAATGCTTGCTAACCGTTTCCATCTCAAATATTGTGTAACAAAGTGGGATTATTCTTGAGTCAATATTAGAAAACCTTCATGATTCACCCTGAGAACTGAAGATAACTACTGGTGGCCAGTCCTGACTAGCGGAGACATAATCACCTCATCCACCTTCACCAGAGCCACCATGTCCCTCCTGGCAAAATCATATCTCTCTATTTAAAAAAGACACAATGTTATCATTGGCAGGAATTATTGATGACCAAAAGAAAAAAAATACAACTCACAAAAAAGCCCAAATGGACTGACCACTCCTTCAGTCCAGCAGCAATGCTAAATGATGCTCCAGTCATCAGCATGGAAGGAGAGATTGTAGAGACGGCCCAAAGTCAAGGAAAGGGAATGAAGATGCAATTCAACTGTCATGCTCTAAAGAACTCAAGTATAGAGAAGAGTACATAATATAATAGGCACACAGATTGAACGGATATCATGTTTTGCCATATTTGAGTCAGAGCTGTCTCATTCAAAACAAAACAAAACCAAAAAAGCACAGAATTCAAGCCCCATCCCAAACCTTCACTGCCATTAACTTTCACTATTCCAATATGGTCTCTACACCAGCCATGCATGTATTCGTGTATATCCTACCCATCATTTTTCTTTTCATGTATTTTAATTACCTATTAGAATCAGTAAATAAAATAACAATTGTCTGAAATAAGAAACACGAGTTCTTAAAAAAAAAACACAGATTTGTTTAAAAGAAGGATGCGGGGGGAGCGGGGGGGCGGGGGGGGAAGGACAGGAAGGAGGAAGGAAGAAAACATCTGACAATTGACACATTGGTGGGTGGTTTCTGGGTATAACTGAAAATGTATCCACCTTAGAGGCCTGCTAAAACATCTACACTTCAGAACTCTTCTCTCTACAAGCTATTTTAGGTCTCCAAACAGAAGAAGAGAGATTGAAAGACAGAGAATACAGATTTTTTTTTTTTTGAGAAAGGAGATAGAAAGAAGAAAGCTTTAAATCTCAAGGTTTTGAAAGGACCTTATTAGATAGAGGTGTTTTTGGTTTTGTTCTCTTTTTTTTAAATGTTTTTTTAATTTTATTTATTTATTCATGAGAGTCAGAGAGAGAGAGAGAGGCAGAGACAGAGGGAGAAGCAGGCTCCCCACATAGCAGGGAGCCCAATGCGGGGCTCGATCCCAGGACCCTGGGATCATGACCTGAGCCGAAGGCAGACGCTTAACGACTGAGCCACCCAGGCGCCAGTTTAGTTACACTATTCTTTTAAAATAACCACAAACTCTGGGCAACAGGTAGGTTACCTTCCAGGTATCAATGTAAACTTTATGGCAGCCATTCTAGCAAGTTGAAAGTTGTTCAGAATGTTCTGAGTTTATACTACAGTATTCAGTGCCAGTCAGACCCACGCCCCAGGGACTGAAGAACAGAGAGAAAAAGAAGTCATCCTCTAGGAAAAATACCTACACTGCAAAGAGCTAATGCCAATAAGAGTAAGGTCCCACTGTAGAGAGTTATTCAGGAAATCCCTCTCTTAATCACCACCTTAGAGAGACCTCACATGATCATCTCATTAAGTATGTAATGATGAATAAGTGACTGAATATACTGAACCCAAATATCTCACTAAGGCATGAAAGTTGCTTAGATACTTGAAAATGGTATGATACTGTGCATGTTGATAGGCTACCATTACATTTACTAGGATACCGCTTATCAGAGAATCAGTTACTTGATCAAGGAGGGCAAATATGAACAAAAACTATAAACCTGAATTAGTGAACAGAGATTTGTGTATGGCACATTAAAGTCCAAGATATATTTCTTCTTTGCTAGAAAGATTGCTATCCCAAGTGGTAGAATTTGGGCATAGTTTACTGTGTGCTCTTTCCTGGGCTTGACAAAAATCTGTGGATGAAGATTTGCTTGAACATTTTGGTTGGTATTATGGGCTCAGTTGTGTCCCCCTCAAATTCATACGCTGAAGTCTTAACCCCCAAGAATGCCAGAATGTGACCGTATTTGGAGAGAGGGTCAGTAAAGGGGTAGTTAAGATTAAGTGTCATTGGGTTGGGTTCAGTTCCAATATGACCAGTGTCATAAGAAGAGAATAGGGCACATATGCTGATGAAAGACTACGTGAGGACACAGGGAGGTGGTCATCTACAAGGTGAGGAGAGAGGCCTGAGAAGAAATTGACCCTGCCACACCTTGATCTCAGACTTCTATTCTCCAGAACTGTGAGAAAATAGATTTCTGTTATTGAAACCACCTGGTCTGGGTTACTTCATTACGGTAGCCTTTGCAAACTAACACAGTTAGTACGTATTACCTTTAGGTTTCATGGTGTGTGGTCACTTAACCATCTCTACAACTCAGCTACAGATCACATGCATCTTCTTTCTGTGTCTTAATACCAATGTCATGAATCTAGAAAAGTTGCAATCTCCATGGTTATTAAGGACTAAAATAATATTTTTATTTGAAGACTTTCCCAGATAGCCAGAAATACACACTAACACTAAATTCTAGTTCTTCCTTCATTCCTAAAAAAGGGATGGTTGGAATATATGGAAAAAAAATCCTATACCTAATATTAACCCTGTTTTACTTGGTCATTGGTAAGAAATAATATAGATTCACTCTAGGTAATGGCTCTTTCTTGTTGGTGGATTTGTTGTTTGTTTCAACCAGGAACAGAATTATCTGCAAAATAATTTTTTTTAATGACTTTATTTTTTTTAAGATTTTTATTTATTTATTTGAGAGAGAGAATGAGAGATAGAGAGCACAAGAGGGAAGCAGGAAGCCCGACGTGGGACTCGATCCCGGGACTCCAGGATCATGACCTGAGCCGAAGGCAGTCGCTTAACCAACTGAGCCACCCAGGCGCCCTCTGCAAAATAATTTTTAACTGATAAAGGAGATTCATAACTCATTATGAATCACATTATTTACAAAGTCATTCTTAAAACATTCTTAGGAAGGGTTAATTTGACATCTCATTATTGAACCCTTACTGTATGCTCTGGCATACTATTGTAGGTGCTGGAGATATTATACTGAGCAAAATAAGCTTGCCGCATGAAACGTAAACTCTAGTAGAGAAGGTATACAGTTAGCCATCACGGTGCTATGGGCACTTACGGGCATGAGTTTACTTGATTGTGGAGTCTAGGGCAGGGGTCTGCAAATTTCTTCTTTGTAAAGGGTCAGATGGTAAAAATTTTAGGCTTTGGTGCCGCACAGAACATCACACCTATTTGAGTCTGTCATTATATAGCAAATATGGCCATAGACAATGTGTAAACAAAACATTTATGGGCACTGAACTTAGAATTTCTTATACTTTTCATATATCATGAAATGTTTTTCTTTTTGTCCTTTTTCCAATGATTTAAAAATGTAAAACTCATTCTTGGCTGAAGGTCACAGCTAGGGCATTGCAGAAGACCTTGTGAGGATGGTGAACCTGACCTGAGAGCTAGGGAGACAAACAAAAACCAGACAAAGGCAGAGTTGGGGGGGCAGGGCGGGGCTGGAGTGTTCCACTGTGTGATTGTGCACTGATGAGTAATAGAAAACACTGGGAAGAGAGTTCACCCTCTGTTGAAGCTGTCTACCCTCTATACAAGCAGCCCAGGGGACACCGAACAAGAAAAAAACTTTTTCTCTCTCGCAAATCACACAACACATGTGCGCACCTACTCTGCCTACCAGGAAGACTGGACTGACTCTTTATAAAAGCTGTGTGTAATTATCACTTTACTCCCTTCGCCTGAAGGCCTGTGAAAGCAGCGAATGATTCCCTTATTCTCTTGCTACTTTGGTGAAGCAATCATGTGAGTGCAGAAAAAAAATAAGATCACAGGTGTGTGTTTATTTAGCAATGCTCTGACAATAACTCCTAGATGTTCTTTCGCTCCAGTGGTATAACGTGTGTGTGTGTGTGTGTGTGTGTGTGTGTGTGTGTGTGTGTGTGTGTGACATGGGACAATTCCCTTCACTTCCTATACACAACCATTTGTACCCACTAAGTAAAAATAATACCTACATCAAACCTAACCATAGTGACCCTTAGAGAACACAAAGTATTTTGTCATGCAAATCACAATAAAATTTCCAATTTCAGAGCAATTAGATGAATGTGTATCTAAGATCAAACATTAATACTGTCCAAAGACTACGTAATTAATCCAAATTCTGACTTTTAAATAATTTATTGGGTGTGTTATTACACATTTGAAAACAAGATACCGTTTTCACTATTTGGCTGCTACCCACACAAACGTGTTTAGATATTTTAGAAAGGAAGCTACAGTTTTGTTTTGTATTTTTAACCGCTGTGGAAAAGAAAGATTTATTTACTTTATAGTGGCATTTAATTTTACTCAGTATCAAAATTATCCTATGCGCTAAAATGTAATGATAACCTGGCAAAAATTGAGAGCATATGTTTGGCCCTGGGTTCAATACTTGAGTGGAGATGAGGCAAAAAGTTTTTCCTGGTAACCAAACCAACACTGTGTGCCTGCCATACTAATATACTGCAGTCACTAAGGTGTTAAAGTGCTATCAAGGGTTTGAATCCACATTGGTTAGTAAATAAATAAAACAGCCCTTCTGCTCATTAGGAAACCATCCAAAGCCAGGGAGAGAGAATCAAGTTCCTAATTTATGAGTCAGCCACTTAGGGAAAAAAAAAAAAAAGGCAAAGCTAACACAGTCGTTCATGCAGACTTTCCCCACACCGATCTTTTTGGAAAAATAAATTCCTGCAGGAATACTCGGAATCATTACCAGTAAGTTCTATTATACTGTCAGACATAGGAAAAATAAAAGTTTCCCTGGAACTTCAAACATGAGACCAAAGAAATGATTATGGCAAAATATTTTCCTAATTAATTAAGATGATTTATATGACACGCTGTGTAATTAAAAAATGCAAAACGGGAAAAAAAGTCCCAGTAGTAAAGGAGATTCATATTCAAGATAAATGGCATAAAACTGAAAGAATAGGCTCCATTAATGAGTTCTCCAAGTCAGCCTTCAATTTAGTCTTCATTGTTGGCAACATATTGACCGGTGGATAGCAATTTACCAGAAAATTATGGACCAGAATAATGAAATTCTACAACAAAAATTCTCAGATTGGACATCATGCTGTTGACCACAAGATAGTTGAGAAGACACAATCTCTTTTGCTTTTAATTCTCAAAAGCAAGAAGTAGTTTTATGGGTTTAAAATTCCCCATTAAAATAACTTTTTATTCTAATCTCATTGTCTCTTTTGCTCCCGGTTCCCTCCCTTCACCTCCTCTCCTGCCCCCTCCAATTTTGATCCACTCTGGTCTCCTGGCATTGTTCTGACATTTGCTTGGCCGAACATAAAACAACAAATATGTTCAATTTGAGTGGTTTCCTGCAATGTTATTCTATCAAACTGGCAATTTCCGAAAGGATTTAGAAAGGAGCGTACAATTCCTCAGACACCAGGGAGGTCCGACAGTGACTGCCAAAGCAGTCCACGCTTCAAGCAGGTCCTAATATCTGAGCATATAAAAACATCCCTTTTTCTTGGGTTTATTTTTCAGCTTAACATCAAGCAGACTTCAGACACCATCTAAGTGGCCTGAGAGCACTATATTTAGTTCCTTGAAACTCAAAGGAGTTTAGGATATTTTGGTATGCATGGTGCATGGAGACGCATTTTTTTTTCCAGCAGTCATGTAAGGTAATGAAATGTTAATCAAGATGTTTAAATTATATCTAATGGATTGATGGCCTCACATAGGGACCAGGCGCATAATTCATTAAAACGGGCTCCATTTATTCCCTGTGTAGCCATTTACTGCTCCCCTACCCAGCATTTGACATTTCCAAGATGGTGGCAGATTTGGAAATTTTATGATTTGATTGTGGTTTGGCTTGGATTCAAATTATAGGATCTGAATTTGATCAAATTAGACATCTAATGCCTCAGGCAGAACAGTGCATGCCTGTGTCAACGGTGGCAAGATGTACTATAGCACTAACTTGAGACAGAATCTTGCAAATTCTTAGGGTTCATGATATTATACTTTATGCCTGTGAAATACCCAAGCCTTAAAACCATAATAAGTTACTACGGCTCATCAGGTATTACTATTTCAGTTCTTGGAAGGCTGAATTCTTCTGATCTAGCAGCATGGACTTCCTGCGAGCCAATTCATTTGTGTTCACCAATGTGTATAGCAACCAGGTCCCTTACCTGCAGTCCTCTGCAAAAGTAGCTTAAATGCTGAGTAGCTGTGGCCCACGGGATCCCTCTTGCACTCTACTGTAGTTGGCTGCATTCATTCTGCCATTCCACGTCAGATTCTGGCACTGAGTTGAAATATGCTCCAGTGTACTTCTTGCTTTAAAACCAGAGAAATGAGTTTATGGATTCCTGCTCAGAGGATATTTGAATACACAAGCCCTTACATTTTTTATCTTTGATAAAAAAAACCCATCTCATTTTATTCTCTTTACCCAGACCATCTACTATTCTGAAATTCAGCAAGCACTGGGACTTCCAAAACAACCTTTAGGCTTCGGGCAGTGTGACAATACGGCCTTTTGGCAAAACATCCTGGCACCAGGCATTATCTTAAATAATGCATTATCAACAGGGGTAAAACCCTTGGCTCTGGAAGGGCCCCTCTAAGTGTGGAGAGGTACTAAACTTCTGAAGCCTTGGTGCTCCTGGAGCAGAGAGAAAGATATTGTGCTTCACGGCATCGACCTCCAATTGTCCTCTTGCATGACTCCCAAGTCCAGCATTTCTAAGATCTAAGAAGTCTCTGAACAAAATGTATTTTGGGAGAAAGTTGCAGAGAGAACTCAGTTCTCTGGGGTCAGCTTGGAACTACGTGCCCTTGAACAATTCATGCTACCTCTCAAGGCTTCCATTTATTCGATTACTCAAGTAAGAGGTTACAGTCCATGATTTAAAAACAGGAACAGTGATTGGATTCATATGCTGAAAACTGAAAAAAGATTGAGTTAATAGCATAAGTATTGTTGAAATGCAGAAGGTGGTCAACTCAACTTGTTTAATCATTCCCTCAAATATGAATAATATTCTCCTTGCCTCTGTGATAACTTTACAGCAATCACTTCACTGTATGCATGTTAATCCAAAGATTATACTGGGCATTTGGGACTTCACCTCTGCTTTTGGTATGAACTAGGCCTTAAAGACCCATGTGCTCTGGACAACTCATTTAACTGCTCTGAGACCCAAATGTTCTCTACCTTGAAAGACAGGAAGGGAAGATTGATTTCATGATCTCTAAAACCTCTTCCAGTCTCTTATTCCATAAATGAGTCCTATCCCTGGGGCACCTGGGTGGTTCAGTTGGTTAAGTGTCTGCCTTTGGCTCAGGTCATGATCCCAGGGTCCTGGGATAGAGCCCCACATCAGGCTCCCTGCTCAGCAGGGAGCCTGCTTCTCCCTCTCCTCCCCACTCATGCTCTCTGTCGCTATCTCTGACTCTCTCTCTAATAAATAAATAAATAAAATCTTTAAAAAAAAATGAGTCCTATCCCCATCCTGGTGTCTTTGGGAAAGTCAAGGAAAGTAAACATAAGGTAAGTAGGAGCTGAGCTTTCTCATTGGTGTGGCAAAGGTTTGCCTCAAACCTGGAAACAGGAAATCTTGGGATTAGATAACAAGAAAACAAGTGATTGTCTATCTGATCTTTCTTTAAGGTGTGGATTTTCAGTTATTAACTACCATGTAGTTAAGTCATCTCTCTATTAGAGGACTTTTTTTTTTTAAGATTTTATTTATTTATTTGTCAGAGAGAGGGAGAGAGATTATGGGAACAAGCAGGGGGACTGGCAGGCAGAGGGAGAAGCAGGCTCCCCACGGAGCAAGGAGCCCAGTGAGGGATTCAATCCCAGGACCCTGGGATCATGACCTGAGCTGAAGGCAGACGCTTACCGACTGAGCCACCCAGGTGTCCCTCTATTAGAGGACTTTCATTGTCAAATAATTGGCTGCTGACTTCTCAGTCTATCCTGAAGTCTCTGGCCTTTTAAGTAAACTTCTCTTTGCTGCTTCTAGTATCTAATGACCCAACTTCACTCAGCACTAGCTGACCTGCCTTGGTTGCTGTCAGAACCTCTGTTAACAGATAGGGTTATTCCCCGGTCTAAGAAAAAGATGAAATAACGAAACTATTTTGTTACATTAGACACTTTCATCTTGCATATTCCATGTTGTCCCCAACCCAACTGTCCCCCCCCCAGCTTTTACATATATTTAAAGATGAGAAGTGAGGTGAAGGTTGGTCTCTTCTTGGTCCAATGCAGACAGCTGACAAGCCAGACTAATAGCTACACTTAGGAAGTCAGATAACATCATTGTAACAGGGGATGGAGGCTTGAAGTCTGCAGTTTTATTAGATCCCCAAATTGTGTCCCAGTTAAAATATCTCTGGTTTGTGTTTTATGCATCTTAAATCCATCCCAAAACTTTAATAAGAAAAGCATGCTTTTATTCAAACAATATTGAAATTATCTATCCTTTCATATGTTTATTTTTTTAGATTCTCTGAGTTTGATTTTTATAAAGAAAAGGTCTTGTTTCATTTTTTATAAGAAATACAAGAAATATTATATATACGAATCCTGCAGTATAAAATGATTCACATTTTAAATAAATTCATTTTCAGAAAAGATTTAAAACAGAGCCTTTGTAACTATGAATTTTCAGTGGAAATAGTTTTCAAATATTGGAAGTATCATATATTTGAATATATATATATAAATATATTTGTACAGACATTGTGTCTGTGTGTCTTGGTTTCAACAGAAAAAAAATGGCTGGATTGTATTCATCAAGAACTTGAATAAATAAACTTGAGAAATCAATATCATAATTATAACATTCTCACAAAATTGTTCTCTCATTTAGAGAAAAATAACTTTTCTTAAACTTTTCTATTTGTCAAGAGGCTTATCTTAAAATTGAATGTGTATAGTTCTGTGATTAACGTATAGCTTTCTCAATCTTAAAATTTGTCATTACTATAAAAAGTTAGCAAAGAAATTAATAAAATAAAAATATTTGCTGAATCCTATACATTTTCAAATGTCTATGATACATTGGCAAGTGATGTAAATTCAATGACAGTACCTATCTAATTGAGGACAATGTATACTTAGATTATATACTTAGGAGTTTATAGTTCCCAGAAATCAATTTTGATTAACCTACCAGTGTTAAAAAAAAAAAAAAAAGATTTCTCAAAAGGGCTAAAAACCATTGATGTGCAAGATGTCATTTCTTTTAAAATCTCATTATAAGAGCTATCTGACTCAGAATTAACAACCGACCTTCTGATTCATGTATAATATTTAATGCTTACACAAAGTTTGCCAATTAACCTTTGTCTTGGAAATCAAATTCGAGTTGTAAGACTTACTATGAATCTTTCCAGAGAGCAGTAAAATGTGAGTGCTTCAACATGCAGGAGAAAGTAAAAATGGGATAAATACCTAAATTCTTGCCAATGTGATTGAAGACGTAAAGCTTGTATGAGACATCATAATTGTTAAATAATACAGTCCTTTAAATGACAGATCCGAAGGTCTGAGGATCACTTATCCTCCTATCCTTACTCCAGTTTCATTCATTCAGGCAAATCCATTTCTTGAGTCCCTCCTATTTGTTAAGCACAATGCCTGATACTCTGGATAAATAGAAAAATAAGTAGGGACTTCTATTTCTCTCTAGGAAGTTACAGTAACTGTAACAGTTATGTGTCAAAACCAGAATTACGCAGAGGCTAAAATAGTGTCCATAAGGGGAAAATAGCAGCAACCAACCGTAGTGTTTGAGAACGTGAATATGGAGCCCAACCACATGGGCTCATCTCCCAGCTCTGTCATTTACTACCTGTGTTACTAATTGCTCTACACCTCATCTGCAAAACTAAGAATGATGGTAACGGCATTGGTCTCCTAGGGTAGTAATGATGGGAAAATGAGTTATTATTTATAAAGTACTTTGAATCATACCTGGCACATATTAAGCAGGATGCAAGTGTTTGTTAAATAAAGCCCTGTGGTTTGGGAAAACGGTTAGAAGAAACTATTTTGAGCTGTGTTTCATTTTTTATGGTGAAGAAAGAAACATGTTATCCAGACCAGGTACTTACTCCTAGGACCTAAGAATCTACCCATAAAAGAGGAATTGTTCCACTGAGCCCAGACATCCTACATGTGGCAATCCCAGGTGGAATTGTGTTGATGAAAATCAGATTGCTTTAGGTTTCATAACTATATGAATGTTCCTTCCACAGGCAACTTTCTAAATTCTTGGGCCCTCATTTTAAAAATAGACACTGAAGGGAAGAAAATGTTAATTAATGCTTATGGAAATGTGTTCAGAACATGGACTATGTCTACACTCTTCGCAAAACTCGCTGCTAGGGAATTCCTACAGGATCAGATCAGCTCCTCTGTTAGTATTGCAGTTATATCAAAAAATGTGACACCCGCCTTCCCAGGATTGGTTAACTCTTCAACGCCAAAATGGTCTCTGTGTCCGTGAAAGTAATAAAACTAAGTGAGAAACTCTGAGTGCTAGGTAAACTCCAAACTCACCTCTTATCCAGAATGCATCCTGGTCACAGCTGCACCGGTCTGTCCCTTAGGGCCCTTCAGGGGCCATTAGAGAATTTCTCTGCAGGGAAGCAGAACTGGAAGGAAAGAACAACCCTTCAGATATGGAAGAGCAGTACATTATTCTCTACTTTCCCTTATGGTTCTCATGTTTTCATTACCACTTTATAATAAAGGAATCTGCTTTATGTTATCTTCTGTTGTAACAGCTAGAGATTTAGTATTTCCATAGTTAAAACCTAAAATCGTTCTAATTTTACCTACTAGATAAATTTCAAACATGACTGAATGTTATACAAGGCTCTTCTGAATACAGGCATCCCTCCCACCCCCAGCTCTAGAGCCACTCCTCACCGACTGAGGCAGATTAAAAATGGCTTTGGCCCTTCTCCAATCAAAGCCAGAGTCTATGTCTTCTCCCCTGAATCCGGACTGGTCTGTGGCTCCTTCAAGCAGAGTGGATATCTCACTGGGGCAGTTTCCAAGGACAGGCCTTAGGAAATTCACAGCCTTCACTTCCTGTCTCTCGGAACTCTGGCTAAATGGGAAACTGCCATAAAAGGTATGATTGCCCCTGAGACCCGCCATTCTGTGAGAGAGCTCCAGCCAGACGCATGGAGTGAGCATGTGGACAGGGAGATGCTGAACTAGGGTCTGTCTGTTCCAGCCAGTCCAGCCCGGGAACCAGACTGCAAGGTAGGAAGTCTCCAGATGAATCCAGTCCCAGCCATCATCTTACTGCGACTGCATGAGAACTCCCAGCCCAGCCCGTCTATCTCCATAATCATGAGCGATAATAACAAGTCGTGGTTTTAAGCACTTAGTCTTGGAGTAGTTTGTCACAGAGCGAAAGATAACCAGGCTATCCCCTGGAACATCCCTGTGCCCCTATCTATTCCAAATCACTTGAACTTACCCCAGCACTCTGAGTTGCTTCTAAACAGCTTTTCCATCTACTCTTCCCTCTTCTTAGAGAGTTCCTGCTCCAAACCTCAAGATTCAGTATAACCGTTATACCCCTTAAACTTTCTTTTCGCTCATCGCCTGTACATGTAACCCAGGCCAACTTTACGGATGTATGTTTGCATGCATGTATGTATTTAACAAACACAAACAGCACTTCATTCAAGTATTTAATACATTTAGTCCCCGTATTACCCGCATTTTACAGACGAGAAAATGGAAGCATCAAAAGTTAAGGAACTTGGCCAAGATCAGACAGATGGTAATTGGAAGAACCATGATTCAAACCCAGAGAGTCTGGCTCTGGATTTTGTGCCTGTAACCACCACAGTATGTCTCTACCTAGAGCACTCCACACCCTCCCTTCCCCCCGCTTCTAGAGCTTCTCAGAGCTACCTTTGCTCTTCCGCCAGTTCTCTGTTCAAATGACAGTTCCTTAGAGAGCGTCTAAGTCAGGGAGCAGTCCTCCCTCTGTACCACTTCTTAGACAGGTCACCTTGTATCTACCCTGCTTTCTTTCCTGTACCATATCTACTACAGTGAAAATAATTGTGTGGGTTTTTTGTTTTTTGTTTTTTGTTTTTTGTTTTTTTTTGAGCAGAGATATTGTCCTTCTTATTTCCCACTATTTCCTCAGAACCTAGAGTATCACCTGATGCATAGCAGGGCTTAGTAAATACTTCTTGAAAGCCGTGGATAAATATGCTTTCTTTTTTCGGTGTCTTTACTGTGGACACACATGGATCCACCCATTTTGATGATGACCAGTCCTTTGCTTCATGACCACTCCCTAGCGTTACAACAACAGTGTAACCTGAGTCTAATCCCTGATAACTTTCTAAAAAAAAAAAAAAAAAGTGGTCAAATTCTAAATTGTATTAGAATTGATATTATGATGCCTGAGGCCAATGTTAGCTATGGTGGTGATTATGTGGGGAGTGCAGAAGTCTTTCAGAGTTGGCTAAAAGCTCTAGAAAAATTTAAGGAAATTGAGGATTCTTGGTAAGTCTTTCTTTTTTTTTTAAATAAAATCAATGACTTTCTTTCTCTTTCTCATCCATCAGCTTACCTTTCTCCCCACCTCATTTCTTCCCCGATACATCCCTATCACATTCACTTCTCTCCCCTCCAGCTCTCTCTCTCTTTTCTTTGCCACCACATTTCACACAATATTTGATACGGGTCATCATATACCCTTGTTCTCTTGCTAGTGATTTTATCTATTAATTTCATCACATTTTCTTTATCCTTCCTAGCGCTGCTGCAGGTGGGGGCCCCTCTTCTTTCTTACCTAGCCCCCACAGTAACCTCATACCCCTGTACCCCACTTTCCCTATTCTAACTTCACACCTACCCTGTCACCAAGGCAATGTTTCCATGACAAGGAGCTGATCTCATTATATTCTGGTACTAGGGATTTAGTTTCCCGCATAGTGCTTGCTCAGTCCATATTTGATTCAGAAATAGATATTTTCTAGATAGAAACCCTATCTTTGAATTGTTTAACAATGGAAATAACTGTCTTGTAGTCACCATCACTGGAATCTATAAAGTATGAGGCATTCCATTTATAAAATATCACATAGAGGAAGTACCTGACCTATTTGTGCAAAAAGCTTAACTATATTCAATTATATATCTATTTCAGATTAATGTCTTCTACAATTTATAAAGAAGGCCTTGGGTTAGAAGGGTTTGAGTGCTATTTTGTTTTGCCTGGTCAACAGCATTGCTTCAGCTCCTAGATTTTAGTATCATCATCATCTTTTTCTCAGGAGAAAAAAAATGCTCACAGTTCTTTTGTGCACAGAAGATACTCTCCCCATGAGTTCTTGGAGTCAGTTCTGGGTGTCCCCAGATGTCTGCAGCAAGTGTTTTGGGAACTGACAAAAAATCTGCTGAAACCTCCTCTACGATTGATGCAGATTGTTTCTTAGTTTAAAAAAAGGCAAACTGAAAAACAATTTTAGACTTAGAGAAAAGTAGCATAGTACAAGAGTTCCCTTAGATCCCTCACTTCACTCCCTCTCAAGCAAAGATCTTACATGATCATAGTAAAATTGTGAAGAACAGGGTATTAACATCAGTATGATATTATCAAATAAGCAACAGTTCCTATTTGAATTTCACGAGTTTTCACTAATGTTCTTTTTTCTGTTCCAGGACCCAATCCAGAATTTTCCATTGTGTGTAGTTGCTATGTCACCTTACCCCGTGTCTGTAATAGTCTCCCAGTCTTTCCTTGTCTTTCATGACCTTCACAGTTGAAAAACAGTGACCACTTATTTTATAGACTGTCCCTCCATTTGGGTTTGTCTGCTGCATTCTCATGTTTGAAGGTTATGTATTTTGGACAAGAATATTAAAAAAATATTATGCATCCTTCTTAGTGCATCATATCAAGGGGTTCATGATGCTGATACACTATGCTGTTAGTTTGATCATTTGGTAAGGTTGGTGTCTTCCATTGACAAGGTTGATTTTCAATCAACCTGAAAGCCAGACAATTTTGGTTAAAAGGGCATGTTTGTACATATATCACTGTATGTTAACTATACTGGAATTAAAATAAAATGAAATTTTGAAAAGGGCACATGTTTGAGGTTAAGCAGATCTGGATGCAAATCCCAGCTCTGTCATCTTCTGTTTGTGAGATATTAGAATAGAGGATCTTGAATCTCATTCTGAGTCTCAGCTTCTTTGACTGGGAAGTGGGCGTTCTACCAATACCCTTCTGTTGAGAAAAATGTGAATCCTACTTTACAATCTCAGATGTAGAAAAAAATTCCGATTTCCTATTTCCCTTTAAATATACATAAATCTGCAATAGTTCCAGTGTGTCACAGAGCTCCCAAGCAATATGACAGCCATATTGGTTACCTTGGAGTTACATGCTCTCCCAGCTCAAGGGTACCTTTCATGTTTGATGGTCCAGTTGCATTAGGCTTTACTTTAATTGTGGGCATTTCTGGTGAGGCAGGGAGCTCTTATGCTTGGGAGAAGTTATTCACTCTGAGGACATTAATGCTTCTGGGGCTTTGTGTAAAGGCAGTATGAGGATTTGCAAAGCTCTGCAGATCTACCAATAGGTCTAGGGAAAAGTCCCTCCTTCTTTTATATTTTTCCCCATCAAAGGTATATGTTTGTCTCTCTCCCAGACACCTAAAACAATTGAGGAGGTTAGATTTTGACCAAAGTTTCTAGCTTCTACTCTGCAAGTATCCCAGAGGTAAAGAATGCAAAGAGCCTTGTTACCTTGGAGACTATGGACAAAACCCCCCAATGAATAGCTCAAAATGTGACTATGACACAATATCCTGTTACGTAGTTGTGCAAGTATTTTGGCTGAGACTAGACGCACTCCCAGGTGTTGGAAGATAAGCATGTATCTAGAAAAGCAAAAAACTAGTTTTAAAGGTAACACAGTGTTTCTCTTTTGTTTTGTTTCTATCGAGGTGGATTCTTGCACTAACTTCTGGGAATAAATTGCTCCTTTATTTTAGAAAAAAAAATATTGGAAGTAAATTTCTCCTTTATTTTAGAAAAAAAAATATTTGCATGGGCCTTTTTGTTATGCAAAGATAGCACACAACTTTATTCTGGAATGAAAAGACTTACGACAATATGTTTCCAAAAGCCAAATAGCACTACTTCATATAAAAAAGTCATCTTCCAGGTAGACAAAGCTGAATCTTGGGAGATAGCTTATTTTAGGAAAATATAACTTTTCTGAATATGGATTTACAATGAACTGACTCCAGAATGTATTACTTATTCCTTGAGAGTTCTGTGCCTTTGATCTTGTTTAAGTCCTGGAGTGGAATAGATGATTAGACTCCTGAGAGCAGTCTTAGACAACTGCAGAATGACACAGAGACATGACCTTCCCCCACATACTAGTGGGGGTGGGAAGCTACACTCAACAGAACTGCTGAAGGTGAATAACACACAATATGCTCAAAATGTACACATGACAGACAATTGTTTTGTAAGCAGTTCAAAGGTAAGATGATACACCTGTGGATGCCTTTCCCTTGAAAGGACTGGATAGTTTCACTGTAAAACCTTCCAGAGGATATCTATCCTGAGAGAATATGGTGATTTGAAAGGAGACTCTGGACAGGTAAAAGGCAGAAATGCTCCTTCCTTCCTCCAGGTTTGAGGAATAGACAGTCTCCGGCAGAGGAATGGAGTGAAGGAGATGCGTTTGAGATCTCTATCATGGCGCAGGTGGTGGCGATAAACCCATCCCTCCAACGTGGTGGCAAGATCGTATCTAGACAGAAGTGTCCAGAAGGGGCCTCTGATGGACAAACGTGGCCTGGAGACTGAGAAAAGCAATATCTGACAATCAGTTTAAAGATCCTTTTGTTCTTCTTAAGACTTTAATAAGCAATGGTCAGGTCTCATCTACCATTCGGAGGAGTTGAGCAAAAGGTCAGTGCACCAAATCAAGATGAGCTGGTACAGGGGAAAAGCAACAGCAGATTGAGGGAAGCCAGGCTCAAGATGGTGGGGGGACAGTCCTGACCCTATAGTGGAAAAGACAGCTGACTGAGGGGTGATTAACAATCAGGGCAAATATGGGGAATTTGTAGGCCTTCCCAAGCCAGAAACACTTGGGAATTAGGAAAGAGGAAATCTGGTAAGATACTGGACTTTCCAGTTTCCTATGTGATCAGGCTCAACCAACTGTAATATGAACATTAAAGAGTGACCTCAGAGACTAATAAAATGGGATATACTTAGGTAAAATTAAAGTTACATAAATTTTTAGCACTAAATATTAGTTTGTTTTTCCTGACTTCTTTTTAATTTAATTTCAATTAGCCAACATATAATACATCATTAGTTTTTGATGTAATGCTCAATGACCCATTAGTTGTGTGTAACACCCCAGTGCTCATCACACCATGTGGCCTCCATAATGCCCATCATCCAGTTACCCCATCCCTTCCTGACTTCCTAATAAGTAAGAGAACTGGGAGAAATAGGGGAAAAACTAGAAATAGTCACAATGAAGTGGCTCATTTATGAGCTAACATTGAATTTGCATCTCATAGATCAGGTGTAACTTGGAAATGGTCATGGAATGTGGAGAGATATGATCTTTTCAGGACACTGTAGACTGGAGGATTATAGCCAAGTATATGGATGATGTTTAAAATGACCTCAGAGCACTCTCATATTAAACGTTAAGTGGTACTCAATGTGAGAAAGGACATCTAAAAGGCTTCCATTTTAATTCTGCCCTTTTGCCAAAAAATAAATCCATCTTGGCACACTTGCAGGTTACAGAGAGAGAGGTTCGTAGGTATTCATACAGCAAATAGTAATATGGAAGCTGGGTCCTATCTGGCGATTTCTGAGTAGATAGGAAGAGAGGGCGGCCTAAAGGCACATCCTTGAATGTAAGCTTCCTAACTGCGCCTCTGCCTCTTTGGAGCTGTCTTCTAATTTATGATTTGCAGATAAAATCTTCCATAAACTGAAGCCAAAGTTTTTTTTCTTACTCTCCTAGTACTAACTGCTAATTTTTATTGAATTCTTTCTCCAGAGCAAGCGATTCTAAGCATTTTACATTCATTTTTTTCTCATTTAATCCCCCAGATTCTATTATTATCCCCATTTTATGAAAATGAGAATGATGCTTAGAAATTAAATCAGTTCGCAAAGTCACACAACTTATAGTGTTAGAGTTACGTTTGGGACCCACATCTTCTGACCGTAAGATAACACACTTCATCTTCTTCTGAATGTTCTTCTTCTCCTTCTCTTTCTTCTCTGCTTTCCCAATTCAAGATACATTTCTGAGCTCTAAGTCAAGGCCAAACTGACATAGTTTCAGTGAAAAGTGTTATTGCACCTCCAGGATCTCCCAGGAGGTGGTTAATCTAATTGACGATCCATTAGTTCACTAAAAACTGAGTATTTAGTAGGGATTTGCCAAGATGGAATGCAGGTGGAGGCACTGGGACCCAGGGGTTGCGGCACGGTTCTGTCTTAGGAAACTCACGGATAGGACTGGAGATGATAACTAAGTAAATAACTGCTGTGCACAAGTGCAGAAGTGATCATAGAGGTACATGGGGTACAGACGTGGGGTAGACTCTACCTTTGCAATGCTTCTGAGGAAGCTACAAGGGCCTAAATATGAGTAACAAAGCTCAATTAATCAACATATATAACGATTTCACAAGTAAAATAATTTCTGAACCAAATTTGCATGATGGACTATCCATCACACTCACATTCTCTCCTTTGTCAACTATATGTACTAATCAGACGGTATATAAAATGTCAAAGCCAACTCACTCTATGGACAACCCCACCCCCCCCGTACACACACACGTACACACACACACACACACAAAATCCCCACAACCACTGTGCCTATGGCCATGGAGCCTTTCTTTAGGATATTGATATCACAGCTCCTTGAAAGGTTCTGCATCTGTATTTGAACTGCCTTTAGTAGTTCGGATTGTTTGAAAGAGACTTTCCTTGTCAGAACAGTGCCCAGACTCTGAGGCCCAATCAGCAGGAAATTGATCTCTTGCGTCTGTCACAGAAGTATGAAGCTCTGCGCGGTAGAGTGTCGTGTTACAGATCGCAGGTGCATTTCTGAGATGACGTGCTGATGGCCAGGGGGTGAGGAAGCCCTGTTCTCTTTCACAGCTGAAGACAGAAATGTCGCAAGGACAAGGAGGACGACTGGCATGCCTCACATTCCTCAGTGTTGAAAACAATCAAAGGTGGGGGAATGAGAGAAAAATCAAATTTCTACGAAGAGATGTCAGCAGTAAATTTAATGCAGGTGCAATATTCTCCAAACAAAGGACGTTTTTGTTTCTACCGTCTGTGGCTCCATGAAAACCTGCCCCTGCCTCCTCCCTGCTGTGTGTTTTTCTTTTTATCAGTGTAAGGTAGATTAAAATGCTGATATCCTTCCTTGGCAAAAGTATTTTTAATGTTCTTAGTACAACTGTTGAAGAAGTATTAACTTCCCCCCAAAGCTTAGTTTCGCTGGGTGTAACGGAGCTTTCTCTACCCTAAGGTTCAATTACTTCGCTGAGCTTTGTATTTTCCTGATTACCTCTATGTCTTACTGTGACATGGTTTTTACCATTGTATCTATACAAAGAAAAATTAAAAAAAAAATGAAAACCAAACATTTACTTTAGCTGGTATAGCATATTTATAAATTAAAAAAATAACGAAATGTCCACTGTTGGTTAATATATATTTTATAAGAGACTGAAAATGCAAGTTACTCACCTTCCTTTATTTAGGCTATCACAAGCAGAGTGATTATAGAGCAATCAGGAAATCAAGAGGTGTGACTTTCTGATTGGTTTTACTTAGTAATTGCTTAGAGATTTGGAGACTCTACTCTGGTAACAGTTTACTAGAGAAGGATTTCCTATGCTACTAATGGAATTTAGGTTCAGGCCTTCACAACTTTATGAGGCCTTAACAAGGCATTAGGGGGCATTTTAAGTTTTCTTGTGTAGTGATTCATTTAACTGGGGACACATAAGCGATATACCATGAATGTCATGATGTTATTATTCCAGGTGAACTGGGAAACTAGGCAGCAGGAAAGTTCCTGTACCAGGACAGTTATCAATAACTGAACTATACATAGGGATGATTGAAAACTATGATGCTATATCTGTAAAGTTTCTAAAACTTGCAAAATAAGACATTTCAATTCCAACTGGCTGCACCCTTTCATCCAACACCCCTCAAGCTCACAGCCCCATCTACCTTTCTCACCTGAGTGGCAATGGCATTTTGGGGGCTGGACAAGTTGGAGATATAATATTATGGTTTGCAGTCACTTCTGTGTACAGTTAAGTCTTGCTAGCTGTCCTGGTGTAGGAACACTCCTACTGATTGCTGTGCCAGTTCACCTAAAGTAATAGCATGACAACATCCAGAGCCTATCAATTAATGAGTGTCCCTAACTAAACAAGTCACTGCACAAAAACATTTGAGATGCCCTCTAATCCTATAGTTCATATATAACAAAAATTTGGTAGTTTTGGAAATTGACCCAAACCCAGACATTTAAATGATATTACCAATACCAGATTGTACAACTGAAATCATCTTTTCTAAACTGTAAATAATGAAAAAAAATATTTTTGATCAACCCTGAGGGAGAGAAGACTGAATTATCTTCCCAGTGTTTATACAGAAAATATTACAAAATTATTATCCTATGAAAAACCTATTAAAGAGCATGCAGCCCGGGAGTATAGGACAAAATATGTTACAGAAGTGGGTCAGGTAGTTAATAAAGATACCATGTTGCTCTTCTTAATTTTGTGATAATTGATGTTGTCAGTTTTTAAATATTTGTGATTGATGTATTTTTTTCTCATTCTACATAAACATCCACTTTTATAATTGATTTTGATTTTATTGTTTTCTATTATTTTTCTTTAAAAGCATTCCCCCGATTGGGGGCACCTGGGTGGCTCAGTCGGTTAAGCATCTGCCTTCAGCTCAGGTCATGATCCCAGGGCTCTGGGATCGAGCCCCGCATCTGGCTCCCTGTTCAGTGGGGAGTCCCCTTCTCCCTCTGCCTCTCACTCAGCTCGTGTTCTCTCTCTCTCTCTCTGTCTCTCACATACACACACACACACACACACACAGAAATAAAATCTAAAAATAGAAAATAAAAAATACATAAAAGGGTTCCCCAGATTGTATAAACTTCAGGTCCCATAAAACTGGATCTGCCATGAGATTGCCAAGAGATACTTGGAAGAGGACATTTCATTGACCAAAGGTCATAACATGGGCAATCAGCATTTAGTGTCTAGCACAATATTGGCTATATCTTATTTGAGTAGTCAATAAATGTATCGATTATTTGATAATTGGAAAAGTTCAGATTTTTAAAATGTAAAGACCAACTACTTTAAAGTAGTTTAAAATAAAGGTATTTTCCCTAAATGTTAAAGATAAGTTAACACTTATATTAAAATATTGAGGCTAAGGGAGGGAAATCTATACTTGGGAGCTCAAAACTAGGATTTGAGTCTTGACTCCCAAGTCTAAGTTACATGAACTTAGAAAACATAGATATCTTCTTTGAATCCCAGCTTTATATCTGCAATACAGAAATACATTAGGACTGCTTTGAAAAATGAATGAAATTATATTTCAAAAGCATATAAGGTTCACCTATTTTTTTATCCAGCCACCAATGTGGGTAGTGTGAGGAAGCCTTGAGAAAACTGGGTAAGAAGAAATTGAGAAGTAGGAGCAAGAAGTAAAGGACTGTCCTTTCCCTTCCTTCTCCCCTCCTCCTTCTTTCTTTCCTTCCCACCCCCCCCTTTCTTTTCTTTCTTATTCACCCGTGGGCACTGTGCTAAGAATATTAAGAAAGAGATGGCCCCGTAAATCTTACCACTTCTGCATTTGAGATTACCAATTCAAATTGGAGTTAAGGGAGTGAATGAGAAGAAGTCATTTAACCTGAATAGGCTCTATTTTCTAAATCTGTCCAATGAGGGGAGAGGTGATGATATCCAAATCCCTTCTGGATCTAATATCCTACAAATTAAATTTTATGTAAGCTAAAAATGTGATATATCACATTGCATTCCATCTATTAAAGACATAAGCCCATCTATCTCCATTCCCCAAATCATTTCTTTCTACTGGATTTTCTTCTCAGCCTGTAAAAATTTTCAAACCTCGATCATCTTAAGGGGGGAAAAAAACCAAGCAAATAATACATTTTCAAAAGTCTTAACCTGCACTCAACTATTTTCTCCCTTCTAGCTATCACACCATATTTCTTCTTCCCTTTTAGCCAAACCTCTGAGTTGAATTGCCATTCAGGCAGCTAACTTTGTCAGCCTCCAGACATCAAGTTAGCACACTATATTCTTTTTGGGAGGAGTGGGGGAAGGAATTAATTATTTTTTCCCGGTTTTATTGAGAAATAATTGGCATATGTTACTACATAAACTTAAGGCATACAGTATGATGGCTTGATTTATATATGTTGTGAAATTATTACCTCAACAGGTTTAGTTTACATCCATCATCTCATCTAGATACAACTTAAAAAAAAAAAGAATTTCTCATTGTGATGAGAATGCTTAGGATCTATTCTCTTAAAAACTTTCCCATATATCATACAGCAGTATTAACTGTAGCCATCATATTGTACATTACATTCCTAGCACTTATTTATCCTATAATGGAAATTTTGTACCTTTTGACCACCTTCTTTCTATTCCCCCTTTCCTCTTCCCTCACCTCTGGCAGCCACAAATCTGATCTCTTTTTCTATGAATTTTAGGTTTTTTGTTTTTTATTAGATTCCATATATTTCTGAGATCATACAGTATCTGTCTTTGTCTGACTTACTTCGCTTAGCATAATGCCTTCAAGATCCATCCATGTTGTCAAATGGTAGGATTTCCTCATTTTTTATGGCTAAACACTATTCCATTGTATGTGTATGTGTGTGTGTATACATACATATGTATATATGTATGTATATACATACATGTATATACACATATACCCCACCACTTCTTTATCCATTCATCCACTGATGGACATATAGGTCATTTCCACGTCTTGGCTATTATAAATAATGCTTCTGTGAACAGAGGGGTGCAGATATCTTTTTGAGTTAGTGTTTTCATTCCTTTGGATATATTCCCAGAAGTGAAACTGCTAGATCATATGGTAGTTCTATTTTTATTTTTTTGTGGATCTTCCATACTATTTTCCATAGTGGCAAAACCAATTTACAATCACACCAACAGCGTATAAGGGTTTCCTTTCCTTCACATCCTTGCTAGCATTTATTTTCTGTCTTTTTGAGGATGGTCATTCTAATAGGTGTGATGTGAGATCTCATTGTGATTTTATTTTGTATTTCCTTAATGACTAGTGATGCTTAGCATCTTTTCATGTACCTACTGGCTCTCCATATATCTTCTTTGGAAAAATGTCTATAAGGTCATTTGCTTATTTTCTCAATTGGATTACTTGGGCTCTTTTTTGCTAGCGAGTTGTAGGAGTGCATGCTATATTCTTAAGGGTGATTTTGTTCTTTGGACTATATTTGGAAAATATATGTACCAAACTTCTTTCGGGAGCAGCATATAGGGAAATTTTTTTGTAACATCTATTTCTGTAATATTGTATATTTATAACATTACAGGAATAGATTGAATTTTGTAAAATGAGCATGTTTTATTTGAATACTCAAGTAAATAATTAGGACAGATGAAGAAAATTAATTCAATAGAGATAGATGAGTTGATCTAAAGAATTTCACTTTACAAATGATGTTACAGAGGTATGTTTATTGTGTAATGCTGAAGAATGCTTATGCTGAGAAATACATATATCCTGGGAATATATTTTTCTAATTCCTTCTGTGCTGAACCCAAATGCTCATTTAATGTTTGTTGCATGTTGCTGGACTCTCCGTCTAAACTGCCATCAGACAATCTCATGAAATCTTTAGAAGTCACATTAACCCCACAAATTTTAGAATATTATGTAAATAAACAAATTTAATCAGAAACTAAATAATTTGAACCATGAAGGAATGGATTCTTCCTCCACCCAACCTCCATCAGTCATTTTACATTTAGGAAAAGAGCAAAATTAATTGTATGTGTATGTATGTGTGTTACACATATTTAAACTGGAATCAAACAACTGAAGCATTTCAATTTTTCATCATTCACATATTTATTCGTACATTAATTCGTCCAATAAATATGTATTGAAAATCTATGTATGTAATCTATGTAATCATCATTGGTCCATGAACTGGTGCTATAAGTTTATGAGAACAGGGCTTCTTCCCTTGAAATATGTAATAAATACTTTAATGGAGGTGCATGCAGAGAATTATGAGAGTGGAAGGATATACCTCCAACTTTACCTAAAGATAGTTCAAAGAAGATTTGATAAAAGAAAAGGGAGATTTTTACCAGAATCTAGAAGGAAGAGTAAATATTTGTTAGGAAGATCATCGGAGGAGAGACACACGTTCAGTAATAAACATTTGGTCCAACTATAACCACATCGGGTATTGACCAGATGCACACCAAGGGAAAATGGCAGTAACAATTCAAATGGTGGGGTCTGCTCTTTCTTCTTGCCTCCTTAAGCCAAGTTCTACAAGAGATAAATGAGCTCAGACTACAATTAGACCATCTGCAAGCAGAGATGGGTTATCAAAATAACTTGGCCGAGAGACAAAGTTGAGCGAAATTCTCATGGTTTGAGCCTTAGAGGGTTGAACAAGGTAAGTTCTTTGTCTGAAACAGAGGACAGCTTAGAATAAGCAGTTTTAGACTGGTATCTTGGGCCTTTCCTACATCCCTTCTACAAAAGTTCTCTGCCAAATACAAGGAATAATCACTGGAAAAAATGTTACTCTAAATGTTTGTATCCCTATCCAAGGTTGTTTCTAATTACCTTAAGGCACTGACCAGGAGGAGTTTAGGAAAATGGTCAGGTCACAGAAGCAAGCAGATAAAAGATTTTAATGCATAAAACTATATCCCCACAGGCTCCTTTGCTGTAGTTACTCAGCTACTAAGTTTTAAGGAACCTATATCTTCTAAACAAATAACAAACAAACAACCCAGGACAGGACAACATCCTCCTGTAACTACTCAACCCCAAAAGCAATTCTTGGACTCTTAACTGCACTAAGCACAAATGCAACCCTAAAGGTACGCTCCTACCCCAAAGCTCAATGGTCAAAGGTGCTCAAAGGTGGCAGTGAAGGATAATAGACCAGAGAAATCTTCCAAGATACCCAAATGGAGGCTACCAGCTTAGTCAACGAAGAGCTGTAGTTATTCTTATCAGGAAGATCTGCTATATGCCATGGACCATTGACTTCACTTTTTTTTTTCCAAATGTGAATTTTAATTGCAGCTAATGCTGTTCCTACATCACCATTGTATCTTGGATGTTCTACAGGTAGATAACTAGATTACTGGTTAAGGAGACATTACATCTGGTTTAAATTACACAGTCCCAGAAATTCTTTATCTGACCTAGAAGAGGAACAGTTATAAATTTAGGATATAATTTCCTCTCAGGAAAGTGGTATTCCTGTGTTTGAATGGGAGCCAACCCTGGGATTCTAGCTGAGGTAATTCTTTGTTACTTGAGAGTGTTCCGCATGTTACAGGACAATTAACATCACCAGCTCCTAGATACCAAATGCTACTAATACACACTCCTCCCCAGTCATCCTGACAGGTAAAAATATCTCCACACATTTCACAATATTCTGTAAGGGGTAAAATACTAGAATAAATGTGTATACAGATGTTGGGTAGCCACGCTGTAGACTTTGGAAGATATAAATAGTTGTCCACCAGATATATATTTTTATCTTCTTTTGCAGAAGAACCCCGCTTTTATTTGGGTGAATCATTGTGTCAAGATAAAATACCTTCCCAGATTCACCTGTACTTAATTAAAGTCCAAAAAAGGTATACAGAAATCACTAGATGGGGTTTCTAAGAAAATATTTAAAAGTAAGCCAGACTCTGCTGGCAAAAGGTTTTTTTGTCCTCTCCCTTTCCCTTCACCTTTCTTGCAACATAGATGGGGTGTGTGGAGTTTCTAGAACTGTCCTACATCCATGAGGTTGAAGGTCATTCATTAAGTCTAGTGGAAAAGAAAAAAGGAAAACCTAGGTCCTATACGGGGTTCTTGACTACTGTATCAACCTAGTCTACTTCTCTCCAGACTTCTACGGGAACAAAATAAGCCACTTACTTGTTTAAGCCTCTATGGGAGTTTCTGTTACTTGCAGTCAAACTCAGTTCTGATTGGATACAAAGTAAGAACAAGTGTTTTTGCTCTAATCTCAATAAAGATCTCATGGTTAAGGGAAAGGAAAAGAGAAGTGGCAGAGAAGAGCAATGAAGTA
The DNA here is from genome assembly GCF_037043125.1 of Eumetopias jubatus. Lineage (NCBI taxonomy): Eukaryota > Metazoa > Chordata > Mammalia > Carnivora > Otariidae > Eumetopias > Eumetopias jubatus. The sequence continues at coordinate 166,580,991 of NW_028274809.1, read as the reverse complement.
AGTTATAACTGTGTACTTTTGAGAAAGGAATTTGAACTCCATACCCATAACAGTCTGACTCCCAGGAGGGACCTCTAAAAACCCAAGAAAAATGTGGGGGATCCAAGTGAAGAGGGAAACTCTTGCTAGATTTGCCTTGTACCCCAATGAATCTGAGATTATTTTGCCTATACAACATTCCTATAATTTATAGGAATGCTCAAGGTAAATATTATGGAGGAAAAAGTGGGGTTCATCACTGTTTTGAAATTTTTACTCCTATTCAAGTTAAAACATCCTATGCTGCTACCAGAGGGCATTTCTTTCAGTAGCCAGTGTACTTTACATTTATTCAAATGAATTGGTTAAGATCTGCCAGATATGAACAGTTCATTGTAGGCACAGATACTCCTGAAGTACTAAATCCCAAGAAAAAGAGTAAGAATGGAATTAACTTTCTATTTTTCAGATTAAGAAAATAAGCAATTTAAAGAGGTAATTTGCCGTGGTGCTACATGAGAAATTTAAACCAAGGTCAATTAATAGTGTCCCATTCCTGTAGTGTCTCACTCTGAAAATGTCCCTGCAGGAGTTAAATGAAGCTGGAACTACACACTAAAAACCCTATTGCAACAGCTGCGCTCAGAGCCCCTTCTGCAGAAAGAGGAAAAAAATAAGTTTTAATTAAATTGTATTAATTGGTTTAGCTGATCTGGAAATAGAGTAAGGGCTCTGCTCTAATTTTGTTTGTTGGCTCCAATCCACTTATCCTTGACATGAGAATAAAGGAATGAAGCAATAAAATGCCTAGAAATGCCCTGGTAGAGACTTTTAAACTGTCCAAGGTTAAAGAGTGATGCTATCTCAGAGATGAACTTAAAATTCTGTTGCCAACTTAGAGAAGTCAGAAGTGCAAGCAAGAAAAGAGTGTGATTAAAAACCCTGCTTCCTTAAAGCTCTGCAAAGCTGCGAAGTAAAGGCAGGCATTCTTCCCATAATAGTGAGCACTTGTTATAAAGAAAAGGAGAAGGTTGTGAAAGCGTCAGGGTATAATGACCTTATTTCAGGCCACTCAGCGTAAGTTTTCGTATATAAGGTAACGAGGATTTGTAAGTGTGTGTAGCTTCACAGTTTGATGTTGCTATGTGCAAAATACATTTTATTATACTTAAAACCATACCTGAATCCATGACCAATGCCTATGCTGCAGCATTGATCACCATTATTTTTAAAAGATTTTATTTTATTTTTAATTTTTAAAATTTAAATTCAATTAATTAACATATGGTGTATTATTAGTTTCAGAGGTAGAGTTCAGGGATTCATCAGTCCTACATAATACCCAATGCTCATTACATCACAGCCCTCCTTAATTTTAAAGGCATAATGCTAATACAACCTAGACATTTTTTTCTCTTTTTTGCTTCCAGTTCCAATAAGCTAAAAGCTTGAGTATGATCACAATTGCCAGAAATCATTCTTCCACTAGCAATATTCTGTGATACACAGAAGATACTCTACAAAGAATAGCTTGAACTTTGCTCTCCAGAAAACATGCAGTTAAACTTGGTGTGGAAAAAATACATACAGTACAACAAGCCTGCTATACAATGAATATTTGTGTCTCCCCAAATCCGTGTGTTGAAGTCCTAGCCCCCAGTGGGATGCTATTTGGAGATGGGGCCTTTGGGAGGTAATTAGCGTTGGATGAGGTCATGAGGGTGGGGCACTCATAATGGGATTAGTGCCTTTATAAAAGGAGATACCAGAGAGCTTGCCCCCCTCCACCTTCTCTCTCTCCCTCCCTCCCTACTCCCCATGTGAGGACACAGTGAGAAGGTGGCCAGGAAAAGAGCTCTCAACAGAAACCAAATATACTGGCACTGGAGTCTCCAACTTACAGACTATAGAACTGTAAGAAAATAATTATCTGTCATTAGACTACCCAGTCTATGGTATTTCCTTGTGGTAGCCTAAACTAATACAAAGTCAGTGGAGAAAAAAATAAACCAACAGATGTCATTTATAAGCAAATGTTAGTAGTAATGAGATTGTATCTCTGGCTTTTGGTTTCAATCCATTACTGGGCTCTGAGAATGTCTGATTATTAATCTGTGACTGCTCATCCTTCACACACTCCTGCATGGTGATACATTTTTCCCATGGCATGACAACTGCTGAAAGGAAACATCTAAGTGTTGGTGACTGAGGCAGGTGCTAATAGTGTGTGTTTCCCATCTGTCTTGTATATTAGAATAAACTGTGCCTCCAGAACTCAAATCATGTCTCTAGAAAGAGCTATATTAGCTGTTTCCCTTCTGGAAGGTCCATGTGGTTATAATTTATGAATTGTGGTCAAATGATGGTTTAAATGAGACTGGGTTCTCTACTAGGAAGAGGAGAGGTAGCAGCAGATATTGGGGTAGACACAGCTTCAGGAAGGGGCCAATACTCAGATGAATGAACGAACTTACATGGGGTGGGGCCAGGGGTAGAATGCACAAAGAGGAGAATTAATACACAAAAGAGCAAGAGCCCCTTCACCCTTTCCTTGTCTAGGTCAACTCAGCCACTTGTCTGAGTTTTCTCCCTTCTTGAGCCCCTGCCTGACCCAAACACACACACACACACACACACACACACACACACACACACACACACACACACACACTTACACATATAGTTTCAAAAACCCAAAATGCCTGGCTTTGGAAAATTCTGACATACAAAGAATATAGACAAGCTCACTTAGATGAAATTTCTTACCCCTTCCCCAGATTATAATTGCTTCTCCCCTTCTGGTAAGGCTGGTTAAAAGATTCAGTGGTCAGGGGTGAACAATTCCTTGCCCCCTCCACTACAGTAGATAGTTCCTGAAGCCTGTCCTCAGGTAAGCACCTAGGGGTGAGCCCCCAGCGGTAGAGGGTAGAAAGACACCACTCCTCTCTGACAAGCCTCCTCAGATAATATCTCCTGGTCAGCATTACAGCCTTTTAATCCCATCACCTCTTATGGGGTGGAGTAAAGAGATCTTCAGTGTCACAGTATCCTATTTTCCTACCTTCTGGGTAAGGGTGGGGAACTCTACAGGAAAGTGAAGATTTCTTCCAAATAGATTTAAGGCAATGTCCCATATAGGTGGGTCTCTAATTCCAGGATGAGTGCTCTACCTTCCAATTCACTCAGTTTTCTCAGAGAGCAGAAAATAAAAACCCAAATGCTAAAGTATCCACAGTGACCCCTTACCACTGTGAGCTTATGCAAATATTCTGTGCTGCGCAGTGATGATGCCCTCACTCTTGTCCAGTTCCAGGGGTCAGCTTCTCAGGGCAATTGTGTAAGAGATGTTCACAAAGTCCTTTAGCATCTCAAATTCACTTTTTCTTTGAATGTCCTTTTTAAGAGAAGTTTACAGCTATATTATCAGAATAATACCTTCAGGTACTAGTTATTTATTGCTATGTAACAAATTACTCCAAAACTTAGCAGTTTAAGATAAAACACATTTTTTTATATCACAGTTTTGTGGGGTCAGGAATCTGGGCACAACTTAGCTGGGTCCTCTGTTTTGTGTTCTCTAACGAGGCTCCAATCAGTCTCAACACAGGGTCCGCAGTCTCATCTGAAAGCTTAACTGAGGAAGGATCTACTCTGAAGCTCAGTCAGTAGTGGTAGCAGCATTAGTTTCCTCCCAGGTTGTTGGACAGAGTCGCCCTATTCTTCACTAGCAGTTGACTGGAATCTGCCCTCCGTTTCTAGCCAGGTGGGCTGCTCCCACATGGCAGCTTATTCGTCAAAACATGCAAGTCACAAAGATGAGAGAGAAAGTTTGCTAGGGAGATGGAAATTATGATCTTTTGTAATCGAGTTAGGAAAGTGACATTCTCTCATCTTGGCTATATTCTATTGGTTAGAAGCAAGGCCAGCCCACACTCCAGAAGAGGGGATTACAGAAAGGTGCACATTCCAAGAAGTGGGGGTCATCAGGACCACCTTGGAGTCTGCCTATCACACTAGTCATTAGAGAAAACTTAGAAGATACAGAAAAATTAAAAGAAGGCTATCAGTGCAGCAGTCAACCACCCAGCCTATATGGCTTCTTTTCATTCTAATTTTAGCTTCTGTACATAGTTAAAAAAAAATTTTTTAATTAGTTATTATCACACTCGATATGGTAAATCCTGCTTTTTAAAAATTTTACCACTAAAGTAAATTAAACTAACTTTATTCAATTGAGATAATTTAATTTAGTGTAAAGATGTTTTCATATTATTATAACACTCTCTAGAAATAGTTTTAATGTTCGCATTACTGTACATCATGGTTTATTACTCTTTATTTAAACATTCCTTTGTTGCTGGTATTTTCTAATTATTTTCCTACTATAAATAAGAACACTGAGCATCTTTGTGTACTTACTTTTTCCCTATAGCTTGGCATTCCCTTTGAATGGATTCTCAGAGGCAATACTTAAAATTCAGAATTATGTTAAAAATATTTGATAAACATTCTGAGCAGTTTCCAGCATCCCTAGTACTCAAAGAGTATGGGGAAAGGTACTAGATGACATCTCAGATGGATTATCCACATAAGGGAGGTGCTAAAAGAGCTAAGAAATAATTGATGATAATTATATAAATATAAAACATGATAATGCAGAAATGGGGCAGGTGAGAGGACGAGATGTGGTTTGGATGACAGTTGGTGTATGGAAGTCAGGTAGTTGAGGGGAAACAACCACTGAACTAATAAAGAGGTAGTGGATGGGATGGCAGTCCATAAGAGAATGGACAATAAAAATGATGATAAAGGAAGCTAATGGGAAGTATGAGTAGATTATCCAGGTAAATACTCAAAGATGAGTCACCGTATCAGATATTCAGCTATTGGTGGCAAAGTTGGGACTTGGTCGTGGGCACAAGTCAGAACTCTAGCTACTAGGTCAGAACAAGATTAAGCAAGGCTAACTGGATGCTGATTAATCCGAGCTACTAAAACAGCACTCCTTCAGTTTCCCTCAATAACAAAAGGATAGTTTCCAACATCTATAATTCAGCTGAGTCTACTGATAGGATTTAATTGGACAGTTGAGGAATGAGGGGTTGGAGAATAATGCTGATACTTTCAGCAAGGATTACTTTGTATGATGGGAACAAAGAAGCTGTGAAGTGAAACAAAAAAAGAGTGCTCAAAGGAGTATGTAAAATCTAATGAATTAGAAATAGAGAACTGCCTCATTTTTAAGAAACTGAATTTCAATCATGTTCCTGTACTGATTTCTAAAAATTTGAGGAATGAGAAAGAAGATGTCCACCTGTATATGTGGATTTTGCACAAAATATTATGAAACTTGTCCCTGAGCAAAAGAAAGGGAAACATCCTATTAAATAGGTTTAGGGTTCAGATGACAAGTGTGTTGACTTAAAATATGACAAAAACAAAAAATAACTCTCTCTATTGGTCAGCAAGATCTAGCTAGAAGAGTAATTCAATTTATTTTCTCTCTTCTAAGAGAGATAAAACCATTGTGGCAACTATAATTAGAAGTCCACTTCTCTCTGAATAGATCTTTGCTGGAGAAAATAGATCACTAAGAGAAAAGCCCCCATATCTCAGGAAACATGGTTAAGAGAGAAGGATCAGTGATGAGCTAGCCCTGCCCTGGGAGGAACAGGGCAACATGATAGAAGATCTGAGCCCAGTTCATATACTGAGGCTGAGAGTTTGGGATTCTAGCCAGTGTTTGGATGCTGCTACATGGAAACTCAATGCTACTCTTTCATCTCTCCCTGGGACATGAAATAGGGGGAACCACATAATGAGCTCTGGTCCGGGAAAGGCCAATAATATCACATTCAGAAGTCTCCCAACCATCCCAGGGAGAAGGGTGTCAATTAGTGAGCATATCTTCCCTTGGACTTTGGTCAGGAGAATGAAGGGTAGGCATTTGGTTCTATCCCCAAACCCAAATAAACATATTTTCATTGTTTGCAGGGGCCTGCCCTAAAGACTATTCAGTTTGGCAGAAGTCTGTTTTTAGGAGCCTGTTGTAAAGGCTGCTTAATATGGTAGAAGCTGTTTGTGGGCAAACCAGAAAGAATTCAATAGAACATCTGTAAAATACTCTTCCTACTTCAGGGGTCAAACATACAACAATCCATATGAAAAACCTGGATCACCTAATAGAAGTCATAATATTTTATTTTATTTTTAAGATTTTTTATTTATTTGCAAGAGGAAGAATGAGAGACAGAGAGCATGAGAGGGAGGAGTGTCAGAGGGAGAAGCAGACTCCCTGCTGAGCAGGGAGCCCGATATGGGACTCGATCCCAGGACTCCAGGATCATGACCTGAGCTGAAGGCAGTTGCTTAACCAACTGAGCCACCCAGGCACCCTAGAAGTCATAATAAATGGAGCACTTATTATACAGTATTGGTAGCACTAAACAATAAAAACAATATATGGAACGTGGACAAAATGCTATCAAGAGATAAACTCACGTCCTTTAATATTATTATTTCTACACATGAATGGGTAAAAAATAAACAACAAACTCCCAAATGTAGAAAAGGAATAACTAAGGTAAGTCATACTGCAGAAAAATATATTTAAGATAAATGTAAACTCCTCAGATAAATACAAACTATTAAGGTGAATTCTCTTTCTGAAGCTCCTAACCACTGCTTTAAGAACCACTAGTACTGATGCTGTTAAAGCAAAAAATCTTCCAAATACCACAAGACTTACATATGCCATTACCTAGAGTCATTTACTGTTTTATTTCTACTCTGTGGTTGCCTTTAGGACAGGTTCTGTGTCATATGGTCTTCCTAATGTCTAATTCAATGCCAGGATGCTCAATAAAATTTTATTAACCGCATATTTGAATAAGTAAAGAAATACATGGCATTTGAAAGTTCTAATGCCATATATTTAATGCCATATATTATTCATAGCATATATATTCTTGATCCAGTTTGCCACATAAACATTTTGTCAAATTTAATCTTTATTAGGATCTCTTCTCATTCTTAATTTTTCCGTACAGAGAGTTCTCAATCTAAATGATAAAAGCTTATTTATCATGGCTCCAGAACAATTACATTGTACTTTTTCTTCTATCTAACCTTGACTAATTCTCACATGTATTTCAGAAATATGAATAATGTCTTCATGCAATTCATGTAAGGCACAGAAAATAGGTACCATTATTTCTGCCTTAATGACAGATTTTGAGGTTAAGGTGACTCATGAACAGCTGAGCAGCCAGTCAGTAGGAGAAACCAAAATAGAACGGAAACGCCTCCATTCCCACCCCCACGCTCAAACCCGAGCACACCCTCCTTGGGGGAGTGAAGCGTGATGGGCCCGGGAGTGAACCGTGAAGGCTTCCTGCAAGTTAATGAACTGCAGAAGGAAGGGTCGCTCTCCCTGCTGGTGATCAGTGAGCACAACTCACTCTCAATCTAGCAGATAATAAAAATGGAAGGCTGGGAGAATTTAGAAAAGCAAGCCCCTTAGATACTGAGCCAGGTTTATTTGGAGGAGGATGATTCATTTACCTTTAACTGAGTATTTTCAGAAATCACCATCCAAGTCACCTTAACTGAGTAATTTTTACATCCCAGAGAATGTAACCTTAAAAGGCAAAGTACCTTGTGTGTCAGATGGGCATATCCCAGCCTGTTTTATTCTCTTTGAGGGGAAAAATATTTTATCATGGGTCTCTCGGCTTTGTTCACATACAAAAGAGTAGCAAGGCATGCCTCCCTAGCAGGCTAGATAGTTACATTACTTTAAAAAGTAATCAACAATAGAATATAGCAGGTGTCTATCTTTGACATGCAAACAAATTATTCTGGAATTCTTATGGAGCTTAAGAATATTCTTAGAGTAGTCTAGGAGCTTAAAGATAATTTAAAAAACATGTTTAAAAAATATTCACAATCATCCTGTATCCACAAACAAAATGGCCCTGGGTGGATGGATTACAAATTACATCTGTAACATGTTTGATAAAGTTAAGATGCACCTCTCCCTCCACCATCCAATTCAAATAATAACGTTGTCCAACGCAAATACTAGTTTCCAGTAACTGAAGTCTTTCCTTTTCCTACACCTCTGTAACTGGAGGCATGCAAGTCTATCTGACTTACTGAGGCCGCTTTCATAATTCCAGTGGGCTGGGTTCTAAGAGAAATTTTAAAAAACTGTTTTCCTCTCCACCAAGTCCTTTGCGGCAGAACTATAGCTCACAGCAACACACACCTCCAAAATACGAGAGAAGGATAATTGCTGAAAACTTTGCTTAATTCACCAAAAACTTTCTGTCACTCTTACTGTCCACCCTACACTCACATTGTTCTTTAAATCACCTCCCACATCCTTATATCATGGATCGTACTCGTCTGATTTTCTCTGCTGTACTCAAGTACCTGTGGTTCTTTGTCATCGTTAATTTCACCACTCCCTGAATTTAAACTTCCAGAGTTTATGCTCTCCAGTGTCCAACCATCATACCTCCTCTTGAAAAACAAACATGAATACAAAGCAGTCAAGCCATTGGGCATAAGGACAGGAGCCTGTGAAGGAAACACTTATAAAATGTAAACCAGACACGTTAAGCTCACATTTGGCCATACACAGCCTGAGTCTGATAGAAGGACTTCAGCCAAAACAGAAGGTTCTTGCGGTGAGACGGCTGATACGGTCAGGCTGGAAAAACCTCTCCACTCCTTCCTGTGGGCACCTGAATTCCACAGGCTTGCAGAAGGCAAGAGTCACTGAATAACGATTCCTCAGAGTTTTCGGAGGCCTTGCACATGGCATGTGGCTCAGGACATGGTGATTTCAGTTCCTTGAGCAAACTCAGATAAAATAGGGGGGAAAATGTTTCCCTGCTTATCCTGGACACTGTCCCATGAAAGCGAGGCAGCACAGTCAGGTAAGTTTTCTAGGGAGTGTTAGTAAAATGTCACATTATTCCGGTGTAATCCAGCAGGTAGGAGGTTCGGTGGCCTCCGGTGGCTTCAACAGGCTATATATTTGAGGTGCACAAGAGAAGTGGCTCTGGAGACACACATTTCCTTATCCTTTGGGCTCATTCAGTGGAAAAATTCTATTTGGCCAATGATCCATTTTAAAGTCCCTGCATCCACACAAGTTTTGACAGTAATTTACTTCTTTCTAGAGGCTATGAGCACAGTGTGGATCTTGAGAAGTTTTAATAATACTTTAGTTAAGATTAAGGAGAGACCTAGAGAAGCTGGCTATATCTGGAGTAACTCCACTGTAGAAAAGAAATTCTTTGGGGGCAATTCTTGCGCTTTGCATTTTGTCCTGTGCAGCTTTGCCTAACCGAAAATTCTGTGAGCCCAATGTAGCACCAACCGCTACTCTCACCTCTGCCCACCTCAAGGGGGTATTTGATGTAATAGTTGAAGTGTCAAAAAAGTGGCAACGTTAGATGGAAGCTGACTGTCAGAATGAAATCAACCTCTAGAAATTCTTAATCTGACATTCATGTTCCCTTCTGGAAGATCTTAGATGAGATTCAGAGTATCCAGGGAATATCCCGAATTTATGCATCAATTAATACCCTGAAACTCACGAAGGGGTACATATCCCAAACCTGTTAAAACTTACCCTCTAGAATCTTACTTCATTTTTACCTTTTCTTGTTTGTTTTTTTCCTCACCAAGATTTTTTTCCAAAGATGTGCTATTACTTTTCCCATTGCTATTGCTTCTCCTCTTCAGTTTAGCCTACTCCCACAAATGCTCATTTTTTCATTCATTCATTTAACAAATATTTGCTAAGCTACAGTCCTGTTCTGAGCACTAGGGTAAAAATAGCGAAAAGAAAACAAGATCTATTACTTCAAGGAGTTGATGATCTAGTGAGGAAGCATGATAAAAAGCTAGAAAACTAATAAATAAGATGATGTCAGATGTGATAAATGAATATAATAAACACTCTGATGGATCTCAGGTATGTCTTTCAAGTACACAAAATGAATTAAATGAATCCTAGGTATGTTTTTTAAAAGTTTACTTATAGTTTAGACATGGGGTATTACGGAAAGGTAAGTATCAATGATTTTAGCTTGAGCATTAGAAAAAGGGTAAAACTATTTTCTGAAGTGGAACAAATAGCTTTGGAGAGATAGAAGAAAGACAGAACCAATAACTGTCTTAAATTTGAGATGTCACCATAGGTAGGTACTCAGGGGTGAAACGAGGGACAGAGTTCCAGTCTGGTGAGTCATCAACCTACAGGTAGACTTTAGGTCAATGGTCCTGGCTACTATCACCGGTAGAGAAGAGCAGGGACAGAGAGTTAGAGGTCAAATAGATTAAGACAAAGGGCCAACATTTTTGAGACACAAACTGGTATGTATATTGCAATAAGTAAATAACTACTATGTGTCAGACATTTAAATACACACGTTCCTGGCTTTGAGAAACTTGCTATCCAATGGTGGGAATAGAAAGAAACATCATTTTAATATAGCAGGTTAAGTACTTCTTCTTTGGTTTAGGGAATGGGCTACCTCTAATCCTCATGTATTATATGTAATATATATATATAACAGTTATGATCATATTGCTGCCCTTCATTTATTCACAATCATATATTAGAGTTTCATCTATTCCAGGCACTATTCTAGGTTCTAGAAATACAGTTGTGAAATTTTATGAATACTTGCATCATGATTTAGTAGGGGAAATATTTAACAAATCATAGAAATAATTGAAATTATAATTGTGGTAAAAGAGATAAAGGATGAGTATAAGTTTTTCCTAAAGGCTGCACCTGGACTAGTCTGGCCTAGTCTGACTAGGAAGTGCCATTTTTTTAGCCTACACTTGAAAAATGGTTGGTTAAAATTTAAGAAATCATAGGAATCAAAGAGAATAAATAAGCAGAATAGCTAGGCAAAGGCACCTAGCTGAGAAGAAATTTGACATGATAAAGGAACAAAAAGAAGACAGCATGACCAGAAAGCATGAAGGAAGCAGGAAGCAACTCTCCCATCTCTGTCACAAGATCCAAAAGAATACTGTGAAGGACAAACAGAAAAGAATTTGGAGTCCCAAAGATCCCAAGACAGGATCAGAATCTGAGGGAATCAGACACTCTTAGGGATTCCAGCAAATGGTTCAGGATGTTGACCATAAACGGGAACCCACATCTAGGGTAATCCCTGGTGAGCACTGGTTTTAGAGGTGAGGATGGGCCTGCCAGCTTTGGAGAGCAAGGTTGGGTGGACACCTTGGAATGCCAGAGCACTGTATACTGCTCTTATGGTATTTATCACTTCTTTTTAGAATAATTCCCACAACTAGGTTGAAAACTCACTATTGGGGCACTTGGGTGGCTCAGTCATTTAAGTGTCTAGCTCAGGTCAGGATCTCAGGGTCTTGGGATCGAGCCCTGTGTCAGGCTCTACACTCAGTGGGGAGTCTGCTTGAGATTCTTTCTTTCCCTCTGCCCCTCCCCCACTCACGTGTTCTCTCCCTCTCCCTAAAAATAAATATATCTTTAAAAAAAAAAACTCACCTATCAAACTTCTGCAGGCCTAACATAATGCTTGATTCCCACTAGACACTCAGGTGATGAATTGTTTAATTCAAGTGAGTAGTGTTAGGGACACTTCATCTTGAACAACAGGCTTATATAAGAGTAGCACAGTGGGCAAACCCCGTCTGAGGTTTCATTTGGGGATAGGCAAGTCCACAAAGACAAAGTGTAAACTGGTAATTGCCTAGGGCTAGGGGAGGGGTGGAGGGGGAAACAGGAAGTGATGGCTAAAGGGTACAGGTTTCTTCCTTAGGTGATGAAAATTTGTGAAAATTGTGGTGATGGTTGCACAACTCTGTGAATAGCACCGAGCACTTTAAATGCATAAATAGTATGGCATCTCAATAAAGCTATTATACAAAACAATGGGAAAAGCCAAGGGACTTGCCAGGGGAGTCTCGATGATGTATTGTTATTTTACCAATGAAGCTCTTAAAGAGCTTTTAAAGTCACATAAGAACCAGGATGGCCCAGAATCCTGAACCCCACCAGGTTCTCCTTTGAGCTGTTCTCTTGTAAACACTGTTACCTGCCTGGGCAGGATATGTTATCAAAAAATTAAGAGAAAAAAAAATGGTCTCCATTTCCATTCCTTTAAATCTTGGTAGGATATGTTACAGAGACTTTTAGAGCAGGGATTTAACCTGAAATCTTTGCGCATGGAGGGGAAGGAAAGGGCATGAAGGGGGATCCATCAGTGACAGACTGCAACTGTCCTAAAGTTGTACATTAGTTGTGAATATGTGCTGAGTTGAATTACCGTGGGAGAAGGCACACTTATAATGGTCTCAGAGGAATCTATTGTGTGCCCCCACTCCTCTCCCAAAAGAAGAATGCTTTAAAAATTTGAAACATAAAATGCAGAATAAAAAAAAAAAAATACTACCTCCTAGTTTAAGATTATTTTGTTTCACTGGTTGGGGGAAGAGTAGTGGAGGGAGGAAAGGAAGAGCAAGAACACTAATTCCCAGTTTCTGAAAGGAGGAAGCACTATTTCCTAAGGCATAATCTGAATTAGACTCTATAGAGCAGGAAAGGCTGATGAAATATGCCTGTTGTCTCGTCTTTTCCTGTAATCATTTTAGGAGAGGATATGGTGTACAGAGGTAAGCACCAACTCTGATGAAGCAAATGAAATGAATGAGAAAACCATACTTCATCTAAACACTGCAAAGCAATGCTACCCCTCCTTAGCCTCTCATTGAAGACGCCTGCTGCATTAATGATTCATGGTGAACCATCAACTCAGTACAGTCACTCTGCAAGAACACCAAGGCTTTGCTTACACATAATTACTCAGAACTGAGTAGGAGGAAATCCCTGTCTCGGATCATGGGAGATAATGGAATTCCAACTAAGGATGCCTTGGCAAAGTAGAAGTACTTTCCCTTGGACCTTTGAAATCCTTAATGAGTTGAATCATGTCAAGTAACAAAATAAACAAGGATGAGAAACATCAGTTGGGTTTGGTCCAAAGTCTAGCCTGCTTAAGATTGGGCTTCCCCCATCATTGCTTAAACATTATACAGTTTTCTATCAGCCAAGCCTGTGGTTTCATTTCATTTTTTTTCCCTTAAATCAGATTTCAAAAGCTAGGCACTAGCTGATGGTAATTAGTAGGCATCGGTTGAAGTTTATTCTTGCTGTTCTTTCCAGGCATGCATAATTTTTGTGAAGAGAAAAGAAAATCCAATTATCCCCAAATCCAGCCAGTGTGGCTCATCTGCTCTTGTGTTAGATCTTTAGAAATGGTTCTTAACAATTGAAAGGAAGACATATGGTACTTGAGATCAGCATCTTGTAAACTTGTTTATAATATTAAGGGGAAAGAAAGCCCAGTCTTGTGACCATTTACATCCCTATTTACAAAAAATCTGACACAAGTAATATTGATCCTATAAAATCTGTGACACAGAGATTGCTCATATCGTAAGGAATTTATTGGTGATTGTATTTCTAAGTTCCCTCTTACATTTTAAAGGATTCCCTTAAAAATGCTTGACTTGAAAATTTCCAGGAACACTCACACAACTCAAACTACAAACATCTGATACAATATTGGGAGAACTCAGATTCTTCACATTAAGGAAGATAAGAATTTCTACCTAACTTGGCAAAAGTTGGGTCTATGCCAAAAGATTTCAGTAAATTATCTTACTATTGAAATGTTGGTTGATTTTGGAAACCTCATTGATCTTTGAGTCCCTGCAAATACTTTAATATTACAAAAGTAAATGATCTTTTGTGTAATAAAATATACCCCTTGTCATTTGGATTAAAATCGTTTAGGTCATATTTTCCTTCTATAAATATTTAGCTGTAAGGAATAAGTATGGCATTAAAGGCAAACCATACCCAAACAGCTTTTTATCAGTTTTTTTGCTCAAGAAAATTTTCTTATTGCAAGTGAAAACTAAAAAGAGAAACTAACGGGAAAAAAAATAAAGTTTACATTTTTAAATGAGCCATTATTGAACTCTTTTGAGAAAAATATTGTTCAACAACACTTTGGGTATATAATCATTTTCATTACCCACCTGGTTTCTGAATAGACATGCTGCTGTGTTCTGGTTACTTTATGTTATAGATATGCAGAAGGACAACTCCCAAGATGGCAAGACTTACTTTACCTCCAGAGAATTTGTTACTAAATGTGTCTCAAGACATCAATTATAGACAGAATATTCTCAGTTATACAAATGTTTTTCTTGTCTGGATGACAGTTTGATCATACCATGTTTCTGCTAAATAACCTCTAGTAGACTCTATAGGAGCAGAAAGGTGAATAAGGCATAATGTCTGTTTTGAGGAACTCATAGTTCAGGGTGGAATGTTAACAAATATATAAAACACCAATGTAGTAAGGGCATTTGAGATTTAATTAAGGAAAATATTTATTTAAGGGAATATCACAGCCAGAAGATGTAAGAGTTGATCGGAACTTTGAAGAATAAGTAGGAGTCTACCATAAAGATTTGAATTTTGTCTGGTTAGTTTATTAATGTGTATTATAGACCCTTAAATATATTTGTTAAATGGAAGAGATAACTAAATGCTAAGCTACTTTTTCTTTTGACACATTTGTCTTTCACAGTTTTTACAACAGCCTTTTGAAGTGCATAAGGCTATTAATGCTTTATGAATAAAATATAAGCCCAACGGAAGTTGATCCAGTGAGCTGAAGACCTGAAACCATATACATTCTTCTGACTCTAAGGCCTTTGTTCTTTCCACTCTGTCTTCCTATTCCTTCACCATTCTTTTGAAATTCCTCACTGCTCCTATCACAAAGTGGACTCGGAGCAGATATTCAGCAACAATTATTTATTGATAAAGAGAGGCGTATAGCTTTGATGGCAAAATTTTAATACACATTTACCAAACACTCCAACAGCCCCTAACCTGGGTCTTTATCCATCTTCAGTTGGCCCCTTGCCTTTTCTCTACTTTTATACTTCCTCAATCAGGACTAAACCACTTGCTCATGAGAAAACAGCAGCATGTAATCTTTAAGCAGCCAATAGTGCCCCGTGTTGATGTTCTCACCCCTGAGCTACTGTCAGTGGAGTGTCAAGAGGGGAGAAAGAGGAGAAGACAAGTCCAGAGCCCTCTAGGAACCTCACCAAAGCTACTTTATCTCTAAGACAAATAACCACTGATGATGCTGCAAGTTCTCTCTACAGACCTTTTGGTTGCCCCAGCCTACTTTCAGAGGTTCAAGGCCAAGGCTGGGATCCTAATTTCCATGAGTGCATTGATGTATCTCTTGAATTACTCTCTTCTAGAAGGAACTGAAAATCTTGTATTCACTGTCGAGGTTCCCTGGGTCCTTATACTTAAGCACATGCCAGGTAGTCTAGAGGCAAGTGGGATGGGGGAGGGTAGTGACTGGCAGAAATTCTCTGCCTTGAATTCTCACTTCCCTTTCAAAGATATTCCTAGAAATTCCATGGACCCTTTGTGCCTGGAGTGATGAAAGGACATTCCTGGGTGGGCTGGTGTATTTCACACAGTGTGTTCTCCATGAATGCGCTTTCCACGAATGACTCAAGCAAGGGTAAGCTGCATAGAATTTTGGTGCAGAGAAAGAAAAAGCTGTAGTCTACTTAAACATGCGTGTACTCTTTCTGTGCAGGCTGAGTAATGTCCTGGAGGTGACTAGTCCAAGGAGAAGCCAAAGAGTACGAGTCAGCCTAACTTTAAATGCCAACACAGATGAAATAAGCATGGGTAGGTGACTTAACTTCTTTGGGACTTATTTCCTAATCTGTGAAGCAGAAAAAATCATGCCCATTTCGTCCATTTGACTGTAGTGGTGCAAAAGATCATGTGCAAAACCAGGCTAACCATTATTTATTGAATGATTGGTGAAGGAAGAGTGAGTAAAAATACGGTCGTTAGAGAAGGTGCCGAAAGGAAAAAGAGATGTTCAACCCATGTTTAGTGTCTGGTGCCAAGGGTACGGTAGTAAACAGATAATGTTCTTGCCCTTAAGGGCTCACATGGTAATTTAGGAGACAGACACTAAATAATTAATTGCACATTTAATTATACAATTAAAATGGTGATAAGTACCACAAAAGAGAATTATGGTATTAAACGAATATGCAAGAATAGAAGATTTAGTCTAGTCCCAAAAAATGTGTTCTGTCTGGGAGTGGCACTTCAGTTGGATTACGAAAGATGAAAGGTAAAGGGTGAAGTAGCAAAGATGGGGGAGATGCTTTTTAGGAAGCGGTGATGCTGTATTCAAAGCTTTATGAGGCAGGAAGCACATGACAGGAATTTAGAATTGAAAGCAGGCCTTTGGGACTAGAATAACAATAACAAGAAAAACAAGAGGGTACAGAGTAATGGTTGCTAGAGAAGGCTGAGAGGTAGGTGGGAACCAGCTCATACAGGGCCTTGTAGGCCAAGGTAAGGATCTGGAATGTTTATCTTCAGAAAAATGGGAAGCCTTTACAAATGAACAGATCACAAACCATATATCTGATCAGGGGTTCATTTCCAAAATATATAAGGAACTCCTATAACTCAATAGTAAGAAAACTAAAAATTCAATTTAAAACGACTTTAAATAGATGTTTCTCCAAAGAAAACATACAAATAGCCAGTAGCTATATAAAAAGATGCTCACTGCCACTAGTTATCAGGGAAATGCAAATCAAAACCACTTCAAGAGCTATCACTTCACACCTGTTATGATGGCTATTATGGAAAAAACAACAGATAACCAGTGTTGGCAACGATGTGGACAAATGGGAATGCTTGCTCACTGTTGACAGGAGTGTAAAGTCGAGTGGCCGCTATGGAAACCAGTATGGGGGGTGCCTCAGAAAAAAAAAAAATCAAACTACCCTGTGATTCAGCAATCACTTCTGGATATTTATCCAAAAGAATTGAAATCAGAATCTTGAAGAGATATTAGCTCCCTCACACTCATTGCAGCTCTATTCATAATAGTCAAGGTGTGGAAACAACCTAACTGTTCATCAACGGACGGATGGATGAAGAAAATGTGGTCTATATGTATGACGGAATATTATTCAGCCTTATAAAAGAAGGGGGTCCTGCAATATGTGGCAACATGGACAAACCCTGATGACATTAGGCTAAGTGAAATAAACCAGTCACAGAAGGACAAATACTGAGTGATTCTACTTATATGGTGAATCTAAAACAGTCAAACAACCAAGAGTAGAGAACAGAATGGTGGGTGCCAGGGGGTAAGGGCAGGAGGAAATGGAAGTTGTCCTTCAATGGGTATCAAGTTTTAGTTATGCGAGGCGAATAAATTCTAAACATCAGCTGTACAAGAGTGTCTATATGGATGGTCCCCGATGTAGGATGGTTCCACTTACGGTTTTTCAACTTTATGATGGTGTGAAAGCGATACACATTCTTTGGATTTGGACCTTTTCCCAGGCTAGTGATTTGTGGAACGATCCTCTCACGATGCTGCTCAAGCCAAAGTTCTCAGTCAGCTAGGCGATCATGAGGGTAAACAGCCGATACACTTACAACCTTTCTGTCCCCACACAGCTATGCTGCTTTTCACTTTCAGTATTCAATAAAGTACTTGAGATATCCAATACTTTATTATAAATTAGTCTTTGAGTTAGACAATTTTGCCCAACCGTAAACGAAAGTCAATATTTTGAGCATGTTTAAGGTAGGTGAGGCTAAGCTGTGATGTTTGGGAGATTAGGTGTATTAAATGCATTTTCAATTTACAATGTGCTGTAACCCCATTGTAAGTCAAGGCTGATCTGTAGATAAGAGTACTGCATTGTACACTTACAAATCTCCTAAGAGGGTCAATCTCATGTTAAGTGTTCTTGCAGGGAGAGTCTTTAAAGGTTTCAGTAAGAATGTTAAGATCAGGTTTTGTTTTGCTTTAATGACAGTGAATGCACAGTGGAGAAGACATTACTGAGGTATAAGCGTGCATGAAGAGACACCAGGAAGGATATTTGAAAGCAGAGGCTCCTGTTCCTTCTTGCTGTGGCACGGGAGCCAAGGGGTCCCATTCTGGTGCCTTTTTTGGGCCTGCCCTCTCGAATAGAGTCTGAAATTTTTGTCCTGTCATACACATCCCATCAGACTTAACTTTCCTATATTCTATTCCTTCCAAGACTCTGTATAACAAAGGAAATGTGACGACTTCTCGATATGCTGCTGATGGACGGTAGGCTAAGCCAAGTAATATAGCTATATTCTAACAGTGCTGTCACTATTTTTTCTGATCATCACATACCGATTAAGCAAACATAATCTAATTATAGTGAAAGGTGAAAGATTTATACGATCTGAACAGAAATCAGAGTATTGAATATAATCTAATTATACAAACAAGTTAAAGATAAATAAATGGATGGCAGATAGATAGATAGATACATCATATCAATTAATTTACTTTTAGCTGTAAGAAACAGAAATCCCACATAAGAAGTCTTGAGGCAGTGTGGCTCCAGGCTGGTTAACTGTCCATTCATCATTTGAGGGGCCTGCTATTTCCTTTTTTTCCACTCTGCTGTCCTCAACATTTGGCAAGCTCTCTTGATGGCCATGAGCAGAATGTAGCACTCTTACAATAAACCCTATCAGTCCAGAGCCAGAAAAAGGATTTATCTCTTCCAGATGTATCTCTTTGAGAGATAAGAACCCATTCTCAGAAGCTCCCCCACCCCACCTGCTGCTGACTTTATCCATGTCTCAGGCTAAGTCATTCTCCGGGCGGGGCAGGGGAAGGGGAAAGATGAAATTATTCTGAATTTCAATTTATTAACTTAATTATCTTCAACTTCCTAAAATTCTCATCTTGGCATTGCAGTTGAAAGCAGGCCTTCCGGAACCAAGAGTCTCTGGTGAGTCCCTAGATACAATTAGGATCTATTATTAAGGAGAAAGGAGAACTGACTGTTGGAGGGCTGAGACATCAACAGTGTCTGTCTCACGTAAAAATTCAAGGTAAATCACAAAACAGTTGAGCGAATGAAGGATCTCAAAAGTGTGGTCTTCAGACCTGCAACATTAGCATCACTAGTGAGCATGTTGGAAATGATAGTTCTGCAGTCCTTTGCAGAATCCACTGAGTCAAAATGCCTGGCAGTGGGCCTAGAAATCTGTGTTTTTTAAAAGTTTACCATGTGATTGTGATGCACAGCAAAGTTTGAGAAGCTCAGTTCTAGAGTTAGAGAACATACTAGAAGGTTGATGACACCAAGCAAGGAGTTCAAAATATGAGGCTGGGGTGTGGGAGAGAGATCAGGTCTGGGAAACTGGGGACAGATCGATTAAAACACGGGCCTTGCCTCCTGGTTGCCAGAGTAAGAAAATAGGTAAAGAGAAGAAAATGCCTTGCAAAAACTACTAGGAGGAGACCATAATAAACGGGAGCCATGGGAACAGTGTCCACGCGTGAAAGAGTTTAAGTTTAGAATTGGAATTCTGGAATATAAATATGGAAATGAAGACCTAGAGTGGCCAGAAGACATGCTATTTTATAGATCCAGAATAACAATGATAGCCTCTTTCTCTGGACATTCTCAGAATGCTGATCAAAGAAGAACATTGATACAGTTGCAAACAGCCAGCAAATCGAAAGAGATTTATATTCTAAATGGCAAATACTTTTGCGAAGCAGAACTGTGGGGAAGGGGACCATTTTCTTGTATTGTCTTTATTTGTGGGAGTAAATGTGGAAGCCACATACCTGCTGATGTTCAAAGGAACATTCCAGTCTGGTTTTTAACAGGTTGGAGTGTTTGAAATATGAAGTGTAGGAAATACAGCACACTGTTACTGTCATGAATACTGTCCGAAGCAGGTCATATGGAAAAGGAATCCAAGGACTTCTGCTGCCTTGGCACATCCCAATGTCGTAACCACTGAATCTAACTACAAAAGACACGCTTCAGAGCACCTCAGGGAAAGGGACGGACAGTTCTCAGGGGGATGGTTAATCCTTACGAGGCCCAAGAGGAAAACCAGCTGGGCTTTACGTAGGAAGAATAATTATTTCCAAAACCGCCTTGGCTAGCCTCACCCTCATTCGAAAGGTACTGTACAAAATTGGAAATTACATTGTTGTTTTCTTTGGGTCTCTTCTTAACCGGTGTTCTCAAAATGTAGTGTGCATCAGAATCACCTGGAGGGCTTGAACAAAAGCACAGCCTCTGATTCAGTAGGTCTATTAAAAGGCCTGAGAATTTGGCGTTCGTAACAAGTTAGAAACGCTTAGTTCAGGATCACACACTGAAAACCACTTAAGTACCATGTAAGATTTTTGAAGTTAAGCTATTTTCTGGTATTTTCTACTTTTCCCGACAACCCCCCTACCTCCCATGAACACCATAAGACCTAGAAATTGCTTCATAGCCCAAGAA
Source organism: Eumetopias jubatus (assembly GCF_037043125.1). Lineage (NCBI taxonomy): Eukaryota > Metazoa > Chordata > Mammalia > Carnivora > Otariidae > Eumetopias > Eumetopias jubatus. The sequence goes on along the minus strand of NW_028274809.1, from coordinate 166,560,540 downwards.
CCCTGAGATGATCGGTGGCTGAAGGCAGCAGGTGTAACACCAGGCCTGTGCCCCCTCTTGCCCAAAACCCAGTACACTTCTAACCCTAGAAGAACAGAGAAGGAAAACCCACAGGCGTGACAATTCTTTTTTGTTTACCAGAGGAATGAGAGCTTCTTAAACTTCAAGCTAGAATGTAGATTATAGGCTAGGAAACAAAGAAGGAAAGAAAGACAAGCCATAACTGAAAATTACTTCATTGATACAAGTTTTAGAAAATAGCACTGTGAACTAACAGAGAAGATTGGATATATGAAGTCCTGGAAATTAAGTTGACCAATAATATGTAAGAATTGGAACAAGCCATGAGACATAAGTTTATCATGATTTTAAAAAGGATGCTCAATTTTACCAAAGATGGCTGAAGCTGGACTAAGTGAAAAATGGTGGCTAGGACATAAGTTACAGTCATTTTTTTATGTTATAACTCTGAAGCTTTTTATGTGGAAAAAAAAGCAGTTTAAGAACTATATGTGTGTGAAGATTAGAATTGCAGAGGAGCCATTTAAAAATGTCTATATATTTTTAAAGTAAAATTTTTTACTCCAAATATAAAAGACTAATATAGAATTTTTGGAAAATTTAGAAAATTTGACTAAAATTTAAAAATATTTATCCACAGTCTCACTGTATAAATACAAATATTAATATTATTCTATATTTTAATCTTTTTTCCAAGCATCACTTTTATATAACTTTGATACATAATTGATATAATTTTTGAAGTGCATCATTTCCTACATATTATGAGTGTTATAATATTAATACAAATAATTTATTAACATATTTAATGTCTACATACATACTCAGAGGGGAGATGTATCATACTTTGCTTACATTTCCTTTATTGTCAAATACTGTTTCCCCTTTCTCCCTCTATTCTAAGTAGTACTAACATGAGTACTGTTGTACATAAAACTTTCTCTGTATTTGATATAATTTTCTTTGGATAAATTCCCAGATTTACTTGTCTCAGGCTTAGAAATTTAAAAGACCCTTTCTACATATTGTCAAACTATTTTCCAAAGAGGCTGTTACATTTCCCTCTCCCATTTTCCAGTACTGAGTACCCTAAAATTTTTTTTTATCACTGCCAATTTGATAAGTAAAAAAATTATATGTTGTTTTAGTTCTAATTTGCATTTCATTGTTTACAAATGAATTAAATATTTTTCATGTTTGTTAGTGAGATATATTTTCTCTTGTATGAATTTCCTGCTGACATTTAATTCAGTTAACTTTTAAGGCAGATATTCATATTTATTCATGAGAAAATATGAGTATAGGTTTTCGAGAATAAAATAAAACCTGAAAACATAAAACACTTTAGTTGGTGTTAGAGAACCAAGTGTTATACACAGAATAACTCAGAGTTTTAAATTTTCATCTTTGAAGCTCAGATATCAGTACTGTATTTGAGAAAAATAATTTCAAAGTAAAACAATTGTCATATTAGGATAAGTAAAAGTCACTGCACTGAAATCTTTCTTAGCGTAAGCACAACATCAAAGAGGTGGCAGGTTTAAAGACTGTCACCCTCAAAAGGAAGAAATATGCTCAACATTAAATGGTGTAGGTTCTTTCCCTACACAAGTGTAAAGGGGTATAAGTGTAGAGTGGCAAAAATCCTAAATGACTGCTCCATTGTTTCCCAGATTCTTTACTGGCCCCTGGAATGAATACACTTATCAGTCCATAGTTGACCAAACATTGCCTGGAAGAAAGCAAGCTTGCTGATCATTAAGTTTTCAAATTTCCCTGCCTGGGGAGAGGTGACTGGAGGGTGTCAAAAAGGCCAACACAGCACCTGGATATAAACTGCATCTGGAAACCTCTTTTTTCAAGATTCATCTTTGGAGGACATACTTGGTTTTGGCCAATGGGGCCACTGATCTCTGGGGCTGTTGACAAAGGCCATAAATGTATGTCCATTATTCTTGTTCTGTCAACAGCCTTTGACATTTCTATTTGGCCCATCATACATCAGTCAGGGGGGATACGTGACTTCCTTTCCCTTAAGTTCAGAAACTCCAAATGTCTCAGAAATTGATTTTTTTTTTTTTTACAATTTAGTACTTTTGCTATTCTTCCTCAAGAAGTGTGACATAGTTAATGCTACATGTACATGCTTATGTTTCATGGGGTTTTTTCCCTGTTTAAGAAGATGCCATCATGATGTTCTATATAATATCCTGTTTGACTAATTTATATTAGAAGACATTCATATATTTTAGAAAAATGCAATTTTATTTTTTAAAAGATTTTATTTATTTATTTGACAGAGAGAGACACAGCAAGAGAGGGAACACAAGTGGGGGGAGTGGGAGAGGGAGAAGCAGGCTTCCCGCCGAGCAGGGAGCCCGATGCGGGGCTCGATCCCAGGACCCTGGGACATGACCTGAGCTGAAGGCAGATGCTTAAGGACTGAGCGACCCAGGTGCCCCTGAAAAATGCAATTGTAAACTAATTATGCACAACTTTAATGTTCATGCTTCTGAAATCTATTTTATTTGCATCAATTTACTTGTATTGATGTAAATATTCTCTTAGAAAAGTTACAGCAGTGTTAAGGAGAAAAAAATTACTTCATACAAAATACAAAGCCCAAACCCTTCTAACATTTAAGTGTCTCTGTTCAGTGTGTAAGTGTGTAGCTATCCTAACATTTCTGTCTCCCTTTCCTGAATGTCAAGGAGAGGGTATATAAATAAATGATAAATTCCCACTTCCTCGTATCTCCTTTGGCCACCTCTTCTACGAGCTTCTCCTGTACACTGTTGTCTCCAGGGAAATCTTAACAGCTTTGGTTTCCAAAAGCACATACCCTTAAAGAAGTAGTTCTCCACCAAGGGCAAAGACACCAGGGCCATTGGGCAAGGTCTGGAGAAAATTTTCCTTTTTCCCAACTGGAAATGCTACTGACATCTGATGAGCAAAACATCTTACGGTGAGCAGGACAGCCCCCACAACAATAAAATATCCAGTCCCAAATGCCCATGGTGCCAAAGTTAAGAAACCTAGCACTTGAGCGGTAGTGACAACTCTGTGTCAGGACAAGATAAACGGGAGGAAAAATTGTAAGACAGTTGACCTTTCCCCTGCTACAGTCTAGAAAATGATTCATTTGGGTAGGAAGGGAGACAGGACGGATGGGAAAGAGCAAGTGGGACACAGGTAGCCTTGGAATCCCAGAGAGAAATGCAGTCTCTCCACCTTCATTCGGTGCCTCCCAGGTTGGGGCCTCAGGAAGAAAGGGGATGGCTCTGTGTTTATAGCAGACGGGACTATAAAGAAACGCCTCCTATCTTGTGTGGGCCACTGACTGAAGACCAGATGAGATGATGGATAGCTTAACAGAGGCACCAGTGCTCAGGCACTTCTCTGATGCCCCCGGAACCTAGATACAACCTTGGAAAAGAGGGGTAGCCCAAACTGACCAACCAGGTAAGGGAGATTGAACAATGGAATAAATTTGAGGGTTTTTTGTTTTGTTTTGTTTTTTGTTTTGTTTTTTAAGTGTAAAATTTTCTCATCACACACTGTGGTCTGGGGTTAGTTTATGCTGCAAGTAGAAGTTCTGTTCTGAATTACCCAGATAAATTGTAAATATATTTATATGTCTATCTCAAATAATTCAATTAAGAGCAATCCTTTCTGTTTTGTTGCATTGAATTAGAACAGGTTATCACTAAACTTTCAACATGATATTAGTGTTTGATTCTGTAATCCCACCCCTTCTATCACCAAAAGTGTTTTAGAATTTTACTCTGTGTTTGTGTGTCAGTCCCAGTGACATAACTGAAGACAGTTTGGTGGGTTTAAACCTTGCTAACTTAGTATAAATTATCTAGTGGTTCAAACCCATTTCAAATGTTGAACTGCTATAATCTTAAGGAGACTTTAGTTTTCAAAAAAAAATTATCTGGTGTAAGAAGTATGGTTTTGGGGTATTTGATCTGGCTAGTCTTAAAAAAAAGAAAAGGGGCACCTGGGTGGCTCAGTCGTTAACTATCTGCCTTCAGCTCAGGTCATGATCCCCGCATCAGGCTCCCTGCTCCATGGGAAGCCTGCTTCTCCCTCTCCCACTCCCCCTGCTTGTGTTCCCTCTCTCACTGTGTCTCTCTCTGTCAAATAAATAAAATCTTTAAAAAAAAAAAAAAAAGAAAGAAAGAAAAGAAAATGCACGATTATGTAACACCCTGTCACAGACACCTCTGTTAGCTAAAGCTGGTATTATCTTTCAAGGTTGTCACAGTTCTATTGATTTGAGTCCCTACCCAGAAACCTAGAAAATTTACTCAACTATTCATCAAGAATTCTGGACACCATTATCAAAGGAAAAGGACACGTGTTGGCAGAGGACTCACCACCATCTGCTGCCAGCCCCGGCAACAATCCAATGTTTGTATACCAACCCTGAGCCAGAGGAAGGCTTTGTTCCTGTAGGACATCTACTACATTGTCCCCTCTGGGTGCAAGTTGCTCTTCTCCCCCTTCCAGGGGCCAATCTGTTTGTTTGCTTTCTCCAGATCATTTGGTGTCCTTATCTCTCACTGAAGACGAGATGTTAAGAAGAGAACCTGAAATTCTCTTCCTCAGGGAAAACAGTTGTTTATTAGGCATCCTTAATATTATATTCATCTGCCATCAAAGATAACTGACACTGACTCTACTTTGCTTCCAACAAACCTACATCTGGATTGGCTATCTGTCCTGAGAGCATCACAGTTTAGGACTGACTCTTCATTTACATTGATAATGCCTCTGTACTTCTTGAGACTCTGGAAACATTATACAAATTGAATAAATAAACACATCACCGTGATATAAAGTCATGCCATGGAGTCCAGAGATAACAAGTTCAACCAGAGCTCAGAGCTACTTAAAAGCATTTCTAATGCACAAATCAATCTCCTCTCCACTGATTATATTTTATCCTCCTACACAATCTGGAATTATTGGAAATGTGCCATATTTTCTTCTTTTATTGGGTTATCTAGAAGTTGCTTTACTGTTTATTCTGGAACCTCATTCCCATTTTTGACATGTGAAAGTGAAAGAGATTAAAGTGATTCCAGATCTGCATAGAACTTTATCTAGCATTACCCTTGACCCTTACTGAAATCTTTGACCCAGTTGGGAGTCACCATTATTTTACAAGGTGGTATCATTGTAAAATGCCATTCAAGAGGAAGAGCAAGCTAGGAAAGCCTTAAACAGAGGATCAGGAGAAATGCCATGACATGGAGGAGGAGATGTGTAAAGTGAGAGGCTTCACAATTGTCTCCATATCTTTTTTATGAAAGGTTATTACAATTAAGATACTTATATTATCCTTCTTCTATGAAGGAAACACCTGGGGGGTGGGGAAAAATCCAAATTTATTAGTAAGGGAAAACAGTACCAGTCAGAAAGATTGCAGGCAGCTTGATGCCGCGGAAGAATGGGATACAGAACCATCTTGGGAGCTATGTCTTCCTGGGCAGTTTTCGTGATGACTCCCTTCTTGGCAGTTGACAATCTCCTAGATTATCTCATAAGAAAGCTCCCCCGAATGAAACTTCCTTGTTCACTATCCCCTGGGCCTCGTCTGAGGTGGACATTGGAGAGGGTGTCTTTTTTGGACCTGCAGAGCTTTTGTACCCCATCTCTTGCTGGTACTGGTTTGAGGCCAAGCAAATGCTTTTGGGATTGAATAGAATTTTGAGTTTTTAGTAATATCATTTCTTCAAAACTCTAAGGGACTTCCAGTTTATTCGCTTCTGGTCAGTTGTATGTGTTAATAGCCATAGATAGAAATCTTGTGGAGTCAGAGTTTTTAAGACCAAACACACAGGTCTTTCACTTATTGCATCTGGGCTCTGCCCATCCCCCTTCTCTCATGTTTCAGGCTGGCTCTCTTAAAGCCGTTTGAAACAAAGAACTGGGGTGGGATACAACAGTCTTCATCTGATCTTTGCCACTGAGCTGGCTCCCATTGTCTGGCAGAGAACGCTGAACAGCAGATGCTTGGGAAAGGCTCAGAGGTACCATCTTATCTTCTGCTAAGTTTGCCCTATTTGCAGACTTTAGCTAGACCTGCCTCAGTATAGGGTACAAAAGCAATTTGCTTTTTCAATTCCATAAAGTCCAAACTACTGACTGTTTAGTGCTGCAGTTAGGAATATAAACTTTGAGCTCAGATTGCCTAGTTCAAATTAGGTTCTTCACTTGTAAGATGTGTAACGGGCAAGTTACTTAACTTCTTTGATTCTCATCTGTAAAATGGGTCTAAAAACACTGTGGACTTCATTGTATTGTTGGAGGCTTGAGTTACACAAAATATATAAAACACTAGAATGGTACCTGGCACATTGTAGGCACCATGTATGTGTAGTTAGTATTACTTACTAATAATTTAGGATTGCTAGACTCCTGGTCAACTTGTATCGCAGGATGCAGTTGGCTACCAGACTGATTAGCTCACACCTCAGTTTGTTTCTTTTGTAGACTCTGCTAAAGCAGCAAGAAGTAACAAACATAAGATAATATATCGAATCTTGCCTACCATCTCCCCTAATGCTATGGCCACAGCATGCACTCCGCTTTCTAAGATATCATAGTAACTGTTTCATCGAATGTGTTGTCTCAGCATAACAAGAGGGTTTTTTTTTGTTTTTTTGGCTTCCACTGTCTCAGCCATCAGCAACTACATTTTAGGTTTTGTCATGGCCAACACTCTACTTTGAGGCATCAAATTCAGTACTCATTAGGATTTATATTTGTCTGCTTACAATAGAGATCTTAAATACCTAAAGCATAAACATGCTGAATCTTCTTTTCTGTTTGCACTAAAGCCTGATTGCAGTAGTTTAAGGATGGCATGGTGATTCCATAGTCAGATCTGTAGCACCTGTTGCTTTGTTGCTTCCAGTTTTCCATGCCACCATTGCTAGAACGCTTCCTTCTCTTCACAGTTCAAGATGAATAACCAGCCATCACGACCACCTCCGAGCAGCAACAAGCAGGAAGATGGAAGATGTATTCCGGAAGTTGAACATGTGTTTTGGAAGTTGAATGCACATATCCAGAACTTGTCCCAAGGCCACACCTAGCAAGGGAAATTGAAATGTGTGGTGTTGCCTCTAGTGTATGTCAAACCCCCAAATCAGGCTTTGTGTTATCACAGGAAAGAGTGAGAACAAACCCTGTGGAGCCAAACAAAAGCCTCCACCACATTTACTGAAAATGGCTATTTCTCCAGCTTAACAGTGTCTATTAAAAAAAAAAAAAAAAAAAAAGCCTAACATGTTACCTATTCATTTATTTTCTATCTCTTTAGTCCCTACTACAAGAAAATGTAAAACCAATGCATACTTACCTATTCAATAATAAAGTAAAACCCAATAGCTTGTATCAAATGACAGTTCCATCCTGGAATAGCTTATGGTTTTCCCTTAAGATAAGATTGTGTTTCCTAAAATTGGAATTAACTTGCATTTGTATTTTTCGAAAATAAGGACCAAACTTATTGCCTGTTTGTATAACAATGGTTGACAGAGACTTATTTACAAAAACAAAACACCTATTTTAACCCCTATATGCTTCCTAAACTTGCAAACAGCAGAATTATATTTTTAGAAGGTTTGATGACCAAAATATGTGGGTTGAAATGAAAGACAGGATAGCCTACTATATTTGAACATTCACAGTGGGTACAAAAGACTGAACATCTTCCATTAATTTTTGTTTTCTTTTTGTCTTTCAGCTTATCTTCATGCAGCAAAGAGATAACTGAATAAGCAAAAAACCAATGTTTGGGGTTTTGTAACTGCCACAAAACTTCAAATTAAAAAAAAATGATAATGAGCTAAAGAAGAATAAGCAATATATAAATGGCTTGTTTTCTTTCTTCATTAACCAACATTGCTGTATCTGAACCTAAGCTTCTTTTTTTTTCTTCTTCTTCTTTTTTGGTTGGTTGGTTTTGTTTGGTTTTGTTTTGGGTGATGTTCAGCATTTTGTGTCCTGCTAGGAATTTTAATGAATGTAAAACAAAACACTGGTACCAAGCTGAGCCCAGTGGATGAATCAGGTAGGCGTGTGTATTCACAGCACTGATTACTGACAATTTTCTTGTGCCATTGTGGTCCAAATATTGGTCAATCAGACATGTCACCAGGGAGGCATATTTTTTAAAAGACCCTGCACATTTAAAAGAATATGTGTATTTCAGGGATGGAATTGAAGCAAAATTTGCAAGTCCACTAAGCAATTCTGAAACACTCTACAGAGTTCCTGGTTCAAAAGCAATAGAAGTGGTAGCAGGAACCAGCCTGAGACAGTGTCTGCTTTGGACAGTAACTCTTAGGCATGCCACTCAAGATAAAATGCTTCCCCGCAGCCATGAGGCATTACCTATTTCCTTTTGCAGTCGGTCTAGTACATAAATAGAGTAACAGCTAATTTATTTTTCCCCTTCATCTTCAGAATACTCATGTGGGCAACAGGTATCCCAGGTTTATTAGTGTAACACACTTGACAACAAAAAAAAAGGAATGCCTCTAAGTTCCCATGGGGCAGAAAAGAGACACGATCCATTTGGACTGCTTGGTACTTATTTATGTCCTACTTAACCTTGTCCAGAAAGGATTCAAGGCAATTTACTTAAACTTTGGGTTTAACTCACAGCCCCCACCCTTATCTTAAGGTGACTTCGATACCTCGGTAAATTTTTCCAGGTCTCAGTCTTGCAAAGCCTAAAACTGGGATAAACCCTCCTCAGCCTCTGCTTTTAAATTCTTCAAAGTTTCTCCAGGGTCCACCGTTAAGTTCTTTATAACAGGGTAGAGAAGCCTTTTGTGCCCTCACCTCTTCCTGCCCCCAAAGTTAACGTTTGCCCTGATGGCATATGACTTAGCCAGAAGCAATTTAATTAAACTACTTTTGGAAACATTTTAGTGGAAAGAAAGTCGATCCATGTGAAAATGAAGTTTAAATGATGACTAAATGGGGTTTTTAAGGCATTGGCTAATTGTGCATTGTTTTGCTATGCTTTGTGTGTCAATTTTTAGAACCATTAGTGTTTTTTAATTTATAATTCCTTTTGTCTTACACTGCCACACAAAAAAAATTTGGAATAGCATAAATGTCCATTGTATTCTTTGTGTTTGCCCTATTGTTTTGTTTTCTGCGGTAATAATTCATTGCCTTTTTTAATAATAAAAAAGTAAGAAAAAATGATGAAAGAAACTACCTTTTAATGACTGAGCTTATTGTATTTTAGGTACTGTGGCAAATTTTGGTTTCAAATGTCTGTTTTAATCCTTAATAATTTTGTGAAGCAGATGTTATGAATGCCATTTTACAAATGCAAAAATAAGAAATCAGAGATGCTAAGTTCAAATTCAAGGCCATATTGTGACTATTTCCAGAGGGTATTTGCACATAGCTCAACCCCATGATCCTATGTCGTCATTATACTTCTTGTGACTGATGGATATTTAGCTTATGCTTTCAACTATTACAAATTTAGGTTGTGGCTTTCAAACTATTAGTTCAAAATTTTAAAAAGCAAAATTAAAAAAAAAGCCATTTTACAAATCAGTAATCCTTCAAGCTAGGTGAGGGACTATTTCATAGTGTGCCAAAATGAGCAACCTTTGAGGGGGAAAAAAAAGTAACCAGAAACACTCATTTCAACAACAAAATAATTGAAAGTAAGTTGTTACGCTGATCAGCTTTTTAAGAAATTCATAATCATATTACTTTAGAAAAGACAAATTATCCAGAGTCCTGTGGCTCCCACAGGCACATATTGAGCACCCTCACCACTTTGGACCAAATACTCTCCATACACAGCCAACGATTATTTGGATCTTGATCTTGCCCACGCTCTGGAATTCTCTTTCCACTGCGTAGTAGTTCTTATTAATTCTTCAAGGTTCTGACTCTTCTCTCCCAATAGGCTTCCATTTCCACCCTGAAGATGAGTTAAGGTCAATTTCACGGTTCTCCCACAGCCAAAACACATAATAGCCAACACGGCAGATCAAATGGCCAAGCCGCTATGGCCTCGGCCAATCAAAACAGATCCAGCTATGCAGGAGTACCAGTGCACACCAGCTAAATATCTATTGCCAGAAAGATCATGTTGCATATATTTCTTTAATAGGTACCCAAGCTCCTTGATGACAGAGGCCATCTGATTTTTAATTTTATGTCACAGTGTCTATTGGCTATGCTGGAGCTGAATTAGGACAGCAAATGGAACTTAAACATATCCACCTCTTTCTTTGTTCTAAAATGCTCAGAAAACTCCTTACCTGTCACAGAATATGTAGCGATTCACAGCAACACTGGTCTGGTTACATGCCTGATTTCGCTGGAGTGCAGAAAATGTCATGCACAAGAGCATGGAACTCTTTCACTATTTGTGTTTGATATATGCAGACATATATGGTAAAAGAGGTATAGGTGAGGAGCAGCAGCCAGACTTCACTAAAAGACTGTGGGGAAAAAGCACCATGTTAACTCTGGCAGGCAGGGCCTGGCCCCTCAGCTTGGGCTACATTTGAAAGGGAATAGTAATTCCAGGTACGAGGGAGATGGCACATGGTCAGTTCCCCACTCAACATTCTCCAAACCAGTCCAGAATATCTACACCCCAGATGGAAGAAAGGTGTTTAAAAAATAAAATTAGGATATCACCAGGGGCCCAAACATTTCTCTATGGGACTGACCCTTCCCTAGTAAAAGGCACTGATGTGAGAAAGGTAGACATGTCTTCCAATGTGGGGACAGAGAGTGTCACCAAAATTCAAAGTCAGATACCTAAGTGTTCCAGGAGAGTGTGGGATTCCCATTTCCCAAGATTGCAGACAGACAGGACATCTTCATCATGGGGATGTTACATTATATTTCTACAGCTGTCCTAACAAATTACCACAAACTTTGTGGCTTTAAACAACACATATTTGTGATCCTACAGTTCTGTAGGTCAGAAGTCTGACATGAGTCTTACCATGCTAAAATTAAGGTGTCAGGGGGGCTGTGTTCCTGCTGAAGACTCTAGTCGATTATCTGTTACTTTGCCTTTTCTAGCTTTTAGAGGCTACCCACATACCTTGGATGGTCACCCCTTCTAAAGCCAGCCATGATGGGTCAAATCCTTCTTACATTCTGACCTTCCCTTTTGCCTCCCTCTTCCATTTAAGGACCCTTGTGATTATATTAGGTCCACCTGGATAATCCAGAATAATCTTGTTATTTTAAGGTCACTTGATTAGCAAGCTTAATTCCATCTGCAACCTAAATTTCTTTTCGCCATGCAACATAACATATTCATAGGTTCTGGAGGATTAGATCATGGACATCTGGGGGGAGGGAGCTATTATCCTGTCTACCACACGTGACTAACCACCAAATGGTACCGACCAAAAATACAACAGCAATAACACTTCGGAGTAGAGATACACGGATGGGCCTTTTCCAATCATGGGCTCAGAGTTCAAAGAGGAAAATTCCCAACTTAGGTTACTTAACACAAAACAAAATTCAGTTAGTCTACAGCATATGGTCTACAGTGATTCATAATTACTCAAGTTAAATAACTGACTTCAAATTAGCTTTGCTTTATTAAACTAATTTTATAAGTAGCTCCTTAAGAACCAAAAACTGGATTAAGATTTGCCAGTGATCACAACCATGAAAAGGGAGGCAGTTCCTTGGGTTCAGTATGAGATCCTGACCAAGCCACCTATCAATACTTAAATTTACAATTACCCAATCTTTTTCTATCTCCCAAGAATGTTGCAGAGAGAAATTATAACCAACATGGTTGCTTCTAATTATAATAAAATATTAAAGTTAAAATTGAGAAGAAGGCACAATTAAGTGTTTATGGGGCTAAATTTCCCTTTCCAGTTTTAAAAGAACCCAGTTTTCTACATTTAGGTTTAAATATGTTGCCTTAATTCAACCCAAACCAACCAGATTGCCTAGTAGTCAACTTTGGGCAATCTCCTTTGAGAACATTTAAATTAACATGTCAAGTATTTCCATATAAAATCAATGGTGCTTAAAACAATTTGTGGTCAAAAGAATTTTGGGTGGCTCAGTTAGTTAAGCATCTGCCTTCGGCTCAGATCATGATCCCACCATCCTGGGTTGGAGCCCTGCATCGGACTCCCTGCTCAGTGGAGACCCTGTTTCTCCCTCTGCCTGCAGCTCCCCCAGCTTGTGCTTTCTCTCTCTGTCAAATAAATAAATAAAATCTTAAAAAAAAAAGAATTTTGGATATTGCTTCTATTTATCTTCTCTCTACTATTGTTAATAAAATCTGCATATTTGTTTAATGTATTTGTTTGGGGTTCACTCGTGGTAGAAGTTAGGAACATAGAGATAAAGAAGTCAATGCCTCCTTCCCTCTGCTGTATGTCAGTAAGTGAAGGTAACAGGTGTGGTACCTAAAGAAAGGCAGAGTAAGGAAGTTGACAGGTCGTGTAATGAAAGTTGATCGTGGACGTGCAGCTGGGCATGATCATCTAGGTCACAATGCAAGCAAACTGTGTGCCGCTGGTGGTGAGATAGAGATTCAGAGGAAGGGTTGAGAGGCAGACAGGAGAAAGGGGGGGTTGGTCAGAGATGCCTCAGAGGTATAGTATCATTGGGATCAAGAGCATGAGCTTTATACTGAAGTAGACCCAGGTTGTTTGAAATCCTATGCCTGCCAAGTCATGATATCTCTGTACATCTCAGTGTCCTCTTCCTTTAAAATAGGAACACTAACAGTAATTCCTCATGGATTTATTGTAAGGAACAATGAAAAAATGCACATACAGTGTTTAACACGGTACCTAGCGCTGAGCAAATCTTCAATGACAATTGGCTGCCTTTAAAAAAGATTGTCAATATAGGGGAAAGAGGTGGAGAAGAGGGAGAAGAGGAAGAAAAAGAAGGAAAACAGAGGACAGGGAAGGAGGAAGGGAGGGGTGGGATATTCAGGGGCATGTGTCCCAGATGAGATAGCTCAGGGTAAGCCACAGGGCTGTGGTCCCTGAGCAAAGCTTCAGGCATCAGGAAAAAATAAACCAAAGAGGAAAGAGAGTGCCAGCCTCATATGGAGAACTGAGTTAATACTAAGAGGAAAACCAAGGACACTGCGTCCATTTAAAGCTCTAAAATAAATCAAGCCCCAAAATGCCAGGGAGAACAGTGACCTGGAGAAACCTCCAAAACGCCCGCGAGCCCCAGGCAGACATCAGACAGGCATCAAGGCGAATTTGAGAGTAACTCGTGAACCCAGGGTGTCTCCTGGAGCACAAACCCTTCAAGCAAGAGAGGGACAATCTGAGGGACTGTGGATGCTTAAATATTGTTTGGATTGTGCCCTTTGGTTTGGGAATCTGAGCAAGACTCACTTTGCAGGAAGCAATCACAGGGACACAGTAATAACAGTCCTAGGAGAATGAGATAACCCCTCAAGGAGCTCACAATAGAATGTGGAAAAGATGAACACACAAACAAAAACTATTTACAGTGGTGCAAACCATAAGAGAAGCATGTGCCAAGTGTTTGAGAGAGAAGCATGATCAGTTCTGCCTGGGAGAGACAGGGAAGACTCGCAAGAGTATCAAACTCTGGAGTCAGACTTTAGACGATAAATTCACCAAGAGAGGAGAGGGAAGGGACATTCTGAGCAGGGGGACAGCATGCAAAGTCCTGCAGATATGAAAGTGGACGGCAACTCTGGGACACCAGATGTGGTGGTTATAACGTCAAGGGTATATATATACATCAATAGGCGAGAAGAAGAAAAGAAAAGGAGATGGGAATGAAAGGAAAGACTTGGCTGTTTTGTGATGTGTTCTCATTTATCTTGTGTATCAATAAATCAGTTTTTAGAAATGTATTGTTCAGTGTGTAACAGGTCATGATAATTATACGATCTTGTATATATTTATAGGCATATATTAATTTACTGTTTACAGAGAATGTCCATCTTATTTAATTCTCACAGCAGAACAGGAAGATAGGTTTTGTCATCCCTGGCTCTGCAAATGAGGACAAAGTCTCAAAGGACATTAAGTTGTATGCCCGGGTGGCTGCGCTTTGACTGGAACCAGCTGCCTCAGTATTCATTCATATTCAGCAAACATGTACTGAGTTCCCACTCTACTGCCAAGTGCTCTGATAGATGCTGGGAATACAAAGAATGCTCAAATGAATACACAGAAAGAAGGGGGAAAGTAATACATAAGCAATGAATTAAAAGAAAATGAAGTAAAACTTACTATAAGGGTGTGCCTGAGATCGTTACTCAGAATACACACAGAGGAGCAAAGCAAGAGCTGCCCCAAATCAGTGCCACCTGAACTGTGAGTGGGTGTGGAGGGGGTGGAAGAGGGGAAGGCAGGCATGGGAACTGCATGTGCAAAGCCACGGAAACTCTAGAGAGGATTACATGAAACCAAAGCTTGAGACGTTCAGGGAGGATGGTCTTGGGTTGCAGATGGAAGACCTAGGAGCCAGGTGAAAAATAGTCTTTGCTGTCCATGCTCAGGGGTTTGAAGTTACATGCTGTAAGTGAATGGGATCCACTGGAGGATTTGAATTTTGTGAGCAACAAGATCAGATTTGTTCTTCGGAAAGCACACTGTGGCAGCAGTTCCGTGGGTGGAATGGAACGGAAAGTGGTTACCCTGGCGACGGGCAGACCCATTAGGAAGCTATGACAATAATCCAGGAGAAAGAAAATGAGGATAATGGTGGGAGGAGGAATGAGCAAGGTTCAAAGACATTTTTGACAGTAGAACTGATGGTCAGGAGAGATGCACTGGACGTAAATGCTGAAACAAAAGGAAGAATCAAGAATGATGGCCAAATTTTTGGCGTGGACATCTAGGTAGATAGTAAATCATTAATCAAGATGTAGAATACCAAAGGAGTCGCAGATTTTGTGGAGAATATTATGAGTACATATGGGATGAGGTGCATTTGAGGGGCCTCTGGGACTTCTAGGTGAATATATCATGCATGATTAATATATTTGGAATTCAGAAGAGACAATATATCTAAAGATAAAGATTTAAGAGTAATTGTGAAATACTTTGTCATTGAGGTTCTGACAATCTCCAAAACTACGAGATCTGGGTACTATTGCTTCTACCCAATTCATTTGCACCATCTCTGAACGAGGTACTAGCTCAAGCTTTGTTCCAAAGTACAAATTAGCATAGCAGCTCAGTAAACAATGTCTCTGAGCTTCTGGAAAGAAAGATGTTCAGTCACCATAAGGCTCAGAATTAATGAAAAGTCACACAAATAATAGCTCTATTCTCCAGTTGCTTTTGAACCTCAAATCACTCTTTGGCAACAAGGTAAGATTTTACAGAAACTGCTGAAAAGATCTTCTGGTAAATAGGGCAGCAAAAAGAGTTTGTTTTTTAATATTTGTTCTAAACAATATATGTGGTTATATCTGGAAATTGCTAGTTCACATTCCTGACCTGAATTCCTTTTCTAATTGGAAAGTCAATTTTGATTTTGATTATAGGGTATGATTTCCTTAGAAAAATCTCCTGTGAAATTAGTTCCTTCTCATTATGTTTTTTTTTTTTTTTAACCAGATAAAATTACAAGAATCAAATGATATGTGCTATGTAATGGATGCAGTTTGCCCATACTTTAGTCAGAAAAGAGTTCTTGGAGGGAAAATATTTTTGCTCAGTTGCGGACAAACACCAACAACATCAATTGAAAAACCAATGAAATTGTTATTTCTTTCAGGTTGGTTAGAAATGATTATAACCTTAGGTCAGAGTATTATTGTCATTAATGCTTGGAAAAACACTAAAAATCAACAATTCATCTCCAAATTGTGATAGATATGAAACAATCCCATTACTTTTCCCTTCCCATCCCATACTTCCTAATTTGGGTCACAATTAGGGAAGAGAAGGGGATTCATTTGTTATAGCATATGGTTTGTCACCAGCAATCCTCTCTGAAGTGTTTGAGAGGAAAGAAGGAAACAGGTGCTTGGCATATTTAATCTTCTCAAAGTTTTGACAGTAATCCTGTTCTGGGGATACACAGAGCTAATAAATTCAAAACCATTGAAACAATAATAGTAAAACTATTACAGAGTGATTATGACATGATAAATGTTCCATAAGTTTTTGAAAATATTATTACTGATTAGATAGATCTCCATTTTTTTACCTGAGGAATCTCATACTCAGGAAGGTTTCATATTTATCCAAAGTGGTGTAGCTAGTAAGGGATGGGTTCTGGTTTGGAACTGTTTTGCCAGGCTCCAGAGCTTACGCCTATTCCATTATTCTATACTGCCACTTAGTGACAAGTACATTTAGCCCCTATTGAAAATAATAGTCCCATCTAGTATATTCTCATGGAGATACTACTGAAATTGGTATATAAAAAATCCTGGCTTCTAGCCCTTTAGAGCTGATTTCAAATAATCTTTCAACCCTCCTGTGCCTTAGTTTTCTCATTTGGAAAAGAGAGATGTCGTGACTGCCCTTCTGTGCCAATATACTATGCAATATAGTAAATCTATATTACAGTTTTTCTATTATAGCTTTCATTCACATTATCTCATTTGGTCTCAAAAGGGAGCTAATAAGACCTAATAGAAAGCACACTGAATTTCCAGTTTCACAAACTTGGAGACAGTAAGTGAATAAAATGCTCCGAGTCTCCGTTTTTTCACTTATAAAACTAGAGGTGAATTAATATTCTCTCTGGGTCTTTTAGCAATCTTATAAAATGGTGTTGTGTAGGGATTATTCCTAAATTTAGATGTGGAAAAAGGCCCGGGGAAGATCAATGATTTCCCCTAAGAATGTCTAATGAATACATTATGAAATCCTAGGACCTGGTGTTTTTGACTCCTAATGTAAGTCCCTTTGTCCTCTATTGAGCTACATATTTATTCTGATGGGCAAAGAAACATTAATGATATTTAATATGAGTGATAATCCAACTCATCAGATGATTGCTTTTGCTTTTAGGTAGACTGATAAACTTCAAAGTAATTAGCATCTATAACTGCTAAGCTGAGCTCTGAGTGACATTGGTGACCTGCCCAAAGAAACAGTTGGGCACCAGGCTTTGTGAGTTGCTCTTCTTCAGCAAGCTTCGCTTTAAAACACCCAAGTCCACCCTGCCTGTACTGAACTGCCCTCTTGAACCAAGTAACAAACAAGTGTCATCTTTCTCTCAAATTGGCTGCACTGCTGTGATATCAGTTATCACCTGATATCCCAAAAGGCAATTGCGATCTCTGGCATCAAGGCGTCGGCAACCCATTCGAAGAAAATGAAGTTTGGTGTTAAGCATCTGGTAGTTTCTATTGTAGCTGGAATGAACAGAAGCGTCCTTAAATCACCTGGAAGACTAGCGAATACTCTATAATGTTACTCAATATTTAAATTGTGTGAGAAGTCACAAAACCTCAGGTTTCACAAAAGCAGAGTTTCAATTATCAAAGCTGGCAGGACCTTGGGAATCATTGAATTCAACCCCTCTATTTTATAAATGAAGATGCTTGTCACATTTGTCTGGGCAAGGGAAAAAGGGATTGGAGCTAGAGTCTTCATTAGCTAGTTTGTTTTAGGGAACTATAGAAGGTAAATGGATGCTGGACAGACACCAACCATATGAGAGACATCCTGCATTTTCTAAATATGTTGATGTTCCTCCATATAAATCCAAACTATTTTGGTATTGCTTCATTAGCAAGTATTCCAACTTAGAAAGGCTGGAAACCAATTGAGAGGTAGTAAAATGCAGCAGCCCCTCCTTTCCTTTCTCCCTCTAACTCTATCCTCATCAGGTGCTTCTCTGATATAATCTTCACCCAGTTGTAATCGACGATGGCCTTCCCGAGGCATCATTTCTCTTCCGAAAACAGTCCAACAAGGCAACTCCCAGCCTACCTGCTGTAGACAGTTTGTGTAAAATTCACAGGCTGAAATCCTACCCCCCCCCAAGGTGATGCTATTAGGAGGTGGGGCTTTTGGGAGTGAGAATGAAGCCCTCATGAATGGAATTAGTGCCCTGATGGAAGAGAACCCAGAGAGCTCTCTCACCCCTTCTGTCACGTGGGGCACACAGAGAGAAGACAGCCATCTAGGAGCCAGGAAGTGGGCTCTCACCAGACACCAAATCTGCCGGTGCCTTGATTTTGGATTTACCAGCCTCCAGAAATGTGAGAAATAAATGTATGCTCTGTAAGCCATCCATTCTGTGGAATTTGTTACAGCAACCTGAGCAGACTAAGGCACTACCCAGGTTTTTCTAATAATGTTTTCTCCCCTCCCTCCACCCTGACAATACATCAGTTGCCCTGGGTCACTATCACCAGGCTGCTTTTGACTTAAATAATGGCAAGAATGCAAGGGCTTTTGGAGCAATTAATATACATGCTATTGGATCTGTTTCAAATACAGGGTAGCAATTATCCTAGAGAATGAAATGGTACAATCATCGAAGGCTTTTCTCTAGGCCATGCCTATCTCCAGCTCAGAAGCCTTCTCCGTCCAGCTATACTTAATCACCCTGGGTGTGCATTGCTCCCACGGTGGTCTTCCACTAACAGTTCCAACTAGATGAAAGATGATGGGAAGGGACACACTGCTAGTCCAGGGAGTCAGTCTTCCAGAATGAAGAAAAAGAAAGTGGCTCTGATATGACTACTTAAGAAAGACCTAAAGTTGTTTGCTGTGGCTAGGAGAATATGATTTTCCTGAGTGATGTGTTGAACCAGTCTTATTACTCTGTACTCTCAATATATATATGGCCAGGACATAATTCCTCTCCCAGCCCCAGGACAAGCTGGTGGGATAGCCTAATTCTCTCTCCCTCCTTCCACCCTTCAAACTGTAAGATATTATTTTTGTGTCTCTTTTCTTTTTCAAGGCTGCCCTTGATGCTCAACATACCCTGAGCTCACCTGGATAAAATCATGGGTTAGGAGAAGGCACTCAGAGAATCAGTGCCCTGAGTCCAGGGCCTCGAGGGCAGGGCCACGCTGCAAAGCTTAATAAGGAAAGAGTCATCTGATATAAATAATTTAAGAGACAGAATTCACAGGAGTCTGAATAGAAAGTGAAAAGGTAAGCATGCTGCTTCTCAGGGAACGCATAAAACATTGGCATGAAAAGTCTTATTTTCTGGTTAATGAATTAAAGAAATAATCACAAATGGGACATAGATCCAAGTGACCACATCATAATTCACTCATTTGTGCATGATGAATAAATCACCTGTTTTGTGATTGAGACATTCCTAAAAGTGACATTAAAGTACTGAAAATTTTTAGGGATTGATTCTAGAGAAAGATGATGCTACTGAGCCACCAATAATAATGTTTTCAGCAGCAAGAAAAGATTTGCAGTGTAACAAATGAGAACTATTTGAAAGTGCTGACCTATATCTATGAATCAGAGAACATCCCATGGAAGTTTTAGCTTCACCAGTAGGAGTTTTCAACCATCATCTCTGACACAGCAATTCCCATACTGTTACACACAAGAAGGAATACACAAGTTTGATGAAACTCAAAAATAACTAGTGTTTCTTCTTCCACCTTCCACCTCCCCCCACCATAAAAGCCAGTTTTGCTATGGCAATCCTTCAAAAAACAAGGAAACAAACAAAAACTACAATTGCATAAGAGATAAAATCAGATATTGAAATACCACACACACATACAACCTATTGTATTAAGACACACAAAGAAAAGGGAAATATTATGATTTTTATGATTCAAAAATAATCTCAATATTTCTAGATTGCCATTCTCTAGATAATAATAAGCTGAACAAATGTGATATAAGCAGAAGTGAAATGTATTTTACTACTAAAATCTTAACTGTGGGGGAGGTAAACTGCTTTTGGCTATGAGAAAATATCTTCTATCAGGCTCATCCTTCACAAAGGACAACTACAAACTCTGTATTTTTTTTTTTAAAAGAAGAAAAACGCTAAATGTTATGAAAGGAAACCAATGCAGCCAGGACTTGAAGATTCTAGATCCTGAATCCTTGAAGATTGAGCCTTGATTGCATAGAGAAGGGAAATACTTTGAGGTGAGCCCCACAAGCCCTCGGGGAATAAGCTGGTTTTGGCACAGAGCATAGAAACAAAACAGAAAACAGTGGCAGAGTGTTTATAGTGCTCTCACTGCACTGTAAAGATAAAAATCAAAGTTTTAATTGAGGAAATTGGAAAATATTTGGAAATGAGTGGCAGGTATACAATGTAGGAAGAGTAGTACTTAAAAGGGAAATTTTAAAGCCTTAAATACATTCACTAGAAGAGGAGAAAAAAGCTAAAAATCACATACATTAAAATATATTAAAAGGAGATAATGAACTTTATATTAATTAATTTCATAAGTTAAATTCATTGAAAAAACAATTTATCAAAATTGATACAAATAAAGAAACAAAAAAATCAGAATGATGCTATTATCTATGAAAGAGATTGATTTCAAAATTAAAAATCTTCCCTGGGGCACCTGGGTGGCACAGTTGGTTTAAGCATCTGACTCTTGGTTTCAGTTCAGGTCATGATATTAGGAGCCTGACATCAGGCTCCATGCTCAGCGGAGTCTGCTTAAGATTCTTTCTCCCTCTCTCTCTGCTCCTCCCCACCACTCTCTCTCTCTTTCTCTCAAATAAATAAATCTCTAGAAAATATGAAAAACCTTCCCAAAAAGAAAACTCTGGGCACAGATGCCTCAAAAGAGAACCATTCTAAATACTTTAGGAAGAAATAATTTCAATCCTACACAAGCTTTTTTTATAGTCTAGATAGAGGGGATGTATTTCCCAACTCATATGAGGTCACTGTAAACCTGACAGAAACACCTGACAAAGACATAAAAAAAAAAAAAGGAAAATTATAGATCTTTGTGAACAGAGTCACAAACATACTAAATAGTATCAAATTAAACCCAACAATATGGGAAAACATAATACATCCCCACAAAACTGGGATTAAACCAAGAGAGTCAAATTGATGTATCACTCAAAAATCAATCACTGTCATCCACTATACTAACAGATATAAGAAAATAAGCATGTAGCCCCTTTAATAAATGTAAAAAAATAAATGAAAACATTTACAACCATTCATGATTGAGACAAAACAACATAACAAATGCCTCTTAGCAACATATAAGTAGGAGGAAATTTCTTTATATAATAAAGAGTATCTTCAAAGAAAACTTATGGCAAATATAATACTTAATGCAATGCTGAAAAATTTCTTTCTGAGATAAGGATATATCTATCAAGAGATAAGGATAGCCCTATTGCCATTTCCATTTACAAGTTTCTTGGAAATCCTGCCAATGCAACAAGGCAAGAAAAAGAGATAAAATATATATGCATTGACAACGAGACATGAGAATATACATAGAAAATCCAAAAGATAAACCATTAGAATCAATAATTGAATTTATCAAAGTCAGTACATACAAAATCAATATACAGAAGTAAATTATACTGATAAAAGACCAATAATTTCAAAAATAAAATTAAAAACAATACAATGTTATTTACAATAATATCAAAAAATTACATATACAGGACTACATCTAACAATAGTGTGTAGGAGGGAAAACTAAAAAACATTATTGAAAGAAATTTTAAAAGATCTAAATCAACATTGCATACACTACGTCCATGAATTAGACAATAATGTAAGACAAGTCATTTCTCAGTTTGATCTGTAAATTCCATGCACTCCTAGTCAAAATCTTAACAGGTATTTTTGTGGCGTTTAAGAAGCTGATTTACATCAATGTGGACATGTTGAAGACCAAGAATAGCCATGATGACCTTGAAGAAGAAAAGCAAAGTTCGAAGACCTACAACACCAGATATTCAAATTTATTTACACCTATTGCAGTTAAATTTATTATTGATTAGGGGTGCCTGGGTGGCTCAGTCGTTAAGCGTCTGCCTTCGGCTCAGGTCATGATCCCAGGGTCCTGGGATCGAGCCCCGCGTCAGGCTCCCTGCTCGGCCTGAAGCCTGCTTCTCCCTCTCCCACTTGCCCTGCTTGTGTTCCCTCTCTCACTGTTCCTCTCTCTGTCAAATAAATAAATAAATAAAATCTTTCAAAAATAATTTATTATTGATTAAAGGATAGATGATAAATTTATTGAAAACATTCCAGAAATATTTGAGAAACAAACCCACATATATACAAATACTTCATTGATGAGAAAGGTGTTCTCAAGAGCAGTGGAAATGACAGTTTCCTTTGACTTTCTTTCACCAATAAGTGATACCGTGTGAATTGGAAAAAGAATAAAAGTAAACCTTAAATCCCACCTCACTATCTTACATACAAAAATGAATTACAGATGGAACAGATTTCAACCTGAAAAGTAAAACAATACATTTTCTGGATAATAATATAAGAGAATATATTCATGAGCTTAGAACAGGCAGAGATCTTTTAAACAGAACACAAAAAATCTACCTATAAGAAAATGGTAAGTTGGAACTCATTAATTTAAGAACAGCTGAACCACTGATGCTAGTCCCTCCCATGTTTTAGAAGAAGCTAGAATATCCAACTTCAAAAAATCATAACATCTAAAACTTTAAAAAACCAACATAAGGGTAAATTAACCATATCTAATTAGCAAAAAATCTTGTGGTCTAAAACAAAAGAAAACAAAAAGACATTAACCATATCAACAACATGGATTCCCTTAATAGAGATGCAAGAGATAATTACTTGGTTATAATTCAGTTAATACTGATTCCCATGATGCAGGAATAGGCAAAGAATTAAGTATGTTCCACAGAAAGCATTTTAAAATTCAAAAGTGGTTTAAAATAAAGTTAATCAAAATGTCTGTGAACATCTGGCTTCATTATTTTTGGTTAAGCTTTTCTGAAGTGCAGTTTTTTTTTTTTTAAGATTTTATTTATTTATTTGACACAGAGAGAGAGAGAGAGAGAGTGAGCACAAGCAGGGGGAGTGGCAGGCAGAGGGAGAAGCAGGCTCCCCACAGAGCAGAGGGAGCCCGATGCAGGGCTCGATCCCAGGACTCCAGGATCATGACCTGAGCCGAAGGCAGTTGCTTAACCAACTGAGCCACCCAGGAACCCCCCGAAGTGCAGTTTTGACAGCCGCAAAAAAGGGGAACCAAGTAAACACTGAAAGACCATCAGGGAAAAAGCAAGAGAGTGTATGAAACCGGCAGAGATTCCACCTCAGAGAACAAAGGCCGGAGGAATGTATTCTGCATTCATGATAGAAGTTTGACGTAAAGCTCTATCTCATATCATGACCTGTATCTAATAGATCATGTTATTAAACTGTGTGTGTGGATGGGGGGAGAGAAGGGAGATCTAATTCCAAGAATAAGAATAGAATAAGAATCATACCCCACCATCCAGAGGCAGTAGTGATTCAAGTCCATAAGTACAAATAAATTAGGTCCAAAAGTGAGACTGCCTAATTTTAAAAAAGAAAAACAAGCAATCAGCGTGGCGCGTGCACGCGCACACACACACACACACACACACACACACACACACACACACACACAAATCCTCCAAAGTCTTCATGTCCTGTCATTATAAAGCAAAAAGACTGAGCTCTAAAATGTTGCGTCCAGCAAGCAGGACTGGCTCCAAAACTTGTGGTGCCCTGTGCAAAAATGAAAATGCAGGGTTCCTTGTTCAAAAATTATTAACATTTTCCATGCTCAGCAACAGCAGAGCTTTATTTAAAATTTACTTAGAGAGAGCATGCGAGAGAGATCACAAGCAGATGGGAGGGGTAGAGGGAGAAGCAGGCTCCCCACTGAGCAGAGAGCAGGATGTGGGACTCGATCCCAGCACCCTGGGATCAGGGCCTGATCCAAAGGCAGGAGCTTACCCGACTGAGCCACCCAGGCGCCCAACAGCAGAGCTTTAAACCAAAGCAGGGCCCTTCTGGGTACTGGGCCCCGAGAGACTGCCCCATGAAGCTGACCCTGTTAGCTAGCAAAGACTGCAGACAAAAATCTCGGTTTTCTTTCACATTTGCCTACAAGGAAAACCACACCATCAGCAGTGTTGTCAGTGACTAAAGAGAACTAGGGTGTGAAGTTTTGGATTGGATGTATTTTTCATAGGTTAAACGGGATAATATCCTCACACTGAGTCTTAATGTGCTTTTATTCTGAAACTGATAGCTTGCTGATTCAAGGCTGCGATTTTCAGAATAGATTCCCATTTCTGTTTCCAGTCTTGTGTTCTTAGTCTGCCCAGAAAGAAAGCATTGTGTGTGTGATGATTTTTTTTTCACGCCCCAGTAAGCTTTCAAATTGGGCCAATCAGAAATGATGCATGTGCACATAATATCTAGCTTGCTTTAATTCCATCAATTAATATAAGAGAGACTATTTAGAATATTTAATACAAAGAACAAAAGAATGCCATTACATGAAAAATGTAAGAACTAGTTTCAATTGTGTGCTATTCCATCCTGCTTTATCCAGGCACTTTATCTGCATGGATTTCATCCAGGAGATAAATCTTTCAATCAGAATTTTTTTGTGAGTGGTAGTCTGTGTCCTGTCAGGTTGTATATCAAAACTGCAGGTGAATTTTCTCCTCTTGATTCTGCTAAACTGTAAAAGGGCTGGCAAAACAAGAAATCTTCAATGTTTTAAATTCATTCTACACATTGAAAAAATGGTAATATTTTTTCCTGCTAAACACAAAAGATCTGTCTTCTGATACATGGCAGGAGCACTAAAGACAGGACAAAGCAGCGATCTTTGTTTTATCCAAAGGACATAAAATATACATTTAAAGTTACATTCAGGGTAAGTTTGCTATTTCTTAACCATTAAGAAACACATTTCCAAAATCAATATCTACTCCTATTTAGGTTTCTTGGAAGGAAGAATGAAATTGAATATGAGAAAATGTGACTGGTAATGAACAGTAAGAAAGGGATATTTATACTTTATCTTCTGCAGTTCATCCTGTGAAATAATAATGAAGCCAGGGGACTGACGATAATGATCACCTGCTTTTATGTGCTAGGGAACCAGCATCTCAGACGGTAGAAACCGCTAAGGAAGAGTGACTGCTGCAGGCGGAAGCAGAGCACCCTGATGCATAATTTAGGGATAGTTTGTTACAGGAGGAACTTTATCACATGTGTACAAAGTAAAGAGTTTGTGTTATGTAATGTAACATTAATATCTGCCTCAGTTGGGGTTTCAAGGAGAGCATACAGAGGCATTAGCAAACCCGTTACAGTTTGGGTTATTCTACCTCTTACTGCCATCTTTGAAATTGTTTCCACATTGGATATTTGGTTTCCTGCATGCATTCCTACCTTACATACTTTTCTTCCATGCCATTTGATAACCACAGAAAACAAAAGCTCATCTCTACCTGTTTGGGGACCCTCCACTACATCTTGAGAGTCATTTTCCATTACTGTTCCTTTAACCAGCTCTCTTCCCCTATTCCCATCTTCTTGGTCTCTCACCTGGAACATTTTAATGACCTTGACTGCCCTGGTTCCAACCTTCTTTCCTTCTGATCTGCCACTTGAATAACTTCTAGCTTCTCGTTTCAAAATGCATATTTTATCATGCCACTCTCTTGGCTTACAGGATAAAACCTTGGCTCCCCTATAGATTCAAAAGGAAGCCAGCAGAGTCCAAGGGGCTGCAGGAGTGGAGGGAAATCTTAGCCAAGCCCACGTACGTTTATTTAATTCCCTACCCAAGCCTGGTGCACCAAAGGCTAACCCCAGTATTCACTGATACTCAAAACTAAATTGAATTGTCTAGCCTTAGATTTAAAGCCTCCTGGCTATAACACTCTAACCTCTAGAGATTGCTGAGTGTTTCTGGGTCATACCTGGCTCACCACCACCTCTGTTTTACTCCAAGGGAACATATTTCCCAGGAAAAAAGATTCTAAGCTGAGCCAAGAACACTGGTGGAGTTTTTAGCTGATAAATACCAGCGTTGTCCTCAGGGAAAGGAGATAAAACAGACTACTTGGACTAGTTCAAATTCTAGGCATAAACCAAGGAACAACAGAAGTGCAAAGGCTCCCATGTGGTCCAGGCCAGATCAGCAGGTTCAGGATTTCACTGGATTTGTAGTCAAAGCCCACACTAGTCAACTGTGTGTTTGACTGAAATGTTCCTTCTCCATCTACCACTGGGAATCTAACACAGATTCCCCTTGATGAATTTCGGGATTCAGAATCTGAATATCTTTCCAACAAGGTCCACTAGCAAAGACTATCTGTATCACATCAGCCTCCCGTAGGGATTTGAAACATTTCCCCTACTTACATCAAATGAATTCAGTGAAGAACAAAAGAGTACAACTCAAAATGAGAAATCACATTACCCAAAACTGAATTTTACAAGTTTTTTTTTCAAAATCATATATTTAATATAGTACTCATGTTAAGGTTGAGCAAAGGATATTGAATCTCTGAAAGATCTTAACAAATTATGTAAACATCACTTTATTTGCAAGGTAGAGCCAAATATTTCCTATTAATGAAAGATTTCTTTACCAAATTCCCATAATAAAGCTGTTTATGGTATTTTCTAAATGAACTGAGTTACATCAGTCCTCAATGTAACACTGTCGCCTTGTAGCTTTAGGAGATTTTTCATATTCCACAAGGGATTTTATTTAAGAACTAGTCTTTTAACAATTATGTCTTTCTTAATATTTTAACAACTTTACAGACCTCTTGGGGTGCGGTGTTACACTGAAGCCTCTTCAAGCTTCACAAAAATGGACATAAAAACTCTCAGAACTATTCCCAGAACCAGATTAATCCTTCATGGGAGAAACTTCGATCATGTGACCACACAATACATCATTTTCTCAGTAGCACATTAGGATTTCTGTATAAATCAATGTTTTCTTTACTTTCTTTCAATGGAAGAAATTTTAAAATGAAAAAAAAAAAGCCCTACCTATAGCCCTTGGTAGCAGTTTAATAGCTGACAAGAAGAGGGCTTCATAACCATGGAGATACTCGTTTTGACATGAAAATACTCTGTCACAATGTGAACTCTGATCCAATACATGAACAGATATCATTTCCCCTGATGCTTTTTGGCGAGACTTCACAAGGAACTTGTTTTCATCATTTCAGTCACTTAGAAATGAACAAAAAGCTAATGCAATTGAGGCAGCAGAGCTCACAGGTCTGACAAATGGATAAAATGTTCCTTTGCTAGATTAAAAAAAAAAAAAACTTTAAAACTTTCTGACATCCTTCTATGTGTGCATGCATGCACCACCACCAGGAAATCCAGCTCTGACTTGTTGCTTCTAGAACTCCTTTAATCTCTCCTCCCTCTTTCTGGCATTAGCATGTTTTCCATGACGGTAGTGTGAGTTCTTATAAATGAAGGTGCTGACATCTGCACTCGTTTCAGGGCCTTCTTCCTGATGTCTCAGTATTTTTGGAAAGCATTATTGCCAACCCCCCTGACCACAGAAATCACAGGGTGGACTTAGGATTTAAAAGTCTGACCAAAAATAATTTTAGGCCATGATGAAAGGATTCAATCCAATCACAACTCCCCTTCAAAGGCACTGGCTAAGATCCTAGTTAGGCAGCATGCAGTACCCTAAAGGTGCGTAACAAGAGCTACAGAGCACAGAATGCACAATGTCTTTATGGCTATGTTTTGAATAGCTACTTCTGTTGAGCTTAAGAGTCAGTAAAAGCAGACAGACCAAGAGTCAAATTCTCTTCAGTACCAATACGAAAATAAAATATAATTCATTAAAAATGTATGTAGGAAAGGACAGGCATGGGACATATTCTGGGTGTCCACCTTGATCAGACTGAGATATCAGGTCAGGCGCTCACATGTGCTATTTGCATTAAGACTCAAGGAGGTTCTGAAAAATATAAGGAGAATTCACAGAACTGATAGTTGCTGTGATCTCTGAGAACATGAAGGTCACTAAGATGAATATCCTTGAACAGGAGGTTGAAGTAAGGTCTGTTGACCTGGCTGGCAAGGAAGGATCTCATCCCCGAGATAAGAAGAGTTAGGTTTCCTGAGTTCTCTCCTGGGCATGGTGGTGTAGCACTTGGCAAATACACTCTGCCCCAGGCCCTAGGGAATCTGCCCTAAATGGTTTTAGGTAATGGTTTGTAAATGGTAAGGACAGAGTGGCTTTTGGAGTAAGAAAAGGCTTAGAAAGAGTGGTATTCTCTTCATGGTGAAGACACGTGTGTAGAGAAATGATATGCCCAGAGTGGAGTGACAAGGGTATAAACAGCAGTGGCAGTGACCTCAATGTCCTTGTATCTGAGCCACTCCTGTGCTTTGCCAGTGGTGTAGAAACCACTCAACAAGGCCACTGAGTGGCACTGAGTGTAGGCAAAAGGAACCCTGGGGACAAATGTCTCCACTGTAGTTCTAGGGGCCATTGGATAATAGATCAATGGCAGATGGGCCTTTGGGGACAGACTGGCTTTGGAGAAGGGACGAGTGTGGAGAAGGACAAGTAACCACATCTGAGCGTAGAAGCAATCCCACTGCCTCTGGTGCTTAAATGGCTCAAGTAGATTTTTTTTTTACTTCGCTTCAGAGCCAAAGTAGTGAGGTTGGGCAAGAAAGACATGGGAGGAAATAGTTAGCATCCTAAAACCACATCATTGGAAGTTTTAAAATATGGTTTCCTCAGAAAAATTAATGTAAAAATGTAGATTTCTCTAGCTATCATAAAAACTTGAATTCATCCTTGGTTATGATTTATAAATCTCCAATATGATTTTCAGATTCAAGGAGGGTTTCCATTTTTTTTTTTAAGGTATCCCATTTGGTATCATCAACCATCAAGACATCGAACAACTAAACACCTGGGTCTATCTACACTAATTTTCACCTTAGGCACCTCAATTCCGTTACTGACCTCTCCATCTTTCTCCCAAGACCATCTCCTCTTCCTCTGCCCTGCCCTGCAGAGGCTGTCACTACTATTACCTAAATGGCCCAAGACAACAAACTGGGAGTCTCGAATCCTATTTCTTCATTCATTCATTCATTCATTCATTCACATATTCTTTTTTTCACTCAACGAATATTTTGGAATATCACGTGTGTGCAGGGTACTCTAATTAGTGCCAGGATAAACAACTCAGACCACAGCCCTGTAACTTTCTCTTCAAGTCAGTCACCAAGATCTTTTGATTTAGCTTCATTAACATTGCTTTAGTCTGTCCCCATTTTCACTCCCACACGGTAGCTTAGAACAGGGTTTATCAACATCGGCACAACATGTTGATATATTCGGCCGGATAATTCTTTTTGTGGGGGGTCCTCATCTCCTCCCCATTAAGAACCATCATCATTTCACTACTACATTACTAAAATGAACTCTTAACTAATATCCTTTTTTTCTATCTTCTGCTCCAATTTGGCATGCACATTATGAGTTGAGCTTAAGAGTAAGTAAAAGCAGACAGACCAAGAGTAAAATTCTCTTCAGTACCAATACGAAAATAAAATATAATTCATTAAAAATGTGAGTAGGAAAGGACAGGCATGGGACATAGTCTGGGTGTCATGATCGCCATTGATTTGGCCATTTCTAAGCATGATCCCCTCATCCTAGTTTACAAACAAGGCAGTGGGGGTCTAGTGGAGTGATTTACCCATAGATGTAATAAGTATTCAAAATGAACCAGTATTCAAAATAATATCTGAATAAAAAAACAAAAAACCTGTGCTTTTATCCAATAAGCAATACTCTTTAGACTGTTTATTCTAATATTAAGAACCAAATACACTTTTCTCAGATTAAACTCATTTAATGGCTCCCCTTGGCCTGCATGGCAAACCAGGCTTTTCAGGACTTGAAACTTAGCCAGCTCTCCACCTCCGTCTTTCATCTCTATTTCCATGTCCTGCCCTAGACTCCTATTCTATTGATTTTTGTGCTTTTACTCAAACACCTGTGTTCTTTCTGGTTTCTGGGATCTTCTTCATGTTCCGCTACTACCTTGAAAGCATTCTCTTTGTTCTTGTCTAAATCCTATCCATTCTTTAGGACTTAGTTCAAGCACCATCTTCCTAAGAAGCCTTCTCTGACACCCTCAGTCTGTGTTGGGAGCACCACTGTTGTCTCTACGTCACACCCTGTACGTATTGTTATTGTATGCCTCATCACAATGCAGTTGTTGGGTTCATGTCTCCTGTATTGATTTCACTCGTCAATGGCTGTGCATTTAACTATTTATATGACTTTAGGCAAGTCATGAAACCATTCTAGCTTCAGTTTCTTTGTTGTAAAATGGGAATACTGTTGTTTTGTTATGTTGTTGCCAGGATTGAGTTTTTTTTTTTAAGATTTTTATTTATTTGAGAGAGAGTGAGCAAGAGAGAGAGTGAATGTGCACAAGTGTGGGGGGAGGGGCAGAGAAAGAGGGAGAAGAGGACTCCCTGCTGAGAATGGAGCCTGATGCAGGGCTTGATCCCAGACCCTGAGATCCTGATCTGAGCGGAAGGGAGACGCTCAACTGACTGAGCCAATCCAGGTGCCCCAGGATTAAGTGAATTATATTAAGTGTTTGGGAGAATTCTTAGCATGTGTGGATGCTATCTATATATGCAGCAATTATTATTATTTGAATTCCAAAGATCTAGTACACTCCTGACACATGTTGGAAACTCAAAAAATCACTGATAACTATTTTTACCACAACTTCCAGAGTAATTCTTCAGCTGAAGTTCAACTACAATGAGGCATAATCAATGTTGTGTCTCCCCATGATGGGACAGAGCTAATCAGTTCAGACAAGGGTCACAGTTGGATTGGACCTGCACTGGTGGAGCAAATAGTCATTCCTCATGCTCCACAGTGAGTCCAACAGATGTGAGAATCTTGCAAAGCTACATTTGAGACTCCAGACCCATAGCTGGTGCTCTCTGGAACTGCTGCCATGGAGAAAAATGAAAAGCAGCAAGGTGGCCCTTTCCCTCACTTCTGTGTACTGTTTCTTTTTGTGTGTTTGTGTGTTTTTTCTAGATCTTTCATTCTTCCTTTTTTTTATTTCTTGGGAGCCATGTTTTTTCTCTTTTTAAGTTTCCTTTCTTAAACTCTCTCTCTTTTTTGTGAGTAGATCTTTCTGTGGCTACCCTAAACAGTTCAGAGTCACAAAGTATCAGAACAATTTTTTTTAAAACTGATTATTATTACCAAACAATTTGCTTCCTGAAACTCAAAGAAAATTGTGAGAATGTTACTACAGACAAAAACATCAAACTACTCACCCAATTACTTGGAGTAAGAATTGGTTTGGGGGCACTGACTGACTCAGTCTCATCAGGAAAAGGTTTACCATTTATCTTCTAATAAAAAATTCTGTACGTTTTTCACTAAAGACCAATTGTACGCATACTTTTACTGTCAGTAATATTTTCCATCTTTTATTAAACTGTCCACTGAAAAAGGCATAGACATTTTAAGAAATGATGCCATTTAAATGCAAATCAAAGCCCTTAAATCTTACATAGATTCATCCTTTCCCATAACATTTTATCAAATTGCTTGATGTGCCAAGTAAAAGATTGCATTGTCTTGTGTTAAAAGAATTTCTTTCAAAAATGGAATTGTATACTCGAGGGATGGATTATAATTTCTTTGGGAATAGTCATTCTGAATTTTCAAACTTTGGTGTATTTGAAGTCTTATTCTTAATAGTACCATAGTTTAGGGCATTAAAATATATTTTATTATTGTTTAAGCATTCTTTTAAAAATTTCCACACCAAAATGATTTATTTCTTAACCAAATGTTTCAAGCTTAAATTTAGATAAATGCACCTTATCTCTCATAGTTAGAGATTATCCTCATTTAATCTAGAGAAATGTAGAGCATGTTGACCATAATGATTTCACAAGTAATTCTTTTGTCATATAAGAAAGTGCTAGACTGAATCACTATGAGAACTATGTTAAGCTTTTTCTGAATTAAAGAAGTGGCTTAAATGTATCCAGTTTAATAACCATTATATTTACATATTCTTTCTCTTGCTAGAAATGCAAGAAGCTGGATTAAAAGGAAACTGTATATAAAATGTGAGTGTATACATATATATACATAGATGTATATGTAATATATGTCTATGTGTGTGTATAT
Organism: Eumetopias jubatus; assembly: GCF_037043125.1. NCBI lineage: Eukaryota > Metazoa > Chordata > Mammalia > Carnivora > Otariidae > Eumetopias > Eumetopias jubatus. The sequence goes on along the minus strand of NW_028274809.1, from coordinate 166,528,319 downwards.
ATAGTGTGTGTGTATATATATGTTGTCTATATATAAAATACACATTTTCTTGAATTAGAAAACAACTTTTGCTCTGTTTTTGTGTTTACTTGTAAAGCATTCTTGGCCTAAAGTTAGAAGTAGTTTTGCTATTTTTGTGTCCCTTTGAAGCACTATGAGTTAATGTGATAATCACATATCACATAAAACATAGTTGCTGTTTGTGACTAAGGATCATGCCATGACAGTAGCTGCTAATGTTCATTTTAACCAGTACAGAAATTAGGAGTCAAAGTGGGAATTAGACGTCAGTGATGAGAATATAAATACCTTAGACTTTACCTAGCTTCATGAGCCTTACATACATACAAATAAAATCTGTTCATCCTTTAAACACATATTTACTTGGCATCACTACATACTGGGCACTATACTAGGTGCTGAGGATAAAGAGAAAAAGACTCTTTTCCTGCCCACACGTACCTGGCATTTTCGCAGGAAAGACATATTTACACAATAGAGTATAATATGGGTTCTGTGTTCTTATGGGATGTCAGGGAAAGTTTCCCACAGGAAATGATTTTTGAGCTGATGTCTGAGAGACAAGGAAGACTTGACTGGTCAAGTTTGAAGGCCAAGGAGAGGAGCCAGGCAAGAGGCACAGATATATGAAGATCCAGAAGCAATAGACAGCATGGAGATTGAGAGAAACCTAGAAGCGTTTGGTGTGACAGTAGCACAGAGCTGTGTGGGCGGGGCTGGAGGAGAGGCAGCAGGTACAAGTAGGAGATGGGTCAAGGAGAACCTTGGAAGCCATGTTATGTTTTAACTTTGTCTTGAGAACATTGGGGGAAATTTACAATGGGTTTGAATTAGGGAATGGCACAAATTGGGGAACTGACATTCACAGATCATTTGGACTATAGTATGAAAAATGGATTTGTGAGGATTAAGAATAGATGCAAATTATGAGGCATTTTCAGTGGTCTAGGTGATTGATGGTGATGGCATAGATCAGGGTGATGGCAGTAATGCTGGAAAGATGAACAGAATTGAAACAGAATTCTTTTATTCACTATTTATTGACCTGGTGATTGATTAAGCAGTAAAAGAGAAGTCATACATGGCCCCTGTTTCTGGCTTGGATAACAATGCTACCGGTCACTGATTTAGAAACACTGGAGGACACAACATTGAGAAAATGATGGTTTACACTTTTGAAATGTTGAGTGTGCGGTTCTTAGATACCTCTGAGCAAAGCTATCCAGTAAGAAGTTGGCTATGTAGCTCTAGTTGTCTGAAAATAGACCAGACTTAAAAAATATAGATTTGAGAGATATTTCAAAAAGCTGTTAAGGGTGGGGGGATGGGTTAGCCCGGTGATGGGTATTAAAGAGGGCACATTCTGCGTGGAGCACTGGGTGTTATGCACAAACAATGAATCATGGAACACATCAAAAAGTAATGATGTAATGTATGGTGATTAACATAACAATAAAAAATTATTTTAAAAAAAGCTGTTAAGAGAAATCCCCATGTTTTCTCTTTCATCATGGGCACATAATAGGCTATATTTCCCTGTATCCTTAGCAATTAGATGCTGCAATGTGACCGAAATCTGACCAGGGAATTGAGAGGAAAACTACCCCACTTATAGACCAGACCTTTAAAAACCTCCCAGGTGTGCTGGTCCATGCTCTTTTTCTTTTTAGCAAATGTTAAAGTGGGCAGAACCTCTGTCAGCCTGAGTTACTGAATAGCCGAGTACTTTTTCACCTACCCAATCCTACTACAAGGGCAATATCCCTAAACTGAATTATGAGCCAGGAATGATTTGTTTAAGTGGTGAATTTTTTACAGCAACAAAACAATAAGTACCTCAGGAGCCTTCTGATATGTAAAAGGATAAAGACCTGAAGTGAAGTGTCAGATGAGACTGTCCAGGGAGAGGGTTGTCTTAGTTTCTAGTTGCTGCTGTAACAAATTATCAGAAACTTCAGGGCTTGTAACAACACACATGTATTAGAGTTTTGGAGGTCAGAAGTTTGAAGTAGGTCTTACAGTGTCAAGGTGTCATTCCTTCTGGAGGCTCTAGGGGAGAATCAGTGTCCTTACCTTTTCCAACTTCTAGAGGCTGCCTGCATGCCTCCAACCTCTGTTTCCATTACCACATCTCCTTCAAGAACGCTCCTCTTTCCTTTATATGGACTCTTGTGATTACACTGAGCTTGCCTGGATAACCCAGGATACTCTTTCATGTCAAGATCCTTAATTTCATCATTCCCAGAGTCCCTTTTGCCATGTAAGGTAACATATTCACAGTTCTGGCAATTAGAATGTGGACATCTCTAGGAAGGGGCTACTATTTCTCCTTTACTACAAGTTGTAGAGACAAAGCATCAAAGACAACACTTTGAATGCCACCCATTTGAAAGGTATGGGCCTAGGAAGAGGAGACAAAGTAACCATGAATGAACATGTAAAGAAGGGGAGGGGGGACGAGGGAGTGTTATGACATAGAAAAATATGAATGAAAGTACATTTAAAAGGAGGAGGCAATCAGCGGTGTTTTTATAAGTGAGAGATCCAGTAAGAAAAAGGCTTACAAATGTTCTTTAAACTTAGCTATAAGGAAACCATTATTGGTCTTTTAAAGATCTGTTTGAGTAGAGCAGTAAGAACGAAGGGCTATGTTGCGTCATGATTGGAAGGTGGCACTGTGGAGATATCAGGAAAGACAAATATTTCAAAAAGATAAGCTCTAAACGGAAAAAGAAACCCAGGAAGAGAACAGTGGACAGGGACAGGAATTAGAAATAAGGGTTCGCCCCACCCCCACTAGAAATATATATGTATATCTAAGTGGGCCAGGGGAGAGGTATTAAATATAAAGAGTGAGGGCGCCTGGGTGGCTCAGTTGGTTAAGCCACTGCCTTCGGCTCAGGTCATGATCCTGGAGTCCCGGGATCGAGTCCCGCATCGGGCTCCCTGCTCAGCAGGGAGTCTGCTTCTCCCTCTGACCCTCCCCCCACTCATGTGCTTTCTCTCTCTCATTCTTTCTCTCAAATAAATAAAATCTTAAAAAAATAAATAAATAAATAAATAAATAAATATAAAGAGTGAGATGGAATAACCAGATTTACACTCCTAAGGAAAAAGGAAATCTCTTTTCAACAGGGGAAGGAAGAAAAGGGTAGAGTTGTATGTAAGTAAATTGAAAGAATTACTGTCTAATTACTCGTTACTCCATGAACCAAAAACAAGATCAGAGGCTGATAGTGAAAGGGAGCTGGAGTGGGCGGGGTTGTAGTTTGACAAGCATAGGTATTATCTGAAATACCCTGTGGAATGAGAGCATGTTGACCAGGAAAAACAAGATAGTGCTGTCAGGGAGCTCCAAGTGCTTCGCTGAGATCAAGGACAGAAATCTATCATGGAACAATTTTCAATACTGTGGAATCTTTCTCTTAAAATGTCAATGAATATCAAAGCAGAGAAGGTGGTCATTACATTCATTAAGATTTGTGGGTCTTCTTTCTGTCCCAGCGTGGTGAGAATACAATAGAATACAACACAATAAATACAATAGAATAAAAGGTTTTAGAATACTGGTAAACAAAGGGATGACGGGATGGCATGGGTGGGGAGCTAAGTAAGAGAGGAAAGACCTAGTGGGGAGGGGGACAAAGGACTCTAAAATACAGACACTAAAGAGGCTAGAGAACTAGTGTGTTGGGAACAGTAACATGAGGGAGGGAAGAGGGGAGGAAGGGAAGGAGGGAGAGAGAGAGATGGTTGGGAACACATGGTTAAGAATGGGTGTGAACGCTTTATTGGAGAGGTGGACCAATCCGGATCTGATAAGGTTTACGGTGTGGCCATGGGGTGGTGTCTGAGTCAGGGAAGGTCCTCGAAGGTGAGGTGGGCATGGAACCATGCAGCAAGGTTGTCATATTGAGTCACCCAGAATGATGTCAGGCCAGAGGGTGGAGAAGATGACTGTCGGCCAGGTGTTGAGGTCTTCCGATGGATTTATTGACCATATCATCAATAAACAGACAAGAAGAGAAAACTCCAAAGCTGCCCACAAGGCAAAACACATTTTAGCAATTAAAATAATTGCTAAATAATTCAATTAAAAATTCTTCTTGTGGTTTCTTAGGTAAAGGAGACTTTGCCTGCATTAGCCTAAATGAACCTGCCTGACAACCTGTAATATCCTAAATCATTTCTTCTGCCTGAAGAGTCAGCAACTCATAGACCACGTCTGGTCCTATATGGCTTTCAGGCCTGAGGATGGATTAACACTGGACCAACTGCCGATGAAAAGATACAAGAGAATGCTGGCAACTGTCTTCTGTTAGTTCGGTCATGTTATAAAGAAAGGGTCATGGTGGAGGAAGTTGGATTAGAGAATGTGCAATGACACTAAAGGTATCCCTGCCCCAACTCTGCAGCTTGCCCTCTGAGCTGCAAAGGAATTGCTTGCTTACATGAGCTCCCAGCCCCATGATTCAGCCCAGTTGTAAAAGAGTATCTTTTGAAAGAGCTGTAATACCTTATACTGTTCAACGTACTCTAATGCAAGATAAGCTGGCAGCTTTCTTGCCCTCCCGGAGTGAACACTTATGTGCATAATTTTAGCTGCCTAAAAGAATAGATTAAACCATTTAGTTTAAATTTCTACTTGATATGAGCAATGTGCAAGTGAATTAATAACTGCTTTTAAATGATGATAAATAAAGAGATTCCTTTTTTTTTTTTTAAGTAAGCTCCATACCCAGCGTAGAGCGCCCAATGTGGGGCTTGAACTCATGACCCCATGGTCAAGACCTGAGCTGAAATCAAGAGTCAGACACTTAATCAACTGAGCCACCCAGGTGCCCCTAAACAAGGGGATTCTTAAGAAAGGGTCCATCAAAGAAATCACCATCTCTCTCCTTCCAGTTCAAAGAATTATAGCACCTACTGACCACCTGCCATGTACCTAGAACTGAAGAAAACACAAAAAGAAGGTACACTTACATTTTTGCTGAGCACACTTGTAGGGTAGTTTGGAACATATATAACATATATTGAACATTCATAAGACGTAAGATGTTATCAACTACCAAAATCATCTGAAATAAATAAATGACATGTATTACAGGAGGAATGAGCTCTGTTCACTCAAAGGGTGAAATGTGGTTCCTGTTCTTGTATTGCTCACAGTATAAGGGATGGACGGAAGCAGCACATACACAGATGAACCATAGAATCCTTCCAAAAGTCATAACAGAGGCTTGTAGGAAAGAGAGGAGGAGTCACCCACAGGAGAAGTTAAGGACATCCTCTCAGGGGACATGAAATTGGAACTAGTCTGGAAGACATTACAGAAAATTGCTAAGGAGACTGGAGGGAAGGAGAGAGATCAACCCTCCAGTTTTTAGCCTTTTCCAAAGTTGTTTTCTCTGATTAACATCACTCTGAGTCCTTCACTCAATAATCTATAATTTATTAAATAACTTTTGGTGGTAGAAACTTCAGATATTCTATGATTCAGAAATTAAGTGGTGAACACTGAAATGCAAAATTTAAAAAAAAGTGCTTATAGAGCTCATGCAGTTCATAAGGGGAGAAAATCGGACTAGAAAGATCAATAAATGTCTGTGGAATAAATAATTATCCAGGCTAACCAGTGCTGGGACAAAATCTACAGGAGAATAAAAAGAGGCGATGAAAGCGAAAGTTCAACACTGAAAACTATCTCTAATGGTTATGACAACATTTCTATTGCTCTTAGGTTTCTCCTCAATGCCACTCAACACCATAGTTATTAAACTAGATATAACTTGGTCGAAGTAAGGTTTATTGTCCTGTTCCCTTGCACAAATATTCTGTGCTTGCTTATAATATTTTTGAAATCGCAACTGAGTCATTTACCTTGGGTGGGGACCCCAGGCCCACAGTGAGCAATTGTTTATTGGGAGGGACAGGAGAGGCAGAGTCATGCTCTCTGGTGAAATCTCCCTGCCTCAGAAGCTGACAATCAAGATTTTGCTTTTTTAGTTTCTAGAACAAAGTGAGAACCAGATATACCAGAACTTAACAAAAATGTCCCTAACGACCCAAATTTTGCAATATGGGGAAATCCAAGCTTAGTGTGCTGTAAGTCACCAATAATGAGATGATGGGACTCCACAGATGCCACAGGTAAATTTGAGTATATAAGGAGCTAGGAAGTCACCACTCCACTGTAACAAGAGCTTATTACAACTGAAAAATCAACTCTTCTTAGATCTGTCAGAGAGGTGAGGTCACAGAGCAAATCACTGTCCCCCAAATTGGAGCGACAGACAGACAAATGCAGAAAATCACAACTTATTAGAGCAGAAACCCACAAGCAGAGACCTCCATGGGAACCAGCGCAGGACTAAAAAATCTGAACTCTAATAGACGAAATGCTGGTGGCTCAAAGTGGACCAACCTGGGGGCTAAAAACTCCACAGGACCCACTCATAGGGGACCCCCACACTTTTGTGCAAACACCAAGCAGGACAAATGCCCCCCACCAAGTTCCACCTAGGCATCTATCATTTTCAAACTACAAAAAAAAAAATCAAAGACAATTTTACCTCCAGAAGCTCTATAAAGTCCTCAGAGTGAATACTGGAGAAAAATCCCCTCATAGTTCCACCAGGGGGAGGATAAAAGGAACTATTTTCAAAGATACTAGAGCATTCTGCTCTTCTTAACAAGGTCCACCCTGAGAAGAAAGCATTTTTACCAGAGCCTATCCTGATGGGGTTTTATCAGAGCTGACTTACCTGGGGCAGGGGAACATCCCAATCCAGTCCCCCTGACCCATTCCACCCCACCTCAGGGGAGGGTGGTGGGATTGAGAAGCACTGGCAAAGTTCATGGTCCATGGGCACAAGCTCCCCAAAAGACTGAGACCTAATCCTGGGACTACAGAACACTTCTCTCCCCCAACACAATACCACTACTAAGCCCAATTTACTGAGGTTTCTTTTACTCAGTATATTGTGTCCACCTTTCATCCAGCACCACAACAAAATTACAAGTCATACTAAAAGGGAAAGAACACAATTTGAAGACACTGAACAAGCATCAGAACCAGAGTCAGATATGGTAGGAATGTTAGAATTATCAGGCCAGCTGTTTTTTCTTTAAAACAAAACTATAATCAATATGCTAAGGGCTTAAGTTGAAAAAATAGATGACATAGAAGAACAGATGGTTAACGTAAGCAGAGAGATGGAAATTCTAAGAATCAAAAAAAAAAAAAAAGGCAAAAGCTCAAAAACATGGTAGCAGAAATGAAGAATTGTCTTTGACGGTCTCATTGGTAGACCAGACATAGCTGAGCAAAGAATCTCTGAGTTTGAGGATGTGACAGTAGAAACTGCCAAAAAATGGACAAAGAAGAAAAGACTGAAAAATAGAACAGAGTATCCAAGAACTGTGGGTCAACTGCAAAATGTGTAACATGCATGTAATGGGAATACCAGAAGAAGAAGAAATGGAGAAAGGAACAGAAGCAATGTTTGAAGCCATAATGATTGAGAATTATCCCAAATTAATGTCAGATACCAAACCACAGATGTAGGAAGTTCAGAGAACACTATGTTGGATAAATGGACATGCACACAAAAACTACACCTAAGCAACCCTAGGACTGTAATCACCAAAACAGTAAGAAAAAAAAAAAGTATAATTGATAGGCTAAGAAAGGAAAGAAAATCAAACTATATAAAATGATCAATTACAACCACAAAAGTCAGGAAAAGTGTGGAAGACAAAAAATAGGAACAAAGAACAAGGGCAACAAAAAGAAATCAGTAATAAATATTATGGTAAATATTAATTGAACTATACTGATAATTACTTTAAACACAAATGATCGAAATATGCCAATTAAAAAAGGGAGATTGTTAAATTGGATCAAAAAAAACAAGACGCAACTGTATGTTTTCTATAAGAAACCACTTTAAATATAAAGGATAGATTAAAAATAAAGAGATGGAGAGAGTTATACCATGCTAACACTAATCAGAAGGGAGAGAGAGTAACTATATTAATTCAGGCAGAGCAGACTTCAGAGTTAGGAAAGTTATCAGAGATAGGGAGGGGCATCATATAATGATAAGGGGGTCACTACTCCCAGAAGACATAAGGATCCTTAACTTTTATGTGTCTAACAATAGAGCGTCCAAGTACATGAGGAGTACATGAGGCAAAAACTGACAGAACAGCAAGGAGAAGTAAATGAATTCACTATTATAGTGTCCTGTTGGCTATGATAGTTTCTCAGACTTCCTTGTTTTTTATTATCTTGACACTTTTAAGAAGTATTGGTCAGGGATTTTGTAGAATTCCCTTCAGTTGGGATTTGGCTAATGTTTTCTCTGTGTTTTGGGGAGAAGAAACATAGAGGTAAAGAATCATTTTCATATCAAGAAAACATACTGTAGGGGCGCCTGGGTGGCTCAGGTGTTAAGCATCTGCCTTCAGCTCAGGTCATGATCCCAGGGTCCTGGGATCGAGCCCCGCATCAGGCTCCCTGCTCTGCGGGAAGCCTGCTTTTCCTTCTCCCACTGCCCCTGCTTGCATTCCCTCTCTCGCCGTGTCTCTCTCCGTCAAATAAATAAATAAAATCTAAAAAAAAAAGAAAAGAAAACGTACTGTATGTATTCATAATGTATACATTGCTTATCATGTTGATGCTGACCTTGACCACTAGGCTGAGTTAGGTTTCTCCACTATGAAGTTCCTTTTCCTTCCCCCATTTTCTACAGGTGAACTTTTTGGTCTAGATTTTCTTGAGTGCAAACATAGATCACATTGCAAGTTTCAGAGTATAAGATTAGTTGATGTTACTGAAAAAAAAAAATCCCCAAATAAAATATTAAATAACAGGGAACTGGCATAATTTTTACCAATTAAACTTGAGTTTGCTTTGGCTCCATTTTCTCAGGAAAATGGCATACAGGGTCATTCTCAAGTAAGGTCAAGTCATTTTAGTGAAGTTTTTAGTTAATTCAGATATAAACTATTCGGTAACTAGAAGAAATCAGATTTCATTTGTAACAAGGCAAAAGGAGTATATTTAACATATATGTACACATAAACAAATGGAGTACACACAAAGAAAAGGAGAAAGAATTTGTCTAAAACTTAATGGAAGAGCTCTGTTCCTAGCAGCTAGATAAAGGTGTTTTTTCTATAGCAAGATGATTTTTCATCATTTTCATAAACAATACTTACAACAGGCATCATTTAACTAAAATGAAATTGAACCAAAACTGTGAAAGTATGAAAAAATAACTCAATCATTCTTTTCACAAATTCTCTTAACATCTTTTATATTCCTTGAGTTTCTTTCTTTCTTTCTTCTCTCTTTAAATGTCATCTGTAATAAGGCGTTTTAAATGGCCACATCTTACAATGTATTTAAAAGAGTTGGTGTCTTTATTAAGGGGTCCCAAAAGCTCAAACTTCTGTCTGGGTTAAAATTGAAATAAGCGTTTAGACTCTCTGTTATTTTATCTTCTACTAAAGTTTTAACTAATATAACATTAGCAAAACTCTTACATTGGTGTGAAACCACAGTAGGATTAAGAAGCAACTTAGATGGGCAGGTCCCCAGATTTCCAGTCTAAAATGTCAATAAAACTTACTGGAATAAATCAGAAATATGGTGCCAGTTGATTCAAGTTTCCTCATTCAAATTCTTAAATAACCAGAGAAATAGACATACCTTGAATGAAAATAGGGTTGTTGTTTTTTTTCTAAGTTCTCACCTATATGCCTTCTATAAAGAGTACCATAATCTCTGAAGTCAGCTGCCACCATTCAAATGAAATTAGCTGTCTCAGCAGAATGACTCAAAGCTAATATGTAAGCCAAGTCCATTTTACTAGGGAGGAATATTTGATTACCTAAATTTTGGGAGTTACAATGCATCCTAAGAAGTTTGTATGATATGAGAAATAGCATGTAATAAGGATATGTGACAAATTCTTTATTTTGGTTGATTTATTTATAAGATTTGTGAATTATTAAATAGGATCAATATACATGATATAAGATAGAAAGACACTCTCTGAGGTACAGTGAGAAGCCTGTGAGGCTTTCCCCTGCCCCCCAGCTACCACCTCATTCCTCAGAAACAACCAGTTTCTAGTTCCTTGCATTAACTTTAGGAGATATTTCATGCATTTGTAAACTTATCCACAGAAATATTTTATATATGGCTTCATGCTATACATATTGTTATACACTTTGTATTTTTTTTCCATTAAAACATTTGGAGACCTTTCCGTATAACTATAGAATTTCACATTTTTAAAATAGCTTACCTATTATTCTATTATGTGGTTGACCCATAATCATTATAAAACTCTTACTGAGGGACTTCTAGTTCCTTATAAACTGTGGCTATTTTAACTGATGCTCCAAGTAAACTCTATCATATATAATTTCACATATATTCCATAATACCTATCCCATGGACAATTCCCTATTACATGTAATTTTTGTTAATTGGAAACCAATTTCTCTTTAGAGTCCAAATAAATATTAAGCTAATAGTTATAAAATGTCAATTTGAAGGGAGGTATGAGTCATTAACCAATAAGGGCCCTCACATGCTCCAACCTTGTCTTAGAACTTTAGTGCTCTAAAATGGTTCACATGTACCTGATACACAAGTCAAGATACCAGGTTGGAAAAAAAGGGGATTTTTAAAAACAATTTCTGAATTTATTTATATGAAGATTTTTGAAACACTAGGGAAATTAAGTCCTATTTACTTATATATTTCCAAAAATGATCAATTTCTTGACATTGGAGCACCACTGGAAATTCCATGGCTTATGGCTACCATCCATAAAGATATGAAATGGGTAAGCTCAATAACAGCATTTGGTGTGCTGAGGTATGAGAAAGCTTGCCCCACTCCATCCACAGGCAGGGTTAAAATGACAGAGACCCAGTATGTGACATCAATAATCTAGTTACTGTAGGTCAATAGGCTTCAGTCAGTCGTAAGGTAAGAAAATTTCCTGCCAGAGGGGATGAGATACTATTTGAGAAGAAATCAAAACATCTTTCTCATTAACTCTGAGTTCTTAAAGGGCTGCCAAGGAAATAGGTGAAAATCTGAGATGTCCCTTGATTGGAGCAATAATTTGCAAGGGAAGAATATGGCAGTCAAACAGAATATTTTGGGAAATGATATTCATTAGGTCAATGGATTGAAGTCCTACTGTAAGAGACCCTGGGGAACACTATAATGAAGGACGGGGTGAGCAAAATTTAATCATTATTATTTTAAGTTCTTTTTGTTCAATGATCTATATAACAAACTGTTTTTTTTTCTTTAAGAGTTCCAATTTCAGATACTTTTATTCTTCTTAATCAAGTAAGTTTCTTATGGATATTATTAAATAGTATATACATGTTAAGTTGTTAGGTTTTATTTAAAAAATCATATATTAGAAATCGTTTTTTAAAAATCTGCCCTTACCCTAAGTAAAACGAAACCAAATGATCTGAATAGACATTTCTTCAAGAAAGATATACAAGCTGTCAATAAGCACATGAAAACATACTCGACATCATTAATCATCAGAGAAAGGCAAATCAAATCTGCAATGAGAAATGATTTCCATAGAATGACTGGAATCAAATAGTCTGATAGTAACAAGAGCTGACAAGGATATGGAGAAATAGGAATCCTGTGCTGCTGATGAGAATGTCAAATGGTGCAGCTACTTTGGAAAATAGTCTGGCAGTTCCTCAAATGATGAAACATGTAGTTACAATAAGACCCTGCAATTCCACTCCTAAATATATACCCAAGGAAAATGTAAAAGTATGTCCACACATAAACCTATGCATGGATGTTTATAGCAGCACCATTCTTAATAATCAAAATGAGGAAATAACCCAAATGTCCATCAAATGATGAATGGATAAACAAAATGTGGTATATCTATTTAATGGGATATTATCTGGCCATAAACAGAAATGAAATACTAAAACACACTACACCATGGATGAACCTTAAAAACATTATGCTAAGTGAAAGAAGTCCATCACAAAACACCACATATGATTCTATTTATACGTAAGTCCAGAAGAGGGAAGGCTAGGGAGGTAGAAAGTAGGCTAGTGGTTGTTTAGTGCTGGGCGGAGCAGGATTGGAGGTAGAAAGTGATTACTAAAGGGTACAGGGTTGCTTTTTTCTTTTTTCTTTTTTTTTTTAAAGATTTATTTATTTATTTGAGAGAGAGTAGGGGGAGGGGCAGAGGGAGAGAGAGAGTCTTAGGCAGACTCTGCACTGAGCGTGGAGCCCTACACGGGGCTTGCTCTCATGACCCTGAGATCATGACCTGAGCTGAAACCAAGAGTCGGACACTTAATTGACTGTGCCACCCAGGTGCCCCCAGGGGTTCTCTTTGAGGTGGTGAAAACATTTTTTAAAATTGACTGTGGCGACAGTAGTATCTAACACTAAAATTATACTGAATTGAATATACTAAAAACCATGGAATTGTACATTTTACTGTGTGTGCCTTGGATGGTATGGGAATTATCTCTCAATAAAGCTGTTTTAAAAAAAAAAAAAATCACCCACTTCCCCAGGCAAAAAAAGGAAAACGAAAGAACCTGTCCTTGTTACACAGTACTGCTTCTGCTCTTGCTTATTTAGATAATCTCTGGTTTCTGGAAGAATTAGCAGTTTTGTAATAAGACAAGGACAGTTTAACAAAGAAGGAAATAATCACAGCAGTCTTTGAACCTTCCACATAATCAAGCACCATTGAACATTCAGCAGCCTACTGTCAGAAGCAGCTTCTGCCAGCATATTCTAAAGCAGTTATGAAGAATGGGTTACACTGATTTCTGAGTTGTCAGAATGAGAAAAAGCACAGCTGCTTTCAATGGAAAGAAAATTAGATTGAAAGGAAAAGTGGAAAAAACCATTCCTATTGTTTGTGAAAGTCTCTTCTTCTCCAGGGTGCCTTAGTCCACGGGCTTTCAGAAATGAAACCCTTGACCTGATATTTCTGTGTGCCAATTCACAGCTACTTCTGCCCTGCACATACAGAAAAATCAGGGACACATTCTTCTCATCTCAATCATTAGCAAAATTGGATGTTTATTGTGCACTCAAACTGCAGTATAGTGTGAGATGGTTATTTACGAAAGAGAAAACTTAGACAATTTCTTGTCACTAATAGGAATGTCAAAAGCTTTTTCTTCTTTCAGGGCAGTATTTTTCAAACCCAAGCCTCTAGATCTGCATCTATTTCAGGCAGTGAGCTAAATGCTCTATATAGATTCTTACTAAATTTCACACCAATGCTATGAACAAACATGCTAGTGCAGATGCTTTAAATGCATGACAAAGCTGGCAAAATAATATACAAAATACCCGAAGACTCAATGCCAGGAAGTGGCTAGGAAGTGGGAAGCAAGCTGAGAGCAATGGTGCAGTGGATATTAAAGTTCTTGTAAATCCCTGAACTGTGCAGGTTTAAGTTGTTCTTTTTAAATCTTATTTTATTTGAATTCCTGTATAGTTAACATGCAGTGTTACGTGAGTTCAGGTGTATGGAGGTTTACGTTTTTAAAGTAAAGCAAAGTACTAAAGACATGATGTTGGGCTAAAGAAATACCAAAGTTGGAACTAAGGATGCCCTTTGCATAAATTCAGCATCTGAAGAGTTACATTGTCAGTAAAAAGGTGGATTGGAAAAATATACCTAAAAGCAAGGAGAACTGTAAGAACCAACATCTTGGTTCCAGCTAAAAGCTGGGTCCAAAAAAGTGTCCCTTGAGAATTTGTAACCAAAGTCGGCTCTCACATGGGCTTGGGATTCAAATTTATACAACTCCCATGGTCTAAGAAACCCCAAGCTGAGAAATAAACTCAAAATTGTACCCAATTTGAGGTTGCCTAAAAAAGAATAAAAGACACTCTTTAGAGGAAGACATATGATTTCCACCTAGGCTTCACATAATTGCCAGGTATAGAGTCCAGAGAAAGATGAGCTTACAATCCACAATTATAAAAACACATGCCCAATCAAGCCAATTTGAGAGAGTTGGCAAAAGCCATCAGAACAGAATTAGACCCTCTCTAATTAGGACATTAGATACCAAAATTATCAGTTATAGGATGAGAGAGAATTAAAAGAGAGAGAACCTTTCTGTCAGGGAGAATGAAAGGATTGACTCACTGCTAAATTAATTTCTGAGCAACACATATTTTAAATATTTGAGCAACATAAAAAGTTTAATATAAATAGATGTATATAGAACTCCATACGCAACAAATAAAGAATGAACATTCTTATCAAGAACATATAGAATGTTTATGAAAATTTACCATGGGCCAGGCCCTAAAGAAATATCAATAATCATCTAAGAATAGATATAATAATAACAATATATGGATTTACCTGAAAAGGTCCTATATTTGGCTCCAGCTACTCCCACCCACAGTCTGTGAACACTCCTGCTAGCACAGGGACCCAGCAGGACACACTCCCAGCTGCACCCCTAGAGATCCTAAAGGGACACCAATCCGACAGGTAAGGTCCACCAGCAGACCTGCCAGCCCAGGGACTGAGAAGGAGACACTCCCACCTGTGATCCTGGCTTTATACCTGGCTCCACGCAGCCCCCCGCCCAGCCACAGGTCATGAGCTGTGCTCCTAGCCCAGTACACCAGCAGCAGACACTTCCATCAGCACCCCTGAAGATCCTAAAAAGGCTACACTCATCTTCCACTGGCAGTTTGCAAGCAGTTCTGCTGGTTCAAGGACCAGGTGAGAAACACATCTGTGCCTCAGACCCTAAAGGGGCCTGTACTTGGCTGCAACCCCTCCAGCCAGGTCAGGGAGCAGTCCAGACAACCCTGGGACCGGCAGGATATACACCCCTCCTCACCTCCAGAACCAGGTCTACAGACATCAATCTTGGCTGTAGAAACTGCCCAGGGGGGATCAGTTGCAGTCCCCAGAATAGGTTCTGGGGATCCAATATTCAGCATGGCGACACTAGTTAACTACACTGTATTATATGCTTGAAATTTGCTATGAGAGGGAGATAAGTGTTCTCACCACACACACAATGGTATTGTTTGAGGTGTTGGATGTTTTAACTAACCTTAGGGTGATAATCATTTTGCCGTGTGTGTATGTGTGTATCAAATCATCACATAGCACTCCTTAAACTTACACAATGTTATATGCCAATTATATCTCAAGAAAGCTGAAAAAAATAAAATTTAAAAACCCTGTTAACCCTATTAAAATAATATAAATTAAAAATACTTTAGGGGCACCTGGGTGGCTAAGCCCAGGTCATGATCTCGGGGTCCTGGGATTAAGTCCCGAATAGGGCTTCCTACTCGCAGGGAGACTGCTTCTCCTTCTCCTCCCAGCTCATGCTCTCTCTCGCTATCTCATGCTCTCTCAAACAAATAAATAAAATCTTAAAGAAAAGAAAATACTTTAAACGATACCACAAATGCTGCATATCAAACTGTTCAGCTATTAAAAGCAATGTTGAGAAAAATTCTTGTGTATTCCTCTCTGGGCTTGTGTGCAAGTTTTCCTAAGGTTCATACCTAAAGACTAAAATTCCTGGGATATAGGACATGTTCATATTTAACTTTAAAGATGATGTCAAATTGTTCTCCAAGCTGGTACCAATTTGCGTTCCTATCAGCAGTTATAAATATACCATTATTTATAATAAACTTATTCCCAAATTTCTGCATTATAATGAAATATTTATAACAGAGTAAGTTCCAAATTTTTATATTGTAAAAAATCCTAGTGTAAATATTCTTATCAATATTTTTTATCTTTCCTAATTTTTTTCATGGTATAATTTCCTGGGCTTAGAACGCTGGAGTAACAGCAATATACATTTTTAACTTTGTTACATATTTGCCTTGTTATCCTTCAGAAAAATCCAGGTGAAGGTACATTTTTGCCATATGCTTGCCAACACAGAATAGTATTAATTTCTTTTTTCTTTGCCAATCTTATAGTGGAAAATAGCAGAAAAATGATACCTCATTGTTTCCATTTCTATTTAATATTCAGTTGGTTTGAATATCTTTTCAGAACTTTATTCATTTGCATTTCTATTTTGGGATTTGCGATTTAAATTATGAATAATGTGAATAGTCTGAGTACATACACAAAACAATCATGTAGAAATGTCAAAACCTATTACATTTTTTATATTTTACCCCAATATTTATATATAACTCAAGCAACAATGATTTTGAGGCCATCAATACTATGGTAATAAAAACAGCCAGTTTTTATTCAACTTTTGTCATGTGTTATATGCTTGGCTAAGGGCTTTATACACCTGGGTTATTCGTTTATTTACCTGTTAATTCAACAGTTATTTATTATGTTTCAGGTAGTGCCTAGTAGTGGGGTGATGAGTGGAACAAAGGGTCCACCTTCCTGTAACTTGGGATGATGGATACTAAGTAACCAATTGAATGGATCATTACAAAATATGAAGCACAATAAAAGTAGAGTGAAATAGAGATTAGCATGGGGCTATATTTAAACCAGATAATTCACGAAGGCTTCACTGGGGAGGAGGCATCGATGAAGGACCCTAATGTATGAGAAGGAGCCAAACTTCCAGAGAAGGAAAGAGCTTCTTTGCTGAGGAAGATCATATCCACAAATCTCACTCAGAATAGTGAGAAGCTACATGAAGGGCCATGTGAAAAGCATGCAGTTAGTGAAAAAGGAAAAGATGTGAGATCCGGCTGGAGACACCAGCAGGCACCAGACCACAAAGGCCAAGGAGAGGAAGCCACTTCATTCCTAGAGAGCAGAAGTGCCTGGAGCGGCCTTGACCTGCCCATGGTCAAAATCTTAGGCTAAGTGAGCACCACACTTGTATTATTCTACAGAAATGGAAGGTAAATTCAATTGCATTGTTTAAAAGCATACAGTTATCACATCTTTCACAGTTTTAAGATAGCTGAAAAATATGAACTTGTAGAAAACATGTATTTAATATCCCTATCACACTTATACTCCTTTAAGTGCTGAAGTGAACACTTGAGTTGGGTGTGCTAAATCATGCTCTTTTCGTAAAATCACAAAAAAGTATCTATTCCTTGAACCCAACTGCAGTTCTCCAGTATTCATGTAACATGAGGTTCCCCGGAGCATTTCATGCATCAGCAGATTTACTGAAACCTTTCTAGGAACCCTCTCATGAGATAAAACATCTCTGCAGTCTGACAGCATTATCCACGTCTTCGTTATTTTTTTTTTAAAGATGTATTTATTTATTTGAGAGAGAGAGAGTACATGAGAGGGGGGAGGGTCAGAGGGAGAAGCAGGCTCCCTGCTGAGCAGGGAGCCCGATGTGGGACTCGATCCCGGGACTCCGGGATCATGACCTGAGCCGAAGGCAGTCGCTTCACCAATTGAGCCACCCAGGCGCCCCACATCTTCGTTATTTTGATGACACTCTCATCCCGCTTCATCTGCTTTTACACGTTCTTAGAGTTACAGTAAATCATATCTGCCTATGGGTTCCCCATTCCTGTTTGATCCCACAAAGCCTTTGGCCCGAGTATTATTGTCTCCACTTTATGGTGCAAGCCAACCTCACTGAGCTTCAGATTTCTCACCTATAAAACGGAGGTAATGTCTCACGCTGCCAACCTCTCATTCTTACCAAGAAGAGCAAATAAAATAGTGGATGGGAGAGTGCCTGAAAAACTAGAAAACTTCTAAAAGCTATTGCTATATTATCATAAAAGAGGACACATTTGTATCATATACGTTACAATATAGATGTTCAAAAAAATGTCCGTATTATCCATGTTGGAGCTGCGTCTTGTCCTGAGGCCCCATGGTAATGGACTGGGGGTAGGGGAGAAAGACCTAAACCTGCCAATTCAGAGTGTCTCAATCTCTTCCAGTTTAAAACACTCCCCTTTTACGTTAATTCAATCCAGTTTTGGCAATGAATTAGTCAAAGTAAAGTTGAAACGCCTCCCCGGTGTTATCTCACCTGAGACAGATTACCCTGCTCCATTCCCAGCTGACGTGCGAGCACAGGGGGAAGCCTACAATGCTTATGGTGTTATGGCGGAGCCCCTCCTATTAACCCAGCCCCATGCTTCTCTTCTGCCTTTTGTTGGCCTCTGGCTGAGGTAAACTCATTTTCCCTGTCCCCATATAAGTTTCTGTCCTCTCTGCTTCTGGTCATGAAGTTCAATAGCTGACGAAATGCTTACTTTCTTCTGTCAGTCCAGCTGTGGCCAGCAGTTCACATCCTGCCACTCAGCCTGACCTCCTTTCTCTCTGCCCTTCGGATCTTCTGAGTCTCAGCCTTGGACTCCATCTGACCCTGAGTGAGATGGTCCTCTCTTCAGCCTCTGGTAGGGGGTCCCCCTCTTCCCTCACTGCTGCAGGCCCGTCGCAGTCCTGCTGGCTCCCACGCCCATGGGAACGTGTGGGAAATTTTAGATGTCCCCAGTGCTACTAACAGGTGCTAGGGGACAAAAGTCCCACGTGAGCACTCTTTCTCCCTCCCATGCCATGCCATCATCTCTACACTTGCTGCAGCTATTCCCTGTTGGGAATTTAGACAATCTGCCAGGCTTTCTCCATCCAGAATCCCAAACCGGAAGGAAGTGGGACACAAGCCCAATCTGCTTTTGGCTTCACAACTATCTTGTTCTTTTTTTCTACCTCCAATCCTCATCTTTACTCTCAATGAAAAAAATGGGAGAACAAAGAACGATTACTTCTTCATGAGCTTCTTGACAAGATATTTTCCTTCTCTTCTACATCTTTCCATATAATGAATAATAAAGTAGTAAGCCTGCTGATCAAAAAGGGAAATATATGTGTGGATATTACCCCCACTCCAATCTCTTACATGTCTGCCTATACAATAAGACCCTCAAGAGCTAGACTCTGTCATGTGTCTTTGTGTCAACTGCATATAGGGCTTTGCCTAGAATGGACACTCACCAAAAGCTGTTGAGTGAATCAGTGATTCCATTTCCTTAACTCACTGGTAAAAGAACTGAGGTGAAATATTTTGCCCAAGTTAAACAATGAGTTGCAAGCTTAGCCAGGGCCATGTCAACTACTCTTCAGCCTAGCATATGGCTTTTTACCTAGTCTTCCTTAATGGCTGGCAACATAGAGCCCAGAATATAAGATCTAAACGTAACTAAGGGAGGCAGGAAGGAATAATAGGTCAAAAGAAGGACTGAAATGTGCAAGTATTTGAAATTAAAATACAGCAGAGTCTCCTCACCCATAGTTTGACTTTTTGTGTTTTCAGCTACATGCAGCCAACCACGGTCCAAAAGCAGATGATACTCTTCTTGACATGTGCCCACATAGAGAGGTAACTCTCTTCATCGCAGCACCTGGGCATTTTATAACCTCACAGCGTCGCAAGAAGAAGGATGAGCACAGTACAGTGTGATAGTTTGAAAGAGAGACCACATGCGTGTAACTTTTATTATGGTACAGTGCTGTAACTGTTCTATTTTATTATTAGTTACTGCCGTTAATCTCTTACTATGCCTAATTTATAAATTAAGCTTTGTCTTAGGTATGTATGTATAGGAAAAAACATAGTATATATATCTGCAGTTTCAGACATCCACTGGGAATCTGGGAACATACCCCTCCTTAGATCACTGTTACTGTTTTTATTTTATATTGTTAGTTTTCTCTTTGTCTATACAGCATAAAATCCGCTCAAATCTGTAATCCTAAAATTTCCAAATAGGGATCTTGTAAAATGCTCTGTTGCTGCCATGATCAATCATTTGTGGTTGTGGGAGGGGCAGTGACAGAAATTCTTATTAGCCATTTTCCCATTTTATGTATGTATAAAGTTAGGGCCATCTCCATACTATATGAAAGATTTAAAAAAAATACGAAAATCTGGGGCGCCTGGGTGGCTCAGATGGTTAAGCATCTGCCTTCGACTCAGGTCATGATCCTGTGGTCCTGGGATTGAGCCCCGCATCGGGCTCCCTGCTCCGCAGGAAGCCTGCTTCTCCCTCTCCCTCTCCCACTCCCCCTGCTTGTGTTCCCTCTCTCACTGTCTCTCTCTCTGTCAAATAAATAAAATCTTAAAAAAAAAAAGATATGAAAATCTATTCCCCTGAATGTGGACTTCTCCCATTTTGCCGATTTAAAATTCATTACTTGTTGAAAACAGCAACTGACCCCCTCTCCTTCTAAAAGATCAACCACATTTCAGAAATCCTGTCAGAGAGATGGCTAAGTACGAAACACGGAGAAGGAACAAGATTTTAAACTGAAGCACACTGGTGTTGAAATACAGCATTTTGATAAACACACACCAAAGAAATTTGGGGAGCTTAAAGTTTATGAGTTTGAAAGGTTATTTTCTTAATGAACTATTCTCAGGAAGCATACCAGAGAGAGAGGCGGGATTTTAGATCTATTTGTTTAGGTTTCCGACGAGGATTTAAGCAATCCGCTTTTGTACATTATGCACCATAGCAGACCAAAGCATCAACTAGGATATCAGTAGGGCACATTTATACCAAGGATTAGGGTCCTCCTAAAGAACGCAATGGTGGACAGACAGAAGTCCATTTGCACCCTTAGCTCCTGGCTTTCCCAGTTCACCTTCTTCTCTTCACCTCCTATCGTTCATTTCTCCCTTTGGGGGGGCTCAAAGATGAGGTAACATTTTTAAAGATTTTATTTATTTATTTGAAAGGGAGAGAGCGTGTATGAGCAGGGGGGAGGGGCAGAGGGAGAGGGAGAAGCAGACCCCCTGCTGAGCAGAGGGCCAGATGTGGAGCTTGATCCCAGGCCACTGGGATCATGACCTGAGCCCAAGGCAGACACTTAACTGACTGAGCCACCCAGGCGCCCCTGAGGGCTCCAATTTTTTAAAACAATCACACATATGGGTACAAAGCAGCAAAGTACTCACACACAGTGACATCATTTTGAAGTATTAAAATTTGTCACCAGAATTGTTTTCCTGTGCAGACAATGTAATCCAACTGCAGATAGTGACATTGGGTGTGTGTGTATGTGTGTGTGTCCTGTCAGGGAGAAAAAAAGCACTTGTAAAATTCTTAGAAACCAAAAATGCATCAGTGAATAGGGCTTTATGTTGGATATTTATGGGGAATTTGGTTTGTTTTCTGATTCTGTTTCAACTTTTAAGGAGCACCGTTAATGTGATTAATTAGCAAGAATTTATTGACTTGAAAAATCTCGACAGCCAAACATATATGATTTTTTTAAATGTATTTTTTCAGGTGAAACTATAAACTGAAAGCCTAATTAAGACCTGCTGTTTCCTGAAATTTTGTGTGCATAGCTCTGGGAAGGAAAGTTGCATGGAACTTTACTTGAAGGGGCACATGCAATCTTAAGAGAAAAGTCCCAGCATTCTATTCACTTCTTCCAGACGTAGTCCTTACTTAAGAGCCATGGGGAATTTATGTCCATGGTGAACATGAAAGCCCGCAATGGAGCTAGCTTCAGGAAAACGCAAATCAGTTCAAACGTCATGAGTTGAAGACCTCGGTTGTTCCTAACCAACATTTCCAAATTTTCTCTTTAACACCATGATGAATCATGCAAATTTAGGTGTTTTTTTTTTTTTTTGCAATTTTCTTACATGTTTTCTTCCCATTACTTGCTGGGGATGAAAGTCTAACAAGAGAGAGTAAACCAACTTGCAAGAAATATAATGACACAAGAGTATTCGGTGTAAAAAAATTGACTTTTGATGAAATTACAAAAGGCCTAAACGGAACTGATTTCTGACTGGTACCCGCATCACCTGCTTTCATTAGAAAAATCTGCTTGCCTTTCCTAAAGCTGCCTTTCCATTAAGTAGTTCCAGTGCAGACTTTAAATTGCAAGAATAAAAGAATGTACCTATTTCTAAAACCTGTGAAAGTTTCATCAGTTTAGCAACATATTTATATGGTTTTTCCCCAAATGTCACTCTCCAGTGGTGATAAACTTCTGAAGTCAGAATTGTTTCAAAATAACAAGTGAATGTTTTGTTTTTTTTTTTTACACTCACTTGAAGGAAACTTTCTTCTAATGCCTCAGGTAGAAGATGTGAACTACTTACAACTTGAGAACAGAAACCAGTCCCATAGCTGTCATGCAGCTAGACATTCTGAACTGATAGTTTTGCAAACTTATTAAATTGTAAGGAGTGGGAGGTGGGGGAGTCACGGAATTTTTTAGAAAATTTCAATCTTTTAAAAACTATGTTGTGAAAAGAAACTTGTCCAGCTTGCAAATCTCCACGAAGAAACAAGTTATTCCCTTTAGATAACATGCTAAGTATCAAGTCATAAAGGATCAGCTAACAATTCACAGTCCCAGCGCGTAATTCTGTAGCCCAAAAGCTTGGCAAAGCCAAAACACTTACAGATAATACCCAACACAAAAGCCCCTTTTTCCACTTCATGGGAAGAGCCGCACTATGTGCCTTCCTAAACGTGGAGGGGGCTAGAGGGTCTTCCTTGCCTTAATAATCCTGCACAGTGCTTTTGTCCAGTAGATTTTACCCCAGAGAGGTCTTGGTCATTTCCTATAGAGATTCTCCGACACCCTCAGTGGCCTAGAAACAGGAACGTCTGTGGTCGCCTCTTTTCCTGACACACAATTTGGCTTCCCTGGCCTCACCTTGCTGCACTCCTACTTGATGGCAGATGAGATCAGGCCCTTGCTTGAGAGCTCAGAGCCCCAGGCCACACAAGGGCAGAGCGGCCACGTCAGAGCTCCTCCTGGCACCAAGGAAAATTATTTGCCCCGAGAGGCAAACACAGCCTGGGCAGTGTCCAGAGTCTCAATCCCTCTCTTCTATGTTATAAAAGGCCCTATTGTAGAAACACAAATCACTCAGAGATGGCATGTACAATGTCTAATCACTTAATAGCTACTGGTCACCCATTGGGAAAGGGCCCCAAACTAGACACTGTCTGTAACTGATTTGCTGGAGGAAAGCAAGGGAGTATATGACATAAATTTACATTCATCTCCTGTTCTAGCCCTACACACCATGGCAAACGCACATCCTTTGAACAAGTAGAAAATTTACAACAATAAGAATGGTGCAACTATTTGGATTTGGATCTGTGAGTAGCAAGCAAGGTAAGGGATAGAACACAAGCTTGGTATTCACACAAACCTGGTTTTGAATCTTGCCTCTATAATTAATCAACTGTGTGACCTTGAGAAGTTCACCGAATCTCTTTGGGATTCTCTTTCCTTGCTTGCAAAATGAAAAGAATATGTACATCCTAAGTGCCGTGAAGACCACATTTGCTAGGATGCAGAAGTACCAAAAGCTGGATGTGGCACAGAGTAGGTGTGGGCTCAGTATCAGTTTCCTCCCCCAGCTCTAGAATTCTAAATGTTTGTCAAGATATCTCATATACATTACTTCATCTGAACCCTACACAAACTCTACTCATAAATATTTTAATCTCAGAGGCAGAATTTTCAGTCTTTGGATTTCTTGTCTTTTCCTTTTAGGAAATTCTGTCGACAAGACACACTTGTTTTCTCCAATCACATTACCTCTGTCCTTCGTTGAGTTTTACAAAGTACCCGAAGCAACAGAAAGGGTTAATTTTATTCCCATGTTCCAGATGTCTTCAGCACCTTAGTAATACACTAAGAACAGTAAGTCTTTTTAATGAAAGTGAAAGGTACGCATTGTACTTAAATCTGGAACTTTCTCCCCCTGAAGAAATGCTGTCACTGGGACTGCCGTCCACCCGTTTAGGCAGGGTGAGATATGTTTTTGCTCAGGTTTACCTTTTTTTCAGTACATTTTCAACCAACTGCAGTGGGTATCCAAGCAGTTAAAACTACATCAGCACTAATAGCTATGAGCTCATCTTGTATAAAGACATTTTTAGTTAAACACCACAATCTTGGGGGGGAAAAAGTTAGCGTGCTTAACCAGGCTGGCTTGGAATAGCTCACAATATGACGCATACCACAGGAAATAGAGTGGTATGAGGCACCTACAAAATATTTTTCAAACAAGTCATTGACGCTGTAAGCCCCATGCCTCAGCTTTAGGAAGTCACTTATTAAGAATCAACACCAGCCGTGCCAAGCTAAGCTTTTGCTCTTGGTGATTTTCCAATTGAATATTCAGGGCCCTGTCTCAGTCTTGTTTTCAGGGGAGTACATGCCTGGAATGTTAGCAAGCTATTTGCTGGAAAAAATGCCCACAACAGGCCCAATGTTGATCACATTAATGCGTTTGAGTGGGTATAGAGTGCAAATGATTGAAAATGCTTCCAGATCCCCGTTGCAAGGGACAAAGCAGGCTCTGTTCTCTGATCTGATGGTCATTTTTTTTCCAGCGGAGGATGTGGTGCAGGCAGAGGGAAGAGTGCCAATCTCTGTCTAATGGTTCCAAACAGGGTCTGGGCCTAGCTCTCTGGATGCTGATGAGTGGGAAATGAAACACAGATGGGTCAGATGGGTAAGGGGGGGTGGATTACAGGTCAGGCCCAAGAGTTGGGATAAATCAAGTGCTTATGAGGTGCAGAATGGCACATTGTTTGAGTGAATGGACAGGGAAGAAACATTCCAGCATTGTTCAGGCCACTGAGTGAACCCTACGCTCTTCTTCCCAGACCCACACAGGCCATGAGAGTCTCATCATCAGGGTGCATGTGAGCAGCAAACCTGAATGTGGCCAGCCGGGGCCTGAAACATTCTCCTATTTTGTTTTAGTACATGTGAGATGTAATTTACTGGGAGAAATGTTTGGGTTCGTGTGGCAGATCATAGAGAGTCAGATTTGGGGTTCCTTGGGGATCTCTGAGGAGAAGGTGAGTAACCACAAATTAATAGAGCAGGGAAATAAAGTGACAAAAGAAATGTTTCATTGTGCCTGAAATATTGAACCAATTTCCCCCTGTTTAGCCTTTTAAACTTTTGCTCACAAATCAAAGAGTTAGCTCAGCTCAGAAAACTCAGCAAAAGCCTGTAGTGCCTGATAACAACAAAGAAAAACTCGATAGCCTTCCTCAGTTTTAAGTGTCTTCATAACATAAGAAAACACAGTGATAAGGGCTTTTTGAGACTACTAGAAAATAATCCAAACAATTAGGTAACTGAAAAAACAAAGCGCCGATAACCATAATGGATCTGTCCATTTTGCATTCTAGGTGTGAGGAATCTCAATGAGAAAAACCATGAAATCCCAAAGTGTACACAAGCCTGATTATTTAATGTGAGGTAATCATAAGATGGGTTCGAGGAAGTGTTTTCATGAGGGAACAAAACCAGTGGGAGGTGAGGACAGAAAGTGTCCCATCAAGAGAGGGACCTAAAGTCCCAGCGGCCAACAGAATTAGAAAAGGGCGAAAGCTGGGAATTAATGGTTTCTTTTTTAGAGTGACAGAAATTACTTTCAGAAATTTATTTTCATACCAGCCGTGTTTCCACTTCATGGGCTTGACCTTTAACAGAATATCCCACAGGCAAGGCTGCAGACAGTGGTTGTCCACAGTCACTGGGGTGCTCATGCTGTGAGTGTGAAGAGCTTCTCAGTTCATGGATGGGTGCACTGCAGCTCCAGAGACAGCAGTCAAGCTGCCAGTCTCGAAAGTCTTCATACAGCATATCTTGAAAAGTCTAGGCGTTTTCATTGTTACTAGTTTCATAAGTTGGTTTAATGAGTGACAGTGACATACATATGTGCGTGTTGTCTTATTTCCCACTCTTTAAGGCCATTTCAAAACTAATAGCTGTACTACTCATAATTTAAATATTTCACCATTTCCCCTGACCTCCTCCCCTCCAAAATTTTTATGATTCCTACGCTCTGAGCCTTGGAAAGGAATCTCAGGACTAACTAACCAGTTTGTAAAGCATATTTGAAAAACGACATGACACAAGCATCAGTATTTAGAGTGCGGTGTGGAGGCCACCACAGAGCTCTCAACTGACTCTCAGTGTTAGACCCTGAAGTATTTTTTTTCAAAGATTTTATTTATTTATTTTGAGAGAAAGAATGAGAGAGAGAGAGCCCAAGAGGGCGGAGGGTCAGAGGGAGAAGCAGATGACTCCCCGCTGAGCAGGGAGCCCGACGCGGGACTCAATCCCAGGAGTCCGGGATCATGACATGAGCCGAAGGCAGCCGCCCAACCAACTGAGCCACCCAGGTGCCCCAGACCCTGAAGTATTAATAGAGGAGGGTGAGGAGCAGGGAAGCCTCTCCTGTTCCTGTGAGGGTACCTAGTCCACCTGGCTTCTTGCCAGGACTTACTAGAGGATGGAAAATGGGCTTGCAGGCTAGAAACAGCCAGCCAAATCTCTGTGACTAAGGCATAAGCCTAATGCAGGATGCAGAAGCTTTCAGGACAAATACCCTCAAGGTGCGAAATCAGGGTAGTAATGATGAGGCTGCTGTCGCCTCCAGCCAAGACTACCCATCTGCAGCCATGCCTGACTGTCCACACACACATGGGCCTATCATCTGAGGGATATGGCCCCCAGGGTTACCAGGCCAGAGAAAACACTGGAGAAGCACAGTTCTCTAGAGCAGTGGAATGAATCTAACATCTCTACCATCCCTAGGTTACCCTGTAGTTGGCATGCTATAGCAGACAACAATGAGAAATCGATCTCTTGAGAGGATCCCCCAATTTTATAAGCTCCAGACCCCACAAAACCTGAATCCACTCTTGGGATTGCCATTTATGAGGTGGAACCCTAGAGAGAGTTTTTGAAGAGGGAAGGGAAGTAGGCCCTTGCTTTCTTGATGTGGCTGGCTTGAGGCTCTCTGATTCAGACAAAGCTGTCCATGCGGTAGCTAAATACACAGTCTGGAGAATGGGACTGAAATCCAGTTCTTCAGGGCCCCCAGGACATGACTGTTATATTCCATCACACAACTTTAACCAAGAACAAGTGGAGAAGCCTTTTACCTGATGGAGGCATTTTCCGAGGAGTAAGTTAGCAATTTCCAAGTTCCCATTACTTCTTTTATCTTGAAAAACACATAATGCAAACAGAAATGTGAGGACATGGGGCCACACTATAGGAATCTTCCTTTCTACCAAAACTTTTGAAATAAGGAAGCATCGACTGACAGATTATCTGCAAAGCACACATTTCATGATGTTTTCAAGTTTTGGGGACAGACTTATGCCCCTCCAGCTCCCTTTTGTCCATGGACTCTCTCATAAAAAAGGCAGGTGTTCACAGAGCCACTGACCAGGGAAGGACGTGTCCCAGGACCATGAATCGCAACAAGGCTATCTGTACTGTAAAGGGGTGGTCACACTCCAGACTCAGTCCTTCTTAGGAGAAGTTCAAGACACTCCATAGAGTGATGATTAGTGCCTGGTCTGCTCAGAGGCTAGAAGAAAGGATGTAGTTCTCCTCTTTCGAGGAGAAGCCCTGATGTTACTATTTTTACAATGGTTCTTTGGGAATGAATACAAGGAAAATACCATCATCCTGAAGATAAAAATTAATGTGCAAGAGGTACATGGTAGTTGTGCAAGGCTGTTGAATCACAGATCTGTACTTCTGAAACAAATAACGCAACATATTTTAAGAAAAAAGAAAAAGAAGAAGATAGGAGGAGAGGAAGAATGAAGGGGAGTAAGTCGGAGGGGGAGACGAACCAGGAGAGATGATGGACTCTGAAAAACAAACTGAGGGTTCTAGAGGGGAGGAGGGTAGGGGGATGGGTTAGCCTGGTGATGGGTATTAAAGAGGCCACATTCTGCATGGAGCACTGGGTGTTATGAACAAACAATAAATCATGGAACACTACACCAAAACAAATGATGTAATATATGGTGATTAACATAATAAAAAATTTTTAAAAAAAGAGGTACATGGTAGAGATTACATGCAAATGAAGGACTTCTGCAACCCTACCAGGCCAATAACATAATGCATAGACCAATACATCTCCGTGGAGTAGCTTTACAGTGCTTGGGTGTTTGCTGTATGCTTAATTAAAATCCTACTCTGGTGGGAAAAACCAGATTTCCAAATGGTGACTTTATTGATTCAATAAAATTTAAGAAATTCTGCTTATGGAAAAACTCATTAACCAAAACTAATAAATACGAGTTTACCCTGCAGTCTGGTTCCTCTTTATTTGACAGAATTAAAAATCACTCTGGAGCAACTTAGTTCATTTTTTACTTGTTAATTGAACTTAATGGTTTAGTAATTCCCTTTCTGTTCTAAGCTTTCGAGCTCTTCATTCTTTCTGGCAGCACTTGCACTCGGTCGCTCTTAACTTTACAGAGCATATATTTATATGGAAGTATATGGAAGTTTAACAGAAGTGACGAGCGTGAAGGGGGGGGAACACTGAGAACCTTTTACCTGGGCTGATGCAAGGACTCAAGGCACAGTCTTTGGGGGCTGTGTCACGTTGCACTGCCCCACTGGAAGGGTTCTCCAGCAAGGTCTTAAGGGCCACGTCCATGGGAGGGACAATTTTATTATTGAATGCCCCCACAGCAGATTTCCCCTTCTGCTCAACCTCTCCTACAAGAAATTGCCAAAGAGCCAAAATTGTGCATGTCCTGGACAGCAGCTTTCAGTTTTCACCCTCTGACACATTCCTTTGGGGCGCCTGGGTGGTTCAGTCGGTTAAGCGACTGCCTTCAGCTCAGGTCATGATCCCGGAGTCCCTGGATCAAGTCCCGCATCGGGCTCCCTGCTCTGCTTCTCCCTCTGACCCTCCCCCCTCTCATGTGCTCTCTCTCTCTCTCTCTCATTCTCTCTCTCAAATAAATAAATAAAATCTTCAAAAAAAAAATTTTCCTTTGGAGAGCTACCATTGTTCACCTTTGTTGATTCTTTGCAAAACAACATATCTGGTATCTCCTTTTGTGTGTTTAATGTGCATCTCAAACTTCACCTTCCCACCTCCTTCTGGCCAGACCACCTGAAATCCACAGAAAAGTGGCTGACAATTACGAATGGCCAGATTGGTGGCTCACATCAGCTCACGTCAGAAACCCTCACTGAATATATGAAGAACCAAATTCCTCATCTTTTATGGTAGGGATTTGTTCCTTGGCCTACCACAACTTGAGAGGTTTTATTCTTCAGCTATTTTGACCTAAGTATCAAGTGGATTGATTTTATGGCTTTTTACTTGCATAGTTTCCTCCCAGTTTTGAACTGACTTACTATATAATTTGGCATCTTAAATTTTTACTTTTTTATAGATACCTGACTTATTGTCACAAATTCTCTTGAAAACACAATTATAAATACCCACACAATATCCCATCATGTACATAAACCATAAATTACTTTTTTCATTTCTCTATTATTGGGCACTTATGTTATTCCTAGATATGTTATGCTGTTTGATTCTATTCATGATTTCTTTTTCGGGTGTATTTATACAGGTAGTTATTGCTGGTGCATAAGAAAGTTATTAAATGTGTTTATCTTGTGCCAAGTCACTTCACTAAATTTTTCCAATAATTATAGTTAGTTTCTACCAACAATAGTTATTCAGTTGATTCTTTACTGTTTTTGCAAGGAGCCAAAAATGTACAAAAAATGTGTAATAGAAATAATATATATTTCTTTCCTTCCCCAAAATATAATTTTTATTTGTTTCAACTCTAAGTACTTCCAAAACAATGTTAAGTGATAACACTTATTACTTGCTGAATACACACTGTGTCATGGGCCCTGCCATAATTACTTAATAAACATTATGTATTAATTATTCCATTACTTGCTAGACTTTTTATTGATTTTTTAAAAATGTCTTCAGCGTCCTTAAATACCTATAGGTTGTTTGTTCAAACTATAGTTTATCATGCTAAGGCAAGTAACATATTCCTTTTTAAAAATAAAATTTTAAAAGTTTTTAGGCTAATAGAAAAGTTCTGAGGACAGTACAGATAATTCCTGTACATGCTTCACCAAGTTTCCCTTAATTTGACAACCTACATCATCTTGGTACATTTGTCAAAACTAAGAAATTCACATTGGTACATACTACGAAATAAACTCGATTTACTTCAGATATCTCCAGTTTTCCCACTAATTTTCTTTTAGGGCTCCAGGATCCCATCCAGGGTACCATATGATACAGAGTCCTCATGTCACCTGAATTTCCTGACAGTTTCTTAGTCTTTCCTTATTTTTGACGACTGGACAACTTTGAAGAGTCCTGGTTGGGTATCTAGTGAAATGCCCCTCAGTTTGAGGTGGTCTGATGCTTTTCTTATGGTTAGATTGGTGTCAAACGTTTCGGGGACGTATGTCCCAAAGAAGTATCCTTCTTATCACCTGGTATAAGTGGGTACATGATAGCAAACTCCATTTCTGGTGATGTCAACCTTGATGAAGCCAGTGTTTGCTAGGTTTCCCCACTGCAAAATTACTATTCTTTTTTCCTTCCCATACTCTATTCACTCAGCCAGCCATGAAGCCTGGCCTCCACTGAGGAGAGGAGAGGCTAAGCTTCACTTCCTGGAAGAGCCAGTGCCTACATATATTATCTAGAATTCTGTAAGGCAGATTGGTTCTGTCTCCTCCGTTTACTGATTTATTGAAACAATGATTTATATTAGGATGGATCCACAGATGTTTACTTTATACTTTGGGCTCCAATTCAATACCACAGTATTTATTTTGTTGCTCAAATGGTGCCAGTTCTGGCCAGTTGGCTCTTCCACTTGGCTTCCACATCCCTCTGACATGCCCCGTTGTTTGCTGTTGTTCTGCTGTGTTTTGCTCCCTTTGCTTCTTTGAGAGCTTCATTACTTTCTGGCAAGATTTTCCAGGCTTACCTTGTCCTTTCTCTGCCCCGGGCCCTAGAAATAGCCATTTCTCAGAAGAGTGTTTGTACCTCTCATCAGAAAATGGTATTTAGGAATGAAGATCTGGGCACTGTGTGTTGTGTTCCTTTTTGCTTTTAAAGGGCTTTGTTTTACCTTTTTAAAAAAATTGTGGTAATATATACACAACATGAAATTTACTGTCTTAACCACTGTTATAAGTACGGTTCAGAGGCATTAAGTACACTCACATTGTTGTGTGAGTGCAACCATCACCACCATCCAATCATAGAACTCTCTTCATCCTCCAAAAATGAAATTTTGTACCCCTTAGACAATAATTCCTCATTATTCCCTAACCCAGCCCCTGGCAACCACAACTCTAATTTCTATCTCTATGAATTTGACTGCTCTAGGTACTTCACATAAGTGGAATCATACAGTACCTGTCCTTTTGTGACAGGCTTATTTCACTTGACGTAAAGTCCTCAAGGTTCATTCATGTTGCAGCATGTGCCACAACTGTCTTCCTTTTAAAGGCTGAATGATATTCCATTATATGTATACACCACATTTTGTGTAACCATTCATCTGTTGATGGACCCTTGGGTTGCTTCCAGCCCTTGACCATTGTGAATAATGCTGTTGTGAACATGGGTGTACTAACATCTCTTTGAGTCCCTGCTTGCAAGTCTTTGCACCATATACCTAGAAATGGAATTGCTAGATCATATGGTGATTCTATGTTTAATTTTTTTGAGGGAACTCCATACTATTTTTCATAGCAGGTGCACCATTTTACATTCCTATCGATAGTGCCCAAGGGTTCCCATTTCCCTACATCCTTACCCAAAGCTCCAAACCCACAGAATATACAACACAAGAGTGAACCCTCATGTAAACTACAGACTTTGGGTGATAATGTGTCAGTTATAGGTTCATCAGTTGTAACAAAGACACCGTTTCGGGGGAGATGCTGCTAAAGGCGAAAACTATGCACGCGTGGGTGCCTGGGGGTATATGGAATATCCCTGTACCTTCCTCTCAATTTTGTTGTTAATTTAAAACTGCTCTAAAGAAAATAAAGTCTATTAAGAGAAAATTTAGAAATAAACAGAATATTTCCCAACATTTTCCCAGGGCCCCCACAGGTCCATTGAATGACGGGTCGTCCTTGGCCTACAGCAATTGGCAAACAGTTGAATTGAGATGGTGTCGTCTGAAAGAATGAAGATCTTTATTTTGAACAGCTTCAGATGAAACCATTTATTTGACTTCTTTCTAGAAACTGATACTATTAATTCCCTGATTGTAGTTATTCTTTACCTTCACCTGCAAATGAGACAGAAGTTTGGGGTTCCTTTATTCCATCTATGGCAAGCCATTTGTAGTAAAAATGCCATTTAAGCAATCACTGTGGTATTTAACACAACTTTTAAAATAATTGGTAAGAGAATAAGCTGACAACTCAGCAAAGCATGTTGGGAGGTGGACAAACTTTTTGACACCATATTCCCTTTCTTTGACAAACTAAGGATAAATCTGTGAGGATGAAAAAGCTTTTTAAATTGGCTGCTTTAACATCCCCTTCCCGCGAGAGAAAAAAACTTTTCAGTCTGATGAGGCTAAAGCAATCTAAATGGAAATATTGGCTCCCACAGATTTCTATTGGCTTTGATGATAAAACCTTCGGCCTCGTCTATTTCCTTTTGATCTAGTTGAAAAAGGATGCTGGGAGAGGCTAGCACCATGCTCGCTCAATGACCAGCTGCTGATACAGCTGTGGCTTGTTAAGGCCACAGGACAAGGAAAAGTTCCAGCATGCTTCCTGTTTTATCACATTCTTAAGTTAACATTATATTCCTGAGGAAAGTGATATCCACACAGATGCAGAAATATGGTATGTACTAAAGGCCAAGTGGATTGTAAAAATGAGAATCTGGCTAACATATTTCAAGAAATTAGTATGATGTAAAAGCTTATCAATAGAACCTTTATGCCCACTTAGCAATTTGAAACAAAGATCGGCTTTTAGATAGTTCACTTGTCTGAGATGGATGGGAAGATAGTTTGAATTCTCTGGAGAAACACATGCTCTGGTCTCAAGTATCCAGATGGATTTGCATCCTAGATCCAACCTCAGAGGCTTAAGGACTGCCACAGAAGGCCTCCATCTGATACAGGGGATCTTAAATATGACTCTCACTGCTTCCTATTAAGAAAATGAGAAGCAACTCACTTTTTACAAGGTGTTAACTAAGCTTGGCTGAGCAGCCCAACTGAAAAATCAAACATGCCCAAACACTTCATGTTTATAAAAACAAACTCCATTAACATGCCTGGCTTCCCTTTCATAAAATTGCAGATGATTTACTGCATATCTTAGTGCAGTCCAATTTTCCTGTAAAATGCATGTTCTGTATTATGTTTGGCACATTTTAGGAGATCAATGTGTAATTGTTGAATTGAATTAGAATTGATTTGTTTTTTTATAAAAATTATAATGAAGGACTTCACAGAACCTGTGACCACTCAACTGGCATAAAATAGAGAATTTATACAGCCTATAAGAACTGGTATGCACTCCTAAAAGGAAGTTAAACTTTTTTTTTTAATACCACACTGTTCCTCCTTCCAAAGTCAGACTTAAAAGGAAGACACCTAAGGTTCTCTAACAACTTGCTCCATTAAGTTGGGTCTTATTACAAGTCTCTCCAGAGTAATTTAAGTGTCTCCAATCCCTATATACCTGATTAAATTATTCTGGATGACTTTTATTAATCTCTTAAAATATTTCTAGGATAATGTCTATTTCTCTTTACCCACTTAAAAAAGATACTCTATAATAAAGAATATACAGCAATCATCTCTGTACCCATCCACAGAAACCCAATATACAGAGTTGATGCCCTCTGTTTACCCAGCCCTGATCACATTACCTGCCCTTCCCTGTCAGAAGGAACCATTTATCCAAATCTTAATTCAAATTTGCTCACTGACCTGTGGCCGGGAAACAGGGAAGCATTGTAATAGGTTCATAGTGGAAATTACTTTCACTTTTAATTTTTTGCAAAAGCACATTGATGATTTCATGTACTCTTTAGAAGACACTGGTTCCCTTAACCCTATTTTAGATGTATACTTACTAAACCTACTAATATGTTGGCTAAGAAGAAACAGACATAGTAGAGGCTTCAAACTCCATGCTTTTCTCATTTCACAAGCAATTTTGTCCCCCGCCCCGCCCTACCTTGCACAGGAAGGTCCTTGGCTTTCTCCATACCTGATCAAGTGCATTTTTTTGCCCTTCTCCCATTCTGTGTTGGTGTCCTAAAAAGGAGAGCAAATTTGGTAATGATGAGATCCACAACTGTCCAGCTACTTCTCTAGAGCTATGGTCTGTTCCCAAGTGGGATGCTCTCACCCAGGACAGGAGCAAGATGCGCCATTAGATTGTGAACAAGCACCATGTGAATTGATATTTAGATATATTTTTCCCTAAAGCAAGGAAGAAATATATTAAATATTACTATCAATGTTAATAGAAGTACATGTACTTATAAATAAATATACATATATTGGTGATACACGTTCACAATTTTTTTTAACTCATAAGGATCTTCAATAAAAAAAAGGTTTGAACACCACAGCTCCAGACAATTCACATTTATTATCTGTGCAACCTAAGAAAAGATATTTTCAAGACAAACTGCATAATTTTAATCACATTCTGGTCATATT
This sequence comes from Eumetopias jubatus, assembly GCF_037043125.1. Classification (NCBI taxonomy): domain Eukaryota; kingdom Metazoa; phylum Chordata; class Mammalia; order Carnivora; family Otariidae; genus Eumetopias; species Eumetopias jubatus. The sequence continues at coordinate 166,493,728 of NW_028274809.1, read as the reverse complement.
TATGTGTTAATATATTTGACAGATTAATATAAATTATTTGACTCTCTACCCATGTATGGTGGTATAGTTCCTCGAACTTTTAGCTCAGGTAAGCAAATGAAACTAAACATGCATGATTCATCACCTACATGCTCTAGGTCTTAACACTCAGTGCTAAAAACCACACAGAAGGACTGATTGCACAATGCACTTTCAGGGCTGAAGCCCTTTTTGTTTTGTTTTGTTTTGTTTTGTTGAGAATCAGGGGTTAAGATGTCTAGAAGAACTTTTCAGGTAAGTATATAGTCAAACAAAAATTGTAAATACTTAGTCTTCAAATATTTATTGAGCAACTACTATAATATACTGAAGACACAAAGATTAATAAGCATTTACTGAGTGTTTGCTTTCTCCAAGTGCTAGGTAATGAAGATTAAGTGATGAGCAAATAGCATTGGTGATTCCTGTCTTCAAGGAGTTTACAAGCTAGTGGGGGCGGGGAAAAGACAAAAGGATATAAAATGGAGAAAGTACTTTAAGCAAGAGATGAACAAAGTCCTAGGCTGTGTTCCTCCAGGTCAATGCCCTCTGCTCCTTCTTTCAGGTCTCCTCTTCAATGGCCACTACTCCAAAAAAGGGGGCCCTACTCTTCTCATTTGCTCCTATCTTGGGGGTCCCTAAGTACTGTTCTCCTGGCCTTGGTTTCCTACCTCCACCTCTTCTGTATTTTACCTGACCAACCTCATTTAGTCACAACAGATTATAATGAGTTTAATTTGATCCTGGTTCTTCCGAAATTCTTCCCTGGAGATAGAATGCTGTGCCCCAGTGGAAAAGAGACAGCCATAGAAAGTCCCGAAAAAGGGAGGCAAGGAGCAGGAATTGGGAGCACCAGAGCAGAGCATGCCAGAAGTGAAGGATTTTTATGAGGTCGGTGTTCGACGGAGGCATAAATCATTTCCTTTGACCAGCTAACTCTGAAAGGTGCATGTGGGAAACCCCGTGGGTCCTTCCCCTATTGGACCTTTCCTTTCACCAGAATGACTCTTAAATTGTTCAAAATAATAGTCATTTAAATGTATGCACTTGGTCTCTTAGATTGGAAGTCTCTCTGAGAGCTACTTCCATCCAACTTCTTAAGCTTGCCCTCTTCCCTTACAGCATAAGATGCAATGCAGAACAAGTACTTATTTCTTCCAGAAATGTTTTGTGGCTACTATCCCAGACGAGGCCTGGTGATAGTGATGAGGAAGGCGCAGAGATGTATGCACAAAGCAATAACATACCATTTTGACCAAGAGAATAAGGATTATGTTAGCTCCCTCTTACAAAACGTGGAAATGTTGTACTTTAAAAAGGACTTCTAGATATTGCTTTCAGCCACATATCATGCAGCACTGACAAATATAGAGTGTCAATATAATATTATTATGTCTCCATCCCACATCATCAGTCACAGACTTATCTGTGTTACACAGTCTCCATTTCAAAGCATTTAGGAGACTCTACGATGGGTAGTGATTTAGGAAGAGATGAGAGTAGTTGCACATTTCCTATGGCATTGTGGGTGTATTTTGTGGGAATGATGATGAAGATCCTGATCATGATGATAATGATAAGGTCCCCAGCTGTCTGCTGAAATTCCTTTCTGGGAAACAGCTGGAGATTCATTCTCTAAAGATCGCATCTGGCTTGATTTGCCAGCACTCAAATCCCATTGATCTGGTTCTGTTCTAGCCCTCTGTACTCACAGTTCAAAGAGCAGGGAGGCCTGTAAAGAAATTACTGCCATATTGTTCAATCGGCCACAGTGAGCAACATATACGATTATAATTAGGAACACATTAAGGGAAGCAGCTCAGTGGAGATAAGCTGCTTGACTGCATACGCTTTTTGATGAGGGCTTAGCGCCAATCCGAGAAGAAAAAGATTAAATGTTTGTTACCAATCCTTTTGAACTTGTGGCAGAACATGTGGTAAAGCATTTTTGATTCAAATTAAAAGCATCCTAGGATAAAAATAACCCTGTTCTCCCAGGCCTTTCCAAGTGAAAACCATTTGGAGACTGATTTATTGTATAGCCCTTAACCTCTTTCCACCAGCATGATTAACGTAAGCATTTCTGAATCCCATGTAAGCCTGGACAGGTATTTGTCTTGTTACACATCTGTGAAACAAATGGCAATACAAATTAGACACTCAACAGATGTAAGTTTTCAAAGGCCGGGCAAATTTAATTTGACTGTGCATGTAAATGAAACGTTCTCATTGAGCTCTGAGGTCAGTGATGTGGGTTACAGGTAGAGAGGCTGGTTGTGCCAAACGTCACCAAAAGGCCAACAATTCAGAAACCCCGGTTTAGGAGCTTCCTAAACCAAGCAGAGAGAAGATAGGCTGCTGCTGTAGCACCAGAGAAAGAAGCATGGGGAAAGCTGAAGAAGAAAAGGTCTGATTTGACCATGTAATCAAGAAAGACTTTCCACAGTCATTGGGAAGAAAAAAGGCAAGATGACCATGCTAAATGTTCTAAACTTCCATGGCAAAAGGAAGCATGGTTTAGAGGGTTCTTCTGGGAATGGGAGATAGAATGTTTCTGCCAGATTCAGCCTCTGATTTCCTCTGTGGCCTTGGGCAAGTCTCTTAACCTCTCTGTGCCTGTTTACCTGTAAAATTGGGATATTGGTGTTACCCACTGCATAGGAATCTGAGGTTGAACATCCTTATTTCTTTAATTAGTTTCAGAGGTAGAATTTAGTGATTCATCAGTTGCATGTAACACCCAGTGCTTATTCTATCAAGTGCCCTCCTTAATGCCTGTCACCCAGTTACCCCATCGCCCCACCCACCTCCCCTCCAGCAGCCCTCAGTTTGTTACATCCCTCTAAAGTGATTGCTGATCTCTTGAAAATGGCACTACATATTGTACACTTCATGAATCTGGAAAGTTTGTAACCAGGCGACACTATCTGAGTTTAAGTTGGTTTTAATTATATTATGCATTATTTTAATTTCTACAAACAGTGAAGTCCTTCGAGACTAATTTAAAAAAACTCAATTACAATGTTTTCTCACATTATCTCATTCATTCCCACTTCCCAGCCCTGCAAGACAGACAGACACATACTCATGCACATACTTTCTTCCTCCCAACTAAATTCTGGGGACTTTTTCTCGCTACATAATTTCTTCCCTGGTAAGGCTGGTATAGGTAAAAGCAGCAATGCTAAACTTCTAAAAACAGTAAAAATCAATAGTTAATTCCACAAACTTCTTAGCCCTTTCATTATAAAACTGTCAAGATGTCCACATTCTGTTATCTGAAGTAGCATTTCCTAAGTTCCCAGGGATGTTGATAGGAGTTGTTTTTTTTTATTTATTTTCATTTATTTTATTTTAATTTTTTAAAAAAGTTCTCAGTCATGTCATTTTAGTCCTATCATATCTGGTTAAAACAATGTGATTCTGATAATGTACATTGTAAATTCTGAATGGGGGCAAAGTATGAAATATTCTCCTAACTTATTTATACCTCTTTACCATTGAATTCTGTCACACCTGTTGTTCTGAAGAAAACAACTGGGGAAATACTAATCTAAAGGGTTTTGTTGTACTTCTGCTGTTTAAGAAATGTGAAATGTCAGCGGGGCCCCTTGAGCAACAGGGAAGTTATTTCCAAATCCAAGTGAGATTGATGGAGAATGAGCATTGGCCTTTAGAAAGAAGATTAAGTCCAATGGGCAGGTAGAATATTCCTTTCTGCTTTTGCTTCCACCAGTCAGAATAAGTTGCTATTACTTTTTTGCTTTGTTTGGTTTGTTTGCTTTGATTCTTTCCTGTAGGAATCATAATAATAAAAATATTTGGAGCAGCCCGGCTCTATTATAAATCTGTGCCAATTACTAGGGGTCAAATAAACCAAACCTGTAGTTTACGATAGCTTTATGAATAAATGCATTATGCTTAAATGACCCCCACTGTTCTTTGAAATGCCAATTAGGAAACTCTTACTGCTTTCTAACCACCGGTCAGGGAAAGAAGGACTCAGGACTCCCCAGCAGTGTGAGAACAACTCACTGTCTCACTACTACTTGGCAAAGTCAAAAGGGAGCCGAGACATCTTTCAGGTAAAAGTGGTATCACTGAAAATCCATTAACAACTTTTACAGCTGATAGCTAGGTAACCACAGTGCCCTTCCTATGAGTACCTTGACATCATGTGCTTCTTGGGTCTGCCTTCCCCATGAAACCCTGAGTTCCTTAAGGTCAGAAGCAAAGTCCTATATGTATACTTTTTCTGGAATATTCCCTAATGCCTGAGTCATAGTAGTAACCTGTCACACATTTATGGAATTGAACTGACATTAAGTGACTTGGAACAAGAATATTTATAAAAAAATATATTTTATAGTACTTAGTATATGGAGGTTGAATCTTATTTTCAAAGTGCAGAAGAGAAATTCCATATTTGCCTGGGTATTTCTGGCCAGAATATACAGCTCATTTGTGGCTTAAAGATAGGACATAAAAGCAAAAATGCCTCATAATATTCATGCTGGGTCATAGCAAACCTGCTCAATATATTGTTTTCCTATATGAGTTATTTTTCTTAATCAATATGAGGAGCTTTACTTATATCCTGGGTGAATGTCACTATTTTGTCATAAACTGTCAGAGTGATTTTGAATCTTGATTCTTCTGTCATGGAATGATTCCTCAGTGCTCTGTGTCATCTGGGAAGGTGATATCACCTAAAAGTGTGATAAAAATTTTTAAGTCCATGACCAAGGGGAAAAATGCAGTGGGAGAAAAATAATTCTCTTTAATTAATCAACAGTGTTGGGATGTGGGCTTTACATCTGCGGTTATGTTCTCATCCAGCCATCCTTTCTTTAACATACACAACATAACAAACAAACAAGATATCCCAGGACTTTTGTCAAACCCTTCACTCTAATGAGGACAAGTTTTGATTCTATTATAATTGTAAATATACTACCACTAAGATACCAGTCTTGGGGGTGAGATGTATGTATTGCATAATAGCGCTAAAACAGTCAAGTTTGTCATGCTCAAGACTCCTGGACAAACAGAGCAATACTGGCCAAATTGTGTCACAAATGCACACCTTTATGCTTCTATCTTCACTGACATCATGCTCATATTCATGAAAAATGGCCAGAAACTTAGCTCCCTCAAACTTCCTTGCCCTTAAGCTGTTTATGATGTGAATTCCATATAATCTTGTATTGTAATGTCCTACCTTTCCCCTGAAATGCCAGATAATTGCCACAGAATGCCTTATGGCCATCAGTTTTAAGAAATTAAAAAAAAAAAATACACATCAGAGAATTAAAGGAGAGAATCCCAATAAGTATGAAAATTTAATAAAGACAAAAGTAGTAGTTCAATTCATTGGGAAAAGGATAGATTACTTAATCACTAGCAATGACACAAAGAAAAAACTTTAACATGGGCCCCAACCTTATGGCATTTCATTCAGATACCTTGGACAAGAGTAAATAATACATTGATATGAAAGTTGGAAACAGTTCTAGAAGACCTCATGTGCAATTTTAACTGATACTCTAGGAAACCTAGAAGTTATAGAAGAAAAAATAGACATATTGTACTTAGAAAAACTAAACTGGCAAAAGATGTCATACACGGAGTCAAAGGACCAACTTAGAATAGGAAAAAAAATACTTGTAAACCAAATAATAAAGGATTAATACATAATGCTCATTGCCATAGATAGATATGACATATAAAGAAAACAAAACAAAAAAAACGATTGAGTTATAGGCCTGGGATAGTTGTAAGTATTTCATGGAAAAGCAAAGGCAAATAACAACAACTGCATGAAAAGATGCTCAGTTTCACTGGTAGTGGGCAATAGGAAATGTACAGGCACAATATTTTGTCTCTTTTTCGGGGCGCCTGGGTGGCTCAGTCGGTTAAGCGTCTGCCTTCAACTCAGGTCCTGATCCCAGGGTCCTGGGATGGAGCCCAGCATTGTGCTCCTTGCTCAGTGGGAAGTCTGCTTCTCCCTTCCTCTCTGCCCCTCCACCTGCTGATTCTCCCTCTCGAATAAATAAAATCTTTTTTAAAAAAGATATTCTTATCATTATGCAGAGCAACTTAAAAAAAAATATGTCCCTTTATCAATTTGCCCTCAAACTAGGAGAGATTAGAAATAAGAACACTTGTTATACATTTGGGTAAAAGGAAATAGTATGATTAGAATAAAACGAGAATGCCCATATAGCGCTGGAAACATGAAGTATTCCAGTCTCTTATAGAAAGCAGGATGGCAAATAACTATTAAGTTAAAAATACTCTTCCATCTATAATACCCACTCCAGTCATCATATAGGAATGAAACATATATATAGATATATATAGATATGACTATTTCATGAAGCATTGCCTGATTATGTTTCATGTTGGGTTGTGTCAATTTGCAAAAAGAAAACTGAGTGGAAACAAAAGAAAGCCTACTGATAAGTTAATGGTTGAATTCATATGGCATATTCTTACCATGCTCTATAATGCAGCCACGAGACATTAGAGAGCTGGACCATCTGATAATGGTAGAAGTATTTTCATGCGCTATTAGTAAGTGAGCAAGTAAGTTACATAAAAGTCTTATTATATAATCTTACATTTATAAAAAAGATAAATAATCCCTATTATACATGTGCACAGGTGTGTGTGTGTATATATGTATATAGATAGATATTTACACATGTGTGTATGTATATCTGTGTATATTTTCACTTGCAATTACACAAACATGGTAAAATGCCTAAAAAACGAATACTTTGGTTATTACGGGTCACTGGGGAGCAGGTGGAGTGTGGGGAGTACGAGAAGGGATCCAAATAAAAAAGTGTAAGAGAACAGTAGTACTGCACTAAACCCTCCAGCATATGTACAGCTAAACACATATATAGCATCACACTTAGTATTATGTAAAATAACATAGCCGTGTTTAAAGGAATGACTGAATGAAAGTAACGAAAAGGGACTAAGCACAGAAACCTTGTGAACAAATCAAAATACCATTTTGAACAAGTTGAAACTATTAAATTACAAATCAATTAAATAATTTCTGACACCAAGAGTACCTAGGTCAACTCTCCCTATTACAGTACAGAGATCACCAGGTGCTTTCGCAGTAACTGTCTCATAAACTCACCACCCTACCTATGATTAAATATAAGTATGAAAAACAAGGATCCAGAATCGCTATTAGGCATAGCTTGTAACCAATTTTGTATATTTAGTTTAAGAAATTGATATGCTTTCAGGTCAGATTTTAAAGTCATCTACTTAGAGAAAAGTTTACATTATAAACTTTCATTCAAAATTTCCTGCCATCTTATAAGGCCACCAAATCTAAAAGATGCCAAAAGCAAACCATAGAGAAATGGATACTTAGAAACGAGAGGCTGTGCCTGAGGACTTCAGTATTCTACCCATGAAGCTGGCACTAACATTCTTTTAAAAAAGACCCAGCTGAACTGGGAATGAAGAATCACAGCTTCTAATCTCGGCTTTGCTGAGAGCTTGCAATGTGACTTTGAGTCAATCACTTGACCCTTCCGAGCTTCTGATTCCCTGTACGTAATAATCCTGGCCTTATCTCCCTCATTGTTTCAAAAATAAAATGAGAAGGATGATTTATGTGAAAGCACTTTGAATAGTAAAATGTGCTATATTATTATTCAAACAAGGCATTATCCTCTCAAACCTACTTAGCAAGGGGTTGTAAATGAAATACTGCATATTAATGCGATCCCGGGCTTCAGAGAACTTGGATTCTCTGGGCACCATTACAGTCTCGACTGTTTTTCAGCACAGCATAAATTATGTGCTCCAAACAAGTCTTCAATACCCTTCGGAAGCCTGAGAGGCCAGTGTGAGGCCGCTTAGTGCCCCCCAAATAGGTACCACTGAAGAAAAAGGAAGAGTGTTTCAGAAAAACAGTGAACGGGTTCTGCCTGCCAAGTCTGCACTCGAGCTGCAGTTTCTCATGCGCACGGGTGTTGAGAATAAAGGAAGCATGTCTAAAAACCCAAGTCTAGGCAGGAATTTCCACACCCTCTGGATAGTTCTCCGAGTTACTATTACATATGCATGTCCGCGCGTAAGTGTGAATATACACAAACATGACATTACAAAAGCAGATAGCTTTTCCACATTACACACCCAATTCACAAAATGGCATCACTTCCACAAACCGTATTTGCTACTGTAATTGGGTCCTTTTGCAAGCATGTTTTGTGCACTGTGGATGCTAGTCATTGACCCATTCGGGAGCATTGTAAGATATCCACAAAGTGCGCTTTTTCACAACTGGGTTGTGTAGGTTGCATCTCAGAAATTATTTTTCTACTTATGCATCTCAGAAATGTCTGTGTAGTTTGTTATTGTTATTATTGTTTTTAAAATATTAGAGCGTTGAAATGAGGCAAGACTTGGAAAAACTGGGTCATAGATTTTCTCAATCTGGGACCCTGACTCAATCTGGGAATTCTCACGGGCGTTTTATTAGAACCACTGAATCTGCTCATTACCTGTGAGGTTTCAAAGGAAGTCAGATCCCTTGAACAAGGTTCCCCTTGTGTGTCCAAGCGCACCTTGGGCTTTATTCTCCCCACAAGCCCATAAAGGTAATAGCAACACACTCTGGGCACACAGTAAAAAAAAGCCTCATTCCTGGTTGCCAAAGCCCTCAGGGCTGTCGTTCTTCACTCATCATGGCTCCTGGTAGGCCTGTCACCGCCAGGAAAGTTTTTCTCCATATACTATAACTTAGTGGTGAAGGGTCAGTGTTATAATGTCCGAGAGATCTGAACTGGCATCCCAGCTCAAGCACTTAGGTGACCTCGGGTAAGTCTGTTAACCTCTCGGATCTGATTTCTTCATCTGGCAGAGGGGCGTAATAGTTTCTAACGAAAAGGATGATGGTGAACATTAAGTGAGATCATGGCTGGAAGGTGTTTAGGACAGTTCCAGGCATGTCACGGGCACTCAACCAATGGCACCTGGCAGGAATGGTAAAACAGCCACCGTAGCAGGCAAGGCCGCTCACCACCGCCGCTGTAGCAAAGTGAAGAGTTAGCCCATTAAAAGAGAACAAAAACAACTTATTCCCATACTTAAAGGGAGGCAAGCTCTACACATCAATTAGTAAGAGTGGAACTACGCAGACAGCTTTCCTGTCCACAAATCACAGGTAAAGCTACATAAAATCTCTACGAGGAAGCCAGGAAGACAGGGTCTCCACTCTCCTGGGCAACTCCTGAACAGCTCCATGGCAAAGCAAGAAGGGAAAATTAGATCTAAAACCTGCGCCTTTGAAGCATTTGTACATGTAGCTTAAGATGTATGTGATGTTACAAAACACTGTAGATCCATATGTATATCTAGAATTGTAAACTCTAGGTTCAAAGAACTCATTTCCTTGCCCCTGTATGACTGCTCAGATCACAGTATCTTCATTTTTTAGTCTTGTCTTTTAAAGATGCGGTCAAGCTTGTCTGCATGATTCCTGTGGGCGTAGTGGGGACACAGCTTTGCACAGCTGGGATTGAGAGAATCCTGACTTATAGCATTTGCCAATTTCCATGGTGTAAATACTCCACCTGAGACTCACCAAGAGCAAAACTGAGAAGAGACACAGATGACCAGTGGGAGCCAACCTCATCAATGTGTATGTGGGGCAAGCATGGGTTGGGCGGGGGAGAGGTTATCCAGATAAAGATTTCAGTTCTCTAAACCAATCAGGTCACTCCCACTCTAAATTGTCTGATTCTGTTTCTCTCTTCAGCCTGAATTATTTCCATTTGCTTATTTTTTCCCACTGATCTTACCTTCTTGTCTCTGTGTCCCTCCAGGTGCTCTGCTATGAATTATGAACAATCTGCATGTATCCTTCTGACTGTAAAAATAATGAGAGAGGTGTACAGAAATCAGTCATTTAGGGAGATATGGATACCTGGATTTCCCATAGTGCCATTATAAAACAAGCTTATTTTAGTCAAGGTTCACTATAGGACGTGTCCAGAGTAAGTTGCCGATATTCAAGGTCAGGTCCTTACAAGGGCACATATGGCCCATTTCCAACATGAGTTAACATGGTCTATCAACTCCTTTCTCTACCCAATCCAGTCTGCACGCTGCTACCAGAAATATCTTCCTGAAATAACAGGAAGATATTTGGATCACAGTCCCTGCTCAAAAATTCTAGTGGTTTCTCAGTCCTTCAGAAAAAGCCCAAACCCTTCACCTCAAGATCTCTTGCAGCCAGAACGTCACTGGCTTCAGGTGCCCACATCTCTCATGATCTCTTCACCACAGCCTACTCACCATCCTCTCTGCCCTTGTGCACCTGCCTTCCTTTATGTAGCGAACGTTTCAATTTACCTTCGCTAACCTCACACGCTTTCTTTCATTCTGACCTCAAACTCTACCTTTTCCGTAACTCTCTTCTATCCACTCTGATTTGATCTTCCCTCCTCTGAAGTCTTCCCTCGGTCTTCTCTTCACCTCCCAAATTACTCGCACTGTACACTGTTGGCCTTGAACCTAGTTGTTTTTGTAACCTCCTCAGACGGACAACCAGCATGAAAAGCACCAGGACCATGTCTTTGACCATCCTGCCCACAATCTCCAGTAGAACTTTCTGCAATGATTTTAGTGGTTTTTATCCACACTACTCAATGTGATAGCCACTAGCCATACATGGCTATTGAGCACATGAATATGGACAGCGCAACTGAGGAACTGAACTTTATTCACTTCAATTCATGAACATTTAAGTTGAAATAGTCACAGATGACTAGTAGCTACATATTGGCCAACACAGCTAGACCCTCTCTAGAATGCAGTGCGGCATCTTCTACTTTGCCTCTGATCAATATTTGCTGAAGGAATCGATGAGATTCCCTTATGTCACAGCTTAACCCCAAAACTGATTTCTAGCTCATCTCTAACTTCCAATTATCTTTCCCTACAGTTATAGCCACTTCACAATCCCCCAAAACCCTTCTGGTGACACCTTAGCAACAACAGCCACTGGATGGAATTTATGTGATCCCAAGAACGCAGTCTGCTTGCGGCCTGCTAAGACTCAAAGGTGAGCACCAAGCATGCCAGGAATGGAGCAATTGAGAGCCAACTACTTCTTTTCACAGGCTCCTCTCCCCTCTCAAGGGCCAGTGTGCTAAAGCCTCCATGTCAAAGTCTACACTGAGACCTTCTAGAAACTGTCCTACCACTTTTGGATCATTTTTGCTGTGCTATTTAAGTTCATTGAAAGTCTAAATTTCAGTTTCTCATAGCTGAAACGTAGTTAAGTCCTGGTAAAAAATATAAAATAATTTGCAGCAAATAACCTCGTTTATTTTTGCTCATTCACTTGCACAGATGGGACAACAGTTCGTTTGCAATTTAAAGAATTTAAAATAATGTAAACACTCTGTTTCAGCAATGTTGAAGAAAAACTAGAAAATTCTTTCTCTCATACAACTTGGAAAATGCTACACTTCATTGAGAAATAACTCTGAACAGAATTTTAAAGAAAACAGACCTTAGATATCAATGAGCCCAGGGCACCCACTCTACATTTAACAAATATAATCACTGCAATTTAGAATTGTTTTCATAAAGCTATTAGTAAATCTTTGCCTACAGCAGAGATATCCAGAAATGTATTCTATTTCTGCAGCACTCTCCATTAATTAACGGAACCCTGACTTACAGGACTATTAAAATGTCTTTTATTTAAAATGAGCAAATTAAATTAGATCACTTCATTTTATAAACATAAAAAGTAAAATGCTGTTTTCATTCTTCACTCTGTAGTAGTCATTGAGAATAAGGTAATGTAATAACATCTGTCTCATACAAAAAAAATCAATTTCTGTAAGAAAAGGAAACATTTACTTATTTGCCTTGTGTTTTTATTAGACACTGAGCTTTGCAGATGTCACTTTCCATGAATAATTCACCCCAGAATTTGGCCCAACTCCTTATTAGCTTCCATTTTTCAGAAGACATTTAGCATTGCATCACATGTCCTAGTGTGCACATGTGCACACATACACACACACCCACAAACTTAGTGTCAAATGTAATTAAATATTTTATAGTACAACCTAAGTCACAGCAGATACTTTTTATGAAGTTCATATTATGCTATAAATACTCTTTGTAGAAAAATTAGAAACCACTCATAGGCAGCTAGTCATTTTGCACTTTGCTTTCCATTCCCAAATAATCTTTGACTTCCAATTACATTGCGCTATGGGACTTGTAATGCTACACAATGATTACATTGTTCTAGTGCAAATTCCCAATTTTGATATCAAAGGGAATACAAACCTTCCTCCAAGATAGTGATACTAAAACATATTCACTGTCAAGTGGCAATTTCTCTAGTTCTAAGTGTAAATACTAGACTATAAAAAGCAAGACATTTCTGATAGCCGGACTACCTATATGGCATACTTAAATAAATACATTGTTGTTATTTCTGAACTCATATAGCTCCCAAACTAAGCCAAAAGATGTTACCAGAATATATGATCAGGAAGAGGTCATGCAGCCCTTTATGGTGTAGAGAATAATATGTATAAAATTATTTTAGTATGATATATATAAATTTATATGTAGTGTCCTGATGAAGAGTTTATGAAGTTATCCTATCTCTAAAATTTTCCTACACTCATCCACCTACTTTGGTTTTCCTTACTCAGGTGCTTAGAAGCCCCTTTATACACAAAGTACAAAGGTCCTCTTTGCTTAGCTTGTTATATTTATCTCAGATTACGAATAAGTGGCAACTGTTTTCTTAGAATGTTACAGTGTACTAGAAATATTTTTTTGTTTTAATTCTGAGTGTAGCTTCCAGGAAAATCAATTTGGTCTGATGTATACGGATATTCCATACTTGACAAATGCCTACATCGATGTAACCTGCTGGGCAGATGGGCTGAAGGGCAGTTCGGGTTCATGTATTGAACAGAACCTGTTCTAAACTCCTGAGACACTCACACTTCAGACAGCATGTTCACAGTCTAAAAAAACTTTCTTCACTTGCAAACACCCAGCATGAGATCTGCCCATATTTTAAACCAATTAGCATACGTTATATTCAAGGCAACACACATCCGAGTCGGTTAGTGTGTTTCAACAGTATCCAGACAATCTGAAGGCAAAATGTGGGTCTTGTTAACAATCACAGCTGAGCCTAAGATTCAAAGCCAGGCCCAGGACCTAATTCATGAATCAATTGCACAGACCAATAAAAACTACTTCTCATGTTTAAAAAATAGGCAAACGAGATTGTTTGGGTATAAGAGATAGAAAATCCTACTAATGAAGCCAAGTGGCTTTTTTTACTGTGAGAAAAAAAAATACTCCAATACCTCATAAAATTGAAAAATATATTAACAAGTCAGTACAACTTAGCATTTAGACTAGAAAAAGGAAAATATTAAAAAGATGTCAACAATATTATTGCTATTAAGCCAAACCAAAAAGCACTCTACAAAACAGTAAATACAGCATGATGTAATTTCTTCTGAGCGGCGTGAATATGGAGAACAAGCTATTAATGGTGATTATCCTCAACTGGTATATTTTCTTTTTTAAACCTATCTGTGCTTTTATCACTTTTTCTTTAAGTAGGCATTCATTTTTAAATTTAAATAATTTAAATTAAAAAAAAAACAACTACTGGGTGGAGCAGGTATACAGTTGTAGTACAGTATTAACAACAGCAATAACAATCATGAGAGCAAACCTCAGTGTTTACGGCATGTCTAACTATTAGCATACCGTTTGCTCTGCTTATGTTTGTCATAAAAAATACTGCTCTAGAACCCTATTCAATATTTACCATGGGTTGGATATTTCATATTCAGTCAATCCACATTATCAAATTTGATGAAAATGTCCCATATTTTAAAACGAGGTTTTCAGTCAGTTGTGATTCACTTCTCATGAGTTGGTCTCACGGCTGAGTCATCACACCTCTACCAGAGACCTGATATTGATGATGGCATGAGATTTTTTTCTCGACTGCCTATTCACCGAAAGGTTACCTAACAAGTCACTTCATCCATTCATGGATGGAGCAGCTACCGTGTGGCCGGGCACACTACCTGGGATACATGCATGAAAGATATAGACATAAACATCGTAAGATTCTGTCTCTTGCGGTCATGCATGCTTAATATGCATGTAGGGAGATGTTGGGAGAGAGCAAGGAAGATGTGAAAACAACTAATTACAATATGGCATGGTATAAGCTAATAGAACAAAATGCAAATTACTAGAGGAATAAAGGCAGTGGGGAGGCCTTTCTGGAAAATAAAGACATTCCTCTGAGTCTATTAAAAGCAAATTATGAAATCTAATGTCCACTAGGATCATACCACTTTAGCTCCCAGGAATGAATCAAATTAAAATAAATACACACACACACACATTAGGCGTAAAACTCAACGGAGCTAAAATTCTCCAGTGATCTCATAATGGGGATGGGAGTGGGGGTGGGGAGCTTTATGTCCTCATTTGCACAATTCTATTGGCAAGTATAACTGGGGTAGCCAGGATACCAAGTTAGAGTATTTCCATGCTAGGTCATTCTTACCTCCTAGTTTTCCCATGATTTCTTATATGAGAAAACACACCTGGCCACCTCATCTGTTAGAATTTTTTTCCCTGATACAGAAAGGTTATTTCTGCCACCAATGAAAGCTAAGCCATGAAGCTTATTGAAATAGATGTGGCCTAAGAAATGTTTCAATCAGAAAGGCAGTTAATGGAAAGCTACTTCTCTGAGCATGGCAGAATGGAAAAAGCAGCACAGAAATGGGGCTCAGTGATGGCAGAGCCAGATTCTGAAGTGTTTAATCCCCCCTCCCCCACCCCGCGGCATCTTGGGAGACCCAAGAACACTGGAGTTAGCAACATCCTTTCTCTGGTACAATCTAAGGCATGAGGAGGCTCCCATCTGTCTCTGTGTCTCTGTGACAATGCAGCAACAAGAGAGACATCCTTTGGGAGTCTACAGTGGCAGTTTTCAATGAGGGACACGCCTGAATCCTGTGAGCTCCAAGGAGGGCCCACAGAGTATCGGGAGGGCTGGAGGAAGTCTGGGTTGGAAGCAAGGACAGGGGAGCATGGAGACATGAGACTGCAGGCCAATGTCTACGCCCACAGATGTCAGGTGTGGATATCAGCAGGATCTCTCTCGAGGCCACACGGAGCCAGCCACATGTCAGCAGACCCCAGCGGGCCAGAACAGACAAACTTCCTCACCACAGAGCCCGAGAACAGCACACAGAACAAGGACCCGCATTCATAGAAGCCCGACTTGCCCACTGCCGCAGGATTATATGATCTCCCTCAGCCCCCAACCCTGAGACATATGACACCATCCCGGGGAAGAGTAGGGAAACGGTTGAGAAATCTGAAAGACTGAACATTTACCCTAAAGAGACTGAGTCATCCAAAAGAAATGATCTAAACAGGAAGAGACAGAAATGCAGTTAATTAGCAAGATTAAAGCACCTCACCCCCACCCTATGCCCCAATCAGCAGAATTAACAAGCTCAGGGAAAAATTAAATCATTATCCAAAGATTCCCCCAAGCTTCTGAAAAGCCTATGAGGGAATTATATGAAGTAGGAGTCACAGGGCAAATGTCATTTATCCTATTACACTAACACCCAGCAATCAAAAGCCAGCCTCTTTGAAGCAAGGGGACCCTCCCTCGGTTGACAACTTGGACTGATCATGATAGAAAAGACGAGAGCCTCAGTCACTAGATCTTTGATGTCAATATAGATCACTTATTCCTCGGCTGCTTGCCGCTGCTTGCCTTGCCTGGCAAACTGGGTGGTCAGTGATGATGACTAGCCACAAGTATCCGTCCCTAGTTCAGTTGGTCTCATGTTATTACCCCTTGACTCACATTCCCTGATTCTTATGAGATGGGTAAGAAGAAAAAAGTAAACGGTATTCATGAATTGGGTAGATGTTTTAGTAGAGTGTAAAAAA
Source organism: Eumetopias jubatus (assembly GCF_037043125.1). NCBI lineage: Eukaryota > Metazoa > Chordata > Mammalia > Carnivora > Otariidae > Eumetopias > Eumetopias jubatus. Next base: position 166,477,672 of record NW_028274809.1, on the reverse strand, counting down.
ATCTGGGCTGGGAGCGGGAAGTAGACGACAGAGCTGATACTATTTTGTCACCAACTTCCCACTTAAGGTCCACCATTCAGGAAAAAGAATGTTGTCAAGTAAGTTTGGAGTGCCGGGTTGCATAACACGAAGCTGACTTCTCTCAGAAGGGCTACCACTAATAAACCTAATGTGCACATTGCAATGCTGAAAGGGCTAGCTATACGGTTTCTCAAATATATTCCAGGAGCCTACTGCCGCTGGCTGGCACCAGCTCATGAGGCATGGTGGGCATCTCTTCCCAACTCTGATAGGCGATGTCACTGGGACTTTGAAATCAGCAATGGTGGGAGTATTTATACCACAGAAAGTGATAAACACTAATAGGGCTTTCCCTGGAAAGCTGGTTCTTAAACATTTACCAGCATACCATTTAGTCTCAGAAACTGCTTGTTAATAAAACATTCCACAGCGTTGGTGTATTACTATTCTATTGCTGCTATTGCAAATTACCACAAAGTTAGCACCTTAAAACAACACAAATATATCATCTCACAGTAAGGAAGAAGTCTGACACCGTTTCACTGGGTTCAAATCCAAGCGTCAGCACTCCCTTCCAGAGGCTAGAGGAGATAGTATATTTCCTTGCCTTTTCCAGCTTCTAGAGCCATCTAGATTCCTTGGCTCGTGGCCCTTCCCCCGTGGTCAAAGCCACCAACAACAGACCTAGTGCTTCTCACACTGCATCACTCTGACATCCTCTTCTGCCTCTCTCTTCCACTCTCAAGGTCCCTTGTGATTATATTGGGCCCATTTGGATAATCCAGAATAATCTCCCCATTTTCAAGTCAGCTGATTAGCAACCTTAATTCTATATGTAACCATAAATACCCTTTGCAATGCGAAGTGACATATTCACAAGATCTGGGGATTAGGATGTGGTTATCTTTGAAAGGCCACTATTCTGTCTAACACAACTCTTGTTCAGGGAACACATGTTGGGGAGAGTCACAAAAGCCCTTTAACTGAAAGTGCATGGGCTACTCACTTTTCTAAATCCTCTTGTAGAAAGTATTTATCCCCATAGAGCCTCAGTGAATTGCTCTATGAAATGGGGATACTCTTATTTAGCTAAATTGTTTGGTCAAATATGATACTAGAAGTGACAGTATCTTCAAAAATGATACTGTCTATACCTCTGTATCAGTATTATTAATACTAATACAAGGTTTTACTAAAGGTCAAAATAATTCCCACAACTTAAAACTCAATCATTCCCTACCTGCATGTTCTCAAAAAGATAGGGTTGGCTCTGGCCCACTGTGAGGAGGAGAGTGTATAACAATAAGGCTAAGGACACGTACTTAGACTTCAGTCCCCAGGCCACTGTAGATTTCCACTTGTGCCTAGATCTAGATTAGACCTCCTAGAGTCCTTTGAATTAATACAAAAGCTGGGAAAACACAGGACCTTCCGGGCCCTTTGGGAGTAGATCTGGACAAATTCCCCTTTATGGGCCACTCTTTCCTCTCTCTCCTACTTCAACTCGATAACATTTGTAAGCCATAAAACACAGACAAGTGGGCTGAGGTGGGGTAAAGGATAGGAATCATTTTTAATGTCCGCTCCCTTTTAGATGTAACATGAAACCAAGATCCTTTCCAGAGAGAGTCGAACTAAACACACTGAATCCTAAGGGTTGATTGGTGAGTTTATGTCTCTCTGCATCTCAAGTAAATGAGATTACTTACTAAAATGTACTTTTCACTTTTTGCTATTTATATATTTGGCACTTTGTCTTCTTTTGCCTGTTACATTACCACCATCCTTGACAAAGAGTAGATGCATAGCTGGAAAAGAGATTAAAGAATGTATTTTTTAATGAACTATAGATTTTACATGGAAAATAAATCTTAATAAACGATGTGTTCATTTGACTGTGTAAAATTTTGAACCGTTTTACTGTCCTATGAAGAAAAACAAGATCTCTCTGGATGTCTTTGGCAAAGGCAAGTACTTGTAAGTTGTTAGCTACCAGCCTCTGGTAAACCTGATCCTATCCCAGGTTAGTTATATAATCCACCACTCCGGGGTTCCTGGAAGGGGTTCCACCTTTGGAATCTGCGTCAGGTTATGCTGCCATCAACAAAACCAGCCAGGCAAGATGGTGACCTGGGCATAGCTAAGATTATGGAACAGAATCACTTTGTTTCGTTGTGAGTCGATTGTGAGCATTATGAGTGTCAGAATTAGTCTTTTGTTTTGGGGCTTTTTCTGCTAACTCTGTCAGGGCCCAGACTAACTAAGCTCCCGTGGGCTAGTCCTGCCCTTGAAACACTGTGACATGTGAGTTTTCATTAGCTTTGCCTTCCTGAAAATGACAGAAGCCCTTAGATTAGATTAGTATGAGATTCACATGCATCAGGAGAAACAGCAAGCCATGAAACCTAGAATTGTTTCCACAGAAAATGAGCAAAGAAAATGCTAAAAACAAAAATGTATTAAGTGGGAAGAGAGAGAAATAATTATAAAATTTGGATGGCGCCTTTCTTACACTCTCATAAGTATTTTGAAAGCAGGTATGTCTATGTGACTTTCAGGTTCTTTTTTTTTTTTCCTAGGAGGAAAAAAGTCACAACATCTGAGATTTCTTATTTTTCTACTTTTTTCCAAAAAGCTTGGCTCAGGCCCTGGGCTCATTCAAGAAGGGCTAGTATGCTCAAAAAATCATTGAGCGCAACCCGCATGATAGGACTGCTCAATTAAAAACAGCTATGTAGACTTCCAAAGGAACAGGACTGTTTTATGCAAAGCCTTCAGATAATAAAGCAGATCCAAGAATATCCCTAAGGCAATTCTGGGAACTCTGGAAACAGAGGCCTCAGCAGGTATAGGCTGGATCTTCTTCCCACTGTGTTTTCTCTACCTCATCACCAATGGGACTTGATTCCTCCCCTTAAGATTCACCTTCACCACTGAGCGCTCCTTGTTAATATCACCCAGTTCCAATCATTGGTGCATTCTGGCTCAGCTGCCCAGTAAGAATGGCTAAACTAGTTATGTGTTTGCATGCTATGTGTAGTTTTACATGTTTCATCAGCAGCTGGACATTGTTGAGAGGGTACAACTGCTTGTCTCCTTTTCACATAGATGGTAATTCCTTTAAGGACAGAGACTCTACCTTCTTCCTGTGAAGATTCTACCCTTTCTTGTAAAACATTGAATACTTTGGGGTATTCATAAATCTCTTATTAGAATGTTAATATTTATCACAGAAGCAGAAGTTTGAGTTCTCTTCCATCAACTGGATTCCAATTTACTCTGTTTTAAAGAAAGGGCAACACGTCTGTGAGAGAATCTGAGACTTTCTTCAGGGATGGTGGCCAGACATATTTAGCAGATTGGAGATATATAATCTTTGGGGAAACTGAGCCAACCAAGTCAAACTCTGTCCAAAATCTCAATGACTCCAGAAAGAAACACTCCCAAAGGGTTCTAAGAAAGTTTAGAAGAGATTAGGCAGAGCTAATAGTGACATGAGTTTAGTAGGGGTAAATATGACACATATAATCAGCACTCAGTAACGTTTATTTCACCCTCTTCTCTTATGTAGGTGAAGTATTTATCACACGTTGAGATGGAAGAACTGCATGTGCATAGAAATAGAGCCCATGAGGAAACAAGGAAGGACTAATCTGAGCCTTCTCCACAGTACTGAATAAGGCTATTTCAGAAGGAAACTATTCCTCCTGGGTCTGTTTTAAAGCACCGCCAGAATCTCCGAAACTTGCCCTCATCAAGAGTGGAGGTCTGTTCCTTGAATTTGGGTGGGCTCATGAGAGGCTTGACTAAAGGGGTATAGTAGAGGTGAGAATATGTGATTTCCAAGGCTAGGTCACAAAAGGCCACGTGGCTGCCACCTTTTTTTTCAGGAATGAACACTCACAAGTCCAGAGTCACTGTGTCAAGAGTCCAACAACCCAGCAGCCAACATGCTGTAAGCTCAGACCACATGGAAAATCCCGTGCAAGAGTTCCAGTCGATAGAACCACCTAAGTGAGGTCTTCGAGTTAGTTCTTTCTGCCATATGCCAGACATAAGTGTGAGGATGATCGTAGCCTCTAGAGTTTTGATTCATGCCCAGTTATTCAAATCTTCCCTTGTTGAGGCCTCAGATATGGTGAAGCAGAAACAGACTATCTCTGCTGTGTCCTGTCCAAATTCCCGACTCACCAAATATATGAGAATAAAATACTGTTTGATGCCTACCTTCTTTTTCTGCTATTGGGAAAGATTGAAAAGACAGGGCCATTAAGACTATGCCATTCATTGACTATCAGATCACTGCATTTTCATGATTCAGTGGCAAATATTTAATTATATCCATCGTCAGAAGAATGAACATCTAGTTCATCTAGTTTATAGTTTCTCATGCCAGAAACCATAGTTCTTATGTTTTGCTAAACCACCAAAAAAGATTTTGTCTCTGGTTGGCAAGTTTATACTACTTGTTTTTTCTTTATCGGGACAGTGGAACACAGAGAGGTTCTATCTCGGGGAAACTGAGGACAGAGCTACATCCTCACTCGCAGCTGGTGGCCTGACGCAAAAATAAAGTGTCAACCCCAGCCTGACAGACCACACTCAAGAGATCAAGTGTCCCACTCCTGTCCCTTGAACAAATGATTAGTAGAAATAAGCAGCAAAATGTCTATTATTGAAATAACAGTAAGTTCAGCGATACCTCTATATTAGCATACCAGCTGGGGAAAACATTTTTTACCTGAAGATACTTTGGCTAGAGACTCTCAGAATATTCACATTTTTTTCAAATATTGGAAGGAACGGTATTTAGAGTGAGAGGAGAGGAGAAGTTAGAACAGGAAAAAGGCAGAGCAAGGCTAAAAAAAAATCCAGAAAAATGCTGATTTAACCATTCTGAAAGAGTCCAAAGTTTATTATGTTTAGTACCAGGTGTGCACTGTTTATTCCATTGAATAAATACTAATTGCTCTTCTATTTATGTAACATAAATATATCACACTTAAAACCCTCTTCAGGCTGCAAGCCAAAATGCTACATATTTCAATATGATTAAAAGTAATTTTTATTACTGAGATTTAATATTTTCACTGAAGAGAACTGACTTCATTGTTTTTATAATTTTATTAACCATATTTCAGATATCTGAATTCCAGACATATGGGATCCCAGTCTTTTGATTTGTCATGATTAAACCAATTAGATTATTTTAAGAATCCACCTAAGATAACCTTCTCATTAATATACTTATTCATTATTGAGGGAAATTATTGAGAGGGTGGTCACAACTTGTTAAGCTTTAGTTCTGCTAGACCCCAAACTGGTTTCTCACATGGACCTTACATCTTAGACCCAATTCTGGGATTCCAACTCAACTTCATGGTTGGATAAAATAATTTTAAATCTGACACACTGGACACATCACCAATTTTGTCCATCAAGGAAGAAAGCATACAGGAGGGACAGATTATAATCAGGTATTAATGAGGCTAAGGATCACAAAAGAAGTCTGGATTGCTCCAGGGTTCCACTCTAAGATGTGGCCGCGGGCACCTTCCCAAGACTTAGAAAAACTAACTCATAAATGCCAATTAGCAATAGGAAGGCAGTTGAAGGAGTTTGGACACATATGTGCAAATCCATCAATATTCCTAGGAAAAGTATTCGAAACACATTGAGCAATGTCATGAAAAACAAAATGCTTCTCACCAAGAACCCATTCTTCATCTTTCCTTCCCATTTTGCTCTGTAGTTGATGAGATCAAAGAGCTATAAAGTGAACCATCTTCAGGAATTCACCTGGAAGCCCATAGGTTAGCCATCATGTTTCCTAGACTTGCTAGAGAGAGTAGCTATAGATGGCCACAGATGTCTTTGAATTCTAAACGTTTCCACTGTGCCTGAGTATCATCTCCTCCAGAAAATGTAACTCTTAGACATTTAGCTAAAGTTCCTGATGTTGTAAATCCAGCCTAGTGGGCAAAATCTTTGCTCTTGACAGTCCAATCCAATAAATATTTATTATTTTCTATGCATTTTGAATATCTTTTGTGCTGGCCATATTCAGAGTACCCTATATCATTAATGAAACATGCTTGCCCTGATGAGTCATAGAAAATATCCAATTAACCATAAGTCTCCTAATGAACCTCTCTCTTACAAATTGGTGGGTAAAAATTTAAACAGTATGAAGGGAGTGGAAGAGTACAATATGAAATATTTCAAATTAATGTGAAATAGCAAGTTGAAGAAAACAAAGTATGTTTTCTTCTGGTTAAATGCTGTATTATTAAAATAAATACTTCCCTACCTATTTTTTTCTCTGCCTTTATTTTCAGTTCCAAGTTTGTTGGATATCGACCCCTGGGTAAATTTGACTTTTTCTTAAATTCATGCAATCTTAAAAATGCCTATTATTAAGGCATATATTATGCTCTTGAAATTTTAATTTGCTAAAACTAACCTTTAGAACCACTTTCCTATAATCACTTGAACGAACATTGATCTATACCGCTATTTCAGTTCCAGTTGGATGCACCTGGCAATGAAAATGAAATGGAGATTCATTCATATGGTCAGAATTATTTCATTAGGTTACTTGCCCTGGTTTTAGAAACAGCATGCTGCATGTATTTGAATTATTATTTTTTTCTCTTAAAAGGATAAAACCTTAATTGAAATAACTTCCTCCTTTTTTCAGTCCACTACAAGGGAAGAGAGAGAAATGAATTAAGCACCAGGATTAAATTAATGCTGAATGTAGCCGCTCATAACCACATCTCAGATTTAGTAGTGTTAGGAAAAGAGAAAAGAATGGATAAAGAATCAGCTGAAGATACATAATAGGACAAGTGGACCATCAGTTAATTGCCTAAGGGTCACCTATGAACCTTGATTAAAAACAGTAACATCTTGATGTAAGAAGTCTACAGGACTTCATCCCTCTCCCCACAAGCTCCCACAGGCTTTGGGGGCCCTGCTGTTTGCCTTAGTCACAGGAAGTTTTCTTCCTTTAATCAAATCCCTCCTCCCCCAACTCCTAGCCTCCTTCTTTAAAAAAAAAAAAAAAAAAAAAAAAAAGGAGCCTTTGCTCAGCAGACCAGCTCCAACTTTTATTACTCTTTTCTTTTGCCCCCAGCAGCACAGAGCGCAAGGTTTGATGGCAGCTGATTCCACTGTCACACAAGGATTTCCAGAAGAGCTACCTGAAATGGTGGACCACAATGCAAAGGCTACTGGCTGAGAAATTTCTGAGGAATCTGCTTAGGAAACTGTGACTACATCTCACAAATGCCAGATTAGTATTTGTCTTCCTTTCTCAGATGTCCCGAAGGTGGAGTTCTTAGTTGCATGTCAGAAATGAGAGGAAGGGAATCTGGCTGGGGGGACACAGCAGGAACTTGGCTTCCCTGCAGGATCCAGCTCTTCTTGGCCATTTCAGTTCCTTTTACTCCTGAGTATTATTTTTATCTTTCTCAGGTCCTCCTTCACGAAACTGAACATTTCTAAAGAGTTAGAACCGGGTCTTCTTTTTATAACCTCATGTACCTGGCTTTTCTGTGATTTTTTTTTTTTTTTTTAAGATTTATTTGAGAGGGGGAGGAGGCCAGAGGGAGAGGGGGAGAGAAGCTCAAGCAGACCCCATTCTAAGCATGAAGCCCTACATAGGGCTCAATCTCATGACCCATGAGATCATGACCTGAGCCGAGACCAAGAGTCTGACGCTTCGCCAGCAGAGCCACCCAGGCGCCGCCCCTGTGATCTTAATACTCCAGGAAAGCACCACACTATTCATCCCCTCCCCCCACCCAGCCCACCACCTTGCCTCCACTGGACCCAAGCCTGAAATTCACTCTTAGAACTTCGCTTTTTAGTCCGGTAATTCTCTACTCAGCAGAAGTTAGCATATATCCAAACCACCTGTTTTTGTTCTTAAACCACACAGAATTCCTTCCCCTGGGAGAGGTATCAAAAGGGTTTGGGAGAGCACAGTGATCTCTGCAGTACGAGAAGACTTACCAAGAAGTTCTTACCCCCTGCCTTTCCAACCTCTCTTCACTGCACACCCCCTACTAGAAACACCCTAAGACTATGTTGAGAGTTAACTGTTTTAAACTAAGACTGTGATTAATAAGGTCAGCTAATCGAGTCATATACCTCTCACTGATACGGCTTTTACTTCTTTCCTTCTTATAAAACCTCAGGCAGCTTTTGGATTAGAATAGTCACCTTCTAAATGCACCCTTGATGCTTTAAGCGTAGTAGGTACTCTCCTGCCTTGAGTTCATCTTCATGTTTAACATTCTGTCACTCTTCATGATTCACTAAAGAGCACCATTCTCTAGGAACTCTCTGAAACCCTCCAAGGCTGGATTAAATGCTCAGGTGACATAAGCACCCCTTGGAAACCTCCCGTATAACACTTCTTATCACACTGTATCTGGAATGAGGAATCTGGCTCCTTATTTGGGAGGGGGGGCATGTTTGACTGTGGTTAGCATTTAAGCCTCTTTCCACTCTCCTTTGTGTCCCACATTTGGACAAGGTGATAATGAAAACCTGGGTGCTCCTCCTTTGGCGCCAGCAGGAGATTTGAACCATGAAAGCCCCTAGGTATGTGCACCCACCTAACCAAGGGCTTTGTTAGTCCAGTAAGTCTCCCTTCCTTGTTCTCTCAAGCCATTTCAGATCTGCTGGTGAGGACTGCTCTGTGCACCTCAGAGACCACAATTTTGTAAGCAGTAAGACTTCTCATAGCCCTGTGTGTGTGAGTGGCATGAGAAGTCTCAACATCCAAACCAAACTTTGGGTAGAAGAGCCCATCTGCCATTGAAGGTGACCATAACAGTATTACAATCTCTGATTCTCTTGCCCATGTTCTCCCCTAAATTATGAGTTCTTTGAAGATAAGAACTGTCCATTGTTTATTTATGGACCCTCAGTGCCTGGTACAGTGTCTCACACAAGAGTAGATGTTCACTCTGTGTTGGCTTGTTGATAAATAAAGTACATGTCTTTAGTCAAATCCCTGTTTCCATTAAACAAATTGTAAATAAAGTATCCTTTTATGGTTTTAAGGGAACTCTGGTATCATCAAATACAACCTAAACTAATGAGGTATATATATTGCATCATTACCTGTGATGACAAAACAAACACACAGAGGGTTTTAGTTGTTGTTGCTGTTTATACTAAGAAGTTTCAAAGAGAACTGACTAAGGTACAAAGCTAACTTTTGTGGACTAGGCTGAAAGGTAACGAGATCATGACCCTGGGAGGCATTTAAATAGGCATCACTTGGAGATGTCTGGTCCACTCTCCAAAGCTTCAGTATGGTATGTTAGGATTACCATTGATTTGGGTAGTTTGAAGAACCTGGAAGTAATCATGGACACTGAGCCAGGTAGCAAATTATACATACATTTATTACACATTTCACAATTATTTAAAAAATGCTTTCAGATGGGATGCTTAAATTTCAAAGTAACGAGTATCAAAGTTAAATCTCTACCAGTAGCTGACTTTAATAGCTGCCTATAATACATTTGGATCATCCTCTGCATCAATTACAAGAATAATAGGTAAAAACTCTGGTGAATGGGCTGCGCACCAGAGTGAAATGAGGCAATCCTCCCCAACCCATCACTGATTTGCACCGACATACACCCAGCCCTGCTTCCTAGCCTTCTGTAGTTCCTTGGGCAGATCTCTGTTGGAAGAATATACTATACTGTATTGTAACTTCCCATGTTCTTTGCCATCTTCCTCCACGCTCATATACCACAAAAGACATGACTGTCTCTTGCTCACTGCAGCATCCCTAGCTCCTAGTATTGTGCTGGCCATCAGGGCTGCATTTTGACTTCCTTAGGCTCTGAGCACTATAGCCTTTATGAGTACCTTCCTCCGTAAAAAGAAATGAAAGATGATATTTTATGACTGTGTTGGTATAAAGATGAATACATGTTATATATTAAAACATTTTCTTGGACCTAAAAGTTCATTTCTTTCTTGCAATTATAAACGCAATTATAACATTTTTCTGAGCTCCTAAAAATATTGTTGACCTTAATGGCTAACAGGTAAGTTGGCCCTGCTGGTCACATCAAAGGCACTCAGTCCCTGTTGGATGAATGGATGCCAGGTGGGAGAGAAAAAGAGAATGCAACCAGCCAGCTAAGAGTAAAATACACAGAGTTCAAACACATGTCATCAGTCTAATCATCTGTCCATCCCCACACACACCCATTATCACTTGAGGCCATCAGACCCAAAGAAGTGGGACCCCTGTTGCATTTTAGGCGCTCTGCTTTTTGGAGTGTCATCCTCGATATTTTCTTCCAAGACCCCTCTTGCACCTGAGACCACCAGCGGCCACAGTACCATCTGGGCTGGGTGTCCCAAGTCTTGGTCAAAGCCCCACAGAGATCCGTTTCTGTACCCCACCCCCTTTGAGGTGCCCTCCAACCCTCTGATCCTCCTAATCCACCTCCCTCAAGCATTAGGTTGACCAATGCTCCAGGAGCTCCAGAACGTGTGCCTATGCAGTGGTCCTGGGGTTCTGTGGCTGGGACAGAGTTCCCAGGGGTGAGCTGGAATCTGTCATTCCCAATGGCCAGTACAGTAATTGGGCTGCCTGAATAGTGCTGCTGGCTACTGCTTTATATAGATTCTTATTCACAACAGGTAAAGGACAAGTTCAGGCTTTGGGCTAACCCTTCAGGCTTCAGCAGTGTGTGAGCTCTCTGCACCTGCCGACCACAATATATTCTTGGGTCTTCGGCACCTGAGGATGGTAGGGTGGTCCTGGCATCCTTTACCCAGTGCACCCTCCCCGCCCACGGTGGCACTCGGGATAGTCATCACACCCCCTTCACAGCTCTGCACCATGTGGCAGGCAGTCATCCAGGGTGGCCACACCTACCTCTTCCTGGGACATCCATTGCTCTCCAATACCAATGAACCCTTCCCGTCCGTGTAGTGACAAGGGCCTCTCTGCATTCATCTTTACCTATGCTGGGTGAGGAACACACTTCCCTTGCAGGAATCACTTTTCTTACTCTGTCCACAGTCCCCTGTATATTCCTCTCAATGTTGGGCCATGTATGGAAGGCAGGGTGATAGTCAACATTAAAAGATGTTACGATCTAGGAATGCAGTGATTACGGCCTAAAGAATTCAAGAGGTGACATGTTTGGGAGATGTATCTGTTCTATGTTTATACTACGAAGTTACACACAATAAATTCTATATGGCCAGAAAATGAATTATTGTTCACATTTTCTGTGTGCTCTGAATAAGACTTGCATTTGTGGGCAAATCATCAGTAAAGCCCAAATACAACGTTTGAGAGAATCCTTGAAAGCCAGTATTTGTGGGATGGGCAGCAGGATGCAGGATACACATCAGGAGTCATGCTGCAGCCAGCATCAAATAAATGAAATCAATGGTGCTGGTGAAGTTTAGAAGCACAAAGATCAACATTGCTTTAATATAAACAGGATCCAAACAGCTACGGTATTGTGAATTAACAGTCATTGCTACCTTATTCTCATGATGACAATTATTACATTTAACAATTAAGAACCTGAAGAGGGGATGCCTGAGTCTGAACAGAAAGAGACGGGGTCTCCCAACACTAGGAAGAATCCTCCTGTGCTCTAATTGGACAATAAACAATGAAACAATAACAGGAGTACCTCCTCTCTACTAATTATTCTAAACCATCACTGAAAAGAGCTATACGGGACCTCAATGTTGCAATGCATTTTTTTAAGTAGTCATTACAGAACTAGAATTTAAATAAAAACTTTTGAAGCAAACAAAAGTTTGTAAATTAGACACAGACCCTGCAAAACCTTTGCCTGGGGCTCTGCATACCCTAGGGGCAGTCTTGATTAAGGAAAAACAGTTGGAAGGGATCCTCCCTCCTTTCCATAGAATACATTCCTTCAAGGATACCTATCATAGGATTTTTACCTTGATTTCACCCAGCCTTTAAGGAAGAGGACTAAGGAGAAGGAGGACTATGTAATTAACACATCAAAGCCGATGCCCCCCCCCCAACACACGCTGCTAGTGACTGTCGGCTTCAAGCCTTCAGGCCTTTGCTGTTTATCATTTTCATGGGAATTACCAGAAGTACCCCCAAATAACAGCAGCTCTTTGAAGAATTATAGTGAAACTCAAGCCCTGTTGAAGAGATCTGAAAATTGTGCTTTCACAGTAGAGAGAAAATACTTTCTTTTCCAGGTGCCACTAGAAGAAATGTAGTCATCACCACAACTGCTAGATTTTCAATCTTTCCAAGGATGGGTCTCCTCATTATCTTATTATCAGCTGAAGCAAGTAGACATTTCCATGGGAGGGAGAGAGTTTTGGGACAAGGAAGCAATCATCATCTTCCTAAGTGCCCATGTAAGGGCCTGATAAAATACCACCCTTTCTGACACTTCCCATCCATTATTTCACTCCCAGTAAAAAGAGCATTCCGTCAGCCAAGACAGAATCAGGAATACAGCTGTTTAAAAATGAGGTTTTCTCCTGATGAGAAGAGTCAGAACAAATCAAGGAAACATATGTTGATATTTAATGAAATTCCATTTGATGAATTTATGGTAAGAAACACCAGGAGGTAAGACATAGCAAGAGGGAACCAAGCTCTTGTTAATTAGCAAATTCCAGAAGCACTCTGCAAACATCTTCAGAACACTGAAGATCTGCTACACTGTCTTACAAGTACTTGGTTACATGGCCAGGTGCATGCTACTTCATACTTCTGATCCTAAAGCCCAGTTCATTATTTCAAATAAAATTTATATTTTTGTAAGCCTTGAGATTTCACTACATTAAACTACCCATAAAGTATGGAGGAAGGAAAGCTAAGTCATGTTTCCCAGCATTTGTGAATACATGGGACTGATAAGATGAAACAGCAGCAAAGAATAATACTTGAACTGCAAATAGTGTTATCAGGCCAAATACTTAAAATTTAAACAACAAGAAACCTGAAGAACTTGGAAGCTGGGCTTGTTTCTAACAATGGATTTGAATAGAGAATCAAGGACCTATATAGAGGAGGGCTGTTATTAAGGAATTTCCGCAAGAATGAAGAGAGGGTAACATAAGAACCAAGATGGGAGAAGGTGATGTGAGGACTTGGGTATGAGGGAGGCCGTACTGATGAGGAAGTGAGCGTGTGAAAAGTTGTGGGGAAGAGCTCCAAATCTAATTTATAATAGGAACCTATAAGGGTGGAAAATAATTTAGAGAGTATCCAGTCAAACTGCTTGTGGTGGGCAGAACAATGTCCCCCTCAAGGTGTCCACATCCCAATCCCCTGAATTTGTAAATATGCTACTTTCCATGGCAAATGGGACTTGGAGGATGTGATTTAAGAATGTTGAGATGGGAAGATTGTCCTAGATTTTCCTGGGAACCCAATGTAATCACAAGGGTCCTTATAAAAGTGAGGCAAGATGTCAGAGTCAAGAGAGATCAGAATATGCCAGGCTGCTGGCTTTGAAGAAGGGGAAGAGGCCATAGGCCAAGAACATAGTCAGCCTCTAGAAGCTAGAAAAGGAAAGAAAACAGATTCTCCTTAGAGCCTTCAGAAGAAACACAGTCCTGCCAATGTCTTGATTTTAGCCCAGTATGACAGGTAGGACTCCTGATGCCCAGAACTGTAACATAATAAATTTGTGCTGTTTTAAGCCACCACATTTATGGGAATGTGTTACAGCAACAGTAGGAAGCTAATACATTGTCACTCTTACGGTCTAGAGAATAAAATAACTTGCCCAAGTTAACAGAGCTGGTAAGTGACAGAACAGAGACTCTACAGCCTAGAAATTCGAGGGGCCAGTTCATCACATGCCACTTTCTTCCAGATTTTGTCCTAGTGGAGAAATAGACACGTGCCTCCTTTAGACAACAAAACTGGGGAAGTTGCATTAGAGAGCATAGACCGGACTTGAGGCCCAACTGGGCTTCTTAGTCTTTCTCCCCTAAATTGGTCACAGACAGAGAAGCTGAAAAACTGTAGATGCGTCCCCTCTGTCCATCCTTTTTTGCATGCTAGAACTTCCCCAGAGAGGCTTAGAGGCTAGGAGAATGCCAACAGTCTGCAAGCGGGAGCTCCCAAGAGAGTAAAAGGATTATAGATCATACCTGGACAGTGACCTTGAACCTATTTAACCCACCCAAATGGGAAACATCTGAACCAGGGAGAAGACACGGGCTAGAAGTGTCCCCAACCTGTCACTAAGAGGGCAGATATGTTGGCGAATTCCCTTTTATAGGCAGAGAGCTTGCTGAGGACAGTAATGGTGGCCTATGTATCTGACTTCATTCCAGTCTGGTCTGTCAGTCTGTCAACTCAGTGGGACGTAAGTGAACCCATAAGGAGTGAAGGAATCTCTTGATGAAGGAGGAATTTTTTTCTTTTTACTTTCTTACAGAACGGGTATTGGTATATTTGTAACAAAAATATAAACTGATGTTTCTCAGGGCACCTGAGTTGGCTCAGTCAGTTAAGAGGCAGACTCTTGGTTTTGGCTCAGGTTGTGATCTCGGGGTCCTGGGATTGGCCCCGCCTTGGGCTCCATGCTCAGCAGGGAGTCTGCTTGAAGATTCTCTCCCTCTGCCCTTCCCCCTCACTAGTGTGTGTGTGCACTCATTCCCTCTCTCTCTTTTTCTCTCAAATGGATAAATAAATCTTTAAAAAAATAAACTGATGTTTTAAAATTATTTGTGGAGGATTGAAGATTACAGGAAGAAAACAAATATAAACACAAGAATGGCCCCTACTAAAATACGAGTGTATTTTTTACTCTACAGAAAGTTCTGGTCTCCCCCTACGCTGCTCCTTTTCCAAGGCAGTTAACTTTATATTACCAGTACTTAGCACAGTACCTGACAAAAAGGCTCACTAATAGTTGTTGTGGAGGATAATAATAAAAAGAAGGCTATCAGTTTTTTAAGCCATATTAAATTAATTAATTCCTACTCAAACACTGCAAGGTAAATATTAGTATGATCACTCCTATTTTACAAATTAAAAAACTGAGGAATAGATAGATTTGAGAAGATGCTGAAAGCAACACGGCTGGGATTTAAGCCCAGGCATCTGGGCACTAAAGCCTTAGCTATTGACTGGTGTGTGCTAGTACTTTGCATCTTAGCCCTATATTCAGACCCTCGATATCCTAACTGCCTAAGTAACTATTAACAGCTAGGAAGCAACTCACAAAGAGAGGTGAGAAATTCTCTCTTCTGCCTCATTTTCTTTCAAGGAAAAACTGTCACAGCAACACAGTTTTATACGTGGATAATAAATTCCTTCGTTATCATGTGGCTTGAAATTGTAGAAGTCTTTTTAAATGTAGTTTAAAACACATGCAGTCTAAAATGTCAATCGTTTGTTGTTGTTGTTTTTCTAACAATTTATGCCTGTAAGTTTGGAAAAGATTTCCCCACACAGACAAACTCTAGGTATATACAAACCTCCGAGTCATGTGACAGAGCAACTAGAAATTTGTGTGGAATTACAAGATGGGCTGAATAATGGATGAGCCATGTACCAAACCTTAAGGCTGTACTACAAGGACAGCTTTCTTTCTTCTGTGGTTTTTACTTGGGAGATTGTTTTTCTAATTTTTTTCTCATTTTTTTGTCTTATTATAGAAAACACTGCCCTTCTTCTGGGCTACAGGAAGGTTATTTTAATGTGAAACTGAAACTTAGATTTATCCCACTGAGGGTTCACTGTGACCCAACATCATGTCAGAGTGATGTCACCTACTTGCATGAACAGATGCTATCAAGCAGGCCTATGACAGTCACCATGTCATTTGCTATGATGATGCCACTGACTACATTTTTTTTTTTTTTTTTTTTTTTGCATCAGATTATCCCCATTTTGAGAGCCCTGGGTACAATTCTTTCCAGTTCTGGAATTAAGAATATTTCCACTTTTCTTTATTAGTTTGCTTATCTCTTATGTACCGTCAGGAGGATTGTGTTTGCTCTTTAAAGGAAAGAAAAACCTTAGGTTGGAAAAATGAGGCTGGGAAGTTGGAGTTTCACTTAGTGGGCAGGAAAGGAATTTGGAGACTTTTCCTTTTTATCTCTGAAGGAAACCTAGCTTTGTCACATGGAATGCTATACCTCAAAAAGTGATAAGCCATTACATAATATGAAACCCCCAAAATAACCCAGCCACAGCGCACAAAGAAAGGCAGCTAATGGAAGTACAACAATTCCTCTAGAGATTCATTTTGTCAGTTTTCTTCAAAAACAAAAAGAAGATACTGGATCTTTGGAGTGGGAACGTGCTGGTCTGTTTTATTAGTTCACGTTCTGTGAAGCAGCTCTCCATGGCAACGAGCTCACACCAGGCTGGCCAGAGTCAATGGAAATCGAAATTACTTTAGTTTTCCTTGAGGGATCCACACTACCATATACAATTTTAATAGAGTGGTGTTCTGGTATAGCAGGAAGATTCATACCTTGCAGTAATTTACATGTGTATGAAGAGGTATGTACAGGAATATTCATAGCACCAGACTGCAAAAATAAAAAAAAAGGAAAACAACCCAAATGCCCATGAGCATGAAACTGGATGAATCCATTGTGGTTTATCCAACAAAGGGAATACTATACAGCAGGAAAATGAACCATTTTTAGCTACACACAACAACGTGGATGAATCTCAGAATCAAAAAGATGGGTGAAAACAACCTAAGCTGCCAAAGAACACACACTATATACTGTAAGATACTATTTGCACAAAGGCCAAAAATAACAAGAAAATTAGAGTCTGGGTATAAACATATCTGTCGTAAAATGACAACCAAAAAGGACACAAATAAAACAGCACTTGTTCTAGAGCAATACAGAAAGTGACACAGAGATGGAGAGGCATATAGGAGATCTCAGCTGCATTGGTGAAATGTGTACATATAAAATGTATGACGTCTTAAACTGGGTACTTGTGTTCTTTTTCTTTGTATCTTATACGTATGTTATATGAGAAATAGTTCATCATTTAAGGCATTGGTAGAACCAACTAGCTTGCTTGGCAGAAACTAACTAGTTGTTCACCACCATTTCTTTTGTCTTCCTGGGCACAGAGCTGGCTCCATCTTCCAGCCTCCCTTGCATAGGTGCCACCCAGTTATGGGTTCAGGACCAGGGAGGGTGGACAGATTACACTCCCCCCAGGCCTGATCCAGACAGCCTGCCAGATACCCACCACACCATTCTCTCCATGCTCTGTGGCCTGAGTGGCTAGCAGAGTCCCTGCATGGCAACAAAACCCCGGCCCCCACCCTGCACTTAACTGTCCTGTGAGCCGCTGAGATTTGGGGGTTGTCACAGCAGCTACCTTATAACTGCCCAATACACTGGCTATAAAATGATGACCACTCAGCCTGAAATTAAGAAGTTCCTGAAATTCAGAACATAAACTGAAGTCTATTCCAAAGAAACAAATCTCTCTACGGCGATGAAGAACAACATTCCAACCCATCTAAGAAACTGGGGCCGGAAGTTTCCCTTCTTGGAAAATAAACAAGCTACTCCTACTTTACAAAACAACTGAATTCACGGGTCTTAATTCAAGGTAGTTTCTTAGTCCGGGTTCCAGTTCCCTTGTGAGGCATGGAGAGAGCCATCATACCCAAGCCTTTGGAATCAAGAGACCAGGCATTCAAACAGTAACGAATGATGGGGTCATGTTGAACATTCCACGGAAAGATTACAAGGAAAGGATGAGCAATGACCTCTGGCACCCATATACCCATGGCTACGGAAAATAGTATTTGGAAGAGAATGCTAGCAATAGCTGTATTTCCTGAGTACTTGCTTTAAGCCACGTGTTATTAGCATTGCCTTGCGAACACATAGAATCTTCATAACTGTGAGAGTGCCCTTATCACTGCTTAACAGACAAGGAAACTGAGGCACAGAGTAAACAACAAAGTTCAAGGCTCTTTCAATGTTAAGGAGCAGAAATGGGACTTTTCCAAAACATGGGACAGTTATTTCCCCATAAATATATTTGTTACACAGTCCTCCTTGAGTTTTCCCTTAAAAATTCAGTGGGCTCCACAGTAAATTACAAACAGCACCAACTGAAAGTAGCAGCAAAAACTGAAGCCCATCTCTACCCTCTACAAGCCCAATAATGGGAGCAAAGAGAAGATGCAGCAGGGGAGGGGCTGAGAGCAGCAGTTCCACATCCTCCCCACGACCCCTCTTGCTACGGCTTTTGAAAATCATCAACCTTATTTGGAGCATGTTTTTGAATCCCTCATTTTAAAACAAGAAAAACTAGTAATAAACATGCCCTGAGTTCCTCTTGGGTGTATAATGTTCCATTAGACATAAAACAAGGATGGCCTCACCTATGAAACAGGGTCCTCAGCTCCAAGTTGCCGGGATGCAGAATTCAACACAAACATGTCAACTACTCCACTGGATCAAAGAAAAAAAAAAAAAATCAATATCCTGTTTTCCTGAACCACAGAACTACTAATTGCCTTTAAGTGGGCAATATATTTCAGTGAAGCTAGATGAGCTAATTGCCTTCCTTCCCTGTCCAGAAGTCTATCATAATGCAAGACTTCTGCTTTTATCAAGACTGCTTTAGGAAGAGCATCAAATGTATGTCCTGGAGGTAAACCAAAGAAAGAAGTGAAGACAGGAAACAATGAGCAAAAGAGACATAAAATACAATTTCGGAAGTGGGAAAAGATCCAGCAACTCTGGAAACAGCAGTTGAAAATCATCAGAAAACGTGTCCGTGGGTCCCCGCCACCTTTACCTTCCCCAGTAATGAAGCCAACACTAGACAAGTGCTTGTTCTTTTTTCCAGGCACTGCTATAAACATTTTTACATGTATTATCTCATTGAAACAACCAAGTTTTACATGAGGAAACAGAGGCGCAGAGGGTTTGATTAACTCATGTAAGGACACGGGGCTTTGAAGAGACACAATGTTTAAAAATGCACTTGTAGGTGGAATCCCTATGCTGTATGCCACTAATGTAACATTGTGTGTCTGCTGGACCTCAATAAAAAAATAGAAAGAGGTTCTGGAAAAAACAGTGCAGGTGAGTCCCAGCATGAACCCTCTGAGCAACTACCCTCTGGCTTGCTGTGGTTTGTTCACTTAGGGCTTCACATCTTCTGATGACCTTAGTGAATGCTGTTGGGGAGGAGTCCAGGTACGCCTTTGTGGGTAATTCTGCATACACAGTCCTTGAGCATGCTGTCTGGGAGGCATCCTCCTAAGTAGGTATGAAGAGAAGTTTAGCAACAGTGGCATGAGCTGCAGAGACTACCGGAAATCCTACCAGATGGCATAATAGTGTTCAAATAGCGTTTGACTGATCTCTTGTGCATCGTGGGGAGAGACGACAGGGAGTGAGAAAGAAATCGAGGATGCTGGTAGAAGTTTAAGAGTGGAGAGAGGGTATGGGGGCAAGAACGGAAAAAGTAGTAATAATTTAGCAGTAGCTTCTAGACTGTCATGAGCCATATTGCAATTAGGTATACTATCAAATCAATTGTATGTGATTCTTAGAGGATAATATGACAAGAAACCAAAGACATCAGTCCCCCCAATTGCCAGAGTTAAGAAAAGCAAAGTTACATTAAGTTAGGCAAGTTTTAAGTGATCTAGCTAGTTAATGTCAGGGCCAAGAAGAGAAATCAGACTTCCTAACCTGGAGTTCATTGCTCTTTCCATAACCCTGTGCTACAATGTCTAATAAACAATGTCACGTTTTGATCGTCAGCATCTAAATTTAATATGAGCAGTAGACAGCAAAGTCTTCTGGAGCTTCTAGATGGCTTTTCCCCCATCTGTGTGAAGCTGTTAATAACCTGCTGTCAATGAAAACAACTCTTGTCGGCCGCTGAAGAAATGAATTGGAAATAGGGGTTTGAAGTCACGTAAAAAACACAGGTGTTGCTTTGTTCAATTAAAGCCTAACAAGCAGCTTAGTGGGATGAAAGGGTGGGAGGTGGGAAAGGAAAAGGAAAAAGTGATGTCATCCTGGGCTGGAATTGTCGGAGAAAGGATAACAGGGAGAAAAGAGCTTCCTAAGCACTTCCTAAAAGGGAATTTGGAAAGCTGGGAATTCACAGGACTACATTTCCTCCACAAAACAATTCACACGTCAGAAAGACAATTTGTGAAAAGATTTCCCGTGTTTTTTCAAAAAATGCAAATAGGAAGCCTTGGTGGATAAAAGTAAAAATTAGATGCTGGTTGAAGTCAGCAACAAGTTATAAAGTTGAGGGATTTTTTTTTTTTTTCATTTTGCTTTTTTTGGAAGAGAGCGGAGGGATCGATTCTATTTAATTTTTAAAGGCTAATATGCGAGCACAGAACAGCGGACAGTAGTAGGCACTTTAGCTGTGCTACTGTCGTCAGGACTAAAAATGTCTTTTTGGTTTTTAATAATAATTTGCTTTTCAGTTTTACCAACAATAGGCAACGTTCCAAAATTAGAATATATTGTGGACTATTGACGCTTCACTTTAACACTGTCCAATTCTAGTTAGGAATGCCGTTTAATACAGGAAAAAGCAACCTTTATTTAGATTCCTTATTTTGCATACCCCAAGGCAAGGAATTCTCAGGGCCTGAAGAATGTATTGAAAAGCCACGGAGAGAGAATTACTATAAACTCTTTGTCCCCTTTCCCATCTCCATCATCTTTAAATCCAGGTACATTTGTAGTAGGAATTTGTTCTGTGAAACCCTGCAGCAATATTTCTCTTCATCTCCATGACAACGGCTCCCTATCAACTTCTGAAGGAACTTGCCTGTATTGTAAACAGACCTCTCTTGGCAATTGGCCTGTTTTCTTTCTCTATCTCATCTTCCATCTGCTCAAAGGCTTTGCTTCAAAAAGAAATAGGTTGCAGGTGTGTACTTTTTCTTTCTTTACCTCCTCCCCCTTTGTTTCTGAAAGAGGTCGATCTTGGAGATTAAAATTCTCTCAACCAGTGACTTTAACAATGTCACAGAGTGAGGCTGAGTACCTGTGTGTACCTGTGAACCAATATTTGGAGCATTATCAACGTGTGGCACGCTTGTTTCCATTTTAACACAAGTCCCCCATGGAAAGAGGAAGCGAATACATTTCATGAAGTAAATTCTAACTGCACAAGAAACCCGCAAAACTATTTGGTGCCCCTGAAGAATGAATCAGAAAAAAGATTTTTTTTCAGGATCTTTCCTTAAGGACTAACGTGTCTATCACAGAAATAGTTTCATGGCAGAAAGAGAACCTTACCAGTTATCAAGGTGAGAAAAAATGTCTTTCCTTTGGGGGGAAAAAAAAAGTCTCTTCCATGTTTAACTTGAAGATTCATGACCTCAAAATGGCATACAATTTTAATCCTCAGTGCTTGGAATGTAGGTTACTTGCCCAATATAATCAATTTGACATTTTTATAAGTTCATTTACTGATACTCTTGTCTTTTTTAATTCAATGTCCCAGCTATTGGATTATGTGACCTACTAGAGTAAACAATTGCCTGACATTATGCCAGGTATGAAAAAAAATATAAAAAAGTTAGCAAAAGAAAAAAATAAGAGATACATTTCCTTTACCAAAACACCAAGTCTGAACAGAGATAACTGGAAAGAGTAGTTGGTTCGAGTTTTAGAGAGGTTTGGGACCCAAAAATCACAATCTCAGATCTCCGTTGAAAATGGTGTTTTATTTGCTCATTTTGTTGTTTTTAGTTTTCCTCTGGGGATTCATGAGGAGTGTCTACCTCACTGGTAATATCAGAAAAAAGATCTTTGATATCTCTAGAAAGCCCAGATTTGGCCAGTTCAAGAGTCCTTGTAGTTTACGATACTTTCATGTCTTTATCATTTTGTCATATAGTCTAACTTGCACATATACTTGCTTGTTCATCCAAAAATTATCGAGTGCTTACTATGTGCCAGGCACTGTGCTAGCTGCTGGGAATGGGGCCAGGACCTCATCCCTTGGCCTGGGGGAGTTTTAATAACCACAAATAACCACAAAAACATGTAAAATTAAGATAAGAGAACTTTTAATAGAGGGATTTGACATCTAGCATTTAGAAACAATTTTTAAGGAAGACCTTGCAGAGAAAGTGAGGCTTGAGCTAAAATTTGAGGATGACATAGTCATCAAGGGACAGCCATATATACTCTATTTTCTATTTCTACTTAGTGGGATTTTAGTCTTGCAAGAGCAGACTATGCTGTCTTGTTTGTCACATCATCCTTAGGGCCAAAAACTGTGCCTGGCATGAAACTTGACTGCAAGTATTCATTAAATGAATGAACTAAAATGAGTTGAACTAAAAGAGGAAAGGGAAGAGCAATTGAGACAGGCATTTGCAAAGACTCTCTAGTTGGATAAATCGTACCATATGAAAAAGGCCATAAAACTCAGAAAAGGAACTACAGGTTTGGAAGCCTGGGATGTTAGCGGTGCTTGCAACTCCTCAGTGATAAGGCAGTGGGGTCCATGGGCTTCCCTCCCCCTCTGCCACATTTATGTTTTTAATGGGCAGCCAAGACTCCAGGGCTTATCTGGACTGTGATGCTTTCAAAGAAACAACCTATGTGTAAAACCCACCCTCCCATGTCACTGTTGACATTACCTATGAAAAACTGGCCAGTTATTCTTCTCATATCAGTTTGAAAGCTGGACCAGTACACCCATGGGGCAGTGCAGAGACTAATGTGTAGAGACAAAACCTCCCCTTCCTCCTCTTTTTCTTCTGGTCCTTCTGTCTTCCTCCTTCCTGTCCTCCCTCCTTCCTTCTCCCTTTCTCCCTTCCCTACCACCCCCGACCCACCCCATGTGCAAAGCATACTTGCCTCTAAAAATCTTTGGTGCCCATGTATAAATGGTAAGAAGAGGGTTGAGAACAGAAAATTGTTGACCTTGAGTTGACCGGGTCAACATTGAATATCCCCGAATGACCAGGATATCTCCTGGATCCCAGCTTCGGGAAAGGACTCCCTCAATCCTGAGCAGGCATCCACATCACTGGAGAAACTAAAACAGTATCCTCAAAAGAAGTTACTAGCAACAGCATTTCAACCCCTGCAAGGGAATTCTGTGTGCGACCTCATCTGAGTGCCCAGTACTCATGCGAAATAACGGAGGCTTTCTGAAGAACACTCAAGTGTTCTAGTTTGATCTGAAAGAGAAGAAGGATCTGGAGCAGAGGTAGGAGAGAGAACTATTTTTTCTTTGCATAACGTAAATGTTTTCAAAACCATGGACCATTCGGGAAAAACGAATCACCTCCGAAGCAGAATCCTGATATGATCATCATAGCTCAGTGGAAAATACAGCAAACAAGTACAGTGGAAACAATGATTTTCCTTATTCCTTTTCAGGGTCAAACAGGAGTCCTTTCCCTGGTGCCCCAAAGAAATGCAAACTCTGTCCTCCAAAGGACAGGCAATGGATTCAATAAGAAAAGCCCACGTTGTGAGCAAATTTCTTCAAAACTGGAAAATGTCTCGACCTACACTACAAATGGTTAATTTTGATATTCACCTTTATGTCCTCTCTCCTCGGCTATGTGCAAGAATTCAGCACTGTGATGAATCATTAACTGTTTCTTTTAGCACACATACCATAAAATTTTAAAACATATTCCAAAAGACCAAATGAGGGTAATGTTTTGTTTTTTTGTGTGTGTGTGAGGCATTTCCTACCTGAAGACACACAAATAAATTCACACTGGCTGTAAGTTTGTGCTGTGTTTTCACCTCAGTTTGGATCAGCACCTGCTAGTCTGGTCTTGTGTCTCTTTCACTCTCTCAGATAGTATTTCACTGCTGAGAGGCCTTTGAAAGGCAACAGATAACAAACCCTCTTTAGTCCCTTGCATTTCAATAGAATAACCTGAAACTTCTTATCATGAAGGCCCAAGCAGACCATGATCTTGGGGAGGGGCTGGGGGTTCCCAGGTCCTAGTTCCATGTATAATGTGATTTCTTTAAACAAAGAATGGGCTAACCTAAATCCAAATTCATGCCCCAAATAATTTTATATAGCAGCACCAATGACCTGCCAAGGTCCCCCCAGTTTTCCTCATTTCAAGACTTGAACGTTCTGCAGGACATCTTCCACCCGCATGTGTGGAACACATACAGAAGAGAACCAGCTAGACATCACGGCATCAAGGGCCCTGTTTCGGGGGGGGGGGGGCTGCAGTGATGTTACACTAGCACACATCTGCAGAGCTCCCAAAGAAGAGGCATTTTAAACAGCCCCTGAACGAGTCAAACAGTCCGATAGTCAACTCAGTCAGGTATCGAGGAACCACTACCTGTGGCCAGAAAGAACAGGACATGAGCTCGCCATGCACACCCAAGTTATGTTAGACATTGACGAAGCCGTTTTAGAAGAAAACCACTAGTCGAGCTAAAAGAGCTTTGATTTCCAAACATGAACAAACCAATGTGTGTGTGTGTGTGTGCACAAGTGTGTATTTAAAGGATCCCTCTCTAAGAACAGAACATTTACTTGGCATGTCGTAATTTGCAAGACACTAGTGCTTAGTAAACTCTCTGCATTAGGAACCCTGTGCCATCGTTCATAAATACGTATCCCAGCAACTTGTATGGGCTGGGCACACGTTCTTTGTTGAATGAATGAACAAATGAATGAACGAACAAACAAACATTGTTGCCCATCCTGGTCAAGCTGAAGAATTCAACAGCACAACTGTGAGATCAGCTAGTATGAGTAACTAACAAACGCTAACCTGTGGTTCTCTTCTTGCTGGGTACACATGTAATCTGTCATGGTCAATTATATTTTTGGCACAGCCAGCTAGTGCCTCTCTGAGTGACCAGTGGCAAGTCCATTAACTTCTCTTTAATTCCATTCCTATTTTTGTAGCTTGCAAATACAAACACCATCTTCTTCAAAACCGGTATGAAGCTAAAGGGGCTACTGCTGGACAGATCAACTTAAATCAATCAAATTGGGTCAGGTAGGTAAATCCACAGAAACACAAAGGACACTGGTGGTTGTCAGGGTCTGGGGTGGGTAGGGAGGGAGGATTAGGGGGTGTCTGCTTAATGGGTACAGAGTTCCTTTTGGGTTGATGAAAATGTTTTGGAACTAGATAGAAGTGCTGTTTGCACAACACTGTGAACGTACTAAATGCCACTGAATTGTATACTTTACAATGGATACTTTCATGTTATATGAATTTCAACTCAATAAAAAATGTCTATCATATTTACAGTTCTAAAGCATGTTTCCGCTAAGTCTGTGAAAAGGGTGGTATGGGGAATGTTATCCATGTACATGTTTGAAAAGGACAACGATTGTCCCATTATAGCTTTTCAATAAGCACACAGTAAGTATACAAAGAACTAGAGTGGATATCAGTGATGAATGTGGGGCTATCCTGATAAAGTTATACTGATCTGAGTTTGGACCTGAAATTAGGGTGAATTTCATGACTCGGTAAGGCAGAATATTTCTGCTAAATAAGAGATAATTTGCCTCCTTGATCATTTTAAAAGGAAACTCACAATTATCTGTGGTATGAAAAACAATAATGAGCAATATTAACTTTGAATCATGGTCTATTTACACACATTCTCTGAAAGTAAGATTTTTCTAAAGTAAGCTCTGTTGTCACAAGTACACTTGAACTTCACAAATCTTGCTCTTCAATAAATCAACAATTATTTATTGAGCTCCATGTAGATAGTATGTGCTGGGCACTATTGCCAGACTCTAAAGGGCAAAAGAAAATGAAAAACAGGTTTTCATCTCCATTATTTTATTACTTACAAAGTTGGATTTATCAAACAGATAGTATCAAGTGGTAATACTTTGAATTAGGCAAACAAATGCAACATAACCCTGCACTTACATAAGTCTTGGCAAAATATTTCTGCCTGTATTACTCTTACAGCCAGCCTGGGAGGCAGGCAGAGTAGAAGTATTTCCTGCCATACTACAGGATTGGAAACTGCAAGGACACACAGTATGTAGTACATCCAGGATTTGAATCCGGGTGTCAGACACCTAGGTTGGTACTCCTTTCATGACAACTACTAGGGGTCAGAAGATGTGAGCTCTGCCATCAACTTGGTAGGTGGCACTGAGCAAGTCCCTCCACCTCTTGGATTTCCATTTTCTCCTCTTAAATGAAATGGTTGGGGCACATATTCTCACATGTGTTCTTTTTGCAGCCTGGGTTGTCTCTTAGTAAATGCAAGAATTGCAAGTTTATGAGCTAATCATCCTTCCCTGTCATTTCTTAACCCAGGTATGCCCTTTTACCTTAATATAACTCAGTTCTTGGCTACAGCAACACACATTTTTTAAATGCTTGCTAAATATAAAGTTTGTGTTTGCAAAGGCACTTCAGTTAAGGTTGGCGAATAAAGAATTTCCTCAAATTCCTCAGCCTACAGCATAGGAGCTTCTCAAGGTCACACCAGTCTTATCCATAGGTAGCTTTCTTTCTTGTCTGCTATATCCCTTGCTGTACATAGCACTTTGGTCCTTGCAAAATGCTTTTCCATCTCTTGTCTCACTTGACATCACTAGTACCAGGCAAAGTCTCAGACGAAGCCACACTCTCTCTCCCTACACTAACAGGGCCCTACACCCAGTCCTATTGTTCAGCTACAAGGATGAGACAGAGATCAGACAGGGTGGGAAACTGACCCAGTGACAGCCAATCAGAAAAGCTTTTGTCTGTAAATCTGACCGGGGGTGATTCATCAGCCACCAATCCCAGAGGCTTTCAACGGGAGAACAAAAAGTACACTATCGTCCCAAAGGCTGTGCTTGGGTTTATTCCCTTGTGCAAAGAAAAAAAAAAAAGTTAGGCCAACTGTCAAGAGCAACTTCAGAATTCCCACCAAACAAAGCTCAAGGGAGAAGAGTTTAAAAAGATAAGCTAAGTGTATTGCTTCTGTGGCTCTACGGTTACAAAAAAAGACGAGACGAGTAGTTGCATAACCCAGGGTAACCTGTCCCCAAAAGAATATCCCAACAACCTTATTTCTCTTAAGTGTCAACAAAATCATTGTAAATAATCAATTGCAGCATTCCAATTGCAGGTGGAGTCTTGATTTGTGTGTCATTTCCTTAGGCCCCCCCTGGTTCTTACTATGCGTGAGTACGGAGAAGTTGATTTTTTAACTTGCCACTCCAAAATATCTTTAAAAATATAATATCAAGCAAGCCTTTCCTTTCCCTTGGTTAAATTTTTGAAGTTTTATTCCCATGGAATATGGTGTTATCACACTCATAAATTTTATGATCCAGAAAAACGCCTGGGAACACAAAGTGTGCAGAAAACCAAAGCCAAGTGATGTGGATACGTAAGGATTCCACGGGGTGGTAGATGGCGGAGAGATGACCTTCTCCATTCAGAGAAAGCCTCTCACTGCACCTGTCTACAAGGGACTTCCAGAGTTAGAGGGGAACAGTATTAAACAAGAGAAGCAAAAACAAACAAACAAACACAAAATACCCAAAAAACAAAATCAATGGTCCTTTACAGCACACTAACACTATACTCAGCGTCTGACTGCTTTCCCTAGGTGTCATTCTTGTAATTGTTTACTTATTTCATGTTCTTATTAGATGTGAAATGCTATAGTCAAACAGACCCTGCAAAGTTCATTCAGAGATATGCGTTCTAACTGCAGCACCAAGCTCTGACATTACTATTAGATGTCCTCTGCCCAGTCATTTTTCATTTCTTTAATCACTGACCACTCAACAATTAGTACGTGGATAATATTTTCCAAATGCTATGCTCGATGCCGGCTCTGAAAGCCTATGTTCAAGACTCCCTTCAAAGAAGGCATAGAGGTAGTTCCTTACATACCGATTTCAGCAATTTGTTCTCTATGAACCTGCTACCGTGACCATATCTGTTCAGATCAGGAAGGGGCAGCTGACCTAAACACGACCATCTATTGGCCTTGCAGCAGATTATAAGACAGCTGATAAGAAATGCCCAAAATGCTTCTCTATACTGGATAATAAGCCATTGAACCATTATAAGAATCTCTTGGGGGGGTTAAATGTCAAGTATAAAAGAGGGCAATGGGTAGTAGAGGGCAATGGGTAGTAGAGTGCAAGAGAAGGCAGGAGACAGATACAGCCATATATACACACCGTGAGGTGATAGACACCATGCCGTCGTGTAAACTGAACATAGTGGAGAGACTGGACAACTGATAGTAAAAGAAGGAGGCATCTTGGGGTGCCTGGGGAGCTCAGTGAGTTAAGCATCTCCCTTCGGCTCAGGTTATGATCCCAGCGTCCTGGGATCAAGTCCTGCCTCCGGCTCCCTGCTCAGCAGGGAGTCTGCTTCTCCCTCTCCCTTTGCCCCTCCCCGCCCCTGCTGTGCTCTCTCTCCAATAAATAAAATCTTTTAAAAAGTAGGCATCTTTTCCAAGAGAAAAAGATTCATCAATTTAATAAATGTTTATTGCACACTTTTCCATGTGTAAAGATACAAATGAGAGCAAAACAAAATCCATGTCCTAATGGAGTCTACTGAAAGAGCCAGACATTAATCAAATAATCACACTAACTGGTCAAAGCTTGGAAGACAAAACCACAGGGAGCTACAAGATGGTGGTCACTGCAGACTTCCTGGGGTGGTGACATTGGTAGGAAGATCTGAACAAATAAATAGCAATTAAGTGTGCAAAAGTAATTTGGGAAGAACCATGATATCATGGAGACTTTGGAAGAGTATGGGGCAGAGGAGAGAGCAAGGTTAATCTAGAAAGTTAGACAGAGGCCATATCATACCAGGCCCTGGAGGCCATTTTAATGACTTGAGTCTTAATCCCAAGAGCAGCAGGAAGCCATCAAAGGATTCCAATAGGGAGGGACCAGCTGAGATGTGCATTTAAACTGACAACTGTGACTGTCATGTGGGAATTAACAGGAAGGGTTTAGAATGGAAGGACCAGTCCAGAAACTTCGGCAGGAATCCAGGGGAGAGATGGTGACAGCCTGGACGAGGGGGCTGTTCAGTATCCTGAATGTGTGCAGCTTCAGGTGGGGGAAAACACTTAATTCATCTCTGCATACAGACCGTATGGCACAATCCTGGCACCGAGCAAACACTCAGGAAATGGTTGTTGAATAAATGGAGATAAATTCTACAAAGTGAGTGGTCAGTAATGGTTTAACAGGTTTCCTCTTCCTCTTCCACAATGAATATCCCTGTGAGAGAGGCCTAGTGGTAGAATTTCGGGTACTGTGTTACTCTCTCAGAGGAGGTATTTGAGAGTTAGGGAAACCTAACCTTTAGCCCCTCAAAGTGACCCCATTAGAGGTACCTTCGTCTAAGAGGCAGAGCAGAATAGGGGTTAAGATCAGAAGTTTATGGAATCAAAGTTCCCAAATTCATCTCAAAACTAACCAGTTTCTCACTGTGTTAAAATACACTACTATCTCAACCTGTCTCCATTTCTTCAGTTGTAATATAGGAATATGCATAGTATGAATGCCTAGCTCAAAGGATTATTGGGAGGACTAAATATGTTAATAAACATGATTATTATCCTCACCTGGGCGGTGAGCTTCTCAGAGAAAAGCACTCTTCCTTAGAAGGTAGGGCCTGGGACATACTAGGAACTCAATAAACTCATGCTGTTGACTTTGCATCCTAATCCATCACCCTGAATTTGAGGATTTCATCTCAGCATGTTTGTTTCAGAGCCATCTTTTCTTCCCAGGTCTCCTGACATCTTTTGTATCCTGAAAGGGAACATTCTTCTCACCCTGTAATTATCAGCCTTTCCATCAGCTTCCTCTTTTCCTGTTCCAAACAAAATTATTCAGGCTGCTTACCTTTCCCCTGACAAATCCTGCCTGAATTTCAAAGTTAATTGCTTCTACTTCCATTACACACCTGCCTTGCTTTATTTTGTCTATTAACTTTGCTTTCTTGTAAGTAGATTGTATCTATTCTGCTTGTCCCCTTTCCCTTATTAATGAACTTCCTAGCCCTGGCATCGGTTGAAGAGATATCCTTCAACCCAGGCTTCCTAAACCAGTCTCCAAATTCTTTGCTGCTTAGGTGATTGCTTTTGGCATCGTCCTTGCTAATTCACCTTTGTTAAGCAACTCTGGTCTCTGAAAACATCCCTTTCTGACAAAGTGCAGGAGAGAATTATTCCTCCAAACAATTTTTTTTAACTGCTCTTTCTTTTGAGCGGGCTTTATTTTCTCCTCCCTTTGAATGTCTCATAACATGCGTCTTCCAGCTGGAATTGCACATTGTCTATAACCTCTGGCAGGTAAAATGAGAGAAGACACCTCCAGGCACTCTTCCAAAAGGAATCAAATAAAAGCCCACCCATCTCTAACCCTCTGGGTGCCTCTGAGCATAGGCTGGTTTCCTTCAGGAAGATTAATTCTGCCTTTCCCAATTTTTATGCCCCACTGGCATTCCTCACCTTCCATATCCTAATGCTGTATAGGTTGATTGTTCTTTTCCTTAATTGTGCTCTTAACACTGATTCTATCTACTTATTCTGGACCTAGTTTCATGGCTCATTGCAAACTATTCATCTCCCTACCTACCCCCCACAACCTCTTGGATTTCTTTATATAATTCTTAAACAAGCTCCTTTGGCTTTTGTTGGTTGAAATGCATTTGCATATGAGGACTCCTTTTTGTTTTGTTTTTAACGCTTACTTGTACTTCTCTAGGGGTGGCTACTGTGGAAGGTTGCATTTCCAGGGCTCTGGGTTTTGTTTGGCTGCTTTTCTGCCCTCACTTCTGAGTGCTCAGTTTAGTTGCTATCTTGACTCATAATCAGTAATGTTCAAATGTGTCTCCTTATTTACAACCGATTCCATACGGAGAGAGGGTACTGGGTTGAGAATTAAAGACTCTTAGAGTGGAGAGAACACTAGATGTTATCTGGCCCAATCTCCTCTCCACCATCAATGTCTTCCTGCCTGCATTTAGACACTTCGACTGACAACAAACCCACTGTTCTACAAGGCAACACTTTCCACTTTTCGACATGGTCTACAAAGCACTTCCATATCATTGATTGAGATCCACCTCACTGTGCGTGTAATCTTCACGCACACATACCACTCCTGCCTTCTGGGGTTCTATGTGACACATCTGCTTAGCACACCCCATCAAGTATTTCAGGTGTTTTGCAATAAGTGTCCTAAATCCTTGTCTACTACTCTTTTCCAGGCCAATTATCCCAGTTTCCTTCAACAACCCATCAAGTGTCTTGGCCTCTACTGCCCTTATACTCACCTATAGAGTTCTTACTGCTAACAACCCTTCTGACCTGGCCCAAAGTGCAATGTTTCCCAAGTATCTGACCAGCTCAGAGCATGGTGCAAGCGTGACCATATTGCTACGTTAATTAGCCTAAAACTGCATTAGCTTTTAGACATCCTCACTTTCTGTTGACTCATACATTGTTTTATTCCTAATTTTTCTATGAGTTATTCTCAAATCTGATGTCCTCTACCCGAGAATAGCACTGCTAACATTTGGAATCCAAATGTAAGGCTTTGCACGCAACCTTATTAAATGGCCTTTTGTGAATCTTGAGCCATCTTTTCAACTTCTCAAGTCCTCTTTAAATTCCCACTCTAGTATTTAACATTGTCATTCTGCCTCTGCTTTGCTTCACCTGTAAGTTTGGTAAGTACTTCTAGATCACAATGCAAATCATTAGCAAAAATCTTGATAGAGTGAGGGCCAAGGACACAAACCAGAGAGCCCCACTCAAAGTTGATATCAATGATGTCAGTCAGCACTCCTTAGGTGCACCATATCCAGGAGCTTTCACTCTCTGAACACACTGCATTGCCCACAGTTCTTTAAGTGGTATACAAAGCTAGCATCCATATCATGATTATGAGAAGAGCTAACATGTATTATGGGCCTATTATGTGTCAGGTGTTTTTCTAAGAGGTTTACATGCATTAGCTCATTTAGTCTTTGTTATAACTCTATGAAGTAGGCCATGTTATTATTCCCACTTCACACATCAAGAAACCAGGACACAGAGCAATTAAGATGCTTGGTCAGACAGTGGTGCCATGGGGATTTCAACTTAGTTCTTGAAGACTCCAGAGCTTGTACTCCTAACCCCATATTGAGATTCTGTCAAATACACAATTTTTATGACTCTCCTGATTAACCAACCTAGTGCTTTCCAAACTAAGAGAGGCAGCTAGTGTAATGTGGATTCTAAGTGATTCTATGTGAAAGTGAACGTGGCTTTAAGCAATCGCAACTTCTTCCTAAGTCCTCACAAACCACATCTTCAATAATCCATAGCTCTCACTTTGCCAGGAGAAGCCAAGTTCTCACCTGTATCACCTCAGTTTGCACATCTGTTCCTTCTCCATATGTTCCACATGGCATGTGCTACCCTCACAGCTTATTGGCAATGATTCAGAGACCATATTTCTGCAAGTTCCTTGGCTACCCTCAGAAATAATAAACCAATTTAAATCCCCTCAGAAACAGACCAATTTAAATATTTAACCTATCACGCTTTTAATCAGCCCATCTTTGTTGAGCCTCAGTTCTCTCTTAACCCTGACAGCTGTGATCATGGTCCTCAGCTGAAGGACATCCCCCAGGTTTAAGGAGAGAGAAACAGAAGTATTTCTAGTATCTTGCTTTCATCTGAAAAAGTTACAGCATCTTTTCCTCATGGTGAGCTTTTCTCTATTGCCCTGGGGGATTATAATGAAGAATGCCAGTGTAGCAGGGTATCTACTTTCCTGTTCAAAATATGGCTCAAGGGAAGATTTTTATCAAAGCATATAGCATGCAAGGACGTTTCATGGACAGAATACAGTTCTACCCAAATATCTCCTTGCATAATCCTTGTAGGAGAAAACAATTCTGTGTGAAGTCTAGCCACACTGACAGTTTTCACCAACAGGTGGACCAGGGAGGGAATGGCCAAGACAGTCAAAATCAATGGACAGTGATACAGAGCCCAAGGGAAACAGGGAAGCTGAGGGTTCACAGTCACTGGCAAAGGAAACAACAGAAGCCAAAGAATGAACGAAATATGAGAAGATAAGGACGAAAGAAAAGAGAAGAAGAAATAGGGAGAAAGAGATCCCTATGGGCCGGAGTAATTAGCCTGGGTTATGGGGATCTTTTAACGGTCAGCTAGCTTACCTTTCCAGCTTCAACTCCCAACATTTTCCTCCCATGACCTCAGCATACACTCATACTGAAATGTTACCCCTAGCTGAGCATCCTGGGGAGCACAGCATGATGTCATGACCCTTTGCATTCATTCACAATTAAAGATGAAGCCAATAGAATGCTTGGTGCTGTGCCTAGAACAGAGTAGTTGTGTGGTCTTCATTATTATTTTTTTTGTGGTTCAGTGATGCTCAATAGAAGGAAAAACTCACTTTGGTTTTAGATATAGACTTGCTTGAAGGGCCTTGCAGAAAACGGCTGGGATGTGAAAATCCAAGATTGACCTTGGGATGACCTTGAGCAGTGGCATGAATACATACAGAAAGCTGATTCAGACAGTCTGGTTAAAGCACCTCAACACTTATTTCATGTTTAGTATATGTACCCCCACAATATGTTTCTGCAAGCCACTGTTAACAAATTTTTGTATAAAACCATACATTTGCTCCAGAATGTGGTGCTCATTGTGGATGCAAGGAGCCCTATTGCTACCACAGTCCCCCATACATTTTCAAAGAAAATCTCCAATGAACATTGATAAAAATTATTTTTTTATAAAGCAAACACTTTTGAAAAACCGAGGTTGGCGGGAATCTAGCAATACAAGTTGTGCATTGGGTTTGACCTCTTGAATAGCAGGCAAGGAGAGAATGCATCACTCACGGTTTCAAGAAAAGTACTGAGAAGAGCCTTGTTCACATACTGCTACTAAAACAACAGAAGTCGTTTTTGTCTCTAGAGGTTTCAAGACAAGCTGAATCCAAAAGAAATAAAGAGAAGGAATGTTTTTCCTGGCCACTTCCCTTGTGGCTGGCTCTCAGCATCCTGGCCTGGTGGGGGTAGAATCACGTGACAATCTCGTTGAGGTGGGGAACATGCGAATAGCCCCTCTCAGATTGTGCTTGCAATCTATAAATTCCAGCCAAGCCAGATTCATTCTCTCGCCCCAAAACTGTTGCCAGGCATTAACACCGAAAGAATTGTACTGCATGGACTTTTTAAAGAAATCAAGTACAAACCTCTTTCATTAGCTAAACAAGTCCAACTACCAGAAATATTTTGTGTGAAACATTCATAAAGACCGACAGTTGTTTTGCATGACATTTACAGGCCAAGCTTCTTTATGTGCCGAGGTAGAATATGATGAATGAAACACAAGTTTTCACAATACACCACATTTTTTCTCATGCTTCCTCTGTGAAGGATTGTGAATGCTAAAGACCAGTGATGGAGGACCAGAAGCCAAAACAGAATTCAAGGCCATTCTCACTGACAACATTGTAGAGTTACTGAGGGAACAGCAAGAGGAAGCTTGCAGCCTTTTTTTTTAGCGTCTAGGAGAAAATATTTAGAAGTAGATTGTGCTTGGGGAAAGTTTTGTGAGCTTCAAAATCAGTGCAAGTAGGCTGAAGGAAAGAAATGCATTTGAGATCCCTAAAGGGTGAAGCTGAATTTTCATGTCCACTAATCAAAAAGGGAAAGTTAGAAATTCTTCACAGGGTCTGTGAAGAATTGGGTTGTGTACAAGAATATGCCACATTCCTAAATTCGTCGAGTTCTTACTGTTATAGGTGCCTGGGACATTTGGTCAAGCTAATAAAAATGACTGGCTGTAACAGACAGGTTCTCCTAAGGGGGAATTCCAGGTCATATATAATGCTGGACCAAAATTAGGAGAAAAGTCCCAGTCTTCTGCAGGAAACACTTCTGTGTCTAGATAGAAGGAAAAACGGGGTCAATGGGCTGGGTGACCCACCTTGATTGGGCACAGAGGACCCATGCCTTCTCAGCCTTCTCCAGACACTAAGGAGCTTGTGTGCAAAAATATAATGCCCACCTTTCCTGGAGATTCTCAAGAATAGCTAGCATCTCAAACAGAATGTGTCTAAAGCTAACCTGATCAGCTTTCCTGACAATCCTGTTGCTCTTATGTTCTCTGTCTCTGTAGAGACCCACTTAGCTCATCCAA
Source organism: Eumetopias jubatus (assembly GCF_037043125.1). Classification (NCBI taxonomy): domain Eukaryota; kingdom Metazoa; phylum Chordata; class Mammalia; order Carnivora; family Otariidae; genus Eumetopias; species Eumetopias jubatus. The sequence continues at coordinate 166,442,431 of NW_028274809.1, read as the reverse complement.
GCTGGAAACCTCTTTCCTCCTGAAGAAATCATACCCAGTTCTTACCGAGTCCCACTGATTCTAGTTTCCAAATGCTTCTTGAACTGTCCATACTTTTCCCTTCCATTGCCACTCCCTAGTTTAAGTAGAGACGCTTCCCAGTTCAGATCCCTAACGTGATCTTCAGCAGGTGTCCCTGTCTTTTGTCTTGACCGTTCACCACCACCACCTTCAGTTCAGATTTTCTGCCAGCAACCAGCATGACTCTGAGAAAAGGTGACCATTCAAAAAGAATTCCTTACTGCTTTTGGAGACCTGTCTGGGACCTCCAGAAGCCAAAATTCGATATTCACTCTCTAAATTGCTAAACTATAATTCCTATCAAAATCACAAGCCCACTAGTTCTCTTGTGCAAAAAGTTAAGCCACTGATTGGAAAAGTGAGGCATCTTAACAGTTGGAATAGGACTGGCTAGCTGCAAAAGTTCGGAAGACTTACAGAACCCCCCACCCCATATTTAAATGCTTATTTGTTCATTTCCTGCAACACCATCTCCTCATTATTGCTGACTCTGTGGCCAGCACTGGACCTCCAAGGGATCCAAGGATCAAGTGTGACATCCGAGTAAAGAAGAAAGAATTATTCCCAGAGATTTATATTTTTTTGAAAATCAGAATCTGAACTATGTCCTATGTTCTCAAGATATTAAACCAAACAGGAGAGAACATCATTTTGGATTGGGTGGCAACCACAATTGACACAGGGGCAGCGCTCCGTGTTCCCGCCGAGGCGCCTGGCTATAGAGTTCAAGCCAGTTGCTGGGCTAGCCCACTCAAACTAAGACCAGACACAGAATCACACTAGGTGATAACAAAAAGCCAGAAAATCCTTCTTTTATGTGGAGGATCCTTAAAAGACTTTGGGAACAGTAAACTAGATTGGAATGTCAACCTCCTCCTTCACCAGTCCCTCAAGTAGGTCTAAAAGGCCATCTTTTCTTTACCATGAGGAAAATACTGGGGAAAGAAGCAATCCAGTGTTTAAAATGTGCTTAAGGGGCACCTGGGTGCCTCAGTCAGTTAAGCGTCTGCCTTCGGCGCAGGTCATGATCTCGAGCCCCACGTTGGGCTCCCTGCTCGGCGGGGAGTCTGCATCTCCCTCTGTCTCTGCCCCACTCCCCCACTTGTGCTTGTGCGCTTTGTGTCTGAAATAAATAAATAAAATCTGGGGCGCCTGGGTGGCTCAGTCATTGGGCATCTGCCTTCGGCTCAGGTCATGATCCCGGGGTCCTGGGATCGAGCCCCACATCGGGCCTGCTCTGCGGGAAGTCTGCTTCTCCCTCTCCCACTCCCCCCGCTTGTGTTCCCTCTCTCGCTCGCTCTCTGTCAGAAAATAAATGAAATCTTTAAAAAAAAATCTAATGTGCTTAACAACTGGGTTTGGTAGGCTAGGACTTGTTGACTGTAGAAGATTCAACTGAAATGGAGAAGAGAGGAAGTAGGAAGAAAAGTGGTTATAATCATAATAGGCAGAGTGCCCAATTTGGAAATCAGATCTCAGAAAATGATCTGACCTGCAGATTTGTCCTATTTAATCTTGGGGATGTAGGTATTAAGTTGATGGCCTTATGTGATAGGCAGAACCTCCAGCTGTGACAAACATAGGCCCGACCCCAGCACCCCACTAGAAGGTGATGGCACCTTTTCAGACACAGGATTCAACTCAGTTCTCAGGCCCAGAGCAGCCAGAGACTGCAAAAAAGGCTGGGTAGTTCTGAGGACCCACCCTCCGTTACTACCACACAGCCACAATGTGAATCTTGTTCCTGCGCATTACCCAGGTGAAGAGGAAATCCCAAACACTGTGATTTCTCTTGGATACTGCTTCTGAGGGAACACTCAGACCTGAAGTCTCAGAATGAAAGTTGTCATGGGTTCACTTGCCAGACTTTCTTTTGGCCAGGTAGTAATGCTCAGACTTCCTCTGTTTTTGCAGTGGGAATAATGAGACTCAAATACATCCTGTGGACATGTCCCCCATTTCACAGTGAATAATCATAACGAATATTCCCAGGAACTACCAGAATCCTCACACTGGCCTTTAGCCCTTGAAGTAATGGCTTGGTGGGATTTATTGGTTCAACTCCTTCCCACCCAAAGAGTAATGCAGCAATACCACTTCCCGGGGCGGCGGGGGGGGGGGGGGGGGTGGGCACTGAAGAGACTGCTACCATTAAAACTCCTCTAAATGGGCAGGCATGGCCTTTCAGGTTATCACTGGATTGTCCACTTTGGCCTGGCTCAGAGGTGATGTAGCAGACACGAAGTGAAAGGAAAGCACTATGGAATGGAAGTCTTTCTCAAAGGCAAACTGGAAATAATACTATAGAGTATTGAATAATCTTAAGTGGACATTGTATTCTTTACTTTGTCTAAGAGAATAGGTCCAAAGGCATGAATTCCTTTGATTCCTGGGAAGTGGCTCTTGATCTGGTTCCACAGGCAAGAACTTGGAAAGAGGAGTGTTGGGGGTTGGTGATAAGAAACTCTGAGAAAAAAGTATGTGGCTGGACTTCTCAGAATGGCTCTAGGCCTGAAAATACGGTAATATTATGGCAAGTCTCTTCAGAGCATGCTCCCTGCAGAAGAGGTCTAAGAGAGAATAGCCAGGTAATGTTCAGACTTCTTTTGTCCTTACAGTGGGTGTACTGGGACACAACCTGAGCTCCACGGGGTGATATTTACATGCACAGAATGAAGCTGGAGGGCATGCCACAGCAGGGAAGTTGCAAGAAGAAGGTGTACATGGGAAGAAGTGAGGAGGATGCATCAGAGATGTGCACAGAACCAAACTTGGGGTTGGTGCTTTTCCATCTGGAGACAGACTCAATTCTAAGACCTAGAATGTCCCTTCTGTTTTGTAGGAAGTATGCTTGCAAAATCATCATATTGTCTGAAACATTCCTTTAATACACTTTAAAAATTCATTCGTTTCTCTTCTGCCTTTTAATATCACATAATTGATTTTAACATCCTCTAGGTTCCTAAGGAAAGAAAATGTCTTGTCACTCCCAGTTGCTAATATTCTTGCGTAAGAGAAGGTTCTATTCAAACCTGATAAAAATGCAAAAGAACAAATATTCTGCTTTCCATTGCATTTCCTTTCACCCGAAGTTTTTAAAGCACTTTGAAAATATTAATTACATCTCTGAATAGCTGTAAAATAATATGACTCTTCTGTCATCTATTTTTGTAACTAATGAGAATGAAGCACAGGCCAATATAACTATCGACTCGAGTAAACGAGGATCCTGGATCCAGGCAAAGGGCCACAACATCACTGCACAAACCAGGATATGCAAAGGAAAAGAAACTAAGGATATAGGCCTTGCAGATTAAAAGAGGCAGATTCTTTTCTCTTCCTTAAAACATAGAAGATTCTCTTAATATTCAGTATTTTCCTCACCGGTGAAGTAGGCATAATTACACTGAATGACTGTGGGAGATGTGTTTATCCTCAACTAGAGAGATGGCAGGAAAGGAAACTCCTATTTTCCCAAATTATTTGTCTTTTAATGATATGCACTTTTTACCAAAAAGACACATTTTGGCAAGATATAATTTTCCCAAATAAAAAGGGAATGAGCTGCATTTGCCTGAACTAGAAATACAAGTTGTCTCTTTTGCCGTGACTCCTATCTATAACGTTAAATCAACTCATACCCTGTAATTTCCAGGAGTATTGGTAGGGGAGTTAAAGCCCCAACTCCTCTATGGAAAGGGTTCCTTTGCATCCAAGAGTTCTTTCACATTTTAATCCAGCTTTAATCCAAATTCTTGAATTTCCAGAATAGCGTTTCACAGTTGGTAGCAGGTGGCAGTGTAAGTAAACTTCATACCACAGCAACATTTCCTCCTGGCGATTACAGTGTTAAGTTATGAGCAAACAAGTTCTTCTTGAAAATGAAGAGCTCTGCAAAAGTGACCACTTAATTAGGGGCATTCAAATCCCTTGGTGCCTTGGCTAATTCACTGGCCCCCTTTTTTGAGCCTAAAATAAGCCATCTAATCTGAAACACGAGATTTTTTTTCCCGGGCCAATGAAGCCACAATTTGTCACTCAGGTCTTTTAGTGCCACATATTGCCATTAGTCTCCCTAATGTAGTGCAAAGTCATGGTTATGACATTTAGGGTTTCTGGGTAGCCAATTTTAATGAGGAATAAATAATTTCCCCTGTTTAGCTAATACCTGCTGGTGTAGAAAGGTAATCCAAATGTCACTGCTCCATCTCCTCATTGCGGAAAAAGACTAATGGGCAACATCTGCTTTGAATATGTTCCTGGGGGGAACGTCTTGAGGTCTCTCTTCTAATCACAGAATGATCTGTGAGAGCTGGGAGAGAATCCGGAGGCCTGAGGACCTCCAATAGTCAGCGTGTCACTAGAACAACAACACAAAAATCAGGAAACTCTGGGGGAAAAAAGAATGTCCCATCCTTACTGCTTACATGTGTACACATTTCTGCTCAAAACAATAGAAGAGCCCTTGGAGTAGGAAACAGCACACAACAAATGTGTTTATTGCTGCTGTTTAATAAACAGTGGTAATAAGAAGGGCTTTGAGGGATAATTTTGGTTCCTTCCAGCTTTAGCTTTGTCCACAGAACTGGTGGGAACCCAGGCAGGATGCTCATAAATGGACAGATTTACAACCTAGCCTCTGTAAAGCACCCCAAAGGCCACAGCTCATCCCAGTCGCCTTTGTGCTGGGCTCATCACCTGTGCTGCCAGGGGGCACAGGGTCAGAGGCTACACACACTCGCTTGCAGCCAGGCGGGGAGTCAGCTTTTTCCCATTTATCAGAAGGCTAATGGCTTGGCTTTATACTTTGCTGAGATGTCTGGATATTTATTTTTACTCCTTTTTGTAGCATATGCCCAGACTTCTCTAGACTCAGAAACAGAGAAATAAAGTCAGAAGATGAAGGAGCATAACCTGATACTCTCTGGGTTGTTGACATCTGCTTTTTCCTGTTGTGTTTTTAATCTGGCCTTTCCTCCATATGAATTTACAAAGCACCAATGTTTAAAGAAAACAAAAATAGGGCCTCTTTTAAATACTAAGTTGCCTACTGTAATGTCCAGCTGTCTTAAGGAAAAATACATATTACATATGCGAGGAATAGGAAGCCAAGACTTTTATGCTTGTATAAAAAATGGAGAAGCTGAATCAGTTGTTCAAGCTGATAGGGAATTATGAAGAAAAAAAAATGAAAAGAGCTTTGTTCTCTCCTCTTTACTTTAGGTTTTATTATTCATTGAAGACCTCTATTAGTCAGGGTTATCTAGGTTAGACTGCAATAAAAACATAAAGAAAAAACCTCTAAATTTCATCGGCTTAGAACAATAAGTTTACTTATTTGTTTTGGGTTTTTAAAAAATTTTTGACATCACCCTGTGGTTCAGATGGCTGCCCTGGGTTGCTCTCCAGGACACTAAATTAACTCTCTCACCCCTTTACTGTAAGAAAGTCCCTACAACACTTACATCAATAGGGTGGTGTAGGGACAGATCTCATTGTCACTAGGTTCCATGCTGAATCTTGTGAAGTAATGATTAATTGGTCACCTCTCCTTTTAAGGCCATCAGTTAAAAGTCTCTCATGAAAAGTAATTTGGGAAGGGATGGCCAAGGAGATTACTAATTATCTCATACTATTTATTCTCTGATTATTTGTGAATTTATCAGGTGATCTTTTACTTGTATGTGTGGTATATATATATATATTTTTTTCTTTTTTTCCAGATTCTGCTGGGGCTTTTTGTTTGTTTGTTTTCTGACAGGCTGTTTTCCTCTTATGGATACGAATATATATGGCTTCACCTTAAATGCGTGATGAATCATCCTCATCTTTTCATGATCTTCCTTCAGTGCATCCATAGCAACTGGCAAGAGCCATCTGATTCTATAAATTTTATAATTACTTCTTCTCCCCAAAACAGTCACATGCCTGAACTATAACACTCATCAGTTAATAATGTATTCCCTTCCTCTAGTATCACAACCAGCTCGCAGCCAGTGAAAGTTTAAAAAATTGTACTACTATTGCATATCAGTGTGCTTCCAGTGATGTAGTCCTCATTTCCAGGCAGCAATGAATCTACCTTCCAAAATCCCCTTAGGCTTTGCTCCTAAGATCATTTCAAGGGCTGGTTTCTTAGGAAACAGACAATGATGTAGAGATTTCATGAAGATGGTTTACTGGAAGAGCCCTTGGGAGAAATACCTCTAAGGGAATAAGGAAGTAGATTTGGGCAGAGGGGAAGTGAACTGGGATGGTTTCAGCAGAGACCTCAGCCAACCCTATGAGTATCTTGGGAGCTGGGCATTTCAAAAACAATCCTCTTTAGTTGAAGACTTCATTACCCCACTTTCAATAATGGATAGAACAACTGGTCAGAAGATCAACAACAGAAGATTTGAATGACATTATAAAACAACTAGACCTAACAGACATCTTTTGAGCTCTAAAACATCTATAGAAATCCTCAAAGGCATATGGAACATTTTCTAGGATGATAAACTATAAAGCAGGCTTCAATAAATTTAAAAGGATAGAAATAATACAAAGTATGTTCCCTGATCACAGTGAAATGAGAAATCAATAACAGACAGAAATGAAAACAAAAAAAAAGAATGGTGAAAACACACAAATATATGGAAATTAAACACTATTCTTTTTTTTTTTTTAAGATTTATTTCTTTGACAGAGAGACACAGCGAGAGAAGGCACACAAGCAGGGGGAGTGGGAGAGGGAGAAGCAGGCTTCCCGCAGAGCAGGGAGCCTGATGCGGGGCTCGATCCCAGAACCCTGGGATCATGACCTGAGCCAAAGGCAGACACTCAACGCCTGAGCTACCCAGGTGCCCCAACACTATTCTCCTAAATAAACAATGTGTCAAAGAAGAAATCAAAAGGAAAATTAGAAAATATTTTTAAATGAATTAAAATGAAAAAGGATACTAAAAAATGTATGGGATGTAGCTAATGCAGTGCTTAGAGGGAAATTCACAACCTATAAATGCTTACGTTAAAGGAAGGAAGGAAGGAAGGAAGGAAGGAAGGAAGGAAGGAAGGAAGGAAGGAAGGAAGGAAGGAAGGACAAAAGAAAGAAAGAAAGAACGAAAGAACGAAAGAACGAAAGAACGAAAGAACGAAAGAAAGAAAGAAAGAAAGAAAGAAAGAAAGAAAGAAAGAAAGAAAGAAAGAAAGAATTTACATCAATAACCCAAACTTTCATTTTTAGGACTGGGAAAAGACAATCAACCTAAACTTAAAGCAAGCAAAAGAAAAGAAATCAAAGATTAAATTGGAAATTAATGAAATAGAGAATAAAAATACAACAGAAAAAGGGAGCAGATAGCTTCATTGGAGGATTCTATCAAACATTTAAAAAGGAATACCAATTCTTCACAATCCTTCTAAAGAAAGAGAGAGAGAGAGAGAGAGAGAATGTAACAGGAAAGAATAGTTCCCAAATCATTATATGAGGCCAGTACTAACTATCCTGTGTGAAAATTAATAAGTTCAGAGATTCAGCAGGGGGAGTTTTCATGCCCTACCACTTGTCAATTGTAAATCCAACAGGAAGAAGTGGATCTTTCATGAGGATGCTACTTTACTACCTAAGTCAGAGGAAGAAAGAGGCTTTCCTCCATCCGCCTCCATCCTCACTCCCATAACTGCCCAGCCAATGAGAGATAAGTCACAACTCAGCCAAGAAGACGCTATACTTCCAACTCCCAGTTTACTCCAATGGACTTTTTGTTTATAACAGCCTTTCCAACTTACCCCTTTTCTCTATAAAAGAGTGAAGTCTGTGTTCCCAGACTTGCCTGCAGTTTTGCTTGTCCCAGATTGTAATTCTCTGTTATTTCTGAATAAACCCATATTTTTCTAGTAAAATAGCTGGCAGGGTTTTTTTTTTTAAATAATTATTTCTAAATAACTGGAAGTTTTATTTTTAAGGCTAACACTTGACACAAGTGAAAACACTAGAAGAAAACTATCTTTTATGAAATGGACACAGAAATCCGAAACAAAATACTAGCAAGGCAAATCTGACAACATTAAACAAATAAAAAAATTATACACTGTGACCAAGTTGGATTTATACCAGCAAGGCAAGATTGGTTTAATACCCCCAAATCAAGTAATACACTCTATTAATAGAATGGAAAAAAAAAAACACTATCTCAATAGATGAAGAAAAGTCTTTTGACAAAATCTATACCCTTTTTTGATGAAAACACTCAACAAAATATGAATAGAATGGAACTTTCTCAACCTGATAAAGAGTATGTACAAAAAATCCAGAGCTGACACCATACTTAATAATGAAATATTGTATGCTTTTCCCTAAGATCATGAGCAATACACAAAGATGTCCACTCTTGCCATTTTTATTCAACTTTATACTGATGGTTCTAGCCAGGGCAATTTAGGAAGAAAAAAAAAAAGGATCCAGATTAGAAAGGAAAAAGTATAACTATATTCGGCAGATGACATGATCTTGTACATAGAAAGTCCTAGAGAATACACTAAAAACTAGCACAAGCAACCAAGGAAGGTGGTAAGTTTGCAGGATACAAGTTCAATAAACAAAAATCAATTCTATTTCTATACACTAGCAATGAAACAATTTGAAAATGAAATTAAAAAACAATTCCATTTTCAATATCAAATAGAATAAAATAAATTTAACAACAGAAGCTCAAAACTTATACTCTGAATTATAAAATATTGTTTAAAGAAATTTTAAAAGATCTAAATAAATGGACAACAGCTCTTGTTCATGGGTCAGAAGCCTTAATGTTATTAAGACGGTGGCAAACCCTGTCAGAATCTTGGCTGGATTTTTTGTAGAAATTGACAAGCTGATTCTGAATTTTTTATACATTTGTATGGGACACAGAATCACCAAAACAGCGTTGAAACAGAAGAATATAGTTGGAGGGCTCACACTTCTCAATGTCAAAACTCACTACACAAAACAACAGTAATCAAGAAAGTATTGTGCTGGCATAAAGGACAGATATAGATCAACGGAATGGAATTGAGAATCCAGAAATAAATCCATGTGCTTATGGTCAACTGAGTGGTGCCAAGAACAGGTAAAGAGATGGAAAAGAACAAATCTGGACTATATGATATAAAACAAGTCAGGGAAAACTCTTAACAATAGGATTGTTTCATAGTTGTGACCAGCTCTGGGCTCAGCTTCATCTATTTGGAATTCCACCAAGACATTCTAAGATGGCAGAGTCCCATTGTGATTAGATGGAGCACTATTTCTATGTGGCACTCATGCCTTATCACCAGCAAGAAATACTAGTTATTTTGGTTTTGCAGAGGCGAAGAATAATACTTTCCATCTGGTCTTCTGGGTTGTGAAGAAACCAATTCTCCTCACTTGGGCATCACTATAGGAAACTCCCTGAAGAAAAAGGGGCTGGAAGGGTATAGCTTAAGTCTTCCTGAGGCTAAAAGAAAAAACCAAGCTCATTATTTCCCTGGTAAAGTTAACTAAATCCTAATCAACAATAAGAAAACCTTTCCTCTTCCAGAACGGTGGCTTTGGCTTCCTTGTAGACTTTAGAAAAGCTGTCTTGGGTTGCCTGGGTGGCTCAGTTGGTTAAGCAACTGCCTTCGGCTCAGGTCATGATCCTGGAGTCCCGGGATCGAGTCCCACATCCGGCTCCCTGCTCAGCGGGGAGTCTGCTTCTCCCTCTGACCCTCCTCCCTCTTGTGCTCTCTATCTCTCATTCTCTTTCTCTCAAATAAATACATAAAATCTTTAAAAAAAAAAAAAAAGAAAGAAAGAAAAGCTGTCTTTCTAGAAATAGAGGGCAGAGTAGCCACTTCACCAGTCTCAGCCCCTGAGCTGAGGCTCTGCGTGAGAAAAGTCAGTTTAAATCAAAGAAAACGCTATCTTTCTTCTGCTGCTAATCATGGTTGGTTAGCACTGTAGTTAAATCCAGTATTTTTCTTAACACACAATATTTAGGAAAGAAGAGAAAAAGAATTAAATCACGCAGTGAGGCAGAAAGGGATTTTTACCTGAATCCTTCAATATTCATACCACTTTCCCAGGGAGAGTTTAATTCTAAATGTCACTTAGTGATTTTCCAAGGTAGGAGATGATAGCAGCCTGTCTAAGGACAAAGAGTACAAGCTACATTAACATACCACCTCCGCACTCCCCAAACTTCTGCCCACCTTCCTCTGGGCAAGTGTGTCCTTACACAGAAGCCAAGAAGAAAAGGACATAGCCTAAAAGTCACTCTTATAGTTCACAATAGCACTCTTCACATTCCTTAGATTTTAAACACATCAGGTTCAGAGGGAAGACCAAAGGAAGAGCTGCCCTTTTATTAAATAGGGTGAGTGATAATGGACGATGTGAAAAACAAAAAGGATTTCCATGTCATTTTTTACCTCACTTCTCCACAGAGAGGTCAATTCCAGTCTGACAAGCAGTGCACGGACCATTTGCAGGGGCAGAAGTCATACCAGAGAAAGAGAAAAGGGAATCCAGAGCTTTCACATTTTTAAATGCTCTCAAATCAACAGGCAAGCTTTGCAGAAAAGGCTAGAGGTTTTGAAGGCTCTGCCAGTTAGTGTTTTAGAAAACTAAAGGGGACTATGTGAAACACCTTAAATCAGACACTATCAAGTCACTAACAATCTCAGGTTTCCTTAAAAACATCAAATAATCCATATGTGAAGAAATCTAAAGAGATCACAAGGAGCAAAACAAGAGAAAGAGAGAATCGTCTTGAATCCTATTCTTCTGGTCCTTAGGAAGTAGAAAATGATAGAAAACTTTTGGCCCCAGAAATTCCCTAACCTAAATCTTGCCAATAAAATCTTAGTGCTAGATTTTATGTTCATGGAGAACTGCTAGAGGTGAGTTGATAGAGCCCTGAATCCCCTGGTGGGCACAAAAAATGTCCTGGAGGCAGACCAAGAAGACTTTGATCACCCTAAAGAACATACACTCAGCAGATTCCTATCTGCCTTTCATTCCAAGATCAAATGTGAGAGATGCTATCGTGGCAGGCTTGTTCATAAGCTCCCACATACCACAGTAACCCCTGAAATTGGTTCATCTTCCATCACCTCCAAACCCCAGCCATACGGGGCCATCAGCCAGGGAAAGTGGGCTACTGCCAAAGCCTGAAAGCCAAATGCATACTATGTGGGGCCCTTACACACTGCTGACCCTGGCCTTTGGAAGATGGGGTAAGGAGTAGACCAAGAAGTAGATCCCTCTTGGATCTGAGGAGAAGAGTCATATGTTCCCCCAAGGACAAGATCAGGGGAGTAAAGAATGTTTGAGTTTACTTAAGCCAAGATCAGCAGAGCAGCTGGTAAAATATGGTGGCCAAGAGCATGGACTCTTGCTCATGATAGATCCTTCTCTGTTTGAATCTCCACTGGGTACTCCATAAAATCTGTGCTCAGAGCCCCCATACCCAGCTTCTCTGAACCATAGTCCCTCGTGTACAGATGGGAGTAATAGAACCTACCTCTCAAAGGTCCTATTTTGAGGACTAAACAAGACATTGTACAAAAGAGCACAGCAGAGGGCATGACTCTAATAGATTTTCAATAATTGTTATTGGCCATAATGTTCCCATTACATGGTGAAGGGGGCTTCATTCAAAACAATTCTTCTGATTTTTCCTGTTCTAAACTTTCCCTCCTGGAGCACATTCTGGTTTTGAATACATTTAACATAAAAAAGGTATAGAGGCCTCCTCTGGGAGACAGAGGCCCCCGTCTTGTGATTTGCTTCAACCATCCACTTAAGGCTTCTGGCCTGAAAATCCCAGTTCAGATTTGAAGAAAAGAGAAAAGGGGATTTTTCCCTTCCTTTTCAGACTCATGAAGATGAATTGCAAATCTCAGAGGGCAAAAGGCAAATTATGTTAATTACTCAAAGGACAAAGACCATGCTTGTTAAATTAGAAGAAGTAGATGCTCTTTTGGAGGAGTGGCAAAAGAAAATTTGGGAGGGAGAAGTGAGATAAATAATAGCAGGGCTATCATTCTGGAGAGAAGGCACGGCGGTGGGAGTCTGGACCAGCTCATCCATCGAGGAGACACCTTCTAGAACACTGACATTCAAATGGTCTTCATTCCCCAGACTGCCTCTGCACTTGGCCCCTGGACTGTGGCAATCCCTACCCGAGGAGCAAAACACTGTTGACGACTCTGGGCAATGCTGGCCTCAATGAATTAAACTGCCATGTACAGCACCTGGGCCCTAACTCCTGACCCTACACTCAACAAAGCTCCAAGGTTAGAGTGCCACGAAGTCCTGCTGATTTGTTTTTGTTTTTTAAAGATTTTATTTATTTGTTAGAGAGAGAGAACATGGGCGAGAGAGTGAACAAGGGTACAAGCAGGGGAAGCTGCAGGCAGAGGGAGAAGCAGGCTCCCCGCTGAGCAAGGAGCCCGATGCGGGACTCAATCCCAGGGCACTGGGATCACGACCTGAGCCGAAGGCAGACGTTTAACCGGCTGAGCCACCCAGGCGTCCCAAGTCCTGCTGATTTGTGATTGAACCTTTAGGAGAACACATTTGGGTACTGTTTCTCTCACACAGAGAAACTGTGTTACTCTGATGGGAGAAAAGATGAAAATAGGGATGGACAAAAATGTTAAGAAGTAGCTACAACGTCTCAGGTACTGGGAATATTCAATCTGCGTAAAACATTAAAGTTGGAGTTATTTTTCTACATTTTTCAGACAAGGAACAGGCTCACCGAAAGTCAAAGCCAGGCTTCAAATCCTGGGCTCCAAATCCTTTCTGGTACTTTCCACTACACTGATTTGTCACCCCTCCCCTCCATGGTGTTACTGCAAGCTGGGTATTCTTATTCTGTTTCTAGCACTTTTATGACCTTTTTCTCACTTATAAAGTTTGGAGATTGGAAAAAAAAATCGCCTCAAAGTTACTTTCCAGCTCTGTCATTTATTAAGGGCCTTCCTGCAACGCGGAGGCCTGAGGATAACAGGATTCTGTCAACGTTTGGAAACACCCTGCCCCCTCACTCAAGGCAGGAGACAAAGCTGGGATCCACGGGGGAGCTGGTCGTGGGCTGAGAAACCAGGCAAGTGTGAATTCTAATCCTGGTGCTGACATTGACTTCCTCCTAATCCTCAGGGTCACTTTGTTTCTGAGTTTCCATCTATGCAACAAGGTTAATAGGACTCATCAATCTCCCAGGAGGGTGTTCAGGTCTGCTCAGCGTTTGCAAGGAGCTAAAGCCTCATTTCAGAGGGCCTGGTTGTAACGTGGAGATACCCTAAGAAACAAAAATCATGAATGCTCAGAGTAAGTTTTTGAAAATGGCATTAAAAAAAAAAGAGAGCATGTTTGAACCTGCTCAATTATCCCAAATATAAAACTCATTTTGAAAAGCAGTAGTTCATTATTTGTTCAGCTACTAGAAGCAAAGTTACATAGCTAAAGTCCAACCTAAGAGAAGGCACAAAGTAAAAGAGGTTTTAGAATACCAGATATTTTGGAGTTCAAAACCCCCCAAAAAGCAATGTAATGTTTCTTTTCTTCTTTAAAAAAATTATATATATGATTATATATATAAATATATATAATTTTTTACCAACAGAATGATGGGCTGAATTTGAACACAGGATAGTCTTCTGTATCCTCAATTAAGTGATTAATTTTTTACCGTGAAGAAACATTCTGAAAGACATAGAATCATCCAGAACTTGCAGATGTGTCAGAGTTTGAATGGGTGGAAATAGCCAAGCACAAGAAGAAATCTCCTGTTTCTATACTTGTCCATGAAGTAAAATAATTTGCCAGGTGAGCTTCATGTTGCCATGCCTTTTGGTAGGTGATTATATATATATATATATATTCATTCATATGTTGTTATTGAATGTGCTCCCAGAGTGCACAGCTGTTAGCCTCAGGAAGCTTTTCCTAGCTGGCTGTGGTTGGGGGGGGGGGCGGGGCTGCTGTGGAGAATGAGAGGGAAGAGCGTGGGCCAGCCAGCTGAGCACCTGCGTTTGTGGTTCTCCTATCCTGCACGGTATGGAAAGCAAAATGTTCTGATGCTCTCTAGTACCTTCTTACCATCACCAGAGGTGGATCAAGTCTGCACTCCCCCCTTAAGAATGGTGAAATGTGCTTTGCTTTCATTTTATGTAGATCTCCCATATGATTTTTTTTTTCCGGTCTTGAACTGAATACCCCAACTGCCTTTCTCAGACTGTGATAAATCGGGGACTTCTTTTTCCCACTCTGGACTCCATTCTGACATCATGGTAGCTATACAAACCACAGTGTGAGGCAAACAAAAGAATTTTTCATTTTCTCTTTCATTCAATAAGGCTCCATTTTCTGTCACCCTACAACCTTTTGACCTGTGTCCTATTGGCACTGGTCACTCAAGGGCAGAAGTTCAGCCGCAGGTTAAGTCTGTGTGTGTTTACGCTGAGGAGAGGCCCTGTTTGCACTCACTTCCTGTTGTCTGTGCCTGCACAATGTAATTGCTCTCCCAGAGCCCTGAGATCCCACCTGCTGAGGGAGCTCCTTCCCATGGAAAGATAGGTTAAAAAAAAAAAAAAAAAAAGTTGTTTTCCCTTCTTCCTTCCAGCCACCGAATCCTGTCTTTGCTGCAGCTGAGCTGACATTAGCCCAGTCTTACCTTCAGAAGGTGGAAGAAATAAATACTGTGACACAGATTATTCTGTTTGGTTTCCACAGTTCCCCAGTTTGCATTTCCTAACATCTATTGGTCCATGAACCCTGAAAGTTGTGTTAAAAATACTTTGGGGGGGTCACTATATTTCAATGTTTAAAACCAATGGGAAACCATGTATTAAATAACTGAAGCACCACAGAAACAGACTGAATAGGGAGTGTTCTAATTTAAATAAGAAAGTCCCACAATTTCCCTCAGACGATTTTCCTATCTGCCCACTCTTTCCGCCCCACCTTCTCTTGCCCTACTCCGCCATCCTACAACGTTACTTCCGGGAGATCAACACACTAGCCGCCACCAGTATTTCTGTTAAAATAGCTGACCAGTTACAGAAAGTGTTGCTGTGTGTGAATATTTATTTGCTCACGCATTTGTCTAATTCACCCAATGTATCCATTCAACCATCCATCCCTCCCTCTTTCAGGCAGGTCCAAGCTCCAGAAAGGGAACAAATGTGAACTACTATGAATAGTGCAATATGGCTTTCATATAAGGTGGGACAAAAGGTAGGTGAACACTGGACTGGAACAGGACATAGTGTTCATCGACGATTCGTACTGTAGAAATGTGGGATACACACTGTGGCTTAGATACACATCTATCTCCCCTAGATCTTCTCCGTATAACCTATACCACATGAACAAGCTTGGTGTACATGGTATGGCAGGGCCTTCCAGGGACTCCATTCCCTCACATTCACGTGGCCCCTGAAAGATACCACAGAAAGGATATTTAATTTGGTACTTCTCCAAAAACACTGATTTACAATCCCTGCTGGTTCTTTTCCCCGCTCCATGTCTGTATGACAGACTCTAAGACCAACAATGCGCATGAAATTAACTACTTGACCTCTGCTCAGTTATCTGGACAGATGATATGTAATGCTTCCTTCCTTCTTTTCCGTTTTTGCCAGGATTCCAAGTTATGTGTGTCCCTCTATTGCTCAATCTCTTGTTTCGTCTTCCCCCATAGGGTGTGACAGATCACTACAGCAGACCATTATGGATGGGCTCCCGTGTGGAAGACTGCCCTACTGAGGCAGATTAATGATCATCCTGGAGTAGTGCCACATTCTCTTTTCCAGAATGTGGAGGCCAAATCCGGATGCTACTGAGGAGGATATAAAAAACCCATAGACACTTAATTGTGCAATGTTATCCTTCCCGAGGCCAGCTGGTGATCAAATCATGAGATGAAACAAGAGGATTTATAATCCTTGAAATTTCATCTGAGCCTGTGTTGTCACAGAGGCGGTCCTTACCATATGGTCCATCCTTTTTGCAAGGTTCCAAGAAAACCACCAGGGCATTGGGTGCCAAGGGTTAATTTCATTTAGTCTGTTTACTTCCTATTATAGCAAGAGATAAGATGCAATGAAATACTCCCATTCCATTTATTACTTTTTCTTTGAATCTATGTCCTCTTCAAATATTAAGTGGTTCTCTCCCTAAAATATGTAACTCTTCCCAAAATGGTTTCACATTTCTTACTGTAAATCTTTCATACAGCTGTTCCTTGTTTTTTATCTGAACTGTCATATTTTCCTTGCATAGGATTTCTGTCATTGTCCTCATTCTTGTTTACTATAAGCACTTCCAGAATTTTCATGGTGACTGAGTATTTTTCCCATCTCTCTCTAATTCAGGGATCTTTGCCAAAATATAAATATATGGGACATAGTTCTCTACTTACGGTTTTGTCCCAATATCAGCAAGCAAATAAACTTATGTACCTCTCCCCCAAGGTTCTTCCATATCTGTGTACCGAACTCAAGAGACAAAATGTCTCATTCAAGTTGTAAATGTAAACCTCAGGCATTTAGGAGATGCTATCTAAAAATTGGTGAGTTAAATTTTAGGTAAAAAAGTAATCATGGATCTCCAAAAGGAGACACAGAAAAGGAAGATAATGGCCAGCCTAGAGAAGAGTAAGATACCTTCACTTGGATTTCATGGGGTAAGTGTTGCCCAAAGGTAGAGCTGTGCAGAGTTGCAGAGACTTTTAGCAAACAAAGAGTTTTAAAGGAGCAGGAAAAAGAAGGGAAATCCAAGACCAAAGGCGCAGACAATAACCTGAATAAGTCACAAAACTGAAAATGCAAAAGGAAAGTGGGAAGACTATTGTTAGTGAAATTTCAATATTTGTTGATTTAATTATTTGAAAACTAAGTTTACCATAAAAGGAACTATATTCAGGCCAGAAAGGACATAAAGAGAGAAACATAGTTTATATCCTTAGAAATCCAATTAGGGACTCCAGTCAGGATAGACAAGTAGAAATGTAATTAAGTAGTTACCCCCCACTGACCATACCCCAGTAGTCCCGGGGGCAGAGGAAAGGAGGAGGGAGAGAAGTCACCATTAAAAGCAGACTGAAGCCACATTGATGAATTTAAATCCTGGTTCTGCCATTTACTAGCTGGGCAATTTGGACAACTTACCTGCCTTCTCTGTGGCTCAGTTTCCTCATCTGTAAAATGGTGATAATAGTATTTACCCAAATACTGCTTACGAGAACTAAATGTGTGTGTGTGTGTGTGTGTGTGTGTGTGTGTGTGTGTGTGTATTGTGAAACCGTTCCTCACATACAGGAAGCACCATGTAAGAATTTGCTCTTGTGGCTCTGTTACAATTGGACAGAACGAAGAAACAAGAAGGCACTATTACTATTTTTACCTTTGTAAAGCCCGCTGGCTTAGGGATAGCAATAAAACTTTGGACAACTTTAACTGCATTTGTGGGATGGAAAAGGAAAGAAGAGCCAAAAGGAGAAGGGAAGCATAAGGATGCATTAAAAATAATTTCTGGGGGCGCCTGGGTGGCTCAGTTGGTTAAGCGACTGCCTTCGGCTCAGGTCATGATCCTGGAGTCCCGGGATCGAGTCCCACATCGGGCTCCCTGCTCAGCGGGGAGTCTGCTTCTCCCTCCGACCCTCTTCCCTCTTGTGCTTTCTATCTCTCATTCTCTCTCTCTCTCTCTCAAATAAATAAATAAAATCTTTAAAAAAAATAATTTCTGTATGGTTTAAATTTTTTCCAGAGCTAAGTCCAACCGGACCCTTTATCCCCACATTTTTTAGCACCTCGACTCCTTGTAATGGGGACTAAATATGCAACTCACTGAACACATTCAAGGACATACTTCTGCCACCCTTCTGGAAACCACCTAGGATATTTGCTATATGTAATCAAACTTTTTTTTTTTTAAACGAGATTAGGTCCCAGTCCTGAAACCTCTACTTAAAGTTGCCCCTAATCTGAGAAGCCACTAAGATTTGTGAAAAGTAGAGATGGATAGACAAGGTTGTCACTGTGAAGGGAACAGCTTGAGCAAAGGAACAACAAAAAAAGGAAATAAGAGGGTAAATCCAGAGAGAACACAGGGACTGGCACACAAGTACATCTAAGTAGTGTGAAGGAGAAAGGAAGATGGGACTGGACAGACATCATGAATGCCAAGGGGAGAGCCCCATGCTTAATCTGGGAGGCAACATAGGGGGACGTGGGGGCCTGTGGAGAATACTCGATGGTGTTCACAGCGTAGAAGCATCAAGTTTAGGAGTTCACTAACTGGATAGCCTTGCTCATGCCCCTTTGCTTCCCTAGCCCTCAGTCTCCTTATTGTTTCAATTTTTTTAAATATGTATGGAACTCTTGCTATGTGCCAAACACCATGTTTGGGCCCCCTAAAGGATTCAAAATGGAATCACAGCATCTGTGCAATTAAAAAGCCCAACCGAAAGACCAACTCCGCACATCCCAACTCTAACATGTCATGATACTATAATCAAGTTCCAGCCAACTGGACTACCACCCCAGTTCATGAAGGACAGCCAAAATATTCACCAAATGTTGTTGCATATAGTCTGTGGACTACTGAACTCTGAAAAGTTTCATTAAGGTCTACTACCGCTGGCCTGGCAGTCATTTTACTTTTTCCAGGTGAACAGGTGAAGAAAACTTGATAGAGTGACTGATTCTCTATACTGCCTGAGAAATTAATTGCACATGAGAATGGGAAAAAAAGATTGGATTTACAATATATAATGATCATGAGGTACGTTATCTTGTCTAATTTTAATCAACTTTTGAACGATAGAAATAGAGATTTAACTGGTTGGTTGATTAATCCTTTTTCAGTTTGTGTGTTTCCAAGTGATCTGTGATTTTTTTCAAATGTCTTTCTCCTTTCAAGAATCCCTGGCAAGTTGACATACATATGGTGAACATATGGCCTTCCCCTAATTGATTTAATTCAAAAGAGGACCCAGGGGAAAGCTCTGAGCACTATCTGTTTGAGAGCTTTGGGGAATGTTTATTTCAGAGTGAAGGGTGTAAGTGCGATACCATCAGAGCAGTGCACTTGAAACAGCACCCGCACATGGTCGGAAGTATCAATGGTATAAATCATTAGGATCATTTTAACTCAAAGTCTCTGAATTGGCAGAACAATATAAAAATTTATTTTTAAATAAAACTGGGAGCGATTGCAATGTTTATTTCAAGAAATTAAAAACATGGCTCGTACTAAATTTCCCCACTTGTAAAACCGTCACTCCCCAGGTGAAACTGTGTTGCCTGATTAACCAGTGCCATCCATTTAGAGATCAATTTGCCTCCATTCCACCATGAGCCTATGTTTGCCTAATGCATCCTCCACCTGATATAGATAATTGTGAAGCTAAACTACAGCAGAAGGGACTCGCAATCGACTGCATTCCTTCCCTACAGACTGCTATAAATAAAGCCATGTGTCTCTCGTCTGTTTGCTAAATGGCTCCTAGATGATAGTCATCCAGCTGCAACAAAACCAAAACCAAATTGAGTTCACTCTCTTTATTGGCCTCCCTGGCTTGGTTCTAACAATAAAGTCCAAATACCTGTCATTAGCGGATGATGACCTGATGGATTTGGAGCTTGTCTGAATCCTTAACATAAGGGGTCACGGGACCAAATTTTTTAAAATGTGACATCTGGCCGTGGCCCTATCAATCTCTTTGTGTCAGCGATGCCCTATGCCGAAGCTTATTTTGCTGTGTGACAAAAATAAGGGGCATACTAATCAGTCCTTCTGAGTCAGGCATAGGACATTTATATTTTATATCTATATACATTTAATAAAGTATGTATACATATAGCTCATATTTTATATATATATGTGTGTGTGTATAGTATATGTGTCTTTCACTTTTTGTCTCTTTAGCCCTCAGCCTTACACGATTCTAATAGACGTTCAATGAATGAATGGGTAGGCACTTACATGGTTTACATAAATAACCATCCAGTGGATAATTTTATAGTGGCAGTAGCATTAGCAATACTATTACTAAAATTAATATAGCTACTATTAATTGAACTTCTACAAAGTCCAGACACTAGTGAAAATAGGCTTTGAACTAAATACTCCATCTCATTTAGTCCTGACAACTGTGCTGTGAGAGAGAGCTTGTTATTCCTCAGATTATAGATTGGGGAACTGGGGTGCGAGGAGCTTACACAACATGCCTAAGGTCAAATAGGTCACAATACAGAATCCCTATAACCTGCTGTAACCACCAAGCTATTTCAACTCAGGGAGCACACTGTCAATTCATGATATTTCATTGGAAGGCTTAACACTATTTTTGTTGGAGCAGTGTGATTTCACTTACAGCTTCCTCCTCTTCTGGGAGTTAATTCAATCCTATTAAATTGCTCTGGCAAATTGTTAATGATCCTGCATACACAGACTGTAAAATAGAAGGGGGGGGGCGGTGATGCAGGCCCTTGATTCCGGAGAATGGATTGCAGTCAAGCACAGTGTGGGACAGGAGTAACGAAAGTACCCTTGTCCATTTCCACATGCCTGAGCAATCCTCAGAAAAATTATTGTACCCAATTAGCAACCTTAGGGTCATCTTCAAATCCTTTGCAATGGAGTATCATTGCTTCAGTTCCACAGACTATTCAGGAATTTTCCATTAGGAATTGATCCTAAGGAAGAAACTTTTAAGATCTGCTTTGTAGAGCACGTTCCAAAGTATGCTAATGTATTTTGATGTTTCATAAGAGGGTGTAGCATAGTGCCATTGAAAACAGCACTCCAGCCAATGATGGGGAATCAAACCTTTCTTTCCCAAGGCTCACGCGGCCACAGCACCAAGAAAAAAAGAAAGAAGAATGGATATATTTCTCTGTGCATCATGACAGTATACCTTGTTCTACCCAGTGAAACCCAAGAGGGAGAATTAGTCCAAACATTGTTTTAGAGCTAAATCTTAGCTCATGTTATTTATTTCACACACTAGAGTTACCAACACCTCTGATCAGTGCCATTCCTTAATCAATTGGAACTTGAACCCTCATAGTTCCTACATGTAACGGTCTAAATAATTTGAACACAAATTGCACACTTAAAATTTCTGCAACTGTCACAGCTAAAATGACTCTCAATATTAGGAATACCACAGGCTCACAATAGAGGCCTCCTTGGGACACCTTGGGACAATAGAGGCCTCGCTGGGACAGCTTGGGCAGCATCTTAATTTGTGAATAGAAGCAGAATTGAGGCCCATCCCTTTTTAAAGTTTTTTCCCAGACTTCCCTCAAAGCCATTCTGGTTTTCTCTCATCAACATTTCTTTAGTACCTAAGGCAAGGTGATCATCCATGGTGGTATTTTCTGGACAGCGTAGTTTTAAAGATCCTTCTTCACAGTCCACAACAGCATATTCAGTCAGGTCAGGGGTGTGTGTTCCACTTTGAGGTTTGAAAGCATGGCCACAGGACATATAGGGAACAAGTGAACAGCATCAGTGGAATATTGTGTGATGGTATTGCAGCGTTTTTAAAGGACCAGGATGAGATTGATCAGACTACAAGGGCATTCACACCGTAGAAGCTAATATAAATACTTCCCTAGCTAAGGAAACACAATTCAAGTAAATATTTGCCTGGCGAACAATTTACATTCTTCTGTTCCCATAAATGTCTACCTTTCATCAAAGATCCACTTGTCACCTGCACAAATTGCAGGTGTTGAAGCCCGGTCTGTGACCCTGAAGACCATCTTTGCCACTTTGGAATGACCTATGCATCCAAAAATGTGCCCTGCGTCTACAAGCAGTTGAACTTCTGAAATTTTCTCTGAGGAACACAAAGCATATGCCATGCAGCTGGCTCACATATCACCCGGGGTGTCAGGCAACTGCTCTCTGAAGTGCTCTGGTTTTCTGATCAGGAGACACCTGTCATGATGGTCACGCTGTGAGGAGAGCATGGAGCTGGGATGCCAGCCACTGGCTTCTGGGCCTGACTTGGCCACCAGAGATGTGTGGGTGTGACTTAGTTCCATTGTCTCTAGGCCTCCACTTCCTTATTTGACATGTGATTACATGAGCTTCAAAACACCTGTGATTATATGATTTGTACAACCCAACAAGATAATGCTAACTACTTCAATCTCTTCTAAGAGCTTCTTTGGAACCATTGGTTATTAGATGCCTGAGAGGATATCACTTTGTAGAAAATTATTTTGTATAAAGTTTTGCTTAAAAAAATGAGTCTATACCCACCCTCCAACAAATTGTTGACATATTATGGACATCATAAACTACTATGGACCTTTTTACATGAATAAGCCCTCCATTGGCCAGAGCACCAAGGCTTTACATTCAAGCATACTCAATTTTGCAAACTTGGTTCCCCAGATCCTTAATAGATATAAGCTAGGACAAAAAGATCAGAGGAACTTATTTTATAGGAATGAAGAACTGGAGAAAAGTAGAATATGACTATGAGCATTCTGTCAAAGTGAGCAGGATTCATTACCCAACCAGGACAACTGACAAGAGGCAGGAGCTTCAGAGGAAATTTTCTGCAGCCTTTCAGAACTGTCCTGGGTCAAGGTAATTTACCACCTCAGCCAAAAATGATCCCTCCAGGGTCAAGTTGCTCCTGCCCAAGCAACAGCTTTGGTTTAAAAGCTATCATCCAAACAAAGGAGTTGCATTTGCCTCTTAAAGCACTGAGCATATATATACCACAGAACCCCTAAATCAACTTAAGAATTAATATTTTCATGACAATTTACGCTTACAGCAATTTCACCTTCCCAATTCAACCGTCACCAAATGAAAGACGACATTTCATACAGAGCAGGTGTTTTGTTTGGCTTTATCATTATAATTTTCTCAGCACAGGAAATGTTAAAGGCACACAACAGACTCAAAATCCAATTTTATCCAAAATCACAGAGCTTGACATGCTGGAAGCTTTTTAAATGTTTTCCAAGTTAAGTAACGATGAGAAGCTATACAACCTGCACCTGTAAATCCAAACCATAAAATGGAAACAGGCGGCCATTCATCTGTGTTCTGTTTGGAGCTATAAAACTGTCCTGGGACATGCTGAGGAGGCAGCTAGTGGTGTTTCAGAGTACAACATGGCTTAGTCCCTAACCTGAGGAAAAGGTAGGCAGCAGAGTTGAGGGACAGCCGGTTTTAACCCCTCAAAAGCAGATGCTATTTTGTGGATAGAGGTTTTTAAATATTCCAGAGCTATAGTGATACCAGCTTTCTTTAGGACCCACAGTTCCTTGTACAGGTCAATAGACCCTTCCTGGTTCCCAGGTCTCCCCATGCAGAAAGGGCTCTGTAGGCAACCCCTTCCTACTGCAGTATCTTTCCTCCAGCCAGTCTCAGGTTTCCTCCTTGCTGACCACCAACCCTAGAGTCTCTACAGCCTGCCCTCTCCTCCAAGGTGTCTACACATCCAGGTTGGCTTGGGAACATCTTGGTACAGTCTGTTGTATTGTCAACAATTATTAATAATCATTGCCTTTCACTCTCAAAAGTGCTCCATTTTGGAGGATAAACTATATGGTTGCCCTCATTGTATCTTGCCTTTTTCCCTCCCTCCTCCCATAATATCCATAATACCTATTTCTGCATCCTCAAAACACCACATCAGTACGACTGTCTACCACATTAGTGCCCTAACCCTGCTCTCCCTTCCAAGCTCTGAGCAGTTCCATTCCATCCATGTGCTACATAGGTCTATATGAGAGTCCTTCTAGAACTTAGACTCAACAAATAATAAAGTCATCCCTCTTTCTCAGATAGACTGGTTTTCTCTGGTATTATTCTGTTAAAGAAAGCTAATAAAACTCAGTATTATAAAGTCAACTTGCCAATAGAATCATATGTCACTCCCCATAAGTTCATCTGGATCAAGATGTTCCAAACCCATTTACTTTCCCCTCCACTAGAAGCACCTTCGGCTCTGATCTCCTCTCTCTCAATATTACGAAATACTTACAGCTACTCAAAAATTAGCAGTGATTCCAGAGGACCACTAAATTAACTTAAACCTGGTTTAAATTTAGCCTGGTTTTCAAGACCTTAAATATTATAGCTTCAACTCAATCTGTTGACCTTTTTCAGCTCTGATACTCTGGGACCTTATGATTCTACATATCCTTCCTTACTTCTCAATAGTAACCAACCTTGTATTCTAGGCTTCAGGTGAATTTATCTACCTACAAGACAGGTTATATTCCATTTCTGAGAATAATCTGTAATTCCTTACTTCTGTGACCTCATCTGTGCTACTTCTTGAGCCTGGAATAGTCTCACTCCCGTTTCTATTGTTTTAGTCTGTCTGTTCTTCAAGGATCTATTCAAATTCACTGCTTCAGAAAGCCTTTCTTTCCTTCTCTCCCTAGTAAGTAGTGTTGTTCCCTCATCTTCATCTTCCACTATCACCATCATTCTATATTTTCAGAACTCTATATTATAATGGCCACTGGAGTCTCCACGCCCTCTGTCATAGCCACCTCCAAATGCACTTACCAGATTGCTGCCAGACTGATTTTTCCAAACATGAGTTTCATTGTAGCATCTCCTACCTGCAAAGTTTTAATGATACTCTTTTGCATAGGATTCAACTCAGACTCCTCAGGATTACATACAATAATCTCGACACACTATCTACCTCTCCAAACTCAAGTCTGGCATTTTCCAATTTCACATTTTATCCTTCAGCGACACTGAGCCTCAACATTTTTTTCAAACAAGCTACTGGGTTTTTTGTTACTATCTCCTTCCTAGTCCTTTTCTTCCCTGTGTACCTGGATAGGTCCACCTAAATTTCGCTCTGATGATAATTCACCCTCAGGTGAATACTGTATTTGGTCATCTATTTTGTCTGCTTTCTCCACTCCAGACAGAATTAAGTACTTTCTTCTCTGGGTATAACCAAATAGTGCTTGTATTATTTCAGTTATCACAATGCTCTTCATTTGTTTAGATTTTGTTTTTTCTCCTAGACTGCGAATGCTCCTAAGGGTGGAACTTACATAGTGGTTGAGAATATAGACACTGGAGACAGAATGTGGGTTCAGATCACGCCAGGAATATAATAGTAAGAAATGCCAACAAAAATCCTCTTAAAAAGCTTAAATTCCAGGGACAGGTAGTAGGTAAAAAAGAAAGTCAACTATATCATTTGTTAGTACTGATAAGGGTTAAGGAGTGAATGCATACAAAGAAGGGAAGGAGGAGATGAGGAGTTGAAGTATAAGGGAAATTTTAGAGAGGGTGCCTAGTGAAAGGGATGTGAAGGGGATGTGAAGTGGGTAGGTAGGGAGGAGAGTGCCAACTGTGGGGATGAGTTCCACGGGGAAGCCCTTGGAAGGTATCCCTCTCCCTCTGCTTCTCCCCCTGCTTGTTCTCTGTCTCTCTCTCTCAAATGAATAAAATCTTTTAAAAAAAGGTACCTATGAAATATAAAGTCTCAGATGGCTCCACTTCTTTGTATTATTAAAAGCAATTTAGACATTCTACAGGTAGTGGGATGTAATAGAAAGAAAATTTACTTATTTATTTTTAACGATTTTATTTATTTGACAGAGAGAGAGAGAGAGAGAGAGAGAGAGAGACAGTGAGAGAGGGAACACAAGCAGGGGGAGTGGGGAGGGAGAAGCAGGCTTCCCGCTGAGCAGGAGCCCGATGCGGGGCTCCATCCCAGGACCCTGGGATCATGACCTGAGTTGAAGGCAGACGCTTAATGACTGAGCCACCCAGGCACCCCAAGAAAATTTAATTTAAAGTTCAGCATATTACTTGAGTTCAAATGGCATACTTACTCATCACCTTACGAAAATGGCCAAACTGGCCTCTAGCTCCATACCACCATCTTGAAGATGGGGATAGAAATACTGATCATTGCAAGGATTACATGAGACAGTGTATGCCATCCCAGAACAGTGCCCAGCTTATATGCTAGTCCCAAATCACCATGGGTGACTGGGGAATGGGGGAGATTTTAGGTGTGAGTGAAGCTTTAAAAAGATAGAATTTAAGTCAATTGATGCTAAGATGGGGTCAATTCTGCTGTAGATCACTGAGTCTGAGTTAAGCTAGACTGATGGGAAGCATCAGATTGGAGCTCATCACAGTGCTTTGGGTGGTTTGGACATTTTTCAACTCCGAAAAATCTGATATCCACCCCCCTCCCATGACCCCCAGTTTGTCCCTGCCCTGGGCAGATTGCAGCCAAACATTGGCAGAGTTGAGGTTATCACCTTCGGGTTTCCATGTGGTTAAGGCTTTGAGATTAGCCTCTACGTCACTGCTGGAGCCCTACTTTATCCCCATGGTCCTTCAAGTGTCAGGCTTTTCCTCCTTTTTGGTGCCATCATTTCCCCTTTCCTCAAATCCCCCAATTCTCTACTAGAAAAAATAACATTTTACCAAAAAATAAAAGTTCTACTCGCACAAACTCCAAACACTGTGAAGTCATGTCAGTGTGTAATAAGAATGTTGTATATTATGCAGGACTTAACCACAGGCCCTGTATATAAACAACTTATTCTTTGGATAAGATTAGAAGGCAAGTTAAACAGAACAGGAACTTTGAGTCAGTCCAATAGAACTGAATATGGCCACTTTATCGAGGTGTTTTCCAGAGCACTGGCATCGACTTTATAATATAGAGGAATATAGACATCCATTGAACTAGTATTCATCCTGTCCCTAGAACTGTATACATCAGGCATTTTTCCATTATGGGAGTAATTTACAAACTCATCCTTGTTTTTTGTTTGTTTTTCATTTTTTTTGTTTTGTTTTGACCTCTGAGCCTAGAGCTATGCAAATTCATTCATTCATTATTTAAGATTCAAAAAAATCTATTGAGCTGTTAGTATATGCCAATAGTATACTAGGCTCAAGGGAATCAACTGTAAACAAAACAGATAAGGTCCATTATTTCATAGAGTTTATGAGTCTATATCTAAGAGTGGGAGAAGACAGGGGCGGGGTTTTATTATAAAATAAGCAAGTCAACACACACATGACAACATAAGCTACAATGCTGTGCATTGCCCTCTACAATAGTGTAGAGAGGGAGAGCATAATATAGTGGGGAAAGGCTTGATGTTAATAAAAATAGCTAACACTTATTGAGTGCTTAGTCAGTGATAGGCACTGTATGTATGGATCCACATTTATTTGGCGCTTACAATGCCCTATGAATAAGCACTATTAATCTTATTCCTATTTAACAAACTAGGGGGTCTCAGTGCGGCACAGAAAAGTTAAGTTGGTTAAGGTTTGCCTTGCTGCTAAGTGACAGAACTGGAAGTTGCTCCCAAGGTATCTGTTTCCAGGGCCTGGGTATCTCCCTGCCTATTACACATGAATGTAACCCAATATGACTGCCATGGAAAAATTGAAGTCAAATGGAAATATTTTAATAACCATCAGGAAGATATTTCTAAATTTACCATATTGTCAAGAACGCAAATTTTCAGGGGTGGTTGGTACATTTTTTTCTTCCCTGGAATATAAAAGGTGGAAGAAAAAGAACAGGTAGATGAAGGTAGAATTGGAAGCTTCACTGTACTCATTTTCTAACAACAAAAAAGTTAATTAGCAATGTTAATTAAGTTCATGTTTTTTTACCTAATTAATCATTTTAGAGTAACAATGTGAATAAGTTAGGGAAGTTTTTATGACTGATAGGTACATAATGGGCTAAGTAAATCTAAATTATTAAAAAAATAAAGTATTAGTACACATCAATGTAATAATTACTAATAATCTATTGTACTGATGATGACAGGAAAATAATGCACCTCTCTTGGCACACTCTTGGAATGACAAGTGACTTCACTTATAACATGTTGCATTAGTGTCTTTTTTCATTTAGCTTTCTTTCTTCATCTAATACAGAGTGACCTCTTTTTCCTGTTTTGAAAACAGGAAAACTTTATGGATAGCAAACTTTATTTTGAGATTTTGAACTACTGCTTACCTATCCTCTCAAAATGCTTTTAAAGGCTTGAACATGGACACACAAGATTTGGAGAAATACTTGCTCCAAACATTGCGTGAGACATTTTAATCGGAATCTGTACTTTGAACTCCTCTGATGACTACAGACACAACACTTAGGAGCAGATTCAGGGTTATGGTACTTCATTGCCTACAATTCAATGACTGGTAGATACATTTTATTAAGTACTTAAAATTATTATAATCAATTACACATGTGGATTATACCACTTAACTTTATGAGCTATCTTTACACAACTGTTTCTCCTTTTTAGATATTCTACCCAAAATTATCACAGTTTGAATCCTGAGCCAAAGACTCTCAGAGAAATCTTACATCTTTATATGACAGTTTTACAAGTTGATTTGTTTTTGAAAAATAGTGTGGTAGCATGAAAAGTGGATAAGGATTCAGGTGTATTATACATATGACTTCCACCAGAATGAACGCGGATATCAAGTTTAAGCCTCGAGTGAACATTCCTGTGCACTTCAGCGAGAACATGCATTAGAAGGAGACTTAAGATTTTTGAAACCTAAGGTTTGAGAACACTAAGTCAAAAAAAATTATTCTGGGCTGTCAGCAAGTCTAGATTCTGATACATGCTGATAGAGACCCGTCTGTCGCATAAATATCGTAAACGGACGTGTGACTTCAGACCCACAGGCACGCACCGATAGCCCAGCCTGACGTGGATATAGGCAACCTTTTATGTCTGTTCTGACTTTGGCTTTTGCAGCTGCTGTTTTCTCAGTTTTGTCTCCGGGGCAGTTTCCTGTTGCCATAGCTGACGGCCTGCCCACGCCTGCCTGGGCCTTTCAAGTGTCAACACACTCCCAGGCCGGCTGCAGTGGTCAAATGCTTGTTAATGAGATACAGCAGCCGGTGCGGGTGAACCACTGAGACGGATAAAGGAATTGCGCTGGTGCAGGAAGCGATGCCTTTTGAATCTTTTCAGCAGGGTGAAAGCTTTCAAATCAAAGAGGGTATGTTGTATTCATTAATAAACCCAAGTTCCCATGCGGTCACATTAAAGCCAGCAATTTAACTTTGCATCAGACAGGTGAATCCTCCTCCCCCCGCCCCCCCCCCCCCCCGGCCGATTTTACCCTGAAAGACAAGAAAACAAGGCTTTAGCTTGGAACAAAGCAGCACTTCCTCATCTGTAGGGCTGACCGGACTGCTAAACCAAGCAGGGTTGCTGCATTCTTTTTCAATTTATCCTTTTGTGTGTGTGTGTGTGTGTGTGTGTGTGCGCACGCGTGCGTGTGTGCGCGTGCATGTGTATGTGCGCGCGCGCAGACGCGTGCGTGCTTCGAAGCTCATATTGCAACCACTCCTGCTCTCTTCTCTGCAGTCTTTTTCGCCAGAGTATCTCTTTTTCCCTTTTCTTTCAAAACCTGACCTTCAAAAACACAATTAACAACTTAACAACTACTTGTGAGGAAAAGAAATACATCGACGTGGACGTGGGCCCGAACTGTGTCCGTCTCAGGCGGAAGAGAGCTGCACACCTGCAGCCGCCTGCCCCATCCCGACCTGGAGGGGCGGCCACTTCTCCAGGGAGTGTGTGGACGCCGGCGGCATCACGAGCTCCAGCAGCTGGGAGAAGCCAGAAGGGAGGAGCGGGGGAGGATACAGAAAGTCTCTAACTGGCAGGAAGTCCTGAAGATAGTGTTGAGGGAAGTATTATTATTTTTAAGTGCTAGAAAGTTGCACTCAGAGAATGAAAATAGCCACAGTAAATAGCAGCAGAGATGGATTATCTATTTTAGGGTCATCTGAGAGAATTCAGAATGAATGACAATTTTAGAGGCAAGATTGTGTAACTTGGACCAACTGAGAGTTAGAGATATTCTTGCCTCTCACGGTCTCCATTTTTTCAGCAATCTTATTTAGCTAATAATTCACCAGGGCTAACTAAGCGCTCCAAAGCAAAGGCAGTATCTATGTTTTATCCTAATGACATTTTTAACTGCAGACTAACTCTTCAGGAAAATAGAGTGGGGGGGGTGGATGCATTCTTCAAAGTACTTCAGTTTTTAGGATACTCACAAATTGATTTATTTTAGGCTTCAATTCTAATGAGAAGGGCTTTAAGCTAGAGAAAAAGAGAAATGAAAATCCCATTTGTTAGATCTTTATAACAACATGTCAGGCACCAAGCTAGGTAGACTCTTAAAAAAAAAAAGTATATAGAAAAATGTATATGTAAAAAGGAAGCCTTGCAAAATTCCGCCCAAACTGAAAGATACTGTGCAGTGGCTGGTTTTTTAAAACTTCTCTTCTGCCTGTACCCCAAGTTCTGAACACCTTCGAGAGGCTGCTGAGTCTTGTCCTTCTGGCAGCAGTAACAGTTGACTCATTTGGAGCCATTGCCTTTGCCCTGGCACCCGGGAATTTGTCTCTCTTCTGAATAGCATCCAGTCCAACCCCATTAAGATGGCAAACTGGGTATCCACCAGTAGCCTATAGCACTCCCTCCAGCGAGGGGTAGAACACAGAAGCACATATCCAAGCCCTGGGAACAGCTCAGACTTGCACTTTTGCCTATATTCCTTTGCTTTTGACTTCATGGGTCTTAGTAGTTCCTTGAAAAAGTAAAACACTAAGCAGCACAAAATCATTACAGTTACTATGTAAAACAAAACAGAAACCGCATCTCCCAGAGCACACATGCACTTAATGTACGTTTGGCATTTGATACACTACTGCATTTTGTTCTGGGCTTTCCTGCCTCCCCCAACCAGCTCCAATTTACACCATATTCTCTCATTTCTTTTGCTTTCTTCTTTTTTTTTTTCCCTCCCTTGACTAAGAAGGTTTTGACTTAAAACTGAAAATATTCTAAGTGACAAGTAAGTAGCCCCTTCTCAAATAAAACCTGCAATAACGTGCCTGGATTACATTAAGGAATGCTGGAGGGGATCCCAAAAACCAGCATTTGAATAGTCAACCTGACAGAATCCTAGGACACCATTGAAAGGGCTCCTGTTACCTAACTGACTTAGAGCTAATCAGTGGTAATCCTCCTGACAATACGTTGTCTGACTTCAGGAACTTGCTGCCATACCCCCTGGCAGGGGGGAGCCGGTAGGGAGTCACTGGGGGTGTCCCAAGCCTCTGTCACAGTAATGGGACATGAGCTGCCCTTCCCCCGGCTCTGCTTTTCAACAATGAGGACCAAGACGTTTCACAGAGTGAGATAACTTAGATTTATTAAGGTGAGTAACCTCAACATGGAGACAAGAAGAGAGAAAACCACAGAAAGCCATCAATAGCTCATATCCAAATCCCAGGAAACAGAGTCATAGTGAGAGCAAGTTTCTTGGCAGAAAAAACAGATTGGTCCAGAAAGGAGTTTTTGGAAAATGTTTGAACCAGTCTCGACAGAATGAAAATGTTTCTAAATGAGCCCTTTGACTAGTTTTCTCCTGGACAAGGTAAAGACCAAATGAGGGGAGAGCAGAGGGGTATATAAACCTTTTAAGAGTAATACTTTCCTCTGGCTATTTAGCCCATTTCTGAGAATTTGTCTGAAGACTCTTTGAAGCATGAGAATGCAGGAATAGATACTCAATGGCACTGGATCTGTCACCTCTCAGATCTGGGTTGAATTGGTAGGTGGCATAATATCAGTCTTAGTATGAAGAGCAGTGCCTTTTGTCAAATGTCCCTCCCACTCAAGAAAAAAGTTCCCAGTATTTGCTATTGACACTTCTTAAAAAGAACACTTCTGTTGTGAGATTCTTGTTCGAAACTGTTTAATCAGAAAGAAAGGCACATACATTTACACTCTGGCCTTACTTCATTTCTGCTCATGAGGAGGGTGGATATAGAATACAACTCTCCTTTATATTTATATCCTGCCAGCACAACTTAACAAAAATAAAGCATACCAAAGGGAAGGAGAGGAAGAGAAGTTGAGAAGTAGCATATTCTATGGTTTCAACATAATTTTGAGTCAGATTAACAATCTTCAATGGCTTGAATAGCAAGATGGTCCTGTTGACTATCAGCATAGGCCATGGTTAGATTACCATTTCTTATCTCTTGTTCAAAGCTCTACTTCAAAGGACTACTATCAATTGTTCAAGTAGACCGCAAAAACTCGTAATGCCTTAGAGCACTCAAGAGTGAGGCAACTATGAAAGAATTCTTTCTTGGGTTAGAGGTAGGTTTGTTGCATGTTGAAGAGAAAATGGCTGCTGATCTAGTCACTGTGCCAAAGTAGTGATGAGTGAATAGGCACAGAAGTCGTCCCTGGAAAATTAACGAACTTAATCAGAAGTCACAATGAATGAGTGTCTGGATGAAACTGAATTTAATTCAATGCTGTAAAAAGCTAGACATTGTATCCCAGCAAACCATTCAATTTGCTCCAGTAATTTTCTTAATGATTCATTCACTCAGCAAGTATTTATTGAGCAACTATTAGCTGCCATGCTCTGTTAAGGCATTGGCAAAACTGCAAAGAATGAAATAGGTGAGAATCCTGCCATCAGAGAGCTTACGTCCTAGAAATTACTACCATTTTGCTACATAATCACTACAGCCATGCGGAGACCACAAAGATGAGCCTTAGTCAATCATCCTGGCCATTTTTCTCTAAGAACTGACATTTAATATGTAATGCTGAAGGCTTATGATTAATCTAATCTGTGGAGAAAAGATCCCTTTTATGTGACGTAGTACTATTAATCACAGCTTAATCTGACGGTGTGTGTGTGTATGTGTGTGTCTGTGTGTGTATCAGAAGAAGGGATTTTAAAATGTGGACTCCAGAAAATATTACAGAGAACAGAGTTATTTTGAGGAAAGGAGGTTGGCCTTCCTGGAGGGACTCTATTATATTTTTCCTCAAAATCACAGAGGTTCCAAAGGGAAATTATTTTCTAGAATCCCCTAAGATACTTCCTTCAGGACCAAGTGGTTCCAGTTTACCCAACTCAAGGCAAAGGAGAATAGCATCAAGAATATGCACTGAATATAGGGAATTTATAATGAGGACCAAGTCTAAGGATACGAGAGAAGCCCATGTGTTACAAAGGAAAGAATGGATCTGGAATTGAACTGTTTATTAAGTACTGATTCTGCTAAATATTGTTTCGTGCATAGAAACAGACCATGTTTATTGGGGAGACAGATATCACCTAGTAATGATAAACTTGGAGTCAAAAAAGTAGAAAGGCAGTATCCTTTAAAAAAAAGTATACATATATAATATGTAAAATAAATATAATAATTATATATAAAATATAAAAACATATATATATAAGCTATGCCTTATTACATTTTATATAAGCTTTGGAACAATAAAATAATCATTGGGACAAACCCTTATCTTTAAAGATAAGGATTAAAGGATTAAACACAGTATACTGTATTTTCAAGTGCAAGGACAACAAGGAAGTTCTCTGTAGAAAATGCCCATTTGTTTGAAGCACTTTCTTTCATTTCTCCACCTTTGCCTTGTATTAGACTCTTCCCTCAGCAGTGCCGTACAAGGTATGTGATACTTCTGTTTTGCAACACATTCTCTTGAGGCACCTCGTAACTTTTGCTCAGGATTCTAGACAGAGTATAGCTGATTTGATTATATGAAACATTGCTTTTGTAGGTCGATGTCTATGTATCTGTTCTAGATCTTCTTCCCCTCCATACAGTGCACTCAACAACCACCACCACCCCCCCCAAAAAACAAACCAAAACAAGCAAAAAACCTCTAATAGATTCACTGCAGGCTAATCCCAAAGGAGGAAGTTAACCCTTTGGTTTTTATCTCAGGTAAGCTCCGGTACAACATTCAGTTGTTCCCACTCAATTTCAGTTTCAGCCATCTTATTTTAAAGTCAAAATTTATGAATATTACCAGAGTTGTAACATAAAAAGGCTATACCTCATTTTTCTAAGATTATTTGACATCTATACTATAGATGCACCTATTCCAAACTATGTTTTACTTTCTGCCCTGGTTCAGTGAGTCTCACTGTTGGCATGCATTAAAACTTGTGTTCCCAAAGTGATGCCACTTCTTTTTTCCTTCAAATTGGTCAAGATAACAAAGGAAAACTAGACATTTTCTTTACATAATAGAAATAACCCAACTAAATAATTCACATAAAAAAATTCCCTTTGGAAATGATGAAGTCAAAGAAACATGGTTTTGTTGAGTAGTCAAAGGTCTGTGTTAGAAGGAGCTAGTCTTCTGGTCTGTATGGTATCTCAGGGGGTTGAGAGAAGCCTAGTGGGTGGGACAGCATGATTTTCAGCTCTCTCGAGAATGAGGAAACACAAAGGCTGGGTCCAGCTGATTGAAATGTGGCTGATGCCACCCACCGTCTCCCCAGTAGACTGAGCCACAAGTTATGTAAACCATAAGGATGATTAATGTGTTCAGATTAGTCATGCCAAAATAGGGTGTGGCAGTCACCTACAGACATCCAGCTAAAGTCCATATTGCCCCACTCTCCCGGAACCTAATGGATTCTTGGAAGGTATTATTGAATACAGGTGTCCCTCATCTAGGAAAACAAATTAACAAAATGCCAAACCCTCAAAAAAAGTTCCTCTGAAATAATTCAAACTGCAATAGGATTTTCCCTGCAAGTTACCCTTAAGGTATAAGCTGCTTTACGCATGTAAGCGTTGTTTGATTTGCAAAAACTTGAACTGCTTTCAATGTTTCTGTGGCACATTCATTGTGTAAAAAAGACAGTACATGAATTGAAATCTCAACTCTTATTGAATGGTAGGCACCGAGGAACTGATTGGAGAATAATCAAGGTTCAAAAATCCATTTTACACAAAACCATGGAAAGCCAACGATCAGCAATCTGACCACAGCAGCCACAGATGTAAAGACTGAACCCAACCATGATCGCATCTTAAAACTTCTAAAATGCAGAATGTTTTGGCCACTGTAACTTTTTAATCTATTTCATGTTGACTATATTTTGTGAATCATTCAACAGTCACAACTCAAGTTCGACCTTTCACTTTCTTATCTAGAGAAAATTTCATTTTGAAGTATCCAAGAATATTTAAACTATTCAAAGTATTCCAAGAGAACTTTTGGCACCTGTCACCCACGCTCAATAGCTAACAGTTGCTGCCACCTATAGGCCCAATTTCAAGAGAAGGATCTGGGACTCGAGCAGAGGCTTGCACGGTTCAACAAAGCAAGTTCTTTTTCCTTTCTCATGGGAAGACTCAGTTGGTCTGTTGATCCAGTTCCCGGAGAAAAATAGATATAGATATGACAAATTTCATTGGCTCCATCGACCACAATCTCTTTAAACCATGTGGGGCGGAGGGAGGTGCAGGACTTTAAAGCTGCTGCCCTGCTGCCCACAAAACAAACAAATAAAATGAAATCAAGTTACCTAGGTCTTTAGTCACATCTAATTGTAATTGTCATGGCTATACAATCATGTGAAAATAAATGACAAGGAGAGGTTTTCCTTTATGTCAGTTAGCATGTTATCACATGCAAGAGTCTGAATTGTTTTGGATAGATTCTCTCCCCTCTGGAGATTCTGTGAACTCTTCCCTGTGAGACTATACATCTATATGTCTCTACCTATATCTATAGACATGTGTGTCTATATAATGATATAGATTATATTATTACATTAAAAAAACTATCTTCTAATCTTTAAAATGACATGTGAAAGTAGTCATTATTCTCTCCAAGGCTAGGGTAACTGGTTAAGCCTCTGACTCTTGATTTCAGCTCAGGTCATGATCTCAGGGTGGTGAGATAGAGCCCCACCTCAGGCTCCATGCTCAGCAGAGTCAGCTTGGTGTTCTCTCTCTCCCTCTGCCCCTCTCCCCACTCGTGCTCGCTCTCTTTCAAATAAATCAATCTTAAAAAAAAAAATCCTAAGGCTGAAAGAAAAGGAAAAAACTGTATCCATAAAACAAATTTCAGTGTGCCCAGATGGCTCAGTTGATTAACCGTCCTACTCTTATCTCAGCTGCAGGACTTTTTTTCCATCAGTAAATTGGAAGTAGTAAAGACTACCTTCAAATATCATTTTAAAGATTAGAATCCACCTTATTTTTATATATATTATATATGTCCAATATACATAAATGTATGTTTATATTTATTCACTGAATATATTCTCAGTGAATGGCACACAATAGCTTATAAAAATGTCAGCCTTGTAACACCAATTTTATGGTATCTGCAAGTCATTTCATAATTGGACTTTTGTTTCTTTGTAAAGTGAGGAGCTCAGACTAAGTATTTTCTAGATTCCTTCTGGACTAAATGTTCAAACTTAAGGCTTTTGAGTCTGGTATTCTCTGTACCTGAACCAGCTGGACCCATTTCTGTATTTGGGCTACACTTATGCTGGATAAATGGCTGACAATCAATGCCCTCCAGCTACGTGTTCCCTCTATATTCCAGGACACTCTGAGACCAGAAGAGGAGGAAAAGTCTTCATGACTGATGTCCACTTCACTATTCCTAACACAGTTGTCACCTTGTTATGAGCTAAATTGTATCCCCCTAAAATTCATATTTATTGAAGTCCTGATCTCCAGTATCGCAAATATAATCGTATTTGAAGATAGGACCTTTAAAGAGTTGATCAAGTTAAAATGAGGCCATTAGGGTGGGCCCTGATCCAATCTGACTGGTGTCCATATAAGAGGAAATTTAGACACAAAGACACAAGGGTATGCACCCACAGAGGAAAGATCATGTGAGAATATGGTGAGAAGGCCCCATAAAAAGACAGCATTTGCAAGCCAAGAAGAGAGGTCTCAAACAAACTAATCCTGCCCACACCTTGATCTTGGACTACCAGCCTCTAGAAAGCAAGAAAATAAATTTCTGTTGTTTAAGCTCCTCAGCCTGTGGTATTTTGTATGGCAGCCTAGCAAATTCATATATCTCTTGACCTAACTCTGACTTTGAACAAATTACTTATGTTCTTGGATTTCTTATACTTAAAATACAGATAATACTTTGAAAGTTAGAAGATTAAAAATGATGATGTATATAAATGGCCTCCTATGTTGCTAATACAAAGTAGTTACTCAAACATTAATTCTTCCCCTTCCTGAATTCCACCTCTGCTGTCAAGTGAACTTGAATAATCTTTGGAATGTAATTTCACATTTTTTTTTGTTCTCCCAGTAGTCACTTGGTCCATGTGTACATAACTTGACAAAATATTTTAAAGTAAATATTGATATGTAACATCTTTTGTGAATATACATTAAATGTAATTAGTTATACTTAACAAAACATTTTATTGGAAAGAATAGATATGAAATCAAAACAATCTTAATCAATCCAGATTGTATAGGTATCTGGGTGAATTCTTCATATGGATTTCACCACTTAGGTAAACACTTCAAAGTCTAAATGTTCATTCAAATCTTACCTTAGGCATATATGTTTGCTGACCTAAAAGCCGAATATACAATCAAGATCATCTTAATATGTCTTTTTTTTCTTTTCCCACCTTCTAACAAAGGCTCAAAAATGTTGGAGCTTGCTTCTTTTATACCTACCTTCTTCTCTCCTCCCACACTCCACCTTCAATTTTATCCCAGTCCCTGTCTTGTTATGTTAGTGTAAATTCAGTATCTTCCTAATATTTTTTTAAAATTTACTTCTGCAGATTTTATGAACTACTCAATCTTAAAGATAATAAAAACAAAATCAATACCCATACTTGTAAAACTATACTAATTCAAGGAGGCAAAACTTTCAATAAGAACACCCTTACCTTTTTTATTCTTTTGGCCAAATTCCATGATCTTTTTATATCTCATTCCTCCCTTCCCCTCAAAACTCAAAACCCAAAGCAGATTCTTCCCAGAAGTCCATGTAAAAAAGAAAAATAATGAAAACAAATGGTAAGTTAAACTTTTTGCAAACTTTGGAAAATGAGCTGTTCTGGTTCATTTCAAATTCTTTGGCAAAGATCCAGAGTCAAATAGGAACCAAGATCACATATCCACAGTGAAGAGTGGAGAGGGTACATGGTAGAGAGCTGACCAATTTCCATTTAATTAAAGAGAAAGCTAGCTTTGGTAATCAGGTAAAATCAGAAATTTTCCTCATATAAAACTTAGGGAATTTTAATTATTATAGCCGCACCATCTAAGACAGTAAAGTAATATAGTCAAGTTTTCAAACTGACAAATGCCAGAATAAACATGACAAAATTTGAAAAATCTTAACTTTAGCATAAATTGCAAATACATAAATGAGAAAAATAATTTGAAATAAAAAGAGACAAAACTTAATCTAGTTCTTTAGCTACGAGTAGCACCAAGTATGACTAGTTATTTGAGAAATAGCAGTCATATAAAACAGAGACAATTCAAAGAACAGAACATTTATTAAAACTCCAATTAGTATCTTTGGTAGACACTGTTGGTTACTTGACTCAATCCCATTTACAATTCCTTCTTTTAAAAACCTTCCAATGATTGGTCTATGGTAGTCATTTGGCCCAATTCTGGACAGTGATTTATAAATAGAAGTCACTGAGTAGGACTTTCTGGGGAGTTTTTGTCTGTTTTTCTCCCACCCATTTAGCCTTAAAGGGCATTTTTTAAAATAGTTTTTTTTAAATTATGTTATGTTAATCACCATACATTACATCATTAGTTTTTGATGTAGTGTTCCATGATTCATTGTTTGCATATAACACCCAGTGCTCCATGCAGTACGTGCCCTCTTTAATACCCATCACCAGGCTAACCCACCCCCCCCACCCCCCTCCCCTCTAGAACCCTCAGTTTGTTTCTCAGAGTCCATAGTCTGTCATGGTTCGTCTCCCCCTCCGATTTCCCCCCCTTCATTTTTCCCTTCCTGCTATCTTCTTTTTTTTTTTTTTAACATATAATGTATTATTTGTTTCAGAGATACAGGTCTGTGATTCCTTTAGATAAAGAAAAGCTATAGATTCAGTTCAGTCTTTTGTCTTTATCTCTTGTTTGGAACCTGAAAGGATGCTTAAAAGGGAAGTAGTTCTCTTATGACCATTTAGAGATAAGCATGAGGAAAGAGATCCACATGTTAAACGTGGCAGAGCTCAAAAATGAACAGATCCTCTTTACTAGATCAACTTCAGTCTGCCTATCCCCAGATTCTTGCCTCCAGGGACAAATATATATAACCCCCTTGTTTATTAAGCTACTATAGCTGGATTTTCTACTGCTCATCACCAAACACACTAATAACCGATGCAATGTCCTCAAAGTGATTCATAAAGAAATTCATCCATAAAACAGAAACATTTATTAAATGTTATTACTTAGTTCTTTAGCTACGAGTAGCACCAAGTATGACTAGTTATTTGAGAAATAGCAGATTTCTGAAAAGGGAAGAACCAGATAACCTGAAAGAATTCTTGTGATTGCAACAGAAGACCAGCAAATTTTTTAAAAATAGGCAGGCTAACGGATGGAGGTAAAAATCAATTTCTGTGATTATAAAACAAAAAGCAGAGATATAAATGTAACAGTTCAGAGAAATGGCAGATAAATCCAGTGGGCATGAAATCTGGCCCTGTATGATCTCCAGAGAGAAAAGGAAACAAATGAGAGGATAAAATTTTAAAAAATAGAAATTAATTTTTCCCCTGAACTGAAATACAGCATAAATGCCAAAAAAAAAAAAAAAAACCACTCTAAGTGTCAAACAACATGAATAGAAAAAATACCCATCCCTTAGCACTTTCTAGTGAGTTTCAGAATTCTAAGAATACTGAATGGATCTACTAAGCTTCTAGGAAAAAAGATATTTCATCATAAAGAAATTGTCATCAGACTGTCATCAACAGAAGATGCTCTTAGAAAATTTAGCAGCATATTTAAGGTTTTATAGGCAAATGATTTTCAATGTAAAGTTGTACATTCGGATGAACTGTTATTTGAGTACAAGGATATGAGAAGAATCTGACTCCACTCTTGGTATTTTAGGCCTGACAGTTTTCAATCTCCACCCTTCTCTCTCCCCGGCTTGCCCACATCCAGGCAAACCTATAAAAAGGATCATCCACTAGCTCCCTCAGCACTGGCAAGAAGTTCATACCTTCACCCAGTCTTACCCTGTAACCTTCCTCAAGCCATTTCTAACTGGTTTGGGTACCTGTCCTCCGATCTCCCCAGAAAGCTTCATTATGTGAGTAATACATGTTTCACACCATGCTGATGAATGTATGACAACATCAATCTCAACATTTAAACTGATTTCGCATGGGAGGTTGATTCTGCTCACTTTGAGGCAACAGTAAATTAGAGACTAAAATAAATATATTCCCTAATATACAAAGGCCTGAGAAACCTAACTTTCTATGTATCTTTTCTGGAAAAAAAAACAAAAAACAAACAAAAAAACAAAAAAACTATTGAAAATGCTCTCCAGAAAAGTGTAAAATGTTCCCAAGGTGACATCCATCTTAAAAAAAAGAAATTTGTTTCAAGACATAGAAGACTTAATCCAAAGTACAATACAAATAAATCCTGAGATTTATATAGCAAGTCCATAATGAGTTAGACCAAATTAGAACTGGAAGAACTCCAAGTAGCAGAATTTCTAGAACTTTAAGACAAATGGCATGATTAAGAAGTTTAAACTTCTTAGTGACATGATATAAGCATGTTTCTCATGTCAATAAACAGAGGCAACTGAAAACTTCAGCAGGGAGAAGAGCTCAATAAAAAAAGTTATCATTCAAATAGAAAATGAAATTGAGAAATGATTTTGAGCAACTGATGATATGAAATACAAACAAAAGGAAAAGAATCCATCTGAGTTTGATATTTAGTGATACAGAGTTATTTCTTTCTCTGTGTGTCAAATCATACTATTTGGTTCTTCAGATAAAAATATACTACATTGTGAATATTCTATTACTTTTCAATTTTAGAATCAATGTATAAATATAGCATAGAGGATATAGGTTCAGATTACAGTGTCATGAAAAATCTTAACAATGAAAATATCTTAGTTAACAGATGCCTGAAATAAAGACAGAGAGTGTAAGAGGCAATAAGAGTTAGATATTGTGTATATACATACACACACAGATATATGTATATTAGAAAAGACTGTGTATACATTATGTCGATATACAATTTTTTTATGATAACTTTTAATGAATAGAAGTTTTTGTAATTTTAATGATGCCTAAGTATAATCTTTCCCTGATGGTGCCATTCTGGGCCTGTAGTTTTCTTTTAGGGAAGTTTAAAATTATGGATTTGATTACATTTACAGATATAGGACTACTCTGATTTGTCTATTTCTTGTTATGTCAATATTGGTAAGTTAATTTTTAAGGAATATGCCCATTTCAGAGAAGTTGTTAAATTATTATAATCAAATTGCTTATTTATCTTCTTTCCATGTATGTTTGTATACATATCTTTATTTAATATTAAGATACATATACACAAAATCTTAATTTTTAAATTTATATATACATGTATGTGTATAAAATACATAAAGTATGCCATGAAGAAAATATTGACAAACTAATATTTCTCCAGAAAGGGATCCTCTGGTGTCTTCCATGCTTTCTTCAAGCCCAGCTGGTATCTTTATAATGATCATTCTAGTTCCAACATCTTACTAATATCTGTATTGATTAGGTCCCTGGCAGTTAGTACTGCCTTTTTTTTTTTTTTTTTGAGGTGAGTTTTTCCATCTTGTCATTTTGTCCAGAGGAGAATAGATGAATGAGAGCAAAATGCTAACAGGGTAACAATGACCCCAGAAAAATATACACTAAACAAATCAGAAGAGACCCGAAACTGGGGGGGAAAGAAAGAAAAAAAAAAAAAGAATATGATCAAACAGGATCAGGCTTGTGATCAGATCAGTGTCACACACTAGATTTGGGGCATATTTTGGTTAGAAGAAACTGTCTCCCAAAATCTTAAAGAAAGAAAAACCTATATATGTACAAAAATAAGGGTAAATACGAATGAAGGGATGGAATATGACTGTAAAGACGAAAATTATAGAAGGTTTTATAAAAAGAATTGATAAGAAGTTGGTTGAAAAAAGAATAGAAATTTAAAAAAATGACAAATATCTAAAAAGAGTAAAAGACATAAATATTGTTTCCTTAACTATAAAATATGAAAATAATACCTACTCCCGAGTTAAATTAAAAAATTCTTTATAAAATGAAGCAATTAATATCATTTTATTCTCATCTAATATTTAGAAGATCCATGTGAGGAGTAATCAAACAAATATGGATGATATAAAGATGTAAAAAAACATGATATAAAGATAGTCCAAATTTTCATCTTTCAACTAGATGTGTTGTTGTTCTATGGGCACAGCCAGAAAGAGAAAGAGAAAATGAGGGAAAAAAAAATTGCCAATGTAGACAAAAGATTTGCTCTTCCAAATAAATTTAAGCCAGTGCAGGAAATACAGTCTGTATTTACTAATTTTCACTAATATCAACTCTTTACTCCATTGAGAATATGTCATTATTTTCTAAAAGAAGAATGTCTTCTGATCTCATAGGAAATATTTCATTGATCCAAAGCTGGAGAGATAGGGAAAAAGGCCTCTGATTTTTCAGCTTCGGAAAAATCTCTTCATTATTAGTATGCACATATAATTTTTATGTGCTAAATGACATGGATATTAAAACCTAATACCTCAGTTGAAAATATATGTGTAAAATATAATAAAGTAATGCTAGAATATAAAAATCATTTTCACTAAACATTTTGGAACCCTAAATAATATGAATTTGTTTTAGATGGTTGCCAAAGAAAATTAAGATTTGTCATTGGTTTTGACTCCAAAGCTGACAACAGTTTATAAAGTCAATTTTGTACTTATTTAATATGTTGAACATGATTATACATTACCTTGGAAATTCCTCACAGTTCGTGAGTTTGGCGCCTATGCAGCTTAAATAGGTTATCGGACGTCATTAAAAGTATGATGGATGGATGTCTAAATGAGGCACAGCCAGCCACTAACCTGAACTAGACCCCAGAGTGGCTTGCCTATCTTGATTTCAAGAATTTTATATGGAAAATAATCCAACATGAAACTGGTCTTCAGTCTAAATGAACAATAAAAATTGTATTAAAAAAGCATCAGAGAAACATATTATTGATATTTTAACTTTTAATTTATATCCTAGGATTCATCTATGAATCCTATTGTTCTTTAATGACTTAGAAATTGACGTGCACAGAAATGCATTTTGTTTTTGTTTTTGTTTCTAATGTGAGCTCTATGCCCAATGTGGGGCTGAACTCATGACCCCAAGATCAAGAGTCGCATGCTCTACCAACAAAGCCATCCAGGCTCCCCTGGAAATGCCTTTTGTAATGGGGAGTATTGGCTGAGACTGTGCTTCCAAATTTTTGCTTCCTTATAAAATCTTATTCTCTAGAATTACTGAATAAGCTCTTATTTTAAAGATTTTATTTATCTATTTGAGAGAAAGTGAGACAGAGATAGTGAGAGAGACCACGAGTGGGGAGGAGAGGGAGAAGCAGGCTCCCTGCTGAGCAGGGACGCCGAGGCAGGGCTCAATCCCAGGACCCTGGGATCATGACCTGAGCCGAAAGCAGATGCTTAACCAACTGAGACACCCAGGCGCCCCAAGCTCTTATTTTAAAGGGCAAGCAAAATATTTCTATAGAAGTAAAGCCTTAAATCCTGTATTGAAAAGTTTTTTTTCCCCTATTCTTTTTTTAAGACATGGACCTTTGGATTATTCAATGTGAAAATCAAGATCTCTTCTGGAATTGCAAGATCTTAAAAGACGGAGGAGCTCAGCCATGAAGGCAACTGTTTTCTTGTGGCTGGAAAGTGGCCTTAGAGGGCCCAAAGTTCAGGTGAATGGGTTCTAAGAAGGAAGTGGAAGTGAGTAAGGCCAAGGACCGCCTGGGGTGGAAATGGGGTTGGAGAAGCACCTTTAGGGGGGAAATTGACAGAGAACTGGCTGGGATAGGGAAGACTAACTTTGTTTCATCATTTTTCATTAAGGGCCACACACGTAGCCATTGCTAGAGGCTGCATTCTGGATACAGACAGCCCCAGGGCAGAGTAGGAAAAAATGGAGATGGGCTGAAGGGGAGAGCATGACCGTTATCTTCCAAAATTCCATCAAGTTAGTTGCTGTATACCACTCAGTTTGAAGAAAATAAGAACTCGGATTAAAACATGTCTCCAAAATAAATTTCTGTTGCAATGTCCAATTAACTAAAGTAGACAGCTATTTATTTCCTAAGGTGTTTTATTCCACAATTCAAATAAGATAATAAATAACTTCAAAATGAATAAACCTAGTGTTCTTCTGTGTAGGCCAAAGTTTGCTGGGATATACAAAATAAACCCCTGAATAATCAAAGAGAAATGGAAATTAATTGATACATTAGGAATCATTTTAAAAACAACCTTTTTGGGGCACCTGGGTGACTTAGTCAGTTAAGCAGCCGACTTGGTTTTGGCTCAGGTCATGATCTGGAGGTTTTGGGATCGAGCCCCACATCAGGCTCCATGCTCAGTGGGGAGTCTGCTTGAGGATTTTCTCTCCCTCTCCCTCTGCCCTTCACTCTACTCACACGTGCACGCACTCTCTCTCAAATGCACACATTCTCTCTCAAATGCATACATACATACATACAAATTTTTTTCACTTTCACTTTCTGAGAAA
Source organism: Eumetopias jubatus (assembly GCF_037043125.1). NCBI lineage: Eukaryota > Metazoa > Chordata > Mammalia > Carnivora > Otariidae > Eumetopias > Eumetopias jubatus. The sequence goes on along the minus strand of NW_028274809.1, from coordinate 166,397,649 downwards.
CAGTATTTTTAATAGTAGGCTTTGGTATTGCTTCAAGATAAGGAAAATTCTTAACAAGTAACTTTTGTACAGCCTTGGAATTCGAACTCTAGCTTCCAGTGAGAGTCCATGGATGGTGTCTAGGAACTTTCTGGAACTATATAAAAATATTAGCCTTAAATGCATTTTAATGATTTTTTTTCCTGTGAGAATATTCACAAATTTATCAGATTTTCAAAAGGAATCGAATATCACCAAAATGATTAAAATCCAGCAGCAGTCCCCAGAGGAAGCCACTCCTACTATATTGGAATAGACCACGCTGGAGACCCTCTCTGCTGATCTTCTGCAGGAAAGAACCAGCCATTCCCATCAGGTGGTCTTCCTTTCCCCAGTGGGTGGGCACTTCTTTGTCTCAAAAGCAGGGAGAGAGATGCCACCCTGTCTCTCTCTCTGCCATGGAGAGAGACAGTTCCATGACTGCCAGCCACATGGAACAAGTAATGGATAAGCATGGCCTCTAAGGGCCCTGTGTTTGCCTTCTACGGGGTTGGAGAGAGAGGCCAGGATGCCACCTGCCACAAGCCAGGGTCTGATTTGCAGATCCAACTCTCTCTGCAGAAGGGTTGCAAGGACCCATATTAGAAGGCTCCCTGGTTTGGCCTTAGGGTCTTGTCACATTCTTTGATTCAACTTTGATTTGGGAGCCACAACTTTAAGAATTGGACCTCCATTAATACTGTTGATCCCCACCTCCACCCCCGCCTCAATTTCAGTGTTTCTTCTTCATTAGTTAGAACCCAGGAGGGTAGGTGAGCACACACCTGAGAATCCAGAACTGCAGTAGGAACCCCTAGAATAGCCTTTGCAATTTGCAGAGTATTTTCACATCTATTGTTTCCTTCACTCTTTGCAATCACCCTAAAATTTAGGTCAAGTATTATTGTTATTTATGTGTGAAAAATGTTCAGGTGTAGGTGGCTGTTAAAGGGCAAGGCCGAGGTTTCCATGCAGATCACTGGACTCCAAATGCATTGTTGTTTACATTTCCTTATCCCAGCAAATACGAAGCCAAGGGTCAGTCCCCTGGGGGTGGTATGTGCCCCTACAGTCCATTCAGAGATCATGATCTGATGAGAACCTGACATCCTTCCAGGAAGTATTTTAAGTGGCCGCCCTTTAGGGAGTCCCTTTTCCCCTGATGCTTAAATAGTACTGCCTTCCTTATGTCATCCCCATCACTGCTGTGGCCTTAACTGCAATGCAAAGTGGAGACCTAACTTATCAAAATACACAGAAGTTGATGTTAGAATAGGTAGAGTACTGATGCTTTAATTTCCACAGATGAGCACCAGAGGAAAAAAAACTAAATTAACTAATTCCTGACTAACCCAATAATACTGAACTATCATTAATGTCTCTTTGGTTATGAGAAGCAGGATATATGGCCCAAAGATCTGTGAGGGTAACTGGGACATCAGGCCCCACTATAATGGAGCCACCCTTTAATATGCTTTTTGTTACCTGTGTATTTGGCTAAATCCCCACTTGGTTCATGTTAAACATCCTCATGTCTTTATCAGCCTCTCAGGCCACTTCATCCAAAACTCCTTCTTTTCTCCTCTCATGTCTCAGCTAGAAGCTGTCTCCTTTCTTCTCAGTTCTCCTGGGCTCTGAATGATCTGGCTTTTTACTTGGTTACTCTTATAGGCTGCTTTTTGGGAGAATTCTTTAAGGAGAGGAATTCTATGAGAGACAAGAGGAACTAGACCACTCTCTAGACAGGAGGGATTGGTTAATAACTGGGATGTGAAACGGGGTTAATTTGTGATTAAGAGCAAAGCCTCTGGAGACAGATATCGGACGCTCAAATATCCAAATCCCAGCCCTGCCACACATACTTTGCCTATATCTCTTAAACTGGCTAAGCATCAGCTTGCTCATTTGTCAATAATGGGGATAACAGTGCCTGCTTCCCGCTGGTCTGAGTGCAGCGATGTTTACAATTCATTGATCACAGCCAGTTACAGATTTCTTTGTTCCTTTTCCATTCCCACTGCTTTACCTGACTAGCCAAAAAAAAAAAAAAAAAAGCCTTATCCGTCTCCCTCTCATTGCTATGAGATTAAATGAAATAATACATGTAAAATGATTCCACAATGTCTGATAATAGGTGTTTAAAAAGGAAAAACATAGCCTTTTTTAGCATAAGCAAAACTATTTTATAGCCATTTATCTCAGTTACGGGTGTTCACATGCCATCTCATCTACTGTCCTCAAAACTTCTTAAAGGAAGAACTTTTATCTCATATACTTTTGCATTTTTCTTCATACTCTGCAATTTGCATAAAGACCCCATAAAATTTGTTGAAAGATACAAGGGATTTGCCTTTCATACCATGTCCTCACTGTTAAGACTGATCTCATCATTTAGCCATGATACCTGCCCTTCACATTCAAAGTTGATGCCTCTGACCGGTCTATAACAGACCGGATGTTCCACACAACGTGGAGCGGTGAGGGTCTCCCAGCTTCACTGCTATGCTTCAGAACTAAAGAAATGAAGCTACAGAACCCTGGTCGGGCTGAGCAATCTGAGGACGAGACGGTGGCAAGACATGGGGCTTGCTCCACCTTCCGCTTGTCAGGGTTCTGTTCAAGGGACCCGACTGAGAGGTGATGGTGACCTCAGGGGTAGAAGGCCACCAGTCTGAGAAGATTTTATTCTATCGACATCTCACAACGGTCAGAATTCTTTTACCCAGTACTTCGTTTTTTAGAGGAAGAGAATCAATAAAAAAAGAAGAGGGGGAAAAAAATTCTCAATCATAGATCTTCCAAGGAGCCTATTTTGAGTTAGCGAGCCTTCCTTTGCAACAGAACGGTGTAAATCTCCAGGGGTGAAGCTCCCAAACCAACTGTTTTTAATGATGGTCAATGTGAATTGGGGTTTTCCAAAATGTACAGTGGATCAGACTGCCCATGGTTCAAAAAGGCACTAAATTTTTAAATGGAATTTTATTAGGATACTCATAAACAAGAAAGTGCTTTTATGAGAAGACTAATCCAAGATAGATACATTCTATCCAAGCAGAAAATATACTTTTTTCCCACTTTAACTGCTAATGAATCTGAGTTTTTTGTTTTTGTTTTGTTTTGTTTTAAGTGCCAAATGACCTCTGCGAAGAGTCTTCCTGCCGGTTGTGAATGAATCAGTGGCTGGTAATGCCATTTAGCATTCCCCATTGAAGACAAGTCTGCAAGCTGGTCTGACTTGATTAGAAACCAGTGACAGTATGTGTCTTCATATTGCAGGAGACCCTGCAGAATGTGCTTGGTGTGCTGAGAAAATCCCATGTTTTGTAAATAACCTCCCTCAAGTCTGATCTGAAAGTGCTCTCTTCCTGATTTCATCAATAAGGTTACTATGTGACTTTAAAAAATTCCACTGCTCTAGGAAAACTTCTGTTTCCTTTTATGCCCAGATTTAGCAGGTTTTTCAAAGCCCTTCTTATTAAGAAAAGTTGTGGCTGGAAAAATGGATAAGTAGTTACAACTATTCCAGGAAACTATAAATATTCTGGTTTAAGCCATTTAAGAAATTATCCTCTCCTTTATTGTCTCCCAGGGCCCACCTACAACCGGGTGCTGCCCTCCCAGAGTGAAGTGGATCGTCCTAAATGATCATAGGTGGGTTTTAAAAAATAAACACAAAATTAGTTTCACACCTACTTAGACAGCTTAGAATTTTAATGTGTGAAGTATGCCAGGACTCTGCAGTGAAATAAAGTTTGCATTCAAACCGATGTCAGCCAATCAGAAAACAGTACAGAGCGCTGCCCATTTCATAATTAGGGAGCATTACTCCAAGTTCTAGATTTTACTTATTAATGAATAAAGCATTTCTTGACCCAGTTTTGCCATTTATTCATAAGGACCTTGTTTTCAAAAAGTGTTAAAATAGCATGAAGGCCCTGATTTATGCCCACCAAATCCAGGAAATTCAAAGTTAATCCTCGGAACTATTTGTGTCTAGTTTTGCAGCAAACATTCTATATAAAACTGTGCTCTGTTCAAGGATAACACAGAGTAAAGAGACTCCAGCATGCTTCCCTGCAAGCTTGACTCTTTCAGCTTCAAAGCTTTAGATTGTATGTGGACATGTTTTCTACTGCATTTCTGTCTCTGCTACAGCCTTATTTCAGTCTTGCTCGCCTGTCCTTGGCTATACCTTTTGACATCCATGAGGCTTCATCAGACAGACAGGAGCAATATGCAACTTTGACTGGGAGTCCCATGGGGGTAAGAATCCTCAGACTGCAGCAAGTGATAACATGTCCAAAAGGTTCCCTTTCTCCTCCTTTCCCAAATCCTCTCTCTGGAACCATTTTTACACATACCAGATATTGGCGAAAATTCTTCATGAAAAGAAAACACCCGCAAAAACAACTGGAATGTGATTTGGGAGACCATCATTCCTGTTCCCTCCCCCACAGAATGCATTCCAGCTCCCTCCCTCGAGGTGGTCAAAACCCTGCTCATCCCTCCTACAACTGCCCTTCAGAGGCCACTGCTTTCGGCAGGTTAGCCCTATCTTTGTGCCCCAATTTCCCCAAGTGTGACATTAATAGAAAAGATTCAGCTTTTCAAAGTTCTCCTCTAGTCCTGAAATGCTCTCTTTGTAACCTCCCCAGTACACAGTGACTCTCCAGCTCTGAACTTCAAGAATGTTCTTCTGTCCCGTTCATCTGTACACAACATTTACTGATTACGCGAGCTCAAGTCCCAGCTTTACCACATGCTAGCCGGGGGACTCTGAGCAAGTTATGCAATCCCTAAGTTTCAGATTCCTCATCCATAAAATGCTAATTGTGATGGATGCAGTATATACTGTAGAGATGTTTCAGGAATTTCAGGACAGAACACACGTAAGAGCTCACCACAGTGGCTGAGTAAGTGCTCAATAAATTTTAGCTAGAGCTACTTCTAGCTATTTTTTCATGTGTAAGTTCCCTGTCATCCCAAACATGATCATTAGCTACTTGAGACTGAGAATGCCTGATGTTTGTATGTCCATCTTGCTTATTCTAATGGCCTAAACACAGGAATTCAACAGTGTTTTGTTGATTTCTTGATAGTTATGACTTCGTGTCTGATTTTCAGTCATTAACTACCCTGTCTTGAGGTTTTCTGCATATAAAGATATGAATTCTGCCACTTCAACACTTAAAACCATAGGAAGTCTACCAAAAAATTATTTGAAGAATTCAGTAAAGTTGCAGGATATAAAATTAATGCCCAGAAATTGGTTGTGCTTCTATACAATAATAACAAAGTAGCAGAAAAAGAAATTAAGGGTAAATCCCATTTACAATTGTAGCAAAAAGAATAAAATGCCTAGGAATAAATTTAACCAAGGAGGTGAAAGATCTGTACTCTGAAAACTATAAAACACTGATGAAAGAAATTGAAGATGTCAAATGGAAATATATTTCATGCTCATGGGTAGGAAGAATTAATATTAAGAGGTCCATACCACCCAAAGCAATCTAGAGATTCAATACAATTCCTATCAAAATACCAACAGCATTTTTCACAAAACTAGAACAAAATGATACTAAAACTTGTATAGAATCACAAAAGACCTCAAAGCAATCTGGAGAAGGAAGAAAGCTAGAGGTATCACAAGCCCAGATTTCAAGATATACTACATAACCATAGTAATCAAAACAGTACGGCACTGGCACAAAAACAAACAATGAAATTGATAAAGACCCAGAAACAAACCCATGCTTATATGGCCAATTAACCTACATCAAAGGAGGCAATAATATGCAATGGGGAAAAGACAGTCTCTTGGTGTTAGGAAAACTGGACAGCTACACACAAAAGAATGAAATGGGACCACTTCCTTACACCATACACAAAAATAAACTCAAAATGGATTAAAGATCTAAATGTAAGATTTGAAACCATAAAAATCCTAGAAAAAAACATAGGCAACAATTTGATATTGGCATTTTTCTAGCTAGGTCTAGAAACATTTTTCTAGATAGTCCTCCTTAGGCAAGGGAAACAGAAGTAAAAATAAGCTATTGGGATTGCACCAAAATAAAAAGGTTTTGTGCAGTGAAGGGAACCATCAACAACACAATAAAATAACCCACTGAATGAAGATATTCACAAATGATATATCCAATAAGGGGTTAATATCCAAAATATATAAAGAACTTATAGAACTCAATACCAAAAATATCTGATTTATGAGAAGACCTCAATAGACATTTTTTCAAAGAAGTCACAGATAGCCAATAGACACGTGAAAAGATGCTCAACATCATTAATCACGTGATGCAAATGCAAGGGAAATGCAAACCAAAACCCAATGAGCTATCACCTTACACCTGTCAGAATGGCTAGAATCGAAAAGAAAGGGCAAGTATTGCTCAGGGTGTGGAGAAAAAGGAACCCTCATGCACTGTCAGTAGGAATGTAAATTGGGGCAGCCACTGTGGAAAACAGTATATAGGTTCCTCAAAAACTTACAAATAGAAATATCACATGTCCAGTAATTCTACTACCAAGTATTTATCAAAGAAAACAAAAACACTAACTCGAAAAGATACGCATACTCCTGTGTTTATTGTAGCATCATTTACAATAGCCAAGATATGGAAGCAATCCAAGTGTCCATCGATAGATGAATGGATAAAGTAGATGTGGTGTGTGTGTGTGTGTGTGTGTGTGTCTATACACACACACACACCCCACAATGGAATATTACTCAGCCATTAAAAAAGAATGAGATCTTGCCATTTGCAACAACATGGAAGGACCTAGAGGGTTTTATGCTAAGTGAAAGAAGTCAGACTGAGAAAGACAAATACCATATGATTTCACTTATATGTGAAATCTAAAACAAAACAAAAAGCAGAAATAGGCCCATAAATACACAGAACAAACGAATGGTTGCCAGAGGGGGAAAAGGTAGAGGGATAAGCAAAATGGGTGAAGAGGAGTGGGAGATACAGGCTTCCCATCATAGAATGAATAGATCACAAGGATAAAAGGTACAACGTGGAGGATACAGGTAGTACTATTGTAAGAGCGTTGTGTGGCGATGGATGGTGACGACACTTGTGAGCATAGCTTAATGTATAGACTTGTCCCATCCCTATGCTATGCACCTGAAACTAATGTAACATTGTGTGTCAACTATACCTGAGTTTAAAAAAATAAAAAACACCCTGTATGGAGATAATGATCCATGATAGTAGTGCAAATTGCTTCTAATTCCATCACTATTTAAATAATTTTAGAAGAGCAGTCTAAAAGCAAGAATATACTGGAAATGGGCTGAGCTCTGCCCTGCTCAGAAGGCAGAACACCCAAAAAAGGTTGAACTGAACTTGACGTCAGACTGGTTGGAAATCATCGTGTTCCTCAATACAACGAATATTCAAGGGTTTTGAGTGCACCTGTCTTTGTCATTTGTTTTTGAGAGAAGGGAGGAGGGAAGGATGGAGAGAAAAGAAGAAGTACAAAGAAATATAAAGGAAGAAAGAAGGAAGGGAAGGAGGAAGAAAGCAGAAGGTGAGAGCAGACAGAGAGACAGACAGGACAACGGAGAGAAAGGTGCCCTCACGGGGTCGGGTGAAGGGGCGATAGAAAGAGTGAAGCCTATCATGGTTCCAAAGCTGCAGAGAAAGCTCCCTCCAAGTCCAAATGTGCAGCCTGCTTACCTTTCCTATTAAATGTTAACCGGAGGCACAGGAATAACCTAAAGAGCGTTTCACTCTGAAGCTGAAATCTGGCCAAATATTCAATTATATTACTGTTCTTATTTGAGGGAGGTTCCTATTGTGGAACAGAAGAGGATGGGTCCGCAGACTAAAGGAGCCGCATTAAATCATCATTTCTAGTCTGACTTTTTTGTGGGGGCCTCTTCGGAGACTGGTGTGTGCAACAGACGTAGGTTTTTTTAAAGACTTTTACCAAGTGCTTTTTCCCCCCTGCTCCACACATCAGAGACTTCTAAAATTCCAGGTCTGGCAAAGGAAAAAGAAAGGGCCATGGTGACTTCCCAGCTGAATGCGCCTCCTGAGGAACCAGCACTGGTTCATGAAGAACTTTCAAGAATCTACACCGACATCTTCTGGGTTGCTAAATAGTCAGCCTTTCAGTTGACTTAAGAATGCAGTGCTCTTAACCAAACCATGGCCCCACTGGGGAGACCAATCAGACACCAGGCTTAAAACCTCAAGAGTAACGTGAATAGTTTTCTGTGAATCGGAGGTAAAGGGTGGCATTGTTAGGAATTACCCAAGCTTCCAGGCAGATTGGACTATGTAGAAATTGATTAACACACCAAAGTCCCATTCTACCCACATTTGGGGGAAAAAGGCTCTGCTTTGCATCTACACAGGCAGCTTATCTCTGTGGGCTACAGGGATTTTCAGTGAAGAATAAACCTGTTTTATAGAGGAGGCATTAGCAAAGATCCCTGTAAGCTATAATTTTCAAAGTCAGAACTATCTTGGGGCGGGGGTTGGTTTTCACTGCAAATGTAATCAGCAAGCCTAGTGGTGGCTGCTTCTCTGACAGGCACTCAGATTTACTGGATGCCTCAGCTCCCACCAGGGAAGAAATCATTTCCTGTGAATTCCAAGTCCTGCAGGTTACTGAAATGTAGCCATTTCCGCCTGTTGCTGAGCACCCTCCCTGACTATCTCTCCAAGGGCTACATTCCTCTGCTGCGTAGCTGTGGACATCCCTGGCCCGTTGCCATGGAGGCACATAGCAGGAGACTCTTGTGCTGGGTACTGGGCCAAGAACTTTTCACTCTTAGAAAACATATTGGCCTCTAGAATTTCCGTGCTATTTGAAAACAGATACTTCAGTTTTCAAGGCGTTCTCTTGCAAAACATGCAACGATATTATGATTTAATTCATGCTGTATCACAAGACGGAAAAACAGAAATGGACAAGGGTTAGAAGAGTGGAATTTACGTAAACCTCCCCGGAGATGTTTTCACTGCATGGCTAGGGAACGCTTTGACATTCTGAAACCAGGACAGTCTGCGACACTGTGGTATCGTGGAGTCAGATGGCTTAAGTTTGAATCACAACACTACTGCTTCTAGTTAAGCACCTTGGGTAAGTTTCTTGACTTCTCTGAGTCTGTTTCCTCACTTGCATAATGTAGATTAAAAAAAAAAAAGTAAAAAAAAACCCAAGTGACTCCTAGGGTGGTTATGAGAACAAAATGATATAAGGTATACAAGAGGCCCAGCAGCGAAGAAGCAGTCAGTAAGTACGCCTTCCCTGATGTAAGGTCAGAGTGGCTGAAGGACTTGATATCAAAAGAGAGTCATTACGGAGACGAAAATTCATGTTTCCTAACCTGTTTAATGACCTGTTAAACTAAATCACCTCCCTATCAAGTGGTTGCCTTTCTCCAAAGATTTTTAAAGAAGTTAATCCTCATGTCATGTTACAGTCAATTGGCTCAAGAATGTAAAGGTTTTTTTTTTTTTTTTTCCTTAACTTGGGAAAGTTTGAGTTTATTTAAAAAAAAAAAAAAGGTTTTATCTGCCATCATCCCTGCCCTTGCTTGCTCCTTGAGCCCTTCAATTCAGCCCCCAAAGCCCTTGGTTGTTTAGTTCCCCCACAGAATCCTTCCTGGCCTTTTTTTTTAAGCCCTACTCCTCCCACCAAGTTCAGATCAAGATCATTGTATCAAACTCCTACTCAATATCACCCTCTTCATTTCCTCTGAAATGCATAGAATTTATGGACTGTAAGAAGCAATTTTACATTTAATTACATCTTATTCTTCTTATGAGTTCGTGGATTCATTGTGCCTCCAGCTAAGTAAGTTCTCCGAGCACAAAGACTGTTTCCTGTATTCTTTCCCCGCACAATTGCCAACCTAGCTTTCAGCTCAGAGTAGGTGCTCAATAAATGCTTTCTAGTGAATTGACAATTTTTAATCACTGATGTGGTTTCATCACAAATACCATCTACCTTTACATCCACCACCTACACAGTGTCCACAAAGGGGGCTTCAACAGTGGCAATATTCTGTCCAGGGCTGGGCTCTCTCAAGCTCGACCTTTGACTTACCGTTAATATCTAACTACTATCCCAGCATCAGCAACAATGCGACTAAAGCATGTTTCTAGTTCCTCAGCACAGGACTGGAATTTCACAGTCCTTGTCCCAAGGATATGTGGCAACCAGACATTTGAGTATGTGAATTTTTTACTATAAGAAACAGAGCCAAAGCAGAACATGTTACTAAGGCCGACAGAGATGCCTTGGAGCTCAACTTCAAATAGTAGAACACACCTGTAGAATTCATAGGAGCAAGAAGCATGAGTAGGTCAACCTGGGATACAAACTAAGTGTTTCTTGAGGAGGGCAGTGCATTCACATTACTGGTCCATTTCTGATCTTCTTTGTGCTAAGTATCTTCCTTTAACTCTCCAGACCTGCTCCCCGCCTCTCTTGTCTCAGGAACTGGATCTGCATGGACTTCCTTGACAAATTCCCAGGCCCTCTGGTTTTGGGTTAGGTTCAAGCAATGAGGCATGGAGCAAGAGAACAAGTGGAGGCATGAAGAGAGGAGAGTGAAGTTGGCCGACTTACTCCCTTGACTCCTCCTTCACCTGGAAGGTCGGCCTGGGACTAATTGCATCCCTTGATGGAACATCATGGCTCCAGTCAGGCAGCCCACCCCACAGAGTTCTTCTACCTTCTCTCTGATTCTGGTAATGGCTCTCTTCTCTCACCTCGTTGGATGTGATGGGGAAGTAATAGCCCCTCAGTAAAACACTATCCTTTGTGGTTTCCCTACTCCCTGTCCAAACTGTTGGAAGCCGTCCTCTTACTAAAAGCCCAAATTCCCTAAACTAGGCTTGCTGTTAGTTCCCTGCCACACTGCGGGGTCATCCCCTTTACAGCACAATCCCTTATATGCGTTATCTTTACTTACTGTCACTGCTGTCTCCCTTTTCTATCTTGAAAAACTCCAATCACGCTCCTGTCGCACCACTATTCTGAACAGTGCCCCCAGCGCCAAAGCTGAAGCAGACTTGAGACCTCTTCGTTCTTGGCCCAGCAGCAGCACCTAGCCCAGTGAATCTGTTCTTACTTCTTGAAACACTCTGGTCGCTTCACTTTAGGCGCATTATTTGTGGTTCTCCATCCTCCTTTGCTGGTTCTTCCTTACCTTCCTTAACATCTCACACCAAAAATGTAAGTATTCCAGTCTTTGGACCTTTTCTCTTCTCTATTGACACTCGCTCTTGGTGATTTCCTTTAGTTCCGTGGCCTTAGCTATCATCTATCCCAACTACTTCCACACTCAATCAGGTCACTCTTGAACACCATGAGTTTAAATTGTGGTCCACTTACATGCAGATTTCTTTCCATAAATACAGTACAGTAAAGGGGTTTTCTCAACATTTTCTCTAGCTTGCATTATTATAATGGTAAGTATATAATACATATACAAAATATGTGTTAATCAATTGTCATCGGTAAGGCTCCCATTCAACAGTAGGTTATTAAAGGTTTCAGGGGAGTCAAAAGCTATATCCACAGATTTTTGACTTATTAGCGGGAGTGGTGGGGTGGGGATGGGGGTCAGCATCCCTAACCCTTGCGTTCTGCAGAGATCAACTCCAAGTCCAATCTGCACCTCTCCTCTAAGCTCCAGACTATATAACCAACGACTGGACACCTCAATCAAAAGTTACCTCTACTTTCACATATATAAAACCCAACACTTGTTTTTGTTTTTTACCTGCATGGGTATAGATGACAACTCCATCCATCTGGTTTCTCAGGCCAAAAAACTTTGGAGTCATCTATTACTCTCCCATACAACATATCCAATCTATCAGGAAATCCTGTTGACTCTCCCATCAAAATGTCCAGAAATCCAATGGCTTCTGAACAGATCTCTTCAGCGTAATTTCTCACCTTGATGAGAGATTGCCTCTGGGCTATTTCCACTCTTGCTTGCCCCATCTCCAACAGAATCCTAGAACAGCTACATTCTGTCATCTGGCTGTTCAAAACTCGAATGGTTTCCCATCTCATTCAGAATAATGCCAATGTCTTTCCAGTGATTTGCAAGGCCCTAAATCATTTTGTCTCTGGATATCTCTCTAATCTCACACCCCTCTCGCCATTACAGATTGTCTTTGGTAGTTCTTAAGCACACAAAGCATGCTCTCACCTCATGGCCTTTGCATTTATTGTTTCCTCTTCCTGGAACATTGCTGAAATATTCTTCTGCCAGATATTCACAGAGATTGTTTCCTGGGTTTCTTTATTTCTCTGCTTAAGGCTTCCCAAAGGGACCTTGTCTTGAAAAGCACTACTAGTCTCACCTCAACACTTCCTTAACTTGCTCCTGCTTTTATAGCAGCGATCATCACTTGCTATATTTTATGTTCATTTTTTATGTCTTTATAACCCTTTTCTTGCCCCTAGAATTAAGCTCATTGAGAGCAGAGATAAATTTTTTCCTTATCATATCTCCAGCACTTAGAACTATGCCTTGCACAGAGAAATGCATTTAGTGAATAAACGGATGAATGAAAAGACACATGTGTGTTTTTCTTTTAAAATGATTATGAAAATGTAAATATATACAAATTAGAGGAAATAGTGTAATGCATCCACATTTATTCATTAGTGAATGAATTATTAATACACAGTTGACCTTGTTTTATTCTTCCTACTCGACTTCCCTCCAACCACATCCTACTAGACGGTTTTAAAGCAAACCTCAGATGTCCTGTCATTTCATCTGTAAATTGTGTATTTTGTCTTCCAAAAATTTATACTATGAATAATGTTTAAAATGCCAATTTCCTCGTCTCCTGCTCAAACTAGCAGATATGATCATATAAAAATAATCTTTGCCAATTTTATTGCTGGAAAAGTCTCAATTCTTTTATTTTTAAATTAAAAAGAATGAATAAAAAAATTGGGGTCTATGATAACATCCCCTCTGTCTCTGTGACCTCTCACAATTCCAAGATACTAATAGACAAACAGGTATTATATCTTTCCTTCTCTTTTTAAAGTTTTGTCTCACATAATGATGCATCAGGACTCGTATAATCATAAGATCAGCGCCCTATCTTAATCATCTCAGCGCATGCTACTAAAAGGCATATTGGAAGAAACCTAACTTTTTCAAAGAAAACTCCTTTAACAGAACGAGGGTATGGCGTGAAGAGAGAAATTGCTGACAAAAATGCACATCCCTATAGCCAGAGTCTTCTTCCACTGGTCACCTCCATAGATAACCTTATTAAAAAAAAAAATCTCTCTGGAGAGTTCCCTCAATCTTCGAAGCCATCTTCCAATTCTGGCAGGAGAGAGCTAGTCCAAGGTGCCCCCAGGCCTCTCGTCTGCCGAGGGACCAGAGACAGATTGCATGCTGGCAGGGCCGGGAGGGTTCAGGTCGGCGTTCTGACAGCCACACAGAACAGCTCTGTAACTCTCTCGGGAAAAAGCCTTCTGTTCTCCTAAGTGTTAGCATATTAAGCATCTACCACATGGAATGGGATGGGGAGGGGTTTGGAAAAGAAAATGTGAAGACAAATGGGGATATTTAAAAGCAGAAAAGAAAATCCAGTGCTCAGAACAGCATTCTTTAACTTAGACTAGCTATAAATTTTCTCTCTTGTTGATTTCCTGTCTTGGAAAGAACCCATTAATGAAAAAAAAAAAAAAAAACAGTACAGGCTAGAAGCTTAACAGTATTGGGGTTTTTTTTGGGATTTTTTTTGTTTTGTTTTCTTTTGTTTTCAACGGTAAGTCTGGTACCATTCAGATCTGTGAAATGTAAAGGAAGATTTGAAAAATCTCATTTTGTCATTTTGCCAAAAAGCTTGAACGTTACAACCTATTTCAAAGACACAAAAATAAATTTACAATCTGGGTGGAGGTTAAGGAAGTGCTTTTCTTGCCTTTCTCCCTGCTTGCTTTACCAACGGAGCTTGCAGCTTCTCAGTCTGTCGTCACATTTAACTCGACTTCTTTCCTGCCAAGAATCTGATAGCGGAGTTTCCGGTTACACTGGGAGTAGGAAAAGTCTTCGTTGTAATTTGGAGACCCCGCGCAAGGAGATTTCTGGACGAGAAATTTATTGCTTCTCCTCATTGAGGGATATAACAACGGTCAACAATCTCCATACTCCACATGAACAGAGTCTCTAATGGTGTTTCTAAGCAGCTTTCTCCAGGCATCTGGGGCTCCGGTCTCTCACAGTTCTGAGGGGCAGACCCAAGTAGAGTGGTCTTCCCACGTGTGCTCTAGAGTCCTTCAGAACCCTCTCAAAGTAGCTGCCATCCAAAGTTCACGGACTGGCCTTCTAGGATATCTGCCCAGAGCCTCTTAGGAACATAAATCTGAATAATAATTTAAGTGACAGACTGCTGGCCATTCTCTCAGCACCTGGACCTACACAAGATAGATATTACTCTACTAATTTCTACCTTGGCTGGGGTAAGTACTCAATCCCCAGAAGAGTCCTCTCCCAGACAGGAATCAATCATTTTAGCCCCAACAGAGAGCACTGGACCTATCTCTGCAACAACACAGCCTGGAAAGAAAAGAAAGAAAAAAAGAGAGAAAGGAAGGGGAGGAAAAAAGCAAGAAGTCTACTGCTTTTATTATATCTGTTTCTTGGTGTCATTCTAGAAACTGAAGATGACAGCTTATGTGAAATAGGGACTCTTCATCTTATCTTGACAGAGGTAGAAAGGTTTCAGTAGTACTACATGGCAGATGTATTTCTAGAAATCCCTTCTCCTCCTTTAATAAATTTGTATTTTAAATATACTGGGAAAATTCCCTACTTAGAGAAGTCACATTAGGAATTTAAAAAGCGAAAACTCTTTTTCAAAATGAGATAACTTATTTGATCTTGTTTTATTAATGTGGCATTCTCCTTCATGAGTTAGATAAAAACCAGAATTAAAAGTGTTATGTTTAAACAGAACCTGACTCAGAAGTTAAAATAGATAGTTCTACTCATTCTTAAAAATAGCTGGATGAAGAAATAATATATGGACTCCGACTCTGGCCAACCACACAGTTTGCTAACGGTTGATCTGACTAGAAGTTGGATCCCCTGGCACTAATGTTATTACCTCTGAGGGAAAGGAAAAAGTTGTAACAAGGCCTCATTTAATGAATTATTTGGGAATAAACTTTCAATAAACTTTTTCAATGATGAAAAATGAAAATACTTCTGAAAATAACAAATATTTGAAAATAAAACATTACACGGACTGCCTTCTGTTTCTCACACTTCTCCCTCTTGTCTTCCTCAAAGCCAATCCCTCCCCATCCCACTCTACTACCCTCTAAAGCTATCACTTTCTTCTCTGTTAAAATGTATCACTTAATATCAGCTAATCAAAGAAAACTTTAGTGTCCCAAGTTTCAGGGCATCGCCCTAAGCCACAGTGGAGGGGAAAAAATTGTGTCTTTTAATGTATTGACGTTTTTGCTTCCCACGAAGAAAACTTCAGACATATGTAAAGAGATATCTATTTTTTTCAAATCATAAGGCTCTCCCTCCATGACTTCGTGGTGGCAGGGTGAGGGACCAAATTAGCCCAGGATAACTCCTGTGTACTCACTGGAGCTCCATGTTCTGTCTAAAGCTTTCTTTCTAGCATGTTCTTTGACTCCGTGCGTATCTGTTCCCTCTCTCCTTTCAACCTCACTATTTTCAGTGCAGCTCCTCCTCCTTCCCCCGCAAGATTCGCATTTGATTTTGCTTCTAATACTATTTTAGGCCTATGAAACTTTTTATCTCATGTGCCTTGGCAAAATTTTTGTAATTTAAGAACTGATTCAAATATGCCATGAACATGTGCACAATTTATTCAACTCATTATTAATGAGGACACAAGTAAGTGGTAAAGTTGTTTCCAAAAACATTTTAAGGAACTATTTCCAGGCGATATGAAATACAGAAATGAATATCAGCGTAAACTAGTTTGACACAAACCTGACTAATGTCCTACAAGGCAATAAATCATTACGTATCTTTTTGCCAGACCAAAATCAGTTGCGTCTCTATAGAATAAAAACTACATGCAAACGTGTAGCTCCACATGTTTGGGCACCAAGCAATAATAATTTCAAAGTCAGATAGTACATTGGCCTATGAAATAAAAATAATTAGAGGATGGGTCTAAAATAGGCATTAAAAGATAATGCAGTCATCCTCTGGGCCTTATTTTGGATGATTTTTCTTGAAAATAGGAATGCAAGTCCTATTGCTTAATGATTATTCCACTCCAGTGTATAAAGTTTCTGGCAATATTTAAGAAATGTTGTTAGAACATAGGTTTTCATTAGTTGAGGTACCAGTGCACCACATCCATGTACTTTTTAACTAAAAGGTAGGAAACAAGTTCAACCAAAAACATTTGCTAAAGAACCCATCTGTCATCTAGACAGTGGAACTCATCAGACTGGTGCCCTCAGGGCAGATGGTGAAGACAGAAAATCTGAGTAATTGGGAACCATGCCTGATATGGATCACGGCAAGCTAGAGGTTGGGAAATGGATTTAAAAACTGGGATCAAGGAGCATGGAAGGTTGGGGAAACGGTAAAGCAAAGCCTGAGGCTAGAATAAGTCAGATGTCAGTAACCAAGATCTTAATGAGCCAATAGGTCTCAAAGGTCAGGACGGATGGGGTGGTCAGATAGACAGGGCCCAAGCACTTAGACTATATCAAGGGCGCCACCTAAGAAATGTGAGAGATTTGACCTTATAGACTGTACTTGACACTCCTCGCCTACCCATACGAGAAAGGTTGCTTAACACCAGGGCAAAAGGCTCCACCCCAGGGTCAAGTGTTGCAAAGCTATGTGGCCTCTTCTATCTGTTCCACTGGTTAGAAACTAGAGATAAATTTTGACAGCAGAAAAAAATGAGACAGGAGAATAATATTCCTGTGTTCCTAGAGTGCTAGTCAAGTGATCTATTACCCTCTCAAACTAAATTGCCTGTAAAAGAGAAAAATAAAATGAGGCCAATGCCTCAGAAATGGATTTCTGAGTTATTCCCCAATTTTTACTTGATCCCACTGACCTATCTCCCTGATGTTACTGAAAGCATAAATCCTATTTTGGCATAAACGAGAATCTTAAGTCTATTTTGCATTGGCAAGTAAAGGTGATTTGAAAATTAATCAGTGAAATTAATCCATGTAGGAAGTTAACGTGAAGAGTCGCTATCTTTTGGAGTAACTATGCAGAACATGACCATCTTCCTCTAAGAATTACATCTCCCTCTCTACATCAGGGTTGGTCCTGGCTGCCGTACTGATGGTATATATCCCTATCCCTCTGGCAAAGCTGGTTGAACCAGGGATGGTACGTAATATAAGTTGGGCCAATGTTTCTCTCTTAGGAAGCTGGAACTGGGATTCAAGATTGCTAGTCAGTCTCAGCTAGTTGCTCATATCGAGGATATGCAAATGCAGCGCTACTGGAGAGTTATCTTTTACCATCTTGCTGCCTAACATGGTAGAGACTAGCCACATGTAAACGGTTAAAATTTAAATTCATTAAGATTAAAAATTCAGATTCTTTTTCACCCCAGACATATTTCAAGCGCTCATCAGCCCCCTCTGGCTAGTGGCTACCATAATGAAAATATAGGATATTTTCATCACTGCAGTAATTTGTTGAATAACACTAATTTACCACATCTTGGAGAAGCAGAGAAAGCCTGTGTGCAGAGACAGGAGACGGAGTAGATGTGTGCACAGAAGTAGGACCAAGAAACAAAAGGTAAGAACTTCATTGCCTCTTTCCTTAGTCCTTCCTTGTTCTAGTCTCCAGTAGGACTCGACTTTCCCCTGCCTTGAAACTCCATTATATGTGTGTCTTTATCCCTGTAATTCTTTCTCATTGAAGCTAGTTTGTTTAGAATATTTTACTTGCAATTCAAAGATGCTTAAGATAACCTGAATCATTTTAGCTCTCCCCATCTTCTTTTCCAACACACAGTAGCACTGAACTACATGGACAGTTAGTACTATTTCTCCCTTAGTTTTCGTCAACAAGAGGAGGGTTTTTTTACATCCACCTGTGGTGAAAAGTCCAAGAATTTACTGAGCAAGAGGTATTAATTTTTAATTTTAAATCTTCAAATAGAGTCTGGGCTAATACATGCAACCTGTGGGTAAAGGTTGGGTGGGTTAAAATGAGGAGTCAGGTATAGAATTAATTACAGGGTGACTTGTTCATTTCCTCTATCCGGAAAGGTACAAAGTGGCTCGTGGGCAGAAAGGAAGGACTGGTCCAGATGCACCGTAAGCCTCAAGCTTATAACATACAAATTATCTCAGGAGAAGAGTACACGGAACTGAATTTGTGTGACTTAGAAGCTGCCTTTAAGATTTTATTTCCACTCCGTGTCTTGTGTTAAAACTTTTTGGGAGAGAAAGCAATATCTGCAGACATAACTTTAGAACACACAGACTTGCAAAGCAAGAGTGATCTTGACCTCCAGCGGGCAGAATACCTTTGATCTTCACCAGCCCCTGTAGCTGCCTGAGATTATCTCAAATGCTAACCAGCGAGAGAGCATGCCCAAAACTACACTGACTCCACTACCTGCCCTGGGCAATGATCCCTCACAGGCGAATGGGCGGAGGTGAAAAGTGATTCAAGTCTACAGGAGGTAGCAAGAGGAATTTATGTCAGAGAAACAGCTTGCCCCCAGAAACTGCTACTCAACAGAGATGGGTCATCTGCCTTGGGTATTGACTGTGTTTTTGGTTGTAAGTTTAGGAGTCAGGTCTAGAAATATAAAGAGGAAAAGAGTTGAAATTAGGAAGTCAGGGAAACAAAGAGACTCTGAGTAGGGAAAAAAAAAAAAAAGAGGAAATAAGGAAGCTAGATTCTGTGAGAGGAAAAATTCAGAGTGAAAAAAACTATCAAATTCAAAGAAGTGGCCTAAAAAAAGGCCTTACGGAACAGAAAGTTCTCATTCAAGTTTAAAAGGTGTTCTACATGAGATGCTCAAGGTAAATATTAATTCCAACTTCTCTCCTATAAAACTGTAGTAACATTTGCCCTCCCAAATAACAAAGGCCTCCTTTGTTGAGGGAAATGACCTAATCTGCCACGTTCATGAGAGGTGGGCCAATGAAGAATCTCTTGGTGGGAGGGTATTCTACTTAGTTCTTCACAATCAGTGCTTAACTTTCGTTAATGAAATGGTGGCATGGAGTAAACTTTGTGAAGCTATTTAACCTGATAGGAAAAAAAAAAGTTTCTGTTATCTTAAGTTCAACCTTCAGATTGTTGCCCAACTGAGGTTAGCTGTTCTTCAGATTCAGTGTAGAGGAATGAGAAAGGAGAGATAAAAAAACAAAAACAAAAAAAACCCAATAACAATAATAGTTTTCAGTCACTGACTATTTATTACAGTCTTTTCACTGTTCCCATCTCTCCATCATTCTATTCCAATCTCATTCTCACAGCAACTGTAAGTGGTAACGGAAGCCAGGCAGATTAAAGAAATTGCTTAAACAAGCAGAATTTGTATCCAGGTATACAAGTCATGGTTGCAGTAAGAAAGAGATGGCCCATATGCATATTGGCATCTGGAGCTCTTAATAACTGAACAACGATAGTGTAGGAAACCAAGGAAGTACTCAGGGCGAGTTCTAGCGTGGCCATTACTATCCCCGGCTCAAAGTGCGGAGGAGGTGGTGCTTATCAGCACACTGTGTGGAAAGAGGACCGTCTTACAGGAGCTAGGACTTCTTCCAAGGACATAGCCAGCCATGGTGACTGCAGAGAGGGAGCTAGTGGGTTTAGTGCCCTGACCTCACACCCAACCCTCTTTCTGCTGGTACCCCCCCTCCCCCCCTCCCACACTGACTCCATATCAAGCCAATGCTTTTAAATGTGAGCAGATTGTTGGGGGCTTTCTGAGTCTTGCACCTGAGTGAATGAGTACAGCACAGAAATTGAGAATTCAAAACACCAGAAACGAAGAGGTCCACAAGACAACAAGGACATGGAAATCGCCAGGAGGCTTAGACTTCCCCCAAGTTATACAATCAGGGGTTTGAGACCACTATTATGTATGGAAGTCAAGAGTTGGAGACACTCAGGGGCACCTGGGCAGCTCAGTCGGTTAAGCGTCTGCCGTCAGCTCAGGTCATGATCCCAGGGTCCTGGGATCGAGTCCCACATCGGACTCACCCTCTTCCTGCGCTCTCTCCCTCTCTCTCTCACTTGCTCACTCTCTCTCAAATAAATAAAATCTTTAAAAAAAAAAAGTTAGAGACACTCCATTTGAAATCTGGTTTGCAAAAGAGATAGAGTTCACTTAGATTTAAAGTTATATCCAGGGGCGCCTGGGTGGTTCAGTCGCAAAGCGTCTGCCTTCAGCTCAGGTCATGATCCCTGGGTCCTGGGATCGAGCCCCGCATCGGGCTCCCTGCCCGGCGGGAAGCCTGCTTCTCCCTCTCCCACTGCCCCTGCTTGTGTTCCCTCTCTCGCTGCCTTTCTCTCTGTCAAATAAATAAAATCTTAAAAAAAAAAAAAGTTATATCCAATGTTTGTTGCACTTGTCATTGTTCTGAAATATACATATACAGTTCTGCTACACTATGTTGTGAAAACACAATTTTTTGCCACATTATTGATATATTAGGGAACAATCTGAGCATAACATAACAAATCTTATGTTTGCACATACACAATTTTGTCCAATAAAAACATTATAGCAAATGAAGAAATCTGAACAAAGCTGTATAAGAATACACAAACACACACTAAACATCTACCAAGTATCTCTGTTCATGGTGTGTATTAGCAGGCATACCCATGCAAATCTGATAACTTGCCATGAAAATGCATGAGTCTGCATAGCACAGAAACTCCTAAGAAAGCATATATTATTTTTTGGCACAGATGAGTACATTCAAGCTACGCCACGGCGCTCTGAAAGATTCTTCCACTTCCCCTGCATGTGTTTGAGCCCTTCCTCTCCCCAGATCCATCCTGAGGGCTTTTCTCGCCAAACGATTAGTAGGTCATGAGAGAGAAAACTGAGCCCCCTCTCCCAACCAGAGAGGTGATGAGAGGAAACCTGGTTTTAAACCTCTTCCGCTTGGTCTAGGCTAGAGATTCCCAATGCCAAACCATCAACTAGTGATGGCCAATTGTGAAGTTCCTAAAGGCTTTAGGAAAATAAGAAATAATGTGATTATTTTTTCATAAAGTGAGATGTATTGAATGGTAAGGATTATCCTTTATTTTGGTCATTATTATGTGAAATGGTCATTATTTTTTATGTTTTAATATCCTTACTTACAGTTTTAAAGTTTGTACCCCAACTTCTAAAAAGTTTACTGGATTACATAACGTTCCAACATCTAGGACTCACTTCTCCGGATAGACAATTCTGGTTTGCCAACTCCTCAGCGGGCATCCGGGCCTGCTACTATCTTCCTGATTGTGGCACTTTGACAGATATACTATCAAGATCCCAATTCCATAACTGCCCCTGAAGAGACAACCCAGACTCTGTCAGGTACTCTACTAAAATGCTCAGAATAAAAATTTACATATTGGGGCGCCTGAATGGCTCAGTCGGTTAAGCGTCCAACTCGATTTCGGCTCAGGTCATGATCTCAGGGTCCTTGGATGGAGCCCCAAGAGTCACTGGGCTCCCAGCTCAGCAGGGAGTCTGCTTGGGAGATTCTCTCCCTTTCCCCCTACCTCTCCCTCTGCTCGCACTCTCTTGCTCTCTAAAGTAAATTTTAAAAAATGTATATATCTAAAGTTGATCTGCCACTTTCCACATTCAAATAGTAGGAGGACAGCAGTCAGCCGGAGACACAAAGAAAGGAGATTCGATGTACTAACATTTAAAAACTGCCCTGTCCCGTGTCCTTCCACACTGGCACAGTGAGGGAATGCACCAAACCTGGGAGGAAAAAAAAATCTGAGGACCAAAGTGGGTTAGCCAGGGCCAATGAGACTTGGTAGGAAGGGAAGTGGTCTCAGAAGCCGCAATGTGGCTATTTCATCCTTATATGAAGAGGACTATACCATCTAAAATGAAAAGAGGAAGTAACAAACTGGATTAAAAGTAATAAAACACGTGTTCTTCAGGTTTAAGCAATCACCTGTTTCATCATGTCTAGCTCTATGCCCAGTATGTCAGTGTGTGTGTGTGTGTGTGTGTGTGTATAAAAAATAATTTGCAACAGATTTGTCTTATAAACATACATAACACAAATTCGTTGAAATACAATTGGTGTATTAGGGAACAATTTGAGCATATGTATTAAGCATACATATATATAATTTATAGATATATATTTCCTATCCTCAAGGAACTTAAAATGTTATAAAAACAAAAAATACTATATGAGAATGAACTAATTAAATGATGTAATAAAGACAGAAAATGAATCAAACTCAAAAAAAGAAAAAGAAGTGTGTGTGTTGGAATGATTAATTTCAGGAACTTCACAAAGTAGAGAAGAGAATATGTGAAGAAACAGCAAATGTAATAGCAAATAAACCAGCCTTTCTAGATGGAAGAGGCAGGATGGGGGTGCAGGCAGGAGGAAACAAAGTTCAATAAGGAGCTCTAAATCAGGCTACAGGAGAACTTAGATGTAAGACAGAAAACGTAAGAGTTTCTTCCTCCTCTTTTACTAGCTCCTTTTAACATGTTCTCCTACTCTCATTCCCAATTACCCCTTCCTCAAAAGGAAGCACAATGTACCAGACACTAACTTCTGTGAGCAGTCATTCAAAACTTGGGGATTAAACATTGTCTTTGCAAAGATGTGCTGCTTGAGCAGAGCAGAGCCATTCTGGAGGGGCCATAGGACTGGCTGAGGCACAGGGACCCCAAGGGTTCTTCAGCCAAATGAACATTACAAGATTTATATTGGTCACGGAAATTCTTGGATTCCTATTATCTTTTTAACCTGCTGAACCATCACTGGGATTCAATATGAAAATTTAAGTCATGTGAAGAAATTAACATGATGAAATTCATTTTAACTAGATATTTTGGGAGATTATATTCCTTGCAACATGTCTTCGATGAATTACAAGGCTGCTAATACTTACTGAATATTTACCTTTACTTTTACCTGTAAATTTTGATGAGAATTCCTGGGCATTTTAAAGCCCCTTTAAATCCAAAGGGATAATGAGTTATGAACATCAAGTCTTATTTACTACTTTGCTGTCACTTTCCTAATATTTTTGGTTTCACGGTCTTCTGTGTCTGAGATAATTGTTGGATAATTTCCCCCTTCTTTCTGGTACACTTAGAGTTCAATTTGAGTGCACACCATCCCTCTCCCCCTTGAAGGAGTAACAGGAATGTTCATGTCTTGTTTTAACAAGTGGATGATCTGCTCCGACTTCAGAGTCTGAACTTCTGTAAAAAGGAGACCATTATGTTTAACTTTTTGCCCTGTGAGAAAAGCAGGATATGTCAAGCCTCTACTTAA
Organism: Eumetopias jubatus; assembly: GCF_037043125.1. Classification (NCBI taxonomy): domain Eukaryota; kingdom Metazoa; phylum Chordata; class Mammalia; order Carnivora; family Otariidae; genus Eumetopias; species Eumetopias jubatus. The sequence continues at coordinate 166,374,111 of NW_028274809.1, read as the reverse complement.
GTTTTTTCTTTTATCCTTATGAGTCCCTCTCATGAGCTAATTTCTTTCATAGACTATATAAGCCCCTTAAAGAGCAGTACTGTTCCCTGACAAACACACTGGCGTGCAGTTAATCATTAATTTTGCATGGTCCACATCTGCTGTCTGCTGGATATACATACTGTTGAAGAGACTTCCTTCCCTTATTATAAACACTGCTGCGCCAGGGTCAGTGTGGGATCTTTATCTACCTATTATCAGCAGTCCAGACAGAGTCTGATTGCTTCCCTTTAACAAGTCTAAGTGACAGAGTTCACAAGACTGAAAGCTACATGAATACAGTTGTATTTTTTAATGACAAAACAACAGCTGCATGGGCAGCCTGTGTGCAGATACTAAAAACAGGTGCACCTCACCAGGAAGCTGCTGTGTGTGCGCCACTGGCGGGGGTTGGGGGGGGAGCACGACATTCATTTCTTCATCAAGGTCCACATACAGCAATGGACCCACATAAAGGAATTCAGAAACAGGGTCCACTGAAATGCCAAGGCTTCAAAAAAGCAATAAAGGTAAAACTTAATATTGCACGAGAGAGAGGACTTTCACTTTACTCTTGGAGGGCATCCTCCCTAATGGAAATGTACAGAGCCAGCTGTGTGCACAGTAAAAGTTACTTTTAAGTGGCAAACAAATTAAAGTAGATCCTCTTTCTTCTCCTTCTTGGACTCGGTCTGGGGTTCCCGCTTTCTACCACTTAGGGAAAAGTTGAAATTAAGCTTGCTGTGGGAGGAGGAGAGGCAGATTTGAATGCGATCCTGTTCAAACAACGTCTTGCAGCCTCACTCTCGGGTGGTACCCGAAGACTGGCAAGAGTGAGCCTCTGAGCCCCCCGCGCCCCCCCCCCCCGGGGTGGGCAGGGGCAGCACCCCTGCGGCTCAGCTGCCAGGAAGGCTGGGAAGGGAGGGCCGGGTAAATGTCAATGCTGTGTGGTGATCTCAACTTGAAAGTAACCTGCACAAGTTTACTTGAAAATTAACACTTGCAGTCACAGAGAAGGGGGAAAGGAACGTGTGTCGTTCCCAGACATAATTGAGATTGAACTCCAACCAATTGAGAAACAAGCGTTACTTTCCGCAGCCTCGGAGAAGCCAGCTTGCCGCTGCCCGAGGCCAAGTACTGCAACCGTCAGGAACACAAAGCGCTCTGTATGCAGTCTGCAGAGAGAAGTGGCCCTGTCACTCGGGCTGGCCATTCATCTTTGTGTGTCCTCAGGGCAGAGGTAGTCTGAGGAGCAGTCCACGCCCCCCTAGAGCACGAGTGGTGCGCTTCTGGGGTCCTGCGCTCTCCCACACCACACCAGCGGTGTCGGAGGAACTCTGCTGACGTGGGAAAGGACTCAGAGATCACTTCCAACCTGCTGTATGGACCTCAATCACGCCAGCCTGTCCCCAACAGCTCTGAGCATTGACCTGCCCTATACAGAGCCTGGCTTCTCCCCGGGACTCACAGTGAGGTCAGCAGTGGCCCATTGAGGAAACAGGAGTCAACCTCCAGGGACACTGTTCAGGCCGACCAGAACTATTCGGACTATGGGAAAGCTCTCCTTGGAGGCTTCCATTTGGAGACTGAGAATTCTCCAGTGATGTAAAGTTTGAATGCAAATAACGATTCTGCCACTACTTTTCCTTATAGAAGTTTCCCGTTTAGGCTGGTACAACTACACTCCTGGGGAAGTGAGGAGGCCGTGTTGCTGATTCACTCAGGCTGCTCTTGGGTCTCTGTCTTCAGCAGAGAGCCAGGTCTTTGATTTGGAGTGAAATAAGAACTAATGAATAGAGCAGTTTGTAGAAATAATTTTCTTAGGCATAATGGCAACATTTCAAAACGAATGCATTCCTAATGGCATATTTTTGTTCACTGCCTGATTGGTTTGAAGGGAGAGGATAGAGCTTTCAAGCAAGCGATTGAAGGGTTTTGCTTATTTTACTATCACGGCGTACACCCCCCAATTCCATTGGCAAGAGAAAGAACTGAAGTCAAAATGATCATACAAATGCAAATGTTCTGAAATGTACTTAGCTAAAGTGTTTAAATATCGATGGAAGGCTTCCAAAGGTAGATAGACACGGGGAGCAGCTAAAGCATGTTTCGCCTGCTAGAACAGGGGCAGCAAGAGGTTTGGGCTAGGACTGGCAGGTGAGGCATTCAATCTTCCTCAGTTTAGCTGGGGAGAGTGGTTGTCAACTTTCACAGGAGGAAAATCAACTTTCAGAAGACTGAGAAATCAAAAGTCCAGGTAGTGTCCTAACAAAGAGTGTGCACTCTTCCTGCAGACCAATCTGCCTTCACACCTGGGTCTGCCACTGGGGCCCCTGAGCATGTTGTCTCCACTCTCTAGATTTTATTTCCTGCATTTTAAACTATCTGTGGGCATGCTCTGCTGACTAAAGAGTGGATCCCTGAAAGTCCCTCTTGAGTAGAGGCAAGAGTCTCAAAACCGCGAAGGTGAAGCAAATAGGAGCGTATCCAGGCCCCAAAACAGCTCAAAAACTAACAATCAAGAAGTTGAGGAACCCCCATGACAAAGAACAAGGTGGAAGTTGCTAGAAGCTTAAAAGTACCCAGACAGCTGGAGATCACGTGGTAGATTTAGTGATCAAGACACACACTTCAAAATCCTGGAGATCAAGTAAAGAAAATCCTTCAGACCCAAGGCCAGAAGGTCACAAGGAGCAAACCTGGCATCCACTCCATCCCGACAGGGCAGAAAGTGATTTGAAGTGAAGATGGAACTGAGCCTATGTAGTTTCTGTAACCAGTGAGACCAAAGGGAACTAAGCAGTCTAGATGAAGGGTAAGGAGAGGAATATTCTAACGATATTTATCAGCTGTCACACACTCTCTAGGTGATGCCATCCAGTCTTTTTCCTGGGGCCACTGTAACAAAGTACCACAAATATACTAGTGTAAATCAACACACGGTATCTTAACCGTTGTGGAGATCAGAAGGCTCACTGGGCTAAAATCAAGGTGTTGGCAGAGCTGTGTTCCTTCTGGCGGCTCCAGGCAAAAATCTGTTTCCTTGCCTTTCCTATCTCCCAGAGGCTGCCTGCATTCCTTGCCCCATGTTCCCTTCTACCAATCCCCAAAGCTGGCAGCATGGGCATCTCCCAGTCTCTCTCTCTCTCTCCCTCCATTTTTTTCTCCCTCTCCCTCTCTCTCTCTGACTCTGGCCCTTTTATAAGGATTGCTGTGGTTACACTGGGCTCGCAAGGACAATTCAGGGCAATCTGCCAATCTCCAGATCCCTAACTTAGTAACACCTGCAAAGTCCCTTTGTCCATGCAAGCTAACATATTCATATGTTTCGGGGGTTAGGATATGGACATCTTGGGGGTGTCATTATTCCACCTATCACCACTTTAAACAACATTCTGACAACTCTCCACTTCCTATTTCAAGCTCAGACCTCACCCCTGAACTTCAGACTCCGTCCTCTGACTTCCATTTTCTGGTTCTGCATGTAAGGAGCTTGGAAATCATCACTGCATCCTAACAAATAAAAAGTTGCTGGACAGACTGAAAAATCCACTCTTAAATCTGTAAGAGAGGAGAGGATATAAGGCAGAGCACTACCAAGATTGGAGAGACAGGTGAATACCAGAAGTTACTTCTTACTAGAGCAGGGTTCCTCTGCAGGACCTGGATCAGGGTATGGACACCTGAACTGTACTTGAACTGCCTGAGCCTCAATGTGGACAACAGTGAGTGTTAAAAATTGGAAGATGACCCAATCATGAGGAGAGGGGGGCGGGGCGGGGAGAGGTGGGCTACAGCATTGTGAGATTTTCTCGCAGGAGCTCAACCAGGCTGCTACAGTAAATATCAGAGAAAAATCCCCTCCGCTTCTAGCAGTGGGAGGGGGAGAAACCATTTTGAACTATGCTAGAATACTTTGTTCTTCTTAACAAGGCCTGCCCTCAGGGGAAACTATTTAATCAGAGCCTAATCAGCTGGGGTATTATCAAGAATCTAAGTGAGCTGGGGAAAGGGAAATACCAAACTTTAACCCACTGCAGCCATTCTTCCCTGTCCAAGAGAGGAGATAAAAAAGTGAGAAACACTTGTGAAGCTCACCGTGCAGAGACACAGACTTACAAAACACTGAGAACTAATCAGGGGATTCTAGAAATGCTTCCCTGACCCCTACACCTCACCACCACATTTCTAAAGCCTATTTACAGCAGATCCTTTTACCCACTACATCATGCCTAGCTATCAAGAAGAAATTACAAAGCATACCAAAAGACAAAAAAAAAAAAAAAAAAAACACACCAGAAAACAACACAATCTGAAGAGACAGAGCAAGCATCAGAACCAGACATGGCAGGGATATTGGAATTATCAGACCAGGAATTTAAAATAACTGTGATTAATATGCTAAAGGCTCTAATGTATCGATAAAGTAAACAGCACAAAAGGACAGATGGGCAATGTAAGCAAAGAGGAGGAAATCCTAAGAACCCAAAAGAAATGTTAGAGATAAACACTGTCAAAGAAATGAAGAGTGCCTTTGGTGGGCTTAATAGTAGACTGAACACACTGAGAAAGGAATCTGAGCTTGAGGATTTATCAATAGAATTCTCAAAAACTGAAATGATAGTAAAGACCGGAAAAAAAAAAAAAAGAATTGCAAACCCTAACGGACAACTACAAAAGCTGTTATGTAAAAGGAATACCAGAAGGGGAAGAAAGAAAGGAAGAGAAGCAATATTTAAAACAATAATGACTGAGAATTCCCTCAAGTTAATGGACAGCAAATCATAAATCCAGGAAGCTCCAGACAATATTTGCAAAAAGCCCAAAACAAACAAAAATAACAAAAAGTACTCCACACCTGGCCATCTCATTTTCAAACTACAGAAAAATCAAAGTTAAAAAAGAAGAAATCCTGAAAGAAGCCAGAGTTTAAAAAACACATGTAGAGGAACAAAGGATTATACCCAAATTCTCCTCATAAACCATTTAAGCAAGAGAGTGGGATGAAAATGTTAAAGAATTGAGAGGAAAAAAAAAAAAAAGCCACCAACCTAAAATTCTGTACCCTGTGAAATTTTTCTTCAAGTGTGAAGGAGAAATAAAGACTTTTCAGACAAAAATTGAGGTAATTTGTTACCAATAGACCTACCTTGCAAGAAATGTTAAAGTTCTTTAGAGAGAAAAAAAATAATCTAGGTCAGAACCTCAGATCTACATAAAGTAATGAAAAGCATCAATGAAGGAATAAATGAGAGAAAATAAAAACTTATTGTTATTAATTGCTCTAACAGATAACAGTCTGCTGCAGTACCAACACGTATTTGATTATATATGCTTATGTATATATCTCGTGTGTGTACCTACTTATGTGTGCTTAGATATAAGTGAAGTAACAGCAATGGTACAAGGACTAAGAGGGAGGAATTAGGATTATTTTGTAATTAAAAAGTATTCACACTACTCAAAGTTATTTAAAAGTAAACTTAGGTTAGCTTTAATATGTATTGCAAACTCTAAGGGTGACCACTTAAAAAAAGAAGTATAGTTGACATGCGAAGAAGGCAGAGAAAATGGAATCATAAAATGCACAATTAAAACCACAAAAAGTGGGGCACCTTGGTGGTTCAGTCCACTGGGCATGTGCCTTCAGCTCAGATCATGATCCCAGGATTCTGGGATGGAGCCCCACATCAGGCTCCCTGCTGAGTGGGAAGCGTGCTTCTTCCTCTCCCGCTCCCCCTGCTTGTGCTCAATCTCTGTCAAATAAATAAAATCTTTTTTTTAAACATTTTATTTATTTATTTGACAGAGACAAAACGAGAGAAGGAACACAAGCAGGGGGAGTGGGAGAGGGAGAAGCAGGCTTCCTGCAGAGCAGGGAGCCCGATGCAGGGCTGGATCCCAGGACCCTGGGATCATGACCTGAGCCGAAGACAGACGCTTAACGACTAAGCCACCCAGGTGCCCCTAAATAAATAAAATCTTTAAAAAAATAAAACACAGAAAGCAGAAAAAGAATGCAAGACAAAAACAGAAAAAAAGAACAAGGGCAACAAATAGAAAACAGTAGTGAATATGGTAGATATTAACCCAACTATATTAATACCCACTTTGAACATCAATGCTCTAAATGCAATTACAAAACAGATTGTCAAAGTGGATCATAAAAAAACAAAACAAGATACAACTATATGTTGTCTACAAGAAATCCTCAACTATAAAGACACATAGAGATTAAAAGTAAAGAAAAATATACCACTCTAACACTAATCAGATTTAGTCATCCAAGAACTTATGCCTTATCTCTATCTAGATTTCTAATTGACATCTTGAACTCAGTATGTCAAAAACCAAACTACTGAATTCTACAACAACAACAAAAACCTCACCCACCCATAGTCAAACCTGTCCTTCCTACAGCGTTCTGCTTCTCAATCCATGGCAAGTACATTATTGCTGTTGTTCAGACCAAAATCTTGAAGCCATTCTTGACTCCTTTTTCTCACATTTTATAACCAATGGACATGCTTGCTATCTCTGTATATTCTTACAAAGACTTATTCATAAATGCTTATAGCAGCCTTAATTTTGGAGCCCCCAACTGGAAACACCTTAAATGCTCATCAACAGGTGAATGGATAACAAATTGTGATATATTAGTATAATATTATACTACTTGTCAGTAAAAAGAATAAACTACTAACACACAGAACAACACAGATAAATCTCAAAATAACTATGCTGAGGGAAAGACAGGCAGACATAAAAGACTATTTATTACATTCACTTATTTAACTTTAGAAAATCCATACTAATCTATGGTACCAATAAGCCGATCAGTAGTTGTCTGGACACAGAGGTGGGTCATTGGTAGGGGCTGGAGGGAGAGATTACAAAGGGGGACAAGAAAACTTTGGGCGTGATGAATATGTACACTATCTTGATTATGATGATGGTTTCGCAGTGCACGTATATGTCAAAAACATATTAAATTATATATACTTTAGGTATGTGCAGCTTATGGCATGTTGGTTATAGCTCAATAAAGCTGTTAAAAACATTATTGTAATTAAAAAAATACGCCTTGTTTTTAAAAAATGAGATTGTCTTCTTCCATATGGGAAGGTATTTATTAAAGTAATTCACAATTGAAATAATTATGGATATGTTGCCAAGAATGCATTACCATTAAAACTGCTGAAATTGTCATGATCCCAAATTTGATATTTTGTTGATTTCTTCTTCAGAACACAATTTTCATTCAAAGAAAAGAGGATACGAAAATTACAAGATTAAAACAATTTTAGAAGGAAAACTATTCTTTGAAACTATGGTTTTTATATAATTTTTTTTAAAGATTTTATTTATTTATTTGACAGAGAGAGAGAGAGACACAGCGAAAGAGGGAACACAAGCAGAGGGAGTGGGAGAGGGAGAAGCAGGCTTCCCGCGGAGCAGGGAGCCCGATGCGGGGCTCGATCCCAGGACCCTGGGATCATGACCTGAGCCAAAGGCAGACGCTTAACAACTGAGCCACTCAGGCGCCCCTTTATATAATTTTTTAAAGTAAATAACTTTAAAATAACTTCCTTTTCCTGAAAAATGCCAGAAAAGACAATCTGCAAAAAAGATAGAAATGACCAACCTCCAACTGCAAAACACCTAGAAGTTCTGGCTAAAAACTACCTGCATCCTTTAAAACACAAGGCAAATTTGTGAGGAAATAGGTAGAGCTTTGCATACCGAAAATGCCTGGAGAAAGAATTGAAAACCAAAGTGGTAACTTTTCAAACTGAAACTACGCCTACAGGGTTGTGTGTGCTCGTCCCCATTTTTAAGAGTCTGAATTCTAATGCCTACGTTGCGGACAGAAAATATGGCCTGGGCTTGCAAGGAGCAAGAAATTGTAAGAACCTCGTATAACATCAGGACACCCAAAAGACTATAATCCCACTAGCAGTTAGAAAATAATAATCTACCCAATGACACAAGACGACCGCAAGAAACTATGGCTATCTCCAACTAGACTCTGGAGGAGAAAAATAATCTCCCTTGAGAATTCCTCATTATGGGGCAATAACACCCATGGGTTGGGGATTTGAAATTACAATCTTCATGGGGTCTGGGAATCTTAGAATGAAAAAGTAACATTAAAAATTAACAGAAAGTCAGTAATAAACTTGGGATCCCCGGCAAAAGCAAACTCAAAACTCCTCTAGATGGACAGGCCTTCATACAGGACTTCTCACAGATGAAGCTGTGCTTATGATGAAGTCACAATCCAGAATTAGAGAACGCAGAACAATCCATGTGAACAAGAGACCGGAGACCCAGCAGCATTCCTAGGATCACCACTCTCATAAAATCCAGATAGAACTGTGATAGAAACTAGGAAATGAGTATGTTGAAGTTGACCAAAAACATAATAGAAAGACTCAAAAACATAAAAAATGACATATTAAGACAGAGCAACTTTGAAAAAGAGCCAAATGGAAGTTGCACAAATTAAAAAAAATAAAAAAAGGAAACCCTATTGAAATGTAAAACAAGATGAATGGGTTTACCTTAGATGTGACCCAGCTCAAGAGAACATGGGCAGTGACAGATACAGCTGAAGATATTACTCTTACTCGGCACAAAAAATAGATAAAAAATAGGAGACCTAGAGACAGAATGAGAAACTCCAAAATATGTCCTATGTTATTTTAAAAACAAGAGAATAGAGATAATGTCAGAGAGGCAATAATAAGATATAGAATTTTCCAGGATTTATGAAAAGACATGAATCATAAGATTCCAAGATGTTTAATCCCAAGCAGGATACATATAAATAAATCCACCCCAGGCATACTGCAGTGAAATCGCCAAAGACCAGAGGGAAAGAGACTTAAAAACCACCCAAGAAGGACAGACGGATGATTACACAGATACAATTAAAATCCAGAAAGACAAAATACCTTCCAAGTTCTAAGACAAAATAAATCATAATAAAAGTCAAGGATGCTACATATAGTTGGAATCTTAGAAGAATGAGGTAGTTGAGTTGAGCAAACATTCAAGTTATTGAAATTATCCCTTTAGGTTTATATTTTGGCTAAATAATAAATGCAACCCTTTACAAAATACATCATACCCATTCCTGAGTCCATATTCAAAGCATAATTACTATAACTTTTTCTTGAAGTCTAGAGTAGTGTGACCTAATTAAAAAATGAAAACAAAAACAAGCAGAAGTAGGGGAGCTTTTGGTTCAAGATAACAAACCTGGTAGATAAGTTGACTATTTTCTCAAAAATCCCCGTGAAATGTCCGTAAAGATGTATAAAAGAGAATATATTCATCACAGTGCTGAGAGGGTGGGGAATCCCATCGGCATACCAGAGAAATCACAAATTACCAGAAGAGAGATAACATATGGGAATCTTAATTCCAGTTAGGCAGAGTGGAAGAAGCTGAGGGCCAGGAGAAGACCAAGCAGATGTGGAAAGCTTTCCTCTTGACTGTTAGTGCAGATGTGGCTGATTTAGAAAGCAGGAATGGGAGGCAGAATCAACACTCCTCTAACAGGGCAGTCTGGAAACAGCTGGGCCAGATCACCTCTGCACCCACCTCTCCTCCACGCCTGCAGAAACCTGGGAGCAAGACTGTTTGCACTGGCTCTCAACCAGAGATGAGTTGACTACAGACATTGTATCATCCCCAGGGGTGTGCTAGTGGAGAGGTCATCCCCAGGGGTAAAATTCCTCTCTGTTTGATATTTAGGGTGGGGAGAAGCTGTATCTTGTTGCTTTCTCCCTCACAGCAAGTCAGTTAAAGCCAAGAGGCAGGTTTTCAGAAGGAAAGTCAATTTGTTGAAATCACTGATAGGTGTAAGTGGTAATGTGGTGAAACTCGTTGTTTCTTAATACAGGAAAAATAATTAGAGGCTCCATAAGATGGGGCGGGGGGGAAAGCCCAGCTAAAACAAGAAAATCATGATCTATATCCAAGGCAAACTTAACTGTGAAATGATTTTGAGCATTTAGTGAAGTAGGAAAGAATCCATTCAATACCGACTTTGGTTCTCCTTTGAGCAGTACAAGTTCTATAACAATCCATCCCTTTCTTTATAGTCTATTAATAATAGCAAATATTTATTGTTTTTCAATTTTAAAAATAAACCTGTCAAGGCACAGAACACTAAATAATACAGAGCACGGTGCCTGGCTGGCTCAGTTGGAGGAGCCTGCGACTTTTGATCTTGGGCATGAGTTCGAGCCCCACCTTAGGAGTAGGGATTACTTAAACAAATGAGAATTTTAAATAAATGAATGAATGAGTAAAAAAATCAGAGCAAAATGCAGGTTTGTAAACATTAGCAATGTAAAAAGATACAGCTAAGAGACATAAAGATCTGGAAAGGCAGGATAAAATATAAGAGAACAAGCAAATTGAAGTTAAAAGATTGAGAAGTAGAAGTTTCAGAGATTATTATGTTAAGTTATAAAGGAAATTTAATAGAATATTCAGTACAGCAAATATAACAAAAACATCATGAAGAGGGAAAGGTAGGAGAAACTAGCTAAACTCTTCCTATTTTATAAAGGAATTTAATGCCTAAAGCTGACATATCAAGAAATAGAGCCTTTATAAACCTATTATTAAATAAATCAAATAATCCCCGGAATGATTTTATGTCATCTCTAGAGAGAGCAGGAATTTTTACTCTCTATATATTTGTGGTTTTTTATTCCATGCATTTATTCTCTTTGCAATTAAATATATGTATCCAATAATAAACAAACATACCTTTAGACAAAAGTAGAGATTATTCTATTCCTCTCACTATGCTCAAAGTTAATTCCCTTTTCCTGCTCAGAAATGTTGGGGGCGTGATTAATGTTCATAAAGTTTATATCTTCAGTGTAAACAATCCTGGAAAGTGCACTGTAGGCAAACCAGTTCCAACTGATTGGCTTTTAGGTATGCTTCTAGATATTTTTCATATTTCATATCCAGCCACATGGTAAAATGTTTGGAAAAAAATTTCAAATTTGAGAATTATGACATATTCCTTTTAAGACAAAATAACACTTGAAGATATAACTATAATTGATCAGATAGAAAAAGTTGTAAAAGTATTATTTTAATTTTAAAAAGCACAGAAGCATAAAATTCTGCATCTTTCACTTACTGTGTGCCCATAAGTGGTTTACCACTGAATCAGTTTTCTCAAAATCCTATAGATGAGCCTAATGATATCTGTAAAGGTTGTTGGCAAAATTAAATGATTTCAATGAAATTACTAGCCCTTTGTAGATGTTCAAAACTACTAGATTATTAGTGGCCATGTCTATATCATACCTGTCTATATACAAAAGAACACTCTCAAAAGAATACAATGGAGAGACCACAGATTTTTTTAAACAGAGATTTGAGTTCAGAGACTTGGTTCTGCTATCCTGTGAGTGTGTGACTTCAGACAGGTAACAGACTTTCCACTTCTCACGTTCTACATTTGAATGTGGCTGGTGGTGTTCTAGCTCAGTGATAACTGCAGAGGATATCAAGGTTTATGGGCTGGCTGCTTTCACTTACATAGATGATCCCAAACAAAGGAGATGTTGTAGTGGGGATTTCTTTTTTCTGTCTTTTTACTGTCTGTAGTGGACATCTGTCACATAAAATAGATGAATCTGAACGCTTTTATATGTTTGGGGAATGAATGCCCTGCTTCTTCAGCCTTGGCTGAGATCCAAGAGCACAAGGAGCTGAATGTGTTGGATACTTATTTCCCCAGGCTCCTCCTCCCTTGCCCCCAGGGTGAAGCATGTAACCTTGACTCTGCCAATCAAAGCAGCAGACTTAGATTCCGAACTGGGACACAGGAGAGCAAAGGTCTGGGAAGTTCACATTCTCTCTCCCTGACAATGCCTATAGTAGCAAAGACTGTAAGAAAGCTCAAATTCCTGATGCAGAAGCAGCTGCACTGCAAACTGTCACTTCTGGTGATCAGAGGGAATATGAACAGCCACCCACTCACGAAGGGCTTCGGAGCCCTTCCCGTAACTTTGTGAGCTCACCAATATCTCCTTGCTTACAACTAAGAACCTGACTGGTATGCTGTGCAGTGTCATTTCCTAATATTATTGGTATCTCTCCCAGCCTCCTAAATCCTGCCCAACCCCAATCTATGTACAGATGTCCAGAAGAAATATGATTCTCTGGGACAAGAATGTGCAACTGTGATTGTAGACTTGTGATTAGGATCACTAGCAGTCACGGGGAATTGGAGAGGTACAGAAAGGCCAGAGTCTGGTGAACGATGCAGAAGCTAGAAAAGAGGGTCTTCAGAAATTACAGAAAAATGGACCCTGCTAAAGTTCAGGAAAGGAGTTAACATCATTCAGGGACTGTCCTTCCTCTTCTGAGGAAGGAATTAGTGTGTTTTGGGTTGTGCACAGGATAGTTATGTTAGGTGGGACTATGACCCCCTTATTGTCTTTTCTTGGAGATTAAGTGTGGTTTAAGGAGGTGGGTACAGGTGCCAACATGAGGACGGTTGGACTTGTGATTAATTTTATGTGTCAGCTTGACTGGGGGAGGGGATACCCAGATAGGTAGGAAACCATTTCTGGGTGTGTCTGTGAGGGTGTTTCTGGAAGAGATTAGCATTTCAATCACCAGCCTGAGTGAAGAAGAGCACCTTCACCAATGCAGGTGCACACGATCCACTCCCCTGAGAGCCTGAATAGAACAAGAAGGCAGAGGAAGAGAGAATTTGCTCTCTGCCTAAACTGGGACAGCCATCATCTTCTCAGGCCCTTGGACAGGTGTCTAGTTCCAGGCCTTCAGATTTGGACTGAATTATACCACGGTCTTCCCCCGTTCCCCAGCTTGCAGACAGCAACTGAGGGCCTACTCAGCCTCCATAGTCACATAAGCCAACTCCTATAGTAAGTCTCCATATATATGTATGTATGCGTGTGGGTGGGTGTGCATGCACACAGGTGTGTATATGTGTGTATACACGGGTGTATGTGTGCACGTGCATGTACACAAGTGTACATGTGTATGTACACAAGTGTACGTGTGTGTGTGTGTGTGTGTGTAGATCTATATTTCTCTAGAGAACCCTAATACAGAGGACTAAGAAAATCTTTACTAACTAAAAGATTAATTCCACAAAGGCTTAATCGACACACTGATTGCAACTGAAGAGAAGCCTCTGGAGGTTTACTACTAGGCTTTACTCCATTGCTGGTCTTTCAAGAGTTTTATCTGATGTAGCTGAGACATTGAAGGCCTGCTGGTGAAACTTCCGGATGACACACAGAAGGGAGCTAAGATCACTATAGCCATAATGCTTATAAACCAGTCAGTACCCATGGCATCCAGCTATACACTGGGTTAAGCAAGTAGATTGCCCCAATGGGCTATGCTAACAGAGTTCAGAGGTTGTAATTTTATAATAGCTTTTTCAATGCTTCATCACTGTATTGGGACTAATATGAGCATCCGCCAGGTTTATATAAAGTGATTAGAATAGGGCTTGGTGCACAGTGTTTGATAAATGCTATCTACTAAATTTTTATTGTTATTAGACCTAGCTAACAAAGACCTGGCTTTACATTCCCAAATGTAGGTGGCTGTAAAAGATCATAATAAATTTTGTAGGTACCACAGATGCAGTTCCCTAACCACAGAATCATTCAGCCTGAAGGGGAGGTGGCATTCCGATAGGGAATCACTATGGGGCAGAGGACTCGGCGAGAATGGTTCCAGCAACAAAACCTGCCAAGAGACACACATGTCATGTAGAAGCTCATATTGCTCCATGCACCTGGTGAGTGTTTAATAAGTATCTGTTGACTGAATAAACAAGTCCACATTAGTTGAATAGCTTAGAGTACACAAGCCATGAGAAAGAACATTGAGAAACACAAGAGGCATGGCGTATGTGTGTATTAGGCAGACTAGAGTGAGCTTGTCTTGACTGGAGCAGATGTAAAGTACTGGAAAGTAGAGAAAGTAAGTGGGATAGAGAAAATAGAGGAATCAAAATAATGCACCAACTAGAATTTTTTAAAAAATTGAAGGAAAAAAAATGCATGATCATGAATACCAAACAAATGAGTTTGGACTTGAATCTTGGGTCTTAAAAGAAGGGGAGGGAATGAAGAGGGAGGTATTAGGAAGATTTTAGCGAATCGTAGGGCAACTTGGTAAAGGAGTCACCGAAGTAAGAGAGGTTGGGACCATGCTCTTGAAGTAATTCTAAAGCAGGATAAGGACACTGATGTGTTGACAGAGAGTCCAGATATAAAATACCTCATTACTTTAGGGGCGCCTGGGTGGCTCAGATGGTTAAGCGTCTGCCTTCGGCTTGGGTCGTGATCCCAGGGTCCTGGGATCGAGCCCCACATTGGGCTCCTGGCTCGGTGGGGAGCCTGCTTCTCCCTCTCCCTCTGCCTCTCCCCCTGCTCATGCTCTCTCTCTCTCTCTCTAGTGAATAAATCTTAAAAAAAAAATAAAATACCTCATTACTTTAAACATTAAATGATGACTCAATTTCCATTATTTGATTTCAAACCAGAGTGTCATTCATATGTATTATCATTTCTGAGTGCTTATAAAGTCAAAAGTATAAACTTTTCATGGTTTCAGATACAAAAACTCCATATATTTGAGAAATTAAACCACTGAATAAGTAGTCAGCCTTGACCAAGAAAAACATGTATTGTGTTAGAGTCTAGAGGTAAAATTTTCAAGGACCAAAAGGTTTGTTTCCAGCTTGCAATCTAAACTACTTAAGTGGGAAGAAGTTTTCTATAATATGCTTGTCTGTAACACCCAGAAAGGTGATGTCAAATGACATGTTTATTATAGATTTATGTTATGAAGATTGTTTAAAATTTTAAATATTTTAAAACCATGCCAATAAAATAGCAGTTCAAATTTTTCATTCCATGTAAGTGCTTCTAAAACATGAACTGTGCATTTTTCCTAGAATTCAAACCCATTATCTATTGAATTTGACTTAGACCAAAACCCTTGGATTCATCATTAATTTCTCAATTTATTGCACATCCAACCCATCTGCAGAAGGATTCTACTTTCAAAATATATCCCAAATCCTGACACTTCTCACCACCTCCTCTGTCAACACCTCATCTGAGCTACCACTGTCTCACTAGTTGCAAAAGCCTTCTAACTGATCGGCCTGCTCCCATACTATCCCATTTTAATCAATTTTCAGAAGAACAGCTAGAGCAATTGTGATTTAAAAAAAAAAAAAAAAGACACTTTTCCCCTAAATACCCCGCATTCCGTTCTTCAGGCAAGCCAAACACAAACATGACTCTGGGCCTTTACACTTGCCAATCCCACTATCTGAAATTTTCTTGCCCCAGATGTCCAAATGGTTTACTACCCCCAACTTCCTCTAAATATTTAGTCTGATATAGGCTTTTTGGTGACGAACATGATAAAATGGACCCATCCCCTCAAAATTCCTTCTGCCCCTTCTCCACTCTTCTCCACAGCAGTATATATCCCACATACATACCAGATACCGTACTCATTTTGCTTGTCTGGAATAAAGTTCCAAGTGGGCAGAGATTTTTATCTTTTACTCACTGCTATATCTTCAGTGCTTACCATATTGTAAGCATCCAATAAACATAGGCTGAATCAATGAATTAGTGAGTATTAATTTCAGTATAATTCAGTATTTTATCAGTTGTTCAGGAGGATAGATCAGGAACAGCAAGGAAAGATCAGGACCTTTAAATGCCACTGATACTGTTGAAATCATGAAGATAACATCCTGGCTTGAGAACATATGCTTAGGAATCAGATGGGTGGCAACACCACCTCCACCACCTTCTGGCCATATTGTGGAGGAAATGTTACTCAATCTCCCTGTATTATGTATCACATACAGGAAAATATGTGATAGCTCTTAGATTATCAATTGTGTTGAATGCAGTATGCTTATCAAGTGTTTAACATAGTGTGTGGCACATAGAGATTTGTAACCATGATTACATATCATTATAACCACATGATTAGTACAGTAAGAAAATAGATAGATTAATCCTTTGGGTTTCTTTGTCTTTGTTTATGTACTTCACCCAGTCAGCCCAAATACACCTGAACTGAATGTATGAGGCACTAAACTTTCAGTTTACACTTTTAAAATAAATGATAATAGAACTGTTCTATATTTTTATTATGGTAGTGGTTACATTACTGGATGCATTTGTCAAAACTCAGACTATACAAAGAAAAGGGTAAGTTTCACTGCAAGTTTTGACATTTCAAAATAAAAAGGGAAATATTAGTGCAAATGTGTGAAGCTAATCCTAATAGTTAGAATTACTTGTCTCCCCACAATGAGGAGCAAAAACCATAAGGGAAAAACCTAATGACCTCAGAATTTGGGAATGTCCCCCTCAGTGCATAGAAGATACAAAATGGCTATGCTTGCCTCATCCCAGGTACAAACAGCTATTTCAAAACAAAACATGTGCTAGCATTGCAAAGCAATGGACTACCTCTCTCATCTCTTAGACTAGGGATAGGTGGCAGTTACAAGCCTTGATCCAAATATATCAAACACATGTATAATCTTACAGTCCCCAAATGCTTTGGAAGCAAATGTAAATTCATCTGAAAATAGTTCTCAAATGTAATGTCACTCAAACGTTCATGGTTATATGCTAAAGAAACACATCCAAATTTTTACTATTCCTTTAATGAATTAACTAGTGACCCCACAGTTCGGAAGAACTTTTAGACTTTAATAGTACTGACAAGCTTAATGAAATTTACACAAATATGTATGAATGAGAACAGGAAAAAAGTGTTTATATATGTTTATAGTTCAAATGACTCAGTTTCCTCAAACATGAAAGCAGCTAGAGTTTCTGATGTGGCCAAACACAATGTGGTCAACAGGGAGAAGAGAAACCAAATCTTTATTTTTAAAAGCGATTAATATTTCAAGGTATACTTCCATTTAACTCACTTATTAACTTTCCCTAAATATTGGCATGCTGACTGGCTGCCATATTAGCAACAAACAATAGAAAATTATTGGCTTAAAGCACATAATCAAACTTTTGTAGAAAATTTCTCACTAGTACGTACTAGTATGTACCTTAAAAGAAAGGAAAACCAACAAGTTTCTAATCCCTGTTTAAGGACTCAAGCCAAGATTACTCAGATTTAGCTAGATGTGCTAAAAAAAAAAAAAAAAAAAAGGCAGAAACAGGGCCCATTTGAATTGAATTTGAACAGCTGTCTGTGGTGTCTAGACCATAAATGATACTGTCTTTCAAAAACAAAATGCTAAATGGTTAAGTATTGCCAGGGCCTAAGAAAGAAGCACAAAGTGAACTCCTTTCTTTGTAAGCTATTAGTTCCCCAGATATTTCTAAACACCTGTTTTAAGGAAATATTTTCTGTTTAAATGGTGAAAAGATTCAAATCAAGAAATAAGGTCACTATAACATGAGCTTGAATTCCTCCACTAATATGTGTAGGAGGGTAATTGGCAAGGGTTGAATTTTTTCTTTCTAGAGAAAGTAGTCCAAATGCAATTTAATAAAAGACAGATGGCATATTGGAGAGAGTTGATGGTTAGAATCATGGAAGATGTGTAGTTCGTGTTTTTTGTGAAATCTGTTTATAAACACCAGGTCAAGTATAATTTTTGTATTTCAAACCACTGAGATTAATACAAAGCAGAGGAGCTGATGGGCAATCCTGCTCCTTGTGATGAAAAACTCCATTTTAGGCACTGATCAACTCCACTGGCAGTGGCATAAAGAGCTTCCAGACAAGCCAGAATCTGCTATGGCATGGTGATGATTTAAAATGGTTTCAAAGCAGAGATGACACATGAATATGAATGTAGTAGGGTCCTCACAGCTCCCACAGGATCTTATTCTATGCATCCAGAACAGTCACCTAAAGCTTGAGTATTGTGCACATTTCTGGTTTCTACCAATTACAAGAGGCATGGTCAATTTGCACAATGTTCAAAGCAAACCAATACAGATAATTAAAGAGGTGGAAGACAAGGTCTATGGGCAGAGGTAAAAGAAACTGGAACAACCTTATTTATTTCCCCCATGGCAGAGATTTTGCACCCTGTTTTATTTACATCACTCAGAGAGGTGAGTACAATACGTCAGGTGAAGTGAGCCCTCACTAAAAATCTGTTGGTTGGCCAAAGGGGAAAAGAGTGAGAAAATTGGATATGGTAACAGTCTTCAGATAAGTGAAGGGTTGTTATTTCATTATTTTTATTTATTTATTTATTTATTTTTAGAAACAGAAAGAGAGAGCAGGGGAGGGGCAGAGGGAGAGGGAGAGGGAGAGAGAATCTTAAGCAGGCTCCACACCCAGCACAGGGGGCCCAATGCTGGTCTCTTATCCCACGACCCTGAGATCATGACCTGAGCCAAAATCAAGAGTTCGACACTTAACTGACTAAGCCACCCAGGCCACCCCAAGGGTTGTTATTTTTAAAAATGGTAACTAGCTGTCTGTCTCCACCCAGTAGATAAAGCAAAAGCTAATCAGGATAGGTTAGGGTTCATCTATCGGGTCACCAACTTGTTCCAATTTGCCTAGGACTTTCCCCAGGTCTAGCAATGAAACTCCCACCTGGAGAAACTCATGACTCCTGGGCAAACCAGGGCAGTGGGTCATTCTGATATTGTGGATGCTTAAGACAGGAGACATTCTTATCAGACTGGGAGGAGTGAGATAAATCCCACCTGAACGGAAGAGGAAAACTATGTGTCCTTTCATGGGGCTTTCCAGTCATAGGCTTCTACCAGTGTTACAATCACTACAGCTTCTAATTATCAGGGGCAATAATGACAGTGATAAAATAGTAATGATTTTATTTTCTACCTGTCAAAGTGAGTTTATGCTAACATTAGCTTACCGAAACCCCATTAAATGTGTTTTAATCCTGAGCAGAAGAGCTAAGCACATCCCCCAAAGTCATAAGGACATAAATGTTAACCACTAAAATGGAGTATAACGATTACTTGTAGTTGCATAACAAGCCAGTCTATGCTCGTTCATGCTTGAGGTTGATCAGGCCAAATAAAACACAGCTGAGTGGTTAACAGGTCTGGGTATGCAGGTCTGGGTATGAGGGCTTTTTACTGATAAAACAGCCCTGGACAAAGTACAAACCTCTCTAAGCATCTGTTTCTTCATCTATAAAATGGAGATAATGTCACTACCTGCTCGTAAGAAGTTTATAAGACTTTCTTCAGTGAGCCTTACTGCAAAGCGATAGCATAATGGAAAGCAGGTCTATGAAACAAGACCATTATTGGGTTCGGGAACTGAGGTCTCCGGGTGTAACATGTAACATTTTAAATAATTTCTATGTGCCAGAAACTTTCCCAGCACTTATCACGCACTACACATTGAATATAATAACTCTGAGGATTATTATTCTCATCCTTATTTTATAAATTTGGGAACCGAAGTACAGAAAGTTTAAGTATTTTGCCCCAGACTATCTATGCAGAAAGCAGCAGAGTTCATATCCAAACCTAGGCAATGTAATCCCATCAGTTGTACTCAAACACCATACTGTCCCTGGTTTACTTTCAGATGACCCAGGGAGGTATGTGTGGACTGAACACCATTTTAAAAAAGACATAAATACAACTTCTCAGTAAAATTTTTCGTAACTTTTAGTGGCAGTGAAGTCAAGGACAAATGCTCTGACAAGGACTTAAAATATCTTGCTGATTGTAAGAATGAAATATTCAGACCTTCAGACACAATTCAAGGTGATAAATTCATAGTATATCTAGTCCAGTTTCTATCTAATCCGAAACTCATTTCTATTAGCACCATGTGCTGTATACTCTATGTGCTAAATAACCATGTGATAACTTTGAATATTCCAGGTTCAGTTACTCACTAGTTCATGAAACAAGCTACTCTTAATGATAGGTCAGCTTTAGGAGTTAGAAAGATTTTTATGATACACATTGATTTGACTTTCGAAAAGGGAGTAGTTTATAATGGACTAAACTTTTCCCAGATAAACTCTCAAAAATATATAAATATAAAAAACACTATTTGGAGGCACTGGAGGGTGACCAAAAACAGACAAAAGTAATGGGAAAAGATTGGAAACTCAAAGAGGAGTACAGAAGGTAAAATTTACCTTTATATGGCTTTTCACTTAAGTTGTCTCCTGCGCATTTGGCACGGAGAGGCTAGAACTCAAGTAGAACGGCATAATTTTATTAATTTGAGGAGCTCAAAGTCTGGTGTTGTCAGAGAGTGTGGAAAGGGAAGGAGAAAAATCTCTGAAATAATCAAACAACAGAAAGGGAATAGAAAGATCTCCATGTATTTACTGGTGAATTCTATCAAACATCAGAGGACACAGTAATAGTAATCCTATACAAACTCCTTCAGAAAAGAAAACACTTCACAACTTGTTTAGGCCATCCTGAATGAAGCCTTATATGAAAACTTCAAGACATTACAAGATAACTGTAGACCAATATCCTTCATCCCTAATATATAGATACAAATATCCTTCACAAAATATTAGTAAATGAAATCCATGAATATATAAAATGGATAATACATCATGAGCAAATAGGATTCATTACAGTAATACAAGGTTGGTTCAACATTCAATATACAGTTACTGTATTTTATTATATCAACAGACTAGACATGAAGAACCATATGATCTGCAATATACAGAGAAAACATTTGACAGAATTCAAAATCCATTCTTAACAAAAACTCTCAGAAACCTTAGATGGAAACTTTCTCAATATGATAAAGGGCCTTTACAGAAAACCTACAGTTAACCTCACAGTTAGCAATGAAATATTAAATGCCTTCTCCCTAAGGTATGGAAAAAAGAATGGAAGCATTATCTGTCCTCACCACTTCTTTTTGACATGAAAGGTCGAAATGTAATAAGTCAAAACAAAAACAAGAACAAAAACCTTGTATTTATTGACAATAAGTATGTACGTAGAAAATCCTAAGAAGTCTACATAACATATACCATACCCCATAATTAAATTTAGCAAGGTCACAGGATACAAGGACTTAAAAAAAAAAAAATCAGTTGCATTTTTCTATTCTAAAAACAATTGGAAGATATAAACTTCATACACTAAAAACAAACATTTCTCAGAGAAATCAGAAAAAATGTATATAAATGCAGAGATAAACCATGTTCATGGATTGCAAAATTCAATACTGGCATGGTGTCAGTTTTCCTAAATTGATCTATACATTCATGCCTATTCAAATAAAAATTCTGATAACCTTTTTAAATAGAAATTTACAAGGTAATTCAAAATTTAAGTGGGAATGCAATGACCTTAAAATATCGAAAATAATTTTCAAGTATAGAACAAAGCTGAAGGACTTATGCTACCCAACCTCAAGAACAGCTACAATAATAAAAATGTTGGTTTTGGGGATAAGATATAAGAGATCTCACTGAAGCAGAATGGAGGGTTTTGAAATAGACTCAGTTACATAGTCAAGTGATTTTCAATAAGAGGTCAAGGTAATTCATGGGGGAAAAGAATCTCAATGGACTACCCATATGGGAAAAAATAAATCTTGACCATCACTTCACAACACAAAAATTAATTTAGATGGACAATAGACATAAAGACAAAAAACTGTAAATCTTCTAGAAGAAAATATTTGATTTTTCATAACATTGTCATAGGCCACTTTTCCTAGAGTAAAATAACCATAAAAGAAAATATGAATACATTAAACCTCGAAGTTAAAAACTACTTATCAAAAGTCACCATCAAGAAAATAGCCAACAACCAAATGAGAGAAAATATTCACAGAACATATCTAGACAAAAGACTCGTCAATAAAAATTGTCAAAGGACTTAGACTCTTCACAAAGGAAGATATATTGACCAACAGGCACATGAAAAAGTATTCAACATAATTTCTCATCAGGGAAATGCATATTAAATGAGCTCCGCTCCTAAATATTAAATTGAATGAGGAGCTATCATTACACACCAACTAAAATGGTTAAATTAGAAAACATGACAGTATCAAATGTTAATGAGAATATGAAACATGAGAATTTTCATACTGTGTATGTGTGTGTGTGTGTATGTGTGTCTGTGTTGGGGGGGCAGGTGGAGGGGCCATAAAATAGAACCAGTTTGGAAAAGTGTCAGTTTCCCATAATGTTAAGCACACATTTGCCTTTGACCCAGCCATCCCCATTCTAGATAATTACCTTAGAGTGAAAGCATGAACATTCAGTACTAGTTTTCTTTGTATGAGTGAACATAATAGTTTTATTTATAAAAGCTCAAAATGGAATTGACTCACGTGTCTATCAACAAAATAAACTATACATGGTATTTTTATGAGTATTACTCTGCAAGAAAAAGGAGTTGTGATAAGCAACAGCATGGATGGATCTCACATCCAATATCCTAAGTGAAAGAAGCCAGTCACAAAGGAATATGTCCTATATGATTCTATATACATGAAGTTCTCCCACAGATAAAGCTATTCTATGAAAAAAAAAAAAAGTCAGAAAAGTGCATGAACTGACTGAAGTGGCACAATGGAGTGCTCTGGGGTGATGGAAAAGTTGTAACCTGATGTGTTATGGGTGATGCATCCATTTATGTATTTGTCAAAACCACAAATATATCTTTTTATTCAATTTCATGGTTTATATTTTTTGACATAAAAAGTTTTTTCCTTTCAGATTTTTCCTTCCTGTAACTTCTTTTTTTCTGGTCCTGAACTTGAAATACCTAAAGCAAAACTACTCCTTCCTTCATATGAACATGGTCCAGTACAATGATGTACCAGACTCAGTGGTCTAGTAATGTGAAGGTAAGTGAGTTTCAACTTGAGAGCTAACTTGGGTCCATTGGCAATGGCTACCTAAAGAAAAACCTGGAGTCTGTGTCCAATCCCTATGAGGGATCTGAGATTAATGGCTTTGAATGTTTAACATTATCTACCAGGCAAGCAGGGAAGTGTGATGAATGGTGGTCCCAGCCCATTCACCATCTTCAACTCTTATATCATCAAATGCCATATTTATGGTCTACAGAATCTGAGATGGTGCCTTTATATGCTCTTGCAATATAACATAAATATCATTAAGTCAACATAAGAGGCATTACCTTTATATGCTCTTGCAATATAACATAATATTAAGTCAACATAAGAGGCATTACCACACGTTGAGTTTTTCTTCACAGTATGTTATAATAGACAAGTTGTAGAGCAAACAGAAGATGAAGTGATATGAAGGCAAGTGATACCTCACTACACATCTCAGATATGAAATTACCAATCACTTCTTTTATTCATTTTTTATGTATAATACATACTATATAAAATGTATACATGTATTATGAACAATAAAAAATGAACACCCATTACCTACTACTCAGCTTAAGAAATCAAACAATATTTTGCTGGTGAAGCCCCTGGGCTCTCCTTCCCATGATATTTCCCTCATTATTCCAAAGTAAACACTGAATTGTGTGTTTACCATCCCTTTGATGTACCTGATAGTCCTACAACATAGTGTGCATCTTAAGCAATATATTGGAGATGTTTCTGCACTTAATTGGTATTATCTTCTATAATTTGCTCTCTTTTACCCAATATTATGTTCTTGAATTGAACTCATGTTGACAGGCTACAGCTAATATTTACTGCCATAAGTTATTCTGTGTTACTGCACCTTATCCCTTCTCCTCAGAGGAATTACTTGTGTTGCTTCCAGTTTGTGAATGCTACAATTAATGCCCCTATAACAGTGAAAATCTGCAAGAGTTTTGAGAGTGTTTTTTAATAATTTTTTATTGTTATGTTAATCACCATACATTACATCATTAGTTTTTGATGTAGTGTTCCATGATTCATTGTTCGTGCATAACACCCAGTGCTCCACGCAGAACGTGCCCTCTTTAATACCCAACACCAGGGTAACCTATCCCCCCAACTCCCTCCCCTCTAGAACCCTCAGTTTGTTTCTCAGAGTCCATCGTCTCTCATGGTTCGTCTAGAAGCTCAATTCCCAGGCCATGAGTCAATAGACATGCAACTTCACAAGACAATACCAAATTGTTTTCCAAAGTGATTGCACCAATTTACACATCCATCTGTTGCATATAAGAGATTAACAAACATGATAATGTCCAATGTCTTAATGTTTGCCAGTCTAGAGGACAGAAGATGTTACTTCATTGTGGTTGTAATTTTGCATTTCATATTACCAATGAGGCGTATATTCATGTATTTGTTGGTCACTTATGTTTCTTCTTGTAAGAAAAGTTTATCTGTGTCTTGCCCACATTTTCTGTTGAGTTGTTTCTTGTATTGACTTATAGGTGATTATCTTTTCTGGACCCAAATCCTTTGTTGGCTTTATGCTTACAAATACGTTCCCCAGATCGTGGTATTTGTCCTTTTTTAATGATACCCTTTGATGAACAGATGTTTTTAATTTAAGCAGAGGTGAATTACGGATCTTTTCCTTTATGGTTTTTCCTTTCTGTGTCTTGTTTAAGAAATATTTCCCTATCGTGAGGTCATAAAACTATTCTGTATTTCCTTCTAAAATTTTTTAGTTTTATTTTTTACATTAATGTATTTAAAACATCTGGAATAAAGTTTTTAGTAGTGTGAAATAGTTTCATTTTTTTTCCATATGGGTAACCAAAACTCCCAGTACAGTTTATTCAAGAGTTCATCTTTCTCCACTGTTCTAGTGTTTCACTCATTACATAACAAATTTCTAGATATAGATGGGTCACTTTCTAATATCTGTACTAATATTACATTTATAAGTTGTTATAGCTTCATAATAACTTTGACAGCTTTAAAGTAAATCATCTCCCATTGTTCAGTGTTGGCTACCCTTGGCTTTTTTCTTCATGTTTTAGATTAATTTGTCAAGGTCTATGAAAAATCCTATTGGCTACTGAATTTTGATTCTACAAATCAATTTGTGTAGATGATTTTAAGTTAAACCCTTCTATATGTTGCTAGTGCACAGAAATGGAATTCATTTTTCTATGGTGATTTCACATATACTAAACTTGGCAACTTTTTCTATTTGTTATTTAGGGTATTAAGCTGCAGCAACACAACTTAAATGACTTGAAGAGATTTTCCAAATTAGCTAATAGAAATTATATGCCTTATATATATATTTAGGTTTGTAATCCATTCAGGACTGATTTTTATGCCCTGTGAGTGCCAAGTATGTTTTTACATAGACATCAGTAAGCCCAGTACCATTTATTAAAAAGTCCATCCTTCCCTAGAGGGAATATCCCTACAGGGATGCCATCCTTATAAATCAAGTTATCTATATGTTTGGGTCTGATTCTCAACTCTATTCCATTCATCTGTCTGTATACTTGGGCCAATGATACACTGTCTTCATTATAGTCTTGACAAAGGAAATCATCTCACTTTGTTCAAGATAATCATTATTTCTGGCTTTTTTGAGTAAATTTGAAAGAATCTAATACTAATTTGAAATTTTTGTAACTCCCAATAAATTTTATAGAATTCCCCTCTTTGGCTCCGAGAACACTTCTCACCTAACATCTGTATTGGATAATAGTGTATGTATATTAGGTTTTTTTGAATATGTTTTCTTCTAATGATATATAATTTTTTGTACTTTCAATTTTTCATTTTCTAAAGTGTGTCTCCATTTAGCCATAGATTTTTAAAATATAGTATGACAATCTTTGTTTTCTTATTGAAGTATTTTGTCTATTTACATTTAACATAATCACTAACATCTTTGAGGTTGCATCTACATTGTTAGACTTTTTATTTGACCTATAACTTCTAGATT
The DNA here is from genome assembly GCF_037043125.1 of Eumetopias jubatus. NCBI lineage: Eukaryota > Metazoa > Chordata > Mammalia > Carnivora > Otariidae > Eumetopias > Eumetopias jubatus. The sequence goes on along the minus strand of NW_028274809.1, from coordinate 166,348,199 downwards.
TCTTTTCTCAGTCTTCCCCTTTTTGATTTTTTCAGATTCAGATATTTATTGAGATAATCATACATTCACATGCAGTTTTGAGAAATGTAAAAATGTAGACGGTCCTATACGTTGTCCAGTTTTCTCTAAAGACAACATACTGAAAAACTATAGCATAAATATCATGACCAGCATATTGACATTGATACAATCCAATTTTATTCAAATTTCCACATTTGTGCTCATTTATGTGTATATTAAGTTTTATACCATTTTATCACCCATGTCAGTTCATATATTCACCATAATCAAGATAATGAATAGTTCCAACACCACAAAGATCATCCATGTTCCTCCCACCTCTATCCTTAATTCCTAGCAACTATTAATCTGCTCTCCATTTCTAAAATTCTGTCATTTTTAAATAAAAGGGCTATCCTTCCTCTATTGCTTCATTTTGCACCTTTGCATGGCTTTATTTCTGGGTTTTCTACTCTGTTCCAATAATCTGTGGATCAGATCCTTCCACCAACATCACAGTCTTTGGCCATGGTAACCATGTAATAAGCCTTAATGTTGGGTAACCCCTCCCCCACACATACACATACTTTATTCTTACTTGAAAAACAAACAAAATTGCTTTACCTATTCTAGGGTCTGTTCCTTTCCATATGAACTTTGGAATAAGTTTGTATCTATACAAAACACTTGATGGAGTTTCAATAGGAACTACACTAAACCTATAGATCAATATGGGAAGAATTGGTATCTTTACTATGTTAAGTCTTCTACTCAATAAACATGATAGGACTCCCCATTTATTTAGATCTTTGAGTTCTTCAGAATTTTGTGATTTTTCAATAAATACTATACTTGCTTTGTTAAGTGTATACCTAAGTATTTCATTTGTAGTGATTGTAAATACTATATTTTTCTATTTCAGTCCCTGCATGTTCAGTGATAGTATATAGAAACAGGATATTTAAAAAAAAAGAATATGAAATTTGCATAGAAATCAATCCTAAGACCTTACTGAACTCACTAGTTCCTGGGGATTTAAATTCCTTGGTATTTCCTGCAAAGACAATCATGGCATCTGTAAAGAAAGATAGTTTGATTCTTTTTTTCTAATCTGTATGCTTTTTATTTTTCTCTTGACTTGTTCTAGTTTAATAAGAATGGCAAGAGCAGACATCCTTGTCTTATTTCCACTCCTGGGGAGGCAGGGAGAGACTAAACCTTTCATCGGTAAGAATGAGGTTAGCTGTAGGTTTTTTGTAAAGGCTTTTTATCAACTTTGGATAATTCCCTCTGTTCCTGTAAAAAATATTGCCATAATTATGTGATTTTGTCAAATTCATTTTCTGCATCAACTGAAAAATAATTTTTATTCTTTAGCTTGTTGATATAGTTGGAAACCAATCAAGGTGAACCACCATAATTGTAGATTTATTTCTCATTTCGGGTCTGTTAGTTTCTGATTCATGTATTTTAAGGTTCTGTTGTTTGGTACAGAACCATTATGTCTTCCTGATAGATTCTTTTGTCATTATGTCTTTTTCCCTAGTAATTTTCTTTGCTCTAAAGTCTACTTTATATTAACATAGCCACTTCTGTTTAGTTGGGTCATGTTTTCTTTATTCACCCTGCCAATTTTTTTTTAAGATTTTATTTATTTGAGAGAGAGAGAGAGCAGGAACACAAGCAGGGGGAGTGGGAGAGGGAGAAGCAGGCTTCTCGCTGAGCAGGAAGCCCAAAGCAGGGCTTGATCCCAGGACCCTGGGATCATGACCTGAGCCGAAGGCAGACGCCTAACGACTGAGCCACCCAGGCATCCCTGCCAATTTTTTTTTTTTTTTGGTAAATAATCTATATTTAAGCAGTTTGTCTTTCAATAAATTTATAATTCATAAATATTTTTACTTAAGTTGGAAAAGACGCAATCTTATTTAACTTTTCTGTAAATACTGATGATTTTGAGCATCCCTCATATACATATCTTTTCTTTGATTATTTATTGATTTCCTATCTTTTCCTGTTCATAAGCAGGCATTTCTATACATTTTCAAGCAGGGTATCCTGTCATTTTTAGACATTGTATATATCCTTTTGCAATGGATCGGTTAACTTCATTCTTCATTGGATAGAAACCCTTAATATCTGTGTTCATATCCATTGGCTTTTTAATTGTATGGCTTGTACTTTTAAGATCTTATTTAAGTAGTCCTGCACTCCTAAGTTATAAGCATGTTCTCCTACATTACCTTCTATTAACTTTACCATTTGATCTTGCCAGTTAGGTCTTTCATCTGGATGCTGTTAAATCAAAGGACAGATTTATCATCATTTATGTATTTAGACTACTTAGCTTTAAGGGCAATTAGTGATAGGTTAGGGTAATTATTGATAGAAAACAAAAAGACATAGGTGCTAACCTACTATTTTCTGATTCTTGGCCCTTCCACCCCCTTTGACTTCCTGTGGATCACTTGAACATATTTTAGGCTTTCATCTTTATTTTTGGTGCTTTTAAGTGTATTTTGCTTTTGAAGAGGTTGCTCTGGATACTATAATATTCATATGTGACAGTCTGCTGATACCAACATTTTACTACTGTGTGTGAAGTGTGGAAACGTGACTTCCATTTAGGGCTCTGTTTAGTTGCTTTTAAATATCATTATCTTTGGTATCAGATGAAATTAGAATTTTTGGTTTAATGATCAAGTGGAATTTATAAAATCCATGAGAGAAAGGACAGTCTATATTATACATTTCTGTTTTTGTTATTACTTCTTCCTTCATGGTGTTCCAAGGTTTCTTCTTTTAGCCTTTCCTTTCTGTTTGAAGAACTTCCTTTAGCTAATCTTTAAGAGTAGGTCTGTAGCAACAGATTCCTTTAGCTTTCCTTCTGAAAATATATTTCTTTTTCATTCAAGGATAGTTTTACTAGATACAGAATTCTTAATTGACAGTTCTTTTCTTTCAGCACTTGAAAAATGTTGTGGGTCTGGGAGCCAAGCCCAGAGACATTTCTGAAGTCCAGCAGGTGGTGAGACAGCCCCCTCAGGCAGGTATGTGCCAGATATGGGGATCGGGACTGGAGCAACTCAACTGCAACACCCTCAAGACCTGGCCAATCCCATCCTCACTGTACAGATAGAGAAATGGGCTCCAGGAGAAGGGACCTCGACTGGGTCACTATTGATGCTGTGTGGAACTGGGAGGGAGACTGGACCCCTGACTCCATACCTCAATTCCTCCCAGGGCAGCACTCAGGTGCAGAGCCACCTCTAGAATCCAGAGGATCCAGGGTCAGCCCTGACTGGGACAGTCCCTAACTCCCGGTTGGGTGACCTTGGGCAAGTCACTTCTGTTGGAGCCTCCTTTCCCTCCTGGCTTGTGTCTGAAGACGTGGAACTTAGCAGGTATCCAATAAACTGGTTTGGACCCTGGTCTTGAAAGACAAGGAATAATGGATTTCAAACCTTCAGTTAAACTTATTTGTGACAATTTAAATATAAAATATAAAAGAAAAAAAGAGGTCATGACCCTTCATGGTTGCAAATGAGAAATTGGCCATCGTTCAAATTGGTATTATCTTATAGGTAATGCATTGTTTCCTTCTGGCTGTCTTAAAAAAATAATTTTAGTTTTCAAAAGTTGAAGTATGAAATATCTTGGCATAAATTTCTTTGGGATTATACTGTTTGGGATTTGCTCAGCTTCTTGGATCTACAAATTTGTCTTTCACCAAAATTTGAAAACTGTAGCTATTATTTCTTCAAATGCTCTTTCAGTCCCACTGTCTCCTTTTCAGAGATTGCAAGGATACAAATACTGGGTCTTTGTCATTGTCTGGCGGCAGGTCTCTAATTCATCTCAGTGTTGGCATCAATTGATTTTTTTTTTTCAAGTTGTGGATGTTGGGTGGGTTTTTTGTTCTTGCAACGACAGGTAATTTTTTTTATTGTATAATGGACATTTTGTCTAATGCATTAGGAGACTCTGAGTACAGCTTACAGCATTTACTTTAGAAGGTAGTCACCCCATTTAGGTCTAGCATATGGGTCTTGGCCAACTTTTGTGTACTGTAATTCCAACACCAGTTTAATTTTAAGGGCCATTCAGTGTTATTTTGGTTTTCTTGGTTTGTCTGGTGCTAATAGAGTGTGCACTAGGCTCTGGTGGTACTGCCTGATGGAGCAAAAAGGAATTCTATAAATCAGACTGTCAGGTGCCCCCTGGTGGACAAGAGGTATATTGAGATTCCCTTCCCCCTTCCCTCCCTCCCAACCCCCAGTGCCTGCCGGGTGGTAAATTCATTTTTTTATCCCATTTTTTTCTTCTATCACCTTTATACTTTACACACTTTTATGAATCTTTGTTTCCAGTTGCCCTAGAGATTACAAGATTCAAACTTCCCTTATTAATGTCTATAAATTAGTATTTTTATGACATAACCTTAAGATTCTTTCATTGTATTCACGTTCTTGTGACTTCTGTGCTTTTTCATTTTATAATTCTAGATATGTTCTAAACCCCTAATATAGTATTTGTTCTTTTACAGTAATTTGTTTAATTTATCAAATGTTTAAGCTGTTTACTTTTATACACCATTTTTTTTCCTGCCTGAAGAACACCCTTTATTATTTCCTTCAGTGTTCATGTTATTGTGAAGAATTCCCTCAGATTTTGTCTGGAAAATTTTAGTCCACCTTTGTTTTTACAGAATTTTTCCACTAAATATAGACTTCTAGATGGCATTATATTTTCTTTCAGCACGCTATATGTCATTCTACTGTTCTCTGGCTTCCATTACTTCCATTAAGTCATAAGAACGCTGAAGTATTATTTTGCTCCTTTGCACTCAGTGAGAGTTGGTAAAATTATCTCATCAGTCATTTCCAGAAGTAGAAATGTATCATAATTTCAATGATCTTATTTCTATATTAATAGTATCAGTTTTTTATTTCTTGCTTATTTTTTTTTCAATTTCATCTTTTATTTAATGTTATACATAATTGTTTTATAAGGTCTTTCAGATCATTCCAGCATCTAAAGTCCTTGACGGCATAAATATATTATTTTTCCTAACTCTTGTTACTTGTTTCCTCCTGTTTTGGTAATTGAGTTTTTTAAGTTTTAATTTGTAGAAATTTATAGAAGTCTGGGTCTACAAAGCTTTCCTGTAAAGAGGCTTGTGTTTGCTTCCATTGGATACCAGATTACCCTTTCTATCTGGAATGATCTTTACTTAGTGTATTAGAGCTTGGGGTTTGTGAATTATACTGGAAATATAAATTTGGACTCCAGAGAATAAATGTAACAAGTTCCCATAATTCTCTTGACAGCCTAAGTAGAGACAAATTTAATTTTTGCTTTGAGCAAGCAGATTTTTTTTAAATGGCTACATATTCACTGAGGATGTAGTCCCTTCAAAAGGCCCAGGATTATGTTAAGGTCTTAAATTCAGCTGATCTCTTTCCAGATCCACATGGTTTCTCCCATTATCTCTCACATCCATTAATATCCAAACTCTAAGCCCCTGATTTTGACATTTTCTTCCAAGACAGCTGAAGCTTCTTCTACCTATCACTCTTGTTTCAGCTAATTTATGCTTACTATATTTGCTTTCCTTCTTTGTGTGCCTTGGGGATTTCTCTTATGACGTAGGCAATAGATGTAAAAGTATTTTTGCTGTTGGTGTTGCTTATCTAGAACCTACATACTTCTCAGTGTGAGGATTTTTTAGAATATGTAATCCATCCATACTGCTAAAAGGAGTCATATATAAAGTACTGAGTAACTTTCTTAACATTCCATTAAATGACACAAGTTTTAACTTGATTCATCTCTTTTTACTGATGCTTCAGAAAAGCAATAAAGGAAAATCCTTCTGTCCTTTAGGTTAAACTTAGAACACTAGGAAAGGAATCCAGCTTCAACTCTTCCAAGTGATACCATAAAGGCCCTAACAAAGTGAGGGGGAACAAAAAGTACCCTAAAAAGATTTTCATGTGAAGAGACTCAATCCTCCTAAATGCCCCCAAACCAGACTATTTCTAGGGCTTCCATCTCAGGTTCTTCAGATGGTGAAACATACACACAGATTACTCCTATCAACTTCATGAGTGAAATTTCTGACTGATGGAATTTCTTTCCCTTTGCTGGCCAAATTGTTCTTTCCTCACTGTTATGATAGGCTCCACATGATGATTAAATATCCATACCATAGCTCATTTAGATACAAATCCTTGGCATTACCAATGACCCTTTAAATATCATTTTTCCCCCATTCCAATTGTCCTTTTTTGTTCCTTTCATAGACCCAATAGTGCACTACCTATAACTACATTTAGTTTAACGTAAGTCACTTCTAAAAACCAACTAAGTTTAGCTAGAATAACTTCTGTAACTGCTTACGAAGTAGACAAAATCAAATGCAAAGCTTTTTGTGTGTCTTTTGCAATGAGAGAGAAGGAAAATACACAAACATCTGTTACAGTTAGAGCAAACTGGAAAACTTCTAGAGATTAACCATATTGGACACCAACTTGGAAAAATATCAGTATGATATGTTTAGAAAAATGAAATCCTGCGTTTCTACCCAGCTTCTTTGAGAAAATGTTTTGCCAATTCAAATATAAATACATGTGGTAATAATCAATGCCTGTGGCTTTTCTAGATTACTATTAAATACTCATTCTAAAAATAATGCATTTAGTTTTATTGGTGTAACTTAAAACTTTTGTTTAAAATTCTAACTTAAAATACAGACCTTTAGATACTTCAAATAAAGAGTATTAGCCAAATATAAAGGAGTAAAGGTAAAGGGGAAGCTGAGATAAAAGAGGAAGAGTAAAAATGTGGAAGAAAAATGAAAAGAAAGAATAAAATGGAGAAAGGAAGTATTGGGGGCAGAGAAGTAGTCTAAAAAAGGTTGGAGGTTTAGAAGCAAACTTTTCTTTTTCTCCTTGCAGTTAGATACGGACATGTGACTGACTCTACCAACAGAATGTGAACTAAAATGATGTATGCTATTTCCAAATTTTAATCTTTCATATTCTCTCTTCCTTAGTCTGACAGCCAGATGCCCAGGACCCAGTGGAAGACTCAAACTCTAGGGTGGCAGAGGCACTAAAAGGAAGAAGTATGGATCCCTGAATGACTGCTTAAAATAGTCTTTCCTTATGGCAAGCTCTTACTAAACTGACACATAAGCAAGAACTAAACTTTTGTTTTGAGGCACTGAGATTTCAGAGATCTTAATTACTCAGGCTTGCCTGCCCAATTAAATTGTTATCTTGAAGTGAGGAATTCTGATAAATACCAAAAAGGCCTGGCATTGGCTTACCAGTTGGAAACCAAGCAGTAAAGAAACAGCTGACATAGGTTCCAAAAAAAAAAAAAAAAAATAGTAACATATTAGATTACACAATGTCAAAATAATAAAACTGTTGCCTGTTTTCCACATGACAACAAAATCTCAAGATCTAAAAGTAACTAGAAAGAATCAGAATGTTGTGAGTTACCTGCTGCTGGCTTCCTTAGGCAAGGTATTACAAGAAAGTGATGCACTTTAAAAAGAATTGGCTTGTTTCAAACAGAAATAGAAGAGAGCATAGAAGTTTAGAAAAGTCTACTGCTACTAAACCTTTAATAAAAGTTTGAGAAAAGCTTCAAGAAAAAAAAAAAAAAGAAGTCCAGTAAGACTTCCCAGTTAAACAAAGTAACTTAACCTTGTAACAAAGGTTGATTAAGGGACCAAACCTCCAAACCATGCTTAATGTCTCAGATAGCCTCAGGTTGCCTCTGTTATGTTCAGGGAGGAATATGGGAGAAAAGCTTTTTTAAAGATTATTTATTTGTTTGACAGAGAGAGAGCACAAGCAGGGGGAGCAGCAGGCAGAGGGAGAGGGAGAAGCAGGCTCCCTGCTGAGGAAGGAACCCAATGTGGACTCGATCCCAGGACCCTAGGATCATCACCTCCAGGATCATGATCTGAGCCGAAGACAGTCACTTAACCCAGTGAGCCACCCAGGCACCCAGAAAATCATTTTAAAAGGAAAAATAAAAGCAAAGATGAGAACCAGTGTGGAAAAGAACTAAGAAAGAGTATGTTTATTGGCACATGAAACTGATTGGAAACAGTAAGAGCAGTAGCCTATTACTTTTTTGAGGGAGTTATACTGACAAAGAAATCACAGACCTGGTCTAAGACATCCCTCAAGCAAGAATGATCTGTGAAAGCTGTGCCTCCTTCAAGGCATACGTCCCAACTTCACTTCAGATGTGGTCAAGGAAGATATGGACAGGCAACCACCTCCCAGAGGATAGAACCAGGGGCCATGAACCAGGGAGTTTCTCCGAGAGAGCAGAACTGGATTAATTGAGGAACTTCCTGTATCTCCAGAATAGGGAATATTTCATAATATCTATCCAGTGATTTTGAGCTGCTATACACCAGTGACTGTATTAACCATTCTATTTCTTAATGCAAGTGTTTATGGTGTCTATTCAGTCTCTGTTACACCAGTGTATGGGAGGGGGGAGGTTGAAAATTTACTACTTTAGCCCATAAATCACCAAACAATGAGGCATTTCATCTCTCACTGAGAATCATCTGAGAGATTCTGCACTTTGAGCAGGATGAATTACTAGATGGGACTTTAGGTTGTCTTGCTTGCAAAAAGCATGTCTTCTGTGCAAGAAAGGAATAGTGAAAAATATACTTGGTGGTTAGAAAGGCAGACTGTGCTGGTATCTTCAGTAAAGTTCATTTTCTTCTGGATGCCCAGAGACTGTTTCCCAGGATCCTTTTTGCACTTAAGTGTGGACACAGGAATCCGTTTGAACTTAACAGGAATAGGACAGAAATTGTACATCTAATTTCCATGACTAGACACTAAAAATCTCCTCACAATCCTCCACACTCGTTCTGTATCAACAAGCTGGATTGAGGATCAGAGGAGGATTCTGAGGCCCTGTGGGAGTGTATAGCCATGAAATGGAAGTAGTTTGGTTCCCAGAATGACCGTATAGAGCACCATTACCAAAATGCGTTGCAAAAAATAAATGCTTATTAGGCTACCCCCACTGAGATTTTGAAGTTGTTATAGCGGCTAATCGACTTCGGCTAAAATGGCTTTCAGGCTGAATACTGAAAATTAGTGTCAACCTTCCATTTTTCTCTCCCTTCTTACATAAGATCACTTAAGCAATAGGTCTACTGTGGTACCTAAATATCTTTCAAATACTCCTCTTTCTCACTGTCCCTACTGCCACTGCCTTCAGGTCCTCATAATCTTGCATCAAAATTATTGATACAGTCTTCTACTCAATCCCCTTACATTCCAGTTCGCTGTCTATACCCTAATTCACCCTGGACACTGCTTCCAGAAAATTTTCTTAAATGAAGATCTCCCTACTCAAAATCCTTCAGCATCTTCTAAATACCTTCAGAGAAATTCCAAATTCCCTATCATGGACTAGAAGGACTTCACAATTTTATCACCATCTACCTCTCTGGCCACATCTCCCCACGCCACTCCACCACATGCTCTCAAATTTCTTCCATACAGAAAAGTATCCTCTAGGTCTTCCAATTAGGTAGCTCCCCTAGGTAACTACCAAGAGCCTGGCTGCCTGCTTAGGGTGTGAACAGAAGGCAGATGCCTGCTCTCACCGTGTTACTCTGAAACACTCAAGCCTTACCCGCTGGTACCCGTATTCCTCAGCTCTTACTCCTCACTCTTCGTCCAGCACCCCAACTTCTCCCTGTTCATTGCTGAATCCTTGGCCCTCTTCTCTGGTCCATTTTCTGTGCATGTCTAACTTGACACTTATATTCAGAATAGGGACTAATCCTATTTTGCCCTCATACTAGTCTGACTCCACTTGACCTCATCCTTCAATTTTACATTCCCACTGACCTCTTTCAGGATAATTCCCTCCCCCAACTAGCCTCTACTCTCTCTGCCACTTCCTAGGACAATCAAGCCACCAGTTTCTCCTATTCCCCACACCCCAGTGGAAGCTTTACCTGGGGTTGAAAACAAGACTAACACAGGCTTCTTTAAACTTCCATTCCAGCATCCATACTTCCTTCATTTAGCGTATGCCCTCCTATTTTGCCTGGAGATTCCAAGTCATCTTTAAATACCAATTCAGATATTACCACCTCTGTAAAATTGTCCTTGATCCTCAAAGTGGAGTTTTACCTTTTCTTTGCCATACTCCCATAGCATCTATCTATAGCCCTATTTTGTTACTAATTTCATTGTATTTTAACATTTTGTTTACTGTTCATCTCTAGAGAGTAAGATCACTGAGGGCAGAAATTTTATTCAGGAATCCCTGATTCCTAGCATAAGGCAAGTGTTTCTTGATCAAACCCATAACATCACTGACACCCAAAGTGTAGCTGAGGAAGAACAAAAACAGTAGGATTCAGCTTGGCAACATGGAGTATTCAAAAACACACTAAGCTGGGTCAAAAGACGTAACTCGATAACTATTTCCAAGAGCAATGAGCAAGACATCTTAAACTCTCTAGAACATGGACTCATTTGATCAATAAGGACTCTACAACTCCAAATTCTAGTTGTCACACAGACATATTTATCCCATATCAGAAGTGGTGGGAGATGGGAGCACATAGAACAGTTTATCATGGACAACACTAGATTCCACACAGAACTTTAGAGCTTGGTAAGGTCTGTGACCACCTTACCTTCTCACACATTAGTAGCAATACTTTTCTAATCAGAATTTTATCAACTATCATCTCTTCTCCCTAGTAAAATAAACTTTTTGATTGCCCTCTGTAAACTATATATATGTACATTTTAATATTTTTTTTATTTGAGACAGAGATAGCAAGAAAGAACATGAGCAGGGAGGAGAGGGAGAAGCAGGCTCCCTGCTGAGCAGGGAGCCCAAAGTGGGGCTGGATCCCAGGACCCCGGGATCATGACCTGAACCGAAGGCAGCCGCTTAACCGACTGAGCTACCCAGGCACCCCTAAACCATATTTTTATGATTTTTGTCTGATTACTGTCCAGCTTCCAAATTAACAAGAGCATCTTCAAAGGTTTTGCCATTTTGCTGATAGTTACCACTGAATATGTAAACAGAAATACATTGGTTTTTAAAATCATTATTTCCAAGTCAGAAGCTAGCCACTTCATGAGAAATATCTTACTCATAGGATAAAATTGCCAGCGATATTTGGCTTGATTTAGCCTAACTTGGATAAGGGGCCAAATCTGTCATAACTGATACTTGCCCAAGCTCGTATCCAGAGAGCGAGGAGCATATGCATGTTATCAAGTCATTGTCTCATTACTCCATCAGTTCTGTGTGTGTGCTGGGCAGCGCTGTGTCTGTCTACTCTGAGCCTGAGAACCAAATCTTAATGCCAATAGTTATCAGGCTTCTGGGGAAATGGCAAAAGCTAGACTGTGGTAAGATTAAGATCCAACTGGCTATGCGAGGATGTTAAGAAAGTTTGGGGAAAAAAATTGGCCTGGTGAACAAGTTGCTTTTATGCTCCTTTAGCATGTTTAGAAGTTTTAATACACATACACAAGTATACCAGTTTTTTTCAGAAAGATCTGACATCTCACAAGCCTACTAGAAAAAAAATTTTTATGTAGTTCTAATTATTGATGACAGTTAGAAATGTATCTCAAAGTTCCCATTATAATTAGATATGTGTCTTGAAGTCCCCTTTAAGTATATAATTCAAATGTGTCTTGAAGTTCTGGGAAAGTAACTTTATCTTATATCCTTTTTATTTTAGGAAAATTTTTAAGATCAAAACAATGTCAGGAATATGTAGAATGGGGATTTTGAATAGTTTTCTTGCTTTCCCAAAGGATCTTCATTATCAGGCGTCTTAGATCCTATTTCCTTGCATATCAGCAGGGAGTTGCAGAAATGACACTAGCAAGACTGTGGGAACAAACACCAAAGTGTGAGCTCTCCATGCATCTTTCTCTATTAAGCCAGAGCCATAGAAGACTGGTAGTTTCTCCTCTTTTTGGCTTCATTTTTTTGTAGGTTAAGATATTTCTCTGAAATTCAAGAAAAGCCAGACACTCCATAAGATTCATCAGTCAGCTAAGCAAATATGCAGTGTCTCAGTGCCTAGGAATATTCAACAAATGTGGTAATTGATTTGGATATTTCAGTGACCCAATTTCCCTTCCTTTTAGTATCAGAGCCAAACTAATGAATACATACATACATTTTGATAGCTTTAAGAACTCTACAGCAGTCTCTAGTCCCTCATTGACCCCTTGAATTCCTGAAAGTAGGTTTTTCAACACAACATAATAATGTATTCAAGGACAGGTGATAAAAGGTAAATAATGCCTGAATACCTTTAGCATGAATAAAATTCTAAAATCTAATCTACCACCAAAACCTCTCAATTCCTGAATTCTCGAGGTCTTTAATAGGGCAGCATATTCTCTGCTATTCTTCCCATTGAGAGCTGCAGTCTAATTCCCCTCTTTTTGAATCTGAGCTGGGCTTAGTATGTTGATTGATCAGTAGAATGCTGCAGATGGGCTGTTTTGGCACTTTGGAGACTAGGTGATCAGAAGCCTTGCATCTTCTTCCCAGACCTCTTAGAACACATGTGGGAACACTAAGCTACCATGTAAGAAGTCAGACTACTTTGAGACCGTCATAATAGAAGATCAAGCCACACGAAGAGGTCCTGGAGACACCACACGGAAAGAGCAAGGGACCAAGAAGCAATCAAATATGTGAGTGAAGAAGCCACCTTATTAAGTGGATTCTCTGGCTCTAAATGCCTCAGCTGATGCCCCAAATGGATCAGAAACAAGCTGGCCCCTGAGCCTTGTTCGGATTCCTAGATCAGAAAATCCTAGGAAAATGAAATGGTTGCTCGAAGAAGTAATCACATGTTGATATAGTTTTGTAGCAATAAATAAAATAGAACAGAATTTGGTACCTTAATTGGGATGTCATTATAAACAAAAACCTAAAACATGCAACACTGGCTTGTGGACCCAGCAGTGAGCAAAAAAAATGCAAAGGGTTCACTGGGCTTGAAGGCCTGTGAGGAAATCATGACCAGAGGCTGGAGAAAAAAGTCCCCTCTATTGTGTTGTGGTAGAAGATTTGGTAACATGAAGCACCCCCATAATTTGCAACAAACAAAAAACCTAATGAACTGAATGACTTATCTAAAGAGATTTCCAGATAAAATGCTGAAAGTGACAATAAGCTCTTTATAGCTGTAGAGGATAATGTTCAAGAGAATTAAAAAGAAAAAAAAAACCTGTTCAGCTTTCAAACAGAATTGAGAAGAAACAAAGGAACCGGGACTCTCTGGATTTAAAAATAAGTGTTTTTCATCCTAGTTTTTCTAATTAACAAAATGCTCTCAAAATAAGGAATGGCCTCCAGGTAAATACTAAAGCTCAGATGCTACCAGTAAAGCATCACCTTAGGGGTAACCATATCAGAATATGGCTAAGAATTACTGAAGGATGTGTATACTAGGGCTTCTAAAAGGTCTTAAGGTCCTGCTTCTCAGATCCTCTCTCCGAGACAAAAGTGCCTCTAAAAATCTTAAGGATATTTTCTCCAAGCATCCGGACTCCTGGTCCGAGGTTTAAAACCAAACAAAACACCTATTTTGGAAAGAAGTGTGGTCTGGCTTTGAACTGGTGGAGTGGATTATAATTTGATATACACAAACCCATAAAGTTTTTAAAGGAATCATATTAGTTTGAACTGAAAATACAAAATGAAAAGAGGCCTTTGAACCTTTTAATTTCTTTGGGGAGAGAGCAGGCTAAGTAAACTAGTCCGTTGGAAACAAGGACCATTTCTCATGGAAAAGGAAGCATGACTCAGTGGCAGAACCAAGAGTCCAGAGGGCAGAGCAAATAGCCAGGAAGAATCATTCTCAAGGGTCAGGACTGGGCCCTAATCAAGAAGTGGCAACACATGTCCAAATGGATTTCATCATTGCTACAAACCAATGAGTGTCTATATGATTTCTGCTTTCCCCCTTTTTGAGCCAGTGTCCATTGGGGTTCTCCCTCCCAGTTCTACCATTTTATGTTGTGTGTTGGGGTGAGGAGAAAATTTGTCTCTGGCTCACATGTCTTCAGAATTGTGAAGAAACTTCATCTGAGAAACTTACATCTGGACCTGATTTAACTGATCAGATCCCAGACCTCAAGCAAATGCTGGAAAAAAAAAAAAAGAGGAGATTGGGGGGCTTTGGAATATGTGAATACTTTGTGCATTGCAGGGAAATGTAAGTAACTTGTGGCCAAAAGGCAGACTGTAAGGCTAAAGGTGTCTACAAATTCTTTGCTACTTTCCCCACTGAATCTTGACTGGTGTTAGTGACTTGCCTGACTCATAGAATACAGTGTAGGTGACATACTGGGACTTCTGAGGCTAGATTATGAGAAGCCTTGCAGCTTCTGTCAGGGTCCACTGGAACACGTTCTCTGAGAGCTCTAAGTCACCCAGTAAAATATCTGAGCATCTCAAACCACCAAGTTGTGAGAAGCATAAGTCATCAGCAGAGGCCCTACTGCATGAGACACCATGTGGAGAGAAAGGTCAAGGACTTAGGTGCCAAAAATGTGCATATAGAGAGGCCATCTTAGAAGTGGAGGCTGCAGCTGGAGCTGCCCTTGATTACATCATCTGGAGCCATTCCCAAATTCCTGATCTACATTATTGGGGTGGGGGGGGCGGCGGTTCATTTAAGCCCCTAAGTTTTGAGAGTTTACTACACATCAATAGATAATCAGAACATTTTCCTTGCTTATTTTCCCACGTTTCCTCCCAAGCTGAAATCTTTCTATTTTAAGAATCTTTCGCATGGGTTTAAACTTTTAGGCTACAGTATGATAACAAACTTCTAGAACTACCCTAACTGTAGAACTCCTTTTATATATAATGTTTCTCCTTTCATATTAGTTCCCCGTTTATAGAACATTTTACCACAAACATGAGTGCTTATTGGTTTATTCTTTCAAAACATGCTGCCAACACTGAACTTGTAATTCCAGAGTGCTCTGTTTCTTAACCACAGCATATGTTGATGTTACTCATTAGCTGGTAAATGCCACTTTGTTCCTATCCTCTTTGATAAGGCATAAAGCAGATACAATTTCAGTAGACTATGAAGCTGCCCCAGCTGATACCAAGTGGGAGAGACACAAACAGTCTCCACTGGACTCTGCCCAAATTGCAGATTCACGGACAAAACAGATGTTGTGTTTCAAGTCACTAAGTTTTGAGAAATAACTGACTTTGAATCCTATCAAGAAGAAAAGTTTTCTCCCTCCCCTTCCAGAAACACAAATAATATCCCTGTTACAACCTGTTTATAGGAGCTATTGCATACTTGAAGAAAAATGAAAATTTTCCGTGGGGATCACCTACTCCAGACAATCTCCCAATCCTTGCTGGCACTGAAAACAACATCACTGTTTTAGAAAACAGATGCTCCCCATTTATTAAATATAACAGGGTTTCTCGCTAAGTTGGAACAGAGAATGCCTCAGAATGCCACAGTCTGAGGTCAGTCCCAAACCATTCCCCACACACGCTGCTTCAATTCATTGAATCCTATCCACAGTGGTGAATGTTTTTAATTCACCTGCAGCATATTTACCGAGGGCCTGGGGTATGCTAAGTACTATTCCACAACCTGAGCTTACATCAGGAACAAAATAACACACAAAACAACAACAACAACACCACCAAAAACAAAAAAAAACCCTGCTTTCCTAGACCTTACATGCTCTTCAGGAGCAAGAAAATAAACAGGTGAATGAGACCATGTGTTAGTGATGATCATCCTGTAAATAAAATAAAGGGAGATGGGAGAACCAGGAAGAGAGCAATTTGAAATATGAGAAGATGGCAAAAGACATATGGATGCTCAGAGGTGAGCCCTGTGGATATCTGGCAGGGGAGGAAAGCAGTCCAGTGTGCAAGGACCAGAAGGAAGGGCTATGCCTGGTGTTTTCCAGTATATGTGATAGATGGAGAATCTTGGTGGAAGGTAGAGAGTAACCAGGGACCTAAAATAATCGGAGTGGCTCAGACTTCGACACCAGGGTGGTGAGAAGCACAAAAGCACCGATTCCAGGCACAGGGGGGAGGTTGTGCTTGAGCCGACGCTGGCCCAGCCTCCTGGAGTCCTATGCACTACAGGAAGGTGAAGGTTGTGTGGTGGAAATGAAAGCCCCAAGTCAGGGCACCTGGGTGGCTCAGTTGGTTAAGCGCCTTTGGCTCAGGTCATGGTCCTGGAGTCCGGGGATTGAGTCCCACATTGGGCTTCCTGCTCAGCAGGGAGTCTGCTTCTCCCTCTGACCCTCTTCCCTCTCGTGCTTTCTATCTCTCATTCTCTCGCTCTCTCAAATAAATATTTAAAAAAAAAAGAAAAAAGAAAGCCCCGAGTCTAAGCAGCTCAAGGAGACCTCCCCACACAGAGAACCAGGTGCTAAAGCACAAATAAGGACATACTGCTGGAACCCAAGCAATTCTGCGTGGCATCTCCCTTCCCATCCCGCAAACCACCTGTCTTTACCTCCACATCACCTCAGGAAAACACACTTGTTAATGCACATTTTATTTTGAAAGAGTGTCAACTTACTGAAATGGTGTAAAAATTGTACAATTTAAAAGTCACTTGTTAATGGACGCCTCGCGATCCTTGAATACATTAGTGTTTGCTTCCTACAAACAAGGACATTCTATGTAATCTCAATATCCTAAAAATAAGAGTTACGTATCTACATCTGATTCTTAGACCCTGCTCAAGTTTCACAAATTAATGAAGGGACTGTATGTTCTCTCCTTAATTATTATCCACTGTTCTTTTCTCGGCCCTCCTCTGGCTCCCATTTTAGACAGAAGCAATACATTTGTGAATAAAACTGATAAAGATTCCTGCCTTCGAGGAGCACATATTCCAGCAGATGGAGAGAGAGGAAGAGATCTAAGAAAGGAACACATAATAAATTACATAATACATTAGAATTACATGGAGAACTATGGGGGGGTTGTGAAACAAGATAAGGTAATCAGGGGTGATGGGAAGAGGAGTTTGCAATTAAAACAGGGAAGTCAGGGTTGGCCTCATTTTCTCCTAAATCTCCAGTGGGCTTGAAGGAACAAAGGCATTTTGCCATGTCTGGAATATTCTAGGTAAGTATGAGTAGAGTGCATTGAATGAAGTGTGAGACACAGGAGATGAGGTAGCAGAGAACTCTAGGTCTTTATAAGGACTCAGTCTTTGATTAAAAGTGATACCAGGAGCCAGTGCAGAATTTTCAGCCAAGCAGTGACATGAATGGACAATCAGGATTATCGGCTGTAATGTTGAAAAACAGACTGAACAGGGAGCTATGGCAGATGCATGGCTACTCATGAAAAGGCAATTCTAGAAATCCAGGTAAGATACTCTGGTGGTAGTAGCAGCAGTAGGTGAAAAATATAATCAGTCTCTGAATACGTTTTGAAGTTACAAGAAAGAAAAGGCATCTCTGTGCTGGGAGGAGGTGAGTGATGGACACCTTTAAGGTACCAAAGGACAATCTAAACAATCCAAGAAGGGTAAGTGCCACCATATGAGCGACCTTAACATATACAAAATGTGCAGTAGCCTAGTGTAGTGAAGACCTGGACCAGGTGGTCCAGAACTCCAGGGAGCAGGAACAGAAACCAGGACCACACTTGTGAGGATCTTTATCCTGAGTGCCTGTTTGCTGCAATTAACAACATAATTTTGAAGGTCTGGCATGACACAGTCCTAGAAATCTATTATCAAAACTACTGATGCAGATTCTCCAGTGGCAAAACCCCAAAATGTCATTGTGTTTATTGCAGTATTTTTTCTTTTCTACTTTCACTCCAACCAAAACAGTGGGAGTACAGTTGACCCTAGAACAACACACGTTTGAACTGCATTGGTCCACTTGTATGTGGATTTTTTTTTTTTTTTTTTTTTGGTAAATGCAATACTGTATTCTCTTATGATTTTGATAACATTTTCTCTAGTTTGCTTTATTGTAAGAATAGAGTGTATAAGGCACATAACGTATGCACTACATTGGGATCTCCCTCTCAGATACATTTGGCAGGTTTTTATACTGGGGGGGACCTCTTTTCACTTAATACCCATTTTATTAATAAGGTGGGGCTGTATGCTTCAGGAAGTTATGTGGACATGTGTACTAACACAAAGCTCTTCTGAGGTAATATCCTCCCACAACACAACTTTCCATTGATTTACCCTCCATTCAAAGAGGTAGAGTCGGGCCTGGTTTCTCCAAACATCTACCATTTTAATGGAGGGAAAAAAAAAAAAAAAGAAAAAAAAAGGCTGTATAACAAAAAAAAGGGTAGACACCATGTTTGCCTTACTCTAATTCCTTTTCTATTCCAAGAAAAGAGGCCAACTGACAATTTTCCCCCCCAAAATCTCCAAAACTGTGAGGGACTGAAATGTCTAATATTCTAAAAAGCTTCTTAAAATTTTCATCAATTAAAAAAAAATGAAATGGATTATACATCAGGGTGGGGGAGAAACATGGCTAAGGGGCTTTATTTCCATTTTCAGAATTAACATTCTCTAAGCAGAAAATTTTCTTCTTCCATATCCACTTAGTCATGTGGTCCTGACTTCAATTAAGAGTGAACATTCTGAGGGTGCCTGGGCGGCTCAGTAGGTTAAGCAGTTCAAGCGTCTGACTGTTGGTTTTGGCTGCTATCAAGCCAGCCTCTGGCTCCAAACTCTGCGGGAACTCAGCCCGGAGTCTGCTTGAGATTCTCTCTCTTTTCTTCTCCCTCCCCATCTGCCCCACTCCCCATACATGCTCTCTCTCTCAAGTAAATAAAACCTTTAAAAAAAAAAAAAATGAACCTTCTGGAACTTTTTTTCCATTCCTAGTCTCTACCTTGATGCCACTGCTGACCTTCTTTACTTCAAATTACAGTAGTAGTCCCAGGTCAGACTTTCTGGGACAATTCTTTCCCCTCCACCCTGGCTACCAAATTAATCTTCCGAACACACACTTTCGCTAGGTCACTCCCCTGTTCTGAAACCTTCCATAATTCCCCAATGCCTACAAAATTAAGCCCAAAAGCTGTACAGAGCTGCCCCCTGGTGGTCACCTGCTGACTCACTGTGCTGAATTCAGACATGACTTGGGCCACAGAGAATAATGGTTTTTCATGCAAGATGGAACACCTTTTTATGTTCTAAAAAGGGCCAACTATGGGAACTTAAGAAGGCATGAAGAAGTCTTTGCTTTCACATTTATGGGAAATAGCACTCAAGAGGAATAACCTTATGCTCCCAAGGAGACCCTAGTCTCATGCTTGGCTCCTTTAGAAGGAACTCCATATGTTGAGGTAGGTGTATCCCTCTCCATTGTTTCTACCTTTGAGTACTATACCAACGGTGGAATTTTCTGGAAAAAACATGACAATTTAATTAGTCTCTTGACCTTATTTCCTAAAAGCACAATGCTATAAATTAAGATTCCATTCTCGGAATGAAGCATAAAAATACCTAAATTAATCAGAAAATAAACTTTTAAAAACACACAAAATTTGCTTTTATACACATTAAAAATATAAAACTGAAAACACACAAAATTTGCTTTTATACACATTAAAAATATAAAACTGAGCATTTAATGTCATTTCTTAAGGGTTCCTTTGGGGGATATTTTTCTTTTTTTGGTCTGGACAAGCTAATGCATCTTAACATGTAAATATAGAGAAGTTTTAACAAGAAATTATTTCGGTCTCTATTTCAGCTGAAGTCTTAATATAAGTAAATGCCAACTACTCTGACATTCAAAAATATAATCCCGTATCACTTATGCAGAGTTAGTGAAGGAAGTGACAAAAAAAAAAAAAAAAAACAACTGGTTGTGACATTGACCCCTCAAACCCACTATAAGGTATAAAAATGTTAAAATTGAAGAACTGAAAGGAATTGGAAGTTAGGGGAAGAATTTCTTTAGAGACAATTGTAATTGTGTTGAGTCTTCATCCACCCCCTCTTTGAGAATGGAATGGGAAGATGGTATGGTCTTCTAAACTCAGGCCTAACTATAAGGACTTTAAGAAGATCATCCAGAGAGCTTGAAGTGTGTCCCCTGAAGTTTGAGGGACAGAGCAGACAGGGTGTGTCTGACACAACTGGGTGATCTAAAGGACGAGAGTTTGACTAGAGCAGCAGAGTACAAGCCATGGTTTGAAAAATAGTATAGTTCCTATAGACAGAGAGTCTCAGATGTGCATTTTTCATACACTAAATGTGGGTCAAGCAAGTGGCAAAGTCATCTTAGATCCTATATAAGAGAGCTTCCTGGAGGGGAAAAACAAAAACAAAACAAAAACAAAACAGCAACAGAAAGCTACTGGAGGAACTGCTAGCATTCTCAGGGAATGACAACTGAATCCTAGGTGATCATGACAGAAGATGCATTCATCCACATCAACGAAACTCATGAATAAGATATAGTGTGACAATGTGGAATGGAGAGAGGTCTTCAAAGAACCCAAGCATCATGAGATCTGCCATGGTCAAAGTAAACCTTTGTCATGTCAAAGGCATTCCAGAGGAATCCCTTCTACCTCCTCTTCACCCCCCCCCTTCACCAATTAGCTCTAGAGAGGTCAGCCTAGTGACCAGGGGAAAGGAGTAAAGGCACTAGGCATGGAAACAGAGAATGAGGTAACCATGCCCTCTAATCCCAGTGCATTTAACTAGACATATTTTTCAACTTGGATTCTTGGTAATTAAAATTGTCTACAAGAGTTTGTATTCCTGAGAGTGACCAAAAAGTCACTCTACATTTCATTTGGAAGCAGGAAAACAACATTCCAATTGCACTCAAAATTAGGACAGTCTTGAAACTTCATTGTCAACATTCAAAAATGATAAACATTGGTAGTGGGACAGTTTTCAGGTCATTTAATCAAATTCCTCTACTTCAGAAGTTCCTTCTTCTTCTGTTTTGAGTAAGACCTTATTTGAAGAACAAACATTTTATGGTTGCCTGTTAAGGTATAACTCCAGATATTTTATAACACAAGGATTTATATACCATAAAATTAAGAAAAAAATTCTGGTCAGCTAAAAAGAACTATTTTAAGCCATCTCAATTATGATTCATGCAAAGAATTTAAGATTCAGAACTTTACAAAAAGTTATTTTTCATTGTTCTTAGATTCTTTTTTCAGCGTGTGTCTGAACATGCAAAAACAAAATCTGCTTGATTTATCTGTACTTTAAGAAAATTCTCCTTAAGTCTGGAAATGTAAACCTCAGAGATTGGATCATTATCACCTTAAACCCCCAGTCAACTGTACAACTGCGAATGGATCTTAAGTCTTATAATACAACTCAAGATGAGTTATGGCAAATTCAACATCCCAGTTTTAAGAAACTTCAATCACCATTAGAACTAGAAGATACCCACATATTGAAGACTCAGAAGTCCACAAGAGGGTCTGTGATCATTCTCTGTCCCTGTTTAGCAAGCATCTACTGCTAAATGAAGGAATAGGTGGAATACAGGGAGATGGTAGGTAGATACTAAAGAGAACTGTGGGGGCGCCTGGGTGGCTCAGTCGTTAAGCGTCTGCCTTCAGCTCAGGTCATGATCCCAGGGTCCTGGGATCGAGTCCCGCGTCGTGTTCCTTGCTCAGCAAGGAGCCTGCTTCTCCCTCTCTTGTGTTCCCTCTCTAGCTGTCTCTGTGTGTGTGAAATAAAATATAAAAAAAGAACTCTGTATAGCAGGTTTTCTTCACTCAACATCTATCATTCATCTTATAAAGTGAAGAGATAAAATTGGTTTCATTCTATATTTTAAAGGACAAACATGCATTTTCAAGCATGAATACTACTATGTCTAGAATTTGTACAGCCCTTGTTTATATGCTAGACTATAATATCTACAAGGCAAAGAGGACGGATACTCTTTTTTAACCATCCAAAGATATGGAAGGTTGATCATGCTAGGTGTGAATAATCAACTAAAAGATAATTCAAACTGAAAAAATAGTAGGAGATAAAGGTGGCTAGGTAAAATGTGGCCTGATCATAGAGATACTGACTTCCACCTCTGGTCATCTAGTCATGACAGTAACAGGATCTAGATTTTCCCACCTGCTCTACTTGCAAAAAGAAGAAAAAAAAAAAAAAGGGCAGACAAAATGTATGAAACACTTTTCAGACTTCAGACTATAGGACAGTGATCTTTGAGAGAAGGTAAACAGGGTAAGGTCCACAAGTGACCCATTTCACACCTGTCTGTAGAGAGTTTTCCAGTGTGGCTGAGAGAGGGGACCCAAATGGAGCCTGACAGTCTCCCTGAGTAGAGGACACAGAGCTAAAAATCACAGCAACTAGAATTAGCAGGGCCGAGTACATGGAAATTAAACTCAGAAGTCTACAGAGGGCTCCCTGGCTTTTTTGAGTACTGAACAACATCTAGGAAACTACTTAAGCCAGAGAATGAACCATCTCCAGGAGGAGGAATAAGGGCACCTGGGTGGCTCCGTCGTTAAGCGTCTGCCTTTGGCTCAGGTCATGATCCCAGGGTCCTGGGATCAAGCCCCGCATCCGGCTCCCTGCTCTGCGGGAAGCCTGCTTCTCCCTCTCCCACTCCCACTGCTTGTGTTCCTCTCTCACTGTGTCTCTGTCAAATAAATAAATAAAATCTTTAAAAAAAAAAAAAAAAGGAGGAGGAGGAGGAATAATTCCCAAAACTCACACAGAGCTAGGAGGAGTTGGTACTCCCACCAGCCAGAGTAGAAAGACCTCGTGATACAAGGAGCCTTGAGGAGAATACAGAAGGTTATTGCCTTAGTAGTGGTGCCAAATTAGACACAGACTACAGGCTACTCTGGACCTGCCTAAGAATGCTTAAAAGCAAGCCTCAAAAAGATCAAACTGATGCCAACCAACTTAATTGCACCCCAGAGCAACACCCAGAAATAGTTAAAGTACAAAAAAAAAAAAAAAAATCTAGCATCTGACATTGTAAAATTCACAATATCTGGCACTTAATCAAAAATTATCAAGCATACAAGGAATATGACTATGACTTGTAACAGAGAGGGAAAAGGAATCTTAAGCATCATTGGGATAGTGTGTATTTGTTTCCCAAAGTGGCAAGTGTGGGGCTCAGGAATGGGAAATAAAAGAATTATAATGAAAAACATAAAAGTGCAAAAAAAAAAAAATAGAACCACAGTTCTATATTATCAGGCTTAGGTAGAAATCGAAAAATGAGCTAATATCCTTTAAGCAGAGCTTAAAAGCTGCTGCTCTTATATAAGGAAGATAGGAGAGGTTTTAAATGTGTAAGCCATTGGGTTTGCACTGTGTACTGCATATGGCCAAGCATGAAAAAAGTTTAAAAGCTCCATTGTTTTCTAATTAATGTAGCTTAGAAAAGAATGTTATCATAAACCAACAAAGGAAAGGTAGAAGATAAGATCGGCCTTGGAGATGTTGAGTGTGAGGTCATTGTGGGGCACATCCTAGTTGAAGACAGGCCATATGGGACTAGGAAAGGGTGGAAAAAGCAGAGATGGTGCCAAGTAATCTGCCACCAGCTCTTACTGCTTTCAGAGAATTAGAAGCCTCAAGGCATGTGGCTTTGTTGCTATCCTATACATTGTTGAGTCACCTAAGTTAAATCCAAAGAGGAAACCCTATTCAATAGCTTACCTTTATGGAAAAACTAGACTTGTTTCTGAATAATCTGAAATCTCACAGGGAAATCCCCCTAGAATTGCGCTTCCAGAAAATCCTAGAGCCCAAAGCCTTGCATCCTTCACCACCGCCCATGGAACCTGGCAGTGATCCTCGCTCCTCTGCTCTCGGCCCTCATCTGTACCTCCTGCTCACCTTATGCAGCATTGGCCCCTCTGAGTGGGCTTTCTGTAGACTAGCTCCAGGCAAGCTCCATCCTGCCTCATGGCTCACTTCCTTCTCAACCTGTGTCATAGTAATTTTCCAATAAAGTGATTACCCTCCCAGGTGTGTATCTCATGCTCTAACCTAGCACCCCATAACCCTGACCTGGAGAGTACCAAACCAGTGAATTGGCATTTACTTTCTGAACCACTATCTTACTGGCTACATTGCGTCCAACTTCACCTGATAAGTAAATCCAAAAGAGTAACAGTCAGTCCCTTTCCCTAAATGTCAGAGGTGGTTTACTTTAGTCATTCTGTCAGTGCTGCAGAAATAGGAAGAGCTATAATGTCTAAAGCTTAGTGTTCCTTTCACAATACTTGTTATGAAGGACACGTACATGGTCTCTCAGTGATTATCAGCCTGGAATCAGAACCAGAGACTGCATTCATTTAGTTTCCACTGTAATCTTATTAATTTTTTTGTGCATATTTAAAGTTTCTACTCTAAGGGGAGGTACCTACAGGCTTCAAAGAAAGTTTAAGAAACCCAACAAAACCAAACATCTCAGATTATTTGTAGGGTTTAATATATTTTGGATATTAACTCCTTATCAAATGTATCATTTGCAAATATCTTCTCCCACTTAGTAGGTTGCCTTTTCATATTGTTGATGGCTTCCTTGACTGTGCAAAAGCTTTTTATGTCGGTGCAGTCTCAATAGTTTATTTTCACTCTTAATTCCCTTACTCAAGGAGACATACCTAGAAAAAAACTGACATCAGTTGCTCAGGCTGATGTCAAATAAATTATTACCTATATTTTCTTCTAGGATTTTTAAGGTTTCAGGTCTTACATTTAGGTCTTCAATCCATTTTAAGTTTATTTTTATGTTCGGTGTAAGAAAGTGGTCCAGTTTCATTCTTTTGCATGTAGCTATCAAAAAACAAATAACTGACTCAAAAATTGTCAGAGACCTTAAGACATTTTTCCAAAGACCTACGGATAGCCAATAGACACAAGAAAAGATGCTCAACATCACTAATCAGGGAAACACAAATCAAAACCAAAATGAGATTACATCTGTCAGAATGGCTAGAATCAAAAAGACAAACGACAAGTGTTGGTGAGGATGTAGAAAAAAGGGAACACTCGTGCACGGTTGGTGGGAATATGAATTGGCAGCCACAAAGAAAACAAAAACATCAATTCAAAAATACATGCATCTCTATGTTTATTGTAGCATTTACCATAGCCAAGATATGAAAGCAACCCAAGTGTCCATCAGTAGATGAATGAATAAAGTGGATGTGATGTGTGTATGTGTGTGGTGTGTATATACACAGACGTGCACATATGTATGTATAAACACCAAGGGAATATTACTCAGTCCTAGAAAAAAAAATGAGATCTTGCCATTTACAAGAACATGAATGGACCTAAAGGGTGTTATGCTAAATGAAAGAAGTCAGAGAAAGACAAATGCCCTATGATCTCACTTATATGTGGAATCTGAACAAAACAAATGAACAAAGAAATAAACCAAAAAAACAGCCAGGAGGGAGGTAAGTGAAGGATAAATGCAATGGATAAAGGAGATTAAGAGGTACAAACCTCCAGTTGTAAAATAAATGTCATGGAGATGAAAAGTACAGCATAGGGAATCTAGTCAATACTGCAATAAAAACAGTTGTCTCATTATAGAACTCTATTCTTGAATTAACATATTTGAAATATTGACCATCTACAAAGGCATAAGGTAGTTCGTGAGAGTAATGGAGACTATCAAGATGTGAAGGCATAGTTCTGGGCAGCTCACATCAACTTTGGGAGAATAAGCCACACACATGAAACCTACATAAAAGCTGGACAAAAATCACTTTCCAAATTCCCCTGTTCTATTTTCCTCCTAGATCTAATAATATTTGATGTTATCTCAGCTGTTGCTATTTATCTGTTATTTATTGTCTGTCTCCTCACCAGAGTGCCAGTCTTATTCACCAAATCTCCAGACCTAGAACAATGCCTGGCTCATAAAAGTTAATAAACATGGAATGAATATATACGTGAACAACACGTGAACAGGAGGACTAGAGCAACTCTAAGACTAAGCTAGATATTGACTCTGGATTTTTTTACGTGGTACCTCACCAAAACACAACACTTTCCCGAATAATTTTAGATACCCATTTTCTTTCTCTTTATGAAAAGCCTATGGCTAGAGAAGCCACTTACATCCTCTCCCACTCTTTCCCATCCAGGGATTTCCCTTCGCCCCAGGCTCACGCTGCATTCCCGCTCGCTCTTCCTGCTCTGTTCTCCTGGAGCCAGATTACACCCTGTCTTCACCCACCCTCCAAGAGGGACCGACCTCACTGGGCAGCTGCTGGAAAGGTCATTCTCCCAAGCAGTGGTGGTGCCCAGAACGTCTGGTGAACAAAATTCCCCGTCCTGCTATACAGACATGAAAGCTTCAGTGAATAGCGCGACGCTAAAAAGTGCACAGCAGTTCAAAGGAGGGAAGGACCAGAAGCTGTCAAGAAAAACTTGACGGCAGGCTTGTGCCTCAAGCTGCTGCTTGAAGGATTAGGTTGCAAGGCGTTTGCACCATGCCCTGACCCGGGACAGGGCCCCATGCAGTACAGATCAGCATTTGTAGCACTCACTGGCCGACATGCCAAGCTGCTCAAGAAGGGAATTGGAGCTACTATTTAAACGGGCCCAGAAGGATCCTCAGCACTGTAGGTCCATTCACAGCTTTAGTTCAAATAAAACTGCACTCTAAGTTCTCTGAGTAAACTTCATCACCTCTCAAACACTTATCCCTTCAGCAAACCGTTGCATATTCCCTGATTTATGAAATCTTTAGAAGGTGCTAAAGGGCCTGGGTGAGGATATTCGGTTGCAAATTCCTCAGTGCCTCCCTGCTCTGGGACTCTATAATGACAGGAATGCTAATATTTGGCATTTGACTAGGACTTTCCATACAAGGTACCCAGAAACCCTTCACACATATTATAATTCTTAATGAGAATTTTGCATTTTAAAAATGGTTCAGTAAGGCTTCTTTCCCCTCTACCATTTCCCCAGATTCTGGTCCCATAGTACACACCTCCATAACTTCATGATACCTGAGCCTACAATCCTAGAGTCATTCCTATTTCCAATGGGCCATGTTTCAAACAACAATGTATTTTCTGGGATGGGTACCATCACAAGCTGATGGAGTACTTTGTCAGACCCAGGCTGGTCTCTTAAAAAGTAGAAAAGAAGGTCCTAAAGAGATGGAAATAAAGTGAATAAATTTAGATTGAGGGTGGAGAGCAGGGGGAAAAAAAAGAGGATGAAAGTTCCAGACCATGAAAAGGGGCAAGTATGAGACTGATGGGCAACAAGTTAGCTAAACGAAGACAGGAGAAGCAATGGAATGACCAAAGAGAAAGAGATGGTCCCCAAACCCAGGGAGCTTACTGGACACAGGTGTCGGTAGAACCAACTCCACTGCTCAGAGCATTGGTCTGAGAAGTGATGGAGACAGAAGTTGCCCTAGAATTTAGGTGAGTGACACTCTTAGAAAAGATGAGTTTTAGCTATAAATGAGACCAAAAAAAATTAACCCTAATTCTTCTCTCTCAAAACTCTGATAAACATACAGAAAATACAGCAAGTTTCTATTCTTATCTATTCTTCCATAACCTTGGAAATTATTTCCAAGAATAGCTCTCATAAGCTCTCTCTCCACTGTTTCCAATCCTGTCTTCCTTCTCGTTGGGAGCAGATTAGCATCTCTTCTTTCAGCTCAAAGCAACTCAGACCTGCTTCTACCCTCTTCTGTGGTGTCAGCTTGGTCCCTCCCACCACCTCCAGCCCCAGCATGGATCGCCAGGGCTCTCTTCCTCTTCCCCTCAGAGCGGCAGGGGGTTGCCCATATAAATTCACCATTCCCCTGCTCTTCTCTATCAGCAACTGTGCTAATGGTGCTGAAATTCATCATTCTCCCAAATGTGTGTGTTTTAATTTTTAATTCCTAAAATATCTACCTCTCAAATATGATCTATATTTCTGCCATATAATCTGTATCTTTCTCAATTTAGTAAAGTGAGGTAGATACATTCTGTTCAAAGAAATATATTAGAGTGGTTATTTCCCCCACCAAATTAGTCTCATTTGTAGTTGTTTTTACTCCGAGTAAAAGAAACACCCTAAATTCTATATTTTTCACTCTACAATGTGTACCCCAACTCTGGGCATCTTCTTTTGAAAATAAAATATCAATTTTGGTTCTTCTTTCCAGACTTTTAGTTCTATGTATTCAACGTTTTCATGAAAATATAAACAAAAACTACAGCTTCTTTCCACAACTGAGTATTTTCAATCAAGTCACTTGCCTCAAACAGAGAACCCAGAATAATGAAACATGTGTTTGGCTCCCTTTCAAAAGAAACACTGCTTTCCTGTTCCTCTCACTGCCAGTCCCTCAGCCAAGCGCTGATCCCTGGGGGTCTGTGAAGTTTCCACATCTCACTGATTTTAGAACGTAAGAGAAGGAATCTTTCTGAGCTTACCAGTACTAACTGAAGAGTTTAGGCAAAGTGCTGTCATTTCTTCATTAGGATCATTCTCAACCATCTTCATACTTTTCTGCCTTGGATACAAAAGCTAATAGAATATGATAACCTCTGTGAAATAAAAAAAAATTCTCTTTATTTTCCCACCAATAAATCTCCTTGTCTTACTGAGACATTTTGTCACTAAAACTAAAGATTCTTTCCTTAGAAATCTGTCAAAGAAATTTTGCCATGCTGTTTAGTGGAAGGAGCATTCGACTCAGGCATAACACCTTGGTTCTATTCCAGAATTTGCCTTAAATTATGCAATTCTCCAAATTCCTCTGGGTCTCAATTTCCTCATTAGTAAAAAATGAGCAAGGCAAGCTACATGATCCCCACAGTCTTGGCAAACTTCATTATTCATTTTTTTTGAAAACCTACTGTTCGCCAGGCACTATGTTAGGCATTGGGTACATAAAATGCCATGGCCTCCAGGAGCTCATCACACAGTGATTGAGATTAAAATATACACGATATCCACAGGGGAAAGGGAACTGGAGAGACATATATAGAAGCAATTCTAACTTTTCCTAGGAATGGGAGCAGGGGGCGTACAAAACGGAGAACAGCTGGACAGGGACTTGGGGGATAAGTAGTAGTCTGGCAAACCAAAAGGTCAGGATGAAGGGCTGAGGATGGGGAGAATTCTAAACCTGGAGAAGAGAAGAAGTAACAGGATAACCCACTGTTACTTTCTTAGCCTTTCCAAAAGCATGGATAAATGGAAATGAATGGCATTTGGGGCACAGGAGAGACCTCTGGCTTACCTGGAACTCAGCGCATGGTGAGGAATAGCACACATGAGCCAAAAAGAGAACGTGTGGCAACACTGGGAAGAATCCTAGGTGTATCAGATTTTGGGCTTTATCCTGGGCAATAGGAAGCAGCAAAGGTTTTGAATCAGGGGCTCACACTGGCAGCAGAATGGGGATGGACAGATTAGGCAGCGAGTATGGCAAAGGCAAGATCATTGGAATACTCCCACAAGAATCTAAGCAAGAGAGGAGGAGAACACAAAATGAGGGAGTGGCGGGGGCTCTAGAGGACGAACCACATAGGACAGATATTTCTGAGGTATGATTAACTGACCTTACTGACCATTAAATGTAGTTAAAGAGTGAGAGGAAGGAACTGGGAGACTATTAGGGTGTCAGTTCCACTCATTAAGATGGCACATGCAGGAGGAGGAGTTTTGAGAGACCAGATGTTCATCTGGGGACAGGTAGTACATAAAGCTTCTAAAGAACATGCAGATAGAGCCAGCCACTAGGTAGCTGTACAGTCAGGTCTGGAGTTTGGGAAACAGGTCAACACTTGAAGATTAATATGGACGTTGGTAATAGCATACAGAAGGTAGAAGAGTGTTGACTTCGTTTCTTCTCTCCTTAATGTTTTTCATACATTCCCTGAACAGAACTGTCAAAATTAGGGGCTCTAGAAATGCTTTTGGGTTGACTGAATCAGTAGTCATTGTGTTCCTACTTCTCAGAACACTCAGGGGATGGAAGGCTGCTTTCTCTTGCAATCTAAGGAAGGTACCTGATCTTACAAATGGGAAGGAATTCTTTTCCAAGTTCACCATTAAAGATCCCTAAACAAAGCATCTTTGTCTAAGCCACACCCCAAGACCATTTTCCTAGGATCCTTAAAGAAAAATATCCATAGTTAAGAGTTTAGTGGATTGAGAAAAATTATAGAGCTATAGGTAGAGTCAAAAAAATACCAACGGATGTGTTATCTGAAAGTGGGGATTCATCTCTTCACTCAAATACGCAACTATGCATTAAAATTGCTGTCATTTAAATTGGGCAACATAGAAAAAAATTATGAATTCCTAGGAATCTATAACCTCCCAAAACTTAATCAGGAAGAAATAGGAAATTGGAACAGACCAATTATCAGCAATGAAATTTAATCCGTAAGCAAAAAAAAAAAAAAAAACTCAACAAACAGAAGTCCAGGACCAGATGGCTTCACAGGTGAATTCTACTCAATATTTAAAGAAGAGTTAACACCTATCCTTTTCAAACTATTCAAAAAAAAAAAAAAAAGAGAGAGGAAGGGAATCTTCCAAATTCAGTCTATCGGTCAGCATGACCCTGATACCAAAACCAGATACAGACACTCCAAAAAAAAGATCTACCGGCCAATATCTCCAAGGACTATCAATACAAAATCCACAACAGCAACAACAAAAATCCTCAACAAAGAATTAGCGCATAGAATCCAAAAATACATTTAAAAAAATCATTCACCACAATCAAGTGGGATTTATTCACAACATGCAAGGGTGTTTTAATATTTGCAAATCAACACGATACATCACATGAACAAGAGAAAGGAAAAAACCATATGATCATTTCAATAGATGCAAAAAAAAAAAAAGAAAAGAAAAGCATTTGACAAAGTACAACATTCATTCATGATAAAAAAAATACCTTAACAAAGTAGGTTTTGAGGGAGCATCCCTCAACAAAATAATGGCCATATAGGGAAAAACCCATAGAAAACATCAAACTCAATGGGGAAACACTGAGTTCTTTCCCCCACTATGGTCAGGAATAAGACAAGGATGTCTACTCTCCTCACTTTTATTCAACATAGTACTGGAAGTCCTAGCCAGAGCAATCAGAACAGAAAAAGAAATATAAAGCATCCAAATTGCTAAGGAAGAATAAAACTTTCACTATTTGCAGATGACATGATACTATATATTAAAAAAAAAAAAAAAACCCTAAAGACCCCACCAAAAGCTACTAGAACTGATAAAGGAATTGAATAAAGTCACAGGATACAAAAATCAATATACAGGAATCTGTTGCATTACTATACACTAATAAAGCAGCAGAAAGAAATTAAGAAAACAATCCCATTTACAACTGCACCAAAAATCATAAAATACCTAGGAATAAACTTAAGGAAGTGAGAGCTTTGTACTCTGAAACCTATAAAACATCGGTGAGACACAAATGGAAAGGTATTGCATGCTCATGGATTAGAACAAAGACTGTTAAGATGTCCATACTACCCAAAGCAATCTACAGATTTAATGTAATCTCTATCAAAATATCAACAGCATTTGCCATAGAACAAATCATCCTAAAATTTGTATGGAACCACAGGAGACCCCGGACAGCCAAGCAATCTTGAAAAAGAAGAACTGGAGATGTGATATCACAAGTCCAGATTTCAAGATATACTACAAAGCTGAGGTAATCAAAGCAGTATGGTACTGGCACAAAAACAGACACATAGACCAACAGAACAGAATAGAGAGCTCAGAAACAAACCCACAATTATACGGTCAATCTTTGACAAAGGAGGCAAGAATACACAATGGGAAAAGTCTTTTCAACAACTGCTGTTGGGAAAACTGGACAGCTACATGCAAAAGAATAAAACTGGAATACTTTGTCATATAGTATACAAAAATAAACTCAAAATGGGTTACACACCTAAATGTGAGGCCTGAAACTATAAAAATCCTAGAAGAGAGCACAGGCAGTAATTTCTTGACATCAGCCATAGCAACATTTTTCTCGGTCTCCTGAGGCAAGGAAACAAAAGCAAATGTAAAAAGTTTCTGCACAACCAAAGAAATAGTCAACAGAACTAAAAGAACCTACTAAACAGAAGATAATTTGCAAATGACCTATTGAATAAAGGGTTAGTATCCAAAATATATAAAGAACTTAGAAAAGACACCACAAAACAACCCAATTAAAAATGGGCAAAAGTCATAAATAGACATTTCTCCAAAAAAGACATATGGATGGCCATCAGACACTGAATATTACTCAGCCATGAAAAGGAATGAAATCTTGCCACTTGCAACAATATGTATGGAACTAGAGAGTATAATGTTAAGTGAAATAAGTCACGAAAAGACAAAAACCGTATGATTTCACTCATCTGTGGAATTTAAGAAACAAAACAACACAAAAAAGAGACAGCCCAAAAAACAGACTCAACTCTAGAGAACAAACCAGTGGTTACTAGAGAGGTGGATGGTGGGAGGGAGAGGTGAAACAGGAGAAGGGGATATATTTGTCATGATGAGTACTGAGTAATGTATAGAATATTTGCATCACTATATTGTACACCTGAAACTAATATAACACTCTTAACTATACTGGAATTAAATTTTTTTTTAAAAGAAAAACTTTTTAAAAGGTATCATTTATTGTACATGCATAGGGCAAGTGTGGGGGAAGGTGCTGTGGTTTCCAGCCTCAGTGGGAGAGACGTTAATGATGACAGGTCATAGAATCCCAGAGAGAAAATGACAAGACAAATTTCCAGCTTGCCTATCCCTTTGAGGTGGGGAAAATTTAAGGTTGAAGAGAGAGTGATAAGGAACACAAGATAGGTAACACAAACCTCCAAATACCCCAGTTTATGCTTAGAAAAGGATGGCACCTTCTAATTCAAAATACACTTAGAACTGTCATAATTTAGATGAGAAAAATACGTTTCTTAAAAGATTTTATTTATGTGACAGAGAGAGCAAGAGAGCACAAGCAGGGGGAACAGCGGAGGGAGAGGGAGAAGCTGACTCCCCGCTAAGCAGAGCCCGACGCGGGGCTCGATCCCGGGACCCTGGGATCATGACCTGAGCCAAAGGCAGATGCTTAACCAACTGAGCCACCCAGGTGCCCAGAGAAAAATACATTTTTATTCAGACTCTTTCTATCTGCTGGTAGTTGAAGTCCAAGCCATGAAGGCAAATGTTTTCCAAAGAATATTTATATGGGGGTAATATTTATATGGAACCAAAGAGAACACTAAGATTTGTTCATAAAAGGTTTTAGGTAACAGACCGTTTGAGAATCTGATTATAGCTATAGACTCCCTCCAGAAAAAAATATTCACACAAATTTTAAGCATGGAACTTAAAGAGATTCACTGTCTCTATGATTCAAGGATTCAAAGTCAAGGAGGGGGGGGGGGAAAGGACACAAATAACCAGTTTCCATTCAGCTATTATAATCTTTCAGTCAGTAAATGAGACCCTCAGGGTTTTTTGTTTTGTTTTGTTCTCTTGCCATTAAGAAGCCACTGTAGTGTTTCTATGAATGAAGAGAGAGACACTGAGAATTGGAAATGGTAACAAAATGTTATGGGTCCATTACATTTCAATAAAAAAGTGTATATACATCCCTTACATGAGATTCCATACATCTACAACTCCAATAAATGGAACACTGCAAAGCAAAAACGAACTACCAATACATGTGATCTATAACATGAATGACCCCACAAAACATTCTACTATGTTAAAGAAGGTGGGCACAGAAGACTACACATTGTATGATTCCATTTATATGACAGGTCCAGAAAAGGAAAGGCAAATTCATAGAGACGGAAAGCAGAATAGTAGTTGCCTAGAATTGGGAGTAGAGTGGGTTCTTCCTACAAACACACACAAGGGAACTTTTGGACATGATAGAGATGTTCTAAAACTGGATTGTGGTGATGGTTGCACAATCCTACAAATTTACTAAAAGTTATTCAATTGTATATTTATAACGGGTGAAAATTTTGTTTGTAAAATATACCTTGATAAAGCTATGTTTAAGGAAAGGATGTCTCTGGGAGCAAATGAGCACCTCAGGATTATAAAATGTGGCATTGATATTTGATATGCATTATGTCATGATATTTGAAATTTACACTATAAAACCCTCTGTATCAAATTACAGACAATCAGGTTGGCTCTTTTCAAGGAGTCCGATTACATTAACCCATTGAATTACCTTTATATTTCTAAAGATTAGTCAAATAACTATCTTCCATTAACTACTCTAGAAATCATTATAGTGACTTCCTGTGGTCAGGAGGGAACGTATGACTATATGGGGTTGATACCCTCGACAGATATTCCATGAGGATCATTCCATTGTGCTACTATCCCTTAGATAGTTGGAGCGGTTTGGCTTAACGTAAATAATTTTTTTGTCCTTAGTATTTGCTTAAGTAGAACCATCATCATTATGCCATTAGGTTGAATTTTAGGACTTAGGCTTGTTTTGCTGGCTTTCAGTACATTTGTATTTGGCTTTTTTGGGAATTAACCACAGACCATTAGTGAAAACAATACAGAGGCCTGGAGAGCCAAACAGAAAGTCTTGGCAAAAATAATTGAGGAGGTTCTTACCAAAGTTTCCCCAGACTTTTGCCCTGAATTCCTCCAATACAATGACAAACGTATCTATTTTTAAAAATCATTAAAAAGGAAAAATGTCTGGAAATATTTCTGCAGGAATCCTTGGAACTCTCCTCTTCTCACCTCCCTGCTCCTCGACAGGACACCCCACTAGATGCCCATGGCAAGATATCAAAACTGTACTATTTAAAAACCAAACCAAACAGTGCTACTGTCTATAAAAGAAAGAAGATCGGGTATCATTTTAAATTTTAAGTACACCTGAAATCTGCTCTCTACCACTACCTTCAAGATTCTGAGGAGTGCAGTGGGGAAGGATGTTGGGATATATTGGTGATGCGGAAGGCTGTCTTTGAAGATTTTGACTTAAACCTCATGTGGGAGAGGGTAGATATGGGGATTACAGGTGGGGGTGAAGGGTAGCAAGTATCCTTTGAAAAATCAACCCAGATAAGTTTGCCTGTAGGAGTTAAGAGTTTTCCTCCTTAATATTCCCATATCACTTTGAATATAACTCAATTTTGGTGTTTATCATAATGTATTGTTGTCTATCTCCCAAACCAGATAAAAGGCTTCAAAGATACAACTGTATCCAACACACTATTCTAGCCACATTTCCTAGCGTCCTGCCTTTCACATGGTAGGTCTTGGCGGAGATCTCTAGTGGAGATCTAGAGAACTAATGTATCTAATAAAACTGTAAAAAGCTATTATGGAAGTATTATAAATAAAAGCAATTATGGAGTAAAATGAATTTATTGGAACAATTACATTCATTAACAACACATTTTACCTAGAGAAATCCTGTTCTCATTTAAGGAGTTATCAGACTGTGTACTCAAGAGCCACATATTTATTTTTGTAAGCCAGTTGTTTATGTTTGTGTGCAGCATACCGCATGCCTTTAGCAGTAAAAAGTCACATCATCACTAGAAGTTTGTCTAATTAATGCCACGTCAAAGAAACTTCCAAGCATGCTTTAGTAATGCTTATGTAAAATTTCTCCCCGGTCATTATATTATGTCAAGTCTACATAGAAGACTTGCTGTATGCAGTGCTTCCAATTCTTTGTACTGTTCCCTTTATCTATAGCAGTTGCCAATGGTTTTGCAAACCAGTCAGCCTGTTACGGTGAGGTCAATATTTGTCAAAATGTTTGCTTCTCTTTAAGTATTAAAGGTACCTTACCAATATTGTAAGATACTTAGATCTGACAGAAGCAATGTGCTTTTGGAAAAAGTCTAATAAAATGTACCAAATAAATCATGTGATAAACCAAGTCTATGAGACCATCTCTTAGCTCAGTATCATGATTTCCCCAGGAAAGTGGAACTCTGATGACTAACGGGTCACTGGTAAGAGAAGAATGGAAGGGGAATATACCTGAGTCAATTCCAAATACGTTTACAAGGCTAGCTTCTATTACACTTAATGTATATTAAGAAAGCAGAATCTATTGATTAAATAAGTTACCACTTGTTATTTCATCGCTGTGAAAATCTAGGAAAAAAAATCTAGGAAAGCTAGATCTAAAAATCAACTGACACAGATCTGCCGATAAATACCTAGCAGGGGAAATGGCTGCATTCCAGGGACTGCCATTTGGTGACACTTCATTGAAAACAGATAAGGAACAAAAGAAATTATTGTGAACGTTCTTTATCCTGGATAGTTAAAGAGGATGTTTACCTCCACTCACCTTAATGACCACATATCAGAAGTTCAATATCTGACCTAAAGTAAACAGACCTTCTTATGATTTATTTCACTGTGTTTCAGTTTTTCATGAAGATTCCATTGAGTCTGAAGCCTGGAAAGATGTGAATGGTCCTAAGCAACGGAGGGAGCTCAAATGCTCGAGTAGAAAGATAGTATGGCTCCTTGTTCAAACACATTTTTCCTAAGTAATCCGCAATGGCAGCTGGAGAGAAAATAAGGACTTGGTTAAAGTTAAACTAGCTTTAATAAAGAGCCTAAGAGAGAGAAACTCAAAAGAATGCTTGAAAAATAGTCTTAGAGAAACCCAACAACTAACTCTACTCCACTGTTAGATGAGAAGCAAAAAGTATGGAAATACACACTTGGGATTCCCTTTAAAACTTCTAAAATAAAATGTAATCATAGGTTGACTATAACCTGAATTGTTTAGTTGAATTTTTAAATCCATATTTCAAGGTATAATATATACTTTTCCTAAATGTAGTTTAAGAATTATTTGATATCAAGGGGATATCAACATTTTTTTTCCTAAACTTTTTACTGAGTAATAGATGTTTTGACTGATAAAGATGAACCTAAATTTATTCTAAACTCAAAATATATCCAATGAAGTAAAACTGAATTTTGCCCAAGGTC
Source organism: Eumetopias jubatus (assembly GCF_037043125.1). Lineage (NCBI taxonomy): Eukaryota > Metazoa > Chordata > Mammalia > Carnivora > Otariidae > Eumetopias > Eumetopias jubatus. The sequence continues at coordinate 166,311,127 of NW_028274809.1, read as the reverse complement.
AAATTATTTCCCCACCCCTTGAGATCAATTTGGGGTCAAATACAGACGTGAAGAAGAACCCAGATTTTTGTCACCTACTCATGGTGGAACCTGGGGCAACTGCTTAACTTTTCTTAGACTAGTTACCTCATCTGTGAGAAGAGGAGAACAGTAAGTGCCCCCTTGAGAGGTCATTATAAAGATTACAAGAGATATTTAGAGTGTGGGGCACATAGATACACAGTAAGTATCACTTTCCTTTCTTCTTGTAACGTTGGAAATAATACTTTTTAATATCTCTAATGGGTTTTTACCGGCCCAAGATTTTACTGGTACTATAGGAGACAGTGGACAAAGAAAGTACCTATCTTCAAGGAGCTTAAACGTCTATGTAGTTGAGGAGTTGTGACAGGTAAGGCAAGGTTTTACTTTCTCCCTCCTCCCCCCATTTCTTTCCATCCGCTCCACACCCTTTCATAGGAGAGGGACTTACAACTTCTACAAATATTATGAATCTTGAAAGAATGCCAGTATTAGCAAGAGAGAAATTTTGGATTTATAATCATCTACTCTGTAGAATCAGAAACAAAACAAAAGGCAACCCCTTAGGAGTACAGTTAGGTTCTACAACACAGAATCAGAAGGGGCTTTTCTGTTTTTGCGTGAAAACTGCAACATCTGGTACCCTCTAGGAGTACTGGCTTTGAAAGAATTGGAAAAGAGCATGTTTAGCATGGCCACTGGGATTCTTATGATGGATCCTGGTCATCAGATACCTAGAGCCATGTTAAGAGCAGAGGACATCAGCTGAAGACAGGCAGAGTGAGAAAGCAAGACTATGGTCGATTCTCCTCAGCAGACTGGATGGTTCCCCCTGGAGACTTCAGGAAAACTTGAGTGCAGAGGAAATTTTCAGGAAGGACAAGCAGTGGCTGAAACCGGTCACATTTATAACAACAGCAAATGCCGTCTGCCAGGCATCATTACATGTGCTTTACTCACGTTAACTCAAGTGAATCTCACAACTACCTTGAGAGTTAGGCACGATTATCCCCATCATAGAAATCAAGGCACTGAACCAAGAGTGGTTAAGTGATTTGACCAAGGGTCCATAGCTAGTAAGTTGCAGGGCTGGCCATTGTAGACAGGCCCAAGGGCACCAGGGTCAACATTGTGAACCACAATGCAACACGGTGCAGTTGGTTAATCTTAGGACTAGAAGTTAAGGGCATAGGCAATGTACTTCCAATTCTGTGAATAGTATGAAGCAAAGATGAAAAACTATGACCAAATGTTTATAACATTTACTTCTGAGAGGAGTCTTACAGGTGGCTTTTTGATTTCTTCTTTATGTATTTTTCGGGTATTACCTGACATTACTGTCAATAAAGATAATGGATATTAAAAGTTATTTTTAAAAGACATCTTATAATAATTATTTACCTTACACAGTTCTCTTTGTGGCACCTTATAAAGATAATCCCCAAATCTTAATTTTATAATGCCATGATGGAGAAAGTACAAATTCCACTCGATAGGCCAGGAAATTGGGACAAAGAAAACAAAGACATTATTTACCCAATAGTAAATCCTGAGGGGTAAATATTTGGGAGGCAACCATGAGTGTTTGTCAAATATTTATCAGATTTTTAAACTATGTACGTAAAAAGAAGAGGCAGAAAAAGTGAAATAAATATCTGAAACACTACAAAGAAACTTAATGCAGATTCCAAAATAAAACCTCAGCTTCATGAGTGCTAACCTAATGATTCCTAGGAATTCTCTACTTACTGCTGATTGAAGCCCTGACTGATGCAATGAGGGCTCACATTCTCACTGGGACAGTCCCGGGTGTCAGTGGACTTTCAATGCAGATTCTTGAAAAAGAGACTTTGTTCTATGCTTTCCTATGAAGGCAAACTGTGGCGTGATGTGAGGTACAGCACCACACCACCTTATACCTAGGGCGGAACTCTCCAGTGGAACATTCTATTTCTACCCTGTCCAATATAGTAGCCACTAATTACATGAGTCTATCGAGCACTTGAAATGTGGCTGACTGAAAAACTGAAGTTTATTTGATTATTAATTCAAACTCAAATAGCCTTGCATGACTAGAGGCTCCCATCTTGAATAGCAAAGATAAACAGCTTTCTCGATTATCAGTTTGGGACTTATTTCTCTTATTCATTTTATTTTTTTTCCTTTTTCTTTTAATTCTATTTTATTATGTTATGTTAATCACCATACATTACATCGTTAGTTTTTGATGTAGTGTTCCATGATTCATTGTTTGCGTATAACACCCAGTGCTCCATTCAGTATGTGCCCTCTTTAATACCCATCTCTTATTCATTTTAGATATATTTATAAATATCAGTTCTACCATATGAACAGTTCTCATAATTGATATTTCCCCCCCATTGCCTAAGCTACAAAAATTTACCTCTTAAAATATACACTTGGGTGAAACTTACTCGGGTAAGTTTCTCCCATAGAGAAACTAAATTTATCAGAGATACAGAAATAAGATTGTCTGTTGCAGGAACACTCTAGGTTCCTACCTCACAGAAAGATGGCATTTGACCTTAGTCAAGCTTGAACCAGTGTTTTTTCTTTTTTTAAACAACAGCTTTGAGATATAATTCATAGACTATAAACTTCACTCCTTTCAAGTATACAATTCAGTGGGTTTTAGTATGTTCAGAGTTGTGCAGTCATCACTATCTAATGTTAGAACATTTTTATCAGCTCGAAAAGAAGCCCTAAGCCATTAACAGTGGCACCTACTCTCCCTACTGCTAGCCCCTGATCAGCTTTTGGTCTTTGAACAACAAATCTGTACTAAATAAGCTTTGCTTTTCTTCCTTCTTTCCATGTATTTTTTTTTTTTTTTTTACCACTTTAAATTTCTACTTTGCCCTGAATTTCTCCTTGCCTGTCCATCTTAGCCCACTCCTGTGCCTGAGTTCTCTAATCCATCTACATTCAGGGGCTCCTGGGTGGTTTGGTCGTTAAGCGTCTGCCTTCTGCTCAGATCATGATCCCAGGGTCCTGGGATCAAGCCCCGCATCGGGCTCCCTGCTCGGCGAGAAGCCCGCTTCTCCCTCTCCCACTCCCCCTGCTTGTGTTCCCTCTCTCACTCTGTCTCCCCCTGTCAAATAAATAAAATCTCTAATCCATCTACATTCAACGTGCTTTCGTTCTTTAACTCCAAGGCTCAGAGGCCACAAACATCTCATCAAAATATGTTAAGGGAGGAAACTAGTGTGTTTGAGGATCTCAGCCTTTAAGAGCCCAAGACTGGTAAGGAGAGTACAGGGAGAAGGGGCTCTCTCAACTTCAATTCCGTGTGCTATCTGAATAGCGTCTTTGCCATCGCCGCCCCCCCCCCCCCCCGCCTCCGTCTGGGACTGCTCCAGTTCTCAGCACCCAGAACAATGCCTGGCAAATAACGTCCCTGCCATGAATCATCGAGGGAAGGAAGGAGTAAAAGTATTCCTCTATGATATGTGGTTACAGATTGATCCCTCCTATAGAGCCACCTGGCCACAGCCTTCTTTATTTTCCTTTAAAAATGGCCTAATAAATGGCATCCTGGTGCCTGAAAGACCATGTGTAATGTGAAGAGAGGTCAACCTGGGAGTGTTTTTCCTAGATTCCTGTATCCGGTGAATTCTAAATTCTTCTCTTTAGTGAACACCAAACCATGAGGAAAGCTCGCATGTAACTCCCCAGAAAATAACTGACTTTATATTTTTCTGTTGTTTTGGGGGGTGGGGGGAGAAGTAAAAACTTTCATTTATAACTCACACTAATGCTTTTGTTAATGTTTCTTAGGTACGTTCTTCCTGGTTTACTCTCAGACCAGTCTTATCCTGCGTATGCAGAGGATTTGAGAGCCTTCTGTGATATTCTTACCGTGTAGACAGGTGAGAGGAAGGAAGAGGTGTGCTAGGGAGTAAGCTGCAAGTCTCCACACAAACTTTTCTTTCAGTTCAAGTACAAAAATGGAGATAAAAAACCCAACTGCAGACATACTGTACTCAGCAGGAGCCAAGAGCTACCTTCAAGATTGGCAGCTCCAAAAGGCATCAACAGGAATCCTTTCGGTAATTACCAGTTGGGAAATGTCATCCCATTGATTGTGACAGACATGCAGCAGCTGTGCTTTGTTGAGGGAGAGCAGAAGCTGGGCCTGAGCAGTAACAAACAGCGGGCCAGCTGCAGCCTGCACCCGACTTCCGCCCCACAAAACTCTCCCGTCTGATACTTGCCAAACACTGAAGCAATTAATCACATGGTAGAAGTGGATCTAAAACGTCTGAAATTGCCTGTTGAAGAGTAACTGAATCTATCCGCTTTCTAGCCTTATTTGGGGGCCAGGGGTGGGAGGTGAGGAGTGTCTTCTTATTGTGGAAAAATTCTCCGTCAGATTAATTGCAAAGAGCTCAGGCCGGTCATTCCTATTCTGACCGGAATTTAAAGAAGAATTTCTGGCCAGAAATTCTTATTAAGTGAGGGACAGAGATATTTGCCTTAATGAATTCCTGATATGGAATCAAAGATGTATGGAATCAAAGATATACGGCTCAAGCCAATACAGGTGTCCCTATAGCCTAGGCAGCCATTTGGAGAGCAATTTTTGGTTTTTTTTGGTATGTTATTTGTGTTATATACTGTATTCTCTGTGTTTAGGTTTTGGGGTTTTGTTTTGTTTTTAAGTAAGCTCCATGCCCATTGTGGGGCTTGAATTCAGGACCTTGAGATCAAGAGTCATATGCCGCACTGATTGAGCCAGCCAGACACCCCCTTTAATCTTTTATTTAAATTCTAGTTAACATACAGTATAATACTAGTTCCAGATGTACAGTAAGAGCAACTTTTAGTTTATTCTGCCTACTGTTTGTATAAAACAGCTTCTCTGCACAAACACCCAGCCCCTCTTCCTGAATAGAGAATTCCAGTCTCTGGCAGGGGGGACAGGCCACACCCCTCACCCTCAGGGGAGAGTGGGCCTGTAAGCTGGGTCTGTAGTGCTACTCTCAGCCTTCTGAAACAGCCACTGCTTCTAAAGCCACACTGCCTTGGGCTTGGGGAACTGCTCAGGCCACGTGCTGCAGAACCAACCACTGCCCTCCAGCTCTGTGGGGCAACTCACCTGTATGCCTGAAGCAAAAGCCTGCTGGGGACTCCAGCCTTGGCAAGGGGATGAGGGACTGTGGGCATCGCCAACTGTTTTCACTCCTCTCAGGACCCTGAGTGGTGGGTCTTGGACAAACCCCAGGGTATCTTTACATCCTTCTATCTACATCGTCCTTATGTAGCCCAGACCCAGGCCTCCCTAAAAGCCCCAGGAGACTCTGTCATTTCAGAGAGGGAATGGTCTCCTTTCTAACCCCACCAGAGGGTCTCGTTGGACTCTGCTTGCTCATTCCTTTAAAAGTGCCATCACTGCCTGATCTAGAGGCAAGTTGACTTCTATTTTAAACTATTCATTTATATAACATTGAATCCTGCCAAAAATGCTGCTATTTTTATTTTTAAAATTTTGTTTATGTAAATTTCCTAACATAAAAACTTAACATAAAAATCTAATGCATATATGAACCATCCTTAAAATAGAATGAGAGACTACAGGTTCTTACATGGAGGAAGAAAGCTCAAAACATATTGGAGAGTGAAAAAAGCAAGAACAGAAGGTTTTCAATGAGTTCATTTCCTGAAAGATAGTCATACATAGAAAAAATAATTTGGAAGAATATGCATTAGATTGTTGACAGCAGCTGTCTCTAGAAGAAAAGATTATTGAGAACTTTTGCTTCCTACATTTTTTATTTCTGTACTGTCTAAAATTTTTATAACAGATCTTGGTAGCTAAGATACAATTACTAGGCAAAACTAATCATTAGTTGTGATTTGAGAACAGAGAAAGTCCAAGGCCCTAGGGCCTCACACTCAAAGTGTGGCCCCCAGAATACCAGCAGCAGCATCACCTTGGCGTTTCTTGGAAATACAGGATCTTGGGCCCCATTCTATTTCCATATTCATATGCATGTTCAAGTGGAAGGAGCGCCAACCACCCATATTAACTATTACTTGCTTCACCTGGTGCATTTAATTCCTTTTTAAAAAATAAAAGTGTTTTTAAAACTTAGGAAAATATCTACAGCAACTTTATTTTAGAACTTGAACTAAAAAGTAAACAGGTTTTTGTAAAAACTGATTTTCAGTCATTCCAGGGCAATGAACTAGGCTCCCACTGAGAGGAAAGAGGGGCTGCTCTGTTAATGGAGATGGGGAGTCAAATCTTTCTAGGAGACATAATCAAGTAAAAGACAAATAAGCAATCAGATGGAACAATATGTAAAATTGGTAGGAACACAAGGTAAAAAGTTATCTGGCTAAAGAATATCCAAAATACTGATCCAAAGGGGTACATGTGCCCCAGTGTTTACAGCAGCATTATCAACAGTAGCCAAAGTATGGAAAGAGCCCAAATGTCCAACAACTGATGGATAAAGTGGATTATGCATATACAATGGAATATTATTCAGCCATCAAAAAGAATGAAATTTTGCCATTTGCAATAACATGGATGGAGCTAGAGTATATTATAGTAAGCGAAACAAGTCATTCAGAAAAAGATAAATACCATATGATTTCACTCATATGTGGAATTTAGGAAACAGATGAACATAAGAGAAGGGGGTGGGTAGGGAAGCAAGCCATAAGGGACTCTTACCTATAGTGAAGAAACTGAGGGTTGCTGGAGGGGAGGTGGCCAAGGGATGGGATAAATGGGTGATGGGTATTAAGGAGGGCACTTGTTGTGTTGAGCACTGGGTGTTATATGTAAGTGATGAATCACTAAATTCTACTCCTGAAAACAAAATTACATTATATATTAACTAGAATTTAAATAAAAATTTGAAACAAAAAGATACAATTTTTAAAAAAGAATATCCAATAACATCTTTTCATACCTTGCTGACTTTTTAACCACTCAGAAGTAGAGGAAAGATACTAGAGCAACAACCTGTGCCCTTAATTGTGACCATCAGAGAAGAATAAGCCGGTGATATAAAGATAAAAAAGAACTGGGTGTAGGAAGGTAGCACTGTCATACTGAGTCCTAAGATATAAACAAGAGAAGAATAATGGGTTCAGCTAGACTTTAGATAAGCTACATTGACCTGAGTTTAAAATGAATACAGTTCAGTTGAAGTGTAATGTCCCAAAGGCAAGTGATTTTTGTCTCTACATCGACCTATAGTCCAGATTGGAGGAGAAACACTTGTAAAGAAATGTGAATAGTTCCAACGTGAGCTTTCTGTGATTTACAATTTTAAAAGGTCATTTACAAACAATAAATGGACGGGGCAGATGATCAAGGCTTTAGAACACTCCCCTTCAATATACTTACAGTTGATCTGGGGCCTATGTGAATGTGGAAAGGATATTCGCAACCTTATTCATAAATCCAATTTATAGGAGCTTGGACGAGTTGAAGATGTAAAACTCTTGGGAGAGCTTTAATCTGTGTGCTCCCTTGGGAACTGAAGACTTGCACACTGCCAATAAGAGAAAATGACACACTATGCTGGTCATTTTCTGAAGGAGGAAAATAAAAGGCTGGATAAGAAAGGTGCTTTGAATTAACAAGTCAGGGAACGACAGATGTTGGCGGGGATGTGGAGAAAGGGGAACCCTCCTACACTGTTGGTGGGAATGCAAGCTGGTGCAACCACTCTGGAAAACAGTATGGAGGTTCCTCAAACAGTTGAAATTAGAGCTACCATTCGATCCAGCAATTGCACTACTGGGTATTTACCACAAAGATACAAATGTAGGGATCCGAAGGGGTACGTGCACCCCAATGTTTATAGCAGCAATGTCCACAATAGCCAAACTGTGGAAAGAGCCAAGATGTCCATCGACAGATGAATGGATAAAGAAGATGTGGTATATATACACAATGGAATATTATGCAGCCATCAAAAGGAATGAGATCTTGCCATTTGCAACGACGTGGATGGAACTGGAGGGTGTTATGCTTAGTGAAATAAGTCAATCAGAGAAAGACATGTATCATATGACCTCACTGATATGAGGAATTCTTAATCTCAGGAAACAAACAGTGTTACTGGAGTGGTGGGGGGGTGGGAGGGATGGGGTGGCTGGGTGATAGACACTGAGGAGGGTATGTGCTACAGTGAGCGCTGTGAATTGTGCAAGACTGTTGAATCACAGATCTGTACTTCTGAAACAAATAACGCAACATATTTTAAGAAAAAAGAAAGAGAAGAAGGTAACAGGAGAGGAGGAATGAAGGGGAGTAAGTCGGAGGGGGAGATGAACCATGAGAGACAATGGACTCTGAAAAACAAACTGAGGGTTCTAGAGGGGAGGAGGGGAGGGGGATGGGTTAGCCTGGTGATGGGTATTGAGGAGGGCACGTTCTGCATGGAGCACTGGGTGTTATGAACAAACAATGAATCATGGAACACTGCATCAAAAACTAATGATGTAATGTATGGTGATTAACATAACAATAAAAAATTTTTTAAAAAAGGTGCTTTGAATAACATTACATGTGTGACTTTGGTGGACAGGCCTAGAGGCTGGGGAGAGAGAGGATGCACTGACCATTTAAGAATCAGAGGCCAGTCGCGCCTACGATCCCAGAGCCTGCCACACATCTGGAACATGTCAATAAAGGCCTCAGAGATAAGATTGACAGCTTCATGTCAGACACAATTAGAGGAACCAGGGTTTCAATCCCCGATACAGGAGATAAAAGTGAAGCAGGACAAAAGCAGAAATAATAGCAACTCTTTAGATAAAAGTGATTAGGACAGAGATACTTGTGAAATAAATCAGAGATCCACCAAACCACTCTCCTTTGAACCCCCAGCAATGTCCTGCCAACACTCACTGACATTCCAACACTCGAGTCTGAAGAAATAGCTTAGCAGAATCTTGCATCCAGGATTCTAGTCCTTACTACTTGTCATTTCTAAAGAGCATTATCATAGTTTAGCTGATCTTCATGAGACCTAAATGAAAATATAGGGAGATCATGTTTAATAGATGGTTCTAAAACATGTTCTTTTCCTGACCAAAAACATCAAAAAATAAACAAAACAACCCAGAGCTTCTGATTTAACTGACTAAAGATGCTGCATCATTAGAATTATTTACTATATGCTCTATTTCACTTGGATTTAACTTCCAACTTAAAAACCTTTGAATTTTTTTCAACCAGCGGTATCTAAAACAATGGAACGAAATGTGTTGGCTTCTAGTTCACCTCTCTTAGATCAAGATTTGAGGTGACTTTACAAGCCAAAAGCTTGTAAAGCCTTTTTAATAGAAATTTAAAGAAAAATTAGAACCCAGGAGGAAGAAAACAGAAAATATGACGACTCCGTGCTTTAGGGTTTACAAGATTGCCATGCATGGAATAGTAAGCCTTGCCCCAGTCTTCCTGATAGAGAAGAATTGTTCTGATCGTGAAAAAAAATATTAAACTTCTACCTACAAAATGGTGTGGAAAAAGCTCGTGTGGTTTGCTTTCGTTAATATTATGGACAAGGCAAAGTCAACATTAGTCTCTGCGCTCTTTGAAATCCTGCAGCACTGATCATGCTACTCAAAATATGTTCCCAGGACCAGCGGCATGGACATCACCTGGGAGCTTGTCAGAAAAGCAGAACACCAGGCCCCACTCCAGACTTGAATCAGGAGCTGCATTTTAACAAGATCCCCAAGAGATCCACATGTATGGCTTGAGAAGCACAGGTCTGTGACATTAATGACCACATACCATTTTGGTTTTGCTGAAGTGTCTGGTACGTATATACCCAATCTTCTAGCAAATTAGCAATTCTTCAGGGCAGAAACTAGCTTATTCCTTTTTTTCCCCAGGACACTAAGCGTGTTAAGAACATTGTAAGAGGGGGTGCCTGGGTGGCTCAGATGGTTAAGCGTCTGCCTTCGGCTCAGGTCATGATCCCAGGGCCCTGGGATGAGCCCCACATCGGGATCCCTGCTAGGCGGGGAGCCTGCTTCTCCCTCTCCCTCTGCCTCTGCCTCTCTCTCTCTCTCTCTCTGACTCTTATGAATAAATAAAACATTTAAAAAAAAAAAACATTGTAAGAGGCGAATAAAATGTGACTAAGTTGAAAATGAAGGATTATAAAAGGAAAAAAATTAGACCAAGAAGATCAAATTTATACATACCAAAATCATAGTATAGATTATACATTTTAAAAACCTGATATTATTTTAAATAATGACCAATATTTAAAAATTATTTATGGCAGGTATGAAGCAACTTTTCTTTGTCACAGCTCTATGAGGTAGTCTTATCCCATTTTATAAATGGTGAAACAGATTAGAGATTAAACAAATTGTCCAACTCAACTACTTGAAAGTCTTGGAATTACAAATATAAGCTATTTGATTGTGAAAAATCATATTCTTAGCCACAACTGTCTAATGAGAGCTTCTGATCCCCAGGTTTCTGAAGGTTATAGAACTCCAGGACCAACTACTGAGATCTGGAGCTAGGGAAATTCACAATAAATCACGCGGTTGGATCTGTTCAAAGTTGGGAGATGAGTAGCTCACATTGTTAAACAATTGTGGCATGCTTATATTTTTGTGACTCTAAAAATTACAGGCCTGCCTCTTCAAATTGGGAAAGTATGTTCCAGGATCAATGGAGTTGAGAAGTAGGGAAATGAATTGGTTAATTAAAAAAGGTAAGAAAGCTTATAATATCCAGACCACAAAAATACTTAATGAATATTCATCCCTGGGGATGTTTCTAAGTAGAAAGTGCCTATATTTCCCTAGATAATAGTTGTAAAATATAATTTATCCTCACTATAGCTAGAAAAATTGAGGGTCCAGTAGGTTGTTGTGAATCAAGGGCCTCTTCAGGTGACATGTGGACACATCAAGCTATCCATGTTTGTCATGACCCACTACATTCTTTCTCCTACTGGTGGAAAATGTAAAGAAAATATATAGCAACTCTTACATGGGTGTTAAAGACCTAGATTATGAACATCATCACAGGCAAAGGTACATGTGTAGGTGGAAAGATACATGGAAGTTGGGGGTACTGACCTACAAGGGAGAAGGGACACACACCTTCTAAGGGCTGGAACTTTGTTTTTTTTTTTTTTTCCCCTGCACCCAGAACTCCACCTGGTACTTAGAAGGTATTGGATAGTAGGTACTCCTCCAGTAAAACTTGTGTGCTTAGCTAATAGGTACTCAATTACCCATTGAAACTTCACGATCAGACATACCTGATTTTGAGTCCAGTTCTACAGTTTTAAGTTGTTTAACCTATCTATACTTCAGTCTGTGAAATGGGTACATGATGCTAGCCTTATTAATTTATGAGGATCAAGTGAGATAATCTACATCCATTGCTCAGCAAGGCCCATGTCACATTGAGTGTACAATAAATGTAGCTAGAGATAATAAATTCCCGTAAGCTTACATTCAGTCTTAGTTTTTACCCATGACATCTCAGCCTACATTATGATTTTTCAGAAGTATAGACCATGAAGAACCAGGAGCTGACTGCTTCTCAGTGAGAGAGCCAGGACCATGACCTAAACCGACTGGGTCTAGTCCTCATTCACAATTCATGGGAGAAGGTCTTTTAAATAAGGGATTGAGTTGTGTGGGTGTCTTCCTCAGTCAGAATGCATCTCCCTCAGACTATTATACATCCCTAATGAGTAAGTGGGTTTCTTACAGAAACAATGAGGAAGACCCTAGGGGAAGTTGTGACCACAAAGGGCAAAGTTGACCACTTTGTTTGTGAAGAACAACTATTTATACCACTTCCATTGCTTAGTTAAGCCACTTACACTTTTGTACTCCGGGAAATCACTCAAATCAACTACCCCCAAATTCAGATTTCCTTGAGACTTGGTGTCTGAGTTCTTTATATTCCTTTGCCCAGACCCTAGGAGGACATATCTGGTGGACAAATTACCTGGGAAATCAAGCCTAGTGTAGCATAATTTTATGGATGATGAAAACAAAAGGAAATAGACCCAAGGTGTCAAAGGAAGAATGAAGCCCTATAGGATGGCAGAGTTTCTTAGGGCATTCTGAGCATGACCATTATGATGATAGGGGACAGTAGAGCACAGTGGTTATCAGGGACTGGAGAAATACGACCAGTGGGCCAAATCCAGCTTGTAGCCTGTTTTTATGCCCCCCCCCCCCAGCTAAGATTGGATTTTACATTTTCTTCTTTACAACCCTTTAAGAAAGAAGCAACAGAGATCATAAGTGGTATAAAGCCTAAGATATTAAACATCTGCCCATTTACAGAAACAGTTTGCAGATCCCTGGTTAGGCTTTGATGCCACCATGTCTGAGATCAAGTCACATTAGAACATCGCGCTAGTCCAGTGACCTTGGGGAAGTCATTTAATTATGCTATAATTCAGTATAATCTTTAAAATGAGAACATAGTTTTTATTTGTATCCAGCACAATGTAAGCTCTTTTTTTATTTATGTGGACTCAAAGGAAGTGAGAAAAGTGAGATTGGTTTAAATGTGACTTCCTATTCATCTTCTATTCTTATTTTTCATTATATTCCTAGCACTTGCCATAATACTTGGCACATGCCAGATGCTCAATAAATATTTATTGAGTTAACATGTATTCAAGTGTTTAATTTTGGAATATAAATTTTAGGAAATTCATGTTCCAAATTAAAAATATTGGGTAACTGTTGAATAGACAAAATATTTTTAAAGTAAAAGGAAGGGGTTTAACGTTTTTGTAAATATTGAAATATTTACAAGAGATAAAATGTCTGGAATTTGCTTCAAAATAACATGATTGTAATAATTGAATCAATTATTAATTGGGAAAGAGACCTGTCCCAGGCAGAAAAATTCCAAATAATTTATGTAGATACTTCCTCAAGGAGGAGGAGTGTAATTCCCTTCTCCTTAGGCATGGGCTGTGCCTAGTGTCATCCCCAGTATGGAGGTGGGGGCAAAGAGTCAAGTAACTTTATAGTGGAGAGACCTGACAAACATTACCTCTGCCAAGTGATCAAGGGCAATATCAATCAGAAAGCATGTTGATAGTATGTATCTTCGGTATAATGTGATGAAATGGCACTTGACCTCTGTGGTCCTCCTTCTAGCAGCCCATACCCTAAGTCTATCATGAGAAAAACATGAGATAAATTCCAAATAAGAGCCATTCTACAGACCATCCTAAGTACTCAAAACTGTTAAGGCCAGCAGAAACAATTAAGTCCAAAAAACTATCACAGGCAAGTTTTATCACTGTTCTAAAAAAAGGTATTTTTGAAAATACAGGGAGGGGGAAGTTATTAGAGAATAGATAAAACAAGATTTAGTTCAAAATTAATAATTACTGAATTTGGACTATGGGTAGAGAGGTTCACTACACTGTCCTGTCTACTAAATAGGTTTAAAATTTTCCATTGAAAAAGTTTTTTAAAAAAAAACAATTTTCAATAAGAAAATAAGGATGAAAAATACTGTCCTGGACTATGTTCCACCCCCCTCCCAACCGTTCTATTTAAACAATCAGCAAAATTATCGACTACTGAGAAACTTATTTCTGAAGTTTGGTTTGATATACCAAATCAATGCAAAACATTGTTTACTAAATAAAGTCCTTTCATGTGATATTTACAGCTACTACAGACAGCTCTGCTCTTTATTGAAATACATTTGTATGTATGTATGTTTATAGAGGATATGCATCTATTTCTAATTCAACTGTCTAATATTTTTAAGTAGATTTATTCTCTATCTTTAAGATTACTGTTTCATAATACTTTGCTAATTTCATCCACTAGGCCATAGAACAAGCCTGTGCTAATAAGCTGTTGAGTATCTATAATTCAAGATTCACCACAGTATCCCCAGCTCATATTTCACATATTTTACTACATAATGGATAATATGGAATTTTTTTGTTAAAGTTGAATCAGTGTCAAAACAATGGTACCTGATAAGTTAAAATATCTTTAGAAAGGATCCTAAAACAAAAAGTATTCTCACATTCATTTTCTAAGATACTTTACTCTCAAACTAATCAAACTACCTAATCAAACACAATAAAATAATAATTAGAAGAGTACCTCACAATAACGGTAGAAGTAATCCATTTCATAAATAGGAAAACTGTAGCAACGGGAGGTTAAATCCAAATCCAAACACAGAACTGGTGAGTGACGAAGCCAGGTACATAAACACAAGTCTGAACGAAGTTAAAGCCCATGGTTTTCAATTCTATCAGGTGCCTTTCTTCTGAAATGTTCTGTACAGGGCTCAAACTGAAAAATCTAAGTCACACCATTTAATTATAGTCAGCTCCCAGTCTTCTCCAGCATGCAGCCCCGGGGGCCAATCCTGGTGTTCTGGAAATTAGGCCATCAAGTTAGAAGACACAGATATAGCCTAGGTTCTGTTCTTGTCCCTCAGTTTCCCTGGGCAACTCATTTGTGTTTATATTGGTCTCAGGTATTACATTCTTCTTGCTGTATTATTTGAGCCCCAAACAACTGCATTCACCTTTTTTGCCATTGGCATAGTTGTGGGGCTTTACTGGAGCTCACTTCTGACAACGCAAGGGAGTTTTGCTATCATTTATCAGATATGCTAGACTGATGGCGGTACAAAATATCTGCATTTTTTGTAAGGATTTTATTATTTGAGAGAGAGAGAGCGCGCGCACATGTGCAAGCTGGGGGAGGGGGAGAGGGAGAGGGAGAAGCAGACGCCCCGCTGAGCAGGGAACCCAAGGCGGGACTTGATCCTAGGACCCTGGGATCATGACCTGAGCCAAAGGCAGATGCTTAACCGACTGAACCACCCAGGCACCCCAAAATAGCTGCATTTTAAAGCAAGGTTGACCCTACTCAAGAAATTGCCTGCAATAAGAATATGTGGGAGTTGCACACTCCGCTTTCTTAATACTAACAAGAGAAAAGCCTTGACAATAGGAGAGCACGCTCAGATTCACCCAGTCGTTTCAAACCTCACCTCTTTCCTATATTCAGTCATTTATTTGCAAATTTTTATGAGGCTCACTTCAGGCTTGATAACGCTAGAAGTGGCTAAGGGACTAACTTAAAAGTGTAATGCCTGGCTCTAGTTTACACGGTTCACCTGGGTAGAGGAGATGTAGCTCCAGGAAAGTAAAAAAACAAAACAAAACAAAAAAAAACTGGAGGTAAATAACATCTTCAGCGATGACTTTGTCTCCACCACCTTTATGAAAGGATGCAAATACTTCACACCTGCTCCATGAATGGCTTGATGAAAGAGTGAATAATACCTGTAAACCCTGGAAGCTTCCCGAACGAAGGTTCCCACATACAGACTTCACCAAGGTAACACCAAAAAGCTGCATTATTTCTGTGGGCAGCCAAGAAGACTCTTTTGCCCCGAAATCATTAACGTAGCTTCCCATTGACAAGGGCCATATCTTGCCAGAGGCCTCAGTCCTATGTCCAGTTCTCAAGAACACTGAATTCTGGTACGTTGTCAAAACACGGCAAGTTTTTGAAACTCTGCGTGCTTTAGCTTCACCTACAAAAGACCCAACACAGATTTTCTACAGAACAAACATAGGCAGAGAGAACAATTGTAAGGGCCTTTACAAAAACAACTGTTGGGACTATTTAGAGAGCGCCAGCAATGTACAGACTTGTCCCCACTTGCTGAGAAACCCAGGAGCTGTTCTGTTGAGCCACCCTTACTCACATAGTAGACAAGCCTCCCAGCCTGGCTCATGATGGGTCTTGTCATAATTCAGCTGGAGCCACTGGTAAGTATCCACCTGTCTATTACTCATTAATAGAGAGACAGGATGTCAGCTGTTTCCATGAGCTGGAGAAACACAAGCTTTTACCACCTTCTGGCTTGCTCTCAAAGTAATGTGAGAAACAATAAGGCAGACAAAGATTAAAAAAAAAGGATAGGAAGATGCAATGTCAAAAATAAAAATAAATCATCATCGTCTGATGGATGCAGAGATTACAGCCTTTAACTTGCTTTACGGGTTTTTATGATTCAACTTTGGCAGTTTGGTCATCTTAGAAGATGCAGAAAAATCAAAGTCTCCAAGCTGATCTACAGATTAGGAAATTGTACTCTGCTAATGCCGCTCAGTATTTTGTTCTTTGGTGGTTGTTAACCATGTGGCTGGTATTCTATAACTAGTGCTAACTTCTGTTTGGGCACTAGATCATTTATGTCCTCGTATGTTTAGTTAGGATACAATTAGAGATCTTCCAATTTGAATATTAAACAGAATTGCTCCCAGTCTTCAATTTTAATCCCAGAAAACACTTCCCACGTGTGTTACAACACTAGCGGTTGTAATGAATCAATTCAAACATTCAGTGGTTTGACCCAACAGAAATTTCCTTCTCATCTAGCCATGTAAGGTGGGAAAGCAGAGCGTTTCCCACCACAGGGGGAGTCAAAGACACAGGCTCTGTTCATGCTCTGGCTCTCCCATTCCTCAGAACTGTGTCATCTGCATTCAGTGATGGGAGCATGAAGAAGGCACAGCACTGATCAGATGCCTTGGCCTAGAAAGGACACTTCACACCTGGGGCCCGACCTAGAAGCAAGGGGACTCACACATGCGGTCCTGGCCAGGCAGCCCCTTCCCACAGAGTCTATACCTCGGAAGGAAGGTCATGAATTCTAAGGGATAATAGGCCACCTCTGCCACAAGCATAAACATATACAGAGGAGTTGTACAAAGCAAATTATTCCCAAAGTCCTCCCCAATTCGTCAGGTAATGCCTGAGGTTGTACAAAGTTTCATTTATTGATGTTGAGATGGTGACTGCCTGTTATAAGGCAAACATTCTTCTGAGTGTTGTTATTTATGTTGTGGATGCCTTTCTGCCCCCCCTGCCCCCCCCCTTTTTTTTAAAGAAGAAATTGGTAGGCTGAAAGAGCCAGGACAAGATGGGAACCTGAAGGTATGGAGGGAAAAGGAAAAACCAGGAGCAAGGCTGTGGAATCCCTCCTTGGAGGCCTTCTCAAACCTGTCGCCAATGCCCTGGGACCTGCCCAGGCACCTTCATCCCCAACAAAACTAGGGGACAAGTTCTAACCCCGGCAGTGGAAAACTCTGGATCCTGAACTCAGTGCCTCTGAAAATTGGTCACACCTATGCCAGTCAGGCTCTGGTCCTGTACCTGGCACCCGTGCTTGGCCAGCTACTATGACAGAGTCCCCGACTTAAACAGTTCCTATAACTTGTTCCTTGCCTCCCTATCTCAGTAAGGACTTCACTTTGCATGGCAATTTCATGAACATCACATACTCTTTGCAATAATTAATGAGTAGGCAGGATTATTCCCTTTATAAAAATAAACTAACAGAATTACAGTCATGTTAAATACTCACTCCAGGCAATGCAGCTATTATGTGGCAGAACCAAGGCCAGAAATAAGGCCTCTCATTCCCATCCAATATTCTTTCCACTAGGAAATACTGCTCTACTAGATACGCTTCTCCCTCTAGGCCTGAGGCATGGGGTCCCAGCTGCTGGCACGGTTCTCGAGCCCTGTGTCTCGAGTCCTGTTCTTTGAAGGACTTCTCCCGCAGATCATTAATTTTGTATCACTACTAGGTGCTGAGCACTTAAGTGACCAAGCAGGCTGCTTCCCCTCATAGAAGTTAGTCTATTTGCCAACAAATCAATGTGCGATTTCACATGATGAGTGCTGCAAAACGAACAAATGGTGTAGTAGAAGAACTCCAGATGGCCGAGGGGAAGAAACGGGCAGAGGAAGCCTACTGAAACAGGGCTGGCAGGAAAGCCTTTCTGAGGAGTGGTCATTCAAGTCAAGACCCGAAAGATGGAGAGTCAGTAGTGAGAAGGTGGTGGTGGTGTCAAGGCGAGTGGGTGTCCCCGTGCCACGGAAGAGCTTGACAGGTACAAGGAATGGGAAGAAAGTGAGGGGTGACTGGAGGGGGGTGGGGGAGGGGCATAGAAGAGTTTGGAAAAGAAGGCAAGCCCGATCCAGGAGGAATTGGGATTTCACTCAATTTGCACCTGGGATCCACTGAAGGGTTGTGACCAGGAAAGGGATGTGATTACATGTGTTGAGATATTTTCCCCGTGCTGAGGACAGAGGAGGCAGCCCAGGGACAGATGACTGGGTCTTGAAATGTGGTGGTCGCAGCAGATCGATGGGGCCCAATGCACAGAACAGAGATGTATTTTGGAGGTAGAATGATAAAATTTGCTTTGAGAAGAGAAAGGGAGGAATTCCATTTCTTTTTAGGCCCCTTTGGCTCTTGCCACAAGCCTCTAAAGGTGGTGTCTTTTTTAGGTGCTCGCCTGCCCTCATGGTACAACCTGGCTAAGCTTTTGAAGTAGAGAGGGATGGGACCCGGCTCATTTTGTAGTGACTGTGTTTCTCAATTCTAAGGTGCATTTTTTTCCATATTTTAATATTACTGAGATCAGGATGTGTCTTGACGTCCCTGTCAAAGGAGAGCTCCAGAGAAGTAAACTGTGACAACATTGTCATCATTTGTAAATATATGAACTTAGCCCAGGATAGAAGGCATCTGCTCATCAGACGTCAAGTCACTTGGGTCATTTGCACTGATTGTACCACAAAGGGTACATTTTAACATGTTTTATCTAACATGTGCACAGAGATTACACCACAAAGAGGTCTTGAAACAGGAAGATATTGTATCTTAAGAAATAAATAAACCACAAACTTGACTCTGGAAAATTGATTGTTTTAAATAAGAATGAGCATTTTCCAGGCTCTAAAACCTAAAAAGAGCCAAAAGAAGATAAACTGGGGCTAAGGAGGTAGAAGTGGCTGGAAGAGTAATCATTGAGAGGTATAAATGTACTGCCCACCGCATAGCAGGTCACGTATTAAAGGCAGTATAAATTGCTCAATCCTAAAGATTTCAGCATAGAATTTTCAATTCAAGGAAAGGTTAATTCGAGCCATTCAGATACTAAGCATCTATCTGACTAAAATGTTCAGCCGACTTTCAAAGAGGCTGTTTGAAGTCTAGGGAGACGAAATTCAGTTAATTGTAGCAAGATAAGCCAGCTTTTTCACTCATACTTTGATTTTTCACTGTCCTAGCAAGAAGAGAAAAAGATCTTGACTGCCTTATTTCAGGAGAGGAACACCCCCAAAGAAAGCTAACTAGAATAGCCATGGGGTGTCTAACAGGTAAACTCTGCCCAATCGGCCATCAAGCATGACAATGGAAGAAAGAACCACTGTGTTCAGAGGACTAATTCAGCCTGATTTCTGGGTGGGTGACCAGAGCTGGTAAGGGGCAGCCAACCTGTCAACCATAACTCTGGGCTGAGGAGGCAAAACTTGGCACAGAGAACTGGCATCTTTGTTCAGGCATAGCACTGATGTAAGGACCAACCTCAACAAACCATAGTGACCTGTGCCAGGAACTATGGGGTAGAAATAAAGACCAACCAGATGAGAGCAGGCAAAGGCTATTTTTTCAGAGCTTGCTTTCTATAGCAAGTGAGTCAGCCACTGTCATTTACACTTTAGCAAAGATTCAAAGGCAGGCTGAGGGCTGGAAAAAAAAAAAGAAGCCTCCAAGTATGTCCTGACTGGGGGCTGCTGGCATGGGGCACTGGGGGTAAGATAACTAGAAGCAGAACATCATATCTGGTTGGCTAGGGGTTCATATTTAGCACTCTCTGGCTGGTCCTAAATTGAAGCAGAAACAAATCAGGAAAGCTGTCAGTTACTAATCAAGTCCCAGCCACATGGGGCTGGTTGTTACAGGGGTTATTTTGGGGGGGGGGGGCGCTGGTTACTAGAGATAGTGGTCTGACTTCCTGAATGTCTGACCTATAGATAGTAGGCAGGCTTCTTGGCTGGTTAGTGGAAAGGAGTTGGGTTTACCGGCTGGTGTCACAGACTATGGATCAGAATTCTATTTTATGTATGGTCTTAGCCATTGTCCATGTGCATATTTCAGTCGCTCTGGTTTCTGGACACCTTGCCCCAGTGGAGACCAGTAGGAGCTCAGAGGAGGACCATGCTTAGCAGCAGCACCATTTAACACAAAGAAAAAGCGTTTCTAGCAGCCCAGTTACTGCAGAAGGACAATGTATGGTACTGCGGTGAGGGGAGAAGGCACTTGCTGTGGGACTTAGCCAGAGAAGTACAGAGTAAGAATTTATTTCAGAAGTTCTGAGGAAGCCTAGAAAAGGAATGCAACTAAATATGGATCTGAGCTGAACTGGTGGGTATGCAGATTATGTAATTCAGCAAAGCAGCCAGGACTTTTGATAGAACAAAACCCCTATGAAACACCATCTCTTCTATCAAGTTTACTTTCATTATCACCTAGGACAGATTTATGAATGTAATTAAGCAAGAGTTCCTTATCACTAAAAAAAAACTAGCGAATTGGACTAGGTTTAAAGTTGGAATATCTACGATAGCCTCACATGCAGTGTTGTTGGACATACCCATGGTTCCTAATTATAAGTAGCAAAGAATTATATATATGCTTCATTGTAGGAAAAGTTACAAAAATCCAAATTCATGGAACACATCAAAAACTAATGAAGTACCGTATGGTGGCTAATGTAACATAATAAAAGAAAATTAAAAAAAAATAAAACATCAAAAAAAACCCCAAATTTAGGAAATAAAAGTGGCATCAATACGACATTTATGAAAAGTGCCAAAAGGCATCAAATGTACAGATAATGCAGACAGGACTGAGAATTTCCTTGAGAAAGGGTCTACTCCTCCTTAACATTTTAGTCGGAGATGACATCAATGAAAAGTAATGGATCACAGGGCGCCTGGGTGGCTCAGTTGGTTAAGCGACTGCCTTCGGCTCAGGTCATGATCCTGGAGTCCCAGGATAGAGTCCCACATCGGGCTCTCTGCTCAGCAGGGAGTCTGCTTCTCCCTCTGACCCTCTTCCCTCTCGTGCTTTCTATCTCTCATTCTCTCTCTCTCTGAAATAAATAAATAAAATCTTTAAAAAAAAAAGTAATGGATCACAAAGAAATTATTTGAAGATACACAATAATTGTTCTGTGTTGACCTCACATATACCAATGCTGTATTCACTGTTTGCCTATTCTGAGCAAGGCACTGTCATTCTTCCTAAGAATTAGAATTCCAACTGTTACAAACAGATGTTACCTTGTGAAGTGTTTTCTAATAAATGTTAGAACAACTCCACACAAGAGAGGATATTATTCCCATTTTACGGATATGGAAACTTGAGGCTTAGAGAAGCATTGAGATTAATCAAAGTCACCCAGTTATTAAATGTGAGAGCAGTTTTGTCTTCCTCCTCAAAACTCTTCCTACTGTTTATTTCCATGTGGCATTCTTCCTTAGGAGGAAAATATTCTAATGGGACTCTTATCAGATATACCAGAGCATTTACAAAAATAGGCATATTTCAAACTACTTACTTGGAGTTTTTTGGAGAAATATTTTAAAATACAATTGTATTTGAAAATTGCCTCTTCAGAGCCTGTTTACAAGTCGAAAAAGATAATGAGTCTCAAGCTTATAATCACCCCTCACAAAGGGAGTGAGCAGCTGCTTCCTCCGTGTGGGACTGGGGGCATGAAACCGCCTCCAGGTCCTCCCAGATACCACTCACTCTCACCCACTGGGTGAGGCATGAAATTCCCCCAATAAGAGCTTTAATCCCTTTAATTTAAAATTTTGATCCTGCGTTAAAAATGGGAAACCCTGCAAAAAGAGGAACAAAGGATCTAAAAGCAAAGGACCTAACTGGATCACTTTACTGCAACGTATACTAATGCTCTCTTATCCGGTGGTAGAATGCTCACTTAATCAGGTTTTTCTCACTTTTGCTCCTTCGGTTAAAAAACAACTCCATGCTGCAATGTTAATATAGGTGTCTGTATGTAAGGTCTTATTCCCCCAAGATAATTTGTATTTTATCAGTAGTCAACTAGAAATCTATTCCAATGGGTAAAATTTTCAAGCCAATAGAAAATTTTGCAGCTAGGTCTTCCCACCCTGATAATCACTCTTTTTCAATCTCTGAAATTACACTTTTACAGATTAGCATATTGTTTTGGAGAACCAAAGAGGTTTTATATGGAAACTTGTTTTATAGGCCAAAAATTCCTAGGAAATTTTAATCTTTTTCTACAAGTAGAATTACTGTGATTTTATTTAGCACGAGTAGAGGGCTTTCAGAATGTATTTGATACACTTCATTTGCTATTCCTTTTAGTAACCATACAGATTTATTTTACCACCTACAACTGAAACACCAAAAAAAAAAAAAAAAAATGTCATTTCCAAATCAGAATGTGTTGTTTTAGAATTTAGAATATGAATGCCCTTAATCCCCTTACATGGCCAAAGTCATGAGCCCAAGCATTTAATTTAGTGCATAAACAATCCTAAATACTTATTACATACCCCCTTCGCTTAGTGCTGCATAGAAACGTACACAGATATGAATAGAAAAAAAAGCCACGTGTGTGTTTGTGGGACCAGGACCTCACATATCAAAACTGACCAAATTATAACCCCATTTTGTTGTTTCGCCAAATTCTGTCACTCATTTAACATTGACTTAATATTTGCAAAAGATCATCGATAGAAAAGTCTCCCATCAGTGGAGCACAATTGAGGTTACATATTTCGCTCAGACCAAGTCTTAATGCAAGTGTCAGTGAAAACTGATTATCCTCACACCCAGCCTGCACTGATCAGTATTTGAAGCAAAAGGAGAAAAACAAATCTATAATCACCCCCACTTAATCTTTAACCTTGACTTTGTCCCTACTCAACTGATCTATAACTAAGAATATTAAGGGCATTTTAAAAATTGGAAGGAATAAAGAAAAGGCAGAGGACGGGACAAGGGGAAATACGTAAAACAAGTATTCCAAAGAGGATTGCATCTGCTTACATAAAGCAAAAAAATAAAAAATAAAGGTGGACCCTCTTTGCCTCTCCTCCGTTAAGCACAGGGTTAAATAATTTGCAAAAGATGGTGAGGCAAAGAATTTTTTCTTTCCTCCTACATTCTCCATCTTTGATGTCTCAATACCTTCACTGAGGTTTTTGGTTCATCAAATCCCCTCTTCATATTCTAGTTAAATGACATTAACGTTTGCCCACTGGGAATAGGACTGATATTATCAACTTACTTAACAAGGACTATGAAATTTGAGACAGACTGTGGGAAAATGTCAGCTCAGTGGATAGTACTAGATTTCTGTTTCTCTTTTCTGGGCCAGAATGTCAGAGAGATAAGTCTCTGAATTCACACGGGTTGATTTTCCTGCCCTGGCTGCACATTGCATGGCAGATGGCCGAGTGTGGACTAATGTTCTTTAGTGACTTAAATGTGGGATGGAACTGAAGCCAACTTATTATCTTCACTTTTATTTCTTGATCAGAAAAACAGCCTTGAAACTCATGACCCCATTCTTAAACAGTGAAATATCTTTTAAAAAAAGAAATCTGGGGTCATTTGAAGTAACAAACCAGGGAGAGATCATTCTATGTGTTTAATCTTCAAGCCGCAAAGAATATTCTAGAAGAGCAGAGGCTTTTGATAAATAGGTATTTTCCAGGCAATATTTTTTTCTTGAAAAAGGTTTTCATTTATAATACTATTTGATGTGTATGATATCACATTCTTTTATATATATGTTTTATATAGAATGTATATGGAGACATAGACATTACCAATATATTAGGGACTCCTAGATGTGTCTCTCCTTAATCACCTCTGTCTTCCCTCCAAGGGCAATCACCATCCTGAATTTATCATTTCTTTTTTGTAGTTTTGCTTTTTTATGTGTGAATCACTAAACAGTTTAGTTTTGCTAGCCTTTTGAACCTTGCTTGAATAAAATCAAAGTATGCATTGCCTCTTTCATATATTTAAGATTCATCTAGATTGACATTGTAGCTTTTATTCCTTTATATATACTGCCATGTATTATAAATACACCAACTTTATATATTTTCTATAGTTGATGACCATTTGGAGTTTTTGATTCTTGACTCCTCAGAATCATGCTACTGTGAACATTCAATCTCGAGATGTTCCTGTGCAGAAATTCTTCCAGGATTTACATCAAGGATTCTTAAATACAAATTCTACTTTTACTGGATAGAGCTAAACTTGTTGCAAAGAGGCTCTACCAATACTCCCATCAGCAGTGAACAAGGATTCCATTGATCCATATCCTCTCCCACACTTTAGTATCTTTTTTTTTTTGCAAGTTTGAGAAGTATTAAGTGGTATTTGAGTTTTATTTCATTTTACTGATTACTAATGAAACTAAACATCTTCATATGTTTATGAGCCAGTCATGGACCCTTTTCAATAAAAACATATTTGTGTCTTTTACCTACTTTACTATTTAGTAAATTCATGTTTCACTTCTTGATTAGTAGGAGCTCTATGTTTTATATATTTATAATACCAATTCTTTCACAGTTTTAGGTTTATAACAACTTCTAGGTTTTTGTTCATCTTTTTGTTTACTTTGTAGTATCAAAAGTTGTTCATTTTAATGTGATAATTCAATTATTCTATTTATGGTTTATATTTTTGGTGTCTTGGGAAATCCTTTCTTACTCAAAGGCCATACCACTTCAATATTGTCTTCTAGAAGTTTTATAGTTTTGGCTTTCACATTGAAAGCTTTAATCCTCTGGAATGAATATACCCAGCTTCCCCTCATGGTATTTACATGGAGTATAGTTATCAAAACTAGAAAACATTGAAACAATACTATTAACTACAAACCTTGTTAAAATTTCATCAGCTTTCCCCACACACACACCCCCCCCCCACCAAGATCCTTTTTATGTTCAAGTATCCAATCCACAATCACACACCTCATTTAGTTGTGCGTTCTTAGTCTTCCCTAATCTGTGATGGTTCCTCAGTCTTCCCGTGCACCTTGATAGTTTCGACGAGTACTGGTCAGTTATCGCAGTTGTGGTCTTTCTGGTGTTCTCATGATAATGAGATTATAAATTTTTGTTCAGAATACCCTAGCTGTGATTTTGTAGCCTTTTGATGGTTTTCATGTCAAGGAATTTATAAGGTCAACAGCTTAACCATGATCACTTTGGTAAAAGTGTTTTCCAGGTGTGTCCATGGTAATACTTTTCCCTCTGGTATCTTGGGAGATACTTCAGTCTATGTTAATACCCTACATCTCTTCAAACTTTTGCCCACCGATTTTAGTATTGGCTCACAATAACTACCAAGGTCTTTGCTTATAGAATGTGGTGCTTCTATTTCTGTCATTCCTTCTACGTTTATTCATTTGAATTCTTCCGTAAGAAAGGGCTATTCCTTATCCCCACTTGTTTATAGCAGTATGGACTCAATCTCTAACCTACAAGCTGTAGCTCAATACTATTAGCTGTTCACCTTGTTTACTTTGTAGTATCAAAAGTTGCTCATTTTAATGTGAAGATTAAAATTGGTCCAGGTTTGGACACTGGAATTTCTTTCCCTTTAGTTCCTACATCCTTTGGACATGCCCCCATCTTTTTACCTTTCACTTTCTCACTTTTTTTTTTTTTATTGTGCCCTCTTGTTACCTTTGCTTTGTAGAAGAGTTTTCAAAGGCCTGATGTCAATCTAATAGTTTTGCCTTTGAAAGTTGAATGTTTTACCTGAAGGCCTTGACAAGTTTATATTAATCTTTGAAATCTAAGAATTTGATTTATATGTAAAACCTAAAATAACTTATCACATCATCTGAAATAAGTGATATTTTTCTTGCTTCCTTGTCAGTATCTTCCTTCTTTCCTTCCTTTTGCTCCATCTGCCACTCTGGTCCTAGCACAGGCTAAACCACTTTCTTGATTATAGTCCAATCTCACTCCCTGTGAATAATTTTCTATAACTCCTGGCTCTGTGCTGTTGGTTCTGCCCTCTGAGTCATCCTTTTCCATAAAAATAGCCCGAGGTCGCAGCAGAGATTTCTAAGCTCATTCCGGTTGGCACTAAGTTGGAAATTCAAAGTCCTCTCTTCACTTTGTGCTGGCTCTGCCCCCTTCAGTCCAAGCCAGTCTAAGCAGATATTTAACAATATAAAATGCTAAGACAGATAGCAATAAATTACAAGTATACTTATCACTTGTATAAAGAGTTAATTAAGAAATAAGCAGTTTTAGACTCTGATGTCGGCGGATTTCAGTGAAATGCACAATGTGCCACTAGCTAGCTGTGCTAATGTGGGCTCATGAGAGTTCTGTTTCAGTTCTAGCATTATAAAATGTAGACAAGGGATATAGAGGAGTAAACAATTAAAATACTTCAGGACCTGCTACACAGTGAAAACTAAATACACTTTGGCTATTGTCAGATAGTTGTTATTCCTTTCCACATAGTAGTTATATTCAGCATGGACACACTAACAGAAGATCAACAGCCAGAATTGAGCAAAGAAAAAAAAAAGTTACAAGCTATTTAGCGACTGACCAATTTTTTTTTTTTTTTTTTTTTTTTTTAGAGAGAGCATGTGTGTGAGGAGGGGAGGGGCAGAGGGAGAGGGAGAGCTACAATCTTAAGCAGGCTCCACACCCAGTGTAACAAATCTCAGGACCCTGAGATCATGACCTGAGCAGAAATCAAGAGTCAGACGCTTAACTGACTGAGCCACCCAGGTGCCTCTTGACCAACTTTTTAATATAAGTAGTGATAAAATTTTTGTAATTTTATATTGTTTCTTTTTTTTCATTTTATTATTTTTAGGTAAAACGGGCACCATTTAATGGGGGAAACAAAAAAACAAAAACAAACAAACACCACCAAGCAGAAGTTAGGTCTTGGCTTTTTATACCGGCTCCCCCTCTGACCAACAGTTACTTGATGTAACTCAACTCCCCTGAGGCTTAGTGTCTGTATCTGCAGGACAGGAATTCTCTCCCTGTCCAGTTCTCTCCATGGTTATTGTCTCTATTCAAACAATGAAGCTGTCAAAAAGAGTAGAGAACCATCATAGAGTACCTACTGCGTGCCACTTGCTTGATATACAACATCCCATTTGACCTCTCAAAAACCCTGAGAAGTATTTTGAGCAACTTAACCTTATAATGAAAGGGACTCAAAAAGTGTAAGTAACCTGTTTTGGGTTACTTGCTAAAAATGGTAGAGCTAGATTTGAATTTAGATAGGTCTCCAGTCCTCACACTTTGTGACACTGTACTTAGGAAATGATCAACCTGTCGGCATTATGTCCCAGATCACGCTAACTAGACTGAATGATGCAGAAGCAGGTGTGCTCGCTGAGTGGGGAGCAAGTCGGGCAAAGCCAATGCGGGGAGGACCATCAGGGAGCCAGAGCTAGGTGGGGGGCAGTAGTGCAGTTAGATGAATAGAGGAAATCAAAAGGAAAGGAATGAAATATCTGGATGGAATGTCATCCATAAGGGACCTAGAGGTGAGGAGGCTTGCCGCCAAAGCAGATAAATGTGTCTCAGCATAAGGAAACCAGCAGCAGAGAGTGGGACCTCTGTCTTGGGTCACAGATCACAGGGCAGGAAATATTTTTTATCCATTCTGTTCACTTCTGCATTCCCTATGCCTGTCAGTGGGTGCTCAACAAAAAATTATTGAACAAATGTGAGGGTCCAAGAAGACAGTTACTCCTAGAAAGTTACTGAGTTAGTGAAGCTCAGCTATCATAACTAAAAGGTCACTTCCACCTAACTGGTAATAAGGACTTACTGCAGAGTCAATTAATAGCATCCTAAAGGGATCTCTCTTACGGATGGTTGAAAATGACCCTGGAATTCTGGTAAGGTTTGACCTGCAGGTGGCAGTCGACCTCACTACAAGGGACAAGGAACTAAGAAGGCAGGCGTGTGCGCGTGTGTGCACCCTCATGCCCATACCTTCCGTTTTTATCTCGCATTATTTCATAAATGTGCCCACCTATCCTAACCCATTCCAGCTGCCTGTAATACTTTTCTACCTGCCACGTTGGTCCCAAATCAGTGAGTGTTGGGCACCTGACACATTCACTGATGGCCTCTGAAAACACTCTTCTCCAGGTATCCAGACCCTAGGTCTCCTTCAGTTAACTTTGGGAGCAAGACCCTACCTCTTAATTCCAGCTGGTTCCTCAGAATTCAGTGGGTGTTCCTAGGGTCTCAAGTTTCTGGTGGCCCTTTATTTGAGAATCAGGTTATGAATTTGGGTTTTGTATATTTTCATACAAAGGATTTCCATCACTGAAAAGGAAATATCAAGATGCATCATTACCTCTCCGTGGCAGACAAGAGCTCCTTGCTGGGACTGGACCTAAGTGTGTTCCTTGATCTGTGATTATGAGGAAGAATTTTACCTCACACAGTCCCATCTTCAATTTTCACTTTCTCCTCTCCACCCCCTCCATGTCATGAATCTCTCTATTCTCTCTCCCCGCTCCTCTCGCCGCCCCGCCCCCCGCTTCCATCCTTAGAGCCTTGCAGGAGTTTCCATCTTGTTTCATGGCCAGAACTGACTGCTCGTGAGATGCAGGTGATAGTCATCAAGATAAAGACCTATTTCCAAATAGAAGCTCTGGAAAGTTGCTTTACTTCCAAATCTCTTAACTCAGGATATGAGAGGAGTCCTACAAACCGTTAGAAAGCTTTGGGCTTTGATTTATGGGAATTACTCTCATCATCTGTTCTAGTTATTAAAAATAGGCATATTTGCTATCTCCAAATACTGAGAAAATAATGGATCAGCTGAGGTGGACAGAGGAGTTAACAGTGTTCTGGAAAGAAAGAACAGTTAATCAGCAGTCAGCGCAATAGGGAAAGAACTCGGATTAGTACAGAGAATTTATATTTATTTTTGTTGTGATCTGCTCAAAATATCTACTAGTCAATTTGTATCTATCCAACACAAGAGTAAAAGCAAGCATTATCTTTTTAACACCTATTAAAGAATGCAAGTACTCCTAAAATATTTACTGAAGCTTAATGATCAAATTAATCATCACAATTCCCTATATTAGCTTAGAATGTCAGAGCACACAGAACACTTTGTTCACTTTTTAGACTATAACAAAGGGAAACACTAAATAGGTTGCTTTGGGACAGCATAAGCAGCTAGAGGTCATCAGTAAGTGTAGACTTTGAATTTTGCTTAATGTAGGACCAGAAAAAAAAGCTTTTATCATAACTATATTTTTTCCATAAAGGACATGGACACATTTTTGCCCTTAGAAAATTACTGAATATGAAAATACAAACACTAATAAAAAAACTTTGAGCTCCTTTTCAGCTCCTAACACATACTCTAGAGTTCACACTATGGTTATCGGGAGAAATCTATGAAAAATAAAGCTGAACAGAACTGCAGATCATCAACTGGCTTAACCTTGTCAAGCGGAGATAAACTCGGAAGTGCCCTGGGGCACCGACTACCAGCAATGAAAACTGAAGGAAACACTGGAAAGACAGTGAAAACGTTAAGGAGGTCTGTACTCCACCCTGGCCAAGCTCAGAGAAAACTCATCTACGTGTTTTAGGTTTCAGCCAAGGTCTCTGTTCCAGCAGCCTTCTTAACCTTTCAGAACGGTTTACGCAATCTTAATGATGGGCAAAGGGGATCATCGGGAGAGAGAACGTTTCCAGTTGTACAAATTACATTCCCGATGTCCTAATATCAAGGTTATTACAATTCAAAATTGTACAGCAGACCACGTAAGGTCCTAAGTTAGAGAACAAAGACTGTAGTAAAATTCTTTTATTTCCTAGGGCTTTTGACTGCAGTCTAAAACGGTGGTTAAATAAAATCTTAAAAAGGGGGGGCGGGGCACCTGGGTGGCTCAGTCGTTAGGCGTCTGCCTTCGGCGCAGGTCATGATCCCAGGGTCCTGGGATCGAGTCCCACATCGGGCTCCCCGCTCAGCAGGAAGCCTGCTTCTCCCTCCCCGACTCCCCCTGCTTGTGTTCCCTCTCTCGCTATGTCTCTGTCAAATAAATAAAATCTTTTAAAATAAATACATAAATAAAATGGTGGTAAAATATGCTTAAGATTTGCCATTTTAACTATTTTTAAATGTGTTTTAGTATTTAGTGCATTCACACTGACGTATAACCAACCAATCCAGAACTCTTTTCATCCTGCAAACCTGAAATTCTGTTGCTATCCCCGTTAAACAACTCCTCCTTCCTCCTTCCTCCCCAGCCCCTTGCAGTCACCCTTCTAGCTCTATCAATTGGACCTGTCTAGGCACTTTGTATAAGTAGAATCATACAGGTCTTTTTGTGAATGCCTTCTTTCACTTAGCATGATGTCGCCCGTGTTCATCCATGTTATGCATGTGTCGATTTCCTTCCTAAGGCTGAATATTCTATATGTGTGTGTATACTATATTGTTTATCCATTCATCTATAGAGGGACACTTAAGTTGCTTCCACCTTTTGGTTGTTGTGAATAGTGCTATGAACTAGTCTGTTTTAAAACCCTACATTTCACTGTGCCTCAAACTCACATTCATGAAAACAAAACAAAAAACATCAAGTCCCTCACATTCCTGCTGAACAGGAAGACTAACCCCCCCGCCAAAAGTGGTAGGTCCTCGAAAATAGCAAAGAAAGGCAGAGTCCCCAGACATTATAGGCCATGCTCAAAAATGCTTATTTTGTGTTTTGTTCTTTTAATGAGCTCTTCCATTGTATCATTCCAAACCATTCTGTTAAGTCAACATACATTTAATACCTTTTGGTTAGGTCTTGTCAGGGTGTGTGCATCTTCGATTCTAAGGAGATTGCTAACTACATGTTTCTCGAAAAGACAGTCACCATGACAGTTATCATAAGCTAAGGTTAACTGAGAATAGGTAGATACAAATGATCTTTTTGAATATAAAGATATACAAGAAGAGAAATAGAATTGAAAAATTCGGGTCATTCGCAGAAGTATAACCGTATGTGAACATGGGTATGCATTTTTAGAAGGCAGCTTGCCATAAAACAAGTACCCCTAGTACACTAAGTCACTAAAATTGTTGGAGTAACACGGTTACTGTTCTCTAGGAGGATCTATGAAAAGACCTGCCAGAAACTCAGGGCTCAAGCTTCCACAGGACTCAGGAGAGTAGGCCCAGACCTGAACATTCAACTTAGCTTTAAAATGACTCCAATTTAATCAATCTCAGCATACTTTTGTGGGGCCTACGATTAACATAAAAAGGCTAGGAACTACTATTAAAATTTCAGTCAAATGATTAAATTTGGAGTCAAGAAGCCACTTTCTGAAATGTAGTCTTTATATATTCAGAAGAAGAAATCGGACATTGTTACCTTTTTTTCAGGAGTGTGTGGACTTCTTTTTTTAATTGAAGTATAACTGACACACAATGTTACATTAGCTTCAGGTGTACAACCTAGTGATTGGACAACTATGTACATTACACTCTGTGCATCACAAGTATAACTACCATCTGTGAGGCACAATGCTATTACAATACCACTGACTACTCCCTATGCCCTTACCTTTCACCCGAGGACTTACGCATCCCGGGCTGGAAGCCTATACCTCCTACCCACCCCCCATCCATTTTGCCCATCCCCCTTACCACCCTCTTCTCTGGCAACCACCAGTTTGTCCTCTGTATTTATGGGTCTGTTTGGGTTTTTTTCAGATTCCATATGTAAGTGAAACCATATGGTATTGGTCTTTATCTGACTGGATTTCACAATTCTCATTTCAATATAAGCGTCTGATCAACAAACAAATGTGTGTACAAACCTGAAATCCTAAAAGGTCACTAAAGGAAAGAAGAGAAACTCCTATTTAGAGAAGTTGTGTAACTGGCCCAGGGTCACATAGCTAGTAAGCAGTGATGCAGAGACAAACACTCAGTTCCATCTGAATCTCAAACCCACGCTCCTCCCTTAACATGATCCTGAAGTTTTAGAAATTTTTCCTCCAGTATTACTGTTACATTTGATACATATAGATGGTTACATTTCAAGTAGCTATATTCTTAGCAATAGCTTTTTTCCAAATACTTCCAAGCTTGAACCAATAGAATCAGGAGAATCAAGCAATTATGTGCTAAAGAACAAGTGTGAGATTAAACTATATGTACCAGTTTCTGGGCAGCTTTATAATTCGAAGTTATTAACTATTCTAGAATGTAGTTGAAGAGCCTTTGGCATGTATACCACTTGTTCTGTAGAATCATATAGTGTTGTAGGAAAGGATGGGTTAATCATCTCACTGTGTTATCATCTACATTTAGTAACTAATAGGAATTTGTTGAATAAGTGAGTAATTGCATACATATGAATACATTTTTAAAAAGTAATGAAATGGCACACAATCCACTCTGGAGTCCCATTTCAAGACACATGTCTAGGATCCAGGAAACAGGGGCGCCTGGGTGGCTCACATGGTTAAGCGTCTGCCTTTGGCTCAGGCCATGATCCCAGGGTCCTGGGATTGAGTCCCCTCATCAGGCTCCCTGCTCAGCAGGGAATCTGCTTCTCTCTCCTCCCCCCCACCCCCCTGTGCTCCTCCCTCTGCTTGTGCTCTATCGCTCGCTCACTCGCTCAAAATAAAATAAAATCTTTAGGATCCAGGAAACAGAAGATACGCTACAGATTCACTAGGTCTTTGAAGCACAGAAAATCCAAGCAACAGCCAAGCAAAAATCAGATTCTATCCTTTCATACGTTTAGTTTAGCAGGTTCACACCCACTGAAAGCTAATATACCTCTCCCCTCGCCCGAATCTTAACGATGGCAAATGGTTATTATCTTAGATCCACCAAATTCCAGGCCAAGCATCTGGCCTCTGTATTATTTGAGTTGTTCCCAGTTAATCTGCAGGTACTTCACATACTATCAGCGCCTCTATTCCCTAAATTCTCAACCTCCTAGTCCCTGAAATCTACTTGTAAACCTCACAAACTAACACGATATAGAGAGTGATTGTTCTCAAACTAGGGTTGAATGGATGAAATACCAGAATGTCCTGGGAGGTTTTTTTGTTTTGTTTTGTTTTTTATTAACCTATACAACCCCACCCACATCTTTCTTCCTGTTTTAATGTGCACCTATAAGACATTTGCAAAAATCTCGGGAGACCTAACGTGTAAACTTTGAAAAATTATATTGCACCCCAGGAGAAGGCAGATAGGTTGGAATCTGGGGCAAGGGGCCAGTGTGCACAGCTTGAAGAAGCCCCAAGTTCTCTTGATACACATAACTTCCTGAAACCCATACCAGAGGTTCGCTGGCTCTTAGATTTTGCTGACCAGGGAAATGTACAAAGTGTTCCTAGAAGAAAAACATTCAAAATTAAAGTAGTTTGGAATTTAAGACAATCCTTCAATGCAAAACTCTCTTCTTTGCTAGAACAAATGAAAACTTTTTCAAGCACGTCACACAGGAACCATTTCAACCCATATGGTCTACAATATGTAATTAGCACCTCACTAGTTACAAACCAAGCTTCCTTCCTTCCTTCCTGCCACGATCTTCACCATGCCCAGAGAGAAAGAACAGGAATTACTCTATCCATTTCAGGAACAAGAAAACTCATGCTCTGGGTGAGTCAACGTGCTGCCAGAGGCAACATGATCAGGAAACAGCAGAGTCAAGAGCAGAACCCTAGACTTTTCTGTGGCGCACAGAACTGAGTGTATTTGGAGACCTCTAACCATTTACAGAGTAGAACAATTTACAAAGTAAATCTTGTCAACCAAAATCTAAAAATAATTAGGGTATTTTGTAGTTCAGAGTTTTTATTTCTTTTCCTCATGAGTAATTTTACTGTATTCCAGAAAGTATCACTCCACAAGACCTTGAAAAAGAAAAAGAAACTCATCCTTCACCACAGAAAGTTTGAGAATCACTGTTGGACTCTGAAGTTCCTCCCCAGTTCAAATTAACCCTTACATGGGTAGGGGCGAAAGTAAGTATATACTAGGAATTCCATATACCATCATCTCAAAGTTCTTTAAGGAAAGCAAATATTCACAAGTTATGAGAAGTTTCTAACCATCTTCGAAAAGCAGCATATAATGCACAAAGAGGTAAAAACTGTACTTTAAAATAGATGAAGGGCCAAGGACAGAACCTGAAAGTCAAGGTTAAATGTTATTACCATCGAGGAGGCAGGAGGAGTTTGACAAGGGCATAGTTCTTTCTTCATGGCACAATGACAAAAAACACAGCCCCAGCACCACCTCCCCTGGTGTCCCCTGGGAGCCAGCCACTCCCTTTAGGTCACTGAACCTCTCTCCTACAGAGAGAACATCCCAGAGCCTTCGTCACTTTGGGTCACTCTATGGGTCAGGAATAAATGGAATTAGGGGTGTCCCTGGCACCCAAATGAAGGACGGTGCGATCTGCTTAGTGCAATCCTGTGGCATTTTGTTTGTTGGGGGGTGGGGGGCATGGCACGGGAGGGGCCTATAATACTTGAATTCAGGTTTGATAACAATTTACAGCATTAAAACAAGATTTTTTAAGGCCTATCATAAAATACATTCGGCAGTTTTTATCTAAGGTAACTTGGTCCTTTAACACCAAGAAGTTTTGTAATAGACCTGCCGTGAACATTCTTGTAAACATGAATTATTTCATAGGTTTATTTTCATTGCCTTCATTTTCAGGTAATTACACTTCTTTGTTCCACCCCTAAGTCACCCTTTACCTTCCTGATATTTACACATCCAAATAATTGCAGGTGGTTAACAAGGCCTCGCTTTGCTGTCTCTAAGCCCAGGTGAACCTATTTAATTCCTTTACCTGTCCCTCCACCCCCCTAGGTCATCTTCCTGATTTCTCGTCTGAACATTTTCCAAGAAAATGTCCACATCTTTCCTGGTCTCAGGCTCCCAGAACAAATGTGGTTTTCAGGTGCCATTTCATCAGATTCACTTCCCTACCCTGAGGTAAATCTCTTGAATTCCTCACGTCCCTTTGGTCTTTTCCCCTGTTCCTACATCCAGGGTGGGTCCAAAGTATTTCCCTGCCCAAGGCAAAAGGAGACTTCCTTCCTTCCGGGCCACATACTTGGATTCATTTCAGAAAGGTATACACGCTGTCCTCTGCCCTTCTCCCACTTCTGCTTCTGATTTATAGATGTTCTACACAGTTTTCAGGCTACAAGAGGTTGTAAATAAATCCAAGGTCTTGTAGTATTTCGAAAGTGTACAAGCTCTAGAAGGCAGAAGCATGGCGTCTGGCAATTCACTTAATTTCTAAAATCCTCAGTGGCTTCATCTTTAAAAGTGAGCAATAAGAAAACGTATATAAAAATAAAGTATACAGATTATTTTTATCACCTGTGAAATTCTATAAAGACTTTCTGTTCTTTGTTAAAGTCAGGGTTTGTTTTAAAAAAAAAAAAGGTAACGAAATGCCTTAGTAAAAGCAAACATTGCATAAGGAAGAAATGTTACTGGTAATCCAGACTTCATGCTTTCTCCCTCAAAAGTCTTCAAAATCACGAAGGATTGGGTCTTTAGAGATATACTGAATCAGCTCGAGCTCTATAAGAACAATCACCACACTCCTTAGTGTCTGTGTGTTGTCTCTTCCATTACTGAGAAGGCTTTGTTTATCTATGAAGCCTCATGTATTCAAAAACCACATTACAAAAGCTACCCTTTCAGTCATGGAAAATTTAGAGTGTACAGATTATCAGATGAAAGGGAAAGAAATTTAGAGTGTACAGATTATCAGACTCCTTTAAAAGGTGGGGGGGCTTTTTTCCCTACAGGAAATTTTTAAATAGAGGTGTTTGCTGTAGCTAGCTTTAAAAAAAAAAAAAAAGACCATTTTACAGAACATCCCCAACGTTGAACACTCTGTTTTTGTTCAAGACTAACAGCAGTTTTTCCCCACACCGTTTCTGACACATTCTTCACCACCTTTAAAACTCTTATTGTTGGGATTATCAGCCTACTTGCAATTCCTACTTGCAGTTCCTTCACAGCCTTCCTCAGGATAAAGACCAAACTAGTAAAGGAGGACCTACTCACCGCTCCACTCCCTCGGTCCTCGCAAACATGCCGGGCACTGGCCCAGATCCCAACCTGTGACCGCAGCCCTCGCTTCCCATTTATTGGGTGTGTTGATGGCCAACAGTTCTCACGTGTGTCGATCTGCAGTCATTGCCTTGCCCTGAAGATCACCCCCTTACCCAAAGATCACCACCCCATTCACTCATCCCATGACTGATCAATTAAAGACGCTTTTAAAGGCCTTGAAACTGGCTGAGGCCTTTGTTGTAAGTGCACTGTAGTTTCCAGGGCCCAATCCGGCTTCCTTCACTCCCCCTAGATGTGAGCTGATACAATGCATCAGACAGCTGGGTGCATGTTCCTGGGATCAAATGATGCTTTGCGGCAAGACAATAAACAGCTGAGAGTGATTAACCACCAATTAAAATATAAGCATTCAAGCCAAGAGCTTCCTTAAGCAGTATATAAAAAGACTCTGGGCACCAGGGTGGCTCAGTTAGTTAAGGGTCTGACTCTTGATTACGGCTCAGGTCATGATCTTGTGGTCCTGAGATCAAATCCTGCCTTCAGGCTGGGGGTGGAGCCTGCTTGAGAGTCTCTCTACCCCTCTCCCTCTGCCCCTCTTCCCTCCCCCTCCATAAGCTTGTGAGGGCATTCTCTCTCTCTCTCTCTCCCTCCCTCTCTCCCTCTTAAAAAAAAAAAAAAAGACTCTCATCTTTTACAACCAGAAGGTATGAAAATTTTAGGATTAGACCCAGGACTTAATTTAAGAGTAGCAGACCACCAGGAAAGGTGGTATTTTCCACCTTGACCCGTTCACCACTCCAAGGTCAGGGCCCTGATTTGGAAGTAATGGGAACCTAAGATATGGGATGGGGATAGTTGAGTTGATACATTAAAAAATCTTGACTCCTCACAGAGGACCTGCGGAATCAGCCCCCTCCTCCCTGTTAAAGGCTAGTGGCAGACCTCCCTTTCTTAAAAATTAAAGGACTTTTGCCTAACAATCACACACCACTCTTGATCTGTGCCCATCTCCTGGCCACCAGACTCATAAAGCTAAGTCAAATATAATCCCAAGTATTGGGTCTGTGAACAAAGCAAAGAGATTATGCCTTAATATTGCTGCAGGATCCCAAGATGTACCAGGAGGAACTGGAAGAGTATGGGACTGAATTCTGAGTAGTCATTTTCAGACTGCTCTGCTCAATGGGAGCAGAACATACCCTGGATTAGAAAGCATCTCTGCTACGGCAGCACTCTTCTGTGATACAGAATTCAACACACCAGCAAGGTTCCAGGGAGACAGCACTAATACATGGCTCTTACTAAATGAATAGAAATGCCAGAGCTATCATGGTTACTAATGAAGAAATCAAAAGACTTGAGAAATGGGAATGCTAGAGTTGAGTAAATAAATGATAAGAGTAAGTGAAAAAATGAACAAATAGTTTACCTTTCCTTGGTAAGAGACATTTATACATGGCTGCATAAATCATCTTTCTAAACCTCAAATCTGATCACATCATTCCTCATCACATTCCAAATATAATTCAATTGTTTTCAATCTATGATATATTTATTAATTTTTTTATGATGTGTTCCTGGTATGTATTGGTACTCAAAAAATATCTGTTGAATAAATGAACGGCCTTATACGTTCTCAAAACTCAGCTCTTCTCACCACCTTCTCTTCCAAATGCCTCTCATTTAAAAGGCCAGATACAATGACTTTCTCACCATTCCCCAAACACAACAGACCTTCTGCCTTTGGACAAGCTGATTACTTGGCCTCAAATGCTAGTTCAACATTCTTTTATTCATTCACCCCATGAATATTTATTGTGTGCCCCCCACACGCTCACTGCCAACTCTGTATGCTGAGAAGACATTCTAGTTTCCCCCATGTGGAGTGGTGTTCTCTGGGCCATGGCACTCTGGACCTCCCCTGCTAGAACGCTCCCCTTTGGATTGCTATTTGTCAGCGTATAGAATCTTCTCTTCTTCACTAAGTGCACTCAGAGCGAGAGACCACCGACTAGCTCAGACCCTGGCAGATGGGAAGCTGGGGGGCAGATATCTATTGATTTTGTCTGTCTAGTCTCATTTTCAACATTCTTATAGCAACACCACTACTTCTTTTGGGGAACTACTGCTCTCCCACTGCTCCCCACTCTGTGTGGTCCCACCTGGTAATCACAATTGATTACTCACAGATGTCACACATTCCCTTAATCACAGAGCTTTGGCTAGCAGCAGTGCATCTACTTGGACATGGTGCTTGGTCCAAGGACAGGCATGTGACTCAAGCCAGATCAATAAGAGTGCGTCTCTGGGGACATTATATATGGCTGCTGTGAAGGAAGGAACCCCCTCTTCCCTCTGGGGTCACTAACTTAAAGTAGGCTGTGGCCATGACTTCCTCTTCTCACTACGTGGAGGAAATGCATCTGAAATAGGAAAAATGTGGCCAACCAGGAGAGAGAAGCAGAGTGGGGACAGTAGACCTAACAAAATTATTTTAATCTCTGAAATCCGTGAAGCCAGATATACCCCTAGCATTCAGGTAAATCATCAAAAAAATTTGAGTGAACACAAATGAAATTTAAAAAACTTTCAAATTAGTGTTCATTATCAAAACTCAATTCAAACATATTAAATTACCCCATCAGTTATTACTAAGCCTCTCCTATGTGCTGGGCATTCTTTTAGATGCTAGGCTGGCACAAACAAATGCCTTTTTTCATAATATAATTCCATTTCACAATGCTATTTGAAATTAGCACTTACCTCAAAAAAAGTAAACAAACTTTTCAAATCTTATTAAGTATTTGTTTTTTAGAGTGATAAATCAACCCTCTTTTTTTTTTTTAAAGATTTATTTATTTATTTGAGCAGGGCAGGGGGGCAGATGTAGAGGTAGAGAGAATCTTCGGCAGACTCCCCGAGCATGAAGCCTGATGAAGCTGGATCTCACCACCCCGAGATCATGACCTAAGCCTAAATCAAGAGTAGGATACTTAAGTGACTAAGCCACCTAGGGGCCCCTAACCCTTTTTTACTGTATTTATATCCTTAGTTATTGGGGTAATTTCTACTGTAATATGAAAGCAGATAATACCAAAAAAAAAAAAAGGCATAGATATTGGATCAGTAATGTAAAAGTCAGCTGACCGTACATAAAAAAATATAAAATTAGATCAGGAATAAAAATGTATACTGTATATATTTACCCATAAAAATTGAGAGTCATTTAATTCTTGATAAATCTAGAGTGATAATATAAGAATCATGCTGCTTTTCAAGGATCTCTCTAACCCTGTCACCCAAACTCACTACAAGTTTTCCCTAAAATAAATTAGCATGGAATCAATGTGATAGATTTCAATTTCATGTGGTCAGTGTTCCTCTTGTAAAGCAAGAAGCCCAAAACTTAACATCCCTAAAGATGTGAGGTAGCCCAAACAGAATACCGGATTACTATCACCTCCCCACGGTAAATCCTGAATATAGAACTTTGCCATTCAAGGATTAAATACTTGAGGTATAAACTCTTTTAGAATAACTCAAAACTGCGACATGTATTTTTCCGAAAGGACAAAATGATGCAGCTGGGAGTTTCAAGTGAATCATTTAGCTAGACCTATGTGTATTTCCTAAATCTAGCTGTGTATCAGAATCATAGCTTTTGGGGCGCCTGGGTGGCTCAGTCGTTAAGCGTCTGCCTTCAGCTCAGGTCATGATCTCAGGGTCCTGGGATCGAGCCCCGCATGGGGCTCCCTGCTCCATGGGAAGCCTGCTTCTCCCTCTCCCACTCCCCCTGTTGTGTTTCCTCTCTTGCTGTGTCTCTCTCTGTCAAATAAATAAAATCTTTAAAAAAAAAAAAAAGAATCATAGCTTTTTAAAACTATAGCTATCTGGGTACTTACCTACTCGTCAGGCAGATTCTGAATCCGTGGATCAGAGATAAAGCCTGAGCAGCTATCCTTTTTTCAATTTCCAAGATCATAATGATGCAAGGCCAGATTTCAGATCTGGAAAATACCCCCAACACTCACATAAGAATGAATCTTTCTTTTTCTCTCTCTCATCATGCACACTCAAATTTTTTTAATGTCCATTAAGTGAGATGTAAAACTTCAGCTAATATTGAAGAGATGGTTAACTTGTGTCATGAAGACATACTTAGGAAACATGACATATTTCCAAATCCTAGAATCAGGGAATTCATGAAGATCATAGAACATAACCCTTCCAAATATCAAGCATCTACTGTATCTTATAAATTTTAAGATTGCAATGACAGCCGTATGATATTTAAAATCATTGAATTTTAGAACTTAGTAGGCTTAGAAATGAGTTTCTAAGCCTACTAAGTTCTAAAATTTGCAAGAGAGGCAGAGAGAGAACAAGCAGGGGGAGAGGCAGAGGGAGAGGGAGAAGCAGACTCCCTGCTGAGCAAAGAGCCCAATGCCGGACTCGATCCCAGGACCCTGGGATCATGACCTGAGCCGAAGGCAGATGCTTAACCATCTGAGCCACCCAGGTGCCCGAAATTAGAGCTTTTGATGTTAACATATTAACAGATTTCATTCAGATGGCCAATGAACTCTGAAATGTATATTTTACCGCAAATTTTTCAAATTTTGCTTTGGTGAACACAGCCATCTCCCAAGTCACTAAAGCCTTCAAAAATACTGAAACTGATCCCTGGAGTCCATCACACCGGTGACTCAGTAAATAAGGAGTTCATTTCATCTTTAAAAACTTCTCAGTTGGCAGGGGCACCTGGCTGCCTCAGTCAGTGGAGCATGTGACTCTTGATCTTGGAGTTGTAAGTTCGAGCCCCACGTTGGGTGTAGAAATTACTTAAAACAAAACAAAAAAACCTGCTCATTTGGCAACCATGATTTCTTTCCATCTGTTGAAATGGTCAGTTGACCTGATCATTTATAAAACCTCTCATTTGAAAAACAAAGAGCATTCTAGAAGTCATTCCAGAAATGCATTCTAGAAATCAAGTTGAAAACTCTTGATAGATTATTGTGCTTTGCTCTAAGGTGGAACATATTCTAAAACAGAGTAGATCATGATATAGGTTTGTGACTCAGGTTTACTTTCCGGAAACATTCAAGCCTTCTTAAATTTGGTTATGAATCTGAGCAGAACATTTAACTTTCTAATCATAACAAAAATAGTATTCCAAAAGAATACCAGTTATTGGTTTTCAAGAGAATTCCATCTCAAGTGAAACTGATATAACATTTTTGTGGATATACATATATTGTATATGTACAGTGCAGTTTTTATAACATCAAGATTAAAGACACCACAAAATGATACTAGTCCTTAAAAGTTATCTTTAAATGTTTAATGTCTATCTATGGGGCGCCCAGGTGACTCAGCAGGTTAAGCATCCAACTCCTGGTCTGGCTCAAGTCTCAATCTCAGAGTCATGAGTTCAAGCCCCAGGGGGGGAAAAATGTTTAATGCCTGTCTAATTGAGGACATTTGTGACCTTATGTGGCTTATACTATGTTACTATTTTACATAGCAACATTACAAAGAAACCTATCAAGTTTAGACTAAATTTGTGCAAGGCAAGATTCAGTACAAAACATATCCCAGATCACTTTGCACATTTTTTGCATGTATAGGTAGCTGGCCAGAGACAGAATGCTCCCAACAGATCTTCTACTCTAAGTCCGTAGGGTTGTGATTTGGTTATAAAACATGAAAGTCACATTTAAGTAGCATATGTCATTGGTCAACTATGCTTCAGACTGTGGGGGAAATATTCCTGAATAAGTCAGTGAACTT
This sequence comes from Eumetopias jubatus, assembly GCF_037043125.1. Lineage (NCBI taxonomy): Eukaryota > Metazoa > Chordata > Mammalia > Carnivora > Otariidae > Eumetopias > Eumetopias jubatus. The sequence goes on along the minus strand of NW_028274809.1, from coordinate 166,269,270 downwards.
CTAATTTGTAATGGATGGAGAGGAAGAACCAGATCTGAAAGGATCAGTTGGAAGGGAGATTGTTTCTTTTACTCATTAATTCATTTATCCAATAATCCTATATTTAGCTATTCATTACAAATACAAACTAGAAACATAGATCAGGAACTTTCTGGTAATAAGTAAACAGGTTAATATAATGCAGTCTTGTCTGTCTGGGATTTAGTAACCTGGAAAAAGAAAAGTTATTAGTTCAATCTGAAAATTGACTTAGAAAAAGAAAAAAAAAGGGTATTCTCAGCTAATTATTCATACTGTGGAAATTATTGAAACAATTACGTAGGAACTGTAGTGAGATTGTCCTCTGAGATTTTCTAAATAAGGAAAATAAATGGCTTTCTGAGTCTAAAGCAAAACCAACAAATGCAACAAGTACAAAATCAACAAGGAATAGATTACCCCATGTGTGAAAGAGATAAAAAAATCTTTTAGGTTGGCATGATTCCAGAGGCCATTTGAATATATGACCAACTCTTGATTTTCAGGCAGTACATAAACCCACTGGAACATTTTGGGGCAGTAACTAACTCACCCTGGTTAAGCTACAAGGTTGGGTCTAAGGTACCAAACAGGAAGAGATCCCTGAGTATCATTTAATTTTAACAAGAGTAGCACTTTCCAGGTTCTTTTAGTCCTATCAGTTGTCCTAAATGAATTATATATAATATTAATGAATTTTCAACACAAGAATAGTAGGTGTGTAAATGTTTTTAAATAGTGACATAAGACACTGTATATCCCTCCTATTACATATTGAGTAATTTTACCATATCGTATCTGAAATTTCAAGAAATATTAATCTGTTTCTATGCCATCAAGTTTATTGGTTATTAATTTCTAAATCATATGAGAAGTAATAAATACTGTATTTGGGAAAAACAATGGCATATACTATGCCATGTACTTTTCTTTTAAAAGAAAAGAATGGTTTGGGGGAAGAAAAGATCTCATTATCACATTAATATTTTTTACTCTAGGTATATTAAAGCAATATTTGGAATTCATGTGATAATATTTCTAGTTCAGAACTTCCTTTCAACTCTTTCTACTCAGTCAACAACTTTCTCATTCATTCCAAAAAATCTCTAACCTTGCTTAGGCTACATAATTTGTCTAAGAACATTCAGCTCTCAAAAAGCCCAGTGTCCCAAACATTCATGTTTGAAAAAAATGGCAAAAGACAAAGAAGAGCTTAATCTAACCAGTTGGATTTACTTTTCCTATTTAGAAATGAGAAGTATTTAAAATTAAAGGGTTGGTGCCATATGGAAAAATCCTTGAGCCATATTGCGCAGTATAGAAAACACTTAGGACACTTATAATACAACATTGTGTTACCTTAAAATGTTTTCTTTAAGTCCCTCATCTTTCTCAAAAGAAAAAAAAAAGTTGAAAGAACTCACAGAAAAAGACTTCATAACATCTTAATAAGATTAAGAAATGAATTTAAAAAATACAAACTAGACCTGAGAAGAAAGCAAATATTCCAAAAACATATGTGAGACTAAAATTTATCTGTGATCTTCCTGAGAGACAGGACTAACACAGGAAACACAATCACCTATGTCAGTCCTTTGAACATAAAAGTGGAAGCACATCAATTTCTTGACTAAATAGTAAATATAATTAATATTATCTAGGATTTTATATACGTACGTTGTGTGGCTCACTAGCTAATGTTCTTGACAAGAGTTTTCCAACAAATACAGAAGTCCTTTTTAAATCACTGTTGTAACTCCTGTTTTCCAAAGAACATATCATGGAGATAAAAATACGGTCATGATAACAGTATTCTCCAAATCCATCCCAGCTGAGAGATTGCAACCCATTTCAAATTTTTCAACAAGAAAAAAGTCCCCAAAATGGGCTTTCTTGGCTATAGTTTGATATTTACCATTCTCTTTCTCTTCTATTCTGTAGTGATAATTCCGATCACTGCCGAAGCCAAAAATGGCAGCAGCCTCACTATAGTTCACAGAAGTGGCCATCACCAGTGGTTGACAAGGATGCTGACATATTACTAAGACTCATCAACCTCCAAGTCAAGGCTTTCTCATATTATCAGTGTCGATCTCTGTGCTGAGTCTGCTATCTCATTTTCCAGAACTGTTGGCACCAGAGGTGATGAATGAATCAATGGAGATTTAGGGAAAGTGTTTATTTTCATGTTTATGGAGGCTGTTACTGTATTCCCTTTACCCTAGAAAATGTGGACTAAGTCAGAGGAGAAGATGCTATATACAGGATCACCAGCCCTCTCTAACTCTGGCCTGTTTTCTGTCAACCAAATGAGAGCATCTTGACTTCTCTTAGGGTATTTCTTTCTCAAAAGTATTCAGAGCCCTCATGTAAATAGATTCCCCCAGAGACCTTCCCCACCTATCCTCCAGACATACATGGACCCATCTAAACCCCTGACATTTCCCCATTTACATCTCCACATAGACTTACTATCGTCAACATAAATATTTCTAATTCCACCCCAAATCCACTCTTCCCCTAATCTTCCTCATCTCAGCAACTGGTACCTTCATCTACCCAGCCGATCAAGCCAAAATGTACCAGTCATCTGTAATTCCTGTTTCTCTTATCTCCTGTACACAACCCCCAGCAAGACATATCCGCATCATGCACAAATATATCTTAACTCTGACCGTTTCCATTTATATTTCCCTGAGAGCGTCCTACTTGGTTTTCCTGCTTCTGCTCTTGTCCCTGTGCTTTCCATTCCCCACACAGCAGTCAGAGTAATCTTTTTAGAAGTGATTATGGCCTTCCCTGCACTGCAGTGAAAGAGAATCCAAACTCCTTCCCATGGCCTACAAATCTCTATGTGATCTGGCCCTACCCACCTGTATTATTTATCTATTGCTGAGTTACACATTACCCAAAACTCAGTGGGTTGAAACAATATTTACTACCTGGCAGTTTCCGTAGGTAAAGAACCCAAGTATAGCTCATCTGGGTCCTCTGCTTCAGGGCTCTTCCAAGCAGCATTCAAAGTGATGGAAAGGGCTGCAAGTCATCTCAACACTCAATTGGAGAGGATCCTCTTCCAAGCTCATTCACGTGCTTGTTAACAGTGTTCAGTTTATCATGGCCTGTTGGTCTGAGGAACTCAGTTCTTTACTGATTATAGGCCAAATGCCCACCCCTAGTTCCTTATCACATGGGTCTCTCTTTGGAGCAGCTCAAAACTTTGTGATTTGTTTCAACAGAGGGAGTGAGTCAGAAAAACAGGCAGAGAAAAGGGGAGAGAGAAGGAGGTCACAGGTTTTTACAACCTTGTCTCCGAAGGGATATTCCATCACTTCCGCCATATGCTATTTGTTAGAAGTGAGTCACTAAGTCCGGCCCACACACAAGGGGAGGGCATTGCACAAGGGTGTGAACACTAGGAAGTGAGTGTCCTTGGGAGCCAGGTCAGACACTGCACACCACACCTGCTCTAACCTCACCTCCCGGGCCTCTCACCTGTGTTCCTCTGGCTCCAGATACACTGGCCTTCATCCTTTCCTTTGAATATACTACCCCTGGGAACCTTCTTCCTAGATCTACATGTGACTAATTCCCTCAAGTGTCCGTGTCTCTGCTCAGATATTCTGCCTTTCCCTGAACACACCAGCTAAACATAGCACCAGCCTCTAGTCCCTCTTTGTCCCACAACCCTGTTTGATTTTGGGCTTGGGACGAAGTCACCACAACAGTCACTCCTTCTCTCTGATTCTTTCCAGAGGACTAGAAACAAAACCAGTCAAATCAAAACAAACAACAAGAAAAACCCTTAGAGCTGGCCAAATTAATGGACAGATAGTGGAGTGAGTTCCCATAATCATGAAGCATCAAATGAATTAAGAGCAGCCAGAGTCCCCCTTTCATCTGGTCGTGAAATTCATGTTGACCTCTGCTGCTACCATGGGAACTGATTGGATTCCGTGCAGACATACAGCAAGAAATAAAAATGTAGCAAATACATTTCAGGATGTTTTCCCCAAATTAAATATCTGCACACATTAATAAAGCTAATGGACCACTAAACTCAAATTGTCCATTCATCCCCAATGTACAATCAATTAAACATAAATGTAAGAGAAGAAAGAAAAAATGCTTGATCCCTAGAACACAGGGATTGGCATACGTGTTGCCAATGGGGACAGTTGCAAGTAAGAGGAGTACATCTCTGAGAAACAGGCAGTTTTAAAACTTAAAGCAGTGAGGAATCCAGAAAGTTTGGTTAACTGTGAGAAGTCCTTCACTTCATGGCAAGTCAGAGCACGCAAAAAAGTCAGAACTGTTTCTTAAGATTTGCCCAGTGGCTCCTTACAAATTGAAAGGACTATTTGGCCATAATCTCTGTACTTCCCAAAACAATGACACAAGGGATTACGGCACATGCCCAACATGTAATAAAGATGTTTTCATTACTCGGGGAGCTTCAGGTTTCGTTTGCAGAATTGAAGACAAGATTTAAACCAGTAAATAAATATTTGTTTAGGTTGTCCTTTTTGAACGTTGGCATGAGAGTGAGACCAGTTAGGAAATATTAAGATGCTGATTGCTACAGTGTTACCTGAAGTGGGTGGTGTGGCCTTGCTACTGGAGTCCCAAGGCCACAACAGACCATATTCATCCTTGGAAATACTGCCCCAGGATTCGTTAGCAGGATTTTCCAAACAGTGTTGGGAAATGGCAAGGACGATTTCAGTTTACGTTTCTCGGCCCAGTCTCTTAGGACAAAAAACAGACTTGGCATCACTAGGATTCATTTACCTGCTCTGCTTTTTCCCCCCTGTATGTTGGCAGTCACAAAATTGATGAGTGACTTCAGGGAACTATTGACCAAATCTAAAAACCAAAAACCAAAAAAAGAAAAAATTCAAAGTATACTCTTTTCTATTGTCTAAAGACAAATTTTTCCTGAAAAAGAGAATCAAACAACTTGAGTTTAAAAACAAAAACCAGACCAAAAGAGAGCAGAAGAATATACCATACCCTTTGATAGAAAGGCAAAATATCAATTGGGATTTTTCTAAGTTAGTTTATAAATGTAGCTTCCTTATAATAATCATACACATGGAACATTTTAACTAAATAAACTAAACAGAAAAGCAAATAAAAATTTAAAACTAAGACAGCAAAAATAACTACAAAATTTCTGAAACAACAATGGTCAATGAAGCCTAGCCCTACTTGATATCAGGTCAATTATAAAGCTATAGTTATTATAAACAATATGGTTCTCTCATATGAACATACAAATAGACCAACAGAATGGAATCAAAATTGCAGAAATAAAGGTAAAAAGGTTTAATATTTGTTAAAAGTGATACTTCAAATCAATGGAGAGAAAAGTGTCCGATAGAAGTTATTGGTCCCAACAGGTTGCAATCTAGGGAAAAAATTTTGGATTCCTTACTTCAAAACTTCCATTAAAAGAAATCCCAGTCAGATTTAAACATGAAAAGAAAATGTTAAGAACATTAAGAAAACAATATTGAAAAAATGTAAATAATCTTTGACCAGGAAAATCTAATATTGATAAGCAGTCCAGAATTAAATTTGATGATGTAACAATATTATAAATGTGTGTGTGTGAATAATAAATCAAGTCAAGACGCCAAACACAAACTGGGAATCATGTTTGCAATACATGCTTACAATAAGGAATAGTCTCTTCAATAAATGGTGTTGGGGAAACTGTGAACTGCAACATGCAGAAAAATGAAACTGTACCACTATCTTACACCATATACAAAAATTAACTCAAAATGGATTAAAGACTTGAACATAAGACCTGAAACCACCAAATTCTTAGAAGAAAACATAGGCAGTAAGCTCTTAGACATAGATTTTGGTGATGACCTCCTGACTCTGACACCAAAAGTAAAGAAACAAAAGCAAAAATAAACAAGTGGGACCACATCAAACTAAAGAGCTTCTGCACAACAAAGGAAAGCATCAACAAAATGAAAAGGCAGCCCAGTAAATGGGAGAAGATATTTGTAAATCATATATCAGATAAGAGGTTAATAGCCAAACTATACGGAGAATTTATATAATGTAATAGAAAAAACAATCTGATTTAAAAATGGGCAGAAGATCTGAATAGATATTTTTCCAAAAAGAATACAGATGGCCAAGAGATGCATGAAAAGATGCTCAACCTCACTCATCACCAAGGAAATGCAAATCAAAACCACAATGAGATATCACCCACCTCACACCTGTCAGAACAACTATCATCAAAAAGCTAAGAAATAACAAGTGCCGGCAAGGATGTGAAGAAAAGGGACCCCTTGTGCACTTTCAGTGGGAATGTAAACTGGAGTAGCCACTCTGGAAAACTCTGTACAGGCTCCTTAAAAAACTAAAAATAGATCTACCATATGATCCAGCAATTCTGCTTCTGGGTATTTATGCCAATAAACCAAAAATACTAATTAGAAAAGATATATACATCCACATTTATTGCAGCATTATTTATAATAGCCAAGATATGGAAGCAACCTAAGTGTCCACCAATGAATGAATGAATAAAGAAATCATAATATGTATATAATATATACAATGGAATATTCCTCAGCTATAAAAGAGAATTAAATCTTGCCATTTGGGACAACACAGATGGACCTCCAGAGTATCATGCTAAGGGAAAAAAGTCAGCCAGAGAAAAACAAATACCATGTGATCTCTCTTATAAGTGGAATCTAAAACAAACAAATCAAACAAAACAAAAAAACAAAACAAACAAGCCCATAGATATAGAGAACAGATTGGTGGTTGCTGGGGCGGGGGGGGTCGGTGATGTGAGACATAGGTAAATAGGATACTAAATAAGAAAAGTGGTCTTCTTGGGGTCGATTGCATACTCATAACAGGTAGAGCAATAAAAACGCTAGATATATTTATTATGTGATGTGATATAAAATGGTTTGTGGAAAAGTCTTTGAGACACCATATCTAGAATGGTAAGGAACTCATTTGGGATCAAATCAACATTTAAATACTGGGAATAATACTTGCAATTCATATTTAAAAATGTGTAATTTCGCTAACACTAGGAACTTCCAGATATCAATAAGAAAAGACCAATAAAAAGTAAGCAAAATTTAGAAACAGACAAGTCGAGAGTAAATACAAATGTCTCTTAAAAATATAAAAAGATCTTCAAATGAAGAATAATTTTAAAAAGCTAATTAAAACTATACTGAAATTTCATTTTTCACCCATCAGATTGGCAAAGTTCAAAAAGTTTGGTGAAGTACCATGATGGCAAATACATAATGGACTGGGAATTCTATCACTGCTCATGGGTGTGTAAATGAATCCAACCTTCATGGAGAGCAATTGGCAGTATCTACCAAATTTAAGTGCACATACTTATGACCCAGAAATTCTACCTCTAGGAATCTATCCAATGTAAATACTTGGGCTTGTGCAAAATGACATTTATGTAAAGCTCTTCACTGGAGCATTGTTTATAGTAGCAGAAGTTTGGAAATTGCCATCAAGTGGCATTGCTTAAGTGGTCAGTCATCTAAACCATGGCAAACACTCTTACTTATCTATCCACTGGTCATTCCCCAACTTCTATTTTGCTATTAGGCCATACTGTTCTAACCCTCTCCCCAACCCCAGGAAATTAATCTTGAAGAGCCTAAATCAATCACGGTCATTTCATTCTCCTTGGAATACAATAAAATCTCCAGACCACTGTCTCTGGAGGAATATCCAGTGGCTGGGGGATGGGGCTGAAAGGAGATTTACTTTTTTCAAAATACCCCTTTGAACTCTTTGGATTTGCAACAAGGACGTGTATGTATGGGGAAAAAAAAACAAACCATAAACTTTGTAAATAACATTCTCCCCCATTTTTAAATTTTAAAACCTGAGGCCTAAAAATTAAATTTTCAGACTTTGAAGACAGTAATAGAAATATAACCTGAGTCTACTGTACTCTAACTGTAAACCACAGCAAGGCCCAGACTTTCTGGAAGTGAGGTTTGCTGTTGTTTTAATAGCATCTCTTCACTCCCCAGTGAATATATAGAATGGTTTAGAGGCTGATGACTACAAAATTAGGCAAGCAAGTTCAAATTCTGTCTCTACAATTCCTTACCAGCTATATGACTTCAGGCAAATAATATCTGAACCTCAGTTGATTCATTTTCAAACAGGCTAACAGTGAAACCTCAGGATTGTGAGAATTCAATTAGTTTAAAGGAGATAAACCAGATAAACCCCCGTGACCTGTGGTGAGCTTGCATGACTGCTTCAGCAGGTGTTGCTTACTGCTCCTTGAATTAAAGGAGATTTAAATGAACTTCTGGTTCAATATTTCAGGAATTCTTCAGCATTTCTCAAAACAATCAAAAACACCACATCAGTGGTCATAAAACTAAGACTGGGCTAACTTCTATTAAAATCAGTAAAAGAAGAGTATTCTGGGCAGTGTTTCTCATAGTTCTGCTTTGCAAGAATATTAGAATCACCTGGCAGGTTTTGGAAAGTACTGCTGCCTGTGTTCCATCTTTGGAGATTCTGGTTTCATCAGTTTGGGCTGCAGTCTGGGCAGCAGAACTTTAGAAGGACTTTTGAAGAGCTCAAGGTTGAGAACCACTGACCTAGGCACTTCGCTGAATCATCTGCTATTAATTCAGTCGTCACTATTCTCATCATGCTGGTAGAGGTTTTGAAGGTTTATGCGTTTCCCCCATAGATGAGAAGTTTCATCAGGGCAAGAATGATCTCTTTTCTTTTCTTTTTCTTCTTCTTTTTTTTTTTTTTTTTTTTTACTTCTACCTTCTATCTTCCCTTTAGACTTTCTAAGTACCTAGCTGACGCTCAGTCTTCTCTGGTGATTGAGTGGCTCTTAAAAATTGACAAGTCTGAAGAACAAATATTGTGAAGATGTCAATGCTACCTAGAGCAATCTACATTTTAACGCAATTCCTATCAAAATACCATCAACTTTTTTCAAAGAAATGGAACAAATAATCTTAAAATCTGTATGGAACCAGAAAAGACCCCGAATAGCCAGAAGAATGTTGAAAAAGAAAAGCAAAGCTGGTGGCATCGCAATTCCAGACTTCAAGCTCCATTACAAAGCTCTCATCATCAAGACAGTATGGTACTGGCACAAAAACAGACACATAGATCAATGGAACAGAATAGAGGGCCCAGAAATGGACCCTCAACTCTATGGTCAACTCATCTTTGACAAAGCAGGAAAGAATGTCCAATGGAAAAAAGACAGTCTCTTCAAAAAATGGTGATGGGAAAATTGGGCAGCCACATACAGAAGAATGAAACTGGACCATTTCCTTACACCACACAAAAATAAACTCAAAATGGATGAAAGACCTAAATGTGAGACAGGAGTCCTTCAAAATCCTAGAGGAGAACACAGGCAGCAACCTCTTTGACCTCAGCCACAGCAACTTCTTCCTAGAAACATCACCAAAGGCAAGGAAAGCAAGGGCAAAAATGAACTATTGGGACTTCATCAAAATAAAAAGATTTGCACAGCAAAGAAAACAGTCAACAAAACCAAAAGACAACCGGCAGAATGGGAGAAGATATTTGCAAATGACATATCAGATAAAGGGCTAGCATCCAAAATCTATAAAGAACTTATCAAACTCAACACCCAAAGAAAAATAATCCAATCAAGAAATGGGCAGAAGACATGAACAGACATTTTTCCAAAGAAGACATCCAAATGGCCAACAGACACATGAAAAAGTGCTCAAAATCGCTTGGCATCAGGGAAATCCAAATCAAAACCTCAATGAGATACCACCTCACACCAGTCAGAATGGCTAAAATTAACAAGTCAGGAAACAACAGATGTTGGCGAGGATGCGGAGAAAGGGGAACCGTCCTACGCTGTTGGTAGGAATGCAAGCTGGTGCAGCCACTCTGGAAAACAGTACGGAGGTTCCTCAAAAAGTTGAAAATAGAGCTACCCTATGACCCAGCAATTGCACTACTGGGTATTTACCCCAAAGATACAAATGTAGTGATCTGAAGGGGTACGTGCACCCCAATGTTAATAGCAGCAATGTCCACAATAGCCAAACTATGGAAAGTGACTAGATGTCTGTCAACAGATGAATGGATAAAGAAGATGTGGTATATATATATACACACACACACACACACACACACACACACACACACACACACACACAATGGAATATTATGCAGCCATCAAAAACAAAAACAAAAACGAAATCTTGCTATTTGCAACAACGTGGATGGAACTGGAGGGTATTATGCTAAGTGAAATAAGTCAATCAGAGAAAGACAAGTATCATATGACCTCACTGATATGAGGAATTCTTAATCTCAGGAAACAAACTGAGGGTTTGGGGTGGTGGGAGGGATGGGGTGGCTGGGTGATAGACACTGGGGAGGTATATACTATGGTAAGCACTGTGAATTGTGTAAGAATGATGAATCACAGACCTGTACCTCTGAAAAATATAATACATTATATGTTAAAAAAAAAGAGAGAGAGAGAGAGAGAAGATAGTAGGAAGGGAAAAATGAAGGGGGGGGAAGTCAGAGGGGGAGACGAACCATGAGAGACGATGGACTCTGAAAACAAACTGAGGGTTCTAGAGGGGATGGGGATGGGGGGATGGGTTAGCCTGGTGATGGGTATTAAAGAGGACACGTATTGAATGGAGCACTGGGTGTTATACGCAAACAATGAATCATGGAACACTACATCAAAACCTAATGATGTAATGTATGGTGATTAACATAACATAATAAAATTAAATTTAAAAAATTTTGACAAGTCTGGGGCACCTGGGTGGCTCAGTTGGTTGCGCGACTGCCTTCTGCTCAGGTCATGATCCTGAAGTCCTGGGATCGAGTCCCGCATCAGGCTCCCTGCTCGGCGGGGTGTCTGCTTCTCCCTCTGACCCTCCCCCCTCTCATTCTCTCTCTCTCTCTTTCTCTCTCTCTCAAATAAATAAAGTCTTTAAAAAAAATTGACAAGTCTGACAGCAGTTGGAGGCCTCCCTCCATCAGGATCGTCCTGCTCGGGTGGGAAACTTCCTTAATGGAGAATGGTGGTCAGGTGTGGCACTTCAGCCCCACTGCTGTTTCTCCTTCTACAAGCGAATATTTCAGAAACGGGTTCCATCCCCAGCCAAAACAGTCATGTTCTCTATTGTTTTTCTTTTCCTCCCAATTATTTTCAACTTTTACTGGATTAAATAATCATGCATACCAAACTATGCCCAGGAGTAACCAACTATTTTGGTTTTGCTTTCAGATATTTAGGGAAGGAATGTGATATAGCAGAAGAACACCTGATTTGAGGTCAGGACATGGGTTCAAGTCCTGCCCTACCACTTACCACTGGGGAGTCACTTTGCACCGTAGGTAGACCTTGATTTTCTCCTTTATAAGGCAGGTAATGATAATATAGCATTGTTAGCATAATGAGATCATGCGTATGAAAAGCACTTCATAAAATATAAAGCATTTTTCAAATATTAATTATGATTGTGAGAGAAATAAGTGAAAACCCTAAGCAACTGAATATACTGATTATATTTAACAATTATTTAGCATCCCCCATCTAGAATAGGAAAAAATTCCCCTTAGGCCTTTCCTTGTTTCCCTAAGATCAGATTTCACATTCCTGTTTAAAATTTAACTTGGTTATTTTTATTCCCAGCACTGTAATAGGACTAAAATGTGTCATCCAAACTCAAAACAGGTATGCTACTATCGGGATAGTCCTTTTTCCAATGAACTCTTTAGAAGGAAGACACGATATAAATGACAAAGGGAAAGAAGCTGATAGGTACTGCTCCTTCATTCATTCTGCAGGAGGGTGTCATTAAGAGCCTCCCAGGGGCAGGGGCTGTGGGAGGATCTGTGGTCGAAGTAATGACGAGGACAGATGCTGGTGGAGCCCCCGTCTAGCAGGGAAACATGTGATAAATGTTACTGGGAAAGATGGCGATCGTTAGCAGGGTATTCCCCAGAGTCAAAGGCTGTAAGAATAAAGCTTAAAGAATTCACCAGTCCAAACAGAGCTGGGCAGGACTGGTGCCCAGGCATGGAGAACTGGAAGGTCTGGGTGAGAGGGAGCATGGTTCGTTAGAATAACTGAAAGATGTTCAGTGTAGCTGGAATGTATGAGGGAAAGTGGTTGAGAGAAGAGCCTGGGAAGGTAAATATTGCTCATAAGCCATGGAAGCCCTGTCAAGGAATTTGGATTTTATCCTAAGGGCATTGGGAAACCATTAAAAGACTTGAAACAGGAAAATGATATAATCAGATCCCTAGGGGTTTGTGTGTGGGGTTTGCTTTGTTGCAATGCAGAGCATGCATTTGAGGGGACAAGGAAGGGGTTAAAGGGACTGGATGTAATACTCCTGAGGAGAGACTCCAGTCTTCCGTGGTCACAGAGTCTGAGAGACGGAAGGGAGCAATCTTTGTAAAACTCAAATCTGGCGGTGCCTGGGTGGCTCAGTCAGCTGAGCATCTGCCTTCAGCTCAGGTCATGTTCCCAGGGTCCTGGGATCAAGCCCTGCATCAGGCTCCCTGCTCAGTGGGGAGCCTGCTTCTGCCCCTCCCCCCCGTGCTCATGCTCTCTCTCTTAAATAAATACAATATTAAAAAAAAAAAAAAAAAAACAGGGCACCTGGGTGGCTCAGTTGGTTAAGCGCCTTTGGCTCAGGTCATGGTCCTGGAGTCCGGGGATTGAGTCCCACATCGGGCTTCCTGCTCAGCAGGGAGTCTGCTTCTCCCTCTGACCCTCTTCCCTCTCGTGCTTTCTATCTCTCATTCTCTCTCTGAAATAAATAAATGAAATATTAAAAAAAAAAAACAACTCAAATCTGATCACATCACCCCCATGCTTGAAACTCTTCAAACTTTTCCCATTGTTCTTAGAATGAAATTTCAAAAACTTTTAACGTGGCTTAAAGGGCACTTTGTGTTTTGGCCTCCTTCCCCTTGCACACTGAACTTCTGTGTTTCTTGTATGTATTAAGGTCTTTGGACCTGAGGGCCATCCTACACAACCTGCCCAGAAGCTTCTTAAAGGCCATGACTGGTTCACTGAGCAATGAATGAATTAGGGAATATGTAGGAAGTCAAATCAATAAGACTTGGAGGGGAGAAGGAAATCAAGGATAAAGCAAAGTTTTCTGGCTTGAGTGACTGGTTGGTGTAGGGAACATTCAGAGAGGAGACACAGTAGATGGTTTAATCAGCTAATATTGAGTTTGAGGTGGCTGCAAGCTATCCAAGAGAAGATGCTAACTAAGCAATTGGATCTAAGTACTTAACACATGCCAGATTCCGTGCCAGGCACTTTCACGTGTATTAGCTCGTGTAATTAACCAAAGCCAAATGTAGATAAAAACAATTAACTGTATGACCTAATTTTAAGGTAGGCCCTACACTAATTATGTTAATCTGGACTATGAATAGCCTACACTTATTCATTTGGGGAAATGAGCATTTTATCCTGAAGGAGTTAAAAACTGTCTAACGATTGAATCACTTCATTTCCAAAGTATCCCTATGGTACGATTATGGGGAGACTTAAAAAACAAAAACAAGTATAGATGGGCTGGTGAGTAATTTTATTCCCATGGAGCAGTTTTAGCCTGTCCTGGCCTTTTGCATGAGTAATCAGGGGCCCCAGTTCATTTCAAATAAGCCCAACAGAGGTCAAGAAGAAAATGTCCTACCACTTGCACCTCCAACAACCCTCCTCATTCCACATTACCCGATACACCAATTTCTGTAAGGGCTTCCCCTTCCTACTTTTGGCAAGGTATTAAGAGCCAGACCTACCAAGTATTTCTTCCACCACAGTTTATATATTTTGTGCATCTGTGTTGTATGTCAGGTACACAATTAGCATTCCAGAATACAATTCCACTGCACCCTTCAAGCCTTCAGACTCTAGCTCCCTAGCAATGGAACTAAGCTCTTTGCTCCCTAATAGTTTAGAAAAATGTTTCTCAAAGTACAATCTGTAGCCAAGCACTTTAGGATCAACAGAGCTGATTTTTTAAAATGTGGGCTTGGCCCCTGACCCTCCCCCACCCCCCCACATCTACTAAGTCAGCATTTCTCCAAATGGAACCCAGGAGTCTGCATGTTTAAAAAAAAAAAAAAAGCTCTCCAGGTGCTATTTGTTCAAACTGAAGTTTGAGAATGTGGAAAAACATTTTAAGGATGGTAGATAATTTTCATTACACATTTTCCTATCACAAATAGTTGTGGAATATCTCCTCACAGGGAAGCAATATACCAGAACAATAAATACATCAAATAAATAAATCAAAATTTGAATCCTGAAGTAAAAACAAGAGACTGAACACTCTGAATTGGACTCCATGAAAGAAGGCTTTAAAAGATATTATTCACCTACTAGAGTAATTGGTGGACAACAAAGTTGTAAATATTTTACACAGATGACTAATTACCAGGTAAGTATTCATTGATTACAAAAAAATAAGTTAATTGAAGGGGGTACTTTATAATTAAGATGCTTTATTGAGAGGAGGGAAGATGTATGGTACAGAGTAATCTCTAAGTTATGAGGTTTTTGTTATTAGATTGTTTTCTGTTTTGTTCACGTGTTTTTTTAATTTTTTATTGTTATGTTAATCACCATATATTACATCATTAGTTTTTGATGTAGTGTTCCATGATTCATTGTTTGTGCATAACACCCAGTGCTCCATGCAGAACGTGCCCTCTTTAATACCCATCACCAGGCTAACCCATCCCCCTACCCTCCTCCCCTCTAGAACCCTCAGTTTGTTTTTCAGAGTCCATCATCTCTCCTGGTTCGTCTCCCCCTCTGACTTACTCCCCTTCATTCTTCCCCTCCTGCTATCTTCTTCTTTTTCTTTTTTCTTAACATATGTTGCATTATTTGTTTCAGAAGTACAGATCTGTGATTCAACAGTCTTGCACAATTCACAGCACTCACCATAGCACATACCCTCCCCAATGTCTATCACCCAGCCACCCCATCCCTCCCACCCCCCACCCCTCAGGCAACCCTCAGTTTGTTTCCTGAGATTAAGAATTCCTCATATCAGTGAGGTCGTATGATACATGTCTTTCTCTGATTGACTTATTTCACTCAGCATAACACCCTCCAGTTCCATCCACGTCATTGCAAATGGCAAGAGCTCATTCCTTTTGATGGCTGCGTAATATTCCATTGTGTATATATACCACTTCTTCTTTATCCATTCATCTGTCGATGGACATCTTGGCTCTTTCCACAGTTTGGCTATTGTGGACATTGCTGCTATAAACATTGGGGTGCATGTACCCCTTCGGATCCCTACATTTGTATCTTTGGGGTAAATACCCAGTAGTGCAATTGCTGGATCATATGGTAGCTCTATTTTCAACTGTTTGAGGAACCTCCATACTGTTTTCCAGAGGGGTTGCACCAGCTTGCATTCCCACCAACAGTGGAGGAGGGTTCCCCTTTCTCCGCATCCCCGCCAACATCTGTTGTTTCCTGACTTGTTAATTTTAGCCATTCTGACTGGTGTGAGGTGGTATCTCATGGAGGTTTTGATTTGGATTTCCCTGATGCCGAGCGATGTTGAGTACTTTTTCATGTGTCTGTTGGCCATTTGGATGTCTTCTTTGGAAAAATGTCTGTTCATGTCTTCTGCCCATTTCTTGATTGGATTATTTGTTCTTTGCAAATGACATATCAGATAAAGGGTTAGTATCCAAAATCTATAAAGAACTTATCAAACTCAATACCCAAAGAACAAATAATCCAATCAAGAAATGTTCACGTGTTTGTTTGCTTTTGATAAGTGCTTTTCAAAGAACTTTCCTAAAAGGAATGGCAGAATTGACTCAGTGAATTAAACTCTCAATTATTGCTGACAAACTTTTACCCAGGGTCTATATCATTACTCATTGAAAGATTGTGTGTGTGTTTACATATATACACATATATTTAATATATACACATACATACAAAATACATGGAGATGTATATTAAATACTCACCCCAAATAGGGATATGTCAGGGTGGTTAAAACTCTTTTATTTTCCAAGACAAATAAATACTGTTATTTGAAAGATGCTGAATAAATGGAGATATGAGACTAGATCTTTGCTTGATCTGTATTTCATAAATTTGAAAAACAGAAGAAAAATTATTTTTGTGAACTCTTTCATTCACAAAGCTGCAGTCTTTTTGTTGTTGTTCAGATACTAAAAGGTTAATTTTTAAGTACTTTTCTTTTGCAAAATAGATAGAAAATTCTATTATCCATCAATTAAACATAGGTAAGAAGTAACAGACATTGAACAGAAGAGAGATACATATTATGCATGCAAGGAAAATTAAAACTTGGATGTTGGGGAAGGGAGGCATGTGCTTTGATGTACAAAAGGACCATTGTTCATGTGCGACAAAACCTCCCCAGTATGGAACAGAGATAAAAAGGAGGGAGTTTCTAGAAGATCAAGGTCAACTGAGATCTTTGAATAACATAAATGCTATTAATCTAGTACCGAATGAATCGAGGGAGTTCAGCAGGGTATGGTTATGTGGCAGAGTTCGTGGCAGGAGGGTTTTATGTCACTTTGTATTAGATAATGAGCATATTCATCAAGATTCCTAAATACTATCCAAACTGGCATAGAAGAAGCTTTAAGGAGCTTGAGAGAACAAATCAAAGAACTTAGATCTGAGGCTCAGCAAGGTAATAGGGATGTTCAAACAGTGCAGCAAGTTTAGATATTTGCAGGCATCCGTACAATCTCACTCCGCAGGAAATAGCGTGAGAAAGGATTTCTTAGTTGGATGGCAGGCAGCTTATTATGTATAATGTCGCCTCCCTCATTATGTCTTCGTTTATTAGTTAGAAGAGATGCAGACGTAATACCTTAAAAGACTATATGCTGGAAAACATGGAATTCCTTTCCTCTTATGGCTGATTTAAAATACAAAATAAGCTGTGTCTCCTTCCTTCAGGGAAAGGGTAAAAAAAATCACTAAGCATCATTCTCTTTTTCCAGATTAAGCTACCTGAACCCTTGGGATCCCTTTCATCTAAGTTATATTGAAATATACCTTTGTTGAATATACTGAAATATATATTTATATAAAAAATATGCATTTTTTACATTCCAGACCCATACCTTTTGAAAGCAGAATATGAGGATTTGAAAAAAGAGAAAAGACATAAAAAAGAAAGAGAATTGAGAAGAAAACAGAGGGCTTGTAGCTCGTAATAGTGAACAACTCCAACAGAAAATAGGAAGAAAACAGAAGAAAAAGAAAGACAAGTCAAAGCAAAAGTAAAGAATTAATATAAAAATTAATTTTTTTAAAGTAGACTACGTAGTAATACAATTTTCACTAATGGATTGCATTTCCATCCACCCACCGAGGCATAGAACTTATATAAATATGTTGAAAACTCATAAAAAGCAAGCACTCTAGAAGATTAGCCCGTGAATGACATCTTAATTTGAATGTAGCTGGCCATATGTATTGAGTTCCTACCATCTAGGCCCTATTTCAACCTTTTTCATTAATTTATTTAACAAACATTCAATGCCTTCAATTAGGCATTGAGGATACTGCAGCGAACAAGACATACATAATTACAGCCCTCATCAAGTTTCTTGTTTGACTGATTTTGGCAGTTACAGTGGGTTAACTAGTGTTCTCCAAAAATTCAAGCCTACCCAGAACCTCAGAATGTAGAAATAGGGTCTTTGTAGATGTAACCAAGGATTTTGAGATTAAGTCAACCTGGATTTAAGGTGGGCCCTAAATGCTATGTTTGGTGTCCTCAGAAGAGGAGCAGACACAGGGCAACACAGAGAGAAGACAGTGATGGGAAGATGGTGGCAGAGATTGGAGCGGTGGAGCAACACGCCGGGGAATGCTGAGAATTACCAGCAGCCCCCAGAAACCAAGACAGAGGCGTGGGACGGTTTTCCCTCAGAGCTTCCAGAAGGAACCAACCCCGCTGAAACCTTGATTTCAGACTTTGTGGCCTCCGAAAACATGACAGAATAAATTTATTTGTTTTAAGCCACCAAGTCCATGGCTATTTGTTATGGCAAACCTGGGAAACGAATACAGCGGGAAACAGAGTTAATGGAAAAATCAGCACGCAGACTACAGTCTCTCTTCTACCAGTATCACTGAGCATGGGCATGGCCTGAGGAAACACAGGTGCAGATGGGCACTGTCTTTAACGAACTCCTCACTAAAGGGACCAAAGAATTACAGTGGGTTTGCTAACAGGGTCACAAACTATTAGGGTCTGAAGAAATTTTGATATTGTCTAGAATCATCCTGTTCATTATACAGCTGAAGAAATTGGTGTGATCTGTCTTTTGGCTTCCTTTCTCCTCTGCCTCAAGTGGGATGCAGATGGTCTGTCCTATCGCAGGCAGGAAATCTCTGTCTGGCTGACACCCTGAATGACTCAGCTGGATTCCTGGAGGGGTGGAGGGGGGATTTCTTGCCAGGAAGATGGTAACTATCAAATCCCCTTACTGGCCAGTTTTTCTAGAGTACTTACTCTGTAAGTCACAATGGGAGAAGCAAGAAATATGAGCTCCTGTCCTTGAGAAACACATACACAATCCCAAATATGAGACATAGCACATAAGTAAACTATAAGTCAAACAAGTACCTTTTTGGTTCCCTGCGTTAAAACGAAAGACTCAGAACAAGGCAGAAGAAAAGGAAACTTCAGAACACTTTCCATCAGTGACATTTAAAACAAGGGCTGGTCTTTGCTATCTGGCTTACAGCAGACTAACTCTACTTAGAAAAACCAGACAAGCAGGACCACACACACACACACACACACACACACACACACACACACACACCCCTATTTAATGGTGTTGAAGAACTATGAAACTAACTACTTGAGGGGGTCAAGATCCTTGAAAGAAGAAAAGTTAATGAAGACGGTGGGCAGAAAGTGGCTTCCGAGCTGCAGAGAAACGGAACAAAACTTTGAGCAGGCTTATGGAACCAGAGAGTCAAAAATGGAAGTTCGGGACGATCGAGAAACCCAAGATACGAGAAGCCAGGATCCTGGAGGGAAGTGATCCACAGGAAAATAAGCCCAATGGTCTGAGCCACGTGTCCTCTTGGACAGCCCTCCATTTGTCTGTGGTGCAGGCCAAGGGAGAGTGACGCCTCCAGAAAGCTCTTGCTAAGAGGCTGAAACACTAAGCAGAGCTATTGACAGCCTCACAGTGCTAAGGAGGAAAAATAGAGTTCAGGGTCGCCCAAGTGGAAGTGCCCGGGCAAACACTCCAGGGCTTCATCTGAAACTTCTACACCTGAGAAGTAAGGGCAAACCCTAAAGAGTCAGAGTCTTAAAGATGGAGACTCAGGCTCAAATCAGTGTCCCTCCAATTGGATGAAGGTGATCTGCTCCTCTACTCACTGCCTTCCGAAAGCGAAACAACACCCTCTCTGAAGAGAGTATCATCTAGACCCTCTACAATTTTGCACAAACCTTCCTCGGACGATTATCAGACACACCCACAGGGAGAACTATGATTTAAAACTCCTAACAGAATCAGACACAGTTGTGATTCAGGTATGGAAATGATCAGACCCAAATTTTAAAACAAAGGCAGACTTTGCCTCCCCCCTCTGCCACAGAGAGTTCATCGAGTGTCACAGACAAACTTGTCGTGCCTGAAACTAGAATGGGACTTGGCCGGGAATCTTGGTAACTCAGAAAAGGGCTTCTCCTCTGAAGACGTTGTCTGTGTGAGAGACCTTGAATAACAGGCGCGAAGTCTGACTGCTGACCCAGAGGCTCGTCCGTTACCCCTTGGTGATTACTCACGTGAAGCCAGCACCTCCCCAAAACGCCTACAGTCTTGCATTATTGCACAGTCTTTGAATTTTTCAAGTAAAGCTGAACTCTGTGTGAGGACAGGAGTTAGGGTGGCCCGGCCTAGTGGTCAGCTGAGGAACAGGGGGCTCCGAATATCACTAGAGAGTTTCCTATGCATTGCAGCAGGCATCAGACCCTGACAGAGACTCTAGGAAGGAAGAAAATGGAGGTCCCACGTAGATTTAATTAAGATCACTTTACTTTTATTCATCAGAGTCTAGGGGAGAACAGGGAAGAGGGGGCTTGGAGAATTTTAGCCCCCTGCCCCTAACTTTTCCTGCCCCCATGCTTATTAAGTCACAAATTAAAGAATTAATAAAACTAAGACAAGCCTCCCCATTACCTAATTCAGTGTATTTTCTTTGGTCTTTTCCCCTCTCATTTCTCCTTCCTGCGTTCCCTCCACGGACACTGCATTTTATCCCCTTCCCTAAGGTGCCCTTAAAGCTATGCATACTCCCCTTGCCTTCCCCCGAAGCCCTGGCACAGGCCTGTACCTGAGGTAACAGCTTCTGGAACCGAGACAATCAAGGGGAAAGGAAACTGAGGGGGCGCCCGGCTCGCTCCCCCGGCAGCATCGAGCACGCACAGGAGGAAGGTAGGGCTCAGACCTGACGTGGGTTCACACACAGGAGCGAACCATTTTCTCCCCGGTACCAAGACACATGACAGGTCTTGCTCTGGTCACATCTGGGCTCTGTGTGTCCTGGCAAGCTAAACACAAAGGAGAAGGTGTTACCCCCTCTCTCTCTCCCTCCTCATGATGACTTTTAGTGGTGAAGCAGTTAATGCGGTATTCCTCTTCTTGGCTCAGAGTTTTCATTCTTTCTTGGCACCGTTTTATCCCAGGAGACAATAGCAGATTGTTCCTGGTGTTCGCAGAAGGATCTTGTTCTGGCAGGCCGGCTTCCAGTCAACAAGCTTAACAGCCTCTGCAAAGAACGTGCGTGTGCTGTGTTTGAACCTGACTTTCAAGTGTCTTTTCTAAAGACAATCAGCCTAATCACAACCTGCAACTGTGTTAGGAACTTGCACAAAACTGAAACCAAAAATACTCCTAAGAGAGTCTGAGGGAGAAGCAAAGAAAGAGAGGAAGCCCAAAAGAGTAGGCAAGGAGTACCAAGCAGGCTACTGAAATCCTTGGACCAAAATGCTCTGGACTCTCTTCGAGTTATCTGATTAGAAAAAGTCCTTCTCTTCCTCATAACTCTGACCTGGTGAACAGCCTTAAAACAGCTATATTGGGTAATCTTAACCACAGCAATCACCCCAGATGAGGAGCTTCCCTGGCAGGAGGGGAAAGAATGCAAGTAAAGCAAAGCAGAACTCCCTACTTGGGCCTGTGGTTGCGTCCCGACCAGCAACTGCCCCCTGAGGCCTCGGGTACCCCCGCCACCCCCCGGCCTTCAGGAAAGCTGTCCCGGGGGACAAGAAATCTGAAGTTAGAGAAACAATTACCAAGACCTTCGTATAGTCACAGTTCATAAAGCACAAAGCATTTTGGTCTACCGTGTCTTAAGAATGTATGTGAAGAAGACAGATTTTAAAGATAAGGAAGCAAACTCATCAAGAGAAAGCGACTTGCCAGAGGTCACATGGCTAACTAACAACAAAGCTAGCTTTTAAAATAGCTTTCTAGGGGAGAAAAGACAAATCTATGATGCAACAAAATTCCAAATAATATACTGAGACGCTCTACCCTCAAGGAGGGGAAACCTAACTCCCTGCTCTTTGAGTGTGGGCTGTGCATAGTAACTTCTTTCCAGAGAGTATGGTGTGGAATGGTGTTCTTCACAATGAAGAACCTAAACACAGCCTCAGTCAAGCGATCAAGGTCAGTACCAACAGCGATAAGTCATGTTGATAGCACATAGCCTAGATTTGATGTGATGAGAATGGCACTTTACCTCCATAGTCTTCCTCCCCCAAACCCATAACCCCAGTCTAATCATGAGAAAAACACTAGACAAATTCCACTTGAGGGACCCTCTACAAACACCTGAACAGTACTCCTCAAAATTTTCCAGGTCATCAAACACAAGGAAAATCTGAGAAATGGTCACAGCCTAGAGAAGCCTAAGGAGACATGATGACTAAATGTGATATGGTATTCTAGATGGAATGCTGGAACAGAGAGAGGACATTAGGTGAAAATTCAGGAAATCTGAATAAATCATGGATTTCAATGAAAATGTACCAGTACTGGTACATCAGTGGTGATGAATGTACCATACTAATGTAAGATGGTAATAAATGCACCCAGCTAGGCTTTGCCGGGCATTAGATCCCCCAGGCACTTCACAAAACTGCCTGGCATATTGTAGGTACTCAATATTTGCAGAATGAATGAAACCAGGTCCAAGGGTATTTAGAACTAGTGTGTCTACACATACAGGTTCAAACATTCAATCCTAGGTCAGAAAGGATACTAAAAATATTTAAGGTATCAAAATAAGAAAGTAAGATCCCAGAGCCTATTTCAATTGGTAAAGTGTTAATTCTGATGGTGGTGTTAAACATGGTCATTTAAGAACAACACACAAACTAGAGCAAAGTTACAAATATGACCTGGAACTCACATTACAAAGGAGGGGAACAGAAGAGTCAATGAATCCTAAGATACAGACAAGCAATGTTGTGTCACATTAAAAGTCAGCGTAATCAGTGTGTACTCACAGAAACACGTTTGGAGCCCACATGTTATCTCTTCACTCCTGTGGCTTCTTGGCTTTATTCAAAATCCTGTGTACAGTTTGAGATTCCCTACAGAGACAAGACAAAATAAAATGATTAAAGAACAGACCATAGCCCTATGAGGAGAAGTTTAAAAGTTGAGGAAGTTTAGCCAGAAAAGGGAAGAGCTAATAAGCGACTTGATAATAATTACTTAATATATAACAAGTTTTTGTAAGGAGAGAACTGAGCACTTCTGTGGCTTGACAGAAAACCAGACAAGAGAAAAACGAGCTTAAATTGCCATTAGGCTTTACCATCAGAAATGTCCTCTTATAACCCGGAGAGATTTACAATTAGAATGGTCAACCATCTGGTCGACGTGGCCTACAAGAAAGAAGGGTGGCCCTCAGGAAAATCTTTTATATCCTTGTCAATCTATGATTCTATTATCTGACTCGGTCTTCATTCTGCACATAAATGAAATGACGGCTACAATGCTTTCTTCCATCACCTACCAGACCACAACCTTTGTGTGGGTAAAAACCACATCTGTTTTGTTCACGTCTCTCCTTAGCACCTAACTTTAGTGCCTAGCAGCTGATGCTCAATAAATACTTGCCAAGCAAACAAGTTAATAAGTAAATCAACCTTGAACCATGAGAAAGATGACCAATTATATTCTGCATTTTTAGACTTCAGAGAATATGAAGTAGAAGAACAAGAACAAAAGAATGCTGCTATCATTGACCTCTATTCAAGCATCTGAAAAAACTTAGATAGATATTTTAAAGAAAAGCCTAGAGAAAGGCATCAACACAGTGCCTGACACATTATAGACTCTGTGGCCAATGGATTTTCCAAAGATGGCCACATTTGACGTGATCCATCCCCAGGTTCTTCTTACCAAGTAAGACTGACACGCCTCCACTGGGGTCTGTTTCCTTTTCTTGAATCTAGGCATACTTTGTGACTGTCCCAAAAGTTGCAAAAATGATGTTATGTAACTTCTGAGGCGGTCATATAAGGAAATATATGGCTCCTGCCCACCTGCCCTCTCTTTCTCTCTCGTAGGATGCTTACCCATGAAGCCCAGTCACCATATTGGGAAGAAGCCCAGGCCACATGGAGAAGCCAGACGTGGTGACACCAACATCAAGCACTAGACATGTGAGTGAATTAGCTTTCAGACGATTCCGGTCCCCAGCCTTCGAGTCATCCACCTGTGGTCCCAGTCAACACGAAGCCCTCTTTCCTGGGCTAAGCCCTGAATTTCTGATCCAGCAAAATTGTAAATGGTCATATTTGATTAGTATTGTTTTAAAACACTAAGTTTGAGGTAATTTACTACACAGCAATAGATAATTAATACAAGTACTTACTTACTAAATTTAGCTTAATTGGTTTAATTGATAGGAATATCCCCGGTTCAGTTTGAAATTTCCTGAATACCTACTCCTATATGTCTGGCACAGTGTTGGACCCTAGGAACATACACAGTTAATGGCCCCTCTCTTCCACTAGCTTCCTGTAAGGGGATTAAACACAAAGTAAAAAGTTCATTTCAGAATAATATGATTTACCTTATTTATTATACTAGTAGGTCCTTCCTGGCTGAAATTGGTATCCTAAATCAGGAAGCAACTCCCCCGTGCCCAAAGGTGCCTATTTACTTGAATTGAAGGGCTTGTGGTCTCCAGACTTTTCTAGTGAGGTGGGGGGAAGGACAGGACATATAGGTAAAGAGGAAGGCAAAGGTTACCTTTTGAGTGCACTGAGGCTCCTGAGGAGAAAGGGAGAGTTACAGAATGGAGGCTGGTATCTGTTACACAGCCCAGGCCCAATTCCGAGTCCCTCTGAGGGAGGAGGAAATTGAGACGTGGACAGAGTTAAGTAACTGAAAGATCTTTCAAGACTCTCAGCACAGGCAGGGCTGTATCAAGGGCCCAGTGGTAAAGGCACAGTCTACAAGACTTCAGGTATCATGTTACCATGTTGATGATTTGTCATTGAATTAATACAAAGTCCAGGGGTTGTTGTTTTTTTGTTTTTTTTTTTTATTGTGGTAAGACGTAACATAAAATTTGCCATTTTAGGGGCATCTGGATGGCTCTGTTGGTTAAGCATCTGACTCGATCTCAGCTCAGCTCTTGATCTCAGGGTGATGAGTTCAAGCCCCACATTGGGCTTTATGCTGGGCGTGAAGCCTACTAAAAAAAAAAAAAAAAAAAATTACCATTTTAGCCATTTTTAAGTGTACAGCTCAATGGCTTTAAGTACATTCACAATTAAGTACAATCACATTTAAGTACATTCACTGCGTACCCATTACACGGTAACTGCCTACCCCTGCTCCCTCAGCCCTGGGGAACTGCTATTCTACTTTCTGCCTCTACAAAATGGGACAGTTCTAGGTGTTGGTTTTCAGACTCAGGAGCTTCCAGTGAAATCTGAAAATGGCCTGGTACAGGGAGGGGAAGGAGAGATGGAAGAAAGCAGCAGACCCTTCCAGACGGCTAGGGGGCAGTTTTCAATAAGCAAGGGAGCTTACTTAGGTGTCTTGCCCACAGCAGCCTGAAGACCAGCTGGGCTCCGCACCCGCCTACCAGAATCTGAAAGGTTTATAGAGGCCTTAACGGGGTTCAGCCTCGTACGCCATCTAGAAGGTCTAAACACCACATTGTGCTCTCAAGGCTGTGCCCTCGAAAACTGCCCCCACTGTGGGACTTGTGGGTGAAAGGTACATTCACCCAGGTGGAAGCAGGGTCAGTCACCCAGGTGGAAGCAGGGTCAAACATTTATGCACTGCAATCACTGGGTCCCCACAAGCAGTCCGTGCTGACCCAGTCACTGTCATTCAACGTGACAGTATGATTACACAGTTCTAGTGGCCTTCATCCCAAATTTCTGATACAATTGGGTTGGTTCTGTTTTGAGTGATTTTTCTGTTCCCAACATAGGGGTGCCCGGGTGCTCAAATGTGCAGGGTGAGCCCCAAGAACCCAGATCCGAGCATAGCCACCCATGGCTCTGATGGTATTTTTCAGACCCTTCCAATCAGGCATTTGCTAGGCTGCCTATGTAGTTTGATTGACAGAAAAAGGATACCCATGCCCAGTGTTAACAGATAGTGGGTCCCACAGGCCGGTTTCCTGGATCAGTGTCGCAAATACATCCAGAAGTGGGATTGCGCTAGATGTTTGATCACTGGATCAATTTTCAGAGTTTCCCTCAATTCCTCTGCATCTCCAACCTCTGTGCAAGGTCTCCCAGCAAAACCCCATCCTGGGATCCAGGATCAGTCCTCGCTACAGGTGGCTGCACTGCTGGGACAGATCTCACAACCACAAAGATTGGCTGGAGTGCCCATGTCATTACATCTCTAAGCCACAGCTGGGCCCATAGCACCGCCTATGAATTCTTCCATTGTCCTAGAACTCCATGGCCCACCGTTTCAGTGGCTTTACTTTAAACCTTCACCACACCCCTCAAGCCCCCAAAGCTTCCTGAGCTCTCTCCTCTCCCTTCACCTCTTATATCCAGGTTCCCCAGCCTCCATCATTCACATGGCACCTTCATGACTTCTGCCCTAATCATTGACTCTGGGACTATCACTGAATGTTTTTCTTTAAGTCATTAAAATGTCTAATGTATGTATGAGCAATTACATCCAGAAGGTCTCAGCTGTGCTATATGAGATATTTTTTTCTATAACACAACTATTAAAAATGTTCATCCACATACCACTTAAGATGATTACCATATGGAACTACACTATAATTGGGAAAACTGTGCTCTGTAGAGAAGATTAAAGGCACCTGCTCAAGCTCACCAAGCTCTCTTGCAACTCTCATGCCCCGGAGAGTCCACCACCTGGAATCTTCACTCTATAACCCACTGTCCTAGTAGGAAACTCGATCCAGCCGGAATCTCCTCTCTACCCTATCCTGACCTCTTCCAGCTCTTCTGGCTCCCCTGTCTCATACTAGGACTTCATCATCGGCCCCTGCTGGAGTCTCTAGGCTCTTCTTCCATTACACACTACCTCGGACTTTGTGCTCAGCAACACTCACCTGCTTGTGCTTTAACATCTTTTGTCTTCTCTCACCTTCTCACCATTGCTCAGGATCTTTTCTCTGTCTAGAATTCTTTTTCTCTACCTCCTCTCTCCATTAAAAAAAAAAAAAAGACCTATGGACCTTAGAAAGGGGATTTTATTTCTCTTTATGATCTCCAATTTTAAATGGATACAGCATATGTAATTTTGCTCAATTTTACCACAATCCTTCATTCCCAGCTACTGCTTTTTATGAAACCCTATTATAAATTTGTTTATATTATTTCCATTCTTGCTTCAAAATGCCTTGTGGATTTATAAAATTGGCAATAACACTATTAAGTCCAAAAGCGCAGTTCTGAGTAAAAGTAAAAGAAATGTGTAAAAAATGTCTTTTGCCACAATATGGAGTCACTCTTAGCAGATATAACTTATATATTTACAGGTTAACACAAATCAAATATTTAAATCATTCTTGCTGCTAAATAAAGTTCTAACTTCATCAAGAGATGGAAAACAATATAAATATTTAGAAAGTTTATTATATTTAATATAATGATCTTTTGATTATTGATTAATAATTACAGAATTACTGTACCTAATATAATGCTTTAATTTGCTCAAATTATTTGGCCGGTGTAATCTGTCCTGGAAGACGTCGAATGGATGAATCCTGTCATCAAAGTTCTTGTTCAAGACAATATTTGCCAAAAAAAAACGCGAAAATCTAAACTCAAAGCTGATTTTTAAAATAATTTGACAATGTTTATAAGGAAAGATATTCCTTTATAAAAACCTAAACGTCTTAAATATCGTACGAAATTCTTTCCTAAGCTTTCTTTTTCCTAAGTCACAAAGAACAGGAAATTTAGTCTAGCACCTCAGCAAATCTAATAGAATGCCAGCAACTTTCTATTACAACATTAAAGCCCCAGAAAGTATAGGGTCTTTCTTTTCTCTCCTAGACTCCAGTTTCCACTGTATCCTAGATGATGGTTGTTGAAATCAGCCGCATTTCAAATACTGTTCTTTCAGAACATGCCTGTACAAATATTAATTTTAATGTTGTTCGTAGTTATTCTTGAAAACTGCTAAGCTAGTAGTTTGTTAGGAAATAACATTTTATGCTTTAAGATTCTCAATCTAATAATGCCTTGTATTTTTTGTTTTCTCTTACATCATTTGTTTATCTTTTGCTTATCTTACCTCATTTCATCTGCACCATAATCCTATGAGGTCAGTAGGGTTGTGTGCCAAGTGCCCCTTTCCTCTTGTTCCACTTCTTTCCGAGAGAGCGTTGCCTTAGCGTGCACTTGGGGAGGCCAATATGCTTCAGGGGAAGCTGAGCAGTCCCCCATCGTGTTAGCCTCGGCTGTGATAATTATATTGCTCTCACCAGTGATTGGTTCAAGAACGGCAAAGAGATGTAAGGGAAGTTTCTGAGGGGCCTCGGGAGAGGTTTTAAAATGCACCTGGGGGAAACCTCTCTTTTCCTGCCTCTGAATGTTGTAATCACAGAGGAAGAAAGTGAGCCCGTGAGAGGTTGTTGGGCCCAAGACCCACATGTTAAGGGGAGTGAATGCAAGGGAATAAACAGCAGGGAAAAATACTTAATCACCAGTGGACAATATATATAAGATAAATATATATAAAACATACATGAAGGTGTACAATAATAACAGGCTGACATAGATCCTTAATGACACAACTAAACCTACAAAGCAACAACACACCTTACCAAAAGAGAAACGAATGCCCCCCAAAATTTAAAAAACCAGGAGATGAACCATAGCCACATACATTTCTATGGATGGATCTCAGCATGGATAAAAGCCATCTGCAGAGAATCCACATAGGATGGTTGCATTTACATAATATTCAAACCAGGCACAACTAAAAAACAGCTCTTTGTTATAAAGATGAAGAAAAGCTATAAAGAAAAGCAAGAGGATGATAAATACAAGTTCAGAAGTTCCCTTGCAGTGCAGACAGACAGGATCGAGGAGCGCCCACACTATCCTGTTCTCAAGCTGGGAGCTGGGAGACGGTGTCCATGTGTCATGTTACTGTTGTTCTTTATGCATTACAGGTTATAGATATTCCTGCGTAGTATTCAATATGTAATTTAAAAAAAAAACCTATTCACAAAGAAAAGGGAATGTTGTCAAGTAACCAGTTAGGACACTTGCAAATACCAGAATATTTTTATTTAGAGAACAGAATTACTTTGACTCTATGAGAAGGGTAAGGCCTCCTACTTTAATCTGAGGTTGTGGGATCAGATCCTGGGTCAAGGCAACTCAGAGATTTTTTTGCTCATGTCTGGACATGTGAGGTGAATAGGCTTCTAGTGTGAGGTTCCGTGTTTGCGTAGAAGTCAGACTGTGTTTGCTGTTGTAGCTGCAGGTGTCAAAGGCTAAAATTCCTTCTACCATCATTATTTTTATCTCCCCTGTTGTCTTTGGGTTTCCCTAGACACTCCTTCTTACTTCGGATCTGAGGCTTACGGAACTTTCTGTTGTAATCCCTGGTTATTCTACAGGAGCGCAGTTTATGTAGCGGTGACATGTGGGGAGAAGGAAAGGGTTCTATTCTTCTTGTGATTAGCTTTCAATCTGTGAGTGAGCGTGTACCGCTGGGATGTAATCTTCACAAGCGCTTCTCCACTTCTTTCCTGCCTAGTGAAACAGGAAGGCTGGAGGGGGCAGGAGCTGGGGATTTTTCCTTTTCCACACAGAAGGCTAGAGGAAGCTACAGTTGGGTGTTTCCTTGCCCCTAAGTCAGGTGGGCTCTGGTAAATTATTTCTCTAGAATGCTCTGGGCAGATTTCAAAATCACGCCACCATGCCCTGACACCAGAAACACGGGATTTTTCTCTGATCTTCACCCGAAGAACTTGGTAGGGGCACTGGGAGGTAAAACTAACAAAAGCAGGGCAGACCCCCTAAGATGGAGCCCCCTGGAGATTTTAACTCTCTAGCTCATCTATGCTGAGCCTCCAGCAACTCATCAATTAGTTGAAGCTTTTCTACCTTGGTCTTGCCTTCCACCCCCATTAAACTATGATTTTCTGTATTCACCTGTCTCTTCAGTCCTTGAGACAACATCTTACCTGGTGACTTCCATCATCTGAGAGATCTAAGCACAGTTCCCGATTTTCAGTTTGTTCAGCTTTTTCTTTTGTAAGGACAAGAGGGATATGTAAGCTCTTTCCATGTCTGACAGGAAATGGGTAGCTCACAATTCACTCTGCAGACTTTTGAATTTTATAAATAAAACTTCATAAGTAAGACATTAACAGTTTCTCCCCTTCTACCTAAATAGTACACTTATAGTCTCCAAAGGAAAAGGGAAGGGAGGCAACATCGAAAGTAATGGGACAGGTTGGGATGAGAGGTTTCTTCCAATGGGCAGGGCATTGGGCCACCAGTCACCGATGGGTCACTCGGTGGGAGAGAGCACGGAACCAAAGAGCAGACCTGTGCAAAATGATGTGCTGGGCAGTAAGTGCTCTTCAATCCTCGGTAATAATTTTTTAAATAGCATTTTACAGAACTGACAGAAATAAGCCATAAAAGAGTACTTAATTCACTTTCAAGCAGCTGTAATATTATAAGGAAGCACATCAGCAGATACAAATATTCTCTAGAACAGGTTTAAAATGCTGTCAAGAACAGTTTCTCTGAAACACAAAGACAGGTTTGGGAAATCCTCTTATCAAACAATGTACACTTTAAGGCAAGAAATATTTTTAGAGACAGGTTTTTCATAATGATAAAGTGTCCCATACACTCTGAGCACCATAACAATTAGAATACTGTATGTCCAAAGGGACCTAGCTTCAAAATGCATACAAAAAAAAATTGACAGAATTACTGAAGCCAAGCCGTAGTGGGGCCACAGTCTGGTTTAAATTTTTGAGAGAAATACAGCACCGTGTATCAGACAATGCACAAACGACTCATTCAAATTAGTTTCACAACTTCAACATGACATCACACTCTATTTGTTTCCATAACACCATATTTTGTGAAGCTGAGTTGTCAGTGATTGCAGTGATTAAAAAAAAAAATAGCAAACATGACTTGAAAACATCAGTTTGGAACAGGAAACAAGGATGGTGGTGTCTAATCTGATTTCAAGGTTCGAGAAGCCCTGTAGTCCCCAACAGGTGCACACATGCTAGTGGTAAGTAATTGTGGTTATCTAAGAACAACTTAGATAAAAACACAAAACTATTTTTTTCTCTTTAAAAAAAAAACCACCAGGGACCAGGGCTAAGTTTTACTGGGGTGGCTCA
Organism: Eumetopias jubatus; assembly: GCF_037043125.1. Lineage (NCBI taxonomy): Eukaryota > Metazoa > Chordata > Mammalia > Carnivora > Otariidae > Eumetopias > Eumetopias jubatus. Next base: position 166,238,273 of record NW_028274809.1, on the reverse strand, counting down.
ACCACCTCTGGGGGCTGATTTCAGAAAGAACATTTTGTATAGGTGTGTATTGTGTGTTTTTACATGTTTTAAGGAAGATGTGTATTCAGTCAGGGAAAAAGAGGCCAGCATCCCAGGCAAGACCTTCTGATTTCACCCAGGACATTGTAGTAGGGCCTTGTTGCCTAAATAGTTTCTAGTAAATTTACAAGTAAGCAGGAGTTAAGACTCTTTGGGTTTTATAGACCAGAAACCGATCTAGTTAACTTAGGCAAAACTGATGGATTTTAGACAAGCTACTGAGATCCAAGATTTGCTGAAAACCAAGCTTTCAGGGCCCACTCAGGGCTGCTCTGGGAACCCACCACATGAGTTTACAGTGTCTCAGTTACCAAAAACTCCTAGCCCCTGTTTTTAAGTTCTGAATTTTCTGGAACAGAAAATCCGATTGGCCTACCCCAGTCAGTTGTGCACCTTTGGACAAATTAGCTATGTCCACAGTACTGTAGAAACACAATAGCTGGAATAGCACCCCCATGATCAAAGTGGAAAGCTTTTCTCAAAGAACCAGATACAGAATCAGCTTAATAGGGACCCAGTATTTGGGATACACATTTTTCCGCAAAGGGAGAAAAAGCATAGTTCTAACCTATTGGCTCCTCTTAATCAAAGTCCTCATTTAAACTTAGTTTTATGTTACAATATTTTTTTTCTCCACACAGGAAACTACTGTAACAGCGCTAACATTTATGTCATAAGAACCCTGTGGAAACTGAGCGGGATCCCCTTCCAAAGGCATTAAATCTTGACAGAATGAATTTATAAAATGAAAATCTCCCTCCGAAGGTTGATATTTAACCTTTTATATGTGAGTATTTTAAGATACTTCATTTTATTTGGATGTGTAAGGTTCTGATATAAATTTTTGGCTAGGTCTTTATACTAATGACTATGCATTAAATCTCATAGCCTGCAAGTTCAGGTAGGCAAAAAAATATTGATTTTTCTATAACTCAGCTTATTTTCTTTCTCGAGCTCTCATTTCTTAGATGACATAAATGAATGCTAGTCAAGCAGAATTTCCTTGGCCAACTCAGAGTGCTTTTCCCATCCCCTTTCTATTTCTCCAAGATTGCGGCAAAGATACAGAAAGATCTCTAACGTCCAAGCAGAGGCAGCAGGGGCTGGAAGGCCTCGGGGCCCTGTTGTCATCTGCCCAAGCTGGCAGTTCCTGCTGGTCCTCATGCTCACTGGTCTCTAGTGTGGGGCGTCTATAGTCCACACCCCATGGCCATAGTCCCATCTGGTCCACAGTCTAAACCCCTTGGCAGTTCCTGGGCATGACTCTTGTCTTAACTGCGGGGTTGCATAGGTCAATAACCCACTCTGCCTGTCTCTGTGCCCATCTTAGGAACAGGGTGAGGCTGTAGATGCTCTCCTTGCCACTTTGCCTACACATCACGACCCGCACCACAACGGAGGAGAAATCTGGAAACTCACCCCTCTCCTAGTTCCCACCAAAGAAACAAAGCAGAGTTGCAATGCCCTCCTGGATCCTCAAGCATGTGCGTGGAGTCCTCCGTTCACTCATATCATCCCCTAATCGCGGCTCTCCTCGTCTACTCTCTTCTGCCCCCAGCCGGCAATATCTTTGTCTAGTCTTGGTAGGTGGGCTGCCTGGGTCTGCGGAAGGGCTTGCTCTACCTCCTGTTTGTGGCATGGTATTATACTTTAGTTCTTCAGAGTTCTGCTTTTTGACACTAATTTTCTTACAACTCATAAAGCTTTTTCTTTTCAACTGCTATTCCTGCCATGAATGTCAAATGCGTACTTGGGAACATGAAACTGAACACTGACTTTTTTTTAGTCAAGCCCCTTACTTGTTGGTCCTTGCATTGCTGTTCTAAGAACCATACACTGAGAAGTGTTAGTATTACCGCCCCTGCTGCCTGGCTGAGGAGCGCCTGGTAGGGGTCACAGGAGAGACCCAAAAAAGAAGCATAGATCAATATTTTAGGCTATTAGCTCATTGCACTAAAACATTTTGCAATTATTTTTGACATTTCATTTCAAAATAAGTATGACATTTAAAAATGTAAGACATTTGGGGCACCTGGGTGGCTCAGTTGGTTAAGCGTCTAACTCTTGATTTTGGCTCAGGTCATGAGCTCAGGGTCATGAGATCGGGCCCCACGTTGGGCTCCATACTGGGCATGGAGCCTGCTTGGGATTCTCTCTTTCCTCTCCCTCCGCCCTCCCCACCTCTAAAAAAAATTAGACATTTTCCTCTAACTTACCATGAATGTGTGAAGTAGAACTTTTATGAATGATGTATCAATAAACAGCAAACCTATTCATGAAAACCCTGATCCATTTTTATTTTTAGTTTACTTCTTACATATATTGAGGGCCCTTTCTTAAAGATAATGACATTAAATTAAAATGTTTCTTAAATATATTTCCAGTGGGATAAACACGCCCAAGGAAAACCCAAAGTCCCAGTTTGACCTGTCCAATTTGCCCTGCCTGTATGGATATAGGTCAGCATGGCAAGGATACCGTGGACATCGGCCATGACCTTGGTTCTTTCCACTGAAGGAGCAGTTGCAGTTTGCTCTTGGAACTGAGCATTCTGACTTGTGTGGGACCAGCCCCATGCAGGCTGCCTGCCTACAGCCCTTCACTGAAGTCTGATCCATCCGTCCATACCATTCCTTTGCCTACCAGGTTCCCTTTCTTTATTCGGGTTTCCTGAGCCAGGTGACCTAAGTCAGCTCAGCAATTAGTCCCTCCTTCTATAAAAACCTGAGGGGAAAGAATAGCATCTATAACTTGTCAACTCATCTCTGCTTGTGGCCCCGCCAAATTTGGGGATGTACTTTACTTTTGTGCTAAATGCCAACTACTGGTTAAGCCATCCTCGGGCCTCCTTTACTCGTTAGTCTTCCTACGTTCTGTCTGTCAAGTAAGACTTCTTGCTGGAAACATAACACAGAAGGCAGCACAGAAATATGACTCAACCTACTGTGACAGTCACCGTGGCCATTAGAGTCCCTGGAGCTGACCAAGAGCCGTGATCAGAGTGCTCATCCTCTTGGCCACTATTGAAAGCACTGACATCATATTCCATACAGTTTTTAGGCCATGGTTTGCCATTGCTGGACAATGATCATATTCATTATTTTACTATATTATTCACTAATATAATATTATTAGATGATCATTATTTTATGTATTAGTTTATTATATCTAAGGGTGTCGATGAACCTCTTTATAAAGTATTTTTTATTTGCTGAAGTCTTTCTGTGTGAGAAATTCCCATAAATGAGATTATTAAAACTATCACAAACATTAATTATGACAATTGTATAAAAATAGATGTTAGGGTAAAACATTGTGACGAGAAAAGAGAACACAGTTCGTCTGGAAAATAGCAACAACTGCATGGGGTCAAGACCTGGAAAAAATGAGCCAAAATGAAATTGTATGAAGATAATGAGATTAGAAAGGATTTTTTTCCCTAAAATTTACAATGTTAACTTTTGCTGGAAATTTTTTAAAAAGACCACTGAAATCTTCTGATTTTAGGGACACGTGAGTTTTTCATTGAAAAAATATTTATCCTTATTGTTTAGAGAGTACATGAAAAAAGAATGTCGTTTCTTCAGAGCATTATGGTTTTTCAAGGACATAATCAAACTGGTATTGTTTGCATTGTTTGCTGGTGTTTCAGTGTTGGAAAAGTATCTAATGAACAATAACAACAATAAAAACAGTCTCAAGGTACCCTGTTTTTATTGTACAGCTCTTACAAATATGCGCATTTGAGGACTTGTAATAATGGCTGATCTACTAATTAAACATAACTGAATAAAAATTTTTTCATATCTTAGTCTTCATTCATTCGGATTTAAATTTAATTCACATTTTGTGTGTACATTCCAGAGGAAAGACAGAATAAACGATAAGAAGGAAATAATATGGAGGGTTAACCTTTGTTTGGACAAGTAAATAAAACATTTTCTCTATTTGTAAAATTGTCTTAAAAGATGGCTAATAGCATTAATGCATTTGAGTTGCTTATTTTATTTTTTTTAAGATTTTATTTATTTATTTGAAAGAGAGAGAGAGAGAGCATGAGTTGGGGGAGGGGGAGAGGAAGAAGGAGAAGCTGACTCGCCAATGAGCAGGGAGCCCAATGCGGGGCTCGATCCCAGGACACTGGGATCGTGACCTGAGCCAAAGGCAGGCACTTAACCAACTGAGCCACCCAGGTGCCCCTCTAGTTCCTTACTTTAAGTCAAAATATAAAAGATTCCAATCCTTTCTTCCTTTTGTTCCCAGTTATCATTATAGGTCACTTTATTCTTCAACAATGAGGTAGGTTCTAGCATTTATTAAGAAACCCCTTGTTTGGGGCGCCTGGGTGGCTCAGTCGTTCGTTAAGCGTCTGCCTTCAGCTCAGGTCATGATCCCAGGGTCCCGGGATCCTGGGATCGAGCTCCCTGCTCGGCGGGAAGCCTGCTTCTCCCTGTCCCATCCCCCTGCTTGTGTTCCCTCTCTTGCTGTGTCTCTCCCGGTTAAATAAATAAAATCTTAAAAAAAATTAAAAATTAAAAATTAAAAAAAAAACTTGTTTTATGTCTAAAAACTTCCACAAAGGCTAAAGCAGATACTATTTTTTTATCAAAGTGCCTAACACGTCACCCCTTTTTAAATCCTTTTTTTTTCTTTTCCAGCTTTAGTGAGATGTAATTGACAACATCGTATTAGCTGTAAGTGTACAACATGATGAGTTGACATCATTTCATTCTGAAATCACGGTACAAAAATGCTACAGACTACTATTGTAAATACTGGTTGTTCCCCTCCTCCCCCCCCCCCCCCCCCGCTGCCCCCTTTGGCTGATAAGTGCACTCTGTGTGGTGTGTGGGATTCCTGCCTTGGTAAGACTCAGAGGGGTAAATACAAGAAAAGGGAAGTTACAAGAAAAAAAGCGTAGGAGTCCCCTATCAACTTGAGTTTGCCACTCCAGAAGGCAGTTTTGCAAATAGGGCGCTCAATAAAAGTTTATATGGTAAATTCAGGAAGGCTGAACCTGCGGAGAGCAAGACTGAAGGTTTTATAGAGAGAGTATTCTGGGTGGGCATAAGCATTGGGCAGAACCCAAAGTTTACATAAACCATTTCTCTGATATTCATCTAGCCGCTCAATAAGCATTCAGTTATTACTTACCCTTACGTCAGCACATCTGATCTTTCCCCCTTCTTCTCAGGCATTAAAAGAAGACAAAGTTGGTTATACAATTAAACAGGTCATTCATTCCTCATACCCTTTTTCAAATGTATGAGTACTAAAGGCTGCCAGACGTAGGGGATGGGAGTGGTGGAAAATAAATTATTTAAAGAATTAGCAGTATTTTTCTTCACTTAAGAATGTCATCTTAACCATTTTTTGAAAAGTGTTCCAAATTCATCCAGAAATCTGGGGAATAATCGGCAACAATAAACATGAGAGATGGAAATTTTTAAGATTTTTAAAAGCATTTTTAATTTTTACTGACTTGGGCAACTAAATGACGATCTACTTACTTAGGAAAACATAAAATACTGCTCCAGTAAAAGCAAAACCATATGCCTACCTCCAAGAATCTTCCTAGCTTTATTTTCCAGATATTTCCAGAAAAAGTTCCCAGTATATAGATCCTATTGTATATCTTGATGCTTTAGTCTTACAATTCAAGACCGCTGCTTTCTGGTTCTTGAGATAATCTTGTCCCTTTAATTCCATTCTCCTTTCAAGCCCTCATCCCAAGGGCTCTATCTTTCCAAATGTGCAGCCAGCGCCAAGCGTAGGACGTAATTGTTATAAGGCTTTATCTGCTTCTATCTATTAGCATTCTTGAAAATACATTGAAATAAACAATCGAGGACTGTAATCACTTGGATTTCTCTCCAATCTAAGTTATTCATAAGATTAAATACTTAAACAGTCACATGAGAATTTCTTGACATTTTTTCCCCTGGTTTAGATTTTAGTAAATGTATGATTGAAATCCTTGTTATGATGAATGATTTTTGAATGAAACCTGGACATTTCGTATTAAGTTATGAGACTCTGGATCTAATTGAAACCTCTGTTGTAGCTGACTTTCTCTGGCCAGCGAAGAGAGTTGCTGCTTCGTTATTTCCACGCATAATAGAAAGTCCAGGTCCCTGCTCAGCCCACACTGACACCCAAGGAGGGGCCTCCTCCCCATTACTGCTGAGGAAAGAAGGGTGTTCCAGCTCCGCACATGGTAACACCAAGGTGGCTTTGTTACCAGTGGACGTCAAAAGTCTTGCCTCCCACTAGGCTTCTTCTGACCCCCAAGTGCAAGCTCCTTCCTTGGCCTTCTCAGCCCAGTGGAGGGTGGAGTGCCTTGTTTCAGCCTGCCGAATGTTGAAGTCTAGACTCCCCACTTCGTTGGTTGAGGTTGGACGAGAACACGGTTTTTTTTCCTGTGGTGTTGGCTGCAGCAGAATAGCTGTTGTCCAAAAGTTTTCTGTCTTGTTATGTCGCCCCTTTCCTGGTCCTGTGGGTAGAGAGATCAGAGTTCTGCTCCGGCCATTTTGTGTCTGCGCCCTTTGGTATTTTCGGGTTGTTGGCATCCTGGGCTCCATGTCTGGCATATATGAGGCAAAAGAAAACTCAGGGAACTCACGAGGTCCTGAGGTCCCTAGAAGAAAGGTCTCTCCACCTTTTCTCTTAGGCCTGTTTTACATAATGTTTGGGGTTTTTAGTTGTACTCAGTGGGAGGAACAGACAAAGCGTGTCTACTCCATCTTCCCAGTAGCAGGGGGCCTCAGATAAAATCCTCTCACCGGTCTTACTTCACCGAGAACAAAATCTGGAAAAGCTGTACCATTATGACAGGACTACAATTTTCACTCAAACTCCATTTACGTTTAAGTCTGAAAATCTAGCTTTCACATCAGTTCTAACTAAATACATGAAAGTTTATCCTAGGCTGGGGGATCCTCCAACTTGGTCATATTTCTTGGGGTGTGCAGTGTACTAAGGATGCCAATAATTGTCTTCCTGTTTCTGTGCAAGAATCTGCTTCAAATGAAAGCAGGTATGACCCTGCCCTTCCCCAGTGCCAGACGGTGCTATGGGTGAGTACCACACAAGGACACAGTCCAGGGTACCTGGGAAAGAGGGACATGAAGTTTTATCTCCTAGGAGTTTGAGGTTGGGACACAGAGAGACTTCATAAGCTAGCTTCTGTGAAGTTCAAGGTCAGGTCAAGTCAAGGGCTGAGGCCGGCGTGTAGAGATGACTATTACACACTAGGCACAAGAAGGATAAACTTAAGAAATCAATCTATAGAAAGAAAAACAATAATCGAGCAGACACACAGGGAGAAGGAGATAAGAAGCCAAGGGGTCCCAGAGAAGATATGTGTGAATTGTGTGAGAAGATTGTGTGAATGTGATTCTGACTTGGCTCCTGCTCGCTATTCAGCGCCTGGTTACACGTCCTTTTTGCATATAAACTGCTTTTCCTGCACTTAGGTGTCCTGCATCCCCATATCCCTCTACCCTAATAGCTTTCTTGAGTAGGTTTCGGAGCTCGAGGGTCTATGTGTGGAGTTTGGATGAGCTTTGGCCCCACTGCTGTAACTCTCCATATGGAGCAGGTTTCCTACCACAGCTCCAGAGAGTCACTCTGCAGCCTAATTATCCGCACAACACAGGCTCCCCTCCTACGCATTCGCCTTCTTGTCTATGGCCATGCGACCCTGAAGGCCCCCGATCTCACCTACATGTTTGCCTTCTTTCCCTCCACTCTCCCTCCTAGCTTTCCTGCCGTGCTCCTTTGCTCATTTTCTCTTCTGTTCTTCAACATAATTACCGAAATTTCAGAAATAGAACACAGCTGGTGAGAATACAAAGAACAAAAGGAATTGTAACTGGCCAAGAGTTGCCAACAGGCCATCCAAGAAGACAAGTTAAAGCCAGAAATAACCAAAGCACATGGGGAAAAAAACCCCAAGCATTTTCTAAAAGAAGTCCCAACAGCCATGGAAGTTCAAACGAGATAGATACCAGCTCAGACTTCTTTTTGCTACACCGTGTGACTGCCCACAAGAAGGACTGTTAGAATATGTCTGCCATCAATAAACAACTGAACGTGGGCACCGCGGAAGATACTGACTATCGGGAATCCTAAATCCAAATGACTGTGCAGAAATCATACAACCAAGAAAATAGTTAACTTATTGGAGGGGACGATAGCTTATTTTTAAGAGGATAAATCTAATATTTTCTGAGCTTTCTATATACAATCCCGGTGATGTCTGTTCAATCTTGCAAAAAGCAAAATCCTCTTTTTTTTGTACTGAATATTCCATTGTCTGATACTACAGTTTATTTATTCATTCACCTACTGAAGTACATCTTGGTTACTTTCAAGTTCTAGCAATTATGAATAAAGCTGCTATAAATATCCGTGTGCAGGTTTTTGTGTGGACATAAGTTTCCAGCTTCTTTAGGTAAATACCAAGGATTGCCATTGCTGGATCCTGGATTAAGAGCATACTTAGCTTTGTAAGAAACTGCCAAACTGTCTTACAAGGTGACTGTACCATTCTGCATTCTAACCAGCAATGAATGAGAATTTCTGTTGTTCCACAGCCTTATCAGAATTTGGTGTTGTCAGTGTTCCAGATTTTGACTATGCTAAAGAGGTTTGTAGTGGTATTTCATTGTTGTTTTTTTTTTTTGAGTTTCCCTGATGACATAGGATGTGGAATACCTTTTCAATGTTTATTTGCCATCTGTATATCTTCCTTGATGAGATTCAATCTCCCTTCAGCCCTTTATTTATTTAGCCCATATTTTTTATTCAGGTTATTTGCTTTCTTATTGTTGAATTTTAAGAGTTCGTTATATATTTTGGATTATAGTCCTTTATCAGGTATGTCTCTTGCAAATATGTTATCCCACTCCGTGACTTGTCTTCTCATTCTCTGGTCTTTCACAGAGAAGTTTTTAGTTTTCATGAAGTTCAGCTCATCAATTACTTATTTCATGGATTTGGTGTTGTGTCTTAAAAGAGTCATTACAATAAATACCTGAGGTCATCCAGGTTTTCTCCCGTATTACCTTCTAAGATTTTTACAGTTTTGCATTTTACATTTAGGTCTATCATCCTTTTTGAGTTAGTTTTTGTGAAGGGTGTAAGGTCTGTGGCTGGATTCTTTTTTTTTTTTTTTTGCATGTGGATGACCAGTTAGTTATTCCAACACCACTTGTTGAAAAGACTACCTTTGCTCCTTTGTCAGAGATAAGTTGGCGGTGTTTATTTAGGTCTATTTCTGGGCTCTTGATTCTGTTCCATTGATTTATTTCTCTTCTTTCACCAAGACCACACTGATTTGATTTCTGCTGCTTTGTAATAAGTCATGAAGTCAGGTCATGTCAGTTCTCCAACTTTGTTCTTCTCCTCAATATTGTATTGGCTATTCGGGTCTTTTGCCTCTCCATATAAACTTTAGAATCAGATTGTTGACATCTACAAAATAACTGGCTGGGATTTTGATTGGGATTGCATTGAATCTATAGATCAAATTGGGAAGAACTGACATCTTGACAATATTGAGTCTTCCTATCCATGAATATAGACTTTCTCTCCATTTATTTAGTTCTTTAACTTTATTCATCAGTTTTGCAATTTTCTTCATAGATCTTGTATGTACTTTGTTCGATTTATACCTAACTATTTCATTTTGGGGAGGTACTAATGTAAATGGTATTGTGTTTTTAATTTCAAATTCCACTTGTTCATTGCTGATATAAGGGAAAGCAATTGATTTTTTTATATTAACCTTGCATCTTTAACCTGGCTATAATTGTTTATTAGTTCCAGGAATTTGTCTATTCATCTCAACTGTGAAAAAAGGGACAGTTTTATTTCTTCCTTCCCAATCTGTGTACCTTTTATTTCCTTTTCTTGCATGATTACATTGGCACGGACTTTGTTGAAAAGAGGTGGTGAAAGGGGAAATTCTTCCTTTGTACCTGGTCTTGGTGGGAAAATTTGGAGTTTCTCACCATTAAGGATGATGTTAGCTCTAGGTTTTTGGAGACAGTCTTTATCAAGTTGAGGAAGTTCCCCTCTATTCCTAGTTTACTGAGTGTTACGAATGGATGATGAATTTTGACAAATGTTTTGTCTTCATCTATTGATATGCTTATGTGATTCCTCATTTTTAGTTTGTTGATGTAATGGATTACATTAAGTGATTTTTTAATGTTGAACCAAACTTGGGATACCTGGTGATAAATCCTACTTTTTAGGCACTGTTGGATTTGATTTGCTAATATTTTGTTGAGGATTTTTGTGTCTGTGGTCATGTCAGATACTCATCTGTGGTTTTCTTTTCTTGTAATGTCTTTGGTATTAGGGTAATGCTGGCCTCATAAAATGAGTTAGGAAGTATTCCTTCGGCTTCTATCTTCTGAAAGAAATTGTAGAGACTTGGTATAATTTCTTCCTTAAATGTTTGGTAGAATTCACCAGTGAACCCACCTGGCTTGGTGCTTTCTGTTTTGGGAAGTTATTAATTATTGATTTATTTAATAGATATTTCTTCTTGTGTGAGTTTTGGCAAATTGTTTTTTTCAAGGAATTGGTCTATTTTATGTAGGTTATCAAATTTGGGGATATAGAGCTATTCACTGTATTACTTTATTATCTTTCTAATGTCCTTGGGATTTGTAAGGATTCTTCTCCTTCCTTTCTGATATTAGTAATTTGTGTCCTCTCTCTTTTTTTCTTAGCCTGGCTATATATAGGCTTATCAATTTTATTAATCTTTTCAAATAACTAGCTTTTGGTTTCATTGTTTCTCTTGATTGATATCCTTTTTCCACTATCATTAATTTCTTCTCTAATTATTATTTCTTCTATTTACTTTGGGTTTAATTCACTCTTCTTTTTTAGTTTCATAAGGTGGAAACTTAAAATATTGATTTCAGCTCTTTCTTCTTTTCTAATATGTGTATTGTCATAAATTTCCCTCTAAGCACTGCTTTCACTACAATTTTTGATAAGTTGTTTTCATTTTCATTTAGTTCTAAATATTTTAAACTTTCTCTTGGGATTTCTTATTTGACCCATGTGTTTAGAAGCATGTTGTTTAAAGCTTCACAAATTTTAGGACTTTCCAGTCATCTTTCTGTTACTGATATCTATTTAGTTCCATTGTGATCTGAGAGCAGACGTGGTGTGATTTCTATTCTTTCAAATTGTTAGGGTGTACCTTGTGGCCCAGAATGTGGTCTGTCTTGGTGAATGGTCCATGTGAGCTTGAGAATAATGTGTATTCTGTTGTTGTTGGATGAAGTAGTCTATAGATGTCAATTATGTCCAGTTGATCAATGGTGTTGAGTTCAGTAAGTCCTTACTGATTTTGTCTGCTGGATCTGTCCAAAAATCCTCCTCTAAAAGACTTCATAAGCAGCGCACTTGTTATGATGAGCGCTCGGTGTCATATAAGTGATGAATCACTAAGTTCTACTCCAGAAACCAATATTACACCGTATGTTAACTAACTAGAATTTAAATAAAAATTTGAAAAATAAAATATGCAGCAAATAAATGACTTCAAATATAATAATTCATATAGTCTTGCACTTAAGTCTCGTATATTGAAGACAGCTAATCAGACATCTAGTCAACAGCTAGTATAATGTGATGTATATTCTGAGTTTCTGAAAATCCCAATAAAGCACTTTTCCTTCCCACCTGGGTTATATATGTGTAAGCTATAAAACAAAAGAGTGGAACATGGAGAATTAAAATATTAACTTTATTGCTGATAAAACTAGATTGGAGGGCATAGTTTAATTAAATGAACTCCAGAATTAGGCAGATGTACCTTACCCAGGTCGTGTTAGACTTCCTTCCCTGGGCAGGGGCAGAGCAGAGCTTGCCCTGGAAGAACAGAGCACAGCTGGAACTCCTGTGAGCTGCTAGCTCCCCAGAGGAAGAAGAGAAGCTGAGCAGAACATACCTAGGTATTTACATTTCAAATTTACCTATCAAATAAATTACTCCCCAAAGGAAGAGCTAATAAAGAGAGAGGTCAGGAGTTAAATAATTACATTTCATCCACATGGAAGAAACATCAAAAGTGGTGGAGGAATGTCCCCCCATCTTCCAACAGTACATTAAATCTTTAAAAAAACAAAACAAAACAAAACTCTAGTTCACAAATTGTAAAATATTAGCATTATTAGAAACATTTTCCTGGAATTTGAGGACCCAGAGATTTGCCAAATGTAAACAAATGGCTGAAGTTAACACACAGAATGGAGCTCACATTACAAGTAATTTCTCTTTCAGAATTTTTTATATTTGTCTTTTACTCTTGACTTCAGACAATGACAAACTAGGTTTATGTTAGCAAAGAAATGGTAAAAGGGAGAGGAGGGGAAAAAGGGAAAAAGGGCAGGGAGTAAGGGAGGTAGGAACAGAGAGGATAGAGGGGCAGAGGTAATCACTGTTAACAAGTAGGTGTAAATAGTCCCGGACTTTGTTCTCTACATCTCTTCTGCATTCTGCTACACAGAGTTGATCAATCAATTTCAGAATCTGGAACCTTCAGTCTTATTTCTATAGGACTCCATTACATATTCTTTAACTCTTCTCTGAGAAAAGAATTTTTTTCCGGGGAATAGTTTGGAGTGAGAAAAATACATATTTCCAACTAACAGTAAGGGGAAGGGCAAAGCAATGCTCAAAGCTGTACATAATCATTGCAAACACATTATTAGGGAGTGTCTGTGTAAACTTTCCCGGTGTGAACAGCCAATGAATCTCAGAGTCATCTATCCTGTACTAGACCAGAGGGCAGAACTCAGGGCAGGTGAGAGATGGTGTTTTGGGGGCCTATTAAGCAGCAGGCTCTCTACCTAGAAACCTCCTTGGTTCCAAAGAATCAGACTTAGTTTCATTTCTGAAAATACAAACCAGTATCATACATTTGGGAGCTGGATCATTGCAAAAGGGAGTGCCCTTTTGCACCTGGGTCATTCTCATTTGTTGTTTTACCAAGCAGTAATTTGCAAATGGCACCTGCTTCCCCTGGCAAAGTTTTGTTGATGGGCAGTGTGGATAGCATCGAATGATCTTGGGGATAGTCGTTGAATTGTGGCTGCTGACATTTTCACTGAGGCCATTTCTGGAAGCATTTGTTGGGAAGTTAGTCATTCCATGGGACTCCCAATTGGAGAAAAAAAGAGAATGCAGGCATGAGTAAAGCAGATGTGAAACCCACTGCTTACACATTGCCACTGCATTGACTTGACTGACAATCAGCAAACCAAGTGCAAGGAGCCTGGATGGTCAGTGCCTCCTGTGCGCAGGTAAGTCTTGTGACTCCTTTTTCATGTTGGTGGCTTCTGATGACCTGAGCAGCTCTTCTGGGGAAACGGATGGTTATACTTATACCAGTTTGAATTGTTCTTAAATATCAGTAACAAAAACCTAACTAACAATAATTAAGCAATTATTTTTCTCATTGAGCAGAAAGTTAGAAGGTAGGCAGGTCCAAGTCTTACGCAGTGCTCCATGATGTCAGCAAAATCAAGCTCCTCCTTCCTTCCTGCTCTCATAGTTAGTCTACCAACTGTTGCCTCAGTGGCACAAGATAGTTGCTTCAGCTCCAGATGTCACACTTCAGTTCAAGAAAGGAAGAATTGGGGAAGAGAGAAGGAGGGGTGGTAAATGGCTGTTGGTTTAGCCAGAGAACAGTGACTGCCATATCCTGGAACACAGTTTTGGTCCTGAAACAAGGGAAATTAATTTTAAACCCAGAATCATTTTGGTCTTCCCTAAACCTACCCAGCCTGGATATTCTTGTCAACTCTGACCCCCTTCCTCCTAATAACCTGGTTCCAGAGAACTTGTTGCCAAAAATAGACCTATCGGAAGATCAGGAAGCAGGACATCTAAAAGCTGCAAATATCAGAACCTGGAATAGCCCAGTTCCCACAGGCCTGGAAGACACAAGCCATCCCTCACCTAGAGACTAAAGAACCAAGAAAGTAAACCTTGGTTTCTCAGGAAAAACAAAGTAAGAGCATTTCAGGAAGAAGCAGTCATCTCCAGAGCTGCCTCCCAGAATACAAAGAAAAAGGCACATTGTCTCAGACATTGTACCTGGGACCAGCTCACCTTTAGATGAAATGAGAAGTTCCACTGACATCACAGAAGACAGGGCCATCCTAGTAAAACATTATGATGAAAAAGCCTGTAAGAGTATATAATAAATAGGTAACAGTGGTTACTTCTGGAAAGGAAGAAAAAATTGGAAGATACATGAAAAAGAACTATCACAATTTATTCTGTATACTTCTTGTACCGTGTGTTTAGAGAAGAGGGTGCCTGCACCATTGTTAAGTTCTGAGGTCAGTAGTATGTGCAGTGGCAAAGTGAGTGGTTCACAATGACATGTGGAAAACCTCAGGCTTGCTTTTTCAAGCGCCAGGTGCACTGAAGGCTGTGGAATTAACACCAGGCATGGATCCTGGCCTCGAGCAGAAGTGATGAGGCATGAATGCTGTAAGTGTGCCACACAGTGGAACGTGGCTGGACAATAAAGAGGCTCAGATGAATTGCCATGAGAACTGGAAAAACGGTTACTTCCTTCTAAGAAGGATCGAGAAAGGCAGAGCCTTGTGCAAGAGATGGCAAAATACAAAATGTTGGTGATACATTTATTTTTTTAAAAAAGATTTTATTTATTTATTTGACAGAGAGAGAGAGAACGAGAGCAGGAACACAAGCAGGGGGAGTGGGAGAGGGAGAAGCAGGCTTCCCGCTGAGCAGGGAGCCCGATGCGGGGCTTGATCCCAGGACCCCGGGATCATGACCTGAGCCGAAGGCAGACGCTTAACGACTGAGCCACCCAGGCGCCCGTTGGTGATACATTTAAACATAGATGGGGCACCTGGGTGACTCAGTCATTACGCACCTGCCTTCGGTTCAGGTCATGGTCCCGGGATCCTGGGATCGAGCCCCACACCGGGCTCCCTGCTGGGCGAGAAGCCTGCTTCTCCCTCTCCCACTCCCCCTGCTTGTGTTCCCTCTCTCGCTGTGTCTCTGTCAAATAAATAAATAAAATCTTTAAATAAATAAATAAAAATAAAAAAAAAAAACATAGCTGCACACTCCTTTTTTCTCTAGAAGTTCTAGTTCCGGCGTCACCTCTGTAGTGTAGGGTGCCCTGGTCCTCCCAGAGAGCAACAGTTCAGACCTGACATTTCTGTCCCTACCTCACATTAGCACATTTTCCTGTGTATAAATCTCCCTCCATTTGGGTTAAAGGGCTGAAAGTATCTTAGGTATCCTGGGACGCACTCAGCCTGGCACTGGCAGCCATCCCACCCATCCTTCCAATTTACTGAGCTGTACTGAGTGTGGGGGAGGCGTGCCAAGTTGGGTAAGATTTAACATCTACAACTGAGGACAGTAACACCCAAGTCAGTAATGATAATGCAGTGTCGTCTGTGCCTTGACAGAAAGAATACACAGGGCTATGGAAACCAAGAGGGCCGGGTCAGAGTGAGAGGATGAGAGAGAATGGACCTTCCCAAAAGAGATGGTATTCAAGCTCTTTTTGAAGGTGGAAAAATGAATAGGGTAGATGGATGTCCTGTGAGGGCAACAGCACCATCCCTTCGGCACTCAAAAATTTTTAATGGACCCAATTATGATCAGGGTAGAGTCTAGGAGACCTAATTCCCATCTAAGTATTTCCCTTGCAAGGTAATAGACATTTTTGAAAATAAATCCAAGATTAAGAACCCATGATGATAAGAGAAAGCTGGTGAGTCCTCGAATTCCTAGAATCAGAAACAACCTGCCCACAAACTATTTTCTGATCACTTCTCAACCAGGATTTCAGAGCCCCGGCTCCCTGAGCAACAGCGATGCAGCGCCAGTTACAGGTTTGTCCTGCTCTCCGAAAGCAGAGCATTGCAGGAAACCTTCGTAAGCTGAAGTGTGTAACGTGAAGCAATTACCCCTGATCTATATGAAAGCAATTATCATTAAATTTATTGCCGTTTATTTCTGGGCACTCCTAGACCCCAAAAATCTCTCTTTGACTTCTCTAACACCTTAGGACACATCTTGCTAACAAATGCACAAAACAAATCCGGGAAGACAGATGCTCCCAGACACAGCTCAGAGCTCTGCTGGCTTGATTGCTGAGATGCTCAAGGGCAGGTCAGGGGAAGCAGCTTGGGGTGCGCACTGCCCCTGTCCCAGCGCGCTGTGAAACAAACGCTGAGTGCTATTTTTGCTTTTCACCTTTTTTCAGTAAAGCAAAAATCTTCTTTGAATTTCTTTCAGTTAGCGAAAACAAGAACCAGTGTAGGTTTTTCATGAACGTGAAGTGGCATACTGTGAACCTTCAAAAGGCGGGGGATACCTGTAAAAAGAAACATCATCCCAATTCAACAGTGAAGATCTGAGGGACTGGTTTTGGGGCCTCCACACTTTGGCCTGGAAAGATCTGTGTGAGCTACCACACTCCCCACCGGCTGGAGTGCTTTACTGCTTGTCAAACAGGCAACTCCCTTCCCCTTTGCATGACTGTGTCCCTTAAAATCAGTTGTCATCAAAAACTAATGATGTACTGTATGGTGACTAACAAAAAATAGATGATAGGTAGATAGATAGATAGATAGATAGATAGATAGATAGATAGATAGACAGATAGATAAAAAGAAACTTTTGCTTTGATTCCACTTCCTGCAGAGAAGATACAAGATATAAGGAACCAACCCTAGGTCAGCACGATGCTATTATATAAATCACCCTTTTTGGCGGGTGCAAGGCCCACATCAGGCAAGGGCTTATTTCAAATCCTCAAAGCATCTACTGACACAGGCAGTCTGGTCAGGGAACACACTGAGCAAAGATTTCATAATGTCTCTTTCTTTTGCATAATTCTCACCTCATCTTCAGGTACATACTGTGTTTCCCAACAAACAGGTGAGGAAACTGAGGCTTTGGTTAAGCAAATTGCCTGTGCTTGCATGAAAGTTGGTTATTTGAGTTCAGGGTTAGTTAATCTGACTCCAAAACCAGTCTTTTATTACATAAAGCTGCTTCTCTTAATAATCCAGAGGCTCCTCAAGGATAGAGAAAGGGAGGTGCTAGTGGAAAGAAGTTACATTTCTTGAGGTAGGAAAAATCAACTGTGTGAAAATTAATCCAATTCTGCTCACTTTACAGGATTATGGAGAAACCAACAAACACTTCTGTCACAACACTCCCACACTGCCCTGCAGAGCCAGGTTGTCTGTATAAAGGCCTGAAAACCAGAAAGGCTCTCCTTCAGAGAGGTCATAAAGAACTCAAGAAATGCTCATTAACTCTTTTAAGATGTTTTATGTGCCTTTCCCTTTGCCTGCAAGAAGTCTTGACACGTTGAGCCTAACGTACTACCCATCACCTGTGTACAAGCACCTAGCTATAGAGAGAGCACACAATGATGAAAAAGGGAATCCGCGGATTCCCACTAGACCAAAATCCCCGAACTTCAAACTAGGGGAAGGAAATGTGCTGTCACAGGCCAGGTGTACTGCATTGGATCCTCTGGTAATGGAGGCTAGAATGTTAATTTCCCCCAAACTTCCAGTTGATTATAATGCACCATTTTGAGTAACAATCCCAGCTCTGAAGAGAGGTCCTAAGACTCACTCAATCAAGAGTTCATTCCTGGAGGTCGCCTGGGTGGCTCAGTTAAGTGTCCGACTCTTGATTTTGGCTCAGGTCATGATCTCAGGATTGTGGGATCAAGCCCCAAGGGCTCCATGCTGGGCTTGGAGTCTAATTGCGATTCTCTCTCTCCCTCTGTCCCTCCCCTCCCTCTCCCCCTCTAAAACAAATAAAAATAATAAAAATAAGTAATAATAATTCCTCCCTGAAGATCCCATTGGATTAAGGAAATGTTAAGACTCACTTATCTTTTAGAAGTTCCTAACTCTCAATGAACTGATCCTGTTTTCCACAGTCTGCTGGTCATTTTAAAAGCTGGATTTAGGAAGTGATACTAATACTCATTCCACCACCAATGCTTACTAGCAATTAAGTTTTTAGGTCTTGGGGTGCCTGGCTGGCTCAGTTGGTAGAGCACGTGATTCGATCTCAGGGTCATGAGTTCAAGCCTCATGTTAGGCACAGAGCCAACTTGATGAAAAAAAAAAAGTCTTTAGGTCTTATCTCTGAATAAGATGAAAATTAAAATTTTAAAGCCCAAATCCCATAGTTTGCATAGCATAGCCAAACCAAATCACCATGCAGGAATTCAGATGGCTGAGAAACTAAAGGAATGATAAATATATTTCCACACTAGGGATTTAGGTACAAGTACTGTTCTTGAATCTCCAAAGAGCTCATACTTTCCAACAAGGTTATCTGCTACTTTTCATAATCTGAGCGCAGAGGCTCCTCCAAATTTCTTCTGAACTTTGGTAAAACTTTTGTTTTACGTGATTTTGCTATGCTTCTGGTAAAGCTAAAAGAAGATATTATGCTGTAAGGCCAGCCACCAATATCCCTTTTTGTGTTACTGAAGGTAAATTGTTGATCTAAGTAAAACAAACACGAAAGGAGTGGGAAAGTAATAAGGTGACGCTTCTTGCAAGTTTGAGAGAGAGAGAAGCTACCTCTCAATTTCTGGAAACCAAAAGTGTATGATTTTGGCTTTCCATAATCTCAACTGCTAAAAAAGTAATACTCTAGGGGAGCCTGGGTGGCTCAGTTGATTGAGCGTCTGACTCTTGGTTTCAGCTCAGGTCATGATCTCAGGGTCATGAGATTGAGCCTGGCATTGGGCTCTGCGCTCAGCATGGAGTCTGCTTGAGATGCTCTCTCCCTCTGCACCTCCCTCCAGTCTCTCTCAAATAAATAAATAAATATTTTTTTAAAAAGTAAACTCTATATAGCTACTGGATTTTTTTAATGGTTTTCATGAAAACCAAGTAGCTTTTAAAAGCTCAATCTCTTAAAACAAAAAGAATGAAAGCTAAGCTGAAAACACCAAGAAAGAAAAGTTAAAACCACCAAGCATGTTGAGTTCAAAACAAACACTTTTAAAAATTTTTATCAAGTATGGAATGAGCTTTTTGATTTTCTTCTAAATAATTTGAAGGAAGTTTTTTGCATTCTAGGTCTTATGTCCCGAATGAAAATATAAGCCCACAGGGAGGTCTGACCTATGGTTACCACTGATATTCTATAAAGTAGCAATGAACATAAATTCCATAAAGCTGATTTTTTGGCATGTATTAAAATTAAACTGCAATCATCTCCTGTGACAAGTTTAATACTGTTCCACACTCCAACCTAATTCCATGCCAGCTGTTCTCATCTCAAATAAGGTATACCATATAAACATTTTGTGAGGCTAAGATGGCGATATGTTGTGAATCTTACACTGATTTTCAAAAGGATGCACAGGTTCACATTTCCACATCTTATAGAACTTTATTAATAAGCAAAACATATGTCAGCATGTTTTATATATGGGCAAGGACATTCCTATAATAATTGGCACATTATCATCTAACAGTTTAACTTTATCAAGAATGAGATTTTAAAAAATAATACGCTAACATTTCATATGACTATTTGAAGAATAAACAATTAAAATTAACATTTAACAGCAGTTTTAAAATATAAAAGCTCATTGTTTACTATTTACCATAAGCTGGAATCATTCCAATACAACTTCTATTAAAAAAAAAAAAAGATCCCGTGCATCTTCTATAGGTCAGACAAATGGGTTGGCTAGGAAAGGCCACGACAAAAATTAGCTGCTGACCTAATACTCCAGGTCCTTCTCTCCAAGGGCAGTGGATTTAGGCAGTCACTTCTCAGTAAAAAGTACAGTTATATATAGGATGATCATGTAATTTATTCTCCAAATTAGGACACTTTTGAGAGAGGAGGCACTATTTATGCTGAGAAAACAGAAATAGGGCTGTTTCTGAGCAAACTCAGGACATATGTCACTCCAGTTAAATACAGCATCAGATGCACTCTCGTTACTTTTGTGCTTTGGGGGACTACAAACCAGTTGAAAAGAAAAATGTTAAATTAAGAAACCCTGATTTTTTTCTCTAGTTGCACTTTTTGGATTTCACTTTTCCTGTTGTGGACGGTTCTGCTGGAAGTATTAGTGATTACTGTCTTAACAGGTTGATATGGGAGATATACCTCACAGACTCAAAATAAAAGGCTAGATAGAGATTAGTATTTTTTCTCTTAAAGAGAGATTTTTATTTTAACTGAGTATAATAAGATTTGTCTTTCAATTTTAAATTCCTAATTTCAATCCTGAACACACTATACAGAAAAATGTATTTTTACCTTACATTCAGTTGATTTCATGAATACATAATATCCTAGCCCTAACTAGCTTATTCAAATAGAAATAATTTAATATTTGCATTAATTTCCAAGCCCCGTTCACATTCATTCAATTATTTAGACACCCTAACAAAGATTCTGATTTTCAAACTTTAAGACAGAGTGCAAAGGCAGTTAAGCATCCCCAAAACACAACAGCAACTGTTCTATCCAAGCTCACAGGAAATGAAGGGAAGTATGCAGAATTTGACAGATCTGGAAGAGAATGTTAAGGTTTTAAAAATAATATTCTATGCCCAATTGGATGATGAGATTTACGGCTACCACTGAATTGTACCAATTATAGGGGATCAGTTAACATGTACACTTGAACCTTATAGATTTGAAGGTGGGGGGGACCAAAACAAAAAATGAAGGTTTTGATGTTGGATCAAAAGTGACACATCCATATTCAGAAACCAAGGATAAATATCACAAAAACTAAAATGTTACATTTTAATAAAGTGATGTGATAGCTCATCTAGTAATCTACAATTACCATGTACAATAGCTTAATTTAAAAATTATCACAAAAAACAAAGTACAGGTCGATAGAAACTTAATATGCGATAAAGAAGAGATCTAGCATGAGATTCCATTTCTCATAAATACATTCTAACTTAATTTTAAATTCCAAATCAGGCAACTAAGTTAAATATTTTGTTTTCTTTACCCCATGCTAGTTTGACTTCAAGGGGTATAACACAGGGACTTCAATCAACAATAAAAATTCTATGTAGGGAAAAAAAATGAATGAGAGAAAACAAAAAATAGGACGCTCAATTAGCAAAACAAAACTGCATGTTTTATTTATCAAAGACAATGAAATAAATCAGAAAATACAGAGAAATACAAAAGAAGTTATAAAGTATAATTTATTTTTTCAGAAATGGAAAAATGTCCCTGAATAGTTTTAGATGTATCTTTTAGTAGTAGTCAGTGTCTAATAATAAACAAGCAACCAATTTTATATGTACTCTATAGCTGTATTAAATTACTTTTAAGTTTAAAAGATGATATAATTCCCATTTTTAATTCTGGCATTCAAAAACAAAAATATAACTGAAAAAAAAACAGATGAGACATAAAATGATTTGCAAAATGTAGTAGCTTATGAATGTAGATTCCAGTTTTAATAATGGTCACAGACACACATACTCTTGCAACACACACACACACACACACACACACACACACACACACACACACACCACCCCCATATTCCACAGACACATTTCTGTAACTTAAAAACAGATTATTTTGCATATCTGAATTCAAGATATGATTTTTATAGGTTAATCCTACAATCATAAAGCAAGAAGCTATTAGTACAAGTTTTGATTTGTTTCATTTAACAAACTAAACATCTAAAGAAAAAATTATTACAATGATAAGTGAAAGATACTTTTATTGGCTTCTTAAAAGACAAATGCAAATGAGAATCTTATTCAGAAAATTAATTTTCAAAAGTGTCTTAAATGAAATAAATATAATGTCTAATACAATCTCTTCCTACAAGACTCTCTAAGATGGCAATGCTAAAAACCAAGCTTCTCGACAGAATCCCTAAACCTGGCATGTCCCTTAAAAAGAAAACAATGAAAAGATGTTTTTATAAGGGACACGTGGAATACCCATATCTTCTTAAAATCTGTCCTAAAACAAACTATCTTTAACACCCAAATTTTCTCTATATATTAAGTTCACTTAATTTTAAATTAATTGAAAAGATATCCAGACACAGTTTCTAAGAAAACAATGCAGAAAGTAATTTATGCATGGTTATTTACAGAGTTTGCTAAATAATAATGTAAATATCATGTTCAAATATCTGACAAAGTTCTTCTATAATCAGCACTGCAGGTTTCAAAAACTATATATAACAAAGGATGTCTCATGTGTAGAGTTACTAGATGAATCTAGGAGCCAGAAACTAAAGCATTTGAATAATTTCATTTTTATTATACTAAATGTCAGGTCGGAAGTCAATGGCATTTACATGCTGGAAGACTGTTTCTCACTCACCTCTTTCAATTATAACAAACACTGATTAACCAAATATGACTGGACTTTACTGCTACAACTTTATGGTTTCTTTCAAGTATACGCAAATCTTTTACATGGGCACGTATGCAAATGTGCAAAACAAATGAAATATAAATATTTAAGAGAATGAACAGAAATGGCTTTTAAGCATAAACCATCCTGCTATTCAATTTTGAAGATCTATCTTTTCTTCACTAATTTGTCTTCTGCTTTTAGTAGTCTTCTATTAAAGTTGTAGGTTTACAGATGATCTGGAAATTTCACATTGATATAAGAAAAGAATGTCTGGTCGATGCAGTCTAGGGACAAAGAAAGAGTCTTAAAGTATATTAAGTTGCAGCTGTCTACATGATAATACAATAAAAACCCATTTTATAGCAGTATTACATCAAATATATAATGTTCTTTTGGTAAAGATAATATAAAATAGCCTATTATCAGAATATATTCCGAAGTTTAAGCTTCTATAGGAAACCATCTAGAAAATATTTACACATTAAATTTTAGGCTCTTGAAAATGCAAACAAGATAATTACACCGAATACTCAGAATATCATTCAAATTAGTAAAATTACTTTGCATTTTATCTTACATACTGATACACTCTGTTACTGCTCGCAAAGACATTTTAGTGGTTAAAGAGAAAATGTGACACCTTCTAGAGCTAAAAGAACATTTAAAAGGATACTTTAATATTTTCCAGAAATACAACTATTCACTGTACTCTTCAGTAGAAATAAGTAAATTATATTAGATTACAAAAAACTCCTAGTTATAAAGCTTAAGCAATCAAATCCCAAACCATACAATTTATTTATAAAAAGAATATAGTAACTTTGAAACATTTTGTACTTGTAGAGATCTAGAAGTTAAGTGTTTTAGCAGACCCTTTGCCTATGCAGTTCAAATACTTTAAAAGTTCAAATCATTTATAGACATGAAGTATATGGCACTTGCTTCAAAAACAGTATAGAGGGAGGAGATATTTTTAAGTCATATATCCAGTAAAGAGTTAATATCCAAAATAGTTAAAGAACGCATACAACTCAATAACTAAAAAACCAAACAATGCAATCAAAAAATGAAGAGAGGATCTGAACAGACAGTTTTCCAAAGACATACAGAGGGCCATCAAGCACATGAAAAGATGTTCAACATTCCTAAACATGAGGGAAATGCATATGAAAAACACAAGCAGATTATCACCTCACACCTGCCAGAATGGCTGTAAGTAAAAAGATAAGAAACAAGTGTTAGCGAGGACAGGAAGAAAAGGGAAACCTTGTGAACTATTGCTGGGAAAGTAAATTGAGCCAACCACTCTGGAAAACAGTATGGAGGTTCCTCAAAAAATTAAAAATAGAACTACCCTATGATCCAGCAATTCCACTTGTAGCTATCTATCTGAAGAAAATGAAAACACTAATTCAAAAAGATATATGCACCCCTATTAACTGCAGCATTATCTACAATAGTCAACATATGGAAAACAACTTAAGTGCCCATCAACAGATGAATGGATAAAGATGTAGGGTGTGTATGTGTGTGTTCCATATATACATGATGGAACACTACTGAGCCACAAAAAAAAAATCTTGCCATTTGTGACAACATGGATGGACCTTGAGGGTATTATGCTAAGTGAAATAAGTCAGAGAAAGACAAATATTGCATGATTTCCCTCACAAGTGCAACGAAAAAAAACCAATAACAACATAAAACACCACCTATACTCATAGATACTAAAAACTGAGTGGTGGCTATCAAAGGGGAAGGAGTTTCAGGACGGGGGAGCAAAATGGGTGAAGGGGATTGAGAGGTACAAATTTCTAGTTACAAAACAAGTAAGCCATGGGGGCGTAAATTACAGCACAGGGAATATAGTCAATAATATTGTATTTGTATTAATTTGGTGACAGATGGTAACTAGACTTATTGTGGTGAGCATTTCACAAAATATACAAATGTCAAATCACTATGTTGTACATATGAAACTAATATAACATTGTATGTTAACTGTTTTTAAATAACAAAAAGTCTATTATAGAAAATAGAGATATGAGGTCTCCTCATGTGAAGAAACTACTAGCTAGCCGCATGCAACCTCCAGAAACTCACTGGATAACTAGTAAGACAACCTCTGCTCATTTCTTTATTCCCATTTATTCAAGTTGAAGCCTTCATTGTTGATACAAACTGACAGACATTAAGGAAACTATGAGAGCTCCCATTTTCTTCACATAACTTTTATTCTTTGATCTAGTTTGTTAAGATCACTGCATGGAAAATTTCTTTTCAACCACAAATTTGTTTTTTGTTTTGTTTTGTTTTGTTTACCACATGTCTGTGGATTTCACATTGTTTTATACAAAATGCCCATCCCTTCTGTGTAAGTGCTTTGTCGTATTTTGTTTTTCAAGCCTTTAAACTGTGTGCTAATGGTTACTTACATCCTGTGGTTAATCTTTTAAAAAGAAGTTTAAAAAGTCTGACTTAAAGTTTTTTTATTCATAATATATTTAAAAAATTAAAATTTATGAAATTCAATTTTTAAAAATCTTAAAAAGTTCACAATGTACTGAATCTTAATTAGTTGACTGTTAACAGTATAACAATATATTAAATATGCTAAGTCTAAGTAAACAACATAAGTACACATAATAGTCATCTGGTGAATAAGAATACATGAAGGAAACAGAGTTCTCTATTGATATTTCTTACCTCTATAATAAGAAGAAATATCTTGTTCTATGAGCAGCTGCCATACTTTCAGACATGTTTCTGACTTTTAGATAATTAACAAATCCTCTGAAGAAAAGAAGCAGGCCTGAAACGGTTAAAGTAATACAGAGCCATTATGTTCTTATATGGAGAGGGCATCAATTTAAAACAGACAATTATAAACAAGATCCTCTTGGCTTAAGGAATTTAATCTGTAAAATTCTACTCATTCCATAATATATTTTACACTATAACGATAATAACCATCATGAAAAAATATAAAGAAGTTTACTGCCTCCCCAAATTCTTTCAATTTGTTAAGTCCAGATGTATCTAAATTAAAGCAAAGCCAGCCATGAAAACCCAGAATTACACAAAAATATATTTATTCCATGATTTCTTTTAATAACAAAGTTACCTAATGCATTTAAGCTGATTCAACTCAGAGAAATCCCATTTTTATAGGAAACTTTCCAATTAATACAACTACTAAGCAAACTAAGACATATTTACTAATAGAAAGTATTCAAGAAAGAATATATTCAAGTAATTTTCTAACAATCGTAGGATAAAACCAATAAGCCTCTCTAACAATATCAAGTGCCTGTCATCTGTGAAATCTGTATTTGAAGATATATGTTATGTAAATAATTTTAATTATTAGTTCTTATTTTCAAGTATTAACAAAAGACTAATTTATAGTACAAATTTAGATAAGAAGACTCAGGAAAGAATTGGGAAGCAACCACTCTAGTGATTTATTAAATGATTTGGGATAGATCTTGTATCTATCAGTATTCTCTTTAACAGGATTTTTAAATAACAACCATTTACATAACAGGAATCCTTTAGTAATTAATAAAACAATGCCTGTGAAATGCTTCAAAGTTTCAGATGAAAAATATTAGCTAAATATAAAAAGCATTAGCATTATTAGTAAATTCTTTGATATACTTATCAAACATAGAATTCTAAGGGAAACATTTATTAACTTCAGTAAATGTTTAACTAGGTAATGGGCGGGGGACAAAACAAAAACAGAAAAACAGAAGATATACACGCATGTAACTTTCCTCATCGAGAGGAGGAGTCTGTCGATTTAAAAATGCAAAGTCCCAAACTAAATTTGTACTCCGACTCCAAGACAGTAACCAAAGCACTAAAAAAAAGCATGGTTATAATAAAGAGAAAAGATAGGAAGATATACAAATAATGACTAAAGCAAGTGGTATAAATTTCAGCTAAATCTGAGCCCATCTGCTTCCTATATCCTAACTCCTTCCATTTGTGACTCCCACTCTGAATTCCACCCTCACGTCCTTCCAGATGCTGTTCAAAGATAATGGTATTGTGATCCAAATGTAGAAGTATTACTGAAAAATGTAAACCAAAATTATTTATGAAATCCCTACTTTTGTCTAAGAAAACTACAGTTTCTAAGACTATTTTGTCCTGCTCAGGCATTTTCTAAAATAAACCAGTTCATATCTAGAAACCAATCATTCAGCAGCTATTGTCTCTCAGTGTTCTACAATGTACTCAACATTCTTCTGAGTATATGTGAGAGCAACATTTTTATTATGGATTAAGTTTTCACAATTCCCTAAATGCTAGATTGTGGTTCTGATGTGAAAATGGGGGATGGTCCTCTGCATTTCACTGGGCCCTATAACTGTCTTCCTAACATCCAATCCTTAATAATATATTTAGAAGCAAATACACTCATTTAATATGCTTAAATACCTAAAAGACTTCATATATTTTTTCACTTTTAACTAAGAAATTCAATAACGAGCACAGAATTCAGGCAGTCAGAACACAACAATACAAATAACTGCCTAAACCCTTGTAAGATCTGGCTCCCTAACCAAAATCACAACACTAGAATAATTTCACTATAATTGTTAAGAGAAAGAATACAAGATCTTTAGTGACCTTAACTGACCACTAAGAATTTGTTTCCCTAAAGATCCTAAAGATCCAATACCAGGACTGAACAAAAACTCAATGAGAACACTGCCACCTACTGAAATGCTATTATTTTCTGGTACAATTATGTTACTACAGAAATGTGGGCTTTTAAACCTAAGTAGAGAGGATATTCTTCATGTCAGTAAATAAATCTGAAATGTGGATTAAAGGCATTATGTGATTTTGAGATTAATTTACCATACATCTAGAGTGACAATCACCAGGGAACAAAAATTGGAAATCCATAAAATTCATCAATATTAACAAAAAGACATGCCTTGTAAAAAGAAAACTCAACAGAAGTACTGTGATCGTTGGGCATGAAGCCTTCTTATGCCTGGTTGATTAATGATTAATGCAGGGTACATTTCAAAAGTATAAAGAATGTTTCAATGTTCCAAAAATAAGAAAATGCATAGAACATCCAACTATCCTACTCTCAACATATCCTAGGATCATTAAAAGAAATTATGCATGTATATTTTCCAAAATAAATGCTAAAGACAATTTTTTTAATCATTTTAGGATTTTCAAGTTTTGCGATATTCAATTATCATCCAACCACTGATTTTTTAACTTGACAGGCTCTGGATTTTCAATCAGAAATCTCGAGTGCAATGTATAATTATCCAAATAGCTGAGATGATATTAAGTATTTGGATATGAGAATTTTACAGTAGAAAAATTATTTCCACATAAGTTTCAACACAATGTATTTACATCTTACAATTTGGGGAAATATCAAAGTTAAACTAAATGCAAATTAAAAACTGAAATGCATTAGAAACAAACTTACCAAGTACTAGAAATATCCACCAAAGCCAGTACTGTCCATTGAAATATCCAGTAAAATAATCAGAAAACTATGGAGTGAACATAAATATATTAACCCTATTTATGTACCTAAATTTGAAAATCATAGATTAGCCTTAGTTTCAGAACAATTTACCTCAAATCATCTCTTGCACTTAAAACAACACAAAGAGAAAAATAAATACTTAATGACATACATAATTATTTGAGGAAACAAACTCTTTAAAATCTTGTATACAATAGCTAACAAACTTACACAAAGTATTTTAAAAACAAAAATCAGTTTCAAAATTGTAAGAAAGGTAAATTCTATACATCTGAATCCAACTTTCTCATTAAAGAGTTCACATGTCAGTTCTTTTTTCATAATCTCTCAAAGCCACAACTACCATCCCAAACACACTACAGCAACCCGCTGCTTTAGATATTAACACCAAAAGCCACATTAGTTTAATCTTATCAGATGGGGATGTTCAGCTGACCTCTAAAAAGAAGAGCTTTTGACCTTCTGTACACCCCCTACTGTTAATCACTGCCAAGAATACTAGGCACATAAAGACCCCCAACTCATTAGAGTCTTTTTATTTTCAAACTAGATGCTCCAGTATTCAGTTCCCAATAGTAAGCTAAGAACAGCTAAATGAACCTTGAAGTGGCATTTCAACAGTTCCTATTAGTGACCATGGTTGAGAGTTTTATATCCCCTGTGAAATGAGTGTATGAATAGGCAGATGGAAGGCAGAGTCCGGTGATACTGAACACAGGTATCTTTTCCTTGCTTAATCTCTGGATGTCATGATTTATTATTTAAAAAAAATTTTTTTTAAGTCAATCTAATTTTTTTCAGTTATTTCAGATAATTCTTCCCTATTATCCTTTAGCACCTAAACAATTTTCCAAAGTTATATTTTGAAAGTGTTTAATATAACCTAGTCTAAAACTACTAAAATTTACTTTGTTTTATTTACTCTGTTTCCATTCACTGGCCTCCAAACCAAATCTAACTAAAAATGATTTTGTCAAATGGAGATTTGCCCTCAAATCTGAAATTAAAAGTATCTCCAACTTTATTTTGGTAATTATTTCCAACTATTCATTGGTAATTTCCACAAAAGTTTAAAAGGTTTAGGGGCGCCTGGGTAGCTCAGTCATTAAGCGTCTGCCTTCAGCTCAGGTCATGATCCCAGGGTCCTGGGTTCAAGCCCCACATCGGGCTCCCTGCTCAGCGGGAAGCCTGCTTCTTCCTCTCCCACTGCCCCTGCTTGTGTTCCCTCTCTCGCTGTGTCTCTCTGTCAAATAAATAAATAAAAATCTTTAAAAAAAACAAAAAACAAAATAAAAATCCTATAGGTTTAGTAATAAACAAAGTACTTATAAATTGTAAATAATGTCACTATTGAGGAAGCATATGTACTAATAATGATTATCTAAATTTGTTTTTTAAAACTTTTTAAGTATTTCTACAGGAAGTATTTACAATTAATAAATGAACCATAATCTAAATTTTCGGCTGAGGGTTTTAGAAATTTCAAAGTTTAAAATTTTTAAAGTATCATTATAGATGCAGATCCCACACACTACATCTTTAAAATATGTACAAGGGAGAACTAAACAACTGGGGAAATATAGCTGGTAAAGTAGGACTGCACTACACTTTTTAATCAAGTGATTAATAATTAGAAATAAAAGATTTTCATATAGGTTTTAGAGTCTTTAAGAATGAAAAGAAATAAAGAACCAAAGCAACACATTTTTAACTTTCTAATTTTTAAATATATTGTAGAATATACTTAAATAAATAATATTACCTGGCAAGAGGCAACCAGAAAAGTAAGAACATCATTCTTCACCAAAAATATTTGCCAAAGCTAGTCTTTATTTACTCCCAAATGAAAAAATATAATCACTTTCACCGTGAAGTCAAAGAAAGACTCACTATGTAAAAAGGATAAACTAATGAGTTTTTGGGTTCATTACTGAGTGAGTAAAAATGTTTTAAAATACCAATAGTCAGAGGGCTGAGCCAAGTTGGGGGTTTAATGAGTAAATCAATCATGTCAACTGGCCAATCACAGGATGCAAAAACCAAATTTTGGAAAATAAATTAACTGACACTAAGAATTTATCTAATTTTGTTTTATTAATATAACACCAGTAGTTTATTGTTTATATCCTGTCTACTTTCAAAAAGAGTTGTTAGTTTTTAAAAAAACATATTCATTTTTAAATAAATAAAAACATCAAAAGCCTTAGAAATAATACCAGAATCAGCTAAAGATATTTAACTTAAATCTAAGTAAATGGAAACTCAGAAACAAAAAGAAAAGCTACAGTATGATTTATAAATTACTTATTGTCTAATAAAATAAAACAACAGGCTTTTAGGAGAAAACCTTTCTCTCAGCACTTCACAGGGCATTTATTGCTTAGAGCATTATAATAAAAGTCCAAGTACAGTGTCACAGAGGCAGGACAGAATTAGGAGAAGAGGCATGGAAGTGAGACCAACCTAGATTGTAATCCAACAAACTGTGGGATATTGAGCAAGTTATTTGACTTTTTTTATTCTTAGCTTTTATCATCAATAAAATGTCTGGATTATCATGAGCATCACTGATACAAGCAGGAGTCAAGAATTTGATGTTTGTAATGAATTATGTTTGCAATACAGTATAAGTACTCAATGAAATGCAGCTATTATTATTTGATACAAAAGATTTTTAAAAATCTTTTTCTCATATCAATTCTCAATACACACTAAAGGCATAATATTAACCTTAACCCAGTAGCAGTATTTTATTTTTTTTTAAAGGCCCATTTTATGTGGTTTTTTTTAAAAGTTTATTTTTTTTTTAAGTAATCTCTACACCCCACGTGAGGCTTGAACTCACAACCCCAAGATTGAGAGTCACATGCTCTTCTGACTGAGCCGGCCAGTGCCCCTCAGTAGTGGTATTTTAAAGGGAAACGAAACAGTTCTGGTGATCAAACTTGATGCAATCCCCAGTATTTGAATTTAAGTTCCCCATCTTATCACATCAGATGGAGTTAATTACTAGATAAACAAACCCCTCTCAACTAGGGGTATTATAAGAGAATTAGGCCCTAATACCCTTAACAGCACAGGTTGCATATAATGGACCGGACTTTTTTTTTTAATGAATCTAGAATACACAAACTTACTAAGTTTAGAAGAGTTGAGAAAACAATCCTCAAATCATTTTCTGTGTTCTGTGACTAAGAAATCCATTTGAATAATAGTAATTAATTCTATTACTAACATAATAATAACCACTGGACACATCTAGTGTCAACTCTGTTGAGGTTTTTCTAGTAATAACTTCTGCAAGGCCAGGGATCGTGCTTTATCTTTGTATGCTCCCTAACACCTTAACAGATTTATGATTATAGTGGGAATTCACTTCACATTTTTATTTATTTATTTTTTAAAGATTTTATTTATTTGAGAGAGAGAACAAGCAGGGGTGGAAGGGTAGAGGGAGGGGGAGAGAGAGAAAGAGAGAGAGAGAGAGAGAAGCAGACTCCCCGGTGAGCAGGAAACCTGACATGGGACTCGATCCCAGGACTCTGGGATCATGACCTAAGCCGAAGGCAGACACTTAACCGACTGAGTCACCCAAGTGCCCCCACTTCACATTTTTAAAAATGAAATTAGAAAAAGAATCTGCCAGGGGGCTGTTCTTACATTGGCTCAGATTTTGATCATCTGAGAAGGCGGCAAGTCTTAGGTACTACCCAAGAATCAACTGATTAATAACCAAAATCTATATCTGGTCTGAACAGAGATAAGGTCTGATAAGATTACTGATACTCTGGGAAGCAGTAAGTTTAAAAATAATGAAGAAACACATTAGGTCCACAGTTTTAATTTCTTAAATCAATGTGATAATGTAGGTGCATAACTGAAGTGTCTGAAGCACTTAAGAAAAGCTGACATTTTAGTATGTGATTCTACAGAATATTTGAGGATCTGACTCATTCAATTAGAAATCAATGTTTAAATAAATGATTTGTAGAAATTATGCATTTTATCAATTGTATAGTAGCACTTAAATATGTGGGTTACTTTTAAGAAAACTTACTAAAACAATCAATAAAACCACTTTTTTTTTTTTAAGTGATAGTGTCGTGTAGTGATCTCTGTGGTGTGGGGCCCAATGTGGAGCCCTATGCAGGGCTTGAACTCATGATCCTGAGGATCAAGACCTGAGCTGAGATCAAAAGATGGATGCTTAACCTACTGAGCCACCCAGGTGCCCCAAAACCACTCTTGATCATTCTCCTAGGACTTATCCTAAAGAAACTAGGGACAAAGCTTTGTAAAAAGGAGCCAAAAGGGGCCTTCAATAGGCAAAGGTAAAGAGCTGGGGGAAGAATATGCTAACAATACTACTGCTGATGGAATGGTTACAGAAAATTATTTTGGGACAAGCTGCTGAGATGGAAAAAGAAAAGGACTTAGGATTATCTCCCTACACACCATGTTGTAAGTGATAAGAAGTAGACAGAGGGTAAATTCCAGAAACAACAGGGAAATAAGAAAGGTGGAGAAGGAACATAAGGGGAAAAAAGGTGAGTTCTGGTAGCCACCTCAGAGGCCTTAGTTAACTTTTGAGCTCTTAATGTTACTAAAAGAAAGAGTGAGAGGATAATTAAGTCCTTGAGAATTCTACTAACCAACAGAAAATGTTCTGTTTTAACGGATGGTAGGCATGCCTGCGCTGTATCACAACAGTCGCAGCCTGGTTTACTGAGCACATGCATTTGTGCAGCAACTGGACAAGTGCTTGAATTGTATTACCTCTAGTCCTCAGAGAAATCCTGAAAGGCAGGACTACCAGCTTATTATGAAGAAATGCTCACAACAATTTAAAAACGTAAAGTTAAAACACTGATATAAATATGAATAAGATTCAAACTCAAATTTTTGACTTCAAAGCTCTTTCCATGTAGTAACAAGCTCTCATGTAATAAAGTTACAAAATGTTCACACCACAGAGATCACTACAATAACAAGTCTAAAAGGGTTAAGAATAAGTCTCAAAATAATTGATTCATATATGTAAAATGAACATTTATGAACCACACAAGAAATTTCATATATTTTAATGAAATAAAAGCGATAGAGTCTATTAAAACACTCACCCTAACAATAAGAATCCATTTGATCAATGAAAGTCCAAATCCACAGATGGCACCATACCTTCCAGCTATGGTATTGGTGATACAGAAGGATAAACAAAATCCAAGCCAGTTGAAAATAAATGCCACTAAAAGCAAGAAAAATAGTCCTTTTAAAGACCACACTTTGGAAACAAATTAACAGACATAATATTAACAATACTTCATTGCACCATGGAAATAACAATTCCCTTTCTCTTGACTGTACCAATTAAGTCTTGTTTATAGACTATACCTTTTGCAAATATATTAGTTATTAACTATACATTAACAAACAGGTAAGCTTGGTTTCTTGTCAATTTGATCAATAGGAATCAATTCCTTGAAACTTACCACCAACAGGTGAAACTACATTTTTAAACCACCTAAAAAACCAAGTCACAAGGTAACTCCCATGTGATCCCACCCAAGAATTCTAACCTAAGCAATCAGCCAACCAAACTGCATTTTTTTAAAAGCAATATTAAAGATGAGCCAAATAAATTATAAAATACTTCCAGAGAAGGTAGTGTTCATTGCCTCTTCGTCCTACCTACTGAAACCTGCTTTTCCCCCTTTTCAGGATCCCACCCACCTACAGAGCATCCATAAGTATGGACCCCATACTTAACCCGAAAAGGTGGGTCCTGAGTGGTCTGGGAAAAATCACAGGAGGCCAAAACTCCCTGCCATTTTTTTTTTTAAATAGGACTTCTGAACAGCATTCTTTGGTTCTTAAAAACACATCAAGGAGATAGAGGATGGAATATAGGTTAAATAACAGTGGCTCTAGGTTGTTCATTGTTGAAACTGAGTGATAAATACACAGAGGTTATTTATACTCTTGCCTAGTTTGAGAATTTCTACAATGTTTTTTTAAAAAACAAAAACAAAAACAAAAAAACTCCTTATCCAGTGGATGACTAGTTTGGATATAACATCTGGAACTTCTGCCTGGATTCTACTATCAGCCCGAGGATTAAAGTGTAACTCCACAAGGGCTAGGGAGTGAAGAAAATCAAAGAAAAGCAGAGCCTCAGAACTGACACTTGCTGTGGCTGAGGTCTGCTTGTCTATCTGCTTGCCTATGGATTTTCTGGTTTGTGAGATAATATTCTATTTAAAAGAGCCGAGTAAGGGTTTTCTGTTACTTGTAGCAGAAACCATTTTAACATAGGTCCTTGAGATATAATCAGAGTGCCCTGTGTCCAAGATATTAACATTATCAAAATAAG
This sequence comes from Eumetopias jubatus, assembly GCF_037043125.1. NCBI lineage: Eukaryota > Metazoa > Chordata > Mammalia > Carnivora > Otariidae > Eumetopias > Eumetopias jubatus. The sequence goes on along the minus strand of NW_028274809.1, from coordinate 166,203,852 downwards.
AACAGTAACGATAATAAAACCGAAGATCAATTTGAGCAGAACTCTGGTCCTGTTCAGTGCCCATCCTCTTACCTTCAGTATCTCTAACCTACCCTCAGGGAAACAAAGTAAATTACCTAGAGAAATGCTGATTTTTCAGAATTCTGAAGACAAAGAGGAAACATTTTAAGATAAGTTTAAATGAAATACCTATTTCTTCAAAGCAATTCCCCTACTCCTATAATTTCTTCCTTCCTAATGCCTTCTGGGCACAGTTTTCTTGGTCATTTATGGCAAGCTATGTTATATGGTACAACAGTCAGGAGAATGAATTTTGAAATAAGAGACGTGTTTGAGCCACAGTGTGACATATATCACTCACTAGACTCACTGCTGACTTCCACGAGCCACAATTCTCTGATCGGCGGGACCTATTTCACAAGTCTGATAAGGGGATTAAGCAAGATCATGAATTTAAAGAGCTTAGCTTAGCACAGTATAGAACCTGGCACATGGTGACTGCTAAGAAATGTTAACCATTATTACTACCCATACAAAATGATATTTTTAGAGTAGCTTGTATCTTTTCTGCAAAAAAGAAAAAATTCAGGAGACACTACTGGAAATAAAACTTGCTCACACTCCACATTTTCTTTTTTATAAACCTAGATACTGATCAGTATTCGGCTATCTTCTAGATCTGTGCTATCTAATGCCACGAGCCACACTGCTTTGTCTACTTGCTCCAGGAACCCACCCTAACTCTACAAAGGTTGCTATTTAAATTTCAAGTAAATGAAATTTCAAATTTAGTCCCTCAGTCACACTAGCCACATTTCAAGCGTTCAGTGGTCACATTTAGCTTGTAGCTATCATATTGGACAGTGGAGAGAGAATTAGTTCCATGGTCAGAGAATAATACACTATTAGATACAGCTGCTCTACATCTAATTGGTTAATATCTGTGTTATCTGTGGAGAAAAACATGCAACAGCTGATCAAAAAATAAGTTGATATCTCTTTAAAATACATAATGTGCATTAATGAACCGCAGCAGAGACTCCCAAACCAGTGTCCCATATATATGCTAGTGACAGGCTGAGCGAGCTCCTCTCTTCCTCCTCAGCAGGCAGGTGAGATCTGGGCAGAGCACAGACGGCCACCAGCCCTGAGCACCTTATTCCCGGATCCTGCGTGCTATAAACATTCCATCATTTCGTAAGCATGTCGTGCTGTTAAAACACAGGAAGCACTGATGGAGAAAATACAAAACAGCAAAATATTCCAAAAGTGCATTTTTACCTTTGAGTGTGTGTATGTTTAGTTTTGGAGAAAATTAATTCAAACACTGTTTTCCTTAAAACAGATTTACCAATATCTACTATACATATAATTGTACTCACATCAGAAATAAGATACAAAATAACAAAAAAGTACCTACTGAGTCATTGTGTTTTCTTTTTGCTCTCTGCCAGCAGTATGGATTCCTAGAAGCTGTGCTCATGTAATATAATGTGTTATGGACTGAACTGTGTCTCCTCAAAATTCAGACTGAAGCTCTAACCAGTGTGACTGTATTTAGAGACAGGGCCTTTAAGAAGATAATTAAGGTTATAAAGGTAGAGCCCTTATCCACTAGGATTGGTGTCCTTATAGGAAGAGAAGAGACACCAAAGAGCTCTCTCTCCACCCACATGTAGGAAAGAGACCATGGGAGGAAATGGCAAGACAGCTGTCCACAAGCCAGGAAGAGAATCCTCACCCAAACCCTAATTTTCCAGCACTTTGATCTTGGACTTCTAGACAGTCTCCAGAACTGTGAGAAAATAAATTTCCACTATTTAAACCATCCAGTTGATGGCATTTGTCATGGCAGCTCTAAGAGACTAATGCATAACTTTATCCTTCTGTAACTGGGTTAAACACTGGGAAAACAGTGAAGTTGGTGACGACTCAAGCATAGATACACTTTTTAGGCCCCTTGGCCCATAAGGTAGCAAATAAAGCTGAACAGGTCCTTAAAATACAGAAAGGGCAGAAGCATTCAATTCTAAATCCTCTATGACATGCCTGAGTCGGCAAAAGAGAATTTAATAAATGTATGCTAAACCTTAAGTGTATAAAATCCATAAAATTAGGAACAACATATAGTAGAGGCAGGCAAACATATACATGCCTCTAGAAAAAAAGACAAGAACACTTTTCTCTTAGCTCTACTTCATTCATGCCATGTTTCCCTGAAAACCTAAGACAAATTAGGAAGCTTAAAAGGTGTAGGGCACCTATTCCCCACACAGTAAGGCCCAACATGGAATCCAAAGAAGCAAAAGTCTTATATAGCCTATATTCCTTAGAAAAAGTAAGATTTGGGGTAGCAAGCAGCAGGAAGCAGAGCAATTAACTCAGAAAAGTTGGCAAAAAGAATGCTTACTGTTGCTCCAGTTACACTTTCCACATTCACCTTCCAGTGCTTCTTTATAAGAAAGTGAGTCAGACAGGTTAATGACATTTGAAAGAAGGCTACCACTTTAAATCACGTAAAAGGTGAATGCTCAGGTAAGGATGGGGAAGGAGAACATTACTACTACCTTCACCTAACAGCACTTTATAATTTATGACATTTCACATATTTTAATTTAATTGATCCTCGCATTAGTCTTTTAAGAAGGGCAAGGTCAGAATTAGTTCCATTTACAGAAGGACAAATGGAGACTTAGAACAGTGAAATGCCACATAAACTCGCAAAGCAAGAGGTATAGTAAGACAGGAGCATCCAGGTCTTTCACCTCTCCAGTAACCGTTTTATTATACCACCAACCTACAAAAAGAGGGGAGCAAGATAACCTAGAAAGCAGTATTGTACACCACAGTTTATCCTTTAACTAATAAGACTTTACTTTTAAATTTCCAAAAGCCGCAAGATACTTATTAATAACAAAGGGGAAACTTTATAGTGAAGAAAGCTGGCAGACACCATCTTAACCTGATGAGAGTTGGCATCACCAGCAATAAGACATAACTATAGATCACTACCTCCTGATATGATGCACTGAGAAGGGCACATCATTTCTATGGTATAGAAGAAGAAGAAGGAAGGAAGAAGGAAGGAAGAAGGAAGGGAGGGGGAGGAAGGGAGGAGGAGAGGGAGGAGGAGGAGGAGGAGGGGGAGGAGGGGGAGGAGGGGGAGGAGGAGGGGGAGGAGGAGGGGGAGGAGGGGGAGGAGGGGGAGGAGGAGGAGGAGGAGGAGGAGGAGGGGGAGGAGGGGGAGGAGGGGGAGGAGGGGGAGGAGGGGGAGGAGGAGGAGGGGGGGAGGAGGGGGAGGAGGGGGAGGAGGGGGAGGAGGAGGGGGAGGAGGGGGAGGAGGAGGGGGAGGAGGGGGAGGAGGAGGGGGAGGAGGGGGAGGAGGAGGGGGAGGAGGGGGGGAGGAGGGGGAGGAGGAGGGGGAGGAGGGGGAGGAGGAGGGGGAGGAGGGGGAGGAGGAGGAGGAGGAGGAGGAGGAGAAGGAGGAGAAGGAGGAGAAGGAGGAGAAGGAGGAGAAGGAGGAGAAGGAGAAGAAAGAAATGCATAACCTGAATCTAATCATGAGGAAATATCAGGTAAATCCAAATTGAGAGACATTCTACATAACAACTGGTCCATATTCTTCAAAAGAATCAAAGTCATAAGAAAAAAAGACTAAAAAACTGTTCTTCAATTAAGAACAGACTAAAGCAAAATGGCAATGAAATACAATATATAATCCCGGACTATAAAAAGGACACCAATGGGGGGTGCCTGGGTGGCTCAGTCATTAAGTGTCTTGCCTTCGGCTCAGGTCATGATTCCGAGGTCCTGGGATCAGCCCCACAACAGGCTCCCTGCTCTGCGGGAAGCCTGTTTCTCCCTCTCCCACTCCCCCTGCTTGTGTTCCCTCTCTTGCTGTGTCTCTGTCAAACGAATAAAATTTTTTTAAAAAAAAGAAAAAAAGAACACCAATGGTACAACTGGTAAAATTTGAATAAGGTCTGTAAACTAGTTAGTACTATTTCATAATGTTAATTTCTTAATATTGATCATTGCACTGATGTTACATAAAATGTTAATACTTGAGAAAACCAGATGAAAGTTACATGACAACTGTATTATTTTTGCAAATTTTTCCTAAGTTTTAAATTTAAAGATGTAAAGTTTAAAAAGTTTTAAATTTTTAAAAATCTGATACTTGTTTTGAAAATAAACAAAAGAAAATCATAAATGAATATACATATGATCCTAACAATGAGCACTTATTTCTTCAATCACAGAAAAATTCTTAATACATATAAATGCACTAGGTTTCAAAGACATCAAGTTCCTAGACAAGGAACCAATTTCACTAAACTTAATTCTGAATTGCATACAGGTAAATTTCTCTCTTATCCTCAAACAATTCTCCTCATTTAATCAATTAGCCATTAAGAAAGACATGATGCTAACAATTTATTAGTTTTAAGACATTTCAGCTAAATTATAAGCAATGAGATGACCAAAACAAATTTTTTCTTGTAAACAAGTTTAATGCTTCACAAATACTACATGACTTTCTTAAGGTATAGTTACAATTTTTTTTTTTAAGATTTTTATTTGAGAGAGAGAGAGACTGCATGCACAAGCGGTGGGGGGGTGGGGGAGGAAGGAGGGAGAGGAAGAAGTAGACTCCCTGCTGAGCAGGGAGCCTGATGCAGGGCTTAATCCTAGGACCTTGGGATCATGAGCTGAGCCAAAGGCAGAAGCTAAACTGAGCCACCCAGGTGCCCTGTAGTTACAATTCTTAAGTGTTCCTTTTCTGGATTCACTTACCATCTACAACATCACCTAAAAGCTATATAATTATAAACCCAGCTCTATCTGGACAGAACAAGTCATCAATGTATTGTTTTTCAGTATGTGTGATGCCCAGACAATCTCTTTAAGAATTTTAACTTTTATGACTTGTCCATGGTAGGTGCTCAAAACTGCTTATTAGTGAATACAGATGCTCAATATCATCAATCCTTGGGGAAATGCAAATTGAACCACAATGAGATACTACCACACATCTATTAGAACAGCTATAATTTTAAAAATTGTCAGTACCACATACTAGTGAGGATCAGAGCAAAAGAAACTCACCGCTGGTGGGAATGCACAGTGGTACAGCCACTTTGGTAACACAGTTTGGCAATTTCTTACAATTCAGAATTCACATTTCAAAACAGTATTCTAATTCCTTTTAAAATTACAATTTAATATGTCTTTAAATGTGTTTCCCTCAAGTCTAAAATGGGAATAATGGGGGCTCCTGTGAGCTCAGTTAAACGTCCAACTTGTGATTTTGGCTCAGGTCATGATCTTAGGGATTGTGGGATCGAGCCCCACGTCGAGCTCTGTGCTCAGTGGGGAATCTGCTTGAGATTCTTCTCTGTCCCTCTCCCTCTGCCTCTGCCCCCCCACTTATGCTCTCTCTCAAATAAATCCATACATCTTTAAAAAAATAAAAATAAAGTAAAATGGGAATAATACAGGTGATTAATTTTTACTATAGCATGAATATTCTTCAATTCTGAAGATTCACACATGGTACAAAATTTCTTAAACAGAGTCTATTACGTTTTTAAGCATTATAGTCCAAGGTCATTTCCGCAGACTATCAATTATCCAGTGGACTAAATCTTAGTTTCTAGCTTTTAACTAACAAATAACTGACTTCCATTCCACTCTTTTAAAAACTCTTAAAAATAAGATCAGATACAAGTACGTATGAGGCATTCTGCTCTGACACTTCAAGGGATTATGAGAAGCAAAAATTATCAAGGATACATATCTTTCTTTATATTTTCTGAACACGAACATGCAATTATTTTACCAAATTTATGTGTAAACTTGTTTAGGATTACATGTGGTAAGAGATGGAAATGTGGATGCTGTAAGAGAGAAGTGAAGAATTAAACCATCATAAAGTTCTAATTTGAAATATTCTTATTGATATTCACTGTAGTTTTATTCACACAACTTATTATACCTGAAATGTTTAAGTTATAAACCACGTTAAAGAAAATCTGTTTCTGACAAGAGGTGTTGGTAAGGATGTGGAGAAAAAGGAACCCTCATGCACTGTTGGTGGGAATGCAAACCGGTGCAGTCAGTGTGGAAAACAGTATGGAGGCTCCTCAGAAAGTTAAAAATAGAACTATCCTATGACCCAGTAATCACACTACTGGGTATTTACCCGAAAAATAAGAAAACACTAGTTCAAAAGGATATATGCACCCCTATGTTTACTGCAGCATTATTTACAATAGCCAAATTATGAAACAGCCCCTAGTGTCCTTCGATAGATGAATGGCTAAAGATGTACACACACAAACACACACACAAAGTAATATTATTCAGTCATAAAAAAGAATGTTATCTTGCCATCTGCAACAACATGGACGGAGCTAGAGAGTATAATGCTAGGTGAATTAAGTACAAGAAAGACAAATACACCGTGGAATTTAAGAAATAAAACAAACAAGTAAAAAAAGGGGGGGTGCGGAGAGAGAGATACACCAAGAAACAGACTATAGAGAACAAACTGATGGTTACCAGAGGGGATGTGGGGGGCAGGGGGGAGGTGAAATAGGTGAAGGGGATTAAGAGTACACTTATCATGATGAGCACTGAGCAATGTAGAGAACTGCTGAGTCACTACACTATATTGTACACCGCAAACTAATATAACACCATATATTAACTATACTGAAATTAAATTTTAAAAACTTAGTAACATTTTAAAAAGAAAATCTATTTCTGAACCACAGAAATAGAAAAAAGAATAGAATCTAAATAACAGCTACTAGATGAAGCATGAAAAACATAGCAAGCTGCAATTTGAAGAACAGCCACTAGATGGTAGTGATTACAAATAAATCTATGCTTATCAAAGCAAATACACTCAAACACTGGCCTACAACCTACCAGAAAAAAATATATCAGGAAATGAAGTCCAAAAATAATTTATAATTTTACTCTTATAATATTGGTGCAATATTTGTAGAATAGGGAACATAAAAAAAATAAGTTATAAAGATATCATTTAGTAAAAATGTAGTAAAAGCAGGTAATTTACACTAAATACATGAAATATATATCTTCGTATTAATACACCACAGGTCAAAAATAAAGGCAACTAAGTGTGTAGGTTACCAAACATTTGCAACAGTGTTTTATCATCAAAATGTTTCCAAATCTAAAAAAGGGGGGGGCTAAAAAGAAGACAGGATTAAGTGAAATACAGAAATGGAGAAATAATCACTAAGCTGAGTGATATAGATGGTATCAAATCACATTTTTATACCAAGAGACAGGTATTTATAATACATATAGTACAATAAACCTAAATTTCCTTTTCTAATTAAGATTTTTAAAATACATAACCATTAAAGGAATTAATATTGACACTACTCTTTTTATAAACAAAGTATGTGGGAAGTCTGTTATGAATAATAAAGGGTTACCCGTTGAACTAAAACTAAGGAAAAAACTAACATTGACTAGACTAATAGTACAAAACAGTAGTTATTTGTAGTCAAGTGTTCTTTTCCCTTCCATGGTACCTACCATCATATCTAACTACAAATTTTAACTAACGACACAAGATTTAAATATTGCATATACATTAGCTGGTTGCCAAGCAGAACATAATTTACTAAATTTGAAGAGAAAAATGTAACTGCTTTCCCACTCACCGACCCACTTCTGAGTGGTTATCTACTTCTATTCTTCAGCAGATGAAATGAAAGAAGGAAAAGAAGCAAGAAACCATTTCAAAATGGAGGATTAGTGATTTCCCAGACTCAAAAGTAACTCAGCTCAAGGTATGTATTTTCTGTATTTTCTATTTTTAAAGTTGAACATGATACTTTAAATAAGAAAACTATTTCTTAGTTTTATCAAAATAAATTTTATACTTAAAATGAATTAAATCAGCATTCTATGAGAGCTTGATCATTTAACCAGGTTGAGGGCAGAAATTTACCATATCTAGTCTAATAAATATACTTATATGAATATTGGATTTCAAAAACTTAATTTTAGCAATTAAACAATTGAAGTGTCATAATATTATGTATTGAGTATACTCTCTGCCAATCCCCGTGTTAGAACTGAAATAATAGACTATAACACAGTCTTCCCTCAAAGTATAAAGTCCACTTTATAAATTCAGGTATTTAAGAATTCTGCAACATGTTAAAAAAATCATACTTAGGTTTTTGGTCTTCTAATTCCTTACCATTCCCCCCAAACAAGACATATTTGCATTCTTTCGTGTATCGAATCACATTGTTCCAGATGCCTAGAATATTTCCTTTTCCAACTCTTGTTCCTGCTTAAAGACACTCAAATGGAAGTCCTTTGCTCCAAAAGCAGAATTTATAGTTTCATTCTGCATGCTCCTACATCACTGCATGGACACGCAACATTTCTCATGCAAAAACATAGTTTAAATATATTTATATAATTCTATATAGTCAGCATCTAGCATAATGACTGTAATACACTGTTATAAGTATACTAAATACTAGGATTTTTATTGCATCATATGATCACATAGCTCAATATCAGAACAATTTACATTTTAAACAAAGTAGTCACCCATTAACAATATCTGCCTTTCTTTACAATGCTACTTTAAATACACACACAGCTAATATATGCAAAAAAACAATTTGGAAATGAAAAAACACTTACTGAAAAATGCCAGCATGAAAATCCCATCATTACCCACTCTGAGCTGGTCTGCATCACTAAAGTCATCTCTTTGTTGGCACTCTTCCTCCTGAATCTGTAAAACACATAACATTAGAACAGCTCACTAAAAAACTAATTACAACTTTATTATTTAAGTATAAAGATAATTTAAATAAGATCAGATATTCTCAATTTGTTGTATAGACAAATGATAAAATGAGTACAGTGTCTGGCACACAGTAAGTATTCAAAAACATTAGCAAGTATTAATTTTTCATGGGCACCCTTGAAAAGAGTAACTTTAAAAGAAAACACAAAAAAAGATAAAAAGTAAACATTAGATTAATGAAAATATATCAAGAAAGATGTGACTGACACATTTGCACTGAACAGTAAAGAGGAATTTTCATAATCAGTGGTGGAATCTAAGTGGGTATGATCTCTATGGCTGGCAATTTGGAAATATTTATCAAAAATAAAAATGTACAACCCACAACTGTATGGTCACTTAATCTTTGACAAAGTAGGAAAGAATATCCAGTGAGAAAAAGACAGTCTCTTTAACAAATGGTATTGGGAAAACTGGACAGCAACATGCAAAAGAATGAAATTGGATTACTTTCTTACACCATACACAAAAATAAATTCAAAATGGATTAAAGACCTAAATGTGAGACAGGAAACCATTAAAATGCTAACACAGGAAGTAACCTCCTTAACATCAACCGTAGCAACTTTTTACTATGTGTCTCCTGAGGCAAGGGAAACAAAAGCAAAAATAAATTACTGGGATTTCATCAAAATAAAAGCTTCTGCACAGTGAAGCAAACAATCAAAAAACTAAAAGGTAACCTATGGAACAGGAAAAGATATTTGCAAATGACATATCTGATAAAGGGTTAGTATCCAAAACATATAAAGAACTTATAAAACTCATCACCCCAAAACTGAATAATGCAATTTAAAAATGGGCAGAGGACATGAATAGACAGTTCTTCAAAGACATCCAAAGGGCCAACTGACACATGAAAAGATGCCCAACATCACTCATCATCAGGGAAATGCAAATGAAAACTACAATAAAATATCACCTCACACCTGTAAGAATGGCTAAAATCAACAACACAAGATACAACAGGTGCTAGCAAGGAACCCTCTTGCAATGTTTGTGGGAATGGAAACTGGTGCAGACACTCTGGAAAACAGTATGGAGGAAGGCTCCTCAAAATGTTAAAAATAAAACTACCCCACAACCCAGTAACTGCACTACTAGGTATTTATGAAAAGAATACAATACTAATTCAAAAGGGATACATGCACCTCAATGTTTATAGCAGCATTATCTACAATAGCCAAATTATGGAAATAGCCCATGTCCATCAATCAATGAATGGATAAAGATGTGGTGTATATATACAGTGAAATATTACTCAGCCATAAAAATGTTGCCATTCGCAATGACGTGGATGAAGCTAGAGAGTATTATGCTAAGCAAGTAAGTAAAAGACAAATACCGTATGATTTCATTCGTATGTGGAATTTAAAAAACAAAACAAACGATCATAGGGGGAAAAAAAGAGAGGGGGGGCAAACCAAGAAACAGACTCTTAATTACAGAGAACAAACTGATGGCTACCAGAGGGGAAGGGGGTTAAAAAGGTGATGGGGATTAAGGACTGTACCTGTGAAGAGCCCCAGGTTTTGTATAAATGTTGAATTACTAAATAGTAAACCTGAAACTAATATTACAGTGTATGTTAACTGGAATTTAAATAACAACTTTAAAAAAAGAAAAAAATGTACACAGCCAACAATTCCAGCTCTTGAAACATACTGTACAAATATACAATATATTCCCACTTACAAGAAATGATGTATTAAAGATAATTCACTGCAGCAACGTTTTTTGGGTTTGTTTGCTTTTTTAGAGAGAGGGAGAGGGAAAGAATCTTAAGCAGGCTCCACGCCTAGCACAGAGCCCGACACAGGACTTGATAGCACGACCCTGAGATCGTGACCTGAGCCGGGAAATCAAGAGTCAGACACTTAACTGACTAAGCCACCCAGGCGCCCTGCAGGAATAATAATAGTATGAGCAAAATATTAGACACAATCTAAATGCCCATCAATAGTGGGCTCTAGTCAGGAGATAATTCTCCATGAGTCCTTCATGTTTCTACACATCTTCTAGGTAGAGGCACTGGCTGCCCTTCTTCCTTATATTGCAGACAGCTTTGGAAGAGATAGTGTCTCTCCCCAGAGCAGAGATTAGTGACCAGGAGAAAATAATGGGTTCGGGGTGCCTGGGTGGCTCAGTCGGTTAAGCATCTGGCTTTACTCAGGACATGACACCAGGGTCCTGGATCAAGCCCTGCATCCTGGCTCCTTCTCAGTGAGGAGCCTGCTGGGGAGCCTGCTTCTCCCTCTCCCTCTGCCCCTCCACCATTCTTGCATGCACGCTCTCTCTCTCTTTCTCTAATAAATTAATTAATTAAATCTTTAGAGAAAAAAGAAAATACTGGGTTCACTAAATTCAGGGTTCCACACTGTGTGGAAACATTACTTGGCCCTCTTCGTATTTCTCAGTGGGAACTGAGGCTCAGGAGACTGGTCAAGAAAATGCTAATACATTCATGGTAGTCTCACTATGTACACTGCCAAAAGAAAAAGATTTTCAAAACCATACTGCTCATTATTTAGGCAAAAAGATCCCTAAAACTCTGCAATCACATATCGTAAGCAACCCTCTTAGAGAAAATACAGTGATTGGCAATAACTATATATTAATAAAATTTTGTATAATTTCAAGTTAATTCAAGAAATAAACACTAAAGCCCAATGTGAGCCCCTCCAAACCACTGTCAACATGAGGGCAAGAATATAAATATTTCATACTTTTTTGAGATTTTTATCATATGACATCATTTTTAAGAAGACAGGAAACATGTACAAAGATGTCCTTTACAACATCAACAATGATAAACACAGACACATAATCACATCTGAAAATAATCCAACTGTTCACTAGGGAGGAAGAACCACTAAATTATATTTATAATATATTGATTCCATGGAATTTCACTAAACCATTAAAGAAGCATTTATATAAAATGCTTAAAAATAAAATATAATAGCTCTATAATAATTCCAACTACATTAATTTATAAATCCTAAAAGTGGTAAAAGACACCAAAATATTTTAAAATGAAAAGCTGTGAGAAAACAAGTGTGGTATTTTCTTCTTCCTAATTTCTTACATTGCTAATTTTTAAAAAGCTTTCATCAACTTAATAAACTGTAATTTATTAAACACCAAATATGCACCAGGTAATAGAAAGGTGCTAGAAATGCAAACAGAGTCCTTATCCTGGAGTGGCTCACAATTTATAAAGTGATAGTTTTTATGTCAAAAAACAAATTACTGAGAAACTTTAAAACAAGGTACAGGGGCACCTGGGTGGCTCAGCTGGTTGGGCTACTGATGCCTTGGTCTAGGCTCAGGTCATGATCTCAGGATCTGGGACTGAGCCCCAGGTGGTGGGCTATGCGCTCAGAGGGGAGTGTGCTTGAAGATTCTCTCCCTCTGCCCCTCCCCCAACTCCAGCGCAAGCTCACACTAACGCACACACTTTAATAAATAAATCTTTTTCAAAAAAGGAGTTAGTTTCTTTAAGTCCATTTAATCATCCCATAATTTACATGCAATCCTGCACATTAGAAATAGGAAATAGAAAACAGTATTGTTTCCAAGTCTCCTGGCTACTACCTATATTCTCCCAATGAGCATGGATTTAAGACTATGGACTGTGAGAAACAAACTGAGGGTTCTAGAGGAGAGGGGGGTAGGAGGATGGGTTAGCCTGGTGATGGGTATTAAAGAGGGCACGTTCTGCATGGAGCCCTGGGTGTTATACGCAAACAATGAATCATGGAGCACTACATCAAAAATAAATAAATAAATAATAAGGAAAAAAAAGAAATAAGCTTTCACACCTCACCCAGTTGAAATTCATTTACAACTGAATACATACTCAAATGCTAATCAGACCAGTTTTCTATCTGAATTAGGTATAGAAACCCATACTCAATCATCTTTTGCAGAAGAGAGGGTGCTGGAACCCTGGGTTAGAAACTGATGAATTTAAGAGTCTTTTACAAGGACCTAAGTAAGTCTCTTCTGTTCAATTATATTTTGCTTTATGAAATTTTCCAAAATCTTCAGAAGCTGGAGTTACAATGATATCAGAAGCAGTTGAAAACGGAAAACTTTTCCTTATGAACATGTTCCAATTCAGACTGGCATCATATTACTTGCTAAAAACAAGACACTGGAAATGATGACAATGAAAGGTTGGAATAGAAAACACTTCAGAGTTTTCTCTCCAAAAGAGAGAAAACTTTTTTTATGCTTTCCCCAAAGCAGAGAGCAAGACAATGCTTGCTTCTTTCTCTTCAGAGTTAAGGACCTTTGTCATTTCCAAGGTCTCTAGGGAGATACTCCCTGAGAAAAGGAGTTATGCCCTTCTCGTTCACAGAGAGTGCATGCATGTATATAATGCATGTATAACCATGTACGTGCTAAGCAACCTAGAACTGATTTTGATAAACTCCACACTGCAGATCTATGCTCCTTCTCTATGATTCTCTCCTCTAAGTATCAAAAATCCTTATTGACTGAGCTGTATTTTATGCCACTGTATTAACAAAGACTTACTTTCACCCTCCGAAGGAAATGGCATAAATAATAAATTTGAGGCTTACTGTCTTTACTTATGTGCCCAAAGCTATTTATGTTGACATTTAACTCTGTGTGTGTTGGAGTATGGGAGCGGGAACAGGCATGGAAAGGGATGGACTGATGAAAAAAACCCATCCAGGAAAAAACACTCACCTATCAGATAATCTACTTGTTGGGCTCTGGCCTGATGGCCGAAGAAGAATGCTGTACACAGAATCACTTTTCTCTCCCTTTGTCCCTCACCTAATCCTAGCTTTCTGTGTAAAGTGATTTTGGTGTCTTTTCTTAAACAACACGTGATGAACCTAGGAAGCTGAAATGATATCTCTAAAGTCTGAAGCAAGAAAAAAAGCCAACAAACTCTAGCCCTGCTTGCAGCCATACTAAAATGTAAATAACGGGACGCCTGGGTGACTCAGTGCGTCTGCCTCCCACTCAGGTCATGATCTCAGGGTCCTGGGATCAACCCCTTGTCGGGGCTCTCTGCTTCTCCCTCTCTTCCTCTGTGGTCTCTCGCTCTCACTCTCAAGTAAATAAATAAAATCTTTTAAAATAAATAAATAAAATGTAAATAACTTCCACCTTTTATCTGACTGTAGAATAGCATACATGCTTCTCGTTGATTCTTCACTCCTGAGACAGTCACTCCTTTTACCAGAACAAGAAGTAATGTACATGTATATCACTGACTCTTACTCTTACTGAGACAGGAAGAGAAGACAGAAAGGACAGGTATCATTCAAAAATTCTAGGGTGGGATGTGTAAAAGTGGACATACACACACAAAGTGAATTGACAAACATAATTTGAAAACTGGTAACTTATTTCTCTGTGCTTTTTAACCTACACTGAGTTCATTCATGGAGTCACTAGACTGGCTCTGCTAATAATACAAATGAGTAGGGAAAAAGATAATTTATGATTATAATTATGGATCACAGAATCTAAACTATATGAGGAGGGAAAGAAGGACATCAAGAGAGAAGAGGTCTATGGGGTGGAGTATCTAGAGTAAGGAAGTCACGGGATGGGAGTGAAAGCACATGAAAGGAGAAAATCAAGACTTAGGAAATGTACTGGTAAAGACAAGGACCACGATTACGATGGGCTACACAGGAAAATCGGTAGAAACAGAAATGAGGAGGTAAAGGAATGGAGAGGTGAGTACCAATTTCACCAAAAAATGACGACCCACCTAAGAAGTAGTAGAGAAGATACTAAAAAACAGTCTACGTGCACAAACACTCTGAAACTCAGACCTATTTTTGACATTACTAAACATGATATTCTCAGAAGAGAGCAACCAGCCTGCCTTACCCTCTGAGCTGTCTCTGCGGCTGCGGCTGCCATTGTGGCAGCCTTGGCCTTCTCAGCTTCATCATACGTAGGAAGGGAGGTAGCGACGCTGTAGGGAGGTGGCACAAGATAAAACTCACTGTAAACTTCTGTATCTGAAGAAAGGAATTAAAAAAGGATAACCATTAAAACAAACTATTTAATAAAATTTTTACAGCCAAAAACAATTTAATAATTTACAACAGGCCACTAAAGACTGTTACTGCTTTTTGTAGTCCTATTTTATAAGCTATGTAACATATAAATTACTACTACAACCATATATATTAGTTTAGCCCCATATTTATTATAAAGGGAAAACACTGATAAATATCACCTACAGGCTATTATACAAAATAAAAATATCAAGAATGAAATTCTAAAAATCTGTGTGTAAGGGGAGTGAGAAACTCACCACATGTGAGCACCCTCTGTACCTATGCTCAAAGAATTTAATTTTCTTGCTCATAATCTCACAGCCAAAAAGTAGATATATCAGGAATAATAACACTTAAATAGTTCTAACCATTTAATATGCCACTTCTATATACATTTACCCTAGCAACTCTGAAGTTCAGAGAAGTAATTTGCCCAGTATTGCACAACCAGTAAGCAGGAGAACCCAGGGATTTCCCGATTCCCAATATCTGCTCTGATAACATGTGAGGTTCATTTTTCTACACAGCAGTTTTAGAAACTGCCTGAATCTCTTCAGCAAACTATTTCTCTTTCCTTAAAAAAAAACAAAAAAACAAAACTGATGATTTTTAGCTTTTTTAAAACTCTTGTCCCTCTCTTCCCATTTTTTCCTGTATCTACCTAGTTTTTTAGATTTTCTTTTTATGAAGACTTTCTCCCTCCCCAACTTTTAAACTATTTTTGAAATATAATCAGGTGCCTAGGTGGCTCAGTTGGTTAAGCGACTGCCTTCGGCTCAGGTCATGATCCTGGAGTCCCGGGATCGAGTCCCACATCGGGCTCCCTGCTCAGCGGGGAGTCTGCTTCTCCCTCTGACCCTCTTCCCTCCGACCCTCTTCCCTCTCGTGCTCTCTCTCAAATAAATAAATAAAATCTTTAAAAAAAAAATATGATCTCCAGAAATATAACACAATAGTAAGTGCAGAATGCTAATAATTAAAAAAAAAAAACCTGCATCACTTATCACCAACTTGAGTGGTACAAGTAAAATGATACATACAGGTCAATAAACTGATTAGACTTATGCTAGAATCATTACCATGAAAAATAGGTAGGTTCTCTCAGTAGTCCATACTATAATTTTTGACATCAGTTCCGTGGTTTCCTCATTTTACCTATAGTTTTTGTACATTTTCTCCATCAGAATTTCTTGCATTTCCAACATGAAAATACATTTCACTCTAGCAATACTTTTCCTATTGTATTTTAATGGATATTGACTTTAAAATAAGCTTTTTTTAATGCTATCAATAAGACCTAAGTATCTGAAGCTGGGTAATTTTTAATCCAATCCTAGTAGCAGTGTAATACTGAACATTATCCACCAAAAAGGCACAGGAGTCATAAATTCTTAGAAATGACTTATTATTCAGATGAAAAACACGACACACAGTCAAGTAAATAGATTTCCTTAGGTCTGAAGACTAGAAGAAAAATTAAGCGAAAGCAATGGTTATGAATTTTAAGGCACTAACATTAAAATTAGAAATTTAAAAACTGGAACAATGACATACATCATCCAAGAAGAGAGATCTTTTACATTAACAACAGATATGTGAGTTTTCGAAAAGTTCTAACTCCCACGACAGACAAAAATATCCTATCCAATAACAGATGAAAGTTGGGAAGGAGCACTATTTTGCTACTGCTTTAATTTTCACTGGTTAATTTTACTTATTTTGTCTACCCTTTAAGGCAGCAGTTCTCAACCAGAAAATTTAATGTCTGAGGAGTCCCAGTCCCAGCTCCGTAAGCTGTGTGACCTCAAGCAAACCACTTAAGCACTTTATGAAGCTCTACTTTCTCATCCATAAAACTGACCCAGCAAGTCTATTACTTGCTATTATATGACAGAATTTAAGCATATTCAAGAGGACTCTGTAAACTGTAAGGCATTATACAAATGTCAACTATTATTATTGATGCTAAATCTATAAAACCAGTAAGAAAGTGACCTACTGAAAAACATAATCACAGACAACTGGTACTGCCAATGCTTCAAATACAACACTAAGAGGCTGAAAAAAAATAATATCAATGGTTTTCATTAAAGAGATACAAACTCCTAGAACTACTTAATTCTTGTGCTCAATTACAGTCATTTTCATACAGATTTAAAAATAAAATTTTGAGACCAGGAGTCACACAGATTATAAGAATAACTGAACACCCAGGTACCAGACTCCACTTGTCTTACAACTGAAAATTCTCTAACCTTTAAAAATGGCATGCGCCATTATCAAAACTATTCTAGGGGCACCTGGGTGGCTCAGATGGTTAAGCATCTGCCTTCAGCTCGGTCATGATCTCCAGGTCCTGGGATCAAGCCCCATGTCAGGCTCCCAGCTCAGCAGGGAGTCTGCTTCTCCCCCTCCCTCTGCCTCTCCCCCTGCCTGTGCTCTCTCTCTCTCTCAAATGAATAAATAGAATCTTAAAAAAAAAAAAAAAAAACTATTCTAAAGCACAGAAAAATGAGAAGCTTCCTAATTCATGCTATGTTGTTTCCACAAAATTTATACTAAAACCATAAGAATAGTACATAAAGATCCCACTAATAAAACTGTAAAACTTCTAAAAAAAATTAAATCTAAATCCAGAAGAAATTAGAACACAGTGACAATTTATTCTAGGAATACAGAAGTTGATTGGCTTAGCCCTGGGTGTTATACGCAAACAATGAAACATGGAACACTACATCAAAAACTAATGATGTAATGTATGGTGATTAACATAACATAATAAAAAAAACTAATGATGGAATGTATGGTGATTAACATAATAAAATTTAAAAAGAGGAAAAAATCTATTAATAACATATTTCATTACATCAAAAATTACAGGAGAAAAAACATGTAATTACAGGAGAAAAAACATGTGATAAGGTCCCAAAAAGATGACTTCAAGGTTTCTGGCCTCCTGGAGCCATTTACTGAAATGAAGAGTGACAAAGGAAAAGGTCTGGTGATTGGGGAAAAGGCGTGGTGATTGGGGAAAAGGCAGTAGACAGTTGTAACGGTGCTGAAACTTAACTCTATTCTTTGAAACTCTTCCTATCAAAAGGAGGAGACTAATTCCTCAACTGTCCTGAATGAAGACTAAACTTAGTGACTTACTTCTAACAAACCAAATGTGGCAGATGTGACACTGTGTGATTTTTGAAGCAGTGCCATAACAGGTGATATAGCTTCTATCTGCTTTCAGAATGCTTGTTCTTGGAACCCAGCCTCCATTCAGTGAAGAAGCACAGGCCACAATAAGAGGCCACATATAGCCGTTCTGGCCAACAGTCCCAGCTGAGGCCCTAGTTGAAACCTGCATCAGCTGCCAAATATGTTAATAAGGAAGCTGTCAAGGTGACTGGAGCTCCAAATCACCAAAAGACGATAACCACATGAGATCCTGGGAGAAAACAGCATAATTGAGCCTAGCCCACCGCAAAAACCATAAGAACTAGTAACAATGGTTGCTATTGTACTCCATTTGGCTTTTACACAGCAGTGGCAATGGTGACCACAACAAAAAAATTACAATTTCAATCTTAGCATTCCATCATTCAAACACAAGATTCAGCAAAACAACTAATTTTCTTTCTTCAAGACTATCATCAAATAGATTTTTTTTTTTTAAATCTAGGGTAGCAAATTCACTGAACTATATTCTGGAAACTTACAGAATAACGAAGAAAACTTAGTCCATAATAAATTTTAGCAAGCACTAATCCAGCTATTTAATCCAAAGACAAATAAAACTACTATAAATCAATATAAAAACTGTCAAACAGTCCATCAAACTGGGCACTAAAAAAGCATATTGATCAAATAAACATTATATGCAAATAAGAGTAAGCATTTGTTGATTTATTAGTGAGAACACCTTCATAAAGATGATTTTCAGTAACTGCATAATATTGTAAATGAAAATAGTAAATGGTCTTTTTACACAACCCATATGGTCTAGATAAAATCCATAGAGGCAGAAATGGTAACCAGAGAAAGCTGGCAAGGGTTTAAGAGAATAATGATACTAATTGCAGAAAAGCAAATAAAGATGAAATACTCTAGTGAAGGGTTTTTTAATATTAAAACATTTTTATAACAGATTTAAAAAATGTTTCATAATGAATATATAAAATATTTAGACATTATTTATAATAGTACACAAAAACATATTTTAAATGTTTTTTTAATTATATAATGATTAACTTCAAGAAACAAGTGCTGGTGAGGATGCGGAGAAAAAGGAATCCTCATGCACTGCCCGTGGGAATGCAAACTAGTACAGCCACTCTGGAAAACAATATGGAGTTAAATAAAATTAAAAATAGAACTACCCTGGGGCGCCTGGGTGGCTCAGTCCATTAAGCGTCTGCCTTTGGCTCAGGTCACGATCCCAGGTTCTTGGGATCGAGCCCCGCATCAGGCTCCATCCCAGGTTCTTGGGATTGAGCCCCACATCGGGCTCCCGGCTCAGTGGGGAATCTGCTTCTCCCTCTACCTCTGCTGCTTCCTCCGTTTGTGCGCGCGCGCTCTCTCTCTCTCTCTCTCTCTCTCTCAAGTAAATAAATAAATAAAATCTTAAAAAAAAAAAAAAAAATAGAACTACCCGATCCAGTAATCACACTGCTGGGTATTACCCAAAGAATATGAAAACATTAATTCAAAAGGATATATACACCCCTGTATTTATTATAACATTATTTACAATAGCCAAATTATGGAAGCAGCCCCAATATCCATCGGTAGATGAGTGGATAAAGAAGATACAATACACACACATACACAATGGAATAATACTCAGCTTTTTAAAAAAGAATGAAATCTTGCTCTTTGCAACAACATGGGTGGAGCTAGACTGTACAATGTTAAGCAAAATAAGTTGGCCAGAGAAAGACAAGATATCAGAGAATTTCACTCATATGTGGAATTTAAGAAACAAAACAAAGGAAAGAAAACACAGAGACAAAAAAACAGACTATTAACCACAGAGAACAAACAGATGGTTAGCAGAGGGGATGTGAGTAGAGGGATGAATGAAATAGGAAGGGGGTGAAGAGTACACTTATTATGAGCACTGAGTAAAATACAGAACTTTTAAATCACTATATTGTACACCTGAAACTAATATAACACTGTATGATAACTATACTGGAATAAAAGTAAAAAATAAATTATATGATGATTAACCTAGCATTACTGGGAAAATATAAATTGTGACCAGAGAAGTAGATAAAGGTAGTTCTTTAGAATGACCTGAGAGGATGAAATGAATCATAGGAAGCAGGAAACACTGCCTCGTGTCCAGAAATTATTACCCTGTATATATGGTTATATTATGTAGACCTTTCACCTCCGTTCACACATACCACATTCCCACTCACACTCAGCACTAATAACACCTTGTTTTATAGCTATGTAGGTAGATACACACAAACACAAATATATATGTGTATATAGATACATAAACCACATATGCGTATATCTATAAATGTATACCTATATATATACACATAAATTCGTATACATATATACACATTTATTTATTTCTTCCAAAAGGAATATGCCACTCCATTGGAAACATTCTAGTAAGCAGAAGAAAGTTTACACTTTTAATTTTTTTGAAAACAATGTAAGACTAGTAATATATGAGTAAATATTTTATACACTATCCTTTGGAAAACCTTTTTGTAACAAAAATCATAAAACCAGTAAGCCTTTAAGAGACTCTATAATTAAATAAAACCATACTGGTTTAAAAAAAAAATGAGTCACTAAAAACATTACTAGTTATTTCATACTAAAAATAATACCTGAAGTTGTAGGTACTTCCACAGTAATACTACTATAAGGTGGAGGAGAAGAGTCCGTTTCAAGTACCGATGCTGAAGGAGCAGTCTGAACGCTCTGCGGTGTTGGGTTTGAAGTTGATGGCTGCTCTACAGCAGATGACTCTGAATTATCTTCTTCATTGTGAAGCTAAGAGAACAACAAAAAAGAAATATTAATGTCATTCTGATTATTATTTTTAAAAATTTTAAGCGAATTTTTAAAGATTATTTCAGGCAAAGGATCACCTTTTAGTTAAAAACAAAGTAAAGATGCACAAAATTTGTAAGAGACTGAAGCAGTCATTAAGAAATTAAGATTTTGGTAGTTTCTTTACAATAAAAAATGAAGTTCAAATTAAGAATTTATAAAGAAAAACATCATGACTATAAATAGATTCAAATTCATTCAATCCTATAGTAAATATTGACTACCATGTATTAATCACTGTGTACTACAAAGAAAAATAAAGCATCTAATAATTAAACCACAAAACCATTTCTATTACACTAATACCTAGAATAATTGAAAATGTAACCTGAATTAATAAAATGAAATAATAATGAACATTCCAAAAATGTAGAATACTCTAAGGAGGTTTTCTCAAGTCCAAAATTTTGGAGTTACTTATAAAGCAAGATGAATCAATGTGTATATAAAATCCTGGAAGATGTTCTTCAACACAACAAATTTACTGAAAGCTCAGGAAGTGCAAATTTACTGAAAGCTCAGGAAGTGCAAGATAATAGGTCGGATCTGCAGTCATTTAATTCATTTAATCCTCACAACAAATCTATAAAATAGAGAATGTTATCCCCATTTGACAGATAAAATGGGGGGGTGGGGGGGGGACAAAAGTGTAGACACCTAAAGTAACTTGCCAGACATCAAAACGGCTAGGAAGGGTCAGACCAAGAATCAAACCTAAGTGGCAGGGCTATAAAGACTTCTTACTCCATTTATAACTAATCTTTTAAATGCTCATTTGTTAGGAAGTGATAATAACTACATGTAGGCAAGTTAACTGTAGTCAACCAAAAGCATCAATACTCTAAAAAGTGACTCATCAAAAAGGTACTTAGATATATTTGGAGAAGAGTTATTAAATTTTTTAAGACATTTTTAAATCCACTAGAATCTTGGTTTGAAGAAACACTACAGGCCTTCAACATTATTCAATTTTACATCTTAATTATTCTTGTACTTTACGAAAGTCAATGTTAAAAATAATCCCCCAAATAAATTTTGTCACACAGCAAATCTGTACACACACAAATCTGACTTTTGTGAGTAGTGGAAAAAAAAAAAAGAGCATGCAAATTCTTGCTCCGCCTTTTAGGAGCTTTGATAAACCTCTGTGTCTCAGTGTCTCTAAGTATAAGTTCTAAATGCAGCCAAAATCCTCACAGAATTGTAAAATAATATTTGGAAAGCATCTAGCATTAACACCTAGCACACAGAAGGCATTTAATAAATACTAGTTTCCTCCTTCTTCCCCTTTAGTTTAATAGACTTTATTTCGTGGCCTGAAATAATTTGGTGCTATCAGTCCAATAAATGGTCATTCATTTGCCTCTAAAAACATGCAAAGTAAAATTTACTTCACTGCTGTTTGCATGTGTCTTGGTAAGTGACCACCCTAGCACAATAATTCTGTGAGTTCATAAATTATATTTTATCAGAACTAGCATAAACATACCTAAAATCATTTCTCAAGTTAATAAGACAGGGTTTTTTCCCATAGCGCCAAGGTTTAGGTAATAAAATTCACACAGAAACTGAATTGTAAGGTCAAACAATCATAAAGTGAATTTTCTATGAGCTTTGTATTTACCTGCAGCAGTTTTCTAAGTTGGCACTGCATGACCACCCTCCTGACTAGCTACACTCTGCCTCAGCATCACCAAGCATCTTCCATGTTTCATGTAACAAAGTACCCGGAAGAATTCCTAACTTAGTCATCTCTGATCATACTTCAAAGAGCAAAAATATTAGATGAGCAAGTTAAGGCAAATAAAAGTAATGTATAGATATATACTTAGCATTATCCACTAAACAATTAACAGTGATAGTATCAAAAAAAGGAAACCACTGTTCCATCTCTACCCTTAATGCTGCAAATGTGGATGAACTGTACTACAGAAAAAGATCCTGTATGACAAAATAGCTCTCCTCTGGTTCCTCACAAGAAATACTCCCTACCATATCAAATACATAAATGTGCTCCCCAGAATGACCAACTCATTTTTAAAACCTTCAAAATGTATTCGGGGCGCCTGGGTGGCTCGGTTGGTTAAGTGGCTGACTCTTGATTTCAGCTCAGGTCATGATCTTGGGGTCCTGGGATCGAGCTCCCCCCCCCCACATTGGGCTCAGCAGAGAGTCTGCTTGAGGATTCTCTCTCTCTCTTCCTCTGCACCCTCCCCTTGCTCGCAAGCTTTCTCTCTAAAATAAATAAATCTTTTTAAAAAATGTATTCAAATAACTGCAATAAAAAGAGTAATTACAGAGGGGCACCTGGGTGGCTCAGTCAATTAAGCGTCTGCCTTCAGCTAAGGTCGTGATCCTGGGTTCCTGGGATCAAGCCCTGCTACAGGCTCCCTGCTCAGCAGGGAGTCTGCTTCTCCCTCTCCCTTTGACCCTGCTCCTGCTCTCTCTCTCTCACAAATAAATAAAATCTTTAAAAACAAACAAAAAAGAGTAACTGCAGATACTTTTACATATGACCTCAGAAGTAAAGCTTTGGTACTTGTAAAACACACCCTAAATTATTTCAACTGCCCTACCTCACACCTCACAGTTTTATTTTTACAAAATTATAATATACAGTGAACATTTGCCATGTATCAGCAGTAAAACCCAATAACTCAGTCAATAATCTCTACCCACTGTAACAGAGAACTTCCAAAAATCAACTTTTTAATTTTGATATCTTTGGTGCCTCTATAAATCAACCTACTTTGGTTGCCTTTTAACTAAATTCATTCAAAAGTTCAAATCAAACTACATGTCCATCAAATTAAACAATGTCCTCTGTAGAAATTTTTCCTTAATCATGCTGTGCAATGGTTCTATTTTACATTCTTTCAGGATTATCAAAAATAGCAAAAAAAAGGGGGGGGACAGAGATAAGTGGGGTGGGAACTACATATATACAATAATGAACGTGGCTCTGTGTCCTGTCCACACATCACCTCAAAAGTTATCTTCCTAGCTTGTTCTATTTTTGAGCCTCCTGGAAAAAAACATGGGCAACAACAGCACATGAAAACGAAAAGATGTCTTTACTATAGTAACCAGGGTGACGAAAAGTTGCCTATATTTAGCCTGAAGGATAAAAGGATGCCAAGAGGGCTGGCTGTCTTAAATGTATCTATGGTTCGTCTTTACTTGATGTATATCGATTACTTTTAATGGTAAGAAAAGCATAAGCATTATGATTAACTCTGGCTGGAAGTCCAGCCTTCCCATGTATAAACTACAGTTTCGTTTCCTTTAATTGTCAGCTTTCCTTTGTTGTAGCACTTCATTCTATCTTAAGATGATAAAAGATTAATAAATGTAAGCTTTGCTTTTGAGAAGCCAGAGACCTCACTAAATGTTTTCTAAACACACCCAAATGAGAATGTATGGATGTACTATAAAGTGTTGTTTAACGAGCAGTGTTTGGGAAAAAAAAAAAACTGTAAGTTGTTAAAAAAAAAAAAAAGGTATGTGAAGAGCTACTGTATTTCGTATATTGCCATATTCTGACTACATTTAGTACCAGAAGACAAAACTGGGAAGAACAGTTCTAGTTGCAAGGAGTTAAATTTTAACTAAATAAAAGACCTTTAAAATTTTAATTAGATCCTTTTTTTTCCATTAGATCTTTTAAATTATTAGAACACTAGCTTTTCTGTAGGGCAACAAATACCTTCAGGCAGATTTTAGATGGCAAGGCTGCTGTCTAACTAGGATGACCATTACAGCTGTTTTTCCCAGGACAGTCCTACTTTACACCTATTATTTCAGGGCACCACTCAATTTAGCATTTTCTCCACCCCTTTCATTCTCAAGAAAATTGAATGGTCAACCTACATATAATGGGATTTTTGCCCTTTGTATGATATTAATAGATGACAAGGGCTCCTTTAAACTCTAAGATGATAAGGCTCTAGCGAAAACCTATGGTAGTCTCTATCAATCTATGTTGCCTTATTTAACACCTGAATTAGAGAAAAAAAACAGATTAGAGTTGCAATAAAATCAACTGGTAGAGTCAAGCTACCCATTTTTAATTACCCAAGAAGAAAGTGAGCTTTCTTATCTACGCTGCTAGGGAAAGGTAACAGCAGGAGGTAAGAAGAAATCCCTGCAGAGAGCCCAAGTGATCTAAACCAATATGCTCAGAAGATAAGTTCCCACAAAGCACTGCTGCTTGGCAAATGAAGCTAGATTTTCTATCAATAAAACTAAATTACAGCAGTCTTCCTAATGTACATAAACCATACTATTAAGTAAATTAGCAGAACTTAGTTTTAGGGATATTTCCACTAAAACTTCACTGTCTCTGGACATTTTTCCACAAATGAAAGCTAGCTTATGATAAAGCAAAAATATAAACAATTAGGGAAGACTATAAGCAACAAATGAATATTAAACTGTGAGTTGGCAATCATGCCTAGTTTTCAGTTTCTTCTCTTTAAAGTACAGAATTCTGGTTTGGCTTTATATTTCATATTATAAACATATTTCTGCAAGTAAAACCTTTCTTCTTAGTATGAAAGAATATCATTATTTCATGGTGCTCCACAAAAAGTACCATGAGCTCCAGATGCTCCATCACCTGAACGAGTCTGCAAAATAACTGATTAAAACAAAGTGTCATCAGATATTTTATCAAGGCACAACTAAGCTGTCTTTTAAATAAATAAGGGTTGTTTCATTTTAAAACTGCTATTGTCTGCTCACAACAGGTCAACTGAAAAAAAAAACACACACACAAAAGAGTATAAACAGTGTAACAATGTTTAAAATATTAAGAGAGATGTTATTTGTGTAATACATTATGTGCAATCAAAATTTCTGGAAAGATAAGCAAGGAACAGGAAAGAGCAGTAGGTGGGGAGAGAGACTTCATCGTTCTCTATTTGAATTTTTCACACTAAACATAATTTGAAATTTCTAATTTTTAATAAACCCAAAATGCAAAAAACTGAAATCTCTAGTTTCTGGCTTGGTTTATCTCAGAAGCAATGAGGTAATAAGGGTAAGCATTGTATTCTATGATAAAAAGCTTTCTCCAACTTAAATTTTACACAGTATCATTACAATAGTTCCCTGGGGTTTATGTATATGCAATTTCCTATTAAAAATAACACAACCTGGAATTATAGTCAAAAAATAAACATTTGAAGAATGTAATACAGAATCCGTATCTGTTTTTTTAAGGAAAAATAAGGAGAGGGATAATTAATGGGACAACAGAATGATTAACGAACAGAAGACAAAACTTATCCTGCCAGACTAGACTGCTTCTCTGAGCTTCAGACCTGTACGTCCACTTGTTAATATTAATTCCTATATACGTTCAATTCTTTCCCTTCCATACCACACATTCCATGCCTAGTTAACCTGTACACATCAGATGTCAGATTAAAACCAAGTTCTCACAAAAGCTTTTCCTGTCTCCCAAAAGTAGATTAGGACTCTAGTGAGCGCTAAATGAAGCAGGCGGGGAATCGGAGGGGGAGACGAACCACGAGGGACTATGGACTCTGAGAAGCGAACTTAGGGTTTTAGAGAGGAGTGGGGTGAAGGGATGGGCTAGCCTGGTGATGGGTATTAAGGAGAGCACGTATTACATGGAGCACTGGGTGTTATACACAAACAGTGAATCATGGAACGCTACATCAGAAAAAGATTAGGACTCTGATGACAATCTTAAAGCACCCTATTCTTCAGAGTACCTATCACAACTACTATTATTTATGTAATCATTCATTTACAATCTGTTTTCCCAGCTGCATAAGAGTTTTAAAAAAGTGGAGGTTATATCTGTCTTGTTGAACACTATCAAAATAAAATAATAAAAAAAAAGAAATGCAAGATATGTCCGGTGAAATAGTGTAAAATGGAAGCCTCGAGAGAGAATAACCTTGCTAACCTATGTACTTTGAAGTCTTTAAGTACTAGTTACTAACTAAGGTAAAGGACAAAAAGTTGGAGCATATCTACAACCCAAAGACCAGCAAAGAACAAAGAAGCTAAACAGATGGGATAAAGATTTTATAAATTTCTATTTTCAAAAGCACTCACCCTCTGGTTAAATTCCTTTTATATGCTAAAGTTGCAATGTAAATATACTAGACCCTAAGATTCCCTCTTTAATATGAAGGGTTTTTTTTTTAAGATTTTATTTATTTATTTGACAGGGAGAGAGCACAAGTAGGCAGTGACAGGCAGAGGGAGAGGGAGAAGCAGGCTCCCCGCTGAGCAGAGAGCCTGCCGTGGGCTCAATCCCAGGACTCTGGGACCACGACCTGAGCCAAAGGCAGACACTTAACCAACTGAGCCACCCAGGCGCTCCAATTTGAAGGGTCCTATGGGGTACCCTCATTAGTTGCATTCATAGCTCTTTAATGACAAATGTGTGACCTAATTCTTAAATTGTTATAAATGTTTTTCCAAAATTCTATTTAGCTTACACAGATCTTACCTAATATGTACTTATTACAAATGTGTCCTACAAGTCTATTTCCTTATCAATACGTCATTACGATCTTAACAGAGACTAACAGCTTGCTTGATCTCATAGTCCTCAAAAAAAAAGGAGGGGGGGACAGAGGGAGAGAAAAATACTTGAGTGTGCTGGATTGGTGTCTTCTCATTACTTTCTTTCATCTCAGGAATCATTTCTATAATTTGTTACTTTCTTTCATCTAAGGGTGTCTGTCTTCAGGGCACTGCTTGTCAGCCTTCACATACCTTCTCAAAGTCTCCTAACAATCTAGCTCACTTCAATTTAGTATGAAAATACCATAATATATGCCATAAATGTCTATACAGTTCATCAGAGGAAGATGTTCAGCCTCATATTTGCAGTTTTATACCAAAATATGTTACATGTAACAATATTTTAGGTTTGCTTTATAAAGGTTGCTTTTTTCAATGTCTGGCCACTAACTTGAGTTTCTGTCTCTACAGTATCTTGACTTCATCAATACAAGTAGCTTTTTGAGATCTGTTAGTGATTATACTGTGGTCTTAAGCATTTAGGGTATCTGTGGTAGACTTGTGATTTTCTAAAATCCCTTCCATCCCTCTTTCATTACAGGTTCACAGTAATTTAGGTAAGATGGAACCCACCCCACTCAAAGACCAGCCCCTGACTAGACTACAGCAGTCATCAGTCAGGATGATTCTCTCCTTTGGCAAGCAACTGGTTCCCAACCAGCATTGACTTCCTGCTGGGCAGGGTGCCTGGGGCAAGGGTGAGCAATAAGATAACCTAAGATGATCCACTTAAAGTATACCCAAGGTTGTTGTAAATGGTGGGGGGAGAAATGATGACTAGAAAAAAACAGATGCAGTTGGGAGAAAGAGAAGACCCTCTTCTCCTTACTTAACACAGCTCAGGAAACACCCATAACACTTTTTATTATTCGTCTAGAGTAACACAGATAATAATTCCTGAGACAAATCCACCTTCCATTAAATTATGCTGAGGGTTCTAGAGGGGATGGGGGTGGGGGGATGGGTTAGCCTGGTGATGGGTATTTAAGAGGGCACGTATTGAATGGAGCACTGGGTGTTATATGCAAACAATCATGGAACACTACATCAATCAATCAATCAATTATGCTTTCTTAGAAACAAAGATGCAGAGCAATTCCAGCATTTAAGATTTCCTTAAGTGTTGGGGCGCCTGGGTGGGTCAGTAAGTTGAGCAGCTGCCTTCGGCTCCGGCCATGATCCCGGAGTCCTGGGACCAAGCCCTGCATGGGGCTCCCTGCTAGTGGAAAGCCTGCTTCTCCCTCTCCCACTCCCTCTGCTTGTGTTCCCTCTCTCACTGTCTCTGTCAAACAAATAAAATCTTTAAAAAAAAAAAAGTTTGCCATCTAAACTAAATGATAATTGTGAACAATTTTAAAATGAACATGGGAGTGCAGATATCTTTTTTTTTAAAGATTTTTTTATTATTTGTTTATTTGACAGAGAAAGAGAGATCGCGAGAGCAGGAACACAAGCAGGGGGAGTGGGAGAGGGAGAAGCAGGCCTCCCGCCGAGCAGGGAGCCCAATGCGGGGCTCAATCCCAGGACCCTGGGATCATGACCTGAGCCGAAGGCAGACGCTTAACGACTGAGCCACCCAGGCACCCCATCTCTTAGAGATCTTTAGTATATGTGCTGCCGAAGCGAGCACTCTCTCAGAGATCTTAATTTCAGTACTTTTGAATATATGCCCACAAGTCAGACTGCTGGTTCATATGGTAGGTTCTACTTTTAATTCCTTGAGGAATCTCCATACTGTTTTTCAAAGTGGTTGCATAATAATAAAATAATATAAATATAAATATAAATAATAAAATAATAGAATCTTTAAAGAAAGATTTCCTTAAGTGTCTTAGGGATCATAATTTAGAAACTCCAAAGGAGAAGGTGGTCCTATGCATTTTTAAAAAGCAGGAGAAAAAGTTTTAATGTTTTAATTGGTAAAACTATTCAAATCCTCAGTTTTCAAAATATTCCAATGGTCTGATTTTTACAAGCTAACATACTAGTATTCTATTTAACATAGGCATTGATAATATAATAATATATTGCCACTGATAATATAATGGTAACTTGTAGTGAAACGTTTTATTCCTGTTTCCTTAAATTAAGTAAGAACACACTAATACATTTTCTAATTTGCACACACCACAGTAAGTCAGCAAATGTGGTATCTGGTAAAGATTAAAAAGCAAAATTGGCTAAGGAGTATGCTTTATAATAAAGAACCGAGATGTCAGACATTAAAATAAAAACATAAGATACAGGTCATCAGACATGAAATAAGCCCTTTTGGCAATCAGAATCTGAACATCAAGAGCTTTTAAAAGCAAAACTATTTAGGCACAAAAATGAAAAACAAGAGCTAGTAAATTCTAATTGCAACTATTTCCTTCCAGGAAACTACCCCTTGCAAGTTTGTACTGTGCTTCATGATGCCCTGAGGACTTCGGGACCCTTGGGAACCTCTAATTAGATTTGGGAATGTTTCTACCTTCCCAATCAGATTATAACTTTCTGAAATTTAGAAAGTATGCTTTATTCATCCTGGTATCTCCTAAAACAGTTACCTGAGTTTAGAGCTTCCAGTAGACTTCACATAAAATACACTGTCTTCCATGCCTCCCAGTTTTTCTTCTACCAAAATGGGGTAGGGAGCCTAGTCAACTAACAGATGCACACTGAACATCTCAAGATCAAGAATCATCCTCATTTATTTCTACAACTTCCTCGGTGCTTTATACATAGTGGTAACCTGAAATATTTATTTAGTCATTCAACTTTATGGGCACTCACCATAACTTAATAAGCAAATGTTGGGCCCAAAAGCTTACTACATTAAAAAAAAAAAAAAAAAAAAAAAATCACTGAAATTATACATCCTAAACAAGAAAATAAACTCCAACCCCACACACCCAAGTGTTTAGAACAACTACACTAGAGACAGCCCTTCTTACCATAGCTAGACAAGATAGCCAACAACTGGGGCACCTGGGTGGCTCAGTCAGTTAAGCGGCTGCCTTTGGCTCAGGTCATGATCCCAGGGTCCTGGGATCAAGTCCGTCAGGCTCACTGCTCAGTAGGGAGCCTGATTCTCCCTCTCCCTCTGCCTGCCTCTCTGCCTACTTGTGCTATCTCTGTCAAATAAATAAATAAAAATCTTTAAAAAAATTTTTTTAAATTAAAAAAAGATAGCCAACAACAAAGAAAGTCACAAAAATCACAAGCAGCTATCCTCTCCCACAACAAAATCAATGAGTTAGCAAAGCTAAAGTCACTGAGGTCGCTGAATTAAGAGATAAACTACCTGAGACTGCATACACTGATAGAAGAAGCATCAGTGACTTAGAGCACATAGCAGTAACAAACAGTCATACACAGGATTTTTATTCATCAAAAAATAATTTACTACAAAAGAATATAGGTACAAAACCAAAAACAGGTCATAAAGGGGGTGATCTTTTGATAAAGGTTAGTAGAAATGAAAATTCTAGGAAAACAAATTTTACTGGACAAAATAAATAAAACAGTATTACATAATATAAATTATTCATAAAAAAAAGAAAATATTCCTAATAAGGACAAGAGCAAAAACTGTTAGAAAGGATGGAGTTGGGACTCAAACTAATAAGAGTATGAATTCACTCAACTGCCTTGAAGAGCAATTTGGCAACTCCTAGTAAGGCTGAAGGTGTGTAGGATGCAGTAATTCTACTTCCAGATATCAACACTAGAAAACTCTCACACATGGACATTAAGATACATGTACAAGAATGCTCACAGCAGTACTATTTGTAATAGCAAGATGAAAACTGTCTGCCAGTAGGAAATGAGTATTATTCCATGACTTTATAATACAATTCAATATTTTAAATTGATAAATCAGATCTGTATGAATCATCCTAGACCAATCTTTAAAATATGCTAGATGAATAAAGCAAGTTGGGAAAGTATAAAACAGCAAAATACTGTAATAAATACATTTTCACATAATCTAAAACTGAAGTATTTTATGTAGTAAAAACATTCACAAAAATTATATAAATCAACTTCAAGATAGCGTACGAGGGGGCGCCTGGGTGGCTCAGTCATTAAGCGTCTGCCTTTGTCTCCGCTCAGGTCATGATCCCAGGCCCTGGGATTGAGCCCCGCTTCTGCTCAGCAGGAAGCCTGCTTCTCCCTCTCCATGCCCCCTGCTTGTGTTCCCTCTCTCACTGCGTGTCTCTCTGTCAAATAAATAAACAAAATCTTTAAAAAAAAAAAAAAAAGCGTATGAGGACAAAGGGAGAGGCATGAATGTAAGGCTTTAAAATTATCTTTTAAAAAAAAGTAAAGGAGGGGCGCCTGGGTGGCTCAGTCGTTAAGCGTCTGCCTTCGGCTCAGGTCATGATCCCAGGGTCCTGGAATCGGGCCCCACATCGGGCTTCCTGCTCAGCGGGAAGCCTGCTTCTCCCTCTCCCACTCCCCCTGCTTGTGTTCCCTCTCTCGCTGTGTCTCTCTCTGTCAAATAAATAAAATCTTAAAAAATAAAAATAAAAAAAATTAAAAAATAAAAAAAGTAAAGGAAAAAACATTCAAAACCTGAAACACATATGGCAAAATGCTATTATCTCCATTTGCCATTATCTCCACAGTGGATATAAAACTATCTTTTACATTATTTTCTGTACTTTTCTTTATATTTGAAATGTTTCATAATTTTAATGTTTACACTTAAAAAAAAAAGTTGAGCTAGCCAGTCGTCTTCCAACTGTATGTTTTACAACACCCAAGACTCCTTGAAAAAAAAAATTACTTCATAATGAAAACCAAGCAATCAGAAAATGAATCAAAGAAAAAGAAAAGATATGGTGGCTAGCACTGAATCCTATTAAACACAGAACTAATGCTAAATATAGAGCTAAAGACTAAATAGCTGCTAGCAAACAGAAAAGAAACACACACCCCGAAAAAGCAAAAATATTCGCAACATAAAAATCAGGAAACGGGGAAGAGATAAGAGAAAGTAATCACTCACCTCATCTATCACAGCAGGGATTTACTTTCTAATATCTAAAATTAAAACATACCATTTTTTAAATTACCCCAAATTCTTACTGGTTTTTGTATGTTTTTGTAATTTTCGTGAAATCTTACATAACCTAATAGCTCTGTGTTACAGAAACCTTTATCTAGAATTTAACAGTTCTTTAAGATGTTTTTCCTTGGTATTAAATTCAAACAAAATCATATTTCATGTTTTCATTTTTTAAAAGCATAAAGAGCATTATCCTGTTTTTATAACATTCTTCCTTTCTATAAGCACAAATGAAATTATGTTAGGTGCTAACCTATTTCTGGTTCGTAAGTTATGGATGCCTAGATTGCTTCTTTCTTTGTATTTATACTGCTTGTATTTTTAAATACATCACTTTTTATAAAAATTAAAAAGGTCATTACAAAAACACATTAAGACTACAACCAAACAGGGGTGCCTGGGTGGCTCAGTCGTTGAGTGTATGCCTTCGGCTCAGGTCATGATCCCAGGGTCCTGGGATCGAGCCCCGCATCGGGCTCCCTGCTCGGCAGGAAGCCTGCTTCTCCCTCTCCCATTCCCCCTGCTTGTGTTCCCTCTCTTGCTGTGTCTCTCTCTGTCAAATAAATAAAATCTTAAAAAAAAAAAAAAGACTACACCCAAACAAAACAGAAACTTAAAACAGGATTCTTTAAAAAGCTGATCATCACAGTTTTATGATAACAGAAAACTGTAATCAATCTAGTCATCCAAAATAGTACAAGCACACAGTATCAATACAATGGAACACTATGCAGCCATTTAAGATGGTGTTTCTAACAGGATACTTAATGACATAAGGAAATGATCATGATATTGTATTAAAGAAGTAACGGGGCACCTGGGTGGCTCAGTTGGTTAGGCGTCTGCCTTCAGCTCAGGTCCCGATCCCAGAATCCTGGGATCGAGCCCCGCATGGGGCTCCCTGTTCGGCGGGAAGCCTGCTTCTCCCTCTCTCACTCCCCCTGCTTGTGTTCCCTCTCTCGCTGTCTCTCTCTCTCTGTCAAATGAATAAATATAATCTTTAAAAAAAGTAACAAAATTGTGTGTCTGCTAAATCATAAATTATTCTATTCTTAAATAAGAAAAAGTTTCAAAATGACAGCTTACAAAATCGGCAGCATGAGTGCTTGCAAACTGTCCATATTTTTTGTTTCTTTGTTTTTTACTTTTCCATTTTTTCTAAGTTCTCTAGAACTAAGATGAAAGT
Source organism: Eumetopias jubatus (assembly GCF_037043125.1). Taxonomy (NCBI): domain Eukaryota; kingdom Metazoa; phylum Chordata; class Mammalia; order Carnivora; family Otariidae; genus Eumetopias; species Eumetopias jubatus. The sequence continues at coordinate 166,170,031 of NW_028274809.1, read as the reverse complement.
AAGAAACATTTTTTTGTTCTTAATGTAAGACACAATGTGATACATTAAAGAAATTTCCATCTATGCCTAAAGGAGTAAGTTTCTATAAGTTAGAAAATTTGACACTGCAAAATTTCTCAAAGATACTGAAAGAAAAAAATCACCACAGACTCTACAACCATTCAATAACCTTTTATAACCATTATCTTTACAAGAAAAGAAAGTCAGGCACATAAGCCCTGATATGATGATGTTTGTTATTTTCTATCAATCAATTAACAGTACTAAATAAATATCAACATGTATCCATTTTAGTGTGATTATTTTTTTTTTAAAGATTTTATTTATTTATTTTACAGAGAGACAGCGAGAGCAGGAACACAAGCAGGGAGAGTGGGAGAGGGAGAAGCAGGCTTCCGGCCGAGCAGGGAGCCCGATGTGGGGCTCAATCCCAGGACCCTGGGATCATGACCTGAGCCGAAGGCAGACGCTCAATGACTGAGCCACCCAGGCGCCCAATGATTTTCTAATGAAACCCATTTTAAAGGTCAAAATGACTCATAAGGGCTTTTTCTTTGTCTCTTCTTCATCTATAACAGAGTTTTCTTCATGGTGTCGTTTTGCCTTTGCTAATCGCATTACATATTCATCTACATAATCTACAAAGGCATTCTGTTTTCACAGTAATAGTATCTACTCCTTAGTACTCCAGTTGTAAGGATGGCACACTAACATTGTCAGCAACATGCCACCAATGTTCCAACTGTTTTATTCAACAACCTAGCTGATAAAGGACTCTGAAAACTTTCCACGAACAACTCCATGAGAAAATGCTCATTCAGCACCCAGTACAGCAGTAGTAAGCTACTGTGGCAATAATGTTGTGCTGGTCAGTTTGCTTCCATTACAGCCCTATGTGTAAATGTAAACAGTACTTCCTCAGTCCAAACCTAACTCTAGAAATCAGATACTTCACATTATCTAGATGCTATATGGTAGGAAAGTACAAACATGATGGGGACATATTAAGGAACATAAAAGGCGATACCAGAGGTGCCCACTGGTCAAATCTGGGATGAGCTGAGCCTTATAATAAATGATAACAGCATCGGATTATAACCAGTAGAATAAAATAAGAATCCCATTAATTCATACTGATATAAATAAAAATAAACTGGAGGAAAGGAAAATGTTTCCTTATAGAATTCTAAATAAATGTAGAAGAAATGACAGAATTAGGAAATCACCATTTGACAACTACCATAGTTATAACTATTTTCCAGGCAATAATAACCAATGAATTCTAAAGCCAAAGGGGAAAAAGTATAATTAGGAAAAAAATGGACATTTGTGGGGTATAGCACAAAATAGCCGATGTGAATCTTTCCAAAACACTGTCATGAAAGACCAAAAAGATTAGAGAACCGTTCCAGATTAGAATAGACTAACAGACACAACAACTAAGCACAGTATTTAATCAAGAACTAATCCTGATATTGTAAAAAATGTATTTTCTTTTGCTCTAAAAGACCTTTGGGAAACTGGTGAACTTTGTTTACAGTTTATATTATTATACCACTATTACTGATTTCAATAATTTGCACTGTAGTTTATTAGAGAATGATTTTGTTTTTAAAAAATATACAGAGATATTTAGATGTAAAGGGACAGCATGTCTGCTATTTACTTTCAAATGTTTCAGAAAAAAACAGTATGTTTGTATGTGTACATACATATAAAGAGATTATCACAAAGCAAATATAATAAAATGTCAACATTTGAGGAAACTGGGTAAATGGTATACAGGAATTCTTTGCAATATTTTTCCAAACTTTTCTATAAGTCTAAAATTATTTTAAAACAAAAGTTAAAAAAACAAAATGCTATATAATAAGAAAATAGAACATATTATATAAAAACCAACAGATTAACTTAAACTCTACAATCCAGCTTCTAACAATTTCCAATCCACTGTTAGAAATTCTGTAGATCATGAAAAACCTCTACACCTTCAGTCACTTTACAAAATGATTTCTCTACATTTAATTAAAATCCAACTTTCCCTGGAATGGCATTATATCCCTCAAAGACCTCTCAAACAAAAGTGTTAATCCTCCCACAGCTCCCCCTTATCTGGGAACAAGAAGACAAGGAAAGTTTTCTTAGATGATGCCAATTCTAGATCAAGAGGCTCTCTTAAAATTCACAGTCTATACAGCTTGTCAGACCCACTCACATCCTACCATTACTATTTACAAGGGTCAAAAATCATTCCCCAGTCAGTAAAACTTACCAAGCCAGCTCTCTACCCCCAATATCATCACCCCCTGCCTTAAATCCTACTGTATTACAGGATCACTAAACCAACTTAACACCTCAGCTATAAAACAGGAAGTAAAAATATTCAGAGTTGAGTGGTCCAGAGACTGCCTCAGTTCACTACTTTCCTGACCTGATGATATTCATCTATTCCTCTTCTACTAAAAAAGATAGATTTCTACATCTTAGTACGTGGTCACAACCTCCTAGCCTTTACCTTTCTCTTTCCCTTAACTTCCACTAAATCTATTCTTTGGGGCTTCCATTCACTACCATCTGGTTTCACTTTCTATCGTACGTAGCCAGGATTATAAAGTGAAAAACTTGCATGACGCTCACATTCAATTTCCTAGTTTCTATGTCCTCTGATACATCTACCCTATTGAGATCCAATTTGGAATGAATCTAACTGCTCTTCTCCTGGTAGAGAGAGGAAAACAAATCACACAATTGTGCCACTACAATTTAGTTTCTGATCCCAGCAGGGCCGTCATAACTAGTCCTCATCATGGCAGGTGTTTCAGCTCTGCCAATCTCCTGTTCCCTACTTCCAACCTTGGAGCTTCCTACTTCACAGAGGAAAACAGGTTTTCAAGCAAAAATTCCTTCAACCTCTCTCCCCTGCATCTCTATATTTAGAGCATTATGGCATCCATCCTAACATACACTCTTTGCTCCTAAATGCCAGATAACTGTACAGAGAAGATCCTGCCTCCCAAAGAATCATTTTTGCTTTACATTATGTCTCTCCTTCCTTTCTCCACTAATTTCTTTTTCTCTACCCACATGGATATTCTATTCATGCCATACTTAAAAAGAGAAAAACTGCCATCCGCTAAAAATAAAGTTTTTTTTTCCCTCTTGTGCTTTTTGAACTATTTCCATCTCTCCTTTCTTTCCTTCAGTGACAAACATTCTAAAAAAGAGAGAGACAGAGATCTATTCTTATTCTGTGCACTTTTAATTCTCATTTCCTCTCAATCTATTACCAACTGGCTTTCACTCAAAGAACTCTTGCTAAGAACACCTACCTCCTAATTGTTAAATCCAAAAGTCTTTTTTTCAGTCCTCATTGTAAGAAAATCTTTAATACATTCAACACAATTGAGTGTACTTCTAATTGGTTTTTCTTTAGCCTCCAGAGAACTATTTCCTTCTGGTTTTCCTCCTACCTCTGACTATTCATTTTGTTTCTTTTGTAGGGGTCCTTATTTTACTCTGCCAACTTTAAAGAGTCTTAGCTAAAACTGAATCAAGAGCTGTGGAGGCTGCATCTAACACATAGACTGGATTGAAGCTGGAGAGTGTGTAACTGGTATAATTTAGTTTCATTTGCAAGGGGATAAGGCAACTAACCCCCTGTAACAGTGTTAAAGTTACTATTACAAGCATTCATTTGTCATTTAAGAAATTAGCATGGTGTACTGTCTTTCTGATTTTACATTCTCTTAGACGACTGGGTAGTTGTTAAATGAATAAACTAGAAAAGAAGATAATCTGATGCCAGAAGATAAAAATTCAAGATATCTACCACCTCCTAGCTGCATAATCCTGACTGGGTTTTGAACCTCATCTTCTTTCTGTGAATCATTCATTTCATTTCATTAGTCAGTTACCCAACAGCTGCTCAGCTAACATTTACTAAGTGCCTAGTATGTTCTAGGTACTATACTGGGTGCAAGAAATGGATATAAATCCCAACCCATCAATCCCCAGAACTTCTAGCTTCTAACAACAAGGAGCTCTGAGGCGAGGCCATGATACAGTATGACTAGGCCTGCAAGAGAGGGAATAAAGCAAAATAAAAGTCTGCATATTCTATCATAGGTAAACCAGAGAGCCAAGACCAGGAAGGACCCAGGCCTGAAACTTCAATTTTCCCTCAATAAACACAGAGAAGCTACAAACAGAATCCTCAAGCAAAATTAAGTAAAATAATATCAATTACAGAGACAAGCTGTTAATGATTCATCCAGGAAGCACAGCAAATGCCAAGATGCCACTGCACAAGGCAAAAGTTGAAAGACTCATCCATCAGTGTTATATGCCAAAGCAAACCCTCAAACGCTGGCTAATAAATCTAAATACATAATCTCAATAACTTCATAATATCAAAAGCCAAACACACATGTTCTCTCTCTGTTCCTTTCAAAAAAGTTAGCGATCACGTACTCCTATACTGATTCACCCCATGTATTTCCTTATTCCCGTATAAACAATAATATCCTCATATTATAGAGATTACTATAATGTCACATTTCTAAAAACTGGTCAATACAGACACACAATTGCACTGAGGTTTTTCCACACAACTTGACATGACTGGCATTTTCTAATAAAAATTTACACACATGAATTCCGATACTATATTGATTTGCACTAGGAGCAAAGATGTACAAGACAAAAAACATGTTATAACTTGAGCAAAAGTACTTTCCAGAGAGAAAAAACCAGAGCAAAATTACTTTCCAGAAAGAAACTGAGTAGGTGGTTCTCTATGATACTCAAATTCCAATTGTCAGCACACAATAAAAAAAAATTACCAAATACTTTTGGGGGGGGAGGGGGGATGGACCTGGTAATCTAAATGCTTTACTTTCTGAAAGACTGCATTTTGCTAATCTTTAGTTAGCATAACTAAAACACTGATAAAGACTTGAAAGTATTTCATTACACAGTAATTTTGCTTTTAAATGGGTCAATGAGAAGCACTGCATAGGCATACATACAGGTATGTGAAATAAAATACTAGCACAAATAGTTCTGATTCTGAGCCTATTTTCAATCACCTGCATTGGGCTAAGAATCAGAAGCATACTGGGTTTAAGTAATGAGGGTTGGAATCAATTTTTCTAGATTCAAATCTAGGCTTCAGCACTTATCAACTCTGTGATCTGTCTGGGCTTCAGCTGTATCATCTAAAACAGGAAATACTTACTCATAGGGTTTTTGTAAAGATTACAAAAATTAACATCAGTAAGTACTTAGAATAATGGCTGACAGTAAAAACCCCATGTAAGTGTTGTTTTAAAAAACAAAACAAAGGCACTTTACATATATCATCGACTTTAGTCTCTACCATAACCCTCTGTGTATAGCTGGGTATGATGAGTATGGTGAACAAACTTTAAGTAACTGAATTGACACACCTAGTTAGAAGCAAAGTCAAGATTCAAATACAGGTTGTACTGTCTCCAAACTCAGGCTCTTTCTATTTCAAGATGCCGCCAATAAAAAATAACGGGTAGTAATCTACTCTGCCACAAAATGACCTTTATGAGTACTTCCAATGCTGACTGGAGTACACATACACACTACACACATCTTTGAATCCACCCATCTACTTCCCTTCAATGCCACTACTCTAATCCAAGCCACCACTCTCTCTTAGCTCAACTACTGCCACAGCTTCCTAACTAAACTGCAGACACTGACCTTTGTTATTTCTTGGTTGGTTCACCAAAAAATAACAACACTGAAGCCCACCAATTAATAAGTCAAGAACACATAAACACAGCTTATAAAATACAAATAGGCAGAGAAAGAGCACCCAAATTTAGAGAAAACCTCCAACATGAAAGAAAAACAAAACAAAAATATTAGGAAGAAAAAGTTAATGTAGGAAGTAGAAACACAAAAATCTCAAAAATCTACAGTGGGGTCTAGTTCCAGCATGGCAGTATAGGTCCCGACAGTACAAGCCTCCCATTGATCCCAACTATAAACTTGGGACAACATACAAAACAACCCAACTGTCTGAACAATCTGAACATTTAAAAAAATAGGGATGTGGAGGGAAGTTAAAACTTGAGGAATGAACCTGCAGAAATTCCCCCCACCCCCCACCTTTCTTTTTGCAACTTGGCTCTGAGGCAGAACCACAGTTGTGGAAAAGCACCATCGCTTGAGCTACAAAAACCCAATAGAAATCCTGCTATTTCTTTTTTTTTTTTTTAAGATTTTATTTTTATTTACTTGACAGAGAGAGACACAGCGAGAGAGGGAACACAAGCGGGGAGTGGGGGAGGGAGAAGCAGGCCTCCCGCGGAGCAGGGAGCAAGACGCAAGAACCGATCCCAGGACCCTGGGATCATGACCTGAGCCAAAGGCAGATGCTCAATGACTGAGCCACCCAGGAGCCCCGAAATCCTGCTATTTCTAGCAAAGGAAACATGAAATGGAGCCCACCAGCCAGAAAGTGAGGAGAAATCACTAACTCTGGAATCATGCATTTGTAAGACTGACCCAAAATAGATTAGTAAAGGCCTAAGGAATTAATATATTTGAATATAATTCAAATGCACAGCACACAGAGTGTGAAACAGTACTTAAAATCTAAAGCTGAGTTTATTGCCTCTAAAACAAAACATCTATATTCTCCAGAGGAGCACAGCAAAACTCGGAAGATCCAGGATAAAATCCAAAATTACTAGAAATAAAAAATACTAGAAAATATAAATCATTCTCTGGGGAAAAGGCAATCAAGAGATGCCAATTCCAAGATGACTCAGATTATAGTTCCCATGCAGGGATTTTAAAAAGCAGCAATTATAACTATGTTCCAGGAAGTAAAGCAAAATTATCTTGAAATCAATGAAAATGACAGAGAAAGAATCTTAGGTAAACAGCAAACAAAGCAACAACAAAATTTTTGACTGAATTTTACCTCTAGGCATCTCTTCCTAGGAACCTACTAGAAAACATGTCCCACTAAAATAAGAGAGTAAACCAAAATCAGATTAAGACTAAGAACTCAAGAAACAGAGGATCCAACAAAGCAAAGTGTGGAAGAAAAAAGTCTCAGCAGGACAGCTCTATAGCAGGCCTAGAGAACAAACAGTACAGATGGAAACGGGAGGAGAAGGGCTCTAAGAACGTTCATCTTCAAAGAACAAAATAAAGGAACGAGTAATTTTTGACCACACAAAGAATACAGCTGAAAAGCAAATTTTGAAAAATCATCACAGTACATGCAAAGAATTAACATACAGAGAAAAAATAAAGAAATAAAAATTAGGCAACTCCATTAAAAATTCTAAGTTATAGAAATTACACCACCTGACTCAGTAGTGAACAGTATGTTCATGTCATAAAATGTAAACACTAATTACTGCTTTAGCCAAAAATTAGGTGCCTTTCATTTAATCCTCACAATAATTCTATGAAGTAGGTCCTATATCTGTACTATCCTTACTTTATCGATGAGGAAGCAATGGCATAGAGAGCTGAAGTAACTGGCCCAAGGTTACAGTGCTTTATTTAAGTGAGAAGCCAAAATCTGAACCCCAGAGGTGAGACTACAAAGGTCATGATATGGGAGGAGAAAGGGGGACATGTAAGAAAACAAGGTAGAGCTAACCTTTGAACAACATGGGTTTGAACTGTGCGGGTCCACTTACACATGGATTTGTTTCTGATACTGTACAGTACTATGACTGTATTTTCGGTATAGTTTTCTTTTCTCTAGCTTATTGTATTGTAAGAATACAGTATATGACACATATGCAAAATATGTGTTAATCAACTATTTATCAGTAAGGCTTCTAGTCAACAGTAGGCTAAATCTTGGGGGAGTCAAGTTATACTTGGATTTTGGACTGGCGAGGGGTGCGGGAAGCAGGCAGCACCCCTAAACCTCACATTGTCCAAGGGTCAACTGTAAGATTAATAAATCAACAAATAAATGAATATACATATATGTTAAAAACACAAGAGTTAAAGCAGCTAATGTTTTCTTTTGAGAAAGGCTAGGAAGACAAAAGGAGACTCATGTTTCTCATTTTATTTTAATATTAACATATTATATATAATATATAATACGTAACATTTTAACCTAACTGATATGTTTGCAAGTAATAAAATTTGTCCTCCAAGCTTTGCTGCATAACCTCGACCAGACCCTCCCTCAGTCAATCTTCTCTAAAATAAGCAGGTTGAAGAAAACGATCACTAAGTAACTTACACGCCTGGAAACAGTTTTCCTTCTTTCCACAGGTAGACCAAATAACCTAACCATAGTTAGCTATTTTGCAAATACAAGCCATCAGTCAGATGAGGAATTATGTAAAAGCAGCAGAATTCATCTAAATGACCCCTCAGACTATTCTAAAAAGAAAATATCTACCCTAACTACGGACATCAAGAATATCATTGTATAGGCTGGGCAATACATTGTTGTTGTTGTTTTAACGTAACTGCAAAACTGTTCACTTCATAAATAAAAGATAATACACCAGTAAACTCATGTATATACTTGAAACATTCAGAAAGATTTTCATCTATTTTTTCAGTAAGTATGTACTATGCACCTATGATTGGCCGAGAACTATTTTTTTTTTAAAGATTTTATTCATTTATTTTACAGAGAGAGACACAGTGAGAGAGGGAACACAAGCAGGGGCAGTGGGAAAGGGAGAAGTAGGCTTCCCGCGGAGCAAGGAGCCTGATGCGGGACTCGACCCCAGGGCCCTGGGATCATAACCTGAGCCGAAGGCAGACGCTTAACAGCTGAGCCACCCAGGTGCCCCTATGCTATATACTAATATAAACAAGAGAAATCTAAGCTCTACTTCCCACTGAGTTTACAAAATACATACCATGGAATAAGAACTATGATAGGGATAAGTGCAGGGCACCTGGGTGGCTCAGTTGGTTAACCATCTGCCTTCGGCTCAGGTCATGATCCCAGAGTCCCAGGGTCGAGTCCCATGTCAGGTTCCGTGCTCAGCAGAGAGTCTCCTTCTCCCTCTGCCTCTGCTCCCACTACCCCCCCTTCCCCCCGCTAGTGCTCTCCCTCTCTCTCTCTCTCAAATAAATATCTTTTTAAAAAATGATAGGGATCAGTGCACAGTGTTAAAGAACACACAGAACTTGGTAGTTAAAGGGGGAAATGAAGGGGGGAAAGCAAAGGGTGAAGGAAGATTTTCTGAGGAAAAGAACATCTAAACAGATCTGAATAAAGAATAGAAAATAATCCTGGAGGAAGGAGGGAGAAAAGGAAAAAGGGGAATAATTTGTTCAAATGCCAAAAGGCCAGAAAGCATGGTTTAGAGTGGTGGTTAGAGAGGGGCAAAGCAGGAGAACAAAAGTAATATAGTTCAAAATTTGGCTCCTGTGCAGGGCAATAACAAACCAAGCAGAGGGGAGGTAAGCAAGGGCTCATGCTGTTCTCTAAAGGTTACAAACAAAAACTTAAAAAGGGTCAAGATTTATTTCAAAACCTTCCTCTTTGGGGGAAATCACACAAAAAGTCACGTTGATAAATGAAAGCTCTCAGTGAGAACAAATGTTCTATAAAAACTGTCACTGCTGGACTTCTTCAATCCAACATCTGAAGTCTAGAAATCGTAAGCACCTCAAAATTAGTAAAGAGATAAAACCATCCAGTTTATTTCCTGATTCTCAAAGCCTATGCCTAACAGCACAATTTCTTCACACAACATAATGGGTAATTCTGGAGAAACATCATAGACAAACTAAACCACAGCACATTCCTAAACTTTGAAAATATTAAATTGTTCATGTTCAAACAAATCTTAAAAGCAAGTCAAACCTTTGAGATAATCTGATAGTAAATATTAGACCATTGCAGCATTTCCCAACTTGCATTTGGCATATCTTTAACAAGAATTTTATCCACACCTTAATTCCAGCTAAGTAATCAAACTGGAAGAAACCATAACAACATGGTTGTTAAAACACAGATATAGGATGATTTATACTCACATGCTAGGTAGGCTAGTCTTAATTACAAGGATCTTGTCAGTAAATTTACATTTAATAAATGTCAGTAGAATGTATTCCATAGTTATCTAAACTTAAGTCAAGCCTACATACATGAAAGACATAAAATTCTAAAATATTATTAATAGACATACAATGAGACAATGTTTTAGAATGTAAGTCTGACATTAAGGAAAGAATAAAAAGAAAATAGTCGCTAAGTAATCAATATAAAACAGATGAGAAAATCAAAGGAGTACCCACAACTCCACAATTAATGAAGATACTAATAAGCAGGGCCACAGCATATGGTTCACATGCTACTTACTAAACAACTCTAGGGGGAGCCAATCACACACACACATATATTTATATACAAACACACACACACAAAGAGCCAGCAATATACATTAAACTGGAGGGTAATACAGATACACACAACTACCACCATCACCATCACCACCACCAAGAGCCCAAGTCTTAGTAGCAATGAAAAAACAAATATAAAAACAATAAAATAAGCAAGATTTTGAGCGTACAAAATTGGTCTTGAGCTAGCAACATTCATTCATTCATTCATTTTTAACAAATACTCCCTAAATGCCTACCATATGCCAGGTACTGAAAGATATAGCAATGAACTAAACAAACAAAATCCCTGTTCTCATGAAGTTTACACCTGGGGTGAAGGGAGGAGGTAGGAATTAAATACACAAAATATTTAGAATATCAGTTGGTGATGAGTACTACAGAAAAAACTTTGAAAGTACTGTGAAAAGGGTATATAGTTATTTTAAATAAGATGGCCAAGAGGGCCTCAATGAGGGGATCACTCCAACAGAATGAAGATTCTACCAGACATGAGAAGTCTGTCTTTGCCATTCTCACAGAAAAAATTTATACTCTATTCCACTACCCATTCATCTCTACCCCAATTCTAGTGACAGACTAGGCGTTTGACTGATTACCAGGTAGAAGTAAATGATGCAAAACAACCTTACCACAGTCCTAAGGGTTTGTTTCTAGACTGCGTGAAATAAAAAATTTGTCAGAAGCATCTGGCAACAGGCCCAAGCTTCCGGACTGTTTGAGGTATATTACCATAACTATATCAGAGGTGGGCAAATTACAGCAAGCCAAATCTAGCCCACTGTTTTTGAGCCACATTAATCCGTTTACATAGTAAGTATGGATACTTCTGCACTACAACAGTAGATCTGAGAAGTTATGACACAGATCACATGGCCTGGGAAGCCTAAAATATTTACTATCTGGCCCTTTACAGAAGTTGGTCTAGATCATCAACACTACCATCACCATCATCACCACCACCACCACCACCCCCACAGTAAGACCACTTTCAGGGTCACCTTCATGAGCACATGACCAGTGTAGTCACTAGAACCCTGCCTCAGGAAGGCCCCATGCTTGGGGTTTAATGCTCTATGGTCACCATCTTAAAATTTTTAATAATTTTATCTCTGAATCTGAGTTTTATAAGTAAACCCCAATGAGACAATAGTGCATGTGCCAGGGCTCAGAAGAAGCCGTAAGAAGGGGTGCCTGGGTGGCTCAGATGGTTAAGCGTCTGCCTTCGGCTCAGGTCATGATCCCAGGGTCCTGGGATCAAGCCCCACATCGGGCTCCTGACTCAGCAGGGAGTCTGCTTCTCCCCTTCTCCCTCTCCTTCTGCCTCTCTCCCTGCTTATGCTCTCTCTCTGTCTCTATCTCTGTGTCTCAGATGAATAAATAAAATCTTAAAAAAAAAAAAGAAAAAGAAGCCATAAGAAGTCTGCCTCCCCAGGAAGGATTCTCAGTCAGTTGAACCCTCTGGCTCTGATTGACCTCCCCACGCTTGCCCCATAACTAGGGGTATAACAAGGCACCAGCCACCCCCATCCCAGGCTGGCATCACTGTGACACATTCACAGGCAAACCAGCAAGGTTTCCTCCTGTGGCTGATTCAGGTATGGAGCAAGTCCTGGCACGGAGGATGCAATCCCTTGGGAGTTGTCCATCTGCTGTGGGTTGAGACAGCAGACCTACAGGAAGGGGAGACTGGCTTCCTTGCCCCAGGCCAGGAACCCATATTTTCATTTGGCACTGGGACCTACAAATTATGTAGCTAGACTTCACTGCTTTCATAAAACAAAAATTATAAACCAAAGTTGTAAATGAAACTTCCATTCTTCTATCAAATTCATAAAATTTCTATGGTCTGTCCCATTTCACTCTGAGCCAACGCCCTTCTTCTTGCTCTAGCCACAAAATTTTCTTCATATTCTTACACCAACAAACTAATATTCACCATAAGCCACTATCACACTTGAAATACTCATCAACTAGAACAGTTCAATCAAGCCTCAGCCTGACTGTCACACCCTTCAGAATGGATGACGTTCTCTGATTATCCTGATTCCAGTCAACTGAGGGGTCAAACCAACTGGTGTGACATCTCCAAAGATGGTCACCACCAATTTCTTACCTGCATGTATATGCATGCCTCTCCTTCACTGAGATGGAGTTTATTTCCTCTCCCTTTGAACAGGGCTGAATCTATGACTGCTTTAAAATTTAGCACAGAGGGGAACTGAAATGATCCAGTCAACAGTACCAGTTGAGCTCCCAATCAACAGTCAGCATCAACTGCTAGCCAAGTGAATGAGTTATCTTGGACATTCCAACCCAATCAAGCCCCAAAACGGCTGCAGCCCCAGCTATCATCACATGGAGCAGAAGAACCTCTTTATTGATCAAAGCCAACCCACGGAATCATGAAACATAATAAAATGCTCGCATATGGAGTAGTTTGTTATAAAGCAACATAAAACAATAACAAAATCTGAATACCACATCCATCACAGCTAAGCCTATTATTTAACCTCTTTACATCTCATTTTTTCTCATCTGCAAAGTAAGGATCAGGATATTATCTATTTCACAGAAGTGGTCTAAGGATTAAATGTGCTCATGTGTAAAGCACTTGGCAGAGTTCTCAGCATATTCCTGACATAATGCAAAGTCATTATTGTTCTATTATTGCTATTTCAGTATTGATAAAATTTATTATTCATTCCACAACCTGCTTCATTTTTTTAAAAACTACCTAGTACTATCTGAAATTATGCTGACTTATTTATCTGCACCCCGTCCTCCACCAAAGTATGAGCCATACGACATTTGGCTATTGTCTTGTTCACCAGCACTAAAACAGAATTTGGTAGACAGAGATACTTCATGAATTATTATATATTGAATAAATGAGTTTCAGGACCTCTGTTTCATAGTTAACAATGATATCCAAGAACTGTTCCCATACCTTAAGCATAAATCTGACAAGAGGCACTCAAAACATAAAATAAGCATATCAACTATAATGTGGTATTTTCATGACATAATTCCAACACACTTGTTACTGCGCAAATCTTTTACTATTACTAGATCATGTACTACTTAAATATGCCTAAGCGATGGCCAGCATTTGATTCAGTATCAATTAGGTGTGCTCATGTAGTATATCATCTGTACTTTAATTTTTTTAAGCTTTTTAACTCCTGCACAGTTAACACACAGTGTTATATTACTTTCAGATGGTGTACAATATAGTGATTCAACAATTCTATACATTACTCCATGCTCATTATGATAAGTACACTCTTAATCCCCTTCACCTATTTCACCCACCCCCCCAACCACTTCCCTTCTGGTTAACTATCAGTTTGTTCTCTATAGTTAAGAATCAGCTTCTTGAGGGGCGCCTGGGTGGCTCAGTTAGTTAAGCGACTGCCTTCGGCTCAGGTCATGATCCTGGAGTCCCGGGATCGAGTCCCACATCGGGCTTCCTGCTCAGCAGGGAGTCTGCTTCTCCCTCTGACCCTCTTCCCTCTCGTGCTTTCTATATCTCATTCTCTCTCTCTCTCAAATAAATAAATAAAATCTTTAAAAAAAAAAAGAATCAGCTTCTTGATTTGTCTCGCTCTTTTTTCTTTTGTTTTGTTTCTTAAATTCCACATATGAGTGTCAAGTATTTATCTTTCTCTGACTTTTTTGGCTTAGCACTATATTCTCTAATTCCAACCATGTTATTACAAATAGTAATATTTCATTCTTTTTATGACTAATATTCCATTTTATATATACGTATGTATGTATGTGTATGTATACACACACACACCCCACATCTTCTATATCCATTTATCTATGGTTGGACACTTGAGCTGCTTCCATAATTTGGCCATTATAAATAATGCTACAATAAGCATAGGGATGCATGTATGTCTCTAAATTAGTGTTCTTGTATTTTGGGGGTAAATACCCAGTAGTGTAATTATTGAATTGTAGAGTAGTTCTATTTTTAACTTTCTGAGGAACCTCCATACTGTTTTCCACAGTGGCTGCACCCACCAACAGTGTACAAGGGTTCCTAATTCTCCACATCCCCGCCAACACTGTTCCTTGTTCATTTGTATAATTAAAAAAAAAAAAAAAAATGAGCTGCCCTCAATCAATCAAATCAGTGACACACTTACAGTTAATATCACTACAAGCACAGAAATAGCCAGAGAAACTTTAATATGAGCTCTGTTCAAAAACAAATTAACCAGGGGCACCTGGGTGGCTCAGTCGTTAAACGTCTGCCTTCAGCTCAGGTCATGATCCCGGGGTCCTGGGATCAAGCCCTGCATCAGGCTCCCTGCTCCGCGGGAGGCCTGCTTTTCCCTCTCCCACTCCCCCTACTTGTGTTCCCTTTCTTGCGATATCGCTCTCTGTCAAATAAATAAATAAAATCTTAAAAAAAAAAAACAAATTAACCCGGCAACACACAATAACATAATACTAGTCTTCAATCTGTGGAAACTTGGTATAATATAGATTTGAGTATGAATTTCCTCAATTACAGTTTTTATTTATAAGTTTCAAACCTATTCTAAAGTTGAGATAAAAATCATTCACAGGAACCCTGAGCGCTGAAGCACCTCCAAAATACACCAGGTCTAGAAGGTAGAAAGACACACAAAAACATAATTCATTATAACAAGTTCTCTAATACTGTGATTTTCAACTTTTCTCTGCCTTGATGCAGATGAGATACAAGTAACTCGCCCTCTCTCCCTCTTCCAAATATAGTTTTGTAGGAGTTTTTACATTTAAGAACAGGCAAACAAACCAGAGGGGTGTAGTACAGAATTGCAGATGAGAAATAAACATACATAAAATCAAAGAAGTAAGAAAGAATACATCATGGCTGAAGAAGTAATAATAATAAGTAGGTCCTGCTAGACAACAGCAGTTAGTGCATAAAAATTAAGAGGAGGAACTGCTAAGATATTGCACTGTACAGGTATGGAAAGGTCCATTCAGGGAACTTTTATTTTAAAAACAGAAATTTAGATTTCAAAATTCCAATAAGCCCACCAGAATGGCTAAAATTAAAAAAGACTGACAACACCAAGATTTGGCAAGTTGGTGGAGCAACCAAAATTTCATACATTGTTGGTAAAAGTGTAAAATGGTACAACTACTTGGTAAAAAGTCTGGTGGTTTCTTATAAAAGTAAACATACACCTATCCTATTACTAGTAATTCCACCCAAGAGAAATGAAAATATATGTTGATAAAAAGATTTGTACAGGGGCGCCTGCGTGGCTCAGTTGGTTAAATGGCTGCCTTCAGCTTAGGTCATGATCCCAGGGTCCTGGGATCAAGTCCCGCATCAAGCTCCCTGCTGAGGGAGCCTGCTTCTCCCTCTCCTTCTGCCTGCCACTCCCCCTGCTTGTACTCTCTCCTTCTGTCAAAATAAATAAAATCTTAAAAAAAAAAAAGATATTTAAAAAAAAAAAGATTTGTACAAAAATATTCCTACCAGCTTTATCCATAATAGCCAAAAACTGGAAACAACCCAAATGTCCATCAACAGAGCAATGGATGAATAAACTGTAGTGTATTCATTCAGTTTATACAATGAAATACTATTCGGCAATAAAAAGGATATACAAATTTATGCTCTACAAATATGACCCACACAGTGCAAAAGACACACTGAAGGATGGTCAGAAGAAGGAAGAAAGTAGTAAGTAGGATCTTACAACAGTCAATGTCATAGAAAGTATTAACATTTAAATAGTAAGTACAAAATGAGTTCACAAAGAGAAGTCAGAGAACAGTAGAAAGCTTCTTATCAGGAATAAGGAGTTTCAAGGAGAAAGTAAGTTCCCAGTGTCAATATAACAGAAATCCAGCAAGATGAACAAAGAAAAATACCTATTAGATTAAGCAATGAGCAACTCTGATGATGTAAAAGTGGTGTGGTAAGAATATACACCAGAAAAAGGATACTGATAAATTCAAAGGAAACAAACAAGTGAGGATCAAAGAAATAAAGGTAGGCCAAGAAGGAAAAAGCTAGAGAGCAACATAATATAAAAGGCTACCGTATTTCTTTAACATGAAAAGCAAAAGTAAATGACTACACCTAAAAATCCCCATCTATTATCTCATCCAGAACATGTACTATTGAGTAAGGCAGTCGTGGGCGTGACTGTCCCTGCATATTCCCGCTGAGTGTGAAAGTCTGCAAAACTTACCTACTTCCTGATACTGAGTAGATTCTTGTAATAAGTCACCTAGGCAATAAAGAAGGTCAAGGTTACCACAGCACATAACTATACTCCAAGGGAGAGGTGAACTACCTTGTTTGTTGCCTGCTACAATGTTTGCTGCTTGCTAAAAAAGTACTGGAGCCTTGGTCCTCAGTTCCTCCATTGTGACCCACTACATGCATCCATCTAGACTTATCACCTTCATGGGAACTGGGTACTAACGAAAACCTACACAAACATGCTGATGTTCACGCCACTTGCTGTGTTATGAGTAATAACGCTAGTGTTTCTGATCTGGCCATCTCCTGTTTTTTACTAGCAACAATTAAAAATTAATAAAACTAACTTATTAGCCTATAAACATGGTAAAATCAAATCTTAAGACTTTTCACAGTACTTGACATGAGCAACAAAGAACTAGTTGATATTCATGTTGCTATATAAAAAAGAGACACAAAAGTGGTCACAAACAAAAACTGAAATATATATAATACTTTATAGTTTGTATACCTTAAGTTATTCATAATATTATTTATCATGTAATGGCCTCGGTATTTTATCTTTTACATAAATTACAACATATAATTCTCATAATAATCCTTATGAGATAGGTACTAATATGATGAAACAGAGGCTTCAAATGTTAAGTAAATAAGTTAAGGGCCCACAAACTGTAACCAGCACAACCTAAATACAAGCCCAGATGCCTTTAAAATGTGTTTTTTTTTAAACCATCAATAATCAATCTCCTTCCCAGATGATTTACCAAAGACAACTCTAATTCTCCAGATATAAGACCAAAGTACCTAGACCTTTACAGTATGAATACTTCATTATGTTCACAGAAAAATTAACATTTTGGAAATGTTAATCTTAAAATTTTCTTCAAAATTCTGTGATCAAAATTTAGGAAGAGCTAGGTCAAACAAATCCAAACCATTGTCTCTACTGCAGAATTTCTCATGGTTTTAATATGCAAATATATGTTTTAACATGCTAATGTAAGCCATAAATCTTCTAAGATAATCTATTATCAGCATTCTGGAAAAGAGTTTGGGAAACTACTGCTACAATCAACAATGCCAACTTTACTGATATACAGAATTATCTTTGAACCCATAATAGTCAGCTTGGTTCAGGTACATAATCCTTTAAAAGAGAGAACATCAAAGTTAGAATGTGGCCTAACAGCTTCAAGCCAAATCAACTACTACATAGTTTGGCAACATTGCTCATTTTTTACCAAGCAAGACTTAATTCCCCATAACACAAGGAAATTATATAGCATACCTAGCTTTTTCTGAAATTAGAAGGGTAATAATTAAGGCTTTTGGTAGCTCTACATTGTTTTACCTAACAAAATTCAGACCCCCTATAACAAGGGAAGGGAAGAAAAGACCACAGAAAAACCAGTTTCCACATAAAACCTGTGCATTGGTTAATGGTAGTGAGTCATCCTGGTGGGCCTGCGCATCACCGCCAGCTTTCCAATATGGAAAAGCTAAACTGTAACTCTTATCACCAAGTGATAAATTATCATCACATACTATTTCACCCCTAAGTATATCTGCCCGTCTCCTACTTAGTCATCTCTTAACATTCAACAACTGAAATTGTTTACTGCTCAGTGATCTACTAATCATTCCAGAGTTTTCAAAAACTCTGAGCTAGAGACAGCCACGCAGCAGTTGTGTTCATCGTATAAACAAACCAGAGCTGCAGATTTGTCCCGGGCCAAATAGTCTAGGAGACACCAATTCAGCTGCTTCTTTGGAATAACTAGATAGAGTTATTTACCAGGCCACTCTCAACAAAACCAAGAGTTATACTAGACAAAGGAAATAATTATGTAATTACAAAGCAACAGGAATTAACATCCAAATTTAAACTACACTAAGACTCTCAAACACTTGCCCTACAAAGAAAACCCATTAATATCATACCTACTTAAGGTGAACAGTAACTTTATTTTTTTATATAGAAAGCTGGAATTAATGGATTTTATTTTTTTAATTTTTATTTTTTGTTGTTATGTTAGTCACCATACAGTACATCATTAGTTTTTGATGTAGTGTTCCATGATTCATTGTTTGTGTATAACACCCAGTGCTCCATGCAGAACGTGCCCTCCTTAATACCCATCACCAGGCTAACCCATCCCCCCACCCAAGAGTAACTTTAAAAGAACAAATTTTTGCCCTCTGCTCTGAAGGAATGCTTCCACCCAATCAAAGTCTATTTCAAAGTCTACGTAGGACATATCTCCAGTTGAGGGGGAAAAAATGAAATAAAATATGATATGTCCACTTATTGTGAAGAAAGTTGTAGAGAAAAGGAAAAAAATCTTAAAACTAGGAGAGTAAATTTCAAAATATTGGTGTTAGGAATTTTTTTTTTTAGTAATAATTAAGTCAAGTCTTAACTAGTCATAACTACTGAAAGTGAATATGACAATATAACAAATTATTTTAAGGCACAGCTACATCAATTAAAAATGTTTTGAGTAGTGACTTGTGTATGAGAACATGGTTGATTCTGATGTAAGCAAAATCCCCACAGACAAAGAATTCAAATCAGTTAATGCCATTAAGGAAACAAAGAGGATCAAGAAAAGAAAAGAGATTAGAAAAAAACCACGGGAAATAGTACTCAATATTAACCTACTGAATTTTATTTTAGCTAACATCTGCAAAAATAAAAAATAAACTACCAAAAGTGTGTACACTGACCACTTGAAAAATGCCTTCCATACTGACAGCAGTATTTTCCAAACCATTCTGAAAATACGGACAAATTTTCACAAAATTCAACACAGATCATTTGACGATTTACAGAATGTAAAGCAGATGAAATGAAACCATCATGAGCTTTTACCTTAGAAAAATGCAAAATTGCATACATTGGGATTTCATCTTTCAGTAGCCTTCATATTTGTCAAAATGCAATTATTAAATTCTTAGTTCATAATTAAGGCTCACATGTGCAAATACATATTTGTTCTATTATATCTACATTTGTAAAATTTCACAAACAGTACTATTAATTGCACCATCAATGCTACATATTAACGTTTTCCTCCTCTCCCTTAGTAAAAAGGTTTAACTTATTACCATCTGAAAGTTTATATTGTAACTCGCTACCTAGTTACAACAGAAGAGTCAACTATTGCCGAGACCCTTCTTTAAAGAGTGTTTACAATAGAAGGCCCCAATGCCAGGACCATAATTAATACTAGAGGAAAAACTACGTTGGAAAAATTGACACTGAAAAATAGAGAGGGACACTTTTCAGTCATTTTAACATACAAAGGCTTATGTGGTTGAACTGGAAAACCCTGTATTTAATGAAAAATAATTCTTCAAACAAGATTTGCGTTTTTTTCTAGTAAAACTTCTATATCCTCTCCTATCCCTCCCCCCAAAAAAGTCGGAATTGGAAAAAATAGTCACTTTTAATACTAACAATGGAAAAGGACAAAATGACAAGGTTAACTAGAGCTGAGACACAAGATCAGCACCGCTATTCTCTATAGTTACACAATTTTTCAACCCACATTTTTCACCGAATCCACATCCCACCCTACATCGTGCTTACATCTCCTCCCCCCACCAACCCGCTCCATTTATGACGGCGATCATCTTCCTAGCAGGTATGTGAACTCAACACCATTTCCAGCAAACAATCCACTGTAAAGGTCTCAGAAGTGACTGGGTCAGGGAATTAGGAAATGATCGAGAAAGTGAGAAGTAAAACAAATATAAGTTTTAGGAAAGGGAGGACGGAGGGCGTCCTACAGCGGGGTATAGGGTGCGGGTGAGGGGCGGGGAGGTAGGAGGAGCCCTGGGTCGAGAGCAAACGGTCTCGAATCAGTGGCAAGCTCCACAAGGAGAGGTGTAAAGGAAAAAAATAAATTACGCAGTTTTTAGCCCGAAGAAGGGGACTCCCTGGTCAACGGCGGGAGACGGCCCGCTCAGGAGGCCGGGGCGGGGGCGCAGGAACTCACCACCTGGTAGCGGCCAGTCCCCGGCTGGTGGTGATCCATCCTGCCCGGCTCGGTATCCGGCTTCCGAGCGGGCGAGTCGTCTCGGTTCTCGACCCCCTCGTCCACCCCCGTCGCCGACGTCGTCGCCGCAGCGCCCCTTCCGCCTCTGTTTCTGCCGCCGCGGTCGCCCGGCCGGGCCGCTTCACTTCCTGTCGCTCCCGCAGCAGCCGCGGAATCCTCCGCGTCGGCCACCGCGCAGTGAAGCCCCAGAACGACGCGCGCGCTACTGAGCATGCTCGGAATGGTTGCGCATGCTCGTTGGGTCCTCAGGCGTCCCATTCGCGTCGCAAGCAGGGGAGGTTGGGCTGGGTGGGAGGAGATGGAAAAGTAAGACAAGTCCGGGGAACTGTCTAGGTTGTTGGGAGTGGGCGGTGGCAAAGGGAACGGAAAAAAAATATCACCGTCCTTGATAGGTCTTTTCTATTGGACGGGTTTCGCGCAAGCACAGGCGGGTACACAGTCACACCACGCAGAAACCAGAGTGGAGGGGAAAGAGAACGCATACCTAGAACACCTGAGGTCGGGTCACCACCCATTTACCCAACACGTCCTCTTATTACTCACCCAGCATAGGACAATGCAGGGAGATCCGTCTCTAGGACGTTCCTGTAACGCGCATTCAAAATCATTAGTGAGGTAAGGGATATCTTTTTAAATATTGTTTTGACCCCCTCTTGGTAGTATGAGATTTAAGAATCTAACAGGGACTCTTCAACCATACTCTTAATATCTCGCCAAGGAAGGAGGCCTCTGGAGAGCCCTAGGTTACTGGAAGGATACAAGAATATAATGAAATAAGATAGGACTGTTTTGTCATCCTACTCAAATAATTCCGAAGGATTTAACAATAAATTTGTGTACTATTTAAGTGTCTGGGTAACCACACGTTACCTACTATGTGTGAGTATCTCCCAAAGGCCACAAAGCATGTTTTTCTAGGGAGTAGAAGAGTATGATGGGACAAAATAAAGTACCTTTTAACCCAAAGACCTGCTTTCTATGCCCTGAAAACTATGATCCCACATAATCTGGCCCAGCTATCTCTTTTACTTTACTTCCTTCCTGAATCTCCAAAGGACATTCCTGGAATGAAAAAGGCCACTGAATGAGCCTGATCAGCTAGTTAAAATAGCAAAAATACAATAAAGACAGAAACTCATTGAGAGATCATCACCAAAAAAATTTAAACCTTCTTGACAATTTTATTCAAAGCATTGACTAGTTCTTCCTAGTTTTACCATCCTGAAACATCTAGTGGTAGAGAGCATGAATAGGCTAACAATAAAAAGAGACAATAATATCATACTTAAATGTCTTTAAACTTGTTTTCTTTTGATCTAAGTTCATATATTTTAGATTCGAAGACGATGAAATAGAACATTTTCTTGTATTATTGTACAAGAGGTCACCCTCACAATTTCACCCCAAATGGTATCATCTTTCATAGTCAAAACAACAGTATCAGCAAAATGAAATTAGATTCCTACATCACTTATGACCTATACTGCTCCTTTAGAACTTAATTTTATATGTGCTTGTGTTTTCGTTAACCATTTATATGTCCATTTGTTGTTTCTCAAATACACTACTGCTCAGGGCAGAGGCCATTTTTTACACTTAACACACCCGGATCAGTACTGAGAACATAATGGTAAAAGCTTAAAGACCTGACCAAAAGTAGACATCCTGAATCCTGTTAGGGTGACGGATTCTTTCAATTTTACCCTCCTCCCAAGTTCTGTGAACATTTTGCTAATCTAGAGAGCAAATGACAAAATTCAATGGGAGAGCACTTTTTCAGTGAAGAAGAGGAAGAGAAAGAGGGGAAGGAAGTAAAATAATAACTAATGGATATTGAATCCTCCCCAAGCTGGGGGCTGCATATGTTACATCATTTTATCCTCACAATATCTCCTTGCTGTAGGCATATGACTATAATCCCTGTTTAACAAATCAGTAAGTAAGGCATCAAGAGGTTCAGGAACTTGTCCAAAGCCAAATCACTAGCAAATGGTCACAGACTCCAGAGTCTCCTCTATATTAAGCACAATGCTATAATATACCCTAAAAAAAAAAAAAATGCATCACAAAGAGCCAATCTGACTTCGTTAAGTCTACCTTCTTGATCTATATGAAATAAATGATTTTTTCTCATTATCCCCAAAAGAGCCACACTGAGCTCCTTTTGCCCATTTTACAACTAAGCCAGTGTGACCTGTAGTAGCCCATCACAAGGGAGGCCCTGAGTTGTCCCACTAAGAGCAATGTATTTTGGGTGAAATGGGAATAACAATATTCTTATCCTTTTAGAGGCCTTAAGCAACATCCAATATATTCAACCCCTAAACTTACTGGAAGTGGTGACAACTCTAGTTACCTAAGAAGTTGGTGGTAGTGTACCTCTAGAAACTAGTTCAAGTGCAATTTTAGAATTTTAATGCATTTCACTAACACCTCTTGTTCTGGCCTAGTCAATTTTCATCTCCAAATATACAGCCACCCATAATTTCACGAGTGCCACGTTGCAGTACTGGGGCAGACATGGCGATAAACTGCCAGGATTCCCCATCCAGAAAACACTCTGACCAGGTGCAAGGAGTGTGATTAACCAACAACCTCCAGCTGTTAGCTGTGTCGGGGTTTCCTTGAGTTTTCAACCTGAGGTCGTGTTATTTTCAGCGTGGCATCTGGTCATTGACTGGTGGTGGTACAGGTTAAGCCACTTTTGCCTGACACTGACCCTTTTAAGGGGCAATCTTTGCTTCATAACTCCCTGCTAAACTCGTTAGCTCTGCAGTATGTTGTAATGAGTCTCCCTGCCCGATCTTTTTTCCTTTCACAGATGTTAACTCCCTAATAAATCTCTTGCACTCATAAATTCATAGCAGCATCTGCTTCCTGGAGAACCCAAACTAGACAAGTGCCAAAATGTAAAGTGATAAAACATTGTTCATATCAAAATTGTGTGAAATGACTACAAAGGTCCTTTCACATAATTGATGTTTCACCTCCAGAATCACCCCCAGTACCCTCCATTGTTCCCATTTTCTCATGTGGACATAATGTCTTCCCACTCAGAATGACTTGGATGTTCTGTAAAGTGATGCTATTGAGTCCCCTTTTCCTGGGACATACTTCCCACTGGAATCCCTCCTACCTTCCCAAAAGCAGAGTCATTCCCGCCAGAGGTAAACTGCTTTCTTATCATCCTCCATTGTCTCCTCTCAGCTCAAATCGGGTATGCTAAGCTACATATACATGTGCCAAGATTGTTTGTTGATATTCCCACCAATTAAAGAGCAGTGGACAGACATGCCATTGCCTGCAGATGGCTTTCTACACAGGCCTAAATCACAGGTAGGCAAATGCTCCAAATTTTCCTTAATTCTTCAGTGATTTTTTAGTGCTTTATCACTTCCCCTACAACATAGAACATACAACATACAACATGCAACATAGAACTACTCCTCAAGTAGCTGCTGATGGTTAGTGTGACCATAGATCCTAATAGTTAATTGTATTTGGAATATGTATGACTTTGCATATTTATCTAGAGAATGATTTAAAAGAGGTAAAATTGCATTCTCTGAAGATTTCCATCTCTACCTAATAAAAATTCACTAGCCATTATTTTCTGTACACTAAATTCTAAACTAGGTTTTAGAAAATACAAGAAATTATTGTCACTTTGGTAAATGAAAATAAGCATAATTATTACTCCAACGTTTTATCTCTGTTACCATGTATATGGATCTTTTAAGCAGTTTGGAGGCTGGGACCTCAATTTAGCTTCACATAGTGTTCCTTATTTAACTGTTTCTGAAATTCCTGTCATCTGTTCAGCTCTGTAATTTTAGAAAGAAAATCTAAGTGAGCAATTTGACAATCAGGTATCTACTTCCTTTCTTCTCTTTATTCTCATACACTATGTTGGAAGAACCTAAAATACAGCTAATGTTTTTTATCAGTCAGGGTTCAACCTAAGAAAAGGAACCAGTAGAAGATATATATTAAGAGATTTGTTGCAAGGAATTGACTTACACTGTTGTGAGGACTGGTTAAGCCTTCAAAATCCATAGTACAGGCCACTGGAACTCTAGAAGAGTTCTAGAAGCTGCTGTCTTCTTCAGGAAGGCCCAGTTCTGTTCTTGACTCCTCAACAGATTAAATCAAGTCCACCCAGATTATACAAGATAATCTCCTTTACTTAAAGTCAACTGATTTGTACTTTGATCATAATATCTACAAGATACCTTCACAGCAACGCCTAGATTA
The DNA here is from genome assembly GCF_037043125.1 of Eumetopias jubatus. Classification (NCBI taxonomy): domain Eukaryota; kingdom Metazoa; phylum Chordata; class Mammalia; order Carnivora; family Otariidae; genus Eumetopias; species Eumetopias jubatus. The sequence goes on along the minus strand of NW_028274809.1, from coordinate 166,145,095 downwards.
GTATTTGAGTGAGTAATTGGAGCTATAGCTTAACCAAGTTAACACAGAAAACTGAATATCACATGTTTATTTAAGTACTATAAGTTGGGGGCACCTGGGTGGCTCAGTCGTTAAGTGTCTGCCTTAGGCTCAGGTCATGGTCCTAGGATCCTGGGATCGAGCCTGGCATCAGGCTCCCTGCTCTGCAGGAAGCCTTCTTCTCCCTCTCCCACTCCCTCTGCTTGTGTTCCCTCTCGCTGTGTCTCTCTCTGTCAAATAAATAAAATCTTTAAATAAATAAATAAATAAATACTACAAGCTGAAGGGAAATCGGACAGGGAGACGAACCAAGAGAGACTATGGACTCTGAGAAACAAACTGAGGGTGCTGGGGCGGGGGTTAGCCCGGTGATGGGTATTAAAGAGGGCACGTATTGAATGGAGCACTGGGTGTTATACGCAAACGATGAATCATGGAACACTACATCAAAAACTAATGATGTAATGTACGGGGATTAACATAATAAAATAAAATTTAAAAAAATAAATACTGTAAGCTGAAATTATCTCTATACAATAAAGGATAGAGAGAGAGAGAGAGACCAAAGAGAGAAAAGTTCCAGAGAGTTAGCTTAGAGATTAAAATAAATTTCCATATTAAGTATTTCCTATCAGCCTTATTTTATATATGTACTATTATATTTGGAGGAGTTTCTCAGAGTCCATAGTCTTTCATGGTTCATCTCCCTGTCCGATTTCCCTTCAGCTTGTAGCAATTAGAAAATATCTGAATTCTAATAAGCTGTCCTAACACTATTTTTATTTAGCACTTTCATTTTTTGTTTAGTCATGAGCAACAAATATGAGCAAATCAACAGCCATTTTGCCTTAGGGATTACTTATTTCAAATTGGGCTAAGTCATAAGTTATTAAAATGTTCTTTGCTTTACCTTGAGTACAGAAGGCTGTTCTTTGACCATATTAAAGCAGGACTTTATGTGGGGTTTTTTTGTCTCCTGTTTTCTCTGCAAGCCTGATCATCGCTTTCATCATAGAAGAGCAAGGCAGGCCCTGAGTATATTGCCTATTATGACAGGTTTCTCTTGACTAACTAATGCAAGATCATTGTGTAAGAAGACAAATACTATTTGTGTGTGCATGTGGGTGTGGGTGTGTGTATAAAATACTAGGAGAGAAAAATGTCTTCTATATATCCAGGTATTCTTAACAGGTTAAACATTGCCTGCTCTCTTTCTTCCATAACAGGAACTAGGCCTCATTTGTTAAATCGTATGAATGCTCCTTCACAATTAACAACATAGTACAACATTAGCAGTAAGGTTTCCATATGATAAAGTTGCCTGGTTTCAGTAGTGAGGATAAAGGGCATTCAAGATCTGAAGGGAGAAAATGGTGATAGGATTCAGACGGAGTGACTCACAAGATGCTGCCTTTCCAGAACAAGAAAAAATTCATACACATTTCCTGACCTTAAGGGGAAAATAGGGGGAAAAAAAAAAACTGAATGGCCTGACAGAGCCAAAGTAAGCCAAGATAATGAAAAAGGGGAGTTCCTTTTGTATCTGCTAGATATTATAGAAAAAATAAACTATACTATCCTACTTTACCTGTCAATAATGTGTAAAGTTCCCACGAAATGTCCATAAGTTCTGCTTATGAAGAATGATCACTGAGAAATCTGGCATGATTTCCACAATAAAGGTAAAGACATCAAGCTCAAATCTTCTTTATCCAGTATTTTAGTCTGTTTGGACTGCTATAACAAAATACCATAGATTGAGTGGCTTATAAACAGAAATTTATTTCTCGGGGTGCCTGGGTGGCTCAGTTGGTTAGGCGTCTGCCTTCAGCTTGGGTCATGATCTCAGAGTCCTGAGATCAAGCCCCACATTGGGCTCTCTGCTCAGCGGGGAGTCTGCTTCTCCCTCTGCCTTTCCCCTTGGCTTGTGCTCTCTCACACGCGCACTCTCTCTCTCTCAAATAAAATAAAATCTTAAAAAAAAGAAAGAAAGAAATTTATTTCTCACAGCTCTCAAGCCTAGAAGGCCAAAATCAGGATGCTGGCATGGTTGGGTTCTAGTGAGGGCCCCCTTTCAGGTTTCAGACTGCCAGCTTCTCACTGGATTCCAGCTTCTCACGTGGCAGAAGGGGCCCTGAGGGCTCTATCCAGGGACTCTTTTATAATGCATTAATCCCATGCCTCTGGACCTAATCACCTCCCTAATCCACCACCTAACACCATCAAATTGGGCATTAGATTTTCAGTATTTGAGTTTGTGGGGAAGGGGAACACAAACATTCAGATCATAGCATTCAGGTACTGACATTTAAAAACAAAAGCATAAAGTTATAAAAACACATGTGGACATATAAATATAGCACATAAAGTAGAAAATAAAATTGAATATTTTTGGTTTGAAGGAACAGATGATTTGGCTCACTCACAGGCAGGCCACTGCAATTTCCTTAGAACCCAAATGTCTGGAAAAGAGAAAAATGTGTGTTTTCAGGGATTCATAAAACTTTAGCATTTCAGGGGAACTTCCTAGTCACCTTTCCCCAAACCTTCATTTTGGATATATGGAAACTGAGGCTCAGAGAGGTAAATGCAGCCTTGAAGTGAATATCTGTGAAACTACCACCCCACTTCCAGCTTGGTTCAAATGTGGTAATTCATAAGACAATAAAAAATACTCCATTGACTGTTCCTACCACATCCAACAAGAAACAGCCCTCTGAAGCAGTACTAGTAAAAATAAATATAGAACTTCAACACATCATGAACTCAACATGTCAACATTTCTTTTGGAAGAAATATTATATTCAAACGCATTGCCACCAAACAGAAGAAATTCTAAGATCGTTGCTAATTCTCTCAGGGGTTGCTGCTTCGGAAAAAGTAAAACAACTACTTTTGTTTGTTTTTTAAAATTTTTTATCTTATAAACATATATTAAATATTGTTTTCTCTCTTGTGTTTTTTTCCTTCTTATTTTTCTTTTCAAACCCTTGTGTTGAGGGCTGACTTTCAATAGATTGCAACGAGGGAGCTGCTTTGCTAAGTACAAAACCCCGACCCTGAAGCAGGTCGTCTAAAAATTGGTTTAGCACTAGGTTCCCTATGAATGTTTACTTTCTAAAATGCAATAAATGAGCCTTACCAAAAGATAATCCTTGAAAATACAATAGATACCTGACATTAGTTATATACATGCAAGCTTAAAAACCAAACAATCCCAACCCCATACATGCATGTCTATTCAGATAAGATTGGGATATAATATGACCTAACCACATAAAGTAAACAGAATGCCGGCTCTCAGCACAACCCTTTGACCATGATTCCTGGAAACAAGACAGTTGCACATACATACAATAGTTACATATAACAATTTACATTTACATTAATATTAAAAATTTGGTTCCTCGGTGACACTAGCCAAAAGTGTGTAGGGGCTATTGTGTTGGACAGAGCAAATAAAGAACATTTGCATCATCACAGAACGTTCCATTGGCCATCATTGCTCAAGCAAAGATTCTCTTACTATTCACCTTAAATTATCCTCCTTCTCTGACTTCCTGGATTATCCACATAATTTTGTAACAGCTTTGGTCCCAACTCTGCATATCTTAGCAATGTGGATCCTGAGCAAGTCATTTAACCTGCTGAGCTGGTTTGCTCATCTTAAAATATCAGAATACTAATTCTTTCCCTATCTGTCTCAGTGGTTGTTGTGAAGTTCAAATGAAATGTAACCATACAAATATAAAGTAAAATTAATCCTGGAGGTTCTTTTCCATTCTAGTCACTGCAGAAAAAAAGTGATGTTTAACACCTTGTATAGTTAAAATGTGGCATAAATATAATTTAGAGATGACGGAGATTAGCTCAAAGAACCCAGAAGCTGGTTAGGCCTCCTAACTTGGCCACATCATATTTTTCCTAGGCTAAGTGTCTGGGATTATATTCTGCATGAGTCATTGTAAAATAAATAAAAGACTCCAATGTGTGTAACCATAGAAAATACGTCAGTTGTTTATCTAGAAGTAAAACTATTCCATAGTATATTTGTCAATCATTATAATTATGGTAATGATAGCTAACATTTATTAAATGCTGCCAGCCATTTTGCTAAGTGCATCCTATATATTATCTCCCTATATTTCACAACATATGGAATAAGTACTATTGTTACTGCCATTTTATATATCAGAAAACTGATACCTAGAGTCTTAAGAAATTTACCAAAGGTCACAAACAATTGAGGAAAAAAGGGATCTTCTGGGGGTTTTTTTTTCCACTTTAACAACTTTTTATTGAAATAACATACTTTAGTAAGTATGCAATTCATAAGTGTACAGCTCAAAGATTTTTCATAAACCGAACAAATCCATGCCACCAGCACCCATATTAAGAAACAGAATATTGGGCGCCTGGGTGGCTCAGTTGGTTAAGCGACTGCCTTCGGCTCAGGTCACGATCCCGGAGTCCCGGGATCGAGTCCCACATCGGGCTCCCTGCTCAGCAGGGAGTCTGCTTCTCCCTCTGACCCTCTTCCCTCTCGTGCTCTCTCTCTCTCATTCTCTCTCTCTCAAATAAATAAATAAAATCTTTAAAAAAAAAAAAAGAAACAATATTTCCGGGACACCTGGGTGGCTCAGTCAGTTAAGCATCTGCCTTCAGCTCGGGTCATGATCCCAGGGTGCTGGGATTGAGCCCCGCATCAGGCTCCCTGCTCAGCGGGGAGCCTGCTTCTCCCTCTGCCTGCTGCTCCCCCTGCTTGTGCCCCCTCTGTCTTTCTGACACATGAATTAAATAAAAACCTTTAAAATTAAAAATTAAAAAAAAGAAATAGAATATTTCCAGAACCTCAGAAAAACCCTTGGCCCAATTCCTGTCTCTTCTCCCATACAAAGAGTAACTACAATCCTGACTTTAAACACCATAAATTAGTTTTAGCTAATTTATACTTTTGACTTTATATACATGGAATCATACTATACGTACTCTTTAGAGTCTGATTTTTTTGCTTAACTTTATACTTGTAAGACTTATTCATATAGCTGCGTGTAGTTGTAGCTAATTCATTTTTGTTGCTGTATAGTACTCCAATGCAGGAATATACCCTACTTTACTTACCTGTTTTACTGAATAAATACAGCTGATTGACATTTGGATTGTTTCTAATTTGGGGCTTGTATGAGTTTCCTAGAGCTGCAACACAAAGTATCACAAAGTGAGTGGCTTGAGCAACAGAAATTTATTATCTCATGTTCTGGAGGATAGAAGTCTGAGACCAAGAGTCAGCAGGGTCGGTTCCTTTGGAGGGATGTGAGGAAGAACCTGTTCATGCCTCTCCCTTAGCTACTGGTGGTTGTCTGGCAGTCTTCGGGATTCCTTGCCTTGTAGAAGCATTACTCGCCTCTCAGCCTTCATCGTTACGTAGCATTCTCCTCCTATGTGTGTGTCCAAAATTTCCCCTTCAAAAGGTCATTGGTCAGATTAGGGCTACACCCTAATATGACCTCACTTTAATAACATCTGCAATGACCCTATTTCCAAATAAGGCCACAGTCTGAGATACTAGGGGTTAGGACCTTAATATATAAATTGGGAGGAGGGGAGGCATAATTTAACCCATAACAAGGCTATTAGGACCACTCTTAAGAATATTCTTATACATGTTTGGTTGAATATATGTACTTACTTCTGATGAGTATATTCTTTTATTTTATTTTTTTAAAGATTTTTATTTATTTTTTAGAGAGAGAGAGAATGGTAGAGAGAGAGCATGAGAGGGAAGAAGGTCAGGGGGAGAGGCAGACTCCCCGCCGAGCAGGGAGCCTGATGCGGGACTCCATCCTGGGACTCCAGGATCATGACCTGAGCCGAAGGCAGTAGCCTAACCAACTGAGCCACCCAGGCACCCCGATGAGTATATTCTTATAAGTGGATATGGTAGATTTTAGAGTGAATATATATATATATATTCAGCTTGAGCAGGTAACTGCCAGTTTTCCAAAACAGTTATACCAATTTTCCCTCCTCTCATCCTTCTCATCAGCGTATGAGAATTCCAGTTGAGCCACAGCCTCACAAACATTTTGTATTGTGTCTTTTTTATTTAAGCCATTATGATGGGAATGTAGTTGTATCTCATTGTGATTTCTTTTTTATAGATTTTTTTTAAGATTTTATTTATTTGACAGAGAGAGACATAGTGAGAGAGGGAACACAAGCAGGGGGAGTGGGAGAGGGAGAAGCAGGCTTCCGGCTGAGCAGGGAGCCCAATGCGGGGCTCGATCCCAGGACCCTGGGATCATGACCTGAGCTGAAGGCAGATGCTTAACGACTGAGCCACCCAGGTGCCCCATCATTGTGATTTCAATTTGGATTTCTCTAATGATTAATAAAGTTGAACTTCTTTTTATATCTTTATTGACCATCTGGAGATCATTTCACTAATCACTTGCTTATTTTTCAGTTGAATTACCTGCATTTGTCTTGGCTTTGCAATAACTCATTATTTTTCCAGAAATAATGGGTCTTTTATATATATCCCTTTTCACTCAGAGTTAGGAACTTGGCTTCGGGCAAGTGGACAGATGTCGGTGATTTGCTTCACTTTCTGCATGCTTCCCCTATGCATGTGTTTAAAATGCTAAAGATAGAAGGTGAAAAAAATCATACCCTAAAATAGGGACAAGAGGAAAAAATTGGTGCAAAACTATCCATCAGCATCTGGTCTATTGAATTTTTTTTTTTTAATCTGACCTTTAGTTTCAGAGAATGAGAGTGTGCATGTTTGTCTTTGTATCAGACTCTATCTTTCTGTCCTTTTTAACATTCCTTTCAAAAGGCTTTAGCCACTTGGCTGGCCCACTTCTCTTTTTCACAGTTTCTCCTCTGGGCTTACTACCCCTGCCTTCAAGCTCTGGCTGCAGAGAAAGATAGGCTGTATGTGTCTGCTTTCAGTGCCTAATACGGAACCTTGCATAAAGTAGGCCCTCATGATTGATTTGTTGACTACAACTGATTGAAGCCTCCACTTGATTGCTATGCAATGGATGCATAGTAGTACCCGTTCATAGAATGTTGTCTTGTTTTTTAAGAATTTTTAATATCAACAAAAAATATTCCAAGAGGTAACCAAAAATGCCATACTTTGTAAATGAGGTTTAGGAAGTCTCTAATATTTCTCCATGAAAATTTCCCTGATTTATCCTAAATGTAAAAAGAGCTAGGTCTGACAACTTAAATGGCATCTCACTAATGATCTCCTTCCCACTTTCATTTATTATTACAGATAGAGTCTCATGATTCTCAACCTTGTATTGGCTCTATAATGGGCTATAGGCCCACTGAAGAGTTTTCATAAGTTATTTTTTATTATGGTAAATGTACATAACATAAAATTTACCATTTTAACTATTTTTAAGGGTACAGTTTATTGGCACTAATACTTTTGCATCGTTGTGCAACCATCACTACTATTCATGTCCAGAACTTTTCCATCATCCCAAACTGAAACTCTGCACCCATGAAATTCTAACTCCCCACTCCCCTCTCCTCCTAGCTCCTAGCAACCACTACTCTATACTCTGTCACTATGTGTGACTATTTTAAGTACCTCATATAAGTAGAATCATATAATATTCATCCTTTTGTGTCTGGCTTATTTCACTTAGCATAATGTCCTCAGGTGTATCTGTGTTGTAGAATGTATCAGAAGTTCATTCCTTCTTTAAAGACTGAATAATATTTCATTGAATGTGTATATCACATATCATATTATTTATCCATTTACCTATCAGTGGACATTTGGGTTGTTTCCACCTAAGTTATTTTATTTAACCTTCACAGTTGCTAGCCCTGGCAGGCCTGAATGGGAAAACTGACTGTCACTTACATAGCAACTGACTCAGGCCAAGTTGAATTTTCTCTTTGCATATTAATTTCCCCACTTGTAAAATGGAAATGAAATTACCCACCTTCCTCAGGGAAGATTTAATAAGATAACAAAACATCTAGTGTAGTGCCTGTCGTATAATTGGTATTAAGTAAAGGGTAGCTAGTAACATAATGACTCATGTTGATAGTAAAACAATTCAAAAGTCTGTTCCACACCTCTCAGAAGTCCAGACTAACATATTCAATGCGTCCCCTGCATCCTTTGCTTTATGAAAAAGTCATCTCAGGTTGTATACATATGGCATATCCAAAAGGTATTTTTGGCTTCTAAAATATTCAAATCACCAAAGGAAAACAAGAATCATTTGTGAAACATGATTTTTTTTTATTCTACTCACAATCTATTTGCCAACATCAGAGAGGTCAAAATGTCACTGCAAAGAGTTCAGTTTTAAGGAGTATCAATGATTTGTCTCTTCAGGGGAAAAAAAGTTTCATTTTGTTTTTCTGGCAAATAAATAAAATCATATCTTCAAGGAATATGGAATTAATAACTTATTACTAATAAAAAGCATCTTCAGACTCAACTAAGACTAATTCTCAGAGTGAGCATCTGGGAAAATATACAGCCAAACTATTCAGACAAATTTTTATGAACTTTTATAACAATCTAGTTTTAGATTGTCTCTGATATAAAATGTTAATTTAAGCCATAAAGAAGTTTTAAATATACTTTATAATAATAGCTAAAGTTTTATAATAAATATTTTTCTTATTTTAGAAATTTGAACATACAAACAAGTTAGAGAAAAGATTTATTTCTGGTCTCTTTTCCTGAACACAGTTTTTTTAGGGGTTAGGGGAGAGTAAACATAGTGAATGATTCTCTATATTCAATTTTATATCCTTTTTTACTAGACCTTATAATGTAATGCCTTACATAGGATTTTTTCCAAAGTGATGAGAAACTAAATTTACTAACACATTTTTAACAACTAATTAATCATTCTTTCTTAATCCTTTTCTGGGCAAATTACTTCAAGAGAGGAAATATACAAAGCAATTAAGAATGTGGATTTAAGCCAAATTTGTGGGTTCAAATCTCTGTCTCACCAGTTGCTAGCATTAACTTGAGTAAGTAATTTCTTCTGTCTCAGTTTCTTGAAGCATGGGAATATTAAGTGTACCTAACCTGAGAGGGTTGGTATAAGTATTAAATGTGTTAATCTGTAACACATTAAATACACATGAAATTATTAAGTGCATATTTGCTTTGCTAAATACTGAAATCTTAAAACAGGATAGATATAATAACTAAATTTAAAATTTGCTATATTATTTATAGATAACTTACTTATAATACCTTCTGTTTAAATTTTAACATCTATAAAGTTTTTCAGGTCGAGTAGTAAGACTTCTAATCACCAATTTTTTAAGATATGGAGGACTAAGTTTGTGATTTTATTTTTCATTTGTCAAAGGGATATACATCTTCACTGAAAAATGTAATTTCTCAGATCTAATGAAAAGTGCTTAAAAATACAAGTGAAAATCAATAAAATATAAATTTCCATTTCCCAGTCCCACTAACCACTTGGTTATACCAGCCAGCTCAATATCCATATATGGCTGCTGGCTCTAATATTGGACAGAGCTGATATAGAACATTTCCATCATTGCAGAAAGTTCTATTGGACAGAGCTGTACTGTGGCTTTAGGCAGAAAGTGCCATGTTTGGATTATGCATCAATTCATGAGTAATGTGCTTTTGTCTCCATTTTACTTAAATAAATTATTCAATTTTTAGTAATTAGAAATTTGTTCTAATATAATACAAGCTTAATATCATTTCAGAACTGGATCAATCATCTACGGTAAGGATCAAATGCAAGAAAAGCATTATGTGAGTGTCATACAAATGTTTTATTTCACATTTTTTTCTGCATTAAGTGAAAACCTACGCTCACCATACTTAATAAATGTTACCTTTTAAATACTTAATAGATTAAACTCTGCTTAAAACAAACCTTCTAATGAAAAACTACAATTTGCTCAGAAGTAGAAAGACTAATGTAATAAATCTCCCTGGATTCATCACCTATTTCAACAATTATCAATTAATGACCAATCTTTATCTATAACCTACCTTCTCTCACCCCCAGTCTCCACTGGATTATTTTGAAGCAAATATCAGACATGATTTCATTTTGTCTGTAAACATTTTAGTATGTATCTCTACAAGATAAGAGCTCTTTTTGTTTGTTTGGGTTTTCTTTAAGTTTTATTGAGATATAATTGACATCCAGCACTGTGTAAGTTTAAGTTGTACAGCATAATGCCTTGACTTACACATATTGTGAAATGATGACCACAGTAAGAATTCTTTTTTAAACAAAATCAAAATATCCATTGTCATAGCTAAAACAAACAAAAACCCCTAATAATAATTCTTAATATTATCAAATATAGATAAAAAACTGTTTAATATTAAAACACTCCCCCCCCAAAAAAAACAGTTGCCTTTTTGGACTTTAACACTAAATTTTAGGTTGGGAAGCATACATGATATTGTCACCAATTCAAGGTGACCGATTATTTGGTGTCAGACACATTAGAGATCAATATTCAGGAAATGAGAGCAGTATGTTTTATCTATTATTTGCTAACAACAACTAAAAAAGCTTCATAAACATATTTAAAAATAACTGTAGGCAATCCAATTATTTAAAAATAGGCCAAATAATCCTAATAATAAAAACAAGTTACTTGGTCGCCTGGGTGGCTCAGTCCGTTAAGCGTCTGCCTCAGGTCATGATCCCAGGACCCTGGGATAGAGTCCCGTGTCAGGCTCCCTGCTCAGTGGGGGACCTGCTTCTCCCTCTCCCTCTGCCTGCCACTCTGCCTACTTGTGCTCTCTCTCTATCTCTCTGTCAAATAAATAAATAAATAAATAAATCTTTAACCAAAAAAAAAGTTACTACCTCACACCCCTTAGGATGCTATTATCAAAAACAAAACAACAAGGAAACAGGAAATAAGTGTTGGGAGAGAACTTAGAACCCTTCTGCACTACTGGTGGGAATGTAAAATGGTACAGCCATTGTGGAAAGCAGTGTGACAATTCTTTAAAAAGTAAAGTATAGAATTACTATATGATCCAGCAATTCCACTTCTGGGTATTCACTCAAAAGAACTGAAAGCAGAATCTTAAGGAGATATTTGTATGCCCATGTTCATAGCCGCATTATTCAAAATAGCTAAAATATGGAAGCAACCCAAATGTCCATGGACAGATGGACAGATAAGCAAAATGCAGTACATACATACAGTGGCATATTATTCAGCCTTAAAAAGAAAGGAAATACTGACACCTGCTACAACACGGATGAACGTTGAGCATATTGCGCTAAGTGAAATAGGCCTGTCGCAAAAAGGCACATGCCACATGATGCCATTTATATAAGGTACTTAAAGTAGTCAAAATCGTAGAGACAGAAAGTAGAATAGTGGTTTCCAGAGGCTGAGGGAAGGGCGTAGTGGGGAGTTATTGTTTAATGGAATAGAGCTTCAGTTTTGCAAGATGAAAAGAATTCTGGAGATGGGTGGTGCTGACGATCGCACAACAATATGAATGGACTTAATACCAGTGAGCTGTGCGTTTAAAAATGGTAAGATGGTAAATTTTATGTTATGTATTTTACCACAATAAAAAAATTGGGGGAAAAAAGCAAGTTAACACACTACACTATGCTACTTGCAACAGAAGACAAACTGTACATAAAAAGTGAAACAAAAGAGACTAATAAAATTTTGTACATGTGTCTGCAAATCTAGCATGCATAAATACATGAGTGATCCCTGTATATCCTGAAGAAGGACAATATTATTCATATAGGAACTCACTGTTGCTCGGAGATTTTATAATTTCTAGTTAATGTGGAGGAAATGATTAATTAGAAAACATAAAAAGTTGATGATATATGTCTGCACTGGTGGAAGGAAATAAGTTGTTTCACTCAGCTAACACATTGTACTCACAGGCAGAAGAGAGATGGACTTAAATGTTTGAACTATTTAGCACAGATTCGGATACAGGGACAACTAGACAAAACATACTAGTCATTAGAATTGAGGTTACTAGTTAGGTTTGCCAGGTGCACTAAGAAATTTGGTAGCTGGTGTAGGGTTTTATGGTAAAGAGAAAGAAAACAAAAGAAAGACCAAAGAATCAAGGGCACAGGAAAACAAAACAAAACAAAATAGCAAACATAGCTGAATATGGACTCAGTTGGTTCTGATGAAGTGTATGTGTACGTTTGAGTTACATTTAATTTTTAAAATTTTGTTAATCTTCAGTAGTTATAAATTGGACTATGTGAATTCTGAGATCCTGTTCCTTTCTTTTTTAAAAAGATTTTATTTATTTATTTGAGAGAGAGAGAGAGGGAAGGCATGTGCATGTGCAAGCAGTGTAGTGGGGAGGAGGGGCAAGGGAAAGAGAGAATCTTCAAGCAGACTCCATGCTGAGTGGGGAGCCCGAAACCGGGCCCATCCCACAACCCTGAGATCATGACCCAAGCCAAAATCACGAGTCGGGCGCTCAACTGACTGAGCCACCCATGTGCCCCAGATCCTGTTCCTTTCTAAGTATAATATTCTAAGTAAGTTTCAATGTCCTTTAGAATTCACCTTGTATTCTAACACTTTTTCCTCCAAGAAATAACTCATTGGCTTTTTAGTATTTTTTAATTCAATCATTCAGGCATTCTTTCTTTGATGGAGTACCTACAACAATATCTTCTGATGTTTGGTATATAATGAGGTCACAAAAATGAATCTGATACCTTGTTTGCCCTAAAGGAGCTCACTATCAATATAGCAAGGGTAGAGAGGTATACAGATAATTCCCTCATCTTAAAGGATAAGGAGGTTAAGAAGTGGCTAAAGGTGGGCACCTGGGTGGCTCAGATGGTTAACCTTCTGCCTTTGGCTCAGGTCATGATCCCAGGGTCCTGGGATCGAGTTCCACATCGGGCTCCCTGCTCAGCTGGGAGCCTGCTTTTCCCTCTGCTTCTCTCTCTCTCTCTCTCTCTCTCTCTCTCTCATGAATAAATAAATAAAATCTTTAAAAAAAAAGAAAAAAGAAGTGGCTAAAGGTATTCCTGGTGAGAGGAGCTTTGAAGGTGCACAAGAAAAACCTGAGAAACGAGACTGAGCAGAGCCTGGAGAAACTGCAGTGGTTAAGTATTCTTGGGGAGAAGGGTGGTGAGTGAGTGGGCTGCATGGTTAGGAGTGGCCACATAATTAAGAACTCTGTTTGGTAGGCTAAGGAACTTGGATTTTATCCTGAAGGCAAGGGAAAGTCAGTTAAGGACTCAAATTAGAAATGTGATGAGATAAAATTTAAATTTACAATTAATCTGAGGATGAGGTGCATGTGTATTCAGATTCGGGGCATGTAGGAAACTGAAAAAGAGCTACAGTAATCCTTGCAGGAGTCATGGTCACCTGGAACCATGCCGGGACAGTAGGCTCTCAGAGGCAGGAATGAAACCCGAATACCTCAGAGATATTCAGAAGGCAGACCTGGCTAGATATCGTGAGGGTCTCAGCCCAGGATTTAGTAGGTCTGTGGAAATATCTTGAAGCCAATAGTTTAATATAATTTTCCAGGTATCCTGCTGATTAGTCAGGTGTGGGACATACTGGCTCAGACTGCTTCTCAGAGAACTTGAGTGTCCAAAAAAAAAAAAAGAGAGAGAGGATAGATGATGGCAATTAGAAGGCCCTGGGGAGCTTTGGTGAAAGATCAAAGAGCCACGACTGTTCACATGTCAAAGAAAGAAAAGCCACAGGGAGGGAGCAGCTAGGGAGTCAAGATCTTGGAATCCATCTCACAGAGGAAAGACTGAAGCGAAGGAGGATCTCAGTTCTGAGTTAGGAACTAAAGAAGAAAGGATAGGAACACAGACCCAAATAGTTGGGGAGAGAGGGCTAGGGACAGGATGGAAGGAATTCTACTATGTATCCGCCCCTAATCCCCCAGCGCTTTTCCTCAGTGAAGCAGCTGGGACCTTTTTCGGAAAAGGTTACGGTGCATAAGGAGGATGGCAAGAATCATGTAGAGGATGAGAGGGGGCTCGTGGGAGACACAGAAATGTGCTGTGGCCTCTCAGAGAGCACTATCAAAGGAAGAAACTGTGTGTTTGTACTGGCACAAAAGAGCACACTGTGATTTTATTCCCATAGAGTTGCCAGATTTAGCAAATAAAAATACAAGATCCCCATCTAAATTTGAATTTCAAATAAAAATGGGTAATTTTTTAGGATAAGTATGTCTTATACAATAGTCGGGATGAACTTTTTTTTTTTTAAAGATTTTATTTATTTATTTGAGAGAGAGAAACAGCATGAGAGGGGGGAGGGTCAGAGGGAGAAGCAGACTCCCCGCTGAGCAGGGAGCCCGATGTGGGACTCGATCCCAGGACTCCGGGATCATGACCTGAGCCAAAGGCAGTCGCTTAACCAACTGAGCCACCCAGGAGCCCCAGTCGGGACGACCCTAAACTAAAAATTTATTCATTAGTTATTTGAAATACAAATTTAACTTGGCAACCTGTATATTACCAGGCAACCCTATATGAGAACTAAAAAAATCAGGTGTGAGCATTAATGCCTAATACTTAAGGTTGAAATTTACTATAAAAATCCTCTTAATTCATTAATATTTGTTTTATTTGCAAGCATGACTCACTGTCAATAGCAGACAGATCAACAAACACATGCTCATAATGTGGCAACAACCACAGACTGGTTAGCTGTGACTATTGAGCTGCTTCTTTCCTACCTGTGGCATTTCCAGAAACATCCACCTTCACCTCTGACTTCAAGAATTAGTGTTTCTTCACAGTGAACCATCTGTTAGGTTTTTGTTATCCATATATGATAAAAATGTAATAATTTCTCTCACACAACCCTAAACCAGTTAACCTGATATTAGCTAAAAGTAGAGTAACCAACTGGCTCAGTTTGCCCAAAACTGAAGGTTTCCCAGGACTTGATATTTTCAGTTTTAACACTGGGAAAATCCCAGGCAAACCAGGATGGTTGGTCATCTGCTTGTCCATGGTAGATCCTTTATTTTTTATTTTCATTTTTTTAAGGATTTTATTTATTTATTGGACAGAGAGAGACACAGCGAGAGAAGGAACAGAAGCAGGGGGAGTGGGAGAGGGAGAAGCAGGCTTCTCGTGGAGCAAGAAGCCCGACGTGGGACCCAATCCCAGGACCCTGGGATCGTGACCTGAGCCGAAGGCAGACACTTAACGACTGAGCCACCCAGGCACCCCATGGTAGATCCTTTAAACCAGTGATGTCTTTACGTTGACTATTAAGCTTTAGTTCTCAAAGAATGATCATAATTTTTCTCCCCAAAGAGCCTCTTCACTACTTAAATTCTCTCTCTTTTATATAAAAGGTAAGAATGTACTTTAAAAAGAGTAGATTTTTTTTTAACATTTTATGTCATATCACATCTTAGTTCTTAGAACATTCTCACTGGAAAAGTCTGTCAATTATAAGATCATATATTTTCTAGGTTAATTGTTAGTGATGCCATTTTTAAATGATTGAGTTAAGGAGATAGTTGATCCTTCAACAGCTGACTTTATCCCTTTAAATACCAATTTGGAGATATCCAATGATCCATGAACAATACAGAATGACAAAATACATGTATATATCTGTATATATTTGTATCCTGAAAGCAAAATATAAACAACTGGTGACCTATCTTACTCTTAGAACTCAAAAATCTTAGTTTTGTACCTGGAATGAATTATCCTCACACAAATTTTATAAGAAAATACTCATTCTAGTGGCTCAAGCATGTCTTTACCGCAGGGCAGAAACAGACAACATAATTTGGGAGTTGTGCTTAGATGAATTAAAACCTTCATCAGGATAGCAATGTTCAGGTCCTGATTTACAGTTATGAGAGAGGCTAGCTGCCAAACAAATACTGATTTTCTTCTTCTTACTTAAAAACAAAACTTTGATTTTATTCCAGGTAGCAATATGAACAGCTAAAAGACTCCTTTTCACAGCCTCCACTGCAGCTAGACATGAAATCCAGAAAGGCCCCTTAAGAAAGGACCACCAGCTTGCATGAAGCCTTTTTACTTTCTCTTCTTTGTCTTGTTTCTTGCCTGGAACTCAAACAAGGTGGCTGGAATTTCAGCAGTCATCTTGGACCATAAGGAAACTTTGCAGATAGAAGCCATGGCTGCAAAAGGCACAGTAGGACTATAGGAACAGGCTGAGTGTCTGATGACTTTGGCACTGTCCTGTGAAATGTAGGCCACCCATCCCCAAACTTCTACCTGAGAGACAGTTAAAGATCCCCGTTTGTTGTTTGCCACTACCTGCTAAAGGTAAATCTCAACAGATACAACTGTTAATTGTGAATATAAATAAAGATGAGGTGTTCTTGGATTAGTTTATAATAGTAAAACGTATTGTTTACTGTCTTCCAATTTCTGAAATACTTCCTAAATATTATGTTATTTAATCCTCATAAAGATTTATGAGGTAGGTATTGTATATACTCTATTCTTCATATAAAGACATTTAACTCAGAAATGTTAAGGAACTTCCTCAGGGTCACAAACTAGAAAGTGGTAATATTGGAACTCAAACCCAGAAAGGCTGCCATGACTGCTCTGGTTCTAAACTTCTCAAAGGTGAAAAAAAAAAATACAATCCCAGGGACAGAAAGCAAAGCAAATTTTATAGTTTTGATAGATCAATCATTCATTTGTGAAATTATGAGTATTTATTATGATCTTTGCTCTTTAATAGAAGCTGATACATAGAAATAAGACACACATCCTGTCTTTAAAGCTCCTGGTTTATGGTGAAAGAATCTACCAAATATCCTTATGAATCTGCTTAATAATTCTGAGGACATTATGAAACAGAAGGTCTTCCATCAGAATCCTTGCAATCCTTATCAGTCCTCTCCTCATCTCTAGCTATAGGCTTCGCTATTGACTGATGATGCAATACAGGATTCTAGTGGACTCTGTTCACAACCATAGTCATCACTGATTTGTGTATGTATTTCCATGATTTTCTGACAGATGGCAGTAAAATGTCTTGTGAGTGTCTTTTTTCCTAAATTGCACAAGTGTACTATTTGGGCTAGGGGAAAGAGTGGTTATGTGCTCCTCTATTCTGGATACCCTGACTTGTGTTCTCCCACCCAAAGCACCCCAAAAGCACCCCCACAGCCCTAGGCCCCATCATATCCTAACCTTAACCCAACAGGCTATGTCCCAGACAGATTCCCATGTCCTAGAATTAAACTTTTCCTCTCCATTCAAAGTCTTGATATCATTCAGTGGTCAAGGTAATGAAGTCCATAAACTAAGTTATGATAAAAATGGAAATTAGTCTTTCTTCTTTGTTTTCTTTCTTATTAAGACACACTTGAACACTAAAAAGTCTTAATTCATAGAACTGTGTGTGTGTGTGTGTGTGTATGAGTGAGGAGGGGAAAGAAAGAGGAAAGGGAGAAAGTTTAGTAAAGTAATAGCAGTATTAAAAAATATATAGTACTCTTATTATAATCCCTTGCTTATCTCCATCTCATTCCCCAAGTGAAACTCTTTGAAATACTTAACACTTTTCTCTGGTACTTACCTCCATATTTCTAAACAATCTGCTGATACTGGTATGTCTTCTTTAATTTCAAATTTATTTATTAATATCCTATTATGATAAATGAGGATTTACATCTCTTATACCACCAATCCCACTTTCCTTAGATCTGCCAGTCTCCCGGGTGCCTGGGTGGCTCAGTTGGTTGAGTGGCTAACTCTGGATTTTGGCTCAGGTCATGATCTCAGGGTCATGGGATCCAGCCCCAAGTCATGCTCCGTGCTCAGCACAGAGTCTGCTTGTCCCTCTCCCTCTGCTCCTCCTCCTGTGCACGCTGTCTCTCTCAAGTAAATAAATAAATAAAATCTTTAAAAAAAAAATCTGCTACTCCCCCAAGATAGTTACACCACAAGTTTTGATTAATTCAATATCCAGGGTTTACATTTTTATGGCTGTGTAAATGTTGATGCTTCAGAGTCATATTCTTTCTTGTAAAACGTTGTTTTTCCTAGCATTCACTGCCTCATTTTGTCATTTCTTAACATTAGTAACTGCTTCATTTCTCAATTTCTCATGGGAATTTTTATACATCAAATATTATTTTTATGAGTGTTCAAACATATCAAATAATCTATGAATTCTATTTGTCCCCACAGGAAGAATTTCCACCATCCTCCTGCTCCAATCTTGATTGACTTATTATTGGGTTTGTTGTGCAGCTGTCACGTGGGGTGTCCTTTTGCTATTATTACTCTGGGACTTTGCTTTGCCTCCTCCCTGTGTTGGATCCCTTTCATACTGTCATGTCTACTCCCTCATCTGCTGGACTACATTCTCTAGTAGTTTCCTATAAAAGTCATATGTTTGAGGGGAAACCCAAAAGACTCCACCCCAAAACTGCTAGAACTCATACAGGAATTCAGTCAAGTAGCAGGCTATAAAATCAATGCACAGAAATCAGTGGCATTCCTATACACCAACAACAAGACAGAAGAGAGACAAATCAAGGAATCGATCCCATTCACAATTGCACCCAAAACCATAAGATACCTAGGAATAAATTTAACCAAAGAGGCAAAGGATCTGTACTCAGAAAACTATAAAATACTCAGGAAAGAAATTGAAGAAGACACAAAGAAATGGAAAAACGTTCCATGCCCATGGATTGGAAGAACCAACATTGTGAAGATGTCAATGCTACCCAGAGCAATCTGCACATTCAATGCAATCCCCATCAAAATACCATCCACTTTTTTCAAAGAAATGGAACAAATAATCCTAAAATTTGTATGGAACCAGAAGAGACCCTGAATAGCCAGAGGAATACTGAAAAAGAAAAGCAAAGCTGGCGGCATCACAATTCCGGACTTCCAGCTCTATTACAAAGCTGTCATCATCAAGACAGTATGGTACTGGCACAAAAACAGACACATAGATCAATGGAACAGAATCGAGAGCCCAGAAATGGACCCTCAACTCTATGGTCAACTCATCTTTGACAAAGCAGGAAAGAATGTCCAATGGAAAAAAGACAGTCTCTTCAACAAATGGTGTTGGGAAAATTGGACAGCCACATGCAGAAGAATGAAACTGGACCATTTCCTTACACCACACACAAAAATAGACTCCAAATGGTTGAGAGACCTAAACGTGAGACAGGAGTCCATCAAAATCCTAAAGGAGAACACAGGTAGCAACCTCTTCGACCTCAGCCGCAGCAACTTCTTCCTAGAAACATCGCCAAAGGCACGGGAAGCCAGGGCAAAAATGAACTATTGGGATTTCATCAAGATAAAAAGCTTTTGTACAGCAAAAGAAACAGTCCACAAAACCAAAAGACAACCGACAGAATGGGAGAAAATATTTGCAAATGACATATCAGATAAAGGGCTAGTATCCAAAATCTATAAAGAACTTATCAAACTCAACACCCAAAGAACAAATGATCCAATCAAGAAATGGGCAGAAGACATGAACAGACATTTTTCCAAAGAAGACATCCGAATGGCCAACAGGCACATGAAAAAGTGCTCAACATTGCTCGGCATCAGGGAAATCCAAATCAAAACCTCAATGAGATACCACCTCACACCAGTCAGAATGGCTAAAATTAACAAGTCAGGGAACGACAGATGTTGGCGGGGATGTGGAGAAAGGGGAACCCTCCTACACTGTTGGTGGGAATGCAAGCTGGTGCAACCCCTCTGGAAAACAGTATGGAGGTTCCTCAAACAGTTGAAATTAGAGCTACCATTCGATCCAGCAATTGCACTACTGGGTATTTACCCCAAAGATACAAATGTAGGGACCCGAAGGGGTACGTGCACCCCAATGTTTATAGCAGCAATGTCCACAATAGCCAAACTGTGGAAAGAGCCAAGATGTCCATCGACAGATGAATGGATAAAGAAGAAGTGGTATATATACACAATGGAATATTATGCAGCCATCAAAAGGAATGAGATCTTGCCATTTGCAATGACGTGGATGGAACTGGAGGGTGTTATGCTCAGTGAAATAAGTCAATCAGAGAAAGACATGTATCATATTACCTCACTGATATGAGGAATTCTTAATCTCAGGAACAAACTGAGTATTACTGGAGTGGTGGGGGGTGGGAGGGATGGGGTGGCTGGGTGATAGACATTGGGGAGGGTATGTGCTACGGTGAGTGCTGTGAATTGTGCAAGACTGTTGAATCACAGATCTGTACTTCTGAAACAAATAACGCAACATATTTTAAGAAAAAAGAAAAAGAAGAAGATAGCAGGGGAGGAAGAATGAAGGGGAGTAAGTCAAAGGGGGAGACGAACCATGAGAGATGATGGACTCTGAAAAACAAACTGAGGGTTCTAGAGGGGAGGAGGGTAGGGGAATGGGTTAGCCTGGTGATGGGTATTAAAGAGGGCACATTCTGCGTGGAGCACTGGGTGTTATGAACAAACAATGAATCATGGAACACTACATCAAAAACAAATGATGTAATATATGGTGATTAACATAACAATAAAAAAATTAAAAAAAGTCATATGTTTGAATGCCCACATGTCTACAGATTTTTTTTTTAAAGATTTTATTTATTTATTTGACAGAGAGAGACACAGCGAGAGAGAGAACACAAGCAGGGGGAGTGGGAGAGGGAGAAGCAGGCTTCCCCCTGAGCAGGGAGCCCAATGCGGGGCTCAATCCCAGGACCCTGGGATCATGACCTGAGCCGAAGGCAGACGCTTAACGACTGAGCCACCCAGGCACCCATATTGTTCATTTCTAAGAGATCTTCTTTGCCATCTTTTTCACTTCATCCTGCTTTGTGTTTGTTTGGTTTTTAGAGAAGCAGTATCGTGAGGGAGGTTAGGTATGCACCAGGATATGAATATTTAGGGATCAGTTCAGGAAAAAATGGTTGGAAGCCTTTGGAGAAATATGAGAAAATAATGCATTAACCCACTTTCTAAGATCACCAGGAATGGTTTAGGATCATACTTTTTACTTCTCAAAGTGGCTTCAGGACTGCCCTTGGTTAAATCTATGGAACAACAATTTTTGAATTCAGATACAACTCAAGCTGTGCAGATTAGGTCAGAGCAGGCATTCGACAATCTAATGGATGGAGAATGATTTCTAACAAAAGGAGTCTATTTTCTTATTACTGAGTTCTCACCAGGACCAAAAGATCCATTTAGATTTCATTTTGTCTTCTAATTTTCTGGCTACGGGCTTCCTTAGGTTCAGAAGTAACTCAGACTGCTTCAGAGAGAGGATCGGTATTTGCTCAGTTTCCTGTTTTGATGTTATGCACAATAATAACTGACGTCCACAAACATGATCAGGCAGAATGATTTCCCAACGTTTCGTTCTTGTTTATGACCCTTTCTACTAACTGGGCTAAACTTACACTTTGTAGTTCTCTCAGGTTTCTTGCATCTTTTCTAAAAGACTGACCAAGTAGCCAAAAATCCTTACACCTTATCTAGCTGTTGAATTAGCTTCAGATTGTTCTTTTTCTCTCTCTTTTCTTTCTCCCCCAAAATGATCTAACAGCATTGACTTCTCTTTATGGAGTTCTAGAAAGTATGGGCAGGGACAAATATCACAGCTTCACCCTTCCCTCCACCTGGTTAGTCAACATTTTTATTCAGGTGGAATTGCATTTAATGTGAAAATCAGGGACACTGGAGTATATAGTTTGAGAATAATAAGGGAGATGCAGTCTATCCCTTTCTTTTTTTTAAGATTTTATTTATTTGTTGGAGAGAAAGAGAGCGTGCGCGTGCGCACGAGTTGGGGGAGGGGCAGAGGGAGAAGCAGGCTCCATGCTGAGCCCAATTTAGGGCTTGATCCCAGGACCCTGAGATCGTGACCTGAGCCGAAGGTAGGCACTTAACCAACTGAGCCACCGAGGCGTCCCCGTCCCTTTCTTTTGAAGACAGTGGAGGTCCTCATGTACTGATTACACAGACACAGAGCTGAGGCCTGGCTCCAGCAGTGCCTGAGCCACTTCCTCTCTCAGAAGAGACTCTCTGCCATGAGTCACTGCCCTGCTGTTACCAGCTGCTTGTTTGCTCAGCAGTAACACACCCCGCCCCCACCTCCCCACATGGAGATCTGGGGCATTGCCCCAATTTTCAGCTCTGCTGAGGTGGTTTGTGACTAATCCCCTATCTCTCCAGTGTCATTTTATAGGGACAAGAATAACCCCTATTTTTATTTACTTATTTATCTATTTTTGGTCATTTCTCTTATAGACTTCTCCTCATTTGTTTGAATGCAAGCTAAATTAAGTCCAAAATCGTAACTTTGTTTTGCAGATCATTTATTTAAAAATGGCTTTCTATTCTTCTTCCCTGTTAAGGCATTTTCTTTCCATGGGGGGAAAAACAGTGCAGGAGGAAGATCTTATTTCCTAGGGTACAGTTTACTGTATTTTCCATTAAATGCTGTCAGTAATTGTCCAAAATAAGGTAGAGAACTACAATCCTAGGCATTCTATTTAGGATCTGTTTATTCATAGTTTTACATATCATACCTCTCCTGAATGACAACGATTGCCAATGCAACCAAAGTTGCTGCACCCGATCTTCACACTATTCTGCAATGTCAAGCAATTTAAAAAAATAAATAAAGAAATAAATCATGATTCCACTATACTTGTTTCTTGGTTTTATTTTACTATAGTTTAAAACTGTTAATTAAATATCCTCCACCTTTTAGAATTGGTATTTTACATTAGAGATCTTGGCATGCTTATTAGCAACTTAACCTCCCATAAGGTGGAAACACCCACATGGAGGGGTTATGGAAGATGTGTCTTTGTGTATGTACTTAACTCCTATCACTAGCCTGGAGCCAACTGGATTAGAGAATTTTAAGCAGCCCAATTTTGTTAGAACATAAGGTGTGAAGGTGGGAATGGCAGGAGATGATGTAGGAGAGACAGTGTTAAAGAGCTTAAATTTTGTAATTTTAGAGTTTGTCATAGGTCTGGAGAGAAAGGCTGGGCATAAGCTAATTTTAGGACGTCTAAAATCTAAATTAGATCGATTTTCCTAACTTTAAGAGACTATATTTAAAAAAAAAAAAAACCCAGAGGAATAGATTATAAGGCTCCTATTTAGCTCAAGAGAGTTTAAAACTCCAGAAATCTATTTCTCATTATATAATTCAAATGGCATCAGTAATCACACCAATACTGAATAAATGCTCTATACTATATAGCTTTTGGTTTAGTCTATGTGTGAGTGAGTGAATGGGGAGATATCAAAAAAACCCATATAAATCACAGTGAATTGTTTGGTAATCTCACATTTAAATTATAGTGTTTTTTTTTAAGATTTTATTTATTTATTTGACACTGAGAGAGAGCACAAGCAGAGGGAGAAGCAGGCTCCCCGCTGAGCAGAGAGCCTGATGGAGGACTCGATCCCAGGACTCTGGGGTCATGCTGAGCTAAGCAGACGCTTAACTGACTGAGCCACCCAGGTGCCCCTAAATTATAGTTTTTAATGTGATATTACCTATACTCACACACACACACGCATGCGTGCATGTATGTATGTATATGTGGTGGAAATAAAAAGCATATAACTATGGGCAATGTCAGAGGGCAGCCATATGCCTAAGGAATAAAGTGAGATTATTTTTAAAATACTATACATCGCAACTTGTTTCTTTCCTACCTGTTCACTTCCCCCTCTCTCCCTTCTCTTCCCTTCTTCCTTCCTTTTCTGTTATTATTTCACAAAAAGGGAAGGAAGGAAAAAAGAAGGAAAGGAAAGAAAGGAAAGGAGAGGAAAGGAAAGGGACCCACATGTTGTGGGTCCCAGCCAGGCCTTCCATGCCTCATGCATGTTTGCAGACTGGTCATTGTTGCATAGTGCCAATGAAACATGATTGCAGTGCCACTATACATGGATAAGCCCTAGTCATTTTTTTGTAACACATGTACCATTTAGCAATATGGTATCTATGGCAGTAAAAAATTGCACCTAGACCCTGGCTGAAATGCATGTAATGTTCTTTGCTTAAGACAGTTTTAGAAACCATAAAAGGTAATTATCCTGGAGTTTCAGGTGAACAAAGTGTGAGTAAGAAGAGAAGCAGCAGATCTAGGTTTTCTGGGGTCTGGAATGTATTCAGTTTGGGAGGAGGGCCCTACCTAAGAAATAAAAGCTGACAAATTCAACATTTATATGGTCTCTTCCAAGGCCTGGGGATAGGCTTATGCAAGCAAGGGACCCTCAATCTTAAGCTTAAATCTGCCCTTGCTCCATTGGGAACTTTCTTTAGTGTGGCAGGCCCTTACCCTGGACAATCACAAAGCCATTGGCACCACTTAAACACATGTCCTCTGCAGGACACAGGAAGTCATAGTTGCTACCCATCTCAGCTAAAGAACATGGAAAAATGATTCAAGTGACAATGTTCTCCGTTATCCAAAGTTAGTTACAAAACTAGTACCACTCTAGATGCATAGGAGAGAAGTTAATCTATGGCATGCAATGGTTGCCTTATTGCAATATGGCCTGATTCTCACCTGGAATTAGTTGAGAAAGACTTCCTTAGCTTCATATCTTCTGTTTTTCTTTGCTGCAAATGTATTACTATAAGTTACACAATAAAATGTATAACACATATATATATGTCAGAGTGCTTACTTTTGCTACTCTTTAAAGCCGATTTCTATAAAACTAAGTCATTGTTCTACACTATGTTTCCAGAAATAGGGCTTCCTCAGAGAGGACACATATAAGCAGATATGATCTTCTGGTAAGTAGCAGAAGAGTAATATCAATCATTAGGACCAAGAGGCAAAGATCAGATCATAAAAAGGAAGTAAGGAAAAGCATCAGGAACCATGGTAGTCAGGAAAGAGATATCGACACTAAACATAGAGGAAATGTTACAATGCTGTTCATAACAGTACTACCCACATGGCACAAGACAGATGCTGAGCAGGAGTAAAATAAAGATTATACAACACTTAGAAGAGATAAGAAGTTCATTCCACAAATTCCTAAAATGGTAAATCCCAAGGAAGATTCTTTTTTTTTTTAAAGATTTTTTATTTATTTATTTGACAGAGAGAGAGATGGCGAGAGAGGGAACACAAGCAGGGGGAGTGGGAAAGGGAGAAGTGGGCTTCCCACTGAGTGGGGACCCCGACATGGGGCTCGATCCCAGGACCCTGGGATCATGACCTGAGCCGAAGGCAGACGCTTAACGACTGAGCCACCCAGGCACTCCCCAAGGAGGATTCTAATTGGATTATTAAGTAATGCTTCATGTTCTCCTAGTTCCCAGCATGGATTAACTTGAGATCAATACACCCTAACCTCATCTATCCAAATTCCACACCTACCGTTCATTACTAACAAAAGAACAGTGTGCTTGTGAGCTTCAAGGAGGGGGAGAGGAGAAAAGAAGAGGGACATTGGCTGTGGGGCTGCAGTGGAAGTTAGTATAATATAACACTGAGCAATAAAGCAGGCAATGAAAAGGCTATGGCAGTGGGAGGTGTCAAGGCCTGGTGATTGAGAAAAGACAGAGAAAAAGAACGTGCCAACTTTCAAAAATGTTAGAAAAAGAGTTCAGGAATTGAAGACAGAATATGATGCCAAGAATATGGACCCCCAGGTAATAATAGCAAGTGCAAACAGTTTGGGATTAAATAGAAGGAAAGGGAGAGATGGAAGATAATAGAGGAAGTAGGTCCTGAGTGGTTTTCCCAAAACATTGGTTCTTAAAGTGTGGACCCCAGGGCGCCTGAGTGGCTCAGTTGGTTAAGCGACTGCCTTCGGCTCAGGTCATGATCCTGGAGTCCCGGGATCGAGTCCCACATCGGGCTTCCTGCTCAGCAGGGTGTCTGCTTCTCCCTCTGACCCTCTTCCCTCTCGTGCTCTCTATCTTTCATTCTCTCTCTCAAATAAATAAAAATAAAATCTTTAAAATAAATAAATAAAATGTGGACCCCAGATGAGTATCTCATGAGAATTTGTTAAGAATGCAGATTCTCAGGCCCTGCCCCACACCTACTGATCAGAAACTCTTAGGTGGGATCCAACAACCTGGGTTTTAACAAGCCCAGCGGGGGATTCCAGCACAAGCTCAAGTTTGAGAACCACTTCCTTAGAACATCAGTTAGCATTTGCAGCTTGTGTTACTGGGAGTGGGCCAGTTTCTGTCTTGACTGTCATATGTTAAAGGGTTTTATTAAAAAAAAAAAAAGCCATGCAAAATTTTTGCATTGTGTTTAGATTTCAGGAATCAGTCACATATCCTTTTGTTAAAAAGATCTGCTACAGGGGCTCCTGGGTGGCTGAGTCGTTAAGCATCTGCCTTCGCTTCAGGTCATGATCCCAGGGTCCTGGGATCGAGCCCTGCATTGGGCTCCCCGCTCCGTGGAGAGCCTCCCTCTCCCACTCTCTGTGCTTTTGTTCCCTCTCTCGCTGTGTCTCTCTCTCTGTCAAATAAATAAATAAAATCTTTAAAAAAAATAAAAAGATCTGCTACAGAAAAGAATGTGATTTTTTTCTAACCACTCAGAGTTACAATGAACATTTTACAGTTCTGAAAATAAAAGACTTCAAAAGAGAAAACGGTGAACTTGCTGCTGATTCATTTGTACCAACCGATTAAATTTATGAACCATCATCAATTTTCACTCTGTTATATCATGACTTGAGGCAATTATTTACTACAGTGCTTCACAAAATGTTTACACTTATTCAAGTACAAGGGTTCTTATTGTGTATTTCACAGTAGATAAAATGGTTCTGCAGCACATCTTCTTTTTGGGGACAGGAGCTTAGAAAACAGAAAGTACACTATAAAACCAAATGCAATCCGATGTAAGACATTTATTCTTAACCTAGTAAACCAACGAGCAAAAGGCAATTTATTTGACTAAAAAAAACAAAACAAAACAAAAACCACCAGTTATTTGAAAAGGAGAAGTTCAGTATAAAGACCGTTAGAATTCTTTTGTTAGACAATTCTTTTGTTAGACAATACTATTGCTAGACAACAAGCAGACTTGGTCATCTACCAAAATGAATAAAAGGAGTCCGGAAATGTCAGGCGTAAAAAAGCAGCTACTATCTGGAAGCTTTGGGAGACATAGTAGTACAGGAGCAGGCTGTCCCCTATCCCAGGCTGAGAGTCTGACATCTTCAGAGAGGAAGTGGCTACCATAGTGATACACAGCCTGCTGGTCACTGAAGAAGTTGCCACTCGGGTATAGGCACTCGTCTGTAGAAAAGGGTGCACCAGAGCTGCAAGTTGTGAGTGGGCTGGAGCTGGTTTCTAGAAGTGATACACCATTGCCAGAAAGTTTAGGCAGGCCAGAGCTGCTCAGGCTTCTGGTAGGGAGATTATGGCCTTAGGGTATGGCTGGAGCTCCTTGGAACAGCCAGCAGCTAATCTGCTCTTGATAATATCTGAAGATAGGAATCTGGAAGGGAAGTGTGTTCCTGTTGCTCGCCTGGAGGGTCACACCAGTGCTGAGAGTCCAGCTGTAATATCACAAAGCAGGGCAAATAAAGGTGGATTTGTAGCTGAGAGACAATAAATTGATAACTGCACAGCCCATCCTCTGCCTATTCAGCTTCCATATGCGCTTTTCTCCACACATTTAGACCTCTACTCAACAAAACAACTCAAGTTTTCTACCCAATAATATGCAGCTGTCCTGGGGCGCCTGGGTGGCTCAGTTGGTTAAGCGACTGCCTTCAGCTCGGGTCATGGTCCCAGGGTCCTGGGATTGAGCCCCACATCAAGCCCCACATCGGGCTCCCTGCTCGGCAGGGAGCCTGCTTCTCCCTCTCCCTCTGCCTGCCTCTCTGCCTACTTGTTCTCTCTCTGTATCTCTCTGCCAAATAAATAAATAAAATCTTTAAAAAAAAAAAGATGCGGCTGTCCTTCGTACACATGAGAAAGCTCTCACCCTTTTCCCAAAATGGAAAGATGCACCGTTCCAAGCGTTATTGTAATTACCGTATGGTAATTCAATCACAGTCCAACCGAATATTCTGTTATCTAAAGGCTAAATTGTAAATGTAACCTTCAAAAACATGTATATAAAATCATAAATGAAAGAGAGAAAATCACTAATATATGCATTTATGCAAAGAGAAAATACACAAAGCTGCTACAATCCTTGCTCTTGTAACTGGCCACGAGGTTGTAGTTGATACTGGACTTCTTTCTTGTACTATCCTTTCCATATTTTGCTTGCTCTCAGGAAAGATATCACCTACTTGGGCTCTTTACCTGGTGGAATGATCCCAAACTTAATTCCTGAGGAGTCTGTATTCTCAATAATTTTGTCATTCATTCATTCATTCATTCATTTTTGGTCGCTGAGTTTTCCATTAATTTCAAAACATGAAAGTACTTGGATGACTAGGTAACCATTTGGAAAAAGATAAAATTAGATCCATATCTAAACTCCAAATAGATTAGAAATCTAAATGTAAATTAAAAAATCATATAAATACTACAAGAAAACATGGATGAATTCCTCTTTAACCTTGGTATAATGAAAGACTTTTTAATCATGATTCAAATTCCACAGACAATAAGAAAATAATACATCTGATTACATAAAAATTTAAAAATTTTGCATAACAAAACCATAAACAAAGTTTGTCATGAACTGACAAACTGTGAGAAATATCAATGACATATAAAATAAGCAAAGGGCTAATAATCTTAATATACAATGAAACTTAAAAGTGAATGACCATAGCTAAAGCAGTGCTTACTAGGATATTTATCGCATTAAATATTTATATTAGAAAGGAAGAAAAGTCTCAAATCAATAATGTAAGTTTCTAATTCAGGAATTAGCAAAAGAAAAGAAAAATAAACCCAAAACAGGAAGAATTCAAGAAATAACACAGACTAGAGTGGAAATCAACCAAATTGAAAATAGAAAAATAGAGAAAGTCAATGAAACAAAAAGCAGGTTCTTTGAAATGAATAAATAAATTGATAAACCTATAGCGAGACTGAGCAAGCAGCACAAAAATAGTAATAGCAGGAATGCAAGAGAGGACATCACTACAGATCCCACAGACAATAAAAGAATAATAATATGAAGAAGAATAAGATGAAAAAGACCAATCCTTGAAAACTACAAACTACCAAAACTTACCCAACCTGAATAATCCTATTACTATTCAACAAATTGAATTCATAGTTTAAAATCTTCTGAAAAAGAAATATCCAGCCCAGATTGTTTTACTAGAGAACTCTAGTAAACATTTAAAGAAATAAAAATAATTCTATACATTGTCTTCCAGAAAATAGAAGCAAAAATAGAATAAATGTAGGTAAATAGAAAAATAGAATAGAGGACACTTCCCAACTCGTTTAATGAGGCCAGAATTACTCTTGTACCAAATCCAGACAAAGACATTAGAAGAAAAGAAAACTCAGACTCATACCCTCAAGAACAGAGACACTAAAATCCTCAGCAAAATATTAGCAAATAAGATCCAACAATATATTAAAAAAACAATGCATCACAACCAAGTGGGTTTATCCCAGGAATACAGGGCTAGTTGGTTCACCATGAGAATTCAATCATTGTAATTCCCATACTAACAGCCTAAAGAAAAACACCACATGATCACTACCAATTAATGCAGAAAAAGGCATCTGACAGAATTTGATACCTATTTATGATAAAAACTCCCCCAAAAAACTGGAATACACAGGAAATTTCTCAACCCAATAAGCGGCACCTACGAAAACCTATAGCTAACCTCTAAGTTGAACAGCCTCAATCTAATATCAAATATATATATTTGAAATACATATAGATTTGCCATAGGCAAGACATCCACACTTTATGAAGTTGATATAAAGGCCTTCTGTAATGGGTGACTTGGGTCACTTGTTTGCATACATAACACGTAAAGAAAACCATCTTCCCCTTCTTTCCATTTTCCTGGGATATTATATCATTATCTTCAGAAGATCCAAATCTTTTCTGGTTTAAAAACACACAAAAAAAGCAGAGGCTGGTTCGAGTGTAGTGGCATTTACAATTCATTGATCACAGCCAGTTACAGAGTTCTCTGTTCCTGCTCCATTCCCACTGCTTCACTTGACTAGCCTTAAATAGAAAATTAATTAATTAATTACAAAAAAAACCCCAGCATTCCAAAGTGTAGTTTGTCCTTTTTTTACCTTTTTCAAGACAAAAGTTTCTCATATAAATGAAATGGCTTTCACTATAATTACAACAAAAAAAGTAGTTCTGTTGAGAATACCCCCAGGTTTTTCCTTCCTTATGTTAAGCTTGAAGTAATTTTATAATTTAGGTTGGATGCTGGAGAGGTAATATAATTACTTGTTTATGAAACACAACACATGATTTACTGTAATTACAAATTCCTGCTTCTCGGCGCCTGGGTGGCTCAGTCGGTTGAGCATCTGCCTTCGGCTCAGGTCATGATTCCAGGGTCCTGGGATGGAGCCTGCTTCTCCCTCTCCTTCTGCCCCTCTCCCTGCTTGTGCTCTCTCTCTTTCTCTTTCTTTTTCAAATAAATAAATAACATCTAAAAAAACGAAAACAAAAAAACAAAACCAAATTCCTTCTTCTAACATCATTAAGAGTGTCCTTTATAAAAGGGGTATCAATGAAAAGGCCCAGATTTGTCTTAATCAGAGAACTCTGTATTTTATTTGTATGCAGAGTTGGGAAATGGAAGTTCAACTTTTTTCTCATTAGACTCATTAATATTTGCTTCTGCACAGATGGAATGTTTATATCAGCTTGTAACAACTACGAAACTGTAATTAGTATACATAATTTTCCACACAAATGGCTATAACTCTTATTTAAAAAGAATTAAAGTACTTGTTTTTGTTTTCTTTTAGTATACAAACTTGGTAAGAGTTAAAATGTTTAAGACTAATATAAAGGAGTATTATGGGCTGAACTGTGTTCCCCAAAATTCATATGTTGAAGGTTTTTTTTTTAAAGCCAAGGAGAGGGCGGGAGAGGGGTAGTGAGAAAGGCAGAGAGAATCCCAAGCAGGCTCCACGCCCAGCGCAGAGCCGGTTGAGGGGTCCAATCTCATGACCCTGGGATCATGGCCTAAGCCAAAATGAAGAGTCAGATGCTTACCCAACTGAGCCATCCAGCTGCCCCTATATTAACCTTTAGTACTTTAGAATGTGACTATATTGGAAAAAAGGGCATTTAAAGAGGTAATTAAGATACTATATAGGTGGGCCCTAATAAGGAGTCCTTACAAGGAGATCAGGACATAGACATGCACAAGGGGAAAGACCATGTGAGGACAGAGCAAGAAGATGAACATCTGCAAGCCAAATAGGCTTCAGAAGAAACCAAACTTGCTGACACCTTGGTCAGAGCTATGAGAAATAAATTTCTCTTGTGTAGGTTATCCAGTTTGTGTTATTTGGTTATGATAGTTCTAACAAGCAAATACAAGGAGTTTTAAAATATGTTTTCCAGTTTGAGCTGTGTGCTAGGCATTGTGGGAAATACAAACATTTTAAGAAACAGTTGTTTCACTCAAGAAATTTAAAACATTCAGATTTAACTGGGCTGAGGACCACTGTGGTAGATTCTAGATTCTCTAATAAGCAGAATAATATATGTATATATTCTCTTACACTCTTTAATAAAAAGAAGAGAAAATTGAGTTTTCTGTTCATGATCACTAATCTTACAGTGTTTATTTATTTATTTATTTATTTATTTAAAGATTTATTTATTTATTTATTCATGAGAGACAGAGAGAGAGAGAGAGAGGCAGAGGGAGAAGCAAGGAGCAGGGAGCCCGATGCGGGACTTGATCCCAGGACCCTGGGATCATGACCTGAGCTGAAGGCAGATGCTTAACCATCTGAGCCACCCAGGCACCCTTACAGTGTTTTTTGGACTGTAATACATAAATCCCCACAATAATACATAAATGTAGTTTAATCATGAAAAAATTATTAATGAAAAACATTTCTTTCAGCTTAATCACACTATTGCAAGAAGCAAAAATGGTAAAACTTATGCTACATTTAATGGAGAATGTCCTCATGATCTCCAAACAGGTGCTCATTAACGACTAAACACCCACTGAAAGATCCTAATTTGAGGCCAGGAGACTGATGCCTAGAGCTGAGTAGAGAACAGGGTTCATGCACCAGGAGACCTAGAATTCAAATCCTGGTATCCAGGACTTTACAATTCTTACAAAACAGGAGAAGCTCTTGTATTTGTGATCGTTCTGAGGAGTAATTACAGAGAATTTCTCTCTAGTAAAAAGTTAAAAAAAATTATACAACTGTTTTTTCCACTTAAAAAAAAAACCCTCGGTTATTAGTTAAAAGAAGATATGTTGATAAATGAGCCTTGTCTGTTCTCTGTGGCTGGGAACAAGCTGTATAATCTGTTCCAACCTAGTCATCTACATTACTCATCTTTACCACTGAATAATTGAAAGTTAGCTCCATATTTAGCCACTTACTGCATTGTCTTCTCCTACATTCTTAATATTGTATTGCTGATAAGTTGATAATGTACCCCCTTATACTAGAAATAATTAATTAAAGGTGCTGAACTCTGGGAATATGAGCTATCAGCTTTCCTTTCCTCCCTAAATATTGAGTTTATTACTTGGATCACCTGGACTAGTGGTTAAGGTTAGCCCATCCTCTACTGAACATTGAATAAGTATCTTCAGGAAGCTTCTCCTGCAAATGAACTAATTAATTTTATCAGAAAAGACAGAAAGAAGCAAGTTTACAGGCGTGTTCATAGTACTTACAAGGACATATTTGCAACACATGGTAGTTGCTGAAAACTATATGAAACACATTCTTAGTCTTTGTCTATAACTTTTATGATGAATACTGAACAAATTAACTCCATTCATTGATTCACTTAGTCCACAAAGATTTGCTGAATGCTGACTGTAAGATGCTATCTTATATCAAGTCCTAGAAGCAAAGCCTGATATGAGGATTCTTGTTGAAATGATTAGTTGAGGAAATGATCTTAAGAGAAGGTGGTGAGAGAGGCAAGATGGAACAGGGGAAAAGGTTAGCAAGGATGTAATCTCAATCAAGACATCAGCTTCCATCGAGTTCCCCAAGAAATTCTCATCCCATCTTGAGTGAACGGGGCCAACTTTTGTGCCCCATGTTAGTCAGTTATCACATGGCGTGGCTGCTCCAGTCTCCCGTTCTGCTGAGAGGAAGAGAGCAATTCTCCTGAGATGGGGACAGCTGTGAACTGCTAACAACAGAAACTCAAAACAGCTAGGGGCCTGAGGATAGACAAATCAGCCAGATCAAGGGAAGGTGGCCACCAACCCAGTCCAGATGAATGTGTTAGAAATGGTCATGACTTATTAAATTTTTAGAAGCAGAATGTACTTTAGAGATTAGGTAGAGGGGCACCTGCGTGGCTCAGTCGGTTAAACATCTGACTCTTAATTTTTGGCTCAGGTCATGATCTCAGGGTCATGAGATCCAGCCCTGCATTGGGCTTTGCGATGGGCGTGGAACCTGTTTAAGATTCTTTCTCTCCCTCTCCCTTTGCCCCTCCTTACTGCTCACACTCTCTCTCCCCAAAACAAAACAAAACAAAAAACCACTCATTTTCTACATAAGCAGCACTGAGGCTCAGAGACATAGTCTTAAGAGTACCTAATTTGGCACAATGTGGATTACAGCATATACATAACTTCCAGCAGGATAATTTTATTATATCCTAATTCTTAATTCCAGAAATTTTTCTTTTGATTCATATATAGGTGGCAGAAACCTTATCTCTAATATTTTTCTTCCAGAGAACTAAAGGACCTGATAACATATTTTTGAGACTGATTTTGTAATAGGAAAGAATTAATTGCTCAAGAATAAGTAACTGGACTTCTCCTGCTTGCAATGAATTTAAGAAGAATTCAACATCTAAATTTAGATGACAATGAAAAAAGAAATAAAAAGGTAGCCCCAAACTGGAGATAAGAATAAGAAATAAGAGGGGCGCCTGGGTGGCTCAGTTGGTTAAGCGACTGGGCTCAGGTCATGATCCTGGAGTCTCGGGATCGAGTCCCGCATCGGGCTCCCTGCTCAGCAGGGAGTCTGCTTCTCCCTCTGACCCTCTTCCCTCTCGTGCTCTCTATCTCTCATTCTCTCTCTCTCAAATAAATAAATAAAATCTTAAAAAAAAGAATAAGAAATAAGAGATCAATTTCTTCCTCTCACAAGCGATGAGGCCGAAAAATCCCAAGCTGCAATAATGCCTAGTAATAAAAGAGCAGAAAGAGATGTCTCATCATTGGATTTTTTTATTAACGGCACTAAGTATTTTGACCACATTTTATGAGAAAGAACTTGAGAGAAACTGAGAGTTAGGACTCAATTTTCAAGTCTTTAGACTTGACATAGACAAAACCCAGGAATTTGACTTTTCTTTTAAAACATTCTTGCTTAAAGTTGTATTTATTGTCTTTAGGAATCCTAAAACTAAATGAAATAACCAAAATGGGAGGGTTATGAATTCTGTTTAACTTATCTATCTGTTTAGATTGGGAGGTCTTAACCTGAAGTCCTTGTGTGCCCAAAAGGTCCATGGATAGGATTCAGAGGGTGCTTGAACTTGATGGGTAAAAAAGTTTACATCTTTATTTTCAGTAACGTTTAACTGAAATTTAGAAAGTCCTTCAAATATGAATGTTGGCAAAAATCTTGGTCCCTGTGACCTTGTCACCGCTAGAATTCACAGATTCTTTTAAATCTCAGTGAAGTTGTTATAGATATCTTAAAATATCATTTATGCTAATCACTCCTCAAAGGTACAGCAGTGTGTTCTCGCAGCCTCCCTGTCTGGAGCAGGCCAAATGCAGTGTAACTCTGGCCCTTCAACCGGTGAAGCTACATAACCTCATAACAGAAATTTAACTCAAACAGCTTCCAAGAATTTTGGTATTCCTCGAGGGAACTTATCCATTTCTTGTGAAGCAAGCTATGGAAACTTAAATTTATGATATATTTTTGGTAATCTGGATTGTTAATACTTATAACAACAACAACAAAAAAAAACCCAAACCGGACATCAACGGGATACCTTATATGACATACACATTGCCCTGTCAAAGTTTGACCGTACTGATTCCTATTCAGTAACAATGGCCTTCACATGGATAAGTGTTCTAAAAATAAAATTTAACTTTGACTTGCCTATATTTGAAATCTGTTGTTATTTGGTGCATTTAAAAAGCTCATATGTTGTTACATTACAAAAATAATATTTTATAATGTTTTCAGTCGAATTACTTGTTTTTGGTAATCCTATATATTTTATGTTTTCAAAACATTATTCTTAGTAGGTATCCATAGGCTTTATCAGACTGCCAAAGGGCCCATGATATAAAAGAAAGTTAAGAACCCTGGAGTTGGGGGATATCTGGGTGGCTCAGTCAGTTAAGCATCTGCCTTTGGCTCAGGTCATGATCCCGGGGTCCTGGGATCGAGTCCCACATCGGGCTCCCTGCTCAGTGGGGAGCCTGCTTCTCCCTTTGCCTCTGCCTGCCGCTCCCCCTGCTTGTGCTCTCTCTCTGATAAATTAAAAAAATTAAAAAAAAAAAGAACCCTGGAGTTGGGAGGTATTTATTATTTATGTAAATCATGATATTAAATAGTCACTTTCACTGGCCTTTGTCTCTGTGTTCTGACTCAAATTAGTTAATTATTTCCTTAACTCATATTATCTCCTATTTTTATACTGTTAATGAGATGTACTTTACATATTATAAAATCCAACCATTTCAGGTGTACAATTCAGTGATTCAATTAGGAATCTTACTTTTTTTTTAAGATTTATTTATTTATTTTGGAGAAAGAGAGAGAGAGAGAGAGCACAAACGGGAGGGGCAGAAGGAGGAGAGAGAATCTCAAGCAGATGCCACTCTGAGGTCAGAGACCCACATGGGGTTTGATCTCACGACCCTGAGTCGAAATCAAAAGTTGGACATTTAACTGATTTCACCATCAAGGTGCCCCTGAATTAGTAACATTATTGAGTGGTGCAACCATCACCATAAGTCAGTTTTAGAACACTTGCATCCCCTCAATAAAATTACAGTCCTTAGTTCAACATTAGGTATATTAAAATTGTATCTTACCCCCTAACATTGATTATCATGTTTTTTAGATTATAGGAATTTATCTATAATAAAAGTCCTATGATTATGCTAACATTTAGCACGGCATGAGTGGTATACATTTTAGAAACAAGTTTATTTTAAAAATACTCTTCTAATTGATTCAGGTAGTAGTCATCAATGGATGCTCAAACTAGTGTGTGAAAGTTTGAGGAGTGGGCGCCTGGGTGGCTCAGTTGGTTAAGCGACTGCCTTTGGCTCAGGTCATGATCCTGGAGTCCCGGGATCGAGTCTCGAATTGGGCTCCCTGCTCAGCGGGGAGTCATCTGCTTCTCCCTCTGACCCTCCCCCCTCTCATGCTCTCTCTCTATCTCATTCTCTCTCTCTCAAAAAAAGAAAAGTTTGAGGAGTAACAGGATAGTTACACAATCTCAAAGTATCTTTCCAAAAGTCATCTATTAATTATAAGAGGTAACATAATAGTGTTACAGTGGAGAAACATGACAGGCACCACCTTAGCGAAATGATCAAAGTTAAGCACAAATAGACAAGTCAACAGCATATGCCTCCTAATGTGGTGCATTGAGAACACAGCATCCTTTCTATGCTATTCCTGTATAACTTGAATCTAATAATGAGAAAACATCAGACAAAACCTAATTTGAAGGACCCTCTACAAAACAATCATCCTGCACTCTTCAAAGATGCCAGTTTCAAGAATTACAAAGAAAGTTTCAGGACTTCCAAATCGGTGGAAAGTAGAGAGATATGAAAACTGAATGTAATGCATGATCCTAAATTTCTTTTTCTGTAATTGCCTTTACTGGTCTATTAGTAAAATCTGAGTAAAGGCTGTATAGTATATAATAGTGTTGTATCAGCAGTAATTTCCCAATTTTGAAAATTGTGCTGTTGTTACATAAGAAAATGTTCCTGGTTTTAGAAAATGCACACTCAGGAAACAAACTGAGGGTTGCTGGAGTGGTGGGGGTGGGAGGGATGGGGTGGCTGGGTGATGGACATTGGGGAGGGTATGTGCTATGGTGAGTGCTGTGAATTGTCTAAGACAGATGAATCATAGACCTGTGCCTCTGAAACAAATAATACATTATATGTTAAAAAAAAAAAGAAGATAGTAGGAAGGGAAAAATGAAGGGGGAAAAATCGGAGGGGGAGACGAACCATGAGAGACTATGGACTCTGAGAAACAAACTGAGGGTTCCAGAGGGGAGGGGCGATGGGAGGATGGGTTAGCCTGGTGATGGGTATTAAAGAGGGCACATACTGCATGGAGCACTGGGTGTTATACGCAAACAATGAATCATGGAACACTACATCAAAAACTATTGATGTAATGTATGGTGACTAACATAATAAAATAAAATTAAAAAAAAGAAAGTAGGAAAGGGAACGAGGAAGACTCATGGACGGTAAAAAAAAAAGAAAGAAAGAAAGAAAGAAAGAAAGAAAGAAAGAAAGAAAGAAAGAAAGAAAGAAAGAAAGAAAGAAAGAAAGAAAAAAGAAAGAAAGAAAGAAAGAAAATGCACACTGAAGTGTATAGCGGGAAAGAAGTATTGTACCTGAACTTACTCTTAAATGATTCAGAGTTTGTGTGTGTGCACATGTGTGTGTGCACACTCACGTGTAGAGAGAGAGAGAATAAAGGAGAAGATTATGTATGAGACAATAAAATTTAACATTTGCGGAATCTGGGTAGAGGTTATTCTGGAATTCCTTGTACTATTTTTGAAACTTTTCTGTAGGGATGACATTATGTTTTTTTTTAAAAGATTTTATTTATTTATTTGAGAGAGAGAGAAAGAGAGCACGAGAGGGAAGAGGGTCAGAGGGAGAAGCAGACTCCCTGCCGAGCAGGGAGCCCGATGCAGGACTCGATCCCGGGACTCCAGGATCATGACCTGAGCCAAAGGCAGTTGCTTAACAACAGAGCCACCCAGGCGCCCGGGATGAGGTTATGTTAAAAGAAAACAAAATAAAAGACAAACCTGACTATACTCACTGTCATACCAAAAGCTGAAAGTTCTGATACCTCAATTTACACTGCTATTAGTTGTTATTTAGCTGCCCGTAAATTTTCTCCATAGATTTTTTGGCTGTGCCCCATTGCTTCTTTCATTTGAATATTTGTGCTCTCCTCTTTTGTTTATTATTTCCCTAGGGCAAATGTTGCTGTTTCAAACATATGGCCATTTTCATTTTCTGCCATTCACCTACCAAAAAAAAAAAAATGCCAAAAAGGACCAACCATTATGATAAACTAAAATAAGCTATAGAAATGTGGAGCAGAATGAGTCATATATTTTGGGAGCCTGCAACTTTGGTTAGCTACCAAGTCAATTCATGACCTTGGGAAAAAACACTTCACTGCTTTGAACTCTATTCTCCTCATAATCTTTTTCAATACAGAGCGCTGAAATGATTAACTTATGATTGTGCATCACACTGAATCTCCTTGGTTTAGCTCTTAAAAGAGTTACTACAAATAAATATCCCTATAAATAGCAAACTTATGAAAATCTTCTTCTTGGTATTTTGGTAGTTGTTTCAGAACTATGTAAGTTTTTCATAATGCTCAAAGTATTACCAGCCCTGGCTGGGAGTAGACTTTCTCCCTGTGGACATTGTATTATTGAATAATATTGATAAGAATAGGAATCATGCAAGGGATTCATAGATCACCAGTATTTTGCCTTTTTTGTCTTTTCATTTC
Organism: Eumetopias jubatus; assembly: GCF_037043125.1. Taxonomy (NCBI): domain Eukaryota; kingdom Metazoa; phylum Chordata; class Mammalia; order Carnivora; family Otariidae; genus Eumetopias; species Eumetopias jubatus. Next base: position 166,106,152 of record NW_028274809.1, on the reverse strand, counting down.
TAGACTGAAAGTACCCAATTTTTTTTTCTCTTCAAAGTTTTTACCCTCTGTACCAGGCCTGTTGTTTTTGCCTGCCTGGCGTCCATTCACCCCTTTTCTAGCATCAAGTTTAATTTGGAGACAAACCTCACACAACTCTGTTCATATGGTTCAGCTGGGACTGACCCAGGAGGATGAGGTCCACAGCACAGATCTGACCAATCAGAGCAGCACATACCCTGTCTACAACGATTGTAGGAATAGGCACACGATACCAAGGACCACGAGTCCCTCTTACGACTCTAAAATGAAGAAACTGGTGATCTCTTTCCACCGAGATTGCTAAACTGGGATAATGTAAGCCCATTATTTCTAGTAGCTATCTTGCCACCAGGAGGGGAAAATATGTCTCAGCCTGTTTCCAATCCAGATGAAAGCACAGGTGAGAGATAAAGGAAATAATTTCTTAATGCTTATTTGCGTGCCTAGATTGGGTATGCCTGCATAGAGATAACCTGAAGTTCGCTAATGGGGGTCAATATATTCCCCAGTTTTTGTTGTCGCTGTTGTTGTTTGGCTTAAGTTGGTTGGGAGAGCTCCAACAAAATCATGTGGTACATGTGGCAGAGATAGCTGGTTGCTTATTCAACATCCATTTTCTCCTCTACCCTTAGTAACATAATCTCAATTTTATTTAAGGTGTCAAATGTCCCAGCTTTAAAAAAAGTACTTTCCAACCTCCTTTGTAGACAGGTATGACTATGTTAACTAAATACTAGTCAAACATATATAGGTGAAAGTTACAGATTGGGATTTATTAGAAGGCTTTTATTAACAGAAAGCTTGGAGAAGTCCTGTTGCTCCTTGCCCTTCTACTTATTCCTGCCTAAAATGTACATATGATGGTTGCAATTCCTGTTGCCATCTTGTGACTTTGAGGATGGAAGCTATGTGTCAGGAAAAGCACTGTCAAAATATAGCAAGGCCTAGATTCCTGTTGTCTTTGTGGAACTCCATGCCAGTGTGGAGAGCCCACATTTGAACTTCTTTTACGTAAAACAATAAACCCTTAGGTGTTTAAGCCATAGCAGTCAGGTTTCTATTGCTAGTAGCCAACAAAATTCCCATGTAATATGATACATCTGCAGTCAAATACCAGTATGAAATACTTCACGAAATTCTTGGATTTATTTTCTGTGAATGGAAACTGAGGAGAAACAGAACAAGAATATTTTTGCTTCAAGGTATCATTAATTTACCTCATTTATGAATTTTAGGTGACAAGCAATAATTCTGGTTGCTACTACCTCAATCCTTTTTCTGATTATCTCTACACAATAAAGAAAATTCTAGATGGGTCAAATGTGGAAGTTCAGAGTCATGGGAGCTTGTAAACTTTCCTAATTTTTTGCCTTCTCTATTCTTAGGCTCATTATTCCATTTGAAGTCATGGTCAGTTTGTTACTTGGATTTCTTGCATCCAACCTTTGTTACTAAACCCAATTCTCTGCACTGGCATTAGAGTAATCATTCAAATATATATCATGATTTTAAAAATTCCTTGGAAAACAAATAAATGAACTGGAGTTACCAAAATTAGGCAGAAGCTGGAGGGAGATCAACACTTGAAGGAAGTGGCAACAGGTGAAGATATTTATATGTCATTTCTATCCTGAGGGCAGGCTCCAGAGAAGGAGCTAAAACTTGGAGAGAAACCCACAGCCATTCTGGCTTCAAGAAATAAGAAACAAAGCATAGAATTCGGGGTGACCACTATAGCCAGGAAGAAAAAGGGAAAATATACGAGAGGTCCAGAGGGGAGAGTTCCAAATACTCTGCTCAAATTTTAGTTAAAACCTTAACTCTAACTTGCTCAGGGCAGATTTAAAGTAACCCAGAGAAGCCAAAAGATCTGAACAGAGATGTCAGCTGCTGCCTTCCATAGGTAAGGCCGTGTAAGTCCAGTGATGTTAACTGCCTTTAAACAACAACAACAACAAGAACAAAACAAAATACCACTCTTAGCCAACTAGGAATAGAAAGAGAACCTCTTCAATTTGATAAAGAACATCTACAAAAGCCCTACAGCTAATGTCATACTTAGTAGCAAGAAAGCTGAAGTTTTCATGCTAAGATCAGGTACCGGGCAAGGATGTCTCCTGCACCACTGCCTTTCAATATCATACCATTAAGTCCTAACCAATGCACTAAGACAAGAAAAGGAAATGAAACTTACACAGATTGGGAAGGAAGAAATAAAACTGTCTTTGTTCATTGATGACATGATTTATGTAGAAAATCCCCCAAAACTGACAAAAAAACCCTGCTCCTGGAACTAATAAGCAATTATAGAAAGGTTGCAGGCTACAAACTTGATATAAAAATCAATTGCTTTCCTACATACCAGCAATGAACAAGTGGAATTTGAAATTAAAACACATTTTCCATATTAAGTTAGCAGCCCCTCCAGTGAAATACTACAAGTCTAATGAAATATATACAAGAGCTATATGAAGAAAACTCCAAACTCTGAGGAAAGATATAAAGATGAAATCAATGGAGAGATATTCAATATTCATAGATAGGAAGACTCAATGTCATCAAGATGTCAGTTCTTCCCAATTTGATCTATAGATACAGTATAATCCCAAACAAAATTCCTACAACTTATTTTATGGACTCTAAAGTTTATATGGGAAAAAGCCCTAGAATAACCAACTCAACATTGAAGGAAAAGAACAAATTTGAAGAGCTGATGCTACCTGACTTCAAGATTTACTGTAAAGCTACTGTAATCAAGACAGTGTGGTACTGGTCAAAGAATAGACAAATAGACAAATAGAACAGAACAGAAAGCCCAGAAATAGACTATGAATACAGTCAACTGATTTTTCTTTTTTTTTTAATTGAATTATGACTGACATATAATAGTTTTAGGTGTACAACACAATGATTCAATATTTGTATATAATGTGAAATGATCACTACAGTAAGTCTACCCAAATCTGTCATCATACATAGTTATAAAACTTGTTTTTCTTTTGTTGAGAATTTAAAGATCCACTTTCTTAGCAACTCTCAAAAATTCAATACGATAGTAACTATATTCATCATTCTATACATTATGTCCTCATGACTAATTTACTTTGTAACTGGAAGTTTGTACTTTTGACCCAGTTCACCCATGGTGCCCCCTGCCACGTTCTCTGGCAACCACCAGTATGTTCTCTGTATCTATGAGCTTTTTTTTTTAAGATTCCGTATATAAGTGAGAGTATATGGTAATTTTGTTTCTCTGTCTGACCAATTTCATTTAGCATAATGCCCTCAGGGTCCATCCATGTTATTGCAAATGGCAAGATTTCATTGTTTTTTATGGCTGAATAATATTCCATTGTGTGTACGTGTGTGTACATTTTTAAAAAATCTATTCATTCGTCAGTGGACATGGGCTGTTTGCATGTCTTGGCTATTGCATATAACACTGCCATAAACATGGGGATGCGTATCTATTCAAATTAGTGTTTTCATTTTCTTTGAATAAATATGTAGAAGTAGAATTGCAGCATCAAAGGGCAGTTCTAATTTTACTCTTTTGAGAAACCTCCATTCTGTTTTCCATAGTGGGTACACCAATTTACATTCCCACCAAGTGTGCACAAAGGTTCCCTTTTAACCACATCCTCACCAACACTTGTTACTTCTTAGCGTTTTGATAATTGACATTCTAACAGGTGTGAAGTAATATCTCATTGGGTTTTGATTTACATTTCCCTAATTTGTGATGTTAAACATCTTTTCATGTGCCTGTTAGCTATCTATATGTCTTCTTTGGAAAAATGTCTATTCAAATCCTCTGCCCATTTTTAAATGAGATTTTTGGTATTTTTTGCTTATTGAACTATCTGAGTTTCTTACATATTTAACCCCTTATCAGATAATGATTTACAAACATTTTCTCCATTCTATAGGTTGCCTTTTCATTTTATTGATCATTTCTTTTGCTAACAAGAGCTTCTTAGTTGATGTAGTCTTACTTGTTGATTTTGCTTTTGGTGTGGTATCCAAAAAATTTTTCCCAAGATGAATGTCAAGGAGCTTTTTCCTTATGTTTTCTTTTAGGGGTTTTAGAGTTTTGGGTTTTATGTTGAAGTCCTTAATCTATTTCAGGTTAGTTTTTGTGAATGGTTTAAGATAGGGGTCCAAAAAAATTCACTTACACCTCAAAAACAAAACAAAAAAAACATAGGGGTCCAATTCCATTCATTGTTTTGCATGTGAATATTCGGTTTTCCCAACACCATTTATTGAACAGACTATCCTTTTCTCATTGATTCTCGGCTCCCTTGTCAAATATTAGTTGACCATATATGTATGAGTTTATTTCTGGGTTCTTAATTCTGTTCCATTGGTCTATATATCTGATTTTACATCAGTACCATACTGTTTTGATTACTATAACTTTGTAAGATAGTTTGAAATCAGGAAGTGTGATTCCTCCAGCTTTGTTCTTTCTCAAGATTGTTTTGGCTATTCAGGGTCTGTTGTGATTCCATTCAAATTTTAGGCTTGTTTTTACTATTTCTGTGAAAAATGCTATTGGAATTTTGATAAGTCTTGCACTGAATCCACAGATGGCTTAGGGTAGTATGGACATTTTAACAATACTAACTTTTGCAATTCATAAAACTGGTATATCATTCCATTTATTTGTGTCTTCTTCAATTTTTTTCATCAATGTCTCATAGTTTTCAGTGTATGGACCTTTACCTTCCTTGGTTAAATTTATTTCTAAGTATTTTATTATTTTTGGTGCTACTGTAAATGGGACTGTTTTCTTTATTTCTTTTTCAGATAGTTTGTTGTTAGTGTATAGAAATGCAATGAGTTTTTGTATGTCGATTTTGTATCCTGCAACTTTACTGAGTTCATTCATTAGTTGCCATAGTTTTTCAGTGAAGTCATTAGAACATTATACAATATTGGTAGTCTTGGGATATTTTGGTACCCATTTGGAAAAATGAAGTTGGGTTCATAATTCACACTGTACTTCAGAATAAAGTTCAAATCTAAAAATCAATGAAAGAAACCACTGAAGTACTAGACGAAAACATGGGAGAATTCTTTATAACCTGGGAGTGGGGATGAATTTTCTAAATGTGACTTAAAATCTAAAAGGCTGTAAACAAGACTGATAAATTTGACTATGTAGATATGAAAATTTCTGCATGCTAAATACATACCATAAGTCAAAAGACAACAAAGTGGCAACACATAGCACAAGGGCTAATCACCTTAGTAAGGAGAGACTGCAATTTAATAAGGACCAACAACCCAACAGAAAAATGAGCAAATGATTATGAACAGTAAGTTCATGAAAAAGAAATACAAACAGCTCTGTCACTGATGTTCAATTAACTCAATCATAGTAAGAAAAATGTACATTATACACAGATACATGTCACCTATCAGACTGATAAAATTCAGAAGTTTGGTAACATTCAGTTGGCAATATTGTGATGAAATAGCTGCACTATTCCTGAGGGAATATAAATTGGTAAAACCTTCACATATGGTAATTTGGCAATATCCATTAATTTTATAAACTCATATGTCTTTTTACCTAGCATTTCCACTTTTGGGACTTTATCCTTTAGATATACTCATTACATATACAACATGGCACATGTATATAAGGTTATTATTAAAGAATTATTTGCAAGAGAAAAAAATCAGAAACAACTCAAAAGTTCATCAAATGGGAACATGTAAATAAATTATGATATATTCTTAAAACGCACTTGCTATCCACTATACAATTGTTTAAAAAAAAACGAGTAAGTTCTCTATAATAGACTTATGGAAAGATTTCCAAGATATATTAGTGATAAAACTAAGATACACAGAAGGTGTATGATATGCTTATTGCATAGGAAAAAGTGGATTAGAATGAGACTTTATATTCATATTTGTCTGTGTATTCATAAATAAACTCTGGAAGGATACTTAAAATAATAATGAATGGTGTTTTTGTATGTGGAGGGGCTGAGAACTGAGTGAATGGGAATATGTTTATGTTTTATTACATATACAAGAATTAAACTTAAAATGTGTCATATCTTACCAATCATGTTTAATGTTGACAACCGAAAAGTTTTCATTATAGCTTCGTCCACCTTACCAGAACTAGAAATCTTGGTAAAAAAAAATTTTTGGAAGCACAGGCTATTGGAAAAAATAAATGGAAAGAATGAAATTTCAATTGCCTGCCATTTCTAAATAAAATAAGTGATATTGATAACTTCTTTGTAAATATATTTTTAACTGAAGGATTTTTTACTAATACATTTTATTATTTAAATAATAACTACATATTTTTCAGAATCCAGCACCTCTTAAAACAGAAAATAATTTTCGGTAGTAAGTTAAAAAACAGAGCAAAAAATGTTTGAGCTCCCTCTGCCGGCTCTGTAGTAGCATATCAGAGTGTATTTTGGTTTTATTTAGAAACAAACTGGCACATGGTTAATGCCATTAATTCATTTGCCAATATTAAAGAGAGTAGTTTTAAACTGTGTGTTTTCCATAATCTTATAAATGTTAAGTTCTGCTAATATGCCACTAATATTAGCAAGTAAGATGAACATTTCAATATAAATGTTAAAGTTTATTCAGTATGTGTCTGTTCCATTTAATATATCCCTAAATATGGTACCACAAAAGTGGGTTGTATAGAAAAAAAAAATTTCAACATGCACAATATGTACAGGGGTATTTTAGCTTTTTAATTTATTATGGCTTTCAAATTTCAATAATCATGTTACTGTTGTGTTAGTATATTCATATTTAATTGATTAAAATATATGCATATTTTGAAGCAAAGAGGAATGTAAAATATTTGCATAGTTAAGCAATAATTTACATGACAATTCTGAGTATCTGTAGTTTTTTGTCACGACAGCACAATCTGTGATGTGCTTTGCAAAATTATGATGTGCTTTGCAAAATTCAAGTAACTCTTCTTTTTATGATTTCTATTTTTATCTTCCAGATCATTGATTAGTGTCTCATTGGTGACCATCTGATCCTTCTCTTTATCCACTAAATTCTTTATTTTTTTTGTGTTGAACTTAAATCTCTTTAAGGATGCCTTTTAAAAAAAACAATTCAGGTTTTTATCCCTCTTTTTTTTTTATCAGTTCCATTTTCCTCTTGTTTGTTCTATTACTCTCTCAAACTACTGGTGCTTCTTGCTTCATGTGTTCAATTCTGGTTGTTGAAATATGGGGAATTCCCCATGTGGTGGAAGGTAAAGGTATTTCCAGTCAATGGCGTGCTGGAGCCCCCTGTTAGCAGCCTGTAAGAGCTTCTTTACAAGAATTTTGCAACCTAGTTGTTTGGACAACTTGTATTAAAAACTATCTAAACTTAAAATTACATCAATTATATTTTAAAAGGCAATAAATACTAAAAACTTTTCCTAATTATTCTACTCTATTTTATTATTATTTGTGCCCCTCAGGTTATTTACATCTATTGTATCTGTATGGTGGAAATAGTGTACAAAGATGTGTTACTGTGAATCTCTTTCCAGCTCTGCATTCGGTGATATCATGTTGATAACCTGAAATTGGTTAGTTTGGGAGTATATACCATGGAAATTGGCAACTGCTACAGAGCTGGACTTGATTTATTGTTTTGTTGATTATCTAGATATAAAAAAGTGATGCAGAAAGTGTTACAGACACAAGCATTTGGTAAAAATCAGCTAAAACATTTTGTCAGAACCGATTGGTTGTAGGGAATTTATAATAAAGAGTATTGTATATTTATTTGTGTACAAATATCCTTTGTATCAGTAAAACTTATGTACATACATATGTATCCATACATTTTATTTTCTAGAAAGCCAGTTACTAAACATTAACCTGTACAACACCAGTCTCTGTACTCAAAGTTAGTATTGACAGGAAAGCAGTTAATTCTCTCCTGATGCTCCTGGAGGAATCACTGTTGTACTACTCACGCAGCCTCAGTGGTAGTGCTGTGGTTTTAAAAATATGTCCACAAATTCTTTGATGCACCTCCTTTCTAAAGATGAGGACTAATTCTCTCCCCCAAATGTGGGCTGTATGGTAACTCTATAAAGAATAGGATGTGATAGAAGTGATGGTATTAGATTTCCCAGAGATGCATGCAAACGGCGGGGGAGGGGGTCTGATACGGAAAGGGGTGGGGATGGATGAAGCTCCAAGTTCCCTCCTTTTGGCCCCAGCACTTCCCTTTATCTCCTGACTACTTGTTCTCCAGACATTTGACTACCTGCTCTGTTTGGGATGTTCTGCACTTCCACAAGCTAAAAAGTCTCGGACTCCTTGAGGCCATTAGCAGAACAGGCTCTGGAAATCAGGCAAATTGGCTTGAAATGTCGGCTCTCCCACCTCCCACTGTGCAATGTGCCCAAATCCCTTGAGTCCTTCCTCTCAGCCTCAGTCTCCTCATCTCTGCACTGGGGACATGAATAGTATGCACATTATGGGATTCATGTGATGAGTAAATGCATGTCAGCTCCCAGAACTCCATAAACAAAATACGCTATTCAGGACCCTGGATTGGTGGAAAATGATGACATATTTCTTCTTTAATTTACAAAGACATAGACAATCAAATGCACCTTATGCTCTACAAAGCAATTGCCTTACAATGATCTCTAAGCAGCATTTTCCCCCTAAAGGTCTCTTTGCTTAACACATTCCTGGAACTTTTCTTTTGAAGTTGCCTCCAGCATGAGTATCTTTCGTGGTGACAAATCTCTTTCCTTTGGGGATGCATTAGACAAGAATGGCCAAGCAGAGACAAGTGCAGTATTAAGAGGGGCATCCTTTCGGTTAAATGTGAGGGGCAATTGTGAAGTTCTAATCTGGTCCCAATACACATGTCCAGCTCTATCACCTGCCACAGCTCCCTGTCCAAGGCACTCAGAATTCCTCAAACCTCACCATTTCCTGAACAAGCAGAGCCTTTCCCTGCTCCCAGGACTCTGGATGGACTACTCCCCCTGAATAGAATGGCACAGCCAGAAATATCCTACTTAACTGCCATGCCCCAGCTCACATTCAACCCCTTTGTAAAGCTTCTTCTCTGCCAATGGGGCACATTAGCACAGTGGTTAAGTAAAAAGATGTGAGCGTGCAAGAATAGGGTTCAAGGAAAGCAGCAGACAAGGTGGTGGACCATGGAGCCAAGTGGCATAGGTCTGAATCCTGCCTCTACAATGTGGTCACAAGCTCTGTGATCTTAGATGAGTTACTTTACTTCCCCATAATCAGTTTCCTCAACAGTGAAATAAGATAAAGAGTGGTAGCTACGTCAAAGATCTGTTTTGGAAATTAGATAAACACCTAGAATAGTACCCAGCAAATATTTGCCTAATAAAGTCCTAGATCTATCATTTCTTAGCTAGGTGACCCTGAATGGGTTATTTAACCATTTTGCATCTCAATTTCTTGACTTTAAAATGAGGATAAGAAAAATAATATCAATTTCATACTATTTTTGAGGATTAAATAAAATAATGTATGTAATTTGCTTAGTACATTATCATATGTAGAGCCTTGCATATGGCAGGATTTCAACAAAATGGTAGTTTAAAAAAGTTGGTTGTTTCTTCTGAACTCATAATGCTTTATTTATGTCTTATTATATCAAATTATATTATAATAGCCCAGACTGGGAACTCCTTGAGAGGACAGGAGCTTTGTTATTATTCTTTGGATAAAGGGAAAACCGGTTCAGCTGGCAACTAGGATGTGAAAACGGAACTGAAAGTTGAAACAAAAACCACAACTTGTAAAACCATATTATCACTCACAAAATAGAAAAACTGTACAAAAAACCATGACACACAAGACAAATTGTTTTCAGACTCTGAACACCAATTCATCAGACCTATGGTATTCTGAATAAGACCACACAGACAGACCAACCTAACAATAACTCCACAAAAAGTCATGTGTCCTAAAGATAAAACCACTGATCGTTCCAGTAACTTCCTAGTTTATAAATTCGGAGCAATCTCTGCCAAGGCCATCCTGTGACTAATTCCGGTTCTACAAAGTCTGTATAGGTATTCTTTTGTAATTGGCCACCTGTTGAAATGTTGAACTCTCCATAGTGTACATTCTCCCTTGTAGCAGCCAGCTAATAAACCTAAATTTGAAAAAAGAAAAGGACTATCTATTATATGTTAGGTACTGGGAATAAAACAAGTGAATGGAAAAAAGCTTTTGCTTTCAAGGAACATGATCTTTTAATGTGGTAGATAGACGACTATTAACAATACAGGCTGATATAATTATAATAGGGATGCACTCTGTGAACACTCAGTCCAGTCAGAAAAGACTTCCTTGAGGAAGTGATTTTTAAGATAAATCCTGAAGTGTGATTTAGAGTTAAGTACAGAATAGGGTTGGGCGTGGTCAATGTTCTAAACAGCAGGGTCTGCTTGTGCAAAGAAGAGAATAAAGGACAGTGTGTTTTGGAATAGAATAAAGGACAGCTAGGAATAGATTGAGGATTTTACAGGCCTAAGGCATCAAAAATATTATAATGCTGTTCCATTCGAAAGTCAAATTCAAAATAATGCTCATGACAAAATACATGTAGGAAATTCCTTCTGTTTTTTCCTATCATGTTTAGTTGGATACTTTAATAAAAGAAATTCCCAAATTCTCTAAAAAATATATCCATGTTCCTGTTTTGATTTTTTTTTTTTAAGATTTTATTTGTCAGAGAGAGAGAGAGAGAGAGAGAGAGAGAGCGCAAGCTCAAGCAGGGAGATTGGCAGGCAGAGGGAGAAGCAGGCTCTCTGCTGAGCAAGGAGCCCAACATGGGATTACCTGAGCTGAAGGCACTTAACCAACTGAGCCACCCAGGCATCCCCTATTTTTATGTTTTCTTCAGCATATACCAGTTAGCTTATTGCGCCATAGAGTATTGTTTATTTGGGGAACTATACCAATACTTCGGTATGGCAGCACCATAGAGTGTGAAAGGTGAAAAAGTGAGATGAAGTTGGAGAGCTAGACAGACACCAATTAATGAAAGATTTAGTAAAATGTGGTTAAAGATGTGGTCGTTGTTGTTGAGTGATCTGAGTTCGAGCTCTACCATGCTTGAGTACTCCCTGAATGTACTTAGACAACTCAAGGCTTTAATTTCCTCAGCTATAAAATGGGAATGTTAAATTGTGAGGATTAACATAATATATATATAAAGCACTTAGCACAGTGCTTAATACCATAAAACACACTAAATTTCAATTAGATATTATCATGAATAAATCTGTACTTCAGCCTGATAAATGGGGAGTCAATAAAGGATTTTTATTATTTTATTATTATTTTTTAAAGATTTTATTTATTTATTTGACAGAGACACAGCGAGAGAGGAAACACAAGCAGGGGGAGTGGGAGAGGGAGAAGCAGGCTTCCTGCCAAGCAGGGAGCCCGATGCAGGGCTCCATCCCAGGATCCTGGGATCATGACCTGAGCCGAAGGCAGACGCTTAACGACTGAGCCACCCAGGTGCCCCAATAAAGGATTTTAAAGTGTGACATGATTAGCATGGGATTTTATGGATTTCTTTGGCTGCAGTGTATAGCCTGGGCTGAATGACAATGAGTAGATTCTAGGTGTACTTATGAGGAAGATTCAATAAATATTAATGATTAATTGGATGGTGGTTGAAGAGATATATGCATATATATGTGTGTGTATACACACACACACACACACACATGTTCATATTCACATACGCACACATTTACAAAGTCCCTTGTACAAACTGCCATAGATGATGACAGGTATAAATCTCAGTATCCAGAGGAAAAAAATCTGTAATATTATTAAAACCCTCTGTCAGGGAAATGACGTGATGTTTATGTTGTCAAAATAAATTGAAATAGAGTAAGAGGAGAGTATGGAGTATCAATGAAATAAGATTGATCATGAGTCGATAACTGTTGAAACTGGATGATAGGGAAGATTATACTCTTTTCTGTGTTTGTATATGTTTAAATTTTTCCAAAATAAAAAAAACTTTTAAAAAATCTATTAAGGCAGGGACCTTGCCTGTCTTGTTTACATCTGTATTTTCAGGACCTAGAGAAGTTCATAGCACATGGTAGGCTCTCAATATAATATTATTTGTTGAATGAATGAACACTGGCAAACGAGACTTATAACCTGGGTGAGAGTCTTACAGCTTAGGCTCAGAGTCAGGACTCCTGGGGTTCCCTTCATCTTTCATGATACAAATAACACTCCATTAGCTATTAATGCCTCATAACAAAAACAAAAACACACCCAAAGAGAAAGCAAAGCAGATTGACAAACTTCACTTTGGAATTCCATGAGAAGTAGGTATTTACAAGCTTATATGCATATGATCCCCAGAGAGCCTCAGTGGGGACTCTGCCATCATTTCCTTTCATTGCTTTTTTCCCAACAAATAGTTATTGTGGAGCTATCTCTGTCCTTCAAGCCAAGAATCAGAAGAAAACTGGGTATACCCTTCTGTCCCTTCCCCTCTCATTCTCTGGCTAGTAAGAAGTGAGGGGAGGAATGAACCATCTTTTGAAGAAAGTTCACCTCTACGTTTAGTTATTTCCTTAATAGCCTTAGGACAAAAATATCTATTACAAAAGTAATGATATAGAACCTTAATTAGGGCTTTTGAAATTCAAGCCCAATTTTATTGAAGGCCAGTACCTGAGCAGAGGAAAATGACCAATGACACTGAAACAACAAACATCGGCCACACTTAAATACCCACGAGACACTCTCTAAAGGTTTAAAGCTGTGCTGTCCGATACCATAGCCGTTAGCAATGTGTAGCTATTGAGCACTTGTGATGTGGCGTGCTTAAATTGTGATGGCTACAAGGGTAAAATACATACTGGCTTTCAAAGACTTAGTAACTAGAAAAAAGTGAAATATCTCAATAAATTTTATATTAATTACACACTGAAACGACAGTATTTTAGTTACTATGAGCAAAATAAAATATATCAAAAGTAATTTCACCTTTTTTTTAGCTTTTAAAAAATATGGCCCCTAGAAAATGTAAAATTACATATGTGGCTCCTATTATATTTTTATTGGACCGTGCTTTCCCAAAATGGAAGAACTTTTCCTCTCCTTATGTGGAATAAAATAAAAAGCTCAGTGTATTAATAGCACAATTCCTAGTCCTTTTACTCTATACTGTTCTGCTAGGTTTTAGATCCCTTCCATTAAAGTATTGCTATAGGGAGTCATTATAACCAATTAAGGGTATAAATGGAGTGCCCACTAAAGAATCGGTGATTGTCCTTCAAATTCTTTTATTGCAACCAGAAGTACTCTGATCTTTTTAAGGGGAAAATCATAGTATGTCCTCTGATCCTATTTTACGCTATTAGCAATTGCTGAAGGGTTTCCTCTTGAATTACCAAAGGACATACCTCACCGCAGCAAAGCATTATTTCTCTTCTCAAGTTATTGGCTTCTAGTCTCAGATGAAAAAACTATATTCCTTTTATTAACATGATCTTGATTCTACTGCTAGGGAGATAAAAATCCTAGCATTTTTATGTTAAAGGTGATTTGCCTCCTTTTTGTTTTTGTTTAAAAACTCCCAAATTTAATTAAGCTTTCTAAGTGTGTACGTTCAGCTCACCACACTGAAAACCTCTCAATGGCTGCACATTATATTTTTATTATTTTTTAAAGATTTTATTTATTTGAGAGAGAGAGCGAGCGCATGAGCACACGAGCAGGGGGAGTAGCAGAGGGAGAAGAAACAGACACCCTGCTGAGCACAGAGCCCAACATGGGCTCAATCCCAGAAGGAACCCCAGGATCATGACCTGAGCCCAAGGCAGATACTCAACCAACTGAGCCACCCAGGTGCCCCTGCACATCATATTTTAAATAAAATGTTGTTCAAAAATCTTAACATGTCCCTTATCTAATTTGGCCTATAGCTATGTTTCCTCCTGACTTAACATACTCTCACCTCTCTGACCTTTAAGTCCTGGCCCTTCCTTACCTCAGGAACATCCCACAAGCTATTACATAGGCCAGAAATGTTCTTGTCTCTGTTTTGCTTCACATGGCTAACTTGTACTCATTATTCCCTTTTCTTAACCATTTAAATATCATATCCTTAGAGAAACCATGCTTGAGCATTTCTAGTCTAAACTGTTAAAATGGTTCATATTTCCCTCTTTATAATACATAATATATTTTGTAAGTTTTCTCCTGTATGATTATTTGTTAGAAGTCTGCCTCCTTAAGGAGATATAGTGTCTTTTTTTGTCCACCACTGTATTTTCAGCAAGTAGTGGTAATGTTTAAAACAGAGGAGACCTTCAGGAAACATTGCTTCAACAATGCATTGGAAAGGCCCAGTAGAGTGCAAGGGTTGAAAACAGGAGATTAGGAAGTAACTGATGAAACAAGGTACTCAGGGAGGCCACAGGGAATTAAATTCAGAACATTAGTTGGAGGATAAAGTATATGTACACCAAAAAATAAAACAATAGGTACTAAATCAATGATGGCCAGAGAAAGTTGTAGAATGTATGTCTTGGGAGGGATCTTATTAAATTGAGTTGGGTAGGGATGGTTTCAAAAAAGTAATTGGGCCAGAAGCTATGGTTAGATTTTGTTATTAACTATGACTTTAATTTATAAAAATAGAATGAATCAGATAACTTGTGTCATAAGTTGGATTCTCTGGGGAGATGTTGAGTTAGAGTTAGAAGTGCAAAAGGTTTACTGCAGAGTAGCACTTGTGGAAGGGAAAGAGAGGAAGCAGGACTGGGTAAGGAGAGCCATCAGACTGCCATGCAAGATCTGAGAGAGCCTCTATCACCAATGTTGAGTATGTCCTTATACTATGCCTGACTCCGTCTTTGGCTGAGGACAGGCATGGGGGAAAGGGGCTGCCCTGACAATAGTGTACCTTCAGCTTGAAAGCTCAGGTGAACCTAGAAGGAGTTAACAGCTGGAGGCTGTCAGCTAACTACATGCTTTCAGTTGGGCGGTGAGTCCTTTCTTGAAGGCAGATCTGAGAAGAGCAACTGTGACTACCACACATTATAGGATGCCAATTCAACCCAAATTAATCTACAAATTCAATAAAGGATTTTTATTTTATAAGCTCAACAATCCTGTTCTAGGAAGTATTTGGAAAAACAAAGGTTTAAGTTAAGTAAAATGTGAAAAAAAAAAGAGCATAAAGGAGGGATTTGCCCTATTAGGTACTAAGATAGTCTATAAGATGTTGGTAAATATAAACAACAGGATTTTTTGTTTCGGTAAATAAAAACAACAGGTTTTATTCTTTATGACAGGTGTAGTCATAGACAAAGAGACCAACTGAAGAGTTCAGAACCAGAGCCATATATAAATGGAAATACAATATATAATAAAAGTGGCACCAAAAACCAATGAGAAAGGGTAGACCGCTGTGTAGAATTTCAGAGAAAAATTGGCTTGCCATCTGGAAAAAAAATAGGCTAGCTCCCCACCTTACACCAAATAAAGGAATGCGTTCCAGAGAGAATAAAGATCTAAATGTGATTCTCTGGAGAGTAATGAACTATTAAGGAAATAGAACACATAGAATATCTTTGTGATGTCAAAATGCAAGGTCAGTTTTTAAACAAGAGCCCAAAGGCACCACTGAGAGTAGTAAGATTATATCCATCAGCTAGGAGAGAGAACTGGGAGAAGCTAAGAAGGAGTTAACTACACTATAGAGAATCTTCCTAGGATCAGGGCAGCTAAGTAAGCCACGAGGAGATGTAAGTCAATTAGGAGGTATCATTATGACTCGCCTGTCCAAAATATTTTCCCTGCCTCCACTTCCTTCCTATTTAAAATTAGGCAAGTAAACATTTTTTAGTTCCAGACACTGTGCTAAGCATAGTAAGTAAAAGGATAAATAAGCTTGAGTCCTAGTCCTTAAAGAGTTCATAATCTAGTTAAAGAGACAGAGGAGAAAACTAAATAAGATGTTTTAACTCATATCCTACAGGTAGGGACCAAGAGGCAACTATCTCTGCCTAGGGCATCAGTGAGAAGCTGGTTTTTGAGCAATAAGGAAAGTCATTCCAGGCAAAAGGAACATCACTAACAAAGTCACAGGGATTTGAAAGAGCATGGTGTATTGGAAAATGTTAAGTAGGTAACCTAATAGTGAACATTCTGAAATGTTTGTTACTGAATGCAGAAAGCATTCTACAGAGGTTGTTTTAGTCTTTTCTTAGCAGCATTGATGATCACACTAGCTAATTATCACTTTTGAAGGCAAAGCCAAAGATGAAGTACTGAAGTGATAAGCGATAAATGTTAACGGTTAAGAAACAGAAGCATGCTACAAAGCACTGATGACTAAACGTGGAGTAATAACAAGCACTGTACAATGGATTTAGAGGAGGAAGAGGTCGCTGTCAATTTCATTGGTCAGGGAAGATTTCATGGAAATGGCAGAGTTTCACTGAATCATTAAAAAAAATTGAGAGCTGACTGAACATATCAGGGGCTGTGCTGGAGCAGGAGCTTCAAAACTATAGTTACTAAGGGACAGATAATCAGATACTTGCAAAAAATAAAGCAAGATTGCTATAAGAGGCAAGCATAGGATGACGTGAGAAAACCTCAGAGTGACTCTTGGTTTAGAGCAGGGAGGTCAGTGATGGCTTTCCAAAGGTGAGGCTGTATGCACTGAATTATGATGGATGAATAGGATTTCATCTAGTGAAAGGGAAGAAAAAATTTTCTGCAATAGCCCCATTTAGTGTGAGAACACACCTCTTCCAAGGAACATGGAATAGCTCGAGATAGCTGAAGCAAAGGCTGAAAGGCAGTGAAAGAACTTTCTAAGGCAAATAGGTAGGGGTTTGATTACGAAAGGCCTTTTATAGAATGTTGGAAGAATATGACTTTTATCCTGAAGACGATGTGGGAGTTGATGAAGATTGTAAGCAGGGAAGTGACATGATTACATCCAAGTTTCACAATGACTGCTATTAAAGTCAATGATGATAGGGCGCCTGGGTGGCTCAGTTGGTTAAGCGACTGCCTTCGGCTCAGGTCATGATCCTGGAGTCCTGGGATCGAGTCCCACATCGGACTCCCTGCTCGGCAGGGAGTCTGCTTCTCCCTCTGACCCTCTTCCCTCTCATGCTCTCTATCTCTCATTCTCTCTCTCTCTAATAAATAAATAAAATCTTTAAAAAAAAAATAAAGTCAATGATGATAAAGGCAACCGAAGATGAACAGATAATGGGGGCAGCATAAGAGGCAGAGAGATTAAAAGGCTGTTGCTATTGCTTAGGAAAAATCAAAGAAGACTCAAACATACAGTAGTAGTGGTATTAGGAGAGAATGGGTAAGGTTTGAGCAGCCAGAGAAAGAAGTGGAGGCGTTCCTCAGGGAAATGATGTAGATAAATGTTTGGAGAAGTGGAGGGTGAGCAAATCAGTTTACCTGGGGTATATAGTATTTGGTAGAACAACGATGATTAGCTTTGGAAGGCTGGAGCAGAGGGCCAGTTAAGGAACAGTTGGTGATGAAGTTGAAAACTCAGCCTGAGACAAGTCTATTAAATAAACAGGCTAAACAATTAGGATTTTACTTTTCCCATAGCAACATTAAAATATCACTTTTATTGTTGTAAAATATACATAAAATATACTATTTTTAACCATTTTAAGTGTACAATTCAATGGCATTAACCATGCAACCATCAATACTGTTCATCTCCAGAAACTTTTCAACATCCCAAATAAAACTCTTTCCCCATCCTCCCCTGCTCTCCCACCACTGGCACCCAAGCATTCTACTTTCTGCCTCTTAAAGAGTTTGGTTACCCTACGTACCTCATAAGTGGAATCATATGGTATTTGTCCTCTTGCTTCTAACTTATTTCACTTAGCTAAATCACTTTAATCAACACCCTGGCTAATCAACACACTGAATTCTAATTTCATTCTACTCTACGTGCTATATTTTAAAACAAACGTCTAGCTTTTCTTACTTGACAATCTTTCCCACTTATTGCTTAAGGACACTTCAATCTAGCAAATTATAAACTCAGAGTTCTTAAGGACAATTTCGTCTACCACTGCCTACCACGAGAGCTTTTTATTGGTCTACTTACTCTAAATGTCTTTATGTTGCTAATTATTTTCATTTCATTATAGCTTACGGGCACTAGACCTTTTGCAAAATCCCACCTAGTACCTTAACCATAGTAAATAATAGCAAATAAAACACAGACATGATTCAAACTTCCCCAGGAGAACGGAAGTTTATTTAGGACCTGATATGAAGGCTCTTTTGATACTATTTAATTTCCGATCTGTAGTTGAATCGGCTCTAAATGAAGAGAATTAAAAACACACTGTTCTTATCTTTAGCTGGGGAAAACTCCGAAGTTTCAGATGCTTGAAAACTATTTCAGAACCGTCAAGGTTATCTCACCTTTCTTTGGGGGCATCCCTAGATCATTACCTCTCTGCGATCGAATCCACTAATTTTGGACAAGACACTAATCCTCTGAAGTCTCAAAGAGTTAGATTACACCAGCCTGTGCTTCCCAATCTTGTCCACACCACAGAGCACAAAATATGGTACTGCAGGACACTGAGATAAACGGAGGAGGCAGTACAGCACACCTGGAACCCACGGGCCGCCGTGCGTCCTCGCACAACGTGTAGACGCTCTCAAGGAGCGCTCCAGTCCAGAGGTTCGTTCCAACTGATGCGCCATAGCCGTCTATTACATAGGACGAAGTGGGACTCCCACTGTTTCTGGAGTCAGCGGCCTTTGCCTTCTTGTAAAAAAAGGAAAAATTTATTCCGTACGCTGGCCAAGTCGTAAAAAAGCACAAAGGCCACGAACCACGCAAACGAGCAAAAAATTGAAGTACCGCACTCGACCAGCGCGCTTTCCGCTGGTCTTACGTCTCTTCCCAGCAGGCTCTGGGAGTTACCGCGAGACTTCATCAATTCTCGCGAGATTTATCGGCAGCCATCTTATTGGGGGTGCTAGGAGCCGGGAAGACCCCCCGAATCGTTCCCATTGAGCTGCCCTTCGTCTTCGCTTTTTTCACTTTTGCCTCTTCTGCGTTGCCGACACCACGTTATCCCGAGGCTGAGTGAAAGCCCGGATCTAGGCGTGTGTCGCCCTCCCGGTCCAAGAAGATTTGCTCGAGTGGAGGGAAGGGGGGAGGGCCCGGGCAAACCGTTGCTGCCTCAGCCGGCGTCCGGGGACGGGGAGCTCCTGGCACCCCGTGGATTCCCGGCCTGCGACGGTACCCGCAGAGCTGTTCGCCGATCGGGGCTCGCGGGAACCTGCCACCGGCGCCTCCCACCGCGGCCCACGCGGGCGGCGCGCGGAGGAGGGGGCGGGGGCAGCGGCGGCTGTAGCGGCCGCGACCTGGGCGGGCGGAGGAGTGTGACGGGCCTCGGGGCCGCTGTGGATGGTTTCTAAAATGATCATTGAAAACTTCGAGGCACTCAAGTCCTGGCTCAGCAAGACTCTCGAGCCCATGTGAGTATCCGGGGGCTATCTCCTTGCAGGGATGGAAGTGGGAGATAGGCGGGCACAGTTCCCGAAGTGCCTGTGATGGAGGCCGAAGCGGTGAACAGAGATCCCAGGGTTTTGTGTTTTTTCTTTTTCCACCCTCACTTCCAGGTTCAGGAGACTCCAGAGAGCTTGAGCTGACCTTTATCTTACCGCTGAGTTGGTCCTTGAACTGATACCTTCTTCTCTCGTTTTCCCGTTATATGTAGACCGACTCGAACCTACACACACATTTGATGAGGGCCCCCAAATCGGTTTCTTTTATTTTAGTGAATCCGAGCCTTACCTCTTGCCCAGACTATTTTACCTTGTTTCTTTAAATGAAGTGAATGGCCCGTATTAGGGATTAGGGCAGTTCTAATATAAGCCACTCACGTTTTACCTAAATACAGTCCCCGAAAGAAAGGCCACGTTTCCCATGTGCTATCTGGCTCACCCGCACCTCTCTTAACTGATTGAAGATGTAACAGGTGCCAAGGTGCCCAGTAAGATTCCCTTTTCCTACTTACACGTTTGTTAGCTTGGAGAGGAGGAAGAAAATGTTATTTATCCATATGGGATATTTGGCAGTTTTAAGTGGGATGCTGTAGATGGACTGTGGGGAGGGGGTGTTCAGAGTGCTGGAATGTTTTATACTGGAAAAAATAGTGTTTTAAGGATTTATCTTTTAATACATACAAAATATATTTTGGGCCAGGTGCTATATCAAAGTTAGTTGATATACAGTAAACAATGAAAGAGGTTAAATCCACTCATCTAATAAGTTTATTAAGTGCCTGCTGTATATTGTGGGAGGCTTTGGTGGCAGCTTTTAAATTCCAAAGTTGAGAACACAGTAATAAATAAGTTTTAAAGAAGTAAGATAACTTCAGATTAAAATAGAAGTGGTGGTTGTAATAATAGAGGGTCATATAAATGATTAGAAGGCCTCTCACAGGAGGTAGCATTTGAGCAACACTTGGGGAGAACGAACCATCTGGGTCAAAGTCTGGAGAAAGACTGTTCCTTGCAGAAGGAACAGCAAGTGCAAAGGCCCTGTGGCAGATACGATTACAGTGTGTTCCAGGAAGAGAAGGAAGGTAACTGGCTGCAAGGAACATTGTGATGGGGGAGAGAATGGAATAACATGAGGTTGGAGAATTAGGCAGGGGCTGCATTATTTTGGTTCTTTGAGGCCATGGTCAAGAGCTAGGATCTTATTGAAAATACAGTGAGACCTTAGAGAATTTAAAGCAGGCAGGGACTGATTTGATTTTTTAATTCTGCTCGCTTTGTGGAGATTAAGGGGGCAAGAATGAAAGTAGACTATTCTGAAGGGCATTGTAGGCAGAAATGTGGGTCGTTTATATTATAGTGATAGTGGAGACAGAACGAAATATGTCTTATAAGTAGATCTGATAGAACTTTCTAATGGATTGGATGTGGGAGATGAGGGAAAGGCACATCAAGGATAATGACTAAGAAGTTAGCCTGAACAGCTGGATGGATGATGATAGAGAAGGCTGGGAGAGAACAGGTTGAAGGGAGGTGGAAAGGTAATTGGTGTTTGTTACACATCCAAGTTAGATATTTAAGAGGTGGTTGGGTTGAGTCTAGAACTTGGGCAGGACTAGAGAGTCACGCAGAGAGTATTTGAAACCATGGAATTGTGGGAGATTTCCTAGTAAGAATGTGTTGCTAGGTAAGAAAGGAGGGTCCACATCTGAGGTAGAAGACTGAGATTTATGTTACTAACGAAAAATATATGGCAAGAGAGGCGAGTTGTCAACTTGATGGGATGCTGCAGAGTGGATGAAAAAGGTGGAGTCAGATGAGTGGTCCTTAAGTTTGGAAAGGTAGAAGTCATTGGTGACCTTAGCAAAATAGTTTTATTGAAGTGAGGTGGTCCAGATAGAAACCTTATTTCAGTGGATGGAGAAGAGAGCGTGCAACAGTGGTTGTAGTGATTTAGAGGACGAACTCTGGAGTCAGAATGGCTGGCTTTAAATATTGCCTCTGCCACTTACCAGCTGTATAATATTGGGTAAATTACTTAACTCAGTGCCTCCCGTTTCCTCATCTGTATGGGGAAATAATAAACATGTATTAAGAATCTTTAGACACTGCCTGGTTTGTAATTAGCACTCAATGAATATTAGGTGAACAGAAAACGTAAAAAAAAAGTTTTGAGTTTAAATAGCACTCCTTCTTAAAAATATTTTTTTGAGTTATAGTTAACGTTATATTAGCTGCAGTTACACAAGGTAGTGGTTTAACATTTCTATTTTATGCTATAACCTAAAAGAAGATTACTTACAGTTATGTAGTATGTATACTTGTGACTTTTATTCAGTTTTAATAAAGCATGTTTCAGATATCATAGCCTACTTAGATGACTGTAGCACTGCAGTCATTACTGTTAGGATAAATAAGGCTGCTAGTACAGCCTAGACAGTGGTAAGAATTGGGATTGGTCCTTTCATAATGTATATTGCTGTGGTAAAATTGAGACTTTATCCAAGTTCCTGTCCCTTTCATTGCATTTCAGGTGAGTTCTCGATGACTTAAAGCTGATTCCAATTGTTTAAGACTTGTGGTTTCTAACCTTGGTTTTGTGAAGCTTTAAGATGTGTTTGTTATCTAAAGGGATTTTTTGCTTTACTTTAAAAGTATAATTGCTGAATAGCACCTATGTGAAGGAGAAACATTTGAAGGACCAAGGGTAGGATATAACTCAAAACTTGTATGGAACTTTCTAGCTACTTGTGCTAGTAAAGTATCTCATGGTTTGGGACTTCCCCTGCATTTTGAATATGTTAATTCAGCAAACATTGAGTACTTAATCTGTACTGAGCAGTGTGTTAGATATTGGGAATATTGGGAAACAAGCTGCAATAACTATCTTCATATTGTTTACCATTTAGCAGGGAAGACAGATGTTGAACAAGTAATTATAAGACCTTTGAGTATTATGAAGTCCAGAATGCTGTCAAAATGTATGTTTGGAAGGTCAGGAAAGGCTTTTGCTGGTATAACATTTGATCTTAACTTAAAAGGATGAGTAGCAGTTTGCTAGGACAAAAGGGTGGGAGAGCTGTGAAAGCATTCTAGGTTTTGAAGAACAGATTGTATGAAAGCCCTAAAATGAAAGAAAAAAAAATATCTTGGGGAAAATGAAATTTTTGAAAAAAGAGCAAAGGGAGGAATAGCAGTGGATAGCTCCAGAGAGAGGAGCTGGATCATTCAAGACTTTGTTGAGTCATGTTAAGGATTTTGGATGTTAATTGAAGGATAGTGGGAAGCCAGTGAAGGGTTTTAGGGCAGGAGAGTTTTCAGATTGACATAAAAACAAAAACCCAGCCTGGTTGCAGTGTTTTGGCATGAAATGAAAGTCGGTAAATCTGCTTGTTATTTGATTATAAGGTCTGTCGACGTGTCAGGGCTCTTGAGTTTTGTGGGTTTTTTTTCCCCATAAATTATTGAAAATGTAGGTGTTAAAATTGGCATCTTGAAATACTTAAGATTGAAATTTTGTTCTCTCAAACATTTGCTTAGTCATACTTGCTGTAATAAAATGAAATTAGATGTTGGTCTTTTCTTTAACATTCTCTTTGCTAATGTGAAGTCCTGGAAAAACAATTTTAAGCTTTTTTTTTTGGATGTTCACTTTTTCTGTTTTTGTTTTCTAAACAGAAAAGGTTTTCTCCTGTATTTTGAAACTTTTTATGAGTTTACACATCACTAAATGTGGTAACTTAATAAAATCATGGACTATTTTAGCTGGAGGGAAACCTCAAAATCAAATTTGAAAAAACTCCTTAATTTTTCAGAAAATGGAGAGGCAGATAGACTTAATGATGTGCCCAGATTTTGTGAGGTTAGTAGTAAAGAACAGAATGCATAGTTTTGTGCTCCTGCTGCTATGTAGTGGTGTGGCGGTAACGTGTAGTGGAAAGACGCCAAGTTTTGTAACCGTACAAACTAATGTTCACATCTAATTCCTGCCACTTATTAACTGAGTAATCTAGGCAAATGAACCTCCCCTTTCCTTATTGGTATAATAGGGGGAGTTATACTTAATTTCTTTTTTTTTTAAAGATTTTATTTTATTATTTCACAGAGAGAGAGTGAGAGAGGGAACACAAGCAGGGGGAGTGGAAGAGGGAGAAGCAGGCTTCCCGCCAAGCAGGGAGCCTGATGCGGGGCTCGATCCCAGGAACCCGGGATCATGACCTGAGCTGAAGGCAGACAACGCTTAACGACTGAGCCACCCAGGCGCCCCTGTACTTAATTACTTTTGTAGTTGAAAGATTTGAGACACATTTTTTTAAAAAGATTTTTAAATTAATTCATTTAGAGAGCCACGCCCCAAGAGAGAGTGTGCAGGGTGGGGGGAGGGAGAGGGAGAAAGAGAATCTTAAGCCGACTCCCTGCCGAGCTTGGAACCCTGCAGGCTCATCTCACAACCCTGGGATCATGACCTGAGCCACCAAGAGTTGGATGCTTCACTGACTGAGCCACCCAGGGGCCCCTGAGTCACATTTTTAGGAGCCTAGCCTTTCCCTCTGTCCTTAAATACTGCTTGACTAAACATAAATAGGTTACATTACTTGCTACTGTTAACTCTTATCACTACCACTGCTGCTGCCACTACCACCTGCATTTGTATGCATTGTTGAAAGTTTTGTATTACTTCCAGTTCTGAGAGTTGGATTGTTACCTCCGGTTTGCAAGTGATGACACTGAGGCACAAATTTAAGGTACTTGTCTAGAGTCACACAGCTAGCCATAGCATGTGACTAAACAGTAATTTAAACTCCTACTTTTTTGCCTCTAGAGCCATGTTCTTAATTTACTACCACACAATATAGTGTATTCTGCCCTGTTACTGTATGCACTTTTTTACTATTACGTTTTCATAATACTAGCTGCAGTTATAAAGGAATAAAGTTCGGAAGCATCATGGTTATCAGTGCTTTACAGTTTAAGAAAAACTTTTTCAGAGTTTTTGTAGTCTCTTTCTCCCTTCACCCACACTTGTTAACTATACCTTTCTCACCACATTAAAATTATTTTTGTTCCTGTTTTACAGGAAGAATTGAAAGGTGATCTTTTCACTGCTGAACTTTATTCCTGTTTCCCTTCTTTGATCTTTCTCTTTTTACAGACTCCTTTTGGCATAAAAAGTCAATTTCCTAGTCCTTAAGGAAGAAAAACTCAGCAACAATAGCAGCAAAAACAAAACAAAAAGTAAAATCATACTTTTCTTCCAGTCATTTTCATGCTAGCTTTTCTTTTCACTAGTAAATCTAGAAATAGTAGTCAGTCTTTAATTTTTCACTCCTTTTTCCCCAACCATTTAGTTCTTAATCCTTTGTCATATAGTTTCTTTTTCCTTATACACAAACAAAATTGCTTACCTCAGTGTTACCAATGAATTTATTAAATGTAGAGATTTTATATAAATTTTATATTTATCCTATATGTATAACATAAAGCAGTGTTGATGCTGCCTTTTTTTTTAACTTCTTATATCTTGAATCCCTAATACTTTGCTTCTCTTTCTTCTCAAATCAGCTCTGTCCTTTTTAGTTCTTTTTCTTGCCTTTTAATTATGTTTTTTCAAATTCTGTTTCCATGCCTTTTTTTCCCCTCAACTATTTCTACTCCTGTCATCTCATTCACATTCGTTCCCATGGATAGTTTCCATTATAATCTGTTCCAGTGGTTCTTAAAAAGTGTGTGTGTGTGTGTGTGTGTGTGTGTGTGTGTTGGAGTCTTTGAAAGTTTGATTAAAGACTTCCTTCCTTAGGATATTGCATATATATAAGTTTGCATTGAATTTCAGAGTTTTTTCAAGAGAACCTCTAGTCTCTACATTATTTTTCACGTATGTATGTTTAGACTTAATCTCTCTTCAAAGCCTTAAGCTCTTATTCCAGTTGCTAGCTGTGTTTCTACCTGGTTCTCCCATATGAACTTCAAACTACATTTCTGAAAATAAATGTTCTCTGAATTTACTAATCTGCATTTCATTTCCTCAAATTTTCCAGGCTTGAAATTTTAGCTTTTCCTCCCTTCATCCTTTCCCCCTTCAGTTAATCATTGAGTTCTATCTCTTTCTTTTAATAATTCTTACTAATGACATTGCTCAGTAGGGGCCTCACGTTCCTTATCAAACCCTTGCAGTTTTTTTTCTCCCTTCTAGTTCCATCCTGGATGCCCAGCCTTGTGTATATATCCTTTGATTTGACCAAAATCTTCAGCACTCCTAAATAAATTGCATACATTTTGACTTAGCTTTCAAAATGTATAATCTGTTTATCTTTCTAGTTTTATCTTCCCACTTTTTTTGTGAGTCTTAATTTCAGCAAAGCTGAACTTTTTTCTGTGTCCCATTGTTTATCCTGTCCCCTTTCGCATCTTTCAGAGGGTAACATTCGTTGAGGGCTGCTTATATTGTAATCATTGTGTGTTCATTGAGTGTGAGCTAGAGTCTGCTATTTCCATTTTAAATATGAGGAAATTGAGTCATAGGCAGATTAAGTAATGTGGTTCATTCATAGCTAGTAAATAATGGAGAAAGGATTCAAAACAAGACATTTTGATTTCAGAGCTTTGTTGTGCGCTATAATATACTGCCTTTCTCCATTTCCTTTATATATGTTGAAATCAAAGGTCAAGGATGATTCCAGTTTTTTCAGAGTATTATTTATGATCCATCCATCTGGAAGGAGTGACATGATTCTTCTCTCATAGCACTAGTTTGCATCAGTTATGACATTCATCACTTGCATACTTGTTTAGTAATTAATTCTCATTTATTTTGTCTTCATTATTAGAATCTCAGGTCCTTGAAAGTGGACTCCAAATCCTAGATTTAACTATCTTCCTATTGTATACAGCACCCAGCACATGCCTTGTGTGTAGTATATCAAATGCACTGGTTGAAATTTCTAGTCTGTGTAACCATAACCTAAGCAGAGAGAAGTGTAAACTCTAAAATCTGCCATACTGTAATGAGAATTTTATTTTCAGAGCAGCAGATATGTGAGCAATTTGAAAAGTCACTAATCTCTGGGTCTGTTTCTCTTTATTTTTACTTCATAGCACCTTCAGATTATGTAAAGCTTAAGTGACTTTTTTTTTAGGGGGGAAAGGACACTGAAAAATATTAATAACATTTACTCAAAGTATTTTTGAATTCTGTTATGTGCAAGCTGCTGGCCTCCATGGAGCTGCCCAGAAAAGAATGCCAAATGATAATTCTAGTCTGATGAATTTTACAGCTGGTAGAAGAGTTTTTCTATAATTAATTATTGGTTAAAATATTTTTCATTACCTTCTTCATCCTTTTAACTTTTGTTGAGTTAACTCATTACCACATTTCACTGCTGCAACCTTATTTGACTTTTTCATCTGAGTGCTGAGTAGTTAAAATGGATTTAGCATTTTCTATATGTTTTAGCATATCCTTGTCTTTGGCTTATAATAGTTCCCAAATAATTTTGTATGCATATAAATCAAAAGAGATACTATTATGAGCAAAACAGAAAGTAAGGTATTCCAGTGTTTGGTGTCTACACATCAAGAATGACTAATTCAAGCTTGAGCTAAAAAGCTTCTAGGAATATTTTTTTCTTCCTCCTGCTTCCTTAGTCCCAGAGGATAGAGAATGAGAGAAATGAGTGGATGGTATAATCCCTTCCTACCAAACTTAGTCACTCACTTACTCCCACTACCTCATTTCTGTGGAAAAATCCTTTTCAATCTACAAGTAGTAACTTCTCAAACAGGTGAAAGTTTATTTTTAACTTGGGGTCATATTTAGTATTGTGTGTTTGTGTGAAATAATGGAATTTGCTTGAGATCTGTTACCTAGTGATTCTTCCTGAGATATTTTTACCGACACACAAGCAAATACGTTTATGTATTCTTTCTCCTTTTTACGTAATTGGTATCATACTTGGATGTCCACATAATACATAAAAGTGTTGCCTTTTTTATTAAGGTTACATAGTATTTTAATTTACTGGATATACCATAATTTAACCATCTGTAGCGATGAATGGGACAAAAAGTACTATAGTGTATATATTTACCACATGACACACTCGTGTATACCCATCACTTTGATTCTGCTGTTAATATTTTAGTGTACTTGCCCCTACCCTTTGATGTATTTTAAAGTAAATTGCAGATGTTAGTGAACTTACCCCTAAGTATTTATGCCTATCATTAGAGTTCAGTATTTATAGTTTTTTAAAAAAAGTTTGATATAATCTGTATACAGTAGTGTACACAGATCTTAAAGTGTATCCTTTGATGAGTTGACAAATGTGTACATCTTTGTAACTCAATTCCCTGTCAAAATAAAGAACATTCCCATCATTCTGGAAAGTTTCCTCATTCCCCTTCCTGTGCTACCATTTACCCATAGAAATAAGCACTGTTCTGATTTTTCCCCAGTGTGTATTAACTTTGCCGGTTATGGAACTTTATATAAATGAAATTTTAGAATAGGTGCTCTTTTGAGCAGGACTTCTTTTTACTTCTGAAAATGTTCTTTTTTTTAATTTTTTTTTTTAAGATTTTATTTATTTATTTGACAGAGACACAGCGAGAGAGAGAGCACAAGCAGGGGGAGTGGGAGAGGGAGAAGCAGGCTTCCCGCTGAGCAGGGAGCCCAGTGCGGGGCTTGATTCCGGAACATGATCATGGGATCATGACCTGAACTGAAGGCAGACGCTTAACGACTGAGCCACCCAGGAGCCCCTCTGAAAATGTGCTTGAGATTTATCCATATTGTTACATATATCTGTAGTTTGGTCCTTTTTACTGCTGAGTAGTATTCCATTGTCAAATGCATGCTATGTAGTTTTAATAATGCCAGTGCTATTTTTTTTTTTAGTATCGACTAGTTAATTTAACACAATTTTTCTTTTTCTTTTTAATTGAAAATAGTACATACTTGTTTTAATAAAAACTCAAATAGTATAGAAATATAAACCAAAAGTGAGTCTTCCTAACCCCCTTCTTGATTCCCATATGTAAATACAGAATTGTATATTTATAAAAATAAACATACATGTACTATGTTTATGTAGGTATATGCAGTTGACCCTTAAATATCACTGGTTTAAATTGGACGGGTCCACTTATACATGAATGTTTTACCGTACTGTGAATGTATTTTCCTAATAACTGTTAATATTTTCTTTTATCTAGCTTTATTGTAAAAATACAATATATAATTATATATAACATACAAAATGTGTGTTAATTGACTGTTTATATTGTTGGTAAGGTTTCTGGTCAACAGTAGGCTAGTAGAGTTTAAGATTTGGGGGAGTCAGAAGTTATACACAGATTTTTGATTATGTGGGAGTTGTCACCCTTAACCCTTGCACTGCTCCAGGGTCAACTGTAATTTTTTTTAACATAGGATCATGTTGTTCATATGTTATTGTAACTGATATGGGTAACAGACACTGTACATATCCTCCCATACCATTCTTTGGTTTCCTGTTCTTCCCAGTGGTTCCATAGTATTACATTATGTGAATATACTATATATATTTGTACTTTGTAGAAAAAAAATTAGCTTATTAAAGTATTAAATACCTGCACATAGTTACAAGAAAGAAAACTTGCCAGAAGACTTTGAAATGAAAAGTTAAAGTCCTTCACACTTCTTACCCTAGCACTTTTAATATTAATATGTAGTCTTTATACCTTTAAAATGGCTGATTCCAGTTTTGAGTAGCTCTACCATAGTTTACTAAATCATATTTTTACTTGTAATTTAGTTCGTTTCCTAGGGTTTTTTTTTTTTACTTTATAAATAACTGCAGTGAACATCTTGCCATATGTAGTTTCTTTTTCTCTAACTTTTCCTTCTTTCCTTTCTTTCCCTCCCTCTCATTCTCTCTCCATATCTCTCGCTCCCCTTTCCTTCTCTTTTTTGCTTCTCCTCCCCTCCCCACCCCCCTCCCAGTTCTCATTAGAGAGGAATTACTTTCCAGATGTCAGCTAATACTGTTGTTGGAGGCCTTTTTAACATTAAAAGATATGTGTTTTGAAAGCTCAGCCAGGTGTGCTTTTGGTGGTGGTGGTTTATTTATTTATTTATTTTTAAAGATTTTATTTATTTATTCATGAGAGACAGAGAAGCAGAGGGAGAAGCAGGTTCCCTGCTGAGCAGGGAGCCCGATGCGGGACTCGATCCCAGGACCCTGGGATCATGACCTGAGCCGAAGGCAGACGCTCAACCATATGAGCCACCCAGGCACCCTGGTGGTGATTGTTTAATAAATCCGGTAGTTCAGATAAACTTGTTTTTTGAAGTCATGTACTGTGTTGTGGCAAGTAATTTCTCTAGTGTTCTTGTCTGAGAGCCATTTAAAAAGTGACAGAAGGAGAGAGAGTATGTCAGTATAAATTCTGGTCTGTTTTTGACTTTATAACTTTCTGCATCCTGCTATTCTGACACTCCCTGATGCTTTGCCCACATTCTCCAATTATTAATTTTCCATTGCTTACTGGCAATTTAAAAGTTATGAAAAAGCATTTCTACAAGTTTAAGA
This sequence comes from Eumetopias jubatus, assembly GCF_037043125.1. Lineage (NCBI taxonomy): Eukaryota > Metazoa > Chordata > Mammalia > Carnivora > Otariidae > Eumetopias > Eumetopias jubatus. The sequence continues at coordinate 166,075,968 of NW_028274809.1, read as the reverse complement.
TTTATACAAATCTTAAAGTTACCAAAAGTGAAAAATACTTGAATGATTACAGATTCTACATATTATAAGCATTAAAATACGCTGTTCAGCAGATCATTTGTTGCTCTTTGTGATATAGTTTTTTTAATTGAATAAATTTGCTGAGTAACACTATAAGTTTAAGGTGTAAAGTGTGTCACTTTAATTCATTTATGTATCTTAATATGATTGTCGATATAGTGATATTTGTCACATAATTATAGTACAGTATTATTGTCAGTGTCTCTAATACTGTGAATTAGGTCTCCAAGGCCTCTTTCCTACTCATTACAAGTTGTACCCTTAAACACCATGACACCTGTCTCCCTCCCCCCCATCCCTGGTAGCCACCATTTTACTCTCTTTTTCACAGATTTAAGTTTTTTTATTTTTTATTTATTTTTTTTTAAAGATTTTGTTTATTTGAGACAGAGAGAATGAGAGAGAGAGAGAGAGAGCACATGAGAGGGGGGAGGGGCAGAGGGAGAAGCAGACTCCCCGCCGAGCAGGGAGCCCGATGCGGGACTCGATCCCGGGACTCCAGGATCATGACCTGAGCTGAAGGCAGTCGCTCAACCAACTGAGCCACCCAGGCGCCCCAGATTTAAGTTTTTTTAGATTTCACATGTAAGTGATTCATACAGTACTTATCCTTCTCTGTCTGATTTATCTTGCTTAGCATAATGTGCCGAAGGTCCATCTTTTTTTTCACAAAAGGAAAGGTATCTTCTTTTCTTGTGGCTGAATAATATTCCATTGTATTTATGTACCACATCTTTTTTATCCATTTATGTGTTGATGGGCATTTGGGTTGTTTTTAGATCTTGCTGTTGTGAATAATGCTGTGATAAAAATGGAAATTCATATATCTCATTAAAATCTTGTTTTCATTTCCTTTGGGTACATACCCAGAAGTGGAATTGTTCACTGAATGATAGATCTTTTAAAAATTTTGGGGGAACCTCCATGTTATTTTTTTTTAGTGGCTGGGCCACTTTTTGTTCCCGCCAACAATGTATGAGGGTTCTCTCTTCACTACATCCTCACCAGCATCTGTTGTTTCTTGTCTTGATGGTAGCTATTCTAACAGGTGTGAGGCAGTATCTCTTTGTTGTTTTGATTTGCATTTCCCTGATGATTGACGATACTTAACATCTTTTCATGTGTCTCTTGACCATTTTGATGTTCTCTGGGGAAGTGGCTATTTAGTTCTCATTTTTTAAATTGGAATGTTTCCTTTTGTTTGTTTTTGAGTTGATGGAGTTTTTATATCCTTTGGATATTAACCCCTTCCAATTTATGGTTTACAAAAATCTCCCTTTCTGCGGGTTGTCTTCCATTTTGTTGATGGATTTGTTTGCTCTACAGAAGCCTTTAGTTTGATGTAGTCCCACTTGTTTTTGCTTTTATTGCTTTTGCTTTTGCTTTTGGTGTCGTGTCCGCTTCAAAAATTCATTGCCAGTACCTATGTAAAGGAGTTTACCACCAGTTTTCTTTAAGACCTTTGTTTCAGGTCTCTTAAGTTTGAGTCTTTAATCTATTTTGAGTTAGTTTTTGTATATGGTGTAAGATTTTGGTCCAGTTTTAGTTTTTTGCATATGACTTTCCAAATTTCCCAACATTTATTGAAGAGACTATAGACTGCTTTCCCCATTGTAAATTCTTTGTTATAAATTAATTGACCATGTTTACATGGGTTTATTTTTGGGCTCTGTTCTGTTTTATTGATCTATGTTTTTATGCCAATACCACACTTTTAATTACCTTGTAATATAGTTTGAAATCAGGGAGTATGGTGCCTCTGGCTTTGTTCTTTTATAAGATTGCTTTGACTATTCAGGGTCTTTCATGGTTCCATACAAGTTTTAGAATTGTTTGTTCTATTTATCTGAAAAATACTATTGGAATTTTGATCAGGATTGCACTGAATCTTTAGATTGCTTTGAGCAGTGATGGACAGTTTCGCAATATTAATTCCTCCGCTCCATAAACATGGGATAGTTTTCCGTTTGTTTCTTTGATTTCTTTCACAGTCTTGTAGTTTTTGTTGTACAGATCTTTCACTTGCTTAAATTTATTCCTAGGTATTTTCTTATTTTCGGTGGTATTGTGAAAGGGATAGTTTTCTTTATTTTTCAGTGTTTCATCATTAGCATAAAGAAATGCAACTGACTTCTGTATGTTGATTTTGTATTTTGCAACTTTACTGCAATCATTGATTAGTTCCAAAAGCTTTTTGGTTGAATCTTTGGGTTTTTTTTTTTTTTAAATAAAATCATGTCATTGGGAAATAGTGAGTTTTACATCTTATTTTCCAATATGGATGCCTCTTATTCTTTTGACTAGCCTAATTGCTCTAGCAAGGACTTCCAGTTCTATAGTGAATAGGAGAGATGAGAGTGGGCATCATTGTCTTATTCCTGATCTTAGAAGAAAAGCTTTCAGTTTTTCTCCATTGCGTATAATGTGAGCTGTGAGTTTGTCCTATATGATAGCCTTTATTGTGTTGCGGTTATGGCTCTAGTCTGTCAGTTAAGGTTTTTTATTATGAAGGGATGTTGTATATTGTCAAATGTTTTTTCTACATCTGTTGAGATCGTGTGATTTTCATCTTTCATTTTACTGATACGATGTCTTACATTTGTTGATTTGCATATTTTGAACCATTCTTCCATCCCAGGGATAAATCCCATTTGGTTGTGATGTATACTCCCTTTAATGTGTTCTTGCATTTGGTTTGCTAATATTTTGTTGGGAATTTTTGCATATGTATTCATTAGGGATATTGGTCTGTAGTTTTTTTGTGGTATCCTTATCTGGTTTTGGTGTCAGGGTATCCTTATCTGGTTTTGGTGTCAGGGTAATGCTAGCCTCATAAAAGAAGTCAGGAAGTGTTTCCTCCTCATTATTTTGGAAGACTATGAGGATGATTGGGGTTAATTCTTTAGATGCATCATAGACTTCTCCACTGAAGCCATCTAGTCCTGGCATTTTCTTGTTTTGGGAGATTTTGATTACCCGTTCAATCTCTTTACTAATTATTGGTCTGTTCAGATTTTCTGTTTCTTCTTGATTCAGTTTTGGTAGGCTGTGTGTTTCTAGGGATGTATACATTTCATCTAGTTTATATAATTTGTTGGCATATAATTATTCATAGTACCTGAAGAGTTTATGTATTTCTGTAATAGCTATTGTATTGTAATGCCTTCTTTTTCATTTTTTTTTTAAGATTTTATTTATTCATGAGAGATGGGGGTGGGCAAAGGCAGAGGGAGAAGCAGCAGGGAGCCCATTGTAGAACTTGATCTCAGGACCCTGGATCAGGACCTGAGCCGAAGGCGGACCCTTAACCAACTGAGCCACCCAGGCACCCTTCTTTTTCATTTCTGATTTTATTTTTTGTTTTTTTTTTTGGAGCGTTCACTTCTTTTCCTCTTAGTCTAGCTAAAGGTTTATCAGTTTTGTTTATCTTTTCAAAGAACCAGCTCTTAGTTTTGTTAATCCTTTCTGATGTTTATCTGGTATTCATTTCATGTATTTCTACTCTAATCATTATTATTTTCTTCTAACTTTGGGCTTAATTTATTCTTTTCTTTGTTCCTTGAGTTGTAAAGTTAAGTTGTTTATATGAGGTATTTCTAATTTTTTAATATATGCACTTACTGCTATAAATTTTCCTCAGAACTGCTTTTGCTGCATCCCACAATATTTGATATGTTGTGTTTATTTCAAGATAATTTTTTATTCCCCATTTGGTTTCTTCTTTGACCCAGTGGTTTGGAAGTACATTGCTTAGTTTCCACGTATTTGTAGATTTTCTTACTTTCCTCTTGTTGATTTCTAGTTTCTACCAGTGTGGTTAGGGAAGATAGTTGGTATGATTTCTGTCTTCCTAAATTTGCCGAGATTTGTTTTGTGGCCTATCTTGTGCTCTGTCTTGGAGACTGTTCCATGTGCAGTTGAGAAGAATGTTTATTTTGCTGCTGTTGGATGGAATGTTCTATATAGGTCTGTTAAGACCATTTGTTCTGAAATGTGGTTCAATTCCAATGTTCCCTTGTTGATTTTCTGCCTTGATAATCTGTCCATAACAGATAGTGGGGTATGGAAATCCCCTACATTTACTTATTGTATTGCTGTTTGTTTTTCCTTTAAGATCTTTTTTAGTTGCTTAATATATTTCATTGCTCAGGATTTGGGAGTGTGTATATTTAACATTACTATATCTTCTTAATGTATTGACTCTTTTATTATATAATGACATTCTGTGACTCTTGTTACCTTTTTTGGCTTGAAGTCTATTTGTCTAATGTAATTATGGCTCTGCCCACCTTTTTGTTTTTGTTTGCTTCGAATGAATATCATCTTCTATCATTTCACTTTTGAGCCTATGTGTGTCATTAGAGTGGAAATGAGTCTCTTGTAGGCAGCATGTAGTTGGGTTTTGTCTTTTTAATCCATCCAGCCATTCTACTTTGATTGGTGAGTTAGTTCATTTATGTTTAGGATGATTATTGATATGTAAGGATTTACTACTGCTATTTCGTCTTTTTTCTTCTGGTTCTTTTGTTTTTTTTTTTTTTTCCATTGTTTTTCCTTTTGTTTCTGTCTGTAAGTTGGTTTTCCATGGTGATTTGCTCAGTCTCCCATTTTTTTAGTTTCATGTCTCTGCTGTAGATTTTTGCTTTGTGGTTACCATGAGGTTACATAAAAAAAATCTCTTAGACAAGCAGTCCTTTTTCTGCTAATAAAAATTTATCTTCATTTGCCTATAAAGATTCCATCTTTTTAAACTTCCCCTTTTATATTTTTGATGTCATAAGTTGTATCTTTTTTTTTTTAAAGATTTTATTTATTTGAGAGAGAGAATGAGATAGAGAGAGAGAGAGCATGAGACGGGGGAGGGTCAGAGGGAGAAGCAGACTCCCTGCTGAGCAGGGAGCCCGATGTGGGACTCGATCCCAGGACTCCAGGATCATGACCTGAGCCGAAGGCAGTCGCTTAACCAACTGAGCCACCCAGGCGCCCCATAAGTTATATCTTTTTATATTGTGGTTTCATTATCAAGTTGTAGCTATATTTTTAATAATGTGCTTTTTAAAAATTTCTAATTTTTTTTATGTTAAGTAGGCTCCATGCCCAATGTGAGGCTCGAACTCACAACCCTGAGATCTAGAGTCATATGCTCCACCACCTGAGCCAGCCGGTGCCTCTTTGATACGCTTTTTTAAACCTTTGTGCCATAGTTAAAGAGTTTGATATACTATTCTAAAAAAGAGTTACAGTATTTTAATTCTGAGCATTCTATTTATTACCTTAATCAGAGTTTTCTGTACTTTGGTCTTTTCATTTCAGCTTGAAGAGCTCTTTTTAACTTTTTTTTTTTTTGGGAAGATATATTTATTTTAGAGAGAAAGAAAGGGAGCAAGCAAGCATGGGAGGGAGGGTAAGAGGGAGAGAAAGTCTTAAGTGGATTCCATGCCGAGCATGGAGCCAGATGCAGGGCTCATTTTAACGACCCTGAGATTACCACCTGAGTGAAAACCAAGAGTTGGACACTTAGCCAACTGTGCCACTCAGGCACCCCTTAGCATTTCTTATGAGGATGTCTAGTGATAGTGAACTCTCTCAACTTCTGTTTGTCTGGGAAAACCTTTTTTCTCCTTTGTATCTCAAAAATAACTGCTAGTGGCTGGTGGTTTTTATCTTTTGAGGGTTTTGAATAGGTTATTCCATTCTCTCTTGGAGTATAGAGTTTCTGCTGAGAAGTCAGCTGATAGCCTTATGGGAGTACCTTTGTAGGTTACTCTCTTTTTTCCTGGGCTTTAAAATTCTTGTTGACTTTTGACAGTTTTCATATAATGTATCTTGGAGAAGGTCTTTTTGTGTTGGTATAATAAGGTGTTCTGTTAGCTTTGTGGTTTTGTATATCCAGTTCTTTCCTTGGGTTTAGGAAGTTCTCAACTATCATTTAAATATGTTCTGTGCTCCCTTCTCCCACTCTTCTTTTTTGAGATACTTTTATTGTGGGGCTTGAATTCATGACCCTGAGATCAAGAATGTTACACTTTACTGACTGAGCCAGCCAGGTGCCCTGGGTTTTTTTACTTTTTAAAAATCTTAGTTCTTTCTCCTCTTCCATCTGAATCATTTCTATATTTCTATCCTTGAGTGTGCTAATTTTCTCTTCCATAGGATCTTCTCCATTTCCAGTGCATTCTAATTCATTCTTCATATATTGAGTTCTTCACCCCAGAATTGTGGGTTTTTTTTTTTTTTTTACAATTTTAATCTCTCCAGTAAAATACTCCTTTTCTTTGTTAATTTTATCCCTGAGATAATTGAGTTGCTTTTCTGAGTTTTCTAGTAACTCATTGAATTTCTTCATAATAGCTGTTTTATATCCCTTATCAGTTAGATCACAGTATTTCATGTCTTTGAGTTCAGTTGCTGGAAAATTGTCATTTTTTATTGTGACACTATATTACTGTGACTTTTCATGGTGTTTGATAGGAAGTGCTTCAACTTCGCCATTTGAAGTAGTAAACATCTTTCTTATTTTAGGCAAGGTTTTGTTTGCTTTGATTCTTAACAATTCAGCAGGTTTGTAATTAGGAGCCTTCATTTTGTTTCCCAGAAGGTGGCACTATAGTACAAGCTTTTGGTTTCTCTTACCAGAGCTGACTCACGTTAAGGTTGTTCAGCAGGTACATTTAAAAGAAAAAAAAAAGGGGGACCAAAGGGTGGCTGCAGAGCTTGGGGAGAGGTGTATATTTAGCACTTCAGGGTTTTGGTATGCTAGTGGTCTGCGGGGGATCCTCAAGTTGGTGGTGGTGGTGGGGGTACCAGAGGTCCATGGGTGGTCCTCTTACCTCCCCGGGGCAGATAGCAGGAGACCCTTTCCTTCAGTTCTCTTTGCCTACTTCCCTTTCCTTCCCCTCTTCCCAGTCACTGTGGTCTCTCTGCAGAGAGAGCAACTGGTTTTTGTAGCTTTAGCATGCATGGTCAGACAGAGCCCTATTCTCCTGCCTTTACCCACCACCTCCTCTGCTGCAAAGGTTGTGCTGGCTTCCTGCTGGACCAGGCACCACCTTGTCTGCTGTTGCTATAGCCTCTGTGATCCAGTCCACTCACTTCTGGGTGCACAGATGGATAGATCTCTCAGGTGTTCTGCTATCCTGTGCAGAGCTGCTTTTTTCCCTCTTCAGTTATGGATATCTAATTAGTTGTAAATCAAAGAGGAGAGAAAAAGGGAAGGAGTCATGTTGCAATGATGCTGATGTCTAATATAGTTTTAAATGTAATAAGTACTTCAAGACCTTTTGGGGGGCATTTTATAAGAGATTGCCAATGTGACTATAGTCATAGGTTTATATTATTTTCATATCTCTAGTACTTTACCTTTTTTTTTTTTTAAAGATTTTATTTATTTATTTGACAGAGACAGCGAAGAGGGAACACAAGCAGAGGGAGTGGGAGAGGGAGAAGCAGGCTTCCCGCGGAACAGGGAGCCCAATGCGGGGCTTGATCCCAGGACCCTGGGATCATGACCTGAGCCGAAGGCAGACGCTTAACGACCGAGCCACTCAGGCGCCCCTTTACTTTACCTTTTATAAAGTTTCATTCTTTATAATAGTGAACGAGGTAGATCCCATTTGAAAACTGTTCATACACTTGCAGTGACCAGTCTCTGAAGTTTTTCATGCACTCTCTCAAATTGGATTCTCTTAAAGTTTGAAGCTTCTGATGACATTAAATAGCCAGAATTGGAAGAACATTTCTGTGAGGAATTAGGACTATTCATTTTGGTTAGGAAGAGGCTTTTGAATCCAGCAGCCTTTGTTGGTTTCAGAGTTAGATTAAATTTTGTTGCCATGCTGAAGTGTTTGGACGTTTTGGGGACTAGCTTGTGGTATACTGGGAAAGATAAATCTGGGTAGTAACTTGATCAGATTTTTTTTTTTTTTTAAAGGATACTGGGGTGTGTAGATGTTTGATTATGTAGCGTTTTTGGAGGCAAAGAAGATTAGTTAGCAGTTTTTTCTTGTAGATTTAAGAGTGAGTTGTGAAATGCCTGAATTTGGACTTGGGCAGGAGATTGAGAAGAAATGGCAATATTCTTGGGACTTGTGTACTGAATATATATGAGGAGGAAAGGCAAGGAGGAAAGACTTGTCAGTATGCTGAGACATTTTATTGACTTTTTTTGTATCTGTGACAGGTCTTTGAACTTGTCATAATTGGTTTTGACCTAAACTAAGCTGTTTTTTGTGAGTTTTTGTTGATAATACTCTTGATTTAATGTGCTCTTACATAGTATGGTAATTAGTTGATACTTTTCAACACATTGTAGTTGGGTCTGGGGAAAAGGTAGACATAGTTACCTAGAATCCCTGTAGGGGAAACAGACAAGCATAGCATACCCATAGCAACAATTTAACAGGACAGACATGCTTACAGATCTTAAGGTCTGGCATTTCAGGAAAAATTTATAGAATGTTTCTACTTAGTTGAATTTTGTTATTTATTTCTTCCAAAGGGTTAAAATTTACTCATGAGTATTCAGAAAGGGGGATTCTGTGGCTCTTGAAAAACAGGTAGGGGGAATTTCTTTTTATTTTCAGGTTACATACTGAATTATTTTAAAGTTCAGTTAGCTAAGTTTTTTTTTTTCAGACTTCTTAGTGCTATTTCTTTTGGATAATTCTGTCTCTTCTTGGTTATGAAAGAAAATGGTTCCTGGCTTCCTCTCTCTCTTAGTAACTGAAAGGATGAAATACCTCGGCTCTGGTTTATAAGTAGGTAAAATGTGAATATAAGTAACTGAAGAGGTAGCCTTTGGAGGCCAGAGTCCTTTCCCAGAGAACTCAAGTCTTCTCTGAATTGGAATATAAAACATGTACTAAATGTGCAGTTTTGCTGTGGGCTGCCATATCAGCATTTCACCTCCAGTCCCACTTTTAAGAGAGAGTTCTGTGACATGATACTATAACTATACCTGTCTGTGCTCAGTTTGCCATTTGGGCTACTGTTATTTGCTGTGAACAGCATAGAGTTTTCCAATCTGAGTTGGTGGGCCTTGTCTTTGAGAAGATGAGGATTGACTTTGTCTTTGAATCAGTTACTTAACAGATACTTTTAAAATGAATTTTAAAACCGTGGTTCTCAAGTGTGATGGGAGGACTCCTGAGCTTTCCTGAGACCTTTCATAGGGTCTGTGAAGTCCTCCCTTTTCTAACTATAGATCTGTATGAGGTCAGATTTCTTTATGCATTTCAACCAAAATAGTATATCCCAACAGATTGAATATAAAAGTAGATATTAAAATTGTTCTGTCATCTTTTAAGCCAGACATTTAATGGTATTTGCAAAATTGTGACACATTGTCAGTTTTCTCACCAAATTTTTATTCTGTTGTAGAAATATAATTGTTTTTTCATTAAAAAATAGGGTATTTAGTTTCAGGGGAGGCTTTTACTCATGGAACTCTGCCCATCCCTGCCCTGCGTAGGGAAATGACCCAAACTGGGGAAGATTCTTGAGTAATTTTCAAGGACCAATATGATGCAGGAGGAGAGGAAAGCAGTCCCCTTTCCCTGGATTCACTAGCTATCAGAATGATGTAAACCTGGAGCTGCTCAGGGCTGTTTTTGTTGCCATGTGGAGAGGGCCTGCTTAAAATGAAATGAATTCAAGGGAAAGCAGAATGGAAAGAGGGTCCTGGTGATATCATTTGAACTCCTGAATCCAGCTGTGCCTAAAGTTAGCCTTACACCCTTAGAGTCTCCATTTATTAAATTCCTCCTTTTGAATGCCACCCCCCCCAAGGGCTTCTTATATTAAATTGTAGGTTTGTTATTTATTTGATTTGTTATTTTAAACTAATTTAATTTTTTTCAGTTTTGCTAATATGGTAAATATTGATGGATGTAGCCCTTTTAAATAAAAGCTCTTTGGAGTTCTCTATAGTTTTTAACATGTAAATCGATCTTGAGACCAAAATGTTTGAGGACTACTGTTCTCAAGGAAAGAAGGCATTGCTGCTATTTCTTGGGTAATACAGGGAATGAGAGAACTGACTGAATAGTTTTCAGTGTTGTAATTACATGTAATTACATGTAGTGGTTAAGTTTGCAGTGGTAAGAAGTGATTTGTATTACGCTCATGGATGGATCATGTTTAGATATGAAGTGGGTATGATAATTCTTAATGAATAACTTTTGCTGTAGCTAATTACTACATACAAATAATCCATTTTTGCTTCCTTATTTGAATTGAATGAAACTGTATAGTAAACAATGGCAATTGAATTTTTCAGTGTATGTATTATATTTGTTGTAATGGGATTTGGAGTTTTAAAAGAGTAATCCTAAGTACAGAATAATAGAACTATGACTTTGATGCAAATTAGATATTTTTCTTGAATATAAAGTGAAAATTTGGAAGGAACAGATGTGGGTGTATATCCGTGTTCTAAAGTTACTGAGTTAACATATTTAAATTTAATTTTTAATTTCCACTGCCACCTCCAGCTACACCTTCTCAAGATTACCAAAAATGGAAGCTTGGGTTAAATTCCTTCAGTTGTCTTCCACTGAATTTCTAAAGCCTCCAAGAAACTTGAGCAAAGCAAAACAAACTTCTTTTTGAAAGAATGTACTGGAAGGCTAGCTTTTCTTGTTTTCCTTGTCATTACTATTTTGAAAGTCCTAAATTGAAAAGTAAAAACTAATATGAAGAGTGTGTTAGGAAGATTAATTTACAGTCTTTATATCTAAGAGTGATTTGATTCATGTCAGTTCTTTTGGGAGGTTTTATTTTATTATTAACATTTGATTTTCTGCATTGCTTTGGCTTCTCCAACTTTTTTAGCATATGTACTTCCCTCCTCAGATACTTTTGGAAAAGAATGACCTTCTTAGATGGTTACCCCTACTAATGTTTTTCATTATTATTACTGTATCCTTAACACAAATTCAAAGATTGTTAAAATTTTACTTTTATGCCTTTAAAATCATTGGTTTGAATGACTTCATGGTGATCTGGACATTTAATTTGTTAAAGCTCATTGAGCATTTGATTTTAAATCTTTAAAGAGGTGAGAGATTAGATATCCAGCTGTTCATGAATACTCTGTTTTCTCCAACTCACTGGACTCCTGTGCCTCATGTATAAGTAGGTGTCCAGTTCAGACCTTTTTTGTTGGGCTCCCTCGGCCTGGGCTGTCCTTTTTCCAGATAGCCCAAAGCTTGCTTGTACTCCATTTTGATCCCTGTTTAAATTCTGATCCCTGTTTAAATGGTTACTTCATCAGGGTTCTTCCTTGATGATTTCATCTAATATATATTCATTCATTTTTTTCTCCTTTCTTGTTCTTTCCTCTTTCCTTCTCTTCATTCCTTTTACTCTGTATTTTATCTTCATGCTTTACATTATTTTTCCTCAGAGCACTTGTCTACATGTCAATATGTTGTGTGTATCTATGTACGTATTGTGTCTCCTCCACTGGAGCTTCAACAGCCCCAGTGTAAATTCTCTGAGGACAAGGACTGAATTTTTTTTCGAAGTTGCATCATCAGGATCTAGAACAGTGCCTTACATAGTAGGTGCTTGTTAAATATTTTTGAAAGATGAATGTGATATTTGGAAGATAATCAACTTATTTTATTCTAAGTACTTCATGAAGATGAAAAAGAAAGGGTCCTTGATAAAAGTGAGCTGTTGATCTAGTGAGATAGATTTGTATCTGTTCTCTCTTTCTCTGTATTCTCTCTTAGGTACTGTGTTAGGCCCAGAGGCTACACATGTGTGTAAGAACTTCTGTTTTTGGGTTTTGGTATGTTTTTGATAAAACTCTCTTATATAGCACGTATTTTATCTGTAGTGCCAGGTCACTTAAATTTTTTTATTGCTAATATTTACAAAATAATTGAAAAGAATACTATATTATCTTATATTTCATATATTTGTCACAGTATTCCACAAACAAAATTAAACCTAAGGATTATACTCTTTCAGGTTTGTGAGGGATTTACTATTCAATCCAGTGCTTATCTGCCAGGGGCTGTTCAGCCTGTGCTTGAAACCATTCTAATGATGGAAAATGCACTTTTCTTTCAGGCAGTTTATTCTGCCTTTGGGAGGCCTCTGATTATTAAAAAAGTTCATCTCTATTTTAAGCCAAAATCTGTTCCTTCCACTTATTGGTTCTAATTATATCCCGTGGAGGATGTCTTGAATAAGTGTAATCTTTCTTGTGATAGCCCTTCAATTATTTGAAAACCTACCAAGTTCTCTCTGACATTTCAATTTTCCAGGCTGAGAATCCCTTGTAAGCTCTCTGATACTGATATCCATTTACCATTCTGGTCATTTTCTGGGAATCTGTTTGAGTTTGCTTATGTATTTGTAAAAGGTGACACCTTGAAGTGAAAGCAGTGGCTCTCCCTACGACTTGGGAACTGCGCTGTTTCCTCTCTAGTACTGTTTTCTTATTGCATCTTTATGATTTAAGTTTTCCCCCAACCATTTCACACTTTATCTCATTTGACATACTAAAATACTTAGTTGCTCCTCCTCCACCCCGCCTTTCACAAATGCTGTTGGCAGGTCGTGTCTCATGCTGGCCTTATTTTGTAGTTTGTTTTGCCCACCCAACCCTCTCAATCCCCCAACACACACACACAGACACACACACACACACACACACACACACACACACACGTAATTGGAGTTGGAGCACTCTGTGGTTAGTTTGATGCTTTATTGGCAGATTAGTCTTTATGGAACATAGAATCAGTGGGAATTCAGCCTGTTTGCTTAGATATGGATGAAGTCTGTCACTCAGTGTTCTTTGTACTTAAACATTTTCAAAATCTGTCCCCTTTCTCTCTCTGATCTGAAAGATTTCAGTCCCACTTTTCTTTAACTGTTTCTAGAATGCTAGTAACATAGCATAGGGTAAAGTCTAGCTCTGACAAGATCTGTTCATTCAGACTGCAAACCTATCATCAGCAGTGGCAACTGGTGCCGTAAAGTATGTATGAATAGTCTTGCTTGCCATGGAGACTTTTTTTTTTTTTAATTATCCCTTACTATCTTAATATAATTTTCTTTTGATTAGGTAGTTTAAACATTTTTACTGCATTAATTTTGCGTAGCAGGTTGTTGCTGGGTGTTCAGATGAAGTAGCATTGGCACTTTTAATTAAAACGTAGAAAAGAGAACGCGTATTTTACCCTTTCTCCTTAATTTATAACGTGGCATATTATTAAACTTCTATAGTTCAGATATTCTTTTACTTAGCTGTAATTTACAAGTACATATCTTTTTTTGTTTTTAAAAATATTAAATATGAAATGACTTTTTATCGGATTTAAGAAAAATTGCCTCTCAAATGTAAATTCACCCATTTTGCCATTAAATGTGAAATTATAAACCTTGTTTCTACTGTATAATTTGCAGTTTAACAAATTTTAAAGAGTAATTTGCCCTTTCAGACTGTGTCAAGGATTTAGAATTTTTGTGTATGGTAGTTGATTTGCTGTGGTGGTTGTGATTTTATTTTATTTTTTTTATTCAGTTCAGTAGCTTCCTGTAGGAGATGTTGAGCAGTGATTGTTCAGGAATGATTCTGTCTTGTTTTATAAAATTGTGGTCTATAAACCATAATAAATACAGAAATCACAAAGGCCTTTTTCTGCATTTTTTTATAAAGATTTTATTTATTTGAGAGAGAGCTCGAATAGTGGGGAGCAGAAGAGGGAGAGGGAGAAGCAGACTCCCTGCTGAACAGGGAGCCCAACGTGGGGCTCAATCCCAGGACCCTGAGGTCATGACCTGAGCTGAAGGTGGACACTTAACTGACTGAGCCACCCCGGCACCCTTATATTTTTAACTGCTAAAATTTTGATTGACTTAAAGTATCATATTTAGAAAAGTAACGGAGTGGCAGTGGAATAGATTTGGTGTTTAGTTAAGAGAAATGTAAAGTCACGGTTAAGTCATTAGCAAGGCCATTATTAAGTTGAAAATTCACAATAAGACCAATGTTGAATTAAATTATAGGATTTGGACTCAATGTGGAGACTCTAAATTTATTTATCTATTTTTAAAGATTTTTATTTATTTATTCGACAGAGAGCGAGAACAGGAACACAAGCAGGGGGAGCGGGAGGGGGAGAAGCAGGCTCTCAGTGGAGCAGGGATCCCGGTGTGGGGCTCAATCCCAGGACTCTGGGATCATGATCTGAGCTGAAGGCAGAAGCTTAATGACTGAGCCACCCAGGCGCCCCTCTAAATTTGTTTATTAACAGCAGTTGCAATAAAACAGTATAACATAGTGGTAGTATTATGTTTCACAGTGATTTTTCAGTAAACTGAAGTATGTTTAGCTTGATGTCTAGTTAAGTGTTTAGTTGACTGTGCTTATTCAGATTACCTAACCTGAATAGGCATTGTTTCATGATTCGTCATGCAGTATTACCAAATTGCTGGATGTAAGTATAGCTATAGATCATCATGAGGTTATATTTGTCCCATTTCTTTGTGCTTATTTCATCACAGATGTAAGTATTTCTGTGCTCATTATGATAAAACATGAAAAAATCATAAATCATTTTGTCTGTATTTTTTTAAAAGGTTAGTTTATATTGAAGTAAATTTCAAAGAAAAAGTCTTTACAAAAATCTTTCATGTACCATTAAAGTAGAATTTTTTCTTGTTTCTTGTTTAATAGCCCATTTCAAGTCTTTGTAAATAAATGGAAATAGATCTATGAGAAAAGTATGATTACTGACAAATTATCCTGCAACTTAACTTAGTAACACAGCAGACATTTATCCCCTCATGACATTTATCATTCCTGTGTCAGGAATTTGGAAGCAGGTTAGTGGAGTATTTCTGGCTCTGAATCATGAGATTGCAGTTAAGCTGTAGATCAGTTCTGCAGTCTTCTCAAGGTTCTACGGTGACTAGAATCGGCTTCCAAGCTCATTCACATATGGGTATTGGCAAGAGACCTCAGTCCTCTTGACTGTTGACTGGAACCCTCATTTCATTGCCACATGGTGCTTTCCATAAGGCTGCTTGAGTGTCCTTGGAACATAGCAGCTGTTGTCTCTAGAAGTGATTCCAGAGAGAGAGCAAGGATGATGCCACAATACTTTGTATGTCCTAGTCTCGGAAGGTAGACACCATCACTTCTGCTGTTTGTTTAGAAGCAAGTCCCTAAATTGAGCCTACTCTCAAAGGGTGGGGAATCAGGCTCTACCTTCTAAAGGGAGGAGTGAAGAATTGGAAGACGTATTTAATGACCACAGTAACGTAGACTAGGAAGTCTTAGAACATATGATAAATGCTATACTAGTTCCTTAATAGACTATTTGTCAGTTCTGACGCTGTATTAAATTTATCTGTGTAGCCTTTATAATACAACAAAGCAAAACACAAATGGTTGAATTACGCCTGTTGATTCACTTGCAGTCAGGTTTTTCTATAGGTGTTTTCTACTGTGCAACCAAAGTTCTTCATTGTCTTTTTCTTTTTAAGATTTTATTTATTTATTTGACAGTGAGAGAGGGAACACAAGCAGGGGGAGTGGGAGAGGGAGAGGCAGGCCTCCCACTGAGCAGGGAGCCCGATGTGGGGCTCAATCCCAGGACCCTCGGATCATGACCTGAGCTGAAGGCAGACACTTAACGACTGAGCCACCCAGGCGCCCTCTTCATTGTCTTTTTAAAGATGTACTTTTCGATTCAGTGACCTAGGTTACTGCTATACTTTTGTAGAACTGTTACAGAATAGAGCTAATAAATACAGTATGTACAGTTCATGGCACAAACTAGGTGTTCGGTAGATAGATGTTAGTGCTTGGCTGTTGCTACTATTTTATTCTTATTTAGCCTAACTTGTAAAATGACCATTAATTACATGGGTAACAATCTTAGCTTAGTTGAAAAACAGTTATCTGGCTTTTTGTCAGGATTGGGCATGGCTCAGGCATCAAAAACTTTCTTTGCTCACTCTGTTCCTCCTTCACTTAGCCCCCACTATCTCCCCCCATCCAAAAAAAAAAGCAATAACCATAATTACTTGTTTGTACTTCCACATATTTATTATTCACATATAAGCCAATCCAAATATATAATTTCTTCTCTTTCCCCCACACAAATGGTAACATGATAGCCGGTTTTCTCTACCTTGCTTTTTTTTTTTTAATTTATTAACATATAATGTATTATTTGTTTCAGGGGTACAGGTCTGTGATTCAACAGTCTTACACAATTCATAGCACTCACCATAGCACATACCCTCCCCAGTGTCCATCACCCGGCCACCCCATCCCTCCCACCCCCCCACCACTCCAGCAACCCTCAGTTGGTTTCCTGAGATTAAGAATCTCTTATGGTTTGTCTCCCTCTCTGGTTTCGTCCTGTTTCATTTTTCCCTCTCTTCCCCTATGATCCTCTGTCTTGTTTTTCAAATTCTTCATTATCAGTGAGATTATATGATACTTGTCTTTGTCTGATTGACTTATTTTGCGTAGCATAATACCCTCTAGTTCCATCCATGTCGTTGCAAATGGCAAGATTTCATTTTTTTGATGGCTGCGTAATATTCCATTGCATATGTACACCACATCTTCTTTATCCATTCATCTGTTGATGGACATCTAGGCTCTTTCCATAGTTTGGCTATTGTGGACATTGCTGCTATAAACTCTACCTTGCTTTTTGAATATAACAAATTGATAAGGAAAATTTCTCTATGATTGGAACACTTCCTCATTCTTTTTTTGTGTCTTTTTGCTGTATTCCATTCCCTTGTGTAGATTAGTATAATTTCTTTTTCCAGTCCTCTGTAAATGGACATTTTGCACATTTTTTATTTTGCAGTCAGTGTGACAATGACCTGTGTATGTGTCACTTTGAATATGTAAGTATGTCTGTAAAGTAACTTCAGGGAAATAGAATTGCTTGGTCATTTGCACTTGTGATTGTATGCTACCAGTCTCCTCACAGCAGCCACAGTGTTTAAAAACTGTGTATCCCCATACCTTATCTGCAGAATATATATTCATATCTTTAGATTTTGCCAGCTTTATAGCTGAAAAATGGTATTTCAATATAGCTTAAGTGAATTTCTCTTACGAATGAGGGTGTATTTTTACTCATATTTAGACTTACTTTTTCTCTTTAGTATCTATTCATATTCTTTATCTTCTTTCCCTTAGGATTTTGGTCTTAACTGATTGATAGAAACTACATATTAGGAGAATTCACTTTTTGGAATGGGTTAAATTATTTGAACTTTTTTTTATTTGTCTTTTGACTTTTCATTCTGAAGTTTTTGCCTTTGTTTTTGTATAATCAAATTACTCTTGTAATACAGATTTCTGTCATTATTCAGAAAGCCTTCATTACTCCAGAGTTATAAAATAACTTCCTTGTTTTTTTCCTAATACTTTAGTGGTTTCATATTTTTCAGTTTTAGATTTATCGTGGTGTATGGAATCAGTTATAGAACCAACTTAGTTTTTAATAACTGTCACTTGTCTCAATATCATTTATTGTATAGTTCATCTCTTGCACATTGACTTGGACGCCACCTTTATAAAATCAAAATTCATATATTTATTTATTTGGGTCTGTTTCTAAAGTTGTATGTTTTCACGTTTTCTTTTAGTGCCCTCTCTGTCTGGGTTTTCTAGCTGTTTAGTTCTTGGGGTAGGGGAAAGGGGAGGGCACTTTTTGTGTTTTTACTGGTTCCACGCTAATAGTTTTTGATGCTCTGGTACTGTTTTTACTTTGTTATAACTTCTCTTTTTAATAATAATAAAGCCTACCGAGTTTAATACATACATTAGTACAAATGTGGAAGAATACGGAATAATGGCTATGTATGTCATGTAAAATATATTACTATAAGGGAGAACTTATATTTCTTCATTGCCTTCCATGGGGTAGGTGCTTTTTACATATAATTCAGTTAACTATCATACCAACTAAGTCTGTTTGTAACTGGAATTTTTAGAATGTGCAGTTGTTTATGGCTAAATTTCCTTCAACATTGCTTTTTTTCTTCAGTTGTGATGCAGATCCATCAGCCCTAGCAAAATATGTTCTTGCTTTGGTAAAGAAAGACAAAAGTGAGAAAGAGTTAAAGGCATTATGTATTGATCAACTGGATGTATTTCTTCAAAAAGGTAAGATCTTTGGTTTAAAAATAGTAGTTTATTTTAATAAATCCTTTAAAGCAAGACTTTCCATAATAAAGGAACTCAATAAGAGAACAGACTCTAATTATAGCAAAGTTGAATAAACAGTATTATTACTGATTATAGTTATAGCTTATTTATAATGAAAACCTTTTTCATTAATATCTTTATTCTCTTTCTTAAAGGAAGCCGATATTTCTCCTTAAAAGATTAAGTAAATAAATGCTTGTTTATTTAAAAATCGTACTGCTTAAGAAACTACTTGGGATGTTGTCTAGATAGTGTTTCTAACTTTTTTCACTTTGCTACCATCTAGATGATAATATTTGTGTTTGGCACTCTGGGCGCAGGGTACCTGGAGACTAGTCATGGCTGGAAGCCACGGGCCCAGAAGCTCTGGCCATCCTAGTTCCACTACCCTGAAATTGAATAGGTTTAGTATTACCATAGGATTTGTGTCATGACACACTGGTTGGGAAGCTGTTGGTCTTAGTTTAATTTCTAGAGTTATAAAAGTCAGTGTGTATTTCATCATATTGAACTCTGATGTATAGAAGGGGAGAATTCATATCTTAGCAAATGTCTTTAATCTGCGGGTTTTTGGTTTTTTGATTTTTTTTTTTTTTTGTTAGAGACGCAGATATTTGTGGAAAAGCTTTTTGATGCTGTGAATACAAAGAGTTACCTACCTCCTCCAGAGCAGCCATCATCAGGAAGCTTAAAGGTAGAATTTTTTCAGCACCAAGAAAAAGATATAAAAAAAGAGGAGGTAAGGATTTGTGTTAAACTTTAGATGTTCTTTAAAAACATATAAGGAATAATTAAACTGAGGTTTACTTGCTTTGTTTGTATCAAGAATCCTCAGGACCATCCCTAGGAGCAGTCATAGGACTTAACACACAGTCATACTCATGGCTATGACTTTACAGCAAAATCAACAAAAGGAAAAAGTAGGTGTTGCGAAGTCTGGGGGAAAACACACATAAGCTTCTAGAGGCTTCTCCTAGGAGAGTCACAAAGGATGCCTGTAACAAGTAGTTTTCAACACATTTGAACTAGGGAAGCTCAATAGAGACTTAGTGTCCAGGGTTTTTATTGAGGGCTGGTCACAGATGCACCTTCTGTCTACTAGGTACCAAAATTCCAAACTCCCAGAGGAAAGCATGTGTTCAGCATAAAACCATATTGTTGACACAAAGAATTCAGGCATATAGTGAGCTATTATTATCGGGGAATGATGGGAACCTTCCAGAAATCAAACTTCACAGACACCAGCCAAGGGCCTACCTTATAATAAGCAGCCCTTTCTAAGAATGACAGTCTCAGACTTACTTTTTAACTCTTTTCTGTATAGTATCTTACAGCTGTGGACTCGCATTATCTGTGTTCTGTGAAAATAATTAGATTGACGTTAGATCTCTTTGCTTCTGTCCTGCCTGAATTTTGTAGGGGGCTGTTTTTAAGGTAGTCTCGTAAAAGGACCTTGACAGGGCAGTGGGCATGACTTCATCCTTTTAAGAGTTTTAGAAGAATTCACCTTTTATACCAGATTGCCATTCTTAATAATCATAAAAATTCAGATCTTCTTAATTTGATGTTTAAAGATTGTAATTCGAGCAAAACTAATTGACAGTTAAGCTGGTATATTTCTGCAGTTGGCCTAGCTTTAGGTCAAATAAATCTTGGTTAAAATTTTGGATTTATCAGTCAGTGCTGT
Organism: Eumetopias jubatus; assembly: GCF_037043125.1. NCBI lineage: Eukaryota > Metazoa > Chordata > Mammalia > Carnivora > Otariidae > Eumetopias > Eumetopias jubatus. The sequence continues at coordinate 166,056,016 of NW_028274809.1, read as the reverse complement.
ATGACCTTGAGAACGTTACTTTGCCAAGCCTTAGTTTACTCAGCTGTGAAATGGAAACACTGTAGGGTTGTTGTGAGGAATAATAAAATGTTGTCTATAGAGCACTTGGCGTAGTGTGTAGCACATAGTATGTTCTCAATAAATGGCAGTTCCTATTGTTGTTGAGAGATTGTTGTGTGGTAGAAGATGTGATTGGGTTTTTCCCCCCTCATACTCTTTTTTTCTTTACAGATTATGTAACTAATATTTGTTTATTATGTAATAATATAAACATATGTATAACCTTACATAGTAATTCTCAAATATATTTTTCTGTATCTGAACATATTTACACACATGCACATGTATATAGTTACACAGACATGCGCATAAAACACCCCTATCACTTCTCAGTGAGAGAAGACCAGAAATAATTTTGTGCATATTTCATACCTTACAGTAGGGGTTCTATTAATAAGGAAGAAAGGGATAGTTGCTATTGTGCTGGCAACTGCTTACACCACGTAGAGATACACAATAATTTATTTAAGTTTTGCCCACCAATGGAAGTTTGATGGGTTAGTTCTAGATTTTTGCTATTGCAAATCATATTTTAATTCTTAGAAAATCTTAAGTAGTCTTCTCTGGATTTGAGAAGCAATAAGAAGTCTTCCCTCAAAACGAGTTAGTGGCAAAACCTTAAGTCTTAACGTCTATGGGCATAATAATATTTCTCCACAGTTTTCTTGACCAGTTGTGAAGGATATTTATCCCTGATCTTTCAGAACTGTCAAAATGTCAGATGACAGCCTGGATTTAAAATACCGTGGGTATAGTAAAAGTTCCCAGTTGAGCATGTACTGTGGAATATGATGATCTGTCAACATAAATTATTCGCGAGTGTGTGTTGAAGCAAGTAGAAGGGAAAAGGTGCATTGTACCCTGTTTTTTTTGGGGTGGGGAAGGGTCGAAATGGGTGGGAAGAGGAGAATGAAAGTATAAGAAAAAGACTTAAAAAAAAAGGCTTTTAAGCAGTGTTTCTCAGAGTTTGGCCTATTAATAGGATTTCCATTTAATTTATCACCCAACATTGGACACTTCTGACTGTAAGAGACTCTTACCCAGAGGGGTATTGGAACAACTGGCATAAACTGGGGCACTGTTTTATTATCCTGTAGACTGTCTGCATCAGATTGTCTTAGAGTTCTTATTAACAATGCAAAATCTTGAGTCCTATCATATTTACAGAAGCCATAGGTTCAGTATTTCCTGTATTTGTTTATCCTCTAAATCTTTTTTTTTTTCTAGTAACACCTATTAATGTCCTATGTGACGGTGTTCTAGACAGTATAGTGTGGAAAATTCTGGCCTCAGAAAAGTAGCGCACTGATCAAGGGAATGTTTTCCAGGGCTGCTTTCTATTAATAATATAATACGAATGGAGGCCCCTTGTAGGGAAGAGGAATATATAGCTGCCATACTGCTGAGAACTGGAGAACTGTTTGACCTTACATATCATTTTCTCTTACATCTCTTTTTCTGACTTGGTTAGTTCTAATGCATTCTGCTCTATTTCCCGATGTGTGTGGTGCCTGGCCAAATCCGTGAAACCAAAACATGAGTGTATGTTGGACTTTTGAAAGAAGAACTAAAATTGACTTTCTACTAATAATGTTAAAATGAGGACATTTGCCTAAGTGTTTTCTCACCACTGTTATCTAAGATAAACATTTCTGAGTTTCTTTAGCATTCACTTCAACTTTCAGCAAACCTTTCTTCTGTGGTTAAATTAAATGATTGTACTTAGAAGAGATTTATTTTTTTTAATACTTTTAGAAGAGAACAATTTCACGTCTGTGTTTTAATATCAGTTAAATCATTCAGATAGTAACATGGCAAGGAATAACTTGCTAAACTTAATGCAAATTTTTCTTTGTATATCAGATCACAAAGGAGGAAGAGCGAGAGAAGAAGTTTTCCAGAAGACTAAATCATAGTCCTCCCCAGTCAAGTTCCCGATACAGAGAAAATAGGTGATTGATTAATTGAACCATGTTCAGTGCTTAGACATTGGATATCTTTTATATGAATGCTTAGACTTGATTATCTTTCGCCTAGGGGCAAGTAATGTCTACTCTTCTTTTGGTCTAGGAAAGTGTAACTCAGTTCCTTTCTTACTAAGAATATCTGTGTCACATTTGTAGGTCCTGGAATTGAGATTTAGAATAGTGCTTGGCAAACATTATTATTATATTTATTTCCTAGCTTTAAATTCCAGTGAAATCTTAATGTGAGACCTTTTTTTGCATGAAGTTTCCCTTTAGTGTGAATAAATTAAATGCTTTTGAAGCCTTAAGTGGGAAAAATAGTGTGGGCAGTAGATGCGCTACATGCCTGTAAGTATGAGGTTGTGTCTATACAGGACAGCATGTGCTAGGAGACGTGATGTACCGATGCCAGATGTATAGATGTCTTTGTGTATAAGGTTAGGGATTGAGACTTTCCTTAAAAGGGGTTTTAGAGTTCTTGAGCAGATCATGTTCAGTTTTTCAATTTGAGTTTCCTATATATGTGGTGGAATAAAGAATCATGATGTTTACAGGAATTAAATGTGACTTTTGCATTTAATGAGTATTTTCTCTATCCACTTACTTTCCTAAAAGTGATCATTTATTTTTTTAGAAGTCGTGATGAGAGGAAAAAAGATGATCGTTCTCGCAAAAGAGATTATGATCGAAACCCTCCTCGAAGAGATTCATATAGAGACCGGTACAATAGAAGACGGGGCCGAAGTCGAAGTTACAGCAGGAGTCGGAGTCGAAGTTGGAGTAAAGAGAGGCTTCGTGACCGGGATAGGGATAGAAGCAGGACTAGAAGCAGAAGCAGAACACGAAGCCGGGGTAAATAATCCATACATATGTATGTTCTGATTAGCATTCTTCTATTGTGAATATGCTGTATTTGAGGGTTTTAAAAATGGTTTTTAATTTTTGTCAGTGTTGTCTTCATTTTTTCTATTTTGATGTATTTTGTGGTCCAAGTGAATGCTTTTTTAAAAATTTCTTTTAAAAATTTTATTTCATGTAAATTAAAACCCCACAATCACCACTGCATGCCCATTAACAATGACTAAAAGTAAAAAGGCTGACTTTATCTAATATTGGTAAGGATAGAGATAAACTGGAACTCTCTGGAAAACACTTTCACAGTATCTTAAATTTAAATCTACACCTACCAAATGACCCAGCCATCCCAACTCCAAAGTATTTATGTAAGAGAAACAAAAGTGTATTTCCACACAAGAACTGTACTCAAATGATCATGGTACCTTCCTTTGAAATGGACAAAAACTAGAAACAACCCAAATGTCATGTGAATGGATAACCTGATGCATTCATACAGTGGAAGAAAAGGATGGAACTTTTGATATATGTCACAAAAGGATGAATCTCAAAATAATAATGCCGAGTGAAAGAAGCCAGACAAAAAGAATATACGTGTATATAAAATTTTAGAAAATGCAAACTAATCTCTGGTGACAGAAAAAAATCAGTGGTTGCCTTGGATGGAGTAAAGGGCAGAGAATTATCAAGGAGTGCAAGGATATTTTTGGGGGTCATGAATATGTATCTATATTATTTTGGTTATGATTGGTTTCACACGTATATACATAGGTAAAATTCATTAAATTGTATAAATATGTTCAGTTTATTATATATAAGAGTTATATTTTAAAATTAGGAAAGCAGTTAAAATTCTCATTTCAGATGAGTATATTTGCAAGAGCATGTCATTTCCAACATGTATAATTTTTCTTCCAATGTGTGTTATTTAAAGGAAGATACTGGAGGCAATAAAACAACTAAAATACTTCAAGTAAAACACCTTTACTCAAACTTAGATTTTTTGCTACTCTTTTAGCTTTTATCGTACAGTCACCTTTAGTCTTTGGGAAATAATACTTACAGACTTTGTATAAGCTTTATACTTCTCTCTTACTCTTAGAGTTTTCCCTTTCTGTGATCTAGGCCTTCTGCACATTGCTTCACTTAACTAATCTTCTTCATACCTTTTCTCTCTCCTTGGGACCAAACACAGCCCAGTTAATGGTTTTATTCATGTTTAATATGAACTCCTTTTCCTTCCTCTTAGCTCATCCGTTTCCATCTTCAACAAATAGTTTTCACTATTTAATACTATTAATAGTGTATACTATTTATTTAAAAAGCCATGCTAGGATCTTTGGGTGGATTACAACTAAATGTTCATCACAGAAAAAATAACCATACTTTTATTGTGTATTTTGTTTTGTGGGCTGACGTTATGCATACTAAGATTGCACTGAAGAAAATAAAAGATCTCTTTTCTGTAAACAGCCCTCCAAGAAAAAAAGCTCATTAAGTACAGCAAATTTTGTGTGATTTTTATAGTTCAGGTCATATTGAAAAGAAATAGCTTATCTTGGAACATTGTGTATTCATTTAGTAGTTTTTAAAAGAAAAGGGGGCTTGTGTACAATTTGAACATTTTCTCTCTGTTTAGCAAAAATACCACTGTTTTGTAGATCTGGGACTTTTTTTTATAGTGTATAATTTCATAAGTTATTTGTATTTTGTTGCAGAAAGGGATCTAGTAAAACCTAAATACGACCTGGATAGGACAGATCCACTAGAAAACAATTATACTCCAGTCTCTTCGGTACCTAGTATTTCATCTGGTCACTACCCTGTACCTACTTTGAGCAGCACTATTACAGTAATTGCTCCTACTCATCATGGTAATAACACTACTGAAAGTTGGTCTGAATTTCATGAAGACCAAGTGGACCATAACTCATATGTAAGACCACCAATGCCAAAGAAACGGTGTAGAGACTATGATGGTAAGTCTTCTCCTGTTTCCTGAAGTACTGAATTAGTATTTCCAGTTGACTAAATTCTGCAAGTTTAGGTTGCAGTTATTCATAGAAGGCCCAGTTAATGGTGGTAAGTTAGTCTTAGGCACTTCTTGAATTCCTCAGTATTATTTAAACCTTCATTAGTCACTACTGACTATTGTATATCCATCTAAAGATAGTGCTTATTTACACCTAAGTCTTAATATATTTTTGGAGTTTACAAACAGGAGTAGTATCTACTGAGTTGTTTATCTGGGAATCTGCTACTGAAACATTCTTGACAAAACTCACTTCTTTAGAAATCAGTGGTCATTGGCATGTAATTAGAACCTAGAAATGTGAGTATCACCTGTAAGAATTTTATAGATGAAGACTCTCAAAGTTTTACTGTAAAAGTTTTTGTAAATTGTACTACAGTTGCAATATTCTGAAAGTTTTAAGTGAGATTTATTTATTTTTAAAGATTTTATTTATTTATTTGACAGAGAGAGACACAGCGAGAGAGGGAACACAAGCAGGGGGAGTGGGGGAGGGAGAAGCAGGCTTCCCGCTGAGCAGGGAGCCCGATGCGGGGCTCGATTCCAGGACCCTGAGACCATGACCTGAGCCGAAGGCAGACGCTTAATGACTGAGCCACCCAGGCGCCCCTTTTAAGTGAGATTTAAATAAAGGAAATGAAAAATAAGGAAATGCTTCTGATGACAGAAAATATGTAAAAGTTTTGTATCCTCTTGCTAGCTAGGTATACTCATTTTAATTTGTGGATATACTTTTTTAATGTGTATGTTAGCTATATTTACTTTGTAAGTATTTTATGTTACTGGAAATTAGCTCTTGTGTTATGGTTAGTTATACTGGCCCAATATTAAAAATATTCTTATTTTTAAATATCTTACCTTTGTTAACTTACAGAAAATTTATATATCTGACACTTTCCATGTATCTAATTATTCTTCCTTACAGAAAAGGGTTTCTGTATGAGAGGAGACATGTGCCCTTTTGACCATGGAAGTGACCCTGTAGTTGTAGAAGATGTGAATCTTCCCGGCATGCTGCCTTTCCCAGCACAGCCGCCAGTTGTTGAAGGACCACCTCCTCCTGGGCTTCCCCCACCTCCGCCAATTCTTACACCTCCACCTGTGAATCTGAGACCCCCAGTGCCACCACCAGGCCCATTACCACCTAGCCTACCACCTGTCACAGGTAAGTAAATCTATTTGTTTGCCAGTACCTATTATCTGTCCATTCATAGCCTTTTTAAAAGTTAATAGTTTGATGCTTGCTTTTGTTAAAAATACCTAAAATAATCCTAAAGATGCCTGCTAGAAACCAAGGGCAAGATACTCTTATTTAGAATATATCCCCACTTTGCAGGCTTTGCCAAACCTATGGTTTACTGTGGTGTGGAGGGGCCCTGACTTAGCACATCCCTGATGAATCCCAGCTCTCAGTAGTTCTTTATAGCTTAAGACAAACCTGTTTTGGAATATAGTAAAAGGATATTTTACCCTGAAAAACTAATACAGTTGTAAGAACTTGAGTTTATAGATATTATAATTTTGCTGATAAATGAGAATATCATGTTTGGATATACAATAACTTATTTTATTTGTTTGCTTTCAGATGATATTTCTTATTCTTTGGTTTTGACAGGACCACCACCTCCACTTCCTCCTTTGCAGCCATCTGGCATGGATGCTCCCCCAAACTCTGCAACCAGTTCTGTTCCTACTGTAGTAACAACTGGCATTCATCACCAGCCTCCACCTGCTCCACCCTCTCTTTTTACTGCAGGTGCAGTTTTGCCCCTCTTTATATTCATAATGTAGTGAGGTTTTAGAGCAGAGTTTAGATAAGGAATTTAAAAATTTTTAGAGTGACTAGCTCTGTTAGGTTTATTTTTCTCACTAAAATCATGTAGAATAAAATGTAGAAATGGTGAATGTATATTAAATGTAAGTCCTCAGGATTTTTATAAGACTAAATTATATTTTTTATTTAACTTATTTTTATAAAACTAAATTTTCTTTTTTATATATATAGCGTGTTAGCTCTGTATTAGTAGTTATATAATTTACTTTTTCTATTATCAATATAAAAAATTACCAAGTGGCGTTTTATAATTGTTTTTTAATTACAGTTTTTGTATTACCAGATACATATGACACAGATGGCTACAATCCTGAAGCCCCAAGCATAACAAACACTTCCAGACCTATGTATAGACACAGAGTACACGCACAAAGGCCTAACTTGATAGGACTAACATCAGGGGATATGGATTTGCCACCCAGAGGTACTATTCATTAATCTTTTCTTCTTATTTTCATATTAAGAGTGGCAAACATTTATAAAGAATATGGTCCTGCATTTATTGGGGTTGAGTAAGGGATGGTGATTAAGTTTATTCCTCCGATCCTTTGGTCTCTCTTAAGAGAAAAGGTAATGTGTGGTTCTCTATTTGTGTTACTGGTGACACTTTGTTCTGTCACTCAAGGGGAAAGGAATTTCCTGTAAGTACATATTTTCTTTTTTTTTTTTTTTAAAGGAGAATAAATCTTTTATTTATTTTTTTAAGACTTTTATTTTTTTGAGAGAGTGAGCGAGCGAGAGGGCACGTGTGCACAAGCCAGAGGGAAAGGCAGGGGGAGAGGGAGAAGCAGATTCCCCACTGAGCAGGGAGCCCCACTCGGAGCTTGATCCCAGGACCTTGGGGTAACCTGAGCTGAAGGCTTAACCGACTGAGCCACCCAGGCACCCCAAAAATACGTATTTTCTAAGGTAGCTTTTTTGGGGGTACTTTGTATCTTTTGCAGTCTTTTGTTTTTTTTTTTAAAGATCTATTTATTTATTTTAGGGGGGAGGGGCAGAGAGGGAGAGAGCGAGTAGTAAGCAGGCTCCATGCCCAGTGGTAGGCCTGACGTGGGGCTTTATCCCATGACCCTGAGATCATGACCTGAGTCTAAATCAAGAGAAATGAAGTCACATGTTAAACTGTGCCACTCAGGCGCCCCTGTCATTTGCAGTCTTAATTGGTTCATTTAAACTTTTTTTTTTTAAGATTTTTAAAATTTATTTATTTGTGCAGAGAGAGACAAGCGAGAGAGGGAACACAAGCCGGGGGGAGTGCGAAAGGGAGAAGCAGGCTTCCCGCGGAGCAGGGAGCCCGATGCGGGGCTCGATCCCAGGACCCTGGGATCATGACCTGAGCCGAAGGCAGATGCTTAATGACTGAGCCACCCAGGCGCCCCTAAACTCTTGCAAGTAATGCTTTAGTGGTGCCTGGGTGGCTCAGTTAAGTGTCTGCCTTTGGTTGGGGTGGTGATCTTGGGGTCCTCGGATTGAGTAATGCTTTAATTCCTGAAGATTTTTTTTTGTAGTTTGGATAATGAAATAAGTTTATACAAACTTTTATAAACTTGTGCTTGATATGTATTTTACATATAAGAATTTGTTATTGGTTTGCTTATAATATTTTAATCAAAAGGATTTATGTTACAGGAAGTGATTCATTCGCTTTTAAAATTGTCTTAGAGGAGACAGACTTTTTGCTAAAATTTCTAAATGAGAGAAGATAAGAGTTTAGACGATAAAATCACAAGCTGGGGCAGCAAAACTGCTCTCCTGGAGGTGCAAAGTGATATGAAGGTTTAGAGGAAGGGAGAGAGCTCACAATAATTTGAAAGAGGGAGCATTGGCTGCAAATATCAGGAAGTGAGGGGTTGTCATCCATAATGGAAAATACATGTAGGCCAATAAAATATTTTTTTTTTCCTAACTACTTCAGCTAACTTTTAAATCCCATTTTCTTTGTGGTCTTGCCTTGTTATCTTTTTTTTCTAGTGGGGGAAAAAAAAAATCATGCCTCATCAATCATGAATAAAAGTCCAGCTTGTTAAATAATAGTACCTAAGGTGGTTTAGTAAACTTGTGATTACTTATACTTTGCATTTTTTTATTTGTTCTTTGAAACTATCAAATTCTGCATCTGTTAACTTGATTGTTCAGAGGACTTTTTGTTATAGAGGTGTGAGGAACATTATACTTTATACCCTATTTAATTTATATCATCTTTCATTATACAGGAAAGCATTTCATGTGGATGCCACTCTTCCCTCACACCTTTTAAATTCTCATTGAGGAATTCTAATAGCTATCATTAACAACAACAGAAGAAAAATATTTTTTAAGAGTTTTTTATAAAGGATGTAAGATTGTTTATAAATGAAAATTATAAGCCACTTAAAATTGTGGCTCTTCATCTCCCAAGTCTCTGCTGACTAGTTCAGAGAAAACCCCTTTCTTTGAGTCACTACTTAGCACCTTTCTTTTCATCATACCAATACTCTTTGCTTTTACTGGAACCTCCTACATGAAGTCATCTCTTTCTTACCTTGCTGCTTAGGTGTGGCAAAAATATATGCTACTGCAGATCAGTATTTATTAGACTCATTCCAATGCCAGGCAAACTTTTTTGATGGTGATTAAGAAAAGGAAGAGGGATCATACTCTTTGCATATAAATCTTACCATGTAGAAGTTGCAGTTGTGGCAATTTCAGCTCCACATGTGTGTAGTTACAAGTTACAGGAAGTGGCCCTATTGAGAGAAAAATGTCTAGTGTGTATGGTTAGAAATCTGAATGCCTTTTCCTATAGAATCACTGTATAGAGTGATTATTTTAGGACTGTTCTTCATATACATCACATAATATTTTTTGTGAATTGGTTTAGGAATATATTTTCTACTAATAACATTGTTTTTATGTACCACAGAACTGATTTAGCACCCCATTTAAATTGAGTAGAACCTATATTTCTATTTCCTCATCTTTTTTCATTCTTCCTCCTGCCAAAATGTTTTCATCTTTTGCCTATTTGGTTTGAAATTTATTTTCCTGGATGGTGACAGATACATAATTAAAAGCTTTTAATATTATTTATTACATAATTAGTGTACATTTCTTATAGTCTGTAGATGATGGCCTTAATTTAAATTTGTCATAGACTATTATGTGATAATTATATTGTTATGTTTCGTACTTTAAACTTGATGGGGAATCATCATCATTAAACATATGAAAAAATTTAGGCCCATTGATACCGTAGAATTACGTGACTGAGAGACTTTGAGAATTGTTCTTTCCAGATTTCTAAGGAGGTAAAGAATTTGATAGATGTTCCTTGACTGGATATAGGTAGGAGTAAGGGCTAAGTGGTTTTCCATTTGCTGTCAACAAAACCAGTGCTAAAAAATTTTAAGCATAAAAGCAATTTATTAAAAGGATATTGTGGGGGTAAACTCAGTATATATAACTAATAGACACTAATTTACTAATTATTTAATGAAATACTAAATGTATTTATTAAATACATTTACTGATTGTATACCAAGAGGAACTTGGTAGGATTTGGTAGGAAAATAAATTTAGTTTTGGAAGTATTTAATTTGTTGTGTCCTGGGGCATTTGAAGAGAAATGTCCAGTTGGAGATAGGGTCTGGACATCAGGTCTATAAGAGACAGATGGTTTAGAACATACAGATTTTTAATCATGAGTGTGTAGAACAGTGGTTCTTAATCTTTTCTTCTGTGCCATTAGTAATTGTGGGAGGTACAGGGAGATGGAATGAGGCATACGCAAATCTGCAAGCCTGACTGACATAGGTTCTGAAAGCCCTTCTCATGTGTTTCTGATATACTCTCCTTCCCTTTGAGAATCACTAAAAATGATGAGTGAAACCATGGTAATAGATGTCTTAAGGTGATTGTGTAGAGTGAGATTGGAAAGTCCAAGTAAGTAGCTTGGAGAATGCCAGTATTTGAAACAGTGGGCAGAGAAGAGGGAGCTTACATAGGGCACTGAGAAAATGAAGTCAAAAAGGCACAGACAAAAGCAGGGAGGTGAGAAGTCCTGAAAAATAAGAGAAGATAGGAGAGGAAGGTGATCAACAGCATTTAATGATCAAGAGATCAAGTAAGAGAAGGACTGGGATGTATTTATAAGCTTAAGCAACAAGTTTTAGAACATCAGCAAATTTAGGATGAGCAGGTTATGTGCAGTAATGAGAGCAGCTGCCAGTTTTTGGAGGATTAGTGAATGGGTGGTAGGGAAGCAAGTTAGCAAGTGTAACATCTCTTTAGGAAATAGCTGTGAGGATGGGGAGAGAGGGAAGGCTGTAGCTGGAGGGGAAGTAGTTTTACGAGGTTTCATTTAAAAATGGGGTAATTTGAGCTTGCTTAAATGTTGATGGGAAGTGCCAGTTTAGAGGAAGAGGTTGAAGAGGAAGGAAAGCAGCAGAGCTCGGGGGCACTGATTTTGCTAGTTCTTTATATAGGATGAGTTGCTGGAAGGAGAATCCAGAAAGTTCAGTAGACTAGGTGAAAAGTAATGCAAGTTTGTACCAAGCTTGTTTCAGAAATGAGAGGAAATCTATGCAAGATGAATTGAAGGGATGTGGCCATGGCACTCAGAAATCAAATAGTAGTTTCATTAATAGAAATGCTTAAGAAAGATTTGAAAAGTACATTTGATATGAAGATAATTTGTACTTTGTATGTACTCTGAGTTTTGAGAAACCTGTAGGATTTTCAGAACTAGATGGCCAGAGAAAACCGACAAATTAGAAATTGAGGACTGACTCTCAGAGTTCATGTGCAGTAGAGAGATTGATGGAGGTCAGAGTTGTAGCCATCCACGAGAGAGGTTGTGCTGAAACACCTTAAGTTATTTTGGTTAGTTGTATGTTTAGAAATATTAAGAATAAGATATATGCAATCAATTTATCCATCTTTAAAAAGGAATTTAAAATTATATTTTTCTATGTGGATTAAAGTTTGCATGTTTTAAGCTTTAGTGTAGTTTAGGAATAATAGGTTAAATATACCTGTGTTTGTCACATTCCAACTAAGTAAATGAAAAGTGTTGAAAGTAACACACACACACACACACACACACACACACACACACATCTTTTGCACTGCATTTCAATCTTGAATACCTTTTTAAATCAAGTATGCTGGGGCACCTGGGTGGCTCAGTCGTTAAGCGTCTGCCTTTGGCTCAGGTCATGATCCCAGGGTCCTGGGATCGAGCCCCGTGTCAGGCTCTCTGCTCAGCAGAAGCCTGCTTCTCCCTCTCCCCCTGCTTGTGTTCCCTCTCTCACTGTCTCAAATAAATAAATAAAATCTTTAAAAAAAAAAAAAAATCAAGTATGCTTTGTGTTACCCTGTTGATATTTAAATAGGCAACTTACTTCAGTCACAACTTTTTTTTTAAGTTATCAATTCCTAAAGGTCATTGTATTAATGTTAAATTTTGGATAAATTTAAATTTGAATAAATGTTAAATTTAGATTGTGCATTTGATTTCAAAACTGTGAACTCGAAGCTTCAAGATGGTTTATTTGGACATTTATTTTTGAGGAGGGTCATGGCAAATGGAAACAGTGACGTGGATTCCGCCCCCCCACCTCAAAAACAAGTGGCTTGCAGAGTCATATTGTAATTTGACATGTAAGAATTACTGAGTCTTCTTTAGTTAGGTATGAAATGAATTCAGAATAAGTTAAAATCCCTTAGATTATTATATTTGAATCTACATTTATTTCTATTTCTTTTAAAAATGTATATTTGGACAAAAAGCCAGAACTTTGTTTTCAGTATGCATTTAAGGAAATAGCTGTGATAAACAGAATATTAATCTGTGCTCTCTTTTCTTTTCAAATAGAAAAGCCTCCTAATAAAAGCAGTATGAGGATAGTAGTGGATTCAGAATCAAGGAAAAGAACCATTGGTTCCGGGGAGCCTGGAGCTCCTACAAAGAAGACCTGGTTTGATAAGTAAGCTGGCAGGGAAAATTGAGGAATTTTATTGTACAGTGATTTTTAGGATACTGGAATATTATTTGGCAGTATAGTATTCTTTTTCAAAATGAGCTTTGTATAATTCTGTTCTATAAGCAGTCTCACACTATAGTGTACATTGATTTCTAAATATGTGTAAGTTAATTGGTACTTGGAAGGCATTGTCATATAGAAATGGTGTGGTAGGCAAGGACACAATTTTTCCTTTTTCTACCTTTCGCCACCTCCAGAAAAAAACACTGCTGAACTTAGAGATGTCACTGAAAACTACCTGTATAAAGGATAGTCATGAGCCCACTATTAGAGTTGGGTCAGGTTTGGGAGGAGGCTTTTAGCATGTGGCCAAGTCCTATTAGGAGCTGGAAAGTGATCTTTTGGGGAGCAGGGGAGGCTGGATAGACTTTAAAGTTGTCAGGGAAGGGCTTCAGAGAAAGAGGGAAGGCACAAAGATGTTGGGATGCATGTGATGATTCTCTTATAAATTTGCAAGTTAAAGGAGGGAAGGAGGATCACACTTTCAGAGCCTTAACATCATTTAATAATGGATAATATCTAGTTCTGGCTCTGCCTGTAATTCTGTGATGTAAGGCAAACAGTGTAACCTCTCTGGGCCACAGTTTTGTTCTTTTTTCAAGTGCCAAATGTGTGGTTTACAGTTTTGACTTTTTTTTTTTTTTTAAGTTGGAAAGTGGTTGAGACGGTTGTACCTTGTTTTTAATCAGTGTTTTAGAATAGGATACATTTCAGTAAGCTAGCTTTTGCAGAAGTGCAACAAAAATTGTATATGCAAATTTACTAAAAGAGCACTGGACCTTTCCTGCTTAAGTAGGCATGGATTTGAAGTGGAACATAATAAATGGCATAGAAGAACCCTTCTCAGTTAGCTTCTATGAAAGATATGTATGGTACTAATTTGGAAATTTCAGTTTTTGGAAGAAAATTTAAATTTTCTTTATCAACCAGTAATTTCAGTTTTGAAAAAACAATTGAACTTAAATTGTAAAACTTTATTAATTTGTGCTTGATAGGGTCAGGATTTATAAATAAATGTATTAATCAACTTGATTTTTGTTACAGGCCAAATTTTAATAGAACAAACAGCCCAGGTTTCCAGAAGAAGGTTCAGTTTGGAAATGAAAATACCAAACTTGAACTTAGAAAAGTTCCCCCAGAATTAAATAATATAAGCAAACTTAATGAACATTTTAGTCGATTTGGAACCTTGGTTAACTTACAGGTAAGAGCTATGAAGTAATTCTCTTGTCTTTGCTTAATTATTTAGGGAGGGAGTTTAATGTAGTAAGAAAAATACTTTTATAAAGGAATACGGGAAATTTGGTGACATTCTAAATTTGGAAAATTGGAATGAGTTGAAACTATTTTTGAAACAGTATGTGATTTTGAGTGTTTTGCTTTCAGAAGGCAGTTTTGATTGATTATTATATGCCTCCTACTTAATATAAGTTATTATAAAATTTTAGCAACTTGAATCAGAGTAGGAAAATCTAATCTTTTTTAAATTATTTTTTATTATTTTTAAATATTTTATTTATTTATTAGCGAGAGTACAGACAGGGAGAGTGGCAGGGAGAGGGAGAAGCAGACTCCCACTGAGCAGAGAGCCTGATGTGGGCTCAATCCCAGGACCCTGGGATCATGACCTGAGCCAAAGGCAAACGCTTAACTGACTGAGCCACCCAGGTGCCCCGGAAAATCTAATCTTTAATAGTGTTCATTTCCTTAGTTTCTCTGAAGCATTACAGCAGAATGCTTCTCAGGTTGTTTTCGCTGCCTGTATAGTGGGAAGCACTTAACAGATAGTTTTGGGGCCCAAACACCACGTGATCCTTAATTAGTTTAAACATTTACTTTTTCCTCTGTCACTTTTGAACATCCTTAAGGATTAAATATCAGTATATTTTGTATATGACTTCACCTATGATTAGACTTTGGCTTGGGTATACATAATTTGTGAGGTTATTTAGTGTTGAGTTTACATTATATGATATGTCGAAATGTTGAAATAATGTTGGGCTTTTTTTCCAGTTTGTACGATGTTCTTTTAAACTAAAATAATTATTTCCCATAACCTGATAAAAATAAGTTTTGGAGAGTACAACTGAAGTCGATTATTTGGAAAATTTTGCTTTCTTGACATTTAAAAAATGATATAAAAAGAACATGAAAAAATGTATGCTTCCTTGGTGTGGGGCAATAGAAGTTTGTATAGAATTTAAAGGAAATGTTTCCCCTTCAGCTCTTTGTGTCCTTCTCATTCCTTTCCCCATATATCCCCATAATCCTCATAATCCTATTATTGTTAAAAATATATCATGTGTTATTCTAGTTTTTTTTTATTTCTGTGTCTATCTACTTACCAATTAGCACACACAAAATATATATATATATATATATACACACGTATATATATATACATACACATAAATAAATATGTGGGCCTGTGGTACACGTATTACCCCATAGTTACCTAATCTTAAATATCTCTGAATATCTTTTTATAGCAATTCAGTTTTATCTACCACATTTAGATGGAGACACAAAAAAGTTTTCAGAATATTCTTTTCCTCGTACAATTTAACTGCCCTGGTAAAATTAATTTAGGAAAATTGCCAAAACTGAGGAGCAAAACATGGTATCTCACTATTGTTTCAGATTGCATTTTGTACAGTCCTTAGTTAACATTTCTTTGGGGGTGAAAGTAAACTATGGTAAATAATGTAGGTATAAGAAAGGGTAAAGATAGAATATTACCTGGAGGGACCAGAATTTCATCTCGAGGAATTTTACTGGATGAAGCAGTGGATTCTTTTGGAATTCACTATTCTTAATATTTTAAATCTTAGGTTGCTTATAATGGTGATCCTGAAGGTGCTCTTATCCAGTTTGCAACATACGAAGAAGCAAAGAAAGCTATATCAAGTACAGAAGCAGTACTAAACAACCGCTTTATTAAGGTTTATTGGCACAGAGAAGGAAGTACCCAGCAGTTACAAACTACTTCTCCAAAGGTAAGAGAGAGATTTGTGTGAAATTCACTGCTTAGCTCAGCATAGTGTTTAAGAGCAGGTGTATTGCAGTCAGGTAGACTTGAGTTCAGATTCTGGCTCTAACTCTGTTAACTAAAGGCTGAAGGAACTTACTTAATGTCCCTAACCTGTTCTCTCATTTTATTGTGAAGTTAATTCCCTAGTTTAGACAGTTATAGGATGCGAAGATGTAAAGCATATAGAAAAGTCCCTGGTAGATAGGAGGTACTCAGTATGTGGTAGCTGTGCATATTCCAGAAACTCAGACTGTGTGTTCATCTTG
This sequence comes from Eumetopias jubatus, assembly GCF_037043125.1. Lineage (NCBI taxonomy): Eukaryota > Metazoa > Chordata > Mammalia > Carnivora > Otariidae > Eumetopias > Eumetopias jubatus. Next base: position 166,039,948 of record NW_028274809.1, on the reverse strand, counting down.
GAACTCCTTCCCTTCCTCTCTCCCTCCCTCTTTCCCTTTCTCTTTTTCAGTCACTGAACCAGTCACTAAGTAATATTAGATCAGTTGCTTGTAGGAGGGTTTATAGCAGTTTGTTTCTCGATTGAATTTCCTCCTGTTCATTATTTACTTGATAAATAAGTTAATTTATGCAAAGAAAAACATCTGTATATGTGTGTGAAGGAATTTGGAAGATAGGTTTTGATTATAAGCTGTGCTTTTAAAACTGCATGGGCATTTTAATAACGAATAACAGAGGTTACTTGACATTTTCATGAACTAATCCTCTTGTTTAACATTTTTTCTTGTTCTGAGGTAATGCAGCCGTTAGTCCAGCAGCCCATTTTACCTGTTGTGAAGCAGTCGGTCAAAGAGCGGTTGGGTCCAGTACCTTCAAATACTGTTGAACCAGCAGAAGCCCAGAGTGCCAGTTCAGACCTTCCTCAGGTAAATGAAAAGTCTTCTCCTTCTGTCTGTCCCATAACAGGTTCTCAGCAAATTAGTTTCCCTTGTGATTTGAATTATAGTTAATTGTATATATTTTATACAGAAATATCATAGTCTATACATATATGAACTCCACCTGTAAATTTTCTTTTTACCATTAGCATAAGATTTTCACATTCTGCTTTTCCTATAGTATTTGAATTTTAAATTCTTCTCTCTCTAGTTAATACTTGAGTTCCCTTTCACTTTGTGGAAGAGTTATTTTCAAGCAAAACTGCCTGAAAAATGAAGTTCAGTACACTAAATCTTATTTTTCCCATCATCTTTAACTTAACTAGATTTCTGTTCCAGAGAAAATGATACAGTAGACTGCACCGGAAGCTTTTGGGAAGGGAAGGCTTTTCAGCCATCAGGTTTTAGCATGCTTGATAATACTGTTTCAGGTTACTTATGCAGCTCTCAGAACTTGGCATCACTTATTCCTGACTTTCAGATTCTCTTCTCCACATGTCATTCCCTTCCCACTGCCTTCCACACTTGAGTGGCAGTTTCTTGTTTCTGCCCTCTCAGTCTCTGAAACTTAGCTTTCTTTTGTCTCTAGATGTTTCAGCATTTGCTGTTTAAAGTAGTGTTAGGATATAGTTAGGATGCTGTTTTATTAAAATAGTCTTCCTAGATAATTCCTGAAGAGTAAGATAATGAGATTCTGTGAAAACATGCAGAATGGAAATTGATAAATTCTTAGTTACTGAAAAAACCCCGATTACAATAATAATTCCCCATCCTGTTATCTCAAATCATCACCAGAAACAGTGCATTTGGCTATAAAAACATACTTTAGGAAAGAATGGCTTTTATTTTTTAAGCTCAAGAAGCAGGCACATATTTTAATGACTCATCTGATATTTATAATGGTCACACTTTCTACTTGTCAACATAGGATTCTAAGAATTGATGATTCTGTATCAGTGGAGGGGACTTTAGTAAATACCTGGTTCAAACCTTACTTTACATCATAATTGTTTATGATTAATACTGCATACTGTTTGTTTTCCCACACACATTTTCTTTCTGTCTCTGTCTTTGAAAAAGGCCCAAGTTTGTGTGATTAACATCTGTATACTTAATGAGTCAGTATATGTTAGTAGAATCCGAATGTTCAAAATCCCAACAGACCTGTATGTTTGGGGAAACACTGAATATGTCCATTTTAATTTTTTTAGAATGTAACTAAGTTATCTGTGAAGGACAGGTTGGGTTTTGTATCAAAGCCATCTGTTTCAGCAACTGAAAAGGTAAGAAGAATAATAGCATGATGTGTTTGTCTTGGCTTCATACATGTTTTCAGGTGGCATCTTAATTTTTTAATTTTTTTTATAGTTCTAAACTCTTGCTTCTTAATAGTATCTGTATCTCTTATTCCTACCTTTTTGCTTTCCATTTGCTGAAAAAGAAAAATAATTGCCTATACTTTTTTTACTTTTTGCATCAGCATTTTAATATTTGCCTCTCACTATATGTCCATGTGCTTCCTTCTTTTCATTTTCTCTTTTTATTTACTATATTTTCTTTAGAGATATTGTGCATTTTATTTTTTTTAATTTTTTATTGTTATGTTAATCACCATATATTAGATATTGTGCATTTTAATTTGAAAACTCTGGCAGCCTAATGGAAAAGGCCACAAATTAGGAATTTTACCGGAGTTTGAATTCTGGCTCTTCACTTACTAACTGCATGATACCGGGCAGTGCTCTTAACCTTTCTGATTCTTTTTCCTCATTGGTGAAATGATGTTTGTAAATTTGTGTTGCTCACAGGGTTTTGTGAGGATTAAATAAAATGATTCATTTAGAAGTGTTTTCTAATTGGAAAAGATGATGTAAATGTAAATTTTTTATTTATTACTAACAGCTATTGTACATAGCCTGACGATTGTCATTTGTCATTTCTTTTTTTAAATGGTGGGGTAAATACTGATTAAGACCATTCATGGACCTGTCTTACAGTTCTATGTAGATGTGTTATTTATTTTTTTCTATTTAGGTATGAGTGAATGCTCTGGTCTTTAGTCTTATTTGGGGTATATGGAATCACAGAATAGGATTAGATAATTTTTCTCATTTCTCTGTCCTCACTTTAAAAAGAAGGTAAGGCCCAAGTGGATGCACTAGGAATTGAGTCAGGACTGGAAGGTGGGTCTCCTCTATTTTACATCCATGGCTCTTTCCATTATTAAGATTATGTAGGAAGTTGACTCCATATGTTACATAGAGCATTCCATGAGATGGCTAACCTCTCTCCACTGGTTCTTCTGTATATTCTTTTCCTTATTTACCATGTTAAACTATGGCAATTACAGAAATTTGAATCCGAATCTCATTCTGTATTTCAGATTTTTATCTTGGGCACCTCAGCATTACTTCAGGCGTAATGTGCTTAAAAAATGACGATTTCCCACATAAATTAACCTCTCTTCCTCACCCAACCTCTGGAAGTTAATACCACCATTTACCAAGTTGTGCAGTCATTCACTTGTATTTGTCATCCACTTCTTTTTCTTCCACCACCTTCAGTTTCCAGGCCTCTAGATGTGGTGTCCTAGCTGTATGCCTGTCCTGTAGTTTATATATCACCATTGTAAAAAATCCCAGCCTTATTTTAATGTTAACTTCTTACAGAAACTTTCATTTCATCAACTAAATAACTGCTTGATTCATAGCTCATCATACCTCGGTTATTTGGGCCACATATCTCCTTGTTAGTCCTTCATTCTACCTTAGCAGGCCCTTTACTGCTCATTGTTCCTCACTCTTTCCTGCCTTTTTCTTTTTCTTTTTTTGGTGTTGATTTTCCTGGAGTGCATTTTCCTCTAAGTGAATTCTAGTCATTCTTTTAAAGATTGAAAATCTCTTTACACTATTCTATAAAATCTTCACATTTTTTCCATATGATGCCTCCCTTTTTTCCCCTGAATTTGTCTATATCTTACTATGGTACTGAATTTAGCACTATCTAAATATTTACTTTGATTAGGTTTATCCACCTTGATAATAAGTAACTAAGGAATAAAGAAAATAAAAAAGTCTGTTATACTTTGTGTAGTAATGACCAATTCTGGAGAGGTCTAAAAACTTTATGCTTAGCATCTGTTTATGTCAAGATTTAGACTCTGAAATTGACGTTACTAATTATAGCTTTTACAGCACCTTTCTGGTATGTTTGCTTCTGTTTTTGTTTTTTTAATGTGTTTTATATAGCTTTAGGATAAAAGGGATACACATTTGGAATTGATAGTATACATTTACTAATATAGTTACCACTAACTGAAAAATCACTAATGGTAGTATTTTCATGAAAAAATACTGTAAATACTGTAAAGAATCTTTTAAGGAAAGCAGTTACTTACAAGTGTGTAACTTTCAGTCATCTTCAGTGAACCTGTTTATAGAATAGCATTTTGTTTTTGCTTATTCTTGGTTGTTCCCATTCCCCAAGTTTATAGGGGTTTTTGCTGAAGAATCCTTAGAGGTTAGTGATTCAGAGAAGTCTTAGGAAGGATAGAAGAATGTTTCCCATCATCAAATTGAAGGCTGGGAAATACTCAAAACTAGTATCTGTACAGTATCTTCTGTCGTTATTAAAGCAAGTAAGTATAAAAATGTAAAGATTTTCCCCTTCCTCTCAACAACACTGAGTAAACCCCTCAGTGATTCTTCTTTATTCTAAAAGTCGTTTTTGTGAGAGGGTTGAGAGAGGAAACTTAAAACCTAATTGATACTGCTAAATCTTAAGGCATTGTGGTAGCTATTAAATAGATATTATTTGGAAAGAGTGATCAGTGAAATGATGTTTGAGTACCTCTCAAGATAGAGCGATTTATCAAGAATAAAGGTGGCATCTGATTAGTCTACAGAAAGACTTAAGACTGTCCAAATTATCTCCCTAAGACCCTTCTTAAAGACTAAGAAGGTAAAATGATTAATCACTTGAATATTTAATGTTTGTGTATCATTATTAGTTTCAAGTGTATTAGACTTTTGTGATACAGGATGTTATTGTTCCTTAGCAGCTTAGCAGTAGTTTCTTTCTCTCCCCGCCCCCCTTTTTTTAATCTAAAAATATATATCTCGGTCTCTTTGCAATATGATATGTTAACATATGCACCATGCAGCTTTTAAAAGGGAAATTGTGTGGTATACTGAAGGAACATTGCAAGTCATTGGGAGACTTCAGCTGTTGATATAGCAGCTGACATTAGGTATGATCCTGAACAAATCTTACTCTCTTAGTTTCCTTAACTATAAAATGCAGTCATCTAAGTAACCCTTTGATTTTTAAATTTGCATTTGTTGTGTAATTTTGCTACTTTAAATATAACAGTAAAGGAATTTATGAGTTTCTTTTCATAACTGTTACTGACTACTTTTGATTTTTTTTTAATACATTGATCTCTCTCAGGATTATTACTTGGATTATTTAGTCAGAATTATTACCAGGATTGTTTTTCTTACGGAGAGAGATGATTTCTGTAAAATTACTTATATGCTGAATTTTCTGGGAACCAAGTTCTTTTTTAATAATTTTTTACAAGATAATTTTTTCCCCCCTTCCATTCTTACCCACGAGAAAAATCTGTTTTTCTCTTTCTTTAAAGAACTAGTAGTAGTTATGGCTGGTAATATTTTACATAGGAAATAAGATAAAGAGGTGTTAATGGATTATAACTTCTATCTTGTTAAGAAATTGACTTTTGTCTTGGAAAGTGAGAGGTAGTAGTGATGTGATGTACATTTTAGTAACAAAGCACATATGATAGTTTTCAGCTCACCCTTTGAATTCAACGGACCTTTGAGACCAAACCTGACGAGTATACTACAATAAAGGAAAATTAAAAGCAATAGCTCATGAATGTACACATAAAAATCCTAAGCTAAATAATTAACAAATTCTCAGTGATATGAAAAAAGATAATACGACCTGGCCAGGTAGAATTTATTCCAGAAATGCAAGATTGAGTTAACATTTGAAAATTCACCACATTAACAGACTAAGGGGGAGAAGGGTGGGAAGAACCTCCTATGATTATTTCAGTAGAAAAAGCGTATGATAAAATTTATTACTTTGTCACAATAAACAATACACAAAATAAGAATAGAAAGAAACTTCCTTAATTTGATAAAGTTTATCTTCATAAAACATCTACAGCTAACATACTGAATAGTGAAATAGTGAATGATTTCCCTCTTGAGATCAGGAACAAGAAAGGATGTCCATTCTCATCACTTTTTTTTAGTGTAGGGCCTAACCAGTATAGTAAGGCAGGAAAATGAAATAAACGGTGAAAAGGTGGCAAAAGAAGAAACAAAACTATATTTACTCACAGATGACATGATAGTGTATGTGAAAAATCCAAAAGAATTCACCAGCCTTTGGCGTTAATAGGTGAATGCCATAAGATCAGTATGTAAAAATACAGTACATGCCGAAACCTGTTTGGAAAACAGAGAAGGTGTGGTTGTTTGAAAGACCACCACCTATGCTTTGACTTTGTTCTTAGGAGTTGTAGCACGTTCTTTTCTGTTGGATTTGTCGTTTCCTTCCACTGGTTTCATTCTTAACAGATTTTCTTCTCTTTTATCACAACTCCATCCTTGTCTTTTGAAAATACAGACATCCCTTGCTATTCATACTCTTACTATCTAAACTCTAGAACCGGATAGATTCAAATAGTGAGCAGTATTTGTGACTAATAGTTCATTGTTTCTAAGACATTTTGTTTTCACCTTTCAACACCTCTGAAATTAGGCTACATCTTATTGGTGTTTGTGGCAACCTTTATGTCTCTAGTAGGGGTACATTGTGATAATGTGTTTCATAGTGATGTTTTGAGCTCATTGGAATATGTTAGCTAATGTTCTGTTTGTATAGAAGGCAGTTCTTGGATAAAACAAGGATGTGGGATGCTTTTAGGAGTAAAGGAGTCTTCTCATTCTTGTCATATAGTTTTATTCACTTTGAATCAGCACTCCTTAGTCTGATATCAGATGTTAATAAGTATACTTTGAAAAGGAGTGCTCCCTTCTCAATGAAATTGAAGAAATGCCAAATTAAACAAATTACATGGGTTTCTTTACTTCAGGCCTTCTCACAGCTCTTACGGTAAAACGCATTTTGAAACTAGAAAGTAGGTTTATGTTATTTCCAACTTAGTATAGAAATCTTTTTGGTCACAACTTTTCAACTTTTTATGGAGCTCTCATGAAGAAAACCGTTTATGAGACACTCAGACTGTTTTTAGCACATTATCTTGTGTTTCTTTATAAAGTTACTCTGTTATACTTGTATGATCACACAGTTTAGCATTTTGTGGTATGGTAAGGTAGCATAGAAGAAATTTTTTTCTGGTATTACAGAGAATGGTGACTGAAGTTAGACTGCAAAGTAAATCTGTGTTTACTCCATGTTTTACTGAATGCAGCCATTTCATCATTAGTGATATCTGGGTATTATTTTTCGTTATTGAAGAAAATTATCAGTCAGATTTGATACACATCAAGTATTGTAAAGAGCCTTTATTTTTAAACATTAGTTGCATTGTATGGAACCAGCATAATTAATGGTGTTCTAGGTTTTTATTTTACTTGGAGGCTAAAACATTCTTGAATACTTAGAATAGTGATGAGTTGTCTAATCTTTGTGATGTTTCCTGATCTAACTTCATGATAGAACATTAGAAAATGGTGTCTGATTGATACTTCTCTGATAGACCCATATGTTTATATTTTAGTAGCTAAAAAGGTAGGGCTCTTTTTCTCATTGATCATCTTCTGTTTGTGTAGTTCTTTTAACCCCTTTTTTTGGTAGGGAACTCCCTTAACACTTGGGAAAACTATGTTTTTTCCTCAGGGAAGTTACATTTTTCACACATATGGTTCCATGTTTAGTTTTTATAACATTTATAGATTTCCCTTAAGGGATCTCTGGACTCCTTTATTAAGAACTGTTAACTAACCACGCCACAGAACCTACAACTTTTTGCTTTTGAAGAATAAAAAAGGTAGCCTATACACTCTTATTTTTTTGAATTGGCCCTTGTGTAGATTGTACACTTCAATCTATCATCATTTCAGTTTACTTTAGTGCAAAACTATTCGTTGAGTATTTACTACATGCCTTGGCACTTTCTAGGCATTGAAGATAGAGTGGTGACCGAAGCCAAAAAAAAAAAAAATCCCTACGCTCATGGAATGAATTTTTGAGTTTGTAAGGACATTAGATGCCATCAACTTAAACATTCTCAGATGAACAAACTGAGGCCCAGAAAAGGTGCCTGAAGTTACCCAGGGTCTCACAATTAGTTGGTAACAAGGTTTAGGTAGTAGAAGAAGCACAAAGAGGAGAAATAAATGGTTTTGTTGGCTTTACTGTGTAGACAAGGAGAGAGACATGTAAATTAATATATCCATTAGGTCATTTTAATTAAATGTTTGAATAGCTGTAGGAATAAAATTTCATGAAAGGATCTGGGTAGAAGAAACAAATGATTAGGGCTTTGTGGAGGTCTTGACTGTTTGGTGCTGAACCTGAGCTGGGTTTAAGGGAATAAGGTCACTTAGAGGGATCAATGCAAGCAAAGGAATGGAGGAAGAAAGCATTTTCTTAAGTTCTTAAGAAAGGTTAATTTCAGAACTATAAATTGCAAATGATCATGTTAAATTGAGGGACAGTATCCGTTTTCCTCCTGTGTCATGCTCTTGTGTACTGTGTTTGCTTTAGTCACTAGGAATATTAAGTAAATGTTTTTAGCAACTAATATTTTCTCAGTTATATAGTGATGTCAATGTTTTTTTCTTTATTTCAAGTTTTTGTATGTTCTTTTTTTTCTATAGATATATGCTGTTAATTTAGTTTTTTTATTTTATAGTTTATGCCTCAGTCATACCCTTCCTTTCAAATCACTAAATGTGATTTAGTTATTATATGTATATAATAGACTTATTTCAATGTACTGGTTTTTGACAAAAGTGTTTTAAAATTGAGTTTTGTAGGAAAGATAGGTAATCACAAATGCTTGGTACATTTTTTAAGAAATTGAATTTGTATTGGTAGGTGTTGTCTACATCTACTGGCCTAACTAAAACAGTGTATAATCCAGCTGCTTTGAAGGCTGCACAGAAAACCTTACTTGTTTCCACCTCTGCCCTTGACAATAATGAAGCACAGAAAAAAAAACAGGTAAATACAGATAATAGTATACAAAATGTGCATGTAGGAAAGCTTTTCTGCATGTATGTGTTTTTTCAAGGCTTATCACAAAATAGAACTAAAAGAAAAAAGTGTATGTTGGGTCCAGTGAACTTTTATTTTTCATAGTTTAGCAGTAAATACTAATTTTGGGGGAACAAAAGCTTCTCTTGATTAATCTTTGAAACTTACATACATATTTAACTTGTACATAGCAAAACTTTACATTTAATTGTTGCCAAGCTGCTGTATCTACAACCGTTTCTTTCCTCTGGAATATCTGTTTTATCAGTAAATATTCTAATGATATTTTTGGTCTCTTTCTCTAGGAGGCACTGAAACTTCAGCAAGATGTAAGGAAAAGGAAACAAGAAATTTTAGAAAAGCACATTGAAACACAGAAGGTAAAATATTAAAGTTGGATTTGGCAAAATGTATTTATGGTGTTATAATTTTAAGTAAATTTAATTTCACACTATATAGCTAATCCTAAGAAATATATTTTATGTAATTGAAAAGGGTAAAAGTGGAATATTTATCACTGATAAGGTATATATCAGTTGATCAACGTATTGGGGATGAAGAGCATTAAATGGTGAACTGGGGATTGGAGTGGTTTAAAGGAACTGGGGTGGTTGACTTGTGAAAATAAGGAGTATTTATCCAGATATGTTGCTGCACAGTAATTTATCAACAGATAGTGAATTGGAACATTTTTCTCAGTATTGAAATACGTACCTTTCTTTAATTGGCTTGAGATCCTCTAGTTTTGTGTTGTCCAGTATGGTAGCTAATAGCTTCATCCAACTTTTGAGTACTTGAAATGTGTCTAGTCCAAATTGATATGTGCTCTATGGATATAAAATGCGTACCAGATTTCAAAGATGTAATACAAAGGAAAAAAGTAAAATATCTCAATAATTTTTGTTGAAATATAGCATTTTGGATATATTGAGTTAAATACAGTATTAGTTAACTTTACTGATTTGGGTTTTTAAAATCTTTTTAATGTGGCTGCTAGAAAAATGTAAAATTATTTGCATGGTTTGCAGTATTTCTTTTGTACATGGTTGCTCTATGACACTTAATTAGTGTCAGTTTTTTTTTTTTTTAAAGATTTTATTTATTTATTTGACAGAGAGAGAGAGACAGCAAGAGCAGGAACACAAGCAGGGGGAGGGGGAGAGGGAGAAGCAGGCTTCCCGCTGAGCAGGGAGCCCAATGCAGGGCTCGATCCCAGGACTCTGGGATCATGACCTGAGCCGAAGGCAGACGCTTAATGACTGAGCCACCCAGACGCCCCTATTTAGTGTTAGTTTTTGATTATGTCTAGTAATAAAGGTTATGACATTTCAGACTATTGAAAATACAGAAACTTCTTACATTTTTGCTTATAATTTCTAATTTAAATTTAGATACAAAGAGAAATTACAGTACTTTATACCACAAACTGAAACGACCTTGACTCAGAAAACCTATAATATGTGGTATCTTCTGCCCCGTATTGCCTTGTTTATCTTTTGATTCCTGTCCATGTTGGGGATATCGTTCTTAGGCCAGCCAGTTATTGTTCCCTGTAACAAAGTAATTAATTTTTTAAGATTTCATTATGTGAAGGAAACCATGAAACTTCCTCTGGTTCTTTCTGGGTTGCAGACTACATTTGGAGTAGGAATACTTAGAGGCAGTAATATCCACAAATGGATTGGAAAGTAAAATTACTGATATTACTTCAAATTGACTTTTCCGTGGTCAGATTGAATTTCTTAGGGTTGTGTGCTTTGAACTTATGTTCTGAAAGACCAGTGGTAATGTGTAATTCTTTACAAAGTGTGCCAAGATTAAGACTTGAATTGAGATAGTACCACCAAATCTGTTATTCTGCTTAGTAGTTAGTTGTAAGCTTTGCCATGAGTATATAAACTAAAACTAGTAGTTACTTATTTTTATATTTATTTTGCTGTGTTTGCTTTGTTAATAATAGGAGGAATAAGTATCTTTTTCTCTTTTTTTAAAAAATTTGGCAGATGTTAATTTCAAAACTGGAGAAAAACAAATCAATGAAGTCTGAAGATAAAGCAGAAATAATGAAAACTTTAGAGGTTTTGACAAAAAATATTACCAAGTTGAAAGATGAGGTCAAAGCTGCTTCTCCTGGACGCTGTCTTCCAAAAAGTATAAAAACCAAGACTCAGGTATTTTATTTTGTGTTGTTCTTCATTTTACTGCTTACCAAGAAACATTAAAATGCTACACTGTATTAAGATTGTTTTCCTTTTAGGTAATGTCCTTTGCTTAAAATCTGACTATTATATGCTAACATTTTTCCCCTCCTTCATTAATTAATAGTAAATATATACAGACAAGCAAACTCTGTTAATCTTTTAAATCCTTTCTCTGTTAATTTTTTAAATCCTTTATATTACAGTTGGAAAGTCAGTAATTAGGAGGATAGTTATGGATAATCTTGAAAAGATAGCTTGAGGACAAAGTGATACAGGTACTTGAATGCTTGATAAATAGTTAAGTGAAGAGTTTGAGCTTTATTTTATAAGGAGTTCATAGTATAAAAGGTTAATAAACAGAAGTAACATTCTGGAGGCACTTGAGTGGCTCAGTCCGTTAAGCATCTGTCTTGGCTCAGGTCATGGTCTCCATTTCCTGGAACCGAGTTCCTCATTGGGCTCCATGTTCAGTGGGGAGTCAGCTTCTCCCTCTCCCTCTTTCCCTCTGCTTGTTCGTTCTGTCTCTCTCAAATGAATAAATAAAATCTTAAAAAAAAAATAACATTTTGACAACGTTATATAGAATTGATTAAAAGGGAAATTCAGGCAGATGAATCCATTGGATGTGAATAAGTGAGGAAGAGAATTTCTTGTGGTACTAAGTGATTTTTAAAAACCTCCAGTTATACAATATTTATACTTGGTCTTGTGTGTATGTATGTATATGTATAAAGTTATGGGTTCATATTGATATTTCTGATTCTATCCAGTACCACAGGGTTCTTCTTTTCCTCCTCTTACTCCATATTTTGTCTCCCGTTCCCATACTGACAGCTTGCTTCCCACTAACGTCAGTACAGTACTCATTTGCAGTCATTTAATACATTCCACGTATTCCCAAATTACTACAACAATACCACCTCTGACAAGAGGTTCAGATTTATTTGTATTCTTTACAAGCTCACAATATATTCAACTAAGGGCATAGGGTCTGAACTGTGGCCTAGGATTACTTTTTTTCCCTTTTGTGTGGTTATGTCATCAGTTTGATAAAGTTAAATGTATTTCTATTTGTAGTAAGTTTTGGGTCCCCCTCCCTTTCATTCTTGCTGACTTTTATTTTTTGAATAAATAAAACATTAACATGATTTGAAAGTTAAATTACATTAAAAAAGTGAACATAGAAGACCTTTTCACTTTGATCCCTGCCACTCTGACGCTCTCCCCATTCTTCCCTCCCTCTTGGTGTGTGTGTGTGTATTCTTCCCAGCGCAAAAGCATACTATATAGTGCTCGTTAACACCTTGTTTGTTTGTTTTCACAGTTATTTCCTGAAAATTACTTCATATCAGTCCATAGAAATCTCACTCTGGCTTCTGTATGGAAAATGAATTATAGGGAAGTGAGTGGAAGTAGAACCAGTGGGGAAGCGACTGTAGTAGTGTAGACCAGAAGTGATTGATGGCTTGGGCTAGGGTGGTAGGACTGGAGATACAGAAGGAATGTGTGGATTAAACAGGAATGTGTAAAAGTCCTTTGTATAAAAAAGTTTTTTATAAGTGCAGGATATTAATTGTCACTTAATTATTAATTACCATTTTCTAGATGCAGAAAGAATTGCTTGACACAGAACTGGATTTATATAAGAAGATGCAAGCTGGAGAAGAAGTCACTGAACTTCGGAGAAAGTATACAGAATTACAGCTGGAAGTATGTTTCACCACAACTACACAGTACGCTAAAGAGGAGCAGATGTAGTCATGGTGGTCAATTTGAAAATAGATCTCCCTCATTCTAGTCAATGATTGTTGATAGTCTCTGACATACATACTGGGAGTTGATATAGGAAAGGAGAGAAGAAGTTAGCAAATTTTTCAGAACTGGTAGAGAAAATCTTTTATTTAATGAGGGGTGGTAGCAGTTCTGCCTGTACACCCAGGTCCTTCCACTTCTAGTGAGTTTGGTTCCTTTTCTAATTTTAGTCTCCTTCTCCCTGGGACCAAAATCTATTAAAGTCTTTTCAGGTATTCTTACAGAGATACTCTGTGCATATATAGGCATATTATATTGAGTTGCTGTAAGGATCAGACTTCAGTGGAGAACTGTATTAAAAACATGCTTACTTAAGTTTTGCCTATAGATGGTGCTGTGGATGTTTATAAAAGAAAACAAACTACTTCTAATTTAGCTGCATGATTATACAAGAAAAAATCTAGTGAAATTGATTGTTACAATGAGCATTTGTAATATTTAGCAAAAAGATGTTTAAAAATCAGAATTACCTTTTGAAGTACAGAGACATTAATGTCAATGCAGTTGGTCCTTGTCTACATTTATGATTGATGCCACAATTAAAATTTTTTATTTTTTAGATTATTTTGCCTTCATCTGAGAATTACGCTTTTTTCCCCCAAATTTGTTAGCACCTTGATGATTTTTTTCTAATAGGACATATTCTGAATTTAGTACTGGCATCCAAGTATTAAAGACTTAACATTTAGCAGCCATTGTGCTTGTCTCTATCTTGTCTGTCATAGAAAATCATAGGATGGTCTCTAAACCTGCATACATTTTGCATTCTCTGAAAACCTGATAGGGTTGCCTTTGTGTCCTGGCCAAGATAACAGGTTTTGAAAAACATAGATTTCTTTCATGTTAATATAGAAATTGTATTTTCTTTATTATGGAGATTACTTGCCTGTGTTGGTGGCACTTTAAAAAACAAGTTATTTTTAACAATTTGGCTCAGAAATTTTAATAAATAAATAACAGTTCTACCAGTATTCTTTGTTAGTCCACGCTTGGTTTCTCTATTATGATACAACTAAATGCCGAATGGCATTTTCTGGTTTCCTTTTATGATGGCTAAATTTTAGTTTGTAGTTACCGTTGGACTATGCAGTAATGCAGTGTTTCCCAGAGTGTGTCATTGACAACACCAATTCCATTTTTTGTTGACAGGTTATTAGTGCAAAAAGCTTGTGAGGCCGGATAAATTTGGAAAAGGTTGTATTAAACATGCTTGTTGCCATAGGGTTTCTTTAGAGGTTTTTGGTTCTTGAATCCCTAAATATACATATTCAGTATTCAGTACTGCTCAAATTTATTTGTCCATGGATCCCCTTTTTCAGGGAACGTTTTGAGACGGTGTTCCTCAGAGCATAAGTCTGTATATGCTGCTCCATTATGAACATTAATCCTTGACCTATGAAGTTTATTATTTGGATTTTAGATTATTTTAGCAAGTGTTAAGGTGAACTGTCTTGAGATGAAGAAATAAATATTTATACTTGAAGAGATTTGTCAGTGGTGCCTGCTTGACATTTCTACTTGAATATCTCACATCCTTAGACTAAACCTGTTCAAAATTGAATTTGTCTTGCTCCTAAATTCCATCTACACAGTTACCCAAACCAGAAATCTGGGAATCTTTATTGATTCCTCCCTTTCCTTCATTATCCATATCAATTAATTTCCAAGTTTTATATATATTACCTCCAAATATATCTTAAATATGTTTACTTCTCTGTGTTGCCACCGCTGTAGACGAAGCTTCCATCTTCAGTTGTTGGAGCTACTTTAGTAGCCTACCAACTGGTTTTCCAGCTTGTTTTTACCTTTCCTCTACTGTGTTCTTAAAACTAGTCAGAACAACATGTTAAATACCGATTTGATTGCATCACTATGCTTTTGTGTTTAAAATGTTTTAACTGATTTTCACGGCCCTTGGGATAACATTAAAAATCCTTAATTGTGGTCCTTAAAATTTTTCATCATCTGGTTCTGCCTATCTCTCTAGCTTCATTTTTTCATCCCATGTGGTCCAGCTGCACTGGATTTCCTGTATTTTTAGAAGTACCGTTTTTCTTTTGACCTTGATTCCTTTGTTCATGCTGTAGCCCCCACCCCTCACCCCTACCTTTTTTGTTCTTTGTTTCTTCTTTGATTCATTGAACACATATTAAATATCTATTCTGTCAGCTGCTGTTCTAAGTGCTGGGTATCAAGTAGAGAATAAAACAAGTAAAAAATATCCTCGTGGAGCTTTCATTCTAGTATCTTATTCATTGCCAATCATTAATGTTCTTTTCAAGTCTTTAAAGTGTTTCCTTATTCTTTGAGTGACTTCTCATTAATGTTATTAAGTAACTTGGTTGCTAAATGTCTCTTACCCCTCTAGGATTTGAGTTTCAGGAAGGTAAGGACTTGCACATAGGAAGTGTTTGTTAAATATTTGTGCAGTGAAGGAATGGTATACTATTCATATAGAACAATGTGATGGAATATAAGGTATTGTGCTACATTGGTTGTAAAATGATAGTATAAGTGACTAAAATGATGAATTTGAGATAATTATACCTACTGAAGTCAACAGGCAAACAAATACACTATTTAAAAGTTATAAGTGGAAAAATGAATTAATTGTGTATTATGTATGTATTAAACTGAAGTAACATTTTAACATTCTGTATTTGGAAATCAAGAATTGCTGGTCTTTTTATGATACAGTCTGATTATCTTGGAAAGTAGGAACTTAGAAAAAGTTACATTTAATAATTTCAAAACATTGTTTAAATTAATGTTCTTTTGTTTTCTAATTTCATCAGCTACCTAAATTTGCTTTCACTTTAAAAACTAAAACTAATTTAAATTATGAGATCCTTTCATAGGCCAGCATTTGAATATGATGTCAAATTGTATAAAAGATCTACTCCTCTGACAGAATATATATAACGTGGCTTGTGATGTTTAACTTGTGTGTCTGATCTCTTCAAGGCCGCAAAACGAGGGATTCTTTCATCTGGTCGGGGTAGAGGAATTCACTCAAGAGGCCGAGGTGCAGCTCATGGCCGAGGCAGGGGTCGAGGTCGAGGTCGAGGTGTGCCTGGTCATGCTGTGGTGGATCATCGTCCCAGGGCATTGGAGATTTCTGCATTTACAGAGAGTGATCGAGAAGATCTTCTTCCTCATTTTGCGGTACTTTCTTACTGTCCAACAAAACACATACTGATAAGCATTGTTGGGGATGATGGATATTGAAGGGGAAATTATGAAAATATGAGTAATTCAAACCCATTAATCTGACCAAAGGGTTTGATTAATCCATAATGATCTTTTGCTAATTATTTAAAAAACAAACAGGGATTTTTTTTGTTTGTTTGGTTAATTGGTATCTGGAAGAAATGTTGCTATTCTTAACAGTAGGCCTTCAGATACTATGAAAGGAATGATTTAAGTTTTGCTATTTCAGAAGGGGATGTCCTATAGTTTAGTTTCATTTGATACATATTTTGAAGAGAAAATTTAATACATCATATAGCCACCCAGATTTTTTTAAATTAAGATGGAATTTTATTTGTTAATACTGTATTCTTGATCTAGCTGACCTTCGAAATGAAATAAGACAAAATTTTGATATATGATCTTGAAGTTGCCTTTATTCACTGGCAGGATATAATTAAAGGGAGTCAGTCTAATATAGACCTATGAGAAAGGAGAATGCGATTCTAGTCCTGGCCTACCCATTATTTAACTTGGACTTCCTGGGATCTGTTGGGCTCGTGTGCAGAATGGAAATTACACTTGCCTAAAGGCCTTTTCAACTTAAATGTTGTGGTTCTTAGTGGTATCCCAAAGGTTAGTTACTAAGCATCGGTCTTGCCTTTAGGACTGTAGTAACTGCTCTGGAGATAGGAAGGAAATAACCAGTTCTTTACCTTCAAGGATTTTATATATATTGTTTTAACACAAAGCAGTTAAAGTAAACTGCAAACATAATTTATCACGTCATCAAGGTAAATTTATTAAAAACTGTAAGTACTTAGTAACTTAGAAAAGTATCTTTCACACAGGCATATGATGGAAAAGGAATAATACAGGAGAATTTCATGAGGTAGGAAAACTGGAGCTTAGATCTTGAAGGGATCAATAAACTTATAGATAGGTACACAAATGATTGAATCTTTTGGAAATTCAGATTTAAATGTTTGCCAATCATATTCTAGGCTGTTAATAGAAGTTATAAAGGTGAAACTACTTTGTCAGGACATAGGGAATTATTGAAAGAAATTGTATATATTTAAGAAATAACTAAAATGATTAATATTTAAGGATGAGGAGTCTGGAAAGTCCCATGCTTGATGGCTTCAAAGGGAGAAAGAAAGGAATCAGAGAGCTAGAAAGGTTGTTAGAGATAATCTAGCCCAATTCTTGCCTGTTACCCACCCCATCTTCCCCCACCCCTTTCACAAAGGAAAGGAGATCCAAATAATTAAGTGTTTTGCATACAGTTATATAGCTAATCAAGAAACTAGCAAAGAATATGCTAAATCCAAATAAACCAGGTGAGTTTGTTGTGAATGTATTTTAGTGAGACTAGGATGGTTTTGGTTTTACAAATATTCAGAGCCTCTAAATGGAGATTCTTGCATACATTTAGAGATTTGAACTCCTTTCAAAGTTAGTAATGGTAATGCACATTTAAAAATAATCATTTAAGAATGCAGGTTTAAAGTTTAGTTCTCTGTCTCAACCTGGGATTTGAACATGGGACAAGTAACAGAGACAACCCATTATTATAGGACCATTGACTGTTATAAATTGTGATTAACAAAATGCCTTCATTAATTTATACTGGAACCAGTAGTATTAATAATAAAAATTATAGCTAAAAGTTATAGAGCATTTATTTTGTGGCAGGTATTATTCTGAGTGCCTTATATATAATTAATTATCTTATGAGTTATCTCAACAACTCTGAGGTACGTACCTTTATTATGCGCACTTTAGAGATGAAGAAGATAAAGCATGAAGAGATTAAGTAACTTGTTCAAGTTCACACAGCTAGTAACTGACAGCTGAAAGGAGCTGATTGATGCTAGAGTCCATTATCTTTACAGAAATTTCGATATGGGGAATAGGTGTGTGTTTGTGTGTGTGTGTATTTAATGAGATTATAGTTATTTTGTTTTTGGCTAAGAAAGATGTAAGGTATGAGTAATGATAAATGAAGGACTAGAATTTTATATACTAAAGATTGCTATTTAAGGGAAATATAAAGGAGAAATCCTACATACAGAAAAAATAAAATCCAACAAACCAAAAGCAAGCATAATTTAATTTATTTAGTTTTTTTTTTAAAGAGTGTGCAGTGTAGAGGAGTATGTAATAGGAGTGAAAGCAGGGTCAGTTCGAATGTTAAAAGACCTGGACTCTCCTGACATTTAACTTAATTACTTTGGGAAAATTATTTAAATCCTCTGAATCTTTTTTTTTTGCACCATCTTTGAATTGGGAATGACACAAAAAACTCATAGAATATCCTGAGGATTAAATATTCCGTTTTAGAAAGAACTTAGCATATTCTAGGATTGGAATAATGAAGGAAGTACATTAAGGAAGCCCAGTTATGACCATTGTTTCATTTTTTTAAAGAATCATTCAAGTATAAGTTTCCCTAATTCGAAAAAGTATAGAATTGTAAATAGGACCATTCTTTATCTTATAATGTCAAGTACTAAAATGAATTATTCATCATTTTTTTTTCTGTTAATCACCATGAATTGTTATATATTCTGGGTTACATTTATGGGTATTTTAAAAGCCATTAGGATTTTGGATGTTTCAAAATATTTATTTGGAGGAAATACTTCTTTTTAATTTAAAGCAATATGGTGAAATTGAAGATTGTCAGATTGATGACTCTTCACTTCATGCAGTAATTACATTCAAGACAAGAGCAGAAGCTGAAGCAGTAAGTATTAGAAATCTGATTTGTTGAAAATTCAGATTTAAATGTTTTATAAGTATTGCTTTTAAGTCTTAATATAAAAGAAATTTTTTTTAACTTACTAAATAACTACACCTCAACAGTAGATAGATTATGTGAAGTAATTCATGGCCACAAAGAATGAGCAGTTAGGCAGTTCTACTTATAATATGATGTAATTAGAATAGTCACCAAGTTGAATATAAAGTTGTATTGTCTTGAGACACTAGCAGTTCTCCTTCCTTTCTCTTTCACAGGGGATAGGGCCACCCGACTTTCCATTATCCTTTTTCTCAGCTGGCCCAGAACAAAGTCTGCTTTGGCAGAAAGAGTGATGAGAGATAAGGTAGAAGCTGAGATATAATCCTGATGGCGGATCTTCTAAAGCATCCCTCATATGCTACTTCCTAGTCCCAGTAGGCTGAACTCTAATGTGTCCCTAGCTCAGCATATCCCCAACTAAGCCTCTGCAACTTTTTGCCCAAGGCATGATAACACTGCTCTAGCTTTTAGGGTCCTTTTAATATAGTTGTCTTAAACCATGTATCTTGAATTGTCTTTATAAAGAATGAGTATATGCAACCTTGTCTTTCATCTGGGTTTAACAGGTTAAACAGGAAAATGGGTATGAAGTATGGGAGATTTGATAGGAACATTTTTAGCCCTGTATGTTCTTTCTTCAGGATTGTAGAGAAATAGATGTACCATCTTGTCCTTGGAAAAATGCAGTAAGAGTTCCAAACAGTTAACCTAATGTGAATGGAAAAGTAGTATGCTTTTCAGAAGTTTTAAGTGGATTGTGGTCTAAAGTTTTAAAAAACTTTCTAAATTGATTTATCCTCTTTGTAGTGAATACTTCCTGATTATCACAGTGGTGCCTAGCCTGGTAGGAGTTGCTCTTGGAGCATTGTAACCAGTAAAAGACTGTGGGTCTGAAAAGTCTCAGTAAGTGTTCAACTGGGGCTTGTAATAACTAGTGTCAAGATTAGCGGTGTAGGAGGTGGATGGTTTTATAGAATAGGAGTTCCTGGTCTTAGAGTTTTGTTTTTTTAAATCTACTTTTGGGTAATCTTTCACTTTAAAGATCTTTTTTGAGAGTAAAAAATGTTACTGATGGGAGTTTAAAACTCTCATAAACAGTGGTTAGTTGTCATTGTACAAATGGTTAAATGTTTGTTAAAACTTCTTGCTTATGTGGCTGAGAGAAAAAAAACCTTTTACCTCTGAAATAATTTTTGAAAGTTTGGCTTTTGGAAAATTTATTGACATATACCTTCTTTCTTGGGTGTTGCTTTTTCCACCTCAGATGTGTATACTTATATGTCCATATATATATATGTTTATACAATGCATATGTTTTCCAAATGAATAGCAATCAATTCAAAAGACTGAGATTAATGTATGACAAAGACTTTAAAACACTGAATTATATGGAGGTTGAAGAAGTGACAAAATAAGTTAGATCTAATAAGAACTATCTTTTCAGAGTAAATACAAGTTTAGTTGGAATTACTTAATAGCCTGAAAGGAGGAACTACCATTGCTATGATAAACATTTGGAATTAAATTATAGGAGTTGTTAATCCATAATCATTTCCTTAAGCCAAAAAAATTCTTTTTTTTTTTTTAAGATTTTATTTATTTATTCATGAGAGACAGAGAGAGAGGCAGAGGGAGAAGCAGGCTCCCAAGGAGCAGGGAGCCCGATGTGGGACCCGATCCCAGGAGTCTGGGATCATGACCTGAGCTGAAGGCAGACGCTTAACCATCTGAGCCACCCAGGCGCCCCAAGCCAAAAAAATTCTTAAAATTTTGTAACCTTCTAGTGTAGGAAAGAATAGAAAACTAAGTTGAAGCTTATCTTCTCCAAGCAGGATATAGGCTAAAGCATTGGTTTTCAAACTTCTGGATTTCAGGGACCATTGAAGTTTGGTAATTTAAAAATTAGTGTTTGACATAGAGGCACCAGTTTTTAATTTCGTTAAGGAAGAATGCTTAAAAAAGACAAAATAGATTTCATGTACCGTCACCATCATTTTATAAAATAAAGAAAATTTTAACACTGAAATGTCAGAGATTATAAATTCAAGGTAAATGATAGGCTTTCTTCCCAAGGAAAGAAAATTATCAACCTTTTCTAATGCTTATTTCCAAATATTTCTTTGTTCTTATTTTCTGAACCCTTGTCCTAGATGAGCGATGAATGTCTCTGTATTTTCTGTAATCAATAGATGGCACAGTATTTCAAAGTGAAAGTACAAGATAAGGTACTTGAGACATTCATATATGACTGAAAAGTGAGAAAGGATGTACCAAATTTAATCAACCACGTTGATGGCCTTTAAATTGTTTTTATTCTTTTACAGTGCAGCAGTGAATATTCTTGGTGCATATTTCTCTGTGTACATATGTAAATATGACTATAAGATATAGTCTTGATACATTATTGCTGGATGAAAGGATATGTGCATTTAAATTTTTGATGGAGAGTTCTAAAATTGCTCCCTTCATCCCCCACCCCCATATAGGTTGTACCACATTTGCTTACCCACCAAAGATGTATGAGGGTGCATTTTCCCCACACACTTGCCATAGTGTGTACTCTGCATAGTGCTTTGCTTATATAAAATACATGGGTACTTAAGCCGCAGTATGGTATCAGTTTTATTTTGGTAAAAATAGCAACTCATTTCAGTTTTAATATACACTTTACTCTTATTAAAATTGAACACTTTCATATTTGTTTAAATGCTCTTTATTTCTTTTTCTGTCAGCTGTTAATGTCATTTGTCTACTATCTTGCTGAGTTCTCTTCTGATTTTTTTTCTGATTTTTTTTCTAGAAAATTAGCTTATAAGTTCCAAACATTTTAATGAAAATTCATATGAATTTTATTTGGTGTAAGGTGTGAAATAGGGAGCCTACTTGATTTCATTGAGTAACAGCTAGTTTCCCAGACTTAGGTGAAATACCCTTAGTATGTAAAAATTTTCCATGTTTATTGGGTTATGTTGGGGATTCGTTCTCTTCCATTGATCAGTTTTCTATCCATGTGCCTCTTCTGCATGGCTTTAATTAAGCTAAACTTTATATTTTAATAGTTTGTCAGGGCTGTTGTTTGGATTCCCTCATATTATGCCCAGCTATTACTCATTTTTAGCATCTTCCTGGTAGATTTTATATATTTATTTTCTATGTAAGCTTTAGAATAAACATAGCAGGTTCTAAAATGAATACTTTATGGGAGAATTAACATCTTTATGATACACATATTCCTCTAGAACATCATTGTATTTCAGCCCTTTATTCTTTCTCTAGGAGCATTTAGAGGTTTTCTTTATATAGACTTTATATATATATATATATATAAAATTGATATAGGTCATGTACGTATGTTGTGGATTACATAATATATAATATATAATGTAAACATAATATAGTAGTATATAACGCATAATGTAAAATATATATAACATGTATAATTCCTTTATATAAATAAATACATTAGTTTTCCCCCAGTCATTTAACTTCTAGTTACTTTAAATGAGGTCTTTTTTTCCACTGTATTTTCTCTTGATTGTTTGTATGTAGAAAAACTATTTGTCTGTTTTTATTAAATATGTAGCTGCCATCTTACCAAATTATCTTTTGATAGATTTTTAATTTTGTTGTCCTGGGTTTTTCAGGTAATCATATCCATCTTTAATGTTTATAACTTCTTACTTTCTGTTAGTTAATACCCTTAGAAAAATGTTAAATAACAGTAGTAGTAATTGTGTCTTTACTCATGAAATGACGTTCATTGTCTTCCTTGTGAAGTGAATGAAAATAAATGAATGAAAAAATTTCTAATAATTTTAGTATTATATATGATGCTGGCTTTTTAGATTAAGGTAGAATACAAATGATTCCTGTATTTTGAAAGCTGTAGAGATTTTTGGGTTTGATCAGAAATGGATTTCATCATAATTTTTGTGTATTTATAGAAATACGGGGGGTTTGTTCCCTCATCTATTTATATTGTTTCCTGAGACTGAACTAACCATTTGCTTCTGGTACAGATTCCCCACTGTATTGTATTTTTCTTTGATAAATCCCTGAAGTCTGAAGTCTGTTTCTTTTTTTTTCATTTATTTTTATCTATTTTTACTTTAAAAAATTTATTGAACTATAGTTGACATACAATGTTATATTAGTTTCAGGTGTACAGCATAGTGATTTGACAGTTCTCTACGTTACTCAGTTCTCATCATGATAAGTGTAGTCACCATACAACATTATTACAATACTATTGATTATATTTATTATATTCTTCATCCATGTGACTTGTTTTTTAACTGAAGTTTGTACCTCTTAATCCCCTTCAGGTATTTTGCCCATTCCCCAATCCATCTCCCCTCTGGCAACCGCCAGTCTGTTCTCTGTATTTGAGAGTGTTTATTTGTTTTTTTAGATTCTACATATAAGTGAAATCATATGGTATTTGTCATTCCCTGACTTACTTCATTTAGCATAATAACCCTCCAGATTCATCATGTTGTCACAAATGACAAGGTTTTTTTTTTTTTTTTTTTTTTAAGATTTTATATATTTATTTGACAGAGAGCACACGTAGGCAGAGCAGCAGGCAGAAGGGGAGAGAGAAACCGGCTTCCCGCTGAGCAGGGAGCCCGACGATGTGGGGCTTGATCCCAGGACCCTGGGACCATGACCTGAGCCGAAGGCAGACACTTAACGACTGAGCCACCCAGGCGCCCCGATTTTATTCTTGTATTTGTCTGTAGCTTTAATTCAGTCTTCAGAAGTAAGATTGGTTTGTAGATTTGGGGGAGGGGTATAATATTTTCATCAGGTATCACTATTACTTGGCTTTATAAAAAGTAATTGAAAAGTTTTCCATCTTTGTGCTCTGAGTTAATTTTAAGTAATGTTGGAGATATATTTTCTTAAATGTTTAATAGAATTTATCTGTGAAAATATCAGGGTCTACTGATTTTTTGACCATGTATCTTTTTAAAATCTTTTTCTTTTCTGTAGAAAGGATTTGTTTATATTTTTTTCTTTTAAAGGTTTTATTTAATTGTCAGAGAGAGCGAACACAAACAGGGGGAGCAGTAGTCAGAGGGAGAAGCAGACTCTCCCCACTGAGCAAGGAGCCCGATGGATGAGGGACTTGATTTCAGGACCCTGGGTTCATGACCTGAGCCAAAGGCAAATGCTAAACCAACTGAGCCACCCAGGCGTCCCTATATATTTTTTTCTTTCTGGCTTTACTTTGTTACTTTGGTAGTTTTTCATTTAGATTATCAACTGTTTTCATTAAGATGAGCAAATTTAATTTTATCTTCTTTTGAAGTTATTTCCCCCACTTTCCTTTCTTATTTTGTATAATTTTACATTTAGCCCCACTTCCACCTTTATAACCACTACCACCTTGCTCAAATAAGCATCCTGTAGAATACATTTATTTATTTATTTTAAAAAATGTTTTATTTATTTATTCATGAGAGAGAGAGAGAGAGAGAGAGAGAGGCAGAGGCAGAGGGAGAAGCAGGCTCCCCACTGAGCAGGGAGTCCGATACGGGGCTTGATCCCAGGACCCTGAGATCATGACCTGAGCTGAGGGCAGACGCTTAACCATCTGAGCCACTCAGGCGCCCCTAGAATACTTTTAAACAATTAACATTTTATAAGTAGTTACGAGGTTCATTTTTTAATATACATTTTAATAAAATGGTTGCAGAACTCTTGAAGCAACTGCCACAGTATTGAAAAGTATTGATCTAGTTGATATTATACTATTAAGCAATAGTAAGACAGTATGATACTGGACTTGGCCAAAAAATTCCAGAGGTCAGCAGGACAAAATAATGTCAGAATAACCAAGAATATTCTGAAAAGGATGAATAGTGATACCAAATTCATTATGAAATAAATAATATAGTAATGGTATGGATAGACAGGTAATAAAACAAAATAGAGTTCAGAAAAAGACCTAAATATATAAAAGAATTGTACAGGATTACAAGGAGATATTTTATTTAAATCAGGAAATTTAAATTGACTAATCTGTAAATGTTAGGACAACTGAGTATTAGGAAAAAATTATACATTATGCCTTTATTTTTGGTATCAAAGGTGCATAAAAGTTTTTTCTTTTTTCAATACATATGATTAGTAAAAAGCTAGGGGATTCCTAAAAGTAATCTTAGTGTGGAGGGGGCTATTTAAAGGACTGGCACAATCTGGAAGCCGTAAAGGTAAACACTGATAAATTACAGTACATGAGAATGTAAACTTATTTATGACAAAAAGAACAGCAGCAACCCCTTTCCCTTCAATAAAAACATGCACTGTAAACAAAATCAAGATCTAGTTGAGAAAAGAATAGTTCGCCAAACAAATAGGACAAAGTTCCACTCAAGAAATTAGTTTAAATATATTTGGTGTGGGTGTATGTGTATATAAATAGCCATTCAAGAAAAGTGAAAAATCTATTGGTATGACTATGAAAACAATTCTGTGAAATAATTGGATTAATAATATAAGAAAGAAGGTGTACAGACCAGTAAAGTATGTTCCCATGTACATATCCTACATATGTATATACACAAAGCCTCTTACTATGTGCATAGGACTTTTTTTAATGTGTTGCAAGATTTTTTTTTCCAAATTCTTCATAGGATAGTGGTTATCTCTTCAGGATGGGACAGTCATGGATTATATTTTACATTATGTAACCTGAAATTTTTGAATTTTTTAAAAAATAAAATGGATGGATTGTATTTTTTTAAACTTTTAAAGATTTTATGTTGCAAATTACATAAAAAATTTGTGTATTTAAAAAGCAAGAACTTAGTTATCTCACATTTATACAGCCAAATAGTCAAAAATTTCCAATGGAGAATGTTGATAAAATGTTAAATATACCTAGCTTTGAAAATCATCCTGTAAAATGTTAAAAACTTTTGAGGGTTGTAGACTCACCTTATAAATTTGAAGATATATGTGCTAAATATAGAGATTTACAATATTTGGTCATCAGAAATGTTCGTCAAGAACTTATAGAAAATGTCATTAAAATTTTTTAACTGGATGAAAAGAGCTTTATGAGTAGATATTTGGTATGACACTATTAGAATTCCTTATAGTAATGTATTTTTATGTAATAGTTTTAGCTTTAAAAAACTAAGTTTTTAATCTTAAATATCATATATAAGTACTTAAAAAATGTTTTAGTTACATGACACTGTGATGAGGCCATGGACTAAAAACTCCTGAACTGCATTTTAATAGGTATAAAATCTCTTAAATTTATCATAGATTTATATGTTCAGATTTAAAATTTATACCTGGAGACTTTAATATCACACAACTCATGGTCAGGTGTCATTGAACGTGTAATTGTTTCTAGATTTCACATTATGCTATACTTTGAGGTTGTGCTATAAATCTTTTGTGACTACGAGTTATTCTGGTATGTTGCTAACATTGATTTATATCAGTTCATGTTACTTTAATTTGAATGCACGATTTCCTAACCAGCCATTTAATTTAGCAGATACTAAGTTTAACTTTTATGTAGTTCTGAAAGCTTTGTAGGAAGTACATTAGTTTCAATAGAAACATTCAGGGGTTTTTTTCTTCATGGAAATACTTATATTTCATAAGGGTTGATACATGTCAAACGTATTTTTAAATACAATGTGATACTTTAAACTACTGATGTAATTTTAAAATGTGATACCTTACACATGCAAAATTATTTTTATGTTAAAGGTTCCCAGTTTGTAGTTACTATATATATCATTCATAAATTAACAAGAATTAAAATGCAATAAAATACATTTAGCCTGTTGATCCTAATTTGGATGTTAGTTCAGAACCTATAGCCAGAATCTTGAATTGTCTTGAGATTGTTACCTCCAGTAGCCCTTATCATTGTATTGTAAACATGCAGCCATAGTTATAGTCAGATGCTGGCCATTCGTATAATAGCTCTGCTCAAGCATGAGAAAGTGTTCTTCTTTTCTTTTTAAAAGTATTTCCAACCACAAAGCTGATTTTAGAAGTAAATAACCATTAAAAGTAAATTATAAATTATAATAATAAATAGTAAATGGCGAAATAAATAAACACAAAATAAATGGATAGGTGTCTTCACTTTTGTTTTACTAATTTAATTTAAATATTAGCTACTATAACATTTCATTTTTTTCTTCAGAAATTATTAATGTTCTACGTTCTAATGTTCTTAATTGTTTTAGGCTGCAGTTCATGGAGCTCGTTTCAAAGGGCAGGATCTAAAACTGGCATGGAATAAACCAATAACTAATATTTCAGCTGTTGAAACAGAAGAAGTTGAACCTGATGAAGAGGAAGTATGTTTGTTTTTTTTTTAATTTGTTTTGGCCCTTAAATGTTCACATTTTTATATGAAATGTGATTTTATGGCTGTGATTTTAACATAAAACTTTTATTCCTGAGCCATATTCCAGGCAGGGGATGTCAGATAAATGCAGACAACTTTAAATTTTCTGGATTAATGAGAACTATGGATTGCTAATCCAAAAAAAGAAAGAAAGAAAATCATATATATACTCAGTTTTCATTTACTCTTAGAAGACAGTAATTATTCTTTAGATTTTTATCCACAGGAAATCTTGTAATATTTTAAATTTTAGAGTATATATCCTACTCATTTGCTTTATTAACATTTCAGGTTTCCTTTATTTTAACTCATACTGTTTTAGTTCATTAGAGTGAATGCCTGCTATATGGTAGATACTGTGATAGGCACAAAAATGAATAAGACACGGTCCCTATCATCAAGGAGCTTATAATCTGGAAAGGGGGGTGGTGACGACACATAAGAAACTAATTATAATGAAAGGCAGAGTGATATGCTCAATAAAGATTTGAACAATACGCTGTGGGAACCCAGGGGAAGGAGTAATTACTTCTGTCCAGAAGAATCTTGAAGAAGGTGGTGACAGTGGAGCTGAACCCTAAGTGATAAAAAAAGCTTTCCATAACCAAGAGCTGGGACTGGGAATAGAGTTGAGAGAGGCATTTTAGGTGTGGAAGAGGAATAGGTGTGGAACAGTCCATTTTTCTTGGGTACAGCAATTAGTATGATGGCTGAGAGGTGTGAACATAAAGAACAATGAAGTGGGAGAGCCCTTTGAAATCATAAACATAAAAATAACTATTTTGTTTGATGATGAAATAAGCTGTAGGAAAAAGTTGAGGTTAATAAATAAAGGTAAGGTGGGGAAACAATGATTCCATGTTTTACCTTTGTTAGATTTTCGTAATGGCACTTCATTTTGTTTGAAGAGCATTCAAGGCTGTTATACATATCCGTAGTCAAATGCAAGAATAAAATGTGTATTTTGAAACTCATATACATGATTTGTCATTTTATGTTTTAGATTATACCTTTGTCCTTCCATGAGTTTGAATTGAATGGGGAGAAAAGCAGGAGAGCTCCTGGTATTAGGTATTTTGAAAAGTTTGAAAAGCAGTCTGAGAAGCTTTTATGAAGGGAATGGGGAAAAGCAAGGAATGCTATAAAAGAAATGTTTGTTACATATAGCAGAAAAAAATATAAATCTATAAATCTTGATAGACATTTCTACAAGTTATTGGTTGATTTAGTGTCCAGGGTTAGACAGGGTAAGTCAAAGAAGACTTAAATTGATGTTTTCTTTTTTAAGCACTAAAGGTATTGAGCACTGTTCTGCAGGTGTAGAAGATGGCATAATTTAATCAAGTGAGGCAGGAGAAATGGCATGTACAAGGGCTTCCTTGGATATTGTTTTAGTGCCTGTTTGATATAAGCAATAGAATAGATACTGTAGAGAAGCCACTGAGTGGATAAAGTTTGCTTTTCTTTGTTCTTGAGTATTGTAGCTATAGAAATACCTTTTGTATTCACCTCTGTTGAGAGAAATCAGTATTTAAAAGTGTCACCTTTTTTCTTTTCTTTTTTTTTGGGTAAATTCCTAAATGCATTTTAACCTAAAGTTTCAGGAAGAGTCTTTGGTGGATGACTCATTACTTCAAGATGATGATGAAGAAGAAGAGGACAATGAATCTCGTTCTTGGAGAAGATGATTTGACTGATCATTGATCTGCATATGCTAGAACTCTACCTGTGTTTCATTAGTATTATCTAATGTACTTTTACATATTTGTAAAAACAATTTTTTGGTAAAATGTGATGAAGATGGATTTCACAAATAGACAAAAGAGAAGAAAACTACCTTCTGATCCTGTATTTTGAAAGATTGATGTTTGCATTTTATTTCAGTAAACAGTTGCTAAAGACATCACACTAGAAACATATGCAATGTTTTTATTACATACTTCTACTGAACATTACGGAATTCTTTGGGTTCTTTGTAATTTAAAGAATAGGTCTAAAAACTTATGACCAATACTTGTTATAACTTAGAGGATTTTGTTTTACTCCAAATAAGGAATGAATTTGCATTTAAAATCTTAATGAATGTTTTCAAAAATGAATAGATAACATAGTACTCTAACTAAAGTCTCCAAGTTATGTATTCATAATATTACATAGTAGTATGCTTAGGCTTTACTATGTATTAGCCTTTTGTTGGACTTGTGTATGTATTTTACCATATGGGTTTTAATGATAACGGTGTATGACTGCTTTGCATTTGAGTCCTTATGCATTCAGATGTTAAAAATAAAGTGGAATGGTCTCTTGAAAAGAAAAGAAAAAAAAAAGGCAATGACAAAAAAAAAAAAAACAACCCACAAAGGCCAAGACAACGTTCCTTGATTTTAAAAAAGAAAAAAGAAAAGAAAAGAAAAAAAATTAAAATAAATAGACCATTCCAGATGGTGATCTACCCTTCCCCCCAATTATCACAAAAGGAGCTATAATCACTAACTTATTAATAATGGTTACTGATACCTTTACAATAATGTACAATCCAATGTTAAAAATTTATACCACTTCAGTTTGGTTTGATCCTATAAATTTTCAACAGATGTCTTAAAATTTAAAAGCAGGCTGATTAGTTTGGAACCAGACTTCAAGTAGAGCTAACATTTGGTGAATAAGAAAACATCATATTACATTTTGGATATATGAAAGAAAACTTGACCATTTGAAGATGTATGAATAAAGAAATGTACTATAGATACTACTTTAGGAAAACACTGTTTGGTAAGTGTTCCAGTCTGATATTTTAAGTGTGCATTTCCTATACTTGTATAAAAATCTTTGACATTTGCAACAGTATTGTGATTTTTAAGTGGATTTCTCTGGCAAATGAACGTGATCGTTGAAAGTTGATACAGCAGTTTCAGGAAATAAATGCATTCTTTGTAGAATGAGGGGGTGGGAGATTACATATTTATCTTTCAAAATTCATCATTTCAGTTGCAAGTGTTTCTTGCCCCTCCTGAGATTACAGTGATTATATTCAATGTCACATTAAAAAAATCACTTTCTTCCCATACTGAGGTCCTCACAGTCACAAACTGTAATTCCAACACCATAATCCTCTGTCAGTGGGGTAACTAATGGATTCTGTTCCTCTTTTATTTTTTTCCTCCCACACTTAGGGTTAAAATTGTATATATGTTCTTGATGGTAATACTATTTCATAGGAATGTTTTGGCTTGCAATTGGTACATGTATTAATATTTAAAATTTCAAAATTGATTTCTTTTGTCAAAATAGTGACTTTACTCAAAAACTTCTTAGATCTGTGATATATTTTTATGTAGTCTCTTGTATGTTGACTATGTGCTATTCTGATTCATTAGGTAAGT
The DNA here is from genome assembly GCF_037043125.1 of Eumetopias jubatus. Classification (NCBI taxonomy): domain Eukaryota; kingdom Metazoa; phylum Chordata; class Mammalia; order Carnivora; family Otariidae; genus Eumetopias; species Eumetopias jubatus. The sequence goes on along the minus strand of NW_028274809.1, from coordinate 166,009,429 downwards.
TTGTTTTCTTTTCTTTTTAGTAGTCGTGAAAGGTGCCAAATTGGCAGAGGCTCACGTTTCTTCTCTTTACACCAAACAGGTATTATAAAGAAAGAAAATCTTTCAAAGGCCAGTTAAATCTCCATGCTGATTTTTGGCTTTATAATTTGACTAGTAAATTTTAGCCTGATTTTTAAAAATTATTGTAAAATTCCCTTACAATGTAACTGAAATTACCTCCTACTTATTTAAATCCATAAATAGCTTATCAGTTTCCCTAGTCTTAAATTCTCTAGAAACCTAAAATTAAAATGTTTTAAACCATGTTGCTTTGAATGAATCAGAAAACAAGTGTGTTTCTATTTTGTCCCAAAGAATGAGGATTAAATATTACAGACATTAGGTTCACAATTACATTTTTATTATCATTAAGATGATTTTAACTATAAATATTAGTACTTGGTTGCGATTGGATTTTTGAAATTAATGAATATGCTTATAAATACTAGTACTCTGCATGTACTTTCATGTGTTCTGATTTAAAACTTAAGGTATCCCTTTGAAGTAGTTGCTAATTCCCATTTTACAGATAAGGAAACTTAGGCTAATAGAGATGGAGTGACTTGCCCAAAGTCACAGCTAGTGAGTGAAAGGACTAGATTTGAGTGCAGGCATTCTGATTTCGGTGCCAACTTTTTTTTTTTTTTAACTCTACATTGCTACTCCTTCCTAATTATTGATTGAGCATGAGATTCTGTTTGCAGTAAATGTGGTAGTTCTTGTACAAAATTGGTAGACTTCTTGGTCATTAGCCAGTTCATACCTTTACCCTCCCTTCTAAACAGCACTTTGTTCATATCTCTGTTATAGTACTTATGTTGTAATATAATTTATCTGGTTTATATGTCTGTCTTCCCCACTAAATTACAAGCTCCTCTAGGAAGGGGACCATGTCTTATTCATCTTTTTATCTCTAGTGATTATCACAAAACCTGGCTCATAGTGGGCACTCAGATGTTTGTTGGATGAATTAATGAATGAATGCATATTTAAATCTCCAATAATGGAGTGACAATTACATCCCTTGTTAATTCTTATCAATTTTTCAAAAATCTCTCCTGAAGGTCTTCTCCGTTATTGAGACCATTTTGCTAAACAGTTGAACAGTTAGGTATTGTAACAGTGGGGTTACAAATACTAATGGAGGAATATACATGTAGTCTTAATGGAATTTCCACAGCAATTAAGTAAGACATGAATAATTTGGAGTATTAAATGTTGCAATCAGTTTCAGGAGTAAACTAACCTATCAGTGTAAGAAAAGAAATGCCAAGAGCCACCAATCTAGTCCATCCCACTAATTTTTTTATAGCCAAAGATGACCTAGCATAGAGCTACCAGATGAGAGTTAAGAGATTTAGCTTTGGGTCCCAGCTCTGCAACTAACTCTCCGGCCTTAGACAAGTCTCTTAACTTATCCAGGGGTGTTTCCTTGTCTGTAAAATGAAAGGGGTTGGACTAGATGATCTTAAGGTCCCTTTCACACCTGTAGTTTTCTTGGTAGTATATTTGATCTAAAACATAAAACAGTTTAATATATCTGTACCAGTTCTCCCTACCTGTTGATGCCGTTGTTGTTTCTGTCATCTTATCAATGGAAACAACTTAGATTTGGTTATGATAATCTGTATTAATATGTCTTGGTACAGTTTTGTATATAGTGTTCCCAAATGCTTTTCTGGCACAAAATTCATTTAACCTCTAAAGTATAGCTAAACTTCCCTGTCACTGGACTTAGTAGACTGTCTACTTACTTTTCCTTTTGCTTCTAAACTCAAAGTCTAAAACTCTTTCCTGTTACAATGTGCTACCTAAAACTTGAAACACATATTTAATTCTACAATTCTCCCAACAAGTTCTTTGCTTTAGTACAGATCTGGGCTGAGTTTGAAGTGAAAAAAGGATTCAGAACAATGTAGGTAGCTGCTACTTAAAGGAAAAAAAATGAGGGAAATTGTATATTATTGGTTAAAAGATTGATTAGGATTACCTCAAGGGATGGTTGAGTTGTCATTTTTCATATTTCACTCAATATTTTATGTCTACTTAAACAGTGTTGTTTAAATGTTATTGAATAATTGTAAGATTTTAAAAATTAATTTTAGTATTTAATTGATGCCCAACCATTTAATGAAATCATGTTGCAGGAATGGGAGAGTATTCCATAGCTCTTGTTTTATTGTAATATGATCAAGTGTATCAACCAGTAGACAAAACTTCAGTGTTTTAGACTGATTACCTGTAGAAAGTATGGTTGAGCTTAATTCTAGGAAATTTCCTGTGACTAGAACTGTTTTATGGGGACTGTATTTCCACTCTTACTTGGAACACTAATCATTGGCTCTAAGGGTTACATAAGAAAGCAAAACATTTGCTTGTTTGGTATGTTGAAATATCAATGGTTATTTTAGAGTGTTACACAAACTTCACCAATCTATATTTTCTTTTTTTCTTCCCCTTACACATAATGTGAACCAGTTGTAGAAAATTAGTTTTAGTCCTCCTAGAATTTGTAGAAATATTTATAAGCTTTTTTTCTTCCCTTACACAAAAATCTTTTAAAACAAAAATGTCCTGCATGAAATTCTAGTTAATTAAATTAGTTTACTTTTTGGTCTTTTCTCTCAGGGCTTTTATTCTTCTAAAGCCCTATAAGTAAAAACACAAATTTAGGATTAAGTCATCAGTGAATGATGTTTGTAAGGCAGAGAGAAAATTTCCTTTTCCCAGATCTCAGGAACTACCTTGTTCTTGTTAACTTCTTGAACTGGCTAGTTGCTCTAAGGTATGTATACAGGCTTTTAGAGGAGAGTAGCTTTTTTTCTCTCTCTCTCTGATCATGACAAGAGATGATCTTCCAAACTAGCGACCTAAAAGTTCTAAGAACGAACGAAATCTTGGTGAAATGACTGCCATTCTCACTGTTTTCTAATGAAAACATCATATTGGGTTAGTAGGAAAATTCTGAGTTTGGTAAATAACTTTCTTGCAGTTTATCAGTAATATGTATTCATTACGTAGTGTAATTGAAAGCACTTTTTTGTTTTACTTTTTTTTGGTATCAATTTATTATTGTTCCTAATTCCTCCCTCCCTATTGCTTTATTTCATCCATCCACTTAACTTCCCATCATCCAAAGTTAGTCTTCCTTTGTATACCAAGCACTGTCTCATTCTGATGTGTTCCTTTTTATTTTTGGTTGTTTAATCATTGTGCTTAGTACAGAATTTTATGTCCTATAGTGTAATTAAAGAATGAAATGGTTATCATATGGAGTTTAAGGAAATTAGATACACCTCACAATTACTTTGAAATCACTGGGAAATTTAAGAAAATTGTTTTTTTTTTTTTTATATATACACTATCTTGGATTTTGTTCATGATTTCTTAAAGTTACTTTGCCTACCCACGCTTCTTTAACAATTGACTATCTTGTCAGTTACTGCATTTCCTGAGCAGAAATTGTAGATCACAGCCGTGTTGTAGCGCTGTGATCTTTGTGGCTTAATGTTCTAAGGAAGCATGATGCAGAGAGGTTTTGTTAAAGTCATTTAACCCAAAGCTGATTCTTTGTGAAATTTGTCTGCAACTTTATTTTGATTCCTTTCTCAAATAGATTTTTTTTTAAATGTTTAGAAAAGGTGGAGATCAATTTATGGTGTGATTCAGTTTTTAGATTTATTTAATATTTTCAAAGTTTTTTTTAATAGTCTTCTCTTTTTCCAGCAGAGAGAGATCATCATTGCCTGAATTTAGCTTTGTGACTACAACAGCAAGACCTGTTCCTGTCTGGAGACGACTGTTAGAGTATCATCCTATCATTTTATGTTTCCTCTTTATCAATTTGAATAGATGTTTACATGTACTATAATTCGCCTTTTGTCTTTTCGCAGTTCTCTAATTGCTACATCTGAGTCCAGAAGTATGTCTGAGTGTGTGCTTTGTCTGACCTTGCTCTTATCTTAAACGTGTTCTCCCCTTACTTTATAGCCATTTATTTTTTAAACACTAAGAAGGAAAAAGACCTCTTGGCTTCCTAAAATGAGATAAGTTCAGTCGCAGCCAAGTTGAAAATTGTGTCTAGGAAATCTATAAAGCCATGATACTGTGTTCATTAGCATGAACAATTTAGAATGAAGAAAATGATTAAAAAGTTAAGCATGGGTCTGTTTTTAATTTTTCTGGGTTTTAGGATACATTTCTGGGGTTAGGATAGTCACTTAAAAGATTTTGAACAGTTGGTAAAATACTTTTTTATACACTGTAATAACTTGCCTATTTCTTCTCAGTATACTTAATTGAAATTGTTACCAAGGCCACTTACCCAAGTAATTTTTTTAAAAAATTTCTTAGCTCTTCACAACCAACAAGGAGAATAATTTTCTTTCTTTTCAAGTAATACAGGATGATCTATGGATTATAAATACTGAGAAATATCTATTAAATGTCTAATTTACGCAGTTTTCCCATATTTTCCTCACTTGCAATCAAGACATCAAAGACAATCTTAAAAGCAAGGGGAAATTGTGTTGTGTGTCTAACATTGTTAAAGACTATAGTTTTCCTGTCTTAAAAGGTGTATGTTCATAGTATTTATTTATAAGCAGTATGGCTTAGAATTATTTATAAAGAAAGCGATTAAATCTGATTCTAAATATTCACCCCAAATACCCTTTTTGTAATGAGCATCATATAAAGAAGCTTTCAGAAAATTAATTTCTTAGTAGTCCTTCATAGACTCTCATGAGGCATTTGAGAAATTTGGAAGTTATACTTTAATAGAAAAGTCCAAATTATACTTGATTTTATTCACCCTTGTTTTTTTAATTTCTGTCAGCCATGCTCATATTTTCACATTTTTTTTGCGCAAAGTTGACTATTCTGCAAACACTTCTTTTTCTTGAGTGTGCAGTGCATTTGTCTTCATGAAAAATAAAAAGAATGAACACATCAATCATAACGTAAATTATTTTGATCCACATTAGTTGACAATAGCTTGGTTAATATTAGGGTTGTGTTTAAAGGAAAAGTACATATTTTGGAAGGTCTTCTAATATAATTATGACCCAGTAACCTACAGGGCATTTTTAAAATTAGACTTTTGTTTTAGTTCATATTTGCAAACTAGCATATAGCCACAAGGAGTTCAAAGATATTTCCCAGAATAGTTCAGTATTTTTTTTCTTTTCAAGGAAAGAAGATTCTCTTCCCCCGTGATAGTGATTTACTTGCTAGGTTAGAAACCCAAAGAACATAGTCTGAAGAGACCATACTTGTTAACAATTTTGATTGGTTCTTGGATGTGGACCACATACCAGCACCCTCAACTTTACTTTGTTATCTTTCTTTTTCTTTCCCTTGCTTTTAAATTAAAAACAAAATAAAGCAAAACAAAATTAAACATGCCATTGGGAATCAGAAGTCGAGATGATTTGATTCTCATTAAGATCATTGTGCTTTTTGGAAAATTTCTGTGAGAGCCAATAGGTCAGTTATATATTTAAATTCCTATATGTTGATTAATTAAAGATAAGGATTTTCATTATTTCATTTCCCTGAGTAGGATTCTCATGGAGCTATATGTAGATAACTGTACAGAATCACTTTTGTGTAATTGAATGAAGTGGTTTACCTCTGCACGATAGCATTATGGAAGCCTTTTATATATCTTTATATTTTTCAATATACTTAGATTTTACACTATTAGCAGCTCTAGTCATGCTATATTTGTTTTTTTTTAAATAGAGTTTATAAATATTTATGCTCAAAATACAGATCAACTGAATATTTTTGGTCTTGTTTACAAGATAAATAATACTTTAAAGTGATGCAGCCCAAGTGTCTTAGGAAAAAGTTATTGGTGCTAAAAAAAAAAACCACAAACCTTTCAATATCATTTTTGAACCTGTTATCTAGATTTCTCTAGGCTTTAATGTATGATCACTTGTTACTTATTCTAATCTAGCAGCATAATTATAAAAGTGGTCTGTGGTAAGTCAGGTAAAGAGCCCAGCCTGTTAGAAACACCCCATACTTTAAAGATATGGTACAGAATTACAGTATACTTATTTGTGCCCAGCTTCCAAAAAAGAAAATCATTTCTTCAGTTTGTCCTTAGCTCTTTTGGTAAGAGGAACTTTAATCTGGCTAGAATAAAAAAAAAAAAATGATACATTCAGCATGGCTCAGTTTTCCTAAATTTCAGGTGGAAAACTTTTCTAGTCCTAAAATATGGTGTAATCCTACTCTGCTTCAAATTCCCATCTGTCTTTAACTGAATAGGAGGCAGGGTAATTCTTACGTATTAATAGAACATTTGATGAGTTGTAAAGGAATGTATTATTTACGTTGCACAAGTTTTGCGTTGATGTGTAGATTGTTTTCTACATCTAGAAGACTTCATTCCAGCACCTTAGTGAATGTTCTTAAGATACAATTTTTAAGTATCAGCAAAGCATTCATAGATGTTTACTTTTGATTCTCAGAATCCTGAACCTGTTTTGGGTGTGATATTACTTCAGAACATGTTATCTGGCACAAGATTTCCTTTAATAAGTGGTTTAGTTTTACTCAGTTTCTGTGGATTGTTGAACCTAAAAACACCAAAGGAGTCTTTTCTTGTCTGGAGACTGGATTGTTCCAGTTTTTAATACCTGTGCCCATAAGTATCCCATTTCACGAATGTGTGTTGGCATGGGGAAAAAATTCCCTGCTCTTTGAGTGGAGCGAAAGTAATTGGTTAAGCTGTAGCAGCTTTTTTTTTGTTTGTTTATTTTTCAAAGTGATAATAAAACTTGAACTGAAAAAGGTAAAACTTGAACTAGAAAACTACTCTTGTATGCTTAGAATGTTTATAGTATTATATGTTTATGTGGGGTTGTCAACATTTTTATTATTTATAGTTGAATTATGTTTTGTTTGTTAAATATCCATAATGTTTATTATTTTTATATTTTGAAAAATTTTTAAATAAAATAGTCTTACTAAAAACAGTTGTTAACTTTTTAAAATTGTCCTGCATCTTGCATCAGTTATATTAATATCGAATAGAAAGAAAAATTTGCAGCCCTCAGGCGTTGCACAGTTGAGAATTCTGAAAATATAAATATAAATATATATATATATACACACACAAGTGCCTCCAGGTTGCCTCTCTACCATCCATTCCCACTTTAAATTGTTCTAATTCACCTTTGGTACCAATGTGTTATTGGCCTAATGACTCCTTTTCTAACATATATACAAGTCCTCCATACCCTTCTCCGTAATTCCTGCCTCTTTACTGCTAGGATTTATCTCTTTATTCTCTTTGGGGGCCAGGAAGTTTCTCCTTACCATGAGTAATAAGGATAAAATACTATTGTGATGTCAAAGAAAGACTGCCGTATATTCTGAGGTGAAATTCGGTGTAAAGTGCTTATGTTGTCAACCTTCAAAACCATTGAAAGTTTCCAGAACTTCCCTCTATAATTTTCAGTTTTCACCTCAGTGTTTGTTCTCCTGATTTGACCTGCTTTTTCAGCATTCAGCATGCTCATTTCATATTTAATTTCACTGATTGAAATATTGCTGTATTTTTTTGTTTTCATTGCAGATATACCTTCTATCATCTATAACGTGGGTTAAATAAGCTTTGGTAATAACCTGTCTTCCACTTGTGACACTGCTTCTACAAGAAAACACATTATCATCTCAAAGTGCATAAGTCTTGATAAAAATCTAGTTAAAGAAATCTGGTTATGAAATAGTGGAGGACTTTGGTTAATAATGTACTGGGTAAAATTATTTTCAAAACGTACTTTATATAGTATATACTTTACATATCCAGCACCTGTGGAATATTTGCAGATTATTGAGCATATTGTCAACCTTCACTTAACCTGAAAAAATATTTCTGCACGAAGTATGAATGTATTTGGTCTTTAAAAAAAAAATTTTTTTTTTAAATCACATGTAATAGTGTATTGTAGAAAAGCTAAAAATTAAGACAGGATGATAGCCTATTTATAAATGATGGAACATTTAAAAATGGGGTTATATAATGTACACTGTTTTGTAGTCTTTTTTCATTTATGATAATAGGTTCATACCATTTTTTTTAAAGCCCCTCCAGTTGTAGATGAATCATAATGTATTAAATCCTCATTTTGGGTGCATAGGGCCTTCCTTTCCATTCTTTATTTTAATATAAATGATTATGTACCCTTGAATATCTTTGATTATTCCTTCAAGATACATTCTCAAAACTCCTGGGTTAAAGTATACTTGTTTTTAAAACTCATGATAACGTTTTCAGTTTGATCTTTTACAAAGCAGAGATATATAAACATGTAGGTACTTTAATAATTTGGCTTTGGAGAACAGCATAAATTCAGTTTTTTGCACGTGTTGAAACAATTTATATTCATATTTTTACAGGAACCAACCAAATTATGCTTGATAGAGTAGTTCAGCTCTGATGCAATAGTGACACTATTAGTATTTTCCGCAGTATGTTGCCAGGATTTTGTATACCATACCAGATTTTTTTTATAGTCTCAAACTAGTCTGTATTGAAAGGACAGATAATCTTTATTAAATAAAATAAATGGCAGAATCAGGACTGGAATTTCCATTTCTCAATACCACAAGCACTAGAAGAATGCACAAAGACCACATAATTTATAGAAATGACAAACTCCCCATATTTTTTTATTTCAACTCTCCAAACTGCTTTTCTTCAGGAAAACATGATGTGTTCTCCCCATGAAATTCATGAACATTTGTTTCTGAAACATAAAGCATGAAGTAGACTGAATGAAGGAAATTATGTAGAAGTGGGAAGTTGATGGGTTCCATATATTTTCCTTCTTTGTCCTAAGCAAAAAAAAAAAAATTGAAAATCCATTTTCTTCTGGGAAGAATAAAACCCCTTGCAAACCATGAACATTTTCCTGAGCTATTTTAATGGTGATGTTTTGTCTGATATTTATCTAATACACTACATTGTATGACATTAATTCCAATATTAGAGGGTTTGCAGTGTTGTGGCGGAGTTTTCTTGCCAGGCTTTGACCTCTTAAACCTAGAAATGTGTTACTGAAGTATGCAAGAATGCGCTTTGTGTTCAGTGCTGAGAATCATGATTCTGATTGTCTAAAAGATAGTATGTAGTGTATTTGTTTTGAGGATTTTGAATTTAGGAAATGGAGTTAGTAAAAAGACTTCTGACTTCAGGGAGGATAGGGTACAAGTTTCACACAAAGCTTTTAAAATCTCCCACATTTTTGAAACATTTTTAATGTTAAAGTGTTAGCTTATTCCAAAGATCTCATTTAAATAAAAAGTTTCAGGGACGTTACCATCCTTTTTTTTTTTTTTTAAATCTCTCTGACTTAAGACTTCATGGTCATCACTTACTAGAAGTTGATGCCAGGAAGAAATACTTAGAGATGTCTGCAATTCTGGAGTTAGAAATGGATAGCAGTCAAATTTGTACTAAGTTTAATGCAGTATTTAGTTTTTGTGTGGTAAGTCCAGTAGGTAATCTGCCAATTTCACTTTTTATTTTTTTTATCAAGTTAATATTCAGAGTTAACAGATTAAAGAATGATAGAAAAGAAGATCTCTGGCTCTTAGCAATTGTCATGTCTGAATGAGGTAAGAATTTAAACATCAAACAGGTAACTCTTAAAAATATTCTTTGAGTACTGATCTGATTGTTAGCCATGATAGCCCTCACATATGTCATATTTGTAATACTAAATGGATGAAAACTACATATACTGGAAACGAAATAGCATCCTAACCAGTGATTGGTTAGCCTAGAATAGGTTTTTTTTTTTTTTAAAGATTTTATTTATTTGAGAGAGAATGAGAGATAGCACGAGAGGGAAGAGGGTCAGAGGGAGAAGCAGACTCCCTGCTGAGCAGGGAGCCCGATGTGGGACTCGATCCCGGGACTCCGGGATCATGACCTGAGCCGAAGGCAGTCGCTTAACCAACTGAGCCACCCAGGCGCCCTAGAATAGGTTTTTAAATTTTGTTTTATCAAGATACCCGTGAAAAAGAGGCGAGAATCCTCAAATTGGGAGTATTCAGAAAAGAAGAGAGCCTTTTAAGGTGCTGAAGATGGGGAGACTAGATTTAGTCTTGGCATTTGTTAAAGTTCTAGTTAAAAGAAAGCAGCCTACGAGCAAGTAATGCATTTGTATTTTTGGCTTTTCCCCCCAACTGATAAGCTTTATTGAGCATCATATATATATAAAATTTATTAAAAATACACCATCAGGGCACCTGAGTGGCTGAGTCAGTTAGCGTCTCTCACCTCAGGTCTTGCTCTCAGGGTTGTGAGTTCAAGCTGTGCTGGGCTCTACGCTGGGCATAGAGCCTACTTAAAAAAATATGTTAAAAACATGCATCCAAGAATACATTTATACAGGGTCCCTCTTCTCTTCCTCATGGGGAAGCACTCAATATAGGAGTGATGACAGCAACCTGAATGAGTTCCAAGGTATCCCCCTCACAAAAAAAGACCCACCCTTTTTATCTGCCACAAGAGCACCTCAGCACAACTTATATTACCACATAAAGCATAAGCAACACCATTCAGACCTAATGCCCAACCAAGTTTAATTTCCTAAGATTTTCTTTTTTAATTTTATTGTTTTTTTAAGATTTTATTTATTTATTTGACAGAGTTAGTGGGAGCAGAAACAAGCAGGGCGAGTGGGAAAGGGAGAAGCAGGCTTCCTGCCGAGCAGAGAGCCCGATGTGGGGCTCGATTCCAGGACCCTGGGATCATGACCTCTGAGCAGAAGGCAGACACTTAACTGACTGAGCCACCCAGGTGCCCCAATTTTCTAAGATTTTCACTGTGCTATATACTTAAGTAACCTACCTGTGACTGCTCTTGCCCAGATGGACCTGGGAATTTTCCAAAAGGTAAACACTTAGGGCCTTCCTCTGTGCAATTCTAGCTATGGTTTACTACGAATCATAAACATAGAGGACTAATTTTTTTTTCTATATACTAACATCAAACATTTGGGAGACAAATTTAAAATGCAATGCTAGTTACAACCATGAAAAAAAAATGATGCACCTAAATGTAAATCTAACCATGTACAGGACTTGAATGCTAAAAATTACAAAATGCCAATAATCAAGGAAGACCTAAATAAATGGAGAGTGGGAGTTCTGGGAGTTCATGGATTGGAAAACCCACCATCATAAATGTGTTCATTCTCCAAATTCATACACAGATTTAATTTAATACCAAAATCCCAGTAAGTTTTTTTTATAGATAAGATTATCCTAAAATTTATATGGAAAGGCAAAAGAATCAGAACACAACAGTTTTAAAAAAGACGAGTAAAAGGAATCAGTCTATCCAAGACTTAAAGCTATAGTAATTAAGACTGTTTATAATGGAGGAATCTTCATGGGAAGGATAAACACATGGATCAATGGAACAGAATAGAGATCTCATAAAGATGCACACAAATATGCCCAACTGATTTCTGATAGGGTACAAAACCAATTGAATGTAGGAAATAAAATTTTCAAATGATCCTGGAACAATTGACATCCATTGGCAAAAACAAACACCCCTCTCCCTGACCTAAGACTCCCACCTCATTCAACAATTAACTCAAAATGGATCAAGGATTTAAACGGAAAACTACAAAACTTGTAAGAAAAAGAAAAATCTGTGGAATCTAGGGCTAGGCAAAAGTTCTTAGACTTGGCACCAAAAATATCAATACGGCATGATAAATTGGACTTCATCAAAATTTAAAACTTGCTCTGTGAAAGAATCTGTTACAAGGATAATAACTACAAAGTGGGAGAAATTTGCAAGCCACATCTAGTATGTGTCAGCACTGGTATCTAGAACATAAAATTTTTTTTTTTAAGATTTATTTACTTATTTGAGAGAGAATGAGAGAAGTAACACGAGAGGGAAGAGGGTCAGAGGGAGAAGCAGACTCCCTGCCGAGCAGGGAGCCCAATGTGGGACTTGATCCCGGGACTCCAGGAGAATGACCTGAGCCTAAAAGCTTAATAAAAAGCAAACAATCCAACTAGTACATGGGGAAAAGACATTTCACCAAAGATAATATTCAGGTGGCAGATAAACACATGAAAAGATATTCAACATCTTCTGCCATTAGGGAAGTGGAAATTAAAACCGTTATAAGGTGTCCTTACATACTACCAGAATGGCCAAAGAAAAAGGGACAAAACAAAATACTGGCAAGGATGCATAGAAACTGGATCACTCATTGAGGCACCTGGGTGGCTCAATAACTTAAGTGTTCACTTTTGTTTTCTGCTCAAGTTGTGATCTCAGGGTTCTGAGATCAAGCCCTGCACAGGACTCAGCGCTGAGCGTGCAGCCTCCTTAAGATTTTCTCCCTCTGCTTTTGCCCCCCTTCTCTCTCTAAAAGAATTTAAAAAAGAAACTGAATCACTCATAGATAGCTGGTGGGAATATTAAATTGTATGGTCAGTCTGGGAAACAGTGGCAGTTTCTTAAATAGCTAAACCAACTATCATATCAACCCATAATTATACTCCTGGGCATTTAACTTATTTTCACACGAATACCTGTATATAAATGTTCACAATAATAAACCACTGGAAGTAATCTACATGTCTTCCAATGGGTGAATGATTAATCTGATACATTCATTCCGTGAAATATTACTCAGCATTAAAGACAAAAGAACAAAAACCACATTATTGATATGTGCCGCACCTTGGATGAATTTCCAGAGACTATGCTGAGTGGGAAAAAAAAAAACCTGCCAATCCCAAAATGCTACTTACTGTGTGATTCCATTTATATAACATTCTTGAAATGACAAAATTATAAAGATGGGGAACAGATTACTAGTTGCCAGGTGTTATGGAGGTGGTGGGTGTGAATGTAAAAGGACAATATGAGAGATCTTAAGGTAATGGAAATATTCTGTGTCTTGACTATCAGTAGGTGGTTGTTAAATTGTACTATAGTTTTTGCAAGATACTACCATTGGAGGAAATTCGGTAAAAGATACGCAAGATCTTTATTTCTTACAACTGCATATGAATTTAAGTTATCTCAAAAAGCTTAATTTTAGAAAAAAGTAAAGGGAGAGTAACATCTAGTTCCATCTTAGGGCACAATCTGGGGAAACGTCTTGGAAAGATGTGTGCTTCTCATAAAGAATGAAGTCCTTGAAATCAATTGAGTTTGCACGCTTGGGTATTTCTGCAAGTACTGCAGACTTTTCCCACTGGTTACATACCCAGTGCCAGTAAATGAGGCAGTTCTGCATACACGGTGACTCTTTTATTCTTCCCATCAGCACTGCTGCCTGAAAGAGACTTCATGTTGAGAAATGTCAGAGCTCACCTATGAAAAGGTGGGTGAAGATTAAAACAACTGATGCTTACCTTGTTTTCCCTGCCCTTGACCATAGTTCGGGGGAGGGGGGTGTTGAAATCATCCAAAAGAGAAAGAGAACATAGAACAAAAGCAAAATTATAAATTAAATGCTCTGAAGGAAAGAAACAGTTTTATAGAAGTATAAAGCAAATGAACCCTACCTCTGATGTCAGGAAAGTCTTCCAACAAAAAGTGATCTTTTAGTTGAGATCTGAAAGCTGAGCAGGAGCTTACTAGAGGGAGAGCATATTCTTGAGGAATGAACAGTTTTGTGCAAAAATACCATGCAAGACCAAGTATGGCATATCTGAGGGCAGAAAGAAGCCCAATGCGACTGCAATGCAGTGGTGATAAACAATTTGAGAATTATTTAGTACAGAAATCTTAATCTATGGGTGAGAATGAGATTCCTAGACATCACATATAGAGTGAGGAGGTCTACATTTAATACAGATAATGTAGGCAGATTCGGCAAAGGAGAATTAGAAAGGACAGCCAAAGCAGTAGGAACAAAACCAGGAATGGTAGTTACAGACAGCACCCCCCCCCCCAAAAAAAAAGCTTTAGGAAGGAGGTGGTGATAAAGTGTCAAATGTTAAAAGGCAAAGTAAGAGGGAATGTGAAAGATGTCCATTGGATTTTAGGATAAGGAAGTCATTGACTCTGGAAGATGCTTTTGTCTGGGTTTTTTGTTTGTTTTGTTTTGCTTATTTTTTAATGATGGATTTGGGAGCCAGAATGGATAGGATGAAGAGTAAGAGGAAGATAAGGATATAGAAACACAGTATATGCAGGTTTTTTGAGATTTTTAAGGGTAGAAGAGAGATAGAGTGGTACTTTGAAAGGCAAGTGGGATAAAGCGAGGCCAGAAAATCATGTTTAAATCTTTACAGAAAAGTTCTAATAAGGTAGAATGAACAATAATGATAGTTTAAGGGGCCTAAAAACATGGAATAAGAAAAAATCCAATGCACATTTAGAACTTCCTTTAGAAGATAATAGAGACAAGTAAGGAGAGGAGGAAAATTTCATGTTTTTAGAAAGTTTGGTGGTAGAATTCAAAGAGTTCCCATTAGATTAGTTCAATTTTCTTTGCAGCTACTTAGGAATATCATTTGCTGCATAGCCTCCACCCTATAAATAGCATTCCCGCCCCACCTTTATCATCTTTCCCAGTTATACCTGAACATTCCCTAAATATCTAGCCTTAACTAGTCCCCTCTCTTTCTTCTACGCCAGACTCAACTGGACCCTTCACCACTGCCTCCACTGCTGGTCACAGCGGCCTCTGTTAAAACACTGCTTTACTGGATACCCCCAAACCTCACAGTCCCTCTCCCCTGCCCGCACCACACCTTCAGGGCAGCAAACCTGCACTGCAGTCTGAGGAAGTCCATGATCCTTCTTCAACTCTATCAATCTTTGTTCCTGGGATTCAGTGCATAGCATCTTTTAATACAGCTCCTTTTATTCCTTGCCCTCTCAAGCCAGTGAATAAACAGGTATCTTGCCATCTCTTTTATAATCCTTTTCTGCTCTATCTACTCTCCTGGTATTGAGGGGGAAGAAATTCCCATAAACATCAATTTATGAAAATAGGTACTGAGAGGATGGCCAGGAACATGAAGCAATTGGAATATAAAGGGTTTTAAAAGAAATAGAAACTAGGATAGAAGGAGTCTGGAAAGAAGGTTCAGAGCATGGTAAGAACTTTGAACTTCATCCTGAGGTGTTGGAGTGGGGGGCACTGAACGGTTTGAAAGTTTAGAAGAAAGAAGGGGATGGAGTAGAAGGAGGACAGAGAGCAGGGCAGGGAAATGTGAAGTGATTATTTTTGCAGTGATGAGGAGGATGTACTGGAGGCAGGGAGGACATTGGACATAACAAGGGCAGAGACTCCAGATTTCTAAGCTGAGCAACAAAGTTGATGGTCGTGTCATATGCTGAGTTGGGCCAGTGGGATTAGGAGCAAGTTTGCAGGACAAGAAAGGAAGTCGAATTCATGTGTGACATGTTGAGTTTTAGGGCCTTGTGGCATATCAAAATGGAAATATCGTCTAGGCAGATGTCTGCTATCTGAAGTGTAGGAGAGGAGTCTGGGATGCAGATACAAGTCTAAGAACCATATATACTACATGAGTGAGATTCCCCAGTGAGGACATGTAGCATGCAAAGTGGTAAAACTAAGGATGGTAAACCCCAATATTTGCAAGGGATAGAAGAGGGGGTACCCTTGAAGCAGATGAAAAAGAGTTGCTAGAAAAAAAAGACCTAACTGAAAGGATGTTACAAAAGCCAGTGAAGGAGAGAACATCACAAATGGGGGCTTGATAAAGTAAGAAGTCAGTAAGATCAAGATGGAAAGGACCTGTGGATCTGCCAGTTCAAAAGTGCATAGGCTTATTACACGGAGCACTTCGTGTTATACGCAATGAATCATGGAACACTTCATCAAAAACTAATGATGTAATGTATGGTGACTAACAATAAAATAAAATTTTTATAAAAGTACATAGGAAGTTTCATGGAAGGAGGAATCAGACTGATGTTTGGTGGAGACTGAACGTAGGAAATTCAAAGCAGAAGGCAAAATTTAGTATGGTAGCTTGAAGACTTTGCTGGGTAAACGAAAGGAAAGGTCTGTATTTTTTAGACTGAAGGGAAAGAATCAATGGGAAGGAGGAGATTAAGAATGTAAGAGAAGTTGTTTATAACTGATAGATATTTCAGGGTGCACCATGGAAAGGGCTGACAGAATGAGTTGTGAGAACAGTGATAGAGTATGCTAGAACATGGTCACCACAGCCTGATGATTTGAGGACTGCCCAGGTGTGATGCCAACAGAAATGCATGAAGCTAATGGAATTTTAAGTCAGTTTTAATAGAAAGTTCTTTTGCTCAGAACTCAAGGCAGCTGTGACATGCTGGGGTATGTAGATGGCTGTTTTTACCCAATCCCTAGAAATCTTAACACAACTGAAACATAGTAATTTCTATTTACAAAGCTTAAGTAACTTGCTCATAATAAGCACCCAAATGTTTGTGAAATAAATGGATTGGGTTACCCTGGATTTTTCTGGGGGAAGGGAGAAGGAAAATTATAAAATAAAAAAGAGTGTAGGAAGGGGTATTGAGGAGAGGGAGAGTCCCAGGGAAGAAAGGTGTAATAACAAAGCCTAATACCAGAATAAAAACACCCAGTGTAAGGAAAAATACGTTTGTTTATGCTTGCTGCAAGTAAAAGAAAAATGTTCTTTTTTCCCTCAGAACTTTCTTTCTTTCAGTGACTGTATCTTGATGCCAGGGTAATGAAAATCAGAGTTGGTATTTTGGTTCCTGCCACTACTTCCTAAAGACAACCAGCATAAAATGGCTGGAGTAGGGAGATGGAGCACCTGGGTTTAAAGAAACTGTGTGACCTCAAGCAAATAATTTACAGTGTCAGTCTCAGTCTTCTCACATGTAAAATGGAGGTAAAAATAGTACCTTCTCACTATTGGTACCCTTCTCACTATTGAGAAAATCTGATGAAATTATGTGGATTAAGGATTTTCTTGGGAAATTGTAATGGCTCAATGGATTCATAATTACTTGAATGGCTCAGGAAATGGAAAATATTTCCTGTGGGTTCCATATCTTAGGGAAAAAGAAAGGCCTAGATCGTTTTAAGGAAAATGGATGCAGTGTAGGTCCACCACCCACTCCCAGTGCCTCTTTCAGAAATAGTAATTGAATTTACCCTCAGACCTGGTCTGCTTTAGATATAAAGAATCCTGGGGAAGGCTAACCATTTCCCCCTCTCTACTCCACCTGCTTCTAATATACTTTGAAACCCTAATCTAAGGAGGTATGGCAACTGTGGAATAGTGAAAATTGATCTCTTTGTGTTGCCAAGAACTCAGGCTGCTTCAAGTACCTCTTATGAGCTCAATGTCTTGGGGAAAACTGGCTTCAGAGGTATATATGCCCTGGAATTCCAAAATTATTCAAGGTTGAGAACAATCACTCCATGCCTCTTTTTCCATAATATCTCAGCCTTCTCTGTGTCTCTACTCCATTCTGCTCTCTCTACTAGATAGAAACTCTTTTCTGTACTTTCCAGTATACATTTTGGGGAAGATTTTCTAATTAGCTAAATAAATGCACTCTGCTGTCCTTTATTATTCAGCTATTGCAAATACAACAGCAGTGGCAACAACAACAACAAAAACCCACAGATGAGTAAGGAAATATATTAAAAAAAATCCCAGTGGCTTACAATAAGCTTTTATTCTTTTGCATGTCCACAGGTTGATGGTGATTCCACCTATCTAGAACTGGGGTCAACTGGGAAGCTTTGCTTGAGGCTATGGTTTGGCATTAGCTCTGTTTCATGTACATTCATTCTGGGGCCCAGGCTGAAGGAGCATCAGCTTCCTGAGCATTCTCTTCTGTGGAGGATAATCGAACAAGTCATGCTTCTTGAGACCTCAGTCTGGCACATTTTCACATCTACCCATATTTCATCAGCTTAAGCAAGGCACTTAGCCAAAGCCACTGATATGGTAGTAAATATACTCTTCTTAGTCTAATAAAGCAATGTCACATGGGAAAGAGCATGGGTGTAGAATTCTAGAACAGGAAGTTATGAAGAATTGTAAACAATGATTCAAACTTTGTCCCGGACAACTATAATCTATGTGTGCATCAGGTGCCCACTCTCATCTAATCTTTGGCTGTACTTAACAGAAGTCTGCCGAGTAGAGCAGCCTATAGTGAAAACGGGTCAATGGGTGTGACCCACATGACTCCTATCTAGTGTGTGAACACTAGGAAAGGTGTCAATAGCATGAGAGAATAGAGAATAGAGGGGACTAGATAGCCCTCATTCATAACATTTTACCATGAATTTGTTTCAAAAGTAAAGGTTAGTCAAGTCTGGAGGTATATTTGTTGAATGAGTTATGATTCAAAAGAAATGAAGTTTATGAATCTTCAAATAGTTGAGTCTTGATACAAATAACTACAGGCAGTCTTTGCTCTAGACTACCCCAATGTACATGAATTTCACTTACCACAGTTTACTTAAATAACACCAGTCCCACAACACTATGATTCAGAGTCAGTTACCACAGTATATTAACTGTGATTGCTTAAAGTATAAACTTCAGTGCTAGGTCTTAAGTCCACAAATCACTGTGTAAATAAGAGATGTGCATCATGGTCAGTGAACAATCACATTGCTTCTTTCAGAATCTGTCTGTGATTGGTCACTGTGCATCTTTTATTCAGTTCACACATGTATAGCAAAGCATGTCATTGTGTTGCCTTCTTGTCTCCCAGGGATAAATTCATGTAAGAGTTTATAAAAATGGGTAATGGAGTGTTAGTTACACCAGCTTAAAAGTGATGGAGGCGGTCATTTTTCTTTCAGGGGCAAAGAATAGAAGGGAACAGATAGCTGTCAGGGAAGAGGGACTGACTCACAACTGGTGCTTGGACTTATAAGGGGATCACACAGCTGATTCTGAAAGTGATAAAAGATGCTGGAAGGATGCATACAAGACCTGAAGTGGGAGCATCTCTTCTCCCCTTCTTCCCCTGCTAGTCCCCCAACAGCTCCTCCCATTGGCAGTTAGTCTAGCAAATGTAGTTTGCAGATACACAATCAGAGCCAGGGAGGTAGAAGGGTCGGACTGGGTCTGAGAAGCACTAGGTAAGTACCTGCAATAGCTGCCATCACTATTTCTCCTAGGGATTGTTGCAAAAATAAGATTACTAATGCTTTGCTTTGATACCTCAGATCTCTGAAGAGGCGTGTCTACAGGACCACTGTCAAAAATCTGCTACCCTTGTAAGTCATGCATTGAAATAAATGGAAACATGTTGCCCAAATATCAACCAGAGGTCAGTTACAACCACTTTTTGTTGATCCACAAAAATCAGACATTTCCTATCCCCTCAAATTATTGTTATTTGCTAATAGTTTATTTCATTTCTCCTCAAATGGCTAACCTTTGTGTGATTCCATGTCTAAGAACTTACCTTGTGTTCTTTTATCTATTCTCAGGCTGTGGGGTTGCTTTTTCTCTACTCTCTTTCTTATTTGCCTCTCTACTTCTGGTAATGAGGTATCCTGGGTGTTGATTCTTTGAGAGTGTTTTTCAGTTTGCTACTTAAAGAAAAAGAGGCTGAGGAATCTGAGATTTTAATTTATTTCAACTTTCTCGGTTTCTTTCTTATACCTCTGCTGGCCCACTGGGAAGAAACAAGTCCACCCCTTTGGAGAATTTGAATCTTATGCTCTGGAAAAGAAAACAATGGCTTGTACTTACTTCTTAATATAGTTCTTATTTTCTTTTACATATACTCTTTTACACATAATAAGCATTTATGTATGATAAAGATAGACAACTATAGCATTTGAGCTGTTTTAAAAAAACACTATTATGAAGTTCTGGGGTCCTATCTGACACCCACTTGTACGGTGGCAGTGACACCTGGGTAGAAGAGGATAATGTGAATATACAGAGAAAGTTTAAAAATTACTAATTGGACAACCAATTGAAAAACTAATATAGATGATAAGTCTTGCTTATATTCTAATTTCCATAGCTATCTTTTCAAATATGTGTTTGATACCCTAAGATGCTATAAGAAAGTTACCAATTAAACTGACCAGTGCTTCTTTTTCATTGTATTTTTTTGTGTTTACTACCTTTTATGGCAAACTTTTAGAGGTACTTCATTTCTGATTACAAAATAATTTTAGTGTATTTATTCCAGTGAGCTGAACTAAGCTGTTACTAGTTTTGAAAAACTATGCCTCCATGGCTTTAAGGGAAGATTGGATTGGTACGAAATACCAATTGAGGTCTTTATGCCTGGTGACACCATTGGTTGAGAAATACTAAGTGAGGGTTCTAAACAATTATATATAATGTATAATCTAATATATAACATGCATGCACATATAATAAACAAAACTAACATTTTCTATGAAGTATTCATTCCTATTGATCAATGAAGTATATTCTAGTGGAAAGAGTCTTCGGTGATAAGGTTTGGTTCAGCCTCTACTACTAATTAGCTCTGTGACCTAGGCAAAGTCATTTAACCTTTCTGGGACTCACTTTGCTTATCTGTAATAAGAGAGAATAGACCAAGAGTGACAAGCAGGATTCATCTTGACCACTGACTCCAGAGAGCAGTCTGTTTGTTAAGTGCTGAGTTGAGAATTCTAAAGCTGAGTCTGGGCTTAATGAGAAGGAGTGCCATGATCGATTAGTGCTGTCTGCTATGGGTGCAGGAGGTGGAGAGCGGCACTGAGAGGGCCATATATTAGCTGTCACCCTAGACTAGATTACCTCCAAGGCCACTTGTACTATGCCATATAATTCAAGTTATTCATCGCATAAATTTAGGTTTATAAACATAAAACAAACTGGAAAAACAAACCTAAAGGTTCCCTGATCTAAATATGGATTTTGGAAAAATACACTTTTTCTTTTTGGAAATAGGAATGAAAAAGGAAGTTTCTGCTGGAACTTTCTGAAAGAGTTTTAAAATAATGTAAATTTATTTCCCTTCACTCTTCCATTCTCTCATGAAATATTTATTGAGTACCAACTTTGAAATTGACACAGTGCTGCATGTTAAATATTTGCTGAATTGAAATGGGGGATAGAAAGATGAATAGACACAGCCCTTGCTCTTGTGGAGTTCATGGCCCAGTGGAGAAGGCATACATCCTAGCAGGTAATTCCAATACAACATGTTAAATGCTGTAATGGTCTTATGAAGCTCAAAAAATGAAATGACTAACTTTGTCTCAAGGAGTTGCTACAGGTTCTATAGAGATGACATCTAAGCTGAGTGTTAATGGATGAATAAAAACTCGTCTAGTAGAGAAGGATGGTTTAGGTATGTTGGCACTTTTGAAAAAGAGTTTCTCCCCACAAATTATTTATATTTTCAGGTTGTTTTGATTGAAGTGGAGTCTAGAAAATTGAAATATAATTGTTAATGAGGATTCTCATGTTTAAGAAACTTTAGTCCAATGACGTGGGCCTGGAAATGTCATTTGAACTGCCTGAGAGAGGAAGAATGAGGAAGTTCAGATGGAAGTTTAAAGATCTCTGGGTGATAACACCAAGAAATGGCTCAGAAGCAGAGAGGACAGAACTGTGTTGATCAAAACTGGAGAGTCAGAGAGAATGGGAGAAGGCACACTGGCTGGAAAGGAGGCTGGGGATTGGAGGGGCTCATAAGGGAATTTGTATAAAGGTTTGGAAAGGGGTGGCCTGAAATCAAGGGCCTCCCAGGAAAGGACCTAGCTTCTCTAGGAAAATAGGGATGGAAAGGGTACCTCGTGCTGGAGAATGGCAGCGAGGTAAAGTAGGAAGTTATGAGAAACATTGTCAAGGGTCAGGTGATCAAGAGTTGCCAGAAGAAAGGTTATGTGGAGCCCAGGGAAAGATAAGCTGATTGTGTACCAGTGGGTGAAGATTTCATTTTTAATATGTATAAACAACACCCCCCCGAAATAGAAAAAAATATTCCACAGACCATAATTGTTTCTGAGGAAAAGTGGGGGAAAGTCTCAGATGAGGGAGCTTCTTGGAGGGAAGAGATTCAGATCTCAACTCTTTCTCCTTATGAGCTATTGAAAACTTGGGGAGAAGTGAGTGTGGACTAGACTATAAGCCTCCCTAACATAAGCTTGAATGTTGTTTGGAGGTTGCTGATGTTCTGAGTTGGGACGATGTGTTGGAATGGCTGGTAGATAGAGTTAGGAGTCAGATTTGCTTCTTGAGCTGTGTGCTCCCATTTTGGTAGCAGGTGAGCCTCACTAGTATCATGATTGACTTACAGTGATGTCCAAGCCCTCACCTTTATGAGACTGGCTATGAGGCGGAGCAGCCTCCATTTACCCACTGAAAAAGCACTTTTATAGATCAAACAGGCTTTTGTTGTTCTAAAAGGATAAAACTAGTATATTAGATGAATAAAAATGTGGCTCATGTTGTGAATGACTTAGAGCAGGTCCTGTGTCTGTCACATACAACTGGGATTTGTGGGAGTATATATATGTAACTTTAGCCACATGGCACAATTTTGGAGAAGCCACTCAATGAACTGATCATTTTCTAGTACATTCAATGAACTCATTAAGCAGCCTACATCAGAGTTAGCAGCCATGGCTAGCCACTCCTTTCTTCTCACAGTGAGGCATAATAAACAACTGGCTGGCAGAGCTAAGGGAAATCAATTCAGGTTTCAATTTAGGCACATTATTTTCTGGCTGAGAATTGTGTCTGTGGCATGTGTATTTAATTTTGGTTAATTTTTTTTTCTTGCTAATTTTTTTGTAACCTAAAAGAAAATTTCGTGGAGCATAGTAAGATTTCCTTACTATGTAAAAAGTGCTTTGTTCGTCTTTAGAAAGCTATTAGGCAGGATCTACTAAAGCTATATATTCATATTAAAATATACATGCAGAGGCAATGACCCAGCAATCCTACTCCTAAGTATATACTCCATGGAAATGAAAATATATATGCACCAAAGTAAATGTACAGGAATGTTCATAGCAAAAAACCATGTGTTTATCAATAGTAGAATATTCTGTACATACAGTGGGATATTATGCAATGAAAAAGTATAAACTACACTTACACAACAACACGGATAAATGCCCCAAATGTAATATTGAGTAAGGAAGTCAGACATTCCCACCTTCCCAAAAAAGAAGTCAGACTAGAAGAGTAGATTTTGTATGATTTGATTTGTACGAATTTCAAAAACAGGCAAAAGAAATTTGTGCTGACAGAATTCAAAAGTATTTACATTTGAAGGGTTAATGACCGAGAAGGGACATATCAAGGGCTTCTGCTGTTCTATTTCTTGATCCTGATGGTGGCTACACAGTACTTTGTAAACTGTCGATATATACACTTAAGATTTGTGCCCTTTTCTGCATATATATTTTTACATCCATAAAAAATTTTAAGAGGTTTGTTTAGTTATAAATGTTTTATTTATATCATTCTAGTCCTGTAAAGATAGGTTTAATTATTTCTTACTTCTTAGCATATTAAGGTCAAGTCTTTTGTATAAGAATTGGTACTTTTATTCTGTTGTTTTTGTTAAATACATATGTGTAGCGATGAATATTTTCTGAATTTTATTATATTCTCTAGAGTAGTTAAT
Organism: Eumetopias jubatus; assembly: GCF_037043125.1. NCBI lineage: Eukaryota > Metazoa > Chordata > Mammalia > Carnivora > Otariidae > Eumetopias > Eumetopias jubatus. The sequence goes on along the minus strand of NW_028274809.1, from coordinate 165,985,785 downwards.
CTTGTGGCAAACAATGCTGAATTTTAAGAGGTGGGCTAAGGTAACAAATTATGTCAAAGTTTCTTACAGAGTGGAAAATTTTCTCTTAGCTAATAGCATTGATTGGGACAAATTATGTTTTCAATTTATGTATTTTCTTCAGTATGAGTATTACGTAGCTCATTTAAACATGATTTGCCTTTGTTACCATCTTTACTTTCTGTGTTTCTTCCCATTGAATGGCATTGCTTGGTATCCTCCCTTTTTATGAGGAGAATTTCAGATTATATTTTCCCTTTCTGTATGTATTTATCCATAAAGTACATATGTATGGGCTTTTTCTGTCTTTTTGTCTTATATCATTGATGTCTTCCCAGAAAGCTGTGTGTGTGTGTGTAGCAATAATAGAGAAATTGTAGTCAGAGGTTGAAAGGAACTGAGGATAATAGTTCACATCCCAGTTTTCAGATAGGAGATTCTACCTTCTGAGAAATTTAGTGTTGTAAAATATTCTATTAAGAACTTGTAGAGACAATAAAATTACAAGACCTACGTGAAGCAAAGGAGATAATAAGCTCTAATGTTTTTCAACCCTTTTGGCTTGATAGAATCATTGACTGTTAGTACTGGTTGGGCAGAATGCAGACGGCGTGCAGCTTCATGGAAATGTCACTCACAGTCTCCCAGGTACTGGTGATTGTGCTCCACAGCTCTAGGCGCGAAGGAGACACCATCCTGAACCTCCAGCTCTCTGCAGAGAGACAGTAGAAGGTAGACTGCCTGGGCCACCTTTGCAGAGAGGGCCCCTGCCTTGCTGGAGACGGACGCCCTTTAAGAAGAAATCTGTGATGTCTTGGATGTCCTTTCATTATGCTCCGCTTTTAAATTTTTAAACTTAGCTTCAGTCTTAAAGGCTGTGGTATAAGAACACAGCTTTCCAATCTTATCTATTTTTCAGTGTAGGATAAACATGTTGGGTTTAGTTAAATTATGAATGCTGATAATATTCATTTGGTACAATTTATATTCTTCTTTTATCTTTTTATTTTTGACAGTTTAGGCTGGAGCATAAAGCATAATTATATTCTTGGCATCCTCCCTTAGAAGTTTTAAATCAGTTCATGAGGCTTTCAGCTCAGCTCCTGTCATTTATCCATCAGCATTCAGTCCACTTAATCCTGGCCTCTCAGCTGAGCAGCGCTAGCCCCTGTTGTGAGTGATTGGCCTGCTCCAGCGCTCCCAGCTTCTCCTGTCACGTCGCATTTGCATAAAAGAGGACAGATAACCAAATTTGAGCACACAAATGAAAATGCTAAGCGCTAAACCTGTCACAGTTGTTGTTCAACTAATTGTGAAAAATTTGATTTGCTCGCCTTTCACTGTTTGTCATGTGGACCCCCTTCTCAAATGTGCCTTGGCTTCTGTCTCTGTATACGTAGCGTTTAAACTCTTGAGCACAAGCAGCCCACCCTGGGGATTACTTACCTCTCCTACCAGCTTTTAATGTTGGCTCATCTTCTTGACTAAATTAGGCCACCATGGCAAACAAACACATAATTAAAAACCCAGGAAAGACAACTGCAGTTGCACTTCTTAAATTGATTTTTACAATACTGGTGTATGCCTCTGTATGCTTTTCCACTTGATAATTTTATTTCTTTATATAACCTCTGGTAGGAGAAAATTGAGGATGGGTGCTGTAGCAAGCTTTGTTATTTTGAAACCTATGTGTTATTTGTTTCTTACTTTCTGTTTCTCAAATAACAAAAATTGTATAATGGGTCTTAAAAAGCACATTTCTATTCCCTAATACTTTACCTGACATGCCAGTATACATTTTTAATCAAGGTTTCAAATGATTCCATTTGAAATAGTATTAGAAACAATGGATAAAATTCCTTTGCTTACAACACTCAATCATAGGAGCTTTGTTTAAATGGTATGTGAGATGGGTGTTTTGAAAATATGTATGTGTATTATGTATAGTCTGGTTCAGTGTTCATTATGCAGAGGCTTTATTCTCTTTTTACAGGCGTTAAGTTGATGATTTCCTTGTGCCCATGAAAATAATACATATGGTGTGTCTACAAAGTGAAAAAACTTGTTTTCCAGGAGTCACACAAGAAAATGTCTCTTTTGTTTAGAACAAACCTCTGATTGCTTGACTGTGTTAACTTGTCCCTAATATTTTAGGTATGTAATCTTCAAGCAACAACAAAGATGGCATTAACTAAAGTTGAAACCTTTTAAAGTTGAATACAGCTTAAATTACCTTTGAGAATTAGAGGGTTATATTCTTGATATTGGGTTGAAGTGAAATGTGACATTACAGTGACAGTTTGTGGTTTGCAAAAGTTGGATGTAACATCATGTATGACAGTATTCCTTTGAGATTTATTTTTAGTAGGTCATAAGACATGGATTAATTGAAGAAGTATTTGAATATATGTAATTTTATACAGTCCTATCCTAAAGAAAACAGTGTCATTCTCCTTGCCATAACCCCCTTAAGATGCTGAGGGATTAAATCTAACTTGAAAATTTGAATGTATACTAATCACAGTGTTTAATCACATTTTAGTTCAAAGAAATTAGATTATGGTATGAAATGCTCACTACTTTAAAACATATGTTGGGTATTAAAGAGGGCACATTCTGCATGGAGCACTGGGTGTTATACGCAAACAATGAATCATGGAACACTACATCCAAAACTAATGATGTAATGTATGGTGATTAACATAGTAAAAATACATGATAAATTTAAGAATTTAACTTTTTTTTTGACAGAGTTGGAGGAATAATTTTATTCCCATTACATTTTATTTATACTTCACTATTTTTATGTCATTGTAATTTCTTTTGTGGGTGAAAATATCTGTGAGACTGTATATATAGATTTAAACTAGATGTGGCTAGTTACATATGAACAATATTAATTATGAGATTTCAGTGTCTCTAAACCAAAAATCTGGAAAGGACCACAGAATTAATTTTAACCCTCTGGAAAAGATTGAATGAAGCCATTATCAGAGAGATCTACTCCATTGCCTGCTTTCATTCTACTTCCAAGTTGTGCTAATTCCTCTTCAGTATTAGTTCTTAATCTTTATCCACATAGATTTCATTTTTGCATTCATTTAATTACAGACTTTATAATTATGGAGGCAGCATTAACACTGTGGTTGTTAATTGTTTGGGCCTTAGAACCAGACTACATCAGTTGGAAACCTGTCTCATACTCTCAGTACTGTGTGACCTGGGGCATAACTGGTCATTACCTCCAGACTTCTCTTCTACATAATGGAGATGATCATAACACCTTCCTCATAGAAAAGTTACTAGATTTAAATGAGTTCATGCATGTGATGTTTTTAGATCAGAATTTGGCACACTGTAAGTGCTCAAGAATAGTAGGTCATTAAGACATGGATTAATTGAATCCATGCACAGTTGAATGCACTATTATTATAGTGCATACAAGATTAATGCTTTTCTTTTTGCCTTTGACTTATTTTAAATACTTTTCTAAGGTTTCTAAGCAATCATATTTAACATTTTAATGGCTTATGTATCACAGTTTACCCAATATTTCTCCAACTATTGTATATTCATATTATTACTAGTTTTTAAAAAAATATATTGATACAGCTGTGTGTATCTCTGTTCATTCAGGATCCTCTCCCCCCAGCACCCCACATTCCTCTGAGTTAAGTTTCTAGAGGTTGAAATTTCTGTTTCATAAGGCATGAAAATTTTAATGGATATTGAATCATCTTGCAAAATCCTCATCCAAAAAGTCTGAACCACTTTATAATGTTAACTTCAATCTCTGCCCTCACTTGTGTTGATCTTGCTAGCATTTCCTGCCTTTGTGTGCTCATCATTTCCAAGTCCTGTCTGTGAGAGGACTCCCCATACTGCTGCTGTGGTCTTCCTTTGCAGTTCAATGCCTGACACTCACTTCTTATTCATTTCACATTAGAATAATTCTTCTTAATCATTGTTTTTCTTATGACACTGTTAGAGTTTTTCTTCTGTGGCTTCTACTTCTTTTTGAATAAAGTTAAAAGTTTTTATTAATTAAAATAAACTGCTGGGACCAATTGTCATCTACTAAGCCTACAATTTCTATTTTATTTTATTAGGAGGCTGTGCAGCCTAGTTCCAAGAATGCAGGCTTCGAGTCAGACAGATCCGGTTTGAATCATGATGCTATTATTTACCAAGTTGTATAGCCTCAGGTAAATTCTGTGAACTTCAATTCCTCATTGAGGATAAGAACAACAACACCAAACTCAAATGGTCACTGTAACATACATAAGGCGTGTGAAATCTTGGCTGGCATTACTCAATAATTACTAGTTAATTTACTCTTTCAATCATTACTCTATTCCTACTTTTTCTTTTTTTTCAAGATATTTCCTGCAAATAATATTTTCCCTCTTTTATTTCCAAACCATTGCAAACACTGAGATTCTTTTTCTCTCTTTGCCGAATTTCCATATTTTTTTCTTTTGAAATCATTTTTGCTCATTTCTTTATGTTGGATCTAGTTGCTTCAACAACTACTCTTATTTGGGATTTGAAGAACTCCCAAATGGATGCTTTTGCATACAGAAGTTTTTATTTAATATTAAACTTCAATTGGGATAAAATGCTGAGGAAATCTGTGAATTAATATGAAAATAAAAGTTATCAGTTGGGTGGGGAAACGGGAAAAGAGAGAAGATGTTTATGGAACCATTTTTCTTCCCCAGTAATAAAACCATTTTTGGGGCGCCTGGGTGGCTCAGTCAGTTAAGCGACTGCCTTCGGCTCAGGTCATGATCCTGGAGTCCTGGGATCGAGTCCCGCATCGGGTTCCCTGCTTGGCGGGGAGTCTGCCTCTCCCTCTGACCCTCCCCCCTCTCATGTGCTCTCTCTCTCTCTCATTCTCAGTCTCTCAAAATAAATAAATAAATCTTTAGAAAAAAAAAATAAAACCATTTTTGTTCCTGAATGGCTCAAAGATACCCTCCTGGTGTTGTGCTGGCAGAACTTGGGGTAAAAGAGACATAGCGGCCAATGACTCTTTGGCTAATTATGTTTACAAAGTGCTTTCTCATCTTGCCCTATTTAAAATTTTAATTGTATAAAAACACTTCTCTGACCTTAGGAAATTTACAAGTTGGAAAAATAAACAAAACATATTTTTACAAATCACAGACAAAGATTATGAAATAATGCCACCAGCATGACATGGCATAGACCAGGGTTCTCAAACTCAAGTGGTAAGGGAACTGAAGAGTATATGTAGTCCCTAAGAGTATTAAAATTTAACTTAAATGATGGCAACAACACAATGTTGACTAAACAAAATACATCTGAGTGTCATTCTGTGGGATGCTGCTTTGTGACTCCTTGTACACAAATTGTTATATTTACAGAGCCAACCATGATTCAGGAAGACTTTATGGAGGCATTGGTTCTAGGTTTTAAATGATAAGTGGGATTTGAAGATGGGAGGTTATATCTAGTTAGGTAGGGACAATGTATAGGGAAAGGCAGAGAAAGAGAAAGTACATGATCTTTCCTAAAATCAGCGAGTGCTTTGATTTTTATTTGGGAGGGAATCATGCCCATGACAAAAGCTCCACTGATGAAAAGGATGTGGTGTTTATACTGTGTGCAGTGGTAAGTTATAGAAGGGTCTTCTTCCCTCTCCTGGAGATTAACCTTAACAAAAGTAATGTTTTGGGGCGCCTGGGTGGCTCAGTTGGTTAAGCGACTGCCTTCGGCTCAGGTCATGATCCTGGAGTCCCGGGATCGAGTCCCACATCGGGCTCCCTGCTGAGCGGGGAGTCTGCTTCTCCCTCTGACCCTCCCCCCTCTCATGCTCTCTCTCTCTCTCATTCTGTCTCTCAAATAAATAAATAAATAAAATCTTTAAAAAAAAAAAACAAAAGTAATGTTTTGGGATGGTTGTGCAGGTGGCATGCTGAAATCTGGAGGTAGAAAAGCCTAGAGAAAAGGAGACCAGTTAGAAGATGGTTTCAGTGGTCCAAGTGTGAGGTACTGGGTATCATGGTGGTAAAGAACAGAAAGGGAGGAGCATACACAAAGATTTCATAAAAAGAATTAAATAGGCCTGGGACCAGAATAAAATTTAGAGCCAGGAAAGATGAAGAAATCAAAGTTCATTGACAATTCAAACTTGGGCAGAAAATTAACTAAAATAATGAAACCAAGAGAGCTAGCTTTGGCAGAAATGCTACATGCGATTCTAAATTTTTGAAGTAAGATATTCAAGATATTCAAGATATTCATGTTGCTGGCTGGATGATCTCATTGAGATTGGAGGTGTAGATTTGGAGACCAAATTCAAAAGTTACATGGAAGGAGGAAATAGAAAATAACGAACAAGTGTCAGGGGATATAACTTGTTTTAGTAGTTTGACAGTGAAAGAAAAAGGCAAACTAGGGAGAGAGCTTGAGCAAGCAGGAGAATTAGAAGAAAGTTATTATTTTTCAAGAAAAGGGAGGGAAACTGGAAGGGACCAGGAAAATAGGGGCACCTTTTTCCTATGGGAAGGTAATTGTTGGTTGTCCCCTGCCCAGTACAAATCACATGATCATATTGACTGAAGTCCAAATCCCACATTTCCTTGGATCTGAGAACTAGGTTCCTTTTTTGCTGCTTTGCGGACAAAAAAGAGGGGGAACCCCCTTTTTTCTTGCACGAGGTAAGATCAGAGTCTCGAGTGGGAAAAGAAGCTACCATAAATCCATGAAATTGTGTGTGAATTAAAAACGTTTTAGCAGGAATCTTCTTTTGTGACCTTCAACAGCTGCTTTGGAATTTTGTTAAGTGTTTTATTGGATTTTTTAATGTAATGAGAGCTTTTCATTAAGAGTTTTGAGAATTATAATTGCCAAGACCCAGTCACTGCACAAGTGATTATTATACTCATTCACAGCTGTGGTGGGCATGAGCACTCCTCTTCACTGTCTGGTTCTCCTCTACCTTCCCGCAGATGGGTGGGTGGCTTTTCTCCACCTGCTGCCCTGAGGATGGGTATGCTGTGTGGTTTGCTTTGGCCAAGGAGTGTGAGTGGAAGCAGCGGGTCAGTTGTGGCTCAGCTACCCAGCCTGCTCATCCCTCCCACTGCCAACAGCCACAGACATGCAGGCTGGTATGGAGATGCCTAGCCGCTAAAGCAGGTGAGAACGAAGGCAGCACGTGGAGATGAGCTACCCTGCAGTGTTGTCTATCGTCTGTTGTTGGGGAGAGTAAGAGAGAAACTTTTGTTGGACTTTTTTTTTGAACCACAGCATAATCTAGTTTATCATTGTTAATAAAATGACTGAATTGAAAAAAAAATATTAACAAGAAAGGAGTTGTAGGATGCCTAAAAGGTCTCTCTTCAGTTACCTGAAATTTTTATAATAGTTCAGTGTATGAATCCTTATACTTTGTCAGATGTATAGTTTTATAATCACAATAATCATGTACAAAGGATGGTAATAAGAACTGACATTTAATAAGTTGTGCTGGAGCACCTGGGTGGCTCGTTAGGTTAAGCGTCTTCCTTTGGCTCAGGTCATGATCCTAGGGTCCTGATGGGATGGAGCCCCACTGTCTGTCTGTCGGGCTCCCTGCCCGTTGGGGAGGTTGCTTCTCCCTCTGCCCCTCCCTGCCAGCCCCACCCCCTGCTCATGTGTGCTCTGTCTCTCGCTTTCTCTCTCTCTCAAATAAGTAACATCTTAAAAAAAATAATAATAAGCTTTTGCTGTGTGCCACTGCCTATTCTAAACCCTTGTAAGCTCTGTGCATCTCTGTTTAGCCGTTTTTTGACAATCCTAAGAGGAGACTTCTGTTAGTCATTTACAGATGAGGAAACTAAGGATAGAGAAGATTCTTAACTTGCCCAAGGTGGGTTCAAGGTTGAACCCCAAGTCTCTCTGATTTTAGATTCTGTGTGCTTAGCTGCTGCAAAATGGCCTCTGGCCGTCTTCAGAAAAGGTGAGGTGTACTTTATGCTCTGAATGTCTGAGTGTTGTGGGTCCTGTAGTTCCTCAGTGTAAAGCCTGGCTTTTTCTTGTAGTATAATTATGTGCATCAAACTTTCAACCTTGAGATCCTTTCTGCTACTAATTATACTAATTAGTAAATCATTGAACTGAAAGACAAGATCCAGATTATTTTGAAGAATAGCAGCAGTTTGTGAAGATGAGAACCCTTTATTAGCCTGTAGGTGGGAATCAGGCACTGCTAAGTCAGAGTGGTTTACAGTTGAACCATGAGAAGTCATTTAATGGTTGATTTTATACATACAGGAATGGAAAACAAAAAACAAATACTACGTGTATTGCCCCCCAGAAAGGACAAATACTAGGTATGAGGACTCAGAGATGAATAAGCATAATACCTTAAGGAGCTCACGATCTAGTGATTATGTGACACCAATAATAATAGCAATAACATCTAATATTTTTGACAATTAAAAATGAGCCAGTTTACTAAAACCCAGCAAATTGTGCGTTTAAAAAATATGTTCTTGGAATTTCACATACATTTCCCACTTAATGTTCAAATTAAGCTTATGTAATTGTTTTCCACATTATAAAATACATAAAATACCTGAGCTTCAGAGAGGTCAGTTAAATTACCTGAGATCACACTGTAGATGGTGGATGATGCCCAGTTTTGTTAGACATCAAGGCCTATGCCTTTCTTTTCTTCACTAGTATTTCTAAAAATGTGTTAGGTCTATATTAGTGGCACATTACCAATTTTAATGCAGTATATAAATATTTTAAGAGTTATGGTTTGTATAGTTTCTACTTACTGGAAGTGATACTGATTTTCCACTTACAATAGTAATATGTAGTTTTATTTTAACATACATATTTCTAAAAAAATAAAATACATATTTCTAGGTGGAAAAATTAAATTGATTTATTTTATTTTTTTTAATGATTTTATTTATTTATTTGACAGAGAGAGAGAGTACAAGCAGGGGGAGCAGCAAGGGAGAGGGAGAAGCAGGCTCCCCACTGAGCAGGGAGCCCCCTGCGGGGCTTGATCCCAGGACCCCAGGACCATGACCTGAGCCCAAAGCAGACACTTAACTGACTGAGCCACCCAGGCACCCTTGAATTGATTTAAATAAAAATAGTATTTGGGTATGCAAAAATTGTGAACAGGGCAGTCAGGTGCTTAAGTGTGGAAAGTAGTGTTCTGGGCCACACTGTACCATAGCTACCAAAAGGCTGAGGGCTGGGACTAGGCCATACTGTTATAACAAACAACTCCTAAATCCAGGAGTTGAAAAAAAATGGTTCATTTATTTATAGCTTACATTATATATCTAACATGACTGGTAGCGGCAGAGGTGGGGCTGGAGGTGTTTCTGTTCCATACAGTCACTCAGGAAACTAGACTGACAGAGATCCCACTATCACACATCTGGAGGCTGGAGGATTAAGGGGATCCAGATCCATGAAAGGTTAAAGAGTTTGGACCTTATCCTGAGGGCAAGAGGGATTAGTGCTTTTAATGCCTTTTGTTCTATTCATTGCAAGCAAGATAGTGTCATGGCCTAAGAAGATAATACAATATGTTGCCTTAGGACCCATCACTAAGATTTTTGTGATTCAAACCTAATATATGAAAATCCAGGCTTATACTGCAAATAAACATGGGGATTGTTCAAATTGCAAAAGGGTTCTTTGCTTAAATAAAGAATTAATTGTAGGGTGCTCTTTAAGTGTAAATATTCCTTAGTATGTACTGTTTGAAATATTGAAATGAATATTTATTTACTTCTATGTAAACTCAGCTTTTTAGAAGCTCTTCTGTAGTGGGGACTTTCACCTGTTTCACAATGAAGGTAACAGTGTAGCTTTAAAATGTGAATGTTGTTCCCATTTAACATTAATAACAAAATGGATTTTCTTTTCCCCATGTGAATGCAAAGAAAGCAAGTGTAATTTAGATTCTAAGTATTGTAACAAATACAAATTTGATAGGCAGGGACATTTCTTTGGTGATTATTTGAGCTGCCAAACTCTTGGTTTATGTTTCTATAATAGCCCTTACCATGTTTTATTACCTGCTTACATGGCTGTCTTCGTCACTAGCTTCTTGATGGCAGGAGTCATTAACTTTTGCCTTTCTAGCACCTGACACAGATCCTAGCTCTTAGTAGGTGCTCAAAAAGTATTTGCTGAGTGATTAAATAAACACCTTGCATTTCAAACCAAGTTCCGATGAGGAACACTTTCCCAGCACGTTTCACCTTTGCCAACCATGGCTTTCTTTTTAATTCATCAGTCCTTACCTCTCTTGGGATTGCACCTTTGCTAGAGAGAACAACTAAATCTTTAAGGAATCCAAGACAAATAAGAAATGCACTTCAAGAGAGGTACTGCATCCTTAAATTGTTGATTCCTGTGACTGAGTGAGAAAAATGAGTGTATCTGTGTAGTCAAGAAATAAATTCTAGGCAACCTTAGCATAGTTGTCTAGTTTTGAAACATTAAGGCCAATTTATCAGCCATTACACTCTAGTTAAGTACTAATCAAGTTTATGTTTCCCCTCCAAGCTAAGTAATAGCGAGGAACTCTGATTGCAGGGGAACACTAAAGCCATCTATTACACAGCCTTGAAATGCTTGTGACTTTAATTTCTACAAAGAGCATATGCTTATTGCGTTTAAATGTCAGTTTCACAAAAGCCATACATCTCAAGTGGGACAATCAAATAATTGGAAAATAATTTGCAAAAAATTGAGTTCTTGCTTTATCACCTCCCACTTCGCATGCATTTTTTTTCCTTTTAGGTAAATTTCTGTTCTGTCTTTTTATGTCCTGAAGTGCATGCATGGATGCAGCTTCCAAAGTCTCTACCACTTGCTCTGTTGAGAGCTCTGGTTCCCCAATGATCTCCATTCCCTCTATTCAAGCTTAAGCATCGTTTGTTATCCCTGAAATTTATGTGACAAGCCAGAATTGTGGCCATGTATGCATTTGCTTCTGAGAGTGCAAAACTTTCAAAGCAAATAGGTGGAAAGCAGATGCACTCAGGGCTCAGATTAGCACTGGAGCTCAGTAATAAGGGACCTGCCAGTAATTAAACCACCTCAGAATAATGAAATGATTGTACACAATATGGAGGAAGCCCCATCATTAGATTGCCTACCATAGCCAAAGGAAAGGAGGACCTGGGCTTTGAGAGAAGCAGTGACGTGCAGACATTTTCTTTTGAGACTTCTAATAAATGATATTGTTCAGAAGCATTAAATCAGGACATCTTTGTTTAGATGAATCACAACATTGGGGCCACAATTTATACTTTGTATACTTTCTCCATGTTTTAGAGCATCTAGTTCTAGGGATGAATTTTTTGGAGTTCTCTGTTAATCAGAAAGGCTCTATGTAAACCAGAAGGAATTTCCTGGGGTGGAGGTAGGGATGGGGACCAGCCATTGTCTGAGCCTCAGCTCATGTGATTGTAGTTCTAGTTCAGAAAGCAACACTTAAAGCTATTTAGATGGAAGGGAGTGAATAGGGATGAAGAGACCAATTAACCAATTTTTCTTGGCCTTTCCTCACACATAGACACATTCTGTACAACACCCCAGTTTTGATGTATTATTTTAATTAATCCCAGTCTTTTGATTCCTGCAGAAAGAAGGTTAGCAAATGTAACAATGCTCGGGAGTTTCTTTATCGTAAAAGACACATAATTTCAAGCATTTAATAAGGTAGATTTATTCTGGGTAGTTTAGCTTGCACATTCACTCAAACAGCCCTCCCCAAAGACAACATTAAAAATGTGATTAGTTAGCTGCCATCAATAACACAAAATAGGAAAATGCTCTCTGAAGGGACAGCTTTGTGGAGGGCACTGCACAGTGTGTAGTAAAAATATATGGCCTAATAAGTTTACATTTGCAGGCTCATTTGTTAAAACTCTTGAATTTCTAATTTGTGTCGGAAAGATAAATGGATGGAGCCACAGTAAAGTGTGAGATTAATACTGATGGATGGGGATTCAGTTTTTTGCTAGCCTCTTAGTTCCACACAACCCAGTAGGCAGTTTATAGGAAAGCCAAATGTAAATAAAAAGAAGGACATTATTTACTCTGGTGAGACCACTTGCCAGTTATTTTGTTCCTTTCAACCCTACAGTTAAGGAAATTTCTGTAATTTAATTATTATACTTCAGTAATCAAAAGGCCTACAATTTATAATTTGATGTTTTTAAGATTGGTCCCCAGAAGCTCTATTATGTAAAGGACAGTTAGGGATTGTCTTTCTTATTGTATTTCAATAAAATATTTCCTCAGTCAGACTGTCCCTAAAAAAAAAAATACAACATCCAAAGACATGGGTTCTGAGGAAAGGTAGAAAAATAGGGGCTTTTTCATAGTCAAGGATTTAGGAAAACAAAATGAGATTCTGTAGCAAAGGAAGATGGTAGTAGAAAGTAAATTTAATGCCTCCCTTTGCCATTTTAAAGCCCCCCTTCCAGGGCACAACACTCAAGGCTTTAAGTAGCCTCCCGGCATGGAGTGTCCTAATGCCTCTGTGTCAGGGATGACCATTGGGGCACATAGGGCAGCAACGCTTGGCGGCAGAGAGAGGGACTCAATACTCAAAACACTTAGTTTGACAAAAACCTCTCTCAAATCAAAAGATGAATGCTCAACACATTTGTAAACTCGGCTCTTTTGACTAAAGCTGGACATATATCTACTTATGAAACTTGTTCTAAATTTTGTGCCAGTCTATGAAAATGTCTACTTGGAGGGGTGGAAATCAGCAAGTCTGCCCCCTTCTTCCCATTCCTCTTCTCTTTCTCTCCCTCCCTCCTTCTGTTCTCCGTCTCTCACCCTCCCTCTCAACCCCTTCTCTCTACCAGGACTTTATCACACACCTGAATCTCCTGGAGAAAATCTTCAATCTTCCCTGAATTTCTCACTGATTCCACTTGTCTCAGCAAGCCCCAAGAATTAGTGTGAAAGAGCTTTGGCCAAGGGAGCAGAAAAATCTGGAAGGTGGCTCTGGCTGTATGGCTTAAAAGCTGTGTGATGGGCAAGTCACTTAGCTTCTCAGAGACACATTTTCCTCATCTCTAGAATAGGGTCAATATTTATTGTAAGAGCTATGTATGTTGTATGTACGGGATAAACATAACTGCTTTGGAAAGTAGTTTAATTCTCTATAATAAAGCTGGAAAATAATCTTAAAAATATCAAAAATCATAAAGGAAAAAATTTTAAAAACCAATGTTTGGATTGAGTGGCCATGTCTGTAGGTGTTGAAGGTACCCATAGAGCACCACCATCAACATGATGCCTGGGGTCAGTGTTACAGGTGTCGGCTGACTCAGAAGGGCTGCATAGGGGGTTCTAGTGCGGGGCAGGAGGTAGGCCTCTGCTCCCACTACTTCTCTGCCATGTAAGAAGCCCAGACTATAACTGTGGTGTGCTTTGGCCTCAGGCCAGTGGCCTCCAGGCCTGGACTGGCCTCTCCTGAGCTCCAGTAGCAATTTTAAGCCTGGGGCTCCCTGGAGAAGTTTCTGAATAAACTACATCTGTCCATCTGGCACTGTGCAGCTTGGTTCTTCAAAGAACCATCTCTAACTGGCAGTTCAGCGAAGGCTAAATCTAGTGCTGATTTGGTTTTCTGTTCTCTGGTTAGATCAGTCCTGGGAATGTGGCCTTGTCTGGAGATCTGCTGCTCTTCTAATCTGCTTAGAAATTAGCAGGTGGTACTTTCAAGTCAAGCAATTACTATGCTTTTAAAAGGGCTCTCCTTGGGGTGCCTGAGTGGCTCAGTCGGTTAAGCATCTGCCTTCGGCTCGGGTCATGATCCCAGGGTCCTGGGATCAAGCCCAGCATCAGGCTCCCTGCCCAGCAGGAAGCCTGCTTCTCCCTCTCCCACTCCCCCTGCTTGTGTTCCCTCTCTCGCTGTGTCTCTCTCTGTCAAATAAATAAATAAAATCTTAAAAAAAAAAAAATAAAAAATGCTCTCCTTTCATAGGAATGCAAGAAAATGGTCTTCACTTAAGTTGAAGAGGTGACTCAGAGTCAGGTGTTTGGCTTCTGCGGTGGAGTGTGAAGGAATGGAGGCATTGTCAGGACATATAACCACACACTGGATTTGGTGAAAGGGCAAAAAATCCAAATATATTGAATTTTTTTTAAGGGGAGACATCAGTCCTAAAAAACTAAGCAATATGTAGAATGAAGATGAGAGGCTTCTGAAAGTTTTCTTTGGTGAATATTATTTGTAGGAGACTCAAAGCTGCAGATTACTTTAGGAAATTCTAGGAGTAGATTTAGCATGCACTTAAGGCCCCCTTGCTTAGGGCAAAATTAGAAGGGGTATAAAATACAGAGGAGATGTATTCTCTCCTTTTATAGGCACTTGATCTAAGGCACTATGGGAATCTATGCTGGTGAGTGAATCTTCCTTTCAACTCTAAAATGGAGATAAGAGCCTTTTCAGGGTCTTATCTGAGGTGAATTTGTGGTAAAACATGAAGAAGCAGATTAATTTTGAAACTTATAGGACTATATTCTCTTACTTAAAAATTCTGAATGGTTCCTTATTACTTACAAGAGAAAAATCCAAGGCTCTTAGCTTAGCATACTAGACACTTTGTAATTTACTCCTAAAACTTGTCTTTTCAACCTTTTCTCTTACATTTGCTACCAGTGCATTCTGGTCTCAGCTACAGGGAAACCACTTACAGTTTCTGAAAACACTGTGCTTGCAGGGCATGCCTTTGTATTCAGATGCTGTCCTTTGGACTGGAATGTTGCTCTTAGCTTCTGCTGATGCTGTTCCTCCCCTAAACTTCAAGGCCAAGCTTAAATGCTGCCTCAGATGGAGCCAGTGAGCACCTTCCTTCCCTTGGCTCCTCCTTCATGCTTTCTTCCATCACTCAACCATTATCTGCAGTGATCCCTTTGGCTATTGTTTCTGTGCATAAACTGTGACCCTTTCAAAGAGGGAAGCCTGTGCTATTGTTTTTGGACCTAGTGTAAGGACAAAGGCACAAGGAATCTGAAGGAAAGACATTGTTCCCAATTAGTGCCTTGGTGTTTTTGTGACTGGGATCGAGACAAGATGGCCACTGCCAGAACTCAGTCACTTGAGTGTCATGGCTAAACACATTTACCAATACTTTTTAAAGTGTGTGTGTTTGGGGTAGGTTGGGTGGGAGGTTGGCTAAGCCAGAAAGCAAAGGCAAATTTAAATGCTTGGGATGAGCGCTTGGCATGGAAATCTGGTATAACATTTCCCATCATTATTCAGAAAGGCTTATATATTTTTGAGGAACTTTTAGACTCATTAATGAGCATGTTTGTGGCCTTTTGCTCTTTAATGTGATAAAAAGGAATGTAATTCTTCAGGTGACAGATCTCACTCTGTTATTAGGTCATAAGAGACTATATAATGTTAATTTCCATAAAGCACAATGTAAATGAATGTTCTTTATTTGAAGGCCACAGACTTTCACATCTGAAATTCCATTCAGTCAGACAATAAAGAGTTCTAGTTCCAATGTCAGTAATCAATAACTCGAATCCCCCATAATCAAGCAAGCTGTCAGTCCCTTGTTTAATCAGAATTTTAGGAAGGATTAGTTCGGTAATGAATCCTTGTAAATTTGCTTTCAGTCTTCTCCATGTTGATGACATCCTTGCATATGTATATCCACATTTGCCTCTCAGTGGGAATGCATATTTGACATTTCAAAGACTACAAAATATGATCTGGAAAATAAACACTGCTGTAGTAATTTTGATGGTTGATCATCTATTTAATGTAGTGTCAGTTAACTTTGAGACTGTATATTAGGCTGGCTTGATTTATTATCAATTTTCAATGCTATTTAGCATTCTAAACAAAAAACAAAAACCCCAGAAGATCTAGGAAGGATGAAGGGCAAAGATGGACTTTTTTCTTTGTGGGAAGAATGGGCAGGTGTTTTCTAGATCTGAAAGTAGGTTATTTTGATAAGTGTAAGACACAAAAGGCATTTTATATTTTCAAATTTAAGGAAATGATATTCCAGACAAGGGCAAAGATGGACTTTTTTCTTTGTGGGAAGAATGGGCAGGTGTTTTCTAGATCTGAAAGTAGGTTATTTTGATAAGTGTAAGACACGAAAGGCATTTTATATTTTCAAATTTAAGGAAATGATATTCCAGACAGTGGACCTATTGCTTTATTCTTTATTTTGTTCCCCACCCTGCCCCCTTTGAAGAGAACAAAGACCTCTCTTTTTGGTTGTATTGATTCATAAAAAATAACCTCCTATGGAATTCTATAAATAGGTGTTGTTGAGTTTTGTGCTTATGACATTATTGCTTTTGTGAAACTGTTTAGGATTTTTGTTTTTTTGTTTTGTTTTGTTTTTTAGCTGAGTGATTAAATGTCAAATAGACCCAGTTTTAGAATTGAGGTTGCAGTTGTATTTCAGATCCTGATTATGTGAAAAACTTAACTTGGAATGTAGAAACTTTCACGTCTACCTAATTCTATCTTTTGAAAATACAGATATGAATTTAAGTATCTCACATAGGACATCAATCTAAAAAGAGCAGATAATTCCCATTCCATCTCAACAAACATTTGATGTATGCCTACTGAGATCACCATTATGATGACTGCCCCCTTGCCCTGTGTTGTTCATTATAAAGGTATGTGTTTATGGGCATTTAGAACTTAAGAAAAAGAAAGGAGAAAGGAATGGAATGGTTGGAAAGGAATATTAATTTCAAAAAATTATTTTCTATTTTTGTCAAAAGAACACACACAATTTAAAATGTCAAGGCTTTTAATGAAGGCTTACAACAAATATGAGAGGTCTCTACTGTGTTCTTTTTTACTCCTCAGTCCTGCTCCCCAGATACCGCTTCCTTGAAGTCTTTTAATTGTTTTTTATGGTTTTTATTTCTGTGTTTCTAGATAATATGCTTATATTTCTATTCAAATTGGTTTAATAAACTTTAAATTGATTTATCAATTTTGGAAACATCTATTGACTTGCTATTGTGGTAGGTGAAGATATATTTTTCTTCACTCTCCCCTCTCTCCATACCAATAGAGTTATATTACCCTCTTTCAGTATAGTTATGTCATAATTTTTCATTTAAAAACTTTAGTGTTTACATTGTTCTGACTTTTTTTTTTTTTTTTTTTTACTGCTGGGCCAAATAATGTACTATGGCTAGATTTCTTTTCCAATTAAAGTTATTTTCCTGGTACTAATAATTGTCAATTTTTCTCTTGCTAATTTTTCTGTGTTATTTTCATGAATTTTTCCTAATCCACCCTTTAAAGCGATCACATGTATCTGATGATCTAGCAAGTCTTTTTTTCCCTGGCCTCCCCTCTGACACCCTTCCTGCCGCCCTTCATCTATTGACTTCAGTCTGGGAATTCTCTCACCTGATGTAATGTCATCATTCCTGGGTCCTCCCTTTGTTGTCTGCCTAAGTTATCTTTTATTCTCCTGTGTTTGATCCTCTGATTCCTGGACCCCATGTCTTCTTTCCTGATTTACTCTCTCTCATTTTAGTGGAGGGTATATAAGTAATTTATGGGAAAGGGTACATGGGAAATAAATGATTTGGGAAGTTGTATGGCTGAATATATTTTTATCCTACTCTCACTCTTGTTTGATAATTTGAGTGTGTATAGCATATGGGGTTGGAAATAATCATGCCTTAGAATTTTAGAGCTATTCCTCCAGTTCTTATAGTTTCTAACTTTGCTATTGAGAAGCCTAATGCATTTTGATGTTTGTTTATTTGTATATAAGTGGTCTTCTTTCTGGAAACTTTTAGAATCTTCTGGTTTCATAGGTGTTTTGGAATTTAATGACATGAGGGTCTTTTTCATTTATCGTGCTAGATTTTTGTTGACCCTTCCCATGTGAAGTTTCCTGTTTCTTTAGTCCTGAGAAATGTCCTTTAATTATTTCTTTGATAATTTCCTTTTCTTCATTGTCTTTGTTTTCTCTCTTCAGAACTTCATTATTTGGTTGTGGGGCCTCCTAGCCTAATCTCTCAATTTTAAAAAAATTTTATTTCTTCTGTCCCATTATCCACCACCTTGATTTTTGTCTTAGGTTTTTGAATGTGACTTCAACTTTGTCTTCCAGTCCTTCTATTGAGGTCTTTTTAGACACAGTTTTATTATTATTATTATTACTATTATTTTTATTTTATTGAAATATAGTTGACACATGATATATTAGTTTCAGGTGTACAACATAGTGATTTTACAACTCTATACATTATGCTATGCTCACCACAAGTGTAGCTACCATCCACCACTCTACATCACTATTACGTTGACTATTCCCATTGACTATAGTCCTTATGCTGTACCTTTTGTCCCCCTGACTTATTCATTCCATAACTGGGACCCTGTACCTCCCACTCCCCTTCACCCATTTGCTCATCCCCCAATCCCTTCCCCCGCCCTTGGCAACCATCAGTTTGTTCTCATTCTCTGTAGATGCTCTCAGTTTTTACCTACTAGGGTACTTTCAGGTTCTCTGAGTGCCTTCTCCTTATCTTTATAAAAATAGCATCTTTTTTTGTTTTATAGGTGCAACCTTCTCTTTTCATTCCTCTAAGGATATTTGTCTTCCTCCCTCCCTTCCTTCCCTTATTTCATTATTCTTCTTTTCCCAGTAAGGTCTTTGTTCCTCCAACTTTCCTTCCATTTCTTTTTTTCTTTCTTTCTTCTTTTGGTATTCTAGATTTAATTTTGGAGGGCTTTCTCAAATTATGATGATATGTGTTTTTATTGGCGTTCAATTAGCTGACCCCTTTAATTGAAAGTTCTGAGTATGAGTGGGGCTTATCAAATAGTGAGGTTTTTCAAGAGTGACTTTGTGGCTAGCCTATTAATTTTTTAGGAGTGGTGTTAAACATCAGCATCTATGGGTCTTTTCTCTGGGGAATTTGATTTTCTTGGGAAAACATTCTTGATTTTCTTTTTTGGGGTAAAAAGTGTGGAATACAAACTTTGTTACCAGAAATCTGAAACCGAGGGGTTAAGGGCTGGTGTCTGTTTTCAGTCCGACATCCATGGTGCCTGTAGCCTCTCTGATTCAATTTCCCCAGATACCAGATTCTCCAATAAACTCCCTTGAGGGGTTGGGGAAGGATGGTCATTTGGCATCACATAGTAGAGATGGGTTATTTGGACATTTCATCCATTGCACCTTTTTTCATCCCCATGTCTAGCCTCCAGTTGATACATACTTGATATCTCTAATTATTGAGACTTTCTGGGGCTCTGTGACTGGTGCAACTTGCTTCTTGTTGAAGGATGTGCAGATTTCAGCTCCTAAAAGTGAGATAGGGCACCTAAAGGCTTTTCATTTTCTGTTCTCTTTTTCCTTGTAGGTTTATGATTTTCTTTTTATTCTTTATTGTTTTTAGTGTGGTCTTCGGAGGAAGTGGAGATAAAATACGTATGTTTAACTGACATGTTTGTTTATTTACTTTTTTTTAAAACTGATATGTTTAGGGGCACCTTGGTGGCTCAGTCGTTGAGCATCTGCCTTTGGCTCAGGTCATGACCCGAGGGTCCTGGAATCGAGCCCTGCATCGGGCTCCCTGCTCTGCAGAAAGCCTGCTTCTCCCTCTTCCACACCCCCCTGCTTGTGTTCCCTCTCTCGCTGTGTCTCTGTCAAATGAATAAATAAAATCTTTAAAAAAAAAAAAAACTGACATGTTTAAAGAGAAGTCCAAACATTTAACTTAATAGTAGTTCTACTTGTACTCTGTAGGATACTTTATAGGTATCTATCATCACAGCAAGCTTCCAAAGGAGATATTAGCATCTTTACTTTGTAAATGAGTAATCTGATTTTCGGAAGAAATAGGGAATTGGTTCAACTTCATCTGATGGGTGAGTTACTGAGATTGGATTTGAACTCTGTGCATCTGACTCCCAAGCCTCATCATTCTCTGTGGTATCATAGTCTCTCTTTTTCATGGGAAAAATATTATGTTAAGTCTTCATTTTACCACATCTATAGGGCCCAACAATGTTCCAGTGTTTTTACAATTTTGCTTGCAGGAAGCAGAGCTAAGACTTTGTCCTTGGACAGACAACCTCTTGAGCACTAGGACATCCCTGCTTCTTGTTCTTGTGCTCAGGTAGCCTTCCTGTACCTCACTCACCTCCTCTATGGGGCTCTCCCTTTGGTGAATCACAGTCTCTGTGTCACTCCCAGTCTCGGATCACCTCTGTACCCAAGTGTTACTCTGGTCCTGGCTCCTACTTCCCCAGATGATGATTTTACACTCACTCTGCTCTCCTCCAGCTTTAACTCTCTCTTTCCCCTACTTGTGCTCAACTAATGACCTTGTTTTTTTTTTTAAATCATTGAGAAAATGGAAGCTATCAGAAAAGAACTTCCACATCTTCCTTCTATCAAATCTACTAACCTGTGTCCAAATCAAGCACCTTCTATTCTCTCTTATAGCACTGACTGAACAGTCCTTTCTCCTAATTTAGGCCAACTCCATCTTGAGGCACTGAATCCCTGACTTTTAGCCTACCTGAAGACTCTTGCATCATCATTTTTTCCTTCTTTATTGGATCACTTCTATAAACATACATCATGGTATAATATTCTCCATAAAAAAAAAAATCCTGCCTTCTGATCCCTCATCTAGCTACACTTCCATCTCTCTCCTCCATCTTACAGAGAAGTTCCTTGAGTTGCCTATATTTGTTTTCTTCCCTTTTCTTTTTATATTATTTCCTGAATCTTTTCAAATCAGGCTTTTGCACTTAGCACCCCATTGAAACTGCTTCCATCAAGAACACCAAGAACTACCCCCCTGCCAAGTCCGCTGGATGATTCTTAGTGCTTATTTACTAGATCGGCAAAATTTCACTCTATTGGTTTCTGCCTTCTCTTGAAAATACTGTCTGCATTTGGCTCACCCTTGTGGATTTTCTTCATTTCTCCTCCTGACTCCACAAACTGTACTGCTCCAGAGCTCAGTCTCTAGCCCTGTTTTCCTTTCTTTGAATTTTCATTTCCTAGATGATACATCCATTTCTGAGGCTTTAATATCATCTATATACTGATGATGCTAACATTAGTTTCTCCATCTTGAACTTTCCTCTCAACCTCAGACTTGCATTTTCAACTACCTGCTCAACAGCTTGACTGTTGTTTAACAGACTTCTGAAATTTAACGTGGCCAATAAAACTCTTGATTTTTCCCCTTCACGGCCATTCTTCCATCACTGTCCCTCATTTTTTCTTTTTACTTTTTTGTTTTTAAAATTTAATTTTTAATTTTGTGTTCCTCATTTCTGTAAATGATTCCTCTTGCACTCAGTATTTCTCAGTCACCAAATCTCAAAGTCATCTTTGATGTATCTCTTTTTCTCACCCTCCGCATCCAATCTGTTAGCAAATCCCATTGACTCTACCTTCAAAGTAGATTCCACATATAATCCCTTCTTCTTGCATTCATCACTAGCACTCTAATTCAGGTTGTCCTAATTTTTTGCCTTGTCTAAGATGATAGTATACTAACTAGTCACCTTGCTTCCGTAGTTGTCTTAGTGCAGTTTGTTCTTTATATGGTAGCCAGAATGCTATTTTAATAGTATAAATGAGATAATGATGTACTCTGCTTAAAAGTTTCCTGTCCTTCTGTTTCTTCACAGCACTCACCTCTACAGGACATTATATAACTATTTGGTGATTTGACTATTTACTTTCTTTACTGCCAAAAGGAAACTTTAATGCTGGACTGTAAGGACTGTTGTTGGTCTTGTTTACCTCTGTCTTAGTCCATTTGCGTGGCTAAAACAACAATACCATAGACTGGGTGGCTTTAAACAAGAGAAATTTATTTCTCACCGTTCTTGAGGCTGGGAAGCCTAGCAGATTGAGTGTCTGGTGAGGTTTTGTTTTCTGTCATCGATGGCTGTTTTCTTGCTGTGTCCTCACATGGGGGAAGGGGCGAGGGAGATTTCTGAGGTCTTTTTTATAAGGGCACTAATCCTACTCACGAGGGCTCTGTCCCAATGAACTAATCTCTCCTCGAAGGCCCCACCCCTAATGCCATCATACTGGTGATTAGGTTTTAATATATGAATTTTGAGGGGACACAAATATCCAGTCTATAGCAACTTCCATATTGCCGATGTCTAGAAGAGTGCTGGGTACTTAGAAGGTGCTAGTAAACCATTTAATGAATGAATGAATAAATGATCTTGGAAGCAGCCCACTCCTGGGATACTGTAATTGTTTCTTCAAATACCACTGCTTACTTCATCCTCCTGCCTCATCCTAAATAGCCACTCTCCCATGAATCCCTTAAATATATAAAAATTTACTGTTATGCAATTTGTTCTATTACCCTATGCAATTTATTTAAATATTAGTTTAGAGTGCTGGATAATGGAATAAAGTATATGATAAATAGATGATTAAATGACTTAAAATATGGCTAGCATGGATTTTCCTATAAAACAGTCTTTATGAACAAAACTCTATTATGATGGCTTTGGGGGGAATAAATTTGAGTTAAATTATTTCATCATACAGAAAATATTCTTTAAACCTCAGCTGTCTGTTTTGTGCCTTAACTGTGAGTGAATGTGTGTGAGTGCATATGTGGGTGCATATGTTTTAGAAGCTGGGAGAGTTGCACGGTGGAAGACACAGTCTCTGCCCAGCCCATTCAGCACATTTAATCTCTAAATATTATGATAAAGAATAGCATTTTATTAACTAATGGCTTTCACTTAAAACAGAGAACATGGTCATTGTTAGAACATAATCAAAGATTAACACAAAATATTATTCATGACCCAGTTGAGTTAGGCCCAAAGTTTGTTTGCTACTTCTATGCGACACTTTTTTTCTTTTTCTTGGAACTGCTTGTGCAATGGGTTTTTGCACATATTTACAACAAAATGACAAGTCCTTCACAGACAAGATTGTATCAGTTTAACTTAAGAGCATATGGCAATTTACATATAAACTGCTTTATGTTTGGAATAATAAAAATGTCAGGACAAATAGGGAATGTTAAACATGGTGATATTTTTATACCATGTAAATTTATTGCCCCATTTAGAAATTAAATTTATAAAGGGATGTGATTGATACTGTGCAGTGTAGTTGCCAAAGAGACTATACAGCACTACTGGAATTGTACATTCACTTTCAGGCTGAGTGCTGTTTTATTGGTAAATAATTTGACTGCTGCCGTGCTTCCTTTCATCTTGTAATCCCATGTTAAGCCTACCTAGAAAACATAAAGAATATCTGGGTATACTGACTTATGTGTAAACAAGTTTCCTTGGCAGTCTTCCTCATAGAAATGGGAGTAAGATATTGGTCTGTTTCCTCATTCTAGTTGCTTCCTTCTGTGGAGTTTATTATGGTCTGGGACTTCTAAGGTCCTGAAAGAGCGCTGGTTTTCAGATCACTTTCCCAGGTTATACAAAAGTGCAAGGTCCTTAGTGAGCAGAACCTGAAGAGACTTACACTGGCCTCTTCAAATGGAATAAAATAGACTAGGCAAGGAAAGAAACATGGGAAGGAGACATGTCTGAACAAAGGATGTGCCAGCAGACAGTAGATCTTGTATGATTTACTCAAGGCTCTGTTTTTATTCCTTCTAAATTTTGAAGGAAATGAAAGATATGTGTGAACACCTGTGAGTATATATAAAAACAAATGTGTGCATAAAATTTCGTATCTAAACTGTCTGAAATAACTCAGGCCTGTCAGCTCGATTCCCTTGAAAAAAGAAGTGGTGGAGAGAAATTCTTTAAAGTAGTTATAGACTCTTTTGGGATCAGAGAATGAATTTTGACTTGTGTTTAGAGACCACATTAATATGAACAGTACAGAGATCTAGATAACATATCCCAGCCATAAAAAAAAAAAAAAAACAACAAAAAAAAAACCAGATAAAACCAGAGAAATGGAAATTTTACATCAACTCAAAACTTGGACAGGGGTCAACAGGGAGTTGTTCTGCGGTGCTTTTCAAGCACAGAGGTGTCTGCTGCTCTTTCTTGATGAAATGCTGGGATGGGAAATCGTGGGCATTTCGTGCCTTTGGAGCAGACAGATAGGTGTCTAGTCCTACTGGCACTAATTATAAATAATACTCTCCCAGAGTGGTTCAGTACTTAAGTCTTGGCAATTACTCACATGTGTGTTGTCCCTCGTAGCCCAACTATGGGGATTTCAGAGTCTGCACCTCATTGCTGGGAGATGATTCAGGAGGGATTCAATAGTGAATTTCTTCCAGCAGCCCTTACTCCTGTTTACAGCCTTTTTACCAAAATGGGGTAAAAGAGGTAACAAGGGGGACAGGCCAGTCTAAACCCAAAGCCCTTCCTGATTCTGATTTAAGTGTTTTCTAAAACCTTCTTTAAGGAAGCATTCAGGGCTTATCTGAACATGCCTCGATTCAGTAGGGTATTGTCATATAGCACATTGTATGTAGCAGTAGTAGTAGCAGTAAAAACAGCTAGTCTTCATCTGTCCAATAATTATACAAGGTAGGTGTTGTTACCGTTTGAAAGAAGAGAAAAGAAACTTGACGCTGAAAGACGTTGAATAGTCTGTCCATGATGCATACTACAGGTAGAAATAAATTGATAAGTAAATGGAATAATTCCAATAGCAAGTCCACTGTTGTTAGCCTGTAAGAAATATTTTGCTTTTGCCCAGCATTAAAATCATCTTTAGAAATCATAGAGATAATTTATCACCCCCAAGCATTCTGCCAATGCTAAATAACACTCTTTCATAATAAAATAACACTTTAAAATTAGAGGTACCCTTTCAAAATAGAGGTTTATCTGTATTACCCATTTAATTCTTACAAGAGTCTTGCGAGATAAATAAACATTATTGTCCCTATTTTATAAAGCTATGGAGGTTCATGACTTGCCAACATCTGTCCACTACCAGTAATTTTTGAATTGTAAGAAGTCAGGATCTTCTAATTTAAATTTCTTCCCTCCTCCTCTTCTTTTTCACTGGCACAATCAATGGGTTGCTTGATCTCACATTAGGTATATAGCTGGGAGGTTGTAAGAAGTGCATTTTATGGCTGCCCTTCAAAACAAACAAACAATGGAAAGCATTTATCCATTGTTGCTTCTATCTGCTCTCCCTAAAGTGTCTAGGTTATGCCTGCATATGTGGCACCCCCAGAAGCTAAAGGGCAGGAAGTGTGAAGCATATGCCACAGGGCTGAGGCAAGGTGCTATTGGGTTGCAACCTATGTGAAGCTCTTGGAGTCCACCTAGAAATGGTTACTGCAGGAGGAGCTGAAATAAGAGGCAGGTAGTGCAAGAAGCTCTGAAGCAATACACAAGATCAGTGCAATACAAAGTAACAAACAAACAAAAACGAACAAATTAAATAAATCCACCCCAGAGTCAAGAAACATTAAAAATGGGATCAATAAAAATAAAAAAGATAACAAGTCCAAGTATATCAATAATATAATAAAGAAAAATAGATTAAACATACTAGTTAAAGGCTGGGAGGATCAGATTAAATTAAAAATATTCTAGTTTACATCTAAAGTATAAAAGCATAGAATGACTTAACGGATGGAAAAAAATATACCAAGCAAATGTTAATCTAAACAAAAGTGACACAGATACATTATCAGATAAAATAGGCTTTAAGTCAGGAAGTATTATATATAGAGAGTTACTAAATAATGGTAAAATACTGAAATTACCAGGAAGATTAGCAACTCTAAACTCATATGCTTCTAACAAAGTATCTTAAACCTATAAAGCAAAAATTGATAGAACCAGAGGAAAACAGACTTCTAGTAATAGTAAAAAATTTATTATACTGTCTCATTGTCATATTCGACAAAACATATTTAATAAAGACATAGAAATTTGAACAACACAGTAAAGAGTTTGATCTAATAGAAACTGTACCAAATGCTTTGAGAATATACATTCTAATAGAAACTGTACCAAATGCTTTGAGAATGGAACACTTAGCAAAAAATGATCATGAACTGGATTAAAAAGCAAGTCTCCACAAATTTCAAAGAATCAGTATTCTGACCTATAACCTACATCTCTCAGATATTCAGAAATGCTGGATCCTTCTGGTAAGCTCTTGAGCAACAACAACTGTGTGGGTTAACTCCACGTGAAGAGACTCTGGTAGTGGCCAGATGTATCTACAGTTTGGGGCTGGTGGTTTTGGGAAAGGGGATGAATAGGCTTTGTTGCAGGTTGAATTATGAGGTGACAAACTACTTCCAGTGATGCCTAAATATAAAGATATGCACTTGTTTTCCAGAAAATGCAAAGAAGCCAGCAGTTGGGCAAGAGCTGAAAAGTCAATCAGCAGCTTCTAGCAAGGGTAGTTATTGGAAATCTAGCTGAACCAAGGTGAAAAGATGTTTAGTTTATTAGAGAGGAATGAAAAATTTTTAGGTGTTGAACTATGTCAGAGGAGGTCAGATTGTATGAGTTAATGTGAAACTAACCTACTCTGCAATGGCTGTTTCATGCTGTGTCTACAATTTAAGGCTATTTCTTCCAGGTGGTATATGCTATATGTATAGCCACATACAATTTTAATTTTCTGGATAATATTCTCATTTTTGGTTCTTTTCCCACTTTTTTTCATTGCCTCATCTATATAGTTTATGGTAGCTCTTTGATTCTTGCTCCTTTACATTTGAATTATTAACCTAGATGGTATAAAACTAGATTCACATACACACACGCACACAGCAAACCTCTTTTGATTATTCTTCCTTTAAGGAGGGTTGATAATTCTGGAGGCATGGAGTATTAATTGCTGGTTGGGCACTAAGTTTTACTACTGACATTACCTATTAAGTATCTCTAAAGGAAATAATAAAATGGCAGCTTTTAAGAGCCCATTTGTGACTCATAAAATATGGGTTAAAACCTCCCATTTTATTACACTTTTACTTCTGTAATTATTACTGTAAGTGATAGAACAGTGCAGGGTAATCAAGAAATCAACTCTCTCAACTCCTACAAAGGTCCATAGGCTCTCTGAAAATGTTACAGATCCTATACTTGAAGACAATCTGGATAAGTCTAAAGAACACCCTGATGAAATAAAAAAGAAATCAAATGAAAATGAGACAAAAAACCCCCCACAAAAGCCAAACTCCAAGTAAAGCAATCAAAATAATGCTAAAATTATAGATCTGTAGAACCCTTGAGCCCATACAAACCTGCTCATTCCCTGCTTCCACACTTAGGATGACCCTAGGAAATTTGCTCAATATCTCCATAGCTTAATTTGCTCATTCAGTAAATGAGGGGTAATAGTTGTACATAATGAATTTTGTGGGGACTAAGTGAGCTGAAGTATATAAATACATTAGTACAAATTCTGACATATAGCAAATGTCAATACTAATTAATGTCATATTATAATTAATAATGATAATTGTTTTCTTGTACATGGCCCCTTAGATTGTCTTGTGGTATGTCTGATGTGATCTTTCTGAAGCCATGCGACTGGTAGCCTGTCTGCCCTGATATGTGCTTGAACTAGTAATCCCAATTGACTTGTAGTAAAGCCTATTCTCACTTACTCTAGTTGGGAGAGGGTGGAAAGACAGTAAATCTAACTATTAGTTTTGTTTTTGTTTTTGTTTTTTAAAGATTTTATTTATTTATTTGACCGAGAGAGACAAAGCAAGAGAAGGAACACAAGCAGGGGGAGTGGGAGAGGGAGAAGCAGGCTCCCCACTGAGCAAGGAGCCCGACGTGGGGCCCGATCCCAGAACCCTGGGATCACGACCTGAGCTGAAGTCAGACACTTAATGACTGAGCCACCCAGGCGCCCCTAACTATTAGTTTTTAATAATATTGTGCGAATGCCCACTGTCTTCAAAGCATTGCTCTTTTAGTTGTAGGAATAAGCCATGGTTTCTGATTTTAAGAATTTATGGTATACTATAGTACCCAGACACAGATACAAATACTGTCATACTAGACACCTAAAAATTTTTCATTCCTCTCTAATAAACTAAACATCTCTTCACCTTGGTTCAGCTAGATTTCCAATAACTACCCTTGCTGGAAGCTTCTTCTTTTC
Organism: Eumetopias jubatus; assembly: GCF_037043125.1. Taxonomy (NCBI): domain Eukaryota; kingdom Metazoa; phylum Chordata; class Mammalia; order Carnivora; family Otariidae; genus Eumetopias; species Eumetopias jubatus. The sequence goes on along the minus strand of NW_028274809.1, from coordinate 165,957,649 downwards.
ATACTAGAACTAGAAAGGGGTTGCAAGGGGAAGGGGAACTTGTGCATGGACTAAGGTTCAGATTTAGATTAAACCAATATTTAACCAATAAGCTATTGGATTTCATGCACTTGTTTCAGTATTGAACCAATCACCCATGGCTCTAAATTGGAACATTAGTTATTGTGATATGTAATAATCACTTTCAAATTGCAGTTGTGTTACTCAAGGTGACGCTTTTTTTGTTTGAAGCCAGGAGAAAAGATAAAAGGTTCTTTAAAAGTTTGCATTGCTGCTGAGTAGAGTTTCCTTTGTCATTTGCTCCTAGGTCTTTTATCATTATTCATTCATTCATTCATTCACTCACTCACTTGATTAACTAATTTGACAAAAATCTATTAAGATTCCATTGTGTGCCAAAAACTGTGCTAAGCATTGGGGGTTCAAAGATGAATAAATTGCATTCCCGGGATTCAAGAGGCTCACAGTCTAGGGAAAGAAACAATAGTGTATCAATAGATATATTATTATGTCATGTGATAAATTCTATAATTGAGGAATGAAGCAGGGGTGTATGCATAGTTTTCCTTGAATTAGTTCTAGTTTGTTTCTGGGAGAAATGAGAAGGTTGTGATGCATGTATTTGTGTCCCTCAGTGCCCTGGGCATTTCTGTAATCTTTGATTTTTCTATTGTATACACTCCAGGCCCCTGCCTTAAATACCATGTTTGTGGCACAGGTTCTCTTTTTATTTGTCATCTAATCTACTCCCAAAGAAGTATTGATTACTCCTGATGTGAGATTTCTACTCTTGCAGGGTTAGAATTTCAGTAGGTACATCTTAAAGAAACAACCATTTAAATACAAAATGAGGAATGGATGTGACCGTGGCCTCTTGCTAGGGTGCCTGCCTGGGGCCCCCACCTGTCTCACCAAAACAGTCCATATCATATGGTGAAAAAGAATGGACCTCAGATATTGACAGACCTAGGTTGTAATTCTTGCTCCAGCATATATGGGCACTCTTGGGCAAGTTATTCAGGCTCCTTGAGTCTGTTTCCTTATTATTACAAGAGGATAAGAATCTCTATTTCAGAGAGGCATTATGCAAATCAAATGAGGTCAACATAACATAAAATGCCTAATGTGGTGTTCTGTATGTCGCATACAATAATAAATTATAATGGGGAGAGACAGACAAGACTAATAACTAAAATTTGGAGTGCTGTGGTAATAAAGGCTACTGAGGAAATAAAAAGTAGGGAAAGAAGGAAGGTAAAGGAAGGGGTGGTTCGCAATTTTAAATACAGTGAGCAGTGAAGGCCTTACCAGAATATGACATGTGAAGAGAGCCATGAAAGCAGTGAGGGAATGAGTCACATAGAAATCTGTAGGAAGAGAATTCCAGGCCAGGAACAGCCAGTGCAGAGACTGGTGTGTCTTAAACTAATTCTGGCTGGCGAGGAAAGAGCTGGGTGTGTATGTCGGAGGGGAGCAGGCAAGAAGCAGTAGTATATGAAGGCAGAGAAGGTGGGATGGTGCAGATCATTTGGGCCCTTGTTGGTCATGACAAGGGTTTGGCTTTTCCTTTGAAGGAGACAGGAAGCTATTGGAGGTTCTTGTGGGGGAGAAGCAACATAATCTGAGTTAGATTTTGAAAGAATCAAGAGGGATAGACAACATGAAAAAGCAAGTATAATCATGATAGAACCAAGGTTGTGGATATATCGGTTCGCTGTAAAAAATTTTTCTTTGTTTGAAAATGTTCATAATAAAATGTTGGGGGAGAAAGATTCATTCTGAGTTGATGGTCTGAGGAGAAGCTGATGGCAGAGCAGGGAGCCCCTTTGGAGGCCAGGACAATAAGGCAGGGGATAGGTAGTGGCTTGGAAAGGAGGGGTACTTCTGGGGGTGAGAATAGGGTTTTGAGTCTGGATATAATTTGGAGGGAGAGACATGAGAATTTACTAGCAGATTGGCTGCAGGGGGTGAGAAAGAGAGGAATCAAGGATGACACCAAGTTCTCTGGCCTGAGCCACTGGACAGATGTGGTGACCTGTACAGAACAACTGCCAAGTTGCTGCATTCCGTGCTTTCGTTTCAGAAGGGCCTTTCCCACTGTGATACAGGTGACGTTGTCTTTGTGTTATCCTTTCCCAAGGACCTTCCTTCCCAGGCCCAGTCACCCTGTATGGCCTCTCCCAGCCTGACCCACTCCTGTTGCTCACTGCCTGCTGCCATCCCAAGCTTGGTATGGCTACGGAGCAGAAATAGCCCTGAACTTGGAGTCAGAAGACCATAATTCTCTGCCTTCACACATCACTTAATTTTTCCGAACCTCAGTTACCTTATGAAGCTAAAAATGCACACATCAGGAATGTTGGGGAATTGAGAAAACAAGCAAGAAAACATTTAGCACAAAAGTCTTGTACATTGCAGGTTTGCTCTTTCTTGCTTTATTTTCCTCACACTTCATCCCCCACTGAAATGTGTCCATGTTGTCGCTCACTACCCTGAAGGTCTTTGATTTATTAGAAAGTCCCATGGAATTTCTAGAGTTCTGTGGTGACATTCTCAAGTGTGGAGCACTGGCCTAGGAAGCTCCATGAGTTCTAACACTGCTTCTCCCCATGAGCCAGATGGCTTGCACAAGCTGCTTCAATTTTCTGTGATTCTGTTTTATTGTCTTGATATTCTCTAAGGTTCTTTGCTTCTAGATACTGCCTATTAGAGGTGCATACCCACAGAAATCTCATTTAATGCTTACAGTAACCCCATGAAGTAGATCTGCTCTGATGTAGGTGACAATATTTTCACCTGTTTGGTCTAAACCATTTTGGATTCTGTTTTTTTTAAAGATTTTACTTATTTATTTGAAAGAGAGAAAGTGAGAGAAAGAGCATGAGCAGGGAGAAGGGGAGAAGCAGATTCCCTTGCTAAGCAGGGAGAGCCCGATGTGGGGCTCCATCCTGGGACCCTAGGATCATGGCCTGAGCCGAAGGCAGCCGTTTAACTGACTGAGGCCCCAGGAGTCCCACCATTTTGGATTCTAAATGCAAGGTTTTCAGTCCAGTTTGTTTATATCTGAGGTGTATTTAGTTATACATTGATTTAATAGACATTTATTGAACACTTAGGCCCTAGGTAAGCAGGGAGGTGGACCTTTTGGAACCCCCTTAAAATCACGCTCATCCAATTGGGACTTCTGGTGAAGAGTCACTCATGCAGCCAGACTGTGAAGAGCTGGGACAGTGTTCATGGGCAGGACTTGGAAAACTCTGACAATGGACTCTAATACAAGAGAAAACTGAGAAAAGACTGAAAATAATGAGCTCATTGATTCTTTTTTTCTTCAAGTTTTTACTTAAATTCCAGTTAGTTAACATACAGTGTAATATTAGTTTCAGGTATAGAATTTAGTGACTCATCACTTAACATACAACACTAAGTGCGCATCACAAGTGCCCTCCTTAATACCTATCACCCATTTAACCCATCCCCCTGCCCACCTCCCTCCAGCAACCCTCAGTTTGTTCTCTGTGGCTGAGTCTATTTTCTGGTTTGCCTCTCTCTCTTTTTTCCCCCATGTTCATCTGTTTTGTTTCTTAAATTGTACATATGAGTGAAATCACATGGTATTGTCTTTCTCTAATTGACTGACTTCTTTTAGCATAATACTCTCTAGCTCCATCCATGTCATTGCAAATGGCAAGATTTCATTCTTCTTTATGGCTTAGCAATATTCCATTTTATGTGTGTGTGTGTATATATATATATATATCCCAAAATACACACACACCAAATATATATATACACATACCACATATTCTTTATCCATTGGTCAGTTGATGGACATTTGGGCTCTTTCTATAATTTGGCTATTGTTGATAAAGCTGCTATAAACAGAATGGCTAAAATTAACACAGGAAGCAACAGATGTTGGCAAGGATGTAGAGAAAGGGGAACCCTCTTGCTCTGTTGGCAGGAATGCAGACTGGTGCAACAACTCTGGAAAATGAGCTCATTGATTCTTAGAGAGTGTCCTTCAGAGTTAGTTGAAACTTTAGCCATGGGTGCCTTGGCTGAAAAGAAGTTTCTGAAAGAGATTAAGTGTATCTCTTCTGAGGATTTGAAGACTCTTGTAAATGATTACAATCTTTTGGGACTGTTTAAAACATTTTTTAATGTTTTATTTATTTATTCATGAGAGTCAGAGAGAGAGAAAGAGGCAGGCTCCCTGCCTAGCAGGGAGCCCGATGTGGGGCTCAATCCCGGGACCCTGGGATCATGACCTGAGCGGAAGGCAGACGCTTAACCATCTGAGCCACCCAGGCGCCCTGTTTAAAACATTCTTGTTGGGATAGAGGGAAATGGACCAAATGAGCTCTTCTGTCTTATTAGGTATTTAACTAGTTACAGTGTTATTTGCAATGTTGTTCTAGGCCACTTCTAAACTCTTAAGCCCCAAGAGAGGAAACTTCTCTTTTTACCTCTCATGTCCACATGACTAAAGGAAAAAGGCCTACTTACTGTCCCTAACTTAATTCTCAGTGAAGTGAAGTAAGTCCAATTGCCACTGGAAAGGAAGCAAACTAGAGGAAGATTTGAAAGCTTTTCTTTGTTAACATGGCTAACTATAGGTAAAGGGGAAGTGGCTTTATTTTTACACTAACTTAATTGGCCGTCTTTTGAGGTTGAGCTGCAGTTTTGTGGTTGGTTGTATTTTAATGTGCACAATCAGCTTGATCATTCAGAAGAATGGGAGATGCTGAATGTTACATTTTCACATCTATCCTCATAGATGGGTTTAATAATTGAATGGTCAAGCTCAATTGTGTAGATAATCTGTGAACTCCTACTTGGTTTATAGAAAAGATAGGTATAGCCCAGTGACAAATTTTCAGGGGGGAGGTGAGTCCAACTTGTAGATGCAATCACATTACTCTATACATCTACCCTGTGCACAAATACCAGAGTACAAGGTCTATTGTGCTGATAATGTCACTGATGATTAAAACACCAGAAACACCAAAACAAAATTATATTTGTTAGGGTAAAGAATAAAAAATACTTTATTTTATTTTTTAAGTTATTTTCTATTTTTTTTTAAAGATTTTTATTTATTTGTCAGAGAGAGAGAGAGAACAAGCGGGGGAAGTGGAAGGCAGAGGGAGAAGTAGGCTCCCTGCTGAGCAGAGAGCCTGATGCAGGACTCTATCCCAGGACCCTGGGATCATGACCTGAGCTGAAGGCAGCTGCTTAACCAACTGAGCCACCCAGGTGCCCCCCAAATTAATATTTACTCAGCTTTTTGCCACAACCGAGTAACATTATTTTAAAGCTTTATTGAAGTATAACTGACATAAAGTAAACTGCATATATTTAAAATGTAAACTTTGATGAGTTTTGACATATGTATACACCAGTAAAACCATCACCACAGTCAAGATCAATGAACACATCTATACTCCTAAAAGTTTCTTTGTGCCTCTTTGAAATCTCTCCTTTACTTCCTTCCCCAACCTCCTTCCAATCCTGGGGAACTACTGTTCTGCTTTGGGTCACTAAAGTTTAGTTTGCATTTTATAGAATGTTATAAAAATGGAATAAGATGATACGCACTTTTTGTTTGTTTGGCTTCTTACATTCAGCTTAATTATTTTGAGTTAATCTATGTTGTTGCATGTATGTAGCAGTAGTGTATTCTTTTTTTATTTCTGAGTGAATTAATTTATTTTTATTGCTCAGTAGTAATCCCCTGTATGGCTATAACACAATTTATTTATCCATTCATTGGTTCATGGACATTTTGGGTTGTTTCCAGTTTTGGCTAATACAGATGAAGCTGCTGTGAATGTTCCTTTACCAGGCTTTGTAGAGACATATGCTTTTATTTCTCTCCCTCTCTCTCTTTTTCTTAAAGATTTATTTATTTGAGAGAGAGAAAGAGAGGGAGAGCATGAGCAGGAGGGCCAAAGGGAAAGGGAGAGGGAATCTCAAGCAGACTCTGCTGAGTGCAGAGCCCCATGCAGGGCTCAATCTTAGGACCCTGAGATCACAACCTGAGCCAAAACCAAGAGTCAGATGCTCAACCATTGCACCACCCTGGCGTCCCTGTTTTTATTTCTCTTAACTTAATGCCTAAGAATGGCATCACTGAGTTATATGGTAGGTGTATTTTTAATTTAAGTTTGTCAAACTCTTTTCCAAAGTGATTGCAGAATTTATTATTCCTTCCATCAGTATATGAAAGTTCTAGCAGCTCCACGTCCTCACCAACATTTGGTATAGAAAAGTCTTTTTAATTTTAGCCAGTCGACCGGCAATATACAGAGATCTCATTGTAGTTTTAATTTGCATTTCCCTAATGACTAATATTAGGCATCTTTTGATGAGCTTATTTGTCATCTCTATATCTCCTTTGATCATATACCTGTTCAAATCTTTTACCCATTTAAAAAAGTAAGTTCTCTTCTAATTGAACTGTGAGAGTTCTTCAAACATTCTAGACATTTTTTTTTTCATAAATGTGCTTTGCAAATGGTTTCCCCCGGTCTGAGGCTTACCCTTCATTTTTGTAGTAGTGTCTTTAAAAGAACAAAATTTTAATTTTGATGACATCCAGTTTATCTTATAGTTTGTGATTTTTTGTGTCCTATTAAAGAAATCTCTGCTAAATGTAGGGTCACCAAGAACTTTTCTCTTTTTTCTAAAATTTTTATAATTTTAACCATTACACTTAGGTGTTTGATTCATTTTGAATTAAATTTTATACTACAAATCATTGCTGAGCAAAACTTTAAAAAGACCTAAAAAAATGCAAAGATATATTCATGGAGCAGTAGACTCAATATTGTTGTCAATTCTCCTCAAATTGATCTATAAATTCAACCCAATCCCCCCAAAAAATAAAATAAATTCAACCCAATCCCAATGAGAATCTCAGCAGCCCTTTTTTTGTAAAAATTGACAAGCTGATTTTAAAATTTATATGGAAAGGACCTAAAGTAGCTAAAACAACCTAAAAAAGAACAAATTTGGATGACTTACACTACCTGATATCAGGACTTACTATAAAGCTATGGTAATCAAGAAAATATGGAATTGGTGTAACAAACAGATTAATGGAACAGCATATAGAATCCAGAAATAAACCCACACATGTATGGTCAATTGGTTTTCAACATGTGTGCCAAGACAATTTAATGGGAGAAAGGATGATCTTTTTCACAAATGATGCTGGAACAATTGGATATTTGTAGGCAGTGAAATGAACCTTGACTCTGTGGACATTTTACCAAGTTATTATCAGAACCTAATAAAATACTGTTATTTTTAATGGGTTTTTAAAGTAACAAATGATTGGAAATAAATGATTTGTTATGGGAAAAGTTTAAAAATTTGAATTATCACTAGTTAACAGGAAAATTCATACAAATTATCATATAAATGGTAATCAATATTAACAAATACAATTCATCAGTCTCTCGCTTGCCTTTTATAAGATTGTGGAAAAAAATCCAATATAACTCCAATATATAGAAAATGGGAACAGCCAAGAGAGTCACATGCTCTATCATTCTGTCTACATAGGCAAACCAATTTATAAATACATATTTTAAAATGTCAAAAAAAGAACAAGACTAGGTTGTTTTGAAACAGTTTGCTAAATCAATAAAACAAAACTTTTTTGTGTCATTATATATACCTCTTTTGTATCCAGATGGAGCCTGTAGTAGCAAATACAAAATTGAGAGATGAAGGTAAGAGATTTACTAGTTAAGAAAGAATTTATTTATTTGTGATCAATCCCCTTAATACTATTTATATGTGACTCTCCAGTCTCTGGTGATCACCATTTCATAACAAAATAAAAAAAAAAAAAACAACTGTTTTCCTTCTCTATTCCCCATTTAAACTAAATGCAGATTTGCTAGAGCCCTTGCTGCTTTCCATGCCAGTAGATGGCATTCTTATTCTTGTTTTTATTTTAATAGTCTTAGATTCATGATAAATGTAATGCTGTGGGCTGGACTTACATTCAGTCCTGGTTCCCACAGTCCAAGTTCAGGATGAACAACTTCTGATGCACATAGAAAGGAGAGGCACATACTTAAGAGAAAGATAAAAATGCAGTCCGTGGAAAATAGAGATGTGTCCAAAAAATTTGCCACTTCTTTATTTTTTACTTAGCTGGTTAGTGTCAGGTCCAGTGAGGATAGGAGTTTTTGGAAGGGAAAGGGTCTCAGGTTTGGATGTTTTGGATGTTTCCTCTTCCCCTGGTTGCTTGGTCCTGATGACTCTGCTGCTTTGATCTATCCACTTGGAGTAGTCAGGGTTCATTTTCCCAATCTGCAGATGCTGTGGTCGGCTGATCTCAGCTACAGTCTCCTTCAGCCCTGGCTTTGCCCCCACCGCACAGACGCTTCTTTAGGGTTATCTTACCCACAGGAGGGCAACATGTGGCTAACCTTGCTATTCTTGGCTGCAGTCTGACTCCCTCACTGAGGGCACCTGTGAATGACAGGATTCCTTCCACACCCACCACATGGAGCCACTGGAATCTCAGGGCCACCGTTTCTGACCTGCTGCCTATATGTGTTCCACTGCCATTTTTATTCTGCTGCAATTACCATGTTCTGGGTAGGGGTATAGTGCAAAGTGGCATCTTCCCAGGATTCCAAGTGGGAAATAGGCCCAGAGGCCCCTGCCTTTAGCTTAACTTCCATCATTCTGGGATGGCTACATATTCACTCAGTCTTCCGGGTCCAGTCATACCTCTCCTCCTACTTTCTCCCTTCAAATTTTTGTCCCCAGAAATGGAACAAAATTTTGCTTGTTCCTAGAAAGGGCAATTCATCCCATTTAGGTCTGTTGAAAACCCCCCTTAATTTTTTATTTTTTACCATACAGATGATCTTTGCCCTAAATCAGTATTTTCAACACTGTCATACCTAGTGCTCCCCGTTTATATAACAAACATTTTGTAATACCTCCTGACTATAAGTATTAAAACAATGACCTAACTTTATTATGAAGGAGAGTGAAAAGAAAGTAATTTTTTCTAGAAAGATGTTTGTGTCTATGTACAATCACCATGAATCCCACAGCCATGAATGCAGACTTGCTGTTGACTCAAATAACAAGAATGGTAAGATTGTTCAAAACTGTGAACTTCATTGATAAAAATAATGATCATAATAATAATAATAATTGTTCCTTGATTTACTTTGCAGTTACCATCTTGGAAAGTCAGCACATATTAAAAATGGGCAAATAATACTACCTATATGTACACCAAAATTAGATAATTATAAAAATACCTTCATTAATGTGATGTTGTACAAAATTCTGTGTGAACAATTCTTTGTGCAGAGCTGTCTTGTTCCAAGACACTTAGCATCTCTGCCTTCTGCTAACTAAATGCCAGTTGGGCTCCAATCATTGTGACAACCAACCCCCTCCCCTGTTTCCAAACCTCTCTTGGGGGGCACTACCATTCCTATTGAAAACCATTGTTTTAGGCAATACCTTCCAATAAAATTAGTTTATGATCTTTCCTGGGTCTGGAGGTCACAGGTTCAGCAATACTCTGCAGAATGAGCCCTTTGTTCATTTATTTTCAAATCATCCTAACATCTATGCTGTGGTACAAGTGTCCCCAGTATTAATATATCTGGGGACTCCTAGGTGGTCCAAGTTTTGTTTGAGAACCACAGCACCATACTATACTGCCCTTCTATTCCTGTCTTTTGCTCATTTGTCTATTGAACTGTTTTCTCATGGATTTGAATTAACTCTTAATACCTCTCAGTTATGATTAGGAAATCTGAGAACCAGAGAGGCCATGTCTCACGAAGGGTCTCAGAGGTGGAAATTGCATAGATCTAATACCAGAGCTCCAATCTTCTGACCAGAACCTTCCTATTACTTCGTATTCTTATTGCCTCATAAATTAATCCATTGGCTTTTTAATTGGAAGTCTGTGTACAAATCTTTTTTTTTTAATTATTGTTGATGCAGATCAATTCAGTAGGGCCTGATTGTGATTGTGCCTGGCTGAAGTTACACAATGAATTTCTAAACCCACAGACCTATAAGGTGGGGACTCCATTAAAGCTACAGTCACCCTATGAGGCCCAGCCCAAGGAAGTCTTTCAACTATACCCATAGTTCCTCTTCGGACCCCATGAGCCATGGCTTTCCTTGGTTTCTTAATACATATTTATCCATTCTTATAGTCAGACTTTGTTTAGTGTATTGTCTGGACTTTTCTTCCTTTTTTAACATGTAAAAGTTTCCATTGCCTAGATCTCCCGATACTGTCTGGAACAATCCATCTTGCCTGGAACCAGATAATAAATAATGTGAATCAAACATATAACACAAAAACAGAAAGAGTTTTATTGTTTTCTCTTGATGTAGCAAGTTCTGTATAACGGAGAAAATTCACATCTCTGTACAAAATTAGAAAATTCTATATTAGGTGTAAATTTTATGATCCAGTCCCCTCAATTTGAGTCCTTCTGATCTATCTAACTGTTACTCTTTCTAAATCAAGAAAAGAACATTAGGCGTAATGGTTGAGTTGTGAATGATAAACTCTGTGTGTGTATTAGGGAGAGAATGCATATGTAGCAATTGACTTAACTAGGTGAGCAGCCCTGGGCGCATTTATGTCTGAGATCCAAATCAAGCCCTTAACAGGCAAGATTCTTTAATATAAATGAGAAATAGGCTTTATCCTGCCATAATGACCTGCAGCCTCTCAGACATGACTCTCCACAGACCGATCACTCCACACAAAGGTTGGCCAACTCACCGAAGCTATTATCTTTTATTTATGCAGATCAGATTGTGACAATCCTTGGAATTCTTTGTTTTATCTTCTTTTTTTAAATCCTTCTGATACGGTCCTTTCTTTTTCTGTATAGGCAACTCCCAAACAAACATTTTCATGACTTTCCAAGTCATTGAATGAAAATATTAGAGTATAATTTGGTTAGCTTGTATTATTCCACAAAGAAAAGAAAACTGTTTTAATTTTGGAGGCTACTAGATAAAGGAAGAGGGAAAAATTCCTTAATTTCTTAAACCACACAGGAAGCCATGTATTGTGCCAACATACTAACCAGCACCAAATCCCAGTAGTTTACACTTGCATTATTTAATATGCCCTCTGGAGTTTTGGATGTGGCTCAGAAAAAAAATTTTTAAACAAATTTCTTACATATGACCCTAATTTCAATGGATGTGCTTTAAAAAACCTTGGCTTTCTTCCTTTTACATTTCCCATTAGTCAATATTAGCTACATATTCATGGGTGAGACTTTAAATAGCACACATCTTGTTAAAAAAAAACATATCAGGTGACTTTTTTTTTTTTAAGTGGGTGTGCTTCCAGTGATCTTTCCCTCTTGGGGGGTTGGGGGAAAATGTTCAGCAGTAGGAGCTGACAGAAAAAGAGAATATCACTTCTGAGTGTGGCAGTTTAGTTTTCATTGCATATTACTTTTTTATTTTTTTCCTGTAGTGTTGTTCTTTCTAGCTTTTCTCTAAGCCAAGTAACAAGGCAAGAGGCCCACTGAGAGATCAGGCAACAACCATTGTAGGAAGGATTTTCCCAGTTGATTTGGGGGATGCTGAATTCAGCTGACATCCTCAGGGTTCTTATTCCTGCATTTAATCCATAAGCATTCTATTGAATGCTAATTATTGTGTCTCAGTTACACTGCTAGATGTTATGGCAGATATAAGAAAGAATCAACATGATTTTTGCCTTTATTCTTTCATTTGATAAACACTTGTTATCCACTGGCAAAATGACAATGAACCAGCCCCACCGATCTTTTCAGTCTGGTGTGGAAGACAATGAATAAGTAATGATGGATGTTTCATAAACAGGGTAAGTTGTGGGGCTGCCATATAACTAGAGGTACCAGGTGCTATGGGAGCATACAATTCAGGATACCAACTTAGTGTTGCATGTGCAAGAGTTAGCCAAGGTCTACATGAAGTAATAAAATGCACCTTGAGCTCAGAAGCATGAGAGCTTGGGATGGTAGGGAATGGAGTGTCCCAGGAAGATGGGACACTGCTGTGTAAAGGCTGAGTTGAGTGGTGCATTGGAGGAACTAAAGAAAAGCTCAAAGCTAGGTAAGACTCAGTTCCTCTTTCTCATTTCAGGAGTGAGTTTTGAAGGCTGCTCATGGCCACAAGTAGCTTCCTTAAGTGACTGGAAGAGGTGAGCTTCGTTAGGAGCAACTTGCCACCTGTAATTCACATCTCACTGGGAGGAGGGGTGAGGACTCCCTTCCCCCACCCCTGAAAGCAGAGGATGGGGGAGAGGAGAGTTCAAAGACTAAATTGTTTGGGATGGAGTTAATATAAAGAAACAGCAACTCATAAAATATTAATTGATGATAAGAGGAAAATGTCTCTCCACAACCAAGGAATAATTGAGCTCCTGAGAATGGGCATGGATTGTATTTCAGGCTCCTTCTCAGTCATTATTAACAGCCTGCTAGGAATGAATCTTTAGCTGCTGGCTGAAGGCCGGGGGTTAAGAACATGGGATTTGGGTCAGGGAAGTCCCTTTAGAGAAAGGGAAGGAGATGGGACTAAATCATGGAGTCAGAGAGGGTGAAGGTGTTAGAAGACCCGGGCAGCCAGAGGCTCTGGAGGACAAGGGGGCTTTAGCTCTAGCACTCATTCATCTTGTGACTTCCCAAGACCATTCAGTGTGACAATTCACACGTCCAATTTGCAACTGCGAGCGGAGGCCTTGTAATTTCCTAAGTCAGAAGTTTGCCATAGTCTCCTCTGGCCATGTGGAAGCCATTTCTTACCACAAGAAAGGAAATTGCATTATCGATAGGAAGAGATGTGGTTGGGTTCGGGAGTGAGGTGTGACAGAATAGTTCTTCAAGGGTATTACTTGAGGGTCCCCAGGAAAGAAGGACAACATTTTTCTTGCAACTGTCATAGACTATAACTAAGCTGCATTGCATTCATGGTAAGTTTCTTGTCATTGTAGTTCGGGCATTTATTTCTTTTAATTCCTTTTTAAAAAAATATATTAAAAATCAAGAATCCTTCTAGACAAACTGTTCTTAAAAAAAAAAACCCAAAAAACAACCTTTCATGGTTTTCATTTATGATAGATCAAGAATTTTTTTTAATTTTTGAGATGAAGAAACTATAGAACAGACCATATTTGACTACATGTAGTAAACCAGTGGTAAAGTCCGTAACACAAAGTGGAGATCCTAAGAACTCAAAATAAAACTAGTTAGATAAGAGCAGAAACAGAGGGAAAATATACATGAAAATAATAATAATTAAAAAAAACCCAAACTCATCTAAGCAATCATTCTCGGATCTTAAACAGGACTTGTTATCTTGGACTGACATTATCCTTGAATGCTAGCTTTGACGAATTGATGCTAAATCTTAAAATGGATGATTTTCATGAATATACTAATCCCTCTAATCCCTTAATATGGCCATCAAGTCAGAAATTTCTATGTTCCAGCATGAGTGCTCCCTTCTCAGGGCACACCTATGAGAATGCAGTCCTTATTTATTGCATTCTGGGTAAGGCGAGCTATCTTGTTCACATGTGAGAAACTCTAATGCATCCTGCACATTTAAAGTGCCCTCTGAAGCTTTCTCCTTCACAAACTCTCCCTCTTTCCCTGTTACCTCTAAATTTTTCATACCGTCTTGAGCATCTCTCAAAGAATTGCAAATTCTGGCTGGAACATGATTAATTTAGCATGCGGCCTCTTCCGATGGAGTGCTCTGCTGTCCATCCTCCTTATACGAGGCTACCTCTCTTCTTGGCTCTTAGCAGGAAAAGTGAATTAAGGCCCAAGCTGTTCAGCTGTGCTGCTTGAAAATGAATTTTTACTGGCAGTGCCACAAAGGCAAAAGTGTGGTGTTTCAAAAGTGAAATTACAATATACAGTTGATATTATTTTAGTTGCAAAGCTCAGTCACCCCATTTCCCTCTCATAGCTTGCCGAGGGAACATCTGTTATTCTTTATTTGGAGGTGAAAGGCAAAACAAAGACATTTCTCCTCCTTAAAGTCTCTCTACCTTTATATTGTTCATGTTTCTAGGACCTTTGTTATTCATTTCATCAGCTAATATTTTCTGTGAGAAGGTCACCCCCCTTAACTGTTGAGAGGAGAGGCACATTTATTTCCCTTGCTGGAATTCTTTTAATAGAACTCAACTTAGCTGAGCCATGAAGGACAGTACTGCTACACTCACAGATGGCTTCCAGTGGTGCTTACCAAGGAAATCTGCTCCAGAATATCTTTGAGACTTGGACCTCGATGGTTCCCATAATTTTTGTGAAGAAGGACAGTGAAAAATATGAACCTCTTTTTCAAAGAATTTTGACATCTCATTTGAATACACCTCTTATAATTTACTTACTTGCTTAAAAATACTCTGTGTAAGGGATGTGATTATTAGGTCTCTAAACTAATTAGCAAGTGCCTGGCATGTAGTTAGGGCTCAGTCCATGTTAGTGATGATGATGATGATGATGATGATAAGGACAAAGAGGAGGAGAAGGATTATAGAATGTTAGGTCTTTGAAAATAGCACCAAACAACCTGTTGATAAGACAAAGCTGAATTTATTTATACTATGGCAAAGTTGGGGGTGGTGATGGGGAGGGAATCACCTCTCCAGAGTTCTAATAATGAATGGAAGTCTGGTTTAAGGCAGGTCTTTCAAGTTTGGAGGGTAGTGGAGGTTGGAGCAGCTGGTAGATAGCAGTATGGGGATTTGGGAAGAGGATGTTCACTGGGATCGAGTAAAGATCATGATGTGATAGTTCAGGATTGGTGGAGTCAAGAGTTTTGAAGGGTCTTCGAGAGCAAACAGTCGGATGGAAAAGTTGAGCATTTTGATGTTCACTTAAGTGGGATTTTCAGGAAGTTCCTGGAACTGACAATAAAGTGATTTGCAACTTTTTTTCTTCCTGGGCAAGTTTTCTGAAGTAATAAAGTAACATCAAGGAAGGCAGTGAAATAATAAAGTTATGTTAGTGACGATGGCCAGTAGTAGTAAAGCTGGACTAACATCACGGTAAATTGGGTGGATACAGTTGGCTTAGATTCTTCCTCCTCATCCTCCTCATCTTCCTCCCTATTCTGGAATTTTGAAGATGAAGTTATTTACCATCAGGGAATTAGTTATTTGAGATGTGTGTGTGTGTGTGTGTATGTGTGTGTGTGTGTGTGATAGTATATTGCATATTCTGTGTTGACTTAAAAAGAAATTCTATGCCAGGCAAAACGTTTTCCCAAGACTCGTTTCAAATCTTGACTCCTTGTAGACTCTGACCAAAGTGCTGGAGAACTTCACATCCTCCAAAATCTAGCTCCTTTGTGGACACTCTCAGGTATCCCTGTGAGGTATTAGGATTTGCTGCTTTCTTGTCTTGCTTTCCCCACACTGTGAGATCCTCATAGTAGGATTTGCATCAGCTTTCTGCCATTGAATACTTTTCTGCCTAATGCCAGGGACTGTACTAAATGCTGAAGATACAATGAAGAATAAGAAGCAGTGCCTGCCCTCTTTGGGGTCTCATCCTGGTAGAGAAAGTAAGTGAAATAATTGTCATTTGTTCAACTTTTAATGTTTCTATGTGCCTAATAGAGCATTGCACCTAATAGGGTTCCAACAAATCCGTGATGAATGAATGAATGGCTGCACATTTGTGAGCTGGGTGTGAAATGGTATTTTATTGTGGTTTTATTTTCCTGGGAAATTTTTTATATATCTCATTTATTGCTCCTTTTCTAAAAAATTGTCTTTTATATCATTTACCTGGTTTATTTTTTATTCTTATTTATTTTTTTTGCTGTTGTTACTAGGTTGTTGTCTTAAAAAACATGGGTATGTAGGATTTTATTATATATTCTGAGCAAAAGTTTCTTACTGGTTTTGTGGGTTGTAAATATATTTTCTCTGTGTCTGGCTTGTGTCAGTGTCACTTTAATATATTGCCTTTTGTGCTCCAGAAATTTTAATTTTAGTATACACATATTTATTAATCTTTTTATTTATGGTTAGTGCTTTTTTGGTGCCTTATGTAAGAAAAACTACCTACCTTGACATGATAGAGATGCTCTTTATTTTCTTTTAGAAGTTTTGAGTTTTGCTTCTTGAATTTATTTTGCTTAATTTACTTGAAACTGATTTTTGTCTTTGGTATAAAGTAAACATCTGACTTTATTTTAGTTCTCTTACATGCATATGCTGATCACTATATGCAAATACATAAGGGGGGGGGCCCTCTGCAAATCTCTGAAGGTTCTTTTTTGCACTGTTCTCTCCTTTCTTTTACTTTGTCCCTCTAACTATAACTTTCTTGGTGTCCCTGAATTCTCAGCTCTGTGTCCTTAACTCAGGTTGTTCACTGGACTATGCCTGAGTTCCTCCTCTGTGTGCTGGAAATGCTCTCAATGCAATAAGCTGGGCAATTTGGGTCTCCCTTCATTTGTTTTAGATTTCTCAGAGATTACTATTTTTAGTTGCCTGATGTTGAGTGTCTTGAATACCTTTGTTTCATATATTTTGTCCATTTTTTGGTTGTTTCAGACAGGAGGGAAAATTGGTCTCTGTTATTCCATCTTGCCCAGAGCAGAAGTCTGAAGTGGGGAATGAGGATTGAACTACTTAGGATGTGAAGCTGGAGAAGGTCAATTTGGAAGAGGTAATTTTATGGATCAACAATCTGAAAGGAGGCTCACAAAGATTCATGCAAGTAGCTGAGGAAATGGAGGCTTGGCGAAGTGATTTTCTCGCTGTAATTTGTGTGCCAGTTATTGCAGTCAAGGAAATTAGATGGTGGGTTGGGTTGCATTCTCCCAGAGCTCTGGCATTACATTTGGAAAGACAAAATTAAAAGGATCTCCCCCCCCCCCCCCCCCCCGCCGAGTGTTCATGGGACCTAAGAGGAAGGCTGTGGTTTGGGCTAGGATAGACTTAGAGTGGTTCTAGGCAAAGAAGCGACTTTCTGAGGAAGGAGGCCTAAGTTAGTGCAAGGCTTCTTGAGACTTCTTGAAAGTCCTGCAGCACCACTTCTACCACAGTCCAGTGGTAAAAAGCATCCCGGGGCCAGCCCAGAGATAAAAGAGGGGGCACAAAGGATGAATATGTGTGGTTGTTGGGGCAACATGTGTTTTGAACCAATTACCACAGTAACCTACTAAATGTTTTGAGTGGAGAAATGAAGAATAAAATGAGAAAGACAGGATATGCCAGATTGTGAGACTCTTGAATGCTGGGTGTTGTCAAAGGGAAGTTAAAGGCCCTGGTGCCTGGGATTAATAAAATGAAACCAGTGTTTTAGGAAGAATAACCTGGTAGTGATATATGTTATGATTGGAATAAGGAGTACTGGATATGGACTGAGATGCTAGGAGGCTGTTGCAGCTATAACTCAGGTGTAAGAGGTGGGACCAGAACAAAGGTGGATGCAATGCAGATAGAAAAGGGAGGGAGACTTCTAGGATATTTTGATTATGATTGGACATGTCAGAGTCCTGCCTAGTATAAAGATGTGTTTCCCTTGGTGCATAATAGGCATGAAAACCAAATAAAGATTTATGCCACGTCAAGAAATACATTAAGCCAAGACATTTCAAAGATTCATAAGAACAAGAGAGAGAGGACATGAGACCTATTAATCAAAATGGGGAGGAGGAAGGAAGTAGCAGAGAATAGAAACAGTAGAAATTAAAAGTGGGAACAGGGACAATGATCATACCCAATGAGAAAGAACCTAACCCACGGGGAAAAAAAGAATATTCAGAGGAGGAGTTAAAAAAAGACATTTCATAGAATATATACCATTCTGTATAAACTGATAGAGAAGCAAGTGGGACATAAATCTCCATGACATCACTTAAATATAATGGCATAATAATTGATTTTCATTATTGATAACACATTCATTCATTTAATAAACTTTTCTAAATATTTACTGTGTACACATAATATACTCATGTCTGACACTGTTATGTGCAAAGAGATTAAAAAAAGACTTTCAAACCCTACCATTGTGAAATTTGGAGACAGATGTGTACAGAAAGACTTTTAACATCCCAAGATAAGTACTAAAGTAGTGATAGGAGCAGCTTACTTGAAACACAGAGGAAGGAGAGAATAACTTTTCCTGAGGGTATCAGAGATGATTTCACTGAACCTTGAGATGATCAGTAGGAATGGAAGTTCAGCGGTTGGAGAAGGTGGACCATTTCATTCCAGGTAGTGGCAAAGAGGAGAAGACTTTTGAAAGTGTAGTGGAGGGTCACCAGGGTGGCTCAGTCGGTTAAGTGTCTGACTTTGGCTCAGGTCGTGATCTCAGGGTCCTGAGATTGAGCCCCATGTCTGGCTCTGTGCTCAGCAGAGAGTCTGCCTCTCCCTCTCCCTCTCTCTCTGTCCCTCCCCCTGCTGTGCTCCCTCTCTCTCTCAAATAAATAAATAAAATAAAATAAAAATAAGAAAGTGTGGTGGATTGGAAGACCAACAAGAAGCCTCATTAGTCTGATCACCAAGGTGAGGAAGTTGGGAAACCATTTAAACTATTAAAAAGTATTTGAAATCTTTGGCACCCAAAGGGTTAAACTGTCAGTTATCTGGAAGCTTGTTAGCTCACATAGCCCTACACTACCCACACTACCCAAACTGAAGTGTTTCTTAGTGGTATTTACTACAATTGTCTATTCCTAATTTCTTTCCTTCAGTATGGTGGTGTGACTATTATAACACTTGTAGAATTTTTAAGCAAGAGGCTTATGTGTCCTCCTGTGTTTTGAAAAGATAACAAACTAGATTTGTGGAGGCAGAATTAAGTCACATGTTAGGTATTCTTGGGAGAGTCTATGTGACTTTGGAAAAGTTGGGAGAGGCAGATCAATCAATTTATGTCTGCAAATTGTGATACAAAATGCCATTGGCTCTGCATAAATTCCTATGTTAAGAGTTACCAACCAGCGTGGAATAAGAATGCAGAATGCAAGTCATCTAGACAAGACCACCATCTTTGTAAGTGTTACCAGCTAGCCTCTTAAAATAGTAGTAATATTCTACTTCATTAGTTTTGTCCAAAGCATGAAGGCTGCTATTTGAAGTATGTTCTTTGGGTAAGTCTTTTACTCAGGATAATGTTAATATATATTCTTTGTAAAGAAACTTGCCGTTCTGAAAGTACTGTGGCAACCATTATTTGACTCTATCTATAAGAGGTAGGCAGGCATTTTCTTCCCTATTTTACAGACTGGAAAACTTAGGTTCAAATTTAGGGCTTTGCCTAAGACCAGGCAGTTCATAAGTGGAGGGGGCGAGATTTGAACTTAAATCTTTTGACTTCAAGCACCTTGTCTTGCTAGGACACAATAGCTTCTTCCTGCAGTTTCCTATAATAAAGGATAACACCTGGTAATTCTGATTTAACTTTAAATCTTTATTGCCAGTGCAGATATATATAATTTTAAAAGTTAGGGCATTT
The DNA here is from genome assembly GCF_037043125.1 of Eumetopias jubatus. NCBI lineage: Eukaryota > Metazoa > Chordata > Mammalia > Carnivora > Otariidae > Eumetopias > Eumetopias jubatus. The sequence continues at coordinate 165,938,132 of NW_028274809.1, read as the reverse complement.
AAGCACATTATTAATTACAGATATGCCAATAACTTCACTAAAGATATGACACCTTTAAAAAATGTAATTTGTACATCTCTGAAGTAGACGTTAGCCTGTTGATAAAGAAGAGTTTATTTTACTTACTTGATGGTGATGGTTGAGTTGGCTTTATCCAGCACAAGGCCTAATAGATTCTGCTCCACCAACATAGCTGGGACATGTTTCTGTACTCAAGCAGCTTAAGATCTAATGGGAAAGACAAGTAAACCCAATTATCTGCAGTATAGGGTAGAAAGTGGTAAAACTTGATGGGAAGGTCCAGACATATGAAGGTGTGATAAAGGTGTACATTAATTTTAATCACAAAAATCAGGAAAGTATCATGTAGGAGGTTTCTTGGAGCTGAGTTTTGCCATATGGTTAAGATTTCAAGAAGTCTTCGTTTGGGGCTGAAGAGAGGTGAGGCAAAGAACATTCTGGAAAGAAGAATGCAGTGCAAACATTAGGAAGTAGGAAGGTATTTGAATAAATACCTATAATTTGATGTCACTGTGGCAGAAGTTGATTGAAAAGGTATAGGGCAAGAAACAAATAGCATAGGGAATTGGGGGCGGGTCTTGGAGGCCCTTAAATGCTTCTGTGGTGTTTGTTGTTCAAGCTCGGGAAGATGTCAAGAATTGGAGCTGAGGAGAGACTTAACTAAGCTGTGTGTGAGGAAGATTGTCCTAGGGGTGGTTTACAGAAAGGATGAGAGCAGGAAGATTGACTTGGGGATAGGCTAAGTTGTGAAGAGAGGGGCAGCTCAAGAGAGGCAGACAGCCTCTCGGAAAGTGACAATAGGAGCAGAAGAAAGACTGTCAGGGAGAAGAGTCAGGTGGTGAGGGTCCAGGAGAGGTAGGAGTAGAAGAAAGACTGTCAGGGAGAAGAGTCAGGTGGTGAGGGTCCAGGAGAGGTAGGAGTAGAAGAAAGACTGTCAGGGAGAAGAGTCAGGTGGTGAGGGTCGAGCAAAGGACAATGTTGAGATTTCCAGCTTAGATGAGAGTGAGGATGGTGAGGATAGAGATGAATTAAGTGAGGTGTGGAACCAAAGGGCAAATTGGTGAAAAGAATGTTTTTTGGTTCTGTTTTCTTTTAAAAATTTCATAGTATTTTAGTTTTGTGGGGAAAGCACAATAATACTGTATCTTTTGGGGAAAAAATGGGCAGGCAGGAACTATGTGTTTTGTAGACTATGATTTATGGCACACGGTGGTTGGGTAAATTTTGCTGTCTTTGGCCTAAGCTCTCAAAAGAGAGCTCTTGCTGGGACACACATTCCGATTTTGTGTTTCTGTATTTTACAACGGAATTGAAACACACCACTTCAGAGTGAATTAGAAGTGAGTTTGTACGTTTTTCTGCTTAGTGGAACTCAAATAGTTTCCCAGGGAATACGTTCTCTGTTTTTCCAACACCTTTCCCTTATTCCCCAAACAGATTACCACGTGTCTCTCGTATTTCCTACAGTGTAATCAGAGCGAGAGCGCCAAGGAGAGATCAGGCAGAGGGCATGATAATTTTACACTTGAGATGGTGATATGTAGGATCTGAAGTTTCTAAACTCCTCAAGACTCTTGGGTGCAAGGTATCTTTTGTGTTCCAGTACAAAACCAACACAGCCCACGGAGTAATCCCTAAAGGTTTCTGGGCCCATAGACTCTGCTGCTGAAAGCTCTTATTGTTCAGCGTTTGGAAACATTTCATATTGTTTCCTCAATGCCCAGTTTCCCATTTGTAACATGTTGTAATTGAAATGAAAGCCTTTGTTAATATTCAACAGGACTAACACCAAGGAAACATAGATGCAGTTTCTCTTACCTCTCCTTTTAATGCTTTTCTCCCATATTTAATCTCCTGGGAGTCCTTCCCTCTCTCTTCTACCCTCTATCTTACTACTCATAGACCCTGTGAAATCTTAACTTTCCTGAACAACAACTGGAAGAAATTCTCTGATCTAAAGCTCCCAGAAGAGCTAGCTGATTAATTTCATTTGGAAGCAGCAGCTTCCGAAGTTATATAGATTTACAAAAGACTGCTTGCAGAGTAGGATTGCAAATTTGCATGCATTGCACCCAGATGTGCCCAGGAAAATAGGTAGTCTGGTCTAGACGGTAGAAGGTGACTAAAGGTCTAAACTAGTTTAAATCCTGTTTGACGTAATTTAAATAGCTCAGGTCTTTATGCTTTCTCTCCCTCCTCCCCGCCCCAAGATGGTATCTGTTCTAGGAACGTAGGATATCTTCTGTCACTGGTGAGGAGCCCTTGGAATTTCCTGCAAAGTCCTTGGCCTATCCCTTAGCTGCTCTGTCCTGTGGCAGGATCCCTTGCCCCACTGGCAATCCGGGCTCTCTGTATGACCTGATCTCTCTTCCTTGGCCAGGACCTGAAAGCTCACCATGCATTTTCTGGCCCCATCTAAGACCTCAGACAGCTCCCAGCCAAACACACAGCTAGTTGGAGGTATTTGGGGCCATCCTGGGCCCCAACCACAGCCCTGGGACCCAAGAGCAGCCAAGAAAGCATTACCTTCAACCTGTGCTCCCTGCAGGTTGTTTGCTGTGGCTGAGTGTTGTTCGAATGTGGTGCCATTAAGGACTATCAGTTCACTATGCAATGCCCTGGTGACCAATAGGGAGAAAGATGGACACCACTCTTGATATGGATTTGGGCCTCTGCACTTCTCATCATACGCCATCAAGTAGAGCAGCCCTGTCCAAATTGGGACACTTTTTTTTAATTCAATTTTTAAAAAGTTTTCATTTAAATTTGAGTCTGTTAATGTACAGTATAATATTAGTTCCATGTGTACAATATAGTGATTCAACACTTCCATACATCACCTGGTGCTCATCAAAAAAGTACACTCCTTAATATCCATCACCTGTTTAACCCATCCCCCCACCCACCGCCTTTCTGGTAACCATCACAAACTGGGACACTTTTGAGACTGAATGGGGGTGCTAAAATAATTTAAGTATACGATATTTTGAAATATACTGAATGATATATCATTATTGAATGATACATTGGTTTTACTATTTCGATGTCATTATCAAATAGTTCTATTAAAATTATTTCAAAATAAAATTCTTTTGACTAAAAATTAAAATAATATATATCCACAAGCAGGTGAAAATGGAAACAAATAGCCCCCATCAGTGAGCTGAGCCTGAAAGAATTTTAGATCCACATTCCTAAGAAGGTCTCCAGTGCAGGATCAGGTACTCCGGGGTGAGGGCTGCAGAGCTAAATTGCCTCCATGCCAAGGCTAAATCATTTGCTGAGGGTTTCCAGGTCCTGGTCACAGCAAGAGACACCAGGTCACAACAGTCGGCAACTGTGGTTGCCAGTGGGACAACCGCCCACCTGCAGCACAAGTTTATAGCACAGTAAAGGCAAAGAGCCAGTGAATCCAGTATTATCCTCTGGTTAGCTCTGAACTGCATACTTCACTGAGCACAGTCTAGAGAAGGTTGGGCTTTGGCTCTTTTGATATCTTTGTAGGCATGATCAGAGCTAGAAGCCACGGTTTGGAGAGGAAACTCCTAGAATGATAAGAGAAAGAGGCAGAAAGGAGGAGGGCTCCCAGAGAGTTCTTTTACTGCTGAGGTCTGATGACCTCAGAAGGTGAGAAGCACAACCGACTCTTCTAGGGGCTGGGCCCCCTTAAAGGTAGTGAAATACCAGAGTCAGCATGATAATCATGATCTAGGAAATGCTGCCTCATAGAAAACAAAAAGAGACCAGCTATGTTGTGATTAAGCAAACAAGACAGTATTAAAGTATATCAGATGAAAGAAGCAAAACAGAGAAAGTAGTTTAAAACATTTTCAAATGAGTTGGAATAGCTTTCTGAGCACCATCAGGGGGCTAGCTTCAAGTCTGATCAAAGTTTTCAAATAATTACAGTGGCCCCCACTCATCTGCAGTTTTGCTTTCCGCATTTTCGTTACCAGTGGCGTCAAGCACGGGTCCGATGCTGATGATCCTTCTTCTGAAGAATAGTCAGAAGGTCAACGGTAGCCTAACACCTCGTCACAGTGCCTATGTCATTTTCTTCACTTCATCTTATCAGGGAGGCATTTTATCATCTCACGTCGTCACAAGAAGAAGGGTGAGTACAGTACAATAAGATATTTTGAGAGAGAGAGAGGGTGTGTGTGTGAGAGAGGGAGAGAGAAACCACACTCATGTAACTTTTATTAGAGTATATTGTAAGACTGGGGGCTGCTTAGATCGTATCCCCCATAGATAAGGAAATACTACTACAATGTACTAGAAATAGTGTATGATTCCTATTTTTCTAAATAAAACTGAAAATGCTAACTTTCAGTTTTCACTGGGGATAATGCAGAAATTCTGGGAGGGGAAATTCAAATCACAAAACCCAGCCCAGTTCCATGTGACGGGTCCTTTTGGAAATGGATCCGTCAGCAGTTAGTGGGGACCTTATGTGAGCTCTTTTACCTGACTGGTTCCCAATTTATTCATTGGAAGCTGGAAGCTGGGCAGCATCTAGATTACGAAGATCCTTTCAGCCCTTTTAAGGACATTGAGCATTTTTATGGGGAGATGATAGGGAATGACCACAGAGGTTTAAGCAGTAGAGGCATTGATGAAATTTGGGTTTTAAGAGATCACTCTGGCGCCATTCTGAGACAGAAAAGGGCAGTGGCACTAAGCTGATCAATACTTCTGGGATGATGGCCAGAAAAGGAGTAAAAGTCTCCAGAAAACAGCATTTATTTGAAATCAAAGGGCATCAGTCCATGTCAGAAGAGGCTCTGTGACGTCAAGTCATATCAAGGTGAGTCTGACATCTCTTGAGGACATCAAAGAACAGAAGACCAGAGGAGATGCCTGTTAATTTTTTACTCATGTCGAATTTCTCTAGCTAAAGGGATTTTTTTTTCCTGCCCAGATATGCCCTTATTACTTTGAACCTCTGGTTCATTCTAAGATTTTTTTCAAACTGAAAGTCAGTTTTGTTTTTTATTTAGATGCGACATTGAATGCGACTATCTTGAACCTCTCAGCAAACATTAAGATAGAAACCTTGAACTGAATTATTTAAAAAAGGAAGCAAGCTATTGTTTTATAGGACTAATTGTAAAAATCTACCAGAAGCAATAATAGAAAATGGATATGATTTTAAAACAAATGTCAATCTGATTATAAAAAATGTGAACATTTACAAACATGTTTCAGCTAATTATGTTTTATCTCCTGGTCAAGTCCTATTTTGTAGAGTAGGGATGATGCCTCATTTTGTGATTCTATATCCTGAGAAGTTCTGGTCTCTCCCCTGTCTCCTCATTGCACTCATTTTCCTTAGCTGGGGTCACTCTGGGTCATCAGCCAGTATTTAATACAATTTGCATTCCTATCCTTTGTTGTTGTTGTTGTTTTAAAAAACAAGACAGAAAAAAATATTCTTTTTTTTTGGCATGGATTTATTTTAAAACCTGCATAGTTCACACACTAGAACTCGGCCAGTGGAGGTTTTGCAATGAGGATGGTTTATTTAAGCCGCTATATTCTGTTACAGAGTATCTTGAGACTTGCCTTAAGGAAAATGTCTGTATCCCTCAGATTGTTTGATTGCAGCTCTTGTTTTTGACTCTTTGGGGCTGGCTGTCTCTTCACGCTCTCTGGTGTCGGCTGCAGTGGGCAGCGGGGAGGTATCTTCTCTGCGGCCTGCTGATGTCAGGGTCTTGGCAAGCTCAGATTCCAGGTCTTATCTGCCCTGTCAGGAGTACTTTATTTGTATTGCTGTGTCTCCCACATCGGAATCCTAAGAGTCAGAATAACAGCTACAAAACAGTCATTTTTTTTTTTTTTTCAAAATCTGTCCTGTGCATTTGGAGGGAACTAACACTCATGGAAGATTTCTTTCCAGCAATTCTGGGAGTCCTCAGGGAGTGTTTCATGTTCTGTAGTTTTACTCACAGTGTCCAGTATTTTCCTCCTCTCTTGATCTGATTTGCTTCAATAATACACCTATTTCCTGGGAAACTATGCTTGCCTCCCCTGTCCCTCTTTCTCCCAGCAATGCCATCAATGAGACGGGTGTCCACTGAGGGAGGCCTGGGCATAAAATGCCTTCTGTGTCCTCATAATGCTGGTGTCCACTGAGGAAAAGTTCTCAACTGAGTACTCTTCTTCTGTTACCACAAGTTTTGGTGTCCATACTGTGAATGCTTTGCTCTGAGCGAGGTACTGCCCTTGAATAGGGGATTAATCTTTTTCTAACTGTCCCCTTGCTTAGGTCTTAGGTGTCATTTATTGAGGCCTCCATCTCTGGGTGGTACAGGACACTGAGTCTCCCACGCGTTGTCTGAAGTGAATGTGGTATGTAGATGTGTGTGGTGTGTGAGTGTATGTGTGAGGTTGTGTGTGGGTGTGGGTGTCCTTGTGTATAAGAGAATAAGCTCAAGGGACAGGTGCCCAGGGGCCTGTTAGTCCCAGGTAGCTGGAGGATGGGAAACAACATAGTCTGTATTTTTCTTCCTATCCTTTTGAATGGTTTGAATTTTAAAAATTAGCACATCTTATCTATTTATAATAAGGGAAAGAGCCGTTAAAAAAAAAGACTGAATATTTGTGTCCTCCCAAAATTCATATGTTGAAACCTAACCCCTAAGGGGTTGATATTTGGAGGCAAGGCCTTCGGGAAGTGATTGGCTGATGAAGGTAGAGCCCTGGTGAATAGGACTAGCCCCTTTATAAGAGAGACCCCAGAGAGCTACTTCCTCTCTTCTACCAGGTAAGGACACAGCAAAAAGATGGTGGTCTATGAACCAGGAAGTGGGTCTCACCAGACACCAAATGTGCTGCACCTTCATCTTGGACTTCACAGTGACCAGGACTGTGAGAAATAAATGTCCTTTGATAATAAGGGTGCAGACCATGACATTCTGCTAGAGCTGCCTAAAGAGACTAAAGAGGTTAAGTGGGGGTATTCCTCAGGTTCCACAAGAAAGAGCCTGTTCCTGTGGGTGGTGGGAGAGAAGCTCAGTGTAGGTGGTCTGAGTAAATGGTGCCACAATGGGAGGAACCTGAGGGCAAAAGAGGGATGTAGGGGAGGGAACTGAAGGCTGACCCAGGATATCTGCAGAGGAAGGACGCTCCTCTATTAGCCATCTTGCTGGGAGAGATTCAAGATGGGCTCTGTTTTTTTGTCCAAGACTCTGAGTGGTACACTATACACTGTTAATCCTGTTACTGGGAAGGGAGGAAGAGTACCCAAGCACCCACTTTACCACAATAGTGATATTCTCGTGTGGAACCTTCTTTCTCAGTCTATATCCAGGACTCTTTCCACCACTACCTCTGCCAACTTAATTTAATACCTTATATTATTTCTGCATATGTCTGTGTGTTCTATTCAATTTTAAATTGCTTTTGCAGGTAGGAACTCTATCTTAAACATTTTTACTCCCTTCTCTGGAATTTAGCACTGTAATGTACACATAGTAGGTACTCAAAAATGTTAAATTAAAACATATATAAGGGGCACCTGGGTGTCTCAGTCAGTTGAGTATCTGACTCTTGGTGTCAGTTTAGGTCATGGTCTCAGGGTCCTGGGTTCGAGTTCCGCATCAGGCTCGGTGCTCAGCGCAGCGTCTGCTTGTCCCTCTCCCTCTGCCTCCTCCCCTTGCACACATGCTCTCTCTCTCACAAATAAATAAAATCTTAAAAAGATAAAATAAAACATATATGAGAGTGAGGAAATATTTCATTTATTTTACTAGTGTGTCAAGGGCTAGACTCTTGGTTCTAATTCCCACCACATTTGCCACCTGGAAATTGGAGATAATCTTCCCTCATGTTAATAGTTATCATGAGGCTTAAGAAAAATAATTCATGTTAAGAACATGCCACCTTGTTAGTGCTTAATAAATGTTAGGTAATATGACTTACGCAAATCTAATAATTGTTACTGTTTTGCAAGTCTGAGAATAAGGTCACAATGCCTGTGAAAGTTTGGAATTTTGTTTATTTTGTCAATTTGAACAGAATCAAACTGTCAAAGTGAACTTACATGAATAAATGGGTTTTTCAATCTATTCTGCTTACATTAAAATACTTTATAACAATTAGTTTATAGATAGTTGAACTTACCCTAATTTTGGCAGACCTGAGTAGAACCTGAAGATCAAAAGTCAGGTTAGGGGAGAGGAATGTCTTTGGGCAGAAATGACATGTAATTCTACTATATTACAAATCCTAGGAGAGCTGGGTTAACTCAGTTTTTATTCATTTCTGAATCCTCAGCCCATAGAAAAGCACCTGTCCTGAAAAGAGGCCGAAAATATTTGTTAAAAGAATTGATGAATGACCAAGGGTTTAAGTTCCTTGATAGTTCTAAATTATATTAAAAATATATCAAATATGTCACTTACATTAGGGAGAAAAAATTATGTGTATGTCTGAGATTTGGATATCCATATCAAGGATATTTCTGATTAAAAATTGTAAAATCTGAGCAGTTCAGCTATTTGCTACTGGATATCCAACCTGATTGAGCTAAGTAGAAATAATCTAAGAGAATCTTGGTTAAGTGATATAACTTAAATGTTTGGGTCAAAATGCTTTTTGTGACTCCCATACAGTGAGAAAACTAAGAAGCATTAGCTTGAACATGCTTTAACATGTAAATTAATAATTTGTGAAGGAATACTTTTAAGGCCCGGCTTTTAAGGAATGGGTGTAGAATGCTCAACTGGAAGTTTCTTTTCAAGGATGTAAGAAGGGTGGGGGGAGTCTGGGGGTCATTAAAGTAAATCTAGTGCTCTTCCTGCCTTGCATAGACGAGATATCCCCTGGTCCTATTTGCTTTGCCCCCTTGCACAGCCAAATTAGATACCAACCCAAGGGAGGAAATGGGCCAAGAGGCTTTTCGACTTTAAATGTAAACCCCCACCCCACCCCCAGCTGCCCCACAGAGTATCAGGATTTACCAGACCCTGAAGAGGCAACCTTCATGAGAATGCTTCTGCCAATTCGAAAGTACTAACTTCTTTACAAGGAACAACGTGATTTCACATACTTGACCTCTTTGGTCTTCACAATAATTCTGAATGGTGGGGACTACCATCAATCCCGTTTTATAGATAAAATAAGGCTTAGAGTTTAAATACTTTCCCTAATCCAGATCCTGTGCTCTTTCCCCCACCTGATGGTTAAATTTGGTGCTTTGAGTGTCTTAATAACTGTTGAACAAAGATAGGCATGGAGGCAGAGCAGGGAGGGGTAGGAGTATTTCTTCATGTGAGCAACGTGAAGGCTGGGAACTGGGCTTTCCACTTGGATTGACCTCTGTGTGCAGTCACACCCGCGCAGCCAGCTGAGAACTCCATAAATACCGCCTTGAAAGTAGAAGTAGCTCAGGCTCCAGGACACTACCTCAAAAAGAAAGATCTAGAGAGGGAGGATTAAACTGCTATTTAATCGTTGGGGACACGTCCACAATGTAACAAATGCCCGTAGAGAAGCAATTTGGAAAAGAGTGAGTTGGAAACCTTGGGGGAAAGTCAGACTCTTTAGTCATAAAACACCTGAACAAGACATAATTATTAGCCCCGAGCTTTATTTTAATGATGTACTACGTCTTCAATATAATACCGACAGTTCGCTGGAAGATGCCAGTTGCTCAGAACAAATGGAACAAAAGGAGAAGGAGGGCCATTTGTAATGAGTCTGGGTCTTTGTACAACCTGTCGTTCTGGTCGTCTGATGCTCTGGTGCCCCCACGGGGCTGACAGAATGTGCCGGCATATGCCACGGGACACCTGCTGACAGCCCTGTGGGCTGTGAGTGGTCCCCACTTCTATCCTTCATCCTGTGTGTGGCTCAGCGTGTCTTCAGCAGGTCGTGAGAGAGAGAGTGGGTAATTTATTGCTGCAGTGGAGTGGTCCATCAGGTATTTTCCTCGGAATTTGGAGTCTTGGGTTCAAATGCTGACTCTAATTTTGATAAATAGCTTAGCTTTTTTGACCCCTAAGCTCCTTATTTGCAAAATAGGATTGAATCCAGGTACTTTAAAGAACTAGGGTAAGGATTAAGTAAGAGTCTCTATGTGAAAATGCCTGGAAAACTGCAGAAGCTTTTCTGAGGGAAAAGCAATTATCTCAACTCTTTGTAGGGAAGATTGAATCCCGTATTATCAACTTAATGTTTATCTGGACAATCAGTCTTTTTCTTTTTCTTAATTAGCCTATGCTTTATGTTACGTAAATGTATTCTCCAACCTAAATCCCTTGAGACATGCACCTTTGTGACCTGGCTAAGTGGACAGACAATTTAGAGAACGGAATGGCTTGGTGATCTTCTTTGGCGCTTTTCACTTGAAATTAATTTGACTGTTTTAGTCTTTTGGACTATAAAACAGTACATAATATATGAGCCAGGTGTAAATAAATGTTTGATATGTAATAAGGAAGAGAGACAGATCCCAAATACAGTGAGCACTACCAGAATATTAAGATTTTCCTTTTTTAAATTTTTTTTAGATTATTTATTAGGAAGAGAGAGCATAATGGGTGGGAGGGCAGAAGGAGAGGGAGAAACAGGCTACCCACTGAGCATGGAGCCCAACGCAGGGCTCAGTCCCAGGACCCTGAGATCGTGACCTGGGCCAAAGGCAGACGCTTAACCGACTGAGCCACCCAGGTGCCCCTCCTGTTTTCTATTTTTTATATTTAATAAAAACTAGTATTAGTATATTTAGATTCAAGGATAAATTTGAATTGATATAACCTAAAACACAGGTAGATTGGCTCTATTAAAAAGTCAGAACTATTACATATACCACTAAAATCTTGAGAATATTTTCGTGAATATATGATCACTAATGTTCTACTTCTAAGTAGTATTTGATATTACTCTTAGATCTTTAAGGTCAATAATTACTATAAAAGTTTATTTAAGAACAGTTCTGTGGAATGTTTTCACCAAAAGAAGGTGAAAACATTTTTCTAGTAGTTTTTTTTCTCATTTTTCTCATTTTTCTAGTAGTTATAAGTAAGCCTAAAACATTTCTGCAAATGTTCATATAGTCTATTTCCTGCTGTGAGGGATAAAAGCATTATTTTTAATTAACTAGAATTCATATGGCACATTACAATTTATAAAGTGCTGTCTCATACATAACCACTTTTGAAGGCTCACAAGAACACTGTGAAGAAGAGTCGGTATTATTATTGTTGTTGTTATTGTTAGTATTATGCTCACTTTGTAGAAGAAGATCAGATCCAAAGGCAAGTTACAGACAGGGAGAAGGTATTTGCAATGGACCTCCACTTAAAGGTGACAAATATAACCTAAGTGTTTATCTATACTCCCAAGATTCATAGGGACAAGGCAAGGTAATGGCTGAGGACAAGAGATAATTTCGTATTTTTAGAAAATGGAAAACCAGTGAATGAGAGGTAGATGATTTAGGAGAGTAGAGAAAACTGAATCCCAAGAGCCTGGAGAGGAGGCTGACACAAAGAAAGAGGATGATTCCCTTCACAGAACCCCAGAAGGACTCAGGAAGGAGAGGCACTTGGGACTGGGAGGGGTGATGGAGTGGCGCTGAGAACACAAGACTTGGTTCAGAGTCTATACATGGAGTCTATATACCTTTGGTTCTCAGTCTCACCCCACATTGCCTGATGTCCATTCCTGAGACCTGGAAGAGACATGAGGTTTATTCTCCAGAGAAATTGTTCCAGACTGGATTCAGTCTCTGGTACAACAAAGGGTCATTTTGAGGCTTCTTGTTGAAAGCAGGGTAGGTAAATTAAATTCTACTGGCTAAATTGAGAGACAGACCATCCCAACCTCCCTGGTCTGTATCTACCCTATTGGAAGCCAGGCTTTTATACCTCTGGACAAACTAAACAATAACAAAGAAAACATTTATAGACATTAATGTATGTTGTTCTCCTAAGTAAAATTACTCTACAATGTAAACGTATAGTCAGTGACTCTTGTCCACTTACACAAAGCTTCCAATGAGCTAAAAATTAATTTTAAGGTTACTAAATTATTAGAAAGTAATTCACTTTTAAATATGAATATACAATCAATCCTCATCACATGTTTGAGGAAAGGACATGAGATAGACATAAACAGTGAAATATAATGAAAACACAGTAATTTGGAGATGTAATGCAGGATGCATAAGAAAGCATTCTATCATCAGAAAGATGAGGAGATGTTGCATTCATGAAACAGGCACAGAATACTACAAAAGGAACAAGGAACAAGAAAAAGCTCTTGGAAGTTTTATTTTACTTTATTTTTTATTTTAATTCCACTATAGTTAATATACAGTGTTATATTGTTTCAGGTGAACAATAGAGTGATTACACAATTCTTTACATTACTCAGTGCTCATCATAATAAGTGTACTCTTAATCCCCTTCACCTATTGCACTCATCTCCCCACCACTTCCCCTCTAGTAAACATTAGTTTGTTCTCTATAGTTAAGAGTCTGTTTTATTTTGTTTTTGTTTTGTCTCATTTTTTTTGTTCCTTTGTTTTCTTTCTTAAATTCCACATATGAGTGAAATCATATGGTATTTGTCTTTCTTTGACTGATTTATTTCATTAGCATTATACCTCTAGATCCATCATCCATGTTGTTGAAAATGGCAAGATTTCATTCTTTTTTATAGCTGAGTAATATATATACATATATGTGTATATATACTGAGTAATATGTATATATGTACATATACATGCACACACACACACACACATACATATACACACTTCTTTATCCATTAATCTATCAATGGATGCTTGGGTTGCTTCCATAATTTGGCTATTGTAAATAATGCTACAATAAATGCTGGGGTGCATATATCTTTTCAAATTAATGCTTTCATATTCTTTGGGTAAATACCCATATTTCATATTCTTTGGGTAAATACCCAGTAGTGGAATCACTGGATCATATTTAATTTATTGATGAACCTCCATACTGTTTTCCACAGTGGATGCACCTGCTCGCATTCCCATCAACAATACACAAGGGTTCCTTTCTTTCACATCCCTGCCAACACTTGTTTCTTATGTTTTTGATTTCAGTCATTTTGACAGGTGTGAAATGATATCCAGTTGTGGTTCTGATTTGCATTTCCCTGATGATTAGTGTTGTTGATCATCTTTTCATACACCTGTTGGCCATCTGTATCTTTCTTTGGAGAAATGTATCTTCTACCCATTTTTTAATTGGATTATTTGTTTCTTTTGGTGTTGAGTTATATAAATTCTTTATGTATTCTGGTTACTAACCCTTTATTGGATATGTCATTTGCAAAAATCTTCTCCCATTCATTAGGTCATCTTTTAGTTTTGTTGATTGTTTCCTTTGCTTTGGAGAAGCTTTTTATCTTGGTATAGTCCCAGTAGTTTATTTTTGCTTTTGTTTCCCTTGCCTCAGGAGATATATCTAGAAAAATGTTCCTATGGCCAATGTCAGAGAAATTATTGCCTGTGCTCTCTTCCAGGATTTTTATGGTTTCAGGTCTCACATTTAGGTCTTTAATCCATTTTGAGTTTATTTTTGTGTTTGGTGTGAAAAGGTGGTCCAGTTTCATTCTTTCGCATGTAGCTGTCTAGTTTTCCACACCATTTGTTGAAGAGACTTTCCCATTGCATTGTCTTGCCTTCTTTGTCAAAGATTAATTGACCATATAATCATGGGTTTATTTCTCAGCTCTCTAGTCTGTTCTATTGATCTGTGTGTCTATTTTTGTGCCAGTACCATGCTGTTTTGATTACTATAGCTTTGTAGTATAACTTGAAATCAGGGATTGTGATACCTCCAGCTTTGTTCTTCTTTTTCAAGACTGCTTTGGCTATCTGAGATCTTTTGTGGTTCCATACAAATTTTAGGATGATTTGTTTTGGTTCTGTGAAAAATGATGTTGGTATTTTGAAAGGGACTGCATTAAATCTGTAGATTGCATTGGGTAGTATGGACATTTTAACAATATTTGTTTTCCCAATCCACGAGCATGGAATATCTTTCCATTTGTTTGTGTCATCTTCACTTTCTTTGATCAGTGTTTTATAGTTTTCAGAGTACAGATCTTTCACCTCTTTGGTTTGGTTTATTGCTAGGTATTTTATTATTTTTGGTGTAATTGTAGATGGGATTGTTTTCTTAATTTCTCTTTCTGCTACTTCATTATTAGTATATAGAAATGCAATGGATTTCTGTGTATTGATTTTGTTGTATCCTCCAACCTTAATTCATTTATCAGTTCTAGTAGTTTTTTGGTGGGGTCTTTGGGGTTTTCTATGCATAGTATCATGTCATCTGCAAGTAGTGAAAATTTTACTTCTTCCTTACCAATTTTAATGCCTTTTATTTATTTTTTTCTTTTCTGATTGCTGTGGCTAGGACTTCTAATAGTATGTTGAATAAAAGTGGTGAGAATGGACATTCTTGTCTTATTCCTGACCTTAAGAGAAAGGCTCTCAGTTTTTCACCATTGAGTATGATGTTAGCTGTGGGGATTTTATGTATGGTTTTTATTATGTTGAGGTATTTTCCCTTAAACCTACTTTGTTGAGGGTTTTTATCACAAATGGATGTTGTACTTTGTCAAATGCTTTTCCTGCATCTATTGCAATGATCATATGGTTTTTATCCTTTCTCTTGTTGATGTATCAAATTGATTGGTTTGAAAATATTGAACCACCTTGAATTCCAGGAATATATCCTGCTTGTTTGTGGTAAATGATTCTTAAAATGTATTGTTTGATTTGTTTTGTTAGCATTTTGTTGAGGATTTTTGCTTCTATGCTCATCAGAGATGTTGACCTTTAGTTCCCTTTTTTTTTTGTAGTGTCTTTATCTGGTTTTGGTATCAGAGTAATGGTGGCCTCATAAAATGAATTTGGAAGATTTCCTTCCTCTTCTATTTTTTTTGGAATTGTTTGAGAAGAATAGGTATTAACTCTAAATATTTGGTAGAATTCATCTGTGAAGCTATCTGGTCCTGGACTTTTGTTTGTAGGGTGGTTTTTATTTTTATTACTGATTCAGTTTCATTGCTGGGTAATCAGTTTATTCAAATTTTCTATTTCTTTCTGGTTTGGTTTTGGGAGGTTTTATGTTTCTAGGAATTTATCCATTTCGTCTAGGTTGTCAAATTTGTTGGAATATAATTTTTCAAAATATTCTCTTATAATCCTTTGTATATCTCTGGTATTGGTTATTTTACCTCACTGATTTCTGATTTTGTTTATTTGAGTCCTTTTTTTTAAATGAGTCTGGGTAAAGGTTTATCAATTTTGTTGATATTTTCAAAGAACCAGATCCTGGTTCCATTGTTTTGTTCTATTGTTTTTTTTTTGTGTGTGTGTTTTTTTGTTTTAGTTTCTATATCATTTATTTCTGCTCTAATCTTTCTTATTTCTTTCCTTCTGCTAATTTTGGGTTTTGTTTGTTCTTCTTTTTCTAGCTCCTTTAAGTGTAGGTTGGGTTGTTTATTTGAGATTTTTCTTGCTTCTTGAAGTAGGCTTGTATTGCTACAAACTTCCCTTTTAGAACAGCCTTTGCTGCATCCTGAAGATTTTGGATTGTGTTTTCATTTTCATTTAAGTCCATGTATTTTTTAATTTCCTTTTTGATTTCTTGGTTGACCCATTCATTGTTTAGTAGCATGTTATTTAACTTCCATGTATTTGTGTTCTTTCCAGACATTTTCTTCTTCTTCTTATTTTTTTTGTGATTGATATCCAGTTTCATAGTGTTGTGGTCATAAAAGTGCATGGTATGGATTCAGTCTTTCTGAAATTGTTGAGACTTGTTTTGTGGCCTAATATGTGATCTCTTCTGGAAAATGTTCCATGTGCACATGAAAAGAATTTGTTTTCTGCAGTTGTAGGATCAAGTGTTCTGAATATATCTGTTAGATCCATTTGGTCCAATGTATTATTCAAAGTCACTCTTTCCTTATTGATTTTCTTTTTTTTTTCAAGATTTTATTTTTTTATTTGAGAGAGAGAGAATGAGAGATAGAGAGCACGAGAGAGAAGAGGGTCAGAGGGAGAAGCAGACTCCCTGCTGAGCAGGGAGGCGGTGTGGGACTCGATCCCAGGACTCCAGGATCATGACCTGAGCCGAAGGCAGTTGCTTAACCAACTGAGCCACCCAGGCCTCCCCTTATTGATTTTCTGTTTGGATGATCTATTCATTGACGTAGGTGGGGTTTTAAAGTCTCCTACTATTATAAGTATTACTCGCAGTTACTTCCTTCATGTTTGTTCTTATTAGCTCCCTTATATACTTAGGTGCTCCTATGTTGGATGTTGTATCTTCTTGTATTGTTCTCTTTATGATTATATAGTGTCTTTCTTTGTTTCTTGTTAACAGTCTTTGTTTTAAAAATCTATTTTTTTCTGATATAAGTATTGCTACCTGAGCTTTCTTTTCATTTCCATTTGCATGATAAATACTTTTCCATCCCTTGACTTTCAATCTGCATATGTCTTTAGGTGTGAAATGTATCTCTTTTAGGCATATAGATAGGTCTTGCATTTTTATCCATTCCATCACCCTATGTCTTTTGATTGGAGCATTTAGTCCATTTACTTTCAAAGTAATTATTATTATTACTACTACTATTTTTTTAAATTTTATTTTATTATGTTATGTTAGTCACCATACAATACATCATTAGTTTTTGATGTAGTGATCCACGATTCATTGTTTTCTATAACACCCAGTGCTCCATGCAGTATGTGCCCTCCTTAATACCCATCACCGGGTTAACCCATCCCCCTGCCCCCCTCCCCTCTAAAACCCTCAGTTTGTTTCTCAGAGTCCATAGTCTCTCATGGTTCACCTCTCCCTCCGATTCCCCCCTTCATTTTTCCCTTCCTTCTCCTAATGTCCTCCATGCTATTCTTTATGTTCCACAAATAAGTGAAACCATATGATAATTGACTGTCTCTGCTTGACTTAGTTCACTTAGTGTAATCTCCAGTCCCATCCATATTGATATAAAAGTTGAGTATTCATCCTTTCTGATGGCTGAGTAATATTCCATTGTATATATGGACCACATCTTCTTTATCCATTCGTCTGTTGAAGGGCATCTCGGCTCTTTCCACAGTTTGGCTATTGTGGACATTGCTGCTATGAACCTTGGGGTGCATATGGCCCTTCTTTTCACTACATCTGTGTCTTTGGGGTAAATACCCAGTAGTGCAATTGCTGGGTCATAGGGTAACTCTATTTTTAATTAACCTCCACACTGTTTTCCAAAGTGGCTGTGCCAACTTGCATTCCCACCAACAATGTAAGAGGGTTCCTCTTTCTCCACAACCTCTCCAACATTTGTTGTTTCTTGCCTTGTCAATTTTTGCCATTCTGACTGGTGTAAGGTGGTATCTCAGTGTGGTTTTGATTTGAATTTCCCTGATGGCTAATGATGATGAACATTTTTTCATGTGTCTGTTAGTCATTTGTATGTCTTCTTTGGAGAAGTATCTGTTCATGTCTTCTGCCCATTTTTTCACTTGATTATTTTTTGGGTGTTGAGTTTGAGTTCTTTATAGATCATGGATACCAGCCCTTTATCTGTAGTGTCATTTGCAAATATCTTCTCCCATTCTGTGGGCTTCCTCTTTGTTTTGTTGACTGTTTCATTTGCTGTGCAGAAGTTTTTTATCTTGATGAAGTCCCAAAAGTTCATTTTTGCTTTTGTTTCACTAGCTTTTGGAGATGTATCTTGAAAGAAGTTGCTCTGGCCGATGTCAAAGAGGTTACTATCTATGTTCTCCTCTAGGATTTTGATGGATTCTTGTCTCACATTGAGGTCTTTCATCCATTTTGAGTTTATCTTTGTGTAAGGTGTTAGAGAATGGTCGAGTTTCATTTTTCTGCATGTGGCTGTCCAATTTTCCCAGTACCATTTATTGAAGAGACTGTCTTTTTTCCATTGCATATTTTTCCCTACTTTGTCGAAGATTATTTGACCATGGAGTTTAGGGTCCATTTCTGGACTCTCTATTCTGTTCCACTGGTCTATATGTCTGTTTTTGTGTCAGTACCATGCTGTCTTGGTGATCACTGCTTTGTAATATAGCTTGAAATTGGGCAACGTGATGCCCCTAGCTTTGTTTTTCTTTTTCAACATTTGCTTGGCGATTCGGGGTCTTTTCTGATTCCATACAAATTTTATTCTTGTTTGTTCCAGCACTTTGAAAAATGTCATTGGAATTTTGATCAGGATGGCATTGAAGGTATATATTGCTCTGGGTAGCATAAACATTTTAACAATGTTTATTCTTCCCATCCATGAACATGGAATGTTTTTCCATCTTTTTGTGTCTTCTTCGATTTCTTTCATGAGTGTTCTGTAGCTCCTAGAGTATAGATCCTTTACCTCTTTGGTTAGGTTTATTCCGAGCTATCTTATGGTTTTTGATACTATTGTAAATGGAATCATTTCTCTAACTTCTCTTTCTATAGTTACATTGTTAGTGTATAAGAAAGCAACTGATTTCTGTGCATTGATTTTGTATCCTGCCACATTACTGAATTGCTGTATGAGTTCTAGTAATTTGGGGTTGGAGTCTTTTGGGTCTTCCACATAAAGTATCATGTCATCTGCGAAAAGAGAGAGTTTGACTTCTTCTTTGCCAATTTGAATACCTTTTATTTATTTTTGTTGTCTGATTGCTGTTGCTAGGACTTCTAGTACTATGTTGAACAATAGTGGTGAGAGTGGGCATCCTTGATGTGTTCCTGATCTTAAGGGAAAGGCTCTCAGCTTTTCCCCCCTGAGGATGATATTCACTGTGGGTTTTTCATAGATGGATTTTATGAACTTGAGGAATGTTCCCTGTATCCCTATACTCTGAAGAGTTTTAATCAGGAAAGGATGCTGTATTTTGTCAAATGCTTTTTCTGCATCAATTGAGAGGACCATATGGTTCTTCTCTCTCGTCTTATTAATGTGTTCTATCACATTGTTTGATTTGTGAATGTTGAACCACCCTTGCATCCCAGGGATAAATCCCACTTGGTTGTGGTGGATGATCCTTTTAATGTATTGTTGGATCCCATTAGCTAGGCTTTTGTTGAGGATTTTGGAATCCATATTCATCAGGGATATAGGTCTGAAATTCTCCTTTTTGATGCAGTCTTTGCCTGGTTTGGGGAAAAAGGTAATGCTGGCCTCATAGAATGAGTATGGAAGCTTTCCTTCTGTTTCTATTTTTTGAAACAGCTTCAGGAGAATAGGTATTATTTATTCTTTGAATGTTTGGTAGAATTCCCCAGGGAATCCGTCAGGCCCTGGACTCTTGTTTTTTGGGAGGTTTTTGATTACTGCTTCAGTCTCGTTACTGGTTATTGGCCTATTCAGATTGTCACTTTCTTCCTGTTTCAGTCTTAGCAGTTTATAGGTTTCCAGGAAGGCATCCATTTCATCCAGGTTGCTCAGCTTATTGGCATATGGTCGTTGATAATAATTTCTAATAATTGTTTCTATTTCCTTGGTGTTAGTCATGATCTCTCCCCTTTCATTCATAATTTTATTAACTTGGGTCCTTTCTCTTTTCTTTTGGATAAGTCTGGCCAGTGGTTAATCAATCTTACTAGTTCTTCCAAAGAACCAGCTTCTAGTTTTGTTGATCTGATCCACTGTGTTTCTGGTTTCTAATTCATTGAATTCTGCTCTAATCTTAATTATTTCTCTTCTAATGCATGGCTTAGGCATCGTTTCTTGCTTTTCCTCTAGTTCTTTAAGATGTAGAGTTAGTTGGTGAATTAGGGATTTTTCTGTTTTTCTTGAGTGAGGCTCGGATGGCTATGTGTTTCCCCCGTAGGACAGCCCTTGCAGTATCCCATAGGTTTTGGACCCATGTGTTTTTGTTCTCACTGGTTTCCATGAATTGTTTAAGTTCTTCTTTGATTTCCTGGTTGACCCAAACAATCTTGAGCAGAGTGTTCTTTAGCTTCCAAGTGTTTGAATTTCTTCCAAATTTTTTCTTGTGATCAAGGTCCAGTTTTAAAACATTATGATCTGAGAATATGCAGGGAATAATCTCAATCTTTCGGTATCGGTTGAGACCTGATTTGTGACCCGGTATGTGGTCTATTATGGAGAAAGTTCCATGTGCGCTCAAGAAGAATGAGTATTCTGTTGTTTTAGGGTGGAATGTTCTGTATATATCTATGAGGTCCATCTGGTCCAGTGTGTCATTCAAAGCTCTTGTTTCTTTGTTGATTTTCTGCTTAGATGATCTGTCTATTGCTTAGAGTGGAGTATTGAAGTCTCCTACAATTAACGTATCGTTATCAATATGACTCTTTATTTTGGTTAGCAGTTGGCTTATGTAGATGGCTGCTCCCATTTTGGGGGCATAGATATTTACAATTGTTAGATCTTCTTGTTGGATAGACCCTTTAAGAATGATATAGTGTCCTTCTGTGTCTCTAACTACAGTCTTTAGTTTAAAATCTAATTTGTCTGATATAAGAATTGCTACCCCAGCTTTCTTCTGAAGTCTATTGGCATGGAAGATGGATCTCTATCCCTTCACTTTCAGTCTGGATGTGTCTTTAGGTTCAAAATGAGTCTCTTTTAGACAGCATATGGATGGGTCCTGTCTTTTTGTCCAGTCTGCAACCCTGTGCCATTTTATGGGAGCATTTAGTCCGTTCATGTTGAGAGTGATTATTGAAAGATATGAATTAACTGTCATCATGTTGCCTGTGAAGACCTTGTTTTTACAGATTGTCCCTGTAAATTTCTGTTGTATATCACTCTTGGGGTCTTTCTCCTTTTGTAGAACCCCTCCTTAATATTTCTTGCCGGGCCAGCTTAGTGGTCACATATTCTTTCAGTTTCTGCTGGTCTTGGAAGCTCTGCATCTCTCCATCCATTCTAAATGACAGCCTTGCCAGATAAAGTATTCTTGGCTGCATGTTCTTCTTGTTTAGTACACTGAATATGTCTTGCCAGGTCTTTTTGGCTTGCCAGGTCTTTGTGGATAGATCTGATGTTATTCTGATGTTCCTCCCTCTGTACATAAGGAATCTCTTCCCCCTAACTGCCATTAAGATGATTTCCTTGGTTCTAAGATTTGTGAATTTTACTATTACATGCCAGGGTGTTGGCCTGTTTTCCTTGATCTTGGGAGGGGTCCTCTCTGCCTCTAGGACATGAATGTTTGTTTTATTCCCCAGATTAGGGAAGTTCTCAGCTATGATTTGCTCAAATATATCTTCTGGTCCTCTCTCTCTCTCCACCCCCTCAGGGATTCCAGTAATTCTGACATTGGAACGTTTCATGGTGTCATTTATTTCTGATTCTATTTTCATGGATTCTGAGTTGTTTTTCCCTTTTTATCTATTAATTGGTCTTCTAGGTCACTAATTTGTTCTTCTGCCTCGCTTACCCTAACTGTTAGATTATCTAGACAGATTGGATCTCATTGATAGAATTTTTAAGTTCTGCCAATTCAGTTTTCATTTCTGCCCTAAGAGACTCTATGTTGTCATTAATTGATTTCATGAGTTGGATGGGTGGGCAAAAGATTTTAAATTTTGTTTCATTAAACTTTGTAATATTCAACTTTTGTATCCAGAATGTATATATTCTTACAAATCAGTAAGAGAAAAACAACTTGCTAAAACAGGCAAACAATTCACAAGGAGGAAATTCAACGGCCAGTTATTTATAGGTAAAAGTCTTCTCAATTTTACAGGTATCCAGAAAGCAAACTGCAAATTCAAACAACAGCAGAGTACTATTTTACATCCACCGGAGTGGTAAAGACCTAAATTGTGACAATGCCACATGTTGACAAAGCTGTGGGGAAATTAGAATCATATCCTGTTTGTGGGCATGTAAATTACAACTTCTACTTTGAAGTGTAATTTTACAATATCTTGTAAAATGGAAGATGAGCATTACTATGACTCAGTATTTTTACTTCTACATGTATGCTATTAGTCTAGAGTGTTTTCCCCTAAACTTCCCTGAGGATAAGATTCATTCAGAGTGGGTGGGTGAGGGAACTTATTAAACATACATCTTCCCAATCTTCTCCCTGGAGACTGTGATTGAGAAAGACTAAGATGAAGTTTGGGATTCTGAATAAATAAATGTTTGAATGTGTGTGCAATGCTGTTTGTTTCAGCATTGTTTTTAACAGCTAAAATTTGAAAATTACTTAAATATCTACTAACAGATGTATGGATAAACTGTGATGCAATAGAGTGTTTTTGAAATAAGTGATACTCATTAATATATGTTTATATTAACATGGATAAATATTGAAAATATCATTGAATAAAAACATCGCAAAGTGATAGGTAGATCATGATATCATGTACGTAAAGTTTAAAACACAAAACAATACTATCTATAGTGCTGTTAAATAATATATAATAACATTTTATATATAATATAAAATAATGGAGGTGATACATTTCAACTTCAAGAAAGTGGTTACCTCTAGAGAGAGAATGGGGCTTTAACTCTGTAATGTTTATTTACAGAGAGCTAAAAGGATCTGAGGCCAGGACAAGAAAATTACAGACCTGGTTTGGACCTACAAACCTAGCCTATGGATCTGAATGACATACTTGCCTTTGTAGTGAGGAGGTGTGCTTGCTTTTCCTCACAAACTTTGGCTCCTAAATATGATGTTTGCATTTTAAAAGGAAACAATCTTTTAATCATCTTTATAATAATCTTTAATGCATCTTATGAGAAATGTTAACTTTTTGATGGGTTTCATTTCTACCAAGGTTCAGTTCTTCCTTTGTCCTCTATGTAGTTCAATAGCTTACCTTAAAAGAAATGCCATGGGGTGCCTGGGTGGCTCAGTCGGTTAAGCATCTGCCTTGGGTTCAGGTTATGATCCCGGGGTCCTGTGTTGGGCTGTATTGGGCTCCTCGCTCAGCAGGGAGTCTGCTTCTCCTGCTCCCTCTGTCCTCCCCCCACACTTATGCACATGTGTGATCTCTCTCTCTCTCTCAAATAGATAAAATCTTTAAAAAAATATGCCATGAATATATTTCTTTACTTTGACTTGTTTTCTTTTTTTATAGAAAGATTTAAAAAGTCCTATGACTTCTCATTTTATCTGTTCCTGTCACCAGGACCACCTGATACAGTAGAAATTTTTGATGGAGATGTGATTGGCACTGATCATTTGTCAGTTAATTAAAATCACTTAAAGTAAAACATTATGAAAAATTGACTAAATCTCCATCCATAGACTTGTATACATGTGAGTTTATTAGCCATTGCAACAAAGACCAAGGTCTGTGTTTGGTGTATGGATCTGATTGGAAGTCCTGGCATTTCTTGTGTACACCATAGTCACTTTGGATCTGTCATTTTGGAAATCAATGGTAATTGATTTCCAGTTTGGGACTCTTTTATTTTATTTTATTTTACTTTTTTAAACTTTTTTTAACTTTTTTTAAAAAGATTTTATTTATTTGTCAGAGAGAGAGAGAGAGAGAGAGCACAAGCAGGGGGAGCAGCAGGCAGAGGGAGAAGCAGGCTCCCTACTGAGCAAGGAGCCCGATATGGGACTTGATCTGGGATCATGACCTGAGCCGAAGGGAGAGGCTTAGCCAACCAAGCTCCCCACTCATCCCTTGGGACTCTTTAAAGTGGAGCAAAAGAGATCAAAATTCCTGTAAAATAATTTGGAGAGAATACAAAATTCTCTTAAATCTTACTACTTTTCTCTTTTTTTTATAGTTCTCTGTAATTTGAGAGCAATTTTTAAAGCAAGTCTACGTTATCAAGTCTCTCCAAAGTATTCATCTTAGTTTTTAAAGAAATGTTTACTTGTTTTAGAACTCATATTTCATAGATTTATGAAATCTTTAGCAAAATTAAATAATATAATAGTAAGTGGGATCATAGGCAAGTTTGTAATAAACACAACTGACTCTTGATGGATTGTACTGCCCACCTGGAAGAGAGGAAATGGGTGGGCACAGTGGAGAGTAGCCTAACATTCAAGAGTGTTCTGCATCCTGTTGGCACTGCTGGTATATTTTACAGAGAAAATGGAAATTGTGGAAATGTGACAAATTAGTTAGAGGTTGGTTAAAGCAGTTTTTATTATTTCCATCTGTCTGAGTATTCCTATAAATAAGAACTGTGAGTTTTTAATAATTGAGGTGATCAAAAATATACTTTCTCTGAAGTGCAAAGAGGCTTGTGTAACTTTCCCAACATAAATGATTTTAAACAAATCTCCACTTTATGCCATATGACAGAATAGAAATGTTCATAATCGCTTAGAGAAGGAGATAATGTTTTATGTGTCACTGGAGGAAAGAGTAAAACAAATATTTTACAGTTTTTCTCTACCCCATTTATTGTTTTGATTTGACTCAAATAACCTTTTCTTGTTATTGTAATCGACTTCCTAATGCATCTTCTCAACCGCATGGGTAGATACACAGAACTTTATAAGCATGAATAATGTAAGTTGATGTAGCAATATATTTTCTTTGTTTTTACATTACACATACAGCACAAATCCTAATAAACCTAGACTGGAATATGTTACAAATTCATTTGGTTAGTATTCAGTTACCGAGTGAGAGAATAAATATATATGATTTAAATTAAGAATGTGCAGTCCATTACTTACTTGCCACCTCTTCTACTTTATTTTGACTTTTGCACTTATCATGTTTTATTAACATTTTGAAGTTGTAAACATGAGTGGAGTGAAAGCTGTATCACAAAGTTGAGGTTAGAGGTTTGTTACGTTGAAAAATCAAAGCCTTGAGAGTAACTGTAGAGAAATTTGTTCTCAGGTGCATTGATTGAGAATATTGCTCTGTCATTGGTGGTTCTGGCTTTCCTTTGTGGATAGTATATGCTGATGTTCTAGTCCAGTGCATCTCAGAGTGGTCTATAGGCTCACCATACACCTATTAAATTTACTTTTCTAGAAGTAGGGCCAAAGAATGTGCATTTAAAACAAACTCTTCTATTGATTCTTAAAAATGATAAAGTTTGAGATTTTTTTTTAGTTTCGATTCCTTAGGAGCAAAGCCTTTGATAATCATGTGACATGATTTATTGAAGAAGTGTTTTGCAAAAAAATCCATGTGGCTAAGAGTGAAGCAAGTTGGGGGAAGAAGAAAGACCTGAGCAATGGTGTGGTCTCAAGTCAAAATTTAGCCTTAGTTTGATCCACAGGGGTGGGCTAGTGAGCTGTCTCCCTTTGAGGCAAGGGTAGCAGTATTTAGTGCCCTGCTTTCAGCCAGTCATATGTTGTTGGCTATATGTGGGTGGAAGATAGGTAGAGTGCAGACCTTCCCTGATAAAGCAGGTCCTATTAGTAGAGGGTACTTTTTGGAGAAGAGGATGCATAGCTATGAACCAACCCCTTGGCAGCCAACACTCACAGCAGCTGGTAGATGAGTGCCCTGCTCTGATTAAGAGGATCTGTGTAGGGCATCAAACCAGCATTCATCATAGGCTACTTCTTGCACTGCTTAGGTCCACTTGCTTCTCACATTAAATTTACTCCAACCATACAGATCTTGTGGTCACTATTCCTGGAGAAATAAAAGAGGAGGGTTGGTGAGATAAATGACAGCCCCTGCTACTGTGATTGGTATCAATGTCCTATTTAATACTCATTTTCTCCCTCTGCCACACATTTCTGATTCCCCTCACCCTTAGCTAGCACTTCTGGCTTGTCTAGAGGACTTGCCTTTTGGGTTGATGCAGATGGCATCTCTGAGGAGCCTAGGTTTCTGGTTACCATGCCTTTTTGAAACTAGAATTGCTCTCCTTGCCCATTTATAGTCACATATGCGCATGGATGTGCCAAGAGATACCCCAGCAGATGTGTCAGACATAATTATTATATATCCTCTTTATTAGGTAGAATTTCTTCCTCATGATGATCAGGGTTCATTTTCTTGGTAGCTCCTTTTTGTACCTGCTAGACTACTGACATAAGGAGCCCAGTGTGATTAGTGGCAGCCATTGCTTTGGGTTTAGTTGAAGATTTACTGTGTTCTTGTGTTCTTTGGTTCTTCCTACTATGGATAGGAGTGCTCTCCATCTTGCATTCAGGACCTCTAGATTAAGAGACCATAACATATAGGGATGGGAAGCACAAATTCTTCCAGGGAGTCACTAGAAGTGATGGTGAGTGGGGCTACTCCTACATTTCTACTATTTAATATGTGGACCTATGTATTTTATTTACTGGGGACACAACACCATGTGATGCCCTGGATTTAAGGAATTTACCAAATCTTGCAGGATAGCACCTACTCTCACAGCATCATCTTTGACCTGATGTCTCAGTTGTATCTTTAAGAGGGTATTTCATCACTCTATTTGGACAATAGCTTCTTGATAGTATAGAAAGTGGTAGGACTGTGTACCCCATACAAACATACTCATGCCCTACCTTCTTGGCCATAAAGTGGATCTCTCAATCAGGAATGATAATATGTAGAATTCTATGACTCTAGATCAGACGCTCTGTGAACCCTTGGATAGTAGTACCTGCTGAGAACCTGTGGCAAGAAAGGCAAATCTATACTGTGTGTATTAATCCTGATCAGAAAGCCTCTCTCCCCTTTCCAAGTTGGAGAAGTCTGACACAAACAATTTGCTATTTAGTCGCTGGTTGGTATCTTGGAGAGATGGATATATTGTCCCAGTAAAGGGGATCTAGGTAGGGCACCAAAACTGATTCCACCACAGAGACCTATTGGTCTTTCTTCAGGGTATACTTTAAGCCAGATTTTAGTATTGATTGCTTGCTATTTGATTAAACCTAAAATATGTCCAAATTAGTTGAGTTCATACAGTTATTTTCAGTTCAGTTTGTCTGAGTAAACCCAAATCAGATCAGTTATTAAGCCACATTAATTTAATAAACACAAACAGTAGACATTAGATGTTAGCCAGTTAGTAGGGTTATAATGGTCAAACCATTTTGGCTATGTAGAATTAAATTTTGAAAAATTTAGCTGTTACTGACAATAAAAAAGCTCAAAGCAGAAACTGTAGAGAGATATCATGGCTAAATGAGGATTCTTTTTGATTTTGAAAATTGTATTTTATAAAATATTTTTCTTTAAAAAGCTATTGATCTATAATCTTGAAATAGAAGGAAATAATTTCTAACTATTTTTTCAACTAACAAATTACTTATAAATTTTAAGATATAAAATCATAGAGTCATTGTTTTAGGGATATAAGTAAATTTGGTAAATTAAACTATTGCTAACTCTATTAATGGCTTGTGGATTAATATATCACATGGTCTCACATATACCTATATTATATAGCTATAGCTAATAATAGCTTAATTTTTACCCATCAAGAATCAGTTAATTATTTTGGTACCCAATTTTGAACCTGCATATTTCCTAAGTTCTTTTTGATTGCAGAACTAAAATCATTGACATGCTGGGTGGCTCAGTTGGTTAAGTGACTGCCTTCGGCTCAGGTCATGATCCTGGAGTCCCGGGATCAAGTCCCTCATCGGGCTCCCTGCTCAGCAGGGAGTCTGCTTCTCCCTCTGACCCTCTTCCCCCTCGTGCTCTCTATCTCTCATTCTCTCTCTCTCAAATAAATAAATAAAATCTTTAAAAAAATAAAATCATTGACATGAATAGAAAACATGAAAAACATTTACATTGTCCATATACATGATTTATTATATTCGTATTTTCCCTTTCTTTATTTTTCTTTCTGATGGCTTCTATGTGAACTGAGAAATCACCTTTCTACTTAACACTTTTACTTTGTTTTTCTTGTCCCAAATGCATGTATCTGGTCTGTTATACTTAGTTCAAGTATAATTATTTTTCAGCTCAAGGTGACAATTTAATTTATTTTATTATGAGATGAATCATATTTCCCAGGAAGTGTATTTTTCTGGGATTTAATGTGCTGGATTGACTGACAGTGTAAGATTCAATAGTTAATTTATTTCTTTTGTGGAGTAGCATGTTCATAGCCTTTGGGATTTGCCCTGAAACACTCCTTTAGGAAGAGGTAATATGGGATGACTTTTTTTTAAGATTTATTTATTTATTTGAGAGAGACTTTGGGGGGGGAGGGGCAGGGGGAGAGAATCTTCAAGCAGACTCCCTGCTGAGAGTGGAGCCCAATGCTGGGCTCCATCTCACGACCCATGAGATCATGACTTGAGCCAAAACCAAGAGTCAGCCATTCAACCAACTGAGCCACCTGGGCACCCCAATATAGGATGATTTTTGAGGTAAGATCATTTCTAGAGCTGGAGTTTCATTGTAAATCATTACATTGAAAAGTATTATATAAGCAAAGATTGCATAGCTCACAGTGACAAGAGCAACTGGTTTGTTCAGTAGACTTCTTATGGAAATTTAGAACTCGTGTTCCTATTCCTTTTAGAGAATGAATGAGGATGGGAGACTGGATTTAGTGTAGGAATTCCTGGAGAAGAATGGAAAAGTATTTGCCATGTTAAAGACTCTCTTGTATAAGGAGAGATATACACAAAACAGACAAACAAGAAGTTGCAGAAGGCTATGGGTTTGCCATCCCAACAGGATGCTTCCATGAATCCTCTAAAATGGATATGACTGCATAGAATTTTTTGCCTCTATTTCTCTTTATCTACCATGGAGTGAGGACTTATGGGATAAAATGATTGGAATTGATTGTAAGTCCGAAGTCCATCAGACTTCCAACTATGCATTTTTACTTATATGAACCAATACCACCATTTCTGTATTCCACACGGACTTGTATCCGCCTTTGCTTGGCACACCCCTCTTTGATAAGGGTCCCAATCCTATTTCCACTTAATGACATGGGCTCATTCTACTTAATGACATAATTGTATCCTAGGTATTTCCAGCATTTCTTGGGCATACAGAGAAAAGAACTTACCTAGTTATACTAATTAGTGTACTAATTAGGGCTAATTGCACTCTTTCTAGCATGCCTACTGTGGCAAATAAAAATTCAGTGTGGGGAATCCCAAATTTACACTTAGGCTCCAATGACCCTGGATTAAATACAAATTTGAGTTAATTTAGCTGAATATGAAACATAAATCCACACCAAACCGTACACTCTTATGAAAGCTTCACAGAGGAGATGATGAGGCCCATTTTGTTTCTCCCCTGACCTTGCTTGATTTCCTTTCATCCTGCTGATCCTATAGGCAGCCACGGTGGGGAGAAATGCTTAGTACTTGGATTCGGAGACCTAGGTTTGAGTCCAGCTCTGAAACTCATTATTTATGTGACTTTTGCTATATCTTCCAAACTTTCAGAGTCTCACTTTCCTGGACAGTCATAGAGCAACCAAAACTGTTTTAGCATTAGATAGCTGGGAAGATTAAATAATTAAAAAGATTACATGAGATATTATAGATGTATAAGTTTTTGTAAACTATCATGTGTGCTAGTCATGTAAAGAACATTAATAAATATGTATTGACATTAATTTATATCTTATAAGATATTTTGATACAATTTGGGAAATATTCTGATAAAGGAATATTCTGATAAAATTTGGGAGAGCAACTGACCAGATTTATTCCTTTCAAAGGTGTCCTATGTGCCTATAGTGGTAAATAAGTAATGATGATAATAAATAAATCTAGGAATTAAGTATTTATGTATAATACTTTACAACTTCATTTGGTGGAACATCTTTCATGCCAACTATATCCCCAAACAGATTACATTCAATAAAGACTTACAGTGATAAGCAATAAATACTAGCAGTGAGAGACAGACATTGAGATAAACAGGCAGGGAAAAGTGCTTTTCTGCTAAATTCTGAAAAGAAATGAAGAATTTAGGGGTGAAGAGACTCAGGAGAGATGTCACAAAAGGCAGGAACTATTGGAGATAAAGTTCTTACACTTGGTTTTCTTAGTGAAAGGCCTGAGGCACAAAGTACCAAGGCCTTGAGCCTCTGCATGGATCTTCTGACTGGTAGCATGTCTTCACTGTGGGAGAAAAGAAAGATATTAAGTCTGAGAGAGGTGAATTCCAATTTCACGGGAATTATGAGGCAGGGGAAGCTTTGCTTTGATCTATATGAAACAGAAGAGAACTACATATTGGTATTTTATTCCCTCTACTCCACCCAAGCAGTGCATGTGTGAAGTTCATCACGAAAAATCAGCTAGAAATCTGGTTTGGAGTCTAGAGAAAGATGTTTGAGTTAGTTCAGAATATAATGATTTCTAAGATTTCCAAGTTTGTCTTTGGTTCAGCCAGTTTTAACACAAGAGTGATTTCCTTATATAGTAATTTAACTTTTTAGTAGACATGTAGATAACCTAAACTTTTTGAATAACACTGTATGTTGTGGTGTATGTGTTTGTGTACATGTGTGAAGGAGGGCATAGTGGCATATAGAGAAGGGAAAGAGGAGAGGAAAATGTTACTAATTAAGGTCTAACTTAAGACTAATTTTATCTACTCTGATTTTTTTTTAACCCTCAGTCTCCTCATCTATATGAAGAGGGTTAATAATACCTACTCACTAGGGTTGTATGAAGATAAATAAGACAACCATGGTAAACTTCGGAAGTGAATCTATAAAGTTCTCAATAAACATGAATCCCATCTTCATTAGCCTGAATGTGCTGTTGCCATGGAACCCGAAACACATGAGAAGGAAGTCTCTCTTCTTTTTAAAGTTATTCTTTAGAAATTTTAATTTTTGTAAAATATTTTGTGTTAGAGGCAGAACTACATCACAGAGAATCCTTAGAGCAGGCAATTAAAAAAATCTCATATTTGACTTAAAAATGCATTGTCTGCATTTTTTGGAATCCTTACCTTTGTTAGACTCTCCAGGCTAGTACTACTAAAATGAGTGTATTTCTGTAGCTTGCACTGACTGAGGTTGGGGGAAGGTAAGAGTAGGGAAAGTTAAGCAGGCTTAAATGCTAAGGAAAGGTTGTTTATATGAGGGATTTGATCAGATAATCTGAAAGTGGCATAAGAGTTACTATATTTTCTATTCATAAAAGATTTTTATTGTGGTGGTGGTTTGTTTGGTTTGTTTTGATTTGTCTTAAAGGCAAACTAATGCCCTCCAATGGAAGATGACCTTAATGAAACCCCATTACATCATTTTACATCAGACTTGTAGATGCGGTTCAATATCAACACGCTCGCTATCTTTAGCTAGCTGGGCACTTACAGCTTTAAGGAGGGTCACTGCAGTGTCTTTTATGATGCTAAAACTCCCTCAGAGTGAACAATTTATTTTGGAAAAGCATATTAAAAGTAAAAACAAAAACGCTTAGCCTAGAAGTTGTGATATGATGAGACCATAAATAAATGAATAAAGAAATGAGAGTAGCTACAAGCACAAATGGGTTTCACAGCTGCTCCTGATATGGTCAATAAAAGAAGATAAAGAATAAAAGAAACTAGTCAAATCAGTCAAATAGCCAGGGGAAGATCTGCTCCTTGAGGGCAGGGCTCCTGTCTAGTTCCATGTGATGAATCCCCAGTGCCTAGAATGTGGTAGGCACATGGTAAGTTCTCACTATTTGACAGTAAAAAAAGATGAATATATATGAATAAATAATATGTATTAAGAAGGGAGTGACCTGACTTTCTTTTTTTTAAAGGTAGACTCTAGATTATTTGACCTTCAGCACAGAGGCTGGCTTTTTATAAAATTTCCTCTATTTTCCAGTTGTCTTTTAGGTAGATATTCCTAGTGAAGGTGTTCTTTATAGGCTAATAGGTGCAGGAGAGATGCCTCAAGGGACAGAGTGATCTGAAGTTGTTACATTAAAAAGATTTCCCAGGCAAGCAAGAAATGGCCTGGAGTCTGCTCCTGGTTAAAACTTTAATCATTTCACACCAGCCGACTGCAGAAATTCATCTGAATGATGAAGAAAATACTTTAATCTGGACTTCATCATGTTACTTTTGCAGATTTGGAGTTCTGACTTGAAATTAGGGGCATGGAAGATTTATCTGCAACTTCTCTCGCCGCCCCTCCCCCCCAATTCCAGTAAATTCAAGAAAGGGTTGTGTTGCTCCATGGAATGAATGAGAGAAGAAAAAGGCTGAGTTAGGCAGAGATGTAGGAATAGGAAAGATTTGGGTGTGTATTGGGAGGGGGGTTCAGGTTTCAGAATATTAAGTTCTAGTAGTTTTCAAGAGTTTATTTATTTATTTTTTTAAGGTTTTGTTTCTTTATTTGACAGAGAGAGACGCAGTGAGAGAGGGAACACAAGCAGGGGGAGTGGGAGAGGGAGAAGCAGGCTTCCCACTGAGCAGGGAGCCCGACTTGGGGCTGGATCCCAGGGCCCTGGGATCATGACCTGAGCCGAAGGCAGGTGCCTAACGGCTGAGCCACCCAGGTACCACTTCAAGAGTTGAGACTAAGGTTTGGAAAATAATAAGGCGTATTAAGGGTCATAAGATTGATGGCAATCAAGGAATAGAATCACACCATGTGTTTGGGGGCCATGAAATCAAGCTGATTCTGGAAGTCTGTGATCTTAGATACAAAAAAAGCTAAAGCAACAATAGTTATGAAGTCAATCAAGGTGAGAAAGAACTTTCAACAAAGGTGATTAAGATAGATGAGGGACTGGATTCCAGGAGTTAGACAGGTCAAGGGAATGACAGCACCTCTCAGAAAATAGTACTATCTGAATAGTCTTATATAGGGATTATTGGACTTAAAGGCTATTTTCTTCTTGCCAGGTACAGGAACTGGTTCCCCAGCACTATGTGTGTGCATACGGTGGAGATGGGTCCTTCCTGCAGAGGCCTCTATTCAGCTGAGTTGTGGGTAGGAAAGTAGGAAGTCCAGGAATGTTCCTGTGTGTTTTCCTGTGAACAGATCATCAGGTTTCTCAGCTTAGAAGTGGCACTGAGTCAGGGGGACTGGGCAAGGCTTTACTGCTGAAAGGGAGGAAAAGCAAGAAATAGGGAACATGACATGGAATGATCTATTCTAGGGGCAACTCTAAGATATATTATAGGAGGATGGTATTCTTGCAAATAAACACAAAAACCTTTCAATGTGTGCCCTCCACTTTAAAAGAAGAGAAACTCAATCGATTCTTCCAATCTAGATACCAAAGATGCACAGGCAGTTATCCTGAACAAAATACCTGTGAGAAGTCATTTTCAAATGACTTTAGTGATCCCAGGAGTCTAAGCAAGTGTGGCATCTCTCTTAGCTCCCTGAATAGCAGTGCAGATGTTCCTCTGTGTTTAGTCTGACCAACCCAAATGACCCAGAGGTGAAGCTGCTTCTTTGGTGATGTCTATAATGTCTCATCCATAACTTCCCTCAATTCTTTTTTTTTTCTTTTTTGAAGATCTTATGATAACGCAGCACATTTGAGTATGCTTGAAGTATTCAAGTGGTGCTACTGGCTATAATTAAGTTCTTACAGCCTTTCCATTACAAATTCTTCTTTCCAAGGTTTCTCAGAGACTTCTAATCCCACTGGGCCAAACTTAGTATAGAAATTGTCAGCAGGAATGCAGATTTTTCTGCTCACCCCTAAATATTTCCAATCAAACAAATGTGTTTTTTTTTTCCCTCATAGCATACGTATTAAGAAATAGATTTCAGGCACTTCTGAAAGCCCAAAGAAAAAAAGTAATCCAAGCACAAAATCTGAGAGAAATGTAGAAGAATGCAAAATTTGTCTAGTTTTTGGGGTGAGTAGGAAAATAGTGAATACTTCTATTTTCAGAGAGTTTTTACCTTATGTATTTTAAACCAAATTCAAGATTTAACTGTGAAATAAACCAAAAGCATATTGATTGTAGATTTGGATTTTTGGCTTTTATTTATTTATTTATTTTTTATTTTTTTATTTTTTTGGCTTTTTTTTAAGAGAAATATTTGTTACGTCTGTGAAAATTTAAGACAGTCAATTGATTCCAATATATAAATCTGATTTGGATTATAATTGAAATGTTTCTTTCTTCTCTGTGTCTTAAAGTAAATTGAACAACAATTATTTGTGATATTATTGATTTATAACAAA
Source organism: Eumetopias jubatus (assembly GCF_037043125.1). Taxonomy (NCBI): domain Eukaryota; kingdom Metazoa; phylum Chordata; class Mammalia; order Carnivora; family Otariidae; genus Eumetopias; species Eumetopias jubatus. The sequence continues at coordinate 165,904,072 of NW_028274809.1, read as the reverse complement.
GTTATTCATATGAAAATTTATTTTTATTTTTTATTGTGGTAAAGAGTACATAACATAAAATTTATCATCTTAACCATTTCTAAGTGTTCAGTAGTGTTAAGTATATTCACATTGTTGTGCAACCTATCTCCAGAATGTTTTTCTCTTGCAAAACTCTATACCCATTAAACAACAACTCCCCCTCACCTCAGCCTCTGGCAACCACCATTTTACTTTTTTTTTTCTATGAATTTGTCTACTTTAGGTATGTAAGTGGAATCATACTGTATTTGTCTTTTTGTCACTGACTTATTTCACTTAGCATAGTGACCTCAAGGTTCATGCATGTGTCAGAATTTCTTTCCTTTTTAAGGCTGAATAATATAAAAGTTATTAACATTTGACTTTTTGGGTGTTTATTCAGTTTTGTCTTTGTTCTTTATTAATCAAAAGATCCGGATCCTTAAATGGAAGACCCTTAATTTTTAAAAATTCTTTCATACTTATTAGAATTCCTCTTTGGGCTTTTAGCTTTCTAGCTTAAGGCTACAGGTCTTTGCCCTTGGCTATATTGCTTAAGAGAGTTAACAGTTTTTCCAGCCAAGTTTCCTAGATAGAAGTAGATGGACCAGTTAAGGTCCCTGGCTATGGCTGTTTGCTCTCAGGTCAGAGCAGTCCTAATCATCTGCCTTGTTGTCCTGGTGCCTGCGACTCTCCATTCTGTCTCAATGGGGAGCTGTCTCTCTGCTGTCACAGTTCTGAGTATTCCATCCCCTTTGATACTTCTAAATGTGGCTACCATGATCTTATCTGCCTCTGAAGTTATTTCTGTTGTGTTCTTTTTTTATTTTAAAGCAGATTCTACTTTTTATTTTTATTTTTTTAGGTTTATTTATTTATTTAAGTAATCTCTATGCCCAATGTGGGGCTCAAACTTATGAACCTGAGATCAAGAGTCACATGCTCTTCTGACTGAGCCAGTCATGCACCCCTCTATTGTGTTAAGTTTTTCTTCTCTTTCCACTCTTCTGTTTTTTTTTTTCTGACCGCTAGAGTTTCTTTGATACTTCTTGTTTTCCCAAGAAAAGATTAATTTTTTCAAGACATGTGAGCTGCCTTCTTTTCTTCCTCATTGAGCTCTGACCATTTGGTAACATTCCATTCAACAACCCAAACATTTATGATAAACTTCTGGGTATCAGGCTGAAAATGCACAGACAACAAGATACTGCCTGCATCCTTGAAGAGATCATAAGTTAATGGGGCAGGTGGATATGCAGACAAACCAAGACAATGTGGAAAATCAGAGAAGAGCCCTGTGACCTTTGTGGGAAGCATGGTTGAGGAAGAACTTTGCCACATGTGGGAAAATCTTAACAGAATCAGATCATAACAATGGAGCAACATTTAAAATCAGTCTTAAAGAATGATGACAAGTTAGCTAGGAAAAAAATATATTTTTGACATAATCTTTCTCCTTCTCAATTATTTGTTCATTTGGTAAAAATACACTTTGAAATGCATAGTCCCAGATTTCTTCCCACCACAAAGACACATTGGGTGAAATCAGTAACTTTTCTCAAGTAAATTTGTTATTTCTGGTTGCCCCACTGCTATGCATTTCCTACAAGGACATTAGGTTTATTTTGAGGTCTTCTGGACCTGGTATCTTAAAGAATCCTGAATGATCTGAAGGGATGGATTCTGATGAGCTAGCACACTATAGTCAGTCATTTACATGTAGGTGTGATGAAGCAAATGGAAGTAGTTTTTGTTGGGGCAAGAAGACAGAGGCAAGAGTGTAGGAGGAGCTTGGGAAAGAGATGGCTGGAGATTTACTGGTGACAAAGCAGTGGGGAAGTTGAAGGACAGGGATCTTGAGCAAGCTAACAACCTGATTCTCTCCAGAAGTAGCCCTTTGTGTGGAAGGGTGCCCTCTGAGTCTTTGCCTCTGCTAGAGTTCAGGTTGAATGAAGGAGCTTTAGGTCTCTTAATTCTAGTGAGCTCTTTGATCTTGAACCCAGAACTGGGCAGACTGTCTCCCCACACACCATTTTGGCAGTGCTAGAGTGGGGCAGGCCATCCGGAACAATAAGTTCCCGAACTCTTGTCTGCATTTACGAAGCACGTATGCCACTCCTCCCCCAGACTGTGGTGAGGAAGCGGGCAGCAAGAGGCTGGGAAGACGCTAATATCCTTGCATTATAGGAAAGAAGCATAAGAAATAATGAAAAGCATTCCCTTCTAACAAGTTACTTTTACTTAATTTCTTTTTTTTTTTTTCAAATGGAACTCTAAATATCAGTCTGGTGTTGCTTTTTCAGCTCTTTTTATTTTCAACTTTTGTTTTGTCCTTTGTTTCTGACATTGAACTTTCTCAGCTTTTCAGCAGCGTGTTTCCGTGTGACCAGCCTCTATCCCTCTTTGCTTGTGGATGTCTCGTTTTCATCTTCCCAGTTTTAGGTTTTTGGTTTTTTTCCCCTTATAGGTGGGCCTCATTTCTTGAAGCAGAATGCAGAAGTGTAGGAACTAGATGTGTCTGAGTCCTTGATGCTATTGCCACCTTCCACACTGGCACCTTTCCACTCTCTTTGGTATTTAGAGTAGCTAGATTCTATCAGGTGCAAGGCTGATACACTTGCATCTTAGCGTAGTGAGTCTGAAAGTGATGGCCTATTTACCTGATCTCCCCACTGCAGTGTGGAAGTTATTAGGAAACATTTAAATTACCTTTGTGTTTATTTTAGGGAGTTACCTCCCTCGTCTTTCAGTCCCATCTGTATAGCATTGCCTCTGTGAGGCTTATGGGAACTCTTGGAACTTAAATATGGAACAAATGGCTCCCCAAGGAAACCTTTCTAGGAGGTGTGAACCACTTGGAGTTTGTGAATTCTTAGAGTTTGATTCTCACCATGAAACAAGATCAATGTAAGATAGAAATGTAATGAAGCAGTGCTCTGTTCCTGTGGGTAAAGTCAGATTGGTGACAACTAGGTATTGTGATAGTCAAATTTCCTAATCTGGATTGATTTCTAGAGAAATTTAAAAATCATCAATTGTTATAATGCTATGAATATGTAAGAGGTGGATTATTATATAAATGAGAGCCTGTGCCATCAATGCTAATTTGCTTTCTTTTGTGCATGGTGCAACAAAGTTGCTGAAGAGAGCTTTTGCTGTGGTTGCCACTCATCTTTCAAATGAAAGGATATTGGTAGTTTTAATGTCATGTTTTAAAACAATAACTTTGGTATAGATGGTACATATTTGTGAAGAACACAGAGCAATGCCTGCCCCCAGTGAGCACTGAATGAGGATTTTGTTAAATAATTAGAAGTAAATAAGCCATATTTGCCAAAATTCATAAATGAAGATGAAAACTCTTGGCATTGTTGATCATTTATAATTTAGGTAATCTTCCCTGTGTTTCACATCATTTCGGATTGGCAGAATCACTTCTGATACTCCTAGGTTAAAGGTTCTGCAACATCATTTGAACATTATCCAAACTTAGAAATCATTATAAATGTAAAGAAGTTATAGAGAAGACTAATAAGAGTTTAGCATATTGATTAGTGAAAGTTTATGGTATTTAACTGAATGCAAAGTAATTTAATTATGGACAAAAGATGATATTGCTAATATGAAGAAGACTCAGCCATAATAGTGCTCAAGATAATTGTCAATTCAAGAATGGAGGAAAAAGTAAAGATTGTGCGTTGGCACCCTATAGCATAAATCTCTTTGGAGATTTGTCCCACCCCATTAGGCGCTTAGGCTATATAAAATAGAAGAACCAAAGGCTTTAGAACCTCAAGATTAAGCTAATTTGTCTATAATTATGCAATATATATAGATAGTTTCTAATCTGTATGAGGCTCCATATTAGTAATCTCATGAACATAAACCAATATGAGAGAGAAGATGGTTTCTAATCATTGTGTTTCATGAGGGTTTTAAATTTAATTGATTTGTACACTGATTGAAATTTCCTTTTGAAACATTTTCAATTAGCCTGTCTACTTGGCTCTTTTTAATCTCATCTTGAGCATCCTGAAACTTAGGGAAAGGGGAATGTTTTTGTTTTCCTTAAACAAAAAGTGGTGGTTCTGTGATACTAGGAACCATTTAAAGGTACATTTAGATACATTAAAGATATGTTTTAAAGATGACCTGATGAGAGAAAAGATGGAAGAAGAAAGAAGCAAAAAACATGAGTTTGAGAGTGTCCTGCTTACTAAGGACAAATTTGACCTAGTAAGAGCACATTTTAGAGGCTTAAATTCATTTAGGGAATACCTGGAGTATGTATTATAAATGTTTAGCGCCCTTATTTAGAATGACCTATAAATTTTTCTTTTTGTGTGCTTTAACCAAAACACTTTTTGACTTTTGGATCTAAGATTGGGTGTGTACTTTTTCTAGGCAAGTTTGAAGCTGGTTTTCAGGTCCTTAAATTGCTAGAATTTAAATCACCCAAATTTATTCCTCCCCATGTCCATGACACCTAGCGTCTTCTGGTAGCCCTCTGCTTCACACTTGTGTCCATTACAGACAAAGGAGGGAAACGTAGTTACACAATTTTGAGTATATTATCTGTGCCTATACTTCCACACATATTATCACATTAGCCCTTTGAGAAATATTTTATTATTTCCATTATGACTGTGAAGAAACAGAAATTCAGTGAAATGAAATGCATCACTCATTGCCATAGAGTCAGTGGTGGTGATGCTGGGAGTCAAGACATGTGCTTGACACTAGACTCTAGAAGCAGGTTCTTTGTACCATTCCACATCACTCACCAGGCCATTCACCATTAGCCTAGATTTTGCCTGGTGCTGTCATGTTTCTGATAAAGTTATGAGTCCTGACTCCCATTCTTCAGTGCATCTCTTTCTGTTGGTTCTTCTGATAATCAAAATCATGCTATAGTATTAGTGGCCATCCATGTATTTTAACAAAGGCATATGTCTTTTTTTTTTGTGAAATAAAAGAATTTATTAAATAATATTTTACTGGTCTCCACATTTTCAGAGTAATATGGACAGGGTTAGAGACTAATTAGGCTTGAATGGAGACAGCGAAGAGATAATTTAACACATTTCTTCAAGTAACTATGAATCCCTTACATTTATAGAGCCCTTTAAGCTATCAAACAATAATCAGGCAGGCATATGTCTTAACCCTGAAGAGAACTCATAGTTCTTGTCATCACTCTTTATATTGCTTGTACAATGTCTGAAGGTGGGAAGACTTAGGCTGTATTTTCTTTTAAGAGTCTTTAAAGAGTCTGCACACTGCAGAGTTCTGTGTATATAGCAGACTTGCAAAGTTATATTATGTGGGTGAATGAATGAGTTGATGGACAGCATTCAGCCTCAATAGAAAGACAGTTTAAGTGGATTTCCACTTGTGACATCCTTCTTTTTTACTCTTCATGAATAGCAATGCTATCTGGACAAATGTAGGCTTTGAGCCAAATAGAACATGGTGATACCTAAGAAATCCAATAAGATGAGTATGTTCAGAGATTTTTAAACTTTAAACAATTTATAAAGTCATATTTTCCAGTTGCAAATAAATTCTTTTGTCCCTTAGAGTACATTTTGATATTTGAATGAAGATCATAGTGTAAGGTGGTTGCTGAACTCAAGCTGTGTTAAACTGCCTGACTGCCTGCTTTATTGTTTGTGACTAGAGGTAAGGCTGGGTGATAGTGAAATGAAATATTGATGAAAATGCACTGAAAATGTGTTAAAGCAACATATTTTGGAATGTATGTAGAGCTCTTTGAAGTGAAATAATGGTTTTAAGTGAATTCATAAAGATGTTAGTGCATCTTTTTAGTGATAAAATTGCATTGACAATGGAAATTCCTACCCTCATCCAAGAATATACATTACCTATGGGATTTATTAATTTTCCAATTTAAGAATAATTTAATAATAACAGTATAGGAAATGTATGCTACAAGGACTAAATTTTTTTGGTAAATCTCTTTAATATTGGCATGACCTAATAAAGATGCATGTTGCTACCACAAGATTTACACAGCGCTAAATATTTTTAGATTGATTTCAACAAGAGAGACTGGAGAACATTCCTTCAAAAGTCTCAGGAGAACAGCTTTCGCATATTTTTTTTATAAAGATTCATATGCACACAATAACAACCTCAAATGTAATATCATTTGAACATTTAATCTAGTTATCTTTTAACCTTCATGAAATGTTAGACCTAGATTTCAAACTTGAAGGAAGCAAGGTGTGTGCATTTGTGTATGTGTGTATGTGTGTGTTTGTGTGTGTTTTAATATAATGCTGATCTTAGAGTCTTTCCTTAGAATAACCAACTCCATCTATTCTCAATGAAGGCAAAAAGGAGAAAAATATGATAGAAATAAATGGATAAGTATCAATATCTTTAAAAATATTTATACATGAGGTCACTGATCTGTCCATTTGGCAAGGACCTATTTTAGAAGAAACTACATTTTGATGATCGCTCATACACATTACTTTATATTTATGGAACATGGACAGAGGAATGATATAGGATGGACAGCTAGATGGAGCTGGCTTTCCATAAGTCACAAGCTTTTTCATTGCTAGAAAAGCAAATTCTGATGGTTTAGTACAGATTCTGTTCTGAGGAGAAAAATAAAGAGAACAGTGAAGTGTTCTCTCTTGTGGACCAGTAATGACAGTAAATGACGAGTCCCATTAAAAACAAAACCAGAATAAATTGTCACTTAATTGTACACAACAATGTAAAGATTGTCAAGGGGCTTGCTTTCCCATGAGAAATATTTTGTTATAAACATCGAACATCACAACTGAACCCTAAATTTATATCAACCCTAAATCTTCATTGTGTAATTGCCTTACTACTAGGTAACTAGATTAAGTTGGTGGAGTAGTGTAACTGGAATATCTAGGGATATATACAGCATTCTCAATTTCCTTTATTAAACGAATTTATTTCTGGTTGCTTTCTATTTCATTATAGGAGCTATAAATTTCTTTTTATGCATATTAATGGAGATATTTTTTCTGAAGTAAGTTAGAACACAAACTACCACACTTAGATTTAGAGAGCAAAGACCTAGCACCGCTTTGCCAAAGACCAAATACCTGGTAAAACTCCCTACCATCTCCTCCTGTCCCTGAAAAAATCTAATTATGCTGGATCTCAGGTTCCAAGAATTTTTGTAGCTCTGATACCTTAGCACAAATGAAAATATTTCCATGATTTTGTGCTAGGACCACACTGCTCTGGACATTGTCCTACGCTTTTTATTTTTTATTTATTTATTTATTTTTTTATTGTTATGTTAATCACCATATATTACATCATTAGTTTTTGGTGCAGTGTTCCATGATTCATTGTTTGTTCATAACACCCAGTGCTCCATGCAGAACGTGCCCTCCTCAATACCCATCACCAGGCTAACCCATCCCCCCACCCCCCTCCCCCCCAGAACCCTCAGTTTGTTTTTCAGAGTCCATCATCTCTCATGGTTCGTCTCCCCCTCTGACATACTCCCCCTTTCTTCCTCTCCTGTTATCTTCTTTTTCTTTTTTCTTAAAATATGTTGCGTTATTTGTTTCAAAAGTACAGATCTGTGATTCAACAGTCTTGCACAATTCACAGCGCTCACCGTAGCACATACCCTCCCCAATGTCTATCACCCAGCCACCCCATCCCTCCCACCCCCAACCACTCCAGTAACACTCAGTTTGGTTCCTGAGATTAAGAATTCCTCATATCAGTGAGGTCATGTGATACATGTCTTTCTCTGATTGACTTATTTCACTCAGCATAACACCCTCCAGTTCCATCCACGTCGTTGCAAATGGCAAGATCTCATTCCTTTTGATGGCTGCATAATATTCCATTGTGTATATATACCACTTCTTCTTTATCCATTCATCTGTCGATGGACACCTTGGCTCTTTCCACAGTTTGGCTATTGTGGACATTGCTGCTATAAACATTGGGGTGCACGTACCCCTTCGGGTCCCTACATTTGTATCTTTGGGGTAAATACCCAGTAGTGCAATTGCTGGATCGAACGGTAGCTCTAATTTCAACTGTTTGAGGAACCTCCATACTGTTTTCCAGAGTGGTTGCACCAGCTTGCATTCCCACCAACAGTGTAGGAGGGTTCCTCTTTCTCCACATCCCTGCCAACATCTGTCGTTCCCTGACTTGTTAATTTTAGCCATTCTGACGGGTGTGAGGTGGTATCTCATGGAGGTTTTGATTTGGATTTCCCTGATGCCGAGTGATGTTGAGCACTTTTTCATGTGCCTGTTGGCCATTTGGATGTCTTCTTTGGAGAAATGTCTGTTCATGTCTTCTGCCCATTTCTTGATTGGATTATTTGTTCTTTGGGTGTTGATTTGATAAGTTCTTTCTAGATTTTGGATACTAGCCCTTTATCTGATATGTCATTTGTAAATATTTTCTCCCATTCTGTCGGTTGTCTTTTGGTTTTGTGGACTGTTTCTTTTGCTGTGCAAAAGCTTTTTATCTTGATGAAATCCCAATAGTTCATTTTTGCCCTGGCTTCCCGTGCCTTTGGCGATGTTTCTAGGAAGAAGTTGCTGCGGCTAAGGTCGAAAAGGTTGCTACCTGTGTTCTCCTTTAGGATTTGGATGGACTCCTGTCTCACGTTTAGGTCTTTCAACCATTTGGAGTCTATTTTTGTGTGTGGTGTAAGGAAATGGTCCAGTTTCATTCTTCTGCATGTGGCTGTCGAATTTTCCCAACACCATTTGTTGAAGAGACTGTCTTTTTGCCATTGGACATTCTTTCCTGCTTTGTCAAAAATAAGTTGACCATAGAGTTGAGGGTCCATTTCTGGGCTCTCGATTCTATTCCATTGATCTATGTGTCTGTTTTTGTGCCAGTACCATACTGTCTTGATGATGACAGCTTTGTAATAGAGCTGGAAGTCCGGAATTGTGATGCCGCCAGCTTTGCTTTTCTTTTTCAGTATTCTTCTGGCTATTCTGGGTCTCTTCTGGTTCCATACAAATTTTAGGATTATTTGTTCCATTTCTTTGAAAAAAGTGGATGGTATTTTGATGGAGATTGCATTGAATGTGTAGATTGCTCTAGGTAGCATTGACATCTTCACAATGTTGATTCTCCCAATCCATGAGCATGGAACGTTTTTCCATTTCTTTGTGTCTTCTTCAATTTCTTTCATGAGTATTTTATAGTTTTCTGAGTACAGATCCTTTGCCTCTTTGGTTAGATTTATTCCTAGGTATCTAATGGTTTTGGGTGCAATTGTAAATGGGATAGACTCCTTGATTTGTCTCTCTTCTGTCTTGTTGTTGGTGTATAGGAATGCCACTGATTTCTGTGCATTGATTTTATATCCTGCTACTTGACTGAATTCCTGTATGAGTTCTAGCAGTTTTGGGGTGGAGTCTTTTGGGTTTTCCACATACAGTATCATATCATCTGCAAAGAGTGAGAGTTTGACTTCCTCTTTGCCGATTTGGATGCCTTTGATTTCTTTTTGTTGTCTGATTGCTGTGGCTAGGACTTCTAATACTATGTTGAATAGCAGTGGTGAGAGTGGACATCCCTGCCGCGTTCCTGACCTTAGGGGAAAAGCTCTCAGCCTTTCCCCATTGAGAATGATATTCGCTGTAGGTTTTTCATAGATGGCTTTTATGATGTTGAGGTATGTACCCTCTATCCCTATACTCTGAAGGGTTTTGATCAAGAAAGGATGTTGTACTTTGTCAAATGCTTTTTCTGCATCTATTGAGAGGATCATATGATTCTTGCTCTTTCTTTTGTTAATGTATTGTATCACGCTGATTGATTTGCGGATGTTGAACCAGCCTTGCAGCCCAGGAATAAATCCCACTTGGTCATGGTGAATAATCCTTTTAATGTACTGTTGGATCCTATTGGCTAGTATTTTGGTGAGAATTTTTGCATCCATGTTCATCAAGGATATTGGTCTGTAATTCTCTTTTTTGATGGGGTCTTTGTCTGGTTTTGGGATCAAGGTAATGCTGGCCTCATAAAATGAGTTTGGAAGTTTCCCTTCCATTTCTATTTTTTGGAACAGTTTCAGGAGAATAGGTATTAATTCTTCTTGAAATGTCTGATAGAATTCCCCTGGGAAGCCATCTGGCCCTGGGCTTTTGTTTCTTGGGAGATTTTTGATGACTGTTTCAATTTCCTTAGTGGTTATAGGTCTGTTCAGGTTTTCTATTTCTTCCTGGTTCAATTTTGGTAGTTGATACATCTCTAGGAATGCACCCATTTCTTCCAGGTTATCTAATTTGCTGGCATAGAGTTGCTCATAATATGTTCTTATAATTGTTTGTATTTCTTTGGTGTTGGTTGTGATCTCTCCTCTTTCATTCATGATTTTGTTGATTTGGGTCATTTCTCTTTTCTTTTTGATCAGTCTGGCCAGGGGTTTATCAATCTTGTTAATTCTTTCAAAGAACCAGCTCCTAGTTTTGTTGATCTGTTCTACTGTTCTTTTGGTTTCTAGTTCATTGATTTCTGCTCTGATCTTTATGATTTCTCTTCTCCTGCTGGGTTTAGGCTTTATTTGCTGTTCTTTCTCCAGCTCTTTTAGGTGTAGGGTTAGGTTGTGTATTTGAGACCTTTCTTGTTTCTTGAGAAAGGCTTGTATTGCTATATACTTTCCTCTCAGGAGTGCCTTTGCTGTATCCCAAAGATTTTGAACAGTTCTGTTTTCATTTTCATTGGTTTCCATGAATTTTTTTAATTCTTCTTTAATTTCCTGGTTGACCCATTCATTCTTTAGTAGGATGCTCTTTAGCCTCCATGTATTTGAGTTCTTTCCGACTTACCTCTTGTGGTTGAGTTCTAGTTTCAAAGCATTGTGGTCTGAAAATATGCAGGGAATGATCCCAATCTTTTGGTACCGATTGAGACCTGATTTGTGACCTAGGATGTGATCAATTCTGGAGAATGTTCCATGGGCACTAGAGAAGAATGTGTATTCCGTTGCTTTGGGATGGAATGTTCTGAATATGTCTGTGAAGTCCATTTGGTCCAGTGTGTCATTTAAAGTCTTTATTTCCTTGTTGATCTTTTGCTTAGATGATCTGTCCATTTCAGTCAGGGGGGTGTTAAAGTCCCCCACTATTATTGTATTGTTGTCAATGTGTTTCTTTGCTTTTGTTATTAATTGCCTTATATAATTGGCTGCTCCCATGTTCGGGGCATAGATATTTACAATTGTTAGATCTTCTTGTTGGATAGACCCTTTAAGTAGGATATAGTGTCCTTCCTCATGTCTTATTACAGTCTTTGTTTTAAAATCTAGTTTGTCTGATATAAGGATTGCCACCCCAGCTTTCTTTTGGTGTCCAGGAGCATGGTAAATGGTTTTCCACCCCCTCACTTTCAATCTGGGGGTGTCTTTGGGTCTAAAATGAGTCTCTTGCAGACAGCATATTGATGGGTCTTGTTTTTTAATCCAATCTGATAGCCTGTGTCTTTTGATTGGGGCATTTAGCCCATTTACATTCAGGGTAACTATTGAAAGGTATGAATTTAGTGCCATTGTATTACCTGTAAGGTGACTGTTAACTGTCTGTTGTCTGTGTTCGTTTCTGCTCTTTGCTGCTTTTAGGTTCTCTGTTTGCCTAGAGGACCCCTCTCAATATTTCTTGGAGGGCTGGTTTCGTGTTTGCAAATTCCTTTAGTTTTTGTTTGTCCTGGAAGCTTTTTATCTCTCCTTCTATTTTCAGTGATAGCCTAGCTGGATATAGTATTCTTGGCTGCATATTTTTCTCGTTTAGTGCTCTGAAGATATCTTGCCAGTCCTTTCTGGCCTGCCAGGTCTCTGTGGATAGGTCTGTTGCCAATCTAATGTTTCTACCATTGTAGGTTACATATCTCTTCTCCTGAGCTGCTTTCAGGATTTTCTCTTTGTCTCTGAGACTCGTAAGTTTTACTATTAGATGTCGGGGTGTTGACCTATTATTATTGATTTTGAGAGGGGTTCTCTGTGCCTCCTGGATTTTAATGCCTGTTTCCTTCCACACATTAGGGAAGTTCTCTGCTATTATTTGCTCCAATATACCTTCTGCCCCTCTCTCTCTCTCTTCTTCTTCTGGGATCCCAATTATTCTAATGTTGTTTCGTCTTATCATATCACTTATCTCTCAAATTCTGCCCTCGTGATCCTGTAGTTGTTTCTCTCTCTTTTTCTCAGCCTCTTTATTTTCCATCATTTGGTCTTCTATATCGCTGATTCTCTCTTCTGCCTCATTTATCCTAGCATTTAGTGCCCCCATTTTTGATTGCACCTCATCAATAGCCTTTTTGATTTCGATTTGGTTAGATTTTAGTTCTTTTATTTCTCCAGAAAGGGTTTCTCTAATAACTTCCACGCTTTTTTCAAGCCCAGCTAGTATCTTTAAAGTCATGATTCTGAACTCTAGGTCCGACATCGTACTAATGTCCGTATTGAGTAGGTCCCTGGCTGACGGTACTACCTCTTGTTCTTTTTGTTGAGGTGATTTCTTTCGTCTTGTCATTTTGTCCAGAGGAGAATAGATGAATGAGAGAACAAAATGCTAACGGTTTACAACGTCCCCAGCAAATATACTGTATACAAATCAGAAAAGACCTGAAACCAGGGGAAAAGAAAGGGAAAGAAAGAAAAAAGAAAGAGAAAAAGAAAAAAAAAAGAAAAAAAAAGATAAAAACAAAAACAAAACAATACAAAAAAAGCAGAATATGATCAAATATGATCAGGCTAGTGCATAGATCAGTGCCACACACTAGATTTTGGGCGTATTTTGGTCTGTTAGAAAAAAGTGCCTCCTAAAATTTTAAAGGAAGAAAGACATATATGTACAAAATAAGGGTTGATACAATGAAGGGATGGAAGATGAGTGTAAAGATGAAAATTATAAAAGATTTTATAAAAGGACTTGGTAAGATAAGTTGTTTGAAAAAAGAAAGAAGATTTAAGAAAAAAAAAAAGAAAAAAGGAAGAGAATGTGATCAGGCAGGAGACTAGAACAAAGCCATACCCTAGTGATTTAGGGTATATTTTGATCTGTTAGAAGAAACTGTACCTCAAAATTTTAAAGAGAGAACAACTTATATATATATGCCAAAAATAAGGGTAACTACTATGAAGGGATAAAATATGACTCTAAAAATGAAAAATAAAAAATATTTTTTTCTTTTTTTTTAAAAAGGAATTGATAAGATGTTGGTTGAAAAAGGGAAAAATAAAAATAAAAAAAACAGTCAACAAAAATTAACTTTGATGAAATAATGGATCATGGTAAAAAAAAAAAAAAAAGCCATGAATCTATGTGCAGTATTTCCCTAGCGCTGGAGTTCTCCCATTCTCCTTGATCGATCAACTTGGTCTTGGCTTGCTGGCTGTTTGTGCTGATCTTCTGGGGGAGGGGCCTGTTGCTGTGGTTTCCAAATGTCTTTGCCGGAGGCGGAATTGCCCCGCCCTTGTCGGTCCGGGCTAAGGAAGCTGCTCCGGTTTGCTCTCAGGAGCTTTTGTTCCCTGCAAGCTCTCGGTACAGCTTTGGAGGACCAGGGCAGAAATGGTGGCCTCCCAATCTACACCCGGAGGAGCTGAGAACTCGGGGCCCCGCTCCTCAGTGCGCCCCCAGAGAAAAGCAGTCACTTCCGTGTCCCCGGTCTCCGGCCGCACTCCGTGCTCACCCGGCCTGTGACCGAGCGTTGCTCTCTCTGGCACCCGACCCCGCACGGAGTCTCCAAACCCAGCAGATCCCTGCAGTGCGTTCCCGCACCGCTCCTCCCCGGGAAGGAAGGGGAGTCTCCCCGGATCTGCTGCTTGTTGGGTCCCTGCTGGGGGAGCCGTGCTCCGACTGGGCTGCAGATCACAGTTTATGGCAACCCCGAACTGAGAGCCCGCGACTCTGCTCCGTCTCTGTAGCCGGCTTCCCCGCTCTGATACCTGGGAGCTCTGGCGCACTCAGGCACCCCCGGTCTCTCTGTGACCCCAAGGGTCCTGAGACCACACTGTCCCGGGAGGGTTCCACCCCCCGCTTAGCCACTGCAGCGACGTCCCTCCGCCGAGCCGACTTCTAAAAGGTCCAATTTTGTGCTCCGCGGCTCTAGCACTTGCCAGAAGCGGCCAGCGGAGGCCCCTCCCCCGCCGTCTATCCTCCTGAATATCGCCTCGGATTCACTTCTCCGCACGCCCTACCTTCCAGTAAGTGGTCGCTTCTCTGTTCAGAGAGTTGTTGCTACTCTCCTGTTCGATCTCCTGTTGAGTTCGTAGGTGTTCAGCATGGTTTGATCCCTATTAAGCTGAATTCCTGAGACCAGACGAAATCTAGGTCTCCTACTCCTCCGCCATCTTGCTCTGCCCCCCTGTCCTACGCTTTTTAGAAGAGGGTCTCAAGTCCACCTTAGAATTTTCTAGGGAAAAACTCCCAAATCATCCCCTACTTGGGAGAGGAAAAAATGTATTATCCTGGACACTTATTCACGTAATTTAAACATATTTTTCAGGTATATTATGGGGTAGGAAAAAAAATCCAGAATCAAGATCATAGAAGTTCAGGGGACTCTTAATTTAGGTGTTCAGTTTATTATAGTGACTTTTTTGAGCCTTGTTGTACTGGATTTTGGATATTTTTTCTAAGTTCTTGTCAGGGCATGCCTGTGAACATGTCTGTGAATTCCTGAGAGGATCCACCTAGATCCTCTCAGGAATCCACATGGTCAAGATTGTTGACATGAGGGGCGCCTGGGTGGCTCAGTCGGTTAAGTGGCTACCTTCGGCTCAGGTCATGATCCCAGGGTCCTGGGATTGAGCCCCACATCAGGCCCCTTCCTCAGCGGGGAGCCTGCTTCTCCTTCTCACTCTTTCAGCTGCTCTGCCTACTTGTGTTCTCTCTCTATCTTTGTCAAATAAATAAATAAAATCTTAAAAAAAAAAGATTGTTGACATAAGTAAAATATGGAAAACAATGTCACTATTGTAACTTTTTTTTGTTTTTGAAAATATGGGTTTTTTTTTCCAGTGGGTAGTAGATTTATATTGCTATTTTAAGATAGGTTAATAAATATTTTAAAATTTTCTCAGTTTTAAGTTCTGTTAAGGCAAAAATCTACATAAACATTCTTTGGGTCTATAATAGTTTGTAAGAGTGGAGAGGGATTCTGAGGCCAAAAAGTATGAGTATTGCTATTCTGCTTACTAAATGGAGAGCTCTTAATCTCAAGCCTAGATCACTCATGTATGAGAACAGTGTGATATGCTGCCCAGATCCCCCCTTCAAGGGTAGACTTACTACATCAGTTGCTTGGAGTGCTGCCACCAGCACCCTTCAGTTGTCAACACCTTCAGGGATTGGCTCAACTTCAGAGAGCTACCTCATCCAACATCATATCCCTTCCCAAGAGGCCCACATCTAATGATTGGTAGATGTAGTAATATGAGGGCATGGCTACCTTTCTCCAACTCAGACAACTCTGAAGGTACATTCTAGCTTCAGAGCTTCCTGTGGGGTCAAGCTGAGGTGTCAATTGGTCTGCATCAGTGCTTGACTTCTTTCTTTGTGCACTGTTAATTCCTTTCCCTCCCTTCCTCAAGTGTTAATTCTGAGGTCCCTTCTTAATGCATAGCCTGCACAACAAACTCTGTCTCAGAGCCTGCTTCCCAAGGAATACACCCTACAATAGTATGGGAGCTTGATGTTAGGTTGAAAGTCAATTCTCTAATAGCATTGAGTAAGTGGAGCTTATACAGGGTCCAAAATTCGTTATCAACAAACCACACAAATTCATCGGCCTATGAAGGGCTTTATGTAGCCTAGAATGCTTTTAGAGTCTGGAATCTCCTAGAATGCTATCCATTAGGCCTGGGGCAGGGTAGTTCTGGATTCTCTAGGGTTATTCAGGAATGTGTATAAAGGAAAGCAGGCATTGGCTTCTGGGAGGCATGGGTGAAAAAACTTGCTCCTTCTACTTCTATGCTCTTAGGATAGTCTGTCTTCCAAATTTTAGGTGTGTAATGAGGAGGCAAGAGATGATTAGGGAAGAGGGTCAAGAGGCTATTTGAGTGTGGGGAAAAACCAGATCTAGCTATTCATTTAGCCCATCTTCACATTTAGCTGGGTCAGTTTAGTGGTGAGTCAGTTTAGTGGTGATCTGGATCAATTGTTAATATTGTCTAAAGTGAATGGATGTCCCTGATCTGTCTTTTAAGCCTCACTGCATGGCCCAGAAAACAAAGCTTGGGAGTCAGCCTCAGTTGAAACAGGAGCATTTCAGGCTTAAACATTCTAAAGAATAAGGAAGCTTAGTTGGCCTTTCTGTAGCCCCATCTACATGGTGAAATTATTAGAACAAAATATTTATTTCCAATTTTATAAGGTTAGCTTTCTTCCCTGGATACCAAAAACTGTTTCATAGATCCTGGATATATAAAGGGTACTTGAGATGAAAATGAAGTAAAGTTTTACCCTGTGACATTTGGAAATGACCCACCTATATTCTGGTGGGCTAAATATTTATTCAGTCATCCCACAAACACTCATTCAGCACCTACAATGTGCCAGGAAGTACTCTAACTTCTGGGAGGATACTTTGATGAATAAGACAATATTGCTGACTTAAGAATCCTCTTAAGACATGTTAAAAGATAAACTGAGGTATATTAAAATTTTTAAGAGTTTATTTGAACAAAAATCCATTTGAATCAGGCAGCACCAAACTGAAAGTGGTTAGGAATGATTCACTGAGATGAGTTGGGGCAAGACTTTTTATAGAGAAGATGCAGAAGCACAGCAAGGAAATTATTTGATTGGCTCTAGCTTAAGTGGCTGCCTTATTTGGTAGAGCCTGGTTGACTGTTGGTGATTGGTTGTCGTTGGGTTTTGATTTCTTAGCCTTCAGGCATTTATGAACTTGGGTTTTGGTTTGTTTATGGAGGCTTCTAGGGCATTAGAACCACCTCAGTCCAATGACCTCCTCCTTTAATTAATTTAACAGACAGATGATATTTTCTGGGTCTTATTCAGTCTATTTGCCTGTGCAGTCATAACACACACATGGTGGAACAGGAAAGAACTTAAGGATTTGAAAGTGTTGAAAAGAGCTTTTCTTTTCTTTTAAGATTTTATTTGACGGAGAGAGACACAGCGAGAGAGGGAACACAAGCAGGGGGAGTGGGAGAGGGAGAAGCAGACTTCCCACTGAGCAGGGCGCCCGATGCAGGGCTCAATCCCAGGACCTGGGATCATGACCTGAGCCGAAGACAGATGTTTAATAACTGAGCCACCCAGGCGCCCCCAAGCTATTTTGTTTCTCACCTTATATTTTATGGGAGAAATTGAAAAATTAGGACAGGGAAAATAGGTATGTCTAAAAAAATCAATAGATCAAGAAAACAAAAATAATAAGAAAATAGAATATTTTAATTACAATCATCATACTTGATGTATTATATATCCAAGTCATAAGTGCATATACATTTTTTTCAAAATACATAGAACATTACAAAAATTGGCCATATATTAAGCGACAAAGAAAAACACAAAAAATTCCCTAAGGCTAAAATGATACTAGTCACAGTATTTGTCCATAATGCAAATAATACTAGAAATAAACAAGAAAAAGACATTTTTTAAAACTCCTAAAAATTTCTAAAGAGGGAAGAAGCAAAACTGTAGTTATAAACCATTTAGAAACAAACAACAGCAAGTGGATTATATATCAGAACTGTGGGATACAGCCAAAACTGTACTTAGGAAATTTTATAGACATAAATGCATTGATTAGGAGATAAAAGTTTGAAAATAAATAAACAAGGCATTAAACTCAAGATGCTGGAAAAGGAAAACAAAGTCAATTAAAGAGAATAGAAAAAATAAAAATCATACATTTGCCATGTAAAATTAAACTGAACATAATACAAATGGTAAATAATAAATAAAACCTAACTTTTTTCTTTGAAATAATTGGTAAACTATTTAAAAGTATTTGGTGACTTTTATCAAGAAATAAAAGGGAGGGGTGCCTGTGTGGCACAGTTAATCATCTGACTCTTGATTTTGGCTCAGGTCGTGGTCTCAGGGTCCTAAGATTGAGCCCCGTGATGGGCCCCATGTAGGGTTCTGTGTGCAGTGTGGAGTCTGCTTGAGATTCTCCCTCTCCCTTTCCCCCACCCTCATGCACTCTCTCTCTCTCCCCCTCTAAATTATAAATAAATATTAAAAAAAATAAAAGGAGAGAAGATACATCAGAAATGAGAAAATATGACAAATTAGAAAATTTGACATAAACTACACATGTGGAAATTTTGAAGTTTTGAAAGAATTCATTGTTCAACATTACATAGAGAAATATGAAAATCTTTTAAAATTAATGGTTTGCATAGCTCCTAAAGAAAACTGTACAATTGAACTTATGAATATAGATATCAAAACTTTAAATGAAAAAATGTTAAATTAAATCCAGCAATGTATTAGAAGAATACTATCATAGCCAATTAAGATTTATTCCAGGAATGCAAGCATGAGTCACCATCAAAGCTCCATTAATGTAATTAATGACAATAATAAATACTTTTAATTATTTATTAATACTTCAAAAATATTTCTAAAGTTCCTACAATGAGGAAGTCACTGTTCTAGATGTTGGGGTAAAAATGTGAACAAGACAGACAAGATCTCAGGACACCTGGATGGCACAGTTGGTTAGGCATCCGATTCTTGGTTTCAGCTCAGATGGTGATCTCAGGGTTGTAAGATCGAGCCCCATGTTGGGGTCAGCATGGAGTCTGCTTGAGATTCTCTCTTCCTCTCCCTGCCCCTCCTGCTTGTGCTCACTCTCTCTCTTAGAAATAAATAAATCTTAAACAAAAAAGACAGACAAGCTCTCATGGAGTTTGCATAAGATGATTATTTAAAAATCCATATAATCATCTTGATAGATACCCAAAATATACCTTAAATAGGTGATACAATTCAGTATTCATTTCTGATAAAAGCTTTTAGCAAGGGAAGAAGAGACTCAGTGTAAAGGCAGGCATGCCTAGAACAAACATCATCAAGGAAATGTGGGAAACATTAGCAACACTCCCTTTAAATTAGGAACTAGGAAAGGATGTCAGTTCTCACATTTAATATTCAAAGCTGCATTTGATTTCTGATCAGTGCAAGAAAATAGACAAGATGTATACACATAGGTGGAGACAGAGAGTGTCCATTTGAAGAAGAAAAGACTGTTTAAACTTAAAAACCCAGGAGAATTAATTGATAAACTATCAGAACTAATAAGAAAGTTTATTATTTTGGCCAAATACAAGACCAAAAACACAAATATTAAAAGATGTTCTCTATAGCAGGAGTAACCAATTAGAAAATGCAATAACATTAGAACCCATTCACTATAGCAACAAGGCCTTTAATGTACCAAGGGATAAAAAAAGAATAAATGTGTAAGACCTTTATTCAGAAATTTATAATACCTTACTGAAGAATACAAAAAAACCCTTAAAAATGTAAAGGATGCTATGCACTTGGATGAAATGATTCACTAGTGTGAAGACATCAAATTTCCCTGTAATTTATCTATACATCAATGTAAATTCCAATAAAAATGCCAATGGTATTTTTTTATTATGTTATGTTAATCACCATACACTACCTCATTAGTTTTTGATGTGGTGTTCCATGATGAAAGTTGATCCACTGATTTATGTTGAAGAGAAAATAGAAATAATCAAAGCCAGATTATAAACAAAATAAAACAAAAAAATTAATGAAAAACAAACACTGAAGGGAAGGACATACCCTGTTAGATATCAAAATACACTATTGAGATACAGTAATGAGAAAGGTGTGGTATTGGTGCACATATGTACAATGTAGAATAGAGTCTTCATAAACAGACACAAGCACATGTTGAAGTTTAGTAAAACAGTGACATCTCAGGTCATTGGGAAAATGGAAAAATGGAAAAATATTACACATTGTAATACTGACACACAAATATAAGAAAAGATCTATGAAACAAAATAGAAACTCAGAAACAGATTCATGTGTTCTGATTATCTTTCTGAAATCTCCTAGCCTCTTTTCTGCCTTTCTTTGCTTTTTTCTGTTCCCTGGGAGGCATCAACTGGACTCCCTTCTCATTGCATTGGACAATGGACAGTGGGAAGAACTTGCAGGAGATGGGAAAGCAGGAGGAGAAAACGTCAGGGTATTTCTTCCCCACTTCTTCCCTTCTGGCTTCAATTCTCTGACAACAGCTATATTCTTCAACTTGAGCTTCCAATGGGAAGCTTCTCCCCCAAGGTTTCAACTCTCACTGGTCTCCAGTAAGTGTATTTCCTCCTCTTGGTAATAGTTTACTGGTTTAGCCAATCCCTCAGTGCCTCAACATCCCTTGTTTGTTGTTCATACCTCTGTAAATATCTTCACTTAAACTTTTGGTGTGAATCTTTTTTTCCCCCCTGCTGGGATCCTGTCTGATAATGTAGTTGGTACCAGGAATGGGGTAGTCTCATTTCACACCTAATAACTCACTTAGATAAGTTTTGCTTCTTGTCTCTGCAACTTGGTGCTCAACGGTTTAGGGATCCAACAGTTTAGATTTGTCATGGGAGAAGTTATTTCGCCAGCAAACAGTGGTGACTTCAATAACATGGAAGCTGAGACTCATCTCATTTCTCACGGCACTAAATCCTCAGACAGAAAGCAGGACCTGCTCTTCCTGCCAGAGTGATTGATCCTTATTACCAAGGGAATTTGGTATATAATTGTTTATAGTAGCCTCTTATGATTCTTTGTATTTCTTTTTTTTTTAAGATTTTATTTATTTGACAGAGAGAGACACAGCGAGAGAGGGAACACAAGCAGGGGGAGTGGGAGAGGGAGAAGCAGGCTTCCTGCTGAGCAGGGAGCCCTATGCGAGGCTCGATCCCAGGACCCTGGGATCATGACCTGAGCCTAAGGCAGACGCTTAACGACTGAGCCACCCAGGCGCCCCATGATTCTTTGTATTTCTGTGGTATCAGTTGTAACTTCTCTTTCATTTGTAACTTTATTTGAGTCTACTTTTTTTTTTTTGGTTAATATGCTAATGGTCTGTCAATTTGTAAAATCTTTTTAAACAATCAACTTTTTGTTTCATTGATTTTTTAAAATTGTATTTCTAGTCTCTATTTCATTTATTTCTGCTCTAATCTTTGTTATTTCCTTCCTTCTAATAATTTTGGGCTTAGATTTTTCCTCTTTTTATAATTCTTTGAGATATAAAGTTAGGTTGTTTATTTGAGATCTTTCTCTTAATGTAATCATTTATAGCTATAAATATCCCTCTTAGAACTAGTTTTGCTGCATCTCATAAGTTTTTGTATGTTGTGTATTCATTTTCATTTGTCTCAAGACACTTCCTGATTTCCCTTTTTATTTCATCTTTGATTCATTTGTTGTTTAGGAGTGTGTTGTTTAATTTCCATGTATTTGTGAATTTTTTCATTTTCCTGCTGTTGTTGATTTCTGGTTTCATGTTATTGTGGCTGGAAAAGATCCTTGATTTAATTTCAGTCTTCTTACATTTATTGAGGCTTGATTTGTGGCCAGCATATGATTTATCCTGGAGAATGTTCTGTGTGTGCTTAAGAAGGATGTGTCTTCTGGTGCTGTTGGATGGGATGTTCTGTGTAAATCTTTTAGGGTCATTAGGTCTACGTGTTATTCAGATTTGCTGTTTCCTTATTAATAATCTGTTTGGATAATCTATCCAATGTTGAAAATGGGGTATTTAAGTCCCCTGCTATTATTGTATTGCTGTCTCTGTTCAGTTCTGTTAATATTTACTTTAAATATTTAGGTGCTCTAGTATTTGGTGCATATATATACAAATGTTACATCCTCTTGAAATGACCACTTTATCATTATATAAGTAGTCCTTTTGTACCCACTTTTGACTGAAAGTCTATTTTTTCTGATGTTAGTATAGCAGTCTTATTTTCTTTCATTATTTCTTTCCCTCTCTTAAGTTTCAGCCTGTGTATGCCTTTAGAGCTATTCTCTTTTAGGCAGCATATTGTTAGATATTGTTATATATCCATTCAGCCACTCTGTTTTTTGATTGGAAAAAATGATCCATTTATGTTTAAAGTCAATATTGATAGCTAAGAACTTACTACTGATGATTTGTTAATGGGTTCCTGTCTATATTTGTACCTGTAATATGGTCTAGAGGGGGCTCATGGGCTCTGGGTGATGACAAAGGGCAGGGGTTCCTCTTGCTTGGGAATAACGATAGTACTGATGAAGACAGCTGATCAGCTTGCACCTGTTTTTATCACTCCTCACACCTTTAAGCCTTTGGTGCTACCTTAATATTATCTCAATACCTTGAGAGGGCTGGGATTTGGCTACTAATTTAATCCTAGCAGTGGCAGTAGGGCAAGCCATCATCTCCCAAAACAAATGCAAGAGGAAAAAGCAGATCTGAAAACTTTTCCTATCCCATCCCCCTGCTACTCAGCTTTATGTCAATGTCCTTTCTCCCCTATCCCTCCAGACTATAGGTATGCCTGACACCAGTTCCTGACAACCTTCTTTTGCTCAGGAGTTTCTTGCTATTTTTATCTTACTTTCCCAAATCCACACTTACCTTTCTCTTCTATAATTGTTCCAGGGTAGTTTTCAGAGATAAATGTTTGCAGCCAGTACTGATTCACCATCTTAACAGAACCTGAAAGTTTATTTCTTTCTTCTTTTTTTAGACTGTGAACTTCTTGACAGCAGGAATAGTGAGTTGGTTATTCATCTCTGCATCTCAGCAAATAGGATAGTAACTGGATCTCAATAAAATTTTGTGTAATTGCCAAAGAATACTGGAGAGCTATAACAGTCAGACTGAGGTCTGGCTGGACCATGAGGCCACTCTAATCAGTATGGTTTCTTGTCAATCTGACCAAAAGAGTCAGTGAGACCAGAAGAATTAGACCAGGGATATCAGTGTAGCCATGCAGCTAGGGCGGGGTTCTTTATGTAACTAAGAACAGTTATTGTACTCATAAGTTCAGTGATGATAGGGATCCTTGAGCTGCAGATCCTAAGAGCTGCTCAAAAAGGGAACAGAGATTAACAGAGCACATTATTTATGTTGCTCATAAAAAGTAGAAGACAGTCCAATTAAACAGTGTGAAACATATAAACTTCAATAGGTAAAAAATGAGTGCATTCAAAAATCAGTGAGATTTAAGTAAGGTCTGTAGATTGTATCGTGTCAATATCAGTTTCCTGTATTTGATAATGTACTATAGTTATGTAAGTTGTTACCATTGGGGGAAGCTGGGTAATGGGTATTTGGAACCTCTCTTTATTATTTTTACAACTTTTTAAGAGCCTATAATTATACCAAAATAAGAAGTTAAAAAAAGTCAAGCCTTCATAACTAAAACAAAAAGATTTGCAGAACAGTGAAATCAGGTGGCAATATACTTTAAATTTATGAAAAATAAGAGGAAAGGTTACTTAATAATGTGGATTGTAAATTTAGAAAACTCTTTAAAACTAGGAGATGGAAGGGGTTGAAAATATGAATAGGTATAAGAAAGGCATAGACAAATTCATAGGTAATTAATTCACAATTAACATATAAAGGCAAAAATGCTGTTTGGACTATGACTCAGAATTTCCTTGATGACATTCAAAGATAAAATATGCCACTGAATGAAAATACTGGGATCAGGTGTCCAGTATGGCAATATTATCCAAAATGGAGAAACCATGTCTTGTGTAGAATGGGCTCTAGAACCAAGAGCCTGGGGGATGCCTGGGTGGCTCAGTCAGTTAAGTGTCTGCCTTCGACTCAGGTCATGATTCCAGGGTCCTGGGATCGAGCCCTGCATCGACTCCTTACTCAGCAGGGAGCCTCCTTCTCCCTCTGCTCCCCCTGCTTGTGCTCTTTCTGTTTCTGACAAATAAATAAATAAAATCTTAAAAAAAAAAAGAACCAAGAGCCTGGATTTGAATCTGGACTCTGACAGCTGCTAAATTACTTTGTGTCTTTGAGCTTGGTTTTCTCACTGGAAAATGGAGATAACAGTGACATCTATATTGTGAGTTCCATATGAAGATTAAATGAGAGAATGCACATAAACCAAGGCTTGTCACACTGTTATGATAAAAAAATTTTTTTAATTTTCTAAACTCTAATGGAAAAATACTTTTGAAAATACAATAACAAGTAATGGAAAAATTAAATTGAAAAAACAGACAAACTTATAAACCTGGCTTTTTTGTTATTAAATCTAGCAGATGTAAAATTACTCTGTCAAATTGTTATAATAGTTTCTAAATGCTTAATTTCAAATTCTGTATTTAACTAGCTGTGGCCTCATGACAAACAGACCACATGTTCGTGTGAAGCGCTGAAAAAGGGTCTTTAACTCAGAGCTTACCTGTAATAATTAAATCTAACAATAATCTCCTTTTACCCTTTAGTTTTAATCTTGTCTTTTATCAGTTTCCTTTAAAAAACAAAACAAAACAAAATCTGCCACTCTGAGTATTTGCTTATTTTCTAACAAGACCTCTATTCCTAGTTGATATTTCTCTCTCATCAAAGAAAGTCTCACTTTCAGGGGTCAACTCCAAGGCAGTAAGTTTCGTCTTTTCAGCCCCTACAATGACGCTTGAGGAAATGCTGTTGAAAATACCCTCAAAATGTAAAATGTTGGCTTAAGAGCTGATTCCCTCCACAGGGAATTCTGTGGACTGGAAATCTATAAGACAGCAACATTGTAGGGAACTGGCATCTGGAAATTTTTTATTATATATGTCCATGTTGAAAATGTACATATATCAACAAAGCAACATATCACAAGGTGAGGCATGCTAAATTTTAAGTCTGTGTTTTACCTTGGGTTGTGACTTCATTTCTTCTTTTTTTGAGTACTCAGGTTTGTTTTTGTATTTATTGGGAAAAATAAAATCATGCTTGTGGGGAATTCTGCTCTTTAATGGTTTTAAAAGTACTATTGAAAATTTAATTGAAACACTGTTGAAAAAACAAGAAATTGTTGGGAATCCAACAAAAATAGAATATTTTAGACGCTTGTGCATATTTTCAAATGTATTTATTAAGATGGAAGGATTGAAAACAAGTGGCTTGGTTGCAGTATGACAGGTATATTCACAATGCTTTGTTTAGCCTCTTGTTTATTTTGTGATCTGTTGATAAAATATTAATAAATATTGAGCACAGGGCCATCAAAAATCTTTAAAATGTAACCTTTCTAACCACGTAAGAAACTATTTATACTTTAGCCAATAAAAGACCTAGAGGAGGGTTGCTTAGTTTGGAGTTTTTGAGAATGTGTTCATTTGAAAATTAACATCTGAAGAGCAGATTTTGTTCATGTGTATTATGAAACTGCCTTAGCACTCTGCAGATATGGAATTTTCTAATTAACTACCAAAATTGCTGGAGTTTTCCTAAATGTATAGAATGTTACTGGTTTGTTTTCTGGTTGTTATTTGTATTTTATAATAGTTCAGTTGACAAATGATTCAAAACTGCATTAACAACTGTCATAAATCACAAATCTATTTTCAATTAATATTGATCTGTTTTATGAGCTTGTATCATCAAGTAAAAACACTTTGAGAAATTTTAATTACCCTGAAAGCAATAATTTTATTTTATTTTATTTTTTAAGCTTTTATTTATTTATTTGAGAGAGAGAATGGGAGAGAGAGAGCATGGGGGGGAGGGTCAGAGGGAGAAGCAGACTCCCCACTGAGCGGGGAGCCCAATGTGGGACTCAATCCGGGGACTCCATAATCATGACCTGAGTCAAAGGCAGTTGCTTAACCAACTGAGCCACCCAGGCACCCAGCAATAATTTTATTTTTGATATCATCTGAATTAGAACACTTCTCTTTTTTTCCTTTTTCTTTAATTAAAAAAAAATAAATGCCTTTTTACTGTTTTCAAAAACATGCATTAGTATGGATTAAGCTGCAGAAATTTATTTACTTTAGTGAATAAGTAAAGTGAGCATAGAAAATGTTTAAAATAGGGATTCTAAAGTTATTGGAGAATATATTTCCTCTAAATCTTTTCATTGAATTCTCTCTTATGTCCTTTTATCTTGTTTACATTAATATTCTTAATTAAATTGTTTTTTTTTAGAGGCAGCACAAGTAATTTCAATGTAGTTCAAGTTATCTTGAATTATGAATTCTAAACTGGTAATGAGGACCCTAAATATTACTAAAATTAAAAGTTGGATTTTAATAAATAGCTGCTGACAATATTTCCACTGAAACATTTGAAAGAACATGTTCACTATTTTCTTCTGAATGATTTGAAGAAGTAGAATTAACCAGTGGCCATTTTATTAGGTTACTATGAGCAGGGCACAGCTTTGCTTAAGGGGTGGGAAGTAGTATTTTAGGTGTTTATTTTAAATATTTACTTGAGATTTTTCTTACTCTAGAATTTAGCTGTATGGTTATATAGAGGTTTTCCTTGGCTCTAGGCTGGAAAAGAATGAAGATGTTACACTTTTTCTGTTTAGGACAATCAAAAACTCTCTGTGTCAGCAGAATTGATCAGACCTGCTCCTGAGGAATAAGACACAATCTCATTGAGAGAATCACAGGGATTTCATGTTTTGGAGGAATTTCACACAGAGATTTCTGTATGAATTTTGCGACACTATATTCAAACCCTATTTCAAACTGAGGTTTAGGGTTGAGTGCTTCAAAATTAAGAGGATGTCATTCAAACCCAAAAAGAGTTGGTAATTAAGCAATTATGAATTCAAAGAATTATGAATTATAAATTTAAAGAAGCCTGGTTCTTCTGTGACATAGTGATTGAAGTAGTATGGCCCCACTTCAATAGGCAAAAAAGGAAACAGTATTCCTCTTTAGAAAACTCAAAGGCACTCTTCACTTAATGAATTGGTAGGGAAAGTCTTTTTTTTTTAACTGAGGTATAATTGACATACAATATTATGTTAGTTTCAGGTGTATAACAGTGATTTGACGTTCATATATCATGTTGCAAAATGATCACCACAATAAGTCTGGCTACCATAAAACATTAATACCATATTATTGACTATATTCCCTATGCTGTATATTACATCTCCATGACTTATTTATCTTTTAATTTAATTTAAACTCAATTAATTAACCTATGGTGTGTTATTAGTTTCAGAGGTAGGGTTCAGTGATTTATCAGTTGTATATAACACCCAGAGCTCATTACATCATGTGCCTTCTTTAATGCTCATCACCCAGTTACCCCATCCCCCCACCCATCTCCCCTCCAGCAACCCTCAGTTTGTTTCCTATACTTAAGAATCACTTATGGTTTGTCTCCCTCTCTGATTTTGTCTTATTTTATTTTTCCCCTCCTTCCGCTATGATCCTCTATTTTGTTTCTTAAATTCCACATAGGAGTGAAATCATATAATTGTCTTTCTCTGATTGACTTATTTTGCTTAGCATAATACCCCTAGTTCCATCCACATCATTGCAAATGGTAAGATTTCATTTTTTTTATTATTATGTTATGTTAATCACCATATATTACATTATTAGTTTTTGATGTAGTGTTCCATGATTCATTGTTTGTGTATAACACCCAGTGCTCATTTCTTTTTTGATGGCTGAGTAATATTCCTTTGTATATATACCACATCTTCTTTATCCATTCATCTGTCGATGGACATCTGGAATCTTTCCATAGTTTGGCTCTTGTGGACATTGCTGCTATAAACATTGAGGTGCAGGTACCCCTTCGGATCGCTATGTTTGTGTCCTTTGGGTAAAGACCTAGAAGTGCAATTGCTGGGTCACATGGTAGCTCTATTTTTAACGTTTTGAGTAACCTCCAGAGTGGCTGTACCATCTTGCATTCCCACCAGTGGTATAAAAGGGTTCCCCTTTCTCAGCATCTTTGCCGATATTTATTGTTTCCTGATTTGTTAATTTTAGCCATTCTGACTGGTGTGAGGTGGTATCTTATTGTGGTTTTGATTTGTATTTCCCTGATGCCAAGTGATGTTGAGCATATTTTCATGTGTCTGTTGGCTATTTGCATGTCTTCTTTGGAGAAATGTTTGTTCATGTCTTCTGCCCATTTCTTGACTGGATTTTTTGTTCTTTGGGTGTTGAGTTTGATAAATTCTTTTTTTTTTTAAAGATTTTATTTATTTATTTGAGAGAGAGAGAGAGAGAGAATGAAAGCATGAGCAGGGGTAGAGGGAGAAGAAGACTCCCTGCTGAGCAAGGAGCCCAGTGCGGGGCTCAGTCCCAGGACTCTGGGATCATGACCTGAGCCGAAGGTAGATGCTTAACTGACTGAGACACCCAGGTGCCGCTTTAAGTTCTTTATAGATTTTGGCTACTAGCCCTTCATGTGATAAGACATTTGCAACTACCTTCTCGCATTCTGTAGGTTGTCTCTTGGTTTTGTTGACTGTTTCCCCCATGACTTATTTAATTAGATAACTGGAAGTTTGTACTTCTTGATCCCCTTCACCCATTTCACACCCTCCCCAACCCCTTTCCCTCTGGCAACCACTAGTCCATTTTTTTGTATCTGTGAGTCTGGGTTTTATTTTATTTGCTTGTTTTGTTTTTTAGATTCCACATATAAGTGAAAGCATGCAGTATTTGTCTTTTTCTGTTTGACTTATTTTAGTTAGCATGATACCCTCAAGGTCCATCCATGTCATTACAAATGGCAAGATTTCATTCTTTCTTATGGCTGAGGTAGTATTCCATTGTGTGTGTGTGTGTGTGTGTGTGTGTGTGTGTGTACCATATCTTTATCCATTCATTCATTAGTGGACACTTAGGTTGCTTTCATATATTTGCTATTGTAAATAATGCAATGAACATAGGGGGTACATGTATTTTTTCAAATTAGTGTTTTCAGAAAGATACCCAATAATGGAATTGCTAGATCATATGGTAGTTCTAATATTTTGAGGAAACTTCGCAATGTTTTCTATAGTGGCTGCACCAATTTACATTCCCACCAACAGTGCACAAGGGTTCCCTTTTCTCCACATTCTCATCAACATTTGTTATTTCTTGTGTTTTGAGAATAGCCATTCTGAAAGGTATAAGGCGTTTCCTCATTGTGGTTTTGATTTGCATTTCCCTGATGACTAGTGATGTGGAATGTCTTTTCACATATCTGTTGGCCATCTGTATATTTTCTTTGGAAAGATGTTTATTCAGATCCTCTGTCCATTTTTGAATTAGATTATTTGTTTCTGTTGTTGTTATTGAGTTGCATAAGTTCTTTATATATTTTGAGTATCAATCCTGTATTGGATATATGATTTGCAAATATCTTCTCCCATTTAGTAGGTTGCCTTTTTGTTCTGTTGTTGGTTTCCTTTGCTGATCAGAAGATTTTGAGTCGATGTAGTCTCCCATTTGTTTATTTTTTGCTTTTGTTTCCCTTGCCTTTGGAGTCAGATCCAAATAAACAAAAAACCCCACAAAAACTCATTGCAGTGTCTAATGTCAAGGAGTTTACTGTTTTTCTTCTAGGAGTTTAATGGCTTCAGGCCTTACATTCAAATGTTTAATCTGTTTTGAGTTAATTTTTGTATATGTTGTAAGAAAGTGGTCCAGTTTCATTCTCTTTCATGTAGCTGTCCAATTTTCCCAACACTGTTTATTGAAGAGTCTGTCATTACCCCATTGTATATTCTTGCCTTCTATGTTGTAAATCAATTGACCATATATATATGTGGGTTTACTTCTGGGCTCTCTATTCTGTTTCACTGATCTATGTGTCTGTTTTTATTCTAATACCATACTATTTGATTACTATAGCTTTATAGTATAGTGTAATATAGTGACACCTCTGACTTAGTTCTTTCTCAAGACTGTTTTGGCTATCTGGGGTATTTTGTGGTTCTATACAAATCTTACAACTATTTGTTCTAGTTCTGTGAAAAATGCCATTGGAATTTTGACAGGTATTGCATTATTTCTATGGATTGCTTTGGGTAGTGTGGACATTTTAGCAATATTAATTCTTCTAATATATGAGCACAGAATATCTTTCCACTTATTTGTGTCTTCTTCAATTTCTTTTATCTGTGTCTTATAGTTTTCAGGCTACAGGTTTTTCACCTTCTTGGTTAATCGTATTCCTACATATTTTATTCTTTTTAATGTAATTGTAAATAGGATTGTTTTCTTCTCTTTCTGATATTTTACTAGTGTATTGAAACACAACAGATTTTGTTTATCATTTTTGTATCCTGCAACTTTATTGAATTCATTTATTAGTTCTAACAGTTTTTGATGGAGTCTTTAGGGTTTTCTATGTATAATATCCTGGTATCATGTCATCTGCAGATAGTGACAGTTTGACATCTTCCTTACTAATTAGGATGCTTTTTATTTCTTTTTCTTGTCTAATTGCTCTGGCTAAGACTTCCAATACCATGTTGAATAAAAGTGGGGCAAGTGGGCACCCTTGTCTTTTTCCTGATCTTAGAGGAAAAGCTTTCAGCTTTTCACTGTTAATTATGTTACCTGTGAGTTTTGTCATATATGGCCTTTATTATGTTGAGGAATGTTTCCTCTATACCCCCTTTGTTGAGAATTTTTATCCTAAATGGATGTTGAATATCTTTTTTTAATAATTTTTTATTGTTATGTTAATCACCATACATTACATCATTAGTTTTTGATGTAGTGTTCCACGATTCATTGTTTGTGCATAATACCCAGTGCTCCACACAGAATGTGCCCTCTTTAATACCCATCACCAGGCTAACCCATCCCCCACCCCCCTTCCCCTCTAGAACCCTCAGTGTGTTTCTCAGAGTCCATAGTCTCTAATGGTTCGTCTCCCCCTCTGACTTGAGATGACTATATGATTTTTATCTTTCATTTTGTTAATGTAGTATACATGTTGGTTGATTTTCAGATGCTCTACCATCCTTGCATCCCTGGAAAAATTCCACTTGATCATGGTGTGTGATCTTTTTAAAATATTGTTGAATTCAGTTTGCTAATATTTTGTTGAGGACTTTTGCATCTATGTTCATCAGGAATATTGGCCTGTAATTTTCTTTATTTCTTCTTCTTCTCCTCCTCCTCCTCTTCCTTCTTCTTTTTTGGTAGTTTCCTTGTCTGATTTTGGTATCAGAGTAATGTTGGCCTCATAGAATGAGTTTGGAAGCATTTCCTCCTCTTCAATTTTTTGGAAGAATTTGAGAAGGATTGCTATTAAATCTTCTTTAAATGTTTGGTAGAATTCACCAGTGAAGCTGTCTGGTCCTGGATTTTTGTTTGTTGGGAGGTTTTTGATTACAGATTCAATCTCCTTATTAGTAATCTGACTATTCAGATTTTCTATTACTTCATGATTCGGTCTTAGAATATTGTATGTTTCTAGGAATTTATCCATTTCTTCTAGGTTGTCCAAATATGTTGGTATAAATAATTGTTCATAGTAGTTTCTTATGATTCTTTGTATTTCTGTGGTACCAGTGTTCTCTTTCCTTACTGATTTTATTTGTTTGAACTCTTTTTTTTTTTTTTTTTGGTAAGTATAGCTAAAAGTTTGTTGATTTTGTTTATCTTTTCATAGAACCAGCTCTTAGTTTCATTGATCTTTTCTATTGTCTTTTTAGTCTCTATTTCATTTGTTTCCATTCTTATCTTTTTTATTTCCTTCCCCCTACTAACTTTGGGCTTCCTTTGTTCTTCTTTTTCTAGTCCCTTTAGATGTAAAGTTAAATTGTTTATTTGAGATTTGTGTTGTTTCTTGAGGTAAACATGTATTGCATTTAATCTTTTTTCTTAAAACTGTTTTTGCAACATACCACAGATATGCTATGTCATATTTCTGTTTTCATTTGTCTGTAGGTGTTTTTGATTTCTCCTTTGATTGCTTCGGTGACCCAATAGTAGTTCAGTAACATGTTGTTTAATTTTCATGTATTTGTATCTTGTCCAGTTTTCTTCTTGTAATTTATTTCTAGTTTCATACCATTGTGGTCAGAAAAGATGTTTGAATGCTTTTAATTTTCTTAAATTTATTGAAACTTTTTTTGTAGCTTAATGTGCAGTCTATCCTGGAGAATGTTCCATGTGCATTTAAGAAGAATGTGTATTCTGCTGTTTTTGGATGGAGTGTTTTATTTATATCTATTAAACCCATCTTAATAAAAATAATAGAAGTCCATTTTTTTTTAATAAAAGTCCATCTTAATAAAAAAAGGTCTAATGTCATTTAAGGCTGATGTTTCTTTATTGATTTTCTGTCTGGGTGATCTGTCCATTGATGTAAGCAGAGTGTTAAACTCCTGAACTGTTATTATTTTGCTGTCATTTTTTTCCCTTTAGGTCTCCTAATGTTGGTGCTCCTACTGTTGGGTACATATATATTTATAAATGTTATATCTTCTTGGTGGATTGACCACTTTATCATTATGTAATACTCCTCTGTTTTTTTATTACCGTCTTTGTTTTAAAGTTGATTTTGTCTGATATGAGTACAGCTATACCAGCTTTTTTTCCATTTCCATTTGCTTGGAATATCTTTTTCTATTCCTTCACTTTCAGCCTGTATGTGTCCTTACTTCTGAAGTGAGTCAGTATATAGATGTGTCTTTTTCTTTTTGTATCTATTAAGGCACTCTATGTCTTTTGATTGGTGAATTTAGTCTATTTACATTTAAAGTAATTTTCGATAGGTATGTACTTATTGCTATTTTCTTAATTGTTTTCTGGCTGTTTTGTAGTTATTCTCTGTTCCTTTCTTTTCTTTCTCCCTTCTCTTGTGGTTTGATGAATTTCTTTAGTGGTTATGCTTAGCTTTCTTTCTCATTTTCTTTTGTGTATTTACTATACATTTTTGCTTTGTGTTTACCGTGTGGCTCACATATATCATCCTATGTATATGACAATGTGTTTTAAGTTGATAGCAACTTAAATTTGAACACATTCCCAAATTCTACATTTTTACTTTTCCATCATGTTTTGTTTTTGATGTCACATTTTACATCTTATTTTATGTATTTCTTAACTAATTATTATAATTTTAGTTAATTTTACTACTTTTGTCTTTTGTCCTTCATAGTAGCTTCATAAGTGATTAATCTACCACCTTCACTATAGATGTACCTTTTAGAGTGAGATTTTTTACTTTCATATTAATTAGTGTCATTTCTTTTCAGCTTGAAGACCATTTAACATTTCTTGTGAGACTGGTTGAATAGTGATGAGCTCTTTTAGCTTTTGCTTGTCTGGAAAACTGTATCTCTCCTTCAGTTCTGAATGATACCCTCTCCAGGTCGAGTATTCTTGGTTGGAAGGTTTTTTTTTTTTGCTTTCAGCACTTTGAATTTGTCCTGCCATTCCCTTCTGGCCTACAAAGTTTCTGCTCAGAAATTTGCTGGTAACCTTGTGGAGTTTCCCTTGTATGTAATAATTTGTTTATCTCTTGCTGCTCTCTCTTTAACTTTTGACATTTTAATTACAATATGTCTTAGTGTGGAACTCTTTGGGTTTATTGTATTTAGAACTCTCTGGGCTTCCTGGCCCTGGATATCTGTTTCCTTCCCTAGGTTAGGGAAGTTTTTGGCCATTATTTCTTCAAATAAGTTTTCTGCCCCTTTTTCTCTCTTCTATAATATGAATGTTATCCCACTCCATGTTGTTCCATGAAATTAGATTACTTTTATTTTTATTTTTTTAAGTTAGATTACTTTTAAGTAATTTTAGCAAAAGAGATTTTTTTTGGTATGATTTAATATTACGTATAATACAAAGTTACTGC
Source organism: Eumetopias jubatus (assembly GCF_037043125.1). Classification (NCBI taxonomy): domain Eukaryota; kingdom Metazoa; phylum Chordata; class Mammalia; order Carnivora; family Otariidae; genus Eumetopias; species Eumetopias jubatus. The sequence goes on along the minus strand of NW_028274809.1, from coordinate 165,870,253 downwards.
ATTTTACGCTTTGCAAATGTCTTCCATAGGAATTGATTTAAAGGACTAAGGGCTGAACAGTTATAAAAGTAGACTTATTCTTTTAAGTTGAAATTTTCTTTAAATAAATGGAAAAGTTTTTGACAAGTTGACATATAAGAAGAGATACAACAATAAAACTAAAAGATAGTATTCATGTATTACAAAAATCAGTTTATATTTTAAAATCATATTTGAGACAAAGAAGAAATACATAATAAAAGATTGACTTTTATTGGAAGAAAAAAGCCAAGCAATCATTTGAAATCATAAATGTCTTTTTGATTCAGATAGCATATAATTTAGGAATGACTTAGTGGTAGAAAAGGATCTTCTTGATTGTTTGGCTTGCCCCTAGGTGGTGATAAAAGTATTGCAAAGTAAAAAAGACAAGACAAAAAGACAAATGTAAGCAGGATACTAAGTTCTTTCAGAAGATTCTGGTTTTGATTCTTAGGGATAAAATGACTCAAATTATCTGCTGCTTTTCATATTTTTGCTCATATGAACAAGGATAATTCCTTTTAAGAGCATTGTGTTTGGGTATATCCCTCACTCCTTTTCCCCCTCTGCTTTTGGTCACCCACTAAATCTGGCACAAATACAGATTGGGACACCTATTTTCTGAACTACCATCACTGACCCACCAAACTTCAATTCTGATATAAGTGTATAATAATGATAATGATGATAAAATAATAAAGACTGCTTAGACTAGGCTATGTTAAAAATTGTTAAATGGGGAATTATATTGCATATTAAATCCTTTGCTTCAGACATAAAGAATCTGCTACATAATTACATATTTTGATTATCACATCACGTTATACCAGAGTTTCATATTCCTTTAAAGAGACATATTATTCAGCTAGAAATCCTCTGCGAATGAATAAACTGATTTCCAACATGTGTTCCCAGAATTGAACATCAGTTTCTTTTTAACAAGTGAAAATTTCTCAGGGAAAACCATAGTATTATTTTGTTGCTGTTTTTGAATTCAGATGCATTTCTGTATTGTATTTTTAACATGGCATGTAGGTTGAGGTTTTTCTCTGTTAATGGTAAGCCTGATACATAATTCATGAGTTTAACAAAATTTTAGGTGCGGAATCACCTACCCATAAATTTAATATCCACTCTGGAGAAAGAGTCATACAACTAAGATTACAAGTCCTACTCAATCTGAAGAAAGAAGAAACCCAGTGCTTTATTAACAAGTATTCCCCCACATCCTGAAAATTGAAATACTTATTTGATGCTTATCATTGAAAAGAAATACAAGCAACAAAATATTGAATCTATATTTGCTATTCTGATATTATATTAATTATTGCTTATTTTAAGATAAAAGGGATGATTAAAGAGTAAAGGAGTTGTAACTCATGATCATTGTGTTATTTGCTAAAATCAAAAATTGAAACAGAGCTGATGTACACAGGCGTGAGTGCTGTATAATGTCTAAGTCCAGGGAGCACCATTTCTATGGACTATAATGTAAATGGCACTCCCTGGATTTGGACAAGATGGTACCTGAACTGGAGTTCTAGACAGAAGGATAAATAAGATGCTTCCCATAAAACACTGTAGAGATATTTTCTACTAAATAGATATAAATTTGTTAGGTAGGAAAGCCCAGTTTCTTGAGATTTACTGTTCTGTCTAACAAGGAGACAAAATTTACCATTATCATCTCTACTTCCTCAAACATTAACTGAGCATGTAATGTGTGCCTGGCACTATGTTATTTATATTTTTCTTATTTAATCCTCACAATAATCTTATGAGGAAATTGAGTTTAAAACAGATAACTAATGTGTTGGAGGTAATACAGTTGATAAAGTTTCAGAAATTAGGACTAACTCTTGTTTCCCTGACATAGAAGCAGGTGCTTGTAATACATACTATACCATGATACCACCATCATGCATTAAGTAAGTCCCACTGGCCTGCATTGAAATTTGTATCATGAATTTTCCAGCCAATAAATACTTTAGTTTATTACTTTGCCTGAAATTTGAGTACTTAAATGTGGGAATATTATGAAAAAGATCAAACTTAGGAACTTTCTGATAAACACAAAAAAGTGTGTCTCTCAGTGTCAGAACAAGATTTTCAGGCCATGGATGATTTCTCAGTAGTATAATTTTGAGTATTCTTCCTCCTTTTCCCATTTATTCATTCTTCATTGATTCAAAGTATAGAGAGGGACTCTGGCTGACTTAAATAGAACAAGCATTTATTGAAAAGCTATTGAGAGCTCATGGATTTGCTATGAAGATGGAGAATCAGGCTCAGAGAATTCTCAGAGAAAAATAGGTGTTATGCAGCCAGAACCATGGCCCATGGCTAGGACTAGGATGAAGCATGTTCAGGCAGTTGCCTTGGGCTCAAAATTTAAGAGGACACCCTCCCAATATTTTCATAAAATATTTTAAAAAATCAAAATCAATGAATCAAAGCTATAATTCATAATAGACAAAATATCAAAATTTTATATAGAGAAGATGATGATAAAAGATCAGAAACAGTATGAGGCACAGAATTGAGGAGGGGTGTGTGTGTACACGTGTGTGTGTGTGTGTGTGTGTGTGTGTGTGTGTGTGTGGTTAAAGGATGAATCTGATGTGTCTACAGGACATCCAAAGCTGAACACTCTTAATTACAGTTTGGAGGGCTCTTCTGGAACTCAAGATATGGCAGAGCTAAAGATAGGCATTTAAGGGTGTTTTTCAAATAGATGTTACTTGACATCATGGGGAAAATAGAGATCTAGAAAAATTCCAGAAATGGAGGACTGAATCCTGGAGAATGCTCAGATTTTATGGGGGTTAGAGGAAGAGAAGCCAGTAGAGGTGAATGAGGAGAGGTTAGACAGGATAATCAGGAAAAAATGCTGTCCTGGATACCAGGAGAGGAGACACTCTCATGATTAAGAGGAGTAGAAGAAATAACAGCTCAGCAAAGGTGAAAAATGTTTAAGCAGTCAAAAGCTATCATTTATAAACATTTGTCACATACCAAGCACTGTGCAATACATTTGACATACCTGTCTCTTTTAATCCCTACATAAATACCATACAGTAGGTATGACTTTTTTGATGAAATTTGTCATTATCTTTGGGATTGTTTTATTAAATCATAACCCTTGAGGTCTGTGTGTATTTTGTATGGAAAGATTTTGAGAGACAAAGAACTTGCCAAGGTCACACAACAGTAAGTGATGGATGGGTATGGAACTCAGGTCTGTCTGAATGCAAACTCATGTGGGTACAGCGTTTCCTGTCAGACTCATAGTTTTCATCTCTCCTTGATGATCATGATCAACAGTAAAGCTGTACAAATGCAGATGCTGAGGCCCTGGCCCTGAAGATTTTGATTCTGTGGGTCTCAGTAAATGTCTGTCTGACCATAGTGCCATAAGGGTCACAGCCTCTCTATTGTTCAACAACTTTACAAAATAAAGGGTTTGGGCCCAATGATAACTAAAGTCAATGATTTGTAATTACAACCTCAAGAAAAGCAGATAGACTGTGACCTAATGAAGTATACATGCATTTTTTTTTCTTTTAAAAAATGACTTTGTAATTTCAGTAAATGAGTTTTCACATTCCTTTGTATTATGGACACAATTCAGGTTTTATTTATTTATTTATTTGAGAGAGAGTGCGTGTGAGCCCGAATGGAGGTGGGGAGGGGGCAGAGGGGAGAGGGAGAAACAGACTCCCCGCTGAGCAAGGTAGCCCAATGCAGGTCTCAATCCCAGAACCCTGAGCTGAAGGCAGATGCTTAACCAACTGAGCCATCTCAGAGGCACCCCACCATTCAGTTTAGTAGTCAGAAATGTAGTATCACAGTGAAATCATAGAACATATTATTCTCAAGCCCTTAGAATCTGTAAAACATGACCTCTAGCAAATCATCTTATATCAGCACTTCAGTGTAAGATAATGCACAACATAGCCCATCTCCTTTATTATTTAGTCATTTGAGTTATCATTTGCTGCAAATCACCATTTTGCTCATAAAGGAGAGCATCTGCTTCATTAAAGAAGTAAATAAGAGCAAAAAAATTAGCTTGGAAATGACTTTTCTTTTTAACTCTCTATTAAATGAAGTTCTTATTTAATGTGATAACATTTGGTCTTGATTCTCTTAGTGCAGTTCAAAAAGTAGCCTCTATGTAGACCATTTTAGTAATGTGCTGCTAGAAAAAAAACAATGTGCTGCTAGTTTTATTTGACACTGAGAACAATGTCTTGCACAGAGTGGATGGTCAATGTTCTTGGATGTTTGTTGAATGACTATAAAGCAGAGAAAAACAGAAAATAATGTCATAGTTATTTATATGGCATTTACAAGATACTGAAGAAACTTGATTTCTGTAAATTATACTTATGAAAGTATAATCAGGGACAAAATACAAACATATATAATATCATACTGATATTTTATACTCACAGAAAAAATACAAGGGACTCTAAAATATTTGTATTTTCCCTATACATTCTACAGATCCCTACAATTTATTAATTTAAAAGTAAGTATTATAGTATAATATTAGAATTACATTAATATTGCCTGTGCATGGCAACAAAACAATTTAACAATAGAATTATAAATATAAATTATAAATATTGGCTTTTTTGATGAAATTTATCATTATCTTTAGGATTGTTTTATTAAATCATAACACTTGAAATCTGTATGGTTTTATATGAAAGGATTCAAAACACTTAACAAACATTGAATATTATTTTGGATATTGGTGACAAATGATCCATATGGTAGTAATTGATCCACATGGTAGTACCCACCAAGCCACTTGTACTTGAGACCTTATGAAACTCAGGCAGCCTCCCTGATTTCAGTTACAGTGCAATAAAAAATCACTCTAGCTTTGCACCACAATTCCTACCAAAGACTAACTCCTGTGGGAAAAATTAACAAAGTGTGGCTACTGGAAAATCAGCATCTGAAATACACTTTAAATGTTTTTGGTATCCTGAATCAAGTCTACATTAATTGGTGGTCATGTCTTAAAATAACAGCATATTAGTTATAAGAACTACCATTTATTGAGAGCTTATTGTCATTCAGCACTTTACATACACCTCATTTAATCCTTAAAACCACCACATAGGGTTGGTTTTGTTAATCCTCCTTTAAAGAGTCAGAGTTTAACGTTCTACTCAAACTCACAGAGCTATGAAGTGGAGGGGCCAGAGTTTAAATCCACATCTTTTTGACTCCAAAATCTGGACTGTTAATCACTAAGACCAATGCACTGATAACTTGTATTCAGTAGCACTGACCCCTATAGCTGTGAGTGGAGTGATGAGAAACCCAGCCAGTTCTCCTGTCTGATTTGAGGCATCAAACAATGATCTAAGTGGTCTGCATTGTTTTAAATTAGTCCAAGGGTCATAATGTACTCTTCACATAATTTTTTTTTAATGTGGAAGATTTCAATCTATTAATTCTTGGGTATAAAGATGTAATACAAACCAGTCCCAGAAATGATGTTGTCTGAAAAGCCATATGTTATAAATAACTTGAAAAACTTTGCCAGTTTTCATAATGAAATAAAGTATTTGCATTATTTTCTTTTAGCTTTTTAAAGATGTCACTCTATTTTCTTTTGGATTGCATAATTTCCCATGAGAAGTGTGGTGGAATTCCTTCCTGTGTTCTTTGGTATATAACTTGTCTTCTTTCTCTGACTGATTTCAAGATTTTCTCTTTCTCTTTTCAGCAGTGTTAATAGGACATACCTATGGGAGTTTTTTTGTTTGTTGGTTTATTTGTTTTTGTAAGTGTTCTTCTTGTTTCTGGGAGATTCTATGATCTGAAATTTCATGTGTTTAATTATTTTTTGAAAATTCTGAGCTCATATCTCTTCAAACATTTATTCTGCCCCATTCTCTCCTCTTTTTCTTCCACTCACATGGCGGCCGATCTTCTTCCCACGGTCTGCTGCAAGTGAGCCAGGACTAGGGTCCCATCTCTCCTTGGAGACACCTGTCTTTCTTTAGATTTTAGACTGTTTACTTTGCAACTTCTGCTCCCTGATGGAGTTAAGGAAAGTTATGATTTTGTAGGTTATATGGCTTCTCTTGTTGTTAGAATGGGAGGAAACTCCTCCCCTTTTTACCTCCTAAGCTGAAGCTGGAAGTCTTTCTGACTTTTGAGAAGTTTATGACATTTTCCCTTTAAGATGGATTGGAAGACATCATGGATTTTTTTTTTTTTTACCCAAACCTCTGGTTAATTCTTCTTCTTCTTTTTTTAAGATTTAATTTATTTATTTGAGAGAAAGAGTGAGAGAGCGAGAGAGAACACGAGCAGGGGGGAGGGGCAGAGAGAGGGAGAAGCAGACTCCATGCTGAACAGGGAGCCCAATGCAGGGCTGCATCCCAGGACTCTGGGATCATGACCTGAGCCGACTGAGCCACCCAGGCACCGCCCCTTCTGGTTAATTCTTATAGAGAAGAAGATAGAAAACACAATGACTACCTTCTGAATTAACTATGATTTTGCCACAAAAGGACAATGTCTCATCTTCAAGGAAGAAGAAAATAACAAATGCAAAGACTTGGGACAGCAAAATAAACCCACTTTGGATTTCTACCCATTAGCAGTGCTGAATGGGCCATTAGGCAGAGATTCTGGGGCCAGAGGTCCAGTCCACTTCTTTTCTCTCCTTATTTTCTCTAGAACAAATTCGCAAAGTAAGTATTACCTCACTCCCAGAAGTGACTGAATCTGTCTCTGGGTTATTTTCACTGTGAGCAGTTCACCTGGAGGTTATTTCCGAATGGATGAATACATTGATAATCATCATATTATAAACTCATGAAGTTTTTCAAAAACCAATTTAAAGTAATTTTTTAACTGAAAAATACATCCTAAATGAATTTTAAAGCCAACTAATTTATTTCAGGGAATTCCGTTTTGCAGAAAAGTAGTATTGGCCTGTTTGGAAAGAGATTGCCTCCGGAAATTCTGAAGTGCCTACTCTTTGGAAGATCAAAGGGCACACACAGCACTGCTAAACTAACTCAAAGAACATGCCATAGCTTCCTGTGGAAAATCAAGGCATACATGCCTTTGCTGATGAGAGGGTTGTTAGAGGAAAGACACATTATCTCAGGATGCTTGTTTCGAAAGAAGTGAAATTTGTTTCAAATTTATGAAATTAAAGGCAGCCAGTATTTTATTTTATTCTAGCTTTATTGAGGCACAGTGGACAAATAAAACTGTAACTTGGTGGAAATTTTTTTCAATATATGAGTATTTTAAATCATGATATAATTTATGGCAAATCTATTGGTTTGTGTGGCTACTTTACACAACAATATTGCATTGTTATTATATTATGTGTATAGGATATATATATGTATGATACATGTAATATATGTAATATGTAATACACTATGTAAAAGTACTCTCTACTCCAAATTTTTTCTCTGTTATCAATTACTGTGCAAATTGTCTTCTTTTTGGAAGATAATTCATCTTTACAGAGTCTAAATCTGAGCTCCCTTCCCAGCTAAGCTACATAAGACTTGTCCAAAGAGAGTTTCAACTTAGTTTTGAAAAACAAGAACAAAAACAAATACTGTGTATTATGTCCCAGCAAGGAAGTGGCTCAGCAGCCCAGTGGTGTTTGGGCTAATATTCTGCCTAACGCAATCTTCATATTATCAGCCCATCATCAGCTCCTCATCCTTTCAATAATGTAATATAAGTTGCTAAACCCCTAGAGCTGATTGTATCACAAAGGGATTACCCCAGTCCCTTTCTGGGAATTAAGCCTACAGACAAAGGGCAGACAGCTGGGCTGCCTGCATCAATTTGACATTGGTTATTTGCTACGTACATTAGTACAATCTGCTGCCACAGAACAGAATTGTAAACATTCTAGCTGTATTCTCAAGACCCTGTTTTTAAAATATTAACATCCTTCAGTGGGCTTTAAGTACTCAATAATAGAGTTAAATTCACAGCGACTGAGGGTATAGAAGGAAAACTTAACGAAGCTGGAAAGGGTCTGGATTTTGCAAGGTATGTTTGAGAGTCTTGAAAATTGCAGGCACTGAAGTGAACCTTGGCAAAGAACTGAAAGTATCATCCATGAGCACTTAACAGTGAAGCCTTTCCCCGCTGCTCAGCTTCTTAAGAACTTTTTCCTTTTGTGAATTACCTTACCCTTTGGAAAACTTGATTCCATCTGAAATTGGAATTGCAGTAAACAATGTCACTACTTTTACTTGTATTTCCTGGTTGTCTGATAACCATTTGAACAAAAAGTCGCATATTAAAGGGTTTCTGTTTGGGAAATATAATACCCAAGGGGAAAGTTTTCAGATATAATTCAACCTTATTATATTATTAGAATTCACTAGTTGAAACTCATTTACATGCTTGCTTGCAAATATTAGGGTAACATTTAAGATACTTTGGTTATTGCCCTGTTTGAGAATGTGAACTTCCAAAATGCTGTCAATTCCATGCCTTTTTTAAGGTGCTGCATGTAAATCCTTTAATCATTTTTCAGTCTTAGTGCTTCGTGAGAAACTCATCTGTCAAATGGGATTATATTATTAAGAAGGACTGTATTTGAAATAGCTTTCCCAAATAATACAATTTGATGGTGCCTGTGATGTGCCTGGCAGCGAAACAGGAATCTTATTTCAATTGAACTCTATTTAGGCCCTCAAATCAGGACGTTCAGTTTGACTTTAACACAATAAGTCAAATTGCCCTATTCCTAAAGGCCCAGGACCTGATAGATCCTGGGTGGGTGAGCTAAACTAAATCATGTTAAGAGTAACAATATTAATGAAAACAGGAAATTAGACTTACAGTTCTAGAATGAATTTAGATATTCTAGAATAAATTATCCTTAGATATGTTAGGCAGTGTTACATTCTTTGTGTTATTGATAAGCAAAACAAGAAATATTGATGAATAGATAAGGCTAATCAAACATTTCCTGGGACTGAAAATCTTTTGAAAACTAAGTACCTCTACAGCTGATTTTAAGTCCCTATTGAAAGAGGGGCACCAAATATTCATTCAAATTTTGTTATAATTTTACCAGTGCAGGTGATGAATGTGAAAATGAATTTTTTTCCTTAAACTAGTTGAAACTGTTGAATTTGATTTGGGATTATGCTTTAAAAGACATTGTAAAAAAGATACGCAAATATGCACATCAGTGACAACAAGCTCACGCCATTAATATGGCAGGATTTGTCCCTTATTTCCCAGAATTCTGTTACTTAGTCTGGTGTATAAGGGATAGTCCTCAATTAGTTGTGCTATGTTTTCTCTTGCTTGGTAAGCATTTTTGGTCAAACGAGGAGTGGCAGAGTTCCACAATTAGATCAAAAGATCAATCCTAATGTACCATTTTCTCCTCACCCTCCTGCTGTAATAAAGTGCTGCAGCTCTCCAGGGGACAACTCAAAATCCTAGGACTGATATTTCTAAATTAGCTGACTCTCTGACCTTGCTGGTAATTGCGTTAGTTTATCAATGTTCAACACAATTTATTACTCTCCAATATGTACCAAAGTGTTTATCTCTCAACACTAACAATATTAAAAAATCTAAACTATCTATTGCAGCAGAAAGAGGCATCCTTTCATTAGGGAAAAACATAAATAAGTGGGAGATGTCACATGACCTGCCTTAGCACAGAAGAGTCGCAACTCCTGAAGGAGGGTAGCTGCCTCCTCTGGTTTGACAACGTCATGTTTGCAAATTCTGGAAGAAGAGGAGCCAAGTTTTATTTCCCTTTGTGTGTGTATGATACAGGAATGAAATGGGGCTTTCTGCATTGCTAAAGTAATGGTTTCATTCTAAGGAAAATAAATGGCATTGATAAAGCCTTATCAAAGCACTTAGAAGCCACGTGGGTACTGATAGCATCTCACTTTGACTTTCAACATGGTACAGTTTGATGGGGGAAAGCATTAAGTTCATGGGTCCAATTTTGGGATGAAGGAAGTCAACAGCATTCATTTGCTTCCTTCATCTTAATCATTTTATTATACATTAGTTAAGTCTTGTGTTTGATCAGGATGGTGAACGAGCTGTGACAAAACTCAGTGTATATTAGATAACTAAAGGTAGTGCCATATTGGAGTTTTGCAAAAAGAAATGTCTGGTTTTAATGTACTATTGACAAAGAAATTTTGCATGATCTGTCTATGAACGATGTTAATACCCTGCTCAGGTAGAATTAGGTGTGATAAATATCACCTGTTCAGCTTTAAATAATGGGCTGCCTTTTATCTACCCTACATCCTCCACCTGGAACTGGACTTTTCTCTTCTGTTTCTTCACAAATGACACAGAAGTTAGGAAGTGTTCAGTCACATCCATCCACTCACCTACCTGCTATTTCCTGTGGAACTGAATCCCTGCATTCATTCCTCACTCATAAGGCATGAGTTTCAAAGGCAGCTTGTACTAGGATAACATTGGTTTGAAGGCTTGCAAAGCACTTGGTATCTTCTTAAAATCTTGGTGTCTTGAAATTATAGTTCATATTATTATTACTATTATTGTTATTTTACATTATTAATAATTGTTAGGCTTATGTTCTTTCAAAAGAGATTTGTTTTAATTTCTTTTGTTCACCAGCAGCTCATTTCAGTGCAGCAGATCAAAGTTCCTTTGGTAAGGGAACTGTTAGATTTGCCTCCTCTCTGCAATTTACTCTATAGAATTTTCTACAGAACTTTAAAATCCATACTTGGAGAATTTTATTGTTTTAATTACGTTCAAAAGTCATAGAAATTCTTTTGGTTTTTAAAAGTCCTCAACTTCTCTGACATCCCTTTAGTGTTTGAGTACTATTTATGCTGCATTAACATTGCCAACCCTAACCAGAAGACCCCCAGAGTGTGTCCACTGTGTGCGTTGCTCAAGCTAAACTACACGTGCAATCTGCTGTGGTTTTAGATTTAGATTAAACACTCACTGAGTGCCTATAAGAAGCCAAATTCTGTTCTACTCGTTGCATTCTTTCTAATCCCCTGGAAAATAGAATAAATAAGTTTTTGTCCATTTGAATATAATTTGATTCAGATGCTTTGATTAGCCTCATAGCATTTTGTTTTAAATAAATAATTGTTATTTTCATTCAGATAAAATTGAAGGATAAATAAAAGTTATCTTGAGCAATAAAAATATTGTATCTTCTAAAAATAGCAGTCTTTATAAATATGAAAGTCCACTTAGAGAAAAAAGGGTGATGAACATTTATTGGCTGTCTATTGTTTGCCTCTAGTACTTTAAATACATTACCCACTCTCCTAAAAATAATTCAGCATTTATTTTGTGACGGGAACTGTGCTTAGTACAAGGGATGTGGGGGTGCAGAAGGTTAATGTTCCATGCATTCAAGGGAATATAGAGAAGTGGGCAAGTCCTTCTTATACAATGTTCTACTTGATACAAGAAGTGGTGAGCACAGAGTGTTGTAGAAACACACAGGGGAGTTACCTGGTCCCCATGGGTTAGGAAAGGCTCTGAAGGCAGGCTAACGTTGATGTGGAGGTCTGTCTTGTGCTTAGAATCCTTCCCTTCACCTTCCGTCCTTCTACCCCCCTTCCATCCTTTCTTGCTTCCTTCCTTCTTCCCCTTTCCTTTGCACTTTTCTAGATTATAAAAAATTAAAAAAATTTCAAAAGCATTATCTGATTTTTATAACCTATCTGACAAAGCAGAGACATATAGAAAGCAAAGGCTGATAAGCTCATTTCTACCCTCATGCACTGTTCGTAGGAATGTAAATGGGAACAGCCACTATGCAAAATAGTATGGGGGTTCCTCAAAAAATTAAAAACAGAAATACCATATGATCTAATATACCATTACTGGGTATTTACCTAGAGAAAACTAAAACACTAATTTGAAAAGATATATGCACTCCTTTACTTATTGCAGCATTATTTACAATAGCCAAGATATGGAAGCAACCCAAATGTCTATTGATACATGAATGGATAGACAAGCTGGGATAAAGAAGATCTATATAAATGGTGGGCAATCTAGTTGCTTTGTGACATTACAAGAAAATCTTGCAACAAACATCCTTCTACCTATGTCCTATATGCTACAGCTTTTATTTCTGAAGAATAAATTCCCCTGAATAAAGATGTCTGGGTCTAAGTCTAGGAAACTTTTAGAGCAATGGCCAGATTGTTTCATGGTTATGGAAATATTTAACAGCAATGTATGACGGTGATTTTATCAACACAGGATCCTATTATTCTTTGTGATTTTTGTCAATATAACGGGTAAAAAGGTGGTGTCTATCTCATCGTTTAAATTTGAACTTCCTCAGCAATTCATGAGGATAAGCATCCCTTTATGTTCTATCTATTTATTTATACAAGTTTCCTATTTATGTTCTTTGCCCATTTATCCCTGAGTTGTCTTTTTTTTTTAAATCAATTTGTAGAAACTTTTTCCTGTATCAGGGATATTAACCCTTTGTATTGGTTAGAGCTTTCAGCTGGTAACAAAGGAAACTGGCTGGTTTAGGCAGTCAGCAATTTGTTGAAGGATGTTGAGTAAGCTCCCGGAATCAGTGGAAGGGCTTGAGAAATAGGCTGAAGCCTGAGTTCCCAGGAGCAACCAGCAGATCGGCATTAAAGAACTGGCCTGAGGAGAACATTCATTACGACAGCTGTGGCCTCTGCTGCAGCCATCTCTGGAAAAATCATTTAAACTCTCAGAGTCTGTTCTCTTAGGTGGTTTAGTTTGGGATCTTAAGACGCATGCAGCTGCACCAGGTGACACAGTTGTGGCCCAAATGCAATGGGGCTGGGAAAGTAGGGTTTCTGAAGGCAGCTTCAGAATGTGGTAGGTATCGAATGTAGGGTAAATATCCAAAAGGGCTTGGGCGCCACAAATGATCCATGCCCACTATACACTTTATCTCTCTTATTCATTGCAAATCTTTTTCTCTAGTCTATCTTTTGGCTTTTTGTTTATGATATCTCTTGTCATATAATTACAAAAAAGATATAAGCAAATTATGTTTTTTTAAATTTTATTTTATTATGTTATGTTAGTCACCATACATTACATCATTAGTTTTTGATGTAGTGTTCCATGATTCATTGTTTTCATATAACACCCAGTGCTCCGTGCAGTACGTGCCTTCCTTTATGGCTTCTAGGTTTTGTCTTGCTTAAGAAGTTCTCTACCATTTCAAAGTTCTACAAAAATTTTTAAAGTTTAGTATAATTTTACTTTTTACATTTTGATCTTAATTCATATGAAATTTGTTTTTGTATATGAATTGGACTCGAAGTTACTTTCCTTTTCAGATTAACATCAGCACCAAGAAACCCTTCCCCTTTCCTCCACTGAATGGAAATGCCATTTTTGTACTACATTATGTTATTATAATAAACCTGGATATATTTCTTGACTCTTCACTTTCTTTCACTGTTCTATTTTATCCTTGTGCAAATTTATACTGTTTGTTTGTTTTTACTTTTTATTTATTTTTTTTGTTTTATTTTATTATGTTATGTTAGTCACCATACAATACATCATTAGTTTTTGATGTAGTGATCCACGATTCATTGTTTTCTTATAATACTCAGTACTCCATGCAGGACATGACCTCCTTAATACCCATCACTGGGCTAGCCCATTCCCCTCCCCCCTCCCCTCCAAAACCCTCAGTTTGTTTCTCAGAGTCCATAGTCTCTCATGGTTCAGCTCCCCCTCTGATTTCACCCCCTTCATTTTTCCCTTCCTTCTCCTAATGTCCTCTGTGCTATCCCTTATGTTCCACAAATAAGTGAAACCATATGATAATTGACTTTCTCCGCTTGACTTATTTCACTTAGCATCATCTCCTCCAGTCCCATCCATGTTGATGTAAAAGTCGGGTATTCATCCTTTCTGATGGCTGAGTAATATTCCATTGTATATACGGACCACATCTTCTTTATCCATTCATCTGTTGAAGGGCATCTCGGCTCTTTCCACAGTTTGACTATTGCGGACATTGCTGCTGTGAACATTGGGGTGCATATGTTTTTAATACATTTTATAGTTTTAGAGGTATAGACAAAGGTACAGATTTTGGTGTGTTTATCCTGCATAAAGACAGCTTCCCAAATTCTCTTATTATGTAGCTTGATATGATAGTTTCATGGGTCCAGTAAATAAATTTTTATTGTTTACTTTCTAATATTTATACTAATTGGTATTTTTAATTTTGTTGAGTAAGTGAAAAATCTTCTAAACAATGTGAAATTTGGTAGAGGTTGGTATTATCTCTGTCTTATTGTTAATTTTGGTAAAATGATTTAAACATATAACTGTTATGATTTTTGTACTGGCTTTTACAATAGTGTGTATCACATTTAAGTGACGTCCTTCTATTTCCTATATATTTAAAATTCTTAATGAAATAATGGCTGATTTTTCAAGTGTTTATTCAACACATATCAATATAATCATATGGGTTTTCTTATTTAATTTTTTGATGTGATTATGTTGTTCAATCATTTATGTATTCCTGGACTTAACCCTACTTGTCATAGTTGTTATGGATTCAGTTAGTTAGTATTTTATTTAGAATTTTTACTTGTATCCAAAGTCAAATTTTTATCTGTATTTTCTATTTTGTACTGTTTTATCAAACTTTGATTCCTGTTAGTGACTTTTATGATTGTTTTCCTAATTTTTCATACCGAATTTCCTTTGTTCTCCAGTTCCAAAAAGTAGAAGCTAGATGGAGGGCAATTTTGTCTCTAGACAAAGAAACCTGATTTCTTTTTTTGTTTTGTTTTGTTTTTTTTAAGTCAACACCATTTTTATTTAGGGAATTTTACATGTGATTCCTTCCACTGTCATTCACCACACTTCCTCCAAAGTCAGGATCATAATCTTCAAAATAGCCCTTTTAAAAAGAATTTTTGTTCAATCTACATTTGTCACTGTCAGTCCAGAGTTCTTTTAGTTGGGCTTCTTTGATTGCTTGAATATGGACATCAAAAATTCCCCACCTATAATCTTTGGAATCCAATTTCTTTACTTTAAGGCCCTAGAAGTCAAATTGTAGGAAGTACATTCATTGCTATTTTGGCAAAGGATCTAAAATTATTATTCCTTCATGGAAACCAGATTTAACAGCAAATGAGATGTCTTTTGAGGTATTGTGTTTATCATCAATTGAATTACCTGAATTTATTGCAGAGGGGACATTCCTTTGACTTGGAGATTTGAGCCAGATGACTTGTGAGGTCCCATTCAACCCTAACATTGACCATTATTGAATTACATAGGTGTTAAGAGTGTGGCCTCTAGAGTCAGATTCCTGGGTTTGGATTTGAGCTCTAATACTTACCAGTTGTGGCAATTTACTAAGTTTCTTCATTTTTCCAACAGTAAGGATCAAATGAAAAGGTCTACATAAGGTATTTAGTAAAGTGTTTGGCACATGATACACACTGTAAATACTAACAAGTAAATAAGGTGGTGGAAACTTTCCACAAAGTTATCAGAAAGAGTACTCTTTATTTACTTTTAAGATGTGGTTTGTGTATGAAAGAAAATTACTCTTCTCATATTATGGTATTCTAGAGAGTGTCTTCCTCAGAAAGAGTACTCTTTATTTACTTTTAAGATGTGGTTTGTGTATGAAAGAAAATTACTCTTCTCATATTATGGTATTCTAGAGAGTGTCTTCCTTCACATAATCCTTACTCTTTTTAAAAAAAAATCTACCTGTTTCTTAAATGATGTTATTTTTCATTGTCTACTTTGGATGCTTTTCCTGCTCTGCACGTATTCTCTGGGTGGTTTCAAACACTCTCTTGGCTTTAATTATCATCTATTTGCTGATGACTCTCAAATAGCTCTTTCTTCTGAGCTTCTGGCCTATATATCTAAACTGCCTACTATATGTTCCCACCTGGAGATCCCACAGGCTCCTCCATTACAATACAACCAGAATGAATCCACCATCTCTCCTAAGATGTTCATCTGAGATTCTCTTCCTCTCTCAAGGAATGATGCTACTATCCTTGTTCAAACCAGAAATCTGGACTTATCTTTGACCATTCCACTCTCTCTCCCCACCCCACTTCTAATTCCCAAGTTCTAAAATATTTGTTAAAGCAGTCCATCACTCTCCACCTTTAGTGATACCTCTATAGTTTTGGAAAGCATTAACAGGACCTCCCTTTTGTAATGAGACACATTTTTGAAAATGCAAATCTGATGGTTCACTCTTGATACTTTAGAATCATTTTGTCTCAACCCTCCAACTTTTTACTCCAGCCCTAAAGAATAATTTCTTTTAGTTATGTGAGCACACCATGCTTTTTTTTTCGTTCTGTGTCTGCATACTGGAATTTCTTTTTTTTTTTTTTAAAGATTTTATTTATTTAATTGACAGAGAGAGACAGAGAGAGAGGGAACACAAGCAGGGGGAGTGGGAGAGGGAGAAGCAGGCTTCCCGCCAAGCAGGGAGCCCGATGCGGGGCTCGATCCCAGGACCCTGGGACCATGACCGGAGCTGAAGGCAGTTGCTTAACCAACTGAGCCACCCAGGCGCCCCTGCATACTGGAATTCCTAATTGGAATAGTTTCTTCCTGTTTGTAGATTAGCTTACTGTTCTTTATCCTTCAGGTCTCTGCTTAACAAAAGCAATATCAACAATAATATCAATGAAGGCAATGATAATGATAGCAAACAGTTAATATATACTTACCAAGTACCGGGCACTATGATAAATGCTTCGAATACATCATCCCTCTTCATCTTCATTACAAGTCTGCGGAGGCTTCGCATTCAGTGATTTTCCCAAAGAGATGGAGCCTCTAAGTGGAGGAGTTAGGATTTCAACGTAGGTCTCTCTCATTCCCTCCAGAGCCTGTTCTCTTTAGATAGCATCTAGTAAGGACTAGGTCATTTCTCCTTTATGTTCATGTACATAGCACACTGTCTCTATTTGTCTTAGTCCATCTGGGCTCCTATAAAAAAATACCCTAGAGTGGGTGGCTTATAAACAACGTTTATTTCTCATAGTTCTGGAGACTAGGACATGCAAGATCATGGTATTGGCAGATTTGGTGTCTGGTAAGGACTTCCTGGTTCATAGATGGCTGCCTTTCCATGTCTTCATGTAGCTGAAGCGGCTGGGGAACTTTGTGGGATCTCTTTTATAAGGGCACTGATCTGGATCATTCATGAGGGCTTCATGACCTAATTACCTCCCAAGGCCCCACATCCTGATACTGTCACCTTGGGAGTTAGGATTTCAACATATGAGTTTGCGGTGGAGGGGCACAAGCACTTAGACCATAGCGCTAGTCTAACACCCTTACACACCATAGTGTAACCATTTGTTCCATTCTCTGTGCCTCCAACTAGTTTGTAACCACTGTAAAATCAGGGACTGTTTATCCTTGTATTCCCAGCTCTGAGCACAGTGACTGGCACATAGCAGATGCTTAATAAATATTTGACATATAACCCAGATGTCTTAGGGCTTCACTGTCTTTTGGCCATCCATAGTCTTTGGAGGTCTAGCATTCCTCCTTCAATTCCTTCTAATTCTAACACTATTTACTTATGGTCCCTTCTCTCTGCTTCAGCATTGTAGCTTACCATCTTGGTTAAACGTTAAGTCCTATCTTTAGCTTTTTTCTCTCAAAAACTCCTAGCTCACTTATGATATCATGAGTTTGTCAATTTTGCTGAAGTCTTGAGGACTTCTAGGGAGGATCATGCTACTCCCTCACCACCTCCCATTCTCTTTCTTTCTGTTCTCCCTCTTAGGCTATAGTGTCTTGAATCCCCAACTCACAACTCTCCCTGCCATGTTCAGCATCCATGTAGGTATGACTTTTTATGACTTCCTGGAATTCTGTCAATAAATATTTTGCCATTCCATTACAGTTGAATGAATGAATGAATGAATAAAGGTGTAAATGAGTGAATAAATCCAGACTGAAGATTTGAGCTTAGACCTACTTTATATGATTTTTAAGCCATCCCACAAACTTTCTTTGAGGCTGGATGATTGAATATAATGATATGCCACATCTAGCAAAAACATTTATATTTTTATGGGTAAATTCTATTTAGCTATCCTTTCGGTACTGTATTATGAGAGAGAGTTGTTTGTTTTTTCAAAGTGTATGTTATTTATTGGGGGCTCTGAGATGGGGGAATGTGTCCTATACTTCTTTGTGCCTGCCACATGATTTAGCAAAATGCCTTGTGCAGAGTAGGCACTCACTTAATAGTGACTTGATTGATTGAATAATTATTTCACCTATAAACACTTCTGTAGTACATTACCTGATGAGTGTCTATTTCAACATGACGATAGCTATGACCTTCGTGTAGTTCATTAGCAAATGAAAAGTATCCTCATTTCCATGGAAGGAAATGAGAATATAAAAAATGTGGTTCTATTTGTAGTGCCATTACTGTCTCACTGTTTGATTAAGAACAAATTCTTAACCTTTTAATGCTACCAGTTACCTATGACTCTGATCTCAAGGGCTACTGCAATACCAAAATCCTGGGGAGGATAATATAATAACCCTGACCTATTTGAAGGGATAAAAATAGGCCACAAATGAGGGAACTCATTGGCCAGAATTAATCAGTAGTAGAGGAGAGGTGAGGTCTTTAGAAACAAACAAGCAAGCAAAGAAGCAAACAAGCAGTTTCACAATCACATTTTGTAATCATAACAGTTCCCTCTGAGAATATCACCATTTTGCTGATAAGGACACTGAAGTTGAGAAATTTTAAGTAATTTGAGCCAAATCATATAACTAGTAAGAGGCAGCCATTTCTCATTTACTGTTATCTCCCTTCCCCCACTCCTCCACATCGGCCCATTATTCATTGTCACTTTCTCAGTTTTGAAATGTTTGTGGTAGGATGCCTAAAGCTATGACATCCCAGTTGCTTAGGAAAAGGAAAACAAAATTACTCTGAACTGAAGTAGCAGCTGACAATGAGAAACCTGTTCATAAAACCTTTGAACATTACCTAATGCTATGCATCTAATGTGCATTCACAGAACCTTATTTCTGTACCAGGCACTGTGCTGTGTCCTGGGACATAAAAAGAAGAGGGAAACAAGCTCTCTGTCTTTCAGGGGATTCTGGGTCATGAAGGGTGAGAAGATTCTCAGGTTGACAAGGGAAGGAAAGGCATTCCAGGTACACTGAAAAGCTGGTCCAAAGGCAGCCAATAGGCAGGTCTGTGCATTTAAGGGCTGCCAGTGTTTCAGTCTAGCTGGAGGGCCAAGGGCCATTGCAGAAGCAAAAGCACTGGAGAGTGGAAAGACAGAGAGAGAGTCAAGGAGAATCTTGAATTGGGTAATTTGGCTTTACCTGGACTTTACCTGTAGGCAATAGAGAACCAGCGAAGAATTATAAGCAGGAGAGACTCTTAGGATTGAATTTATATTTTAAGAAGCAGTGTATGGGTATTGAAGAGGAAAATGGATCACAGTTAGGTAGTGGGGGTGGGAGAAAGAATGGAGACTTGGGGTTTAGGAAGATTTTGCCGTGAGTTGGAATCTGAGGCCACTTTCCCATTGGCAGATAAGTGGGAGATCCTATATTATGAGACCTAGTCAATCATTTGATTTGGGTAGTGGATGCAGGAAAGTTGGTACATTTAGTATTTTAAAGTTATCACTGAGTAACAATTCTAGTTGCTCTTTCTTCTAAATTAAAGTTTACCCAAGTGATTTTATGGCCTTCTTTGTGCTAAGATAGTGAAGTTTCTTCTTGCTAAGTAATGCCTTTTCCTTATTTGCTTCCATTGACTGTTTAAATCCTTTCTCCCATTTACCATTTCCATCATAACTGTCCTGTGTTTGCTCCTAATGTGTTATAATTCTTCATAATCTGGTCTTCACCTGATTCTGATTCTCTCTAATATTTCTTTTTCCTCCCTTGAGGAAAGTATATCCATTTTTCGTTTCAAATGCTCATCACCTTTTGTAAATATTAAGGCAACGATTCAATTTAATTTAAAAAATAATGTTTTTCTATTTCTTCTGTCAATAAGTTATCTTTGTCGTCTTTTAAAGCTGTATTGTCTCATATATATATATATATATTTTTTTTTTTGTGCTCTTGTTGGTCCATTTTGTTGTTCCCCAGAGGATGTAAGAATATATATTGATATAATGAAAAATGTGGAAATAAAAAAAAATCTAAGAAGAATTTAGGGTCGTATTTCTATTCTACAGTGTTTACTAGTGATCTATTTCAAAATAAAACATATATTTTAGTCCTGATGAATCAAATATTTAAGAAACATTCTTTAAGAGGAGAAATATACATGGAAAAAATCACTGCTGACCCTGAGAGGCCTCTTTGAAAGTTTCTAGCCATGTATGATTTAACTTCGATTTAATCCTGCTTCTTCTACCAAGGGTTGTCATAGTGAGCACTGCTCATGAGGGTTCTGGGAGTATCAACGAAGGTCAGAGATCAGAAAACATAAGATATAATATTAGATAAAATATTAGCAGTCCTGGAAATATTCACAAAGTCATACATTATGTTAGAGTCTACTGTATTCCATGTAGGAAAATAAAAATGGGAAATTGTACAAGCCACTTTCTTTTTTATTACAGAAATTAAAGGTCTAATTTAGAATTGTGAATTTATGTAAATAGCCATTAATACCATTTTATTAGTTCAGGTACTCAGGGTATGAACATATAAATATAGCAGGATTTTTATAGAGTCTGCATTAGTAATTAGTAATTCAGTATATGTATGTCTATATATATGTCTCTATATATGTCTATATATATATGAGGTTTTTAAAATTTACAGAACTACCAAGATGCTCTGAGCAGCCCTTCAGGTTCATGTTAAAACATGTTTATGAAAATTACTTAATAGATACATCTGCTTCTTTCTCTCTGCCAATCACGTGATAGTGTGTGATGAAACTGGTGGTAATGATGGTAACAGCTGTCAGTTCTTTGTACCTAACAAGCATTTGGCACTTTCTGCCATATGTGCACTGTGCCACTTAACCTTCCCAACTCTGCAGTTTAGGCATTACTCCCATTTTACAGATGAAGGAAAAGAGGCACAGGGAGATAGAGCTACTTGCCCAAGGTCATGTAAGTCTGTAGCAGAAGTAGGAGTAAAAATCCTGCCTGTTGCCAAAGGTTATGCTCTTCTGTTGACCACAGGCCATTAGTCATAAAGGAGCACTGACTTTGAACAGAGGTAAAGAGTGACTCCATTTAACTCATTGTAAGATGGTAGATTTTTTCCACTGGAGTGTTCACAAAAAATCCTGATGAGGACTCTGCATAGCTTCTTTCTGTGTTATATGACTCAGAGGGTCATTATGTACTTCATAAATATCTAAATCTTGGACAAAATGCAACAACCTTTGTTCTTTTCCTTTATGATCTCCCTTGAGTTTACTTGAGAATTTGTGCTTACACTCGTAAAAGTGGAGAATTAATCATTATTGATTCAGTAAACTTGATCAATCTGGATTATTTAGATTATTTCTTTTCCTTGTTTTACTTTTTTTAACTTAAAAAAATTTATAAATATAACATATATGCAAAAGATTATAAATAATATGTATATATAGTTTAAAAGAATTAAGAAGAACATCCATATACTCCCCAGCCCAGTTTACCAAATAGGAAAATACCAATATCTTGAAGCTCTTGTTTGCTCTTTTGGAATCTCTCTCTTCTTCCCTCCCTGAGTGAACCATTATCCTAAATTGTATACTTAACACTCCCTTGTTTTTCTTCATGATTTTATTCTATGTGTAGGTATTTCTATACATTTATTGTGTTGTTTTATTTTTGAACTCAACATTAAGCTTTTGAGATCCATCCATTATAATGCTCTTAATTGTAGTTTTTCATTTTCACTGCATAGTATTTTATTAATATTATGTGTGGTATTAATATATGACAATCCCTTCTATTATCAATAGGCATTTAGATTTTTCACGTTTTTGCTGCTCCATGTATGGTTTTATTGAATATTTTTGTACATCTTCTGATGCACATATGCAAGGGTTTCTCCAGAGTATTTGTCTAGGAATTCAGTTGATGGTCATACTGTATGTGAGTCTTCTAATTTAGCATGCCATGCTGAATTATTTTCTAAAGTGGTTATACCAGTTTTCATTCTCTTCTTATATGATTATTGGCCATCTATGTTTCAGTTCTGCCAAGATGACTATTCTTGTTTAGTCCTCATTTTTCTAGTAACTGTTAGTCTTTTGCTTATTATTCCCTTCCCAGGAATTTAAAAAAAAATGTATTTGGATACGAATCCTTTGTTGGTTGTATGTGTTGTCTCCCAGTTTTTGGCTTGCAAAATAAGAACATCATTGCACCAAGTCCCTCCTTCCTTTCTGCTAGTTGAAAGTCTTGGGTAACAAAGTGGGAAAGGACAAGCAAAAACAGTTTAAAAAGCTGACCACATGCCTTACCTGTCCCAGCTTTTTTCCCTCTGCAGATCTCAAATGAAGATATAACTTGAGATAAAGATGGAAATTTTGACAGCTACATGGGACTACACATTCAAAGGGTAGAGCTGAGAGCACCTTTGGTGACTTAAAATCAGTATAGGTCTTTGAATTACTTCATGTGACCAGCATAGTCATGGAACTGCGTAAGCTTTTATCCAAAAGAGAGGAAAATCTTTCTTTGCAGCATATATTTTAAAGGGCTAGTAGGAGATAAAATTAACTTTCATTGTGATTAAATCCCACATGTCCTGATTATCCAATATACACATTCATCCAACACGTATTTGCTGAGGACTTATCAAGTATTGGGCACTAAGCTAGGCTGATGGGATAGAACGGAGCAAAGTAAGCACTGCTTCTGGTCTGGGGGAGCCTATCATCTTGTGTAGATCAGAAAATCTTTGGCAAGGAGAAAGTGATTGGCCAAATCTCTCCTCAAATTGCTGGCAGAACTTTGACAATGTTGCTTGTGGGAAAAAACATGGCTTCAATGACTAGCCACCTTAGTCTAAATTTGTATGGAGGTAAAACATAGGCCAAGGCTAAGATGTTGTTTTATGCCTCCTGCATCTGCATATTATGTTTCTCTATACATGAAGGAAATTAACCAATGGCATGAGAATTTATTCATTATCATACAATGATTTAGTTAGTTTTAGCTGTATCATGAGTTAATAAGTTGAAAATCTCAGTGGACTGGTGGCAATAGAACATAATTGTAACTAATCACTTTCTCAGAAACTAATCATATTTAATGTCAATGAGCATAGCCCTTTCTGCAGATGATCATAGTTTAATTTCAAAAGCGAGAATACTAACAGAATTAAATGGGAAACCAATAACAGTTCACCGCTGACAGATTAGTGTCAGAATACAGGGACTTGGTTGTAGCTATAAGGGGAAAAATTTACAAATACCTGCAATTTAGGATAATAAAAATACTAGAAGAGAAAGTTGTAGTAGCTTTGACATCATTGAACAAACACAACTAGGCATGTACTGTTGAAACTCCTTTGGAAGTGAGTTAAATCAGAATATTAAATTGAAGTTTTGGGCAGGATACTGAGTTACAGTGATTGCTGCATCCTGTTGGATGTGTTGGCCATATGTAGACTTTACCAAGGAGACATCAGAAAATTGATTAGAAGTCTCTTGAACTACCTTACCCATTGAAGATATAAAATTATTGAGAGAGTAGAGATAGAGTTATTTGTGACTTTTTTTTTTTTTTTTAGAGAGAGTGCTGTTCTGTGCATCCTGTCCACTGTAGAGGAGAGGGACATAGATGATGGTGGCTATTTCCTATGCCAAAGCCTGGGAAAAAGGGCTTCCTTAGGTTTATGCCTAACGCTTACTGCATAGTTCTTTGTAGTTGGGTGTGCACTTTGACATACTGCCTTGGAAATTCAGGTGGCAGCAGAGATGGATTCCTACATTGTTTTGGCAGCAGAGTGAAGGAACATGACCACTGGGCAGAACAGATCTGCCCCCCAAAGTTAGTCAGGACACAGGAAAATGAATGTTTCCTTTGGGCAAGATGAGGGTCACATGGGAGAAAAAAACTGGCCTAGGACCATTTTAAATTCTACTCAGTGAATACAGATAATCTGAGAATTGCTTTAAAATACCCCTGGGGGGGGGTTGAAATGTGCTGATAATTGTTGAGGCTAGATGATTGGTACATGGGGGTTCATTGTCTCATTCTTTTTACTTTGGGAATGCTTGCAAATGTCCATGCCATAAAGTTTAGAAAATTCTGCTCAAGGACCTCTATGGAAAGGCAATGGGATTCCAGCAGAGGGAGTCTGTTTGGTGCATACCTCCCAGGACACTGGGGACTGAGAGGGCACAGCGGTTGGAGGAGTAGAACACACTGTTCTTTTCAAAAGAACTTCAGGAGAGGTAGCCGATGCTTGGGAATTCCATAGAATGTGTACAAATACCGCCATCGGAAAAAGTCCTTTTTAAACGTTTCTCCAGCTTAGACATTGAGAAGACATCATTGGTGGTGCCAGTCAAATAATAACTATCCTGTCCCTATTCATGTCTTCTTTCTCTCAAAAACAGGTCTGACAAGTGGGGGAGATAAGCAAGAGAGAGAGAGAGAAGAAACAGGGGAGGAGGTGAGTAAGAGAGAGGGAGAAGAAGAGGTGAGGAGGGAGAGTGAGGGAGGGGAGCTACACATGCCATTTGAAGGGGGCAGGGAGCCTGTGTGTAGTCAGTTTCAGTTAGGAGAAAGAGAATAGGAAGACCAAGAGCCCATACGCAGCAGGGAAGAAAATTTTAAACTCGAATCAAGATCACAGTCCTGATTACTACATGGGACTGGGCAATTTGAACTAGTGAATTGACATTTGGTTGGTGATTTAAGGTACCTGCAGGACTTTATAATATCTAGGAGTGACATGACTTTCCAAGGTTACACATTATCTCCTAAATCCAGGCTGGTCCTGGAGGTTTAGAGAAGTTCTGGGAATGAGCTAAAAGAGGTTAGGACTCTCCTGTGTAATGCAGAAGCACTGGGCTTACCCTAGCCCTGGAGCCTCCCCTCTCTGGGTCCCAGGGCCTCACCTTCTCCCCGGGATCTCAGGGATTGAAAGTTGCTTCAAGTTCAGAGAAAGTTGTTGAGACCAAGTCCAGGCCTTTATTTCCTGGAACTAAATAGCATAGGAAGTTTTTGGAGGTTGTGATTTTCTCCTCATAAGCCCCCAGGTTAACCAATCAATTAATCAATGAATCTTTCAATCGCTCATTAAGCATTAATTGAACACTTAGTATATCCAGTATTCTGCACACTCTAAAGGATGCATGTGGGTTTCCTTGCTTTCTATACCTGTGCAGCTGTTGGCCATCTAATCTATCCCCAAGGTGGAGACATGGACATTAATTGATTAATTCATAGGTGGATAATTGCTGGATAATTTAATAAGCATTTACAATGTACCATCCCTGTATGTAGCCCCGGAGATGTAATGATTAGGGGGAAGAAAAGGAAAAAAAAGGAAAGAAAAAGAAAAAAATGCAGCCCCTGGCCTCATGGGACTTACAGATTAGGAGGGGAAACAGACATTAATGAAAGACTCACACAATAAAAAGCTAAATATCAGCTGTGGTATGTTAAGAAGGAGAGGTACATCATGTTATACCCAGTACAGGGGCTTGTCCCCTGGTTAGCAGAGTCAGGGAAAGCTAAAGGAATTTTACATTTCATCAGCAGAGATTAACTCAGTACCTTCTGGTGGGGTCAAGGAGGGGGGAAAGGGAGATGGTTTTTAGGGACTTCTCTTCCAGAAGTGTTATCCTCCTTCCCTGAGAAAAATAACTATTAATACAAATAGAATTAAAATTGAATTAATTTCCATGGGGAGAGCATCTTACTTTCATTGATCTAGGAAACATTAAAAATCTGAACTTAGTACTTTTGTAACTTCTGTGCTTTTAATTTCTGTGGAATAAGCTCTTTGTTATGCTCTAGGCTTTGAAGGAGCGGGAATTGAATCTTGGACTTAATATCTTTTTAATGAACATAGTGACAAGAAGAAATTTTGGCAGGACTCAGCAGCAGTCTCCCCTTCCTGAGGCAGAGAAGGGGTGGCAGGAAGGACAGGAGGGTTCTAAGTCAGGCAGCCAATCCACAACATCCTCAGGGGATGGCAGGTCTGTAGAGAAGACAGAGCACAGATGACCCAGGGTTCCATCAGGGCTGTTGGTGACCCAGGGGTAAACCTCCTCGAGTGCTGGGATCTTCATGTCTTTCTCTGTTATTTATCCCCAGGCCTGGCACAGTTCATGGCACAAAACTAGTTTGCAAAATGTGTTTACTGAATGAACGATGGCACCTGAGACTATCTTTGAGCTGCTTGAAACCAAGAACTCATGTGAGGTAAGGTTATCAATAGAAAATGAGGACCTTGGAGAGAATGGAGAAAGACCAAAATTACCAAACAGGAGGGCCAGTACAGTGGTTATAAATCACTGAGCATCCAAATTGGCCCTCAGCTTCCTGGCAAGCTGTACACTGTCAAAAGTTCATGTTTGGCTTAATGTTCAGTGAATGGGTGGGTCCCTGTTCTTTCTCAGCTGTGTGTATGCATGGCAGTTTCTGGAGACCTAGAAAATCCAGCTCAATCACTTGAGTGGGGAGAGCAGGTAGATGAGTCAATGTGGCTGCTTTCAGATTAGGGATCTTGGAAAGGGGCTCCCATGGGCTGCTGCCCAGGAGACACACCAATACCCAACTCTTCCTGCGCTCCAGGTAGTGGGAAGGGGGGCGGAGACTGCTGAGGGGGAGGGGTTAAGGGGGGAGGGATTGAGTGTATCCTGTTCCTCTTCTGGCTTTGGTAGAAGCAATGATGACTTGGCTTCATTGCTTTCTTTAAGTCTTCTTACATATTCACTGTATTTTTAATTAATTAATTAATTAATCTTTTTAAAGATTTTATTTATTTGACAGAGAGAGCCAGAGAGCACAAGGAGGGGAATGGCAGAGGCAGAGGGAGAAGCAGACCTCCCGCTGAGCAGGCTCAATCCCAGGCCCCTGAGATCATGACCTGAGCCTAAGGCAGACGTTTAACCCATTGAGCCCCCCAGGTGCCCCTTCACTGTATTTTTAATTACTAACAGCTGCCATACAGTGGCAGCATTCAGTGAAGGGTCATACACGTACCCAGCCATCATCCCGGCATCAAATCAGTGACTTTCTACACTCTTTGGAATATTCATAACTGCACTGCTACCTCATCTAAAGTGCATTAATCAAATCAGAAAACTGCATTGCCATAAATCAAAAGATGAATTGCAGAAGTAATCATATAACAGTATAAGAAAGAGGAGAGAACTGTTGCTCATTCAGAAGTTTGCAACAAACTTCAGTCTTAAATTTTCTTTTCTCTCAAGAAAATTGTGATGCCTAGAACAGGGCCTGGCATACTTGGCTGCTCAATAAGTATTTGTTGAATGAATGGATGAATTTTCATTCTGTCAATACTCATTCCATGACTTTGTACAAATTAATAATTATAATTACTTCCTTGGAGTAATAACAGACTCATGGAAATGAACTCCTCATTTTTTTTTTTTTAGATTTTATTTACTTATTTGAGAGAGAGAGAGAGAGAGAAAGGTAGAACATGAGTGAGCATCGGGGGTGAGGGGTGCCATGGGGGAGGAGCAGAGGAGGAGGGAGAAGGAGGGGGAAAGAATCTCAAGCAGACTCCCTACTGAGTATGGAGACCAATGAGGGGCTCAGTCTCACGATCCTGAGATCATGACCTGATCCGAAACCAAGAGTCGGAGGCTTAACCAAATGAGCCACCCAGGCGCCTCTGAGCCCCTCATTTCTGAGCCTGGTTTGGAGCTGTATGTAGCTTGCTCTTTGGGAATAAGTGTTATTCCTCAGGATGTTTGGTCTTTGTGTTCTTTATTTGCTTTTATTTTTGCTTGGTACATTTGTTTAAAATTAGCCTGAGTATCAGAGTAGAAAATTTAAATCTACAATATCAAAAAAGTTACTTGGATGCCTACATCTGGGCCATTAAAATAAGCTATTGGGAATCAACTACTTCCAAACCTGACCTAAGAGCTGGATGATGACCTCATACTTTAGGTGAATGCCAGGCTATTGAGTAATCTTGCTCCATATCCATACCTAATTTTAGGTAAGTCCTGGGCTTCTTGTGACACAGGTGGAGTGAAGGTAACTATGCAGGAAGAGACATCACAACTTGTCTCCCTTGCCGTGTCCCAAAGGGGACTTCCAGATAAAGAAATGACTTTTTGTTTCGTTATAGTAATGTAAACCCACTATAGCCGATCCCATTGACTGAGTACAACTAAAACATTTTATCATTAGTTTCTAGACATTAGTCACTTCCAGAAGATCATCTTCTCTTCCCAGTAGGAGAACTAATAGAAAGCTAGTCAGAGGTGGTCAACTTTTTATTTTTAATTTTACAAGTGTTTCACAGTGATGACTACAATTAGAATGAAAATATTTTTTCAGAGAAATTCAAAGTAAAAATAAATAAATAAATAAATGAAAACCTTAGCTTTTATTTGAGTCTCCTCTGCATTGTCTTACAAGTTTACCAGGCTCTTCTTTTTAGCGGAATAGAGTGCTTAGGAGCAGGTAATATCACATTTTGCAACTGAGAGATAATTTCCAGGTGTTATGGACTGCATTGTGTCCCCCGCTCCCAAGGTTCATATGTTGATGTCCTAACCCACAGTGTGTCAGAAAGTGGGTATTTGAACGAGAGATAATCTTTAAAGAGGTAATTAAGTTGAAAATGACGTCGCTAGAGTAGGCCCTAATCCAATATGACTGTTATCTTTATAAGAGGAAATTGGGACACAGACACACATACAGAGGCTGCAGGACTACACGGGGAGAAGACAGCCATCTCTCTACCAGCCGAGGAGAGAGGCCTCAGAAAAAAAACTAACCCTCCTGACACCTTGATCTCAGACTTCTAGGCTCCAGAACTGTGAGCAAATAAATGTCTGTTGTTAAATGACTTTAACGCCCAGTCTTTGGTACTTTATTATGGCAGCCCTAGCAAACCAATAATCTAGGCAAACATTAGGGAAGTAGCAAGGGTAAAGTGTGGTCCTTCTGGAACTAAGCAACACCTAAACATCCTGCAGAGGAGAGCATTCCTGCTTCGTGAAGGCAGTCATTCCTTTCCCAGGATTTTATCGTTCATATTTGTGAAGTTTTTCAATATGCATAAGTACATATACAGGATTTCCTTGTGTAATGAGAATAATGGAAGTAATAATAAATGTTGGAGTGGATGTAATTGTGACTGAAAGGATGATTTTATGATACGGTAAAGGACACTATTGGCTAGAGCCAATTCATTACATTGCTCTGGCAGTCTGTTATTATTATTATTTCTAGCCCTTACTAGATTTCATTCTTTTAGATAAAAACATGCATATCAGCTTTGGAGTTTGATTGCCTTATGGGCATAAAGC
The DNA here is from genome assembly GCF_037043125.1 of Eumetopias jubatus. Taxonomy (NCBI): domain Eukaryota; kingdom Metazoa; phylum Chordata; class Mammalia; order Carnivora; family Otariidae; genus Eumetopias; species Eumetopias jubatus. The sequence continues at coordinate 165,840,702 of NW_028274809.1, read as the reverse complement.
TTTGCATATTTACTGCCCATGAATCATACCAGTATGTGAAATCCAGAGAAGATTCAATTTTTCCTGCTAGATGCACCTCCAGCCGTTTAATTAAAATATGTATTATTAATAAAACTATATTTAAGTCATATTTTTTACAGATATGACTGAAACATTAAGTGCAAATTGTTTCATACTTTCATAGTAATTTGCTTTTAACGTTTTGTGCCTTAATCAAGGTAGCACACTAGTTGAAGGTTTGTGGTCCTGCAGACTTCTCAGCTGTGAAGTTGGAAAAAAGCTAGTGGAAAGTGGTGATTAATGAAAGAACATATTTACTTTTCAGAAAGACTTCGTGGTTTTATTGCAAAAGGGATCTGTGCCAAATAGGAAAGTGCATTAAAAGAAATAGCAGGAAAGAATATTTAGTCTCTATTTCCGTATGCAGCAGCAGCATTGGCCATTTGCGTGACAGCTTTTCTCGTGTTTCTGAACCAAGGCTGAGTTTCAGCCGACCGTCTGCCTTTAGATGTCACAGTTGTTCTTCCGCTGAACCAAACCAACTCCAGCTCTGTGCTTCAGACTTCCCTCTGCCTTCCAGAAACCTTGCCTAAGCAGGAGCACTGATTCAACACACTCTAGCTCGCTTACATGGTGCTTAGCGAGGGGTTGATTCAAAATTGTTTCATTAAAATAGGTGAGGACAGGGACAGCTGGGTGGCTGCATAGCTTGCTGTCAAAATGTAACCCATCTTTATGGGATTTTTATTTCAGATGATAACATTTCCAAACTCTCACGTTTGGTCCAAGTGGGGATGGTGGTGAGCGGGGCAGAGAAAGCAGAAGGGAAAAACTTTAACAGGTAATGACTACCTACTATATGCCAGGCACTGTGCTACCCCGTTTGTTAGTTCTGTGATTTAATCTTTATGACAAAGTTTCAAGGAAGAAATGCTTATCTCATGTGTTTCACATGAAGGAATGCAGGCTCCTAGAAGTTATGGGACTCACCCAGCTTCTTAGCTGGTAAATGACTGAGTCTGAGGTCAGGCCTTTGGCTTTTTCACTCCAAAGCTCCAGTGAGACACTGTGTATTCTCTTTAATACTGGGGCTTCTACACACACATGCGTTTGTTATGTCTATCTCTAAGTAATGATATAAGCATTCTCATTACCCCCTAATCCCTGCAAAATCTCCAATCAACCTAACTTCTTTTCTTTTCCCTTTGCTACTCTAGTCTTTTCTTGATCCTTCCCTTCCCTCATTGCTTCTCTCTCCACACATAGAAATTCTCAGTTACACCTACGTGGAGGGATGATGAACTTTCTATTTTGACATAGTCTTTAGTGTAGAATTTTACATGCATCATGTTATTTACCATTTCAGTGAAATTCCACTACAATAGTTCTTTTCTAAGTGGCGTAACTACTAGAATTTAATTTTTAAAAGTAATTTATTTGTGACTCTAGAGCCTGTAATTATAGAGTCAAGATTAGTGAGGTCCTCTCCTTTAAAACTGGTTTGATTAGAAGTTATTAGCCAAGCTAAAAAGAAGAGGCATTTTATGTTTTCTTCCCTTGGAATATATTACACACACACACACACACACACACACACACACACACACACATGGGGAGGGGGCTACGTGTGTGTGTGTGTGTGTGTGTGTGTGTATGCATGGTATGGTTCTGACTCCAGGACATCTATTGAGGTGGCACTGGACCAGAAAGTTCTCCTGTAAGAACAAATAAAAGCTTAGCCATAGAATAACTTAAGCCATAGAATAAAAATCCTCTCTCAAATATCTCTACTATGGTTAGAGAAACCTCTTCTAATATTAAGTTCACATTATAGAGATACTTAAATGTGCCTTTTGCCTTCAATTTCCTATTCCTCCACACTAACTGTTGAAATTGAACCGAGCATCATATTGCCACCAGAACAATAGATGCTTCTCTCTTTTCCCTAACCAGTGGGAGAATTGATCTTTGTTTAAAATAATAACCATGACCATGCTTGAAAACCAAGGGAAGCCAAGCAAAATCAGATCTAATTTTCGATAATTGCAAAAGAAAGTCTAGGCAAAGGAACAGAAAGCTCCCAAAGCCCAGTACAATCTAAATTCCAAGAAACAAGTGGTGAATTGTTGGGTCTGGTTTGGCAAGGTGCTGGTGAGTTTCAATGCCCTGTACATTTTTTTTTTTAATTTCATCTTTCACTGAGCATCCCTGTAGAGAATGCCACCGGCTTCCTGGAGGACACGCTGCCTCTTGACTCCTCAGAGCTCTTGCCTCGGAAATGAATCAAACTTGAAAAGTGCCCTGGCAAACAAACAAAACACACTCTGAGGGACTTAACTGTTTGCAACACTCAAATTCCAAAAACACGTGTGCAGGTACCTATGCTCTCTCACACACATGCACATGCTTACACACATTTCAAAGTGTGATGGTCTCAAAGCAGCATGGTCTCACTGAAGCCAGCCTGACACATTTGAAGTAGAAAATACATAAAATAAGTACAATGAACTGGGTATCAGATTGGCACAAATACCAGTCTTTCAAGAAAAACTGCCTGAGAGGAAATAAAGTAGTGAGAGGTGGTGACTTTGGAAGGAATGCGTAACGGGGAAGCCCTTCCTGGAGCGGCAGCTTTTGAAACACCCACTGTACCAGGTGGTTGAGTTGAGTGAGGCTTGGCCTTGGAAAATGCCGTGGATTAGGTGATATTTTTTCTGATGTGCCACATTCATTGTCAGAACTAGGATGTCCCAGGAGAACCACATGGCAGCAAGGTGACTGAGATCTGTTGAACAAGGTACTGTTTGCTGCTTTCCTTAGTAATAATTTTTCATTCTGGCTTTCGAGCCACGGGGCAAGTTCAAGAAGCCTCATGTATGGGCAGATGTGAATGGCATAAGACCTTGAAATTTACTTGAGTGAGTTTAATCAGTTTTGCTTTAAAAATTATATATGATTAAATAAAAACGTTTCAAGTGACTTAGTCACTTTTTTTTTTTTTTTTTGCCTTGTAACACTCAATCCTATGAGGTTGAACCATGTTCTTTCGATCACTTTCTGTTTGTCCTTCCCAAGTACCTAGAAACAGACATTATAATGGTAACCTGCGTCCCTGGTCCCTGTCTTCTTTCCAGTCTGATGGTTGGAATGTTAATTTTTACATTGGAATACAAAAAAGTAATATTGTGCTGTCATATGCTGGTGCTTACTTACCCTAAGGAACTGTTTCCGAAAGCTCTACTCAGTTTTAGCAAAGATCTTGCGAGAGAGGTCCCAGTTCAGTCCCTATATCTGCTCAGGGCTACTAATAAGTAACGGTTGTTTTTTCTCTTTCTTTTGAGTTACCTCAGGCAATGCAATTGAGAAGTTGATGAATTACTTGTGAGCCTATTTTAGATACTTCAGGAAAATTCAGAGACATTTAAATTCTCTAGTACATTTTGCTTAAATTGTGAGGGTTACAGTGTGCATACAAAAAAACCAATTTGATGTCTTGGGAAAGCTGCATAGCCTTTTCTTTCAAAAGCCATGCTTGAACCACAAACTGGGGCTCGTTTCCATCCTCTGTGGTCACATATCACACAGGAAAAACCTCTGTGTACTTGCCACATTTTATCCAATGGGTACCTTTCTGAGCTGATCTCTCCTAGTAGTCTGAAAACTCTTTGAGGACAGGATTCATGAGTGTGTTGAAGGGTCTGATTCATCAGCATGCCCCCTTTTTGTGTCTTGTATATCGTAGGCCCTTAAAAAATATTTGTTTAACAGAAATGAAATGGGGGCAGAGGGTGAAGGTATAACTACATTTTCCTCCATTTGTTTTGAAGCAGGCTTTACTTAAAAGGTAAGATTCCATCTTGATTACAAATACTTAGGTTTTTGCCAGACTTTTTCTTAGATTTGCTCATTCTCTTCTCCTTGGGTATTATGCTGAATCTGTTGATTAAAAAAATTTCTCTGGTTAGACAATTTATTTTACAATAATTTTTAGTCATGAAAATGAAGTTCTAGAACTTGCAATATAAATTTGCAAAGGGTTTTCCTTAGAAGCACCTTTACTGTGTCCCCTTGGTGGTCTCTACCATCTGTGAAAGTATGCTTATTTATATTCAGTTTTAAGTGTTTTCCAATTTCTATTATTTTTTGTAAACAATGAGGAATTATTTAGAATATATATTTTATTCTACAAAGGATTTTTTATTTAAACTCTTTTGATATTGATATCACTGTTGATATTGTTGTCAGAGAATATCATCCATGTGATATGGATTCTTTTTTTAGTAGAACTAAATTACAAGATTTTTATAATAGAAAACTTTAGAAAATAAAACTTCTTTTTAAGAGCACTTTTAGGTTCATTGCAAAATTGGATGGCAGGTACAGAGATTTCCCATATACCCCTGTTCCCACATGTACATAACCTCCCCTGTCATCAACATCCCCCAACACAGGGGTCCATTCCTTACAATTGATGAACCTACTTTAATACATTGTTATCACCCAAAGTCCATAGTTTACTTTAGGGTTCACTGTTGGTGTTGTACATTCCATGGGTTTGGACAAATGTGAAATGACATATATCCACCATTATGGTATCACACAAGATAGTTTTATTGTCCTAAAAAATCCTCTGTGCTCCATCTATTCATCCCTCTCTCCCTGCTGATCCCTGTCAACCAGTGATCTTTTTACTGTCTCCACAGTTTTACCTTTTTTAGAATGTCATATAATTGGAATCACATGGTTGCAGTCTCTTCAAGCTAGCTTCTTTCACTTAGTCATGTGTATTTAAGGTTCCTCCATGTCTTTTTATGGCCTGATAGCCCATTTATTTTTAGTGCCGAATAATATTCCATTTTCTGAGTGTACCACAGTTCGTTTACACGTTCACCCACTGAGGAACATCTTGGTTGCTTCCTAGTTTTAACAATTATAAGTGAAGCTGCTGTAAACATCTGTGTGCGTGTTTTTTGTGTAGACATAAGTTTTTAACTCCTTTGGGTAAATACCAAGGAATGTGATTGCTGGATTGTATGGTAAAAGAATGTCTAGTTCTGTAAGAAACTGCAAAACTGTCTTCCAAAGTGGCTTCCTACTAGCAATGAATAAGAGTTCCTGTTGCCAGCACTGGATGTTGTCGTTGTTACAGGATTTTGGTCATTCTGATAGATGTGTAGTGATGCCTTATTGTTGTTTTAATTTGCAGTTGCCTAATGACTTATAATGTCGAATGTTTTTTCATACGCTTACTTGCCATCTGTATACCTTCTTTGCTGAGTGTCTATTCATGTCTTTAGCTCAATTTTTAGTCAGGTTGTTTGTTTTATTATTGTTGAGTTCTGACTTTTTTGTATATTTCAGGTAACAGTCCTTTCTTAGATATGTCTTTTGCAAATATTTTCTCCCAGTCTGTGGCTTGTCTTCTCATTCTCTTGACATTGTCTTTTGTAGAGCAGAAATTTTTAATTTTAATGAAGTCCAGCTTATCCATTATTTCTTTCATGGATCATGACTTTGGTGTTGTTATCTAAAAAGTCATCACCAAACCTAAGGTCATATATATTTTCTCCTATGCTATCGTCTAGGAGTTTTATAGTTTTGCACTTTACATTTGGATCTATGATCCAATTGGGCTTAATTTTGTGAAGGGTATAAGATTTCTGTCTGAATTCTTTTTTTTTTTTTGTATGTGGATGTTCAGGTGTTCTTAGAACCATATGTTGAAAAGACTAGCTTTTCTCTATTGTTTTGTTCCTTTATCAAAGATCAGTTGATTATATTCACGTGGGACTATTTCTGGACTCTCTGTTCTGTTCCATCAATCTATTTGTCTATTCTTCTGCAAACACCACACTGTCTTGATTACTATATCTTTATAGTAAGTTTTAAAGTCAGATAGCGTCAGTCTTCCAACTTTGTTCTTCTTCAATATTTTATTGGCTATTCTGGATCTTTCGTCTCACATGTACACTTTAGAATCAAAGAAATATATCATAGGGGAAATTCAAATTAAAACAATAATTGATCTATAGATTCAGTGCAATCCCAGTCAAATTGCCAACAAATTATTTTGTGGATATCGACAAACTGATTTTAAGGTTAAAAGATGGTCCACATCATATGTCATCAGGGAAATGAATTCTTTTTTGTTTATTGATAACATTCTTTCTGGCCTTCAACATAGGCAATCTTTAAACATGTTCCAGGCATGCTTAAAAAAATGTGTGTCCACTAATTGTTAGGTACAGGGTTCTATATATTTCTATCAGTTTGAGATTTTTAATGTGGTGTTCACATCTTCTCTGTTTCTTGAATGCCTGATCTACATATTTCTGGGAGATGTTTTTTATTATTATGTTATGTTAATCACCATACATTACATCATTAGTTTCTGATGTAGTGTTCCATGATTCATTGTTTGCTTACAACACCCAGTGCTCCATGCAGTACGTGCCCTCTTTAATACCCATCACCAGGCTAACCCATCCCCCCACCCCCCTCCCCTCTAGAACCCTCAGTTTGTTTCTCAGAGTCCATAGTCTCTCATAGTTCATCTCCCCCTCCGATTTCCCCCCTGGGAGATTTTTTTTAAACCGAATCTTGATGGTAGATTTGAGTATTGCTCCTTAAAATCAAGAAATTTTGGCCTTATGCATTTTAGGACTCCATTGTTCTATGTACAAATATCCAGGATTGTTCTATTAGGTGAATTTTTCTTTTATCTTTAGGAAATGTACTTCTTTAACCATAAGAATTGGTTTTATGTTGAGGTGCCTGGGTGGCTCAGTTGGTTAAGCATCTGACTCTTGATTTTGGCTCAGGTCATGATCTCAGGGTCAAGAGCTTGAGCCCCATGCATCTGGCTCCGTGTTGGGTATGGAGCCTGCTTAAGATTCTCTCTCTCCCTCTCCCCCTCCCCCCATACCCCCCCAATGCTTGCTCTCAATCTCTCTCTCTAAAAAAAAATTGGTTTTACTTCAGTGTTTATTCTGTTTTATATTAATATTGCCTGATAGGAGTGCCTTGGTGTCTCCATCGGTTAAGCGTCTGCTTTCAGCTCAGGTCATAATCCCAGGGTCCTAGGATGGAGCTCTGCGTCGGGCTCCCTGCTCCATGGGGAACCTGCTTCTCCTTTTCCTCCCCACTCACACTTCCTCTTGCTATCTCTGTTGCTATCTCTCTCTCTCTCTCAAATAAATAAAAATAAAATATTTAAAAAAAATATTGCCTGACCAGCTTTATTTTGGTTAGTTTCACCTTTTATTACTTTAAATTCAATCTTTTTGTTTCACTACATTTTGATATTTCTTTTGTAAACAGACCTGGATTTTGATTTTTTTCTTATTTAATTTTAATCTGAACATCTCTATCTTTTGACAAAGAAGTTTAGTCCATTTATATATATTAAGTGGATTACTGCTTTGGGGGTCTAATTTATAACATATTATTTTGTGGTTTATATTTACCATGCTTTTCATTGCTTCCTTTTTCTCCTTTTAATTTATTAAGTTTTTTTGTTGTTTTTATTTCATCTCTTAATTTGAAAGTTATGCATTCCATGCCTGTTCTTGCAATTACCCTTAAATTTTCACCAAGCATAGTTGATTTAATATCAAGAAACAATCAGTATTTCTATTTTCCTATTGAACAATAAGGTTCTTAGAATATTTTGATTCTAATCAACTGCATTTGTTATTGTTCAATATTTTACTTTCACTTTGTTTATAATGCTTTCAACATACTTATTATTATAATTGATATTCTTAAATTTTAAATTAAAAAATTTTAAATTTTAGAAGTTATTCTTTCTTTAGATTCATCTACATTTTTTAAAAAATTTTATTATGTTATATTAATCACCATACATTACATCATTAGTTTTTGATGTAGTGTTCATGATAGATTCATCTACATTTTTACAATTCCTTTGCACACCAAGGAAATTATTAACTTCTTTTTAATAAAAACACACTCTTTATTTGTTACTTCATAGATTATCTGTAAATGATGGAATTTTCAGTGTTTCAGGGTGCCTGGGTCGCTAAGTTGGTTAAGCGTCTGCCTTCAGCTCAGGTCACGATTGCAGGGTCCTGGGATGGAGCCCCACTTCATGCTCCCTGCTCGGCAGAAAGCCTCCTTCTCCCTCTTCCTCTTTCTGCTGCTCCTCTGCTTGTGCTCTCTCTCTTTCTGTCAAGTAAATAAATAAAAATCTTCAAAAAAATAATTTTCAGTGTTTCTTAGAGTGTTTTTATTTTTGTTCATTTGAAAACTGTGATTTTTGCTTTCCATTGAATTCTAATTTGCCAGTTATTTTCACCAACTATTTGAAGATATTTCAATGTCTTTTAGCATCTATCACTATAATTGGTTTCTTGGCTTTTTTTATGGGTCATCTTTTTTGTCTTCCTGTGTTAGCTTGTGTAGTTTGCTTCTAGAACTGCAACTTTGTTGTTATTTAGGTATACCTATTTTTAGTTCATTTTTTACCCTAATTCATCATGGTTTCTCTTTGTTTTATGCTAATTTTGGACAGACCTTTATTATTATTTTTCCTTCAAGTTATTTTATTTGTAGTGCCATTTCTCAGTTGTTTATATTTTCTGATGTTCCCTTGTGATGGTTTGTTCCCTTGATTTTTTACTGTGAGTTCATGTTTGACATGGGATTTTGTTTGTTTTTTGTTTTCTTAGAAGGTTCCATGTACCTTGGGTTGAATATATTTTTTCTATGTGGCAATTGTACATTTTTTTTTTTTTTTGGCCAGGATCCCAGGGGCTTTAATTTTTCAGCTCAGACTCTCCCAACATAGGGATAATATAAATCTAGCCCTCCACATTTTCACAAGGTACAAGGTAGTAATTTTCATTTTTATAAACAACTTTTTTTTTTCCTTCCAAGAGACAAAGTCCTATAAGCAATCTTCCACACTATGTCTAGCAGCAAGTAAGAGTTTTTCCAGTCCATTTTACTAACTGGGTGGGACTTTAAAGATCTTGACTTTCTAAAAGGTCTTCATCTAAGTTTCTCTCTCAATATTATCTTGCTTGTTCCTACATTGGCCTTAAAAATAGTCCCACACTCCTATGATTATATCTGGCTTTAAAATGTATCTGAGTGGCTGAGCTTTTGGTGAAACTGCTGCCCTGATTTTTAGTTCTCCCTTCATCTAACTTAGCTTTTCTTTTCTTTTTTAGTTCGACTATGTATTCAAACATAATTTTAGAATCTTTAATCTAGCATGTTGACTATAATTGCATCTATGGGTTGTCGTTAGAGATGAATGCCTATTAACTCAAACTGCTATGATGCCAACACTGGAATTAAACTGTTCTAAAGAAAATAAAATACGTTATGTAAAACTATTTTATTAAAAGTATGTTAAGAAAAGAAGTGAGATTCCAGGGATACCTGGGTAGTTCAGTCATTTAAGTGGCTGCCTTCAGCTCAGGTCATGATCCCAGGGTTCTGGGATCGAGTTCCGTGTCAGGCTCCCTGCTTGGTGGGGAGCCTACTTCTCCCTCTGCCTCTGCCCCTTCCCCTCCCCTGCTTGTGCTCGCTCTCTCTTTCTCCCTCTCTCTCTGACAAATAAATAAATAAATCTTTAAAAAAATAAAAGAAGTGAGATTCCAGCAATTTATTTTTGATTCCACTTTTGTTGTTCTTTTTATTGACAATCTGTCTTGCTCTGAGTACTTGCTCTAATTGTTTGCTTTTGTCCACTTGAACAACTACTTTCCTCAAATTAACCTGAAAGAATAAAGTATTTACTGTATTTGGAAGTACAAAGGGCCTAACTGAGAGGAATTTGCTGTTACATTATATTCTATCCAGGAAGAAGGGAAGAATATGTAATGCTTTTTATATTTGTTTTCTTGTTTTTTAATTGGTGTTTAAAATCCTTGGTAATATTTACTTATAAGATCACTTGAAGAATGTTTTTTAACTTAGGCCAGGGATACTCAATACTTGCCTTGACTCAGGTTTGTGCCCATTTGTATACCACTGTGATTCCATGCCTGGCACAGTCCTACCACATGGTAAGTACTCAAGTCATACGTCTTAAATAAATTCCATGGTATGACCAGATGAATGTGCCCATGGTAGCTCTCCAAGCACAGTAGCAAATATGTGATGTATAAGTTAGTCAATACCAGAGAAGTACTACTTAAAAACTGTCCCTATAACTCAGTGGCGTAAAACATTAATCCTTTATTCTTACAATGTTTCTTGGCTTCTGTAGCCTAGGTTCAGCTGGACTCATTCATGACTGTGTAGAACATTGAAAATCTAGGCTGGGCTCACTGAAGACAGCTTGGCTGTGTTCCAAGTGTCTCTCTTTGATCTTTTAGGATCAGTGGGCTAATCCAGACATGTTCTTTTGAGGTCAGTGGCAGAGGCAAGGAGAGTAGGCCAACTGCTCAAGAGTATTTCAAGCCTCTATTTGCCTCATGTCCATTAATATCCCATTAGCCAAAAAAGAAACATGGTCAGACCCAAGACCAGTGAAATAAAAAGGGTATGTCTCCTAAGGAAGTGAGCGGGAGGAAGAGAATTTTTCTGAACAGTAATCTAATCTATCTCATGTGGTAAAGATTCAAAGCATACTAAAGTCTGGTTCTCCAAAGTACTTTTCCTACTTAAATGTCCCTACTTTTGTAGGCATTTATCTACAATTATAAGAAGTGTGAAACTCTCCTTCTAAAAATCTACAGTCTGTTCTTATTACTGTGAATGGCTACTCTTTTTTGAGTGCCTACCTCATGCAAGTAATTGATATACACTATCAGATTCAATCATTATAACATTCCCAACAAAATAACTATTTTATTCATCTTTACTTTCCAGTTAAAAAAAGTGGCTCAGAATACTTAAGTACTTGGCTGTAAGTCAAACAGCTAGGAAATGGTAGCGTAGGCATCCAAATCTAATTCTTTCTGAATCCAAAGTTCATGCCTTATGCATTCTCTATGCAGCCTAGCAGCATAGCTGATCCACTCCTAAAATAATCCATGCTATATTTTCACCAATACAATTCTAAAGCTGCTTTATGGGGATGAGTTTTGAGCTCTGAATGAAACAAAAAACTGATATGAAGATGAGATTTGTTTTTTAGAGGGCTGTGTTTTCTTAACTAACAAGAGGGATTAAAAAATACAGTACCTCTGATTGATAAATGAGATAAATTGGTTAGAATTGGATCAACTACTGACCTTTTCTGCAGCATTTTCCAAGTAATGTCAGTTTATTGTCACTGTCACCTTTACATTCTTTTAGCAATATTATTTTCTTGTTGAACATTTGTATTCTGTTTATATTTTTTCCTAGAAATCTGGCTTACATTTTTCAAATGTACCCTATTTTAGTTCAAGATGTCCTGGAACCTTAGGCCTTCAAATGTTTTCAGATGCTAAAAATATACTTAAAATTTTTTTTAAAGTAATTTTCTGAGCACTAAATCATAACTTAAAGTCTCTGTGTTCTTAGTGTTTACCTTGTTGGAAATATCCTCAGTAAACAAATGTCATCTGACAGTTTTACAACTCCAGGAAAAATAAATAAATAAATGCAGAATTGTAGGTTTATCACTGGGTCTGGATAAACCACACCCACGTGCACGCGCGCGTGCACACACACACACACACACACATCATTATTTACCATTCTCGTAATTGTGGAAATTTTAACAAGTTAATTGCTGTTGCTTGAGTTGATGATGAAGTGTGAGTAGAAGTTGGTGAATTGATGACTGGTAGTAAGAGTATGGAATGGTAGCTAGTTTTGCCTTCAATTATCTCCATCATCTTGGTAAAGCCATGTTATGCCCTCCCCCACAGTGAACCATCAATTCTCAGCTTCTCCCATGATCAGACTATCTGTTGCTTGTTTTGAACTGGCTATTGCCTCCTAACATTACATCTGACAAAGGAAAAACTTCACATTGATAGTTTATCTTTTCTTTTTCTTCTAGAAAGAAGGAACTAGACTGATGGGGAGAGATTCTGCTTTGGTTTTTCAAAGAGCTGTGTGAACTGGGGAGTTGTAGTGTCAGACATGAGGAGTTTATTGATTTCAAGTATAAGTGTGAGAACGCTTTTAGAAGATGAAAAACCCTAACCCCTGTGAGTCCTACTATATAAGAGCCATCTTTCCTTCTTTCTTGTCAGCAGAATTCCAGTTTTACTTGTGCAGCCATATTGATAATCCCAGACCATTGTCCTGTTCAGAGCACTGCTCTGTGTGTGTAAGATACTTGGAACTCAAATAGTTCTCCTACCACAAGCACAAAGCCTTTAGTGAGATTGACACTGACTCAACTCCCTCACCTCCTTGAGCTCTTGAGCCAGTTCTGGAACCACTCCAGACTGACTGCTGTGTGAGATAATTAAATGTCTTCATTATTTTAGCCTCTGTTAGTTGGACTCTGATATTTGTGGCCAAATGCATCTTTAAACACACCATATGTGGGAAATCCTAATTTTAACATTGAGTAAGTTTATATGCATTTTTGGGGGCCTTCTGAATGCATTATTACTTTCTTTGTTAAAGTTACTTTGTAACTTTAGTTACAAAGTAACTAAAGTTACTTTGTTTACTTTCTTATTTGTTTATGTATTGATCTGGGCATTGAGAAAAATTGATGAGCAATTCTGACTCCTCTGTTTACCTGGTATTTGGTAGAGTGAAATGTGCCATCATTGTACCATAGTCTTTTTTATCAAGTAGCATAATCATATTGAGTTTCTGGAATGCATTGAGGACCTTGAATGAAATTATTCAGCTCAGAATAAATGGAAAAAAAATTTAAGTCTCAGTTAAAGATAATTTTTTTCTCAAATCTTTCTATTATTTTTTACATGTATTTTAAGTATAAAAATGTGTTGAAATACAGAGAGAATGCTCCAGAGCCAGGATTCCAATCAAGTTATGGTGTAGGGAGGACGTAGTCAATACCAGTTTTTCTTTGAGGCAGTATGCCTGGTCATTCAAATCTGTGTGGAACCAATGCCTCCCTCCAAGAAACCTGATTAGAGTTGAGCAATTGTGTTTGTTTGACAACTATCTCTTTCAGTTGGCTCAAATTGCCAATCACCAGGTCAGGTTTTGCTAAAGAAGACTAGACTTGAAAACAATGAGAACTAGAATGACTTTTGTATAACCTGCACTATACCGTACTTCTAGCTACCATGATCCCTGTGCCTGTATAGTTAATATTTTACATATTTTTATTTTTTAAAGGATTTTATTTATTCATTTGAGACACAGAGATACAGAGAGAGAGAGAGAGAGAGAGAGAGAGAGAATGAGCAGGGGGAGAGGCAGCCTCTCTGCCGAGCCAGGAGCCTGATGTGGGCCTCAATCCCAGGACCCTGGGATCATGACCTGAGCTGAAGGCAGACACTTAACCATCTGAGCCACCCAGGTGCCCTATAGTTAATATTTTAAAAAACCATGGCTTCAGTGGGATTCAAGGTATGTCTTGGATTATCTGTATCATCCCATGCCACATGTTTCATGGAGTGCTGTGTTCCATGACAGTTATTAGGTAGTGACTCAGCCTTCCTTTCTCCAGGCAGATTGTAATCATGCTCACCTTACCGTAGACTGTGTCTGCATCAGTCAAAAAGCAGAAGGTACAGGGTACAGCGTCATCTTTGGAAATCTTGTCGCACTTCTTATATCTTGCATATCTGAAGGATCCTGAATTTTTAACACAGTGTTTATGTGTTATGTTATTATAAATTATATTTATATTATTATATATAAATTTATGTTTTATTATATATAAATTTATAATTTATTATATTATAAATTATGTTAATTTCTCCAACCAATTAGGTTTAAAAATTATACAGTTATGCACAGATGCTTATAGCTGAGGGTTCATAAAGTTGATTGTCAGATCTTTCTTTTTAAGTTGTGACTGCATAGCCTACCAATATTAGGCATGAAAGGGCTCCCTAACAGAAGCTTTCCAGCAGCCATTGCCTTTACAAAGGAACCAACATCAGGGGCCCGCTGCCGAGACAGTTATAGAAAACCACTACCCTTCATTCACTGGAGCACTCTTGTGTCCAGTTTCCTCCACAGAAAATATCTTTTCCCTCCATCCACCTGCCCAAACACTGCCCATTCCTCATTTCCAAGGCACATGTCACTACCATTTTATTCAGCTAAACGGGTTTCTCCTTCCTCTGCCTCTGTGGCACTTAGCAGCTCTTTCTTATGGTGTTTCTTACTTTCCACCTTACACCAGAGAGATCTTTAAGAAAAAGCTTTGTTTACTTCATAGCTTGGTAACCTTAAGGGACTTTTCCAAGTTTTTCAGTTTCATCTTTTCTTGGTCCCTAAAGTAATACTATTCCTATCATAGACACTTATTAGGTAAATATGAATAAATGCAAGAATAAATAATCATCTCTGAGCAGAAAGCAGGGAGACTAGTTAACCGGCCTTGAGGAATGTGTGGGATTTGGGTGGGAGAGATGGAGATGGGACATTTCAGAACTAATGGAGGTACAAAGTGCAGGAATCCCCATCTTTCATCCAGGCCCAGTGCTGAGGAGGGAACTTGTAAGGTGCATCTGGGGAAATGGTACATGATGAGGAGCAGGGATCCTGTGGATAAAACTGAGAGGAAAGTGTTCTATATTAGTTGGGAAAGATGGGGGTCAGATTGCGAGGTTTTGGAAAGGAGACTGAAGTGTTTGGATTCTGTAGTCAGGATCAAATCTTGCAGTTTTTTCATTTGAGAAACTTGACCCTTGGAGGTAGAGAAAAGATGGGAGGCCAGTCTCTTGGGATATTGCTTCTTCATGAAGTAATGAGAGCTGAGCCACATTGGTTTGTTGGAAGTGAAAAGAAAGGGAAATGTGGCAATGATCATGCAACAGGAATAGGAATTGGTGGTATGTGATTGCTTGGGCAAAGAGAAGAGGATGGAGAAGCTGATGTCAGGATGATAGTGCCATTAGGAGAAATGGCAAATATGCCAGTAGATACATGTCCAGTGGAAGGTGATGATTTCTGTTTCCAGGGTTGATTTTGAAGCCATCTTGGTAGAAGTCAAGAAAAGGGATGATAATCTTGAGAGAGAAATCTATGCTTGAGTTACAGTTTTGAAAAGAGATGGCTAAATGCTCTCTGTGCATACATCGGGTTCTCCTGGTAGGTGTGCCTGAGAGTGGAGTGTGAATTGGAGGTGTAAAGTGGGAGCAACGAAATCATTTGTGATTGTTCCTGGACTCTGTCCAAGCCTGTCTGTATGTCTTTACCCACTTTACCTACTGGGGGTACCAAACCTGGACTTATCCATCTTTATAAAGTCCAACTGGAATAAAAAGATTAAAAAATTTTATTTCCACTTTATAGATGGGACTAACAAGGCTACTAACAGTCTCTTGAGCTGTAGCTTCAAGAATTCAGGTTTTCCACATATGAGGAAGTTATATTACTTTAGGGTTATATTATAATACAGCTCTCCTTTTAAGAACAAATTCCCTTTTGCCACTTTGGTTGTCTTCAGGAAAACACTGTTTTACATTGTAAACACATTTAAACACTGTAAAACAGTGTTTAACATTGTGATTATAAATGAAATATTTTACGAAATGAGGTCTACTAGCAAAAGAATGTGGATTGAGAATTAATGCTTGAATTTTGAACAAATGTTCTTTTATTAACAACTGAGAGAAGGCTTAGTGACTTTAGCTTCTCAACATTGAGGAACTCATTAAGAAAAAAATATCAGGGCTCCTGGGTGGCTCAATCGTTAAGCGTCTGCCTTCAGCTCAGGTCATGATCCCTGGGTCCTGGGATCGAGCCCCACATCGGGCTCCCTCCTCGGCGGGAAGCCTGCTTCTCCCTCTCCCACTCCCCCTGCTTGTGTTCCCTCTCTCGCTGTCTCTGTCTCTGTCAAATAAATAAATAAACTCTTTTTTTTTTAAGAGTTTATTTATCTATTTGAGAGAGAGAGAATGAGAGATAGAGAGCACGAGAGGGAGGAGGGTCACAGAGGGAGAAGCAGACTCCCTGCTGAGCAGGGAGCCCCATGTAGGACTCGATCCTGGGACTCCAGGATCATGACCTGAGCTGAAGGCAGTCGCTTAACCAACTGAGCCACCCAGGCGCCCAATAAGTAAACTCTTTTAAAAAAAATTCACATTTATTTCCTTTTTTTATATGAAGGTTTTTATTTGCTTTTTAACTTTATGCGAAGGATTTGAGATAGGTAGGTCAATTTCGGAGATTAAAGTTAACTGGAATTTTCTTTTTCCCTTGCTCCCCCTGCCTTCCTCCCTACTTTCTTCCTTTCCTCTTTCCTTGTTTTTTTTCTATTTTAAGGCTTGGGAGTGACTGGGGTGTCCAAGTGAGGAAGGACCAGATTTTTGGGGAGTTGCTCACTGTGGGGAGGAGAGAGAAGTTTTTCATTTGAGAAACTTGGTCCTTGCTCTTTTAAGCAATGAAGAATGTAATTGTGGGCACCCTTGAGATCACCAGAGGGTATATTTTGATAAACAGTTGTCTGTAAGAAGCAGACAATATTTCTGCCCTTTTAACATTTTAGGTCAAGGCTAAGTGTGGTAAGAACATTGCCTTGGGAGTCAGGTGATGGGGGAGCTAGTTCTGACCTAGCCCCTTAGGGAAGATTCTCTTACTCCGTCCGCTTCTGGGTTTCTTCCTCTGAAACTTGAAGCCAAGACGTTGGGTTCAATGATCTATGGTCCTTTTCACTTTTAGAGATTCTGTGAAGCTATGGTTTCCAGAGACCTGGATCTTTTCAGTATGCTCCCGTTTCCATTAAAGCAGTAACTGAGAGTCCATGTTATGATTCAGAGGAAAGATCCTGGACGTTTCCAGGTAGGACAAGTTTTGGAGTCAATTCTGAGAAATCTGCACAAGCAAAGCAGTTTGACCCATCATCCCATAGTAAACATTGCGAACATTTATGGGAGGGAGAAATTATTAGCTAGAAAGAGCCTTCCAGATTGATTTGGTTATGTTCTAGTGTTTACAAACAAGGTATTTTTTTGAAATTATTTTTGAATAAAATATTAATGTTTAAAATCTAGGTTTCTGTCTGGTGAAGACCACTGTCACAATCAGCAGGCTTCTTTCCTTCCTATCAGAGAAATGGCAAGCTGTCTTCTCTCAGTGTTTGCTATTCTCCAAGATACAACCACTGGAATTTTGAAGTGGGTCAAACTGCTTTTAACCTGGCTACTGTTATTCAATTTTATCAATTCTTCCTTTTCTATTAGCAGAAAATCTGTTTCATGACTTCAACATATAAAAGGTAGAAAGATCACAAAGCAGCCCTGAAGCAGATAAATATTGACTGAATCAAACAGGCATGCTGCCGACGCTTGGAATGACTGGGGTTGTTGCCCTGGGACCAGGCCAGAAGAACGTTGAGGCTGTTCATGCCTAACTCGCTTTATCTCATGCATCTCCTTTTTTATTTTGTTTTGTTTTGTTTTTGTTTAGTAAACATCTGCTTTCTATTAGATTGTTTTATCCCCTTAACCTTTATAAATGACAATTAAGTCCATCTAGTCTGTCAATAGCATGTCATTTATTTGTTGCTACAGCTGAGCCTGACCTTCATTGATTTTATGGGAGTAATTTGCTGGAAATGATTTTTTAATGTTAGATTTATTACTGGGGCACTTCATTGTCAGATAATTGAAGCAAACTGTAATTTTTTTTTTCAAACCAAATGCAGGAAGTAAGGGAAAGAGATAATATTATTTTCAAGGGTTATTTCCTATTGCGATAGAGACGTATGTTATACATGATGTCATACACTTTTCAAATTTGTGTACACAGAGTTTTTGAGTGTTGCATAAATTTTCTCTTTTTTTGGTTTTTCCTTAAGTATAGCTGAGCTAGCAATAGGAGCTGGTAATAAATTAGCATTCGAGTATGACGTTGCAAATTAGATGGCTACATAAATTATCGAGTAACTATAATACCACCCCTTATATAATGGGTCTTGATATTTTAACTGCAGGTTCTATTATGAATAGACTGATGTTATATAATTAATGTTACCCTTTACATAAGCTTATTGCATTCCTCTAGTATTTGTGTTGACAAGTGTTTTATCATATTGCGCTTTGATTGTCCATTCAGATAATAATGAGCATTTCAATTCCTAAATGAGGCTTTCATGGTATTTGTATACTTATCCTATTGATGTAGGGGTAACTATACTATTGTTATACCTATGCATTAGAGGAGATACTGAGTTATTTATTTTATCTTTTGAAAAGTGCTTATGAATATACTGGTCTTTCCTAGTTGTGCTGTTGTGTCCTGATGTTAGCAGGACCAGGCCAGCAAAGGTTTGCTAGTGGAGTTGATGCCCTTGTTATTCTGCAAAGAGACTCTGGCTTGAAATAAAGGAAATGGGCTTTCAAACTTAACTTTAAATATTAACATATGAAACAAGCTGTTTTTCACACTCTGAATAATGATGCATTGTTGCACAAGAGGATTTCCAATATATCAGAACTAGTTAAAGGAAAGTAGAGCAGAACTTAGACTTTATTCTTTAATGAGCATGTCCTTTTTTTTACACTCATGGGAGCAGAATCAAAGCAAGTCATCTTGTAACCAAAGGCAAAGAGAAAACTAGACCACAAGTCTCTGGAAATCTGTTCTAATTGCAGCAATTTCTCCACTTATTCACAATTGTTTTGAAGCAAAAGAAAAATGAAGTAAAAAAAATAGGATTTTACCTTTTTTATGCATTTTATATAGAGAAAAGATTTCTGGACACGATATCCCTCCTGTCAGTTTAGAAACTAGAATGATGACAATGTGAGGGGATGTTGGTGATGTAATAGCCCTGCCCACCCATGTGACCAATGACTTCCTCTCCCCACACATATTTTAAAGTGAACTCTAATATCAACTTTAATGAAGAGCAGATAGATTATCACATCACCAGGTTTTAAAAATTCAAACTTGCTGCCTCTCGAAAGGCAGTTACACACACACAGGTTTAGGAATAATGATTCCAAAGAATATTCATGGAATGAAGTTTGGCAGAGGCAGAATTTACTTTCAAAATAGGAGTCGGATGTAATAATCTCAGAGGAAGGAGAGGAAGTAGGCACCCGTGTCCCTCTCAACAAATTGGACTCTGAAATTCAATTTTAATTTAAGTAGAAATTACGGGGCAAATGTAAGGACTTGAGGGAGAAACTTCTTGCTTTTAAATTGTCATGCTTCTTTCCGGTCTCTGTTCCTGTCACTGTTATTGATATAAAGAATCCATCAACATATTTTTATGGGTGATTAAGAAAGGCTGACCTTTCCTTTGCAGGTACAAATAGGTAGTTCTTCAGAGGCTGTAACTGAATGACAAGATAATTCTATCCATTTAATATTGAAGTGATGTTGATAGTATCATTCTTCTCGTGTTGGAAACAGGACAGCGTGAGGCCTTTTCTGCCTCAGCCTGTTCTGCCCTGGGTGATGGATTTTCCCGCTGACTAATCGCTGTCACATTAACCCGCACTATTTCATCCTTCAGAGCTGTCAAGATAATGACGATAATCCAAGTGGCTCATTGTAGGTAAAGGAAATTATATGAGCAAAGTAATATCATAAAACAGTGTTTAAATATTTTAATTTCATTTGTCAGGGCTGCCCCAACACTTCATTACACATATAACCATCTCTCATCAGTGGAATTAGTGCATTATTCATTACTGTTAATTATTTTCACATAATGGCTGCCCTGATATATTTAACCTCCACATTATATCTCAGATAATGGGTCTGTAAAATTGAATTGTGTGAAGAGTGGAGTTCTAAAGCTCATTTGCAGAACATCAAAGAACAAAGAAGAGGAAAAGAATTCTAAATGGGACATTTTGCCCAGCTGGGGCCAAACATTTGTTTCTGTCTGATTTGCATACGGAAAATAGGTGTTGTAGAAGTGGTTTAATACTGTATAGGCTGTTTGCTCCTATTATGCAACCAATTAGGATTTGTTAAAATCGCACACATTGGAAACAACTTGAGAATTATAGCATGGAAAAACGGAACAGTTAAGATGGTACTCTTACACAATATAGACAAAGTGGAATTTCCATTTGGGGACTGTATGTCATGGGCACAGAGAGAGAGAGAGAGAGAGAAGGAAGGGTTGCTAGTGAGTTCCAGATTTAATTATATATTTTTATGAATACCTTTAATAATAGACACTCAGTTTTTAAAAGTGGTATGAGCAAAGATGAACGATAAAAATCCATTTAGACTTTAGTCATTTATTTCTCTGGTGGCCAGTACAAAAATTTACCACTTATATTTATGATAACACTTTCTCAGTCACTTAAAGGTTTAACATTCATGCAAACAAAACATTCATTTAGAGTCATCAGCACCCTATGAATGGAAGCCATATTTTATAGCAATTTAATTTTTCATGATTGTGCATTGTGATGCTTTTACGGAGCATTTGACAAACATGACTATCTGATCAGCAATGTCAGACACATCGGTACATGAGTGTATTTTCTTTACACCTTCTCAGTGTGGGAAACTGGACCAGGAAAACCACAACTGAAATCTGTAGATCCTGAGGCAGAATCTCCTAATGGTGGAGCTTACACAGGAATATATTTTAAAAGCTCCGCAAGTAATTCTAAGGGGCTTCCCGTAATCAGCACCTCGGCCTTAAGAGGTCAGGCTCACGGCAGGCTCATAGCCTCCCTTTGTAAACGTTTTGAATGCCTCTCATTTTTGAGCATGCTCAGTAAGCTTTGCCTTGGTTGAGCTCATGATGACGGCAGCCGTACCCTCCTGGTTTTCTTCACTGTTATCACAGAGCACAATGTAGACATTCAATACCTGCTTGTTAAATTTACTTTGCCTTTCTCAGATTTTTGCTGTTATAATTACTATTATAATTATAATTTCTTCAAATCTATAAATTTCCCTTCTTTTGGATTTTTCTCTAGGTCAAGTCCCATGAGTGGGATTCACACTTATTATGGCTCTTTGTACATCCTGTCAAGTAGATTTCCAAGAGTTGCACTAATTAATAGTACTTCCACAACAATGTAAAAAGTGTATGTTTTATTGCAACCCTGGCAGAATTGGCTATTAACATTAAAGCATAGTTGTTCTTCATCTAGAAAATGGCATCTGTTTTAACATGCATTATTTTTCTTACTGTCCAGGTTGAATACTTCCTGTTTTGCTTTCTATTTCTTTTTATGTGAGTAATTTCTCAGTTAACTTAGTCTTTTTACCATTTACCTATTGATTTCTTGGTATTTTTCTTACCAAACCCAGTAATATTTTTATATAACAAATATATTTTATCTGTTTTATTTACTGTATTTTTTTTACTGTATGTTTATTGCATTTTTCTTTTAGCCTTTTTTAATTTGTACCAGAGTTTTCATTTCTTATGTAGTCAAATGACTTGATCTTGTTCTGGTGTTTCTTTTTTTTCCCTTGTATCTTCAAGGCTTAAACCATTATCACAGTTATCAAAATTTTCTTTAATTTTTTTTTAATTTGACTGTAGCTGACACACAATGTTACATTAGTTTCAGGTGGACAACATAGTGATTTGACAAATCTGTATGTTATGCTATGCTCACCACAAGTGTACTACCATCTGTCATCATACAACCCTATTATAATAACATTGACTATATTCCTTATGCTGTGCCTTTTATTCCCACAGTTATCTCATTTTATTTAATTTATTTATTTTTTAAGATTTTATTTATTTATTTGATGGAGAGAGACACAGCGAGAGAGGGAACACAAGCAGGGGGAGTGGGAGAGGGAGAAGCAGGCTTCCTGCTGAGCAGGGAGCCTGATGCGGGGCTCGATCCCAGGACCCTGGGATCATGACCTGAGCATAAGGCAGATGCTTAATAACTGAGCCACCCAGGCGCCCCACAGTTATCTCATTTTAAAGATGGATTAGATCAGGTCCTGAGAATTTTTGAAAATATTTTGGAGAAAGACTAATTACAGAGTTGGAAGTAAAATCATGATAACTTAGCTCTCAGCCTGCCACACCATTCTTATAATTTAACGAATTAGGCAAGCACCCCATCTGTAACTCATGAGAGTTGGTGGGAAATAAACAGAAGAGAAGTTCCTGTTTGCCACTACCCCTCTTATTCTCATTCTCATCATTAACCCATATGGTTGGGTTGTCCTATGGCATCAATCTGTCATGTCATTACATAGGAAATAAGGTCTGAACTTTTGGACTGGACATTCAAGTATTTCTTTTTTTTCTCTTTTCTTTCTTTTTTCTTTTCTTGTGTTTTCCCCCTTTATTTATCCTTTTAATTCTATATCTATCCCCCAATGCTTTATTCATTTACTTAACCTTTCTTGAGCTTCTACCATGTGCCAGCAAGTTGTTGAAAATAAACAAAAGGATCTCACAGTACATTCAGCTCCTTCTTCTTGGAATATTCCGTATTTTCCTGTTCCTAGAACCTGCCAAATTCGCTCATTCTATTTGGATATTCTTAGACCATAGACATTGCTCCAAAGCACTACCTACTTTTTAAGGCTCTCACTCAAATTCCACTTTATTTAATGAACCTTCTCTGTTCACTATACCCCTGTTAGAATGAATCACTCTATTTCAAATATCCCCAAAGAATGATGTTTTTATTCTATTATGATATTCGATCTTTATGAGCTTCATAAAAGGGTTATTGATGTTTGCCCCTGTCTCCTGCACTAGATTATGACACATATGACAATAGCAGTTGGATCTTACTCAACTTTGTATATCTCACTGTACATAGCAAGGCCTGTGCCCATGGTAGGAACTGAGCAAATATTTTAGTTTTTAAAAATTTTTGTTTGTTTGATAGAAAGCTCAAAGTCCAATGTTGCAATCATCTCCTTTGTATAGAATCACAATCAACATGACTTTGCCATCCTCAAATTTGTATGTTCATTCTGAGACTGTAGAAGCTTTGGCTTCCACACAGCTCAAATTTAGTATCCACTGGGTGTTTGATAAGTATTCTTGATTGACAAACTGAAAGGGTGGCCTTAAATCTATGTAGAGAACTTGCAATAAGATTTATTATCTACTCTGTCTTTCATATATTTCTGGTTTCTTTCAGTTAAAAAAAATGGCATAGAACACCATTTAACTAGTTGCCAACTGATGCATCATGCTCACTAAGCCAGTTCTGTGATTGAAAACCTTACATTAATTCTGTGCAAAGAGTTAATTTACATAGCCTCCTGTTCTTATCATTGGCTAAAGAGGCTTATTTCACAACTGCCAAGTGGCAAAGGGTTTTTGGCTCTTTCCATTAAGTATTAATAAAACATCCTGTAATACAGATTCCCTTCACCTGGCTCATCTGGGAGTTGTTTGGAAGAGATCCATTTATTTCACTTAAAGTTTGTTACATTCTTCCATTTCCGTGGCAAGTCCCAGGGTACCACCATGGCCCGGAAAGGTTGGTGTTCATTTGTTTAGAGACTTAAGAAAGATTACTCTTTGCTATCAGTGTCAGAATGTGTCAAAAGCAGGGTCCCTCTTTTATTTTTCCTTGGCAACCCCAAGAATGAAGACAATCTGATGTTTCTAATGAAAGTGACTTTTATAAACAAGTCATCTCCCACTGCTTGCCTGACAAAATACCAAGGCAATCCTAGGAAAAATTGTGAAGCTGAGAAAGTTTGTTTTTTGTTCTTGCCCAGCATTGTTTTCTGAGCCACATTGCCTTCTTGGAAAACATCCTTTATTGTGCAACTTGCTTGTTCCTTCCCTCTCTGCCTGTCTGCCCAAGTCTACCCTCTGCCTTTTATTCTGGAGCCATCTCTCTGTCCCCCTCAACTTTCCTCAGTTCCTGATACTTCAATGTAGAGGTAAATAAATAATTTATTCTGATCTCTTACCATGAGCCTGGCACTGTGCTAAGCACCTAATGTGTATTTTCTCATCTGTCTTCAAAGTAATTCCATGAGATGGCTATTATTATTACCATCATTTTACAAATGAAGTAACAATCTTTGTGAGTTTAAAAGATTTACCTGAAGTCACACAGCAAGTATGGTAGATGGTTATTTTGACAGATCTCTGTACCAATATCTCTCATTCTGCCTGTTCTCTGAAAATGTGACCTTGTGACTTCTCCCATTAAAGAATCAGACCTATGTCTCTTCCCTTTGAATCTGGGTTACTTATAACCACTTCACCTGACAGAGTATGGCTGTTGTTTCAATACTTGGCTTCTGTATCTGGAACAAAAAAGGCAATGTGGCTTCTGCCTTGATCACTGGAATGCTCATGCTTGGAGCCCTGAGCTGCCATGTGAGAAGTCTGATTACCCTGAGGCTTCCATACTGTGAAGAAACCAAACTCACAGAGAGGTCATGTGTGAATGCTCTTGTTGGCAATCTGAGTGTTTGAGTCATTTCATGTCCAGTAACAAACTTATGAATGAAACTGTCTTGAACCCTCCAGACCAGTTCATCTGCCAGCTGAGAATCACTGAGTGATCTTAATCAATGCTACACAGAGCAAAGGGATCACTGAGATGAACACTTCCCAAAAATCTTGACTCACACGATCTGTGAGAAAATAAAATGGTTGGTGCCTTCAGTCTAAGTCTTGAAGTACTTTTTAATGGAACAAAAGTATTAGTAAATGGTAGACACAGTATGGGAGCTGCACCTTCTGACTCCAGAGCTCTCACATGAAGCTCTACATTATAAGGATGAGCTAACCCCCAATAACATGTGACACACTTTCCACCAGTATTTGTGTATAACAGGATCCTGCCTTAACTACAAAGGCTGCTTTCTAATGGTGAAATTTCTGGCACCATTAGAAATGTCAATGAGGTTTCCCAAATCAAAAGTACTCATTACCTATTTCACACTTGAGAAACAGCCTTCATCACTGAATACTGAACATAATTTATTTTATTTTTATTTCCTGTCTATTGGAAACAAATTCTCAACATTTTAATTGGAGTGTAACACACATACATGATGCACAAAACATAAGTGTATGGTTCAGTAAACTGTCATAAAGTGAACTCCTTCATGTAATAACCATTCAGGGCAAGAAATAGAATATTGCTAGCCTCCAGAATCCTCCCTTGAGCCACCTTAAAATTCTTTTCCTCTTCCTCTTCCTCAGAGGTAGCCACTACCTTGATTTCTAAAGTCATAAATTAGTGTAGGCTGCTTTTGAATTTCATGTAAATGCAACCATACTTCATCACGATATCTGTGAAATTGACCCACGTTGGTGAAGGTAATGGTAGCTCATTTATTCTTAGTGTCTATTCCATGGAATATCCATGGAATGAATATATCACGATCCAGTCTTTGTTTATCCAGTCTACTGTATACTTAGAAAAAAAAATTAGTTTTTTTTTAAAGTTTTTACTTAAGTTCCAGTTAGTTAACATTAGTTTTTTTTTAAGCTCTTTGTCAAGTTACAAATATAGACAGAACATAACATGTGAGAAATAACCACCAAATGAAATAAAACATTCATCCATTTATGTCCCAGAGGCAAATGAGAATAAAGATACATGAGCACCGAGGGAGTCTTCACACATTGAGAGGATGGTAGATCTTGGAGGAAGGCTGAGATATGGCCTGACAGGGTTATGGGGGTGGGGAGGATGGAGAGTATATGGCTGGGGGGAGAGCAGGTCTCCATGAGGGCAATGGAGTAGTCAAGTCCTGCATCCAAAGGTAGATTTGCAGCTACTGTGAAGGTGGAAGATGGAATTCAATGGGCGAGATGGGGCAGGGTCTTCAGCAGAGGCCTCACGGTGGGTGGTACTGTTGTTTGTGAGGCTGTGCTGTTGTTCTGGGTGATGAGCAGTTCAGTATAAGACCCAAGCCAGAAACTGCAGGTCTGGGGCAATGACTGCCAGCTCCAGTACCATAAGCAGGGAGATCTGGGGAGAGCTGGGAAGGATTCCAGTCTTTGTCAAAGTGGCTGCAAGCTCAGTGCAGCCCTCTAGAGGTCATCTGGAACTTCAGGCTAGGAATACAAAGCAAATGTGGTAGGAGGTAAGGAATAATGGGGAGCTGGAGTGAAGAGGCTGCAGAAACTTCCTTTCCAGCTTCAGCCAGCATTCATTCTGATAGGATGGTGCTCAGTGTGTACACCCTGTTAATGTTTT
The DNA here is from genome assembly GCF_037043125.1 of Eumetopias jubatus. NCBI lineage: Eukaryota > Metazoa > Chordata > Mammalia > Carnivora > Otariidae > Eumetopias > Eumetopias jubatus. Next base: position 165,814,534 of record NW_028274809.1, on the reverse strand, counting down.
GATTATCACTCTTTGGGCTTTGGGCAGGGAAGAAGTATAGGTAACAATTATAATTATTGTTGTAAACTTATTCAAAATGTTCTTGTTGAGATCTCAAATTGGAGGTTGTTAGAAATAAGTCATTCTTTTTTTTTTGCCTTTGAGTTTTACCTTTGTTGTTATTGGGTTTGAATGAGAAGTGGCAAAGAAGAAGAAAACTTAACTGTGAATCATTTACCTGGGTCTGGTTTTACTTCTACTGTCATACATGTTAGCTTATGTGGCAGACAAAGAGCAAATCTGGGTTTTGTTGGCTCTTTCTCAAAGAGTCATCAGGATATGTGTGTTTGTTGGAACTGCAGGTGCTGGGCCGCCCCTTCAGTCTCGCAGCCTGGGCGAGGGCGAGGGGACCTATCTCTTGGGATTTACAATTGATCTCTTCAGCTACTGGTCTACTCACAAACATCAAAATTCACATTAGCCAAATAATGTGGATTTAAAGCTATCTCAGGGGGGATTTGATTCCATTAAGAGTTTGTAAGACATCATAGTTCAATAGGATGAGCCAAGAACCGAAATAATAGGACTATGGATTTAATTGCCTCTCTCCCATTAACTCACTGGGGCACAAACTCTCTGTGGTCTAATCTTTCTTGACTCTTCAAATATAGGTGGAAAAATGTTGACTTCCTTCATGTGATATTCTAGACAATAGAGAGATAGACATACTGGTCATTTTGTCCAAGAGAAATATAATGCCATCCACAGCTCAAGTCAGATGCTAAGTGTTCATGAAAAATAGTTGATCTGTATTTAGATTTCCAAAAGGTATGTTGAAACAGTTTACCCAAGTTGTATCAAATATATTTTAAAGTTTTCCAATCGCTGAACTGCATATCTGCTTTTAAACTTAAATTTAACTCAAAAATAAATAAAGCTAAAGAGTCATGTCCTCAGTCATACTAACCACATTTCAAGTGCTCAATAGCCACATGTGTCTGGTGGCTACCATGTTGCACAGTGCAGGTGTAGACCACATGTGTAAGCATTATATACATGCTGGCACAGAAATCTATAGCAGTAAAAACTTCAGCTATGTGAACATATAGGAAATATCCTATTCTTTTTAGGTTATTTTCTCTCATTTGCTTAATATTTATCCCTTAGTTACCAAAATTCTTTCTAATTCTAGATAGACTTTTTGTAATATGCTTTACAAATTGTCCTGACTTCTTAAATGGAGAACACCAAACAAAATCAAAATATTTTTTGCTGAATTAAGGTCATAATTATAAATGTCAATTATGGTATTGTGTTTTAATACAGAACCCCTTTTAGGGGGCATTAGACCAGGATAGGGGCCAATGTGGCCCTCTATGTGCTCTGTAAATAAAGCCCCATTGGAACATAGTCATGCCCATCCATTTGTGTATAGTGTGTTTCTACTTTATGCTACAATGGTAGAGCTGAGTAGTTATGACAGATACCAGACAACCTACAAAGCCTAAAATACTATCTGGCCTTTATAGAAAAAGTTTGTCAATTTATGGAGTAGATTATACTCAGTGACCCAAACTGCAGAGTGTTTAGGTTCTTATGTCTGCTTTTTATGCTTCTCCTTACTCCCCTTGTTAGCAAGAAGTTGTGTCTTCATTGCTCTAAGGGTTCCTACATATAACAACTTACTCGTTGACTTAAACTCCCATAGATTTTACTTATTTTTTTAAACATTTAAAAAAATTTTATTTATTTATTTGAGAGAGAGAGAGAATGAGAGATAGAGAGCACGAGAAGGAAGAGGGTCAGAGGGAGAAGCAGACTCCCTGCTGAGCAGGGAGCCCGATGCGGGACTCGATCCCGGGACTCCGGGATCATGACCTGAGCCGAAGGCAGTCGCTTAACCAACTGAGCCACCCAGGCGCCCCTCCCATAGATTTTAAAAAAGAGTAACAAAATGTGTTAGACATTTTTTTTATGCTAGAAGTAAATTAACCATCTTAGATTTGGCTTTGGGCTTTGTGGCATCTCCTTGGCTGTGCAGAAATTTCATCTTTATATCCAAGTTTTCAAGCATATTGGCCTCTGCTCAGCCTGCTTACCTCCTCATCCACTTGCCCCCACTTCAAATAGCGTGCTCCCACTGAACCAAATACTTAGAGTTTGCACCTCCGTATTTATGACCTCCCACATCAACCATGATTTTCTGTCTTAGAACACCTTACTCCTGCTTCTTGTCCTTGTTAATGCTACTCCACCATTCTCAGCTCTGGAAATCTTCCCTGACCTCTCACCCCCCATCCCCCATCCCCACCCAAGCTCCTGATTACACCAGGGCCATGTGAAATCAGCCTCTTCAGGACTTTCTGAACATACGTGATTATCTCAACTGCAATGTTTTGCATTCCGTCTTGCCATTATCTGTACACATTTCTACCTGTCAAAGAAAGTATGGGCCCCTAGAAGGCAGGACTTACCTGGGGTGTTTCCTACACACAAGCGGTGAATCAACAAATACATATTGAACTGCTTGAGTCATTACAATAAGAATATATCCTTTTTATAAATAAATCACAAATTATAGAATAATCATTAGGTATTAAGAAACTCCACTCAAGCTATTTTTTGTTTGTTTGCTTTTTGTTTTGTTTTTTAGAGCAGGAGTGGGGAGGGGCAGGGGGAGAGGGAAAGAGAGAATCTTAAGCAAGCTCTATGCCCAGTGCAGAGTTGGACACAGGGCTTGATCTCACAACTCTGAGATCATGACCTGAGCTGAAATCAAGAGTCAGATGCCTAACCGACTGAGTCACCCAGGTGCCCCTCAAGCAATTTTTAAAAGATATTTTGCAACTTAAAAATCTGCTTAATGTAGTCAACTAAAATATCGGACTAAGTGTTACCTATAGCATGTTAATATAAAACCATATTTCTCCTCCACTAAAACAGGCCAAATATTAATTTGGTAAAAAGATCTGTAACATGGGAACCTTTTATTCTTCTGGTATGTAATGTGTATGTCTAAATTTCATCAACCGGTGAGAATAAAGTAGGGGCATATTTAAATGAGGTCACATTTCCATTAATATGGAAATTATAATGACTTTGCATCCCTGCTTCCCAATACAGATACGCAAAACATTTCCACATTTCCCCATGTTTCACAGTTTCCCCTGAAAACAGTTTTCTTCTTCAGCCTTGGGCCCACAGGTACAAGTTGCCTAACAGCTACTTCTTTTCTCCCATCCTTCCTTCCCTCTTCCCTTCCTTCCCCACCTCTCCCAACTTACTTCTGTCCCTCCCAGACTCCCAGAACAGGCACAGGGAAACTCAGTCCATACTAAGAAAATGAACCTTTCTCTGAAGGGAATATAACTTGCCAAGATCCAACACTGTCTCTACAAGAGACTGCTTTATATTACCACCCAGAGCAGTTTAGCTCTTTGTAGATGCTAGTCTCAAGTATCTCCATTTCAGAAGAGCGTCTGTGCTTTATGTTGAAAAACTGAAAATTTGGATGATTTTCCCAGAACTCAAGGAATAGTCTGCCCCCAAAACAGTATCAAAGAGTATTAAATATTGCTTTTAAATGATAATTTTCCTAGCTACTTTATTTAAGATTTTAAACATCTTTAGGGTTCAGTTTTAGCAACGGCACCCCAATTCCACATGGGGCAGAGCAAAACATTGTGTAACATGTATATATCCAGGGGCCTGTCCTCTGTTGTATCGTGAATATTCCCTCGACTATTACCAGGAAACGTTAATGGAGGAATGTGAACTAATCCCTTGGTAATTTCGTCAAAAATTCACATTGAATTAAGCTTTTAATAAATACATTTACTTCTTGGCATGGAGAAGAAATTTCATATACGTGGGAAATTAAAACTTCAAGGTACTGGGAAAACTGCATTATGATAACAAATTGAAATCAAGGAGTTGTAAGACAGGTTCATTTTCAATGACCAGAGCCCTGAGTGCCTTCTATCTGGAGAAGCAGCTTCTCAGAGTGGATTTTAGGATTCTCTCCAAATAAGTAGACTTCTCCTCCCTAAATCCCCGAATACGGTTGAGGATCAAAGTCGGGGCTCTGCGGAGGCTTATGATCTGAATACCACCATTTTCTGGTAATAAATAATTCCTTGTTTAGATCAGAAATATAATAGAACAAAAAGGTTAGAACTGCTGAGCTCTGTAATCGGACACAAAAGAAAACCTCATTCTTCAAATTGTTGCTCACCAGTCTTTTAGATGCAGCTTGAAAGATTTTGTTTGCAAAAAGCTGTTGAGGGGTTATAAGGTCATCCCTAGCTACAAAGCTCCTTAGGGTTTTCAAAGTACTTACCCATTCCCTGAAAGTGCCCTTTCCCTGGGAGTGTTCAAAGCTTCCCTAGAAGATTCTTCAATATTTCTTTTCCTACAATCAAACTAGGCTCATTGTTTAGAAGAAATGGATTAGATGAGTGTCTTTAAATTGCATTTTGAATGGACTATGAAGTCAAGTGGCCTTAAACAGACACATATAGGCAATTTATAGTGAAAGACGGATTAAAAATGTTAGCTATCACGATGGGGGGAAAATGTCATTGGGGTGGAGGTATATTGTGTCAGCTAAAAAGCAAACATGCCTTCTTGGGAGAGCTGGATTTCAAGGGTTTTATCCTGTATTTTCCACCTATTGGCTTGACTCCGGGCCATTCGCCAACCCTGCCTTTTTGAAGTGTTGCTCTTTAATTCATGGCAGCTCTTATGTTCTAGCAGCTACAAGCACAGAGTGGAGATTTAAAGCAGTATCAGGACTAGTCAGGCCAAAAATCCACTATCACATAACTTTTTGGTAAATATTTATTGAGCGCAAACTATGGTCAAGGCAACTTTGTGCTTTGTGGTCCTGTTTCTCCAAATCAAAGACTCGTTCTGCATTTTCTAAGGTTTGGTAAAAGAAAGACACATTTCAGATTTGTATAATTAGAGGCAAATCAGGCCAATTTTACCAACTGAGTTTTTACAGGATTGAATCCCACCCGCAATTGTTGTGTTTATACCTGCGGCTGTATGGAGTTACAAGTAATCAGGCTTCTATGACATGAGATAATTCAGAAATTCTTTGTCCTTGCCTTTGTTGCTCAAATTAGTGCTGTTACATACAATTTAAGGTCATAGGTATTGAAATTAAAAGACAAAATAAAATTGACGGAAGCAGATTTGAAGTGAATCTCATTCTGTAATTTTAGCAATAGGAGGGGGATAAAAGTTCTCTTACCTTTCCAAAAAGCTTGGACACGGTTTTATAAATACTTACCTAATTATTTTCAACTTTTCCCATCTAGAGCAGATCATACACCACATGAATAAATTCTGGACAACGCACATATACACTCATGTGCTCACACTCACACAGAGTTACTTGTTCTCACCATTCGCTGTGGCGATGTAGGGAAGGGGACAGGGCAGGGAAGATCGGGGTCTAGTTGTAGACTCACCAAACAAGAAATCATTTGTTCTGATGTTTTGTGCATGGAAATAAGAAGTGTGAAGTCTGAATTGTGCAAAAGCAGTCAGTTATCCGGGGGGCAGAACTAAGACCAGACGCAGGGCTCCTGACGCTCAGTTGTTTTTTGTTTTTTGTTTTTTGTTTTTTGTTTTTTTTTTCCTGTCACTTTTCTCGTTCAAACTCAGTTCACACCACATGTAAAAGTTGGAGGCAAAGAAAAGCAAGAATCTATTTCTAACTTTCTCCGGTTTGAGATCAGCAACTCCAGTGGTGCCAGGAATTTCACCATTTGATAATCAGCTGCTGTGGTTAAGACAGGATCCCGTTCTATGCAAACACTTGTAGAAAGTGTCACAGATTATTGGGAGTTAGCTCATCATTGCAGGGTAAGGCTTCAGTGTGAGAGCTCTGGTCAGAATGCCTGGCTCACATTCTGGTTCTACTGTTTATTAGCTATTCCAGTATTTCAGAACACACGTATGCTGATAACCCTTTGACAAAGAGCCAAGAAGACCCAGTTTTGCTCTCATGTGTTTGAAAATTCCCCCACATAAGTAAAATGTATGATGGCAAGACCCTTTTTTGTTGTTGTTGTTGTTGTAGATGAAGAAGAAACCACAATTTTATCCCACCTTCCTTTCCTTCCCACTCGTGACTTTTAGTCATAACTGTGTGTGTAAAAATGCAATATTCTGGTTGGTGGAGCTACAGTCAATAATCTGTCCATTTTTCTTGTGTCATGTTGCAAGTATGACAAATAAGGAAAAACACTAGCGCATGAACCCAATTTTATAAGGTGAATTTCACCGTGTTGTCCATAACCTAAATAATAACAATAATAATAAATTAAGTGCCACAAAATCACATGGAGACTATCCATCCACACAGCACAAATTTTACAGGTGAAGAAATCCCTCCATATATTTCTTCTTAAAGCCTTTGTTTACTTTTTTATTCAATACTGTATTAAGACATACAAGGGCATTTTGAAATATGCTTGAGTTTGTAGCACTCTCTCAAAAATAAGCGAATAGATAGGTGATAGATAAACCACAAACTGTCAGAACCAAGTTTGTGAGTTATTGCTTAAAAATCTTGTAAACTTCCTTTCTCGTATGAACATTTCTCATGGGAAAAGACAGATGTATAATGGTTAAACTTGAATCCGAAAGCAACTTTCATAATCTTTTCCTCCTCTTTCCTTTTATCTTTACCACATGTGAGGTAGTGTGGGAACGTTGGAAGCAAAGACTGGTGGGCACGCCATTCCCCATCCCCCCATAGCTTAGTCCCCCCGAGGTGGTTAAGAGGATTGTGAAGAAATGGAAACTGCAGGAATGGGAAATGGGATGAGGAGAAGTTTGAATTCAGATTAATTAGCTGAGGGAAAATAAAAGGGCAAAATATGACGGAGCATCATCTGAGCCAAAAATCAGTTATATGCAAACAATGAATCAAGGAACACTACATCAAAAACTAATGATATGGGACGCCTGGGTGGCTTAGTCGTTAAGTGTCTGCCTTCGGCTCAGGTCATGGTCCCAGGGTCCTGGGATCGAGCCCCGCATCGGGCTCCCTGCTTGGCGGGAAGCCTGCTTCTCCCTCTCCCACTCCCCCTGCTTGTGTTTACTCTCTCGCTGTGTCTCTGTCAAATAAATAAATAAAATCTTTTAAAAACAAACAAACAAACAAACAAACAAAAAAAACCCCCAAAACTAATGTGTAATGTATGGTGATTAACATAACATAATAAAAAAAATTTAAAAAGTAATCTAAAAAATGTAATACTGTAAAAGAATATTTATATTAAAATAGCTTTTGATGATTTAAAAATAACAATGCTCATCTTAAAATTATTTGTAAAGTAAAAAAGGAAAAAGAGGAAAATAAAAATCACTGAAAAGTCCCATTGAAATAAGCACTGTTGACATTTTGTGGTATTTTCTTTCCATCTTTTATCTGCACTTTTATATACAAAATATATGTGTGTGTCCTTTACTGAAATGAAGCCAGTATCTAGATACAGTTTTACGTCTTGCTTCTTTCAGTACACCTATCATGAGCATTTTCCCTGTGTCATTAAACATTTCTTGAAAATGATTTTTATTTTCTATATATTATTCTGTTCTATGGAATTCTAGAATTCAACACTTTTCTGCCCATATAACTTACCAGTTAAAGGGAGTGTTCCATTTGGAATACCTCAATTAGTCGGTGACATCCAATTAACAAAATTACTTCACTGAACTATTGGTTTTGTGTAGCGGGGCTCACAGGGTCCCTGTAAATCCAATCAGAGGGAGAATTGGTGGTAGAGTTGCAGGTGGCTCCATCAGCTGGGAATGAAAATGACCAAGCCTCCAGAATGGTGAATCAAACCTTAATTCTCTTTGAATGGATGCATAAGCCTTATCTGCCCCATCTCAAACTTCAGAATCTTCCTTCAGAGCACCCTGGATTATCCATGAACCAGTTCTTTTCAAAACATGAAGGAGTATCTCCTACACCTACATTCTAAGTTTCCTGGTTTACTTTTCCACCTCATTCACACCAAGTCCTCACATCATAGTTTAATCTAGATTGTTCCCCAAATCCCTGAAATAGTAATGAATTTTGCTAGAATGAAGATTTTGTAAATTTTCTTGCCACCACCACAAAAAAAATAAGTTTCCTCTTGATATTCATAGTGTAAATGTTTGCTATATTTACATATGTCTCTAATGTGTCTTCATTTGTGTGCATCTTAATGTTCTGCCCTTTGTTGTGTAAGCAAAGACAGGGCCTACGTACCACACAGTGAGTAGATTTGTGCTAGAATTAAAACATTGGTCTGCACTGCTATGTGCAGTGCATGCATACCAAAAGCTCCCTTTTAAACCCTTTCCTCATTTTTCCCCCCTCAAATATCCTCTGCAGTTATATTTTCACAAATTATCTTTGGTCTCAAAAGCATTATATGAAGTCTTCTCTGTTGGAACTAAGCCGGGGTGAGGCTGGAGCTAAGGATAGGCATTAACCTGGGCGCCAAGTTTTGACTAAAATGGAAATGCCTTTCTTGATCAAGGAGACATTTTAGGATACTGAATGCACCACTCTGCAACGAGTATTTGTCTACTCAGTTTAACCATATGACCAAATCACTTTTGACTGACATTTGTTGAAGCTGTTGAATGTATTTATTGAATCCTCTCAATGGGCATGTTATTATATGCTCTGCCTGGTTGCTAGCAAGAAAGGATTGGGAGATAGGCTCTAAGATATGGTCATTATCCTTCAGGAGTTAAAAAAATATATAAGACTTACCTGGAAGAACATTATGTATATCATTTATTAATGAAAAATATCCCTTATATACAGATAACTCCTATATATTAAATATAATAATGAGTAGAAACTATGAAAGGCAGGCGCCTGGGTGGCTCAGTTGGTTAAGCGACTGCCTTCGGCTCAGGTCATGATCCCAGAGTCCCGGGATCAAGTTCCGCATCGGGCTCCCTGCTCGGCAGGGAGTCTGCTTCTCCCTCTGACCCTCTTCCCTCTCGTGCTCTCTATCTCTCATTCTCTCTCTCTCAAATAAATAAATAAAATCTTTAAAAAAAAGGAACCTATGAAAGGCAATTCTTACAAGAAGAAAAGCAAATGGACAATGAAGAGACCTGCCTTCACTAGCAGATAAATGCAAAACAAAAGTGTGAGATACCATTTTTTGCTCTAATCTTGATCCTAACCCTTTTGTCTTGGTAAATATTAAAAAGGTTTGATAATACCCAGTGCTGTCAAGAGTGTGGGGAAGTAGACATTGAAATATGCAAATAGTAGGAGAATGACTTACTAAATATTTTGGAAAAGTAAACCGGAGGTATATTTAGTAATTCAGTTTTGCAAAATAACCTTTAACTCCACAGCCCTACTCTGGGACTCTACAAAGAATAAAAACATAAGTATAAAATGACATGGATAAATTTATTTATTGTAATATTGGAATAAATGGCTGCAAGGGAAATGACTAGATAAATTGTGATACAACTACATGATGGAATTATACCCAACTATTAGAAAGCATGAGTTGAAATGTATAGGTATGGTTGTGTAAAAAAGAAGTTATAGAATAAAATGTATAATAAATAGAAAAATATCCTCATATATTTTAGTGTATATGTTTATGTGTTTTGTAGGAACACTGGAACAGGTGTAGATGCGGTATGATGGAGGAAGAATGGATGGTACTTGCTATCAATCCTTGCTAGAGGGCAAAAAGGACTTGATATTGACTCAACCAATGAGCAATTGCTGAAACTTTTAATGTGCATAAAGCTGTGCTAGGCCCTGGGGAAAATGCACATATATGAGATGTAGTTCCTGACCTCCAAATAGAATTTAAGTCTAGTTAGGATGAAAACAATTACATATTAAACAACATGAACAGGACAAAAGATTATATAATTACATGGTAGGTTATACGGTATGGACTGCGGGTGCACTGGAAATTTGGAGAAGAGGTTGATCCAGAGGAATGGAGGTGGGGTAGAGGTGGAGGAGAGCTTAAGGTGAATTGGGTCATGTCTAGAGAGAGTTTACTGTTTGCAATGTGTCTGTTTCTCTTTTTTTCTCTGCTTTCTTCAATGTAGACTCTCACTTCTGTGCATCTGACGTGGTTATTTGCCCTTGACTCCACTGTTGTTAATACTGGCTTAGTATTTTGGAACCTGAATAACTTGGATCCCGGTTAATACTCAAGGGTGCCTTGGAAACTTTTCCCCAGATTTTTCCCTCCGAATAAGCATGTAAATGGCCTTTAGTCAGGCACACAAGCTCAGTCAATCTTCACCTTTATGGACATGGTAAACACAACAAGTAACACAGCATTTAGTCTTCATGGCTCATCTCCATTTGGAAATCCCGGTCAGCACCCTATAGGGCTCGTTTAATCCCTGCCTCCTCAGCTGCTAAAATAAGCAAGGATGAACCATGCTGGTCAAATTTCGCCATTCTCCTTCTGGTTCATTCTGATTACACAGCCCCAGCCTCAATTAAGTAATTTGCTCTGTAATGGGAGGGGGTCATTTTGTGAGTGAATTTGAATGTCTGCATAGATCAGCATTATTGTTAATCACGTCTGCACTTACATATATTTATATGCACACTCACAAGTGCAAAGATGCAGTTTCAAACTTAATTAAAAATAGAAAGCAACCTAAAGTGTGCTAGTATTTCCCCTGACTTCAGCATGATCTACCACTTTGACAAAATTTCATAAATCTCCTGCAATAGAAAATTCTACCGCACAGAACCATTTTATGCAGCAATATAGGTACTTAAAATATTCAACAACTTTCATCATGTTTTGCCTCTTGGTACATGGGATTTTTATGTATTTAATAGTTACATATGTTATATATTTTAAACAGTATTTTTTACTAATAGTCCCCCACAGTACATTTTTCTGAAACTCTAACATCTGTGTTTTGTTCTTGTAGCTCATGATAATAATCTTAAATTGAGCACATCCAACCACAGAGGACGGATTAGTTGGCTATTTTTTTTAAAGGTGTCTGGATCCAGTGATGTAAGTGTCAAAACTTATCGAGTCTTGGTGACAGAAATGCCTCCCCCCTCACTTTTTGAAGAGCAATTCCGGATCTGGCATCTGAGCAGCTCCTGCTGTTGCCAGGCCTGTAGCAGGTATACAGAAATTCAGAGGAGAGGAACCGTGGGGAATGTTCATTTGTTATTTATTTATAAACTTGCCGTGCCACATCATGTAAAATTAACACCTTTAATGGGCTCCTGCCTCAGTTGCTTGAAGGACGGGTTTTCACCAGCCAAGGCCACCCACCGGTTTCCAGGCAGTGTTGCTGTGTGTTTGCTTTGGGTTGCTAGCTTTGTAGAATCTACCTGCTGAAGTCATGCTTGTGCTAAATAGGTCAACAAAGGTTTGTCCCATTGGACAGAACGTTCAGAAAGCGAGGTCTTTGGGGCTTTTGTGGCTGAAGAGATGAGTGATTACTTTGGAGCGTAAATTCCTTTCTCTATCTGGTTAATGAAGAGATTTACTCCAACATTCATTTATTATAAATTGGGGGGGATGGCTTCTCTCATGTGCCAGCATCCAGAGGGTCCCTCTCCTATAAGAGTTCATAAATAATCAACGTTTACAATGAAAAGGTTTTGTAAGCGTTATCTTTTCCTGTCACAAAAATTCCCTCATGCTTCTGAGGGAAGACCAATATAATTTGCAGACGATGATTCTGGAACCGAAATGGCTTTATGCATAGAGAGTAGATGTGTTTGGGGATTTTGGAGAAATATCTCACTTTTCAACCACACTACCTCACTGCTTCTGCTTCAGTACCTAAAATTTCAGTCCAATTTTATAGCATTATTCAAACACAAATGATGTCTGGGAAGGAGAAACACATTAAGTCGTTCAACAAACATTTGTCAGCTTACTATGTGCTAAGTATTGCACTTGGTAGATATATAGGCTCCTGAAGAATTCATGATCTAATGGAAGAGAGAAAAAGTGATAGACAATTATAAGCCAATTGAAAATATTATAGCTGAGATGGGTGCTGAGTGCTAGGGAATGGTGGGGGAAGGAGGGATTAACACTGCCTGAAGAAATCAGGAGAGCCTTCACAAAGGAAGTGATATTCAAGCTTGAAGAATGGATATGCGTTTACCAAGATGAGAGGAAAAAATAATTCCAGGTAGTTTTCAAGGGAACAACATGGGCACAGGTGTAATAGCGGCTTGTATTTGAAGGCCTGCCAGGTGCTGGTTGCCATGTAAAGTACCAGGCACTGGGTGGCATGCTGTAGATAGATCATCTAGCCCAATTCTAACACGGGAGACATATTACCACTTTTTTATGTAAAAAAGCAGAGGAGGTTAAATAGCTTGCCCAATTTGGGGATTCAAACAGGTCTCTCTATTTCCAAGCTCATGCTCCTGCTTTGCCCTTGCAGTGCTCATGGCTACATTTTTGCACAGCTGTAAGGGAACGCAGACTGCCAAAGAAGGCTGAGATCCAATATGGCTGTGAGGGGAGAGGGAAAGGGCTCAGGCAAGCCAAGTTGTGGCCAGATTGTGATGAGCCTTGAATGCTATAAGAGGTCTGCACTTTACCCTATATCCAGTAGACAATGGGAAGTTTGAAGTGTGTGTGTGTGTGTGTGCGCGCGCGCACGCGAGTGTGTATGTGTGTGTGGTGACCATGTGGCAGATGAACACAGAGGAAGACAGTGGGTGGCAGATGTGTGGGATGGGGAGGGCAATCCTTCTGTGAGCTATAACACCGGCCTAAGCATAGGGCTCCCATTAACAGCAGTATAGAAAAGTTGACCACCTTAGTATGGAAGGGTATTTAGATTTGGGAGGGCACAGGCCTGCAACATACTAGCTATGGGACATCGGGCAAACTATTTGACCTCCCTTCACATAGTCCAAATACAGACTGCATTTGGTCTCTTCATATATAAAAAGAAGTTAATAATACCTTCCTCATCACACTATTGTGAAGACTGAATAACATAATCCATGTTACACATTTGTCTCATGCTGATCATTGCAAATTCCTAATTATTGATGGCTATTACTCTGTGAACACCCTCCAAGGAGTTACTTTATCAGACTATCTCGTGACTTACCCATGAAGGCCCTGGTTAATTGGGTTTGGATACTCACTGATGTGTGCAGTGGGGTGGCAGGGGCCTGGAGGGTAGAGAAAAATGAGAAAAGCCTAGAGCATTTTCCCAGAGTTGGGATGAGAAAGAGGAAACCAAAAGTAGACTGAGGGCAAGTAGTCCTTCCAAAAGTTGCACTTGAGATGAACTTAGTACACAGGTGAATCTTTACCTTATAATAGAGCTCTATTTATTTTAATGGCAATAATTAAATGCACCTTTCCCCCCTCCATTCACTGAGATGGTATCAAGTAGGTCTATTTAAAGATAAATATTAAATAAATAACAGTACAGGTGACACATGGAGAGAGCAAAAATTGTGAATATGGCCAGAAGTTGGGGACACATGGCACTAATGAATGTAGCCTTCTCCAGGGCAGGGCCCTCTTTGTTTCACCAAACCATGTGCCCTGCTGGTACTCTGGGAGCACTCTGATTGAGTTTTAGCATCAAGCTTTGTGTGTTACTGGCATCTTAGAGATCATTTCTTGCCCTCTCTGCCCTGAAACAGAGGCATTTCCACTAACTGTGAATTCTAAATTCTTAATATGTACTTGCTGAATTTACACTGAATTCATGAAGGAGGCACATAATGCTCTGTATAGTATTCAGCAGGGAATTATAATAAATGATCGGGAGCATAGGTTTAAAGTCCCTATTCTACCTGTTAATAGCCACTTAATCTTGGATAATTCACGTAACCACTCTGAGACTCAGGTTCCTCATTTGTAAAGTAGGGATCTGATAATAATAGCACTGAACTCACAAGGCTCTTATGACCATGAGATAATACAAATGATGCAAAGTATTTTGCATAGGGCTTGTCAGAAATATTGAATAAATATTTATTATTATCATATTAATATCATGTTAGCTCTGACCCCTCAAAGTGGGTTTTGTAGGTACGGTGCAGTTTGTATCTGCTTTGGGAGAATGTCATCTATTGCTTAGCACAAATCCTGCCACATAAACATTTAATGAATAAATGGACAAATGAATAAGTCTTGGAAGAAGACGTGAGCTGATTTGGGGCAATTAGAAGACATTTTGTCCTATATGCTTTAATCGGCTTGATAGGCAAGATGGCTTGTATTTGCTGAGACAAAAGTAAACGCCTCTCCTTTTAAAGGGTGGTAGTTTGTCAACATGCACATCAGCCAATATCGCCTTTGTTTTTTTTTTCATTTCCAGGGATATCTTGGGTGAAACCAGGACAGAGGTGAGGCTCCTCGGAAGTAAAAAGCACTTGGGGCCATACAGGACTTGGCAATGATAACATAGCTCACACTGTGTTGTAGTCCCAGAGTCTGAGAGATTGAATTATTTTACTCATCTAAGAAACTCAACACTTCCCTCTAAATATGCTACCTGAAGCATAACATTGCTCATAAAATTTGAAGTGATTTTTAACCAAGATGGCCAAATGTTCAGTTTGACTAACCTTTAGACAGGCTTCTTCCTGACCTTAGGCCCTTGACCTCCCTTTTCTTAGAGCATTTACTTTAGAAAACTTGCAGTTGTTTATATGTGGAATCTAAAAAACAGAACAAATTAATAAACAAACAAACAAAAAGTAGAACCAGACCCAGGACTACAGAGAACAAAGGGGATGGGGTCGGGCGGATGGTCAGACGTGGGAAGGGAAGCAGGAGATACAGGCTTCCAGTTATGGAATGAATAAACCAGGAGAATGAAAGGTACAGCATAAGAAGTCTACTCAATGGTATTATAATAGTGTTGCATGATGACAGATGGTGGCTACACTTGTGACAATAGCATAATGTATAAACTTGTTAAATCACTAAGTTGTACACATGAAGCTAATGTAGCATTGTGTTTCAACTGTACTCAAAAAAATGTATTACAAACAAATTATAGTTGTAAATTCTTTCTCTGACCCTTTGAGATGTGAATCTTCTGCAACTTAGAGAAGTTTCTCAAGGACTGAGGTCTATCCCTTTGAAATATAATCATTGAAGGGTCTGCATCTAGTGCTAGCACATAATATACAAAATTAATATCAGATGCTAGCAGCAGTAACAATAAGAGTACCAGTCTCCACAGGCCTTCTTGATGTTAGCTAGGTTTTGGGAAGCCGCCTCTTACTCCAGTAAATCAGAAAATTACGAGCTACGATTTTTTCTAGATCCAGGGGAGGGGCAGGGAGGAGGACAGACAGATTTTTTTGTTGGCCATGGGCATTCTGGGGGCACCTAGAAAATGAACTTAGAAGGGCGCCTGGGTGGCTCAGTTGGTTAAGCGACTGCCTTCGGCTCAGGTCATGATCCCGGAGTCCCGGAATCGAGTCCCGCTTTGGGGCTCCCTGCTCAGTGGGGAGTCTGTTTCTCCCTCTGACCTGCTTCCCTCTTGTGCTCTCTGTCTCTCATTCTCTCTCTCTCAAATAAATAAATAAAAAATCTTAAAAAAAAAAAAAGAAAGAAAATGAACTTAGAGGACCGAGTTTGGGATCAGGCGGGTTAGTCAGTGTGATGCATACGTGATAAAGAGACCCATTTTATCAGAATAGGGAGATCTACTTTCAGACTTGGTTCCTCTCTGAGCCAGTCTGGATCATCACGACCAGGCAGACCGTGCCTGTGGGCCCGGGGCCTACTGGGGGAGTTCAGCTGCCTGCTGCACACTTTTCTTTGCTCTTCGATTTCCTTTTCTGTTACAACCCCCATCTTCACTCTAGAACACTTACCCCTCTCCTCCATTCTTCTCTTCCCCTTGACTCTGGTGGATCTTCAGTCATTATGCAGAAGAATAGCTGTTCTGTACACCGCAGGTTGGCCATCCCTGTGAAAAAGAACACGCCAGCTTCAGGTGCTGTGGTCGGTTCTCTTCTGCTGTGTTCAGGGGGCTTGCTTGCAGCTCTGCCGGTCTGCTTGCGATGCTTCATGGCCCTGGGCAAGGCGAGCAAGGGGATTCTTTGTGACAGCTCCAGAAGGATGCTTGACCTGGCACTTGCAGCCATTCATCTTGTTCTGGCACTTTCTCAGTTCGAGCTCCTGGTAGTGGTTAAGTATCTTCAATGTGATGCCTGGGTGGTTAAAAGAAAGATGAATGAGTCAGCACTTTTATAAAGCAAGATTTCACCAGCGAATACTGATTTTTTAAAAAAAGATTGGTGCCCTAAATTTTAAGTGGTATTTTGGATCAAACTCTACCTGCCCTAAATGAAAATGCACTTGAGGAATGTACACCTATGCACATCTGTATTAGAGGTAGACAGTCATCCTGGGACTAGAGCTGTTGAGGGTGAGGGACCTTGATGGGCTGTCAGTGTCCTCGGTCAAGGCCTGATGCTTCAGTGGAGAAGAGATGCAGAGTGCTTGGTATGATGTGGCAGTCGTCTACTTCTGCAGCCTTACTGGTCAGCATTCCCTCCTTCAGCCTGCCTTCTTAGCTGCTCAGGCCCTCTCAACGTCTGTCCCCAAGGGTCCCTCTTATATCCTCGCACAGGACCCTGTGAGAGTCCCCATCCCAGCACAGAGTACACCACATGGTAATTGTATTATTTACTGTCCTCTCTTTTCACAGGACTGTGAACTCCTTTGAGAGCAGGAGCTGTATCTCATTTATCTCTGAATCCTCAGAAACTAGCAGAATTCCTGTTTCAACATTAGCACTCAGTGAATCCATTTTTAAAAGATTAATGAATGGGAAATATTATTTTTAGTTCAACAGTAGATTTGCATATATTAAGGCTTTAATATTATTTTGAACATCTAATGATCAAATATTCACAAACTAAAATACAATTTTATCATAAAAAATTTTAAAAAGCATAAAAGCTTTCATAAAATAGAGAAAAGAAAAAAATATTCCCAGTTTTCTTTTTTCTTTTAGCAGTATTTTAAACACTTTCCCAGAAGAATTTCAGGATAGTTTGTGGAATTCGTTTTTTCTGAATTTGTTTTCCTAAAAATTCCCACTGGGACTAGGAATACATTAAATGTAGAATAGTTTGGGGAGAACTGTTATGTTTACTGGTTTTTGTGGGTTTTTTGTTTTGTTTTGTTTTAGTCTTCCATTAGACACATGATTGCTCATGCCAATTATGCAAGCCCCCCCCCCTTTTTTTAAATTTAAAATGTTTGGGAGTTTTGTTCACTGAGATTATTTCAAGGTATATTGTTTTCCATAGTTTTGTGTTCAGATTAAAAATATCATAATGTTGGCCAGGATGTGGAAAAAAGGTAACCCTTGTGCTTTATTGGTGGGAATGTAAATTGGTGCAGTCATTATGGAAAGCAATATGTAGGTTCCTCAAAAAATTAAAACTAGAACTACCATATAATCTAGCAATTTTACTGCTGGGTATTTACTCAAAAGAATTGAAATTGGGCTCTTGAAGAGATACCTACCTTCCCATGTTCACTGTAGCATTATTCACAGTAGGCAAGATATGGAAACAACATAAATGTCCATTGATGGATGAATAGATAAAGGAAATGTGGTATATATGTGCAATGAACTATTATTCCGCACTAAAAAAGAAGGAAATCTGCCATATGTGGCAACATGGATGAACATTGAGGACATTATGTTAAGTGAAATATGCCAGTAACAGGACAAATACTGTATGATTCCACATATATGAGGTATTTAAAATAGTCAAACTCATAGAAACAGAGGGCAGAATAATGGTTGACAGGGACTGGAAAAGGGGGAAATGGGGAGTTGCTATTCAGTGGGTATGCAGTTTTATTTATGCAAAATGAATAAGTTCTAGAGATCTGCTGTACAACATTGTGGCTATGGTTAATAATATGTTTTTTAAAAAAAGATTTTATTTATTTGAGAGAGGGAGAGAGAGAGAGCATGAGTGGGGGGGGGTGGTGGGTGGCAGGAGGGGCAGAGGGAGAGGGAGAAGCAGACTCCCTGCTAAGCAGGGAGCCAGACATGGGGCTTGATCCCAGGACCCCAAGATCACGACCCGAGCTAAAGATGGATGCTTAACCAACTGAACCACCCAGGTACCCCTGGTTAACAATACTTTATTGTACACTTAAAAATTTAAGAATGTAGATCTCATGCTACATGTTCTTACCACAACCAACCAACCAAACAAAGAGAAAGCCAAGATGAGGAGAGTTACTGGAATGTACTCAGTACCTGTCTTATCCTGAATAACTTCCTAACATTCAAGTGAGTCTATGATATAGCAAAATTTTCTAAGTTCAGTTTTCTTCTCTGTAAAACATATAAATAAGTGAGCAAACGAACAAAAAGGATAGCAAGACTAAATACTAAACAAAACAAAAACCCATGGCCTCAAATTTCAGCACTTTGTCCCCAGTAATCCAGTGGTGAAGTACAGTACTGTGCTTCTCCACCTCCTCCCCAGTCTCCCGTCTACTTGTGGAAGTGCCAGACTCCAGAGGAGAGTGGGAAATCTGTGTGAACCCACACCTTGTTGGGCTTCTGTGCCTTCTTTACTACTCTGTTCAAGAGAAGTTGGAGACCAATATTAGTTTGTAAGACTCTTTTATCCTGCTTCTGGTTTATTGTCCTAGAGAGCAAAGAAGGGGGTCTGCAATTGGGATGGTCTTAGACAGAAAGGAATAACTGATCCCCACCTCTTATTTACAGGGCTAGGAAATAATACTGGATAAAGACTGAGCAGAAAATTGGTATCCCAACTTTGGTAGTCTACTTGTGGGTTTTTTTTTGTTTGTTTGTTTTGTTTCCCTAAAGCTTTCCACAGTATATAGATCCATTTTTTTTTTTTTTTTGTAAAGAATCTATTCACTCCACTAAACAGATTCAATTTCTCTGGCAAGTGTAGACATTGTTGTCAAATCTCACTTTCTTCAAAAATCATAAGAGGTAACTCAGACATACTTTTCTGATTAAACTGTTGATCCTCACCTAAATTGCCAATCTGCAGAAACATGAGCAAATAAATAGTTGTAGTTTTAAGTCACTTGAAATTTGTTGTAGTTTGTTATGCAGCAATAGCTAGGTGACACACATTCCTTATTGTCAATAACCTTCCATAGTCCATGAGAAGAAGATAATATTTAAAATACAATAGTCACTTAATACATTTTTGGGGGGTAAGTATTTAAATAAGTGAAAGAATGAATGAATGAATGAATGCAAGATACAGTATAGTCATATTTTTTTCTTAGTCAAACTTCAGGTTTAAAAACGTCCACTTTGGTGCCTTTAATGTTGATTTTTCTCTCCACTACTCTATCACTTGGCATACACCTTTCTAACAGCAGTAATTGCACTGAATTGCAGTAATTTATGTGTGTGTGTTTTTAGATTATATGCAATATGAGGACCAGGGCTGTTTACTAGTCATCCCTGTATCTTTAGTGCTCATATACACAATGTATTTAAAAGGTGATTCTTTTGGATTTGGGAGGACGGGTTAGCCTGGTGATGGGTATTAAAGAGGGCATGTACTGCATGGAGCACTGGGTGTTATATGAAAACAACGAATCCTGGAACACTACATCAAAAACTAATGATGTAATGTATGGTGATTAACATAACATAATAAAATTAAAAAACAAACAAAAAAACAATGAGTAAATAAAAAAAAAGGATATATGAAGTTTTGGCCTCTGGAAACTGGATGGCAGCCCTATTGGTGTCAGTGATTTTAAACGATGGCTGAAAATTAAAATAATTTGAAAAGCTTCAAAACCATCAGAGTCCAGCCTCACTTCAGGCCAATTCACAATGCCCGGGGGATAGGACTGGGCAATGCTAATGTGCAGCCAGTGTTGAGAACCTCTGAGTTCAAATGTCCTTAAAGTTTATTAGTATTCTAGCGCTGGGAAATGACCTCCTCCAACAAGGGGAACCTATTAAGAAATAATTTGAAATCACTAAATATTCTAATTTTCAAAGTTAAAACATGGGTGATAATCGAAGTGCTATATTATGGATGCATGAATTGTGTAAATAAATAGGGTAATTCATATCAAGATCTTGTTTTAATTTTCCTTTATTTTTTTCCCCAAAGAGCTCATATTTATCACAGATTTTTTTATTTTTTATTTTTTGGCAAACACCGATTTCATCTTTCCATTTTATTCTCAGCTAAGACTTTTAAAATATTTTAGTGCTTATGCCCTGGTTTTGATTTTGAACATTTTGAAATGGCTCATTTAAAAAAGTTTTTGTTCAACAACAGCTCATCTAGAACAAGTCACTCAAGATTACCTCCCACATGAATATTTATACCTTAAGGTCTCAATTTGACAACATTAAACTCTGTATTCTTATTTCTTAAACAACCAAAACATATTTATGGATTGATTTTAATGCACTTTTTCCCCCATTTGAATACACTATGATTAAAAGTTCACAGCGTTGGTTACATTATATAATTTGAGAAATAACCAACAATGTCCCTAGTGATTAAATATTCAAGTTTGCAATTATTTTGTAACTTTTGTTCTGCTCTTCGCTCACTCTAAAAATTATCATAAAATTTTGAAAGATGTCCTCAGTGTAGAATATGTCCATAAAATATTAAATATTCAATTTTCCTCTATCATGGCTTGAAAAATTCATAATTACATGATGATCCACATAATAACTCATTCTGAAAAGTCATATATGGCACTCCCTCTGTGACTGAGTTAATAATTTACTGCTGTGTGGGATTTTCAGTCTGCACTGTTAGTCTTGGGAACATTTATTAAGCAAATGTTCATTTGCAAAGATCAGGATGTGAATGAAGAGGGTAAGAATTTAATGAGGAGTGACAGACAGGTGAACTGATTCCATATAGAACTTTAGTACAAGGGAAAGCAGAGAGCTTTGTCTTTCGTTGCCTCGATAGACACCTGAAATGAAATATAGAAGACAGAAGGCAGGAGAAAAAAAATGATGCTCTCCTGCAGGGGCCAACAGGGGGATAAATCAAGGAAAGCGAGAAATACAATTCAGGCCCTTTGAAAAGATGCCAGCAAATGTGATGCTTTGAGCTTATATAGCAGAGGGGATGCTGACTTTTTATTTTAAAGGCACCAAATGCTGCCAAAGAGAAGATTTCATCTCTTCTCTTTTTTTCCTCTGATACTCCAAATTTCCATTGACAATAGCTTGAGTGACCAAAGCATGCAATTGAATGATAAGCATGTGGAGTAAGAAGCTTCTCTAGGACTGGTTATCTTAGGGCCTAGAGTTGCTTACAGAGACTTTGGGAAAACCATTTACTTAAATAAAGGCCTACAATTTTTATGTAATATCTAGGAATAAACCTTAGAAATGAATAATCCATATTTTCTTAATTGGGTCAGTTCTGTAGGTATATAAGCAACATAACTGAAACGAGCATTTTATGTTTGATTTATTGCATAATTGTATTATGTGGTAACTGTGACTTCACCTTTCCATGTCGTCTTGGGCAGATATTCGAATATTCACAGCAGTGATGGATCACCAGGACAAGTCATCAGATGTGATGAAGAAGGAAACTGCCCAGTTGCCTTATTCTATTAATTTTTGACAGATGCGTGTTGAGGCTTGACAGAAGGAATATAGAACCCAGGCCTAGGTAACTTCTATGCCATTTTAATTTCTTTTTGGAATACGGTGAGGGTCAAGTAAATACATAAATGAATAAAACGAAAATAAATTTACAATAAAAAAGTAAGAGGCCATAATACAAACTAATGATTTAAATTTATTGAAGATTTATCCGTAGTCACCCATTCTAACATCTCCACACTTCAGCTGTTCCTCTGTTAATGGTCACTTATGAAAACCATAGTGGGACACAAAGGACTATATGAAGAATCAAATTTTGTTGATTGAAGATAGATTTAATTTGGTTTGTTTCCCCTTAAAAGCAAAGGCTACATTTGATATCTTTGACAATATTGAACTTTGCCTGAGTCAAGGGGTCCTGAAAAATAGCAGAACTTAAGATATATATAGATATAAGCAGACCCTAGTTCAAGTCCTGACTTTGCCATTGGTTGGCTGTGTGACATTAGACACATGATAACAACTCTGAGTTTGTATCCTCAAATGTGAAGATGTGTGTCAGAGAGTAAATAGTCTCTTCAAAATTCTTACAGCTCTAAAATTCCATAGTTAGAGAATGATGCTGGTGTTTTCGTATAGATTGATAACAATAATTCTAAAATACTTTTTCCTTTTTGCCATCCCATTAAATTTTTTAGAGACATATCTTGATAGGTCTAATGTCTTGTTTCAACTCTTTTTATCCATATGAAGAGGCTATGGATTCTTGAATTTGAACATTTATTCTGAGGGTAAGCCAGAAATACTTGTGCTAAAACGTATCTCTGTGCTTCCATTCCATTACCTGGAAATGTTTGCCATTTTGACCAATAATAAATACCAGAGATTTCCCTCCTGTGTGGTTCCCTGGGGCTTCAAATCTCTGTATGACCTTGGATGAAGTGCCCAGGTGTTATCATTTCAAATAATCAGGTACTTTTCAGTATTTTCCTCTTTGTGGAGATGTGAATAGAAGCTGGCCTTAATTAGCACTCAGTGGGGAATCAGTGAAATATTTTTTTACGTTGTAAGGAACAGCTTGGCTTCTGGTTTTAACTTAGGCCCAACTTTTTAAGCAAGATTCTTCCCATTTTATAAAAAGAGAACAATAATTTTTGCAATGGTGTATCTCCCAGGTATTTTGAACAGGATGGGGAGACTGCTGTCTTTACATGTCCTAGGAGGAAGATGTGTATCGATTGCTGCATTTTGTGTGCATGTATTTAAGAGGAAAATATTTGATAATATTTACTGAGAGTTCAAAATGAGTTCTAGTCTTTTTAATCTCCCGAGTTTGTCCTCATTCTTCATCTCAGTCTTCACTTTCAAAGTAATATAAAATCTAAATGCTAGCTGTCCTTGCTGAAACTCAAACTGTATCAGGGGTCAGTTCACTCGTTTGCTACAACAAAGTCACATCCCAAGAAAGCCTCAATTTTCAAGACTGGTAGAGACTGGACAAGGATTTATAACCAAGTTCTTTGAATAATAATAAGTCAATTTCCTCATCAAAAATATTAGTTACCAAGGTCTAAATGAGGTCACCTTCAAATGCCAGGCAGAAATACAGTACTCAGTGGCCTACCCTAAGTAATTCCTCTAACTATAAATTTCAAGATGAAGCGAGGCCAAATTTTAATCATAGCATTGAAAAAATTCAAACTTCTTGTGTTTCTCCTTAAAAACAATGGCTAAGACCATAACAACAGTAACAGTGGATATTGGGGAAACAGTCTTTCAGATATCAAACACAATGAGTTTATCATTATGTGTTCTTGTGTGGTAACACCAAAAGCATGCATACATGTATATAAAATATACACCCCCAGATATATATCATTAAATGTTGCCAGCAAAATATAAGACTCTGTAACTGCAATGAAAATATTTTGTAGGATATGTAAACTGAAGGCTCCACCGCGTTGCTCAAAAATTATTTGGTTAAAGGGTAAATACACCTTGTACATCATAATGAAAGTCTTATAGGTAGGGGTGGAGATTAACACTTCAGGCTGTCTACAGAATATTAATAAAATTCAATATATTTTCTAAAAGGTATAATTTATATTTTGTGGAAATGAGACCCTTTTCTAATAAAATTCTTCTGTCCTTCATTCTGTTCATATAATTTTGCTATAAATCATCCTGTAGGAATTTTTTCCCCCTAAATATTCATCTCAGGGAGAACCTATTTAAATAAGCCCTCTTAGCAAGATCTTTCAGAATTAAAATTATACCACAAGCGATACTTCATCCAATATGTTTCCTCCTATAAAATTTTCTTATGCTTGAAATAATATTTTTGTTGAATTACATTATGTTAAAATTGTTGATTTGAGGTGACTTCAATAGTAAAGAAACACTGTGTTAAAAGACCAACAAATTATCTCAGCCTTTCTAATTGCACTGTCTCTGAGTCTGTACCATTGCGGCTCCTTTCTGCTCCCCATCTACATATATAGTGAGAAAAACCCGAGGGCATTATTCTCAGCTTCACCACAAAGAAAGAATAAGAAAAAAGAAAAATAGATGCTGGATATACTAGGTTTCCTTGGTTTCTGTTAAACTAGAACATTATGCTCTTTCATAGGCGTCTGAAGCTCATTTTACTCTACTGTGTGGTAGTCATTAGAGTAAATTCTTCTATTTTATTCCTGGTAGGAATATAATAAGTAATTTGATTTCTTAGGATGTGAGGTATAGATACGAGAGTAGATGGACATGTCAGGCATTCACACACACACACACACACACACACACACACACATTCATGCACACACAATACATTGATGTCAGGTCCTATGAAAAGTCTCAGACTTGGGGGGTGTCCCTTGAGGATATTACAGATCCATGGGTCAGACAAACTGCAGCGCTCAGAGAAGGTTTTTGATGGGGTAATTAGCAAATTTCTTGCTTTTATAAATTATCAGGTGCTTGACAAATGAATATTCACATGTTTTACTTCATCTCTTTCTTATATCTGCCCAATGAGGTAGGTGGAACAGTCTTTATCACTTGCATTTTCCATATGGAAACTGAGGTTTAATTAGGTTAAATGTCTTCCCAAGATGACACCACTCATAGTACTGTGTTTGGATGCAGGGTTCAGGATTCCACTATTGTGTTTCTGTCAACTCACCTTTTAATCCTCCTGGGCGCTCCAGGGGCCCTTACATCATCTCAGCCCTAAGCATCATGCGGGAGATGAAGCAGGGCTCAGATTAAATGTATACATTTATTGTTTGTTGTGGGATCTATATGAGAAGGAGTAGTGGGCACAGCCTCCACAGTTCTTGCGAACATTGGAGACTCTGTGGGACGAGGGGTATCATAGGGTGTAGTGTAGCATAAATCTATCTGGGAGCAGAACTCACTGCCCTTATAAGCTCTATTTGGCTCCCTAGAGAAGAGGGTGGGCTCAAGAGCCCCTGCATGCCTTCGGTACCGTCCACAAATATTTATTGTGTGCCAATGCTAATTATAAAAAATAATATTTATTGGAGGCATACTATGAGTTGGACAGTGTTGTAAATATCTGTACATGAATAGACTCAATACACAGAGCAAAGCTATTGGTTATTATTACTATTATTGATTATAGCTATTATTATCTCCCCCGCTTAATAGATAAGGAAATTAAAGAACAGAGAGGTTAATTATTTGTCCAAAGTCATACAACCGGGAGTGATGGAACCAAGATCTGAACCCAGCCAGAACTTGGGTTATGCTGTGCTGCCTTACTGGATCTTAGAAGCTGCACTGAGTGATGAAGATACAAAAATCAACAAGGTTTTGTTCCTTAATGAATCCAGAATCTATATGGGAGAGACAGACATGGAGTGCTTTTCATTTGAGAGTTACCCCAGGAGGGGTCCGGGCAAGGTTCAACTAATACCCCAAATGTAATGCACCATTTCTGAGTGCTCTCAGGGGGTTGATTCTGGGAACAGTGAAGCTTCAGCTGAGTTGAGAGGAATGACTGAGGTTTTGTCAATCTTTAGACCTGAGGAAGCTGATCCCTAAGTACCAGGAATGGCACCTAAGAAGCACACAGGCAAGAAAATGACACAGTGCATTCCCAAACTCTCAGCTTTGGGGTGATTGTGGCACAGAATGGCAGGCAGTGATGAGCAGAAACTGAAGCTGAGAAAGTAAGCAGGGGCGAGGTCATAAGAGCTTTGTAGAAAATGACCTGTAGTTTGGACTTCATCACAGAGACCACAGGGGCCCACGGAAGGGTCTTAGGTAAGAGAGTCATATGAAATTTGTGTTTTAGTAAGAGACCCTAGAATCAGTAGAAAGGATGGATTCGAGGTGGTGGTAGAGATGAGCAGCAGTTAGACTAATTATTGCAACTTGCTATGAGAAATGATGGGTGCATCCTAAACTAGGGCAATGGTAGTGAGACTCTAAGTGAGAGAGAGACAGAACTCTGCACTTAAGTACTTGCTGTTCCCAGGCTTACTCTTACTAATATCATTAGTTTTTTTTTTTACTATTTCCTTTCTTTTAGTATTTTGCCCAGGTTATTTTTCTGCCTTGGAGGAGAATGTTACAGAAAGGCAGGACATCAGTTTGGATACACTCTGTTCCAAATAACAAAAATCCAACTGGAAATGGCTTAAATAATGAGAAAAATTTGTTATCTTACATAGGAAGTTTTGAGCAGGGGCACTTGGTTAACTCAGGAGCTCAATGACAGTACCAAGGAATCATTTTATCCCATTTATCTGTGCCACTTTTCTCAGTATCACCTGTCTCCCTTACAGCTGGGTGGTCCTCATGGTTTCAAAATGGCTGCCACAGTCCCAGGAATCAAAATCAGCAGACAAATTAGGGAGGAGTTCAACCTCCCCCAACACTCATAGCTGCATAATACAGAACCAGGGTTCTTGTGGCGAGGAAGAAGGAAGGAAGCATTCGAAGAAACAACTAACAGTGCTCACCCAGAATACAATGAGAAAGCACATACTATTCATCTTCTTGCATTAAAAGCGCATCAAGAATCAAGCCTTGTATGCCAGATCATCTGAACAAATTACCTGAATTTCTTCATCTACTCTTTAAGTGTACCATTAGGCAGGCTTAGCAAGTCTGATCACAATTCTGTGTAAGTGGGGTTCAGACTGGAAAGGAAGTAGGGGAAAATAGTCTTTTTTGGCCTCAGGAGATTGTGGTAAAAGGAGTGAGAGGACTGTGAGACTGGGGTTGCCTGGTTTTCCCTTCTTGGGCTGGTTTGAGGAAGCAACAGTGGTGCTGTGGTGTGTAGAGGGCTGTGCCCTGGCATTAAGTAGCTGACAGGAAGCAGTGATCGAATGATGTCCGTGTTGCACCGCCCATTTGGAATGTTGGGAGGAGACTGCTCAGCAAAGAGCCTTATGGAGGGAGAGAGAGCGTGGTCCAGACAGAACGAAGATCTAGCTGCCTCTCTTTAGGCTTTCTCAGTTTCCATGCATCGTGGAAGCTGAGTTGACACATAGCCTTCTTGGGGACAGCCCTCCAGGGGTCTCTCTCTCTGCATGAGCTAAGAGACTGGACATTAGACATGGTGGAGACCCAGAGTTTCCAGGAGCCAAAAGAATAAACCCCAAGTTCAAGATCTGCAGGACTCCCAGGCTACAGGTGGATTCAGGACATAGCAGAAGTGTGCAGGTACCAGCCAAGGACTAGCGTGTCTATTAGCGCCAGCCTCCACTCTCCTCTGATGTCAGGAAGCCCCCACGTACCCCTGCCTCTTTATTTGTGGAGGCTGTATTTGGTAGAGAAGAGTATCTGAGAGTCTGAACCAAGATAAAGTGTGAGTTAACACCACAACCCTTCTACATGGTCTACATGTAGAACAGATCTGTGGGGCAGTTAGGGTTTTCATAAACATGGTTTCTTCTTCTCTAAAGTCTTGGTTCCTCTATTATAGGATGACATATGAGATACAAACATGTTTATAACAAATCTGCTTAGGAAAAGGAGAAAAATGTTTAACAAACTCATATGATGCCTGCTCTTTTCTATAAGAATATTTGGTTTATTCCTATTCATAAGAAGGAATACTATTACGAATGAAGTACATTAACTTAACAAAAGGAAATATTTATGGTAAGGAAATCTTTACTAGGAAGGATTTACTGAGATAAGGCCTAATTCTTTAATTGCCATTAATTTGTACCCAATTAAAATAGGGACTAAAAATTACAGTGAGTGTAAATGAAGGAGATCAAAGTGGTGAAAGATCTGGAAACCCTGGGGAGTTAAACCGCAGAAGATAAGGCAGTAGTAAAAACAACAACAACAACAAACAACAACAGCAACAACTGCTAGCTACAAATATATAAACAGTTATGTTGATAAAATCGGATAATCGACATAAATTTGCTTTTATAAGTTCTAAAGTGTTATGGAGAGCTAAGCTCTTTCTATCTCATGTTATTGTATGTAGTTCCAGAGGACATAGTCAACCCAATAGGTCAAAAGTATAAGGGAGCAGATCGCATCTCCACACATGAGACGGTGGGCTATCCAACAGGGGAGTGCACGGATGTTAAAAATGGAAGCTGAAAGTGTTCGAGGATAGGATGGATCTGTCTTTCAGGGTGAAACTAGGTGTGCATGACTGTGTGAAGCCTCTAAGTCTCTGCTGCTCCAAGAAACAATTTCTTAACTCTCTCAGTAAAGAATTTGTTCAGTGTGGGTCTTTTCTGTATTTGGTGGGATTTATGCCTGTGAGAACTGACCAGAGTTGCTTGTCATTCAGGGTATGGGCCTTGGACCAGCCGCTGCCGCCCCACTGGGGAGAGTGCTGGAAATTGTGTTGTGCTGGAGATTCCAGGGCCAACCCCGTATGCACGTTAAAGTGGGAGAAGCGCTGAGTTCGTTAAGGAACGAACTACAACCAAACTCCCAGTGGATGAGAGAGTCAGACCTGGGGGACTCCAGGGTTCTCTGAACTGGAAAAGCTCAGTTCAGACTCCTGCCCACCCTTCTATCAGGACAAGTAACCCAAACCTCAGAGTGACCCAGTGGGTTATTTGGGGTTAAAATCAGTGGTGCCCGTTGTAGGACAAATACAACTTAAAGATAAAAGGCTCAATTCTTGGGGCGCCTGGGTGGTTCAGTCCTTAAGCGTCTGCCTTCAGCTCAGGTCATGATCTCAGGGTCCTGGGATCGAGCCCCACATCATTGGGCTCCTTGCTCAGCGGGAAGCCTGCTTCTCCCTCTCACATTCCCCTGCTTGTGTTCCCTCTCTCACAGTGTCTCTCTCTGTCAAATAAGTAAATAAAATCTTTTTTTTTTTTTTTTAAGAGAGGCTTATTTCTTCCTCTTGAAAGTAAGGGAAGAGATTCTCTTCCCCTCCTTTTTTCTCAGAGCATTTACCTTAGAAAACTTGTCATGAACATACTTTCTCATCTGTTTGAAATATATAGGAATCCTTTTGAAAACTAGATAGGACTTTTTTCAGCTTTCTGATCTGGGAATGTCTTTCTCAAGGACCTAGGAGTCATCCCTTTAAAATGTAAACGTCAAGGAAGATAACACCCCTACCCCCCAGGGTCTGTGCGAGGGAAGGAACCTACCTTCCACACACCTGTTCCAACTTCCCAAACTACTTCCTGTCATAGAGATCTGAGAAGTTTCTTTTTCCTCTGGATAAAGCCAATTAGTCAACACAGATGGTCACCCCAACTATCAGGTGAAGTGAGGATGAACAGATGCTGCTGGCAAGTCCTCTGACTTAAGGGCTAGTTACTATTTATCTCAAGAACATGTATGTAATGGGTTGTGTCTGCGTGGCTATGTAAGGGGCGGGGTCAGTTGCTTTTGTGTTTTTGCAATCTCTCAGCAGATTGCCTGCCATGTGCATCACATTTGGATTAATGCTTATTCAGCAACAAAGGTGTTTTCTTTCTTCACTACCTCTGTGGAGGGGTTTTCTGTGTTGGAAGAAGATTTTGTCTTTCAATTATATTTCCCCAACCCCATACTGTTATAGTGATAATTGTTAAGTATTTTACCTATTCGTCCTACATTCCTATGCCTCCATAATCCGTCACTACTTCTCTTCCTCCCCTTCTCCCTTCCTTCCTCTCCCCTCCCTCCCTGGCTATTATTTCATTTTTTCTTGTTTGTTTTTTCTTTTTTTCTTTTTTCCAAATTGGTATGAAAGCCTATTCTTCTCCCATTTAATTATTCTGTATAGATGGGATAGTACCTTTATGAGAGGATATGGGTCACAGATGTTTTTTTAAAAAGTGGCAAGATGGACCCAAACAATTAAAACATTGGCTTAATCCAAAGGGTGTTTTTTTTTCCAGGGAGGAAGTTTTGGGCCCCCGGATGTTTAACCTTGAGAATTCAGAACAAGGGATGTTTCCTGACATCACAAAAGAAGGTGTTTATTTGAGGAAACTGGTAAATGTAAAAAGCAGGAACTTTTAACTCAGAGAGGTATTGGGTTGGAAATTGTAAAATGCCCTTAGTGTGGTATAGTGTATAGTACAGTATGAAGGTATACTATTATATTATAATATAGTAGATTACATTATATTATAATCAGTCCTATACATGTGTGTGTATTCATCCATCCATCTATTGGTCTATCTATCCGTCTATCATCTGTCTATCAGAAACCATTTTATTTGTCCTTTTCGGGATGGAAAAAACATTCATTTGAGTATTGTGAAAAAATCCATGTTCTAGCAAAGAGGGGAAATAAAATTATTACCATTGTTCATTTCTAAGACATCGTTCTTTGGTTATAAATCTACCCAAAGAGCATATTAGCAAAACAGTCTATTTGAAAGTACGCATTAAACAAAAACACAGGACCTGTATAATGATTTAAGCGGGTGATATTATGATTCTGTTTCTACTGATACAAGGTAGGAATTGATGAACTAATGTGGCTCCCTAAATCTTTGGTGGGGGGAGGTTCCTGGGAGAAACTACTTAGCTTAGTCTAAAAATCTGCACATCATTTATGTCTGTGAGCTTTTAATAAGCTATAGCAGCAGTGTTCCTGATTGAATACTCTCCCTTGTCAGTATCAATAAATACTTAACCTTTTGAAGCTAAAATGTGCACCTGAAGTAAACAATGAAATATTTCTAATGCTCTCAGAAGGTTTAGACCCTGACACTGTTTGCACAATACCATGACTTAATTTCTGAGCGTTACCTTTGTCACCCCTGATATTTTGACCCTGTCCTTGCCGGAGAGCCGTGAAGCAACTGCGGGCTTACAAATAAATACAATTAAAGTCTCACATTTTGCATAAGGACAGATGGAACCCCACGTTGGACAGCCCTATTTGGTACTATCTTCGATCTACTGAAGATTCTATTTTTACCACCAGTTCAAAGCTATCCAGTGTTACTTTTCTTAATTAAGCGGGGCTGCTCTCACAATTCAAAAAGCTTCATTTTTTTTTCCTGCTTAAATTAAACTCCCTGTGCAATGCAGTGACCAAAACAAATAATCTATGACCTACAAACAAGACACTTGCATTCCCTGAAGAATTACGTTCTTGTTTCTCTGGGTTATACATCTTTGAACCTCTCTTTGCTATAACGACCTTCTGGTGCTCATTAGCATGCTGATTACCATTAACACAGCTATAATGCAGCAATTTTCTTGGTGTATGTCGAGGAGAAATGCTCATCTGAATGCAGTCAGGGGACAAAATTAACTGCATAAATCTACAGCGCAAACTGGATCTGGTCCAACTTTGCACGTGTCTTCTTTTCTCTGCTGGCTGTGACGTCACCAACCAGATTCCCACTGATGGCTTAATAAGTATCTCAGGGTTTCATATTTCATTTCCTTTCATCTCTGGATATTACATTTCAACTTAATTTCAAGAGTGCCTGACCACCTTATTACCATGTCTCATAATATATATTTACCTTAATCTTTTAGCTATGTCCCTTAATGGCTCTTTTATGAGAGTCATATCTACTTTACTTTTTATATCTTTTTTTCACATCCATATCTTGTTAAAAATATTGGCTAATAGAGTAGGACTTCAGTACACAAGCACATTGATATATTGATGGAACTCAGAACAAGACTGAGATATGTAAGCAATTTGTATTTTAGGAGGGAAGCGTAAATATTACTCTTTCGCGAGGTAGAATTGTCTGAACAGTTATGAAAAGTAGTGAAGTTTTAATGGAGAGAACAAAAGAGGTGCAAGATCTGGGGTTTTTCCTTGCCACTGTCAGACATTCAGTGGTTCGTTAGCAACACTGGTCATTGAGCATTGCTAGCTCTCCGCTTGCGGGTTACGAAGCTGACCGGAAAACTCACGTGACCCTCTGAAATTCTTTTCTGGATTGTTCTTTGAGGGTGATATTTTAAGCATTATAGCCATTGAACAAATGGCATGAAGAAGATTATGAAATTTGGTTTCCTTAATGGTTCTGTAACTGGAAAGGTAAGAAATGTGTCAGACTCAACATCATGATTAAAATAAAATAAGGTTTGATGTGATTACAAAACAAACCAGTGTGAGTAATCACTCTAAACAGGGGAGAGGAAGTTAGGCATTTTATAATCAAGAACGGGCTAAAATTCAAAATAATGTTCTTTAAACACAAGATGCTGTGGCAATTTTTATTTTTAAAACGTGAAATAAATTCTACTACGTGCTTTTTGGAAGCTTAAGAAAGCAGACTGAGAGCCATTCATTTGCTGCCTCGGGGTGATTAAACTCATGATGAGTAGCCTCCTGCTAGTTTCCTAGCACTTCCCAGCACGGAGGGAAGCAATGAAAGGGTGGGGCCAGGAGAAATAAACTAGCACCCCACTTCTCAGAGTACACTCCGATCCACTCTTTATGAGCAATATGAACAAAGTGCTGTGAATGCTCACAGAAGGGGAGATTAATTCTGACTCTTCCCTGTGGGAGCAGAGTTGAGGGACGTGACAGAGAGAATGTGGGGCAGTGTCGAGGGAAAAGGAAATATTTGAACTGAGTTTTGAAGATGGGGTAGAATTTCATTAGATAAAAATGGGGGGGGGGAGAACAGAGCCCTCTCTTCTCATTGTGACTATTACAATCATAGCAGTAGAATTGCTGAATGTCCAAGTTGGAAAGGACTTTAGTGATCCGTTCTCTCCTGTTCACCCTTAATTTACAGGTGATGAGAAGCACTACTTCTCCCCGTTTGTGAGATAAGAGGATATAGGTCAGTAAGTTTGTAAATAATATCACTAATACAAAGAATGATAAGAAACTTTCTACTATTCCCAGTTTGCATTTTATATGCAAATAAAAAACTATAAAATGATGAAGCAAAAAATAAACTTCTATTTGTCATTACTCTCTCATAAAATTCTTGAAGTTATTATGTAAGAGCATTTACTTTCCAAAAGGTGCATGAGTGCAATTCAAGTTCTAATTCTCCATCCCTCATGCATTTAGACTCTCAAGGCATGGTTTCTTTAATAATAACAGGAACCTCAAGAGCTAAATGTAGCTTCCCAGCATTCCTGACTGATTCCCAAGGAGAAACTCATCTTCTTCAGCAAAATAGCTCAACAAATTCCCACGGTTTTGGGTACCCAATCCAGAACACTAGGTAAATTCCCTGCAACCAAGAGAGTGGTACAGATTTGCTGAGTGGCAGTGGAAATGGTTTGCCCCAAACTAAAACTCTGTGAATGGTTCTATGTCTGGATTTGTGACATTTTAAATGCATATCTTTCTACCTATAATCACTCAATTATTCAGTCATTCATTCAACATCCAACATCCATCTGTTGGATTTCTGTCTACTCTATTCCAGTCACTCTGCTGAATGCTGGAGTCATAAGAACATACCACGAACAGTCCGTATTGAGAGGCAGTATAGTATTATAGAAAGACATAAGTCAGGATTGAAATGCTGGTTCTGATATTCAACAGCATGTTAGTCTGCCTTGTCTGCCATAACAAAAGCCACAGATGGGGTGCCTTAAACAACAGAAATTTACTTCCTCACGGTTCTGGAGGTGGGAAGTTTGGGATCAGAGACTGTAGTGCTGGTGTGGTCGGGTTTTGGTGAGCAGACGGCTGCCTTCTTACTGTGATCGCACATGGAGGAGAGAGAGCAAACTCTCTGGCGTCTCTTCTTACAATGGCACTAATCTCATCAGGAGGACCGCACCCTCACGACCTCATCTAAACCAAATTACCTCTCAAAGGCTCCATCTTCAAATACCATCACACTGGGGGTTAGGGCTTCAAAATACGGATTTGGATGTTGGGGGAGGAAATGCGGTCCATAGCAAGCAGCTGTGCTACTTTGATAAAATTCTGTAACCTTTCTGAGAGTCTACTTGCTCCATTATATAGTAAAGAAAATACTGCATGCGTTTTAGATTATTTGATAATAACAGAAGGTAGTATAAGTAAAAGCACCTATTACAGATGGTGCCTGATGAACAGTAGGGACCGAGTAAGTATTAGCATCATTTCTCTTTTCTCCCTGCTCCTGTCCTGCTAAAAGCTCCCAAAAGTAGGAGTAGATTAAAAAAATGGGGCAAAGAGAAATAAAATGGCAAGACACTATCACAATGCTCTCTGACTCATTCCATCTTAGCAATACGAAAAAAAAGTGCTGTAGATGCTCGTGGAAGGGAGAAATAATTCTCTTTCTGCTCTCTGGAAATAGTGAGGGACACGAGAGAGAGCTGAGAAGTACGTAGTGTCCAGGAGAGAGGAGAAATCTGGATTAGGTTTTGGATGGAGTAGAATCACCCTAGGGTAAAGAAGGTGGGAAAGACCTTCCAGCCTACGTTAAGACACAGGGCACGACCCAGCTCGGCGGCAGGGGCAGGGAAGGGGTGAGGGTTGGCGGGACAGGACCCAAGCGTCTAAGGAATTGCCGCACACTGGGAGGTGGCTTGCTCTTTTCCTTCAAAAGATCCTCTATCGTTTCATCTTCTTGTCTTCATAGTGTATCATCTACAGGGAGGGAAGACCTCCCCCATATATCACCAAGTACAAATTGGGAAGGTTCACAAATAAGGACCAAGGTAATAGAGTCCCTTACATTAACACTCGGGGTATCAGATTTTTCTTCTTAAAATAAAATAAAATAGAACCCTTCCTCCTTTTCTTAAATTATAATGGGAGTGTTTTTCGCTTTAAAAACTACAAACTACAGATAAACAAAGAAGAACAAAATAAGCCAGGTTCTTTCCTACTACCTAAAGATGGTTAATGTTTAAATTCTAGGAGACAATATACTCTTTAACGTTTGTTTTAGTCAGATAGTATTTTTCTTTCCTAGGTAGCTTTTAATCTGTTTTTATCAGGTTTTATTGGAAATAAAGTGTTTCTCCAATATAATTGTAATGGTTACTTAGCATGTAAGGTTGAGCTATAATTTGAACCAATTTCATATTCTTGTTCACTTAGCTTGCTTTTTAAGAAAAAATTCTGTGACATAGTCTTAGAGTTTTGAGTTTTGCATAAGTTAATATTTTTTAAGATGAAGTTCTAGAAGTGGAATATTTCAACTTACAGGTGTATACATTTTAAAGGCAGTTGATAAGTGCTACAAATTGCTAACCTCAAAGGATGTACCAATATAAAATTTTACCAAACTATTATGAGATTATCTGTGTCCCTATATTTTTGCTAACACTGGACACTAGTATTTATTAATTGCCTACTTGACATCTTTTTTTTTTAATGAATAAGGTTTAATAGGGAAGGATTACTGGAAATAGGGTGAAACAGGTAAAGGGAATGAAGAATACACTTACCATGATGAGCACTGACTAATGTACATAATTGCTGAATCACTAATTGTACACCTGAAATTAATATAACACTGTACGTTAACTATATTGGAATTAAAATTTAAAACTTAATAAAAAATTAAAAAAAATGAGAATGTAAAAATAGGGAGGGATTACTTGAGCTTTAGAAAAGGGAGAACTGAGGGAATGGAAGTCAAGAGAGAAAGGTTTTGAGCGTCCAAGGATGCATCTTGCCTAGTTTGTGTTTTTGCCTGGGGTTAACCTTGAATTGCAAGATGTGTGTTCTGCATTTAATCCAAGAGGTCATGATATACTTATTTAGAGTTCTCAAAAAACAAAACAAAACAAAACCCTCCAAACTTTGGAAACTTTCTCCATTGCTCTATTTCTCTGCAAATATACCCATTCTTTCTCATCACGGTTGCTCTTCTATTGAAGCAATTAAGGGCAAGGACCAGTGCTCAGGCCTTGGCCTCTCTCCCTACAAGGGGTGTCCACACGCTCTGCAAAGACCACCGTGAATGGGGCCATGGAGACGCCTCCTCTGCAGGCAGAGTTGCCCGCTGGAGTTTGAGATGTAAATTTTTTATTTGTCTGATGACACAAAGAAACTGGAATTTTCCCGAGGTAGATTATGGATGACGTGATCATGAAAATAAAACCAACAAAAGGGTACATTTTTTAAAAAAAAACAATGTTTTCAGGAAGTGGCACACAACTCACACATAGTTTACTAAATCACAAACCTGGAGCTGAGCTGGCTGCAGCGTGCTTAAGAGGACTGTGTATGGCCTCGTGCAACGTGGGGAAGGGACTGGTTACGGGGTAGTGTAAGGTAGTTAGAGGACTGGTTGGAGACAGAGACCTGAGTTAAAATTCACTTCCATCGCCCACCAGCTGTGGAACTTGGGCGGCTGGCTTCCTCTTCCTAGATCTCAGGATCTTATCTATAATGTAGGACTAATAAAAGCCTCTGTCAAGGATGTGGGGGGTCAAATGACATACCTGTATAGTACTTAGCAAACGTCTAGCTCATGAGAAGTGGTGCATGAGTTGTGGAGAGACTGAGAGTCTGACAGCCTAATGCACGTGTTAACGCTGTGTGAAGTCAAGAGGCTACATTCTATTAACTCTTCCTTTATAGTTTAAAAACGTCCACAAACAATAAAAACAAGAGAAGGAAGGGTGCCTGGATGGCTCAGTCGGTTGGGCGTCTGCCTTCGGCTTGGGTCATGATCCCGGGGTCCTGGGATCGGGCCCCACTTCAGGCTCCTCGCTCGGTGGGGAGCCTGCTTCTCCCTCTGCCTGCCATTGCCTCTGCTGGTGCTCTCTCTCTCTCTCTCATTCTCTGTCAAATAAATAAATAAATAAATAATCTTAAAAAAAGAGAGAGAAGGAGTAGATGCACACAAAATTGTTAAGTCCTCAGACTGAAACAAGATACAATGTAGGTCATTGTCCTGCTCAGTTTACTGAGATTTTTTTTTTTCTTTCCCATTGCAACCAGAAAATTGATCTTGCCTGGGGCAGAACATACAAGCAATATATATGTTTTTTGTTTTTCAAAGGACAGGTCTCAGTTCCTATAGGCTCCTTGGATTGAGGTGAAAGATAGCTGATTTCTTTTTCCAGGGAGCAGGTAAAGTGATATCAACCAAACAAATTTACAAATAGGCTTTATCTATTGGTATCTTGGGAAAGTGAGAATTCTGGCCAAATGACAAATCAGATCCCAGAAAATGAATGCCAGACAAAAAGACTGTTTAACAGGAGACTGGAGACAACTGATGAGCAATTCAATGATATTTATCTCTGGATTAATGAATCAAGGTTATTGATGGTGTTATAAATGGCTGGACACCAAAGTGTCTTGTTTATCCTTTTTATTCTCCACCAGTGCCTAGCAGACTTCATACATATAGATGCTCAAGAGCTACTCATTTCTAATTAATCCAAATGCATTAGATTTCATTTTATTACCGTGACTTTAATGCAATACGCTAATACTTCAGTATAGAAAGAGTGGAATATTATGTACGTACCAACCAGTTTAATGTTTAATTCCAGGAACAGGTAGTTGCTTTCATCAAGAATCTGTTCTCCAAAGAGCATGAGCTAACCTTCTATCAGATGGGCCACACTCTGTAGAAAAACTACCCATATTCCAACTGATGCTTGAGATGATGTTAATGAACATGGTGAACGTCAAGAATGGGTTGCTATTAATGAAATTAATGGCTTATTGTTTACTATGTTCAATGTCAGAAATGGGCTTTCACTGTGAAGTTTGCAAAACATGTGAAATGGCTAAAATATTTACAGGCTATTGCTCCCTGGCTTTGTTCCTCTGGCATGAACATGGATTAAGAACCCAGCAATGTCTGTAGCCAAGACCTTTTGGCTCAGGCCATGATTCACCAAATGCGCCTGAGCTCAGGTGCTGGTTCCGGGCTGTTGCTCACCTGATCCCACCCAGAAGGGTGACGGACACCTGCTGCAAGAACACAGTCACACCTCGTGATTGCCTGAAGGCACACCGGGGTCACAGAACAGACTGTATGGAGTATACTGAGGCTTACTTGCTAAGGAATGCTTCTTTAACAAGTGTCTGCATGTGCAGAAGAACTGGGCTTGGAGTAGTTTTCCTCAATAAAGTTGTGTGTGTGGGAGTGGCAATGGAATCCTCAACCACGTCAGATTTCTTTGGGGGCTACCGTTGCCTACCAAAAGCCTCTAAGAGCGACGCATGACCATATTGCGTTTAGTAAAATTCACAGTGTTCTTGCTTGCTCTGTATGGTGGTCTTCTATGACTTCCTCTGATTTTTAGAGCAGATTTTACATTTCAGGAATGTTTAGAGCAGATTATAGATATCATTCT
Organism: Eumetopias jubatus; assembly: GCF_037043125.1. Lineage (NCBI taxonomy): Eukaryota > Metazoa > Chordata > Mammalia > Carnivora > Otariidae > Eumetopias > Eumetopias jubatus. Next base: position 165,776,257 of record NW_028274809.1, on the reverse strand, counting down.
ACCATCCCCAATCAACGTTGCTATTATATTTAATTTTTTACTTTCCTCTGAGTACCCTGGGCCCGGCAACATTTCCTTATAATGGATGTGGACTATATTGCCTTCGATTTTCCCCAAAGGAAATGTTGGGAGAGGGGGAGAAATGGCTTCCTCTCTATGTACAAAGACTATGGTGCACAGATAGAACCTGCTACACGGACAAAAATCGGAGGAGGGCTAAGGAAGGGGCAGAGAAATGAGCATCGTATTGCTCATGGCAGGGTCTGGAGGGGATAAGATGTAAACTTTTCTCTAATACTAATAATTTTTTTATGGAGATGAGGTACTGGGGGCTGAACACGTGTAAGGCAATGTGATAAACCTTCAGCACAGATTCTGATAGAGTTATTTAAAATCTCTATGAGGTAGTTATTACTATCATCCTCGTTTGACAGAAGAGAAGGCAGTGAGATGTTAAGCAACCTGTCTCATAAGTCTGAGGGCGACAGAAATTACCCCCAGGTCTGTCACATTCTAAAATGCGTAGCTCTGCTACATAGCTGACCAAGAACACTCCTTCAGGCTCTCCAGACTTTTCTTTGTTATATGCATTCAAGAATAGAGGTTTCTACTCACTTTGAGACAGTTCTATGCACTTTTACACGTACATTTTAATTTATTTTATATTCTTTCAGTAACTTAATTACTGAACCCTATACTTGCTTCCACTGATATTTGCAAAGTTTCTGTGACCTAAGAAAGGAAAGGAAGCAAGTTTTCCATTTTTTTGTGGGGGAAGCAGGGGACTCTCATTATAACACCTTAGCACAATTTTGAATATTTTAGATGAGCTCCTACTTGCTGAAATGTTAAGAGCAGATAGTGTAGATCATTTTACTATCTCTAAAATGCATGAAAGTATTTCCTTTTCTTCCTTTTTTTAAAGGAAAATGGGGAAAAATAAAGGAAAATGGAAAGTTCATGCTTATGATAGAAATACAGTTATCATCTGCTTTTCGAAACTTCCCAGAGCACAACTTTGCTTTTTGAAAAACCTTCATTAGTACCTGTTTTCCCTAATCATGAGAAATCCAAAGAGGATTTTCACTTTTACAAAAAAAGACAAAAGGGGAGAAAAAGACATTCAGTGTTTGTTTTTCAGTGAGCTGTTGTAGAGGTGCTGGACGCCCCAAACACCAAGGAGCTTCCCCCAGCATGTCAGCCTCAAGCCACCAGACCTGTGAACTGTGTCTGTGAGCATCTGCGCTTTCTCTCAATTTATTGTGTGCGTCCACTATCAAGATGTGTCCTAAGGTATCAGGAAAGCCTAAGAGAGGTTATTTATTTTGGGGGCCTGGAGATGCTCCAAAACTTTTCCATATCGTGGCCATTGCTTCTTTGCTTTACGACACCTTGGCTTACCAAAGGTTTCATAGGAACGGTCTGCTTTCAGAGAGTGGGGGAAACCTGTATTAGAAAACACAGACAAGTATAAAGAAAAAGAAGCAATAATAATACTATCACTCAGATAATGCCATTCTTAAATTTCTGGAATATATATCTTTTAGATTGTTTCCCCTAATACATATATGTAGCAAAATAGAATCACATTATACAACCTGTCTCTTATTAGCATTTTATAAACATCTTTCCATGTCACTAAATATCAATATGTGAAATATATAGTCTTCATTTAAGAATTACAGTTGGTTTCAACATTGTATCCCTCCCTCCCTCCACAGGAACTCTTAAAATTTTTTCTTTTTAACTCTAACTGTACTGGGAGGATATGTATGACATTGTTAACCCAAGGGAGAATAAAAGTTGTTTATCAAAAGCATCTGTATTGGGCGCCTGGGTGGCTCAGTTGGTTAAGTGACTGTCTTCGGCTCAGGTCATGATCCCGGAGTCCTGGGATCGAGTCCCGCATCGGGCTCCCTGCTCAGCGGGGAGTCTGCTTCTCCCTCTGACCCTCCCCCCTCTCATGTGCTCTCTCTCTTTCTCTCTCTCTCATTCTCTCTCTCAAATAAATAAATAAAATCTTTAAAAAAAAAAAGCATCTGTATTATTCTCCCCCTGTTTTGACAGGAACCATAGTATTTTCAACAAAAATATTGACACAACTTAAAAATCAACTTCTCCTTGATCATCTTAGACAGCATAACCGAAGCCATTTGAAGATGCTGTTGTGTAAATTTTGTTACATTTTGTTCTGGGAATGGGGTCAATATGGTTGTAGATCGAAGTCTGGGCACTTTGGCAACAGTGAAATCAATGCTGTTCTGCATTTCCTTTATCAATATACTCTGAAGGATCACGCTTACACCCGACTCTGCATTCATACTGGTAAACATTTCTCCAAAAAGTGGATATTAACTCTTTGATATCTGATAGAAGTAACCAGCAGCACATTCCTCCTTCAAAATGAGAGAATTATAAACTATCAACAAAAAATTTTTATTTTACTTCTTAGATATCTATGATATTCTACCTTCTTCCTTCTCTTTGTGAACCTGATGGTTATGATTGTTAATCTTAAGAAATCAATTTGCAAATATATTACACTACAGTCTTTTAAATTACACTACTGATGATACTCAAATAAGACAAGTAATTTACAAGGAAAAAAAAACCCAGAAACTAACCCCAAATCAAACAGGAATACCAAAAAGAATTCAAGGTTTTTATCCACCAGCTTAAGAGGAAGGCGATGGCACTTAGTTGATCTTGCTTTTTGCTTGTGTTCAGTCTCTCAGGCCCTCCTCAATTTTCTGAACCAAGAGCCACTAGAGGGAAATAGGAAGTTGAAACATATTAATATGTCAAAGTGTGGCAGGGTGAGTCTCAGCATTCCCATGTGGGTGTGTTTTGATTTCATGTCAATTTGCTTATTTTCTCTCTTACCTGGAGTTTCAGAGGCTAAACCTGAAAGTGCAGAGCAGATCCTGACTGAAATGCTAAATTACTCCTTCAGCAGCTAGGTTTTAACAGAGTCTAGCACTCCAGCCTTTAAAGTAGCCATGGTGGAGGACAGTTTCTTTGTTTATCTGTTTGTTTTTAATTCTCAAACTATCACAGACTGATATGTTGGTAAAATACAAAATCATGTTCTTGGTCGTCATGGCATATGTCAAATTGGTATAAAAGTTTTTACACCTTGGGGTGGCGGGGTGGCTCAGTCAGTTAAACAGTCAGTCTCTTGGTTTTGGCTCAGGTCCTGATCTCATGGGTTGTGGGATCGAGACCCATGTCCGGGCTCCCTGCTCGGTAGGGAATCTGCTTCAAGATTCTCTCCTTCTCTCCCTCCCCCTGCTTGTGCTTCTGTGCGTGAGCACTCTCAAACAAACAAACAAACAAACAAATAAATAAATCCTAAAAAACTTTTACCCTTATTCTCAATTTCTGTACCTGTAACAAACAGAGCAGCACTGGTCTAGTGGACTAAACATTAGTGTGAAAGTTTAGAGGCTAGTACTAATTTCTCCTTGGAGGCCAAAAAGCTCAAATGGTCCAGTTAGATTATCTAAATTTTCCAGGACTTTGTTTTTTTCAAGCTTTAAGTTTTTCAGGGTTGTTTTAGGATTATATGAGATGTTAGTTGCTAATTTTTTTTCTTAGTTTCAGATGCTAAATGGTTTTGATTAAAAATGTTTCAAGCTCTGTATATAACCTGATGGGAGAATTTATTACCAGCTCATTTGATAACTGGAGGCAAATGCAGCATATCTGTTTTCAACAATACCTGTGGAAGTTCATTTCTTAACTGAGCTGCCGAGAAGAAAAATTAATAATAGGTGACATAAAACTAAGAATACACACATACACACACACAACACCCATACACGCACAAGTAATACAGCCATCATAAATGTGTATGACCTTGGAGAAGATTGCACTAAGAAACCTGAATGGACATGAGATTGAGTTTGTTTTCTTTTCAGTTCTTGTAGGGTTTTTTCAAAGGAAGGGGAATTTTCTCACACAGGAGAAGGCTTGAGGATCCCAATTATGCATAACTGTTGGTTTTCCTTATTCTGAGGCAAGGACCATTGGAAAAGATAGGTATGGCTTAGATGAAATGGGTTTAGTAGAGCTTGCAGTGGGCAATGTTTCATTAAAATTGGGGAAAATTCTCAAGCATCCAAAAACCTTTTTAATCCACTTCTAAGACAAGATCATAAATCCGTGAAGCATTTCTAAATATGCTACTCCTGGGGTGTTAGACTTCTGTGTACCATCACATTTCCTCTTCCCAGTATTCATGGCACCCTATAAACAGGCATGAAGTTTGCCTTTGCTGAGTCAGAAGAAAAAAAGGTGAGCAGACCCCATCCAAAGGCATCCGCAGCCAAACAGATGTGGTAAGAATGATGTTTCTGATGTTACAGGCACCTGGCTACCGCCTCCCAGATTCAGGAAAACTGTACCCAGAGAGTTCCTCTGGAAATGAGTCAAGTGATCCACGATGGGAGAAGCTGATTTACTCATCTAAATTTAGGCGGGAGGCGATGAAACTACCCCACTCATCAAGGTTTATGCAGGCCATTATAATATTTCCACATTATCTCTCCCTTTATTAATTCATCCAGCAGTCTATTTGCTTTTTTGGCCCAACGTAGCCCATTGAGCAGACATCTTAATTGAGCCGTTCATAATGACGCCTAGATCTTTTTCGCAAAAGGTGCCAGCTAATTCAGAACCCATCAGACCCATTAGTGTGTGGGAACTTTAAACGGTCTTTTTCAATATGCATTAGTTTGCAATGAACTACTTGGGAGAGCATTGGCTGTGCATAAACCAATCAATTTCTTTTTTACTTTCTTTGGGAATACCACAGAATGATCCAGTATTTCAGCGAGCCTTAAAAGTAATGTTGTGATCTCACAGTTAAACCAATTGGCCACATTTCAATTCCTCTTTCTTTCAGGACTTCCATTTTCAAATTTGTTTGACTGTGAAAACTAAGGTTTTTATTTCAAGCCAAAGTTATATTTGAAGTCTTTTTCCTTTTGTTTTAAATATATCTACCTGAAAAAAAGCCTCAGGAGGTTTCTATCAATCTCCAAAGAATGAAGGAAATCAGATGAAATCCCATGTAGAGGGATTTTTCCATTTTTCCATTTTCGTATTCAATGAGCATAACGGATTCCATGATGGAAACCACACCAAATCTGCAAATTTGAATCTAGCAAAGCTGTCTTTTTGTTTATAGTCTATAATTTGAAATTTATTGAAATGAATTGGAATTGCTTAGAAAAAAAATTTTTTTTTGTAATTCTCCATCAGTAATCTTGAGAATTTAAGATGGAAGCAATCTTTAGGGTCCATCCTACCAACAAATACAATTAAGTTTTTCTAAGGATATGGACATCTAAAATATTATAGAAGAGGGAAAATTATGTTCTGTTCTATGATGATTCTTTTTGCTTTAACCTGTACCCCTACTAATATGAAGTGAAAATCAATAATAATATTTGATTCCCTGGAATGTGGAATATTTATATTAATTTTAAGTTGAACCTACTAACTGAGCCTATTATTTCAACATTGAAATTTGAGAATACTTCAAAGCCACATAGAGAGTAATTCAAGATTTTTCAAAATCATAATGGAGATACATTTTTACTCTATGTGAAGAAATGGAATTTGGCTGTGGCTCTGTTGACCATCACCCTTCTCACCTGCCCACCCCTATGTCTCAATGCTAGCTAGGTTTGGGGCTTTGCCTCATTTTCACAAAATTATATATAATAAAGAAACTAAACACTGACCATGTGTGCTGTTGAATTAGTTAATTCTGAGTGACCTAGGGCTCAATAAAATATGAATAGTGGTAGTAGCAATAATATACATCATTATCCGTAACAATATAAAACAGCAAACATACTTGTATTTTGAGAGTAACTTTTCCAGGTGATAGATCAAGGTCAATAGAAATCATCTGATTCTTCATCAAAAATAATTTAGACTTGAAAGTGACAAAGAAAGACACTAATATTATATGTGCCAATGACATATAATACCAGAAGTCCAAATGTATTTCTCACCAAAATCAGATACCCCTCTGTAATCACCAGGGAATTGTGATTGCTGAGGTTGATCAAGTGAGCTGTTGCTTATTGGCAAAAATTTCTCTTGCAAGATAGAGGCCAGACATCATGCTCAATTGGTTGTTTAAGAAATGATTTTGGTGATAATGATATCAGTTTTACATGTTGTCACCATTTTTAAAGTCAACTTTGGCAAGCAGTTTGTCTACTCACATCTTTCTGATGTTATCAGTTACTTCCAGATCCCTGGACCCCCTCAAACTCCCTGGATAATGATTGGTACTCACTGGCACCCCGTGTCATTGCAAAAGAACTAGCAACAAAGACAAAGATGTACAATGACCTTTCAGTGATTCAATTATTTAAGTAAATATCTATGCTGTAATTTATATATTGATGCATTGAGAATTCACAACATTATACGTAAAAAGGAAATATATTTTTCAGTGATATTTCTTGATATTTTTAAAATTGATACAATTTCACCCAACTTAAAATTGTGGTGTTAAAAGAGTAGATAGAGAAGTTTTTTTTTCTGCTTTCTTTTCTTTGTATTGAATTTGTGGGAGATATTGGATATTAACTGATCCAACTGCAATAATCATTTTATAATATACATTGATCAAACTATCATGCTGTAAGCCTTAATATATACAGCGATGTATGTCAATTATTTCTCACTAAAACTGGGGGGGAAATTTCTTCTTTTTCTTCTTCTTTTTTTTTAAATTCCTTCTGATCACTTAGAAATCAATAATGACCTCATACCTCTTTTGAGCGTCTGACAGAGCAGCATGTTTTCTGGAAAAGGAGCAGTTATAGGGAATTTAATACTCAGATGATGAATGGGGGAAAACTGAAAAACTGCTTGTTGTAATTACTTAGCAGCACAAGAGATGCTGGATAATCAGAGCAGTGGAAAGAGTAGCCATTACAGCAGACGCTGTGTAAAGAAGGGAAGCTACTTTCCTAAAGGAGTTTCAGAGTTTGGGTTGTAAAAACCAACAGAAACAGCCAACAAAAGAACTAAGACCATTAATGCATAGTGTGGAAAGGCCTCTAGCCGTACAGGAACGCAAACAGTAGCATCATATTTGCAAAAGGACATCAGCTCTTTGAAATGTGTGTGTATTCTCCTAGAGGTGGTCTTCTTTTTTGAATCATAAAAAGATGGGCCCCAAGCCCAAAGCAACACATAGCCATGGTTTTGAATTGAGTCTGGGATTGATACTTTACCATCGTCTTTGGAAATCAACATGCCTGATGACTGAGTGCATAGAAATAATCACAAGAAATCTTTCAGTCTTGATCTTTGCTGATATTCAACCAACTTGATTCCTTTTACTATGTTATATAGAGTAACATAAGAGCATTGAGTTGACTTAAAGTGCCCCCCAGACAGAACAAGATCATCATGACAAATTATTTATTGGAAAAAAGTGCCTGAAAGAGGAGGTGTATCTTAGACTTGGGGCCCCAGAGGTGATAAGCAGGTGGTTTATGAGACTGTGACATTTTTGTCATTTTATAAATACTCAAATAAAAATGTCTCAGGAATGTTAAAAAAAAATAGAACCTAAGAATCCTTCATTTCATTCATGACCACACATAGATATTCAGCTCTTCTATGACAAACTAGAAATATAGACCCTTTTTTGTTTCATGTTCTTGGCAGTCAAGTCATTGGGGGCCAAAAATTATTTTTTAACATTTTGTTAATGACTTGCAAAAATATGGGTTATTAATAAATTTTTATTGGGAAAAAAAGGCATCAAAATGGAGAAACAGTCATGCCATAGAAAATGTCCGATGTCTGTGTGGGGTTAGGGACCTTCAGTCCAATGATCTTAATCATTATGTTTGGAATATCTGAGTAGTCCCTGGAGTATGCTATCATTCACCCAGCTCAGCACAAATGTCTATGGAACAAACCACACCAACATGTATTTCATATACAGAGCAAAAATAAAGTAGCTGGCATAAGCCAGTAAAATCCAAATTATGGAAAGGAAAAATGGGGAATGAGGAGAGTAAATATGATGTAGTGTCAAAGTACAAAAGATCAAAAAGTAAAGGAATGTCATAAGGAAAAAAATATCTTCAAATTGGAAAACGCATATTTTAATCTCTACAGTACAGTTAGGATGTCCTTATAGGGAAAGAAGGCAAAACTGATTGGTGTAATGGGAGTAATATTTCAATACTGTCCTGTGTGTGAGTGTGTGTGTGTATGTGTATGTATGCACACATTTATCTAAATATTTTTAATCAACTTGATTGAGGTATAATTTACATATAAGAAAATGCACGTATGTTACATACAGAGTTCAATGAGTTTTGAAAATACCAGACGCCTATGTCATTCCCACACAATCTAGATACAGAACATTTCTTTTTACCTTAGGACTCGTTCCCTCATTGCAGGCAACATATGGAGCAAACTGCTTTGAGAAAAGGAGAAAGAAAGCATTAGCTCTTCAGATAGAGTTTTGTAAGTTTTAACAGAAGCTACTGGTTGAGGAAGGAATTTTAGGCTCAAAATCTTGAGCATTGGAATATGAGAGCCAGAGTTTCGATTAGCCAAACGATAGACTTGGGAAGACTACTAGATGAGCTTTCTGTAAGCTCATTTCACTCTTGTTAAAAATTTCCTTGGGCTATGGAGATGGCAGTGAGTCAGAAAAGCAAAGATTTAGCCTGTTTGGCCCCGTCTCGTGGAATGCTAGGGTTGTGGAAAGAGTGATGTGGTGTGTTTTCAGCACACAGGGTCAGTTTCTCAAATCTCTAGCAGTGCTGAGTGGAGGGAACCCAAATGCTTCTTGTGACTCCAAAAGAGGAAGCAAGTGGTGGAGAGAGGGCCTATGGGCTGGAAGAAGAGGCAAGGTGCACTGGACTCTGATGGGAACTCAGCACTAGCAGTGGGTGCCCAAGCAAGGGTGATATCAGCTGAAAACCATGAGACTCTCTCTTACCTTCTTTCCCTGTAGCCTAGCTATCATAGGAGTTCCCCAGAATGTAAATGGGGCCTGGGGAGAACGGAGTAGGGGAAATCCTGAAATGTCAGAAAACACCAATGGAACGGAGTTTGACGAAAATTAAGTACTCCGTTACCTGGTGGAATAAGCCTCAAAGCAGAGATTAGATTGAGTTTTAGAAATAGAAAGTTATAGTCCCTTTTCCTGCACGTCTATATTCTGAGAAATTTGTGTCTACTACATAAGCAGAATAAATAAATCCAATACCATATTGGAAACTAAAAGTAGTAATGAATGCATATCGCTCAACGGTATTGAGTAACTGCGTCTGTATGGCACTTGAGAGTTGACAAGTGGTTTTATGTACTTAATCTCATTTGGTCCACTCAATAGCCTGCAAGGTAAGCAAGCCACAGACCTTTCCTCTACATGAAAAGAGAGACAGCTATAAAATATCATCCCTGAATATTCGCTGATTCAATTCATCCAAGAAATCAGCGAACTGCCCTTACTTGTCACCTACTTGACATCCCATCTTCCCTGGAGTGCATTTCCAAGAGGCCGTGGGGGATATGGAACAGGGTCATAAAAGCATCATCCAGAGTAAGAATGACGCTGGGTATGACCAAAAAGTGACTGTGATCATAAACAGAAGGGGGTGTGGAGGGAGAACAGTGAGTTCTTGAAAGCTTTTATGTTAGCCTTGCAGAAAGGAAAGAGAGCTCAAGTAGTGGCCTCCTAATCCCTGCTGGTGGTAATTAAGATAGTGTGGAGAAGGAGAAAATGTTGACAGAGGTAATAGCCTTACTTATCTGACTCAGGAGCCTACAGAGGTGTCAGTGGCCCTGACTGGTGGTGAGGAAGAGCCTGGGCAAGATAAGAAAAGAGTTTGGAGAAATGAAACTGGTTTTAGAGACTGATCCTTGCAAACAGGGGGGCATTCTTGAGCCCGGAAGTATAGCTGGATAAGGCCAGATGCAAATGAGCAGGTGATTTCAAAGTCTGCCAGGTGGCTGCTGGATCCACGCAGCATCAACTCAGCTCCTGCCTGGGATGAGGGATTCATGCATGTCGCTCAGGGAGTGGAACCAGAGTTCTCGTTCCTGCTGCAACTGGAGGGAAATGAAGGCAGAAATCCAGTCGGTGGTCTAGACCAAAGGCGAGGAAAGCAGGGAAGGAATAACAGAGATGAGGTTGAGGGCATCAGGACCTCTAAACTGCCACTGTGGGCTGAGACTGGCACTGACCTTCTGACCAGAGCAGGATGGCCGTGGAACTCAAGGGACCTGCAGACGGAGGCCATTGGCAATGTTGGTGGAAGGGTCTAGAGAAGACAGGGATTGAACATGATGGCACCGGTATAGCTCTGATTTGAGCTAGACTACCAAGGAAAGCACAGTCTAACAGGATATACTAGTCATCCATCTGATACGCTGCTGAGACATGAGAGCTAATCACAAAGAAACACTTTGACCCATAAGCTATTCATTAAAAAACAAAAATAATTTTAACCAGCTAATGGGTTTTGAGAGTAATTTGTAATTTTAACAAGAGTTAAGCATAGAAAACTTCTAGATAGCAGGAAATGTACCATTTTCTAAGCTAGACTCAGGAATGACAAAAATAGCAAAATCATTTTTGCTTATTTCTGTCATATATAGAAGAGAGTGATCTGTTTGACTATTCATCTGACTAGCCTGGTCTCATGGAGAACTAGACAGGAGAGTCCCATGATTTTGATTTCTCCCCTAAGACCTTAGATCCTCCAATCAATTTTAATAGGGCACTAAGAGGGGCATCCAGGAGCACCTGATTTTCTCTTTTCCTTCCCTTCCCTTTTTTTCTTCTCCTTCCCTTTTCTTTCTCATTACTTGGAGAGCTTTTATTCTCCGTGTGTGCAGACCAAAAGAAAAAAAAAAAGTATTACTTGGGGGAGGACTGGGAGCAAGCTCTTACACACGTGTAACACCAACAGCAGCTATTAGTCACTATAGAGCTTTAGGAACACCCAAGGCACCAGATGATGGGTCTTTAATTTTGCTTATTCCACTTTTAGAGAATTTTGAAGAGGCTTTTCTTTGTCAATGCCTTTGTTCCCTCCCATGTAGCAAAGATAATAAAGATGATAAGAGAAGAATGAACACCTGTGGAATGTGTACTGTGTGTTAGATACCCTTTGAAGTGGTTTACAAGGATTAACTTATTCTGTTTTTACAGCAAGCCTGGAAGGCAGGCACTGTTATTATCCCCATTTTCCTGGAATCTAGAGAAACATGTTTCCATAGAATTTTAGATTTGAAAGACAAACATGTTAATAAACATGTAGCTCTGTTTTCCAACCAACTCACATGCCACACCAACGGCTCACACGAGTAAGACAGGAGGCCCAGCTCAGTTAAGTCAGTCGCCCATGGGCATATTGCTGTTATATGACAGACCTGGGATAACTGTATGTTATTTCATGTTCATTTCTTTTTCAACTACACCACACCTTTTCTTAACTATAATATAAAAAAGAAAAGTGATACCCTTAAAACATACAAATATATTTTAAAAATGAGGTCTGTTACGACCACCAGGATTAAGTAGTCACCTGTGGAAGCCGCAATATATGCTTGTGTACGTAGGTGTGTGTGTATAGGTATGTACGCATGTTCGTATGTGTGTATGTATATGCCTTTCACAAAACATCGGCAAAGAAAATAAAAGAATATAGAGATCCCAAATCCTTGCAAGCTTGCCAGACTTCCTGATGACCAAGTTTGTGTCAATGGTTTGGAGCCACTTTGATCTCAGCTTCTACAGAAGACCCGAAGAAGGTACCTATTAAAATTTCATAGGTCATAATTAATGATCCCACTCATAAAATTGCTTCTAATAACTCTGGCTCGAGATAGACAGTTTACCTGCAGGGAGAATTTTCTTTGCAGCAACACACGGAAGATCATAAATTGGCCTGGCTCAGTAATTTAGTGGGTCTTGGAGAGCTAAAACCTCCCTCTTTCTAAACCGATGATTTCAAACTAAGTTTGCTGCCACCAGAAATTGAAAGCTTGTCATATACCTGCTTTCTAAACCTACTACCGTGGCCTGAGGTCTTGAAAATTCAAGGATACTTTCGATTTCCATCTCCTGTTGCTGTTTTCCCCCATCCACGCCCTTGTGTGCGTGCTCACGCTTCCACAGCTATGGGGTACACACCTAAGCGTGAGACAAATCGGCTTTTTGGATGCCTCTGCTGCAAGCAGCACAGGGTGAGGAACAAGGAGCAACTGCACCCTTGTTGGACTGAGAGGCCTTCCTTCCACCCACTGTGTCTTCCTCCTGTAGTTCTCCAACTCTTACTTTCCCCCACTTCCACTATCCCACCCCACAAAGCCCCCAACCCTTCCCCAACAACAGTTCCTGAGTTGCCAGTGTACAGTTGAGCCAAGAAAGTCATTTCATCCCCACGCTGGCTTCCTCCCACCTCTCAGAGTGTTCTTTGGTCTCTCCTCTACCATCAGAGAAAATGATATACATGGATAATGTGTTGGTTTGACTATGCTTCTCAAACACCTAGCAACTTTAATGGAATGCATAAAGGGAATTCTATTAGGGACAAAAAAAAGTCACATTTTAAATAAAAAAATAAGGCCCACTGGCCCATTTGACATTTCTGATTATCTGCACCGATTTCCTTCCATTAGGGATTGTTGACTGAACCTAACGTTTTATCTGTAATAGTTTTACAAACTTCATAGATTTTCGATGGCACTGCATTAAAAGTCATTAGTTGGCAAACAAAAAAAAAAAAAAAGAAGGAACTCAATAAATTTTCTTTGAATAATAGACCCACTGACACACCATAACAAAAATGTTGACTTGGTTTCCCAAACCTCATGGAAATAGGCTAAGGGGGAGAGAGGGAAGGATGCTGAGTGTGAGAGTGAAGATATAATTTACACTTGGTTACTAACTTAACCAATGTTGTCAATAGTGTATTTTTTGCTTTGCCTTAGGGCTAGATGGAAATGGTAAAATTATCTCCAATCCAATCAACTGGCACCTGCCATTCATGGTGTGAATAATGTCATGCTTAAAACTTGAAAGGACAACCCATCTTGTGTAGACTTTGAGCCATCACCACTTGGAAATTACATCTCAAGAAACCTGAATCAAATATGACACATCAACCTAAAGTGGGAAAGGGTCAATAGCCCATTAGTGGTTCCCTAGAGAATTTGTGTTATAAGTGACCTTCTGTTTCTGCTGCCACTCTCACCCAACTGCATCAAAGCTGCTTGGGGAAGACACAAACTAATCACTTGCATATACTAAATTTGCTGCAGGCCATTGTGTGATAAATTGTCCAATTTCACTAGGCAAGGTAGCTTGTAAAAAGAAAGAAAATTCGGTCTCACGCTGTATAAAGTCATTGCATGGTCAAGTCTTCAGCTGTAATGCAGGGCTAAACCTATCTATGTTTGCTGGCAACCTCTCCAACTTGCTGGGGATGTGGTTCATGGAAGGTGTGACTGTTATGGTCATTTCTCCATACGATTTAGAAAACAGCTGCCAGATGAGTCTCCCTAGCCAGGAGGACTTGAATTTTTTTTTTTTTAATTGATATGTCATCTCATTGATTTGAAGGTTGCACTTTTATAATTTTATTTTTTAAAGAAACTGAAGCATGGAATATGAACCCTAAGACTAAGGTCAATTTGGAATTCACCATATCACTAGTCCACGTGACAACTTCAGAAACATCTTTCATTACTGGCTTTAAAAATATGAATAGTAATTTGGGTATTGCAAATGATGATATAATAAATTCTACTGCCTGACCTAAGGATTAAGTAGCCAAGGCAAATTCTAGTGGTTTTTCAGCTTACAAAGGCAGACAGTTCAAAAGCATATTTCAGTTTAATTGTGGTTGCTAATTTTGCCCCAGTGTTTCTAGGCAGTACTGTTAGGGATATCAACTTTTTCTGTTGACCAACTCTGAATAGATGGTGAGTGGGTTGTTCAGTGGGATTAGAAAAATGGAATGATCATACCTCTTATCATTCCTGTTTGGTCTTGGCCCTTGTTTGCTGCACTATTCCATCAGATGTTAGTCCCTTTCATTTCTGGAGTATGTCTGCCAGTCTTTGCCAAAGGGTATGCCCTCTACCCCCTCCACTCCAACCAGTGATAGGGCACCTACACAGGTGCTGCCCCAAAAGGGGATGTTAAGTTGATTGGGAAACTGGGTTCAATGCAGTGAAATGGGTCCTTCCTACAGGTTTTCTCAGAGCTTCGATCTACTAACGTGCATTGCAGCTAAGAGGGAGAGAGAGTATGCAGCATTTATCAAAATTCTTTGTCCAAATATTTCTTTTGATCTGGGAGGAGTCTGTGGGAGCAGTGTTTCCATGGAGCATACTTTGCCAAACCTTTAATTGGCTCAGTTTCAAACACATGCTGTCCTGAGAAATATCTGCAATGCCTCGCTCAGTGAACCTACTATAAAAACATAAATATCATTTGTATGGCAACAATACACAGAAGTAACACTTAAGGGGGAGCCGCCTCCAGGGAGTCGTTTTGGAAATATCCCCACAAAGTGTATAGAAATTCAAGGGAGGGAAAGGGCATTACTACCCCCTCTTCCCTCCCACAGATTGCCCGGTCAGCTTTCAGGGGTGACATGGTTTTAAAAGATGCTCCCACCACTGTGAAAGTTGGGGGAGAGCATGACAGTCTTGGGATTTTCCTTCTTTTTGTAACAAAGCAGCTCCCGGGAGTTGTGAGCAGGCATGGAGGGGAATCTCAGGGGAGGGGGAAGCAATATGATGGGGGCAGTGTGTGGGGGGGATCCTGTTGAGATGGCTCTTCACCCTGCAGGAGAGAGCATGGGGAGCCCCCAGAAAGACCTCTTCTCTCTGGGGAATGCTTAACAAGGCCTCCTCTTGCTCTAGGACCAGACAGATCTGTGACCAATCAGAATGCTCATGAATGTGGCTGATCTGGGTATAGAAAAAAATGTACATGAACTGCAGTTCCTCATGATTTTTAGGCTAACATGAATAACTTCAAAAGCTACATAATCAAAAGTGTTCAATAGAGCAATAAAATCTGCTTTGTTATTTACTTATCCATCCATTATTTTACTTATTTTTTTGAACTTCTTTTCACATTAACAGCCATCTTTATAATCCTTGGTCTCTTTTTTTGTCCATGTTTTCTGTTTCTCACCTTCCCTTTATCTCCCTGCCCCTGCTTCTAGCCCTCAGCAAACCGCATTGATGGACTTGTAACAAAAGTCCCTAATATCTTCACATTAACAAGAATACAAATAAATTCCCAACTAAAAAAAAAAAGTACACAATTTTAAAGTGCTGATTCAGAGAGGAAGAGAGAAATTCATTTATGCATTTTCTGCTTCTTTAGGGAATAAAGACCCTATATTCTAGGGCTCAGGTGCACTTATGGAGATAAATTTTTCAAAGGTCAGTTTACTGAAAATCAAGCTGATACATATTCACAACAAAAACCATAGATAAAACCGTGTCTGCAAATAGACATTTCTTTCCTAATTAAGTAAAATCCCATTTCAAAACATGAACATATCAATGGGCAAGTAATTCTAAAAGTTGCGTTTATTTGTGTTTAAGCAGAAATGTCTGTATTTCTGAATTTTGTAACTAAATCAAATTATAGTGGTTTTTTTTTTTTTTTGCTTGTAGTTGAATATAATTCTCTTTTCTCCAAAACTTTTTTGTTTGCTATTCAAGACGGCGATGGATAAGTCCTTCAGTTGCAATGAGCCTTAAGACAATGGGGGTAGGAATGAGTTTTCTGTATTACAGGTCAAGGAATAGAACTTTTATATCTTCTTTGCTCCAAATTCGGGATTCTATCTATCAATATATACTGCCACTTCCAAAGATCTAATGCTTTTAAAGCCAAAAGCATTTTGTATATTTATCATTTCTCACCAAATATGAACACTGCCAAAGAAATGCCTAGCTTTTAAAATTCCATAGCAGAATTAAATAAGCTCAAGCCTAAGCAGAAAATAAGAATACAAAAGCTAGAAGAAGAAAAATGAATATAGCTTAGTTTGTTTCTGCTGACAAGCCTCTTTCTAGTCTTCCCTTTAGGCTAAAGTCTTCCTACAAAGCTCTATGCTTCCAGCCACGCACCGGAATCCCAGCTTTGATCTCTGGACTGTGCCGGAGCTGAGCACATCCGTCCAGTCTGACCAGTGGGGAAAATAGCAGCTCTCCTCTTTTCTGACCTCCTGAGGTGCCCACAGGCTGTCATGACGAATGCTCAGTAAGCCAAAGCCTCTTGTCCACACCATCATTCCACAGCAAAGTCAATAAAGCCAAGTCATGAGGACACTTGCCCAAGGTTGCAGAATCAAAATTAGCCCGGGGTGCTAGATAATGGTGGTTTTCAGGGCTCTTCCATGCTGTTGTCTCTCAAAACTCTGCAAGCAGGACGAACCATGCTGATTTTATGAAGACAGTTTTAGCTGCTCTATTCAAAATAACTCACCAAGTATTCTTAAATGTCTTATGGAGACATCAGACTCAACCTGCTTAGGTTATGAAAAAGTGCCTCTTGTCTCAGAGCAATGGCAACTGTACCCAAGCCTTAAGAGAAAGGCCAGCACGGTGGGAAAGTTACAACGGATGGAGGAGTTGCTAAGGGTCGCAAAGTTCTTAGGAAGATGGAAATATGTTTTGGCAACAACAGTTCATTTCAACTTCCTTAAGCAGTATGGATTTTGACATCGAAGTCTTTCTGATAAAACCATCTTAAATTTCAGAGACTACTGAGTGAATTCCAAAAGCCTGCATTAAGCTTGAGAAATCAGTTTAAAGGAAAGACACTAGTCAAGACTAAAGAACTCTTTCTAAAGAATGAACTTTTTAGGTAAAATCCAAATATTCACTAATAAGTTGGCAATTTTATATAATGTCTATTTGGTGGCATCCTGCTAATGCTTTCTCTGTCCAGAGCTCCTTAACATGAAAACAAGCAAGATTTTATTAGACCCAATATAAAAGTAGTTTCTTTTCACTTGGACGATTTTACTATTATCATTATTATCATGAGATGGTAACTTATTTTAACACAATTGCTTCCTACCATCCAGTGAGGAAGCCTTTGGAGTCATGATCCTTCGGAGCAGACCAGCAAGGTGAGACCTGATGAGCTCAGATGATTGATCCTCGGAATCAAAATGGAGTCCTTGGCTGGGCCAGCGTAAACCACAGGTCCTTACTCACATGAAGTATTTATACTTTTTAAAGATTTTAAATAAAATTTTTCTTGCTTCTCTCCACAATATTCATTAGTTCTAATCATATTATGGTCCCAATGTAGCTATTTTAAAGTGAAATTAAAAGGCAGCCTAGCTTTGGAGGGTAAGAGTTATTGAAAGAGGTGTCTGGAGAGCCATTTAAAATTTTCAAGTAAAAAAAAAAAAAGAGTGTATGTGTGAGAGCTGTTCTTTTCCTGTTAAAAATTAAGAAATCAAATATAGAAATAGTCTAATTTACATTAATGATCTGCAATCCATGAAACAATTTTTAACCATTTTAAAGTGAAAGGCTGGTGATTATGTGGGTGAGTGGATGGTGATAATAACCATAAATCTTTGAAAGCCGTGGATGTGCTAGGTAATAGTATATAAAAATGAGGTTGGCTAGGCTCCTGGCCTGAGAACTTCCATAAGGAAGGCCTGAGCAATCATTCTGAGCCTTTAAGAGGGTGGAACTTACTATTTCTACTTGTCTTTATCTTTGAGGGGTTGGTCTTTTCCTTCCTTCCATCCCAAAACCCTGGTGCACATTAGGTAAGATATAGTTAGGTCCCCAGATGAGCACTGGCTCTCTCAACCTCCCTCCCAAGGAGAGCAGGGCCAAAGGCAGTTCAGGCCACGGGGATGTTGGGTATGTATGACAAAACCTGCGGGAGCTGCTACTAACCTGGGTGCACTCCAACAGAGAATTCACTCTTTGTGTTGCGGGGGCCCGGGAGGTCCTTTCTCCAGGGCTGCACCACAAAAGTTCCATTCCTTCCTGCTAGGCCCTGTCTCTTGTAGAAACACAAACAGTATTGTCCCTGGGAGCATAGGGACTGCAAAGGGAAGGTGGAGGAATGGAAGATGGTAGGGGAGGAATGGAAGATGTCACCAGTGGGCCGAACAAGCCCCAGATAATCTACAGAGGGAAGACCAGGGGCCACCAAATGATTCTGCTAAGCAGAAGCAGAGGCAGTCACGAGATGGGCAAATCGCCCAACAAAAAAAAATGCTCTGAATTACAGACCTGATTGAAAAATGGAGTCTACTTGCCCTGTTCCCCAGTTCCAGATCCCACATCATCACTGGCCAAGGGCATCTCAGGGCAAACCACGTGTAAAGCATAGTCAGAAGCCGAATGATTTTAAACGTACTCAATGATATGTTCAAATATGCCATGACCAAGCTTTCAAGGAATGCCCCTTCCATCGCTGGGCTGAGAACTTGAAAGTGAAATGGAAAGTATGCGGGCCTGTGCTACAATAAATAGTATGGCTCTTAACAATCTTAATAGTTCACCTACAACCCCAAGTCTCTTAAGATCAATAGTTAATGGTCACTATGAGTGAATGCCATATTTTAAGGGATGTCTGTGGCATGGATTGGGTTTTGCATGAGGGCTCAATACTACAGAAAGAATTCCAACTTTCAACCTTATTTTTAAAGGTAAGAATGGATTTTTTACAAAGTCTGCAGAGGATTGGCTCTAGCAAGGCCATTATGGTTATACATATGAGAGAAGGGGGCATGGCATGTACTCAGAGTTTTAGAGGAAATTAGAACGCAACAAATGATCCCCTTTCTTGAACCCTGAAAAATTCCACTTTGATGTAGCACTGGTGGAATTGTTAATAGAAACTTCTTTGCACATTGTGTATAAACACACAGCCTGGCCTGTATCAACTTTATGCTCCAATAAACAAGACAATAATGACAAATTATCAAAGCAGGCCTCAGATGTGACCCTCAATTGGGGGAGCAGCAATTTAATGAAGACAAAAGCTAGGTGAAAGCTGCTAATATCATTTACTGATAAACAGATTTTCTCGAGAGGCTCCTAGCTGAATCCCCTAAGGACCCATAAACCTGCATAATTCCATTTAAAATATTGTGCAATTCACTAAATTAGTCTTTGAACATCCTTACTATCCAATTACGAAGCCCCAGCATGGACAGAATAATGAAATTTTTCAAACTGTGGAATGCATGTGGTCTTAACAAACTTATGACAAACACCAAAATTAGCTTTCAATTTTGAGGCCAATGTAGCTCCCTTTAATACCTCAAGTCAGAGTGGCAACAATAAAACACTATTGCAGGGCTAAGCAGAACAGAAGGAAAATAAATCTTGACTTACTCAGAATTCTGAACACGGTCTACCTTCAGGAAAAAAAAAATCATAAGAAGTTGAATGATGTTTTGCATTTGCAAGCTATTTGGTCGCTTAAAATCTAGTAAAAGCTTTACTGAATAAAGGGTACAAAATACCTCCTGGACAGTTCTATCTTCCAGGCAGGCAGAAAAGGCGAGAGTTTGAGGAAGTGAAATTTATTTCTGTTCAAGCATTGCAAGCTGCATTATTAAAGTCATTTGTCATGGTTTGAATATTTCTGCCTGATTCACCATTAAATTGGCCTTCTAATTACCAACTTTGTCATGAAAAGTGGTCTGGCTGTTTCATTCACCAGAAAACTTCAATTCTTTAATCATCACTTGCTTCGTGTATATAAAAAGGAAGAAAAAAAGAAAACAACAAACCATATATTTTTATCCTTAAATCTTAAAATAAAGGGTGTCAGCACAATTATGTTTAAATTATCACATAGCTTATACATTTTTAAGATGTTGATAAGTATTTAGAAAGTGAGTTATCATTTCATCTTTGAAAAGAAACTTGTCAACATGCACCTATTATCTGGTTGCATGACTCCGTGTTGCTGTTGACCACATAACCTCTCGTCATGGCTTCGGGAAACAAGGTACCAGCTGTAAATCGTAATGGGACCGGTGAGATATTTCACCTTCTTATATCCACTACCTTCTTGGCTTCTTGGTTACTCTGCTTAACTCTGTCCATAGAAAAAGACCTGGACTCCAAGGCTTCCCCAAGCAGCCTAGTGAGGTCTTCGACCAGTTTTTTATGCTTGCTCGTTCATTCTTCCAGGTCAAAAAGGAAAGGGAACTGTGGCTGACAGTCACATAGGTGAGTATCTTCCCTTCTGTATTCATTTCTGTTGGCTAGGGGAATGGCGCACTATGCACTCATAATTTAAACTGCTCAGTATAGCATCCTCCAGCGTTTGGGGGAACGAAGACCTAACTTACGTTATTAAGACAACTCCGACAAAGGCTTAGTAAGGCAGCCGTATTTGGAAAATATCCATATAACAAAATGTAAACAGAAAAACGTTTTGATCTGAAGCACACCAAATTGTGAGGTTTTGTGTCCTTCATGGATGAGGAAACTAAGGCATAGAGGGACTGTGTAAATATCCCCAAAGTCACACAGCTAGTCCAAGCACTGGACTTTCTGAAGCCCATGAATATAACCATCCCCGCCGTGCAGGGATAGCACTTAGCACAATGCCCAGGGTAGGGCAATCTCTGACCTAGTTAATTTTTCTGTTTGGCCCATCTTTAAAAACATGTATACACTTTAGACATTTTCCTTTTTTAGGCTTCAAATAAAGGGATCCGCTTGTTAACTGTAAAGACAACTGACAGTAAATTGAAGAATTTGAAGATTACGTCATTGGGGTTCATGTACTAGCATCTCATGATCACCCTTACAGATGCCTTTTATTATGAAAGTAATCTTTGGTAAGCATTTTCTATTGACCTATATGAGTAGCAAAAAATGGGCAAAAACATCCCAATGAAATTTATGAGTGTTGGAACCTTATTTTTATATATTCTTCTTTTGTTTAATTACTAACTTTACTTGGAGGAAAGCTGCATCTGCTAATGAGAGGTTTACTCATAATTATTTCATAGCTTCAAGATAATCATGTGTATTTTCTGATGTAGTTTTTGGATTGTATATAAATTAAGCCACTGTTTGCATCATGGTTTTTGACATTGAATCAAAATGGAGAAATTTTGTTAAAAGTCTTGAAATGTCATAAAATGTGAAATTAGATATCCACATTTTAGAAATAGCTAAGACACCTTTGAGAATAAAAGGAGTGCTATATTAATAATCATGCCAAAACAATTGGACTAAACCAAGAGAATTCCAAGCAAACCAGGACTTTTTTTTTCACCCTAGCATTTGAGTGTTTATATTCTGGATCTCTTCTCTTGATTCATTTCTTACTTCTTCTGGATTATAATTTCCAGTAGGTTCCTAAAAATGGCTGATGGCAGGTAAAATTTTGGGAGTCCTGGTGTGTCTAAATATGTATTTATTCTACTCTCGGACCCAATTAAAGAGTGTTCATAATATAAAATTTGGGGTTTAAAGTCATTTGACATAGAGTTTTGAAAGCAATTTTTTTCATTTCTTCTAGTTTCCAATGTTGCTTTTGAGAAATCTGATGCCATTCTGATTCTGTGTTCTTTATATGTGATCTATTGCTTTGTCTTTTGTCTTTTTCTTAATCTATTTCTCCTTGTTTTCTTCCTTTCCTTCTTTCTTTCTTGAATTTAAGACATAAGATTTTGTGTTTGTCCTTAATGTTGTGAAAATTCATGCTGATATACCTTGGTTTATTTTGTTGTTGTCATTGTTTTGTTTTGTTTCTTTCATTTGTTGGGCTGGGTACTTAACAATATTCTTATAACCTGAGGACAAATGCCCTCAGTTCTGAATGCTTTTTTGTGTTATTTTTTAGATAATTTCCTCTCCTCCATGCCCTCTATTCTCTCTAGACCTTTTATTAATAAAATATTATATCTTCTCAATTGGCTACTTTCTTTTTTATTCTACCACTTTCCATTTCTTTGTCTTTTTGACATATATTCTGGGAAATTTTCTTGTGTTTATCAGCCTTTCTATTACATTTTTATTTTAGCTTTCCTAGGCTTCATTTATAAGAGCTCTTTCTTGTTCTCTGTTCTTTTTCAAAGCATTCAGTTCTTGTTTTTTGAACACACTATCTTTTCTTGACTCTCCCAGGATACTATTATTCTTTAAAGTTTCTTCTGTACTCTGCACTGTCTGCTCTGGATTCCTTTGTTTGTATGATTATTTTTATCCTTTTTTTCATATTGGAGACTTTACTCAAATGCCTGATGATCCCCTATTGTCTGTCAATGTTTATGAATGAAGTGTTAAAGGCAAATCAGAGGCTCCATATGTGTGGATGGGACTTTTCCACTGTTGGATTTCGCTGTGGACTCATCAGGAAGCAAGGTGACCTTTTCATCAAAAGCTCTCTTTAAAGTTAGTTCAGTTTCCCCAAAGAAAAGTCCTTCCATTTTTCTTTTTTTCCGATTGGTGGTAAAGACTCTCCGAACCTGCTTCTCTTAATCAAATCACTGTTTTCAGCCCTACATCTTGAGCCTGACCCCTTGTGTACCCATTGTACTTGAATTCTGGAGACTTTCCACTCAGTTTCGCTCAGAAAATAAAACTCTAGTCTTCTTGGGCAATTCAACGACTATATACACAGACCTTTAGCCCAATCCTATCTTTTTGGCTTAGCACCTGTCAGATACCTGGTGTCTCCAAGTGCAGAACCTCTCAGGGGCTCACTTGTGTTGTGACTCCAACTCTGCTGGCATTAATGTTCTGACTCCTTCCAGTCTGTTAGCCCCATTATCACCCTTCCCTTTGCTTTAAAAAATCTGATGAAGACTCCTTTCACATTTTTACAATTCCAGTCTCAGTGGAACCCACATATGCCCTAAGCATCAGCTCCTGGTCAGATTACTAAATTCAACTGGTAATGAGATAGATATCTGGTGATGCCTCAATTTCCACAGTTGTTTTGGAAGCTCCTGAAAATCTCAAATCAGGCAAAAATCCAGATCAGAGATCTGAAGCCAGAGAACACTTCTGGCTTCACAAGATCCCCGCTGAAGTATTAAAGCAGGCAGCCTCCAGCAAGATGGGGGTTGCTGATCTTGAATCAGAGAGGGAATTGGAAAAGAGGTGGTGAGTTTGCGGAGAAAAAAAATAAAACAGAGACCTGCAGTGTTAGCCGTTGACATTTTAAAAAAATTTAAATGATGAGCTTGTGGTGGCTTTAATATCATTGCTCTATCCAACCCTCTGAATCTTTTTATCATACCTCAAGAATTGTTCATTCATCTTTCAGGAATACATTAGAGCAGAAGAGTTTTCCCATAGGCAAAAGTATTATACATATTTGCAAATGTCTTACATAATGATGCGAATACTATGCACAGGGATGTTTTGATGAAAGGTAGAAACAATGTAGCAATTTCCAGTCTGTTTCATTAGCTCTCACACTCCTAAGTAAAGGGAGTTTTCTTTGTTGTTTATGCTTTTTCAAATGTTAAAAAGACTGGTATTTAGAATTCATGGTACTGGGTGTAAAGAGGAAAGCTGATTGTTATTTGATGGAAAATGTTTCTTAATACAGATGTGTCATGTCACACTCTTGTTTCTAGTCATTAGTTCTGATAACTTTACTTAAAATACATGCTTATTCATGAAATAAAACCAATTTTTATTGGGATTCAAAAGTATTTTCAGTATATCACAGAGAGAAAATAAACCTGCAAGTCCCAGCTGCTGGGATAAAATTGTCTTTTTATTTAGCTTGTTATGGTCAACTCAGCTTTAAAATTTTATTTTTTGCCGTAGACACTTAAACAGGATGACTTATATTAGGAGTTAGTTGTCAATGTAAAAAAAAAAAAAAAAATCCCAGCAGTTTAGTGCCTGCTTTGCCTCGACATAAGAATTCCACTTTCATTATACCCCAGCTCCTGGCAGTTTATTATGGCCATTGCTTAGTTTGTGCTCTGTTTTTACAAATGACACTTGTACAGGCCTCTTGGGGCTACTGAGAGAAGCCAGGCCCCTCTCTTTCCCTTGTGTCAATTCTTTTGTGAACCTTTATAATTAGCCACTTAACAAATGGAGGGAAATGAACCTTCAGCTGCAAAGTATATCCTGAAGTTAAGTCAACCATGTGACAGGCAAAACCGATACATGAAAATCTCCTTAACTCAATTGTTGAGTTGCCTCAAGGGTTAAGAGGCATTCTACACATAATAGCCTAAAAGGGAAGCCTCAGAAGTATTTTTGATGGTCCACTATCCAAATGCCTGTTAGCCTTTTCAAGAAACAGCACATATTAGAAAAAGCACATATTTCAAAGCACGGTGGCTACTTTTTTTCCCCCAAATCTTTTACTTTACAGAAGAAAAATGTCAAAAGTCTGACTTTGAAAGTAACAAGATCCCCAGGCTTCAAATTTACAGATTAAATGCAAAGAAAAAAAGGAGGTGGGGGGAGCTTACATCTTTTGGGCTAAAGTATTTAAGTGCAGAAGATGACACCACATATATTAAGGTATTAATGAATTTATTTTCAGAATCTATAATAGGGACCCTAAGAGAAGGGTGCTATCATTATGAACTCTTTCCTTTTTATTACTAATTAGACTTCTAAATGTGAGTGTAAATGTACCTCAGAGAGTATGTATTAAAAGTTGCATATGCATAAGAGATCATTTCAAATTCATCTTCCAACAAAAACTTCAACTTTGATATTTTCTCATGTTCCCATTTATGCTACATTAACATAGTCTTTTGAATTTAATTTCTAAATTCCATCGTGATCATTCTATCAAGGTATTTACTTTGGGAACTGATAGCCTAATCCCAGTTCAAGAAGCAAGAATCAAGTATTACCAATTTAATGGACCCTATTATTATCAGTGATTCTTTTTTGAGATAAACGTATACTGCCTCTGATGTCTACAGTGACACTTATCTGGTTTGGAGGCATATCCAAATCAAAAATAGATATGATACCTTTTACCCAGAGCTGGGGAGACATAAATAGAGTTTATATTCGATGGGGGGGCTTCAAATATTATGATATTAGAAGATAAAAAATTTTCGGATACTATAATATATTGATACCAGCATGCTTTATATCTTGCGAGTAATAAAATGGAAATAGTAATATTTCTGTAGGGTCAGTGAGATAAAAGAAGGTTTCACTTCAAATACACTCAAAGTGTTATTGTAAATAAAAATTTTGTTTTTATTTTAATATATATCCCAAATATCTTTCTTTTTTAAAGATTTTATTTATTTATTTGTCAGAGAGAAAGCAGCACAAGCAAGGGGAGAAGTAGAGGGAGAGGGAGAAGCAGGTTCCCTGCTAAGCAGGGAGTCTGATGCGGGGCTCGATCCCAGGACCCTGGGATCGTGACCTGAGCTGAAGGCAGATGCTTAACCGACTGAGCCACCCAGGTGTCCCTGTATCCCAAACATCTTAATTAAAGTTTTATAGCAACTTGCCCTTGGTTTCAAAGATGATTAAATTTGCTTTATAGTCTATTGAGTTAGGGGTTGACATTTCTCAATTAAGGCCCCATCTATCTCTACAAGATCTGTTAACTCATCTATACCTACCTTTTTTTAAAGTTTTACTTCGGTACAATTGACAAATAAAAATTGTATACATTTAAGGTGTACAACTTGGTGTCGTGATAAACATTCCTGTTGTGAAATGGTTACCGCAGTCGGGCTGACTGACATATCCATCACCTCACAGAGCTACCAGTTTCTTTTCTCGCTTTCTTTTAGTGTATGTGGGTATGGGTTGAGAACTCTAAAGATCTATCCTCTTTAGCAAAATTCAAGTATACAGTACAGTTTTTTAAACTGCAGTAACCATGCTGTACAGCAGATCTCCAGAACTTACTCGTCTTGCATAACTGAAACTTTGTTCTCTTTGATCAAAATCTCCCCATTTCACGGTCTCCTCAGCTCCTGGCAACCGCCATTCTACTCTCTGCTTCTCTGACTTTGACTACTTCATATTCCACATGTGAGTAAGATCATGTGGTATTTGTCTTTCTGCATCTGGCTTATTTCACTTAACAGAATGTCCTCCATTTGTTGTGGCAAATGACAGAACTTCCTGAATTTTTAAGGCTAAATAATATTCCATTGTATGTACAGACCACATTTTCTTTATCTGTTCATCTGTCAATGGGCATTCCAGTTGTTTCCATATCTTGGCTATTTTGAATAATGCTGCAGGGAATGTACAACCTCAAAAGCAAAAAAACCCAAATAACCTGATTGGAAAATGGGCAAAGGACCTGAATAGACATTTCTCAAAAGAAGACATAAATGACCAATATTTGAAAAGGTGCTCAACATTGCTAATCAGGGAAATGCACCTCACACCTGTTAGAATGGCTATAAGCAAAAGACAAAGGATAACAGCTCTTTGCATGCCCAGAGCAGCTATGGCACCTGGTCCCAAGGAGTATCTATGTGTGTAGTGGCTCCAAAGCATTGGCTGCTGGTGTGTTTGCCCCTTGTCCATCTACTGGGCCCCCTAAACGGAGAGGATGCCTCCTTCTCATCATTTCCCTAAAGAACAGACTTAAGGAGATGAAGTCAAGAATTTCGCTATGCAGCATTTTATTAAGATTGATGGCAAGGTCTGAACTGATTTAAGCTACTCTGCTGGTTTGATGGATGTCATCAGCATTGGCAAGACCAGGAAGAATTTCTGTCTGATCTGTGACACCAAGGGTCGCTTTGCTGTCCACCAGATTACACCTGAGGAGGCAAGTATAAGTTGTGCAGAGTGAGAAAGACTTTTGTGGGGACAAAAGGAATCCCTCACCTGGTGACCCATGATGCTCACACCCTCCGCTGTCCTGGTCCCTTCATCAAGGTGAATGACACCACTCAGATTGATTTGGAGGCTGGAAAGATGACTGATTTCATCAAGTTTGACACAGGTAATCGGTGTATGGTGATCGGAGGTGCGAACCTGGGAAGAACTGATCTGCTTACCGACAGAGAGAGAGAGACACACACACTGGTTCTTTTGATACGGTTCACACAATAGATGCCAATGGCATCCAGCGTTTTTGTAATTGGCAGAGGCCACAAACCATGGAGTGCTCTTCGCTGTGGAAATGGTATCTGCCTCACCATTGTGGAGGAGAGAGACAAGAGACTGGCAGCCAAACAGAGCAGTGGGTCAAGTGGTCTCTAGGTGACCTGACTGCAAGTCTTTATACTTAATGAAAGATAATACGGTGTGGAAAATAAAAGAAACAATAATAAATGTTGGTGAGGATGTGGAGAAAAGGGAGGGAACCCATGTGTGTTGTTGATGGGAAGGTAAATTGACGCAGCCATTGTGGCACCCAGTGTGGGGGCTTCCTCAAAACATTGAAAACAGAACTACTTTATGATCCAGTAATGCCATATTCTGGGCATATCCAAAGGAAATGGAATCAGCGTCTTGAGGAGGTAGCTACACCCCCATGCCTACCTTTTTGGATGACGCAGTAATGAGAGCAAACCCTCACTACATGACCAACAGTGTGCCAGGCACTGTTCTAGGCCCTTTACGTATATTAATTAATATAATCCTCATTGCAATCCTGTGAGATAGATACTCTTAGCATCACTGCTCTGCAGCGAGGAAACTGAGTGAGGATAAGGTCACATAGGCAGGAAGTGGCAGAACTGTGCTGTGAATCTGGCTGCCTGGCTCGAGTCTGTGTCCTGGACCCCCAGGCCACAGTGATTTTGTCCCTGACTTATCAACTGTCTGGCTGTATTGACCAAACTTTTTTAGTATCATGTAACTAGCTCAGGAAAACCCTCTAGTGGTTTTCCTCGGTTGGAAGGATTTTAACCTATCAGAAGTCTTCTTTCCCAAATTGTTGGTGGATTTAGAGACCTATTATTCAAGGCTGAAGTCAGCTAGTATTTATTGACCACATGATTAATTGTGTTGATGGGAGATTTTAAAGAAGGAAATTAGATGCTATTAATAATTATGTACTTGGAGAACTGACACAACCTGGACTGTCCCAGGCAAATCTGGGCATAGGGTTGCCCTGGCAAAGTAACTCGAAGCCTGGAAGCTCAACTTCCTTATGGTGTCGACAGGAAAACAACTGGCAATTCTTGTCAATTCTCTGGATGCCCGTGGAAAATGAGAGCAAATAATGTGTACAGATGGAGTTACCAATTGACCTCTTACTTTGGACACTGGAACCTATTATATTATATTATATTATATTATATTATATTTATTTTTTAAAAGATTTTTATTTGAGAGAAAGACAGAGAGAGCACAAGAGGGGGAAAGTGGCAGAGGGGGGAGGGAAAGGGGAAGTAGACTCCCCGCTGAGCATGGATCCCAATGTGGGGCTCCATGTGGGGCTCGATCCCAGGACCCCAAGATCGTGACCTGAGCCGAAGTCAGACCCCCAACCTACTGAGCCACCCAGGTGCCCCAGAACCCCATTTAAAATCAATTTGAGAGTCCTAGGTAAGCCTGCTTTTTGGAAATTGTCCAAACAAGGCTAGACTCTAGGCATCCTTAAAAGTAACCTTAGCCTTCCAGATTACCAGTGGGAAAACAGCTAAGAATTTTCACAGGTGAGGGTCTCAGTAGGGGTTAGTGCTTCAGTCAGTTAATGCTCTCTGCTGTCTCTTCCTTCCCGCCACCATCACCAACCACTCCCTGCTCATAGCTTTGGACAGTTGCCTTAGTCAACTAATGTTATCATAGTCACTAGGTGGTAAAGAATACTAAGCAACATTTCTCTCAACTCACTGAAACTGCTTACAACTTAGCACAGTGCTGGATACATGGTGGGTGCTTAATCCAGATGGCCGAATGAATGGATGAATGAATGAATGAATGAATGAACATAGGAAAGACCGTTATTCTCTTGGCACTGTTAGCAGTAATAACACACTGCACAGCTAGCGGGATTACAGGTAGTGTTTTCACGGCCCTTCATATTTTAGGGAATAGGTTATAAAATATTCTAACTGAAAGTCAAGTTGCCTATAAAAAATAGAAAACCCACAATCGTCATGCCTGAGTGGCCTATTAGAATAGATTAATTCTGGTGGTATGGCTGCTAAGACACCTATAATTTGATGGTAATGTTCCTCTTGTTCAAAATGTTGTTCCAACTTTGACAGCTGGATTTAGGAAAAGTGCAATCCCATAAATACGTGAGCCTGACTGCAGGGTTTCCACCTTTGAACTTTTGGTGGTTCTTTCCTGCTTAGGACATCCTTGGCCCCACTCGATTCATCTAAGACCTGCCTTTTCTGAGGAGTCTGGTCAAGTTTGTCTTCTTTTGTGTTGCATTTCTCCACGGCCATTCATGGTGAACTCTCCATCTTCCACCTGAATCCTGTAACACATTCTGTCTGCTCCGTTGGGTAAAAGGCACAATGTGTATGGCTTGAATTGGTAAGCACACATTTATCTACATAATAAGTTGTAAAATAATATTTTTATAGAGCAGATTATGTGTCTTTGTCTTGTTCCTGCTTACTGATAGATACATGTGTTGCAGAATTATGTCTCACAATTGCTTTCATTGTAACACACCATTAGGTAGCAAAGTTTTGAGGGGGGAAAGAATTTTAGACCTCACCTACTTCTATTAGGAGCTATGTGTATCTACCCATAAAAGCCTAATAATTGTGAATACTCGACTAGGCTTCAATCAGTAACAAGAATATTAATCAAAGGCGTGAGGACTTAAGTGTTATAATCATCTTATAAATAGTAGACAATGACAACTTGGTTTATAGTGAGCACTGGATCCATATAGTTTATTTCTACTGATGACTAACCAGACATGTGCATAAGTAACATTTATTTGCAACATTTATGATGTAAGTAGATAAATGTAGTTGTGCATGGTAGTTCAGAGCAGTATATGCGTGGTTAATCAGAGTGATAAAGACAATAGATGATATAAGACTTCAGGTAAGTGATCACTATGAGTTTTTAAGTTCTTTCCTAGCACTATAGCAATGCCTAAGGATGTAACGACTTTTTCCAAATACCCAATTAATGATAGAACGATGTGGTATTTCATATTGATTATAGCACACTACACACAGCCCTAGTGTTCTAAGAATTAAGCATCCCCCCTGTGATTTCAACATATACCAGTCCTGCAAAGGAAAACAGCCTGTTGGGGTTTTCTCCTTGTTTCTCCAGTTGTGCTACGTAAGAAGGAATTGATGAATAAACTCAGGCACGAGGATGCTTCTTACTTCACAAAGGCCACACAAAGAGAGGTTTCCTGAGTCCCAGGTCAGTATTTTTTGTTTCATATGTTACATAATGAATTTACATTCTCTTAATGGGTGAGGTACCCAGAGGACATTAGCCAGAGGATGAGCTTCCATGTTTCCCCTTCTTGTTGTCCCCTGATAACCAGCCCGAATTGGTGATAGCAGAACTTAAAATACAGTATCATGGTAGTGGATGTTATTACAGTCCTTCTGGTACCATCTCCACAGCACTTGCCACGGGTAGGTACTCAGAAGTATTTGCCTGTGCTGCTAATGAAGAATTCCTATTGAGAAGAAAAGTGATTTGGTAAGATGTGAATGAAAGGCATTTCTTCTCTAATTTTTCTGAAGGATGCTGCAGGGGGGCAACAAGAAAGCATTCCTTCTGGGCAGAGAGAAATGGTCTCTTTGGAGCTGGTAGTCAGAGAATGTGGGTGTTCAGGTGTGCTGCCCATCAAGTTAATGCAAATGAACAAAATATCCAGGGTATTGCATGTCCGTGGGAAAGAGGATGCAGGGATGTGTTTCCATTTCTTCAAAACATTATACCTGTACAGCAATTTTATAAATTATTTTGTCGGTTTTACGTATCATTCTTCCCAGTGACAACTGGGGATTTTAAGCGTATTGTTCTTAACTACATGATCATGATGAATAGAAACAAATTAAACATATTACTCTATATAGCAGGCAGTATTGACCTATTCTAAAATGCATTATTGGACCAATTTTAAAACAGAAGAATCAAAGTAATTGATTGGTGGCTGTGGGAATGTTCTTCCATCAATATTCAAGTGTTCTTTGAACTACGTAAGCAGTTAAGAGAACCTAATTGAAGTCACATAAGCATGATTTTTGATGCAACAAAAACAGAAAGAAAATACTTTGGGGGCAAATTTTAAAGCCATGGCACTCCAAAATTTCATCCAAATAAAAATTAAAAGTCCTTCCTTACATTGGCATAAAACATTATTTTTTTGCCTCTTTAAATTATTTGTAAGGTAGGTTATTCTTACTTTGAGAAAAATGTGTTTTAGGAAATTTTCAACATGAATTTTGGAGAACAATTACAAATACCTAAATTCGATTATAGATCGCCAAAATTTTAAGTGATAATTTTGACAGCCTTTCCAAGAATCACTATTTTATTCTAGATTTTATGTAAAACTGCTAAATGAATGTATGTTTATTGTTTCTATTGCCCTTTCGGTTACCATACTTCTGACATATTATGGTATGCATCTGAATTTCCTTATGATTCTCAAATTACTTTTGCTTAAAAGCAACTAAGCAAATTCCTCTTGATTTTGGCTCATCATTTCCTTTGGTTGAAGCCAACTGAAGGGAAAATCAAGACATTATCTGTTTGCATGCATCCAGTTTTTTATCCAGCCAGACACAAAATAGTCATGATGTAGATGGAGAAATGTAACCAAGCTTTGCACGAATTGCATTTAAATTTAGGAAAATTCTCCTCTAATGAAAAGTCACTGATTACTATCGTGGGTGCCTGACTTCTCAATCGCCCCTATCTTGTTTTCATGGTTGAGAGCACCTCTTCTTTCTCAAGCAGATCTGGGGGCCCAATGAACACATAACAACATAACTGACAGTTATGTTTAGTCCATTTGCTGATCTCTTAAAGCTCAGTGCATACTGATGGAAGTCATCCAAACCATTCTTCTCCACCTTTCACTTAACAAGCATAATAATAAATGAATGTTTAAAGTAGCAGCAAATGTATTAACTGGAAACAAATAGGTTTCATTTGTAACAAGTGCACGCAGGTTAATTAACAAGAAGGAGCTTTTGCGTTGAAACAGGCTCCCTGATGCTGGTCGGGCAGGTGCCGTTAAGGGCAAATTGAGCTCCATAGGATAATTATCCAGTACCAGCGTGCTCTTCTGTTGGTTAACAAAGTGCTGCCTACACTTTGCCTAAACCTATAAACCATCATCTGTGATCCTCAGCAGCAATTAAGTGACAAACATCTCCTCAGCTGAGACTTGGGAAAACAAAAGAGACACAGTAGTATTTAAGGAGCCAGATGGATATTTTTGAACGTCAACTTTGAAGACCACTTTCTCAATCACAAAGCATCAGGCAGGAGCATATTTGGTATTGTGTAGCAGAGGGAACACCAGGGTACTTTTAAAAGAGAAACTAAAATGGGCATAGAGAATAGTTGAAGCAATGGGTATTTGAACAGAACCTGTTCTAAAACCTTGCCGTGTGTAGCAGGTTTAACAGAATAGAGAAACCTAACTCATTTCCTTCTAGCACCATTGAGCCACTTTTACCCCCTTCTATTCTAGCTACCCACCCACATTTGAGGAGGGGCTATTAGGAGCATGGTAGAAGTTCTCTCAAAGCTTAGGGGTGAAAGTCTAACCAATAAGCAGCAGCTTCTCCAGGGCAGGAGTTACTAATTAGTTCTACCAAAAAAAAAAAAAAAAAAAAAAGAAAGAAAGAAAGAAAGAAAAGAAAAAAGAAAAAGAGAGAAAAAAAAGAAAAAGCTTATTACTGAAAATGATATATCAGCATAAAAAAGTAATTTTAGACCTCGAGATTGCCTTCTATCACAAACTAATTGATCTAGAAGTTTCAAGGATGTAACATTTAAAACGCTTCTGTAAGCAGAGCAATAGTTCCAGGAGCTATAAACCTCACAAGGCACCGTCGAGTTAGTTCAATTAATTGTCTGGTTGGAAGAATCTCTAAAACTTGCAGAAGCTCTTGTTTTTCTAGTTAAGGATCTTCTGGGCATTTAGTTGCCTACATTAAACAATGTTGTCTAACTGGTTTGCATAATTGGTAGAGCTAAAAGGCTGTTTCTCAACATTAAAAAATACAATTATAAATGTATGAGTTTCCTTCAGTCAGAAGGTACCGATTATTTTTTTCCCCATGCCCAAATAACAGCATTTACAAATGTTTTCATGAACTGCGAGAAGCTCCTGCTCGGTGCGTTCTCATGTAGGATTAGGTCAACAGCTCTCTTGAAAGAACAAAACCAACCCAGGGCCAAACAGGCAGGCAGGCCTAATTAAGGACTCTAGAGTGAGGGTAGCCTCTTGGAAAACCGCACCAGGCTCGACCCCTTCTTTGTACTTAGCCAGGTTTCTCTGCACCTTTGCCACTTTCCTCTGGATTTATTATTTTTTTATGAATTATTTAAACATGGCCATTTCACATCTACAATTAGTTTTCAAAGAAAAGACAACTGGAGAAAATAATCACAGGTTAAACAGCTTGAGAACCGCTCCTGTTTTGGTGGGATGCAAGAGGCCCATCCCTCCCTCTATCAGAGCCTCCTTTGGCGGTGGCTTCCTCCAAACCCCCTTTCATTTTAAGTCCCTTAGACTCAGTCTACACGGCAGCCCCAACCCCTTTGTCCAGCAGGGACGACATGCAAATACCCGAGAGTTGCTTTTCTAGGTTACCTGCCTGTGTTAGTTTTGTGGACACAGATGGGAATCAATGGTCATAATTTCAATAGTAGAATAAAAAGTAGCCTACGGAGAAGAGACATTTTTCATAACGACTAAGGAGTTAACAGTCCCTCAAAAACGGAAATGCTAATGCCACTAATCACTTGCAAAAATGGAAGTGCCTAACAATGATTTTATCCTAAATACCCTGCCCCCATTAACACACAACACCCAGTGCTGTCTTGGTAGGGAATGGCCTCCCCAAATCACAAGATCCGGGTGCCTTATTTCTCATCACCAAACCATTCAGCTGGAATAGACAGCAAGAGATCGTCAAAATCATCCTTCTGCCCCCAGGTATGGCTCACTCTGCTGGAACTCATCACATTGTAATATAATACAACATACAGTGTTTTATCTACGAGACTGAAAACTTTTCCAGGCTGGGAGCTGAAGTACAGCCTTTTGTTATTCTCAGAGCCTGGCATATAACAGATCTCCCAAAATATCTGTACACGACAGGACTAAAATCCTCAGTGTGCAAAACATATCTCTCTTTGAAAATCTTTGGGGGAAAAAAAGAACTTTAAGATTCACTCACCAATTCTTTCTGCCCATTTTGATATTTCACAATACTCCCTTCGGGAATATTCTTTACAGCTAACCAAACAGCAATTTCCACTTCACTGTTACCAGCCCAGTAGAAGAATTACCTTGAAAATCAAGTTTTCTAAAATATCTCTGGACTCAATAGTGTCCCTCACATTTAAAATCGGGGAAAAGTCACTAATCTGTTGTATGTATTAAAGGCAAATTGCTGAAATGCATGACTAGGAAGAATTATATTTGATAACACATTAGAATCATTTGAGATTATGAATTGGCATTTATTGAGGAGCTACCATGTGCTAAGTCCTCAATAAGAGATTATTACTAAAACTCTAACAACAATATTACAAAATAAGTTTTGTCAACCCCAACAGGCAAATATAGGAGCCGAAGCTCAGGGAGGCTGGGTGACTTGGCCAAGGTCACATAGCAAGGAAGGAGAAGGGCCGAGGGTCCAGGGTACTCAGATACCTATGGTCTGACTCTAGGCCTGGACCACTGCAACCAATTTCTTCCCTGTGATTGAGTAAACTCTGTATGGAGGTTGGACCTTTCTTCCCTAATTTAGGGGCCCGCATCCCTAAGTGGTGAGTGACCAGGAGCATGTCAGCCAGAATGGGAAAGGTGGCGCCAGTCCTGAGTCAGCTCCCACCATCTCATCCACAATTCAGTAGAGTAACACACTCTAGCAAGGTCACAGAAGCACGGAGATGAGATGAGCATGATGCCAGGTACTTGGGGTTCTTCCTGAGGAGGACTCAACAGGATTCTTCCCTCACTGCCTTGGGAGTGACTTGTGACCTGTGGCAAGGGACGGACAGAGTGGGTCTTGCCCCCACATCTGCCCCCCTGGACCGAGTGTACGAGGCACTGTCACCCCTTTCCAGCTCTTTCCTGCTGATGACAAATTTTTAGTCAATCCACAGCTCATTAGGACTCACACAAGAAGATGCAGTGGGAGAGCAAGACAGTAGGCCCACTTTAAATTTAAATCTTCCCTATTTGCTAGTAAAGCAACATGAAAATGATGTTTCCAAAACTAGACTGAAAACCAATGGCTAATTTGACAATTTTAGTATAGAATACTATTTTATATAGAATACTTAGTAACTAACCATTACGGTTACTTTATGCATTGACAAATCTACCTGAAAGCTATTGCTAGAATACCTGAAATCTTAAGTAAAATTTCAGAAAGACTAGAAGTTCTGGTTAGTGTACGTAGACTAAAAGGAAAAGAACAGTTGATGGATGGTCGGCCACAAGAAGCCAGAGGTGCAGTTAGTTCAGTGTGACCCATTTCTGCCACCTTTTCAGCTCTGTTGTCCCCACGCTTGTAGTTGGACTGTTAGATGTACCTCTCTTAGGTCAACATCTTTATCCACAAAAGGTGAAAGGTAAATGGGAGTAAAAGATGATAAAGGCAGGACTAGATCGCACCACTCCGGCTCAAAGCCCTTCAGTGGCTTCAGATTTCTCTCGGGGGGAAAAACCAGAGTCTTTGCGTGAGCTGCCTTCCCTGCCCACACTCCCTCTCCGATCTCTGCCCCTGCTCCCGTCCCCTTCTCGCAGTTCTTCCAGTGGCCCCCACCCTGTTGCGCTAGAAACATGCCAGATATGCTCCCCCTTAGGGTCTTCCACAGGCTGTTCTCTCTGCTGGAACGCTCTTCCCATCAACTGTCGAAAGACTCACTGGCTTCTCTCCTTCCAGCTTGAGCGGTTTTCTCACTGAGCTTACTGTGACAGGCCGATTATTTATTTATTTAAATTTTTTTTACAGATTTTATTTATTTGACAGAGAAACAGAGAGAGCACAAGCAGCGGGGGAGGGGGAGAGGGAGAGGGAGAAGCAGACTTCCCGCTGAGCAGGGAGCCCGATGCGGGACTTGATCCCAGGACCCCGGGATCATGACTTGAGCCAAAGGCAGACGCTCAACCAGCTGAGCCACCCAGGAGCCCCTGGCAAGCCTATTTAAGTCACAGTCCTCACCACCACCCACCTAGCACTTCCCGGACCCCTTAAACACCTCTAACTTTCTTTTTGTAGCACTTGTTACTTTCTAAAATGCCATATGTTTCTTACTTATTTTATGATCTACTGTCTGTCCCCTCCCTCATCCTTCTCATACACTAAAGTTCAAGCTCCTTGTGGACAGGGATTTGGGTCTGTTTGGTTTATCAGTGTATCCCGTATTTAGGTCAACGCTTCATACCTAGCAGGTGTTCCATAAATATTTGTTGAATAAATAAATGAATAAATAGTCTGATTAAAAGTCATTTACTCATTGAATAAATGTTACTATGAAGACATCATGCTAAATACTTTGAAAACACAGAACGGATTGAGACCTATAGGGAGTGCTCGTACGGTAGTGATTTCACCTGCACCGACACACCATTTGCAGGTGAAGAAGTGACAGTTTCCCAAGAGAGGGGCAGTGTGTTGGGATTTTGATAGATTTCATTTGAGAGCAGATTCTTCAAAATGAAGTGTATGGGAATTAAAAGGGCTAAAAGTATTATCAATCAGGGACAATTATAAAGACCTCAGGGAGGAGGTGGTATTCGAGTTCAGCCTTGAGCGAACCTGGATTTGTCCAAGCTGAGTTGGAGTGGGTGGGAGAGTGAGAGAGAAGATTTTAGCAGGTGGAGGGCATGGCATGGATGAAATCATACCTGATACAAGGACAACTGAGCAGCTGTTTGTTTTTGCTGAAGTATAAGGACCATGAAGGGTAAACTGGTTTCAGATTAGAGAGCAACTGAAATGACACGCACTTCGGAGCACAAGACAGATGGTGTCTTAAGCAGAATAGTTTGGGCCACCATGCGCCGGATGGACCGGAGAGGGGGAAGCCAGCCACAGAGGAGAACACTTTTGCCAACAGTCTGGGAAGGAAGGAAGGAAGAAAGGCAGTGGAGCCTGGGGAAAAGTAGTAGCAGTGGAAATGTAAAGAATAAATGAGCGAAAATTATCAATGTCAATTTAAGAAGGTAACCAACTGGATGGAATCTATGGGAAATAGAACAAGAAAAGGGAAGCCTACAGTAGCTCAAAGTTCTAATTATTAAAAACCCCAAGTCAGGGGTGCTCAGGTAGCTCAGTTGGCACAGTGTGCGACTCTTGATCTTGTGGTTTTAAGTTTGAGCCCCGCATTGGGTATAGAAATTACTTAAAAATAAAATCTTAAAAAAATTACCCCCAACTCATTATTTACTTTATTTAGTTCATTACAAGATTGATAAATACCCCTAAACTTCAAATCAATTCATGCACTTACTTTTCCACTCCTTAGTCTCTCTTTCCTGAAGAAGCTGAAGCTCAAAGAACCGTGGAATGGATTTGGCATGATTCCGAGCTATGATCTCCAAGAACTGAAAACAGCATGCGTTGCAACATGGTTGGAGGAGGACCACTGACCCCTTAAGGCGGGGTGTGTGTTGGAGTCCAATTGTGAATGGAAGAAGAGAAAGAGGCACTGATGTGTCATTATTATCTGCATTTTACGGCAAGGAAGCTGAGCCTTAGCGTGGTCATGTTGCCTGAATTTGTGTAGCTGGAAAGTAGCAGCTTGAGGATTCAAATTCAAATTTTGCCTGTAAAGGTTATGGAAGTACGTTATCAGAGAAACCCATGTTACTTCTTTAGTTACCAAATAACTTTGTCTAGAGAAGCCCCCTCCCTTCTCACCCTCCCTGTCCACTTCTTCAGTGTCCTCTGAGAGCTCCTATCCAGATGTTATATACACAGTAGGTGCTTTGGTTGAATGACATATTATGTTCTTTGAGAAAATCTAAACTACCTTGAGTATTTTCCCCTTGCTGACTCTTACAATAAAAATATACTTCAAAAAATAATGATGATATGTGAATTTATACAGGGAAAATTATATTCCATACAAGATAGCTTTCAAACACCATGAAATAAAATACTACAGTACTTAGAACTAGAGGCTATTAACCTAATTAGTGTACGAGGCATGAAATATAAATGATCATACTATATTGCGAAAAAAATAATTGAAAATAATGGCTAACTACATTTCAGAATTATACAAACGATACAATTATTTTATCTTATAAATGTTAAGATGACAGGAATATTGTTAAGTAAATGGATTAAAAAGATGAGTTTCAGGGAATCCTATAATTTTAATATTACCTGCTAGAATTGGGCATAAAGCTTTGAGTATAGTTTAAGCTAGCTACTTTGGCTAGGGGAAGGCAAAGTTTGCCTTCCATCACACTGCAGTGTAGTTCCAGTACTTTCTTCTGCTCACTTAATAAGGACAGCAGGCTTAGGATTTCCAGGGAGAGGTTAAGAAGCACAAATAAATACAGGGCAGACCAACTACAACTTACCGTGGTCTTTAAACATGGCTCACATTGAAATGTTAGAAAACAAAACGAAAAAAGCCACAGAGACTGCAGAATGGGGACACTCTGTTAGAGCAGAAACCATACTTTTCTTTGGTCCTGTGTGCCTCAAACCAGCACAGCGACTGACTTAAAACAGTCATTCAGTGAGGAAACAATCAACCTACAAAAGAATTACAAAGGGAGGCTGAGCAGCAAGGGTCCTTCTAATACAGAAATCGAAGCATCACCAAAAGTGGCTTCCATCACCAAGACGGAATTCAAATGCTATAGCGGGGCCAACCGGGTCTGCCCCAGCCCCTGCCCG
This sequence comes from Eumetopias jubatus, assembly GCF_037043125.1. Taxonomy (NCBI): domain Eukaryota; kingdom Metazoa; phylum Chordata; class Mammalia; order Carnivora; family Otariidae; genus Eumetopias; species Eumetopias jubatus. The sequence goes on along the minus strand of NW_028274809.1, from coordinate 165,737,225 downwards.
GTGGGCAGTAACAACCCTCGCCACTGAGCGGGTGTCTCACAGTCAGGGGTCCTGGAAAGATCCCCCCCTACAGTTGCACCCCTGTATGTCTTCCATCTCCCTCTGACTCAGGACTGTAGGTATGCTTCTGTTCCCACGTCAAGACTCCTCCTTGAAGTTGTCCATGGTGCCATTTTCTCCCTTCATTTTTCCACGACGGTGGTACTTTGAAACACATTCCACTCGAATTCTCTGCGTACACCGGAGACTGGAAGCTGAGTCTGGCTCATCTCTGACTATCCAGCAGTTCATAGGGTCAGACTGCACCCTAAAAGTTCTGTGAATGAAAGAAGGAACAAAGGGCCAGCAAGAAGAGAAAGGCAAGGATGAAGCTCGGATAGGGTGTGTAAAGAGGGGACTCCCAAAAGATGGGCTTTCCGAATCCCAGCCTCAGCACGTGAAGTTGAGTGTACTTGAAACTCAATTTGCTTTTTGGTTAAGAAGAATTCGAGTTACTTGTTATTTGGCACTATGTGAGCTGAAAGAAATGGCAGGTTGTTTTTTTTTTAAATGGCAGGTTTTTTTTTAAGATTTTTTTCATTTATTCATTGGTGACAGAGAGAGACAAAGAGAGAGAAAAAATGAGCAGGGGGAGCAGCAGAGGGAGAGGGAGAAGCAGACTTCCCACTGAGCAGGGAGCTCAATCCCAGGACCCTGGGACCATGACCTGAACTGAAGGCAGACACTTAACCAAATGAGCCACCCAGGTGCCCCAAGAAATGGCAGTTTTATCAAAATTTTACTGATTAAAAAATTTGTTTCTGCTGAAAATGTCAGACTTGTAGAAAGATCACCAAGAAGAGTACAGAGACTTCTCATATACACAGTTGCCTAGAAATTAGCATTTACCACCTTTGTAACTGAATAATTTAAGAGAAATTGCAGAGATGAAGCCCCCTTACCTCTAAATATTTCAATGTGTGTTTCCTGGAGACAAGAAATTGTCTTCGGTAACCACAGTACAATTAACAAGATCAGGAGACTAACATGAGACAATACTATTAGCTGACCTATAGATGTTTAGTCCAATTTGCCAACTGACTCAACACCTTTTGTAAGAAAGAAAATCTAAAGCCATGCGCTTCATTCAAGCCATCGCGCCTCGAGTCTTCTTTAACCTGGGATGGCATTTGAGTCTTCCTTTGTATTTCGTGGCACTGACGTTTTGTTAAGAGTGCAAGCCAATTATCAGATAGGATGTCCCCCATATTGGGTTGACTTGATGCTTCATCATGAGTTGAGATTTGGGTTTTGAGCTTTGGCAGAAATATCACAGAAGGGATGCTAAATTCTCCTTGGGGCTTCATATCAGGAAGCACAGACTAGATTTGTGCATTTGCAGGTGATGTTAACTTTGATCACTCGCCTAAGGGGAGGGGTACTTGGTTCCTTCACTTTCAAGTTCCCATTTCATCCTTTCTAATGAATTTTGTAGAGAGATACTATGAGGTGATAGAAATAATCATCCTCATACTTTCCACCCGCCACTTGTAGCATCCACAATGACCCTTCTCTGAATCGGTTATTATGATGCTGGTTGCCAAATGGTGAGCTTCTCATTTTATGACTTCTTTCACCTTTTCCACTTGTCTTTCTGCTGTAAGGAAGAACTTTTCCTTCTCAGCCATTTGTTTATGTTTTATGTCTACCATGAACTCATGGAGTTTTTATTCTATTCAGTAGGTTGCAGACTTTTACTCGGTATTTATTTTGATTCTCAAATGGTCCCAGATTGGGCTGGTGGGAGCCCCTCAAGCTGGCTGCTGAGTTTCACAGGTTTTTGATCTGTTTTCAAGCAGCTCTGTTTGCATCATCTATTGAATCTCACAAGTTAGCCCCACTGTTCTTTTTGTTGGAGTACTCTTTAAAAACCTAACCTAGAAGATTTTATTCTTTATAATCAAATTTTAGACAGAGCGAATGCCAATATTAATTTAGGACCATGAGTTACCACAACAGCTAAATTTAGTTTTTTAAATTAAACCTGCATTTTCTTTTTTTCTAACTACTCCTTTCTTGATCATTTTATTTGTGGATTCAGAAATAGTTCAATTTACAAAAGCATTACAGTTTCTGTCAACCTAGGTAACATGAAATAGAAAGTTGAAGAAGCCATCCGATCCTTACAGTAAAATTCTATTTATTTTCTGTGGATAAAAGTATTACTACCGGGCGCCTGGGTGGCTCAGTTTCTTAGGCGATTGCCTTTGGCTCAGGTCATGATCCTGGAGTCCCAGGATCGAGTCCCTCATCGGGCTCCCTGCTCAGCGGGGTGTCTGCTTCTCCCTCTGACCCTCCCCCCCTCATGTGCTCTCTCTCTCTCTCTCTCATTCTCTCTCTCAAATAAATAAATAAAATCTTAAAAAAAAGAATCACCTGAGATTAATATCCCAGTGATTTAAAAAAAAAGTATTACTACCTTTTTTTTTAAAGATTTTATTTATTTATTTGACAGAGAGAGACACCGCGAAAGAGGGAACACAAGCAGGGGGAGTGGGAGAGGGAGAAGCAGGCTTCCCGCTGAGCAGGGAGCCCAATGCGAGGCTTGATCCCAGGACCCCAGGATCATGACCTGAGCCGAAGGCAGATGCTTAACGACTGAGCCACCCAGGCGCCCTGTGTTACTACCTTTCTGGTTTATCCTTGGGGCTAAGAGCATGTGTGGGGGGAGCAGAGTGGTGAGCAGCCGACCGAAGAGGATGGAGAGGTGGTTGTGGCATAGGCTTGCCTGCCTAAGAAATCGTGGAAGTCTACATTGATAAAATGTAGACAACAATTATTCAACAAGGCTTCCTTTGTCTACATAAATATATTTGCCTCCATAGAGGCATTCACAAGGTTCCTAGCATTTAAGCATTTAACCTTAAGCATTAAGGTTTTTAGGGCTAATTTTGACAGAGACATATAAACCCCTTAATCAAAGCACGTGGGAAAAACGATACCTTTCCTTTGTGACCATCTTTTCCGAAACTAGAGCTTCATATGCAACTCTAGCAGACACACCCCTAAAAAGGGCTGTCCTGGGTCCTCCGAAAGTCCTCCTGCCAGGATGCCCCGGTGTGGTGACAAAGGTGTGTCAGTGCCTGGCTCACTTCTCTGGCCCAGACTCCCACCACCATGACACCAGAGTTGATCCCACTGAAACTGCAAAGGAATTTCCCCAGGACGTAATTCCCCAATTCATCCTCTGCCTACAGTTGTGTGTGAGCAGTTGTCCAGAAATTAGCTTACACATTTACTTGTCGTTTTGCAGCTTTGCAGGCACGATGGAATGTCCCCTACCTGCTTTCCCTGACCAGCGGAGGCCTTGCCTCGTTTGCTGGGGCTCCAATTCTGCGACTCTAAGAAGTTCAGAAAGTGGCAACCCGGGAAAAGCCCGGCAGTAGAAGCCTCCTGCTCTCAGGATTGCAGTACCTGCTGCGCGCACGTCGGGCCTATCATATACCATTACAGTTGATCAAGCTTAAAAAGCAAACTCAGATTTTCAAGCAGAGCAGTCACTGGAGTACACTTATGGATCGTGTTCTCATTCCAATACAGTTCCCGGGGGACAGAGTGCATAGCACAAGTAACGTATCTGCTGCCTCCCTTCAATAAAAGTTTTGCATAAAACGGAAATGCTAGTCGGTAAACAATATGAGTGCCTGTCACGCACATGGCAACCAGAAGGTGGCGCGGTCTCTCAACATTGACCAAGGGTTCCCCGCTCCACTGTGGAATCCAAGCAAGTGTGTTTGTGCCGATAAGGGCGTCTTGCACTGTGTACTTTCATTTAGGCATTTGTGTCTGTCCACGCTACGTACATACAAACCCCTTCCTCTGCCTAGAACCAGAACTCTTTGCTTGTTTCCATTTCCTTTTCATCCCCTCCCCTTTGAAATTAATATTGCTTTGCTCTATGCGTCAGAAGACTTGAATATTGCTCTTTGCTTATCTTCCTGTTAGAGGCATTTGGTTAATGAAATTTAAATGGAGCCTCATGCTTACGTCTTATTTGTAACTCATTTTCATCCTAGGAAGAAGAGCTTAATTTTATATTCGTTCATTAAGAGTTTAGTTCAAATGGTAATTCATTCTTTGGTCAAAATTAGCAAAATGAATAATGCACATGAAGTGACGTGCATGCATGTAATTTAAAAGAGCATTCTAAATTTCAGATGTGTTAAACATTGCGTTTATACCTCAGATTCCATTATAAAGAAAGAACATGGCAAGATATTCACTAGTATTTTTCTTTCATTAAAAGTGACATGCCTTTGTGTTTTATGAAATGGGTTTCATGAAATGCATCAGAGGCTTTAATAGCAAAAACGAACCATGTTTAAACAAGTTGTCAATATCCCACAGCAACTTGTGAATGTTGGCAAATGCGCACGATTTCAATACTTAAAAAAGTACCTTTCTCAGAGCCACTAAGTGAACTCTCTGAAGAGAGTCACCCTTCATTTGTGAATGAAACAAATGCACATTTTCTTAATGTGCATTCTCCTGTTTATGATTTCTTTCTTAGTCCTTTAGGTGGGAGGTCCAGATTGAAAAATGACCTCCTGTTTTCTGATATTCTTCCGTAAGCTCTCTTCTCTTATTATCCCTCCGTGCTTCCACTCCCCCACTCCCCACAGATGGGAATTTCTCTCTAAGCTCTTCCTTTAACTTGGCCTTGGAGGCATTGCCTCCTTCTGCCCCCCACCATCTGGCAGCCTCTGGGCCCCTACACCACTTTTCCCGTCAGGATGCTGATTGGGAGGCGTGGCTCTCTCTGGGAAGCTTACCTAGCCCTTACAGAATAGGCAGCCTCTAAAATTAATCGAGCCAAACTGCCGTTCAGCCTTGTGGAGTGCAAATAGCAACACAGGGAGGAATATGTATATATTTGATCATAGCATAAATCCTGAAGCAATGACTTATTCCTGTGGGCATCCCATCCGACCATCCAACCAAACTCTCCCTCAAAACAAAAACAAAAACAAAACACTGATCAGCCAGATTCTAGATATTTCTCTCCTTAAAGTATGGAGAAAATAGGCTTATGTGAAGCCAAGGGGGTGAAATCTGTAACTACAGCAGCTCCGTTATTTTTGGACATTTTAAAAACCTGTTTTATATGTATAAAGAAATCATACCTCAGAGAGCCCAAAAGTTTTATATTATCTGTCCTCAACTCAACTTGCCAGGCATTAGAATCAAGAATGGCATTTTCTGCTTCCTCTCAGTTTCATTTCTACTCATGCCCTAAAGAAGAGAAATGAAAGCCTAACCTCATACTGGCTCTATGACATTTTGAGTCTCCCTTCAAGTCCTGGAATATCCCAGCATATGCCCATTCTGGCATAGATCAGAGAATGGCAGGCTCAGGGGATGCCATATGGCCAAGAGCCTGCATGTTACACTCTGCCGTGCTGGGGCCTCAGGTACCCCCAGCCAGGCGGAGATCTGGTCTGGGTCTCCAGGGCCAAAACTGGATTGTAAGAAGCCCTTTGGGGGTGAGAGTCCAGTCCATGGAACGCTGTGAATAGTTACATCAACCTGGAAATGTTTCAAGAATCTACGTTAATTGCACTGAATTGTCATCCTGTTACATCAATCATGAATTAAAGCCTTCTTCTGCTCTAGGATAAGCAGCAAAGTGAATACTATTTTCTTCTGTAGGGGTCAAGTGGAGACAGTTCCACACTCCTCCTGGGGCTGGAGCACAGCCTGGGGACTTCCTGGGGACCCAGGAAGATTTCCTCCTCCCACCTGCACAACCCCAATAGAAACATCACCCGAAAGAGATGAAGGATAAGGTTTCAGGATTTTCTTCCTGGCATACAGTAGGTGCTCAATAATTTCAAAGTAAACATATTCTCAGATTCTTGAAGTGAAACACGGAGGTGGAGTTTCATCCTGAAACTTCCCTTCTGCTCCCTCTTTTCTCTTCCCCGTATCTTAGAAATTCTGGCTTTCTATTCATCTTCAGTGTCTATATCCGAAGTCACCTATCTCCCTTAAGGGATGGGGTGGGGTACGAGACCCCCCAGCTCTCAACAAAGGTCAACTGAGGTCTTATATTGTTTCCTTAGTGAAGCATCACAATTCAAATCAATTATATTTAGGCTTCAGAACAGCATCATATGACCAATTATATTAAAGAGTAAAATGAGGAGGCAAAGCAGGTAGAGAAAGCATCCAGAATGGAATGGGAATTGGAAACAGCGTGAGACTAAGAAAGCAGGAAAGAGGTGGAGAAAGTGGACAGTGAGCATCGGACTGGAGAAAAACCTAGCTAGTGAGTTTTTACATTTTTAAAAATTTTTTCTACTGCTTTATTTGTCTCCCAGTTTTAATGGCATATAGCTGACATAGAACATTGTGTTATTTTTCAGTGTGCAACATAACAATTTGATATATGTGTATATTGTGAAGTGATTACTAGGATAAATTTAGTTAATGCCCATTACAATGAGTGATTTTTTAAAGGATTGCTTTGCAGTCTGTGCCTGAGCCCCCTCATTTATAACTGTACCCCTTCTTCTGAAAACCATTGGGCCAATGATATGAGTTGACAGGTGAAAATACCCTGGATTGGCCAGTGGCAAATGGTAAGCTCTCATGAAGGTTAGCCGTTATTTTTTTCCCTTATGGGCAAATCAAGATTATAAAGATGTCATATCTTTACAAATTAATTTTTAATAACAAATTAATTTTTAGATTTAACAAAATTACAACAAAGACCCTAGTGGGATTTGGGGTAGAGAGAAATTAATAAAATTATTGAGTTAATCTGAAAGAAAAAAAACCAATTAAGAACATTTCTGAAAAAAATGATTCAGAGAGAGGACTTTTTTACTTGTTATAAAGCAAGACTAATAACGCAGCAGCAGTAGAGAAGGAATTATAAAGAAATCAGCAAATTGCATAGTCAGTCTTTCAGCAGACCTAGCATAGCTTCTTCCACAATAAGGAAGCATCACATGCCAAATGCTGCTTAAAAATAACTATTTTGGGGCACGAGGGTGGCTCAGTAGGTTGAGCATCTGCCTTGGTTCAGGTCATAATCTCAGGGTCCTGGGTTCAAGCCCCGCATCGGGCTCCCTGCTCAACGGGGAGCCTGCTTCTCCCTCTCCACCCCCTGCTCGTGCTCTCTCTTGTTATCTGTCTCTCTCAAATAAATGAATAAAATCTTAAAAAAAAAACTATTTGAAAGTATCTTGGTGGTCTTTTTGGGTCACTTACTGGCTACCAAACATTATATGAACAACACTGCCGGGTAGAAAGGAAAGCTCTCACTTTGCAGGGGAGGAGCCGAAGTTTCCCTCTGTCATACACTCTCCCAGGTGGACCGCACACGTGAGTTTGCTCTCATGTTTGCCTTTGGTAGGTGGTCATTTTCGTTATACGCAACTGGCACTGTGACCCATAAGAAGCAAGAAACAAATGGGTCAAATTAAATGTAAAACCTAAAACAAAAAAAGCTAGAAAATATAAGTGGATATTTAATTAATCTCAGGCTTTTTTTTATTACTTTCTTTTTTTCACCAGCTTTATTGAGATATTATTGACATATAACATATGTAAGGTTTTTTTGTTGTTTATTTGTTTTTTGTTGTTGTTTGTTTTTGTTTTTGTTTTTAGAGAGAGAGAGTGGGTGCTAGTGGAGGGAGGGGTGGGGAGGGGGCAGGGGGAGAGAGAAAGAGAGAATCTTAAGCAGTCTCCACACCCAGTGCGAAGCCCGACATGGGGCTCATCTCACAACCCTGAGGTCATGACCTGAGCCAAAATCAAGAGTCGGATGCTTAACTGACGGAGCCACCCAGGTGCCCCATAGCATATGTAAGTTTAAGGCATACATCATGATAATTTGGTACCCATATATATTGAGAAATGATTACCACAATAACACCTCTATCCCCTCATGTAATTACCATTTTGTAAAGGACTTTTAAGTATAAGAGGAAGGAAAAGGTAAATTGATGGGATATGCTAAATTTAAAAAACTTATGTATGCAAAAATGTCATAAAAAATAAAAAGGCCATTGGCACATTGGGAGAAATATTTGCAGGACATATAACAGACACAGGACCACTATCCTAAATGTATAAGAAGTATTTGAGATCAGAAAGATTCTCAAGGAGCCAACAAAAAAGTGGGCAATGAATATAAACAATATTCAAAAACAAAATAATTAATACAGTGGACAATGAATATTTGAAAGTATTCAGACTCAACAAAACCAAATATAAATTAAAACTTTTTTTCAACCACCTGGTCATCAAAAGTTTTTAAATTTCATAATGCAGGTCAGACAGCCTTGTGTTCTGATGCACAGCAGGCAAGGGTGTAAAAGGATGAACTTTCTAAAAGCAATCTGACAATATATTTCATCAGATTTTTTTTAACATTCGTAGTTTTTGAGCCAGAAATTCCACTTCGAGAAATCTCCTCCAAGGAACCAGCTAAATATAGGTGAAGATTTTTTTATAAAGTGAAAAATAAACCAGACATAATGTCAATGCATATAGGGGAAAGGCTAAACAACTTTTATACATCTGTAGATAGAATATTACATTTCCACTAAAAATAATGTTTTCAAATAATTTTGGAAAGAAAGGCTATAAGATAAAAAGCGAATACAGTACGACTTTGTTATACATGCAATAAACTTCCAATTCTGAAGCATATATTCAGAGTGAGAAGGTAGAAGTCTGGATCATTTTTATTGTCATAGACTTTGCTTTATTTTCTAAAAAGTCATGTCTTACTTTCATAATCTAAAAAGGTACTAATTTTTTCGTGGTCTTAACTTTTTCTACTTTTTAGAAGTGGAAAAGATGTGTAGAGGCAAAAAACAAAGACAAATAAGATTAAAATACTAGGATGATCAGGAAATTAAACTTGAGATCATCAGCATAAGGACAGAAATGCATTTAATTACGGAAGTGTGGAGGGGAAGAGAGAAGAACAGCGAAGGGAATTCAAAAAGACAGACAGACACTAAATGCTTCGACATGAGTGATAATCCAGGGTCACACCCCAAAATTCACGGAGGCCCGAGGCTTCAGAAAACGTCTGGATTAAAGAATGACTAGGCTCCCACTTTGCCTTCTCATTGTGTAAATCCTCATGTCTTAAAACTGGAAGCTGAACCCTGAGGAGATTTTCCAGAGCAGCGGAACAGAAAGTATGCTGTGGTTTGAAGTAGTCATTACCAAAGCAGTATCACCCTGAGGGCGACAGGGAGCAAGTCCTGGGCTCCCCGTGCCAGAGGTCCCCACCTGTGTCAACATTAATTCCTCATCTCTGGCCTGACAATCAGGAGAGGGCTCTGTCCTGAAACCACTGACCTGAAAATTGTCCCTGTGGAGCCTGTCACTCAGGTGCTATTCTGACGACTTCTGGGCTGCTTGGGACATTCGTGGCAAGCCGTGGTCATCTGGAGACCAGGGCCGTGGTGTCCTCCAAAGAGGGGAGCAGTCGCTCAGCCATAGCCGTTGTTCCTACATTGGAATCTGAGCTCAGCGTTGTCCAATCTCCTAATTTTTTTTTTTTTAAGATTGAGCTAAAAATCTGGATTTTTAAAGTGATAAATTTCTCCATTCTTAAAGTTGGCAATTAATTAAAAATAGTTAAGACTGGTGCTGGGCAACTCTTTGTGAACCAAACAGAACATGCCTGAGGGTCTCGCCAGCCCAAGGGCTACAATTCGAGACTTCTGTCCTATAGCATCAGGTATGACAACATGGTCTCTATCCTAAAAATAAGGTGCCAGGCTTTGTGAGGGACCAGAGATGTGATGATGAATAAACCAAGTTTGCTGCCTCTAGGGAGTTTCATGTGTGGGGCAGGAGACAGAGAAGGTAAGTCAAAATACAATGATGCGGTGTTACAGAGAATGGATGGAAGTGCTCCTTAACACTAGAGGTAGTTTTGTCTGCAGGAAATCAAGGAAGGCTTAATGGAGGAAGTGGCACTAGATTTCAGTGGGTTCTGGAACTCTACACTGGAAGTACCGTAGAGTTCGGTTTGCTTTCTGAGGGCACATGGTCATCTGAACTGAACCACAAAGTCAAACCTTTTCTGATCCCTGACAGTTTTCTTAGGAGTGAAAAAGAGCTCCAACCTAAAAACAATGAAAGCAAAACCAAGGGGGCAAGTGGATAAAGGACAGAAGTGGACCATGTTTAGAGGACTGAAAATAAAAATGAAAGAGAGTTTTAAAAAATATGAAAGGATGAGAAGCTGCAGGAAACAGAATATCTACATCGGAAGAAATTCAGTAAAACGAGAAGTGAAGTTCATAAGGACTTTCCGAAATGCCTTAAAACTCGGGGGTTATCTGGACATTTGGTTCCTTGCAGAGGAAAGGTGGACAGTATGGGAAGTAAATGGTCTCTCAGACTCAGCTGTCTACTTCTTCTAGCAAGGAGGAACTGGTGATCGAAAATATTAATACGTACAGAGTTTCTCCTAGAGTTTTCTCCAGAGTTTTCTTCATAACAAATGCTGCACTGCAAACTCTAAATGCTTAATAAGGGTGGTTATAATGTTATCCTGTTTCCCATGTTGAGCTATTTTGGGGACAGACTTTTCACTTAATGTCCTAATTAAGTAATCCCAATCAAATATTTGTGGCATTAATCCTTTGGCCCCAGCAGCGCTCCAGGAGGCATATTATCCCTGACTGGATCAGCTTGTGTGCTGCACACTCAGTCGAGAGAAAAGACTGATACGGATAGAAGTGGTTCCTCCATTCTTACATACGATTAGCTCATAATTATCCTTCAAAGCAAATACGATTACCCTTTTCATTCCACACATAATTCTTAGGTTGAATATTGTCAAGTTGGGACTTGCGTTCCATTTCAAGGTTTCCCTTGATGCTAATTTAAACCTGAATTCATCTGGATAAAAACATCTGTGAGACAAGAAAAGGACAGCAGCACGGTATTCTCTGATCACCACTCCTCCGGAAGAGAAACATGCTGGTAGCCAAGGATGTCATGTTGGTCAGGATAGGCTAAGTTATGTTGCAGTAACAAATAATCCTTAACCTTCAGTGGCTTACTAGAACAAAAATTGATTTCTTACTCACATTTCATGGGACAAAGTTGGTACTCACATATACTTCCCTGCTCACTGCAGAGAAGATGAATCGTGTGCTTTCTCTGAAAGCTTCTGTCCAGACATCATCCATCAACCTCTATTTCAGTGGCTAAAGCAAGTCATGCTGATCTAACTTCAACATGGGCAGGGGTATACAACCTTACAAGATACCTAAAAGGAGCACTGGAATATTTATGAACAACTTTCATGGCTATTGTAAGGATAATCCCTGATGAGAGAAATTCCCCCTTTAGCTTACTGCAAAGTATAAGCTAATAACCACTAGGTCATCTGATCCATGCCCCAAGTTGTCACTCCAGAGGAGACAGAACTTAGGGATACAAAAATGAAAAGATTATCTTTTTCCTCAAGAAGTTTACAGACCAGTGGCAGGGAGGGAGGTGATGATATGCACATAAGTAATCCCAATATTTTGTAATTATTGCCATAATGGAGGGAAGCACAGAAGCAAGGAGATCAAGGGAAAGGGAAGGATTAAGAGACGTGTAGAAGCTATCAATGAGAGCAGTTGATCGATTAGTTAGTGGGCCCAAAAGAGAGACAAATCTTGGATGCTTGCCAGGTTTCTGACTTGGTGAGCAGGATAGATATTGGTAACTTAATTTAAAAAAAAAGATCACAGCTTAAGAACAATCTTGGGCAATAGTGGGGAGAATGTATGAATTCCATTTGATCCAAGTTGTCCATGAGTACTGAGGAGATTTAAGCAGAGAGGCCCAGTCAATGCTTAAACATGGAGAGGGTTGGGCTAATGGCAACTGTTCACATTTAGTTGAGCAACTACTAAGTAAAGGTCTACTCTATGGAGTACTTTGCAATTTGGATAAAAAGATAAAACACAATCCCTGCCACTGAGGAGTTACTTCTAGTAGGAGCAAAAGACACATCAACAGATGATTGTCCTGGATGATGGTCCCTATTATGAGTCACGTAGAGTGCTCTGGGAGACCAGCAAAGAGGCTAACCAACATTAGAAGGGTGGTGGTGTTCATTATTCAAGAAAGTCTTTTTATAGGGGGGCCTGAGCTGACGGTAGAAAGTGGGATAGAAGCCCTTTGAGCAGAGCTGAGCATGATAGCATGCACTGTCTGTAGTTACAATTCCTGGATTTAGATCTTGGGTCAACTGTCTTCTTGTGCAAGTCACTTAAACCTCTGTGTTCCTTGATTTTCTAATCTCTAAAATGATGATAATAATAGTTTTGCAATACCCATTTGAGGTAGTTCTGAGGACTAAATGCAACCACGGTACATGCAAGAGCAAGGCACAAGCCCAGACACATAGCAGGTGCTCGATAAGCATTATTATTATTATTATGTTTATGTTTATTACTTGCAAATATGAGATGGTGGAAGGTTATTACATACAATGGATATAGAAAAACAAATGTTTATGAAATCATAACAACCAGGTTATTTTGAGAGTTTATAAGCCTATTGTAGACTTATCCAAACAACAAATATATTAAGCATCTACTCTGCCTAGCGCTGTGGCCCATCCTCAGACAAGAGTGTCAATAAAGCAGACTGAAATTGTTTATTATGTTTAGCCATGAGGAGTTTCACCAATGACCTAAATAGGAGCAATTTCTACGGAATGTTGAAAGCAAAAGCCTGAAGACAATAGTATAAAGAATAGATGATGAGTGAAGAGAAAGAAAGAGTAAGAGTAGATAAGTTGAGCATAAGCTTATGTATGAAAACATACAGCAAAACGAAAGCCAAGGACACAAGTGAGAGACAGATGGAAGTAGAGAACACAGTGAGGGGGACAGAGGAGGACTTCTCAGACTAGGCTGAAAAGGGGAAAGGTGTTGCAGAGTAGGAGGCAAAGGGAAAGGATTTTTAAAACGAATAAAAATTTATTTCAGATATAATTTTCACTCCTAATTTTTTTTTTAAGATTTATTTATTTATTTTGAGAGAGTGAGAATGAGAGAGAGAGAGAGAGTACATGAGAGGGGGGAGGGTTAGAGGGAGAAGCAGGCTCCTCGCTGAGCAGGGAGCCCGATGCGGGACTCGATCCCGGGACTCCAGGATCATGACCTGAGCCGGAGGCAATCGCTTAACCAACTGAGCCACCCAGGCGCCCTCACTCCTAAATTTTTAATTTGCAATTTCTATTTCTCTTCTGAGACCTCTTATCATTCTATTTCTTTCAAGTGTGTTTGCCTTGACATTGTGGAATATACATGTAAGAGCTGCTTTAAAATATTTACCTGATAATTCTCACATCTGGGTCATTGCAGTGGGCACTTGTTGATTCCCTTTGGAATGACTCACATTTTCCTAGTTCTTTGTAAATTAAATATATTTTTATTATATCCTAGACATTTTTTAAAATTTTATTTAAATTTAATTAACATATATGTGTTGTTAGCTTTAGAGGTAGAGTTCAGTGATTCATCAGTTGCATATAACACCCAGTGCTCATTACATCACGTGCCCTCCTTAATGCCCATCACCCAGTTACCCCAGTTCCTGACCCTCCTCCCCTCAGTTTGTTTCCTATAGTAAAGAGTCTCTTATGGTTTGCCTCCCTCTCTTTGGGGAGACGTCTTATTCTGATTTCATCTTATTTTATTTTTCCCTTCCTTCCCCTATGATCCTCTGTTTTGTTTCTCAAATTCCACATATCAGTGATATCATATGATAATTGTCTTTCTCTGCTAGACTTATTTCACTTAGCATAATACCCTCTAGTTCCATCATTGCAAATGGTAAGATTTTATTTTTTGATGGCTGAGTAATATTCCATTGTATATATATACCTTGACATTTTTAACATCCTGTTGTTTAGATCCTAGATCCTGTTAAAACCCTTGGAAGAGTGTTGATTATCTGTTTGTGTTAGCAGGCCTTCAACTCAGTTATTTTCAGTTTGCAGTTTCTGTCGCACCTTCCACGGGTGATGGTTCCCATGTCAGCTAAGTTGTCAGAGCTCTTGATACGCTACTTCGGGTCTGCTGTGAGCATGTGCCACTCAGGGATTAGTCTGAGACCTGGGTGATGGTTTAAATCAAAGCTCAGTTCTCAGAGCTTCTGCTGTACTCTCTTGGGTCTATTCTAACTACAGCTCAAGAGTAAGCCTAGAAATTATACTCAATTCATTCACAGAATTAGGGGAAACACTTCTCCAAATCTCACATCTCTAGAATTTCCCTCACTCTCTCTATTTAGAAGGTACCCATTTCCTTGGTTCTCTGGCCAAAAAAAATGGAATTTATCTTGGAGTTTTAGCTGCCCATGCTGTCACTGCATAATTCCCATGACTGTGGCCATCCTAGAGAAACAGGGGAGAAAAAGAGAAAGAAAATGGAATGCCCTTCTCTACTCTCCTGATTACGGGGACCCCTTTACCCAGTTCCTCAATCCAGAAAAACATTGTTTTTTATCAGAGTTTAAGCATCTAGAGTTGCTGCCTACCACATGGGCTCCACCGGGAGACCAGCCTTGCAAAACCACAAGAGAAAAAAATGGTAATTCCCCCATATTTTGTGGCTTATAAAGGGCTATATCCCAGTGTTCTGGGCAGAGAGGCAAAATTTATCTCAGAATGTTAGATGTCCATGGTGCTGCTGTGTCAGGTCCACTGGAAGACTGTCTTTGGCTCAAGTGCAAGAAAGGAAAGAGGAAATAAAAACAAGAGGGAAACTCACTTACTGCCCATATGGGTCAGTTTTTTATGGTCTGACTCCTCTCCCTAGTCTACCTGTTTGTGTTTAATTTTCAGAGTCCTAGGGAGTTGCTTTTTGTATTTGGAATGGAGACTTTAGTCATAGTCAGTAGGGAAGATAGACTATAGTGGCCTTACTCCATCTCGACTGTACCAGAAATTCCAAGGAGTGAATTAAATATTAAGAGAAACCCCTTGTAAAATTAAGAGCCTAAAAATTATTTATTTGATCTGGTTCTAGTATTGGAGGTTTACATACATTCAGTGGCGTGTAGGATCAGAGACAGGACTGCAGGGGAGGGAGGGGTGAATGGGGAGTGGAGAAGGGGTGGGTGGGGAGTAAAGAAGGGGGGATGGGTATGGGCTTTCTAGTTTGGCTGTGAAGGAAGGTGGAACGAGAGCAGTGTAAATGGTGGATGAACATCTAGAAACATGATTAAAGGAGGGAGGGGAGAGTATGTGCCCAAAGATTAAGGTCCACTAATAGATTTGCTGGTGGTAGGATGAGGTATTTCTCTCTGCATTTTCTATTTCCTCCCATGAGGCAATGGGGAAGGCCCACTATAGTTTGAAATTCACCCATTCCCCTAGCTCCATAATTTCTTGCCTTCCTGCTGTCTAGTGACTTTCACCTGCAATCCACATCTACAGTCCATGATTGTGGTCACACACTGTGCCCTGTGGTTATCTAGGTGGGAGTCCCAGCAGAGGCAGGCCTGTGGGAGACAACCTGAGGATGAGAGGTACTAGGGATCAGATCCAGCCAGAGAGAGGTCACCCTCAAGGTTATTCAGAGGATCACAGTGCCACAGAGGAAAGAGCATAGTAGTTAACCAGAAGACTAGAAGGAAATTCACCAGCCACCAGACTGAAGTTGCTTTGACAGAGTGACAGAGGCTTAAACGGGTGATGAGTCAGAAGCCTAGTGAATCAGGTCAGGAGTTTACAACTGGGGAGTGAGGAGTGAAGCACAAGTCAGGAGGCACAAACCCTATGCCGCCGGGGATCTAGTAGGCCTTTCTTTCTACATAAACTACTGCACAGAGGGGGACGGACACCTACAGTTAAGCAACTCAGAACTGCCTCACCTCTGAAATCAAACCGTCATGTTCTACCCTCTGGCTATAACATGTTCTCCTTCACTGTTATTCTGGTTGCCCTTCATCTTCCTCAATGATTTTATCCCACAGTTTAATCCCATATTGCTCTCAATCGATCAGCCTGTTCTGGCTGGGAGCTCATGGGTTGCTCCCAGCTGGAAACACTGGCCTTTCATTTCAACCTCTCTTCCTTGGCACCCACAAAGCTCTTGCTCCATTTCCTTCTTTACCCCTGTCCTGAAACCAGCTCCCCTCCACTGTAGATCGATACGGCACACTGACATTTCTTTCCAGCTGAAATGCCTTCAAAAGAGATCACCAACTTGTCACCGGCAGTGATGTCACGCACCTTGGCCTTGGGTTCATACCCCCGCCTTCTCTGTCCAGGGTCACCACAGCAGCCTCCTGCCTAACCTCCCTCTTTATACCCTTGACCATGACTAGTATCTCAAACAGTCGATTCTCCTCACGGCAGTCAGAGGGAGCTTTATAGAACAAGTTAGTTTACATGGCTGTCCTGTTATAACCCTTCAAAGGCTTGCCATTTCCGTTAGGACTCTGGCCCCCTTTATTTTACCCCATGACCTGACCCTTCCTAGCCCTTCCGCAGAGGCTCCTTCTTCTTCCTCCTTCCCTCTTCTCCATCCGCACTGGCCTTCTGGCCATTTCTTGAAAATGACAGGCTAATTCCCACCTCAGGGCTGTTGTGCTTGCTGTTCCCTCCACCAGGGTCTTCACAAGCTTCTCCATCTCGTACAGGTCAGGCTCAAGTGTCTCCTCCTGGGCCCTCTATGTAAAATGGCCTGCCCCTTTATTACCATCTCTGTCTTTACCCTGCTTGGTTTTTTCACTGTACTTATCACAAGAGACCAGCCCACGTCAGACCAGAGCTTCTGAAAGGCAAGACCTTAAAACTATCTTGTTTAGCTACTAGATCTGTAACGCATAAAACGGTACCCAGCATACAAGAGACACTAGATAAATACTTGTCAGAACTGTTGAATTATCAGCATGAAAGTTAATGGCGAAAGTCAGGGTAGGGAGGAACTGTCAGTATCGCATGACAAGCTGAGTAGAGGATAACTTTACCATTTTGGGAAGAAACACTGAACTATAACACACTAAGAGTTGTTACTGCATTTAAAATTTTTTATGAGAAATCTGTATTAAAATCTGCCATATATTTGATTTTAGGGTTGGAGGTCAATGGGACCTGTTATTAGGGTTTGCAAGTAACTTTTGTGTCATCCCCAGTTTTGCAAGGAGAAGTTTGCACTGTTAAAAGATAAATGTAAGTAGCTTAAGCAGAAGTAATTAGGTATATTTTTCACTTTTTGTGGTCCAGATTTGGAATAGTTCCTAGGCATATGAAATTAGTGACAAGGGAAACAATGTAGATATATAGCTAATGCAACAAAAGTCACGAAAATATTTTGCTCTGTGCAATGTTAATCATTTTAATCCACTCCACATATCCCAACAGGAAATCTTCAAAATTTATCATGGCTTTTCTGTGTTTTAGAGGAAAGAATTGGGATTTAGCTGGTATAGGAAGGCAGACCTTGGAAATTGGAGTGTAACTGGAAAATGAAGTTGCCAAGCTAAGACAGACAGCCTCAGTGTCTTCATTTATAAAATGTTCAGATTAAACTAGACAATCTTGAAGGACCCTTTGGTTCTAGAAGTATATAGAAAGTTTCATGTGAGGGGGTGTGCGGATCAGCCAAAGTGACTGCCATTACTACCATTAATGAAAGGGTTATTGACTGTGCCTGTTCTGGAAATCCGCCGATAAGCTACACACAGCGCCAAGTACAAGCGTGTGGTTCTCCAGGTGTGGTCCCCAGACGCAACACCGGGCAACTTGATAGAGTGCAAATTCTTGGGCCCCACCCCAGACCAACTGAATCTGAAACTCGAGGGCTGGAGCCCAGCAGCCTGTTTTAACACGCCCTCCAGGTGAGTGGGATGCATACTGTTATTTGAGGATGTTGATGTAAGTGAGTCTTAACAAAGGTACAAAAAGAATGCAAAGGACAAAGAGCTGTCCGGGACAGTTGGACCTTTGTCTCCTAAGTAGGAGTTTGGACAAGGTTGGGAAGCTATTTCCAGGCAGAGAAACAGGTCGGGGGAGGTAGGGAAAACCAGACAGACCCCAAGACTTACAGTGGCTGGGTGGGCTCAGGGTAGCGGGGTACACTCTCTTTCCCAGGCTCCCCTCCTCTCTGCTCCGCGGTGCCTACACATGGGGCCAGTGATGAAGGGACTGAATGAGGGAGCGGCTGGAGACGTGAAAGTTAGGGCCTTACACTGGCTGCCTGTGGGCCAAACTCTGCGTGCACGTGGGCTGTCTGTGGTTGGTTCGGCGTGACAAAAATAAGCTTGAGCCAACGTTTAATGGTTAGTGGTTTCAACATTACAAAAAATCTTGATCGTGGCTTTCTATTAAAGAAATGAACGGTTTGTAGCTTTTTCATCCGCGTCTACAAGGCAACAATTTGTCAATGCTAGAAAACAACTTTTTGTCTGGGTGACGCTTTCCCCATTTCTTCCCAGCCCTGCCACTCCCTTCAGACCTCCCTTCAGATCATGACCCTTGGACGGTTCTTTGTGACGAACTTGTTCTCTGCTTTCATGTTTCAAAGATGAGGCACGCAAGATGGTCCAGAAGTGTTGACTCTTTCAGAACAAGTGGGAAAGAGGGGGGAGGGAGACGATTTCTACCTGGTTGGTAATAATTGCAAAGAAACCTAGAAACAGAATTTAATAGGAGTAAAAAATCAAAGTGACCAACTCTGTCTTGGCAAGACTTCACAAATAAGACCAGTTTCTTTGCCAACAGAAAAGGGCATTGAAGAACGAAGAGGAGTTTTCGAGATGAAAATTAACCCCTTTGACAGTCATCCTTTCCATAAAATGTGGGGTCTGAGGCAATTTATTATTTTAGACGTATGCACTTTTTTCTGTAATTAAAATAAATTGATAATCTCTCATCATGGGTCCCCATATTATATGGCCGTGTTGTTCAAGGCTATGTTTTAATTACCCTGGCCTGAGGCCCTCCTTGAGCCCAGGGGTACCTGGAAGTCCTTTTTAATAAGGAGTTAATGCTCGAGGCTCAGTGCAAAGCTATAGCCACTCTCATTTGAAAATGACGAGTGGAGATACATTCCATAAATCAAAAGCCCGAGGAAAAATAGTTAACCCAATATGTTCTGAGCTTCTCTGTGCTTCCTTCAGGGGGTTCATTATGAATGAATACTTTGCTAGGTCACTGAAATATTTAAAGGCGAGAAGCAAAAAGCATCAGAATCTAACCTTGTGTGCTTGTGTCTGTGTGCTTTTCAAACCAGCGCCTTCCTTAAAATGGCGAGGGCAGGGTAGCCTTCCTTCAGAATCCTGGCTGTCCTCCTAAACAGAGGCAGAGGGGGCAGCTCCTCCTGCCATCAGCTAATTGGGAGGCGCCTGCATTTCCAGCAGTGCTTGCCGTCTGGGGTTGGTGGGGGGTGGTTGTAGCTCAGATCTAGGTAGACACAAATTCCTCACGGGGGTGCCCAGTTGTTGGTCCTGATGGCCTGGGCCAAGTGCTGCACAGGTGAGTTAGTATACACCTGCTGGAGAGGCCCCGTGCCAGGGACAAGCTCACAGCACCCGTCGCTCAGCTTGGTCTGTTCGCGTGTTTGTCGTCGAGCGCTTTGCAACTAGACAGGGAGAGTGTAATGGTGTCCCCTCATAGCTGGAGGCCTGGAAAGAGGATGTAAGTGTGATTACTGCTGACAGCTAATGGAGCATCACCGTTAGAGCCCGTAGTGGAGACGCTGCTTTTGGATGTCAGCTACTTTGGTTCCTATCCCAGAAAATTTCTCACAGGGAACTGATTGATCTTTCAAACGAAATGACGAGAAAGGCCAAATTATTTCTCCTTCTTTCTTTTTATTTCCTCATCCTTAAGTGGCGAAGATAGATAGCGGTTTAGAGGTGAAATATTTGCTGGCAATGGAAAGGATTAGGGGGAATGCCGAGAGGTCTGGGCCATCACCTTGCTTTCTGCGGAGGGAGCAGCTACTGGCTGCGGGAGGAGAAGGCAGAGCAGAAGGCAGCACGTGGGCTGTGGGCGCCTCTCAATCCAGATTGGCCTCGGAGAGTTACCTGCGCTCAGCTCACAGTGGTTCAGGAGATGCGCCTGCTAGCTTCTCAGGATGCCATCTACAGTTTATGTCAATGGAGGGCGCTAGAATAGACTCGAGAAGGCTATAGGAATAAAATAAACATTTCATATGAGAAGTGATGTGGCCCATGTAGCTGCCACCCCTATCTTCCTGCACGTTCCCTCCTGGGCCGTGCTGGTTCAGGCTTCCCTTGTGCTCCCTTGGACGGCAAATCCTTACACAGCTTCACACTTGAGCCTCTATTTTGCCATTTAGTGCAAAACTCAGGAAACGTTTTCCTGAGTAGCTGCAATTTACTGCAATTATTGTATTATAATTATCTATATATGTAACTGACTTCTCAAACAGTGAGCTCTCTCTTTTTTTAATAAATTCAACTAATATTTATTGAGCTGTATGTGCAAGCAATATGCTAAGTACAAGGAAAGCAGGGATAAAGGAAGTAGTAACCAAGTAAACAAATACAGGCACTGCTCACTTCAAATATCCATAAGCGGTGTGCTACAGTTCTCAGTCATTTAGAGGTGGAGCAGACACTGAGGAGGCTTCAGAGGAAACTGAAAAGTACTACCCACCAGGTAAGAACATTCTAGAAAAGAAAGTTCCCTGAAGAGCAGAGTGCTCAATTTTATCAGCTGCATGCTTCCGGTTACCCTGGGCAAGGAGATACCAATGAGGGACCTTACTCAGAATATTTCAATGGAATGGTGAGACCCAAGACCCTCCCGGAAGGAGTTTTCTCTTCCCTTTAGTGTCTAGCACATACTAGGCACTTAATAAATAGTGATTGAATACATGAATTTCCTGTTTGCCAACTCTGGCCCATGTGGATTTGAATTTTTATTCCTAGACCCCTATTGTATCCCATATAAGCATCTTTCATAGCCGTGACATTTTGCACCTTTAATTATTTACATCTCCCCCTACTGGACCATATATTCCTTGAGGGAAGGGGTTTTGTCATATTCATCTTTGTGTGCTGAGAACCCAGCCCTCTTTCTAGAATATAGCAGTCATTTAGTTAATAAATATTGAATGAATGAGTATTTATGAGATAACAACAATCATTACCTCATTTTTTTTTCTCTAAAACTAGCTAAAATTTCCAGGCCAACCGAAGAATAGACTAAGCAGAGGGCATCTAGAAAGATTTTCAATAGAAATAGGCCTTAGACAATACAATTAACAACAAACATAAAGGAGCAAAGTTTAGACATCTTACTTTCAGGAATCAAATTCATAAACTGACATTCATCATCATCAGAATAGTAGCTAATGTTCATTAATGTTTATTAATGTTTATTGTTTGGTCATACTATGCTAAATAATATGCTTACATTACTGAATGTTGAATTTTCACAACAATTTTATTAGACAAGTAGCATTATATTCCCATTCTAGAGATGAGAAAACTAAGGCTTGAAGAAAATTTAAACTTGCCAGAGATCATATAGATTTAAACCATCGTGTGACTCGAGAACCGGATCTTTTGCCACCTGCTTCTTCTGCCTTTAGGTGGAACTCTGAGATAGGATTTTTTAATGATGCAGGTGGGAGAAATTCTTCACTCAAATGTCTATGCAAACTGTAATGAACTTCAGTTTTATCTAAAAATTGCAATTCCAACACTAATAAAAGAGCTATCAGTTACTGTGAACTTACTCAATCCAACACACTGTGCTAGGCACTTAGGTCTATTCCTTCGAATCCTTGAAGGATAGATATCATTATCTCCCTCTCAGAGGAGAAAAACGAGGCTCTGGGAGGTCATATATGCTGCCCAATATCACGGAGATAATCAGTGGTGAGGAGGGGATTTCAGACCCCAAAGTCCAAGGTGCTCCCGCCGGCCATGGTATCTTCCCTTTTATTCAACTACAGCCCTACCACAAGTACCAAAAGCAAACAAAAATGAAACAAAACCCAACAACACCTTAAGCTGGGTTAAAAAACAAAACAACAACAACAACAACAAAAAGCCCAGCACCAAGCAGAACTAAGGGCCTGCCCATTAAAGAAGTCCAAAGTCTGTTTTTAGCAGTTAATTCTCCAAGGTACTCAGGGTGTCCAGGAAGTCTTAAAATCCTGAAACAATCCGGAAAAAAAAAATGTTGTCCATAGAAAGTACCGTCACCGTCCTTCTCCCTCTGCCCGCTCCCTCCCCGACAGCCAGCTTGGGGTGCGTGTCTCTCCCCCAGGTCCTGGACACCTTGGACCAGCCGCGCCAGCCCCTCACCCAGGCTAGTCCCCAGCAGCTGCTGCAGCGTGCCTGCCCACGGCGCTGAGCCAGCTGTCTGAGCCGGCACGGCGCCGCGGAAATGTGAACAACTGGAAGCAATAATGGGTCTCCCCATTTGCCTAACAATACCAACATGGACAATAACTCAGAAGACTGAAGATTTGTGCTGTAATTTAATAAACCCCATGCACATTTCTACAATTGAGTATCACATCTGTGCAATGGATCCTAGAAGTGTAATATTCTTTTATAAAGGACCATTAACCAATCTTAAGTTTATAGGTTTCCTTAAATCTTTTTCATCAGCTGTTAAACTACAGTAAAGAGAAAATTGCCTCGTATGCGACAAGGGATAGTAAAATACAAAGACTGTGATTAAACGTCAATCAATTAAGGATTATAATATAATAAAATGCTGACTGATGATTAAAATGAGCACATTCTAGGAGAATTGTATAAGCAATATTAAGAATTATTTTTAAAAGTCAGTAGAATAAACTTCAATTAGGTCGCATTATATACGAGTCCTTGCTCTGTAAGAACAAAAAAAAAGGTTTATAAGAACTATTCCTCAGGTACGAAGATCCCCAAATTGACATTGAACTTCTAGGCTTAAAAAGTATTTTTTTTAGCTTCTTATTTTACTATTCCCCAGTCTCCAGAATTTTAAAATCTTCTCTGTACAGAATAAGTAATGGCATTTTTGTTTCAGCAAAGTTTTCCACCAGTGTATGCAGCTGGGCAGCCGTTTATGAAAATGGGTTGTGTAGTAAAACCACCAAACAAACAAACAACCTTGCAATTGAGGTAACAAAACACTGCCTGGAACTTAGGGCCCCGGAAAGGAGCGCTGGGACTGTTGCTAAAACTTTGCGATCGAAGCCTTCCAGAAATGGTCCCTTACAGAATTTCTTTCACTGAAGGTCAGAGCACACCTCTGCCAAGGAAGATACTGCGGCAGGAGAGGTGCAAGTAATCCAAAGGGATCCCCTGTACTTATTTCTGCCTTCCAGTGGCCACACATCTCTCACCGTGAGCTTCTCCACTAGGGTTAGAGTTCTGATGGAAGACCCATGCTAACTACATCACACTTGGCAGCCTAGCATGCACCCCCCCCCAAAAAAAAGACTAAGAGAGGCTCCTTCCTCTTTGCTCTCACTGCCGTATTTTTTCTCTAAGTGTATTATTGGCAAGGGGCCTTTTTTTTTTTTTTTTTCCTATGCTGGGATGCTTCTTCTTCAGACCTTCTCTTCAACATTGTCTTCCCAAAGCAATTTTCCTGCTACACTGCTTGTACCTGGTCCCTTTGGAGCTCCGAGGGCATTCAGCCTCCTGCCCGTTTGCAGGGAGCATTTGAAGCTTGTTGCTGCAGCTGGCTTATATGAGCCTTGAAGGAAAAGCATGCATACACGTGGCAGCACATTAAAAGCGTGAAAGCAGCTGGCTAAGTAAGCAGAGACCAAAAGGTGCAGGTAACTCACTCACAGCTTTGCTAGAAACTGTGCCGGAGAAGCCTTGCACGGCAGATGAAAGCATAATTAATGGATAAACCCGAGCGCGGCCGGGCTTCTGCACTTAGCGCTCTATGGAAACTACTCTGATAAAGGTCACCAGTGACCTAAGTTACCAATTTGCTGGATGCTTTTCAGTCAATATTGTCCTAGCATCTCTGCTGGACTTGGCAGGACAGAAGTGGGCAAAAGTGAAGGGCAAAAGTCACACCCTCCCCAAGGAACAAAGCTGGAGTTCGAAACAGGTAGGCTTAACCCTGAACTCAAGATCTTTCCTTGGAACCTGGCTGCCTCTCGACGTTTCACAGATACAAGGAAATGGTGAATGGGAGAAATGAGGAGTTGACATACAGTCTTTTCTCTCCTTTGTAGAACAGACCTCACATGACAGTAATAGCGTTTTAAGAAGGCACAGAGCCACAAGGACAAAGAGAATGGGAAAAGAGGCAGGGGAGGACAGATGATTTCAAGAGGTGATGAGAGAGAAAAAGAGGCAAATATCCAAAGTGCATGCAGGGCTTACAAGAGGACCTCTTAAAAATCCATGTTCACTGGCTAGGAGAGATTTTTTAAATGGAGAATAGAATAGTACGGAGCAGAATAGAAAGAAGAATAGGAGGGGAAACAAACCAACGTGCCCCACGGGACAGGCCCTGGGGATACCAAGTCTTAGGGAAGTGGAGGGGCGAGACCGATGAGAAAAACCAAAGTTGATTGAAAGCCTATAGACAGTGGAGATACTGCCCCGGGTCACCGCCCTGCCCCGAGGAACAGAGTCACTACTTCTCCTCACCATCCCAAGACACAAACTGCAAGTTGAGTCACCAAACAAATCCAGCCAGGAAGACTTCAGATGTGGGGCACACATATGGGTAGAGTGAGGCTGGGAGCTGGAGAGGAAAAATGGAATTCCACGCAACAGAGGCTGGAGTTCCCTGCTTCTCCACTCTATCCCCCAGGCCTGTTTCTAGAACCCCTGCAGTTAGACATACGCTGTTTTCTGCCCTCTGTCCCTCATTCTTAGGTTTTTCCTGCACAGCTTGAATTTCCACAAAGACGGTGCTTCCAGATACCGACGTGTGGGAACACTCTGCCTGAGAAAGTCAAGTTGCTGCCTCATCCCCTTAGGGCGACATTGACCAAACTCACTCATGTGGGCAGAGCTTCCAATCAGCTCTGTAGTGCTGCCTATGGATTTTGAACGAATGGCTACTAAGAAAGTCCTCCAAAATGAAATGGCAAAAAATGAACAAAGACAACATAATAACAAATAAACAGAACAAAGAAATCTGGACAATGCCTATCAAGATAAAAAGCAACTTCAGTTAATGTCCTCACAGAGATAAGAACATGTTGCCCTCATGAAATAAAACTCCTAGATAACAACAAAGAGCTTGGAACCAGGAAAGACCCCACATAGCCAAAGGAATGTTGAAAAAGAAAACCAAAGCCGGAGGCATCACAATTCCAGACTTCAAGCTGTATTACTAAGCTGTGATCATCAAGACAGTATGGTACTGGCACAAAAACAGACACATAGATCAATGGAACAGAATAGAGAGCCCAGAAGTGGACCCTCAACTCTATGGTCAACTAATTTTTGACAATGCAGGAAAGAATGTCCGACGGGAAAAGGACAGTCTCTTCAGTAAAAGGTGCTGGGAAAATTGGACAGCCACATGTAAAGCAATGAAACTGGACCATTTTTTTTACACAATACACAAAGATAAGCTCAAAATGGATGAAAGACCTCAATGTGAGAGAGGAATCCATCAAAACCCTAGAGGAGAACACAGGCAGCAATCTCTTCGACCTCGGTCGCAGAAACTTCTTGCTAGACACGTCTCCAAAGGCAAAGAAACAAAAGCAAAAATGAACTATTGGGACTTCATCAAGATAAAAAGCTTCTGCACAGCAAAGAAACTGGTCAACAAAACTAAAAGGCCACCTACGGAATGGGAGAAGATATTTGGAAATGACATATCAGATGAAGGGCTAGTATCCAAGATCTATAAAGAACCTAATCAAACTCAACACCCAAAAGACAAATAAACCAGTGAAGAAATGGGCAGAAGAAATGAATAGACATTTCTCCAAAGAAGACATAACAAATGGCCAACAGGCACATGAAGAAATCTTGCCACATCACTTGGCAAGAGGGAAATCCAAATCAAAACCGCAATGAGATACCACCTTACACCAGTCAGAATGGCTAAAATTAACAAGTCAGGAAAGGACAAATGTTGGCAAGGATGCGAAGAAAGGGGAACCCTCTTACACTGTTGGTGGGAATGCAAGCTGGTACAGCCACTCTGGAAAACAGTATGGAGGTTCCTCAAAAAGTTGAAAATACAGCTACCCTATGACCCAGCAATTGCACTACTAGGTGTTTACCCCAAAGATACAAATGTAGTGATCCGAAGGGGCACCTGCACCCCAATGTTCGTAGCAGGAATGTCCACAATAGCCAAACTGTGGAAAGAGCTGAGATGTCCATTGACAGATGAATGGATAAAAAAGATGTGGTACTTCAATGTGGATGGAACTGGAAGGTATTATGCTGAGCAAAATAAGTCAGTCAGAGAAAGACACTGATCATATGGTTTCACTCATGTGTGGAATATAAGAAACAGTGAAGAAGATCATAGGGGAAGGGAGGGAAAACTGAATGGGAATTCACAGAGAGGGAGACAAACTCTGAGAGACCCTTAACTATATATAGGAAACAAACTGAGGGTTGCTGGAGGGGAGGTGGGTTGTGGGATGGGATAACCGGGTGATGGGCATTAAGGAGGCACGTGATGTGATTAACACTGGGTCTTATACGCAACTGATGAATTATTGAACATTACATCTGAAACTAATGATGTACTATATGTTGGCTGATTGAATTTAAATTAAAAAAAACAACAAAGAGCTCACAGAAATTAAAAATCAAATAGCCCAAGTGGCAAATGGACCACAGATGTTAGGAGATAAGTACAAGGTGATCACTCAGTGTATAAAAAAAGGCAAATATATCAAAACTATGAGAAGATAGCTAAGACAATTAGAAAAGTAGTAACAAGTTATGTATAGGAGGTCCAGAATAAGTAATATCAAAAACATGGAGGAAAAGAAACTGTCAAATAAATAATAAAGAAAACATTTTCCCCAAACTGTTAAACCTGAGTTCCTAAATTGAAAGAGTCAACCAATTCTCCAACACAAAAAGTGAAAAGGAGAATCAACAACCACAAACCTAACCTTGGCCCAGCACTATGGAACTTTAGAACCCTAAAATAAAGAGTGATATTTCAAGTAGGGGAGGAGAGAGACAGGGAGAAAGAGAGACAGAGAGAATCAAGAACAACGCTGCATCAGACTTCTCCAAAGCAGCCCAGGAAGCTAATAGACCAAAGAACGATGCTTTCAAGATTCTGATGGAAAATGATTCTCAAATTAGAATCTTCAAACCAGGGCGCCTGGGTGGCTCAGTTGGTTAAGCGACTGCCTTCGGCTCAGGTCATGATCCTGGAGTCGTGGGATCGAGTCCCACATCGGGCTCCCTGCTCAGCAGGGAGTCTGCTTCTCCCTCTGACCCTCCCCCCCTCATGCTCTCTCTATCTCATTCTTTCTCTCAAATAAATAAATAAATAAAATATTTAAAAAAAAGAATCTTCAAACCAGTCATGTCTGAGAGTAGTCTAAAGACGATTTTAGATGTAACAGGATTTTCTTAGTAAAATACTGGACCGTGTGCTCCAGTAGAGTGAGGAAATACAGCAGGATCAAACATCAAGATGATCATCAGGATTTTGCAGACTAAGGCGACGCCTTTGTAGCAGCGCCAGAAAGTACCCAATGTCCCAAGGGGAAAGCATCAGAAAATACTGCCCTCCACTGTGGTCTGAACTGTGTCCTCTCCAAATTCATATATCGAAGCTCTAATCACCAGAACAACTGTATTTGAAGAACTTTCAGGATGTCATCAACATTAAATGATGTTGTAAGGATGGGCCCCTAATCTGATAGGATTCAGGGTCTTACAGAAAGATATCTCTTTCTCCACCTCCCACCCCCTCTCTCTACCATGTGAGGACACAAGGAGAAGGTGGCTACCTGCAAGCCAGGAAGAAAGTTCTGCCAGGAACCAAATCAGCCTGTACCTTGATCTTGGACTTCCCAGCCTCCAGAAGTGTGAGAAACAAATTTCTGTTGTTTAAGACATTCAGTCTATATAGTATTTTGTTATGGCCGAGCAGACTAAGACAAACTCTTTCCATGCATTTTTCTGCTCTCCGAGGTCTTGTCTCCTAAATCCTGGCTGCTTTGGTTGCTTTCTTAGTCCTTCAATTATTGTCCCCCACCCTGGCTTTTATGTACTTGTTCTGGTAGGAAGTTTGATAACTATTCTATCAAAGGAATAAACAAAAATCAAAGAAAGAAACATAAGAATACTTGAGGAAAAAAGATTCCAGGAACAGGGAAGAGTAAGTATAATGACTGGAGAACATGTTCATAAATAAAATAAAAGAATGGGAGACCAAAAGCATGGGCAACAGGATTGGAAGAGAGCATTGTATAAACTGAGTTTGAAAAGTAGGCAGAAGTTAGATCATATAGGGCCTGGTAGGCCAGGGTGAAGAAAATGGGTATTATTCTGATGGCAATGGGACACCACTATAGGATCTTATACTTGTAGGGGATATGATCGATCTATCTATCTATCTACCTATCTATTTATCTATCTATCCATCCATCCACCTATTTACATGTATAAATTACATTTATAATTGAGATATATTTAGGGCCTTTGTGACAATAATGGATCATAAAGGATTAGTTAGGAGGCTACTCTAGAAATCCAGGTGGGAGAAGATTTGTCTAGTATGGTGGCGAGAAGTTTAGTGAGCAGAGGTCATCTGCAATATCTTGTGGATGGTAGTAGACTTGAGGATAGGTTGAATATTTATGTTGAAGGAAGAATGAAATCTGAGATGACTTGAATATTTCTTTTCGGTCTGCACAACACATACTAGGAAGTGTTGAGGGAAAGCTTGTTTTGGAGGACTGACGGGAGTCCTGTTAAGTTTGAAATGTCTGTTAGACATCTGCAATGGTGAATTTTATGTGTCATCTTGGCTAGACTATGGTGACCAGTTGTTTGGTCAAACACTAATGCAGATGTCACAATGAAGGATTCTTTTTTCTTTTCTTTCCTTTTTTTTTTTTAGATGTGATTAACATTTACAGTCAGTTGACTTTAAAAAAAAAAAGAGCAGATATCCTCCATAATAAGGGTGGGCCTCAACCAATCAGTGGAAGGCCTTAAAAGCCAAGACGGAGGTTTCCTGAAGAAGAAGGAATTTGACCTCCAGACTGCAGTACAGAAATTCTCCTGAGTTTCTAGCCTTTGGATTCAAGACTGCAGTATCAACTCTTATCTTAATCTTCAGCCTAATGTCTTGGCCTATGGACTTCGGACTTGCCAGCCCCCATGACCTCATGAACCAATTCCTTTAAAATAAAAATATTTGTAAATATATGAGATATTTAGGACCCATTTAAATCCAGGATGATCTCATCTCTAGATCTTTTTATTAATTACATCTGCAAAGATCTGGATTCCAAATAAGGTCACATTTTGAGGTTCCAAGTGGACATATATTTTGGGGGACACTATTCAACTCATTGCAATAATATGCAATAATACATAATAATAGGTAATGTTGATATTATTTCTACCACTAATAAATGATTTTGTAGCACTACAAGATCCTGTTTGCTTAATGCTATCACCCTCGTATAGAATTCCACTCATCATAGAATCACACTTTTGAGATAAGCCATTATCTACAAAGTTACTCTTAGAAATCATATAAATTACCTGAGGTTGTTACCCACATTTGTACTTTTAACTTTATGTTCAGAGCAAAATTATATCAAGGTTGTATGTTCCAGAGGTTAAGAACTGTGTCACTTTCATTGGCTTTGCTGTAGACACAATGGAAGGTTTTTCAATAATAATGTTCCAATCCATAAAATAGACCCAAGCATCCAATTGGTGTGGATATAGTTTGCCTCAGTTTAAATTTCCATCTTTCCGAACGTGAGGAAAGTTAGATAATCAGTATTCTTGATGTACTGGCTCTGCTAAAGATTTATGGCTGCCTGCCCCTAGAGATGTGCCATTTTCTTTGCACTGAAAGATCTGCGAAGTGTCTGGACCGAAGTGACGAGAATTGCCCTCATTCACAAAAGGCCTCAGAGAGCAAAGACCAATTCCCCTTTTCTGCTGCCTTTTCATCTGAGTCGTGTGGTCATTTCTGCCGATGTCAGCGCCACTGTGCGGTGATCACTGTCATTTTCCTACAGAGATGGATGAGCGAGAGCACTGCTGGAGTAGCTATCCATCACATCTGCCTATGGATGTTCAAGGCCATGTCTGTGGCTCCACATTTGGCAGCAATTAAGTAAGGGTTGCATCCAGTAACACAGCCCTCTTGTGCTGCCCATGGAGATTCGGAGAACCTGAAAGATTTTCTACCTATTTCAGAGTGCTGCTAACTGCTCACCTACTGAGATTGAAAAGTGGAAGTGAAGATGAGATGAATAGCGAAAGGGAGATGAAACGCGGGATACAAATACTCAGGAACTTACGTGGTCAATCTGTTCGAGCTCGCTGATTTTGGGAAAAGCAGTTTGCTACGTGTGCTAAGGCTTAGTATACAAATAGTAATGACTTCGTGGGTCAGAGCTGCTAGATGTGCTGAATTAGGCGCATTATCTGGGAGTAAGAGGTGGATAGCTGCTCACAGATAAGGAAAAATGGGTTACTTGATGACCCTCCAATATTGAAAACCAAGATGTGCTGATAGTTTAATAGACGTCACAGAAGGATCTCATTCCTGCTGTAGACCTTTCTTTCTTTCTTTTTTTTTTTAGTCATTCATTCAGCATTTATTAGGCAGGCATGGTTACTGATTCACCCACGAACTTCAGAGATGCCATGAGTACAATGTGCAACCCTGGGTTAAGACCTATTTGAGAACAAGCCTTCTGATTTCTAGCTCAAGTCACTTATGACCCATTTAAAAATAGAAAACGGAATAGTGGTTTAAAAAAAACAGATATTAAGTTTAACATAGGAAAAATGTGATTGTGTTTTGGATGGGCCAGGAAAATTCTTTAGGATATATACAAGTCATCATGCTCTCCAGGGCTTTCCCTCTCTTTTTCCAAGACAGTCGTTCAGTAAATACTAATTGAGCACTTACTGTTTGGATACAAGCGCAAGACAGTGCATTCAAGGAGTGTACAGTCTGTCTAGGGACACCAGATTCCTCATCTTCATTTTCTTTTTCTTTCGAAATATACTGATTTATGCCTTCCTTCCTCCCATTCTTTAAGCTGGGAACTTTGTGTCTTCTTGGGTGGAAAAGAGAACACTCAATAAACTGATCTATGTCAACATTGGATTATAAAGAACAGCGTGAAGAACGTGCCAATATAAAGAACCTACATCCTGTGGTGTCACGGGAACAGTCTGGGTTGACTTCTAGAGACAGTAGCGTGGCTTATGTTAGTGTATTATCTTCCCAGAGGTTTTGAACTTCTGCCACAAAGAAATGGAAGAACCTACA
This sequence comes from Eumetopias jubatus, assembly GCF_037043125.1. Classification (NCBI taxonomy): domain Eukaryota; kingdom Metazoa; phylum Chordata; class Mammalia; order Carnivora; family Otariidae; genus Eumetopias; species Eumetopias jubatus. The sequence goes on along the minus strand of NW_028274809.1, from coordinate 165,705,763 downwards.
TAAAATAAGTCAAGGAGATATTTTTGGGAGACTCATACTTTTCCTAGGGAGTTGTTCAGTGCTGAATCACAAAGTAACTCATTTTGAATCTGATTTTATATATTTATATAAATTTTATATATTATACATTAAATATAGTTTCTATATTGAACTCATCAAAGTCACATCCGCTTTAGAGTTTTCTGTATTTGCTGAGCCTCATTAGAGGAGATAGTTGAAATGCTAGGAAGAAAACCAACAGCATTACATTATGAGCACCGCTAGTCCCATGTTTCATTCCGTAGAATGTTGTGCTGATTGGAAATCCATAGTCTGCTGTTAACCCTGGAATTTTCTTTCGAAACAGTGGACAAACCAAATGGCTTTTTTTTTTCTTTTAGAACTGCTGTTCTCTGGAGCCTCATATTCTAAAAATGTGCAGAGTTCAGCTCTTCATCCTCATCACAACGTATCATGCCTGCAAAAATGTGCAAGATTTAAAGACGCAGCCTTGACAGTACCTTTCTCGATTTGGCAGCAATTCTCGGAGTTTATGTTGCTACTGCCGCTCCATGCTTTGCACAGGAGAAGATTTGGGGATCTCCTCTAGCTTTTTACTGTCTCAACATGAGCTTGACCCTGATCAGCTGAACACATGGTAAAGTTAGGTCGGCTAAATCACTGTTCCGTGTCCGTCCCACCACTGGGACTTGAGGATTGAAGGCACCCAGCAGAGAGGTGGGTAGGGGCTGGAATCCAGCCCTTGTTATGCTTGCTGAGCTGCATGTCCTGGCGTGATGCGGAATCCACTCAGAGGAAGAGACAGACGCCCCTTCTGTTTTGCACAAAGCCTCCGGATCGGCTGCTGGCCACCCTGGGCAGAGCAGCATAGACACAAACCAGGCTTAGGGGCCCAATGCAGCCTTCATCGTTCTGGATGCTCTCCTACTTTTCTAAGCACATAGCTCTTCCTTGCCATTTGTAGGAATAGGCCTCAAATAACTACATGACAGCTCTTAATTTCAACCAGTTTGGGAGAGTGTAAGAAATGTTTATGTTGCCCTTTCACTTAAAAGTGTTTTTGACGACCCACGTTTGTTATTTTTTTAAAGATTTTATTTATTTATTCATAAGAGACAGAGAGAGAGGGAGAGAGGGAGAGAGAGAGGCAGAGGGAGAAGCAGGCTCCCTGCTGACCAGGGAGCCCGATGTGGGACTAGATCCCAGGAACCTGGGATCATGACCTGAGCCGAAGGCAGGCGCTTAACCATCTGAGCCACCCAGGTGCCGCCCCACGTTTGTTATTATGTCATGGTACACCTTTTCCTTATTCTGTGACATCCCAAGTCCCGTGAAGTAAGTGCAGTATGACGAGCACTAGGTTAGATGCTCCTGGGAATGAGAAAAGGAATTGTGCGTATGCACTTGCATACATGCACAAGTGCACATTTAGCCGTGTTTGTTCTTGCTTTTGCTCAGTTTGGACTTTTAGCTGGGCGGTTAGAATATCCTTTGCATCTCTTTCATTTGTTGCATCACAAATTGTTTATTCTTCAAGGTCCCGCTTACATGTCATCTCCTCTGGGTAGCCCTCCCCACCACCAGGCAGTAGTCCACATGTCCCACATCGAACTGTCTACACTTATTGCAGTCTTTAGCGCTAGTAGTTTGAACTGGCCTGTTTGTATGGGGCCAGGCTGACCATGAATGAGTTCTTTGAAGACAAGGGCCGCACCGAATGCATTTCTGTGGCTCCCGTGTGGAAGTGGAACCTTGTACATCTCAGTTATTCAGGAAATGCTAAGTGAGTCCATGGTGAATGACATAATTCCTGCAGTGTGGTCATTAACCTTCGAGAGTTATGACTTCTTTGAAAATGCTATAGACCCTCTCCCCAGAAAAAAAATAAGTGTATATATACTCTACGTGCAAACTTTTGCATATAATTTTGTTCTCAGGTCCTCCTAAGCCCTTCCACAGACGTGCCTATGGGTCCACAGAACTCCAGTCAAGAACCACTTGTTAAAGGACACAGACTAATACCCTTGATACAAGAAAGAGCTAAACATGTCCCAGGTATCTCTTTCACTCAAGTATTTATCATGCCGGATGCTGAGGATGCTATGATGAATACCATGCATGTCCTCACTGTCCAGTGAGCCAATAATAAAATGCTGCAGCTTGAGAAGTGCTACTCTAGCATGTTCTGAGGATGCCAGCATTAGGGAAGTGGTTTTCAGAATCATGGTTTCATGGACCCAAAATGTACAACAAAATACCGAGTGATAGGAGTGCTCAAGTTTTTATTATCTCAAATTGGCACTTTAAAAAAAAGTTTTCTGCTATCACCCTCATTTTATACAAGGTTACTGCCCAAAGAGAAGAAATGTATACTTTTGGGATAAAGAATCATCCTTCTAACTGATCACATATCAGTTTTGTGAGAAAACTTTTCCTATGCTGGCTCCAGGCACTAGTATTTGAACATCCCTCTCCTACGGAGTCATTGAAGCATCACAGAAGAATTGTCCAGATCGCATCTTGGGGAACAGATGGGGAGCTGGTGTGTGGGGCAAATGAGGAGGGAGCGGCTTATTCTAGGCAGATGAAATAATAGTGGAAAGGCTCCGAGACTGACTATAAAAACTTGTGTCTACAAGGTAGGAGTGGAGGTGAGGTCAGGTTAGCAGGAAAGCCCTCGCAGAGAAGGCGAAATGGGCAGGTGTGGAAAATTCCGAGGAACTGGGCTTGTGACAAGGATGGGCGTTTGGCGCGGGTAGGATCGAGCGGCCGCCACGTCTGCACACTGGCTTAGGGGTGGGCTGTAGAAGTTCCGGGCCTCTGTGTGAACCCCGACTCCCCTGAAGCCTGGTGAAAGAGCAACCTGCTGGCGAGCTGCTCCCACTGGCAGAAGGCAAGTCAGGGCCTGAAGTCCACAAAGAGGCTGGGAGACTCTGCATGATGAGAGTAGCTAAGGCCACCTGGGCAGCAGGGCGGGAGAGGCGCGTTTACACCAGAGACTGAGGCCGGAATGGGGTGATCTGCATCAAGGCGGCCCCCAGAAAACCGTGCAGTCCCTCAGGTGAAGAGGGCCCCTTGTGCTAGGTGGCAATGGAATTGAGCATCAGGACAAATATAAGATATGAGGAAGAAACAGAAGAACTGGAGGTAGATCTACAAACATAACAATCCCAGAGTTAGTGTTACCTTATTTTTAAAACAATTTGAAGACATTCTCTTCTATTATCTATATGCTATAATTCTCTTTAATTGGCATATTAGGCCAAGCAAACCTTGGTAAACACATATTTCACTTTAAAAGATTTCTTACAATTGTATGAATGCTATTGTAAGGTATCTGTTGGCAATGTTTTTTTTTTATTTTTTAAGTTTTAGCTTTGCAAGAGTTTATAGATTAATTATTCAGCTATTCTAGGTGATTTAAAGTAATTTAAAATGTTATACAATCAAAAATTACTTCTTCCAGATGAACTTAGGGATGTATTCCTCACTCTCGACCCAGGACTACTGCTACTGAAAAATAAACCTTTAACAAAAGGTACTGTTAATATTTCTGGGTATATTTCTATTGTACGTTATCAACAGCTCACTGTCAGATACTCTGTACTTCTGGCATGTGAATATTTAAAAACCATCTCTGCCTAGAAACACCATTTCCTACCTGCCTTTTCCTCCACTCAACATTATCCTTTTAAATCTGTAGCAAATAATTTTTAGGCGCATTTCTTATTATAGCATTAGCACAGCCAGCACAAACATCTTTTTCCTTTCTCCCGCCATGTGTACACATAATGGAGTTTCTTATTAAATATACATGCAATCCCCCATTGCATATAAATGTACCTCATCAAAGAGTAAGGGAGACCCTGCTACTCTGCTATTGATTGGTCATGAAGACAGGGTAATATCTGAATGGTGTTCTTGGGCTTTCTCTTTAAAAAAAAAAAAAAAATACCTGAAAGAGTCATGTAACTTTAGCAACCATCATGAGGAGCTCTAATGTGGTTCCTTTCTTACATATTTATCGGGCTGCTTTCTTACATATTTCCGAGACCACAGAAAACAGAAACTGCTTTCCTGCTTCCTGAAGAGAATTTACCAAATCATGGGTTTTGTCTTCATGGGGACATACGCTTGTCTTCAAGGAAAATGCCAGGCTGAAGAAAGCCACACTACTTAGGGTGGGAGGGGGGTTGGGGTGTTAAAATGGACCAGTAGTAAAATGTTTTTTGGGATTCAGGTAGATTTCAAAGGAAACACCATGCGGTACCCAGATGATATCTTTTGAATAAGTAAAGCAGAAGAATATTTTTCATCAAAGCATTCTCACTTTCACATTAGATGCCAATGACTTGAAATGTACAAGCAGGTTATGCAGGGCAAAATGATAGGAATGATTAAATAAGGACTTAGAAGGACCGTCTATTGTGTGGTTGAGGGTGCAGCCTTCCCCAGAAAGCTCTCCTCCCTTTGGTTGGGGAGTGCTAAATTACATTGTTGGAAAACATAGTTGGATGGATGACTTCTCCCAGGTCTGCACACACTAGGTAAAACGTATCTATTGACTTACAAGCTGGATGCATGTGTCAAAATGCAATCCGGTATTTTTGTAATAATAGCTAGCAGTCATGGCCGTAAATTATTTATGGAGAGTATTCAGTGCAAACAGGTTAGTGCACACATCCTCTTCAGCTTGACTGCCCTGGTTTTAGATCACGCAGACATTCAACTCCTCGGAGATCTGCTCTTATCACTGCAAACCCTAAAAAAGGGCCCAAACTGCAGTCAGTTCAGCCACCCACGGCCACCTAGCAACTTGCTAAAGCTCTACCTCAAGGTTCAGTGAGTAAACACGGTCCCTCTGCCCCCTCTCTCACACCCGCCTGGCCCTGGAGATGTAAGGTAATATCAGACATGAAGGTGGATCGATCTCCAGAGCAGAGGCATGGCCATGCTCCACTATCTTTGTGCAGAAACATGGAAGAATGTGCACAGAAAAGGCCACTGGTGATCTTAACGCAAGCTGACATTTCACTAATGCCATGTTTCTGAGGCTGGAAAGGGCTGGCTATCCAACGAAGCCCCCAGTTTAAATTTAAATAAGCATGGCACCCTATTGCAATGCAGAGCATGGATGTCCCCTCCTGCCCTGGACTATTTCAGCCATGGACATTTCCATTTCTTCTCAGTGATCAATGCAGGCAGGTAGACTTCTCTGCTGTGCTACATAGATGGCCAGAAAGGTTGTAGCATCTTTTACATTTTAAGAACCAAAGCCACGAGGGAAAGCAAACTCTCTGTTAATATTTCAGGAAGGCTATTCTGCCTCCACCATCAAATAGGCAATTAGTGAGATAAGGACCTCAGATGTCCCAGGTCAGATAACTATACATTTCATTGTATCTTCTTTGTCCTTTAAGATGAAAAGATATTACAGTCTTTCCACTGCTTAGTATGGGAGAAATACTGTGTCATGAGAGATCACAGCTTTTATTTGTGGGCTTATAACAGGAAGTGGGTTAGGCTATCTGTTCACCAATTTATAAGCAGAATGAAAGATGCTAGCAAAACAGCTGGAGCAAAACTTGGAAACCAGAAGCACTGCAAAGTGGGAAGAGCAGAAAATAAAATCTGTGGGTTCCATAATCAGCTTTCTGTAGGATTGGATAGCAATGGTTTATCTCCCACGTGGTTTTGGAGAGCATTAGAAAGCAATTGATAACAAGGTCTCCATAGCTCACAGAGCACCATGCCAGTTATCAGGGGCCCTGGTTCAATGATGTCAGAGCCCCTGTGATATAGGAGCATTCATTTAACCTCTGTGAGTGCCAGTCTCTTCATCTACCAGAGGGGGGAAATAAAATCCTCCCTGGGTATCATTTTGTTGTAAAGACAAAGTGACTTAATATAAGGAAAGAAGTTTATAGTAGAACGTTGAGTGGTGCCCCCCCCGAAAGATACAGCCATTTCGTAATGCCTGATACCTGTGAATCTAACCTTAGTTTGAAAAAAAAAAAAACCTATTCTTCAATGATGTAATTAAATTAAGGGTTTGACAGTTAGAATTGCAAAAATTAACAACACAAGAAACAACAGGTGTTGGTAAGGATGTGGAGAAAAAGGAACCCTCTTACACTGTTGGTGGGAATGCAAACTGGTGCAGCCACTTTGGAAAACAGTATGGAGGTTCCTCAAAAAGTTAAAAATAGAGCTACCCTATGGCCCAGCAATTGCACTACTAGGTATTTACCCCAAAGATACAGACATGGTGAAAAGAAGGGGCACCTGCTCCCCAATGTTCATAGCAGCAATGTCCACAATAGCCAACCTGTGGAAGGAGTCTAAATGCCCTTCAACAGATGAATGGATAAAGAAGACTTTGTCAGTCTTCTTTGTGGTTCAGATATGAACCATTCATATATGTGGTTCATATATACAATGGAATTTTCCTCAGCCATCAGAAAGGATGAATACCCACCATTTGCATCGACATGGATGGAACTGGAGGGGATGATGCTAAGTGAAATAAGTCAAGCAGAGAAAGACAATTACCATATGGTTTCACTCATATGTGGAACATGAGAAATAGTGTGGAGGACCACAGGGGAAGGGAGGGAAAACTGAAGGGAAGAAATCAGAGAGGGAGGCAAACCATGTGAGACTCTGGACTCTGGGAACCAAACTGAGGGTTACAGAAGGAAGGGGGGTCGGGGGATGGGGTAACCGGGTGATGGGTAGTAAGGAGGGCACAAGTTGTGATGAGCACTGGGTGTTATACACAACTAATGAATTGTTGAACACTACATCAAAAACTAATGAGGTACTCTATGCTGACTAACCGAACATAATAAAAAAAAACCCAAAAATAAAAAAAAAAAATTAAGGGTTTGATAGGAGAAGACCGTCCTGGACTATTTGACTGGTCCCTGAATGCAATGACAAGTGTCTAAGAGACACAAGGAGAAGAGAGTGACACAGAGGAGAGGGCCATGTGAAGAGGGAGGCAGAGATGGGCGGGAGGCAGCCACATGACAAGGAAGCCAGCGGCCACCAGGAGCAGGAAGAAGCCAGCGAGGACGCTCTCCTAGAGCGTCAGGGAAAGAGCGGCCCCGCCAACACTTTGATTTGAACTCTGTGCCATACCAGCCACAGGAAAATAATTATTCGGAGTGGGAACTAGGAGAATGAGAGCCTCTCTCACCTCTGGCACAAAATTTAAAGTGCCCCCCCCACCCAAACTCAGTAATCAAAATAAATAATCTTTGAAGGCGACATTTAAAAAAATCAAAGTCAACGCTAAAAAAATTCCATGGTGACAAGAACACTCAACTTGCTGAATGGTAAGAAATTTATCTTTGCTATTGAAGAAGTGCCCTCTCGTTATTATAATTTTAAAAAAACAGGCGAGTTGAGGCACCATTTTCTAGTTAGAGCGGCTCACCAAGAAGTGTCAGTCATTAAGCTAGTTTTCGGTTGAATTATGTTTTGGGAGATTGGTAGTTTCAAAGCCCTAATGAATGAAAATAGAGGGTGCTCAGAGTCAAATCGAATGCTACTCAGAAAGAAAATTTTCATGTATGGAACTGTGGTTCTAGTCTCTGGCTGCACATTAGAATCACCTGGGAAGATTTATAAAATCCCAGTGCCCAGTCTGCGCACCCAGAAAAATTATCTCAGAATCTCTGAAGGTGGGCCCCCAGGTGAGTTCTGAGTGGCTGTAGGAGATTCCAGGGACAGCACAGCTAGGGATGGCGAAGAAGGGTGAAGGTGGAGTCAGGTGTCCCGAAGGCTAAGCCTTGCGAACCGCAGCTTGGTACGTTCTTTACATGACAAATGGTAAAAGGCGATTCTGAACCACGTCAAAAATTATGCACCATAAAGGGCTTAATTTTCTCTTCAACAGTTTAGGGGGTTGTCAGTGGTAATTCACTGGGGCAGGTCAGAGTGACTGTAGTAAAGCTTGTATAGGTTTTGTCTGGTTTTTTCTTTTCTTTTCTTTTATTATGTTATGTTAATCACCATACAGTACATCAATAGTTTTTGATGCAGTGTTCCAGGATTCATTGTTTGCGTATAACACCCAGTGCTCCATGCAGTACGTGCCCTCCTTAATACCCATCACCAGGCTAACCCATCGCCCCACCACCTCCCCTTTAGAGTTTGCAAAACATAAAACTCTCTTCCCCTTGGTCCCCAGTGTGACCTATCACACATGGTTCCAAATTTCTAAAGTTCGTAGCTTCAGTGCTTCTTCACTGAAGTAGGGTAAATAGTACCCCCACCCCCATCCCCGCAAAAGGGTACATACACTCAGAGCTGATTTGGAAGAGAAATCTTTGCAGGTATAATTATGTAAAGGATCTTGAGATGAGGAGATGATCCTAGATTATCCGGGTGGTCCTTCCATCCAGTGACAAGTGTCTTTAAAAGAGATACATAGAGGAGAAGCCACAATCATAGAGGAGGCCACGTAAAGAGGGAAGCAGAAATGCAGAGAGAGGACTTACGCGGCCATAAGACAAAGAATGCCAAGAGTCACCAGAAGCCTCCAGAAGCACGGATTCTAGGATTCTCCCCTAGAGCCTTTGGAGAGAATGTGACCCAGCCAACACCTTGATTTTGGACTTCTGGCCTCCAGAAGTGTGAGAGAATAAATTTCTGTTGTTTTAAGTCAGTTGCTATCTGTAGGATAGAATTCAAACTTTGTATTACTAAGAAGCACCTCATGATCTCGCCCCCCGCTGTCTTTCCACACTTAGCTCCCACTAGGACCTCACATGTCCCTCCTCAGCTGTCCCGCCTCTTACTTCTCCTCCATACCCGGGCTTACAGATGCACGGCAGCACCCGTGCTTACACCAGCATGAATGCGCCCAGCTGTGGTTGCACCTGCAGCTCCCCCCGAAACCGATGCAGCTTCCTCTGCCACAGGCCTGGGGGACTCCTCAGCAGTGCCCAGTACAAACATCGGCTTTGGAACCTTCTTAAACCTCCAGGCAGTCTGATCTTGTCCTGTCTGTTCTCCAACGGTCTTTTATGTATTTATTGTACCCTCTTGTTACAGCATATGCCACATGTTAACTGGAATCACTTGCTTACCCAAACATTTCTTCCACAGCACTCTCAGCTCCTTGACAGAAGAGAGAGTCCTATGCAGCTTGATCTTCCCAGTACTTAACACGGCATCTGCCTTCTTAATAATCACTGGTTAAACAAAATAATTTGTTAATATTTCATCTAACATTTTCAATGTTAGGTGAAATGCAGACTACTAGTATCATATTTTTACAGAAGAGAAAATCGAGGAACAAATGGGTGAGTTGAATTGTTAGAATTTAAACCTAAAAACTTGACTTCAAATAGAAATATATATTCAGGTATATGTTATATACTATTATATATATCATATACTATTATATATATTATTAACCATAATGTATTTAACCATATATACTTACCAAATATATATTTGAATATATATACACATATACACTTGACCATATGTATATAGAGAGATAGGTATGTATTTAACTATACATATTTAACCGTATATTTTAACCAGACATGCATATTATATATTAAATAAGTCTCTCCACCACACGCATTGCCTCGTGGCTTTCTGCATGGTGTTAAAGCTTATTTATGTATAAGTCTTACTTCTAGTAGGTTCACTGAGAGTGGGATCCAGGTTTTATTAAATGTTTTTGCCGTACTGTGTCTTCTAAATAGCAATCATTTAGATATTAGTTGAATGGATTAGTGATCATAACAATGACAGCAGTTTAAAAATTTCTTCCATATTTATATGGAATTACTTCATGAGGCCATATAAAATCACCTCACTAATAGCCATAAACATGAAATTCCCAGCCTATTACATGTTATTTTCTGCCCCCTTTCAGGGGATGGGGGGCTTGTTAACTGGGTTGCTATTTCACTCTGAAGGTTTCCCTGCTGCTGTGGTGATGCAGCTGGGCTTCTCTTTTTCATTGATTTTTCAGAAAGTTAATAACAGATAGAATTTCACTTTCAGGGCAAGTTGAGCCAAAGCCAGTAAAGGTGCTGTTATGGAGAATCTCATGGAGAGGGTGCACTTTGACTCCTTATTTCTAATGCCACCATGGGTGAGGATTATGCCAATGGGGAGCTGAAACTTCCAGTTACTGCCAGCATAAAAGAAAGCATCATCCAAATTCTAATAATGGTCACCACCAGACCGAAGGAGGTGGAGTCCAGGGTCCAGGAAGCAAAAAGCAGATGGGATGCAAGAGAAATTAAGCAAGGTCAGTTGAAAGCAGGCAGAGGTTCTGAGTTGAAAAGAGACAGCAGTGTAAGAAAGGGTAGAATGGGAAGTAATGGCAAGAGGCGGGAAAAAGAGAGAAAGGGGATTGCCCAGGAGACTAGAAGGAGCCTCGAGTCCATCCTATCTTTGAACCAGCTTAGGAAGTGACAGCAAATATTTATCAGATGTGTGATAATTTGATAATCTTCTCCATTTATTTCATAGGCAAGGAATAATTTCCCTGTGAAATTCTTTAGACCAAACAGCTCTGAAGAATAGCAAATAGACCGTATTTTAAATGCTTTAAAAACGGTTGGTAGGTCAACAATGGCAGTTCAATTGCATGGGTGTTCTCGGGGCTTTGTTTATCAGTTGGTTGTACTTGGTAAGACAAGCCAAGTGTCACATGCACAATATGCTGGTGATGTGTTCTAGGTAATCCATAAAAGAAAATCAACCTGTGGCTTACTAACTGAAATATTTCATTTTCAACCAAACAACTAGGCTTATTTTTCATGCAAGTGTTATTTACTTCCATAAGTCAATCAATCCATAAAAATGAGCTGTATCCTAAAGAAAACTGTTGACATTTGCTGAAAATTTGTAAGGCATTTTTCCCATAGTTCAGTGGTATTCTGAGCTAAGCTTCCAAGTCATTTCCCCCAAAACTCCATTTAAACCAGGATGTATGAGAATACAGGACTATGATCCTAGACTGATAGCAATGTAACCACTTGTGCATGTTGTCACCATCCCATAAACATTTATTGAGTGTGTGCTACGACCCATCGTTAGGCTAGTTTCTGGAGAGAATGAAAAAATTAATAAAATAAGTTCATGTTCTTAAAGAGTTCACAATTCAAGTGGGAGATACAGAAATATTCGTAAGTATAATATATGATATGGTATGATACGCTGTGCCATAGATGATATGGGTGCCTAGTTATGAAAGTGTCGGTTCTACAATAGGGGCATAAAAGGATGAAACAAGAATACCCCCATTATATTGCAAACAAGGGGGTATTTATTAGTGCCGAGGAAATATGCTGTCTGCATTTGTAGAAGATATTTCTTAATGTTCAGTTACGATTTCATACTGACCCATTTCAGTATGAATTTCTAATATTTTGTTACGTCTCTTTTTATGTGATTTATCCAGGGAATTCTTCTGTGTTTACTTGAAGGAAATGTGTATTCTATTTTTCTTGGATGGAATGTTTTATATATATCTTTTAGAACCACGTGTTCTGAAGTATGCTTCAAGTAAAAAATGTTATTGTTGAAAAAAATAATAACTTAAACTGAAGGCACTCATTTAAAATAAAGCATATCAGAGAGGAGGTGGGTGGGCGATGGGTGAAACAGATGAAGGGGATGAAGAGTACACTTACCACAATGAGCACTGAGTAAATAATGTATAGAATTGTTGAATCACTATATTGTACACTTGAAACTGATATATAACATTGTATGTTGACTATACTGGAATTAAAATTTTTAAAAAATTGAAAAAAAGAAAAAGATAAGGTAGGGTCAGAACCATGTATAAGGACTTAGCTCAGAACTATGATTTTTCCACAGTTTGGCTAGTCAAACTGTGGAAAGAGCCGAGAGGCCCTTCAACAGATGAATGGATAAAGAAGATGGGGTCCATATGTACAATGGAATATTCCTCAGCCATCAGAAAGGATGAACACCCGACTTTTACATCAACATGGATGGGACTGGAGGAGATGATGCTAAGTGAAATAAGTCAAGCAGAGAAAGTCAATTATCATATGGTTTCACTTATTTGTGGAACATAAGGGATAGCACGGAGGACATTAGGAGAAGGAAGGGAAAAGTGAAGTGGGGGAGATCGGAGGGAGAGACGAACCGTGAGAGAGTATGGACTCTGAGAAACAAACAGGGTTTTAGAGGGGATGGGGGTGGGGGGATGGGTTAGCCTAGTGATGGGTATTAAGGAGGGCACGTACTGCATGGAGCACTGGGTGTTATATGAGAACAATGGATCGTGGATCACCATATCAAAAACTAATGATGTACTGTATGGTGACTAACATAACATAATAAAATTTAAAAAAAAGAAAAAGAAGAAAAAGAAAAAAAAAGAATTATGATTTTTCTCCTTTTGAAAAATAGAATCCAAGGCCATACTGATGAGTCCTAGAAAAATAAAAATACTTGGTTGAGAATGTACAGTGGATCAGTATAACTTTGAAAATGTAGATAAAGAATTTAGCAAAGGAGCAAAGGAGGGCAATGGGGCTTGGGAAGAATGATAGGTAATGGAAAAGCATGAGCAAAGCATGACTGATTTGGGAAAGGGTGGGGCATGGATCTATATGCCAGGGTGTGGGCCCAGAGCCCTCACCTGAATAACGAGGAATGTATCTTCTAGCTCTTCAGTATGTACTTTATCTCTACTGACTTGGCAATAAAAATGACAGTGTATTAACAAAGATGGCGGATTCTGGAGCCAGGAGGCTTGGCTTTGCATCTTACTAGCAGTGGGAACCTAGCTAAGTACTTAAACCTCACCGTGTCGCAGTTTCCCCACGTGTAAAATGGGGATCATAAAAATACTCCTAGGGTTGTTCTGAAGTACATACGAGTTAATACATGGAAGGCCCTTAAAACGGTGCTTGGTGTTGAGAGAAGCAATTCACCACTGTCCCTGAGCATCCTTGTACCTTCTTGCAGGAGAGGTCAAGAATGCAAAACTCTGATTGCTCTTTACTGGGGACATGCTTCAGGGTTGTGTTTATAGCAAGCAACTTTGGGAAATGAAATAATGTCTTCTGGGACAGAGAACACACTGGATTACTGCTTGCTATAAAACAGCAAGTACCCCAAGCCCAGTGTTCTTCTTTGGTAATGCAACCACTGGCAGGTCCAAGCATCCATCTGGGCTCATACTGCATCATCCCTGTGGGACGTGGGGGACAAGTGAAGATGATGCAAAAATGGCGCTTGTGGTGCTTGCTCTGCTATAAGTAATAAAAACCATTGTCTCTGACCCAGAAATCTCTTGTCTTCGGCCAGCATCCATGAAAGTGTTATAGGCTAAGTGATTAGATTCAAGTAGGATAAAATCAACAGCTGACACATAGTAAATATTAGTTTTAAGAGGGAGACTCTGTCCCTGGGAGCTGGAAAAGCCTGTGAAGACAAGATAGGCACCCGAGGGATGGGACTGACAGATGCATTTGGGCGGTTATTCTTGGAATGTTGCTGGTTCATCTGTTCTATTTCCCCTCACTTGCCTTCCTCCTTATTCACCATTAATACCAGGACTGTTTGCACCAGAATGTCCTAAAATTGTACACTGATGATAGGATCTGCACTCAATCCAATAGCTTAAAACACAACCATTCACAGACCTGTGCCTCTGAAACAAATAATACATTATATGTTTTAAAAAAAAAGAAAATAGTAGGAAGGGAAAAATGAAGGGAGGGAGACCGGAGGGGGAGAAGAACCATGAGAGACTATGGACTCTGAGAAACAAACTGAGGGTTCTAGAGGGGAGGGGGGTGGGGGGATGGGTTAGCCCTGTGATGGGTATTAAAGAGGGCACGTTCTGCATGGAGCACTGGGTGTTATACGCAAACAATGAATCATGGAACACTACATCAAAAACTAATGTTGTAGGGCGCCTGGGTGGCTCAGTTGGTTAAGCGACTGCCTTCGGCTCAGGTCATGATCCCGGAGTCCCGGGATCGAGTCCCGCATCAGGCTCCCTGCTCAGCGGGGAGTCTGCTTCTCCCTCTGACCCTCCCCTCTCTCATGTGCTCTCTCTCTCTCTCTCTCTCTCTCTCATTCTCTCTGTCTCAAATAAATAAATAAAATCTTTAAAAAAACTAATGTTGTAATGTATGGTGATTAACATACCATAATAAAATTTTAAAAATGTAAAAAAAAAACACAACCATTTGCAGAGTGGGAATAATTAAAGGGTTTTTGCCATGGGTTTTTAACAAAGGGATGAGATAGTAAAATGTTAACCTATGATATAGAATCTCCTTTGTGTTGGTTCTTAAAAATTTACTAAGAAAGACAAATCTCTCCCCAGAGGCCAACGAAGGATCTTTGGGGATGTAGAGAAATGAAGTAATATTAATCTACATTTTAAAAATATACAAGGATGAAGCTATCTTGGACATTTCCCTAGAGGCAGTGGGACAAGTGGGGGCTCTGGAGTAAGCGCCCTACAGGAAGGAAGAGGGTCCTGAGAAGGTAAAGGGTGGGGGGCGAAGACAAAGCTGGCTTACACCTCTGCCTCTCTCAGGCAATGCAGCCTATCCCATCTTCCCCTTCCTGATAATCCCCTCTTTTTTCATCCCCTGCCACTGCATTTTCACAAGGTCTACCTATGAGGATGGAGTTGGTACCAAGGCACAGTAGACTGGGGAGGAAGGTGAACCAGGAGAGAAAGGTACGTGGCAGAAAGAGAACGGGCAGCTGAGAGGTCACCATTCCATCGGCAGCCTCTGATTATGCACAGGAACTGGGGCAACCTGTATCTTAACTGAAGTCTTCAGTGACATAAAGTCTGAGGAGAGGATGCCAATTAATAAAGCATTATTGTTTTCAGACCCTTGGAATGGATGTCCATATCTTTTTCAGTGGTACCTTCTCAGAGAATAACCAAGGTTTACATTTTAGGCTCATTACTGAGACCACAGAGAGATCAGTGCACCGGGGTCAGAAGACCTGAGGGGTTTTCTTGCTTCTGTCACCTCCTCATCCAATGACCTCAGGCAAGATGCTTAGCCCGAGCTCTAGTTTCCTCTTCTCTAAAAGGAAGGCAACACTATCTAACTCACAGAGTCCTAGGAGCGTGAGCTAAGAGAATGGAAGCAAAGTTCTTGGACACTGTAAATTGTGAAGTATTATATGATGAGAAAGACAATATGAGAGAAACTCACTTTCAGAATTCAATCCCATAGTTTTCGTGTAAGAATATAATCCTGTGCTCGCTATGCTAAGATCAAGCAATAAGCTGGACCACATGACTATATGTCCTTACACATACATGCGTAAGTACCATAAACATGAATATTTTGAGGTGACACATGTGTTTATTAGTACAGCATGGAACATAAGTTGACTATAAATTTTTCTCACAAAAGTGATCTTGAAAGCTTTTCAATGTTTCTCAGAATTGGAGATCCATAAAATACAATCCCTTTGGACTATGATATCAAGGGAGTATAAATACTCTGAATACATGAATAATTTCAGATAGAAGTCAAAGACAAATAATTGCCATAAAATACAATATCTGGGACATGCTTATACCAAAATATTATTCATTGGCTTTCTGAAGTTCAAACTGAGGCAGCATCCTGTATTTTTATTTCCTAAGGCCGGCAGCCTTACCTGAAGGGGCAAGCTGCTTCATGACCCTATATCTTGATGATCTCACCATATTTAATTAACTTCACGAGATAAACAGCTCTGTCCCTTCAGCCTCTGAGGGACTTGCTGTTTCTCCTTGTCCTCCCTGACACTGTGAAGGGGGAGACCACATATCCTGTACCCAGACCAACTGTGCCTGCAGTAATAGCTATTAAATCATATGCCTGCCTGAAATCGCTTAGAACTCACCCACTACATTCCTAGCACCTTTGGAGAAGCCTGGGAATAAGCATCCAGGAGCTTTGGAACAAATACAACACAACTTTTTTTTTTTTTTCTGTAAGACAGTACACAGAAACTCCCAGAAGCTCCAGATTCTAATTCTACCCATATGAGTAAAGGCCATTAATGATTACTGTTTACATTGCTTCATTTTGACATTTCTTTGATTGTTTTTAAAAAATGACGCCACGGCTACAGAGCTAACTGGAATCTTTATTTCCACATACATAAATGTTCTCAAGGCTCTGTCCCACACAGGTCATGAAGTGGTGGTCACAGATCAGTCTCTCGTTGTTTACATTGCTTAAAAAAAAATAGGGAGAGGGTACTATCCCACATAATTAGCAGCCTTAATTAAAAACCGGACCAAGATATCAGCTGTAGCAGTGGCTTGACAAGCCCCTTAGGGCTAGCTCAGATTCTACCGCCTTCTGATTAAAATATGAATCTGGAAATAGCCACCTCCACTTCCTCCATTAAGTTGTGATGCTTTCACGCCTGATCATCCATTCAGTGCTGGTAATCATTTTCATGAAGGTCTGGTGGAGAGGAGGGGGATGCAAGAGTCTGGTAAACATGCCCCATGATTTATGGTTCCGAATAATAAGCCAGAATTCAAAATTACTGTTGGAAATCTAACGGGGGTCCCCAGGCTCCTCACCATGTGTGTAAGTTCTAACATCCTCAAGGACCACAAGATAATTTGCAAGTCTCGTGGCCGTCACATCTGAGAATTTTCATGGGAGATGTATTAGAAGTGTTGTTTTGTTTTGTTTTGTTTTGTAAATAAAAAGCAGATAAAATTAATTGATTCAGCTTTTATTAAATTGCTACACCAAATGGGTGAAGGTGATAGAGCACTGGAATAAAATGCAAACTGTCCCTTTTGACAGTTCTCTCAGCCAAAAGAGCCCAACTTTTTGACAATTGCAGTATAGTTACGCCAATTGAAATTTGGGGAGATTAAAGGCATATTCTTCCCAAGACTATAAAGTTGCATCTGTCTATTTTACTGCAAATCATCCTTAACAATAAGAGAGGGTATTCTAATTATTTTGCACATGGTGATTCTCATGATTCCTCAGAAATATTATAAATATTACACATTTATAAAAGTAAAAGATAAATACATTGAAGGTAGAGAGGATGCCTCCATTTCCTGGAGTTTTTTTAGAAGCACAAACCTCCAGGTAGGTTTTGAGGAACTTACAATACAATTACAATATGATCACTTATAGTACAATCAGGCATAAAAACTAATGAAGTGAAGACACAAAATCTAGGGATTAAGGAAGGTAGTATATTTGGGAGAAAGACAAGAGTAAGGGCAACCAGGGAAATGATCAGGAGGCCAATGGCTGTGGAAAACTAAATGGGGTGCTGAGTTTAACTCTCCCTTGCTAGCAACCAGAAGAGAGAAGAAAGCAAGCACATTATAGAGTTCTCATTGCCAAGTGGTAAAGGTATTCCAGTTTCCCAGGAGACCCACAGTTGGCCTTTGGCCCGTCCCCCCAGATAAAAGTGGGAAAATACCCTGACGTCATTAAGTGTGTCCTTGCGTCTGGATGGGACAGAAGCCTAGTATTTCCAAGTGGCTTTCAACACTGGATGGGAACTGAGGGACCTCAGAAGCCAGATGCTCTCAATCTCGTCTCTCCCTGAACCTCTCGAAGGTGTGTTCTTCAAACATGTCGACCATGACCCCCATTTGTAAAAACAATACTTCCCTTCCTAGGTGTTACGCTGATGTTTTCTATCCTATTCTATAGCCATGGATTTTGAAAAGCTTTGGTCAAAGCCCACCAAGTTGACTTTCTAAGTCACAAGTAAATGAATGGAGCCCCATAGTTCGAGAAACCTGCACTGGTAAGCATACAATTTTCTTAAAATACAGAAAGATGGTAAAATGTAATTTGTTTTGTACTCAGATAAATATATGTTGGTGTGGATATATTGAAGTCTGTATACATCCACAAACATGTACATCATATCAAAATATATATGTAAACTTTTACAGATGTGGTAGTAACTTGCTTAAATGCGTGAGAAATCCTGAAGTAGGTCTCAACATACCCTTTAATCATATAGTTGAGTTAAACCCATATTAAATGTTAAAATAGTGGTATGTATTTTTATTCATTTCATAGATTTTATCTTGTCTTTTAACAGCAAGATATTTTAATTAACCTAAATAATTAACCTAGATGACTCTTGAATTCTTATTACCTAAGTTCTTCCTAGAACTTCTCTGATAAGCTTTCCTCAATTCCCAGGCAGTTTGTGCTGTCAAGCACATGAAGGGGTCATTTATAAGTATCTGCACATCAACTTAGCACATCCTTTTATTCAGATATGACTTAGACACAACATGATCATTAGCTTGAAAATTTTATTCTTCTATTTTTTTCCCCAAATGACAAGGATTTCAAAATAAGATCACCCGGTCAGATCTCCCTTCTTACTTGTATACTGTTCACTGACTTCCTTTTTCTCACTCTCTGTCACCATAAAAGAATATCAAATCTCTTAGGTCATGTTGTCAGTCCTTTTTTTTTTCCCCCCTCCAAATAATGTTAGCTTTCCCTCTGTTTTCAAATCTACCATAATTGAAAGAGCCCTGTTGGCGAGGCATGCTGAGGGGAGATCAGACTGGCTCGCCAGGAAAGGCATCCAGAAGTGATAATGCTTGAACTGAGATAGGGAAGAGGTTAGTCTGATAGAGAGGCAGGGAAGGGCATCCCTAAGAGAGTGAAACTTGCTACAAGGGGGTCGAAGTCATCGGGAATAGCTGAAGTAGATAGTTCTGGCTGAAGAATAATGGAAAGTAATTCTCCAAGTGAAGGCAAGGGCCAGATCAGAAATTTGTTATTTATTACATACATGGGATAGAGACTTGGAATGTTTCCAAGCAGAGGAGTGACATGATTAAACTTCCATTTTAGAAAGTTCACTTTGACAAAAATATAGAGAATGGAATGAAGGAGGTCAAGATATGAGGCTGAGAGTTCAGTTAAGAGGTCATGGCAATAATCTAAACAAGAAATGACAACGGCTGGGTTAAGACATTGGTAGAATTGAAGGAAAGGACATGGATCCAGTAAGACATGACAGAGGCCACATGGCTGGGCCTTTGGAGACTGTCAAGGTGTGTTGATGGATAGTGTTCGGGGTGAGGCAGAGGCATAGGGGGAGAAGTCTAGAATGGTGCCTGGCTTCTAGCCTGGTCACCCATATAAAAGGTGGTGCTTGTAACACAAGGATCAAACTGTGCAAGAAAGATGAGGAGTTCAGCTTAGCAATGTTGAATTTGGGATATTTATTGCCATTCTCCTTAGAGATGTTCAACCAAAGAGCTAACTTTCACTGAGCACTTACTACATGCTAAGTATTTCACATGCATAACTTTATCTTCTAAAGACTCTTGTAAGAATGACTATTATTATCCTCGTTTTACGTATAAGGAAAGAGAGGCTCAGAGAATGAACTAATTTGCCTGAGGTCACAGAGCTGGTAAATGGCTGAGCAGGGACTCATATATTCAAGTCTGCCTGCCCCTGCCCCTGTGTCCTAAGCCTCGTGCATTACAGGACCTGTGAAAGAGACACTCAGTGAAACATCAGCGGTAGCTGAAGTTGTAGTTTTGAGTGGGGCTTCCAGTTAGACTATACGGAATAGAAAGCAGAACCCAAGGAAAAGCTCCAAGGAACACCAACGGTTAATACACAGGTTACAACTTCGTGGCCTCCATTTGCCCACAGGTAGTTTGTTTGGCTAGGAGAGCATTCTAAAATACTTGGATTGAATGCCTTCGGGAAGGGATAGGGAGCATTCTGCACTCCCTCACAGTTCCCACCACCCCCTGTTAACTAGCACTTTCGCCTACCGGTGGCTTCACACCTGTACATTTCCTGCAGGACCCTGGGACACACGCGAGTTGCAACCCTTAAAGAGTGTGGAGAAGGAAAAACTCATTTAGGAAAGGAAAAACCAATAGGGAAAGGTAAAAAAAGAAAGAAAGAAATACCAGAAGAATGTGGCTTCATACAAATTGAAGAAGGAAAGGGTTTCAGAAAAAAGGGACAGTCAACCATATTATGTCACACATAGTCGAGTAAAATGAGGAGAAAGCGATGTCTATTGAAGGAGGCAATCTGGTGGTAACTTACCATCTCGGTGAAAGGCAATGAAGTGGATAGGAGGGTAACAACGTCAGATTCTGGTAAGGTGCAGGAGGTGGAAATAGATGGCTTAGGGTCCTCGTTAAGGAAGTGTAGGTGGTTCCAAAGGGAAGGAAATCAACAGACAAATAACTGATGGGAGATGTGTGGTCAGATGGGAACTTTTGCTCCCAGAATGTGAAATATCTGAGTGTGTTTTTATGCTGAGGAACAATAGCCGTAGGGATGATCACTTGAGAATAGGGGAGGAGAGGAGATGATGAGTTCAATAGTGATGTTTACAAGTGATACTGTGCACCAGGCATTGTCTTAAGACACTGGGTACAGAGAAGTGAAGTAAGAGACGAGGTCCCAGGGTGCCTGGGTAGTTCAGTTAGCTAAGTGTCTGTCTTCAGCTCAGGTCATGATCCTGGGGGCCTGGGATCGAACCCCTCAGTGGGGAACCTGCTTCTCCCTCTCACTCTGCCTGCCACTCCCCCTGCTTGCGCACTCTCTCTCTCTCTGTCAAATAAATAAATAAAATCTTTAAAAGAGAGAGAGAGAGAGAAGGTCCCTGTTCTCATGGAAATTTTCTGGAAGACAGCCAATAGAACAGATAAAGTAATTCTAGGTAGTGATATGATAGAGAACGGAAGTGTCCCTTTTTTATTTTTGTTTGTTGTAGAATGGCTTTATATTAGGTATTTAGGGAAGTCCTGTCTGAGGACTGACATTTGAAGGGAGACTTGAATGAAAACAGGCACTAGCCATGGATGCTCTGTGGGGAGAGCATTCTAGATGGAACAAATAGCCAATGTATGCATCTAAGGGTGGGGTGAGCTTGGTGTGATTGGGAAACAGAAACCAGTGATTCAGGAACTGCATCACAGTAGGAGATGAAGTCAGAGAGATAGGCAAGGGGGTCTGTCAAATGGCAGAACTTTTGGAGCTCTAGAGCTTTCAGTAGGGAGTATGGGTTTTATTTAAGCTGTGACTGTAGGAGGACTTTAAGCAGGGAGTGTATCAGCTCCAAGCAGGTGAGAGATGGATCCCAGCCCAAATTAGAAGAATGAGCCTTGAACAGACGTGTTGTCAACTCTTGCACTGAAATGGGCAAAGCAGAAAAGAATAGGAAGAAGTAGAGATAGTTATTGGTCATATAGGAGGAAGGTGAAGGATTTAATACTTAAGGACCTCAGTTTTCTCAGTGAAGCTAGAGGCAAGATCATCTGCTAAGAGTGAATGGGGAGAATGTGGAGTACAGGTTGTATTAGTCTGTGCTGGATGCCATAATAAAACACCATTGACTAAGTGGCTTAAACAGCAGAAATTTATTTTCTCTCAGTTCCAGAGGCTAGAAGTTCATGATCAAGGTGCCAGCCAATTCAATTTCTACTGAGAGCTCTTTTCTTGACTTGCAGATGGCCAGCCACCTTCTTGCTGTATTCTTATAAGATTGGGCAGGAAGGTGGGGAAAGTGAGGGGTGGGGGGAGAGGGAACTCTGGTGTCTCTTCCCCTTCTTATAATGACACCAGTCCTATAGGATTAAGGCCTCACCCATATAACCTCATTTAACCTTATCACTTCTTCCCAGGCCCTGTTTCCAAATATAGTCATATTAGGGATGAGGGCTTCAACATCTGAATTTGAGGTGGGGGAAAACAAATATTTGGTCCATAACAGGGATCTGTGGAGAAAAGGAAAACTTTGGGGTGTTAAAGAAATGGGAAATTGAGAATATAAAAAATATCTTCCATCCTAAATTTATTCTATATTTGGGCTAAATTACTTCCATCTCTCCATAATTCCACACTTTATGTAATTAGAAAATATTTGGGTGATGAAATCATTAGCCTTAATGTACAATCTCCCATTGAACTCAGGGAGCTGAGTTGGAGCTAAAGCAGACTGTATAAAAAGAAGACAGAAATAATAGAAGCTGGGAGAAGCCCCACCATCCAGGAAGCTGGTGTAAGGAAGTTGGGGGCACTGCCCAAGTGAAAGGACAGGAAGGGAGGAAGGTGCCTGGGGAAGAACAGAAGCGCCTCAGGATTTGTACTGGTTTTTTCTGAGGGAAACGTGACGTGCTTTCTTCTCCAAAGGAAATCTTCAACCAAATCTATAATGTTCATGAAGTCTATGTGGACCAGTTTTGCTTGCTTGCTTGCTTGCTTGCTTTTTTTTTTTTTTTTTTGGAGATGGGGAGAGCTGAGCCCTGTTCTAAAATGAGGGCCTGGAGGAAACCTGAGGAAGACAGCCACATGTCAGAGACATTCACAGGCAAACGGCCACAAGCAGAAGATAACATGAAAGCTAACATCATTTTCACAGGGCCCAATGTACTTCATTTTGCCTTCTGCTCCTTTAGGAGAGTCTCCGGCGTTTGCAGGTTAACCGGTACAGATTGTCTTTTTTTTTTTTTTTTTTTTAATTTATTTATTTGACACAGAGAGAGAGACAGTGAGAGAGAGAACACAAGCAGGGGGATGGGAGAGGGAGAAGCAGGCTTTCCGTGGAGCAAGGAGCCCGATGCGGGGCTTGATCCCAGGACCCTGGGATCATGACCTGAGCAGAAGGCAGACGCTTAACGACTGAGCCACCCAGGCGCCCCAGGTACAGATTGTCTTAAAGCGCTTTTACACCTCACATGTGCCTCCCACCCCGCCTTTCACTGTAGTGGCGGCATTACCATGTCCGACTCTGCTTAGTAGCCTTTCCTGCCGATACCCCAACTCCCTTCACTGCAAATAGATAGGACACCTGATAATGCTTCTCAAAAATCAAAATCAGAACAACTCCAGACGCTTCTAGTTTGTTTCTTGACTCCTTCAGGGTAATATGAATTCACACAGATGCTACATTTCAATTCCCTGGTACCTATAAATACTGTCCTGATTGCTTATTTCTCACCCTGTGATTTTTCTCCCCCCTAAATGTTCCTTATATGTAGGGGTTTTCTACAACTAGAGATGCACTTCCTTTCCATTCCTTGGATCTCCATTTTGGTGTCATGTGCAGAGTGGCCCATTAATCAATGCTGCTGGAGCTGATGAGCACGTGAATAAATAATAATTAAGGACCATTTTGACTCACTCAGGTGTTTATCTGCTCAGCTGTGTTACTGAGATGCCAGGCGTATCTACGTTTTATAGAAATATTTGCTGATTGAAGAACTTATTGAAAGATGTGAATTCTGTGGCTGCTTTATTTTCAAGGTTCTCTTGAAGTGTTGGCGCAGCTCACGGCTCTGTGTGGGTTTCCCTTGCAAGTGATTACAGAAGTGGCATGTGGAGAGTGGACTGGGAGGCAAATATATGCGGGGAAAGTGGAAATCACCAAGGAAAACCAGTGAAGGGGAAATCAATATGAGGTGAAAGGTCAACAAGCCTCCTGCTGTTAGTCTGTCAAAATGTATTTAATGGGTTCATTGGATATTTTTCACATTTAAGAAATTGACATGAGAAAGGGTTAGCTTGTAATAACTTTTTCTCTCTCACTTAAGAAATAGCTATTTTGTTTTCTTTTGAGAATTTTACCTCTGATCTCGGTGTTACACTCACACCCAGGGTTTGAGGCCTCAACAGAACTATAATGACAAGCCTTCAAAACAGTTACAGTAATTATTTTTAAGTAGTTAATTCTTTAATCAGAGCCACATTAATTTGTCAAAGTGTAATTTAAAACATATTCATTGAAATTAAGCAAGGATCAAATATGGAACCTGTTCTATCCAAGGGACTAGTTTCTGGGTCTGATCTCATTGTATTTATTAAAGGCATGCCTTATTTATTCTTTTTTTCTATCATCTGTGCAATTAGATTGATCTCCAATTCTCTCCTCTTCAAGCAAGGGAGTAAAAATAACAAATACAAAAAACTCACTCATTTCCTGCAGTAGCCTTTGGTAAAGAACTTCAAAAATAAAAAAGTCGCTCCATGTAAAATCACATTTGTACTATCTATTAAAAATTTCTGTACTCTCACTTGATGGATTTTCTTACTTCTTTAATAGTCCCCGTTTTTTTAGACAATTCAGTCATCATCTTATTAGAGGCTCAGATTTTTTCCCTTTTCTAATATCTTTAATCAAAATACCTTTAGATACATTCGAAATATTAATTCATTTGATGATTCCTGAGCCATACTGAGAGATTAAGCATTAAACATTAATATCTGGAAAAGTCATCAGGGAGAACTTATATTTATGTTAACTGTTTTCTTCCTTTTTATAAGACTAAGAAATTTATGTTCCAGATTTAAATGTCCTTGAATTTTCCCTCTTGAGCACCTGATACCAATTTGGCAAGGTCGGACTGGAATCTTGGCTTTCAGTGAAGAGCTGCTCCATTAAATTTAGTGAGAAATGTTATAGAAGTAAAGTATGGCCTGGAAATATTTCCTTTTTTAAATATTTATTTATTTATTTGTCAGAGAGAGAGAGAGCACATGGCTTGGGAATATTTCTTAAAAAATTGCCAAGGTCCCCAGGGATCTGGCACCTTCATTTGCCACGGGTAATATGAGCAGAGCTCAAAGACACATACATAAAAGGATTTTAAAAACTAAAAGCACTTTATAAATTTTGCCACAGTACACTGAGATTAGAAATTCTAAATAGTTCGTATAAAAAGGTACCATAAGGGTCAAAATGAATATCTTTATGCTTTTTATTTTTAGAATATTAAACATCAGTTATTTATTATACAAAAGTTTATTAAATATTGGCCATACAAGGGCATTTTGCTAGATATCGGTGAACCCAAGATGGAACGAACACAGTCACTGCCCTTCAGGGATGCTTTGTCTAGCAAGGAAGCATTTATGGAAACAAAAATTATGAGACAAAGGCTGCGTATCAGTTTTTTTATTGCTGTGTAACAAATTGCCTCAAACTTAATAATTTAAACAACATACAGGGCGCCTGGGTGGCTCAGTCGGTTAAGCGACCACCCACTCTTGGTTTCCCCTCAGGCCAGGATCTCAGGGTGATGAGATCCAGCCACACACTGGCTCCGCTCAGTGCAGAGTTTGCTTGTCCCTCTCCCTCT
Source organism: Eumetopias jubatus (assembly GCF_037043125.1). NCBI lineage: Eukaryota > Metazoa > Chordata > Mammalia > Carnivora > Otariidae > Eumetopias > Eumetopias jubatus. Next base: position 165,680,631 of record NW_028274809.1, on the reverse strand, counting down.
GCCCCTCTGCCTGCTTGCATGTGTGCTCACTCTCTAATTAATCAATTAATTAAAACAACATACATTTATTATCTCATAGTTTCTGTGGGTATGTGGTCTGGGCACAGTCGAACTGGGTTCTCTACTCAGAGATTCACAAGGCTGCAGTTATAGTGTCAGCCAGGGCTGTGATCTCCTCTGAAGTTCAAGGTCCTCTTCCAAACTCAGGTGATTGTTGGCAGATTTCCTTTGCCTGAAGCTGCAGAACTCATAGCAACTTGCTTTCTGAAGACTGGTAGATGAGAGTCTCTGAACCTAAGAAAGCCCTGAGCCTTCTTTTTTTTTTTTTTTTTAAGATTTTATTTATTTATTTGAGAGAGAGAATGAGAGAGAGAGAGCACGTGAGAGGGGGGAGGGTCAGAGGGAGAAGCAGACTCCCCGCTGAGCAGGGAGCCCGATGGGGGACTCGATCCCGGGACTCCAGGATCATGACCTGAGCCGAAGGCAGTCGCTCAACCAACTGAGCCACCCAGGCGCCCCCTGAGCCTTCTTTTAAAGAGTTCACCTGATTAAGTCAGGCTCACCAGAGTAATATACCTTTGATTAACTCAGTCAACTGATTTAGAGTCTTTAGTTACCTCTGCAAAGCCACTTCACCTTCACCATATGACATAATCAGAGGAGTGTATCCTTTCATATTCATAGGTTCTGCCTACACCAAAGGGAGGGGATTATACAAGGGTGTGAGTCAGTGGGCTTCATCTTACAATTTGGTCTACCACATGCCAAAATTTAAGGAAGTGACAAATGACTAGAGTCTAGTAATGGAAAATACAGGATAAAGGAAAGGTCATGGGCACTGGTTAATTATGTTCAGTTAGGCTTCTTGATGCCATGATTATTAGAGTATTTTTGTGCCAGCTGAAGAGAAAATTCGTTTGAGACTTTATATAAACAAAGGGTCCTGAAGCTATATTAAGGAAGAAGTACAGTTAGGACACAACATGCATTTAATTTTGGATGCGATGGTCACTGGGGCCTAGTAAAGGAAAGATTTGAACAATATGGTACTTGAGTTGGAAACTGTATATATTCTTGGATAGGGGATTATAATACTCTTTAAGTCATTGGCTGTCTTAGGTTGGGTTCCCCTGGAGACAAAGTCTTGTGTGCCAATAGCTTTTCTGAGAATGTGATTCCTGGAAGCAGGAGAGAGGACAAGAGGGAGTGAAGTGGGGAGAAGGAAAGGCGACGGAAAAGTGTGCTTTGAGTTGATCACTGCTTGAGGCATAAAGGCCCTTCTGAGGAACCTTATGAAATGGCCATCAGGAGTTTTCCCTTGGGGATGAACCAAGAAGCATTATTCTATTGGTTCTTGGCACCTATGGGTCAGCAGTGGCCCATGGATCTGAATGCCAGATGGATGCTGATGGTGTCAGAGAAGTAGAATGAAAGGAGTAAAGGATGTCGCCTGAGGTGAGGCACTAGCAAAAAGCTGGTCCAAACGTGTGCAGGACTGGTGGCCAGAGGTGAGGGATGTACAATGTGAGGCTGAGGAGATTTGGGGGAGCACACAGTGGGCATTTGATATACTGAGCTTTGGAAAATATAATGAAAACTATGGAGTCACTGTTCAGGAAAATGCTAACATGTGCATGTACACACACACATACACAGATTGTACACACTCAGGTAGTTCTTCTACCCCTAAAGCCCATCCATGGACCCAAGAATAGGCACCTCTGTTTGAAGTTCTCATTATAAAGAAGATATTTTGACTGTCTGGGAAGCTGTATAGGTTTCCTCAAGGAAAATATATGCCATCTGTAAATAATGGCCTCCTTTTCCCTATGAAGTGCCCACCCTTAAAATATTCTTTTACTCTTCAAAAAGCTCACTTCACCAACTATTAATCTCCTCTTTAACAACAAGTGTGGGTACGCATTCCAAGTTCATCTGGAGCCACCAGTTGTAGCAGTGATAGAAAGGGGTGACGGGAAAGTTGGGGTATGGTAAGAGAGCAGAGCCCCAATATCTGAGACTGTAAATTCTGGTCTCAGAAAGTTTTCTATAATATGAGCCTTTTATCTCTCCATGCCAAGGCATACTGATTTCTAACTCTGACTTTGATAACAATAATTTCTGTAGACACGGGGACCCGTACAATGGAAGTTTACATATTCAGTCATCGTATGTCAGTTTCATTCTCTACTAGAGCCATCACCTGAGCTTTCAGTAGTCCACACCTCAGTCAGTCCTAGGAGGAGAAAATGTGTAAGTGGATTGGTGCAATCTCACAAAATTAAAAAGGCAAACTGAACGCATTTTTGTTCTTGAGAAATGAATGCAAGGGACTGCAGATGCACTCACAGCTGGGGGAAATAACACATCGGTTTGCAAGACAAAAAGAAATCTCACTAAAATCTTAGATAAAACAAAGGGAGAACCGTGTAAGAGGGAAGTTAGAATGAAAGTAAAGGGTAGTAATGTAGCAGTCAATAAACATAAATATATAGTCACCCAAAAATAAAGAAAACTATAAAGAAACTATTAGATTTCCTCTTGAGACTCCCATCAGATGTCCAATAAAAAACAGCAAGGAGAAAAAGAGAGCTCCCTGACATCAAATATGGTTTTGAGTATGGATTTGTTGTGGTTATTTGCTCTTTGGCTTTTTTTGTGATGGGTGGAAAAATTGAGAATTTGAAGATGCAAAAATAGCTCAACCATTAGATGTATAATGATTTTAGAGTCTACCAGAGAGAATATGAGAATTGCTATCCAAAATCCTATATTAGTTTCTGGATATATATCAAGAATGTCAAAATTTGTAGAGCTAATAATACTATTCAAATCTCTTTGAAAACTCATTTACATTCATTATCTTTATAACCACTTTTTAAAAGCCAGTGGGAATGCAGTTTGAATCTTCTTCTTCCTACTTCCTTCATACTCCTATGAGAACCCAGCCTGACAGGCCTGCAGAGTTTTTGTGGAGCTGGAGGAATGAGTAAGAAATGCCTGTTTTTTTGACTTGCTAAATGCTAAAGAACTATTCCTAGCATTCCAGACCAACACATCAGCTTTTGAACCAAATTGTAGGCAGCTGTTCTGATCACCTGGGTCACGTTTTTGAGATGGATCCTCAGGTAAACCTGTCTAGTGTTCCCATCCGCACCTTTTAGCTACCCGTAGTGTTGCAGGGGCTCATATCCAGTAAGAGTCCCTTACATAAATCTAAATACTTTACTATAAACCTAAATACTTTACTCTGTAATCGTTATAGAGGAAGAACTGTTGCCCTGAAGTGAAACAAAGATACTGAAGATGTTAGGCCTTATAAGAGACGCTCGGTTATCTCATAAGGCAGATGAAGCTTACCCAATTGCCATGAACTGAATGTTTGAGTGTTCTACCCCCCACCCGCAACAATTCATATGTTGAAGCCCTAATCCTCAGTGTGATAGTATTTGGAGGTGGGCTTTTGGAGATAATTATGTGTAGATGAGGTCATGAGAGTAGAGCCTCCACAATGGGATTTCCCCTTATAAGAGGAAAGTATCAGAGCTCTCTCTTTCTCCACCATGGGATGACACAAAAGGAAGGTGGTCATCTACAAATCAGAAACAGAGCTCTCACCAGACACTTGATCTTGGACTTTCCAGCCTCCAGAACTGTGAGAAACAAATGTTTGTTGTTTAAGCCCCCTAGTCTATGGTATTTTGTTATATCAGCTCAAACTGACTAAGACATCAATTCAACAGCAGGAAACATGTTAAGAATTATTTTTACCTAGTAATCACTGAATGTTGAACACACTAAGTGCTGTACATATACGAATTTTAAATTCCTATAATCATTAGTACTTTACTTTAACATATGTTTGTCTATTTTTAAGGTGTATTTCTTTTTAAAAATATTAATTGATATATTACTAACATATACCATTATATTCACTTTAAGTGTACAACTTAATGTGTCTGGGTGGCTCAGTCAGTTAAGCTTCTGCCTTCGGCTCAGGTCATGATCTTGGGGTCCTGGGATTGAGCCCCTGCTTAGCGGGGAGTCTGCTTCTCCCTCTCCTTCTGAACCTCCCCTCCTGCTGCTCATGCTTTCTCTTTCAAATAAATAAATAAAATCTTTTAAAAGAAGTATACAAATAATGATTTGATATACGTATGTGTTGTGAAATGATCACAATAAGTTTAGTTAACATCCATCTCCAAACATAGTTACATTTTTTTCTTATAATGAGAACTTTGAAAATATACTCTCTTAACAATTTTCAAATATTCAAAACAGTAATGTTGACTATTGTCGGTATGCTGTACTTTACACCTCCAGGACTTGTTTATCTTATAACTGGAAGTGTTTACCTTTTGACTCTTCATCCATTGGTAGGTGGTGGGCAAAAGGGGTGAAGTGTGTTTCTGGTAGGCAGCATATACTTGGATCTGGTTTTTTTAAAAGATTTTTTTTAATTATTTATTTATTTGAGAGAGAGAGAGAGAGAGAGTACAAGAGAATGGGGAGGGTCAGAGGGAGAAGCAGACTCCCTGCTGAGCAGGGAGCCTGATGTGGGACTTGATCCTGGGGCTCCAGGATCATGACCTGAGCTGAAAGCAGTTGCTTAACCAACTAAGCCATCCAGGTGCCCTGGATCTGATTTTTAATGTAATCTGACATTCAGCCTTTTAAATTGGGGTGTTTAGATCTTTTATATTTAATGTAATTATCGCTATGGTTGGGTTTTAAATGACCATCTTGCTGTTTGTTTTCTATTTGTCCCATCTGTGCTTGTCTTTTTTTCTCTTTTTCAACCTCTTTGGATTATGTAAGTTTGTTTCTTTGATGCCATTTTATTTGCTTTTTTGGCTTGCTAGCTATATCTTTGTTTTATTTTAGTGGTTGCATTATGGCTTAAAGTGTGCATCTTTAATTTATTACAGTCTATCTTCAGGTGTCCTTATACCACTTCATGTATTATATAAAACCTTACAATCATATGCTTTAATTTTTCCTCTACTGACTATTGTCACATATTTACTTACACAAATGTTATAAACTCTGTACCACACTGTTTTTTGTTTGCTTGTCTGTTTTGTTTAAATAGTCAGTTACCAGGGTCCCTAGGTGGCTCATTCAGTTAAATGTCCAACTCTTGATTTGGCTGGGTCATGATCTTGGAGTCATGGGATCAAGCCCCGTGTTGGGGTCTCTCCGTGGGGAGTCTGCTTGGGATTCTCTCTCTCTCCCTTTCCCTCTCTTGTACCCCCCCCCCCCCCCGCCGCTCATGTGCTCTCTCTCTCTCAAGTCAATCTTTAAATAGTTACCTTTTAAATTGTTTTAAATAATAAGAAAAAATTGTATATATCTACCCATGTAATTATCATTTCCAGTATTCTTCATTGCTACATATAGGTACATATTTCTCTTATCAGTTTTCTTCTGTTTGAAGGAGTTACTTTAGTATTTCTTATAGTGAGATTGTTGGTGATTAATTCTTACAGGTTTTTACATCTGAAAAAAATCTTTATTTCACCTTTATTTTTGAAACATATTTTTCCTGGGTGTATAATTCTAGGTTGTTAATTTTTGGCTGTCAGTACTTTAAAGATGTTGCTTCAATCTCTTTTCACTTGCATTGCTTCCAATAAGAAATATGCTAATCTCCTTATCTTTTTCATGCCTTATGTAATGTGTATTTTTATACTGGTGGCTTTGTATTTTTTCTCTTCATTGTCAATAGTCAGCAGTTTAATTATGATGTGCCACTGTGTTATTTTCATGTTGTTGTACTTTAGATTTGTTTAGCTTCTGGATATGTAGGTTTATGGTTTTCATAAAATTTGTATATTTTTTATCATTATCAGAGGTTCCAATTGCATGTATACTAAATTGGGTTTGTTTTATTTTTTGTTTTTTTAGAGAAAATGAGCAACTGTGGGGGAGGGACAGAGGAAGGGGAGAGGGAGAATCCCAAGCAGGCTCCATGCTCAGTGCAAAGCCCAATGCAGGACTCGATCTCACAACCCTGAGATCATGACCTGAGCCAAAACTAAGAGCTGGACACTTAACTGACTGAGCCACCCAGGCACCCCTATAGTAAATTGTTTTTATTTTTATTTTTTCAAGATTTTATTTATTTATTTGATAGAGAGAGACACAGCGAGAGAGGGAACACAAGCAAGGAGAGTGAGAGAGGGAGAAGCCGGCTTCCCGCGGAGCAGGGAGCCGGATGTGGGACTCGATCCCAGGACCCTGGGATCATGACCTTAGCCGAAGGAAGACGCTTAACAACTGAGCCACCCAGGCACCCCTAAATTGTTTTTAAATTCTCCCACAGCACACTATTTGTTTCTTTTTGTTCAGGATTTTTACATCTATATTCATGAAGATATAGTCTGTGGTTTTCTTTCTGTTAAGTCTCTCTTATAATAACTTTGTCTGGTTTGGGCAGTAGGGTAATGTTAGCCTCATAAAATAAATTAGGAAGTGGTCTTTCTGTGTTTATTTTCTGGAAGAGATTGTAGAGAACTAATATTTTTTCCCTTAAATGTTCTGTAGATTTTACTAGTGAAACCATCTGGGACTGTGTTTTCTGTTTCGGAAGGTAAGTAATTATTGGTTTAATTTCTTTAATATATATATATATCTATTTCCCCTTGTGTGAGTTTTGGTAGATAGTGTCTTTCAAGGAATTAGACCATTTCATCTACGTTACCAAACTTGTGGGCACGGAATTGTTCATATTCGTTCATTATCCTTTTAATGTCTATGGGATCACTAGTAATGCCCCTCTTTCATTTCTGAATTTAGTAATTTATGTCTTCATTTTTTTTTTCTTGGTTAGTCTGGCTAGTGTAATATCAATTTTGCTGAACTTTTCAAAGGATTGGATTTGGTTTTATTGATTTTCTCTATTGTTTTCCCATTTTCAAGTTCCTTGATGCCTGCTCTGATTTTATTTCTTTTCTTCTGCTTACTCTGGATTTAATTTGCTTGTCTTTTTCTAGTTCCTCAGGGTGGACACTTAGATTTTTTATTGAATATGCATTCAATGGTATTAATTTCCCTCCATGTATGGCTTTCAGTGCATTCTGTGAATTTTAATAGGTTGTATTTTCATTTTAATTTAGTTTCAAATGTTTTTAAAATTTTTTCTTAAGATTTCCTCTTTAATCCATGTATTATTTAGAAGTATGCTGTTTAATCCCCAAATATTTGGAGTTTATCCAGCTATCTTTCCCTTATTGATTTCTAGTTTAATTCCATTGTGTCTGAGAGCATATTTTCTATGATGTCTACGGTTTTAAATTTGTTAAAATATATTTTATGGCTCAAAATGTGGTATTTTGGGTGAATATTCCATGTGAATTTGAGAAGAATGTGTGTTCTGATATTGTTGGATGAAATATTCTATAAATGCCAATTAGATCCAATTGGTCAATAGTACTATTCAGTTCACTTATATCCTCCCTGATTTTCTGCCTCAGACTTTGCAATGATGGAAAATCTAAACCTAGAAGATTGTCAGAAACATACAGAATAATCCTGTTTCAGGATTTTATATCTTTCTGTACACAGATTAATTTGTTTACTGAAACAAAGATAGTCCTGATACTTTAAGAAAAATATCTCTTCAACATTAGTACATCTGAATCATCTACAAAGCTTATAGAAATGCTGGGATTCACTCCCAAAGTTCTAGATTTATTTGATCTTGTATGGAACCCAAGACTTTGCATTTCTATGAAGTTTCATAGGTAATGCTGATGTTACTGGCATGGGGACCATACTTTGAGAAGCACTGCCTTATACCGTCCAGGTATATTTTAAAATCCATAGTCTCCAGCATATATAAGCCAAAGATTTGGGGCAAATTGTGTTTAATACATATTGAATCAGGATGAATAGCAAATGACTTAAATAGTAAAACATCTGTCTCAGGATTAACCAAATTAGGAGCAAACCTCCTTTGACCTCTACATAGACTTGTATTTACTAGTTGCAGTTGGTCTACATTGCAGAACATAGTAAGATAAAATCTGAAACTCCTTGTTTTACTCGATGTGAGGGTTCTTAAAAGATGCTATTTATTATATTATACAATCTCCTTTTTATAAATACACACAGGGAAAACATCCCCTCTAGTCCAAAAACCAAGAAAAGTTGTAATTTTACTAAGAAATTGAATTGTATTATTTTATTAAACACATTTCACAAATGTTTCCATTTCCTTGTTGATTGTTGACAAGCTCAGTCACAATGGTAGCCACAATCAGCAATGTAGAAGGCATATGTAACATAGATTTGTACAACAATCTTCTTTGCTTCATTTTTTTTCTCCTCTCATTTTCCTCATTGTCTTATGCCTTATTTTGTTGTTTTTTACAATATATAGTAATAGGAAGACTTTTTTAAAAAGTCAGAGTAGATTCAGTCACTTCCAGCAAATCTCTTAGGTTAAGAGTTCCCAACAACTTTCAAAACTTGTGTATCAAAACAGTATAGTATTGGTATAAAGACAGACATATAAATCAATGAAACAGTATTGAGAGTCCAGAAATAAACCTTTATATTTATGGCCAATTGGTATTCAGCAGAGGTGCCAAGGCAATTTAAAAGGGAAAGAATAGTCTTTTCAACAAATGGCACTGAGACTATGGAATATCTAAATGTAAAAGTTTCTATCCACATAGAAAAGTTTTCATATCTACCATATAGAAATAGTAACTCAAAATGGATCAGAACCTAAATGCAAGAGCTAAAATTATACAGATTTTAGAATAAAACATAAAAAATATTTGAGACTTTGGGTTAGGTAAAGATTTCTTAAATATGACACTGAAAACATGAAGAAAAACTTGATAAACCAGACTTCATCAAAATTAAAAATTTGTACTTCAAAAGACATCAAGAAAGCTGAAAGATGATCCACGAAATGGAATAAAATATTTACAAATCATATATCTGATAAGGGACTTGTATAAAAAATATATAAAGAAGTATAAATATGTTTTACAACTCGGTAAGAAGACAAATAACCCAACAAACATGAACAAAAGATTTGAGTAGACATTTCACCAAAGAAGATATAAAAATGGCTAATAAGTGCATGAAAGGGTGTTCAACATCATTAGTTATTAGGGCGATGCAAACCCAAACCACAATGATATGTCATTTTATACCCACTAGAAAGGCTATAACCAAAAAGAAAGACAATAATAAATGTTGGCAAAGATGTGAAAAAATGGGAACGCTCCTAATTTACTCATGGGAGTATAAAATAGTTCAGTCACTTTAAAAATCGTTGGGCAGTTTTTCAAAATGTTAAGCCTAGAGTTACCATATATATGATCCTGAAATTCCATTCCTACATATCCACCCAAGAGAAGTCCGAAGATACAGCCAACCCAAATGTCCACACAATAAATGGAGAAACAAAATATAATACTTCCATGTAATGAACACCATTTAGCAATAAAATAGAATGAACTTTTTATATATGCTGTAACATGGGTGTATTTCAAAAACATTGTTCTAATTTGAAAGGAGCCAGACACAAGAGGCTATATACTGTATGATCCCTTTCTTATAAAATGTACAGAAGAGGCAAATCTAAGGAGATAGAAAGTGAATTAGTGGTTGCCTAAGGCTGGGGGTGAGAATGGGGATGAACCATAAATAAGCACAGGTGATCTTATTGGGGTGAAAACATGTTCCAAAAATGGATGATAGTGATGGCTACATAATTCAGTGAGCTTACTAAAAAAATCATTGAATTGTAAACTTTGAACAGGTGAATTTTATGATTTGTAAATTATACAATTCAATAAAGTTAAAGATACCAACACCTGTTGTTGAGGAGCGGTACCTCAACTGGAGTCACCTGGCACTTGCTCCCTAGCTCCTATGGCCCACAACAGACAGGCCAGGAAGTGGCAACTTTCGGAGGTAGACCTGGAGTGTCAGATCTAGTCCTGTTGAATGTATAGCTGCCACAGGTCAATAGCGCTTAGTTGAATAGGGTTACGTTATTTTTGAACCACTGCATTTCTGAAGCATCTCGTGGCATCCAATAAACAAACTCCCCTAAACCAAATAGTTAGATCAATATATGAGTAAAAGTCTCCCCATGGCCAAGAATGGATAATCAATACGTCAGACCACATTTATGTCAAGTGAAGAAAATCAGAGTGACATGAAAGAAATGAATGATTTTACTTGAGTATTAGAGCTTGTCTGCCTCAGGTTATTTTGATGATACTTCAAATATTTATGGAAACAAGGGAATCTTTTTTTTTTTCAAACAGTTTAAATTTGAGTAGGGATGTTTCTAGCAGCATCCTAGGAAACACTGGTGCCAACAGGAAGTCCCTGATTCTTTGTAAGGACCCCGAGCATCTACACATTTTGATGTAGTCTGAAATAAAATGTGTGACAGTCCAGGAACATAACAAAGTTAAACATTCTATAGGTTTCCTTCAGAAAAATAAAAATGTTCATACTTGAACCTATTCATTCTCTTCCCTACAGCCACCCAATCCTGGGTTGTTATTGCCAGTGGGGAAAATGTGGAACTTAAAATACTGTATGTGTTACTGGAATTCATGCCTGTTGTAAAGGACTCTAGTGTGAGTTCTAAGGAAAGCAACTAGGTCGTATTCATCTTTTTATCCCTAGCACTTGGCTGAAGATTTGAATATGGTGCTCAGTATATACCTGAGAAGGGCTCACAAGAGTGACTTAAATATGTTCATTGACCACATCTGTTCCCTGCCACAATAAACAGCATTTATTGCTTCTTTCATGTGTTCGGTCATTCACTCATTCATTTAACAATATTTGCCGAGTGCCTACTATCTGCAAAATATAGTATTAGGTGCTGAAATTGCAGTGTCAAAAAGACACAGTCCTCACCTCCTAGAAGCTCTGGAGGACAAAGACACAGAAATAAAATTACTCTGTAAAAACCACACACAATATTAAGTAAGGGGTCCACGAACCCTCTTATAACTCAGTTTCGGGTGTGTCTGCACAGAGATCCAAGCAGAGGCCTGAGAGCCCTGTTAGGCCAATGGGCAAGGAGGTGGGGACAGAGAAGGAATAAAGTCATACAGCAAGGTGGTATGAAGGCTAGGAAAGAACGTGGGCTTTAAAGTCAGGCTCGGGTTTACATCCTTACTTGGCCACTCGATAGCTCAGGGACCCTGGCCAACACTTTTATTCCCACTATTTTGCTCATCTGCAAAATGATCTGTGTGTCACTGAGTTGTTGGCATGATTAAGGCTATTGAAGCTGGTGGAGACCATGGAACACAGTTAATACTCAAAAATTGTAGTCATTGCTATTACAGTCCAAAAATAAGTGATACAGCTTCAAAGTGGTATGTGAATTTTTTTAAACATAGCTTTTTTTTAAAGATTTTATGTATTTGTCAGAGAGAAAGAGACAGAGCCATAAGCAGGGGGAGTGGCAGACAGAGAGAGAAGCAGGCTCCCCACTGAGCAGGGAGCCTGATATGAAAGGCAGCCGCTTAACTGACTGAGCCACCCAGGCGTCCCTAAACATAGTTTCAATATTTTGTTTGAATGATTCTTAACTATTGACAAATTTTTTCAATGATTTTTCCTCATTTACAAATCCTAAGTGGCTTCCCATTGCTTATAAAATTAAATCTAAGTATTCTTTTTAACAGTTGTGTTGAAGCATTTTGACCTATTTATTCATCCGTTTATGGACATTTGGGCTGTTCCCACTTTTTGACTACGATGAATAATGCTGCTGTGAACATATGTGTGTAAGTCCTGTGTGGATGTATATTTTCACTTCCCTTGAATAGATATCTAGGAATAAAGTTGCTGGGTTGTAAGGTGACTCCAGGTTAAACATTTTGAGAAACTCTCCAACTATTTTTCAAAATGTCTGCAGCATTTCACATACCCACCAGCAGTGCATGAGTGTCCTAATTTCTGCACACTTACGCCAGTAACTGGTACTGACAGGTTTTTTTTAATTTAAACACTTTTTTAGAGGAGGATTACTTCAATGTTAAAAACGAAGTATTTCAATTTCATAAGTTGAAAACATAAGGAATTCGATAAAAAGCAAAATAACTCATAATTCACCAAATACATCAGCTGTTAATGATTTAGGGCATATCTTTGTAACTTTTTTCTCAAACAGTACTTTTTTTTAACCTGATTATGATAATATCCTAATATTGAATATCCAACTTTGATCAAATATAAATTTAGAGGGACACCTGGGTGGCTCAATCGGTTAAGTGTTCAACTCTTGATTTCGGCTCAGGTCACCACCTCAGGGTTGTTAGATCAAGCCCCTAGTTGGGCTCCGTATTGAGTATGGAGCCTGCTTGAGATTCTCTCTCCCTTTCCCTTTGACCTTCCCCCGACTCACATGCTCAGTAAATAAATAAATAAATAAATAAATAAATAAATAAATAAATAAAATCTTTCAAAAACTATGAATTTAGGGAAGGGACTAATATGACCAAAGAAAAAGATATACATAATAGCAAACATTACTTACTATTTATGCCAGGAACTATGTTAATCCCTTTACTGTATTATCTCATTTAGCCCTCAAAGCAGCATTATGAGGGAGGAAATATCATTATTTTTGTTATTTTGTAGATGAGAGTAACTGAAGTTTCATGAAGTTAAGTAATTTTCCTAGGTTAATACTGAAGTGCGTAACAGAGTCAGACCTCAAACTCAGGTCTGGAGCTCACCAGGGCCCCTTTTGTAAACCACTAAACTCGTGTTGGTTATGGGACTTTGCTGGGCCTAAGGATAGGGAGGATTTAACTGATAGAAAGACCTATCGGTTGGAAAAGAAATTATAGTATAAAGAAAAGAGAATCATGGACTATTTGACGGTTACTGAAGAGACCACCCTGACTAGAGTTGAGAGAGGAAGATAGAATTGGACAGGTCAGATTATATATGGTCTTGAAGGGAAGGCTGAGGGGGTGAATGATTTCCTAGAGGCAATGGGAATTCAGTGGATGTGTCTGAGATGGTGAGGTTGCATGGAGCTTTATCCCACAGTGCTATCACAAGATGGATGGAAGAAGGGAATGATTCGATAAGGAAGGAGTCAGGACGCTGTTCAAGAGCTCATGGGTGCGGTGTAGAGGAGCAAGACTATGGGGTGGCGGAGGATGGAAATTGACTTAAGAAGCATATTGAACGGGAGGTAAGGGTTGGAAAGGGCAGAGAGGTACTCTCCCCTTTCAACACCCTCCACCACTGCTGGTAGTAAAGAGAAATGAAACTTGGGAAATCAAACAAACTAAAGAAGTTGCTTTGTTCTGTAAAATTCTCTACTGGAGAAAAAACTATTAAAATTTCCAGATATGTCTGATAGTTTCAAGTCATTTTAATGTAGCTTGGTATTTAATTCTATGCTGCTCACACTAATGTGGTCAATGACTAAGTAACAATTTCCTTTATAAAGGAATTAAGCCCTGGTATTTGGAAGCGGAAACTCATTCACAATAATCTATGTGATGTTACAATTATAACATGTGTACTCTTCCTAGGGTCTAAGTCATCTGATGGCCCTATGTAGGAACCGGGAGGAGGAGAAAGCGGGCTGCTGCAATTCCATTCCTGATGGGGTTGCAGTCATAGAAGCTTCAAAAGGTGAATGGCTCTTTTCCTAGATTTTTTATTTATGACAAGGGAGTAAATTAAAAAGAATATGGAAAGCCAAACTTTAAAAAAATATAATGAAGATTCTTAACTTTTCATAATTAACATTTATTGAGACCCCGTATCATAAATTAGAAAATAGTAACACTAGTGTTAGAGTAATAATATAGCTGATAATATAATACTGGTGATTGAGCACTTACTATGTAAATAGCACTGTGACAAAACTTTACAAATATGATTTCACTGATACCTAATAGGACATGACTTAAGAAGTAGGAACTATTTATTTTTATAGGAAACAAAATTTAAGCTCCCAAGTCTAATTAACTTTCCCTCGGTCAAAAGTGGAAAGTTACAGAGTCAGGTTTCAGCCATGTCTTGCTCCAAACCCATGACCCTTCTCTACTACATAGATCTACCTTTATGTTAAGATGCTTTGTCATCTGCTATCACCTGAGTTACATAACTTGAAATTATAGAATTTAGCAAACGCTATTGTTTCTACTTAATTGGTCATTCTAAACACACTTATGTCCAAGTCGAAATCCCTTTTTGTCTTTGAGAATAGTGATGCACTCGTTTAAAGAATCGTTCAGATATTTTTCAGGAGAACCCACTCTTTCAATCATTTCCCCGCAGAGGGGTGTGTCTGCCGCTCGTCATCCCATTCTCATGCGCTGGTTGGTCCTCTGCCCTTAGTTCACTCTGTTCCCTTGGATTCGCCTGCTCCGTGTCCTTCACCCATCCCATTCCCTTGGTCTGGCCTGCGCCCTCCCTTCCATCCTCCACCCGCTCTGTTCCCTGCCTGGTCTACTCCCCACCTTTCCTGCCCCCATTTCCCTTGTACGGCATGCACTCTGTCCTTTCCCCATCCGTTCCCTTTGTTGGAGCTCTTCACCACCCTCATTCCTATTCCCTCAGTTGGCCTATAATCGTCCTTCACCTTTCCAAATGCAAGTTATCTGTCAGTGTCCTATTCAAATGCCTCTGTTTCTCTTCCTAATTAATTTCCCTACAATTATTGAATGCCCTCCTGCTCTGTACCTCCAGAGAACATTAAGCCCATCCCCCACCCCCATACACACTTTGGTTGGTGTCAATACCTCTTTTACTCCTTAGATTCTGATTTCCTTATGAGCAAGAACTATAACTTACTTGTCTTACCTTCACCATGATTGATCTTTTTAACTGCAATGCCCAGCACACCTTAACCTGAATTGGTAAGTTTTAAAAGGTCATCTTACTCATCAGTCATGTGTTGTTGTTTTTTTATATTTGTTCTGCTTGCTCTTCAGTGTGTCTATCATGTGGTTTGCCTGAGCACTAGTCTAGTTCATTTCAATTTTTGACCAATGTCCCCATTAGGAGAACTGTCACTCTAAAACGGTAGAAAAAAGATAAAAAGAAAGTTCATACCTTATCTGTACGACAATGACTGGCTGGTTCTGCAGCCCAGATCACACCGACAATATCTCCAGATTCACATTGCAAAATCATATCGACTGTTTGGGTTTAATCATGATCATATTTAAATCTCTTTAAGTACTACCCTCATCCAAATGCTTCTTCCCAGATGTGCTGCATTATTAATGGAATGGAATTAAATATAGGGGTTTTAAAATGAACTTGCTTCCAAATATATTAGACTTCATCTTCCCATTTTGACATTTCTTAGTTCTTGATATTGCTATTTTTCACAAGTCCTCTCAACCCATTTTTTATCTTCTCTTGTGTTCATATTATCTAATTAATACCTCTTAAAATTAAATTGGTACTCTGTTTACAATGCTTCTAATATCTGTAGTTAAGACCCTAAGATGTGACTTAATACTGATCTTTCTAGTGTCCCTGGATGACTCCTTCTGAATGGATAAACTGTTTGTCACCATCACAGATTTTCCTCTGTACTTTTTTTTCTTTTTCTGAGCAGGGCTCCAATCACATTCCAAACCACTGCCATTATTCATTTCCCAGCTACTTCGAATTAATTTTCTAGCCAATGCACTTTATCAAATTATGTGCTCTACTTAGGTGCTTTCCTCTGTATGTTGATGAACTCAGAGAAAAGGAATTACTGGCAGCTTCGGGAACTCCAGGTGTTTGTGTGTGGGAATGGGAAGTGGTGAAGGAGAAAGAAGAAATACAATCTGATGGTAGATTACAAAGTCAAACACAAATCCACCTGAGCTTACACTTGAATGGAAATGATTTGTTCTGGGAACAAATATGACTGGTTGGCTAAGTAATTTGTTCTACACAAGTTTCTGGAGTGAATTTTAAAGAACACAAAATTGGACAGTGTTTTCCTCAACCCACAGCGTTTTGGTATTCTTATTACTATAGAAAAGCAAGTGAAAATAAATACAGAATTCCTTACAGACTATTGTTTGTCCTCTAGGATTTATAGTCTAGGATGGATAAAGAATCTTTTTAAAACAGTTGTCATTCCTTCTCTTTCTTCAACCAGATTTCTCTCTTTTTCTCCAAGTTGAGTAAAATGCTGCACACTGAAATGGAAAAAGCCTCAGTATGACAGAGTCTTACCTGAGTCATCGTTCTTGATTTGTCCTTTTTTGGCCCAAAAATATTGCGTAAAAAAATCTTATGGGTCCCCTAGGGTTTGTGTGTCAAATTTAACAACATCTAAAAGGAGGCTCTGACTTGAAAAATTGACCAAGGATATCAAGAAGTATTGAACCTTTATTCTGTATTGTAAACTACATAGAAACCAAGTGAAAAACAGCTAAGTTTTATCTTGGTTTGCTACATGATAAGCATGCTGCTATTGGATTTTCATTTGACATCTTTAATCCTCCCAACAGCCCTATAAGGTAAGTACTGCTATTATTCTCATCTTACAGATAAGCAAACTGAGCCTTGGAGGATGTAGGTAAGGTTGTAAGGTTGTAAGGGTAGTGTTACTGGCACCTAGTGGGTAGAGGTCAGGGATGCTGCTAAGACAGGCCCCACCATAAGGAATTTTTCATTCCAAATTGTCAGTTATGCCAAGGTTGAAAGATCCTCTGCTACACACCTAGTTTTAGTACCCTGGGAAGGATGGGGAATTGTGAGAACAGCAATTTTATTAACAGAGTTTTAGTCATTAACCAGAAAGAGGAGAATTCAGATTCGGGATGCCCCATGTTTTCTTAGGATTGCTCCAGAGTGTTCTGTGGGGTCTATTTCTTGCTTCTGGGTATGTATTACTGGATCTTGGTTTCTCTCAAGCAGTTGCTCAAAGCACAAGCTTTAAAATAAAGCCTTTTATCACCAATTCCTATGACAGGCTTGGCTTTCTTCTAATAGGTTCTGCCAATGCTGCAGAGGTCTCTAACCTGGGTGCATCATGCCTCTGATCTTCCTAGTGGCTAGTTTCTGGGCTATTAGATTGCAATGGGTGGTAGGTAACTATGATGTCTTTTGAAGAGGTATTTTACCCATCTTGAATTTGGGCAATGTCATCTTACTTGTTATATAAGATCACTAAACACCCTCCAGATAACAGCAACCCTGGACAACACTGTTAAATCTTTCTGTGCCACTTCTCAGTGGACCAGCCTCAATGCCATGGTTAACCCACTACTCCCCCCATTACACTCTCCTGATAGAGCTGTTAAAGACAAAGCAAATCATTATTGTCAGCTTGGAAAATTATCTCAGTATGTCTTAGAAAAGACAGGGGGATGTGATCAAAGTCAGCATACATCTTTTTGTACTTCACCTACTGGAATGGAAACTCCTTGAGAGTAGGAACTAAAGTTTTTTTTTGAAGGTCATGTGCAGAGTTAAACATATTGAAGCTCAGGGAGTATTTAATATTAATGATATTTCATCAAAAATTATCAGATATTCCTTTCTGATGATTTTTATAACAGTTTGGGGCATTTAGATAAAAGAAATATGATGACAACTTGGAGGGAGTTCAGAATGAAACAATAAAAATGAATGAATGGTTAGAGGGAAGAGGGAATCAGTTATGTGCTGGCTAAACAAGAATGAAAGAAGGAAAGGCCTATGATAAATGAACAGTGTATGTATCAAAGAGCAAATTGCTTTGTTGTTGATAGGGTGTTGAGTAAGACAGCTATCACCTCTGGAGCCATATATTTTGGGATTAACTGGGCTTTCCATTACCCTCCCTGATTCCCTTGAATTGAATAGAATTCCCTTGCCCAGTTCCGATTTAATTGTTCCACAAGGAGTCATTTACTGCAGTTGGTAGGAGTCAAGGCATTACCCAAGATTTTGTGAGAATACATTTCTTTTCTATTTTCCAAAGACTTGTCATCATTCTAAAACTAATAAAAATAAAATATACCTAATAAGAATTCTAGTTCTCCCATTCTTAATAAGAATTCTATGAAACCTTGAAAGGGTTGGGGACCAGATGATAGAAATATGAGGAAGGTGGTAAAAAAGAGATATGGTGCCAATAACTAACTTGGAGAACAAATACAGAAGGCTTTGAAATTAATTCTGCCCTACCAGCTGGGGATCCCCATCCCTGTGTTGATCTTACCACATCTAAAATACTGTGGAATCCTGATCTCCATATTATAAGGGAGCCATTGACATCAAAGAAAGAGTGAAAAGAGTTTGAAGATTCAAATAAAAGAAATGTAGATGATTAGCCAAAGAAAGTGTTAATGAGGAAATTATAGCCATCTTTAAATGTCGGAGTACGGCCAGAGTAAAACCAAATGGGTAGGAGTTTCAGCAAGATAAATCTCTGATCAACATAAGGGAGAAATGACAAATGAAGAACTGTACCATAATGGAATTGCTGAAAGAGGTAATTGTCACTGGAAGGATCAAGCCAAGACTGAATGATTATTTGTTAGATTCATGGATGAGATTCATGCATAGGTAGAAGAGATGGAACTGAAATATTAATTGTTTTCTGATAATACACAGTACTGTTTTTCTCAAGTAATTCTTTTCTTCTATTTTTTTTAAATTAAAGTATAGTTGACATACAATATTATATGAGTTTCAGGTGTTCATGGTATTATTTAATTTGTTGAACACTTCTGGTTTTTTTAATTTTTTATTTAAATTCAATTTAGTTAACATGTACTGTATTATTAGCTTCAGGGGTAGAATTTAGTGATTCATCAGTTGCATATAATACTCAGTGCTCATTACATCAAGTGCCCTCCTTAATGACCATCACCCAATTGCTCCACCCATCTCCCCATGAACCTCCCCACGAGCAACCCTCTGTTTCCTATAGTAAAGAGTCTCTTATGGTTTGCCTCCCTTTCTTTTTTCATCTTATTTTATTTTTCTTTCCCTTCCCCTATGTTCATCTGTTTTGTTTCTTAAGTTCCACATATGAGTGGAATCATATGGTATTTGTCTTTCTCTGACTGACTTATTTTGCTTAGCATAATACCCTCTAGTTCTATCCACATCGTTGCAAATGGCAAGATTTCATTCTTTTCGATGGCCGAGTAATATTCCATTGCATATATACCACCTCTTCTTTATCCATTCTTCTGATTTTTAACTGAACCCAAATGACTGATTGGAAGATGTTCAATTGCTTAGGGACATGAATCATCTTAATCAATTTCTATTTTTAAATATTTATTAACTCTCACCCCATTCCCCTATTCACACCTCATTATCTCCACTGTCTCTTTCTTAATTCTGCCCTCCCGAATTCTTCCCTGGATTACTGGAATAGCTTTTGAATTGTTTTCTCCACACTCCTACCTTTAAACCTATGTTCTCCAATGCTACCAGTGTGAGAGTTGCCCCTGGAGACCCTCAGTCAAAACATGCTGAGCTGATAGCTCATACCTGCCCATGAATAAAGGCTACGCTTCTGAGCACAGCACTGGAGATCCCCGTCTCATGGACCCAGCCTCTCAGCCCTGCCTATCCGCTGCTATCCTTCCCTTGAAGATCTTCCCTCCAGTAGTACTGGATCTACAGTAATCTCTAAAGGGGAAATGCTGTCCCACATTTTTAAGACTTTGTGCATTATGTTTCAACTGCTTGGAACGCCCTTCCCAGTCTTGGTCCACTTTGCCCAACCGTACTTTGGATCATCAAATAGATGGTCTTTATTATAAGTCCATTGTAAATAATCAGTCTGTTTTTCTCCTCAACCATTTATGTTCGGGGCTACCAAACCAAAATGGGAGAGAAAAGAGAAGGCAGTTACTTAGTTGAATTGTGTTCTACGCACCCTATTTCTTAGTAAGTTCTACTTGATTTCCTTAATTCATGGATATAAAGTCTAGTACCTATTTTTATAACTGTGTTTTGAACATTTTATTAAAATGTACTGTTCTCCACAGTAATTATCAGATTTTTTTCACATTAAGAAGTGTGGTAATATACTATTCTTTCTTATGAAAAACTATTGCCAACTCATAAATATTAATCTTCTTTCCTTTTGCCATGTCCTCTACTTCCAACAACCCTGATCAAATGCAGAGTATACCTTCTAATGTCAGGCTGGTGAAAATGCCTTTGCCTCTAAAATACTAAGAGCAGACTATTTTGCACATCCAAAATGAGCAGCACACAATTTTATTTATAATGTGTCCAGTTGCATAACATTCATCATCCTTAATATATAATTTGTAGGTTTCAAGTTCATTTTAAATATAAATCTTTGCATAATACATATTTAAAAATGGCTTTGGCATCCTTTATGTATGACTACATACAGGCGTGGTACCTTTGCTGAACTACAATAAAAGAAATTCCATAAAGATGAATTTAGTCTGATAACTGGAACCCCCAATAGTACATCATAATAATCAAAGCTTTAAATGCAATAATGTTTAGGAATTGAGCTGGCACCAGGGAGACTAAGTCTTCAAGTCAATATTTGAAAATTAGAGCTGTTGTGTGAAATGAAGTGCTCAACTGGAGAGCTGCCAACCACTGAAAGCCCACATGCAGGAGCTGTGACTGAGAAAATATAGAGTTTCCAAGCAAAGCAAAGGAGGGGATCCTGAAGAGAGTGTGTCTCCCCCTAGCTCTGGGCTCAGTCCTGTTCTAGCTCTCTTTCCCTCCTTGTCCATAGGTCCTTTAGCCCAAAGTTCCTGTTTTCCTTATTGTTTACTGTTAGCAGCCCTTTGGCCCCGAGGAAGAACAGGAAAATGAGATTATTTTTTAGATAGTGGTGGGGACTTGGTTTTAGTGTCAACTCCTGTTAAGTGTTGCATCATTATAGAAGATGCAGAAATACATTCAAAACAAAAGTGTGAAAACTATGTCTGTTTCAGCACTGGGAGAGCCTTAAACTAATTATGTGAACAAAAATATAAATTCAGGTGGAAATATTAGACACATTCTGAATTAAGCACATGGACATTAAGTGTGTATAACTTTTCTCTTCCATCCAGTACAAAATCTTCAGTTCCTTTTTTTAAAGCACCTTTGTATATCAGAAACACTGATCATATGCCTACAGATCATATGCTTGCTTGGGAAAGATGGGGGGAGAGAAGACCCGGACACTGTTTCAGTCCCTGTTCAGGCAGGAAAACAGTGCCAGTGCTAGCTAATTCGATAGAAGAGATTTTATATGTGGAATTAGAGATAGAAGTGTTGGAAGAGCCAAAAAGCCAAACAGGGAACTGCGAGACAACTCAGAGATTAACAACAGCAAAAAGCCGCCATAAACCAAAAGGCTTAACTGATATAGTGATGAGAAGGTATAAGCAGGTCTTAGAAGCCAGCCGTTGTGGTGGGAATTGAAAACACAATAAAGCCCACCCTGAAGGACCTGTGTATGGATATGCTTTTTCACAGGACATGAAGCCATGTCCTGAGTCTTGAAGTCTCTGGCAGAAATGCTACCCAGGAGTTGGTAGGGAGTGGTGGGGTTCAGGGGAGCAATTTCCTTTCCTCCCACCCTCCAATCTCCCGCCAGGGAGATCCAGTAGACCCAGTACTACTACAAACCAGACAGGAAGCCAGGGACAAGGGATCCTGAGGAATATAGTTCTCAGGGCTCCATCCCCATAAAAATCACTGACCAAATGACATACCCAATCAGAATAAATTCTTATGAAACGAGTAGGGTAGCAGTAATTTGACTTGTAGTTTTCTTTCCCTAAAACTGCCTCCACTATAAGAAAATGTAATCTAATGGTGAAGAATGTGACACTGAGTTAAGTAATGCAGAGTTGATCTACCTCTCAACGATGATCCTTTGCTCATCGTGAGTTCCTAGACTCCTGTAAATGTAAATCAGTCTACCAGGCAAGTTTTGACTAAAGGTTTACAGTGTGCTGGGCGGGAAGGGGGGAGGGAAGCAGGTGCTTAAATATAAGTTCACAAATGAAATGTCAAATTATCTAAGAAGACAAAATGAAGTGCTCCATTTCACAGTATAGACTATAGACTTAAAAAAAAAAAGAGGAAAAGAAAACCAGAAAAGGAAATTCCAAAAACAAAACAAAACAAAACAGGAGAGCAGCAAGAACACATAGTCAGGAAAGACTTCACATAGTGATGGTTTTCTAAGCACAGTGTTAAAGAAATAGGTCAAATTAATATAGGAGGAGGAGAAAATATTAGATGTCCCAGGTAAAAGCAGAATAAGAAGTGAAGGCGAGAATGAAGCTGGCCTTTTCTGGAGTCAGAGATAGTTGTTCAGATTAGACAGAAGGATATGAATGACAGACTGGGAGGAAAAGGTAATAGAAGTCGCATAAAATTAGAGGAGTATCAGAAAGTTTTGTGGCCCTGACACACAGTAAGGGTAGCTGTGATTCGGGGACGGGGGACAAGTGGGTGTTCTTCAGACCCCACAACACCGCTCTGCACTCTCCCCTCCCACACCGAGAATCATGGATCTAAGGCATCCTCTTGCACAACCAGTTCAATCATCTCCAAAATATAACTGCTACACTGTCCTTAAGAAAATTTAAAGGATGGACAGATGGGCAAATGGATAGGTAAAGCAAATATAGTAAAATAATAAAAATTCTTTCAACTTTATGTTTGAAAATTTTCATAATAAAATGTGGGTTAAAAAAAAACACAGGAGGGGAATATTTTACTTCCTTCCTTGGAAGAATATCAGTTGGGAAATGCTTTCTATGATCTCCTTCTTAATGCATTTTAAATGTGTTCCCTCCTTCCCTTGGCCATTCTTCAGTCTTATGGTGAATCCCCTTATAATTATCGAATATATCTGTACATATTTGTGTGGGTCTCTCTTGCCTCCATAATGAACATATAATTTCTTTAATAAGAACTAGGGTGATATTGACTTATATTTACTCTGTGAATGGTCAAAACATACTCTCTACTTTCTCTTTAATGTCTTGTGAGACCAAATTATTCAATTGCTGCTACACACAGAGTTTGTCGCTAATCATCAGATACTTGCATTTTTAAAAATAAATAGAATCTTTTAAAAAATAATAACAAAATTAAAAAAATTTCCTTACTAATCAACACACTTGATTATAATTAAGATGACATTTTAGCCCCTATGGAGTTCATTTTTCACTATTTTTTTTATTCATGTATATTACTTACTATACAGTAATGGCAGTTCCCTGTGTTTGCATGTGTCTATTAAATATTTCCATTTATTCCATGAACGTGAGTTTCATTTTTAGGGTAGAATGTATTCATTTTACTACAGTAGAAGAATAGGTCCAGTAAGCCTGAAATGAAAATGGCATATTTCACAAATAGGTAATAATATCCAAACACAGTTTTATTGCCTAACAACCTCCAGATTTAAAGTTATATAAATAAAATATCCATTTTCTGTCAATGGCATACTATCTGTAGTCCTGTGGACTAAATTCAACAATTCTGTGCATTGATTTAAAATACATAGACTCCAATTACCTAAGCAAAATATTCGAAGTCAGTTATTCAGCTGGACAGAAAGGAGAACAAATATTCATCTGAGAAGTCTGATTTCCTAATCAACCATCAGACGGAAGTCCACATTTTTACACTTACAATTCAGAATATTTGAGAAAAGTGAAGAGACTTGGACATCATTTCATTTCCATTCACGTTTATAAAACTCCTACAAAGACTGTGAGTCAATCAACAGGAGATACTGAACTATACAACTCTGTATCCATACAGCCCATTGTATGATAAAATGGACAAGTTTATCCAGCTTACAAAATACTTTTCCTGGACTCTAGTTCTTAGATATTATCCTCTTTCTTCCCACTCCTAGCAAATGTGATTGACAGAACAGTGACTTCCCAAGATGTCTATGTCCTAATATCCAGAAACTGAGAATATGTTACCTTACGTGGCAAAAGGGACTTTGCAATGTGATTAAGTTAAAGAATTGAGATGGAGAGACTTTCCTGGATTATCCAGGCGAACCCAATCTGTCACAACATCCTTATAAAGAGGCAAGAAGGTTAGAGTCAGAGAAGGAGATGTGATGATGGAATCAGAGGTGGGAGAGAAAGACACTAGAAGGTGCTACCCTGCTGGCCTTGAAGATGGAGGGAGGGGCAATGAGCAGAGGGATGCAGGCAGCCTTTAGAAGACGGAAAAGGCAAGGAAACGGACTGTACCCTAGAGCCTCCAGGAGGAATGCAGCTCTGGCAAACACCTTGTTTTTAGGATTTCTGACCTCTAGAACTAAAGATAAGTTTGTGTTGTTTTTAGCCACTAAGTTCATGGTGTTTTCTTACAGCATCCATAAAAAACAAGAACACCAACCCTCTTGAACATAAGTGACCCTTACTGTATCTGCCTTACCACTCCTGATCACTCTCCTCCCACCACCATCTAGTTTGCCTACTCCTCTCTTCTCTGAACTGCCTTTACTGGTCACCTATAATGTTTATGTTGCCAAATCCAGCGATCACTTCTTGGACATTTTCTTGTCCTTTGTGAAGCATTTGGCAGGAAACTTCTCCAAACCTGGGTTCTCTATCAGTCAGGCTCCTTGGTTTGCAATGAGATTACCTCCCTCATTTTCCTCCTAGCAATGGGATGTGCTTTAGGCAACTTCTGACATGACTCCCGATGATCCCCACTTCTTGGTATTCACATCCTTATGTAATGCCCTCTCCTTGAGTGTGGGCTGGACCTAGTGACTTGTTTCTAATGAATAGAATATGTCAAAAGAGATGAGATGTTACTTCTGAAATTAGGTTACAAAGAGACAGTGGTTTCCATGTTGTCATACTCTCCTTTCTCTCCCTTGCTTGCTTTCATGAAGCCAGTTGTCACACGAGCCACTCTATCAAGAGGCCCATTTGGCACACAATTTGACAGGTCCCTCTGGCCAACAGCCAGAGAAGAACTGAGGCGCTCAGTGCAATGCCATGAAGGTACTGATTTCTACCAACAACCACAAGAGTGGCCTTGGAATCAGATCCTCCCCCAGTTGAGCCTTGAGATGAGACCACAGTCCTGAATACAAAATCTGAATTATAGCCTTGTGAGAGAACTTGAGACAGATGCACCCAGCTAAGCTGCAACCAGATTCTTTTTTTTTCTATTTAAATGTTATATTTGCCTCCCACTAATAAACCTTT
Organism: Eumetopias jubatus; assembly: GCF_037043125.1. NCBI lineage: Eukaryota > Metazoa > Chordata > Mammalia > Carnivora > Otariidae > Eumetopias > Eumetopias jubatus. The sequence goes on along the minus strand of NW_028274809.1, from coordinate 165,655,459 downwards.
ATTTCACTCAAACTGAGCAATAAATCTTCCACACTGAAGTATCTTCCTAGCCCAATTAATCCAAAGGAAAAAAAACTGAAATGATTAGTAAAGAAAAAGGTAGGGACTAACACACCCTTTTAATATGTTTTTAAATATTTTTAAGGTTTAAAAAGTGTTTAAAGTTTGTAATTACTAGTTGGAAAACATTATCTGAATGAATACCCTAATAGCAAACCATTATAGAATGTTTCAGTTGCACATGGGGCAGAGGGGTAGGGATTCTCTTCACAGCACCCCAGCTTTCTTCATGAGAAGGTCAGAGGTACACTGGTTTGTATTATTGCGACATCCATTAGGTGATTGTTGCTTTTCCTTCAGCAAGGGCTCTTTTTGTCAGAAGGGCATTATGCTTGACCTCCAAATTTGGCTGACAATTTACTGATGAGATTCATAACCTTCGGATTGCTCTGATATTTTGACATATTCGCTGGGTTCTGGGCCACATCCTGGAAGGCCACCATAACTTCTGCATCCTGCATGGCTGCAAGAACCTCTGGATCACTAAATTTCATTGAGCCCAGGCATTCCTGCCATTCCAGGCATCCCCCCTGCCATTCCAGGCATTCCTCCAGGAAAATTACCAGGCATTCCCCCAGGAAAGCCATCTGGGAAAGAGCCATACTGAGCTCCTGATTGTTGTCTGGCTTCTTCCTCCCTCTGGGCTCTTTCATGTTCTTCCCAAGGCTTCTTAACCCTTTCTATTCTTTCTTTGATCTCTCACTCTTCACATTTTTGCTCATACTTTCTCCGATGTTCAGTAATTTTCTGGGCCCTCGGTTGAACTTCTTTCAGCATTGCACTAGCATCTTCATTGTAATCTAGTTTACAAGCAAGGGCAAGATCATGTGCTGCTTCTTCCCAATGGCCCAGAAGTCTGTGTGCTTTCCCTTGCCACTTATAAGGCTGAGCTGAATCAGGATTTATTTCAATAGCTCTGTCACAGCCTCGAATGGCAGCATTTGGCTTCCATAATTTGATGAAGACACTGGCTCTCTTGGCATACAGAATGGCCAAGTGAAGATTCAGTTTGATGGCATCTGTGAACAAGTCAATGGCTTTCTGTGGTTCACCATCATTTAGGGCATCAGTGGCAGCCACTTTCTTATCTTTTGCCTGGTCCATCATTTCCTCAGTTATCTCTACATTTTCATCTCCCATTTCTTGAGGGACATCAGTATCTGATTCAATCACACCTTCATTGTCAATTTCTAGATCACTTTCCTCACTTGATGGTTTGTCTGTCTTTATGTTTTCCTTCGCCTTCTTACTATCTGTTTTTTCTTCCTTGATATTGTCTTCTGATTCAGTTTTATGAGTGGCAGGCGGTATTTTACCCCCCATGCTTTCCACCCACTCCCGCAGGAAGTGCATTTCCTTGGCGTGCAGAACGCTCGGATCCTGCTTACACATTTCCACGAAGGCCTGAACCTCGCTCACTTTGCAGGGGTCCATGGTCTAGAGGCAGTGGCAGGGGGCAGGCGCGGCTGAGGTTGCACCCGATTCCAGGAGTGGGTACCTCAGTGTGATTGTGTGGAAGGGGGTGGCTGCCGCGAGGCAGAACCTGCAACCAGATTCTTAACCCACACAAACTGTAATCTAATAAATGTTTGCTGTTTTAAGTGATTACATTTTGAGGTATTTGTTACACAACAATAGATACCTAGTACATGTGGGTCATAGAGAGAATATACCTAGTCATGAGGAAGATAAGACTCCTGGTTGTATAATCTGACTTCAGAGTTACAAACAAAAACATGAGGCCCCTTAAGAAGAACAAGAAAAGCAATATATCGTAGAGTCTCAGACTAGAACACTGTTTAGAGATCAGAATGTGATTCAAGACTTAACTCGCCCCTAATTTACTAGGTCATCTCATTTTCCCCTTCAATAGCTGAAATCTATGGACACTTACCCTCATGCTCAGCTAGTAGAAATTCCATTCTGCTTTTACAGCTCCTTCTGTTTCTAAGCAACCATCCCACCACTCCTCTGGTTATGACGTCTGCTCCTACGTGGTTTTGGTTACCTCATGGACCCTGCAGCCTGCCTTCTGCCTATGTGTTTGTCAGCTCCTATATCTATTGCTGGTTTGCTAGGGCTGCCATAACCAAGTGCCGCAAACTGGCTTAAACAACAGAAGTTTTGTATCTCATAGTTCTGGAAGCAAGAAGTCTAAGATCAAGGTGTCAGCACGGTTGGTTCTTTCTGAGGGCAATGGGGGAGAATCTGTACCATGTCTCCTTCTTAGCTTCTGGTGGTTTGCTGCTAATATTTGGTGTTTCTTGGCTTGTAGAAGCAACACCTCGATGTCTGCCTTCATCTTAACATGGTACCTGTATCCAAATTTCCCCTTATTATAAGACCACCAGTCATACTGGATTAGGGGCCCTACTCCAATATGACCTCATCTTAACTAATTACATTTGCAATGACTCTATTTCCAGATGGGGTGACATTATAAGGTACTGGGGTTTAGAACTTCAACATATGAATTGGGGGAGGGGGTGGAGAGACAAAATTCAACCCATAACAACACCTGCTACTACTTCTCTCTGTATAACCCCAGATTCCTGGGAAAGATAATCCTCCTTACCTCCTGACGATTACTTACCCATTTGAGTAAGTTTCTTACAAAGGACTTCCTTTTAGAACTTAGGCTGACCTATAAATTGGCCGGCCTTGGGTGAAAAAAACATGTGGCCCAGAACATACTCATCTATGTATCTAGACGATGAACTACCTAGGGCTGCTTCCTTCAGCAGGAAGTTCTGAGAAACAATCACTTTGAAAGGAGCCATGGGACAAACAGGCAGAAATTCCTAACTTTGTGCATCCATTAAAACTTCTATGACATTTTTATTTCCCAACTTCCCTCCTACCTTGCTGGTGCTCAGTATTAAGCAATTCTTTCTCTACTTTCTGTTTAAACCTTACTTCCTTCATCTTTGTTCTCAACTCCATTCTGTCCCCCATCCCCCTGGAACACTTTGCTATCATCCAACACTTTGACTTCATCCAAACCCACGGTTTCAGCTGTCGCTTTGGATTTCCAAATCCACTTCCTAGCCTAAACCATTCTATAGAGCACATTTATTCACCTGCTTGCCTGGCTTCTCTACCTAGGCAACACACACATACTTTAGACTCAGCAGACCCAAACCGGAATTTGCCAGCTCACCTCCTACAAACATGCCTCTACTTCAGCTCACACCATCTGTATCCTCCTAGCCCCTCAAATGAGAACACTGGCATGCTTCCCTCCCACCAGTCACCCTGACACACACCCAGTTACTGAAACCCAGGGCTTCCCCCTAAATATCTCCCCTACTGCTTCCCTCCCAGCCATTCCCACTTTGACACCTTAATTCATGGCTGCTCACTTCCCTCCTAGACAATACCAACTCTCAGTGCAGCTCTCAGAATGTTATTTCAGAAAGTACAAAAGTTATCTCATTATTTCCCTGCAAAAAAAAAAAATCATTTAATAATACCTGACAGATTTGGGTTAAATTTGAAGCATAGAAAAATACCTAATTTCCAGGACTCTGCCTACTCTTCTGGCCCTTCCTCTCCTGACTGCACGGTGAGGGATATTTCCCTGCATGAAATTAATAAGTAGACCAAATTAAAAGGATTCTGTGATCAAACGTGATCTAGTCTTGTCCATCTTCAAAAAACCCACCATGGAATTTAATTTACATTTACATTTATGTGAGTATTTATCCACATCCCCACCCATACCTGTAGATCATGCCATCCTAGTCTTTACTACTTTGTAGTAATAATAATTACTACTTTGTAGTAATAATAATCATTGTTGCTTGATTGTTTTCTTGAGGGCAGGATCTACTTTCCTTTATGACCTCAGAGGCTAGTGATGTGTTCAATCATTTTTTGTTAAATGAATGTATGAATATGTTAGATTCTGTAGTGAACACATTGCAGTCCTTACCATTAAAGAATTATATTGAAAGAAACACACATTTCATAAATAATTACAATATCAAGTTTGATATCTGCTACTCATAAAGTGCAAGGGGCCAGGATAGGGAGGGACAAAATCTTGAGGGAGCTGAAGAGTTGAAGAAGACTGGTCAATACCCAACTGTGGTCACAATGATAGTTCCAAGTCCATCCCTTTGGAAGAATGATTCTTTCATGTGCTCAACCACATGAGCCTTTGCTTTCAATCAAAAGAAACAGCTTTCATAATTCCACACAATAATCTTTCCAAGTCTAAGGATTTGGTGCAAAACCCCTCCAGTCTAAGGAAGAATTTGTGGCAGACTTGTTAACAATGTGCGGGCTGTTTTGTGAACTCCTTATCACTAGAGGTGCCCAAACAGAAGTTGGATTACCTACTTTGGGGGAATGTTTTAGATGTCTTCATAGTGGTGGGGGAGAGATAACTAGTGTTACATAAGGTCAGTTCCAAACATGAAATTCCATTATTTTTATATTATTCACTTATAATTGTTAACAATGAAACTCACCTCTTTCAGATATCAATGGCAGAAAAAAGCTTTGATCTAATAATCATTTTGTTCTTTAAAGCCTAAAATGCTTAGGCTTCATGTCATATGGTACAGGATATATAATTTCCTTTTATTTGTTCATTAAATTTCTCAAATTTTATTGACTTTTTCACCACAACCTTTAACCCTATTTATTGATTAAAAGTAGTTTTTTTAGTATATTTACAATATGTACATGTATGTGCTTGCGCAAGAGAGACAGAAAGAGAGAGAAACGTTCCTCATCTCTATCGGGTTGAATGTCAAGAGAGATTTATTTTTATTCCTTCCAAATACTTGGTCAAAAGGGTTATATTTGCAGCAGATTACAAGGGTTAACAAGGGACTTGAATCTTGAAATGCCATTCATCTTGAAGTAGCAAGTGCCCAGTCTCCTATAAATGGAATGTCATGTTATTTTTAGATGAGGCTTTTGCCAAGAGGATCCAGGACACAGTGAACCATGTTCAGTCTGATTAGCGACCTTATTTAAACATGAGAATGGCTACAGTTCCTTAATGTGACTCACAATAAGTCTGTGGCAAGCCTATTCCCTTAGTGAGGGTGCATTATTTAGTTTATAAATTTAAAAGAGTGGGGGGAAAAGGCTTTAGAATAATGCAGTCATGTTTACTAATAACAGAGCATGGAAGTTTGAGATGAGAGTATAGTTCTTGTTAGGTAGGGCACCAAGGTAAATTTTCAACCCAAGATCTCCTAAGGGGTTCTCATTGACATTCATGTCGCAATAGTTCCTAAATCCAGATCTGCCCACCCAGATGTCATAGTCCAAAGACCAGAAATTTAAGCAGATTACCCCCAATGCCAACACACCTCGGAGAAAAAAGGACAAACAAATATGAGGTAGAAACAAAACCAAGTGTTTGCTACTTTTATTAGACCACCGCGGTCAAGAAAATCATGTTATGAAAAGCAACCCCTCAGGTAGCCGGTGAGGATGCTTATGAGTATGTATGAGGAGGAATCTCTAAGCAGGGAGCCTAGTGTGGCTAATAATTCTCTGTCACTACAAAAGAAGGTTCTGGAAAGTTTGTCTGCTGGACTATAAAAGATGTACTCGGGGCTAAAGAACTGTTTCACTGGATTTCCATATCTAGATTCCAAACCAAAAAGCTTTTTGTTGGGGAGCCTGGGTGGCTCAGTCATTAAGTGTCTGCCTTCAGCTCAGGTCGTGATCCCGGGGTCCTGGGATGGAGCCCCACATCGGGCTCCCTGCTCCACAGGAAGTCTGCTTCTCCCTCTCCCACTCCTCCTGCTTGTGTTCCCTCTCTTGCTGTTTCTCTCTATCAAATAAATAAAATCTTTAAAACAATAAAAAAAATTAAAAATAAATAAATAAATAAATAAACTTTTTGTTGAGGGACCTTACCATAAACAATACACCTTATCAATAGGTAAATACTTTTTCAAATCATAGTCTATTTCTTCATTGGCCTTACAGGCACCTCATTTTTATTCTTAAGTGACCAAACTCTCTAATGCTAGGACTTTCATATAGCTCCTAAATTTAGACAGAGCACTAATTCATACAAATCACAGCCCTAATGCATGTATGTAGGGTTTTTCCTTGGAATGGACAGTGCTCTCCTCCACCAGAGTGAAGTCCCATAATATCCTTCAGAGAGAGGAAAGAGAACCCGTTATTTCTCATACACAAAGCTTCTAGTAAATTGGGGCTTATTCAATCCAAAGGGCAAGCAAACTGACCCACAGGGAGAACCACCATCTATCTAGATCTGCCAGCTCCACCAGAGGAAACAAAAGGATTTCAAGCCCCTCGGAATTCCCCCAATGCCTGCTAGCTCTCCTAACAACCTATTGCAAGATGCCCATGACTGCCAACCCACATCATTATTACCATGTTATTAAAAATACAGATTTCTTGGCCCATCCTGATCATGCTAAGTCAGAAGAGCCAAAAATCTGCCTAGTTAGTAAGTTCCTCGGATAGCCCTTACACTGGAAACTTTTGGAAAGCACTACCGTGGTGACCTCTCTTCAACCAGATTCCTCTTCCAATATAGGGCCCGAACACAAATGACTGAGAGGTTGGGTAGGAAACCAAGCTCCCTAAAACGACTTCCTTAAAACTTGAATAGTGTTCTGCTTTAGACAGACTATTCTCACCGGCCTCTGCACAGATCCCTGGTGATCTCCTAGTCCTCGGGGCCATGTTCTTATACGGGAAAGTCTTAGGCTGGTTTTGACAGTTGTAGCTCCACGTGACCCTTGTTCTCAGACCCAACTAGCTACTTCGAAGCTCAATTTCCCTTTGCAGCTACCTCATGTTCCACACAGCACTGGACCCATGCTTGGCGAGCATAGCACACAGTCAGGGTATAGGCCTTTGTTCAATGAACACTCACACCACCTGCAGCTTGGGAGGAGACAAGCTCTACTGAAACCACGAAACAGCAAAATCCTTGCAAGGCAGGTTACTCTCAAGAGGAATTTTCACATTGTTTTTCAAATATTGGCATTAAAATAAGCTTCTTCCCTTGGGAATCATTTCAAAGAGAGAGTAAATTTGAAGGCCTTTGAGGTTCCCCTATATCTAATGAACATATCATGCAAAAACAAATTGCATTTCATAAGCTGGCAATCACAAGAAAAGAGTGGCTAGAGCTCAATTTAATTAACTCATTAGACATGTCTCGTTTTAAAAACGAAACCAGTTCCTATCACAGAAATTCCAGAAATAATCATGACCAGTAGCTTTCCCGGGTCTCCCCTGTACTGTTTAGCTTTGGAATTTTAGTACTCTCCCTTGTTTTCATTCAAGTGATTCAAACACAAAGAAATAAGATTGCAGCCCATTAACCCCAGAAGAACAGTGGCCAAGGAGCAGGATGCCGCAGTTGCTGTCAAGGCCTTTGAATGAGAAAAGTAACTGGACGGGGCAGCGTGACATAATGTGTAACTCATCAGAATTGGTGGCTTCCCAGGGCCCCTTCTCGTGGTCATGCTGGAGGCCGTTGTAACATGTCCAGCAACTGCTGTGGGTAATTATGTGTAGTTATATAAAACGGACTAATGCCAGCCAAGCAAATCGCGTGGAAGGACTGGTTGTGTTCCTTGTTAAATGTTTTGTCAAGCTGACCATGCCCTTTATTTATCTCTAACACAACATGCTTATTCTGCCCCATCCACTGTATTCACCCTGCAAATTTATGAGGCTCTATTAATCTTCTGCCCTGCTGACTATCTCCGTTGCAAAGTGTCAGCAGACTTTTGTACCTTGCTAATGTACAAAGGGCTTCCTATGAGTAATATCAGCATTTTGCCTTTTAATTGCACATATAATTTTTAGGTCTTACAGCTAATAAGGGAATTGAGACCACAGTTCATCACTGTCTCAAATGGTACTCCAGGGGTGTGGGGACTGTGGAAGCTGAGAGAAGAATATAGCTGTTCTGGTTCCAAGCAATAGTTTCTCTCATTATAATGGTACCATCCCACTATAGTGTCAAGGGTCTGTCACTTTTCCCCTTATACACCCTACTTTTCCTGGGCTTTATAACTCCACAGTAAAAATGGACTCTTCTTTGAGAACTTTTCACGTTGGACCTCAGCTCATGAGTATTTTTATCACCCTTCATGTCAGTTCTAAGTGAAATTAGCTGTGTGATTTTTAAAAATCAAAGAAACCAACATTATCTATTGGCCAAACTCCTGAACGCCTAAGGTTTTCAAATGGGTGAATTTTTGCTAGTCCTTCAGTTGACCTTTCTTCTATTGGATTTTTTTTTTTTTAATGCAGACTCAGGTTTAAGTACTTTCAAGGAAAAAATGTTAAAATAAATGGGGGATTAGTGTTTGCAATGTGGGCATTTTGGTTTTACGTTAATAGCCTTTCACAAACATTTTTACTATGCCTGAAAAATGTGCATTATTGATGAGTGTACTTCTTACTGTGCAAAAGCCATTAGGAAAGAAACGAAAGGTCTGTGGCAAGAAGTGGATACGCAGAGAGGGCCTGGGTAGATAGTGTTTTCATTTAGCAGCTAGGGAGTGCCCATAATCGCCCTGCCCAGACTGGACTATTTCATATGTCTTTTCTTCCAGGCACCTCCACAGTTATGGCACCTCTTTGGGCACCTGGAAAACAGATACTTGGGGAACTGTGATTATATGGCATTAAAAGCAAATTGCTGAATTTATCACACAACTAATTCAATGAGTACAGGAAATCAGACACTAATTTGAAAAAGAGGTCCTTTTGGGGAGGTGGGAGGCCTGGGTTCCTGTCCTGGCTGTTTATGATTCTGAACATTTTCACGTGCCTTAGCTGCTTTAACTGTGACTCAGAGAACCGGACTGTGGGTTAATGTCCTTTCCATGGCTTTGATTCTGCGTAGGCAGGACAAAAAAGACAGAATCAGAAGGGCTGAGCATCAACCTGCTTCCATCAGGCAGGGAAGACTCCAGCAAAACTGAATGTCATATTTGCCACCCTCAGCTTCCCATTTCCTTCTTCTCCTTGTGGTGTCTGTATTTCCTCCACATCTGAGCATCAACCCATGGAGTTAACCCACCTCACTGGAAGGTGGAGACCCCATCTCTTAAGTGCTGTGACTGAAGGTCCTCCATGGGGTCTGACGTTACTCATTCCTGGTTGTGCAGGAATTTTAGGTGCTTCATTGGCTGAATCCTTGACTAATGTCAAAGGCAGAAGAAAGCCTTCTGGTGGTTCTAGGTGTACCGCAGAAGGTACCAAGCTGAGACGAGATAACAGACGCTCTTCATGATTTATGAGAAAAAAACTAAAGCTCTTTGCAGGATGGAATTCAGAGGAAAAAAAGCACTTCAGTGACTACTGTATGTCATTTGCTCTCTCCTTAGCTTGGATTACAGATACTATCTTCAGGCTACAAATAAGAAAGTTGGGGTTCAAAAAGCTTAAGTAACTTTTCCTAGATACGAGGTTCAAATCTAGACCTTCTGAATCTTTTAATCATCATCTTTTCTTGTATCATGGAGCAAAGAAGCCCCAAAGAAAAGATGGGTATACCGCTTGGGATTTATCCTTAAATTCATGGTTTAAAATATACTATTCTTGGGGGGCGCCTGGGTGGCTCAGTCGTTAAGCGTCTACCTTCGGCTCGGGTCATGATCCCGGGGTCCTGGGATCGAGCCCCGCATCGGGCTCCCTGCTCCGCGGGAAGCCTGCTTCTCCCTCTCCCACTCCCCCTGCTTGTGTTCCCTCTCTCGCTGTGTCTCTTTCTGTCATATAAATAAATAAATAAATAAATAAATAAATAAATAAATAAATAAAATCTTTAAAAATATATATATACTATTCTTGGACTCACTCTCCACCTTTACTTTTGCCTTGTTATTTATTCATTTAGTCATTCACTTAAAATGCATTAATGAAATATCAACTGTATGTGATGTCCCCATTTCATTTATATACAAAGATGCTGCTAGGACTGCCTCCCAGATGTGCAGTGGGACCCGGGGGGCTGATGGGTAAGCAGTCTTGCTTCTCCCATGACAGGCAGAACCATCAGGTTAGTGGCCATTGATGAGCAACAGGGCCTCCGACATGTTTTTTATCTTGCTATGTCACGTGCTATCTAGCTTGAGCATTTGTTTTGTTTTATAGGTTTTTTTTAAGTCTTTAAAATTTAATTCCGAGTGTAGTTAATATACAGTGCTATAGTAGTTTCAACTGCACAATATAGTGAACTCGACATTCTACACATGACCCAGTGCTCATCATGATAAGTGTATTCTTCATCCCCTTCACCCATTTCACCCATCCCTATACCCACCTTCCCTCTGGTAGCTATTAGTTTGTTCTCTGTAGTGAAGAGTTAGTTTACATTTTTTTAAACCATAATCTATGATTATTTTACTTAACTTTGAGTAAATAATAAACAATAACCACTGCTAAACCTATCACAGTGTGATAACTAAGAGCCTTGTTATTTAGGTAAACAGAAGTTTACATGGATTATTTTCTTTTTTTTTTTAAGGGGGTGGTGCGGAGGGAGAGGGAGAGAGAGAATCTTTTTTTTTTTTTTTAAGATTTCATTTATTTGAGAGAGAGCGATCAGGAGCAGGGGGGCGGGGCAGAAGGAGAGGAAGAAGCAGACTCCCACCCAGCAGGGAGCACGATGGGGGCCCAATACCAGGACCCCAAGATCATGACCGGATCTGAAGTCAGATGCCTAACTGACCCAGCCACCTAGGCACCTGAGAAAGAGAGAGAGAGAAGCTCAAGCAGGTTCCATGCCCAGCGCATGAGCCCTATTCGGAACTCAATCTCACACCCTTGAGGTCATGACCTGAGCCGAAATCAAGAGTCAGACGCTCAACCACTCAACCGACTGAGCCACCCTGGCAGCCCTGGAATTATTTTCTTAAATGAAAATCCATTTGATGCAAAGAATAAAAGGGTTTTTTTTTTGTTTTTCTTTTTTTAAGAGAAAGAGAGTGCATATGTGTGCCCATGGGTGAGCGAGTAGGGGCGGGACAGAGGGAGAGGGAGAGAGAGAATCTTAAGCAGACTCCACACCCAGCATCTGAGCCCAACTCGGGGCTCGCTCTCATAACCCTGAGATCATGTGAGGCGAACGTGATAACCACTACACTACGGAAACAACCCTGAGATCATGACCTGAGCTGAAATTAAGTCGGACATTTAACCGACTCAGCCACTCAGGTACTCCAAGAATAAGAATTTTATAGCCAAAAAAAATCCCTAGAAGTTATAATAAAAATTAAGAGTAGGTCTTCAGAATTTTTTTTTAAAGATTTTATTAATTTATTTGACAGAGAGAGAGAAAGAGAGAGCACAAGCAGGTGGAGTGGCAGGCAGAGAGAGAGGGAGAAGCAGGCTCCCCACTTGAGCAGAGAGCCCCACATGGGGCTCAATCCCAAGACCCTGGGATCATGACCCGAGCTGAAGGCAGCCGCTTAACTGACTGAGCCACCCAGGTGCCCCAGAATCTTTTTTAATAGCTTAAAATCTGCGCTTATCCTAAAATAACTCTTTTCTGCTGTTCATCACATGTATTACCACCCAGTGATATTAAGAACACATATAACATAGTTCCATAAACTGTTTACCAACATTAGAAATAAGACTGCATTTTCAGAGCACATTAGCTACTGGAATCCTCCTTGCTTTATACAGACAGAATTCTCTTGGGACTATAACAATCAATGAGTCAGATCTATAGAAGGTTTATAGATTCAGAATCATGGACAAAGTAGGCACCTTCCAGGGAAAGCACCTTTGAAAAGGGAGACATAAATTCACATCGATTTTTTTTCTTCCATGATATTTAGTAGAAAACCAATAATATTAAAGTTGTGAGTATTTTGTATTTTTTTCATCCCTCACAGGGATCAATGTCCACCTTAAAATAGTTTCATAAAAGTGCCTACTGAGATATTCTAACTGGTGAGTACATTGACTTACTATAAACACTATTCCTTATCTTCAATTTATACTAAGATTATGTGACTATGTTCATGTCTCAAAGATAATAATGACTCTGGGGTCAGAACACCACATCTGAATCCTGGCCCCATCACCCATTAGCTCAATAACTTAGGCTAAGTTACTTAACCTCTGCCTGCCTCGATTTACCCATCTATAAAATGGGGATCAAATTGGACTACCTCAGTCAGTTGCTGTGAGGATTAATTAGATTATATAAGGAAAACATATAAAACCATTCCAAGACCTAGAGCTAAATGATGGTTTTAAAACTATTTCAAAGTCTGATTTGTCAGTGAGTTTTGCTGCCACTTCCAGGAACATCTCTTAAGCCTACTGAATAGAGAAATGACGTCTCACCTTTTATTTTTATTGGAAAATCCTTTTTTTTTTTTTTTGGTAAAACAATTGGCTATCCAAAAATAAAAACTAATAATGTGCTTTTCAAATTTATCTTTTCATTACATCATGGCGTTAATTTCAATAACTACACAATAAGTCTATGGAAGAAACCAGAGGATATTTTAAAATCATAACTGGGGGGGCACCTGGGTGGCTCAGTCAGTTAAGCGCCTACCTTCAGCTCGGGTCCTGATCCCAGGGTCCTGGGATTGAGCCCTGCATCGTGCTCCCTGCTCAGCAGGGAGCCTGCTTCTCCCTTTCCCTCTGCTGCTCCCCCTGTTTGTGCTCATGCTCTCTCTCTCTCTCTCAAGTAAATAAATAAAATCTGTACAAAAATAAAATCATAACTGAGATGTGTGTATCCTGTAGGAAGAGCAACTTGGCTACTGGGATAGATGGACTCTAAGATGACCTCCAGCGATCACCACCTTCTGGTACTCAAGCCCCCGTGTAATCCCTTCCCTTTGATATGGGCTGGATTGATTGACTAGCTTCTACAACAAATGACAGGACCTTGTTTCTAAGAACTGTGGCTTCCGTCTTGCTCAATATCTGTCACTGTCTCAGATCTCTCACTTGGGCAGAAGCCAGCTGCCATGTCATGGGGCAGCCTCATGGAAGGTCCCACGTGGTGAGAGACCAAAAACTACATGAGCAAGCTTAGAAATAGATCCTCCCAACTAGTCAAACCTTCAGATGGAATAGCAGCCCCAGCTATCAGCTTGACTGAACCTCATGAGAGACTAGAAGCAGAGGCACCCAGCTAATGGCAGCTGGATTTCTGGCCCACAGACCTGTAAGATGATGAATTTTTCTTCAACTAAGTTTGGGGATAATTTGTTACATAGAAATAGATAAATAATACCAACACTGCTGAATCAAAAAAGGCAAATTTCTAGCTTCAGCAGAAGACAAACCGGGGTTCTCTGTGGTTTGTGAGCCAAATCCACCACACATTTCTATAAAGGGAGAGATAGACTATAGACTTTCATAGAAAAGTCTACTTTTCTGTCCCCCTGAGATAAACCATTGCATTTCCCAGATGACAAGCAACCCTCTCAAGGTCACCTAGAAGAACACGGTTGTTCAGCACCCCAGATGGTTGACTCTTACATGAGTTGTCTTCTCTAGTCTGTGCCAAGTGTTGTATGGATTCTTCTGCATGAGAGTAAAATAATGATCACCAACCATCTTAAATGACTATGCATATATTGAATTTTATTTTCAAGTGTATGTTTAAATTAATGTTCTTAAAAGTCTAGGATTTTTGGATAAACTGTATGTATCATAGAACCTCAGTAATCAACACATATCAATTTTGTGTTCTAGATACTGTAATTCCCCAGCACTTAAGACATGAAGATAGTCAGACAGTCACCCTGTCCATGGCTGCAGTAGAAGCAAAGTAAGCTCTGAACATGTGCTACTCAGAGTGTGGTCCATAGACCAGTGGTGGTCTATGAACTGTTTCTAACCTGTCTGTGTTAGGATAAGAACTAAAACTGAGAGAAAAAATTTGGAAACTAGCCTGGCAATTGAAAAACCAATTGTCTGTTATTTACAGTTACTTAAAAAAGTAAAGCTTGCCTTTTGAATTTGGATGTCTTCAGGCTTTTTATTTAATTTTTCTTGTAATTATTTGTATCATGTCTTACTGATGTATCAATCCACAAGAGATTGGAAGGTTTTTTCTGTAATGTTCTTTGTCACAAGGAGATTGAGAATGCTTTAAAGGGTCATTAAAAAGCTTCCAACAGGGGGGCCTGGGTGGCTCAGTTGGTTAAGTGACTGCCTTCGGCTCAGGTCATGATCCCGGAGTCCTGGGATCGAGTTCTGCATCAGGCTCCATGCTCAGCGGGGAGTCTGCTTCTCCCTCTGAACCTCTCCCCTCTCATGCTCTCTCTCTCTCTCAAATAAATAAATAAAATCTTAAAAAAATAAAAAAATAAAAATAAAAAGCTTCCAACATCCTTAAATGTTAAGGGGTTAAATCAAAGTTTTTATGACAAGATCCATTTCTATCAATACTAGAAATACTTTGGTCTGCCATAACAATGAGCTAAACCCACAAACTGAAATATATATATGTATACTGACCAAAGATTTGTAATGGCTACTCAGGACGGTCATATACCAGTCCAAAAAAAGTTAGGGTGTCTGCTTCTCCCTTATAGATGCCCTCTCCTGTCAATATTTAGTTTAATATTTAAGCACAATATGCTAAAGCCAGGTACTTCTTTCTTCTGCTTCATCAAATAGAAAAGCTCTAAGAATGGAAGGAATTACAGTAAGTGGATGGAGATGTTGAAAATTTGTGGCACAGTGTACAGGGATGACAAACCCTTGACACTGTCACTGCGTCCTACCTCCATGACAGTCATTTCTACCACTCAACACATTCCTCCTGCCAAGCCAAATGCAGCTGCAGGAACCTTCTCATCACAGCATGCCAGGAAGCCACTACTAATCAATCAGAGTGGGCACATGAACTGAACATTCATTGCCATCTCTACTATAATGAGAAAACCATGGGTATCATGAGAATTAGATCCAAACCTGGTTCTGACAACCAGCCATTTGAATCTGGTCCACTCTCATCATCTCGCTAGATCTGTGTGTCATCTGTAACAGAGGGGGCTGGACTAAATCAGGGATTCTCACATTAGAGTTCAGTGTAGCCTTTAAAAAATGCCAATGGCTGTGTCCCAACTATTGAGACCCTTTTTAGGCTGGCTAATGGCACCTTAGGTATTGGTAATTTTTAAAGCTGCCCTGGTGATTCCAATGCACAGCCAGAGTTGAAAACCATGGGTTTCGAGGATCTCTAGAGGTCTTTCTCAACTCAAATATTCCAAGACTCTATGATTATGTGAAGCAATAATACAGTCAGTCACACAGACTTAGAGTCTGCCAATTAAATTGGATTGGCTAGGGCTTGAAGAGCCAACTTAATCCCTTGGGTGGTTTATAACTAGAGAGAATAAAAGGCATAGGGATTTTGAATTATGAGGTAATAATTCTATCTTAGGTGCATATGATCACAACCACTCAAGCTTTACACTTGTGGTTTTTATGACTCTTCAGGATACCTTGTAAGAATTATTATAGCCCCATAAATCACTCTTGACTATTATTACAGGTACATCATAATTTATAATAATAATAACTATTGTTAATAATAATGTGCATTGTAATTATCCAAGTTTTTTTTAGTTGAGGATCTCTATGCATTTTATTGACTTCAACTCTTTAATCTTAATATTTCCATGAAAAGGCCATAAACTCATAATCATCCCATTTCATAGGTGAAGAAACTAAGTCAAGTAGTCACCTGAGTAGGTGTATAAATGTATATAAGTATGAATACAAAAATATATATATTAAATGAGTATGAGTATAAATATGTAAATATAAGTATTTGTTTGTTTACACATGCTTAAAATTCAATCCAGAACCTATAAGTTTTATTCTTATGATACTAAGCATTTAGGAGTTTAAACATCCTCTCTCAAAATTTCCGTATGGGTAACCCTATTTTATTTATTCAGCCATACCTACTACTCCCCAGATACCAAAAATACAGGGATGTGCAACCCTCTAATATGGGGTTGGAAGAGAGACACATTAATAAATACTCACAATGAAAGGTAACAAGTGATTTAATAGGAATGTGTCTGTGGTACCATGGTGGAATTGGGAAGAAGTGAGCTGACTCCCAACATTGGGAAGGTTGGGGCAGGTTTTCCAGAGAAAATGACTTGAGAGCTGTGTTTTGGAGTTGAGTTCAGCTGCTGTGAGAAGGTGAAGTGTGCTCCAAGCAGAAGCTTTTTGTTGAAATTCAGAGGCATGTTGGTGATGTCTGCTCTGTGTACAAGGAAATGGGAGAAGGTAAAGCTGGAAAAAGAAGGTTGCGAATAAATCCTGAGGTTCCTTAGACATCCTAAGGATTGTGGTCTTTTTCCTACAGGCCATTTGTATTCGTGGCTTGTATTTACCTCTAGATCCTCCTTTTAATATGGAAGTCTTTTGCAAGCAAATGCTATAGTTTTAACACCTTTCTTCTTTAGAGTTATTTTAATACCTTGAGAAAATAATGGGAAAAAGTATGTCATGGATTTCTACATTGTTGTAAGCAAGGGTCTCAGAGTATTTCACTGATCATTTACCAGTTTTCTGGACTGGGAGATGAGGGGAGCCTGTTTGGATGTGCAGAATTTTAGAACTGAAAAGAACTTGGAAGTCAACCTCAGAAACTTTGGAATGACTCTCACTCGTCAAAAGCTCTGATCTTATGCCCTGTTCACTGGTGTTGCGTAGCATTTACACAGTGTTCTGTGTGACACTATCCTGCCAAAGTGTTCCATTAAAAAGGGAACGTTCATGGTCAAGTGAGTCTAAAAGCTCTACATTCTAGAGCTCTATCTCAAAGAGCCACTAAATACATTAGGTTTATAAAAACTATGAATAATCCTATAGGAAACAGTTCTGTAAATTTATTTAAGCCAGCATTTCCCAAACATATTTAATAATAGAACTATTTCTTTCAGAACTTCAATTAATAATCAACCTTTTTTCTCTCTTATATTTGTCACCTAGTTGCTGATTTTAACCTGCCCTTCAGACATGAACTTTCTGGCTCCTTCACTGGTTTCTTTCTCTTTTTCTCCTACCTGAAACATCTCGGTTTCTAATAAAGAAGAACCGGAAAAAGGCTGTCATTCATATTACCCTAATTTTTAGCAGTGTACTCAGATTATATTCACAGAACACTCAAGGGTTGCCCATCTCTGTTATGAATACAAACACAGAATCCTCCCTTCAAGTATTTTTTTGATGTCCATCTTTCTTGGATAGCTTTTCCTGGCCACTCCTTTCCTCTGGACTCAAGTACTCCTGAAGATTTGCCCCTTTTACCTGTCAGCTATCCATGGTAGCAATGAGCAAAATGTCAGCCCCTCTGTCTTAAATACTCCCACACAGCACCTAAAAGAATCCTTCATTCTCAATTCAAATGGCCTAAAAAATTGTTGAATGAGCCTTTCAGCATGGTGTCAACTTAAGAAATAGAAAAATATTAAGCTGCATTTTTTTTAGATTTATTTATTTATTGGGGGGGGGGCGGAGAGGGGCAGAGGAAGACAGAATCTTAAGCAGACTCCACAGCTTAATGGTGGGCTCTGTCTCACAACCCTGAGATCATGACCTGAGCCAAAACCAAGAGTCGGACATTTAACCGACTGTACCACCCAAGCGCCCCTGCATTTTTCAAAATAGATTTTATTTGAGAGAGTGAGAGAGAGAGAGAGGGAGTGGAGGGAGGGGAAAAGAGAGAGGGAGAAGCAGACTCCCTGCTGAGCAGGGAGCCAGACATGGGGCTCTACCCCAGGACGTAGAGATTATGACCGGAGCCAAAGTCAGACACTTAACTGATTGAGCCACCCAGGCGCCCCCGCATTTTTCTTTTAAATCAAAATGCAAATAGTTTTATTGAGTCCCATATAACTATTTTTGAATATTGTCATAATTAAGAATACTACTTTATTAAATAGAAGAATGTTAATGAACAAATGGCACTGCTTTAAAAACCACAAAAATGTTACCATATGGCCCTGTTTGAGATATAGTAACTCATGGCATCTCCTCATTTAGATCTTACAATTGTAAAATTCTTTACAACTCAGAAAGTGGCTTCAAAGACATTTTCTAATTTAAAACTCAAAAGTACTTTGAGAGTACATATTATCATTACTCCCACTTTACAGTTCAGGAATTCACAGCTCAAAGGTGTGTAGCATAATTGCTCAAGGTCACACTGCTGAGCTCCGACTAGAATGCATTTACCACTGCATTTACTGAAAACCCTACTCAAAGCAGACCCCTTTCTAGGACCTATGATACACAGATGAGACAGATGGGGTTCCAGATAGCTCCCAACCCAAACCTGACATGCCGTGGTTGTAGTATTGCCTCCATATTCAAGCTAGAAAGGGCCAGGTGAGCAACCAGAACACCTCCACGGGCCCCAGATTTCTCAGAAAGGCGTGCTGTTTGTTCTGTGATGGTCTCAGAGCACCCAAGCAGCTGCTGCCACCCGGAGGTCCCCAGCTTGCTTTTGGCCTAGGTCTGGGCCTGCGAGTGGTAATTTCCACCATACCCAACATCAACCTGGTTGCCACAGGCTTGGGAACAAGAAATTCCAAAGGACTTTCACACTTTCTCAGGGTCTAAAAGGTTTTCCTAAGTCTAGCAGTGCCTCTCAAATATGGGCATGCATCAGAATCACCCGAAGGGTTTATTACATCTCAGTTTGCTGGGCCACTCTCCCCAGAATTTCTGACTCAATGGATCTGGGGTGGAGAAAATAATTGGCATTTTTTACCAGTTGCCAGGTGATGGTGATACTGTTGGCCCAGGGATCACACTTTGAGAACCACTGCCTTAGAGTCTGTCTTTCCCTGACCAACCAATTCTCTTCCCTCCATTGATTTGCTTTTGCAGGAGTTGAAATTTTACTTCAGAAATTAGATCTTGACTCCTGCCAGAAGTTAGATATTACCTCTGCTCATACATCTCCATTTGCTCAATTACAACGTGAGAGAAAAGTACCCTGATTACAAATGTTCCATGGCTAATCATTAATACCAGCTCTGTCATTATATCGCTTTTAAGCTTTGAGCAAATAAGTAATCTCAATTTTCTTGTCTACAAAAGGGGGTGATATGTCCAGCCCAGTAGTTTACACAAAGATAAAATTATACCCCTATATAAAAGAACCTGATAGGTTTTACTTTAAAAGTTAGTGATATAAAAATCAAAGTGAGGTCTTTCCCTATTGTGGCACTGACTAGTTACTGGTATAAAGCTACTTGTCTAAAAATATACAGCAAGAAAAGGCAGAATCTGATATAAAATTCAGGCCTATTCATTCCTCTTATAGATTTCCCCCAGGTACCCTACTCTACAACAATAACAATAGTAGATAAATACTCAAATGGGCTTTGGGAAGCTTAATATAGAAACTGACAAGAAATAAAGTGATCCGTTCACTCCTCTAGGTATCTATTTCAATGGTTCCATTAGTAATAGAATTTCTTTTCTGGATGCATAATTGATAACAAAATAAAAATAAAAATAGATCTTTAATCTAAGTAAGTACAATACATATTACAGTGCAGCAATCATTCCTGCAAAACTCAGGAGTGTGATTTCATTATGCCAAGTTTTAAAATTCCCTTAAAGCTCATCAATGAGGCTTTCAGCTAAATTCAGTCTGAGAGAGGTTTATGTTTGCAGTTGGGGGGTTAACTCCCTCTTCTGTGAGAGTCTTCTTCATACCCAGAAATAATCCTATCCAGGTAAATATTTCATCCCCCTTTAAAATAAATGATTTAAAACTCCAACATCAAGAATGGTAGCAAGACAAGACTTATGCTGATGGTGAGAACAAAGCATATGAAGAAATCACCTAAGAGTTTAAATGGGGGAAACTGAGGAAATGATTTCATAGTGACTTGGTTTGCCTTCTTCTAAAAATAGGAGCTTAAACAGTGTAGAGTTGTAGATGGTTTACATGAGGTAAAAGCTTACATGGATGGTAATGATGTTTTTTATAAGCCGCCAAGGAAATGCAATTCTGTCTAATTCAGTTCAATGAGCATTAAGTAAGCGTCCACTGTGCTTGGCAATATTTTAGTCAGTGGGAATGCAAAAATGAGGAGGGCACAGCCTCCTTCTTCAAGTGACTGAAAAAGTCATATTGCAGTGATTCAAAATGAAATGGTTTCAGTTATATGCTTAGACTTACATTGCCAAAATTTAGCTTGGATCATATTAAATAAATGCAGATATAATGTAGGTTGGTTGAACTCAAGTCCACAAACACATACTGAGTATTGGGCACTTAGTATGGGATAAGGGATGTGCAAGGAACCCATGGTGAACAAGGCATTGTACATGCCCTAAAGATTGTGATCCTGCTTCTCATAAGAATGGCAGAAGGAAAAAGAATGATGTACTGTCATTGACAAGTACATCAAGAATGATGACAAACATTCTGTCAAGGGAAGAATTGTGTGTAATTCCTAAGAAGTACATTTCACCAATAAGAGGCATCTATGTCATAGTTTCCAGCACCTGAGTTTGGGGTTTGTGTTCATTGAAGTCCTATGGCCTTGAGCATGGGGGAGCTAAGAGTTATAGTCTATGATCATGTTACCTTCAGAAATAAACCCCCCAATTTTTTTGGCTTTTTGAATACATTTTATTTGAACATAATTGTCACCCAATAACTCAAATTGCTCTGTTCATTGACTTTGTCTCATAAATATTAGGGAGAGAAAAATAGCACAGTAAAACAGTGTCATGTGACAAAGATAAAAGGAAAAAACTGGCCTAAAATTCTAGGCTCAGCATATTTTAACCAAGACTATTGTCTGTAATTCGTTCCCTTCTTAGGGACATTAATGTTGGCTCAAGTAGGAAGTAAATGTTGACAAAACAGCTTTGAAGTTAGAAAAAGAGATGAGATTGCTCAGATCATTTGAGACCAGAAGATGATCTGGAATCAAAATATCTGACTACTTCTTCCTCTATGTCCATGCTCTACAATATTCTGACAAAGCACCTGCCATAACATTTGGTTTTTGACAGTCCTTCAAGATTCTTGAATTCAGGGAAATTGTTTTATCACTCTAGATCTAGAGATCAGCATAGAGTCTAGCACATAAAATTGCTCGTAACGGATGTTCGTTGAACACAGAAGCTTGAAGAACATCACCAAGTTTGAGGAGGTGGGAGAGAAAAACCCATGATGCACAGCGTATGGTTTCTTTCTAACATGTTCTAGACATCATGTCTCTTACTATTCTATACAGTAGTTAAACTGCCTATAAATACTGAAGGAAGAAAAGACTAGAGGAAGATAAGACAAAAGTCATTATTTAATTTTTTTAAAGGACAGGAAGGAATGGTGCCAATATTTTTAATCTTTTCCTACGGTAAGATTATGGATGATGTTTTCCACATGTTTAAATATTTATCCATAATTTCTAAATTGCTTAATTTGCATGTCTTAGTCTTACAATAACTTTATGAGTTATGAAATTACCTACAGTTGCCACTGACCCCCGTGCAGTCAAAAATCTGTACGTAACTTTCGTCTCCCCCAAAACGTAATTACTAATAGACTACTGTTGACTGGAGGCCTTAATGATAATATAAATAGTCAATTAACACATGTTTTGTATGTGGTATGTGTTATATACAGTATTCTAACAATATAGAAAGCTAGAGAAAAGAAAATGTTATTAAGAAAATCATAAAGTAAAGGAATGCACTTACAGTACTATATTGTGTTTATTGAAAAAAAGCCCATGTATAAGGGGACCCCCAAAGTTTAAACCCATGTTGTTCAAGGGTCAACTGTATATATGTCCCTTTTTCTTTGGTCTGATAAAGAGATTCAAGGCAAATTTCTGGAAAGTATGGCAGTGACATAGGTTATTTGGTTGGGTTGTAATGAGAGGTCATGTCAGTAATCTAAATGACATGCAAATATGTGAATAAATGCTCAGTCTCTCTGCAAAAAAAAAAATAGTGCCAATTCACTGTGTTTATATTTACAATTATTATAATATCAGTGAAACTAGTAATAAACAATAATTTTATATTTCTTTCCTAAAGTATAGATTAACCTTTTCCCCTGTTGCAAAGGATTTTATAAAAGGAAATTCTAATTTAAAATAAAAAATGAATAACATTTGCAAGTAAAACCACAAAAACTCCTGGGGCTTATATTTCTTTAATGTTGGAAATATTTGTTAAAAGTTATATTTCCTGTTGTTTTTTATGCTTAATGAATATGACTTTGCCTCCAGAGTCCCTGCTTTTTTTTTATATACTCTCCAGAAGCACTTCACAGAGTATCATAAGCAAACCTATTTTTAAATGCTTAGAACATATTAGTAATAATTAGTGTTTCATGTACACTCTTTGTACATAATGTTCAACCTCTAGAATTAATTTTGAAATGTATCCTCCTAACCTCTAATCAGGCTTTTATTTTACTAGATTCGTGAGCTTAAACCTGATAAAATCACAAAGGTTTTCAATCCTATGTATGGGAAGTGGTTTTATTAAGAGTTCACTGTAAATCTGTGGTTCCACATATTTAGGAATTACTTTTATCAGCACATTCATGAGTACTGGATAAAAGCCTATAATACTGGGGACTGTGGGGAACATAAAACTTCATGTGGAGCAGCTATTGTTTGCAAGGAGCTTAAAGTCTAATTGAGGAAAACAAGACATGAAAACACATGCACTTAAAATATGACAGAAAGAAATAAAGACACAAAAAGCACAGAGGAAGGGCCCTGGAAATAAGAGAAGGGAATAAGAGATGAAGTGCCGGGTGAGCTAGAGTTGAATGAGTAAGATACACATATGCAGAAGTGGGTATGACAAGGATTCCAGCTTTGAGCTCTTATCTGTCATATTAAATTGTACCTCTCGGTTTACATGACTATCCACATTTCACTAGACAATGAACTCTGAAAGCCAGAACCATATCTTATCACCTTTGTATCTCCTCAGTTCCTAAGACAGTGCCCGGAAGATAGCACTAACACATAGTTGTTGAATGTTGAATGACCAGAATGAAGAAAAGTACAGTGGTGAATCATGGAAGCTTTGGGGAGGAGTGATGGCAGCTTATCAAGCAGTGATGAGTCCAAGGTGATGAGCAAGTGCGGTTAAAAGGAAAAGGGAGGAGAGGCCAGCTGAGCAATGTGAACTGGGCACAGCAATTAGAAGGCCTGATGTCAGAGTTGGGCTTTATCTTATATGTAAATGAGGAACAGGTGGATATATTTGAATAGGAAAGGATATCATAAGAACAATGGGAAAGATTTGGTGGCAGAAGGACATAGCAGGATATTACCAACTTTTGTCCTAGTCAGTTTGGGCCACCATAACAAAATACCAAAGACTTAGGGGCTTAAACAACAACCATTTATTTCTCACAGTTCTAGAGGCAGGAAGTCCAAGATCAAGGCACAGGCAGATCTGGTGTCTGGTGAGACCCAATTCCTGGCTCATAGACAGCTGTCTTCTTGCTCTGTCCTTGCCTTATAGAAAAGTCTAGAGAGCTCCCTGGGGTCTCTTTTATAAGGGCAGTAATCCCATTTACAGGAGCTCCACCCTCATGATCTAAGCACTTCTCAACAGCTCCACCTCCTAATACCATCACACCAAATGTTAGGATTTCCGTGTATGAATTTTGAGGGGGACACATTCCGTCCACAACACCTGGTCAGAGGTAAGGCTGGTCTTCAACAAAGAAATGATAGGAAAAGAAAGCAAGGGTGGTAGATGGAGGAGATGGATCATATGTAGAACCAATAGGACATGGCAACTGAGTGAATTTCGGGCTCACAGAAGGAAGAAGGATGAGCAGTAACTGAAGTGTTCTGCCTCAGCAGCTGAGGAACGGTGTTCCCATTATTAAGTGGAAAAAGCATGCATGTGTGAGAGGACAGGGGCATTTATTTTAACTGTGCTGGGTGTAGAATGCCAACTTTCTGCAGCCAGCAAGCTCAACTGGTGCTCAAGTTCAGATCTTCCGCTTCCAACTGAGTGCCGTTTCCAAGACATAATTGCATCCTTATTCTGAAATACATGAATGATTGGCTCTAGTTTAAAAATCTACTATTAAAATAAATTTCACCTGCACTTTGAAATAAGTAAGACATTGATATGGACTGAACTGCCCACCCATTCGTATTTGGAACCCCTAATCCCCAATGTGACTATATTTGGAGATGGTACTTCTTTTAGGAGGTGATTAAGGTTAAACAAAGTCGTAAGTGTGGAGTCCTAACCCATAGGATTGGTGACCTTATAAAAAGAGGAAAAGATCCTCCCTCCCTCCCTCTTTCTCTCTCCAAGTGCATGAACTGAGGAAAAGCCATGTGAGGACACAGAGAGAAGGTAGCCTTTCACAAGCCAGGAAGAGAGCTCTCACCAGAACCTGACCATCATGGCACCTTGATTTCAGAATTCTAGGCTCCAGAATTGTGAGAAAACAAATTTCTGATTTTCAAGCCACCCAGTCTATGATATTTACTTATGGCTGCCTGAGATGGATAAGACATACATGTTTTTAAAGAGGGCAATAAGGAATTTAACAAGCTTCAGGCTGAATTATCACTCCAACCCAAACTCTACTTTTTCTCTTAAATAGCTCAAGTGGGCTTTCCATGGGAGTTTTTACTTTTAAACTGAAAAAGCTAAATACTTTTAACTCTCTCCTAGTCAATAGGCTGTATGATCCTTGGGGTAGAGCCTCCATTTTGTCCACCATGGGTGACTGGCTCACAGAAGGCACTCAAACATTTTTTTCGGAGTGAACAAGTATTAGTTATTTCCCTGCCTGAGGAGTAGGACACCACTAAATCTTAGTCTGAGCAAAGATTCACCTTCCTCGGAGACCCAAATGACACCAGCACAGGGAACATATAATGTGTGACTTTTTTCAGACATATTATATTCATCCTTAGGTTCTTTTCTCATTAAAAACACCTCTTGTGGGTAGGCAACAACACCAAATAAGCAATACAGAAATGGTTTTGAGTAGCTCACTAACAAATATGGAAAAGCTGCTTCACTTACGGAACTATTTTGGTCTATTCAGGAAAAAAAAAATGAGTATGTGTAAATCACTGAGATGAAAAAATTAAGCATTCGGCAGAGCAAATGAAAATATTTTACTTTTACTTCTATGCATCAAAGGAGAAGCAAGGTATGGTAAAAAGATTTTATGTGACATTGGAAAACACAACTAACACTTGTTTAATGGCACAATTTTACTCTATTCGTTTTTAGTTTATAAGAGGATAGGATTGACCTGTCATGATGCCATGTTACAGCCATCATCTATCACATGTCACATGATGACCTCAAACCCACTGGCATGACCCAGTGGTTACTCTCAGTTCCAATGGTTTGACTTCTGCCCAGCTCACCTTCCTCTTTAGACCTGCCCTAAGGATCAAAACATGTCAATTTTAGGTTTCTTCATTTTAGTCAGAGACAGCATTGTCAGGAAACTGCAAAAAAACCATCTTATTGAAGACAGTGTGGAAAGTATGTGACCGCAGAAACTTACTAAGAGGACTAAAATGGCCCAGCTTTTTCTTTTTTCTTTCTTTTTTTTTTTTTTTAAAGATTTTATGTATTTATTTGAGAGAGAGAGAAAGCACAAGGGGAGGAGCAGTGGGGAAGGGAGAGGGGCCAGGGGACCCTGGGCTGAGCAGAGAGCTCCACCTGGGGCTCGATCTCATGACCCATGAGATCAGGAGCCGAAACCAAGAATTGGCTGTTCAGCCGACTGAGTCACCCAGGTGCCCCATAATGGCCCAGTTTTGAAAGCTAAATTTTGCCAGGAAAGATCAAGGAGAAGGCACAATTCACCATGATCTCTCAGAATATTAAACCCGATTATCGCCATAAAGCCTGTCTGCTCTGCCGTTTGTGAATGTTTGTCTAGGATCAGGCCCTGTGAGTGGTATTCATGAGGCAGATCAGTGGCACAACCCTGGGTTGGGAACTAACAGGCCATTACTGACTCATTGTCTATTCATTTTAGATTGTTTCTATGGAGGATTTATAGAAACAATACCAAGGTGGCACCAAGGTGGCTATCAATGCTGTTTACAGACAATTTAGAGGAATAAACCTGCAGTTATGCCCGGGCTGGCTTCCCTTGTGGTCCTGGGGCGTAGTGCTCTAATCCTATTGTGACGTGATTGTTTCCCCATAAACTGCTCCACAGAGGCCTGTAATTGGCGTACAGGTTCAAATTAGATTGCAGTGTGTTTAGGAAAGCAGGGGTCATTTCACATCAGCACCTCTCATTAAGAAGCAGGCGATGAAGTTCTCCATTACAGGAAATCTAATGTATATATTATCTTTTATTATAAAGAAAATACCCAGAGTATCTACTCACGGACACATGTGCATAGACATTACCCATCTTGTCTTTCCCTGCCATGAGGAGGAGGGCAATGTGAAAATGCAAAACACATTACTGAGAACGGCAGTTAAATATTTACCAGCCATGGATCATGGAACACCAGCTTTAGGAGCTAAAAAGGGGAGACAGGAGGGTAATTAATGGGTAAAAAGTCCAACAATTTGTTCTGCTGTCTTTTAATAATATCATCACATGATGGTGGAGGCCAAGAAGGCCTGTTGTCCCTGCTTTCAACTTTCTTGCTGGGTGAACTCAGGTGAGGTCTCAGGTCTTAGGAGAAAACACCCTCTTCCTATATTCCCTTGCTTCTTTTCAAAATCACCAGGTAAGTCTTCAAACCATTAACAGCAAAATTCATTAAAGGATAAGCTACTTATGGTGCAAGATTACTCTCTGGATAGTTAAAACCTGGGACAGACAATACTCCAGTTGAAGGAATAATAAAGACTTCACAATCTGATGCCATAAGTGAATAAACATTTTTCTTTTTTTTTTAAAGATTTTATTTATTTATTTGAGAGAGAGAGAAAGTGAGAGAGAGCATGAGAGGGGAGAGGGTCAGAGGGAGAAGCAGCCTCCCCACTGAGCAGGGAGCCCTATGCGGGACTCGATCCCGGGACTCCAGGATCATGACCTGAGCCGAAGGCAGTCGCCTAACCAACTAAGCCACCCAGGCGCCCAATAAACATTTTTCAAATCTCTGCTTTGGCCTTTTAAAGACTCATGGAGGAAAAAAAAATTTTTTTTAAAAGAGGCTGAAATGAGAAGAAAATTACATGAGCCAAAAAGAATGTAATGTTAGAAAATGAAGAAACAAAAGAGTAAAAAAATGAATTGAGACAGAATATGAGGCACAGTGAAAGAATCCATAATCAAAAACCACAATGTGACAGAGAAGCAAGAAGAAAGAGGTGGTAGAGGGAAAAGTGGGGAGAAAGCCCAGAGAAAGAAGAGATACTTTCCGCTTCCAAAAAAGGAAACTGATTTGCTTTCAGACAGGTAAGAAACTATGGGGAAATGTGGCCTGAGCTGGAGCCTGATGCTAAGGAAGAAGTCGAGTAGTACGCACACTCACGCATGCACTCACACACGCACACATACACGCACGCAAGCGCACGCAAACTCAAGAATTTCTCTGACATCCCAAACAGCTCCTGACCATCAGCCATGGAAATAAAGCTCAGAGAGACCCACACAAGACCCCTGTATGTGTCGAACTGTGTCCTGGAAAAAGAAATGTTGGAATCCTAACCCTTCAGTGACGGTAGAATGTGACTTTATTTGGAGATAGGTCTTCACAGAGATCATCAAGTTTAAATGAGGTCATTAATGTGGACCCTAATACCAAATGACTATTGTCCTTACAAAAAGGATAATTTGGACACAGAGACAGATGTACATACAGGAAGGACGTTGTAAAAACACAGAGGGAGAAGATGGCCTAGAAGAAGAAATGCCTAGAACAGATCATTCCCTCAAATTCCTCAGAAGAAACCAACCTGGCTTGACACCTTGATCTTGGACTTGAGGCCTCCAGAGCTGTGAGACAGTGAGTTTCTGTTGTGCAAGCCACCCAGTTTGTTATGGCAGCCCCAGCAAACTGATACAGTCCCATAGCTAGAGGGTGCGACTCTCAGTCGCTAGATACTTCAGCCTCCCTCTCCCAACCTCCCAGGTTCCCCAGGAGTGCCTGCAGGAGATTCCTGAAGATGAACCCCATGGTTGCCTTCTGCACAGCAGCCTGTGAATCCTCTGCTACCTTCTTGCTTGTCTACATGGAGCAGGTATATTACCCACTGGCAAATACTTCTGGCTTGCTGTCTTTGGGGACCTACAATGTTCAAAGCTTACTGTCACGTAAGAACTTCCTAGAGGTTCAGAAGCATAACCAACCAGTAGCATCCAAGGCCAAGATGTAAGGTCTTGCCCACAAAGGTAAGAGTCACCAGCTGAAGAGCTATCTCCCTGTATGTGCAGTTTTGGTGGCCTCAATAGGCCTTCTGGTGACATTGTGTTCTCTTTGAACACACTGGCAGAAGAGGCTAGCCATTTGGGCCATTGTCCCACAGGAAGCGGAACACACCAGCTGATAGACTTTTGGTGGGGCCAATCCAGGGTCTTCACATGCTCTCGTTATATGCTCTGAGTCCCCGAGAAGCATTCTCCCCTTCCCCACCCCACCGCCAGCTGTCCCCTTGCTAATAGATCTCTACTATAACTTCAGAGAAGGACCTAAAAGGCATGCTTCTTTGCTTGACAATGATCAGCGTGGCAATTGCCAATGAGGTGACTCTACCTTAGATGTCCTGAAGACACTGACCGTAAACCATGACTTTCCGGTCTTTTGTCCCTGAGAAGCATTGTAGTTTGGCCAAAAAAGGCATAAAAAAAGATATGTGGCCTTGAGACTATCAACCTCATCATCTAGAACTAACCAAGAGGGCGTACTAAAAAAATCTCTAGATCCCTTCTCTGAGAATTCTATTACTGGTACGTTGAGGGGTTCCTCTTTCTTAAATCCTCCGTGTTTCTCTGGCTTGGAGCTATTCCCAAAGTGATCCTTTCTCAGTCCTGTCTTGCTTCATCAACGGGTTTCTCCAAGGTGAATGCTTTATAGTCAGTGCTCACATACCCCCCTCTGAGTCTCTTTTACAAGTAAAGAGAACGAGCACTCTATACCCCATATGAAACCCAAGCACATCAGTGGTTTAAGCGGATTGCTTTCACCACCAGAAAGCTCTGTTACGTAATGTAACTATTAGGCTAGGCAGAGCTTCATCTGATGATAAATGATAGGTCACAGAGAGTTCATGCCCAATAACAGAAGTTGCACATCAGTATTACCAGGAGCGCACGTATATGAAAGGATGCAGGAACCATCAATAACTATGTTTGGTCCTGATAATTATTATTAGCTTAGTAATAGTTATTGCCAGCCTCTCTCTTTCTGCTGATTTAGTAAAGAGCAACTAATAACAGTGAGGGGTCAAATGTACAAACCAAATGATACTCCTTGCCCAGACACATAATGCAGTTTCTAATGAGCTAATAAATGCTGTCTGTGCGTGTGTGTGCGTGTGTGTGTGTGTGTGTGTGTGTGTGTGTGTTTGCAGGTGTGTGCTTAATCCAAGAAAATTAAACTTGTGAGGTGGCCGGGGACTCACCAACTACAACATTTTCTTTTCTTTCTACTAAATCACAGACCGACCATGAGCTTTCTTTGAAACCCTGCGATATGGCAGGAACCAGCTATAGAATTCCCCTTCCGGAATCTTCTTAAAACCTAATTCAAAGTATTGTCATTCTTTTGTAGACACGGGTCTATAAACGCATTCTCTAGATAGAAGTTTTGAAACAAAACATGGGGACTTCTGAGACATGAAGGGCTCCTTAGTAATTAAGATAAAATACGGATAGCCAGCCCGGCTCTCTAT
The DNA here is from genome assembly GCF_037043125.1 of Eumetopias jubatus. Lineage (NCBI taxonomy): Eukaryota > Metazoa > Chordata > Mammalia > Carnivora > Otariidae > Eumetopias > Eumetopias jubatus. The sequence continues at coordinate 165,625,561 of NW_028274809.1, read as the reverse complement.
TACAGATCTGTGAAACAGCTCAATACCGCACTTCACTGGGCTGCAGCCCATTCGGGCCAGCGAGTTGAAAACCGCTGTATTATTATTCTTTGATGTCTACAGCTTAGTAGCACAAAGCTGGTCTCTGAGCACTTACTCTCTATAAAGACACTCCAAATGTTTGGCCTTTGGGCTGTAAATATTGTGTCACCATTGATTTTTAACATATAAAGTGTATTTTCCTGAATGTCAAGTATTTTCAAAGTGCAGGGCCTCCCAGGAGCACAAAGTAGAAGGAATTAAAGATGGTTTAAAAGCTGGAACTACAAGCGAGCGGGGAAGAAAGGCAAGGGAAGGAAGAAATGAGAAGGAGAATGAATGTGAACAGTATTCCAAGTACTGTGTCCTCTTTCGTGGGTTAGTTTCAGATGTTCCGCAAAAATTTATCTCACTGTCACTGAAGACATGTTAGCCTCAACATTATCAATTCCATTCCTTTATGATACCAGCTGTGCTCTGAGACACTGCATTTAGCACTACGGTGAAGTCTTTCTCAGAACTTTATCTCCTTTGTTTTGGTATCTCTTCGATTACTCTTCATGGGAAACAGATGCAACACTATTTGTAAAGGAATAAATTCTATCAAATCTTCTACTTCGCAAACTGTAAAATTCTATTTCAAAGCAACTGCTATCAAATATCCTGATAGAACTTGCATTCAAATTAGAAAATAAAACTATTAGGAAATAATTTTGAGCAGCTGTTTGCACATTAAAAAGTCTGCCAAAATTCACCTTCATTTCTTGGCAAAGTTGAACACAGTCAGATAGATTTAAAGCAAATAAAGTGTCATTTTCCTGTTTCTTTATAAGTTAGGAGAAATGTCCTGAGCTGTGTCCCAGACCTACAGTGGATCACCTTGCTCTTTCTTCATCAGCCTCCTGTGCCAAGTCATAATCAAGTTCCGTTTCTGACCTCCTACATGCAAGCTGAGACGTCCCTTGGGACTTAGATGAGCTGGGGGAGCTATGCTCTTTCCCTCAGTCAATCAGACAGATGCAACCAAAGTTAGGAAAAACCTCCTTATACAAAGCATTCCTAATTTGCATTTGCCTATGTGCGAAGCTAAAAGAAATAAAGGTTTTATCCCCATCCTACAAAAAAGAAGTGATAAATGTCACCAGACAGACCTTTAAATCCCTCATTGCTTTACAAAACTTGATATATCGATACGTAATGCAAATAACTACCCAATTGCAACCAATTTAAAATGCAGATTTGTATCTTAAAAGTGCAAGGAAATAAAATTGCAAAATGACAGCATTGTTGGAAGACACCAGAAGAAAGTCTAAGGTGGGGGTGCCTGAGTGGCTCAGTTGGTTAAACGTCTGCTTTCAGCTCCTTCAGCCCGGGTCGTGATCTCAGGATCCTGGGATCTAGCCCCGCGTCGGGCTCTCTGCTCAGCGGGGAGCCTGCTTCTCCCTCTCCCTGCTGCTCCCCCGCTTGTGCTCTCTTCCTCTCACTCTCGCTCTATCTCAAATAAATAAATAAAATCTTTTAAAAAAAAAGTCTAAGGGAATGGATTTTTAACAAGCAAACACGTCAACTCACTGATATGAAAGGTAGGGAGTAAATGCTCAAACTGTTCCTGTCGGTTTCATGCATGTTGCTATTCTCTTCTTTTATCAAGCTGTGGTGGTTTGCTTGGGAGTTCCAGGGTGACCCCTTCTTGTTCTGATTATCTATTTATTCCACTGCCCCCGCAGATCCCCATCTTCTATCTCCTATAACTGCTCCTGACCATCACTGATTAATTGGGAAAATGCATCGATATCTATCCTCCAACAATTATCTAGCAATAAATATTCATATTACTGAATTATGCTCTGTCTATACCTAAGATTACATCCATGCATGTTTTCTAAGGATGCGTTGAACACTGCTAATAAAAATCAGGTTGACTATTTTTAATTCCATATCAAATACAAAGAAATTCATTGTGACTCTGTTCAGCGTAAGTCAGCCAGCATTAATTGGGCAGTCTTCATATCCTCAGCTAACTGAGGCAGGTCACCAAAGAAAAAGCAAAAGGAAATCTCAGTTCCATCTCTATTACAAAGTCACTGTGTAACCTTTGACCCACCATCTCTCTGGTCCTCAGTTTTTTTAATTAAAACAACTAGCCTGTGTGGACGTTAAGATCTCTCCAGTATCTCAAATAATTCCTGTGTCTTCTGAGCCTTTAAGACGGTGTGGTTTTTATTATACTCTGTGTAGGTGTACGAGGTAGGGACAGAAGCAAGTAAAGGATAAAACTGAGAGATAAAATGATAAACAATATATTTGTTTGTTGTAGGACCACAAAAAGGAAATCTGAAGTCAAACAACGAACAAATATTGTTTATAGTTATGGGGATGTAAGTACAGTATTTTTAAGAAAAGGGAAATATTGACTTCTATATCCATTTTCTTCAGAAACCTGGCTATTTGCACACATAAGTAGTCTAAAACGCTGATGATGATAGATTTTCTCCAAAATTGTGGTAAATATATTGATAACGCAAGGGCCATTCTTTTTTTATTATGTTCAGTTAGCCACCATATAGTACATCATTAGTTTTTGATGTAGTGTTCAATGATTGACTAGTTGCGTGTAACACCAGGAACTCATCACAACACATGCCCAATTCTTTTAGAAATTTTAGGACATTTTAGGTTTTTATTCTTAGTTGCAATAAGAATACCTTCTCTCTCTCTAAATGGGGATAAAACAAAGCCACAAACCAAAATTCTATTTGATGTGTTTGTTAAGAATGACAGACAAGCCCCCAAATTGAACAATTTGAACAATTCCTGAAGAGTTGTAATTGGAGTTAATCCATCCAAGGGCTTTCTAACTATTGTTGAAATGCACTAAAAGTTATAGATATGATATGGCAAGTTAACTGTGAAAATAATCACAGGCTGGGGTCAATAATGATAACAAGATGAAGTGCTACTGTACTGGTACAATTTTATTTCCTCATTAATTATTCCTCCAACACAATAAGCACTAAGAATCTACACATACTCCAGGATGGGCCTCTTAAAATTCAATTCCCTTTTAGGAATCTGTCGTCATTTAGATCCACAGTTTGATTGATAGCTTATTGCCTTTCTCATTCGACTTTCTTGACCACATTTGATTATCTGAAAATAACATATTTGTACACAGTTTAGGAATAACATGCACCTCTCATTTGATTACATTGGGTAAAATAAACACTGTTTAACTATACTCTCTGAATTTCATGGTTAATATTAAAAGCTAATATTCATTCTTTTATCGATCCCTACCTTTGTGCCAGGAATTGTTAGAGGAGTCATGGCTACAACCAAAACAAAAAATTCCTTGCCTTCTGGCAACTTACATTCCAGTGCCAGGAAGGCAGGTAATAAACACAATAAACACAAAAATTAACAAGTTCTATTTTTAAAAGCGGCAGTGCCTATATTGGACTATTCTTCTTTATATAATGGTTTAGGCTTGGTTATGAATAATACATCTTGCTTCCACAAAGCGTTCAGACACTGATCTAATTAGACTCATTTCTGAGGTCTTCCTATAGTTCACGCATCAAACACAGGCCCCCCAGGCAGCTGTGCTTGGGTCCATAGGCATGAGATATTAAAGAAATGAGCACAGTCATACTAACACTGCCCTCCCTCCCTTACAGATGTAGCATGACAGGGACTGCCTGAGGCATTCTAATTACAAAGTATTTAGTGGTCAGGATCTACCATCCACCTGCCAGAAACTCGAGAGGAGAGATGTTGCACCAGGATTTTTATCCGACCCAGGAACCCAGCTGGAAGCCAAGTTCTAAAATGCTGGCGGCGGCATGAAAACCACGTGCCTCCAGAGTTCAGTTAGAAGTCCCTGGAATTCTCCTCTTGGACCAGGCAGGTCCAGTCCCTCGTTCCACAAGGATCATCCCCGGGCTGTGAAGCTGAGAGTGTGCTTCCTCCATAAACAACTTGGAATTAGAGATGATTTCCAAGGCCAGAGGACTACACTCCTCACCTGAACAAATATCTGAAGGGTTTTCAAATGAGAGATGTGGGTCTTTTCCAGAAAAGATAAAATTTGATGGAGAGTTATATACCACTTTCAAAGTACTGCAAATATATGGTTTTGAAAATTAAATAACAGCTGTATTTTAAATGACTCTTCAAATTTAGAATTGAACACAATAAATCATAACTATTAAAGTAAAAATGTAAATTTCACAATGACCTGGAGAAATTCATTTTTCAAATGAAAAATTAGTACTTTTCTAAGAAGTTTAAATCAACATGTCTGCTCTTGTTACTTCTATTTGTGCAAATCGAGTTTTCTGTTACTAACACTTTAGATTTGTAGTATGACACTTTTTAAAAATACTGTCTCATATAGAAATCTTAGGAAAGAAATCCACAAAAATGAATCTGCTTCCAGACTGTCAGAGCAAACAGGAAAAAAAAGTCAAATCCATTTGCTTATTGCATATGCCTGCTGTGTTAATCTGATAATAATAGGAGATATAAATAATTAACTGCTACCTCATACGCCACTTTGTAGGTGGAAATCAGGAGTCTCGGTTTGCCCATGATCAAGTTAATGAAGCAGAACCATACAAAACCTAAAATTCATTTTGCTTCCCTACAATTTAGGGAATGCAAATCCCCAAACGGCTCCTACTAAAATCTTACTTTTTTCTTTGAATCTTTACCCATTTGTCTGTATAGTCCTTGTTTGTTATATAACCTATGAAATATTACTCTGGAAATATTTCTAATTAAAAAATTAAGAACCAAAGAAGACCTGAAATATTATTGAGCCTGTGCCCCCTGCCTGTAGCAATGTGTCTCCTCAAACAACACTCAGACAACTTTATATTTATCCCAATTTAAAGATACTCACTGAAGGAGATTCTCATTTCCCTCTCTGGGAAATTCAATTCAGCATTTAACAATTTCATGATTTGGAAAATATATTTACATTACACTGAACTCAAATCCAGGTTGCTGTAATTTTCTATCCATTTCCTCTGGTCTGTCATTCCTGTGGACAGAGAATGGCAATTATCACCTCCCATGTAAATCCTACTATCAGACCATGGCCAGGCCCCTCTCTTTTTTTTTTCACTGCAAATGTTCTAGTTCTATTAACCTCATAGCCCCGTTTTCTTGTCTGAAAATCCTTACCTGCCATAAACTACTCTGGAGTCACAGTGGTAATGTTTTCATTTCTTCAAGCTTGTTTAACCCAGAAATCCTACTTCTAATTGCCTAGATATTAAGAACCAGGGTGTGCACAATTTAGTTCAGAAGCAGAAATCCCCATGAAGATGGGTCCCCTATGGTGATTTCTCGATTTTTCTGCATGTGACCTATAGAATGATTTCTGGTACCATGGACAGTGTCCTAGTCTAGATGGATTCCTTAAAAGGCAAGGTCAACTCTCACCTTGATTCAAAGAATGTACTGGGTTTCAGATTTTAGTGTAAGTTTCACTAGGGAAGCTTATGAACAGTGTAGATTCACTTCCCTGAACTTCCCTGTGATATCCTTCACTGCCCCAAATCCTGAAATGGTAGATCTGAGCCAGAACCCTGAATCAGCAGGGTTTTTGGTGTTTTTTTTTTTTTTAAGATTTATTTATTTATTTATTTGAGAGAGAGAAAGAAAGAGAGAGAGACTGTATAAGCATGTGAGCAGAGGGAGGGGCAGAGGGAGATGGAGAGAGAGAGAATCTCCAGCAGACTCCCTGCTGGGCACAGAGCCTGATGTCGGAGCTCGATCTCACAACCCTGAGATCATGACCTGAGCTGAAACCAAGGGTCAGACACTTAACTGACTGAGCCATCCAGATGCCCCCAGAATCTACATTTTTAACAAACTTCTCTCCACAGCACTAACTCCCGGCCCCAAAGATTCTGAGGCACATCTTCTGGGAATTACCCTTGAGAAGGTGTTTCCTCTAGCTGCCATTATCCTTTTCTTCTAACCAGAAGCAGGATGTGATCTGAATTCAGAAAGTACAAGCACAGAAATGTCTGTGGATTAACCGCAGGAAGTGAAAAGCTTAGTGAAACCTTCTCAGGGCAGCCACCTCACTATATTTTTCTTACGCATTCACTCATTCTTTCTTCCACGTGTTCAAATTCCACTCACTGTTTCTTGGGTTTCAGGGACAAAAAGCCAGAGTCTCAGGGTGGAGAGGGGTTCTGATGCATGCCGTGTAAGGTCCCTAATCAGCAGCATAAGTAGTAAATATTGCTGTATAGGCATCCAAATAAGTCGTAAATTATTGTGGGATGGGCACTCTACAAAGCCTTCAAAAACTATTGAGTCATTCAACAAATATGTATTGAATGCCTACCATGTGAATGAATTAATAAAAAATTGTTGAGCACTTTGTTTCAAAGGGCAATTGGCTAACAATAAAACATATATTAAGTCATTCTGCTCATTCATTTGTGAAACATTTATTGAGCATTTACCACACATCAAACAGCCAATTAAGTGCTAAAAATGCAAAGATAAATTCATTCAACCACAAAGATTTATAGGATGCCTACTATGTGCCAACTACTTTATTAGGCACTAAAGATGGAGCAGTGAACCACCTTAACAAAGATCCCTGCTCTTACGGGGCTCACATTCTAGAGTGTACATTCGAGATGCACAGCAAGAACAAAGGGTTTAGAAAGTAAATGAAATAAGTATAGAATTTTGTTAGTGATAAGAGCCATGGAGAAAAATAAAAACAGGAAAAGGGATGAGAATGTCAAGGGGGAAGGGTTGCAATTACAGGCGACCAGCGAAGGTTTCACTGGGATGACCCTTAGGTAAAAACCTGAAGGGTGGAGAAGGAGTGAGTCATGCAGGCACCATGGGGAAAAGCATTCCAGGCTGAGGGAACAGCAAATGCAAAGACTCCTAGAGTGTCTGAGGAGTAACGAGGAGGTGGAAGCAAGAGGGAGAGCAATAGAAAACACAATAACTGATAAATGGCAGGGGCCTTGTAGGATGTTCAAGGCCTTTAGATTTTAGTCCAAGTCACATTGGGAGTCCCTGATAGGTTTCAAGTATGGAAGGGTGGGGTTAGACTTCCATTTGGGAATTCTTCCAATGGGAATGCTGCCTGCAGCGTTGTGAAGAGCCTGGGGTGAAGGTCTAGGAGAAGAAACGTTAAAAGCAGTGAGAGGTGTTAGAACCATTTAAGTGATAGATGCCGGCAGACTGCACCAAGAGCGCTGCAGTGCGCGTGAGAAGTGGTCTGATTCTGATAGGATTTTGACATAGAATCAGACATTTGCTGATGGACTGGACATGAGGCGTGAGGGAACAGAAAGGCATTCAGGTTGACTCTAAGTTTTTAAGCCCAGAAGTCCAAAGTTGCCAGTAGCTTAGAATATTAATAAATGATAGGAGAAGCAAATCTGGGGAAGATCAGGAGGTCCATTTCTGGACCTGTTATGTGTGAGATGTCTATCAGACATCAAGAGATGCTATCCAGGAAGCCACTGGGTGTTTGGTAGTACATGGGAAAGGTCAGTGCTTAAGATAAAAATGTGGTTGCCATCAGTATATAAATAGCATTTGAGGCCATGTACCTGGGTAAGGTCACTGAAAGTGACTGTGGAAACAATTTGGGGCTTTTTCATGCTTGCAAAGGAGACCGCGTCACGACAACTACGGCTTAAAAAATGTCTAGGACTCTGCTTTTGTCCTCCTCCCCTTCCTTCTGCATTTTGAGGGATCTTTTCTAAATAAAATCAGACTTCACACATGCTCCTCCTGAAAACCTCTCAACAACTAATGCTCTTGGGATCGGATTCTCTTAAACTGGCCTACGAAGCCCTGCATGGCCCAGCTGGCAGCCTCCCTCTGCAGACTCATTCGGAACTTTTCACCCACTGTTCTCCAAACACACTATTTTCTTTCAATTCTCCAAAGAGTAGTCCTCCTTCCTGGGCCTCTGCTCGGGATGTTCCATGTCCTTGTACAGCCTTTCCTTTCATTTTTCCTTGGTAACCCCTTCAGAAACCTTCTGGAATTCAGTCAAATTCCCTCTAACCCTTCCTCTGCTCTCCCAGTGCCATGTAACTTTCTGTCCTAGCCCTTACCCAGAGCTAATATGAGCTTCACCTGCACAATCATCTGATTTTTCTCTGCTTCCACCAGACCATAAGCACAATGAGAGCGGAGAACTGATCATTGTTGTACATATTCCCAGCTTCTGGCACGACACATGACATGAAGGAGATGTTCAGTAAGTCTTGAAAGGTAGAATTAATGAATGAAGATAATCTGAAGTTTTATTTCTAAAGATGTAAACCAATAACATATTCACATTCCCTTGGGTTGCTCAAAGAAATTTCTACACATTGCCAGAAGTACCCTCACAACTGATAAAGAAAATAATAGTTCACCTCCCTTCTAAATGACATGTTCCAAATTTAATTTCTGTTATATCTTGCCTATTTCAGAGAAATGCTCCTTTTTAACAAGCAGGTCATATAAACAGAGCTTCAGACATGAACAGTGTGTCTGATGAGTCTCAAAGCAAGGAGAAAGAGTGCTAGGAAGTGCCCAGAGGGCCAGTTTATACCATGACTTTGCACGGTGAATGACCACCAATTTACTATGCTACACAAATTATGGAATATGGACACTGGATTGACGGTAAGAAAAGGTCAGCCTGCAGAGGAAGTCACGAACCTGAGAAGTAAGGAGCCCACTCTTCTGATGGCTGGCATCACCGTCTGGGGAACTAAGTTCATGCAAATGGGCTCTTGCCGCCAGGCAATGCCTTTTCAATCTTTGGGCTAAAGCAATTTGTCTGGCCTGGCGCACAGCTATAGATCTTGCTTTTTTCCTGAATCAACATGATCTATGTTAGACTTTGACTGAAAAAAAAAGAGAGAGCTAATCAGAGTGGTTGAAGGAATTTCCCTGGGGATTTTTGGGATCATATCCGCCATAAACTGAAGTACGGATACTCTGTTTAAACCAAGTGCATGACTTAAAAGGCATATTCTTATTAAGTGTTGAATTTTGGAAGAAGTGGCTTCCTAACAGCTAAAAATAATATATAATTACGTGACATCATGTTGCATTTAACTTTGACTTAAAAAAATTACTTAATAGAGATTGACTACTATCTATCCATGAATACTGGTGAAAGAAATATAACTAACTCATTTTTATGGCTGAGAAAAATGAAACTTTAAAAAAAATTTAAAACTAATCTGTAAAAGCAAATACCACAAAGTCTAGATGTTCAGCTTTCTTCGATGGACAGCGGGCTTGTTAATGCAGACAGCTTTCTAAGACATGGTATGATGTGGGAATGATACATTCAATAAATTAAAATGCTTTATATAAAATGTAGTACACAATTGCTTTCAATGATGATCTCATCCTTATAAGAAGATGTAGACTTTAGGATCTTTTCAGAAATTCCAACTCCAACTGGCTTTTAAAAGCTAGAAATGTGTTATCCCATATAACAAGAAGCATGGTAGGGCAATCTCAAGCCCTCCCATACATATCCCCTTTGTTTTCAGATTGGCTTCCTTCTTGGTCACAGGAGGGTGGCCAGTAACACCTGAGATTCATGCTTTCCTGAGTGTGTCCAGCTAAAAGGAAGAGATGACTTTCCCTCAACATGGAATAAAAAACCTTTCCCTTCATCTGATTGGTCCAACTTGGTCACATGTCCACCACAGTCCACCAACAAGAGTTACCAGTGGAATGTCAAGTACCCATTGTCTGCTCAGGGAGCCCTTCAAGAAAATTCTTTTCAGGAAGGAAGAACAGAGGAGCAGCCTCTGGGCGGGCAATCAACAGTATCCATTAAAGACCAGAAACAATCTAGCTTCTAATCCTAAACAAAACTTAACCAGAGAAAAAAAATGTCATTGCTTTTGGAATACTCACCAATTACCTAATTTGGAATATATAATCACTAAAAATAATCTTTTATTTATCATTTCTCTTAGTTGTATTATCGTTTTGTTCCATCTTCAACAGTCCTTTTTTCTCCTCATTAGACTTTGAACCCCTTGTGTCTTCCGCTTCATCAGAGAGCCCCCATGGCACCCTGTCCATTACCTTACATCCAGCAGGGACCAAACCATTTGACTGGCTGCGAAATTCCAGCCAATTGGCTGCATCACTTCCTGGCCTTTTGGCTAAGAATAAGCACAGCATCAGTTTAGCTGGTGTGACATCTTCTATCCAGGGAGTCTTCCCTATCCTGGCAGGAAGACAAACCCTACAGGCTAATTACTAAGCATGTGGTTTTCAATTAATAATGCCTATGATTAGCATGGAGCAATTTTTATCTCTTATAGGTACTACTCGCCTGAAAAATTATCTCAAAAAAAAAAATCTAAAAACACATGTGTTTAGAGTACAGAAAAAGCAAACATATCTTCAATGGTTAACACACACACATGCACACATGCACGCACGCACGCACAGTCATAAAATTAAGATTTCCTTTGGTAAGGTGAGTACATTTTGAAGGATTCCAGCATGATCTAAGACAATTTTAGTATTGTGAAGTATTGTGAAAGGCAATGAAGCTGGTTGGTAAATAAGGTAAATGAGTAAATAAGCCTGCTCACCTCTTACTATACCCCTTGATAATAACTGTAGCTTTAGAACACTAAATAAGTGCAATACAAGTTTGTAATTACACTTTTTTTTCTGATGGATATTGTTACAGGAGAGTGACAGTTGCTCAATTGTCTGCTATTGACCTAATGTGCTTAGATTGATTCAGAGAAAAAAGCCCATGTATGTTTTTGCTGACTCAAAGGAAATTTCCATAAAAATTAAGAATTTGTATATGCTCCAGTGAATGAAGTAGTTTATATTCTCCACCTCGTTTGTCTACTTCGTTATTAATCTTTAAGAAGCTGATTAAGTAGTCTGGTTCAATCTTGTAATTCAATTCTTAAAAAATAAAAATGAATAAGGTAGAAATTGTAATGTCATCTGCAATGTTACATATCTTTTGCAATGTGTAATGCAAAGTATATTGTTGCAAAACACTAAGTACTACAAAATAAAACATTTTCAATAATTCCCTAAGCATCCTTAAGTGATGTTTTCAAATTTCTAGGTCATTTCCTAATTATCATTCCTCAATTTTTAAAAGATGATATTTAGTAGCTGGGCCCTAAAAGTATATTTTAAAGGTTTAATTTTTTCATGATACTTTATTAGGTTACCCTGAAGCCATCCACATTTTGTGGGTTAAATAATGACCCACATGATCTATATTAATGCTCCAACAGGAGCAGGGTTAGTGCAAATAATTGAAATCCAAAACTAAACCCCAATTTAGTGGATATTTAAAACACCCCCCAAACAAAAATCTTTGTTCAGACTTGAAGCAATATTAATAACACTAATAACACTAACAATTATTCTAACAGCTCTTCCTTGCTTTGCATAAATCATTTCACTTACTTTCTTATATCAACCATATGAAGAAGTATTGTTATCTCCTCTTTATAGATTAGCAAACAGGTTATGCTGCTCACCTGTGATTTCCCTTCATTTTTGCATTACACATGGTCTGACATCTTAATTAATGAATGGCACAATCAAAGAGCCGTTATGTGATGGGCAAGAGCTTCTGAAGAATTAGAGGCAAGAGCAATACTCTGCAGGTCAATAGTGGAGAAACTGAGACTGGGATGAGAAAAGCATATGGGTTTTAGCTCCTATTACTTCACAGGAGCTAAAGAACTTGATCTTCAGGGAGACTCTGCAGCGGGTCCCCTGGCAAGGAGCATCGTTCTGCAGTCTGGCGTATCATAGCTGCTACTTTATTTAAGGAGAACAGTATTTCTTCCTGGTCTTTCAGAGAATGAAGACCTGAAACGTGAGCCAAAAATCATCCCATGGATTACAGACTAAAATGTAAAATCATAATTATGAGGGTGATGGTAAAAATCGTAAAAATGCTAGGAAAATATTTAAATAGTCTTGAGGTATGGGATGTTTTTTTTTTTTTTTAAACATAGCCTTAAGGAGAGACTCATAAAGAAATGGAGCAATAACTTTGGTGACATAAGAATTAGAAAGCGGAAAGAGAGTTCAAAGAAAAGCTATTCGCAAAGTTAAGGAGAAATAGGTAGGCAGGGAAAAACATTAAGGAAAAAATATGACAGACAAATCATTAATATCCTAACTATAGAAAGAGTTCTTGCAAACCATTAGGAGAAAAAGTACCCAATTCCCTCCCAAATATATATATCATGCAAAGAGCTAATGACATCAACGGGCAAAAAATCATTGTAAATGGCAAAGAAATATAATTTTTAAAGGCTCACCTTCACTAATAAAGACAAATAAATGCAAACTCTATTAGAATATCTTGTCTCTGTCAATTGTGTAATAAAGAAATAATAAAAGCATATTTAAAACTCATTCTCCCCTTTTCACTTGGAGATAGAATCAAGTTGTTTTTATAAGTACTTTAAGTTTCAGCAAGCATAATGTCAAATTAGAAACTTTATAGTAAAGCTATTTGAAAATAAAATACCTATATTAATATATGCAGAGTGCCCACATATGAAATTATCCCCTTAAGAGCTCTCCAAAGAGAAATCTGTTCAGTTATTTCAACTTCTTAAAAAATTTCATTGGTCTGCTTTATAATGTCTTTTAACAGACATTTCTCCTAAAATATGTGGTGCCTTTGGAACTACAAAAAAATGAACATTAGGAGGAGCCTTCATATTTCATGTCATATGTGGTGATGTCCATTGTTTCTCAGGATATCCCAAGTTTCGGGTCTGTACCCAGAGGAGTGGTGTTCACTTGTGGTTTTGATCAACCATTGGGTTCTTCTCTTAAATCTGAATATTTACATATATACTTAAGTCATTTTTATGTGAAGACTGGATCTACTACCAAACCAAGTATAAGCACTTTATGTTCTCTTTAAACCACAAAGACCGCAGAGGGAAAAGTACATGGGCTTTGAAATAGGAAGGACCTGGACTTAAATACTGGCTGTGCCACTCACAAGCTTTGTGATGTCGGGGAACGTGTCTAAAGCTCCACTTCTTTATGTGCAAACTGGAATTATAGTACTTTCTTGCATAGGTTTAGAAAGCTTGCAATGTGTCTAGCACATGCGAGGCACTCACTAAACGGTAGCTGTTGTTGATGAAGCCGGTGAGAAATGGTGGTTTATATATATATGACTATAATGGATTGAATTGTGACCCCCCAAAACATATGTCCAAGTCCTAATTCCCAAAACCTGTGAATTTATTTGGAAGTAGAGTCTTTGTAGATGCAATCAAATTAAGATGAGGATGTGTGTATTGGAATAGGGTGGGCCCTAAATCCAATGACGCGTGTCCTCCCAAGAAGAGGACAGGACACAGAGAAAGACAGAGACACACACGGAGAAGGCCATGTGAAAGCAGAAGCCATGATTGGAGCGATGCAGCTATAAACCAGGGAATGCCAAGGATTTCCAGAAGCCACTAGAAGCTAGATTAGAGGCAAGGAAGGATTCTTCCCTAAAGCATTCAGAGGGAGCACAGTCTTGTCCTGCTGACATCTGGGTTTTGGACTTCTGGCCTCCAGAATTGTGAGAGAATAAATTTCTGTTGTCTTAAATCATTTTGTTATGGCAGCCCCAAGAAACCAAGACAATAATTTAGTCCAGATTCTTACTCAGGCTTTTGCACATCTTTTAAGACTCTACATAACCATGGCTATCAGTTAACAGATTGGGTCCATTAGAATTCCTTTTGAAGAGTATCCAGCACAGCACCACGGATAGGCAGGCATCCTGAGATGAGGTTAATGGCAATAATATAGTTAAAAACAAAATGAACAAAACAAAACAAAAAACTTTTGCCCATAACATCAAAATAATTTAAGGAAACTTCAAAGATTGGGTGTTGAATTATGCACCTAATGAACTTTCATTCTACATCTCTGTGTATGGAACTGTCCACACCATTCTCAAGTCTTGAAAGTCATAGAAAGGATGATCAGTTCTGACAAAAGCCATATCCTAAAAACTAATTCTATCTTTCAAATAAAGACTAATAAAGGAAAGAAAGAATTAGAAATAAAGGAAATCAACCCCGTAATGATGAGTGATGCTCACTGACAGATGTTAGCAAAAGGAAAGAGAAAAAGAAATCTACAATACAGATCCCACTTTAATTGGTCTCAAAGGTTTTTGGTTGGTTTTGTCTGTAGAGCAAAAATGGAATATTACATTCCTTATGCAGTTAAGTTTATGAAGCTCCATCTTATTCTGACATTTTGTTTATTTGTTTGTTTGTTTGTTTTGCCCCATGCTAAGGCCAAAATGGAAGAATTCCAAATATTTTAGAATAGATTTTGGCAGTTGTTTTATTAATTTTCAAAAATTCCTTTTAGTAAAAGGAGGGCATTTGTGATGAGCACGGGGTGTTGCATATAAGTGATGAATCGCTGAATTCTACTCCTGAAACCAATATTGCACTGTATGCTAACCAACTAAAATTTAAATAAAAATTTAAAAAATCTTTTTTAAATCCTTTAAGGATAAGTCTCCCCATAGAAGATAATCTGTGAGCCCCAGACCAACTAAGTGTTCTGCTGAGTTTAAGCCAAAACAGATTTGGACTTTAGGAAAATGTTAATACCAGCACTAAAATTTATTCTGTTAATTGCTCTAATAATCAATAAGTAATTTTCATTCTAAACTAGGTTCTCTATGTGACTTAAATAAACCAACCAAAGATCATTTACATCTCAATAACAATTCCTAATAATGTCACATCATTAAATTCCACCCTGGTTCTCAATAATGTCAGTTAGTGACCAATAAAAGGACTTATTACCTTGGTCAGGTCCTCAGGGGCATAAAGTGAGCCAATGGGTGAAGGATTTTCTTGTTGCACCGTGCTCCCGAGTGAACCTTTCTTCTCCTGGGACTTTTGTCATGATCTAGCTGCAAACTGGCATTTTTTCATTCTCTGTCTCTTTCTCCCTTTCTCTCTCTCTCCACTCCTTCCTTTCCTTCTCTCTCTTCTCTCATTTTCTTTCTCTCTCCCTCTTTTCTTTTACTTCCTTCCATGTTTGCCTTTAAATAGAATAGTTTTGGTCCTTCTATTGGTGAAAAATTCACAAGGGGAAGAATCTTCTGCATATAATCTCATTGCATATGATCAATAGAAAAAGCAAAACATTTTAAGAAAACCTCTGCACACTGGGTTCTTTACGCTGAAAAAAATAAGTAAGAGGGAGTAGATATTTGGGAATTATCTATGCATATAGTTTAATATAGATGTCCTGTTTGGACATTACTTCTAAAAGAAATATTTTGGGACTACATTTCTAGGTTAGTTATTTATATTGACCAAATTAAATAGTCACTAGCTTCTTTAGCCTGTGCTGTATAGTTGCAATGATGTAGAATCCACCAAGTATCAGTAAAACGTGTTTGTATGGCTAAAAATGTGTATGACTGAAATACTGAGAATCATTACTATTTTAAAGTACATTTTTAACAATGCTTTTGTGGTACCAATATACTTGCTGAAGATATTGAAATTTTTATGTTAATTAAACAACCCCTAACCACTCTGTACATTTCAGATATGTACACTTTGTAATTACCTCCATTATTGAAATAGCTGGCTTGATTTATCCTTGCCACAGTAACATTGTAGCTTCTGTTATTTTTGTCTTTGGAAAAACATAGGTCCCAGCGAGGGAATATAAAACTATTACTGTAAATTAAATATTAAAGCTAACTTATTTTTGCATAAGAATGCTGTCAAATAATGGTGATAACTGTTGCTAAGATAGAAACTATTTTTTGGCTTTTTCTTTTTTGGGAAGCACAAATTAAAATCCAATTTTCAGTTCTTTTGGTAAATTGCATGTAGTTAGTGTGTATAGTTTTACTGATGGTAGTAGCTTAAGGGGGAGCTATTATAGTCTTAGTTTAGCGATTAAGAAATACAACATTTGTTGAAGGGCTAGGCCTTTTAGCCTAGAATGGATTAGCACTTGATCCTTCCTTAAGCATTTTTATACAGGAGTGCATTATCCTTGGAGCCACCCTGGGCTCCATGCCTCATTAGCTTGGGTGTTAGATAAATCAAAGGCAGCCTCGGAGACAAAGATAAGCAAACTGCAGGCCAGCAAGATGATGATGTATGGATCCAGGAGGCTAATAGGAAAGTATTGACAGGAAAATGGTGTGCTTATCCTGCAATCACTGCATATTGCAATGAGAGCTCCCAAAAGCAGATGGGATACACTTCAGGGAATGTGCAGCTACAAGACTGTTAGGCAGAAATGGATCCTGTGCTTTAAATTCTAACAAGAACTTAGTTTTAGCGGCAATTCAAACGCTTTAGAACATGGAAGGGCACGGGCCACAGCAGACTCTAAAAAGAGAGCATCCCATTTCAGAAGAGCAAGTCCTGGAATTATTTCCACTCCAGAAGATTTTTTTCTCACCAATATAATCTCTATGTAGCAAGGAATAAACACTTGCTCGTGCTTTCCATGATTGCATCTGCTCTATCAGTCTTTAGTACACTACGAAGTTGGCTTCTTGATACTTCTGCAAGAACCAAAACGAACACCACCTGAGAAATGTTAACATGGAGAAAAATATATATATACACATATGTTATATACACACACATATATACACATATGTTATATACACATATATATACACATATGTTATATGCACATATGTGTATATATATTTTTTCTAATGTGTTCTGTAGCTAAATAACATTTTCAGATTCTTATCCACAATCAATATCTTAAACTAAATTAGACTTTTAGGTCTTATGCTCAGTCTTCTAGTTGTGAGGATTTTTTTTCCTCTCTTTTGGAAATCATGCATTTTGTATATTTTTAAAGCTAATTCAGCCATTTGCAAAATTTAAAAATTTAGTGTAAAAAAATAATAATATGATGACCCTATCCATTAGAATCACACATTCAGAAAAACATTCATTAATACTCATTTGACCCGAGCCTATTGGGGTACTGTTGTGGGTAGAAGGTTAACTAACAGAATTGATTTTCCAAATCATGATGTACTTGTTCAAATCTCTTTCTTCCCTGGCTCAAAATAGGACTCCCTGATTTACTTTAAGTGATGGGACAGTCAACTGTTCTTCTGAAATAAGAGCGACTATGAGTTCTCTGGTTCAACTCTTTTATTTCCAGGACCATGAAAACTGAATATATTTATCCAAAGCATGATCTCACTCTTGGGAGAATTCTGCAACCCCACAAAGGTCTGGGTACTTTTTGCATGGAATACCTGCTAACTAATGCACCGTGATTCTGATGGAAATGGATCTGCT
Source organism: Eumetopias jubatus (assembly GCF_037043125.1). Lineage (NCBI taxonomy): Eukaryota > Metazoa > Chordata > Mammalia > Carnivora > Otariidae > Eumetopias > Eumetopias jubatus. The sequence continues at coordinate 165,608,177 of NW_028274809.1, read as the reverse complement.
TTGGACTCTGGACACTATATTATAATGAGAGGTGAGGCTCTACTAGCAGTCAGGAAGTGAGCCGGAACCACACAGATAGTCCCAGAGAAGAAATCAGAGGGGGACAGCCCTGCAAACTGGGGATCAAAAGTTATGGTAATTGATGTGTTAATTTTGCAGCTACTGGGATGTTCTATGTAATTATCTAAAAACGTAAGATTTCCCCATGTTTAAGGCACTAGGGTACTTCATCTCATATACTATACACATGAGTTTAGCAAAACTTACTATTGGAATAGGCAGTGTACCCTAATTCATGATAGACCTTTCATTTCAACTTCTGAATCCTTTGTTCAAAGGCAAGTAGAGACAGGTAAAGACTTTGTAGTTCAATCGCATTTACGGGGAAAAAGCCAATGAAACTCCATTGTCAAGTGTGGATTTTACAGGTGAGAAAAAGGAGCCCCCCCCACACACACTCCCCAAGATGAAACCACTTGCTAAAGACCTAACAGTAGCAGTGCTGAACTCGATTCCAGGTCGGCTGACAACTAGTTCAATGTCTCTAACTTGCTTCTTCTCTAATCAGCAGAGAATAGGGGGAATGCAGAGGTGGGACTTTGCCAAAGAACAGTGATTAAAAATGAAAAAAGAAAGGAGTTATTTTTAAAAAGGTATGGAATCACAAGAGAGAAACATACTTCTCCCAGGTCACTAGATACCTCTAACACAGTTTCATCATTGCAAAGAAAAAGGAATGCAGGACTCTCCCTACTCTCCTGCAGGTGACTGGCTAGTGAGCGAGTTTACTGCTGTACTGTGTCACCCAGGTCAGACACACTCACCAGCTCTTGGTTTAAAGCGGGGGAGACTGTGTCTCTCCTATTCTGCCCCAACCTGAACTAGTGCTTCATTTACTTACCTATCAGTACTTAATTCCACATTCTCTATCCTTTTCCTCCAAGAATTTGACTTAACACCTTTCTTAAAATAAGCATTAGAACTACTATTTTGGGGGCGCCTGGGTGGCTCAGTCGTTGAAGCGTCTGCCTTCCGCTCAGGTCATGGTCCCAGGGTCCTGGGATCAGGCCCCACATCGGGCTCCCTGCTCTACGGGGAGCCTTGTTTCTCCCTCTCCCACTCCCCCTGCTTGTGTTCCCTCTCTCGCTGTGTCTCTCTCTGTCAAATAAATAAAATCTTTTAAAAAAAAAAAGAACTACTATTTTCCCAAATGCAAAGGAGATAATAAAAATCTTTCCAAATAAGAATTATACATAAATCACTTTATCACATCATACAGTGCAATACGATCAGTGCATACGATCACTACAGAAATATAAAAGAAAATGTCAATTGGTTTACTTCGCTCTAAGTCATCCTTCCTAAAAACCGGGCACTATCTTAAGCTCAGAGAAAGGTCACATGTTTTCAATTTCCGCTTTTAAAGTTTTGCTATCCTTGGCTAGAAGCATGTTCTCTCTCTCTTTCTCTCTCTCTCACTTTCCACCCCCCCCCCCCAACTTCAAGAGAGGAAATGGTCAAGTGGAACATGGTAATTTTAAGAATAATATATAAACGCATCACAGGCAAGGATTTTAAAATCATACTTAATGGTGTCATCTGTTATATCCTAGAAGTTACCCAAATGTGATTTTTAAAATTCTAACCAGAAACTAATTCAGAACTCCTATCAAGCCTGCAGTGCCGTTCCTCAGAAAGCAGCCCCTTCACCACTCGTTAGGAGGCTGCAAGGAAACCAGACATCCAAACAAACAAATTCAGGTTCACAAAGGAACATTGGAAGGAACAGAAACAGACCACCCTCAACGCGCTACCTAATCATGCCTTACGCCTTCAGTTGGCCGCGGTGGTAACTGCCATTTATTTACCTTTCTAAAAACCAGCCCTGCAAGCTCCCCATTGGCAGAGGTGCGCCCTTCATCATGTTCTGCCTTTGTTCTGCGGTCCGGGCTGCTTTCTCGGCGCTGCCCATTAGCCCGGGGAACATTGTGATTAATGCCCACGCTCCCTGCCCCAGCCGACAGGCCAGCCCGTGGCGGTTCCCCCGGCAGCGCCCGCGCGCTCGCCCCTGTCACTGCGCCTTTAACTGCCTCCCTCCGTCCGCCCGCCCCGCTGCCCGCAGCTGGGCCTCCCCGTGGCCTGGCCGACTGCCTCCCGCACCCTGGGACTCGGGCAGGGTGCGTTCATTACTCATCTGTGACAATAACCCATCGAGTAAGATGTAGAACTCAATTCCAGCAGAAAGACCTATAATATCGGAGTCAGGAGGTTATCGCTGGGGGACCTGCACCTTGCTCCTCGCCTCTCTTATCGAGAGCTTTACAGCCTCTGCTGGGGCCAGCATCTTGTAAAGCTGAGGGCGGCAGATTTGGCCTCAGATTAGCATACATCTTCCTAAGTGGTACTACATTTAATTAAAAAGTAAGCCCTTAGTTAATTTTTTTTCCCGTACTGTAGCGCAAGGAGAAGAGGAGATGTACGTTGTAAAATCTGGGTTGACTGTGGAGAGGGAAAGGAAAGCGGATCTCCTGAACACTTGTGCCCCTGCTGTTCCTAGCCCTTTCCCCTTCCAGCAGAGGCCATTACTCCCTGGGGCCTGGGAGTCCTTTTCCACATCCCACCATGCTTGTCCCAAACCGAAAGGGTACCAGGCAACGCCTGGTGCTCACCCCTGCCATACGTATTTTTTGCAACTGTGCTGTCAAACCCCATCTCATTTGGTTCGGCCCATTTGTATCTTCCTCTGAGGGGCAGTGTGTTTTGAGCTTCTCGCCCAAGTTGTGTTTGTGTCTATCACTGACTGGGACATGGGCCACTTCCGGGAAATTCCAATTTGATGACAATTAGAAACTTAAATAAAGAGCCCAAGGGCAAAAGGGGTGGGATCCGGACAGGGAGGAACTTCCCTGGAATAAGTCTTCTTATCATTTAATCATCTTCCAGGACCATAATATCGAAGGAAAGAGTGTAAGACTCACTTCAGTTTCATTACATTAAACACATACTCATCCAATGGTGATAATTAACCAGACGTAAGAAAAGATTCATCGCGGGGCCTGGGTGGCTCAGTTGTTGAGCATCTGCCTTCGGGTCAGGTCGTTGTCCTAGGGTCCTGGAATCAGCCACGCATAAGGCTCCTTGCTCAGCAGGAAGCCTGCTTCTCCCTCTCCCACTCCCCCTGCTTGTGTTCCCTCTCTCGCTGTGTCTCTCTGTCAAATAAAATCTTAAAAAAAAAAAAAAAGAAAAGATTCATCGCACTTGATAAGAAAATTCAGGTCATGACCACAGTACCATTGAAAACCAATCATGGAATTAAATACTATAAACAAAGTGTTCTCAGTGATTTCGGAAGCCTTACTCATGGTCAGGTAATATTACAGAACGAAATTTTAGAATATTGGGGAAATATGAAAAAAATGACTAAGGGTTATTTCAATTAGGAATGGTTTAAGAAAGAGTAAAACCAAGCAAAATAATATAAACTGAATGTAGTCGTTTATGTTAGTGTAACGATAGTTATGTATACATTTTCTAAACACTCTGTCCTGACATCAACTTCCTGAAATTCTACAAGAGTTTAACCTAAATTTTTAGCAAGTTTCCCTCTTCTAAACAACACAGTCTCCTAGACAACACAGATCTGCTATTTTCTGGTTCCAAACTTTCTACAACTTGACGATTTGTCAACTTCTCCTACTGCCACTTTCCCCATTCAAGCCTGTGCTACTTTCATTAGAAATATCTTAAAATATGTAACAGAAGTCACTATCACTCCTGTGACTATCCCTATGAAAAAGAGCATTTCAGAAAGCATACAGATATTTGCTTAGAAGGTAAATGACAGCATTTACAGTTATTTTTTTTAAATGTAGGTGCCATTTGGAAAAGTCTGAGTTAAAAAACCTCAAGAAGTCTTCTCGGAACCTATAAAAAATCACCATACATTGCAATACTCCAAGAGGCAAAACATTACTTGTTTCTCAAATATATTCGACTGTGGAGTCCTTTTCCAGTAGCATCTGTGAGGCGTAGCTTCCCATAGAAAACACATGGAGAACCCTGTACCTTCCCTTTCTCTGGATGGCATATTAGAGGATGTGCTAATATTGCAACTTCTCACTGAGGGTCTCCGAGGTGGGAGGCAGGATGACGTAGTGAAAGCAAATGCAATAAAATATGCAAAACTTTTAGCATACTTCTTGGTCCCTAGAAGATAGTATTTGTTATTATCACTATCAAAAGTCACCTTCTCTCTGGTGCCTTTTGCAACTGCCCCAGCCCAAGCGCTGCCTCCCCCAGGCTTCCCCAGCACTCAGCTTATGTCTCTATCAGAGCAATTACTAATTGCTTTATGATAATCACTTTACGTAAGTGTCTCTGGGCTTGTTTCTTAGAAGAGGGTCATTGCTTAATTCACTCTTCCTGTGAATTAATTCACTGTGCCCAATGCACCCACTTCCTAGGGCTGCATTGGGCACATGGTTGGCATTAATGGAAGTTTGTTAAGGGAATGAATCAGCCAGTGACGACAGTTTTATTCATCATTGCATACTGAAATATGGAATGTTTCTAAATATGTAACAGGATCGAGACCTGCCCTCTACCACCTCAAAGAAATCAAGGACAAGGGGCGCCTGGGTGGCTCAGTTCGTTAAGCAGCTGCCTTCGGCTCAGGTCATGATCCCAGTGTCCTGGGATCAAACCCCCGCATCAGGCTCCCTGCTCAGCGGGAAGCCTGCTTCTCCCTCTCCCTCTGCCTGCCTCTCTGCCTACTTGTGCTCTCTCTCTGTCAAATAAATAAAATCTTAAAAAAAAAGAAATCAAGGACAATTCAATCATATTATAATGAAACCATATCAATAACTACATCAACCGTGTATTGAGGCTATTTTGCGCTGGGCATCATGCTGGATGCTTTTACATACATTATCTTCTGAATCTTTATAACAACTCTCTGAGGTAGACATTGTTACCTCCACTGGATAAAGGAGAAAACTGAAGCTGGAGGGGCAAAAGAGGGTGCCTGGAGTTGAGCAGGGAGTTTAAGGTGGAGCAGAGATCAGAATCCAGGCTGGCCTGAATCCAAATTCTTAAGTTGGCTGCTCTACTCTATGGATAAGGAAACTAAATATGTAGGAGAACACAGTGTTCTGTGATTTTTTTCCTCTGTCCTTTGATGGGTCTTCACTAGAAGGAAGGAAGGAAGGAAGTAAGGAAGGAAGTAAGGAAGGAAGGAAGGAAGGAAGGAAGGAAGGAAGGAAGGAAGGAAGGAAGGAAGGAAGGAAGGAAGAAGGGGGAAGGGAGGGAGGGAGGGAGGGAGGATGGAAAAAAACGGAAGGGAAGGATGGAAGGAAAGAAAGAAGACACCCTTCACCTGACCTTACTTACCATCCTGTAAGAGACAGTGGAGTATAGTGGTTTTAATATCAGTTGCTTTGTTTTTGCAAGACAAATTAGTGTCTCTATGCCTCAGGTTTTTTTATTATACATGGACATTATGACATTTAATTGTTTTGTCAGCTAAATGTAAAAAAACAAGTACAATATTTGGTAGACTCTCAAAAGATGATATGATTTTGACATATTTTCCTCCTTCCTTTCAGAGCCACACTTTCTGAAAGGGAGGCAGAACCTGATGCCTTCTGGTTTCTTCTACCTGCTCACTCTCTGGTCCCTTTTGACCTTTTCCCGAGACCGTCTACCTTAATTTGCTTTATCAAATTCCATCACTGACCCTCTAGCTGTCAAAGCCAGTACTCTTCTCAGTTCTTATTTTCATGTCTTCTGTAATATTTACAACTGATTTAAGATAATATTTACTAAGGATTTCCCCACTTAAGACATAATCCTATTCATTATATAAACTTTATTATAAAAAAGAAACTAAAATCATCTGTATGTGCATTATTCAAAAATAAAGCCACTAATATTTGATTTACTTCCTTCAATTATTTCAATTATGTGTATTATATATATTTAAATTTAATAACACTATTTGGAAAGTTTGAGTCTATGTATATTTACTTAACACCATAGCATAACCATTAACCTATGTATTTAATTTTATTTTAAGCCAAAATTTTCACAGGCAAGGCTTATACCATAATTTATTTGGCTCTTCTCATTCAATTTAGAATATCAGTATTATGATAAACATTCTTACATATTTCACCATGGAATATAGCACTAAAAATAAAATATATATTAAGTGGAGGCAGTGGGTATGTGGGAAATCTCTGTACCATCCACTCAATTTTACTGTGAACCTAATACTGCTCTAAATAAATAAATCTCTAGAAATATATATACATATAAACATTTTTGCATTGTTGATATATGTTATTAAGTTGCTTTCTAGAAACCTGAAACCTGAGTTTCCAATGTGATAGCAACTAGTCACATATGGCTGCTTAAATTTAAATGTGTTAGAAAAAAATTTACAGACTCAGTTTCTCAATGACACTAGCCATGCATTGAGTGCTCAATAGCAACAGATAGGGAACATCACCATCATTCCAAAAAGTTCTATTGGATAGTGATGAGGCAAGAATGATCCAGAAGGAAGATGGAACCATGGCACCATTTGCATTTCTGCTTGGTCCTGAAAAAAGGTGTAGACAAAGAATTGGCGACCTCCTCAAACTAAGCAGATTGGATAGCCATGTAGCAGAAAAGAGGCAAGATATAAAAAATTCAGTTGATATGATCTCACTGATATGAAGAATTCTTAATCTCAGGAAACAAACTGAGGGATGCTGGAGTGGTGGGGGGTGGGAGGGATGGGGTGGCTGGGTCATGGACTTTGGGGAGGGTGTGTGCTGTGGTGAGTGCTGTGAATTGTGTGGGACTGTTGAATCGCAGACCTGTACCTCTGAAACAAATAATACATTATATGTTTAAAAAAAAAGGGGTAGTAGGAAGGGAAAAATGAAGGGCGGGAAATCGGAGGGGAAGATGAACCATGAGAAACTATGGACTCTGAGAAACAAACTGAGGGTTACAGAGGGGAGGGGGGTGGGGGCATGGGTTAGCCTGGTGATGGGTATTAAAGAGGGCACGTTCTGCATGGAGCACTGGGTGTTACATGCAAACAATGAATCATGGAACACTACAACAAAAACTAATGATGTAATGTATGGTGATTAACATAACATAATAAAAAAAAGTTCAGTTCATGGGCACCTGGGTGGCTCAGTTGGTTGGGCAGCTGCCTTCAGCTCAGGTCATGATCCTGGAGTCCCAGGATCGAGTTCCATATCGGACTCCCTGCTCAGTGGGGAGTCTGCTTCTCCCTCTGACCCTACCCCCTACCCCCTCTCATGCACTTTCTCTCACTCTCTCTCTCAAATAAATAAATCAAATCTTAAAAAAAAAGTTGTTCACATGTTTAATTCAATTGTTTTTTTTTAAGATTTTATTTATTTATTTGAGAGAGAGAATGAGGGGGGGAGGGTCAGAGGGAGAAGCAGACTCCCCGCTGAGCAGGGAGCCCGATGTGGGACTCCATCCCGTGACTCCAGGATCATGACCTGAGCCGAAGGCAGTTGCTTAACCAACTGAGCCACCGAGGCGCCCTAATTCAATTGTTTTTACTTTCACTGTTTGTGAAGCTATTTGTCTCACTCTTATAAGGAGAGTAACTTCCCAGGGTAAAGAAAACCTCTCTTCTCCTAAGAGTACTTATGTTGGTAAAAAGGTGTTTTGTTTTGTTTGTTTTGTATTTTTAAAGAGTCAGTACACTTTCATGTTGCTATGATCTTACTTGGGGCCCCGAACTAGAGGCCATCAAGCCCTACAGTGGAAGAAAAGAAACACTGGGGGCTTTTTTGTGCGAGGAACCAGGAGTGGCTTCAGATCCAGAAAAGATTGAGAGAAGGGAGAAAGGGCCAAGCAAGAGGGCTCCATGCTAGTTTTGTGTTTGAAATGCCTAAGTGAGGCCCCATCCTAGAGGGAGGTCTCAGAGTGCACATATTTCAGAAAAGTACCAGGAAATAGTTGAAGAAAAGGACCACCATCAAAAATTCTGTTCCAGTGTGCAGGTGCTATGCTGGACCAGAGGGCCAGCTCCAGCCCAACTGAATGAGGACAACCTGCAAAGACCAGCTGCACTGCAAGATCCCAGCTTCTAATCATCCATATGAGTGGAAAATTACTATGGCCTGGGGGAGAATCATGAGCCTGGCTATGTCTTGAGTTTTGTACATATCATTTACCTACTCCTTGAGGACACATGTCTGCCCTTTCCTGGGATACTCATAAGCTCTAGGGAAGACCTAGGACACCTGGATGATGGGGGAAAACAAGCTCCCATGTGTACTCTTGGAGACCAAACAGGATACCCTACCTCTTCAGAGAGTAGTAATATCCTATTACATGGGGAGCTGGCCATGGCCTTCATGACGCTGGCAGTAAGGAACTGGCTATAAGGCAGAGGAACTCATCAGAAGATAGGCAGTTAATCAGCCCTTGCTGAGTCCTTACCCAAGCTAGTGACTTTACTCACATCTAGGTCACCTTTCCCAGTCTTCAGGGAGGGCTTTTCATTCCTCTCTCATCTCCATGGGAACAGAAAGATGCATAATCAGAACACGTGGGGGCAGTGTATTAGGGGAGCAAAATCAGAATGAGCATCTCTATAAAAGTGTTTTAAGTTAATTCTTCACCAAAAATGAATTAGTGTGAAGTGTGGGCAATGTTAATAAGATAATTTACACTCCCAGGGCGCCGGGGTGGCTCAGTTGGTTAAGCATCTGCCTATGGCTCAGGTCATGATCCCAGAGTCCTGGGATCGAGTCCCACATTGGGCTCCCTGCACCACGGGGAGGCTGCTTCTCCCTCTGCCCCTCTTTCCTCTCTCTCTCTGTCTCTCATGAATAGATAAATAAAACTCTTTAAAAAATATAAAAAATAAAAAAATTAAAAAAAGATAATTTACACTCCCAGCTAAGAGTAAATATCAAAAAGAGGCCAAAACTGTAAAAAGTCTCTACAACTTAGAGCAGCCTAGAGTCTCATCTCAATTTTACCAAGTTTGTCAATTGAGTAGGTTTCACCAAAGCCATGAAGTTGATGCTTGAACTTCGATAAAAACATTAATAAAAATATAATTATTCCATTGGAGTTGTTAAGTTATGAAGATGTAGTCACTGGAGGTCATTTGGTCTACCCCATAAAGAAAATGTGTCCAAGAGATGTAGAGAGACCAATGTAAGAATAGGTTTTGAGGGGCGCCTGGGTGGCTTAGTCATTAAGCGTCTGCCTTCGGCTCAGGTCATGATCCCAGGGTCCTGGGATCGAGCCCCACGTCAGCCTCCCTGCTCCACGGGAAGCCTGCTTCTCCCTCTCCCACTCCCCCTTCCTTTGTTCCCTCTCATGCTGTGTCTCTCTCTGTCAAATAAATAAATAAAATCTTAAAAAAATAAAAGAATAGGTTTTGAGCCTCTGGATACAGCTGTTCCTGAAGTCTGAGACAGTTCAGATTCCCCTATTAGGGGAGTTAATAAATCCCCTTCAGGCATTTAAACCATAAATTTAATTTAAGTTAGATTAACTTTATAATAAAATATGAAGATTACTTCAAAAGGATATTAATAAAATTATTTTCTTTCTATATTTTGTCTAAATTGTCTATGAGATTCCAGTAGATGAAATAGAGAACTTGTTTAAAGACAGCTGAAAGTATTTGCTTGTTTTGAATCTTCTTTAACTGGAAGTCGGTATAGCACAGTAGATGAAAGTTCTAAATTCGTGACCCTGGCTTTAAGCCTTGGTTGCACCAACTGCTGGGTGCCCTTGTACACATTACAGAGCCTCTCTGTGCTTCAGGTGCCTCATGTATAAAATGAAGGATACTATTGGTACCTGCATCACAGGGTTGATGTAATAATTTAATAAATAATGCCTATAACACATTAGCACTTGGTACACTGTAGCACTCTATAAATCTTATTATTATTATTAAGGGCTAACAGAGTACAAAACAATCAGATTGTGGGACTTTTGTTCTGTGTATAGGCATTTCAGGGATGACAACAGAATAAGCCTGGGAGTGGTAATCACTATACCAGGCTCCTAATGATATAACTGTAAATGATATTAATGTTGGCCTCCAGAAACACTGGGTAGACCATGGATATAAATAACAGAATAAATCATAAGCATAAAAATAACTAATTTGTCTGAATAACATTCAGTTTCATAATGCCTTGTTATGTCATTTGCAAATGTGACAGTGTACATATCCCTCAAGATAAATCAAATATAAATGTAAATATAATAATGTAGATCCTATTCATACCCTACCAAGCACTCACAATCCTTCTTAACAGAGCTGAAACTTTAAACTCACTGTGTCTCTTCTCCACTGTGTAAATTATTTTTCAAAATAATAAGTAAGTGAAAATATTATTCACCCCAATCCCCTAATCTTGATATTGAGGTAGAAATTGTAAGTTGTCTTTGCAGTCACTTTTTTTTCTCAACCACATTTGCTTAAGCTTTTGATGCGTATATGAAAGAAAATCTGTATCAGAACCATAGCCTTAACCATGGCAAATTGCTTTTATATAACTGATTAACCATGTCTAAATTAAAAGCCAACTCTTGATCTTAATAATGTTGGGGGGGGAACTCTCTATTAGTCAAGGTTTTGAGAACTAGTTTTCTTTATATAATTCAACCTGGATAATTTAAAAATTGTAAGATAAAAATAATTCTATTAATAACTACTGGTAATTGGTAATCCATTTGGATGTCATATTAGGGAGAATTGAAATAGAAAACTATTTGACAAAGACCTTACAAGGAAAGAAAACTATTCGCCAATATCTGTCATAAACATAAATGCAAAACCCTCCAGAAAATATTAGCAAATCAAATCCAACAACCTAGGAAAAAGTTATACACAGGAGCAAGTGGGATTTATTCTAGCTATGCAAGTCTGATTCAACATTCAAAAATCAATGTAATCCACCACATCAACAGGCTAAAAAAGAAAAAGCATACAATTATATCAATGAGTACAGAAAAAGCATTTGACGCAATCCAAAAACCATTCATGATTCTTAAAAAAATCTCAGCAATCTATAAACAGAGTGAAACTTCCTCAACTTGATAAAGAATGTTTACAAAAAGCTTACAGGCAATATCATACTTAATGGAAAGAAACCAGCTGCTTTCCTACTAAGACCAAGAACAAGCAAGGATGTCCCCTCTCACCACTGCTTTTCAATATTATACAGGAAGTCTTAGCAAATGCTAAGAATAAAAGGAAATTTTTCCTTGAAAACACAATAAAAGGAATATAAAGTATACAGTCTGGGAAGGAAGAAATAAAGCTGTCTTTGTTCACAGATGACATGCTTGTTTATGGAGAAAATCCCAAAGAATCAACAAAAGCTCCTGAAACTAAGTGATTATAGCAAGGTTGCAAAGTTGCAAGTTTTATATTTGTTAATATACAATTTCAATTTCTTTCCTATATGCTAGCAATAAAAAATTGAATTTTGAAATTAAAAGCACAACACTCTTTACATTAGCACCAAATAAATGAAATACTTAGGTATAAATCTAACAAAATATGTATCCAGATCTATATAAGGAAACTACAAGTCAAATAAATGAAATCAAAGATGATTAAATAAATGGAAAGATATTCCACATTCATAGACAGGAAGACTCAACATTGTTAAGATGTCAGTTCTTCCCAATCTTACCTATAGATTAAATGCAATCCCAATCAAAATTCTAGCAAGTTATTTTGTGACTATTGACAAACTAATTCTAAAGGTTACTTGGAGAAGCAAAAGACCCAGAAGCACCAACACTGTAGTGAAGTAGAACAAGATCAGAGGACCGACACTACCTTACTTCGAGGTTTACCATAAAGCTGCAGAAAGTGTAGAATTGGTGAACGAATGGACCAATAGATCAATGGACCAGAATAAAGAGCCCAGAAATAGACCCACACAAATATAATCACCTAATATTTGACAAAGGAGCAAAGGCAAGTCAATGGAGAAAGGATAGTATTTTCAACAAATGGTACTGGAAAACCTGGATTCCCACATAAAGAAAGAAAGAAAGAAAAAAAGAAAGAAAGAAAGAAAGAAAGAAAGAAAGAAAGAAAGAAAGAAAGAAAGAAAGAAAGAAAGAAAGAAAGAAAGAAAGAAAGAAAAGTACAGAAAAGAAAAAAAGAAAAGAAAAGAGAGAGGGAGGGAGGGAGGGAGGGAGGGAGGGAGGAAGGAAGGAAGGAAGAATCAAAATAATGACCTTGGAGCGCCTGGGTGGCTCAGTCATTAAGCGTCTGCCTTTGGCTCAGGTCCTGATCCTGAGCTCCTGGGATCCAGGCCCGCATCGGGCTCCTGTTCTGCAGGAAGCCTGCTTCTCCCTCTCCCACTCCCCTCCTTGTGTTCCCTCTCTCGCTGTCTCTCTCTCTGTCAAATAAATAAATAAAAATCTTAAAAAAAAATAATGACCTTACATAAACCTTTCACAAAATTAATTCAACATTGGTTATAGACCTAAATGTAAAAATGCAAACCATAAAACTTCCAGAAGAGAGCATAGGAGAAAATCTAGGTGACCTTGGGTCAGCAAGTTTTTAGATACATCAAAAGCACAATCCATGAAAGAAAAATATGGATAAGTTGTACTTCATTAAAATTAAAAATCCCTGCTCTTAAAAGACACTGTCAGAATGAAAAGACAAGCCAGAGTGGGAAAAAAATATTTGCAAAAATATGCCTGATAAAAGACTTGTGTCCAAAATATACAAAGAATTCTTAAGAAGAAACAAATAACCCAATTAAAAAGTGGGTAAAGATCTGAACATATACCTCACCAAAGAAGACAGGCAGATGACAAATAGACAAATGAAAAGATGTTCAATGTCATTATGGAATTGCAAATTAAAATGACAATGAGATATCTGTATATACTTTTAGAATGGCTAAAATCCAAAACACTGACAATACCGAATGTTGGCGAGGACGTGGAACATGAGAAATTCTTGTTCATTGCTGGTGGGAATGCCAAATTGAACAGCCACTTTGAAAGACAGTTTGGCAATTTCTTTTTTACAAAGCTTAGCACATTCTTATCTTATGATCCAGCAATTGCAATACTAGATATTTGCCCAAGTGAGTTGCAAACTTGTGTCCAGACCAAATCAGTGCAAGAATGTTTACAGCAGCTTTATTTATATTTGCAAATATTGGGAGCAATTCACATGTTCTTAAATAGGTGAATAGACAAACAACTGTGATACATCTATATGATGAAATGTTATTCCACAAAAAAAAAAAAAAAAAAGAAGATGGGAAAGGAGCAGGAGAGGAAGAAGGAGGAGGAGAGGAAGAATAATGAGCTATCAAGCCAAAAAAGAGAAGAAGGAACCTTAAATGCATGTTGTTAAGTGAAAGAAGCCAATCTGAAAAGGCTACACGCTGGATGATTCTAACTATATGACAACCTAGAAAAGGAAAAACTATGGGTACAGTAAAGAGACCAGTGAGGGAAGGGATCAAAAGGCAGAACATGAGAATTTTTAGGGCAGTGAGAATATTCTGATACTATAATGGTGGACACATAATATTGTGCATTTGGCAAAATTCACAGAACTGTACAACCCAAAGAATGAACCCTAACCTAAACTATAGACTTCACTTAATAATATATCAACATCGGCTCAACAATTATAAAAAATGTACCACACTCAGGCAAACTGTTAATAATAGGGAAACCAGGGGAGGAGGTGGGGCAGGAAGTATATAGCAACTCTATACTTTCTGCTCAATTTTTCTGTAAATCTTTAAACTGCTCTAAAAATTAAAGTTTATTAATAAAAATATCTATTGATTCCTAAAAATCTTTTATGAAATAACAATTGAATATATGAATAAATTTAAAAGTCTACAGTCTGGATTTATTTAGTAAAATTGTACAATTGAGTAATGGATATTCCACAGAGAGAAGACCATGAAAAATCCAATGCGAATTGAACAGATTAACCGCTCAGCGTGCACATGCACACACACACCACATACACACACACAAACGTACACATGTACACACAGAGTCCATATGGTTAAATTAAGGCTCAGTGAAGACAATTAGGAAAACACATTCCACAAAAGGAGGACAGAGATTCTTTTACTAACCTATTAATGGAAAATGAAAAATGAAAAATCATTGTATTTTTATGTTTGCTAGCCAACTGATGTCTATCCTGCAGTTGAGTCTATTCTCTGTAAGTCCTTGGCAGTTCTCTTCGCATTTTAGCTATATACTATCTGAGCGAAACAACTAACGAGAATAAATGGGGTCAGCCCTAAAGAGAAGAAGGGATTCCGAGAATGTGGGCTTGGGAGCACACTATTGATTGATGAGCTGTTGGACAGAGGGCCCTACTCAGAAGTCATCTATGGTTAAATGTCAGCCTTGGGGGCATATTGAGTAGTTGTCCTCAAGGGGTCAGTCCTGCACCTGGTGCTGTTTAATGTTTCCACGAGTGACTCCAAAGATGAGCTCTAGACGGTGTTTCTTAAGCTGAGTCATATTCTGGCCACAATAATAATTCATAATCTACATGATATGGTGAAGAAGTAGGGAGATGTTAAAAAAGAGGGACTTACAGAAGGAGAATGCAAAGAAATTTATTTTGTAAAAACGAATTCCCTATATGTGTCAGAGTGGTCTTGCTATGAAATCTCCACCCGGGGCCCTGCCTTCATTTATTTCTTTGGCTGACAGATTGTCCCTAAATGAGCATGAGCAGGGTCTCTACTCCCCCGAGTGAAACCACATCTTTCCTTGCTGGATTGGGCCCCATTGAAAAGCCTAAAATGGACTGGGCCTGGGAAAGATTCTCAAATGCCCCTGACATGTAAATTGACAACATTTTTAGCCTTCACATTACTGTTAACTGTGAGTTAATGGAGGCTGCAGGTATCTCCAGGAGATCAGCTAGCATTAAAACTGTTCATAACACCCAGAATTACTTTAATGACAAAAAGTGAAAATCTTATAAATCTAATATTTTAATTGATTAGCTTAAAAATATATTTTTTCCTACTGTTTACAAAGATAAAACACATAGTTTTATTTTTATGGTGCAATGCTTATTCATGACATAATAGTAAGTAGTGTAGCAATTCTGAAAATGAAAAAGCAATCATTATGAATTAGGGTGGACAAAGAGACTCCACTTTGGAGCTGCGCTTTGGGAAAAAAAAAAGAAATATTTGGGTAAAACAAGACAGGGGAATTGTCTTTTAAAATACAGTAAACACTATGGTCTAAAGCGGGACTTCTCAAGCACTGTTGCTAAGTGAGGCTGGATAAGTCTTTGTTGTAGGAGTCGACATTGTAGGATATTTGGCTTCATCCTTGCCTCTACCCAATGCATACAATAGCGCTCCTCCAGTTATCATAAGCAAAAATGTCTTCCAATTAGCCCAGGGTGGTGGGGGACTTGGAGGGGTAACCATCCCCTCCCGCCCCCACCACCACTGAGAGCCACTGCTATAAAGGAGAGACATTAGAGAGCCAAAACTTCATTTTCTAAATGAAAGAGTTAGATGACAGTAAGATTAATTTCATCAAAGTCAGAAAACAAGCAAGAGGCAGATTCAGGACTACAACCAAGGTCTTCTGGCTGCTAGTCCAGGCTCTTTCATGACTTAATTCTGCTGCCTGGACAAAGTCTGGGAGACCAGGCTTGGATAGTCCCTTCCCAGCAACAACAGGCACATGGGCTATCTTTGAAGGTACTTGAGTCATTGCTACGGTGCTAGAACCCCTCAGGAGGTGGGCAGATGACATACTCTGAAACTCTCAGTACAGATTCATTAAGGAAAAGTTTGTGGAGGCAGTGCATCCTCAAGCCTGAAAGTAATTTTAATTCACTGCTATAATTTCAGGAAATCCACTGCAGTAAATTAAAGCTTCTGGGGGGAATAGGCCTAACTACCTTGCAAATAAAGTGATAAGGGCCTCCATTTATTATGTAATCATAAACATTCTAGAGTTTCCATAAATTAAACTGACCTACATCTCAAAAAAAAGTGAGTGAACACTAAAAGCACAGAGATAAAAGTAAAAATTGATAAACTAGGTTTCATCAAAATTTAAAAATTTCATGCTTCACAATACACCATCAAGGAAATGAAAAGGCAAAAAAAAATTTTTCACAGAATGGGAGAAAATGTTTGTAAGTCATATATTTGATACTTTTATCCAGATTAAAACTCTTACAACTCAATAATAAAAAGAACTCAGTTAAAAAATGGGCAACAGATGTGAATAGACATTTATCCATAGAAGATATAAAATGGCCAATAAGCACATAAAAAGATGCTCCACATCATTAGTCATCAGGAAAAAGCAAATCAAAACCATAATGAGATACCACCTCACTCACTAAAATGGCTATAATCAAAAAGAGTAGACAATAACGTTGTGGATGTGGATGCAGAGAAACTAGAGTTTAGCAATCTACCAAAAGGAAACGAAAACACGTCCACACAAAAGCTTGTACATTCACGTTTGTAGCGGTATTATTCACACCAGCCAAAAGTGGAAATAACTCAAATGTCCATCAACTGGTGAAAGGATAAACACAATGTGGTATATCCATGCAACGGAATACTTTTGGCAATAAAAAGGAAAGTACGGATGAATCCTCAAAAACATGCTAAGCGAAAGAAGCCAGACACAAAAGGACACATATTGTATAGCTGCATTTTATATAAATATATAAAATGTCCAAAAAAGGCAAGTATAAAAAGACAAAGTAGGTTAGTCTAGGGCTGAGAGTGGGAATGGGGAATGACTGTAATTAGGCACAAGTTTTCTTTTTAGTACAGTAGCAATGTTCTAAAATTCTATTACAGGGCACCTGGGTGGCTCAGTTGGTTAAGTGACTGCCTTCGGCTCAGGTCATGATCCCGGAGTCGTGGGATCGAGTCCCACGTCGGGCTCCCTGCTCAGCAGGGAGTCTGCTTCTCCCTCTGACCTCCCCTCTCTCATGCTCTCTCTCTCTCTCTCAAATAAATAAATAAAATCTTTAAAAAAAATAAAGAAAATAAAATTCTATTACAGTGATGGTTGTAAGCTCTCTATATATGCTAAATTTATTGAATTGGATAATTAAAATGGGTGGACTTATGGTATATAAATTATATTTGAACAGAACTGTTTTAAAAAAATCCCTTTAAGATGAATGAAACAGCAAAGCCACAGCTGGGAGAAGAGTCACAGGACATGTCTAACAGGGCATGTCCTCCAGCCTCAAAAAAATGGGTGAAATCTGAATTTTTTTTATCTTAAAAAGAGTAATGAGGAAAAGAAGTAATATGACATTCCCAAGAGAATATTGCTCAGTGTGCATCATTAATATGACACAACAAATATTAGGTGGAGATTATAATATTTAAATCAAATGGCAGGCAGTGAGCTAGAAGGTTTTGATAAGAGTCCTTTATTGCAGTGAGTATAATTATAGAATAGTTTATACCCCACATCAGTTAGTTTCTAACAGCAGTGCCTCCAAAGGAACAAAAACAAAAGTGTGGCTGCAATTCAGATAACAAAACATTGTGCCAAAAGACTGAGTAAGGAAAAAAAAAAGCATGATTTCGAAGTGGTTAGAGAAGAATGACTCGTCTCCAAACAAGTAATATCACGGCAGTTTCTTTGCAAATGCAGAGTATAAAAGATAAGGGGAACATAATATGCTACTGTGGGTAGATAATAGCAAAAAAAAAAAAAAGGTTCATCTCTGTTCAAAAGCCTCACTTGAGTCTTGATTGTTGGTGAGGCATTCAAGGAATTCTTTCAGATGGCTGTAACTCATCTTTCCAGTTTTCAACATCCTCTAGAAGCACCATCCCTCCACTCCTTGTTTTCACACACCATGCATTTTCTCCACCTCAACCCACCACCCCTGACCTTTACTGTTCAATGTCCTTCCCCAGCCTTCACCTGATGAAATTTTGCTCAATTTTCAAAGGCAAGTTTAAAAGTCCCCTTCTTCCATGAAGCTTTCCTTGGATCACCTTCCTAGAACTACTTCCCATAACACTTTGTATATTTCTCCTGGCATTTATCCTATCTTTATATTCCAGCTCTCTGGGCAACCATCTTGTCTTCCTTCTCTAGTATAAACTCTTTCAGGTAAGCAGTTGTGCTTACTATCTTTCTATTCCTACCCAGTGTGTGACTGGAAAAGGCTAAGCTCTCAATGTATTCTGAATGAAGTTTCCCAAGTAAGGAGTAAAGAAGGTTCCACCTTGAAACGACTGATGAAATCTACCGAATCTACATCACATATCAGTTTCTAATAATAGGGTCCATAGAAACCATACCAAATTACCAAATTAGAAGTGATAAGAGGCTGACTCTCTCGATATATTTACTGTAATTAGCAAGAGGCAATGATGACTTAATAGAATGAAAGAAGATATTTTAATGATGATAATAGCAAAAACCCCATAAACATCAAATGTGTTTGTAGAAATCAATTTAAATTCTAACATTCTCAAGCTGTTAACTATATAACAAAATAAGTTAAATAAATCCCAGGGTGGCTTAGGAATGTGGCAGATAGGAAACAACATAAAGCAAGGTAATTATTCATGTAAAGTGTTAATCCCATTAACAACATTTAACAATACAGAGAAAAGTTTTATGATAATGAAAAGGAAATAAAACATAAGAACCTAAAATTATTTTTCTTATTCTTGGTAATAAGAAAAAACTCTTCAGGAGTACACATTTATTTATTCAGTAAATCAAGCAAACCCAAAATATATTTAGTATGCTATATCCCGGAAATTGGCACTATGTGTTGAGGAAACAAAAACTGTTCATAAAGAGGCATAGATAGATTAAAATGTGAGTGAAATAAAAAGTTAAATGTACTTTAGATTCTAATGGGTACAGTAGAAACCCAAATGAGCCTATAGTCAATTCTACCCTGACAGTTAAGTGGTTCAGAAAAAGTTTAATAGAGGAGAGAAGCCTTGAGCTGAGTCTGGAAAATCTTGAAGGATAAGTAGGCTGCTATTGGTGGGGGTATGGAGAAGAAGAAGGGGATAAGAAACCTTCCTTCTAGAAGGAAGATTGGGAGCAAAAGCACAAAACTGAGAATCATCAGCATATCCTGAGAACTACAAACAGATCATTCTGTGTGGACACAACAGGAGATGCAGGAAGAAGGTAGTTGGAGAGGTCTGCTAAGCTAAGAAGTTTGAACACGAGGCATTGTGGATCTCTGAAGAGTTTTAAGCTGGCCATGTGCTAGCGTATTTGCATTTCAGAAAAACTGCTTTGCTGGGAAGGAAGAAGATGAATTAGAGGGAAACAAGACTAGAAGAGGAGATGTAATTAGGAGAATCTTCCAGTACCCTAGGCCAGAGATGACGAAGGCAGGGCACGCGGTAGTGAGGGTGAAGAGAGGTGACAGATAGGAGATATATTTAGGAAGCTGATTCAAGCAGACATGGTGATTAATGGCAAGTAGAGAAGAAGAGACAATGAGGAGTCAGGGTTTCGGGTTAGGCAATTGGGGCATGTCATTTTTGTTATAGGAAAAATGGAAGAAGTTGTAGTTAATGGGAATGATGAATTCTATTTCAGACATCTTAGGTTTGAGGAAAATGTGAGACATCTAAATGGTAATTTCCAGTAGGCAGTTGGATTAATGTATCTGGAGATGAGAGAGAGGTAGGGCTGGAATTAGACCTTTAAGAGTCAACTCCAGCTCCATATATTTGTTAATTTAGTCCATGGTAGAGGGTAAGACTTCCAAGGCCAATGTGTTGAGTTTGAAGAGAACTCAGAGTTGGAAGGGACCTCAGGAAACACCAAGTTTCAGACAGCATCCAACCACAAAATGGAAGAGGCTGCTACTTCAAAGGAAATGCTTCTGCATGCCTGCTGTGATATTTTACCCATATTGGCCTCTGCTGCCATCTTAACTCCTCGTAATCTAAGTCTAGAGGAACCTTTCCTAACTCTTCTTTACCAACATTTTAACAAGTGCTATCATGAAAAATTCTCTTCCAGGGAGTCTTAGCTTAGTTGGAACAAGTTATGAACAACTTTATCTCTCCTAAGACAAGAAAAATTCTTTAGAAAATCCCTTGGCACAAGAAAGAAAAAGTGCATCAAAAAATAAAAGCATGTCCATGCCTCCTCCCCAATATCACAACTTTTAAAATATTGCACCCTGTTTAATTTAATTAATTCATTAAGAGTCTACCTTTTGCAATTAACATATTGATCTGTCTTTATGTGGCACTGTAGAGTTAAGCAGATAGAAAGCCCTGATAACCGATAATTGGTTCAATTTAAGCCCTAGTATCACATGATTGATAATTTAGGGCTTGGAAGTGGTTAAAGTATCATAGAAAATTCCTTGGCCACACTCCTATTCAACATAGTACTAGAAGTCTTAGCCAGAGTAATCAGGCAAGAAGAAGAAATAACAAGCATACACATCAGAAATGAAGAAGCAAAATGATCTCTATTTGCAGATTGTATATTCTTAATATAGAAAATCCTAACACCGTTTGCTGAGGAGACATTCTTTTTCCCATTGGACATTCTTAGGCACTTTGTCAAAGATTAATTGACCATATAGTTGTGGGTTCATTTCTGGGTTTTCTATTCTGTTCCATTGATCTATGTGTCTGTTTTTGTGCCAGTACCATACTGTTTTGATCACTACAGCTTTGTAATATAACTTGAAGTCTGGAATTGGGATGCCTCTAGCTTTGATTTTCTTTTTCAAGGTTGCTTTGGTTATTTGGGGTTTTTTGTGGTTCCATACAAATTTTAGGATTGTTTGTTCTAGCTCTGTGAAAAATGCGGGTGGTATTTTGATAGGGAGTGCATTAAATGTATAGATCACTTTGGGTGATATAGACATCTTAACAATATTTTTTCTTCCAATCCATGAGTATGGAATATCTTTCCATTTCTTTGTGTCTTCTTCAATTTCTTTCATCAATGTTTTATATTTTCAGAGTACAGGTCCTTCACCTCTTTGATTTATCCCTAGGTATCTTATTGTTTTTGGTGCAGTTGTAAATGGGATTGATTCCTTATTTTCTCTTTCTGCTATTTCATTATTAGAGTAAAGAAATTCAAAAGATTTCTGTATGTTGATTTTGTATCCTGTGACTTTACTGAATTCGTTTATCAGTTCTAGCAGTTTTCTGGGTGGAATCTTTCAGGTTTTCTAAATATAGTATCACATCATCTGCAAATAGTGAGAGTTTCACTTCTTCCTTACCAATCTGGATGCCTTTTATTTCTTTCTGTTATCTGATTTCTGTGGCTAGGACTTCCAGTACTATGCTAAATAAAAGTGGTGAGAGTGGACATCCCTGTCTTGTTCCTGACCATAGAGGAAAAGCTCTCAGTTCTTCCTCATTTAGGATGATATTAACTGTGGGTTTTTCATTTATGGTCTTTATTATGTTGGGAAAACTGGATAGCAACATGCAAAAGAATGAAACTTGATTACTTACTTACACTAAGCACAAAAATAAATTCAAAATGGATTAAAGACCAAAAGTGAGACCTGAAACCATAAAAATCCTAGAAGAGAACACAGGCAGTAACTTCTTTGACATCAGCCATAGCAACTTCTTTCTAACCATGTCTCCTGAGGCAAGGGAAACAAAAGCAAATATAAACTATTGGGACTACATTAAAATAAAAAGCTTCTGCACAGCAAAGGAAACAATCAACAAAACTAAAAGACAACCTATGGAATGGGAGAAGATATTTGCAAATGACATATCCAATAAAGGGTTAGGATCCAAAATATATAAAAAACTTACAAAACTCAGCACCCAAAAAACTACTAATCCAATTAAAAAATGAGCAGAAGACATGAACAGACATTTTTCCAAAGCAGACATACAGATGGCCAACATGAGAAGACGCATGAAAATATATTCAATATCTTTGACACCTGAAAGATATTTAATATCACTGATCATCAGGGAAATGCAGATCAAAACTATAATGAGATATCACCTCACACCTGTCAGGATGGCTAAAATCAACAACACAAGAAACTACAGGTGTTGGGAGGAGGTGGAGAAAGGGAAGACCTCTTGCACTGTTGATGGGAATGCAAACTGGTGAAGCCACTCTGGAAAACAATATGGAGGTTCCTTAAAAAGTTAAAAATAGAACTGTCCTCTGACCCAGCAATTGTACTACTAGCTATTTACCCAAAGAATACAAAAATATTAATTCAAAGAGATACATGCCCCCTGATGTTTATAGCAGCATTATCTACGATGGCCAAATTCTGGAAGGAGCTCAAGTGTCCGTGGATAGAGGAATGCATAAAGATATATATATATATATAAAATGGAATATTACTCAACCATAAGAAAGAATGAAATCTGCCATTTGCAGTGACATGGATGGAGCTAGAGGACATTATGCTAAGTGAAATAAGTCAGTCAGAGAAAGACAAATACCATATGATTTCACTCATATGTGGAATTTAAGAAACAAACAAATGAGCAAAGGAGAAAAAGAGAGAGAGGAGGGGGGCAAACCAGGAAACAGACTCTTAACTATATAGAGAACAAACTGATGGTTACTAGAAGGGAAGTGGGTAGGGGGACGAGTTAAATAGGTGATGGGAATTAAGGAGTGCGCTTGTTGTGATGAGCACTGGGTGTTGTATGGAAGTGCTGAATCACTATATTGTACAGCCGAAACTAACGTTACACTGTATGTTAACTAACTGTAATTTAAATGAAAACTTAAAAAAAAATCCTTAAGATTCCACCAAAAAACTATTAGAACTAATAAATAAAATCAGTAACAGTGCAGGATACAAACCAGCATACAAAAATCAGTTGCATTTCTATACCTAACAACAAACTAACTATACAAGAAATAAAGAAAATAATCTCATTTACAATAGCATCAAAATAATAAAATTCATAGGAATTAATTTAATAAGGAGGTGAAAGTTCTGTGCTCTAAAAATTAAAAGACATTCATGAAATAGATTGAAGAAGACACAAAGTAATGGAAAGATATCCATGTTCAACAGATCAGAATATTGTTAAAATTTTCATACTACCCAAAGCCATCTATAGATTCTATGCAATCCCTATCAAAATTCCAATGGCATTTTTCACAGAAATAGTAAAAGCAACCCTAAAGGAATCACAAAAGACCCTGAATAGCCAAAGCAATCATGAGAAAGATGAACAAAGAGGTATCACACTTCCTGATCTCAAACTATACTACAAAGCTATAGTAATTAAAACAGTATATTGGCATAAAAACAGAGTAATAAAACAGAATCAAGAGCCCACACATATATCATCAAATAATACTTGACAAGGGAGCCAAGAATATTCAATGGGAAAAGGATAGTCTCTTCAATAAGTGACATACAGAAAATGAAAAATTCACCTGCAAGAGAAAGAAATGCATGCATGTGCACGTGCATGTGCATGCACGCGCGCACGCACACACACACACACACACACACAGAGGAATATTATTCAGCCATAAAAAAGAAGTAAGTCCTGCCATTTGCAGCAAAATAGATGGACCTTGAGGGCATTATGTTCAGAGAGATAAGTCAGACAGAGAAATACAAATGTTGTATGTTTTCACTTTAATGTAGAATATAAAAAAACTAAATTCATAGAAACCCAGAGTGAAATGGCAGTTTCCAGGAGCTGTGGGTGAGGGAAATGGAGCGATTTTGGTCAAAGAGTACAAACATCTCTCTGAGGTGACTAGATGTTTACTAATAATAACTAATAGCTGATTTTATAATAATTATATACTATAATATATAATTAGCTAAATAATAGCTATTATTTATTAATAATCAGGAATTAATATTCTAGTCTAACAGATTAGAATAAGATGAAACCAGAAAGGAAGATTAGCATCAGAGAAGAGAGTGATCAAAAGTCTAAATATGTTTCATGTTCCATTTGTCCCTTAACCCATCCACTAATTTATTTCATCTTGTTATTTGCTGTTTGACACCTATTTTTGATATTTTCTCTTCCCATCTGATCTTAGATCTCAGATTAACCCTCTGGGCCTGATCTAGTATTTTCTCACAGGATCCAAACATGGAA
Source organism: Eumetopias jubatus (assembly GCF_037043125.1). Classification (NCBI taxonomy): domain Eukaryota; kingdom Metazoa; phylum Chordata; class Mammalia; order Carnivora; family Otariidae; genus Eumetopias; species Eumetopias jubatus. Next base: position 165,584,031 of record NW_028274809.1, on the reverse strand, counting down.
TATCTGATTTATTGAAAGTTAGCTAACATCCCAATGAAGAAGCCCAGGTGACTCTCGTGTGCCACAGCCTTGTGCAAAGGCATCTGGATGCATATTGATCAACAGGGAAGCCATAGGACCTGGAAGCAATGGTGGAGGGATGCTGATGGGGTTAGGTAACACTGCCTCAGGTAATTATATCCCTTAGAGGCCAGACAACATGTCTCTGTAGCTCAGTTTCATTCTCAAAGCTTAGCACAGTGTCTGGAACTCGGTAGATGCTCAATAGAAGTTAAATGAATGAATGAATGAATGAATGAACGAACGAACAAATGAACTCGCACTGAGACCCTAGGGTAAGGAAGTAGGAATCTGGCTTCCCCAAAATTTTCATCCTGAATGGCCTTGAAAGTCCAGCAAGAGTGACTTTATTGCAAAACAGTTCAATGAAATAAAGTCCGTCCATCTTCACAGCGAAACACATGGGTGGCTTACCTGGCTTGGATGTGCGCCCACAGATGGGACTGCACAAGCACCAGGCAGGCCAAACCCACCTGGGCAGCAAGGACTTATGAGGGAGGGTGGCCCTTATCCTCCACAGTCTCCTTCCGCAAAGTGTGTAGACGACTACCGGTCCTGGCCACAGCCCACTGCCTCAGTGGTAACCTGGGGCTGCTCAGCTTTTCAGCTTTTGTTGATCACAATTTTCATGCTTCGAACTTTTTCATCTCTGCATTGGGAGGACAATCTCTGTTCCATTTCAAACATCTGCTCTCCATCATGAACTATTTTTTCAAGCACCAAATCCTGTTCACTTCGTCTAAACCAGTGACAGCCTAGAATGCATTTTCTATCTTAATCCATGACTTTTTAAAGTCCTAATTTAATTCCCATCGTTTTATATCTTGGAAATTCACTCTGAATATTCTTCCTATTTACTAGGGCTTCTCTCTCCCCCCTGCCCCGTTTGTCCTTGTTGTCATTTTGCTTGTCATTTATTGTTTTGTTCTCAAGTTACTTCTTGGTCTGGAATGTTTTTGATGTTAATAGATGCCAGGTACTGCAAGAAATTATGTTCTAAACTATCTGATTTTAGCCCATACCTCAACCCTGCATGGTAGATATTGTTATTCCCCTTCTACAAGGGAGAAAAACATGAGCAGAAAAATTTAGTGATTTGTTCAAGGACACAGAACCAGCGCAGTCAGGAATCAAACCCAGTCTCTTCTGAAAATACAGGCGGTTTCCTTTTTATTATCTGGCCTCACCGAAAATTAGAAATAGAAGGAAAAAAAATCAGCTCTCCATTGGAGATAACAGCTCAAATATCCAGATACATTTAGAGAAAGCAAGCAGAAGTATTCCTTTTGGTTTTATGGTTCATTCTCAAAGCAGGCGCTGAGGGCTCATAGGAGACAAAGAAAGGACTATTTGAAAGCTCTTCTCTATTCCTCACGAGCACTGAGCCAGGGCTGCTTCAAAACGGGAATCCTGTGCCAGAGTTTGCATCTTCAGTTCGCTCAGCGGTGACAGCTTTTATTTGAACACAGTTGCTTGGTGGGTTTTATGTTTCTTTTTTCCTAAGAGCTCTGTGTCTCTCCTCATTTGTAACGGTTGATTTTTTCTCACTTGCCGCTGAGACAGAACGAGCTGTTCAGGGAAATGGGAGCACTGTGACGGGGAGTGTGCAGGATCAGGGCTGAGGCAGGCGGGAGAGCAGCCCAGGCCGGGGCCCAGCCAGCCGCAGACAGGAACTGTGGCCCAGCTTCCCTGGAGCCCCCAGAAGCCAGGGACCCACAGTCAGACATTTGTCTGCATGTACCTTCCATTATGTTTTTGAAAGACCCTCATCAGTTGTATCTACCTAGGGAAAACCAAACATTTGCCCTGCTCCACCCTTTTCCCCACTTTTTTATGATTTTTTTTCTTTTATAGAGTCATGTAATCAATACTCCATGAACCATGATAACCAATACACATTTACTGTACTACATCTTCAGCTTTTAATTATTCACAACATTAATGATCTCTACCTAATGACCATTTAGAACTGAGACTAGGCTGCAAGTTTCTCCACTGTAATCATCGCTGACTGAAAACCTAAGTGTTGGTCACTCTTCCTAGCTGCTTGCTAGGAAATGGCATCGCTGAGGCCATTTTTTTTACAAAGGACACAAATTTGGCCCCTCAAAACAGGCAGATAAAAAACAGATGGATTTTTATCTATTCATTCAAAGTGGGGGGGGAGGGGCCAAGTGATTTGTATGTTTTGTGTATCTCTCTTGGAGGACAATAAACTGATTGAGAGGGGTTTTTAGGAAAAGAAAAGCAGACTCCCAACTAAATCAGCAACCATCCCTCTGGATGCCAGCTGACCTCGATGGAGATTTAGTGCTAGATTTAAAAGGCTTTGTTTACAGACAATTAAAAACCACATAAATTTAAATTGTCAAAGAAGAAATGGTTTCCAAAGCCTCTAACTGCTCAATAGCCCCTCCCCGGCGCTGTGCAGGAAAGACCCAGAGGCAAATACAAAGCCACTAACCCAAATGCCTGTGGAGTTTGCCAGGAAGCCAGATCCTGCTGCTTGCTACTGCTATTGAAAAACAAAATCTTACACAGCTTCAAATGTAGGTTCTTTGAGTGCTAATCAAACAGCGAGAAGGCAGGCCCCAGACGACCAAGGGAGGAAGCGCCTGCATAAAAGTAGTCCACAAAGTATGAAATTATTGCAATTAGGCCATCAGGCAATCAATGTGTTTGAACTTTTCGTGTGCACTCCGTTTCTCCCACCGAAGGAACGAGATTTAAAAGATAAAAAAGTGATACCAACACAAATTCAGCATGGGAATCCCGAAATACTCCAAATTTTTGTCTGCATATTTTCCTTCTTCCCATCGGCCATAGGGCAAATGGACACGAGCTTCAGGAAAGAGCAGCTCCATAGGAAAGAAAAAAAACATTCTTGCATGTTTGCATCAATATTTGGTGCTGATGTTGATGAATAAGTAATGATGTGTAGGTGTTGATAACATTTATACACATCTCTGATTGGTTCTGACACAGGTGCTCCATGGAGGATGAGGTTTACAAGCCGAAAACGGTCAGGAGAAAGCCATGGTTTCGGGCTGTCCCTCACAGATGCGGGGTTTTGCACCTGTGTTTGAAGTTGCTCTTTCATTTCGTGTCTCTACAGAAAAGCCAGGCATGATGTTCAAACTGGGAGCACCTGTGTTTGGGGCCAACTTGGACTATTTTGTGGCCTGAATGTAGTCTCTTAGATTCATTACTTAAACTTAACAAGAAAACTTTTTTTCCCTTGGAGTTTTGAAATTTGGGATTAAAATTATCAATACGCATATTAATCTCACTACAGACCCAAGCATCTGCAAATCGTGGTACAGTTTGCTTCTGTTATTCAAGAATTTGGGTGATTAAAAACAAATGCTATTAAAAACTGGATGAGGGCTGAAACCCCACTCACTGATCGAAATCTTTGTTTCAGTCAGAAGGTAATTTTCTTATGTTAGCAATGTGACATTTAGGCACCAGGGTCAAACTACTAATTTAATACAATCCTCTTATTCTACTCTAAGTCAAAGGCAGAAATTGAACAGCATCTCCAGCTAAATTAAAATTTGGAAGATTTTTTTTTCTCTAATAAACTGACAACAATATTGATAGATTCTTCACTCTCTGCTTAATTGGGTTAAGAACATTAAAAATTCTCCAGTTAAAAATAATAAGTCTTTTGCAACCGTAACTAATCTTTCATTCCCTAAGGTTTGGCCAGTGACAACTGGAGGCAAATCAAGAAGAATTTATCACTCAGAATCATGGCCACAAGTCTCATTAAAAAAAATTGCAAGGAGAACAATTAAATGGCCCGTTCAAATGCTTTGGACTTGGCATTGGTAAATCTAAAGGCTAATAATATGCATTGTGTAAATCTACTGGTTGCTTTAATTTTTAGTCATATTTGTAATATATAAATTGTATTTTTTAATGAACTGCTTTGCTTTTTGTTGAAGAACAAATGCAAGGGAAAACGGTTACATGTAACTGTCTTCAAAGAAATAAAATACAACTGTCTGACCAAAATCCTATTGATAAATTATGCTGGTAACAGCATTCTGAAGAGAGATTTATTATTTAGAGTTTAGACTGAAGAGCAGAGCTGTCTATTAAATCATAATGTGATAAATAAATATTGTAGAATCAGTATAATAAAGAAGGTAGGCACAAATAAAATTGGTATGTTAGTAACAATTTTGACAAATAATAACTAACTTCAAAAAAATTTTCAGAATTAACACCGGTTTAATTTTTTACCAATTAGCTCAGCCTTTGATTTGAATTCTCCACCCTCTGGCGTCAAGGAGATGCCTTTTCTTTTCTTTAAACAAAGGATTATTCTTCCTCAAAAGGGGTTTGTCTAGTTCTTTTATTGTTTTATGTCACACAAGGGAAAAATGCTTTTGAGGCATCACTACTGAATTTAGCAGGGACGAGAGTTTACTGCTATATAATCATTAGTCAATGCAGTAGCTGAAACCTTAAACAAAAGAAAACAAACTACAAACAGGCAAGCATCCCCTAAAGGCACATCAGAACACCAGAGAGGGGCGGCATGGGTTTCAAACAAGGTTGCCCAAGCATGTGCTAAATATTGCTGCTCTTGACTTTAAACTGCACACCAAGGAATACAGTTTCACCTTCTATTCTGAAACAATACTGAGAAGCAGGGGGAGAAGAATATAAAGGGTTTAGCAAATGCACTTTACTCCGACTCTGTGGCAACTTGGTAAAAATTATATTTCACACCTAATAAACATTTCTCAGTATAAAGGGTCCTATCATAAAGCTATTAGAAAGAGATGCCGAAATGGCCAGCATCTTTCTATCTTGAGCCAGGCTTTGTTACTTCATACCAACTACCACCAGACACAGTTACAGGTCTCTGATGGAGCTACAGGCTGCTAGAAACCTTGGCAGAACATTTCAGCAAGGCTTCTTGCTTTCAGACAGACCGATAATTTTCATATCAGGTTCTTAATGATCAGGCTAAGTATTCACACTTGTCTAGTAGAAGTTTCTGAAGCAGGCTGCTGAGGAAACACTGATTTGTGAAAACAAACACGGGCAAAAAAGTATGAGCAAGAAAGAGGAGCACAAAGGAAGTAGTAATGCCATTTTTAAAGGCAGGCAAAATGCATATGGAATGCATTTCACGGATAGGAACCCATGTGTTGGGGGATAACAGTGCGCATTACAACAAAAATACGTTTTGTAACAAATTTTCTCATCTAAAATATTTCTTTGAATTATTGATTCTGCTCTCTGATGTGTGTGTGTGTGTGTTTTGTTTTTAATTACTACAGTCATTTTCATCGTCTTGTTGTTATTCAAACTTGCTGATTAAAATAGAGCTGAAGTTAATGTCATAAAATAAAAGTGAGGCTGTATTGGTTTCTATTCAGCTCTTAAGAAGGCTCTGTCAGGGCAGGGTATATTAACCCACAGCAATGTGTGTTTGCCACACATCCCCAAGTCTTATACACATTTCCTCCCTCTGCCCCCCCACCAAAAGTCTTACTTATCAAGAAGAGTTTTTAAGTGACTACAGGTCAATCAGGTATCTTGTCGTTAATATAACAACATGTAAAATTCTAAGCACATTGATGTGCCTAGTTTGGGGTGTTATGGGATAAGAACAAGAACAAGGAGTTGAATACCATTTAATTAGACTCTCAAAATACCCCCTCTAAAATTCTTGACACGATAAAATATCACTGAAGATAACACTGATTATTGGGAAAACTTAGAGATTTGGTTTCCACAGTACCGTATCTTGCCTGGACTAGAGATTTTCTTCTTATTTTAACTTATATAAAAATACATTGTATATCCTGGCACATCCCAAAAGGCTTATTTATCCTTCTAGCCATGTCATGCTTCCTTACATTGGGCTGGAAATATCGCCTGAAGTTGTCTGACTGGGAGCTGGATTGAACAAAAGGAGAAGTAGAAAGATAGGTTTAAGTTCCTTACTTAGTTTATACTTTTGTTTCCCAAAATTAATTAGTGAATTAATTCCACAAGCTTATTAAAGTACTGCCCATTTCAGGTTTTATCAAGACTCATGTACCTTCCATTACACAGATAGATATTCCTTGAGAGGAGGGGTTAGATTGTCATCCTGTCTCTAAAACCAAGCCTCTTTTTACCCTGCCCTCCACCCCTTGCCAAGCTCAATGAAGGTTTACTAAATGACTGAATAAATCAATCAATGAATTAACAAATGTCCTGCACAAGAAATAATGGAAATCAAGAAACATAGGCAAAATAATTAAAACTTGAGAAGACTCAGTTAGATTGGAGGAAAAGGGTTAAAAAGTCCGTAGCCCATATTTTCCTGAAATAAATCAGTAAGTGACAGAGATGTTCACATTTTGGAAAGGGTTCTGATATCAAATTATCCAGTAAAGTTCTATCTATTTTGAGTTGAATCTGACAGTATTAAACAAGTGTAGATATTAGCTAAAAATAGTGATGATCATAGCAAACTAGAAAATGAAAATAATTATCAGAATCATTGCCTGCCAAATTCGTTTTGTTTTCCTTAGGGGTATAGGTGCTGACAGTGTCTGGATACACATAAAAGGTTGGTTGAGAACTGAGCAAACACCAGCTACTTACTTACCTACACCAGATAGATATTTCAATTACATTCTTAGCCCAAATCACCCTTTCAACCTACCTCAAGGATTGTGCATAAGTGATTTGGTTTGCCAAAACTCTATTTTAAATACATCCACATATTTACATCATAATAATAAAATATGCTTTTGTCTCTATACAATAGTTTCCATCTATTTGATTCTATCCAGGCAAAAGTTACCCTTCATCACCAAATTCAAATAGAACTTTTCCAGATAAAATTAGGAACCAACTTTTTGGTCACAAGTAATTTTCTTGTATATGCCAAATGTCTTAGTTTTCAAAGCATCCTTAAAAGACCATGAAAGTATTATTACAATGCTTGCAAATCTGGTTCTTTTTTTTTTTTTATAAGCTAATGATGTGGGATGAGAGATATTTCATCTTTTATACAGTTATTTGACAGTGATGAATTTAATTCATTCTATCACATTGAATGATACATTTATATTCAGTATGTAGTTTAAAATTTCATAAATGATTAAAGTCCCTGTCGTTTTAATTATAATATGCAGAGAGCAGCCAGAACTTATTTGCAAAGAATAATGTACAAGTCAATAAATTTGGTGAGTACTCCTGACAACATATAAATAATGACTTTAGAAGTATAACTACCTGTAGTTGAAAACTAAATAACAAAGGTTAGTATTTGGGTTTTTATAAACTAGCTGATCTAGCTTTCTACAGAAGCTCTTTGGGGTTATAATTTGCTTTATTAAATTGAAAAACACAATAATGCAATGACATTATATTAATAGTGAACCAATTTCAACTAGAGTCCAGCTGGAAATAAATCAACCCTGGTCATGTTCCTGCCCCTGGACCTTGGTCACTAGAACGGGCTTTCAGTACTCAGAGCTTCCCTAGTATCTTTCAAACCAGAAATTGTCACCAAGAGAGTCTGACCCTCCTACCCCACTGGATGGCTCAACACTCAGGACCACGTTGTCCCTCTCACGACTACCCACCCCAGAAACTCTACACTGCCACTGACAGTTGGACTCATTTCCATAAATAAAAGAGCTTACTTCCATCCATTCATTTATTCGTTTAGCAAATATTTACTTGCCAGGCACTGCTCTGCCCTCTGAAGTTACAGGAATGAACAAGACAGGCAAGGTCTGGCCAGAACCAGATCAGCCTGTATTGGATAAAGAGTGAAAGAAACCCTATGATCAGAATTTTATGGGTGCTATGGGGTTATGTAGAATTATAAGGTATAACCCAATCCCTTTTGAACCTTACATTTCATTCACTTCGGTGCATTCCTCTCTACCTCACAATTCCATTTCAGTACGAGAAATCAAAGCCGTACTGACAAAGGAGACAGCCCTTCTTGCTTGAATCCTTCTTTAGGTTCAGGAAAAAAAAGAGATAATCCAATTACTTTCTGCCACTTAGTGATTCAAATGGGCATAAGGCAATCCCTCCTCAGAGGGGTATTGGAGACCATCCCCCATAAAAGATCCATTGGAAAAGCAGGCATTTGTGTGGCCCCCACAAACTAAGCACACTGAAGGTAAGGTTGCTCTTGGCCAACAGGTCTAGTAGCTCAACCTTCTTGCTAACATCATGAGCATATGGTATCATCTGAATAGACCAGAAGTGAGGTTTAAATTTGTGCCTCACATAAAGCATGTCATGAACAAGCATAGCCATCATTTAAGGTCTCTGCTAAGAGCAGAAGACAGAAAAGAAGCTGAAATGCTAATATCATGTCAACTTCATTTAGTTTCAAGCACTGGTGGCTGAATACTATGATTCCATACCAGGAAACATTTTTCAAGATCATGGCTGCTCAATTTATGGGAAGTTTTGTCTGCACTGTTAACTGTGGGGCTCTATCTTTAGTTTTATCACAACTGGTCCTTTATATGTTTGTGTTTTTCAGAAGTAAAGAAAGAAGGAAGGAAGGGGGAAAGGAATAGAAAGAAAGGAGACATGGAAGGAAGGAAGGAAGGAAGGAAGGAAGGAAGGAAGGAAGGAAGGAAGGAAGGAAGGAAGGGAAGGAAGGGAGGGGGAAAGGAATGAAAGGAAGGAAGGAGACATGGAAGGAGGGAAGGAAGGAAGGAAGGAAGAAGGGAAGGAAAGAAGGAAGGAAGGAAGGGAGGGAGGGAGGAAGGAAGGAAGGAAGGAAGAAAGGAAGGAAGGAAGGAAGGAAAGAAGGAAGGAAGGAGGAAGGAAATCAATCACTTACAAATATGGATTCCAAGCCTCCAACATGTGAAGTTTACACACACGGAGGAATTGTTAACATCTCAGAGGACACAGGAAGATAAAAAGAGAGAAAAGTCTTCTCTGTGATGCTCTAAGGAAATTTATACCCATTTTGATCCAGCTCACTTTTCTTCACCTCTTCTCCTATCCCATCATTCCTCACTCCAACCCTTCCGTTCCCAGCATGCCCACTGAAATACAGGAGAGATCACTGTGCCTGTTTCAGAACTGAAATACAAAAATTAAACTCTTAGCCTACCACCACAATGGATGAGGTAACCATCCTCCCCACACAAGGTATCTGGTAGAAACAATGACAGACCTTTAACCAGAGTGCTGCTGCAGGGTGACAGCCTCACGAACTGCCACCTAGAATCTCTCCGGGTTAATCAGCCACCTGTCTTGAAAGTAGCAGTCATATTGGTCTTTGAGGCCTAGCCCAATCCTTAAACTCTTGATGAAGTTCTTACTGTGCCAAAGGAACTTACTAACAAAGCCACTGAGTCAATTTAACCTAGGGAAACTGGACCCAGTAGACTAGGCTATCAGAGTTTTGTGTTGAGATAATTACTGCACTAAAGAGAGCATATGGGCTGTCAGGGCTGGCACATGGCCTGCACCAGCTGTTACCTGGGCGCTTCGGAAAACCGACTGAACAGCATTTTGGACACAGCACAGCTCTGTGTAAGTTTTCCAAGGCTTCTACTGGGAGTTCTTCATAATAAATTTATTTCCTGTATAAGGGAGGATTGCACCCAGTAATGTAACTGGAACAAGCATGTTAAATTTTTCTGGCAGAGTTTCATTGGCTAAAAGGGAAAAACAATCTGGGGCATAAATAGGCACAAAGCCTGCAAAACCAGGAGTAAGCAAACCATTAACTAGCACAGGTTTCCCTGTCTTAAAAAATGGAAAAGGTAGACTTAACACATGGAGAATGTCCTTGGAAACAGTTGATAGAGAAGATAAATGCATTTAAACATCTATCCCGGGGTCTAGCACACTATAAATGATAGTTGTTACTTTTATTACTATATTATTAATCCCACCTAGTAGACACACTCAGGATTCCCAAACAGCCACAAAGTAGACCATGCTTCCAGAAGGATTTCACCTCAGGAAAACATTTTTCCAAGAGTGGATATCAAAGTGTCAACCAATTAAGGCCTTTTTAACAACTTTCATTTGTATATAACACATTTTCTTCCAAACAACCCTGAAACTTGACAGCCATAGTCTCCGTAACTGACACTATTGAAATCCGGCTGCCCCTGAAAATACCAGACAGCCATGAGCCACGTGTAATAAAAAATCCGAAGATAAACCAAAGAAAAGCGAGGAGTAAAAGAAATTTTCTCATACTAGATTGGTCATGCAAAAAGACTAATTTCAGTACATGTAACCAAAAAATAGGACATTAATCATTGAGCTCTAATTGCAGTAATAATGTTATCACATTGTAACTTCAATGAAACTTTCTTATTCAAAAATGATTTTTTTTCTTCCTTCAAGAATGTCAGGAAGACCAACTGTGGGCAAGAACAGACTCTCATAACAGAAGAGTCACTATAATATTAATCCAACATGAGTACCCGAACAGAAAGTAAGACTGGATTTTTATTTTTAAATTCAACGTTGTAATCTCTTTGAACACAGATATGCAGTGAACATGACAGTCACTGCTTTTCTCCACCTGTTTGAGAAGGAAAGTTAGCTTCACTTCAAGGAAATACTTTAAAGCCAAGTTTACTTACAAAACAGGTCTTGTTCAAGGTTTTCTTTGGAATCAGATGCTACACTTAGTCTCGATTACGTGAATTTACTTCGAGAAAATACACAGCAATTCAAGATAAGCTCTGGAGGCAAGAAGTCCAGTCCTCCTATGTCACATTTCCAGAAAGACAGCAGGTTTGGGTTCCCAGACAAAGAAAGGCATGTTTCAGTGGAATGGGTACGTGTCCAACTTGGAAAAATTCGTTCATTAGATTTAAATTTTTAAAATGTATGCCTTAAAAACATTCAGGACATTTAGAAAATCTACCGCCTTGCATCACAGTAAGTGCATCACCGCATTATATTTTGCAAGCTTTAGCAAATAAAAAAATCCCCCAGAAGAATCTTAATTCTTATCTATGGAAAACATTAAACTGCTAAGCGCTAAGAACTGGAATTAGTCCTTAAATCTCTAATGAGAATAATAAAACATGAGTGCAGTTTGTGCTGTAACTTGATAAGGCCTGAATTTACTTGCTGTTAGGAAAAGTCACTGATCCAGCAGTATGGCTTTTTACTCCCTGCGGTATAGGAAACAGTATCTGTCCTCCAGGAGCCTCCTCTGCGGTAAGCACTTCTTATCAGAGCTATCAGAGGACCGAGATAGCAGGGTAATATCTAGTAACAGCAGCTTTATGAGATGATCCATTACTGATTTCAATCAATCTCAAGCAGGTAGTTCTTAACCCATTCAGAGCAGACCTGACCCCCTCTGCAACGACCCTCAAACTCTCTCCCTCCGGAGACTGCCTGTCTTCAAACTCCCTGGGAAGACGCTGACTTGCCAAACACCACTTTTTGCCCTGGAAACTAAACAGCTCTAAACCTTGCTGCTCAGAAAGATCATAGAATTGAGCCTCCTGACCAAAAATTGAAATCCAATTTTAGGTGCAATGATCAATTCTGTGTTCGCTTGGTAGATATACATAGCAGGAGCTTAATGAGCCTATTAGCAATTTGCTAAGACCCAACAACTTGCTGTAAGCAATGGGAAGATAAAACAACTCCCCTTCTACACTTGGGGAATTTTGTGAAAGACATATTTGCTGGGAAGCGAGTCCCACTGTTTATGGGCACAGATCAGCATAAATGTGAATGGAAGACTGTTTAAGAGCAAATTAAGCCCTGCATTTCAGGAATTAAGTTAGCAGGGACGTCCGATGGACACACGATATTAGATTTTCATATGTTCTAAATGAAAAGTGCTCTTGAATAGCCTAACACTGGGAAAAATAAATGCTAAGGATAGATTTCAGGCTTCCTTGTACACCCGAATGAGCATATATTTATAAAGACACACACATAGATGTGAAATAATAGATTTTGGTGTGTGAGGGGGCCTTAAATATTGTCAATTTACCCCACTAATTTTAAAGAGAGAAAAATGGAGGCTTTGGGAGATTCAATGACTTACCAAAGTCACAACTAGATATTGACAGAACTGAAATCTCCTAACACCTGCTAATGCTTTTTCTAGTATACCTTGCTGCCATCTTTGTGAAGATATATAACTCCACATACATATGAGATTTTAGCACTTTCTGGATGTCAGAGCTAATTCCAGTTATGAACAAAACAGTAGTCATGTATTAAATATTTAAGATCAGTTATGTTGACTTTTGGTTGATGTTTTATTCCCATATCAATTAGATTTGAATACATTCACCTTTACATTCAGTATCAGGAGTGTAAAATGTCAAAGTCAGATACATACAGAAAAACAAAATCTGGTACTATGCAGCTAAGCTCAGTTCTGGATATCATCTCTGCTTTCTCCCCTGCAGAATGTTGCCTTCAGAAAGTCAGATAAATATTTGAACTTCTCCCCTGTTATTCAATTGTTAGTTTTCAAGCTCTCTGAACTTGGTGAAGTTAGTAATAACACACGGAATTGGCATTTCATTTTATTGCAAGAGAAATTAAGGAAAACATGTAAACCACAATGCTTCTGACAGTTACTTTATAAAACAGAAGCATGCTTTTCTATTTGTCTCAGATTAGTGTTTAGACATTTTTCACTAGGACAACTTTTTTAAAGTTTATGAAAGGTTGCCTTAATTAACTGCATCTGGCCTGCTATGGCGCTGGTTTGTTGTTGTTGTTTTTGGTATTTTATTGTTTTAAAATGTGTACTACTTAGATTCCAGCAAGTTAAAAAGCAAAATGCCCTTTATCAACTTTGCTGCTTGAGAGGCACTTCCTTCTCTTCTGCTATTTGTGTCTATTTCAGCTTCCAAACTCGTTCACCTGCTCGTGTCCAATTGCTGTAGTACAGACCAGCACCTAGAGCACCACAGTAATAGGCTTCCCCTTGAGAGAGCCGCATGGGACTTCTCCGCCAGCCTTTCATGTAGAAGCGGCATGCGGGATATTTTATGATTCATTTTTCCCTTTTTGATAAGATATGAAAGAAATATCAAAAGAAATTCAGAGATATTTCTATTTTCGCAGAATGAGATGAAGTGTGAGGAGCTTCTACTTAAGAAACATGCTATTTTTCCCTGGCACTCTGGGTTCATAAAGTGAGAAAATTATCTTTACTGCTATTTTTGTTTGATGTCTGAAAACAAGATTTCGTGTCTTTTTTGCATTTTTACCCTTTCCAATTAAATCACCTATCTCAATGAATGTACTTCACATAAGAACTAAGCAGAACCATGCCTTGCTTAGCAACTGTAATTTCAGTAAGTATCAATAATCATTTGCTCATCAAATTAATAAAACTCAAAAAAGCAACACAAAACATACAAGGACCAGTTTTTAATGTGCCCCCAGCTCAAAATAGATAACATTCACAAATCATAGAATACTCCAGCAATATACTTTTAATACCTTGGATACTTAGTTGATATGAAACAAAAATTTTTATGTAACATACATAATTACTTAAATATCGTAGCCAGAGGCTGCAGGTTTATGGGAACAGGCAAGTAGCCTTCTCCCTTTGTGTTATTTAATCACAGTTTCTAACAAATCTTCAAATGTCAAGGTTGTTCTTAAGATTTGAGGGATGGGCATTTTTATATTTTGTGTGCTATAATCAAATCACTTTGTCGCTTATCACTTCAACATGCTTTGGCTTTTCAATGATTTTATGCATTCAGATTCCTGGATGTTTTAGCCATCTTATCAAACCATCACTTTAAAGAAAACCAGGATCAATGGATTTAGTATCACATATACCGTATTTATTCAGTGGCCTAAAGCTATAGTTCTCCCTGTCTCATCTTTGCAATACTTCCTTCTCTTATACAGGAATAGGAGCCCTCTATTAATATATTGAAACCAAAATAACATGCAAATGTGTGATCTTTGTAATCAGTCTGTATGTGCCTCTAGAATGCGAGCTGGCAGCACTTTACCTTTACCAATGACCTTGTTTATAAATGACCTAGTAGCACATTTCAGAAAAGTTTGCTGCCAAATCACCCTTGGTCAATTTTCCAAAAAATAAAAGAAAAAAAAAAGAACAATCAGGTGCCATTAGGACAATTTCAAGACATTTTATATCAGATACCAATCCAATATTCCTCTGCACTGGAAAGTACAACCCCCAGAAATTCAGAAGGCCTTTCAAAAGGGAACACTTGGAAATTTTTACGTAAATCTAAGTCTAGTATTATATTTCAGTTGTCCTCAACTCCGTTAGAACAGCAAGAATGAGAGGGTAGGACTTCCAGAGCAATTAGGCTATCTGTACACCAAATACAGATTTTAAATGGATTTTCCTTTTTGCTTATTGTTTATACTCCTCTTGGAAATTTGATTTAAATAAAAAATGTATTTCCCTGTTAGTTTTGAATCAATTCTCCCACCTTAAATAAGTATTATTCGTAGTAGGTTCATACAGAAAGGAAGATAAGTAATAATACAGTGCAGGCTCCAAGTAAAATCTAGCCCAGTACAGACAGCGTAATAATGATGTCATTAAGACTCCTAGCTGAATGGGATTCAGACAGAACTGTTGTATAGCTGCAGACATAAATCTGAAAGAACTTTTTGCTACATTCTCAGACTTACCTTGAGAGATATTTAGGAGCTCCAGCAAAATGAGTTGAGAGAAATGCACTCAAAAGAAGAAGGTGTGCAGACTGCAGACAGAGATGTAGGCCCTATAGGTGCATCCTTCTGAGATACAGGAGGAAACAGTTTGTTAAATGGATACAGACAGAGAAACAATCTGAAGAAGAAGAAAACAGAAAACAAATAAACCTTAATTCTAGCACAAATAAATGAGAGAAAGGCAATTGTAGGGCTGCTCAAAGCCTTTTTGCCTAGCTGAATGAAAGCAATCCCTAAGACTGAATGGGTAATGAGATCCTGGCTCCTGAGATTTTAGCTTTCTTAATCATGTTCATAATTAATTCAAGAACATTGATAATTTCATTACATTCTTTTTGTCTTATCAATAAATGATGTGCCTGCACTTTTGGTCCTGTGTACAGGGAGAGAAGAGATGCTTTGGGTAATATTGCACTAGGAATAGTGGATATATATGATCCAAAAAGGTGAAGTGGTAATTATTATCCTTGACCAGCCTTCTATTATCAGAACACGATGACAAGCAGCTACAAATAATTAATAAGCTTTTTATGCAGAAATGCAAAGCCTTTGAAGAAAAATATGCTGCAAGTAGAATTCCTTTCCAAAGATTATGTACATAGCATAACACGCTTCTACAGAGAAACAGTCTGAAATGTAATTCGCTAAAATGCCTGCATCACAAGTACAATAAGAAAATCAATAACTTGTTTTTAAATAGCATTTAAAAAAACTTTTCTTCGTCTTAATGTTTTATTAAAAAAAAATTCTGTGTCCTTCCAACTGTCTTCCTAAAGTCTTTTCCAGGATCGACCTACAAAGATGTTAAACTGAACTACCCACTCAGTAAAACCTCCTTTTTTAAACCAAGACTGAAAGCTCTGTCATTATCTGTCAGTCATCATCAAAAGGGCCCTTTTCCTTTACAGTTTTCTATTCACCCCCATATAAATTTTCACAAAGCCATCACTCATTAGTTTCACAATCCATGTTCAAGGGTTTGGAGGGAATGTTTAATGCCACTTAAATAGCATGAAACAGGAAGGCAGCCTCGTCTCCCAAACCATTTATATAATTAACATCAAATTAAAAACTGGTCAGTTAGGAAGAGCTGCAAATATGAAAATTCTCCTAACTGGTAACAAGAATAACATTTCAGTTTTCAATACAAAGTAGGTTGCAAATAATTCACCCTCAAGTGCACACAAGCGATAAATGGACTAACGTTTTTTTAAGTGGACCAGTATGGTGGAATAAAATTTCAGCAGTGGAAACCATTCCACAAAAATGTCTCCGAACTAATTGTGCTATTAAAGATGAAAACAATTCATATGATGCTAAAAAGTATGCACGCTGGCACTTCGATCTGATTACTAAACAAAACAGTCTTTGAGAAGACACTGCAGAATCACTTAGTAAAGCAAGCTGTTGCCCGTGACATTGATATATGGGACAGAGATGATGTATATACTGGGTGGCTTTATCAGTAAATCACTGACTCTATTTACTTCCCCAAGGAAAAAGACCTGTCCCTGAAAGAGTGCTCTTTGTTAGAACCACCAGTAGGGGATTAATATTGGCAAAACATTCAATTTGGATATAGTCCTCCAGAAGATTCATAAAACAATAATTTAATAAGTTAATGGACAAAGATTTAGCACATTGGCAGTATACAATTGCCTAGAGAACATTAAGTTTCTTTATTAATTTCATCAAATTATTTCTCTGTGAACTCAATTATATAGGGTCTGGCCACCAGCAACCTTTTCTCAACTAAAGACAACAAATTTTAGGAATTTTAAGTCCCTAAAAATAACTTTTCAAAAACATACAAAATAGGAACACCATATAGACCAACTGCTACTTAAAAGACAAGTTAAATTTAAGCTTCGATGGCAATTTCCACGTGTTCCACAGATTTAATAAACATTTCAGGTCTGCATTTAAAGTTTCAGATAGGAAGGAAATGTTGCAAATCAAATGTACCAAGTAAATGCCGATCCAACTGAATTTTAGGGACAGAAGCTGGGACTATAAGTGCTTTCTGTACAGTTTCAAAAGAGCAGTAAAATTAGAAAGACAAATACGTATGATGGTGGGTGGCATGCATTAAAGTGTTTTAAATCCTATCACTTTTGCATATTACTGCCCACCTAAAGAGAAACGCACGTGGAGTTCTCGACATATCTGTCAGATTCTCCCCTGACAACCAATCAACCACCAGGCTGTAACGCTTTGACCTCCCAAATGTCTCCACAGCGTGTCCATTTCCCCGTCCCAAAGTCAGTACCTCATGCAAGCTATCAGATCCTGTTGCCTGAGTTTGGTTATTTTTAAATGTCCTTCTTGCGGCTCCTGGGTTCACTCTCTCCTTTCTGCTTTCACACCACGGCCCATCATCTTTTCAAAATGGAAATCTTATCATGTCATTGCTCTGCTTAAACCATTTTCCTCCTGGAAGACTGTTTGCAGACCTTCCCGCCCCGCCCCCCCCCCCCCCCCGGCTCCTCTTTACCTCTCTTAGCCTCACCTTTTAACTACACTTTACCTCCAATCACATGAATTATTTCCTGTTCATTGGATTGCTCTTTTCTTTCAGCCTTTGCCATATCGAGCAATCGGTGGCCAATTATTTTCTAATTAGATTTTATAAGACACCTGAAGTTTTTTTCAGTTGTTCTTTGCAATTTCTCAAAGTTCCTGTTAAAGTCAAGACTTGGTCACTGGAATTGATGGTTCTCCTTTGGTTGATTCTTGCTGCCGTCTATCAGTAGGACTTGGTCACTGGAACTGGTGGTTCTCCTTCGGCTGATTCTTGCTGCCGTCTATCAGTGGGACTTGGTCACTGGAACTGGTGGTTCTCCTTCGGCTGATTCTTGCTGCCGTCTATCAGTGTGCTTCGGGGCTGTGCTACCTCTGGCAGCCACACCAGCCACTCCCCTGAACATTGTCTGTCCCCTCTGCTGGTTGCTTCCCCACAGAACTTGAGTGTCAAGGATGAGCCGAAAGTTTCATCTATGCTTATATTTCGTCAAATATAGTCTATTCTTGAGAAAGCAGGGCATTGTTCTTTACATCCCATTACAGTGACATTCTTCCTTTTTGCTACAATTATTCTCTCAGTCTCCGATACATTTTCACTTCATCTGCTGTACATCTGTGCAGGAGTCTGCATGGGAAGGTAAAAGTTGCTAGAATTGAGCAAAGCAGATAGAATGGCTCGAAGATAGATCATACAAATACATCAAAATTTTCGTACATTTTGAGCACATTTTTAAAATTGTCTCTCTTGCTTCCTGAAAACTAATTTTTAAAAAATGTTTAATGTAGGGGAAAATGTGTATTCCTTACTTCTTATATACTAGATACTTTGTGTCACTTCAGTAGTGGGGCAGTTAGGAGGGACTCAATCTAAAGAAACCAAAGGATGTATGGAACATAATGGGTGCTCAATATATCATTGTCAAAATAATAAGTAAAAGTAAATTGAGCCTATAAAACTCAACATCTGGGACATTACCCTACATTTCCACCTGACTGCTTTGTAAGAAAAATTCAAATTTGGTCAATTCGTTGTTGACTAAGGTATAGAAATGTGATATATTTTTGCAAAGAATTTCATCAATACTTCATTTCTTAGAAGTTTCAACACTTAGAGTGTTCTTGAAATTCCCTGATCAATCAGAACCTGCTTCCTGATGATACCAAATAAATGTAGTCTAACTGCAAAATCAACAGTGTCTCACCGGAATAAAAAGAGAAAGGGGAGAGAGCAAAGGCATGGCCATTTATTTATAAGGAATTAAGAAAGTGCACTTGATAAACAGAGGGGTAAAGTTCTAATGGTCCCAGGTGAGAAATAGCCAGGGGGCACTAGAGGGCTGGAGCCCACATGCTCTACATGGGTTGAGCTGCTTAGCAACTTGACAAAAACACGTTAGGAAATTTCATGCTACTGTCTCAATCTATTACTTGATATTGGAAATGATTTCAAAGTTTAAATTTTATTTTAGCAGGACAACAGAGCATAACACTTAGGGAATAATTTAGAAGAATATGATATTTATGTTACCAATTAGACATAAGAAGAAAAGTATATATATTTTACCGTCTTCTTGTTTCCTTTTTCATTTCAGAAAGTCACTTTCTCCTGTTTTACATCTGAGTTTAGGAGTCCTCTCCTTTGTCTAGTTGGAGATTGAGGCCCAGAGAAGAGTTAAAACAAAGTCCTCCAAATACAAACGACAGAAAGAAGAGATGGTTTTCCCACAATAATTTTCCTTACATAAGAGATGATGACCGAACTTCCAAGTTTAGAATCTTTTGGAATTTGGAAAGATCAGTGAACTACCTAGAACCCACACAGGTGAGATAATATTTTACTGGAATGAATTTTTTTTGGAAGCATATTGAAATGTTTTACTTTAATCTTTTTCTCTTTCTTTGATGGACATCTTTAGAAGCTGTTTCTTAGATGATTCTAAATGCTCCCTTAATCTGAAATGGTATATATTAAATATTTAGCTTTTCTTGATGATGTGAGCCAGATTTGTGATAGCTCATCACTACTACTACTCCGTAAAACCATGGCCTCTGAGATATGTTCTTCGCACAGCTCCGTGTTGTACCTAAACCAAGGCTGACAGAGGCTGAGTTGCTCTGGGTCACAATGCTTGTAAATGATGAAAGTAGCATTTTCCCTCTCCACTGTGTATGGCCTCTGAGGCAACGTAGGCAATCTAAATGACAAAAATCAACTGAAATAACCAATTATGAATTACCTCACTTTGTCTTTGACCTACTGTCCTTGTGGTCTTCCCTCTCCATAGAGTTGTCATTTGGAAACCAGAAATTTCAGGATCCCAGTAGCCATGGATTTCTCTCCCAAAAACCTTCCCAGAGGTCCCAGAATTCCAGGAGCATGAATGAAAAGATGCAATCTACATTGTTTGGAGTGGAGAGAAGGGGCATGTTGTTGGAATCCTCCCCTGGGAGAGAGTAAGAAGGTCTAAAATACTGGAGGGTCACAGGGGGGCTGAGGCTTTATTAGGACAGAGGAGAGCATCGCTCCAGGACAACCAGGATGGCGTCCACTAAGGTGGGCATAAGGGAGGCAGTGGTGTTAGCGAGTGCCCAGGGCATATGTGGCGATTCTGGGAACTGTTTTGGTTGTCACAATCAGGGGGAAGATGCTACATGTGTCTAGTGGGCAGAGGTCAGGATGTTGCTAAAAATCTTGCAATGCACAGGACAGCCCCCCAACAACAAAGAAGTATCTGGCTTAGTAAGTCAATGGGGCCAAGACTGAGGAATCCGGTTTAGGACAAGGCCTTTCTGAACTCCTTTCTTCTCCATCTTTCCTCAGTCTTGTTGAGGATGGATCTGGGTAACAGAGAGAGCACATAATTTCCTCCTCATTCCCTTCCCATTCAGGCAGCTGGGGTGAGCATACCAGTAAGTTGGTTTCCCCTCACATTCCCCTTCCTTGGGTTTCCTAGTGGTTAGGAGCATGGGCTTTGGAGTCACATAGACACAGTTTGGTCCTAGATTGGCTATGGGATTATAGAAAAATTATTTATTTTATTTATGCCTCAGTTTGCACATCTGTAAAATAGATAGTATAATCGTACTTAGCTCTCAAGTTGAAGGTCAGACTATTTTTTCAATTCCTACTACTGTGCATGGCCTTTGTCTAGATCTCAGGGGTTTTTTTGCATGAACTACTGTCATATTCTCTGCATTGGGCATTAGCTCCTAGTTTGGGCTGCTCTGTGAATCTGTATCTCTTCACTCTGGGGGAACCACTCCCGTTCTCAATCTAAGCAATTAAGCAAGTCTTTCCCCTAGGAGCAGGTGTGTACTAGGCTTGATCAAGTAGAATATTCCATCTCCCTGGCCACAGTTACTAGTTTGGGAATGAGAACCATGTCAGGCCAGCAAAATCCATCCTAGGGATTTTGCTGGAGCTGTTGGGAAATAGATGTTTTCTTTTCTCTGGGATGATTTTCCCATGATAGAAAAGTTATAGAGCCAAGGAGCTGGCTAAGTATAAAGCCAACACAGAGGGAAGCAGAACCAAGAGATGCAAATAACAAGTGAGGGAGAGAGGCAAATTCCTGACAACACTGGCCGAGCACCTGGATCCAGCCAGCCTTGTAGCAAGTTCTACCTCTAGATTGTCAATTACATAAGACATTTTTTTCTTTTTTGCTTAAGTCTGTATGAATGGATTTCTGTCATTTGCCAAAACGACGACACAAAAAGTCTTCATTTCTCCATTTTTGTCTTCTTCATACAGCCTATTGCATCACTTTGACATTATAGGACCTCAAAAATGTTCAGTAAGATGAAATCTAATTCCTTTGAGAAATGGGTAGCCTCAAACTAGAGGAATGCAGAAAAAAACAGAGGTTTGAAGTATGAAGAGAGAACCTTAAGGCCAAGGGCACAGAAGTCACTGTAAAGAATGAAGACCCCTGGGGAATGGGCAATCGTTCACTGAGGTTAATAGGAAGTTTAAGCCCCAGGGCTGGTGCAGGAGATGTTCAGAACAGAACAAAGGAAGTGTAGCAATGATTATTGCCCATTCTGAATTGGGCATCGGTCAGGAAAGCGCAGTCGGTAGGATGAACAAACAAATTCTACAGTTGTCAATGAGTGGGATGGGAGCAGGTGCACCACCAACATGGTGCAGGGGAAGGACTACAACTCGCTGCGCCCCCTCTGGGCAACTCTGGCACAGCAACAGGAAGATCCACAGGCAGGCCTCAACTGGGCCACTTAGTAGGATAATAATTTTCCAATTACTTAATTCGCTGAGTTTCTGCTTGGTTATCTGCAAAATACAGTTAAATGACCCTATTTCTCAGGCTGGTGAGGAGGTCTAAGTGAGATAACATTTGTGAACGCGCCCAGCAGTGTCTACCAAAAAGTAGATGTTCAAGTCCTTTTGGGAAAGAGGCAGAACATAATGCAGTACCCAAACTCACTGAAAAGGTTTAAGTATCTAAATGCATCTGATACCATACCAGGTTCTGGGGAGACAAAAAAATATATAAGGCAGTCCCTTCCCCCAGGGAACAGTTTAGTGGAAAGCGCAGACAGGTAAGTACCTTAATGAAAACACACTTTGATTACTGGTACAGCAGAAGGAGAAACAAACTGGAACCCAGGGAAGCCAAGAGATTCACTTTGGCTTTGCAAGTCAGAAAGGGTTTAATTAACTCAGGCTTCAGGGTTAAAGAGGGCTTCAAAGAAAATGGGGGCATTTAGACGGAGTGTAGAAGAATCAATAGGAATTTCCCAGAATTAAAAAAAAATAATGTAAAAAGAAGTTATTTGTAAGAACTAGAAAACTTCTAAAGCCTGTTTCAAATAAAAAACCACTATGGTTCTGACACAGAGTTTATAAATAAGCACAAGCGGAGATATCCAACATGATTAGCCATCAGGGAAATGAAAATCAAAACCACAACTGTCAGAATAACTAAAATAAAAATAATGACAACGTTAAATGCTGACTAGGGTGTGAAGAAATTGGATCTTTCCTACACTGCTGGTGAGAATGTAAAATACTACTGCCACTCTGAAAAATAATTTAGTAATTTCTTATAAAATGAAACATACAACTTCCATACGACCTAGGAAATTGCACTGTTGGGCATCCATCCCAGAGAAATGGAAAATAAAATTCTTGCAAAAAAAAAGAAAAGCTATAAAGCAATGTTCATAGCAGCTTTACTTGCAATAGCCCAAAATGGGAATTTGTCCAGATGTCCTTCAATTGGCCAATGGTTAAACAAACTGTGGTACATCCAAACCATGCAATAGGACCCAGCAATAAAAGGAAAGAACTATTAATAAACACAACAAAGGTAACTCTGCAGAAAATTATGCTGAGGGGGGGGGAAAAGCCAATCTCCAAAGGCTATACAGTTTGATATTATTTGTATAACATTTTTTAAATGACAAAATTTTAGAAATGGAGTTAAGAGTAGCGGTTACTAGAGGTTAATAACAGAGGAGGTGGCAAAGGGGAAATGAGGAGAGTCTTTGTGGTGATGGATTTGTTCTGTACTTGGTCGTGGTAGATACACGAACCTACACATGTGATAAGCAATAAATACACCCATACACATAATGAGTACAAATAAAATTGGGAAAATCTGAATATACTCAGTAGGTTGTGTAAATTTTATGAATGTCAATATCCTGCTTATGATATTTTACTATAGTTATTCAAAATAGTACCATTAAGTGGAACTGCCTAATGTGTACAAAGATTGCCCTTTATTATATCTTATGACAGCATGTGAATCAACAGTTATCTCAATAAAAATCTCAATTAAAAAGCCACTATGCTGGGGCACCTGGGTGGCTCAGTTGGTTAAGCGTCTGCTTTCAGCTCAGGCCATGATCCCAGGGTCCTGGGATGGAGCCCCACATCAGGGTCCCTGCTCCGCGGGGAGCCTGCCTCTCCCTCTCCTCCCCGCTCATGCTCTCCCTCACTATCTCTGTCTCTCTCAAATAAATAAACAAAATCTTTAAAAAAAAAGTGAATTTATGCAGTGTTAAACCATTGAGCCATGGGTGTTTGTATATTAGAGAACATAGTATCATTTACCCTAATACATGTGCTCACCTCTACGCTAGATTCTGGGCTCCTTGAGAGCAAGAACTGTTGTTTTGTTCACCTTTACATTTCAGGAGCCCAGTACAGTGACAGACACAGGAGAGCTGCTCATCCGTGCTTGCTGAAAATCATGCCCCCATCAGTGAACAGACTTTTACCTCACCTGCTAGTTCATTGTCTTTGACACACCTATTTTCATCCTTGAAATTGGTAGGAAGGCCTAGGACTTCATCCCAAGGCCAAAGTCTCGCCAGTGGCCTTAAGAAGAAGCAGTGCTCAGATGAGCACAGGTACAAATTATACTACTTGGTTACTTCATTTCCTATTCTTTGTGTGTGTGTGTGTGTGTGTGTGTGTGTGTGTGTTTTCTATGTCCCCTTTTTTAATTTTATTTTATTATGTTATGTTAGTCACCTACTCTTAAATACATCTCCACTTTCTTTTGTTTTATAAGTTAAAAGCACATTTGGTTTATCAGAACCTCACTGATTTGAATGTAATTTATCTTTACCTTCAGTGTTGCACTAAATAAATGTTTCTGTAAAAATTTAACAGCAGAAAGCTCTAGTGAGAGCTCATAGTCAGATATCTTCATTATTTTTTAGAAAAATACCACAAGATACTACTGCACTATGAAATTGTATAAATAATTAAAATCAAACCTCACATATCAAAATAAATGACCTAAATACTTTTCATGATATATTATTCTTTTACTTTGTGGGTTGGCTTGCTTACAGGATAATTTGCAAAACTTCACTCATCAAAAATAGGTCACCAGGTCATTTGGGTGAATTTATGACTGTGGAATTCTGGAGTTTTACTTCGTAAGAGACTGATGTATTTCCTTTGGACCTTATCTAAGCAGGTTCATGCATCACATTTTCAAATCTCAAGGGAAAAATAAGACTAACTTGTTTAATTTATGCTTTTATAAATACATACTTTGCCTTAAACCAGTCTGTTTGTGTACGATTTCACATCCCCTTATAACGATATCGCATTAGTATTTTGATTATTGTGAATAGTTACACTATTCACAAGGATAGCTAGACTATCACAGCATTTAACAATTGTAAAGACCTTCTGGTCCAATACCTTTATTTACAGAAAAAGAAACAGCTTCTAGAGGATGAATGGCTATGGAGGCTCACATTGCTGATAAGCAGGAGAACCAATAATGCCATGCTTTTCGCCCTGGCCAATAATGCCTTGGAATTCTAGAAGTCAAATTCAATGTTGATTATAAGATCTTCTAAGATAAACTATGAGTTTTGTTAAGAATAAGTTATTTATGTGACTTTATTCTTGTGATTTAAACTCATATATAATTACATATGAGATGAGTTGAATGCCAATTGACCAGGTTATGGTGTCTTACTATTTAATTCAGGATTTATGAATTTAAATTGTATGGGGCTTTCTTTGGAGATAACTTTTTCTTCCAGTTCCAAAATTGTTTTCAGCCCCTCGAAAGCATACAGCCCTATGTGGAGTTTCAGCCATCACCATCGTTATTTTTTCTTTATTTTTATGGCTTGAGTGTTTACATGTAACTCCCTAATCCATGTGAAATTGATTTTGTTCTATGATATAAAGTGAAAACTGAAATTTCTGTGTTTCCATTTAACTATTTTTCATGCCTTCCCCACTTTTCTGTGATACCTTTTTATCGTATATGACATTATCTTAGATAACATGTCTATTTTTGAGTTATTTATTCTATGTTGTTGAATAGATTTTTATATTAGTGTAGTATCAGTCAAGATAGACGAGGTAGTAACAGACAACCTCAAGATGGCAACGGTTTAACAAACCCTAAGTTCTATTTCTCACTTAAGTTATATGTCCAATGGGGTCAGTAGGGGGCTCTGTTTATCACCATCACTCAGGAATCCCGGCTGTCCAAGGACCCATCCCCATGTGCGCTTCTAGAATCACAGAAGTCATGCTGGTGTCTAACCAAATGCATATCACTTTTGCTCTGTACATTTTTCCCCCCTCAGTAAATTTTGTGGATTTTTTTTACTATGGGCTGTACAATTATCTTGGCAAAATTTTTCTTGACAAAGAAGTTTTAATGATTTTTTCTTTTCTTTTTTTAAATTTCTTTTTTTAATTTAAATTCAATTAATTAACAGATAAAGTATTATTCGTTTCAGGAGTACAGGTCTATGATTCATCAGTCTTATATAATACCCAGTGCTCAAATACATACATTTTCATCATCTACACAGGTTTTCTAAGAAGTCAGGTTTGACCATATATAATTTTTCCCCAAATAATCATACATCTCATTTAGACTTCAAATTATTACTATAAAATTGTATATAGTATGCTCATGCAAGCAGTTATCATTTTTGCCTTAGTCCTAATTTCATATACCTGTATTTTATCCCTTTAATTGTTCATTAGCTTCACTAAGTGTCTAGTTTGTTGAATCTCTTGAAAAATAAGCCAGTTTTTAGATTCATTTTCTAATCATATATTTTTGTCTTCTAATCTATTACTTTCTGACTTTAGTTTTATTATTTTCATCTTTTTTACTTTCCTGTCACGTTTTCTTTTCTTTCTTTTAACTGTTGAGTTCAGTAGTTAAATGACGTACATTCTCTCTTTTTTAATAAGGAATATGTTTCTGAGCACATCTTTAAATATACCACACATTTCAATAGATAATAATAATATTCTCATGTTTGCATGTTTGAAGTAATCTACAACCCCATTATTGATTTCTATATTAGCCAACTTATTAGGAAAGCAAGTTTCTTAGCTTTTAAGGGCCTGAACATTTCTGTTTACATTTTTAAATAAAATTTATTGCTTATTATATTATGGCAAGAGAATGTGGTCTGAGAACCTTAGAAATCATAGTGTGCAAATTCTCTAAAATATTACTAAGGGCATACACACACACACGTGTGTATATATACTTGATCTTTACCTAGTAACTGTTCTAGGATTCTAGGATACCTTAGTCCACAGTTCAACTCCAAATGTACTGGATACTAGAAGTAACAGTATATGCAAAAAGAGAAGCTGCTTCTATTTTTGCCAACGAGGAAGACATGTCCTAAACAGTAGATGATAACTGCCCAGTTATCTGTTCTTTACTTCTTCATCCAAGAGGCAGGCTGAAGAAAAGAGTCAACATTGTCCTCTATCCTACTTACCAGCCAGCTGCACTGTTCAGGTTCAAAGTGGATGTGTGAGCAACAACTGGATTCTTCAAACCAGTGTCTTCCGACCACAGATGGCAAGACCCGCTCCCTCCTGGACTCTGCCATCTGGTTGAGTGTTAGCTTTAATTTTCGGAGCATTCAAGCCTTTCAAATTTTTTATCTTCATCCCCTTTAATACACTTTAAATTTTTACTAAAATATATGCATCTTAGCTCATTTTCCCTTGTTGTCCGAAGTCAATCAACAGTTATTTTCTTCTGTCGCTCTCCTTGTCTGTGCCTTTCTGTCCCCCAAGACACATTTTGGAAAGCTTCCAAGAGCCTGTGTTTTCTAAAAGATATTGAGCTTTCTCTGGCCATTTTCATGGGAAACTGAGAAAGGTCATATCAGGGACTATTTTTGCTTGTGACCAATGTGCTCCTGAACATGTGTGGGCTTTTAAAAGTCAACCTATGGAACAAAGACAGGAAGTCACGCAGAATTTGTTCCTATACCTGCACTTCCAAATTTTCACAGCTAAGAGGAGTAATTACACAAATAAACAAAATGTCTAGGGCTTAGCACATGATCAGAAACTTTGCTTAGCCTTTAAATAATGCTTACACTTTCCCTTAGTAAAATTCAGGACCTGGATGAGAAGAGCGAGTGCAAGGCTCAGTAGTAGAGATGATAACCAAGTGTTCGTGGGAAGTCAAGCTCTGATTCTGCAGAGTTACCGAAAGATATCTAACATGAATCGTTTTAATGATAGGTTACATAAAAACTTAAAAAGCAGCTGGCAAACTATATGGCTGCTTAAATGGCCTTTAGTTTGAATGCTAAACCAATCATACTTCTCATGTGAATTATTAAATTGCTATATATGGGATTAGTCCAACTTGCTAAAATCTCACTCAAGTGATATTATCTGGAATATTTTTAACACATAATAGTCTGAATAACTTAATTAATGTACACATTTTTATTTAATAAAAATAGGGCTATTTCACAATTGCATGCCTGTAATTTTCAACATTTAGTAGAGGAGTGGGGATCATGCATTTTTTTTTAATTAAGAATAAAAATTTCGGAGGGGCGCCTGGGTGGCTCAGATGGTTAAGCGTCTGCCTTCAGCTCAGGTCATGATCCCGGGGTCATGTGATCGAGCCCCACATCGGGCTCCTGGCTCAGCAGGGAGCCTGTTTCTCCTTCTGTCTCTCTCCCTGCTCATGCTTTCTCTCTCTGTATCTCTGTGTCTCAAATGAATAAATAAAATCTTTAAAAAAAAAGAATAAAAATTTCCTCAAAGTCCCACAAGACAGCAGTACTTGATTCAGCCATAGCTCCTAGATGGGCCTGAACTTTCACATCTACAAAGGATGATAGAAAATGGAAAAAAAAAAAAAAGAAAGAAAGAAAGAAAAGGTGAACTGGGCCACCCAATTTTATACCTGCCTATAATTCATAAAATATAAGTCTCAAAAGGATATTGAAGCAAAACAACATGCTTAAATGTTTTCCCTTTTGGTAATATTTTGTCTCTTACGTTTTATTCTCAAGTACACAAAGCCTCCGTCAGCACCGGCCACAGGCAGAGTAGGTACCAGCTACTGGGGTGGGTAGAAGCATGGTAAGACTTCAGGTCCGTCATTTAGCACTGAAATAGACACAAACACAAACAACTCCAACACAAAGTTGCGTAAGATAAACAATACAGTAGACAAACCTTAAAGTCTCTGTGAAACTGTAGGAAAAGGAGAGAGAGATTCTACCGGAAGTGACCTGAGAAAATTAGCATTTAAATGAGGGCTGGAAGGACCGGAGGACTGTAGAGGGCGCACAACTTCATGCCTATCTTGTCAAGTGGTCTAGGCCTCTACCAAGACCATGAGGCCAGACAGCAAAGGACTCTGATGTGGCCAAGCTGTCGTCCTGGATTAGGGGCCAACCACTCTCCACCCCACGGTTCGATCCATTGGTCCTGCCCTTCTCTGGAAAGCGTGCCGTTACTGTTGATTCTGCTTCCTTCAGCGATTCCCAGAAGACCAAAGCACAGTTGGCTTCCAACAAACAGGGTCAACTTTATAGAAAACTATGCATATAGGAGAAGCTCTTCCCCTACTGGGCGAGCAATCCCAACAATAACTGGGCTTTCCTCTCCTTCAAAGACAAGAGATTGCTCCGCTCACTTTCTATATAGGATAAAATGCCATACAGATCAAATGCTTTACAGATCAAATGACATCGAGCACACGTGAGAGCTTTTCAAACCATAAATCTCCACAGAAATGTCAAGTGCTGATATTACCATAATAATCCTGGGTGAAAAGAAACATAGTAAGAAGGGAAGTAGGGAGGTGTTTCTCACCTTCACCCTGAGTTCCCAATCCTGGGTCTCAGAGAGAAGAAAGATCTTAATGACCTGATGTCTTTCCACATCCCTACCACCCTCTCAAGGACTCCTACATATATTAAGAAGAGTAGGTGAGCCTTTGACTCCTTGGAAAATTGGCAAATTTTGAAACAAGAGAGTTTCTCAAACTTGAGTAGCTCACATCGAACTTCATGATTTTTGCTAGAGCCTCATACAGCTTATAACATTTACTTAATTTTCTTTGCATTGATTTCTTTTTTTTAAAAAATGCATCTATTTAAAAATGAAATTTTACATTCCCACCATAAATGGAAAAATAGTTGTGCTGGTCATAAATATAAGGTAAACATATAGCACAAACAATGAAAACAAAAAAAAAAGTTATAAAACTCTCAGGAGATAAGGTTGCTTAGCGAAGGCTGTACGAATGAAGCCACATGCAGAGCGCTGACCCAGACAACCCACGGAATCATGAGAAACAGTAAGTTGTTGCTCATTTAAACACTAAGTTTTAGGATAGTTTCAAAGCCAAATTGATTCATCCAACAGCTCTTGCACGTTAACATGCATACAGATCATTTGGATAGTTTGTTAAAAGGCAAGTTTTGATTCCAGAAGTCTGGGTATGGCTTAAGATTCTGCACTTCTTACCAGGAGAAGGTAATACCCATGCCATTAGCCCATGGACTACATTTTGGGTAGCAATATTTTATAAAAGCATAATCTTTTTCTTTACCACTTTTGGGGTATTGTATTCTTTCGCAAGGGCTGCTATATAACAAAGTACCACGAACTGGGCAGCTTACATAACCTAAGTTCTGGAGGCTGGAAGTCTAAGATCAAGGTGTTGGCAGGGTTGGCTTCTGCTAAGATCTCTTTCCTCTGCTTGTCGATGGGCACCTTCTCCCTGTGGCCTCACGTGGCCTTTCCTCTGTGCCTCTGTGTCCTAATCTCCTCTTCTTGTAAGGACACCAGTCAAACTGGATTAGGGTCCACCCTGATGACCTTATTTAACTTTAATTATCTCATTAAAGACCCTATCTCCAACTACAGTCACATTCCGAGGTCCTGGGAGTTCATACTTCAACATATGAATATTGGGGGTAGAAGAGGGCACACAGTTCAACCATAACAGCTGTTTGGAAAAGCTTAAAGAGGAAATCGTGGCATCTGAACTGGGACTTCGAAGATGACTTGAATTTTACAGCAGCCGAGACAGATGAGGCTTATTTTAGGGCACTGAGGGAACCACGAGAGCTCCTCCTGGTCAGTCTGGGATGTGCATACAATTTACAAACAGAATTGGGCAGGAAGTGACAGAACCCCAGCTCACATGCTACTTCATTGAGCACTTTGATTTTTTTTTTTAAAGAGTGCTTCATTCTTGGCAGATACACAAAATCCATCCGCTCTCGGTCCCCCCACACACAAAATTCAATTCCCCGTGTAAGGAGAGCACAGCTTCTGCTCATTAGGTGAGCGTGCGATTGGTCTGCACAATTGCAGCATCTGTCCCTTTTCCTCTCTGGCACTAAACTGATCCCCTGTCCCTGGAGGTATCCGGGATGCAGCCTGCATCTTTGCAGTCAAAGGCTGCAGGTGCTGGAACATTCCCCCAATCGAAAACTACTGAAGCCACAGCGCTGCTGCATACAGGGAAGGAGACAAAAGGCATCTCCCGCCTGTGCTTTTCTCTCAGGCTGACAATAAATAATAATACACGGTATTGACGTAGCACCTTTCTCAAAGGAGCTCAAAGTGCTTTCCAGACATTACCTCACAACATCCCTGTGATCCTAACCTGAGAAGTGGCTCCTAAAAGTACGGCCCTACTCAATCACCGCAAGAAATCTAGAAACCAGTGGGTAATATATATTCTTTGAAAGAT
The DNA here is from genome assembly GCF_037043125.1 of Eumetopias jubatus. NCBI lineage: Eukaryota > Metazoa > Chordata > Mammalia > Carnivora > Otariidae > Eumetopias > Eumetopias jubatus. Next base: position 165,553,246 of record NW_028274809.1, on the reverse strand, counting down.
AAAAGTGGGACTACTTAAACACCACTAAGGGGCTTTATTTATTTATTTATTTATTTATTTATTTATTTATTTATTTTCCGAGTGCTTAGGTAGCACCGGCAATAAGCATCTGGGACTGGACGATTCCGCACTCTCTGGGCCTCGCACGTGCCTGTCCGGAGGAAAGAAAAGATGAATATGCTCTGTGGTCCTAACTCATGCGGCCGTGGCTTTGGAGAGCGACCCAACGGACTGCATGCTTCCTATGCAGGCTCGCAGCTGTACAAGAGACCTACAGAACCACTGTGTCCACAGGAGCCGGCAGCAATGATGGGAATGAAAGGAGGTGTTAGGCCATGAAATCACTGCTGCTAACAGCCCCGTGTCTCCTCTCTCCCTTACCCCTGTGCTCTGGGACACACACACACACACACACACACACACACACACACACACACACGCTTGCACTGAGGTCCGAGGACAGGACTTTCTCCTCCTGCTTCATTTCAAGTCTCCCTAGAGGTGAGGCTTGAAGGGTGCTTGAAGAGGGCATAATTTCTCCAAGAGGCCAAGGCTACCTCCTCCGGGCCAGTCACGGAAAAGAGCCCCTGCTCCCGAGTCCCGCAAACCCAGGTTCAAATTTGGATTGTTACGAACAAGTTGGGTGACTTTGGACAAGCAGTTTCACTCCTCTATGGGGCCAGTTCCCACCTGTGAAAGAGATATAACAACGATGCCTAATCAGAGGGCTAGGAAGACGCTACCAAAGACCACACACGTCAAGAAGTGAATGTCATCATCCCTGGCAGATCTTCACTCTTCAGTAAACATGTAAGAAGCATACACAATAGTAATCACAATAATTACTATTGCCCATTTTACCCCTGAAATTAGAAAGGATTGGAGGAGAAAGCAGAACAGGATGCTGAGGGAATCAGAGGCATCAGAGGCCCTTGCCCTCTGAACTTGCTACCCATATATCCCAAGATAAGCACTGTCACTTGGGCCCACACCCCTCCTGATGTCAAAGAAGATCTTGTGAGGTTTTGATCGGTTTTGTAACACGTTGCAAAAACCAGTACCCTCCCACTGCAGCAAAGTAGTGCTGACTGGCATGGGGTTTGGAGAATTAAAAACAGTAAGTGCAATTTTAGGCCAGATTTTATTTTAAAATAAGACTATGGAGAAAAATAGCTAAACTTTCCATGTCAGTTTAAAATGAGAACCCCCTCTTAGCTACTGATTCTGATCAATTGAGAACTGGAGTTCCCATTTACTCTAACAGGCAGAGCTAGATATTTTTTTATTCCGGGGTCATACTTATTCTAAATAATGGAAAGTGGCCTGTGTAATGATACATATCCGAATTGGAAACTATTATTTCCGCCGTCTTGAAAACCCTTGATGGTATTTACATTCTAAATTAAACTGAACACTGTATATTGATTTTAATATGTTAAGATGAAATTCGATTTCATGACGACCGCTAACATCACAGAGCATGTAGGATCAATGTGTTTGCTGATTTCCTGCTTACTACCAATATCTCCCCAAGGGCTTGATACAAGATTTACAAGAATATTGTTTCTGAAGATGTGTGCATAAATATACTATCAAATAAGCTACAGTGCGTTGCACATTAGGCAGCGAATGATTTGTTGGCCGCGTTTTAATCAGGCTAGCATAAATGCTGACACATCCTTGGGAGAGTTCACTGTAGCCGGTCCACCTAGTGAAGCTCGGGCCTTGCCCTAGGAGCAGAGCTGGCAGCGGAAGTCTCCGTGGGGCTGCTCTTAGAGCTCACCCTCCCCCGAAAGGAGAAAGCGCCCATTTCAGCTAAGACAGAGCTATTGGTGCACAGGAGGCCTCTGCTGAGACGGGAGCGGGCCCAATGGCCAATTAGGAAGCAGGAAGTCTGTGCGCGCCTGCGCGTTGATCAAGCTCCGTAAAGCCTTCCTTTGAGGACCTGAGGCACTCTAATGCCGGGGATGAGAGCATGGGCTCAATCAGCGCTAGGATCAAGTCCACATTACATCATTAACCAGATGGGTGATCTCAGGCAAATACCTTAACCTGTCTGTGCCTCGTTGTCCTCCTCTCAAAACTGGGAGGAAGAGTCATTAGTACCACATAGGGTCGTGAAGATTTAATGAGACAATATACATAAAACCCTCAGTACTTGGCACCGAGGAAGAGCTCGATAAATGGCAGCTGTTATTCTTAGATAAAACTCAGTCATTCAAAGAAGAATTTTTACTGAATTCTCATTATGAACAAGACACTATATAGACACTTAGGGAAATGCAAAGATAAACCCACCCTGGAAGGGCTTCCCTTCTAGTTGGGTAGGTAATGACATAAATAACTATAATTGACAATGAAATGTGGTCAAGTGCCCAAAGAGAGGTATAAAGAGCTATGGGAGTTCACAAGGTAAGTAGATTACTTGATGCTGGGAAGATCAGGGAAGCCCGCTTGAAAAGGATGCCGTTGGGTTTTGAGTCTGGAAAAGTGAATGGAATTCTAGTATGCAGAAAGTTCAGTGTGCGAAGGGACAAGGATATGGAAGCAAGAATCTGAGACACAGAGATGTCTAGCAGTTCTGGTTGGCTAGAGGTGTATGTGGCAGTCTGACGGAAATGAGGTTTAGAAAATAGATTGGAGGAAAACAAAAGAGCCCCGAAGGCCAAGCTCAAGAGTTTGGTCTGTATTTGATGTGAAATGGGGAATCTTTGAATTGTTCCACTGAGGAATAAGCTGATCCGAGCTCTGCAGCAGGAAAAGCAGGCTGGCAGCTGACACTCATTCAGCACATGACTGGCACGTCTGAAACGCTTGATATGCATCAACCCATTTAGTCTCCATAAAATCCTATGGGGTGAGTACTAGTGTTGCTGCCATTTTACATGTGAGGAATCCAAGACACAGAGACATTACATTGACTGCCCAAGATTACAGAGTCAGGAAGTGCCAGTAGCTGGATTTGAATGCAGGTAATCGGGTTGCAGCACCTGTGCCCTTGGCCACTAACTCCACAGTCTGGTGCTCCAGGAGAGGAGGAGAGTAGCCTGAGGAGGCCATCATCAGAAGGCAGCTGAGACAAAGAAGGGCCTGGAAACAGTTCAAGCAGGATCATGGGACAGAGAGACAACTCTGAGGACTTTAATAAGGGTAAAATTGATAGGACTCAGGAATGAGTTTCAGTCCATGTAGTGAGAAAATTAGAAAGAGGATTCAGATGTCGCCATCTTTGCCTCTGGAAGGAAGACACTCAGGGCATTCCTGGAAGAAGGCAGCACAGCACAGGCTGATGTAAAAGCATGAATGCTGGGTGACCTTGTGCAATCTGTGTTCACCTATCTGCAAAAGCAAAGATTTGTAAGGATTCATTGAGACACATAATGTTTCTAGAAGTGGCTGGTACCTAGAAGGCATTCAATAAACATTCATTTCCTTTCCTGCTGAAATGATTGGTGAGTATGGATGAGAGAGGACAGGATGGAGGAGAAAAATGCTACCAGAGGTTTAACCTTCCTCCTCTGGCCAGAGCTGCTCTGTCTTTGAAATTCCACAGGCGACTTGCAGGGGAAGGCAAGGGTTCAGAAGCAGACACTGAAGTTGGAGTTGGCCCCAGGATCTCCATCTGCATGAGGATGGTGGGTAGAGAGGGAGAGAGAAAGGAAAATGGTGGCGAGAAAGGGACACTTCTGTGGCTCTATCATGGCGCTGACATTCTGATAACAGGGCTCATGGCAAAGGTACATAAAATAAGAGGGTGATGCTCGTATGCAAATTTCTTTTGCAGACAACCACACAATGCTTGGAAAATGTCCTTGGCCACACACCCACAATTGTGACCTTGTAACTAATGTGGAACATAAACTTAAAATATTGAAAAGGGCCAATGGATTTTAAGCTCACTTGAGAGCAGCTCTGGAGCCTCATCCCATAAGGAAGTCCATCCTTAATAGACTTCACAGTCATTTTAATTACTAGGTTCAGGAGGCGAAAGCAGGAACCAGGGAGAAGGGTCGCAGAATTGATGAGACTAGATCAATTCTACAGTCAGATTACCAGGACAATGAGACATGGACTGCTGAATTAGCTGATCTATGGAGAAGAGAGAAACGAGGAAATAGTTGCTCAAAAATAGAAGAGATTATGAACTTTCTGAAAAAGGCAAAAGAGCGAAGACATTTATTCCCTTGGAGAGAAGCTGGATAAAGTTGATGGGCAATCCTCTACTTAACTGAATGAAAAGGCTCCAACCTCAGAACACCTCAGAAAGACACCTCAGAAACATCAAGCAAAGCTTGTTTAGTTATCTGAAAACCTCAGAGAAACTAACTAGGTTTTTTTTTTTTTTCTTTAGTGCTGAAAACAGTGGGCTGGAGCTGCCCTCATATTACAGAAGAGCAGAAAGGATGTGTAGCAGTTCTCCCAGACTTCTCTGGTGGAGGACTCCCCCTAAATGTCCCCTATCACACGTCATTCTAGGACCCACACCACTTTGTTCCTGATGGTTTCCTCTTGGCCGAACTGGACTCCCATGCTTTGTCCTTAGATCTGAAACTCTTGTGAGTTGAACCAGCCACCACAGACCTCACAGATGAGTGCCTTCAGTTGACGGCTCGAGCTCACCACCATGGCAAGGGTGTTGAGATCATTCTACAGGAGAAGGTCTTAAATCCTGGCCCAGGGAGACCAAGTTCCTGAGACACATTCCTGAGACCCACAAAAGACCTCACTCTTCCAATTACATACCCCTGTTGAACTGGATTTTCTTTATTTTTTATTTCTATTTTTATTTTTTACATTTTTTTATTTTATTATGTTATATTAATCACCATACATTACATCATTAGTTTTTGATGTAGTGTTCCACGATTCATTGTTTGCGTATAACACCCAGTGCTCCATTCAGTACGTGCCCTCTTTAATACCCATCACCAGGCTAACCCATCCCCCCACCCCCCTCCCCTCTAGATTTTCTTTACATGCTTCAACTGAAAGGACATACAGCAATGCACTGAATGCAGAGGCAGATGTGAAAATCCAATGGTCATTTACAAAACCAGACATTTTAAAAATTTGTAAAAATGCAAAACACGACTCTTCACAAATTTTTTGTTTTGGAAAATATAATTATTTTTTCCCCCAAAAATCTTATTTATACTAACATGTTATGGGTTTATCATGTTATTTTTAAACAAATTAAAATATTTTAAAAGATCTTGGCTTTCATTGCTAACATGGCTAATATCAACAGATATAACCTACCCAAAAAGAAAAGAAACTCTTTGGGGCCCTCAATAATGTTTGAGAATGTAAAAAGATCCTTAAAAGTTTGGGAACTGCTATTCAAAATGATATCATCTGTTCTGTTTTCCACATTGGCTGAGGTGTCATCTTGTCTAAAAGGATAAGATTCTTCAAATATTAGAGAAAGGGCTGTCAGGGGATTGTGGGGAGATCCTCATTCTGGTAATACAGCTACCACGTCAACTGTCTTGTGGCAAATAAATCCAATGCCATTTTCCCAAGCTCTTTAGAACTTTTTTAAAGAAATAAAAATATAACTGCAGTTCACAAAAAATGCCATGAATCTCAATTACTAACCACTAGTGGAATTACTTTCAGATACCTGGCTAGCTATGGGTGCCAGTCCTAGCCAATCTACATCGTTTCTGGGTTAGTAGCTAAACTACAAGCGTGAACTCCCAATATAACGTTTTATTGCATCTTTCGCAGTGATATCCAGGATACCTATTCTTGAGCCCCAGATTTCCTGATGCACAATCCCCTAGAGTGAATCCAGGGAGCCTACATTTTTAATAAGGGTCCCAAGTGATATGTGCAGCCAGGTTTGGGAACTAAGAGTATTTTCCCTGAGCCAATGCTCTCAAATTTGGCTACCCTAATTCATTTCTTTCTTTTCTTGAAGGGCACTAGCTTTTACAAAGATTTCATGACTCACACACACTCTCACTTCCAGGTGTCCACTCATACTTTCTCATTTAAACTTCGAAGATATTTTAATACATGAGGAACAGTTGTTTTGCCCCAGCCATTACCAATTTTCCTTTGGATTCCACCTCTCCCTGTGAAAGATGATTTTTGCATTTTATGTACAAAGGGGTCTGATAACTTTGCCGCATAGAAATCCGAGTTAAACATGGTTAAGAGGGTAAGTTACAAAATAATCTACAAGAGGTTAGACAAGGTTATCAGTCCTTGGTCATAACTGAAAGTAAGAAAGAGAGAAAGAAAAAAGAGGGGGAGGGAGGGAGATAGAGAAAGAGAGAGGAAGGAAGGAAGGAAGGAAAAGAGAGAGAGGGGAAGGAAAGAAGGGAGGAAGGAAGGAAGGAAGGAAGGAAGGAAGGAAGGAAGGAAGGAAGGAAGGAAGGAAGAAAGGAAGAAAGGAAGGAAGGAAGTCGGGAAAGAAGGAAGGAGATGAAGTTGCAACTCTACCAGAGCTTGAAGTAGTAACAAGCACAGGCAATTGAATATTTGCTTTTAAATGCTTTCCCAGAGGGTCCCTTGTGGTTTTGTCCTGGAATCTTCCACTCCGGTTTTCAAGCGATGAGGAAGAGGGAGATGGACGCACGGCATTATACCGTGGATGTGAACTCTCGAGAAGGAAGTCGGCCTCCCTTGGGGCTGGGCCTCGCAAGTGACATTAACCCGGATACCATACCGAGGTTTGCTTTTTTTGTCTGTTTTGTTTTTTACTTTTCTTAGGATGCATGTCATTATAGGAGGAAGCAGGAGAGGAGAGCAGAGCAAGCCTCCGACAATGTGCCGGGGAGCCGAGTTATCTTCAAAGGCCTGGGTACGATGGTGGTAATAAAGACCTTTGATTTATTTTAAATTATTTATACTTCGCTCATTTTTAAAGTAGGCCTCTAATTTATAATAGAAACAGAGACTCGAGGAGGAGACCATCCATCCCGCTCTCCGTGTCAGCGCGGGGCTGTTTCCTGCGGAACATTTTGGAGTGCTTCGTCTGGCAGACACTCTGTCTACGTCGGTTCCTACAGGAGCCTAATGCACTGGTGGTGCTCGATCACCGTGCGGAAAAGGAAAGCAGCAACAGTATTAATAGCACCAGGGGGCAGAATCCCAGTCACAAGCCTTTACCGCTCAGTCTGGAAGGCAACCTCACATTCATATTGACCTGCTCTGGAAAAGTATTTCCCGAGCCCCTTTCTCACGCCCCCGCTGCATTCCCCATTATGCCATTACCAACTTGGGGCTTTCGGTTGTCACTGATGGAGAGGTGGGCATGTCATGGCTTCTAAGTGCTCCTGGAAAGTGCTGACTGGGCAACTGTAGAGACTGAGGGTTTTATATATCCCCAGAAGGGGCAGAACCTAAGCAATGGTAGCAGGAGTTTTCCACATTGGCTTGCCAACAGATTTCAAACTTGCTTGGTAAAGTTTAATTCTGGACTTTCAGTCTGAGAGCCTGGAGAGGTGATACTGCACTGGAAGGTGTGATGGTATAGCTAGCCAAGCCCATTTTAATTTCTCAGCATCCAGAGAACGGCCAGAAATGATTATCTTGAATGCTTAATGCTATCCTATAACCGTTCCTAGAGATGCTTCTCCTGACTGCTTCCAAACACTCATTTTGGTTTTTGAAAATACCATCAGGTTAAGGTTTGACATTGTAACTCTTTAAATTAGATCTAAAATTTATGCATATAAACTATATCGACAGAGATGCCTTTAGTAGTAACCCAAGCAAATAATTTCTAGAAAATTTCTCTAAGACCTATTCCTCCTCCCTTTTCACCTCCCACATCCCTGAGGGGGAATGGAGAAGAGTGACCAAGGTCTATTCAAAATTTATTTACCAAAAAAAAAAAAAAAAAATCTTTGAGACAAAGAAGCGAATGTGATGGAATTGTGGCTAACCGTTGTTGAAACCCCTTGGAAACTGCCTTTTGGAAAATTCTGATTCTTCAGTTTTATTGCAAGCTCTATACAACTTAAAACAAGCTTCGTGCGAGGAATAGTAGTATTAAATTAAAAGTATAAACAATTATTAGAAATATATAGGCTTAGGAACCATTAAATTTGTTCCTTAAGCAGGTTTATTACTTTTCTGCATACTTGCATGAAAATTTTTCTTCTACAATTTTGACATAAAATAGCCAGGGTCGGATTTATTCATCTTATCAATACCATTATTTTGTACTGTCAGGTATTTAGAATATTATTTGGGAAGCAGGTATAGTTCCTCAAAAAGCAGACTCTCCCCTCCCCCCCCCACCAACTCACCAATGTTGAGCAATTATTTTGTTTGTTGAAAAATAAGCTTAGTCTTATATCAAAGGCTCTGCAGTACCTATAGTGATTTAGAATTCAAATGTGGCTAATTTATAAAACAACCACATATCACTGTTCACAGCAGGAATCAGGTACTTAAACTCCACTCAGATCACAGTTCGTTTCTTTTCCTGGGACTTTTGCTTTCAGAAAAATCTCTAATGGATACTGAGGAATATTTCCTTTCTTCCGGCCTTCAGGGGAACCTGGTATCATATTTTGGCTTCATGTCCAGCTTCCCCCCAGAGCTGGTCAGGACCCAGCCGCCTGCATTTGGGTGGGTTGAGACTGTTCTTAGTGACTGACGAGGGATGCAGTTTACAAGAGCTCTAAGCTTTTCACCCAGTAAATCCACACGAATGGCAAACCAGGCCCAGGAGACATTGACTGGAAAACAAGAGCAGGAAAGATAAACAGTGTGCACAATATAACCTGGTTGAAGGTGTTTGTCTCATGAGTCAAAGCTGAGTTTGCGGGGCGCCTGGGTGGCTCAGTTGGTTAAGCGACTGCCTTCGGCTCAGGTCATGATCCTGGAGTCCCGGGATCGAGTCCCGCATCGGGCTCCCTGCTCAGCGGGGAGCCTGCTTCTCCCTCTGACCCTCTTCCCTCTCGTGCTCTGTCTCTCATTCTCTCTCTCTCAAATAAATAAATAAATAAATCTTTAAAAAAAAAAAAAAGCTGAGTTTGCAGTTGGTGCTGAACAAAAGGGGAGGCACAGTGCATGCTCAAAGACGAAAAAAGAAACTGGGACTTTTTCAAAAAGAATTTTAACAGAGATTCCTAGCCAGAGGGACTGACTGACGGGGAAGAAGAAGATGGGGAAGGGATGGGGGTGGGCATGGCTGGGATTTAGCCATGTCACTCACATAGCTCTGGGCCTTGAGCCAGTCACAACTTCCAGACCTCCGGATGCGTGCATGGAAACTGGGGGTGATGACACCAGCTTGAAGAGGTCACAAGGAGCACGGAGGGAAATCTGTGAAAGTGTTTGGTAAACAACCCCCCCCCATACACACAGTGACTTGTCACCATCATCATCCTCTTTCGGTTCCTCTTCTTATAGTTTTACCTTTTTCTCTTGGTTCTTTCTTCTCAGTTAGGGTTGTTTTTGTTTCCTATCCAAAGTCCTATGCTTGCCTTCAAAACTGTTTCTTTCTTTCCTCAATTGGCACCTGAGTTACACTTTTCTCCTTGAATCTGTCATCAGTCTGTGCCAGACACATGACCTCCTGATTCTGAAACCAGTTCAAACACACAATTCCATTTTACTGAACTTGCTAAGAAGTTGCTTGCTGTGTTCATGTTCACTCCTACACACAGGTTCGGAGCCTAGCATTTCCCTAAATAAGAAAGCGGAGGAGAAGGAATGAAAAGGAGAAATCCGTGTTTGCAGTCTTGTGCCCTAAACGTTAATGTTCTTTGAATGAATGAGCTGACAGATCATGAAGAGTGATCCACGCAAATGAACCTGGGGAGATTGAGCTGTCTGCCTCAAAAAACACAGGAACTAGGGCGACACACTGGTGAGGAGCACACAGACAGTCTCCTGTGGATCCTGGTGTCAGAGTTATTATGCTCCAACCATCTTTTCTCATGTATCACATAATCCAAGATAAAAATCCCGAAAGGATGGAGCAGGGTCTGGTTGGGAGTTAGACTTGTGGGGCACAAGGACACTGTGATTTACATTTCCACCAGGACCACGAAGAATGGGGTGAGGGTGGGTAGCGCCATAAAGGATAATGACGTGTTGTTGCCGAGAGAGGAAGAAAGAGAAAGAGAGTATATTTGGGGGAACACATGCTGAGCTACCCAAACCCATGAATTTCCACTTGGCCACACGGAAGATATCCACCTTGGAACTCAATTTGGTGGTCTCTGTTTCCTTCAAAAAATACCAGTTAATGTATTTTCCACTTCACTCTAATTACGATCCAATATATCGAGGGGCACCTGGGTGGCTCAGCTGGTTAAGCATCTGACTCTTAATCTCAGCTCAGGTCTTGATCTCAGGGTCATGAGCTCAAGCCCCGCACTGGGCTCCCTGCTAGGGGTGGAGCCTAAATTTACATACATACATACACACAGTAGGACTCATCTACCCTGTTCTGACTTACGCCTAAAATTGCATAGGCTTTTTGGCAGCCACTTCACATTATTCGTTCATATGAGTGCAAAGTCCACTGAAGCCCCTAAGTCTTTTTCGTGTGAACTGTAGTTAAGCCAGGGCTTGCTAGCATCCTTATATATGTGCAACTGATTCCTTAACTTAAATGTGGAAATTTACATTTGTGCCTATTAAGGGACATCATTAGTTTCATTCCACCAGGACTTTTTCAAAATCCTAATTCTGTCATCCAATACTCTGCCGCCCCTTCCAGTGTGGAGCCATCTGCCGATTCATGAGCTTCTCTGTAGGGTGGTGATCTAAAGAGGGTGGGGAAGGCAGACAGCCTTGGTTTGCATCCACACTTCACTGATTACTAGTTCTGCAACCTGGGCAAGTTCCTTAATCCTTCTGTGTCTCAGTCTTCCCATCTATAAATTAAGGATAATATTACCTGCCTTGTAAGATTTTTTTAAAGAGACTAAATGAGTTAATTCATGTAAAAAGCAAAGCACATAATTCAAACTCAGTAATTCTTAGCTAATATAATATTGTGTGAGTACATCTAAGCCAGTGATGAAGATGTATAGATTAGAATGCTGGCAGAGCCTTCCTTCCATATGGAGTATTCTCTGCATATCACTGAAAATTATTGACGTATCATCCTCTGCTTTGTCAACCTAAATCTAAAAACAGCATTAATATTTAGCCATGTTTCCCCCATGTCATTTTTATAGAATCCTGGTCTGTATACACACTTCCAGTGCATCCAGAGCAGACTCTCCAAAGGCTGTTGTAGACATAATTACAAGTCACTGCTTCCAGTCCCTGCTTTTCAAGTCTTAGCTGAATGAATATAGGCCAGTCATTTAACCTCTCTGGATCTCATTCAACTCATCCGAAAAAAAAAAAAAAAAAAGAAAGAAAAGAAAAGAAATAGTTGGATCAGATTTGATTTTCTTTAAAACCCAAGTTACTTTTAAAATCCTTTGTAAAACTCCTTCATGTCTAAATCTAGCCCACAATACTCTCAAGTCCCCGTGGCTGTGGATCCCTGAGCCGTAGCACTCTGTCTGGGTTTCTGTGGGGTTTTGCCATCATCTGTTATGTGTTTGGGCCAGTGGGCCCCATCCTGCCATTGTGACTGAGTGATTGTCAGGGAAGAATCTGTACTATCCCCACCGCACTTTGAATAGTGGCATTAGGGATACAAAGGTGTTTGTGAACCCCTCAAATGGGAATCAGATTCCTAAACCCTGTTTTGGATTTGCTGAATCAGTATTTCTGGGGACGGGGCCTAGAAATTGGTAATTTAATAAGCTCCCAGGTGATTCACTCCAAAGTTCAATACCTAGTGACCGACACGAGGCTATACACACCACGGGGAATTCGCAAGTGTTTGTTGGATGGGTCCATCCTCTGCATATAAAAAGGAAGCCTGCCAGACATGATGGTGAGAACGGAACCTGGTTACTTGACTTTGTGTCTGCTTCTTACTCAGAGCCACACAAAGTGGCTAACACGTGAGCATCCATTCACTGCTCAGACGCTGCATCTGTGATTCCTTCAGCCGAGGCCCTCAAACCGCACAATCTACTCTTAGAAATGAACGCTGGAAAACACTTTCCAAAATAGTCAGAGATGAACTCCCCCATCAGGGATTTCCTAAGTCACTTTTGCTTTAGAAAATAGATTATCTTTTTCCCTCTGGCTCCCGAGATACATTAGAGACTCTGCAACTAAAGTGCAGCCATTCTTCCAAAACCTCAGCCAAACCACTCTGAGGGCACCACGCAACACTGAGTCACCCCCTTGCTAGGCAGGAAAGCAGGCACCCCCCAGGGGACGATGAGGGGGGTGAAGGGAAGGCCCCTCCCGAGAGAGCGCTGGTAGTCAGGCGAAGCACCGGACGACTCCACAATGGCTTAGTCAAAAGCTGTGAGTTCTAAACCCCTACTGTTGATCAAAACCCTCATTTCCCCAACTTTGGTGATCTGTATCGTTTTATGATCAACACTTGAATATCGTGAAAGGATATGAAGTGAGCTAATTAATCTCTTTCCAGTGCTATGAATGCTAAGTGCTACTGTACTTTTGTGCCTATTCTGCAGAGAGATGTCATATTCTCAGAACTGTCAAAAAGACGTTTCCATTATACTAGAGTCCATTGAGAACCTAGCTTAGTTACACTTGGTAAGCCTCTTCAAGGGGGGAAGAGAGGAAAGAATATTAGTCCCCTCTTTTTTAAAAATTTTTTATTTATTTGTCAGAGAGAGAGAGAGAGCACAAACAAGAGGGGTGGCAGGCAGAGGAAGAAGCAGGTTCCTCACTGAGCAGGGAGCCCGATTCATGACCTGAGCCGAAGGCAGACGCCTAACGACTAAGCCACCCAGGTGTCCCTATTAGTCCCCTCTTAATTCAGTCCTCTGTACCTATTTGTTAATAGAAGGTTAATGAATCTGACCAGGGGGCAGTGAAAGAAACCTGAACACAGGACCCTCTCCTTTCATTTTTTCAAAAATCATATTGGTTCATCTTTACTAACACCCCCAAGTCCTTGAGTGCCTTTTCTCAAGGCAAACTGCTCTCCACTCACATTCTGTTTCTTTGTCCGCATGCAGTCATGCCACCGAAGGCAGTGGGCTAGGGAGATTTTGTTAAGGATATTTGCATAATGGAACTCTGTCTCTATTTTTTTGATTGGTGTAGAGAATTAAAATCATTGGTGGGATTGCCCAGTCTTAATTATTAATTAAGTTTTTAGGAAAAATATTTCGTTTTATTGCTTTCAAGTAGATGCAGTACCTATATTTAACACTTAGATGGACTTTAATGAATAGATGTTGGGTTTTCGTCATGTCTCCTTCTCTTCTAAAAGCTGTCTGTATTCTTAAAAGGGTTTTAAATGGTACTCTCCGATCCTATTTATACTATCAATTTTCTTATCAAACACTTCATTCATTGTTAATATAAAGATCAATTTAACCCCAGGTGTGATCATCATAACTTCCAAATATTTGGAAGAAATTTTTGAGGGAAATTTTGGAGATTACTAAGAGACTTACTGTCTAGGAGGATAAATATCACAACAAATTATTAGGTAAGATGAGTGAAGAGATTGATATATAGATTGATTTTTAAAAATATTTTATTTTATTTTTACTTTAAGTAAGCTCCACACCGAACGTGGGGCTTGAACTCGTGACCCTGAGATCAAGAGTCACATGCTCTACTGTCTGAGCCAGCAGGTGCTCCTGTGTCAAGAGACTTAGTAGTTAGAGTCATACAAAGCTTAGAGATGGAATGCAACATAGGACTCCACTATATTGACTATGTTCCTTCACAGATGGGAAAAGGAAGCTCAGAGAGGTAAATCTAAATATACGAAGTTTAATAACCAGGTTCCAAGAAGCCAAGTCCCAACCAAAAGGAGGGGGATGAATTTCCTAGCATACGAAGGAATTCCAGGAGTGACCAACTCCAGGCCTAGTGAGGTTGAAGGATTGAGATATGTGTCACCCAGCTCTGCTTCTTTCTGAGCATTTCTCCCATCTGCCTCTCTCTGGGGGGAGACCGGCAGCTATTGGCTTAAATTATCCCCTCAACTCATAGCAACAGTGAGAACCAAGTGTTTCTTTCCTGATAGTTCCAGCAAAATCCCAAGAAGACCCTAACCGCCCTGGTTTCCTTGTATTCATCCTTGAGCCAATCACTGTGGCTTGGGGAGGTAAGATATAACTCATGGGCCAAAGGTTTACAGCCCAGCTGGGTGTTGGGGTGGGGATGGGGGACAATTTCCAAAGGAAATAGGTGCCATGGAGACAAAAAACAAAAACAAAAACAAAATATCCACTACCTACAGCCTCACGGTTAGCTAGTGACAGAGTCAATAATACAGCCAGAGTTCTTGACTCCTGGTCTGGTGTTTCCTTCCATAAAGGTAGTTTTTGTTTTATTTTGCTTTGTTTTTCTTTGCTTTAATTTTAGAGCCCACTTGGTTCCTGTTTGTTTTGGCATAATTTAGGGATTGGGAAAGATGCCTATCTGCAATAGTATCATCTGGTGCCTTGCAATATTTCCTATTTTTATTTCAAAAGAGTCAACCTGCCTATCTCTCTGAGCCCTGCAGAAATACATGCTCCTTTGTAGATGGAATTCCTCCCAGGAGGGATGGTCAAGAGAAGATTCTTAATGTCTGCTATTCCAGTTTCCAACATATGGTCCAACATGTGGCCAAAGAAATGCTGAGGGTGTCTGGTTCCCCCACTCTGGCCTGCTGCCTAAAGTGAGGGAAAACACTGCTCTATGTCCCAAGTGACCAAAACCTTCAGAACCTTTTAACTCTTCTTCCAAGAGCCTCTTACAAAAGAGTCCGCAATTGCCCTAAATGGGGCTTGTTTGAAAAGGGCCACCTCCGTGATCTTGCCGGTTTTCCCTGAGGCTGGCACATGGTGTATTCGCTAAGAGTAAAAGGGAATAAGTGCACTCCATCAGCCTTCTTCCCTCTTCTATCAAATGTAAGTGGTGTTATAATATTGATATGATCAAGACTAATGAGCCATTAATTCTAATTCAAAAAAATGAGGTAACTGAACATGATCTTTTACAGCGCATTGATCTGATACGCCAGATGAAGGCAAGGTTACATTTCCTCTTGGAAATATGCCTACTCTTCACAAGCAATTTTAAAATGTTCCCCATATGGATGTGCTCTTCTATGTGCCAAAAATAAATCTAATAGAAGGAGACAAATATAATGTCTGAGGAGAAAATATGGCCACCTTTTTGCATTTCTTCATCTTTCCCCTCTTTCCTTGAAGGGTCAGGCTGGGTGGCAAGTCAATTTGTGGGTCGCCAGAATATACTTGGGGAAAGCACTGATTTCCTAATGAATGCAAGAATATGAGAGGGTCAAAAAATGTATTCTCTCTTCCCCCAGACATACAATAGTGAACATTGAGAGAATTGAGTTTTAATTAGTGGCCGTAAGTCCCATTGGGGGGCTAAATTCACACGCATGGGACTTAGGGTGGGGCTGACAATAAAGACATTTTATACTGCCATGTTGAAGAGGTAATGTACTATGCCAACTTGAAGCTGCAAATAAGGCTTGGGTACATTTTCCATAATACACTTTGTCCCTCTCTGGTCTCTCAGGCACTTTGATCAAACTGCCTTTGCACATACTTGAATAGCAACTGGAATATGTACAACTGCTGTGGATTGAATTGTGTCTGCCTAAAATTCACATGTTGGAGTTCTAACCCCTGGTACTTCAGAATGGACTGTATTTGGAGATTGAATGTTTAAAGAATGACTGAGTTAAAATCAGGTCATCAGGGTGGGCCCTGATCCACTTTGGTGTCCTTATAAGAAGAGGAGATTAAGACACAGACACTCAGAGGGAAGCCATGTGAGAACACAAGGAGAAGGTGTCCATCTACAAGCCTAGGAGAGAGACCTAAGAAGAAACCGACCCCGACAACACCTTAATCTTGGACTTCAAGCCTCCAGAATTGTAAGAAATTTAACTTCCGTCATCTAGACCACCTACTACTTTGTTGTGACAGCCCTAGCAAACTAATACCTACACCAACAGAACTTTCATAGGGCTCTAAATCTCTGAGTGATTATCTTTAGAATGCAGGCACACCGTTTTTAAAAACCCCCAAATTGATTATATCAAGAATACATTGATTAGAATTATCTCTAAGAGTGGAAGAGTCTAATCTTCAAATGTCAACTCTACTTTTAAGACCAAGAGGTCATTTAATATACCCAACAGAAGTGAACCCCCCATGAATGTTTGAAAGGAGATTTTAGAGAACCCAAGCATGTCAGTAATTTGGTTTACCCACTAGCAACCAATGTTGGGGAGTTATAATTAAAAACAGAATATTCTCCCAACCCAGAAATCCTCTTCACAAAGGTAGTAGACAAAGAAAACACTTCCCTTATGAAATAAGCATTCAAGCAGAATGTGAAGGGTATCACAGGCAGTCTAAGAGATTACAAAGACAGAGAGAAATCTCACCCTTTCCTACAGCTGTGCAGATTCAACCCATTGTACACATACTCTCAAGATAAACAATAGATAGTCCTCTAATCAGAGGACTGGATAGTACCATTTGCCAAACATAAACTATTCTAACTTTACCAGGTAATTTGGGTGATCATCTGTGTTGGCTAATTGGCTTCATCCAGAGGAAGAAGGAACTTCTGATACCTTGATGGCAAGAGTTCGTGTTTCAAGGTGGAGCGATGCTCCCGCCTGAAGTCCAGCTCCTTTGCCCCGACAGAAACCATGACAGTGGGACACTATCTCCCATGATGTTTACATTTTAAAGTGACAGTTCTCAGGTCCTGGAGAAAGATATTTCCAAGTCATAAAGCTGACAAAATGCCAATCTAGTCTTCAAAAGGATTTATAGACATTTGAAAGAGAGGAGAAAGTACGTACAATTACAAGTTTTCTAAAGTAAGTGCTCAAAGGAAAAGAGACAAGGTTATCTCTTGCCTCATTTTTCAGCAGGGAAAATTTAGCCTCTTAATTTAACTTGTATTTGTCCTTACACTATCATTTGAGAGTTAAAACAGAAAGAAATAACTCACGGTTTCATTGACTCCCGAAAAGCACAATTTTTAATGCATAGAAATATTCAAACTCTTAATAAAAAATTCTCCGTGGGTGTGGCTGTCATCTTCCAAGCCTAAACAAAGATTGGATTTAGAGACTCCATGCCTGAAAGGACCAAGAAACCAACTTCAAAGCCAAAGAAGACATGTTCTGACAGAATCCTCTTTACTCCTAAATTCTGCTAATTCAAAATGTTACATGAACAACACAGTGGAAGAGACACTGGCTCCATTGGAGGCTGTATATATATCTTACTCAGTTTAGGTGATTTTTCCCAAATTCATAGATGTGTCCAAATCACTTCAGATCAATTTTTATCCTGGTGTTAAATACTCATGCAGTCTCAGGAATCAGTGAATACTGTCAGCTGATGGTAAGCCAGAGACTGGTTCAAGAAAAAAAAAAAAAAAAAAAAAAAAACGGATCAAAGCAAATCAAACCAGCCCAGAGGAAAGGAGGGACTCACAAGACAGAAACTCTTTTTTTTTTAATTTAAATTTTTTTTAAGATTTTATTTATTTATTTGAGAGAGAGAATGAGATAGAGAGAGAGCATGAGACGGGGGAGGGTCCGAGGGAGAAGCAGACTCCCTGCTGAGCAGGGAGTCCGATGTGGGACTCGATCCCGGGACCCCAGGATCATGACCTGAGCCGAAGGCAGTCGCTTAACCAACTGAGCCACTCAGGCGCCTCTTAAGAGTCTTCTTCAACACATTCTGGAAAGCAAACTCCATGAAGACCCGCTCCTCACCTGCCCTGAATCCCTTCCCCAGGGCCTAACACTCCCTTAGAGAACGCACTCAATCCTGTAGCTTGAAACACCACCAATATGCTATCAATGTTGAATGTGTGTTCCCAGGACTGACCTCTCCCCAGACTCCAGGCTTGTATAGCTCATGGCTTACTCGCCATCCCTACTGGTGCACCTCATCCTTCACATGCCCCAGACTGAATCCCTGATCTTCCTCCCAAAACTGTTCTGCCTGTAGCCTTCCCCACCTCAGTTAATGGCAAATCCCAAACTTCTCATTGTTAAGACCGGAAACCCTGGAGCCCTGTTTGACTTCCGTCTCCCACATCAAGTTATCGTTTGGACATATCCAGATTCTGACGAATTCTTAGCATAGCTACCACAGAGTCACATCCTCCTCTCTCTCTTGGGTTATTCAAAACCCTTCTCTACTCAAAACCCTATTCTTTATTTCGCTGAGTGAGAGCCAAAATTCTCATAGTCCTGCCATGAATGGGCCCTTTTCCTCTTATTCTAACACTCTCCCTCTCTCTCACTCTGCTCCAGTCACACTGGTTTTTCGTTCTGTATACACTAAGTTTTTTTTCCCGCCTCAGGGCCTTTGCACTCACCGTTCTGAATGCCTAGAAGAGCCTTCCTAGAAATCTTAACATGGCTGGGTTCCTTTTTCCCTTCAGATTTTAACTCAAAAGTCATCTCTGAGAACTTCCCTGATCCTCTGTCTACATTCATCCCTACTCATCCTTTATTACATCAATCTAATTTTTCTTTATAGTACATCTTTACTTAATGATTTACTTGGTTATTGCCATCTCCTTGCTCCCCTCAACTAGAATACACGCTCCATGAGATCAGAGATCTTGCCTGTCTTGTTCACCACTGTACCCAGCCCATCATGGGCCTTCAGTAAATACTTGTTGAACTCCTCCATGATGCCTTATTATGTAACTAACCTGAAACACATGTCCGTAGAGCATAGCTGGTCTGGGGTATAAGGACAAAGAAAACCCGGTTGCCCAATTATAAATGCAGGGTGTTACAGTTCCTTGGAAATTTTACCTAATTTGGGGCACCTGGCTGCCTCCATCAGTAGAGCATGTGACTCTCGATCTCAGGGTTGTGAGTTCAAGCCCCACATTGGGTGTAGAGATTACTTAAAAATACAATCTTAAAAACTAAATTAGTAAATAAACAAATAAAATTTTACCTAATATACGAGTTCTTTTTTCCTAATTATCAAACTTGGGAAAATTCCCAAGAAGTCCACCAATCCTCAATAAACACTCCCAAAAATAAAAATTTCATGAATTTCATCCTGGGTCTCACTCACAACGGGGCCATGGCTAAAGACACAAGTATCAGCCTCACCGCACAGCTTGCCAGAAGCCGTGAGTCAGCCTGTTCCCACCTGAAGACTAGAAGCAAGTCACCCATCTACTTTGTGGCTCAGATTTCACACTGGAGAAATTGAAAATAAGGCACCTGCCCTTGTTTTGTGTATATTTGGGTAAATTACACACCCTAAAGAGTTTTAACAATTCAATTAATAAAGAATTAATTGAAGGGAAATTATCATTGCTGTTATTTTCAACATGTTTTTGTTACCACCAGATTATAAACTCCTTGAAGGCAGAGACCATCCATAACTCAGACACTCTGCATTCATAGAAAACGTAATAGAGCACATATACTGGTTTGACAGGATTCTGGACGTAGTCTGATATTTACCGACAACACACTGCTCTGAAGGTCGCTCTCATGTTTTGGTTACAAAATCTTTAGGAAGCCCTAAGAAGGGCAACAGAGCAATCCTTCTCCTTGAGACAGAGTCCAGTAAACGAAACTGAAAAAGACATGATAATAATACAGAAATCACCCTCAAACCCCCTGAAAAAATAAAGACATTTCCACAAGTTCTAATTATTATATTCGGGGAAAAAGCAAGCTAGAATAAAGGAGGGCATCTCAACTCTACCTGCTCTGGTGGCCAGAATCAGGAAGATTTATCAGGGTGGCACAGAATACATTCTTAAGAGCACCAGAAAGACTTAAGTCACAGTGTGTGATATACCAACAGTGGCAAACCATGGACTTTGGAATCAAATCCAGGTAGAAGCCACAGTGGTACCATTTACTGGTTGTGTGCCCTCGGCCAAACTATTTCATATTTCTGATCCTCAAGTTCCTCATTAATCACATGGGGTGGATGACACTATGCCTGACACCATGACCAAACAGAGTGGAGGCTCAAAAGACAGGAGGGGCCTTCACAGGTATGAGAGGAGAGAGCTCAGGCACAGAATAACAAGTAGGTGTGTCAGGCTGGATTCCACTGGCCTGGGAAGCGCAGCAATGAGCTAACGAGTGAGTGGGAAGCTATTTACACTCCAACATGTATCTGATGGGACTGCAAGGTAATGTAGGAACTTAGAATCACAGCAATCCCTTGAGAAGATAACACCTTGGCCATCGGAGAGGCAGAGGAGGATGACGGTGAGGGGAAGGGACTGACACGGTGGTAGTGAAGGTCTAGGTACATAAATGAGGAGGGACAGCGATAGCTCATGACCAATGGCACATGGCTAGTGATGTGACAGTGTCATAGAGCAGCCAATCCGAGGAAGTCCCGGGGAGTCTCCGCAGTGGCTTTTACTTACGTGCTCAAGTTTGGGCACTTATGAGGCACTGTTTATCTTTTTTAGCTCTCAGTGACTACTCTCACAATAGGAACACACCATATTTAACAGCCAAAATAAAATCACTGACCAACAGGAGGACTGACTTAAAGAAGAAAATCAGGCTTTTTTCATCAACTAACCCATTTCAACCAGCTCCTGAGTGAGTCTGAGCATGGGTGCAAACTCACCATCTTCCTCAACTCCTTGTATTCGCACCATTTCAAGCCAATGTTTTTCTCATAAGATAAATTTCTCCCTCAAAGGGAATAAAATTTACTTGTGAAACTCTGGCAAAGCCTCATTGTGCCTTAGCCCTATTCTATATGAAATAACATCCCTTCATACAGTCTTCATGGGTTTAGAGGTTTTTTAAAAAATATAGATCCTACTTGTCCAGAGTTTGGCAAAGCCTTCATGGGTGTGGCATTCTCTTGGATGGATCTCACTTTTCCAGAATTTAGGTATTTCAGAAAATGCAAAAATAATGACTACTTTTCATCAACTGCTTACTATAAACCGAACAGCAATACTAAGTGCTTAACATACATTATTTCTTTAAAGCACTACACACACACACACAAAAGCTACTGACCCCACATCACAGATGAGGAAGCTCATCTTTAGAACAGTGGTTCATCCTTTGGGCTGCACATTACAATCACCTGAGTAGCTTCTTCAACTAGCCCCACACCCAGCCTATACCTCAGGCCACTGAAAGCAAAATCACTGGGGGAGGGACCTAGCCATCAGGAGTTTGTAAAACTCTGCAAGTGACTCCAATGTACAGAGTTGACACCAGTTTTGTAATTCCTCACCCACGGCCATTCAGGCTGAAAATGGCAGAGGATAGTCTTTCTAGTCCAATGCCTGTAATCCATACAACTATAGTCAAAGTTCTTGAAACCCTGGCAGTACAAGAATTATCTGGGGAAATTTATGAAATTACCAGCACAGACCCTATTCCCAAAGATTCTGAGTTTATTGGTATAAATTGGAGTTCAGCCATGGGTATTTTTAAAAATCTTCCCATGCTATTTTAATATGTAGCCAGGTTTGAGAGCCATTGTTTCATATTATTCTTATTGGCTTAATAATAAAAAAATTGTTATATTTATTTTCCTGCATACCTTGAAGGCTTTCTTAAACCAATCTATATTTCTACATGCCTTCCCATTGGTCTTTTCTTCCCCTAAGGGAATGTATTTAGAGTTCTTGACCTCCATATGCTAATTAATATGATCAATGACTTTAATAATGAGTATATATTGAATACACCCAATATAATACATATACCCAAACATCAGAAAGTGCCTCAAAATCTAGAAGCTTATAACATAAATATTCCGCTGGTGGATTTTTTTTTTTTTTGGCAATATACAAGTCTGTAACTAAAAAAAAAAGGTTTAAGCTAGGCCTAAATAATTTCTAGAAATGAGAGGAGGAATGAGTAGCGTCAATGAGAAACCTAAAAGCAGAAAAATAAAGAAAAGGCAAATGTCACATATCTGGAGGCCCTCCTAGAGGGCCAGGCACACTGACAGTCATTTAAGGCACTCTTATAAATGGAAAACATAACAAAAAGGAATTCTAAGAGGGGGACAAGATTCTCAAGTGGAAAAAATGAATGAATTTATAAAGAGCTAAACAGCTGAAAATACTGATTTTTTTCAAATGATTATTTTCTTACTATTTTTTAGCCTTCTTTATTTTGTTTTAGCCTTGTTACTTTTGTTTTAGAGTTTTTTAATCACTTTATCGAGGCCTAAGTGACATATAATAAAAAGCACAGTTAAAATTTATAACTTCATGTTTTGATATATCCATGTAACCATGAAACAGTAACAACAGTCAAGTTAGTTACCTCCAGAAGTTTCCTCAGTCCTTATTACAATCCTCTCCCTGCCCCCAGACAACCACTGATGTGATTTCTATCATCATAGATTATTTTGTAATTTCTAAAGTTTTAAATAAATGAAATCATACAGTATGATGTCCTATATGGAATCATCAAGTATGTACTCTCTTTTTTTGTTCGTTTTTAGTTCTTTTATTCAGCATAACTATTTTAAGATTCATCCACTTTGGTGTATATATATCATAGCTTATTCCTATTCTTTGCTGAGTAGTAGCCTATTATATGGACATACCACAACTTGTTTATCCTTTCATCTGTTGATGGACATTTGGATTGTTTTGAGGTTTTTGCAATGACAGATAAAGTTGCTATGAATATACCACATCTGTATACAAGTCTTTGTATAGACGCATGCTTTCTTTTAATAGGGGAGGTGAATGGCTAGATTATACAGGAAGTCTATGTTCAACTTCTTAAAAGACTGTCAAACTCTTCCAAAATGGATGTACCATTCTACATTTCCACCAGCAGTGTATGAGAAAGTTTCTGTTTTTCCACATCCATGCCACCGATTGATATGGCCAATTGACGTGACTTCCTTAACAGATGAAAAACCGTAAAAGTTTATTTTAATGTCCTTATCTATTATTCTAACATTTATATGAGTTCTGGGTTGGTCTAGATTCATTGATTTTTCTCCTTTTTCATGGTTGTATTTTCCTGCTTCTTTGCCTGCTTGGTGATCTTTGATTGGAAGCCAGACTGTGAATTTTCCCTTTTTGGATTCTGGATACTTCGTATCTCTATAAATACTAAATATTCTTGAGCTTTATTCTGGGATGAAGTTAAGTCACAAGAAAACAGTCTGATCTTTTCAGGTCTCATTTTGTTCATTGAGATCAGAGCTCTGTTTAGTGTAGGGCTAATTCTTCCCCACCACTGGGCTAAATCCCTTCTGAGTAACCTATTGATATGCCAGCAGGGCTAATACTTTCCAGGCTGGCCGTTGGGAACAGACCCTACGCCTATCCCTGTGGGTGTGTGAGACATTTTTCTCTGTACTCCATTCAGATAGTCCTTTCCCCAATTATGGTTAGTTTCTGCACAGGTGTGCAAGAATCAGTACTCAGCTAGATACTCAAGGAGGGCCTCTGCAGATCTTTGGGGTTCTTTTTCAAATACTTTCTCCTGTGAACTTCAGCCACCTCCGTCTCTCTCCCCAGACTCACATCTCTGTCTCCTCAATTCAGGGAGTCTGACCTTTATAGACTGGATTCCTCTTTTCTGAGCTGCCACGCCAACACTCTCTCTATGCAGTTAGTTGGAGCAATCATAGACCTGACCTCATTTGTTTCCTATTCCTTAGGGGTCCTTGTCCTTTGCTGTTTAAAATATTTTGCCTGGGTTTATTTGGTTTCAGGTGAAGGAATAAACCTGATCCCTGTTCCTCTATATTGGCTGGAAGCAGAAGTATTTTCTGATTATTTAAAATTCCCTAATTATAGATGTTCAGTACCGTCATGGAGCTAGAACTGCAGCAAGGAGAGGGCAAACACAAAATGCCAAACGAGAGCAGTATTTCTCTTGTGGTATACAACACAGGCAAAGTGAACACACATGTAAATTTGGTCTACTCAGCTGGATTGTAAGTACCGCAGTGATGAGGATTTTGTCTCACATTCTTCATGGGTCCTTCCATGTCCCTCGCCTGCACCCTGCAGAAGCAGGATAAATGGTGGTAATTACTAATCTGCATTCTCCCTACACAGCTTAAGTCTGTTTCTCTTTCCTTGGCTGAGACAATATACCAGCACAAATGCTCACCAATATGCCTTATTACAGAGATCTTGAAAGAACTTCTTCTTTAGCCTTTTTTTAATAGGAAAAAATAAATTTTAATAAAAGATCCCAAGTCAGGTTCCTTTTTAATCCATCTGAAAGGACAGGAGCTACATCACATGCCTTGAATAACTCTTACAGTTGAGCTGAGAAATGTTGGTATATAATAGCTGATTGGAAGAATTACTAATGGATAACATATGGCGATTTTTCTTGTGCAAGCCAGTAGAAAGGACACTGAGGCAGCATGGAATTTTAAGGCAGTCTCGGGATCAGGTGTGCCTCGGGTCCAATCCTGGTGCCCCAAATTGCATGGTGTTGGGCAAGCCTCTTCATCTCACTAGGCTTTGACCTGATCCTTTCTAAGCGCAGCAATACCCCATTGTAGAATTGGTGTGAGAATCATAGAGATTATTCATAAAACACTGAGCACAGGCCCTGCCACCTCGTAGGAGGATGCATTTCAGAAATTGGAATCAGGCTCCACTGTTGATCAGTTATGGGGCTAGTGGTTAGTCATTTCAACATGAGGTTTTGTTCCTACTTCACAGAGCTGGTATGAGGATGATATTGAATAAGGCAGGTGAAAAGCACTTGGTAAATTGTCTGTTCGTCTGTAATAAATATTTGTTGATTAATCCCTGCCTAGTAACAAGCCCTGTTGACAACCCATAAAACCTCTGCGGGATTCTTGAACAAAATGAAAACACTTGGGGGTGAGAGGTGACAGTTGATATTATAGCCTCCCTCCAACCAAGTCTTCATTTCTTCCAAAGCAACAGTGCATTCTCCCCAGAACCAAAACACAGTTACTCAAGGACTGTCAAGATGAACACCCCAGTGTTCATCAGACCTAATTAATTTTTGCATTATTATTTTTTAAATATTTTATGTATTTTCAATACAAATTGATACAATAAAAACCAAGCAAGCATACAGCATTTTGCATTATTATTTTATCAGGTCTTACATTTTGGCATTAAATAATGATGTAAATCAACTAGAAAACAGCATGAAAACACCAATAAAGACAAATATTATCTTAACTTTCTCATATTGTTCTCTTATAACATCTCATATTAGGAGTGGTTAGGAGGGAAAGAAAAATACCTCTTAAAATGATCCCTACCATAAATATTTAAACTTTGATGTTGTTCATGGTAGACAAAAAAAAAAAAAAATCTAGGGAGGAAAATGCAATACTGTCTTTGGTAGTGATGTAGAGATAAACAATAATAATAGTAGCAATGCACCACATAATACATAGAGAAATAAAATTGATAAAGAATCAGAAAACAAAAGTCCCTCAAGAAACCTTTTCATAGCGTACATATAAACAGGAATTCTGGAGCAGTTAGAAATCTTTCATTTAATCCCATGCTGACTATACTCAGAATTGTCATGAATGTGAAAGAACAGTTTATTTCTTTTACAATAGCAGTCACAGAATAAAATAACCCAAATGTACCAAATAGTATAGATATCAGTTTCAAAATATAATTTTAAGGTATTGAGATAGTCTGCTACTAATTCTTGCAAAAAAAGAATGACACAACAAACCTAGTTATATAAAGCTAGATTCATTCAGAGGTTTTAAAGAAGAAAAAAAACACTTGATCATGTTTCAATAATTTACAGAGAGAATTAAAAAATTTGTGTTAAAAATACACACATATACACACATACACATACACACACCATCATTTCTACTTCTTATTCTTTTAGGGCTGGTTCTCTTCGGGGGGCAAAGAGGAGGAGTATCAGAATTTGGGGGGAAACTGGGTGGTCAAAGCCTATGTGGTTTGAACAGGTTCTCAAGTGGATTCTGGTGAGCACCCAAACACTGAGCAGCCTTGCTCAAGTTTCTACTTTTCAAAGGAAAATAACCAAACTTATTCAAAAGGTCCTCATTTCCATATGCATAGTTTTTGGCTAAGTTACTGCTAATTTAATTGCTTTAGTCACATCAGTTATTTACACCTTGGCTTTGAAAGGTTCCAGGTTAAAAAAGGACCCTACCCCCTAACCCCCCGCCACACGCACATACCACTTCCAAGGAAGAGCAGCGGTTATGGGCTGGAGGGACGTGGGTTGGGGTGGCTGACTGAGGGTGAGCTGCAATTCTGTGCAAGCACAACTCAACGCCAAGAGTAGGAGACAAAAGACGGTGATCCCCGGCGTCTGGGTGTCTTGAAGCGGAAAGAATGCCAAAGACAGAAGGGGAAAGAGCCCAGTCAGGTACGACAGCCCACGCTCAGGTATTAGAACTATGACTGAAGGAATCTTCCACCTCTCTGTCTTCCTTCACCCAACCTACTCTCTTATCTTCAAAATTCCAGCATTTCCAAGAATAGGGCAGAATCTATCCGGGTTCTAAACAAGAATCTCTATTTAGGAAAGAAAAAGAAAGGGGAGCTATCAAAGGACACTGTGCCCCTAAAGGTAGAGAAACATGCACGATATAGCCTTATATTTACCAAACACTTTTGAGGGTCTACTGTGTCCAGACCCTGAGCCTGATTTTTTTTTTTTAACATGACTAACACTGATGACACATGCTAGCATGTGTCGAGCACTGTCCTACAAGTTTTTCATGAACCATCTCATTTGCTTTCACCAGCAACTCGGTGAGGAAAGCTCTGCCATTATTCCCATTTTATAGAACTAAGGCTCAGGAACTGTAAGCAACCCGCCTGATGTCACACAGCTTTTAGGGACAGAAAGCAGACTTATACCCAGATAAGCTGCTCCAACTTTATCCACCATGCTTTATTGCAAACTAATGCTTTATTGTAGAGTTTGATAAGGTTTGGAAAATTTGGATGGCTAGTATGGACATCATCCCTCATGCACATACCTTACCCTTACACTGCCCTTCTCATTTTCCTTCATAAAATAAATGTGGGCCAAATTCAATGTCTTTAATGTAGTATTAAGTTTTTCCTACTTGTATCTGTTCGCACACATCCACTGAAACTTCACATATCTATGCTAATGATGGCAGAGGCCGTTCAGAAAAAGGGATGTGAGGTTATTATGCCATGTGGCATTTGTAGAGTTTTCCTCCTAATCAGGTATTACTTATGTTACTGGTAAAAAGAAACTGATTTCCTAATACTACAGTAGATGATTAGCATGAGGACCCCACTGGGCAGCAGAGAAAAAGCAGCATAGGGCACTATGGAGGCAACTGGGCTGTTGTGGTCTGAATCCCAGTTCTGTCACTTAATTCCTGGGTGATCTCCAGATAGTCACAAACCTCTCTGAGCTTATTTACCCCCATCTGTACAATGGAAAAATTAGACACCTGCCTCCATAACAGTATTGTGAGAACTAAAAGGCACAATATCTATTAAAGAGCCTTGAGTCCCACCTGGCATCTTGTGATGTTATGAGCATGTTAGCTTGAATTTCATAGATGCTAACCTGATATTTTACTGCCAGTTGGCCAGTCCAGTTTCCTTGTAAATTAAATGCAAAGACTGCATTGTGCAAATTCTGTACTGGTAGATCTCATAGTTTACCGTACATAAGTATCAACTAGGGATATTTTTAAAAGTGCAGATTCTCTTAACTCTGATCACAGAGATTCACATTCAGAATGTTTATGGCAGGGCCCAGGCACTTAAACTTTTAGCTAGTATGCCCAGAAAAACACATTTTGAGCGTGTGTGTGTGTGTGTGTGTGTGTGTGTGTGTGTGTGTATACATATAAAACCCTTCACTTGCAAGGAGTATTGGCAAAATTTGTTAGCATTTAGTGTTTCTCTGCACTCCTTTAGCAGTTTCCAATTTTCTTTGGACTGTGAAAGGATATATTTATGTGAAAGTCACCAGTATTCACTAAGAAAAACTTTACATTGGTCAAAGGAAATCATATTCAATGAATGATGGGGAAAGTGTCAAGTCCTACTAGCTGAATCTGCCCACATGCAGCCAGCTACATAAGCAACACTTCCAGAAGAATTTGGTCATGGGTAGGAAGTGTCCCAAGACTTTAAGATAATTTGAAATTTAAATGGAGTTCATACAAGTGAGTTGCTCATTTTCTAGGCCTGAAAAGTCAACCTTCATCCCATCTGGACCTGTTTCAAGATTCCTACAGACATGACCTTCTGGGAGAATGTCCCCACTAAACCTTAGCACAAAGTTGTCCCCGAAAATACAGAGTGGATAGACAGTCTTCATGTGGGGCTCAGAAACTCTCCACTGAAATGCTTTTAGATTGTTCATTCTCCCCCAGAAGTTGACATTCGTATCCAACTCTGCCATCTGAAATTTGTCCTGATATTCTAACCCGTGTTGATCACTCTGATCTACTGTAGCCCATGATGTCTGTGCCGCTCCTTCAGAACCTGGCCATTTGTAGCCTAAGCTTTATCCTTATTTGTCTCCCTACCCAAACTGTAAACTCCTCTGAGGACAGAAATTGTATCTGCATTTTCTTCTGAATCCCCTGCAAAGCCTAGCTCACACCTTTGCACATATTAGGCACTCAGTAAAGATTAACTGATGGGAATTGAACATACTGAATATGATGAGTATCCCCAAAAGTGCCACTCTGTTCCTGAAAGCCACCAACCCCGTTTACTAGTTAGCACTGAGAGCCACCATGCCCTCCCCTACTGCTAAGCTCTGTCTAGTGGTTTGGCATGATGGGAATCCTATCTTTTGCACAATAGAAATCCAAATCTGGGTCTGGACCCCAATTTTCTCCATACATATCTCTAAATAGTAGGAAGAAAGAGAGAAAAAGATCTTGTAGCCACTGCTGTGTCTTTATTTTCTCTGACTTGGCTCCCATCAGGTAATAGGCTAGAAGTGCTGCCAAGCAGACTGACACCTATATTTCAATACGTGAAAAACATCACCAAAAAAGCATGTTTTCTGCTAGTAAAAATTCAAGTAAAAGTAAGGAGAATAGATCTAATGTGGAATATTATTTCATCCACTCGTCATTAGTGAATCACATGCTGGGTCCATAATATGAGAATCAGTATGACCAGAGAAATAGAAAAGCAAGCCTCTACTCCTCTCCCAGGTCTTCATGGTGCCTATATTCTCTCACCAGCAAAATCACAAGAGAACGTCGTATTACCACCAGCCACTATAGCATGACATTATGTGTAGGAAAATAGAGCGTGTGTGTGTGTGTGTGTGTGTGTGTGTGTGTGTGTGTGTGTGTGTGTGTTGGGTCCCCATTTGAAAGGATTGGTTGCTTAACATTAAATGGGGGCTGACTGGGGTGCCAGGGTAGCTCAGTCAGTTAAGCATCTGCCTTCAGTTCAAGTCATGATCCCAGAGTCCCGGGATCAAACCCTGCATTGGGCTCCCTGCTCAGTGGAGAGCCTGCTTCTCGTTCTGCCCCTTCCTCCACTCGTCCTCTCACTCTTGCTCTCACTCACTCCCTCTCTCAAATAAATAAAAATAAAATCTTTAAACGGGGGCTTATTATAAAATTTTTTTGCCTACAAAGGCTCTCCCACACCAAGAAAGCACAGGAAGGAATCATTGAGAAAAGTGCCTATTTTATAAAGTCAAAAGTTGCTTTATGTTCAGCCTTTAAGACTTTCAAAGGAATAAACTTGCTTGAGTCCACATGACAAGAATTATTATTGTTATTATTATTATTATTTTAGAGAGAGAGGAGGGGGAGGGGCAGAGGGAGAGAGAGAATCTTAATCAGGCTTCACACCCAGCGTAGAGCCTGATACTGGGCTTGACACCGGGCTCAATCTCTCCACCCTGAGATCATGACCTTGAAATCATGACCCTGAGATCATGACCTGAGCAGCATCAACAGTCTGACGCTTGACCGACTGAGCCACCCAGGCATCCCTCACGTGACAAGAAGACTGAAAAGGATGATAAAACAGCTCTGTCCTGCATCAAGCCATGGAGGCTTGGAATAAACAAGTAAGTTCCCTGGTCGCATCAATCAAACCGAGTATTTATGCTCTCTTTGACCAAACACTGAGACAGTGATTGGAATAATGAGAAACAATGCTGAAAAACAATAGAGAATTGCTGTTTTTTTCCCCCACTACTACCACCTCCAAATGATAACTATAATTCAGTAAAGATCACAGAGGCTGGCAATTACATTGAACATCACTTCCTACCGGCCTTTTATTTATTCAATTCCTCCTAAATGAATATCTAGCGGAGAGGAATAAATTGTGTGTGGACACCCCTATCAATAGCAAGCTAAAATATATTGGCATGATATCAGATAAATAGACTGGATAAATATATTAGGCACAAGATGGCACATGGTGAGCTGTTTTATGGGTTTGTGGCGAAGGAAGAGAAGACACATGACAAATTAATGTGCTGTACTTAATATGATTGTCTCGTGTGAGGAGGTTCTGGCTGGCTAAACCAAGAATTGAAGAGGAAGATTTGAAGCACACCCCTAAGTTTTTAAATCAGAGGGTCTTATTCTAAGGATGCAGGATTTCATTTCTGAATGAAGAAGTTGAGTTAAGACTCCCTGAAATAATGAAAGCTGAATCCCAAAGAATGAGTCGTAGATTCTCTGTCGAGACAGACATGGAAATGTTTGCTGATGAATAAATTTAAATTCATTACCGAAAACTGAAACAGCACAGCATTTGTTAAAATTAGCCTACAACTTTAAATTTGGGGGGAAACTTTGCGCTCTATAAGGGGAAAAATGCTAAATTCTGGATTATTGGCGTTTTTACTCTCTCTCATATGATGTGTCTTCGAAATTTGCAATAGAAATATGACTCTTGTTTTGTTATTAAGGTTTCCAGAAAGGAAAGCCAGACAGAAGGAAAACATTTCTTCCTCAATTAAGAAGGCTTTTAAGCCTTTTTTGCCTGAATTTCACTAATGCCTCATTTCACCAAATCAATCATGTTGCTCTACTATTGTATTAAAATGTACTTTAATAACAAATGTTTGAAATCAGAAGTGACATTTTTTTCCTAAGATGCATTACTAATAAAGTAACATGCATTTTCATCCTGCGTGAAACAGCGGGACCATGACGAGATCACATTAGCTCTAATTAAAATGATATTTTTTGTGCAGTTTTTGCTAACCCAGCTTCATTGGACTCAAAAGGATTTCTGAAATCCATAATAAAGGCTATTATGTAATCTTACCATGATTCTCTTGAATCAGGCTACTGTCTAATTTCTCTGTAACGATATTTTCTTGAAACTCTCACTCAATAAAATCAATATTAAGTTTTTACTCTTATAGCTCTTTTTTCAATATACGATCCTCATTTAATTAAAAAAAATTAAAGCTTTAATTTATTTTGCTTGATGAACAAGAAAAATATAATATTAAAGGCAACATTTTGCAATGTTTCTCTTTTTCTTCACTTTACTGGGTCCCTGTTGTTCCCAACGTATAATTTGCAAAACATATTGCTTCAATACTTACAATGAGAGAGGCGGCCCAGCTGTGGGAGAGAGAGGACAGCAACGTCCAATATTACCATAATAATCTGCCTAGAGTCCCATGAGCCCTCTGGTATATACAATTCTCTGTACTGCAGGCCCCAGCTGGAGAACATTCTCTTGACATGTATGCCAACCTTTGCCTGCAGGCAAAATAAAAAAAGGCAGAGAAGTAATCATGAAAATAAAAAATCTTGTCAACTGCATTAGGATGCAGTTCCCATGTTTTTGCTCACGTAGGCAGGCATTGTGCTAACAAAATGATATGAGACTTTAAAAGACAGCAGCTGGTATGTATTTAGATCTAAAAAAAAAATGCTACGTTAATTCTGCAATCCTAAAATTTGGGGAGGAGAGGGGGGCCTGTGGGCAGTGATAGTTTGGTTATTACTGTCAATATATATGACAACTTTATTTACCAACTATTACTCAGAAGATGGCTTATTACAGGAATTGAACAAGAAAAAGCAGTATTACAGTACTGAGGCTAATTGTGATGGAAACTTTCAAACAAATAGTATTTTTACTCCTGGGCAAGTGGATATGAGAAAAACTTGAGCAGTTGCTCTGATTAACATTCTTTTTAAATAATCCCACAAAAACTAATGTTGTTGCATCTGCCCCTAAAGATTCAATCTCAAGTCAAAGAAATTATATCAACCTTTAAAGTAATAAGGTTAAGCTTCAAAAGCACTTCTTGAACAAAACATTTATGTTTTGAAACTGAAAGTTCAGACTGCGTTGTAATTCATTTTAAAAGCCAATGAAACTCAATGGGCTTAGAATATTCTATGATTAACGTTAAAAAATCTGATACCCTTGTAACAATGCTAAAAGTTCCCAAACTTCATTTGTTGAAACAAGACACTCCTCTGAAAACAAATTAATCCAGAATATGTCTGCAGCCACACACATCTACCTGCATCCCACTGGATAAATATTCCTAACAGACATTCTATATATATGATACTAACTTTCTTTGTCAAATTAATTTTCCAAATACTAGACAGACTGGAAGAGGGCAGCATAGTGTTATATTAGCTCTTAAACAAGTCCGTTTGCCAGGAAATGTTCGATTTTACTGTCTTTACCAATATGGTGATGATAAATCTCTCTGTGGATTAAGAGACAGGTTTAGACAGTTGAAAGTTTACAGTGTAAAGCAGGTTTTGAGTAGTTGTTGATCACTTATGAGGACAGGATGTACAAATGGGGTTTGTAATTACATATTTATATGCCTATTTAATTAATGTCAGTCTCTCCCACCAAATGTAAACTACATGAGGGCAGGATCACAGAAATTTTATTCACCGTTTCATCCCAAGTGCATGGCACATGGTAGGTATTTGTGGAAAGAATAAGTGCATGCATTGAATTATTTATTCATTCATTCAACAAATATTTTCTGAGGCACTAGGGATACAGCAGTGAATAAAGCTGATGAAAATCCCTGTCTTCATGGCATAGGAAAGAGATAATAGATATGAAAAATAAGTAAAATGTATATTGCGTTAGATGATAATAAATACGAAAAAGAAAAGTTTAGCAGGGAAAGGGGACAGAGAGTGCATCTGGGGGGGAGGTTGCTATCTTAGAAAGGGGGGTGAGAGGACACCTCCCCTGGAATGAAAGTGTAAAACAGACTAGCTCTTTCCACTAGGTACAATTGAACAGGTTCCCAGTAAGAATCCAAGAAAAAGGCAAGGAAAGCAAAGACTCCAAATGCTGATCTTTTCATTATTTCAGTAAAGATCTGTATCCGCCCATGAAATTATAAGCCCCTCTAAAGCAGAGATGGCAACTTCTTTAGATATTATCTCTGGCACTTGGCACAGTGTCTCATATCCAGAGTAGATGTTCCACCACTTACTGTGAATTGACTTGGATTCCCATTAGGACAAAAGAACAATAGTAGGAAGATCTTCTCTGCCCCAGGGAGTGATAAAATGGCCACAAAGGAGGAGAGCCACCCAGCACACTTACAGATGGCCAGAGAGCAGCAAAGTGAGGCCGCGCGGACACCGCCGCGTGGCATTTAGCGTGACGCTGCCTGAAGCTCACCACACACAGCCGTCCAGCCCAGAGACGAACACCGTTGGTCCCAAGAGAAAACAAGGCAAGCTTACAGAGAACGGTGCGTTACAACTCGGGAAATTAATCAAAGCCCTTGCCTTACTGATGGAGGCTCACGTTGGGATCATTTTCACTTAGGAAAGAAAACACCCCGATGTCACTCTTACGAAAGTCATCTTATTCCTTTGTATCCATGTGTTGAGTGTGTAGAGCTGGATACACACGGGTAGCAAATCCCATGAGGCACCTGGGTAGATGCTGCTTGGAGAGGTCAAAGGCTGCAATGTCACAGAAAATGAATTAAAAGAACATTGCACTCTCCACAGAATTAGGAAAATGGATCACTGGAGACAGGATGGCGGGGGCGGGCTAGGGAAAATAATCAGGTAACAGTGACAGAGAAATGCAAGACACACTGACATAAAAAAAGGATGACAAATGTACAGCCCAAAGCTGGGGGAGAATGTTCAGATGACAAAGCAAGAGAAGTTACAACGAATGCAATATGATGGAAAACAGTTGTAATATCACGCTCTTCCTTGACCTCTGCCAAACGCACAGGTTTTCCCCACCTCCAGCCCTGCAATTGCTCCCACTGTCTCTTATTCTGTTTTCTAGAACTGAAGGCTGAGACTTTCCCACCATGACCTCTGGGTAAATACCGAAGATGTTCACTGCTGAACCCCTGGATCCCGGAAAGAGTCTGGAAAATATAAGCACTCAACAACTATTTGTTCCTGGGAAGAAAGTCTTCAGTTACATTGGGCATTGACCTGGGTCTTCATGATCACAACACTCACATTTATTAGGGGTCGAAAAAAACCTACAGCAGGTAAGTAAAATTTGAAAGCCGATGTTTGTAGCAGTACAGAGAAACCATTAAGCCCATTCAGTAATATGGGCCTTGATATTACCAGGAAAGTACAGATCAGCTGATCCCATCATTGCAGAGAACAACACAAAAGAGAGTAGGAGCACAGAGGCATAGTGAAGAAGAAATGAATTAATTTAAATACCAGGTAGAAATTTGTTATTCTAAGGGGACTAAAATATTCACACATGATACCAAGGGTCCCAGTGAATGACAATAACCTAAATGTCCATATTGGTGTTGTAACTGAGTTCCTCCTATCCTTTCTGGATGTCTTAACCACACCCGCGGCTGTAAATAGCTCCTCTCTACTGAGGTCCACACCCTCTCCAGCTCACATGACTCTTCTGAGCTCCACATAGACTGCCTTCTGGACAGCTCCAGTTGTGTTCCTTAGACCTTCAAATTTTACCTACTCATAATTTTGTCCCCTACATCCTCTTTTTTTTTTTATATCCTTATTTAGTAAACGGGACCCCTGCCTACACAAGCCAGAAACCTGCAATTGACCCTTTTATTGCACCATCTCTCAACTTCTCTCCCCCACAATACCAACCCATGTCCCAAAGAATCTTCCTCCTAAGTAACTCGTATGCCTATCCCCTCACCTACAGTTCACTAGTACCTTGGCTCAAAAACTCTTCCTATCACAGCTGAATTGGTACATATCACCTAACTGATTCTCTCAAAGAGCTTCCTCCCACCTCAACCAACACATTCTCCTCAACCTCACCTGAGTGGCCTTTTGAAAATGCAAAATCTGCTCACTCACCTGCTTAAAATGCTTCTGTGTCCACGAGTTTAGGTTAAGTCCTCCTTGCTTTGTGTTAAAGTCTGTGCTCTTGACATGCAAGGCCAAAATTGGGGCTCCTTTCTGTCTCATGTTCCATGACCCCATGTTCTGCCAGTGCTTCGACCACACATAATGACCTTCCCTCATGTCACTTGCCTCTATTCCTTTGCCAGTGCTCTACTACTGACCTAAAATACCTGTATAAACTTCTCCACCTTAGCTAAAACTCCCTCATCCTTTAAGAACACAGTTTAATTATGATCTTTTTTAATCCACTGCCTCCCTCAGCTACGTTATAGGGCTCTACCCTGTGTTCATAGGGCACCCCAGCATAGCATTTACCATACTGAATTGGCATTTCTAGTTTCTTGTGCATATCCCCCACTTGACCATGAGTCCTGTGAGCACAGAGAGGATTTTGTATGTCTATACCTCCTATGTCTAGCACAATGCTTGTTGCACTATAGATGTTCAATCAATGCTTGTTTAGCATATGATTAAGAGAATGAGTTTCCAGGAGAGGACTTAGATTAGTGGAAGAAAAACACACCACCTACTTCTACATTAACAATAATTTGTTAGGGGCACCTGGGTGGCTCAGGCAATTAAGCATCTGCCTTCAGCTTAGGTCATGATCCCAAGTTCCTGGGATCGAGTCCCACATCAGGCTCCCTGCTCAGCATGGCGTCTGCTTCTCCCTTTCCCTCTGCCCCTCTCCCCCTGCTCATGCTCTCTCTCTCTCTCTCTCTGTGTGTGTCTCTCTCTCAAATAAATAAAATCTTTAAACAAATTAATTAATTAATTAAATAAAAATAATTTGTTAGAGTTCCTCAGAAAGTTAAAAAAAAACTACCCTACAATCCAGCAATTGTATTTACCCAAAGAATCTATGGGATTTACCCAAAGAATATAAAAATACTAATATAAAGGGATACATGCACCCGGATGATTATAGCAGCATTATTTATAAGCCAAATGGTGGAAACAGCCCAAGTGTTCATCGGCTGATGAATGGATAAAGAAGAGATGGTGTGTGTGTGTGTATACATATATTGTATGTATACATATATATACATGTATACATATATTATATATATATATATAATGGAATATTACTCAGCCATAAAAAGAGTGAAATCTTGCCATTAGCAGCGACATGGATGGAGCTAGAGAGTATAATGCTAAGTGAAATAAGTCAGTCAGAGAAAGACAAATACCATATGATTTCACTCATATGTGGAATTTAAGAAACAAAACAAATGAGCATAGGGAATAAAAGAGAAAGGCAAACCAAGAAACAGAATTTTAACTCTAGAGAACAAACATGGTTACCAGAGGGGAGGTGGGGGGGTATTAAATAGGTGATGAGGATTAAGCAGTGCACTTTGCTGTGATGAGCACCCGGCGATGTACAGAATTGTTGAATCACTATATTGTACACCTAAAACTAATACTACACTGTATGCTAACTAACTGGAATTTAAATAAAAACTTGAAAAAATAATTTGTTAGAAAAGGTAAGAAAATATTTCCTGTGTAACTATTTATACCCAGAACTGGATCTATTAATTAGGAACTAAGGTGAGAGAGAGAAAGATCTATCTGTACCTCATCATTGGTTTACATGTTCCAGAAGTCTCTTACACAAGACAAGATGATAAGGAACAGATCTGGTGGATGAAAACTTCATGGGGCTAGTGTTGCTTAGAACTCTAAAATCGGCAGATCTTCCAGTGGAGCAGAAATATGCGATTAAAAAGAAACTCAACTGGTTACCAAAATAAGTTCTCTAAAGGCCAATATACATTTGCTAAAACTATCTGGCTTTATTTTGGTTTTATGTGATCTATTTTCAAGGTGCTATTTAAAGAAAATAATTCAGTTTTAGTCTATGATAAAATATTCAGCCATACCAATTTTTTAAAGGAAAACAGAAGCCAAACTAAAATGTTACTTGTTTAGTCCAAGGAGGATATCACATAGGTATTGAAAACAAGACTGGTTTTAAAGGGTTTGCGGAGTCTAAAGAGTAGAACTAAAATGGCTTGTTCAAGTCCAGATTTGCCCCCTCCCCTCCGGATCTTTGGCAGGACCCTCTGCCCTTTTGGAAGTCCACCTGATGGACCCTCATCTTCACATGCTGCCAGTTCCATCCAGGTTTGCCTGCCCTCATAGCACCATCGGATTCAGATCTGTCACACCAGCAAAACTAGCCAGGAAAAGAAGTTCCAACTAACAGTTCTGAACAAAAATTCTGTGGACTTCAAACCGCAATATGTAAGTCGCAGCTCCTTCTACCCTGTTCAATTTCTTCTGGATGAAGCTAGCTCCGCTCTTTCATTTCTGTATTACGGCCATTCTCTTCTAACCAAACTCACTCCCAATTCAGCCATGCAGGCACACGAGGCCTTTGCATAAGCACCTTAGTCCTTTGTCCCACTGTGCTCCAAGGTGATCTACC
Source organism: Eumetopias jubatus (assembly GCF_037043125.1). NCBI lineage: Eukaryota > Metazoa > Chordata > Mammalia > Carnivora > Otariidae > Eumetopias > Eumetopias jubatus. The sequence continues at coordinate 165,515,434 of NW_028274809.1, read as the reverse complement.
TAAAGTGGGCTAACCATGTACTCACAGGATGAAGGGTCATATTTCTGCTTGATCCCACCTAAGTGAACCCAACAGCGGTAGGCAAAAGTAGCAGAATATGACACTCTTAAAGCACAAACCATCATAATGGGAGCATCTAGACATGTGTCCCCAAAATCCCATGACAGCAATACACAACCACACAAAGTTACTACTTTCCAATGTTTCGTCTTCGGATCTTTCTATCCTGCAAGTATATCAAATAACAGGAACTTATGAAGGCCACATGATATTAAAAAGCTTTACAATATTAATGAAGTTTTACAATTTGTACCTTTCTTCCACTTCCTTGGAATAGCAAATGTTTGTTATTCTTTTGCTTTGTTTTTGTCTTTTAAGTGAAGAAAAGCAAATATTTCCTATTGCTTTTCTTTCTGATCACTTCACTCTCCTGAGAAACCTTCAGGAAGAAACTATTATAGTACACCAGGCAAGCTTGTTTTGGTTTTGTAAGCTGATTTTTGAAAAACAAAAAACTCCGAGGATTTCTTTTTCAAATTTTTCTAGAAGCAAAAGATCATCAGTAGAGTTGGCAACACAAGAACAATTATTTGCCTAAGGAAATGGAAGGTCCAAACTCTGTTTGAAATTTTAACATCCTAGTTATTTTCCAAGTATCTCAGGCCCACAGGGTTGGCAGCTCATAGACTCAGCCTACAGACTTTGGAAGAAAAATAGTAATTACAGGAACCGAATCAGAGAAAATTTTAAATAAAAAGGGAAAACTCCCATAAAATCATTTTGGTTTTCTACTTAGATTAGAGTTTCTTTTAGAAATGTTGTCTACATTTTTGTCGTGTTCATTTTTGTGTGTCATAGCCTGAACGATCGGTCTTATTTTCAGGTTCTTTTATATATTTATTATGTATTATATGGATCACATACTCACATTCATTACCCAGAGAGAAAATGGCCAATAAGTATTTGTTGAATTGAATTAAATGGGCTTATATTGTTGGTATTGAGGAATAAACCTGACCTAAATTAGGCTAACTCATCTATATGAGTCTTTTATTAGAAGTAGATGGATACTTCATATTAATTTTGAGTAAGAATGAAAAATTACAACAAATAATTTTTCTATGTTTTCTGCATTCCTTCTTCTTCCACCAAAAAAAAAATTCAAATAAAGGAGGAAATATGTAAAAAGAAAATTAAATTAAAAACTCATAAAGATGAACACCTAGGAATTTACATTGTCTTCAGTATGACCCTTCTTCTTCTAATTCAAAAGGAAAAAAAGTAGATTTACTCATTATATTGGTAAATAAACTTCTCTTAAACTTGTGTCTTTTTGAGAAGGTGGGCACTGTCTGGATTAGCATGCTAAAATCGAAATAAATTCTAGTGGCACTGGCAGCCAAAGTCACACTACCCCTCAGTTTCCCCATGGGCAACAATCTCCCAGCAACCTTTGTGGCTGCTCGGCTTTGGAAGCTTGCGGAGTCCCAGTGGGCGAGCAGCTGCAAAGGGGAGTATAAGCTGGAGAAGATTCCAGCTCTCCGCAACCTGGAAGGGAAAAAAGGGAGCTGATAACTCTACACACATGGGAGCTCCTTTTCTGCCCAATTTCTCAGCTTATCTTAGTTTTTTTGTACATTCTTTGAAAAATATATTAATGTGTTAAGATTATTATATTGCTTAAATAAGATACCATGTATTCATAACAAAAAAATCTAGTTGAATATTGAGGGAAAAATGTTAATGAGCCTGTAAAAAAATTATTGAAGCCAACCACTCAATTAACACTCAATCATTCTACAAATAACCCATGAGTGTCAAGTGCTTGGCTATGTGCTGAGTGTACAATTTTGAACAAGACAGAGACAGTTTATGGTCTAATGGGGGAGATCAACGACTAAACAATCAATTTAACAATAAAGTGTGGCAAAAAGACTACAAAATAAGCTTAAAAATGGAAAGGAAAGGAAGGGGATGAATAGTTTTATGAAAGATGATGTAAAACAAAGAATCAACTGAAGCAAAACAGAGAATCTCTCTTGATAGTTTCAAAATCTGTTTCAGTGGGAGAGCAGGGGACAAGAATCTTATACGAAATCCTTCTCACCTGCATCTAGTTTTCCATCTACTGTAAATATCTCAACCTCGTCATTGGGCAACAGCAAACTTTCTACTCTTCTTGAATGTATGTTCTCTGCAAAGCGAACAGGTGAGACAGCAACAATATGTAAATTAACCAAGAGAAATGGAGTACAAAGGCTATATTTGAAATTCTATGTGCAGAGCTAGTCTCCCAGTGACCTTACTGCAGAAATGCAAACATTTCTGCCTCAGAGAAGGAGCAATGCACATACCAAAATAATCCAAGCCACTCCATCTTTGTTTTGATCTGGAAGAAAGCTCTCAGAGGGATACTGACTATATAGTGAGTGTTGGATCAGAAAGCCAAATTGGCATAGCGAATGGAAACATCAAAGTGTATAATGTTGTGTAAAGGTAACCTCCCTTACACATTTTCGATTATGCAAAATGGTGACTACAAAATGCTTTTATTCTTTAATAAGGAAACTCACTCCACGTGCGAGTGCATGTGCAGGCCAAGTCCATCTTTTTTCATTAGATGACTTTTCCGGGGGCCCAAACCTGGCTATTATTGCATTCTTATGTTTTGTTTCTGTATCCCATTTTATGGCTTCTACATTTTCAGCCAAGTTCTACACTATCCGCAAGAGTTTCAATGAAGAAAATAAGGACCTCCTTTCTTTCTTCTACCATAATGGTCAACACACCTTTTCCAGCCCTAGTCAAAGTGCAAATCAAGTGAGGCATAGAACAAAGAAGTGGGCTTTGTAATTAGGAAAATGTGGTTTTAAAGCCAAGTGCTACTATGTATTACTGTGTGATCTTGAGCACTAATCCATAAAATGGGCGGAAGATAGCTATGGAATACAGTAGAAGCAAGAATTGAACGAGGTAATACAGGTAATGTCCCAAACACAGTGCACGGCAAGTGGCACATGGTTACTATGTGGTGACAGCTATCCTACTGTTGGTGCCTCCAGAAGTTTTTTTCTTTATTCCTCTTTGGTCCACCTCTTCTTCCTCTTTTCAAGGCTGTTCTTGCTTTTCCCATGATTATCACTGGATCATTGAATTTCATGATCTAAGCATCCAGTTTGCTTTTTTAAAAGGTTGAGTAAGCCCATTCATATTTTATCAAAGTCACTTTAGAAGGTCTATTTCCTTATGAATAAGGTTAAGAGATATCACCTGAGAGAATAAATTTAGGTTTGGATTTTGTCAAACTATAACAAAATAAGTTATAAAATGGCTGCAATTTTCCAGAAAAAGAAAACCACTGAAATAGCAAGTGGTCCAACAATTAATCAATCCATTGTTTTAATACTCAGAAATTATCTCTTCCATCAGGGACTGGGTGAGACTGTGTCATAAATGGCTTTTATCAGGCCCTTGGACAGGGAACAAACTAAATTAGAAGCAATCTGAATTTGGCTGCAGAAGGACGTATAGTGAAGCTCTGGTTAATCCCACAATTTCCTGACAAGACACGAAAGAGGTATTCAGATCATATGATCGGCATTTAACTAGGCAACCCAGAATGTATTTTTACAAATGAGTTTGACCTCAAAAAAAAGGAGAAACCTCAGGAATTATAAACCTATAAATCTACATAAACCAAGGAGGCTGCCATTGTGTTTAACTCCCCAGTCATTAAAACCAGTTCAAATCCAAATAAAAATCAACTTTATCACAGCACAATCATATGTCAGTCATCATCAAACATCTGGGTATCTAATTTATTCACCAGCTTTACCCAGGAGACTTAATTTCCAAAATTTTGGCTATCTCCAGAAGTGAAAGCCATCCTCAAAGAAACAAGATGAGACTCCACCAAAGACCTGCGAAATAATATCAGGAAGGCATGTTCTCAAAGAAATCTCTCAAGAAAGGTTAGAAAGCCATGGAAATTCTGCTGAGATGATTGACTACCTTTAAGGGCATAGTTCTTGACTGAATAAGGTCTAGAGTATTTGTTTAAAAAATAAATAAAACTGCCAGATGAATTCTACTCCTGATAACCGTCCCACCTCTCCTTTCTACACCTGTAGATGGGAAGAATTTTATCCCGTGATAAATGACCCCCTTTCTGTCCCGCTCCAGGCTTGCTCTTCATCAGCATCCTGGTTATACTGTAGGCTCTGCAGCTGTGGAGCCAAGTCAGCTTTCTGAGGGACAAGCAGCCAGCTGAGGAGCTGAGGTAGCCATCTGCAAAAGCTTATCTGTCTGGGGGAATGGCTATTTATTGTCAGTGGAGTCGGGAGTGAATCACAACATACATCCGTGGTGGTGGCAATGTTATTCATATAATATTTAATAAGTTTATGTAATTGGACCAAGTTTCATTAGGACTTGTTGCAATAAAACCACAGACATTTCTCAAAAAGCAGGGCATCCAGCTGGAGGATGCAGACTGTTTATTTAACATTGGTGAATACACAGCCACAGGCATCTAGAAGCCAGAACAAAAATAAGCATGAGCAGTAAAAAGTGCAGCAGCCAAAAAAGGGGCTGAGTGGGCAACAACAAAAAAACGAGAAATCTAGTGAAAGCTCATCTTGCATTCATTCAATTCACAGAGGTCCATGGAGCAATCACTATTGTGAAACAATTGTGCTGATCTCTTTCATTGTTTTTTAATTAACTGCGTGGGTCTTTGGACTTCGTTTTTGTCTTCCAGAAAATGCATCTTGAATGCAAAGGCCGGTTCTCACAATATTGTTTCTCCACTTCAGCACTTGATACGGTGTTTTGTATTCTGGTTCCTATCAGTAGTTTTTAGGCTCTTTGCCAAATGTCAGAATGTGATAGAATGGAACAGAATGGAAGGAGTACTTGTACCCTTAGTAAAAAGACTTATGATCATAGTCACTGTATGGTGACAGATGGTGACTAGATTTCTCGTGGTGAGCATTTTGTAATGTATATAATTGTGCTATCACTATGTTGTACACCTGAAACCAATATAATATTGTCTGTCAACTATACTTCAATTAGAAACATGTAATTTTTTAAAAAAACATAGATACAAATCTCATTCTTCCACTCTACTGTAGAATTTAGGAAAGGTGTCTAACCATTCCAAACAAGGTTCTTCAAATCCATGCAAGAGCATGTAACCAATTTGAAGATATAACAGGGGAAAAAAGATACCAAAACTTTAAAAACCATTGGATACTAAGAAATAATTGAACTCAAAAATGTGATATTCATGCTAACAAAAACTCTGAGAATCTATTGAGAAATGGAAAGAAAATACAAGAAAATAAGAGAATGTGATTTTTCTGGTTGGGAATATCAATTCCTTGTAAATTATTCTATGGATCAGCAAAATTCTAAAAAATAAAACTCTCAGTGAATGGTTAGGAGAACTTAAGAAAATTGTTTGAAAGTTCACTTAAAGAATAAATAAGTAAAAATAGAAAAGAAACTTTTGGAAAAAAGAGTTAGGTGGAAGTTGCCATACCAGTTACAATAAAATATTACATAGCCAAAATCACTAAAATAATTGGGTACCAAAAAAATGTGAAAAATGTTAATCAATATTAATTCTGGGTAGTTGGAATATGAATGATTATTATATTATTCTTTGGGGTTTTTTCATATTAAATTTTTTTCATATATAATTTAAAAGAGCCAATAAAAATATAGTTAATATTTGAAGAGTAATGGAAGAATTAATATAGATAGCCATATAAACCTTAGTATATGTAAAATAAAATTGTTCCCAGTTTTACTGAGAAGTAATAAACATACATGACTGTGTAGGTTTAAGGTATACAGCATGATGGTTTGATTTACATATATTCTGAAATGGATTACCTCAATAAGTATAATTAACATCCATCATCTATCTCATCTAGATATAATAAAAAGAAAAGAAAATTTCTCCTTGTGGTGAGAACCCTTAGGATCTTCTCTCTTAACAAGTTTCTATATATCAAACAGCAGTGTTAACTATAGTAAAATGTAATATTGTAAAAATGTAATATGTGATCATGCAAGAATCTTAAACAATGGAAAAGGAAGAAAATGTTCAAATCATGTCACTGAGAAAACTATGTATGAAGAAACAATTATCTAGATTCTTCATACTGAACACTAAAATACATTTTAAATTGTTTTCAGAAATCCATGTAAAAATAAGAATGTTTTAACATATAAGAAAATTTAAAAACAGATCCTATTTCTGAAGAAAGAAATGCTTCCTCATCATAAAACTAATTGAAGAATTAAGGAAAATGTCCATATATCTTAAATCATTTCAGAATTTTTGTTAATCAAAATATCATAAATTTAAAAGAAGTAGAACAAATGAGGGAAACACAGGCTATATTGTAAGGAATGAGTATTCTGAATACAGAAGGAATTCATGAAAATTGGATTATCATCTAAGGATCATCTAAGGATCAACAGTAATATGACAAATGAATATTATGGAGTAATTAAACAAGATGGAGGTGGTCCTATGGTCTTGGCGGCCTATGGACGAGAGCATAAAGAAACTGAAGCCAGAGTCAATTCCTGAAAATGCCTCGAGTTTAGGAAATCAAGCTTAGGAAAAACCAATCACAAACAGCCAGGTAGACTTCCCCAAATAAAGTAACTGCTGAAGCTACAGCCAATTAAATTATTCCCTTGCTTGCTTCTGTGTCTGCTTCTTAAACTCCTTTTCCTTGGTTCCTGATGGTGGAGCTCTGCTAACCACTTTCAGTTTGGCACTCCCTGATTTGAACTGGTATTTGTTCAAATAAATTTCAAAAATGTAAGGTGCCTCAGTTTATCTGTTAACAATGTGAATGGCTAATTTATGGAAGAAGAATTTCATGGGTCTGATAAAAATGAGAAAAATAAATAAACTTTATTGGTCATTTTTTAAATGCAAATTGAAATAACAAGGAAATACTGTTTTCACATATCCAAGTAGCAAAAGCATCTTTTAAATGTTAGTTATCTAGGTAAGGGGACAGGAAAACATACATTGTCCTATAGTATTTTTGGGCAAATAAACTAGTACACCTGTCTGTAAGTGATTTGTCAGTTTTAAAGAGCCTTATTCTCTTGCTCAAATAATAACTAATTCTAATAATCTATCCAAGAAAATGGTCAGAAATGTGGTCAAAGATTATGTTCATTATAGTACTATCCATCATAGCAAAAACTGTCCAACAAGAAAATGGCTAATTAAATTATGGTAGATGTAAACTGGAATGCTAGTCATTGTTTAAAAGTATAATCATAGTTGTACATCTTTTGACAAAAAAGACAATCATAATATATTGTTTAATAAAAGTAATTATAGAGAAATAAAAGTAGAATATAATCTGAATCATATAGTCACACAGAAAAATGACTGCTAAGCTCTACCCCCAAATATGAATAGTTCTTACTTCTTGATTGGTAAATATTAGGTTAGGATGCATGTTCAACTTCTGCATAAGGGCCCAAAACTGAGCATAAACAGTTTTTGGCTGATATCGTGGCTTCACACTCCAGGGACTCCAGCTCTTTCCATCTTGTTTGTCTAATATCCCTACTACTGTTCCCATCTTCTTGTTGTGAATGCAGAGTGTTGCCTTCATTCACATCAGGAAGGGCTCAGCCCTGCATTCACATTCCAGACAGCAAAAAGGAAGGAAGAGGAATCACGATGGCTACATTCCTCCTCTTTAAAGACACAACTCCAAAATTTCATACATCATGTGCACGTATATCCCATTGGCCAGAGCTTAATCACATGGCTACACTTCAGTGTAAATGAGACTAAAAAATGAAGTCATAAACTGGGTGATTTTGTGAAAAATTCTAAAAATTCTATTACTGTGTAAACAGGAATAACAGAATATTAGGAGACAATCTCTGCCACAATCCTCCTCTTTGGTCATGCAAAGACCCATGTGCCCTTTTCTTCACATACATAGAATATGTTCACCCACTTCTCAAAAAAGACAACCCAAAAATTTCATCTAGTTATTAAATGAGCTTAAAGTCTAGGAATTCTGGGAGATGCCCAGTCCCCTCTATCAGATCAAGATGTGGTTCCTCTTGGTCTGACATCCTGCAAAATAAAAGACAAGCTATCTCCCCCTGCACCCAATACGCATAATGTATAATGGTTGGATAGAAACAGGACAATTGCATTAAAAATTCCCATTCATACAATTGCTCCAAAGAAAATAAAATACATATAAACTTAACAAAACATGTATACAATCCATATGCTGAAAATTAAAATGCTCATGACAAAAATCAAAGGAGACTTAAATAAACAGAGAGACAGACCATGTTCATGGATTGAAAGATTAAATATAGAAAAGATGTCAATTCTCCCCAAATTGATCTGTAAATTTAATGCTCCTATCAAAATCCCAGTAAGGAGATTTTATCTATGTTTTTGTGGACATAGACAAACTTATTCTAAAATTTACATGGAGAGGCACAGGTCCTCAAATAGCTAATACATTCTTGAAATATAATAAGAAAATGGGAAGAATCACTCTACCCAATATTATGGCTTACGATATAGCCATATAATCAAGATAGTATGGTATTGACAGAAGGATAGACATAGAGATCTAAAGAGCAGAATAAGGAACTTAGAAATAGATCCACACAAATATCCCCAAATGATTTTTGACAAAGACACAAAAGCAATTCCATGCAAGAAGAATAGTCTTTTAACAAATGGTGCTAGAGCAACTGAACATCCATAAACAAACAAACAAAAAAAGAAACAAAGAACCTCAACTTAAATCTCATACCTTATGAAAAAATTAACTCAAAATGAATCACAAATTTAAATGTATAATATAAAACTATAAAACTTTAAAAAAAAACATACGATAAAGTCATCAGGATCTAGGGCTAGGCAAAGATTTAAATTTAACACCAAGCCATGATCCGTACAAGGAAAAGTTGATGTTACACCTCCTCAAAATTAAACTTTGCTCTGTGAAAAGCCCTGTTAAGAGGATGAAAAGACAAGCTGGGAGAAAATATCTACAAAACACAAAGCCAACAAAGAACCCGTATCTAGAATATATAAGGAACTCTCAAAACTTAACAGTAAAAAACCAAACAATCCAACAAAAAAAGTGGGCAAAAGACATGGACAAACATTTCACTGAAGAGAGTATACATGGGAAATAAATACATGAAAAGAAGTTCAACATCATTAGCCACTAGGGAAGTACAAATTAAAACAACAATGAGATACAACTGCACACCTATCAGAATGTCTAAAATAAAAAAAATAATGACAACACCAAATGCCGAAGAGGATGTGGAGAAACTGGATTATTCACATTGCTAGTGGGAAATGTAACATGATACAACTGCTTTGAAAAATGGTCTGGCCGTTTTCTGTAACATGAAACCTGCAATGCAACTTTGCCTATAACCTGGCAATTACACCCTTGGGCATTTATCCCAGAAAATGAAAACTTATGCTCACACAAAAACCTATGCACAAATATTTATAGCAGTTTTATTTATAATAGCTGAAAACTAGAATCAGCTCAGATGTCCTACAACTGGTGAATGGTTAAATGAGCTGTGATACATCCACACCTGGAATACTACTCAGCCACAAAAAGGAACTGATCATTTATACATAACTTGCAACAACTTGACTGAATCTCCAGAGCATTATGCTGAGTGAAGGAAGACCACCCCAAAGGGTCACATACTGTATGATTTCACTTATATAACATTCTTAAAATGACCAAATAATAGAAATAAAGAACAGATGAATGGTTGCCAGTGGTTAGGGATAGTATTTTTAATGTTTATGACAACTTCATACACTCAAAACTTGAAAAAAACTCAAATGTCTATCAATAGGAGAATAGATGAACAAATTGAGGTATATCCATACAGATAGAATATCACTCCACAATAATGGACCCCAAAAACATTGTTAAGTGAAAGAAGTTACACATTCATTTCTATGAAATGGAAACCAGATTCCATTTAGAGGAAATCCAAATAGAGGCAAAAGAAATCTACAGAAGAGCCCAGAGTGAGTGTGGGGTGAGAGAGACGAAGGAGAAAAGGTATGTGGGAACTTTCCAGAATGATTGGAATTATCTGCATATTTTTGAGGCAGTTACATCGGTCCACACAATGTCAGAACTCATTGAACTGTACCCCAAATCTGTGCCTGTTATATCACATTAGTTATAAAGTCATTTTTGTTTACTTTTATTTATTTATTTTTAAAATTTTTTAGAGAGAGAGAGTAAATGAGCGGGAAGAAGGGGCAGTGGGAGAGGGAGAGAGAAAATCTTAAGCAGGCTCCACACCCAGCTCAGGGCGACACAGAGCTCAGTCTCAGGACCATGAGATCATGACCTGAGCTGAAATCAAGAGTCAGATGCCTAATCAATCGAGCCACCCAAGCGCCCCTAGAAACCCGGTTTTAAAAATGTAAGTGATGATGAGCTTTATTGAGGATGACCTCTATACGACGTCCCCCTGCATTTCCACGGTCTAGGGTTGTGGCCTTTGCAAGCCTCCGATTGAATTCAAATAAATCCGGATTCATCTCACAGCCTTTGACTTATTTATTCCCTCACTAACTATTTCTTGAATCCTTACTACGTGCCTGGCACTACTGTAGGCATGTTCTTCCCTCCCCCAACACTTCAAGATTGGTGGAATCTGGAGAGAGAATTTGTTCTGGACCAGTGTCCTGGCTATTCTGACCCATGTCACCCTCCCAGGCCTGGAAAGACAGGCCGCAAATGTCAAAAGAGCGGGAATAGGGGCAGAACACACACGGGTTGCCTCATTTCCTTTTTGTGTGACTAGTGACTAACTAGACACATGTCATTAAGTGTGCTGCTATCCTTTATAGCATGTGCAATGGCTGAGCACCTCCACTCGCCCTGTGGACTGCTTAAAAACATAACAGAGATTCTGCCCAGGACCCCCGGGTTTGGAGAATGTCAAACATGCCAGGTCCTGAGATAGAAAGACAGGAGAAAGTTTTCAAAAGCTTCTTTGCCTCTTCCCCTCTCTCCTCCTTTTGTTTCCCTTTCATGGTTCTCTTTTGATTTTTCTTCCTTTCCAAAACCAGTTTGTTCCAGCCTCTCATTTCCTAACTTGCACTTAAAATATTTTAAATATCATAAAACAATATCGTATTTAAAGCTGTAAATGTCCTTTCCTCTAAAAGGAAGCACTGATATATCAACACATTTTCCTAATAGATTAACCCATACGGGTAGGGTCCTAACATGAAAAGACAATATAAATACACATTTTTAAAAATAAGACATACCAGTGGCTGGGTGCCTGGGTGACTCAGTTGGTTAAGCGTCTGCCTTCAGCTCAGGTCAAGATCCCGGGGTCCTGGGATGGAGTCCCGCGTGGGGCTCCCTGCTCAGCGGGGAGCCTGCTTCTCCCTCTACCCTCCCACTCCCCCTGTTTGTGTTCCCCCTCTCTCCGTCAAATAAATCAACAAAATCTTAAAAAAAAATAAGACAAATCAAGGAAAGCATAGATAAGGAGAAATGGTGATCTTCTGTCAAAGTTTAACATGAGGGGATGCCTGGGTGGCTCAGTCAATTAAGTGTCTCCCTTCAGCTCTGGTCGTGATCCCAGGGTCCTGGGATCAAGTCCCGCATCGGGCTCCCTGCTCAGTAGGGAGCCTGCTTCTTTCTCTGCCTGCTACTCCCCCTGCCTGTGCTCTCTCTCTAACAAATAAATAAATAAAAATATTTTTTAAAACTTTTAACATGAGAAGCTAAAAAGGGTAAAACTGTTAATACCACTACAAACAGTTAAGTCATGCACTAGAGTTATAGCAAGAACAATACATTCACACAGCATGGAATAATTCTAAAGTTTTTAAAAGCAAGCGTCGCCTGGTTGGCTCAGTTGGCTAAGCATCTGACCCTTGATATCAGCTCAGGTCCTGATCGCAGGATTGTGGTTTGGAGTCCCACGCTGGGCTCCACACTGGGTGTGGAGCCTACTTAAAAAAAATAAAAGCAAAGGTAATATTTCACAACAACAAAAAAGGTGCCAATGGAAAATATGAGCCTAACATTATCAGTAATTTCGAAGGGTAGATGTGAAATCAGATATAATTAAAGTTTCAGGAAATGAAACATGCCAAGACATTATTATAAACAGTAGCTTCTTAACACTTGGCTTATTCACATATTTGGGAGGCAAGCATTCCCATAAAAAGTGGCACAGAAGGGGCGCCTGGGTGGCTCAGTCGTTAAGCATCTGCCTTCGGCTCAGGTCATGATCCCAGGGTCCTGGGATCCAGCCCCACATCGGGTTCCCTGCTCAGCGGGAAGCCTGCTTCTCCCTCTCCCACTCCCTCTACTTGTGTTCCCTCTCTCACTGTGTCTCTCTCTGTCAAATAAAGAAATAAAATCTTTAAGAAAAAAAAAAGTGGCACAAGGTCTTAATGACTTGCTTTGATGTTTACACAGTAACTGAATCATGAATAGGACCTAGATTTTCCAGCTCTTGGTGTAATGGCCTGGCTCCAGACCAAAGAAATATACCTTGTACTACAAGAGATACCCCTACATTTAAGAGTTCTCTAAATTATTTCATGAATCACTTCTAGCTAACAGCAGCTTAAATATCATTTCCCATTGTATCAAACTAGCAGCTCTTCTAAGCAATATATGCCTATTCTTTGTTGCTTATTTCTCATTTGACACCAAGGAGATTATTTAATATTGAATTTTTAAAATAATTTTGTGTTGTTAGGATCCATGCCATGAATTCAAAAAGGATAAATCAGCATATTATTTTCTAAAGAAAAAAATCAGAAGCTTATGTTTTAATATGTAAAATACAATAAAGCCATTCTCAGATCATAATATCAGTATTGATTTATGGATTAGTTGCTGTAGATAATCACCCAAAGAGCTCAGAGACCCCCAAATCATTCTGTAGAAGGCAAACTGTCGGTTTCTTTAGAATCCACTCGTTCATGCCCAGCAGGAGACCATGCCCTAAATAGGGACAGAAAGCTTGCCTTAATAAACTCAATATTTCATATAAGCCAAAGATGAGATTATTTAATTTAGCAGGAAACAAGCATTACAAGAATATAGGAAAGTAGCACAACCTGTGATATTGAGTGTGTTACCGTTCATATGACTGAACAGAATTCCGGTCCTTGTCAAACACTCTGCCAACCTGAAATGATAGTGGCGTAATTTTGAAACCGGTTTACCGTGGAAGATGCCACTGCGTGAGAAGTCTTGCCCCGGTTCATTTCATCTGTCCCTATGGGTCCCTATCTTTCTCTTATCTGTAAACGCAGTAAGTATTAAGAGTTATCATCCAGAAGTTGATTTACTAGCATTTGTGAGAAATCCACAGAATATCAATAAAGTATATAAATCCATCAAAGTTGCTGATTTGGGTAATTTAGGAAGAAAAGTAGGAGTTATAATATCAGGGTATCACTAGTATAGATGTGAATCAATTCAACGCTAGCCCATTTTGCCTTAAGAGTGAATAACCAATTTCTTACGATTATTGGGAAATAATCTACTTCTTAGTGATATCCTACTTTAAAAGCCCACATTTGGCAAAGTGGTAATGTGAATTTTAAAATATGGGTACATAGGAACAGCTAGAAAAAGAAAGGATTTTTTCACATCTATAATTTCAGGAAAGTGGACATATTTCAGCTTTGTTAGTAAATTAGCCCCAAGATTCTGTAAGGCAGGGGCGCCTGGGTGGCTCATTTGGTTAAGCGTCTGCCTTCGGCTCAGGTCATGATCCCAGGGTCCTGGGATCGAGTCCCGCATCGGGCTCCCTGCTCCGCGGGGAGTCTGCTTCTCCCTCTGCCTCAGCAGCTCCTGCTCTCTCTCTCTCTCAAATAAATAAATAAGATATTTTAAAAAGAGATTCTGCAAGGCGGAAGATAGTAGTAGAAAAACAACCAGGCAGAGGAGGGTGATGGTAACACTTACATACAAGATGCTTTAAAACAAAAAAACAAAAAAAAAACCCTCTCCGAGAAGTCTCAGGTTAATTTTTCTAGTATTCCCTTAACATTTACATGTTTGTCTGTAAAAGCTGTGATCATAGCAAAATGTTTAAATCTGTGCTTGTTTCTTTCTGATGGAAAAGGCAAGATTTTGATGTAAGAGACATGAGAGCTTGAATCCTTATTTCCTCTAAAAGCTGTGTGATACTGAATGAGTGACTTTTCTGAGTTTCAATTTTCCCATCTGTAAACAAGGATAATAATACCTGTCCCAGAGACTCGTGTATGGTTTATTTAGGAAAATATGAAAATAACCTAGCGGTTGGTGGAAAGTAAATACTCCATAACTGATAGTTCCCTCTTGTTTCCCCTCGGGCCAGGATCAAGGTTTCTATAACTTTTATGATTCCTCCACAAACTAAAGAATTCTGTATACAATGAACACTCAATAATTGCCGAATGATGACATCAAAACATCTCAGCAAGACTGCAAATATGCAGATTATAATTACCACTACCTCTATGTAAACTGGATTTCTACAACATAATTTCAACTATAGATCCCCCAAAAGGATTAAAGATCGGATTAAAGAGCAGTAGATATTTATGGCTTATATTAAAATAAATTTTAATGGTCGTAGAAAAAAATCTTTGAACTGGTGATACAGGATCAAGAGCTTCTCCTCCCCTTATATCTAAGTTAAATAACGCCCAAATATACAAGCATACAAGTAGACTAACAAGAGAATTCAATATTGATTTGTTTGTCCAAAACACATAAAAAGCAAATCTTATGGAGAGCTTTATGATGTTAATAGTTTGCCTAATCACATCATTTGGAACACAACATTTTCTCTATTTTAAAATGAGCGTGAAAAAAATCAATATGCTCTGCCTGCACTATCTGCAAGCTACCATCACATGACACACTCATCATTTTCTAAGAGTAATTTCAAATCAAAATTGCGTCAAAGTACCACCTACATTGGCTTCACTCGGACCTGCCATGAGATTATCGTTACAGTATGAACTACATTTGCATACATTAAAATACAGCAGAAAAAGTAGCCACCGTGCATGCTAAATAGTTGTTTTTCCAAAACTTAAATATCTCAGGTGGCTCTCCTTTATTCCCCAAGCCCCTAAGGGCATTTTTCTACATTAAAAATTGCCTGCATCCAGGCAGTTATTCTCAAAAACTCGAATCAACGATACTTTTGCTCGTGTGTAATACTGTCTCTATTTTTCTATGTCTATTTTCAAGCAGCGAGGCTGCCATGAAAGCTGAATCTTTATGAGTTCATACTCTCCTGCTGTTTCCCTCTCACCTCAAGTCAGCCTCCCCTGTTGCAAAGGGCATGTGCTAATGATCCAAGTCACAAGTGACTATATAAAAGAAAAAATGAAAAGGCTATAATCACTTTAATGAAATGAACAAGGGAGGTTTTAGGTAGAAAGTCTACAAGGCTTTGAGTAGTAGCCCGTTATCCTTTGTACTACCTCTTCTGCTCCTTACCTCTGCCAGTCTCCTACCTGCAGCCGGCTTGATCCAGGACCCCAAGCTTGTAGATGCTGCTGTCATGAGAGATCACCAAGACCCACATATGAAGATTGTTATTCATTAAATACGCAGTTCTATTTTAAACCACACTTCTGACTGCAGGCCAGTGTTTGCCTGAAGGAAGGTAGGTCATTGAGAGTCAATGCAAATGAAGGCAGCTCCCCAGCAAGGGAAAAAATTAACTTAGGCAACTTTGTGGGCATAGGTCTTTCTCAAAGCAACACCAGTGGTGCTCTTTAGGATGTAGCCCCATCACCCAGGTGCCGAGCCAAGGCCTCCAGACTGATTACTGAGAATGAAGGTTCTCCCAGTAGACTGCTCACATGGTGCCTTTCACGGACTCTGGGCTGCCATCACTGTAAATGAAAGTAACAAGGTTTCTCAGTGAGAGGCCCAGGCTACACTGTCCAGTATGGAAATGACATCACTAGTCACTCTTCTACCTTGAGTTAACATTCACTAGAAATTGTCAAAAACAAATCGCTACCCCTAACTTACCCCATCTTATGAGCACTTTAAAGTCATGGGGAATATAGAGATGAATGCTTGAGTCTCTGGAGAACCTGGGTCTTAAGAGCCATACAGAATATAACTTCCTTTTTCTAGTCTCAGTGGCTTCCAGGTAACTAGATGGCCCTTGCTCCCAAACTCCAACTTGAAATCAGAGAGTTAAAAAAAAGGAGGGTCCTTTTTGAAGACTTCTCAGCTGGTTCTTGACCACTGGTTCTCAATGTTGACTGCACACTTGGAATCACATGGACAGTTTTCAAAAATGCTCAGGCTTGGCTTCCACCTTCAGAGATTCTGGTTTTCTTGGTATGGGGTGCCAGGACGAAGACTTACTAGATTAATTCGATCGTACAGAGAAGTTCAAAAACCACGGCACTGGACCCGTGGTTCTCAAAAGGTAATGTGCATGTGCATCACCTGGGGGTCTTGTTAAAATGCAGATTTGATTCATTAGGTCTTGGTAGAGGTCTGAGATTCCACTTTTCTGACAAGTTGCCCAATGCTCCCAGCGCTCCTGATCTGCAGAACAAGCTTTAAGTAGCAAGGTACTTACATTACCAAATTGGTAATGCAGGCAATAAGATAATAAATCCTCTTTATCAATAACTAGAATCATTACCATTAATCACAGTAGTGACCAATTCCGGCGAATGTATAATGGTGTATGTAAATGATATATATTTATATTTGCATGTAGTTGAAAAAGATACTGGATTATAATTGTCAGCCTCTAGATCTAGCACTGGAGTATCATCTGATGCCAAATATGATTATGTTCTACATCCAACTTAGCATACAAAAATACTTCTTTTTATGCCAAGCAGATGTTTTATGTTAAAGGTCTACCACACCAAAATTTTAGGCTGAATCTAAAAAAATGCTGACAGTAGTCACACATTCAAAGGTATTAGTTAGGTGGTTGTATGTCTATGATAGTACCTTTCGAATTCCTCATGTTGTGCTTATATGTACAATAAATTCAATAAAATCACCAAACCCATTTTATTTTTTATCCCCCGTTACTTTATCCCCACATTACAAGATTGCAAACAGGTTTTTTTTTTAAGTTTTTATTTATTTGACAGAGAGAGACACAGCGAGAGAGGGAACACAAGCAGGGGGAGTGGGAGAGGGAGAAGCAGGCCTCCCGCGGAGCAGGGAGCCCGACGCGGGGCTCCATCCCAGGACCCTGGGAACATGACCTGAGCCGAAGGCAGACGCTTAACGACTGAGCCAGCCAGGTGCCCCTGCAAGCAGGTTTTTAAATGGCATCTGCCTATCAGACTCTTGATAGTTTCTCCTACCTTAACACTAAAATATATCTAGAATATTTTCTATCTATGAAAATATATAAAGTACTTTTAAAAACATAAAAATTCACACCACTACTAAGATCTAAAAGTGGCAGTTTATGCTAGTAATTGGGGAGATTTTTCTCCTAACTAAAAGGTCAAAGGAGTTGGGTTAAGACAATAAGTAGAGGGCTACCCCGCTTCCCCTCAAAAATGATGGCTTACTATGTGCCATGCATCTGTTTTTGTTTTAAATATTTATTTATTTATTTTAGAGAGAGAGAGAGAGCAATCGGGGGCAGGGGCAGAGGGAGAGAGAGAGAATCTCAAACAGACTCCCCACTGAGTGTGAGCCCGACGTGGGGCTCAATCTCACGACGCTGAGATCATGACCTGAGCTGAAACCAAGAGCTGCACTCTCAACCAACTGAGCCACTGAGGTGCCCCCATGCATTTGTTTTAAACACTATTTATCTATATATCTACCTATTGGTAGGTACAGATACAGATAGATGTATACTCTAAACTCTCAAAGGAATCCTACAAGAGAGATACCTTTACTATCCTCATTTTATATCTGAAAAGATCGAGATACAGAGAAGTTAAGTAACTTACATAGATCAAAGAGTTAAAAGTGTTGGAGCCATGAGTCAAGTCCAGATTTTCAGGATCCAGATCTTTATTTTTAACCACTCTGTTGTAACGCCTTTCAAGAAGGAGAGCAAACCCCTTCATCTGAAAGAAGACTGGAAGATACCCCAATCACTCCTCCGCCCTCCACCCCTCACTCAGTAAAGCAGATTCCGTAATTTCCAGAATTCTGAGGAGTTGTCTCCCTAGGTACAAGGGATGCTTTTTGAGATGGTCAAATGGCTTACATGCTTCTCCACCTCCAGTTTTTCTAATTCCCTTACAAAACTTCAATTCCAAGTGGATAGGAATCAGAGAGCCGTCGGTTGGCCACAGGATTCCTAAAAATTTGCAGCCAGCAGTTCTCAGTCTGAGAGTGAGCAGAGGAGTGGCTCTTGGGCGCTGAGAAGCAGAAGGTAGGAACTGTTGTTCTGAAGGACTTCTAATCCAGGAGAAGAGAATAAAAAGAGGAGACCTTGTTCCTGAGGAGTTCTGCCAAATGATGGAAATAGGAGACACATCTGATAACTGAGGGGCTTAGTTTTCTCTGGAGTATCCGTTGCATGTGGAACTCTCAGCAGCTAAAGTCTGCACTGCTTTTTGTGGTCTGGAGCTAAAGTCTGCACTGCTTTTGTGGTCTGGAAGGGTAGAAAATTACCACACACAGATGCCAAGTTAATGGCTGCTCCCAGAAAGAATTCTAGGACATGCTTAGGAAGCTAAACTATGGTTCAAGGCCCCATCCTGGTGTGTAGGTGCTGAGAGTATCAGAGTCAAAGATCTACGGTATTCCCATTGAAATCAGGAATCAGCCATTGCTGATAATAACTCATTGTAACCTAGATATAGAAAGCATTCTCACTGTGTTAAAAGTTATTTTAGGAGCTTGTGATAAAGATCATTCTAAATGGTAAAACACTAGGCTCCTGATAATTAGAGACAGAAACAAGATTTCTACCGTATTTGTTAACAAGAGGTAGTATAATACTTTGCTGTTCTAAGTGTAGTCCAGGGGCCACTATCATTGCTATTTTTAATAGCGTTCTGGAAATCTTAGCCAATGCAAAAAGACAAGAATAAGAAATAACATGTGCATACATATTGCAAAGGGAAGGAATAGGAAAGAGAATACTGTCCTTATTTGAAGATAAGATGATCAGAAGGTGGGGGGGAGGGATGGGGTGGCTGGGTGATAGACATTGGGGAGGGTATGTGCTATGGTGAGCGCTGTGAATTGTCTAAGACTGATGAATCACAGACCTGTACCTCTGAAACAAATAATACATTATACGTTAAAAAAATAAAGAAGAAGATAGTAGGAAGGGAAAAATGAAGAGAGGGAAATCGGAGGGGAAGATGAACCAGGAGAGACTATGGACTCTGAGAAACAAACTGAGGGTTCTAGAGGGGAGGGGGGTGGAGGGAGGGCTGGCCTGGTGATGGGTATTAAGGAGGGCACGTACTGAATGGAGCGCTGGGTGTTATATGCAAACAATGAATCCTGGAACACTACAGCAAAAACTGATGATGTATTGTATGGTGATTAACATAACAAAATAAAAAATGTTAAATTAAAAAAAAAGAATCTTTATAAATCAATAGAAAAACTGTTGAAACTATTAGGATATTTCAGTAAATTAATATATTTAACTAAATAAAAATTTCAAATTTCTATATGCTGCAAACTATAAAATAAAATGACAAATTAGGAGGAAACATAAATAAAGATAAAAGAAGTATTACGAACCTTTATACATGAAAAGCTTTTACAAACGAATAACAAACAAGAGCATGTTAATGGCATAGGCAGAGTAAGCAAACATAAACAATGCAATTGAGTATATAAGAATCTCCTAAATAGAAATAAAAATCTAAATTTTAAAATATAAAACAGCAATGCTAATTTAATAAAAAGATATTTTTTAAGATTTTATGTATTTATTTGAGAGAGAACATGCACGCAAGAGAGCTGGGTGGGGTGCAGGGCAGAGAGAGGGACAAGCAGGCTCCCCACTGAGCAGGGAGCCCCACACAGGGCTCTGGATCCCAGGACCCCGGGATCATGACCTGAGCCGAAGGCAGACGCTTAACCTCCTGAGCCACCTAGGTGCCCCTAAAAAATATTTTAAGAGATCATAACATTTGTCAACATCTATAGAACATACAACACTAAAAATAAACCTTAATGTAATGGAATTTGTGTGATAACAATGTGTCAATATATGGTCAACCGTTTTAAAAACTATACCCCTGTGGTGTCGTATGTTGATGGGGAGGGGATTGTACATGTGTGGGGGGATAAGGGGTACCATATGGAAATTCTGTGCTTTCTGTTCAGTTTTGGTGTGAATCTAAAAATAGTTTATTAATTAAAAAAAGATAATGAACAAAACAGTTTTGTACACTGCTATTCAAAAGTAATTTGGCATTAAGACTATTAAAGATATTGGAGCCTAAAATTTTGCTTCCAGAAATGAATTTAATTTGTTAAGAATTAGCAAAGATTTATAGATACAAATATTTATAATATTTAATGATAAAACAAAAAATTTATAATGATTAAAAACAAACAACAAATAAACAGAACAGAACCTAATTGTCAATAAAGAATCCAGATTAAAGGAAGTGCATTGTCACTGAGACAGAAGCATCCCTGCAATATTTAAAATTTTAGATGCTCGAGATAGGGGCACCTGGGTGGCTCAGTTGGTTAAGCGTCCAACTCTTGGTTTCAGTTCAGGCTATGATCTCTGTGTTGCGAGATGGAGCCCTGAGTCAGGCTCCATACTCAGCAGGGAGCCTGCTTGCGATTCTCTCTTCCTCTCCCTCTGCCACTCCCCCTGCTCCCACACATGCTCTCTCTCTCTCCTTCTCTCTCTCTAATAAATAAATAAATATTTTAAAAAAGCAAAAAAAAATAAATGCTCAAGATAAAATGTCACATAAACAAAGGAAGATGTACATAGCATATGTACGTGGTTTTACTCTTAACTGTAAAAATATAAATACATAAATATGTCTTCACAACTGTATGGAAGTTCACGAATACATTAGCATATTATCTCTGGGTGGTGAAATTTGAGGTGATTTTTATTTACTTTTTTTCTTTTTCTATTTGCTGAATGTCCTTCAATAAGCATAACTTACAGAATTTAAACACAAAACAAATATTTTTAAAAATTATTACTCAAGGCTAGCTCAATATTCAAAAATCAATGTAACTATAGTCTTCAAAAAATAACCACGTGCTTATATCAGTTCATGCAGAAAACGTATTCACCAAAATTCAGTATCTCTTCATGATTAAAAACTCTCAGCAAACTATGAATAAAAGGGAACTTCTTCCACTTGATAGGAAACATTTACAAAAAACTACAACAAACATCACATTCATGGTGAAAGACTGAAAATACTTTCCCCTAAGGAAGAAGGCAAATTAAGATTTCTACAGTATTTTTTAACAAGAGGTAGTTCTACCGTATTTGTTAACGAGGTAGTATAATACCTTGCTGCTCTAAGTGTGGTCCAGGGGCCAATAGCACGGGCAACACTGGCGGGGGGTACATTAGAAATGCAGAGTTTCAGGCCATGACCTAGACTTTTTGTGCCAGAGCCTGCATTTCACAAGGTCTCGGGCAGTCCGTACACACACTACAGGTGGAGAAGCCCTTGAGGGTTATACTAGACATGCTTTGGAACTAGACAGTCTTGAGTTTTGTCTCATTCCCCTACTGTGTGGCTGTGGGCAAGTCATCTAGCCTTTCAGGGTCTCTGATTCATCATCTACAAAATACAGAAAATGATACCTCCCTTGCCAGGTGGTCATGAGGACAGAGACAAGGGACCTGGTAAAATCATGCTCCAAAAGGTGCTAGTGTTAAGACTATTCTTCCAAGAAGCTCAAGACATATCTGTCATTTTCTTTATAATAACCACAGCTTGCTAGCGGGTAACAAGTGCAAAGGCCTAAATGTGCTGAGAGAAAGTAACATTCCTAAAACTGATCGAGAAAAAGCAAAAACAAGAACTCAGGTCTCCTGAGTGCCAGACTATTACATACCGTGTTTGACTTTGCTGGGCCCTTATTGCAAAGCTCATACTCCTTCCCACCCCCAAGCTGCTTCCCGGATTGCCAAGTTACATATTCCTGGACATAATATCACAGTCATAGGTCATGTTAGTCTATGTGTATATAGACATAGCATTGCTGTCCTTTCTAAAGGCCAAAGTGAGACCTAGGTAGGACACCTCTCTCTTCAATCTACCTTATTTGTCTTTCCAAACTTTGAAAAAGGAATTCCTTATTTCAATCTTGTGGATAGCTTTTGGTTTGCAAATTGGCCACCATACACAGAGGGCAAGGAGAGACTGAAAAAAGAAGCAGACCATTCTAGACTGGTGGGTGGCAGCTTACATAAGCAAGGGGACTTACTTCCAACGCTTGTCTCGGACGGCGGCAAGATGATCTCCACACCTGCCTGCCAGAATCTTAAAAGTTCACATAGAAGCCTAAATAGGGTCAGTCACGTAAACAGTCCGGAAAGTCTCAACAACACCTTACTCTCTCAAGGCTGTCCCCAAAACAGCTCCTAGGGTGGAAATGGTGGGCAGGGCATACGCTCTAAGGATGAGGATGAGGAGACTCCCATTGCCCCGGCCAGCTCTGGGTCAACCTGTGGTCATGTCCTCTTGATGACCTCCTCCAACAATAGCTCTAAAAAGAAATGTAAAACTATCTTATCAGAGTGAAAAAAATGCAAAGTGGCAAGTGGGAAAGACCTGTCCTAGACTTCATTTCAGCTGTAAATAGAAACGAGAGGACCAAAAGAATGAATTTCATCGTTCATATAGATCAACAGCTAAGAATTAATGAGGCTAAGGGGTTAGAACAGGACTTCGTACTTTTAATTCCAATATTTCAGGAAACTTACAGTCATCATGTGCTCTTTATATCTGATTTATTACCTTCCAGTTGCTATTTTAGCAATGTCCCTTTTTTGTCCTTAATGAGGATTTAGGACATTTGGGCACCAGTCATCTTTGTACAAAGTTCTCATGCCCTTATTCAATAATCCTTCACCTTTGTCCTCATCAGGTTTGCTAAATTTTATCTCATGCATAAGCCATTTGTCCTGTTGCCTTTCACTCAAATAAGATCCTAAATGCATCCCTTTCTCTTTGTATTTGCCTTATACCCCTTCCATCCTTTGTCAAGACTCTGCTCTGCTTTTCTGAAAATGGTGTTTTTAGAAAGAGCTGTCTAGCTCTCACAGGCCACTCTACCCTCATGCCTCTCTTCACAACGTTGGGGGATGCTCCCCTGCAGGGCCTTACACCAGATCCTGCACAGTGCCAACGGGTGTGAAGGCCTTTGTCACTGGTCAGGACTACTGTGCTGACCCACACCAATCCAAGACCCGTGCCCATCAGCACCAGCCACAGTGACAGCAGAAAAATGAGGGCATGACAGTGAGTTTTCATAAAACTGCACTTATTTCCATGGAAACAGTTCCTTTGTGTTCTGAGATTACATCTTTCTTATTTCTGGTGTTTCAAATATTTTTTCTTTTGTTGGAGTAGTATAGTGACATCTCCCCCACCCCCCTTATTACATGGTCTTACTTTGCAAAACGAAAATGCTGGCAAGTCAGTTTCTTCATCTTTGTTACTGTTTCCTTTTCACTGCGCTGTGAAATCTCAGCGCCTGAGTGTAGAGGGTAAGGGCACACATCTTGAGCTTTGTAATCAGAGCTGGGTAAGGTTCCCTGCTCTGCTATCTACTGAGGATGTAACAAGAGGCAAGTTGTTAAACTTCTCTTAAGTTTTTAGTACATTCATATTACAGTGGACGTGACAGTACCTACTTTGTCAAAAATGAAATAAATAATATATGCCAAGGGCATAACATAGTACCTGGCACAGAGTAATGAATCAATAAATAGTGATTACGATGATTCTTACACTTCCTTGAGAATTATTTGGCCAAACATTCAAAACAAACTGCCATCTGTTGTCAAGGTCCCACTTTCTTTTCCAGAGAGCAAGATCAGGATCTGGTCAATTTTAAGATTTCATCTTTGACTGCCCGTCAGTCCTCCAGGACAGGGCTTTAGGATTGAAGTAGGGCCAGTGCATTAATCATGTTTTTTATTTTCTATATTTTATGATTCTTTAGCATCTTGGGGGCCCTGTGGACCAGACGAGGGACTGCTCCTCTCAGGGTTAGCTGATTCCTAGAGATAGCATACGATTGGCCTGGGAATTTGCTTTTGACACGCAAACCAAAGGATCCAAAACCCATAACGCCAATCACCTCTTTAAATGAACTCTCAAACACCAAGCCAGTATTTCGCTTGCCCTAAATCACCTCAGGGCCAGGTATCAGGCAATTAGAAGCCACCCCCATAGACCAGAGCTCACTGAAATTATTTAAACTATTTGATCTTAAACTGTTTACCCTGCCCTGCTTTGCTTTTCCTGCAGAAACCCAATAAAGGCTTGCAGCCATGCTTTCCCTTTGCCCCTTCTGCCTCCTGACCTACAGGGCCTGGTGTACTTCCCCATGTGGCCCTATGTGCCACGCCTCCTGTTTCTGGGGAACTGTGAGTAAATGCTTCTTCCTCGATGGTAGCTGCCTCCCAATCTGTTGGCCTCGCCATACCTGATTAAAACAAATCTAGGCTACATTTTAATGCAATCAGCACATTAAAACTGTCTCAGATGACTTTTTTTTTTTGGCTGAATACCCCCTTAAGTTTCCATAAACCAAAGTGTCACCATCAGAGTACAAATGCATTCCTTAATGATAAACATCTTCCCCACCTCCACTCCAAATCTTCTTAGTACTAGACATGAGTATCTACAATTACTAGAGAATTGATTTGGCTTCCCAAAGATAACTTCCAGGATTGAATATCATCCACATGGAAAGTTGGGCCAGGTTCACGCCCACTGTTGCAGGATTTCTCTGCCTTGAGCGCCTGCAGTTCTTGGTCAAGCCACTTGGAAGAATGAAGAGGTAGACCAGACGAAGAGTGGTAGGCAGCAACGCAAAATTTATTGAGCATAAGTACTAAGCTCCTGGAGAGGGAGGAGACCTGAGTGGGTTGCCCCCGGAGTTTCTAAGTCTAGGGAGTTTTATGAGCTCTTTCGCAGAAGTTTCTTAAGCAGTTAGGTTGTGCTGAGTCATGCCAATCCGGGCTTTGGTCACGTATTCTATCTATCTATCTGTTAGGTTAATGTCCACATGCTGATGGTCTTTTTTGGCTGACGTCTGGGGGCTTATGTCCTAACTGCCCTTTGCCCATGATGGTGACAAATGCTTTGTGATTGTTTTATTTTAGGACCTCGCGCAGAAGTCATTTCTGCAAAGGCTACAAAGCAGAATGTCAGTGCTGTCCTGTCTAAGCTACACAACAGGATGTCAGTACTGTTTTATTTTAGCTGTCCTGACTCCCTGTTTTCTTGTTGGGGACCCTGACCCTGACTACCTAACTGTCCAACTAACTCCTAACACCACCTCTGAACTGCAGTGAGAGGATATTCCCTTCAGAGAGCTTTGGAACCCCAGGCCTCAACGATCTTACAATTGTCCCTTTATATTCCTGCAGTCAGTCAATAACAATGCAGAACAAACAGCATACAGAGACTTAAGAAGAAGCCTGGCCACTGCTTTAAACACAAGCCACAATGGAGCAAAAATCATGTTTTTTTTCTGGGAGGATACTCCTAAGGTGGAGACTCACTTTCTTATTAATTTATTTTCTATGCTTTGATGATGTTCAAGTTTCCTTTCAGTTTTTAAGTTATATGATTTGATGCCTATTACCATCGTTCTGTTTTCTCACCACTTTTTATAATTTGCTGACATACCATGAGGAGGTATGAACTGACAAATGGGACTGAGCAAAATAGTTGTATTTGTTCCATACAAGAAATAACTTTGTGAAGTTCAAAACCTTAGGGCTTTGGTTTATCCTGTATCCATGGGGCCCCTAGGAAAAAGTCTTCTTGACCAAAGTAAAAGTTCCTTGCAACCACCTAAGAAATTGCTCACCCTCAAGAAAGTCTCCCCACCCTCCCACAGCCATTGAAGAGGTAAAATGGAGCACAGAATTTTAGTGGCTCTGAATTCTTCCCTTTCTTGATTCATCCTGGACATTGACCAGAATAACCTGCTAGGAGACCCCAATAAAAAGACTGCCTTTACAAACACTTTGCCTTTCCCTTCATTTATAATTGAGGTTGCTCTTGTCAATAAAGCTTTCCAAAGGCCATTCACCACAATACTCTCAGACAAGTATTTACATTCTTTCCTCCTCCCCTATCAAAAGCAAGACTATTTTTGTTACCTTAAAAAATGAATAGGAGTAGAAGCAGACCTTAGCTTTTCCATCCTGCGATGGTTTTAAAAGCTACCTGCTCTAACAGAAATATATCATGGACAATGAGAACTTGTCCCACTTTTTCCTCCTACTGTAGCTCTTGTGATGTGGGCTAAAGGAATTTCCGAAACAGGGTCCTGAATCCCTTTTGCTCCTTGCTTCCCCTGCTGTGGCTATTCCGTTGAGCATTCCGTGGGCTTGTTTTTTGTTTTGTTTTGTTTTGTTGGTAACAAAATGAGAAATTACTGGACGTGGGCTCTGTTTTTTCCCCAAACATCCGTTGTTCTTATTGGGTTCTGAAGCTTGCGTTGGCATTTATGAAAATGATCCTTTGTGGACTCCTGTTTTAAAAGCGAGAAACAGTGACACTAACGAGCACATTCCTTGTCTTCATCTTGTCAGGCCTCGTCACTGTTTCCGCCACATGCACAGTTGCCAAATGCTGAAAGTAGCTCTTTCCTCTACTTGTAATATTTACTTGATTTTTCCTCAGAACTTATGCAAATAAAGATTAACTGTACCCAGACTACGTAGATCATTTTTTAATTAGCAGAGTTCACTGTGCTTAGAGAATATGGTGATTAAAGAGGACAGCAAAATGGCCAATCCATCATAAAATTTATACGTTCCTTACCCCCCAAAATTTCAACTTCAGATGACTTTATTCATTTGAACAATTCAGCCTTGCAGTAAAAAACAAGAAGGCAACAAATGTGAGCTAAAGCCCCATATTTGCATTAGCATCAGTCAATGGAAGAAAACAACATAACCTATTTTTAATTACATTCAAGGTGTTCATCCTATTAATCTGAAAATTAAACCTGCGAAAATGAATTCCACTGATGAAATATTACTTTCTAGCAAATTAGAAAAAGAAATAAAATCACTCTGGATATAAAGCAATGTGCAGTGGGTGAACCTTCTTACAAACTCTTGCATGGTGGTTTCCCAGGAAACTGAAACTCTGCAGATGTACAAACTAAAATGCAGATGTGTGCATTTGAAATAACTCTATCCCGTTTTCATTCCTAATGAAGCCAATTCATTTTAAGTTATACATAGAATACCGCGTCCCTCTAAATTGGAATAAAATCTGATCTCCTAAGCGTGAACATTGACGTGATTTGAAAATTAACATTTATTCAATCAAATTTGATTTTTAAGCCCATATAATACGTGATCTCCACAGACTGGCAACTAGTGAACCACTAGGTAACCTTGTTTTTTGGTATCTCACCAGGGGCCCTGCTGAATCATCTCCTTACAGGTTGTGTGCCAACTCTGGAACAAACACAAATGTATATTTCCTTTCCAAATGCTGCACTTCTGCCAGGAAACTAACAGATGCACCAACAAATGTTGCAAGTCTGCCTATTAAACATGGAGCTCATTGAATTTCTATTGCATTTCTCCAGCACAAGTGCATTTGGAGCAAAGAAAGAAATTAAAATGAAGTCAGGTGTCATTCAAGAAAATTACAGTCCCACGGAGGATAGTTTTGAGTTGCAGCTTTGAGTTGCCATGCTGTGCCTTTCACAGCTGCCTACAGTTCTTGTCATTAATAATCAGTAAATAAGATCTGCAGGTGGGCCTGGAAGGCACCCCGAGCCAAGAAGATGGTAGTTAGGGCTTCTGTCTCTAAGATGGGTGGCCAGGCTCATTTGCACAACCCAGCTTATGTTTCCACACAAAAGTGCAACCCTACTTAGCATAGCTTCAGGGAAGCTGCCACAATATAGGGAATGCTAATTACTGTAACCAACTGGCAACGATGCATCCAAAATTAAATGGCCTGTGACTGAGCAGATGAACAATTTTTATGGCCCAAAGATCAGGGAACAGGGATAGTTTGTTAAATTAACTGACAGCCTCTTTGGTCTAAGTAGGTGAGTTGAAGTCATTTGAAAGCCATGTTTGCGTGCAGTTACATACCAGAGTCTCTCCTGCGTAAGTACAGTTCCCCCTGCAGTTTTATGTGGGAGTATGGCTACATGTAGTACATAAAATTAAAAAAGTTCCCCAGTTCAGTTCATAAATGACCAGGAGAAGCTATTCTGAATCCCTGTGGGATTGATTTTTCACACACAAAGGTTTGATCTTTTAAAATTCACCTGAAACTAATTCAAATAGTTGCACA
Organism: Eumetopias jubatus; assembly: GCF_037043125.1. Classification (NCBI taxonomy): domain Eukaryota; kingdom Metazoa; phylum Chordata; class Mammalia; order Carnivora; family Otariidae; genus Eumetopias; species Eumetopias jubatus. The sequence goes on along the minus strand of NW_028274809.1, from coordinate 165,486,867 downwards.
GTTTTTTAGTAAACCCACAGAACCCTGCATGAACAAAAGCTTTTAACTTCTAATTTCCAACATTTTATCACCCTTAGAAACCAAGCCATTTCACTAGCATATCACAAGTTGCTGTTCTCGTAAGTTCATTCCCATCTGTGAATGCAAATCTAAAAATCTTCCTGAAAACCAAATAATATAGAGATGACAGCACAGCCTCTAAAATTTCCAAAGCGTTGTTTTTAGTGAACAACACTTTTTCCTATCACAATGTGAACATCAGGATTTCTCAGCTTCAGCACTATTGACATTCTGAACTGGATAATTCCTGGGGTTGGGGAAGGGCAGGGTGGGGCAGTCAATAGTCTGTACTGTGTGCTGTAAGATGTTTATCAGCATCCCCAACCTCTACCTACTAGATGCCAGTAGTGACACCCCCTCCCCCAGTTGTGACAATCAAAAATATCTTCAGGCACTGCCAAACTCTGTAGGGTAAAATCACTCTCCTCCCAGTGGAGAATTACTGGCCAACGGTTCAACAAATATTTATGGAATTTCTATGATTTTATACCAGACTCTGCACGAGGGGTGGGGGATGGGTAACAGGTTGAGAAATAACCTGTGTCAAAACATGACACATCTGTGACCTGGAGCAGTATAGTTTAACCAGGGAGACAGCCACACGAACAGAATATTTCCACAATATGTGATAGGGTAGAAATAGAAGTGGGTACATGGTGTTCTGGAAATACAGAGGAAAGGAAACATAACTCCTGAGGGTTCTAATGAGATTTCCTAGAAGAGACTCTGAGCTGGGACTTGAAGAACAATTCAAAGCTAGCCAAATAAAGATAGAAAGAGCATTCCAGAGGGCACTCACCGTATGAGTAAAGACCCAGAGGTATGAAACAGTAGGGTATATGTGAGATATTATATCGAATCCTAAGCAGTTCTGTTCATTGATATTACAGTTTTAAAAGCACATCAAAAAAAAAAAAAAAAAAGAAGAAGAAGAAGAAGAAAGGAAGGAAGAAAAGAAAGGATGCTGAGAGGGAGTAGAGTATATCCTGTGTTTTGGTGTTACAAGAAAGTTCTTCCTAATCATCAATTCAACAAACATGAATTTACTGTCAACTAGGAATTCAGAGATATACATGAGACTCCTTGCCATCTAGCTGCTCACCATCTGGTGAGATATGAGAAGGACAGGCATGACTCAGATATGTTCTAAACCACAGATTAGAATATAACTGTGTGTGTGTTACTCTAGCCTCTAGAATCTTCCCTTTGAATATTGAATTCCACCAGGAAACATTACAATTTCCAGATTTCTATGACAACCTTATGGAGGAACGTGAAGAAGTCGAAGACATACAGCCTACAAGAAACTTACGATTTGGTTGGAAAGATAAAACTCATGAAAAGATAATAAATCATACAAATCATGAAAAAATACCAAAGAAGAGGTAAAGATCCTTAGAGTAGCAGAGGAGGCAGAAATAATGGTAGTCTTCCAAGGTCAGGCAAGAACTTGAGAAATATGTGGGATTTATTCTGGTCTTAAAATTGGGTGGTATTAAAAGGGCAGAAAGGGGAAAGATGTTTTAGACAATGGGGAAAATATGACAAGTACGGTGAATAGATCCTGTGTCTGGCTCTGTGAGGACAGTGAGGAGACTTAATCTGGGCAAGGCAATGAGTTTGCAGAGGTAGAGTTGAAAGCATACAGCAGCAAGATGTGGAGGATGGGGATGGGGGATGGAAGTACAGTTAGGGGGTGCTTGGCATTTAAGACTATCTTTGGGAGATGGATAGAATGTTGATAAATGTTAGGAGAAAATACATAGACAGTCATGAGGAGGTGGGAAAGTACAGTGTATATCCAATATGGCTGAAAACCTCTATTATTTGGTTTAAAAGGTCTCACGTGGTGGAAAAATGGGATGTCTCTCTTGTCTGCAGTTTTTTGTATTTTGTGCTAAACGCCATTTCTTTTTTAGCATTACAAGAAGGTTTGTACCTTGTTAGGGGGAAAAAAAAAGCCATTCTTTGACATGTATTATACCTCAGCAACCAAATGCCAAACCTCTAGCAAATGACTTTTGCCATTCTCCTTCACTCCTTCGGACTTCAATAAAATGACATCCATTTTTCTCAGCCCCACAGAATAGGCAGTAAATAATGCCTCCCAACCACAGATGCCTCTGCCCCACACCTCTTAAGGGCTCTGTTGCCTGCAGCCAATAGACTTAGGTGCATTCCTGCCTAGAGCGGGTAATAATGCAGCCATGCTAGTTAACATCCTGCAAGTTAACTCCTTCTCGTCCAGAGGTGGGTATGGGACTCTCATCCTGCTTTCCTACACTTTATCTAGAAGCACATAATTTTGATTATAAAAGGCATGACACTGGTTATAAATTCCCCCTTCCTATGACTCTTTCTCTCCAGCCCAAAGGCCAGCATTCATATCATATAACTGACCAAACACACAAGTAAAGACATTTCTCCCCAGTTTCTAAAATTTGGGTGTACATAAGAATCACATGGAGACCCACAGAATAGAAATTCTGATTCATTAAGTGTGGGGTTGGAAACAGTGATCTGCTTTTACTTAGATGGTTCTACTAGAGGAACACATTTTTAGAAACAGTTTTTAGAGGATCATGAAGTACAGTTTTTAAAGAATATTCCAGGTAACTTTCTGGAAATTAAGACGAGCTATTCTTAACCTTGGCTTTCAATCCTCTCCAAGTAAATAAATTTATTAGACAAAAAGTTACCTTGTTGCCTCTGAAGTGTTTGGAGGATGACTGAAATATATCAGGAGTAGTCAATATTTTGAAGTCACTTGAGGTGGTCTTCAAGGAAATCTACCATCACAAGTCACCAGGTTCAGACAGATCTTCCCTTCCTACATAAGTCACATTTTGCAAGGGATGCAAGGGATGCAAGGGAGTCCAAGAAGATAGCTGTCAAGGAATCTGCTTTTTTTTTTAGTGGATTTTTTAATTTTTTTAATTTTATTTTATTATGTTAGTCACCATACATTACATCATTAGTTTCTGATGTAGTGTTCCATGATTCATTGTTTGCATATAACACCTAGTGCTCCATGCAGTACGTGCCCTTCTTAATACCCATCACCCAGCTAACCCATCCGCCCACCCCCTTCCCCTCTAAAACTTTCTGTTTCTCAGAGTCCATAGTCTCTCATGGTTCATCTTCCCTTCTGATTTAAAAAATAAAAAAGAAATAATCTGCTTTTAATGAATGGAAGAGAAAATCCCTCAAAATCCTTTGGAATGGGTTGAGTACCATTCTTGGGTGAACTGCAGATCTCATGATAGTTCCCATAAAACCTCCACCTTACCCTGTCCTCACTCTATTCCTCTACTCTTTGCCACAAAAACCACGGAATCACAAAAATATAGAAAGGGGGATGCCTGAACTAAACTCGGGAGCAATTTTACCCCAACGTGACCCTGCCCAAACATCAGCCACAGTGAGCCGGAGGAATCTGCCTTACTCCTGCATTGGAAAGAATCAGAGAGATGAGGTAAAGAGAAAGCAAAAACTTCATCGAAATTAAAAGCTTTTGCTCTTAAAAGATACTGTTAAGAAAATAAAAAGAGAAGCCACAAACTGGGAAAAAATATTTGTGAAGTATAGGTCTGATCAAGACTTGTATCTAAAACATACATGGAACCTCTACAACTCAAAAGAGGATGAGCTTCCAATTTTTTAAAATGGGCAAAAGATTTGAGCAGACACCTCAACAAAGATAAACGACGGCAAATAAGCACATGAAAAGATCCTTTAGGGAAATGTGAATTAACACAATAAGGATATCAGTACACATCTATTAGAATGGCTAAATATGTAAAGCCTAACCATACCAACTGTTGGAAAGGATGTGGAGCAATTGGAATTTCCATACACTGGTGGGTGTAATGGGAAATGATGAATCACCTGTGACAACGTCTTTTTTTTTTTAAAGATTTTATTCATTTATTTGAGAGAGAGAGAATGAGAGATAGAGAGCACTAGTGGGAAGAGGGTCAGAGGGAGAAGCAGACTCCCTGCTGAGAAGGGAGCCTGATGCAGGACTCGATCCCGGGACTCCAGGATCATGACCTGAGCCGAAGGCAATCGCTTAACCAACTGAGCCACCCAGGCTCCCGACAATGTCTTTTTTTAAATATATATTTTATTTATTTATTTGACAGAGAGAGAGAGAGAGAGAGAGAGAGAGAGCACAAGCAGGGGGAGGGGCAGAGGCAGAGGGAGAAGCAGGCTCCCTACTGAGCAAGGAGCCAGATGCAGGGCTTCGATCCCAGGACCCTGGGATCATGACTTGAGCCAAAGGCAGACGCCTAACCAACTGAGCCACCCAGGCGCCCCATTCTTGGACAACATCTTGACAATTTCTTAAACACAAACACACTGACAAACCAAAGTCTGTCAATTGCAGAAGGCTTGCGGTGTAGACAAGGATGGCATATAAGACCCAAGAAGCTCACAAGGAGGTTCCTGATCTCCCTTTGAAGCAAGAAGGGTAATCTGCTGGCATTTTTCCTTCCTGGGCAAGTGAAATACGTTAAGTCAACCAGCAGAAAGAGGCCTGCCTCCTAATGTGTGTCTCAGGTTTGGCCTGGAAGGCCTGATGCCCAGTGCTCAGCCTTGCAGATTTCCCGTCACTTCTCCCAGTACGGAGCATGCCTGTCGCTAGCAGCAGCTTGCCAGTAGGGGCTGTCAGTTGCTGCTGTTTTCCCAGCTGTTTACAGCAGAGCTACATTGCTTCAGGCTGAGCTTCTGTGCTTTGTCCAGCCACCTGGTCTAATTTTGTCCATCCATCCTCTGCAAATCTAAGGATGATTGAGTTTTGATGCTACTGAGAATACCATAAAGCCTGGTGTTCTCCTTAAGAGCTGCATTACAGTTTTGTGGCCCCCAGGGTGTTTGGTAGTCATTCCTCGTGGACTAAACTTGCCCTAGGATTAGGTCGTGCAGCCCAGGAGGCAGATCTGGCCCCTAACTCTGCATCCGGGTTGATTCCAGAACTTTCTGAACCCTCAGATTCACTCTGGGGGCACTTCTGTTTATTTACTTTGCTGTTCAAAGGGCATATATCTCTTGATTCCTAAAATGACCAGAATCCTCATGAGAATGAATGCTATAATCTCACGTATCCTCATCCTTACCCACCAAGACCTCTCTTGAGCAAATCTAACCATTTTTCTAAGCCCAGACCAAGTTATCCCTGCTCCAGGATATCCTTCAATATTCTAGCCTATACAGATCCATCTTTCTTATTCCTGGCGACATGCAGCCTGCATAATATTCTGCCTTTTTATTCCACAATCCAATCTATTTTATATACTGTTGATGGGTTGGATTTCCTGAAGCATAACTCTGATCATACACTCCCTTACTCAGAAATGTCTTTTGGATCCCAAGAGCTTACAAAGCAAAGTCCAAAGTCCTGGGGGACCTCCACCACTGGCCTCAAGCCCATCTCACCAGCCTCTCTGCTGCTGCCTTTACGCAGCTTATGCTCCAGCTAAACTGAATTCTGGGGTGTTCCTTAATCCTTTCCTATTTCCATAATTTACCTTATGCTATCACTTTCACTTAGAATATTTTCCCTTTACTCCATACGTCCATATATGATGAACTTAAATGGTGTTTTTCTATGTAATTTTCTCTTTTATGCCCACTTAAAATAATTTATCCCACCAACCAATTCCCATTTAATCTTCCTTAAAACTCTTACCATTTTATTCCTTTTTAGGAGTTTTATGTGTAACTGTTTTCCCCTCTGCTGAGCTACAGGTGCTAGAAAGTAGAGTCCATATTCCATTTGTCTTTGTTCATAGTGTCTTGAATATAGTGAAAGATTAATAATTCTTTCCAAGACAAGCTCAATCTTATCTTCCAAATAGGGGGCAGAGCTGGGCCAGCATTTGTGAGAAGAGAGGAATTTGAATCTTTGTCCCAATGTTCGTTAGTTCCGTGTCCTGGGGCAAGCCACTTGGCCTCAGTTTTTACAAACGTAAAACTGAAATAATAGCATCTTCCCAATCTGTTCATAGTCATAATAATGAGCTTTGAAATTGCATAATCCTATAGAAGGCTTATATTCCCCAAGTCAGCGTCTGGCATATGCTTCCTGAGTATATACATTTTTATACACTGTATCTAAAGAATTTTAGACACATAGAACCATAAAATTAGAGTAACTCAGTGACATCTCATCTAGAACCCATAAGGTCAGAGAAGTTTGGGCACTTGCCCCTAACTAATGTCAAAGACACAACCACGAGGATGTCTGACTGTCGGTCTTGTGCTATTTCCATTGAACTACACACAGCACAGTAGACACTCAGAAATACTTGCTGAACAATATAGATTCTGTGACATTTTGGCTTAAAGTTCAAAAGGCACTATAGATTGATGTTCCCAAGTTCTCAAAACCTCTTTGGAAGCTACAGGAAATGTAAACTCTAAGAGGGTGGGAATTTTTTATCTATTTTACTCTTTGCTGTGGACCCAAACCTAGATCTGTGCCTGGCACATAGTGTGTGTTTAATGTGCACTTGTTAAATGAATGAATGCCCCTCAGCTTTCTCAAAAGTAAAACACTAACAATCTCATAGAGTTGTACTGTGAATTAAAGGAACAGAAGCACTTTGAGCTCTTAACAGCGACTGAAATCCAGTTAAGTGGAATCCAGTATGCTGGCCATTATTACTATCCTCAAAACAAACCTCTTCTCATCCCTTCAAATTAGAGCTAGGTTAGAGGAGAGGGCTCCAAAAGAACGGGTTATCTAACCTGAACACCCAATCTTGGTTATCATGTTTGCAAATCTAGGGAGAATTAGAAAGCACATTCTGGCAAATGTTGATCGCCCCAAGATGTCTCTAAGAAATCAAGCATTATCACCAAAGATCAGAACTTGTAACTACTAGAGACGAAACTACAGAACAAAACTTAGAGAACAAAACAGTAAACCAGAGAATGACAAGGGCTCGCTGATGCCATATACTAACATTATATCTTGATTTTTTTTGTAAACCAAAAAAACCACCTTTTTCCACCTTGAATATTGGATGACCAATATTGAAATAATATAATAAAATATAATTAACACTGATACTGATCTTGACACAGCATACTCTATTTTCACCAGTTTAAAAAAGGGTATTAGTCAGTCATTAAAAATGTTTTCTGGGGCACCTGGGTGGCACAGCTGGTTGAGCATCCAGCTCTTGGTTTTGGCTGGGGTCAGGATCTCAGGGTCCCCCCAGCACCTGGGGCTCTGCACTCAGTGGAGTGTCTGCTTGTCATTCTCCCCCTCTCCCTCTGTCCCTCCCCCTGCATGCTCTCTATCCCTTTCTCTCTAAAATATATAAATTTTGTTTCCATTTAATACATGCTTTGACTCCTACAGACTTATGCTTTCATACTTTTAGAAGTTTATTATTAGGGGTGCTTAGCTGGGCTGGCTCAGTTGGTGGAGCACGTAACTCTTGATCTCAGGGTTGTAAGTTCAAACCCCACATTGGGTGTAGAGATTGCTTAAAAATAAAATCTTTTAAAAAATAAAATAAAAGTTTATTTTTAAATGATGATGTCTTATCCTTTGTAAATCCATCCAAATAATCACTCAAATAACAAAGTAATCACAGGGCTATTCAAACATCATTGAATTCAAATTTTATTTTTAACCGGATCTTGTTTTCATTCAACAAGACTGTGTCTTCTGGTAATTCCCTGTCCATTATCCACCTACCGCATTGGTTTTCTCAAGTCTATATAAACATAAACATATATAAAATTGAGTTCTCTTATTTCATTAATCTTTTAGATACAGATTTTAAATCAAGAGACAAGAGCCATGCATTGAAAAGTTTGCATATTCAAATGTACCAAGATACATTCTTCTTTTCCAAATAAGTTCTGCAACAACAATAACAACGAAAACCCCTGATTTTAACCGGCTTTTCCCACAACTTAGTTATTTATGGCAAACATAAACTTAACAGTTTCAAAAGTGCTGATTCTTCTAGACAGTGAATATCCATGTTAGGATCACAATACTGAATCGAGCAAACTTCTAAAATTCAGTAATTACCTCTATCCCACTTCCCACCTTGCTGTCCAAGTGGAAATTCTGGAACATTCCTGATCTCCTTGCCCTACCGCACAGCCCAAGTCTTACTTGCCTCCTGATAACAGAAGGCTCTCTCTCACCCAGCCAGTTCCTCTGTACACACAATTCCCGCTGTTCTGAGGGGTCTTGCTCTCCCCTCTGGCTACTGGATATCCTTTCCCAGGGGCGCAAAAGCTTACCTGATCCCTACCCTGAAACAACTGTTCTCCTCAGGGTCTTCACAGCACTGTGTGGATCTCACACCTGCCCCAGAATTAGTGCTCTGTCAGTGGTAGCTGTTACGGCTGTCTTCTCTAACTTTACTTTGATCGAGTCTTAAATTAGGTGTGATTCAAGCTCCTTGAAGGCAGACACCATGTCTGAGTTTCATATCCTCCAGGTATAACACATATATTCTAGAACATGGTGCATCCTTGACAAATTATTGTTGAATAAGCAGTTACTGGAATACAAATCAGAAAATCTATTTATGGCATTTAATATCTATGTGGTTTTGCTACCTCTCTGAACCTCAGTTTTCTGACTATAAAACAGGAAGAATGGCAGGCTATCTACCAGGGTTGTTGTAAGGAACACATAGTATGTGGGTTGTTGTAAGGAACACGTAGTAGGTACACCAGAAATGTCTGCTGGACTGAACCATCATTCTCATTGAGTTACCTTTTGCAACTCTGCTGGAGTTATGTGTCTGAGGAAAAAATTGCAACAGAAGATCCTTTCCAGGGCTCCTGGGTGGCTCAGTTGGTTAAGCATCTGCCTTGGGCTCAAGGTTACGATCCTGGGGTCCTGGGATTGAGCCCTATGTCAGGCTTCCTGCTCAGTGGAGAGCCTGCCTCTCTTTCTCCCTCCTCTGCCCCTCCACCGACTTCTGTGCTCTCTGCACTTTCTCTCTCAAATAAATACATCAAAAAAATAAAAAATAAATAAAAGACCCTTTCCTTTTGCTTCTCCTCAGTTTTTGTAAAGCCACAACAATGAGGTTGAGACTATTTCCTGAAAACACATAATGTCTAACCTTCTGTCTTTAAGAAGGGGTAAGAAGAGGAGACAATAGGAGCAAAGAAGCCCCTTTTGGAAGAGGACTAGAAGATTCATTTGCCCCAAGACTTCCTTTATCAAGATGACTCAAATTTCGACATTTAAGGTTATCTCAAAAAGAATGTAAATAATATTCCATCATAGAGACACTGATGATATTAAAAGGAGACATCCGTCTTTCAACCTAGATATGTACACTGAGATACTAGTTCTCAAATGTTTTAATACACATCTCAGTAAGAAATGTATTTTACATCACAACCCAGCACAAAAAGTACTTTTACCATTGGGGTGCCTGAGTGGCTCAGTTGGTTAAGTGTCTGACTCTTGATATCACCTCAGTTCTTGATCTCAGGGTCATGAGTTCAAGCCCTGCGTTAAGGCTCCATGCTTGGCATGGAAACTACTAAAAAAACAAAGCAAAAAAAAACAAAAACAAAAACACTTTTACCATTATCACATGGAATATAGTGTGTATTTTTGTTCCATTGTGTGCAACTGAAAGTTTCTTAAACTGTTGGTTACACCGAGGACAGATGTTGATGAAGGGGAAGGGATGGGAAAAGTGGAGAAAGTCAGGATAAATTACTGAGCCTGTGTTGGCTAGAAGAGGTAATCACAAATCCCACATAAAAATTTTCAGTTAATTCACCCTGGCTGAAGGGAGAGAGCGTGAATCAGCTTTTTACACTTTGGTTGCCCTGTTCTTCACAGACTAATTGATTTCATGACCCACAAATGGGGATGTGACCCATGGATTGAAGAAAACAAAAACAAAAACAAAAATTTTACAAGACAATATTACCTGTAGCGCCAGGAATTCATATTCTATGATAAGTCCTATAATTATTTTGGGCAATGTGGAAGTAATTACATTGCACTGTATTTTGGGCTAAAGGAATCAATCTGTTAAATGTAAACATTCAAAATCCACCACAAAATTTGTGGTACTCTCTTGGCATTTTTTCATTTTTTAATATACTGAAGAATCTTAAAAATAAATAAAAAGCAAAAATTAAAATGGCCCAGCCTCTCAACCTCTGAATGGTCCTTCTTATTCCCAGTGACTTTAAGCAAAGAAACTAGGTCACACTCTGAAAGTTATGCTTGCACATTTGACATATCTGCTAGAAGAAGGTAGACGGTCTCCAAGGCCCATAGGAGCAGAGGTTGGCTGCAGCTAATTAGTAATAATGGCATATTTACGAGCAAATGGGTCACCAAAGGAGGAAAGTGGGGAGACAACCAACACAGAGACCCACTGGGAGCATATGTGTGTACACTTACCACCCCCCCACACACACACACTCACTCACTTCTCTTATTTTCTTTAAAGGTAGGCATGTTGATGGCAGACTGGGTTCTTTGGGAAGAAGACTGAAACGGTGTTGAATGTGCAAAATGTTTGTCAGGAAGGGTCCTTGTGGTTGACACCGGTGGACAGGAAGGGAAGGAAGTAGGATTGGGCAAAGGAAGAAGACAAGCTGAGGTGCAGGCCCATCAACACCTCGTCCATTTCACAAGGAGCTCTAGAGCTGAATGACCCAACAGAGCTGTCGTTCATTGGCTAAGCCTTTATAGCCCTACCTCCATCAGCTACCAGATGCGAGCCAGCCTAGGAAGGATATGGATACGATGTGGTTGAGAGGCTTCTCTGCAGCTGTGGCAAACCCTGAAGGGGCTGAGAATGGAAGGACGTTTGCTGACAATTCTCTCAACAACCGCATCAAGATTCCCCTAGGGGCACCTGGGTGGCTTAGATGGTTAAGTCTGCCTTTGGCTCAAGTCATGATCCTAGGGTTTGAGACACACCTCACCACCACCCCCTCCGGCTCCATACTCAGCGGAGAGCTTGCTTCTCCCTCTGCCCCTCCCCCTGCCCGTGCTCTCTGTCTCTCTCTCTCTCAAATAAATAAGTAAAATCTTTAAAAAAAGGGAGTGGTTTATCTCTGTGTCCATCACACATGTTGTCCCAAGAAAAAGCTAGCCTGTGTGGGACATACAGACACACACACCACACGGTCTTACATAACATTGTATCGGTGAGCTTGGGCTAGGATTCGCAGCCCTTAAAAAAAAAAAAAAAAAAAAAAAAACCACTCCAAAATCTCCGTGGCTTATCACAACAAGGACTTTCCAGCTCATGTTTCAAGTCCACTGGACGTGGCCTGAGGCTCTGCTTTGCGTTGTCTTCGCTGTGACCCAGGCACAGGGCACACCTGCCCCTGAGAGCCTTCCAGTTCCCAGGGCAAGGGGAAAAGGCGTGCGGAAGAAAGCACAGCAGCTCTTATAGCTTTGGTGTGGAAGAGATCTAGGTCACTTCTGCACACATTTCACCGGCCAAGGAAAATCTGGCCTGATCAAGCCCAACTTCAGTGGGACTCTAAAATAGAATCCTCACCCAGGACGTGGACGGGAAGCCGACTTTGGTGAACAGGTATACAATTTACCACAGTTACATTCATCTCAAGGAACACTTGAGTGAGATGAAGAACAATACCACAAATTGCCATTGAAGCTCATGAAGTACAGAAATGGGGTCTGTTATCATTAAAAGTTTATATCTGCAGAAAGAGAGGTAGGAGATTTGTGTGAGGCTCTTAAGGATAGTGGCCGTGAGAGTTGTGGCTCTCAACACATTTCTATGAAATTGAATTTACGTTTTCCTTTGAATTTAGTTCATTGTAAAGATAACCTGGGTAGCACATCTACTAAAATATATGGCATAATGATGCATGCTTTGAAGGATTTTTTTTAATGTTAAATCTTTCCTGCTTATAAAATTAGTATTTTTTATAGATTAGAAAGAAGCACAAGTAAGAAAAAAATCATAATAAGAGTCTAAATAAGTACAAGTAGGAAAACCTATATATCAGTATAACTAAGTAAAAGAGGTGTCTTAGCTCAGGTTGCCAAAACAAAATACCATGGCTGGGGTAGCTGAAGTGGCAGACATTTATTTTCTCACAGTTCTGAGACTGGAAGTCCCAGATCAGAATGTGCCAGATGTGGTTGGGTTCTGATGAGAGTTCTCCTCCCGGCTTGCCGATAGCCTTTGTCTTTTTTTTTTTTTTTTTTGAGAGAGAGTGAGCAAGAGAGAGAGAGAGAACACACAAGCTGGGGGAGAGGGAGTGGGAGAGGGAGAAGCAGACTCCCTGCTGAGCAGGGAGCCTAACTCAGGGCTGGATCTCAGAACTCCAGGATCGCTGGGGCCAAAGACGGACTCTCAACCAACAGAGCCACCCAGGCACCCCGAAGATAGCCTTTGTCTTTATGTGTCCCTACATGGGGGAAGGAGAGAAAGAGAGAAATGAAGATAGAGTAAGAAATAAAAATAGGGAAAGAGACAGATCTTCCTCTTCTTACAAGGCCACAGTCCAATGGGATTATGGTCCCACTTTCATGAGCTCATTTAACCTTAATTACTTCCTAGGGACCCTATTTCCAGATACAGTCACATTAGGGATCAGGCTTTAACATAAACATTTTGGGGAGATATGATTCAGTCCATAGTGAAAATAAAAATAAATCATATCCCCCAAAGTTACCGTATCCGGAAAGACTAGGTTATGCTATGGTAACACCTCTTAGTCACTTGTAACAATAAAGGTTTAGTTTTCTTTCAGGCTATTTGCCTTATCAGGCTCAAAGCTCTGCTCCATGTTGCTTTACTTAAATGTTCCATCTTACACATTACTGGTCACCATGGCAGAGGGAAAGAGAGCTCTCAGCAACCTTAAACAGATAATGAAAGGCTCCCAGCCAAGAAGGAACCACATTACTTCTACTTGCATCTCATTTGCTAAACTAGACCCAAAGTCCCACCACAGACAGTAGAGCAAGGCAGAGCAGGCCAGTCATGTGCTCAGGAGGGAGGAAACTGACATCATATTAAACAGTATTCATGGATACTGTTATGAGTTGAATTGTGCTCCCCACCCCATTCATAATGTTGAAGTCCCAACCCTATTATGTCAGAATGTGACCTTCTTTAGAAATAAGGTCATCACATCTTAATTAATTAAGCAAGATAAGGTCATACTGAAGTAGGGTGGGTTCTTAATCCATGACTGCCATCCTTATAAAAAGGGGAAATTAGAAAAAAAGGAAAATAAATAAAATAAAAAGGGGAAATTAGAACACAGACGTGCCCACAGAGAGAATGTCATGTAAAAATGAAGGCAGAGATCTGAGTGATGCTTCTACAAGCAAGGAACTCCAAAGAATGCCAGAAAACCACCAGCTAGGAGCAAAGCATGGAAGAGATGCTTCCTCACAGACTTCAGAAGTAACCAGCCCAGTGACACCTTGATCTCAGACTTCTAGCCAGTCTCAATTTTTTACCTTTAGCATCTGTCACTGTGCTTGAGCCACAGTTGGTGTTAAATAGAGGCTTGTAGAATAAATTCCTGAGGTACAAAATTGGTTGATATAGATTAGTAGGGATTCAGAATTTGAAAGTCAAGGGGGTTATGAGGAGGCTGGGGTGACAAGAAAAGCATCATGAGTGAGATGAAAGTTGACATTTGTTCATCATGAATATAAGGAATGCCATGAGGGGAAAAAGAAGTAAAAATCACAGATCAAAGAGTTGAGGATGATGAGATATGGGGAAATGAAGCCATATCTTAAATAACACTTGTAATAAATGATTCAGTGGCTAAAACAATGACTGGGAGTGTTGAGTGTGTAAAGGAGGTGTCAGATGCTTTACCTAAAAAGGGTAAAACAACTTGGCCAGACTGCAGCCAGCTGCTGATGATTCTATGGCCAACTGCAGGATGCCTTTGTGGGAAAGGTGTCCTCCGAATGCAATTATTCATAGGGCTTGAGTAAATAACATGAAAACAAGGGTCTGGCTTTCGGTTCTTTTTTTTGTTTTAAGATTTTATTTATTTATTTGAACGAGAGGGAGAGACAGAGAGCACAATCAAGGGAAGTGGCAGGCAGAGGGAGAGGGGGAAGCAGGCTCCCCGCCAAGCAGGAAGTCCATGTGGGGATCCCAGTCCCAAGACCCTGGGATCATGACCTGAGTCAAAGACAGATGCTTAACAGACTGAGCCACCCAGGCACCCCTGGCTTTTAATTCTTAATGGAGGATCTCACCTTGGAAGTTAGGGCAAAAAGGAATATGGTCTGTCAGGCAATTTAAAGACAAAAGCAGTCAGGATCTCAGAGCAGGGTTCCCTATTCTGTTACTGTGGCAAACGCCACAACTTCTTTGTATTTGTGGTTCCTGTTACAATATTCCCGGAGATAATGTTTCCTTTATTTATTCTCTAGCATTCAACAAACATTTGTGAAGTACCACTTAGCCTTAGGTGGAACTAAAATTTTCTTTTAAAAATTACCTAATTTAAAACAATCACCCAATTTGCAACATTTTAAAATATTTAAAACTGTAACTTGCTGTGTCACAATGCCAGAGGCTAATCCACAATAAGAACACCTAGAAGAGAAATTACTGTAGGAATAGGCACTTGATGGTGAAATAGAAGAGTTGGGCTCCGTAGTTCCATTGATAAAGTGGCTTATTAATAGTACAGTGGTGGGGTCTTGGCTGGCTCAGTTGGCAGAGCATGTGACTCTTTATCTCAGGGTTGTGAGTTCAAGCCCCACTTTCCGTGTGGAGCATACTTAAAAAAAAAAAAAAAAGAAAAGAAAAAATAGTACAGTGGCTGGCACCTCAAGGGTAGTCAGCCAAGTGGTTGTTGAATGAACAAAAGTAGACAGGGATTCATAGCTGAGTACCAGGCTCTTAGATCAGTGCCTGCCACGTTAAAAAAAAAAAAAAACTTTAAATACTTGTGGAATAATACATAACTTCATTCATTCATTCATTCATTCATTCATTTTGCAATCACTTATATTGTGATTTACATACAAATTTGACATGTAGATTCAGCATTAAAACCTCATCTGCTACTCTAGAGGGCAAGATTTGGTTCTAAGCCAATGCAGTGTAACTTTCCCACTGGAAGGACGGCTCCATGAGACAGAACTTTGTTGCAGTTAGTTGTTTCTTAATGTTTTTAGTAGAAATACATTATACAAATTCATGTTAACTTCCAGTAGTCTATTTAAAAAAAAAACTTGTAAGAAAAACTTCGGCTATAGTAACAAGCATCTTTCATGCCACCATCCTGAGATATTTTAGCTCAGAATTCCCAGCCTATGAGAAGACTGTTCTATGCTTGACGTCCATGTAGCTGGGCCAGCACCTATGATTATTTTTTTTTAAATCCAACTTCTATGAGTTTCCTCAGTGTTAACCACAATCCAGGTGGCGGAGTATAAATTTAAAACAAACAACAACAGGGGCACCTGGGTGGCTCAGTCGTTAAGCGTCTGCCTTCAGCTCAGGTCATGATCTTCGGGTTCTGGGATCGAGCCCCGCATCAGGCTCCCTGCTCAGTGGGAAACCTGCTTCTCCCTCTCCCACTCCCCCTGCTTGTGCTCCCTCTCTCGCTGTGTCTCTCTCTGTCAAATAAATAAATAAAATCTTTAAAAAAAAACACACAAACAACAACAAAAAAGATTGTGTTTCAGGATTGAAAGATAAATGTAATCTGAAATCAATATTTATGAAGTTGTGATTAATTGACTGATGGCCAAATGATTACAAAACGTCTGTCTGAAACATCTACTCAAATTTATTAGCTTTGACCAAAAAAATTAAAAAACAATCTGAACTGGGTCAATGAGAGAATAATGCATGCCTAATCAATTTTTAATAGCACTTAAGATTTTATATTTTTTTAAACTTGCTTTTAAATAATTTATCATAAAAATGAATCTGATTTAAACAAGGGGTAAAAGGTGTTCCATAGCTATTTGATGGTTTTCTTAGCAAAGAAATTCAATTATGACTGACTTTTTATTACCGAACTCCTTTATTAATAATAATACATCTTGCACTTACACAAAGGCAACGGGCCAACAATCTTAGAGAATCCAAGTAAGATCTAGGATTTAGCTCCAAATCTACCATTTTCTGGTGGTTTACCTTCAACGTCTTCATCTGTGAAAGGAGAGACCTGCATAAAAACCTGTAAGATTCCCTCTAGTTCTAAAAGTTTATAGTTCTAAGAATTTAGGGGGGTTTAACCCATTCCAGGTGCTATATCTGATGGTACCCCTCAGGTCACAGGACTCTCCATAAGGCTACTAAGAAGCCAAGACACAGATTAAGCACAAAGTCAAGGAGCCATATAATCTTTGTTTTCCTATTAGAGTAATAGCAACATTATTTAACAATTTTGGCCAAATGACATCTGTTTAGAACGTGATTTGTCAACAAAAAGAAATGCTGTTCTTAGAGCAGAGGGAAAGGATAGTTCCTGGCCTTAAACCATTGTATTATTAAAAGTGATGCCTGGGAATTGGTCTGGAATCAGTTTGGACCTAGAGATAGTCCTTATCAGCCCATATTGCTAACAATATTATTTAGATGTGCGTGTGTGTGTGTGTGTGTGTGCACACGCCTATTCACAAGCATTAGTAAACAAAGCAGGTATATTTTGGTATGATCCTATTTGTGCTTATGCACAAATATATGAATTAAACTGTTTGTAAGGATATGCTTTAGAATTTAATAGTGATTACCACACAGGATAGGAAGATGAGGCATAAGTACAGAAGAACTTTTGCTTATTATTTTATATATTTATAAATGGCTTAATTTTCTTAAGACAAGCCTTATTATTTTTATAATTAGCAAAAAAGCAACACAGTCTTCCATTTTGCAGTGAAAAACAAGTAAAGACAATGTTTAAAACAGCCCGAGTCTGTAGCTAAAGAAAATATTACCTTTTGTGGAATAGTCACCTAGTACCAGATACTAGAGATAAATCAAGACGCAATCTCTGACCTCAAAAAACGGTCTGTTGTGGGGGCAAACACATAAACAACCAACTATAATACGATGTGATCAGCACAGAAATAACTATATGGACAAACTACAACAACAGCACGAAGGAGCTGTGACAATGATAGTGAATGGGGAAAGAGAGGCTGGGAATACTCTAGATTTTAACATTCTACTTAAAATGTACATTACAATTTTTTAAACTCACTTTGTGACTATTAACACCAATCACCAAGGTGATTAACAAGAAATGAATCTTCTCCATTAACAACGGAAAAGAATTTTTTAAAAAATTGTCTTCAACATGTCTCCCTGCTGCACTGTTTCCAGGGATGGATGTGAGAGGCAGAACATTCTCAGTCCTACATCCTACTCAGAGGGTGGCAATGACAGGTCCTAACATACCATCTTAGGTATCAGTGAGATGAGAACAGGGAATGGACAAGGTGAGAGTAGGGAAGAACACTGCAGGATGAGGAAAAGGTGAAACTTGAATGACAGTGGGTAATAAATGACCTGGAGATTTCTCATTCTGAAGTCTGAGATCTAGGGACAGGAAAGATATATTAGCAAAACATGTGAACTCCAAACCGCATAAAAATATTATTTCAAACAGCCAGAAAATAACCAAACCAGGTGACTTTATGCCAGGCATTTTGAAAAAGTGGCCATTAACCAAACAAGCGATGTGACTATTTTGCCTAATTCTCCAATTCCAAACAGATGATGGCCTCCAATTCCAAGGAAATGAAGTTTTGAGCTGTTTGGAAGAATTCTCACTGTTGTCTGTGAGGCGATTTTGAACTGGACTTGGGCTTCTTTAGGTGAATTACTGGCTGGTCCAGTCCCATTATTGTCTGTTTCTTTGAAACAGGATAGTAAGCATACATTGACCTCATTTAATACACACATGCACACGCACTTTACCAAAACTGAAGCTAAGAAGCAGAGAGGTCAAATAAATTGTCTGAAGCCAGTAGAGTAGGAAGTTGTCGGGGCAGGGAATGCTACCCTACGGGTACAGGTCCAGAACCCCTTTCCTTTGACCACGTGCTTCTCGTGATCATACTCTTTTTCCGAAAGATTACCAAAAGTCGTTCCATTGGTTTTGTTTCTAAAACTCCCTACTCACAAATGGTATTTGTTTGCATAAATTAATTACATTGGCTCTTTCTCACTTAAAGTTAGTTGCTGTTAAATTCCAAATCTGTTATATTCAAGATTCATGTAGGGACTTCTAGTTTTTCTTTTTCACTGGTAGAAAATGCTGACTTAGAACCTCACACACTGTCCTTCCGAGTTCTACAGCTCAATGATACATACCTTACCCAACACGCACCTGAAAGGAAGGCTTTAAACGCTTGTGCAAGTGCTTTCCGGGAATGTGGACGCCTGGCACTATCTGCAGCTTTCTCACTGGTGGGTGTAAATCAGAGTCCGTGGCTCGGACCCTTAAGTCTCTGTTAGAAACCACAGAAGGGCCAACTAAAAGAATGTCTTCAGGGAAAGTTGCGATAAAATGTTAACCTGTCTCGGAAACAGACCAAAAGACAATCACTGTTGCTTTTAAGGGACATTACATCATTTCAGAATGGAAAAAGACCTGAGAGCGGCAGAAAGTTGTTTTGAAAAATTAAAATATATAGATAACATCTTTTCTCTTCCTGTTTTGACTGCGCCATGTGTTTGCAGACTGTGTAGGGTTTAATTTTTAGGCGGAAAACTCCCCCTCCACCCTCTGGGAAAGAGTAAGGCATTTAAAATCGCCTTCCCCATCTTCCTCTCGGCCCCGCACTTTTTCATTTAAACTTTCAGGATCCTCCATCAATGCCTGTAGTATACTGCCTTCCTTCTTATTCTCAAGGATCTTGCAGCTCCCCAACACGGGAATTTTTTTTTTAAGGAAAGGAAGGAAGGGAGGAAAGGAAGGGAGGGAGGAAGGAAGGAAGGAAGGAAAGAAAAGCCGTGGTGACCGCGCGTTTCGAAAGCGCGTTTTCGTTTCCTCTCCCGGCGGGCTGTGGCCCTGCCGGGCTGCCGTAGCCGGCCTCGCGCGGCCCCAGACGCGGCGAGGAGCCGCCGTCGGCGGGACTTCCGTGTTGGCGGGATTCTGAACGCTGCCATGGCTCAGACCGTGCAGAACGTTACATTGTCGCTCACTCTGCCCATCACGTGCCACATTTGCTTGGGGAAGGTAATGGGTGATTCTGGGCACTTCTACGTTACAGGGTCGGGTATGAAGTCGTCCTCCGGAGCCGAGGGCGGTCTCCATGTGGCGGGGACGGGGCGTGAGGCGCCGAGATGGGTGCAGACGCTAACCCGCGTTCTCCTCAGGCAATGGGAGGCCGCGTCCTGGGGGACGGCAGCGCGTCGTGATTACTGGGTTCATCTGTGTGCCTTTTGGAGAAGGATGACAGCGTCCTGGGGTCTGAAGGGAGGGCGGCCAGGCTGTTCTGCCTCCGCCGGCGGCCTCACCCGGCCGACTCCGGCGTCGAAGGAGGCCTCGTCAGAAAGGAATCTCAACAGTATTTTACGCCCCTTTGCCACCCGTGTGGCGTGTGGTGAAGCCCATTGAAGCACGTTTCCTGGGAGCCTTGCCTAAGATTCCTTCGTTCCCTACACAAGTTTAATGTTTCTGTCCTTGGGCCTGCCTGCAGTGCTAGTTGGGGAGTCTTTTCCATTTCCAACCTCCTTTCCTTTGCTTAACCCAGCCGTGTCCTTTGCTCTGGGTTCAAAATTTGAAAAGTAAATAGTACCCGCCCTTAAGTGATGTTTAAAAATGAAAGTCATGGTCTTTTATTCCAAGAACGGATCAGCGATGAGATAGAATACCCTCTCTTTGTGTTGCAAAAGGTACCTAATGTGTTTGTGAAATTAGGAGAGAGTAGTTCTGAATTAGAAACGGGATTTTGAAGGTTCTAAAGCATTTGTCTGCTCTTTCGTTTCCGTTTGTGCCTCCCATTCGGTTTTCAAAAGAGCATTTCTTTAACGCATAGATCGAGAAAAGAAGATACTATGTATGAACAATGAGCTTTTTCTCCACCCTGAATTGTTTTTACGTTTGTGGTGTGTCTGTGTTTACCCTGAAATGCAGACTGAAACTACAGCCGCATATTTAGAATTGAGACATACGAACTTCAGAGAGCAAACATTTGAGTGCCAGCCAACACGATCATCTGCCTTAGGTGTTGGGGTTCTGTGTGAATTTACTGAGTTCCAGAATAGGAAGTCAGGCTTGGAAGCAACTGATAACTTGATATCCCTCAGAATGAAATGCCAAGGAAATAGCAGATGTGCTGTGAGAGTATATAGGGGATGGCGTGATCAATTCTGACTGGAGAGATCAAGGATGGCTGCATGGAGGGTGGTATTTGAGCTGGCATTTGCTGACACTGCCTACTTACATAGCTGGGAGGAGGAGATGATGTTGTGTTTGCTCTTCTACATTTGGTTTCTGACATGAAGTTCCCACAAGTATATGTTAAATTCTGAGTGAATATGCTCCCAGCAATAGCATTAAGAGCTGATAAAAATATCTTGGGAAATAATTTTCACTTGGTCTTAGTTGTATGCTTTATATCTGTTTCCATTAGTTTAGTTAATAGGCCCTTTTGCAGTTGTGTTGAAAATGTGTTCTGCCTGGTTGATTTTCCATACCTATGCTTTCTGTGTGTAACAGAAATGATTCTAGTAGAGTACAGTGCTTTGAAGATTACAGAATGCTTTTGTATGTATTTAATTACTTCATTTACTCTTCTCACCAGTGCTGTGAGATAGATAGGTTGGTTGCCCCCCCCCCTTTTTTTTTTAACATAAAACTAAGGCTTATAGTCTCTGGTTTGAACCTTTGTCG
The DNA here is from genome assembly GCF_037043125.1 of Eumetopias jubatus. NCBI lineage: Eukaryota > Metazoa > Chordata > Mammalia > Carnivora > Otariidae > Eumetopias > Eumetopias jubatus. Next base: position 165,465,957 of record NW_028274809.1, on the reverse strand, counting down.
TTATCATTTGTGTCTTCAGTAGATTAGTTCCTAAAAACTCACGTGAGCAGACACTCTTGGGGGTCTCCTTCCCTCCCTCCCTTCCTTCCTCTCTCTCTCTTTTTCCTGTATTTGTTGGCTGTGTTCTAAAATGAAATCTGCTAATAAGAGATTAACGATTTGTGAACTGTCATCTTTTTCTTCTACTATGGAGGCATAAAGGTGTGGTGGTTGAAGGCCTGAGTTCTGTGTTCAGACTGCATGAGTTCTAGCTTCTTCCATTTACTAGTTGTATGACCTCATTCAAGTTACTTAACCTCTTTCAGAGCAGTTTCCTTATCTGTAAGATGGGAATAGTAGTAGTAGCAACATCCTTCCTTGCATTTTGGGATGATAAATCAAGTAATTCATATGTAGTGCTTAGCATAAGGCCTGGGACAGAATAATATTCAATAAATGTTTACCTTTAGTGTGGGTGCTGAGACAGGCCCTCCTATGAGCAGACCAACCTTTCAAGTAACTGTTCTTTCCGGTGGCTTTCTGAGGCAGTGCATTTACTTGGTGAAGATTTGCTTTCCCAATGGAGTGAGTTTATTCTAGAAATTGCCACAGGATGTCCAGAGGTTTTAACTGGTTTCATATAACTGTTGCCTTTTGTATAGTTAAAGCAAATCTGATCTGCTTGGACCATTTACCCTCCCCACATACTGGTATTTGTGGGATACTGGAGATAGCATAACCTGGGGTAGTAGGTTCCCATTGTTATTTCCACCTCCCTGACACAGCATCTCTGGCCAACTCTGAGATCTACCTTTAAGGTCCTTTTTGCCTAGCCCTCTCCCAGATAACCATTCTTTTGCCAACCTCATTATTTGTCCCCAAATCTCAACATCAGCAAGATTATCTGTCTCCAAATCTCACCATCAGCAAGATCCTTTTCTTTTGCTTGTTCAACAGAATTAGGGGCCATTATCCCTGAAAGGTCACTGTAAAAAAAAAAAAATGCATATTACTTTAAAGGAGAAGGTTGGGGTAGGAGAGACCTCAAATCTAAATGGATAATATAGATGCTGATTGGGATGGGAGAGAATGGAAAGGTAAAGAAGTAGTGGAGATAGCCTAAGTATGCACATTGTCAATACTTTGTCTTTTCGATACAAATGTTCTTAAAATTGGACAGTTTAGACATTTTGCATTTTCTGCCTGTCTCTACCCCAGTCTTAAAGGTGGATTCTCTCTGCGCAGTAACGTTTAGCAACCTTGCCAGTATCACAAGAGCTCTGTGTGGCTTGAAGAAGGTCGGTACACATCCTGTGGGAAGAGTTTTATGGAACATATTTTCTTGCCTGTTTCTCCTTAATTTTTTCCCTTTGCCTTGGACTAGTGGGCCAGCAAGCAGAAATATAGGAATGATCTAGTTCAGGATATCTGTTAAATGACATTTTGGTCCTGGCATCAGATTGCTACAGACCAGTTTATCTCAGGATAATTCGAAATTAGGATTCAAGCTGTGAAATCAAATGATTGTTGCATGTAATACCCTTATTGACTTTGCATTTTTTCATGAGTAACATGTCTCCCAATGTGGCCCATATTTAGTTTTATGAAAGGATGAAGGAGGTTCTAAAGTGAAATGCCAAGCAACTAGACTTCTGATGCTGTTTAACATTAGTATATTGTATTCAGTTATTCCTCACTTGAGTATGAGTCCAGTTTAAAATATATTTTAAATATTTAAAATAAATATAAATAAGTGAGAGTATTTTGAAATCATTTGGAAAGGAGTTGAAATTGAGGTTTGAATATAAGCGGAATGGAATTGTGTTGGAATGAATGGATATGATAGTAAATCTTTAACTAAAGACTATTTTTCATTTGGAAGGGAATCAAGCTTTATGTAGCTCCACAATATTAAGATTTGTACTTATGTAAGGGCAAGCTCTCTGGCTGAAATAATCTGAGATGAAATCAGCTTCCTTAGGATGTGGGGTGTCTGTTTCTTGTAGAGTCCAGTAATAGGGTGGACTGCTTCCAGCTTAGAGTACTACAGGAAGAATCCTTTTTTTTTTTTTTTCAGGGAGGACTCCTTGCCTTGCTTTCCACCCATATTGTTGATTAAAAATGTTGACAAGGTAAGGCTAGCTACAAAGCTTTATGCAACTTTGAGTCCTCATTATAGGTTGACTAAATTCATTCATCAGTGTTCATCAGAGGCTGTTGATTGGCTAGCAGGTTATCAGCCTCAGTACACTGAGCCCACATTTGAGTCCTGACTGCCTCTCAGTTCCCAAGAGTGGATTTAAGAACCAGCCTTGTACATAACTGTCACAAGTAATTTGCTTTGAAAAAAGCCATATGGACTACCATTTTTCTCTTTTCCAAATTAAGTTTAAAGAATGCAGACACTTTAAAAAATGTATAATAATGTGGGTTTTTTTTTTAACATACTTAGAGCATAATAAAAAATTCACTAAAAAAAAGTGTTGATATATCCTAATAATTTTAAGGTTGGTATGTAATAGCTAGCATACTTACTAAACAAATAAGATTCCTGAAAGCATTCCAAGTAGGGATTAAGGTAGGGGAGGCAAAAATGTATTACCTTTCCATTTACCTGGATAGAAATGGGGACCCGGACCAATAGGCATTAAGCAACTTAGTTCTCAGGATAACACAGTTTTAAAGTTCTAGGACCGAAATTTTGGTCTAGAGCCAAAGATTTCTTGAAACATAACAAGAACAATCCAGAAATTTTATTTTTGAAAAGTTTCCAAATTCCCAGAGTTGGTGATGGTAGGGGAGCTATTAGCATCATTTCTATACCTCAGCCTTCTTTTGCACAGTCTTTCTAGGTTTTGTCTCATGAAGCCCATAAAATGTTGACATAGGTGCAAGATAGAATATTATTTGAAGAAAGATTAGCTCTAGTCTCTAGCAAAGGTGATAAGAGACAGAGGAGTTGACTTTTAAGTGTGATTGCCAGGCTAGTTGGTTGTCTTTCCTTCCCATCACCTCCATCAGTGCCCCTTTTCTGTAGCCTCTACTGATCCCAAAGTCTTGATCCTAATCTTTTGCTTCTTTCAGGCATGTGCCCTCTATTTCTTACTCTCAGACTATTGTTTACTAACTCTACCCTAAGGAAGAAAAATCTATTTCTTAGTTGAAAGAGCACTCAATTTCAGCTGAGTCACATTGAATGATGGTTAAATACTGGTTCCGCCACTTATAACCTGTATTATTATTTCCTTGAGTCTCAGTTTCCACAGCTGAAAATGAATTTGATACTACCAAGGCCATTAGGTTATTTGGGAAATTCATGTGAATATCCTAGACCAGTGGTTCTCAAAGGGGTGGGATGGATTTCATCCCCCAGGGATATTTGGCAATGCCTAGAGATGTTTCTGATTGTCTCCAGGGGTGTGCTAGTTATGTCTAGTGAGTAGAGCCCAGGGATGCTGCTAGCTAAACATTCTACAATATACAGGAAAGCTCCCTACAACAAAAAGTTCCTCAGTCCAAAATATCAGTAGTCCTGCATTGGGCTCCCTGCTCAGCGGGAAGCCTGCTTCTCCCTCTCCCACTCCCCCTGCTTGTGTTCCCTCTCTTGCTATATCTCTCTCTGTCAAATAAATAAATAAATAAATAATAAAATCTTAAAAAAAAAAAACCAAACTGAAACATCTTCAAATAAAAGAAATGAAAACTATGCAGTAGAATTACAGATTTAGGGTTAATCTTTCTGCACCTAGGACTGCCCCACTCAGGCCCATTCCAGTGATAAGAGCCCACTTTTTATACCTTGCTTTCTCTTATCTCTCTCCTCTTCCTTCCCAGCCTCAGGGAGTATTACCCTAGAATATCATTTTGACATGCTTACTCCAGATGAGTTTGGCATTGTACACGTTACTTGCTGTTGTCATCTTGCATTTTTATTTCGTAAGAATACTGTTTTATTGCCACAGATCTCATTTGAGAGTAAATTGGATATAAAGTCTAATAACAGGCAACTTATGACTATTTCCATATCTCAGTAAGATTATATTAAGGAAAATTATGTGCGTGTTTAGGTATTGTATATACCAGGATCTGGGTAGAGGAAGTGGGGTGTACAGGAATTGAGGGAGGGCTAGATTCTTTGTATTTTGCTCCTGTAGGTTACAGTCAAATAAATAAGAAGTCATTTGTTTTAGTAGTTATTTATTTATAGATTTCGCTTCTCCTAAGCTAAATTTAAACCATTGTTTAGAAATCATCTGATAAGTACTTGTTCCAAAGAAGTGAATTAGTCTACTCTTTAAAACTCCACCACAATGACAGTGACAATACCATGTATCAAACAGTGAAAATGATTCTCCTGTGGGTGGCATTGCCAATGGTCTTAGCAGAGAGAGCTAAGTAGTCTGCCTGTGATTGTTCTTCTAAAGAGTTTGGCATATTAAATGGGAAGTTTAAATTTTTGCTTTTACACAGTTTGTTAGTGGCCATTGACCTTTTGCTTCTTGAGACACTTTTAGGAACATTATTTCAGCCTTTCATTTTAATACATCAGAATTCAGTTTTATTAATCTTAGAGTGTGTGAGGCATTATATCAGGTGCTGTAGGTGAATACAAAGATGAGCATGCCCATCCCCTGACCCTAAGGAGCCTGAAATCCAATTGGGAAGCAGGATGTAAACCACTTTCTAAGTACAGTACAGAAAGAAATGAACATTAAATCAATGCATAAGGAGTACCCTTATGAAAATCAGAGAAAGACCCAGTTAATTTTAAAAAGGATTAATGAAGGCCTTGCAGAAGAGAGAGGTAGCATTTGATTTTCATCTTAAAAGGTGGAAGCGACTCTATTTTGATTGGGGAAGCTGGAGACCAGCAGGTTATATCAAGCCAAGAAATGAGAGCACAATAAACAGGGAGCTTCCACTGTTCCTATTAATTTGGTGAACATCAAGTAGATCTGTGTGGTTGAAGTGTAGGTTATATCAAGTATTGAAATAGAAGGTCAGTATTGAAGTAGCAGATGAGAGGGCTGTTTAAGAACCAGATTATGTTCTTTGAATGCTAAAAATTGTGAACAGGGAAAAATCATTGCTGTTTTGCAGGAGAACAGTGAAAGCTGCTGATCCATATTTTAGAAAGATAGCTCTGGCGTCAGTAGGAAAGGTGGACAGAGGGGCGCCTGGGTTGGCTCAGTCAATTAAGCCTCTGTCTTCGGCTCAGGTCATGATCCCAGGGTCCTGCTTCAGGCTCCTTGCTCAGCGGGGAGCTTGCTTCTCCCTCTCCCTCTGCCCTTCCTCCTGCTTTTGCGTGTGCGTGTGCACGCACTCTCTCTGACAAATAAGTAAAAAATCTTAAAAAAAAATAAGTGGACAGAAGTGAATATTTGGAAGCCAGGAAGCTTGGGTGGGAGGAGGTCATTGCAATAGGTCCATGGGTAAAAGAATGAGAGCCTGAACTCATTGAGGTGAAGATGGAAAAGAAGGGATAGATGATAGGTAAAAGTAAAACAAAGCAAAAAACATTTTGAGGTAGATTTGCCAAATTTTGACAATTCTAGGATGTAATTTTTCATACTATAACTTTTTTGAAACCTGGCTGTATCAAGTGATGGCATCTTACAGTTGTAATTGGCACATTTTTCATACTTTTTTCTTAGTGGTACAGAAAATATTGGTCCATCTTAAAATCTCTGGCCACTTAGACTTGATACATGATACCACGATTTGATGACCAACTGGATGGTGAGGCTAAGTGAAAAGGGTGAGACAGACAGCTCTGAGTATTTTAGTTCAAGTAACGAGGTGGTAGTGCCATTACCTTAGATAAGAAGGAGTGCAGGAGGAGGAGCAAATGTGTGGAGGAAGCCAAGTTTGGGTTTGGACATGTTATAATTGAGGCAGCTACAAGATCCTTACATGGAGTTGGCTCTGAGGCACAGATATAGTAATACTGTTACCTTTTCTTTTCTTTCTCTTTTTTTCTTTTTTTGAGGGATTGCTATCTGGAACCCTCTGTGTTTGTATCTTTACATTATTAAATCTTAATGCCTGGATGAAAAGTATACTAAGTTAAGCCATTATCTTCAGAGACAGAAACCGATGATCATTGTAACTAAAGGGCTTACCCAAGGTCAAACAGCTCAAGTGGCCCAGCTGGAGTTAGCCCCAGGTTTGTCTCTCAAAACCTAAGCTCTGCCACTTACTGAAATCCAGTTACAAGAGGATTCTCAGGAGTTGTCATAGAAAAGATGTTAACATCATGTGATACATGAGATTAAGAGAGAAAATAGAACTATGCCAGATAAGATGGCCCAGGAAAAAACATTAAAGAAAGCAGCTGTACCAACTCTGGTATTTTGACTATAAGTATCTCTCTGATCCTCTTTTCATCATACCTACTCTCCAGCATTACTTCAGCCTTATCAAGACCAATTCGTTGACTCTGTGAATATCACTTTTTCACTGTCATCATTACCATTCATATACTCATGTCCCTTGTTAACCATGGTCATTTATTATCATCAGTCCCTTGTCTCTCTCTTTCTTCTTGGCAAAAACCCAACTCTGGGTAAACCCATCTACTTATTTGCTTCCTGCCTGAAACTGAACAGGTAAAAATTGGTAAGAAAAATAAACACCTGTGTTAATTGGTTTTTGTTTATAGTAAAAATCACAGATCTCAAAGAGGAACTCAGCAATGTTTGGCAATCCTGCTATATGTAAATTACTAGTAAATTTACTTTCTCCTTTTTCAAAATACTGCTTTATTCTGTTTTCTCAAGTTGATATCCCTACCCACTTCTCACTTTCAGCTGGGAATCTCACCTCATATTTAATGATTAAAATATAAGCAATTGGAATAGTTAGAACATGAGTTCTCTCATTTTTCCATCAACAGATCTTCTAACCCCTTTGCATTTGTTCTCATACCCTTGGCCTTCCCTTTTGTTACAATGAAAGACAGATCCTCAATCCCGTAAAAGCCAAAACCTTTGCTTTGTGCTTTGGATTTCATTCCCTCTTGACTTCTTAGGGACTTTGCTGCCTGTGGCTCTAATCCCTCCTCTTCTTCCTCCGTCATTAATATCCCCTCTTTACTGTGTCATTCTCATTGGCATCTCTTACCATGGTCTTAATTCTTATGCTCACTCCTTCACAGCAAAACATGAAGGAATTGTCTATATTCTCTGTTGTCACTTAACCTTTCCCTGTCTTTCTCAACCTTCAGTCAAGTTTCCATTCTTACCATTTACTGAAGCAGCGCTTGTCAGTAACAGATCACAATGACTTCCATGTAATTTAATCGTATAGTCATTTCTCTTTCCATATCAGGCTCATTCTTTTTCTTCTCCTTTCCTCTCTTCTCCCCTCTCCTCTCTTCTCCTCTCCTCCCCTCCCCTCCCTTCCCCTCCCCTCCCCTTTCCTTCCCTTTCCTAGGCTTTGTGCCCAATGAGGAGCCTAACACAGGACTTGATCTCATAACCCTGAGGTCATGACCTGAGCTGAAATCAAGAGTCTGACGCTTAGTTGACTGAGCCATCCAGGCACCCCAAGCTCATTCTCTTATCATTTGACATGCTTGGCCATTGTCTTCCTCTTGAAAATCTCTTTTCTTGGCTTCTTTAAGACCGTACTCTCCTGTCCTCTGGCACAGGCCCCTCTTTCTTAGGTCCCTTTGCTGGCAGTTCCTTCTTTTCCTTCCTCTGCTTGCTGGAATGCCTTGTCTCAAGCTACTCTGCCCATGGAGGGATCTCCTCCAGTCCTGTGGATTTAAATGCCATCATATTGGGTGCCTGGGTGGCTCAGTCATTAAGCATCTGCCGTCGGCTCAGGTCATGATCCCAGGGTCCTGGGATCGAGTCCCACATTGGGCTCCCTGCTCGGCGGGAAGCCTGTTTCTCCCTCTCCCACTGCCCCTGCTTGTGTTTCCTCTCTCACTGTGTCTCTCTCTGTCAAATAAATAGAATCCTTAAAAAAAAATAATAAATGCCATCATATTTATGCCAATGATTCTCAGACCTTCTCTTCCTCCATCTTTCTCACCTTAGTTAGTGATAGCATCAACCACTGAGTTATCCAAAACCATCTCTTAGATTGGGGAGATAGTTAACCTTTGTTGTGGAAGCAGTTACATAGAAAGTACTGATTGCCTTTAAATGTGCTTCTAATGAGGGAAGCCTCTAAGAAGTAGGAGAGCATCTTGAATCTTTTTAAATGTGCACAGTTTCATGTTTTGACCATTGGCTTTCATCCATTTTAGATGAGTTCATGACTTAAAAAAAAGAAATTATATCACTGCTCTTAAAGTCCAAGGACATAACTTTTCTTTCTTTACTTGAGTTTCTTAATTTAGGGGTACACATACTTCTAGGAGTATAGTAGGAATTTAGGGTGTGTGTGTGTGTGTGTGTGTGTGTTGCAGAAAGCTATAGAATAGATTGGGCAGTACCTTTCTGGTATTTAGTTTTGAGAAATTTTTTGTTCTTAAAACATTTCATGACTTTGAAGATGAAAACACCCACGAATATATGATGGTGAACTTGGACGAATTACATGACTTTTTAGGAAAAAACAGGACCTGTAAAGGAAATTTAGACTTGTCTGCCTCTTGAGACTCTGACCAGGAATACCTTCTAGATAAACATTCACTCCTTGCTGTAGGTAGGAGCACGTTGGAAGAAGAGTATGAGAAGCTGTCCTTCGTATCTTATTCATTCATTCATTCATTCAGATAAGTTGAACTGAATGAATTAGAATTCGTTTCTCCAAGAGGAAATCTAAATGAATGCTGAATCATCTTTTCTGTTTAGTTTTCATATGTTAATGTGCATAATCAAGGGAGCATCTCAGTGTTTAGAAAGCCACACTAAGACCAAGGAGTTCTTTACAGTGACACTTAAAATGATTTCCTGCCTGTCTGGATCGCCATACATCTGTGATTTCTTTAAGGTAGAGACCCCTTTCAAATTAATGAATACACACTATCTCTCTGAGGCAGACATAGAGCAGCGTAAGTGTTTTCTCTGCAGAAAGTGGTTTGTGACCCAGCAATTGCACTGCTAGGTATCTGCTTCAAAGATACAGACATAGCACATGCACCCCAACGTTCATAGCAGCAATGTCCACAATAGCCAAACTGTGGAAGGAGCCGAGATGCCCTTCAACAGATGAATGGATAAAGAAGATGTGGTCCATATATACAATGGAATATTACTCAGCCATCAAAAAGGGTGAATACCCACCATTCACATCGACATGGATGGGACTGAGGCGATGATGCTAAGTGAAATAAGTCAAGCAGAGAAAGACAATTATCGTATGGTTTCACTCATATGTGGAACATAAGGATAGCACAGAGGACCACAGGGGAAGGGAGGGCAAACTGAAGGGGGAGAAATCAGTGAGGAAACAAATTGAGGGTTTCAGAGGGGAGGGGGTTGGGGGAGGAGGTGGTGGGTGATGGGTATTAAGGAGGGTATGTGTTGTGATGAGCACTGGGTGTTATATGCAACTAATGAATCATTGAACACTACATGAAAAATGATGTACTATATGGTGACTAACTGAACATAATAAAAAATAAGCTGGAAAAATTTTAAAAAAGTGGTTTGTGGTGGTTCTGTCTCTTCTCCCTCTACTTTCTCTGTTTTCTCTTAATCTTCTGATCTCGAGTGTAGAAGGACTCTAAAATGGTATTTTTATTATTATTATAACAGGAAACTATTGAAAATGCTATAAAGTATTTTGAGTCCACAGTAACATTACCTTGTGAATCAAGTGAAAGCCTAAGCATTTCCATGTTATTTTGGTTTTTATTTTAAAATTTTTGCTACTTGAAGAATTTTAAGTTATTATTCCTCCGGCAGTTCCCTAATTAATGTTAAATACTGTCTTAATAGCAATTACTAATCCAGTGAGTTTTTATTGAGTACCTACTGTGTACTAGGCTGTCTTCTAGGCGTCAGAGATTTAGGAATGAATGAAATGAGGGAAGTTCTTGTTCTCATGCAGCTTCCTTTCTAATAGGAGAGATAGACATTAAATGTGTAAACAAACATAACATCAGATAGAAAACTAAAGTAACTTCTTTCTTTTATTTTCTGTCTTATAAAACAGCTACACACAGAACACCTAGTTAATCCTGACCGAGCCGCCTAATTTCTTCACAATTTGGTTTCCTTGTGAGGTATATTTAACTGTGTTAAATACAAAACAGGACTATTTAAAACAAAACAAAAACACAGAGAAAGTAATGTGAAAGCCCTTTGTAAAATATAAGACTATATAAATGTAAAGTATTAGTATTTGTGCTTATATAAATGGAGTCAAAGATTTTTATATTTAGTGCATGTCAGTATTTCTGTCAGCATTGTTTGTTGTTTAAATTATAAACCAGTGTTTTTATAAATCCTGAATAATTTCCTCTTAAAGCACGTACTCTGCTCTACTCTAGAGAAACTATTTGTTTGCTCTAAACTAAACTTACTGGGATTCTCCCAGTTATGACTATTGCCCTGTACTAAAAGTAGTGTTTCTTTTTTCAAAGGTACGCCAGCCTGTCATATGCATCAACAACCATGTATTTTGTTCAATTTGTATCGATTTGTGGTTGAAGAATAATAGCCAGTGTCCAGCTTGCAGAGTCCCCATCACGCCTGAAAATCCTTGCAAAGAGATTATTGGTAAGGGCCTATTTTATAAACGCATAAAAACAGATTTGAAACAATTTCTAAATAGTGTATATTTGGAGAAAGACTAAAATAGACAATTTTCATGGTTGTCATTTTGCCACTGTCATACGGATGGATTGGTCATTTGTATAATCTGTAAATGAACGCATGAGGGGCACAAGCCACTATGAGAAATCTTAGAGCCTTGTGGAACTAACATTATGGTAAGAGGCTATGCATGTGAACCAAGATATTAATGGTTTAAAGGAGCAGGTGCTAAAGGTCAAAGAGGCCCATAGAGTTCAGGCAAGGAAGTTCAGCTGGGAATATCAAGAAAGGCTTCATAAAGCACGTGGCCTTAAGAGATTTAAGAATGGATAAAATTTCAACTGGTAAAGATTAGGGAGGGCATTTTATGCAGAGAGAATAGCATGAACTGAGGATTAGAAGTAGGAAAACACAAAGAATGTTTTTAGAAATGATCAGTAGTTAAGTTTGGTCTGACTACTGAAATAAGACTGAAAATATAAATTGAGACTTTAGTGCAGAGAATCTTGAATAATAAACTAATTCAGGGACTTGCTCTGTGGGTGAAAAGAAGAGTAGAGTGAGCCGATGGTTTTGAACAAGGGAGTGGCAAGATCCAAAATGTGCTTGAGGAATGATATGTGAGTTGGGTTGAAGGGGAGAGACACAATGTGAGTATGTCAGGTAGGAGGCTCTAGCCCAGTTAAGGGGGAATGTGAGTCTGGTTTTAGGACAAAAAAGAACATTCAGTGTGATACCAGTGTGGGTAAAAGGGAGATAAAACTTGAACTAGAAGATCCTTGAAAGATTAAACATTTAAAGAGCGTTTTTAGTGTTTGGATTTTATTCTCTTCATTAAGTTATCATTCTTAGATTGCAGAAATTAAAATGATTTTTACTTGTTTCTGCTTTAGGAAAAATTAAAAGTGAATCTATCATTGGCTACGTATAGAAAACACTTTTCAGAAAACGTAAGAAGTCATTGTAATAATCCCAATTTAGGGAAAATGGACTTAGTAAGATTTTTACAGTGCAAATGGAAAGGAAGATAAATACCAGAACAAAAGAAGAGAACTAGTAGGACTTTGGAGCTAAGAAATCCAAAGGAGGAATCAGAGATTATTCCAAGGTTTCTTTCTTGATACCTGGGTGAAATCTGGTAGAGGAATATTTTTCTGTGTGAACTTTGATGATTAAAATAATTTGAATGTGTTTTCCCCAGCTTCTCTTCACATACCTTCTCCTGCCTTCATATCTAAGTGATATTTCATAAATTCAGTCAAGTAAAATAGTTCATTCATCTTGTATTTGGATAGAATGTCCTGAAAAAGAACATCTGTAAAGTGCCTTTGCTGTCATGATACTAAGAGGTACAAAGAAAGTAACCACAGCATAGGTGATGAGCTCTCAGAAAGAATTCATTTTGAGTGTATTTGTATTGCGTTACGGGCATACAGTTAATGCTGTGATTCATAATCCATTGTAACTGGGTTGTTAGATTCAGTTAAAAGATGCATTAATCTTTTCATTTGTGTTACCAGTAACTAGGTATGTTTGAATACTTCGGTTATAATAATATATATATCATAATATGAACACATATGTATATATAGATAGATAAACATATTGGATAATTATTTATGTGAAATTTAAATTGATAATATGGATAATATATTAATTGGTTAAATATAAATATAATCATTAGTTTTATTACCACTTAACAGTTGCTGGTATTCAAATTTTGCAGTAGTCCAAATGTGATAATTAACAAAATACAGCCTTTGCCTTCATTGAGTTTATTATAATAAGATACACAGGTAAGTAAACACCCATGATATTTTACTGAAGGTATTATGGCGTTATTTGATACTTATCTTTTCTCTAGATTGAGATAGAGAAAAGGCCTAGGTGGCAGCCCCAAGTGTGTATATAAGGGAAAGGGTAGAAATTAAGCTGGAGAACTATGTAAGACAATAAGAAAACCGTTTATCTTTGTTTTCATACTGCCTAAATCAGAATAAAAGTTAGATTTTTTTTTTCCCCCTTGTAGGAGGAACAAGCGAAAGTGAACCTATGTTAAGCCATACAGTCAGGAAGCACCTTCGGAAAACTAGACTTGAGTTACTCCACAAAGAGTATGAGGTAAATAATAATTATAATTTAAAATGAGGACAACACTGAATTCAAGCTAAAACTTAGCTATCTCAGTCTCTGGACTTCTTAGAGTAAATATCCAGTGAAATCTTATTTTAAATGCTATTTTAAAAATATCTTACTTGGGGGCGTCTGGGTGGCTCAGTCGTTAAGCGTCTGCCTTCGGCTCAGGTCATGATCCCAGGACCCTGGGATCGAGCCCCGCATCGGGCTCCCTGCTCCTTGGGAAGCCTGCTTCTCCCTCTCCCTCTGCCGCTTCCCCTGCTTGTGTTCCCTCTCTTGCTGTGTCTCACTCTGTCAAATAAATAATTAAAATCTTTAAAAAAAAAAAAAATCTTATTTGAGGGGCTCCTGGCTGGCTCAGTAGAGTATGTGACGCTTGATCCACAGGATCAGGAGTTCAAGCCCCATGTTGGGTATGGAGCCTACTTAATATCTTATTTGATAATTTTTTTTTCTTTTTCCCTTTTCTATTTCAAATAGAAGACAGGAACAAATATAAGCATTTTTTTTTCTTTTTTAATTTCAAATTTGTCCTCAATAGACACATCATTTTGTAAGTATTTTCTCCTCAAGTTGGGAGAGAAAAGAAACCCTCTTCTGAAAGTCAGTCTTCCAGCCCCCACAGGGCATTATGAATGCTCTGGTAAATAGTGACTGTAACTTTCATTCCATTTTGTTTGTCTATAAATTCCCTGATAATTCTGTGCCTGATTAGTTTTTGTAAAATAAATATACCTATGTCAACTACCAGCAAAGAGATTTTGGTGTGAAATATGCTTTTTTCCTTTTTTCCTTTTTTTTGCATGTTAACCAGTGAGGTTATTGTTTTTGATTTTTAATAAAAATTGTGTATATTTGGGGAACCTGGGGGGCTCAGTTGATTAAGTGTTTGACTTCATAGGCCCAGGGTCTTGGGATGGAGCCCCATGTAGGTCTCCCCGCTCGTGCTCAAGCTCTTTCTCTGTCTCTGTCTCAAATAATAAAATTTAAAAATCTTATATATTTATGTGCCCACAACATGATGTTTTGCTATACATATCCATAGTGAATGATTGTGCTAACTAATGATTGTGCTAGCTAATAACTAACATAGCCATCTCCTCACGTACTTCTATTTTTGTGTTGAGAGCACCTGAAATCTACTCTGCTAGCAAATTCCAGTATTCAGTACAGTATTAACTGTAGTCATCATGCTGTACATTGAGAGCTCTAGACTTATTTATCCTACATAACTACAACATTGTACATATTGACCCATCTCCTTTCTCCCACCTCTGCATTTCCCCTACCTCCCCACCCTGGGTAACCACTGTTTAACTCTCTGCTTATATATATCCAGGTTTTTTAGATACCACATATAAGTGAGATCATGCAGTAGTTTTCTTTCTTGTGAAGGCGATTTGATATGGTGATGGAAATTTTCCAAATTAGCTTCATGCTAATGGAATATGTATGTTTTGGATTTTTTTTTTTAATGTTTTATTTATTTATTTGATAGAGAGAGAGTGCGCATAAGCAGGGGAAGTGGGAGAGGGAGAAGCAGGCTCCCTGCTCAGCAGGGAGCCCAATGCAGGGCTCAATCCTAGGACCTTGGGGTCATGACCCAAGCTGAAGGCAGATGCTTAAGGGACTGAGCCACCCAGGCACCCCTGGAATATGCATGGTTTTGAATAGTAACCATTAAACCCAGTTGTTATTTTATGTTGACTAAAGAGAGGGGATGTTATCAATCTCTTATTTTAACACAAAATATTTTTAAGTTAAAGTATATACATGGAAACTGTTTCAGTTGCCTCAAAAATATTTTGAAATAAAGTGGGGCATAAATAAATGACTGCATAAATGTTCGTTCATATATGTTTTCCAATTCATATTTGTTTATTAATGTATTAATTCCAACAAAAAACTTACTTTCTTATTTTAAATAATGCAATTGAATTTGACATGTACTGTAATTTAAAATAATAAATAGTACTGTCTGTTAACTCTAAAATGTATTCTTACATAATTAATATTTATCATACTTAGGTATTAATCAGATTAATCCTTTAAGAGTTCACTGGCATATTGAACTACTTGGAGTTTATTTTCTAACAACAGAATTTCTAACAATCTTAGTTTAAGATGAAATATCTATTATAGATTAATAAATGGTATCACAAAAAAGAGTTCTAGACCAAATGTTTAGTAATTGGATTTAAGACAGCAGTTCCAGATGGGGAAAACTAATACTTGAAATAGTCACAGTGGTAATTGAAGAATGAGAATATAGAAAAGTTAAAGTAAAACTAAAAATTAACCACATGTATTCTGAAGGAAAGTGGAAGGATATGGTACAGGGTTACACTCTACTTCAAATGCAGAAGCAAAAATGTAAACATCAAAACTGTTGTGACCTTGATCAACACTGTCTTTTTTTAATTCCCCTTACTAAAGCAATTAAACATGCCTAAGAATTTTCTTCTGCGGAATCTACTTCCTTGTTGAATTCACGTGACTTGTCTTGTTTTCTGGCTTTCTTCAATAAAATCAAAGATTTGACATTTTTATTTTTATTTTATTTATTTTATTTTTTTTTAAGTTGGCTCCATGCCCAGTGTGGAACCCAGTGCAGGGCTTGAACTCATGACCTTGAGATCGAGAGCTGAGCTAAGATCAAGAGTCGGACGCTCAGCCACCTAAGCCACCCAGGCGCCCCAACATTTTTATTTTTTTAACCACAAACTATCACTGAATTAAAATGTGGAAATGCTAGCTTTTACCAGGGTCAAATACATTTTGAGAATTTCAGCTGTATGTGACTTTCTGCCTACAAAGCTATTCTGATGCATAATGAATCTGTGTACCTACAGAATTTTGAGTATAAAATTTAAAAACACATTGACTTCAGTTTAGCATATGTACGTGTTTAGGATCTGTATCTATCTAATGGCCATGCAATTCTTTTTCAGGATGAAATAGATTGTCTGCAGAAAGAAGTAGAAGATCTTAAGAGTAAAAATCTTAGCCTAGAGTCACAAATCAAGACTATTCTGGATCCTTTAACCTTGATGCAAGGCAACCAGAATGAAGACAAGCATCCAGTTGCAGATAATCCAAATAAAATTGACCCAGAAACTGTAGCAGAGTGGAAGAAAAAACTTAGAACAGCTAATGAAATCTATGAAAAAGTAAAAGATGATGTGGATAAGTTAAAGGAAGTAAGTTGTGGTTATTTTTAAAATTC
Source organism: Eumetopias jubatus (assembly GCF_037043125.1). Classification (NCBI taxonomy): domain Eukaryota; kingdom Metazoa; phylum Chordata; class Mammalia; order Carnivora; family Otariidae; genus Eumetopias; species Eumetopias jubatus. Next base: position 165,449,901 of record NW_028274809.1, on the reverse strand, counting down.
TGTAGTTTTTAAAATTCTGTATTTTAAGTACCTTCAAAAGTAAAATAGCCATATTATCTTCACTCATTAGAAGATTTTTGGGGAAGGACAAAAATCTCTGGATGAGCATTTATAAGCAGTAGAACTTTTTTCCTTAAATGTCATTAGCTGCCAAGAAATACCAGGTCATTCCATTTGTGACCATAATTGAAGACTGTAGTGCTTTTGTATGAGTTTGCATCTTCTTGTAGAAGAGTGACATCAGTTTAAAGGATGTGTTTCTATTTCTTCTTTGTGGTTTGCCTTAATTTTTTCTTAAGCTTATGCCCTATATGCATAAAAACAAACGTATTCAATTCTCTACCTATAAAATGGAAGGTTTGGAACATATCTTTTCTAATACTACCATTCTCTGATTTTTAATATTGTAAGTAAAGACTGAATGACTAATTCCAAGGAAGCTTTGAGTAGCTGCTTTGGAATACTCCATGTAAGAAAGTATTGTAGCTTATGAAGTGGGTTCATTTTTTTCAATTATTCTTCCTTTCACCCAAGAAGATAAAGCATAGGTGGAAAAGGCAACCTCTAGGCTTTTTCAGTCTAGGAAAAGAGATGAGATCCATGCCGTCAGTATGAGAAGTTGTTATAATCAAGTGCTGTAGAGTTTTGTTGGCCAGAGGGACCAGGCTTTGGCTTTCATTTCAAGTTTATCCACAGCGGGAGTCCTCCGCAGCGGAGTCCTGCTTTGCTGAATGGAGTTGGTTTTGTGGTATCCATGTCCACAGCCTCCCATTTAACCTGTCTGCATTCACTTAAAATATTGTTACTGTGTTGAATTATTGAGTCCTGCCTCCTTGAAAACATTAATGAGCTCCTTAAAGAACTACCACCACATACTGCCCCCGGATCCTCAGTAAAGCTGAGTAGCATAGAAGTGTGCAACTTAGTGTAAATACTAAGTCGTCTTCACATACCTGCCTATAAAATAAATGTTTGAGCTCAGGAAAGGCCGTAATGAAAGAAGGGAACTTAGTGCTTTCAGAGAAAAAAGAAACTATGGATAGAATTACACTGAGTTTGTTACAAGTTTAGGGGAAGTGTGTAGTTTCTTTGGGTATTGAAGGCCAACATTAGCCGGTTGGTTTGTCCAAGAAGAGGATATAAGAAGGAAAGACAGCTGGAAAGTTACAGTATTTATTAATCTACTATGTCCCCTTTAACTTCCCTTCGTCTTCTTGAGCTATCATTAAGGTCTACGTGGTCTCTTTTATAGTTATTAAACTTCATTTAAATTTTTGGCAATAAATGGTTCTTTGAAGATGAGGATCTGTATGAAAACATTATTCTGGGCTTGTAAAAGTGGTGTAGGTGGTGTATGTGAAAGGAAAGTACATAAAACACAGTTTTTCTTTGCTCTTTTAAAGGTCACATGTTAAATTCAATACCCAAAGCTACACTGAGACCTCAGAATTATTTGGGATATTTAACAAGCCCATTTTGGATGCCTAGTGGTGGTATTAGGTAGTACTAGGCAATAAACGGGGGCACAAATGAATTAAAAAACGTGGAAGCAAAATTTGAATGTGAGGTACAAAATAACATACTATAAATCAAATACAGGAGTACAAAAGATTCAGACTACACAACATGATTGAAATGGACTTGTTTTCTGATGTTTCCAGGACTAGGTAAGTTTTGAAACCATTATGAGATCAGTATCGTTACGCAATCAGTATTGCAAATGCAAAATAGTTATGTGAAGTCCTAGGTGCAATGAATGGGCAGAACTTTGCGCTTTGTAATCTTGACCCACCTAAACCGAAAATACTTCTGATGGTTTAAAAAAAAAAAAGAAAAGAAAATACCTCTGATAGTTGAGGAACCAGCCAGTCCATAATGAGGATATTAGAGAGCCACAGGACTGATGAAAGACCTTGAAATGTAGTGATACAGTATGGAAGGGATGGGGAAGAGAAGTCAAATGAGTTTCTAATTTAAGCTTGTCATCATCATCAGAACGCATTCACTAAGTGCCTCTTCTTATGGTGCTGTGTTTGAGAGCTTAATTCATTGTGTGTGTGTGTAGGAGGAAGTAAATGACTTTCCTTGTATCTTCAGAGGGGCGGTAATAGTGTTTATCAGTCACTTAAAGAATTAACCCTCCACAGTACTGGTTAGTTTGCAACCATGAGGGTAAGTAGCTGTTCAAGAGCCCAAAAAGAACCTCCATGAGTGTAAGTGCAAGAGCTAGCTAGGCTTTGTGCCCAGAGAATGTTTTTTGCCCTTCCTCTGTTGTCATCCTCTTGGCGTATTTGTGTGTGGGTGGACGAGCAGTATAGTCAGAAGTTCTGGAAATTATTCAAAAACATTGGTCAAATTTTTGAAATCTGTTTTTAAGTCTTTTGGGTTAAGCCTTTTTGTTGACAGTTTTCGTGACCCATTCACTTTAAAATGTTTCAAATGTCAGTGTTCTAGTCAAACAAAATACATTTCTCTTGCCAAGTTAGTCAGATTGGTTTCTAGGCTAGGGAGTGTTATTCTTTGGGATTAAAAAATGCCATGACTGAGGAATTTAAATAGCTTTTAAGAAGACTCTAAAATTGAGGCACACTACTTTTTGTCTAGAATCAATATTCAACTTCTAAATTTTCTAGCAATTAATGTTTTGTTAGACAATTTTTAGGTATCATACAATTCAAAAAGAAAGTCATAGTTGGGATTTTTTTTAATCAAAAGAGAATTCTTAGAATTTTATTAGAAAATATTGACCCAATTTTGAGAGTCCCAGAAGTTGTGAGCCAAGGCATTTGGGAAAGCCTTTTGAAGAAAGAAAGCAAGTGGTTTAATTATATTAGATTTGTTATCACTAAAAAGCTATTTTTAAGTAGCAACCCAAAATCAGCTTACAGCTCATAATTCATGAGAATTAACTCTTAGCATTAGTTTTGCAAATAATTGCATATAGTCTAATGTTACCATGCTTAGAATATTCAGTTATGTGAAAAAGGAAAAAAAAAATATTTGCCATTAGTATAGTCCCTTAATGACGCTAAGCTAACTAACATAGCTGTTTATTTCCCTGGATAGGAGAATTGCAAAGTGCTTGGGGATTATGGATTAAAAATGCTTGGCTGTGTTCACAGTTTCACAAGTCATTCCCAGTGGTGATTTTAAGTTTCTGAGGACCATGTTCTGTTCTAGTATTCAATTTTCTGATATCACTCTAAAAAATACAGATGGCTCATGACATAATTTTTGTAAGGCACTTGTTTTAGTTCGTGATTAATTATTTTCAACTCTTTTTTTAAAGGCAAATAAAAAATTGAAATTGGAAAATGGTGGCCTGGTGAGGGAGAATTTACGACTGAAGGCTGAAGTTGATAACCGATCACCCCAGAAGTATGTATTTTGCTCATAAAGCAATGTTTCAGGTGATGTCAATGTTTTAGAATAAGCTGCTATTATTGTATGTGTTTTTCATTTGACTCTTTTCATTGAAAGATGTGGATTTAAATAGAATGTCTTGCCTCTGAAAGTCAAGTGTATACTTATGTTATCGGTGAAATCTTTGTGTCATTTAAGGCTAATTTTGAAGAAAGGATTTCCTTCTTATTCTTTTTCCTTATCTGATTAGCAAGAGGAGTGTTTTATGTGACCTAAGACAGAAAAAGTTTCACTTGGTTTTGTATGTAACTGTTTAATAGTACTAACAGAGAGTAGGACGATTAACGTAATGCCCTTTAGATATTCTCTGAAATAATCTTGATAGTAGTTAACATATGTATAGTGCTTTCTCTTTGCCAGGTACAGCAACCTGTGATGTACTATTAGTGTTCTCCATTTACAGATGAAGAGACAGAGGCATAGAGAGATTAAGTTAATTTATCCAATCTGTACAGCTAGTAAGTAATGGAAATAGGATTTGAACCCACGTAGTCCAGTCCCAGAGTCCATGCTGTATTACATTACACAGAGAACCATTACACTATTACATTAACCATTATACTAAAAAGCATATCTGAAATAGAGTTTAAGGCATTATTTATTGAATTTTAGACTGATTTTAATTATACAATAAGTGAGTCTATTCTTCCTTTATGATGGGATAGTTTTCATTCCACTCCAAGTAAGAGAGTACAAGTATTGCCCTGTTTAACAGTTTATTTAAAATTATAAGAAACAATTGAGAGTTGAGAGTTAAAGATGGAGAAAAGATGGGAGATAGCACTTGAAGTTTTTCTTCTTCAGGGGAAAAAAAGGGTAAGCAGAGAATATAGCCCTACATCCCTTTGTGAGGGGTGACATATCAGAGCTCCACACTTTCGTTCTGTAATGACTAGACTTCATTTCTTCCTACTGGAAAAAGGCAAGGCAGACATAAACAACTGGAAATTTGTCCTACCAGAAGTAGCTCTCTGCTTACCATATGAAAAAGAGAAAACACTGCCTTTAGTAAAACCAAGTGTGGTATCAGGAAATGGTAGAATTAAACCATAATTACTCAAAGTAGAGATAACTAACCAATAGAGAAAGAAGCATAGCTTTTACTTTTAAATAGTTCCTTCCCCTGTGCTTTCCAACCTCATTTTTCTTTCACTTCAGATAATGTTCTACTTTGACAAATTAGTGGAATAAGCTTAGGAAATGTTGCTGTTATGTGGTGGTTTGAATCTCTGCTCCTCTCATTTATTGGCACCTCGCCTTGCCAGTCATAGTAATACTTGTCCATTAGCTGCATTTCCCACAGTGTGCTGAATGGAACTAAAGCTATTTTGTCTGTAGCTTTTATTTCTTGAAAAGTTGCCCACCAGATTTCAGATTTAATGCCAGCTACCAGGATGTGTTTTTAAATATCCACGGTTCCAACCTGGTAAGTAACGGAAGAATCTCACCTGAAGAAACCTGGCCTCTGACTATCCTAACAAACAGCCACACTTCTGAATCCCATATAACTTTAGGACTTGCTATCTTTAACTTCCATTCCTTCCCTTCAGGGGAAAGGAACAATTTCACTTGAAAAAAACGATTTGAACTGATCCCTATTCCAGATCAATTTGCAATGCATTGAGGTATTAAATGCATTGCAGTTGATTTATAGCCTTGTTTACTCTGCATCACCAAACCCTAGTGGGATTCAGAGAGAAGCTGACCACAGCTGAAAATACCCAGATCTGGTCACCTGAAGAGAGCTCCCATTTGTATTGAAAAAATATGAAATTTCAAGAGTGTAAAAGTAAATGCAAGCAAATAAAACCATCTGTTTCATTTTGTTCCCTTGATTAGGAAGTTCCTTAACCAATTATTTTTCTTTGGTCTACTTGGTTAGGTGTCAAGGTAGCCTTTTTAGGCACATAGCTTTAGTTTCCAATGTATCCTTCAAATTGCGCAGACATATTCTACAAATCATGCAGAGGAGAGAGCTTTAAGATTTAGATACTAGAGAGGAAAAAATTTAGAAAAGTGTAATTGTCAACTTGGGCTATCACAGCAAAATACTTTAGATGGAGTGGCTTAAACATTGAATATTTATTTTCTCACAGTTCTGGAGGTTAGACATACCAGATCAAGGTTCAGCAGTTTTAGTTTCTGGCAAGGGTTCTCTTCTTGACTTGCAGACAGCCACCTTCTCACTGTGTCTTCACATGTCTGAAAGGGAGTTTTGGTCTCTCTTCCTCCTTTTTTTTTGGAGAGGGAGAAAGGGGGGTGGGGGAAGGGCAGAGGGAGAGAAAAATCCTAAGCAGGCCGCATGCCCACACCCAGCACAGGGCTCGATCTCAAGGACCCTGAGATCATGACCTGAGCCAAAATCAAGAGTTGGATGCTTATCCGACTGAGCCACCCAGGTGTCCCCTCTATTCCTCTTCTTATAAGGACACCGGTTCTGTCAGACTAAGGGCCTCAACCGTATGATCTCATTTAACCTTAATTACCTCCTAAAGACTCTCTTTATATAGTCAGACTGAGGGTTAGGGCTTCAGCACGTGAATTTGGCTGTGGGTGGAGAATACAGTTCAATCCATAGCAGAAGGTATTTCTTTTCAAGATACTCAAATCATGCTGTTACCCCCAACTAGACTAACATGATGTGGACAAGGGTGACTTAAACATTTACATTGGTCTCAAGTAGAGAGTTCTGTATAAAAGTAATATATTTTATAATACTTAGAAACAGTGCTATAAGCTTTTAAAATGAAAATCTGGGTTATTATTTATCTTCTCTGTTACTGTTTTTCTGTTCTGTCTGTTTCCATCCATTATATCCAATCTTAAAGTGTGCCTGGATAATTTTCCTTCCTCAACTTTAACCTAAAAGCCTTTTTGAGCAGTATGTCAGATATTCTACTAAGCATATTTTTCTAGGCTTCAATAATATCTATTCTGTTCCTTGTCAAAAATCCATTGTCCTAATATCTAAACTGGTGGTCCAGAAAATGGGGTCTTTTTCTTTTGATTTTATATAGCCACTTCCTGAATTTTTCTTCTCTTCTAAAATCGTTTATTTCACTAGGGAAAACCACCATTTGTTTGCCTTTTCAGTTTTCTTTAACATGGAGTCCTAAGAGAATCACATCTAATGTTCATAACTCCACAGAGATGGTGATGTGTCCTTTTGTTTATAAGGCTGATAATTTGAAGAAAACTTATTCTCCCAGCCAGCCTGGGAGTACTGAATGTTTATTTACTTAACACTGTACAAGGTGCATTGAACTATATAAAATAAATACTCTTCTTGATCCCTAAAGTAGGTTAGGTCCCCTTGCTATAATTTCTCTTACTACTTTGTACTTTCCCTTCATAGCACATATCATAATTGCTAGTAGTTAATATTTTGTACAGCTATTTCACGGCTTTCTTCTGTCTAAGCCAGGACTATAGTTGCATTCACTATTGTAGCCACTGCATTTTATAGAGTTCTGGTTCATATTCTGCTCCTAATAATGTATTTGTAGTAAATGGATGATAAAGTTAGCTCTTTTTTTTTAAAGATTTTATTTATTTATTTATTTGACAGAGAGAGCACAAACAGAGGGAGCAGCAGAGGGAGAGGGAAAAGCAGGGTCCCCGGCTGAGCAGAGAGCCCGACGCAGGACTTGATCCCAGGACCCTGGGGTCATGACCTGAGCCGAAGGCAGACGCTCAACCCACTGAGCCATCTAGGCGCCCCACTAAACATAGTTCTTAAGACTAGGAGGAAACAGACAAATCCCAAATGTGGTACACTTAATAGGAAAAATGGCTAGGTGGTGTTATATGCAGCTGATGAGTCACAAACTCTACCTCTGAAACTAATAATACACTGTATTAGTTGATTTTAAATTAATTGACTTTAAATTTAAAAAAATCATTGACAAAATGGGAAGGGGGGTGTGCTTTACAATAAAAGAGAATTAAGAGTCATAATAATCAGATGCAATATATGGATCTTGTTTGGATGTTGATTCATAACAGCATGTCAGAAGACATTTTGAGGCAATTGGGTAAATTTGAATATGAGCTAGATGTTAGGTGATACCAAGAGATTACTGTTAATTTTGTTTAGGTAACTGTGGTTACCTAAGAAAATGTCCATATTTTCTTTTAGAAATGAATACTAAAATATAGACTATAGAGTATTTTAATAGAAGAAAGGGGATGTATAATAAAAAAATAAAACCCATGAAACATGGCCCCTGCCTCTAGGAAGCTCATAATCTAACGAAGTCAAGAGACACAAATACATGAAACAATTAAATACTGAACAGATTTAGTCAAACAGTAGAGACCGCAGTAGGAGTTTAGAGAATGACCAGTGCGTTGCAATGATGAGAGTCTTTATCAAAGAGGCAGGACTTGAGCCTGGCTTTGAAAGATGGAGATTTCCATGAGGAGGAAGGCATTCTGAGCTAGAGGGAAACAGCTTGAGCTGTTAGAAATACTAAGTAGTCCCTTTAGTTCTAGCCCCTTGTCTCTAGTAGTAGCTACAGTTATGCTTGAGAAACATGGTGGCTTCCTTCTCAGACTGATCAGAGCAGAACTCCTCTATGTAATTTGCATAGCTCTCCATCGTGACTATCCTCACCCCACTTAAATAGCTGGTTAGCCTGACTCCACTGTATCCATCACTCTGTGCTTTAAACAGAAAGGCCTGTTCTCAGTCTCCTGTTCAGTGGGGAATGCCAAGAGTGTCACACCTCCACATGGTAAAAAACAACAAAAATGAGAAGAAGCTAAGGGGTGTTAATATTCCTAAATACCCTTGGCTTCAATTACTGTTCCTAAACTGTGCCCAGAAATGTAGATACACTTGTCCTTGATAGAGTTAGGAGTTCCTTAGTATTTTTTTTTTTTTTTTAGCTTGAGGAGATACGAAGAATTGACTTTTAAAGCATTTAAAGGTTTCATGCCCTCTCTCTGAGATCTTTCTGATCGGTTGTGCCATTTTTTTTTTTTTTTTTTTTTTTTTTTGCTCTAGGTGCACTAGGCAGGCTTTCTGCGGTTTGTGCTGGCTATTACGAGGCTTTAGTGGAGCAACAGTTCTGGCCCTCGGCTACTAAGTTACCTTAACAGCATAGGGTGTTAAACTCCATGTATAAAACTCTATATATCAAACTTGGTTATAGTTGGATTAATGGCTTTCCTTTCTATAAATATGTATTCAGGAATGTTATGTATTCTTGTCATTGTGTCTTTAGTGAGATCTATGGATTTGATAATGTCTCCCTGCATGCAGCTCTTTTACTGCACAGCAACCCCAAGGCTTGTCATTATGGACCAATCTTCCTCCATGCCCCTGCTCCTTCTGGGGGAAGATAAAGCCTCCAGATACTCTCTGGATAGTGAACAGTATTTTCTGTTATTAGTATAAGAAAAAAAGTACTCCGAAGAAGAAAGGACAGATTTCATAGATTATGACCTGGGCTTTCTTCCCTTTTTGCTGTATTTGTGTTCCTTGATGAGCCATCGCATTTACTCCCATAGCTGTAATAATCATCTACCTGTATGTCAGAGATAAAATAAAGTCTAATAAATCTTTGTTTGGTTTTACCTTTTTTCTTCAGTTGTAGATTCATATTTCTGTCTGTTTTATACCTTCACCCAAGATCCTATACCTTAAATTCAACCATACAGCATAGTGTTTAAATAAATGCTTAGCACTGGAGACAGACTACCTGGATTCAAATGTCCCTGCTTCCACTCTGCCCCTCCTTCCCCTACCGAATTCATTTTCACCGTACTTGAAATGGTCTTTTTATAAAATATAAATCAAATTATATAAAAATCTCCTACTTAAAACTGTCCTGTTTTTCCCTAAAATAAAATCCAGATTCTTCACAAACTAGTCTGTGTTTGCCTGTTCCACTTCATGTTATTATCCCAACTCATCCTGCTCCAGCCATACTGGCCTTCTGTTTCTAAAACATGCTGGACTTTTTCTCTCTGCTTAGAATGTTCTGCTTCTAGATCTTAATATGGCTGACTCCTTCTGTCATCAGATTCAGAGAGGCCTTTCCTGATCATTCATTCTAAAGCAGCCCTCTGCTTCAGTACCTTCTAAGTCCTTACTCTGTCTTACTGTGATACCATAGTAATAAATTAAATCATGGCATGATGAAGCAGTATAGTGTGATTACGAGCACAGGCTCCGGAGCCAGACTCCCTAGGACTGAACTCTGGTTTTGTCTACTTACTAGCTCTGTGATTTGTGGGAAGACAGTTAACCTTTTTGTATCTCTGTTCTTGTCTTCTGTGAAATGAGGCCAAAAGTAGTACCTATCTAATAGGTTGTAGTAAGGGTTAAATAAATTAAAACTTGAAATGTGCTTATAACAGAGCCCACAGCTAGTTTATAGTATTATTGTCTTCCTAGCCCTAATCAGTCTGAAATTATCTTGTTTACTTAATAGCTTGATCTGTTTGTTGTCTGTCCCCTCCATTCTAAACTCTAAGCTCTGCAAGGGTAAGAATCTTACTGCCTGTTTCCTTTACTTGCAAAACCCCAGCACCTAAAAGGCATCTGATAAATATTTGTTGAATAATTAAATGAATAGATAAATAACACTCAATAAATTACTTAATCCCTTGGAGCCATCATTTTCTTTATATAAAATGTAGATGATGTGTTACTGCAAGGATTAACGGAAATAATTTCATGTCCTTGGAACAACGTGTAGCACAAAGAACTGGTAGAGGTGTGTATCTAAATAATTGTATCCATTATCCATTCTACTCAAAAGATTGTTTATCCTCTTGCTTTGTTCCTTATCCTCCTTAATGGCTTTACTACTCATCTGGTTGCCTCAGATAAAAACCTCAGTCTTCTGTTTCTCCACCCCTTCCCCTCATCCCACACCTAATTGTTCAGTATATTCTATCTGTCCTACCTCTTAAATGTCTTTGTAATCCATCTTCTCATTCCCACTAGTTTAGATCCACATGATTTCTTGCTTAGTCTATTTTAAACAACCTTCTGACTGCTTCCTCTTCTTTTCCACTCTTAACCCTAAAGCATCTGCCTTATTGTTGCCAAGATTCTAGAATATAAATTTGATCATCTCACTTCCTTGTTTAATAACCTTTGGTGATTCCCCATTGTCCTCAAATTAAAGCCCAAATTTCTTCATAAGTTTGTGAGGCTCTTTACAATATGACTTTAGCTTTGGCCTTTTTGTGTCCTCTCCAACCTTTCCATTCTTACACTCTGCTTTGGCCATGCTGCTCCCTGGGCCCAGATTCACCATGTTACGACATGGCCTTTGCACCTTAGCTCATGCCTTTTCGTTTGTTTTCCCTGGTCCTTCCCATTAGCCTCTCCCTTTTTATTCTGCTTTGTTAATTCCTCCGCAGTTGTTACTCTTATTTGTGAAGCCCTCCATGATTTCCTAAGATGGAAGAAACACTTTCCTCTTGTTCTTCCCATTGTTCTTATATTATTATCATATATTGTTATTATTATATTATTATCACATGGTATACTGACAAGTTCCATGGCTGTCATGCTCAGTTAATCTACCAGCTAGCTTCTTGGAGCTAAGACATATTTATAAAAATGCATGCCATATGTATATCTGTATAAAATACATGTAAGTGTGTGTATGACTCTGTGTGTGTGAGTGTGTGTGTGTGTGTGTGTTCCTTCTCTGGAGACTGGCAGAAGGAAGGAGTCCTTATACTCTAATACTCCATGCTGTAACGTGGAAGGAACTAATCAGGGAGTTAAGATTCTGAGCTTTCTTGAAGCTTAAAGTACAAAGAGTTTACAGGGACAAGAAACTCCCAAGATTCTTGGCATTTTCTCCAAATGAGAGCAGAGGGATTCTGAGGTTTTCCTGAGTCATACTAGCGATTGGGAGCAAGAAAGGGGAAAGGAGGAGGTGATGTTGCTGGGCTTCTGGACGAGATTTCTTGTCTGAGTTGCCTTTCTTGAACTGGATTTATCCTGCCTTTTGATCTGTCTCCATGCTGACTCTGAGCTGTGGCTCCTGGGTTCACAGTTCTCCTCTTCCTAAACTGTGTCTCAAGACATGCCAGTACCATCCAGACTACTCCTGTCTTTCGACTTCCTCAGCAGCACCTCTGGTCTAGCGGGCCTTGGCTATTGTCCCTTCTTGACCTATTCTGGCCTTTTTTCTTCTAATGATTCTGCGCTGACAAACGCCATGATTCCTGGTATTTGACCCCAACCTGATCTGATGACTGATTCTTCTATGCCCTTTGGTTTTCCCGGAAGGGGAACTTTTAGACTGTCAGGGGAGCCTGATGATACCCTGGGGCCAGACTGTGACAGCCAGGTGTGCTCAGGCCCCTCAGCCGCCTGAGGGGCCCTTCTCTGGGTATTCAGCTAATTGGGGATGGACAGTTTCTGCAGTTTTCTGTCAACTTGTCTTTATTGTATTGATAAGATATTTTAAGAGCCTGCAATGCATGCTAATGACTAAGCAATAAGGTTGTTGGGATGATTAGGACCTGCTTGAGAAATAGAATGTGTTCTACACTTTTTGTTTTCCTTTCTCATATCCTCTCAGCATACTTTAAGTCCTCAGTAACTGTCATCAGAGTAATAATTACAGGGTGGCTGGATCACAGTTTTTGTTTTATTTTGTTTTAGATTGTTTCTCATGTTAGTAAACATTCCCTTTGGAATTGGAAGAATAAAAAAACAGATTGTTCCTCATGGTGAGAGAGAGGTTGATTTAACTGTAGTGAAAAATAGATAGATACCAGTCAGGAGATTTTTAAGTATGCTTTTTTTCATATAACAGTAGTTGTCCTGTTATACTGTTGAGATTTTGTTGTTAAGGTTATTATATTTGGGAAAACATGTAAGTCCTTTTTTTAGAACTGTAAAAAGATATGAAATAGCATGTCATAGGTTATTTCCTTCCACGAAAGATTAAGATCCCCACTGATGTCCTGTAAACTTCAAGGCTGATTTTTTCTTTTGGGGCAGAAAATTAGGGCATTTCTATGTGGAATTGAAATGAAATATATTTATCAAATAAAATGGAATTTATTCCATAGTAAAAAGAGTACTCCATCTTCAGAGGCAGTCTAATAGCCCTTTTTAGAGACCACAAAAGAGAATCTGTTCTTCAGTTTACATATGCAGCCCAACACTAGGTTGTTTGTGTTAAGAATTTCTAGGTATCTCAGCAAGAATTTTCAACATCACAGTTTTCAACTACAAAGGCATGGTTTAGTTTAATAAACACGCACACACACACACAAAACTTCCTTTAAAATTGTATTAATAATGTGAGCTGTTATTTTAAAACCCTGCTCTCTGTTTGAAAGTTTACAAAGCAGACTGTACCTTAATCTTTAAACGGTACTTCTGGGAGGTAGAAAGAGGAAGAATGGCTGTGTGGGCCTTAATTCTTTATCTAGTTCCACTGTCCATGTGACCTTTGTCTTTAAGGAGGATATTGTGACTTTTTTTTTATTCTTGCAAATGTTGAAGCACTTTCTATTTTATGGTAAAACTTAGATGCAGCATAATATAGCTTGTGTTTTTTATTCCTCAGTATAAGACCCCAGGACAAGTACCGATGTGATGCTTAGGCCCTAAAATTTTGCATTTAATTTTGCTCATTTCACGTAAGTAGCACTGTTTCCTTGTAGTTGAAGATGCCTGCTGATTATGCATGAGGTAGACAAAATGATCATGTATACTTTCTGTCGTTAGCTCACTTAAAGATGGGGCTTTCAAATTTGTGGTTTGGGTTCTGATTTAGTCTCCCTATCTCTGGTTAAAATAGCTACCCTCTTTGGGTTTGCATTTGTCAGGGTGACCTGTCTGTGCTATAGTTTTCTGCAAGGCCACTTCAGTAAATGATCTTTGGAAATTGCAAAATATTCTTGAACTTGTGTCTAAAACATAGTAGGTTTTTGATAAATATTTCTCAATTTTGTGCATACATATCTGTATGTCTTTCCACATCTTGATCCCTTATTTCTACTCCAGGTTTTATTAGCAAATGTATGTATTTAGTAAATATTACAACAATCCTAGTTACTTAACTGTGTGTACAGACTGACAGTGCTCAGCAATCCTAGCTTGTATTTTATATTACTTTACAGTATAAATAGGTACTTATATTACTGAAGAAGGGATCTCATGTTTAGGCACTTCATATAATGTCAGGCATGGTGTTTGGACTCAGACACACTTGAATCCAAATCCCATTCCTGCAAATCCTTGAACAAGAGACAGTCTTTTTAAGCTTCTCATTTCTCATCTTTACAATAAAAATAACAGATCTTCCTTCATTGGGTTGACAGGACAATTAAATAAAAAGGATAATATATAACAAGCATATAGCAATGTGCTTGATTCAGGTAAACATTTAATAAATTGTGGTTTCTGCAGTTATTTTTGTCACTATCATTTTCAGTAGTGGTCAGGCTACTGTTAAAGACTTACTTGTTACACTTACTCTTGGTAAATTCCATCACAAAAGTTCACTTTATTTATGTATGTATGTATTCATTCATTCATTCATTTATTTGATGTTGGGCTGTTTCTTTCTTTCTTTGATGATGGTCCAGAAAACAGAAGTGTTGTCTTGAGTCTTCAGGGGGGAAGAATTTCTTCCTGTTCTCTTAGTATGGCTCATATTATTTAACATATTTTTGTGGAACCAACTTGTGTGGCTAGGATTGGTCATAGACAGTACTTTTGTGATTAATAAATTCTCTAAGAATGTAGCATTTTCTTCACTGGGTGTTTAATTTTAAAACGAGAAAACTCTTGAAATATTGACAAGTCATACAGCTCTGCAGCAGATAAAAATATATCAGCTACTTCCCAAAGCTTCCGTAGTAGTTTAAAGACAGAATGCCCCTGACCATCCTCCTGACACGTACACAAGGGTGAAATAGATATGGGTGAACACACAAACTACTCTTTGGAAACAGGTGAGAGTGAAAGCCCCCCCACGCCACCCCACCAAGTACAGTTTTGAGCTTCCTACAGTCCTGGACCTCTGTGCCCTCTTTCCCTGAAATATGCCCCTCTGCCCACCCTGCACACATAAGCACAAGGCAGAACACAGTACTTGGGCCTCTCCCTTTTCTTCTGACTCCTATCAAAATTTCATGTTTCTGAAGAGTTCATATTACAAGCTGCTTATTACTTCCATTGCGTATAATCAAAATGAGGAGTTTGCAAATTTAAGGAATCTCTAACTGGTGAATTTGGCTTTAGGAGAAAATATTTAGGAAAGGGAAAGGAATAATGGAATGTTCTTTCATTCAAAACCCTACCTTTACTCTATGTTTAAAATAAGATATTTTCTAATATCTCTGAAAGTCAGGGAATTGAGAAGATACATAACTGCAGTTGTGTAAACAGGCAACTCTACAATAAAATTCCCTCTATGAATGGGTTATTCTTTTAAAAAAACATTCAAGACTCACTGAAGTTTACTTGGTTTTCTTACATATCAACTATTCCTTCAGTATAGGTAATCCTCACTCTGCACAGTTGTGGAGGACCATAAAAAAGGCCATTCAAGTAAAAATGAAAAGCATTCTTAATAATCAATGGGAAAAATCAAGTTGCTTTATAAACTTTAATAATTTTTGTCAAAACATTAAATCTCTTACTGTCAGTTATAAATGTATATGGAAATGAAAAAAGAAAAACTAATATTTAGTACACTAATATTTATGTAGTAGAATTTAAAACATTAGAAACATTGTGAAGTATTTTATTTCTTTGTAAAAAACCTGTGGAGAATAATCTGAATAGTGCTTGTCTTCCTATCCTAGCACTTATTAAATGAAGCTACTAGCATCTTTTCTAATGTCTTGACGAATTGTCATACTCCTAAGTTTGCATCAGCTTCCAACATTTCATCCTTAATGCTTTCAGTGTCGTGAAATATCTCCAGATTGCTTTAATGTGAAGTTTTTTGCCAACCTGTCACTTCCTCTAGACATCTTTATTCTTTTCACCACAACTACTTCTCTCATTTATGTCAATAAGTTTGCAGCTCCCAGATTCCTCAGGCATCGCTAGGGTCTCTCAAATGGTGACGGTTTCAACATTTCCATGGTCAGTTCTTCAATAACTACATTTATATTTGATTCCAGTTGTACTTCATTGATCACTATTCATTTCTTTGCTGCACCTTCATTTTTGTTGGCCAGTCTGTCTTTTGGTTATCCATTTTTGTAAAACGTATGTGACAGTACTACATGTGTTGCTGTCTGTGTGTGAACTGAATAACAGATGCAGAGTGACCATCCACTTTCAGACTTAGAAAGAAGTGACCCGATTGGTCACTGATGCACATCTGTTATTTATGTACTGTTTTGTGAACTGAAAAGCAAGTATTGAAATTTTTATTTTATGCAGTTAGTTACAGTTAATATAATGCAGTAAATTTGAGCCACTTTGTTAAGTAAGTGGTATTATTTACCTAAACTGTGGCAACTGAAATTTATGAGTATTGGAAGCATGTGCAGCAAGGATATCAATGCTGGAAAACTGTCACATAGGCCAGATCATAAAAGCTAGTCTGGATCCAAAGACTGCTTTCACTTTGTTTCATAAATACAACCTCATCTAGCAAGTAAGGAAAAGATATGAAATCAAAGATACATGGGGGGCAGGTGGGTTTATTTCCCTGATGTCCCCCTATGTCCTGATGTTTTGGGAGTTTAGTGGTCTCAGCAACTCACTGGGCTTGCTGACTTTATCCCTTTTGTTGGGGATGCCATTGAGAACTAGAGAGGCAAGTTCATTGCTCAAGTTCTCACAACTAGTTAATGGCAGCATAACACTAGAAGTTAGGTCTTTTGGTACTTGGTTCTGGCATTTATTCTTTTACCACATTTGCTTTCTTTTAATCCCCTTCAAGCACGTCCTATTACTCCTATGTAATGGGCTATGAGAAAATGTGGACTGAGGAGCTTTTCATTGTTAGTGATAATCTATTCTAGATGTAATACCTCAAAGGTCAAACTGATAGGACTTTCATTTCTCTTACTGCTAGTAGGTACAGGAACAGTCTTGTACCTCTGTAGCTTTTTGGACAAGGGGAGCCCTAATCCAGAATGTATATACTCATTAACATTGCAAGCTGAAAAAGACTAAGCTTCTCCCGGATTCTAGCACACTTCCGATATATCAGTTGCAGCTCCCAAACTGCTTTACGATGTTTTCTCTGACATAATGAAGCCTTTGGCCATCACTGCTACTTTGAAAATCAAAGCCTTTTGGTCTCTAATGGAATGTTTATAAAAATACTCCATTTTGAAATTTGCTCAGGAAAAGGAAGTATGGTAAATGATGTTAGAATTCCCTCCGGCTTGCCTTGGCATTGATTCATTTAATGTTATGTACTCTGGAAATATCTGGAATTAGTGTGAATAAGAGTATTAAAACCCAAAGTTAAATAAGCTCTTATCTTCATTGTCTTCTTTTATGGAAGTATAGCATCAGATATGCAGCCCTAATTGTTATTTCTATATAACTTGATAATTTCCCTTTGCCAAATCTAATACAGTAATCGAGGGTAAGCTTAAAATTCCTAATGGCTATGTCAAAAGTCTCATATGTTTCCATTCTTTTGGTAAGGTTAAAGTGGCAGGTTTGTTTGTTTTTTTTAAGATTTTATTTATTTGATAGAGAAGAGAGCACGAGCGGGGGGGGCGGGGAGGGAGGGGAAGGGAGAGGGAGAAGCAGGCTCCCCACTGAGCAGGGAGCCAGGACTCAGGGATTGATTCAGGACCCTGGAATCATGACCTGTGCTGAAGGCAGATGCTTAACTGAATGAGCCACCCAGGTGCCCTAAGCGGCAGTTTTTTTTAGAAGGAGCAGTATAAGATGGCAAGCCTGTAGTAAGAAGAAGAAAAAAAAAAAAGCCACAGAACTATACTCTGAATATGCTGTTCTCTGTTGTTTTCCTTGGTGTCAGTGGAAAAAAAAAACAAAACAGTGAAATGTATGAAACATCCAGTTTAGTAATATAGTGATTCAGAATACTCAGATGTAAAAGGGACCCAAGGACCTTTGGCTTATCCTATGCTGTTGGTTCTGTCTTGATTAAGGCACTGATGCATCTTAAAGTAAGAAAATAACATTTATTCAAGAAGTATTTAATGAGGACTGCTGTATACCAGGAATTGTTCTAGGGAGCTAGCAGTGAATGTAAGATGGTCAGACTCCCTGCTTTCCTGGAGCTTATACTCGAATGGGGGAGAGAGAGACAAAAAATTACATGGATTGATTGATTAATGGATCAGTCCCATGGCTTTCACTATGCATTTCTGTTCATTTGCCCACCAGCACAGGCCTCTTACTAGCATGGTAAAAAGGTCTGATCACTCAGAGTATTACAGACTTGTAAAGTATTGAAAGGGGACTTTGGGGAATTGAGGACAGTGACCTTTTAGAAAACAGCCAGCTCCATCAGTGACTTCTGCTTGCTGTCCCTGTCATATGTGCTCCTTTGCTGGCCTTTGTTGTTAGTTCTTATGGCACTTCAGCTTTCTCTCTGAAGTAACACACAATACACTGTTGGGGCTGTCATTTTGACTTCAACTCAAAACCATTTGCTAACTTCTTTTAAAAACATAATTAAAAAAAATAAACATAGGGGCAAATGTAGCATTTTAAAGTGATGTTTGAAATTCCAGGTTAAAACCTTCTAATAAAATGCAGCTAATATTTTGGGAAACATTTCTTATTTGTCACTAGTCTTTCTTTATGTAAGCCTCTGAGTTCCCAAGGACATCCTTTGGTAATAGCTGACTTTCCTATCTAGTAGCATTATTTGACTTTAAATTGTTTGATTTGGGGGCACCTGGGTGGCTCAGTCAGTTGAGCGTCCACCTCTTAATTTCAGCTCAGGTCATGATCTCAGGGTTGTGGGATTGAGCCTCATATTGGTCTCCCCGCTCAGCAGGGAGTCTGCTTATCTCTCTCTCTGCCCTTCCCCCTGCTTGTGCTGTCTCTCTCTCTGTCTCTCTCTAAAATAAATCTTTAAAAAATTGTTTGAGGGGTGCCTGGGTGGCTCAGTCGTTAAGCGTCTGCCTTCGGCTCAGGTCATGATCCCAGGGTCCTGGGATCCAGCCCTGCATCGGGCTCCCTGCTCCACAGGAAGCCTGCTTCTTCCTCTCCCACTCCCCCTGCTTGTGTTCCCTCTCTCGCTGTGTCTCTCTCTGTCAAATAAATAAATAAAATCTTAAAAAAAAAAATTGATTTTTTTTTTCTTCTGAGTTTACCTTTATTGTAAAAATTGCACTTAAAAAGATAAATTTTATCTTGGTAAGCAAATTTAAGGCTGTCACTTTTGCTGTTTGCATTAAGTAAACATGCTGCACGTTTTTTCCATTTAAAAATATGTGGGTAGAGGGGCCTGTGTGGCTCAGTCGTTAAGCATCTGCCTTCGGCTTAGGTCATGATCCCAGGGTCCCGGAATCGAGCCCCACATCGGGCTCCCTGCTCCACGGGAAGCCTGCTTCTCCCTCTCCCACTCCCCTTGCTTGTGTTCCTGCTCTCGCTGTCTCTCTCTCTGTCAAATAAATAAAATCTTTAAAAATAATAAAAAATAAAACTAAGAATAAAAATATGTGGGTTGTTTGATTATAGAGTAGTTACAATCAAGAACTTACAATGATGTCCTTAAGATATTTGTCCGGTCTTTAAAATTCTCTTGCAGAAACCACAGCTCTGTCAAATACTACATTTATAAACTAAAACATTTTTCTCTAACAAAGAAGGAAAAACTACCATCATTCATTTAACCAGATACTCATAGTAGTAAAATTGGTTTTAAAACAGGCAGGCTTGTTATTGTAGTTGGTTTTGTTTTGTTATACCTGTGGTTTTTGCTTTGTTTTTTAGAGGTTGAAGGAGTGTGCTCTTTCTGGGAGTTCAGTTAGTTAATTGCCATGGGTAGATCAATATTCAGCACCCTTTCTTTTAAGGCTCTTATAATCCTGAGATTTTATGAATCTATATTTACCTTTGCTCTGCTCCCCCCGCCCCCATACCGAACAGAGCAGGAATTGTGTTGGAGTGAGCTAGAGAGTGAATTGGGCTGTAGTGTAGGAGGAGGTGTTGGGCATTGAGTGAGAGAGCACATACACATATAGTGTTTGTCTCTAAAAGGTAATTACTGTGGGTTTCTTGTCTTTTTTTTTAATACCTAGTACATTCTCTTAATTGTAATAACTTTTTTAAAAAAAAGATTTATTTCAGAGAGAGAGAGAGAGAGCACGATTGGGGGTGGGAGGAACAGAGGGAGAGGGGAAGTAGACTCCCTGCTGAGCGGGAGCCTAGGCAGGCCAATCCCACCACCCTGAGATCTGGACCTGAGCCTAAACCAAGAAACCACCCAGGCGCCCCTTAATTGTAATTACTTTTACAATTAGGGGGAGGGGCGCCTGGGTGGCTCAGTCCTTAAGCATCTGCCTTGGGCTCTGGTCATCATCCCAGGGTCCTGGGATCGAGCCCCGTGTCGGGCTCCGTGCTCTGCGGGAAGCCTGCTTCTCCCTCTCCCACTCCCCGTGCTTGTGTTCCCTCTCTCGCTGCCTCTCTCTCTAATAAATAAATGGAAGATTATAGAAGGAGGCTTCTTAAAAGAACTTTCGTGGAGAGAAGTATTTTTCATGGGGTTAGAATGCAAGGTTTATGTTTATTGGCTCATAAGAAGCAGTTTCTTAAAAGATAGGATTTTCTTTGATGTTCTGATGGAATTTAAGGTAGACATTTTATACCCATTGGGGTGGGACAGTCTTATTGATCTTTGTATCCCCAGCTCCAGATATACCATCAGCCCATACTAGGTGCTCAAAACCGTTTTCTGAGCTGAACCTAGTACCCATTTTTTTTTAAAGATTTATTTTTATTTATTTATTTGAGAGAGAGAGAGCGTGTGAGTGAGCATGCAGGCGGAGGGCCAGAGGGAGAGGATCTCAAGCAGACAAGACGCTGAGGGCAAAGCACCACTCAGGGCTTAATCTCATGACCCTGAGATCATGACCCAAGCAGAAATCAAGAGTCAGTCACCCAACCAACTGAGCCACCCAGACACCCCCCAGTACCCATTCTTAAGGGAATAATGAAAACAAGATAATCCTGAGTAAAAGAAGTGAATTTTTGATATGTTCTTTTTCAGTTACTCTCTAAAATGTTCCTTTTCAGAAAATGTAAAAATGTTTTTATGTGTAATATATTGGAACCACAAGCACTGACTTTGTATTTCAAAGTTGGAAGAAATGAGATTGATGTCCCACACAGTTGTAAAATGCCAAAAATAAGTAGAGCTGGAATGAATTAAAGCCCAGTGTTCAGAAAGGCCAAGTAAAAGCTTCAGATCGAGTGGCTATAATTGAAAGGGTCCAAATAAGTATTTAAAACCACCCCTGCTGGGACTGCTAAGATTTCTGAATTTCAAATTGGCATTTTATGTTTGACAAGGTGACATTGTATAAGAAATGTATTGTAAAACACTGCTGTACGATAGGAAAATGATTGAATGTAAATATTTCAAGATGTGGACCACTGTTCAAATGTTATCATAAATCTTTGCCATTGTTTTAGGGGATAACCCTGCATGCATATATGAGCTGAATTGAGAGAGCTGGCTCTTGGAAGGGAAGTCAGCAGTGAGTTTCTGCCTTTCTGCCACAGCTAATCTGATTTGACCACAAAAGTATCCTATTAGATCTTTGCCATTGTTATCATATGCATATTATTACATAAAATGGAAAAACTCTTTTCTGAAGATACTACATCTTGCATTGCTTTTGACCTGTTCATCGAGTGGTCTGAAATGACAGTGGTATGTGAAATTGAAATGGGTTGAGACAGTTTGCACTCTTAAACTTTGAAAAAGAAAGAAAAAAGCTTGTAACTGTAAAGTTAACTATCTTTCCACTCCTTGCAGGTTTGGAAGGTTTACAGTAGCTGCTCTTCAGTCCAAAGTAGAACAGCATGAACGTGAAACCAATCGCCTCAAGAAAGCCCTGGAACGAAGTGATAAGTATATAGAGGAACTAGAATCTCAAATTGCACAGCTAAAAAATTCAAGTGAAGAGAAGGAAGCTATGAATTCCATTTGCCAGAGAGCACTTTCTACAGATGGCAAGGGGAGCATAGTCAACGAGGAGGATATGGCATCAAAGAATCAAGGTGATGGTGCCAGAAAGCAGCTTGGCTCATCCACCTCAAGTTCTCACCTGGCAAAACCTTGTAGCAGTTCTGCCAGGCAGGAAAGCACCAGCAAAACAGAACCGAATTGTTCTAAGAACAAAGACCTGTATCAAAAACAGGTGGAAATAATGTTAGATGTGACAGATACAAGTATGGATACTTATTTGGAAAGAGATTGGGGTAATAAGCCAAGTGATAGTATACCCTACAAAGATGAAGAACTTTATGATCTTCCAGCTCCTTGTACTCCTTTATCCCTTAGTTGCCTTCAGCTCAGTACTCCAGAAAATAGAGAGAGCTCTGTAGTCAAAGCAGTAGGTTCCAAAAAGCACCCAAACCATCTCAGAAAATTGGTGTTTGATGATTTTTGTGATTCTCCGAATGTTTGTAATAAAGATTCATCAGAAGATGATAGAAGTGAAAATGAAAAGAAATCAGAGTGTTTTACTTCCTCAGAGACAGGGTTTTGGGACTGTTGTTCCACAAGCTATGCCCAAAACTTGGATTTTGAAAGCTCAGAGGGGAACACAATAGCAAATTCTGTTGGAGAAATTTCTTTAAAATTAAGTGAGAAATCAGGCTCATGCTTATCTAAGAGGTTGAATTCTATTCGCTCTTTTGAAATGAATCGGACAAGAACATCCAGTGAAGCATCCATGGACGCAGCTTACCTTGACAAAATCTCTGAGTTGGATTCAATGATGTCGGAATCAGACAACAGCAAGAGCCCTTGCAATAATGGTTTTAAGTCAGTGGATTTGGATGGGTTATCAAAGTCGTCTCAAGGCAGTGAATTTCTTGAGGAACCAGATAAGCTGGAAGAAAGAACTAAGCCAAACCTTTCCAAAGGTTCTCTAACTACTGATCAGTTAGAAAATGGAAATGATTGGAAACCTGCTTCTTTTTTTCTCCTCTCTCCATCTGACCAAGAAATGAATGAAGATTTTTCTCTCCATACCAGTTCTAACCCAGGAACTAATGAAATCAAACCCCCAAGCTGTTTGTTTCAGACTGAGTTTTCCCAGGGTGTTTTGTTAAGCAGTTCACACCGGCTGTTTGAAGATCAGAGGTTTGGGTCATCTTTATTTAAGATGACCTCAGAGATGCATGGTCTTCATAACCACCTTCAGTCTCCTTGGTCTACTTCCTTTGTGCCTGAGAAGAGGAATAAAAATATGAATCAATCAACAAAAAGAAAAATCCAGAGCAGTCTTTCCAATGCCAGCCCATCAAAAGCAACTAAAAGTTGACTCATTAGAAAGGTGTCATTTATGTTTTTGTCCTGAGAGGAATATAAGTTTTTAAAGTTCCTTTTTTCCCTCATAAAAGTTCTATACAATTTTGAATTGATAATCTGTAGTCAAGTGTCAAGTCAGAATGGTGGATTAGCCTGTAACCAAAATACTTTTGTTCATTTTAAAGAATTTGTCCTTTTTCAGTTTCATTTGGGCATCTTTTTAAACAGAAAAGATAGGGAGAGGGTTTCTTTTAATGAATATTATATGTATCTGGTTTGGGTGTATTTTGTTTTCTTTGGTCTTGATTTAGCTGTTAAGATACAGTGGCCTATTAATGAGCCTCGGTTGTCTTCAGAACTTGGATTTCTTAAATAAAACTTTTTGGGTTGTTTACACACTGCTCATAAGACACTTGAGTTTCTTTAAAACTTTCCTAGGGTGGGAATAATTTTGCCTGCCCTTTTTTATTTATATTTAGTGATGGCTCAACTTTTAGGCAGGGCCATGGTGGAGAAATAGCACTCTATATTAGTCCAGTATTCATTTACTTTTTTTTTTTTAGGTTTTGTATATGTATGTTTGCATTTTTAACATTGCGTTTTGTACAGTTTTTGTGAGAACCTTTTGCTAGAATGAAAGAACACATTTTCTATATGAAAATATTTGTTTTATGTCAGGTAGCTTTCATTTCCTCATCTTTTTGTGTGTGTTGAAAATCAGAAATTGAGCCTACCTTGGAAAGAAGGCATAGAATGGTTGGTTGGGTTTGGAGGAGCCTAAACATGGTAGCGTCATTGTTCCAGATACACAGGTGCAGAAGCACTCTTTGCCAAATGCTTGATCCACTTTCATCCCAGGGAGCTTTTTTTGGAGTGAAGTTCTTGTTTGCATGTTACTATTCTTTGTGGAAACTGTATGCATGGTAGCATTCTTGCTTGCACTGTTTTCCTTACTTAAGAAAAAGAAGTTTTAGTTGGCTAATAGAATATCTTTTATGTAGGACAGAATTTTTTTTCATGAAGAGTGTTGAAATGAGAATAGGTGAGCTAAGCACAATTTTTAATTTAGGCTCTGAAAAAGTATATTCTAAACATGTTTGGTATGCCTATATAGGCCTTTAAAAATGGTTTGTATGCTAATGACTTGTTTATCTAATGTGCACTGAACATTTTACATTAATACTGTACTGTTTTACATTAATACTGCATGCTTTTCTATGTGAATTGAATAAAGGATGTCATAAGCACTGTAATCCTTGATGTTGTCTTAGATATTGAATTAGCCTGTAACGACCAGTAAAACTTACATTTTTAATTGATCTTATAGAAGTTGACAAACTGTGGACCATGGACCAAATCTGGCCTACACTTGTTTCTTGTGAAAAACCTGTGAACTAAAAATGGTTTTTACACTTTTTAAGTTTTTAAAAATCAAAAAAATCTTTCATAATACAGGAAAATGATATAAAATTGAAATTTCAGTGTTTCTAAATAAAGTCTTATTAGAATGCAGCTACACTCATTTGTTTACATATTATCTATGACTGCTTCTACATTGCAGTGGCAGAGTTGAATAGTTGCCACTGAGACCATATGGCCCACAAAGCCTAAATAATATTTACCATTTGGCATTTTACAGAAAAATTTGCTGACCCCTGTTAATAATAGACTCTAAGGATTCAATGAAACTATAAAAGTGTAACAAATCACTTTTATGATATGGAGAATAATGCCTTCCACTTTTAGAAATAATAAGGGCCAAAAATAAAAGCTAACATGAAGCATAATTTTAACATACATATTCCAATAAGTATATGTGTGTTATTTTTTTCTTTTGATGTGTTAAAGTCAGTGGATACTTTTAGAGATAAGTAGTTTAGATATCTTTGACAATGTGGTAATATATTTGAAATTCTATTAAATGTAGAAATCTATAATTTTTCTGAGTAATCACAGAGTAAATTTGTGGGTAAGCCTCACTCTAATTCTGTCTGTAACTCTTCTTTACTATGAATGTGTCAGTTTTTAATCCATTAATCCAAATATATACTGATAGTGTGCCATGGCAATGCAGAATGTGTAACCTGATTTAGTGATGCCTAATCAGGGTTAGAGTGTCTCTTCTGGACCAAAGTATTTCCCAGCTGCTTCAGACACGTTGCTCCACCCTTCCCAAAACAATATTTCATATATTAAATTAATCAAACCTGTGACATTTCTCAGTTGAAGGGAATAACCAGGATTTTATTTTAATCACATATTCTCATTTGTACCCTTTACATAATCTGTGATACAGCATGATAAATGTAGTGGTTTCATGTATTTTTTTTTAAAGATTTTATTTATTTATTTGACAGAGAGACACAGTGAGAGAGGGAACACAAGCAGGGGGAGTGGGGAGGGAGAAGCAGGCTTCCTGTGGAACAGGGAGCCCGATGCGGACTCGATCCCAGGATGCTGGGATCATGACCTGAGCAGAAGGCAGATGCTTAACGACTGAGCCACCCAGGTTTCATGTATTTTCAAGTATATTGTATGCACACTCTAAAAACAAAACAAAGACAAACTTCTTTAAACCAAGCACTTTACTAATTTCTATTTCCTTTAATCCTCTTCAAACTCTGTAAGCCAAGAACTGTTATCCTCAGTTTAAAATAAGTGATTTGAGGATTAGTGGTCATACAGCTGGAATGGGATAGAACCATGTCTTAGAGCTGGGCCCCTGACTCTAGAGCTTGTACTCTTCTCCCCTAAGCATGAGAGTTCCCATCTGTAGGCCAAAGGATGAATGGATTTGAAATTTCCGAGGGTTATTTTAAAAGTACTACTTTAGAAATATTAGCATGTTTCTTTTCAAGTAGCATTTAATTCCTGCCAATGTTCCAGGGTCTAACTCCACTACTAAGTGGAAGCTCAGTGATGAAAATTGTTTGTGTGCCACTTTTAAATTTAGAAAGAATTGCATTAACTCCGACATTTAGATGAATTTAACCCTTATTGGGAGGGTTAGCACTAAAGACTATGTTAGAACAAGATGCACTTGTGATAAGGGAAGCAGACACTAATCATCATGCCTATAAAAACAGCATCTTTTGATTGCTTATCTTTCTAAAATGTAATGGCAAAGGGAATGTGACATGCGAGATTTTTTTTTGACATGACCTTTAGTGTTCATCTTTTAATTTTCCCAAAATATTAATCCCATCCACAAATGACATGTTTTTTCCTGTTTTAATGTATCAGCTGAGACAAAAGCTGAAAATGGTAGACTAAGATTTATAGCTCCTTAATTTCAAATCTGCTTTGTATTCCCATAATTTCTTTTGTATCTACATTGGCTTAAGGGTACCACTGAACAAGGGAAGAACTTTGGTCTTAAACCCTAAGATGTTTCAGCAACTTGTTTCTGTATATTTGAATGGTTTTCAGTTATTCAAAGTGTAATACATAGATTTTGTACCTGTGAATGATAACTTGTACAACATCAAACTGAGATTAACAGTTTTTTATGGAGTATGGCCTATTAGATTAAATGTGTTTCCCAAAGCCTCATAAGAAGGTCTTTCATTCCTATTTGTGGGAGTCCTACAACACAGTCTTTGCCTGTGATGATGTAACTCAATCCTTTTAATAATACTTGGCAGAGAGAAAACCTTTTAAGCAATGATCTCAGAGTGCATAGTGAACATTTATTGCCTAATTCTCGGAACCCCACTCTGAGCGAGGAAACATCTATTAAGATGCAGATTTCTTTTAAGAACCCATCTGGAGCTCAGGCTAGGGCGATCTTCAGTTTTATATGACAGAAGCAGCCTAGAATACTTTGAATTGGAGCTCCACTTCTTGAAATGGTAGATTCTAAGGTCTGCTGTGTCTTAAGAGGGAACAACAGACCCCCTCTAATAAATGTTAGTTGGATTAGCCAAGTGTGGAGAAGTGTGTGCCTTGTGTGACACTTAAAATTTCGGAGTTACTAAGGGCAAGGATTTAGGCATTTACTGAGACTTTCTGTGAGGGCAGAGGAGCTAGTTCTGGTCCATTTTGATTCTTAAAGCACGGTGAGTAGAAAAAGTCGGTGTTGGCGATAGCATGGAGCAGAGAGGAAATCAAGCATCTTCACGAAGTGCTGTTTGCATTGGGTCTTTAAGGATGAGTAAGAGCTCGGTGTGGAAAAGGACGTCTCTTCTGCTTGTTCGTTGTCCTTGTAGGGGCGCCTACTTCACGGACGTCTCAGAAGAGGTGCTGAAGGACTCACTGCCTAATGCCAGGGCTTCTGATTGAGAAAGGTTTCTAGATTGCTCCAGCCTAAGCTTGCAAGTTTGGCTTTGCTCCGCCTCCTCTTTCTAAGCGTCCCCTGAGACTCCAAGCTAGCCCTAGCCGCCGGAGTCGGCGGCCTGATGGCGAGACAGTGACTCCCTGGGCGCTGGAAGGCTCAGGAGGTGGCAGGGCTGGCCCGTCATCTGTCCATTAAGCCGGGGCTTTGCGCTGCGAGGGCCGGAAGGCGCGACCTCGCTTCACTCAGGGTCATCTTTGTGCTGGGGGTGGGGAGGTGAGGTCTAGCCCGCTAGTCTCGGCTCTGAGGCCCCTACCTCCCTCTGATTCCAACGCACCCAGCCTTCCGGGATTTCCGCAACCAGCGCCGCTCTTCCCCCAACAGCCACCCCCACCCCCGGCCCCTCCCACCCCCGGTTTCCCGGGAGGGCAGACCCGCCGGTGCCCCGCGGGCCGGAATTTCCCGCGCTCTCGAGGGCGCTCTCTCAGCTGGTCCCGCCCAGGCCCCACCCGAGGAAACGACTTGCTTTGCGGTTTCCTTTCATTTTATTACCACTCGCGAAACCTGGCGATTAAGACGCGAAAGCAACAAAGAGTTTTCTTTCCACCTTAACCTTGCACACAATCCTTTAACAAATTAATTAATCCTAATGAATTAACACTTCATTTATTTAAACGCGCTACAGTCCATGAATTAAATTTTCATGCAGTGATTAAAGGCTGTTAAAATATGCATGATTTCGTTAAAATTTTATAATAAATCAGGGCAATGTGTTACATGACAAGGCAACTATTTCCCAGTCCCTCGCAAGGGGCTTTGATTTGTGGGGGCGGCGAGGAGGAGGGGCGGCGGGCGGCGGCGCCGGCGAGCGCCGGAGCCGGGCAACAGGACCCAACTCCGCACTTCTGGCGTTTGGACTTGCGGTTTCGCGCTTTTCTCGGCGGCTTCTGGGCCCGCCTGGGGATCCTGCTCCTGCGGGTAGAGCTGAACCTGCGGAGGGCGAGGGGCGCTCGCCTCGCGGTCCCCGGAACTGCACTAGTACCGGGCCAGGGGTCTTCTGCCGTCCATTTGCGCCAGCGGAACTCCCTCCGACCCCGGCCTGCATGCGTCCGAATCGCAGCGGTGGGCAGGCGGCTATCTGACGAGAGGGAAGGCGACGGAATTTCCATCTCGTCGCATAGGGTCACTGGCGGGAGTGCCTTTTGTAGAGTTGGTTTGTTCGCTGTTTGTCACTCAGGGACCTCGAACCCCTTCTCTGACCAGCGCACTCTTCCGGTTTTGAAGGAGCCTGGGTGGAGCCGGGGCGACTTTGCTCCTCTTAGGATCTAAACCACAGGGGCCCTTGGCCTCATTTAGTGATACAACATTGTTCACATGGACAACGAAACTACCAGGCGCGGGGAGGGGGGCATGCCCCTGTTAGGACCCAGATGTAGTTGTCCTGCCTCGCCCGTAGATCTTTCACAAGGTAGGTTGATTTTGAGTCCATGGAGAGATTAAGGTGGAGAAGGTGGAGATGATAGATACATAGATACATAGATAGATAGATCGATCTCTACATATGTAACGCCAAGAGTGATAATGACCGGCAGTGAACTTTACTGGGACGCATCATTTCGGGGTGGGGTGGTTGACATCCAGGGAAAATATTCCCAACGGAAGTTGCACTTGAATTAAACGGCCAGAGGAAAGAAAACAGTGGGGTTTTGACAGGCTTACTCAAGATCCTTCTCCGCAGGTCCTGGCTGGAATCCAGTCTGAACGCGGGGGCGGGAGCCTTAAGGAGATCACCATGGGCCTCAATAAGTCACTCACGTCCGACGAGCAGCCCGAGGGCGGGCGGGGCGCGGTAGAAAGGGAGGACAGGGCCCTCCAGGAAATCTCCGAACTCCCGGCAGCAAGAGCGTGGCTCCGAACTCGCTGCTCGGGCAGGGCTGGGCCCGGGGGCTGGCCTAAGGCAGGGCCACCGCCCAGAATCAGACGGGGTGGGCGCTGCGGCCTGGCGGTCTGCGTGGGGGAGCTTCTGAGGACCCCCGCAGGACCGGCGAGGAGCCCGGGCCCCTAGCGGCAGGAGAGCCGGGATCGGCCTGCGCGAAGGGTAGCGCTAACAGAGACCTAGCATCGAGGCAGCCCAGACTCGGCCCTGGGAAGGCGGCCGGAGAGGAAGCGAAAGTACCGCACCAGTAGCTCCTCTATTCCACCCTTCAGACAGAAAGTGTCGGAGCGCGAGGGCGCCGCCGGCCCACCCAAGCGCAGCTCCTCTTCAAGAGAACCGACCCCCACCCCCTACTCTGGGCCTGCTCCTCCCCTGCCTGCCCCTTCACACGGCTTAAAAACAACCTAACAGGTCTCTGGAGCCGGCCAGCTCTGAGCTCTGGAGGCTCCCCCTGCACGCAGAGCGCTGGCTGCGCTGTGAAATGTGCCTAGTTTCAAACTGGGCAACTGTCCGCGGGAACCGTGGCACCCCGGGTCTGGGAGGTGCAGGGCTCCCGCTCGGGCCGCCAGAACCCGAGGGGGCCGGCCTGCAGGTGGGGCACGGTCCCTGGGTTCAGGCCAGAGCGTGGAGCCCGATCCCCTCCTCCTGCACACACACACAAACTCCACGCACTGAAGCAGACGTTCTTCAGGGCCAACCCCCTGTCCCTGAATCCGAACAAATAACCCGGGTTCAATCCCAGAGGGGGGTGTGTGTGTGTGTGTGTGTGTGTGTGTGTGTGTGTGTGTGTGTGCGCGCGCGCGCGCGCGTGTGTGTGGCTGCTGAGTCGGGGGGCGCTGATTTTTCCCCGCACCCGTTTGGAAGGAGAAAGGCAGCCGAAGCGGGCAGCTGCTGTCAGGTGCGCTCTCCTGATGTGTGGCGTTGGGTGAGTGTCTAAGGTAAGGAGAGTTCACTCCCTGCAGTGCAGGCCCTTGAACAGCGCCTCTCTCGAGGCCCTCACTGCAACCAAGGCATCTCTGCTCCCTGAGCTCGGGGGAGAAAGCAGCTGCCAAAGGAGATGTGAAGTGTGGCCTGCCAAAGGAGGAGGAGAAAATTAATTAATGAGGGAAAGAAATGTGTCTCTGATCCAGATGATAGACTCCCTATCCCTGGGGGCGGAAATTCCTTGGAAATCAATAGCTGTGCATTCATTATCCCCCTCTTGATAAAATGCAAAGCTATGAGATGGGGGAGAGGGGAGAATCTGTGTTGGTCATTAAATAAGAAGGAAGGGGGGGACCTTTCCAGGAATCTATGCCAAGGCTCAGACCCCATATGCGCATCATTAGCACAGGCAGGGGCCAACTAGTTACTGCACTTGCCAAACCAGGAAAACAAAGCAGTGACATATTGGTGAGCCCCAGTCCACCACCCTTTTCTTTCACTGCCGTGGGGTAAGGAGAAAAAGATTTCATAAGGTCAAGGAACTGCATGCAGATCTGCCACTGTGCCCCACTCTCTAGCCTGGGGCCCAGGCCCAGCAGGGATGTGGCAGGATAACTGTCCCAGCAACATCTCCCACCCCATCCCATATTTCTGTCCAATTCCCTCTCTTTGAACCTGTTGCACCTGTATCATGAGCACCCCTTCACCTGGGGCTGCCCCACTCTTAGAGACTGCCACCTCCTGGAGGGCAGATACCTCTATTTTATACCTCATTTTCTTTCTAGTGTCTTGCCCTGGCCCAGACTGGTGATTACCAAGTATTTGAGGAAGGAGAGTAAAGTAGAAAGTAAATGAGGGAGGGATGAAATCATTGAACTTCGAGAAAGAACAAACTGCTATCAAGATTTACAGCTCTGCATGGGGAAAACATATCCCTCTGGCCCAGTCTCAATCTCCCTTTTAGGAAGAGAGGAGACCCTTCAGTGATCTTCCTGCTTGCTCCCCATTAACCCTGGCTTGTTGAACTCTCTGGCTTTTACTCTTGGCCCTCCCCATCTGCCTTCTCTTCCTATTGTTTGATGGGGCATTTTTACACTGTGACAAACACCTTGCTAGGTACCATGGTGGACACAGATGTGCCCTAAATGGGCTTCCAGTCCATTGATTAGTGGGTGGGTTGGGAATTGAACCCACAGCCCTCATATTTCTAGCCCCAGGTAAAGCTGTGACATTCTGGACAAAAGTCTGGCCCCACCCCAAGGTGTTGTCCTAGAAAGTTGTCCAAGAAATGTGAACTAGGGGAGGAGTCTCGGCAGGCCGGTGAACTGATCTCTGGCAGGGTACCTGTCTTCTGGGTTTCCTGGTGCCCTCCCAGAGTCACAATGTAAGCCCAGATGAGCTTCCAGTACCTGGGGGCTGGCCTTGTTCTCTGGGGGTCCATCGGGAGGAACCTGTGCTGTTTGCGGTTCTGTCTCCCATGCACTCTTCGGAGTCTCTAAAGGCCAGTGTTTCCCTGGGGATCAGGCAGGATCTAGGCTCTCGCCCTCTGCGGGACCCTTCCTTTCCCTAGTGAGAGAGCTCAGGGAATCGCTGCCATGGGTATCAGGAAGGATTAGGTTAAGCCTGGACACCCGGTGTGATGACTACCTTAGGACTCACTTGCTCCCTCCAGAGATGTCCTGCTCCTCCTCCATTCCCCGTAGAGATAAGTTGCATTTAGCACTCCCAGGGGACCACGTAATGGATGGAAACGCGAGGCTCCTCTTGCTCCAGCAAGTGAACATCTTTCTTACTCCCCTCTCTGGCTGCAACGGGGGAGGAGGGTAGAGAGAAAAGAAAAGAAAGAAAGAAAAAGCCATGGTGACGCCTGTGGGCTTTACTTGGAATTTGAGTATTGAGTGGGTATGCTAAATACGGACATGTTTATCTGAAGAAGAGATCCACACGAACGCAAATTGAGGTTTATAGAAATGAGATCTGCTCTTTGGTGGAAATACAGACCTCTTTGGTGTGGGAGAGACCAGAAAGATTATTTATCTGATCTTTGCCTCCCATAAGTAGCCCCTTGCTGTTCTCCAGCTCTCCTGCCGCAGATGTGATAACATCTGGGCTGTTATTATCACCCGGGGCAAGCTCTGTGTCCCTGGGGACTCGGCACCTGAACTGTGGTTCTCCCGGGAGGCCCTTGATCTGCCTGCCAAACAAGGGCCATATAACAGGTTGGCTAATTGATTCATTCTTCTTAGGTTTTGATTTCACAATAAGAGAATACATAAAAAATAAAGTCCGGACCAGAGCTTAGGTTTCTTTCTTTCAAATTGGTTTGAATTAATATTTTAATCACACTTTCCTATAAACTGGCTTGATCCCATCTCCTATTGGAGAAGTGTGCGCATATATATACATATCTATCTATCTACACACACAGACATACAGCGATAAGAAG
Organism: Eumetopias jubatus; assembly: GCF_037043125.1. NCBI lineage: Eukaryota > Metazoa > Chordata > Mammalia > Carnivora > Otariidae > Eumetopias > Eumetopias jubatus. The sequence goes on along the minus strand of NW_028274809.1, from coordinate 165,417,460 downwards.
CAAAGAAGCCAAAACGATGGAAGGGAAAAGAAAGTTCTCTTTTCAACATCTTAATTCTTTTTTCTCTGAAGCGATTTCCTTTTCCTGGAGTTTCCAGCCTAAAGTGTGTGTGTGTGTGTGTGTGTGTGTGTGTGTGTGTGTGTGTGTACACGCTGAGGAGAGGGAAGGATCCCAACAACACCCTGTTAACTATTTTTCCTTTTGATTACTAGAAGCCTCAGATCACCCGGAGCTCGTTTGAAATGTGGGTTTGTACACGGTTAAAGGAGACAAACAATAAGAGAAATGCACAATTTCATTTCAACAGCGGTTCCCTAGTAGAAAGCACACGCTCCTTGTGGCTCCTAAGTGGCTGTCACTGTCGGTGCCTGACACAGTTATATTCACAACAACAACAACAACAACAAAGTATGCGGAGGAAATTAAATTATATGGAAATCAATAGCGTCTGACTGCTTCAAACAAATGTCTGTCACCGTGATTATTCTCCAGGAACCTATTTATAAACCTTGAAAGAAACGGGTTCTTGCAGCAAAAGACAGCATCTTCTGCATTTCTGTGTTGTTATTTATACTGTATACAGAGGAATGCGCGGGGATAATTTAACATACAAATACCCAGCTGTATACATTATATAACAGCTTGTTAGACATCCCGGAGCGGAGGTGCGCCTAAGTAATGCGCATATATTCCGGGCTTGCGATGGGGATGGGGGAGAGTTTGAGAGAGGCAAAGCACCAAGGTGCTTGTGAGCATCTTGTCTTTCTCCCCCTAAAAGGTGCGTACCCTGAGACAATAGCTAGCCCTTTTGATCTTTCCAGAGCCGCGGTGGGAAAGGTGAGGCGTGCAGTGCGCATGCCCGGGTAGCTACAGGTGCATCACCTGCGCTGTCCTTGCTGGTGGTCACTATAAGAGCGGCTCCCAAGCGCCTGTCGCGGCCGGGCGAGCGCGCGCGCGCGCAGACGCACGGCGCCGCGGAGAGAGAGAGCGCGCGTCAGACAGACAGAGACAGCTGATGCCTGTCAGCGCGGCGGGGCCGGGAGCTCTCGCGAGAGCTCCCCGAACCGGCCGCGAGAAGTGGGGCTCAGGTGTAAGAAGAGTGCATCCCGTCGGCGCGCGGGGCTAGAGCTCTAGGAGAAGTGGGATCGCGAGGCCGGTGCGCGGCGCTCTGCACGGTCAAAGGGAGAGCCGGGCAGCAGCGGCGGCAGCACAGGAGCAGCAGCAGCCCCCGGCGCGGCCGCCGCCTCCGCGCCGCCAACCGCCGCGGCTGCAGCCTCCGAAGGGAGGCCGGGGGAGCCGGCGTGCGCACTTTCCGGCTGACTTTCGGAGTGTTTGTGGATTTACATGCCAAGCCATCAAGATGATGTCTATGAACAGCAAGCAGCCTCACTTTGCCATGCATCCCACCCTCCCTGAGCACAAGTACCCGTCGCTGCACTCCAGCTCTGAGGCCATCCGGCGGGCCTGCCTGCCCACGCCGCCGGTAAGCGCCCCACGCCCGAGGCCCCGGCCCGCGCGCCTGCCCCCTCCCCGTCTCCGAGACACTGCATGTCGGGTGCTGATGCGCGCCAGGTCCCGGTGCTGGGTTTTGCGGGCAGGGATTTTTAGAGGAATCCCGCGGCGAGGCACGTTTTGCCCGGTGGCGCTTAATACGTGTTCCCGTCGCCTCTGCCTCGTGTCGGGCGCCTGCGATCAGAGTGGGAAGCGCTGGGGCCATGACTCTCGACTTCCCTCCACTTTCTCTGTTAATTTCACGCCTCGGAAAGGCGGTCTCTGTGCGTGTTCGGGTGCGTGACACGGGTCCCCAGCTGCGAGTTACATCTCCATTTCTTCTTCTTCTTTTGCCCTTCCTTTTTGGTCTCCCACGCCGGTTCCCGGAATGTGTTCTTGTGCCCCCCTCTTCCCTGCCCCTATCCCTCTCCTCATACTCACGTCCCTTCTTATCTGTCCCCCCGTCTCGTCCTCAATGTGCTCCCCATTCCGTCTTTCCCGGTCTCCGCTATCCCCACCCCCGTTGTCGTTATTTTGGTTGCTTTGTGTTTGGTTTGCCCTTTGCTTGTGCTTTTCGGCTTGTGTGTGGTTTTGTTTTGTGTTTTTGCCTTTTTTGTTTGTTTGTTTGTTGTTTTGGTTTGGTTTGTGTCGCCTGCAGCTGCAGAGCAACCTCTTCGCCAGCCTAGACGAAACGCTGCTGGCGCGGGCAGAGGCGCTGGCGGCCGTGGACATCGCCGTGTCCCAGGGCAAGAGCCACCCATTCAAGCCAGACGCCACGTACCACACGATGAACAGCGTGCCATGCACGTCCACGTCCACCGTGCCGCTGGCGCACCACCACCACCACCACCACCACCACCAGGCGCTCGAGCCTGGCGACCTGCTGGACCACATTTCGTCGCCCTCGCTCGCGCTCATGGCCGGCGCGGGTGGCGCGGGCGCGGCGGGCGGCGGCGGCGGCGCCCACGACGGCCCGGGGGGCGGCGGCGGCCCGGGGGGCGGCGGCGGCCCGGGCGGCGGCGGCCCCGGGGGCGGCGGCGGCGGCGGCGGCCCGGGGGGCGGCGGCGGCGGCCCGGGCGGCGGGCTGCTAGGCGGCTCGGCGCACCCGCATCCGCACATGCACGGCCTGGGCCACCTGTCGCACCCGGCGGCGGCGGCCGCCATGAACATGCCGTCGGGTCTGCCGCACCCCGGGCTGGTGGCGGCGGCGGCGCACCACGGCGCGGCGGCGGCGGCGGCGGCGGCGGCGGCCGGGCAGGTGGCGGCGGCCTCAGCGGCTGCGGCGGTGGTGGGCGCGGCGGGCCTGGCGTCCATCTGCGACTCGGACACGGACCCGCGCGAGCTCGAGGCGTTCGCCGAGCGCTTCAAGCAGAGGCGCATCAAGCTGGGCGTGACGCAGGCCGACGTGGGCTCGGCGCTGGCCAACCTCAAGATCCCGGGCGTGGGCTCGCTCAGCCAGAGCACCATCTGCAGGTTTGAGTCGCTCACGCTCTCGCACAACAACATGATCGCGCTCAAGCCCATCCTGCAGGCGTGGCTCGAGGAGGCCGAGGGCGCGCAGCGCGAGAAAATGAACAAGCCCGAGCTCTTCAACGGCGGCGAGAAGAAGCGCAAGCGGACTTCCATCGCAGCGCCGGAGAAGCGCTCCCTCGAGGCCTACTTCGCCGTACAACCCCGGCCCTCCTCTGAGAAGATCGCCGCCATCGCCGAGAAACTGGACCTCAAAAAGAACGTGGTGCGGGTGTGGTTTTGCAACCAGAGACAGAAGCAGAAGCGGATGAAATTCTCCGCCACTTACTGAGGGGGAGTGGGAGGTGCAGGGCGGGGCAGAGCGGGGAGCTGAAGGGGCTTTTCGGGGCCTTTCCCTGAGCCTGTTTCCCCTAGATTTGGAGTGTCCGTTATCTTGCTTGCATTTGGGGAGTCCCTCCTAGCGCACTCTCCTCTACCCCCTCTCTGCTCTCCCTGCCCTTTACTAACCTCCCCAGAAAAGAGGACTGCGGTGCGGGGTGTGGACACCGGAGAGCCAGGCTGGGGAGAAAGGGGGAATATTTGGGTGAGTGGGGAGATGAGGGGAAGGAAAGCAGAGACTGGAGGAGGGGTTCTGAGGAGCAGATTGGTTCTGGGGGTTAGGGTGGGGGGGGAGACTTGGGAAGAGTAGGGAAATGGACTGTTTTGACCAGAGACACTTGTCAAAATCTCCTGGGGACCAAGGGACTATGTACAAAAACAAACCTACCAACCACCAAAAACCAGACAAAGACAAACTAAAACAAAACAGAACAAAAAGATAAAAATGCTTTAGAAACTTAACTCTGGGGAGCCGTATTCTGCAGCTTCATTACCCCCTAAGGAAGAGGAAAAAAAAAAAGAGCACCACTATTATTACCACCCACCCCAACCCTACATACATGAACTGAGTTAAAAATGAAAAACCAAACAAACCAGAAGGTGAAATTCTGGGTAGCGAAGCTAGTTGTTCTGTCTCTGTGTTTACTTTCTCCCCCCAAGTCTCACCTCCGCCCCATCCGTGTTCTCTTTGATTTATTTTCTCCGTTCCAATGAGACTCCGATAGCTGCTCTCCATGGCCAGAAAGTGAGGGGTGGGGGGCACAGCTAAAGGAGAGGGAGGCTATTCAGGAGTCCCAAGTTTTCAGGGGATCTGGCCTCTGCTGCTGTGGCCTGGTCACTCTCCTGGTGGGGATGTTTAGGGAGAGAGAGACACAGTCTTTGAGCTGAGACTAAAAAGCAGAATTTAGGGGCTCTGAAATAAATACTTTGTTCTAGGAAAATAAAACAATTTAACAAGGTTTTTCTCTTTTCATTTTTGCTCATATATCTAAGATCTGGAAAAATTATTTCAAAATAAGCTCCCCCCTCCCTCCCCATAGAACTTGCGTGACCTTTCATTTATTTTTCTGAGTGTGGTTTATTCTAAACTACCTACTGATTTTTCCCCCTGTTGATTCAAATACACTGATGGGGTGGAAGACACTAGGAGAGATACTGTGCCCCATTTTCTCTCCAGAACAAGACTCATCTTGCTCTTCTAGGTACCCTTTCTTTCTCTCTTGAAGAACATGAAATCGTTGAAATATTGGAAAGTTTCTGCTTTCAGTTGGAGCAGGACTTGGCTGGGAGAAAAATCAACTAAATCCCAGAAGAGAGGAAGACAGGGAAGACAGGTTTAAAGCCCTCCATTTGTTTCAAAGGGGTCTGCATGTTGGGGGGGAAGCAGAACAACTGTGTTTCATTATTATTATTATTATTATTATTCAAAAGTAATTTATTGCTGGGTATAAATGTTGGGTAGCAAGAACTTTAATTTGCACTATCAGTCTCCCAAATAGAAAATCTTGTATAGTATTTCATAGTAATAATCAAGGTACTCTTATGAACTGCTGATGGATAAAAAAAAAAAAAAAGAGTTGAAGGTGGTTAGGTAAAATGCCTGCTTGGTGCACAAGATACTCTTTTGATCTCGTGTGGAGATGGTTTATTACCATCTTTTAATAACTAAAAAATTGAAAACAAATGAGAAAAGGAAAACTCTGCCATTTAACAAGACTGAAATCATGCATGATCTGAAAGGTGCAGAAAGAAACACAATTAGGTCTCACTCTGGTTAGGCATTATTTATTTAATTACGTTGTATATCATTGTTTGCAGCGCAAACATACTATGCATTTGAAACTGAGCACTAAACTGGGCTAGCTTTCTGATAGACCGTTTTGTGGATAGTGTGATTTCACAGTCTACTGCCTGTTTTCACGGAAAACACAACATTCTTGTCATATTCTTGTATTTAGAGGAAGAGAAAAAAAAGGAAGACTACTGTAAATATTTTCTTTAATGCACACACTCACACAGTGGTTACAAACTGCCAGTGTTAATCCTGAAATGTCTCACGGATTGATCTACCTGTCCATGTATGTCTGCTGAGCTTTCTCCTTGGTTATGTCTTTGCTCTATTACCTTTCCCTCTCCCCACTTCTATTAGAACCATTTCTGTGCGCCAAAATACAACAGGGGGATGTGTCCCGGTACGCTTACAAATAAAACATAACTGAAAGAAGAGCAGTTTTATGATTTGGGTGCATTTTTGTTTATACTGGGCCAAGTCCTGGTAAAGGTGGTCAAAAAATGAGATTCAGTTCAACCACAAATACAGGGGAGGATATTGAAAGGGGGATATAAAGTGAGGAAGGGGTGAAGAATGATGTATTTTTCTGCTGAATCAGAATTCACTTTCGGATAACTCATGTGAAAAGCGGTGCTCTCAATAAAATGAATTCTATATTAGTTGCCTGTGTTTATCAATTTTTTTTTAAACTGCAGAAACTCTGACACCATAGCCCTCACTTCAAAGTGGTGGAAGGCAGTAAATAACCAGGTCCCCCTCCCCCAAATTAAATTGAGGTTCAGGGAAAGAGGCATTTGAAGGTTTCTATGTGTTGTTCTAGCCTATAAAGATTTCTTTAAAAAATGTTGTAACTAAATGACTTTGCTTTGGAGGTTAATAAATATAAAAAATCATCCACGGATCTGTCCAGCCACCGTGTCAAATGCCTGTGTTCATTTGAAACATTTAGTGTGCCACCTACTGCTTCAGAAAGACCAGAGATACTTTATTTATTGGTGACCCCGGACTAGATCAGATGCCAAATGTACAAAGTTTCTGAATAGCTGAGATTATATCTTCTGACATCATCCTATTTTAGCCAAATCTTTTTAATTTCACCGGCAAATCTGTGAAACAAAACACTTGATGTTCAAAAAAGAATAGTACATTTAAAAAGCTGTGATTTTAAACAGTTGTTAATGTTTTAAAAAAGCACTAGAGGTATTTTTCAAAATACATCTCTTCCATCAAAATTGATTTGTTTCTGTTGTTATTGACTTGATGTCATCAAAGTTTTTAATAAAATGCATTTGTAAAGAAAAAAACAACAAACTGTTATTTCATAGGAAAGTATGACCGGATTTCATTGTTGGAGAACCAAGAATGAACAAATGAAAAGATTTACGAAGGCTGTTTTTTTTTCAATCTTCTCCAAACGGAAATGTTGCAGGCAAATACATTTGTATTATATAATGATGACCAATGTATGTAATAATAACTTAAGCATTTGTTTTGTATTAAAATCCTTACCAAATAAAAAGAAGACAATATTATGTTAATAAAACATCAAGAAAACATATGCTTTGCAGAGTTTCCTATATTACGTAGTAGGAAACTGTGCAAAACAGAAATGCTTTGCTCTCTGGTGAGTGAATCTGTGTACCTTGGGAAGGAATAATAAGACTGTTCTACACACCTTTGTCGATTTAGGAAGAAACAAGCAAACAAACGTCCTCCTGAAGAGAGTGCAAAGGCTTGTCACTCAGCGGTACTTGGCCTTTCAAAGTTTTCTGGTTGTGAAGAGGTACTACACTCTAAGCAGATTCTGAAACCAGTTGGTGAGTGGAAAAAGTAAAATGAGGGGCTCCTGTACTTTAAAAGAATAATCTTAAGGTAAGTTGGAGAGAGTGGGAAAATTGTGCTCCGTTTGTATTTCAGCTTCTCAGGAAATCCAGGCGATCGTAGAGTAGGATGGGCAAAAGAAAAATAAGTATGAAATGTTCTTGCCACGTTTATGCCATCCATTCATTTTAAATTTCTCTTTGCCCCAATCCTAGCTCAGGGTCCTGCTCCTTCTCTAGGTCTAAGAAATGATGCCCTCAAGACACATCAACTAACTTCTGAGTAGATTTTTGTTTAATGCGTGTTCTGAAATTGCTCTCAACTTCAATTACACTCTCATAAATAAACCGTAGGCACCCACTGCCATGACTTATCAATTTATACTTTCTCGTGATATTAAGACTACGTCTGCCCTGTTACCACACGTAGCCACGCCAAGAGAAGACAGGGCGCCCTAGCCCCCAGGACTCACCTGGCCAGCCCCCGCCCATGGCCCTCTGCCGCGTCGCCCGGGCCTCTCCCGCCAACCCTGAGTGAAGCATCCCTGCTCCATCTTTCTTGGGGATGAGCTTTCATAGTCTAGTCCATGAAGTGGGAATTGTGAGTTCTGACTTTGGTAAAAATCAGTGTTCCCCACTCCATTCTAATTGCCTTGGTGGCCAGCGGGATGATAAAGGTGATGACCACAATTATTATCTGGCATGGTTCTGTTTATGGGTGTTATTGGCGCCACAGTCTTAGCCCCAAGATGAGAGCCACGTAGAGCTCGCGGGCGGTTTCAAAGGAGACCGAAAGCTTAATTGATTTTTTAAAAATAGCAGCCGAATTCTAATTCTCGCGGGGAGCCTCTTTTCCACCTGCGAGATAAGCCTTGTCGCAATAATTACGTTATTTAATATTTGATCAAACCTTTGCGCCACCGCGGCTGCCCGCGCCGGGCCGGCTCACGCCCTCCGGGGCGGCGGGCGAGCGGCGCTGCCGGAGCCGGGCCGGGAACGTGCGGCGGGGGCGCGCGACCGCCCCGCTCCGGTTGCCTTGCCCTTTGAATAATTCATGGCTTGAGAGTTCTAGAAATTAATAAAATGAATGATAACAAGAAGCTAATTAAAAACTTTCGTAATTGTTGTCAACTTGATGGGAGACGGGCAGCCCTCCCTCTCCCTCAGCCGGAATCCCGAGGCCCTGTAAGGCTGGGCGCGGGCGGGGAAGGGCCTTGGAAGTGGAGCGGACAAATGCTCCAGGCACTCAGGGAGTTACTTCGGGGGCCGCCTCGTGGGGCTGCTCCCTCCCCTCCAGCCGCTGCTGTCGGCAGCTCACTAGTCATCTTGGCTAGACTTCGGACTTCCGAGCGGGTGGATGGGGCGAGTGCCGCTGCAAACCGCAGGCAGAGCTGATTGGGTCAGAATTTGCAGCCAAGAGGGACCCATCCTCCCCCGACCCGTGTAGGGTTCTCCCCCTGCCACCGAAACACCCACCCACCCGGGGCCGTCCGCACGGGGAATCCCAGCGCCCCAGGCGCGCGAGTCTCGGCCCAGTGACCGCAGGGCGCCGGGTCCGCGCCCCTCCACCGCCTGCCGGGAGACTCGCGGCCTGGAGGCTTCCAGCCTCTCGAGACCGCAGTTTCTCTCGAACAGCGGGACAGCCACCAGCCTTCGGGCCCTGGCAGGGAACTGGCCCGCCCGCCAAACACCCCAACGGATCAGCGGTCGAAAGCCTGCACACCACGCGCGCTTGCGCAGCGGTGGCGGGTGGCAGGCGGGGCGCGGACCGCTGGGAGCGCCCGGCGGACGGGGCGCGCACGGAGTGCGCAGGGAGCGCGCGGAGCTCGCACATGCGCGTTGCGTGCTCCTAGTCCCCTCGGAGAGGTGAGCTGGAGTTCCGCAGCTGGTAATTAGGAGCTCTCAGAAGTCCTCTCCCACCATGTAAGTGCCTTTGAGGATGTCCTGAGAGAAAAGGGAAGGGACTAGTAGCTCACAGAGCTTAAAAATACTCCCCTCCCCACAGTTTGCCTAAGTCGAGCAGACACCTTAAACACCATGAAGCTTTCAAAACTGGTTTACGTTAAAAAAAAATAATTGGAAGCAGTAAGATCTTGGTTTTTGTTTTGTTGTTGTTGTTGTTGTTGTAGTTAAGGTGCACACCACGAAAGCCCTATGATGGATTTGAATTTATTACGCAAGGATTTGTACCCAGGGTGGGAGGAAGGCTGGCCACTCTGCTTCCTTCCGGGAGAATTCAGTAGAATCCTGGATGGCAAAACGGGGGGTGGAAAACCTCGGTCTAAGAGAAGCTGGCAAAGCATAAGTAGTGAGTCCAGCGTCCTGCTCCTGCATACGCAGGGGTGGAGCAAGAAGCACCCTGTCCCATCCTCTGCTCCAATCCCAAATGCCTCAGAGGTCGCAACTTTCTTATTTACAAAGGCAAGAGGATAGGGGAAGGAGAAGGGAAACTGAGGTTGCTAAGAGAGAGCTTGGGCGGAGAAGCGGCAAAAGAAGGGATGGAGGAGGAAAAGAGATAGACTGCCCACATTGATTAAGCAAAATGAATTACAAACAAAAGTTTGGTGACTCTGACTCCTGGCACCATCACTGTGCAGCATAATGTACACAAACTTTTGTAGGCATGGATCAGACTAAAACAAAATGATGACAATTTCCAGCCGAGGAAATACACTTACACCAGTCTTTCCTCACCCTATCCCTCCTTTGCCCCCGCCAAGTGTTGACAATAAACATTTAATGAAGGCAGGGACCTGCCTGTCTCCAGTCAGTGTCAGAATACTTTAAGGAGACCATTAGCACACTTCTTCCACTTCAAACATCGCGCGCTACACTCTAACATATTTAAAAAAACAAAACAAAGTGTGAGACAAATAATATGTTTATACGGATATCTTAAGTGGTCTGCAGTAGTTCTGATACCCCCTGTACTTATTAGCAGAAACTCATTGTAGATTACTCGCGCTTAAAAAATGTTAAATACAGTTAATGCAATATTAATCGCCCTTTGGTGATATAAAATGCAATATTTTCAGACAGCTATCGAGCTTTTCTAGAGGAAGAGCTGATGAAAAGAGTCACAGCTGAATAGTGGAGAGAAAAAGCCCGGTATTTATTGCTTTTGTTTGGCTTTTGGCTACAGAGACAGGAACCTTCTAATGGGGTAAGGACATTTATTTTATCTGCAATCTATTGCTGCGAGAGCAGGGGCGGCAGATGGGGCTGGTGTGATATTCACAGTGTAATTTAGACCAAATCCTAATAACTAATAATGATTTATGTTAATTTTGATCATTTACGCGACTTTACGAAAGCATTGTCATGAAAGAAAGAGAAAGAGAAGCAGAATGTGAGAAGGGGCTCTGAGGCTGAGATTGGAGCTCAACTACCCTGCCTAAAATATGTTTTATGAGTTAGCAATGGAAATACAGGCATTTTAAAAAGCAGGTAGGATCTATTTTACTTGGGCAGAGAGTTATCTCCCTGGGGCTTGCATTTCTTCTGAAACTGTACTTAAGTGAGAGGAAATGAGAGGCTTTTGAACGAGAGACTCTTTCATCCCAGTTTTAAAGAAAACAGATATGTTTCAATTGTTTCATTCGCTTATATTCAACTAAGGGGTCGTCTGTGTGCGTGCTTGCTTGCTTGCGTGTGTGTGTGTGTGTGTAGTGTGTGTAGTGGAATCAAGTGTGTGCGAGGCATGAGTGCGAGCCCGGGTCTTCCCTCCAAAGTGTAAGCTGAGCCCGATGTTTGAGATCAGCCTTAGCGCCTGTGAGCAAGCAGTTGCACACCGCCGCCACACCTTATGCAAAAGTTTTATTACTGGCTGCTTAAACAAGTTGCTGTATCTTAATCTTCACTTCCCGTCTGATATTTGTTTGCCTAGAATCAACTTTTGAGAATTTTTTGCCGTCTCTACCTCCTGTCTTTCTCCTCCCCCAAGGGATCTCAGGGCTTTTAAACTTAAAAGTGCTTCCCCTCTCCTCATCCCCCTGGTAACGTGGCACGGGTTCAGAACCCCAGGGGTTGCCAACGGGACGTAGTTCTGCCCAGGAACAGGCGATTTTCGGCTGCCACGCAGTGCACCGCAGAGGGTCGGAGCGATTTTGAAAGGGAGGGTGCGACTTGCTCGTGGCAATTTACTTTTTCGGTTACCTTTTGCGCGTTTTAACGCCTCGAGGCTATAGTTTGAAAGTAAAACAGCATCAAAGCACCTCCTTATTAGCTCCGTATTTGAGAAATCCGAAGATGAAACTACCTAAAAGGTTTAATAGGGCAGAACAGCATTTATTTGCCAAGCAAACAGCCAGAGTACAGTTCAAAAGGGGTACAGTGGTTTATCAGCAGGAGGCTGGAATAGGAACGTTGGGTAAAGCGAATTTCAAGCTTCAGTTATGCTGTTAAACTGTTAAAGTGAATGAAATAAGCTTCAAGTGGGATGTCTTCTTTGATTTTGAATATCATCTCCTTCACGAAATATAGAGATACATACATACATACATATATGTGTGTTTGTATATATATTTCTGTCTCCTAGAGGCTTTCCCCACCCTCAGAGTTATAGAATTATTGTCAAGACTTTTGCTTGTTTGTAAACTTTCAGGTTTTGTAGAGCAAGAATAGTGTCCTTTCCAGGGATTTGATTGGCAAATGTATCTAAAATATGATCACATCTTTTACAGTTAAAATTTTCATGATTTTCTTCCTCTTTCTTATTTCAAAGCTGTAGATGTAAAAATACACTTAATTTCTTCTACTAGGGAAAAAATCAGGCTACATGATTCAGAGAAGTTTATTTCTTAAACATTATGCTGTATTTTATTTTTGCTTTTGAATAACCTCTATCAGTAACTGTACTGTTATTGCATTGTTAGTATTTTCGGTATAAAAAAGACTTTAAACAAAATAAATCTTTAAACAAAATAAATCCACGCAGGTGACGCTGCCTGCTTACTGATAATACTCAGGAGCTGGTGTATGTTTGTGAGCTTGAAGCTGCGCCTCCACGTGCATATCCATATACAAACAGATGTAGGCACAGTTTTTACTGTTGTTGTTGAATGTAACTGAGTCTCATTTCTAAACTTCATTCTGATTCTGTCCCAGTGTTTCAGCACTAGACACAATGCTTAAAATTGAAGAGTGCTGCATTATTGAAACTCTCTATCAAACAGCTCTGGGGTGCAGCCTTTCTGAAAACGCCGGCTCTGGATGAGGTCTGACTGTCTGACTGCACATAAGCCCCTAATATGTTAATGGCCGTAGGGGATGCCTAAGGTACTATCTCAAGCTGCTTCGCACACCATATGTCAGGCCGTTAGCCACATGGATCTATTAATCAAAAAGAGCTGGAGAGGGAAGAGAGGGTCTTCGAAGGGGGGGGCAATGAAAGCAATGGGGGAGGGGAAGAGGGGAAGAGAAAGCATTTTAAACCCCCACCATTTCTCATTTCTTTTATAAAAAAATGAATAAAAACAGCTAAAGAGGACTCAACAAATGCAGATTTCCTTTCTGTCAAGTTAAAGACTATTCATAAATCTCTGCTAGAAGAATTGGGAGAATAAAATCTGGTTCTATTAAAATAGAAGGAAATTTTACCTGAAGGGTCTTTTAGGGTTCCTTTATTGGAAAACTTTTATAAGTAGGACTTGATACAAAAAATGTTGTTTTGTTATGTAGGTTGTTTGTAAATGAATTATATTGAAAGTAGAGGGGGAGGGGGAATGGGGCAAATGTGCATTTAGGGGATGTAAGGAGGGCATGAAGGGAGGCACCTGGAGGATTTGTAATGATTATATAATTTATTAATATTTTATCTACATGTTCAGTAATGTTTTCACCACCTTTAGTTCTTCTGATAGTAAATAAAAAGTGTTTACACTTTTATCCCTTCCTTTAGGCTGGCTTTATGATAAATGAAACTGCAGAGTCTACTGGGTGCAAAAAAGTACTTAATTCTTTTAGGAGGAGAGGAAATGAGAAAGCATTTAAATCTCCCATATTTCTTATTTCTGCTTTGTTTAGAAGTATCTCTTGCCCTTGATTGTTAAAAAAAATTTCGGTTAGATAAATAGTTTAAAAAGTTTGCACAACCTTAGAAGTAATTATGAACTCAGCATGGAGATGGTATAAATTAATAACTCTGGTATAAATGAATAAGATGATATAAATGAATAAGGCATCAGGTCTATAAGAAAAAAATTTACATTCTTTCTTGAAATGGTGAATATATTTTGTCATGTGCCATTAACTTAACACATTACAAAAGTATTGATTTTAAAATGTCAGAAACAGAGCAATGAAAAGAAAACATAAAGGCACTTAAATTTAAAAGTTGCATTTTTTTCATATGTGATGCTACCTGGGGAACAGAAAATATAAAATCAAATGTCAATTAAGATATTAATGTTTTTTGGTAACCAATGATGATGAACCATATGAGGAATTAATTTCTGGATTATTAATTTTAAGTTTCAAAATCTATAATTAATGATAAAATTTAGGAAGGAATACCCTTGAAGATGATTTTTAATGTTGTCATGATTAGTAGGCATGATTTACAGTATTAATTTATAGGATAATGGAATGACTGAAAAGTTTATTGATCTTAGTTTTTAAATATATATGCAAATGATTGACTACTTATATATATTTGAGAGCACAGATTATATAACCATATCACAAAACCTCTGTCATTAACATAGATTCACTACTCTATTATATTGGACTTGCAAAAGAGAGGGAGCAGGTTGCTCTTATTTGATTAAAAAATACATTGAAGAAGATAATTGTGAAATTGTGCTCAGTGATAAACAAAAACTCTATAAATGACATGTTACATCATTTATAGAATATAAGTGGAGTATTTTATGCTGTATATTAGGTTGGATATATTAAATATTCTTTTTTACAAAGGCACCTATTTGTGTTTATATAGAAGTAAGGTTCTCAGTTACAAGGAAAGGTTAACACTGGCAGGTGCCAAAACACCAGCATGTTAGATTATTTGGTTTGGCTAGAAAATAATCTGTAGCTCTTTTAGGAAAAAAAAAAAAGCATTAAAAATGGAGAATTGTATTGTAGAGAACTGCAGTGAATGTGTAAATATGAGGGGTTCTGAAGCACTGTATTTCATCCAGGAGATGATGAATACATAAAAACAAGATCATCCTGAATTTCAAGAGTAGCTGGGTAGAGAGAAACACTTATTATCTTTAAATTTTGGTGCATGCCACACTAGCCTTCATTTCTTTCCCTGTAGTTAAAAGGTAGCCCATATATCTGTCGCTTTGGGTTTCCAAAGACTCGTAACTTAATTCCTTCAGGCTATTCATCAGCACAGTAATTAAACTAGCAAATGGATGTAAATAAAGTGAAATTGGTTTCATGACAGATGAGGCGAAGAGGCCTCTGACATGAAACAAGGCAGGACAATAATGATTTCGGCAGCATTGGGCTATGGAAGGAACCCCAGCTGGATTTATTAGGTGCTGCAAGTGATTTGCTGGAAGCGGGCAAGACATGAGCACTCTTTAATTTGACAGGAATTTTGCATCCTAAGGAGCATATTGAGATATAAATCCAGAAACAAGTCCAGGCAAACTGTAAACAGATGCGTTATTGGACTAAAGGTACCATTCAATATTTAAAAAGGAAGAAGTATAGAGAAGTAGGAGAAGGGCTTCAATTGCACAACTCATTACTTAATCCTGGGGAGTGGCAAGTAATTATGAAACATTTCTTTCTACTTATGAATTCTATTGCTATTTCAGGGTTAGCAATTTTGCACTTTCAGGTTTATTTATTTGGGAAAACAACTAATACAACAGATGATTTTAAAAACCAGCATGCTGAAAACATCTGTAGAAATTATGGGTATATGCATATGTGGGAGGAGAATATGACAAACTGGGAGAGAGGCCTGGATGGCAACTTATTTAACAGAGTACAATTATTACTGCATTTAAATAAAATCTGAGATAAAGATCTAGTACCAGTTTATTGCCTCTAGCAGTCTGTGCCTGGATATCCAGAAAGCAAATTTCTAGCTAAAGAGAGAAATTGTGTCAAGCCCTTGATCAAATGAAGCCTTGAAATCAAATGTGGATTTATCCTTGCAAAATACGCAGTGCCATAGACTAGGGGTAACCAAGTATAGCCGAAAATTGATAAATATGAGAAAGAGAAGGTGGAAGGAATGAGTTCTTGGCTAGCTCAAGAACACTTGTCACCAATTCCACTGCAATAAGTCCCATATAGAATAAATAAAAGACTTTTTCACACTAGAAGCAGATTAGCCCCTTTCTCCAGGAAAAGATAAGAAATGAACTGTTTTATGCTTAAATGCAATCTCAATTATTTAAGCCCCTTTTATGAGGAGCAAAAGCCTTCACGAGTGGTGCCCTCCCCAAAAGATTCACGCAGGATTTTCAGCACCATGGCCAGCCCCCCTCCCCGCCCCCCCCCCCCCCCCCCGCGTCGCAGCGGGTGGAGGGAGGGTCGAGGGCTGCCGCAGTGGGGTGGAGAGAAGCCACTGACCCCGGAAAGGTGAAATCTAAACACTCCTGAAAGTCTACGGTCGGTTTAATTATTTAGCAGTGGATTCAGATCCGCGAGTGGGATACTAACATGGTCTAAGTCCCTCAAATCTTTTAGAAACCAGTATTTTAAGAGAAAGGGTGGAAAGGGTAGGAGAGTAGTTATCAAAATTCTTAATGAAAATAAGATCTTTAAAAAAACAAAACTCAGCACCCACTGTATGCTCCCTCCCTTCTAATTGTGGGTGACTTTCAGGCCACGAAGGAATTTATAATGAAACTCAATTGGCTTTCTCTCTGAGCCTGTTCTTTGTTGTTGTTGTTGGTTTTAACAGAAAAATATGCCTAATTATTTTAAAGTTATTTTCCAATCACAAGGCATAGGCAAGTCCTTTAATTAGAATACAGTCTGGATAGGGGGAGCATATGGAGGAGAATGTCAAGAAGAGGGTGCCAGGGGCAGATCCTCAGAAATCTGTATTCATTTCTGGCTCTTATTTGTTCAGTAATCTCTACCATCATAACTAAATCTTGAAGCGCTGATGTAGTTCGAGTTGTTGTTGACTTAACGTCAAAATTCAATCACTGGGGGTTTTGCATCAGCCGGGCTACTTATTTGTCTAATAAATCCGTCATTTTGTAAGAAAAATATTTGAGCAGCCGTACTTGACCTCTTGGTATCCACAAGTCACATTTATTTCTCCCAGTTTACAAATGCAAAATCGAGATGATCATCTAATGCCTGGAGGAACTGTGTTGATTTCTGATTGGATTTTAGATGGAAATGTCTATTTTAAATACCTTGTGATTAAATTGTACATATAATAGAATCCATGCATTTTAAGCTGATTCCTGCTTGGAAACTTAACAACCTGCACTGCTAGTCACACATACTGATGCCAAAAAACTAAAAGCCAAAAACCAAAACCCACCCTAAATCCCACAAAAAAGAAGACCCACCTTTCCCAAAGAAACACCTAACATTCAGCCTCAATTGTAAGACTTTATTAAAACCAGAGTCTTATTTTTTTATCTTAAAATAGTTATTTTATGGATGGAGCCCCCCTCTGCCCCCCAAAATGTTCTAATTCCTGGAGGGTAGGGCTTCATCATCCCAAGCCCAGGGACAATGCACACAGGGGAGTTAAAATGGCTGGGCCTTCAGTCTCAGGGTTGAAGCTGAGTGTTGAGTCTACTGCCAAAATCAAGTCCAAGGAAATCCACATCTCCGTTTCTGAGTATTCCTAGTCAAGGAAAATAATGTGTGGTGTTTGATTGAATTAATTCTATTTTCCAGTATAGCACTGTGTTTGGAGGTTGCCTGAAAACATTTGTTCCGCCCCTCTCTTACCCCTTCTCCTCTCAGCACCGTTTAGTGCAGAGACCTCTTCACAACTCATGATTCCTTCTGAAATATTTGACTAAGGCACATGGGTCCATTGGAGAGTTTCTTTGTGTAGTGTTGGGGAGAATGAGACACCACCGGGACCCCATCTGTTGTGCTGGACTAGAGAGAGACGTCTTCGGAAGTCTGGCTGGAGAACTGGTTTTGCCAGTTGGTGATGAGACCGGGCTGAGGCCTCAGAAACCTGGTACAACAGAACGCTTGCATTTATCCACGCGGCGTTTCCTATGGATGCAGTCCCGCCCACTTGACAGGCAAGCTGCGGTGTAGACTAGCTGCACCTTGGCTGAGGGAGGAGCCCGGCCTGGCAACCCAGTTAAGTTTTAGACCCCC
Organism: Eumetopias jubatus; assembly: GCF_037043125.1. Classification (NCBI taxonomy): domain Eukaryota; kingdom Metazoa; phylum Chordata; class Mammalia; order Carnivora; family Otariidae; genus Eumetopias; species Eumetopias jubatus. Next base: position 165,400,234 of record NW_028274809.1, on the reverse strand, counting down.
TTTGCTTTTGCTTTCCTGCGGGAGGGCGTGTGTGGATGTGTGTGTGTGGATGTAGACTTTTCAATTAGTGGGGGATGTGTAGAGAAAGTATTGCTCAAGCTTGTTTTCATCTGAAACCATCGCGGTGGTTGACCCCATCTGTTAGAGTTCAGGCCGAAGGTGGCCAATATAGGGGAAGAGTCCCTTCGCCCTCTCTGCAGAGTTCCACCCTCGCTTTTTGCTGGGTTTCCCTCCCTCGGAGCCCCGCGTCGGTTCCGCCTGAGTGTGGTGGTCGTACATTTCCCTCTCCTGCTCAGTTTACTCTCAGGATCCCCGAGACTTCAGCTTCTCTCTCGTGGTGAGGAGAGGGGTGCTCTTCTCGAACATCTCGAACTGGATCCCAAGCGCCGGGCTCTGGAGCCGCTTCCACGCAGTGCCGAGCTCGCGGGCGGCTTACGGCGCTCCGGGATGGGACGGTCCTGCTGGAACCACCCCCGGAAAGGAGGTGGGCTCCGCGCCCCGGACGCGCGTCCGCTGTGCGCTCCGGCGTCGGCTTGGTTCGGCCTAAGAGCTGGAGGGGTCGCTAGTGAGCAGCAAGCTTCGCGCGCAGCCAAGACCCGGGCGGAGAGGACTTCGCGCCTCAACTTGCTGTGAGCGTGCCCTCCCGAAGCTTAGTAGGCGCCTGTTACTGACCAGTCTTAGCGAGAGGCTGCGGGGATCGGGAGGCTCTGCCCGTCATATTTATTTCTGAGCCTTTCTCATACACATTTCACTTCCATTTCCAACCCCCCCCATTTGATTAGTTCATTCCCCCCTCATAGGCTCTTAAGGCATTTAATACACTCGGAGAAAGACACTTAAAAAACCCCCCTTTAACTCTAGGCCCACCCTTCCGCGTGAAAGCAACAATCCACAAGACCCTGCTCCCAGATGCAAGACTGGTAGAAGGTCGAAGGACAGATTATGTCTCTCTGTGCTCTATGCCATGGGTTTGGCTGGATTTACAGTTTAAGTTTTAGGAGGTGAAGGAATACTTCTTTAGTACGGGACAAAACAGGTCAGATGATTTGGCAAATTTGTCCAATATTTGCTCCTGTTACAAAAACATACTGCTGGGGCTTTTACGAGTCATTAATCTATCCTGCCCTTTTGTCTTACTCTCCTTGCCCCATCTTCCCCTTCAGTTCTCAAGAGAAACAGGGGGAGGAGGTTTCCTGGTTTCCCCGTACTGTCTGTCTACTGGGACAGATGTCCACTAGGACTTTGCCTTCACATGTGGAGATTACTGAGGGAATTTTATTCCTTGAATGTGGTTAATAGGAGGAGACAAGGGAAGTCTGCATTTTGTTGTGGGGATAAAGTTTGCTTGGCCTCCTCTTGGCTTCCAGATTCTTCTCCCTTCTCCTCTCCCCCCCCCCCCCGCCCGCAATATTAAGGAAAGGACTTCTGCATTTCCATTGGTTTCCTGAACTCAGGCACTCAATCAGAAGCTGGTATGATGTACAAAGACCGTACTAGCCAGGCAGAAAGGCGGTTGTGGTGGGCCGGATAGTTAGGGGGTGGAGGAGAACAAAGTGTTTCAGAGACAGATATGTTTTTAAATTTAGATGACCCTAAATTTACAAATGCATCTGTCATCATTTCTTGGAGAGACCTTATTTAAATTCTCAAAACTTCTACTTACAGGGTTTTGAAATTAGCTTTCACCTCCATAAAGTGCTGACAAGTTTGTGAACTTTTTAATGAGAACAAAACTGGAGTAAAAAAGGGGGAAGTGCTTTGGCATTTGAAAATATTAATGTTAGCTTGTGGAAGTGGAGGTACTACACTGTAGTTATTAACAACTTATAAAATCTTAAATCAATACAAATTAATTTAATTATGATTTGTAATTGCATTATGCATGATCAATTTGAAACACTACATTAAAGATAATTAGAGCTGGGCGCCATCACTCATCACTCCCCTAATAGCTTAATGAAAAGGAATGTCATGTACCACCTTTGGGTTAAACCTGTAAATTAGGATAAATGCTTGTTTTCCAATAAAAATGTGGTAAAATAATTGTACATTTAATAGGCATTTTTACGACTCAGTTGTGAATATATAATGGATTTTGGGGGGGAATTGTATTATTATTTTTTCCATGGACCTAGTTAAGTATTTATTAGGGTTGATTGAGCTGTCAGTGTTTTTTTCAGGATCAGACCTGGAGGATTTGAATGAAGACTAACTTTTATGTAAAAATATCATGCTGTCCTCGAAGCTTGTGCCAAGAGGTCACTGCAGATGGAGGTCCTAACTTAGCATAATGGGTTTAACATTTCCATGACATCATCAGGGAATCTGAAAGGAGTCTAAGGATAATCAGAGTGGTCATTCAGAAGAACAGTAAATATTTTATGAGGATATATAGAAGACAGGAAAGATGGTCAGAAAGGTGATTCTAAGCTCCTTAGAGTTCTGTGAAAGAGGCTTCTCAGTTACTTGCTGTTAAAAGAGCCACTGCATATTCTTATATCAGTAAGACACATTCCAGACACTCAGGATAAGACCCGGAGTAGGTATTAGTTTGTATATGATTATTTTTGTTTCCTGGACTCTTCATATTTTGTCAAGCCACCTGTATTTATCCTTTATATGCTTGCAAACAGGAATACATATTTATTATTCCTGAGACTATTTTGCTTTATTGATTTTCCAGTATCATCTAGTACTGCGAGACAGGTTTCTTACTTTTAAGATGAGTAATTGAAATTACCAGAAGCATGCCAGGAGTGCTTGTGAATTAGATGAATTCAGTAAGCTCTATTAATTATTTGTTTTATTTTCTACCCTTTATTAAATAATACTTGGATCCCATATTACTACAGGTGTCTTGATGATATTCACTTTTACCCACTACAAAATTTCCACCTCCAACCTCAGGCATGCATTGAAATATACAGGTATCCCCTGAGTTTCAGAAGTTCAGTTAAGCTACTTTGCTTTTATGAAAGACCTACATTCATACTTGTTTTGCTAACCAGAAGAAACCTGAAGATTTTCAATCTCATGAAAAAAGGTGAGAAGCAAAAATAGCATTCAGTGTTTGTTTTGCAGTGTACCCGTATAGAGGCAGTGTGTCCCCCAAGCAGTAAGAATGGCTCCCCCAAGCTCCTTCCCCGGGGAGCCACACCCACCACAGGCTTTGAGTTGTGCCTGTGAGCAGCTGTTTTATCTCAACTTACTGTGTGTGTCCATTAGCAAGATGTGTCCTAAGGAACCAGAAAAGTCTAAGAGAGGTGATTTTTTGGGTCTGGGGAGTCTCAAAAATTTTTCCATATAGATTAATGGTAATTGCATCTTTGCTCTGCACCATTTTGGCTCATGAAACATTTCATAGGAATGTTCTGCTTAAGAATGGGAGGGATGTGTGCGTGTATGTGGTGTATACACTGAGACGGAGGGAGGGAGGGAAGAACCAATAAAACTATCCATGAAACTACATGATTTACACTTTTAAACATTTTCTCTATATTATGATCATTTTTATTTCCAGCCAGATTTTACATGAATAAAATAAATTTATTTTGTTATTTGAAAAGTAGACACATCTTTTTTTCAGAACATGTTTAACTGCACTTGCTCAGGTTTATTGGTTTTTGGTTTTAGTTCTTAGTATTAATTGCATTAAATGCCTGACATTAACCATTAACATGGGTATTTTAAGCTCATTTTTAGAAACACCACCTGGAATGAGCATTGAGTCTTTCTAAATTTATTTGTTTACTATCATAAAAAACATTTTGACACATGTGAAGATAAAAACTTTTATCATCCTCTGCAGAGAACACAAAATGCTTCTTGAGAAGCAGTAAAGGCTTCTCAAGAGAAGAGGGTCTTGTCTTTCTTTGTATGTTGCTGAATGTTTAACACAGTATTACAATAGTGGGTAATAAAACTTCATGAATGCACAAATTAAGGAATGCACAAAGTTCTTTCTCCTGATCATCATTTTGAAATATATGTGAATATGTAAATAATGCAGTCTCTCCCTCCTCCTTCACAACACAGGGGTTAGAGACACCAGCCCCCTGCTCAGTCAAGAATCTGCTTCTCTTTTGACACACAAAACTGAACGACTAATAGCCTACTGTTGACCAGAAGCCTTACTGATAACATAAACAGTTGATTAATACATATTTTGTGTGTTATATGTATCATATACTGTATTCTTGCAATAAAGTAAGCTAGAGAAAAGAAAATGTTATTAAGAAAATCATAAGGAAGAGAAAATACATTTATGGAACTGTACTGTATTTATTGAAAAAAATGTGCATGTAAGTGGATCTCGTGTTGCTCAAGGGGTCAAATGAGGTTGCGTTTTATCCCAGTGACTTCACATGTGGCTGGACAAATGGCAACACTGACCTTTTCAAGCTGGGGTTACTCTCATCTTCATATTATTATGTTGTATCAGTTAGAATTTAGTTCTACAAAAACTCATTGTAGTTTTATTTTAAAGCAATTTAAAAGAAGTTACTACTTTAAATATCGTAGTTGTCTTTATATGATTTGTGGAAACAAAATTTGTTCAATAGTCTCATATCATTGCGTGGTTATGAACGGTCCTCACGACCAAAAGCCCTAATCCTCTTGCCTTAACCCCCAACATACTCTGTTATTGGTCCCATCCTCCGCATATCTTGCCTTCAAAATCTGGCATTATATGGTCCCCAGATATTAACTTGGTTTATCCTTTCCTTCTCCTTTGCACACTCAATGAATATTGCCATGCAGTGATTTCTGCAAGTGGACCAGTCAAAAGTCAAATAAATCATTTCTTGTTGCAAAGTTTAAAACAGCCCTTAGTAAGGTTTGATTCTCGGTAAGAGGGCTCAGCAAATTTTACTTTCTCACACATTTCATGACACTTCAGAGCAGGTATAGTAATTACAAATAACTCAACCACCACACCCCTGTTGTTGTCAGGCTCTGCTCTAAGTCTCTGAGGATGCTTTTGATTGCAACGGTAATTTTTAATGATTGATACTGCAATTTGATCAATGCATCAATTATTACTGTGTTATTTTATGGGACTCTGATGCTTATTTGTTTCCAATAAGGGAAGAAATTATTAAAGGGGAGGATGCTAAAAGTGGATTTTAGTAGTAAAACCTAAGTGAGGTTGACCATTTATGTTTTTAAATATAAAGTCCACCTTGCATTTTAAAACACTAAAGAAATTTTATTTGCAATGACTGTTTTAACTCTAGTTCCTGGATGGGAGGAATATCTCTCATGTTCAAGTTTTTCTTTGTCTGCAAGAGACAAGAAAACACAACATGTCTAGGTCCAATCCTTTTCACATTGAGCAAACCCCAAAAGGGAAAATGTATCAATTCTGGGGATTGCCCATTACATTTTCTAAATTGAAACCCTGGCAGCCAAATATTTTGTCAATCACAGTCCATCTTTTCTTCACGTTTTGAGCTGTTTGCCAAACAAAGAGAAGGCCAAAATTCCACACTTACACATTTCTATATTAAATATAGAAACATTAAAAAAATTAGATTAGGAAATAGTTGAATATAATGACCTTACTCTCAATCATATGCTGCCAGCTAAGTGTTTGAGACTGAAAAATTGCACTAATGAAGCTATTTGAAGGCTTTTGTGGACAACTGCTTCCTCTTTGAAGATTAAATGAATGATGTTGATGTGATTAATCTTAGTACAGGGAGTGATGCAGCAGCTAGAAAATACCTTGGTGATTTTCATAATTAAACTGAATCAACATTTCAAAGAAATGCCAGTGTTATCACTTGTATATTAGAATTACATTCATTAGACAGAAGAAACAAATAATTTGAGCAAACAAGATTTTCCTTTTGGTGTACTGAGACTTCTGTCATGTCTCAGAGTATCTTACTATAAATCATCATTACTGTTTAATTTTGTCCTTGCCTTTTTAGCTGTTTTTGTATCTCAATGTGCATGCGTAGTGCTGGTAATGAGTCAAAGCGTCTTGCTTCTCCCTTACTTATTTTCAAACCTGTGAATTTTATCTTTTCTTAACCCCGCTTTCAAGGTAGCTGTCTGCTCACTATGAAGTCAGGTGGATAATATTTAAGAAATCCAGTTTCTGATAAAACGAGGCTTCTTGGAATTGCTTTGGTTACTTTGCAAAGAATTGAGGAAATCAGAGCACTGCTATATCCATCTATCTCTGATGTATTTAGATCTCACAGTGCAGTATGATCTTGATCCATTTACTTATCCCCACCCCACTTTTATTTTCATAGAAAAGTAATTCCAGCAAAGAGTCACATTTTTTTTAGTGCTTCGTGGATCGTTTAAATGAGAAAATCCCCACCATTCCTGATCAATTAAACTATGGGAAATTGTCTTGGTAGAGCAACTAGAAACAGTTCTCCTGACTTCTTGGTGCAAGTACAAGTTAAGTTCAAGGGTTAAGGATTACTGCATCAATAGAAACACACTGTGTTACTTGTTCTATCACCACTTTAAATTATTTTAAAGGTTTCTGGGTGACTCTTGGTAACCCTGATATTTGCAGTGCTCTTCCCGCTATTGCGTGATCTTTCCTTTCTTGATTGTTTAATAGAAATAAGAAATGCCTCCTTTAATGTACTGGATAAAGGATCCGGTCTCTCTCTTCAGGGACCCCAATTTGAGTTCACCCTACAATGTTAAGTGGAATGAGTTTGGTACTGTCATCGAGTCACTGGTGCTTGAGAACACTCAGCCCCAAACTTGTTTTTCCTTCGACTTTGTATTGCAGAAAACGCTGGAATGATCCAGTGCCCAACAGTTCTGGAACAAAGCTTCTAAAATAAACAATGTGCCACAATTGATCTAAGATGCTGGTACACATTCCCTGCTAGAAGAACTCTGCATAAACATGACTGGATGGTCCATAATCTGTTGGCATTCTTCATGTAATTGTCTGTGTGTGTGTGCTTGACATGCTAGACAGTCACCCCATGCCTGGAAGTTGCCAGTTAACCATGACAGCAGATGAAAAACGAGACTGGCTCACCACATTTGGGACTGTAGGATGTTCAGCGGAAACAGACTTTTCAGCACTCTCAGGCTACCCAAATCAAACCTGGGTAATTACTGAACCCAAAGCACAATTTTCCCTGAGATCCTGCCTCCCATGGTTGTCAGCAGTGACCACGGCGGTTCTATGAAGCCCGGATGGACAAGGGTAAGTGGAGACTCGAGACTCTGGGAGATGAAGAACACTACTAGAAGAGAAGAGCCTGGTATTTGCGGGATATTTACCATGAGGCAGAAGGGGAAAGCCAGAGAGCATGGCTCGAGGAGGAGGGAGGGAAGCTGGAGCAGCACATGAGCCATCCCATTAGCTTCCGGAGCAGGCAGTCCCAAGTAGGACCAGCATGAAGGAACAGTGGGAGAAGCAAAAAGGGAGCAAGCACGTTTTGTTTTTTGTTTCAAATATTTCATTTATTTATTTGGGAGAAAGAGAGGGAGAGAGCACAAGTGGGGGGAGCAGCAGAGGTAGAGGAAGAAGCAGGCTCCCCACTGAGCAGGGAGCCCAGTGCGGGGGCTCCATCCCAGAACCCTGGGATCATGGCCTGAGCTGAAGGCAGGCGCTTAACCCACTGAGCCACCCAGGCAGGCGCCCAGGAACAAACACTTTGGATAAGCATGCAGGGGGTAAACAATGATTATAGTGGCAGGGGCGGTAAACAATCCTAAATCAGTGGCGAATGAGCAAGGACCGAGAAAGGGACAGAGAAGGGTAAGTTAAAATAACAGAAACTGTGCAGAAAGTAGAGCTGCCTCGTTACTAACTGTAAAGTTGTGAGTCCTTGAGAGGAAGCCCTTCCGGAGAACTCCACAGATATAATTCACCAGACTTGTCCGCTGTCCAGTTCCAGAGAGCTGAGGGCGGAAAGAGATAATTGCTCAATAAATCATTCTTATCAAGCACACTTTCTCTTTTCTGGAACACTGTAAGAAGTTGGAAAGATTGAGAGGTTATGAAATTGTTCCCTCTTCTCCTTCCAGTATTCTGGCCATGTTCCTGGGCTAGCTTACTTTACCCTCTTGCTTAACTTTTCTAGTGACACATTCAGATCCCCTGCTTTCTTCAGCTTCACTCTGTTTTTGGCAAACTTGTCCATAGTATCCTTTTCCCGCCAGAGATGGTTTAGATGTGTTTCTGTTTCTCCTCCCTCACCTCCCTTTCTGCTTTTTGCAGGGAGGCTGCAATTTCTCTCTGCCTCTCAGCTGATTTTCCTTTAGGAGTGATCTTCCAAAACAGCAGGTGGCATTGAGAAAATTTCCCTCCGTATGCTGTCCTTTGGTAAGGCCTTGTGGTTTTAACCCCGTTTCAACTTCAGTACAAATCTGGTATATCTCTGGTGGCCAGAGATCACAAAGATGGGTGATCACATGCACTGTGGGTGAGGAGAGAAAACTCCAGCTCCTTGGATGCCATTCTCCCATGCTACCTAAAAGTAAACACGCATGTATGTAACTTTACCTTGCACTCCGTATTTTCCCCAGTTTTTCCAAAAATGAAATGGTCATTGAGAGAGCTCTACACTCATAGAGAAGATTAATTTGTGTCGGAATGAAACAAAATACGTTTCTGAGATAATGTCTTTTAACCCAGTTATAACTTTACTCTCTTAGGAATTCAGTTTTCACTAGAAATGTTCTGAATTTCCATAGTATTCCCCCTCCTAATGATGCCATCTAATTTCTCCTGATACCCGTCTGCTCTGGTCGACTTGGCTTCTCTACTTCCCTGTGGACACTCCATGTGCATCGTTCATCTTCTTGCCAGAATTCTTTGCTCCTTGCCTGGCCATTGTCTCCTCATTTGCCAAGTTCCAAGTCCATTCCATTTTATCCATGATAAAGCATCATGTATTTTCTTTTTCTGTAAATTCATGTAACACTTGCCTGTTTCAAGGGTTAGTAGAACATGCTGAATAAGAGCATAGATTGGGGTGTTAGAATGCCTGGGTTTGAATCCTGGATCTGCAGTTTATTAGCTATATAACCTTGGGCAAGTTAGATAAATTCTCCATGCTTCACTTTTTCCATCAGTGCAGTGGAGATAATAATCTGCAGTTGACACTTGATCAACACAGGTTTGAACTGCATGGGTCCACTCATATCTGGATTTTTTGGATAAATACAGTACAGAGCTGTAAATGTATTTTCCTTATGGTTTTTCTTAAAAACATTTTCTTTTCTGTAGCTTATTTTATTGTTAGAATATAGTATATAATATATATAACATACAAAATATGTGCTAATTGACTTTTATCTTATTGGTAAGGCTTCTGGTCAACAGTAGGCTATTATTAGTTTTGGGGGGACTCAAAAATTGACAATATTATTAGCTATTTTAACAGTTTTCTTCCATATAGGAGTGGCAAGATTACACCTAGGATCCTATGAGTTTACATAGGATTCTACTGCTGTGTTTCTTATTTTCCCTGGAGAATCAAACGCAATTTTGATTTTATATATACACACACACACACACATATATATATAATAGAAAAATATATATACAAAATGGATAATAAATATAAATACAAATACAAATAAGTATTTGTATATATTATAAATCTATAAATAAGATAAATACATCTATAAATAAAATTGTATATATAATGGAAAAAAGAAATCCCAGTCACACCAATGTGACTCATGCTTTTATTGGCTACATCAATTTCCATATCTTCACATAGATATTAGAAAGAAGAAGGGTATGCAGAAGAATTAAAACAACTTTTCTAAGATAGTTTAATTTAACTGAACAACTGATATAAAAACAAGTGTCATTTAAGAAAATGACACTGCTCTTTGGCTCAATGAATCCTCTTTTCAAAAAAATTTGTTTTCTATGGACCCTGTCATAGAACTCTAGATACTACAACATTTTCAATGTAATTCCATTTAGATCCAGATTTTTAATGTTAGTTTAACTGTAGTTCAGAGCTAATCTCATTTCTCTTGTAGAAAGCACATATCAAGACAATTTTCTATTGAAACAGCTTCTAGAGGTCACACAACAAATTCTGTTTCTGCTCTTTCTCTCCTTGTTCAACCTTATTCCTTGACCTAAATACACTTCTGTTGGACTCTAAGATTCAGAACATCTGTCTACAACCTTTTGCAGATTCCCTCTGGAGGCGCATTTTTGCTGCTTATTGTATATTGCTAACCACAGTGAAGCCATGAACACATCTAGTTTCCCTACAGGTCCCAGACTGCCTGATTGTCAGTGACAGCAATTTATGCTCTTATGACCACTCACTGCTATAGCACATTTAGCTTTTATGTCATTAACTCATGGATCCAATGATGTTTATATAATTCAGTTGGGGGAACAACTATCTTTGTTTTGTAATCCTTTTTTCAAAAATGTTTTTCTCTTTACATTTTTCAGAGTTCCAAGATCCCTGAAAGTCATAATGCTTATTCATATGAATTAGACCAGCAATGTTACAAGCTTAGGCAGATGTGGTGTCAAACACCAGAAAACATCTTGTATGGCATTTTATATTACCATGAAAATGTTGACTACATAGCAATATCAGTGGCGCAGACTTTAACTATTTGCTATGTAACCTTTACCTTGTTATACTAAAATATGATAGAAATATAACTGAATTAATTCACTTTTATGTGGGTGGACTATTAACATGCCGTATTTTTATAATTCTCCTTAAATGACTTTAAGGAGCCAACTTTGACTTAGGACTCAAGTATCTTGCTTCACTGATGGTTACTTTGTCTAAAGACTCTCTCACTATCTGGTTTCAGATGGGGAAATAAACTCTGTAGATAGCGGAAATTCTAATGTGAATGGTTGGAATAGCCATGATTTGGTTTGGTGCATGGAGGTGAAGCTCAAAGTCCTTTACTTTGGAAAGATGTTGTCAACTAAGAGAGACTTAATCAGAGCTAAGCTGATAACAATACCACTAAAGAACATGAATTCCAAAGATCAAAAGCACATCTGGCATGGATTTTGGAAAGTGGTCTCAAAGATTTAGTGTAAAGCACAGAGTGTTTGGAGCAAAAGAGAGATATGGAACAACTGTGTGATGCAAAAGTTAAATGCTTTCAGGCAAAGATAAGGGCAGGGAAAAGCTAAAAATGGTAGATTATAATAAGCCAAGGGATAAAGAGGCAAAAGAATAAAAATGAACTACATGAGTAGGTTTGTGAAATTTATGATTCTAACTGGCATGTTGAGCTCAGAGAAATGCAGTAATCCCTGGTGAATAGGAAAATGGATAGCCATTCAGGTAGGACAGATTCTTTTATTCCATGATCTGTTCTTACCTTTGTGGCAGAGGACAGGCAATCTAATCTTTTATGTGTTAGTCTATCTCACTGTAAACTGAATATTTATTTAGGGAATCTAAGATCCAGGGAGATATTGACACTTCAGTGCTTTGAAGCTCTTTGGAAGAGCACAGTTAATTGCATATTTATTTAGTAGGGTAATCATTTCTTGTTTCAACAAAACAAAACAAAATCCAAATAACTAAAACATTTAAAAAGATTTTCAAAGATCTGGAAATAAACAACAAAGTTCAAAATTAAAAGCCTCTTGAAGACAGAGGCTGTGTTTCTCTTTGTGCAGTCAGTGCCTGACACATCTTAGGCACTCTACTGTTTAGGGATTTGATCAGAAACAATTTTGAAAATGACTAAATTAGGTTCTTTTGGAATAAAAATTCGATTCGATTCATCAAAGGCACTTTATGAGTGGAGTTAGTCATGCTGAGCATGTTATTGTTTCATCAGAAATAAACTCATCTGTCATTGTTTTGCATTTTCTAGAGTGATCTAAGAATGATACGCAATGCTATCTAAGCCCCTTGACTGGGGCTGGACCTAGTGCCTCGTTTCTAATGACTAGAATATGACAACAGTGCTGAGATGTCATTTCTGAGATTAGGTTACAAAGAGACTGTGACCTCCTTTGTAGTGCACTCTCGCACACTCCCTCGCACACTTGCCCTAGGGAAAGCATACTGCCATGTTGTGAGCAGTCCTAGGGAGATACCCATAGGGCATATTGAGGAGCTGAGGCCAACAGTGCATGCAGATCTTCAGCCTGGCTACAACAATTGTGAGTGAACTTAAAACCTTCATCCCCAGTTGAGGCTGGGGGGGTGACCATATTCCTGTTGACAGCTTGACTGCAAGTTCATGAGAGATCTTGAGTCTAAGCGACCCAGCTAAACCATACCTGGATGCTTGACCCACAGGAACTGTGAAAGAATAAATGCTTGTTATATTAAGAAGCTAAGTATGGGGGTGATTTGTTATGCACCAATAAATAATGAATACACTGTTAAATAAAAAGAAAAAAATGCTTGGGTAAAATGTTTGAAAAGTTGCTTTTTTCTAACATTTTTTATTGTTGTTCCAGAGGGCCTAAAGACAGAGACAGAGGGAAAGGCATGGGTTGAGGGAAAGAGAGGAGGGAAGAGAGAGAGATTGCTTCTGTTTCCTCCCACTCCATCAAGGATATAACGTTGCATCTCCCCTGTCTCCTAAGATAGCTAAATTGGGAAAGCTAAATTGAGTGCATGTTTGTTTCCAAACATGTCTTCCAATATATGAAGGCTGGCTATATAGAATAATATAAAAAATTAGTCTGTATCTTCTCTGTGTACAGAATAAGAGAATATAGGCTTTTAAAACAAAAAAATGTAGTATTCTAAATCAATAACAGATAGCACAGGAATATTTTCTTTTTTTTTTCAATTGCTAGCACATGAATATTTTTCAAGAGTATTTTGGAAAAATGAAAAAAGAAGATGAACCAAGGACTAAATTTACATTGTTATAAAGTTTATTGTGTATCATTTCATTTTATGTCATTTTACGATTTTATAACAATCTGTTTATACTAATAAATGCAAATATTTGCTAACATATGTAAACTTGGTTGACTATTTTAGAAATCCATATTGCATTTCACCTGCCTACATACCCATTTTTTAAAGTTTTGTCCTGTATCTCATCATAGTCAGTGGCAGTGTTCCACAGGCCTTGGTGATCCTAGGGAGTTAAATTCTCTCCAAAATGATATTCTGTTTGTGGGTCTATACTGTCTGGGCACCTACTGAATTTTATTAACTCTGAAACTTCTAAAACTTTTGGGGATAGAGAGAAATATTTTGGGTTTTTTTATTTGTTCTTGCCACATATGGTAATTTTTTTGAATCCATTATTTTTATGGATGCCATTTAAATATGAATATTTTAGAAGTTAGTTGCAAAGATCATAAATGTGATAGCTGTGAAAAGCACACCAAACCCAGTTGTATCTTTTTAATCGAAGACACAATCTGAAGAAAATATTTTTTCTTCTTCTTCTACTCATGCTAATCCACATTTATTTATTATTATCTATAGGCATTGTCCTAATATCTGTATGCTCTTTTTATCCATTCAATGAGGGGTTTCCAAATTCACCTATCCCATGAGGATTTAGTAGTAGTAATCATCGTCATCATCCTTTAAATTTGTAGAGTGCTTTATAGTTTACAAAATGTTTCTATAGACCTCATCCCATTAATGCCCCCCAATGGCCCAGGACTTAGGAAGGACATTTATTATTATTCTCATTTCACAGAGGAGGAAATTCAAGCTAAGAGGGTTTAGGTGATTCCCCAAATCACAGTGTTAGATGTGTTATGCTTAGATTCCAAATCTATCTACTAACCACTAGCCCAGTGATCATTCCATAGAGCGTTTTTTTTTTATTTTTAATTTTTTTATTAACATATAATGTATTATTTGTTTCAGGGGTACAGGTCTGTGATCCACCAGTCTTACACAATTCACAGCTAGAGGGTTTTATTGTATAAATCCCTGACAGGAACAGTCCCACCAAATCTGTGATTAATAGTAGGTGCTGAAGTGTTGCATGACTCAGAGAAGTGTACTAGCTCTTGAATGGCTCAGATGAAGTGTGAAAGAAAATACAACCATTTAAACTAAGACTCTATGTTTTACCCCACCTGCAACTGTGAGTGAAGTTTAGGAAATATATGTTTGCAACTCTCACTAATGGGATATATTCCTGGCATTTATTTCTAGTTGGGTTTATGACTCAACTTACTCACCTCTGGTTTCAGCTCAAAGGGAAACACCTCCGGTTTCAGTTCAAAGTGTACTTAGTATTAGAGGGATGGGAATTTTTTTTTTTTTCTAACCGGAGGAGTGTCCAGTTAAAATCCAATCCAGGACTTGATTGATTGCTTTATTGGTGATAAGGAGTCATTCTTTACAAAGATGTGCTGGACACTAATTGGTATGAGAGATGTGAGGATCAGGCCAAGTCAGGCACCCAGTGGAGACCTTATGCTTGTGCGGTCTACCCTCCCTACCACTTGGCCCTGGTTAGGGTTGGATGTGTCTGTAACATGAGTGCCCCGATTATGATGGGGTTCCTACCGGCTGAGCTATAAAGAATTTCATTCTAATGTGCACATTTTAAGTGTTTGGCAAATATTTGTTTAAAATAAATTAATAAATACATAATTTCATAATTGAAAACCTTTACAAACCCAGAGGAAATGTGGTTTATACGTATCCCTGGGTCTGGGCTTGTTATTTCATCAGAATTTCCTTGGAGCTGAAGTGTCTGTGAAGCAGGAGTTTGAATACCCTTCAATATTTGGGGTTCCTGTGTCCTGGTCAGTGGTTAGGAAATCACCTGCAGTGGGTGATGGGCAGGAAAGGATTTCCAGTGGGTCTCTGGAGGAGCCGTGTCTTGTGTGGGGGGTGAATTCTGGGCTCAAAAGTGTCTGGGTCAGCCAACATTTTTGATCCTTTACCCAGGAGGGAGTGACTGAGTGGGAGGCACCAAGGTTAATTTGTTGATTAAAATTATAATTCAGCATTTACATTTTCAAAGTACTTTGTGATTGCTAATGAGCTGTTTCTCAAAGTGGGCCTGAGAGGAAGGTCAGCATCTCCGTCCCCATTGTACAAATGAGGAAACATAGACAAGAGATGTTAAGTGACCCACTCAAGGTCACACAGCTGGTTCACTGACGAGGAAGCTAGATCAAACTTTAGGAACTGGCTGTCAACAGCTGGGCTCAGCATACTGGGGGGAGGTAGGGATTCCCAAGGGGAGTTCACTCTTCCCGGGCTCTGTTGTCTAACTGTGAGTTAACGTGAGTCTGAGATCTTCTACTTACATGAGTGCAAACATCCCCATGCCTGAAGGATGTCAAAATGGTGCTGACAGCTGGAAGAATAATTCTGGGAACACACCACTCTGGCCTGTCCTGAGCTGAGATTGTGCAAATTCTGCTCATGAAGATAATTTCTAGGGTCCCAGGGTCTTTGCTCTCACTTTTCCACAAATCTCCCAGGAAAACTTCTCCTGCAAGTGTACTCTCTGAGATCAGTTCAGGTTCATATTAACGCTCCTTTTAGATTCTCCTTTAATTAAAGTAAACATAATACCATAACCTTTTGTTGTTGTTTCAAGGAAATGAAGCAACTGTTCCTCCTTAATCAGTGCTTATTAGAGACACAGAGCTTCAAGAGCTTTTGGAGTCGTGGTGTTGAGGATGTTTCTTCCTCTGAGCTCCCCAAGTCACGTACAGACCTTTATTTTTGCATTTACATTGTAACGAATACTTTCTCTGCATTTTTTGGTGAAATTTTCACTACTTTTTGTCTCTAAGATCTTGTACCATACCTGTCTAATCATAGGCACTTAGTATTAAATGCTTGTTCTTAGAAAAATAAATTTAGGTCCCCTCCCCTGTTTTTATGTGTTTTTGTTTGTTTGTTTGCTTTTTGTACAAGTGGCCAAACTGCTTCTTTCCAGGAAGGAGTAATAGGAGAGTGAGAAAGAGGAAAAGAGGAGAAAGGAGAAACAGAATTGAAGTATAGAGGGCTGGGGCCAGATACTATCTGGAAGTCTTATAGACTGTCTTCCATAACCTCGGATGCTCCTATTAATAACCCTATTTTGTAGATGAAGGAAAGAAGAGGCAGAGGGGAAGGAAATGGGTAGATGGAGACTGTACTGGCTGCCAAGGATGGAAATATGCCCAACATTTGTAGTGTTAATTAATTATAATAGAACAAAATTAGCTTCATGTCAAACAACTCATCTTTCCCCAGCCAAATTCTGAGATGGCCCCAATGCCAATAAGAGAATTACCTGGACATTGTGTAACTGCTGGTTTCAGGGAACTTGGCCTTCAAACTGTGGCTGCGTCAATATCCCATTTGCCCCCCTTCCCAGGGCATTCCAGATTTTTCAATGTGGTCTTTAGTGACTGGAGTGTGGGGTGAGGACTGTCATCCCCATTCCTGGCCAGCACATGATCTATTTTTATTTTTCATTTATCATGGCCCAGCCCCTAGAGCCGGTACTGGGAACATTTAGGTATTTGTTCTTGAATTTTTCCAGCAAGAGGCTTAGTCATGGTTCCACAGCAGAAGTATTTGAAGAGAAAGACCCTTGGTAATTAAGGGGTTGAGCAGATGCCTCATATCAAGTGAGACTGTATATCATGAGGTAATGTTATAATTGGCCACGTATTGGTATAGGAGTGAGATCTGAGTTCCACGTCTGTACTTGCCATATACTAGCTCTGCTGAAGAAGTTACTTCTTGTGCTTCAGTTTTTTCACTTGCAAAATAAGGGTGACAGGATTTATATTAGAGAAGTTATGAGGACTAAAAAAATAAAATAATAAAAATAACCATCAAATTGAGGGGTGGGAGGGGAAACAAAACAAAGCAGAGGAAAATTCTTTAGAAAAAAATGTCAACTAATGCATGTGGAAGAAAGTATAAAGTTAGAAAAGCACCCTTTGATAGTCCTTAATGTCATAGTCGATTCATGTGAGTATGATCAGTGGACGCTAAAGTCATTAAGGTGTTGAGTAAGAGGATATTTTCATGGTTCAAATTGAAACAGGAGAAAATGTAAGTTTACAATGGAGAGGTCACGTGGTCACTGTCTTTACTGAATGGTCCAGCCTATGACTTGCAGAGGGACAAACTGACTTTATATGTTACTATATAATCAAACATGAGGTATCCAGTACCACCTATGAACTATTCTGGCCAAAAATGTTTAATCTAAATCTAGTCAAGCCTCTCACCTAACTTCCAGTTTACAGAAATACAGGGGATGGGAGTACAAGGTAAAGTGAACCTTGAGGAAACAACCAGTTACATCCAGGATGTGGGATAGTCTGTGTAAGACAACTGGACCTGAATGCTTAAAAAAAGTTCAATATTATGGGAAAAGAAAAAGCAGGGAGGGGGGCTATTTTGAATTAAAAGAGAACAAGGAGCTAAAACAACTCCATGAAATATATAAAATAGCAACAACAATGTCAATGGCAAATGAGCTATAGGACGACTTTTTTTTTTTGACAAAAGACTATTAGGAAAATGTGAATATAACTGGATCTAGGTGATATTTATGGAATAATTTTTATTCTATAAAAATTCAATAATAATTAAAAAGTTTTGGTTATGAAATAATATTGTGTTGTATTTGAGAATGTTCTTACACATACATATACACAGAGAAGAGAAAGCAAATATGGAAAAATAGTAGTAATTGTTGAATCAAAATGGAAGGAATATGAATGTTCATCATGTTATTTTTTTTCAAGTTGCTGTGTTTGGAATTTTTTGTGAATTAGAAAAACCAAAAATTAAAAAAGAAGATAAAGGAAATATATGTAAGATACTCAAATTATAAATCTATGAAGAATATAAGCTACTTTTAATGTATCAATAGTATCTGTAATGTATCTATAATGGAAATTGTTGACTAATTTGTTGAGAAAGACAGGAGAAAATTTATCCCAAAACGAAGTAAGAATCACATAAAAAAAATCCTCAACAGTTCAAAGACTATTAAACACCTAGGAGATATATAAAAATATTTTCTTTTTGTGTGTAAGTTTTATTAGATTTACAAATAGGTCTGTCATCCTGATCTGAAGACAAATCTAGATAATGATCTTTTTTAAAGATTCATTTATTTATTTTAGAGAGAGTGAGAAAGAAAGAGGGGGGAGGAAGGGGCAAAAGGAAAGGGAGAGAATCTCAAGCAGACTCCCTGCTGAGAGCAGAACCCCATGAGGGGCTCTATCTCATGACCCGAGATCATGACCTGAGCCAAAAATCAAGAGTCAGACGCTCAATGGATTGATCCACCCATGTACCCCAGATAATGATGTTTTGGGGGAAACTCAGGAACTTATACTAACAGTACAGTGCATTTGTAAAGCATTCCTTATTTTCTTAATCTGAATGCACCCACAGTTGAACAGATATCCACACCAAATACATCCAATCATTTGACTATATTCATACACTATTCTGGGAGGTAAATAAGCCAAGAATTTCTGCCTCAATATATCAATGAAGAAACTTAGTCTTTGATGGTACCTGGGTTACAAAGGTACAACTAGAACCAAGTATTACTCCCTGATTCATTAGGGTGAATGGAGAAAATTTTGTATCAGATTTACCTGACAAAAATATGCTGGATTAGTAATCCAATCATCTATATTATTACTAAGATATTTTGAAATTGCTTATGCCTACAGTTGTGAAAAAGCAGCTTGGATTTAAAAGTTATTAATTATGGTGTCCTACTAGACCATGTTATTATGACATCATTCCATCAAAGCCATATTGCCTCTGTAAGAGCACATGTAATAGGGCATACACTTATAGCATGGAACTAGAGATTTTCTCCCCTGAAACAAAGGAAAAAGAGAAGTTGAAAAGATTTGTGTTGCAGATATTGAAGTGGAAATCCAAACATTTATTAATTTTTGCTACCATTTATTGAAAATTAAAGGGTTGGCAGTATTTCAAAGAAATGAATTACATAGTTCTACCTCAGGGTTTTACTAAATATTGATTTTACTTATCTATATTTCTTTCTTTTGTTCCTCTCTTCTCTTGCTTCTGTTTTCTTTTCCATTAGTTTTGTGTAATGCAGGAAAAAATGTGTTGTGGATATGTCTATGGAATCAAGTTTTCTGTATTAAATTTTTTAAAAGTGAAAAGTGAAATATAAATATATCTAAAATACATCACTATTTGCACAGATTTCTTGTTTTTATTTCTGCATCTATCAGTCAAAATAATAAATTCTGGAACTTGCTAATTGGTACTACTATGACACTTTTAAGAAAATTAGAAATCTAAGGGTCAGAATTGCCCATTGCAGAAAGCTTTCAAGTAATTTTCATCAGAAATACCCTCTTAAAAAATTAAGGGCGACCCCATTTATCCGTGATCATCGGGCATGAGTTGCTACCACATAGGTGACTTTTCCAAATAAACTTTTAAGTGGCCTGAACTTTTAGAGGAATTTGAATGGCATACTTTAAAAAATCCTTCATGCATGTCCTTTCATATAAGATTTAATATGCGGACTACAAGCTAATGTTTATTTAATCATTCAAGGTTATCATTATTAACAATATGCCTTTAATCCACATAACGTTTTAGGGTGTATAGAACGTTTTCACACACATACCTTGTCATTTGATCTTCACCCCAGCTTTATGCCAGAGGTGGGGTGGGTATCAATATTCCTGTTTTACAGAAGAAGAAACTGAGGCTCAGGGTGGCTGCTCGACTTTCCCAAGGATCTCTCATAAGTGACAGGACAAGAAAGCACGCAAAGGTCTTCTGGCTTCAAGCCCAGTGTTCCCTCCCATAAACAGCGCTGCCTGTCTGGACCAGTGATTACACAGCAGTGTTTGCAAAGATAATGAAGTGGTAACATGGACCATTTTTCCTTACTCTAAAAACCCTCGGACTCCTAAGGTTTTATGTTCTTGCATTTGCTTTTTATAGTTTTTACTGCCCAGTGCCTGGCATATAATAAGCCTTTTCGCCATTGTTCCCGTGACTCTGTCCACCGTCTGTTGTATACCCGGCACTAGAGGCTTATCGTCTTAATAACATTCATTCATTCAGTCATGCATGTGTGCATTCATTCATTCATTCATTCATACATTCAACAAATACTTATTAAGAATATGTATGTGCCACATTCTGCATGGAGCACTGGGTGTTATGAACAAACAATGAATCATGGAATACTACATCAAAAACAAATGATGTAATATATGGTGATTAACATAACAATAAAAAAATAAAAAAAAAAAGAATATGTATGTGCCAGGCCACCAGACTGGCTGCTGAACCCTACAGAAGCTTAAAGTTTAGAAGCTTACATGAACCTCCTGTCACTCAAACGTCAGCCTTCTTGTCCCCCTCAAGCAAAGTTACTTTGAAGAAGAAGGCAGTGAGAATAGGTATTAGTTTGCTAGAGCTGCCATAACAAAACCACGCCAGACTGGGTGGCGTAGACAAGAGGAACAGGTTTTCTCACAGTTGTAGAGGCTAGAAGGCCAAGAGTAAGGTGTGGGTGTGTTGGAATTTTAGAAGCCTCTCTCTTGGCTTAAAGATGGCTGCCTTCTTGCAGCTTCTTCCCATGGTTGCCCTCTTGGCATGGATGCCCTGGTGTTGATCTGGTGTCCAAATTTCCTCTTCTATAAGGACACCAGTCATATTGGATTAGGTCCCACCCATATGACCTCATGTTACCTTAATTGTTTCTTTAAAAGACCCTTTTTCTAAATACAGTCATATTCTGAGGCGCTGGGGGTTAGGGCTTTGTGGCATATGAATTTTAGGGTAGGGGGAGACACAATTCAGTTGATAACACTATTCCAGTCACTTTCCATGGAGAGCTTATTGTGTGTCAGCAATTTCTAGGTACTTGTATTAACACTAACCCTAACACCAGCCCTATAAGTTAGATAGAGTTGAAGATGTGCTTAAGACAACTAAGTAACTTCTGGGAAATGTAGCTCATATGTGGAAGTGCCTGACTTTGAGCCCTTCCAGTCTGACCTGGCATTTTTGATTTTTATTTTATGGTGTGGAAGTCTTTTCTTATCCTGGTTCTTGCCTTTCTGGATAACTGAGCTTCTGGGATATATATCCTCCAAGTGGTATGCTGCAGACTAGCAGGATATTGGTGTACACTTACTCATGTTGTCAATCTCATTTTTTTTTCAATCAGCAATTATTTATTGTGTGCATACCATGTGCCCAACAAGGTATATGAACTTTTATAGGCCATGACAGCTGTAGGTTTGCTTATTTCCTGCACTAAGGATTGCTTAGTTAATTGGCCATCTGGCTTTAGTTTTTGTTGCTATTGTTGTTGTTGCAATGAGGATTGAAGCAATCCTTTACAATCAGTATTTTTATCCACATCCCTGTGGCCCAGGAAAAGTAATGTGTGGAAAGGATCAATAAGTGTTTGTGGAATGAATTATGATCATGTTAAGCAGATTTTCTGGTTTACTTTATTTAGCAGCCTATAGGATCATGCTATTTTTTATATGATGTATTTGTGGAATTGTCTAGAACCTCAGTATGCGCTATAATCATTGCTACGTATGTGGTTTTAAAGTCAAAAGATGGAGATTTTTGTCAGAATGTGGAGGAGGAAAAAAATTTATCTCAGTAAATTTTGAGCCCATTCTACATACCAGGAGCTATAGCAGCACTGGGGATGTGAAGATGAATGAGACCTAGTCCCCTGGCCTCACCTAGTCAATCCCTCCTCAGGTTTTCACCAGACTGTTGCTTTAGTCTCTTGACTAGACTCTTTCTCCAGTCTTGCCCCCCCCGCACCCCCAGCCAACCCACCGCAGTACAGCACGGCAGCCTGTCCAAAACGCAAACCGGAACTGCAGGAAAACCTGCCTCTCTCTTCTCTTGTCCTTTTTCACCTTGACATTGATGTAGAACATTTCTCTTGTTTCTTTTCCGTAACACTGGCCTCATCTTAGTTCTCAGATGGCACAGAATCATTCCTGCATTTCTCTCAATTTGATATTACTATCAGACATGCTCCCATTTTAAAAATTATTTTGGACTTTCTGAATAACTGTAGTATTTAATACACCTAAATATTTGATGACTTACTTCAGTTGACTTGTACCACATCAGTTTATACCATAAATTCAGGCAGTGAAGAGATATTTTAGACAAAATACTCAGTGCGTGATGTGAGCAGAAATAACTTGAAATGTTTATTTTATACTACATAATGCAAATATAACCTAGTTAAATTATCTAAGATTTAAAACAATCAATAAGTATTTTCAATTCGGAGAGAATGTTAATGCATCATTTCATGTTGTTGGATAATGTGAAATCTAATATGCTTTGCCATTTCCAGGAATTCCTCCCTGGGCTCCTCTGAAGGAGCTTGGTTATTCTAGTCTGACGGGTGGACCTGACACAGTATTGTAGTTGGCTAATGGCCAGTTGTATTTCCTCAAACATCCTCCACTCCTCAAAAGCATTTCTCCAGTGAGCTGCGTAGTAAATAGACACTACTTGTCCATCATCCTAAGAGAAGCTGCCTTCTCAAGGAACACTTTAGATTTTCCTCTCTTCCCTCTTCCTATCCTGATATTGATTCGTATGTTACTGGATTTTAATAATTAGAGGCTTAGAAATAGTGGCACTTCCCTGGTAACTAGGTAGACATCGTCTTAGTTGCTATTAGCAAATCATCTAAGTACACATAAAACAATAGAGTAAAACCTTAATAAGCTATAATGTTTAGGGAGTGGTTAATTGATTTAATTTGTGGATAAAATAGAAGTCCCTGACCCCTTAAAAAAAAAAAAACACACAAACAAACTTGGTTTTACATTGTGTTTAAAATATTTTGTATAACTTTCCTAGTTGTCGTTAAAATCTATAGTAGATAAAGAATACATACACAGAGCATATAAGAAATATAACAGACTCGTCTATTCAGGATCTTTGTTCAAACAACCTAAATGTAAATTCTTCGTAAATTCCTATGGCCTGCCTGACTGAATGTTGGGGTGAGACTCTGAGGTAACATAGCTGACTTCGTGCTCTCTGAGAACACAGCTTAGAGGCATTTAAATTTGTTTTTAAAGTTAAATCCCTGTACTCTTTGGCTTTGGTTTGCTCTTCCTAAGTAGATATCAGGGGAAAGAAATTCAGCTGATGGAGTAGTTAATTATTTGGATTTAGACGTTAGTACCTGAGATGAGAGATTTGGCTCAAAATGGTCTGAATGACAGCTTTGCAACATACTGTATAAGCCTGGGTAAATTGCTCAACCACTCTGATCTTTTTTTTTAACTTACTGTTAAGATGGGGATGAAAATGGTACCTGTGATTAAGTTGAGGGAATGTAATTAGAGTCTTAACAGGATGCTTTCCATACACAGTGGCCTTTGTTATTGTCCTGCACAATGATGTTTATAATAGAATTTGGCAGGTTTAGTTTGTTCCTTCTTTGTCAAATGTTGCCTGGGACCCCACTAAAGACTCCTTCCTGCTGGCCCAGACCTGGGGCCACTGCATTTCCAGCTTCCTTCAGGAAGCGGGCGTTGACTGAAGAGACCAGCTTGGTTTAAACTGTTCTCGTAGCTCTGGAACTTGACACAGATGTATTTTTCCAGGAGGCAAAAGGGTATATGTGTGAAGTTACTTGCATTCCTCCCACTAGAACTTAATTTCACACTCTTATTTTGACTGATAGAAAAATGGAGAAAAGGCTTGATAGATATTCTTCCTTATAATTCTATAGGATCCAGAAACTACTTTTTATACTCTTATTTTTTCCTCCACATTAAATTATCCAATTTCTAAGCTATTCTATTTTTAATTTCCCACTGCTGCTGCCATTGCCTCCCTCAACTTTGCTCTCCAGCCAAAGATCCTGGAATCCTAAATATCTGAGTCACTTCTACGGTAATGGAGGACCTCTTGGACTGTCTGTAAACCCAGGGCTTTAGATAAGGTTAAGTCTAAAATAGACTAAATCAAGAGTAAGGAAAACAAAAATCAAAGAAGTCAAACATATAACCAACATTACAGGTACCATATTTCCTTAGGTGGCTCTTTTACACCACATCAAAGCTAGGACCACCCAGAGGAGGCCTGTGAGTACTTTATCACTTTTTGGTGATCAGAGAGGCAACACCTTTTTTTACCCCTCACTCTGTAATGCTACTGAGATCAGATTCTGGCCCATTAGGGTTTTACTTATTCCAGTTTTCTGATGTAGGTGAGGAATGGTGGTAGAGTAAACGTGATATCCACAACACATGGATTTTGGAATAAAAAAGACTGGGGTGTGACTATTAACTCATTGGTATTATTTTCCATTTTCTCATCTGTGAGACATGGTTAACTACAGCACTTGCATTCTAGGATCGTGAGAATTAACTAAAGCAATACCTAGACCCATCGAGTCAGTCCATTCCTCCCTCCCTCCCTCCCTCCCTCCCTCCCTCCCTCCCTCCATCCTTCCATCTGTCCCTCTATTCAGTCAATATTTCTGACAGTTTCCTTTCACCTGCCCTTGCAATCTTGTAATTAAAATAAAAAAAAAAAATCTAGCCAGAGAAATGAAGTTTTTGACCCTGGAATAAGGAACAACATTTTAACCAGAATCACTGCCCATCTGCCTTACCCTATTCCTCTCAGAGCCCTGGGCTGTGTTGACAAGTCTTCCAAGTTTTAGTCACAGGAATTGAAAGTTTCCTGTTTTATCAAAAATCCTCCCTCCCTGCAGACCATCATCCACATCCAGAGGATGGAAGCGTAGCTGAACGGCACATCAGCACATTTTCTGATGTTTACCCAGAAGGGGGAGGCTGGGGAAAGAAGCAAGGGAACTCTGGGTGTGTTGATAATCCTGGGGGAAGAACTGTGCTGCAGCGTGAAGCTTTTAGGCAAATCTGGCCCCAGGCAAAAATGTGAATCTGACTGAGATTGTCTTCCACCTGCCAGCCCCTGAGCCTGGGATCCTGCCTCCTCCAGCGGTGTCCACCCTTCCCGTCAGCTCTCACAAAGTGCTGCCTGTCATCCTCCGTGGGGCCCAGAAGAAGCGAAGAATGCTCCCCCTCCTCGGTGCTGTGCATTTTAAAATAGGCATTAAAGCGGTAAGTTAAAGGAAATCTCAGCTTGGAAAAGTGGGCAGGGCAGAGCGGCCTCTGCTCTGGATCTGCCTGACGTCCAGCCTTCCGATACAGAGAGGAAGGCTAAGTTGTCGGGAGGGCAGCTCGCGTTCCCCTCCCCTGCGCTCTCCCAGCACCTGCGGCGCAGCACGGTTTGAACCCTGCGCCGGAATGTACGTGACTGTTCCCTTCCTTTGGGACTCGTTCACCAATTTTCAAAGAGTGGGGGCTGCAGCCGCTGGCCCTCCTGAACCTGCACGTCTACTTTTCTGGGGAGCACAGCAACAGAAGATCCGAGTGACTGCTCCTTTCCTACCTCTGGAGGACTCTCTATGCAAAATACCAATAGAAGCATCTTTCAAGACGTCTCCCTGGGGAATGTGTACCTTTTCTTCCACATCTGAAACAAATCATTTCCCGAAATTCTATCCAAAGAGCATTTAACAAGATACACCAAATTCCAATGAGATCATTCAAGAACTTGCACTTCCACTCGAAAACCACCCTTCCTCTGTGTTGGGAGGAAGGGCAAGACCGTATTTGACTCTCTACTTCTAATGGGAAGGACAAGCCAAAAGACCACTCGCTGTGCACAGTATTTATGTTCCCCTCACTGTGCCGGGTAATGTCAATGTGTGACGGTGACTTCCCCTTAAATAAATCTGATTTAAGCAGAGTTTGAGTAAAAAAAAAAGTCTGAGAAAAAAACATCTTTTTATGATAACTCACTTGTGGTTTTGAAGTGTGCTTTAAATGGTAAGATCACAGTAAGTAATTTAGCTGAAGTGTAATAATTGGGTTCCAAGTGTTAGGATTGATACATTTCATTGAAAATAGCACCCTGAGGTTTTTCCAAATTAAAGATGAAATCTAAATAAAACCTTAAATAACCCATGTGGAAATACTTTATTGTAGTTAATAACCAAGCAAAAATATGCTTATTTTGTCTGTAGACTCGTTCCAACAGATTATACCTATTGTTGCTTCCATTTGAAAGGCATCTCACTTGGTTTATGTAAAAATAATAGCGTTCCTAACTATTAATAGCAAATAAGAGAGAGTTTTATGGACATTCATACATCATTTATAAATGACCCTATGAATAAAGTGTTACAATGATTTCCATTAGCATAAGTTCCACGATTATGGCCTGCAGAAGAGATACATTTTTCTTTCTTGAACGCACGTATAAAAAGCTGTCATTTATTTTGTTGAAATTTTATCCATAATACTTCAGTGCATTTCTATGCTATTAAATGACTGTGAACCTAACTAAATATATAGACCTGGATGTATCCTCCGGTTATGTAAAGATCCATGAGGCCCTTAAGAATGTACCTCGGGTGCCTGGGTGGCTCAGTTGGTTAAGCAACTGCCTTCGGCTCAGGTCATGATCCCGGAGTCCTGGGATCGAGTCCCACATCAGGCTCCCTGCTCAGCGGGGAGCCTGCTTCTCCCTCTGACCTTCTCCCCTCTCATGCTGTTTCTCTCTCTCTCTCTCTCTCTCAAATAAATAAATAAAATCTTAAAAAAAAAAAGAATGTACCTCATCTGGACCCTGGGCACATGACTATGGCCATCCCTCGAGCGGTGCAGTTTAAAATGAGCTCAGGCTTCCAGGGCTGGCTTGGACAAGCGACTAGAAAATTAAAGCCCCTGATGGGAATTTTGTTCTTGTTTTCCCTTTCTCTGGCAACTGTAGATCCAGGATTTTGGGTACTAGCTTTCTTTTTTGTATGGATGTCCCACTTTGGAATAAGTTACTTAGTTCAGCTTCTGATGGAAAGGGCAAACCGAAAGACAATCAACTGTGGGTTTTATCTTCCCCTCACTGTGCTGGCTTCTGTGATGGTGGTAACTTCCCCTGAAACAAAATATTTTTTTGAAGATTTTATTTATTTATTTGACAGAGAGAGACATAGAGAGAGAGGGAACACAAGCAGGGGGAGTGGGAGAGGGAGAATCAGGCTTCCCGCCGAGCAAGGAGCTCAATGCAGGGCTCGATCCCAGGACCCCGGGATCATGACCTGAGCCAAAGGCAGATGCTTAACGACTGAGGCACCCAGGCACCCCCGCCCCCAAACAAATTTGATTAAAGCAGATTATTAGTAAAAAAAAAAAAGTTTATGACAACTCACTTGCAGTTTTGAAGCATGCTTTATATGGTAAGATCACAGTAAGTAATCTAGGAAACAAGTAATAATTGGATTCCAAGTGTTATGATTGATGTATTGAAAATAGCACCCTGAGGTTTTCCAAATTAAAGGTGAAATCCAAATAATTCTGAAATACTTTAACTTTGAAGCAAGTAAGGTAGTATCTTCCCTGATGACCTAGTGAGAGAGGCATCTCTGTGATGTGAATGCAAGACATGAGAACTGATCCCTTATTGAGCTCCTGCTTTGTGACGAGCACGGTCCAGCCCTTATCGCCTCATAACCACCCTATGGTGATGTACATTTTGATGATGTACTTAGGAGTCTGTTCTGTTATACTGTTTTCAAGATGAGAAAACCAGAGCTCAAAAAGGTGACATAAATTTCCCAAGACTACACAGAACATGGCAGAAAGATTTGACCCAAACCTATACTGTTCGCACCGTATACATGTCCTGAGCTGGAGCTACCAGGGCTCTCAAGTACTCCCTATTCAGTTTCTGAAGATGTGGAATGACTTTGAACACAGGTGTTCTTCATATAGAATATCATCATGAATTCGATCTCAAGTTGCCCAGAGACGGCCTGCCCTCTGAGTTAGAAAGTTTCCACCAAGGACCATGCCAGTAAGGAAGTTAACAGTGAAGCATGTCCTCTAGTTATTGATATACCATATATTCTTATCCCTTGTCATAGTCCTGCATCTCTTTAGCGAGGCCATTTAAAGTGGGTTGGGTGTTCTAGCTGTGGCAGGCATCATTATCATTAACTGTTGCCAGGGCTCCCTTGCTCTATTTGCCAAGATTCCTGAGGGGAGGGCCATGAGCCATCTGTGCTGACCCTTCCTCATTTCTCTCAGTGACTTTCCTGCACACCTTCCCTCAAAGTGACTGGAAGCATTCGGTCAACAGAAGGTAGCCCCTCCATTAAAAAAAAAAAAGTTGAGGAATCCTCTGCTTGGAAGTGCATATAAAAATGTGGAATGAGGATAGGCAATATAGTCAATGTCATAGTAACCGTGTTGTACGGTGACAGATGGTGGCTACACTTGCAGTGAGCATAGCAACACATTATATATACACTTGTTGAATCACTGTGTCCTGTACCTGAAACCAATGTAGCATTGCGTATCAACTATATTTCAGTTAAAAAATATTAAGTAACCAGTGGAGATGTGAAGGAGCTTTTTAAAAAAAGAGGAATGAGGGATTTTAGAAGTGGAAGGTGACCATTTGCTCCACCCTCAAAATTTGTACAGAGGACACACATTTGTTGTGATTAAGAGTCAGCCAGACCTGAGTTTCAGGCTCCTCAACTCTGCCACTTAGTAGATGTGGAACTTCAGACAAATTATTTACCTTTCTGCCTTCAGTTTCTCATCTGCAAAATGGGAATAATAATGGCACCTGCCTCGTAAGGTTCTTCTGAAGGTTGAACGAGATGTCTCCGTTTCAAAAAAACTTCCTATAAATGGTAGCTCCCATGATGATGATGGCCAACCTGGATCACATGACTAGCTATAACACTTCTGGCACTGTTGCTAGAAGCCAGGCCTCCTTCCTCAGACCAACTCTTTTTCTTCTCTATTTCAACCCAAGGCAGATCTATCCTTTTGATATCAACATTGGTATCAACTTTCAGTATCACCCTATAAAACATTTATAACTGGCCAAAAAAATCCAGGCTAACAACATTGTATTATTAACTTTGTTGCATTAGAATAGGCTGTGTTTGCTAGTTTACTATCAATTATCTCAGCATTCCATCAACTCTAGCAAATGTCTGCTGCCTCACACATCACCAACCCCTAACCCAAACAATCAGTTCTTCCTTCTTTTCTCCATTTTCAGGCAACATGCCAACTTGAACCACCATATAATTTGCTCAGAGTTCGTCACCACCAGATTGTACTTTTCCCTCTGAGAACAAGCACGATGCAGATAATGGCCTGTTCTGAGGCAAGCAATGGGAGCATATGAGGACGGATGTTGTAATTTGCAGTAGGAAAGCCTTGCTGATACATACAAAATAAATCCAAATTTTACAAATAATTTATCCCTGAATATTGTTTACTTTTCTTTTTGAGATTATCAGCCTTAACCGTAAAATTAATCCAACGAAACTGTAGTTTTTAATGAGAATAATTTTTTTCTCTATGCAGTTTGTGGATGAATAAAATAAGATCATGAACAAAGAATCATTATTTTTTCCCCATAAAATATAATGGTAATATACTTCTTTAATGTCTTCAAAAAATGCTTAAGACTAATGACTCCTAAAGCCAAAATACCTCTTTTGTAAAGAAACAGGAATCAGAATAACATTTTAAGGTTAACTGTGTTTATTATATGCGTGAGCGATTATTGTATAAGGATATTAATAATAAATTACAGAGATTTATAAATAAGTTATCTATGGTAAACTAAACCAGGAGTTCTAATTTCCTCTTTTACTTTGCATACACTGAGGTATTATTTAACTATAAGCTATTTAGCAATTAACCATAGATGTTTTCGTAATTTTGTGGGCCTCCTCTGGAAAAATATTAACTCCACAGACTTTATTTTACAACCAAAAATTCTTTAGGGATTGCTTCGTTGTTTGTTAAAAATCACTTTAGGAACATCTGTTTACGACAAGCAGGCATATCATAATTACCCTCAAATATTTGAACTGAGCAGTGTGAAAGCCCTTATTTTTACAAAAATCAAGGCAAATTGCATGTAAATCACACCAGACCTTCAAATAGTTTTCTCGAAAACCATCAGACCTGAAAAAGACCATTTACTTCACATAATTGAAATTGAACTGCTCGCATTAACCTGGGCCTCTCTTGTTTCCTTACTTGTTCTGATCTCAACATCCCTAAGAGCCTGCCTGCCTCTAGCATAGCCCGTCAAATCAGGATTTTATGAAAATGTCTTAAGAAAGAGAGAGAAAATAAAAATATTGTGATTATTAACTCCAATGATCTGATACTTAGGAGGGCTCTTCTGACTTACAGTAGTCATATTGTGCAGAGGGACCAATATTTATTGTTACATTCGGATTCCTTTATGAGATAGAAGTTGCCAATTTTGTAGTAAATTGAGTGTGTCAAAGACTTGGACGGGGGCCAGCATCAAAACAGTTGCAGAAACTGTGTTCTTACTGCAGGTGAGAGGCAGCCAGACAAACTTGCATTGCTTCTGTCAGCTCTATGATAATTAATTTCAACCATATTATCTGAATTAAAAAGTGACATTTATTCCCTAGACTGGTGTCCTGGAACCTTTCCAATTTTCCTGCCCTATCTTGGAATAAGCTTGGCTAAAATATGAACAAATCATTAAGAATTGATGCATATAAGATGTACATATTCATATAGAAGATGACACCTTTAGAACATGATTTTTTAGACATTGGTAGAAAAGAAAATGTATATGAGAGCGGCCCATACGTCTCCCTGGCACAGCTGGAGGGCCGTGTGATGAAAAGTAGAAAGAGAGACTATTAGTAGACCTTTTGGGCCAGCGGTATGGATCTCCATTCCTCACATACACCCATGTTGGCTCGTTTGCTGATAGCTGTGATTGACTGTTGGGTCATATTATCCCCTGCTGTTCCCCTCCCTCACTTCTGGAGATATCAACAGCAGGAATCGTCCGTCAGGGCTCAATTGATTATCCTCAAAATTTGCTCCTGCTATTGACCATAATGGGAGAAAAAATCATGCCTCTGAATTATTCAGAATGAAAATATACACAGAAGAAATCGATAAGGCACATCTGATATTAAAGACAAATTAAAACAGGCAGTAGAACGAAGCTTGAGGCAACCACTACATACAAAGAAGGCGGCATTTTGGAGATAAAGGAAGGGTGTTTCTGATTTCTTAAAAAAGATGTTATAGCTGTCAAAGCTTTTCAAAATTAATAGCTTTATTAATGGAGGCATTGGGACTTCCTGGCCAGATAGCTCCTTATAACCGCTGGAATTTGTACTTGAGATGTCAGCCCCGAAATGTCTTCCTAATATTCCCACAGACTTTTTAACTGAATTGTAACATGCCATGCTTGGAAGGGTCAAATTCTGGAAAAAAGTTCAGGTCCAAACCAGGATACTAATGAAGAACGAAGGCCCGGCACTAAGTCTGGATAGAATTTGATAGAAATTAAACAAGTGAGAAAAAAATAGTACCCTTCTCACTATCACAGTTGTGAGAAACACCCCTACTTTGTATCTTCGACAGAAGGAACCAGGCTCTAGGAAGCTGTTCCGTGCAGGTGGGGATGGGAGATGGGGTCTCTGGGATAGAAACCTTGCTTAACCTGGGTTTCTGAGGAGAGATGACCCTATTTCAACAAATTGAAGTGGACAGCTTGCGGTTCTCTGGAGATCTGGTTCCCTTGGCGAGCTCCACAGAACTTCCAACCCCCTCTAGCTCTTTCCGCTTCATTAGCAGGTGTGTTTAGTCCAAATTATCAAAAATAATTGTGTAGCTTCTCCATCTCATCCCATCTGTGAGATTTATATCTCGGTTATTTATCTATTCTCTGCAGGAGACGTTTAGCCAGTAACCCAGGAAACTTGAGGACCCCTGTGCCCCCAAGGGTCAGGAACCAGCTCGAAGATCAAGGAACTTTATTAGGTAGGCAGTAACAATCCTTCTGGAGTGTCAGTTGAAATGTCACTCAATTAGGAGTCTTCCCCTGGACTGCAGAGCAGAGAGAGATGATTCTTCCGGGATATTTCTCTTTTCCAACCGTACTCTGCAGTGAGGCCTGCTAGGTGAGGAAACATGCCCTTCCTGTGGAATTAGCAGGGGCACTTAACATCACAGGGGAACACTTGGTCAACTGAACATAGAACTTGTTCCATTTTTTTCAGCTCTCCTCTTAGATTTTCTATCCTTAAATAAAGTCACTACTCAAACAAGTTATATATATTAAAAGTGTATAATTACATGCATATATCTGTGAAATGTAGCGGGTTTGGCTCCAACAGGGGAACGTACCCCATGATCTGACTTCTGCTTCGGAGCCGCTAAGATAATTCTGAAGGAAGGTCGTCTGACATTAGGTATGTGAAGATTTTGGTAACGTTTATGACGGTACTAAAACTATAGACTTAGGCTGTGTCATCGCCTCGGGAACTTTCCTTGGCACCGCCTGTCTGCCAACTGGAGTTACTGCTTTTGCTACTGATCAGAAGAGAGATGAGTAGAACATCAGCCAGTTCACCCCTGCCCCCCTTCCCCTGCGTCCCAGGCTTTCTTCCTTATATGCATGTACTTGCTTTGCAGTGTCTCAGACGCTCTCACGTGTTCTCCCTCCTTCTCTCTAGGTGATCATCTTACTCCTTTCCTCTCTCTCCCCAAACTCCAACACTCCTTCACTTCTGCTGCCACCCTCACTCTCATCTGTGACCTCGACCTTCCTTCCTTCCGCAGTGAGAAGTCCGAGGCAATCAGAAAGCCTTGCCTGTCTACCTGAAGGCAGTATCTGCACTCTCCCACCTGCCCTGTGGTGGGACAGGCAAACAAGGTTGCGTCCCGTTTTTCCTCCTCAAGGACAGTGCTTCAGAGAACTCTTGCCAGTGTGGTCAGTTTTTATCTCTCCACCAGATGATTCCCACTGGCTCCAGGCACAGTGTTGTTTCTTCCTGGTTAAAAGAAACAGAAGCCAAACCGACCAAACAAACAAAAAAGCTTTTTTGACTCTATTTCCTTCTCAAGCTACAATCTGGTTTTGTTTTTTTCTTCCCCCGCACCTTTTCAGGAGAATTCCGTGAAAGAATTGCCTATACTACCTCCTCCAAATACTCTTTTCCTATGTATTTTTTCCAGCTTATTATTCAGAAACAATTTTAACAGGGAAACTGCAAAAACAGTACGAAAATTCCCATCCACCCTCCACTTAGCTTTCCTTAATGTTAACATCTTACATAATCATAGTATAATAGCAAAACCAGGAATTCCCATTTACTCTTGAACCTGCTGCAATTGTGGGCTGCCTCCAAATGAAGTCAAAATGACCTCCATTGCTAAATCAATTCTCAGACCTTATCTTACTTGACCTATCAACAGCTTTCATTGCTGATAATTCCCTCCTTCCCAATATGCTTTCTTCTCTGAGACTTCAAGTCACTACCACCCTATTCTCCTTCTTTTGTTTTATTTTCAGTGCTCGCCTCTTCTGGGAGCTCTTTGCTGGTTTGTTTTCTCTTTTTGGCCTCTTAACAATGGAGCACCCCAGAGCTGAATCCTTGGAGGACCTGTTCTCTCTCCCTCCTGTTCAGACTCACTTGGTGACCAAACAACTCTCATTGCTTTAAATACCATATATGCACTGATGACTTACACATTTTCCATCTTCAGTTTTAACTTCCCCTTTACACGGTAGAGTCATACGTCCAGTTGTCTACTTTTAACATTCGTTAGGTGTTTAATGAGCACATCGAACATAACATTTCCAACGCTGAGCTTCTGTCCTTGTCTCTCCCCACCCCCGCCCCCAGAATATTTCTTACACTGTACTCCAGGTGTCAGTAACTAGCAACTTAATCTTTTTTAAAAAATTTTATTATATTATGTTAATCACCATACCTTACATCATTAGTTTTTGATGTAGTGATCCACGACTCATTGTTTGCGTGTAACACCCAGTGCTCCATGCAGAACGTGCCCTCTTTAATACCTATCACCAGGCTAACCCACCTCCCCACCCCCCTCCCCTCTAGAACCCTCAGTTTGTTTCTCAGAGTCCATAGTCTCTCATGGTTCGTCTCCTCCTCCAATTCCCCCCCTTCATTCTTCCCCTTCTGCTATCTTTTTTTTTTTTTTAACATATAATGTATTATTTGTTTCAGAGGTACAGGTCTGCGATTCAACAGTCCCACACAATTCACAGCACTCACCACAGCACGCACCCTCCCCAAAGTCCATGACCCAGCCACCCCATCCCTCCCATCCCCCACCACTCCGGCATCCCTCAGTTTGTTAATCTCAGGAAACAAACTAGCAACTTAATCTTTCCAGTTGTTCAAGAGAAACACTTTGGAAACAGATGCTTCTTTTTCTCTCGTATCTCACATCCAATATCACAATTCTATTGGCTATACCTTCAAAATATATGTAGAATCCAGTCACTATTTAATACCTTCTCTGCCAGGATCCTGCCCAAGCCACCATAATCTCTTCTGTAGGTTATTTCAATAGCTAATTCACTGGTCTTCCTTCTGCCTTTGACCCTCATCTATTCTTTACCTATCAGGTAACTTTCTTATTCAAAATGACTCTCCATTTCCCATGGCTCTCCTGAGTAAAAACCAAAGTCCTGACGATGGCAGCTGAGGCTCTATGCGACCCGATCATCCTCTCGGTTACCTGTCTGACCTCATCTCTTACTACCTCCTGCTACTTCCCTCTGTTGCAGCGCACTGGCCTTTTTGCTGTGCCTTAAACATTCCATCCTGTTCCTGCCTCAGGGCCTTTACATGTACTATTTCCTTGTCCTGAAATGCTCTTTCTTCTGATATCCTCATGAATGGCTCACCCTCACTCAAATGTCCTTTCAGATTGAGGCCTGTTTCGGTTGCCATATTTCAAATTACTTCTCCTTTCCAGGAGTCTTCGTCCTCTTTCCTGTTTATTTTCTTTTAATTACACTTATAACCGTCAAAGTACTATTTATTTTATTTTATTTTTGTTTATATCTTATTTGACCTATCAACTAGAATGCAAGTTTCACAAGAGCAGCAATTTTTGTTTTTATTTTTTTTCCTTGACTTTTACATTCCTAGGTCTTAGACATGGCCTACAATATAGTTGGTCCACAAGAAATATTTGTTGAATGAATGCATGATCCTTCCATATCTCTGTGAGACAGGCCAGGCAAGTATTATTGTTCCCTTTTAATGGGGGGAGAATAAAGAATTTAGGGGTTACAAAATTTGTCTACAGTAAACAAGAAGTCTGAAATGAGAGCCCAGTTCTTTGACCTCCAAGTGCTTGGGCATTTCGCTACTAGATTTCAGGAGAAGCCATCTGAGATCTTGCGGAACCTTGGCAGGCAAGGGTTGTCAGAACAGAACCAAGGGCAGAGGAGTGCACTAAAGTCACTGGTGGTCAGCTGGTTAAATTCATTGGATCCAAACTTCTTTTTACAAGAGAAGAATTCCAAGTAAGCTTCACGGCAGGGTGACAAGAAGGAACATTAATCTGCCAGAGCAGCTGTTTGCTCTTATAAAATACATCAGTCTTCATAATAATGGAAAATCCAAGAGGCAGCTTTGCTGATTGAATTGAAAGTCAATGGGAATCAAGGAATTGTCCATGTTGAATTATTAAGTAACTATTTCTAAATTAAACCTTTTGGATGAGCAGCAACCTGAACTGTAGCTTGCACAAATGTATGTTTTCTTCACTTCCCTATTAGGAGAAGTTACATTAGATGTACTCCAGCACATCAATCAAAGACCCCAAAACAGGTGTGTGAAATGACCATCCATCAAATGGGATCCTCGGCCACTCCACAGCAGAGTGCTTTGGAACTTGTTCAATGGATAATGCACAGGAAAAGGGAGAGGCTATGCGGAGCTATTAGCTGAACTCAAAAGAGCCTGGACATTATTCTGATGCTGGAACGAAATCAGAAGATATACTCAGCAGTTTGCTTATTCTGATGTAGACTGCCAGTTTGAGAAAGGGAAGAAATAATTCAGGCATATATAGAAAGAGCCTATTTTTAAAAATAAACCTTTTATTTTAGAATACTTTTAGATCAACAGAAAAATTTCGAAGATACTACAGAGGGTTGTCTTACACTCCTCCCTGATCTTCCCCAGTAGTAGCATCTTACATTAGCATGGTGCATTTGTTACAATTGCTGAACCAATATTGATACATTATTATTTACTGTAGTCCATATTTTATGCGGTTTTCTTAGTTTTAACATAATGTCCCTTTTTTCTTCCAGGATCCCATCCAGGATACCACATTACATTTAGTTAATCATGTCTCATTAGCTTCCTGTTGGCTGTGAGAGATTCTCAGATTTTCCTTGTTTTTGATGACCTGGACAGTTTTGGGGAGTACTAGTCATGTGTTTTATAGAATATCCCTCAATTGGGATTTTTCATGATTAGACTGGAGTAATGTGTTTTGGGGAAGAAGACCATAGAGGTAAAGTGCTATTCTCATCATATATCAAGGGTGAATACTTTCAATATGACTTAGTACTGTTGATGTTAACCTTGATCACCTAGCTGAGGGAATGTTTGTCAGATTTCTCTACAATGAGATGCCTCTTTCTGCCCCATTCCTTACAAGGAAGTTTTTAGTATAGCCTCCATTTAAAGAATGGGAAATTATATGCTACCTCCTTGAAGGTGGAGTATTTATATAAGTTATTGAATTCTGCATGGGAGATTTGTCTTTTTTCCCCCTGTTTCTTATTTAGTCAGTATGGACT
Source organism: Eumetopias jubatus (assembly GCF_037043125.1). NCBI lineage: Eukaryota > Metazoa > Chordata > Mammalia > Carnivora > Otariidae > Eumetopias > Eumetopias jubatus. The sequence continues at coordinate 165,363,566 of NW_028274809.1, read as the reverse complement.
CATAGTTACCAATTTTATAAATAAAATATTAAATAAAATTTATTAAATAAAACAAGGCATTTTGGCTCAAAAACATGTAACATATATATTTGTATACATGTATATATTTTATTTTTTATATACATATATATTATATACATGTATGTTATATACATACATATATAGTATATATAGTATATATAAGGAAACTTTCTGGCACTACAGGATCATCTTATATATTTCCTGTGTTATTTCTGTCTTCTTTTACTGGAAAATGATATTAGAAACTAAGATCTGAGTTCTAGGTATGCTCATTGCTACTAGGGTGTAGTTGATTCTAGATGTTCTCAGCTGAAAGAACAAGGAAATACATATACGTATTCTAACCTGTGGGGGGGTATGTGTGTGTTTATATATATAATACATGTGGCCTGTATCTATATTTAAGTTAAAACAGTGTGTTTATACTGATGTATCTAACTCTAATTTATTCTCACATGGATCATTCTAGTCTCTCTTTGCTTATCTGTAATCTTCCATTCCAACAATGGGAATTTGGCACTCACTGTCCATCATTTGCCTATCTATTCAACTTCTGTATACATGCATAGTGAGTCTAGCACTGTTAACCTATGCCTTTGTGGGAAACCACTTTATCAACCATGGTACAGTGCTTATGTATAGTGTTTTTGTATTGAGTCTAATAGACTATTCACTTTGAAAGTTACTTGGTTTAGCAGTTTCTCCCCCAACCGCCTTCAGTGTATTTCATACATTGGTTTATACACTTAGATTTCTTTGTCACATTTGCATCTCATCCTGACATCTTCCAACCTCCTAAATGATTTTTTTAAGTTGTATAATTACAGTCCATTCTTAGTGCTGCAAAGTGCTAAAAATGCATGGTGTCATGCACTTGTCATCAGAGTATCATACAGAATAGTTGTACCTCCCTGATAGCTGGGTAACTTCACCAATTCAGTCCTCACCCTCACCTGCCCCCAAATCCCTGGTAACCATTAATCTTTTTACAATATCTCTATAGTTTCACCTTTTCCAGGATGTCATATAATTGGAATCATACAATATGAAGCCTGAAAGACTGCTTATTTCACTTCATAGTATTTAGTTAACATTCACTGATGTCTTTATGTGGCTTGATAGCTCATTACTTTCCTTAGTGCTGAAGAGTATTCCTTTGTGTGGATGTATAATTTGTTTACCTGCTTATCTATTGAAAGACATCTTGGTTGCTTCCAGTTTTGGGTGATTATGACAATAGCTGATATAAACATTTGTGGGCAGGTTTTTATGTGGGCACAATTTTTTAAATCAGTTCAGTAAATACCTAGGGGTATTTATACGCTACATCATATGTTAAGACTATACCTAGCCTTATAAGAAACTATCAGACTGTCTTCCAAAGTGGCTGTATTCCCACCAGCAATGAATGAGAATTCCTGTTGCACATATTTTTAAATGGAAGTTTTCTTCTTTAAAATTTCAAAATGGCTGAAAATAGTTCTGACATTTTTACAAAATGGATGACTGGGATATGGCGATATCCTTGCTGACAATGAGCCTATTCTTTGCATAATTATTTAAAATGAAGCTAGCTTGTGTTCCAGGTAATATTATTTAAAAATTTTTATGTACAGAGCATGACTTTTCAATGACTTCTGCCAAATATTTTTAAGAACTCTGCCTCATGTCTGACTGTCCTTTATCCCCTGATTAAAGAACTCTGGACAGTTGCAAGGACCACCTCATAGACTTCAAACGCTTCTGGCTTTAATATTCTGTGCTAGACTCACAGAACTCTTTTACAGATGCTAAGCATTCAATCCTGGAGGCTCCACTCCATCATCAGGTAATTAGTATTTTCATTAACTTGCTTATTGTCAAGGAAAATGAGCCTTGATCATCTAATTTTTCCTCAATGAGTTGAATATTGTAATATATCTATAATTAATGTGCTTTATGCCACAAACGTGTAATGGAGTGGAAATCTGAGCCTGCTCCCAGCAGTCACTGTCAGTAAATGTTTGATGAATAAACAGAGACTTTCTAATGGGAAATGGTGGCGACTTTTATAAGCAGACACAATAAAGACTTTATTAACATACTTAAGAAGCATTCTGGGAAATAGAATTGAATGCATTATTACTGTAGTCTCCTTTTGTAAAAAGTAAATTTTACTGTCCCCATAACAAATGTTTACTTGTTTGATGCAAGTTGTAGTATCAGTATTTTATAGTGTGTTCTACAATTTAATACAATGAAGCTTAAATTAGCTACATATTCCTTATGGAGTCGAGATCGTTAAAAAAAAGTATCAACCCCGATTCTGTTTGTTAATCATTGGCAAACCTGGTTTACACAGAAAGGAGACAGTGCATCTATTTCAGGCTTTTTAAGAGCCCAAAGACAAATTTCAGGGTATTTACGCTAGATAATAAATAGAAGAAGCAAGTATGGGCATGTGTTTATTTCCACATATAAAGTGCAGTTTTAAAGGACAGATCCCAAAAAGGGCAGGTGGAGTAAATTTTAGAATCTCTATGTCCACATGCTCAAATGAAGAATCCAGAGACATGACAATTTCAATTGTATCAACTTACTTTTCTTTGCCCACGGAAGCAGGTCGTGGTTTGACTTAAGAAGCGCTCTTTCTTCATTATTTGTTAAAGAGACTCAAGATGGCAGAATGGAGCTTGCCCATTGTTCTGCATTCGAAAGATGTGGCGTCTGCAATGGGAAGATTTTAAATGATTTTCCCATGGCTTTATACCTAGAAAGTGGCAGTCAGAGAACTAGACCCCAAGTAAACTCATTTTTTTTTCTTTGCACACTCTCCACTAGGCATGGATTTTGTAAGTGGTAAACTCTTCCATCCTTGTCACTTGAATAACTGTCACTACAGTGTCCCCAGTACCGGGGGGATGGCGGCTTGCATCTTATATGGACAAATTGTTTCCAAGTCTGCCCTAGATTGGCCCCGAGCCTGCTTATAAGCATTCTGCTAAGATGAAGAGACGAGAAAATCATTTTGGGCAAAGAGCAGCGCAGGGTCACATTTTAACCGTGGCAGGAAGGGAGTTAGTCTGTCCTTTACACGGTACACAAAATGGGTTTCCCAAAATGAAAATCAGGTCATGTCATCTGGGTGCTCAAGCCCTGTGGCTTCCCATTGTTCTTGGTTTGAAGACTAAACTTTTTATGGGGCCTATAAGCCCTGCTGAAATCTCCAGCACCACCTTACAGGATTCCCCTCCCTGGCCTCCCTGTGCACACCCACAGCCTCATTCAGCCCTGCAAATGTGTCATATTCTCTCTCACCGCAGGGCTTTCTTCTGTGCTGTTCTTCAACCATCTCCCAATCATCCTTCAAAATTGGATTCAAATATCACTTTCTTGGGAGAGGCTTCTTCGGGACAGCTTCTCTTCTTCTATGTACTCCTAGAACTGTGAACTGTATTTTTCTTCTTAGGGTACCTGATGTCATCTGTGCGGTTATTTGAGTGAAGTCTGTCTCTTCCCACTAGCTGGAAAGTTCTTTGAGCTCAATTTGTGTGTATTTTTATTTACTATTATCTTTTTAGCACCAGACACAGTGCCTGGCACATAATAAACCCTCAGAAACATATCTTTTTTTTTTTTTAAGATTTATTTATTTATTTGACAGAGAGAGACACAGCAAGAGAGGGAACACAAGCAGGGGGAGTGGGAGAGGGAGAAGCAGCCTTCCTGCTGAGCAGGGACCCCGATGCGGGGCTCGATCTCAGGACCCTGAGATCATGACCTGAGCCAAAGGCAGATGCTTAATGACTGAGCCACCCAGGCGCCCCTGGAAACATATCTTTTAAATGAATAGAATTACTTACACAGAAAGGACTGAAATATTCCTCTCATAGGGTATTTAAATTACGAAGAGGCTTATGGTTTTCTGGCGACTGCTAGTGTATAGTGTGCACCAAGACATTATGATTATATGAGTACTCTAATATATGGGGTGAGAAACTCTTCGGAAGAGAATGTGTGATGTGAACACAGGATGATGAAAGGGAAAGAATCCGCTCCTTATTTTCAAAGGCCTGCAAACATCTGGGATTTTTTTCAGAGCAAAGTGTACCAGGCCAGTTATTGAACATATATTCACAGTGAGCTCTGGATTCGTACTTTCAAAGGCCTCCGAGATACCCACCTGTACATCAGTAAGCATTCTGCAAGCAACTCAGGTACCACATACTGAATGCATTGCCTTCCCTCTCAAACTTGGTGCTCTTCCCCTCTGTAACACAGCAGTTATTCTTTATTACTTTTACCCTCTCAGCTCCCAATTCCAGCCCATTTAAAAAAAATTCTCCTAAATATTTTCCCAATCCGTTCTCTCCTTTCCACTCTGTAGCCAATGGCCTGCCTTTGAATCATTTTACAAGGACCAGTCCCCAAATTTCTGATCAGTTTCTCTGTTGCCAAAGATTGTCCCCATCAATCTATCCTCTGTACCACCTGAGTTTGCATTTCAGAAATTAAACCTGAGCATGCCACTCCTTATTTAAAATTTAAAATCCCTTTTTTTTCTTTTTTCTTTCTTCCTTCCTCCCTTCCTTCTTCCCTTCTTTCCTTTCTTTCTTTTTCTTTCTTTCTTTCTTTCTTTCTTTCTTTCTTTCTTTCTTTCTTTCTTTCTTTCTTTCTTTCTTTCTTTCTTTCTTTCTTTCTTTCTTTCTCTTTCTTTCTTTCTTTCTTTCTTTCTTTCTTTCTTTCTTTCTTTCTTTCTTTCTTTCTTTTCTTTCTTTCCTTCCTTCCTTCCTTCCTTCCTTCCTTCCTTCCTTCCTCCCTTTCTTTCTTCCTTCCTTCCTTCCTTCCTTCCTTCCTTCCTTCCTTCCTTCCTTCCTTCCTTCCTTCCTTTCTTCCTTTCTTCCTTTCTTCTTCCTTTCTTCCTTTCTTTCTTTTCTTTCTTCTTTGACAGCTATGGCCTCCAGGATAAAGTTGGAACTCCTTAAGACTGCAAATAAGGCTGGGGTGCCCAGGTGGCTCAGTTGGTTAAGTGGCCGACTCTTGATTTCAGCTTGGGTCATGATCCCAGGGTCCTGAGATTGAGCCCCTCATCAGGCTCCCTCCTCAGTGGGGAGTCTGCTAGTCCCTCTCCCTCTGCCCCTCCCCCTTCTCTCTCTTAAATAAATAAATAAATCTTGAAAAAAAAAAAAAAAAGACTGCAAATAAAGCTTTTTATAGTGTCACCACAGCTTACTTTTCCAGTTTCATCGATAGTCATCCTGGGTACATGCCTTAAACCCCAGTCCTTTTGGACTGCTATTTTTGTCCTTAACATGGTCTTTTGCTTTCAGGAATCATGAAATATTCCTGCCTAAAATCCTCCAATAACTTCCCCAAACTGTCAGAGTCAAATGGACCTAGAGACACTTTATTTTGAAAGATAATATTCATCAGTGATAGATAGTTTAAGTTTGGGGTCTTATGAAGTAAAAGTGCTTTATAGTGTCTGATCACTTACACTTGATTGGAGTTTTCAGGGTATGGCATAAGTAGTATAATAAGGTGATAAGCTTAGACAGAAATTTCAAATATAGAATAGCATCCAGATTAATTCCCTTTACCCTTGATGCCCTTAAAATAGCAAAACAATACTTTCTGAAGGTCGGGTGTTATGTATATGAGATTTTGAGTCAGATGGTCTGAGTTAGAAATCTTCCTTCCTCTGTCCCTGGCTTCTGATTCTGGGCAAATTGCTGTTTTCTTAACCTTAGTTTTCTCATATGGGCATGTGGATAACAGTAATTGACACGGGTGTGTTTTCAGGGTCAGATTGAGGTATAAAGCACTGTATAAATGAATTCAATCATATTAGGTCCTTGAAATATCTCCATCTCCTTTCATTTTTCTCATGTGTTTTAAGCTCCAGACAATAATTTATCTTATTTTTTGGAAGCTGCTGTCTAATTTTTGATGGGTGCGGTAGGAATCAAATGGGTGAAATCAAGAGAATTTCTGAGTTATGTTGAAGAAAAGTTTGTGAACACTACTGTCAAGAAATTGGAAACTAGAACTTCTTTATGTTGGATGTGTTTAATTTAATCTTCGTCTAAGTTTTTTTTTTTTGTCTTATTTATTCTTCATCACCTTTTTGGTCAACATAAGCTTGGTATTCCTTATATCCTTTACTATATGTTCAGTGTGTCTTACACATCTTTGCATTTTCCATGAAACTTAATGCAGTTAACCTTTGGAACACACAGATATTGTTTGAACTGAATGGAAACATAATAATGGAGTGGAGAGGGACCATTTCAGTTAGTAGCTGTGTGGCTTCTGATATGCCGGTCACCTTTCCTGAGTCCTTATGTCCTTAAATGCAAAATGAGAGAAGCGACAGTCTTGAAGGGAGCATTAGCAGTGATTTGTGTAAGTGCCTAGCATATGCCTAACACATAATCACTTCTTAATAAATAGTAATAACAATAATCATGATAATGTGTTGCTCCTCTCCCTCTTTTTTTTCTTCTTCTCCTCTTTCAAGACAATCATGAGTTAGTAGAAACCACAACTAATCTGACAACTTCAAAATTTTCAATAAAAAAAACAAACACTAAGCATTTTAAGTACCTTTAAAAGAAACTAGAGCTATTGACCAAAATAGAGAGAAGATGATACAAATGTCTGTACATTTTATGCCTTCTATACAGTTGTGTCTGGAAAATCAAATTGTTGAGCAAGAGTCAGCACCATAATGGAATTTCAAGGAACAAGATAAAAGTAAAAAAAAAAAAAAAGAAAAGAAAAAAGATAAGAGGTATTTTTGTATATTTGCTTGCTGGATAGAGATGCAGTTTTTGCCTTTCAGAATGAGAACTAGATTAGAAATTGTAGTGAGTTTGTTTACTAACTCAATTACAAACTTATTAATATTACCCTACTGAAAATACTCAGCTCTTTGTAAATATCCTATTAAACATACAGAAAACTTTTACTTTCACATAAAGAGATCACCAATTGTCTTCTTCTCCTGGGATTCAATGAACAATGTATTTCTGAAGTGACAAGAAAAGCTTCGGAATGGACTAGGCAAAAGTCCCAAAGAGTATAGTTTAATGGCCTGTGGTTGTATATAAAGCAGATCAGGTTATTTATAGAAAGAGAAAAGTCATAGTAATCCTCAAATGACCAGAAGACTAGATGTGACTTATTTCCTTTCTAAATTGTTTCTAAATGGTTGTCCCAGATTTTACTGATTGCATTTTTCTATTTTAATTTTCCTTTTTAAAAAGAATTTATATATTTATATATAAATAGAGAGAGAGGGAGAGAGGCAGAAGGAAAAGCAGGCTCCCCACAGAGCAGGGAGCCCAATGCGGGACTCAATCCCAGGACTCTGGGACCATGACCTGAGCCTAAGGCAGACGCTTAACTGGCTGAGCCACCCAGGTGCCCTTAATTTTCTATTTTTAAAGCCCAATGACACTAACACAGAATCCTTCAAGAGAATGGTGCTGAAGAGAATCACAGTTTAAAGTGTAAAACTCAGAGTAACTTTACAGAATATCTGAAAAGAAAGTATAGGACATGTCATTCTTTCTTTTGCTGGATGAAGACAGAAGGGAAAGCAAAGGGGGCGGAATAACCCACGGGAAGGCATCCGAGTCCCGAGGCTCACTGGCACTTCGCTAATGGACAACAGTGCCCATAAAAGTAATTAATCATGTGGAGAAGGCACTGCCAAGGTTAGAAGTGAGGTCTCTAGTTTTTAATGGAAATGTTCCACGTGTGAACTAAAAGAACAACTTCTCTAGCTCAAGCATTAGGGCATCTGTCATACTTGGCTCAGAATAGTTCAGGAGTTCAGTGAAATATCAGATAGAGTTCAGCACTTTTATTTCTTGGGGTATTAAAACTATACATAAAAAGGAAAAAAAAGGGGTTGTGATGAACTGCTCAGCATGGTGGGTGGGACATCAAGAGGTTGGACTTAGAATTTCGGAACTCTCAGGGAAGACAATTTTCCCTGTGATAGCTATTTCATTTTGTAGGATTCTTGCGGTTGTTGTCTTATGGGTGCTTCTGAGGACAGTGAAGTGAACGGCAGGCAAGTGCATAAGGAAAATCAGGTGCTGAACTAGAAGGAAGAAGGCTTGAATGTATTTCAGTGCTTGATTTATTTAATAAACCAGGTGAATGTGCTCATTTACTTTTGGCTCCTGGAGAAGGTGTAGACAGGTAAACATGGAGTCTTCTGGGGTGCAACTGATGGGGAAATGGGGTAGTTCTTTTCTCTGTGGCTATTTATGGAGGCCCCACCTGGGGATGGGAGGTGGGGCTTTCCAGTGGGCTGGGGGTCCCCCTGAGGGGTGTAAGATGGAAGGGATTCCTGGAAAAAGCATTACCTGTGCTCCCAGGGCCAAAGGCACCAGCTAGAAGCCTGGACTTCCTTGGTCCATCGAAGTTGACAAACACACTGTCCCCATCCAATCATGAGCTTATTTCGTTCAGCCTGTGGAAGCACTAATTGCTGCATGTAGTTCATATACTTGCCCTGGGAGAATTTTGCTCAATAAGCAGGATTCTCTGCAGAAGTGGCCAATGTTGGGATGAAGGTACTGGATCCATGAAGGGCTGATGGCGGTTTAGGACCTCTGTTTGAGAGGGTGGGAGAGGAGTGTGTGTAACAATTAGCACAGAGGTTGTAACATGAGGTGATTAAAATGCTATTGGAATTTTTGAATAGACCAATTGGATATCACACTCCTGACTCATTTTTAATCTCATGAACACCCCATGATCGGACCACAGTATTAAGGGTTTTGGGTCTTTCCTGGACAGGATAGGGTAACTCTGCCCTCTGCCTGCCCCCCTCCCCTTCCTCCCACTCCAAAGGAAGAAGGATGGCTAGAGTGTATCTGGGGCCACACTGAAATGGTAACTAGGTTCCCACTAAGTCTGTTTGACAGAGTGGTCGAAACTGTGAGGGCTGAAGCGTTCTTCTTTTCCTTGTGGGTGTCTATCTGCTTTAGATTCTGTTTTTTTGTGGTTTGAGATTATTGATGATTATCATGGGAGGGGTGAGTGTTTCTTCTCTGAATTGAATGCACACAGAGAACACCACATGATTTGCAAATACTTTTCTTTGATTTGTTGAAATACCAAGTCCCAAAGCGTAGCTATGGGGAAGGTGGGAGGAGGGTGATCAATCTTTTTTATCCAATAAGTACTTGTGTTACTAGGTGCTGTGGCTCACTATATGACTTGATCCTTTGCTTGGTGGAGAGATTACATATTAATGTCTTGAGAGAGCTGGAGAGATGGGGCTGAGCAATCTGGAAAGAAACACGAGAGGATTTGCCTGGACTTAAAAAGGCTGGCTCTTTGAAATACTCAGTTTTCCAAAGCATCAATTAGCTCAGATAAAAATGCAAATCAAAGAAAAACTTTCTCAATCTTTTAATATATAAATTCATAACTCAGTTTCCCGGCCCATCCTTTAGGCACCCCCCCTTCCATGTCCTCCATAAGCATGATGATAAGTTTACAGTTTGAAGTTTACCTATTATTTTTAGAGGATGGCTTTTGGAAAGAAAAAAAACAAGGAAGCCGTGATTTTAAATATACATGTACTTGAGGGCTTTTGAGGAGAAGCTTAAGACGCACAGGGTACACAATGATTGGAATTTTATATAAATTTTATTAGCTCAAACACTAAAGTCTGACAGATACGGTCTCTGCCACTTGATTATTTTGTGACCTTGAACAAGTTTATCCATCTGAATCTTCTTATCCTCACCTGTAAAACAGGGTGTTAATGGAACCTATTTCTTAAGTTGTGTTGTTATGAGGAATAAATCAGATAATAAATTAAAAAATGCCTGGCATATTGTCAGGCATCTGAGAACATTTTACAAAATGTTAGCTGTGTTTATAATTGCTATTGTCATCATTACTTTTGTCCCCCAGCTCTGTTTTATTCTCTTCTCTACTCTAGAGTTTTCTGCACTCCGTTCATCAAGGAGTATGTTGGATTGAATTGAACACAGAAATACCCTCTTGTCCGGTTTTCATCTGCAACATCCGCTGTGACCCGTACTGTCCACTTCACAAATTTCTGCTCCGCCACTTGCCATCCTCCCAATACACGGACAGCCCCCGGAACATTTGTCACCTGTGCACACCGACATTGCATTTTGAACAACTTGCTGGCTTTCTCTCGTTTCCTCCAGTTTTTTCATTTTTTCGGTTTTTGTTTCTCCAATGCATCTTCCGATTGAGTTTGTTTTCCATCATAGTTATATGGGATCTATAATGAATATTTAATTGCTTTACCCTTCTTTCATCTGAATTCTATTAATTAAGCTGGTATATGTTTCCCTTTTCCCTGGTGTTTCTGAAGCAACCTTTTAACTTGTAGCTACTTTCCATTTAAAAAAAAACCCAATATTCAGTTGCCCCTTCTTTCTCTTCCCTCTCTCCTGTCTGCTTTTCCCTGGACCCCAATGTGAAGCAGCAAAAGCCCTCTGCGTCGTGGCTGCAACCTGCCGGGCTGTGTCAGGGCCCTCCCATCGTGAGAGAGGGACTTGCCAAAGACTTGTTCAAACACAGCACTATTGCTTGTAATCCCTTCCCATGCTGAAAGCGTACAGAGTACATTCTTTGCCTTCCTTGGGCGCATAATTACTTCCTCTCGTGTGGCAGAGCTTCCTGTAGGACAATCAGAGAGCCGCAGTGTTCGGCAGCCAGCTGATGAAGAGTGTCTGCCAGCATCCTCCTTCTATGAGGCTATTATGCTGGAGAAAAGGGTCAGCAGCCCAAGCATCAGCTCTCAGATACCAGGTTCAAATTCTGACTTGGCCATTTGTCCTCATGTAGTGTTGGAGTAATGCTCGCATGGCTGTGCGTTTGGAGAGGGGAGGTGTTGCTAAGCAAGAGCACGGCTGCTGTTCTGTTTCAAATTATCCTAGGGCTAGGGAGCCATTTATATTATCTTTGCACCATAGACCTAATAGCTGGGTTTTTTTCCTGTGAAATATTATTCCATGCATCTCAGAACTTCACATTTTGGGAGAAATCCTTTAACTTTCCACCTGCATTTTTCTTCTGTTGCAAATGGGGATAATGTCATTTTTGCCAATTCCTAAGTGGAGCTGGGGGATTCCCTTAGATATTTCTAATATTAACAGGATATGGAATCAGGAAAATGTCTGCACCACCATCGTTAACTGCTGATTTATGTTGTTTTTGTGGCATACCTCTTTACTTTCACGTTGTAATAAATAACTTGTAGAAGGCCACATAAGATATAGCTGGGATTTGAACTTAGCCTGTGTATGGTCTCTCCATCACCTCATGCGGCTCCTGACATGCTACTATGGAGAGAAAGCCCCAGCTTCTTGGGAAACTTCCGCCAAGACTGACTGTAGCTCAGTGTTGGTCTTAGCAGGAGGCTAGAATCAAGGAGAAGGCGGCAGCTCACTGGAGCATGGAAAATATCCTGAGTCAGGGATTCTTCTCCCACTCTGAGCCCTGCCCTTTCTAAAGACGGAAACTGTTTTTATTTGCATTTCAGCCTTTAAGTTAATTAATGGGAATTAATACATGGATAAGAACTTCAGAAATCTCCCAAAGGCTCATTATAAATTTAGTGTAAAAAGAGCAGTGGATATTTTTTTAAAGACGGGGTTCTCATTAAATTTTTAGGTTATTAATAAAAACATTTTTATCAGGGCAAGTTTAGCCTGAGTGCTGGGATGAAGATATCAGTGAATACACTTCTGCCAAATTCAATCGACTCCTACAAGAGAAGCCATTTGTGTGTGCATGGGTGTGCGTGTGTGTGCTTGTGAGTGTGTGTGCGTGTGCATGTAGGGGTGCAGGGGAGAGGAGGTTGGTAGTGAGAAGGACTAAAGACTGCCAGAAAAGCACATATCCATAATTTCCTTTCATCACGAAAAGGGTCCCCATTTAATTGTTTGTATTATCTAATCATCTAAAACTTACTCTGCTATCACAGGATGCAGGAAAAAAAGCATTTAGTGTATATAAAAACAGAAGTGAGTGTCTGTTTATTTGGGAATTTATATCTGTTTATTCATTTATGACCACCAGCCAGGTAGCCTGATCAATGATAATAGGAAAGCTTTATGAGGAACGTTGCCTGCGCCAACTGCACTGTTTCCATAGAGAATAAATGCACAGAAGTAAATCTTAGAACAAACGGAAAAGTGGTTTAACTTATGCTCTAACTATCTTTGAATATAGGCTTCTACTGGCTGGGCCTCTGTGGGCTTTCCCCTGGCTTAGCATCACTGTGTTTAGGGTCAGAAACACCAACCTCCCACTGCACACATGGCCCTTCTGTGAACCGCAAAAGGCCATGCTGGATCTGCTTGCGAACTCCGGTAATACGGGTTCACCCCTCTGCTAGGGAGCTCATGCTGTTACAGACCGCAGAGAAGTGGCAGATCTTTGTCAGAGGGCCCTCACCGTGGGGAGGCCTCTCCCTTCTGCAGCTTCTACTTGAGCTTGCCACAGCTAGCACCCCCAGCAGGCCAGAATGCCTCTCATAGTTGTTACATAGCACTTTCAAACTATGTGATGAGCTTCTTGGTTCCTTCAACGAAATTATCTTCCTGGATTAAATGGCCCTGGGTCCCTTCACCATTTTCTCACATGTTCTAACTTTTAGAATTCTTGACATCCAAATTGTGTCCTCTCTGAAAATCCTACAGCCCGACAACATTTTTCCCAAAATACGATACCCAGAAGTGGCCTCCCTAGGCCATTCGAGGTCCACAGGAGCACAGGGTCGTGTGAGCCCGTCACCCACCTGTGTTGGAGCCTGGGCCCCAGCTGCTGCCACTGAAAGTAAGGCTGTGGGTGTCTTACGGGCAGGAACTGGCCTTGTCGCAGTAGGCAGAATAGCAAATGAATAGAGTTGTACGTGTGTTCTTAACAATGGCCACACTTCAAAAACCATGGGTAAGTAAGTAAGCGTCTCCCCTTCCTGTTTGCAGCTAGATGGCTCCCTGGACTCTAGCAGATGTTCTGTCTGCCCTTTTCAGTTCAAACAGCATCTTTCCAGCCCCAACCCAGACGCCACTCCAGCTGCCTGAGATTGTCCCAAGTTCTCTTTGTCTTCCATAACTCCAGCGCCGCCACCTGGTCCTGTGCCACATGCAGCCCCGAAGAGCGTGTTGTCTACTCTTCCTGTAGGTCACCATCAAAGGTATCGACTAAGATAGAGCCTTACATCACACCTATCAGTCCACTGGTCTCCTCTTCCCCCCAGTTCTGACTCTGGTTAATTATACCACACGGCCATCGCATCTACGTGGAAACCGCAAGCACTTTGCTACTTGTCCTTCTAAAATAAAAACACTCAACAGGTAGTCATTCCTTACATTTTAATATTTAGTCATTAAGAATCAATCGGGCCTCTTTTGGGGTGCTTGGGTGGTGCAGTCGGTTAAGTGTCCAGCTCTTGATTTCGGCTCAGGGTTGTGAGATCGAGCCCTGCATCAGGCTCCAAGCTCACTGTGGACTCTGCTTGAGTTTCTCTCTCCCTTTCCCTCTGCCCCTCACTCCTGCTTTCTCTCTCTCAAATAAATAAATAGATCTTAAAAAAAAAAGAATCAATTGGGCCTCTTTCAAATGTCACACATGATATTGGGTGCTGGGAACACAATGATAATCAAAGCGGCCAAGGCCCTTGTTTTCATGGAGTTTACATGGTGAGGAACGAAAATAAACAAATAAAATAATTGCAATTATTAATTTAATTTCATTAAGTTAATTGTGACTGGTGTTATGAAGGAAATAAGCGGATTGATGAGATAGTTCTGGGTGGAACCTACTTTATATAGAGCAGGCAGGGCCTTGAGGAGGGACTGCAGGGTGAGAAGGAACAGTAGTGAAGAGAATTTGGGAAGAGCATCCCAAGCAGAAGGGACAGCCATAGCCCAGCATTAGAATGGGATTTGTGTGTTCCAGGGAACTGACAAAAGGCCAATGTGACTGGAGCAGAGTGAGCCTTATATGGGTTTCACTTGGAAAGCAACAGGAGGTCACTAAGGAGTTCACCTAGTGAGCTCAGTATGGTCCACTTTGCCTTTTTTGAAGGACCCTTTGCTGTATGATGATCGCACTGGGGAGGGAAGAAAGTCAGAGGGGGAATACCAGTGATAGAGCTCGATGACAGTCTAAGGGAAGCAAGAAACGGCTTGGATGGGTCGGTGGCAGTGGAGACGGGAGGCTAGATTCAAGATATATTTTGGATGTATCCTGCTTACAGATTAAATGTGAGGGGTGAAGGAAACAGAAGGGTAAGGGTGATTTCAGCAATCAGAGTGAGGGCCTTTCATGGAGATGAGAAGCCTGGGAGAAGAATCATTTTGAGAGGGAAGGTGGATGTCAAGAGTGTTCATTTGGGATATATTAAATTTGAAATGAATCTGTGACAAGAACGTAGAAAACTAAGGAAATAGATCAGATAGTTTTAATTGCCAGAAACAATTAAAACTGTGCAGGGAAGTAAAGGTAATTACCATTTATCTCATGGCTTAGCCTTGAATGGTACAGACTCAAAATAACGTCCATGTTGGATGTTAATAAAATCAAACATTACAAAAGCCTATAGCAAAAACTTTGAGCAAATAATGAAGTGAATGCAATGAATATGAACTTTTAAATAAAATTCAGTTCAAATATTGGAAAAATAAACCACATATAAATTATTTTTTAAAAGAATCATTCTTTGTTAAAATAGGAAAGAAAAACCTCAGATTTATAGATTAAATAAATATGAATGGCGTTTTTTAAAAAAAGAACTATAGTGAGAGGGTGGGGCATGAGAAGTGGGCATCCGTTTATGGTGGAGACTAGGAAGAAAAGAGTGTGAGATGCGAATCTTCCATGTGGGTAGTCAATAGGTAATGTCCAGAGCTGGAAAAGTCAAGCAGAAGCAACATAGCATGTTATTTAGAATATGGAGGTAAATACCAACAGAATCAGCTACAAATGTTAAAAGTGGTTACCTCTGAAGAAGGAGAAGTTGGAGGTGGTGGAGGAAGAGGCTAACAACAGCTGATTATTAACAAAACTTATAGACCTGGGTGAATCTTTAAAGTATGTGCATATAGAAATTGAATAAAAATGAAAGGTCTTAAATTTTAAGAGAGCCAGCCAGCTCTACAAGGATGTCAGGACAGACAGCCCTATAAGCATGCCTAAATCCCAGGGTGAACCCAGAACTTGTGCAAAGCTAAAAAGAAGGATCCTGTCACTAGAAATGCTCCCACAGATGTCATAGCTCATTTCCTTCTGATAACGGTCCTCTAAAATAGATATTTGTGTCATTTTACAGATGAGAAAACCGAGGCTCAGTGAGATTAACTTGTTGGAGATCACCATTCATTCATTCACTTAACTCAATAAATATTTATGGATCATCTCTTCTGCCACAGATTTTTTAGGCCCTAGAGTCTGTGTTCTTTTCTTTATACCATTTTGTCTCCCATGAAAACAGGTCCTCCAAACTGGAGAAATCCCATGGACAGACTCTTTAAGAGGTATGATTTTAGAGGGAATGAGAGGTTTAAACAAATAATAATTTGGCCTATGCACATGAGACAACTTAAGTGAGAAGGAAATGAGCTTGAAGGTTCAAGCATATAAAGTAGCTACAAAATTCACTCCCCCATGAGCTCAGATTTTTTAGTATACCAAATAAGCCAGAAAGAGCTCATGACCATGAAAAAGTATAGAAGATAGGCACAAACCTTCACGATTTGAATCAGAATGCTTGTGGATCAATACAAGATAAAGTTTTATTAATGTTCAAGATCACCAGAAACGGCTAGGAAAATTGTGGATGTGTCTGCTGTTCAAAGATGGTATGATGTTAACCATTAATAGAAAGAGCCAACCTATTCCTTTTTTTTTTTTTTTAAGATTTATTTATTTATTTGGGGGAGAGAGAGAGAGAACGCATGAGAGCATGTGAGTGGGAGGAGGGTCGGAGGGAAGGGAAGAGAAGCACACTGCCGGGCAAGTGCAGAGCCCAGTAGGAGGGGCCCCATGCTACCAAGGAGATCTTCATCACAGAGCCCTTGGTAGCTTCATGGCATAGTTGTTCCTTTGGTTATCTGCAGCTACAAGATGACCAAAATGATAGGTGGACCGCGGTAACCAGGAGGAGGGCTTCCTAGAATGAAGTTGAAAGCCCCTTTTGGGAATTCCCAGGTCTGTTTCAAAGGAATCTGGGGAGAGTTGGGGTTTTTAAGAAACTGATGGGAGTGGAGCCATGAAGGTTCTATTTTTTTTCACTACTGTTACAAGTCTTCAGTCAAACCCATTCTTCATTTTCAGAGATATCCTTGATTGTGAACCTATAATACTAATAGTCAATCTGTATTAATTGTCTAGGTAATGGTCACATTTTATCAGAGCATTCCTATGGGGTGTTTTGATCCAAAGGAGTGAATTCTTAATGGTGGGAATTTTGGCTTTAAAGGTCTAAGAGTATGACTTAGCAGAGGACCTTTTCCCTGTGCCCCACCTATTTCTCAGAACTGGTGTCCTGTCTCTGCTTGCCATGTATTTTAGTAATGTGTCCTTGGATCCCCCATCTCTTTCTCTTTATTGAGGTCTTTGAATTATTTGCTGACTTCCACAGTGCTATATGTCAACTGAAGTAGGAGTGTATAGATGCACTTGAAAGGTCTAGAGACTCATTTCCTTCATACTATTTAAAGAGGTACAAAGAACACACTAACTAGATTGACTTCATGTTTCAGATGTTTAACAAATGTTATGAGCCACAGTGTGTATCTCAAATGTATATTTATATAGTTGAGCACCGTAGAATGTGTCTTCAGGGTACTATTGTGACCAAGCTGTCAAGCCTAACTGGGTTATCTTGGGGGAAAGAAAACCAACTCTTGTTGCACATGCCATTTACAAACCTTGTAAGAAAGTCACTAATCGAATCGATTGTGCACTTTTAAAGACATGAAGTACTGTGATATTTGTTCAAACATCCAAAGCTTAGATTTCTCCTTATTTAGCATTTTGGGAAAGCTATCTATTTTAAAAATTAAAATTCAGTCAATTAACAAATTGCCTCAAAATGTTTACAACTGTAACTATTTTCTTACTTTAAAAAGATCAAATGAAATTGATTATATAATGTTGAGAGTAAATATCAGGCTTTTAGGTAAAGTTAATGTATGCATTTCCACATTCATCGGCTTCTATTAGAAAATAAGCAGCAGTATCCCAAATATCCCACATTCCTCTGATTAAATCTAAATTCATTTTATCAGAAACAAAAAACACTGGAATTCCTAAAATAAAATTTTATTGATTACACATCTAACTTGAAAGGAGAATTAATGGAGTAGAGGATCAGCTTCAGCAGTAGCAGAGACTGGAATAGGGGAGATGATAGTCGAGGGTATCAAGAAGGCTTCCGGGAGGAAGGGAAATTTGAACTAGGCCTTGGAGAATAAAAAGAATGGACTCAAACATGAGGACGTTCAGGAAGGGGAAAAAATTTAGGCATGTCTGGGAAATAATGACGAATGCAATTGAGAATAAAGTATGTAAGTGAAGGATCTTTCATAGCAATCCAGGAAAGACACTGTGGTAGAGGCAATTTATTCATTTGCTTATTGATTCATCTGTCCAGCATCTGTTTATTGAGCACCTCCTACATGCCAGATACTACTGTAGACAATAAATAAAAGAGGGATGTATGAAATAAATTATGAGAGGCCTCTGAACAGAGTACAGTGGCATGCTACTACAGGGTAGGCAGGAAAGGGTGAAGTTCTCGAGCATTCAGAAGAAATTCACCATTAATATGTGTGATAGAAAAGTGCCTTCCACTGTAGCCTGAGGAGTTAAAGTAAGCTTAAGTGGATAAACATTCCGATAGCATTGGCTTCCATTCATTAATTCAACAAGTTTTGATGGAGCCCCCTACTCTGGGCCTAGTGCTATGCTAACAGGGGAAGGACTTCTGAACTGCCAGAATGGATAGTAAGAAAGGCAGAGAGCTTACTCCCGGGACGGGTTGCAGAAGAGCAGGAGCCTGTCTGAAAAGGTTGGAGCTCAGGGCATGAAGGGCCTGTGACCTCTTTTGATGGGGCAGGAAGCTCTCTGGGCTCTTGGAGCTCTCAGGTCATCATTATGGACATTGGCTATCTTTGAACTACAGATTTGCAGAAGTGCCAACTATTAATAGACCGTAGAAAGCAGAGTTTACTGTAATAGGCTGACAAATATAGATTTGAGATATCATTATACTCTTTTTCTCTTCTGCCCGCAAAAGCTTTGTTGGCCCTTGAGCTTCTTCCTTTCTCTCGCTCAACGGAACCCAAATGGCTGGGTATAGAGCATACTCTGGCTCAGTCTGCAAACAAAGCTAGGACACAAAATAAGAAATCAACTCTGGTATTATAAGCCCAGTTTCTTATTTTCATTTATTTATTGTCTGACTTTTTAAAGGACCCAACAGACTTCTTCTCCATTCTTTGCCCCTGTCTCCCCTCTGAGCAGCCCAGAGCATTTGGACTTACATTTATTTTCATGCATGATTTATAAGCTTTCTCTTTGGGAATTTTGAAGCTAGGTCACTAAGAGAGAATCCTGAAGTCATGTCAGGGAAAAGATATACTTTTATTTAATGGAGGAATAAACTAGTTATGGAGTTTCCTTAGAACTTTTTTAAAAAGATTGCTGTAAGCAATAGTTCGAATGTCTTCCAAATCCTGCATATGACTTTTTCAGTCTTAAATAATTATAGAGCTGGCACGTTTTTGTGATTATCCCAGTGATAGACTCGCCCAGAAATAGAGGGAAAGACTCTTATAACATTGTCCACTCGGTGGTTCCTTACATGCATGAAGACTAAAATAAAATACTCAAGGGGCGCCTGGGTGGCTCAGTCGTTAAGCATCTGCCTTCGGCTCAGGTCATGGTCCCAGGGTCCTGGGATCAAGCCTGCATCAGGCTCCCTGCTCGGCCGGGAGCCTGCCTCTCCCTCTCCCGTTCCCCCTGCTTGCATTCCCTCTCTCGCTGTATCTCTCCCTGTCAAATAAATAAATAAAATCTTAAAAAAAAATAGTCAGACTTGAGGGAGTTTTAGCTATAACCAGAAAAAAATAGTCAAATGATCCTGTACCTCTGCTTGTGAAAAAGCTGAGATCAATTTCAGATATATTTTTCAAGGCAATATTATGGGATTTAAGCAAACACAAATGCAGGGACATAGCACTGTGGGTTTTTAAGTGAATGGTAAATGTCACTTCATGGTTTTCCCCGTAGAGTTGAATTGCTTATCTAGAGGAAGCCATGGTAGGATCATGGCTTGGGACTTTAAAACATTCTTCCCTTACAGATCTATTTTCTACCACCTCAACTCTGCCCTCTACTTCGTTACAAAATATTCTATTTTGTTTTCCTCATCGACTTCCTTGCCTGTAGGTATTTTATAACATTGTGGTAATATAATCTTTCCATGGTTTGTACTTTTTTCATTTTAACCCTGAATTTGAGGACGATTTTTCCAGCCTTTACTTAGGTAAATCTATTTTTTTATCCATTTATATAACACTGAAGGATTTACTTTGAAGATTTCTTTTTTAATAATGCACTGTGAAACGAGAAGATATCATTCATATTGCAAATGTGAGAATATTTCTATTAGAAAAGAGTGAGAAAATAAATGGCTCAGAAATCTGCCATTAATGATGATATGAGGAATATCATGTGTTTGTTACATTTGTTATTTGTTAGTGTAATGTAGACTTTTGAATTATTATATATATATCTGTGAAAATACTGGCTGAATATGAGAACTGGATAAAAATCCAAGAAGATAATATGACCTTTAAACCTTACTTATTGGCAGGCACTAATATGTCTGAAGAAATGCTGTCTGAATAAGAATTGTTCCTGTTTATCACATGCTGACAAGTGCCAGGCATTGAGCAGAATGCTGTGAATACCATGGTGAGCGAGATAAAATCTCTGGCTGAAAGGGCTTGAAATCTAGTGGGGAATACCAACACAGTACTGTGGGATGAATTCTATGATGGGAAAGTACCGGAAGGTACATGGGAGTTGCAGGGAACAGCAAATAACTCCTAAAGAAAGTAATGTTAAAGCTACTGTGGTAGGCATGACTCCAACTCCAAGAAGATTCCCCAGGGGATCATGGCTGTGTGCAATGCCCCTCCCTCGAGTGATGGCAAGACCTGTAACTTACTTCTATCCATAGAATAGGGCAAAGGTGATAGGATGCTATTCCCACGATTATACCACATTATATGCCAAAGGTGGAGGGAATTAGCACATGTAAATAAGGCTTCTTCCTAATCAACTGAGTTTAGGTTAACCCAAAGGGAGGCTATCTTGGGTGGGCTGACCCTATCAGCCAAACTCTTTAAAAAAGACCAGAAGCCAAGGAGATTTGCCTCCTGGCTTTGAAGCAGTAGCTGCCATGTTTCCAGAAGTTCTGTGAGTGGGCCATATGGTGAAGAACTGTGGGGGTCTCTGGAGCTGAGAGAAGTGCCTGGCTGATAGCCAGCCAGAAAGTAGGAACCTCAGTCCTACAACCACAAGAAATTACATTCTGCCTGCAACCACATAAGCCTGGAAGAAGACTCTGTGCTCCAGAAAGGAATGTGGCTGACATCCTGGGTGGAGGACCCTAAGTGCTTGGCTGCACTCCAACTCCAGACTCAGGGCAAGTGTGAGGTGATCCATGCATGTTTTAGACAGATACCTTTGTTACACAGCATTACAAAGCTAATACAGTGGAGATGTGACTGATGGTACTTCGATGGGGAAAGAAGGTTCCAGGATTTTAGTAGAATGGGTAAAATCACAGGCTTTGTGGGCAAGATTAACTTAGCTTCTTATTTAGCTAACTGACTCTGTGCAGGTTACTTAACCTCTCATTTTTCCTAATCTGTAAAATGGATATTATCTCTATCATCACCATCACCCTCCTCCTAATCATCATCACTATCATCACCACCACCCGTCACCAGCACCATCACTACCACCACCACCCATTACATCACCACCCATCATCATCACCACCACCATCACCACCACCCATCACCACCATCATCACCACCCCCCATCACCATCATCACCACCACCACCCATCACCACCACCACCACCCATCACCATCACCCATCACCATCACCACCACCATCACCACCACCCATCACTACCACCATCACCACCACCACCACCCATCACCATCACCACCATCATCATCATCTTTGTCATCTTCATCGCCATCATTCTTCCCTTATAGGGCTATTGTGGGGATTAAGTGAACTAAGCTGTTGAATGATTTTAAATAGGATCGGGGCCTGTACAGAGCCAGGATTCTAGTTTAGTCCATCTGACACTGGGTTCCAGAATGCTCCTCTCAACTGTAAATTATATTGTCCTTCTCTAGTATTATGCATTCACATTTAACAATCTGACAGATCTGAGTTTAAAATCCAGCTTCACCTTGAGTAATAAATTAAAACTTTAGGCTCAGTTTCCTCTTATATAAGATATGAAATAATAGGACTCACCTTATAGGGCTATAAGGATTAAATGAGATAATGTATATGAAGTGAGTAGCAAAGTACACACTTAAGCATCTCTTAAATTACTTAAATTGCTAAAGAAAAGTTTATATGTATTATTATGTATAGACTTCATTCATCATATATATGATACACATACATAAATTATATCTACACATGTATAAAAAGCTTCTCTGCATAATGAATAGATTAAGAAGGAAAATTATAAAGATTTTTGAAACTAAGATATATTTAGTCTGGAATGCTTTAGGTCAGTTGATATGTTAGATGTTGGGAGATTTTAAAATTTCTGTTGGAAGAATTTTAAAAATTCTTCACTGTAATTATTTCCTGTGTGTGTGTGGATGTTACCGAGCCAACTGATTTATACCTCTCAGGTCCATCTTCACTGATTATATAATTATTTGTTTTTTGATTTTCAAGGGCTGAATCACTGCTTTCTATTTCTATAGCTTCCCTCCCCCCCCCCCCCCAGAAGAGCTTGCCCCCGTGAATAGGTCCTGGTGATGTTTAGTTGGCTGAAAGCAAGTTTTTTCACACAATGTGTCTTATTATTACTCTAATTTTCTAAGCTTGCCTATTTATGACTGCTAGACCAGAACAAGCCGAAAACTGAAAATGCTGGAAGTTAGGATGAAGAATGGAGAAGATTTGTTTTATTTTCTCACGGTGCTAATGCAGTCCTTGCCGTGGCTGTTCTACTTGTTTTATTGGCACTTCTGCTTCCTCTTTCTTTCTGTCTCATTGGTGTAGACTATGTTTATTGTTATCTTACAAATTACCCTTCCACTTGGCATTTGCTGTTGCTAATTGCCTACTAACTTTCTCCCCATTCGAGTGATGAGTGGTAATTTTGCAACCACCTCCATGCAGATATTATGGTTTCTTATCATTATTACACTGCATCGATTTCTCTTATACTCTATTAGACTTATATGTATATAATGTCTTTTTTACATGAAGCAAGAAGAAGCCATTTATATTTATAATTATTCCATCTTTTCAAGAGCAAGGCAAAACAAGTATATGCAATGTATTCTGTAGGGCGATTTAGATTAGGGAACTGAATTACAGTTACTAACATTTTCAATAAAGTTTGAAAATCGTGCAATTGTGCAAACATCTCAGAGCCTCTTTATCGCTTCCGTCAGGGCAGGGAGTGAAAGCCTTTATTTGCTTTGGGAGATCCAGGTGAGATCCCTGAGTGCCTGTGGTAAGCTGACGGTTTAGAGGGGGACACTTTAGTGGTCATCCAGGGGCACATTTCAGACTCTTCCAGTGATGTGCCCCCTGACTGATAACACATCCTTTCCTGGTACAGTTTGGGCCAGGGAGAGCCAAGAGACAAAAAGCGATAGAAGGCAGTGTTCTTCTGCTATAGGAGGGTTACAAAGAACATGGTCAAGTAATTTTTCAGTAGCTTATTTGAATAGGCCTTTCCATATTCACCTGATTTTGGATAAGAGAGTCCATAGGTGTCCTGCAGAGGCTGGAGGATTGTTACTGTCATCACTATCGACGAGGCTGCTATTTTAAGGTCTCTCTCTCTCTCTCTCCTCTGAGCTGCATTATCCTCCACTTGTCTGAACTCCAGGCTCATCCCTTTCCAATACGTCCTTTACATTGCTGCCAGAATTCTCTATTTGAAACAGAAATAAGTCTATGTCACCCTCGTGCTTAAAAACATTTGTCATCTCCCAACTGTAAAGAGGAGATGATGCTCAAGAGCACAGTGTTGGAACAATGGAAATTTGGCTGGACAACCCTGGAATAGTGATTCTGCTGGAGCCTCAACTTCCTCACCTGAAAATGGGGGTAATGAGTCCTACTGCATAGGATTATGTGCAGATCAATAATAACGTGTACAGTGCTCAGGGGAGCCTCTTGCACAGTGTGAGCTTTCAAGACATGCTAGCTTTTAGCTATTCTTTTTTAAATAGGTATGATTGATTTCAAGTCAGTATTCCTTTCAGAAAAAGGGAAAGCATCGGGAGAGACAATTCATGTAATTTGGCCTCTCCCTCCAATCCATCAAAACTTATCGTAATTCAATTGTAAAGCAGCTGTAATTCACTGCTCTGTTTTCTCATGTGCCAGGTTATTTTATATTCAAGTGATCATGACTATTAGAAGAATATTCCATTTTTAGAATCTGATTTCAGGGAGTTGACAGAAATGTCAACATAACATGGCCAAAAAGAAATACATAAACAATCAGATCAAAGAGACTCAGCCAGAAGAGAATCATATTCAGAGCAAGAGAGAAAAATGTTCAGAGGGAAATTAAAGAGGCTGACAACAAATTAAATATCACCGGCAAGAACATTTTTATCTGGTGCAGGATGCTTTGCGGGTTCTGATTCTTCTTTTGAAAACCCTTGCTCCTATGAGTTCCTTTGCATTTGCTGGCCTCCTACCTGGGATGACCTCAGTCTACTCACAATAACATCTTTGCTCATTTCCCATCTCCCCTCCCTCGGCTGTGCCTTCTCTCTGCCCCATCTGGTGTTGCCTGCAATTAGCACCTGTCCATTTTACTGCCTCACCCCAATTCTTCTTCTGCATACCACTTGTCACTACCATGAAATAGGAAATATTTGTGTATCATCTGTCTCCCCTCCTAAAATGTATACTGTCCAAGGGCAGGGTATCATAGACTGAATGCTGATGTTCCCTCACAATTCATAGGTTGAAACCAAAACCCAATATATGATGGCGTTTGGGGTGGGGCCTTTGGGAGATGATTAGGTCATGAGGGTGGAGCTGCCAAGAATGAGATTAATGCCCTTATAAACGGGACTCCCCTCATTTCCTCGAGCAGGTGAGGACACAGAGAGAAGACAACGGTCAGTGAGCCCAGAGGCGGGCTCGCACCAGACACCAAATCTGCCGGCACCTTGATCTTGGACTGTCCGGCTTCCAGAACTATGAGCAATACATTTCCTTGATGTATAAGCCACCGGTCTGTGGTATGCTGTTACAGCAGCCCGGATGGACTAGGTGTAGGGGCTTTGTGTGATCCAGAGTTCTGTCCCTGGCGCCTACCAGAGAGCTTGATACCATAGTGGGACGCCAATAAGTACGGGTGGGATGAATAGATGGAGAGTAAATTTAAAGTCCAAATCCCCAAGAAGAAATGTTTGACAAGCTTTCTTCTACTTTGCTAATTGACAAAGAAAGCAATTTCTCATAGATTGGGACTTCTTCCCCCAGACAACTCTTTAGTGATAGAAAGCTGGTTGGGCACCTGTTTTCTTCACAGATAGTGTATGACATTCGCTTAATGCAGTTATTGGCATATAGTAAGTGTTTTTGAGTATTTACTATTATAAGTATGAAAGATTAAAAATGAGATTTCTGTTCAAGAATACAGCCTGCATTACCACAACGTGAGTCTGTTGCTCACAGAGGTGTCTCTGACCACCGCCCCTTGGTCAGACTTGAGTGGCCACGCTTGAATTGATTGGTTGAAAAATAGGAGGGGGCCCCCTTCTCAGCACTGACAGAAGCTGCAGAGATCCACAGCCCCCACTCCTGGGGGCTCTTCCTACTCTGAAATTTGCAGCTGTTCCATCTGGCAGAGTTTTCAAAGTTCTTCCCTGTTTCTTCATCCTCCATGTAAGCCGATTCACAGGGCACAGGAAGAGGAGTTGAGTCCCGAGATGTGGGTTCCTGATTTCATCCTACTACGGTGTGCCCCGGATTAAACACCACTTAATCTTCTGGTTCCTCAATTTCCTTATCTGGGAAACGGGATTAATGCTAGCTGCCCTACAGTACCCTTGAGGAATGTCATGAGGAGAAAATGAACGGCAGCACGAAAGTATTTTGACAAATAGAAGCACAAATCTCTTTCAAAAGCAGCATTCAGCCCAGTGTATTAGCCCCTTTCTTGCATCACCAATGGAGACAAAGAAAAAAAAAACTCCACTGTCATTTCAAAAGGCAGTTCTAACTACGTCAAGGACACTCCAGAACCACATCCTATGTTAATATTAGCTCTATGGAATATAGTCTGCAAACCATCATTTGATACGTACTTTGAACGTGTAAATATGAATGAAAATATCAGGACTAAGACCAAGAGAAGAAACAAAAGAGACTCGGCGAATATATACATGTTTCAATTTTGGTGTGCGTTAGCTAGCAAACCACCAAAAAGCAGTCACGTGTGTGAGAGGTATTGTCCCCTCTTTCTCTGTCTTCCCTTTCTTCCTGATTTCTCTACAAATTTCCTAGACTTTTCAGAGGCTCTTTTTGCATATTAAACTTCAGTCAGCTTCAAATGGAAGCACAAACAGCCCTGCTAAAATGTTTTGCTCAATGAAGGATAAACTAGATGACTTCACCACATTATTATTTTTGCAAAAAGCTATTATGTAAATATACAGGCTTCTATGTGCTGAAATAGTCTGAAGCAAGGATGCAAAGAAAGGA
Source organism: Eumetopias jubatus (assembly GCF_037043125.1). Taxonomy (NCBI): domain Eukaryota; kingdom Metazoa; phylum Chordata; class Mammalia; order Carnivora; family Otariidae; genus Eumetopias; species Eumetopias jubatus. Next base: position 165,337,526 of record NW_028274809.1, on the reverse strand, counting down.
AATACATACACATCTACCCAAGCAATGCTCACGGCGGCCTGGTTTAACAGGCAATCACATACCCTCGCTTAAAGGGCAAAGAAGAAACCATACGTCTATTTTAGTGACTCCATCCCGAAATGGTGCACTTATTCCTTTTATTATATTTTCAAATAAATACATATGGGACCCGTCAGATGTCAACAGTGGCTCAGAAAAGAGTATGAATTAGTCACACTGGCACACAGGGCTCGGGAACAATGAACGGTGCTCTGGAAGACCCTTGAATACAAGCCTATTTGCCTCTTAATCCAAATGAATAATTAATGATAATTATCATGCCGCAGTTATTATCTGTGATAATAATATATCCGTAAGGTGAATAAATTCAATCTGCTACTATGCAGAAATGGCAACTCATAATATTCTTAAGAAATACAGATATAATTATCAGTATTAATGGTCAAGGAAAGAAAGAGATTTTTATATAAGGAATTACAGCAAAAGGTCTAAAGTAAGGCGGAAATGAATCCTCCTGATAATATTTTTTCTTTTCCACGGCCATTACCACCATGGCCCTGCTGCGGTGATGTTGGGGTTCTTACTTTCGTGAGTAGATTCCATTGAAGTAAAAGCTTTACTATGCACTTGTGCATTGCAATCTGCCCGTAACACTTCCATTATCGCTCTTTAGAAAATGACTCGGGTTAAGTTTAAGATCCTATAAAAGGGCATGCGAAACGTCTTAGGATAGATGGGGATGGTTGGGCCACCGACTTGACAATTGAACACTTAAAGGGGGAAAAAAAAACCCAAAAAGCCAAATCAAATAAAATGTGAAAAGCTTGGTTATTTGCCTGGGAGTGGAGGTGGGGCAGTGTTGGTCCGCGGTCTTTGGGGGTGGCGGTGGTTCTTTTTAAAATGCTCCAAGAGGGCGCCTGGGTGGCTCAGTTGGTTAAGCGACTGCCTTCGGCTCAGGTCATGATCCTGGAGTCCCGGGATCGAGTCCCACATCGGGCTCCCTGCTCAGCAGAGAGTCTGCTTCTCCTTCTCACCCTCCTCCCTCTCATGCTCTCTGTCTCTCATTCTCTCTCTCAAATAAATAAATAAAATCTTTAAAAAAAATAAAATAAAATGCTCCAAGAGCGTTGAGTCAACTAGTGAAAGGGAATGCAATAGTGGCACGTGACCCAATCCCTCCCATCGACGCTCATCATGGGCGGGCGAGCTGCTTGGCCATCATTTTTATGCACGTGTGTGTAAAGATGTACACACACTCCCGCGCGTCTCCCTTTAGCGAAAGGTCTATTGAAGTATAATTTTCATAAAGTAGAAATTACCCCCTTAGGTATCATTTCTTAAGTTTTGGAAAAAGTAAACAGTTGGGTAACCTCCATCACAATTTAGATACAGAATCTCGCCATCACCCCACAGCCTCACGTGCCGTGAAATCCTTTCCCCTTTATCACTCCCAGCCCGCAAGGGCCATCCAATCGGGTTTCTGTCCTCAGAATTTTGCCTTTTTTTCAGAATGTCAAACAAATCGAGGCACGTAGCTTTCACGTGCCTGACTTCTTTCACTTGGCCTCTGGCTTTTAAGATCCATCCATGTGTCGCATGCATTATTAGTTTGTTCTTTTTCATTTTCTGCATAATATTCCACTCTATGTTTGTATCACAATTTATACATCCAGGCATTAATTTGTGGACACTGGGGTTGTTTCCAGTGTTTAACAATTATGAATAAAGCTACTTTAAAAGTTAGCCTCACAGGTCTTTGTGTGGACATATCTTTTCATTTCTTGTGGGCAAATACCTAGAAATAGGATTGATAGGCCAAATGGCAAGTGCATATTTAACTTGATGATTACCAAACTATTTTCCAAAGTGGTTGAAACATTTTTCATTCCAGCGACAGTAGATGAGAGTTCAGGTCGCTCTGTAACCTCACCAATGCTTGGCACTGTCGGTTAAAAGATTTTTTGCCATTCTGGGGCGTTTGTAGTGATATCTGTCATTTTAGTCTGTATTTCTCTAAAGACTTAACCATGTTGAGCCTTTTTTTCAAGTATTGAGTTACCTTCTGTGAATCTTTGGTAAGTTATTTATTCAAAAATTTTCCCATTGAAAAAAATTTAACTGTATGTCTTTTTCTTATTAAGTCATGAGAGGTTTTTATTTGTTTTGGACGTAAGTTCTTCATCCAATACGTGTTTTGCAAATAAGTTTTCCCAGTCTGGGGCTTATGTCATCATTTTGTTAATAGTGTCTTTCAAAGAGCAAAAGTTTCTAATTTCTTGATCCTGTCTGGATTTAGGAAACAAGCCGACTAGAGAAATCGTGCAGATTGGGACACCTCCCTCTTCCCAAATAAATCACTGATATTTACTGAATACTAACTGCATATAAGTGTTTAGGTTAAACGTATAAAAACATGGAAACACTTAAGAAAAAAAAACAGTAGCAACAGTAATTCAGTAGCTTGTATAATTTAGTTAAATGCCATCCCATACTCTTATTTTGTATTTATACACACAGCTGTAGATAAATATTTTTACCTGGGAAAAACATCTCAGGGCATGTGTATCACCATGAAAGTGAGGTTTCCCCTTGATAAAATATTATAAACTTATTTGAATTCTACCACTTGTAACCTTGATACCCTTGAGGTTTATAAAGAGAGAAAAACGTTACCAGTTACTTGGTATGTTTAGTACATTAGCATTGAGAAAAGTAAACTTTTATTTGACATTGGTGGAATAAGTCTAAAGCATTAGAAGAATAAAGGAGTGTTAACTCCAGAGAATGCTTAACAGCCAGATTTAAAAAAAAAACATTTTACAAGAGTAACATTTATAAGGAATTATTATGCTTTCCAGGTTTACACTCAAAAGCCTCAGATTGTCTTGTAAAATATTTCTTGTACTTCCTCATTACTGATTAGGTAACCAACTAGGAAAAATGATCAAGCCCACTATTTGCAACAATGTTGAAAAGTCTCTCTTTTTCTCTGCCTTTTTTTTAACTATTCCTAAATTCTCTCATATTCATTTGGTCTTTCTTGGAATATTTTTCTCAGAGGTTCTAAAGGTAATCCAGTTTCCACCTTCCCGGAACAAGAATTTATCTTTATAGAATCAGATTTTCTTTGTCTTTTTTCTTTTAAAACTATTTTTGTGTCATAATTTTGTTAAAAAGTAGAAGTGTGAAGAAATTTGGTTTAATTGGTTATTATATTGAAAAGAAAAAATAGGTAGGCTCTTTTACAGATTTCTTGATGAATTACCTACATTCTGTTTTTACTTCCTTTGAGGAAAAAAATAATCCCACAGTAAGAATGTTTGTTAGACGTTGGGGCGGGAATGACAAAGTAACAGGAGTTTATCTTTTTGAGGCCTTTGTTTTTGACAATAGAAGAAGATTTAAAAAAATTCTATAGGAAAGGCTCTAGGTGACATAAAATTATGTCACTTTTTTTTTTTTTTTAGCTGTGCTCTGTTCATGCCATTATGAAATTACTCCATTTCACTGATTTAAACTGACTCAGCAGAGCTGGGAGAAAGAAACAAGTCGTGGGAATCAGAACACAGCAAGTCTGACTTTCTTTAAACCAATGTATGTTTTCCTGGTTCAGGACAAACTTTAAGTTGTTATTGGGTCTAACAAATTAAAAATTCATCTTAGAATTGTTGATAATGAAATTTCAATATCGTGGTGCCTTTCCATTGAGAGCTCCCAAAGGTAAGATATGGTATCGAGTGTCTGATATTTAAATATCAGCTTTACAGGAGAAAAATTTCTTTTTTCGAAATTGTTTGAATAACAGATAAATCAGTATAGAATCACAAATAATCAAGAATTGAACTAGAGAACTAGAGACACACCTTACTCCTTCCTTTCTTAGGTACAGAGAGATGAACAACTATCTGATTTTGAGAGATCTTTGAAAATGAGTCCTAAATCCAGTTCATTGTTTGAATCAATTATTCAGTAACACTCAAAGCCAGGAAATGTCTGAATCCAATGCCTTATGCTATGCCTTACGAATCCAGTGTCTTATGCCTTACCCATGGCTTCGATCCTCTTCTTCCATGACCCCTGTATTCTGGGTGGGAGCCCCTCACACACCTGAAGAAAATGATTAACACTCCCCCGAGCTTTCTCCAGCCCTTTAATCGTCTTGGTGGCAGTGTTTGGAATCTTCCCTGAATTCTCCATCCTAGGGGGTAATGTAGGGCAGCTCATCTTGATAAGGTCTGACTAGAACTGATTAATATGGAGAAAGTGATTGCTTTTGTGCATCCTAATATTTGAATTGTTTTGTAAACATTACAGTATCCCGTTATTAACTTACTGCTAGTTTATTACCCACTGTGAGCCTCTGATCATTTGATCCCTGCTCATACTTAGTCATTTATTTTCCAGCTTGTATTTTTGCATTTTGAAACTCCTTATTAGTTTTTCTCCTTTTCTTCCCTCAATCTGGTCACTCAGAAGTGGGGTCGTATCCTTTGGTGTGTTGGAAAGTGCTATGATCTGAATGTATCTCCCCAAAATTCACATGATGGAATCCTAATGCCCAATGTGATGGTGTTGGGAGGTGGGCCATTTTGGAGGTGATTAAGTCATAGTTGGGGGGCCCTCATGAATGGGATTAGTACCCTTGTAAAAGAGACCCCTAACAGAACTTTCTAACCCCTTCTGTCAAGTGAGGACACAGCAAGAAGTCTGCAACTCAGAAGAAAGCTTTCACCGACACTGATGATACTGACAATTTGACCTTGAGCCTCCAGCCTCCAGGACAGTGAGAAATAAATTTTTGTTGTTTATAAGTGACCCCATCTGTGGTATTTTGTTATACCAGTCCAAATGGACTAAGACAGGAGAAATTGGTGGGTTGGCAGAATTTTCGTTTTTTGCTGTGTCATCTTTCTGTTATTCACCAACACTATATGGGAATTCAAGAACTAAAAACGCTGGAAGAGTCCCAGAAACCACTTTGGACCCTGAGAGTGGTGCGAAGGAAGCTGGACCACAGCGCTGCATCATGTCAGGTGTCTGGCCTGTTCCCGGGCCTTCTGCAAGCCTGAGCAACAGGGGAGCATCTCTTCCGCGTGGAAGGACTTGGGATTCTGAATGCTTATGACAGACAGATCGAAGGCAGATCAACTAACTGGGTGTTTCACTGGTTCCCTAGCCTCTCCTATTCTCAGAAACTTTCTAAATGATCATGGCTGTGATTACAAAGTCAGTGGTAGCTTAAGGTCCAGGCGTAGATCTGTGTAGAATAGATTCACTAAGAAAGTCCACTTGCAATATTAAGGCTAAATGATATTAATGATATTTCTTTAATTTATCCAGAGAAACTATATGTTCCTTCTTACATAGAAATGCTCTGTCAATCTGAGAAGTAGAATTTTGGGGAAATTTGCAAAAATATTTTGTGTGAGCTTGAAGTAATAATTATGTAATACCGAGGTGTTTTCATAACCAGATACTAAGTGTGTTGCCTGACATTTGTGGAGATGATATTGTTGGGATAATGATAATCTAGGGTTTAGGCTTTCAGGTAATGGATTTATCCTGATGTACTTCTGTTCTCTTATTTGGGAGAGTGCATTTGTGATCAAAAAAACCTCATGCATGGGGATGAATTTATAAGTATATAGCATCTTTTTCATTTAAAATTCTATTGGAAGGCTATCTGATTTACATCTCATTTATGAGGATCCCTGGGTTTATCACCTGATTGGGCATGTTGAAAAATATATATATACACATACACCCCACTATAATATATATATACATATACATATATATATATATATATATACACACACACATACACCCCATTATAAATATATAATTGTCCTATATTTTGGTAACAGGAGACGGTCTGATGTATGGCACAGTACCAAATGTCCAAAAGGTCATGCCATACTTTTGTGTGTAATGGCCCAGAGGAAGATGACCTAGTTTTGATTTTCACCATGGTTGTCCCGAGTCAAAACTGTGTGATAAGCGAATTTGTATTTAGCGCTTTCCATCTTCCTTTCCTGACTCCCTTTCCTTCATTGGCTGGAACTTGTGGTCCTCAGTTCTTAGTATTCTCAAGCTGTTCACTGGTTGCTTAGAATCTTCTAACTAAAGCATTACCACTTGGCCTGCCCTCCTTCCTAGTACACCATGCACCACTGTTTTCCTTTGCCCCATCCCAATGGATCTGCGCTATGTGTCTCATTTTCAGTATTGTTAGATGGGGAGGGCTAATAGAATTATATAATAGAAAAAAATGTGAGCCATTAAATTCTTCCAAGAATGATTATTATTGTGGGAGTTTGGATACCCTTGCAGGATTGAAGGGAAGATATTTGGGGGCTAGAAAGTGATTTGGATTTATGTATGTCATGCTTGTAAATCTAAATACTTCCTTAACACATCGGCTGACTCAGAAATATGGCTGGGAGTAAAGTAGAAAGGACTGTTAATTTCTGGGAGCCCATGATGCCCATGATGCTCTCTCCCTCAAACGGTGCTTTTCAAAAACATTTTAAATGCAATATTCATTGACATGGTGATTTTTAATACTGCAATGAAAAGACTTTAGAGAAAGCAGAGTAATAAAAAATAAGTAATCAGGCTGTAGAGAGCCAATGTTCTTGCTTCCTCACCAGTAAGGTGAGCTTCACCCCACCTGGCCTCACCTTGATGCTGGCTCCCCCTGGTATTAGAAGCTGGAATTGATTTGAGACTGTGTCCATCCAATCGATTTAGAGTTGGAGTTGTTTTGGGAAGCTCTTGTAACTTCTAGAACATTCACTTCTGGCATTTGTCAGCTCTAGGGGAAAATTCATTGACTAGGAAAGGTTAACTTTTAATATACACGTATTGGCTGCATTTGATCTCTGTTGACAGAAGAGAGACATTTTTAGGCACCGTGTTGCTACTTAATTTTGAACTTAATTTTGAAAGGAAGTCAGGGTCTTTTTGATAATTCTGGATTTAGATAATCATTTAACACATTTTAATTGAGGACCTGTTGAGTTAATATCCTAATGATAGAGGTGAGCAAAAAAGCCATGGACATTTAAGGAGCTCATCCTCTAGTAGTACAAAATCCTTTTGTAGAATTTAAATCACTATACAAATTAGTTATTGCTTGTAATTTACTATATTTATATAGTAAATATACTATATTTACTAAATATATATATACTAAAAATACTAAACTATAATTTATTAAAATTATATAGTAAATATACTATATTAATTCAGTAAATGTTTAACAAGAATCTGCTATATTCTAAGCACTATGCTTGGTGCTGGGAATACTGGATGGAGAATATAAGGTGGATGAAATATAGCTTCTATCCTTGAGAAATTTATAGTTGGGAATGAGTTGTTTAAACAAATAGCCAAAATGTCAGGAATTACATACTATCAAAAATTAAACTCCATAAGAGAGGCAGGTACAGAGTACTGCAGGTCCATTAAGAAGGGTACTTAGAGCTAACTACTTGTGAAGGCCTAGGCAGGTCTCTACTGAGAAGGTGGTATTTGATTTGGATTTGAAGGGTGAGAGGAAATCTGTAAAATGGAAGAATCTGGGTAGACAGTACTTGCAGAAAATTTAGGGTAGGGAAATCCAAGGTAGAGGGTAATAGGTTCTAGTTACCAATTCTGATTGTGTGTGTGTGTGTGTGTGTGTGTGTGTGTGTGTGTGTGTGTAGGGGTGATGGGGGGGTTCCCCACACCAACAATAAGCAATTCTTGGACACCAGTTAGGTATCCTACAATTCAACTCACTTCTGACCCTACCTATTAAGAGATAGTGGCAGATCCCCCAGGTGAAGAGCTCAGTCCTATAGGATTGCCTCCTTCTCCCCACCACCACTTCAAATGAAAGTTGCAAGTTCATGTTGCCACTTGTGCTTTTGACCTACCAACAGGCTACAAATTGGAGATTCCCACCACCCCGTCCTTGGCTTTAATTTGCTAGAGTGGCTCAGAGAACCCCGGAAACCCATTTACTCAATGGATTACCAGTTTATTATAAAAGGATGCAACTCAGGAACAGAGAGATGGAAGAGATGCAGGGGTAAGGTGTGGGAAAAGAACATGGAGCTTCCTCTCACGACTTTCCCAGCACCTCCATTGGCCACTGGTGATTGATCTCAATCTCCAGTCCCTTTCTCCTCCCTGGGGGCCAGGGGAGTGGGACTGAAAGTCCCAACCCTCTTATCAAGTGGTTGGTTCTCCTGGCAAGCCCCAATTTTAAGTGAGGTCCAAAAGTTACCTCTTTATCATAACAAAAGACACTTTTGTTGTTCTCATCACTTGGAAATTCTAAAGGTGTTAGGAGCTCTGTGCCAGAAATGGTGACAGAGACCAAATATATATTTCTTATTATAAATCACAATATCAAGGGGGAGATTTCCAAGGTCTGAAATGCTGTGAATTTGCTCATATACAAGGGCGGATGAGATTAACTTTGCACATGAGACTTACCTAACTACATAACTTTCCTCCAGTTAACACAATGGGCTCGTTTTCTTCCATCAAATTTGGGCTGATTCTGCTCATAACACCTTGACCTTCATAGGTAGTTTGTTTATTCCATTTATTGGAATATCAACAATATCTTTACATATGCATAAAATCTCTTTTAAAATGTGTTGACAGATCAAATGTAGTACAGCAATAATGTGTATTAAATAATGTATAATAAAATAAACAAAATAGAAAATATTTATATTAATATAACATGAAACTATCTCTTTAGAAAACAGATGTTGTCACCGACTCAAATTTTCAAAACACCCAAGATATGTAAGTACTCATATGCCCTTCAGTATAATAGTTTTATCTCTGTATTGCTGTTTTAAAAACACAGTTCCTGAAATTTTCAGCTAAATTCCTTTTCTATGCTGTCATTCCTTGGAGGTCTGGATGAAGAAATCCAAGGACACATTTGGCTCAGGAAATTGGACAGAAATCCCACGCATTCCCACACTGACACTCCACCCTGCCAATTATGTCGAACTGGCAAATGTGAATTTAAGTTATAACAGAGAAATGTCTGCAGAGATTTGCAATCCACTTTGATGGCCCTGAATGTCACATTTCCTTCCCTTTAGAAAAAAATAATCCCATCATTCAACACCTGTAAAATTCAGGTCATTAACATTCTGTGATCTTATGACTTGTATTTGGCACAGCTGGAGTTTTCTATTTCTTTTCTTGAGCTACAGTCTCTACCCTCCGTTTCTTCAAACTTACAGTCTATGAATCTTTGTCATTGACATTCTCTCTTCATAGCCCTTTTCTTCTTCATTATGATCCTATCATTCCAGGACACCTTTACTTACAGTTTGCCCCATAAAATACCCTAATTTCTCTTCATCCATATTTTTCCATTCATTTCCCTTTCTTTCTCATGGTTTTACAGACCCTGAACTCCTCTGCTTTCTCATCATTCACTAATTAGCATGTCTCCATGGTAACAGACAGTTGCAGAGCGGGGAATCATTCTCTGCACCAGCTACTGCTGAGTAACCTCTGGGCCTAGCAAGGAGGGGCCTTGACCTGATTAAGATAGGAAGACTTTTCACTTCTTGGCAGGAGAGGATCCATACATTTCAGAGAAGGCCCTGTTTCCTAGGGGAAAGAAGAAGTCAATTTGGTTGAAAAGGAGTGTGTACTTGGACTGAGGCATGCAAAAATCAAAGTACGAAATAAATTAAGAAAATATTAAAGAAGATGTAGGAAAAATATCTAACGCTGATGCTCTGCTCCTGGTTTGTAAGGATTAGCGGTGCTTTGATCTGGAAGATGTTATAAAACAAATGGTGGCAAATATTTGGTAGTATTTACCTTCTAATTTTACATGTACAATTCAGGAAGTGTGAGTCATGGGGTTGAATCAAAACAGAGAAAAACCCTACTTCCAGTTTTATGAGGTGTATTTATCATTATTTTAAAATTTTATGTTCACTCTTTTAAGCTATATATCAATCCATAATCATATGCTTACTAAGCAACCAGAGGCATTATTGTTGTTTAGATTTTATTTATTTATTTGAGAGAGAGAGAGAGTGCAAGCACAAGCGGGGGGTAGGGGCAGAGGGAGAGGGAGAAGCAGCAGGTTCCCCACTGCTCGATTCCAGGACCCCGGGATCATGACCTGAGCGGAAGGCAGACACTTAACAGACTGGGCCACCCAGGCTCCCCAAGAATGGCATTAATTATTATAGGAGTTTACTGTTGCTTTTTTTTTTTGATAACTTAAATGGAATTATATAGTGCTTATTTTCCTATATATTTTCCTAAAATTAAGAGGCTAGGAAAGATATTATTAGTCATAATTTATCGAGCACCTCTTATGTTTTCGACACTATACCATGTGATTTGCATATATTGTCTCTAAAACTCATGACAGGTTTTCAAGATCAGATACTATTATTTCAAGTTTGTTTATGAAGAAATTGAGACTCACAGAGGTTAATTATGTCCCCAGGTCAAAAAGCTAGTGAGAGCCTGGTGTGGGACTCCTGGATGCCTAAAGCCACGTCTGTGTACAGATATGCATTACCTGTATGTTCCTCCACAAAGGTGTTTTATTAGAACGGTATATGGACTTTGTAGTGTAGACTCTTATTTTCACAGGGAAACTTTGATCAGTAAGAAGGACAGGCTGAAGTTTGAGAAGTCCGGTGTTGGAAGCCACAGCAGCTGAGAGGATGAAGATCTGAAGCAGCAGGTGATTTTACTGGATGTCAGGGAATGAAATGTTTTAGCAACATGTGAAAACTAGAAGAGCAGAAATTTATTGCTTGACAGCTTGTTGGTCATGATGTAAGCTTGTGTAAACTGGCTGGAGACATTTTGTCCCTTGACCTGTAAGCCTGGGCATGACATTGCTGTCCTAGGAACTTTGTTCTTAATGGCAAGTGGGGATGACAACTTGTGTTTGCTGGAAGAGTGCTAACTAACCTTTCATCCTCTTCTCTCCTCCATGTTTAGGATGAAAACATCCCTTTTCCAAATTTGAATGAGATGTTACCAGTTTGTATTACTGCATTCTGTCAGGCGAAGGCCAACTTACATCGCAAATTTGATTGAAACTGGAAAGACTATACCCTTCGTTCAGCCTATGAACAAAATGTCTGACATCTAAGGAGAAAAATACATTTATTGATTGTTTTCTGTATGCCAGTTAGTGTGCAAAGCACTTTCATTTGTAGTTGATGGTGGTTGTGAGGGTACACCTCTCTGATCTCCTTTCCCAGGGAGTGCAGCCATCTGGCCCCGGCTTCTGTGTTCTGATCTGTCACTAGTTTTGTATAGAGGTTGAAAGGGTCTGGTCACCAATTCCAATGTGTGTGGGGGGAGGGAGGAGTTCCACACACTGCCAAGCAAGTCCTAGACACCAGCTGGGTGTCCTACAATTCAACTCAATTCTGACATTCCCTACCTGGAGATAGCTTCAGATCCCACAGGTGAAGGACTTGGTCCTTCAAGAGTGTTCCCCCCACCTCCCACCCCAACTTTAGGTACTAGTCATAAGCCCAGGTTCTTACCTGTACTTCTGACCAACTGGCTATAAATCAGAGGTGCCAACGACTGCCTCCTTGCATTTGATTAATTTGTTAGAGTGGCTCACAGAACTCAGAGAAACATTTTAGTTACTAGGTCATCGGTTTACTATAAAAAGCTAGAACTCAGGAACAGATCGATGGAAGAGATGTGAGGGCAAAGTGAAGGGCACAGTTTCCATACACTCTCCAGGTGGGCCACTCTCCCTGAATCTCTACTTATTTATCAACCCAGAAGTGCTGAACACTGTCTTTTTGGGTTTTTAATGGAGGCTTCATTTCAAAGGCATAATTGATGAGATCATTGGCCATTGGTAATTGATCTCAACCTTCAGCCTGTTTTCTTCCCTGGGGGTGTGGGACTGAAAGTTCCAACCTTCTAATTATAGGGTTGATTGGGAACCTGCCACCAACCTTAGGTGACCTAGGGACATTCCAAAAGTCACATTAACATAACGAAAGCCACCTTTATGGTTTGCATCACTTAGGAAATTCCAAGGATTTTAGGAGTGCCAGAAATGGGACAAAGACCAAATATGTATTTCTTTTCATAAATCACAGTATCACAAGGCCACTCGTCCCACGGGTTGCTCCTAGCCAACAACTGAGCATGGAGGTGCTGCCAAGGCAGCTCTGTTTCTGGGAGCTCGAGAGTTCTCCCCATCGGCTTTGCGGAACTTGCTTAGGGCTACCATCAAAACTCTCCACCCACCTTTCCTTCTTTCCCTCTGTCCTTCACCGGGGCTGAACTGTGTTTGGGTCTGATGCTTCTCCCAGCCTCCACCTGTTCTCGCCTCACTTTACCTCAGAGATGTTTGCCCTAATGAACTTCCCCATGCCTGCTTCTCGGAGGATCTGCATCAATACATGTCTAACTCAACCTTCCCAATCTAATGAGCTATTGAGGACGATGAGAAATTGAGCCTCAAGGATTTTGAAGTCTGCATTCAGGTCCCCCTGCTAGTGAGTGGCAGGCTTCAAACCCACCTCGGGCAGCTCCCGCAGTCTCTTCACTCTTCTCCTGGTACCACACTGTCTAGGACACCTGGCTGTACGCATCACTACTTTCTGCGCTATTTTGCCTGTTGACAAGTCCTATGGTAAAAAAAGGGAATAGGTAAAAATTAGCCTAAAGCTCTCTGCCAAAAGAAAAAAAAAGATCTGGAAGGCAAGTTGTTAATGGAAAACATTCACCCTTTTCCTAGAATAACTTACAATTTAAGCTTTCCTGTATGTCACTGACAGGGAGCTGTCTGGCTACATGAATATGTTGTTTTTCTTTCTTTCTTTTTTTCTCCTTACACCCCTTTTGAGGTAAATCAGAGCTGCAAGTGCTGTATCTATTTTTCAGAGATAACATGTGAATTTGTGACATTCCCTGTGGAGTTTGAGGTCTAGGAACCTATGAAGAGATCACAACGAAACGCAAGCATTCTGTTTCCAAGTGCTAGAGTGATTATTGTCTGGAAGTCTTAGCATTATTTAAAAGGCAGCTCTTCTCATTTGGATCAGGCAGTGGTGTGTTTTCTGAAGGTGAGAAGGCCTTTCAATAAAAGCTCATACAGAGTGGGGCTTCGGGCTGCCTGTGCTGTGGTGGAAGCCAGCAGCAAAAGCCACGGTAGCTTGGGGGAAGCTCCAGCAAGTCTAACCGGTTCCTAATGAATGGAGGGCCCAGTGGGGAGATGAAGAAAACAAAGGGAGACTTTCATTTCTTTTCTCATTCCCCCCAACACCACTTTTTCATTCTAGGGAGAGAAAGTACAATTTATTGCAGTTCATTCCCAAGCACCATGAAGGTTCAAGAGGACAGGGAGCCTGAGGACTTCCACCTGAATGGCTTCTTGAAAGATGCTGTGTGCAGATCTTTGGTGCCAGGAGAACACTGACTCATTTCCCCCTTTGCTTGGCACGGCACCCGTTCAATATGACTTAGACTATGCATTTTTGGCAGAGTGGTGCCTCTGGTGTTGTGGGTGCTACGAACTGAGGTAGAGACACCTGCTGCCCATCCATTCTCTCTATTTTTTTGCTCAGGGCCCCAAACGAGGGCAGGCCCCCTGATCATTGTCTGATTGATTTCCCCAGATGAGTCTACCACAGAATCTTAGCTCATGGATGGAGGCCTCCCGCTGTTGGTCTTCTGCCTCAACATTCCTTTTAACTAGATAGTGTCTTGCTGGCCTCTCCAATTCATCTCGCATGGCTTCTTCACATCAAAACAAAAGTGTTTTCCCTTCTAGAAACTTCCATGCTCCCTGTGCCACATGCCTTTTCCCATGCTGTTTCTTCTGCCAGGGGTGTCCTGTGCCCCTTGCTAACTCCTACACTCTGCCTATTTGGTACATGTCTAATTCCATTAAGACAGAGTTCAAATGAAACCTCAGTGAAGCCTTCCATGACCTCTCCAAACTTAATTAATCACTTCATTCTCTGCGTATGTCAGTAATTTTGTTTAGCTGAAATTAATGTTGCTTCTCTGTGAAGATACAGATTCAAGTTCAATACATTTTCTCTGAGTGACTACTAAGTGACTGGCCCTGGCATGATCACTTTCATATATAGCATTTTTTGAATTTCTATTTGATGAAAAGACCAGAGATTATGAGTCGCATGGATTGAGATGGGCAAGTATGGCATTCTGAAATTACTGTTGACTCTTCAGAAGAAGGATTGAGTATACATATGAGGGGCATTTTCAGTCACTTTTAGCTTGATAAAACAACAACAACAAAACCAAACAACAAAATCTGTTGTTCGAGGTCTACGACTTCCCCAGAACTTTTGGGAAAGTGTTCTGGAAAATGGCGAACTCTCCTTCTAGCGACCTCTGCCACACTAAGGCACATATTAATTATCTCTTTAGATCTCTTCGGAAGCTGCATTATGTTAATCACACTTGTGGTGAGCTCTGGGGGCCTCCAGACTCCCTGAGTGTTAGCAAGGCATAGGCCCTGCCTGGTCCCGCTCTGCATGGCCACCTGAGCCAAGGGCAACCCCATCTCAGCCACTCCTTCTTATAATGTTGTGGGTGACAGCCAACATATCTACACAATGCAAGAAGTACCACTATTTAATGTGCACAGGATTTTTGTCATACTAGTTACATTATGCTCCACACCATGAGGGGTAGGCAATCAGGTCCATGAAATGATCAACAGTCTGAAAAATAGCCTTTATTTTTCCACTAAGATGACTGTCAAAAAATATCTTTTGACATTGACAACTCTGCTTCTAGTTGAAAACAGAGGCCACAGACTGGTAAACTACAGCCTATGAGCCAAATCCATTCTGTTGCCGGTTTTCATACATAGTTTTATTGGAACACAGCCGGGCTATTTGTTTCCATATCGCCCGTGACTGCTTTCACATGATAACAACAGAGTTCTATAACACTGCCAAGAAGGTTGTATAACCCACAGAAACTAAAATATTTGCTACTTGGTTCTTTGCGGAAAAACTTGGCCGACCCCTGACATAGCAATCCCAGGTTCTGCCAGAAACCATACATGCAAATTCTCCAATAGCCAGTTCTTATCAAAAGCCCGATTGTGAGAGTATTTTCTCTCAGATCTTAGTATGAAGAAAGTGATGCTCGCTCCTGAGCCACTGGTAAGTTTGTAATCCTCCGGGCACCTGAATCCTAGCATGGACTGTGCTTTTCTTTTAGTTTTGGGTACCAGAGCTTCCTGAATCAAAATTGCAGTCCTTCTCTGTACGCCATACCCACATTTCCTCACTTTCTTCAGCTTTACCTCTCTTAAATCCTCTTCGCTCTGATTACCTGTTAATTTTTGTCTGAATGCCTTCTATGTACATAATTCATGGCAAAAGGTTAGGTGAAGATAAATACATGAGTGATACATACTCTTTGCACGTCCATAGTCTCTTGTCTAGAATTAGCTGCTTATATGTCCGCTTCTACTTCCTAGATCAAACACTCTGGGGATACTGACCATGTCACGAGGTGCTTTGCACATAGAACATACCCAGTAAATGTGTAGGGGCTTTTTGTTGCTCATTTTTGTTTATTTGGTAGCAAGCTAGTTTTAGAAAATGTTTCAGAGATCAGCATATTTTCAACCTAAATTAATTGGCTGCTGTTGGTATACATAATAGTCTCTGCAAGAGGCTAACGTTGATTCCTTGGTTGAAAACTTTACTTAGTTTTCATGCTTGTATTAATAAAAGTAATGGCAATAATTGTTACTGCTTATTAAATGTCTAGTATTATCTGATGCATCAGTGTACGTTGTCGAACTTATTTCTCATAGCGGTGTGTACTAGGCCTCGATATTCCCATTTAATAAGACGGTGAAATAAGACTCAGAGACAACATAGCTGGCTCGGAGGGAACGTATGGGGTTCTGGTCACCAACGCCTGCAGGAGTCGGGCAGGTGATGTCCGTGTATGAAGCAGGTGGGTTTAATGCATTGGGGAGGGGTGGGGACCAGTGAGCACGTGCCTTGTCTGAAGGAGCAACTGCTACTCAGCCCCAGTTCGCTGCCGCCACGCTCCAATATCAGCTCACTGTTGCACAGCTTTCCAATTTTTCAGAAACCAGAAATCTAGACTTTGAGGGGGATGTTTTCCTTCTAAGAACACTGTTCAGGCATAATGAAATGTACCGGGGGCCAGATCTGGCACCTGCACTGCGGGCCTTCAAATACTTGGTTAAGACCACAGGGGAGGGGGTGAACTGCTTGCTTCTGAATCCTGATTCTTGCACATTCTGTTACTTTAGGCAACAGAACCGCTCTAAGACTCAAGTTTCCGTCACATGAGACAAATGGTAGTATTGACTTATACCTAACAAATCCGGGACGCTTAAATGCCCGTATCAGACATACTGTGACAATCAGAATCCATTCCAAATGGTTCGTAGCTATTTACGTGACTATTCTATATAATAATAATAATAATGTGTAGAATACTTTTGTGATGTTAGGGACGGAAAAGATTTCTTAAGTCAGTAAAGAAAAGGAGGATAAATATTACTATATTAAAATTAAGAAGTTCTGTTGATTAGAGAAAGAAAAAGCACTGTCAAGAGTGCTAAAAGGTAGGAGGCACCTGGTGGCTCAGTCCGTCAAGTGTCCAACTCTTGGTTTCGGCTCGGGCCATAATTTCAGAGTCATGAGACTGAGCCCCACATCAGGCTCTGAGCTCAGTGTGGAGCCTATTTCTCCCTCTCTTTCTGCTCCTCCTCTCTCCCACTCGTGCACTTGCACTCTCTCTTTAAAATAAATAAATAAACAAATAACACCTTTTTATAAAGGGTATTAAAATGCAAGGCATGGCATGGAAGAAAATATTTTCAACAATTTAACCAAAAAAGAGTTTATATCCAAAATACATAAAAACCCACAAAAATCAACTAGGGAAACATACAGACAATCCCGTGAAAAAGATAGGACACTGGAACAGGTATTCTTAAAAAAGGACATCCAAAGAATCAGTACATTTATATAAAGGTGCCAACCTCACAATGAGGTACCACAGTACAGTTATCAAAATGGTTAAAACTAAGAACAACTAATACCAAGTGTTAGCAAGGATATGGAGCAATAAGAATTCTCATATACTACTAGTAGGATTATAAATTCATAAAGTTACCTTGGCAAACAACTTCACATTGTCTACTAAAGCTGAAGATATGCATATAATTTAAGCTAGCAATTCCATTTCTACATATTTATCTAACAGAAATGCATGCCATGCTCATTAAGAGGTGTATACAAGGATGATTATAGTAACATTATTCATTACAAATCCTGGCTGGAAAAAAACAAAATGTCTGTTAACATTAGAATGTATAATTAAGTTGCAGTATGCCAGTACAATTAAATACTAAGTAGTAATGAAAATTAATGAATTATAGCTCTCAGCAACAAGATAGAATAATCACACAAAAAAGATACTGAGTGAAAGAAACAAGATCCAAAAAATATATGTTCTATGATTTCAATTACATGAACTTCAAAAACAGGTAAATCTACCTGATGGTGTCAGAATTCAAGATACTGGTTATCTTTGTAGAGAAGAGAGAGGACAGTGATTAGGAAGTGACCTGAAAGGGGATTCTGTGATGCTGGCAATGTTTTATCTCTCCACCTTCATAGGAGTTATAAAGGTATTAGACTTGAGATAACTGAGTTATACAAATGTGCATTATAAGCTTTTAAAGCAGTTTAGAAATGAAAAAATATATATACAGTAAAATCAG
Source organism: Eumetopias jubatus (assembly GCF_037043125.1). Classification (NCBI taxonomy): domain Eukaryota; kingdom Metazoa; phylum Chordata; class Mammalia; order Carnivora; family Otariidae; genus Eumetopias; species Eumetopias jubatus. Next base: position 165,319,729 of record NW_028274809.1, on the reverse strand, counting down.
TCAGAAACAAACAAAAACCCCAAATGGATATAGAAATAATGTTAGAAATCTTAGAATTTTTAAAAAATTCTCATGGAGGAGCACCTGAGTGTCTCAGTCAGTTAAGCATCTGCCTTCTGCTTAGGTCATGATCCCAGGGTCCTGAGATCGAACCCCGAGTTGGGCTCCTTGCTCAGCAGGGAGCCTGCTTCTCCCTCTCCCACTCCCCCTGTGTTCTCTCTCTCGCTGTGTCTCTCTCTGTCAAATAAATAAATAAAATCTTAAAAAAATAATTCTCATGGAAATTTGTTTTAAAGCCCAAAAGATGAAATAATACTTAGACAAGACATAATTCACTAAAAGATAATATCGTGGAAATTGCTTTTAATACATCATGGACCCCACCCCAAAAACTTAAAAAAGTCATAGAGGATAAAATGAGGGTCTTAAGCATATATCTAATAGGCATTTCAGAAAAAGATGTTAGAAAAACAATATTTAAAAGAATATAGTTAAGAATTTTCCAAAACTGAAGAACTACCTGAATCCTGAGATAAATAAAAATAACCCCATGCCTAGCCACATGATAGGAAAGCTGCAGAATATCAAGGATAAGGGAAAAATCTTAAAAGCCACCAGAGAAAAAAACAACAAAAACGAACAGTTTTTTAGATGGTATTTTATTTAACAACCTAGGAAATTCCCAGCCATTTGCATTTCCAGTGTAATTTCAAGGGCAGTTGGGAATTTGGCATTCTCAGTGGAGCTGTTAGTCTGGCAAACCTTGGAGGTGAAATAAGTACATTGAAGAGCGCATGTGAAGGGACCATTTAAAATCAACTTTGATGGCTCCATATTCCACAACTGAACTGGGTCATTCAACATGGCTCTTATTGTTCCTGATGTCGCGGTAGAGTTTGTTTTTTTTTTTTTTACAATGAATTTATGACTGTCAGAAGACATCAACTCAAAATACATGACGTCACAGCTTTCACACCTCCATAGAATTTTTTCTCTCTGCCTGTTATGTTCTTGTCTAGCGACTTTAGTAGTTTCTTGTCAGCCACTGCAGTTGGGTCCTTGTGCTCTGCCACAGCCCCCAATATAGGGCCATCCCCTCTCTTTTACCCTATCCTTTTATATTCTTTTAGAAAAATATATTTTACATACATTACTGCTCTGTGTTTGGAGTGGAATTGATACATCAAAGTGTGAATATTGTTTCATTTACGACCAGAAATCAGATTTGGAGTCTCTCGAGCAGCAAGGTGGAGAACAAACTGGAGGCAGGCAAGAATGGAGACAGAGCCACTGTATGAATCTTGGGGATGGGGCCAGTGCCATGGAAGTGGAAAAGGGAAAAACAATCTTGGAAATCAGCAGGCTGAACTAGAGACCTCTGAGTGGGCTTCCTGACTCAGAATTCTGGGGACGCTTGGTGCGTGAGGAAAAGCTGCACTGAGAATCAGGAGGACAGATAATTAATTAAGCCAAAGATGCGGGTGGATCTTATAGTTAAAGATTTAGGGATATTTCCCCCAATGGAGTAGAAATTCCTGAGGTGTTAGGATCAGGACCTAGGTATGGTGTGGCAAGATGGGGATCGGATGAAAGGAGATCGAGGGTCAGACGAAGATACGCACTGAGCTGGCCGCTATCATGGGGAGAAACTAGCTTTGTGTACTTAGAAGATTTGCAGAAATGAGTTGGGAAATGGTAATAAACCTTTAGAAGAAAGAAGAGGTGTGACAGGGGTGGGGTGGGGAAGAGAGAGAGAGCAGTTAAAAATAAGTGAATATTTCTGTTAGTCCAATTCTTCCCCAGACTGCAAAGAGTTACGGATGCCTGACTTGGCTCTGTGGAAATTATCCAAATTACCCAGTGTTGCTCACTCATAATATCTGGGCGTCCACAAAATGCAGGAATACAATGACAGTTATATAAGAAGACACTCATGTCTTCCTTTCAAAATAAATAACACATGGACTTCTTGTTCCAACAGTTTTGATCTTATGTGTAATATATTATGTAACTATCTGGATATTTATATCCCATTACAACTTAAGTAAGCCAGAACTGAGAGACCAAGGAAGCATGATCTTACAGTACCTGTTCAAGGGGAGTTTTCCATCCATTCATTCTTTTACTCTTTTCATTCATTCATTCTTTCGTTTGTTCATTCATTCATTCACTCATTCAGCAAATTTCTATTAAAGGCTTATTAAGTGCCAGGAAGTAGTTTGAGCCCTTGGAAGTACAGCAGTGAGCATTATCACAAAATTTAATTTGTAGGAAGCTAGGGTAATAAAAAAGGAGACAGAAAACGAGTGTGTACTCTCTTTCTAAAGTCTTCCAGTAGTGGTAGAAGAGTGGGAACAAGGACCAGGTCTTTTAATCACTAGCTTCATGGCCCACCCTTCAGTGAATTCAGTTTTGAAACAAAATATATTGGACAAATTAGTTTACGTACGACTGCTAGGAGTTGGGGACACAATAATAAAGTGGGATTCCAGGCTTGAAGCCAGCCAGACAAAAAAAAATTACAAACAAATGATGCGATCATGGTTCTGATGGAGCTAAATGCAGGGAGCTCTGGAGCACATAGTAGGTTCAGTTCTCTGCACTGGAAGGGATAGAAAGGCTTCTAGAGAGGACCTGCCAGCTGTTCCAGAAAGAGTAGATCCAGCTGGCATCGCTGACGGAGGGAGTGGCATCCAGGCCGGGGAAGAGAATGTGCAAACATTTTCCCTAACACTATCCTGAGGCTGGCCTCTTGTTACAGACTCCTTCAGACCTTTCTGGAATACAGTTTTCTCCCTCTTTCTCGACACACTGGAGGGTGTTTTCTTCACCAAGCTTCCTGTCGGGCCGAAGGCTGAACAGTGATCAACAGTGGGAGTGAAGGTGTGCATTGACTGGGAAGAAGTAAGAAGGAGACTTCTGGGGTGCTGGAATGTTCTAGGTCTTGATCTGGGTGTTGGTTGCATGAGTGTATACCTATGCAAGATTCTCTTGAGCTATGTGCTTATTAGAGCTGTGCATTTTACTAAGTGCATGCTAGACCTCAGTGAAGCAAGAAAAAAAAAAGACCAAAAAAAAAAAAAAAACCAAAAAACCCCAGCTCAAATGCTCTCACTCGCGTCATTCCTATGATACTACTTTTCAAACGATACAATTTAGCACTTGGTACCAAATACATTGTTTTGTTGTTTTTGTTGTTGTTGATTTTTGTTTTTTATTCTCTGCTTATTTTCTGTATGAGAATCTTTTCAGAAACCGGATTACAAATGCCATTCAAAAGCTTGATTTTGTCATGGGTTCCTACTTGTCCTCTGCTAGAGAATCTCCACAGTCTTAGGTTGAAAATATATGAACACATACAGAGGGTACAATTCATTTTGTAGTGTTTTAGAGGCTTCCTTGTCATACAACTGTGGAGCATGTGTTTTGTTTCTCTCTTCGGGTGCCTTGCAGAAGGGGATAATTCTACTATTTCTCTTATTGTGTCTGGGAGAGTGAGCCGTGTACACAGTCTGCATACTCAATTAATCTTGCAGAGAGGGGATGAGTGTGGAGAAATCCAGAAAATGTTTGCTTCTGTTTTGATTTATGAGCTTAGAAAAGAGAGGGGAAGGACCTAAATGGTACACTTAGCGTGTATTTCTTCCCAACCCCTTAAACAGATAAAAAGAGGAGAAGAAACAAGACAATCTTGAAGGTTGATTGAGGGATAAAACACCCACAGAACAAATTTGACTTATTCAAGTTTTATGAATCTCCAAATAGCAGGTTTAAGTAGATTTGCCAGAGCCCAGATATACGTGTCTGCCAAGCAAGATAACTTTTTAAAGAAAAGAGTTCTTTGCATTTTCTCAGGTCGAAAATCAAGTTTGTAGCTTAGCCTTTGCTCTTGGAAAATATCAGATGAAAAAGAAAAGAAAACATGCCATTTATTTAGTGATTGTAGAACACCTTCAATGAGAGATCTAATCTCAGGTAAAGCAACTCAGGGGTCAGGTGAAGCTCCATGTAAGGGTAAAGAAAACTAAGCCCGGATTCTATTTATGTTACTCAGACGGGGATATTTTGAAGCTCGCTAAGGCAAACCTCACTGAATATTTTAAAAAACCTTCAACAGAACTGTATTATAAATGTTAAGCTTGCTAAGAGTCTAGATTTTAAGTGTTTCCAACACTCGAAGAAATGATAATCATGTAAAGTGATAGAGATGTTAGCTAACACTGTTGTGGATATCATATTGCCATGCAAACGTATTAACTCAATATGTGGGACATCTTAAACGTACAGAGCGTCCTATGTCAAATAGCACTCCATTAAAAAAAATCAAGTCAAACCACCACCACCATCACCACACCACAAAAACCCTTTCTGGGGCTCTCCTTCCTCTGGTAACCTCTGTTCCCAATTCCCTCTTCTTCCCACCGGGGCTGCCAGTCACATCACAGGGACTCTGTGGCCCAAGACCCTTCATGAAGGACACCATGCTTTTGCCCAGTCAAATTTCTCAGTCTATTTCTTTGCCAACTGTGCCTCTTGTGCTTCTTAGCATGTTTTCCTTCTTCTTCTTCTTCCTTTTTAAGATTTATTTACTTTTTTTAGAGAGAGTGTGAGAAAGAGTGGGGGCAGGGAGAGAGGGAGAGAATCTTGAAGCAGACTCCCCACTGAGCGCAGAGCTCAACTTAGGGCTCGATCCCACAGCCCATAAGACCATGACCTGAGCCAAAACCAAGAGTCTGACGCTTAACTGACTGAGCCACCCAGGTGCCGCATGTTTTTCTTATTCTTTAAGTATCTCTGCCTCAGGTGTCTTGTTCTAGGTGTCTTTTTTATCTAGAGTATAAACTCATTGACAGCAGTGGATTATTTTGTTCACTATTGTATCTCCTGCACCTGGTCTCTAGTAGTAGCTCAATAAATTTTTGTTCAAAGAGTCAATTCAGTCAAGCAACAGAAGTTTCTAGAAATCCGTATGTCATAGTTCACTTGTCACAAGTCTTGTATCATTGTCTGTGTTTTATCAGCCTCTGAATTAAAGTGGGAATTTTAAATCTATGGTTCAAGGATGAGCTTCAGAGGGTGTATGATGAGCTTGCAGGCCAAGTCTGGGGTACATGTGTCAATGTGCCTTTTGAGGGGTGGGTGGGGAAAAGGAGAAGTTTCCTAGTGTTTGTGGACACAGAATTATTTCATCTTTTTATTTTCTTACAATCAAAAATAATTTAGCATAGATTATGCTAAAGCAGATGTGGTAAGAATGATTCTTTTTATGTGACTGGCAAACTAGGTATGATGTCTTTGACTATAAATAGATATTAAGCTGATTAAGCAGAATGTTAGGTAACTGTAAGGCAAGTGATAGTACGGGGAACAAGGAAACCCTTACTAGTCAGAACCATGATTTTTCTTCCGGATTTGTAATGATTGCCTGAGAATTCTTAGGGAGAAAAAAAAGGTGTGTTATTTTCACATTCACTTTGAAAGAGAGATAACCTGACTTACATGATAAAATATTTAAAAATAATTAAAAATTAAATATTCTGATTGATGACACTTATAAATGAGTCAAGAAGATTAAATGGGATGTTTTGTAATTTTAAAATGTTTTTCATGTGATTTTTCTAATTTTACAAGAAAAGGATCAGAGAGCACTAAGTGGATTAATAAAATGATTTAATTATATTTTTTAATATTTCCCTGTTCAAAGAGAATCTAAGTAACTGATATTTTGACCATAAAATTTTTACACACATGAAATGATGGGGTTACATGGGAAGGTGGATGTGTTATTTTGGAAGAAGGATTTCTTTAGCATCTGAGAGGAAATAGCACCATGATTGGTCTCCCTGTTCAAGGTGGTACTGAGAGAAATGACAGCTCAACCAAGGGGCCTGGAAAGGGGGTTTTTGTAAGAAATATGAGAAGAAATTGCTTTAGAAAGCTGTCTGGAAAAATAATAAAGGTAATAATAATTTGTTGTTTTCAGAGTCAGTATTAGCACATGACCCAGATCGCTTCCAAAAAAAAAAAGTCACTCAGGAGGAAGAAAGAGATGGGGCATTTTGATGGAATGAACCTGGACTAGATTTCATGAATACATGGTTTCCCTTGAAGCAGAACACTTTCATTCATTCGTGCATTCAGCATTAAGTTAGCAGGAGCCATCCCTCGGTGCTCCATTAAGGAAGACAGTCTATTGGCAACTCTGGTGAATGCAGGTCAAGTGGCCTGGGTGAAGTACAGAAAATTTAGCAGCTTGTGGGTTTTTAGAAGGCAAACTAAAAATGGGACAGGTCCTTATCATAATCAGTTTTCTAAGGAATGAAGATGGTGCTCCTCTGCAACCCCACTACACAGGTAGGAAAGATAAGCTGCTGAAGGGCACCTGGTCCTGACCCCGGATCCCGCAGCTTCGCTGAGTGCGCCTCGTCACTGAGGCGCGTCTCCACTCTCATTAACCTCTGATGCGTGCTGGACATGCTTCAGGTGAATTGAAATAAAGATTATACTGTAAGATGAACAGATTACTCTGCTAAATTTTTTAAATGTTTACTAGCAGGACATAGGCCGGGGTTACTCACACACAGTAATTAGACATTAAGCAGCTATATGGTAGCCTATTAACTACAGAAAAGGTTTGACGAAAGATTGGTTTTTAACATTTTTAATTAACAAAGAATGCGCAAGATAAATTTGAAATGTGAAGAGCCACACGGAGCTGTGATTAGTGAGAAATATGAAAATAATTCTTTGTCTTTGCAAAAGATAAAAATGATCCGCCATGGTTAAGCATGTTTCAGTTTTTAATATTTTCTTAACAGGGGTGAAAGACCCACATTTATGATTGGCCAGGTATACTGTATTTTAAGATGTAAAATTTATAATAAGTATTTAAAATGCTATATTATCATAGACTTGATGGATGAGCAATTAGGGAATGATAGAGCCCTCCTATTGGCAACTTTTAAGAGAAAAGAATGTCTAGTTAGAAAACATTCTCATGTACGAAATAAGCTTTCCAGTTGCCTATGGATATTCATTAGTAGTTTGTTTCTTGTTTTAGCTCAAGTCTTACTATTAGAGATAAGATACAGACTTTATTAAAACATGCACACACATGCACACACACACAGAGTTCATCAAAGTTAGAGCAAATTACTCTCAGCTATGACAATAACCACGGTTTACATTAGCAGAAATTTGAATGGTTGATATCCAGAAATGTATCCATATAATAGTTTAAAATAAACAGTTACTATTAAATGAAATTATTCTTTAAATTAAAAATAGCAAAAAATAATTTAGAGAAGTAATTTTCAATTTCTTCCCTGTTTTTATAAATCTTAATTTTGAAAAGTAGACAAAAAGAACTTGTCACCTCTGAGAAATGGTTCATTACCATATTAGTGAGTTAGGATTTATAGTTGTTCTCATAATAAAAATTCCTGATTTTTTTTTCACACAAATGGGTTGCCTCTATGATGAAACTAAAAATTTGTATGATGCAGCTTAGGTTGGTTTCAGAAATACAGCATGTGACTTCATCTTTTATTTCCATTCTCCCTTATGATCTGCGAGACCTTGGTCAGTCTAATGGTTGCCTGATTCATGGTACAGTTTTTGTACTTTGATGAAAAATCACAACTATGATACTTGTTACTAGTATTCTTTGATCTACAAATATATTTGGGGGAAATGCTGCTTTCTCCTACCCTCCCTCCCTCCCTTCCTTCCTTCCTTCCTTCCTTTCTCTCCTCCCTCCCTTCCTTCCTCCCTTTTTTCCTTCCTTCCTTCCTCCCTCCCTCTCTCCCTTCCTTCCGTCCTCCCTTCCTCCCTCCCTCCCTCCCTTCCTTCCTTCCTTCCTCCCTTACTTCCTCCATCCCCTCCTCCCTCCTTCCCTCCTCCCTTCCTTCCTTCCTTCCCTCCTTCCTTGTCTCCTTCCCTCCTTTCATTCCTTTCCCCCTCCCTTCCTTCCTCCCTGCCTTCCTCCCATCCTCCCTTCCTTCCTTCCTTCCTCCCTCCCTCCCTTCCTTCCTTTCCTTCCTTCTTTCCTTCCTTCCTTCCTTCCTTCCTCCCTCCCTCCCTTCCTTCCTTCCTCCCTTACTTCCATCCTCCCTCCCTCCCTTCCTCCCTCCCTCCCTCCCTTCCTTCCTTCCTTCCCTCCTCCCTTCCTTCCTTCCTCCTTCCCTCCCTCCCTTCCTTCCTTCTTTCCTTCCTCCTTCCCTCCCTTCCTTCCTTCCTTCCTTCCTTCCTCCCTCCCTCCCTCCTTTCCTTCCTTCTTTCCTTCCTTCCTTCTTTCCTCCCTCCCTCTCTCCCTCCCTTCCTTCCTCCCTTCCTCCCTCCCTCCCCTCCTTCCTTCTTTCCTTCCTTCCTCCCTTCCTCCCTTCCTTCTGTCCTCCCTTCCTTCCTCCCTCCCTCTCTCCCTTCCTCCCTCCCTTCCTTCCACCCTTCCTTCCTTCCTCCCTCTCTCTCTCTCTCCCTCCCTCCCTTCCTTCCTTCCCTCCTCCCTTCCTTCCTTCCTCCCTCCCTCTCTCTCCCTCCCTCCCTCCCTTCCTTCTTTCCTTCCTTCCTCCTTCCCTCCCTCCCTTCCTTCCTTCTTTCCTTCCTCCCTCCCTCCTTTCCTTCCTTCTTTCCTTCCTCCCTCCCTCCTTTCCTTCCTTCCTTCCTCCCTCCCTCCCTCCTTTCCTTCCTTCTTTCCTTCCTCCCTCCCTCCTTTCCTTCCTTCCTTCCTTCCTCCCTCCCTCCTTTCCTTCCTTCCTTCCTTCCTCCCTCCTTTCCTTCCTTCTTTCCTTCCTTCCTTCCTTCCTCCCTCCCTCCCTCCCTCTCTCCCTCCCTCCCTTCCTTCTTTCCTTCCTCCCTCCCTTCCTTCCACCCTTCCTTCCTTCTTTCCTTCCTTCCTTCCTTCCTCCCTCCCTCCCTCCCTCTCTCCCTCCCTCCCTCCCTTCCTTCTTTCCTTCCTCCCTCCCTTCCTTCCACCCTTCCTTCCTTCTTTCCTCCCTCCCTCTCTCCCTCCCTTCCTTCCTTCTTTCCTTCCTTCCTCCTTCCCTCCCTCCCTTCCTTCCTTCTTTCCTTCCTCCCTCCCTTCTTTCCTTCCTTCCTCCCTCCCTCCCTCCTTTCCTTCCTTCTTTCCTTCCTTCCTTCCTTCCTTCCTTCCTTCCTTCCTCTCTCCCTCCCTCCCTCCCTCTCTCCCTCCCTTCCTTCTTTCCTTTCTCCCTCCCTTCCTTCCACCCTTCCTTCCTTCCTTCCTCCCTCCCTCTCTCCCTCCCTCCCTCCCTTCCTTCCTTCTTTCCTTCCTCCCTTCCTCCCTCCCTTCCTTCCTTCCTCCCTCCCTCCCTCCCTCCCTTCCTTCCTTCTTTCCTTCCTTCTTTCCTTTCCAAACTAAGAGTGTGATGTTTAGATGGGTTATCTTTCTGCCCCTTCCTCCGAAGTGACTCATGGTTCCAGTATAGTAACCCCTCCCAGGGGGGTAATGTGTGTCACTGGCTCTACCAGTCCTGTTGTACAGTCACTTCTTCTGACTGCCAGTTTTTTTCTCTTTCTCTGCCTCTCCCCCTTTCTTTTTTCCTTACTCTTTTCCTTTTGACTAAAAAATGATCCTTAATGACTCATTAAGTGACAAAACTCCGCTAGGAATTTTGATGCTAATACTGACCCCACATTTCTGAGAACCAAAGAGTCAAATAATCATTTCAGACAGAAGAACAGATAGAAATGAATTTGAAATGTGGCAGGGGTCTTAGCCCAAGTTGTGTTGATTGCTGAGATCCAAAGATGTGTGAGCTTATCAGGTAGATTGGTGGGGTGGCCCACCCAAAGTATCTTTGTGGGAGGGACCCCTGGATAACCCATCCAAGGCACTTGATTCAGTAACACCACCTCAGACTTCCAAGGGGAAGGCAGATTCTCGGGATTTCTCAGATGGCAGTGTCTATCAGCCCAGCACATGCCTCTCCCTCCCTCAATTGGACTCATGTCTGAGGCTTCTAGTGACCTGTGAGCAGGCTCTATAAGTTCAAACTGAAAGAGCTGTTTGGCCACGTGAAGACTCCTGGGGCACAAACATGCTGTTTTGGCCACAGCCATCTGACATAAGGTGATAAATGAAGAGGGAGGAGCATTCTTATCCACTTCAAAAGCTAACAGTCAACAACGCTGGATCCTCATGGGATCAGCTGTGCTAAGAGCAGTAGGAGGCTCTGGGGTATGTGGGGACAGCAGTGCCCAGAGAAGAGTGGTGTCTAGTGGGCACAGGGCCTGGCAAATGGAGGTGTATACACCATCGAGGCAGCAGTATGGTGGTCAAGCCAGAACGTACTGCATGGTGGGTAACCATACTTACTTGTGAGCCAACTGCTGACACCCTGTAATATGAGGAGAGAGGGACTTGAAAGAGGTCTGAACCATGGGAGGGAAAAAGCACTGATACTTGGATCATGACTCTAGATTGACTCTACTTGCTGCAAGTGTGGCTCCTGAAGGAACTCATGCTCACAAAGGCAGTGTACAGTAACATTGCCATCCTCCATATTTTAGTCCCCAAACTCCTTTCCATTCAGCCTACTCTTTGAGGAGATAGGATAATGAGGGCTACAATGAGAAAATGGGCTGCCATTTTGATAAAGAAGAAGATGATTATGAAAAATGGGGGGGGGGGAGCCAGCAGAATTAACAAAGGGTAATTAAGGTAGCGAAAACAAAAGAAGCTGATTTTCACATTACCAAATATATTTCAATTGAGCAAAAAAAAAAAAGAGAGTTATTCACATACACGTATTTAGAGGAGGTAGAAACAGCAAAAATAACCATGAAAACGGACACTGGAAATTAAAGAGGAGGAAATAGCCAGTTAATTTTTGTTCTCAGCCTAGTTTTTTTTTCCCCAAGCTGAATAATGATAGTGGATTATATAAACAAAGCGAGAATAAAATTACTGTGAAATAATGCTAACTTCTAGCAGTCTCCTTCAAGTGCATCCTCATTATTTGTCAATTCACTTGCTATGCATACAAGAATATTAGTTTCTTTCTGAGTGAACTGCCCGAGGATTGGGCAATCTCCAAACACTGAAAGCATGAGTTTCTTCATGCATTGGTACATGCTGAATAGTGCTGTCCTTCTTCTAAATTATCACCTGCTTGCCTGTGCAATTTCCGTGAGCAAATATGGGTATTTGCACATGCAAATGGAAGTGCATGAAAATAATATGTGCTTGGTATTAGTGGGTCCAGCCGGGGTTTGACTTTTTGGAGTTAAAAGCCCTGTAAATGCTGCATGGATTTCTGAGAAAGCTCACTTAGCAAGCACAATACATAAGCTTAGGCAAGGAGTTATAATTCCATTAGCTAAATATCTCTTTGTGAAGAAACATATATTTAGGATTTGGAGTCATAAAATACTTTCAAAGACATTTTACTAGGATATGATATAAGCTAATTTTTGGCCCTGAAGTATTTACTAATATGTTAGGGTTTAAAGTGTAGAATAAATCTTTCAATTTTCTTTTAAGCTATTGCTTTAAAGGTTATATAATTATGGAAAACACCAAAGTGGGAGCTTAAACGTTCAGGGTTATATTGCCAAATAGTATCTGAAAAGCAAAAGATTACAAAAGTTAACAAGGTTCGTAATCACACATGTCCATGTGTCCTCTCAGAGGACATACACTATTTCAATATTTTGGGCAACCTGTTTACCATTTTACTAATGCAGTATTCTGATGCGTATGTCCCACAGCTGTGCTTAACTCATATCTATACCTTGAGAAATCTAATGGTTTCTTCCAGTCTGAACTCTACCAGCCATGGCTTAAAAAGTGACTTCAGATGTCCCTCACTATCCTAGAACCTCTAAAGCTGCCCCATTTACAGACTCTCAAACCTAAATCTCTCTTTCATTAAAAAAAGGACACAAAAATCCTAAAATATAATTTTCCATTTGTATGTTCACATTATTTTCTTAGTCAAGCTATTCCGAAGAAGCATCATTTAGGAATTTCTACTTCTCATCAATGTTCCACTTATCACTGCTTTTTAATGAAAAGAATATATTTTACAAAGGGAAAGAGCGATGTTTTACTGGATCTTCGGGATGCCAACCAATCAACTGAGAAGTGAAAAGCCAAATCGATCAGCTGGAATTGTTATATGTCTTGGTGAATAATAATTCAAACGATCTCTCCCCCGCCTTATTATTAGTTGGTCTTTGAATCTAAGGAGCAAACAGCATTCTCCAAAGATCTTGGCTCACAAGCAACTGCATGGACCCTGGTTCCCGGCAGGCACTCCTACGGCCACGTGGTTTCCCTAAGGCTGTGGACGCTGCAGTGGATGCAGGTGTCCAGGGCTCGGCAGGGGTGATGCCACTGCACAGCTTCCCCATGACTTCCTGTCCCGCAAGCTCTTCTAGAACTTTTTTCTCCCACCTCCTCAAGAGAAGGAGTCACATTCTCCGTCTCTTGGCTCTGGGCAAGCTTGTGATTTGCTTGTAGCCTGTAGAATGTGGTTTAAGTGACACTGTGATATCTGAGGCTCAGTAATAAAAGACAGCACAGCCCAGCCTTGCTGGCTGGGACACTCAACTGTTGGAAGCCCAGCCCACCGGGTAGCAGTGAACACCCTGAAGCTCCATACAATGAGGAAGCCCAGGCCACAGGTAGGGGCCAGGTGTAGGGTTTCCTACCAACAGCCCCTGCTGAGGCCCAAGCTGACAACCAGCATCGACCACCAGACATGTGAATAAACATGCATCCAGCTGACCTCAGCCCCCAGCTTGGGATTCAGCCCAGGCTTTCAGTCTGCTAGCTGGGAACCAAGCCTTCAAAGAGCAGAGAAAAGCCATTCCCATGGTGCCTTGTCTAAATTACTGACCCAGAGAATCCATTAGCATAATCAAATGCTTGTTTTAAGCTCTTGTACTTGGGGTTAATTTTTTTAAAAACATTTTTTAAAAGGACTTTATTTATTTATTCGTGAGAGAGAGCACGAGTGAGTGCCCATGAGTGGGGGAGGGGCAGAGGGAGAAGGAGAAGCAGACTCCCCCCTGAGCAGGGAGCCTGACTTGGCCTCCATCCCAGGACCCTGAGATCCTGACCTGAGCCGATCGCATATGCTTAACTGACTGAGCCACCCAGGCGCCCCAGAACTTGAGGCTAATTCAACAGAAATAATACCCAGAAGTGTTAACAAGGTACTTGAGATACTGCAAAGTCCATTTGGGATGAGATGTTGGACTATCTAGTTCTAAAAGTCAGTGATACTGAATACTTTTACAGAGAGAAAGTCACTGGTTAATTATTTTGAGGGAATATTCTCAATTTAAAAATTAGTTGTATGTAGAAAAAGTATATGCAAAAGCCTATTTTGAAAGGATAACATTAATAAGTCGGTGGCGCTGGGGGATACGTTGCACAGAGAGCCAACCCCGGGCAGCAGACGTCCTGTTCTATGCGTGTCAGTCTGGTGCTACCTACATTCCGTTTTCACTCTCTGCCTCTATCCTTTCTTTTCCCTCATCCTAGTCAGCAGCCCTCACAAGGTGGGCTGGTGTGCTTGTGATGTGTGGTGGTACATGACAGTGGGAAGTAAAAGCGATTTATGTTTAGCCCCTTATCATGTACCTGATGATGGGAAAAGTTACCTTTATGTGCAACACACACCAACTTTCCATTTTGCCCCACAAGTCACAGTGAGAAATAGACAATAACAGCTCTTCATGAATTATTTTGGAAATTACTGTTCCCAACGATCATAATGATAATGATGATCCATGTCTAGAGAAACTCAACAGAATAAATGTAGTAATAACTGTCCCGTATATTATGCATATATTTAGTGGGGAAAAAATAAATTCTAAGAGGAACTAATAAATAGTTTGGAGTGAAAAACAAAAGTGTTTTTCAAAAAAAGAAAGTGCATCCAGAAAACATTTCTCAGCATTAGCTCGTCCATTCCTGGTAATTCCTAAGTGTTCACCGGTAGACCCAAGGCTTGTTTCACCTGAAGGCTGACCACCGGACAGTTACAGTAGGTTCCAGACTCACGTGGTCCGTGCTTTTGTATTGAAATATTTGTAGCTGATCTCAGGTAGATTCTGTGCCATTTCAGCATTCCATGAGTTTTTATACGGCACATTGAATTTCACTTCTCGGGAGAGAGCTATAGAAGTGAGTGGACAGCTTATCTAATGGTACTGGGACATGCTGACTCCCGGTTACTATATAATGTGTTTCACAACGGGTCCCTTTCTTGATTGTTCACAATCTAAATGATAGTTAAGAGAATAAATTTGCACAACCATTTCTATAGTTACCTTTGCAGTTATTAAAAATAAAAAGCCTGTGATATATTTATAATATATGTACACAGTACTATTGCTTCTTATTATGAGAGTTCCAATCCTTTTTTTTTAAAAATAGGGCAGGTGTGGGAAAGATCACACGTGACAGTTTGCTGCAATCACACCTTGCGTTCTGCATCTAAAGCATCGCTTCCACCACGCTTGCCGTGCAGCTGTTTACAAAAGCATCACTGACTTGGTGAATTTAATTCCACATCCTCCTGCATGTGTCACCGAATATTTGGCCCTAAGTTTGTACAGTTTAAGAGGTAATCTCTGCAGCGGAAAGAGTGCATAGATTTAAATCCTCTGGGCTCTGGTATTGCTTCTGTGATTAACAGCTCACCTTCATGATCTAGAAACAAGGGCTTGAAATATATTTTTCAATTTGATAATCAGCAGAGGGGCTGATTATAGTTTGAAATATTCATAAACTTTTCCTCCTGAAAATTAGTCCTATCCTTAATGCCATTTAGACACCTAGGCATTCTACAATCAAAAGGTAGGAAAGAAAAAAAAACAAAGAGGCAAGAAATATGTGTTAAGTGCTAAGGTTTTGGTCCCAGAGAACAGGAAAAATCCCCTGGGACTTGGGCAGGTAAGCTAGCTAGAGGGGAACTTCAGGAAGCGAAGAGGCTAAGGTCATGTCCAGTCAACGCCGCTACTGCCCCATCAAGCTCAGTAAGGGAAAGAGGAGATGTTAGAACTCCCAGAATAGGTCTGGAGAATCTGAGATGAGATGAGACTTCATCTCCTATTTCTGGATAGCAAAGAGACTTCAGGGCCCCCGAATCTTTCATGCACAGCACAGGGTGAAAACAGAAGTAAGGTCTATCTGCCCAGTCTATCTAGGCAAATAGGTGTATGGACATGAACACAGTCAGAACTTGCACAGTTGGGAAAGCAAGAGGAGACAAGCAGTGTGGGGGTGGGAAGTAAGGATGGGCTGCAGGAGGAAGAGTGGTGGAGTGGAAGGGGTAGAATCTAAACGAATTCAATGTTTCTGTCACTTGGCAGGATACATGTTTCCATAAAAAAAATTAAATTCAAAGGCAGAGTAAATTGAGCATAAAGATACACTAACCGAGGGATCTTGGATAAGACACAACCCTAATTTCTTCATTTTTAAAATGAGGAGAGATAAAACTTACAGATGTCTTTCCATTTTAAGGTCTCAGCTTAAATGTCACTTCTCGTAAGTCTTCCTGGCCCAGCCCCTCATTGCTCTCCACTCCAGGGTACAACCTTGGACCCATAAGCCCCCCACTGTAAGATCAGAAGCTCCAGCCGAGGTAGGGTAGAGTCTCTCATTTACCGCAGCATCCCTGCAGCAGTAATAAGAGTTCATGCAGCTGTTCAACCACATGGACTTAAGAATTATACAAGGCAGGAATCAGTAAAAGGTATATCAAGGCACTCATGCAGCTGTGTATGTTAAAACTTCTGCTTCCAAATAGTAACTTTTGGAACTAATCTTGGATGATTTCCGTGTTAAATTCCCCTTGCTTATAAAGGAAACTCTACTTAAAAAAAGGCTTAAAGTCTATCTTACTTCTTCCTTCAATATCCTGCAAAGCCAAGCCTGACTCACTATCTTCTCTGAATGCACCTCCACAGCAACAAAATATTTATAGAAAGGATCTTCCTTTCTACTTCTGCCTCACTAAGCATCCCCAGGTGGGAGGGGCGGGGAGGGAAAGGCGAGGCTTCTGAGCACTCTGGGTAGATCACACCCAAGTAGGTACTGGACGCTGAAGCCGGGGGCAAGCAAGCAGCTCACCCTGCCACCTGTAGGCATAGGGGCGTCCTTCTGTGAGAGGCAGATGGGTTTTGTCAGGATCCAGCTGGTTCTTTGTGGTCACCAAGTTTACACCCTGGTCAGGGGCCTGCGCTAGTAGATGCTCAATTACTATTCAGGTGAGTGAAGAAATTGAAGGTGTCCTCTACCGTGCTGCTTTCCCTCCCTAATGCACACGCAGTCTCTCTCTTTCCTAAGGGAGGCTGATTCCACACCACAACTGCACATCAGGAGAAATAGCAATGACAGTAATGCTGTTTGTAATGCTACCTAACATGTGTTGAATGTGGAACCATGTGCCAGGCACTGTTTTAAGCCCTTCACCCGAGTTACCTAATGTAGTCCTCACGACAATGCTATGACTTAGGTGACAGTCTTTTCCACACTTGGAAGGTGAAGAAACTGAAGCTCAGAGGGGCAGAATCTCTCTTGACCTGTCCGCAAAGTGACGGGGCTGTCTTGGAGGAACATGGGTGGGGGATGCCGTGTGGCACTCGGATTGAGTTTCTTCTTGAAGATGCAGGCAGCATCGAAGAGCATTTTACCCTCTCCTTCTCCTTTACCTTCCAGTCTGGTCAAACTTTATTTCCTTTTGTTTTTGTGGGAAAGGAACACAGACCACAGGCAGAGGCTGCAAGCAGGTGCTCTTCCCCACGGTGCCCGCTGAGGTCCCCGTCAACAGGGAGCCCAGACCTCGGTCTGAAGTCAGACCTCACCATCTCGCTGCGCTGCCCAGTGCTCTAGCCTCCCAGCTTTGGTTTAGATCTGTAGGGCTGAAACTGTTGGAATTTAGAAAACCCGCTTTTTTTAAAAAAGATTTTATTTATTTACTTGACAGAGAGATAGCGAGAGCAGGAACACAAGCAGGGGGAGTGGGAGAGGGAGAAGCAGGCTTCCCGCCGAGCAGGGAGCCCGATGTGGGGCTCCATCCCAGGACCCCAGGATCACGACCTGAGCCGAAGGCAGATGCTTAACGACTGAGCCACCCAGGTGCCCCCAAAACTCACTTTTTGTTCCCCAACAAAATCTGACTTTTAAGGCTATAGTCTTAGAAAAAAGTCTAGTTGGAAACTCGAAACTGAGCAACGGCTCCTTTATTTTAGATTGCCAGTTTCCCTAATGATGTACTGTAAGTTGGCTAATTGAATTTAAGTTAAAGAAAAAGAAAAACAAAAAGATAGCCAGTTTCCTTGACTCCTTTATTGCAGATTTCCAGTTTCCTCTGAAGTGTGAGATGCCACCAATTGGATGAATGGGAGCTCACAAGGAGACGCGATTGACAGAATATGAAAAAAATATAAGAAATTATTTCAAAAAATGGTACCCTGCCTCATTTAAAGTAGCAATGTGAAAGGATAAGTTTACTCTGTGTTTTGGGCCAAATACTCATTCATGAACTCTTCACTGAGTGTGTTCCAGTGACATTTGCCAGTTTGCTATGCATCCATCAGTCTCCTCTGCTAGCCCCGCATTTAAGATACAAAATAAAACCCACCTGATTCTAGGATCTTTAACTCACTCATTCCTACTGGAATTAGCCCCGTGTTCCAAGATCACACCAGTTCCCCTCCGCTTCCCTGTTCACCATCATCAGCCTTCTCCTGCTTTACCAAAGGAAGGGATACCTCTCTATCCCTCGAAATCTTACGTAGTGCATCGCCTTAAGGTGTAAAGATCTTTGGGGGTACCAAATAAAAGGAAAATTGAAAATACTAGTGTCTATAAAGTTTTCTTTGATCCAGGAACCCTAAATAAAGCAGACCAACAAGAAGCTCAGAATAGCATTTACATACATGGCAGAGAGGGCTCCCTGGGTTCTCACATTTCCCGTTTACCTCCCACTACACTCAGTTCCTTGAGTAATGGAGCTGCCTGTTTGGTTTCAGCATCCAACAGAGCAATGGGCACACAGGGGCCAGGCAATAGATATTCGTGGAATGAAGTTGGGACATTGTAAAATGAACACAGGAATGTTCATAGACCCATTGCTTCTTCCCCACTCAGTCCAATTCCAATCCCTGTTTGCCTCTCCTCTTCGCCCTGCCCTCACGCCCCCTTTCACAGAACTCTGTCGTGGCCAGAGTGGTTCCTGGAGTTTGGAAGCCAAAACAGAACATGGGCAGGAAAGGAGCAGTTATAAGAGGTTGGTGGTTAAGGGAAAGAACACAGAGGGAGAGAAAAGTTAGCGGATCAGAAAAGAGTGGTGAGAGAGTCAGAGGCTGGGTGAATAACAGAGCTGTGTTAAAGTGGTGGCTGGAGATTACCATACTACAGGTTTACAAGGGTTTGAAGTGCAAAAATCTGGCTAGGAAAAATAAGAGCTGTGAGAAGTGTAGTTGGGTGATTATGAATAGAATTGTCTTCGATGGCTTTTGAAAGACACAAGTGAACAATGGGACTCCGTGTGTGTGTATCTTTTCTTTGTGTGTTTGGACTGAACTTCTTTAGAGCAGTGATCATGGCTTTGCCAGGTTATAATGGGTTGTGAAGGCTTCAGAATGAAAGAAGTATCCTTATAGGAAGGTCCCTCCTTCTCCTCCTCCCCTTACTAATCATTAACATTCATTGAGGTCTACTCTATCCCAGGCACTGTGCTAAATACTTCACTTGCGAGATCTTGTTTAATTTTCATGGTAATGCTTTGAGACAGAAATTATCATGTGTTATCCCAAAGAGAGAAACAGAGCTGGGAGATGTTAAGTTACTTATCTGAATCACACAGTGACAAATAATAGGATTTGAACCCAGTTGCATTCTAAGACAAAATCCATGTTCTTAAGTACCATGTAATACTGCTTCTGAAGATTTTAATTGGTAATTTTTTATAATAAATTTCCGGAATAATGAAAACACTGGGATTGAATGCCCCCTGCTTTATGATATGGCTCATGATTTATATCACATGCTTTTGTTTATCCTTCTGGGCCTCCTCAAAATCCATCTGAGATACTGAAGGACACATTTATATAAATTTCCAGTACATGGTTAAGTCTTCTGGGTTCTGCTTTATAAATGTCCTGAAACATTTGTGATGTCCCCAAACAACAGGTCTTAGGAAGCAGACATGAGAATCTAGTTTTCTTCCATTAAGACAGATGTTAAGGAGATTTGAAATTTAAAAAAAAAAAGCTATTCTCTCACAATACTTTTTTGCTTTGGAAAAGATCGTTTTTTAAAGAAAAATATTTACTTCTGTTACCACATAATGGGTTTATTATTATTGTTTTAAACGACTTAATAAATTAATATTTTTAAATTTTCTGTTTTAATTTCCAATATTATAAATATCAATACAAACAAAAGCCCTTCAGGTTCTGGGATGAAAAGACTTGAGAACCACTGACATATTATTTATAAATCCATGCACAATGTATTTTTGTATTTTTGAAACCTATTATGCCCCAGCACTGTGCTAGGTACTGGAAATAAAAAGGTAAATCTGACATAAGCCCCGCCTTGGATAGCTCCAAAGCTTATGTGCCATTGACATGTAAAGATAACTCAGTACTGCTACTGCAGGGATACAACCAAAATGCAAATTTTTCTGAATTAAATTCAATTCAGAATCCTAGTTGCCATCCCATAACACCTGAAGTATTTTCAACATCCTCAATTTACAGATAAGGAAACTGAGGCTTAGAGAGAGGGATGTAGCCAAGGTTCCACAGCTAGTGAGGAATGGACAAAAGTAGCCAACTCAACCCATAAGGTATGTTTGTGTTATCATCAGGATTTCTTTATCGTTTTCCTTTTTTATCTCCACTGTTGGATTGTGTCATAAATATAAATCTTATAGAACTCAAATTGTTAAAGAAAATTAGACAAGCAAATCTTTTGGGGGACAATTTGTACAGTAAATTAGTGATCCTTAGTTATCCTTATTAAAATTAAGCTAAATCATTTGGTCTAAATTATGATGAGTTACAGAATGAACGATTGTTACCGATTTAAGATGTCAGTAGATGAATTTCCCCTTTTGTGAGGTAAAGAAGGATCCCATTTCATCATTAAATTGCAGCACCTTAACTAAGAGAAATTTCTGTTTCTACTTTTATTCAATTTCATTACATTAAAATGTAAGAAAAACATGACTCAAAAGAACCAGTCTCCAAATAAACATACAAATAAACAAAATGCATAAAATCCACTGGGAAAATCACCCCATGCCAACTGGTAGGATTTCACTCTGTGCAAAACCATGTCCATTTCAGTGCAATAAATGTGGCTCAGTAGGACTTTTATTCAATAAGGAAACCTTCATAAATACAGACCTTGGGCATTTTACTTGATCTGCCATAGAAGTGCATTTTGTTGAATCAGAACTTTTAAAAGCTTATGAAGACATCCTCATATATTCAGAAATACCATTCTTGCAGGGAGAAAAAGCAACAGTGAATCCTTTAATCATGGGCATTAAAGATCTGTTCAGAGATTGCAAGGCTGCTGACTCAAGTTAACATTTTCTTGGCTTGCTTCTGGGCCGCTGGCTAGCTTTGCATGTGCATGATGTTGATGTAAAATGACATTTGCACCTGTTGTTGCCATCCTATGTTAATTAGCATAGTGCCCTAAGTAGTAACCGGGCCATCACATCCAAACAGAAGGCATTAACATATTGCAGCTGTCATGACTAAGAAAGATACCAGAGCTGGGAGATGTGCGCATCCCTGCATACCTTGGCTCAGTTAGCAAAACTCTCCCAATTGGAGTCACTTGGGAGAAGAAAAGAAGCACGGGATGTAGGCAGTCAGGAGTGAAAGAATACATTTTACTGCAGGTTTACTTTCATGTATTATGCATAGCCTTCAAGGTCACCGCATGATCATTTATAAGATTTTAATGAGATATCAAAGCGGAAAGAATGGAATGTAATTAATGGAATCTTATTGAAAAGATAGACAGGTATAATTAGAGCCCCCAAATACAATTCAGTCTTCCAAATTCTAGAGCTAAGGAGGAGACCAGATAGCAAAAATCACACTACAGTGAAGGGCGAGTGTTACCAAATTGAGATTATACTTCATTACCTAAAGTGTTGATCTCCTTTGAGCAATACAACAATTTCAAAAATTAAGGAACACTAGAAGTTTCTGTTAACGGAGGAATGATAGGTACCTGAGTTAAAATATACAGATTTTTTTTTCAAAACCCAGAGAAAGCAATGACCTATTCCAGGATTTCAAGAAGAGTTTTTTGTTAAGTATGGGTATATTCTATGAATCACTGGAACAGGGCACACAGGTCAGCTCTCTTATGCTCATGAGCGTTTCATTCCCCAGAAGGTGTTTTGTTCAACATACAGTCAGGTTTCTTTGAAGTTAGTTTGGTTCTATATATTTTTTCAACTTATAAAAATTGCTCAGCTCATACAAATGTTGATTAAAAGGTAGACACATAGCACAGGAAGACTCTATATTGATGAGTACCTAGTTAACCAGAGACTTCACTCAACTCACTTTTTTTTTTTTTTGCCTGGAAGAAAGAGGCACATGGAAAGAAAACTAAATGGATAACAGAGGTTTAATAAAAACAAAACAACTTCCAGAACATTTGATATCCATAATACTAAATTTTCTGGAACTTTATATCCACATTTTTGTTCAGGGGGAACTGATGTTAAAAATAATGTTTTCCAAAGCCCAAAGGACTTTGAAGTCTTTCATGATTCAACAAAGAAAAATAGAGTCCATTCAGCACACTGTCCTAAGTAAGGCAGGAATATGCGGTATGGTTTGGAAAGATTTCATAGGTAAAAATCCTAAGGGGGAAGCATAACTTTATTTAATCACTGAACCTCAAAATAGAGATATTTAATTCCTTAAACATTCTAGTTAATTTCATTCAGCCTCAAAGTCTGTCTTTTAAAAGCAAGTTGTTAGTGCGAGTAAAAATTTCTTTTCAGGATAATATTAAGGAATGGAACCTGTACTTACCCAAAACTCCCCAAATTTAGTCGATTACATATGTATGCAAGCGTATGGCGGAGGGAATGGGAAAGAGTTAACCCAGGTCAGTTGAAGTTGTAGCACATATTGGTTGGCTGAATGACTAAATGTTTTGCTCCTTGGTAGCAGTAGTTTTGGGGTTGAAGAGAAAAGACCTTTACATATTTCTAAAGACTGTCATGAACCAAGAGTATTAGTATTAAAAAAGATGTTTACTGATCATGAACAAAGGCAATAAAGTCATAGATTTTATTGACGATCCAGGAATTTTTATGTAAATGTCTCATAATGTTCTCAAAATTGTATTGTCTTCTTATTGGCTTAGTTAAAGAGAAATTAGTCATGCTTGAAGGATACTTAAACAATCAATGAGAAACGAAAAAAAGATCCTTACTTTTGCAGACGTTTATGTATATGGTATTTAGATAGCAAGAAATAAGTGGACATAATTAATGGCCATATATTTTAAATTTTCACCAAGATGTTTTACCTCCTTTAATAATTTTAGGTAAGTGAATAGCTTGCTAATATCACTGGCAAATTTGAGAATAGAAACTTGTCTCTACTTCCTGTTCAACACGGGGGTCCTGAGAATGAGCTAATTCTCACAGATGCATTATTATACATAGCCATGTCCCCTTCAATGCGTCGCTGCAAATACCAGTAGTACAATTTACATTTCCCCCAGCTATGACTCAACAAAATTTGGTATTTGGGGGGAAGAAAGCAAATAATCAATTTAAAATTCATGAAGAAACCATCTTACCATTTTTAAAAGGTTAAGTCCCCCTAAGCTATGAAAGAAAAACACTCTCTGAAGACCTGGGGAAGCAGTAAACACTGGTGGCAAGTGACAGGAATTGATCCTCCTTGGCTGTGCCTGCCATGTCTCTAAGTTTTATTTCCGCCATCTCTAGAATGTTATGAAAGGAGAGAGGGGGCGCCGGACGATGGCCTGAGGGCTTGGTACCTAGGTCTCTGACTTTTCCTCAATTAGGAGGCCTCCCTGCCTGATGGAGAGACATGCGTCTGGCTGGGGGCTTGGACAGTTGCAAGGTATTGATTAGCCATAATGTGAAGTCAAATCTGAATAAAAAAGCCCCGTGATCAAAAGACCTTCTTCGGAGACAGCATGCCCTCTAAGTCAAGGGTCCAGAGATTCTGATGAGCTCTGTTTCCTTTCTGAGAGACAGAGTTCCAGTTTCCTTATAAAGGCTCCCTTGATAAGAAAGTCCGGTGGACCTTCTGTCAGAAAAGCTGAGGCTTCAGATTTGACAGGCACTTGTTAGTTTTTCATCCCAGATCATTCAACATTCAGAGAAGAGAGGGAAAGGAGATGGCTCGTGGAGCCGGGCGCCATGGAAGCCGGCCCAGCGCTGCAGCTAGGACGTCATACTGCCTTCTGCATTAAAGATCACCAAACCCTGCTGGGCTTGGGAAGGGTTTCTCGGTGCTGGCCTGGCCACAGCGCCCAGAACAATCACCAATTAAAGTCTTATTTAGATCGTGAACAACCAACACTTCTAATGGAATTTTAAAAAATTATTTGTCTTTAAAAAAGTAATACGGGGCGCCTGGGTGGCTCAGTTGGTTAAGCGACTGCCTTTGGCTCAGGTCATGATCCTGGAGTCCCGGGATCGAGTCCCACATCGGGCTCCCTGCTCAGCAGGGAGTCTGTTTCTCCCTCTGACCCTCCCCCCCTCAAGTGCTCTCTCTCTCTCTCATTCTCCCTCTCAAATAAATAAATAAAATCTTTAAAAAAAAGTAATACTTCTGCCTTCTCTTAGTGGATCCCTTATTATGATTTTTTTTTTTAAATTAAGATGTCCTGATGCCTTTCATGCATACTATGTTTTAAAGACAGTTCTGCATCTCACCCACCGTGAGCCTTTATCACAGCCCTGTGAAATAGAAAGGACAAGTGTCGCTATCCCCATGTGAAGGAGGCGGAAACAAAGATGTATACAGAGGCCATGAGCTGGTCCAAGGTCACACAGATAATTAATGGTGGAGTCAGTATTGGAAATCAGGTATCAGGACTCCTAGTCAGGCTTTCTTAACACAGAACTAGAATTCAACTTTTAGGACTCACACATGATACGTTTGCAGAGTCATGACTGAATGCTGTTCAAGTAGCTTCATTCTAGAATTGCCATACTTTAATGAACCATCTCAACAATTACTGTATTGTTTCCAAAGTTATCAAGGATGGAAATGGTGTTTTCTGCATACCTTCTTCTCTTAATACATTGCTATTCATGGATGACTAACCAAACTCATGCTTTCTGCGAATGTTCTCCTTTTCTTCCAATAGTCTCTTAGTATGCCTGTATGCATTCATTCAGTCACGTGTTCTCCAGGATCTTAATTTCCCCGTTTCAAGGCTTATGCTTGTTCTAGTCACCATTGTACGTCCTGATCCAGCACCATGACTGGCCCAGAGCAGATGTTCAATAAAAATCAGTTGCACGAATAAATGAACAGAAGAGTGAAGACAAGCCAAAAGACAACCATAAACAGGTTAGGTATTATTGTTAGACTAGATACTATACAGCTCTCAATAAATTTGTGAAAATTACTCTCTCTCTCAAATTTCAGAGAACTTCATAGAACCTTGGCAACTCCCGCCAGAGCCTAGGCTCCTTTAGAACACTATGTCTTGCTCATGTTTTATCTGCAGCTGCCTGGCACAAGGGAGGCACTGCATAAATATTTGTCAAAATGACTGCGGAAGACAAATGCTTTGTACCCCCCCTTTTTTTTTGCATGAGTTCCCTTTATTCAGTACTATGAAGGCAGATTACCATGCACTTAATGTGCATTATTGTGTTTATGTCTCAAATGACCTGAAAAAGTAGGTACGGTTCATTATCTCCATCATATAGATGAGAAAACGGAGGCTCAGAAAGGTCATGGGACTTGTGCGAAGTCCCACAGCTAGTGAGCGTTCGGACTCGGCGAGCATTCCCAGCCGTTCTACTGGTCTGCCTCGCAGACACTGTTTTCTTTTTAATGAGTAAAAGCAGCAAACACGTCTGTAGTACTTGCCATGTGCCGGTCATCGTCCTAAGCACATCGTGTGGATCGACTCATAGGCCCCTCGTATCCCCTCATGTAAGCCTTCTGAGAGAGACTCTATTTATACTGAGTGTGCTGATAAGAAAATGAAGACCCAGAGAGTTTGAGCAATTTGTCTCAAACCACACAGCTAGTAAGAGTGGAAGTAGGATTTGAACACAGGTCTCTGGCCTTAGAGAGTCAAGGCTTTTAACCACCATGGAATACTGTTTGTTGAGGAAGTCTGGATAGTAGTCAAGTTTTAATCTGTGATCTTAGCCCATGCTAGAGAATACTTAGCCCATAATACTCTAATCCATAATCCTTAGCCCTTTCTAGGGAATAATTAGACTTTCCTTAGCATACATAGTCTGTATCCTTCATTTGGTATTTATCCCAAAGTGTGCTAATGTTTTTCTGATGGTATCTAATCTCTCTGACTAGATTTTAAGCATCTGAAGGACCAATGGCTGCCACTTTAAAATCCCAAAAACTTAGCTTAAAGATTGAAGTCTGCTGTAATTCTTACTTACTAGTTTGGCATGACTAGAAAACTGTGAGTTTAAGATACATTATATCCACTAGTCAGAGATGTTATGGTACACTCATAATATAGATTAACTTATAAAAATACTTGTATAATGTCATCAAAGGCTGTTGAATATTTCCTTTATAATGCTCAGAGAATATGGGGTAGAATTAAGATGCTGCTAAGTGTAACTAAGAGGTGAAAACTATTTTAGACATGGGGTTGTTACCTTTTAGAGATGTCTGATGTAAAGAAATTTTGGTATTCACCGACATGAGATTCCAGTGCCACCAGTGAAATCGTTATTTCCTGTGACATAGGTCTCATTCTATTAATTAACCATTGGGAATGTGTGTTATGAAGTTAAAAATATAAAAAGAGAATAGTAGGAATTGGAAAAAGAGTTTTTTAGTGTGTATATTTTGCTTCTTGTAAAGCAGCCAATATATTGATTGTCTGATGTTCAAAAACATGGGAAATACTTCCCAACACACATTGAAATATATTTGATATTAGCCTCACCTTTGTCAAACCAGAATGTCAAACCACTTATGGCTCATGGGAGATACTGACAAAATCCTCATGTTTTGCCCGAAACCCTCTATTTGTCTTTATTTACACAAAGTAACTTTTGCCAAAATGTTTTGCAAAACTTGTCTTCCCAGACGTTAACCCAATGATAATGCATGGAATGTCAGTACAAATGTCAATTTACGTTTGTTTCTATTTGAATTGATACCAAGAAACACTTTCAAAAAGAAAACCACTGAGTTTTTAAAGCTTCCTTGGCTGTTGCTAGTTTGACAGCCAATCAGACTTGTTGGTCTATAATAGTCAGGGTCAGCTTTGTTAGTTGCTTAGTAAAGAGATTGCAGGAGTATTCAAATAGAAGAAATTTCATATTCTGAGATCTATTTATTTAGCTCAGTGATTCTCAGCTAGGGATGATTTTGTCCCCACTGGGGATATCTGATAATGTCTGGAGCCATTTTTGATTGTCATGACTGAGGGTTGCTACTGACATCTGATGGGTAGAGGGCCAAGGGTACTGATAAATATCCTCCAGTGTATGAGACAGTCCCCCGCTGCAAAGACTTATCTGGTTCAAAATGTAGTAGTGCCACGGTTGAGAAATTCTGCTTAGCTTAAAGCCTCCGGTCCTCTATTTAAAAAGTCCAATGCCCTTGAAACAGAATGCTGATGCTTTCAATCATATCAGCCATTTACATTTTAGTGTGAGTTTGCTCTTACCTCTGGCCAGAGAAATTTTAATTGTGTGGGAGTAGGGCTTCAGGGAAGGGAAAAGATACCTAGAGACACTGCATGGGTGACTGGCATCTTTGTAGGAAGAGATAGAACACAGAAATATGAGGCTGAAGGCTAAAGAAGACAGGATATTTTTTTTTCTTTACACACAGCTTAAAATATAGTCTAGGAAATAAAGAATAGAGATGAGTGTGCAAATAGAGCATTATACTACTATGCTATTGGATAATAGCACTCAAGTAATCAGAAATCAGCATAAAAATATTGGAGCCCTTAAGAATCTAACCTGTGGGAGCGCCTGGGTGGCTCAGTTGGTTAAGCAACTGCCTTCAGCTCAGGTCATGATCCTGGAGTCCCGGGATCGAGTCCCACATCGGGATCCCTGCTCAGCAGAGAGTCTGCCTCTCCCTCTGACCTCCCCCCCTCATGTACTCTCTCTCTCATTCTCTCTCTCAAATAAATAAATAAAATCTTAAGAAAAAAAAAGAATCTAACCTGTGCCTACCATTCCAGATTTTCCCTTCTATTTCTCTCCTATGTGATTCCTATTTTCTAGCTGGAAAACATGCTGTGAACCTGATTGCCTCCACTCTGACTTACATTTCTGACTACTGCCCAAAATGCATTCAACTTTCTTTTCTGCTTATTTATATCAGGAATGGCAAAGAATTTTAGCCTGCAGGTCAAATCTGATCAATTGGAGTGGGTTAGTGATATGTTGAGAAAGATTCTGAGGCTCAGTCTGGGCTCAGTGAGAAAGACAGCCATGCCTAAGGATGTCTAGTATAGGCTGAGGCGTTGTCAGTTGCGATCGTGCATGTGCCATCCCAGACTTAATGTCAGGGCTCAGTCGTGATCTTCTCACCAAGTCTCTCCTAACGAAATCAGTTCTTGTCTGAATTTCTTTAGCATTCCTAGTCTGTATCTCTCATTGGGGCACTTCATCCTAAGAGTGGTAATGTTCATCTTATAAAGTCCCATCTCTCTAAATCTAGTTAGAGTCTAAATTTCTGGAGGAATGATGGTTCCCAATTTAAAGTCCCAAATCTTTATTTTAAGAGTTGACTCCTGGCCACACTGGCCACTCCCTCTCCAAATTGTAGCCCCAATTTGCCTGTCATGTCCTCTGCCAGTAATTGGACTCGGAATCACCGGGGGGACCTTTTCAAGAGATGTGGTATTAGCTCTATCCAGACTTACTGGCCTAAAACCTCCACGCATGGAGTTTGGGTTTATGTTTATACATAACTGATATATGCTCAATCCCTGGTTTAAAACCATGCCAACGCTATTGGTGACTATTTTCTCTTTTCAAGTTCCAATTTCCTGCTCCCATGTCATTGCTAGTGATTGCGTTTTTCCTTCTGAAATGCTTCCCACATTTTGTTATTGTCTTTAAAACTTTCACTGTCCTTTCTAAATCACGCTCAGAAGCCACCTTTGTTCCGAGCCTGCCATGGTCCAAGCAGGGTGAAATCCTTTTGGCTTACTTCTTCTGAACTTTTCTAGCCCTTAAAGAGTATTTTTAACATGATTCCTTGTATAGTGATGGTTTGTGTACACACCCCGCTCTTTGAACTGCCATTACTTTGGATTCAGAGGTCACATCTTATACAGAAAAAGTGATCAATAAACTTGGCTGAATGAATATAGCACTGTTGTAGCCTCTTTTTTATGCCGTTACGCCAAATAGAAAAGACAATAGAAGAATGGTCCTTGAGGGCATATTTTAAGTCATGTTGTCAGAGGCAGTTGAAAATTCTCTTTTACAATGCCTCATATCTGAAACTGATGTCCTTGCCAAATGATAACTTCTTTATTTTGTGTCTTCTGTGATACCTTATTCCAGGTCTTATCCTAGACACAGGAGATAATGCATAAAACAGAATCCTTAAAGGAATTTATAGACTAATAGAGAAGACAGCAATGTGATTAAGTATTCGGAGGTAGTCTGCTGGCTTATGAATGGGGTATAGTGTGGACACAGGGATGGAGGGGTTGATTCATTTCAGGACAAAAGAGGTTTAGCCAAAGCTTCATGGAGGACATGACACTGAATGTCAGTTCATTTTAATGTTATGTGTAGATTGAAGTGTATGTTATAGGCCAGGAACTGGTCAAGGTTCTGAGAAGACAGAGATAAATAGGGTATAAGTCATAGATCACACAGTAAAAAGTATAAAATTGGGGATTATCTGGGGTAGGGGATGCTGAGGGAAAGGGAAAGGCATTTCCAAGCAGAAGGAGCAGTGTCGAGTAAAGGGGTTATGGTATGAGACAGAGGGAAGCGTCTGTATCCTTATCACAAGTAGCAACGAGGGTATTCGGAACTAGGGCATAGGATGTTAGGTTGTCTGGTCATAGAAAAGACTGTAAAAGTAGCCAAAGGCCAAGTCGGGAAGGGCTTTATATACCACATAGTAGGATTGGGACTTGGTCCCCCAGGCAACGAAAAGACAGTGAAGAGCTTTAGCCATGAGAACATGATCATGATCAAGCAGAAAAAGTCACTCTGGTGGTTGTGAAGAATCCAGTTTAATAAATATGACATTAAAATATGAGAGGACAGGATGTTCCAGTGTACCCCCTTAAAGAAAGGCGGGAATATTCTGTAGTAAACATCTTTAGCACCAAGCAGTAATAATTACGCATAAACAACACAGGCGAGAATTACACAGAACCATAGAAAGATTATACACCAAATGTATAAGTCATGTAATGTATGTAATGTATACACCGAATGTATAAGGAGAACCTTATGTGTGTGTAGTTGTATAGAACCCAAGGCATCAGGGCATTCCTTTTCTTAATAATGCTCTCACTAAATGTAATTGCTGTAATGGTGTTGGTGTTTTATTAGGCAGCACGTGCATTTGCCTAACAGATTTGTACACTCGACTGACACTGCATGGTGATAGAACAACTGAGTCTGAAATGAAGAAAGGACTGACAGCCAAGACAAATGTGCCTTCATCCCCAAACTTCAGTGACTTGTGTTGGGGAAACACGCCATTTAGGAATGCCCTTATTCAAAAAGCTTTTTACTTTGACGTTTACTGAAGAAGGAAAAGGAACCAGGCCAGATGTGTGATACTTAAAACGAATGGATTTGTCAATGTGCTTACTGCAGCATCTAGGAATAATACACAAAATCAGAGAATTCTGTGCGTAGGTCGGTGGGGCACATAAATAATGCCTTAATTGCAGGCATCTAAGCTTGAAACACACGTGGGGAGCTCCTGGTTATCTTCTACTGTGATACCCCATGCCCCTAGCTTCCTTCCTACTCCATCAATCGCTCCTCCTTAGCCTCCCTTTCTGGTTCTTTCTACTCCGAAAGTTGGAAAGATCAAGGATTTGGCCCCAGAATCTCTTCTTTTTATACCTTTAAAGCCCAGATCTGTTTGAAGCCCTATTCTCTCTGCAGCATCATCTTTCCATATGAGTACTTGACATCTTCCAGAGAATGTCTAAGAGGCAACTCAGACTTCACATCGTCCTAAAGAGCACCCGATTCACACCCCCAAGCTTCCCCTCAGCTCTGTGAACTGTTTACCAAGTTGTTAGAGATGAATCATACCTGGTTTATTGTTTCTTTTACCATATCCTCTACTAAAGCCTTGACAAGTTCTTTCAATTCCACAGCTCAAGTATATCCTGAACATCTACATTTCTTTCCCTCGTTATCACTTCTACCCCAGTTCAAGCCAGGATGAATTTAACAGTGCCTGCAGCATTGTAATGCTCTCTTAACTGACTCCTTATGTCACTCTTCTTGTTTTTTCAAGTTGTTATTATTTTTATTCAAGTATAATGAACATACAGCATTATATTAGTTTCAGGTGTACAATACAGCGATTCCACAATTCTATACATGACTCAGTGCTCATCACAATGAGTGGACTCTTAATCCCCTTCACCTGTGTCACTCATCCCTTCCACCCCACCTGTCCTCTGGTAACCACCAGTTTGTTCTCTGTATTTAAGAGTTTGGTTTTTGGTCTCCCTTTTTTCCTTTGTTCATTGTTCTGTTTCTCAAATTCCATGTGTGAGAAAAATCATATGGTATTTGTCTTTCTCTGACTGACTGGTTTCACTTAGCGTAATACTCTCTAGCTCCATCCATGTCAGTGCAAATGGCAAGACCTCATTCTTTTTTATGGCCAAGTAATATTCCAGTGTGTGTGTGTGTGTGTGTGTGTGTGTGTGTGTGTGTGTGTGTGTATCACATCTTTTTTATCCTCCTTATGCCACTCTTAACTCCTTCCCCGTCCACATAAGTAATCTTCGACGAGGTGGCTTAAATACTCTTTTTAGAATATAATTACAAAAATATCTCAACCTTGCTTGAAAACTTTCAAGGCTTTTCGTTATACTCAGGTGTTCGGCGTCTGCCCTCCTGGCTGCCCTCCTTCGGCATCACCCCACCCCCTTCTCTTCCCGCTTCACTAATTGTTCCTCCTCAGCCTCCATGTCTGGTCACTCCTTTCTGACCACACTGCACTTCTCTCCATTCCTCGAGGACATTATACCTGTGAAGTCCTGGGGCCTTTGCTCCAGGTTCCTTCCATTAAATGTCCACTTCCAGATCTTTCATGACAGCTTACTTCTTAGAGTAAATGTCAGCATCTCAGAGATGGGCCTTTCCTATCCACCCAATATATGTTGGCCAGCCACCAACAGGATATTTCTATTCTTTTCATAGCAATTGTTTGATATTTTCTTGTCTGATTATTTATATTTTTTCTGCTTTTCTTCACTAGAAGAAAACACTTGGAGAGTAGGAGTTTTCATCTGTCTTATTTAACACAGTACTCCTGACATGTACAACAAGGTATTGCACATAGTAAGTGCCTAGTAAACATTGTTGATTAAATATTGTTGAATAGCCATTGCTGTATAGATGGTGTTTGGCCGTAAACACACAAATTACCCACTTTGGGGAATTCTATGGAGCGATCTGTTGGCCTTTCCTAACTAAGGTTCCCGACTTTTAGACTCACAGACATCAAGAGAAAACCATTAGAGCACCCTCAGTAACGGTCTCTTTGCCCTCAGGTCAGGGTGCTGTAGAGACAGGCTTAACCTAAAGACTTCCCACCGTTGCTCCTGCTAACGGAAGATGTAGAGTCTGATGTAAGAATTAAGGTGGGGATAACCAGCCATAAAGCTTTTCAAAATGATGAGAGGATTGGGAGCTGGATGACAAGGGAATTGGGAAGCATTTACTATATTACTTACGAAGCACTTGCCCTCTTCTGGGCTCCGCACCCTGTACGTCGGGCCCAAGAAATACAACATCTGCCCTCCTGCCCCTCTGGATGCAAGATGGGCCACAGCTGGCAGCAAACACATGCACCATCTTGAACTACGCTTGCTTGTAAGTTAATCAGAAGTGTGTGGTTGTGATTAAAGGGGTAACACAAATAGAAAGTAATGATGACGTTGGGGGCAGGAAAGGAAATGATGTACTTGCTTTCTTTCAGTAAGGAGACTCACATAGACAGGAGGCTTCACTTCCTGTTGCTTGCGTGTCTCCTAGCTTTGCAGCAGGCTTCCTCCTTTAGGCAGACCATGTGTGGTTGGCACTGCTCTCGAGAAGCCCCAGGCATCCCCTTTGTCACTTCTCCACCTATGGCATGACTAGTGGGAGTAAATATTCTCTACAATCAGAGAATATTGTTTTCTGAGCGAAATAGATATAACCAACCCTCTTAGCATCCGGACTGCTCACTTCTAGAAAAAGAAAGCAAGGATGTTTCATGCCAGTGCTGGGTGGAATATTTGGTTTTCTGGCAGGGCTGGATAAGAAAACTTTATCCAAGAGGCATACACTATAAAATTTTCAGCATAAGGAAAATGAATGGTCTCAATATAGGAGGTTTTGGAGTTTCCATGGCTTCAGATACTAGAAAAACCTGCTGCCTCCACAGTTTCCACACCTTTCCCTCAGCACAATGTTGCACAATTGTGCTGAGGACACTTGTGGCCTCTAATGGCCAGATAATGGACCACAATAAAAGTTATGGGTCCCCAGATGGGTCGAAGCTCATAATGGTTGGCAGGATCCATTATTTCACCATTAGGATCTACAGAAAAGGGAGACAATTGTCAACAAAAAAGAGAAAAGAATATGTCATTGCACATGTTCCTCATATTTGAGAAAAAAAATTTCTAATTCCCCAAAGGGTGGGTGGTGATTTTCCCGATGTATATGAGTTTCTATATCCCCATCTTGCATGTATATTTAGAAAGCTTTCAGTGCATAAATGCATTGTATGTCAACCTAAGATGATGGATGGTGATTACAGCTCCACCCTGGATTTCAAAGGAATTAATTGCAATTTTTGTTTTAAGAGAAATAAATAAGAGATCAACAATAAGAGAAAAGGTAAAGGATAGATTTGGTTCAAGTTAAATGTCTGAATGATTTTTCTCCTCCCTCCCCAGTTCAAGCATGTTCCATAGCATATCATGCGATAGTTTTAACATCATGGTGTATTCTGGAGTTCTCTCTGCTTTAGAGAGAGCCGGGGCCCTTTCAATTATGAGGGTGGTAGGTTATTATTCCAGTGTCTTGGCAATATTTCTTTAGAAATCAATAAATACATCTTTAGCCATTTCATTTAGCCTTGAGGGACCCTTGATATTTTAGTTGTGTCTTCTGGTGAACATAATGGTGGCATGATATCAATACCCTTTTTGAAAACTACATAATGCACCGAATTCTTTTCCCTTGTCCCTCTCACCTTTAGATGAAACTACAGTCAATATACAGTAAGCCATTATCTATTGTGTGTGTTTGAATGGAGGGAGGATGGCAGGGGAGCTTGATGTGACTGGGCACATTTTGTGGGCCTTAGGATCTATTAAAATCTTAAAGTTGTCCCTCTCAAGATTGAGAGGATTGCCGACTGGAGACACTTCCATATTAAAGGGAAGCACAATCCTGCTCCAAAGTAGCTCTGCATTTTGAGGCAGGTGTGTATTTAACCTCAGTTAGCTGATCAGAGATGTCAATGTTAATACAATTTGCTTGGAAATTTAAATATTCTATTTAAAATAATATTCCTCTAGCATAAAAAAATGATGTGGCAAAAAATATTTTCAGGACTTTTTATAAATCAAGCCCCCATGAATCTCCCCCTTTGTGTCACATAAAGAAAAGTGAATTTCAGTTCTTAAAGAAACTCAATCCAAGACACTTATCTTTTTGTGGGTTCTTCATACTTTGTGGGCTTGGTGATGTTTCAGTGAAATTTGTTCTATTTGTTTATTGATGATAAAAAACAATGTATGTCTTTTGTATTTTTGTGTCTTTTATTTTTTGTTTATTTTGTTAAATTTTATTTTGTTAGTCACCACACAACACATCATTAGTTTTTGATGTATTAAGTTTTTAATGGATTTTCATGCTCTTATGTTCACAAGTCTTGGTTTTAGTTCTGTGATACTACTGTTACCATTCTAGGTGAAAGGCTCCTGGCTTTTGTATCTATAACAAAGAAGGCCAACCAACTGTTCAGGAATTTGAATTGAATAATAGGTATGTATTAATAATACAATACTAACAATTTCATTAAATGATTTTTTTTCCAGGATCCAAGTCATTTTACAAAGATCGGTGTTTTCCATGGGTATCGTGTGAGGTCATCAGGGAGTATTAAACGGTAGTGGTTTGTACATTATGGAGCTGAAGATCTGCAGTCTTATTTCTCCAGGTTATTCTGAAAAAGTACCACTTGCACCCTTTACAGAGCCGTCTACCATTTTGTGTTCCTACTTTGGCTTGTTGATAAGACTTTAGATTGATGAAGTCAGAAGAGAATCGTTCTCTGAAGAAACTGGTTTGAGATTATCTTCGTGACTCTGGACCATGTATACTGTGAATTGTGTAACTGATAATGCTTGTCAATTTCTCCCGGTTGCCAGAAAGCTTGTAGCCATATTTGTGTCTGAATTTTAACTAGTGTATACTCTTTTATTTATCTTTGAATCGCACTTTTAATTTTTTTCTTTGAATCTTACTTTTAATTTTTTTTTTTTGAAAGAAGGCAGTGTTTACATGATTTAGGGTTTAGGCTTATATTGCTCACTATTGTATCCTCAGTACAGAGCATGCACAGACTCAGAAGGAGAGAAAGAGAGAGAGAGAGAAAGGAAGAGAAACAGAGGGGAAGAGAAGAAGGTAAGGGAGGAAAGAAAAGAAGGAAAGAAGAAAGAAAACCAAGAATAAAGTGAGAAAGTTTTTGTGTGTGTTCATGCTCTAAAACTGCTCTCCATAATGGTAGCCACTGGCCACGTGTGGCCTCTGAGCCCTTGAAAGGTGGTTAGTCCAAACTGAGATGTGAGTGTAAATACATTCTGCATTTTGAAGACTTACTACGGAAAAAAAGTATGCAAATATCTCAATAATGTCTCATTGATCATATGTTCAAATGATAATGTGGCTCAGATGGTTAAGCGTCTGCCTTCGGCTCAGGTCATGATCCCGGGGCCCTGGGATCGAGTCCCGCATCGGGCTCCCTGCTCCTTGGGAGCCTGCTTCTCCCTCTGCTTCTCTCTCCCTCTCTCTCTCTCCTCCTCTGTCTCTCATGAATAAATAAATAAAATCTTAAAAAAAAAAAGATAATGTTTTAGATGTATTGGGTTAAATAAAAGATTTGATTAAAATTAATTTTATCTTTATTTCTTTTTAGAAATGGCTACTTGAACATTTAAAATGATATGTGTGACTTACATTTATGACTTGCATTCTATTTTTCTTGGACAGAATATTCTGTAATGTCAGGGTAAGCTGGAGTTGCCTTACCATCTTTCCAGAGCAAATTTTTCTGTAACCTCCCTTTCTCTCTTTTTCTCTCTCTGTGTCAGCTATTGGCAAAGTGTATTTGTGACAGAACTAAAGTTGGCAGAATCCTTCACCTCCTAATTTTTAGATTTTTTAATCTTAATAATTATCTTCCAAATTTTCCATCGAGATCCAGACATTATATATTACCTCCAAAGGATTTGGTCATGTGGTGCTCATGCTTTAGGAAGAATTGCTTCTTTCTTAGTGCGCATATACACTTCCAGGTTTTTTATACTTGAAAAATATAAACAGGTTGAATTGTCTGTCTGCCATAAATTGAAAGTAAAGTATATAAAATTGTCCTCTTTCCTAGAGAATAAAAAAGCCAAGGATATGGTCTTCCATCTTCTTTTTTCTGGATCTGAAACCTAAGTTAGGATGCTACTGTAGAAAATTTCAGATGGGTAAATTTGTGAAACTTAAAGAATATTCTGTGTGAGAATGTTTTCTGCATTAGAATCTACAGCAATTTGATTTAAGTGCAAATTGAATATATTGTCCTTAACTTTGAGGCCATGACCATCAGCATACTGCAGTACTTAAATACATGTGAGTGAGCATGTTGGACTCAATAACATGGCCTCCCTCCCTGGCTTCATTTATTTCATTTGTTTGACCATTTATATATAAGTGAAGAATTTGCAGGGACAATTTAAGAATGGATCATTGAGAATGTTTCAAAATAACTTATTTCCATATTTCACTTTGAAGCCCCACCCTTTCTGTCCAGACTCCTGTAAATGACAGTGAAAGTAATTCCCTGTGGGAGAAGGTGAAAAACCGAGCCCCCGCCCCCCGCCGCCTCCTCATAAAGCCTGTTGCCAATTAAAGTAATTCCTTGGGGGTGAGGGCCTTGTTGGCAGAGGGTCCAGATAAATTATTTCTGTTAGAGAATGAAGATGCTGCCACTGGTCTTGGGAAATACGACAGTCAGCTACAGAACAGTACTTAGGCAAAGAGCAAAAGGAACCTCTCCATCTTAGAATAAATTTCCAGGTACTACAAAATGTTTTAGTACTAATGTAACATTTAATGTTTTCATAAATAAAATATTGGTTTGTAATACATTTTTTAAAAAATGTGCATGGGATGACCAGTTTAAAATTCATGCATCTATTTTTCCTCTGGAGCAATCAGCTTCTGATTATGATGACGGAGATGGGTTACAAGGCATGTGCCATTCTATAGTATTGCTGTCTGTTAGAGGCCATGATATCAGTAAAATTAGATTAAGGTTAAGGCAGGAATGTAAATTTTGTTAATAAGGTTTCTATATTTTAATTCAAAACCAAACACCCTGTGGGCCTATTGATGGTAATCCCATTTAATCTTGAAAAAAAGCTTTCCTGGTATCAAGGGATCCAGATCAGTACTGTCGTTTATTACCTGGAAAATGAGAAATTTTCTTAAATCTTCACCTCTAGATAGTATAAACAGAACTATAAGATTTTGATGACTTTAAAAAAGCAAATATATTCACATGGTTATGTATAAATTCAAATGAGTATATGTTATACACAATGTATGTGCTACATATAAATGCCTAATGTGTATATTTTATATATTTATCCATTCTACAACTCTGCTTAAAATTACTTTACTTGAGTTTAAAACAGTTATGCTTAATATACTAACCCTCCCTCTTGAACAAGATGCTAAAGAATTCTGTTTTTATCCTCCATGGCACTTTACTCATATATATACCTGAGTACGTGTATGTGTATATATACGTATATACGTAAAATGCCAAGGAAGGTGAAGACACACGCACACACACCCACACACACACACGTGTGTGTGTGTGTGGGTGTGCGTATTAAGACAAAATGGTGGAAAGGAAAGGGCCTACGTTTTAGAGCCAGGTAAATGTGTGTGTGCTCTATTTCCTTCCCTTCTCACTTAACCAAGGCACCCATACTGACTATTATTCTCTCTCTCCATCGTTAGTTCTATCATTCTCACCAGCAGAAAACACATAATACTACCTCATATATTAAAAATGTCCCAAACAAGATGCACAAATTTGCCATTCCTAGTAGGTAAAAGTTCCATGATGTAAGATATTTGTCTGTGTTATTCAGTGCTGCATACCTAGCATTTAGAATATTGCTAATAGGGGTCTAGCATCTATTAGGTCCTCGGCAAACATTTGTGAAATGAATGAATGAATGAATAAACAAAGCCTGGATCATAATAGAGGTTCAGTCAATGTTGGCTCTTATTATAGTGAAACTGACATTTTTTTGAGCCTGATATTTGTTATAAATGCCGAGAAGATTCAGAACAACCACACAACAAAGCCTGTCTAAAAACATTATATTTTTGAAGTCTGGAAGACTTGCATGTACACATTTCAGTGGTTATTTGGTTTAATGTGCTTGACATTTCTTTAAAATTTTATAGAGAAAAGTCTGCCATAAAATCTTAGAACTTTCTCTTTCACTTACCACCCTATTATTGTTTGAACATGGTATACGGTAGCACAAACTTAGACAAAGTTATCTACATAGAATATGCTAAAGTTCTCATTACTAGAATTGGCTTAATTCAATTATCTTTTTGACTTTTGGAAGCAAATAGCAAATGCTTTGATCAACTGATAGAAAATATAGGACATATCAGTGTAGGTTCAGTAATTATAATAAATGTCCTACTCTGGTGGGGGATGTTGATAAAGCGGGGGCTGTGCATGTGTGGGGGTAGGGGAAGTATGGGAAATGTCTATACTTCCTCTTCATTTTGATATGACCCTAAAACAGTTCTAAAAAATAAAGTCTTTTTTTTTTTTACAAAAGAAAATACAGGACATATGAATAGTTCTAGTTTAATATCTTCCAGTAGCGACTTTAAAGCTTTCATGTGTTCAGAACTTTCTCTAAAAGAGGAGTACAAATGAATAATCTGAAAATTCCTTGATTTTGTCCTTTCAATGAAATTACCACGTGTTTGGTAATATGTGAGAGATAACCACAGTGTAAATTACATTTTAATAAAGGAACACACTATGGTTAAGAGCAGTCAAACAAATCCACTGAAACTTGAAATGAATCACTGTAAAACATGCTTTGATATGCCACTTCATTGTCCATACAATTTCTATGTTCCCCCATTGCCTTGAGGATAAATGGCAAACTTCTTATCCTGGAAAATGTGTCTTCCTTCAATGTGATCCCAACTGATCTTCTTATTTCCTTCTCCTATATAAAGACCCATGTGACAGCAGAGTGATCAACGGTGTGGCCTCAGAAGTCAGGCAGAGATTCAGAAGGCCAGATGGAAACCTCAAGTCACATCAACTGTGGAGCATTGCCACTGACAATTGGAACATGAGCAGCAATGAGAGCACAATTAACTTTCTAGCACTTCCTGAAATCTGGGAACTGAAATGGCCAGGGTTAAGGAACCTTATGAAATAGCAAAAACTGAATAGTCAATGCAGAATTACACAATTACATACGTAGACAGAAAATTCTTTCATTTTCTGGTGTCTTACCTCTGTTACAGGTACTGATCAGGCACCATGGATGATATGGACCGGCATGAGCCAAGGTCCATTTCATCTGAGACTCATTTTTCATGAGGTGTATCCTGAATGTCCATTCAGGTCAGCCGGGGAACCTCATTAAATATGGTACCGGATTTCTGCCCACCGCCTGCAGAATTCCTCAAGCCTCTACTACCAGAGGAGATCCTTGGCTCCTCTGGTTTCTTCTATTTTAACTTTAAATCTTAGCTCTCATTTTTAATCTAGTCTCTGGAATTTGAATTCCACTGTGAACAATTTGCCTCGTTTCTCACCATCAGGACACTAGACTTATTATTTTCATGCAACTCTATAAACACCACAGGTGTTGGCAAGGGAAATCTGATTCTTGTATCTTGCCCACATTTAAGGAAGCTATGGCCGTGTCCTGTCTTTCTCAGGCAGGCCCTACCCTCAATCAGTCTGGGCCATGGACTAGAATGTGTTTTGGAAACAGAGCAGCTGATAACACAGAGTCTAAACCAGCTGCCAAAAAGTTGAGCTTGAATTAAAAGGAGGTCCCTAAGCAGTGTGGTATGGGAAAAAAAACCAGACTTGAGTTCTGTCTTGGCTTTGTTACTGACCCACTAGCCCTGAGACAGCAAACAAATCTCTTAACTTTTCTGAGGCTATCTCACCTTTAAGAGTTGCTTCGAGGAATAAATGAAGTGCCCTGGGGAAATGCCTGGAATGTTTGGAATGCCTCGACACCTAGCTGGACTCTGCGTGTCCATCCACTCTTGTCCATCCTAAATGCCTTTGAGGAGCTGTTTGCCAAAACACTGGCAGACCACACACTCTGGCTGGCCTGTGTGCTGTTTGTAGTTGTTTTAAGTATGTTGAATACATTGTGTACTTTAGTTCTTACAGAATATTCAGTTGTTCTAAGTCCATCTCACATGTGTCTAAGTTAAAAGATCACCTCAGCAAAGTATGAAAGAGATACGCTTGAACAAGTTTGACACAAAGCATGGATTTGGGTATGAGGCAGACCTGGTTCCACCAATTACTATTTGTATGACTAGGGCATGCTTCATAACCCCTGAGTTTTCTCATCTGTAAAATGAAGAATAGTAATGCCCAAGCCATTGGGTTGTAGTATGACTTTAACAAGAAAATGAATCCTTTCAAATAGAAAAAAATGGGACACTATATTTCATGGATTTTCCGTGTCCAAGAGAAATAAGATATATGCTACATATGTGAACAACATGTGTAATGTTCAATTTTCTAACAGCCCCATTAAAAATATGTGAAAGGTAACAAGTAAAATTAATTTTAATAAAATAGTTTATTTAACCCTATGTAACCAAAATGTCGTCCTCTTGACATGTAAACAACATAAAAAGTATTGAGATATTATAGATTCTTTTTTATGCTAAATCTTTAAAATTGTTGTGTATTTTATCATTTTGGAGTAGCCACATTTCAAGTGATTAATGCCACAGGCGGCTAGCGGCTATCACATTGGACTGCGAAGGTCTTGGAGACACCTAGGTTTTTATTGCCTATCTTCTAATTAACTTACTTAGAACTCTCCCGTTGTTTTACTCCTAAGCTAGAATAATGGTTAAAGTCTATGTGTTTGTTGCATACAACATTCTGTAGGCAACATGATCCTGTCTTTTCCCCCTCTGTAGCCAGTCTGAACCAGCCTTGTCAATTTTTAGTGGTGGTTCCCTTAGGGGTCTCTATGGTTACCTCAGAGTAGTTCATCTGTCAAAACCACTGTTTAGGTCCCTGTCCAAGACCTGGACCTTGGATAAGACTCATCTATCAGTCAGCAGACCACATCGAGTCTTTGGAAAGGAAGTGAAAATAACCAATTCCATGACACGGACCTAGTTTCTTTCTGAAGCACGGAACTCTTTTCATGAATTTGTTACTGATTCCTGTAAATAAACTATTTTCCTATGGCTATGGTCAATGACTGGTCAGGTCCAAAGAAGAAAGAAAATGTTTTTCAGCTTCATCAAGTCCTATACTGAGTCATCATCCTCTCAACCGCCCACGTAAGAGAGGCCTTTCCCCCAGAAAGCGAGTTAGTCCCCTGAGAACCGCTAACCATGTGAGGTGACCGCAACCAGAGGCTTGGGCACGTACTAGGCAGTAGCTCACAAACGGATGAATAAATGGAGCTGGATACCGTATTTTGGGGAATTTGGATTACCTGTTAAAATAATATGTAAAGACTTCATTACTTCAATATTGGTCTATTTAAAACAAGATGTAATTCAAGATTATTTCTATGCTGTTCTTTAATTTAAAAAGAAAAGAATAAACCAAAACTCAGCTAATACAAAATCTATTGTTTTGGTTCCTCGGGTTTCAAATTAGGGAGATTTTACTGTAAATGGCAAACATTGATCTTAGTCACTGGCTATCTTTCATAGTTCTAGAAAAGCTGATTCCCTGTCTGATTCCAATTTGCCTTTAATCCACTATCTATACTATCCTCATACAACTTGCACAACTCCCTACCCTTTCTTCATTTTGTGAAAATTTAATATTTATAGACTATAATTTTAGGTTCTATTATCTTAGCAACCAGAAACAGCCTTTAGCTCAATCATCCCTTGCTCAGAAGGAGGCTTTATGTAAATTTCTTCTAAATTTTTTGGATATTTAAGCAATTCTTATATCCCATGCCTGTCCTTGATTCAGAGGTCTGTGTTCATTCCCTAGGGCTACAAACATTTTAAAATTTCTGTAGAAACTGACTTTACTCTGGATGGCCTCACAGATACAGAAGGCTTGATCTTCACTCAAAGACAAGGCTTCCTTTACCTGGGCTCAGGTGAAGACCCCAGATTCTTGCGAACATCATTTTTCTTCCTCCTCCTGACCTGTTGTGGCTGATGTGGCCCTCCTTATTGTTTCTATTAATAATTTTATCTCCAGTCACTTACTTATATGCACACTGTCATGGCAACCCCGGTGTTAGTCCTATTAGCCTACCACCCAAGGCAACTCCTTGTGCAGAAATGATCTACAATGCCCGGGGGAAAGCATCTTGTGGCAAAAGTAACTACAGCCCCAGCCCTCCAGTCATGATGCTCCAAGCTGCTGCCTCCTTACCCTCAGCGATGGATCCATCCATCATCCCAAAGTGCCTGATCGTAAATGTGAGCCCAACTAAAGAAATAACAGTTTTGTCTATAAGTTTTTTAGTGTGAATGGAAGGAGCATTAGCTTAGGAGTGACTCCTTGTGACATAGTGGAGGGGAGGGGGTGACTCTCAGATTGCCAGTTTTGCTAGTATCATTCCAGGTCCGTATTGATGTTATAAGACTTTGTGGGCTTTTTATCTTTCTGTGTTATAAGTGGAAAGATGGCAATGTATTAAGATTTGGAGTTGCTTCCTAGGAATGTAGTTGAAATTAGAATTGCATTATAATTTGTGATTAGTGACCAAGAGAAACATCACCCTGAAAAAGAAGGCATGCTATGCTTCCATGCTATTCTTTTTAGTTCTCTGTTTTGGAAGACTTTCTTCCTCTGCAGACAGTTAGTTCAGCTGGCTAACAAGGCCAAGGGAGCGGTTTATATGTATAGCTCACAAATGTGTGCTCTCAGTCACTGGCAGGACCCCGGGAGAAAGTGTGGCTAGGTGTGGATTGGGGCAAAATCATCACAGCTGTTCGGAAGAATGACACAGACGTGCACTTGTGCAAATGGCAGGTCAGTGGCATACTGGTTATGAATGAAGGAATGTGCATTGTATTCAAAATGACTGGCTTTGTTCTAGTTATTTGATTTTAAGCTGATTACTCAATCTTTCTGGGCCTCACTTCATCAAAGATGTGGCTTAACCATTGTAAAGATTTTATTTATTTATTTGACAGAGGGAGACACAGCGAGAGAGGGAACACAAGCAGGGGGAGTGGGAGAGGGAGAAGCAGGCTTCCCGCGGAGCAGGGAGCCCGATGCGGGGCTCGATCCCAGGACCCCGGGATCATGATCTGAGCCGAAGGCAGACGCTTAACGACTGAGCCACCCAGGTGCCCCGTGGCTTAACCATTGTATACCACTTATGTTACAGACTTATTGTAAACAACAACAAAAAAGATGAAATGTGCACTATTATAAAACACATTAAGAGATATGTATAGGCTAATGTTAACAGAGCAAATTCCAGAGCGAGCCTGTCTTGCTCAAATCCCAGCCGCATTTCCTCAAAGGTCCCTCATCTGCAAGTCAGGGTAATAAAGGCACCTACCTCACAGGGTTTTTAAAAGAGTAAATGAAATGATATATGTAAAGAGTTTATAGCCCCACTTGGCACATTGTAAAAATCTCATTTTAAAAACTCAATGAATGTTATCTCCTTTAGCTGTGATTAAGGCCTTTAAAAAATATGGAATGCTTCACAAATTAGCATGCCATCTTTGTTCAGGGAGCAAGCTCATATTGTCTGCATTGCTCTAATTTTACTATATGTGCCACTGAAGCAAGCATTCTCTGAACCACCCAAGACCCTGATTTGGAGATCTTGAAGAATTGTTTGAGTAGGCCATGGGAAAAAAAAAAAATCAAACCAATGATAACAACATCATATTCAATAGCAATAAATAATTCCACTGATAATCAAGACACACTTTTGGTGGTGGTGATGAGAGAACCAATTCGCATAGTTGCTTTTCAGGTTTATTTTAGACTTAAATACAAGTACTGTGGATTCCTTTTTAAAGCCAAGTGGTTCTGTTGGAAGAAAAAAAATAGGTATCTTGACGGTCTAGTGTTGGCTATATGTTTTCTTAATGTGAAATGAATGTTTGAGCTTATTATACTAATATGAGTCTGCCATGTCCTAAAATTTATTGCTCCAAATCAGTGGTGTTTGTGTTGTTACTAGTGTGGTTGCTGCTCAATACTGAAATGCATTCATTAGCTCCAAATGACAGAAATTGCACTACACTACAGTTTAATTTTTAAATTTTTTTAAATTTTTTTTTGTCAGCCTGCCTTTTCTTCCTTTGGAACAGAATAATGAGATAATAGCTACGTGAGAAGTCAAAGATTTCACAGCACTGGGGTAATCTTCCTGTAAGCATGCCATAGTTTTTGCTCATTTGGTTATATTCGCAGTGTTATGAAGACATCATATATTTTTCTAGTGTAATAGGAATATGTTTAGACAGTTTATATCAATAAAATGATCTAATTGTAATGTTAGAATTTATCAAATTTATTCAAACCCTATCATCACAATGAACTGTCTACTCTTTTAACTGTTACACTTTTTGAATGTATTTTTTCTACTTTTTTTAATCCAAAAAGCTAAGTTTCAGCTGTAGAACTGCATTGTTATAAAAATGAAGAGAGGCTGTAGTCGTAACCAGTCATTGGCATTTGCATATTATTCAGAGCCCGTTCTTTATC
This sequence comes from Eumetopias jubatus, assembly GCF_037043125.1. Taxonomy (NCBI): domain Eukaryota; kingdom Metazoa; phylum Chordata; class Mammalia; order Carnivora; family Otariidae; genus Eumetopias; species Eumetopias jubatus. The sequence continues at coordinate 165,275,044 of NW_028274809.1, read as the reverse complement.
TACCGGACAAATATGTCTCATTAACATGCATTAATGCCTGATTCCCCTTCTGTTAAAGAAATGATACAAGTCTGTAGCATTCTTCACCCTCCATAAGAAAAATAAGCTTATCTGTAAGAGGAAGTAAAGGCAATTATTTGGATAACGTAAGCCCATCTTTCTCAAATTTTCTTGTCTAAAGTGGTAGTTCTCGGTTGGGGGCGGTTTTGTTCCCATAGGTCACTTGGCAGTGTTTGGAGACATCAGTGACTTTCGAGACTGGGGGGAAGGGAGTGTTACTGGCATCTGGTAGGTGGATGCCAGAAAAGTGGCCAAGCATCCCACAATGCACAGGACAGCCTCCGCAACAAAGAATTACCGTGATCTGGTCCAAAATGTCAACAGTGCTGAGGTCGAGAAATAATCCCAGTGTCTCAGTTATTGCATCAAAGCTCGGGCTTAGATTTGGAAATATTCAGTCCAGCTTACTAAATCTCCACCTTCTTTTGCCCACAAAGAACTGGACATACTTTTCTTTTTTTTTAGTTTATTTTTTTATTATGTTATGTTAATCACCATACATTACATCATTAGTTTTTGATGTAGTGTTCCATGATTCATCGTTTGCATAAAACACCCAGTGCTCCATGCAGTACGTGCCCTCCTTAATACCCATCACCAGGCTAACCCATCCCCCAACCTCCCTCCCCTCTAGACCCTTCGGTTTGTTTCTCAGAGTCCATAGAAACTGGACCATTTCCTTACACCACACACAAAAATAGACTCAAAATGGTTGAAAGACCTAAATGTGAGACTGGACATTACTTTTTAAGGCATCTTGCTCAAATATAATTGACGTGTTGAGGATTTTTCTTAAAAGAGGATGATCCAAATGAAAGAGAAAGGTCTATACAGGTCTATAAAGGTCTAGGTCTATAAAGGTCTCTTCCTTTAAAGTAAGTTTTTAATTATGAGAATGAAGCTAAAGACTTGAAACCTTATTTTTAGAAAGCATCCTTCCATTAGAAAAATACTCTACAGAATTCTTTATTTTAGGGCTTTTCTAGAAGTCAGTGAGGGGGTGGGGGGATGGGTTAGCCTGGTGACGGGTATTAAGGAGGGCATGTACTGCATGGAGCACTGGGTGTTACACGCAAACAATGAATCATGGAACACTACATCAAAAACTAATGATGTAATGTATGGTGATTAACATAACATCATAAAAAAATAAAAAATAAAAGTCAGTGAGGTCAGGCAAATACAGAAAATAAAATATATTTCCCTTTTCTTTCAAAGTGCAATGCTTCTACCCCTTTAAACAAATGCATGCTGTGTAAAGACTGACAATTGAATCCTTTTATCTGATTTCTGAGTATTAGATGACTCGAAATTTAAGAAAATGCAAGGAACATTGACTCTTGGAAAAACAGCCTATATCACAGAAAAATGCACACACGGAGATACAAATCAACAAAGAAACAAAACACCCTCAACCCAGGCCTTTTAGGAAAAGTAGCCATATATTTATGGGAGGGGTGTGTAAAAGCACTTTAGTGAAGAGAACCAGTGCTCACAATGCATCAAAGTTAAGCGGTAGCGAGGTTATCACTCCGTGAAAAATCACATAAACAGTTCACATATAAAATATTATTCATCAGGGCAAAACCCTCTAAGGGGTTGAGAGATAGCAAAGGTGTCATGAAACCCCCCCTTTTTTTAAAGAAAAGATATATTCCACAACTGAGATGGAATCTGTGGTCATGTAGTAGGTAAGAGAAGAGTATAATTGAGAAGAAAATTAGCAAACCTTAAATATCTGCCTCTGCAATATCATTACCCATAAACTTGCCCTTTTTCCACCCTCTTTTCCCCAAAGACGGATGTCCCATATCTGAACTGAAGGAGATGTGTGCTTTCTAACAGCTAAATCAACAAGGTTTCACATGAGTAGTGCTGTACGGTGTGGTTGACTGATTTCATGAAAAACTAATCATGTATTCATCATTGAGATCAAACACTTCCCAAGTAATTATCATCCAAGCCCAATCTGATAGGGCCTGAAAAAGTGGCGCTGCTGATATAATCAGAGGCTGAGCAGAAGAGTTCTCTCAGCTTTTGTAAACCTTGGGTTGGAAAGCGCAAAACGGAAATTGTATTTTATAATTAAGAAAGGTAAAGTTGGCAGGCGGCAATCAATTATTTCAATCAATCATAACAATTTTAGCTTGCCTGGTTATTTACTGGAGCACACGTTTAAAAATTGACTTTTCATATGTGGTCTTTGAAATATTTTTTTTTTAATGTGAGAAAAAAAAGAAAAATGCAAAGACATTTTTGAATTTAAATACAAGCCCTTCGTGTACCCACTGCCAAATAGCATCCTATCACATCTATGGTTTCTTTATTTTGGGCTGTGGTATTATTCTTTTTGAAAAAGAGCTATTATTATATCGTATAGTATGTCATTACAAAATGATTGCTTTCAGAAAATCTTATTTTGGCTTTATGTCTGTGATTATAAATTTAGATGAAGACAAACAATGTAGAACATTTAAATGCTTCACAAATGACTTCCACACACATCACCACGAACGCTTCTTGTGTCTGGTAATACGTTAAGTGCTTTCCATGTGTTATTTCATTTAATCTTCAGACAGCTTAATGAAAGAGATCAAGTTATAACCCCCACTCACGAATGAGGAAACCAAGTCATGGAGAGGCTGAATCTTGCTCAAGGTCACATATAACAAGTGAGAGAGCTGGGACATGATGCTAGCCCAGTGAGTTTCAGGCTCGAGTAGGCCCCCTTGACCATTATTCAGAACAGAGCAGGCCTTCCTCGTAGTATTTGATCGTGGGGTGACAGTATGTTAAAAGAACTTTCTACGTGCCAGAGGCTGATCTATGCACTTTATATATGGCTGTTGGACCTCTCCGAAGCTCGGGTTTTTAATTTGTGAAATGGTGATAATAATCTCTATTTTCAGAGTTATGAAAATGGAGCTAATGTAGGTCAAGGCTCTACCACTGCGCCTACAGAGTAGGGAGCTTTGGTAATTGACTTGTCGTACATCCAACAGCCAGCAAACAAAGGGTCTGATTTACAAGCGGGCTGGATGCCAGATACAAGCCTGAGAGGTTGGCAAAAGTACTGCCATAATTATTGCCACAATTACAAACCTCAGGTAATATGCTCTTTCTAATAGATCATGCCAGCACCTGGAAAATATGTATAACTTGAAGTTTAACAAATTAAATCACATGCTTTAGTTCATAATATAACTAAATGGCTTTGCATGTCTAAATATTCACATTTTGCCATTTCTTAAATGTGTACCTGCTGCACATATTTTATCCATATTTTATAAGTTTCCATTCATTGTTCAAGATTAAATGAATTTCCTTAACCTGGAGAGCTCATTTTACTATCCATTTTTAATTTTTTTATTTCTCATTATAGAACATGAACCAAACTCTACTTCAGATAACCAAGTTGATTATGTAATTCCTTTATCAAATTTAGCAGCATTAATTAAACATCTACTATGTACCAGACACATAGACGGTAACTTACATATTTCTTACAAAATTGGGGTGTGTAGAACTGGGAGTTCTTTCTGATAGCCAGACTCATAGGCACGGAGAGTAGAATGGTAATTACCAGGGGCTGGGGGAGAGAGAAATGAGGAGATGTTGGTCAGAAAGTATAAAGTCTCAGTTATGCAAGATGAATAAGTTCTGGGGATCGAATGTACAACATGGTGACTATAGTTAACAATACTGCAGTGTATACTTGAAATTTGCTAGGGTGTGCTCACTACACACACATACACACACGGTAACTATGTGAAGTGATGGATGTGTTGATTAACTCACGATGTATATGCACATCAAAACACCAAGTTGTATACCTTAAGTATATACAACTTTGTCAATAATACCACAATAAAGATGGGGGGGGAGGATTAATTTTTTTCACCAAAGTGAAGTTCTATTCATTTAGATCAGATAAAAAAAGAAATAAGCCTAGTTAGAAGGTTGTTTTTTCAGTGGAGACAAATATTTCCTTCATGTTTCACTTGTTCCTAATCTGTTGGTGAAAGAAAATCACTTATTCATAAATCTTTGAAGAATCACCACTGGCCAATGGAAACATGTGGATTCCCTCCCAAAGTTCCTTAAACTTAAACTGGGCTCCTTGAGAATGACGTCAGTTCCACACATTTCACTGAGGTATCTTTTTAACCAGCGGTTCTTTTTGCCTTTTCACAAAATAAGCCACTACTGATGGAGAAAGTCATTCATATCATTGCATCATCTTCAATGACTCACATCCATGCAGCTCAGAGAGGAAATGGACTTCTTTGCTCATTAGACTGGCAATTGCTCCTCCTTTTGCAGGCAGGATTTATACACTTGCTTCACGGTTTAGGGCTTTAACTGATTTTTAGTTGAACAAGAAAGTTTTTCCTCAGGCTATATTATATAAATATGCCTAGAAGTATATTCATATCCCTCAAAGGCAACATTGGTGTTGATTTCTTTAATTTTGATAAATATATTTATTTTTTAAGATTATTTATTTATTCGTGAGAGAGAGAGAGATTGAGAGAGAGAGCACAAGCAGGGGGAGTAGCAGAGGGAGAGGGAGAAGCAGGTTCCCCGCTGAGCAGGGAGCCCAATGCAGGGCTCTATCCCGGGATGCTGGGATCATGACCTGAGCTGAAGGCAGACAATTAACTTACTGAGCCACCCAGGGGTCCCTTGATAAACATATTTAATGCAGAGCAATAATATTAATGTATTACTAGCAAGATCACCACTTAGAATAATACCCATTAATAATACCCATTTGAGGGGTATTGCAGAGTGTATATTTCAAGTGCCATTTTTCATTTCCATTTGAGATCTTTAAGTGTGTCTTTTAAATTCCAATTTTACCCAGCTTTCTTTTTAGATGGCTATTTGTGGGCTTCAGAATATCTGAAAACAGTTTGGGCCTTATTAATGGTCTAAGCATTATCATCACTTAATGTGATGTGGTGATTGTTACTTGATAGATCAGTACATCTACTGAGTAGCGGTAGCTGGTTTTACCCACATATATTCATTATAGCTAACCACTTACTTGATTTTCAAATAATTTGCATTGATATCATGATAATGAACAAAGGGAACCCAAAAGAAACACTAGGTATGTTTGTGACTCAGAAATTTCAACAAAACTAATTCTTAGGCGAAAAGACCCTCGTGAAGAATACTTTCAGAGGTATATATGCAGAAGAGTAACTTTACCTAAATTGTTCAAATATCTGCCCTTGAAATAACAGAATTGTATATATTTTTATAGCATTTGAAGATATCTACAAAAAGGAAATAATGTGTTAGATGAGAAATTTCTAGATATAGGATGATGGTGGCCAGTTTATCCTGGAGCCATAGCCCAGTGAAAGCAGCAGATCTCGGGCGAGAAAAATGACTCAGGACATCAATGCCAGGTCTGTCTAATCTACAAAAGAGGGAAAGTCAATGGGTCTAAAAACATTTGTGAAAATAATTCCATGAATCAGTCCCTTTCAGTTGGACTTTGGAATACTGTAGAGATTTTGTGTAACTTTTCACCATAGTATTATTCTCCTCCGTTCATCTAAACACTGACACTTTCCTTAGAAGTTAGTGCAACACTCACGAACCTGCGAAGATAAAGAGGTTGTTAGAACTTTCATTCCCTTTGTATTAAGAGATTATATGCTGAAGTTTATTCACCAAGAGCAACAATGTACAAATCTCTCCAGACTGAGTGTTCTGGATAGGACCTGTGGTATTTATGCTTGTGTACATATGGCTTTGTGAGTGTCTCATCTGTTTAATTCTTTTGAATGACAACACGAGGCTACGACTTCTTTCAATTTGCTTTCTAGCGTTTATTATTTATTTATTTATTTTTGCTCAAAATCATTTCACATTATAGCTCTGGTTATGGTAGAATTGCTGTGTTTTCTCTGCGGTACTCCCAAGTGTTCCCTTTCATTACAGACATCTGCATCACTGAAAACACAAGAGATTGGTCTAGGGCTGCGGGGACCAACTACAAGTAAAAAGAAGACAAACAATAAGGAAAGATTTAAAATCCTCACATGTCAGAAGTACAAGTGGTAGATTATGCTCTGAGGTATGAAAAAAAGCTCTCCAAGAAATAGAAATGATAAAAAAAAAAACAAGGGGGGTGGGGGCAGGGAGACTCCTGTGGATATTGCTAAACTGGGAGAACCCCTAATGCAAAATATGCACAACAGAACAGGTTTGGATCACAAAGAACATATATATAGATAGAAAAAGGGGAAAGGTGCAGGACTGCTGAGCCAAAATGGTAAAAACACCTGAGTCAGCCATGAAAGAGGCTTTAGAGTTATCGAGGTGAGGGGGTGGGGTGCAAAGAAGCAGTAAGCAAGGAAACACAGAAGCATCACACCGCTTTTGTCCCCTTTGAATCTAAACCAGGGCCCCACCAAAGGACATAAAAATGTAGCGAGAGGTTTCCACCTCGATTTTGGAGAAGTCCTTTTTGCTTTATCAATTCATTAATTAAGGCTTTTTTTTTTTTTTGGTATTTTCCTAAACATGAATTCTTAGGATTTCATTATAATATAAAAGATAGGGGAAAACTTGTGCAGAAACAAATTTCTTCTAACAAATGGTGAGTAGATTTTCAGCCAGTGAATTTCCAGTCTAATTATCTGATGACATTTTAGTTGAAACTCTATGGAGATTTTTACTTTTCATGGATGCCAGTCGGGGATATTCAGGGCACCCCATTCAGGGGATTAAATAAGATTCAGCCCAGGGAAATAAGATGTGAGGGTGCTCTAAAGCTTCTCCATACTGGCTTTGCAGAATTCAGGGAGGGCTTTTTCATGCAAGGAACTTGAGGAACACCATTTCTGCCCACTGGCGCTTCCTTACCCATTTATTCATACCTTTCAAAACCGTATCTTAATTTAAAAGTTGTCATTACAAATTGGAAAACAAGATGAATAAATCAACTCATCAACACATGTTGCCAGACACAGTAGAACATCTGAAGGCCTATGTGAAATAAATAGACACAGGGAAGTCTACATGACACTAGGAAGCATTCGTTATTCTTTGGAGCTGTTGGAAAAGAAATCCATATAAATCACACATATTCATGGTAAAAACTACCTGCACTGTAGTTAGTACTCACTAGAGTAAAGCTGAACAGTCTTAACTGAATTGCTTTTGCATTTGATTTTAGCCCTGGCTTGCCAAAATACAAAGCTAGAAAAGATAACTACCGCCCCCCCCCACTCCCAACCACCTAAGGAAAAAAATATATATATAGCTTTTAGCTGCCTCTTCTTCATAGCAGTAGGTATAAGTAACTTAGGGATGACTTACTGATAAAAACAGAAAGTTGTCTCTTCAGAAGTAATGACCTCTGGTTCTTACAGGTTTATGTTAACCTCGGTAGGCACAGCCCATGGATGGCACTTTTCTTTCCCCAAAGGAACCTCAGTTCAAAACCTTTGAAATTTTTAGATCATCTGCACACAAAATCATGATCTTTCACTGATGTGCATTAAATATCATCTGTGACTAAGAAATACAGAAATGACTTGGCTTAGTTTGCCCAATACTGGGTCCTAGTGAGAGCTGGTATTTGGGCTTTACATTTTGGGGAAAGCGACATTCAGATGTGGACAAGACGAAGTAGAACATTCCCTTTCATTGTTGGCTTTTCCCACGTATTCCATTTCTGTAGGGGGCAGAAAGTGCTAGTTTTCGGGAATGCATTTTGTGGGGCACTGGAATTTCATTTTATTAAGATTTTAGACAGCTCTTGGTATATGCAACGTGTTTTACTATCTTCTATTTACTATCTTCTAATTATTTAATCAGATGAAATGCTGATACAAAGGATTCGTCAGTGGAGTTACTTGGCTGCCCAAATGATCATTCCTGAAAAGATGGCATATGAAACAGAAATTGCCTTGAGTTCTCTAATACTTATGCAATCCAAGAAAAGCTCCATCTTTAAAATAATAGTTGATTTTATGACCTATGATCATTTCAAATGATCTGAACAGGAAGACAGAATGGTGCCTACTGATGATTTGATCACTGTCCAATTTTTTCTTCCAGGCCGCAAATTATACCCAAACTCCCCTTTGTACTTCATCAAGATAAAAAGCTTCTGCACAGCAAAGGAAACAGTCAACAAAACTAAAAGGCAACCTACGGAATGGAAGGAGATATTTGCAAATGTCTTATCAGATAAAGGGCTAGTATCCAAAATCTATAAAGAACTTATCAAACTCAATACCTAAAAAACAAAAAATCCAGTCAAGAAATGGGCAGAAGACATAACAGACATTTCTCCAAAGAAGACATACAAATGGCCAACAGACACATGGAAAAAGTGCTCCACATCACTCGGCATCAGGGAAATATAAATCAAAATCACAATGAGATACCACATCACATCTGTCAGAATGGCTAAAGTGAACACGTCGGGAAACAACAGATAATGGCAAGGATTTGAAGAAAGGGGAACCCTCTTACACCCCTGGTGGGAATGCACGCTGGTGCAGCCCCTCTGGAAAACAGTATGGAGGTTCTTCAAAAAGTTGAAAATAGAGCTACCACATGACCCAGCAATTGCACTACCGGGTATTTACCCCAAAGATACAACTGTAGTGATCTGAAGGGGTACGTGCACCCCAATGTTTATAGCAGCAATGTCCACAATAGCCAAACGATGGAAAGAGCCCAGATGTCCATCAACAGATGAAAGGATAAAGAAGATGTGGTGTATATACACAATGGAATATTACGCAGCCTTCAAAAAGAAAGAAATCTTGCCCTTTGCAACGATGTGGATGGAACTAGAGGGTATTATGCTAAGCGAAATAGGTCAGTCAGAGAAAGACGAATATTATATGATTTTGCTCATATGTGAAATTTAAGAAACAAAACTGATGAACATAGGGGAAAGGAAAGAAAATAAAATAAGACAGAACCAGAGAGGGAGACAAACCATAAGAGATTCTTAACTACAGGGAACAAACTGAGGGTTGCTGGAGAGGAGGTGGGTGGGGGGATGGGGTAACTGGATGATGGGCCTTAAGGAGGGCACTTGAGGGAATGAGCCCTGGGTGTTGTATGCAACTGATGAATCACTAAATTCTACCTCTGAAACTAATAATACACTATATGTTAATTAAATTGAATTTAAATAAAAACCCCCATAAAACTCCCTCTGTATTATTCTTCATTTTATTTAAATTAAGCACAACTGTGGGACACCGTGGTCCATCTGTTATCCCTTGTGTTTTAAATAACTATCTAGATACATTTAAAAAATATGACCATATTAGTTTTTTCTGAAATCACTTCTCTGCATTTCACAGATAGAAAAACGGTTCAAGGTGATGGAGATCCTGTGCCCCCTAGGCATTCAGGTGTTAAAAAAGGGGGGCTAAAACTATCAATCCCTGGGATGCCAGTTCATAAGTGAATAAACATGGTTTGGCCCTATACAAAGAAAATGTGCTGGTTGTCCTAATGATGATTATGATCATGAGCTTGCCTTTTATTTTTTTTAAAGCTGTTGACTTCTGTGTTTTATTAACTTAATTTGTACATCCTAAGAATAAGAAAGATTAACACAGAAAGCAAGTGTAGCTGAGCAGGCTCAATGAATCTATATATTTTCTGTGAATATACAGAACATAAGAAGGGACCACAATATCCTGATAGTTGTCAAAATCCAGATAAGGGAGCTCATTCTCTGGAATAGGCAGTTTGGCCTTGTATGTACCCATGAGCTAGGACATTAGGACACCACCTGTGTCGTCTCCTGTTCTTATTCTTTCCCTTTTTATCTTTGAAATTCAGCTACTGGTGTTGCTCTGGGGTTCAGAGGTATTTGATGCACTGGAGAGCCTGGGCTCTGCCCTGCTTATCACAGAAATGAAAGGGTACTTCGAGTTCTCCATATGCCTTCACCAAGCCCTTCCCATCATGCTCCAGCCCACCCTGCCATGTTGGTTTTCAGTAACAACAACTCTTTATCATTTACTTCCTACATGCCAGGTGGAGAGTACTAAGTGGATATTCCCTTAACTTCTTCGTGGTCAGCTTGCTTAACCTATTCTTCTTTTAGTGGGATAAGAAACTGGCAAAGCTGTTGATCATTCACTTGAGTTTATTCACCAAAGGACTTTCACTTGAGTTTTCCCTTGGGGAGGGCTGGAGGGAAGACTTGGTCCACTCAGGGTCCTTGGAGTCATAGGAGGTGAAGTGAGCAGAACGATTCTAAGAGACCATCTTAACCACCAAGCTATATTCCCAAAGAAATATGCATTCACCTCCATCCCTGCCCTTCTGGTACAGCAGAAGAGGTTTAAGCCTGCAGCTGGGCAGACCTGGGGATGACCCTAGGTACTGCTACTTTCTAGCTGAGTGGCCTTGGGCAAGGGTTATATAAACTTTCCGAGCCTCAGTTTCCTTATCTCTAAATGAGGCTAGGACTATCTGTTTTGTAGGTACTTGTTTATTAAACTACATAATCTAGGTTAGTTTCAATGTCTGTTACACTGTGAGCGCTCAGTAAATGGGAGCTATTATTTTGCTATGTCGCCTGTCTCCTTAGATTTTGATTTCCATAAACACAGGGACCATGTATGGCATGCCTTCTTTCCCCCCCGCCTTAAGTCTAGCAAGTCAGGAACAGAATTGGTTCCTTGTAAATGTTTATTCAATAGATGAGTTAGTTACCCAGAAGAGTGGCAGCCAAGAGGTCATTGGCTTAAGAATACACAAGATGCCAATCTTCTGATGCTTATTCTGTGGTGGCTTTTTCTGTTTGTTTGTTTGTTTGTTTGTTTGTGGGTTTTTAGAGAAAGAGCAAGCAGACACTCATAATGTGTTTTTTAGACTGTTGCTGCTCTCTGTTGAGGCACACAATGAAAAGGAAGGCATATTAGTTTTCACAGACACTGCAAGCTCCTAAAACAACATGATGTGTGTGTCATAGAATGGGGCTTTAAGGTTGGCCTTGTTTTGTTTTTAACATATACTTATCAAGGAAAAAATGGGCTGTTTGGAGACTACCTCTTTTAGGTTTGGGAAGTAGATGTAATGGGAGAATTCTCCCTTGTAACATCTGGCAATCTCAGAGGGCTGAAGCTGGGCTGGGGGCGACAGGAGTGTACGGTAGCATGTCACTATAGACACGGAGGCTGGGTATATATGGATACACGTGTGCACGCACATGCCTGCACGCATGCGTGCACACGCATGGACAGCAGCCGTTCTCGCTCACTTTTTTGAAAGTGAGACAAATGATCTCAGGAAGAGTAAACATGTTACCATTGTACTGAGGGAAAAGGCAAATATAATTAATTTTATTTTGTGTGGGGGAACATGGGTCGTTTGTGCGAACGCAAGAGTGGGGGGCGTGTCCTTGTGACCGGGCCCTTAGTAATAGCTGCCTGGATCTGGGACCTAGCCAGCGAGACGATGGAGAAGTTAAGAATCACAGCAAGCTGCTTCCTCTGGGCAAATGCAGTCGCTGAATGGGGCTGTTTTCCCGGACTTTATCTTCGATACGTCATGTGGCTAATTGATATACCCTGCTTCCGTGGAAGAACGGGTGGAGCCGAGCCAGACTGTACTGGCGTGGACACCGCTCTTGCTCAGAGTGGGGCTTCCTCCCTCCGGAGGGAGGCAATGTGCAGTGCGAGGCTCCAGCTGGAGCTCCGGAGCCCTGAGGAGACGTGTGCCAGTGGTGCCTGCCCGGCGGACTCCACTCTGGCAAAGCCTCCGGCCTCAACCACGGCCAAGGGTACGGACCCAGCCTGCGGCAATCTGGGCACCCGCCTCCGACAACCTGGCTGTGCAGCTCCTCTGTCTGGTGAAAAGCCGGCAGGTGACTGGAGCACGAGCGAGCAGGTGTTGCCGAGCACGCCATGGGCACCACAGGCTGCATGGGGGATGGGCCGAGCAGCTTTGGTGGTGGTGGGGGTGGGGTCTGCTTTGGAGGGACGACAGCATCATCACAGGGACGTGGAAGCTGCCTCCTTCATTAGCAGCGCAGGACTCAATAGATTCTCTTAAGAGAGGCCTTATATTCAGGGCGGAAGCTCTGTTTTTAAAGACAATGAGAGATGCAAAGTGTTGTCCAATGCACCGTGCTAAGTACTTGTTCCCACCCGAGCAGAGGGGCGAGGAGCGCACACCAGTCTGTGTGGCTCCAGTTGCAGCCATAGATAAGGCTATCCACCGTCTTCGCACACAGCATGAAGCGTGGGCTTGGTGGGAGCGGTGTTGTGACCCACACAGATTTATATGGCAAAGTGCACTTCAGTGTTGATTATGAAAGATGACCTGCAGCTGGGATCTCATCACCAATTCTCGATGAGGGGCTTGTCTCTTGCTTAAGATGATTTAGATGTATTGCCAATGGCTCTCATGGACAATAAAGTGACCAGGAAGAAGAGTGATTCAACAGGAATTTATGGATTGGGTTCCAATTCTGCCCTGTAATGTGCTTTCTGCTCTGGTCCCCAGCTCGGGTGACAGAGATGTATGCAAATTCCACAGGAGAGGCGGAATATGTAGGATTTAAAAGCACTCCCTGGGTCAGTTTCTTCATCTGTGAAATGAGGACAATAAAAATCTCTACTTCAAAATGTGTTATGAGTATCAGAGAGATTATGCTTGGTACATTTTGAGTGTTCAATAAATGATAGCCGTGTAACATTTTGAGAAGTCGTGGCATACGTTCTGGAGACACCAAAACCTCAGCTCCAAACCCAGCTCTGCTGTTCACCGATTGTGTGATCATGGCAAGTTCCTTCCCTAAGCATTGGTTTCAGAATCTATAACCCGAGGATGATATGAGTCCGTGTCTCATAGAGATACGACAAGGATGAAGTAGAAATAAAATCAATAAATGGGAGTCATAATGGTACATATCACGTAATAGGATTGCAAGGATTAAATAGATACAAAATACACAAGGGCCTGGCATATTGTAAACACCCAATGAGGGGTAACTATTAAAAACTAGTGTTAGAAATTCACTCCATTAACCACTTTTTCTGTCCATGAACTGATACTTAAGGAGGTAGTGTCTTGTAGGTCATTCACGATGCTTTTAATAAAAATTAGCATTCATGTGTATGGATAGAGTAACACAGGACTGGGTAGTTTGAGACCCTTCTAGGCTAGTTCGATCACAGAGACATAACTTCTGTGTGACCAGAAGGGCATTGGTTGACCTTCCTGTGCCTGAAGGCACGCAGACATATGCCTTCTGCTTGGCTTCAAAAGCTCATCGCTTACATGGTCCTTTTGAAGTTGGGTGTATGTTCTACGGAGTGCACAGTGTGGCCAGAGGCAAATCTGGCTCTTTGTTTAAAAAGAGAAAAAAGGCCAAGCAACATATTGGTTGCTGATCATATGAACTCAACAAAGCACCCATATGAATGTGAGTTTATCTGTAAACCTATGTGGATTTGTAGGGGCATATATGTGCATATAGATTATACTCAGATATGCGTGTATATGTGCATAGGCACATAAACAAGCGAAAAATGTACGCACACAAACATTTGTCTATGGCAACAGTTCCATTAAATGCAATCAACAAAGACTTTCTAATTCTTCACTTGGCAAGAATAGCACATGTATTGTAGGTTGAAAAGGCAAAATATAACAATACTGTATTAATAACAATACTTGTTATTGTAAAATAATTTGCTGTGATCGTTCTTTAAATAAGTTGTAAGTTATGTATATGGCAAGAAAGATCATTCTAAAATATTTTAAGCCTCCAGAGCACAATTCTCCATGAACTTGAATAACACTAAGTCTTCTTTTATGCACATCCACACATAATAAAATGCAGAACTGAATTATTATCTGTATCATAGAGGCCTACCTACCTCTTTTCCCTGCAAAACATGGAAAGTGTTGTTGCAAAACTTACTCTTAGGGCACCGAGTCCTTGATTATTATTATTTTTTTTTTAAATTCTAGCTCTGTGGTAAAATATATACTTGAAAGGAGAAATAGTGGTATTTGCATATTTTGCTTTATGAATGTCAAATAGTCACATCATTTTGTAGATCAAATATTGAGTAATTGGATGGATATGTTTTGCATCCAGATATTTCAGTGTTTGTCGTCCAAGTATAGAGATACATAGCCTAAGGAGTGTGATAAGAAATAGATTTATTTTCTTCATTTTTTAAAAGTCATGAATGTTTTTTACTATTTGGAATTGTTCCAAAATTTTCTTTTCTCATTTTAAATGTTGTCTAAATATTTTTTAAAATATCTTTTAAAACAGATAAAGGGAAGGATGAGAAGAGAAACATCTGTTCTTTGGGTGTGCAGAAACATTAAGGTTCTTCTTTTCTACAATAGCACAGAACAGCTTTCTTTGTTGTTCTGGTTTCAGTTCGAATTCCATCTTAAATTTAGAAAATATGTATACCCAGCAAGCAGCTATCTGCACGGCCACGGGAGAGTATCAATTGCTAAAATACACTCTTTGAACCTGTATTTTCCACTTTTACATGTACAAACCACTTTCAGCATCCATTTTAATTCTTGATTTTGATTACTGAAACCAACACAATGACTTCAGAATGTGCATTGTATTTATTTAACCCCTTACAGAAGAACTCATTGGCAGTGAGAAGTGCTCCCAGACATTACTACCCAAAGGTTTCAGCAGAGAAATGTTCCTTCATAATGGGGTTATGAAAAACACCGCCTCAGTAATTTACTGAAGTTCAGCTTTAGAACAAGCTGTTTCTTTTACGTCCAAAGCTAGCAATTCACAGGTCCCAGCTGAAATGTATTTTTTGTTGTTGTTGGAAGGTTTCAAAGATATGGCATTTGGAAATTCCTTAATTAGATTTAAGATTTTAGTCATACAGTGGTTTCTCTTCGTAACCAGAATGTATTTATTTGGCAGTTGCTTTATTTGGTGATGCTCATTTCACACTGTGAATAACCAACAAAAAACTCTAATATGCTAGCACACCAGTGGCTTTCTTTTCTTTTGAAAACAGAAAGCAAAGATATCGGGAGAGATTTATGGAGAGTGGCCCAAATTGAAACCTATTTGGAAGCACCTTTCCTATTTGCACAGCTAAACACTGTTGTGTTTTATTTTAAATAAAGGCGTACATAGACAGCTCCAAGTTTGATACACACATTAGGATCTGTTTCTGTAAAAACACATTACACAATCAGCATTCAGAGAGGGCTGCTAGCTCTGGAAGACTTGCATGCCCATGGGTCATCCCTGGGGGACAGGCTGTATATAAATACCAACTGCCAGTTCATAGTTTGTGCAAATATAAAGTCTGTTAGGCCAACATAACATGTATCTAGTGTGACATGGCAGTGCCTAGCTGTGTATGTGTGGACCTCAGTATATCTAGAGCTTGACATTATTTCACTTCTCACTAAAGCAGCCAGCTATTTGCAGATAGATTGGTAAAAGGACAAGAACTACAAAATATGTGGGGTAAAAGGAATTAAATGACAATACTAATAATGACTCTTCAGAAGGCCGTGCAGGGAAGAAAGAACTGTATGATGTCTGCATAACTGGACATCCTTTTGCCCCCTGAAGCATCACTGAACAAAGGAAGAGAGGCTTGGCCCCAGGTTCTAATAATATTTGGTTCACAGTAGATGTTCAATGAATATTTGTTAAGAGATAGGTCCCAGTGCTTCTAGTTCCTCTGACTCAAACCCATCCCACTCCATTCCTTCATGGCCACTGCCAATAACCCAATTCATTCATCACCTCTTTTGGGGTAGTTAAAATAGGCTCCAAGTTGCTTTCTTTAGTCTTTAGTCTCCCCAGTCCAATCCAGTATCTGTTCCCAAATGATCTTTTCTGCCTTGCCCTCCGTAGGTTCCAGTGAAATTATTTCCTAAACATTTTCCATGCCGTCCCACCTCCCACAGTTGTAATCACCTCAACCCTTTTCTCGCGGCTGGAAGGTCAGCCCCTCCACATTTCCACATTGTGTCTTTGGAGGCACACTGTAAAGCCCAGTGTTTTCCACTTGGACATCTTTCCTCTCCCTAAGAAGCACCTCTCCCTCCTAGACGCTCACAAGCACTTTACGTGTATCTTTCTTAGATGCACTGCTAGCTTTCTGATTTGTAATATGCCTGTATATACAAGGGTGTTACGCTCTCCCCTCATCAGCTATTTCTTTCAGGGCTGGCATTCATAACTTACTCATCTTTGTGGCTCACATGAAACTCACTCAAGCCTCCTCTGTCTGTGTAGACCAGTCAGTAGTTCCTTTATATTCTCATCCCTTATTGTACTTCTGATTTGTTCCTTTTATCACAATTCAAATGATACAAATAATAGAATAATTTGTTTTTAATGCCATCTTTCTTGAAAGAATGTAAGCTCTACAAGGGCTTATGCTTCACAGCCAGATCCCAAGTCTCTAGTACAGTGTCTTGTCCTTAGCAGGCATTTGATATGTAAGTGTAGAGATAGATGAGAGAGAGAGAGAGAGAGAGATGGATGATCAATCAGAGACACACACACTCACACATCTAGGTTTTTAGGTGGCCATACTGTTCTGCTCTCCAAAAGAGCAAGGATAGAGAATTGCCATATAATAAATGTACCTAATTTTCCCTTTTTTTCTATTACACACTGTCTCCTGACCACGCTGTCTATTCTTTCTGCATAGTTATGATTTCTGCATCTGTATCTCCCCTTAGGACTTCTATTGCATTTCAGAGACCTACCTGCTCTCTGGACACTTTCAGTTAGATGTCCTGTGACACAGACTGGTTATTTTTTCACCAAATCATTTCATTTTCTTCTTTCTCCTGGTTATATCTCCAGACCACATTTCCCAGACATTTTGCAGTTAGGTGTAGCCATGTGATGAAGTTTGGTTAGTAGAGTGTGGATGAAAGTTATGTGCACATTTCTGGGCCTGGCTCATAAAACTCTCTATTCTCCACCTGTCTGCCTGCTGGATGTTGAAGGTCCAGCAGAGATCTGTGTGGCCCTTGGGCGTGGCTGGACCAAAAATGAAAGGAGCCTAAATCTCTAAATGACTGTGGAGCAGAGATATACTATCTCTATTATTTGGGCTTAAACAAGCAAACATAGTTCTCTTTGTTAAGCTATTGAAATTTTAAGGTTGTTTGGGACAGCAGTTGGCCAAACCTAACATGTGTTTTCCCTTAAATCTTATCTCCTCTGGCATCCCTGATCTCTGTTAGTGCCATTTCACCCTTGCTTAGTTAGAATGCTCTGAGTTCCACTCCCACCCCTAAATATTTTCCTTCATTTCTTGTTCCTCATCAGTCAACATGCCCTGCTTTTTATTCCTAGACCCACTGTTTTAGTTCACATTGTCATCCTTTCTTGATGGGTCTGTTAGAGTGTCATCTAGAATGGCCATTCTGCTCTCTCTCCTGCTTACCTTCAATCTATCCATGCTAGCCACCATTTTTCTTTTGAAAACACAGATTTGATCCAAAGTTTTAAAATTCAAGATTCATTAAATTTTCTTTAACATGTTACCTATTTAAACCATGTCAGCAGCCATCCATTTCCTAACCATCTTTCACCTACATTTCTTATGTCAACTCAGGCTCTAAAAAACAAAAACCAACAAAATAAAAATGAAAGACAACAAAGCAAAATAAAATAAAAAACAACAAATAACAACCAAAAAAACCCAGAGGTATACTTTTCCTATGACAGAGTACATTTTTCATACTTTTGATTCTCAGCATATGATATTTACCCAGCCTATAACGCCCTTTCCTTCCATTTTCTGTTCAACACAATTTCATTCCCTTAATAAGGCCCAATTAAATAATCCTTTTCTCTCTCTTCTAACCTCCCATACTGAGTTAATTGCTCTCTCCGTTGTATTCTCATGGCACTTTAAAGATAACTCTGTCATAGTGTTTATTCCTTTGGATTTCAATTATATCGCTGTATGTGCCTCCCAATTGATTGTGAGACTCCAGAAAATGAGAAATTGGTCTTATTTATCTTTGGGCACTCTGTGCCTATTTTGGTGCATGACAATAAGGAAAGTTCTTAAAAAAGCTTTGTTGAATAAATTTTTAACTATCGTATAATTCTCTATCAAAGAAAAACCTGGCCTTATTTTCCACTGTGGCACTGGCTCAATAAGAATGGGTAACTCTTTCCTATCTTGAAAAGTTATGATAATGAAGACTAATCTGTTTCAATAGTAATAATGATTATTGACATTTAACGAATGATTATTATGTGTTAGGCACTGTGCTAAATTTTATGTGCTTCATCTTGCTTAATTCTTGCAATGACTTTTCAAATTTGATCTCGCTGTTCCATTTTAGAGTACTGTATTAATACCATATTAGCTTAAGTTGGTGTACAGTTATGAACAAAGAATAGCTGTGGGAAAAGTAGCCCCCTGCAGGAGCTACTGAGGAGGGTACAGTTGATTTTGCCCTGTAGGTAACAAACTATTTGAGAATTTCCTAAGGTCTTTCTCAATTCCCAAGCTTTATGTCTTATGAATATATATAGGGTAATATAAACCTTAGAAAATTCCATGCAAAATTATTTTAAGACAAAGTTTTTGTTTTCTCTAGATATTTATGAGGTTCCTCTGATATCTGTGGAGAATACTACGTGCACAGTAAATTTCTGAACAACCATCATGCATTTTAAGAGCGTTCAGAAAAGTCAAGTGCATTGCTCTGGGGTGTTTTGAGTATACTAGAAACCCTCTTGATCCCACAATTCAGAGTAGAATTTCAAAGATAAGAAATAGTAGGATATCCAGTAAGAGTTGGAGATCACTGAAACTCATGCATAGACTACAGCTTCTGACAACATTCACTGGCAAGCCAGGTCTTTTGTATCCAAATACTGCCTGAGCCTGAACTGCATCAATTGTGTAGAATGTTTATGTGGTTAATGAAAAATACTTTGTAACAATCAAAGACAAACAAGTGGAACGCTTTCTGCCATCCAGTGTAACAGGAATAAAAATAAACCTATTGCTGCAGCTTAATAGAATATCACTTGTGCTAGCCCAGGTGGATGAGGGCATAGTTCCTTTGATTTAGGAACTTATAGTTGACTTGGAAGGAAACAAACCTGCATGAAGCTGTATTGTTGGATTATTTTCTAAATCACTTCTTTGATACGTCATTCTCCCATTCAAAAAATTCCAGGGTTTCCCATTGCTTGTAGCTCTGAACCCTTTGATCTAGTTTAGCTGCCCCCCACCTCGTTGTCTTCAGCTCTTTCATGATGGCTCCCGTAAGCCCATCTAGTCACCAAATGCCAAACTCAGTGTGGTCTTCCTTGCCTTTTTGCCTACTCTCTGTCTTGCACATCCATAACCACTCAGATTCTATCTCCTGTCTCCTGGAAAAACCTCCCATGATCATATTTGTTCAACATCCTCTCTCCTTCTTAGCCCTGGGAACCCTACTGCATACACAGATGCCACTTTTCCTTATTTTCTTATGTATTTTTCATCTCTAGAAGCATTGCCTCATCTTCCTAATTAGATTGGAAATTTGTGGACTTTAGGACTTGTATTTTTTGATATCCCAGAATCTTCCACAGGAAAGGGGAAGGAACAAGTATTTACTGTGTTCCTGCTGTATGCCAGGCACTATACCAGATTCTTCACATATGTTAGCTGGTTTAATTCTCACAACCCTATGAACTATATATTAACTCCATTTTAAAGATGAGAAAACCAAGGCTCAGAGAGTTTAGGTAAAGTATCCAACATCACACAGCTAGTAAGTAATTGAGTTGGTATTCCGGCCTTGTTCTGTCAATCTCCAAAGCTCTTGGTTTTCCCTATAAACTTTACATATATTAGATACTTATTGGTATTGGCAATTCTCATCCATCCCTCACCTCTAAGTACATTTTTTACAGTATTTCATATCGTCATTCATTATTTTCCAACTGTTTAAAGTGCCCTGCTACCACCTATCCAAGTAGATTGTCAACTTTTGTGGGGAGGACTGTGCCCCATGCTTTGTGTGTGCTTACATGTGTATTGCTCTTCATACAGAGAGCCTTTGATGGGCACTTATAATCTGCTTGACCGATGGAGGTCCTTAAAGCTGAATTGTAAAAAAGATTCTCTTTGGCCTTCGAAACTCCCGTTTTGCCTCAGTTATATTTACCCAGGCTGCAGGTATTTTGCCACTTCCTATTTAAAATAAAAAGGTCTAGAAACTGATGTTACCTTCAACTGAAATAGCTCAAATCTCATGATATGTTGAGATCTCAAGAAAATCCAGCCAATAGGAAATAAACCTAGAATGAAGGGTCAAAACGTATTAAATTGCTATTATCCAGTCCTTTGGAAAGTATTTTACGATGCTTATATACTGGTCAATGATAATCTTCATGGCGTCTATGATAAGGTATTACAAATGTACTCATGAAATCAACTCATACTGTATTGCCTTTCTGATCCATAGTTTCCCTCTGGTTTACCCTATATATAGATTTCTCCCCCACCTCAACTCCACGTGTTATTTTTGGCTCTTCCAGACTGGCGTTGGGTAATAATATTCTGAGATCTAATAGTACTGGGGACTGAACATGGGGTTTCTGGGCAGGCTGAGTTTGCTGGTTAGTGGTGGGTGAGGTGAAGCAGTAAGCACCAATGGGGAATGCACTGCGGCAAGTCATTGGCTCTTCCATATTCTCAACGGTAAATGTTTCCCTCTATTGGAATATATAAGGGAGAGCTGAACAGAGCGGCTGCCATACCCACGGTTAACAGTTTAGTATCTGCAATTCTACAGTAATTTTTTTTGAGGACCTCAAAAGGCTGCACACATATATAATGATTTATTGTTTTATATCATCCAAATCTTAAAGACACCAATAAATTTTTAAGAGCTTGTCTATTTCCAAGGCTTGTAGAAATGATGATTCTATATTTATCTCAATATATAATTAACAGTAATTTATAAGTAATGGGTTTCATGTTCTGAAGACAAATTACTGGCCTTTCTTTTCTTTCTTTCTTTTTTCTTGTATAAGTAGTGGTTGGGGGTTGGGGTTCTGCACAGTGATTTCCATGACACCCAATTTGGCATCTTATACTGTCACAAAGAGCTCATGATTTCAGGTGAGGAATAAGCAGGAGCACAGGAACCCTCAAGCAAAAGAGATGAAATTTTCATCCGAATGTCCTAAAGAATAAAAATGATGGAGATAAAAACAGAAAATATATGACATGGACAAAGTTGTTTCTAACTAGAACATTTTTCAAAGTTTTCTAGGGGCATCAATTGCTCTCTGAGCAAATCATTTAGTACAGAGCTCTAGTGAGAGCATTAGCAAACGATCCTCTCTGCCTGCAATTAGATTAGTCATGCACTTGTAGGCCAGAATTTATGATGATTGGTATTCCAGGAGAATCCTTGCACTGTGCTTTTCAGAAAGGAAATAAAGGAAACCACTAAAGCACACACCAAAGAGTGCAGGCCTTTATCTTTCGAAAGTTGCTCTTATTTCTAAAAGACTTATTTCATAAAACAAAGAAAGCTATAGACACTGTAATATAAATATTCTCAACCTCCAAACAGACTCTTCGTTACTATTGCTCTCATGAATATCATGAACATTTGCGTCATGTATACTTAGGGACTGACTTTCTTGATCGTCTAGTTTCTGCACTCTGGGAAGGGAGAACTGATACAACTTTCTATCTTCCAGGCACGTGGCACATTATTCTTATCACCTTCGCCTATATCATCGTTATCATTTGCACACAGCTGGTCCTTCTCAAGTACAGTTCAGTGTTTTATTTATTTATTTTTAAAGATTTTATTTATTTATTTGACAGAGAGAGAGAGACAGCGAGAGCAGGAACACAAGCAGCGGGAGTGGGAGAGGGTGAAGCAGGCTCCCCGCTGAGCAGGGCGCCCGATGCGGGGCTCGATCCCAGGACCTTGGGATCATGACCTGAGCCGAAGGCAGACGCTTAGCGACTGAGCCACCCAGGTGTCCCTAATGTTCAGCGTTTTAAAGATTCATTTAGGGCCTGCGTCAGGAAAGGGGCCGCGTGTGTTTGGAAAGTAAAATGTGAGGAAGGTAACAAGTTGTTCAACCAAGTGAATTGTGTGGGATGTGGGCCCAAGTCTGTGCCGCACGGCTCCGCTCCAGCTGTCACACTGGGCTGAACGGACTAGCAAAGTCTGTGCGCTGGCGCACTCGTGGCCCTGGCTGCGGATTCTGGATCGCGGTGGATGGCAAGGTCATGTGCAAGCACTCATTGTGCTGATTGATGCGACCAAATGGTATTATCTCGAGGATTTGGGGAGTCGTTCTGGCGCCCAAGCTGTGGGCATAGAATTTCATCTTTTACACCTCTATTTTTCTAAGTTGCTTTCTTTTCTTAAAACATGAAACATACCAAGCATACCTCGATCTTTTTCAGCAAGGATTAAACCTCAGCTTGACATGCACAAAGAAAGCCAGCCAAATTGTCCAAATTTTTGTGGGATGCCACCTGGCTAGGAAAGTGAAATCTCATCAGCTAGGTGGCTCTTTCTAGGTGCCAGGTACTTCGAGTGCTGAGTGTCTATCAATGTAATACCACAACTACAACAATGGGCATACATACAAAACTCAGAAACAGCTCAGAGAGAGATCATCTCAATGTTTGATATGAGAGAGTTGTTATAACGAGAAATGTTATAAATGAGAACAAAAGTATTTTTATGGCCTAATTAAAACTGATATTAATTAGGGGCTGACAAAGTAATATGTTCTGCTGTTGTGGACACTTTTGTTCTCAAATTGTTTAAAAACCCTGGTGGACCACAGTTTCAAATGATTATTATGGCTATTAATTACAGATCCATCCATTAGCTTAAGTAGATATTTTAAGCAAGAGTGTTGATTGCTATATAAAAAATATCTATACTCCATATTAAAGACTGATTTCCTTTACCTTTGGCAGCTATTAAAAGTCATGATTTGTTCATATTTAGGAGATGTATTTGACATGAGAAATCTGTAGGGATTTCAGGCAAATTTTGGTGAACAGGCCCCAAACTTTTACCTCTTAAATATTGCCTTAGACCACCGGGTGATTGGGAAATACTTGTATGAATAGGAACATTGCTGGAACAGGCACTATTATGTTCTAGGCACTGTACAAAGGGATTTGCATCCTGCTTTTCAAGTGTGGTCCATGGATCAAGTGCATCAGCATCACCTGGGAAATCGTTAGAAAGGCAGCATCTCTGGGGGCCCCCACCCCAGACCCACAGCATCAGAGTATGCATATGACAAGCTCTCCACGTGCAGTCACGCATTACAGTCAGAAGCACTGCTTCCACATTTCATTTCTAATTCCTCACCGCAGCCCTGCAAGTTCAGAAAAGTTAAGTCAATGTTCAGGGTCACAAAACTAATAAGAGGTGAAGTCTTCTTTCCTCAGGTTTGGTCATGTTTCCATATATGGTTACACCCTTCACTTGTTGAAACCTTAGCCCTTCTTAATTGTCCAGCTCAGATTCCACCCTCAATATCTTTCCTGATGGTTCCTGTTGCTCGTAACCCTTTCTTGTTACAATATCTCACGGTACTTTGATTTTTTCTGGTTTTGCCATATTAACACAGTCTTGTCTTAGATGATAACTGTTAATATCCGTGAGGATAGAAACTATCTTTTTTGGCTTGCATTGTCTATTGCACCTGGCACAGCAACTGCCATATAATATGTGCTTGATGGATGCTTGAACAAACTAACCATTGCCTTTGCCCTCTAAATAAAGCCATTCTATAGTTCATTAGGACAAGTAAATCCAGTTTAGTGTATTAACAGCTGTTAATTGCTTTAAGGTTATTACTACTTGGCTGACGTTAATATTAAAAATGGTAATTCCTACCATGTGTACACGATTTTATAACTTACAAAGTGCTTTAACACTTATGACATTCAATCCTCACTCCAATGTGGTGGCGAAAGTATTCTCTTATCCCCATTTTACAGATCTAGAAATTCATGCTTAGAGAAATTAAGTGACCTGAAAAATATTACAGGAAACACCATGGTACAAAATTTTAAAGCCTTCTGATTCCAAAGCTTGTGCTCTTTCTGAAGCAAAAACATGTATGAAGTCAAGAACTGTCTTCACAAATGGTGTTTGTAGAGCCTTCATATACTATATACATTGACCTTCAGACATCATTCTTCAAATGAAGAGGCTGAAATCAGAGATAAAAGAAAAATCTACAGGATTTGGTAACTGGTTAGCAAGATGCTAGAGAGGATGAAGCAGAGACAGAGTTAAAAAGGAACCCCAGGGGCGCCTGGGTGGCTCAGTCATTAAGCGTCTGCCTTCGGCTCAGGTCATGATCCCAGGGTCCTGGGATCAAGCCCCACATCGGGCTCCCTGCTCGGCGGGAAGCCTGCTTCTCCCTCTCCCACTCCCCCTGCTTGTGTTCCCTCTCTCACTGTGTCTGTCTCTGTCAAATAAATAAATAAAATCTTAAAAAAAAAAAAAAGGAACCCCAGATTTGGAGCTGTGATGCCTGGGAATGTGACGGCACCATTGAGTCAACAGAAACACACGTCCTGGGGGAGGAGACAACTCAGGGGAGGAGAGGGGTCATGGCTCACAAGGTCCTCTTTCTCCAGCTTCTGTGGTGTGGGTACCTATGTGAAGATAGAACTTGGTCGGGCGCCTGGGTGGCTCAGATGGTTAAGCGTCTGCCTTCGGCTCAGGTCATGATCCCAGGGTCCTGGGATCGAGTCCCACATCGGGCTCCCTGCTCCTTGGGAGCCTGCTTCTCCCTCTGCTTCTCTCTCTCTCTCTCTCTCCCTCTGTCTCCCTCTGTCTCTCATGAATAAATAAATAAAATCTTTAAAAAAAAAAAAAGATAGAACTTGGTCTCTGGGTGATTACATTGATCATATGCCCTGCCACATGAGTAAAAATTAAATTTGGTTGATTTAAGCCACTGAGAATTTGGGGTTGTTAGTAACTATAGTTTCTTTTCCAGGCTATCCTGACTCAGATGTATAAGAAGAATGTCCTACGGGTGGTTGGTTGAGTAAAAAAGCAATTCGGGTTCTTGATTTTACAACTCTGTTCTCATTTCTTTCTCTCTCCTCTCCCTTGCTGTGAATGAGCACCTTGTGAGTCAGATTTATAAAAATAGCAGCTTGAAATATTGCTGGTTTCACACTCATCCAGGCCGAGAAGACTTTTCATGTAATTGTTGATGGCACCGAGTAGGAAGATCTGGGATCTCCAGTTAGAAGTCCCGGGTTATAACCTCTAATAACTCTGTGTTTCTATGGCTGTGAACTCGGGCAAGTCACTTAATTTTTCTGAACTCAGTTTATTAATCTACCACCTGGGAGAATGATACTATGTAGCTCATATGGCTGTGGAGAACCAATGAACTACTATGGATGAAAGCAGTTTGTAAATTTTAATATGTTATATAAGATGTAGTTATCATTAGTGTAAGAACAGAACAAAGGACAAAAAAGAGTAGCTGTCAATGCAAATATCTACTGAAAAGCAAATTGTGTCCTTTTATTTATTTATTTTTTTAAAGATTTTATTTTATTTATTTGAGACAGAGAGAGAGAGAGAGAGCACAGGAGGGGGTAGGGTGAGAGGGAGAAGCAAAATCGCTGCTGAGCAGGGAGCCCGATGCGGGACTCGATCCCAGGACTCCGGGATCATGACCTGAGCTGAAGGCAGTCGCTTAACCAACTGAGGCACCCAGGCGCCCAAATTGTGTCTTTTTAAAATTAAGGTGTATATGCTTAAAAATATTAAAGTCAGAACAATGCAGTACTGAGCAAAAATCAGAGCTAGTGATAATGGTTTTTTGAAAAGAATGATTCCCATTTTTTGAGCATCAGCTATGGGCCAAGCCTGTGCTACATGCTTTGCCCACTTTCATTTCAGTATAACAATGACTTCTATTGACTCACAGTCACTCACCTTTATATGAAAACAAAATAGACCTTTAATTTAGGAAAGTAAAGCAGAGCTGATTCTAATTGTGCATGTTTTTTTGTGTTTTTTTTTTCTTTTATTTTTTACTTTCCCCATAAATCTACATATCCACAGTTACTACATCTTTAAAATGGGACTAAAAAGGAACGTGCTAACACCCATTCCTGGTGCATCTGGCTTTCCATATTTTGAGAATAGCTCCAAGACATAACTTATGGATGAACAAGACTGTTTGCCAGGGCAGGGCTAGCATAAGGCAAGATGGCTGCCGTGCCCGGGGAGCAACATTTAGGGAAGTGCTCACTCTCACCTTCACACCCTGAGTGAGCACCTCCTTATTGCTCCCTGGAAACCCATCTTGCTTTTCCCTAGTTCTTGCCATGTTACCCCTCATTGCAACCTTGCCAAAAAAATTACAGGAAAAATCCCCTAAAACATCCTATTATATACATGACAATTTCTTTCTTGAAAAAGGATTAAAACCTCTCTATGTTTCACTCAATATTTAGTACAATTGTGAGAGGGCTTGGAACTTAAGGAAATTAAGGATGTTTCAGGTTCTGGGGCGCCTGGGTGGCTCAGATGGTTAAGCGTCTGTCTTCAGCTTAGGTCATGATCTCCAGGTCCCAGGATCGAGTCCCACATCGGGCTCCCTGCTCAGCATGGAGTCTGCTTCTCCCTCTCCCTCTCCCTCTCCCTCTGCCTCCCCCACTGCTCCTGCTCTCTCTCTCTCTCTCTCTCTCTGTATCTCACTGTCTCAAATGAATAAATAAAAAAATTCTTAAAAAAAAAAAGAATGTTTCCGGTTCTGTGATAGACCACCAAAGTAGGACTCACTAAGAAATGCTGAGAATGACAGAGACTAGCACAAGTCACAAGCCAAGAAGTAAGATTTGATCAAACCAGTGCAGATGAACTTTCTCTGAATGCTTCTTGGATGTAGGTTCCTACAGGACCACAGATAGATCCTTCTTTTAAAGTCTCATCATGGGATTTCCTTGGAGAAATATACCCACACTACTGTTTCCTGCTCCTTCACTGTAAGACCACTGTGTTGTTCTGCAGGTTATGTGCAATTGTTTTCTCTAGCTTTTCTGTATTTCCCATTTTTTTCTTCAATAAGCGCATATTACTCACAATAAAAACATTTAAAATTAAACAGTGAATTGGACCTAATCTATTATTGGCTTGCTTCTGACTCTCAAATGACTATTTCACATGAGTTCCCCTGCCTGCATCTCTCCACACACTTGGGTTCTCCTTCAGTTTATTATTTATTCTATTTTATTTTATTATTTTATTTTCAGCATTAAAATACTTTACATCACATCTACCCTCTTAACTAACTTTTAAGTGTGTGGAAAACAGTATGGCAGTTCCTCAAAAAAATTAAAAATAGAACTATCAAATGATCCAGCAATCCTATTTCTAGGTATTTATCCAAAATAATTGAAATTAGGATCTCAAAGATGTATTAACACTTTTCGGTTCATTGTAGCACTATTCACAATAGCCAAGATGTTGAAATAAACTGTCCATTGGCAGAGACAAAGGGATAAAAGAAATGTGGTATGTACATACAATGGGATATTATTCATCCTTTAAAAAGGAGGGAATTCTGTAATATGTGAAAACATGGATGAAACTTGAGGACATTGTGCTAAGTGGAATAAAGCCATCGCAGGTTATCCTTTGATTGTCAAGGCTGATGAGCTGCTACACTCACCAAAGTCCAAGCCTTCCTTATGTGCGCTGGATCTCATACCCTTTTTAACTTCTCTAATTAATATTTCTCTCTTTCCTGGATCATTGCTCTCAACATGTGCGTGTGCTCTCGCTCATATTTAAAACTGTCTTTTGGGATCTCAACTTCCCTCTTGTGCACCAACCCACTTTTTTTTTAAAGATTTTATTTATTTGAGAGAGAGCGAAAATGGGTGGGGGGAGGGGCAGAGGGAGAAGCAGGCTTCCCGCGGAGCAGGGAGCCCGATGCAGGACTCCATCCCAGGACCCTGGGATCATGACCTGAGCCGAAGGCAGATGCTTAACCCACTGAGCCTCCTAGGTACCCCTCACTTCCATTTTTTTTACCTTCACAGACAAACCTTCTAGTAATTATCTGCAAACACTGTCTACACTGTCTCATCTCCCATTCTCTCCATGCACCCCAACCAGGCTTCCTTTGGGCCCCACATCTGGCTGAAATGGCTCCAGTCAAGGTCATGATTGACTTCTGTGATGATGCTAAATCCAATGGACATTTATCTCTTTTCATCTTATTCAACTTCTCATTAGAATTCAAGACAGCTGACTACTTCTTTTTTCTTGAGACATTTTCTCTTGTTTCCAATGTTAGCCACCCCCTCCCCCTTCACATCACGTTTGTTTGTTTATTTCCTGCCTTCATGGCCTTATGGCTTCTGTCCCCTTTGCTGGCTTCTCCCTCCCCGTGTAACTTAATCCTGGGACTCCTCCTCTGCTCCAAGCTACTCTCTCCCAGGGGTAATCAGCCAGCCCTTGTTTTTGAATACCAATTGCAGGCTCCTGCCTCTCTATATTATATCTTTGGCTCTGGTGCCTCGCTTAATTTCCAGCCTCAGATATCCAACTTGCAACTTGACATTGCCACTTATATGTCTAATAATTTATTCAAAATTTCAATGCCCTATATAGCAAGACTTGTTGAATTTATCTCTAAATCATATATCTAATCCCAAAGTTGGGACTGTGAGGTAGCTTCTAGGACATTAATAGTCTTCTAAATGGTCTCACTGTTTCCACTCTTACAGGGTCGCATTCTTCCCCTTCTATTTTTCCAGACAGCAGCCAAAGTGATCTTTTGAAAATGCAAATTAGGTCATCCCCTACTTAAAAGTTTTCAGTATCATTTTGGTCTCAGCTTAAATGTCACCTCCTTGCAAAGTCTTTCCCTAATACACAATTAAAAGTAACACTTGCGTCTCTCTGTCACGTTATTCTGTTTTATTGTCATCATTATATTTATCAATAAATGATGGTTACCTGTTTATGTGTAATCTCCATGAATATAAAGACATTGCCTGCTTTGTTCTTTACCTTAGCCTCAGTGCATAGCTCTTGGCACATAAAAATGTGCTCAAAGAGTAACTGAATTAATGAATGAATGGATATGGCATGACATTCTTTGGCTATGTCTACATAACTAGTTTAGGGGATTTTCCAATTCACTTGGATAATCTTTAAAGATTAATCTTTCCTCAAGTAACTGGAATAATTTTTTATCTATGAAATGGTGCTGTTTTACCCAGTTGTGATTTACTTTATGCAAGTTACATAGAGGCCAAAGAAGGACCATCTTTAGAATGTTCCTTATAATTATCATATATAAATTGGTGTTCTTTTTTTAAGATTTTATTTATTTATTTATTTGAGAAAGAGAGAGAGAGAGACAGCAAGAGGGCACAAGTAGGGGGAGCAGCAGAGAGAGAGGGAGAAGCAGGCTCCCCACTGAGCAAGGAGCCCCACACAGGACTTGATACCAGGACCCCAGGATCATGCCCTGAGCCGAAGGCAGAAGCTTAACCAACTGAGGCACCCAGGTGCCCCATAAATTGGTATTCTTAACAGAAAACATGTAGTGGGGTGCCTGGGTGTGGCTTAGTCGGTTGAGCATCCAACCCTTGATTTTGGCTCAGGTCATGATCTCAGGGTTGTTGTGCCTGCTAAAGATTCTCTCTCCCCTCTTGCTGGTGCTCTTGCTCTCAAAAACTAAAACAAACAAACAAACAAATGCGTAGCCCTGTAGCGGTGAGAACTTTTGTTTTTGTGTGGATTTTGATGCCTTTCCTTTCCATTTGCTCACCTAAACATTTGAGGATGTGGTCATTCCAACCCAGATAACTTTTGGGCGTGTCATGTATGGTCTTCATCCCAGAGACAGCCGTCTGTTTCCAAATTCTCTTTTCCTCACTGTATAACCACAGAACATCTAAAACCACAAACTCTGATTTGTTCATGTGGCTTTCAGTACCCATAAAGGTACTGGAAGAGAGCTTCTCCACAAGTATTCTCAGTTTAGAACTGAGACGCAAACCACCTTGGTTTCGTGTTTACTGGGAGACACGAGGAGATAATATTTATTTTCTTATCCCAAATGTAGGCACTACATCTGATTATGTCACTGGTGGCCTCTGTCTTGTCCCCCTCTGTCCCGGGACACAGGTATACAGGTGGCTTGACTGAGAGTGTTTCTGAGGTCCTGACGGTCTCATTTCCAGAGGAGCTTTTCCTCCTGAAGCTCCAGTCTAAGATTCCTCTCCAGGACAGTTGGAGTTTCCACCAAGCGCCAGAGAATGTCACGTCTTTATCACTGTTTCCAGGGGCTGTTGTTCAGCAGAAGGCACGGGCACAATACATCTTTGTCTTCCTCCAACGAATAATCCGGCGTGGAGCAGGTCAGGCGCGCCTTTAACATTTGCTGCCACTACAGTTGTCTGGGCCGTAGAAACTCTTTACGATGGCCTGGCCCTCATTGTTTTCAGAATCTTGGCTCTCCTTACCATTCTCATCATCCAAATTTATTTAAGGATGAAACTATTAGAAACACAATTGGTGAATTAATGTCATAGGGACTGCTGCTGGCTGCTCATCAATTTTTGATATGCCACTCAGACAAATGAAACATAAGCCACCCAGAACAAGGGGACCTTTTGACACTTCAAAGGAAACCCCTATGGGTGGTTTCCTCTTGAAGCCACACTAAACTGGCTCGATCTCCTCAGCTGGAAGCTGCCAATGTCTCATTAACCCCTAAAAAGGCCCGGCATGAGCTTTCCTTTTCAGCTATAATTATGCCATGCACTCCTGTTAGGCTGCAGTGAATCGCAACACTGTCACCAGCACATTATAAACATCCACCCTAATTGAAAAGCAGATTAGACTCTTGTGTTAATTAGCCAAAAAGCCCGCCCACTTGCATGCATTATGATTGCCTCTTAAATACTGAGGATGTTGAAATCCCTCAGAAAGACAAGGCAGACTTAATTGCAATAACCTGCAAATTAAGTTTAATTTACTTTAAATTTACCGGTTTAGCAGGCTCATTTGATGGTGTTAATGTTCTAGCAAATTAATTATCTGAATTAGTCATGCCTGGTGGAGTTTTGCAGCAGAATACATTGTCCAGTGGCCTATTAATAACAGACAAACACGACAGGATTAATGAGAAGATTATGCTTGAGTTCTCAAAAAAAAAAAAAGGATCTTGCATGAATTCAAATATAATCACCAAAGTGCAAATACAGACGCAGACTATAAACAAACTGAGATTTATTACACTCCATAGCATGCCATCCAGGAGAAACAGTAAAACATGGCCAATGAAATCGCAGACAGCAAGAGCCCTGTTCCACATACACCCGTGGAGTTCTCCTCGCCACGAACTGTTTCCCGCTAGCAAGCATATGTGAGTCCCCCAGACAAGCGGCAGACTGCACGGGAGGAACTCGTAGGTTAGGTCAAAGTTGCTTCCCTATGGTTAATTCTAGAGGCCTCTCAGTAGTTCATGAAGCATGAACATGCCCTCTGGAAGCCACTTGCAACCATTCTTCTTGGCCAGCTCCAGATACTCCTAGTGATAAATGATCTGAAACAATGCTGATCCTGCTGCCTCTCTTCTCTTTGTCCCAAGACCTATCTGTCAAGGCTGGGGGTGGGTCCTTTGGGGAGGGGGAGATTTAGAAGGATGGGAATACAAGGGTTGGGGCTGACACTTAGAGCGCTAGCATCCTGGGAGAATCTTCCAGATTCACTCCTCCATGAGGGTAAGAAACGGATCTTAGTCGTCTTCCACCCCGGGTCCCAGATTAGGACCTGGAGCCTAGCAGGGAATTAACAACACTTTTTCTCTTGGGAATAGGTAAAACACAAAATGAGCTTAGTGACAATTCTGGAAGAAGGGTTTCTCAGCTCGGAGAATACAGTAGGGTATCGCTCCCAACAAATATGGAATTTCTCTGAAAATCCAGTGCCAGGGAAAGCACTGTTGTTAGAGTTAGGCTTTCTCCACTTGGTTCTGAAGAGACACACACAGGCTCTCTCTCTGCCATCCACAGCAGAAAGAAATCGCCTCTGGATGTCAAACTAATAATCTTTGCCTGGCTCGAACTGAATACGGCCATGCAGTGATTGACCTCAACATGCCAGATTATTGATTGGGCTGGTGATGCCTAAGCCATCGTTTTCCTGGAGCAGTCATGGCTTTTGTCTTGATCCCGTCCACAACTGTCACAGTGGGGTGAGCCATTGAAAGAGCCCGCATTTGCATCCTTCATGCATTTATGCTTCTCGCCTTAAAATAAAAATGCCACCACTTGAAAGAAAGCCTGAACCATTGATTCTGTTTTTTAAAAAATTATCTCATGAAAAGCCCAAGGTTTGACTTTAGTTGGGGGTGGGGGGCAGACATGCAGAATATGGAAACTTGCTTTATTGGGGGCGTATTTAATTTGGGGGGAAAATAATGAGAATAAAAATTGTTTCAATATGTTTCCTGTATTGTGTCAATAGATCACACAGTTCCCTTCTGGAGTCACATTTGCCGTAAGGGTGGTTGGGATTTTTGCTGGTTTTGTTGTTGTTCTCTGTCGAATTACAATTTGGAGCGGTAAATGAAACTGGCACAAAAGCAGGTGTTATTAAAACTGGGCCGGAAAAGGACAATAACAACATAATTCCACTTCAAAGGCCGATATGTGTGTGGTTGAAACGACTTCGGTTGGAACCCAGAGGGAATAGAAAATACACCATAAAGAAAATGGATTTCGGTGACACATAAACAAAAGGCAAATGACTAATATATTTACATATAACATGTGGTGTATTCATTGCACACCATGGTGACAGAATTGTTTATTTCATTTATAATTTATACAGCAAAATCTTATTAAATGTGTAACTAGTTTGCCAGATGATAATATACGTAGGAGATTAGGCTTCTATTGTAGAATATCATTAACAACAAAAGATTTTCATTTGTGAGTTAATTTTCTCCCAGTCCCTTCTTTCCGGCAGTGTATGCTCTGAATAAAAGCCTGTCTCTTCAGTCATGGTGACGCTGTGGTGAAAGGAAAGGAGCCAGTGGAGGAGGAGCGTGCCCATTGGCCAAAATAAGACTCCTCTTCTGGTGTTTTCTAGACTACCAGTCTTTGGAATATGCGAGGGATAACCGATGGGTGCAGATAAACTTTAGGGTGATTTGAGACATCCTGGAAAAACTCCTCTCTGGCAAACAGATTCTACCAAGGACCAGAAACACCAGAATTGGGACCTGTCCGAGACTGCTTCAAGGACAAGAGGGTCCCATGAGCAGGTGTCGTAAAGAACGATTTCACAGTGCTGCCTCTCTTCTGATGGGCCATGGGTTAGAAACTTCAGGAACATTCTAGACACCAATGATGCATGCATTTATGTGGATAATAACCCTTCTCAGGATATTAACTGGGCAGCATTTTTTTTTTTTTTTTTTTGCTTTCAGCACTGCAGTGATCTGTTCCTCATACACACACAAAACTACTCATTCTCATTATTCATCTTCAAATAAGAAAAGAACCCCCTCTCCCTTTAGGATTTTCCTTCATGTAGTGTTATTTAATAAGGATCAGACCATTCCAGAATGTCTGTAGTGAATCTCCTGGCAAAGCAGGAGAGGGGTGCTTGCAAGGGGCTATGGGATAGGTGGGGTTCGGGAGGGGGATGGAAGTGAGGTGGTGGAGAAATGCTTTTAAACAATAAAATGTATTTTACTTTCAAGCCTTGAGCTGTCAGCCTTCATTCCAAATAATGTATCCTGACAGTTCATAGCTACTCTTAAAAACTGGGTGAAGCTTTTGCAGTTACAAACTAGTGTGATAAAACATGAAAATACTTTATTCAGGTAAAGTGGAAATGGCTGTTCAGCCTGGTTAAGTTACACAGAAACCTTTTCCTCTCTAAATTAATGTACTGTGCAAATATCTTGCCTGTGACACCCTAGCTGTCCACTTAATAAAAGCCCTTCCAGTGAAAACTGTGTCTTAGTGCATCAAAGCATTAGTGAGTGTTCCAAACCTAAAGCCAGATAAACTTGTACATTCAAAACAAGCATGCGAGAAAGTGAATCTTAGTGTTGCCAATCATAAGTGGAAAATGCAAAGAACACATATTTATTCAGTCTCTACTCCTGGCCCGGGAGAAGGCAAAAACTGTTGTTTTATTTTCTGTACACTTTCCGTTCATTAGTTCCATGATCGCTCAAGAAGGGAAAAGGCAGCTCAAGGGCATCTTCCTTTGGATGCCAGAGAGTGTCAAAGTAGCAAAAAAAAAAAAAGGAAAAATAGAAAGAAAGATGACTGAGGCTCAGTGTAGGCCCCAGTATTAGACTGCTGCCAAAATAGCTAAAGGGTTCCTAGGTTCAATTAACAGATGTATGGAGTCTAGAATCTAGGAGAGGATATTACTGCTCAGACCACATCTGGATTATTATGCTCAATTCTGAGCCTGAGAGACCCAAGCAAACTAGCTACTATTTAGAGAAGAGAGAAAGGGGTGGTGATAAAATATGAAATTATGCTTAATGAGA
Organism: Eumetopias jubatus; assembly: GCF_037043125.1. Lineage (NCBI taxonomy): Eukaryota > Metazoa > Chordata > Mammalia > Carnivora > Otariidae > Eumetopias > Eumetopias jubatus. The sequence goes on along the minus strand of NW_028274809.1, from coordinate 165,240,387 downwards.
AACCGTTGAGGGAATGGGAGAACTGCATCATTCAGAGAGATTAAGTTCTAGCAGAAGATGTGTGATCACTTGGTGATTTTGTTGAGGCTTTACAGTAGCATATTTTCCTTCTTCACTGAATAATAATAGTAGTGATAATAGTAATCATAATCGTCATACCTGACACTTGTTTAGTACCCTCCAGTTTACAAACTTCTTCTTTCAAATGTCATCTTATTGGTCCACCCAATACCTTGAGGGGAAATTACTATGATCTGTGTTTCACAGATGGGCAAATGGACTCAGAGTAGCTAAGTTACTTGCTCACAGGGGCACAGATAAAGGGAAAGTTTCAGAATGCCAGGTCTACTGACTTTAAATCACCATGGGCAGCTAGACCAGCTTATCTAGAGGATTCTTCTTAATCCTCAGTTTTTATGATTTTAATAAACTTAGAGGCTTGGAAAAATGCTCTTCTTATTCACCATTTTACTCAGGCAAATGCTTATTATTAAGTGTCAAAAACTGGGCGGGTCCTGAGGCTAGTATTATGAGTAAGGTATGGTCAGTTCCATTAAGAATCCTGCCCAGTGAAGGGGAACCAAGGAAGTAGATAATTAGAATTAATCATAGGAGGCACGAAGGAGTGCTGTGAGGCCTTAAAAGAGCAATTAAGTCTGTGACTGGGACGGGAGGCGGGTAGGACGTGCTTACAGAGAAAATTATAGTTGATTTATGGTCGTGAAGGTTAAAAGAGGAAGGAAGAAGAGAAGAGGGTGTGGGGGCTGGAAGACATTTGGGGCGGAATTCTTTGAAAGTTCTTGAGATTTGTATTCAGTGTATTTACTCATGACCCTGTAGGGTGACCAACACCTTCTAGTTTGCTCGGGACTTTTGGGGCTATAGCAATGAAAGTTCCGAATCCCATGGAACTTCTCAATCCCAGGAAAATGAGGGTGAATGGTCATCCTACTTTAAGGGGTTAACGCTGGACACAATAGAGTTACAAAGCATATGGAGGGCTCCAAATAGACACGAGCTTTGTTAGCATTAGGGACAGGATGTGACCAAAGTATGTTTGTTATTGCTTAAAATCATTATTTTGGTTTAATTTTTTCTTTGTTGTCATAGAGGCTAAAAATGCTAGGCGATTTCTGAATACTCAGTTGGTCCCAACATGCAAAGAAAGAAAAACAAAACCCTGATTGATCTTAGGATGGTTAGTTTCACAGCACTAGCCAAACTTGACCCTTATCACTTAGTTCTTAAGTACCTTAGCTACTTAAGTATGTAATACACAAATTCTATTAATATATATAAATTATAGTTATAATATTATTAGCAAATAAATGTAGATAGTATGTATGTTGCTACAATAAAACACACCTATAATTTGGGATTATAGAAAATGGACACCTTCTAAGAATTAAAGTAGTAAAAAACCAACAAAAACTGTTGATGGATATTTGTAAAAGTATCTTGCCCTAAAAGGTTCATATTAACATGTGAGATTTGGGAAATATGCAAGCTCTATTGAGACGATTAGAAGTATATTCAGGTCTGAAATGTAGGCTTGCTGAAACACAACAGGTTAACTAAGAGTCAGGTATGAGCATGAAACTCAGGGAGATGAATGCTAACATGTCATTATGTCTCTGGGATCCTTGGTGGAGAGGGTGCATGGTTCAGTTAATTGACAATCCTAGTGGACAGCATTTACCAACTACTAACAACTTTGCTCTGATTTGACTTTCCATGAACATTCTCCATGAGAAATTGACAGCTGGCATACTAGACCACAAGCTTTGTCTAGCTTTCTTTTCATCTTATGGCTCTTTTCTTTCATGTTTGGTTTACATCGGTCAGCTTTGAGTAATGGGAGATCTTGAGTTTGGAGTACTGTGGACCAGGGTGTTATGGGCTGAATCGTACGCCACTCTCCAGAATTCATATGTTTAAGTCCTAACACCTGGTACCTCAGACTATGACTGTATTTGGAGATAAGGTCTTTACAAAGGTAATTGAGTTAAAATGAGATCATTGGGGTGGGCTGTAATCCAATATGACTGGCATCTTTTAGGAAGAGGAGATTAGGATACAGACATGCACAGAGGGAAGGCCATGTGGAGGCACAGGGAGAAGGCAGCCATCTACAGGCCAAGGAAAGAGGCCTCAAAAGAAACCAATCCTGTCAACAACTTGATCTTTGACTTTTAATCTCCAGAAGTGGGGGAAAATAAAGCTCGGTTGTGTAAGTCACCCAGTGCACAGTACTTTGTTATGACAGTCTTAGCAAACTAGTACACAGGATGAGACTGCCCATCTGGGAGGAAGGCCACCTGGCCTCTTTGCTTGACATCTTTGTCGGTCTCACAGCAAATGATGGTCATGGCAACTGTGAGAGGAAAGTTGAAAGGAGGTAGTACTAGTATTTTTCAGATAACCACATTGAAGCTCAGATTGGTTAGAAATTTAAATTAATTTCAATTCTAAGTGAGCAACTTGTTTGGTTCTATTGTCTTTCAAAAGTCCATTCTTTAGAACACCTTTTTTTCCCCTGGAAGATCAGTGGAAAAAAAAAAACTCTATGATCAAATATGTTTGGAAACACTACATGCTGTTTCTTCCTCTCTGCTATTCACATACCCTGTTCACATATTAAGGATCTAGGTGATAGTGTATTTAAAAAAATGTTTTTTAAGACAATTATCATATGATCTCACTCACATATAGAATTTAAGAAACAAAATAGATCATTATCAAATCATTATGTTGTACACCTAAAATGAATACAACGTCAATTGTATTAGGATATGTCAATTACAATAATAGGCTTTATGGTAAATAAATGTTAATATGAACTTATAAAATCCATTTACTAATAAAATGTTATTTTCACCAATTTAAAAAAAAGAAAAAATAATAATAATGAATGACAGATTAAAAAATTCTATTTTGGTAATAAAGCAACAACAACATTATCAGTCCATGAGAACATGGGCCTAAGTGTCTCTGGAATAAATTGATGACATATGCTGTTTTCCTTTAGCCAGACTGCCCTACTATACTTGTCCCCACCTTGGTCATATTTCAAAACCCTTCTCAAGTTTCACCTTCTTTTGCAGCCTTTCCTGATCCATTCACCACTCACCATAGGATATAATTGATTACATTCTTTTTTGTATTGTATTCTGGTACATGGAACTAGTGTCATTTTGAATTGTACTTACTTGGTTACATTTTTATCTCTCTTCCTAGACTGGGAGACTCTCGAGGGCAAGAAGGGTGTCACTCCCACCTTCTATCTTTGGCACGGAGCAGAGTGTCTGACACATGGTGAGTGCTCAGTGAAGGACAGAACAATAACCATGTCTTAGTCTGGTGACCAATCCTTTGGTGCTGACTTCCCTGACCACATTACCTGGCCTATCACTTCAATCATATTAAACTCATACCATAAAAGTTTCTTCTCAATAGAATGCTCTAGAAAAGAGGACCAACATTGGGGCGCCTGGCTGGCTCAATCAGTTAAGCGGCTGCCTTCGGCTCAGGTCATGATCCCCACATCCGGCTCCCTGCTCAGCAGAGAGCCTGCTTCTCCCTCTCCATCTGCCGGCCACTCTGCCTACTTGTGCTTTCTCTCTCTCTCTGTCAAATAAATAAATAAAATCTTAAAAAAAAAAAAAGGACCAACACCTTTAAAAATATTAAAATCAGGAAGCAGTACTGAGCATCAGCTGGAGCTGGTAATGATCACCTTTTGAATAACAGTAGCTCCCATTTATTATACACGTACTATGAGCCAAGTCTGTGGTAAATGCTTTGCACACACTATTTCTGTGTAATAATGAGTACTATTGGTCTTCTGTTGCCTTCATTTCCAAACAAAAGTGCAAACACTATTGAAAACACAAGCTGAGCCAAGAGGTCTTGTGTGGGGAATTGTGAAGAAATGGGTGGTGCGAAAGGATGGTTTTCCTTCCTTATCTATATTTGAGACTTCCCAGGTGAGCAAGATGTACACACCCTTGCCGTATTCCACAGGATAGAAAAAATTGCCTTATGTATCATTTGCTGCATAATTGCCTGAAGAGAAGAAAGATATACATCTCTGGGAGATAGGAGTAAATCTTCCTCATTAATTCATATCTTCATTAACTCATGTACTCAATTATTATATGAAGATGAATAAGATGTAATCCTTATTCCCTGGGAACTCAGCCAACTGGGAAAGACAGGCATTACTGCCACACCACAGGTTAGAAAATGGACTTCATGATATACAAGCCCAGAGGGGAGAGGCCTTGGGAATGTGTCTTGCCTCAGCTATTTTTTTGAGCTCCATATAGTACCTTCCTGTTGTAAACTTATTGGGGCTATTGTAATCCTCAGTTTCTTTCTTTCTCTCATTTCTAGCATCCAACCTGTCAGTGCATCTTATCATTTCTACCCCCCAAACACCCCAGATTAACCTATTACATTCCATCCTTACTACCACCATCCGAGGCCAAGTTGCGTGGACCACCACTAACTTCTGTATGTGCATCCCATCCTGTCCTCCTGCAGACCATTTCCACCCAGTAGCTTCTTTGCTTAAAAACTCTCCACTTGTTTACCATCACACTTGCAATAAAATTCATATACTTTATTAAAGCCTGCAAAGGACCTTTTGATCCATTTCCTGCCTAACTCTCGGATCTTACTTGTATGTTGTTCATTTTTGTCTTTGTGCCTTGAACAAGCTTGTTCTTGCCTCAGGGCTTTAGCATTTATAGTTCTTTCTGCCTGGAAATGTCTTTCCCAGGTTCTTTGCCCTGCTGGTTCCTCCTCAGATATAACCTCCACAGACAGGTTTTACTGAAATCAGTCTTTTCTAGTCAACCCCCTCCATTTCTCTTTGATATAGACATCATAACACTTACCAGTATCTGAAGCTACTTATTGGTTTTCTTGTTTCTTTTATGTCTTCCTCGACTAGTAGGCATGATCCATGACTAAGGTAGGGAACTTACTAACTTACGAATTACATTATCCCCATTTCCTCAAACAGTGTCTAAAACATAATCTATGCAAATCAAATAATTTCTGAAGGCATGAAAGAATGGAGAACATCTTCATGATTTTCTGCAGACACTGACTGGCGCAAAGAATACAGTGTTGGTGTTTACTTCTAGAACAGAGGGCCAAAAATATCTGAAATCCACTTCCTAAATTTCCCCCCAAGTCAGGAGCCACTGAGTATTGAAATGATAATTTATAAGCTGCTCAACAAATGACAATTATAGGTCAGGAAAAAAGTTTTTAGTTTGGGGCCTTCTATACCTTGAGATTGCATTAGAAGAGAAAATGGCTTCTCAGTAATGCCTTTGGGCACTTCAGAAATGAAATCCTCTTGGGTATCATTCAAGGGAGTCAAAATTTGAAATCTATTCTCTCCTGGGATTAACAACAACAGAACGAAGCCCTGGTAGTGTCGAATGGAAAACCTACTGGACCCAGAGGTGAAAAGAAGTTAGAGAGAACAAGAGACAGAGCCCAGGAAAACATCTCGGTGGCAAAAAAGGTAAAATGTCAATTCTTGTACATTACTTGTGACCTGGCCTCTCTGGGAAACTTGAGTCCCCTGGGGAATACGTGTCTGGTGTCAACTTCATATGACAGAATCATCCTTCCACTGGATTCAATGGGAAAATCATGTCAAGGTTTTTTTTTTTTTATGTTCCAGAACAACAAAGGACCACATGCTGCCATTGATCCACTGTAGATCTTCATGGTAGAGGAAGTAGTTGGGGGGATCCAGCACATTCTAAGATAAAATGTGAGGGGCATATATGAGATTCCGGGTTTGAAAGCACTTAGAACAATTTTGGCACGCAATACGAGTTTGCCTTTTCTCCCCTACCTTCCTCCATCTTTTTCCTTCTAATTGTTGCATGGGGTATAGGAATGACGACATTCAACAGGATGTATGTGTTATCATTTATAGATAAAATAAAAATTATTCTGAAATTGGTATGGGCAAAATGGAGATTTCCTTTGCAATAGTTTTCAAATCGAATACATTTGAATACACTCAAAGTTAATATCCTTTTACTTTGTGAGATAAAATAATTGATTTTATAATAAAACAACAATCATGATTATAATGGACAGTCTATCATGATCCCACATGTGCAACAACTGTAAGAGCTGCAGTATCTCCCGTGTCTAGAACAACGCTTGGCACATAATAGGTGTTAATCAAATCAAACAGAAGAACGCCTGAAATCCATTCCTGCACCATTAGGGCACTATTATTATTATTATTACTTCTTTAAATACTCTGCATTTCCTCAGCAAATCCTACTTTTGGAAATACTTTTATATACAATATCTGTAATCTTCACAGCCCCCTTGTGAGGCAGAAGTTCCTCTCTTTCTTACTGCTAGAAAAATTACAACACAACATATTTAAATAACTTACCTTCTCCCTCCACCAATTTGTGGCAGACAGATTAAAGCCGCGATTTCCTGACGCTAATCAAGTGGGCCCCCTAAGGGTAGCATATACGTTTCAGAGAGAGGACAAATAGGTGGCAAAAGTCAAGATTTTTTGGAGAAAAATAAAAAAGCTGGTGCTGAGATTTTTAAATAGTGCTGATGAAGAACAGCAATAAATTCTGGAATTATTATCTCCGGAGAAGTGAAGGCTGAGGTGCATGCTTAATCGTGGTGTGAAAGGACGATCTGTGATTATTATAACAGTATGATGGGTCATAAAGAAAAAGGAAGATGTTCTCACCTTTGCTGGGAAGAATTAGAAGGAAAGGTCTCGAATCAAAGGCTACGGATCTTTAAATCAGTAATTCTGGTTAGAGCTATAGCAGGGAGGAGAATGTGTCCCAGGGAAGATGACAAGGCCAGTTTCGGAGGCGACTTGGTGTTGCGGGCACTGCCTTGAGATCCCCTGAAAGCCCGTCAGTCCATCCTTCTTATGGCCCAGACCCAGCAGAAACAGTGCCTGGTTAGTCTCCTCCCCAGTCAAGGGTTAGCCACCACGAAGCCCAGACTTATCACAGATTTGACAGCGTAGTAACTCAGAAATTGCTTCTTGTCTCCCTCAGTGCTTACCACTGGGCACTGAAATCACAAAGTACAATGACATGAGATGGGAAGGGAAAAGTCATCTGCCTGTGTGCCTGATAAAATGAAGACCCAGGCTGAATTATCCTGGCATTCAGTAAAGATTCATTTGTCTACACTAGCTGCTGGCCATTTGGATTCCGTGCATTTAATAGGACTAAGCTTTCTCTGCTCCCTACACTATCATATTGAAGTTTTCAACAACTCTTTCTTTTTAATTTTTCTGATAAAAATTAGTAGGATTTTTAATTTCCAAGTCTTCTGAGAAAAACATCTAATTAATAAATTTAACAACAAGCCTAAGTAATTTTGTTACATAAATTAACCCATTTATTATAGGCCAGCAATGTTTCATATGGTGGAGTTTCTTCTGGCCTTTCAAGTCCCTCAGTCTTCTGATGGCGGACTTCCTACTGCGACCACAGAAGTGGTGTTTGTAGGTCTGGGCCCCACCGGCTACAGTTTTCACATAGGAATCACAGGGCCAGACCCCCACAGCTCATCTTTTCATCTCGGTGTCTTGGTTTTGTCACAGAAGGAGCAAGTGTACTTGACGCGCTGGCTTACTTCAGTCTTCTTCAGCGTTTTCCTGAGGAAGGCATTGTAATGTGTCCTGTATTTACTGACCTTGGTGCGTTCAGCCATGTCACGGCAACCTAGGTCTGATCCCAGAGAGCTCAGAGACACTTGCACTCGGTGCTCTTGCCAGAGTGACTTTCTCAAAACACACAACTGATAATGCCATTTCCCATGTCAGGGAGTGGAACAGAGTTACAGAAAAAGGAGAACAGGACTCAGGTTTCCTGCTTGACATTTATGGTCCTTTGGAATCTGGATCGAATCCCTTCCAGGCACCTCAAGTTTTGCAATGTTGGAAAGACTTGGCTCAGAAACCAAGCTGGATTCACTTGATGGCTGCTGTGCCTGGTGCAGGCTCTGACACAAGGTAGGTGTTCTCTGTGTGTTCACAGAAGGAACAGATAAGTAAGAGGTGCAGGCCAGTTAACGCAGCCATGTCTTTCCCTGATATCTCCCTTGCATTGTTTTTGTTTGTTTGTTTGTTTTTAAAGATTTTATTTATTTATTTGACAGAAAGAGACACACAGAGAGAGGAAACACAAGCAGGGGGAGTGGGAGAGGGAGAAGCAGGCTTCCCACGGAGCAGGGAGCCCGATGCGGGGCTCGATCCCAGGACCGTGGGATCATGACCTGAGCTGAAGGCAGACGCTTAATGACTGAGCCACCCAGGCGCCCTCCCTTGCATTGTTATATAGCCCTCTCCGCCTGGAAAGTCTTTCCCTATCATCTCCAGTTTCTTTTTCATTTTATTTATTATTTGAGAGAGAGAGAGAGCACAGAGGGAGAGTGAGAGGGAAAAGCAGACTCGCCACCTAGCAGGGAGCGGATGTGGGGCTCGATCCCAGGATCCTGAGATAATGACCTGAGCTAAAAGCAGATGAATAAGTGACTGAGCCACCCAGGCGCCCCTCCAGTTTCATTTTCATCATCTATAGTCCTATCCGTCCATGGTCCAGGTCAAATGACTGCTCCCAGTGAGAATTTCCTACATGTTAGAATTGGTCTCCCTCTTGTTTTCTGAATCCTCCTTATGGATATTGTGTTTCTAGTACTTCTTCATTCTACCCTAGGTTATAGTTTCCGGTGTACATATCTACTTATGCCCCCCAGAATGTGAATTCTGGGAGATAAGGATGGTATTTTACTGAACTTTGCATCACCCATAATACTTTGGGCATTATAAGGTCTAAGTAAATTTTATTTAGCTAGACTCCCTGCTTCCTGCATTTACCTTCTGTGTTCCCCCAACTTCTCACCTCAACTCTTCATTTTCCAGAATTCACACCTTGCTATCTTGTTTTGCATCATATCCCCTACTCAGGTCCCACATGTCTCTCCTGTCTCTTCAGCAAAGCTTCTAACCCATGTTAGCTTTGGCTCAGGCACTCCTCGGTCTTCTTGGGCTGCAGTTCCTCTGCACTTTCTCCTCTTACCAGGACTCTGAGCAGTTAAAGTGACTGTTTTGGAGTCATAGGAAAGGCTGAGATGTAGATACAAAGTTAGTGGCCCTTTGGCCCTTGGGTTGGGGGACAAAGGAAATATACATATATGAAGGAAGACCGTGTGTCTCCAAGGAGGTCTGCTGTCTATTTGGCTTCGGCCAACATTGCCAAACAGACTTTTTTTGGAGAGGTCCTCACAAGCCTTCTCTCTCCCCAGCTCTGTCCTAAAGTCTCCAAGTATCTCCACATGATAAAATGGAAGAAATAGTTGATTAGTCAGGTGATGCCCAAGAAGTGGCTAAAGCAGGAGTGATGTGAGGAAAGGTGTGGAGACAGGACAGAGTTGAGGCTTAGTTTAGGCAAAAGGGGATTGTGAAGAAGGCAGGGTACCAAAGGCAGGTTGCAGAGGGCCTGGGATGCTCCCTACTCTTCCTTCCATGGGGAGGCTGTAAAGAAGAAACGTTGAAGATGATCAAAGTTCATTTAGATCTGTATTTTTCCATCCTGGCCAGTTCAATTTCCCTTTCTCCTCACTACACCAACCATCCTCTCCCTTCTTAAACTCTTTCCTGTATATTCTTCCTTTTTTCTTTTATCATAACTTAGTCACCTTTCTGGATGTTATTCTCTCAGCACCTGGGTCTCTCAACTTCTTTTGTCTATCTGAATCATACATCTGTCTGGATAATATTTATATCCTCAGCTGCAAGTTAAGGTCCCAGGACCCCTCCGGCCACAAACCTTCCCCTGGATCATATTCCACTTTCTACACTATCTAAAGGAAGACAGCCACCAGGAATGGCATTTCCCAGTGTTCTGTCCCCAGTCCTGGACAAAGCAGACTAGTGGCTTGTCAGAAACTAGCTAGAGCCGTAAAGGGACAACGATAGGGATGGAAACAGAGAAATCAGGCACAGAAGAGAAATCAAGGACAGTGGCATGTTTGTGGTCTTAAAATTGAGGCACAGGATGGAGAGGAAGCCTTCTTATGAGTAGCCAAGAGCACAAATGTGAAGTTTTTTGATGCCACATTGAAGGACCATAATACTTCTTTCAGTACCCCTCCTATAAACTGAGCGGACAAAAGAATGTTTCTTCAGAGGCAGACACGTGAGCAGTCCAGTTAACTACTTGGAGAAATCTATCAGAGTCCCTTAATTTTTATTCTTTTAACTCACTAATCAGTTAGTCGATTTCTGTGTCTTCATGTAACTAGGATGTGCCTGGAAAATCGTATTGCGCTAAGGTCTGTGAATGGGGGCTGTTTGAGAGTGGGATGAGCCATGCCAATTTATACAAATATGTTTGCAGATATCAAAGGAGCATGAGATTCTAGATGTTAAATTATTCTGTACTTCTAAAAAAGGCTTATTTTGCAGAAATAAGAGAACCATATTATTGTCAGTTCACCAAATGCGTACAAGTCAAGGGCCATTTAAAAGGAAAAATGCATTTTCCCCAAAATTTATATAATCAGAAAGGCTTCATGGTCAAACTGAGCTTTCAGGGAAAGGTCCTTCCTTAGACGATTGCTGAAGGCTGGAGCAATGAAATTTTACTGTCTGGGCCACAGGACAGCGAAGGATTGAGAATTACCGACTTCAGTAGGTCTTCTGTATATATTACTCTTTCCTGTTCCTCCATGCAAATCCACCCTGGATTTGTACATGAAGAACTGGCGAGAATTGATAGGCAAAAATGGACAGCTGCATGTGTCCTGGCACTTTCTGCTTTGAATAAGCCAACTGCACTTACTGGAGAGCCGTAGGAGTCAGTTGCTCTTTTGGATCGGGAGGACTTCTCACTACCCAGTGCTTTATCTATGTCTTACCCATCCCTCAAATTCAGCTCCCTCTCACTTCTTCGAAGGGCCCTCTCTTGGTGGTGGTGCTCATGGCGGCCTCTCCCTTTTCTGAGACTGCCCTGCTTACTTGTGCTGCCCTCATTAATGCTTTTTTTTTTTAAGTTTTCATTTAAATTTCAGTTAACATACAGTATAATATTAGTTTCAGGTGTACAATTTAGTGATTCAATCATTAATACTCTTAATAATCCTAGTTATGCTTCATTATTTGGCCACACTGTGTTGCTTTCTAGATGCTTCCTAGGGGGAAATTCCTTGTCCTTAACTGGACTAACTGGTTCTCGAAAGCAAAATCTATGACTCCTTATTTTATGTCATCCACTTTGAGGAACTTACAGGTGGAAATTAGTTAACATGTAACCAGTTAAATCAAATTCTGTAATGCAGTGGATATCTCACAGAGGCATTTTCTTTTTCAGCTAGTATTTTAAAGAGTAGAGCTTTTTGATTGAATACACTTTTAAAGATCCCAGTGAAATATTAAAAGTATCTGAAGACTTAATCTTAGTTTTCAAAGTAAAGAAATGAGATAAATTATAATATTGACTCTGAACACTTTGATCCTCATTTGCTTTTTCTTGTTGGCATGGGGATGAAGAATGGAACGGTATGGCTCTCCACTAGTAACCTTCATCTACAGCCGGTGCTACTATGCCAAATGGGCTACATGTGTTTTCTTCCCATTAGTTCTTTGGGATGAGTACTGTTGTCATGTCCATTAGACAGATGCAGAAGGTAGGATTTAAGGAGGTGATATGCCAAAAGTCACTCATCCACTTATTAATAGGAAGAACTGAGTTTTGAACCAGATTTATCTGAAGTCAGATCCCAACTCTTAATCATTGATCTTTATAACCTTCCTTCTGCACTAGCTTGTAAAAACAGGTTGAGCCCCTTCACGCAGTACAAATGGATGCTAAGTCCTAGGACAGTGTCATTTACCATGGATCTGTCACCCTGCAATGTACTGTGGTGGCAAACTTTCACTCAGTTCTGCTGCCATACCCACATCTGGTTCTTCCAGGATTTGTGATTTTTGGAATAGGCCAAGTTGTAGTTCACAGGGCTATATGATATGTTGAGATATGCTAAAATGGAGACCTAGCCTGTTAATGGCATATTTTTTTTTTAAGATTTAGATATATGCAGCCATAAGCTATACATTATGTGGAGAAACCATAGAGACAAACAGTTGATTTCCTTTTAGCTTTGACCCTTGGGGATTCAGGGAATTGTTATCCGAGGGCATCTGTAATATGATACAGAGTCTTTCATCTCTGGGTCATTAGCACTAAATTCAATCCAGGATAATTATGGCCACCGTTATTCTGTGGCTATCTAATTCTTTATAGGAAATAAATATATATTTTGGTGAATTCCAGGAATATATCTACAGAACACTGTAACATCTATGACTTCTTAGAAGGATTTTTTTAAAAAGTAGATTAATAAGAGTTGATAGTTATATCAGAAATGATTTCTTCAAGTCTACTGGAAATATGAAGAAAGCTTCAGTTCTCTCTGCAGACATGGAAATTGGTCCCTCTAATTGTAATATCAGAAGATAGTGCTGAATTCACTTGCCAAACACTATGTGAATGGGACCACATATATGTCCTATACCTGACATGGACAGCTTGGGAAATAGACCTTCTGTCTTTATGGACCTTCTAGAATTGCTCAAGAAAGAGTAACTGATCAAGTGATGTGAGAACCATCTGAATTCAACAAGAAGACAGTTTAGCTCCCAGAAAGATGGTATAGCAGTCTCCCCTTCTCTGTGGGGGATATGTTCCAAGACCCCCAGTGGATACTTGAAACCGCAGATAGTGTTGAACCCTCTATACACCATTTTATCCTATGTGTACATCCATACTGATAATAAAGTTTAATTTGTAAGTTAGGCACAGTAAGAGATTAACAAGCATAAGTAGTTTTAAAATAGAACAATTTAACAATATACTGTAATAAAAGTTATGTGAATGTGGGCTCTCCCTCTCCGTCTCTAAATATTTTATTGTGTGTACTCACCTTTCTTCGTCTCATGATGATGTGAGATGATAAAATGCCTACGTGATGAAATGAAGTGAAATGAATGACGTATGTATTATGACCTAGCATTAGGCTGTTACTGTGCTTCTGACGTATGTCAGAAGGAGAATCATCTGCTTCCAGACAGGGATTGACCACAGGTAATTGAAACCACAGAAAGCAAACCTGCAGATAAGTGGGGGACTACTGTATAGTGTAAGAGTTAAGAGCAGAAACTCTGGAGCCAGATTGCTGAACCCATTGCGTACCAGCTGTGTGACCTCGGGCAAGGTACTCAGTCTCTCTGCATTTCAATCCCTTGCCTTTAAAATATGGGTCAGAATAGTATCTACCTCACAGAGTTGCCACGAGGATTAAATGAGCTGATATAGACGAGTTACTTAGGAGAGCACCTGGTACATACAAGCACTGGCTATTATTATTAGAGTGAAATATAGAGAAAAATACTGCTATTGTTCATGATAAATGTAAAGTAGCTCTTGAATCTCTGCAGTTTTTAATTCTCTTGAATGAACGAGAGAATCTTCTACATCTACTTGACGTTGTCTGGGGTGCCAGGCACCCAGTGAGCTGCCAGGGATACAAACATGAAAAAGTCACAATCTTCACCCTAAAAAAGGCATATAGGCGCACCAAACATGCTTACACATAATGTTAAGTGCGTGAGTAGAGATATCAGGCCGTTAGGAACATATAGAAAGAGGACTGAGTACTTCTCCCTGGGAGAGCCGCTTGAGCAGGTAATGTTCAGCTGGGTTTTGAAGGATGAGTGGAATTAAGTCCACCAACAATTAGTATCTGGTGGTCGGTCTTTTTTGCAGAAGATGTGGCATCAGCATTGGGCTAGAACATTGTGTAGACTTTATCACCAAATGGCAGTAGTATTTGCTGATCAGCTATGACATGATAGTTCTCGTTCCTAGATTGTTTACAAAAAGGTGGAGAGAAAAAAGCATTAAAAGAGAAATGAGAAAAGGCGAAGAGAGAGAATTCTCTCCAAAGAAGACGAAAAGGAAATAGCATAATTTTCCCAAAGGTAAAGTTAGACACATGAAGGTACAAGCTTTCCTGTGTAATATCCTATTCAAAGGCAATCCTGTCTCCGTGGCTTATTTTAGTAAATTAATCAGATGCACTGAAGCCAAGGAAGGAGCCCTTTCACTGTTATGAGTGAAAGAACTTTATTCTGAGATGGTCCCTCTAAGGAAATAATGCTATTTTAACTGATTTCTGTGTGACATCCGGATTTGTCCCTCAATAGGTAATATACAGACATTTAAACTGCAGTTTGCCCAGTTCTGCTTCACTGGTCATTGGGGAAATTCATCTAAAGCTGCAAAAAGGACTAGAAATGTTTGCATCGTATTAATAAACGGGAAACCGAGGAAGCTGCCAACTGGCAGCAGAGTGTGTTTTGGTGGTTTGATAAGGCTACTAAAGAGTTTATGATGTGACAGATGTTTCACTACACTATTGTGAAATGAATAGATTATGAGAAGTAATTAGATGTACATTGGAATCAATGCTGTTATCATCGAGGCCTTCGGGCGATGCAGTAGATGAGAGTCTTGGCAGCAGGTGGTCCAATGGCTTGGAGACAGGAAGACACACCGCGGGAGACTGAGTGACAGGTTTCACAGATCCAGGGGGTGAGAGATCTGAGCTGGGGCTTGCATTTGTAATCTTTACTCATGTATAAATAATAACAACTCCACCATTGACTTCATATGCTATGTCATAGCCTCTGTTACCCTCACACACATGTAGAATAGTGCTGGTTTCAACCACTCAAAGATATTCTTGGTCTCCCTGTTCTCAAGTATGCATATGTATGTTCGATTGTAACTGACAGCTCTATCATTTTTTGAGGGAAGACTTTTAGAGCTAATCATCTGATGATTACATTTATTTTTAATGCTTGGCATTGAGCCGCCATTGTACAAAACTTCCTATAGGTTGCAGATCAGAGGCTGAAAAGTACTTTAACTGCCTTTCATCAGGAAAGCAGTCTCTTCTCTTCGGCTCAATGACTAACATTTAAAGGGACACGTTTGTCTCTCTGCTCTGTAAAATCCCTTTGCAGGGGACTTGGCAGGGTCACCCTCCGTGCTTGAAGCAACCATATGGAGCCTGCTGCTTTCAAGAGAAGGTTTTGGTTTCTGCCAGTTTCCAGGGTCAGCTATTAGCACACTGGGGAATGTGGAAGTTTCCAAGCACAGAATGAAGAGGGAGGGAAGAAATGGATGATTAGGGGAATTAAGTAACTGATTCCTTGCGTACATCTGCTACCCCTCTAGGAAGACGAAATATCCGGTAGAACCATTTATTAGCCTCTCTCTGCTTAAAACAGCAATGGTATTTATGTAAAAAAAATGGGAGGGCTTTAATGAATGATCTCAAAATAATATGTTGTTCTGATAATTAAAGAGATCTTAGAAAATATGTAGCATATGGCTGTATACTCACTCACATGTGTATGAGTTTTAAATACTCTTAGTTATATATGCACCTAATTAAGTAATTAACCAATTTCTCTAGTCATTCTTTTAATACTCCTTCACTGAACCCTACTTACTATACTCCTGGTACTTGCTACTGTGGATATAAACCTAAGTGACTATGTCATGTAAAGCTCAATTGTCTCTTTGGGGGTGTGTGTGTGTCTGTGTGTGCGTGCGTGCGTGTGTGTGCATGTGCGTGCGTGTGTGTGTGCGTGCATGCGCATGGGCACGCGCTCTTTACTCCCTGAGTTCCTTCCTTAAGAAGCTAGATGTTCTGTTGGGGAGATAGATTTTAGGTATTTTTTTTGAGGCTATTATGTACCATGTATCAAACTTAATAGAACAGAGAGTGGAAACTAGAATGATTTAATAAAATAATATGAAGCTATAATATGCAAAAAGAAGGGGGGATACTGGTTAGTGGTCTTAACTAACTCATGGATATTTTGGCATAACTAGTGGCCGAAAAGATGGAATTTTCTTCCAGTTTAGTAATCCTCTTAATAAAAGTTTGGGAAACAAATGATGTACTGCACATGCCATATGTTAAACTAAGAATGATAAAGATCTAAATGCATTAAACAAAAAACTTTTGCTTTTCAAAGGTCTGCTGTATCACCTGTGTCTGGGGTTCTCCAGTGTAAACCACCAGCAACTCTGATTTTGATAGAGCCCATGGCTCGTCAATCAGGACTTCCTGGGAGGGCAGTAAAGCTTAATCCTTCATAGATAATAGGACCTTGTCAAACAACCTAAAGAGGGAAGCTCTGGGCAATTGGTCTATCCCCAAAGGAGCATGAACTTTCAGCAATAACAGCAACCACTTATGGAGTACTCTCCTAAGTGCTTTCCAAACATTATCTCATTTAATCATCACAATAGCCTCAGAAGGTAGATTCTATGATTATCCACATTTGATAGGTGAGACGCTGAAGTTTGGGTAGGTTAAGAAAATTGCCCAAATTTGCCCAGGAACGGGTAAAACTTCAATTTAAAATCAGTTCTTTGATTCCAAAGCTCATGTGTTTTAATATCATGCTTCAAGCCAAATGGTATTCTTCAAGTCCTCTGTGTTTCCTATGGGATTTAAGGTCTGATAGGTTTCAAATAAAGGGGGAAGTTATTCACAAGGAAATTCATGTAACCCTATTATCTGGTGGAGCAACAACAAAAAACACAATTGCACAAAACAAGGCTTAAAAATATGTGTATATATATATATATATATACAATATATATATTTATTGTTTTGTTATATACTTATGTATTTGTTATATACTTAACAAATATATATATTTGTTAAGATTCTTGCCGTATTGACTTTGCTCCCAGTATTAACTGTGGGGCTTTGGATGGACTGTGCCCACAAGTTCCAGTGATTGGTGAATTCTTCCATCTCTGCCATGGTGATGGAATTAAACAATATCTTCAGGTGATAAATAAAACAAGATCTTCTGGAGGTTCATATGCACGTTAACATTTGAGAAGCACTAGCCCCGTCTGTCAATGCTTCACCATCTCTACCAATAGAAATGTCAAGCATTCTGTCTTTGGACAGATCTGACTTGAAAGTTTGAGCTAAATTTGTCTGCCAGTAGTCTTCATACTTAGATGAAAATCCTATGTTGAAGCTTTTCAAAATGGACTTAGACAAGTTCCTACTAAAGATCATATAGAATAACAAAAACGTACAATGCCTCTCAGTGCCTTTCTGAGAGAGAACAGTTGCCACACATGAACACATACTCTAAAGCCTCTGTAATTAATCATCATATTGACACATGAGAAGACAAGCAGAGAAAGCCCAGAATTAGACTCAAATATATAAGTCAGTTAAGTATATAATACAGGTAGTAGCTCAAGTGACTTGGGAAAAGATAAACTTTTTAAGAATGACACTAAGTAGCCATTTAGATATAAGTAAAATTAGATGCATTCCTCATACCTCATGCAAGAAAAACTCCAAATCTACCAAAATGTGAAAAATAAAGCCATATAAGTAATAAACAAATTTATGGTTGAATTTCTCTTTAACTGAGGTGCAGGAAAATGTTTTTGAACTATGACTCAAAATCTAGAAGCCAAAAAGAAAAGATTAATAAATGTGGCTGTCTATATTTTTTCTAAGGCAAAAACACCATTGGCAAAATCAGAAGACAACTAACACGCACTGGAAGAACATATTTGCAGCGCGTAACACAAAGAGCTGGTATCTGGAATATATTAAGAACTCTTATAAATTGAGGGACAGAGGATCAAAACCTCAACAGAAAAAAAGGAAAACATATACAGATAATTCGCCAAAATGTTATAAACTGGCCTTTAAGATATGGAAAGATGTCCAAACTCATGTGTAACTAGATAAGTGTAAATTACAACAGCACTGGGATGTTATTTCTCATATATCAGACTTTATGACATTACAAAGTATGACAACACATTCTGTTGGTAAGGCGGTGGGAAGGCATGCCTAGGAATACAAACTCATGCAACCTGCCTGAAAGAGAATTTGGTAATATTTAACAAATCTACTTTCGGACCAGAAAGAGTACTTAAAGAATTTACCTTGTAGTTACACCTCTGACAATACAAAGATTCTTTGCACAAGGTTATTTATTGCATCATTGCTTGGAATTATAAAATTTGCAAAACCACCTAAATGTGTACACATAGGAGAGGGCTTGAATAAACTATGGTGCATCTACAAGATGGAATACAAGGCAGCTATAGAAAAGCATGAACAAAGAGCTCTATGAGCTGATATGGAATGCTTTCCAGGATATACTGAAAAGTGAAAAAATGAAAAGTGTAGAATGTCTATAGTAGCTACTTTTTTTTGATAAACATGAAGTAAGAAAATATATATGCATCTGCTCATTTGTGCAAAAAAAACAAAAACAAACCCAGAAATGAATGAGATAGGCGCCTACAGGGCTGTAAGGAGGAGGAAAGAATGTAGCAATGGGAATGGGGTAACAAGAAGAGGGGAGAATGACAATTCTCTGAGAATATTGTAGCTTTCAGTAGAATTCTAAGTTTTAGAACCAAGTTAATGTTTCACATGCATCTAAAAAAATTAAAATCACTGGGCAGAAAGAGGGACCCCAAATGTAATCTACACAGTAATCAATGAGCTGAACTGCATTACAATGAACGAAACCACAGTAAAGGGGGTAGGGAATTAAAAAAAAAAACTGATCTAAGTCAGTTTAGAAAATAGTAATTTGATTATATACACTAAAGTAAAAGACCAAAAAACTCCACACAGATATTTACACTAATTATTAGATTTGTTTTTTTGCATGAGTATAAGCAGTGATTCTGAAACTACATTATGTGTAATCTGGGATTAAATGAGTGTGTCAGTATATCATTGCTAATGAGAGCTAGGTGTCTCATTGTCAGAGAAGGAGTTACAAATACAGGAAAGGACAAGGTTAGAATTAGCCCTGTGGGGTTGGACAAGAAATAGAAGTATCAGTGTGAACTCATGGTTTTGAAAATATTTGCACATAGATACAGAAATTGATATGTATGTGTGTGTGCACACGTGTGTGTGAGTATACAAATTTATATTTCCTCATTCCTTTCTAAGAGAGCCTAGAAGGAATGACACGTCAGTAGCAAGGAACACACCTAGCACCCAGATCTTGGTTTTTAAATGGCATTAGCCAGTAAAAGGAACTAGGATTACTTGGGGGAATGGCTGATTCCAAGACTGAGGCAACAAAACATAAGCAAAAACAAAGCTGGAATGCCTTGTGGTCCCAGAAATTAAGCAAATGCTTGAAAAATGATGAGTATATGATGAATAAGTGTTGAAAGGACACTGGGGCTAGCCTGAAGTAATTCCCAGGGTCCAATTCAGGCAACAATGGGTTATAACTGAGAATAAAATGAATATCCATGAGTTCTCTCTTGATATAAAAATATTTGAACCAATAATTTAGTAGGAGAGAAGGGGAAACTCTTTTTACAGTAGGATTTTAATTAAGGCAGAAGGAATGGTGCAACTAGAATCATCATAGGAATTTGACAGACATATAAAAATAATTGTTGCAAGCAGAAAGCACCAATAGATACTAAATTAGTGGGTGAAAGTATTAAGACACATCAGATATTTACATACTTTCAACATCTCCACATAAAATATTTACCAATCACAAAGAAAAAAGTAATAACTTTACTATAGGGAGACCTGGCAGACATGACCTTTAACAGGTGATTGAACTTAACCCCATCAGCAATAAGGCATACTGATAACAGGTACCTCCCAATATGAAGGGCACAACATCACTTCTGTAGAATTCTTGCTAAAATGTATAACATTAGTCGGAAGGAAACTTCAGACAAGACCAAATTGGGGAACAATCTAAAACATACCTGGACAGCATTGTTCATACGTTTCTCTCTTTTTTAGCTTTAATGAGATATAACTGACAAAATCATAAGATATTTAAAGTGTGCAACATGATGGTTTGACATATGCATACTCTGTAAAAAGATATTCCCCATTGAGTTAATTAACACATCTATTACCTCACATATTTCCCTTTTGTGTGTGTGTGTAAGAGAGAGAGAACATTTAAGTTCTACTTTGTAATATACAGTGTGGAAATGATAGTCTCTTCAATAAATGGTGATGGAAAAGCAGGATAGTTACATGCAAAAGAATGAAACTGGACCCTTATTTTACACCATACACAAAAATCAGCCAAAAATGGATTAAAGACTTACATGTAAGACCTAAAACCATAAAACTTCTAGAAGAAAACGTAGGGGTTGAGCTCCTTGACATTCGTCTTGGCAATGATTTTTTTTGACATCAAAAGCAAAGGCAACACAAGCAAAAATAAACAAGTGGGACTACATCAAACTCAAAAGCTTTGTACAACAATGGAAACCATCAACATAATAAAAAGAAATGTGACAAAAAATTTTGCAAGCCACATATCAGGAAAGGGGTTAGTATCTAAAATATACAAGGAATTTATACAACTCAATAGCCAAAAGCAAATAACCCAATTAAAAAATGGGCAAAGAATCTATACAGACATTTTCCCAAAGAAGATATGCCAACAAGTAAATGAAAAGTTTCAAGGTCTTGAAAAACAAAGAATAACTGCCCCAGATTGGAGAAGGCAAGGTATAAACATTCTTAGTCATTTCTTTATTGGCTGGACTTTAAGCCTCCTCACTTTCTGTTTACTCTCTTCCTACTAAGCTCCAGTTTGTCAAATTTCTCTAAAAGGAGGTGTCTAGGATCAAACGCCTAGTCTAAGTGTTATCTTAAAAGTCTAAGATGAAATTGTCATCTCCTTTGTTTCTAATGCTAGACTCTGATATGTAGAGACCACATTTATAAAATTCCAAAGGACTTATGTGATGTTGTTATTGCAGATTGAGGTGTTGTCCTTAACTAAGACAGTAGGGTGACTGTTAAGCCACTGTTATATCTTTAGCTGCCACACTGCTCTTGTATCTCACATCTGCAGTTGAGGTGTTATGGATCCTCAGTGTAGAATCTTATATTCGTTCCCATTAAATTTTATCTTGCTAGATTTTAGACCATGGCTGTGGGTCTGTTGAGATCTCTTTAGATTCTGAAGCTGTCATCAAATATGTAAGCCATTGTGCCATCTATAAATTTGTTGAGTAAGCCTTCTGTACCTTTATCCAAGTTACAGATGAAAATGATGAGCCAAACTGAGTTCCCTCTAGACTCATATCAATTATTTAAGCAGAATACATTTTCCTTGTACAAATTATTACTCATCCAACTCACACAAAATATTCTATGTTCAGTCGGTTGTGTTCCAAAGTCGGTTTTGCTTACTATGGTACAAGAGGGAAATTGTCAAACGAATTTTGAAGTTTAGACCCCTCTCACCACAGTTCTATGAATCAGGTCCTACATTTGTTGTTTGGCTGAAAAAAGGGCCTCTCATGGTATCTAGTATCACACAGGTCAATTAAAATCTGTCGAAAGTCTGGCTTCATTTCTGCTCTGACTTACTTAGGACCGATCACTGAGAAACTGCCAACATGTCACTCCAAATGGCATCCAGAGAAAGGAGAGACACTGACAAGCCAACAAGATATTTTCTGTCATAACTTCTTTCTACAAACCAAAGAGGTGAGATGAAGCGGGTGGATAATTAATGTAGGCAACTCATGGGGTTCCTAGCCAAGA
This sequence comes from Eumetopias jubatus, assembly GCF_037043125.1. NCBI lineage: Eukaryota > Metazoa > Chordata > Mammalia > Carnivora > Otariidae > Eumetopias > Eumetopias jubatus. Next base: position 165,218,655 of record NW_028274809.1, on the reverse strand, counting down.
AAGATAAGCTTTTATTAAGATACTTCTTTTAATACTGTTTCAAGAACATTGCATGTTATCAGTCCAAAGAAACGAAGAGAGATTGTCACACCCACAGTGTATCCTGCTCAATGATTTCAATTCAAATGATAACTCTAATCAATCTAGAAGTAGCATCTATTACAGGGAGTTTATGAACACTCTCATCTTATTCAGGGGCATAAAAAAATCAAACAAGCAGAATGTTTCCAGCACCTTACGGAAGAAATGGGAAGAGCCAGGTACGTTAATTTCTTTAATATAATTTAAAATATCTGCCCTCTTTGAAGATGTATGTGCTCTCACCCATGCCATATAATTTTGACTGCCGACCAGTATATTCTTGTGTTTAGAAGCAATATGCTTGCTATATAGCAAGCATATATTGCTATAGCAGCCCCCTCTATTGCTCACAGTATCGGCACTGTGGACATTTAGAGCTATTTAGGTCTATGGTTTGATCATGAAGCATGACTCTCTAAGCTCAAATTAAAAAAAAAAAAACAAACCAATGGAAGAAAGCACCATAAACAAGATACGTAGACTCAACTCTATTAAAGTCTCTACTTTAAAAACACTGTATACTATAATCAAAGAAAATAAACAGGAAAAATATTGATGCCAAATACTATAAAGTGTTAATATTCATAATATATAATGATATACAAGTTGATTAAAAAATGCTAAGACTCCAGTAAGTCATTAAAAAAACCAATGAGGTTGAAATTCACAAAATCAGAATATAATTACAATTTAAAGTGTATAAAAAAATAAAATATGTCATAGATGTAATTTTTGCCTTCCCTGTTAGCAATTAGAACATTCTGTGCTGGTGGGAATATGAACTGGTACAATCTTTCTAAAGGACAAATCTGAGAACATGTATGAAATGTTAAAAATGGTTGTACTTTTGACCTGCCAATTCTGTTTCTGATAACCTATTTTGGGAAAATAATATATGAAATAATAAGACAAAATAATGAGAAAAAATAATACAAAAAGATCTTAGAAACAGCATCATTTATAACCAAGAAAATCTATGAACTAGCGAAGTGTTCAACCATAGTTCAATTATGACAGGTTAGATTCAGTGTTATGAAAACCTTTAATTTGCAATGTCAATATAAAAACCAGGATACAAATTTTGTATACAAGATAGTCTTATTTATGAAATAATACACATAGGAAGGAAAAAAAACGCATATCCTGTAACAGGACTGTGTGCTTTTAATTTTCTTTTAAAAAACTTCTGTATATCCTAAACTTTGTTCTGTGAGTCCTAATTGTTATGTGACCAGAAAAAAATCTATTCAAAATATCAATTAAAAATTTTTAAATGTGTTTATCTTACCTACTGCCAGAATATATTTTAGGTTCAGTGTTTAGTCCATGAGTTTTTCTGAGTGATGTGTATCTTTTCTCATGTATTTCAAGACGGTGGCAGGGGATATGGAACACCACCAACTAGTCTCAGCTTGCTGCATCAGAACAGTTGTAGGTTTTCTTCCTGGATTTGTTCTGGGGTTTCCTGTGGTCTCTTTAGGGTGGCGTCAGGAACACTCTGGGCATTGTAATTCTACTCCATCGTACCCCAGCTATGCAACTGCAATCATTCTTTCTCTGTGCTGCTACAACATTTACGTTTCTCTGTTACCAACAAAGATAATGCATTATAGGATATGACTGTGCTGAATGCCTTCACTAACCTCTGAATTCCTTCAAGACAAGCAGCCACATTTTTTTGTTTTCATATGGTCATCACCACTTAGCAGAGTAATTGACCTATCACAATCCCTCTAAAGAGTCTTCAATGTATAAATAAATGAATGAACCAATAGCACCAACTTTATCATGTATTGTATCAGTTGCAACTGCAGGTAGGGCAACAAACCTCTCCAAACCATCATTTACTTCTCCCTAAAAATGCAGGTTTACAAAGCTGACCAGAAAAGACTCATAAGAAAGAAGCAAAATCACATGGGCGAAGACTCTTTGTAAACTGTAAATTACTACAAAAATATGCCAATATTTTTACTGGATAAGTTCTTTTCCCAGGTGTCTCTAAATGATTGTAGAAGAGATGTAGAGCTTAAGTCATTGACCATGAAAAAATATATGTGAAAGCATTTTAAACACAAAAATAATTTCTTACTAATATTAGTAATAGTAATAATAATAAAACAATAATACTTAATATCAGCAGTAGTATGTTCCACCCTATAAAATAATTTCCCAGCTTCAGAAGGAATCTGAGGTATAGATGAGTCCCCAGAGTAATGTACCATGTATTGAAATAGGAAAAACCCTCTCAAAAAATGCTGAACACACTTCATTTATTGCTATTTCTCTAGCATTAATGGTGACCTAGGGTCCTTAAAGATTTCTGTGTCTCCCCAAGTACCCAACTCACTATTAGCAGACTTCTGTTCCCTCTTTCTCTCTCTCCTCCCTCCCTTTCTCATTTCTGATGACTAGCCATTTGCTATGGGAATGTTTTATAGAAACCTAAATTGAAAAGACAAGGTATTAGGCACATTCAATGTGTAGTTAAGTTTAATTGAGTTTCTCTCAGTGAACCTGATAGTAATGCACTTGGCTAAGATATGGCTGCTTTTTAATTGGGGATGAAGAAGAACTGGTGCTTCATTGGTAAGTATAAGACAATGATATATGCAACCTGTCATTTTGTCTTTAATAAAATTGTATATAACAATTGCATACTAATTTAGCAATTGTAGAAACATTTTTTTTGCCACTTTGTGGTTAAATTCTACTATCCTTAAAGCTGCAATGACCAAATTTGGGCTGATTTTTATTTGGCAATACCTTAGAATACGAAGAAAAGTTTTGCTAAGCCTAATAGTGTAAACAAAATGACTAGGCACAGTTTCAGCCACCTCCAAAGCAAGCGATTATATACAAGTAAGTCTATGAACTTTCTATTATTTAGTATAGTCTCAGCAAGAGCCCTACTGCAATATTTCTGTAGTGTTTAAGTCAACTTTTGTTAAGCACTAGGTGCAATGTAACTACATTTATTTTAAAGTATTTTATAATTCAAACTTATTCACAAATCTGCTCAAGTTATCCAAAATAAACAGTACTACCCAATATAAAATAGCTATACATTCTAATAGAAAAATGGGTAACACACACAAAATTCTCAAAAGAAGAAATACAAAGATCCATTAAATGTGACTAGATATTCAGGAAATGCAAGTAAAAATTAAATACATTTTTGCCTTTCAATTTGCAAAGATATGGTAAGAATAATAAATTCAGTAGGTTGACAAAGTTGCACACACAGGATTATTTATATTACCAAAAAAAGAGTAAATGCTTATCAATAACAGAGTGGTAAGATAAATTATAGTATGTCATACAATGGGACACTTTATGGCCATTAAAAAAGGAGAGGTTACTCATATTTTTGTTTTGTTGTGAATCCTCAAGACCACCCTTAGTTTCAGTGACTTTCTAGGACTCAGAAGAGCTTTTCTACTCATACTTAAAATTTATTACCACAAGAGCATTCAGATTAAAGTCAGCAGAGGGAAAGGGTGCATAGAGTGGAGTCTGGAGAAACCAGGCACAAGTTGCCAGTTGTTCTCTCCCAGAGGAGTCACCTGGACAAGGCTTCATCTCCCAGCAATGATGTGACGATATTGTGAAGTGTTGCCAACCCAGGGAAGCTCACCCAAACCTTGATACTCATAGCTTTTCCTGCAGGTAAGTCACATGGAGCACCGATAGGACTAACTTAGCTACTCAGTCCCCAGCTTCTCAGAGGTCAAACTGATACCATTGAATTCTTAGGCATGCAAACAAAGACATTCACCATAAATCATGTCATTAACCTAAACTCTCTAGCATAGCTCATGTATGGTCTCAGGTATACAAAGATATATTTGTCAAGCAGGAAATTCCAAAGTTCAGAGGTTATATACAAAGAACCAATCGAGGACCAGTCCTAAAGACTTAAAATGGGGCAACCCCTAAGCCTGCTGAGTTAATTCTTTATTGCACAGCCTTCATTTCTTTTTTTGGTTTTCTAAAATATACCAAAGGACACAACACACTCTCATCAGTGCCAGTGATTGACCATGGCAGAAACTGGCAATAACTGTCATGAAGGGAGCTGTGTATGTTATTGGGGGAGGGGGTGGTGTGTGTTGAAATGAGGTGGGTCCACATTCTTGCAAAAATTATTGCAGCATCATTGGATGTAGAGATATTTGATTTGTAAAAGTTTCCTGGTCCACCCCTTACTTGGATGTGTCTTGAACTCTATTTTTACTGCAATCCACAGTATGAGATGTGTTTTGCTCTGTGATGGTGCATGGCCCCACTAAGCAAATACAAACAATTGAAGCAAATTTTGTGAAAAAGACTCACCTTTACTACATGCAATGCACTCTGGTATTTCCCACACTACTCCAGTCCATTCTGTCCTATATTATTATAAAATGCTAGATAAATTTTACCAAATTGATTTCATGACTCCATAATAGGTCATAGCCTTTAGTTTGAGAAATATTGCCCACCTACTTCTAAATTGTGGGCATTCATTTTTGACATAGAAAGATTTCATGAAATATTATGGATAAAAAAAGCAAGTTAGAAAGTAACATGAATACCCTATTGTAATTCATTTTATGTAAATTATTATAAATAAAATATGTATATATACGTAGATGTATATATGATACATATATATATACACATACATACTACCTACCTACATATATTTATGTATACACACACACACACACACAGAGAAAGAGAAGTGCCTGAAAAGTTGTTCATCAAAATGTTAATCAATGCCATGAATGTAACCTTTAGTTAATTTGGAAATAACTCAAGGATGTGGAATTTTGAGTACTGTAGTTGCTCTTGAACTTTTCTGTTCCTGAATTTGGTTTTTGGCATAAGCATTTTTTTTCCTTTACAAAAATTAGAAAACTCTTTTTAAAAATAAAAGAAATATGGGGCACCTGGGTAGAGCAGTCGGTTGAGTGTCCAACTCTTGGTTTCTGCTTTGGTCATGATCTCAGGGCCCTGAGATGGAGCCCCACCTGGCGTCAGGCTCCATGCTTTGCAATGAGTCCGCTTAGGACTGTCTCACTCCCTATGCCCCATCCCCTGCATGCACATGCATGCACACGCTCTCTCTCTCTCTCTCTCTCTCAAATAAATAAATAAATAAATAAATCTTTAAAATAAAACAAATATCAAGTTACAAAGATAAAAAAGTTAAGAGATAATCCTCATGCATGCTAATTCTCTATTTACTAGATTGATCAGACAGAATTACCAAGATTTAAGATCAGTATCATTTTCCAAATATTTCACCTCATTACTTCAGAAAATGTATTGAGGATAAGTGAGAAGCAAGTTGGGTGATTTTTTTTTGTTTTTACCATCAAACCTTAAAAAAAAGTTCTACTTTTAGATTTTAATGAGTTATTATTCTTGTCATAGTGTTAATGATATTTAAAGCCTAGATAAAATAATTTGGTATATGATTAAATAAATGTATAAAACTAGTAATCTTAAAAAAGGTATATAACTAAATCAACTTTCTTTCTTTGTTATCTGACAAAGGGAATTTCTTATTAGTCAGAAACAATAAACTCTGGCAGGAATAATTTATCACTGCTATAACTCCCAAATACTGTAAGAGTCTTAATTCCTTCATATGTCAGGAATTGGTGTTAAAAAAATGCAGTCCACTCTTGCGGAACTCAAAGAATATAACTTCAAATTATAATATCATTATATTTGGGATCATTTAGTATTGAGTACATTGTATTCTGTTCTGTAAAAGATTGAAACTCATAAATGGTCTAAATTGTCTAATTTTCTATTAGTTTAACTGAAACAAGTCATTTTGTATCCAGAACAGAGCTTGGGCACAAGCAAAGGAACACATCTCTTGTTAGGGCAAATGGGTATCTCTGCAACTTGCGCTGCTTCCCCTGTCCTCTCCAATCAGACACTGACCTAGGTGATACATATGAAATTGACTGATTAAACAATTATTGAGCCTTCCTGGAGAAACAATTTCTGATCCTCCTACGATCAAATTCACATTCCTGGAAAACTTTTCCACTTTTTCCTGGTCCATTTTCAGAGATCTCTGGATGGGTGAGGGCATGCTAAAGGAACCTTAAACTTTGATTTGCACAGCTACTTTCTACCAAGATTGCTTTCTTCAATAAACACAGTGCAGTGGAGACAAAACAAAGCCAAAAAAAAAAAAAAAACAACACCCCAAAAAACATATCTCTGTGTAAAAGTTTCTCCTTTTGTCATTTCCCCTCCCATTAAACTTCCGTGGCTGAAAAAGTGTCTGTGATTGCTAGATCTGGGTTCGACCCCATTTGTGTGGCTTCAAAGACCAATATTCACTCAAAAAATATTTGAATTTCTCTTCATCCTGTGAGGATCTTCTTTTGTTGTGTAATTAAGGCGACCTATAGCCAAACAAACATCTAACTGAATCTCATGGGAATTAATAAGCATGATTTTCCAATGACTTGGGATTAGTGGTAGTTTCTGAAGAATTGGTCTTAAGCTTAATAATGAAAATGTTGGAGTGTAACTGGATTACAATTTTAAATGACCCAAGAGAATTAAGAAAGACCACATAACCCTAAGCGATATGCCACTTAAGGGTTATGATACCTACCGTGTAAAATATAAAAATTGCATCATAATTTTCACGATAAAATGCGTTTTAGTGAGTTGGTAACATTAATGCAGAATTTCTTACTTCATCTTTGCACTTAAGATAATATGCCAGAATCTAATGGGACAAATTTCACAGACTTGTTAGACTACAGTGCAAGGATTTCAAATAATATTGTGAAGACAGGTTGTGTAATTTTACCTGAAGCTCACTTTGAAACATCACTCTTCCATTGCTTTTTTAGACATAACGTGGTATAAAAATATAACAAATCTACCAGTATATGTGTATGTATTCTATAATTAATTCTGAATATTTAATGGTCTGCTCACAAGACTGCTATTTTTGGAGGAAAATGTAATAAACACATGTTTTAAAAACTATAGATCAGCGCTGCCAAAGAAGAGTATTTTTAAAAGTATAATCAAAGCTCTAAAAATGATAATAAAGTTATGAGCCATATGCCTGGAACAAATGGATTTTTTCTCACCTTTGACTTCAAACAAAAAAATAAAAAGAGAGAGAAAGGAGGTTTCAGTCACACAGTATTTAATCCAATTTGCTTTGGGTTTAATCTCCAAAACAAGGCTGGTCTGCTAATTCCCAATTATAATGGCACATGTAATCAGAGTCCTCATTAACAAAGACTGACTATATTGTCTATTAGGAATGAAAATTTGAAATGCAAATTCAGCAAATCAAAACGTTAAATGAGCTCCTACCCAGGATGCTTAGAGCTCCCGCCAGGGCAGACCACGCTGGCCGACACCTGCCCTGGATTTTCCCTCCAGCTGAATGTTTCCTTCGGTTCCAGTCTTTGCTTCCTAATTGACCTGCTTATGATCTCTGCTACAATTAACATATGGTTATTAGTAATGGCTGGTTAAAGATTTCAACTGCTGCAGTTTACAAAGTCTAATAGAGATGGCACACCACGGGAAAGATGATGCCACTCTTCCCCACATCAGCAAAGTCACCACAGTTACAGTGCCTGTGGTAGATTTTTCACTGTCTGATGGATGGGAATTGTTCCTAACTGATACTGGAAATCAATGCATACTGAATCCAGGCCTCATATACACTGAGAAAGATGCAGGTACTTGGCGAGTCCTTTTCCCCTTGGAGCAAGTAATTTCTAATTTGGTCTCAGGAAGAAGAGAAAAGTGAGAGAACATCTCTAACTGGATGAATGGTTAAGGGCCTTGGGTTTATTTTGAATTTGAAATCATAACTTTTGCTCTGCAGAGCAATTCCATACAACCGAATGGGAAATTTTACACTTGACAAAATTCTTTCCTAAGTCTTAATAGGGTGATAATGTTTTTAAAAGATTATGTTTAGAGTTTATATTCTGATCCCTAAGTGCCCCTTCTTAGTGTCTAACTAATACCACCAGATCTGAGAGCACTGGGATGTTGGAGGAGCTTCCTTTCTTGTTTCTAGTCATGTAATTTGATGGAAGAGATATTCCATATCCTCAGAAATAGTTTTTTATTCAGTATTATTTTTGACCAATCTCAAACAGTGATGAGGAAATAATAATTTGGCTCTTTCTAACCCCAGGGGCAGCTACACCTTGGTTATATGCCTTAGTGTTGGTTGATCAAATTCATTCTTGAATCCCTGTCTCTCGTGATCAGCATTGTCTCCCATAGGAGGCAAAAGGCTTTGTCTGCGTCTCAGGAGGCCTTGGGCTGTCACTCATTAACAATAGAATCTAATGGCGCCTGCGTGGCTCAGTTGTTAAGTGTCTGCCTTCGGCTCAGGTCATGATCCTGGGGTCCTGGGATCGAGCCCCGCATCGGGCTCCCTGCTCCGCGGGAAGCCTGCTTCTCCCTCTCTCACTCCCCCTGCTTGTGTTCCCTCTCTCGCTGTGTCTCTCTCTGTCAAATAAGTAAAATCTTTAAATAAAAAAAACCAATAGAATCTTAGACAATCTATTATTTCTCTATTGCTAGGTAACAAAATACCACAAACCCTGCAGTTTAAAGCAACACTGACTTAGGAGCTTACAGTTTTGGAGGAGAGCGGGTGGAAGTCCAGGGACAGTATAGCTGGATTCTCTGCTGAAATCAAGATGGCAGCGGGGACCGTAGTGCTCCTCCGGGGTTTGGGTTTCTCTTCCAAACTCACTGGTCGTCGGCAGAATACACCCTTTTAGCTGTAAGATGGCGGTTCCTGTTTCCTTGATGGCTGTCAGTAGGGGGCTGCCCCGCTCCCCCACCTGCTGCCCCGCACGACTAGAGGCTGCCCACATCCCTTGCCACATGGCTCCCTCCCTGTTCTAGCCAGCAAGAGCCCACTGAATCCTTCTCCTTCAAATCTCCAACTTCATTTTTTCCAAGAAAACTCTCTGCTTTCAAAGGGCTTACGTGATTAGGTCACACCCACCAAAACCATCTCTCTAACTTAAGGCCAACTGAGCCCTATAATATAGTCTAATCATGAAAGTAAAGTCCATCATATTCACAGTCCTGGGGATTATGTAGGATTTGTACACTAGTGAGGGGAAAAATCTTGGTAGTCTGCCTGTCACTGTAAATCACTTAGCTTCTTTTGGCCTCGCTTTCATAATGCAAAATGAAAAGGTTGGGCTAGCTTTTTTCCCCCATACCTTCATGTTTAGGACCAAATCATTAGAAACACATGAGTCACAGACACAAACTGCCAGTTAATCGCTATGCACTCAACTGGACTATTTTATGTGGTTGGTCAGTTGGTTTTTGCTTAAATTAAATGGTGATAGAACACCTTCCATTAGTAGGATTTCTAGGTAAAATAAAAAAGAATGATACATGGTCTCTAATTTTTATAAAAAGCACAATGGCCCTAGAGACAAAAACTTATATACAAAAAGCAATTATAAGATGAATTACATCTTTGTTCAGAGATGAGAGCTCAGTATTGGTTAGTGGTAAAGAAAATGTTGCTTGAATATTTTCTTGTTCACCTTGTTCTGTCTGTACCATGGAGCTCTAACAAGGCAATGCCCATGGATTGTTGATGAAGTTCTTTCCCCAAGTTTTTCTGATACACTTCAAAATTTATTAAATTTACCGACAAAAATCCATTTGTTCAAAAATTCTGTTAGGAGCACTTCTCAACACTTGCTTAGCCCGAAGGAAAGTAGTCACACTTTAATATAGCAGGCTTTCTAAGGAGCAAGTCTGACTTCCAAATGCCCTATAATCCAACTTTAAAACTTGAGAGACACATGCCTTCTTTGGCATTTTTAAATTAAATTTTGTATAGGCTCATTCTTTCTGTTTTGGAGCAGTACTTATTGATTCAGCAGTGCTCCACACAGTTGTCCCAGAACAGGGTGAGTGGAGGGTGTGTGTTTGGAGTTCAGATGCTACACGTGTCTAATTCTGAAAAGCAAAGACAATCACAAAGAAGAAAACTTAATTTTCTTTTTTCTAGGCTCTGGGATTAAGTCAAGAAGAAATGAAAGTGCTCAAAAGTTTGGAAAGTACTTCTTTGCTTGGTGATGAATTACTTGAAATAGTATTAATTTGAAAATTAGGTATTGCAACTTTATCCTTTTGAGACTCGTAATGTCTCAGAAAAAAAGTGCTACATTTTGGGTGTACAGGAGCAAGAGGGAGGAGCATACAGTCTTCCTTTTGTTTTGGGAATGTATTTTTTTTCTATCTGAAATAATGAACAAAATCACTTTGGTCAAAGATGCATTTGCAAAGAACTACAGTGAAAACACATTTGAAGTGGGTTTATATTCATGATAAAATTCTTAGGTACTGACTGCATATCACTGATCACATATATTGGGCTCTAAAAATATGGAAAGCCCAGGTGGGCATTTAAGTTCCTTAATTTTAATCTCTGAGTGTTTAAAGTTAGGTATATTTACATTGACATTCCTTGTGTAAACAACCCACTTTTCCTCTCTCTCAACATGTGGTTTTTTGTTCCATTTGAAATTTAGTCTCCTGAGATTCAATTACAATGCATGGGAGACTAGTAGAGTTGGAGGATGAGTAATAAAAATTACTATTTTAAAGTAATCCAAACAGTATGGCACTGACCCCAAATATAGATCAATGGAACAGGATAGAAAGCCCAGAAACAAACCCATGATTATATGGTCATTAATCTTCAACAAAAGAGGCAAGACTATGCAATGGGAAAAAGGCAGTCTCTTCAACAACAAATGGTGTTGGGAAAGGTGGACATCTATATGCAACAGAATGAAGCTGGACACATTCTTACTCCAAACAAAAAGAAACTCAAAATGGATTAAAGACCTAAATGTGAGACCTGAAACCATAAAAATCCTAGAAGAGAGCACAGGCAGTAATTTCTCTGACACTGGCCATAGTGACATTTTTCTAGATGTGTCTCTTGGGGCAAGAGGAATAAAAGCAAAAATAAACTTGGGACTATATCAAAATAAAAAGCTTCTGCACAGCAAAGGAAATAATGAACAAAACTAAAAGACAACCTGCTGAATGGGAGAAGATAGTTGCAAAAGACATATCTGATAAAGGGTTAATATCCAAAATATGTAAGGAACTTATCCAACCCAACACCAAAAAAAATCTCAAATAATTCAATTAAAAAATGGACAGAAGACATGAACACATATTTCTCCAAAGAATACATACAGATGGTTAACACACACATGAAAAGATGCTCAACATCACTCATCACCAGGGAGATGCAAATGAAAAGCACAATAAGATATCACCTCACACCTGTCAGAAACTGTTGGTGGGAATGCCAACTGTTGCAGCCACTGTGAAAAGCAGTATAGAGGTTCCTCAAAACAACTAAAAATAGAACTACCCCATGATCCAGTAATCGCACTACTAGGTATTTACCCAAGGAATATAAAAACATAATCAGAAGGGATATATGCACCCCTTTGTTTATTGCAGTATTATTTACAATAGCCAAATTATGGAAGCAGCCCAAATGTCCACTGACAGATGTATGGATAAAGAAGATGTGGTGTACATGTGCGCACATGCGCGCGTGCACACACACACACACCACACGGAATAGTATTCAACCATAAAAAAAATCTCGCCATTTGCAATGACATGGATGGAATGAGAAAGCATAATGCTAAGCGAAATAAGTCAGAGAAAGACAAATACCATAAGATTTCACTCATGTGGAATTTAAGAAACAAAAGAAAAAATGAACAAAGGGAAAAAAAGAGAGAAACCAAGAAACAGACTCTTAACTAAAGAGAACAAACTAACGGTTACCAGACAGGAGTGGGAGCGGGATGGGTGAGATAGGGGTTGGGGATTAAGGACTGCATTTGTCATGATGAGCACTGAGTAAAGTATGGAATTGTTGAATCACTATATTGTACACCTGTAACTAATATAACTGTATGTTAACTATACTGGAATTAAAATTAAGAAGTTAATAAAAGAAAAAAATTATTACTTTAAAATGACTATATTCTGCTTTCAGTGAAATTATTCTAGGAATCTCCACAATCAAATGTATTTATTGGCTCTTCCTTCTTTGATTGCAGTTAGTAAAATATTTGAAACCGAGTTATATAGACCTAGCCACATTTGTGTAACACTGGATTTGAACCTCCTCTATAAAAATAAGCCACTAACTATTTAAAAGATTATAGTGCTGTCTGTCCTTTCATTTTTGAAAGATTTTATTTATTTATTTATTTATTTATTTATTTATTTATTTATTTATTTATTTTAGGGGTCAGGAACAGAAGGGGAGAAAGAGGGGGAGAATCTCAAGCACCTGCATTGAGTGCAGAACCTGACATGGGGCTCTATCTCACCACCCTGAGATCATGACCTGAGCCAAAACCAAGAGTCAGATGTTTAACTGACTGAACCACCCAGGTGCCCCTGTCCTTCCGTTTTTTAAAAAAAATCCAGTCTCCTTGGACATCTCTATGATGGATAATAGGGCTCTAGCTCTAAAGCATGAAATTCTGCCTATTCTCCTAAATTTTGGAGTCTCTGGAATCAGACTAGGGAAAAACATCCTTAATGTAAGGCATACTTGCTTTTCACTTATAAAATAGAGATAATTATAGTATTCATCCTAATACATTGTTGTGAGGATTGAATGAGTTAGTGCTAGTAAAACAACTAGCATGGTGCTTGACACAGGAATGTTCAGCAACTGTTGTCACAATTGTACTCTTCATGTCTGAATTCAACTTGGTTGTAATTCTAGTTCACCTCAGTAGTATAGTAATTTCACTGTTTTTTTTTAAAATAGTTTAAGTAGTCAATATTATTTTTAATTTACCAGCTCCAAGGAACATTCCCATACTCTGGAAATTGAGGATTAAATGGATAATGTAAGCAAAGGGACCAGAATTTTCCTGGAACAGAACTCAAGGAGTGCTCAGTATTTTTATCCTTAGAATTACCCAGTGATACCACCCACTCAGAAGTAATCATATCACCAATTAGAAGTATTTTTTCCAGCCTATTTTCTATACATAATTAGATGTGCATTATGTTTATTCCATCATTCCATGATTAGTCACCCACTATAAAATATAAACAAGTAATGATCGCTTTCAGAGGCAAAATAAAAGCACTAGCTATAGTTGGTAAGTTTATACATATTTCCTTTGTCTCTATGCCCATGTCTCTTACCATGTATCTGTCATTATCTCTTTTACTTTACTATCTCTAACGCTTAGGGCCAAACTTCCCTCTCTTTCTCCTTCTTCCTCTTCCATTGCTAGGCTCTGTTCCAAGCTGCTATCACCTCTCACCTGGCCTACAGAAAACCAGCCTCCATACTGATATTTCAATACCCATTTTTGCCCTTCTTTAATTCATTCAAGCAAAACACACAGAATGTACATAATCCTACCCTAACTTAAGATCCTCTATCCTGCTGTTGAATTACAAAGTGTCAGAGAGAGGGAGAAAGAGAGAAGAAGAAGAAGAAGAAGAAGAAGAAGAAGAAGAAGAAGAAGAAGAAGAAGAAGAAGAAGAAGAAGAAGAAGAAGAAGAAGAAGAAGAAGAAAGGGAAGGAGAAGAAGAAGAAAAGAAGAAGGAGAAGAAGAAGAGGAAGAAGAAGAAGGAGGAGGAGGAGGAGAAGAAGAAGAAGAAAAGAAGAAGAAGAAGAAAGAGAAGAAGAAGAAGAAGAAAAGAAGAAGAAGAAGAGGAAGAAGAAGAAAGAGGAGGAGGAGGAGGAGAAGAAGAAAAGAAGAAGAAGAAGAGAAGAAAAAGAAGAAAAGAAGAAGGAGGAGGAGGAGGAAGAGGAAGAAGACAACGATGGGGTGGGGGAGGAAGAGGAGGAATAGGGAGGAGGAGAGGCAGGGGGAGGGACAAGAAGATGGAGAGTGGGAAGGAGAAGAGGAAGAAAAGAAAGAATTCAACTTTAATAAACGTCCAGATTCTTGCAGTCAAATACTTCCAGCATACTCTTAAATTCTGTGTTATGTTGGAAAATAAATATTTTATTTATTTGGGGGAAGCCATCATAATCTTTTCAGTCCTTATAGATGTTGAACATCTTAACTTGGTGACGTCTCAGAGGTTTCCTGAAGATTTGGGGTGGGAGGCTCACACCTTCCAGAGACCCAGCCACTGCCACTGACTGTCCCTCGGGCCAGATTGTTGATGGGTCACCATCCTTCCCCATTCTTTTCTTTTCTGTGATGCCATAGGACACACGCTTTCGGGTTAAACTCAGGAACTTGCTCTGACTCCACCGCAACCCCCATACTTATAGCCCTCGGCCTGAAGGGATTGAGTGGGGCACTGTGGTGAAGGAAGGTCCCTACACCAGTGACATGCTTCCTCCTAAGACTGGCTTGTTTTCTTTCCCTTAATCTGCAGAGTGAGGACATCTCTGACATAAGCTCAGCACAGCCAGAGGTGTGTGCTCTACTTCCCATTGCTGCAAAGTTAAGCAGCAAACAATTCCTTTGCTTGAGGGTGTATGCAGCTCATGTTTGTGCCACTCAGAAATTCCTGCACTTCACCTCAGCAAATAACACATCCTCAAAACTCAAACCTGAACTTGATTATCACAACAATATTTTTTGTATTTTTGGTTCTAAAGGCTTCAGCTGATTTAGACATAGTCTGATGGCATGAACACAGAGGTTGTCAACCTTGGATGTCCAGTGGAAACACCTGAGGAGCTTTGGGAACGAGTGAGGTCTGGGTCCCCCTTGCAGAGATTCTGATAGAGTGGGTCTGGGATGAGGTGTTGCAAAAGCTCCCCAGGTGATTCTGATTGCAGCCAAGGTTGAGATCCACCGATGTAAAGAGAGTCTAAAGATACAGATGATGAAATCAGAGGCAGCCAGACCCAGAGAGATTTTTCTGGGCTTTCCTCCAGCTCTGCTGACCCACGCCCCCGACTGCCTGCACTTCAGCCACTCTGGATTTCTCGATTCCTCTAATGCCTCTTGCTCTTCTCATTTCAACTCCTCTCCACAGTTGGGTCCTTCTTCCTGAGTCAGCATACCCTCTCCTGCCTGCATCAATGCCGAGCTCATTTTCACTCAGCCTTTAGATCTCACTCCAATTGTAATTCTCTTGTGAAGATCTTACCTGATCTCCCTCACACCAGGCGTCCCCTTCACAGCTGCAAGTTCATCCTATTCACACGCATCCCGCTAGACAGGCACAAAACCAAGGGGCTCAGCGCCTACACTTGGCTCCATGTCCTGGCAGCATCACATCCTGGCTGTTGGACTTGGACAAGTTACTTAACCTTCCCTGTGCCTCATTTTCCAGATCTTCAAGTGGGCATAACAGCTATACTCACCGTATTAGGTTGGTAGGGGAGTGACAGAAACTAATACACAGAGAATATTTACAACAGTGGTTAGCACACAATAAGCACTGTGAAGTCCTCCTGTTTAGTTTTAAATCATTCATTGTTTAATGTTTGTTTCTCTCAATAGAATGCAGTTTTCATGAAGGCAGGCCCATCCGTGTCTGTTTCTTCTTTTCTTTATTCTTAATGTTATTCATATATTAGAACTGCACTGAATATACATTGAATAAATGAATGAATATATAATGCAAATAAAATGAGTATAGACATGCTGTCCATAGTCTTTCTTATATTATCTTGCAAACATTCTCTCATCATTCGGTGTTGCCCAAAGATATGATTTTTAAAGCCTGAATAACTGCAAAAGAATAATTTCCCAGTGCAGGGGTTGTTTCTGAGTTTTAATAGAGATTCCAAAATACAATAATGTGATTTTTCTTCCAACATCTTTTTCCCTTGAAGAGCCAAAATTTAGAATGAAATAAATGACCAAAGGTTTAATTGTAGAATTGGGAAGCCTACATAATTCAAAAACTGGGTAATTGGGCCTCGACTCAACAGGAATTAATGGTACCTTGTTAGTGTGTAAGAAATATTAAATAATAATAACATGAGTATAAAGTTTAGTATATTTTATGCATTTCATAAAACTAATAAACCATCGAACACCTACCTGAGGGCTACTGCCCCTTAACTCTTAATTTAAATTGATTTTATGCTTAATTTATGATTGCTCGAAAATATTATGAAATGTAAAGAAGAAATGCAACCTCATAAATCAATGTGGTCTGGATTGCCAGTTTAATTTCTGTATTGATTTAGTGCTCAAACTGGTGGTATCTACAGGAAGGTATAAAACATAAAGGGTAAAGGGTCGGGCCGATCATATAGGAGATAGAACTTCCTCTCATTAATCTCCACAGCAGGAGAAATAAGCACACTGACAAACTAAATTTTTGATTTGGGTTTATATCTCGTTCTTACAGCCACTTATATTAATAGAATCTTTTACCTTCATCACAGAGGCTGGCATATGAGAGCAAGTAGTAAATTTGGCCTACATATAAATATAACACCTGTGAAATTCAAGCATTTTTCTGTAATGCTAAATATTATGCTTTCTGATTGTAAAGTGAACACTTTTGTGGCCACTAGATTTGGGGATTGTCATTAAGCAAGAAACTTCATATACAAATATATTTAAGGATTTTAAAAGGACCAGTTTTAATTGGTAGCATGAATTTGTTTCTAACATATGTAATCTTACTGTGTTCAATGTATCCTTGCAAGCCAAATTTTAAATTCCTTTTTGAAAAAAATTTCCTTTTTGTAAAGGAATAATGTAAATGAACTAACAAGTAGCAGAAATTCTGGAATCAAAATGGTCGGATTTCTTTCTTGGCTCCACTACTTAATAGCCTGGTGATCTTGGTCAAGGTATGAGATGAAATAATGCACATAAAGTCCTCCTGGTGCTGAGCATAGAGTACACATTCAATAAATGTTAGCTGTACTCACATAATAATGACAGCAACAATAATGGCAATAGTAACAATAAAATACATTCTGACATAGCTTCACACCATTATAAACAGTAGATTTTATTTTTTATTTTATTTTTGAACTTTTTTCCTTTTAAGGCTTGAACGCTTATTATGTGCCATACCTGTTTTTTTAATTTTATCTTATTATGTTATGTTAGTCTGTTTTTAAGAATTTTCCATATATTGCATATTTAATTGTTACAAAATTCCATTATAGTAGGTGTTAATGTAGTTTTCATCTTACAGATGAAGAGAGGGAAGCATGAGGATGAAGTGGTCTGACCACGGTCCCAGAGGTTATAATATAAAAGCCCTCTTCACCGGTCTTTAATGAGCCATCTCAGTGGGTTAATCCACTCTCCCCCTTCCATTAGAAAATGTCCTGACTGGTCGCCCCTGCATGCTGAATGCTCAATCTGGCAAGCTAGTCTCTCTCTACCTGCACCCTGCTGCACTGACTAGCTGTGGGACAAGCTTTCCAACTGTCAGATGGTTAGTTTCCAATCTATTAATGTGGTGTACTTGTCCAGTTAACACATAAATTACCCATTACTTAAATAATACACAAATCAATAAAATGTGTGTGAACCAAGGTAAAGAATTGTTTCTATGAAAACCAAATGAATTCTTTTTCTTCTTTAAGTAGTCTCCACACCTACCGTGGAGCCTAAGGTGGGGCTTGAACTCACGACCCTGAGATTAAGACCTGAGCTGAGATCAAGAGTTGGATGCTTAACCAACTGGGTCATCCAGGTGCCCCCAAAATGAATTCTTTATGAACACATATTCAGATTCGGTATGGATGAGAAAATGTTTGGGAAAATCATTAGAAAACTCTGGAAGGAGTCTATACTCAGATCACCTCTGAATCTCCAGCTGCTTTAAAGAACCCAACAGGGAAGTAGACATGTCTTGTGGGGGTGGTGTAGGCAAGGCCAGAGAAGTTCTTATCAGCAGACCCATCAAACACAGGAATAAGCCCTATGCTCAAAAAGAATGAATTAAATAAACTACATGCAGTACTTTATATGTGATTTTATTATTTCCTACTTTAACCAGCTTTTCTAATTCATAAACCAAACACAAGTCCTAAATGTGTCAGGTGAGAGTTCTACTGCATGCCACAAGACTATAGAAAACTAGAAATAATTATAAGAGAAATGCTAAATTACAAAAGTAAAAAGCCAGAGAGTCTTATATATATATATTCCAATTTTTTAAACCTACTAAGTCAACAATAATAAAGGCAATATACAAGAATTAAAATATGCTGGTATAAAATATTTAAATTAAGTATCAAAAGAATTAAGGTGAGGAAGAGACAAGAGATGACAAATGCTAAAGAGGATACGGAGAAAAGGAACTCTTGTGCACTGCTGGTGGGAATGTAATCGGTGCAGCCACCGTGGAAAACAGTATGGAGGTTCCTCAAAAAAAAAAAGGACTACCCTATGATCCAGCAAACCCACTTCTAGTATTTATCCAAAAGAAATGAAATCACCGTCTTGAAGAGACATTATACTCTCATGTCCATTGCAGCAGTATTCACAATAGCTAAGATATGGAAACAACTTAAGTGTCCATTGACAGATGAATGGATCAAGAAAATGCACACACACACACACACACACACACACACACACACACACACCCATATGGAATATTATTCAGCTAAAAAAAGAAGAAAATCTTGTCATTTGTGACCACATGGATAAACCTGGATGGCTAAGTGAAATAAGACAGAGAAAGACAAATACTGCATATAGTATCATATATATGTGGAATCTAAAAAAGAAAAAGTTGAACTTATAGAAACAGAGTAGACAAATGGTCGCCAGGGGCTTGGAGGAGGATGGGAAGAGGGACTCAGGAGTGTACAAACTTTCAGTTATAAGATGAATAAGGTCTGAGGATCTAGGATAAAACATGGTGACTATAGTTGATAACACTATTATAGAATAAAATTTGCTTAGAGTAGAACTTAAATGTTCTCACAAAAAAAAGAAGAAAAAAGGAAGGAAGGCAGGAAGGAAGGAAGAAAGAAAGAAAGAAAGAAAGAAAGAAAGAAAGAAAGAAAGAAAGAAAGAAAGAAAGAAAGAAAGAAAGAAAGAAAGAAAGAGAGAGAGAGAAAGAAAGAAAGAAAGAAAGAAAGAAAGAAAGAAAGAAAGAAAGAAAGAAAGAAAGAAAGAAAGAAAGAAAGGAAAAGGAAAAAGGAAAAAGAAATATGTAAGGTGTTGAATGTGTCAATTAACTTGATGGGAGGAATCCTTTCAAGTTAATTGGGAGGCAAATCAAATCATCACATTGTACACTTTAAATATCTCACAATTTTATTTCCATTCCTTGATATGGCCCCCTCCATCTTCAAGGCAGCAACAACACATAAAATCCTTCTTCTGTTCTGAATCTCTTCTTCTGGAGCCATTCAGAGAAGACTCTGCTTTTTAAGAGCTCATGGGATTAGGTCAGGCCCCCCTGGATAATATCTTTCTTAAAGTCAACTATGTCATAGAACATAGCCTAAACCCAGGAGTAAAATCCATCAAATTCAGGGATTATGAAAGCTATGAGCCCAGAAAGATAGGGTGGGAGGCAGGAAATTGTGACTTTGGGGGCACATTTGGTCATTCTACTGACTAATTCTGCTTGAATTTATGGATCTCATGCTCCTGTGTTGTTTGTACCATATGTTCTTCACTTCCCATCATATTACCTATATTCCAGATCAATAAAAGTGTACCGTGGACATTTTAGAAAGGTGATTCTGGCATTAGGAAGTAGGATGAATTGTAAGAGGTGGTTTTCAATGAGGTTTCCCCAGAGGCAGGAAACCTCAATGAAAGGTACTTAGTTACCGGTTGGACTGGGGGCTAGAACCAAGGATGATGCTCAGATTTCTGGTCTTGGTAACTGGGTAGTTGGTGGAAACTTTCACTGATGATAAAGAATACAGGAGAGAAATAATTTGGGGCAGGAGAGGGAGGAGTTATTCCTAATTCCATTTTGGGCCTGCCGAGTTTCAGTTGCTCATCACACATTGTCTTGGAGATGCCTAGTAGATACTCAGATACATGGATCTTGGGCTCAGAAGAAAAGTCTGGGATTCACAGATTGGAGAAGTAGTGTAACTACAAGAAGGGTGGATATGTCTCTTTATAAATATTTAGAATAAGAAGAGAAGTGTGCCTAGAACCGAACAGTGGAGGACTTTAGAATTTAACCTAAGAGCCATAGGAGCAGGGAAACAACAAAGGAACGGAAATGTACAGGAAGAAATCTCGGATAAACCCTAGGGAGGAAAGAATTTAAAGAGGAGTTTGTTGACTTTATCAAATGTAGTAGAGATTTTGATAATGATATTGATGATAATGATAAATAATAACAATTAATTTTATGGAGTACTCAAAAAGCAGAAGATATTTTGCTATCATATTAAAAACAGATTATGATCTTACAACATTCCTGAATGGTGGGTATTATCATTCCTGTTTTCTATATATGCATAAACTAAGACCCAGGGAGCCTAAGTCACTGACATGGGTTAGAGACAGCCATAAATCCAAGTTCTGCTGGTATTTACTGAAACACACTGTTAAGTCAAATGAGAACTAAAAAGAGTGTAGTTCACTTGCAACTATAAGATCACTTTTTAGGGAATAAAGATGATAATTTTATTGCCCCAGAGCCAATACATTTACGTGTATATGTGTGTTGGTTGTGCTTCAAACATCTGAACATTGATGTGGCTGGGACACAAGTGGAAGGTAAATAATTTGACAGTATGAGCTGTATTTTCAAGCAGTTCAGCTGTAAAGGGTAGGTGAGAGGTAGTAAAGAAAGGAGGGGCAACATTAAGAGAAAATAATGTTTTAGTTATTATTTGTCCTGGTGTATTTTTATTATAACTTAACATACTGTCCTAGGGTCCTATGTTTGGAAAGCCCTCAGGGTTTGGACCTAAGCATAACTTAATGCCGACTCAGTCCTAGCATTTGTGTGGCTTTTTGTGAGTCTTTTCAGCCTGTAGTTCCTCCTGCAGTAGGGGGTAATAAAACTTTCCCTACCGTACAGAGCTCCTGGAAGACTTAAATAAGCCAAGTTAGGTAAAATGCCAAATACAGTGCTCATAATTACTTCGGGGTGCACCCAACTATAAACATGCGGAGAATGGTATTATTTATTTCTGTATTCTTCCAGCCTCAAACAGAACAGGTACCCGATGAATGAATGAATGGATGGATGGATGATATGTGGCAAGTATTTGCTCACTTATATATCTCTTCTTTTTATGGTGAGGGATGATGTCTTATCCTCCTCACGATTGTTTTTCCAAGCCCTATATTGCTGAGCACAGAATAGGAACTCTATAAAAAGTTTCCTGATTGACCTAATGAAAAGCAAAGAGTAAGATTAATGTCAAATATCGAGTATCAGTCATATGTAATGGGTTTATCATTGTGCCAGGAATTAGTTATTTATGCTAAAAATAGATGAAATAGATACCCAGAATATAATGATAGGTCCTCATCAGGGTGTAATAGTTTTTAGTTGATGATATGAATATGTAAACAGAGAAGGAGAGAGCTACCATTATTGATTGCTTTCCTATTGTTGGCTTTATAGGTAGAAATTTAGCTGAAAATATATCTTTATGGTCACGATCAAATCAGGAGCAGGCAGTGTACTTGGAAGTTCTAATTTAATCCATCCACATAAGCAGCAGCTGTGGGATGCCCTGTGCAACCTGCCCATATCACGCATGGAGCCCAATTATTGAGCCACAGGGAATTGGATTCATCAGATCTTAGGATCAAGTTCAATTAAACCACACATAGGAAGATATGGCTAACTTTGCAAAAGACAGACTAGATGAAAAGCAGTAGAATATTCTGTCAGACCTAATGCCACACATGTACACACATATCTACAGTCTCGTTCATAATGTCTTCTTTGAAAACTGATGACAATACATAAATACAACTAAAACTGATGCTTCTGGAAAACTAAAATTTCCTTTGGATCTTTACGTTTTCTATTTTATTTCATTTCATCTCATTTCATTGATTACCTATAAAAGAATGTACTTCTTTCTTGATTTGCTATTACTTACTGTTTAAATCACCCAATAGCTGTTTGTCAAGGTACTACTTTTCATACCTCTTGGGATTTCTGGGATCTTCCCTTTCCTTCACTCCTACATTCAATTAGGAATCAGGTCTTTTAACTTGAATCTCTTGAAGATTTTTTACATCTGTCTCTGAGTGGTCTTTTAGTATAGTTTCAAGGTCAGTTCTGTGCTACAATATTCCCAGCACTTGGCATACCCCCAGCACCTAGTAGACACCCAATACATGTCTGTTGAAAGTATGAATAATCTCCTTCTCTCTAGTCTTTCTGCCACTGTCTTTGTCCTTATTATAGCTTATTTAGACTAGTGCAATAACCTAACTATTCTGCCCCCAGCCTTGCTATAGCCAGTTCATCTTTCATATTGAGGCCATAATAATCTTCCTCTAATACTAGTTTGATCCTATCATCCTCTTAAGGATCCTGTTCAGGATTAAAATTCTTCAATAGAATCCAGTGACCTATAGGAGAAAATCCAAACTTTAAGGTCCTCCATGACTGAGTCCTGGGCCATTTCTGTTCATTTCTTACCGTTTTTTTTTTTCCCCTTTCTTCCTTGCTCCCCTCCTCCATCTCATCCAGAATTTAGGTTTCAGCCACACTGAACAAATTGCCACTCTGAACGTGCTCAATCTCATCTGATCTCAGAAGCGAATTGAAGGTTCAGCATTTTCCATGGTTTTCATGTTCCACATCCCTTTGGCTATGCCTTTTCATCTTCCTGGACCTCATGGCCCTTACTGGTCAGTTTAAAGACCATTTGTGTATGTCTCAAAACTTTTCTTCTTTGAAGGAGATCCTCCTCATCCTCAATCCTCAGGAAGCTATACACCTCCTGTATTTCTTGTTTAATCTTCTGTCAGAGCATTTATAATATTGATTTCTTCTTCACTTTTATTAATGTTTTACTTGCTTATAATTTTTAAAATTTGTTTACATTCTGCTTCCCCATACTACTACTGTGACCACATTCTAGTAGGACTTGTTTTGGCATTCACAGTGCTTAACATAGAACCTAGGTATATAGAGGATAGTCAATAAAAGTGTTAAATAATTGAAAAAGTTTATCATTAAGCACAGTAAATGCTAATATTGTTTATCACTGATGATGTTGATTTTCTATAAACTCCCCCAAATGTGACATGTGTATTTCCCCAAAAGGCACAGCTAAATTCAGGATGAGAATCAGCAGTCTTGTGATCAAGAATCTTGGCATAATACTGGTACCTAGTAGAATAGCTGCCTGATTAATATTTGTGAAGTAATTGAACCCCAGGGGATGACCCCACATAAGAATGAATGGATATTGTCTATGAATTGGAATTTCCTTGGCTCTTGCTACTGGTTTTCTCCAGTGCCAATGACAAAAGTTCACAGACAAAAGTTTCTGTTCACAGTCTAACAGAGAAACACTTGACTACAACATAAACACCTAGACATTTTGGTAGATTAAATATGGCCATATGTTCCTCCCAATTTCTCCCATAAAGAGGTAGAATCAGTTTTTCCCTACCCTTACGTCTGGGCTGGTCTTATTATTGGCACACTTTAAGCTATGGAATAAGGTGGAATGAGTATTGTGGGAGCTCAGGAACCAAGGCCTCCATAGCTTGCATTTTGCCCTGTTGGGACCACCACATGGAGAAACAGGGAATAAATGGCCACATGGAGAGAACAGCCAAGCCACCCAGCAATCCCAGCTGAGTTCAACCCCAGCTGACCCATCAGCTTATGGCAACCAAATGTATCAGCCCAGGTGACACCAGCAGAGGAACCACGTAGTCAACCCATAAAACAGTGAGGAATAATATGGTAGAGTTGTTTTAAGCCACTAAGTGTTCAGGTGGTTTGTTATACAGCAAGAGATAACTGGTAGAGGTATGAAAACAAATGGCAGCTTCTGGACTCCTTTTCCTAACAGTTAAAGTGGAGGTATAAACAACCACAGTGTCTTTTTAGTGGCTCCAGATATCCTGAATAGAGTAAGGTTATTCAGTGAGGTTAGGGAAGCATTTCCAGCTCATTATGACAAATGACAGAAATAGAAAAGGCTTGAGTGAGCACATGTCTACACACATTGATTCTGTAAATCTTCAATTCCTGGCAAACAAGGATGAAATACGAGTAATTAAGCCAATGTGAGAATTATGTTATAATGCTTCAAAATTAAAACAGTGAAAATTTGGTCAAAAATGTTTTAGAGCGAGCAAAAAGAGCCTAGAGTTTTAAAAAAGAAATGCTGTGAAACAAAAATCCATTAATATTCAATCATCTCCCCTCAGCTTTTCCAAATGTGAAGAAGTCAGTAATGGGGTCAGTTCTTTACTTGAACCAGAATTCTGCTTCATACAAAAGCCAAAAACAAATAAATAAACAAAAAACTAAAAACACTTGAAGCTAAAGAGAATCTTAACTAGGATTAACTAGAAAACTCTTAGAAAAATCTATTTGCCACATTTTCTTCATATGTAACACATGCACAAATAAGGTCTAAAAATTCTCCTAGGTTCTGTATTAAGCATTGTGCTTCCCTAATTACTTCGAATTAATCACAAAATGCTTTCAAAAAGCACAGGCAAATTTGTAGATGTGTATTGGAATGTTTGCAATTGACATAGGTCCAGGCCACAACAACTTACAAAGCATTACAACACTCCTGATTTTACACAGCATCATGAGCTTGGGGATTATCTCCTCATGCAGGTAAAGAAAAAAATGGAGCTCAGAGAGTTAATTATTTGTGTAAATTTAAAGGTGATTTAGCAGGTTAAAAATGCGATTAGCATTCAGACATTTTCTTCTTAATCCCCAAGAAATGAATTACATAATAATGATACATTACTAGCTGATACTTAACAGCCCTTATATTCCAGGCACTGCTACACTGTTTCTGTATATGTTAACAAACTCAGTCCTCATACAACAATCCTATGAGGTAAATGCCATAAATACCCCCATTTTACATATAAGAAAGCTGAAATACAGAGAGAGAGGTAGATTAATTTGTCCATGATTACACAGGTGGTGATGGCAGATGGGAATTTAATCCCTTATAGTTCATCTTAGAATATGTGCTCTTAACCATTGTGCTATAATTCTTCTCCTTAAAAATGAGCAGTATTTAGTTTTTAAATTATATTACAATAATTTTAGAATTTTTCTGGTTCCAGAGATCTACTTTAAGCATTTTAGTAGCTCCAACAGTCCTGCATTAGTTGAACACGGACCGACCCTGTGCAGACAATAGTTACATCCAAAGGGGAGAAAAAGAGGGTTGGAATAGATGCTTTTTCAAGTGCATTATGAAAAAGGGGGATATTGATATCATGATGCCTTTATGTTCATCAGAATCTCAACTCAAATTTCAGGGATCCCAAAAGGCCAAATGAAATGGCTAAAGATGTATTTATTGATCGCTAAGGAACAATTACCAAGACTCTAACAATATAGCTTCCCACCTTTGTAACTGAATTGGTTTTGTCTCTTAGAAATGTTGTCTTGAAAAGGGGGGTCTGTCTCAAGAAAGAGATGAGAAATAACTGGTCATGCTGTGGCATGCATGAGCCTATTTTGGCACTCAGCAAACAAAATATGTATCTGTGATTGATTTTCTTATCTGATTTTCCATAAGCTTTAAAAAGACAATTCACAAGAGAAGAAATGATTTTAAAATATAGTTGCCTTATGATCACTCTACATCACCTGATAGGTGAAGTGATAACCTGAAATTGCATTTCTCAGGGATTCTTTGAGGGTCAAGAGCTCTTTTGAGCATCTGTTAAAAATCACCTACCAAAATGCATGTACACAAACTCTTTTTCAGTGTCTTTCAAGGAATCAACAAACCCTTGAAAATCTCCAGATTTAATAGCTCACTTTATCTTCATATTTCTTAATTTATCAAATAGGGCTGATAAGATTTATAAATAATACAAATACCATAGAGTCATGCCAACAATGGCAATATTACAGCAACATTAGTAATACCTAGCATTTATTAGCTACTTAATATACTTGGTGGTCATGTGATACATGTACTAATATTATCATCATTTTACATATCAGAAAACTGAGACAGGGAAGGGTTAACTTCCTCCAAGTGAGTAAGGGTTACTCTGTTTAGCAAGCAAGGGTTTGAAACTGGAGCGTTTGATTCCGCAGATCTCTACCAAGGCAATTAGCATATTGTAAGTGCTCAGTAAACATTAGCTCTGGTTACTACTAGTAGGATTATTTGGAGGTAAAGATGGAACTGGTAGAAAAATACACAACACATAGGCAAAAATCTTTTTTCTTGAATAAGTGAAAAGATTTTTTCTTTGATTTAATAATTGTCTCCTTCTCCTCTAGGTTCTAATAGTTAGATAATGGATCTTGTCAACCATTATATGTCTTCACCTTCAGCTGGGGACACATAACTTTTATTGTGGTCCATTATCTGGCCATTAGAGGCCGCAAGTGTGTCCCCTGACCTTGTACCTCACATTATGCTGAAGAAAAGGAGTCGAAAATGTGGAGGCAGCAGCTTTTCTAGCCTCAGACGTAAAAGGAGCTATAGAGCCTCCTATATTGAGACCATTCATTTTCTCCCTGCTGTAAAATTCATCATACAAGTCCTGTGGATAAGATGGAGTCTGTTTCCTGATCCAACTTCCCAGCCTTTCCTTCCTGCTCCCTCACTCCATGAAGGCAAATCCAGTGACAGCCAAACCCTACTCAGAATGCTCAGATATTCTTTTTAACAGGAGAGAACTGAAACTGCTCCCAAGTTTTCATATATGTGTTTGGCTTCGAGGTTTTATATTCTTATCACACAAGCTGCTGATCCCCAAACTCAAAGCATTCATGTAATTTTGTGTCAGTCTCTTTAAGGACTTCTGTGGCATATTTATGTGTTTCCAAAATGAAACACATAAACTTGAAATAATTACAAGCAAGGTGGGGTGCTATGCCACAGAGGTGGAGACTCTTAAAGAGAACCAGAGCCTTATAATACTTGAAAGAGGTAAGAACAGATTTTATTCAGGAACTGCTACAATAAGGGAAAGAGAACTCAGTGTAGAACAGGGCTCATTTCCGAATACAGCAAGAAAAATGGGGATTTATAGCCAATGAGCAAAGTGAGGGGGTTCAGTGGATGGAAAATTACTGAGAGTGACATCAAGGAGTAGGGGAATTCTTGTAAACCCACTTAACAGGATTCTTACTGAAGGCAGACCAGGGTGATCAGATATCAAGGGTAGGGGATAAAGAACTTGATTAAATCTCAAGGGTCGTCAGTTATCAAGGGTTAGATATTCTTGTTAAACTGAGTTAGCAGGATTCTTGGTAAAACTTGGGGTGTACAGGCCCAGTGAGGACGGGGTCCAAGGTCAAGGTCAAGGCCTGGTCAAGAAAACCTGACTAAAGTTTGGTCAAGAAGGGAGTTGGGGTGTCTGAGTGGCTCAGTTGGTTGAGTGTCTGATCTTGGTTTCAGCTCAGGTCATGATCTTGGGGTTGTGGGATTGGTGCCGTCAATGGGCTCTGCACTCAGCGCAGAGTCTGCTTGTCCCTCTCCCTCTGCTCTTCCCCACCCACCCCCATGCAAGCTCTCTCTCTTTCAAATAAATAAATAAATAAATAATTTTTTTTTCTTTAAAAAAATAAGAAAGGAGTCTTTGTCAGAAGCACCAATAGGTATTTGCTGACAGGGTCTATGTAAATCTATCAAGATTGTCCATATTCTCATCAGGAGAAGCAGGAAAGTAACTCAAAACATGAACCAGGTAATCATTTCCTGTTTTAGAATATTGCAAGAAATTGTTGGCTTTGTGCTTTGCCTCTGAGTCTGCCTTTTTATGGTGGTTGTAAAAGTGAACAAATTTTAAAGACACTAGTCCTGTTGTCCTCACGTGTTGTTTTCTGTGAAGGCCCCGTCTAGCTCCTCTGTCAGCATTGGTGCACACTAGTCCCTATTGCTTGTCTTTCAGCGTATCCATTCATGGCAAGGTCATAAAGAGATTTAAATCTCTATTTGTATTTTCTATTTTTGTTTGCCTTCTTTTTCATTAGAATAGATGTCTTTTGGAGGCTAAGACCCTGTATTGCAGTATGTGATGCAGAAATTTCTCCCACTGTTGAGTATTTTGGAAATCCTAAAGTAGTGAACTTTGTGCTCTCTTTCCCCCATTTCTGCCTACCTACTGTTCTTCTCCAGTCCCTCCCTTCCACACACACATTCCAACTCTTCCTGAAAGTTGGTAGAGATTAGTGCAATTTTTACGTCAAACCCACATACTTTGACAACAGAAACATCAGTGGAAAGTTGTGTTAAGGTTACTACTTTTGGGACTTTGACAGTTTAAAGAGACCATAGTGAGTTGGTAGAGCTGATGGTATGCTGCTTGTGAATCACAGTTACAGACATTAACCATTAAAGGTCGCTGGAAGCCCTGCCTAATAAGTTGTCATATGGCATGATTGAGAAATCACTATGTTTACTTTCCAGACCCAGAAAGAGCTTGTCTTTCAAACCAAGTTTGCAAGGTAATGGTTGAAAGTACGTGTAAAAACAAGACAACTTTCTGTTTCCCTGACCAAGATAAAAGGGGACACTCAGAAGTTAATCTTCTGATGAAGAAAAAATTAAGGGTCTTTCAATGAGCCTGCCAGGTCCTATGGGGACACTAATGCTGCCTCATGAAACTCCAAACAGACCAGAGAACTAGAACCTGGCATCTGAGTGATGCTGGAAGTTCTTAGGAAGATGAGGATAAATGTCCTATGTGACCTAAAAGAAATGAGGTTCCTGTATCACTGAGAGAATTATGGAGTGGGTAAGTAGCCTGCTGTTTGGAGGATACAAGTTCTAGATCTATTCCCAGACACCAGCAAAGCAACTTTTTTTCCCAATAACTTTTTTTCCCACATGAGGCCTAAATTATGATCTTGAATGCCAGCAGATAGGCTTGGATCTGTGGGCAATGCAATGTCAAAAATGGGTTTTAAGCAGGCACTGCTATCACCAGACCTTTGTTTAAGGAAGATTGATCTGAAAAGAATGTGCAGAATTAGTTGAGAAAAGGAGAGACTAGAAATGAGAAGTTTGATCAGAAAGATTTTACACACTTGCCAGAGAGACATAGTAGAAATCAGAAGTCTAGTAGTGGCAGAGTGGATGGAGAGGGGGTAGCAACTGTGAGCAACACAATAAAGGTAGAATAGACAATGTTGGCCCCAGATGTGCAAGCAGGAAGGAGTCAGTGCTAATCCTGAGATTAAGACACATTAAAAGAGACCAGGTTTGGGGAAAGCAAATGAAATCAGCTTTGAAAATATTTGATTTTGAAGTACCAGTGGAATGTCCAGGAATAGAGAGATTGAAGCAACTAGAACTGTGTGCCAGAAGTTTCGGAAGTTGGTCAGATCTGAAAGCAGAATCCTGGAATGTATGGTTAAGAAGGAACGGTGTACAAAGAAATGACAAAGGCCAAGAACTGATGCTTGGGCAACATCAGTATCTAGGAAAAAACATCAACAACAAGAGGGATCCAGAGAATACAAGGAAAAGATGGTCAGAGGGCTCGAAAGAAAGCAGAGATGCTCCAGAGAAGCCAAGGAAGAATGATCTCTTATAGCATTTCCATGGCATTCTTTTGTTTATAAAATGAAAGTGAAGGATAGTGAATCATTTTTGAAATTTATTTTTTTAGATATTTGAGACAGTCAAGATCACTGAAAGTAACATCCAATTCTCCAGGGAAAAACAGAAGGTTAAGAATTGTGAAAAAGGTTTTTGGATTTAACACATTATGGTGACTCTTGGAGAGTAATTTTTGTAGCATGATGATGACAGGAGCCAGACTACCAGGGAACAATAACTGAGTAGGAAGTAGGGGCTTGAGATATAGATTTTTTCTTCCTTAAAAATTACCTGTTGGTGGTTTGGCAGTGGCTGAAAGGTGAAGAAAGAATGATTGCTTAAAAGGGTAACTTGGGGAAAGATTTTTATTTACTTGCTTGTTTACAATGGGATGGGAAAGCTTGAGTAGAGTCAGGGTCAGAGGATCGCTGGATGGGAGAGAATGTAGATGAAAAGAGAGATTCTTGAGAGAGCAAGGTTCTAAGCACGACTGGCAGGGAGCGGGCCAGGACACAGAGGACCAGTGAGAGGACATTGTCTGTAACATGAGTGGGAAAGGAGAGAAGACCGCTCATCAGTAAATATTAGTTGCCCACTTACCATGTGCCAGGCACTGTTGTCTCCAGTAAGGATGTAGCCAAAAACACAAAAATCCTGTAGGAGAGGAGCCCAGAGAGGTAATGGGGAGGAGATTTGAGATTAGATAGGAAACCATAGGCTATGTTAAAGACTTTACCTTTTATTTTATTTTGAGCAAGATACAAAAGCATAGCACACTTTGAACAGAGGAAGGGCTTGATATTTTAGCAAGTACCTTTGGCTATGTTGGGATAACTATAGAGGACAAGGCCAGTGAGGAGGCTATTGCAACAATGCAGGTGGGAGATGATCTGACCATGCTTGGACTCGTTGTAGCAGTGGAAGTGGTGAGAATTGCTCAGATTTGGGATAAATAGTGAAGGCAGAACTGACAGGAGGTACTAACAGACCAGGTGTGAGAGAGAGAAGCCAAAGATGATTCCAATATTTTTGACAAAGCAACTGGAAAAAGGGAATTCCATTTACTGAGTTGGATAAAATGGGGGGCAGGGCATGTGAGGATCTCTGTTTGGAACATGTTAAGATTTTGAGAAGATTACTGGCTATCCAAGTGGTGATGCCAAGGAAGAAGCTGGTTATACACCTATGGAGTTCAGGAAAGATATTAATTTAAGAGATATTAATATGTGGATGGTATTTAAAGAGAAGAGTAAATGAGATCTCCAAGAGAATGAGTGTAGATGAAAAAGAGAAGAGGTCTGAAGACCGAACCCCTCAGCACTCCAACTTGGAAAAGTTGAAGACAGAGAAACTCAGAAGGTTCTTAGAGAACACTATGTTTTGGATGAAAAATGGAGAAGCTTAAACATCCTTGATTCCCCTCAGGATTGAATTGCTAATTCCTCTAGGAAGCTTCCACATCCCTCCAAGCATGGGTTCTTTAGCAAACCAGGGCTATATATCCTTGGGTATATATCTGAAAGAATTGAAGGCAAGGTCTTGAGATATTTGCACACCCATGTTCATATTAGCCAAAATCAGAATGTCCAAATGTCCGTCAATTGATAAATGGATAAGCAAAAGGTGGTATATATAGGTGATGGGATTATTCAGTTTTAATTTTTTATTGTTATGTTAATCACCATACATTACATCATTAGTTTTTGATGTGTTCCATGATTCATTGTTTGTGCATAACACCCAGTGCTCCATGCAGAATGTGCCCTCTTTAATACCCATCACCAGGCTAACCCATCCCCCCACCCCCCTCCCCTCTAGAACCCTCAGTTTGTTTTTCAGAGTCCATCATCTCTAATGGTTCGTCTCCCCCTCCGACTTACTCCACTTCATTCTTCCCCTCCTGCTATCTTCTTCTTCTTTTTTTTTCTTAACATATATTGCATTATTTGTTTCAGAAGTACAGATCCGTGATTCATCAGTCTTGTACAATTCACAGTGCTCACCATAGCACATACCCTCCCCAATGTCTATCACCCAGCCACCCAATCCCTCCCACCCTCCACCACTCCAGCAACCCTCAGTTTGTTTCCTGAGATTAAGAATTCCTCATATCAGTGAGGTCATATGATACATGTCTTTCTCTGATTGACTTATTTCACTCAGCATAACACCCTCCAGTTCCATCCACGTCGTTGCAAATGGCAAGATCTCATTCCTTTTGATGGCTGCATAATATTCCATTGTGTATATATACCCCATCTTCTTTATCCATTCGGGATTATTTAGTTTTAAAAAGGAAGGAAATCCTGTTACAAGGTATACCAGAGATAAACATTGAAGACGTTATGTTAAGTGAAATAAGCCAGTCACCTAAAGACTTCATTATTCCACTTATATGTGTCTAAAACAGTCAAATACATAGAGACAGGAAGTAGAATGGTGGTTACCAAGGTCTGAGGAGGGAAGAAAAGGGAAGTTGTTTAACAGGCAGGGAGTTCTAATTTGCAAGATGAAAAAATCCTGGATATCTGTTTCACAGTATGAATGTGAATATACTTTACACCACTGAATTGTACACATAAAAGTGGTTAAGATGGAAAATTTATGTTACATGGGTTATTTTAACCACATACAAAAGAAGTCACAAAAGCCTAGCTCACACTCAGGGTTCTACCCTCTGAAAGGAGTGTAAATAATCTGTAGATGTGTTTTCAAGCCACTAAAACACGTTTTTTGTTTTGTTTTGTTTTCAAGAATATTCTCAGAAATATGTGCTAACCCTCCTTAAAACTGGAAGGCAAAATAAATAGTTTAAAATAAATTTTCTAGCTTTTTAAAAAAAATCAAGTTTGATTTCAAAACAATTTATAATCTTTTTATAGTTAACAAAAGTAAAATTTAAGTGTTAATGAATTTTTAAATGCTTTCATTGAAATTAAAAAGAGAGTCAATACAGATCTGCTTTTTAACCCAATAGATATATCTTTAAATTAATTTAATCTTATTTAAAGCCTTAAGTAAAATTACTTTAGATATTTCAGGAAATCACATGCACACATTTTAATTGGATTTGTCAAAAATAAGGTGAAGGAGTTGCTGAAGATAGAAGCAAAATCAGACTACTGTGGAGTGGAGTGGGGACAGGGGATGATGGTGGCAGAAGTGGTCGTAATGAGGACCAGAGAGACTGGCTTTGGAGGCAGGTGTTGGGCAATGTGTATGTAAGACAGGGGACCCCCTCTCAGTGTCATGAAAGGCATGAAATCCAGATGTGAAGCAGATGAGGTGGTAGGTTAAACATGGAGACAAGGCCCTGGTCTGAAGGCAAGGCAATTTTAGGCTAACCATGTTGGTCTTGTTTCAGTTGGCCGATTTCTTTTTTTGAGATTTTATTTATTTATTTATTTATATTTATTTATTTGAGAGCGAGAGCAAAAGAGCATGGGCAAGAGAGAGACCATACGTGCACATGGGTTTGGAGGGGGCCTTGGAGAGAGAGAGAGTGGGCACATGGGGGTGGGGAAGGGCAGAAAGTGAGGGAGAAGGAGAAAAGCAGAATCCTCGCTGAGCTCAGAGCCTGATGCAGGGACTGACCTCAGGACCCCAAGATCGTGACCTGAGCTGAAACCAAGAGTTGGTAGCTCAATGGACTGAGCCACCTAGGTGCCCCTCAGTTGACTGACTTCGTATCACATTCTTCCATGACCAATCAAGCTCTGACTCTTCTCTTTCATTCATTCAGTCAGCAAATTTCTTTTTGAGTATTTAGTTTGTATTAGACATTATGTTAGACCCTGCAGACACAATGGTAAACCAAATAAACTCAATCCCTCAAGTAACTTACAGTTTTGTGGAAGGGTCAGAAATAGTATTCCATGTTTAGTGCTGTTAGAAATTAGATACAGGATATTATGTGGTACATAGTCAGCAAAACCTAACTTCTTTACCTGTGTTCAAAAAGAAATTACGTATGAAGAAGTTAGGGGAGACTTGACATAACATGTCTATGTTAAAAAGATAGGGAAGGGATTTTGATATGAGATAACCAGGGGAGGTAGCCACTGAAATGTGAATACAACCTTGAGCTCTACTAAGAAGAGTGAGTTCAGACCAGAAGAGGAAGAAGCACACTTTATTCCATACCCATATCAAGCTATTTTGCCATCATTTCTATTTACCAATGCTTCACCTTCAGAGAAATGTGGAACAACTGCAGTGTATGTTGAGAATGAGTGGCCATGCCATGTTAAGAAGAATTAATATTTAGTCTGTACAAGAGATATAATTGAATATACAATTGTTTCAGTATTTTAAATTAGAGAGTTTACTTGGAAAAGGATCAAATTTATTTTGTGTTGCTTCAAAGGTTTCAAGCAAGACCCACAGTCTATGATTATAGGAAGGGATATTTCAGTTCACACATGAGAGAGCTTTGTTGTTGTTTTTTTTTTAAAGATTATTTATTTATTTATTTATTTGAGAGAGAGAGAATGAGAAATAGAGAGCACGAGAGGGAAGAGGGTCAGAGGGAGAAGCAGACTCCCTGCTGAGCAGGGAGCCTGATGTGGGACTCGATCCCAGGACTCCAGGATCATGACCTGAGCCGAAGGCAGTTGCTTAACCAACTGAGCCACCCAGGCGCCCATGGGAGAGCTTTGTAATTGTAATCATGAAAGCACTTCAGTGAGCTCCTTATCCCTGGTTGTGTCACTACAAGTGTGAGATGAGCCCCTGCCAGGAATACTTGAGTGCGGCCCCACCAAGAGAGCGCAAGGTTCCCTTCATCTCTGAGTTTATGTGACGTTTCTGATGGTGCCCAACTTGTGATAAAGCTCTTCGCAGACTTGAAGGCAGATAGACTTAGGTGAGATTAGCTAGCACCCCACAATGATAAACAATCTCCAAATTAAAGTACCTAGTCCTTTTGGGCTTTAATTTAAAATGCAGAATTGTGGAAATACCAGCTTGCATAACACTAAACTGCTTGATGGGAAAGGCAACTGAAGATTATTATTAATTTGAAAAAAATTTTCCTCGTTTTTCTGAGACTTATATCTTTCTATGTTCTGTTTATAAAATATGCTAAGTTCAACTCATTGGTGAAGTTAAGAACAAATGTAGCACTTTCTTTTTCCTGAAATGACCCTTTCATATTTTGAATTTTTTTTTATAAATAAATTGCTATTGTTTGAGAGTTGAAGTTAGCAGACAAGAGCTCAATATTTTTAAAAGGAAAATTTCAGTATTTGTTATTTTCAGATACCTTTAGCCTGAAAGAACATGGAAATCCACAGAGCATCCCATGATCTGATTAATAAAGTAAAGTTTTTCTGGTTGGAACTAATGGTGGTGAGAAGTAGTAAGCTGATTTACAACTTCACTTCTGATTTGAAGAGCCCAAGAGCCAATGCTACAGCCAATGCTTCATATTGCAGAATACAGGCTTTGTCCTGGGATCATCTTTAGAGCATCAGCAATTCTCCTATCTCTGATTCTATAGTCAATCCACCAGCCTCCCCTCCTCTTCCTGTTTCCATACTATTTCTAGAATTATCTTCTTGATTTATCAACATTTCTCTGCTCCAGCCCATGGAACTGTTATCTTTTTTTCCTAACTTGGTGGTGTCTTTGGACATGGAATTCTATCCCATGGGGGGGTCCCTGGGTATAACATAATATTACAAGGACTCTTTTCTTCCAGTTGTTTTAGCTTAGTAGAAACAAGCATATTAATTGAATTGACAGCTATTTATTACATTTTAGATATAATCACGTACAATTCCTTCAAAGCTGCAGGAAATTCTATACAAATCTTCACTAAGTTTCTAATTTTACTGTCTTACTGCCATTCTGATAATGTGCAGTATCTAGGCCAGGAGGTTCCTGGCTCTTTGAGATTGGAGGGTATTCCTACTGGTCATATTCTCTGCAAGCGGTTGTCTGAGGAGAGAGAGGATGCACCGTGTTGGCAAGGGAGAGACAGTGGTGAGTTTGCATGCTCTGTCTGGGTGTAATGCAAGGAAGGATTTCTGCTCAGGGCCTAGAGCCCAGCCGGAGCATCTCAGCCAGGAAACGACACCAAAGAGGACACAGCACCAATTCTCATACCCTGAAATCAGAGTTTGCAAGCTTGCTTATCAGGGCTAACCAACTTTTTCTCTTTGTTTTTTCATTTGTTTCCAGGCTCTGGACAATTTTCCATTCTTCCACAGAAATAATGCTCCTTGCATATTCTTTGGCTTAAAAATGGTGCTTAGGAAGTATTTTGGAAGGTATTGCTAAAGGAAAAGGGAGAATATAATTTCTTTACTTGGGACAGTAAGTTTCCTAAGAGCCTTGGTGTGAGTCCCATCACCTAGAATCTCCTGGGAATGTTACGTCCTGAAGCCTTGTCCTTTCCCAGTACCTTCTGTCTCAGGAGTAGGATGACACTGAGAAAGGTGACTAGCATCCCAGAGGTTCTTATATACCATCTGGGCAATGGCCAGCCGGTTTTCTTGGCAGGGTGTTTGGATGCATACTTCAGCCTGCAGAAAAGAAAATTTTTTCAAAGCTCTTCCGAATGAATCAGGTTCAAGTTTCAAGACTGCATAGGCCAGAACCTCAGGATATTCACACTAGGCAAGCAGAAGACCGAAAGACATACCCAGAGGAAGCAGGCCAAGGTGGATTCCAAGAGCTTTACACAAAATGAGACAGCGATGTGCTGCATCCTAAGTAGGTAGAGTCCAGGAAGATGGATATTTTTCAAAAATAGCATTAGAAGGGTGGTGACCTCTAGTCTAAGAGAGGCAGTGTGAAAGAGAGTGGAAAAGCAACTCAACCAGGAGGCAGAAAACAAAGGAACTTAGGAGTCTGTGATCTTGGACGAGCCACAACAAAAAATGGAACATAATCCCCTCCCTTCTCTGCTCAGGCAGTTACTCTGAGGATCTGAAGAAACAACTCACGAGCAATGATAAATCATGCTACAGATCTCAGCTAGCCCAGGGTTTGGTCTTTACTGATTTTGCATTCCAAAACCACTGTAAATCATACTAAGTCCAACACCTAACTATGTGTTACATACTATAGAGAAAACTTCCTTTTCTGCATATAGCCTCCAGAGCAGTCCGAAAGCTTTAGATTTGGATAGTGGTCAGAGGCTAGTCAGAGGCCTACAGATGCACTGAATCAAGAACAGAGCTACTAGAATTTTCTCCTACTTCTTTGGAGCCTGTAGAGCACTTTCTTCAATTATTTTCTTTCACCTGTATAGTCTATGACTCTCCCTGGCCCCCAACCCCAGTATGTTTTTTTACTTTATCTAATAATAGTGGTTCTGAATCTTAATGAGACATTAAACTATCTCCACATTTTCCCAACCACAAATTTTGGAACAATGAATTCACTTTTTGAAAGGTTGACATACGTTTTCTGTGGTTAATTTATGTAATGAGCAATATGTCAGCAGCAAGGCAAGGAGCAAGAACTTCAGTTCTGGCACTAGGATGTCACTCTACTAATACTAAACTAGTTCACTAAATCAGAACTATTCCAAAATGGACAGCTCAGCAGGTTTAGAGATATGCCTAGAACAGTGGCATAAATTTAGCTTCCCAACTCCAATCTGCAAACTTAATTATAACACCACTGTCCTTGCATTCAAAAACCATTGTGAACTTTCTATGTCCAAGATATCGTGGTAGATACTGTAAAGAATACAAAGATAAATAAAAGAAACTCGAACTCCTCATCACCTATGCACATCAGCAGGTGTTAATGTCAACAGCTGGCTCTTAGAGCCATCTTGTTTCCTGATTTTTGCCCAGAACACTCTGGTGATTACCATATTCACATATCAGGACTTTTTTTTTTTTTTTAACAGTAGAGTGCTAGTACATTATGCATTGTTTTTTTTATAATAATGGAAAGTCAAGTTCAAGCAACCATATCAAAATTGAGAGTGAAAAAGTTGCCTTAAACTAAGGTTTAATCGTGTGTGTTGGTGATGATGTGTGTGTGCTCAAATGCCTGCACGTTCTGTTTGTGTCATCCTATGAGCTGCATTCCTCTCCTCTTCCATTGCTGGACACTGACATGCAGTAAATATATGTCACTCACTGTATTGCAAAGAATATCAAAAGACCAGTGCAACAAAAATATTTGTGAAGTAAATAAAGATTGTAAGTGTTCTGTCCATTTTAGTTATTTGTTGATTTCACGTATGTATGTAATGTTACAAAGTTTGATATTTCTTAAAAGAAAGCAGACTCTTTTGGATAGCTTCTGAATTGGCCAGTGCTTCTCAGATTTCCCTGTCCCCACCCCTTTATTTGTTACCTTTTATTCCTTCAGAGAAAACTCCTTTGATCTGAGTGTGATTTTTGCCTAAGGCTTCATAAAATTCAATAGCTGTTAAACTTTACTTTCTTCCTTATATGCATTCTGAAATTATTGAAGATTTCATTCTAGATTAAAAGTAATCAGGGTTTTTGATATCTCAATCAGTACCTTGATTCTTAAATATGAATCATAAATATGAAACAAGTGAATAAAATTTGTCCTTTGTATCTGTTCATTTTTCTTTGGTAAAATTGAGGGTTGTGGGTTTTTTTTTTGTTATTGTTTAAGGGACTTTAGTTTTATTTATTAAGTCATCAATTCTTACTATGAGTAAAGCAGTCTGTTAATGTTATAGGATAAAAAGTTGGCATTTTTCCTTGTCCTCATGATCAAGAGGTGTGAATGGGTAGATTCATATGCAAATAATTCAAAATTGTGAGGATAAAGGCAAGGACAGGATCGATGAGAGAAAGGGAATGAGGGAAAAGAGACAGAGATGAACCAGACAGTGTGGAGTGTGCAGTGGAGGAATCCTGGCATCATTGCCATCCTGCCTATGAATTTGATTTCCAAATGGATCCGCTGGTATTAGACTATGGGAATACTTGTGATTTCCATCACTGGTCAATAATAATAGCTCACATCTTCTAAGAACTCACTGTGTCCCAGGTATTATCTCATTTCACTCACATTAGCCTCTAAGAGATAGGTATATTCATGCTATTTTATTGAGGTAAGTGAGCCCAAAGAGATAGATCAACCTGTGCATGATCATATAGCCAACAAGTGGAGGAACAGGAATGAAACCCTGGTCAGTTTAGTGCTAGAGCCCATGTTCTGAGGTGTTTCCCTCGCACTCAGTAGTGGCAAATGGGTAGAAAGGTCTTCTGCATTTGAGATAGGCAACAGGCTGAATGGAGGATGGAGCCCATCT
This sequence comes from Eumetopias jubatus, assembly GCF_037043125.1. Lineage (NCBI taxonomy): Eukaryota > Metazoa > Chordata > Mammalia > Carnivora > Otariidae > Eumetopias > Eumetopias jubatus. The sequence continues at coordinate 165,179,623 of NW_028274809.1, read as the reverse complement.
CAACAGACTGTCCTACGAAGAGGGTTCCTGTGTCTAGAGCAAATGGATATGATGGGATTACATAGTACATTTTCATGATACATTTCCTCTCATGAACCTGCATAGCTTAGGCTAGTTAGAGAAAATATTTTGTAACATTCTTTTTCTTCAAGATTTTATTTATTTATTTATTTATAGCACAAGCTGGGGGAGGGGCAGATAAAGAGGGAGAGAATCTGAACAGACTCCTTGCTGAGCGTGGAGCAAGAGGAGGGGCTTGATCGCAGGACTTTGAGATCATGACCCCAGCTGAAATCAAGAGTCAGAGGTTAACCGACTAAGCCACCCAGCCGCCCCTATTTTGTAACAGTCTTAACTAAATGTTACATTCTTATCTTTTTGTTCTCAACTAAATATGGAAATTGGATGCAGGGAGACTTTTAGATTGACAAACCAGATTGACAAACTATTTGAACTCTTTAGCTTCTCTTCTTCAGGAGTAAAATGGGGAAAAACATCCACCGGAAAGGTGGTTCTGAGATTTGATCAGATTATGTAGGCTGTATAATAGGTTGTATTTAAGGCACTTGGGCCAGTAAAGTACCTAAAGAAGCTAATAGTAGGTACCTAAGCTACTCAATCTATAAAAACTGTTATTAACAATTGGTATTATTCTTACTCATATTTGTGGTTCCTGAATTTATATTTTAGCTCTTGTTCCCAGTGATATTGGATGAAATTCGGACTTTTTCAATGAATTTTGAATTTTCAGCTTTGTACGAAGCAAGACAACTAATTTCCTGACCATTTATCACATGAAGCTCCCTAAATTCAGGCCAACATAGCTCTGGCTCTGTTTACAGCCATATTGCGTTAAACACAGATCTAATTTGCAAATTATTATCACCCTTAGACTCCAGATTTCTTTTATTCCCCTGCCTGGAAAAAAAAATCATACCATTTCTTCCATATTCAGTGATTTACATTTTTGAAGGCCAAGTTTCTTTTTATGTAGAGAGTTCTAACTTCTTTGGATTATATTTCTGGTGTCCCTGGTGTTTGGTTCTCCTCCCAAGCTAGGATCATCTTAAAATTTTATGACTAGGTTTTGATATCTGCATCTTCCCTCAACACATTAATAAAAATATTGAATTAGAAAGAACCTTGCACATATCCCTACAGTAAGTAACTCACTACAGCTCACCAGTTCAACAAGATTTCCACAAGAATTTACTCAATTCACTTCAACACACAACTGTGAGGGCCTTCTGTATATCAGGAGCTGGAGGTAAAAATTTGGATAAGTCTGCCTTGCTCTTTTCAAAGACTTCACATGTGAATTATCACATGAAACCATTTCGTGTCTGAGAAACATCATATAACTTATTGATCATTGCAAAGGTGGGAGATCCAACACCGTTTAAAAAGATCCAGCTTAGATCCATTTTCTTAGATCCAGCACCATTTAAAAAGGTAAAGAATCACTGTTAGTTCACCATATATGGGGGTTATTGGGGAATTATTATGTAACTGTAGTGTATTATTTGTAGATTAATTCGGAGTTGAAGAAGCAAACAGTTTTGAAACATGGTTGAAAGACTACAGAGAACACTTGTCTGGTATCTCAAAAGCCCAGCGAGAGTACAACTGTCTGAACATGATCACAAAGTGAGTTAGGCAAACAGCCAGCCCGTGCTGCATCAGCTCCTTCCACTGCTCTGCCCTGCCTTGCAAATTGTATCTGTGTTGTGCGTGTCATTCTTCTCCAGAAGGTGAGTTCCTCAAGGACAGGGTTTCTATCCAGAGTAGATTTAGGGTAAATCCTATCATATTTTTAGTCTTACATATGAGTTGACAAGATAATCACTATTTGATATTTAATGGTAAATCTCATTACTGCTACCCACGTTGTTGAGGTTACTTATGTCTATTGCATCTAGTGGTGCAAGTATTATACAATGCTGTCTTACTACACATCTCTTCCCAACTCTGGGGTCAGTAATACCATGTTGGCAGATTGAAATAAGCCATGATGGGAGCATTTATACCATGGGTATTGGCAAAATAGGGCTTCCCCCCACCCTCCCTGGAGAGACGGTTGTTACAATACTTGCCAGCACATCCTCACATTGGTTGTGGTGCACGCATTGGTTGTACAGGTTGGTAGACAAAGCATCAGGCATTTTTATATCATAGACCCCAGTTGTGTTCACTGCCTCACTAAGACCATACAAAGAGGAAAGGGATGATGCCCAAAATGACATCAGAGTAATGTTAGGAAGGGGGAAATGAATGGTTCACACACAAAAAAAAGTTCACTGCCCCAAATCTAAGTTATACTGAGTTCCAGACTCATATGTCCAAGCCACCTACTTTACTTGTCCGCATGAATATCTAAAAGGAGTCTCAAACTTAATATTAACTTAATATTTTAAAAATCAGTATGTTCCTCAAAAAGTTGAAAATAGAGCTACTGTACGACCCAGTAATTGCACTACTGGGTATTTACCCCAAAGATACAAATGCAGTGATCCCAAGGGGTATGTGCATCCCAATGTTTATAGCAGCAATGTCCACAATAGCCAAACTATGGAAAGAGCCAAGATGTCCATCAACAGATGAATGGATAAGGAAGATGTGGTATATATATACAATGGAATATGATGCAGCCATCACAAAAACGAACTCTTGCCTTTTGCAATGATGTGGATGGAACTAGAGGGTATTATGCTGAGCGAAATAAGTCAATCAGAGAAAGACGTATCATATGATCTCACTGATATGAGGAATTCTTAATCTCAGGAAACAAACTGAGGATTGCTGGAGTGGTGGGCGTGGGAGTGATGGGGTGGCTGGGTGATAGACATTTGGGAGGGTATGTGCTATAGTGAGCGCTGTGAATTATGTAAGACTGATGAATCACAGACCTGTACCTTTGAAACAAATGATACATTATATGCTAAAAAAAAAAAAGGAAGATAGTAGGAAGGGAAAAATGAAGGTGGGGGGAATCAGAGGGGGATATGAACCATGAGAGACTATGGACTCTGAAAAACAAACTGAGGGTTCTAGGGGGGAGAGGGGTAGGGGGATGGGTTAGCCTGGTGATGGGTATTAAAGAGGACACGTATTGAATGGAGCACTGGGTTATTATACGCAATGAATCATGGAACACTACATCAAAAACTAATGATGTAATGTATGGTGATTAACATAATAAAATAAAATTTAAAAAAAAGAAAGAAAAAAAATGGAAATAAGTAAAGAAGACCAAAGATGGAGAGTGTACAAAGAAATAAAAGTTTTGGATAAGAAAAAATTAATATGTTCTTGCTATTTCCTTTTTTCTCTCCCAGATTTCCCCATCATCAGTAAGTGGAATGATTTGTTTAAACTAAAAACAAGAGAATCATTCTTTTTTTTTCTTTTTCTTTCCCAGATTCCCAAACTCTCCACATTCAACCAATTGGCAAGTTCTGTTGGTCCCACCTAAGAGTTCACATCTAGAATTTTTCTACTTCACTCTGCTTCCATCAACCTGGACCAAGTCTCCAGCATTGCCAGTTCAGCCTACCTCAACAGACTGGCAATGTGGGTCTGTTTTCCATAATTACTGCATGAATAAGCAAAGAAAATCTTCAGGTGGGCAAAGGCAATTATTCAGTACTCTGAAATTCACATTGACACTTCATTTTTGTGACTAAAATAATACATTTACTTTTTCCCAATCTTTTCATATAACCCAGAGTGTACATGATTAAAAGGAGAACAATATATTTAAAATTGCATGATCATGTAAGTTTCCTAGTTCCATAAATATCTTGATCGATTGACCTGTTATGTTTTTGTATTTTAAAATAGCTTCTTTACATAGTTTTTGATTGGAGATATTTAAAAAAATTACATCAGAATTCTTTTCCATCTGCTTGCATTACAATGTCTGAGTCTATGGACAGATTACTTCATTGTACCTTAATTCCTAGTATTAGGAAAACAAATGAGATGCAAGTCAAATGTGCAGTTCAGCCCTTGGGAAATATTGAGCACCTAATAAATAACTGTGGTTGGTATTCTTTATTTTTGTTTTCATTTTCTATATTTCTTGATAGGAAAATACAAAATGTTATAATGAAAAGAATGACTCCATTTAGTATTGCACATCAGATAGCTTAGAATTCACTTTTTAAATGTCCATATAGCTCTTCTGTAAAAAGCATTTAAATAATCAACAATCTAGTCCACACTCTTCTTGAAAAAATCAGAACATGAGTAGATTCTTCAGCAAAGTGTCTACCTTGTGAGATCATAGAGGTAGATGTTTTCAAAAGGCTATTTTTTTGGTCACTTTTACAATGGCGTAAGTATTGTCTGAATGAAGAGCCAAGCCACAGTCCTCACTCATCTGATACACGAGGCAGCCAAACTGTCCGTACAATTGTTGCAGGAGTATCCAAATGCCATTTGGAGTTACGTCCCTGATGAATCATGCCCTGTATGTAGCCATAGAATTGCGGACTCATGAGTGCCGGAGAAAATTAGAAGATTTAAGTAAAAGTTGGAAAGGGAATTAGAACTGTGTGATGTTCAAATAGTCACCAAGCACTTACCTACAGTTTTTAAAAAATTCTGCTCAGTGATAATAGCTTCAGATTTATGTATGATTTTCATAAAGATAAATCTATTCAATTTGATGTAAAATAGGCTTCATTCAGAAATTATGTGCTTCTGTACTGTTTTATAAAAGTGATTGCACTGATTGCCTAAAGATGACTCACAATTTATAAAGTGCTTCTTAATTTAACATGTCTCGTGTTATAATTATGACCAGGTTGAGAAATCTTACAGTGTGTATCTATGCATCAAAAGTTAGAGTGTTCATGAAGAATAATAAACCAAGCTAACCTTTCCGTATTAACTAAAATCTTTCTCAACACAAGCTGGCTGTTAACTTTTGAGTGTTTTTCAAACAAAGCAGTTAATGTTTTCTCTTTTGCTGGCAACTAACATTGCAACTTTTATTTCTAGGCTCACCTGCATTCTTCTGGATCCTACATATTTCAGAAAACTCCATCCATACCCTTAGTCATCTAAGAAGCTACAAACACATTTATTTCACTGTTGTTATTACATATTACAACACTGCATTAGATTTGACTTGTCATAAGTTGCAATCCCTCCCCCTCCATGCACATTTTCTTTCTCTAAGCATGTTGTCTGTCATGGATTCTGGGTTTGCCTCTCATAGCTACCATTTTCTCTTGGAGTTTCAGAATCCTGTATCTTTTACAATGCCAGGTTATCCTTACTATTAATAGGTTTTGTTTGGTGTTATACAGTAGCATTTAATGTCTATTTTTTTCCTCATAAGTGGTTTCAAAGATAGTATATTTGTCTTCTGAAAAAGAACAAACTCAATTCTCTAATGCAGTTACCACGCCAGCTCAGTGTATCCTGAGGCTGCTCTGGCAAAGGGCTGTAAAAGATCGGTATTGATATTCTGTGGCATTCAAATTGTCAAGCTCCCAACAGGAAGAAGAGAATTTAGACAATCTGGCCATGTGGCAGCTAATTACACTATTATAAACTAAATTTACAACAGGTAACTTGTAGGCTGTGAATTGACAACAAGCGCCCAGGCTTTTCTTTATTTTCCCATAAATTGAGAGGCAAAAGTAGCACTCTCTATGGATCACGTCCATGCAGATTTTTTGAACATATTGCACGAGGCCTACACAAATGTCATTATCCCATGAGAAGCACAACGTCTCGGTGCTTATTTATTTTCATTATTTTCTTGCAACTCATATCTAGTGTACTGCCTGTGTTCTTCTGTAATTTTTATTTTATTTGATTTGCTTTTATTTATTTTTTTTACTAATTTTTTAAAATTTGAGTTTAGTCGATACACAATGTTACTTAGTTTCAGGTGTACTGAAAGATCGTGATTCGACAAGTTTAAACAAGATGCTGTGCTCACCACAAGTGTAGCCACCATCTGTTACTATACAATGCCATTACAATATCTCTTCCATGATTTTTAAGCTGGAGACTCTCTGTCGAGTCATTAGAATACAAGGAAGGGGATGACACACAGTAACACAACACTAAAAGACTCTCGGGGCTTCCTTCGATGAAACTCCCTATACTCCTAAGCACGGAGTTGGTCTTTAAATATGAAATTGGTTTTGCATATTTTTGTCCTATAAAACTTATCAGGCATCTAGGGAACTGCGTGCTTTATATTCAGCATGATCCATGTGTCATTGACGGCAAAGATCCAACGTGCTATGGAAATTTTCCGGTGCATGTTATAAGCTGTTGTTTGCCATCTTGGCTAGATAATCCTGCCTCATTTATTGGAGGGCCATTTCAGCTGCACTGTCAACAGCAGAGGAGGATCAGGTCACCTTTGCCTAGAATATTATGTAAAAGCTGTCAAATGGTTCAGGCTTATAGGCACATTAAATGTTCCATAAGATTTTAGGCACATCGATATTAGTGAAGATTTAATGTCAAGTTTGTTATCATTCTGCCTGAGATTTCTTCACTCTCACGCTAAGATCTTGTAATAGTATGACCAAAATTTTATTAGAGCCGGTTCTTTGTGTAAAGGAACAGATGTTGGCGGGTTTATCTGGTTACTCTTATAAATGTTGGAACAAGCACATTTAAAAATAAAAAGTGGCCTAATCTGTCTTATTATGTTTCAGAATTAAATATGCACTCCCTTTATTTCCCAGCCATACAATCCCGATATATCAACACAGACTTTTCACATTTGGAGAACCAGTTTACTAAAAGCCACAGTAAATTTAATAAGGAATTTTTCATTATGATATCCATTATAAAAAGCACAGCTCCTGAGCAAGACTACAGCAGCTCAGTTTGGAGTGTATTTACTTTTAAGTTATGAACATTTTATTATCACATTAAGGAGACAATTGCTCCTACTTACTGTACATTACAAATGCGGTGGACATTAGCAGACAAACAGATATTGGCAGCTTCTACACATTTCAAAAGAGCAAACTGTATTTTTTTAATGTTATAATATTTATTTATTAATTCACTCCCTGTCTCTCCAGTGGAATGTAAGCTTTTTTTTTTTCCACGCAGAACGTGCCATCTTTAATACCCATCACCAGGCTAACCCATCCCCCCCCACCCCTCTCCCCTCTAGAACCCTCAGTTTGTTTTTCAGAGTTCATGGTCTCTCATGGTTCGTCTCCCCCTCCAATTTATTCCCCTTCATTCTTCCTCTCCTCCTATCTTCTTCTTCTCTTTTTTTTCTTAACATATATTGCATTGTTTCAGAGGTACAGATCTGTGATTCAACAGTCTTGCACAGTTCAAAGCGCTCACCAGAGCACATACCCTCCCCAATGTCTATCACCCAGCAACCCCGTCCCTCCCACCCCCCCACCACTCCAGCAACCCTCAGTTTGTTTCCTGAGATTAAGAATTCCTCATATCAGTGAGGTCATATGATACATGTCTTTCTCAAACTGTATTTTTGAAAGGCATTTCAAGGTGAGCATGTCTCTTCGGTGACTAACATTGAGGTATGGCTGTAGCAATCTTTCCACACCTCTGGGATCAGATATCAAACTTTTATCACTTTTTCAAAAAGAAAGAAGCTTCCTAGGAGGTCCATTTGTGTAATTAGGAAGTCTTCATGATGAATGCTGCCCTTCGTGTTGCAAAAGGTGATTGCATCCTTTCTTCCTCATGGCCAGCCCTACGATCTTTTCCTTGATCCCCCATACTCCCCTTCCCCAGACCATTACCAGCATCCATACAGTCTTTTGCATTTAGGGCACTGAACACTTCCTATGTTATAGGGAGTACCCAAGATTTAATCCAAGATTGAATCCTGATGGTTTTAGACGTCGGATCCTTTATAGCCATATGAAATCCTACATCTTTGCATGGTTCATTCTGAATTTCACACAACAATGTAGAGGGAAAAAAATATGTCTGGAGTCAAATCTTATTTTCTTGCTTACATTTCAGATTTTAGACTTCAAAGTTTAGTAATTATGTCAATCAGCAGCTCTGTGTTACAAAATAAGCTAGGGAGATGATCTAATGCACTTGGCGCAAGCAGGAACCTTCCTCAAGTGCAAAAGCACTCAGTGCATGGGGAGGACCTGTGAGACATTTGAAATGCCCAGATACCTTAAATGTTCCAAGAGATAAGCTGTTAAAAGCAAAAATATCAACAATCAATTTTCTAAATATAGGGATTTTTTAATATTTTATTTACCTTTCTAAAATTAATTTACTTTTTTTTTTTTAACACTTGAACCTTCATTTTAGAAGCAACTTTTTAAGGGGTTTGGGATGCATTTCTCCAGATGGAAGCAGAGCCCTGAGGGGATAGTGCTTGGCTAATGGGGAAAAGGAGAAGGAAGAAATGACTCTGGAGTGTGTGTCATGTCTCAGGCATCCCAGGTCAGAAGGGGGGCCAGGACTGGAGCAATTAGCAGGCTGGGCCCAGGAAGAAGAGGAGGCATGAGAGCATGGCCCTAAAATGTATCATTTGATCACATGTTCTTCCTTTCTACTCAGTCCTTGCCCTTGGGTGTGTATTCCCTAACAAGCTCATTAAGCTATTGATTTTAATACAATAAGTAAGGGAATAAAAGTGTTTGTTTTTTCACACTTCATTTTAAGCTTCTAAGATTATCCTTTCTTATTAGATTAGATTTAGGTGTTGTATAAAGAGTGCTGGTCTGGAAATTAGGAGACCTTTGTCCTTTGCTGTTCTCCTAGGTCTCAGGGAGTGGAGATCTGAGCTCCCTGGCCTACCAGGAGAATGGAGAAAGGTCCTGTCAAGCACCTCTGATCCATGCTTTATAGTGTCAAACAGCATGCTCATGAATTGGCACTAAATTTAAATACTTTAAAAGATATTATTTTTCAATTCAAACCTGGCATCTTTTAAAAGATGTCACCAAAAATCCTTTTGCTGCAATTTTACCCTAATTTCTTCAAAAAATTCAGTAAACATTTACAGGTACCTAATCTATTAATGGAACATTGACCCATTCCAATAAACGGAAGTCTATACCTGTCAGAGACCACTAGAGTCCATAGCTCCCCAATTGCCTAGACTAGGAAATTTTATACCCCTTTTTTGGAAAATGGATGATTATTTAGGAAGCAAGAGAAACCTCAATTCTCCTTTCCCTGGAACCCAGGATATGGGTGAAGAAAAAATTCGATGGTAATTTTGATTGTGAAAATTAATAAACCTAGTGTGATGGTAAGTGCCTTATGAACAATGGAGACAAGTTAGAAGTTGAGGTTCTTCTCCAGTGTAATTACTCTTCATCAGAGGTATCTGTGCCTATAAATTGTTTTTGATATCCACACAGTTGTCTTCTGTTTCTGCTGGAATGATGTCAGATATGATAACAAAAATAAGCCTGGACTCCCGTAGGCGAGAGGCTTTGGGATTCTTGCCGGCTTGAGGGATGTGTGGGGTTTTTGAGAGTGTCTTTTTTTGTAGTTGTTTTTCCACTGCCAGCTGGCAGAGGCCCTCCTGGGAGCTCTGAGGGTCACCTGCCCCTTGGACAGACGGTGGTAACCTCGCAAGGTCAGCCTTGTGAAATTTGAAGGGAATGGTTTCCCTGGCAGTGCTGACAGTTCATTGTGGCCATAAAAAGACTAAGATCAGAAGAAATTCCCCACATCCAAGCCCACTTAACTGCCCAGCAAGAAAGAAATCAGAGCATTCATAGCAGCAAAGAAATGCCTGCTTGATTTTAACACAGGGAAAGTAGCTTTCGTAGGTGGATTTTTTCCACAGGTCTTAGTGAACCTTTGTACCTCATTTTCTCCTTTGGGCTTCAATTTTTCTTTGTTCAGGTTCACAGTTTCTCTTTTTCTGTTCAAACTCTTTTCTGGAACTCCCGATAAACATGATGCTTGGGACCACTTGGACATCTTCCATCTCCTTCCCCGACAAAAGTTAAAAGAATAGGAGGAAATGTACCTTGAGAAGGAGAAAGCAAGTGTCTCCAAATTGCAAATTCCTTCTCATTCTTTTTTTTTTGTCCTAAATATTATAAGGAAATCAAACGTTAATTTTTGATATTCCTTATGTCTTACGCAGAAATAGAAAGTCATGGGGGATTTGGCATTTGTCTCGTAAGCTGCTCCCATGGTAATCTTAATATCCAGAACCATTGGAAGGGTCCCTTTTCTATGCTGCCCCTTAAATCAGATAATACTGTTGTTATTATTATTATTAGCTAATACATATAATGCTATATGCCAGAAACTGTTTTAAATGCATTTACTTATTTAAGCCTCACAATACTGTGAGGTCAGTACTATACTTATTCCCATTTTACAGATATGAAAACTGAGGCAAAATGAGGTTAAGTGACTTGCCGGAGCTCATAATCTAACAGAGCCAAGATACTATAAAATAGCATGTTCACTCTTAAGCACTATGTTCAGATTTCACTTGGGTGTTCTCATTTTTTTCCTTATGAAGCCCACTGGCCCTTGAATTGAATATCTAAAAACAACTAAACAAAAGATCTCAAGGAGTGATTCCTGACCTTTTATCATTTAAAATGAAGACTGGTAACATTATCCGAAGACTGCTAAAAGTAGGGCAACTAGACACCTGTTCGTTTGAAAAAGTCCTGGTTTATATCTACTCTCTCAAGCCCTTTTCAGTCTCAAAAGTGTACTGACTCACACAATAAATTATATGGCTATGCTTAATTGAAACAAAGATTGCATTTGGAAGAACAAAAAGTAAATTAGTAAATTGCAACTTGGATCATTGAACTTACTGTTTCTACAAATGGGACTTTTTTGGACTTGGCCAACTGTCTAATTCCGAGTTTGGGTTTGGAGCCAGACAAACTTCTATCGTGTGGAATGGGTGTATTCTTAAAAGACTTTTGGAGTGCAGGTGATTGCCAAGTTACCTTTGGGGAGATGCAGGTTTTCTCCATGCTGGTTTTGAGGTAGGGAGGATGACTAAAGGGATTAAAGTATTTTGTGCTTGTTGTGTTTTTTTTTCTTAAGGAAGGATGAGTTGTTGACTGAGGTGAAGGAAGGGCCTTGATGGCAAAGTATAGAAAGCTGCTTCAGGATGAACAGGGAACTGAAGCAAGGAAAACAAATACCATCCTCGAAATACATAGAAGGGGGAGGGGGGAACTTTGAATTCTCCTGTGGGTGATTTGGATTTAATATGAAGGACAAGAAGTTCAGAGGAAAATTTGAAGGCAGAGAATGGTTGAAATTGAAGGGCCAGATGGTCAGAAATGTGGACATCTTTACGAATTTATGTGCTGCTTTTCCGCAGTTAACTAAATTTTGTTAACAGTCTCTGAATGCATTGCTAAAGCAAAACCTGCATTAAAAATTAAGCTGCAGAATTTGAAGAAAAATGGACATTGATAGTATCCTCAAAAGGTAATAAATAATATGGGCAAAGGGACTAGAGATCATTGACCGGGCTTCTAAGTGAGGATTTTAGATGTTATTAAGATCATTGTGGAGTGATGGTATCTCTAGAGTGATGAACTAATGGACTTGTATTATTTTCTCACTTTTAGATTTTCTGTCTCTCCTGATCAAAGTAGTAATTAATAATGGGTAAAAGACTTCTGAGAGCTAAGAATTAAAAAAAAAAAGGCTCATTGCATATTTTAAGTAGACCTCACCTCCCTCTGCAATGTTTATTGATCAATCCTTTCCACTCCTCCTACCTTACCCCCCACTCATGTAAATCAAGTTGACCACTATTTTAGCCTCACTTTCCTAAATAATCCTAGACTGAGGTGAGGCTAAGTTGTCAATGCTTTTGAGGGGAGTGAAATCCCAAGACTGCAAGAGCGAGGGAAAAGGGAACGAGTCATGCAAGAGTGGGAGGCTGGTGCAGGGTGATACGTTACTGTGCTGGCTGGACACGGCTTCAGGATGTTTCTAGACAGGATGCACGGAAAAGCCATGATTCAGAACAGTTCATTAGAAAGAATTTATCAAATGTATTATTCTGGTGCTCTCTTCCATTGGTCTGTCTCACGAGGTGTCAACTTCCCATATTTTTGGATTGCATCACTCGACCCTTTTGGAGGTCATTGCATCTGGTACTTCCTCTAGTCCAGAATTGCTTGGAAGACCCAAAGGCTCTGTGCATGTAGATAAACTGCCTTAGGCACCAGAATCTGTGGGCGCAGAGGGAGTCCGTGGCTTTGAGGTAAGCTGAATTGGGCAGCCATCCAAGGTCTAGGTGCCAGAAGGGGTTAAGGAAATATGAGGAAGCATTTAGGGTATGCGGATACAAGTCATATCCCCGTTCTCCTACCATAGATTCTACCCAAGTATCTGTAAGTGTTTTCTTATGTATTTGCTGCTTCTGGCACAACTATGAGCCTATGAGAGCAAGCACCTTGATTCTGTACTTGTAACTGTTAGCACAACACCTTGCACATAAAAATAGCTTGTGTAATACAAGAATAAAAGAATGGGGTTACATATCATCCTTCTCAAAAATCCAAATGCCAAGCCCCCAGATAAGATCTCAAATTCTTATACATTCCAAACATCAGAAATTCACAGCTGAAGAGTAGCCACTAGTTCTCTATAAATGCTCTGGTAATTTAAGCTCATTAAACAAAACAGAACAAAACCCAAAACACCTCATAATGGTTTTTAAAAAGTCAATCTAGCTCTAGGTATAAGGTTTTAAACTGTAGATAGGGACTAAAGCAAGCAACTTTGACATGCTATGCTAAAAAAAAAAGTTTTCTGATTTTTTTTAACTTCATGATATTAAAATCTGGAGATAATGACTAACCATTATTTTTAAATGAATTCATTGTTTGTAATTAATTTTCACACTGTTTCTTATTTTAAAAAATAAATAAACCAAGGTTAAATAATTTGCCCAACAGTACAAAGGTAGAGATGGAGGAATTGTCATGAAATGTTGATTAACCAGTATCTTTTCTACAAAAGCACAAGGCAGCTAGCAGGAGAAGGTGTACCCACCCCAAGATCACACCTGTTGCCTGATACCTCAATATGAATCCATAATGGGCTGTATTAATAAAATCATGGGAGATAATAAATTCAGAAAGTGGTAGCAACAAGGCTGGGGAGAACTAGCTAGAGGGACTGGTTTAAAAGAGAACTACCACAGCCAGATACATGAAGAAATAATGTAACCTGGGACAGATAGAAAACTATTGTGAGCAATACAACCCACATAGCATGTCTCAGAATAGAAGCCTGGCATTTTGTCTTTGCAGTTTTTCTACATAAATGCTGAACTTAAAATTAATTTGTATGTTTTTGAGGCTATAAATACTCAGACACAGTAAAACAATTGGTGTGTCCAATAAGATGGAGTCCTGTAATAAATTTTGAAAGAAAATACACGGTGACCAGATATTCATTTCAGAAATGTCTATACCCCCAAACATGGAGAGAGTTAATAATATTAAAATATAAAAAGGATAATGAAGGCAAATCTTTCTCTTTACTCCTGGAAAGTGCATTCAGAAGCAGCTGTTGCTGGTCAGCATCTCTTCTATGCAGACCAAGATTTTAAGAGAAAGGATGATAGGTTTTGAAGGATTCAGTTATAATTTGATATAGGTGTTTGGCTGTTGTACACATGCAGGAATGCATGTTCTTTTTCAGTTCTGAGCAGAACATGTTTATCTAGCTCAGTGATAAAGCACATGGGACCTTGTGGACCACAAATGTCGGCACTGAGGGCATTAGCAACTTCCACGGACCAATTTCTCTCTTAAATGCACATGAATTCACATGTCATCAGATCTGAACACTGAAGTGTTCAGAGTCTCTGTTCTTTTGTTTTCTTTCTAGTATCATCAAAAGAAAAAAAGTGCCACTTTAGTGAAAGACGAGGAGGTAAAAACACAAATAATTAAGATCTTGCCCAACTTAAGGATAGTTAACACTGAAGATTCAAATGACACACCAACAAGCAAGTGAATGAATTTCAAATTTGGGCAAGTTTTTTTGGAAGTTTAGACTATTAGCATGCAGTCACAGTGACACTTTGTGTTCACTGTTAGGGAATGCAGTCTGGTAAAGTGCTAGATGAATGGAACCATAAGGCATTGTATGGGGGAATATTGCTACAAAGCCCATCTTTGGGAGACCCAAGGAGAAAATGAGAAATAGAGTGAATGGAAATGAAACATGTAAGCTCAGTCTGACTAGAATAACATGAACAGGATGTGTCATCAACACATGGATAGTGTGTCGCTCCAAATTCACTAATATACTTTGTGTTGTCTAACAAAATGTTCTCTCTCTCCTTTTTAAATTGATCTGAAAACCTTTATAACTAAAATTTCTCTTCTACATCATTTGCAGGTTATTTTGCTTGTTTGTTAAAATTGCAATGGTTTATGAGACTTATGCTCTGAAATGAAGTCAGACTTAAACTTACTTGTATTCAAAATGGATTTTTCCCCAAATGACAAATTCTACTTATATTTGACGAAGTAAATGGTAATAAGTTTCAATGGCTACTGGTGAAAGAGAGAACATTTTGACTCTAAATATATAAATGTATAATGACACAGCATCTGGTTAAGAATATTTAATTTTTTTAATGTAAAAAGGATATTTTATTTGGATACCGACATTATCTTTATAAGGGTTGTGTAATACAGATTTAGAGAAAAAATTATTTTTAAAACAAAAGGTAAAAGTTGAACTTGTTAGTATATCTATATTATAATAAAGTACTTTGAAAAGAAATGTCAAAACCTTTCAACAATTAAATAAATCATTGAACTAGGTTATAATGCAAAGTATTAATTAATATACCTAGACATCAAATACTTAACTAATCTGTGCCGAGAAAGGAGCACATAAATTACTTGGGATGAAAGTCCAAAAGCCAAAGGGCAGCTAAAGTATCTGAGGCATCACTCCCAGGTGCCTTGTACAATCTTGTCTAAATACAATTTGGAAATAGTTGGGAAATAAGAACCATCTAGAGAGCTAACTAGTGACATCTGATAACTCTTGATAGAAACTTTGAACTCATATACATATATGTGTGTGTTTGTGTGTGTGTGTGTACATATACATATATATACAAACATATTTAAGTACAATACTTATATATAAAATGGATTTTAAATTAATTTGTGTCTATGTAGATTGAGTCAATTGTGGAGTTGAGCAGAAATGGCATATTAGAAACAAGAATTTTGATGTATTAAAATATGTTGATTTACCATTTTACATTATATATATATTTAATATTATTTATATTAAAATAGTTGACTGCTTTTTCCTTTAGCTTAAATCTACATCAATTTTTAAAAATTATAATTGAAGCCAGATAATTTAAAAAACTTACCCCCAACCTAGCCGCTGATAAGGGGCAGAGCAAGGATTCAACGCCAGAACTAGTATTGACATACCCTAATTTACTTAGATTATGTCTAAGAAATTGTGTACAATTAATTTTTGTAAGCTAAGTATCTCCCTGTTGGTGAATTCACTTGAATTTGGAAGAATCCTCATGTAGTCCCCTAAACTGTGTAATTTCCAACCGTAAATATTCATGGATTCACAGCAATTTCCCAAAGAAAGAGATATTTATTATATGAATGTGTTCCTTTGCACCAGGTAATCAATAAGTTTAAGATTACTGAACAAACATAAAATAATAAGACAAACAAAACCAATGGCCAAAAACCCATTGTCGGTAAAACTATATAGTTATGTCTTCTTAAGCTCAGCAAACCCCAACTTCATACTAAGAAGTGAAAACTTTAGGAGGATCTATTATTGGTTCAAACTGTTAGAGGGCAAAGGGGGTTCTATCAACAATGACATTGCAGCAACTGGAGTAAATGGGACAATCCCAGGCAAACTGATCACATTATCTATGAGGGCAACTCTAATGATGTAAATTTCATTCTGCACATTATTGGATGCAAACAATTTATATTGCATATATTTTAAGGACAAAGCAGAATCATGGAAGTACAATTGCTGTAACTTTGTGAACAAAACAGAAACGATCAAGCCTACAACAAAAAACCCAAGATACTCCAATCTTGTAAGATAAAAGAAAGGGGCAAAAATGAAAATGACAGATGTATTTTAAAGTATTTTTCTTAGTAAGTGAAGGAAAGAAGCACTAAATAAATTCAAACAAGCTTAGCAAAAATCAGCCCTATTGTCATTGCTACTAGCACCACTCCACCCTCCCTGTCACCTCTGCGGCTGAATACTTGCCACGTGCTAGAAACCGTTATGTGCTTTACAAACATTATCTCATGTAATTATCAGAAAAATTTTATAACAATCTGCAATGCCATAATTACATAAGAGGAAACAGATTCAAAAAGATTAAGTAATTTTCCAATATCAGCCTGGAAATGGCACAATTGAGATTGGAAACTAGGTAATTTTTTCTCTAAAGCTTTTTACTAAAATGTCCAAAGAAAAATAAAATAAAATAATATAAAATAAAATAAAATATCCAAAGAAGACAATCTTGGTATTATAAAGGCAGTTGAATCATGTACTCAAATGAATTACTCTTAATGTTATGAAATGTGATATTTGATCTATATTAAAAGCAGGCAATATGCTTTAGTAATAAAACCATTAGATGGGGAATATAAAATATTCCCCAAATAGAATATAAAAGCCTCTTTCCGGTCCTTAGACTATTTGTGTGGTGTTAAGGAAGTCCCTGTAACTCTCTGGGCTCAGTTTCCCTATCTATAAAACTAGTTAATTCCCTCAGGGTATATTTACTGAGCCCATTTTGTATGGAAGGCCCATTTCCAATGGTGTGTGGAACCCAGAAATGACTGAGATATGACTTCAAATCTATATTCAAATTGCATTTGAAATAGCTGTGACTTTTACATAATTATTTGAGGAGTTTTGATGGATGCAATAACATTTTTTTTTGAAATCTGCAAATTCTGGAAACCAAATCCTAATTTATAGAGTACTAACATTTGTTGAGTTCTTAAAATCTGTCATATGTCACCTAAGTAAATCAGCCTAAGTATCCTGTGAGGTAGGTATTATTAGCTCTATCTTATAGATGAGGAAACCAAAGCTCAGAGATTAAATTATAGTTGACCCTGGAACAACACAGTTTTGAATGGCACAGGTCCACTTATATGCACATTTTTCTTGATATAGTACAGAATTCTTCCTCCTGACCTTCTTCCTACCATCTTCCTTTCTTTAGCTTACTTTACTGTAGGAATACAGTATATAATACAGATAATACACAAAATGTGTGTTAATCAACTCTTTATGTTATCAGTAAGGCTTCTGGCCAACAGTAAAATCAGGAATCAAATTTATATCTTTTTAAATCCCAAATCTATGTTTTCTGTTCATTCATTTATTTGTTTATTAAAACAATATTTGTTGAATGCATAATAATGTGCCAAGCATTGTGCTAAAACCTCAGAGAAGAGATCGATCTTTGCCCAGAGGGAACTTATAGTTTATTGGACAAATCAGGCATTAGGAACAATACACATAAGAATAGAGCCATATAAAAATTAAAAGTTTGTGAAGGAAAATTGCAGAGTACCAAGAGAATAAATAAGAGGGAGAATAACAGACCGGGTGGCGAAGACTTGAACCGCAAGGAAGAGCCTAAACTCGGAGATAATCTAGATTTCACTGTGAGCCTTATTTCGGCCTTATGACTGTGCCAGTTAATTTAAGCAAAACTCTGTACAGTACAGTCAATTCCATAATATCTGGCCAATGGTAAGGTTTAAGAAATGCATTACGTTTATATGAGCATATGCTCATGTACCTGTGCATTGACAGGCAGCCTAACTGATATGTGAAAGTGCTTTGGATAATCTGGGTAGGTGGGGGAGAGGGTAGAGAGGAGAAAAGAAGGCATAATTCAAGGTCATCAATCCACTGGTTGACATTGCCCGCTCTCTACACCTTTAGAGCCAGAAATTGCCATCTTCACCTTGTGTGATGAATTGTTATTTTCCACATGTGGGATTTAGTTTTCTCCTTCTTTTCCCATCATCTTTGCAAATCTGCTTCCCTCATAGCAGGGTTCTGTGGGTTAATCATTTATTTAGTGTGTAGAAAGTACTTTGGGCATCTTAGAAGAAATATCTTATATAGAGAATAAATAATACAACAATAACAAGCTGGTGAATTGTAGTTAGTGTGCATCTCTCATCTCAAGTCCTGCCTGGACCTTAATAGTTATTCATCCATGGGTGAGCAGGGTGAATTACTGAAGTAAAAACATACACATTATTCCTGGCTCAGAGAGTAAGTCCAACGGATAATGGGAGAAGAGCTCATAAGAGTTGAGCTGAAAGGGGGAAGATAAACAGAAAAGCAAGATAATCCAAAAAGTGGATTTTTAACTTTTTTATTGTTCAAGAAGATCTTTCTAGAAATTTCACAGGCATCATGCAATGCTCTATTTCTTTTTTATGGGTTCTGAACCTCCATCCTCAGTTTACTTTTGAAAATGATGTCCTGAATGCCTTCCAAAAGATAAAGTGGAAGCACTTTTCTTCCCAAATGGATTCACATTGGTGACCCCCAAATACAGATCCATAGACCAAATAGACATTCTCCATCTGTGTAGGCAACACAAGACTAATTGATCTCTTCCCCATCACGCAGTCATGACTATTGCTACGTCCAATCGTTCTTCAACTGTGAGCAGGAAATCCTGCGACATGAGCATATAATCGTGCGGAATGGGTAAATCATCCATGGAGAATAATCAGATATGAACGAAGTTCAGGGAGGGGCTTCAGAAGCCTCTACCCCATTCACAGTCAGCTCTCTGATCTCATCTAGAGTCCTCAGATGCTAAGCCTGTGGTCAGGTCAATTTATATGGCGGTGAAACTGGTGTGAACCCAGAGTCCCTTATAACCACTCCTCTTGTGGAGATGCCCCTGTTAAGCTATCAATAGTCAGGAAAGGTTGTTCATATTCTTGGAGGAGTTAGTGCAGTCAATATGTTTGCTTCTTAACTCTCTTTCAGCTCATCTTCACTGGGAAAGTAGGGATTTTTAGGGAAGAAAGAGGGAGGAAAGGGAAAGGTAATTTTTGGAGTAGGGGCAATTTGAGAAAGGGAATAGAAGGTCTAGCTTTTTTGAGTATCTTTTGATATGGATTTTCACCTATTTCTAAAACAGAATTAGAATCTGATCCAAAAGCAACCTAATTACCAGCCTTCTTTAAGCAGGGGAGAAGTTATATTGTAAGTGCTCGAGAGGGCAGGGCAAAGCCTCCGGTAGCAATGGTGCTGGCATTGAGATTGTGTCTAGGATCAGCATCGACTTTTCTCAGTAACCCAGACCAGATGCGAGGGCTTTAAAAAATTCTTTATTCATTTGAGAGATAGAGAAAGAGAGAGAGAGAGCGGACGGGGGTGGGGAGGAGAGGGACAGAGGGAGAGGTATACGAGACGACTCCCCGCTGAGCGGTGAGCCTGATGTGGGGATCAATCCCAGGACCCTGAGATCATGACCTGAGCCAAAACCAAGAGTCTAATACAACCGACTGAGCCACCCAGGCGCCCCCAAATGGGAGGGCTTTACTCAGAACTCCCCACCTCTCCACTTCCAAAAAAATAAAAGCCGTTCCACTTCTTCTGCACTGAACTTCCCCTACATTTTTATTCAGCTCTCGCCACACACCTTAGCATGGTTCCTCTGGTGTCCTGCTCTGCAGAACAACTGTGGAAGTGAGAGGCCAGGGTGAAGTGGAGGGACCCACCTTCAGAAGTCCTGGAACCTGAGCCTTCTGTGCTCGGAGGAGCAAACCAGCGGTCACTATCTTCTTGCTGCCTGCTAACCAGGCCGCTCAAGGGCAGGCTCAAGCTGGACACAAGCAAAGGGGCAATGCCAAAGATTCTGATACCACTGGGAGTCAGGTAGGGATGCTTCTTAGAGGACGGCCAGCCGGGTGGAATCTTGGAGATGCAGCAGAGGACAGTTCTGCTGGAGGACAGGCCATTTTTAGGGCCAGTCCTCGGGAATGCTCTGGGGGCAAGATGGGAAAGAGAGGAAGTGAACCTCACTTCCCTGTGCACCAAGAGGCCCTGTTTCCTACAGAAAGTTGACTGCCGCTGGTAAACTCCATTCAGCTGTGAGGAGACCGTTGCCCTCTTGAGCACCCTAAGGAAGGTAGCACTCAGACGTGTGACAATGTGCCTTTGGGATCTGTTGTATGTCTTTCAGGACAGCAGCGTTCTCCTGGCCCGTTCCTCTGGGGCTGGAGTAAGCTCTGCAAAAACTTTGCCCAGGCCTGGAGCTCCTCCAGCCATCACCTCCAACTTTTCGAAAGCTCAGTTCTTTCCGTGTCTTCTAGCCATCGCTGAAATCGCTGGATCAGATTCTCAGATAGAAAATAAAGCAGCTAACTGTTCACTAGATTAAGCAAATGTGTATTTGTGGAGAGGGGGGTGGTGGATCATAACATTTTCAGTTGAGAAATCAATAATCCAAATATTAGCAGGCCTCATCTCCTCTTAATAGCCTTGTGTTCAATACTCCCTACTCCAGAAAAACTTTCATTTCCTTTGGTGAGAAATCTCCATGTGTCAGGAGTATAGATCCCAGGCCTGCAGCAAGCACTTGATGATTCCATAAGCTGGACAGTTTATAGTTGTATAAAATAACCTGCTTCATTCCCAATATTGAAAAATATTGGTTTTTAATAGCACTGTTAACTTTTTACCATCCAACATAGTTGCTTGTTTTTTCATTTAATCGTTTAAAGCAGTGGATTGGTGGGTGAGCAACTCTCATATTTCAGTGCAGTGTGATGACTGAGATTTTCACTCATGCGAATTCCAGCCATATATTGGGAATGGGGTGTCCAGGCAAATCAGATCACAACTTCATGAAGGTACAACAGGAAAGGACTTAATTCTCGGGTCTGTGGACCTCTCCTTCGAATATTTGAAGCAAATTCAGTGCATGAGCTCTGTAAATCGTTTTCACAAACTGCAAGTGTAATTCTGTTAGTACTGATCATGAGTTTGCTGTCATTTTCTGTTCCTGGTTTGAGCGACTTGTAGAAGAATAGACCTTAATGCAACCCTGGGTGTTCGCCTGTTATTTTAGAGTTGTCAAAGAAGTGCTTTCCTGGATCTAATCTTTGGGGTCTTCGGAAGAACCCTGTTAGGTAAATAGAACATCTCAGCAAAGCAACTGCGATCATTCCCATTTTACAGCCGAGCAAACTGAGGTCCAGAGATGAGAAGATAAGCAGTTCAAAGGAAAGACAAGTGCTACCTCTCTTAAATTCTTCTGAGCATAATTCCAATGTCTTTTCTTCTTCTCCCTTCCCCTCCCCCTCCTCCTCCTTCTTTTCATCCTTGTCAGTGGTTAATAGGTACCATTTAAAACAAAGTTTGTTCTTGTCATTAAAAACAAGACTTTTTAACACCTCTGACCTATTCAGACCCTGGCTTTGACCCATATCCAGCTCTGGCCCTGCCCTCCCTGGCTGCTATCTCTTCTCCCCAAGTAACGTGGTTCTAATCAATTTGTCCTTTGGTTGCTGTCACATGTTCTCCTGTGAGGCATCGACACTCTGACCACAAATTTCAAAATAACTTCAGAAAACAATGGCAAAAAGTAGATTTTTCTACTGTAACTAATAGGTATTCCTGGGCAATTCCTTCCGTATTTTTGCACAGCATATGCTGTTCATAAATAATGTCAGAAGTGGGCCTTCGCTCCTTCAGGAAGGTGGTCATTTAATGTAAGTAAATCCACATTAAATATTGAAGATCAGAAAAAAGCAGCCTCTTCAAAGAGGTCACATTTAAGTGAAGAAAAAAAAAAACAAAAAACAATGTGTGAGGAGAAGACTAGCCTGGTGCTGGATGGCACAGAGTTAATGGCTCATAGAGAGCATATACATGTTTTTTAAAGATGTTTTATTGCTTACAAAAGGAAGTAGTCTTGAGAGACTGGATACATAAACTGGCTCCAGCCAGCTGCGGCTTTCGGACTAGGAAGGATCCTGTTCAATTAGTGTTGTAAAAGAAAATACTTTGTAAAGGAAATAAACACGATGCGAGCTAAGATTCATGCTTTCAAATATACACAAGGTTTGAATTTTTAATTAGGGCTGCTAATTACAGTCATCAGAAAGCAGAACAGAATAGATTTTACCTTACATTTAGCAGACAAGCCTTCAACCCCAGTGTATTTTTCAATTTCATTAATATTTTATGAAAATGGCCCTTGCAGCTTCAGCCTATTCTAGTCTCCTACAAAACTGCCCCACATTATGGATGCCAATGCCTTTAAGCCATGTGCATTAGTGTGATGACAAAATGCAAAGCAGTGTCTTGTCAACCATTGCATCAATTGATTCTATTAGATAGTGTAAAAACAGTTGGGTGTGAATTATAATCTCAGAGACACTAATGATGAAGCAAGACACTGGCTGAAAACAGCCATTAGCTATAAGCCAGAAATTAATGATTCTAATATTTTTGAACAAATTAACCTTAATGAACTGGTCTTGCAAATACTGTGGTATCTACAGATAAGCCAGTGAGTGGGACAACACTGATGCATGTACATGTGGTAGACATATATAAATGTGGACATTAAACACTCACAAAATCCATATGGAAGTGTTTTATACATTTACTCATCTCATGCCTGCTTGTATCTGAGATAGAATATAGATACAACTAGTCACCCCCCCAATTATAATGTAATTGGTAGTGATTTAATATTTTATAAAATTGCCTGTAACATGGTAGAAGTATAAATAAAATATTCCCCCAAAGTTAGAGGAAAATGGATTGTCAGGACATAAAATTGTTATATGTTATATTCAAAGAACTTTCCTAAGTGTAAACTGAATCCTTCTATAAAATAATCACTTTTTCTGTTATTGCGAAGAATATTGGCTCTCCTCCATATTTGTTCATCTGCATTGTTAGGTTTGGAGTTTCGTAAATTACTTTTTCATAAATATGTCACATTTGTGGAACTCCTTAAAATGAAGCATAAATTTACCCTCTATAACTACTATGGAAAAGTTTATTACAGTGATCGCAAACTACACATTGACGGGATAGATTGGAAAAGTAAAATAAAATAAAGACAGAGCACTTCTGTTAACAATTTCTACACAAGAGAAAAGTGCTGTGCAATACAGTTTGGACCCCTTCTTGCATTCCCTGTAATTATTCGTGTGCCAAAGTGAATGGAATTCAGTTAGCTGTAATAAATTTGACAGACAACTCAACTGGCATAGACTACCCCAGGATAGTTCACTGCCAAATTCAACTGTAGCTTGAAAAAATTATAATGGTCTTTTAACAGTGGTTTTGGTCAGATCGTTTGCTGTGCGTTTTCTCCACACAATGCCACTTCTGTAACTTTCTTCATCCTAAATGCTGCACACTCAGGCAATGCCACTTTTCATCACAAAGGTTCTGTACTTTTTTTTTTTCCAAGTATTTAGTACCAACTCCAATCTGTGGTCCAAAATCCTGGAAACCCATTCGAAAGTACTCCACAAAACTCAAACGGCTAATTTAAAGAAAGAGGAAACAAAAGTAAGGTACTTGCCAACAACAGTTTGTTGGTTTAACTTTGACTTGCTTTCCTGGGAAAGAAGAAAACAGAATTTTCAATGTGAACTGTCAGCCCTAGTTATGACAGAAACTCACTAGTGAGAGATTCAGAGTCTCCCTTCCATTGGCAGAGAGAAGCAAAGAAACCTTCCAAACGGAACTCTTTCAAGCTTCCTCTACAACTCCACTTAAATAATTTACTTTTTATTTTTTTCTCAGACTATTCTTTTTAAAGTTGGCTGACATGTGTGTTGACAAGCATACTTTACTGCACAAGATGACTTGTGTATTTGGAAAGGAAAAAAAAATCACGAAAAAATTCCACCAACTCTGAAAAGAAAAGAACCACTGTCTTTACGTTGAGGAAATACAGTTCATCTGGACTCTGTCTTAAGCTCAGGGGAAGTAAATATAAATTAACATAAGTAGAATAGCTGTTTTTAAGGAAGGTTGTTTTTATTAATTTAAGACCCAAACCAGTGGCTGTGTACCTAAATCGGCAAATGGGCCATACAACTGTAAGATTGAGGCAGAAAGGTCTTAAATGAGTTCATTAGAACATAAGATGTTAAGTTATTTAATCCATGAAAACTGAGTTTTTTAAAATGCATTTTTTAAATGCATTTAACTCCAGTTACTGGAGTGTGTGGTAGCTGAATAAAATGATGTGGAAATAATGGCTTAGGCGTAGCTGCTGATTTTCTGGGTCCTTCGTTTCACACTTCGGTATTTATGATGATGGATAGTGACTAAGCAAGAAGGGGGAAAGACAGCAGTCTGTTTGGGTCATTCATATACATTTGGGTTGTAAATAGAAATGAGTGACCTGCGCAAGCTCAGACCCTTTCGTTGATATAATACAAAAGCTCTTTTCTACTTATCTTACTGTAAGAGGATTACAATCAACTTCTTTTCAGAGAAAAATATTTTCTGGATTACTAAAAAAAAAGTGTGGTTTTTGAATAATAATGAAATATTCTCTCAGTAAAAAGTCATTTCTCTCCCTCTACCCTGACATATTTTTATATAATGCCTTTTGAAATGGTTCATCCAATTCTACCTGGTATGCAATTTTGTATTATATAAACTGTACTTTGTAGGATAACATATTATTAAAGATGTTTTTAAATGTCTCCTTCATAACATCTTCCCCCTTTATAAATCTTTCAACTGTTCCTCAGGGGGCGGGGGTATGGAAACCTGACATAGATGGCTCTTGGCCATAGGTATTTGACATTAACCTCTCCTATCCATAAGGTCTTCGCCGTTGAATGGGAGCATAGAACATACTAGTTTATTTACTACCAGACCTGAAGTTATATTCACATCAGACCAACAAGCTGCGTAATTGCTCTAGAATAAATCACTCTGAAATGTATTTTCACCTTGCAATGAAAAATGTTTCTAGAATTGAGATCTTAATAAAAAACTTAGGTAAGCCCATTTTTTCCTGAAAACCTGTAAAAGCAACGTATTTTCAAATGTACAATTAATAAATATTTTGGAATCTAGGTGCAAATGGTTGGCAGAAAAATTATTTTGATTACCTGATAATCCAAATTAAAGGTATTTTGAATCACCTACCCAAAATTTGACATACACTGGTCCTCAACATCCCATCCACCCAACATACATTTTTTAAAAAGAATCTTGGTGGTTTATAATCTCCATTTATGCAATAAAGTCAAAGTGATTACTTTTATGTCTACTTCAATATTCATTCATTCATTCATTCATATATTTCTTCTTTCATGTATTCTTATCACATGCATGAATTGAGCAACTAAAGCTGTGCTGTTCTATAGCCAGAGGTCTCTTGAGCACCTGAATTGTGACTAGTCTAAATCAAGATGTGCTAGAACTGAAAATAAATACCAGATTTCTCATTAATTTAAAATTTAATTTTAAACCGACTATATGTCAAAATGATAGTATTTTGGATCTATTGTGTTAAGTAAAATATATTCCTAAAGTTATTTTTACCTGTTTCTTTTTTATATGTGACCACCAGAAAAGGGACAGTTACATACATGTCATATGTGTTAACCTACAGGGTAGTAGGTGGTGTGATAAGCTCTGGAGATTCTAAGATGAAAACAACAATGACCTGGCCTTCAAGGAATTCCGTTTAGTGCTGACATGAAAAGTCTGCACTAAATATTCCAACTGTATTATTTTCCTGTGGCTTGACAGCCAAAGCAAATGCCTATTATTCTTTCTGCAGAACTAGTGTTCCTAATATGTAAAAGTCATCTAATACTTGTAGTGTTTTACAAAACTCCCTGGTTTTGTCATATGACCCAAGGACAAAATTTGGATAACCTGAATGCTAAGTCAAGTTGGCCTATTCTGCCCACCTCTTAGTTTAGGAAGACTTTAGTCACTATTTAGGTCATCAGACTCTTGCAGAGGTTGAGCCTGCTGCCCAAACTCTTGGGCATGCATCTAGAGCTGGCTGCCCAGCAATGGTTATTCTTGCAGTTGGAGTTTAACATCCTCACTCTGCTTAAGGTCCATGACAAGGCTGTTGAGGGACAGAGGTACACTCCATTGTCTGGGCATAGGGTTTTCCTCTGTGTGAGCCTAATTGTCCCGTGCAGGGACTGTAGCTGCAACTTTGGCCTCATTAGCATTATGCTTCCACCATTATTGACCTGGCTAAAAATAGCTAATAGTAAAGATTACCATCCTTGGAAAAAAACACATCATATGAAGAGCTCTCACTCCATAAAAGCAAGAAGACCTCACTTATATCATGGCATTGCTGAACCACATTAATTATTTTCTCGAACCATGAATGGTAATTTAGCTTCCTAAGAAACAGCTTTATTTTTACCATAGTCAGGTGTTCTCCTTGTCCCCACAATGAAACAGTCCAATTGTTGTGTTACTTCGCTTTTTCACATTTTCCTCAAAATAGCTTTTATTAAAGTCAACTAATTTATGCATGTTCATATACAAAACTTAAGTTCGAAGAGGGATAAATACATTTTTGATATGCCAACAATGGCATTGTCTTTATGACAGGGTTTTGTCATACACTTGGTAGTCATTAAGCCCAGTGCAGTCTTGTCAGGATAGACAAATTCATTTGCTCAGTGTTTTACCCTCTGGTCTATGCTCCTCTGCTTACCGCTTGATTCGACAATGGTAGGGATTGACTGACAAGTGTGACAGAGGCCACAGGGCCATCTCTTTGTGATGGGAATTGATGGCTCTGTAAATATAGTCCTTCACCTTCAATACCTTTAAATACCCAATGATTAACTTTTAAGTAGCTCAGATTTGCTTCCATTCTTACTTATTCCCCATTTACAACTGACTTAGGGCCCCCAAAGACAAGAGTACTGATTGCAAACATTTCCACTGTTCAAATGGTCAACTAAAATATTTATTTTCTGTAAACTTTTGATTAAGGATGCTAATCAATTTTTACTGAAATGTATACTTGGGTCTATGACTCTAAAATAGATAGTCAATTCTCTCACATTTCTGACATACAACCAACTTGATATGTTTTGTTTTGCACAAATATAATTATTAAGAATCCTTGTTTAATATTAACTACAAGAAAGGAAATAATATTAAGCCCACAATTTATTCTTCCTCTCTTAGTTTATGCAATAATATATTATTTATCCTGGATCACTTCCTAGGGAACTCAAATAAACTTCTTTGAAAGAAATTTATCACAGTGCTAGATAGGATGAGGTTTAATTTTTCAGGATGGAATTTTGTATCAATATGTCTGATGTCAAATGTATAAAAATTAAATTTTGTATCTTCATTTTTATGTATTGTTCTATTCTAATAAAAAAATGGTCAAGCCAGCCACTTTTCAGAGACAAAGCAAAGTATTAGCTGAAAGCTTCAGTTGAAACATGCAAAATCCCCTTCAAATATCTTTTATATTCCAGGGGGAGTAGCATTTATATGACAATTATCTTAGAAAAACTGCTCATCTAAAAATTCTACAGTTGTCTTCAATCAAATCAAAGCCAGTTCTAGACTAAAGATCTCTTTAGTTACTTGGAAATGAAAAATAAAATGTTTTTATGTATGTATAAAAGTGAACAGGTTATATGAAAACTGTAGCAGATTGCATCTTGGGAATACTTTACTGTTTAAATAAACTTACATTTGTATATAATAGCACTTTAATAATAAACAAAACATGAGGACAGTAAGGTTAGGTTGAAAAATCATGTAAACCATCATGCTATTTAGGTGGTTAATAGAAGCAAAATTCTAATAACTTAATTACAACTATATTAAAACTTAATTAGAAAATAAGTTAAATAGTTAATTTAGTTACATGAATCCACAAGCACTTAATATTGTAGTTATCTTTAGGTGCATTAAGGATGAATTACTAATATTTTCTACTGTTAATACATGGTTAATTAATGATTAAACAGTGTTTAACTGCTCACTCATTAATGATTTATTACAGTTACTTAAACAGTTTCACAGATTTGAGTGCCTTAAATAGACATCTTAAGATTACTTTCCAGGTTTACCTTTTTTCTAATGTATTGGCCACTGCATTTTCTATTGTATTCCTCTGATCTCCTTTCAACTACGAATATCGAATGTCCTGATGCCCTGGTCTATAAGAGCTAATAGATTGGCTGTATGAATCTGACCACCAGAGTTGAACCTGAAAAGGGGTACAGATCTACACGAGTCAGTTCAGCTCTGCTCTCCTCCCCATGGACATGTGTTTTTAAGCTGTGAGTGGGAGGACGGACCATGGGACATTAAACCCAACTGACCTAACTGGCAACCCATCTCGGAATCTGCTTCCTGATTCAGTACCTAAATTACCTTCCCATTGACCACAACTCTGCCTGAGAAGAACATGTTGTGTAGGTTTGTTTAGGTGGAGATACCTTCTGTTTTGGTGGCCAGTTATGGGATGATAGAGCCCTTCCTTTGTCATGTGGCCCGTGGCCCAGGACAAGGCAGTCTGTGCATTGCCAGGCATTTTGGTGGTGAGAGGGATCTTTCACTGTGCAGTTCACCTGGAGATGGTCTATACCGTGAGCTCTAACAGCGGTGGAGCTTATACTTGCTGGGAACTGATTCTTTATCACAGATGTGCTTGTCATTGCTTCTGGATTTGCCTAGAGTTGCCCAGAATGCATTTATAGTCTCTGATATGTACCTGACAAGCAGATTGAGGTATTTTTCTCCCATATTGGGAAACTACTTGGAAATAGCTTCTGGGATATGACATTGCAATCTTAATGCTTGTCTTTATGTATCTATTTGTCCTTACCAGGGGACTCTGTGGCTGCTAGAAGACTGTGCTTAGTTGGTTTAGAAATGACAGTAATGCTCTGAAAATGGCTTTTCTTTTCTAAAAATTGACAGGTATGTGTTAGGGGTGAAACCACTAAAATTAACTCTCTTTTCCTCCCCACCTTTCAAACAATAGAGCTTTAAAATATAGACTGTCGGAGGGAATGCACTTGTTTTACATTTGCTAAGAAAAGACAAAGAAATCAAATTCTTAACGTTAGAAATATTGATAAGCCTTATCCACTAGAGACTTGACTACATTCCTGCACCAGGAACCACTTTGCAAGTAGCTGCTAAATATCTAACTCTGATTAAAATCCATGTCATTTTTAAAACTATTTATTTTATGCCTGTCTTTTTTAAAAACAAAAATCACTTACTGTAAAGTCAAGGTAATGTGATGCTTCTAGATCTCCAGGAATAGAAAAGAGATAAAACTTATTATATATGCCAAATTTGAATGGAGAAGCCAGTATATTGTAGGATGGTTTCTGTCCTCTATGGACAGAAACATGATAAAGATAGAACTGAAGACAGTCCAGAATAGAAGAGGAAAATCAGGTCAAATATCGCTGACTAATGGGGCTCATTAATTGCAATCTCAATTTATAAAGGTTGATCCCAGTTACATATTTGGGTCATATGAGGGACAACAGCTTTGGAATTATGAAATGTTGTAATGTAAATTATATAATATATGATAATGCATATTATATTATATATATAAAATAATGAATCAGAACTATATATTTAGTTACATGTGATAAAACAGTTAATTTTGCTGTACATTTCTAGAAACTGTTTAGAAGAGTCACATTTATCTTTATAATTCAAGTTTTTTTGGCGGTTATGATTTCAAAATCATCTGGCTAGTACCTCTTGCCAGCAAAGTTTTGTCAGAGGTAAATTTTATATATATGCATATATATTTAAACATGTGTGTTTGTGTATATATATATATATATGCATCTCACTGTCAACTTCTGATGGAGTAGGACTTGAACATTTGGAAACTCAAAGACATACATTAAAGGAGGAAATAGAAGAACAAAAGTAAAAGCAAGGGCTGCTTAAATGTTTTGCAAATTTTATACCTGCTTAAAGCAAATGGATATTAGTCTATGATAACTTTTGGAGGTCAATTTAGGTATCTTTATTTTGTTGCCTCAGTGGACAGATTTCCCTTATCCACTGAGATGGGCTCTTGAGTTGTAGAACTACTGTTTCCTGTGTTCACTCACTCATTCACTGGCTTTTGTTGGGCATCTGCTACGTGACAGGCATTGACCCGACCAAGGACAAGGACATCAATTTGGAAATGAAAACAGCAGTCTCAAGAGAAATGGAAATATTGTAACATTCTAGACACAGTGTGGCTCAGGAGCAGAGCAAAAGATCAGTTTTGTAGGAAAATATCTATCAGTAGCCAAATGTCTCTATATTTATCTTCTTTCATTACTGTAATAATCTTCAAGGAAACTGACAAGAGTTATCTTTGATATTGGCAAGCTCATCATCCGAAACAACTTGGCGTAGTGGCCTCTTCCACTATCTAGGGGCTAGCTAAGGTTAAATTCCCTCATAGTAACCTCAGGGAGATGTTCTATGTGGTTCAAGTACAGCAATGGACTAGAGTTCCAGGAGATGCAAGTTTCCATTTTGGAAACAAATAAATTTCAAATTTCCAGTCTTTTTTGTATCGTTCTTCATAGAAATAAGCTATTTACACGTTGTGTGAGGGCCCTCTTCTTTGGGAAGAAACCCAAATCCCTTGACTGCCTTCTTTAGGTGGATAGACCATGATCAGGTGACCAGGTATAATCAAAGAGAAAGGGCTGAAGCACCGTGCTGCTTAAGTCCTTGTTTGCCTTTAGTCCGAGGGAGGGAAAAGAAACAAAAAAAGCTGCTATCCAAGGTGAGTTTGGGCCAGATTACCTTCTCAGTATTAACCAGGTGCATGAAAATGGAGAGGTTTTTAACCGGTAGTTCCTGGAGCCACATAGAAAGGTGTTAAGTGGTCTGTGGACCCCCTTTTACTCTATACAAAGTTTTTAGTACCTACGAGTTTTTCAAGAGAGTCTATAGCTTTCATTATATCTTAAAGGGTCCATCTCTCCACAATTAATAACTATTGCCTTCAGTAAATTATTTGAGTGACAACACTATTGCATCAAGGTGTACTTCTTTTAATTCTGGAATTTCAAGCTTCTTATATGAAATTGTTTCCTTCAAGTCAAGACTAACTGCAAAATCTAGTCAACTCCTCCTATTATCTGATGAAGCTGAGACTAGAGAACTGACTTTCATTATTCCACTTTACACAAGTTTATTTCTATATTTTGCTCTAGCCTTGGTATGTAGACAAAGCCAGAAAGTATTTCCTATTAAGGGACAAGAAAGTTCTAAAAAGAATCCTGTTTTGGTATGCTGATAAGCTCCATAACCTAAAATAATTTCTCTGATTTTATTTATGTACTTTTTATAGACCTTTATGACACTTTCTAAACTTAGCATCTTTCTTATTTTTCTTGGGCAACTCACCATGAAAGAGTTTCCATCTTCAAGTAGGGGTAAAATAACAACTATTTCTATATCTCTCAATTATGGATAACTATACTTTGCTCTTCTATCAGCATATTTTTGTGACCTCACCCTTGCTACTTGAAAACTTCACACAGTAATATTTTATTCCATCCCAAAGGTACCATATGTCACCTTCCACCTTCCTAAGATAGACACACCAGGTGTCAGAAAATGGCAGGCTCTCAGTAGCTAAAGTTGAAGGTAATAGTCCTTGGCATGTCTAAATGCACTTTAAGAAAAAAAAAAGTTTTTCTATGAATAAAAGATGTGAAAAAGTCAGTCATGCTAAGATATCATTTTTAAACATATAATTGTTAGGGTAAATGAAAGTTTTCCTATAAAAGTAAGCAAGGTACTTTGATTTTATTTAATAATATATCTCATACACAAATTAGCTGATCCAATCATGTTAAAATCATATATATATGTATATATATATGGCAACAAACAAAATAAAAACTCCTCACAATCAACATCAACATATTATCATTTCTTGGACTAGATGTGATGGAATGTATTCATTTTGGCTTTGAGCTTTCACAAGCATGGTTATATGTAAGCACCTTAGTGAAGAAAGGAGAAAGTGTGTTTATTCCAATCTAAATTATGTCCTACGTTGGAGACTGAATTTATCCCATCCATCTATGATATTTCCATTAAAGATACCAAATATAGGCAAAAAGTTCAAATTACTTATAGATACAATATTTTAATATGGAAGGTCCAGATGGAACTTTTATAGGTTCACAAATAGCATGGCTCTCTGTACTGGAATGCTGGGTCCAAACTACAGATCCCTTTTGAGGTTTACAGTTTAGAGTAAAACAGATTTATTAATAATCAATGCACTCATATGACCAAGAATGTTATCAGCTCATCCAAGATGGAGAACAACAGGAAACTTAAGCCTAAACTCATTTTATTTTTGTCCTTCTTACTGTATGCATTGGAAAAGAACCCCATTGGCCCTTTTTTAGCTAGTAATGTCTAATGCAGGAAGACAGGAATAAGCAGAGTAGAAAGCACCTGTCAGCTCTATTTCCCACTCTCCTTGATTAGCATGAAACATTAATAGGGCTTTCAGAAATTCTGGCCTGAAATGGGCTTTGCCTGAGAATGTGTCTGTCTTTACTGCACAAAAGCCACTGTCATTAAAAAAGG
This sequence comes from Eumetopias jubatus, assembly GCF_037043125.1. NCBI lineage: Eukaryota > Metazoa > Chordata > Mammalia > Carnivora > Otariidae > Eumetopias > Eumetopias jubatus. Next base: position 165,146,974 of record NW_028274809.1, on the reverse strand, counting down.
GCAGATAACTAAAGAAGACTCTTTCTTGAAATTTATACCTTTTTTCATACAATGACAAATTATTTTAATAATGGGAATCACACACACTGCCATTTGTATAATGTTTCCCATAAAATTGCCCCATTAAATTTGCTCCTTTACTTGACTCATCTCTTTTTTTTAAAAGAATGACACACACAAAATGATACATCATGATTTCTTATAAAGAATTGAAAATGAACATACAGTAATGGGTTAACATACATTTTAATAAAATTTTCATTGTTGTGCGTTTCACTTTTCAATACTGAAAACCAGCGATGGTTCTTGTAACCTCAGGCAATGCCTAGGGATAAAACAAATCATATGGTGGTGAACTATTTTCACCTATTTATTCTTCTACGGAAAAAAATTCATAAATACCAAAGAAAATCAGATGTGCACCAAAAAAATTATATTCAGTCTTAATACCCTTTGCCACATACTATATATAACTGTGTACTAAAAATAAAACTGAAAGATGCTTTTGAGATTTCTAGAATTTTTTTGATGGCTTGGCGTGTCGTTCATTTTCATTAAAGACGGGAGTCAGATTGATTTTATTTCTTCAAAATGGCCACAAAAATCAAAAGACAGAATGGAGTTCAAGTGAGAAGGTCACGGATCACAAAACACAGTTCTCTGTCTCTTAAAAAAACTGTACCCAGATTCAGAATTAGATGTTTGAGTTTTTCAGGTCTGGGAACTTTTGATTTGAGTTGAGCACTTGTTATATTTATGTAGTCAGTTTACGAAGACATATGCATGTTATCAAATCTGTCCTTACGTTACGTGAGTGTGTCAGCCAACACACTCGATGTTGTCGCATAGGATTTCCTAAGAGAGCAAACACAGTGGAGAACTGCCCTAGGTGAAATGAGGTGTCTGCCACAATTTTATTAAAAAACCACGTTTTGTGGAAAAATCACGCCAATTGCCCCTTTCACCGCTCAGCTGTAATGGGGTGGCCCAAATTAAATGAGGTGCAAATTAAGTGTATTTCCAATTTCTTTCTGGTGATTCTGTGAGTGTGGATCTCCTGAAGCATTTTATGGGAAGATTCAGTAGGTGCCAATGATAAGGAAAGTTAAAAGAATGAATTGACTGTATATTTAGTTAAGGAAAGCTGTTACTTAAAATACTGTGAGCACTTTTTGTCCCATTAAGAAACATTTTTTTTATCAGTTCTCAGAGGGATGCTGCTGGCATCATTGCTTTCAAAACAGGACGAGAAGCAGGGTAAAGAAGCCAGGAGAAGGCAGTTAAAACAACAACAACAACAACACAAAAAAAGTCCAATCTTATCAAATGAAATTGTACAGGAAGTCCCCGTGAACTGCGTGCGGATGGTTAGCAAACCTACAGAGACTATCCAACACACCCTGAACAGTAGTTTAAAGTCTATAATATTTGTCTCCTTCCAGTACATGTTTTGCTTCACGAATTAAAAACAAAGTATGTAAAGGATGCATATCGGATCTCTGTGTATTCTTCTAAAGCAAGTCTATGCTCCAGACACATAAAACACAGTCTGTAAAGAAAGACACACCCTTCATTGACGCTGACAACTGAAATTGACTTTCAGAGCTGGGACCCCGAGGAGGAACTATACCAGTCATATGTCCTGATGAGTCCCTCAGTGACATTACCTGGCGCCCTAATTATCAGGAAGGCAAGTTAAGGTTTTTCAACATAGCATTAAATCCTTTCCCAGTCCTAAGGAGGCAAATGAAAACCTCATGGATTTGAAATACTAGCATGAAAACAGGCTGTGAATAATGGCCGAGGGATTTCAAATTATTATTACGGAGAGGGAGGGAAACCTGCGCAGGCACATGTACATCTCCAGCTAAATGCTAATCAATAGGTTTATAGAAACATAAAGCTTAATTCCAGAACTATTAATGTGGAGCAATAGAATAAAAGGAATAATGCATATTCACTGTCCACGCTGCATTTTCTAGTAAAAATGCGTTGCACTCTGCTAGCTTGTCAATCTTTAATAGAAACTCATCAATTATTTGTGGGCAGGAGATTGAAATGGCTAATAGCTCAAATATATTCCTCCATTTCATTGCATCAGTAGCTCTAAATTAATGCCTGTATTTTTTCCTTAAATTAAGTTTAAAAAATATAAAATGGAAATGTGTGCTTTATTTTAGCATACAATTTAGCATACAGGTAAATGAGCAAACACTTGTTATTGTCCCCTGACAATTAAAAAAGAGAAGCAGATTTTTTTTTACAAGCAAACAAATGTCCAAAAAAGAAAGGAAGAAAGAAAAAACTACATTTACACTTTTCGACATTAAAATCCTTACAGCAATCCAGCTTAACTACAATTTCATGAAATAAACACAGAATAGACAATGCTCAAAACTTACTTTGCTTCTTTCACATGACTGACATCATCTGATAACCTATACTACACAAAGTATATATCAAAATATCATGTAGTTGGAACGCAGAGCGTTCCCCATAAACCAAAGTCTACTCGCTTCTACCTAATTAAAAATGAAGCTTCTCTGACATTAATAGGCAGTAAAGCAAATTTATAGGCAGACACAGAACATTTCAGTCAAAAAAGTTAGCCTACAACTTGAGAGAAGGCAGGTTTTGCCAATCACATGCCAAGAATCTACCCTCTCTGACCCCAGTCATCTCTCAGATAGCGGATACTGGCATTCTTTGCACATCAGAAATACGCCAGCAGAGACCATTCATGAGGGAAATAGGAAAGCAAGTCACATTTGAGCAGACAACAAATGCTCCCAAACCTTGACCCACTACATGCAACAGTGAGTGAGCCGCGCACCCAGCACCCAGCGCTGTGAGAAACAACAGGCAAGGCAGGTACTCTAACTTACTCCCTGTCCTGCTGCAGGATGCTCTATTCCCTGCACACAGCAGGTTTAAAAAATAAATAAAAGGAGATTTGCATTATCATTATAAGCTAGTACCCACACAAGAGCACAGAACAGATGACACACTTACTGTAATGTCCCATGAAGCAAAGTTCCCAGCTAGAGAGAGGCACTGTTTGCATAATTCCACTCCCTGAAAAAGGGTTAACCATTATGAAGAAACATTATGCCAGACATTAGCAGACAGCCTACTTAGAGATAACATTTTTCCATACATGATAAATCCTGGGTAAACCTGTTTTTCTTTTTAAACACCTTGCAGAGTGAAGCCTAGCACTGCATCTAGTTGCCAAAGCACAATCAATATGGAAGGAGCGGTATTTTATGATTGGAGAAGTTGTTGTGTTTTTGGTGGTGAAATTCATTATTTAGTATCTGAACCCTCAGCATTTCAGTATCATTTATTCATAAAGTCCCTTTTTGCCAGGAGGAAATGGATACAGCTGTAGAGAGAGAGAGAGAGTGCGTGAGAGAGAGGGAGAGAGAGAGAGAGAGGGAGAGGGAGTGAGTCGGATTGATGATATTGATCAGGTACCATCTTGAAACAAAGGCTAGGTGCTCTATTTTAGTTGACAAGTGTGACACATAAAAAACAAGCAAGAGAGGGGGAAGGCTAGGGCCTTGAACACCACAGGCTTTAAAAAGCGTTTGAAGAAACCATTATGACAAGCAGGTCTAGGGAAGCTGCTGCAAAAATGTATTCAGAAGAGTCATTAAAAAATGATGCTTTGTTTGCCTTGTGAATATGAGGCTTCCAGCTCACTGCAGTGCTCGCTGCTACAGAGAAAATGAGGAGGTCTGCACACTGCAGTTACTTCGCCTTCTTTCTTGCGGGGTAGGGGATGGGAAAGAGGGCAGGAAGGGGTTATGCAGGGAGGAACCAACATTTTCTTTCCCTTATGGCCAAATGTATTCCTCTGGACGAAGAGTCCCTTGGATTTTTTCCATCACCAGTGGCTCTCAGAAAAGTTGACCATTTTTATAACAGAATTACTTATTTTCTCATGAAAGAGTTGAATAATTTAAACATCTCCGAAAGAGTTAACTAACATTAGGGCTTCTTTGTTTTTTCGCACAGAGACTGTAAGAAAGAAACATTATTTGAGCAGCGTGACGCTCTTGGCAACAGATCACAGACTGTCTTTCCTCCGTCCAATCATCCGCATGGATGTGTGCCATTGGGGCTAATCGAAATTAGGCAGAGATTCATTATTTGCTCAATGTGAAGAGAAGCCCGGAGATCTGACTGAATTCTAAACTCCAGGAGGGTATGTTCTGCAGGTTCTGTGGGGTCTGTCTGGACATTTGAGTGTATTTTAAAAAAAGAAAACATGCCGGAGGCTCTCCAAGTCTGGCCAGGGAGGGTCTTCTTTGGAAATCAGGTAAAAATGGTCTCATGGTAGAGAAGATGGTGCTAGGACTAATCGCTGCTGGACAAGTGGACAGAAGGAAGGAGTTCTCAGTTCTCCTCTGAGGACAACCTGTGCCAGCCAGACCTAACAGTGGAAGCAAACAACATTTGGTTATCAGGGACCCGAAGAGGTTTTGCACAGTGTACTTGTCCCTGTGAATGAGGTGACCAGGAAGAAGGGTAGAGGTCTTTTCTTCATCCTCCCATCCAGCCACCTCGTGGTTATTTGCCAAAATCAAAAGACGACTGTTGTGTATAGGCCTAGTTTATAAACTGGCATCTCTGTGTGACCTTGGGAAAGTTCTTTAACCTCTCTGAACCTCACTTCCTCATGTCTAAACTGAGAAATAACATCTTAGGCTTTGTTACCAGAACTAAATGAGATGTGTATAAAGTCTAGGATGGTGCTCTTTTGATTGTTATTCTTAAAAGGCAACTGTCTCCATATTGTTCTTCTATTTAAATAAAACCATGTAGCAGAGATGGCTTATCTGCCATTTAGTTCAGCAACAGTGTGGAGAACAGGTCCCATGAGGAGAATTAACAATAAATAAAGACAGTAAGATGGTGTCTAAACACACAAGCAGTTTTTCTGGATTCTGTTGTTTCTTCTTAAGCTGTACTCAGTGAAATAACAGTGATATTAAATAATTGGTTTGTCTAAAGTTTTCCTTTTACTGTGATTTTTTTCCCCAAAATCAAAGCAGAGGTTGAATGAAGTCTACAACATTATCCCATCCATTTGTGTATCTTTTCAAAGTTCCCAGAGTATATTTCGTTTGTTAGATCAAGTCAACAGTGGAGTGGGGATGCAGACAATTTTTACCCTAATTTTTGGGATGAAGAAAACAGTTTCAGTGCATGATTTACTTGAGGCAAAAATGAGTTCAGCTTAAAGCTCGCACAGTTAATGCTTTTATGTCATGATATTCGCCATCCATCTATACACTCAATCCATGAAACAATTATTTATTCTATCTTATCGTGAGTTAGGCACTGAATTGTGAATTATGGCAATATGAAAGCTCATTATAATTTTTGGGAATGCCACTAAATCCCAGAGATGGATGTTTTTTATTATTTTTTTTCTTTAAAGATTTTATTTATTTATTTATTTGAGAGAGAGAAAGAGAGAGCGCATGAGAGGGGGGAGGGTCAGAGGGAGAAGCAGACTCCCCGCTGAGCAGGGAGCCCGATGCGGGACTCGATCCCAGGACTCCAGGATCATGACCTGAGCCGAAGGCAGTTTCTTAACCAACTGAGCCACCCAGGTGCCCCCAGAGATGGATGTTATCTCAAACAAGCCCTTAATATATTTAGGTCTAAGACATAAAGTGGTTGTTATATTTGTGCTCTCAATGATGTCCAAAAGAGAAATACCATCAGTCATAGATATTTTTGAAGTGTCTGAAGGGTTCTCTAAATAGCACCCATCTTTCCTGTGCAGGTCTTGGCCAGGCCTCATTCCATAAAATAAATAAGATTTACAATCTAAAGGAGCAGAAGAGAAGTCATTCTCTCTGGGTGTGGACTTACCCCTAAGTAGAAGGGAAGCAGAAATGCACAATTTACCAGTCAGCGAGTCACTGGGCATGCGGAGTAAGTGAAGGGAGGCCAGGAGAGTTTAAGGAAAATCCAATGGGAAATATACGTGGGGAAATGGGATTACTCTTAAGTATAGTCATGATCTGAGACTTCCAAAAACCAAATTCTAGAGATTCCTAGTGAAAGTTATTGCCTACCAAATTTCAATACCTGTGAAACTTCTGGTTTTAGGCAGCATGCTTGAATACATGGTAAAGTCAGTCTATTCTCCAAGTCATAAAACATGTATTTAAAATTGAATAAAGAACATACAACTAGATTGAAAACCATAAGGGGAATGTCTGCTGAAGAACTGAAAGATTAATAAATCCTTACAAGAAGAAAGCAGATACAAAGAGCTGTAACAATAAGCTAAGGTTGCAACCATAGACAAAGGCCTTCCCCATATAAATATGTGCTAAAGTTAGAGAGGCTCACTGGACATATTTGTTGTGGAAGGTCTTTGTGTAACTAGGATTCAGTCAGCCTTTCAGTAGGGCAATACTGTGAAAGAGTGATAAAAATCCCAACAAATGATAGAATGAGCTTGTACGTCATGGCATTAGTAGAATAATTGCAATGGAGGCAGAACTTTGGAAACCAGTTGGAAGTTCTTCAAGTGTTAAATCTAGATTTAACATCCAACAGTTCTACTCCCAGATATCTTACTTAAGAGAAATGAAAACACAAAATGAGCCCACACAAAAATTTGTGCACAATGTCCATAGCGACATTACTCACAGTAGCCAAATGGGACAACCCAGATGTCCACCAACTAATCAATGGGTAAATAAGATGTGATATAACTATATAATGGAAATTTATTTAACAACAAAGTTCAGATACATGCTATGGCATGGATGACCGGTGTGAGCATTATAGTAACTGAAAGAAGCAGTCACAGAGGCTCATGTATTATATGATACCATTTATATGATATATTCAAAATAGGAAAATCTACAGAGACAGAAACTAGATGACTCAGCCTCAGGCTGAAGGGGAGTGGAGAGGGGAGTGAAGGCCATAGGGAATGCCACTAATAGGTACAAAGTTTCCTTTGTGTGTTGAAAAAGTTCAAAATGAGTTATGGTTATGGATGCCTAACTCTACAATATGCTAAAAACCACCGAATTAAACACTTCAAATGGATGAACTTCATGGTATATAACTTATATCTCAATGAAGATGTAATAAGTGAAGGAACATTTTAAAAAAGGAATTGAGGCAATAATTTAAAAGAGTAGTGGCTGAGATTTTTCCAAAATTAAAGAAAGACACCAATGTTAGGTTTAAAAATGCTAATGAATCCCAAGCAGGATGAATATATTTGTAAAAATCCACACATGTAGGCACATCAAAAGCAAAGAGTGGAACATGAATGTCTCTCAGCTTGGTTCTTGGTGCTTTTCCTCATGATCAGGGGAAACATGACAGAAGTTATCCAGTGCTATCCTCCTTGCAGTCCATCAGGCGATACACAACGTCCATCTGTCTCATCGCCAGTGATGCTAATTTTGATCACTTGAGTAGAATGGGCTCTGCCTAGTTTCTCCACCGAGAAAGTTACTATTTTTCTATTGGTGACAAGTACTGTGAGAGGAGGTAATTTGAGTAAATATACCATTCTTCATCCAAATCTCACCCACTAGTTTTAGTCACTTTCTAATTCCATCATTTCCTTCCATATTTTTGGGTGGTATTCTACTATAATAAATAATTTTATTTTTTCTTAATTTATTTGTTCTTTCATTTGTCTATCTAATTAGTGTGAAATCATGGATTTTTTTTTTACTTGATGAGATATAACCCATTACTATCATTATTAATTTTGAAGCTCAAATTGTCCTGTATTTGTCCAGTAGAAGTCTTTGTAGGCTTTAGACATACCATCATGCATTCTTTGATTACTTTTTTTACTTCCTTTCACAGAAAGATGCTAAGCACATCTTACACATTTTCTGCCCAGCTCTGGTTTTCTGCCCAGCTCTGGATTCAGGCATTTTTCCAAGGATCCATAGTTCCCTTATTGAAGAATGGTATTTAGAAACCAAGATTTGAGTACCAGGACAGCTCATGGCAACTGGGGTTTTACTAGGGTTTTCTCAGGTCCATTCAGTGCACACAGTCAGGAAATATATGTATGTATATACGCACACATGCACAAAATCACATCTATGTTTTTTCTACATCTATCTCTGTATATTGAAAATATCACTGCATACCAGTAGCTCCAGTCCAGTCCAAAACCATAGAGCTCACGTTAGTTTTCTGTTTTCATATTTGTAACTCCCTTCTCTGAGAATGAGAAACCTGGCTCCCTCAATAGATGTACATATTTTCCTCAGTATAAGTACATATTTTCTCAATATCCATGACTGTAGCTAATTTCCTGACTCCAGCAGACCTGAAGTTCTATTGAATCATCCTTTTCTGAAATGTGTTGATCTCTAAGCTGCTGCTTTATTTAGCTGGCTTCCTCTTGCAGACTGTGTCTCCTGAGCCCTGATAGGAGGCCACCCCATTCTATCACCTTCCTTGCATTGGCCCCAATCTTTATCTGGCTGCCTTTCTCACTCACACCTGTCTGATGCTTTTTTTTTTAAGTAATTTTTCTGCTTTAATAGAATAACACTGGAATGTCCACAGATATCCAATTAAAAAGGTAAATCTGTGTGAGCTATTGAAAACAATGCTACCTTAATTTGGTTCTTAAAGTACCAACTGTAATTGTAATATACAAGGGATCCATGCACCCTGATGTTTATAGCAGCATTATCAGTGATAGCCAAATGATGGAAACAGCCCAAGTATCCATCAACTGATGAATGGATAAAGAAGATGTGGTGTATACATACAATGGAATACTACTCAGCCATAAAAAAGAATGAAAGCTTGTCATTTGCAATGACATAGATGGAGCTGGAGAGTGTTATGTTAAGTTAAATAAGTCAGTCAGAGAAAGACAAACCAAGAAAGAAACTCTTAACTATAAAGAACAAACTGATGGTTACCAGAATGGATGGTGAAATAGGTGACGGGGATTAAGGAGTGCACTTGTTGTGATGAGCACAGGGTATTGTGTGGAAGTTTTGACTCACTGTATTGTACATCTGAAACTAATGTTACACTGTATGTTAACTCACTGGGATTTAAATAAAAACTTAAAAAAGAAAAAACCTGTCCACCAGCTCTTCCAACACATGAAATACTATGGTAAACCACTTCACACCATAAGTGTGTCAAATACCCTTCCTTTAGATCTACTGTGTGTTGCATCGTGATTTTTCTAAAGGGCATATCTGTAATTCGCAATGTGTCAGCTACCTAATGATATAAAAAGTATGAATTATCACCTGTCCGTCTGTTTCTTAAATTGAATTTTTTAAAAATGATGTAATTTATTATTTAAAGCAATATTGTAGACATAAGACACTTAAGAAATTTCATAATTAATTAAATTTAATATGATAGAAAGGCATTGCAGATATTTTCCAGAACAGTATAGGTAACAGCATTGAATTATCAACTCACATCTTTTGTGAGAGGAAAGAATTGTGAGAAAAAGTGATATAAATTTAAGCTTCATTTTCAGATGTTTTAAAATTCCTATAAAACTTTTTATCCCAAGATTGAACATTCAGCTATAGAACATCAAAATACTAAATACATAGCTAGGTGTCAATTGGGGAAACCCCTCTTTTGCATAACAACATTCTCTTTTGCTCCATTTTTCCCTATTTTCTCATTGTCCAAGGGCAAATTCCTTTTCAGAGGCTTAAAGTTGTAAAAGAAAGCATCATTTTCATCTAGAGCTAGTATTCTGGTTCAGTTCAGGTCCTATTTCAGAACCTGATCCAGAACAGTCTTTCGAAAGAGAGAAGATATCATACAGATGCTGGAACCTCTTCCCTATGAAAAGGGTCAGTTTCTAGAGGAAGGATCCTTTTTGGCTTTGCACTGAGGCAGGACAAAACAACATCCCCTTTACTTCGATGCAGTTTGCAGACTAACTATCTGGACTATAGCAAACTCACTGGTACTCGGCTCTCCATCTAGCATAACCTTGTACTGAAGATTCCAGAAACAGGATTAGGAACAATGACAATTCTGCAGCATTTGTGCAGTTTTTGCTTTTTGATCAGTGGATTCCAGGCTTTAGCCTTCTGCATAATCACCTCACACTTAGGAAAGTAGCAGAGTGTCTCTTTTAGAAAATATTTCCAAACCTAAGACCCTACCCAGAACACATGTAAAAACTTTGATTTGTGTGTTCTTTTGGCCTTGAATAAGCTGGGAATTAGGACCAAGTGTAGGTTCTTCTCTTATTAGATTGCTAGACCTCAGAAAATCTATCAACCATTGCCCACCTCCTTTCGACTTTGCCCCCATCCAGTGCATGCTGCTCTGCCAAGGTCCTGAGCTGAGGAGGCTTCAGGCTTGCTTGGGTCCTGCCCTTTTGGAGGCAGAGGTTGTGTTACGCAGGGACCTGACAAAGTAAAGATTAGGTAAATTAAGAGTCTTTTGCATATCAGAGGGTCACAGTTAGGTCAGCTGACAATCTGGTACAACAGAGAGGTTTCGAAAACACATCTTGGATTCACAAGACCCAGAAAGAGGCCAGAGACTCCCTAATTGACTTTTCAACCACAGGTTCTTTATTCTTGCTATTTGGACAGTCTGGAATGCTCTTGTTCCAGCTAGCTCCTTTTCTCCTTCGAGACTTTTCTTAAATGTCACCTCTTGATTGAGGCTACCCTCACCATTTTAAAAAAAATAATAGTCCTCACTCCCATTTCCCCTCTTTTCTTCAACTATTTTACTTTTCTCTATAGCATGAAAAATAATTATTTATATATGATTTTATTCTTCCTTCTCTTCAATTGTTTCCTTCAGTCCTCATATTACTGACAATTCTACAGGCTTTTACTGTGCTGGTTGTTCTTGTTTTATTGTAATTGTCCTCTCTGGAACTTGTGACATTTCTCCTCACCCTTAACTCTGTCTATTCTTTCTTCTTTCCTGTGATTGGTTTCTGCTTCTCTGAATACCTCTTAAATTTCTATTACGCCATCTTCAATTCTCTTACTTTTCACTCTAAAAGCTCTAGTTGGGTGATCTCAATAAATCCTTTGCTTCAGTCACCAACTACAATACACAATTTTTAAATTTATATCCCCATCTGGAGCTTTTTCCTGAATTCAAGTATTATATTTCTCACCAGCGTGCAATTCAATCGAGGAAGAAGATGTGGTGGAGAAGACGGACACATACATTGATCATTTTATTAAAATGGGATTAGGGCCATTTCAGGATGAAAACAGGCTGTTTATGTTCCTTCCACTTATTAGGGAATAATAGCAATATCTACCTGATAGGGTTTAACAAGTTTAGATGAAATAATCCAAGTATAGCATTTAGAACAATGCCTCAAACTAAATGCCCAGTAAATGTTATCTGCTGTTATTATTATTTATTTATTTATTAGCACACAGAAGAGTTTGAGCTCATACGAGGCTTCCTGGAGGAGGTTTTCTATGTGCTAAAATTTAAAGAATCTGAAAGAGAGGAAGCAGTTGAAGAAGAGTAGGAAGGGCATTTTGGGCACTGAAAACAACGTAAATAATGACACAGAGGATGGAAGCAGATGCAATGTGGGAGAAGATAAAAGTAGATAGATGTTCTAGAGTGTACATTTAAAGCTGGGTAGTAGTCAGAAATAAAACTAAAAAATCAGGTAGAGGCTGGGTCATGGAGAGCCCTGAATGCCATACTAAGAAGTGTGGCTGTGCCCTATGGGTGTTCCAAAATTTGAATTTTAAACATAGACAACATGATTTTTTCGTTCTAGATGAAATCACTTTGGTAGCAAATGATAGGATGTCATTCAGAGTTACAAATCAAAAAATAGTGCATCCAGTTAGATAAAAACTAAAAGGACTATGTCCATAATAATATGTGAGACATCGCTCTGGAGCTCCCCAAAATAGCTGGATGTGTTGAAGGATCATGGAGAGTCCATGCTGGTTATCTGGGAGAAAGTCAGAGAAATACTGAATAGGACTTCCACTGACGGCATCAAGCACAGGCTGCCAATTAGCTCTAATGTGTTGAACAGCAGTAAGTGCAATCATAGACATGTAAATAAAATACAACAGGATCAAAAAAAAAAAAGGAATTACCTTAGAAAGATGGAGACAGAACATCATGGAGGTGTACAATTTTAAACTGCACAAAGAACATCCATTGTGGTTAAGCCATAGTGAGAAATGTGGAAGAAATGGGAGAAAATGAAGCTTAACGTCCTGTGAAAAGCAGGACATTATGCTTTGTGAAAAGCATTTACTCTCTCACCAACAATTTTTGGTTTTCTTCTATATAGGTATCAGGAATTGACATTTTATCATATTTATTGGTTTCTGAATGTGTTTTACTTATTGTTATGGAATCATGGAATGAAAGAAATAAAGTTACTATGGAAATACATAAAATTAAATGCTGGACAACATATTTAAATTCTGATTTTCTGATTATATGTATTAGGTAGTGTATTTAAAATCTCCTTCACTTCAGGAAAGAAGAGAAAGAGAATACCAATCAGATGAGAACTGAGACCTTAACATTAAAATGTGCCTTACAATATATTCATTACATTTGTAACTGACCCATATAATAGGTTGACCATGTTTATTGCAGTTATTAATTCAGAATGTCTACAGGATTAGGGTGAAGTAAGATGTCAAAACCATTTAGTGAAGTCTATATTCTGATTAAGAATATGTGTGCAACAATGAAACATGGAACACTACATTTAAAACTAATGATGTAATGTATGGTGATTAACATAACAATAAAAAATTTTTAAAAAAGAATATGTGTGTTGCATTGTTCATTCATTCAAAGAAATCACAGGTAATAATAATCCATCTTATGTTTATATACCATATTTAATCATGAGCGAGTCTAGAGCATTTGGTAAACTGAAATTATTCCAATGTTCAGTCATAACAATAATTGTACTGAGGAAATAGCATAATACAAACTACAGGAACCTGAAAAAAATCTTAAATGTGCATGTATGAAAATATGTGTTTTAAAATAAATAGCGTGAGTTCAAATTAATGATCTTGTTTATATACGGAATAGAATCTTAGAATCTTAACATTGTAATAAAACAAGAAGGGACCTTGGCGATCACCTTCGCCAAACACTTCATTTTACAGATGAGGAAACTAATTTCTACAATTTTGATTTCCTGCTAGTTCCTACTGAGTTGCAACATTATCTCCACACCACTGTTTGCAAAAATGATATCATATTATTTACTAAAGTGATATAAAATGTATTACTGATCTGTACTATTGCCCTGCCACCAGCACCCAATTCAGAAATTCAGATCCTAAAAGCTCCACCTATAAACTACTTAAAATTGTGCGAAATTCATTGCTGGGAAGAACTTCTAAAAGCCAAAAATGCATTAAGGTAAGGAGTGATGCAAGTAGTAGAAAATTGGAGACTCCAAACCTTCCCCCTATTCTTTGTTGCCTCCCTCCCCAAATGTGACTTAATCTAGAGAAAGCGCTGATAACAAGTTCTTTGTTATCACTTGGAGGGTTCAGAGACCTCCACAATACACAATGCCCCATAGATTGTCCCAGTGTTTGAATTGGGGCTATTTTTCACACCTGGTTTTATGCCCACTCTGCCATATTAAGAGCAGGCTATGAAGTTCAAAGAACTTTCCAACTCCACTGGCGAGTTTTAGACAACTTCCTCCCCCTTCCTCCTGCCATATTACTTTTTTCAATAAAAGTGTTGATTCAAATGTTTTCTATGAGCTGTTGGCTCTGTTTAGGGGTTTCTCTTCTTCTCTTCCCCATTTCTTTTGTACATCTAGACCCTTCCTGTCCTACAAGTCACAGCCCACAGGTCCTCTCACGTCTTCCCCCCAGCCATCATTTAAAGGATATAGACTTCCTGTAAGCTCAGGTTTTGTTGTGATGGTGGTTTTTTAATTTTTATATTACTTAATTTTCACAATCATAACTTGTTACTTAACTGTTTCATGGGAATGTCTAGTCTGTTTAAATTATGGGCAAAAAACTATATGTCTTTTATCCTCAGTGCCTACCAGCATCCTAAGGACATTTTCAGCTCTCCATAAATAAATTTTGATGCTAAACCATGCATTTTGTTTATACTGCTTAGCGAAGTCTGTCTATATAGTGATATGTTCATAAAAATTAATATTCCAATATTGTAAATGGTATAAAAATGACTATAGGTGATCATTTTGATTACAAAGTTTTGATTGTTCTTTAATAATTTTTCTACATAAGGTTAGAGCCACAGATTCACAGTGCTTGACAATCACTCAAAAAGAGCCACCCTAAAAATACATGAATAGAAAAATGTTTCCTTTTTTTAAAATCAACAAACATTTCATGAATGCAGTAAGAACCATTTTCTTAATTATTCCAATGAGCCTGAAGAGAGACAGTAAAGTGCAATGTCATTAACATGGGTTTGGGGTTTAGATGGACAATGGGTGAGATTGTACCTCACTTATTTATCAGTTGTGTGTCTTTGGGAATGTTACCTGACTGTATCTGTGTCCTTGTGGATAAAATAGGAAAAATAAGATGCCCATAACTGAGTTTAAGGAACTTAAATAAAATGGGAAGTGTAGATTACTTATCTGTTGAACCAGAGCTCAAATTGGTAGTGGTTTATAACACGTGGTAGTTTATAACATCACTACATCAATGATGTCTGCATCAAACACACATGCACCGCCAATCTCTTAAATATATTGATGTGCATGGGGAAAGAGAACTTGTGGAAAGAAAGGTTTGTTTAGGTCCTCCATGGGAGGTGAGAGGAAAGGGGGTGGAGAAGTCAGCATGGTATCTGTTTATTACAGTGGTGGTCTCCATATATGGCCACCAACCATTCTTCCCTTCCTGAATGCATATGACACTCTTCACATTTAAGGAGTCAAGCTTTTTCCCCCTCCTTTGAAACTGAGCTGGCCTTGTGATCTTCTCTGACCAATAGACTGTGGTGGAAGATATATTCTGGGACTTAGAAGTCCAGTTCTTAAGAGGTATGTCAGCTTCTTCATTCTCCTTAAAAGACCCTGGCTTGGAGACCAGCTACCATGTTGTGAGGAAGCCCAATCTACTATAGCACCTAAGTAGAGGCCTCTTGGTTAGAGGCCTGGGGAATAAAAAGACCATCTTCAACATTCTACTCCCATCTGAATGGATTCACCTAAGTGGCCCCAGCCAACATCATAGGGAGCAAAAACCTGCCCATTAAGGCATCTGTCTTGCCTTAATTCCTGACCCATAGAGTCTTAAGAAATGATAGTTACTGTTTTAAGCCATTAAGTTTGTAGATGATTTGTTAAGCAAAAATTGGTATTCACAAAAACTACCCACATCTAGGAATTATATCCAACCTCTATGGAAAAGGAGCATTCCCCCAGTCTACTCAGAACTCAAGATTGCTTTGGGTCAGTGAGGCCTGGAGGGCACACAGCATATTGTGCAATGTGAGGATATAAACCTTGAGGACCATAGGGCACTGTAGCCCCAAAGCGGAAGCAGCATATCTGGAGGCAAGGATAGCAGTGAGCTCTCTGAGGTGAACTTCCTGAGAGCAGCTTCAACAATGGGGGCCATGTAGATTTGCAAGAGCACATCTGAGCACATGTAAACCTTCCTTGGAGGCTACCATAAACCATGAGAGGGATTTGGGGGCAGCAAATCAGTAGTTCTCGTGAATATGAGCTTACAATGAGTAGACCTACAAAAATCAAAAGCTAAGTTTCAAGGAAGGGATTCTAACTGGTTCGGTTAGAATAGGTCCTTCCTCACCTTTGGACCAACCACTTTGGGGGCAGGGGATGGGTAGTGACTGTATTGTGTGCGTGTGGCTACTGAAAGCTAGGCTATGGTCCCATGTGGACACTGGGAGTGGAGAGAGGACATACCTCAGCTAATGTTAGTTCCATTGTTTGTATCTGTTAGAGCTTATTTTCTGCACTGCAATTATTTCTTAACTTGCCTCTTACGGAAGACTCTTATTGGGTCTTTCTCTACACACTCAGAATATAGAAAGCCCCTGGTACAGGAACCACTCAGCAAATAGTAGTTGCCTTTCTCTGATACCTATTTGTACATTCCATGTCTGTTACTACTCTTGTTTCTAGCAGTATGGACATGTAATCAGGGTTATAAATGATAATAAGTTAAGTTGTGTTTGGCACTTTACCATTTTTCAAAGTGCTTTGACATAGTTATAGAATTTATCTCTATACAGTGATTTAGGCATTATAATTTTAACCTCTCAGCAGAAAAGAAGAGTCAGACAGATTATATATCTTGTGGGTGGGTTTTCTAAGGGTCAGAAGGAGCTGGGTAAGGTGTAATATTCTTGTTCAGCAGGTCAGGGATACCCACTAGGGTATAACCCAAGACAGAATCATATTTACAAGGAAACTGACTTGAAACTGAGATGTTACCAAGGTGAAGAAGGAAGTAAATAAGCAATAGATTCAGTGATTCTGAAAGTGGGGTCAGAAATGGGCCACATGCACCATGCTGGCTGTTAGAGTGGATGCGGATTTTGTTATTGGGGGGCTGCCTATTTAAGTGGTTCCCAGAGTTGGAAAGGCAGAAAAGGGAGACATATATGGCAGGAAGTCTGACAGCATGGAAGCAGCTAGCACAGTGCTTGAGACTCAGGAGGCTCTTATACCCATGAAATTCCTCCAAATCGTTGTGATTTGTGCTTATCCCAATTCATGTCATCCTACTACAGCTGCAGGCATGTCTGCCTCTGAATCCCAGACTGCCCCTTGTTAACTGGGAAACCTTGGGCCACTTTCTTAGCCCCTCTAATGCCCAGCTTCTTTCACCATAAAATGCGATCGTGCTGTCTCATGCGAGGAAGAGTGAATAAGGATATTTAAAGCACTGATCCTAATGCCTGGTGGGAGAAGATCTTCCTACACTGTAGCTCCCCTGATCTCTTCATTGGCAGCAGGAAAAGACTCTCAACCCCCCTTAATCCTGTTACATTATTAATAATGGAAAACTTAAAGTAGAAAATGGATTTTTTCCCCTCTAATTTTCGCAGAACCCTGAAGACTCTGGGCCTCTTGGAATATTAACTCTAGAATGAAGCTATTGCAGCAAGACATTGCACACACCACAGCTTAATTTAGGAAAGTTACTAAACTTATTTAAGCCACAGTTTCTTCATCTTTAAAATGGGTCTGACTCATGATTTTGGTTCAGGTTATGATCTCTGGGTCATGAGATCGAGCCCCACATCAGGCTCCGTGCCCAACAGGGAATCTGTTTGAGATGCTCTCTCTCCCTCTCCTTCTGCCCCTCCCCCTACTCACACATGCTCTCTGATTAAATAAATAAAATCTTTAAAATAAATAAATAAAATGGGTATATTAATAACAGCTCCTTCCTAGATTTGTAAGGATTCAGTATGCACTCAGCATAGCACTTGTTGTATAGTAAATGCTCGGTAATAGTTGGCTGGTGTTATGATTATTGAAGCCTTAGTTTACTGACCTACAGATTGGGCATAGTAATATCTATGTTGATGGGTATTTTAAGGAGTAAAATGGAGATTATTTACATAAATACATATAGATTAATAACGGGCACATAGAAAGCACACAGCCAATGCTGCTTCATTCCTGCTCTTTATACATCATCACTTAATTAAGATAGGTGCCCAAACACATGGTTGTGGCCATAACTGCTTGGTATTCATATCCAATGGAAGACATTCCTGATATCTAGAAATTAGGAGATGTAGCTTTCTGGCTTTTGTGGGGGATATGGGTGCAGGTGATTTAAGAAAAGGTAAGGTGATTTAATATGCAAAATTATATCTTCAACTGCAAAACTAAGTTTAAAATTAATGCCAATAAAGATGAAGTAAGATTTAATGTGACACTGATAAACAACTGTCGTAGGCTATGGCCATATGGAAGAGCCATACGTGTGTGCATGTACACCTGCAAAACCAACTCACACCACGTTTTCCACACCCCAAAGAAGATGGTGGTCTCAATCCCCTACATCTTTGAGAACAAAGGAATTGTTAAATGTTGTTCATTATATAATATTTCACTATATGTA
This sequence comes from Eumetopias jubatus, assembly GCF_037043125.1. Taxonomy (NCBI): domain Eukaryota; kingdom Metazoa; phylum Chordata; class Mammalia; order Carnivora; family Otariidae; genus Eumetopias; species Eumetopias jubatus. Next base: position 165,128,867 of record NW_028274809.1, on the reverse strand, counting down.
AGTGAGGCTGTACAATAAATTTTGGTGTAGGTTCAAATATTGATGAAAATAATATTCCAAATTAGCTTAATGTGCTTTTGATTTCCTTTTCTAGCAAATGAGCAATGTAAGAACTATATGGGAGAATAATAGAAATCAATGAGAAAACGTACTTCCTGGTTCTTTCCAGAAGTTAGATGGTCAATCTTGTGGTCCAAGAGCTGAGTTCTCTTCATTAAGCTAGAACATGGGCCAGTCAATATTCAAAGGTCTTGTTTAATCATATATGCTGGTTCTTACTATGACAGATCATGTATTTCTGTGTCCTTATCATATCAGCTAGATTGCAAAGAGAATGGGCCATGCATGGCCTGCCAAAATATGTCATTATCCACTTTGTAGCACAACAGCATATATTAGACTTTGATCATCAGCTTAGATCATCAGTAATCATTTTTGAATAGTTATTTACCTTTATATAAAGAATTGCAGAATAAGCATTGTTCTCGTCGTGGATCTTTTATACAGAAAGTACTGAGAGGTAAAATATTGGCATTTAAAATTAAAGGAATAAAAGATGTATAAGCTGTTTAATGTATAGATAAAAGAATTCAACTTTTTTTATAAGGAATTCATTTTCCAAGAAACAGCTTCAATTAAAAATATCTGGCAAATAAAAAAGAGAATTTTAAAGCATTTTGACAAAAGATTTAATAATTTAACATTTTTCTTCTTTTCCTTTGAAGGAATGTAAAAATGTAAATCTCATTACTCAAATATGATGATGTAGCCCTATAGAATTGTTTTTAAAATGAGTAAGATTCCTAGTTATTTTATTGAACAAGACTAGAGACTTTAAATATAACAAAGGAAAATAAAATCTAAAGAAACGTGGAATGAAGTCAGGTATGACTGACAGATAAATTTATTAGGAGATATCCTAATGCTAATGAAGAAGAATTCAGGAAAAAAAATACTTCTATAATCCTAGAAGTTTTATAATTTTTGTGGAGATTTGAAGAAATACTAAAAATGTTAAGTCTTAAACCAAGAGGTAAAGGCTTAGACAAACTAAACACAATTCAAAGACATTTTTTAAAACATGTTTATTTTGAAGGAAACATCTGTGAAGCTGACATCTTGAGAAGTGGTAAAATTGCACAAATGTGGTTAGGTGTTCCATTTGAACCTTCCAACTCCACAGGTGAATGGGTCAGGTTCACCTTTGTATCATCTCTGACCCAAAGAAAGTTTGCCGTCACTATGTACCAACTACCAGTTTGTTATATACCACATGCTCTCATTTGTCCTTGGAAATAGGGGAAGAAAAGAGAAAAGAACTTTGCCTCTTTTTTTCTGTTGCCAGGAGTTTTCTTACTGTCTCTGATTATGTCTTACACAGAGCAAGTGCTCTAGTAAATCAGAAAAGAGGATGGAGCAACATGTGAGCATTTGAAATGGCTTTGAATAAACATCTACCAGCATCATTGTCGTGTACCTTGATCTGCTAAGATCAAGGGATTTCTAAGAGACAGTTCTGGCTTCCCAGAGCTGCTTAATTACATTACAAGGGCTTTTTTCAGCCACAAGAATGAGTGGGAATAATAATAATAGTAATAAGTAATAGCTAATTACCAAAATATTGTGCCATGGATATTTACCTGTCAATTGTTGCATCAAGAATCGAGTTTCTACTGTAATCCCATTTACTGTGGTCAAAAATTATCCCTAACTAATAAAACATAGATTGTATCAAATGTTTATTTATTGGGAAACCCTTGCTGATTTAGGACAAAATCACTTTATCATTAGGTTTTTTGTAAGCCAGCGGCAGAAAACAAAAAGATTAAAGCAAGAGAACTTATATATAGGGGTGTGTGTGTGTGTGTGTGTGTGTGTGTGTGTGTGTGTGTATAATATATATTTCTTCTGGTTTTATCATTCTTGTTCATTCTGTACATGTAGAATAACTCTTGAAAATGGAACAAGTAGTACATTAGTTGTATAGCCAAAACCCTATTCTTAGATTGACCTCAAAATAGCCAGGACAATTACTCCAAATTTCTTGGATATTCTCAACTCAGAGGAGATCATATTCATACATGAAGAGCCTCAAAGCAGTTCTGCCAGTATTGGCTGCTACCGAAAGGGAAGACAAATTCGAAAGAGTAGCACACAGTATGGTCTCTAAATACTATTTCCCATAAAATGATGAAGGATTCTAGGAGAAATCACTGATTCCAGGTTTGAGAAAAGAAAGATAAAAGGTGCATGTGGAACAGTTTGTTTTGTCAGAAAGTGGGGGGAAGATATCATGCTACTGGGGACATGTCAAAGAGAGAGAAACCTCCTTGAAGGACTCCCACTAGCCATAGGTTTGACAAATGCAGATCAAATAAAATAATGAACTGCAGCTGTTAAAATATATCAAGTATTTTAGAAGTCCGAATTTACAGTTAACTAAAACATTTTTTAAACTTATTTATTTATTATTATTACTTTTTAAACTAAAAAAAAAAAATGTTTAAATCCTTATTGATCACCACTAGAGGTTGCTAGGGTACCAACTCATTATTCTAAAAAGTATTTTTTAAAAAAGAAGTTGGAGCAGGAGGAAGAAGTGAGTGTTTATACCAATTTTCAGGAGTAAGCTATATTATATGATAAACAAAGAGCTGATAAAAAGAAGATTCTTCTATATTGAAGAATTCTAGTTCATAAAAACAGCAGGAATGATAGAATCAGACGCTCATCATTTTGCAACTTCCAATGAAATAATATATTAAGTCAAAAATAATCAATGACTGCTAAAACTCTTATTTGAAAGGCTAATGAGGAATCTTGAAATGGATAGACCGGGCTGACAATATCCAACCCAATTTTAGCAGTACCTCAAGTGGGACAACCATAAGTTATGTGTGTCCTGATGCTGTACAGGAAATATGCAGCACCCTTTATGAAGCTTTCCTGCCAAAAATTTAACCTAAATCTCATCTACTCCCTAAATCCAAAACTGGTTAACACAAAAATTCCATGATAGAGGGACATGGCCCAGAAGCTCATGAGGACAGCATCAGCCAAATTCTCCATGTGGGTAACTATCCAAGGCAAAATGACCCAAGACTTTGACAAATCAACAGCATGAAGAAATGGAGAGAGGAAGACATGTGATAAGTTAAGAGACTTCTATCATAATAGCAAATAACAAATTTTGCATGTATCCCAGTTTGAACAAAATAAAATACCTGTAAAAAAAAAAAAAAAAGCATCTTTGGGATGCCTGGGTGGCTCAGTTGGTTAAGCGTCTGCCTTCAGCTCAGGTCATGATCTCAGGGTCCTGGGATCAAGCCCCACATCGGGCTCTTTGCTCAGCGGGGAGTCTGCTTCTCCCTCTGCCCCTCCCCCTGCTCGTGCTCTCTCTCTCTCTGACAAATAAATAAAATCTTTAAAAAAAGGCATCTTTAAAAAATTTGAACATGAGCTGAACATTAAATAATTTTTTAAAGTATTACTGATTTTGTTTGGTGTGACAATGGTGCTGAGGTTATATTTTTTAAAAAAAAAAAATCTTTGTCTTTAGCCTTCACCAGTGAAGTATTTATGGGTGGAGTGGGAGAATTTGGATTAAACTACTTTTCTGTTGACCTTTTCCCACCACTAATTTCTCATCGATCCTTTCTCTTATAGAGTGATTTTCTAGCTACAAAAGAGATTTATGAAAAGAAGAAGCAGTAGGGATAAGTAGAAGGACAGGGGTTTTAAAATTTTCGCCTAAATCTTAGATGTCACTCTGTTATTCCCTTCTCAGCTAGGCTTGTAATTACAAGCTGACCTATTTTTCTGGGATGTCCTTGTAAAGGAGACCGTTCATTTCCCGCAGTGGAGAGTGTCACTGCCTTCTGAGTAACATTTTCGCCAGGTGCTCGATGATGCTAATTGGGTGAAAACACAGGGCATTCAGACCTAAGCGCTGGTCTCTCCCACACACTGTCCGTGTCAAGGGCAGAGAATCAGAAGAAGAAAATGGAGGGAAAGAGAAACACCACATTTACAACAGAGTCCAGGCATCTGAATAACCTCCCTCTATAACCAACTCCGCATAATCCCACATAATCAAAATGAAACAACAATCTGAATTAAGGTAAAAACTAAGGAAGTATTTTCTCCTCTGTGGTTCTATACTTAGTGGTGAAGTGGAGATGTCATAATTATCTGGTAAATTGGTTTCCTCTATTCCAGCAAATTGAACTATTCAGGGATAGGATGGCTTCTGAATTATCTGGACGGCTTACCCATACTAATCATGAATATTTATGAAATCGGAACCTCACTTTGTGCTCTGTAAACACAGACTGAATTATTCAGATTGTTTGCCTATACTGTAATAAATGGAAAATTCTCCTTGTACCTTATTTTTAGTATTTAAAAATGGGCACTATAACGTTTTGGGTATAAGGACAAAGTAAGAAAGGCATTTGCCTCTCCTTATTATAGCACCCCATTAGCCACATTTGTATCTGTGAAATGATTTGTTTATGTTATACATATATTTTGCGTTTGATAGTTCAACAGTGTTTAACCTATGGTTACGCTTCGAATTAGTTAAGCCTTTAAAACATTTCAGTGATTGTGTAATTCAGTCAGCCTGGCAGGAGATTAATTGGAAACATATGTGACACAGTGGCATCGTAAGCCCCTGCTGCAGAAGAGGAAGGGATTTGTTCTGTGCTGTTCTGAAGCTGCATGGGCAGAGCAGTGGTCAGCTCCTGGAATGCAACTAACATGGTCCCATAGGCAGGAACCCCAGAAATACGCTTCAAAGGAACAGTTTACAAATGAGGCGTAATGACACATTATTTTATAATTAAAGCAGTAGGAAGATAAAACTACGTGATCTTTGTTATTTTATTCCAAAGCCTGTGTACGTTTGTGTACATGTGTGTACATTTGTGTATATGTCCTACATATACAGTTTATATAGGCATAATATATACACATATATATTTTTTTCTTCAGCATAGTTCCTGCAAGATAGCTTTAGCATACCAGTAAAATAAACCTGTTTTATTTTGCAGGTTTTGCACACTTCTGTTGGCAGTTGAATGGCAGTTCATCTGGTATGAGTTGTTCTGTTTCGGGTTTTATTGCGCAGGGAGAGGAACTGTTTCAATGATATACATAGCACACCCACTTCTTGAGTTGCTTGTGGACTATATTGCATTGTAAGTTTAAGTGAGGAATAAAGCAAGTGGATTCTTTGGGCTCCTAACGGTAATAATTCTCAAAGTCTGGGGCTTAAGTTTTAGATATAGAGAGAATAGAGCTAGGTCTATTCCAAAGAGACGGCATATTCAAATTCAAACGTTATGTGCTCCAGATCTTTCGTCATGCTATATTTGGGGTTTAGTTATGGTATTTGTGTTATAAAATAATTATTTATATTATTTATACAAAATGGGGCTTAAGAGAAGAAAAAATTTCTTTCATGTAATTGGCTGCAGAACTTGCACAGAAAACTATCACGTGTGGTATTTCTCCGTGGGTCCTAGAGGATCTAGGCTGGAATGGTGATCCTCACTGGCTATGGAAACAAGGGGCTCTGCCAGTCACCAGCTGATAGAATTTAAAGATTGCATCTAGAGAAGATCTAACTCTACCCCCTCTAAACTCCAATGTATGCCATGACTATCACAGGAATAAATGAGAAGCTCATTCAAAAACAACAAAAACACCCTGAAAATGTAGAAAAATGTACCCAGGTTATTTTAAATTCTAAATAGATTGTCAGAGATATCCATCCCCTTCCCCCCAAAGCATGAAAATGTTCAGTAGAGTAAAAAACACACGATAATATTCTCTAATCCTCTTGGTTTAGGTCTCAGCTAAAGTGGTCCCTTTATTGAAATGCTTAGTTCCAAGGGCAGTGTGTAACCATCAAATCTGGATCAAGGGAAATTCAACAGTGGCTCAATCCAAGGTTTGGTCAGCATTTGGTGAAGGAACTACTACTATGCTTAGCTGCCCCGGGAGAGAGCTCGTTACATGGTTAAGGAGCACATTACGCCAATGGAGAGTGAGTCAAACTAACCCTTCTTTTTGTTTCCTCAGTGTCATGGTCAGCTCGAGCTGCCGGAATAAAATACCATGAACTGGGTGGTTAGACACCAGAAATGTATTTGTCACAGTTCTGGAAGCTACAAGTCTGAGATCAGAGTGCCAGCATGGTTAGGCTCTGAGGAGAACTTCTTTGTGGTTTAGAGATGGTTTCTTTCTCTGTGTTTTCACATGGTCAAGAAAAAGCAAGCTCTGATCCCTTCCTCTTCTTATAAAGACACTAATCCAACATGAAGCCCTCACGCTCATGACCCAATCTAAACCTAATTACTTCTCAAAGACCCCACCTTCCAATACCATCACACTGGGACAAGAGCATCAATATATGAATTTGGGGGGCACACAACTATTCAGTCTGTCACACTCACCTGAACAACCAGATTGAAGAGATGCTTAGGGCAAGCTATGTGGGAAGGGCTTGAAGCTTCCATACTTTCTCCAAGGGTTCTTCTCTGACCCAAATCTCCATATGTTCACCAACCCAGAAACTCTCTAAACCTTGTCTTTCTGGGGTTTTGTGGAAACTTCATTTAGAGGCATGATTGAGAAAATCACTGGTCTTTGGCAATTGATTCAACTTCCAGCTCCTCTCCCCTCTCCAGAGATGAGGGAGTGAAATTGAAAGTCACTGTCTCCCTGGGCAACCTGCCCTAAAGAGCTCTCCAAAAGTACTCATTCACATAACGGAAGAAACCTTTACTGCTCTCATCACTTAGGAAGTTCCAAGAGTTTTAGGAACTCTGTGCAAGAAACAAGGATAAAGGCCAAATATATTTTTCTTATTATAAATCACAATATCACAGTGGGGGTGGGATGGCTGGTGTGCTAGTCTGGAGGCTCCTCCAGGATGTTCGGTCTTAAGCACCAGGCCCACAGGGCTTGCCATGAAACCACGCAGGAGGCCAGTTTTGCCAGAGGCCAGTTTCTTCCTCTTTGGGAGTAGAGCCTGAAGAGATCAGTTTTGGAGTTCACGTTCACGTCTCACAAAACTTGTTCATGATTTATGTGATTGATTGATTGATTCCTAGACTAAGTGTGCTTACATTTGAAGATTTTTTACATGCATGTTATTGAGTGTGATCACCTTGTAAGATTATTCCCCCCTCATATTGTTCTTGTCACCTTTCAGTGTGAGCACCTTACTGATGTCTTTTATCTAATTAGGGTGTAGTCCTCCTCATCCCTTCCAGGCAATTTCATTTACCTGTGGTCAACCACCCTCCAGAAGCAGATGATCTCCTGATAGGTCATCAGAAGGCCAACAGTAGCCTAACGCTACCTATGACACATTGCCTACATCACCCACTTCACTTCTTCTCATCACAGAGGCATCTTCTTGTCTCACATCATCATCATCATGGGAAGAAGGGTGAGCACAGTACAAGAAGATATTTTGAGAGAGAGACCACATTCATATAACTTATTATGGTATATTGTTAGAGTTCTATTTTATTGTTATTATTATTGATCTCTTTCTGTGCCTAACTTGTAAATTAAACTTTATCGGAAGTATGTATGTAGAGGAAAAAACCAGCATATATGTGGTTGGGTACTATCCTTAGTTTCAGGCATCCACTGGGTCTTGGAAGGTATCTCTCACAGATTAGGGGAAACCACTATATTTGAAATAGTTGGTATAAAGCTAAAATTATTTGTTCCTTGAATGTTTGATAATATTGATTTGTTTCTTTTATTATGTTACTGTGAAAAAATATTAAGTGCTAATGTGGTTCCTTTAGTGCTTATAGAATTATTTAAATGTGTTGTTTCTTCTCATAGAAGCTTTGGTAAGTACAGTTTTTGAAAATGTGCCCATTTCTTCCAAGTTTTAAAATGTGTTAGGAGAAAGAAATTATTTTTCCTATCCCTCTATTAAAAAAAAATTACGTGGCATCTTTAAATTCCTTTTACTTCCTATTATTGTTTATTTGTGCCTTTTTTTTCTTGTTTAGTCTTGCCAATTGCCAATGGCTTGTCCCTATTATTAATTATATCCATGAACTATATTTAGCTTGGTTGAGCCTCTCTTTTATATATCTACTTTATATTTCAACAATTTTTATTATCTTACTTATTTTCTCCTCTTATTTGGTTTTATTAGTAGCTTTCCCCTAACTTATGAAATTAGATACTTACCTCATTAATTTTCACTTTTATTTTCTAAGGTAAACATCTAAGATTATAGATGTAACTCAAAAACCACTTTTGCTGCATTCAACAGTTTTGATATGTCACATAGATTAGTCCCTAAAACTAAAACTTAAGTTTTAGTTATGGGCATTAAGTGGTTTCTAATATTTCCTAATAAGCTTTTAAATATCTTCAGGGTCTGTATGATGGCCCTCTTTCATTCCTGGTATTAGTAATTTGCAGCTCCTCTCTTTTATTTTCTTGGTCGGTTTCTTTAAAGCTTTGTTAAATTTGTTGTATTTGTTTTCTATTTCATTGATTTCTGATCTCATCTTAATTTTTTACTTCTGCTTCTTACTGAGCTAATTTGCCAGCTTGTCAACATATTCTAGGACATGCAGTATATATTTTACCTATTCATTTGGGCTGTTTTCACCAGAGTTAGTAAAGCTATCCAATCAAGCCTAGTAGCCTTATATTCAGATTTTGAAAAGAAACCAAAGGATAATCTTTTTTTTAAAGATTTTATTTACTTATTTGAGAGAGAGAGAATGAGAGATAGAGAGCACGAGAGGGAAGAGGGTCAGAGGGAGCAGCAGACTCCCTGCCGAGCAAGAGGCCCGTTGTGGGACTCGATCCCGGGACTCCAGGATCATGACCTGAGCCAAAGGCAGTCGCTTAACCAACTGAGCCACCCAGGCGTTTAAATGTGTAGGTATTTCGACTTGTGTTGAAATACATGTGTAGGAGTCTACCGGCCACATTCCCCCCTCTGCCTGAACAGTCCTATCCAGACATCTGTACCATTTGCTTCCTCAGTCCTTTAAGATTGGCTCAGTCATTCCCAGTGAGGCTCCAAACCACCCTATTAGAAAGTACAAGGTCATTTTAAATCAATTTAAGTGATTCCTTGAAAAGTTATCTTTAAAATTTTAATTTAAAAATCACGATAAAATAAGACTCTTAACAATTACATATTCCACCAGTTTTAAAATTATGGAGTAACTTATTTGAGGAATGAGTGTTTCTTATTTAAAATGTAGCCTCAAAAAGAGTAAGCTGTTTTTTTATGGTTCTCTTTAAAGGCAGCCTTATCAAAGACAACTCCTATTTTCTAGTTCTTTGGGGTGGGTGGAGACCATAAATATATTTGAAAACAAATAATTGGGCCAGGCATCGATTACACAGGTCACCAAATCTGGGTCTAAAGTAAATATGAATCTTACAGGGAACTTCACCACATCTTCAAGAATCTCCTCGGAGGTCTTTTGGATTTGAGCTCCCGGACTAGCATGGGGTGGAGCAGGCGTGACGACCTCCCCCCGGCACCTCCGCTGGCCTGCACACACGCAGACAGAATTGTAGAAGAGATCTATCTCCTGCCGCCCTCCACGTATGCAGACGGAGGCAAAGACTTCTCGTCATTACAGGCCTTCCACTCTCCGCACGGACTTCCTGCAGAGACCACGAACACACTTCTGACAAATTCCCAACAGTTTATTTGTCAGATATTTTATTCAAATTGCTTCCTTCTCCTTGCAGAGTACGCAAAAGAACAGCAATATCCCGTCCCCTCTGTACATCCTAACTGCTGTTTCAAGGGATAACGAGCAAATTTAGATCTTCATTACAATGTTAGTTTGTACAGCAGACCCTATTTATTTCCTCCACCTTGCTATTGTAATCACCAGAACAAGAAGACTGACTCTGGATAAAAGTATTTATTTGGGGCCCGTGTTGCAAAAATAGTCGTATGTTGAAATGGCAGGAAATGCCTCGCACTGTTCAGTAGGGAGAGGACTGAAAAGCTCGTTATGTCTCAGCCACACACAGAGCGTCTATGATTATCCATGCTTGGATGGCTTTCAGATGGCATCTAAAAGAAGGATATTTTTAATTATATTTTTTTCTCCTTCAGTGTTTTCCAACAGGCAACGATTATCCCAAATATTTTCCTCCCTTTTTGGAGCTGGAATCTCAGTTTCAAATATCCCCTGACTCTGACCTCAGTATAAATCTTATTGGTACGGTACATGGTAAATGTTTAAGGTATAATCTAACAGAAATCCTAAGGTAAGAGAAAGTAGGGAGAAAAAGAGACCTGGAATAATTGTGGTTTAATTTGAATCTCGTTAGAAATGTTAGTTCGGAAGATCTAATGTACAGTGTGACTATAGTTAATAATACAGTATTGTGTACTTCAAGTGCTGAGAATAGACCTTAAGTGTTCTTAACGCGCGCATGCGCGCATACACACACGCAGTTAACTAGGTAAAGTGATACGTGTGTTAGTTATCTTGGTCTTGTTCATCATTCCACCATGTAAATGTGTATCAAATCACCGTGTCCTATACTTTAGATACATAAAATTTTATTTGTCAATTGTCCATCAATTAAGTTATAAAAAGTATTTATTGGAAGAATGAAAACATTCTGAGATAATAGCATCACATTAACAATCTATGTCTGTAGAGCACATTGTAGTTTACAACACAGTTTCAACTTTTGTAATGTTGGGAAAAGTCTTTTCTTAGCAGATCAGGAAAACTTCTGTAACTCTTAAAAATGAAATAGAATTTATATTCAAGGGGAGATTTGGGGATTTTAGGGGAAAAAATTTCCAACAGAAGCAATGTCTTGCTTCATGTTGCCATTCCACAAGATACCTGGCCTTTCCTTCCTTTTCCTCAGCTTAACTTCACATGGAAGTATCTTCTTGGTTTCTTCCTCTGGCTTCTTTTCTTAGTAATGTATACACATTCTCAGTTTCCTTATGCTCTTGACAGCCAAATCTATATGCTCAGCCTAAATATTTCTCATCCACACAAATATCTACTAACATTTACAAATATTTACTAATATTTGGGCATGGACCTAATGGTGGATATGTAAAATAGAATGAAATCATTCATTCAAAAAAACTCTAGAAGAAAAATTTCTTGACCCAAAGATAGATGTGAGAAGTCATATTGCTAGCACCTTCTGATTGACAAGGGGAAGGATTGCACAAAGAGCACAGCTAGACGTCTGTCAGGATGGCAAGGATGAAGATAACCTCCTAAATCTTCCAGAGAGATAAGAAATTACCAACAAGGGGGCCTGGGTGGCTCAGTCGGTTAAGCGGCTGGCTGTTGATTTCCCTCAGGTCATGATCTCAGGGGCCTGGGATGGAACCCTGTGCCAGGCTCCATGCTCAGTGGGGAGTGTGCCTAAGGATTCTTCCTCTCCCTCTGTTCCCCCCCCCCCCGGCCCTGCTCACATACATGCACTCGCGCACTCTCTCTTTCTCTAAAATAAATAAATAAATCTTAAGAAAAGGAAGTTACCAACAGAGGAATAAAGATAAAATTGCCATAAAATTCCTTATCCCTAATACTTGTGAATGGAAAGTAAAAGATCAATGACTCTAAATTTGTGAGGGAAAATGCTTTTGAACCTAGGCAGAATAATGACCACTAAAGATATTCATAATCTAATCCCCCAAACCTGTGGGTACATTACCTTATATGGCAAAAGGGACTTTGCAGATTCGATTAAGTTTATTGACCTTCACATGGGGAGATTATCCTGGAATATCCACACGGGCTTTACTTTTTTAGGAGGACATTTTCTGGTTGGGTCAGAGAGAAATATGTCAATAAGGGAAGGGTCAGAGAGGTGTGATGTGAGTATTGCTGGGTTTGAAGATGGTGGCAGGGGGCTAAGAGCAAAGGGAGGCTGTGATCCCTGGAAACCAGAAATGACCCTCAGTTTACAACCAGCAAGAACAAAGGGACCTCGATCCTATAAGCACAAAGAACTGAATCCTGCCAACAACCTGATTCAACAGTAAACAATTCTTCCACAGAACCTCCAGAAAGAAACTTAGCCTTGTTGACACCTTGATTTTAGTCGGATGAGACCTGTGCGGACTTCTGACCTACAGAACAGTAAGATAAATCATCTGTGTTATTTTAGGCCAAGTTTGCTCATTTGCTACAGTTATAAATGAAACAAAGTTTATGCCCAGAGTGTCAGTCAGTGTGGACAAGTAAACTGTTTTCAAGCATGTACAGAGGTAGGATATTTACTTTCTAATTACCCTTTCTCAAATATTCACTCTATAGGTACTCCAGAAAAAAAAAAATACAAGAAGACAATTAACAAGATTTGATAACCAGTTGGTAGAACCATCTCAGCAGATGTAAAAAATAAAATCCCAGGATGACAGCTGTGTATCAAGCTTGGAAAGCCTTTATTAGTCCACATGAAAACAATGACGGTGACTTCCAAGAAAATGTTAAGGCAAGTAGAGTGTATTTCTTACAAAAGAGAATAAAGAACAACTGATTCTAGCAGAAGTGTGAAGAAATCATGTTTTTTTTCCACAAAAAAAATATGAGAGGTGATTAGAAACTACAAGAAGAAAACAGTCCATAGGAGATGCCATAGCCTATATTAGTAGTAAACTAAAATGTGACACCGTGTTGAGCAATTTGCAGTGTGTAAGGAAATCCACTTACCTGTGTTGATGGCATCCTTCACCTTAGAAAGGGCCAGGGATGTTGATGATGAATTGTAGAGAAATCATTCCCACTGCTTGGCTCTCAAGTGAACACTATTTGATATAATCTTGATCATGTACATATCTATAATTGGCTCTCAGCTTTTAGAATCAGCTATAGACCAGGTAAAGTAGACTTAATTATGAGCCCAGAATAGCATTTAAGCATGACCCATCTTAACAATATGAGGCAAATATATATCTGACAAAACCAAGAAGGTGAACATATAGTTGGGGGAAGAGGAAGAAGGAGGGTGGGTTGGTCATGTCTTTCATCCTATGTAGTGGGCAGGGCAGGGTCAATAAATACAAATGAATGTATAAATGTAATAGAACATGTCATTAGAGAATAAAGGCAGAAATAAACAGTTACATCTGCAAAATGGGACCAAAATAGGGGAATATGAAGAGAAGTATTTTTGTTGTTGTTGACAACTTCAGTACCATTTAATGTAGTTTATTATTATTACTGTTGTTGTTGTTGTTATTTTGTCTTGTGTGTGTACCACCTGCATGTTTTATAAACCTCCTAGGTCATCACTGAAAACTCAGCTTAAGGGCATTGTGTGTGTGAAGCCTCTCTTCCGGCCAGAATAAATATTCTCACTTCTTTACTCCCTTTGCACTGAATGCTCTTATAATCAGACTTCCTACCTTCTGAAAGTTGTTGTTTACATAAGCTTCTTCCTTATAAGCTCTAAGTTCCTGGAAGGCATTTCTTTTTTCAATACTTAGCCCACATCCTGGCACATAATAGTCCTCCGTCCTTCCTTTCCTCTCTTCTTCCTTCTTCTTTCTTACTTTCCGTCTGTCTCTTTCTCTTTTTCTCTCAAATAAATAAATAAATATCATTGAATGAATAGATGCCAACTGAAGCCCCGATGCTCATGACATCTTCACAACTGGATTTCCTGAAGTATATACAAAGGTAACATGGTAAATTTAGGGGTTGCTTTATATTTAGTAATTTTATGTTTAATCTGAAAATCCTACCCTTAGAAGACACTTCCAGCAAGTCAGTCAACTGACTCATATTTTATTTCCACATTTCAGAGTTTTACTCACATGCAGATCTGCATGCCTCACTTTTAAATGATCCCAAATATTCACAACTAAAACACTGGTGTTTCATATTGACTAAACATCCATGTTAATAAGGTGAATCCACTTACAGTCCTAGAATGTTTACAGGGAGTATGTTGATCTGAAATTGCCCTCAGCTATACTTAGTTTGTGCCTCAGTGTACAAACAGTAAATTACAGAATGGCTGAGAAAATGTGGGCGTTCACCTAACACACCAGAACATACTATGTGCTTTCTACTTTCTGGAAAGTTAATCGATATAGTTCCTAAGCAAAATATCAAATCAAATCAAATGGAGTAACTGCACAATAATGCTCTCTCTATACCTTTGTAGTATGTTGCACACGAGGTAACAGTAGACAAATATTTCCTTTCCGGGTCCAACAGATCAAAAGAGCTCTCGAGACTACGTGGGGGACTGGTAACCCACTAGATGTTATATTTTTGAGGTTTCCATCTAACTAATTATCATTTAGAGATTAAAGTATAATCCCTCAGAGAAGACTCTGACATGACGTCACGTGATGCACCACTTTTTATGAAAATCATCTCTAAATGGGAGAGGCGCCAAGGTACAATCAGTGTCTTGGCATCTGACTGAGATTTTTTTTTTGTTTACTGAATTTTTCATTTCCGCCATCTGATATTGGAAGCAAATTATATATTTGACTGAAAATAACTCTTTTTTGGGGAACATCATTGATTTAATGAAGACACACTTGCAAGTGTTCTACAGCACAGCTGAAATTTCACTTGCCTTTTAGCTTGAGGCCATTGATGTGAGTCCAAGTTGACAATTTCAGCTTGTTAAGTCCCTAGTGGACAGACATCCGCAATGTAAACCCATTGTACATAATCTTGTAATTTTGGCAGTCCGTGCATTGGAGGAGACTGAAAAGGATACTAACGCAGAGTACATTACTCTGAACAAAAGGCGCATGGGTGAATGAGAAGGATATAAAACTCCTAGGAGAAGCACAAAAAACATAATAAACCTGGTTTCTCTTTCTCACAGTTACAATACTTTCTTTTTCGTATTGACATCTTTTCCATTAAAAGAAAGAAAACTATTTTAATTCAAATTTTATACCATAAATATTTACCAAAAATGGTTATGGGACAATGACTACAAAGAGTCTACATATTGTGTACATTTTAATAAGTCCACTGATGGAAAATTATGTCTACATACCTAAACATAGCATTTTTTAAAAGGATTTATTTATTTATTTTGGGGGGGAAGGGCAGAGGGAGCAAGAGAGAGAATCTCAAGCAGACTGAACTAAAGCTTGGAGCCCAACAGGAGGCTCGGATCTCACGAGCTAAGGAAGAGTCAGACACAACTGACTGCACCAGCCTTGTGCCCCAAAAGTATCATTTTTATATTAATAACAACAGTCAACAAAATATCGGAAAATCACATAAAACCACACAAGCAAACTAAATTACAAATAGGAGGAATTAATAATTTAACTACAAATGCAATTTTTAAAATCAACAAAATTCTTAAAGTAGAAAAATAAGTGTTTTGAATAAATTTATTGTAGTTTTATCAATAAATCTATAACATTTTTTAGAATTGAAGAGACTAATACATTTTTTGTTTTAAAAATGAGAAGTCTCATTAAATTAGAGAACTGAAAATTATTTTTATTTTTTAGCAAAATATTCCATGGAGAGCCAGCCAACATTTTTGATAAATTTGATATATTTGCTACTTTAAAAATCTAGAAATCTCATTAAAATAGAAAAATGAAATTAATGATTTTTATCCTTTAGCAAAATATTTAATAGAGAACAAACCAACATCCCATTTCAATAATTATTAAGTCTATTCGGTCCTTTAGTACAGGACACTTATTGGCTTAGATGATAAGAAATAGCTATTACCAATTGTCAGAATAATTGTTGACATATAACTTCATCTCATACCCTACACTGAGATTTGACTGAGAGATGCAATGCAAACAATACTGAAGTGAACCAACTTACTTCCAAGCACAAACTCTCTGACATGTGACTTGAGCAAATTGCTCAGTCCTGACTGGGTATCATTCAAGAATATGCAAGTTTCACACAACGTAATGAAAATGAAAGTGTTGGGGTAGGCTGACCACACCATCCTCTAAAGGGCAAAGAGCTCCGTTGGCACTCCATTCTCCTGCTCCCAGTAGGAAGATCCCCTTTCCTAAATGCTTTCTCCTTCCATCCTCTGCTTCCCTCACAGGTTATCCTTCATAACTTTGCTCCAGACACAGCTTTACCTACAGAATGATCCGACAGGTGAACCCAAGAATGGAAGACCATGCTCTCTTATCATCGTGCAGATCTAGGAGACTAAGAAACAAGTGCAATATCTCTAAACGTTATAGGCTTAATTCCCCTTTTATCAATATTTTTCCATCCATTTATCATTCCCCTTGATGGAGGAGATAAAATGAAAAATGGGACAAGCTAACAACAAATTTACTGCTCCTTTTTACAGGATGTGCCTTTTCCATAGTCACTATTGTGAAGTATATGATCTTCTCCTTTAAGCCTCGTTCATCATTCTCCATTTGGCAAAGGCCCCTCCAAGGATACTGCTTCAAGCCTTGATTTCTAGGTCATTTCTTCCTATACTCCATTTGAGTGAGCTGTTCTGTGCTCTTTGAATGAGTATCTGGAAGAACCTTCCAACCTCTATCCCCTGTGAATTGTCTATCATTTATTATAGTTTTTCCAAAACCTGAAAAGATTGGTACCAAGTAGAAATCTCAAAACATGTTTTTGAAAGTAATACTAGAAAACTAACACTTAATAAAGATTCTTTGAATTAATGAATGCATAATATTTAATACAGCTTGCTTATAAGAAGCAAAATACGGGTTCCCGGGTGGCTCTGCCAATTAAGCGGCCCGCTCTTGACTTCAGCTCAGGTCCTGATCTCAGGGTCCTGGGATTGAGCCCCGAGTTGGGCTCCATGCTCAGTGGGGAGTCTGCTTGAGAATTCTCTAGCTCTCTCCCTCTGCCCCTCCCCCTGCTGACACACACGTGCATGCTCTCTCTCAAATAAATAAATCTAAAAAAAAAAGCAAAATAATTATTTTTCCTTGATGGCTTATAACTAGTAACTGAGAAAACACTAACTGAAGACATTTCCATAAACTGTCTTTATGTCTCAGTTTGCTATAAGGTCCATGAAGCCAGCCACCATGTCACGTCCACTTGGCTCACTAGGAAAACCTTAGTATCTACTAAAGTACCTGCAATAATGTAAGTGTTCAATAATGACTAATTGCGGCTAATTGCAATATCAGGTGAGTTTTTATAGCCTTAAGTGTGATATCCACATTTAATACTAAGTTTTAGAAATGTATGACAGAATACATACATAGACCAGACAAAATGATCAATTTAATTAATTTAGCTTAAGCACTGAGGGTGCTACAGGTTCTTTACTAAAGGAGAAAAGTGCTGTGATGGTCAGTTTGACATGTCAACTTGGCTAAGATACAGGTACCCAATAATTCAATCAAATCTTAATCCAGGTGTTACTCTGAAAGTATTTGTAGATGAGATTAGCATCTGCAAGTCAAGTTGATTTCAGATAAAGGAAATTATCCTAAAAAATGTAGATGGGCCTGATCCAATTAGTTGAAAGGCTTTAAGAACAGAATTGACATTTCAGCTCTTGCCTGAGATTTTCCAGTCTGTCCTTCCAGATAGCCTAATCTATGGATTTCAGACTTGCCTACTCACAATTGTGGAAGCCAATTCTTTGCAATAAATCTCTTTACATATATATATATAGATATCTATATCTATATCTATATATCCAACTGTTTTTCCCCCTCTCTGGTGGAAAATTCATGGGTACAGATGTCTAGTCTATTGATTTTTTTTTGTCTTTTGTTTGTTTTATCTATTGATTTTGACAAATTTTGTTATATCAGAATTTTAATCCCCTATTCTTCAGAGTCTTTCCATTTTTGAATGAAGTTTTGCTTTTTCCCCTCCTTCCTTTCATTCTATCCTTAATTAATCTTCCAGTTAATAGAACACTTAGTAGCCTTTTTCAAAAAACCATTCGCAGGCCTGTGGGTGCGTCCCTATGTGTAAATATATATTCCTTCTTTCTCTTCCTTGTTGAACAGAAGAGAGTAATGATAGCTTGATAGCTTCTATCCACACATTTTTTTACTAAAGAATTAAGAAATTTAAATATTTTCAGAAGACATCACATTTGAGAAGTTCCTTTTATAACATTCTCTTAATTTTTGCAGCCCCTTGTGCTATTGCTCTGAAGAAGCTTTGATTTTTACCAATTACTCATGCTTGTTGTATCTTCAGTAGATTTCAGAGAACTTGCTTTTTATGGCAGAGTTATTACCCTTGCAATACTGTTGACATTGCTGAATGACTGCTTAAGTGATGGTTGTAGTTTGAGAAATTTTCAGGAGAGGAATTCTTAATGCCTCTCAATCTGACTATAAAACCCCAAGAAGAGCTAAGTATCAAGGTGAGCCAGGCTCAGAAAATCCCTTTTCTAGGTAAAAGCTTTATTCTATAGAATTTACTGAGTTTCTTTTAAAATCCAACTTAGGTACAATTACCAGACATGAGTAAGCACTCAAAACAGTAACAATAACAAGCAGGTCAAAACATGGTCTAATTTATTTTAATTCATCACTGCACAGAGCCTGAAGACTCATTTACTCCATTGTCACCTTCACTGATCAGAAGTTATGATTATTTACACTACCGTTTTGCTTATTTTCCTTTGCTTTCTAAATAAGTTCTGTTTTTACTATAAGAGGTCATTTAATATTTATTAAGTATATTAAAATTTGAAGCAACTCATCACTTCATAAATTCTGGTGGGAAAATCTTGTCAAACTTGCTGAACATTACAGTGATTTATCATATTTGGATAAGTACTTGAAAACAATACAATCTAGTAGTCCAATTGTTGAAATGGTGAACACCATGGAGAACAACCCATTAAGCACAAATTGGACAGACTGTACTTTCCAATCCCTGCTTAATGGACAGAGGTTGTTTGAACTTTCATAGTTACCTCTCTAGAAGAGAAATTCCATTGTATTTAAAAGATTTTATTGCAGAAATACCCAATTTTTTTTTCTGAGAAATACTCCACAGCTGATTGGAATACACCAAGGATATTAGACAAAACTATAGGTTTTGAGATTTAAAATGATGAGAAAAAGAAAAGAAAAACCATTGAACACAGGTAGATGGATTTTTAATAGCAGATCTTCTCAGAGTCTTTAAGATGTTAATGTTCATGTAAATCTTCAGGATGGGACTTGGGTTGGCAGGTTTCTTCCAATTATTTAACTACGGATTTTTATTCCTAACAAGTTTTGATGTGTGGAGGAGCATTTTGAGAGATGCTGATCTGTAGGAATCAAGTCCATTGTTTTTTTTTTTTTTGGTTTTTTGTTTTTGTTTTTGTTTTTTTTTTTGGCATTCAAGTTCTGTCACTCTTGCTTCAAAATTAACTTCAGTTACTTCCTTATGGATTCTCCGTTGGAGCCAGATTGGCCAAATCATGGCTCTTCAAACTCAGCTCATGGATTGCCAACTCCTAGTCTTCATAGGGGATTATCCCTAGCCTATAAGGCCTCTCTTTTCTCCACTTACCAATTCTAACCATTTTTCAAAACCTATCCACTTTTTGACTTCCTCCAGTGATCATGATATTTATGACTTTTAAATTTCAATCATATCTTGTTTTTTATTATTTTTTAACTTGAGTGTGTGTGTGTTTGTGTTTTCTGATAAGATGGCATATTCTTTGAAGTGAAAGACCATATGCTTTATATTTTCTTTGGCACGCTACCTAAATTTGATGCACCATTTTGTGACTATAGCCATTATTTAGTTTGTTCATGAATGACTAGATGAATACTTGAGTATCATAAATACTCCTCACAGCTAGGAAGAAGTAAACTCATTTTGTAGAGATGGCAGACACATTCTGAGAGTCCGAGACATGTTCTTGGTTTGAATAAAAACTTTAGATTTGCTTTCTACTCTGAGGCTTTCTGATTATTCCTCACTACATTGTTTAAATTGTTTTCTATTTGTGAGACAATAAAAAATAGAGTAAAAAAAGATGGACTTTGAAGATGCCGAGGAAGAAATAAGTGCAAAACCATAAATTTCAACATGAAAGAAAAGAAAAATGTATTTATCCTTTCATATATAATCTAATTCACACTGGGTTTCAAATGGTTTTCATTCCTCTTTACTCTCGTAAAGTGGTCCCCCAAAGTACAAAATCTATCAGTACAGTGGAATTGACATGGACTTTGGAAGCATTTGTTAATTCTCTCCGTGTAGTTGGAAGTACCTATTGAAAGTACCAATCTCTGCTGAAAGATTACTTGGCAAGTAAATTTGTAAAAATAAGTAATAACATAGATTGGTGTAAAAGGAACATTGAACTAACGTCAGGAGCCTAATGTTGTAGGAACATCTCCCTCTTCTTATCTAGCTCAGTGAACTCTGGCAAGCATGAAGGCCATCGAAGCCCATTGAAAGGTCCTTTATGAGCTCTAAAATCTTTTCTGGTGCTAAAAATCTATGATTTAGTGAATAAAATGATTCTTTGCTTCTATTTAGTAGAAGGTATACTCATTTACATTTTCAACAACAATTATATTATCCTGAAAAGACAAGAAAGTAATTAACCTTTCCAATCTGAGTAGAGCATGTGGTCAGTAATGGACAAAATGGGCACAGGGTATGGCAAATCACTCTTTTTACCACCCCCATGCCCTACTCACATGTGGTATAACCCAATCAATAGTAGGCTTTTGCACATCTGGCCAAATGGGTGCCGACAAGGAGAGCAGTGTTGGCTTTCACAAAATACCTAAATGAATGTGAGGAGTTTGAGTATCACTAGTCATGGTCCTATCTCCATTTATAAATTAATCCTAATTAGTGCTGTTTTGAATTTCACCATTCTTAAGCATTTTACATTGACACAAACGAATTGTGGCATTTTTTTTATTTTAAAATAAATCTTTCGTATGTGTTTTTTAAAAATCAGCCTGTAGTGTGATCTCAAAGATCAAGGCAAAACTCCACACTCCCCCGCCTAGTGATCAAAGTTTGATGACCTCCAAATAACAGAAAACACAATAAGTGGACTTTAGATCACAAGAACAAAAAAATGCCCAGAAGCTACACAAGTCACCGCTGGTGTTCTTTACTTAGGATCCTTTTTATGATAGAAGAAAAAAGCACAGGCTGTCAAGAGGCAGCAACTTCCAATTCCTTGGTCTGAAGCCTCAGTCTGAGTAACCAAACAAATAGGTTATATATATATATATACTCATGAGAAAAGATATAAAACCACAGAGGGTGGGGCAAGCCTCAAGAAATAAGATTTGAAGAAGAAAATAAAACAACAGGTCACAAGCAGAAATTCAAACTTGAAATTAATAATCATGTAGCTCGCACAATTCAGCTGTGCTAAAGAACTTCAGAGTCCGTGGCGAAGAGTTTCTTAACAATTATTTGTTTCAAAGATATAGAGAGGATATTTTTATATGTAAAACGATTGATGAATTATAAGGGATGTCCTTTGTTTTCATACCTGAAGAAGTCATTATGTCATTTCCAGAATAACATGATCACTACAGATCAAGACCGCATTCACTGAAGTCTTTCAGGCACTTACAAATATACTGAAATATTCTGCAAAGTTTTGGGAAAGTTTATTAATTTAGAATCCACAATTTAGAATTATTGTTTTTTTGTACTTCTAGACTTCAATGTTTCTCTGTCTGAAATCGCTAATGCAAACAGGGGAAACTTTATTTTACCGAAGAAAGCAATTTTTTGAAAAACACTTCAAACTTCCTTCTAGCAAACAATTGAACTATGTCATTTTAATTTTTTTATGAAAGTGTGTCTGCTGGACAAAACCATCTCCCCACACTTCTTGAACACGGTTTTAGTTCTAGGCTTCTCACTAGTAACATCATCACTAACGCCATGACCTATTCTCTTTAAGGACTGAAAGATTTTGGAATATTCAAGCCTCCTCCATAAAACTTGGAGAGGGTCGTGTACAACCCAAACCTGATTTTCCCACTCAGGTCGATCTTACACAACTCTGACATTGTCATCACCCTCAAGTGCAGCTCCTATAACATCACTCTCTGATTCATAAGCATTCATCATTGTATACAGAATAAATGACAAAAGCTTATCATGGCAGTTGACATATTTCTCCCTTAACTCTCCTGACATACCCTAAAAGCCAATAAAACCTGCTCATTATTTCCCAGTTCATCTGTATGCTCTCCATACTCTTTCTTAGACTCTATCTGAAATGCTGAACTTTGGAATTCTTACTCGCGCATTAAGGCTCAAATGTCACCTTTTCCAGGAAGCTCTTCCCTGACTCCCCAAAAACACCCTCTTTGTCCCCCTAACCTCATCTTTCTGCTTTGACCTCTCATCTTGTTGTGTTTGTACTTCTCCAAGAGCGCTTTCCACAGCTGGCTTGTGCATGAACTACCTGGTGGGCGGTGAATGTCTTAAGGACAAGACTCCATGCCTTGCTCATTTCAGTATTCCTCAGATAGCTGGCACATATTTTAGTCACAGTGAACTCTAATACATATTTATCAAATTTAATCAAATAGAAAATTTTAAAACAATAGCATTAACTTGACATACAAAACAACAACAAAAACAAAGACACACAAAAAAAACAAAAAACAAAACTCAAACTATGTTTTAGGTACTGATACTCACATAGAAAGAAAAAGAATCATATTTCCAACCCACTTTGGAAAAAAAGATATTTAAATGATAAATGAGTCCTCCAGTGAAAGAAACAACATGATGGCAAATTATTAGTGTTTCATGTTTCTCTTTTTTCAAAAATAAAAAAAGAAGGTGAAAAGGAGCTCAGATAAGAATCCAATCTAATCCTGCTTTGGAAGCAGTTTAAGAGTTTTCAGGTTAAGACTCTATATAAATCTGACATTATTATTGTTATTTTATCCCCTTATGAACTTTCTTGTGCTCACATTGAAATATTCAAGATGCTAATGGCATGCCACTAAAATGAAAAAGTGTCCGGGGACCAACTTCTCATTCTGTGCTTCTCTAACAGAAATCTCCTCTCTTCTCACTGAAATATGGGTACCTTGAGTGTGGAGGTATAATACCAGCTAACACTTAGGACTTCTCAACAGGATTATAATGCGAGGTAATGTGCAACCAGAAGTGAGAGCTAGACACATTTTCAGCCTCTGCTCCAAAGTGTTATTTACAAAAGTCTCATGGGAATAATGAGAATTATATGCATAACCCCCTGAAAATACAAATTAATAATTAGTGCTGAATTGTGAAAATAGCACCCATCAATAAGCACAGACAGAAACCAAATTGCTTATAAAGGTGAAGGGATAATTCTTCTTTTCAAATAAATCCTTTGCCTGCAATTGGACAAATGGGAATTGCTGTATTTATATATGTTATATTCATGGCTGATAATTTGCTCTCTGACACATGGAATCGTGTGCATGTGGAATTTTGGAAAATAAAAATTTATGTATATTTATAGTCATTTTAAATCAGCGTATTTTATTGATGGTAAATTTTTCTTTCCTTGGTTTTTATTTAGGATACTAGTTATCATTTAACGTAAAGAAACAAATATTAATATCTATTGCAAGTTCAAGGTAGATTTCTAAGTATTCCTTTATTCCAGCAAATATTCACTGAAACTAGTTATTGAATCCCATATTTTTTATGATATGGAAATTTTTTATTAAAACAATTAAACCACATTTAAAATATGAATTTATTCATAAATAACTTTACTCTTTTCCTCAATCACCTGAAGGAGAAAATTGTATGTTCTGTATAAAACTGTGGGGCTCATCCAGTAAAGATGTTATAAATTTATAGTTTTTCCAAAGGAACATTGTGCTCGAATATGCTAGTGTTGTTCTTGTTTATTATTATCATTGTTGCTGTTACCACTGTTATTTACTCCACAATAACTGTATCTTATATCTGTGTAGTACTTTGTGATTTTAAAAAATTCATATACATTTTTTTCAGGGGTGCCTGGGTGGTGCAGTTGGTTGAGCATCTGACTCTGGGTTTTGGGTCAGGTCCCGCTCTCAGGATCATGGGATGGAGCCCCACGCTCAGCACAGAGTCAGCTTGGGATTCTCTCTCACCCACTCCCTCTGCCCCTCCCAGACAATGCACTCTCTCTCTCTCTGAAATAAATAAACCTTTAAAAAATTATCGACATTTTTTCATATTTTCTTTACAAATTCACTTCCAAGTAGCACAAAAAAATTATTTTATAGATAAGGAAATCAAGTTTCAAGGAGGTGTGAGAATTGCCCAAGTCTGGTTAGAGGACAGCTGGAGTGGGACCCCACTCAGTGCTCTCACACGTCCTTTTGCTCTGTTCCCAACTTGGTCTTCCTCTCCACGCTTACTGGCCCAGAGACGCTGAAAACCTCTTTTTCTAGTGGTGAAGCCCCAACAGCAGTACACTGTTCCTTCAGGAGCAGATTTCTCAGGGTTCTTCCCAGAGTGAATGTTTATATCAACATCATAGTATCGCTAATGAGGTGTGGCTTAGACCCCTGTAACATACTAAGAATCAGGGCTTCCTTCATGGATGTGAAGCCTGTGAGGTGCACCATGTCCTGATCTTGGGTTAATGCTCTACTGTTACAGTTTTGGTTCTTGGTAATATTTGAACAAAGGGCCCTGCATTTGCATTTTGCACTGGACCACCAAAATAAAGTAGCTGGGTCCTATCAAGAAGCAGTCATCCATTTTCCTAAAACCAAGAGTAAAATAAAGTTGAATATAATCAAATGACCTAAAACTGTCACATTACTCTTCTAACGATTTTACTAAATTATTTTGGTAGACCACTTGGATGAAAAGTATCAGGTGTGGCTTTCTCCTGACAAAAGTCCACTGAAGAGCAGCTAAAGCCAACCTTAGTAGGCAACTGAGGAGCAATGTCAAGATGATAGATGTGTAACCGTATCAAAGCCCTCCTAGGGATTAAGGAAACCTCATTGTCAGCCAGATGACCCTAAAATGTATGGATTATTCTATGTTTATTTTCTATCACCAAATTGGTAGTCAGGATAAAAGAAGAGTTATAAATATTATATGGGTTTGACATCTATTTCCAGGAACACAAGAAAACAAGAGGAGCAAAAGAATTTTCTTCCCTCTCATTTCATGACAGAGGACTTAAATTTCCTTGGATATCCATGGCCAAGTTCAGACCCATAAGGAAAACTGGACATCACCGTTACATTATAAACCTATGATATGATCGTAATTTTGATGTTTTTGTGACACCACGTTTTCTATATCTTCTACATTTTAGAAGAGGATTACTTGTTTTTTGTGGATTTTTAATACTGTAAAGTGTTATTGTGTGTTCCTTGAATATCATATTTTGATTCAGCTAAAATTTCTTTTTTTGGCTATTATCATGTCTGGGCAACTCAAAATAGAAAACTATATTTCTGCAAAATGATGGACTCTTTCTGTATTGTTTCTAATTGTCCAATCACAGTTTTAATTCATGAGCTCTTTTTCTCTCCATCTGTGGCTTCCTAATTATCTTCAGACAAATGTAAAATTGTGAGTGATATTCTGGTTTGTACAGTGGCCTTATTGAATGACTTTCAAGTCCTTGAATTACATGTCCCCTTGTACATGCTCTTCTTTCTGCCTGGATCACCCTTCACTGTCCTCCACAGTGACCCCTCATCTTATTCCCATTGACTTCCACATGTTCCTCAGATGTAGGCTCAGTTTAGACATCATCACCCCCCAAAGGCTGTCCTTGACATCAAAGACTAGATTAGGTGTTCCCAAGCACCTTGAGGTTTCTGCTATCATTGCATTTATCACACGACATTTAATTGTTTTTTTTTAAAGATTTTATTTATTTATTTGAGAGAGAGAACGAGATTGAGAGAGAGAGCATGAGACAGTGGAGGGTCAGAGGGAGAACCAGACTCCCTGCTGAGCAGGGAGCCTGATGCGGGACTCGATCCCGGGACTCCAGGATCATGACCTGAGCCGAAGGCAGTCGCTTAACCAACTGAGCCACCCAGGCGCCCCGACATGTAATTGTTTAATGATCTCTCTCCCTACTTACTCTCGTCCACCTTTGCATTTTTAAAAGCCAACAATGTTACCTTGCCTAAGAGTAAGTACATTTCAGAATACATTTGTTGAATAGATGAGTGAACAATGAGGTAATGAGTAAATAAATCTTTAAAACATTTCCCAGGGAGCTAGTCCATTGCTTAACAGGGGATACAATCTAATCAGAAGTAAAAAAAAATCGGCTCTGGTCCTCACATAACTGGTTCTGACCCAATTCTCTACTCAGTTACTAATTTAGTCAAAATGTATTTATTAAGCACTTATGATATGCTGGGCATGTTGCTAAACACTGCATTAAGGAGGCTGATCCTTACTCTGGGACATTTAGATCAAACTGCATGGTCCTTTCTAAGTACTTTACAGATCATGATCCAGCCGCTTGGTGAGTAGATCAAGATAAATGATTGAAGTTTTGTTTTTTTAACTTTGGTTAGGTTATATAATTTAGTATCATGTATTTCCACCTATGTCACCTTTTATTTCTCAAAGCACTGATAAGAACCTACCACACTTTCAACACCTTGAATTTAACTACACATGCAAATATATTGAAATTTCCTACTCAGAAAATGTTACTATAAGAAATGCCTGCTTTGTTGGAAAGATAGAATAAAAAAAAAAACTAAGACATCCTTACCCAGGACAAGTAAACAAAATTAGAACTTTTCTTAATATAATGTGCAGCTGAGAGATTTTAACAACTCATAAATAGTATTAAATAAAATGTCGTTAATGGCTTTCAGAGACTATCAAGAAATTGCATTAATATTAGAGTAATTTCTCAGACATTGGAAAAGAGGTAGGATCAAATCAGAGGCCTGGTATGTGGGTAAAACCTTCCACAGATGCTCCATCTCAGCACCGTACTGTTGCCACTTTGCTCCCTAAACTCCTACTCCAATATGTGTGTCCATGTTCATTCCACTCCTTCAGTGACTGGTTTTCCTAAATTCTGTGTTGGGAATGGAACTAAACAATTTTTTTCTACATTTTTAGCATTTTCTTTGGAATGGCAAGGCAACATAGGTTTTAAGCAGAGAATGGCTAAAGAAACTCCACACAGAATCAAAGTAGCAAGTTATTATTCAATTCCTCACAGTCAATTATTATGATGTAGCTATTATGTTAACTACCCATAAAAACCTTATGCCTTGGACATGAAAAAAAAAACACGTATTCATCTACTAACAATAAATGGAATGTGTTCTATAACAAAATAATGGGATTTATAATAAAAATACATGAGTGTAATTTTGAGTTTCACTCCATTAAGTAGGTTTTGGTTGTGATGAATAAACATGCAGAATAAACTCTAAAGCCCTATAGAGATTTTGTTTATTATCTATGGACCAAGGCCACTTCAATTCTCACCTTCCTTAAATACTTTACCCAATACTCAATTTGTCAATAGCCTCACAGATTTATTTTCCACCTTGCTTAATTTATCTATTATTTATTAATATGAGCCTATTGCCAATAAATAATGCCACTCGTTTTGTTTGAAAGAAACCCTACAGAACATTTTTTGTGCAAAAGTGATTGAAGTAATCATAGAAATGTATCCTCTGCTGGATAGATTCATAGGAGGTATTCAAGAGTATCAGCAACTTGCTACCCAAAATTTAGACCACTAAATAAAGAATGCTAAATTAAAATGAAATTGAAAAAGAATATTGGAAGGAAGCGTACAATTACCCAAATTTGGAAATTGAGAGGACACTATTACTCTTTTTATAAATATGTCAAGGTATCTTTAACAATTAAAATCTCAGTTTGTTTGAACATTTCACCCTAATCTAGCACATCCAACAGGGAAACCCGTCCTGAGGGAGTTGGCCCACTTGGTGCCCATGCCAGGGGAAGAGCGCCACCTGCTGCAGCTTTGTCAAAGTCCTTTCTAAACTGTGTGAGATTTCCTTTGGGGGATGCGCTGACCAATTGTGTAATTGCCAAAGAACCTTTCTTTTCTATTTTAGCTCCATCATCTGATGAGTTCTGCCAACACAATTAGTATGGCTCCAAAGAAGGAGTAATAGTCGCAAATAAATAGCCAATAGCAAGTGTAATAAAATCAGATCAATCAACATATTTAAGCTTTACAATATAACATTGAAAAATTTTGTTGTTGTTGTTTAATGCTTATTTTCTCCCTCGAGTTCTATCTTTGTTGTCCCGTATTGCCAAATGACATGACTTTATTTCTCCATGTCATTTGCATAACTTCACCGTGTGTTTTCTTCTTCTTCTCATCATGAAGGAGCAGCTCTTTCTTGAACTGTCTTCATCTTTAGATGTTGGGAACAAAGGTTTTTACATTTGGAGGATTGGAGTCTAATGAATCTTAAAATGATATTTTCTCAGTAAATCAGTAGAAGACATTGTAAAGTGAACTCACATCACCTTCTCTGCTTCTGCTTTTTCCACTTGGAGTTGAATGCAGAAAATATACTGCCTGACAGCCCGAAGGAGATTATCTCTCTTTTGGAAGAGTTGCAGATGAAGAGAGAGGTTAATTGGATATTAGCAGATACCTCAAAATGATGTTTCTACTTCAATTCGGCCCTCCAAAGAGTATAGAGGGAAGGATCCAAGGGTCAATTGCTTTTTGTGAAAGACTGATGCTTGGGATAGAAAATGTAGCATGTCAGAGGTATCTCCCAATGCATAATGCTTTAAAACCAAAATTACCCAGAAAAGTTCAATGGTGCCTGAGTTCTAGTTGGAGAAATTTTATGCCAGTGTCACCCATGATTGGAAAATGGTGAAAAAAGAGCACAGAGAAAATTTAAAATTTAGCTTTAATTTACACCCCAAGGATTATATTCTTTAAGAGTGTTAATATTTCTGATTAAAAATGAAAATTAACCATTACCAACCAGGATGTGAACAGATTCACAGAAAGCCTTTTTGATTAGACCTCCTCAAGTCACGACTTTAGAATAGACTCCTACTTTTGCCTCTTGATTTTTGTGACAAAATCTGAAAATATGAAATTTAGTAACACCATTCACATTATGCTGCTAACAGTTACACAAAATATCTTTGTTTAGGGACCTAATAAAATTGGTCATATAAAGAGGAAATGAGATTTTTAATGCAAAATGAAGCTGACAGTGCTCTTCTATTACCAGGGTCTTATTAGGGAAAAATTCTCTGACATCTGTTTATCCCCTGCAGCCAACCTTGTATTCAGAATACAGTAATTGATTCACAGCATCCACTGGGGATCTAACTACCTCACTTTTCCACACCGCACTACACAGGTATCTCTGCAGCTAATTCTGAATGTACATCTACATCGTTATCTCCTGGTGAACTGTGACCCTAAACACTTTGGAGGCCCAGATGAAAGTGCTTCCTCCACCCTCCAGTGCTAGGGGTGTAGCGGATTCTGCAGCATGGCAATTCACACAGGACATCCAATCAGAACCATCCCCTTTGAAGCCCTTCTCAGCTGGGAGACCATGAATGATTCATAGCTTCTCTACACAGACTAAAGAGGAAGAGCAAAGCTAGTGTGTATTATTCAGGACTGCATCCTCAATAAGTCTCCATGTTCAGCAAATTGCTACAATGTTTTTTTGCTTAGTCTTTACTTCCATACAACATCTCTTTTGTGTACAAGTTTTAACAAAGAAAGGTCGTGTGTTTAAGCAAACTTGTTGATTGGGTTATTTCCTTCCCCTTTAATGAACGTTAGTGTAGTCACAGATTGAAGGTAAAGAAAAGTGCCTGGCAGGGACCAGTTTCCAAGGAGGATCCCAAGATCCCAACTTCACGATTAACTTAGAAAGGGAATTTGGTGCCAGTTTCCCTTTTTTTTTCATGATTAGGGTCAAAATATTAATTTCGCAGCGTACCCATGTGCAAAAGCTAGCTTCATAATGCCACGCATAAAACTAAATGAAGTATTTTACCCATTGGAAAACACTTCCTGCCAGCCAGGACTGCTGTGCTGTGTAACATGCCTAATGCAGGCCCTCTCTTCCAGCAGCCATACCGAGCGATCATCATGATAGCGATTACTAAGCATCTTCTCCGTCCCAGGATTCTGCAGACACAATAACTGGATATTACCCCCCAAAGAAACATCAGTTCTGGAGGCTTCATTATTAAGCAAGCAGGATTTTCCTTGTGTCATCATTCACAGAGGGTTTATTTTCCAAGCTGAAATATAAACACCAGGAGAAAACGGCAGAAATCCTACCTGAAAGGGATAGTGTCACTCAACATCCTGGAGGTTTTGTTCTAGAAATAGCAGTTTTCTTTCACTTGTGACTCAATCTATGGAAATGATGTTAGTATTCATAACTATAACCTTAGTATGTCCAAGCATCTTTTAGCGATCGTAAATTTTAGGATTTTTAAAAGCATCTTCAAATGTTGTTGCTTTAACATATATAAGAAGGTTTCCAGAAATGATCCATGCCCAGGGTTTCTTAGAACCCTTAGAACCAACTGTTTGGAAGTTGGAAGTAAACCCAAAAAAGGACTTAAATTAACAGAAGTTCCCAAAAAGTATGGGAAAAAAAGTTAAGAGATGAGAAGCTGTATTTATTAAAACATCTAAAGTGCTCATTTCAGCAGCACAATATGCTTTTTTTGAAAAGTATTGCCTTAAAAATAAATGCATGGGGGTTTCATCCACTTTAGATCACCTTGCATTTTTTTCCTTTGGCCCAGGTTCCCATGTGGGCTACCTGATTTGCTCATTGCTGGAGCTGATTGACAGGTATGGTCACAAAAATGCAAATGATATGCAAATAGACACATTAAGGCAGTTCTTTGTAAATAGAATTGCTGCTTATGTACATATGGTACTTTTCAACAATGGACTTCTACCTTTGTAAATGCAAAATACTCAGTTTCCACAAAGTATAAAATGTTCAGGTTTAGTTCTTCCTATTTTGAAAGCAAAATGCAAGGTAACTACATAACTAGATATGAATCATGGGAACAACTTCAATATTTAGATTTCTTTATCCATAATTATATACACTTAAAATGTCCTCACTTTTCTTTTTACATTTATACTGTGTGTGTGTGTGTGTGTGTGTGTGTGTGTGTGTGTGTAATGCTTATGGCACTGTCTTAAGATACAGTTACAAATGTGGGCCTGTTAGGATGAACTTAGATCTCTGTGTATTGCATATAGAATCACTTCTTTTGGGTTATTATTTGGGGGGGTTCCTAAAATTTCAATTTGATTCTTCTACATTTTCTATTCCTTTACTAAGACTCTATTTTCCTATTGGTTTCAAGAGTGTCCATGATTGCTTGAAGCAACATTTTTATAATAGCTGCTTTAAAGTCCTTGTCAAATCATTTTAACATCTGTGTCATCTCAGCATGGGTGTGTGTTGATTGCTTTTTCCTGAGAGCTGAGATTTTTCTGGTTCTTCATGTGTTGCATAATTTGGGATCATGCACTGGATGCTTTGAATATCATTTTACGAGACACTGAGTCTTGTTTAATACTGTGGGTAGCGTTAATAGTTTTGTTTGATCTGATTAGGCTTGAGCTGTAAGTTCCTACCTATCTCCTGTGGGCTACTGGGTCAGTTTTCATGGCCTTGTAGTGCTATTTGGATCTGGCCTGCATATGCATAACCTAGTCTAAGATATGAGGCTGGTCTATCATTCAGATCTCAAAGTCTTCAATATGAAGGACAGAATCAGTTCCACACATATGAGCTCAGATTCATGGAATCACTTTCCCAAATTCCTCCCTTTCCATGATCTTAATTCTTTCCCGTTTCTGGGACTTATCATTTTGGTCTTCTGGCTAGAAATGTGGGGCTTGACTCACCCTGCTCTGCTATGCACTTCTGCAACCGTGTCTATGTCTGGTGCTAAGTGACAGAAAGAAAAAGCAAAACAAAGAGAGTTGGATCATCTCCTATAGGCCTACTAAGTGTAGAGAAAGTCTCCCTTTCCTCAGTTTGCCTCCTGTAGGCTCCTGTTAATAGCCATTCTCATTACAGGATTGTTTGGGGGTTGGAGTATGAGAGAATGGAGAAAAATAAATGGAATATTCTCATATTCTCTCTGCATTTCATGTGTTTCCATTCCTGCTCTTTGGAGCCAGAACTGAGCTTCTCCTAGAGCTCCTTCTGGCTGCATCCAGTAGCCACTTTCACATTGGTTAAGAAATACTGGAAGACTATTTATTATTGGTAAACTCATTTTTAATGGTAAACTCATGCTGGTTCAGTGGTACTTCAATTCTAGTATTCTTCCCTAAGCCACCTGATACTGCTTAGTTTCAGAATTCTCAAATAGATACTCCATGCTTTCTGTCCAGGTTTTATGCCTGTGTTCAGTGTAAGTGACAGGGTTGAGTATGCTTGCTCCGTCTTACCTGGAACCAGAACTTTCTAGAATTACTTGTTGTGTAAGAATACTTTTGATGTCGATCTTGAGAGAAAAAAAATGGATTTTCTTATCTGGAAATCAGAACTGAGAAGGAAAGCTTAAAATGTGGCAATATGCTGTCTAGTATTGCCCGTAGAGTTGACCAGAATTCCAAGAAGAAGCTGCAAGGTGACTGTGTGAGAGCTGATGCCTCCACATGAAATCAGGCATGGAGCGAGGCATGGTTTCTACAAGTTTAGACCAACTTGTAAGACAGCTGATGGAAGGAGCCCAGGGTTCAGGCTGGCTTTGGATGGAGGAATAAGTTGAAGGAAATTAAAGTGGTAACATATGTTTTATCAACCTGCCCCTTTATCTCTCTCTCTCTGTCTCTCTCTCTTTTTTTTTTTTCCTATTTCTCGCTCCTTAAGAATTAACGAAATCTTCTGGAAGTGCCATTGCAACTGGACTGTAGGAAAGGGAAGCAAGGAAAGGTTTTAATTCAGCATTTATTCCACAAATACTTATGAAGAGCTTATGAAGTGTCAGCATTGTTATAGACACAGGGATGTATCAGTGAAAAACAAAAATTTCTGATTTCATGGAGTTTATGTTCTCAGGATATTCTAATTTTTATTTTTTCAGATCTTGCCCAAAAGTGTCACAGACTGAAGTGATCATGTGATGACCCTAAGGGTAAGTGTGAGGAAGCCATCAAGACAATAAGCAGATGCCCAAAAGAATATGGACCTCGTGGACAGAGCAGACCTTCTGTCAGCTGCCATAACCCACCCTGCAGATAACATTTCCTCTCCATACTAAACCTTAGAAGCTCTGGATTCTAACCGTCAAAGGAAAGGGTAGTCTCATTTTTCTAGAAAACTTTTATGTTCACTGGTCATTATAAACTCTTTATAATGATTACTTCTAAAATTATATTTTCCCAATCTGCCTAAAATCTGCTTTACAAATGCACTGACTCCTTAATTACCTTGTTCAAGAAAGGGTCAATCCTGAGACTAGAGAGATGAGTAAAATATGGCTCCAGAACTCAAAGGCAGTACAATCTAATGGGAGAGATTGAGAGAAATAGATTATTTCAATACACAAGAACCTCTAAAGTCATAGGTTTTACCATAAACTGAGTGCTTTGAAGAACCTTTAACCTAATTTAGCTGATCCTTGCAAAAACGGTTAAAGATGGGGAAAACACTGATTTCAGGCGGTACCACAACATTTAAAAAAATCAAAGAAGACAAAGAAGAAACAGCCTGAGATAGTATTGTGGTTTTATAAAATAATATGGATTTTGGTGGAGAGGAATCTAGCTTTGAATCCCAGCTTCTTCATTTACTGGCTATGTGAAGACGGCAAAAGTGTTGTCTGCATCAAGCCTCAGTATCTGCATCTCTAAGATGGAAAAACCAAGAGCTTCTACTTCAAGGACCAGGAGATGAAGATGAGAAACATTAGCACAGTGAAGAGAACCGAGCACATGCTCTGTCCATGGTTTTTCTCTTTCTTTCCTTCCTCTCCTCCTTCATGTTTTGAAAATAATAATTACTATTGTGATTATTGTCATGATTAAAGGATCTAGTGCGAGAGGAGAAGAGGTGAGAAAAACGGATGGAGAAACCAGTGGGGTTGGGTCATGGAGGATCTTGTATATTTTCTAAGGAACATAGAATTTATCCTGCAGTTGATGGGGAAAAATTGAAAGCCTTTAACAGAGAAGTATACATGCTCCCATCTACACTTGTGGGGCAGAGGGGGAAATCTGGAAGTAGGAACAAAACAACAGAAAGTAACTGAAATTGTTCAGTAATGACAACAGCCTCAGAGGAGATAGTGGGAAAGAAATAGAAAAGCAGCACAGATATAAGAAATATTTATAAGCAAAATTGGCAGTAATTTATGATTGGATGTGGAGAAGGCTAGGGAGAAGACAGAAGTTTCTGTTTTATCTGAGTGGATGAGTGATAACATTATTTTTTCCTAGCTTTATTGAGGTATAACTGAAAAATAAAATTGTGTATATTTAAAGTGTATAACATGATGATTAGATATACATACACTTTGGAAATATTCTCTACAACCAAGGTAATTAACACGTCTATCACCTCCTAACACTTAAAATCTACTCTTAGAAAATCACAGGTATACAATACACTATTACTAACTGTAGTCACCATGCTGTGCGTTAGGTCCTTCAAACTTACTCTTCTTACAACTGAAAGTGTGTACCCTTTGACCAACATCTCCCCATTTCCCCTACTCCCCGCAGTCATGGCAACTACCACTCTACTCTCTGCTTCCACTAGTTCAACTTTGTCTTTTTATTTTTTGTGTTTGTTTATTTCGCATATAAGTGATATATAGTTTTTCTCTTTTTTTGTCTGACTTATTTTACTTATGCTAAGTGAATAATGGTATTATTAACTGAGAAACAGAATTTTAAAGACAAAAATGTTTGTAAACCATCATGAGATCAGGAAAATAAAACAAAACAAAACATGAGTTTGAGATTAGCAGGAACACATACCCAAAGCATCTGCTATCTGACTAATCTGGAGCTCATGGGAGAGGTGAGAACTAGAAGCACCCACCCAAGAGACATACAGATAGTGAGAATTTCCCTAAAAGTGGCTGAAGGAGATCTGTAGAGTCCTAGGAGTAGTTGGTCAAGAAGTAAAGCCCTTGAACACTAGTATTTAAGGAACAGAAACAAAGCATCCATTCCCAACAGGAGACAGATAGGAACACTCAGACAGAGGTAAATGGGAGTTAAAAGGGAAGTGAAGGAGGAGAGAGAGCAATTTTTAATTTTTTTTCTCAAAATGAATAACTGTCACAGACAAAAATGGAAGAATTTCAGCTTTTGGAGGCTATTTATTGTCAAGCACTAAGCAGAATGAACACAAAACAAAGCACTATACTCCTAAAGTTATTTGCAAAAAAAGTAGAAGTGATTCCATACACTTTTTATTTAAGGACACTGGTTTAAAAAGAATGTTATTGATTCATATGCTAATTTATTGGATTATAAATTTACTGAGTGCAAAGGCTGTTAATTTGATTCTTTTGGTAATTTAAATAGCGCCCAGTACATTGCCTCGCACAAAATCAAGTGTTAATAAATGAATATTGAATCAAATTGCTGCGCTGGGTTAGTGGTACCCCAAATTACCAGTCCACAAAGAGGTAAGAGGCTTCTTAGGTAAATCAACATGCAGCTTCTTTCATACAGAAAATGTTGCTATGATAAACCTTCAGCTGAGCTGAATAATGAGCTTAATGTCACCGCAGATTAAATTCCAAGCCCAGGGGCTTAGCTCTTCTTGGGTTAATAGAAAACAGTTCATGGATCCATTGTTCTGAGCACTTCTCTGGGTCACTAGTGTCTAAAGTGGAACACCAACATCCCTTGGGGGGGGTCACAAAATAGTCCAGTGAGGCATAAAAAGAAAATAATCATTAATTTTTATTTATATTTGTATCTAAAAATAAGAAATGGAGGAGCTTCATCAGTATTTTATTAATCAGTTGAGTACAAGTGTATAATTTATGAATGAATATGTATTTGGGACCTATCTCACTTTTCATTATTTTATTGTGTTAATAATCACGACTCAAGCAGCTGTGATGAGCAAGATAATATTCTAGATGGATGTGGTAGGGGTAGAAGGACTAGAGACAGAGCTTACCTTAAATGGATTTACCAACTAGTCAGGTAGAAAACAGACAGCCAGATGAACTGCAAAATATGATACAAACAAAACAGATCTTTAAGGAAAGCTCAAGATCAAAGCAGAATAAGTGCCACCAGAAAATATTTGTCATGTTAATGTTACAATTTGTACTGTTGCTGTTGGGAGGACAGAGATGTCACTCCAGTTGGGGGTGGGTAGAGAACAGGATAGGCATTTTCATTTGATTTAAAGGACAGACAGGAGTTAGACAGGTGGAGAGAAGAACATTGCAAGAGCAGGGGACCTGGAAAATCAAACACTCGGATACGGAGATGTTGTGAGAAATAGAAAGGAAGCCATTGGGTTGAGTTGAAGTTTTTCACGTGGAAGAGAAATGGGAGATGAGGCTTTACTGGAGACAACATCCCAGTGTAAAGTCTTAAACTTTCAGGTGAACACTATGGACCATTTAAAGATTTCTGATTATGTAAATTATGTGATAAATGGTATACTCTGGAGCTTTGGGGAGAAAATTTGGACATAGAGCTAAAATACAATAGAAATATATACAATAAAATATTTATTCATTAAGTGCTTCAGCAATGACCCAAGCACTGAGCCCCAAGCCCATCATTATAAACACTATTCTATAGTGAAGGATTCTGGGGATGGGCAGGGTTAAAAAGATGGGAGGAAATTGAGATGGTGGATGGGAGGAAGGAATTAAAGAGAAGTTTGGAAATTACTGTGTTGGAGGTAATAAAGACCTGAAATCTATAAGTGTCAATGGGCATAAAAAGGAAAAAAATGGATTTGAGGGATATGTCAAGGGTAGCATGGTCCCTTCAATAGTGCCCAGACCCTACAGTGGTGCTTGGTGTGGGTAGAGTGTCAACATATAATTACTGAATGAATTAATTAATTAATGAGAATGTTTTGGAAGCAAGGATAAGGGAGCACTGGAGAATGATTAAACCATTAATGACTGTGTTAGCAATACAGCCTAGCAGAAATATATTACTACTGCAATCAGTAATTGAATTGGGCACATAGTGGGGGAGGCGCTCAATCCAAATTTGTGCAGAGATGGGTGTAAAACAACTGATTATATTCTTAGGATAGATTTGTTCAAGATTTTAAGTAAACTGGCATATTAACCAAAGGACAATGACTTCAGTGAGCATATAATGATTTTACTAGAGCCACTGTGATATTTACTTTTCTTATGTGATGGAAATAGTGATAATAGTTTGTAGTGGTGCACCTGCAAGAGAATGGCATTTCAAATGGTGGGAAAGAAGCAGGAAGCAAAATAAGACCTTTCTCCTTTATGATGCTACTTCATTTCTCCTCTTGTTGCAAAGCAAAGACTGTATCTGCATGGCTATGTGACATCGGTTCTCCATTCACCAGGGAAAATTTAAGAGCATATGTTTATAGTCTGAAATAAAGCAAGAAATGAGCACCTGTAAGATATTCTGGAGCCACAGAGCAGTATTACATTGATGCACCAGGTTTTTTATTAGAACCCAAAGATATATTAGAAGGGAAAACACTACATTGCATATAAATATCTATACTAAAATAAAAAGCTTATTAAAAATCTCTTGGATTCCATCTAGTCTTCAATATTGGGCAAGATTTAAAATATGTAACAGTGGTAATCTTCTGATATGTGTCTAGATCAAAAAACTAATTTCATAACATAACCGGATTGGGGCAATAGATAAGATTAATGATATTGTTATCATTTCATCTTAAAAATTGTTATAAATTTACAAAGAAGTTTTGATGCTTTATTTTTCTAAGCAAGTTCTCATAGAAATTGAATTTTTTACCTTGTTCTTACTTTAGACAGTTTGGATTCATTTAGATACAGATTTCTCTAATATGGGCCTGAGATACTTCTTTATAAAGCCTATCTTTGGACCCTTCCCCAGATGTAGGGAATTTGATGTCTAGAAAAGGGCCTAAGACTTTTCATTGCAACACATGCCTACAGTGGTTCTGATGCACACAAAAGTTTGAAAATCAGAAAAGTAACAAATCTTTTGTTTGCAGAGATAAGTGAGTTATCTCCTATTATTGCCTGCTCTCCTCTCCCTACCTTAGCTACGACTCATAAGGGTTGTGAAAATAATCAACTCAGCATGTATTAACTATTCAACACTTATTTTTAAACTATAGATGGGAAATGATCACAAATCATATCAATAAAAAATACATTGTGAAACATGCTTATGTGTATGAACTATAATAATTGTTCATTATAAAACAATATTCATCATCAATAATTTTTCATTTCGCTTTGACACAGAAAACACAAACAAATTGCTACATTTAGGAGCTCTCTTGGATAACAATGAGGAACATGGTGGCAGATCCACTCAGCCTCTTCACCACCACCACCCACCCCCACAAAAAAGAGTGTAATCATGTAAGTGACCACCACCAAAATTGTCGACGGCTTTGCCTTGTTTGGTGTTAAAACAACAACTTAATAGGAATCACAAAGTGCCTCTAAAAAGCAAAGAGAAATTCATAATTTAAAAGCATTTGGATGAATGTGTGTTATGACAATGAAAAGCTGTTTTTTTTTTTTTTTAAACCCTTATTACAGTATTCTTACTTCTGTCCCAGTCTCACTGATGAGACAAAAACTGCCTTTGCTTTCTCCTTTTCAACAGGGTCTTCTGACCTGGCAATGACTTAATGAAGAAACCAATAACATATCGAGTTTTCTGTAAATTATTTGAAATGTATATTTCACTGTATATTCAATAAAAACTCCGCTATCTATCCCATGAATCAGGAAATTTATTATTGCTGTGCTCTATGTCTCATTATGTGACACATTTTTAGAGAATCACTTTGATGATCATGTTTTAAAATTTTAAGATTTTATAACTAGGTCATGTTTATGTGGTAAAAATGATTAAGTAATAAAGTGTTTTAAGTAACATTTGAAATAAAATATTAAATATTAATGTGCTTTATAAAATAATACTTTCTATTCAACCAAGGTTACAGAATTTGAGGAAAACCATTGATGTTTCAAAGAACAGAAAGAGAAAATAGTTAGAAATAACTTATCCATTGGGAAAGCTATTATTTAAGGTCCTAAACATACATCCTCTCAAAATGATGATTTTGATCAAATCAAGCTAAATATCAGGGTCTTGACCTTGATAGAGTTCTATACTATGTCCTTCATGTAAACCACCACTCGTCCATATCTTCAAAAACTTTTGCCCCTGGTATACCAGGTAGGATGCAAACTATTTTAAGGCCTTTCAAGAAAATGTACAGGAACAAGATTATGTACACCAGAACAATTCCTGGAGACTTGGGAAATTGTATTTTTGTCTAAATTTTGGATAATTTCCAGAATATCTGCAAGTCTATGTCAAACCACCAATAACAAAAAATATCATTTAGCCACACACAAGGTCCAAGAAGAATTTTCAAATTCATTTTTACCTGTCTCATACTGAAAATATCTCTATTTTTACTAAATGCTGGAAGATGACTGTTCATTTAAAAATTAAGAACCAACTTACATTGACTTATAAGTAATGTGTGCCTTATTCCTCTCATCCCTCATTACAGATCATAATGGAAAAAAGTTTCTTAAATGATATTACATATATTTGTTATTAGAATCACTGATATGTGAGCCAATTCCTTCACCATTTTATGAGGCATATTCAGAAATTGGAATTTTACTTGTCATCATAGGCTATTTGCTGTTTTGTAATGGATAGTGGCTAATTAAACTTGCGATGACCTTGTTGTTCTAGTTGCAAATACAATAGTGTCTTGAGTCATTTACTCAGTTGTCAGTGACAGATGGAAGTGCTTCTCAATAATTAGGTGGTAAACAATGTTAACTGAGCAGTAATTCACACTAGCATTGCTAAGGTATTTTATAGTGACATGGCAAATGACTCATCACTGCCATCTTTGTAAAATGATGCTAGCCCCCCAGATACATCACTTTTTTTCATTGGTACAAGAAGTAGTAGAAGATTATCATATTTCAAATAAGCCAAAGAATATATTCCTCTATCAAATTTGTTCTTTGCGTGGAAGAGGCTTCCTCTTATAAGCTCTTCCGATTAGCAGTACAAATTGGCAACTTTTCCGGGGTGGCAAAACAGATGGCAAGCATTTTTATTATACCAGCTCAATTGTCATAGGTGACATGAGGGACATGGCAAGAACACGGTGAAGAGAATTCTAATGGCCCAGATGGGCATTCAGAAAAATCATAAATAAAATAAAATAAATTTGATGATTAGAACAAATATTTGCCCTTTTTATCATATCGAATTATGTTCCCCTTGAATAATCACATGTACTTTGGCATCGTGGTCTGTTTAGTGGGTATAATTCCTCAATATTCCTTAACGTTTTGAAAGACACAGACTTTTTTCTTCTATTTCATAGATTAAGACACTGTGGCATAGCATGGTTAAATGGCAAACTGTGACAAAATTAAACAATTGGCGTGGAGAAAACAATCCTAGCCTTTAGCCTTCAAGTTCAAAGACACTGTTCATGAGAGCATGCAATGCATTTCAAATCGTAGCTACAATAATAAAATTATACTTCTATCCTTAAGCTCATTCTGAAATCTGATTTATAAAGTATAGAAGAAACGAACTGCTACAATGTGCAGACCATCAACTCCTATGCTAGAAATGGAAGATGCTAGGAAGATCGCCAATCCCTTCATTTTCAGATAAAGAAATTGAAAGGCAATACTTTTTTGCTTGTGTGAAGACCTGCGGGTAGTTCGTGGCAGAACATGAAACCTTGTGGAGGGAGATGAAATTCAAATGGCTCAGGGGCCAGGCAAGTAAAGGCATGAGGGAGCTGGGTATAAGATCATAGGAGTATGGTGATCTCCTATAGAAATTTGTACTTTGACTCAATATTTGAAAACATAGCGTACAGCCCACCTGCTAAAAATGTTTAGTTAGAACTTAGATTTTCTGATTTCCTGTCCATGATAATACCCATCTTTTTATTATACCACATGATATAGCCTTTAAAGGATTTTTATCAACTACTTTACTACTCCCAAAATAATATAAGAATAATGTGTTATTTTCTTTCTCACTTCAGAAATATTTTTTGAACCAAACAACAGATGTTCCCAAAGTAAATTTGGGAGAAACTAAAGAAAGGTCTATTGAAGGGAAGAATGTTCAAGATTTTGCCAAGAAAAAACTTTTAACCCAGTCTTATTTTTTTTCTAAGTAGGCAAGTTTATCAAATTCTGTCACTTGTACTTCAAAGAAGTGTCTCAAAACTCCTCTCCTTCATTTCCTCTCAAAATTGTCCCTCTACATTGACTGCTTTGGTTCAGGTTTCATCATTTCTCACCTGGACTGTTAGATTAATTTCCTAACTGGCTTCTCTTTGAGTTTAGAAACTTACTCTTTTTTTAATTGCTAGTATCTAGCAGAGTGCCTGGCACATTATAAGTGCTCAACAAAATGTTGGCTAAATAGAGTTCAGGCCTAGCTGGATCTCAAAATGAAGAAGAGAATACCTATTTCTATACAAAGATCTCAGGATCCTGAAGCCTGATTCCCAAACAGTGAGAGACCAACTTACTACCCTGGTGAAGCAACAAAAGAGATGATCATTCCGCTATTAGTTTTGACTGCAACTGATACCTAGGGACTTTGCTTCAAGAGATTTTAAAATGTACACTTATCTATGAAAAAATATTAAACTTATGGGGAAAATCTTGATAATTACAGATGAGAATCATAATTTAAAATTGATTTTATCCAGATACATGCTGTTTTAGCATGGATATAAATGTCAAGGCTGTGAGACTATGTTATTTGTGTCCAGCTGTACATTTGGGGTCAAATGTCTCTGGAGTCATAAGGGAAGATTATCTCTTACTACTCTTTCTATTTCTATAGTTGATTCTTAATTTTAGGATTTAAATGCTCCTTTTTTTGGTGTATACAATTAAGTTCACTTAGCTTTAGAATTAATTGAGATGGAAAGAGTAACTCTAAGAGATAGTTCATGTGTTAGGTCCTTTAAGGAATAAAAAGGTTAATATCTTAAAATCAGACGCTGTTAAAGTTATTAGGACATTTGTCCCGGAACCTAAGAAAGAAGTTAGAAAATTTCTTATCTCATAGAGATCATATCATTTCTAAAACTTTCTCAGATCTCTGCTGAAAGCAGTTTAATATGTTTGTTAAGTCTATATCTTTTTCATTTACTTTTCTTGTATATTTGAAGAAAAAAATTCAAAACCATGTGAAATTAGTTAAGAGATAAATATTCACTTTGCATTTTAGGATTCTTTTGGTATATATTTTGG
This sequence comes from Eumetopias jubatus, assembly GCF_037043125.1. Classification (NCBI taxonomy): domain Eukaryota; kingdom Metazoa; phylum Chordata; class Mammalia; order Carnivora; family Otariidae; genus Eumetopias; species Eumetopias jubatus. The sequence continues at coordinate 165,086,412 of NW_028274809.1, read as the reverse complement.
AATATGACAATGTGGTTTAGAGATTTTGGGTGAGGGGTGCCTGAGTGGCTCAATTAGTTGAGTGTCCAACTCTTGATCTCAGCTCAGATCATGATCTCGGGGTCCTGGGATGGAGCCCCTCTTTGGGCTCTGTGCTCAGGGCAGAGTCTGCTTGAGATTCTTTCCCCCTTCCTCTTTCTCCTCCTCTATTCCTCCCCCTGCTTGCACTCTCTCTTTCTAAAATAAAAAATAAAATCTTTAAAAAGAAGATTTCTAGAGGGAACTAAGCATCACTCAACTTTGAATTTCTGGAGTTATTATAGTACCTGATACGTACATGGGATTTACAAATGTTTCAAGAATAAAGGAACAAAGGAATAAAGAAATGACGGCAACCCATTGTGGTAGACAGCAGCCAGGGATACTGAACTGAAATTTGGAAAAGGCTTAATGACACAGTAAGGCACAAGCCCCTCCATCCCACCTTCCTGCCATGGAACTAGATTATATGACGATGGTCATGGCAAGATATTTTTTTTATGATAAAATATGAACCCATGAAAGCAAATATTTCCCTCTCCCTTCCCTTCCCAGTTTGAGATGGTGTAAAATGACGGTAAGCCCATACATAATCTTCTCACCTGGTGATGCCTTCTTCCATGTGGCTGCTGTGACCACTGACTTCAGAATCCACATTCAAGAGCAACGAAGGATGCCTTGGGGACTTGAGTTCCCTCACACCTCCGTGCTTCCATGGTCGTGAGTATGCCCTTGTTTGTTAATTTGAAAATAAATAATAAGAAATGTTAACCAAATCAGGTCTGAATTGTAATTCATGCCCATTCTTAAATCCAGACCAAACTTTGTGAGGTGGCCAACCTCGCACATCAAGTCAGGGAGGAGATATATACACACACACACACACACACACACACACGAGAAAATAGTTTATTAATGAGCATGGCACCTATCACGCAGAAGAAACTTCAGTGAAAAGTAACTAAAAATGGAAGTTTAGAATTCCAGGTTAGGTAGCATCTTCAACAAAGGGCAATAAATTTGGAGAGAACTGAAAAACAAAGGAAATCAGTTTCAGGTTTCCAAGGTCAGCAAACCTTGGGAAGACAAACATATGGGAGAAAACCAAAGGAACAAGATTTGTTCACAGATTCCTTCCGTCTCTGGTCTGACAAGGTCTTATACAGGAAGGATAAATATTAACATGTGCAAAATATAACCTGAATCTAACTAACTTGCAAATTTTATCAAAATTCCAATTGGGACACATTATAAAAATATATCTCACTTGAATCAAATTGGTTACCAGGAGATGGCTGTGGCTCAGAACATATTTCATGTACTTGTTTCAAGGAAATATTATTCCTTAAATTCTGTAAACTCTATTCTCTTAGCTTCCTTATTACTCTGCAATGCATGGTCATACTGACCTTATGGTTGATAGAGTGTAGAGTGATTTTCTAAACTAGGATAGAATTTTTTTTCTTCAATGTCCTCAACTGAGATAAAGCTGAATCCGTTTTTACCTTTCTTAGTGGAGTGTAACAGAAAAAAGTGCAAAAATCGTAGTCAATAAATCATCACAAAATGAACACATGCCAGTGACTACCAGTCAGGTCAAACAACAGATTACCTATGCCCTGAAATCCCTGCATGTGCCCCTCATACTTCTGGTACCAACATCTATTTCCTCTTTCTTCTCCAAAATTAATCACTATCTGACTTCTAGCACCATAGATTACTTTTGCATATGTTAAGCTATATAAATGGAATTATGCAATATATATAACCTTTGCTGTCTGACTTCTCTGGCTCAGCTTTATGTTTGTGAGATTAATTCAAATGGTTGCATGTAATTGCAGATTGTTTTCCCTCCATTTTGTAAACATAAACATGCCACCATTTATTTAATCTACTGTATGTGTGTAGGAATGAAATTTCTGGGTCATAGGGTATATGGATATATAAGTAAATACACCAATTTTTCAAAATGATTGTACAAACATTCATATATGGAGAACTGACATCATCCACATCATTACCAACACTAGAAATCATCAGTTGCTTTTATTTTAGCTATTCTAGTGGGTGTGTAGTGATAGAATTATCTTTAATGGGGTTACTGTTCACTGAGATTCTTATTCAATTTTCTTGCCCTTATCTCTACTGGGTTCTCTCTCTTTTCCCTATTAATCTGTAGATGTTCTTTATGTATTTTGGATATGAACTCTTTATCATTTATATATGCTGCATATATATCATGCATATATATATGCATATATTTCACCCACATGGCTTGCCTTTTCATGATAAACAAAAGTTGATAAATTTAATATATTTTATAAATACTTTTCTTTATGAATTTGCCTTTCATATTTAGATCTATCATCTACCTAGAATTGTATAAGTTATGAGGAAGAGGCCAAAATTTATTTTTTTCTCTATGGATATCCAACTGACTCAATGCTATTAAAAACACTCCAAGGAAACTTTTTTAAAAAGATTTTATTTATATATTTTTGTGAGAGAGAGAGTGAGAGAGAGAGAGCACATGAGCGGGGGCAGGGGCAGAGGGAGAAGCAGACTCCCCACTGAGCAGGGAGCCCAATGCGGGACTCCATCCCAGGACCCTTGGATCATGACCTGAGCTGAAAGCAGACGTTTAACTGACTGAGCCACCCAGGCGCCCTCCAAGGAAAATTTTTAAAAATAAATCATGCCCACATATTCATGGAAGCTGAAGAATTTCTCCTGTAAAGGCTAAGACTGGGATGGAAAGTTTCATTTCATCTCTGATCAGTTGATTGTAAATACCTGGGACACTGTACTAGGAAAGATTTTGAGGTCATATCAGGGCTCAGACAGAGTACCATGATTGATTAAAAATGCCCCCACATTGCCTCAGGAAAAATGATGAAGGAGCATCTCTTCCATATCCTTGGACTGAACAATAAGAAAAGAGAAATAAAATAACATGAAAAAAGGGGGTAAACTATATTTCACAAGCTATATTATCTTAAATTTTATTCCTTCCTAATTCCCAACTTCCTCGCTGTTCTATAGGTCACCATTGAAAATAAGAATTCTCAAAAGCCTCAAGACTATCATACTTCTATCTCTAAGAATATGAGGTCCAATAAGAGAGTAAATTTCTTCTCTCACCAACCTAAAATCAGCCTTGCCTTCTGTTGTGGGCAGCCTCCAAGAAAGCCTGATATTATCCCTGTCTCCTGGATTTTTGCTTCTGAGATTAGGTTATCAAAAGACCAGGCTTTGTTTTGGGTGCTCTCCCCTCTCCCTCTGTCTTGATTCACCTGCTCAAGGGGAAGCCAGCTCCCTTCCTGGAGGCAGTCCCATGGAGAGATCCATGTGAGTTGAAGACATTCCAAGGCTTGTCCACAGCTGACAGTAGAAGCATATTCTTCAGTTGTGCCTCAAAATGACTACAGCCCCCGCCAATAACTTCATTATAGCTTTCTGAGAACCCTGAGCCCAACCACCTGTTCTTTAAGCTGCTCCTGGATACCACCTAAACAACGAGATAGTAACTGCCATTTTAAGCTACAAGTTCATAAAGCAGCATTGGTGGGCTTTGAGGCGATTCATTATGCACAATAGAGAACTAATATGCCGTCTTAACTCTGGTTTATGTTTGGTGCACTTGTCTGTAAAAACTACCACCTTCAGAATTCTGGAATATAACACAGACTCACCAGTATTAGTAAGAGACACGCAACCACAAAATATGTGCTATGGTCTGTTTTATTTACATGTTTCATTACTGCCTCCCTGCTTGTAAACATTTCTTTCCACCACCTGGATTGTCCTCAGCTTTGCTCTCCATCTACTTGTTACTCATCCTTCAAACCCTCCTCAAGTGCTGCCTCTTTCCTAAAAACTTCTTTTTACTATCAAACCAATGCTACTCACTCGTCTCTAAAATCCTATGATCTATGTTCTGCACTGTACTGGTCAGCAGTAAAAATCCCTTGTGTGTTCTTGTCAGCATCATCCACTTTTGTCTTATCTTCAGAACTAAGCTATCAGCCCCTGAAGAGTTATTCAAGGTTATTTTATAATATTTAGAACCATCTAGCTTTGTATGAAGTATATATTACTATTGTATTATTACAATTTGAAGGTCATCTTTATTAGTTGATTACCTTATTCAATAACAGTATCAAACTGTTAATCCTAAATTTTACTTTCTTAGTGAAGTTTTGAAAAATGTCCGTTTTCTTCACCATCCTCTTTCCCCGACCTGTCCGGGAAACAGCATTAATATGTGAATATTATGGAATCCTAGTAATGTTTGATTAATGAAAGAAACAATTTTAAAAAGTAGATTTGTTGATGTAAGGTTAAAAACCAGTACAATCAGAAATACTTCAGTATTCACTCTAAATAAAAAAAGATGTATTGGGGTGTGTGTGTGTGTGTGTGTGTGTGTGTGTGTGTGTGTGTATCATGTCCATTTGGGTGGGCTAAAGTTAGAGGTGGGGTGGGAGGAGAGATGCAAGCTAGGCTTCACTAAATAGGATGTTCCCATCAGAAATAGAAGTAAAGATACTTAGACATAATTTACCAATAGGATAGCTACCGTGAAAACTTTAGTTTAATGATTTATAAAATGCTATTTTTCTTGATAATTTCCCATGGGTCATATGGGTATTTTAGTCAAGGTGGAAGCAAGTAATGGACATTTCAGTACAGTATGTGTTTTTCCTTGCTTCATGACTTTGTATTACACGTATAAGGGCCAATTTTAGCCCATTTATGCATATGCATAACTCTCTCTTCCATGAGGAACATTCAGTTCTATAAGAGTTCTACTGCTATCTACATAGATTTCCAATTAGAATATTTCTTAATTATTAGAAATATATTACGTACCAAAGGACTACTGGCCCACCTGACCTGGAACACATCTAATGATACAGATTATAAGTGTCATTTGGGGAATGAATTAAGGGGAAATATAACAAGAAGTGTTCGACAGGGGTCACTTCCCAGTCCCATGCTATTTAACATTTTTCCAATGACCAGGATGATGGAATACCAAATACGCTTGTTAAGTCTGCCGAAGACCTCAGGTGGAAGAAATAGCTGGTATCTTGGAGAACAGAATTAAAATTACCAATGACCATAATGAATGTGAACAGTAGTCAAAATGGAAAGAAGGAGATTGAATATGTGTGCATCCCTCGTGCAGAGGTAATGTTAGATATGGGATGTGCAGACATGATAATGAAAGACAAAGGAAATGCAAACCAACAAGGAAACACCTTTTAAAAAATAAGGTCAGAGGAAATAAATCAAAGAGAATTTTATTTCAATTTGAAGGTCATCTGCCTTAAACAAGGGGGAGGTGCAAAATAACAATGACAACAATAGCACTAACAACAACAGAAAGTTCTTAGGAATAAATATGAATGGTTTATGTAAGAATCTGCCTGCAGCCGTATTGCTAAACCAAAATAGCCACTAAGCCCAAAGACGTCCCCTTCTCATGTCCTATCATCTTAAAAGGTAAATTATCTAGCTCAGATGGTAATGCCTTAAGTGAAAAAAATAGCAAAATGAGAGAATATACGCAAATTTAAAGAAGTTATACATGTGGTTTTACTCATCTATGTCATTGGGAGTAAAAATCTGACCTCACATAACACTCCTCAAATGCAGCTTTATCTAGGAATGCCTTGTCTCACCAACTCGATTGCACAATTTGGGGGTACAACAATTGGATCTTTTAGGTGTGCAAAAATCATTCAATGTAAAACTCAGGTTTTTCAGTTACATATTGGTTTGAAATAGTGAAATTTTCCATTTAAATTAGGTCAGTCTTTGAAATAGCACCTGTACTGCCACAGCCTACAATTCACCAAGCAAACGGCAACAAACAGTACTTCCTTTGTACATCTAAGTGGTTCCTTTTTCTTAGCCTTTTGGGAACAAGAGGCTCAGGGTTTGCCATATTTCTGTTCATCTGCACTATGAAGGTTACCTAAATGTGCCAGCCGTTCTCAAGGTGTGGTCCAAGTTTCCTTGGGGCTAGTCAAGACCCTGGAGTTTATTTGTGTTTTTCGCTCTCATTCTCTCATAAGTGCATAGGGACTGGTAACATCCAGGCATGTGTCATTGCAACAGATTAAATACAAAAGCAGATATGAAAACCGAACTACCCTTCTATGAAGCCAGACATTAAGACTGGCAAAAAATTCACTGTGAAAAACAATATGGAGTTTCCTCAAAAAATTAAAAATAGAATTACCATATGATCTAGTAATTCCAATACTGGATATTTACCCAAAGAATATGAAAACCCTAATTCAAAAAGATATATACATCCTTATGTTTATTGCAGGATTATTTAAAATAGTCAAATTATGGAAGCAGCCCAAGTATCCATCAATAGATGAATTAATAAAGAAGACTTGGTATAAGTATATCATGGAATATTAGTCAGCCATAAAAAATAATGATGTCTTGCCATTTGCGACAACATGGATGGAGCTAGAGAGTACAATGCTAAGCAAAAGAAGTCAGTCAGGGAATGACAAAAACCATATGATTTCACTCATATATGGAATTTAAGAACAACACAAATGAACAAAAGGAAAAAAAGAGAGAGACAAACCAAGAAACAGACTTTTTTTTAAGATTTTATTTATTTATTTGACAGAGAGAGACACAGCAAGAGAGGGAACATAAGCAGGGGGAGCGGGAGAGGGAGAAGCAGGCTTCCCGCAGAGCAGGGAGCCCGATGCGGGGCTCGATCCCAGGACCCTGGGATCATGACCTGAGCCGAAGGCAGATGCTTAACGACTGAGCCACCCAGGCACCCCAAGAAACAGACTTTTAACTGTAAAGAACAAACAGATTTTTGGTTGAGGGGAAGCAGGTGAGGGGATGGGTGAAATAGATAAAGGAGATTAAGAGTACATTTACCGTGATGAGCACTGAGTAATCTATAGAATTGTTGACTCACTATATTGTACACCTGAAACTAATATAACAGTGTATGTTAACTGTAACGGAATTTTTAAAAACCTGAAAAATATTTCAAAGAGAAAAAAGAAAAGATTGGCAAAATGTAAAACATTACTACTTCTGCCATTGATAATTTTTGTTTTATAAAATACAATTTTTAAATAAAATCATGTAACATGTAATGGGTTCACTGTTTTTATTTTGAAATTAACTAATTGATACTTTTAAATGTCTCAACTGTAATTTCCAATAAAGCAAATATCATGAGATATAACCCACATGAACAAAACCTCTTCAGGGTCTTCAGTAATCTTGAATTGTGAATAGGGGACCTGAGGGCAAAAACTGTGAGAACCACTGAATTACCCTTAACAGCTCCTTGTTTGTCAGGAACCTCCAATTCATGAAACTAACTAATACTGTCTTCTAGGTTATCAGGGAGAGAGAAGGGTTGGTACAGATCAATAGATCTCAACCTTGGCTGTACAATGGAATCACCTGGAGAGCTTTAAAATAAATAGATTTTTTAATTTTTTTAAAATTTTATTTATTTTTTATTATTATTTTGAGGGTATTGGGTTTCTGCTTAGGCATTAGAATTTTAAAACCTTTCTGTGTGGCCGTAACAGGCAGACAAGGTTGAGTATGCTTGAGATAGACCTTCCTTCCTCTATGCTAGTCTATTGGAGGTTTTGGACTTCTACCACACAGTATGGTAATGCCTCCCCAAAATGAGAAAGGACCCAAATAAGCCTCACTGTTTCCAATGTCATCACCCCTGGTAACATCTATGACGTCCTAAGTTGATATGAGCATTTGTGTTTTTTTAACATTGCTTGTGAATTTCAAGTAGTTACTGATTGTGCATATTTTTTCTCATGGTTCCTAGTATGGATTAAATTATAATAATCATTAAACTGGTTTAATGATTAAATTACTATACTAAAATTAAATATTTAGCTTTATTTTTTAACACAAAAGCATAAGAAATAACTTGATATCTTGTAAAAATGTAATGACATAATTTTACTTTGTTATATCAAACCTAAGGAATCAGGCTAAAATTACATTCCTGAAAGAGCATGTTATTTTAATTATAAATCAAGTAACCAGGTGAGTTTCACTTCCCATTTGTCACTCGGTGATTAAGGGGTTCAGATATACTGGCTCCCTCATGGAGTGGCCAGTCCCATAAAGCCATTGGATGACAACTTTATATTTTATGGGGAAATTAGAGAATTTAGGTTTGGGCTCTATACCTGTTCCCACTTACTTTACCCTCTGCCCTTTTTAATATAAACTATTCATATTGAATTTAGTCACTGTCTGTGAATTTCTCAACCTTCCCCTTCACAATGACTCTATATTAGTCAAATAGTGTTTATGTTATCATTAATTTGTATAATTTCAATATCTCTAGTACTAATAGAATAAATCACATTTTTAAAAATCAGAACAAAATTGGGATTTTTAAAAATGATCATATATCTTTATCAAGATGGTAATTGGTTTTGATACTTATCAAAATGATTTTTTACCAAAAATTCTACATTTTGAAATTTATTATTTGGACCATTCACACAAATTTGTGCTGGTACTACTTAAAAGTGTCACTAATATATGCACATCGTGGTGTGGTGTTTTCTGAAGAGGCATGGGATCTCTTGTGAGATAGTAGGTACAGATCAAAAGATATTACTCTATGAACTGCTTTGCATTTGCAATTGAAAAGAAAAAAGTAGTAGATTGTTTTAATTCCCGTATTTATGTTCGGTTCCAAGATTCTCTGTATTATGGAATCATGCCTAATGACTTTTGTCCTTCAAAATCCAGTTTACTACAAAAGAGGCATCTTTAACAAAAAGATTGTTAATAAAATATTAAATGGCCTACTAAAATATTTTAAATGATTTTTCTATATGCTAGTTTGTTTATGATGGAAATAAAAGAAAACTTTCCTAATATGCAGCAAATTAACCCTTTTAAAGTATTAATGCATAATAGGCTGAAGAGAAATATGTTTATCATATACATATACTTATAAATTTATATTTTAGAGATATAATCTTTGCATAATTTACATTTTATATCAATTTCTAAGAAATTAGTGGGGAAAGCAAAGATTCTACTTTATGATGAAATTGTGGTATTATTTTAACATGTTTAGTACACTATTTTATTTCCCTTTTTTCTTCTTGGTTACTGTTTTCTTTTTTATTATGTTATAAAAGATTTTGTATTTCTTAAAACAAAATAAGCCCTTTCATTTTTCCTTATGCTAATTTAACTTACTGATCATAAACTATAGCCTAATTTTTCTGTCCTTTAGTAAATAAGCATGAAATATTAATTATCAACAAGTGAAGATTCTAAATTGTATTGTGCACAATTATGCAATAGCTACACAGGAAAACTTTGTCTCACAGTGACATTTCTTGGTGTCGATATGAAAGTACTCATCAACATATAATTCTCTGGCAAGATGAGTAAATAGAATTATACAAAGCCAATCAATACCCAAGTCAAATATATTTATTAAATAAAAAGTTTATTGTTTGCTAGTGAGTGTGTGGATTCAATTTTTTATTGTTACTCTTTATTATTTACTCTTTTTGTGAGAATTTTTTTCTTTTATTTGTGTACTTTATGTTGCACAATGTTTTAAACATTATAAAAGAATAATGCCAAGCTGATTTCTTCACTTTTTACCGGCTATATTTACAAATCGATTTTGGGGGTTTCCCTTAATTTTGTGTTGGCTTATGTTTTCATATCACCAACTGTGTTTTTCCTTTTTTATTTCTTAAGTGGGAAAGAATACGTTATATTCCTTGTGGTTGCTTTTTCCTCACAGAATTCCCCTGGCTCGCCACTGACAGATCTTGATATCCAAGAGGGAGTCAGCTTGCAGGATTAAAGGCAAGAACCTCAATTAGACACTCTCTGATTTCTTCAGATGTTTTTTCTAATCTTTTAATATGGGATTATAGGCAGCTAGAACCTATGCTGCTGTTATAAAAATAGTGAAGACTCTTTGTTCTAAATCATAAGCACTCGACATTTTTAAAATGTCTATTTTTCTTAATTTGAATTAATTCTGGTCTAGATGAGGATAATGAACTTTGGTCAGCTCTTTGCGGTTCTGAGTACAAAATAGCTTGATGAGCACCGTGAAGCACACACACTCTCCTCAGAATCTGCTGGAAAACTCCCTCAGAGACTGATTAGCTCACGCTTGTCACAAATAGGGGAGATAATTACGGGGCTTAACAGTCTATGTGGTGGATCTTTTGAGAGGCAATGGGTAGATCTAAGACTGTCTTTGGATCAACCCTAATTCTTATTATTGCACATATCTTGTGAGGGGTTTTTTTCCCTTTTTTTCTTTCTTTTTTTTTCCACACATCCCCAGAGACTAAACATTGTCTCTTCCCAGAGGATGACATCACATTTCTTTTCCAGAAGATAAAATTGTCCAAATTAGATTATCTTTAATTAGTCTAATCTTATGAGCCATTCCATAAAGTTTATTGCACTCGTGCTGGCACCATGTTACAAGATTCTTATTGAATGAACTAATCTTTTGCCATGGAAATGATGCTTATAAACAATGTTGCTGATTCCTTTATTACAATAAAGATTTCCTTCTCTGAAGCTTCAGGTTTCAATAGCCGTTTTATGGTTCTCGGTAATAGCAGATGACTTTGTTTTAATGAGAATGTTGACTTATTCCAAATTTCACTTGTTACTAAGTTATTCTACTGCAAAATGCCTTCGTGGTGACAAAAGGCAAATGAAGTTTCAGAAAATTTTATGTTTATAAGAAGTTATTTGGGATAATGTCATTTCCTGTTTTAATGTAAGAACCATCTCCTTTAAAATAGCCTCAGTTTCAGCCTTGCCTTTTAGTGAAAGAATGGCTTGGGGTGTGCGAGGGGGCATCTACTTACACACCCCATGAAAAGATCCTACTCATTAAAAGTTAGGTTCTAGATAGAAAGACAAAACAAACTACCATCACTAAAAATTACGTCCTGTTTATTAAATCCACTTCCTGTCTCAGTTGCCATCTCCTTACAACTTCATCTAAGATGTTTCACAAATATGTGCTTACTTTTAAAAAGTCATGGATGAAAATGAATTGCAACCTCCGAATTAAAACTGTCGACAAGATGATCCTAATGATATTCCGAATCAGATGAAAATATGACTGATTTACATTTTCTTCTCTTTTAAAGCCTCTTAAAATTCTCCACATCAATCTCTTTCCTCTTAAGAATTTCAGTTAGTTTGTGACCTGGGTGAAGTCTCTTAACTTTTTGGGTTCCTGTTTTATGATCTTTGTAGTTAGAGGGCTGCAAAAAAAATGGTCTGACAATCTCTAAAGCACTCTGATTCTATTATATAAAATGCTTTTGTTCTCTGGGGACTCTCTTCTTTCCAGAAAATGTTGCCCAGTTGTTGAGAGTTAAAGGAATGGCTTTTGCCAAAAGGCTCCTTTGTTTCTTGAGTAACTATAGTACCTTTACTTGCATAACTTCTAATAGAACATTTTTAACACCAGATCTAGTTCCTTAGACCCATTTTTTTTTTTAATAATAAGTTTTCTCAGGAAAAAAAAAAAGTCCCTCTTTACATGGAAAAGATGACTCTCTCTTTCGGGTATGAATATCTTCAAAATGAAATCAGATAATAATTCCTACCCTTTACCTCTAACACATAGAAAAGAATTATGATCATTTTATACTCTGCTCCATTATAACATAAGCAGAGAAAAGAGCATCTTATTGCATCAGAATAAGCGCATCTTTTTCACAGTATTTTTTACAGAATAAAAAAATGAGAAAAATGTCTATTTTTCTTTATTTGAATTAATTCTGGTCTAGATGAGGATAATGAACTTTGGTCAGCTTTATTTTTTTTACGTAACTTCCTTCAAATGAAAGAAAATATTTCAAATGGAAAGCTTACCTTTGGTGGTTTGTATTTGTAAATTTGCTTACTAAAACCAGATGAAAAAAAAATGAGATGATGATAACTGGTCATTTTGAGTGTTTTTTAAAAGTAAAAGACCATCTCATCAGAAAGCTTGAATCCTTAGTAAGATGGTGAAATCAATTGCTTCTTTGGATACAGAGGACATCTCTTTACAGTTTCATTTCTTCATATTTTGCTGTGATTTCTCTTTCTCTTTCTATTCCCACCCTAATATTTGAATGTAAAAGGAAGAGGTCACCGCTGGTTTCCGTCTGCCTTGGTTTGCATAAGTAAAGAAGACCAGCATTAGGCTTTTTCCACAGAGCAATTGAGACTCAGTCAATCAGACTCTGTTCATTGATTTTTGGATCTGAGCGGCAATGGCGCCTGTTACTCTTAGCCACCCTGGTGAAGCTGACCAAGGCCTCTAATCCTCTTAAACAGCAGTCAAGAAATTGAGATAAAAGCTGGCAATTCAACTTGTTCAAATAACAGATTTGACAAATTAGGAGGGTTCAGCCCTATGATGAAAAAATTCAATCTTGGTGGTTACATGCTATGGTGCAATGGGGAGGAGATGCAAACCAAGGCCTTACAAAGAAATTGTTAGACATACAAATAAGACAAGTCATTCCCTTTATTTTGTGCATGTGATGAAAAGAAACTTATAATATAAATGAAATGTCAGTATAATAGAAAAAAAATCCTCAAAATTCCAAAAGCCAAAAATTATATATTGCGCAATGATTTCTATGCCTTTTCGTATGGAAAAAAATAACATGAAAAATAAAAGTAAGGCTTAAAGTAACATTAATTTTACATAAATGTGCTTTTGGCCTAATGACATGTTTAATTTAATTCTGTCAATAAATTAAATGAGAACCTGAGCAGTTTCAGTTTCTACACAATAAGTATAAATTATGGAAATACTTATTCTGAGTTAACCATTCAAATAGATTAATAAATCCAGCCAAATAACTTATTTGATAACTGCATTGAATTTGCTAAAATTACGGTTCTATTCAGTCAAAAAAAAGTTAAGTTGCTTCTATGAATATAGACAGACAATGGATTTTTAATGAAAATTATGTTCTACCCTTGGCATTATCATAGATATAGTCTGAAATAGTTTTTACATTATCAGACATTGTGCTCACAGTGACACAGGATGCCCCATGTGTAAGAGGAAAAAAACCCTAAATTTTAATTCTGCCTAATATTTCACTTCCTTACTTAAGGAAAGAGAACTAAAGCAATATATCCATCTCACAAATAGTCAAAAAGCCCTTATTTTTGTAAATTTCATAGCTGTTTGATTTCATGAAGGTAAGTCTGTACTTTCCAAGCTTAATTATTTCAAATACTTCTTATTTTTTCTTTGTTTCTATTGTTTGTTTTTTTCTATCTTTGTATACCCAAAACTTAGAGTAATGTCCCAAACATTATGAATTGTTTGATAATTGCTTTTCTTGCTGAATGAATGGATGAATAAATAAATGAATGAATGAAATTGATGACTGAATGAAATCAAATGTTTTAATCCCTCATTTTCTTGGCACAAGTGAGGTCCAACATACTGATATATATTTAAATATCAAAAAATATTTAAACATCAAACTATTCTTTAATGACTTGGAAATTAACATTTGGCCAAGTCTGTGAATCACCATTCTATGTGGAGTTCCTGCCACAATATGCTCCCTGTGGCCAGGTATTCAATCTAATTTGTCTATATATTTCCAGCACCTTATGTGTGGTAGGAACACAGTAAATAATAGTTAAATGAATGGATGTGTAAATGAGTAAGTGATTGTTTGATTAACTGAACACCCCAAGTATTAGTTGTATCCATTACAAAATTATATTGAAAAACTGTGTCTAATTGGTCTAAATCTACTGTCTGGGGAACAAGGGCAGTTGAGGGCAGTCAATACTTATTCAATTTAATTTTCCATATATTTACTGAGCAGGTATTGAGCATGTCACCACTCTATATGGAGTTCTATAGTTGATCCTAGGGGAAGATACCTAGATATGAGGAGTTTACATATGATAAAGAAACTAAATGAATACAAGCATGTGCTTAAGACTATATTAAACAGACATTCTGAAATAAGCCACCAGGCGTACCACAAAATGAGAAGGGTAAGACAATGTGTATAACTAGCTTTTTGGGTAGATGATTATCTATTGGATTTGAGATACAAAGCTGGCCCTCATACTCTACTTTTATACTATTGCTAATTTATTACTTTATCTGACAATTAATCTCCTCTCACAGACCTATTTTTAAATACAAATACCTTAAAAAAATAAATACAAATTCCTTAAGAAGAGGTAACATGGCAAACGTCTAATACTTGGATGCTTCCCTCCCTTTATTAGAACCATATTCTCCGTAAGAAGACTTTGGGGCTTGAAACAGGGGAAAGAAAAAAGTGCACAAATAATAAGAAAAATAAATTTGACAGAAGAGATGTGGTTTTGCCATGAGTAACTTACTTAATTTCCAGATGTTTGGCCCTAGGTGATAGCAGAAGAGGATAATCTCATCCTAAGGAGTGCCAAACATTCCCAGTGTAGTTCATAGCTTTTCCAGTGTTGGAATATCCCTTCCCTAGGCCACTGAGGGACTGTCACAGGTGAAAATAAGATTAATACCTGTTTGATGCCTATTATTTACTCACTTACCTAACAAAAGTTACTTATACAATTCAAACTGTTATCCTCTTTTCTGCTATGGGATAAAAAATAATTAAAAGCTCAAATAATTACATGTCCTTTGCCTTTGTTAACCTAAAATAGGGAAAGGAAATTTGCTGAATCTGCTATTTTCACCACCTATTGAAGATGATTCCAATAAACAGTCATCAAATATTTCCAAAGAACACTTTTTGGACAAAAGATGTCAATGTGCTGATTGAATCAATGCAAGTAAGAATACTACACCTGATTGCGTCTCTTAGGGAAACATATATTTATACAATTTAATGAGAATGGAGTAATTTGGCCAGAAGAGAATTCTAGTGATGTAGCTCATTTCTTGGCACCATACACAAAATTGCTGAAGTCAAAAGTCATTGCCTGAATTATAAAACGATAATTAAAGCCTAATGTAGAAACTAGCCCTAAATCATTTGAAAAAATTAGTGTATGACAAGAAGAAAAGAATCATTTAAATTAACCAAAGTTAGTATGAAATTACCAAGGTCACTAAACAACAACAGGGTTTTACTATTTAGAACAACAACAACAACAAAAATATGAAGGACTGCCCTGTGTGTGCTTTAAGACACAGACACTTTCAGTTAGTCATAAAAATTGTGGTGTCTCAACTGTTAATTTCCTTGCATCTTATCTCTCTTCTATCATCCCAGTGAGAAGTCAGACCTTTTATTGAACACCTAATATATGCCAACTGTTTGCATCCTGACAAGAATCATGCAAGGATAGGTGTCAGCCATATTTTACAATGCGTAAATGGCAGAGCTGTGTATTCTATACAGATCTGTCTGATGCCAAATCTATTTATATATTTTTAATTACTCAGTGCTCTCTTTTTCTTAACTAAAATATATTTTGTTTCATATGGGACATAAACATTGTGGTTAACCAGAGAAGGCTTCCCAGAAGAAGTGCCTTTAAAAACAAACAAACAAACAAACAAACAAACAAACACCTGAAGTGAGAGAGCAAGTTGTATGGGTAACTGGTCAGAGAGTATTCTAGGAAAAAAGAACAGTAAGAGCAAACTCCCTGAGGCAGGAGCAAACTTGCTACATCCATGGGATAATAAGAACACTAGTGAAGCTAGAAGCACGTGCTTTCACTCTTTCATAAGAATAACAGGAGGTGAGTTCAGATAGGTATTGTATAGCCATGTCACGTAGGTCCTGCTAGATCAGAAAACACACTTTGGCTTAACTCTGAACAAAATAGGAAGGCATTAGGATGTACTGAACACAGGAGGGGAATAATTTGACTTGAATTTGACAGGGGCTCTCTGATGTTTTGCTGGGAGTAGAGTGAAGGGATATAGAAGCAGAAACAGAAGCAGGGAGACCAACTAGGAGACTACTGAAATAATCCAGTGGGATATGATGATGGCTTGGGCCATGGCGGTAGCAGTGGAAATGATGAGCCATGGTTGAATTCTGGGTATATATTGAAGTTAAATGGAGCAGAATTTGCTACAGGACTGAATGTGACATATAAACAGAAGAGAGGATGCCAGTATGGTGGGTATATGGAGCTATACTTGATTGACTAGAAAGATGTGATTGCTGTTGGTTGAAATAGGGAAGATAATCAAATTTACATTCTGACATACCTGTAATCACAACTCTTCACTAGATATACATTGCTAAATTGGTAACAGCAAGGTGCAATAGGACCTTACCGCAGCGTACCAAAGGCTTTGTTTCCATTATCACAGTTTTGGGTTTGTTTTCATTTTTTCTGATAATGATAGAACAGGAGGTCTACATTTCTTTAGGTTACAGATCTCTTTAAAAGTCTGGGGAAAACTGTTGACACTTTCCCCAGAAGGATGAGCTTCGCCACACAAACAGAAATTTACATTTTTTTGCCAGGGCAGAAAGGAGGGGCTGAGAATTTATGACCTCCATGAAGATATCCATAGGCCCTTATTTAAGAAGTCCTGAATATTGAGCTGATACTCACTCCTGCTTGGTAAGGCAAATGCTCACAACCTGGTCTGCATTTTACTTATCACCATAGGCCCCTTCATGAGAGCCTTTGGGTTAATACTGAAGATTTGGTTATATCCCCGAGCACAGCGCAACTCTTTTCACCTTCTTACAAATAAATTCTTTAAAAGCAGCAAAAACCCCACTGTTTATTAGCATAGTTATTTGAGAATGAACTTCCATTACTACTCTTTTTTACTTGGTTGTTTCCTGCTTGGTTCCCCCGGTAGGGTCAGAATCGGCAGCACTCTTACAACATAATTTGTTTTCCAGGAGAACAGAGAGACAATATAGAGTTTGAGGGTTGATGACAAATATTATTTGTTACAAAACTTTACCATTATCCTTTTATTTAGGTTTATTTAACCCAATGACTAAGAATTGCTAAGTATACTATCACCAGCGTGGTAACTGGGTGTACAAGATGAGATAAAAGAGAGTAACACGATCTACTTGATGAGATAAAACATAAACACCCAAAATGTTCAATATGAGCTCCCTTTTTTAGTTAAATGGTGAAAGAGTTCTTGAAAGTAATGGCTAATACAGGACTTCCAGTGGGCAAGCAAACATCCCCATATCTTCACCCTCAATGTTTTCACAAAACTGCTCATCTCTAAGAACAGCACTCCATCTACATCTCAAGTGGAAGCTCTTAATTTCCCAGATTTCCTGAGCTTGAGTTAAGATAGAGATTTGGCGTTCAACCTACTCTAGTGCCATTATTTTTCAGCATTGCTAAGGCACTGTCTACTCCTAGCATAGCACTTTCCCCACTATTTGAAACATTGCATTTGCAAAACAAAACAAATAATACATTATATGTTAAAAAAAAAGAAGAAGAAGAAGAAGATAGCAGGAAGGGAAAAATGAAGGGGGGGAAATCGGAGGGGGAGATGAACCATGAGAGACTATGGACTCTGAGAAACAAACTGAAGGTTCTAGAGGGGAGGAGGGTGGGGGAATGGGTTAGCCTGGTGATGGGTATTAAAAGAGGGTACATACTGCATGGAGCACTGGGTGTTATTCGCAAACAACAAATCATGGAACACTACATCAAAAACTAATGAATCACAGATCTGTACCTCTGAAACAAATAATACAATATATGTTAAAAAAAAAAAAAAGAAGGAGATAGCAGGAGGGGAAGAATGAAGGGGGGGAAATCAGAGGGGGAGACAAACCATGAGAGACGATGGACTCTGAAAAACAAACTGAAGGTTCTAGAGGGGTGGGGGGTGGGAGGATGCATTAGCCTGGTGATGGGTATTAAAGAGGGCACACTCTGCATGGAGCACTGGGTGTTATACACAAACAATGAATCATGGAACACTATATCAAAAACTAATGATGTAATGTGTGGTGATTAACATAACAAAAAATTTAAAAAAACACTAATAATGTAATGTATGGTGATTAACACAACATAATAAAATAAAATAAAATAAAACAGGGCGCCTGGGTGGCTCAGTTAGTTAAGCAACTGCTTTTGGCTCAGGTCATGATCCTGGAGTCTCAGGATCGAGTCCCGCATCAGGCTCCCTGCTCAGCAGGGAGTCTGCTTCTCCCTCTGACCCTTCCCCCTCTCATGTGCTCTCTCTCTCTCATTCTCTCTCTCAAATAAATAAATAAATAAAATTAAAAAAAATAAAAAATAAAATAAAATAAAACAAACAAAACAAACAAGTAACAAGCCAAAAACCCTAAGCCTTTTGTAATTATAAAAAACTTATATACAAGAGCAAAAACATAGCAGTTCTGCCCATCATTGACACATGTTGATATTGGTTGGTCCCATTCTCTTTGAAATTCTAAATGAATAGACTTACAAACAAGCAAACTGTTCTTAGGGAGGGGGACTCTAAGTATTAATTGTCTTCATGTTTTACTGTTTCCACCATCTGAAGACAAGTTCCCATAGGGTGCGGATTGGTGGCCACTTAATTCCTAGTTACAGCCTCAGAGATGAAAGCAGGACTCAGTACATATTGGGTATCACTCCATTAAAGTGATTTTTGCAGTTGCCTGCCTACTTGTTCTGATCCTGGGAAAAATCTAAGCCACAGCCCATATTACTCTACTGGTCATATTTTGTACCACATTATCCCACTTCCCTTTTTCTCTGGCTAACAATTATCTCTTGGGAAACCATTCCTTCCCATTCTCAGTTGTTTTGCAGGGAAAGGAGGAGGTCAGTTTCCTTCTCAATTTCAGGGTTGAGTTCTAATTGGCTTAAGCAAATAGTTATTTTCCCCCCAATACTTCCAACTCCCAGCCCAGCCCCTTTGATTGCTTTAGGATGTAAAATCCCTCCCAAAGCCTATGAGATGCAAAGGGCTTCTGAAAGAGAGAAGTTATTTCCTCCTTGGGATCTACTAGAAGGCTTCATTCTCTTCTCCAGGACTAGCTGGTGTAAGGATATGAGTTGTCTTAACTGCAGCAGCCATTTTGACTTCACAGGGGAGAGTCTGGATTTGCCTGAGCACCACCATATGGAGCATGAGAATAAAGCCATCAATGAATACGATAACCAGAAACTCTGCCCTCACAGAGTTTAATTGTCTATGTAGAATTTATAGTATGCTAGAAATTATGTGAACTAATACATTTTCTTTACTAAGTTTTACTTGGGTTTCCTGTTACTTACAGTATACAGTCCTAACTAACACAGTCTTTGTCAATAATCTTTCTTTTTGTCCCCCCCGAGATGACTTGAACAGGTCTCCTTTTTTTTTGTAACTGAAAGGCCAGTGCCTAAAACAGAGTGGTAGAGAGGAAGAAAGGAAAATTCTCAGCTTGGATAGAAGGGAGGGCTTCAAGGAGAAAGGGGATTGATGTTAGATTCTAGAGGTCTGTCAAGAATAGTAACCAGCTATTAAAAATCACCCATATGCTAGCATTTTGTATTTCTCATCTCTACTTCTCACCTCATTGCTGAAAAACATCATTAAACTGATTTTGCAGTTGAGAAAACTAAAATTGCAAGAGATTAAATGACTCAAAATAATATAACTACTAAGTGACATAGCTGGGATTAAAAACTGGATAACTCTAGGGACCAAATCATGACTATATAATGCTGACTCTAGATTGAATTCGATACACAATGTTTCTCAGTGTCATTGTTGTTGGCATTTAGGTTATTGCCATTTGGTATTTGGGATAATTCTTCGTTATACAAGATGCTCCCGTGCATTGCAAGATATTCAGCATCACTGGACTCCTTCCTGTATGTTAATAGAGGCCCCTAATCATGTGTCAGTACTAAAAATGTCCCCACATACTTCCAGATAACTACATAATTGGCAGGACTACATCCAGTTGAGAAATACTGGTAGTAGATGAGGACAAGGGAACACATTTCAGATGTGACTCAAGTTTAAATTAAGGAAAAAGAATGAACATGCAAGTTCAGCAGACTCGAATATCCTGTCCAAAGTCAAATAGTACCTCCTCAATGTAATGGAAGTAGTAGAAGACAATACTGGAAAGGTACATAGACTGGTACAAGGTCATGGAAGACTTTCAGGGCCACACTTTGTACACTTTGTTTTATAGATATCAGGAAGCCATGAAATGTAGCAGGAGATTGAGTAAAGTTGGGTTTTAGAGTCATACAGAGTTTGGTCTAATTCTAATGCCTTCACATCCATCCATCTATCCATCATTTAATTCATTCATTCAATCAACATTTTTGCTAACCCCTTGTGTGCCAGGCAACTTACTAGGAGTGGGGATACAACACAAGCACAGTTGCTGCTGTTATGGAGCTTGTAGACTACCTTCCACTCTACATGGACTTTGTGGTCTACTGCATACATCAAAGAGTCTTTCTGAGTTGCAGTTTTCTTATATTAAAGACCAGAGCTGTTATACTTTTTGTGAGGTTTGGCGATATGCATTCAAAGTGTCAATTAATTGTGGCCCCATGGAGAAGAGATATGTTGAAAGGATTTTTAAAATTCTGTTCATAATTGCTGTGACTGCTAATATTCAATAATATTATCATGCAAAGTGATGTAAGAATGTGAAAACATTATTACCTTCTCTTTTCCTATTTGGGGGAGAAATGTGCATCACCAGGTGAACATATTAAATGGCAAGTGTAGTGCTTGCTTGATATCTATATCTCCCCAAATCCAACTACTGGTGGGGGGAAAAAGCCTACAGAAAATAGGACTTCTCCTAAAAACCAATTAGTGCTTCCTTAAAAGCATTTGGCAATCAGGGGCACCTGGGTGGCTCAGTTGGTTAAGTGGCCAACTGACTTCCGCTCAGGTCATGATCTCAGGGTCCGGGATCAGAGCCCCAATCAGGCTCTGTGTTCAGCAGGGAGTCTGCCTGGGGGTATTCTCTCTCTCCCTCTGCCCCTACCCCCCCCCAAATAAATACATAAACAACAAAAAAAAAATAGCGTTCGGCAATCTCCTCAATATATTTGTCCCACAATAACTCATTTCTATGCCTATTTCACATGTTGCAATGAGGATTCATTATGAGAAGGACTGTAAGTTTTTATCACAATAATTGGCACACAGTACATGTTTAATAAATGTTTCATTAATAAAGAAATTAATAAAATTCTCCTTGTAGCTTTTTACCAAGTACTAAAACTCTTTGAAAAGCATTGCGGGCAAATGTGGGTACTTAACTGTAGTCTTCCTTCAAGAGTAAAATATAGCAACTGACCCAGAAAAGATGCTGTTATTAAGCCTGCCCTGTCCTCCACTCCTTTGACATTACTTTTCTCCTTTAGATGAAGACAAAATCCATGAAACAATTATAGTCCAAACATTAGTGTTAAATATTAGTGTAGTAATTATTAGTGTATTAACAAATTGTGTAAATGTTAGTGTTAAACCTTTAAAAAACTAGTGTCCAAATGGTTCTCAGCCTAAGAGAAATGAGCCTTCCTAGAAGGGATGATCTCCCAAATTAAAGAATTTCAGAAAATACAAACGATTCTTTTTCTCAGTGGTCATGCCTGTGTTTCTTCTTCAGTCAGAGAGAACAGACCCTATTATTCCCTAATTTGACCACCATGAACGATCCCAGCACAGTCGCTGGTTTAGGGTGAGCATCTGACTAAGGTAGGCCAATCATAGACCCTCCTGTCTGACCTGGCCTGGCATGAAGACAGCTAATTGGTGGTGGGAGAACTCGACACCACTGTGCACGGTAAAGGAGCTTTGAGACGTAAAGAGGGGTGATTCCAGTCTGATCCTGGGCTTGCTGCTTCACGTCTGCCATTCTGGCATTTTTGATTCTAAGAGCTAATATCTTCCATGTTTTCCATAACTTAATTTTATTTGTGGCTGTGACACTCAACAATCAAGATATTCTTATGTACTGACTAGCACAGCCATCGTTGTAAAATTAACTTTTCCGTGTCTCCCACTCATTTCGCTCAATCAGAAAAATCAGATGAATAAAGTGTAGTGGAATTAGACCAGCGGTGCTAATTAGGATGCCTCAGAAACATTTGGAGAATAAATTTAAACACAGATTGCCAGCGCCCTCCCTGCAGAGTTTCTGATTCAATGGGGATGGGACCTGAAAATTTGCACTTCTAGTAAGTTCCCAGATATTACTGGTCCAGGCCCCAAACTCTGAGAATCAATGGATTATACTGTATGACTGCAAAAACTCAAACACTACACAACTCCATGCTGCTTTCCCAAAATGTGACTCATGAGCTTCATGCACCAGTAATTAGCAGATGGTACTGCATAAAAAAGAGGGAGGATTAAATTATGTGTAAACGGATATTGTCATTATAAAACTTCTCAAAGCTTTAATATGTCAACGTGCAGATCTTCAAGAGGTAGACTGTCATACCCAGTGTTGTCCAAACTTTTCTGACTCGGGAAATCTCTCATAACAGAGCATGTCCCAGAACTAGTGTTCTACAAGAATTGTATAGAAAATACTCTGAGACACATAGGTTTTGAGGAAGGCAAAATTTTTTTTTTTAGGGACTAGTGAGAAAAGTTGAAATTTTTACTATTAATACCTGTAACTAATCAGCATGTTAAGCTGGCACGTGCTAAATGAGACGATTACTAATATGCATTACGCATAAAACTAAAGAAATTGAATTTCATAAAATATAGGCAGGGGCATATGAAAACTTCTAAATACAAAGTGGGACATTTTCCTATTCTATTATAGTTCCTCCTTTCTTTTAAATGATACAGAATAGATCATTTCAGATCATTTCCAAATTTAATTGTACTTCTCTGCTGGTTAAAGACCAGAAAGGATCTGCATTCAGTTGGGAGCCTGGTTGTTAACAACACTCATGAGCTGTTATCTGCAGAGACACAAGGATGACTGGTATTAGAGCTGGAGCTGCCCATCTCCAACAACTCACATTTTCTCCACTAATATGTCAGACCTGAGGTTAAGCCAGATGGAACCAACAGGTTGTAGGAAAAAAAAAATTAAATTTCCATTATGTCCAGTTTCTCTCTCTGGACAAGATTGGGGATAAAACAGCTATACTGGATGCCTGATTTTAAAAGTCTTTAAGAAAAAGAATTGTTTTGAATGCAAATGTTTTGTTTTGTTTTTTTCTTGACGTTTTTCTATTGTTATGTTAATCACCATACATTACATCATTAGTTTTTGAGGTAGTGTTCCATGATTCATTGTTTGTGCCTAACACCCAGTGCTCCATTCAGTACGTGCCCTCTTTAATACCCATCATCAGGCTAACCCATCCCCCCAACCCCCTCCCCTCTAGAACTCTCAGTTTCTTTCTCAGAGTCCATTGTTTCTCATGGTTCGTCTCCCCCTCGGATTTACCCCCTTCATTCTTCCCCTCCTGCTATCTTCTTTTTTTTTTCTTAACATATATTGCATTATTTGTTTCAGAGGTGCAGATCTGTGATTCAAAATTCTGGCACAATTCACAGCACTCACCATAGCACATACCCTCCCCAATGTCTATCACCCAGCCACCCCATCCCTCCCACCACACCCCCACTCCAGCAAGCCTAAGTTTGTTTCCTGAGATTAAGAATTCCTCACATCAGTGAGGTCATATGATACATGTCTTTCTCTGATTGACTTATTTCACTCAGCATAACACCCTCCAGTTCTATCCACGTCGTTGCAAATGGCAAGATCTCATTCCTTTTGATGGCTGCATAATATTCCATTATATATATATACCCCTTCTTCTTTATCCATTCATCTGTCCATGGATATCTTGGCTCTTTCCACAGTTTGGCTATTGTGGACATTGCTGCTATAAACATTGGGGTGCACGTACCCCTTCGGATCCCTACATTTGTATCTTTGGGGTACATACCCAGTAGTGCAATTGCTAGATCGTTTGGTAGCTCTATTTTCAACTTTTTGAACCTCCATACTGTTTTCCAGTGTGGCTGCACCAGCTTGCATTCCCACCAACAGTGTAGGAGGGTTCCCCTTTCCCCGCATCCCCGCCAACATCTGTCGTTTCCTGACTTGTTAATTTTAGCCATTCTGACTGGTGTGAGGTGGTATCTGACTGAGGTTTTTGATTTGGATTTCCCTGATGCCGAGCAATGTTGAAGACATTTTCATGTGTCTGTTGGCCATTTGGATGTCTTCTTTGGAAAAATGTCTGTTCATGTCTTCTGCCCATTTCTTGATTGGATTATTGGTTCTTTGGGTGTTGAGTTTGATAAGTTCTTTACAGATTTTGGATACTAGCCCTTTATCTGATATGTCATTTGCAAATATCTTCTCCCATTCTGTCGGTTGTCTTTTGATTTTGTGGACTGTTTTGCTGTGCAAAACCTTTTTATCTGGATGAAATCCCAATAGTTCATTTTTGCCCTTGCTTCCCTTGCCTTTGGTGATGTTTCTAGGAAGAAGTTGCTGGGGCTGAGATCAAAGAGGTTGCTGCCTGTGTTCTCCTTTAGAATTTTGATGGACTCCTGTCTCACGTTTAGGTCTTTAAACCGTTTTGAGTCTATTTTTGTGTGTGGTGTAAGGAAATGGTCCAGTTTCATTCTTCTGCATGTGGCTGTCCAATTTTCCCAACACCATGTTTTGAAGAGACTGTCTTTATTCCATTGGACATTCTTTCCTGCTTTGTCAAAGCTTAGTTGACCATAGAGTTGAGGGTCCATTTCTGGGCTCTCTATTCAGTTCCATTGATCTATGTGTCTGTTTCTGTGCCAGTACTATACTGTCCTGATGATGACAGCTTTGTAATAGAGCTGGAAGTCCGGAATTGTGATGCCGCCAGCTTTGCTTTTCCTTTTCAACATTCCTCTGGCTATTCGGGGTCTTTTCTGGTTCCATACAAATTTTAGGATTATTTGTTCCATTTCTTTGAAAAAAGTGGGTGGTATTTTGATGGGGATTGCATTGAATGTGTAGATTGCTCTAGGTAGCATTGGCATCTTCACAATGTTTGTTCTTCCAATCCATGAGCATGGAACATTTTTCCATTTCTTTGTGTCTTCCTCAATTTCTTTCATGAGTATTTTATAGTTTTCTGAGTACAGATCCTTTGCCCCTTTGGTTAGATTTATTCCTAGGTATCTTACGGTTTTGGGTGCAATTGTAAATGGGATTGACTCCTTAATTTCTCTCTCTTCTGTCTTGTTATTGGTGTATAGGAATGCCGCTGATTTCTGTGCATTGATTTTATATCCTGCCACTTTACTGAATTCCTGTATGAGTTCTAGCAGCTTTGGGGTGGAGTCTTTTGGATTTTCCACATAAAGTATCATATCATCTGCAAACAGTGAGAGTCTGACTTCTTCTTTGCCGATTTGGAAGCCTTTGATTTCTTTTTGTTGTCTGATTGCTGTGGCTAGGACTTCTAATACTATGTTGAATAGCAGTGGTGATAGTGGACATCCCTGCCACATTCCTGACCTGAGGGGGAAAGCTCTCAGTTTTTCCCTATTGAGAATGCTATTTGCTGTAGGTTTTTCATAGATGGCTTTTATGATATTGAGGTATGTACCCTCTATCCCTATACTCTGAAGAGTTTTGATCAAGAAAGGATGCTGTACTTTGTCAAATGCTTTTTCTGCATCTATTGAGAGGATCATATGATTCTTGTTCTTTCTTTTGTTAATGTATTGTATCACATTGATTGATTTGCGGATGTTGAACCAAACTTGCAGCCCAGGGATAAACCTCACTTGGTCGTGGTGAATAATCCTTTTAATGTACTGTTAGATCCTATTGGCTAGTATTTTGGTGAGAATTTTTGCATCCATGTTCATCAAGGATATTGGTCTGCAATTCTTCTTTTTGATGGGGTCTTTGTCTGGTTTCGGGATCAAGGTAATGGTCCTCATAAAATGAGTTTGGAAGTTTTCCTTCCATTTCTATTTTTTGGAACAGTTTCAGGAGAACAGGTATTAATTCTTCTTTCAATGTTTGGTAGAATTCCCCTGGGAAGCCATCTGGCCCTGGGCTTTTGTTTGTTGGGAGATTTTTGATGACTGCTTCAATTTCCTTCATGGTTATAGGTCTGTTCAGGTTTTCTATTTCTTCCTTGTTCAGTTTTGGTAGTTGATACATCTCTAGAAATGCATCCATTTCTTCCAGGTTATCTAATTTGCTGGCATAGAGTTGCTCATGATATGTTCTTATAATTGTTTGTATTTCTTTGGTGTTGGTTGTGGTCTCTCCTCTTTCATTCATGACTTTGTTGATTTGGGTCATTTCTCTTTTCTTTTTGATAAGTCTGGCCAGGGGTTTATCAATCTTGTTAATTCTTTCAAAGAACCAGCTCCTACTTTCGTTGATCTGTTCTACTGTTCTTTTGGTTTCTATTTCATTGATTTCTGCTCTGATCTTTATTATTTCTCTTCTCCTGCTGGGTTTAGGCTTTATTTGCTGTTTTTTCTCTAGCTCCTTTAGGTGTAGGGTTAGGTTGTGTATTTGAGACCTTTCTTGTTTCTTGAGAAAGGCTTGTATTGCTATATACTTTCCTCTCAGGACTGCCTTGGCTGTATCCCAAAGATTTTGAACAGTTGTGTTTTCATTTTCATTGGTTTCCATGAATTTTTTTAATTCTTCTTTAATTTCCTGGTTGACCCATTCATTCTTTAGTAGAATGCTCTTTAGCCTCCATGTATTTGAATTCTGTCTGACTTTCCTCTTGTGATTGAGTTCTAGTTTCAAAGCATTGTGGTCCGAAAATATGCAGGGAATAATCCCAATCTTTTGGTACCGGTTGAGACCTGATTTGTGACCTAGGATGTGATCTATTCTGGAGAATGTTCCATGGGCACTAGAGAAGAATGTGTATTCCGTTGCTTTGGGATGGAATGTTCTGAATATGTCTGTGAAGTCCATTTGGTCCAGTGTGTCATTTAAAGTCTTTCTTTCCTTGTTGATCTTTTGCTTAGATGATGTGTCCATTTCAGTCAGGGGGGCGTTAAAGTCCCCCACTATTATTGTATTGTTGTCGATGTGTTTCTTTGCTCTTGTTATTAATTGCCTATATAATTGGCTGCTCCCATGTTAGGGGCATAGATATTTACAGTTGTTAGATCTTCTTGTTGGATAGACCCTTTAAGTAGGATATAGTGTCCTTCCTCATCTCTTATTACAGTCTTTGGTTTAAAATCTAATTTGTCTGATATAAGGATTGCCACCCCAGCTTTCTTTTGGTGTCCATTAGCATGGTAAATGGTTTTCCACCCCCTCACTTTCAATCTGAGGGTGCCTTTGGGTCTAAAATGAGTCTCTTGCAGACAGCATATCGATGGGTCTTGTTTTTTAATCCAATCTGATAGCCTGTGCCTTTTGATTGGGGCATTTAGCCCATTTACATTTAGGGTAACTACTGAAAGATATGAATTTAGTGCCATTGTATTGCCTGTAAGGTGACTGTTACTGCATATTGTCTGTGTTCATTTCTGATCTATGCTACTTTTAGGCTCTCTCTTTGCTTAGAGGACCCCTTTCAATATTTCTTGTAGGGCTTGTTTCGTGTTTGCAAATTCCTTTAGCTTTTGTTTGTCCTGGAAGCTTTTTATCTCTCCTTCTATTTTCAATGACAGCCTAGCTGGATATAGTATTCTTGGCTGCATATTTTTCTTGTTTAGTGCTCTGAAGATATCATGCCAGTCCTTCCTGGCCTGCCAGGTCTCTGTGGATAGGTCTGTTGCCAATCTAATGTTTCTACCATTGTAGGTTATATATCTCTTCTCCAGAGCTGCTTTCAGGATTTTCTCTTTGTCTCTGAGACTCGTAAGTTTTACTATTAGATGTCCGGGTGTTGACCTATTTTTATTGATTTTGAGAGAGGTTCTCTGTGCCTCCTGGATTTTGATGCCTGTTTCCTTCCCCACATTAGGGAAGTTCTCTGTTATAAATTGCTGCAATATACCTTCTGCCCCTCTCTCTTTCTTCTTCTTCTGGGATCCCAATTATTCTAATATTGTTTCATCTAATGGTATCACTTATCTCTCGAATTCTGCCCTCATGATCCAGTAGTTGTTTATCTTTTTCTCAGCTTCTTTATTTTCTATCATTTGGTCTTCTATATCGCTGATTCTCTCTTCTGCCTCATTTATCCTAGCAGTTAGTGCCCCCATTTTTGATTTCACCTCATTAATAGCCTTTTTGATTTTGACTTGGTTAGATTTTAGTTCTTTTATTTCTCCAGAAAGGGTTTCTCTAATAACTTCCATGCTTTTTCAAGCCCAGCTAGTATGTTTAAAATCATGATTCTGAACTCTAGGTCCGACATTGTACTAATGTCCGTATTGAGTAGGTCCCTGGCAGATGGTACTACCTCTTGTTCTTTTTGTTGAGGTGAGTTTTTCCGTCTTGTCATTTTGTCCAGAGGAGAATAGATGAATGAGAGAACAAAATGCTAACAGGGTAACAACGTCCCCAGAAAATAAACTCTAAACAAATCAGAAAAGACCTGAAACCAGGGGAAAAGAAAGGACAAGAACGAAAAAAGAAAGAGGAAAAAAAAGAAAAAGAAAAAGATAAAAACAAACAAAAACAGAACAAAACAAAAAAAGCAGAATACGATCAAATATGATCAGGCTGGTGCATGGATCAGCACAACACACTAGATTTTGAGTGTATTTTGGTCTGTTAGAAGAAAGTGCCTCCGAAAATTTTAAAGAAAGAAAGACTTATATATGTACAAAATAAGGGTTGATACAATGAAGGGATGGAATATGACTGTAAAGATGAAAATTATAAAAAATTTTATAAAAGGAATTGTTAAGATAAGAAGTTGTTTGCAAAAAGAAAGAAGAGAGTTTAAAAAGAAAGAAAGAAAGGGGGGGAGAGAATGTGATCAGGCAGGAGACTACAACAAAGCCATACACTAGAGATTTAATGTATATTTTGATCTGGTAGAAGAAACTGTATCTCAAAATTTTAAAGAGAGAACAACTTATATATATATGCCAAAAATAAGGGTAACTACTATGAAGGAATAGAATATGACTCTAAAAGTGAAAAATAAAAATGTCTTTTTAAAAAAGGGGTTGATAAGATGTTGGTTGAAAAAGGGAAAAAGAAAAATTCAAAAAAAAACAGTTAAAAAAATTAACTTTGAAAAACAAAAGAATCATAGTAAAAAAGCCATGAATTCTATGTGCAGCATTCCCCTAGCGCTGGAGTTCCGCCGTTCTCATTGATCGGTAAACTTGGTCTTGGAGGGCTGTTCTTGCTGATCTTCTGGGAAGGGGCCTGTTGCCGTGGTTCCCAAATGTCTTTGCCGGAGGCAAAATTGCCCCGCCCTTGTCGGTCTGGGCTAAGCAAGCTGCTCCGGTTTGCTCTCGCGAGCTTTTGTTCCCTGAAAGCTTTCGGTACAGCTTTGGAGGACGAGAGTGAAAATGGCGGCCTCCCAATCTCCACCCCGGAGGAGCCAAGGACTCGGGGCCCCGCTCCTCAGTGCGCCCCCAGAGAAAAGCAGTCAGTCACTCCCGTGTCCCCGGTCTCCGGCCGCACTCCGTGCTCACCCGGCTTGTGACCCAGCGTTTCTATCGCTGGCACCCGACCCCATGTGGAGTCTCCAAACCCAGTAGATCCCTGCGGTGCGTTCCCGCGCCGCTCCTCCCCGGGAAGGAAGGGGAGTCTCCCCGGATCTGCCGCTTGTTGGGTCCCTGCTGGAGGAGCAGTGGCCCGAGTGGGTTGCGGATCACAGTTTATGGCAACCCCGAGCTGAGAGCCCATGCCCCGGCTCCGTCTCTGCAGCCGGCTTCCCCGCTCCGATACCTGGGAGCTCTGCCGCACTCAGGCTCCCCCGGTCTTTCTGTGACCCCAAGGGTCCTGAGTCCACACTGTCCCGCGAGGGTTCCACCCCCCGCTTAGCCACTGGAGCGACGTCCCTCAGCGGACCCGACTTCTAAAAGTTCCGATTCTGTGCTCCGCGGCTCTATCATTTGCCAGAAGCGGCCGACGGAGGCCCCCTCCCCCGCCATCTATCCTCCCAAATATCGCCTCGGATTCACTTCTCCGCACGTCCTACCTTCCAGTAAGTGGTCGCTTTTCTGTTCAGAGTTGTTGCTATTCTTTTCTTCGATCTCCTGTTGAGTTCATAGGTGTTCAGAATGGTTTGATCCCTATGGAGCTGAATTCCTGAGATCAGACAAAATCCAGGTCTCCTACTCCTCTGCCATCTTGCTCCGCCTCCCTGAATGAAAATGTTTTAAGGTTCTGATATTTAAGTTTGTTTTAAACTATTTTAAACAAATGTTCTTGTACCTTAGATATAAGCAGTTCATTTGGAAGTTATGTTCCCTCATTTTGTATTGGTTTAAAGAACCATAATGAGTTTCATCATATAGAATTTCCCCCTATTTCAATCAATATATATATATTGAAACACTTCTCTTGGATAAAGCATAAGGCAATACTTAAACTAAGTTATACTAAATATTCTACTTACACTAAGGAATACTAAATCTCTAGAATGAGAAACTAAATCATACAATGCAACAAATAGGTTGATCAAAGACAGAGCATGAATCTTGAGGGGGGGATTCTAAGTATTTAACATATTCCCTAAAGAGCATAGAAAGTCCTAGAGGAGTTCTAGAGAGCCCTAATCCTGAAATTTGGACTTTCTCCTCTTTCTTCTTGCATCAGAAGTAAAATTGCTGGTCTCACAGACAAATCGCAATTCTACCAAATTACCAACAAGGTCTATTACAAGCCACAGAGGCTTATCCTTATATGATGTTCCAGTGCAAATCTCTAGATATAAAAACCAATCTGAAAATTCACTGCATTTGCCCAGAGGCTCAAGCAAGTAGAACTGTCTAAAAATCAAATGAATATGCAAATTATGAGATGAAAATTCAGTAGTTTGGTGGATTTGAGAAACATTTCACACTTGTTTTTAAATGTTACAGATTCAGTAAGATTGAAACAAGTTAATCCAAAGGGAAATTTAATTCTTCGCTGATGATTTTACTTATGAATCCTTTTCTTGAAGTGATATTTTATCCACAAATTTATATATTTGAAGCAATAGCTGAGGGAAATTTACAGAAATTTAACATAACAGAAATTTAAACATAATTGTTACTTGTTTTTAGAGCAAAGTTAGTTTTTTTATGTGTGTTTTTTAATGATATTTTCCCAGAAGGAAAACAGAAAGAGGAAATGAGCTACTTTGGGGAGACTCTAAGACATTATTTGAGTCAGGAAAAAAAAAAAAAAAAACTAAGGCTAATATACCTACTACGAATTCACTCTAAACTTAAATCTACATACACCAAATTCAATTTTCTTACTTGAAAATAAAAGAAGTAATTGGCCTAGAAAAATCTTAAAGGCCTTCATATCTATAAGAAGTTATGAATTAGTAATTACTCCATTTTTTTCATCACAAGAAAATTTACATGAGGGAGAACTTGCACCTTAGGAAAGGTAGGTCATTTCAAGATTTGAACACTATGGTCTTTAAAGATATATACTCAACACTGTGATATGAACTATGCATAAAAATGCCCTTTCAGCTGCCCCTCTTTATCACTACTGGGCACCGGTGCTGGAATCTCAGCTTTTACAATGAAGAAGACTGAGTGGTGGGGTCCTTCTCACTGTGAATTTTATTTTTTATTTTTTTTTAATTTTATTATGTTAATCACCATACATTACATCATTAGTTTTTGATGTAGTGTTGCATGTTCATTGTTTGCCTATAACACCCAGTGCTCCATTCAATATGTGCCCTCTTTAATACCCATCACCAGGCTAATCCATCTCCCCACCCCCCTCCCCTCTAGAACCCTCAGTTTGTTTCTCAGAGTCCATAGTCCTTCATGGTTCATCTCCCCCCCTTCATTTTTCCCTTCCTGCTATCTTCTTCTTTTTTTTTTTAACATATAATGTATTATTTGTTTCAGAGGTACAGGTCTGTGATTCAACAGTCTTGTACAATTCACAGCGCTCACCATAGCACATACCCTCCCCAATGTCTATCACCCAGCCACCCATCCCTCCCACCCCCCACCACTCCAGCAACCCTCAGTTTGTTTCCTGAGATTAAGAATTCCTCATATCAGTGAGGTCATATGATACATGTCTTTCTCTGATTGACTTATTTCGCTCACTGTGAATTTTAAACAGAAGCATGTATGGGGTACAACATTCAAATATATGTCATCGGTTAGTACTCATTTATTTGTTCCTAACGGCTCTGGTTTGCCATATCTATAACTTATTGGACATTTAGCAGTCTCTAAAATAAAATAAGTTCATTTTTGGAAATATGTACAAGTATATATGTAATATAAAATACAACAAAAGTAAAACCACTATTTATATAATGAAACAATAAATGGGGAGCTGTAATTTTTTAAAACATACAACTTGAGAATTCAATGAGATAGAGTCTAGGAAAGACCAGAATAAATGTGGAGCTACATCAAATCCCTGTTTCATCAGAAAGTGTGTGGAACTAAAAGAGATAGGGACCAGCTTGTTACTAAAGTGAATTGTTTTCATGTGATTACTTCAGGTGGCACTGAAGTGGTAAGAGCCCATAAAGTCGTTAACACTTAATCTTTCCAGAGATGACAACATAATTCAAGATGCCACATTTCCCACCCCCAGGGCCTTCAAGGGAGGTGGGAGAATGAGCAAACAAAGCCAAGAAATATTTCTCTATGGGAAAGTATGTAAGCATGCATGTGTATGCATGCACAGATAAGTGATGGCTCTCAGCAAGGGGACTGCAAGCCTGAGCATGCAGTGGTGGAAAACCAAGCTCATATTTCCAAAACAAAAGCACACAGAGCAGCAGCAGGAGGCTTGACAGAGAAGCAGCACTGCTTTGGAAACTGGAGGCACATGTGCTATTGCTCCCTCCAAGGAGAGATGGTTCTGGCAAAAGATTATGGTGCAAAAGAGAAACCCTTGCACAAGTCACATAATCAATGCCCGAGCACCTCTTTTCCCCTGGATATAAGCACCTGCAAGGAATGGAATCACAGAACCATGGAAGAGCCCCCAGAATATTCTCAGTCTGGGGTCTAAGGGCTTTTCAGTTTCTTCCTAAAGAGGAGAATGTTATAATTACACGTGAATATTGGGCTTTGGAAATGATGATCTCCACACTCAGCTAGAAATGTAATTGCCACTCATCTTAATTTTTAACTGCATCTTTGTCTATTCAAGAGAATGGGAAAGTTAAAGGAAACTTTAAAGGAATACCTAGCCAAAACCTCTTCAGGTTACAGGTGAGGAAATTGGCATCCAGAAAGGTAGAGAAACTTTTTTTTTAAAGATCATAAGGCTCTTTAGGTTCAGAGGTAGGACCAGGACCCTCACTAGGCTCCTTCCGCTAGCCCAATGCTCTTTGTCTCTACAACTTTATGCAGATACCCTACCATAGATAGTCTTCATTAAAATTGTAAAGCTGCTTGCTGTCAGTATGACACGCTGTACTGCTAGCTTTTTTTTTGGAAGAAGTGATATCCCTCCTTTTTGGGGTTCTTCCGATGTATCTAAAATTTATAAAATCATGTGGTATGTAAAATTTAAGAGACCTAAAGAGGGGATTTTAGCCTGCTAATCCTTGAGAGCACCCTGATTCCTTTGAAATCTACTCTCCACAAGTGATGAAAAGTGGCTTAAATTTGGCCTGGACAGGAAGCAGGTGCACAAAGAACTTTTGCAGCTTTGGGTATAGACTTCAGATGGCTTGTTCAATCAGGAACATGGTTACAACATTGTCCTCACAAAGGTATATAAAATATTTATTCCGTGTTATGTTCTTTCTTAAAGTTACAATAAAAAGAGGTCTCTTGCACAATGCCCAGAGCTCACAGGTGACAATGGCTGAGGAAGAAGCAGGACTCCATGTGAAAAGGAAGCTGAAACTCAAAGCAGGCATTGCAGGTCTGCATATGGAATCAGAGCAACTCTATAAGGAAATGTGTAGCCCAAGGTTATGAGACATCCGTGATTCATTTATCAAGAAAAGGTGAAAAAAATAGAAATAGCTCATTGAATATTATTGGTCTCAAATTTTGCCAATAGATTTATGACTTTACGTTAGTAAGGAGGGTAATAACAGTGGCACTTATGATGCTATATTTTATATGTGTAAGTATGCCTATAGTTAATAGAATTCATCAGGCGGTAGGTTTGGGCACTATTTAAAACATGGGTCAGAGGGGCATTAATTCTATTCAAAATGTCCATCTGTTGCTGCCCAACTTGCATGGAGGGTTGCATAGCAACCCGTAGTACTGCATGGATCTGGTCGGCCTCCCTCTGTTGCTTTTGTTTGCCCTCGGAGAGAGTTGCCCTTGATGGAGAAACAGTAGGTGTTCTTTTATTTATATATTTATTTATTTTTTTGGCTGGAGCTTGGCCTGGTGAGTGGGGGCTCATTATAGCCTGCTGAGCTAGATAGCATTGTGAGGCAATATCTGACATATGAATGTAATTTATCTTCCTGGCATGATTCTCAGTCCCAAATTGATTCCCAAATTCCTACGACTGTGGAAGTATAGCAATTAAAAAGAAAATACCAGGACCTTTTACTTTTATGCCCAGGAAAAACACTCAGCAGAACAGGCAGACCGAAGATTCCAGAAGTTTGATTCCATATTGCAGCGCTTAGTCGGTTTTCTGAACTTAACAGCTTTTTCAGCTCTACCTACCAGGCAATTTGTTAGATGAGGATTCCTCAGGAAATCAGACATTCTTAAAGCACTCTTTGCCACATGTATCAGTTCTAAATACGTTCTCTTGACTATTACTACATTTTTTAGCTGCTCGGTAAAATTTGCAATGAATTTGAACATCTGTAATCGTACGTAAAATAAGCATTTATCTGTCTTCCCTTATTTCCACAACCGGTTCCTGTCTGTTCCCTAGGCATCATGGAGATGACCATGGGCCACTGATAAATAACAGTCTGCACAGATCACTGCAGTTCAGAACTATCAATAGAATGCTCTTGAAGAAAGCAAAATTTGGACAGAAATGAAAACACCATATTTTGAGAGAAATTGTCATATCGCACTAGTAGGAGTATATAATCACGACACCAGAATATCATCTGTTAATCAGTTGTTATAACCTGATTTAGCTGTTTATATTTTATTCATGACACAGTTTCAGAAATGCCTTCCCCTTTATATCTGATGGATCTATATATTTCAGTTTTAAGCAACTCTAATATTTTTTTCAGGTAATAATCTTTACATCAATTTTTAATAAAGACCTAGTTGACAAGGGGACCCTTGAGAACACTCCTTAAGTATTTTTCAGGGAGGCAGGTAATATAAAACTATTTATATTACCTTCACTGCCTTCACTGTCATTAAAACTCAAGTTTCTGAATGCTAAAATCTTTAGTTATATAGTATCTGTACTAGGTTTTGTTTTCTTTTCACTTTTATTTTTCTTCTAATATTTTTTTCCATGAAGCAGATGTGAAAAATCAAATATTTCAACTTTCATGTTTCCTCATCTATAATCTCAGAAAAGTTACAAGGGCCCTGAGCCGCCATGGACCACAGACGTGGGGCTGGCTCTCAATCAGATGTCAGATTAATTCCAGTATACATCATCACCGGCTTTCAGTAAGGTGCCCATAAAATTTATTTCCTAATGTAAGTCACTTTTGAGAATGCAAGAAGGGCTAACCAGAGGGAATACCAGAAAAATTGACATAAACAAAATAAAGGCATTTTGGGGAACCAGGGCATGAGGCCACTCCAAATGTAGAGGACAAACCAGAGATAGAGTTGTACAATTAGGCAGCAAGAAATATCCTATGCAGACAGAAGTAGAAACTAGAGGAAAATAAAATGTAATATGCTCTGCCATCAAGAGCCAAGGCCTCCCATCTACATTCAAATGCTGGCTCTGTCATTAGCTAGCTTTGTGATCTTGGTCAAGTAGTTTAATCTCTTTGAGATTCCTTTCTTCATCTGCAAAATGTGATCATTGTACTCACCTCTAAGTTGTGAAAATTAAATGAAACATCTAAGTTAAGGGGTCTAGTATGGGCCTTGAATCATGGTAATTACTCAATAAATAATAGGGTTTTTTTTTTTCCAAATTATTTTCCTAAATCTAAACACAAGTAGAAGAGACAGCCAAGGTTCAGAGATATGAGCATGAGTGAAGTCTTGGGTGTTTTTACTAAGGTGGACCCTCTTCTTGGCCCCTTGAGCATCTTTAATAAGACTTTGGAAAATGTGACATGTTTCTTCTGGTAGAAGGCTGGTCTTATGGCACCACTTAGTCACAATTACTCAGCTAATTATATAGCAGTATGAATAAGACAAAACACACATATATACAGAGAAATTCAGAAAGGTATCTTCTTTTTAACTCAAAGAATAATTCTGAAATTCCCTTAACTCTTCCACTCAGATTACTTACTTTCAAAAATGGAAATACTAATATATAACCCACTAAGGTTATTGTGAGGATGAAATAAAATAAAGCATTAAAACAAAGTTAATTTTTTTGTCTTACATATATTTGTCTGCATGTGGGGGAATGAGCATCAAGTGACTTGCCTGAGGTCTTGATAATTATAATTAACACATAGCAGTTATTGTCTCAACCCAGTCAATCTCCATAGTTCAAGCTTTTCAACTGTGTCACTATAATGCCTAACTATGTCAGAGCCAGTATTTGGAAGACTGTGAATTCTGGCATTGATCTTTTAATAGACCATGACACAGATGTTGTAAGGTGAAAATTATACTTATGATTAACTTAAGATCCAACTAAATGGGTCAACTGCTTAGGCATTCATAAAAAAATGGCTGATCTATGGTGAAATGCATTTCCTTGTCCATAAGACACATTCTAGCTTTAATTGCTGGGAACAAATGACTCATTTAGCATGAGTCTAGGTTGTTTTATCTAATGATGTGCAGAAGATTCAAGCAGAAAATCTGACCAACCCCTCATTCAAACTGCAGAAAATGAAATAGTGGTACATTAATGCTTGATGAATGTACACTGTGCATGTTTGCATGTAATTTGTCTTTTTTTTCCCTCTTGCTGCTTTTAATGTTTTCTCTTCATCATGAGTCTTCAGCAATTTGACTATAATATGTTTTTGTTTCTTCTGCTTGGGATTGGTTCCGCTTCTTGGATTTCTGGGTTTAGAGTTTCCATCAAACTCAGCCAAAGACACAAGGATACTCCTCTGAAGATTTATGGAGCATGTGCTCCCTCTCCTTCTCTCTCTCATATTCTGCTCTGCCAATTCTAGCTGCATGGATCACCTCAGAAACCACCCAGTCCCTCACCTAAATAAGACTACCAAGTCCTTGATCCCATTCTCTGGTCTGAAAACTGTTTTTAGGTAGTAAACTGAACGATTCTTGTACTCATCTGGCTGATATGTCCTAGGAGGAGCCAAGAAACAGATTTAGGAGTATATATGCAGACATTTATATTGGAATGAAGATGGGCAGGAGAGAATTTATTGGCATAGGCATTTACCTGTGACTCAGGATTTGATGTTCTGAAAAGAAAACCCCTAACCTGTTCTGAGTAGTCTACTAAGGTAACTCCTTGAATTCTGAACATCATTATGGCTTATTGCAAATGAAGTAAAGATAAAAAGTATAGAATAAGACACATAAGGCACAAAGGACAGAAGACTTAAGGAGGTGGAAATGTTAAAGTGAATTTACTGTGTAAGAACTGAAAATCTACCACCTGGTAAGTTTACTGAGCACTAGAGGGCATACCCTTCACTAAGACCATAAGAAATGTGCTGGAGAGTGTGGGTAGATAACAGCTTTTTTGAGAAATACCATGATGGCTGTCTTCTGTAGACTCAGATTGACTGTGAGAGATAAAGTCTCATATTGATGGGAATAATGGGATTCTGGAATTGCAGAAGCCACTTGGTGGAATTTAAGAGTCAGAGGCAACGTAAATGTATTTTTGAATTGGGCAGTAAGGCCAGAATGACCTTGAGGGTACTTTCAACCACAGGAATCTGTGTCAAAGCTGAAGAGTTATTTAGAATCTAAGGGCAAAGTTATGAACAGCTTCCCAGAGGTTTGCTCAACTTATATAATTTTAAAAATTAATAGGAGGCTAACAGAATGCAGATATTAGCCACTTACATCAAAAACCATGGCCTACTGTTTATTTTCCAAATCTAAGTAAATTTCCAGATTCAGTGGTCATGAATTGAAGGGAAAACCTTGGTCCTTTGTGTAAGCACCTTGCAACACCACTGCAGGTATATACATTAAATATTCTTCTAATCCCTCCCCAAAGTGATCTAGGATGATTTATCACAGTAACTGTGCGCTACAGAATGGGGGATATATTAATTTTTCAACAACATTTATAGGGTCTGAGTTGATACCATGAAATGTCATTTTGATCTTCTGGTTAGAGTAGGAGCTCTGGTAGAATACAGTCTTATAGAAATAAATTATAAATGAAGTTTTGATTTACATTAAGAGTAGATACAATGAGCCCTCAAACCCACCCTTTGGTTATTTCCTAATCCCTAAGTATATAATTTTGAACTATAAACTTAGAACCTGGCAAAAATTGTCCTGAGAAGTGGGACAAGGGCCAGTTTGATAGGAAAAGGACAAGTAGAAAGTATAGAATCCCCACTGCCTAGTCAAAGTAGATAAGCAGAAGAAATACTGAATCCTAGGAGGAAATCCAGAGCAACACTTCCTCAAAAGACTAAAAGTTTCCAGAGTAAGGGTCTCCATAATATTCTCATTCAATTCATCCATCTAAAAACAAAACAAAACCAAACAAAAAAATAAAAAACAGGATTGTGGTGGACGACGATGGGCTATCATAAATTTAAAAGTATAGCAGCCAAGGACACTTGGTTTGCTGATGCTGATCTGGCAAACACATTCTCCTTGAACCCATCAGTAGGGGGATTCCAAAGAAGTTCACTTTTATGTGGCAGAGGCAGCAGTACACATTTACTCTCCTGACCCTGACCTCTGTTAACTCCCCAGCTTTCTGTCAGAATATAGTCTTCAGGGACATTGACTGTCATGATATAGATCAACTATACTGATGGCCAAATGTGATTTGAAACTCGTGAGCGGAAAGTGTTAAGGATCTTAAGGTACTAGTACAACACGTGTACACCAGAAGTTAGAGGTAATGTTGACAAAAATTCAGGGCCCTGTTACACTGCTGAGTGGTCCAATGGTCTGGGACACGCCAGAGCATCATCTCTAAAATCAAGTTTCTCCTAAGGAGTAGCACAACACTTGACCTCTTTGGATTTTGGAGGTAGCATATACCATATTTGTTAAGGCTGATCCAACTGATTTATGAGGTGACTCAGAAGGTAGCCAGCAAGAGAAGTTTCTACGCTAAGCTCAGACTATTACATAAATTTCCACACCACTCACACAGGAGGACGCTGTGGATTTGGTAGTGGTAGGTAAGGGTGCTGTGTGGAGGCTCTGGCAAGCCCTGAGAGCAGACTTCCATGCAAACACCTAAGTTCCTGGGACAAGGCCATGACTTCTGACTCAGAGGAATTCTCACTGTTTCAAAAACATCTGTTATACAGCAGAGTACTTGACTCTGGCACACTGAGCAAATGGAAGGGCTTAACCCACAGTGGGGTGAATTTTTGACCAATGGAAATTGAAAACTGGCAGATAAATCCTTCAACCCTTTCCTTCCTGAACCAGCTGTCTTTCAACGCAGTTGTTTCTCAGAAGACAATTATGTGAGAGTGATCAGTTGCACTGGGTAGCCTAGTAACTTCCTCAGTTCAGTCTTGTTCCTGTCTTATATCACTTCCCTTGCCCTCTTCCCTACTTCCTGTGATATTTTCTTTTTTGTTTTAAGATTTATTTATTTGTTTTAGGGGGAAGGGGTGGAGGAAGAGGGGAGAGAATCCTCAAGCAGACTCCCCACTGAGCGTGGAGTCAGACACTAGGCTCGATCCCAGGACCCTGAGATCATGACCTGAGCCGAAATCAAGAGTCAGATGCTTAATCGACTGAGCCACCCAGGCTCATCTCCTGTGAAATTTTCTAATAAATTAGTAACACATGAATTTTGGGAAGGCTCTGCTTTCTGGGGGAAACAGAGATAAAACCTCTCTCCTAATTAAGACTCTTCAGTGGTTAAACTCATTGTTTTAACTCTACCTTTCCAATCCCTTCTCCCAGCACTCTTTGCCTTTCTCTTTACGTTCTAATGATATCAAACTGCTTTAGCTTCCCCACAGAAAGCATACTGTTTCACATCTTTAGAACTTAGTTTATGTTCTTTACTCAGTCAGGAATGCCATCTTTTGCTTCCATTTAATGATCTTGTAGTAATCAACTCAAGGTCACCGCCTTCTGTGTTTTTTTTTCTTAGTGGTAAAACGTATAAGGTGCAACACTCTATCATGTGCCTTGGAAGGGATCGTCTAGCATGCCTCGGACCACTGATGCACTAGAAACTTCACCAATGTAGCAGCATCCTGAACCTTCATGACATTTCTCTTCAATGCTCTGCTATGCATGTGACATACGAGGGCCTCTAGGACAAACTGGATGGCCATTAGGAGATGATGTG
This sequence comes from Eumetopias jubatus, assembly GCF_037043125.1. NCBI lineage: Eukaryota > Metazoa > Chordata > Mammalia > Carnivora > Otariidae > Eumetopias > Eumetopias jubatus. The sequence continues at coordinate 165,045,727 of NW_028274809.1, read as the reverse complement.
AGGGAGGGTAGATCACCTATGAAAAATTTAACAGATATTTTGAAGCTTTTGGTTAAGTATCTTGACTCTAGACTATTAATTAAAGTAAGAGAGATCCGTAGTGTACCCAGCTTTGGACAGGAAGTCAAAGAACTCACTTGAGAGAAACTGAGATACAAGAATATGTACTCACTGTGGTAAGAAGAAAGGAGAAGCCAGCAGGTACAGATATCTGGCCCAGACTTTGAGAACTTAGAAAAATTAACTGAACAGAGAATTCAAGGTTATGATTTACAAACAAATGAAAGCTGTCGATTTAGCTATTTATATTTAGCTCGAAGAGTCTTCACATTTAGAATAAAATTCAACTTCTACTTGTGGTAGAATAAAATGATTCTTAGGTCAAATATTTCTGAGTACTTTGTCTTTGCTATATGCAGTGCTAGACACTGAGAGTACAAAGATGAGGTCTGTGCCCACAAGGAGCTTACTATGTAATATGGGATATGGAGCTGTCCCACTACTAATGACTGGTTAATGTGCTAAGTGCTGTGAGACAGATATGCACCGGGTGGGGTAGGAGACAGGGTACACAGCCTGGTCCAGTGTAAGCTTGCAGAGGAGGCCCAAATATGACCCTTGCTCTCTGATATAGAGCATGACAAGAATATACTAATGGTGATGAAGACTCTCTATAGCAAGGAGAATCATAGCAAGTAACAAATACTGGGGATGTGTGTGATCCCAGAGTATTCAAATGCAAAGATCTGGTAGATTCCAGTGAAAAGTGGGCCCATTTAATATCATTTTCAGTGCCCTTCCTCCCTGATAACATTTGTTCCCTTTCCTGCTCTTTTCTAATACATTAAAAGGTTTCTGAGTATAATGAGTTTTCCTCTGTTCTGCTTTGTGTTTCATATATTTGTCTAATTTTTTCTAATATTGTTTAAATAGTCCATTCCTGTTCTGTGGTCTTAGGAGGTAGCCTCTTTCACTGGTATTTTATAAGTAAACCAATACTCTTCTCAGGGTCAGCATTTGAGATTCCGAAGCTGCTCTTCTTCAACTCATTTTTTCCCCTCCAGAAAACATCTTCATCCTCTCTCATTGCTAATTCTGTCCATTTAAAGTCCTACTTATGGCTCCTTGCAGTCCTATGTAGTGTGCAGCAGGGAGAGATCTCTATCCATGTGGGTTCTTGCCCATTTTAGTCCTTTTCTTCCAGGAGTGAGCACAAATTATTAAGACTATAGACTTCTTTGAGAATTCTGTTTGATATTGAATAGGGTTGTTTACTTCACTGTTCTGGAGGTTTCACACATCTAAAATTGAACAGTTCATATAGTCAGAGAACTGTCTGGGGTTGTAGTCCGAGCTGGAGTACATTTGAATGGAAGAAGTATATGTCAACTGAATGCAGGTAGCAATAAGCACATGTGTTCTCAAGACAGATGAGCAAATTTGCCTCCTTACTTCCTGCTGAACATAGAGCGCCTCTTTTGTCTTGGGTAGTCTTCCAGCAAACAAAGGAGCCATTTGGCCACATATAGCTCACGTTTTATTTATTTAGTTCCCCCCTGTAGTGTTTTCCGACGAAGCTGCCTTACACGAAGGAATCATGTCTACTGATTAGCAAGGCCAGACTGTTGCTTGGGAAGTTTCCTTGTGACCCCTGCAACAGATTAATTGTTTGCCATAAGGAAGTCTCTTAACCTTGTGGTTTTTCCCTTTATACTCTCCAAATGGAGGATAATAATGCCGGAAAAGAAAAATGACTTGATAACCACAAATGAGAAGCATCCCTTCAATGTCTTTGTACATATAGGCTTCCTGTTACAATAATAATACAATTTTATCCCATTTAAAATAATTCAGGAGAGTTCTAGAACACTACTCTCTGGATAATAAAAATAATCTTTCAAGGTGTTACCATTTTATTTTATTTCCTCTGATGAGAAATTTGTGGTAGAAAGTATTTTAACTGTTCTTACAGTTTTAAAAGCATTAAAAAAAAAAACAACTAATATAATACCCATGGCAGGAGGTTGATACTGCACATATGACATTTTATAAATAGGAAAATAAATATGAAGTTCATAGCAGAAAAATGAATAATGAATACAACCTTAAAATGACAGGATTTGAGATTTGGTCCATGACCATGTGTTATAGGAAATACTAACTAAGAATGAGTGCCAAAAATCTGAGAGAAAAGAACCAAAGGAAAGAAGCTAACCAATCTGTCCGTAAGGTGTTTCAAAATGCTGGTTACAATGCCTCTGGAGAAAAAACATAAGGAACTCTATGGCTTACAAATTAAAGGCATGGACTGTGTGGCTGGTGTCGTGGAAGAAGCTGCACAGGGCAGCAGTTAGGAGGCCAAAGAAGAGTTGTCACAGAAAGGAGTGCTGACCTAGGAAAACATCACGTGGTGATAAAGCTTCCAGAATGACCATTGCACTTGAATGAAACCACAGTTTTTTAAATCCAAATTTTAATATTAAAATCCATATAACTGCAAAGCATTAGAAAACTCTCATTTGCCAGAAGAGTTCCATTATTTAAAATTAATTTTTAAAACTGCAACAGCTTCATGCCACCTTTTGACAAAGTATTATAAAAGACAGCACACTGCCATCTTGGAGCAAACTGCTGGCCAGATGACATAAACTTTTAGGCACCCACCATGAGCTTTTCTTTTTCAGACCTCTGTTCAGATTTCTTACACTCAAGCACATCAATTTCAATAGAAATAGGTTGATTTTTCGTATTTTTACTGGGATTTTCTTCATTGTTCACTTATAATATTACTGTGAGTTGAAGCTTTAACATTATCATTTTTATGACTACATTCACTTCTAAAAAGTATTCTCAAGCTATTCACCATTTGTGCATTACAGGAATAACAGTAACATTAGAAACATGCAAAATTAACAAATATTAATAACATACAAATGGGATGAGGAACTGTTAGTAGAGATAAATTTATACTATTAAATAATTACAAGTTGATACAACATGATGAAAGCAGTTTTTGCAGCACAAGTGCAAAGTTTAAGAATATAAGAATTATTAATATGATATGCATGAAACTCGAGGACGTTACGCTGAATAAAAGAAAATAAAAAGATAAATACTATATGATTCTGTTTATACGAGGTCACTCAAATAGTCAAATTCATAGAGACAGAAAGTAGAATGGTGGTTGCCAGGGCCTGTGGGGAAGGATGTAGTGGGGCGTTATTATTCAATGGGAACAGAGTTTCAGTTTTGCCAGACAAGAGTTCTGGAAACAGATGGTGGTGATGATTTCACAACAGTGTGACACATTTTTATTTTTTTAATTTTTAAATTTATTATTATTTTTTGTGACTACATTTTTAAAGGGTTAAGGCATTTGATTTTGTTCTATCTTATAACAATGCAACAATTTTTTTTAATGAGGTTTATTTTTTAAAGATTTTGTCCATTTATTTGACAGAGAGATAGAAAGAGAGCACAAGTAGACAGAGAGGCAGGCAGAGGGAGAGGGAGAAGTAGGCTCTCTGCCGAGCAGGGAGCCCGATGAGGGGCTCAATCCCAGGACCCTGGGATCATGACCTGAGGCGAAGGCAGCCGCCCAACCAACTGAGCCACTCAGGCTCCCAACAATGCAACAATTTTTAAAGAATTATTAATAATATAAGATTTCTGTGAAAGTTTTGCTTGAATAAAATGGTTTCATGCCCTGTTCTGTGGAGACTTCATACAGGACACCCTGTAGCCCACCTGACCTGACAGGGTGGTTTGTGGACCACACTCAGAGATTCCTTCATGAGAAGGAGCCTTGTGTTGCCACCCCATTCCCTTTTCCTTCTCTCCAGATAAGGAACTCAGATGTTAACAAGGTAGAAGGTTTTTGAAGAGGCAGAGAAATGAGTGAAGAGCTCTATCTTCTCTGTGGAGTGACTTTGTCCTCTTGGGATGACTTTGTCCTCTTGGAAGTTTTCATGGAATTCCCAGCTTAGACCTTCTCCTGATGGCAAAATAAAGAAGAGAAAAGGAATAGAACCGGCAGTCTGGCTGCTTTTCTTCAATCCTGGGCTAGACAACAGAGAGGCAAAAATAGGCATTAGGGTTCACTTGTGCTGAGATAGAGCTCACTATGTATGTTGATAGAGATTTGGGGCCAAAGTCCTAGTCAGTGATAAAGACTAAGCCTCTGTACATTTCCCCTATGGACAAATAACTTGATACATGGGGATGTATGTAACTAATTCTGGTCATATGTAAGCTAACAATGTTCTTCCAAATAACCTTCTTTGCTTATGTATATGTAAAGATTTTGATTATCCATGGGAAGATTTTGATTATCATTCAAGAATCTATCAGAACATTAAAAAAAGCACAAATATAGTATTTTTTGTGGTTTATAGGTCTCTTACTCTTTAGCTTGGTGCATAGGAATGTATTTAAAAAATTAAAACCTTACAAAGAATAATGGGCTTTCAGAACTTCAACATTAACTTGTGTTTCATGGTAATCTTACCTCTTCAAAAAAAAAGTGGTATCTAACTATAACATTATCACAATTTAAAGCCCTTTGTATTAAATATAAAATCAAAGAGAAAACATCCAACTTAAGTTCTTTTATGTTGGCATTAGTTATAAAACTTTTAAAAATGCATTTACTCATAATGAATATTGAGAAAATACAAATCCTTGAAAAATATATTTATAAACAAAACCAAAATTTTTAAAGAAAATTTTAAATTTTCCTCAAAAGAAAATGAAAGACCCCTCCCTCTCCCTTTAACCTAGTTACACTACAGCTACTTCAGTCAGCCAGCAGCACTGAGGATCCACTGCTGCAGAGCTCTTCATACTCTCTTTGTTTCAATCAAAATAAAATATATAGCTCTTGCTTTAAAAGGCCTTTCTTTCTAATAAGTCTCCATTAACAAAGAAGCATCAAAACATATTCAGAACCAGCAGAGACTGCACTAAGCTTTACACAATCAATCGATAGGAAAATTTAAAGAATGGGATGACAGAGGAGAGCCCAGAATGGAGCTAGGAAATGCTGGTTCTGATCACATTCACATAGCCTATCCATCCACTCTCCCTACTCCACCACATGTAATAGTTCGATCTCTGTGTATGACCAGAGTCAGTGACAGCTATGAACACAAACAGCTAGAGATCTACAGCCCAATTGCATATGTCCTCGTGAAGGTGTTTGTTGTTTCTGCCCTTGGGAAGCCAAGAAGGAGCTCCGTGGATGGCCTCTGAGGCTGGAGGACAAGAACCAGAGGCATCAGGGAGGCTTCCATGGGGCAGGAGATGGACGAGCCTGCCTGCTCCTAAACTCCCAGCCTGGGAGGGGTTAAGCTCTGTGCATCTTTGATGACTTTCCCACTTTAATGACTGCCATCTCATAGGAAATTTAACACAGAGACCTGAGCCCTAGTAAGCTGACAAAGAAAAACAACATCCATCTAAGGAAGATCCATCAGAACAAACAGAACCCATGCCCAGCCAGTAGAGCAGTTTGAGCAAAGACTTGTCAACTTGAGTAAAGAACAAGTAAGAGTACTTCAGGAAGTTCAAGTACAGCACTTAGGAGACTTTGCGGAGGTAACAAAAATGATTTCCCATCTAAGCAATTTAATACATGAATTAAAGGAGATATACAGGAGTGGTCTGGAAGATCAAGGGCAATAACTATTTCCAAACATAAGGTGAGAACATAAAAAGTGAAAATTGTGAAGGCAAAGACAATACTTCAGGGAGAGGTGCAGGAGACCTCACATAAGTAATATAAGTTCCACAAGGATATAAAAGTCCTGAGAGAAGAGAAGAATGAATAATTAAAGAAGTGATAGATGAAATTTTTTATAAGTTGAAGAACCAGCTCCCCTAGTCTCAGGATAGGTTGAAAAGGAAAGGTATGCATGTAAGACAAAGATTTGAGGTAAAATTTCTGAACTCTAAGGACAAAGAGACAATCCTAAAACTTCCATGCAGAGCAAGTTACCCACAGTGGAAAAAGAAACCAACAGGCACTAGGCTTCTCATCAGTAATAGGAGGTAACACCTCTAGACTAGACAGGTAAATTACTGCAAACCATCATATCAAAGCATATTATAAATCCACTTTAATTGAATAAATAAGGGATTGATATAAAAATAAACAAACAGCTGAAGAAGAGTCTAGCAATTCTAGAAATAAACCTATGTACAGAAGAAAACTTAATGTAAGATAAAGTAAAAGTTTATTGAGAAAATTGTGGATTACTTAAATTCTGATGATACAACTGTCTCTTAATTTGAAATAATATTAAGTGGTACTGTTATCTCACATCATATGCAAAACTACATTCCATGTGAATGAAAGAACTAAATTTTTAAAAATCTGAACAAAATGTTTGCTATTCAGATGACAGACAAAATGATTAGTATTTATAATATACAAAGAGATTTAGTTTCCTCACAAACTGGAAATAAAGTGTATGTCTATCAATAGAGGAAGTGAAAATGTATATCGTTCATATTTCAAGGATTATTACAAAGTCATTAAACCTGAATGAGAGCTATATCAATTGACTCCAAGGGATTTTTACTGATCATTAGCCAGCAAAACACTAACAAGAATAAAAACCAACATTCTGACTGGTGTGGGGTGGTATCTCATTGAGGTTTTGATTTGGATTTCCCTGATGCCAAGCGATGTTGAGCACTTTTTCATGTGTCTGTTGGCCATTTGCATGTCTTCTTTGGAAAAATGTCTGTTCATGTCTTCAGCCCATTTCTTGATTGGATTATTGGTTCTTTGGGTGTTGAGTTTGATAAGTTCTTTATAGATTTTGGATACTAGCCCTTTATCTGATATGTCATTTGCAAATATCTTCTCCCATTCTGTCAGTTGTCTTTTGGTTTTGTTGACTGTTTCCTTTGCTGTGCAAAAGCTTTTTAACTTGATGAAGTCCCAATAGTTCATTTTTGCTCTTGCTTCCCTTGTTTCTAGGAAGAAGTTGCTGCGTCTGAGGTCGAAGAGGTTGCTGCCTGTGTTCTCCTCTAGGATTTTGATAGACACCTGTCTCACGTTTAGATCTTTCATCCATTTTGAGTCTATTTTGTGTGTGGTGTAAGGAAATGTTCCAGTGAGATACCACCTCACACCAGTCAGAATGGCTAAACTTAACAAGTCAGGAAACGACGGATGTTGGCAAGGATGCGGAGAAAGGGGAACCCTCCTACACTGTTGGTGGGAATGCAAGCTGGTGCAACCACTCTGGAAAACAGTATGGAGGTTCCTCAAAAAGTTGAAAATAGAGCTACCCTACGACCCTGCAATTGCACTACTGGGTATTTACCCCAAAGATATAAATATAGTGATCTGAAGGGGTATGTGCACCCCAATGTTTATAGCAGCAATGTCCACAATAGCCAAACTATGGAAAGAGCCAAGATGTCCATCAACAGATGAATGGATAAAGAAGATGTGGTATATATATACAATGGAATATTATGCAGTGATCAAAAAAACAAAATCTTGCCATTTGCAATGACATGGATAGAACTAGAGGGTATTATGTTAAGCGAAATAAGTCAGTCAGAGAAAGACATGCATCATATGATCTCACTGATATGAGGAATTCTTAATCTCAGGAAACAAACTGAGGGTTGCTGGAGTGATATGAGGAATTCTTAATCTCAGGAAACAAACTGAGGGTTGCTGGAGTGGTGGGGGGTGGGAGGGAAGGAGTGGCTGGGTGATAGACATTGGGGAGGGTATGTGCTATGGTGAGCACTGTGAATTGTGTAAGACTGATGAATCACAGACCTATACCCCTGAAACAAATAATATATTATATGTTAAAAAAAAAAAAGAAGAAGAAGACGATAGTAGGAAGGGAAAAATGAAGGAGGGGGAATAGGAGGGGGAGATGAACCATGAGAGACTATGGACTCTGAGAAACAAACTGAGGGTTCTAGAGGGGAGGGGGGTGGGGGGATGGGTTAGCCTGGTGATGGGTATTAAAGAGGGCATATATTGAATGGAGCATTGGGTGTTATAGGCAAACAATGAATCGTGGAACACTACATCAAAAACTAATGGTGTAATATATGGTGATTAGCATAACATAATAAAATTAAAAAACTAATGATGTAATGTATGGTGATTAACATAGCATAATAAAATAAAATTTAAAAAGATTTTAATGATATCAATCAAAAAAAGAATAAAATATAAAAAATAAAAAAAAAATAAAACACACACACACAAAAAAAAAGAATAAAAAAAATGAGCTTATATCCACATGTTTATGGAAATTTTTAAAAGATCAATGATATCTGTTATTGGAAGACATGCAGGAAAATATGTGTGTGTTTATCCACTGACATTTGAAATTTCAAGTGATACACATTTTATTGAATGTATCTAGATTGAATTGAATTAAACTAATTAGAATTCAGTTAAATCTAAAAGACTGAAATGTAAATTTCCATTCTTTCTACCACAAACCATATTTTACAAATAAAACAATTGACTAGAAGTGAATAATTACAAGCTACATGCAGAAAGTTTATGAAAGGGGTCTGAACTTTGGAACACAAACTTTCTAGTTACCCAAGTTACCTTATTTTAAAAAAAGGGTACCACATTTTCTTTAATACAACTTTCTTTCATAAAAATAGATAACACCAAACATTGTTTTCTAGGAATCCATTACATAGTTAATATCATTACCTTAAAGCACCTTAGATGTCTAACTGGCATCTTGTAAACAATGCTTTTACCTGTGCCAGCATTATCAATACATGTGTCCATCAAATACTATGTGCTTATTTTTAAATTTGCTTTTATTTGAGTATTAGTCATAATAACAAGGTTATACTGCAGTAACAAAGTAACCGAGGAATCTCAATGGCTTGTCAAAACGAAGGTTTATTGCTTACTCATGCTACATGTTCAAGGATCTGCTCCAAATGGTCACCCAGGGATCCCAGTTGTCAGGAGCACCACCATCTTTATTTCCCTCAGCTGGAACACGGCCTCAAGAAAATGCTCATAAGGGGACTTTGGCAGGGGAGAAGAATTTTAGAGTTTGTCTTAACCAGTAATTAAATTTTTTGGCTTGTCTGCTGACAACCTAATGAACATAACTAGTCACAGGGTGCCACCTGAACTAGGGGAGGATGTGAAGGACAACTTCCCATGTGCTCAGAAGCAGGTAGAACTAGAATAAGATGAGCCCTTGAATTCTCTACTAAGGTTAGTTTTGAAGATTTGGGATTTTGTTTGTGTTTTGTTTTGTTAAAATAAAAATCTAATTCATAGATGGTAGTCATGGAGGAGGAAGCTACAGAGGTAAATTTATAAATAATATATAAAGAATAAATTTAATAAATAAAAATTTTATAAAGGAAATTTAGCTACCTGTTAGGTGGCTGAAAAGAAAAAATGGAATGGTTTGAGGGTGGTAGCTCTAGAAGAATTGGATGCTATTTACAGTAACCAGTAAGGTATGGGATGAGATTATAAAAACAATGTGTAGCAATTGCAAAGCAGGGACAAAAGGGCAGCTATTAAAGATAAAGGAAGCAGAGGAAGCTGCTATCAAAGTCATTCAGCATAATATGACATTTAAAAATGGTAGAGTGGAGAAGAAAAGAGCTGAATGGGATTTGATTGCTTAGACTGACTTCAAGTAACTGTGGCTGCTGCTGGGCCCCCATGTTTAGGGGAAACCCTGAGTACAGTGTGATAATTTAGCACATCATGCTTTAAAATTTAGCTTGCAGTCAGACAGCTACAGCCCTGAATTCTGAGTAAGATATTAATTTGCTCTTACTGGAAATATTGAGCTCTTCCCAAAGTTCTTTTCCCCTAAAAATGCCAGTTACGAAAGCTTGCCAGGAGACTTCATATCTGTCCTTGAGTTACTTTAACAAAGTCCATATTTTCATTTTTTTAAAATCAAGATATCTTGAAACACTTTGTTTTATACCCTGTTATACATCTAGTATGCATAATCAAGATTTATCCAATAAACTATGTAAACAGCAAAAACTAAGAGCAGATTTCCCAGGAAAACTAGACCAACAGTAGACATCCATGGACTATAAAGTTAGATAGCATAATGTCACCTGTGGAGGGTGAAATGAAATGAGGTCACTTATGTCAAGGAGTTTTAAAGTGAAGCCAGGAGGCCATGAAGGAGATAAGCCTTTTGCACATCCTCACCAGTAAAACCATGAGCTTTTGAACTGGGCCAAGCTGCAAATATTCCAGACTCAGCACCCAAACCTGCAACTTACTACCATTAGAGACTTTACATAATGACAACTTTAGCAACCAATTATATTCAGTCAAAATTAGCTTTCTGCTGATAACACCAATAAAAAGTTCTTTGTAAGCCATGTATACAAGTATTCCCTTTTGGCTTTAGGAGCTCCTGACAATTGCTCCCTAGTGGGAGACTGAGTTGCTACTCAAAATCTGTGTACCTTGAATTGCAATTCTTTGATACCAAGTAAATGCTTTTGCTTAATTATTGCCTCCTAACAATTTTAGGTTAACAAATCAAAAACTTTAAAATACATACAGACTGGGGCTCTGGGTGGCTCAGTTGGTTAAGCACCAGAATCTTGATTTCAGCTCAGGTCATGATTTCAAGATACTGGAATGGAACCTTGCATCAGGTTCCACACTCAGCAGGGAGTCTGCTTAAGATTCTCTCTCCTTCTCCCTCTGTCCCTCCTCTTGTTCACACATGTGCTCTCTCTTTCTAAAATAAATAAATCTTTTAAAAAAACAAAATAAAATACAGACAGACCTTGTCATCCACTATTAATTTATTTCCTTTATAATGGGTGTCTGACTCAACTTCTACTAGAATTCTTTAAAACTATATTTATGATACTGCTTGTCATTTGTATCACAAAACAATTTATTAAACACTTCCATAAACATGCCATTCCACAGACATTCTAGAAAATGAAAGAGTTCATTAACTTAACTTGATTCTGGATAACCCAAATCCCCATTACTATTACTACTATGTATTGACTATGTAGAATGCTACTGTTCTTACCCACATGGAACTTTAAGAAGTCAAACATTTGGATTAGTGATAATTTTCCACACTGTATCCCTCATTTCTTACACCTAAATGAGAATGTTTAGTTTCCACTAATAATGACATTTTTTCCCATTTTGTTTATCTTCACCCATCTTCAGCTGCAAATTGTGAAATTCCATGAAGTTAAACATCCTTGAGGTAGAGTATTACTTTCTTTCTATAACATTTGTTGCTTTTATCATAAGGTCCATTCCTGAATAACATTGTATCAGGTCTCAGAGATACTTATGTCATTATATTTACCTCTTTGCATTGTATATGGCATTCATTTCTTTTGTTACTCATATGTGTTCATTGTTACATAGACTTCTAAAGAATAGCATGTGAATATACTGATCTTAACCTGGGTGCCCAACTTCCACCAAAGCAGAGACGGGCACAAAAGTTAATAAAATAGCTTATTTTAAAACATGTTTCCAGGAAACAGGATTGAGTGACAGGAAAGTAAATAGAATTTGGGAAAGGTAATAAAAAAAAAATCATTGTTAAATAAACTGTTCCTGCAGACAACAGTTTTGTGATATGAGAAACAGCCACCTAAGGAACACATGAGAGAAACACTTGTCCATTGACTTCTAACGCCCATGGGGTTTGGCTTGACCCATAGGGTATTACCTTCTTCCCACTTCTGGGATGCTCAAGTATTGGAATCCCTCTGACAATCCAGGCAGTAAAACCTGAGAGACCCTGGGACAGGAGTGAGAACTCTGGTGAGGCACTAACAGATGAAAATAGGGTGAAGCATTCCTGGATCTACTCCCGGTCATGGCAGAATCAAATTTGAGATCCAAAGGATGTAAGATAATGCATATAAGGCATGTTTTATTTAAATAATATATGAAATAGTTTGAGGAGAAAGATGGCAGAGTAGGAACACCCTAAATCACCTTGTCCCACAAATACAACTAGATAACACCCACATCAATGTAAATAACCCAGAAAACTACCCGAAGACTAGCAGAACAGACTCTCCACAGATAAATGTAGAGAAGAGGCCACATTAAAGAGAGTAGGAAGGCTAGAGACATGATCAGGTGCCAAACTACCCCCTGGGACTATCTGCAGGAGGGACACCATGGTGGAGAGGGGAGAGGAGAAGACCCCACGGTGGGCACCTAGCCACTGGGGATCCACACTCCAAAGGCAAATCTCCATAACATTTGGCTTTGAAAACCAGAGGGGTCTAATTTCATGAGTTCTTGCAATCAGCAGGGCTTAACACCTGGAACTTTAAAAAATCAGTAGGCTCAGCTCTGGGAGAGCCCAAGGGCAATAGGAAACTGAGTCCCTGCCCTTAAAGAACCAGCACAACAAATAGCCCTGCAGAGATACAGCATAGAATCAGCAGTATACTATGGGATATATGAGAGGGACATGTATTTATTGATCTCAGAGCATGTGCTGGAGGGGCAGGGATCTTTGAGAAACTTCTCCAACAACAAAAGAGCTAGTAAGTGTCATTTCCCTCTACTGCCCCCTCCCCCCAGCCTAGATGCACAGACACCTGAAAGAACCAGTGCAGCAAGAATACTCTCCACCTAGCTTGCTAAGAGTGCACCCTGCCCCCTTCTGCTTCTGTGGATCTCCTCATTCCAATATGGCTTGGACAGTTTTTCCCAGCAGCTGCAGATCCCCTTTTTACATTGGACCAACATGAACCTTGCTGGCACTGTGCCTTACCCCCACACTCTTCTGTGGACTTACTAGGAGTCTACCCAAAGCAGTTTCACAAGTGTGGGTATATACAAGCAGCCAAGATAGGAGCCAGCACCACTTCAAAGTGACTCCTGCCTTGGGGATAGGGGAAGATAACCACACATAGCTGCCTGACTGCAGCCCCAGCAGTGGGCTGGGGGCAAACATTGGGTCTGACTGAAGGACCCACCTACCAAGAAAAGCTTCTCAGGGGACAACACAGGGAGAGTACCCTGCAGTTCAGTGCACTGCAAACTCCTGGGCTGACTTAACACAAGCCCAAGGTGCCTCAGAGTATCCCACTAAAATCAGAGACCAAACACTGCTCACAAGAGGCAGAGAGAGCCATTGCAAAAGACTGGCCTAAAGGCAAAAGTGGCTCAGCCGCAACAGTAGGGTACATGCAACACACATAGGAAATCCCTGAAGCACCAGGTTATGGTGAACAGGGGACATTGCACTGCAGGGCACTACAGGAAATCTTCTTAATAAGGCCACTAGTTTCAAGAGCAGGAAATGTAGCTGACCTTCTTAACACAGAGAAACAGACACAGAGAGCTAGTCAAATGAGACAGACGAATATGTCCCAAATGAAAGAACAGGACAAAATCACAGCAAAAGAGCTAAATGAAACAGAAATAAGTAATATGCCTGATAGAGAATTTAAAGTAATGGTCATAAAGATATTCACTGGACTTGAGAAGAGTGGAGGACCTCAGCAAGATAGAAAATAAATAGAAACAAAGAGATGGAAAACATAAAAAAGAACCAATCAGAATGAAGAACTCAATAACTGAAATTTAAAATACACTAGAAGGAGTAAATAGTAAACTAGAGGAAGCAGAAGAATGGATCAGTGATCTGGAGGACAGAACAATGGGAAGAAATCAAGCTGAATAAAAGAGAAAAAATAATAAAAAATAAAAATAGACTAAGGAAACAATGACATCATCAAGAATAAAAACATTCACATTACAGGAATCTCAGAAGGAAAAGGGAGAGAAAAGGGGACAGAACGTGTATTTGAAGAAATAATAGCTGAAAACTTGCTAAATCTGGGGAAAGAAACAGAAATCCAGATCCAGGAGGCACAGAGAGCCCCCAACAAATTCAACCAAGGGTGTCCACACTAATCACATAGTAATTAAAATGGCAAAAAATAATGATAAAGAGAGAATTGTAAAATCAGTAAAAGAAAAGAAAACAGTTACCTACAAGGCAAACACCATAAGGCTATCTGCATATTTATCAACAGAAACTTTGCAGGCCAGAAGAAATTGGCATGATATATTCAAAGTGCTGAAAGAAAAAAATCTGCAGCCAAGAAATACTCTATCTAAAAAGGCTATTGTTCAGAATAGAAGGAAAGATAGTTTCCCAGACAAATAAAAGCTAAAGGAATTCATGACTACTAAACCAGCCCTGTAAATAGTGTTAAAAGAGACTCTGTGAGTGGAAAGGAAAAACTATAAGTAGCAGTAAGAAAAATAAAGAGCACAAAAGCAGCAAAATTAAGTATATCTATAAAAATCAATCAATGGATTCACAAAATAAAAGGATACAAAATATGACACCATATATCTAAAACATGGGGAGAGTCTACTGTTTGTAGAATGGGTTCAAACTTAAGTGACTATCAAAATAGACTACTATATGCATAAGATGTCATATATAAACTTAAAGGTAACTAAAACTCAAAAGCCAGTAAAAGAGATGCAAAAAATAAAGAGAAAGGAATACAAGTATATCACTAAAGAAAGCCAGCAAACTGTGAAAGAGAGAAAGAGAGGAAAAGATCAGAATAGAAGTACAAAAATGGCAATTAATACAGACCTACCAATAACCACCTTGAGTGTAAATGGGCTAAATGTTCCATTCAAAAGACAGAGAGTGACAGAATGGATAAAAAAGCAAAACCTGGGCGCCTGGGTGGCTCAGTTGGTCAAGCGACTGCCTTCGGCTCAGGTCATGATCCTGGAGTCCCGGGATCGAGTCCTACATTGGGCTCCCTGCTCAGCAGGGAGTCTGCTTCTCCCTCTGACCCTCTTCCCTCTCGTGCTCTCTATCTCTCATTCTCTCTCTCTCAAATAAATAAATAAAATCTTTAAAAAAAAAAAGCAAAACCCATTTATATGCTGCCTACAAAAGACTCATTTCAGACCTAAAGAGACATGAGGTTGAAAGTGAGGGAATGGAAAAACGATTATCATACAAATGGAAGTGAAAAGAAAGGCGGGTAGCAATACTTATATTGAACAAAATACACTTTTTTTATTATTATGTTCAGTTAGCCAACATATAGTACATCATTAGTTTTTGATGTAGTGTTCAATGATTCATTAGGTGTGTATAACACCCAGTGCTCATCACAACATGTGCCCTCCTTAACATGCACTTTAAAACAAAGACTGTCACAAGAGACAAAGAAGGACACTATGTAATCATAAAGGAAAGAATCCAAAAAGAACAAGATATACATATTTATGCATCCAACATGGGAGCACCCAAATACATAAACAGTTAATAACAAACATAAAGGGAGTAATTGATAGCAATATAATAATAGTAGGGGATTTTAACACCTACTTACATCAATGGCTAGATCATCCAAACAGAAAAATCAACAAGGAAACAGTGGCTTCGAATGACACATTGGACCAGATGGATCTAACAGATATATTCAGAACATTCCATCCTAAAACAGCTTAACACACATGCCTTTCAAGTGCACATGGAATGTTCTCCAGAACAGATCACATGTTAAGCCACAAAACAAACCTCAACAAATTAAAAAAGATTGAAGTCATACCATGCATCTTTTCTGACTATAGCTCTTTGAAACTCAAAATCAACCATAAGAAAAAATCTGGAAAGAACACAAATACATGAAGCTTAAATAGCATGCTACTAAACAATGAATGGGTCAACCAAGAAATCAGAGATAAAATTAAAAAAAGAAAAAACACATGGAGACAAATGAAAATGAAAACACAATGGTCCAAAATGTTTGGGACGCAGCAAAAGCTGTTCTAAGAGGGACTCTTTTTTTAAAACAATTTTTTTTTTATTATGTTAGTCACCATACAGTACATCATTACTTTTTGATGTAGTGTGCCATGATTCATTGTTTGTACATAACACCCAGTGCTCCATGCAATATAAGAGGGACTCTTATAGCAATGCAGGCCTACTTCAAGAAGCAAGAAAATCTCAAATAAACAATTTAACCTTACACCTAAAGGAGCTAGAAAAAGAAGAACAAACAAAACCCAAAACCAGTAGAAGGAAGGGAATAATAAAGATTGGAGCAAAAATAAACAAAATAGAAACAAGCAAAACAAAACAAGAGAACAGGTAATGAAACCAGGACCTGGTTCTTTGAAAGATCAACAAAATTGATAAACCTTTAGCCAGATTCATCAAAATAGAGAGAGAGAAAGAAGTCAAACAAAATCAGAAAAGAGAGAGGAGAAATAACAATTGATACCAGAAATACAAAGGGTAATAAAAGAATGTTTTGAAAAATTACATGCCAACACATTGGACAACTAGAAGAAATGGATAAATACCTACAAATGTGTAAACTCCCAAAACTGAATCAGGAAGAAATAGAACATTTGAACAGACTGATTACCAGTAATGAAACTGAATCAATAATCAAAAAACTTCCACCAAATAAAAACCCAGGACCAGATGGCTTCATTGATGAATTCTACCAAACACTAAAAGAAGAGTTAGCTTCCAAATTCATTCTACAAGGCCAGCATTATCCTGATATCAAAATGAGATAAAGACGATACCAAAAAAGAGCTGCAGATCAATATCTCTGATGAACATCGATGGAAAAAATCCTTAATAAAATATTACCCAACCAAATCCAACAACACATTAAAGAACATTCACCACAATCAGGTGGGATTTATTTCCAGAATGCAAGTGTGGTTCAATATTTGCAAATCAATTAACATGATACATCGTATCAACAAGAGAAAGGATAAAAACCATACAAGTATTTCAATAGATGCAGAAAAAAAAATATTTAAGAAAGTACAACATCAATTCATGATAAAAACCCTCAACAAAGTAGGTTTGAAGGGAATATACATCAACATAATAAAGGCTATTGATGAAAAACCCACAGCTAACATCATCCTGAATGGTAAAAAACCAAGAGCTTTTGCCCTAAGATCATGAATAAGACAAGGATGTCCACTCTTACCACTTTCATTCAACATAGTATTGGAAGTCTAGCCACAGCAATCAGGTAAGAAAAATAAATAAAAGGCATCCAAACTGGTAAGGAAGAAGTAAAACTTTCACTATTGCAAATGAATGATACTATATTTAAAAAATCCTAAATACTCCACCAAAAAAATACTAGACCTGATAAATGAATTTGGTAAGGTTGTAGGATACAAATGAATATACAGAAATCTGTTGCATTTCTATACACTAATAATGAAGTAGCAGAAAGAGAAACTAAGAAAACAGTCCCATTTTCAGTTGCACCAAAAATTCATAAAATATCTAGGAATAAACTTAACCAAGGAGGTAAAAGACCTATACTCTAAAAACTATAAAACACTGATGAAAGAAATAGAAGACGACACAAACAAATGGAAAGACACTCCATGCTCACGGATGGGAAGAACAGATATTGTTGGAATGTCCATACTACCCAAAACAATCTACAGATTTAATGCAATCCCTATTAAAATACCAACAGCATTGGGGTGCCTGGATGCCTCAGTCAGTTAAGCACCTGCCTTCAGCTCAAGTCATGATCCCAGGGTCCTGGGATCAAGCCCCACATTGGGCTTCTTGCTCAGCGGAAAGTCTGCTTCTCCCTCTGCCCCTCCCCTCTCCCGCTCGTGTGTACATGCTCTCTCACTCACTTTCTCTCAAATAAATAAATAAAATCTAAAAAATAATAAAAATAAAAAATAAAATAAAATACCAAAAGCATTTTTCACAGGGCTAGACCAAATAATCCTAAAATTTGTATGGAACCACAAAAGACTTTGAATAGCCAAGCAATCTTGAAAAAGAGCAAAACTGGAGGCATCACAATCTCAGATTTCAATATATACTGCAAAACTATAGTAATCAAAACAGTATCATACTGGCATAAAAATAGGCACATCTAGAATGAGATAGACAGCCCAGAAATAAACCATGATTATACGGCCAATTAATCTTCAACAAAGGAAGAAAGAATATGCAATGGGAAAACGACAGTCTCCTCAACAACTGGTGTTGGGGAAATCGGACAGCTACATGAAAAGAATGAAACTAGACCACTTTCTTACGCCATACACAAAAATAAACTCAAAAGGGATTAAGGACCTAAATGTAAGACTGGGAACCAAAGAAATTCTAGAAGAGACCAGGTCAGTGATTTCTCTGTCACTGGCCATAGGAACATTTTTATAGATGTGTCTCCTGAGGCAAGGGAACAAGAAGAAAAATAAACTACTAGGACTACACCAAAATAAAAACTCCCGCGCAGGAGAGGAAACAATCAACAAAACTAAAAGACAACCTACGGAATGGGAGAAGATATTTGCAAATGACATATCCAATAAAAGGTTAGTATCTAAAATATATAAAGAACTGAAGAACTGATACAACTCAACACCAACAGACGAAATAATCCAATTAAGAAATGGGCAGAAGACATACACTGACATTTCTCCAAAGCAGACACACCAATGGCCAACAGACACATGAAAAGATGCTCAGCATCACTAATCATCAGAGAAACGCAAATCAAAACCACAATGAGATATCACCTCACACCTATCAGAATGGCTAAAATCAAAAACACAAGAAACAACAAATGTTGGTGAGGATATGGAAAAGAAGAAACCCTCGTACACTGTTGGTAGGAATGCAAACTGGTGTAGCCACTGTCAAAAACAGTATGGAAGTTCCTCAAAAAGTGAAAAAAATAGAATTACCATATGATCCAGTAATTCCACTATTGGGTATTTTCCAAAAGAATAATGAATTACAGTTATTGGTTTATATATTTGGTTAATTTATTTAATATTTATATGTCCCAAACTGTGAAAGGTAGATTTTACCTTACTTGCAAACTAACAAGTTAGATTGCCATAGTTTCTTGGAAGAAAGTTTCTTGAAGATTTAACAATCCTAGGTCAGGGTTACAGGATAGTTTATTGTTATTCACAAAAATAGCAGTAGCTTGAGCATTTTTGCCACAAATATTTCACAAAATTCTAAGAAACATGAGCTCTCAGTTTGAAATCATAAAATAGACCACTCTGAGCTATATAGCTGGAAAAGAAATTATAGAAATTGACTCAGATTGATCACAAGTATTCAAAATACCAAGTACAAAATATATAATATTTTTACATATATGTATAAATCCCAAGAAAGAAAAATTAAAAAAAAAAACACTTACACCTTGGTACATGATGGTGAAAATACAGCATATCTAAGTCAAAGAAAAGGCAAAACTAAGTAAATAAGAGGCAGGTTACCTTCGGAGTGGTGATATACTGGAAGTTGATCTTTGTCAGTAACAATGGAAATGGGGAGACATTGGAGTATATCTTCAGTGGGCTCAGGGAAACTTGCTATTGATCTAACATTATATGCCCAGCAAAATATCTTTCCAGAATGAGGATAAAATAAAGATACTTAAAAAAAAAAAAAGAACCAGTGTTTCACTAACACAACCTCACTGAAAGAAATTCTAAAGAACATATTTTGGCAAAAAATAAAGTGATCAGAGATAGAGGCTTTCAAAAGTTAGCAGAAATGATGTGAAAAGAATGTAATAAATATATGAGTAAATATTTTTAAAAAACTTAATGTCTTGGGAAGAGAACATACCAATAGAGCTAATCAATATACCCAACAAAAGTTTATAGCCAGCTGGGGATAATCAGAGCGTTCAGATCCTCATGCTGTTCAGAAGGAGAAAAATATAGATTAATTTTAGATTTAGACTAAAACCAAAGCAGGTAGAAGGAAGAAATTATAATAACAAAGCAGAAGTTAATGAAATAGAAAACAAATACATAATAAAAAGGAAGATCAGTGAAGCCAAATATTAGTTATTTGAAAAGAATAATAAAATTAGGAAATCCATAACAAGACCAAACTAGAGAAAACAAAGGAGGCACAGTAAATATTAACAGCAACAAAAAAATGACATAAGTACATAGACTCTAAAAAAATGGGAATATTGTAGAAACCGACTTTAAAAACAAATTGACAAATACCTATACTTATAAATAAATATAAATATAAATACCTATAAAATTTGCCAAAACTGATCCAATAAGCAACAGAAAGCTTGTGTAATTATTTAACAATTAAATAAATTCTATTATTAGGTAATTCTCTTCACACAAAGAACATACAAGGCCCAGATGATTATGCTGGTGAATTGTAACAAACATTCAAGCAACAAATGATTCTAGTCTTCTTTTTCTTTAAAGATTTTATTTATTTATGAGAGAGAGAGAGTGAGAATCAGCAGTGGGGAGGGGCAGAGGGAGAGGGAGAAGCAGACTCCTTGCTGAGCAGGGAGCCTGATGCCGGCTCGATCCCAGGACCCTGAGATCAGGACCTGAGCTGAAGGCAGACGCTTAACCGACTGAGCTACCCAGGTGCCCCCAAATGATGCTAGTCTTATACAAACTATTCCATTGTACAGAAAACAAGGGGTTTCTACTCAATTCATCTATTAACAAAGACCCAAAAACCCAAACCACATTTTAACAGATCAAATCATGCAATGTAATAAGATGGTACACCATGTTAAAAGTAGGTCCATTCTAGGAATGCAAGATTAAAAAATAATTAATGCAATTCACTATATTAACACATTAAGAAAGAATATCAAAATGACCATTTTGGTAGATACAGAAGAGTACATTAAAATTCAACATTCAGTTTCAGCAAACCAAGAATAACTTAACAACTGATATATACCAAAAACAATCTCTACAGCAAACCTTATATTTAATTGCTAAATACTGGAAACATTTCCAAGATTAGGAAAAACCAATGTGCCCATTTTCAACATTTATATTCAACATTATAAATTAGATATCCAAGCCAGAGCAGAAAGGCAAGGAAGTCAAAATATGTAAGATTTGGAAAGGAAAGAACAAAGTTGTTCTTATCGGAAAATTATATGACTATAAACATAAAAAAACTACACATAAGTTATTAAAATTAGAAGGAGGCTTAGTAATTTTTCTTCTTAAAACCATATAAAAAATCAGTTGCATTCCTATACATCAGTAATAAATATTTTAAAATATAATTTAACAAAGACTATAATTTACAATAGCATTAAAAACTTTAAAGTACATCATGATAAATCTATCAAAAGATGCACAAGATCTTTATCGAGTAAATGGAAAAGCTTTTAGAAAGACATTATAAAATATCTAAATAAAGAGATACACTATATTCATGAATTGGAAGACTCAAAAAAGATGTCAATTATTCATCAATTGATATATAGAGTCAACGCAATTGTAATAAAAATCTCAACAGGTATTTTTTATGCATCTTGCTAAGTCTATTCTATGGTGTATCTGGAAGAGAAAAATGCCAAGAACTCTTAAGACATTCACAAAGTAGAAAAAATAAATGAAGGCTCTTGTTTTACAAGATATCAAGTCTTCTTATAACATCAAGATAATTAAATCAGAATGATATCGGTGGAAAGATATTAAGCTGACCAACAGAGCAGAACAGAGCACCTAAAACAGCCCCAAAAGCACTAAAAACATATATGAACTAACTAGTTCATGTGTGACAGAGGGGCATTACGGATCAGGTTTTCAGAACACCAGACTGGGATGTTGAATAGCCATATGGCAAACAGAATAAAAACTGCTTCCAACTGGACTGATTTAAATGGTCTTATCAAAATTATAAAACTGTTGAAACAATATAGTTTAATACCTTTACACATTTTGGGTAAGAAATTAACCTTTGAATAGGACAAAGGGTTACAAACAATAAAAGAAAAAATGGATCAACAGCATTCCGTTAAAGGTGAGAACTTTTTTTCATCCAAAGTCACCATAAAGAAAGCAAAAGGATAAGCTATAGACTGGGAGAAATTCATTACACTCCTAAGTAAGAAGACATTTTGATTAAAATACATAAAGAACTCCTACAAATCCATGAGAAAATGAACAATAGCTTACTTTAAAATGGGCAGTCTTAAACACTTCACAGAAAAATCCTAATGGCTCGTTGCCATATGAAAAGATGCATGCACTAGCAATCAGGAAAATGAAAACTCTAACCACAGCAGCATGACGTCTCACACTCACCACACTGGCAAAAATTATGATGTTTGACCATTTCAAATGTTGCAGTCACCTCCTCCCTTGCCGAAGGAGTACATCTACTTGAGCAGGCTAACTGCCTAACAAACCCAACAATAATATAATCATTCAGGAACTACAGAAATATATTTCTCGTTTATATAAAAACCAGAATAAATGCCCAAATAATCAAGTGGCAGGGATCCAGTCTCCTTTCATCTTATAACTCTGCCATTTTCAATTTGTGGCTTCTAAGACCACCTTGGGGTGTTCTCCTGTCAGCCCTCAAGAAGAGGGAAAGCCTTTAGAGGATTCCATGGGGAAGGCTAGCACAAGCCAACTTTTGGAGTAGCACAATCACTGTAGTTCCAATCTGATTGTCTAACACTCTAGTTACATAGCATCCCCTACCCCTAAAAGGCACGCCGCCAAATGCAGTTTACCTGTGTGCACAGGAGGAAGAAACAGCTGATCTCCATTGCAGTGTATAAATTGTTAGGACTACTTTTACAAAATAATTTGACATCATCTAGTAAAGCGGGATATGCATCCAACCTTTTCATAGATGTACACCAGCAGACATGGGCAAGAATGCTATATATTGATAAGATTATGATATTGTATGCCATAATAAGAACCTAAATGCCCATCAAATTTAAATGGATAAACAAATCATAGTATAGCCTTACAATTGAATATTATATGATAATAAATTTAACATATCCCAGCTATCTTCAATAATGTGGATGGATCTCAAGAAGACACATTTTCACATAAAACCCAAGCAAAACCCTGCATTTTATAAAATGATCCATAATTTTTAAAAATTATGGTTCAGGTATACAGATATATTTGGAAAACCATTAAGATAAACACAAAAGTTCAGAACAGTGATCAATTTTGAGAAGGGAAGGAATGGATGGGATCAGGAGGAAATCTAAACAGTGGTGTTATTTTCCTTATACAGGGTGCTGGGTGTGAGGGTATATATTACACCATTCTTCTTTAATCTTTATATTGTATTCATACTTTGTAAGTGTTCTTCTGCAACTACTCAACGCTTATAAAAACAGTATTTAATAGAAAAGAGTGGTTCTTTAAAAACCATGTTTAGTAAGAAATCACACAAATGAAGTGTCTGCAATCATAAATCTGTGGAATTGGGGCATTTCTGACTGTCTTCAGTGAATATTTTATAGTCTCACAGGCATCTCTGGTCTGAAGGTTAATAACTACTGTTAATTTAGCCATCATGTTTTAATTTAATGCAATTACTCTTACAGAAGTTAACATCAGAGTTACCTTGCTATTGGAACTGTGTCCTTGTTATTCATAGACCTGATTTTGATGAAAATCATATCCTTACTGCATTAAGCCAACAGGGCAGCCTTTATTTCCATTTAATTTCATATTGCTTTACTTTATTGGCAACCCAGTTTTCCAATAGCAAATTGTTTTTACATTTTTACTAAACATTTTCTCTGTTTCCCCTCATTTTAATAATTATATTGGCAAAACTCTAATTACTATCTCCAGTATCAGAATTTTAGGAAACATAATTAATTCAAATTTTAATATATTTTGATGCCTTTGTACTTTAACTGTAAAATTTAATATGATGTCTTGTATTTAAAGGCATGTTACTATATTATTTCTGCCACAAAATGGCATCATTCCTTCCATACAGTCTCTCATTTATCATGGTGAAATACTTTCCCTCCAATTAATTATTAATACAATTTAAGCATGAAGAGATCCTGTTTTATATCACATGATTTTGTAATAACTGCATTCTCATGAAAATAATCTTCTCAGAAAACTGAAAATATTTTAGTGCATATTAAATTATATAGTCTTCCTAATTGCAGACAGCTTAGAAAATATGACATTAAAGAAAATTGTAAATTAGCAACAAAAATTTTCTGGAATAGATAAAAATCCCTTTTTTAATCCCTCCTTTTAACTCTTAGTTTAGATATCTAAAAGAACAAAATATTTGAGTATTTAACTTAAATTCTTTAATTACATAAACAAAAGGGAAGAGGGAGTTGTGCTAGTATTTTCTGGGTTATTTGCCTCTATAAGACCTCCTTAAATTGCTACCTTAAGATGTCCCTAAGAGGAGACTATGTTATATAAGGTAGATAGGGAAGCACAAGAAGGAGAGATGTGACAGAAGATAGATAGATAGATAGATGAAAGATAAATAGATGATAGCTAGCTAGCTAGATAGATGATAGATTGATAGATGATAGATGATAGAAAAAAAATAGAGCTCTCTTTTTTTCACTTCTTATTTTGATTTTAGGATACTGCCAGTATGTGAAGGAATCTAATGGCCAGAGGACTTCCTTGGTTATGGGAAGTCCCATGTGCCAATTTCTCACCCCAAAATGCCAGGCCAATAGCATTGGGCTGTGGGATGATGAAAGTCATTGCAATGTCTGGCAACAAAAGAGACCTGGTCAGCTCTGTTTCAATATCCCATTAACATCCAGAGACAGCCTCAGGGGAGCTGTAAAGTTGCTTTGATCAAGCAACCCTGTGTGGCCACGCCAGACTAGTCCTGAAAATACTTATTCATGTCTCTTTATTGCAAAGTCAAATCAGTTTTCTCAGGACATTTCTTAACTTCACATGCCCTAGAACTGCCAGAAGATAGCCCCTAAAAACCCAGGCAGCCCAGAGTCCCTCAACTGGGTATAGAATGTAACAGGATTGACATCAAGGGGGAAAGTCAGGGCTGACCCCACATGGCCTATGGCCCCCATGTAGAACACTCTTCTTGAGTCAAGCTTTGACCAGTGTTTTATATCTAGAGGTAAGCTTCTGTGAAGAGAGTGTTACTATGCTCTGAGAGTTCCTCCACAGGATACTCACCACATTAGGATTCCCCTTCTGTCCCAGATTGCTGTGAGTCTCTACCACTACCTCAGGAAAATACTGTGGGGGCTCTCTTCCTAGGCAGGGATGGCTCCGGCAAACCTCAGAGCAGAATTTAGTAGCCTGTGACATTTTCTGAGCAATGCGATGCTCTGAAGAGATCCAGGAGCCAACATTGTGACTCGTGCACCTCCGGTGGGTTGTTTTTTCTCTGACACTGGTCTAGAAGAGAAATTCCTGTATCTACTATGAGTCATCATTCTCCTGGAGCCACTTGAGAAAATATAAAGAAAAGGTGGACTTGCCTACAGATAAGCATCTTCTTGTTTTCTAGGTAATCTAGGGCTGACATGTCAGCTTTATTTAACAAAGACATAAAATGATCATCTTGTTCCTCAACCTGTCTCTCCCTCTCCAAACACAGAATCCCAGCCACACACACCTCTGGATAAAGGGTAGGCAAGTTCAGTAGGCATGTGGAGAGAAAACAAGCAGCCAGCCACATTTAAAAGGGCCTGCGTCCCTGCCTCCTTCTCCTTTCAGTGCTATGGTGCACTGACTTCTCACTCTCCCAAAGTTAATTTCCACCCTCTCCAATGCCTCAGGGTATAGGACATATTTTCAGCAAAGGGATATTTGCATGATTCTTTGGACATGTGTCATTGTCCTCATGCGTATTGAAAATAATTAAAATGCCTCAGAAAGGTATGGCCCAAGGCACTAACTCCCTACTTATCACATTCACCTGCCTATAAGAGACCAGCGCAGGCTTCTCTGACTGGCCATAGAGAAAAGCTGAGCTGTTACAAATGATTTTAATAAATGCAAACTACAACCAGACGTTTTAGGTCTTCTAGGGTTGGCCCTTTAAGTTGATTATCAGTTTACAAGTTATTTTGTAAAGTGCATGCATGAATTTTATAGAGATAATGATATTACATGTACCCAACTCTCATTTATCAGTGAGATGTCACATGACCCAGTCCTTAATTTTTATGGCCCAAGAAGTGCTAAAGGTTTGAAGTAGTTAGGAACTGAAGAATAGAATGGAATTCAGCCATCATTTGACCAAACTGACATTGAGTGGCAATATTTCTGTACAGTTGCTACAGATATATCAATTTCTTCTCCTTTGTAGATGGATTGGTAAAGGTCATTCACATTTACTTACCTACTGTACAGTGTCCCCTATGGTTTTGTGATACTCTTTTATATGAACTGGAACCTCTATTTATAACTTTCCCTAATTGCACATTCAACTCTGTTCACATTTCTTCTTGAACATATGCCATTAAATTTATGGGGGTTCTTGTTCAAGCGCTCACATTATTTCTTCTAGACTTAAAAGAAATGGCTGATTTTGCATTACAATGGGTTTTCCTGTGGAGCGAACTGCCCTGAAAAAATCTTATAAAAAGTTATGTGCAAGAACTTATATGTCCATTATATTTGATCTGATGGGACCTCAGGAAAAGACTAGAGACAATATCCTCAATATGCTCTACTCTGTACAAGGCATACGACATATTTTGTCCATGTAATTGATAATAACCGGGACCCACACAAATTTCTCTAGCTTTAATTCAAGAGAAACATACCAATAGAGGATCGTTAGATGTTGTATTTGATCATTTATTCACTTGAGTACTAAGATGTTAGTCTTAAATGGTTAACTTTTACTTATTTTTACTATTATGATTAAGAACATCACAAAGAAAATTTCTCATTGAAATGAATGTTATTGATAGTAGTAACAATGTAGAAAATATTAAAAATAGATTAAATTGGTGGGAAAAAAGCAATTTTAGGCAATGCCTCTATGTTAGTTTCCACTCTTTATGCTTTGGGGTATGCATCTAATAGGATACACACATAAATCTTATTAGTGTTAATTGTCTAAATACCTGAATTCCTTGACACTTCTCTGAATATTTAAGTCAGATTGTAACAAAATCAAGTACTTGTTCACTTTGCAAAGGTGCACTGAGAAGATAAAATGGCAGTAACTTATTTTATCTGTAAGGTTTGAGGTTAAGCAATATTAATGGTTGGTTAATGGCTTAATGAGTGGGCTACAGACCATTTAAGCATGCAATGAACCTTAGCTTTTCAATGACTTTCCTAATGAAAGATCTATATGACTGCATGTCTTGTGTCACAATAGAGATAGTAGGGAAGGTAACTAATCAATTGTGATGGTAAATCAATTGATCTGTAACCCTGTTTTCATACAGTGAGAAAGATATAGAGAGAGCATTTTACTATAGCTTTAATTCTAGCTGAAGATCAAATGAATAAAAGAGACAGCTCACTATTTGAAAATGTTCCCTTTTACTGTGCTTCGAAAGCCTGGCAGATTGATGTCCTATATCATAGATGTGTCAGTTTCCTCTGTCACTGCTCAAAGATTTAAAGTTCTTCCACATTAAATATATGATAGAGAATATCTGTGAGTCTAGACTTTATTGTCATGACCAAGGTTCAGATTAACGATAAAGCTGTGGCATGACAAAAATTTGCTATTTGGTTTATAATATTCATGGATACCATCTTTAAATGGTCCATCAAAGGAAAGAGTCTATTATTCTCATTAGTCAATTTTTCTTTTAGAAAAATATAGAACATAGGAAAACAATCCTAATACTAGTGCTGTTAGCATTTTAAAATATAGTAGTTTGAGGGGTGTCTGGGTGGCTCCGTCAGTTGGACATCCATCTCTTGATTTCAGCTCAGGTCACGATCTCAGGGTTGTGAGATTGGGTCCTGTGTTGGGCTCCAGGCCGGACATGGGGCCTGCTTGGGATTCTTTACCCCTTCCCTCCCAATCCTCCACTCTCTCCTTCTCTCTAAAAAAAAATAAAAATAAAAAATAAAATATAATAGTTTGAGATAGTGTTAAGAAAATGAAAAGACAAGCCACAGACTGAGAGGAAATATTTGCAAAATGCATATCTGATAAGGGATTTGTATCCAAAATTTGCAAAGAACTCTGAAAACTCAACAATAAAAAAAATAACCCAATTTAAAGATAAGCAAAAGATCTGAACAAGTACTTCACCAAAAATGATATATAAATAGCAAATAAGCACCTGAAAATACATTCAACATCATTAGTCATTAGGGAAATAAAATTAAAACCACAATGAGATATTATTACCCACTTATTGAAAAGGCTAAAATAAAAAGAACTGACAATACCAAGTGCTGACAAGGTTGTGAAACAATTAGAACACTCACACACTACTGGTAGCAAATCAATGGTACAGTTTGTCAGTTCTTCATAAAGTGGGACAAATACCATTCAATCCAGTAATCCCACTCCTAAGTATTTGCCCAGGAGAAATACAACTTATGTTTAAATAAATAAAATAAGAACTGTATAAAATGTTTATAATAGCTTTATTCATAACTGCAAAAAAAAGTGGAGATAATCCAAATAGTCTATAATTGGTGAATGAATAAAGAAACTTGGAAAAACCCACCACAATGGAAAAAGGTAAATAAAGGAAGAAAGTACTGATATGGATGTGATGTTATATCTCTCAAAAAGATTATGCTAAATCAAAGAAGCCAGATTCAAAGGGTTACATAGTATATGAGTTCATTTATGTGACATTCCATGTGTACAAATCTGTGGATTATGTCTATGGTCACTCTCCTATATTTTCTACCTTTAGTCCTCACTGTCATGTGAAAAGTTTCAATGTTTCTCTTTTGCTGTTAGAATGCAGCATATTTTCTTTTTCATTAAAGTAAAACACCCTTCTCTAATGGATACATTCCACTGTTCTTGATCCTTCTCTTCTCTGAAATGCAATGTTCAGCCTTACACAGCAATTAAGTGGTGGAGTCCAGATTTAAACCCATGCAGCAATCACCATGCACATGGCTTCCAGATATTAGTATCTATATTGGACATTCCCTACTTCTGGCCCCAGAGTGGACAAAACTAGACATGCAGGTCCTCTTTGAAATGCTGCTTTTAAAAACAGACGCTTTTAGAAGAAGATAGCAGGAGGGGAAGAATGAAGAGGAGTAAGCCGGAGGGGGAGATGAACCATGAGGGATGATGGACTCTGAAAAACAAACTGAGGGTTCTAGAGGGGAGGAGGGTGGTGGGATGGGTTAGCCTGGTGATGGGTATTAAAGAGGGCACATTCTGCGTGGAGCACTGGGTGTTATGCACAAACAATGAATCATGGAACACTACATGAAAAACTAATGATGTAATGTGTGGTGATTAACATAACAATAAAAAATTTTAAAAAAAGACCCTTTTTTTTGGATATGTTACATGTTACCTTGTCACCTCTCATTTATGTGCTCCAAGTATGTGTCACATTATATTTAGTTAGCTCCTTACGTATCTGGATGCTTAGTGTACCAGGGAACCTGTTAAGATTTAGCATTTATTTGTATTTTCTTGGCACTTCTATCATTGGTTGTCTTTTAGTAATTTCTCAACATGTTTTGATAAATAAGTAAGTGAAAGCATGCCTTTAATGCTAAGGATAACTTGATCTTTAGAAGTTCTCAAGCTCTTCTTAAACTTTGGAAGAAGGCCAAATCTTCAACCTCCAGTGGATAAAATGAAAAGGGTTGAGTAGCTAAGTATTCCCCTCAGAGTATTTTTGAAGCTTGCACCCAAGATAAAATGATATAAAATAAGGCTACTATGAATTTGTGTAAAATACTTAATTCTAATCATACAAGTTACTAATGATCTACTAATTACTTTTTGCACTACATAATACTCAAAGCACTAGCACATTTTATTAGATTACCTTTAAGATATTTTCACTTTAGATATAGGCAAGATGGCAGAGGAGTAGGAAACCTGGATTTCGTCTGGTCTCAGGAATTCAGCTGAAGGGGTCAAACCATTCTGACCACCTACGGACTCAACAGAAGATCGAAGAAGAGAGTAGCAACAACTCTCTGAACAGAGAAGCAACCACTTACTGGAAGGTAGGACGTGCAGAGAAGTGAATCCGAGGTGATACTCGGGAGGATAGATGGCAAGGGAGGGGGCCTCCACCGCTTCTGGCAAGTGATAGAGCCGCGGAGCACAAAATCAAAACGTTTAGAAGTCGGCTCCGTGGAGGGACGTCGCTCCAGTGGCTAAGCGGGAGGTGGAACCCTCACGGGACAGTGTGGTCTCAGGACCCTCGGGGTCACAGGAAGACCGGGGGTGCCTGAGTGCGGCAGAGCTCCCAGGTATCAGAGCGGGGAAGCCGGCTGCAGAGACGGAGCCGAGGCGCGGGCTCTCAGCTCATGGTTGCCATAAACTGTGATCCGCGGCCCAGTTGGGTCACTTCTCCTCCAGCAGGGACCCAACAAGCGGCAGATCCGGGGAGACTCCCCTTCCTCCCTTGGGAGGAGCAGCGCGGGAGCGCACCGCAGGGATCTGCTGGGTTTGGAGACTCCACACGGGGTCGGGAGCCAGTGATAGAAACACTCCGTCATAGGCCGGGTGAGCACGGAGTGCGGCCAGAGACTGGGGAGACAGGAGTGATGGCTTTTCTCTGGGGGCGCACTGAGGAGCGGGGCCCCGGGTTCTCAGCTCCTCTGGGCGGAGATTGGGAGGCCGCCATTTTCACTCTGGTCCTCCAGAGCTGTACCGAGAGCTTGCAGGGAACAAAAGCTCCTGAGAGCAAACCCCAGCAGATTGCTTAGCCCGGACCGACAAGGGCGGGGCAATTCCGCCTCCGGCAAAGACATTTGGGAACCACAGCAACAGGCCCCTCCCCCAGAAGATCAGCACGAACAGCCAGCAAACGAAGACCAAGTTTACCAATCAAGGAGAACGAGAGAACTCCAGCGCTAGGGGAATACTGCACATAGAATTCATGGCTTTTTTACCATGATTCATTAGTTTTTCAAAGTTAATTTTTTTAACTTTTTTTTTTGAATTTTTCTTTTTCCCTTTTTCAACCAACATCTTATCAATCCCTTTATTAAAAAAAATTTTTTTATTTTTCATTTTTAGAGTCATATTCTATCCCTTCATAGTAGTTACCCTTATTTTTGGCATATATATATAAGTTGTTTTCTCTTTAAAATTTTGAGATACAGTTTCTTCTACCAGATCAAAATATACCCTAAATCACTAGTGTATGGCTTTGTTCTAGTCTTCTGCCTGATGACACTCTCTTTCTCTTTTTTTTAATCTTCTTCTTTCTTTTTTCAAACAACTTATCAATTCGTTTTATAAAACCTTTTATAATTTTCATCTTTACAGTCATCTTCCATCCCTTCATTGTATCAACCCTTATTTTGACATATATAAGTCTTTCTTCCTTTAAAATTTTAGAAGGCACTTTCTTCTAACAGACCAAAATACACCCAAAATCTAGTGTGTGGCACTGATCTATGCACTAGCCTGATAATATTTGATCATATTCTGGTTTTTTTGTTTTGTTTTGTTCTGTTTTTGTTTGTTTTTATCTTTTCCTTTTTCTTTTTTCTCTTTCTTTTTTCTTTCTTTCCCTTTCTTTTCCCCTGGTTTCAGGTCTTTTCTGATTTGTATAGAGTATATTTGCTGGGGACATTGTTAAGCTGTTACCATTCTGTTCTCTCATTCATCTATTCTTCTCTGGACAAAATGACAAGATGAAAAAAATCACCTCAGCAAAAAAAAACAAGAGGTAGTACAATCTGCCAGGGACCTGCTCAATACGGACATTAGTACGATGTCGGACTTAGAGTTCAGAATCATGACTTTAAAGATACTAGCTGGGCTTGAAAAAGCGTGGAAGTTATTAGAGAAACACTTTCTGGAGAAATAAAAGGACTAAAATCTAACCAAGTTGAAATCAAAAAGGCTATTAATGAGGTATAATCAAAAATGGGGGCACTAACTGCTAGGATAAATGAGGCAGAAGAGAGAATCAGTGATATAGAAGACCAAATGATGGAAAATAAAGAAGCTGAGAAAAAGAGAGATAAACAACTATAGGATCACGAAGGCAGAATTCGAGAGATAAGTGATACGATAAGAGGAAACAACATTAGAATAATTGGGATCCCAGAGGAGAAGAAAGAGAGAGAAGGGCAGAAGGTATATTGTAGCAAATTATAGCAGAGAACTCCCCTAATGTGGGGAAGGAAACAGGCATCAAAATCGAGGAGGCACAGAGAACCCCTCTCAAAATCAATAAAAACAGGTCAACACCCGGACATCTAATAGTAAAACTTACGAGTCTCAGAGACAAAGAGAAAATCCTGAAAGCAGCTCTGGAGAAGAGATATATAACCTACAATGGTAGAAACATTAGATTGGCAACAGACCTATCCACAGAGACCTGGCAGTCCAGAAAGGACTGGCATGATATCTTCAGAGCACTAAACAAGAAAAATATGCAGCCAAGAATACTATATCCAGCTAGGCTGTCATTGAAAATAGAAGGAGAGATAAAAAGCTTCCAGGACAAACAAAAGCTAAAGGAATTTGCAAACACGAAACAAGCCCTACAAGAAATATTGAAAGGGGTCCTCTAAGCAAAGAGAGAGCCTAAAAGTAGCATAGATCAGAAATGAACACAGACAATATGCAGTAACAGTCACCTTACAGGCAATACAATGGCACTAAATTCATATCCTTCAATAGTTACCCTGAATGTAAATGGGCTAAATGCCCCAATCAAAAGACACAGGCTATCAGATTGGATTAAAAAACAAGACCCATCGATATGCTGTCTGCAAGAGACTCATTTTAGACCCAAAGGCACCCTCAGATTGAAAGTGAGGGGGTGGAAAACCATTTACCATGTTAATGGACACCAAAAGAAAGCTGGGGTGGCAATCCTTATATCAGACAAATTAGATTTTAAACCAAAGACTGTAATAAGAGATGAGGAAGGACACTATATCCTACTTAAAGGGTCTATCCAACAAGAAGATCTAACAATTGTAAATATCTATGCCCCTAACATGGGAGCAGCTAATTATATAAGGCAATTAATAACAAAAGCAAAGAAACACATCGACAACAATACAATAATAGTGGGGGACTTTAACACCCCCCTGACTGAAATGGACACATCATCTAAGCAAAAGATCAACAAGGAAAGAAAGACTTTAAATGACACACTGGACCAAATGGACTTCACAGACATATTCAGAACATTCCATCCCAAAGCAACGGAATACACATTCTTCTCTAGTGCCCATGGAACATTCTCCAGAATAGATCACATCCTAGGTCACAAATCAGGTCTCAACCGGTACCAAAAGATTGGGATTATTCCCTGCATATTTTCGGACCACAATGCTTTGAAACTAGAACTCAATCACAAGAGGAAAGTCAGACAGAATTCAAATACATGGAGGCTAAAGAGCATTCTACTAAAGAATGAATGGGTCAACCAGGAAATTAAAGAAGAATTAAAAAAATTCATGGAAACCAATGAAAATGAAAACACAACTGTTCAAAATCTTTGGGATACAGCCAAGGCAGTCCTGAGAGGAAAGTATATAGCAATACAAGCCTTTCTCAAGAAACAAGAAAGGTCTCAAATACACAACCTAACCCTACACCTAAAGGAGCTAGAGAAAAAACAGCAAATAAAGCCTAAACCCAGCAGGAGAAGAGAAATAATAAAGATCAGAGCAGAAATCAATGAAATAGAAACCAAAAGAACAGTAGAACAGATCAACGAAAGTAGGAGCTGGTTCTTTGAAAGAATTAACAAGATTGATAAACCCCTGGCCAGACTTATCAAAAAGAAAAGAGAAATGACCCAAATCAACAAAGTCATGAATGAAAGAGGAGAGACCACAACCAACACCAAAGAAATACAAACAATTATAAGAACATATCATGAGCAACTCTATGCCAGCAAATTAGATAACCTGGAAGAAATGGATGCATTCCTAGAGATGTATCAACTACCAAAACTGAACAAGGAAGAAATAGAAAACCTGAACAGACCTATAACCATGAAGGAAATTGAAGCAGTCATCAAAAATCTCCCAACAAACAAAAGCCCAGGGCCAGATGGCTTCCCAGGGGAATTCTACCAAACATTGAAAGAAGAATTAATACCTGTTCTCCTGAAACTGTTCCAAAAAATAGAAATGGAAGGAAAACTTCCAAACTCATTTTATGAGGACCATTACCTTGATCCCCAAACCAGACAAAGACCCCATCAAAAAGAAGAATTGCAGACCAATATCCTTGATGAACACGGATGCAAAAATTCTCACCAAAATACTAGCCAATAGGATCTAACAGTACATTAAAAGGATTATTCACCACGACCAAGTGAGGTTTATCCCTGGGCTGCAAGTTTGGTTCAACATCCGCAAATCAATCAATGTGATACAATACATTAACAAAGAAAGAACAAGAATCATATGATCCTCTCAATAGATGCAGAAAAAGCATTTGACAAAGTACAGCATCCTTTCTTGATCAAAACTCTTCAGAGTATATGGACAGAGGGTACATACCTCAATATCATAAAAGTCATCTATGAAAAACCTACAGCGAATATCATTCTCAATGGGGAAAAACTGAGAGCTTTCCCCCTCAGGTCAAGAATGTGGCAGGGATGTCCACTATCACCACTGCTATTCAACATAGTATTAGAAGTCCTAGCCACAGCAATCAGACAACAAAAAGAAATCAAAGGCTTCCAAATCGGCAAAGAAGAAGTCAGACTCTCACTGTTTGCAGATGATATGATACTTTATGTGGAAAATCCAAAAGACTCCACCCCAAAGCTGCTAGAACTCATACAGGAATTCAGTAAAGTGGCAGGATATAAAATCAATGCACAGAAATCAGCGGCATTCCTATACACCAATAACAAGACAGAAGAGAGAGAAATTAAGGAGTCAATCCCATTTACAATTGCACCCAAAACCGTAAGATACCTAGGAATAAATCTAACCAAAGGGGCAAAGGATCTGTACTCAGAAAACTATAAAATACTCATGAAAGAAATTGAGGAAGACACAAAGAAATGGAAAAATGTTCCATGCTCATGGATTGGAAGAACAAACATTGTGAAGATGCCAATGCTACCTAGAGCAATCTACACATTCAATGCAATCCCCATCAAAATACCACCCACTTTTTTCAAAGAAATGGAACAAATAATCCTAAAATTTGTATGGAACCAGAAAAGACCCCGAATAGCCAGAGGAATGTTGAAAAGGAAAAGCAAAGCTGGCGGCATCACAATTCCAGACTTCCAGCTCTATTACAAAGCTGTCATCATCAAGACAGTATGGTACTGGCACAAAAACAGACACATAGATCAATGGAACTGAATAGAGAGCCCAGAAATGGAACCTCAACTCTATGGTCAACTAAGCTTTGACAAAGCAGGAAAGAATGTCCAATGGAATAAAGACAGTCTCTTCAAAAAATGGTGTTGGGAAAATTGGACAGCCACATGCAGAAGAATGAAACTGGACCATTTCCTTACACCACACACAAAAATAGACTCCAAATGGTTGAAAGACCTTAATGTGAGACAGGAGTCCATCAAAATCCTAAAGGAGAACACAGGTAGCAACCACTTCGACCTCAGCCACAGCAACTTCTTCCTAGAAACATCGCCAAAGGCAAGGGAAGCAAGGGCAAAAATGAACTATTGGGATTTCATCCAGATAAAAAGCTTTTGCACAGCAAAAGAAACAGTCCACAAAACCAAAAGACAACCAACAGAATGGGAGAAAATATTTGCAAATGACATATCACATAAAGGGTTAGTATCCAAAATCTATGAAGAGCTTATCAAACTCAACACCCAAAGAACCAATAATCCAATCAAGAAATGGGCAGAAGACATGAACAGACATTTTTCCAGAGAAGACATCCAAATGGCCAACAGACACATGAAAAATTCTTCAACATCGCTCGTTATCAGGGAAATCCAAATCAAAAACCTCAAGGAGATACAGCCTCACACCAGTCAGAATGGCTAAAATTAACAAGTCAGGAAATGACAGATGTTGGCGGGGATGCAGAGTAAGGGGAACCCTCCTACACTGTTGGTGGGAATGCAAGCTGGTGCAGCCACTCTGGAAAACAGTATGGAGGTTCCTCAAACAGTTGATAATAGAGCTACCATATGATCTAGCAATTGCACTACTGGGTATTTACCACGAAGACACAAATGTAGGAATCCGAAGGGGTACGTGCACCCCAATGTTTATAACAGCCATGTCCACAATAGCCAAACTGTGGAAAGAGCCAAGATGTCCATGGACAGATGAATGGATAAAGAAGAAGGGGTATATATATACAATGGAATATTATGCAGCCATCAAAAGGAATGAGATCTTGCCATTTGCAACGATGTGGATGGAATTGGAGGGTGTTATACTGAGTGAAATAAGTCAATCAGAGAAAGACATGTATCATATGACCTCACTGATATGAGGAATTCTTAATCTCAGGAAACAAACTGAGGGTTGCTGGAGTGGTGGGGGGTGGGAGGGATGGGGTGGCTGGGTGATAGACACTGGGGAGGGTATGTGCTATGGTGAGCGCTGTGAATTGTGCAAGACTGATGAATCACAGATCTGTACCTCTGAAACAAATAATGCAATGTATGTTAAGGAAAAAAAAGGAAGAAGAAGAAGATAGCAGGAGAGGAAGAATGAAGGGGAGTAAGTCGGAGGGGGAGACGAGCCATGAGAGACGATGGACTCTGAGAAACAAACTGAGGGTTCTAGAGGGGAGGGGGTGGGGGGATGGGTTAGCCTGGTGATGGGTATTAAAGGGGGCACGTTCTGCATGGAGCACTGGGTGTTATATGCAAACCATGAATCATGGAACACTACACCAAAAACTAATGATGTAATGTATGGTGATTAACAGAACAATAAAAAATTTAAAAAAAAAGATATTTTCACTTTAAATAAAGCGATGTTACTGTGCATCTCTAAAATTTTTTTTCAAGTTTTTATTTAAATTCCAGTTAGTTACCACACAGTGTTGTATTAGTTTCAGGTGTAGAATACGGTGACTCATCACTTACATATACCACCCAATGCTCCTCACAACAAGTGCCCTCCTTAATCCCCATCCCCCATTTAACCCATCCCCCCACCTGCCTCCCCTCCAGCAACCCTCAGTTTGTTCTCTGTAGTTAAGAACCTCTTTTATGGCTTGTCTCTCTTTTTTTTCCCATATGTTGAGTTTTGTTTCTTAAATTCCACATATGAGTGAAATCATATGGTATTTGTCTTTCTCTGACTTATTTTTTTTAAAGATTTTATTTATTTATTTGACAGAGAGAGACAGTGAGAGAGGGAACACAAGCAGGGGGAGTGGGAGAGGGAGAAGCAGGCTTACCGCCGAGCAGGGAGCCCAATGCGGGGCTCTATCCCAGGACCCCGGGATCATGACCCAAGCCGAAGGCAGATGCTTAACGACTGAGCCACCCAGGCGCCCCTCTCTGACTTATTTTGCTTAGCATAATAGTCTCTAGCTCCATCCACACCATTGCAAATGGCAAGATTTCATTCTTTTTTATGACTGAGTAATATTCCATGTATATAATGGAATATGTATAAAATGGTGTGTAGATTTAGATATATATGGTATGTGTATATATGGTGTATATATGTATGTATACGTGTATATATACATACGTATATATACATACCATACATATATATGTATATATATCTACATATGATATATTATGTATATATGGACATATTATGTGATATATATATCATACCTTCTTTATTCATTCATGAATCGATGGACATTTAGGGTCTTTCCATAATTTGGTTATTGGAGATAATGCTGCTATAAACATTGGGGTCCATGTATCCCTTTGAATTAGTATTTTTGTATCTTTTGTGTAAATACCTAGTAGTGCAATTGTTGGATCATAGAGAAGTTCTATTTTTAACCTTTTGAGGAAACTCCAAACTGTTTTCCAGAGTGGCTGCCCGGGCTTGCATTCCCACCAACAGTGTAAGAAGCTTCCCCTTTCTCCTCACCCTCGCCAACACCTGTTGTTTCCTAAAACGACAGCAACTTACCTGTGCATCTCTAAAATTCTTAAACCTTTATGGTTTTTCTCTCTGTTTTTTTCAATGTATTTTTTTAACAAGTACTATACTTCATGCTCCCACCATTATTCTTCCTAGTCGCTCTCATTTCCCCAGGATTTTTATTAGCTCTAGAATATTTTTATGCATATGTTAATATGATATAGTCTTATTCTTCCTTGTTTCCATACGTCAAATGTAGCGTGCTACCATTCTGGACCTTGTTTTTTCACATAACAATGTATTCTGTGTCTCTGCCATTCTATATGCAAAGATAACCCAACTCTTCTTTACAGCTGTATAATTCTGCAATTTTTGGCTGTATCATAGTCTATACTGGCTTGCTTCCAATATTTTGTTATTATAAGCAATATCGCAGTGTAATATTATAATTGAGTCACTTGAGTTGTGCAGTGTATCTGCAGGTTACATTCCCAGAAGCAGTATTTCTGGGTTCAAGAGTAAATGCATCTATAAATTTGAAGCTATTATCAAGTCTACCTCCGTAAAGGTTGTACTATCCTCACTTCCCAAAAATGTGTAACTGTGTCTCCTTCCCCCATGGCTTCATCAGCAGAGCATGCTAACAATTTTTTTACTTTTTTCCAATCTAAGAGGTGAGAAAAGATACCTAGTTTCAGTTTACATGTCTCTTATTATGAGTGATGTTTTCCTTCTGTTTATACTTTTGATACCAGTTATATTTTTTTTTTCTATGAGCTGTCTCTTGCTCATTTTTTTCTATAGGGTATTGGTCTATTTCCACTCAATTTCTAGTAGCTCTCTATAGATCATGAAGATTAACCATTGTATCTAATATGAGCTGTAGATAGTTTTCCCTAATTTGGTATTTGTCATTTGAATTTGCTTATAAATATGTTTTGTTTTGTTCTATTTTGTTTTATTTTAATTGAAGTACAACTGACATACAGATGTACAACACTTCTGTGTACTTACCAAAA
Source organism: Eumetopias jubatus (assembly GCF_037043125.1). Lineage (NCBI taxonomy): Eukaryota > Metazoa > Chordata > Mammalia > Carnivora > Otariidae > Eumetopias > Eumetopias jubatus. The sequence continues at coordinate 165,006,727 of NW_028274809.1, read as the reverse complement.
GAAAACAAAAATACTAACTCAGAAAGATATATGCACCCCTATGTTTATTACCACAACATTATTTCAGTAGCCAAGCTATGGAAACAACTTAAGTGTCCAATGATAGATGAATGGATAAAGAAGATGTAATATATGTACACACACACACACACACACACACACACACACACACAAAATGGGATATTACTCAGCCATAAAAAAATGAAATCTTGCCATTTGCAATAACATGGATGGACCTAAAGGGTATTATGCTAAGTGAAACATATCATACAGAGAAAGAAAACTAACATATGATTTCCATTTTATGTGGAATCTAAAAAATATAACAAATGAACAAACAGAAACTGACTCATAAATTCAGAGAACAAACCGGTGGTTTCCAGAGGAAAGGAAGGTGAGGGGCTGGCGAAATAAGTAAAGGGGGATTAAGGAATACAAACTTTAGAAATAAATAAAGTTTTACTTGATTTATAAAATAAATAATAAGTCAAGGGATGAAATGTACAGCATAGGGATTATAGTCGATATTGTAATAATTTTATATGTAACTACATGTATTGGTGTGAACATTTTGTAATGTATATAATTTTCAAATCACAGTGTTTCATTTTTGTCATAGTGATATATTTCTTATTTTTACATAGCAAAAGTTCTCAATTTTTTCCTTTATGGCTTCTGGATTTTGGATCATAGAAAGTTCTTTTTCCAATCCAAGATTATAAAAAAGTGAAGCCATGCTTTTTTCTAGTACTTCAGTGGTTTCCCTTTTCACATTTAAATCTTGTATTTATTTTCTTGATGTATAATACAAAAGATTCAACTTTGTTTTTTTCCCAAGTAGTCACCTGTTTACTCCAAAGGCATTTATTAAAATGGCCCAACTTTACTCCAGTGATCTGAGTTGACACCTTTATTATAACCTAAAGTCCCATGTATATTTCTCTCTATTTCTATGCTCTCTAGTCTGTTTCTTCATTTGTCTGTTTGTCTATAATACATCCTAATTGTGTTTTTATATCATGCTCCTCTCAGTTAAAGGCAGAAATACCAACTGATATGGGGAATATGGCTTGCATTTCATATTGACAAGTATGACAATTACTTGTCACTCTGTCTCCAGCTCTTCCTAAAGTTTAAATTACCACCTAGATCTCATTTTCTAGTTTTTAGTCTGGTACATATGTCATTATAGATCACATTGCAACATAGAAACATTCTTTCAGAACTTTAAGCTTTCTATCACCTTTAGAGATCTTTGGGCACGTATAGGGTTTCTCTAGAGCAAGCTAGTGTATAACCTCAACCTTCAGAAGTCAGATTGTGCATCTGGAGCCCCATGCTGACAGTGCAATAGAGTCAACAACAATATATTTCATGTCATCTTATGTGTACTAGAAGGCTGGAAACACAATCTCGCCACAGACCACTGGAGATATGGAACAAATCACACCAAATATTATCAACACAACATAATACAACTAGCTGTGCCTCTCACATTTCCAGCAAGCCCAGCCTGGGTGAATGAATTAAGATTCATTAATTCATTTATGAATTAATGAATTTACATTAATTCATACAAATGAATTAATATAAACCTCTGATGATGAATATAAACCTCTAGGTAGAAGCAAGTCTACCAACTGCCTGAATGTGGGCGCAGGATGACAGAAAAATGCTTTAGTCCCTTTAATGACTCAATATAGATGCTTGGAAGCAGTTCCCGGCGTTGTTCTTTTGACTGACAAATCACAGCAGTTTTACCACCCTGGTATCTATTATCACCTTAGTCTGATTCCAATAGAAAGTATTTGATACAAAGAACTTGTAGATAGTATTTTCAGGAGAGAAGTACTGAGGTGCCTGGATAGAGAAAATTTTTTTTCTATTAATGACAATCCTGTTTGTTTTCTTAGAATAGGCCTTTGAGAAGCTGCCTGATAATAATAATGATAATAATAATAATAAAAAGTCACCATTTATGTACCTCCTGTCACATGTCAGGCCCACCTTTATTCATAAAGACTGATTGAATACTGACAAAATGGTTCTACATTGTGTGGAAACTAAAAAAAAAAAAAAAATGAGGGTCTGTATTTCTTCATGTTTGTTTAAACTTCTTTGACTTGCCAATAAGAATTGCAGATTATCAAATTTGTGTTAGGCATGTTGCTTTCCAGTTTCTTTTGTTGAGAGCTTACTGGATCATCTTTGGTCTCAGAAAAATTGGGGTCTTAAAAAGTTTTCTGACTTCAAAACTATTAAGGTTTAGAAGGGTTTGTATACGTTAAATACAAACCCTAATGTCAAAGTATTAGAATTTGTTTAAATTAAATTAAATCAGTTTTATGACTTCTAAAATTACTTATTTGAAACATCAAATTCTGTGAGTATCTGAGCACTGAATATCTCTAAGACGGTGACTTATGTATTTGTAGGTGGCAGAAAAAGAGTAAGAGACCATCTCCTCTCTCCTTTAGTTTACAAACTAATATCTTCTTTATGCTGTGTTTCTTGCTCCTTACTTCTGCTACATGATAAGGATATGGCTTTACCACAACCACATAGTTTCTGTGTATGGTAAAAGCCCAGAAAGATGTACTTCTCCTAAGTGTTGACTGCTAACGGTGTCAGAAACAAAGTTAGATTTGTTCTCAAAAAATTTATATTTACTTAATCCAAATTTAAGGAACTATTTATATATAAGTTGCTTTCTTAAGGACAACAAATATGGCTCAAGTTAAATATGATATAAGGAAATTAGAACCTTACCCTATGTTTCTGTAGCCTCTGTCCCATTATGAACAAAAGGTAACATGATTACCAAGAGATAATTATTGTGATCTGTAAATACACCTTCTGTAAAACATGGGTAGGAAATCCTTCAACATTTCAGAACCGTACATGTCAAGTTCTTTCTGATGCCTGGAAGTGTCCAAGAGCAACGCTCTCAGGAATGGCTAACTTTCCTGAGAAACAAGTCGCTAAAATTTGATTCATAAATCATGGACTCTAGAGTAGTGGCTACTTCATTTTTCAAAATGGTCAAAAAGTTTTATTTACAGCCAACATCAAAATGAAAGCTTACCTCTTTCCTCTGAGATCAGGTGGAGATGCCATAGCCCCCATTTTGTAGATGTATGAACAGGCTCAGAAAGTATAAGAAATATACCTAGCATCTCACAGCTAGGTGGTGTGGCAAGTTAGAATTTAAAGTAAATCATTGGGGAATGAGAAAAGGGGTGAAGGAACAATTGAGAAACAATAGAATTAAATATTAAATGGAAATTTGTCATCTTGACAACCCAATAATGTAGCAAAATACTTCCAGAAATTACTTCAAGAAATATTTCCTAATATTTAAATATGTAGGGAAATGAAGATTTTTCAACGCTGAGGTTCTTCTTAAATTTAGTCTTTATTTATAGCTCTTACTAATATGATAGAAATAAAAACTTATGTCTGAAACTTTCCTTTTTCAAGAGAGGACAACATTCAGTGTCCAGGTGACCCCTGCTAAAGAGTAGAGGTCATAGAAATTTCCCCATGTCTTACGGTAAGGATTATATTGCCTTACTAAGCACATTCGATTTATAAAACAGTGGAATATTAGTACTATTTTTTTTTAAATGCTGTATCCTCTAAACTAATTGACCCATTTTATAGGTGGGAAATCCAAGGTCCAGAGAATGAAGTTAGTAATGTAGACCTGGGGTTTTATGCAGTTGTGATGACAGTATCTAATTTGGCTTCCTTCCTGTTTTTCATATCCTCTCATTAACCATTCCTTTTAGTAGCTCCTAGTTTGCAGATGATGTGTTTCATAATCAAAGGTGGTTAACTAAATTAAACTTTTCACCAAGACCAGAAGATCCTATAAAAAGAAGTTGTTTCCATTAACACTGTCTGTGCAACCAGTAAAAGTATGAAAAAAACAAAGTAAACCCTAGCATAAAAGTTAGCCATTTGAAGAAATGGTGAAAGCAAGCAAAGCTACTCTTTTGCTACCTTCTTAGTGTGCTTCAGTTTCCTTCTGAGCCTAGAAACTCTCCAACAGTTGTCATCATTTTTTTTATTTTTTTGGTAAAATTTCTGTCCAGATTGTTATAAACTAAGATTAATAGACAATGAAGAAATGGCAAATCTGAGTGTATATCTCCCTGTATATATATCTTTATTCTAATCATTGATTCTTGAAGACAGAAAACTCTCTGCCATCTAAAGGAATGCATCTGAAAAGATGAAGTGTCAAATGATATGATTTGTTTCAGATCCACAAATGTTTATTGAAGACCTGCTGTGTTTCAGGTTAGACACACAGAGATAAACAAGACATGGCATCTACATTAGCACTGATATTTTCCAGGCCGGGATCCCTGACTTACTTCCCTCCAATCATGTCATAATTAGTAGACAAGAAAATCACCAGAGCTACTGGGAAGGAGTAGTAGAAACAGTTAAATCCTGAAGGGGTAGAACCAAATTGTCTCTGCCATTCCTCCAGCTGTGTTACCTTGGTAACATTTCTTAATTTTGATGAGCCTCTTACAGACCAGAAAATACAGTCTGGTCCCAGGGCAGTCCTCGTTCACACTTGTTGTCCTGGATTAATTAAGAAGAGCTCCTCTTTCCCTCCCAAAAGTTTCTTATTCTGTATAATCAATGATATGATAACCCCATATTTCACTTCATCTTTAAAACTTGGATTAATCATGCCAACATCAGAAGTGGTGTAAGAATTAAATAAACGTGTGTGTGTGTGTGTGTGTTCAAAAATGTGTCAAAATATATACAAATGGAATTTAAAAGACAAGAAACCCAACAAATGAATATAAGATTACTGAAAAATGGAGAGTTACTGGTATTTTAACTGAAAAATGGAGAGATATTGGTATTTTAAGGCATATCCTCCTCAGCATAAACACAAGCTTATTCCCTGATCTTTTGTTGATTTTGATGGTGTGAACATAGGCTAAGTGTTTTTACCAATATCTGTGTCAGAAATAAATCCCATGTCCAAATATATATCTCAGGTATCCAATGACATTGATTTATTTTGAAGTCATTTAAGATACAAAGAAATACAACAATGTAAATGTCACTTTTTCTTTTTTCTTTTTTTTTTTCCAATCTGGTGGGCTTCGTGATCATTTCCTTCTTCTTCCCCAACTAGAAGGTGGGTAGCATGTAATATTCTCTCTGAATCATGTATGAAAAAGCACAGGCTTTGCTTCTCAAGCTGCTGCAGAACCCTAGAGGATTATTCTATGAGAATATTTCACAACAGCTTGTGAAATATCTCCACATGATAACATGATTCAGAATGGAAGACCCAAAAGGACCCTTTAATTACCAACATTAGAACTCAAAGCTCTTGGAGAATTAGGAGTTTTTTACTTCAACTCTTGGCTAAATGGGTTAAGATTATAAAATAGCCCACACAAACTCAGTATTGTTTATGAAAAATGAAAAATTAGCACAAGATTAGTAAGTATACCCCCAAAGAGACAACCTTAAAATGTCCACTTAGATGAAAGGCAAAATGGAGCCCTCCTCTCTCTGACCTGCGTAAAAATAACCTAAGTTTATGGCTTACCTGCTCACCTCAGGAAGTGGTAATAACAGCCATTATTTTCTGTGGAAGCAATGCCTGTAACCATGTCATCCTCTGATAAATCATACCAATTGCATCTTATTATCTCACCAATGGTTCAATTAACTCACATCACCACTCAATTTATCAAATTAAAAAGGAAGGGTTTTGTGTGTTCTAATAATTGTTTCATTAACATAAAACTAGTTAAGAACCATGTAGCTTCAGATCTGGATTCATATTGTCTTTATGCAGTTTTGTTTTTGATTTGCTCTGATGGTGGTCCACTGACATGGCTCTTGTATTCTATTAGTTGTGATTATTCTTTCATTAACAGACACATGGCTATTGAATGTGGCAGGTTTTCACAGAAGACAAACACAATATTATAGAATAAAATGGTAACCATGATTTTGAAATTATGCTTCTAAGCCTTCTAAAGGCTTTAAAATAAGTATTGCCATCCGTTCAATACGGGAGTGTGGTCTTTATGAAAGAGCTATATTAGCATAATATATTCAAGGAGTCTTAAGATTGGAGATCAAGGAACTTCATAGCAAATTTTAAATGATTCTTAAAAACTTTTTGTCTCAGAATAGACAATAATTCTATTGTTCTGCTCTGCATAAATAAATCAAGTGGAAGAAATATTTGAGGTATTTGTTCAATAAAAATTAATTTTGGAAATTTTAAGTCAGATGATTACGGAATGTCAGCCATACTTCAATCCTTTCATAGCTACCTTTCTGAGTAGAGTTGCACAACTGCTTGCTTGGAGTAGTGTGCTGAGCATCGCATGCTAATAATAACTAATATGGCCCAGTATACCATTTACACAACCTTTCACATAATTTTAAACTTAAAACAACTATGTAAGTTAAACATTATCATTTCCACCTCATAGATGTGACCAAGTCAACTTGCCCTAATATGTGAAGATGAAGCTACAGATGGTCTATTTGAAAGACACCAGCCTTGGAATCAGAAAACCAGTTTCACTTCTTATTAATTGAGAAGTCTTGTTAATTCACCACAAATTTCCAAATGCCATGTTTCTTATCTCTAAAGGAAGGATCCTACCACCTCGCATAATGATTGTGTTAAATGAAATGTGTGAGTGAAACACGTGGTACATTGCATACACACTCAATAAATACCCTTTCTTTATGTCTCCTTGTGTGATGCCTCGGTGCCTTCCTTATTTAACTAACACACTACCAAATGGACTTGGGCACTTCAACCATATTTCCGGTAATGTTTACAGCTGACTCTATGCTGGCCTTTGTCCCCTTTATTCCTAATAGTGGATTTTCCTGTTTATACCCATGGAGGTAACTGAGAATGACACTTTTGGCCTTCTTTCCTTGGGTAACCACAAACTCAAACTTCCTCATACTGAATTCATTACGTCCTTACCCGTTGGTTGTTCTTTAGACTTCTTCTTCTCATGATGGCCCTGTAAGGGAAGCATTCTTGTTCTCCATTTGCATTCATCTTATCATCATTGTCTCAGTCTTGGAGACTCATAGCTTTCGTGCTATTTTCAACTCTCCACCCTACCTCCTTCCCTCAAATCCAATGAGGAGCAAAGTCTTATCCTGCCAATCTTAGCTTTAAATTGCTTCTCACATCCTTCTCTTCCCTTATATTTTCCATTCTCCCACTTCAGTTCAGGCCCTTCGGCTACACAAATGGACTGTCGCAAGAATCTTCCAATTTGTTATCCTACCTCTAATTAATCTTTATATCAATCTTATCATGTTTGTCTCTAAATTAACCTTCTAAATAGTAGTTTAATCATGTAATTAAAACCTGTATCTTCCCAACACTTTCAAGATCGAATCTAACCCCTTAACCTGGTACTGAAGGTCTGCTCTCACTTTTGTAATTTTATTTCTCCCTGTGTCCATATAAAGTAGGTCTACCATTATTTCCAAGGCACGTTGGCAGTCATGTCACTCTGGAATTGTACTCTTGCCATACTATCCCCTTGGAATTGCTTGCATTCTTCTCCCACAGAAGAAGACTTTGTTCTTCAAAGTCCTGTATAAATTTCAAGTCTTTTATAAAACCTTATAATTAGTCCTAAGTGCTTCTCTCCTCACCAGTTAAATTGATCTACATAACATTTTCTGTTGACTATGCATACTTCTGGAGGCATCCTTTTTTTCATTCTCTATCTAGAGTCTTAAACTAGACTTTCTGGAATCATCTCTTCAGCTCCTTATATAACTGGCTGCTGCATATTCTTGTTGAGCTATTCTTACCCAGTAGGCCTTATACAAAGATGAAAAAAAAAATTCATTGAATTCTTTATCCTCTCCAGATTCTAAACTGAAATTAACTAGAATAGAACCTAAGCCAGCATCCTGGACCCACTGATTGATTATGTTATGTCTAATTGAAAATTTTTCTTTGCTGAGTACAAAAATAACTTAGGCTCACAGAACGCTTCTGCTTTGGGACATATCTGGAAATATTTATGTTTAATTTACTGTATAATTTTCAGATGCAAAAGGAGAAAAATACTGAGACTTTATTAAGACCCCCGCATTGGAATTATACAGCTAGGGAACTTATCATCTAATCTAAATGTTAATAAAATGTTACTCTTCTAAACATGAGCCTTCTGTGATCCAGAAACACAGCTATTGAATATGGAAACACCAAGTACATAAACCAGATTACATGTTAGCAAAATAATAACAGAAATAATGTTTTTCATCTTGCCTTATTTTATTTTTTCTTCCCTCTCTTCCTCCTTTTCTCCACAACTATGTATTAAAAAATTTAAAGACTATGAGTTTATACTCAAACAACCATACACATAGCACATAGAATGCATGCTAATTAAATTGCAAATAACAATGCCAGTAGCCAAACAAATACACAACAGAGGCTCAATATATATTTTCAACTTAATTTAAAATGAGGTACAAGTCTTTATAAAAGACAAAAGGCAAATTTTATTTCTATAGTGTAAATCCCAATTAAAAGATGGAGTAGTCAGCATCAAGATCTGCCACCCATCTCTTAATTTGCATCAGAAATTAGCCCAACACCGAGCACTCTCTATTTAAAAATGCTGTTATACGTGGTTTGACTGCGGGCAGGTATTCACAAGCAAAGGAGAATAGTCAACATAATATTCTAGTCAGTTTGAAAAGAGACCCATAATTTTATGTCCTTTAGGTGAGCCATAAATAACCCTTGTTAATTGTGACCAAAGTGGTTGATAATGCCAGAGAAGACCTATCAGACGGATCCAGACATTTCCCTATGCAGTGACACGCTCCTTCAAGGGTCACTGACAAATCAAATACTTGGAGGGAAAATTTCCAACAGTTGTATGAAGATAATTGTTAAAATAATTTTTAAGCCTGTATGTTAGAAAGTATTTTGACAAGTTGCTAAGGCTTTGCTGTTCATCTGAATGTGCCATTTTCTTCACATCTCTCAAGTGGGAAATCACCAGAGATCTAACCAGTGATTTAGTGTTCATCGGTGCCGGAGAGAGGCTTCAATGGTTCATTAATGTAGGCTGATTCCCACTCCTGCTGCCTTTGATTCTGGTTTTAATATAAGCTTCCAATCTGTGTGACTGTCACAGGCATAGCCCAAGCACAGAGATGGCACCTGAGAAACCAGGAAGTTATTTTTCAATCATATATAGGTAGCCCCATTAGTTGTACTAAAAATAATAATAATAATAAATGTACCCATTTCATATCACCCAAGTGACTGTCTTGAGTGTATTGTTTCTAAGTGGTTGTCAGCGTGTAAATATCTCTCCTGTTACATATGGAATTAAAGGGGATTTTGTCCTGAGACCCCCTTTAGAACTTTACATCAATTCTATATTATTCTTTTTTCCAGTTAACAATTATTTTGTATGACCAATAGAGAATTGCAGCACCCTTTGATGTGTTGATACTGAATGACTCATAATATCGGGAAGCTAGAGAGGAAACAGAATAAGATGACCAGAGTAGGGATTCCCAGATTTTATATATCAAAATCTCTTAATGGTGAGGAAACTTCTTTAGTATTCTTCCCAAAGAAGTCACGACTCACTCATTGGATAAACCAAGAATAATGAAAAGGAAGTGTCAAAGGATGCTTTAAAAATCTATTTGTATCCCTCCAATGACAAAGTACTGCTTGGGGATTTTTTTTTTAACAGAAGGGATGAAGAGATCTCTTTTTAAGTAACTCAGTGAGGTAGGGGAGCAGAGAAGTTGAGAGTGAGCTTAAGGCACTAATACAATCTGAAGTATCCGAGGTCTAGGTCTGCTCAGGTAGGGTTCTCATTTGACCCAAATCCATGAGATGTGCAGTAAATATCTGGGCTTGAAAGTGGTTCTCATCAAAGCAAATGGGTAGAAGACAGAGGAGATGATGCTACTTCACATTTCAGCACTAATTAGATAAAGACAAAAGGACACGGCATGAATCATGGTATCCTGGGATTGGATCCTAGAACAAAGAAAGGGTATTAGTAGAAAAATTAGTCAAATCTGACTAACATTTATAGCCTGGTTAATACTATTTTACCAAAGTGAATATCTTAGTTTTGACAAGTGTCCCATGTTAAGTAACTTGTTAACAAGAGTGGAAACCGGATGAAGGTTGATGGAAATTCTTGTCCTAGCTTTGCAACTTTTCTCAAAATCTGAAATTATTCCAAAATTAAAAGGTAAGAAAAAGAGAGATAGCCAGAAGGGTAGTTCTTGATTCCTCTTCAGCTGTTGGGTTGCTTTTGGAAGAACAACATAAGATCTGAAATAACATTAGCATTCAATAACATCCCATCAACACATACAGAAATTATAATACCAACAATTTCACCACTGCCAAAGTGCAAGATAGCTACTATTAGTCTGGATTCATATAATCACTTGCACCAAAGTTTCATTTTCTACTTTAAGCTCTGTAGATACACAGTCCAACCCATCATTCCACGTTTGTCTAGAAAATATAAACTTTATAGTCTAGATTACAATGAATTAAAATAATTGAGAGCCCACAGTGTATGCTAACCATTATTCAGAACAGGCGTAGGTTTTGGTTTATTTACAAATTAGGGAAAATATAAAATTGACACTCTACATAGCCATTAAATAGAGATGTAATGTTTATTGTGTCCGAATTCAACTAAGAAGGGAATGAAATTTATTTTTCAATAAAGAAACTTCTGAGGGAGGATAGAAGTTGTCCTAAATTATTCTGTCATCCAATTCTGCTTTATCACGACTAGCTGTGGATCTTAGTGAGGTTCTCATCTGCTCTGTGCTTTAGTTCCTTCATCCAAAAAACAAAGCTGGCAACAGAATCTGGATCCTAGGTTTGCCGAAAAGATTAAATGAGGTAATATAGACCCATTCCCAACGTAGTAAGCATTCAGTAACGTTCTATGAGTGTTTCAACGTCACTTGGAATCCCCTGCTGTTGACACTATTGGTAAAAGAAGAGAAATGATTAGGACTTAGGCTAAACCTCAGGCCTAAAGTACTCTGTCTGCCTTCACAGGAGCATAAAACTGTTGATATATAGAACTGGTTGCATGTACAAGCCAAGTAACTAGGTGGATGTGAGATGGGCCCAACTTCGAGCTGAACAAAATTTAGCGTGCCTTTTGAATGCTGAGTTCTTGCAATATTTTTCATAAAGTCTGTCTCAATCTTGAGGTACTCTGTAAAACTAATGGATGCTGATGAGTCAATAAATAACTTGCCACTGTCAACTCAGCAGATAACTGAAGAACCTGTCCAGTTTCTGTTGATTGGATTGGGACAATTTGCTGGAAGAGAGAATTTAGAGTTTGTAGACAATATACTCTCTCAAAATGAAAGACATTGCTAGGATTCTGCTTGGGAACTTTAAAAAATAGATGGTTAGCTTCATGGGTGGGTGGACTACTCCGTCTTGAGGGTCACCCCTTCCCAAGTTAGAGCCTTCAGGGGTATCTCTTAACTGCAAGGTTGGCAGCCCAGTGTTTAACACCTCCAACTGTCAGGCACTATGATGTCACTTCCTAAAGTGCCACCTCCCTGAGGAATGGAAAAGCAGGGGGGCCAGGATTCGCTCAGCCCTTGTGGGTGGGTGAGCAGTACTAGGAAACGTGGAGGCGCGGACTCTCAGAGCCCTCTCTTCCCATCCCGTTTTTGTTCCTGGAGTTCACTGCCTTTACACACTATCTGCTTAATCAATTCTGCCACCTAGTGGGCCCCTTCCATCACATTGCTTTTTATTACGGGCTTTCCCTGTTTGCTATGACTGAGGGGCTGGTTTCATGCTCACAGTGTGGGGTACCAGTTGGTAGTGGGTGGGAAAGTGGGGGAGGGAAACCGTAACCCTCTCATAAGAAAAGTAATCTTTGGATGAAAAAAAGGAGAAACTCCTGGGGCCTTACCTCCAGAAAACCAAGCAGGTAGGAGTCGTGCTGAGCGGTGTGGCTTCAGATCAGCAGAAACTGCAGCAGGCGCAAAGACCACCTGTTAAGCAAAAATCCAAAAATCTTCAAAGACCTTCCAGCGCCAAAAACCTGTGATGAAAATTCCCTTGGGTTTCAACCATCTTTGAAGGCAGTCCCTTGTTAGCCCTGCCCCCTCCTTTTGCTAAGAGCTGAGTGTGCCCCCATCTGGGCTCCATGCTGATTTTTTTGAAGAAAAAGAAAGGTTATTTGTACTTCTACAGACATACAGGGAAAATATATGATTACTTCCAGCTCAACAGTCTTTGCCTATGTCTGGAAACTCTGATATTAATGAATTACCATTTATTGTAATCATCAGACTAAGACAATGTACTAATAAAATATCATGTCATAATTCAGACTGCCATACCCTTTATATTGCTGTGGGAGAACAAGTATAGAGATATTTAGTATGTAATACTGAGTTAGAAAAAAAATAACTATTTCCATGATTGCTGAAGCATTTCCAGAAAATAGACTTATAAAACAAGCAATGGAAGGCTTATTTGAGAATAAAAATAAAACTGTATTACAAACTAAAATATTAGGATTATTTGCAGCATTTCAAATAAAAATACAATTCAACATGAAATCTTTACATTTCCGTTTCCATTGACTTGAGAACAACTTGAAAGATTTCCCCTAGAATTAGTATGTTGATGCTACAAAACAGAAACCTTCATAATATTTTTCTTGTTATATAATAAATACCAGTTACTGGTAGAACATTTTATAAGCTAAAGGAAAATACAAATGAGAGAATAATAATCATTTGTATTCCCACTCTCCTGATTTAAATATTGTTGGCATATACATATTTTGTACCAACCTTTTGTTTGCTCTTTATTGATGCGGTTCTTGTTTGTGTTTCCGTTGACTTTTACTTATAGCGGTTATCATTTTCATATGTATTTCATCATCTTTATTGTGATCTCATCTTCCGTTGGTATTTTATTATTGTTGCTATTGTTTTTTGTAATTTGTTTGTTTTTTCTCTTGTGGAGGTCTTGTGCAAACTTCTTATAGAGGAGACCCTATATTTGCTTTCATAAAATATCCCAGAGATTATGTTAATCTAGGACTAGATTGTCCATTAATTTCTCTACTTCGGAAGCACACACAACTTGGATGTATAAATTTGGACTCCACATTTGAGGTTTTTATTATAAGAGATTTATTTATTCATCTAGAAATAGGCATTCTTGACTTTTCCCAGGATGTTCTTCAGGAAACGTCAGCCCTTCCAGGTTCCTGAATTTATCTATGCCTCATGTAAGACCAGAGCTCACTTTTTTTTTTCTTTCTCGGACCGATACTAGAATGTCAATATCACAATGACCAAAGCCCTAATTCATATGCTTACACTCCACCTGTAGTTACTGATTCCACGAGTAGGAATTTTCTGGTCTTTTTTTCCAACTCATCTTTATAGTTTCACTAAAACAATGCTATGATGTTTTATACATTATTTCATGAGTTTTAATAAAGGGAAAGTGGTCCATATTAGGTCAGTCTGCTATAGCCCTAGAACTTATTTTTTTTCCTATCTATTGTTTCTCATAGTTGAAATACTACTCTTTGTCTTTACACTAAATTACTTCTTAAATTAGAGGAAAAATAAGTCTTGTCATTCAACCCCTTCAAAGCTTCCCGGGTCAGAAAGAATGTAAGTCTTGCTCCATCTGTCCTTCTACTTAGAGATATCCAGCACTGCCATCTGTTTCTAATATGTTTTATATTATGGCATTGGACCATTGCTTTTTGTTAGTTATTAAGAACCACTATGATGTAAACATACAAAATGTACAAATAACAGACAATATTCTTATAAAGCAAGGCATTCACCATGCAATTATAGAATATTACATTAAAATCCATGGGCTCTATGTTTTAGAGCTGGAAACTACCTCAGAAGCCATCTCAATGTAACCAGCTCTTAAAAATGAGAAAACCAAGACTATAAGAGTTCCAGAACAATTTCCTAAGGTCTTTGTAATACCTCTATCGAAATAGCACCAAGGCACTGTGTCTACTCTTCAGAATCAACCCAACATTCTAATGTTAAAATGAGAATCCAGATAATCTCTCATTAAACTTATTAATAAATCTTAAAGCAGTTATCTGGGGTGTGGACAATAGTCTATGTAATTTATAACATTTTTGTTTTAATTTTTCTAGTAGTTTAGAGTTCATCCATGTTGTGGTGGGTTCAAACAATTCCACAACTTACTCTTTAAAATTTCAATATAATTAATGGAATTATGACTAAAAGCCAATTGTTAATAAATGAATACAAGCCATTTTCTATGTACATTTGTGAATGTTTTATCAACATTTTACTATATTATTAAAACGTCTTAATATATGAATCACACAAATTTTGCTTCTCTTATTCTTATACTTTCATGTGGCCTTTTGCTTCCTTTTTTTTTTATCTTTTGTTTGTTCTGATCATGGATTTGGGGGGAACATGGGAACCATAGAAAGATGGTGTGACAAGTAAGACCAGTATATTCTGCTAAAGCAGTTCCTTTCAGCCTGATTGCCCTGCCTTGAGAAGATCATAGATCTCAGTGAGAGAGATTTTTTTTGTTCCTGAGGATTTCAGGACACTATTTTATCTCTTCCTTGAGTGGCTTGATTCTTTTTTCCTGAGAACTTGGAGATAACTTGTTTAAAACTTTTCATTGCTAACTTCTTCAAAAGTAATGGACAAGAGTAATAACTTTACACACATTTTCCTAATATGTCAGAGATACAAATGAAATGTTAGCAACAAGGTTTAAATAGATTGATTCTTAATTCTGAGTATCTGAAAAGAATACATAAACAATGATTTTCCCAAGGGTCAATGCTAATGCTGGGCTAGAATGACAATCTAAAATTCATTTGGTATTTAGATTAGGGCAGATATTAGTACACCCCCATCCCTACCCCCCAAAACACATTACCCCCTGGCAGGCATTTTAAATTTACACTTATTCAAGAGGTGATATTTAGGATGTAGTGTTTTCAGAA
Organism: Eumetopias jubatus; assembly: GCF_037043125.1. Taxonomy (NCBI): domain Eukaryota; kingdom Metazoa; phylum Chordata; class Mammalia; order Carnivora; family Otariidae; genus Eumetopias; species Eumetopias jubatus. Next base: position 164,991,644 of record NW_028274809.1, on the reverse strand, counting down.
ACTGGCACAAACATTAGATAACTAATATGCAAAAAGACACATTGATATTAAAATGCTACAGGAGGTCTGGCTCTCCAAGGTTTGGTTTTAGAAAGTAGTACATGCCAGATGTTTCAGAGAAAAGCATAAAATCTACATTATGTGCCTAATGGTACTGTATTACATCACAGGGAAGGGGATTTTTTTTCTCCCTGACCACAGCTGGTGATAATAATATGCCCCGAAGCAGGAAACAATCAGGCCCCCTGAAAACAGGGCAGCTCTTTACAGTGTTTTTTTTCTGGAAGGGTGGGGAAGATTTTTGTCTTCAAAAATCTCTGTATAAGTAAATGATAGCATTCTCAATCTAACAAAGTCTATGCTTGTAGGCTAAAATACTGAACTAAACAGACGGGACCACGACTGTAGGGAATGAACCAGAAAAGGAAGAACCTTCCTATTGGAAGGTCTACACTATTACATATCTGGGCACTGGACAGACTCTATTTATAAGGAGATACCACTGGGGCTCCAAAAAGTCCCTGGCATTAATGAGGATCTTGCCTTGTTAAAACATGTCACGGAATTGAGCTGGTCCCAGTTGGCTACTTTTCTCTCATGTCAGGAGCTGGCCATACAAAGGAAGGAGCAGAGGAGTGGAAAGTGTTAAAATGTAGTAATCGTGTTGTGCCCCTCAAAACTTACATCTACCGTTGCCCTATTAAAACAATAATAGGAGAGAGCCTTCCGGCCTTGCTACCTTCTACATGCTCACCTAGAAAGAAACTATTTCTATATTACCAAAAAATACTACCTAGTCATGGTGTCCATTGCACCTTATAAAAAATGATTTTAGATAAAAAAAAAAAAAGCCTGGAGTTACTCTCTCAACTTTTTCTTTCTATTAACACTTACAAGATGGGCCATCTACAAGGGATGTCAAGCCTTTAGAGGAAGTTGCATTCCGTAGATTTAAATATTGTGTCAGATAACACCTGGCTCTAAAAAGGAATTGGATTGTTCTTAAAATAGAAGTTTTTTATACGATAAATCATTATCATACAAAATTATACTTAGGTAAATACCCAACTCTTAAAAACTGAAAATTATTGATATCAAAAAAATTATTGATATCTACACATCTAAGGACAGTTGGAATATGGTTACTTTTTCATTTTGAAGTTAGAATGTCATAGAGAGATTAAATGACTCTCCTTTTGATTTTTTAAATAAAATAATTTTGTCCCCCACATTACCAAACTTTGCGATATTTGCATCACATAGTCATGGAGCCAGCATGGTAGACAGAAGTCCTGTCCATCTTCCTGGAATACATCTTTTTCCTGTCATTGGCTTTAATGTCTTATTGCTCTTTCCTAGTCTTTCTTCTCTCTTTCTCTCTGAGTACTGTTGCATTCTCTTGTATTAGAATCTCCAATTTACTCCTTAAAAAGAAAAGTTAAAAACTTACTATCATTGCAATGTGGATGTATGTACATGTAATGGTACCAGAAGCTAACATTTAATGGAAACAATAGTTTTGTGTCATACTGCCATCTAATGGTGTCCATGATGCTTGACCTCTTCCATCATTCATTGCACAACCTATTCAACAGAGCAAGTTATTAATTAAAACATAATTCCTAGATTTTAAGAATTTTTAGAAAAAAAGTGTTTTATATAATGCAAAGAAGGAACACATCTAGAAACAGTCTTCATGTTTTGTTTGCATATTTACATGGTTGGTTCTTTATAGCTGATTTTATTATACAAAAGAAAAACCCAGGACATTTACTTCTGTAGCGTGTATTTTGATAATTTCTCTCTGAGATATACAGCCAAAGCCTTTCAGTAATTGCCAATCTACCTATTATTTTATAATTCACAAGTAGCATGCAACTGTATTTGTCATTTGTGTACATGTCCTGAGGTTTTACATTGGGGCCAGTCAAGACTCATAGATATTTCTCTTGAAGGCAAACCAGTATTTCCCTCAATGCTTCTATCATATTCAGATGATAGTAATCTTTATGGAAAGAGAATGGAAGAGCATTCTACCTAACTCCAAATCTAGTCCCTTCTAGTTCTATAACTACCACTGGCACTCTGTATTACCTTGGCTGTGGGACTTACTTCTGTAAACTTCCCTTATCACTTAGATAAAAGGGTAGAGTAGTTGATTTCTAAGCTGACTTAGAGCTTCAAAAGTATGTCTTTTTTTCAAAATAAACATCACTTTATTTTTTTCTTGTAATAAAATAACGCATTAGTAGAAATAAATCTAGACAATACAAAAGGTGTAAAGCAAAAATGAAAATTACCTCCATCCAGAGAGAAATCTTATTAACATTTTGATGAGTGCCCTTCCACATTTTTTTCTATGCATATATAAAAAATATGGTTGTATACATACTGTTTTGTAATTTTTTTATTAAATGTAACATATCGTGAGCATTTTTCTTTATAATGAATATTGATCTTCATGATTATTTTTTAAATTTTATTTTATTATGTTATGTTAATCACCATACATCACATCATTAGTTTTTGATGTAGTGTTCCATGATTCATAGTTTGCATATAACACCCAGTGCTCCATGCAGAACGTGCCCTCTTTAATACCCATCACCAGGCTAACCCATCCCCCCAGCCCCCTCCCCTCTAGAACCCTCAGTTTGTTTCTCAGAGTCCATAGTCCATAGTCTCTCGTGGTTTGTCTCCCCCTCTGATTCAATATCCAACTAAGATGTGTGTAGGATCATAGTTTAATTCAACATCATGGACCAAGAATCTTTACAGCCATAGCTCTGTTCCTGAAACCATCTGATAGAGCTAGAGGTAGGAAATGGTGACTATCAGGTAAATGAATTCTACCTAGCTATTAAGAACACTATGATCCGCACATTGCTAACCTGGTCTACCATGTTATCTGAAAAATAAGCAATTATAAGGTGATTTTTTTTTAAAGATTTTATTTATTTATTTGACAGAGAGAGACAGCAAGAGCAGGAACACAAGCAGGGGGAGTGGGAGAGGGAGAAGCAGGCTTCCCACTGAGCAGGGAGCCCGATGTGGGACTCGATCCCAGGACCCTGGGACCATGACCTGAGCCGAAGGCAGACGCTTAACAACTGAGCCACCCAGGCGCCCGAGGTGATTTTTTTAACAAAGAAATAAGAGAATGTACACAGAAGAAAACCAAACTTATTATGATTCAAATAATATCCAAGATTGGGGCGCCTGGGTGGCTCAGTTGGTTAAGCGACTGCCTTCGGCTCAGGTCATGATCCTGGAGTCCCGGGATCGAGTCCCGCATCGGGCTCCCTGCTTGGCAGGGAGTCTGCTTCTCCCTCTGACCCTCCCCTCTCTCATGTGCTCTCTCTCTCTCTCTTTCTCTCAAATAAATAAATAAAATCTTTAAAGAAAAAATAAAATTCAAATAATATCCAAGATTATATATTTCATATATGTATGTGTATGTTAGGATTACATGAATATACATGGAGAAAAAAAGAAGTATGCTAATTATTCTTACATAATAAATTTCAGGTCTCATAGAGCTTTACTGTAAGTCACCATCAATGTAAAATAGCAGGGAGAAGAAGAGGGTAGTATATAGTCAAAAACAATAACAAGCCAAAATCAGAATTCCAGAAGCTCATTTAATCTGATGAATTAGGTTGCTACCTAATTCACAAAGAATAGCAGAACTTGGAACAACACTGACAAAATTCTCTTCAATTTTATTCAAACTCATAATTAAAAGGTTTCTATTAAAAAAATGAACCTAATACTTCTGTATCCATCTCACAAGGGTCAAGATTTCAGAAGTCTTAAACATGTAAAATTGTCTTAAAGCAATTAACATGTGCTCATCACTTCACTACTAAGAAGGCAAAAAGGAGGAGATGTGGCCATGTAGCAATGAAAATTTTCACCAAGGAGAATTTGGGAAATTTTGTTAAAAAAAAAAAAAAAAAGCCTAGTGACTGTAAAGAGATAATAGAAAACAGCTTGGAAAGTGTGAGTTCAAGATTAGGAACAAAGTTTACATACTGTCATGCTTTATCTCCTTCCCTCTTTACTTCCCTCCCTCCCCCCTTCCATCCTTCCTTTCTTCTCTCTCTCTTTGTTTTCTTTCTTTTCCTTTACCTGTGGGTAATTTTCAGTTATGTTAAGCAGGCCTTAAGGAAAATATAAAGTGAGAAAGGGCCATTCATTTGGTCTTCTCTGCCAGGAAGTATCTAAGAATCAGTTGGGAAAAAATAATCAATCATTCTACAATCATGTATACATCATAAACTTTCAAGTATTTATACTGAAATAAAAATGTTTACTGCTTGGCTGGATGCATTTCCTAGAAACAGAAACCAACATCTGACTCAGAGTGCGAGGAGTGTTATCTGCTTTGCAAACACGCAAGTAATAAAATACTTGAGTAAGTTCTGAAGGAGAGGGGAGGACCAGAGGAAAGAAGCAGGGCTAGTAATCATTATGATTCAGGTTATAAACAAGAGACTGGTCTGCAAATTCAAAGAAGAAAGAGTCCCAGAATGGGAAGATTAAAGTATCTCAGAATTTGGCAGTCATTACAAGCACAATGGTGAGTTCTTTGGGCATTTGTATGTTCTATTGTGCTTTTCTGACCTAGATTAGTCTAGTTACTCAGAACACAGCAGTAGAGCTTTGCAGTAACGTTGCCCCATGGCTTAATTTCCCAATTAAACTTAAACAAATTTCTCAAATGCCCATAAAACCCTTGGTGGCAGGATCAGTGCACCTGAATATTTAATTATTTGAATGTCAGTCTGAGACATAGATAATTGGCAGCTAATAGAAAATGCCTCAGACCCAAAAACAAAAGATTCCTCTATGGTTGATCAGGGAATAAGCGAATACATTTACCAAAATAGAGACACTTTGTTGTTGTTATTGTTGTTGTTACCCTAAAAGCGTGGAAAGATACTAAGGAACTAGAAAAATTTTTAAAATAGTAAATAAGATAGAAGAAAAATGTCATTGAACTGTAATTATATTCTAGATGCTGAACTTTGGCTTCAGTTAAATGATAGAACTGATATTAAGATACTATTTGTGTATATCTCTAGACTAAGTGATTGTCTATCAGAAAGTACCAGGGTTAGCCTGTCTGAAAATACTCTTCTCTTCTTTGGCTATAATGTTTCAATGTAAGTAAATATAAAGCTAAGCAAAACAAATATATGTATCAGACATTTAACAAAATGAAATTAATCTAGTGACCCTCATAAATCAACTTAATTATATACCAAGTAAAATGGCTTGAGACTTGGCTGGAAAATGATAAGCCAGAGGTGGTGATAAAAGGGTTACCGAGCTCAGGAGAGGTCCCAGTGGGAAGCCCAGAGAATTAGTCTTGGGCTCAGTCTTACTTTACATCTTAATTACTGATTTCAAAGAAAGGCTAAACAGCACATTAACTAATTTGCAGATGGTACTAAAATGGCAAACACTGGGAATTGCAGATTAAAAATCCAAAGGGATTTTAAGAGGTTAGAAATCGGAATCAGTGAAATTCAACCCTTTAAGCCATAATAACAATGATGATGATGGTGATAAAACAAAAGCTGTGGTTAAATTCTTCTGTGGTGACATCATGTAGAGAGATGTGAGAGAAAACTTTTTCAAGACACTGAGTCAGGAAACCTAATGTATGGAGAAGCAAGTTTGAAATACAGCAAACACTGAACCAAACACAGTTTAAAGGACAGAAATAAGGGATTCTAAAAAAAAAAAAAAAAAGACTACAAGTGTATTTCCTGGATCAAAAATCAGTTTGGCTCACTTCTCCCCATGAGGCTGAAAAAGATGATCAGCAGTCCATTGTCACTACGGGTTCAATTCCTTCCCACTACTTGACTCCTCATGGAAGTATCAAGTAGATACTTCTTATCCTTCAGATTTATATTCCTCTTGGAATCTAGAAATTCTTTAATTAGGGATTCCAACCTATGTGATATCTCTGGGAAATAGAGATGATGTGGCTGACATCCCTATTTGTGCCCTCCCCCACTTTTTTTGAAACATCAGTGGCAGCAGGCTGAGGTGGAGTAAGCATAAGACAATGACTGGGAAAAACTTATCAATGAACAAATATTTCTAAAATATGTCCGAAAGCCAAAAAGAATGGAAATGACTTTCAAGATGAAACAATAGGTAGAGTCAGCCTAGACTATGTTCCCGGGGAGTGAGGAATATTTGTCTAGTGGAAACTCCAAGGGACCTGAGTTCAGAATTAGCTGGAGACCAAGTGTAAGAAAGGGAAATGAAGCAGAAACGGGGTTGTTGATAATGATCTTTTATGGGGTCATTGTACCAGTCTGTGTGGCTGCCCCATACCCAGCACAGAGCCCAGACAGTTGGCATTCATTCCCTCCAGGGAAAGCATTACAAGGCTATTCTCTGAAGAAACTGAACAAAAGTATAGGGGGAAAGTCATAGATTCCATTAGGGATGTTACCTCCCTAACCACTGAAAAGTCCTCCTCATTCTGGAATTTGGAGATCTGGAAGCAGAGAACTGATTCCCCACCCATTTCTCCTAAAGTGAAACCTCTTAGTCCTACAGCTACCCATGCAATCTTTTTTAGGTGAGAAAAAAGAAACAACAACTATGGTTACCATCTCCTTCTACAGCAAGATACGACTGATATGCGGAGTTGAGCAGGGACCCAATCATCCCTTTGGCCTAGATCAGTCCCACTAGGAGCTGCCAGTTGTAATTCCCTCACCAGGAGAAACTTCAGTTAAGAAATGCAGTAGCAGGGCGTCTGGGTGGCTCAGTCATTAAGCATCTGCCTTTGACTCAGGTCATGATCCCAGGATCCTGGGATTGAGCCCAGCATCGGGCTCCCTGCCCCGCGGGAAGCCTGCTTCTCCCTCTCCCACTCCCCCTGCTTGTGTTCCCTCTCTGTGTCTCCCTCTGTCAAATAAATAAAATCTTAAAAAAAAAAAAAAAAGAAAGAAAGAAAAAGAAATGCGATAGCCGGGGAAACTCACCCAAGCTTTGCAGCCTTGAATGGATAATCAAGTATCACCAGGCATATGAGGAATCTATAGGTAGACCAGTAGCAGGAATGAGAATAACAACCAGAACACAGACCTTGGAGAAAATAAAGACATTCAGAAAGCCTCTAATATTTTTAGAGATTGGGACATATTAAGTACATAAGATAAGAACAAGAGGAAAAACAGGTTATAATGAATATGACCAACACGAATTAAAAAGAAAGGCAATTAAAAACTTCAAAGAAAACAAAAACTCCTGATTGTGAAATTCATTGTCTAGATAAAAAGCAAAGTAAATGTGACATGAACTTAATAATTGATGAAGCAGAGGTGCCTGGGTGGCTCAGTCAGTTGAGCAGCTGCCTTTGGCTCAGGTCATGATCCCAGGGTCCTGGGGTAGAGCCCCACGTTGGGCTCCCTGCTCGGCGGGGAGTCTGCTTCTCCCTCTGCCTCTGCCTGCCACTCCTCCTGCTTGTGTTCTCTGTCTGTCTCTGTAAATGAATGAATAAGATCTTTAAAAGTAATAATAATAATTGATGAGGCATTTAAAAAGGGGAATTGAGGTGACCTTAACTCTAAAAACATTTTCCTAAGGTGACCTAGAGATGAAGGCATTAGCCCTATAAGAGGAAACTGATTTAAGCATACAACTTGGTGCAGCACTGAATAGTATGGGTATATGATCAGACCAGTATAAAGATTGCTTCTTGATCTTCAAAGCTTATCAATGTATTGTCAAAAGGTGAAAGACCTAGTTTGGGGTTACTGGAGAGGTTGTAATGTTAGTAATCTTGAGAAAATCAAAGTAAAGGTATAGCTTCAAGTCAGACTTACAGAAGGAAAACAACTTGTGGACAGAAAGACCGAAGGAGTTGAGAAGTATTGCCCGAAGTTGATGGGAGAATAAAGAGAAGTTAAGAACATTATTAAAAGTTATAAAATTAGTAAAAAAAAAAGTAAGTAATGATATAAAAATATCAAATTGAGGAAAAAAGGGTAGCATGAGATAAATTCTCATATTTTTGCATTAAGAAGCCAAAAGGTATTTCAAAAATTTGAATCGTCAAGAAATAGGAGTAGAAGTATGTCATTTAGAGTTAGAAAGGCAATTACCACCCCAAATTCAAAGAGACGGTTAAAAAAGCTTACCTCTGAGGAGTAGAACCGTATTTGATAAGTATTAGATATAACCCACATGCATAAATTTCTCTAATAAAAATAATGTTCAACATACTTTATCTATGGTTCCTCATTTGTTTTATATTAAATAATACATAAGCAAATAACAGAAGAGAATAGTATAAAAGCCGTTAACAGATATCACTTTCCCAATAGGTAAATAGCTGGGTCACGTAAAATTTGAGAAATCATATCTGCAGACATTGGGGACAGATGGCCGTAGCTAAAGTGACATGCACGCAAGCCTGTGTGTGGGTATTCTGATCCCTCCAGCTGCCTTTCTGACTATATCTGCTTTAGGCTATGTATACTTCACTGACCGCTCCATATTCTACAAACGTTGAGTATGTCTTTCTGTCTATAAGACAAATACAACTCCCTAAATAGGGACCTTCATAATTTGGTGGCCATGATCCTTATGTGACTCATCTCACAATGTTCAATAACACGTAAGCTGTCTGTCGCCGCCAAAGTAGGCTAATCACTCTTTTTAGAGATATTATGAGCCGATGCATGTATTTGTGCCACTCTCCTCACTTGAAACACCCTGACCCACCCTCTCTGTTGGTATAAACCGTACCCATCCATCAACATCAAGTTTATGCTCAAGGCTCACCTGGTCCATGGAGCCTTGTTTGACCAGCCTATCATATAGGATGGGAATCTGCACTGTAATCTTATTTACCTTCTTTTTTTTTTCCTTTTTTTAGAGAAAGAGAGTGCACACTAGAAAGCAAGTGGCGGGGGGGCAGATGGAGAGTAAGGGAGAAAATCTTTTTTTTTAAAGATTTTATTTATTTGTCAGAAAGAGGGAGGCAGCACAAGCAGGGGGAGTGGCAGGCAGAGGGAGAAGCAGGCCCCCTGCTGAACAGAGAACCCAATGGTGGGCTCGATTCCAGGACACTGGGATCATGACCTAAGCCAAAGGCAGACGCTTAACCCACTGAGCCACCCAGGCGCCACTTATTTACCTTCTTTGCTAGTTTTTTTTCTTTTTTCTTTTCTTTTTATCTTAAGATTTTATTTATTTACTTGAGAGAGAGAGAGAAGAGGGAGAGGGAGAAACAAACCCCTGCTGAGCAGGGAGCCTGATACGGGGCTTGATCCCAGGACCCTGTGATCATGACCTGAGTCTAAGGCAGGTGCTTAACCGACTGAGCCACCCAGGTGCCCCTTTGCCAGTTTTTTCTATACTTTTCTTTCCTGATTTTCCTTCTTGTGTGTCCCCTCTTCCTCCTCGTGGTACACATTTACTGATCACTTACTGTATGAAGGCTAATTTGACAACTAGTCATGCACTGTTTGTAGTCTCCTGTATTGCTATTGGGCTTCCCGTGTTTCTCCAATTGGTCCCCCTAGCTTGATATAAGCTCTGTGAGGATAAAGGACCACATTTCATACTGCTTTTCATACTTCACAGTGCTTAGGACTGTGCCTTCAACAAAGTAGACTCTTGATAACTATTTTTTAGTTAAATGGGTAAGTGTATAATAACTTACTAAATAGAATTATGGCTTCAATTTAATGCAACTAATCTTAAATAATTGTGAAGTTTGGCTTATTAGACATTGTGGAGTAGAAATAAAAATTGAGGGAATTTGGATACTGGGTTGATTCCTGGTTCTATCACTTCCTGGCCATCTGACCTGGAACCAGTTACTCACTGTACCTTTGCCAAAGTTTTGTCATCTATAGATGTGGCAAATAAAATAGCAAAAATACTTCGCTGGGTTGTTGCAAACACCAAGTGAGACATACAAAGTGTTCAAGTTGTGCCTAATATGCTACAGGTGTTCTAAAAACATCAGCCACTTTATTATTTTCAGGACATAAGAGCCTCACAATCTGAATTGCCTAACTCTTAACAGGGATTTCTCACTCCAAGTCTGCTGTGGGTCAACAGGAAGAGTGGGCACACAGGGGGATCTGCTCCATATGGTCACTCAAGTAGTAGGTGGTTGGACACTATCTGGGACGTCTGTAGTGACCACAGCCGTGGAAGAGAGAGTTGGGGGTTCTGGGCTGCCTCTTTTGTTGGAGGACCAGTAAGTGACTCCCATCTCTGCCTCCCTGCCCAACCGCAAGAAGAGTAAGGGGACTGAAATGGGTGTGGGAGAAGATTCAATGACTGGTGAACTTTCTGTTTCTGCCACAGATAATGATGGATCTCTGGAGACAGAATGGCAACAAGCAGGGGCACAATCTAAATATTCGGAAATGAAAATGTGATTCTGTATCAGATTTCAGAAATATGAATTTTTGAAACTATGTTATTGAATTAAATGCCTTAATGTAAGAGATTCGTTATTCATCTGATTTCTCCGGAAATTAGGATCTCCAACAAATTTAATGATTCCTTTTTTGTTTTTAATTTACATTTTAAACTTATTCAGAGACTGGAGCTGGGAGAAGTCTTGTTTTTAAAATTCAAAGTTGATCTTATGTTAACTATTATTTTCAGAAAAACACGAAGTTTTCCACATTCAAGTTGCACTTCTTATTTGCTGCCAGCAAGGGGAGTTGTAAGAACTCTTAAACTTTCCCACTATGCTGCTAAAATGAAGATCTAAAAGGGAATGAAGGAAAATTGTAGATTGAATTGATCACTTCCCTAGATTGGCAGGACGTCTACAGAGGGACAGCGAGATCTCAGAATGTTTTTGAATATTACCCTACAGAGTAACATAGGGCACTTTCTTTTGCAAACTTGGCTGTGTAAAGAGAGACCTAAGATTTTTCTCCGGTTTGGTTTTGTTTTTCCTAAATAAAATCTGTGACTACAGACCCACTGACTTTTTTGGGAACAATCTCCTATATATTTCTGAGATAAAAATGCCAAACATCACTTTTACCTGAACCTATAAAATTTTCTGATTCCCCTGGGGTATCTGGAGCCCTTCCCTCTATCCTTATGTTCTTCAGACTTCCTTACACTTTCCCAGCAGTGACTTAGGTGTTCCAAGTGATTGCACCACTGCTGTCCAGCTGATTGTTCAGATAAGACCATTCTATGTGGTTCAGAGGTGGACACGTTATCTCACACAGTACATTGTACACGACCTGAGTTAAGACTCAGGAATTTACAGGACGGGATTTCTTTGTCTCTCTAGCTCATGAGAAAAGGTATCTGAATTCCATGTAAATTTCACATTTTCTTGTTAGTTCAACTTGAGAGTGTGAGCGATATGAAGAAAAGATCAAAACTAGAGGAAAGAGATACTAACACAATCTGTATCTAAATTAAGATTTATTATGCTTTTTCTGTTCATTTTGCTTTCTTCTTTTTTCTCTTTGTCACTTTGTGCAATCAATTCACATAATTTGGTTCAGAAAACCGCTTTTTAGCCCCTCGCATAATGCACTTAGTTAAGTCTTTGGCATTTTTATCCAAATACTTTCCTAAGCCTTCTAGCTCATTTTGTTTCTAAAGCCATAAACTATATACCTGATCTAGAATTTGGCATAGTGTCATCTTTTTATTTGAAAGAAATTTAACGTCCTTAGTGGATTATGAGATTATCTAACTTGCTACATAAATACATAGGGGAATATCTTTATACTAGCATTACAAAAAATGTGTGCTCCGTTATTTAGAGTTTTAAAATATATTTTTTAAAAAGCTAAACTGACATCTCTATCACATATGGTTTGGTGGAAATATTATTAAAATAATTTTAGTTACTAACATGTTTGCTCAGAAATTATAATTTTAATGGGAATTTTCCACAGTTCTTCTACCTTCTTTTAAAAGGATTGCATTCAATACTTTCTGCTAGGAATGAAGTCATATGGCAGGTACATTAGCTTTTAAAAGAATACCTTAGGTTAGAGTCTCCTTAAAACTTAACTGGTCCTCCATTTGATGTAAACAGTTTCACCACTGTGGGAACACCTGTGCATGAAGTTGGGCCTAAAATGTCTGGGTCTGGCTTGGCCATCTTCACCCATCAGACTGTGACTATGGCATCAGGAGTACCTGTTCTGCCTCTTACTGCCTTCCTCCCTGCCAACCTTTGTCGTCTAGTCCCCAACACGCACTGACAGGCAAACCCCTATTCAACTTTGCACAAATCATTCTTTGGCATTTTCTCCTTCTGATATATAGAAGGAGGAAGGAAGAGGGAGAGAAGGCGGAAATCTTCACTTGCAGCCACCCATATCAGTAGTGTAGGGGCATCTCTGGTATTCTCTGATTTGGTCTTGTTTCGCCACTGCCAGTGGCCTCTGTTGAAGTATCGTCTCAATATAGATGGTGTCTGTGGTTTTTCTGAGATGCCATGCAGCTCACTGCATCCTACCTATCTGTAAGAACACCTTCAAAGAGTAGCACCCATCCTCCTTTGGCCCTTTCCCCTTGGGAAGCACCATCTTTGTTCTGTGATGGCCACTTGGTCAACTTTGAATCTTTTGCTTCTCTAAGCTTTGTTCTCCCTCATACGGAGCCACGTGAACCACCGAGGTCTGCCAGGTGTTGTGGAGAACAGGCCTGGATATCATTCATCTCAAGATCCACTACCCATGCTAGCATGGTCTACACCAAAAACTTTGATCTTCCTAAAATCTTGGGAAGAACAGCAGTCACCAGTGCCTTGAATATAACTTGTACAGCTCCAGGCGATGTTGAACATCTTTACCATATTCTATTTAATTCAACCAAGGCAACATGATGGATCTGAAGATTCCATGGCTCAGCAAATATCCAGCCAGAGTAGATGCCAGTCTCCTCTCTGTAGACATTCCTAATGTTGATGATTCTGTGGGAAGCTTTCCATCATTTGAGGGAGAGAACCCCTTCTCCTCCTTCATGGGATGGGTAGATAAAATCATTCATTACTAACACTAACCTCCTTCAAAATCCACATCCCCAATGGTCTTCTCTCTTCTGATGCCTCTTCCACTCTGGGAAGTAAACAATGGTTATATTTGGGGTGGCTTTGTTGGCTCTACTGAATTTAGCAAGCACAGTCTGGGGCTGGGAGGGAAGACCCAATCATTTTCATCTCTTTACAGTGGAGGATCCTTAATGTCTCTTGGTTTTCATTTGTAGATTTCTGTCCAAATTATACGGCAAAAGAAAGTTTTCATGCAATACCCTATTACACATACATTGTTGCTTTTATTATTTTGACAGTTTTGCAAGGTATGGAGTCCAAATATTCCACTTTAGGTAGTAAAGGGACAATGAACACAAATAATTTCCTTAAGCCCATATGGCTAAGGAGAGGTCAACTCCAGTTTTGCCTGCCTCCAAAACCCATACTTTCTTACACACCTCAGTACTTCTTTTAGCAAATTATTCAGTATCTCTAGAACTCATCTTCTCTCTTTCTTCTTTTCTCTGGACCTCATTTTGACATGGGCAAAGCTATGAAGGTAGACTGTATGATTGTTGTTATTTCTTCAAACTAAATAGTGTACTGTTATATCAATGCATTTTATTCTATTTTAAAGGTGTAATGGATATATTTGGTTTCTCTTAATTCAGTGAATATTCTTTAAGCAAATATTTAGTGAGGACACCCACTGTGTGCCAGGCACTGCTGAGATGGGAGTCGTAACAATGAACAAACAAAGTTCTTATTCCCATGTAGTTTGCATATTAGTGTGTGTGCTATGCGTATGTCAGATGATATGGTAACAAATATATATATTTATATATTATTGATATGTATTTATATACATAAACATATATCAAATATAGTATTTATATAATATATATTTATATAACATATATAAATGTATTATAGGTTTTATAAGTAAATTATTGCTGGTTATGGTATATTTTATGAAAAACTTAAGGTAGGGTAAAGTTTGAATGTAAAAGGTAGGTGCTTTTCATTTTGAGTGATCAAAAAAGGCCCTTCTGACTAAATGATATTTAAGCAGAAGTCTCAATCAAGTGTGGTCATGAAATGTCATGCACATAACTGAAGGAAGATCATTCCAAGCTGGTGGATAGTTAGTGCAAAGATAGATAGTCAGGTAAGAACATACTTAGCTTACCAGAAACAGCAAGAAGTCCAGTGTGGCTGGAGGCACAGCAGGGCAGAAAGAGGGCAAGAGGTCAGAAAATCCATTTAGGGTATTGTGGCCATCGTAATAACTTTGGATTTTATTCTGAGTGAGATGGAAAACCATTTAGTGCAATACAATTAGATTAGTTGGCATTTTTATAATATTCATCCTGCATTGAGACTAGACTCTAGGGGTTGCAAGTGCAGAGTGGGGAGACCAATTAGGTCGCCAGGAAAAGGCGTGATAGATAGTTGGACCTGGGTGTTAGTAGTCGAGACAGTGAGTAGTTGTGTTCTACATGTTTGTGAAAGTACAGCTGACAGAATTTGCTGATGGGTTAGATACGAGGTATTAGAGAAACACAAAATGGACAAGAGTAAGTACAAGGACTTTGGCTCACATTTAAAGATACACAGAGGGGCGCCTGGGTGGCTCAGTCATTAAGCGTCTGCCTTTGGCTCAGGTCATGGTCCCAGGGTCCTGGGATCGAGCCCTGCATCGGGCTCCCTGCTCCACGGGGAGCCTGCTTCTCCCTCTCCCACTCCTTCTGCTTGTGTTCCCTCTCTCGCTGTGTCTCTCTCTGTCAAATAAATAAATAAAATCTTTAAATAAATAAATAAAGATTCGCAGATATAGGGCAGCTGTATTACTGTTTTCAATGTGTCAGTGTGTTTTCAATGTTTCATAACATTTACGTTCTATTTCCTTACCGTAATTCCTACAATGAGTCTTTATTCTATATGCAAATATATTTAGTTATTGCTACCACTCATTTTATGTCAACCTTTCCATTCTTGATTTTTTTATATCTACTTCTTGGTGGACTTGATTTCATCATCAACTTGATTTTTTAAGAAAGACTCACAAATATCACATTCCCTGGGATATTTCTTGGTTGTAAATGTCGGGCTTTGAGTTATATCAAAGGACACTTTGTTTTTGAGTTTCACTTTCTTTCCTTGAGAACTCTGCACACACATGGCTCCACTGTCTCTCATCACTGAGTATTGTTCCCTGCCTTTCACTACAGATTCTCCGCTTACATTCTGGTTGGCTACTCTTTGTCCTCAAGAATTTTTTCAAGAACGATTTATAGGTATTCTATTCCTCGCTTTTATTTTTATGTTGGAATTGTCTGCCAGTTGTCCTTATACTTAAATTGACAGTTTAACTACTTATACTATTTTAAGTCACGCTTTGTTCCTTAATATTTGGTGGGAATTTTCCATTGTTTTCTGGCATTGATTGTTGGTATTAAGAAACCAAATTCCAGCCTGATTTTTCCCCCCTCAAAGGTGACTTACTTTGCTTGTCTAAGGCCAAAAAATTTATTTCTTTATCTTTAAATTAAATGAGATATTTTTCAGTGTTGTTTATTTATTGTTATATATTTGTTGTTATTTATCAGTGCTTGATAGTGACGATAATGGCGATATGTGTTTGTATTTCCTAAGACATACTACCTTCTTTCAAAACATTCAATTCTCTTTTCATTTCAGAGAAAAAAAACTGCTATTCTATTATTTCCTTGAATACTTTTTCACTTACTGAATGCCCTATTTCATGGACACTGATTTTGTATTATCTTTGACTTCTAAAGTCATTATCCTCTCCCTAACTTCTCTTTGTCTTTTTCTTAGCATTTCCTGTGATTATTTTAAGACTTTCTGGAAGAGAAAATTAATATTCTACCACCTGTTCTGTCCCTTGGCATTATCTGCTAGAAAGATGGGCCACTGGCCATCCAGGGCAGAAGCTCCTGCACTCAGAATGCTTCCAGACCTTGCCTTATGTATCTCTTTGTCTGCCTCCTCATTTATGTTCCTTATATATAAATTGGTAAATAGAAATACTTCCCTGAGTTCTGTGAGCCTCAACAACAAATTATCAAACCTGTGGAAAGGGTTATGGATTTGTGGCCAAGCTGGACAGAAGTGTGGATAACCTGGGGACCCACTAACTTGTGATTAGCATCTGAAGTCCTTGAGCCCTTTACCTAATGGGTCAGCAGGTTAAGGCTCTGTCTACTCTAGGTAGTTAGTGTCAGAATTGAAATAAATTTTAAGATACTCAGTTGGTGGCTGCAGAGAATTATAGAATTGCTTGGTGTGGAAAACCCACACATTGGGGGTCAGAATTTTTTTTCTTTAAGCATTTAAATGTTCTTGATACCCACCCTCCTGCTTTTTAAAACCTATTTGTCTGCTCTTCTTGGCTACCTTGAAGACTGAACTTAGTGTTCCATTTGCTTTTCTGTAGCCGAGAGGCACTGGTGAGTGTTATAGTAGGAAAGTGAGGTGGGGAGGAGCTCAGCGGGGTCTATGCATGTCCTTTTGTGAAGGTCAGCAGAGCTGCTCTCTCCTTTGGGATTTTCTTAGATGTTTTGTGTCATTTCACCCACTTGGGAAAGGATTTTAGTCCAGAAAGGGAATCCACTGGGGCTTTGAATTTTTCCAAAATTTTTCAGGAAATCACGGATAATCTCAAACCTCTCCAGTGGTTTTAAGGTCCATTTCTATTGGCTCAGTTGATGTGGCTTTTTCTCTATAGAATTTGTCCTTGACCCTTGTTGGAATAATTTTCTTACCTCCCAGCCTCAGCCTGTTTATTGCTTTCTAACCTGTTAGTGGTTGGTGGTGGGTACAAATCATAATGAGAATACTGAGAATTTTAAATTTTGAATTTTAATGATTTGAATTTCCTACCCACTACAACTACTGGAATGTGGGGGTAAAGTTAGGAGCCAATGCACTCAGCTCCATGGGAGAAAGTAGTTTTTGTCTTGAAGTTGATAAATGTGGTTTCTCATCCTTCCTGTTTGAATGTTGGTTAAATTTCATAGTTTATTTACTACTATTCTGTATTCATTTTATTACTGTATTTTATTTATGATTACCTGTTAGGGAGAAAGCTTCTGTGCTCCAGGCATATTCTACCATTTTAGCCTGAAACCGATAATATTTTAATATAACTTTATGGCATAAGCAATGAACACACACACAAAAATATGTAAGAAAAAATAATAGTCTATAATTCTACCCTGAAGTAACAACCACTAACATTGAGATAGTATTTTCCTATGATAATATAGAGAGAATGTAATATATATAAATCTATTTTAATAAATTTTCTATATAGGTATATTTTACCACATTAATGTAGAGTTTCTGTTTGTCACCCTTTTCTCACTTTAAAACATTTTTAAAAGTTGCTTTCATGTCAATGATTAACAATAATAATCAAATAGTATTTTAAATAAATTTATATTTATAAAATATTATTTTAAATGAATTCAAGACATTCCATTTTATGAATTTGATATAATTCCTTAAATCAATATTACATTGGTAGGTACTTAAATTTTTTTCCAATGAGTTCTATTATAAACAATGTTCAGATATATATGCTTGCTTATACATCATATTTGGTGGCATTGCTTTTACTTCCTTCAGACAAAGTCCCAGAAGAAAGCTCAAAGGATTAGTGGGGAAGGAATCCACATTCAAACTAAGGCTGCAAGCTAATTCATCTTGCTCCAATTTTAGTGGGCCTACGTGATTTGACCGCTCTTAGAATAACTATTTATGATTTCTCAGAGAACTAACTTCCAGAACTAAAAAGGACTATATTAGAATACATAATAGAGTGTGTATAGTTCTAACACTTAAGACATTTCCAAATGGTTATATATCAATTGCTTTGTATCTTGACCAAGATCCTGAATCTTAAAAAAATTAAATACAGCTGGTACTTGACTTGTGTGTTTTGCAGGATCAAGAGATATCAAGCTTTAGTTTTATAAGCACATAAAGTGGCATTAAAAATTCTAAAGCTAGATTTAAGTCATCAAAAACTGCTGTGTCATACCAAGACTACCAGCCTGATGAAGAACAATCTGTGATGGAGCAGGAACCTCTCAAAAACTAGCAAACTCATGACTTGTTTCTTGTTTCATCCCAACCACCAGGATACGTCTTTCTCCCCAGCACGGTCAGCTGCCAGGGAGATGGAGGGAAGGGAGACAGAGGAACTCGTGAACTCACAATTTGCCCTGATGCAGCCCTCTGCAAGATCATCCCACAAACACTAACATCTGCTGAGACTTGTGTGGGACAGCTCTGAAGGGAATTCTGAGGAGAAAAGAAGTGGGGGTGTGTGATTGCTCAACCTTGACTTTCCTTGGCTGTTTGTGCTGATTCATCTTCTGCAAACCACCAGCAATGCAACAAATCTCTATTGGCCAAGACGTCTATTGTTATTTTGACACTACTCCAAGACTCAGAGCTCCCAGCGACAGGGCACATGATTCACCCCATTCCAGGTTGAGCTGAGTCATTACTGGTAGCAGTTCTAGAGTCTCTTGTTTATAATTCAGGTGCCTCACAGAAAGAAATAGCTCACGTACTCCACTTTCTGAGGACAGGGAGTTCAGTTCCCACACAATGGTGCTGGACAGGATCTCAAATTTCCAGCTCTCAAGGAAAGCATCCACTTCTGACCCTGATGAAAGCTTTTTTTTTTTTTCCCATGTTAGAACTTAATTTTTCTTATCCCGTATTATTTTGAGGAATTGGCCTACCAATTTTCTTATTCACAAATTCTGATCCCGTGTAGTAATGTTCCATAAAGTGGCTCTTGAATAGCTTCTTCAGTGACGTCACAAATGGGCAGATGTATCAGCGCTTCTCCTGATAGACTGTCATGCACTGAATCATCTTTGTCTTCCCATCACCTCCGATAAAACCACGTTTTTTGAATGAACAAAGCAATGAGAGAGAATCGAGAGACAAAAATAAGCAGGTAAGTTTGCTTCTAAGAACAGAAAGTGGTGTTCACTCAAGAATATAGGTTCCCCCTCTGTCCAAAAGTAATCAGAAATAGTGGGGAGCAAAAAGGCAATTAGCATGAATTTATATGGGAAATGTTTTGAGTGTCCCAGACCCAAAAAATAACCTCTTTTAGGCTTCTCTGATACCTAAAGACACATCTTGCTAATGGAGGCACACATTAATTTGAGATAAAGCACAGTTGGGGCACCTGGGTGGCTCAGATAGTTAAGCATCTGCCTTCAGCTCAGGTCATGATCCCAGAGTCCTGGGATCGAGCCCCCATCGGGCTCCCAGCTGTGGGGAGTCTGCTTCTCCCTCTGCCACTCTCTCTGCTCATTCTCTCTTTCACTCTCTCTCTCAAATAAATAAAATCTTAAAAAAAAAAAAAAGCACAGCTCCTCACAGACACAGCTCAGAGCTCTGGCAGCTTGATGATGAGATGCTGGGTATGGTTCCTGCGGAGGGAGTCTGCTCTTGCTGCTCAGGATGTGCACTGCCTCTATGAGGGCTAATTGCAAAACTAATGCTGAGTATTATTTTCATTTTTCACCTTTTCTCATAAATGTGAAAATCATCCGTGAATTTCTTCTGATTAGCAGAAATAGGTGCTACTGTAGGTTTTGTAAAGCAAAGTAGCATAATGCAAACTTTCAAAAAGTAGGGGATACCTGTACCTACTTTTTCTAACCTATGATCTTCTGTTACCCAGGAAAATACTTTACTTTAGCTCCAGCTAATATGGGAAGGTGGAGTAGGTTTTGTTCAGTCAGTAAATTGACCCAATTCAATTATTGAATTCGGCCAGCCCTGTGCCTTGCCTTAGGAAAGTCACAAACACACCAATACACATTTACACACACACACACACACACACACACACACACACACACACACACGTCTCAGTAGTCAAGTCATTAGAAAAATGCTAAACAAATTTTGAAGCCGGTGTCCGGTGTTTGGTGTTTGGGATGCTCTTTAAAAAGGGGCACGCAGCCGGGCGCCTGGGTGGCTCAGTCGTTGAGCATCTGCCTTCAGCTCAGGTCATGATTCCAGGGTCCTGGGATCGAGTCCCAGATCGGGCTCCCTGCTCAGCGGGAAGCCTGCTTCTCCCTCTCCCACTCCCCCTGCTTGTGTTCCTGCTCTCGCTATGTCTCTTTCTGTCAAATAAATAACAAATAAAATCTTTAACAAAAAAAAAGGAGGCACGCAGCCAATGCAAATCTTGCTTTGGAGAATTCTAAGACAAACTAATAAAAGATACACAATCATATTTAAGAGAGCTAAAACTAAGATACGACTGGAATCCCATAAGACCACTGAGTAGGAGAGACTTGTACATGTAGACATGCCATGGATAGAGGAATAAGCAGTTGTCTGAATGGGAAAGGCCCAAATTAGAAGACAAATGGGCAGATACTCTAAGATAGAGGCGTTAACTTATGTCAAGCTACTTCTCTCACACACAATTGTTAGAGCTGTCCATTGTGAGCAACAGGAGGGTTGTATGAACAGATAGCACAAATAGACCCAAGAAATGCATACGGATCTTATTCAACAGTAGTTTACTTCTTGCAACCTGATGCAACTAACTGGGTGGTGTCAGGCTAACAGAGGTTCTGCCATCTTCAACACGTGGCTTCCGTGTCTCAGATCATCTCCGCTTCAGCTGACCAGACATATGGAGAGTGCATGTGGCAAGTTTTGAATGAATTGGGTCTGAAATGGCACATAATACTCCCTCTCACAGACTATTGGCCAACATTCAGTCCTGATGGAGATTAGGGAACCGGGTGCAGCTAAAGACCCAAAAAGAAAAGGAGGACAAGTGGTTTGGTGAGCAGCTTACAGTCTCTGTTTTTGGATATTTTTTTAAAATTATGTAAGGTTGAATAAAGATTCTCCCATACAATGCTTAGTAATCCAGAGAACAGCTGATAACTGAGAACACCTACTGAGTGTTCACAATGTGCTAGGTACTATGTGAGCTAAACGTGTATAATTCAATTCAATTCTCACAAATCTTTGAGGTATGTAGTGCAATTATCCTTACAGCCACACAGAGGAGGCAACAAAGACCCAGAAAAAGTAATCAATTTTCCAAGGTAGTATAACCAACAAATGGCAGAGCCAGGAATCCGGCTAGACTTACTTCAGATCCTGCATCTATAAACAGAGAAGTAGATCAGTAGATAGGTGGATACAGACTTCTCTCAAGACATTTGCAGTCTGATTGAGAATACAAAGTCAACATGCTTGGATAAGCCATATATAGAGTCAGGTCTTACACACTGTGCTCTGGAAATTACATTGGCAGTACTTGTGGAAGAGAAAGTAACCTGAATATCTAAGGATCTGTGTAGACAGTGATGTCTCCAGAAGGACCCAGTGTTGAAAAGCAGTTATAGAGAAGCAGAGGTGAGCTATAATGACAAGCCCATATTCAAGGGAATCACTGTGCTGGAGGACATGGGAGTGGCATTCCCAGGTAGAGGGTAGTGGGGACACGGGCCTGACCGCAGAGGCCAGAATACGATGGTCAGATATGAGCTCAGGGTGACGACCAGACAGCCAGGTGCCCCAAGTCTGTGACTCAGTCCAGATTCTCCCCCTCTGTCCATCATGGGAAGAATCCCCTGGGACACAGTTCAGTGTTATGGCCTTATCATCTGGTTAAGACATTTTTGTTTTGTTTGTTTGTATGTTTGCTTGTTTGTTTTTTTAACCAGCCACATGGTTTACAGTATGCAGTTTTTGTAAAAGCACATTTGTAAAAAAGAAATTTTTATTGTTAAAGATTACTAGTTAAAAGCCATACAATAAGTTGCACTCAGAATTTAGTCCTAACATAAAGTGTGTTTCCCCTGATCAACTAATATATTCTCTCTTATTTCATAATAGAAGTTATGTAATCCAGGGATGGGTTAGCCTGGTGATCGGTATTAAAGAGGGCACGTTCTGCGTGGAGCACTGGTGTTATATGCAAACAATGAATCATGGAACACTACATCAAAAACTAATGATGTAATGTATGGTGATTAACATAACAATAAAAAAATTTTTTAAAAAGAAGTTATGTAATCCATCATGGGACCCTTTTTGCTAAAGATACTAGAAAGCTGAAATGTAATTTTTTTCAATTTTACCAAAAAAAAAAAAAGGAGGCTTAGAATTTTTTTTTTTAAAGATTTTATTTATTTATTTGAGAGAGACTGAGAGATAGAGAGCACGAGAGGGAAGAGGGTCAGAGGGAGAAGCAGACTCCCTGCTGAGCAGGGAGCCCGATGTGGGACTCGATCCCGGGACTCCAGGATCATGAGCTGAGCCGAAGGCAGTCGCTTAACCAACTGAGCCACCCAGGCGCCCAGGAGGCTTAGAATTTTTAATGCAATACTTTCTCTTCCATTTCTCCCGGCCTGCATTGCATAACTCTTGGTTTTTATCTTTATTTTAATGGGCTGACTCTGTGTGTGTTCTTTATAGATCACCTCAAACTATTTCCAGAAGAAAACTGGTTAAGACAGTGGAGAATGAATATCAGAGAAATGGGATATGAATGTCCTTTAAAGTTTGGCCAAATGACATCCAATAATCATAAAGAAAATTTACTGAGAGATCCTGGCAATGTGGTCCCTCTAGTTTTTAAGACAGGCATATCTCCATCTATCCCTCATGCATTTCAAATATTGGGAGAGCCAAACCAGGTGTTAGGGGGTTATATAGTGCATGGGAGAAATGTGTTAAAGGATCAGTGGAAGCGGGAAATTTTCCTGTTTGTGCTAGAAATTTTGGTATCCGATCCCACTCACGAGAGATGTTTACTTTTTGCCTGACATAGTTTTTTAACTTAATTTTTAATTTTAAGATAATTATAGATTCAAATGCAGTTGTAAGAGAGAACACAGAGAGATCCCCTGTACACTTTACTCAGTTTCTTCCTATAGTAGTAAATTGCAAAACTGTAGTACAATATCACAACCAGGATATTAACACTGATAGAGAACATTTCCATCACCACCAAGATGCCTTCTGTGGGCTTTTACAGCTACACTCACTCACCCAACCCACCCTCACCACCCCTTTCCCTGTGTCCTCCTTAGCTCCTGGCAACCACTAATCTGTTCTCCATTTTTATACTTGTGTCATTTCAAGAATGCCTTAAATGGAATCATACAGAATGCAACCTTTTGAGCTTTTATCATTCAGTATAATGCTCTGAAGATTCACTCCAGTTGTCACACGTCATAGATAGTTCATTCCTTTTTTTTTTAAGATTTTATGTATTTATTTGAGAGAGAGGGAGAGAGAGCACGAGTGGGGGTAGATGCAGAGGGAGAGGGATAAGCAGACTCCACAGAGCAGGGAGCCCAACGCGGAGCTGGATCCCAGGATGCTGGGATCATGACCTGAGCCAAAAGCAGACACTTAAGGACTGAGCCACACAGGCGCCCCTGAATAGTTCATTCCTTTTTGATTGCTGAGTACTATTCCATGGTATAAACATACCAAAGCTGTTTAACCATTTGCCAGTTGGAGGACAGGTGGGCTGATTCCAGTTTTGGCCATTATAAGACAGCCTATGAACATTTGTGTACAGGTTTCCGTGTGAACGTAAGTTTTCATTTCTCTAGTGAATGGAGCTTTGGGGGCATCTGTTACAGCCTGGCAAAGGTCAAAGTCCGAGGGCCCTCCTGACCTTTGCTGGTGAGGGGAAGGTGGAGCCACAGTTTATTCTGTGTTGGTTTCCTGGAGTAGAGTGGTTATTGTGTAAACATTTTCTGTCTTGCTAGGTTGTCCCTTTCGTAGTCCTTGGCTAGAAAAAGCAGGCTTTTTTTGTTTGCTTTGTTTTGTTTGTCTGAGCTCTTTGGCATCTCTGTGTTGTCAGCTTCCTTAGCTCCAAGTCTTAAATATATGAGGCAAAGAGAAAATCCTGGAAACTCACCATTGGGTCATTTCATGAGTCCTAAGATCCTTAACAGGTCTGTATTTCTCTCTACTTTTCAAAGTCTTCTTACATTTGTTTTATGTATAATGTCCAAGGTTGTAGTTGTACTTAGTGGAAAGAATAGGAAAAGTATGCCTACTCTTTCTTCCTGGAAGTGGAGGGGTCCTGACATGCTTTTAAACATGAATTGATGTCTTCTATAAAATTGGTAGAGACTTACTATTATTATCTACTTCACTAATCCATCCCCTATCAAAACATACATAATAAAGATTTAAGTGTGTCCTTTTTAACATCAAGATAAACCATATATTTCCAGAACCTCACAAAATCTCAACTACATAATCAAGCTATTGGTACTTCATTTGTTTCAACTTAAAATTTGTATTCAAATGGCGTTTTGGTAGAGTAGTTGATTTACTTTGAAGGAAACGCTATTTTGCAATAGAATTTGCAAGTCCAGTGAATTCAAGACACTGGTGAATTCAAAACACTGTGGATATATTTACTTGCAAGATTTCTTTCATAAGAACACTGAATGTGAGGGATGCACCTTATTATGTCACATATTAATGAGTTTCTCTTTTAGGAAACTCTGTAATTAGATAATAGCTACAGGCTGTCAGAACTAAAATTAACTTAATAAAAGATACTGACTTCAAACCTTTCTTCCTCTGCCTTAATTTGAAACTATATTTAAAGTTAGAATGTATCTATTTTTAGACAAGCACATTAAGGATATAATTAATTGTTTCAAGTCCAGTCATTGGATGTTTACAACCATTCAAGAACTATATCAACTTTTAAGGAATAAAATAAAAATATAAAGAGTAATTAAGACTAAAGCTATAGAAGACAATCTCCAAAGCAATGTTTACATATAGTGCTATTCACGAAAAAACTGGAAACCTAAATTTTGGAATGAATTTTGTTTAATTGGAAAACCATAGTCCTATTTATTCTTTAAGCCTACATTTCAACCTTTTCTTATCTAAAAGAAAAATTAATCAGAAATTTAGCCAGATATCCTCCATCAACTAAATACCACTTTATTTTCTATTCTCCAATAGCTGTATGTTATGTGGGCTATATTAGCATGTTCTGAGAATCAAGTGTTAAAATACACTTGAAATTTTAAACATCATTCTTACTTTGAATATTGTCTGAAAAATGTCTCCACATTTTAGTAACCAATTAAAAAGCGGGTCAGAAATCACTACAGCTAGAGTGTATTGTACACAGGTAATTCCTTTACTCATTTCCTTCATTTACTTAACATTTATTTGCTGATCTTCTCTTATGCTCCATGCACTGTGCCAGATGCTAATGTACCAAATAACTAGCAACTCTTATCCCTGAAGAATTCACGCCACAAAACACAAAGAAAAATCTAGATAATAATCTAGAAGTGCAACTTCAATTTTTAGAAATGAAACTTAATACCACTTACATAAGTCTGTTGCTCAAATTATTTGCCTACATGAAATGGGTAATTGCAATGTCTTTATTCTACTTTGCTATGTCGATGTAGCTAAAACTTTATAGCTAAGGTGAAAATGCTCCTAAGAACAACATAGCCAAAGCAGTATATAGTGTTTTTACATTGTGGTCTACCCATCATTAGTGGTATGCTACAGAATATGTAGACACTACAAGAGACATATATCCTTCTGACAAACTGATTTTAACTTTAAGATTTTGAAGGGAAAAATTATATGATTGTATCAATAACTAATTTTAATGTTAGTTTATTTTAAAACATGATATATTAGACAAAAAGAAACTTTCATGTGAATTTTTAAGATTAAAAATGGGACTTCAAAAGTCCTCATGTGTGCAACAGGGAATTTAGCTTCTGTATATTCCTTGACATTTACATTTGGTAAAAACGTTTGCAAAAGACACCCTTATTTTTCCTAGTTATAATTAAAATTGAAATCATCAGAAAACATGGCCCACAATACCTTTTAAGCTATAGACCTGAATCCAATAGACTTCCATATTCTCCCTATATTTCTTCCACCCAATCATAGAAGGCTTCAAGTGCAAGAATACAGACATGGCCATCATGCCCTATGTGCTGTGGAAGGATGATTTTGTCAACCAACTTGTCATCACCTAGCCATGTACCCATGTACATTGTCAAACCTGCTGTAGAGTTTATGAGAACCCTAAACAAGTCATCATAAATTTAATACAATAATTTAGATATTTGTTATCCTTTATAAGATCTGCTTTACTTATTTTGCTTCTGTTTTAATCTAAAGGTTCTAGAACGATTTACTGGATGTTCTCCATAGCCATTAAAGACCAGTTGTTTGTGCAATGGAATGTTTGCAAATTGCAGTACTCCAAGTTAGGAGTCTGGCCAATGCTTTGTCAAATTTTTAGGCAATATAATCCCATAATAATTTGGATGTTTAAAGAAATGGTCAAATAGGAGATAAAGTATGCAAGAAGATAGCGCAGGGAAGGGAAACAGGAAACTATAAATTTTTATATTACTCTTACCCTCAGGCCTGTCATAAAGGGTAAAGAAAAACACAGCAGAAAATATGTATTATAGACCACCAACATAGAGTAATGCAAATCGAGGACATTAATAAGTCACTTCTTAAAATGTATCTACAGCCAAGTTTCAGTGCATAAATCTTTGAAGAATATAGCTTCCACAAAATTATTAATTTTAAAAAGTATATTATCAAAGCATTCTCTAAAGGATCCTTAGAATATTTTTAAATGTCATATATTGCATTGTTTCACAAAACTAGAATGGCATCATTATGTTGAAGGTAATGAAAAAATGTCCCATAGGCTAAATCTTCAATAGATGAATCAATGACTATTAATGTGGGTCAAGGAAACTATTTTTAACTTACAATGCAACTTTTATCATGACATCTTAGGTGCCATTCTTGATATATGCAAATACGAGTAGTAAGAGGCGACTTCTTTGTCTATTCTCCTGAAGTGATCTCTTCTTCTGCCATAGCTTAAATTATTAGACATAGAGAGATACCTTGTCCTTTTATATCTTTAGCCCAGATCTCATTTCTGAGATCCCCAGGCTCATACTTCCATCTGCCTACTCCACACCATTTGGATTCTTCCAAGGCACTTAAAACTCAGTACATTCAGAATCAAATTCAAGCTCTCTGGCTACCCACGCAGCGAGTGGTGAAATCTTCCATCCCACCCCACAAGCAAAAATGTCGGAACTATTTTTGGTACCCACACTCTTTCCCCTATCTCCCATGTCAAGGCAGGAAGGAAGTCCCTCCATCCTTATATTCTAAATGTATCCTGCAGCCATCTGTTCCTCTGAATGTGCACAGGCATTAATCTGGTCTGAGCTACCAAATTCTCGTGCCTGGACTATCCTAATGGCTCCCCGGTTGCTCCAGTCCTATCCACTTGCCAACCAGCCTTCCACCGTCATTTCTCCAATTCTGTAGTCAAAATTATTTTTTTCAAAATGCAAATCTTATTATTCACTGCTTTGTTTAAAAAACATCAATGATTGCCCCTTGTTCTTAGGATAATGAGCAAAATTCTAACCATAGGCCACTCCGTCCTTAATTTGGTGCCTGCCGGACAACGACTCAGTCACTGTACTTTTGCAGCCTGGCCTTCCTGCATTTGCTCAGACACACAGTACTCCTTACCACCAGAGAGCTTTCAGTGCTTCTCTTCCACCTGTAACTCTCTCCCACAGCCTTGTCTAGGCAACCACTAATCTTCCTTCAGAGCTCAGGACAATCATTACCTCTTCAGGTAACCTTCCTTCAGGCCCCTTTATAATGTAATTTGACATTTCCATCTGTGATTCTTTGATTAATATCTGTCTTACCCACACCTGTAAGCTTCTTGAGAACAGCATGTATCTGATTTTGCTCCACATTGCATTCCGAGCACCTAGTAGAGTAACTGGCACATAATAGATAACTCAAAATATTTCTTGAAATCATGAATGCATGCAGAAAAGGAGGAATGAACAATTAATGAATGTTTACTCTGCATTTTATATACATTTTCCACTTAGCTTTCATAAGCCCTTGGTACAGAGGAAGAAACTGAAGCTTAGAAAAGTTAAAATATTGGGGTACCTGGGTGGCTCATTCGGTTAAGTGTCTGACTCTTGGTTTCAGCTCAGGTTATGATCTCAGGGCCGTGAGATTGAGCCCCACATAGAGAGATTCTCTCTGCCTTTCCCTCTGCCCCATCCCCCTCTCTCTCAATAAATAAATAAATAAATAAATAAATAAATAAATAAATAAATAAAATCTTTAAAAAAAAAGTTAAACTATCTTGTTCAAGATCACAAAGTTAATAAAAGGCTTGTTAAGGTTTATGCCTACATCTCCTTATTCCATGTCCAGAAATCTTATGTGTGGGCATTTGCCATCTTTAAGTGCCCAGCATCCATCCACCTTATTCTGCTAATGGTACCCCTAGTCTCCCTTGGAGAAATAAGCCTTTCCCACCCTCATGCCATGTGGTTTTGGTAGGCCTAACCTAAATTTTGGTTCCAGCAGAATTATCCGAATAAATAAATAAAAATAAGAAAATGAGAGGTGGGGGGAAGGAGAGACTTTAAAACAAGAATTTACCATCCTTTTTAAATTATGTGTAATATGATTCTTTATATATGAAATTATACTTACATCAAAATATATTTAACATGATAGTCATCAAAAATTAATGTGGATTATTTCAGAGTATTAGATTTGAGATGGTTTTTTTAAAATATATGAAAATATGTCCTTTAAAGCTTTGACTTTTAAACAATGTCATACATTATTTGTATATCCAGGGGAAAAAAATCAAGAAAACTTTTATTTTTTAATTTTAAGAGGTAAAATAATTGGAAAAGCTGAGTATTTAGAGGTCCTAGTTAAAATAGAAAAGCCCCCTCCACAGCTGGGAGAACACTATTGCTGCCCAAACTTCATTTCACAGGCACGACGCCTTCCTTCCTTCCAACTCTCTCTCAGCCAAGATATACACACAGTGAGCCAAGAGTGAATGTGCTTTTTATATCAGGTTTTTAAAAATTAATTTTAAAAAGTTATATTCTCAAGTTACTCTCTCAATCATTTCTGTAATTTTTCTGTGAATTCTTAAGTATTTCCTCACTTCTGTGTTTTCAACCAAAATTGGTAATTATATGTGAAAACTTATAGAAATTAAAATTTTCATTAGCATGGGCAAGACCAATATAACTGAAGAAACATCAAACAACTTTGGAAACCAGAAAAATTAATTCTCATGCATGGTGTCATATAGATGAATTTGTATTTAAAAAGATGAAATCTCTAAGTATATAAAAATACACTAGTAATATACTTTTGAGAAATAATCATTAAAATAAAAGAATCTTCTTAAGCCTGTGCATATGGCAAGAATTAGCCTTTTAATTCAATAATATTCAGTTCCTGACATAATACCAGGTATATAGTAAACATTTGAACAAATGTTTGTTGACCAAATGAATAAAAGTTATCAGTAGGTGTTTAAAAATAATTCTATTTTACATAGCTTTGTACAATGACTTTCAACATTTGCCAGAAAAAAAATGATTATTTTTAAAATACTAAGAAAAGAGAGACTTTCATTTCTAGCCAAGATGAAGTCAAGGGAGCCAATTTACTCTTCTGCCTCTTGAAGCAATTAGAAAAAAAATGAGGGAAAAAATGAAATAACAGTTTTTCAAACATTGCACTACAGGCGGTATAGGACAGTGACCTTTTAAAAAGAAGAGATACAAATGAAGTGAGCCCTGTGATTGTATCAGATTACTGCCTGGAAGTGTCCCCAGGATTTAGTACAGAGAAAGGCAATATTGATGGGGCCTTGTGGTCTTCCTGAGTGGATATGGAATGCAGAGTCCAGGAAGGACAAGGAGACTAGAGTTCTCAGGGCTGAGTACCAAAGATGAGAGAGAGAGACAATGAGAGAGACCGCCAAAGAGGTATGGAGACTTGCCCCCTGCTGGAGAAAGAAACACTAAAAAGAAACAGGCAGAACAATCTTTGGAACTCACACAGAGTAGGAATAGTTTGTTTCCAGAAGCCAGGGTAGAACAACCTCATAATTTATGGAGTATAGGATAAAACACTCAGATACTGCCTTTGCAATGGGTAAAGAAAAAAAAAAATCAATCCTAAGTTAAAGACATCTCTGGACCTGCCAAAGCTTAAAAGCAACCCTTGAAAAGATTAAGCTCTCTCCAAGTAGCTTAATTGTGTCCCAGATCAAAATTCAAGAATATTAATACATGTCTAAAATCTGATAAAAAAAATATATATGTAGGCAAGCAAAAAAGAAGGAATGTATGTCCCAGAATGAGAAGAAAAATCCATTAATTGAACCAGATCCAGAAAGAAAGAATTTGTAGACAATCATGAGAGTTATCATGAGTTATTATAACTATATCATATGTTCCAGAGAGTAGAGGAAACCATAAGCATGTTAAGGAGAAACATGGAACATATAAAAAGACCTAAATTCAATTTCCAAAGAGAAAAAAATACAATTTTTTAAATACAATGTTTAAGGAGAAAGCATATAAAAACTATCTTAGGAATTCGTTGGTCACAAATACGAAGGTTTAATGATTTAAAATGAAATGTCCTTAAAATAATTGAGCCAAGGTATGTGTTACGAACAGATTTTCTTTTTTTGTTCTCTGCCTTTTATTTTACCACACACTAATGGCCTAATGGCTTCCAAATCAAAATGATTTATAGGAAAGTAGAATGAAAACATCAAATTACTATTTTCAAACTACTGTCTCAGTCATGTAATAATAATTTGATTACATAAAACCTATAGCCAACATTTTTATAAAGAGATATATCAAAACAATATTTTGTAAACCATTCAAAATAGAGTCTATCACCTCTCATGGAGCTCTTTAGAGAATGTTCTTTTTTTTGACTGACTGTATACAAAACGTATCATCAGGAGAAACCTTGTTGTAGATTATTAAATAGCTACAATCAAATTGTGTGCTAGTTGTAAAGAATGAGATTCAGTAACATTTTGTTTGTTTACTTACCAAAATACTTTTTGCCTTGCCAGATATATTTAATTAGGTTTTAACTGGTTTGAATTCAAGTTCATGATCTCAACGTTGAAATTTTTTTTTGCTAAAGGATGTCACCTCCTCCAAAGTTCACATATTACTTTAATAGCATAAGATAGCTCTGGAGGATTCTGCCCTAAAATGTGAGATCATGAGGGACATTGAACTACATTTTACTTTTTTTTTTAAAGCATTTCAAATCTAATCTAAGATTGCTCCATTGACATATATCTAAGAGAAAAACAAATATTTATGTAAATTTGGTGAGTTATTTATGTTTCATGATAGGTACATTTATGGAACAACCTTTTGAAGAAAGAACTAGTTTGATGTACTTTGCCATCAACAATTGAACTTTGGGTATAATGGATGAGTTTATCAGTTTTAGAATTGTTTCACATGGACAAAACAAAGATTTTCTTGGATTCTATAGCTAAATATAAATAACACAGAGTGTTTACTTCTTTATAAGTCAATAATACACGTTAAAATAGAATTTGGCCTAAGTAATTCAAAATGGGCACTCTGAAAAATGCAATCATTTTTGCTTCTTAAAGTGTTTTGCAAATTAATGCTCTTATGGATTAACCACATTAACTAAGGACCACAAGATTAGAGAAATGACTGATAATTTACTTTTGTTTCACTCAGGCCAACTGCATTCTTCAGACTTAATTATTCAACTGGATCATGCAAATGATCATGAAATACAGCTAACCATAAAAATAAAATGTATACTACACTTGGCTTCTCCTTCAAAAAATTGTAATTATTTTTGTTTTAATAAGTGTCTTATATCAGTTAGGAATAATAGTAACTCCAAAGTAACAGTGGTTCAACCACTCACATGTGTATTTTCTCATATAAAAGAAGACCAGGGTCAGAAAGTCCAGAACTGGTATGGCAGCTCTACGGAGTCTCTGGACACCCAGGATCTCCTGTCTTTTCCACTCTATCATTTTTGGTGGATTGCTTCCAGACTTAGGGTAACCTCGTGATCCAGAATAGATGTTAGAGTTCTAACCGTCTCACTCACATGCCAGACAGCTGAAAGAAGAATATGAGAAAGCAAAATGAGTCTGCCTATAAGGTTCCTTTAAAGGATCTTCTTGGAAGTCTCCTCCAACACATCTACCCTTTCACATCTAAACTGAGTGGGTACAAGAGCCCCAAACTGCCTGGGAATTATCATTTTTATTTGAAGTGGTCCTATGGTCTGCTAAAAGTTGGCATTCCGTTGGTAAGGAGAGAAGGGGTATTGCGTGGGTAACTGGCACTCTCTCTCATGACTCTGCTGACAACACATTAACTAAAAATAATTTGGAAGATTGAGGAAAGAAAACAAGATCGAATTCTTGCTTCCCAATGTGAGAACACACTAACACACCCTAATGCAAGAGAAAAGAATGTTCTACCCTATTAAGCATGGAAGCAAGGGAAGTCACAGAGTCTGACACTGATCTTTGGGTAAATAAATTACACAGGCCTCAGAGATGGCATCGGAGATAAGAATTTTTATAGAATATGATAGCTGGCACTCTCACAACATTGAGTAAATTAGGTGATAAGTCTTGGAAAACAATTTTTAAAGAAATTGACAGAAAAGAAAGCAGAATGAGACTGAGTCAGTAGGTTTTCAGTGGCCAACTCAGATTTAAACACACACAAAAAATAGGTAAATTCATGCCTTCTATCTGCTGTGATTAATCCTTTTGTAGATCATCCCTGTTTTATCAAGTGTTTGGGAAAGGAGTCATCATTCCAAGTTTTTAGCTAGGCCACTTCCCTGGGCAATCTCCAAGGTAATTCCAGAAAGGTACAGCAGGGAGAGCCCAAGCCACAGTAAGACCTGCTGGGAAGTCTCACATGGCCTGCAATCCACCACCTGTTTTTAACACCCACATCTCTTAACCTTTGCAGCTGTCCTGACCACTGGAAGGAAATAGAGCGGTGTCTACACTCTAAGAGCCTTAGAATTCTGGGGGCATCTGGGTGGCCCAGTCGGTTAAGCATTGGACTCTTGATTTCTGCTCAGGTCATGATCTAAGGGTCCTGGGATCAAGCATCATGTGGCGCTCCTGGCTCAACCGGGAGTCTGCTTGAGATTCTCTCTCTTCCTCTCCCTTTGCCCCTCCTCCTTCTCATGCTCTCTCTCTCGTGCGCGCGCACGCTCTCTCAAATAGAAATAAATGAATCTTTAAAAGCCTTAGAATTCTGGCTGACAGAACTGGGTTCATGCCCATTCTCCATGACAAGCTAGCTGGCAACCTTTGGTACAGTTAGCCACTTTAAGTCTTGATATACTCATCTGTAAAGCAGGGTGATAGTATTACTAGTACCTACCTTGTGGAGTTGTTTTGAGGATTAAGATCTTGGAAGAGTGCTCTACATTTATTGAATGCTCAATTAATATTAGCTACGCTACACCATGGAGTCATATTGGTGTAGTGGAACCTCCTTATTAGCTAAATAACTTACACTTCTAAGTCTCAATTTCTTCAGTATTCAGCACCTAGCAGATTGAAAATAAAATGTAATGACTTTTGTGATAATTACCATATGTATTTTATTCTGAAATTTATATATCTGAATGCTTTGTCTTTCTTTTTTTCTATAGAGAAGTATCAACTACAGCAGAATCATTACAGAAGGACACCTGGGTGGCTCAGTTGGTTAAGCAGCTGCCTTTGGCTCAGGTCATGATCCTGGAGTTCTGGGATCGAGTCCCACATTGGACTCCCTGCTCAGCAGGGAGTCTGCTTCTTCCTCTGACCCTCTTCCCTCTCGTGCTCTCTATCTCTCATTCTCTCTCTCAAATAAATAAATAAAATCTTAAAAAAAAAAAAAAAAGAATCATTATGGAAGCTCAAGGGCTTTGCAATTTGTATTCTGTCTTCTGATTCCTGTTTTCCCTAGACTATCCAAAGATGAGCAACTGAGTTTTCTCAATATGTGTTCCGGAAATTTTCTCTTGCAAGTTATTTAACAGCCAGTGTATTTTATTATAATATGCCAATGAACTTATTTGATATATTTTCTTCTGTCTTTATACTCTTCTCAAGTGATGATAAAATAAGATAAATTATTTAGAGAGCAGATATGCATTTGACTTAGTCATAAACCAGTATAATATAAGGTCCCTGCCTTTTAGATCTGACAGAAACTGCTTTCTTTAAATGATAATACAGAATGTTGGAATAACTCTGGATGTGTAAGTTTATGCTTTGATACCATGAGAATGGGTAAAACTCATTGTATTTAAGCTCCATTCCCAAAAGGGATCATCTTTTATCTGCCAAATCTTAAAGACTCCAGACTTCTGGATTCCAGAAATGAGCTCACTGAACTAAATATTTGGAAAGGGGGTAAATGCATTTTCCCAAAAAGGAAATAAATCTACCATAGGAAAATTAGCCAGGGAGGGAGAGAGATTACCCTTGGAACAAGCACGGTTAGATTTATACACAGTCAATTAGTCGATGATGTATTTCATGCATTGTGATTGTCAGAAAAGTACAGTAAGGCCAGGAATCTGTACGTAAGAATATTAAGCAACTGTTTTCAGGAAGCAGGTTATCTGGCTGAGTGTTGTTGGTTATTGACTCTCCTGCTTTCGTTTTTCATATGGGCAAAATAGCAGCTGTTTCAAGACCAATGACATGTTTTCATGGTAAAAATCCAGATATTAGGGAATTATTTGAATTATTTTGCAGATAAGTTATAAATCCAGAAGTTGAGTTATTTCAATGCCAGTGAAAGTCTACTATATTTAGGATTGGAGTTTCAAGGTAAGATCCTTTCCTAGTCACTAAGTAGAAAACCAGTAGCCAGCAGGTGACAGCTGATACCTCCTAGTAGTGCTGTTTTCTTACTACAATTTTAGGTTAACTTGACATCAGAAGATATTGTTCCCATAGCTTTAATTTCAAAATGACATGTGCTAGAATTGTTTGGATGCAAATCATACTCATATCCCATAGATCTCTTCAACCCTATTCAGCATATAAGCACTGCAAATGGAACACAGTAACTTGGAAACATATCAGCTTTTGGTTTCAAATCTCAACACTACCACTAATTATGAGTTTCTCCCATGTCCCACCCAACCACTTCTTTCCTTTCCCCAAAGAAGCTTTTCATCAAGCATAGGTGACTGTCACAAGCAGGTATTTAAGAATGATCTATTTGTATAATATGTGTGTGTGTGTGTATACATATATTATATAATTTTTCTAAGAAAAAAATTACTCACCATTATAATCCTTTATTAATTAAATAGCCTGATAACCAAAGAAGCATTTACACAAATAAATATGACATCTTTGGTATAGTAGAAAGAACAATGGGTCTAAGTTAAGAAAATTGGAGTTCAAAATATGCTTCTAATGCTCACAGGATTGTGACCTTTGGCTAGTCTCTCAGTTCCAGTTCTTTGTTCATAATTAATTAAATCACTAAATTCCCAATATGTTCCAATAACTATCCTAGCCTTAGTTGTACAGAAGAGAGGTACAGGGACAAATTTCCTGCTCCTTTGCTTACAATCACAAAGGCAAGAAAGACATTTAAGAAATCTAGCATCTGGTGCCAAAATGAAAGTACAGCAATGTAAGGAGTCATGTCACATGTCACAGGGGGTGGCATTTTTGATAGAGAGGTAAACAAAGGCTTTTCTGAGACCAGAATAAAGAAAAGATGGGGATGTCTAGGGGAAGAATATTCTAGGAATTCCAGTAATTACTATCCAGTATTCCAGTATTACTATTGGTAATAGTAGAATATGTATCCATATTTAAGGAAAAGAGAGAAGTCCCACGTAGCTGAGGTACAAGGAGTGGGTGAGGAGTAGGCAGGAGATTGGAGAATGGGTCTAGTGTCCGATCAAGTGTGTGCCTGGAGACTAAATGAGGGATTCAGATTTCATTCCAAGTGTGATGAAAAGTCATTCAAGTGCCCTAAGTGAAAAGTATCCTTAAAGAATCATTTTTGGTACTGTGTGAAGAAGGGATTTTGGGGGTCCACAGTGGAGACAAGGGGATGGGGATTTATAAAATAAAACATGTGGAAATGCAGCGCATACTTTGTGCCAATCCTTAAGTTTGTTAGAGATGAGAGTGAAGAATAAGTTGAAGCAAAGAATGACTTCTTTGTCCATGAACTTGGCTGTTATCAAATATTTGTTTCTATTGTTTTATCATGCTGTCCCAGGACCTTTCTATTCTTGGGTCTCAGCTGCTTATCCAATGAAGGGGTTAAATACCTCCTAAAGACTGCTCTTATAATCCTGGCAGTGCTCAGCCCCTGTCCCTACGAGAAGATGACTCTAAACGGTTTTCCTAAATGAATATAATCCCTGGAAATTCTGCACTTTCCTCCTCGCTAGGCTTGATCTTCTGACCAGTCAAAACTTGCATCCCCAACACCCAAATGCAGCATATGGGCAGAGCCTGAAAGAATTAGCTTTGGTAAGACAAAATATTGTAAACATTTTTGCTTATTCTGGCAACAGATTCTTGACTTCATTTTCCCGTTTAGGTTCATGTTATCCAAGTTGATTAAAATCCTCCAGGGAGATTCTTTTAGAAATTATTAATTTGGGGGCACCTGGGTGGCTCAGTTGGTTCAGCATCTGCCTTCAGCTCAGGTCATGATGCCAGGGTCCTGGGATGGAGCCCCATGTCATGCTCTCTGCTCATCATGGAGTCTGCTTCTCCCTCTCCCTGTCGCTCTGCCTGCTTGTACTCTCTTTCTCTCTGTCAAATAAATAAAGTCTTTTTTAAAAAATAAATTGTCAATTTTAATTTCATAGGAAATGCAGAAATAGCTTTTCTCTTAGTTAAAAAGAAAACAACCCTAAAATAATATGAACAATTTGACTAAGTCCCTTTGACTGCCGCCTCTAGTCATAGTTTCTCTTCTAGGTTAACCACACATAAGAATTTTGGCTAGACATATAAATATGGGATTCATCCTGGCTTTATATTTTAGAGATGAAGTATAAAGCTATGAAAGTAGATAAAATCTAGGAAGAGAATTTAGAGAAAAATCAGAAGAGGGCCTAGGACCTTTCAGGAAGTCCAGTGTTGAGAGGCTAAAGAAAGGAGAGCATGTTGCAAAGAGCCTGAGAGTATGACCCCAGTGAAACAGAAGTTAAAGTCAGAGAATGTGAGTCCAGAGTCTTGGAGTCACTCATCACGTAAAGTGGGTAATCTAAAATATGGAGGGGTGCCTGGGTGGCTCAGTAGTGTTAAGCATCTGCCTTCAGCTGGGGTCATGATCCCAGGGTCCTGGAATCGAGCCCTGCATCGGGCTCCCTTTTCAGTGGGAAGCCTGCTTCTCCCTCTCCCACTCTCCCTGCTTGTGTTCCTGCTCTCACTGTGTCTCTGTCAAATAAATAAAATCTAAAAATAAATAAATAAAATAAAATAAAATATGGATAGGCATTCCTGGAGCATTCAGGCAATAGGGGCAAATAATAATTAATTAATTCATGTGTGGACACTGATATGCATTCCTTTCAGTTCACAATAAACATATTTTAGAAAGGCACATAGATTGCACATGGTGAAGCAGCATAATTTTGGAATCAGACCCGTGACTGTCAATCTTGGTCAAGTTCCTTGATATCTTGAAGTTCTAGTTTTACCATGTGTTAAATGAACTAATCTACTTCGTAGGGATATTTCAGAGATCGATTGTAAGACATATATGAATCCCTGTTAGGTGTTTTCTTGTCTCCTTTAGGAACAAGAAATGAAGTATTGAGAGGATTATCCTTGTATCTACTGAAGAGTAGCTCTGCAGATCCGTGTTTGAGCTGGTTTGAATGGGAGGGGAATGGTTCTCTAGTCGTTGCAGTAGGGTTTCATTGAGGACCTTGCTCTTCAGAAGCTGTTTATGTGACAGAAGGACAGGGCCTGGCGATTTTTCCTCCACCTTTCCATGTCTTTGCTTCTCCTGTTCCTCCCCCACACATAATACAAGTCACTCCACGTGTCAGTGTGATTTATAATGATTTTTTTAAAAGATTTTATTTATTTATTTGACAGAGATCACAAGCAGGGGGAGCAGCAGAGGGAGAAGCAGTCTTCCCGCTGAGCAGGGAGCCCAACGCAGAGCTCCATCCCAGGACCCTGGGATCATGACCTGAGCTGAAGGCAGATGCTGAACCCACTGAGCCACCCAGGCGCCCCATGATTTTTAATGATTTTATTCACCTCTAAAGGAGCCTTAGAGAACTTACAATGTCTATCACTAGGGGATGTCTTCTAACATCTTAAGTCCATGTCTGAATTTCCCTGGACTCTTAGGCCATTTAAACATTGCCTTTTCCAACTCAATACTCTGCTCTGGCAGTGTTTTCTATTCCTTATTCTTTGAACAATTGCTTTTTTCAATACTTTCCTCATGCATTAATAGACTTCTAGGGCACAGATGCTGCTTTGAGGGGTAATCTAATCTCCCATCACTTTGATTTACTTCACAACTCAGTGTTTCAAGATATTTTTACTTGGACTTAATCTTGTAGAATACATTGACATTATGAAACATGGAAGAGTATATTTGTACCAAACAATTCTGTCCTCAGTACAGAGACCATCCAGATGACCTAATGTGTCTTTCCCATTTCTAGCTTCTGTGATATCTGACGGTATGGAATCTCTTCATAGCATAATAGTCCTTTATATGAAGGAATGAATATATTATCTAATTCTTTATTTCCATTTAGAACCACAATATAGGTCCCAATTAAACCACACATTGAGGTTAGAAAACAGATGAACAATCCTTCAATATCTGGGATAGTCTTTTGATTAAAAGGTAGAATTTGAAATTGATGAAGTCTACACATTTTGGAATTATCTGAGTTTTTCTTGTGTAGACAATAAAAACACAGAAGAAGAACATATGTTCTTCCTCTTCTATATTTATTTTTCATCAAAACCTTTTGCCCACTATAAAATCAGATCTAAAATCTATAAATCATGTGGGTCTTTTGTCTCAATACATCAGTCACACATACTCCACTAGATACATATATGAGTGGTCTGCTGTTTTATCATTATCAGGGTTTAATTATACCCAGCACTTTATATCTTCAAAGATATTTATCATTGTTAATTACAAATAATATAATTAGAAATAACAGAATAAATATATTTAAACTTTCACAGAGTCTGTTCCCAGCATGTACACTGGCATGGTTGGTAGCTGACAGTCTAAGAAAGATACTTATCCAACTCAAATGACTTAAAAAGGCATTTTAAAATGTCTGTAGTGACAAAGAAAGTCTAATATTAAGGCCAAATTTGAAGACAAAGGAGCCCAATAAAAAAACAAAAACCCATAATAATAACAGAGTTTGGGGTCCCTGGGTGGCTCAGTCATTAAACGTCTGCCTTCGGCTCAGGTCATGATCCCAGGGTCCTGGGATCGAGCCCCACATCCGGCTCCCTGCTCCACAGGAAGCCCGCTTCTCCCTCTCCCACTCCCCCTGCTTGTGTTCCCTCTCTCGCTGTGTGTCTCTCTCTGTCAAATAAATAAATAAAATCTTTTTTAAAAAAAACAGAGTTTGATAAGAACCACTCCCTGAAAGTTCAGAATGTATTACAAAATTTGCACCCAATTAGTGAGTAAAGGAAAAATAATAGGTTGTAGCAAGGGCCTATCAGTTGCCTCCAGCCTCTGAGGCTGGCTTTTCCCACTCTGTCAACCCTGATTTCCTGAGGAAACACATCCAATGTTAACTGCCTTAATGCTATCTGGCCCTGTCAGAAGGTGGGAGGCCTTGCAAAAATTTCAAATGTTCCTAATATAATCGATATCTGTGTAGCAATTACACTAAGACTTGCCATCTGTTAGAACATTTATATCTTAGCATATAAATTTGGTAATTGTCTAGTAACTTTCATTCAGAAATTGATTACTCCCTTTCAATTCACTTACACCAAAAGCGATACTAAGTAGTACTAAAGCCAGAAGTCTGAGAAAATTCCCACTGTCATTAAAAGTATTCTGGCCTACACTTAAGCCTGAAACTTCTTACCTCCCAATAAAGCTTTCCCTGTTCCTAACTTCTTCTCTCTGGTCCTTTGGAAGCATAATGCCATGTTTATATTTCCCACCCTTAAAGCCCAGAAGTCATCCCAGAAATATTAAGGAGATAAGCATACCTATAAAAGCTCTTAAGATACTCTTAAATTTAGAACAAACAATGGACTATTTATTTGCCTTATCTGAGAATGGGTGTTCCCTTCAGTTCATTAGAGAAGGCTGGGGCAGAGGAAATTTACACAAGGTACCCTGGGCCTCTCAAATCTCCTAGTAAGTGGCCATTCAGGGTACCAGCCCCTCCAACCTCAGCCACTATGGCCAGATTCTAAACACAATGCATTGTTTCAGATAGTAAAACTCTCCCTCTTCTTATTAAAACTACCATTTTTTGGTAACTGAAACAAGACGCACTATGTAGATTTAAGACTATTGCATCATTCAGGTGTGGAAGTAAATAGCAGGCACCCAAATAGAACAAGCCAAGGCTATTTATTCAGAGCTTGCTGTAGCAAAGGGGTCAACCACATCTCCTGGGTTTGGCAGAGACTCAAAAGTAGGCAGGCAGGGGAGTGGGAAAATTTTATGGTGGGGGAAAAAAAAGGAGGGCTTCAGGTATATTCTAATTTCAAGATATTAGAATGAGGAAGCTGGAAGTGAGCTAACTAGAAGCAAGGTATCCTATTGATTAGTTTGGGGATTATCTTTGCCTTTTTCTGGTTGGCCTTGAGTTGGAAACAGTGACAAAAATTAGGGAAGCCGGAAGTTATTGAGCAAGCCCTGACTGTTTGGGGCCAATTGCTGCAGAGGTTGTGGTTTGCTTCCTGAGCTGGTTGTGGGGTAGAAGTTGTGGGTCAGAGCTCTATTCTATTCTAAGTGGTCTGGCCATTGTCTGTTTGTATATTTAGTCTCTCACAGGGTTTTCTTGTTCACTTTTAAATCATTTTTAAATGAAATAATGTGCAGGGAATCCTCAAAAAGAGTAGAATCAAACTAAAATTTGTCTCTGGATATTAACTCTAGACCCATTTATATGTTAACAAGAAGCCTCAGTTTTCTGGCCCCAAAGAGGTAATTATCTTAAAACAAGTTTCATCAAAGTAGCCTCAAAATTTTTCATTGAGGAAAATTCTTTGATTATGAGCTAGAAACAAAAGCTGTCCAAATAGTATCTGTTTAGACTGATTCAGTTTCAAAATAGAACGAAAAAGGACAACTGTTTACTTTTCCACCAAATAGTTATTGAAAAACCCAAAGCAAGGCCTCTAGAATCAAAGAACAGAATATTGAGACTATGAGACAAGCAAAGACTTAAAGGTGTCTGTGAGCTGGTGAGCAATACCAATACGGTAAGTGCCTCGTTAAGCTAACCCAGCAGGACTCGGAATGCCTGGATATGAAGATGAGGAGGAAACAGGATTTGGGGATGACTCCCACGTCTGTGATTTGGAAGATGTACGTGTAGCTGATGTAGACCAGGTAGACGATGAGACTGTTAGTTGAGATTGGGCATAGACGAGGGGAAACATTCAGAGAGCATAATCAGGAAGAAGAAGAAAAGCGGAAAAAAAAAAAAACGAAAGAAATGTCTGAAGCTTCAGGGGAGAGACAGAACTAGAGACACAGATTTTGGAGTCATTCATTCAACACGTTATTTTTGAATGGGGAATTTAAATATATTAAACAACTAATTGCAGCTGTAATAAGCACCATAATGAAGCTAAGAGAGCAACTCACAGAGGAAACAACTATTTTGGAGGATTAGGAAATGCAGGAGTGATACATAAACAATAAACAATATGTGTATGAGTGGGAGTTAGTGGGTCCCTGGGACAGAGATTATTCCCTGCAGAAGGGATAGTGTATACAAAGGCACTAAGACAGGAAAAGAAAGTATATTCAGAGACCTGAAAGGAAGCTGATGTGGCTCAAGTAGAGGACATGGAGGATTGAGTTGGCTCCAGATATGACTGATGAGGTAGACAGACATTAGATCATACAGGGCCTGTGGCCCATATTTAGAATTTGGGTTATTATCTAAATATGAAGAGAAGGCATTAAAGCAAAGGAATTACATTAAGAGATTTGCATTTTAAAAAAGATCATTTTATGCACAATGAAGGGAGAGTATTTAAAGAGTGCAAGAGCAGATGTAAGGGGTCTGTATGGAGGCTATTAAAGTAAACTAAGTGAGAGTTAACAGTAACTTGAACCAGCATAATAGTCATAGACATAAAAAGAAATAGGTCAATTGAGAAATAACTAGAAGAAAGATTGGGAGCCTTGGTGATTGGTTGAATATGGCCACCAAGAAAGGGAAGATGTCAAAGATAGTTCCCAACTACCAGCTTGCACAATTGAATAGATAGCAGAGTCACTCCCTGAGATAAGGGATAAGGGGCGAGAGCCAGATGTGGAGAGGAAATTATGAGCTTGGTTTTGGAGATGCACAGGATGCCCATGAGATAAGCAAGGAGTCAGTTGGCTGTATGGATCTGGAGTTCAGAGAACAGTTAAGAGTCAACAGATA
This sequence comes from Eumetopias jubatus, assembly GCF_037043125.1. Lineage (NCBI taxonomy): Eukaryota > Metazoa > Chordata > Mammalia > Carnivora > Otariidae > Eumetopias > Eumetopias jubatus. The sequence continues at coordinate 164,948,986 of NW_028274809.1, read as the reverse complement.
GTGCAGAGAATTGTAAAATGATGATTGAAGCTCTGGTTGTGGTTGAGATTAACTAGGGAATAAAAACTAGATAACATGCCCAGGATAAAATCTGGGAAATGCAACTATTTAAGTCCGGGTGGCAAAGAATGAACTGGCAAAAGCAAGAAGGAGGAGAAAATCCAAAAAGATGTGAGGTCATGAAAGAAAAAGGATCAGAGTGTTTCAGTAACATGGGTGTGGCGAATGTCTCAGTACTCCTGCAGGATCACGTAAGAGGAAGGAGGGAAAATGGCATTGGCTTTCGTGACATGCATGTCATTAGTGATCTCTCAAGAAGTGTTTCTGGTGCAGCAGCCGTGGTGAAAGCCAGACCAGAGTAGGTTCAACAGTGAACAGAAGTTGAGAAAATAGAGATAAGAAGTATCGGCAATACTTTTAGTATTGACTGTTATGACTTAATTGCCTCTAAACTATTGCTTTTGTCCAAAATGTCTTTGTGTGCCTAGCCCTTGGCAGAGTATATGGAGTATGTTAACTAAATTACCAGATGAATCCACCAAGTCGAGCAAACTTGCAAACAAAAACAAAAAATTTCATTGAAGAAAACCTACTAAAAGTAAGAACAGCAGGAGTCATGGGCATGGGGGGCCATGGCCCCTCTCTCCCTCTCCACCCCCAGCTCAGCCCTGGAAGTGCCAATCCAGGTGAATGTAGCCAAGAATACGGGGTTACCGCATTTTATTGGGAGGGGCATATCATCAGCATTTCTCATCCCCTCCGACTCTAAGTTGAAGAGGATACATTCCAGGAGGAACGTTACAGAGAGGTTGGAGGCTGCCCTCCTCCTGCCAGCCCTGAGACAAAGTATGGAAGTTCTGCTCCAGGTGTGGTTGGCAAGAACACAGGGCTTCCTCCTGCTCTGACATCAGCTCAGTCATAGGACAGAAGTTCCACACCAGGACAGTTGAGGGCCAAAGACCAGAGGACCAGACACTAACTGCTCCAGCCAACCCTGGAACAGGGTTGAGAAATTTTGCCCAGATGGGGAGATAGTCTCTAAAAAAAGAGAACTCGGAAGCTCTCTCCAAAGGAACTGCCTTTATTTGATTGGGTGAAGTTCAAGCTTCAGGGTGTTCCTGAAAGCAATAGGTCCTCTCAATGAGGAGCAAAAAGCATAAACATAGAAATGCCGGTTCACTAGAGACAAAACAGAGAAAAGAGATAGTAAGAAATATCCTCCTCAGGTCAGAATAATGACAAAGACTCCTCAAAAAAATACTCCTGACTGAATTTCATTGGTTCAGACTACAGAGCAACTTTACGTCCCGGAGCATTGTCAAAAACAGCTGGTAATTAGTGGAGCCTAACAGGTGGGTGTAAGATCAAATGAGGCAGCTGATGAGAGATCAGGAAAGAAGACTTCAAGGAGAGCCCCACTAACCCTAACTGTGTGCAGGCCCTAGGCAATGCCCTCTTAGACACCAAAGGTTTCACACTTCGGGGGGAGGGGGGAAGATTTCACTAAAATAGTCTAGCATATCACTAAACAAATAAACAAGCAAACAGCAACAACAACAAAACAAGCCTCGCGGGAGGGAAGGAGAATCATTAGTACTTTCCTAGGGCCATGGAGGGTGAGAAGGCAGGGGGAGGTGATGGATCAGGAGTGGGAAGTTTGTTCGGATGGCAATGCAAATGTTCTAAAATGGATTGTGGTCCTGGGTACATAATTGCGAATATACTAAAAGCCCCATGGTATGTGGGCTGTATGGTACGTGAATTATATTTCAATAAAGATGTTTTTAAGAGATTCAGAAGTACTTTTTAGGTATAAAAAGTGGCAGTCTACCCTCCAGTGTTCTAAAGTGTATTTAGACTGCCAAGTACAGGAGATCTTTTTCAGCCAAAGCAAAAATTATAAACTTGCCTGGACTTATTCAAACAGTTTGGCAGGAGACCCATGGGAATTGGGTTCTGGGCTGATGTTCAGCCAGCATTTTCAGTGACCAGTAGTGATGATGTCAGGTGACACATCGTTTGCCATGTTTGTTACTGGCTGAAATAAACACTCCTGCCTGGGGGGCATGCACTGGACATGTGAAATCTTCCCCAGTCAGCTGTGTTATGAACTCTAAAACCTGTGTATCTTTATCACTAATCTCACAGTGACCCTATGCCTGTGAGCATGAGGCCAGTAAGGAAAATGAAAGATTTTAGGTAAGTGAATCGAATTAGAAACATCATTTCACCTCTATGTCCTTCTACTGATTTAAGAAGCTTGCCATTTTCTGGTGATGTCCGTCTTTTGATTACAAATTTTTTAATGTGTTTATTAGAAGTCTTCTTTAACTCTCATTGATTTGTTTCTTCAAAATGAAAACCTCTTGTCTGGCTGGTAGCTTTTACATGGCTGAGTCAAATGGCCTCGGTGAAGTTCACACTAACTTCATTGGGAGGCTTTTATAGTCAGTCCCTGTGACTTATTTGGCCTTGATGGAGGAAAGCTGTTTTTTGCAAAGAAGATAATATTCTGCGACTATCAGTGTGGCATGTGGGGGGTATTTAGGAGGAAATGTTATTGATGTAGACAGTAAAATCAGTAAGAGTCATGAAGATGGCACTCATTCAATCATCCTACATCATTAATTCAATGTGTGCCAGGCATAGTGCTGGGCCTCGGGGACATGGCAGTGATTAAACCGGACGTGGCACCCTCACTCAGGGCATGCACCATCCAGTGGTATTGCCTTTAGGAGAAACTCAAGCTGTCATCCTATTGAGATGTTGCAGATATTATTCCCGTGCTCGTGCAATTTGCCTTTCTTTCAACTAAAGGGAAAGAATATTCCAAGTCTGTATTCAGAGGAATGTCCATTCTCATTTCTCCGTATGTCTGTTCAAAAGAGGCTAGAACAATGGATTATAGGTGTTTACACAATCATGACAAATAGAATACACTCTGATGCAAAATTACCAACACCTTTGCTTGCCTCTTACCCTACGTTATGTATGAAACTGAAACAGTTAGGAAAGCATTTTCCTTATATACCACTCTCAAATTCTCAAAACACACATAATTTCCCATTGCAAAATAAAATTGTGATATTAGAAATTATTGACAAGCAGTTGTCATTTTTAAAAGAATTCCAGGAAGACCAAAATTTCAGAGTAATATATAAATCACAGGAAAGGAAATGGGGAAAAAATGTAAGCGGGGTAGGAGGAGGCAAACCTGTATCTTATTGACAGGATAATAAGGTTAATCATTTATGGATATTTCATTACATTGCATTTTTAAGGCCAGTTCTTGTGAAAAATCAGAAGTCAAAACCTCCAGACTATCAAAAATAGGAGGGGGAAAAAACCCCCAAAGAATCTCCACACTGTTCTTAAGAGTTCAAGTGGCAGAGAGTGTCCCCTCTCCCCCGACTCCCTAACTCATTATGGACTCCACCGTTTAGGACTAACTCTAAGAAGGTCTTCAGGCTCTACTGATGTCACATTGGGTTCCCTTGGAGGCTGTTGACCCTAGGCTCTGCCTCATCACGTGGGCACTCCAATTTGTTTAAATATTTGTTTAAAGATTTGTTTCCAAACATCTTTTTTAATATTGAAAGAAATATTGTCTTCCATTTTAAACCTATGTAATATTTTCACTCTATTTTTAAATAAATTTACATAGTAGTGAGAAGCATACATAACTCAGCCCATATTAATGTGGCCATATTAAGGTCTTATCTATCAATTCTTACTTTATTGAGTGCTTTCTTTTTTTTTAAAGCATGACAGGGTGTTAAATTTTGTCGAATGTTGCATCTCTGAAGAACAGAAATGCCTATCTGAAGATTTTTTAAATTTTAACTCAGCATCATTAGATTTTATTAATGGATTTTCTAATATTTAACTGTTCTTCAATTCCTAGAGTAAATCTTACTTGGACAAGATGTATAGTTTGTTAATGCATTGCTGAATTCTATTTGCTAGTAATTGATCTAAGATATTTATATAGATATTAATAGGTGAGATTGGTCTATACTTTTCTTTTTTTGATGGAATCTATCAGGTTTGGAGGAAAAAACCTTTTACTCACTTCATAAAATAAACTTAAACATTTTACCTGTTTTCCCCTGCATTAGAATAATTAAAGAGCATTGAAGTGACATGATTTTTAAAGGATGAATCAAATCTTCTTGACACCATCAAGGTCTGATGCTTTTTAATTACGTTCTCTTTTATTCCATGGCAACTGGTGTCTTTAGGATTTCTCTCAACTGGGGTCAAGTTGAGTCAGAAGTATTTTCTATAAAATTATCCATTTTATTAAATTTTAAAAGAAATTTTCCCAGAGTTTTTTTTTAAATTAGTTTATCATTTGTAAACAGCATTGAACATGGACCCCAGTCTTACTCTTGATATTTTAGTAGGACCACCAGGGCTGTGATAATTTCTGCATAGCTACTATTTTTTTAATTATTGGTTTTATATTCTTAGTTTTAATATATTCCACTTTAAATTTGACTAATTTGTGTATAGCTAAATTTGCTTATAAACTTTCCATTAATTGGTAAGTTGCCAGCTTACAAGTGGTTATGTATTTTATTTCTAAATATTTTTATTGCAAAGAAATACTATAAAATACCCGCTAGATTTTCTCCATCTTTTTCAGTGAAGTATACTTTGGCATATGAAGCAAGAGAAGACAGGTAGCCAAGCAAAATTTACCATATCTCTTTAATAAATCCAAATTGCATTGAAAGATTGCTTTTTAGATCTTAATAAGTCTAGATAACACCCATAGAGTGTATTATCTTAGTCTTTCCTCCTTTATGATTCCTGTTTGAACCTTCATCACTTTTTCTCTTTGATCTGAAAATGACCTCCCTTTGTCTACTAGGGAAGGATTCCCAACATTTCCAATTTAAAGTCTCTCTCTCCTCTGTATACCTTGTTTGGAAACCTTTGTTTTCTCAAAATTGCTATTAAATATTCAAGTGACTTTTTTTCCATTCATGCTGTGAGTGTTTCCTGATCCTAGAACAAAAAAAGAATCCTCTAGGATTCATAGAAATCCTGTAGGAAAGTTTATGACACTACATTTCCATTTCATTTGTTGATATTTTTTAAATGTTCCTGTATATTTTGAGGACTGTAGGTCCAGGGATTCTGTGCTGGAAATTAACATAGTAAAGTACCCCTTTTCAAGTCATCCTAACAAAAGGAACACAGAAACTTGAAGAAGCAGTTTCCAGATAACGTAGAAATAGTGTATTTCATTATGTAAATAGATTTTCCCTGCACTGGCTCGCATTATGATCAGGCATCTGCTAATTATGCCAGAGGGCAAGACTACAAAGGCCAATTTACATTCTGTTTATGGTGTCCTTGATTTGTTTCTGAGAACCAAAACAAGATAAAGGGTTACAGATGATTTAATTATGGACAGTCACTGCCTTGCCTTCCCCTAGTGGGTGTCAGGGTGTGTGGCTCTGTTTGCCCCACAGCAAGGTCCTCAGCACCCTGGGGAAGACTGGTGAGCACAGACTCAGGGACTGGATTTCTTCCTTAGCCCCTGATTGACACTGTGCTCAATACACTGAGAAATAAAATGAAACCAGCTGGTGGACTCCTTCTGATTAATTGCCTCCTCATTGTGCTTTGTTCACCTCTTTAGCCATGTTTCATTAACTACTTTTCTAAAAGTATATTCTTAGGGATACCTGGGTGTCGCATTCAGTTAAATGGCCATCTCTTTTTTCAGCTCAGGGTCATGATCTCAGGGTTGTGAGATCAAGCCCCACATGGAGCCTGTGTTGGGCTCTTCGCACAGCGAAGACTCTGCTTGAGATTCTCTCTCCCTCTGCCCCTCCTACTCATGCTCTCTCTCTCTCCAAAATAAATAAATAAATCTTTAAAAAAATAAAATACATTTTTAGTGAGATTATTTTCTTTGCACATCCTGGACATAGTGGGTTGCATCCTGTAGCAGGAGCCATGGGACCTGGACTCTGCTTCCAAATTTGGCTCTAATTGGCTAAGTGGCCTTGAGCAATCTCTTCTGTTTCATTCATATTTGAAAAATAGGATTAACAATGGATATTTCACAAGAATATCGTAATTAATAGTGCACATAAAAATATTCATAAAAACTAAGAAGCCACATAAGAAGATAAAATCCAATTATCTTTGTGGCTCTTATTTATTTAAAGTTTATGTAAGTGCCAGTCAGCTTGAGTATATATTTTAAGTATATTAAAACTTTGAATATTACCACAATTCCTTGAAAAAGTACTATTATCCTCATTTAATGAGTGGGAAAATGAAGCATGGAGAGGTTAAGTAACTTGCTGAAGATCACGAAGCAGTGATTTGGTTATAGAGCATGTGTTTTGACCATGATGCTATATTCCCTCTTAAATAGTGCCTTGAGCAAGCAGACCCTCAAAAGGAGAAAGAAGGCACGCCTGTGTGGCTCAGATGGTTAAGTTTCTGCCTTCGGCTTGGGTCACAATCTCTTGGTCCTGGGATCGAACACCATGTTGACTCCTTGCTCAGGGGGGGAGCCTGCTTCTCCCTCTCCCCCTGCGTCTCTCCCCTCGCTCATGTGCTCTCCCTCTCTCTCTTTCTCTTAAATGAATAAATCAAATCTTTAAACAAATTTTTTTAAAAAAGAGAAAGCAAATAACTAAAATGGTAAATTATATATATTAAAGATACTTATTAAAAATATTTTAGTACTGTTCTTCAACATATCCAGCATCCTTGGCTATTAAAATAAGCCAACCAACTTCTAATTAACAGAACCTAAATCTTAATAGTTACTTCATGCTCATTTTCAAAGTATTTATGAATGGCAGGCATCTGTGAGTTTTTTATGGGTACTTTTTGTTGCTGTCTCCTAAGTAGTCATTTACTTAGGACAAACAAACATTTTATGCCAATGGTCATAAATGCTGACAATTTTTTAAATTTTTATTTATTAGGAAGTTATTCATTTGTTATCTGAGTTATCTCATGTCTTAATGTTAAAATCTTTATTTTTTAGTTACCAAATTTATTTTGAAACCTCTCCCATTTATGCAGGAGAACACGTTGATTTTCATCTGTTCCCAATTTATTTTTTTATTTCTTAAAAAGATTTTATTTATTCACTTGAGAGAGAGAGGTTAGGCGGTGGAGAGAGCACAAGCAGCGGGAGGCAGAGGGAGAGGGAGAAGTAGACTCCCCACTGAGCTGGGACTCCCAACGTAGGGCTACATCCCAGGACCTGGAGATGAGGCTCGATCCCGGGACCTGGAGATCATGACCTGAGCCCGAAGGCAGATGCTTAACCATCTGAGCCACCCAGGCGTCCCCATCTGTTCCCAATTCAAACAATATAACACCCTCCCCCTCCCATGCACCAAAAAAGTCTTTGAGATATTTTTCCTCTGATATTTTTGGTTGTGGTTGGTGCACATGAATAGTCATAAAATGGACCTATTGTTTTCCAGGGCAAATCCTCTATTATAGCACCTTAGAACTAGGATACTGCAGGTCCACTCATGACCAGTGATGACCTACAGTTTGTGTCTTGACCTGTTCTGTTTTAATCTTCTGTAAACATATTCCAGATGCCCCAGGTTGGGACATCTTCCTCTCACAGAATGACCTTGGAGCTTTCAACTTGTCAGTACAGGGTTTTGCATTTGCTTACTACTCAGTGTGTGTGAAGGCAGCCTATGGGACACAGAGCATGTAGACTCTGTTTAGGCTCTGTTGTGTTTACACCTGGTAACATCTGATGGCATCAGAAGGGGGAAGGAAATGAGGGATAGTCTGCTCTTCATCTCCAATTGCCTTCCTTCCTGGAATCTTTGATAGGCATAATTGGCACTTTTCTATATTGTATGAAAAGTGTGATACAAGAATAGTTTTGAGCCTGTTTTTCAGAAATTGTGGAGCAGCCAGACTCCCTTTCTCTGATTCCTTTAACCCCTGGTTCAACTCTAACATTGAATATGGAGAGCCGTGGACATTTTCTGAATGTCCTCATTTCTTTTTTTTTTTATAAGCACCAAATTTTGGACTCATTGAATGAGAGAAAGTCTCCTAATTTAATTTAATCTCAGTTTTGGTAAATTTTCTCTTATTTAATCCCTGTGAAATACTTTTCTCTACAGTTTTGTTGCTAAAAATTCTGTACAATAACGACAGCTGTTTAACAATTTAAATTTTTGTTTAAAGGAAAGATGGCTTACATGGTATGTAAAATGTTAACTGTCAACCTCAGAGAAACGAGATGTTTTAAAATAGTCTATGTGAAGTTGCTTGGGTGTAAGATGTTTGCTTCTGCCTAGTGTAATAAATATTTACCAACCATTCTGCCATTTGGTCCCCTTTGGAGAGCAATCCAAACCATGTTCCTTAGATTTCCATTACAAACGTGTCCTCACACTGTTATTCTCACAACCTCTCATATTACTTACTGCAACTGAGGTCCTGTCACCAAAATACAAAGTAAACCTTAAAATATGTAAAATCCATATTATTCTGGGACCAACTTACGTAACAATCATTGTCTGACGATAATGAAAACTTTTTCTTCCTAAGGAAAGAACACTCTGCACATTATCCATGGGTGGGGCATGGGAAATGGGTCCTGAGGTTAAGTTATCTCTGGTTCCCGGACATATATAATTCCTTTTCTGACAAGTTCATTTGTAACGTACAATACACATGGATAAGCTATCGGTCACGTGATCATTTAAAGGAAGACTGGGGGAAAAAAAAAGACAACCCGTTGAATGAAGATCATTAATCTTTTACAATGAGGTTTCAAAGTATATTCAAAGCATATTTTGCTCCTGCTCCCTGAATGTTACATTGAGAACATCTGGTGTGTGGGGGAGAAAATGAAGTATCATGTTCAGGTTTCCAATAAATAAAACAAAATAGAATGTCACTGAATTCAGTAAACAAATATTTTAACAGAATGAGGGTATACAATTAATTATTTCTCAAAAAATACCTCGACTGTTCTATTTTTATTCTGTAGAGGAATTGACTCCATGTCAATTGTCTATCCAAGGGCCACTAAACTATTTGCCTAGGTAAGAGCAACTGTGATATCGAGAATACAAAAGAGTTTAATGAAAATACCTGCCCTCTCCATCTTATCATAAAACGAACAGTATTAGTCCACATGTAAAAAATTCATACCCAGGGCGCCTGGGTGGCTCAGTTGGTTAAGCGACTGCCTTCGGCTCAGGTCATGATCCGGAGTCCCGGGATCGAGTCCCACATCGGGCTCCCTGCTCGGCAGGGAGTCTGCTTCTCCCTCTGACCCTCTTCCCTCTCGTGCTCTCTGTCTCCCATTCTCTCTCTCTCAAATAAATAAATAAAATCTTTAAAAAAAAAAATTCATACCCATCTCCCATATGAACTTTAACTGAAACAAAATAAAAGAAACTGGACTGTAAAAAGCACTCTTAAAGACAAAATATACAGTTTTTGGATGAAAAATGGAAAAAAAAAATACAAAGCAGTAGGTGGGGTTTGCTGGTTCCAGAAGTGGAAGCAGGTGGAGACTGCTGGTAGTTTGGGTTCTAGTAGGTAATAAAAACTAAGTGCTCCATAGGAGATGAGACTAAGCGAGAACTTACAGCCTAAAACCAGGAGCTGCTGTAGGGCTCTCCATGCTGTGAATGATAGCTCAGAACAGGGGCACCCGCCATTTATGTGAGGCGATGGTTAGAGCATCAACAGGGGTACAAGAGGAAGTAAATAGGGCCTAGAAATCAGGGCAGAGACTATGCCACCCATGAACTTAGTATCTGGATTTGCATTATTGACAGAACTCTGTAGGATGGAGAGACCCTAAGACACACTACAGAACATGTCAGACTTCCAGTCAAGATGAACCTGCAAACCAGTATTCCAACATTCATGACGAAAACCAATTTAGGAACAAGAGCCAGGAGATGAAATCAATCTAATAAAATGAAAATACAATAAAGTGATAGAAAATTAACTTAAAATATATCTAAGAATTCTCAAAGAGATATAAGAAGACATAACAAAACAAAAATATAAAATATAAAATGAGAACAAAGAACACAGAAAATGAAAAACAATGAAATAAAAAAAACTAGAAATAATACAGTAATTGACATTAAATCAAACAAACAAAGAAATAGAAAATATCTACACTGGACCCAAGGAGAAAATGCTGAGGTGTTCTGCCAGAATACTCCAGAGGGATAAAGAGATTTAAAATACAAAGGGTAGTTAATAGTGATGGGAAATGGTTTGAGAGGACTCAACATGCCCTAATTGGGATTCCAGAAAAAGAGAACAGAGGGAATGGCAGAAAAACAGTATTTAGAGAGTGGGTAGCTAATCATTTTTAAGATTTTTAGAAAGATATGAGTATTCAAACATGAACACTGAGTGCCAAGCAGGTCAAACAAAAATAAAGTCATGTTTAAATACATCCTGGTGAAAACGCAGGGTCTCAGAGATGGAGAGAGAAATCTCATAAGTACAATAGCTCTCCTTATCTGTAGTTTTAATTTTGCAGTTTCCTTATCGCGATCAACCACCACCTGGAAGTCCATGATCCCACTTCTGACGCTTCGTCAGAAGGTCAGTGATAACCCAACCATGTCAGAGTGCCTGCATCATTCACCTCACTTCATCTCATCACGTAGGCATTTTATCATCTCACATCAAAACAAGAAGGGTGAGTGCAGTACAATGAGATATTTTGAGAGGGAGAGAGACCACATTCACGTAACTTTTATTACAGTGTATGGTTATAATTTTTTTATTTTATTATGAGTTACTCTTCATAAATTAAACTTTATCATAGGTATGTACATATAGGAAAAAAACATAATGGATATGGCATTGGGTACTATCCACGGTTTCAGTCATCCACTGGGGGTCTTGGAACACAGAATTCTAGGCTGACAGCTTTTTCTTTTTTTCTTTCATACTTTAAACATATTGCTCCACTGTCTTCTCATTTGCATTGTTTCTGACTATAATCTCTCATGCTTATTTCTGTTCATCTACATGTAATGGGTTTTTTCTATCTAAAGATTTTTTTATGACTGATTTTGAGCAATTTTATCATGCTGTGCATTAGTATTGTTTTATGTTTCTTATGCCTGGGGTTTATTGAATTCCTTGAGTCTATGAGTTTATAATTATAATGAAGTTCAGGAAAATTTGGGCCATTATTTCTTCAAATATTTGTTCTGTCTCCCACTCTATCCTCTTCTTAAGGGATTCCAATTCTGTGTATATTAAACCACCTGAAGCTGTCCCATAGCTCACTAAGGTTCTGTTCATTGTTTCTTTGTTTAAACTCTCTTCTCTCTCTCTGGGTTTCATTTTGGATAGTTTATATTGCTATGTCTTCAAGTTTGTTCATATCTTCTTTTCCAATGCCTGATCACTATTAATCCCTCCCGATGTATTGTAGGTTTCATCTCTAGAAGTTTGATTTAGGTCATTTTACATCTCTATGTAACTTTTTGAACATTGGGATGCAGGTATAACAATCGTTTTAAAGTTTGGGTGTGCTAATTCTAACATATGTGTCAGTTCTGGGTTGATTTCAACTGACTGACTTATCTCCTCATTATGAATCAAATTCTCCTGCTTTTTTGCATGCCTGATAAGTTCTTACTTGATTCAAGGCACTTCGAATTTGGTTTATTGAATGCTGGATATTTTGTATTGCTATAAATATTCTTGAACTCTATCTGGGTTGCAGTTAGGTTACTTAGAAACAGTTTGGTCTCACTTTAAAGATTTGTTGGGTAGAACTGGAACAGTGCTCCATCTAGGGCTATTTACCCCATTCTATTGAGGCAAGATCCTTCTCTGTACTTTACCAAACGCCTGTGAGATTTTCCAGCCTTCTGGACACTATTTTCAGCCCTCCATGGGCATCAGGCTCTATTCCTTCTAATCTTTCCGGTTGTTTCAACAGCTCCCAGTACTTTTCCCACATGCATAGGCTGACCAGAAATCTGCTGAATACACAAGGGAAACCCTCTGCAGATTCACAGTTCTCTAGCTATGTAACTCTCTCCTTTCAGGTAATCAGCCCTGCATCGTCCAGCTACCTTGCTGTCCCAGGACTATCACGTCTATCTCCTCAACTCAGGGAGGCTGCCAGATTCTGCGTAGGTTCCCCTTTTCTGCACCATGAGTTGGAAACTCTCTCAAAACAGTAATCGTAGGAAATCATAGGATTGACCTTATTTCTTATTCCACAGATATCACTGTCTGTTGCTATCTGATATCTAGTATCTTGAAAACCATTGTTTCCTATATTTTGTTCATTTTTTTTAGCTGATTTAGGTAAGAGGGTAAATATGGTCCCTGTTATTCCACCTGGGCTGAAAGGGAAGTCTAATGTTCTCACGGTCTTCAATTTCCTTTATAACACTTTTTTCTAGATCATCTATTGACTAATTTTTAAATATTCTTGGTTCTTTTTTTTCTTTACCTTTCCTTATTTCTTGATCAGTTATATAACTGCTCCTTAAACATTTCAAATACTCTAATTTTATATCCAATAAATCAATTATTTGATGTTGCCAAAATGCTAATTCCCTTTCAGCTGTTCTAATTGATGTTCCCTGAGAGGTAATTTCTTTTGTAAAATTTTTTAAGTTAATTTACTTGAATTTTTAAAGTTTTAAACTTACAGAAAAAATGAATAGTAAGTACAGAGAGTCATACATAACCCCCCCCCAAGAGTTTCCCCTATTACTAACATAATACATTAGTGTAGTGCATTTGTTTTAATTGATAAAAAAAAAAATGCTGATACCTTATTATCAACTAAAGTCCATAGTTTACTTTAGGGTTCACTGTTTGTGTTATATAGTTCTATGGGTTTTGATAAATGTATATTTCATGTATCTGTCATTACAGTATTACACAGAATAGTTTCATTGCCCCCAAAATCTTCTGTGCCTCCACCCATTCATTTCTCTTTTCCTCTCTTCCCCGAATATCTGACAACCGCTAATCTTTTTATTGTGTCTATTCTTTTGTCTTTTCCAGAATGTCATATAGTTGGAATCATACAGTATGCATCCTTTTCAGATTGGCTTCTTTCACTTAAAGTGTGCTGTTAAGATTCCTCCATGTGTTTTCACAGCCTGATAACTCATCTCTTTTTATTACTGAATAATGCCCCGTATATAAATGTACCACAGTTTATCCATCTTACTTGCTTCCAAGTTTTGGCAAGTATGAATAAAGCTACTCTAAATATCCACGTGGATGTTTTTTTGTGAGCATGTGAGTTTTCGACTCATTTGGTTAAATACCTAGAATTGCTAAATCACATGGTAAGACTATGTTTAGTTTTATAAGAAATGGACAAACTGTCTTCCAGAGTGGTGCCAAAAGCTGTACCACTTTTCATTCCTGTCAACAATGAATGAGAGTCCCTGTTGCTCCACATTCTCATCAGCATTTGGTGTTGTTAGTGTTTGAATTTTTGCCAATCTAATAGGGGTGTAGTGGTATCTCATAGTTGCTTTAATTTCATTTTTTGAATCTTATAATGACTTATGATACTGAGCATTTCTTCATAGCTTATCTGCCATCTGTATATTTGCTTTGGTAAGGTGCCTTTTCAGATCTTTTATCCATTTTCTAATTGCACTAGTTGTATTCTCATTATTGAGTTTTAATAGTTCTTCATATATTTTGGAGACAAATTCTAATTTTTTAGTATAAGTTGGTGCTTTATCTTTGGGGATGCTATGAGGTCTAGGTTGAACATGCATCACTATTGACTGGAATTGTGTTCACTTCTATTATACTCTACGGGGCACTATGGATCCCTGATCACTTTAATTTCTTAGCTTGATGTTATCTAGACATCTCTACTGTAGTAAATTCAATTCTAAGCTCAAATGAGGGCAATCTGTGATTGGGGGTCTCGGGGAAAACCTCTGTCCCCTGTCTTGAGTTGAGGCTGACCCAGGAAAATATCCCTGCTATTTCCCTATTGCAAGGGAATGAACTTTCTGGGACACCCTTTCCCTAAGGACACAGCTCTTCAAGACCTTCAGCTTTGTGCTGGGTTTTCAGTTCCAGGCTCTCATCTTACTTAGGCTCAAGGCCTTATTTCCTGAGACCACTAAGCTATTAAAACCCAAGCCTCTGGGTGCAGTCCAATCAGCAAATTTTACCAGAATAACTACTGCCTCATGTTCCATTTGAGTTACCATTTTTATTTTCAACACCCTCTTAGCTTCTGGTCCCTAAGGATTTCTCTAGCTTCATCAGGAGCTCAGTTATGAAATCCAAAGCGTAGTTTTGTTAAGTTTATCTTTCTAGAATTTTTTATTGAGTTTTTTTTTACTGTGTTTAATCTACATACATTGCCCAAAACGGGTTAAATGGGGTTATAACAGCATGCTTTCAACTTATTTTTCACCAAGCAAACAGCCTATCTAAATATCTGCTGGTTGTCTCCCAGAAGGAATTAATTGAGGTCCATTCAAGAAAATAATGCTTTTCTTATTAATCTCTGTTGAGGGGGTAGGATCTACTTCTGATTTCTTTTTGTATACCTCCACAATCCTTACACAGAGTAGGTATTCAATAAAGTTAGTTGAGTCAAACATTTTTTAAAACTGAATGATGAAATGAATGGATGATGTGGCTGATCGTTGGTGCGGCTAAGCCTAATAGACCTTTATAACAAGGCCCACTTCTGAGCGAAGAGGTTGGATTTTCACAAGTAATTAAAAATACAGCCCTCAAGTACAGCTGGGCATTTCTATTTGGGGAAGAGTTTGTGAGGCTCAGGAACAATGTTATATATTAATTCCCTGGGAAGGCTTGGTATACAACTACCATACAGGTGTTTCCTGTTGAGACTCCAAGTTCCCATACAAGAACTCAGAGGACAGCTGAGAACAAAACTTAGCCTACTTAATTACATTTGCCCAGTGGTGCTGCATAAAAAATCACTGACCAAAAATAACATGTTTAAGTAATGTTCAAGTTGAGATACAAACCAGCAGCAGTCAGGAAATTCAAAATTAAATCTGATCTCCACCCTTCACTTGCCTCATTGTGCCCGGGCAGTACCAAGGTCAGAAATTAATTGGAGACACTGCAAAACACACAGCCTACAATATTTCAGCTCAGTGAGGTCACAAGGAAAACTTAGTTAAAGCCTTATTAGAGCAGTTTACAGGAGCACATTACTGTGAATATGAAATTAGAGTCTTGCCTTGATGGATGTGTCACCTACCCAAGGTAATTTGTTGGGAATAATTTGAAAATGTGAGTGAACATAATTAGGCTTCTGTTTTATGGTAGTCTGGTCATTTGTCTCCAGGTGCATGCATCTCTGTAGATTTGACATTGCAGATGCCTGGACTATAATGAGACACATTTCACTCAGTTTTAATATTTGGGCACCTGTGAATTAGAATTGACGATAAAATTGGAATTAATATTTTTATCCATATTTTTTCTTCTGTAGAACCATATGTATAAGATAAAACCTCAAGGGTTGTATCACCATGAAAATCAGTTGCATACTGTAGTACATACTACAGTGAAGTCCTTGAATAATCCTCCCTAAAATGAAAGAGACCAAACTCAGGTGGGATTATAAATGCCCACCTCATTGCTAAAATAGACTAGATTGCGAGACTGTCCTTTAGGTATATTTATACTTTCTTTTTATTTTTTTTATTTTTTTATTTTTTTATACTTTCTTTTTAGATGTCTCTCTAATTCCAGGCCCAACTCATTAATTTCTTTCAATTTTATTTTGAAATTTGTTGCTTAGTGTTAACTAAACTATTCTCTCTAAATTAAAAAAAAATCTATCTCAATTTTATTTTGAAATTTTATTGCTTAGTGTTAATTAAATTATTTTCTTTAAATAAAGAAAACAGTCTATCTTTGTTCAAGAAAGATGAAGAAAAAGAGTAAAAGGAAAATAGCTGTAGAAAATACCAGACAATACCAGGAATTTAATTTTTTTCATTTAATCCTTAATCATTTACAGTATACCAATTGAAGGATGTAATTTAGTTTATACTTAAGATTCTAATCATACTTAACAAGATTGGCCCTGAGGATAACATATCATTAAGTCAGAATAGCTACTATTTTCTGAGTTACTATTTCTCATTTTTCATTTCATTAGAGAATTTAAACTAGAATAAATTACTTTGAATTTAAACTACATTTATTTATATTAGTTACTATATCTCATTCATTGTTGCAAAAATATTATGGAACTATAAAAAAGACATTAATTGATAGTCATATTTATAACTTTCAAGGTGAGATTGAACATTTCTATCACAGTCATTATACTCCAATTTGCAGCTACTCATGGATGTTGCTACTGCCTATGTTTCTTGGTGTGGAAGAGAAAATTAACCAGGAAAAAGTACAATAATAGTAAATACTCCTTTAAAAGTCAGACAGTTACTGAAGAATCTATCATAGCCACTAACTGAGGGATGGAACGGTAATCCTTGGTGCTACCATAGCCTACTGCAAAATCCTGGGCAATCCTGAGGGAGCTACACATTGAAAGCAGAGCTCCTGGATGGGTTTGCCAACAGTGTTGCTGAACAAACTCAAACTTGTTGCTAACACAAGACACGAGGTTTGGAAAAAAGAAAGGGAGAAATTTATTTGGGGTGCCAGCCGCTGGGGGAGGTGGCAGGCTCAAGCCTTAATAACCACCCTCTCTATCCACAAGACAGACACCTAGAGTTTTAGAGGGAGGTTCAGCAGGATACGTGCAGGAGAGCAGGAGAGAGCACATGATCGTGAGTGGGGGCTGGGATGTGTTCAGCCGTGATCATGGGCAGGGAATGGGAGGAGTCTGGGGTGTGGTCTTCTAGGCATTCTATCAGGGCTTTTCTGGGCTGGCAGTTGGAATGTTCAGGTCATTGCAAAATGTCTTCATCAATGCCTCAAGAAAGTGCGATAAGAAATAACAATGGGTTTCAGTTAGAGCATGAGTTAAGTGAGTCTTGTCTATTACAGGTTTTAACTGTTGGGGTCTATAGTTGAGTAAGAGGGCTTGCAGACAATACTTTGTAAGGAAATATGTTTTATTACTCTACAAGATATTTTTAAATACAAATCTCAACTTTTTTTGGCATCAGATATATTTACTTATTATATTACATGTGTGGTTTTGACTTCCAGCGTCATTGTGCTTATTTTTTTTTTCTCATGAGATCTGGGAGAAGGGCTCATTATGAGGTCATGTGGTGTTGCTAGGCACCACATGTCAGTATTCAGACATTCTAGTTCTAGAAACTTTTCAGTTCTCTGACTTTCCTATTCAACTTTTGTCAATTGCCTTCTATGCTTCCTAACAGCAGACAAGTGCATAGTGATAAACTCTATTGAAATGACTGGTTCCCTCACTACCAGGGGATTACATAAGAACAATTCAGTATTCACCAATTTCAGGCACAAAGGAAGAACAAAAGCCCACCCCAAACGTGACCTGCTGCACAAAATACCTTTTGTTATCAACTTAAGTGCCCTTCTGAATCCTCAAACCAGCCATTGATAGATTTTCTTTTTCCCACATACATAATTTATAAGTCATCTAATTAATTTTTCATAAGTTAAACAACTATGAATATTAGTTCCTGGCTTTCATAAATGACAAAAATTAATCCTTTCCCCAAATCCACTTGAATGCATCCTTTCCTTTCTCCAGTACCATACAGAGCAGAGACTGGAATATCTGTAGCCTTAAGCTGAGGGGCGGCATTAAGAGTCCCTGGCCAACAAAAGCTTCCACACTGTGAGCAAGTGTTAGCTGAAGATTGCTTAAGGGGAAATCTATACCACATGATCTGTCACTGACCTTTCTCCTCCGTCCTTGTTACGCAGAGAAGTGAACCCCTCCTCTGTCTCCATTTATAAAATATTTGACAATGACTGATAGTTTTATTTCTCCATAGCTGTCATTGCATTAAAATGTGGTTGCTGTTACGTGGAGAACTGGAGAACAGAGTGAGTCTGAAAGGAGCAGGAAGAAAATATGCACAAAACCTTCATCCGTCAGGAAGCATCAAGATCCACCACCTGGAATTATGAGTAACTTTGAAACTCCTGGTACATAAGAAGAATGAGGAACAATCATCCCCTACAACAAATAGAATTATTTGAAATGCAAACTTGGGCTTTTCTCCTAGCTCCTGGATTGAAGGGGGAGATAAGATGTGGGACTGCGTTAAGAGGCCTTGATGACTTTCTCTTTACACATAGGTCAGAGACAGGACTGAACCTCTCAGCTTGGAATCAGATGAGACTACTATGAGAAAAGAGCCCAGTCTCAATAGTGAGGTGAAACCCACTCAGTCTTAAAATATGTGTTTATGAAGTACAAGAAGTCCTCTACTCTTGCCTTTTCATGTAAAACCATTAAATGCCCTTGACACCACTTAGGTGTCTCTTGAATCCGTTCACTTGTTCCATATCCAAAGCCACTCCCTTGGTTTGGCCACCACCATCTCTTTCCTGGATTCCTTCCACCACTGCCCTCTGTTAACCAGACAGCCCCCCTCCACTTTCCCTACTTTCTTACAGCAGGAATAATCTTCGTACAACACAAAATGAACTGTGTCGCTCTCCTGCTTCAAATCCTTTCCTAGCTCTCCATTGCCCCCAGGGTGAAGTCTAAAGTTCTTCACATGGCTTACAGGTCCTATGTGAACTGGCTCCTGCTTACTGCTTCAGCTTTGAGGCTCTGCACGGCCCCTGCAATCACTGCTGTGTTCTGGTCTGGAGAATATCCTGAACTCTGCAGTTGGCCAGATCTTCATCAGCACACAAGCTCTGACGTAGTCTTTTTTGGGAGAATTTCTGACCTCAGTCTGGGTTAGCTGTTCCTGCCATATGTGTTCCCTTATTGTTCTTTTTGCTCGCTATCATCATGTACATCGTGGTGCATTATTTTTTTTAATTTAATTTTATTATGTTATGTTAGTCAACATACATTACATCATTAGTTTTTGATGTAGTGTTCCATGATTCGTTGTTTGTGCATAACACCCAGTGCTCCATGCAGAACGTCCCTCTTTAATACCCATCACCAGGCTAACCCATCCTCCCATCGCCCCTCCCCTCTGGAACCCTCAGTTTGTTTCTCAGAGTCCATAATCTCTCATGGTTCGTCTCCCCCTCCGATTTCCCCCCTTTCATTTTTCCCTTCCTACTATCTTCTTCTTTTTTTAACATATAATGTATTATTTGTTTTGGGGTACAGGTCTGTGATTCATCAGTCTACACAATTCACAGCGCTCACCATAGCACATACCCTCCCTAATGTCTGTCACCCAGCCACCCCATCCCTCCCACCCCCACCACTCCAGCAACCCTCAGTTTCCTGAGATTAAGAATTCCTCTGGGGCGCCTGGGTGGCTCAGTTGGTTAAGCAACTGCCTTCGGCTCAGGTCATGATCCTGGAGTCCCGGGATCGAGTCCCGCATCGGGCTCCCTGCTCAGCGGGGAGTCTGCTTCTCCCTCTGACCCTCTTCCCTCTCGTGCTCTCTCTATCTCATTCTCTCTCTCAAATAAATAAATAAAATCTTTAAAAAAAAAAAAGAATTCCTCATATCAGTGAGATCATATGATACATGTCTTTCTCTGACTGACTTATTTCGCTTAGCATAATACCCTCTACTTCCATCCACATCGTTGCAAATGGCAAGATTTCATCTTTTTTTGATGACTGCATTAATATTCCATTTTGTGTGTGTGTGTGTGTGTGTGTGTGTATCATGGTTCATTATAATTGCTACTTTAGTTATTACTTGTCTGTTTTACCCACTAGACCTAACATTCTTTGTGGTCAGGGGCCACGTTCACAGTGATAATGCCAGGGCTTAGAACAGTATCTGTCCGATAGTGGGTGCTCATCAAATTTGGAAGGAGGGAGGGAGGGAGGAATTTTGTCAGACCAGCCTAGAGAAATCAAAGTCAAATCATGTTGAGGAGATACCTACCCTATCAGAGAATACGCAACTGAATCAGGAAATAAAACCCAAAGGAAAATAGAATAATAGTATAACATTGTCTCTATTGATTCTTATCATTGACACTCTTGTCTAATAAAATATTTTTGAATTTTTCTGACTCTTATGCTTCTTTCACAGTAGTATATGATCTTGTGAATTATTTTAAAAGTTTAAGTCATTTCATATTTTCATGTGGTATCTGTGAAAGAAGGGGCCTTTTATAATAAAGCAAACTATTTCATTTTAAGTTAGTTTATTATTATAGATTTACTCTTGAGTTTATTTATAACATTTCATAATATTCATTGTAATTAAGGAAAGTTCTTGATTTTTTCCATTTAAGTGATGCATGCTTATTGACTTATTTTAAGTTAATCATGCAAAAAGAAAACATTACTTGACTATAAATCTCACTTAATTACTTGTTACATCATGCTTGGTTTGGGAGACCAAATATTTATCAAAATAGATTGGAAATTATGTGTTATGACATCAACAACAGATAAAAACATCTAATGAATTTGGAAAATCTTTACTTAGAGCTAAAAAAAATGATCTAGTTAATGTTTACTTTTTTTAATGATGGAATAAAGAGCTCCAAGTAGTGATTTGAAAATGACAAAGTAAAGAGACACTTTCTTTCTCTAAAATAAAAAGCCAAATAGGATATAATTTTTACTGCATTTTCTCTTTATAACATGGGTTTTGAAGTACTAGTAACATAAATACTTCTCTAAGATTTTGATCAGATATATGAAACTTTCAGGGTATAGAGATAATTGCAGGCAAATTTTGCAGAATTATTACCATTTATGCTTCACACACACAAACACATACACACGCACATTTCTTAGCTCAGCACAATGAAATTTACCTGACACTTCCTAATAATACGTTGTATGTATTCCTGGTCAGCATGCGGTCTTCCATATCGTGATTCAGGGACTCAAGGTGTTTCTATCTTGTGGCCCCTCCATCCACTCTGGACCCTAAGAATCCTCTACCTTTGGCTGGCTGATGAAGAAAAGGAACAAGAGAGACGCTATCCACAGGTGAGAACAAGTCACCTGACCAGGTCTGGCTACAAAGGGAGCTGGGAAGTGTAGTCTTTGGCTACAGCTAAGTAACTGTCTCTTAAGGACAAGTTTGGAAGAGGAAGCACAAATATTTGGTAGCTAGTTGACATCTCTGCTGAAGAGAAGAGGATGGGGGTGGGGAGGCATGGACACATATATCTCATTTAATGTGTTGTTAAAGAATATTACTTTATTCTACCAGTAGCAAGTTTGTGTCATTTCTTGATAATATGATAGTGCTTCCTACAGAAAAGGATTTTGAAAGTACTTAATGTAGACTTCCCACTCAAATGTGTTCTATACCAAATTCTAATGCACAGAGTCACCCAGCGGGTAGAACATACATTGCCCAATTTGCTTGTTTTGATGCAATCACTTGATAAACATTTCCCCAAATATTAAATGCATATATTTTTTATCAAAATTATGCCATTGATTAGGAAGTCCATGGCTCTGCACTGGTTCTTTTAAAAACAAAACTGCACACATTCACTGATTTAAAACAGTGCACACAGAAATATTACCATCTCCTTGGTGTTCCACATTCCATAACTGCCAGGTAAGACCCAGACAAGTATATCTTCACAGCTCAAGTTTGTGTTTGTACATTAAAAAGAGAACACTGAAATATTACATCAGGAAGATAGTGTACCTATTTTGTGCTTATGATAGATTTTGGATTTCTTTTTTCAATAATGATTATGAGCAAATGTTAGACACTGTACAACATACAACATTCTTCTCAACTCCCTCTTACACTTAGAATCTCTCTGACTTCCTCTTTCTGCCATCAGGAGACAGCTCTGTGGTTTTGAAGGCTAGTGTGTTAGGTTAGGCCCACTCAGCAATCTCCTGGTGTAAGGCTGACAGATTAGTAACTTTAACTACATCTGTGAAATGTCTTTCCCCAGGTAACATAGTCACAGCAGCAAAAGTCATGGCAGCCATGTGAGAATTCCACCAAGCACAGTAGGTTTGGGGTTTATAACTCCTCTCACTGCATGCTTTCTAGTGTTTATTACTTTATGGGTGAACAAGAAATTCTTCCTGATATCCAAGTCTCAGGTATATGCTACAAGTATATGGTCTGCCTTTTATAGATTAGTACTACTTATCCCCAAGCAAGCATAAATGAGTATGTTTCTTCTCTGTGGTGTATAGGGAACATACTTCTCTCCAACTTATACTGGTGAACATAAAAAGGCTTCTAGGAGACTGCTGCAAGCAGAAAATTAAACTTGGGCATTCCCAACACACCAACTGTGAGCCCTGGTGCTAACACCTCTAGTTCAACGGCCTAATTTTCAGTTCCCATCTCTGACCCCCTGCCATGGAGGCCTACCGCAGCCTGCCTATGTTTCTTACCTGCCCTCACTTCCTGCACCCTTCATCAGTATCATACCACATCCTGATTTCTATGTTTCACCTTAGCCTAATCTAAAAATGACTTTTCTCTGATGACATCCGGGCTTTCTAGGGTTTAAAAGCCTGCCATAACCTCTGATTAAATAAGTGCGCTACAGCTCCCCAAATGAATACTAGACTGAAATGGAATAATAGGAATGAAATACAGTGTTCTTCTTTTGTAAAATAGAAGAGGAGGAATGCTTCCTGGTGTCTAACAGATTTGAGAGACTCACGATATCACACCAACATATTTCATAAAAGTACTTTATTCATACTTCTCCTTTTGTATATTTATAACAACATTTCTTGGGTTATTTACCCCCTACCATATTTGTGTTTAAACTTTTTTGTTCCCCATACACTTTATATTGGCCCTTACTAAATATCATCCTTTTTAGATAGACCAATTTTCTCAAGGTCATCTTGTATTTTATTCCTGGTTTCTGGAACATTAACATTGTCACTTAATTTAGTAAAATCTGCAAATTTGATGAGCAAGCTCTCAATTTCATTTTCTAGTAGATTTGTTCATTGAAATTACTATGTGTAAGATCAGTATGTCTACCTAAAATTTAGAGGAAATCAATTATGTTAAATATTTCAGATATTTGAAAACAGGTTTGGAGAATAGCTCAATCATAGTAAAATATTCTGTCTCTGTAAGTATATCTGAATTTGCATCCCATCAGAGATTTCAATCTAAACTAGAAAAAACATAAGAAATGTTATTTAAGGAATATTATTTTACCACCTATAGGATCAGGTTAGCTGACATACGATGTGCTTTTTTTTTCCCCTTTTTCTTCTTTTTCTTTTTCTTTTTTTAACTCTGTGATTTTATGATCCTTTACAGGATCTATAGGATTTTCAGTCTATGAATGAAATTCATTTGTATGCACCCAAGTAATTATCTTATTTAATACCCAGCAGTTTCCATCCTAATATAGCATACTGGTTTAACATCCTTTTAAAATATCATTTTAAGGTCTCAAGTGTATAAAGGAAACTAGTCATATAGTTTAATGCTGGCTTGTGTACATATTCCACTCGAAGTTTATATGGCAAGCACAAGAACATAGCTTCTTTCATTTCAGAATGGCTCTCATATTTTTGATTAAAAAAAAAAAAAACAGAAACAAGAAGCCAAACTGCATGCTGGGAGCTTGTGTCTTGAAAACAGTCCATGTTTTCATCCAGAGTCATCTGAAGAGACATACAGCCAGCTGCAGACCCATCGCAAGGCTGAGAAGAGCCTTCCAGAGAACGTTGATAAGGCTGCTGCCCACGGTCCAGGGGTAATGGCTGACCTCTGACCCCGCCTGACAGCCAGCACTCATGTCATCCTGCTGTGCAACAAGTCAAATGAGGCTAAAATTACTCTGCAGACAACAGGCTGCAATTATACATCCAAGTCCCAGAGTCTGGAAGGAAGGAGACGACTGTGGCTGGAAGGGGATGAGGAAAAGTCAAAAAGTCACAAGACAAACCACTTTTTGATACTTTTCTCTAAAAAGGCATGGCTGTAATGTGTGCTCCCTGAAGAGAAGAATCAAACCACACCAAAGAGCAATGGTTGTCTTCTTCAAAATACCCTGAAGATGTTACTTTCATGGGTATGTTACTATCTAATAAATAAACAATAAGTAAATGTGCAATAATGATAAGGCACCAGATTGGGGCTGAGAGAGATATAACGCAGTCACAATTTTCAGTATGTTTCACTGGATCAACTTCTTTGTTTTTGCTATTTAATTTATATAAAGTCTAGGAAATATTCATTAGAGCAAGTCATAGTTATTCTGAGCAAATATCTCTAAAGCCCTATTTTTAAATATGTAGAATATTTTCCCCCGGCAAATTGAGTAGGCTGAACATCACAGCAATGAAAGTGGGTCTGTCCTAGCTACCTTTGAAATCTTCTACAAAATTATTGGCACCTTCTCCCCTCTCTATCCAAAGTTATAGATTTACCACATAGTTTAGAGTTTTCTTCAAGAATGAGATCATTTGTATTTGTTTACCAAATTTCTGACATTTGCTTGTTCTGTGTCTGCTTGAATGCTTCTAGGGCTAAACACCCACTTCCTAATGGGGCAGCCCATGCCATCTTGAAACGGTGCTATTAAAAATATCTTCCAGGGCGCCTGGGTGACTCAGTTGGTTAAGCGACTGCCTTCAACTCAGGTCATGATCCTGGAGTCCCGGGATCGAGTCCTGCATCGGGGTCCCTGCTCAGCAGGGAGTCTGCTTCTCCCTCTGACCCTCCCCCCTCTCATGCTCTCTCTATCTCATTCTCTCTCAAATAAATAAATAAAATCTTTAAAAATATATATATCTTCCAGTGTTAAAACAAAAGTTTTGCTTTAGTTATCATACACTGACCCAAATTCTCTATTTTGTATGCCAGTCTCTGGCCACATTTCATTTGGAAAATCTTTTAGTATTTAAAGATAGCTATAAAGCTACTCCCCCGCCCCCACCTTAACATGTTCTGTTTATTTTCTCTATGACATGATTTCATTCCCTTTAGCAATTTCACATGGACACATATCCATATGCTTTATAGTACCTAAAACATACAACAAAATGTCTGATCAATGCAAAATATTCCAGCACTGCCCCCCTTCATTGTTCTCTTGTTCTATTAATATCCTATTAATACTCCTGTGATCAGAGAGGTTCTCTGAGCTCCCACATCAAAGCGTCACCTCTCTTGGAACTTACTATAAGCCAAAACCTCAAATTCTTTTTCACACATGCTCCCAAGTATGTTTTCTTCATACCACTAACAACAATTAACTCTGACCAATTACAGTTGATCCTTGAACAGCACAAGTTTGAACTGCATAGGTCCCCTTACGTGCAGATGTTTTTCAATAAATACAGTACAGGACTGTAAATGTACTTTCTCATCCTGATGATTTTCTTAATAACATTTTCTTTTCTCTAGCTTACTTTATTATAAGAATGCAGTATTTAACATATATACAAAATGTGTGTTAATTGACTTTATGTTACTGGAAAAGCTTCTGGTTAACAGTAGACTATTAGTTAAGTTTTGGGGGAGCCAAAAGTTATGCACGGATTTTCAACAGGGGGTGTTGGTGGCCCTAACCCCTATGTTGTTCAGGGGTCAACTATCTTTTTAATTAATTAATTAATTAATTAATTAATTCTGACACTATCTACTTGGAGATATCATCAGATCCCACAGATTAAAGGCTCAGTTCCACTTTAGACCCCAATAGCAAGACCAGGATGTCACCTGTCTGACTGCCTGCCTATATAAATCAGAGGTTCCCACAACTCCCTAGTTGGATTGGATTAATTTGTGAGAGTGACTCATGTCATGAAACTCAAAGAAACATTCTACTTACTAGATTACCAGTTTTCGATTAACTCAGGAACAGCCAGATGGAAGAGATGCATTGGGCAAGGTATGTGGGTAGAAGCTTCATATCCTCTCATCACGCCACTCTCCCCAAATCTCCACATGTTCACCAATCTGGAAGCTCTCCAAATCCTGTCCTTTTTAGGAGAGTTTCAGTACATAGGAATAATTGACTAAAATCATTGGGCATTGTCAATTGATTCAGCCTCCAACCCCTTTCCCTTCCCTAGAGGTCAGGAGGAAAGGATTGAAAGTTCTGACCTAATCTTTTGGCTGGCTCTCCCAGCAACCACCTGAAACTTTAGGTTACCTAGGAGCTTTCAAAACATTACCTCATTAACATAATAAAAGATACCGTGATCTCTCTCAACACTTAAGAAATTCCGAGGGTTTTAGGAGCCCTGTTTAGGGACAAAAACCAAATATATATTTTCATTATAAAACACAATATCACCCATGCTAAGCCACACACATTGCTTCTCTCAGATGTTCTTACTTTGTTTTCTTGGACCTCTGGGCCAGTTCTTACTTTTATCTTCATTAAATTTCATCTTGTTTACTTCAACTTAATAATACCAATTTTCAATATCATTCCAGATCCTGATTCTGTCATTCAAATTATAAATGCCTAGTAAAATATTATTAATAGAATAAATTAACCAAAACTACCAGCAATACAAATAAATGATTCATTATTTCATGTCAATAGGTTTAAAAACTATATGACATAACAATTCCATCACTTGGGCATACCCTCCATATTTCATTCAAGAAGGATAATTCTTCTGAACTAAATAAAGCCAAGGTCAACACTAGACTCTTCCACTAAGATTATGTTAATCTAATGGTAGAGAGTATGGTCTAGGAGTCAAACAACTTGTGTTCATATATTGGCATCTCCTTTTGTTGACTAATTTTGGAAAAGTTGAGTTACTTTCTAACCTGCAGTTTTCTCATCTATAAATTTGAGTATATCTGTCATAGGTTACATTAAATATTACATGAAATATTAAATGAAAAAACACATGTTTAGTATAATAACTCATGCATAATAAGTGCTCAATAAATCAGAACTACTAGATTATTATTCTACCAGCTTTTGAATAAAATCATTTAGCTCTTTTCCAATCTATTTGTTTTAGAACTAGTCCCTATTTTCCAATCTCTTTCACTAAAATTTCATAAGAAAACGTTTCAAATTGCTTACTAATGCCTCTACATACTTGTCATATATCTGCTATATATTCCTGATTATTCAGTAGAGTAAGCCCATGAAAGAGGGACATGAATTTAGTCTGATATGACTTCTTCCTATGTCTTAGGGAATCCATGTGATATCCTAATTATTCCTTAAATATTCATAGTCCTTTAAATACCCATTCCAGATTTTGCCTGGGATGAATGCCAAACTTATATCTTTGTAGTAAATAGCCTTACAAGAAGTTTAAGTTAGGTCAAACTTTTTTTTCTAATTATTTATTTTCACTTATAGTTCTCTAACCAGAAATCTTGAATCTTATTTTTAATGACAGAAAGCAGTACAAGAAGAGTACATGTAGAATTTTCTAATCATCTATTATTCAACTTCTTCTCTCAAAATTCTTTTTTAACCAGATTTTTTTCTTCTAGAAACCAGACTAACTGTCCAACTTGGACAAACATGCCAACTAGCAAAATTAATTCATAGATTGATTTCAGGCAATGAATTCATTCCTAATAGAGCAAGTCCTCAGATCTAAGGGTATTTATTGTTATACATTCAGATAAACACAAAAATATGTTGTGTATACTAGTCATTTCCAATAAACCTCAAAAAATCTGAGGAATATTGCCATATACTGGGGAAGACACTGATTCAGAAGATCTGGGTTTAGCCACTAACTTTCAATTGCTATTTCATCTTGAAGCCTTGTACTTCTCATATATGAAGTGAAATGAAATGTTTGGATAAAGTGGAATTGAAACAAATGTTAATATTAATGACAAAACTAATAATTATTATTTAAATTCTAAAGTCTCTTCCAGCAACAAAATTTTTGTTTGATTTTATAACTTTCATGGAAAGATGACTCAGAATTTATTAAGCACAAGTTAGCAGACATCTTTCATCTTGTACAACATTGATATGTCAATGTTAATGCATCCCTTTCTGACTACTTAGCAAAACAGATGAATATGTAAGATAGATGATCACAATAACTGTTTGAAAGCAGAGAAAAAAGTGAAAAAAATTGATTTCTTAATTGTAAGGCATCCCTCCATTAATGTCTATTACTTTCCTCTAGAAATTCTTTACATTTTCAAGAAGTAAAGTTCAATACTACTCCCTCCTCCCCTAACCTTCTCTTCCCTGTGGACATTGTTTCCACCTCTAGTTGCAGAAAAATCAGTATTTATTGAAAACAGTATAGCATGATTCAATGAAGACCTGAATCAATGTAAAAATGGATGAATTGTTATGACCATAACTTATTCAACCAAAAAGAAAAGGGGGAGCAGTGTTGCAGAACCTTCAGTTCTGGTTGTTACTGACTGAATTCTCTATAGAAGACAAAGACCTCTTACTCTGAGAGAAAGAAAATCTTAGCGACCCAGTTCATTTGATCTACAACAAACTTCAACTGAAGTATCTATGAAAACCTGCAAGGGGAGGAATGGCCATGCACACTCATAGAGCTTATGGGGCTCTTTGTTTTTCAGAACCCTTATAAATAAATGTTTTTGAATTGTATGTTATGTGAGAACACAAACTCTTCCTCATGTGTGATTTAATGACATCGACACTCTAGAGTTGTACAGTCATTCTGGAAGTTCCTAGAATTCAATCACCTAAAAAATGCAGAAATAAAAAGCAAGAATGAAACACAGAAAGAACAATCAGTAACCAGATTTTCTTAAAGCATTAAAGATTGTTGTAATGGGAAAAAGTCTTCAGTAGATGGTGATGGGAAAACTGGCCCTAGAAGAGAAGCACAGGCAATAATTGCTCTGACATTGGCCATAGAGACATTTTTCTAGATATGTCTCCTGAGGCAAGAGAAACAAAAGCAAAAATAAGCTATTGGGACCAGACCAAAATAAAAAGCTTCTGCACAGCAAAGGAAACAATCAATAAAACTAAAAGACAACCTACGGAATGGGAGAAGTTACTTGCAAATGATATATCCAATAAAGGGTTAGTATCTGAAATATATAAAGAACTGATACAACTCAACACCAGAAAACCAAATAATCCAAATGAAAATGAGAAGAAGACATGAAGATATTTCTCCAAAGAAGACATACAAATGGTCAACAGACATATCAGAAGATGCTCAACATTACTAATTATCATCAAAATGCAAATCAAAACCACAATGAGATATCACCTCACACCTGTCAGAATGGCTAAAATCAAAAACACAAGAAACAACAAGTGTCAGTGAGGATGTGGAGAAAAAGGAGCCCTTGTGCACTGTTGGTAGGAATACAAACTGGCGAGAGAATAATGCTAAATGAAGTAAGTCAGTCAGAGAAAGACAAATACCGTATGATTTCACTCACATGTGGAATTTAAGAAACAAAAGAAATAAACAAAGAAAAAAAGACAAACCAAGAAACGGACTCTTAACTCTAGAGAACAAACTGATGGTTACCAGAGGGGAGGTGGTTTGGGGGAATGATGGCTGAAATAGGTGAAGGAGATTAAGATTACACTTATTATGACGAGCACAGAGTAATGTATAGAAGTGTTGAATCACTTTATTGTACACCTGAAACTAATATAACACTGTATGTTAACTATACTGGAATGAAAATAAGAATTGTTCAGCTGCCATTAGGCTGATGCCCTAGACAAAGTTCAAGCCAGTACTTAACAACTGTCAGATATGTAGGCTTATCTACAGTTCATTTGCCAGCATGCTTGATGTTTCTTCTTGATGCTGATTAAGTACTGTGCATCTAAAAAAGTAAAGAAAAGACATCATAATTGAAATTCAGAGATGTGCGTTTTAATCCCAGCGTTTTTCTAAATCACTTTGTAACATTGGTTAAATGAGTTCACTGCTCTGGACTTCAATTTCCTCACGTATAGTATAAGATGACTAAACTGTATTATTTTAGGGTGCTTACTTTGTTTATCTATGACTGCAGAACAATTTACTTCAAGACCTAGTGGCCTAAAACAACAACCATTCTTTTATTTCTCATTGACTCTGTGGGTTGACTATGGCTCAACTGTATTGTTCTTCTGTTTGTCTTGCTTGTGATTCCCTATGCAACTTCAGTCAGATGGAGCCTGCATATTCAATGTCCAAGGCGGAATGTCTGAAATGTACCTTCACTCATGTGCCTGGCCTCTTGACAGCTTGGCTAGGTTGGGATGCTGGGGCAGCTGGATTCCCTTTCCCTTGCTCTCTGTCCCTTGCTCCTTCCTTCCCTGTATAGACTCAGAGCATCTCCCTCCATATGACCCCTCCACATATTCTCTTCATAAGGTCTTCCCTTCAGAACAATAGGACTTCTTACAGGACAACTTAAGCTCTCAGAAATGCAAACATCACCACTCTACCCCATGCTATTGGGAAAGCAAGACACAAGATCATCTCAGCTTCAGTGTGAGGGGGATGATACAAGAGCATGGATATTGGGAGGCATGGTTCATTAAGGACCATCCTTAGTGAATAGCTACCACATTGCACCTGACTGGAGCAGTATCTTCAGTGCTCTAGGATTTTAACTGTTTGAAAATTTGCAGTCCATGTATGGCAAATACCATGAGAGTCTATGTATTGCATTAGGGATGCTGTGGTTTCTATGGTCAAGGATGTTTATTGTACCAGAATGCTCAATTCTCAGAACTTTTTTTTTTCTTTTAGAGAGAGAGAGGATGAGGGATGAGAGGGGAAGAGGGAGAAGGAAAGAGAAAATCCCAAGCAGGGTCCACGCCCAGCGTGGTCAGAGCCAACCTGAGGCTCAGTCTCACAAGCCCGAGATCATGACTTGAGCTGAAATCAAGAGTCCGAGGCTTAAAGGACTGAGCCACCCAGGCACCCCAATTTTCAGCACTTCTGAGGGGAAAAAAAAAAGAAAGTGTGCTCTGTCATTTTCTCTAAGTAATTACACTATCTTCTTTGTGTTGACAATCTCCACATTTATCAGCCATGAGCCGTACAGAAGATATGAAGAGATTGAACCTCCGCATACACTACCTCAAAAAGAGTACCTAGTAGGAGATAACCCAATGTCTGAGAGTAGTTGAGTTTCTTCAGGTGGAGTTTATAAAAAGGTAAATCTGACTGGATTTTACTGAATCTCCACATGATTGAGGAAATCGAAAAGAGATCAACCAAAAATGAATCCTCTGAGCATTGGAAAATGAATCATCTTTGCCAAGCCTCTGCTAATAAAATAATATACTCCTTCCAATAGATCATTTTTATGACTCGATAGCTGAACATGTACATGAAGCCCAATAGAACTGGGGCTGCCAGGCTGTGATAAAACCAAATAACCATCGTTACAAAGAGATAACAAAGCCAGGACTCAGTAACATTTTATGAATCCTCAATGCCAAATTACATATGCTTGAGAAGAATATCCTTTTTCTCACACACTATGGAAAATGGCAGCTTTTTATTAAGTCTATCTCTTAAAACTTAAACATTTGCTCTTTCTCCCCACTGCCTAACAGTGAGAACTAAAGCTTCTGGAGCATTTTATTTATTTATACGGCATTTGCCTTGACGTTTCCCAAGTAATAATACATAGTAACAGAGACAGATGAGAGTTCTGTATCATCCTTCCCCTCAGGACAAACCAGGCACAAATAGACCTCTAATGAAAAAATCCACAGAACAGGACAATAAATAACAGGGCATAAAGTGGGGGAAAACAGTTTCTAAGCATAATCTAAAAAATACAGAACAGAACAATATTCTACTCAAAGTGAGGTAAGGCCTCTTCAACTTTCACATTATACATTAGGTTTTAGCTTCATTACTAGATCCTTTCCCACTTACCACATTACTTCTCAAAATATGACACCACCTTCCTTGGTTTCAAGAAATAGCAATGGCTTCAATGGTGCTTTATTAATAACATGGTATTTATTTGTAAGAAGTAGCCGAAACATACTTTTAAACAAAATATGGTTATTCAAGCTGTGCTTATTTCCTACTAAGCAATTATGCATTTATTCAACAATTATCTTGTGATTTCTGGCTCTATTTCAGAGGCAACAGTAGGTCCTGGGAATGTGTGAGTGAATAAGGTGTGGTTTCTGGAGATGCCTGGGTGGCTCAGTTGGTTAAGCGTCTGCCTTCAGCTCAGGTCATGATCCCAGGGTCCTGGCATGGAGTCCTGCATCGGGCTCCCTGCTCAGCAGAGAGCTGAGCCTTCCTGCAGCTCCCTCCTGCTTGTGCTCTCTCTCTTGCTCTCTCTCTCATTCTCACAAATAAATAGATAAAATCTTTTTTAAAAAAAAGTGTTTCTGCCCTGGGGAAGCTTCAGTCTAAAGGAGTCAGTAGACCCTTTAACAGTCTAGACCCCTAGACCCAGAAGAAATGGTTTTCAGGGAGTCTAGAGGATACTTCACAGAAGGATACTCAGAGATAATGTTTAGGCTGAGATAGAAAAGATGCGGAAGGGTTAGTCAAAGAAAGAGGGGTGTGTAGTAGGATTCTACAGAGAAACAGATTCAACAGTACACATATATCTTCACATATTAAAAAAGAGATTTATTATGCAGAATAGGCTCATGTGATTTTGGAGGCTGACCAGGCCCACGATCTGCAGTCAAATAGCCGGAGACTGAATAGATTCACTAGTGTAGTTCCAGTCCAAGTCTGAAGGCCCGAAAACCAGGAGAGCCAGTTAGAAATCTGGCAGGCTCTCTCTATACCCAAGAAGAACTAATATTCACTTTTAAGTCTGAAAGCAAGAATGTCCCAGCTCAATCAGTCAAGCAGAAAGAGTTCCCTCTTACTGACAAGAAAGTCAGCTTTCTTGTTCTATTCAGACCTTCAGATGATTGGATGAGGCCCACCCACAGTAGGGAAGGCAATCTGGGTTTTTATTCAGTCTACAAGCTCAAATATTAATCTCATCCAAAAACACCCTCCGAGACACACCCTGAATAATTTTGACCAAATATCTAGGTACCCCATGACCCAGTCAAGTTAACACAGAAGACTAACCATCACAGGGTGTGTAAATGACAAAGCAAAAAAGGATGGGTGGCCATGGGGGCATTGGTCCTGGGGGAAGAAGTTTTTAAGCAAAGGAACAGCAAATATAAAGGCTTGAAGGACTCAAGATGGCTAGGAGGCCTCTAGACTTTTGGGATTTGGAAACTAATACCTAACAATCATACTGCAGAACATTCAATTATATGCTGAGACTGAGACAGCAACCACACATCTTGAAAGAGCCCTAAACATTCTACTCATGAGAGCATGTCCTTCAGCTTTTGTATCCTATATATAACTTGTTTTCACCAGCTTGTCCTCCACCTGCTACTGACGGGCCTCTAGTTTTCCATAAAGTCCACCCTGTAGTTGTGTTCAGAGGCCCCCAAAGGGAACTAAAACTGTTCTCATAAACTGACATTTCTCAATAAGGGATGACTTTGCTCTCCAAGAGACATTTGGCTATGTAGATAATAAGACATTTTCAGTTTTCACACCTAGGAGGGGGATGCTACTAGCTTCTATTAGGTAGAAGCCAGGGATGTTGCTAAATATTCTTCAATGCACAGGACACCATCAGCACAAAGAATTATCCAGGCCAAAGTGTCAATTGATGACTGCTGTCAGCCACCAACAGTACTCCTGGAGTGATCAGACAATTCTAAACATGGGACCTCTTCTTATCTGATACCCCATCTATGGGATTCTTTGAAGCTACTCCTCCAGACCCCAGGGCTACAGGCTTCCCTCATCTGCTCTTGGGTGCACTTGAATGGGAGAGTTTTAGAAACATGTATCCCTGGTAGCTTGTGCCACTGGGATCTTCTTACCTCTAACTTCCTCCGGTAGAGTCCACGGCTTTTGCCTCCAGAAGAGTTTCTTACCCTGAGTACCTGCAGTGCCCACCCACAATGTCTTCCGAGTGTACTTCGTTAAGATATACAATAATCAGCCTCTGAGGACATATATTATTTAGCGGACTCTAAGTGTTTTATAAATATTATTTTATTTATTCCTAGAGCAAAACGATGAGTTTACTTATTTTACAACGAAAGCTATTAAACACTGAGAGAAGTCAAGTAGATTTCCCAACTTGTACTGCTCAGAACAAAACCAAAAACCACAACAACTGGAGATTTAGGTTAGAATCAGTTCTGTTTGACTCCCAAACTGTGCTCTCACTGAACGAGGCTGCCTGAAACTCAGACAGGTGAGCAGCCTCCATGGCTGAGGGTGGCTTTGCCCTGTATCCATAATGAGACCCTTCTCACATTCCCTAGCCTCTCACCCTAAAAGAGATCCACCTTACCAAAGCAAGAGCAAATAACATATGTCTGTAAGAAAACAGGGAGAAGTTTGCACTGTAATATTTTAAAAATTTCATTTGAACCATATTTGTTCTTTCCTCTAGGCCCCTTTTCATCCAAGTTTTCCTCCATCTTCTCAGCTCGTACATCCATCTGCCCAACACACACACAATCTCTGTGATTTCTTCTGTTGTACTGAGCAACTCAGCTTTTACTCTCAGTCTGCAAACCCCAAGTAAGGAAAAAAAGAATGAGAGAAAGAAAGAAGGAAAGGGGGAAAAAATCAGAAGTTACCTATTTCTTTCCACCTTAAAAAGCATGTCATCTGTTGTTTCTTAAGACTGCCTCGGGAGGTTTTGTCTCAGAACTTTGTTTGATTGAAGTCTTCCTTCAAAAACAAACAAAAATTCCCTCATAGGATTGAGGGAATGGCAAGGTTCTACTGCTAAGAAAATAAAAATCCTCTATAATTGATAAATATACAATTGAACCAGCCTCCAGATTAGCTTTTAAGATCTGCTCTACCTAAGTGCCAAGAGGCTTAAGGAATAATGGCAGTCATATAACCTACTATCATTATGCAACGGGCATCAAGTAATCCATTCATTTAGTAAAGGGGTCAGCAAATTACGGTCCACAGGCCAAATGTGGTTCATTGCCTGTTTACGTATTATCTACAAGCCATACAGAAGAATAGCTTTAAAATTTTTAAAATAGTTACTCTTAAAAGGTCGTGCAGGTGTTTACATAATATCCTCAATTCTGCCTTTTGGCCTATCCCTGATTTAAATCAGTAATTGTGTGAAATAGACACTGTCATTATCCCCATTTTATAGATGAGGATACTGAGGCAACACCAGGGTGGCTAAGTGATTTATGTAAGGTCACACGGGTGGCAAGTGGCAGACCCCGAATTCCAAACTGCATTTTCACACTGCAAAGCCCCCACTCCCAGCCACCCTACTCCACGGTGTTCCTATCCCAGTGACCTGGAGCCAAGAACATATATCTTTTAATAGAATGAAATATAACTTAAAGCAAGAGGTGGTTCTTTCTCCCACCTAACTGGGCGCCCTGCCGTGATCCTGGGGCAGCTGCCACCACGGAAGCGCCAGTCTGGAGGTGGCCACGGGGACACGCTGCCTGACATCTCGGGGCAGCAGGTCACACGCAGCTCTGCACATAGTGCAGACAGAAAGCCTTCTCAGAAAGTGAGGAGAATCAGAGTCATGCTCCTCGTGCCCTGAAGTCTTTCAAAGTTCCTACTGAAACAGCCCCACTGCCCTCACAAGATGCAGACAAGATGCCCGTGAGGGTCTTGTCAAGGAGATAAATGAATAAAGGCAAATCTCATGCTGTATTTGGAATGATCCCTCTCTGCCAACTGCTAAAGGTTTTGTTTGGTTTGTTTTTGTTTGTTTGTTTGTTTGTTTGTTTGTTTTAAAACTGGGTATCCTGTCTGCCTGGCGTAGGGGTGGGGGATCCTTTCTCCATTCTGTTAGGCAACTGGTCCTCTTCTCGCCTCTCACTAGATTCAGATACAACCAGGTCCCAGGGCTGGGCTGAGAGAGCTAAGCTCGGACCGCTTACAACACACACTATGTATGTATGTAATGCCTAGACAAACTTCAGGAGAAGGTGATAAATATACATACAGATCAGAGTACAGAATGATAGACTCCAATCCTTTCTTGCTCTTGCCTTTCTCCTTCCCCTAGAGAGTTGAATAGAACAGTACATTCCTATTCACTTTAGAGGAAGCTCATTCTGAAATAAGAATCATCTTCAAAGGATTGTTTGTCCATGGTCGTCAGTTTGTTGCAAAGAGGTGATGGAAAGTCCTGCTTCTCTTCGTGGCTCCAGACTGCCTGTATTCAAACCCCAGCTCTGCGACCCTTGATGAGTAATTCAACCCTCCGTTTCCCTACGTGGAAAATGGGGCGAGTAATCGTGCCTGCCCTATTGGTCACTGTGATGATTGTAAATATAAGGCACTCAGAATCCTATACGGCACTAACTCTGGCATGAAATGCCTGCCTGCCCTCAAATGCCTCACAGCTTTGACGTTTACTTTACAACATAAGGCTTTCCCACGTTTTCGTTTAGTGTTTAATTTCCCTTTAGCGTTATATCAGTTTTATTTTTCTGAGACAGAAAAGTATTCCAGGTGCTATGAAATATATAATAATGCTCAATACAAGTTCTAAAAAAAGAACATTAATCTAAAGAAAAAGTGTTTGAAAATAAATGAATGTTTAGAAAGCATATCCTGAAAAAGGTCAGCTAATGATATAAAATTACAGTACATTGCTGTAATTTTCCATTTTTAGAGATTTCAAAGCAAGTTATATCTTGAAGTGAGCTTGGCAAAGATCTCTCTCCCCTACCCACACTTTTTTTCAAATAATTATGGATTCCAAGTTCTTTTCTATTAGTATAATTTAAAATACCAAGTCATAAAACATAAACAATAAGATTGAGTTTCTTTGTATTCTCTGGACTTTTGCTTTCAAGATGGAGAATAAAGCAAAAGAGTTATGAGGATAGAAATTCACTTGCTACTACCTGGCTGAGAAAAGCCTGAATGTGCTGGGCAGATTGGGTGGTCCTGGGAGCCAGACTGAAGGGAGCAAGAAAGGAAAGAACAGATGGAAAGAGTTTCTTTTGCCCTTCTGAGTCCCTGCTGTCTGTATGTTCTCTCCGTAGCCCTTCTCAATGAAATATTATCAGGGCCTTTTTTTTTTTTCCCATTTATGGTTCAGCTCTATCTCTTAGCTCTGTCCTACAAGTTAGGACCTCAAGGTCTCATACTCTGATGGATAAAATTTTTAAAATATAATTATTATGGATCCCTCCTGCAGTTAAGATGTCTCACCCAAAGGAATTAATCTCTAATGGTAGAAATCTGGCACGTTGCAGGTGGTGAGAAATCTATTTTAGGGAAGGAGCACCCTTCAGATCACTGCAATGGCTTCCTGGTCATCTGTGCTGGTGAAGATTGGGCTAATTACAACACCTAGGCTACTGAGAGAAGGACACATAGGAGACAAAAGAAAATAGGAAAGAAAGAGAACTCTGTTTTTTGTGTACCATACTAAATGTTTCTTTCTCTTCTAACAGGAAGTAGGAAAAGAGGGTGCATGCAGTAATTGGGGATGGGCCAATGGATGGAGGGGGGTCTAATTATTATCCAACATGTCTTTAGTTTATTTTATTGAATAACTTTGCCTATATTGCATTTAAAAAGGAAAGAGAAACATACCTTCTCTCTCTTTGCAGCTGTTGTTTCTAGATAACAGTCATATAAATTTTAACACATAATCAAAGTTTCATATATAATTTGTTTTTTTATTTAACACAGCCAGATTTTTTTAAAGCCAAATCTATAAACCCATCACTTGCCCTTTCAAGGATTCTGCTTAAGGAAGAATACAAACCTTAATATATTTTTAAAACTCTAATATACACTAAAATACAGAATTTTTTTTTGAAAAGAATATAAAACTGAAAGTTTGTCTATAACTAATAGTGTTTTAGGGGAAAAAACTTATTTTGAAGCCATTAAATTTTGAATACTTTATCCTTATAAATTCTTCACACACTCAACTTTTCCTCTTAAAAAAGAGGGGTGTGGAATAAGGACAGAGATACTTTTTAAAAAAATACCGTGACATTACGAACCATGGCATCAAATAGTCCTGGTTAAATAGCTCACAATTTGACACCTTTGAGCAAAATAGATCTTTCAAAAAAATTTTATTTAGCATCATATTAATTTCATTTCCCTGAAACACAAAAATGTGTGTGGTACTGTAAAATATATCACAAGGCTCAATATGGGCTCTGGAAAGTTATTACTTTAAACCAATGTAGCAATCCAGAGCATAGCTGTGGGACTACCAACAGCTGGCCACAGCCAAAGGATCCAATCCTCCCAGGCCCGTACCTGGAAAACTAGGAGACTGGTCACCAGCAATAGCGAGGTCTCAGAACAAGAAGATGCAGCCTGTGGGATGGCATTTCGGGATGAGCCTTTTTAGATGGGATTGAGTTTGGCAAGAGCAATGAGGAATTCTATAGGTAGATAGAGGTAATAGGACCCTGAATATGAGTAACAAAATTGGATTCTAGTTTCCATAAGTAGAAGCCATGTTTCCCAGAATTAGTCCAAAACCTAGTTCCCAGTACTGGATCAAAGGACGCAGTACTGGATGACAAGAATGGTCTTCAGGACCAGACCCTCTTAAATTCTTCCTCAACAAGGTTAAGAAAAGCCAGGAAAAACTGAATGAAATTGAGACTGTAACAATCAGGTGGCCCCAGCTAAGGGAAGATGCAGGTGTAAGTTGCAAACTTGTTAAGGTCCAACAGCAGAGACTTAGTTGAAACTAATTAGTTTCAATTGTAATTAATACTCACCAAGGAATGGGAAGGATAGTGTTGGGTGAAGTTTTTCAGGATGAGCAGAATTGAGATAAGAAAGGAAGAGAGGAAAAGGGCATCCCAGGTGGAATTCATGGAAGTAGAATTGGCCCCAATAATGACATGTTTTGGGTATCATCTTGAGGAACTTAAACTTTGTTCTATAGGCACTGGCTGGCATTGGATATTCAAAAAGGGACTAATCGGGCTTAACTTAACCTTTTGGAAGATAACTTTGGAGACATTCAAATGATGATGAGATAAACAAACGATGGGATATCCAGTCAACATCGTGCATACATTTCCCAAACAATATGCTGTGTGAAAAAAGCCAGACACAAAAGACTGTGCGTAGCATGATTCCATTTATCTGAAATTCTAGATGAGACAAAGCTCCAGTGACACAATGCAGATCAGTGATTGCCCAGGGCTGGGCTGGCAGAAACGAATTGACTGCAGGGGGGCACAAGGGAACTTTTGGGGTGGTGAAAGACTGCTTCCTACTGAAATAAGCTTCCTAACAATGTTAGGGAAAAGAAAAACTTCTGCGAAGTCTGACTGAGTTGTGAAAGAAACCTGAATAGGAGAGGGGAAGGTGACAAAACCAAACCAAACCCAAATAATCTCTCAACTCTGTCCAGGATAGGTTGTACCTGCTCTGAAGTATAACGAACACCAAAGAATCTTATGAGAATTTCCATGATAACTACTACTCTAGTTTATTTTAGTTAATATTCAGTTCTGCTCAGAATGTCGACTATATCTTTAAAAAGGAATGACTTCTTTAGCTATTCAAAACATATGGAGGATTTGAATTCCTTCCATTTGGAGGGTGGGCAGTGGGTCCAGCCTCGCTCACTGCTTGAAAATAAGAGGAGTTTCCAACTGCCAGATATTTACCCTTTGTGCCTTGTACGTGTCACCATAACTCTTGTCAACACCTGTCACGTGCGAGTGGGAACCACGTTCATTCACAAAAGCCCAGGCTCTGATTGCAGAACTGGTAATGGTAGGTAGTATGACAAATCTGTGGGATTCCAAGGCCCTTGGAATATCTCCTCAAGGGTGGAGACATTTTTATTTTTGAAATCCCAGCTATGCAGAGAAAAGGAGAGAAATGAGAGACTAAAGTGAATTCCTAAGCCTTCCAGCATCTGCTATCCAGCCTCGCACATCATCGGTGCCTATTTACTTGTTGAAGTTGAAAAGGTCAACTTCTGGCCACTTTGAAGGCTTTCCTGACTCTGCGGGGATAATACCAGATCCCAAAAATGATTTTGTTAATTAAATCTTTGGGAAAACTCTCATTCGGGCAAAATTCCCATACTTATCACTCTGTAATCTCTTTTGGAGAGATTTATAAGAACACCTTGCCTTATAGGTTATCCAGCAAGGGAGAGGGCCAATCCATCTTCTGTGGACTTTAAAGGTGTGATTATTATTCTTATTTATTATCTGTAGAGTTCAGAAAATATGTATATATTTAGCGAGAACAAAATATTTGCTCTTGGCTCTAAACAGTTACAGCTTAAACTAGGAAAACAAAATATATCAGGCCCAAGACACAGCACCCGTGGGAGTGGTTAAATGTCAGAGGTGCAGGCCTAATTATTATTAATTTATTTTTCTGGCTTTGCTGTGGGAACCTTGGGTCTCGATTCCTCTGAGTCTTAGGATCACAGTATTCAGGAAGAGATTCCAGCCACGGCTCTCATCCTAATCCCTAATTTAGCTCAGGAAACCAACAAACTACAAATGGACACACCTGGATGTTTTCCTAACCCTCAGCAGGGACTCAAAGTGCAAGAGTGTTATTCATCCCTGTGCCTCTCCTTTCGCCCTTGTTGGGGTTAATACACTTCACAAGGTATCAATGTATCCACAGGAGAGGCCTGTTCTCATTGGGAACCAAATATGCTCTCTATTTTAATATAAAAGAGGAAAAATACTCTGTGAGTCAAGACAGGGAAGTTTAATATTCAGAGATGCTGGGACAGAGTTGGAAAGGGTTTTATAAACTAAAGGAAAGATCTTAAGGAGTCCCAGAAGTTGAAAAAGTACTTTTCTCTTAGGTCTTATTTCTCAAGCTGGAAAAAAAGAAGAAAGAAAGAAAGAGAGAAAGAAAGAAAGAGAGAAAGAGAGAAAGAGAGAAAGAGAGAGAGAGAGAGAGAGAGAGGAGAGAGAAAGAAAGAGAGAGAGAGAGAGAAAGAAAGAAAGAAAGAAAGAAAGAAAGAAAGAAAGAGAAAGAAAGGAAGAAAGAAAGGAAGGAAGGAAGGAAGGAAGGAAGGAAGGAAGGAAGGAAGGAAGAAAAGAAAAGAAAGAAAAAGTTTAATTTCTATGCCTCCTAGAATTCCAAAAAGAACACTTAAAATCTTCAACAATGAATCTATAAGCCATAAAATAGACTTTGCATTTAAGGCCCTAGGAAAATAATAGACTCTGTATTTCAACATTAGTCATTAAAAGAGATGATCTTTTTAAAATTACGAACCACTGACATTTAAGTGTTGGCACAATGTCCCACAAGTGTACTCTGAATATCTGAGAGGAGAGATGGTTGGCAGGGCTACACCTTCCCCTTAAGGCAAAACATATGTGCTTTTAAAATAAACTTGAGTTTTAAGTGTTTTTATTTACTTCTCCTTGGTCTAGATTTTATTTTATGAGTTATTTCATTTTTGCAATATTTTGAAACCCTTCTTTTTAAGCCAGGTGGTCAACTGTTCCAGAATGAAAAATATGCAGCTGAAATTTTAGGTTTGAAACCTCAAATCTATAAAGTTCAGCGATTTTTTTTGAAACTCAGAGGGTGTGTCCTTCTATGATATTCATTCTTCAAATTCTTAACTTTAGAGAAATGCTTTATTATGTGATTCTATGTACTATTCCACACACACAGGCATATACATCTCTAACTTCTATAGATATAAATATAGATATATATAAATGTGTAGATATAGTTGCCCAACTACTCTTACCTATAATCCAGATTTACTGTGATCAAAGTAGTTTTGGTCAAAAAGAAATTACCCAAAATTATTTCTTTCCATTTGCATCACTGATGTGTAAATTTGGTATCTGTATGTGAACAAGAAATCTAATTTTGGTCAGGTGATTATCAATCTGGCACTAAATCAAAATTGCATTTTTGGGAACAGGGGGGAGAGATGTTACAAATCATGTTCAAGAACAATTGCAATTATAATATGAGCTTTCTATATATGGGCAATCTGCTTATATTTTGACCAAGCTTTTGCTTAACAATTTTTTAAACATTTACTTATTTTTGTGTCTATTTAAAGAAGATAGAGAATATCTTTTTTATCCAAGATCTCTGAGTACAAAGAAGTCAACGGCTAATTGTCAGTCAGTTGCTTAGGAAAAGAAATAAAAGCAGCAAAGTAAACACAAAATTCTAATTTTTAATCAGTTGGAGCCATCTCCAAAATGTAGACAGGAATAAACATGTAATTTAAACATACTGATGGTACGGTGACAAAATAAATAAAAAATTTCCAGAGGACTTGGTCCATCTTTCAGTGTGTGTAGTAATTTCTAGTAGAGGCACAAATGTTGTTGTGGATTTGATTAAAAAAAAATAGAAAAATATGTTAATGTCAGAATAACAACAGCTTCTCATTTTTCTCCTTGTTAGAGAAATATCGTAAGTGACTTCTCCCTACTACTTTGAGTAATGAACCAATCCTGGAATGTCAGAGGGAGACTATAGCACAACATTCTAAGGAAATGTGGATGGGACTGATGTTCTATCAGATGCACTAAAAATATCCCTGTGCTAGGAATTCCTGTGTTATCAGACAACATGGGAGCCAGTTTCTTATCCTATGAACACCGGTGTGCTTTGTGGGAAATGGCCTACCCTTTTTATATTTAAAGCCTTTTTGTGCCTTGTCTGGAAATCCCAACAAGGAGTGCTGCTAAATTAAGAGATACGTGGCATCTTCTCTCCTTGAATAGAGAATATGCCTGTGATAAATACGGTCTAATATATTTTGAAGAAAACCAAACTGTGACACAGGAAGAGTGTATTTATACTCTCCTAGAGGAAAGAGGAAATAATTTCAAAACTTAACATATTTTGCAGGAGAAACTGGTCACAAATCTTATCACAGGTGATCTGGTAAGAATACTCTCCTTTTTCTTGCAGAGAGAAGATTATGATGATGACTTAAGTTGAAAGGAAACCTGAGTTTGGGCTGATGAAATAAGATGAACTGTGATAAAAGCTGATCTTATCCGATAAAATCTCTAGGGCAGGAAACCAGTTGCCTTATCCATTCTAAATTATAAGGAAAAGGCCCTCACACTGCAGACCATAAAATTAGGCAAAACATTTTGCATGTGAGAAGAGAATGTTTTAGACCTAGTCCCAAGGCAGATCTGTCATAACTCATAGATGTGTCAGTGATGAAATAAAATGCACTGGAATCTTCCTCACTGGTAATATTTACAGTCAGCATGAATGAACTTCCTGTGCAGACTCTTCACCTCATAGTGCAATAGCATCCTCTTTCAAAAGATAGCACAACATAGAAAGTATATCCTCATTTTGGGGGGAGGGTTTTTA
This sequence comes from Eumetopias jubatus, assembly GCF_037043125.1. Classification (NCBI taxonomy): domain Eukaryota; kingdom Metazoa; phylum Chordata; class Mammalia; order Carnivora; family Otariidae; genus Eumetopias; species Eumetopias jubatus. Next base: position 164,905,602 of record NW_028274809.1, on the reverse strand, counting down.
ATTCTGAAACATGGCTTATAGTAATATTCTAAGAGATTTATTAAATTTGGTTTCCAAATTGAAAATGGAATTCTTTATTAATTATTAATGAATGAAACTTTCAGAGGCTGGACACAATTATTCTTCATTGCAGGCCAGTCATTTTAAAATACTTTAAAATACTAGAGACTGAAGAATAGGAATAATAACACTTTTATTGAATCCTAGATGTTTTAGGCTTTTTTTAAAAACAAGTACCGGACGCCTGGGTGGCTCAGATGGTTAAGCGTCTGCCTTTGGCTCAGGTCATGATCCCGGGGTCCTGGGATCGAGTCCCGCATTGGGCTCCCTGCTCAGCGGGGAGTCTGCTTCTCCCTCTGCCTCTCCCCCTACTTGTTCTCTGTCTGTCTCTCTCGCAAATGAATAAATAAAATCTCTAAAAAAAAAAAAAAAAAAAAAACAAGTACCAACGATTTAACTCCTCAAATCATCAGTTAAAGAAAAAAATGAGAAAGTAGGTACAGTGAGTATTGGGGCTGTCATCTTGCAGATAAGAAAACTGAGGAAGCCTGCCCCAAGGTTGCAGGAGAGTTCAGGGGCAGTCAAGGTTTTAAAACAAGACAGTTTGAGTCTAACATCCATGCTCTCAACCACTGGGCTGGTTTGCTTAAGACCTTTTAAAAGATCATTAATTCTTCTTTTTTCTTCCTTGATGATAAGATCACACATTTGCTGTAAGCAATGGTTGTCAATTTTCTTTTTCAAAATGTTTCAGTTGAGTGTATATATCCTGTATTCCTCTTCTTCTTTTATTTTATGATTTTGTGTGCCTTTTTTTTAAATAGACATGCTAAAAAATTTACAATTTTTTTACCTAAAGAAAAAAGTTATGAAATGACCTATTGGGATCACATGTTAATACTTGCATTATTTTCAATTTTTTGGTAATGTGATTATCTTACTATTATAATGGGATTTTAAAAGTTGTAAGCTCCAAATGTTGCTTTGAAGACTGAGAAGAAAACCTCCATTCCTTGTCATTGCTCGTTCCCCTGAGTTCGCTTCCTCCTCTTCGCAGTGCTCACTCCTGCACTGACCGGAGTTTTAAAAAGAATTTTGATGGATTCCAAGTGATTCACAAAGGGGACCCCTGCATTTTTCCTATTCCCTGAATAACTTGAGGACTTCTGGGTGGGGACAACAGGAAAAATACTATCTGTGGAGCCTCACCCAGGCTTGCTGATGAGGAGAAAAGCTCCTACAGCTAAAACTAGAAACTGTGGTTCCTCCAGAAATGGAAGAACCTTCTGTCAACAACTGCAATGGGCTAGTATCTAGCTAGACCACCACAGAGGGTAGACATGGGGTAACAACATCAACACAGAGACCTGTCGTTAGTGGCATTTTAATCATTAAATTGAGCACAATTCAGTCACCGAAGTTATAGACTAATCCAATAAAAATTTTACATGTTATTATTGTTCCTTTCTGCTGAAAATTCGAGAAAGGGAGAGAAGAATGTGTTTGTGCTATAATGTTATGAATGTAAGAAAGTGTTGCAGATGGTTTCCATTTTCAATAGGTACAATATTATTTTTTGGTGTTTTGCTATTTGAATTCAACAGGCAATAGCTCTAATAAGTATATAAATAGTGGCCTTTAGAGCATAATAGATGTGACTAGTAGAGGTTTGTTCTCTCTGAAGCTAAGCTCCAGCAACTGAAAAACAAATTTTCTTTTTTTTTTTTTAAAGATTTTACTTATTTATTTGAGAGAGAGAGTGAGTGAGAGAGAGAACAAGAAGGGTGAAGGGCAGAGGGAGAAGCAGACCCCCGCTAAGCAGAGAGCCCGATGTAGGACTCGGTCCCAGGACCCTGGGATCATGACCTGAGCCGAAGGCAGACGCTTAACTGGCTGAGCCACCCAGGCGCCCAGCAAAACAAATTTTGCTGCATTCACTTTATTTCATAAATTTGAAAACGTCCCCTTCCCTTTTCACCTTGCCTGTCCCAAACCATTGATACCAATTTTGTTATTATGCCACATGAAGCAGCCTTTTAGGAAGGATGAATGAAGAGGCCCTTAAATGTACCTATTTTGTTGGAGTCGCACGCACCCACCACGTGTTCTGCTCATGTTCGTCTGAGTCTCCCTAGAGTGCTGGGAGTTTGGACACCGTGTGGCAAAAATGACAGGAGGGCCCACAGTCCACTGTGGCCTTGAACAGACCAGATCTGTTCCTGGGAGTAGAGCATTCACATTCACGCCTGAGGCAATGGACTGTCATCCAGTTATCACTCACGTACCCCCGCCCTGCCTTGGCAGCAGTCTGTACACTGGGGATGACCAGGGGGCCATGGTAGGGGGAGGGGTGACAATTCCACTCTTGTGGACACCTGTCTTTGGCATATCATGGGAGTTCGCTGGCTTTCAGAAAGTCCAACACGTGCCACAGTTGTTTCTGCTTCTAAGAGAAGGGCACTCTTCTCCAACTTAGCAGGAGCATGACAGAAGGGTGAGCAGTAGGAGCTCACAGTCATGGTAGCTTCCGTGAAGTGTCTAGAGACGAACCATAAAGATGGAGACCAATAAGCCCTACGTACGAGCACAGCGTAACCTTACCTTGGGAGGTTTTGTGTGCGTTTTAATAAGTTTTACCTTTTAAATCTCTTTTTCCAAGGCTAGCCTTCTTCCCAAGTTTCAAAACTAATGCTGAGAAGCAGGGTTTAGGGACATTTCTTCAGAAAACACGTCCTAAGCCCTTCTACATGACAGGCACTGAAGTAAGGAAGAGGGAAAGCCAGCTCCTGTCCAGGAAAGTTCAGTCTGGTGATATTTCAGCAACTGGAACTGAATTAAGGAGAGCAAATCAAGTTCCTCGTTTAACAACAGTGACAAGAACAAACAGATGAATTTAGTAATCAAGAAGGGATATAATTTTTGGCAATTTTTCAAACCCTGCAAGCAGCAGAGAACATCACTAAACCAGAACTGAAGTGAAGCCAAAGTGAGGTAAAGAACCACTAACTACTTTTCTAATCGGATAATACTCCAGGGTTAAAGCTTTTTGATACTATTAAACATTGGTCTAATCCTTAAATACAGGCTTTGGAAGTTAGTACTGGGCATGAATGAGATTCCCCCCGCCCCCACCCCACCCCACCCCGGCAATCCTGAAGATGGTGTTCGCATCTGTGTCTAGAAAAGAGAGCTGTGAGGCCATCCCTGGTTAGTATGGTTACACTCAATTGTCAGCTCTGGAAAATGTCTTTTAATTTGAAAAACATTCTTTTATGGATCCGTTGGTAGTTTCTGATGTTCAATAAAATGAAATTACTTTTAGTTGTTGTTTTTAAACAAACATGTTTGAAAATAGGCAAGCTTATGCACTCAGGGCTAAAATTCTGCACACTTTGGTAAAATACCATAACCCCAATTTCTGAAGGTGGTCAGCGTCTGGGAAGAACTCGGCTCCTTCCCACACAGTCTGCCAAGGCGGGAGAGCCAGAAAGGTGAGTACAGCGAGGCTGCTCAAAGCCGGGCCACACACAGCACACGTGTCCCTGCGGCCACCCATCCAAGGGACACCTCTCGGGGACTCTCTGATCCCGCCAGGCAGCGCTCAGGCCCGGAACCATAGGATCCCCCCGCCCCCACCATTGCCGCCACTTCCCACATGCCTGGAGGGCCCCCAAAGTGCCGTGGAAGGCCTTCTGGAAGTGGGTCCTTGAGATGGTGTCTGCCAAGCAGCGGGCGTCAGGAGCTTGCTGATCTCCCTGACCTGGATTTGAGAATCGGATCTGAACCAGGCTCGGATGCCAACCGTGTGTTTGTACGGTGCGGCGTCCCTTAGAGCCCGGAGCTGTGGCCATGAACCCCGAGCGTGTGGGATGCCAGCCGTGGCTGTGTGCTCTCCGAGAGGCTGCTGGGGCAGCTGGCCCACAGTTGTGCTCAGGCGGAAGGCGAAGGAAGCTGGACAACGGAGATCGCACCGCAGAACCCGCGTAAGATCTGTGCGTCCACCCCTGGGTCACGCGTCTCAAGGAAGAGAGAGCTGGGTCCCCCTCTCCTCCTAACAATTTCCATTCAGACCCGAGGTTACATTTTTTTCCTACTTCGCATGTAACATTTAAATTGCTCAGTCCCCTGCAAGTGGCACCTTGAGTGACGGGCAGAGTCAGATGTCACACCGCGGGCAGAAGGAGGATGCAGGGAGCCACCTCTCCCGGGGCTGGACTGCGGAACTCAGTCCTAGGATGCATGCCCCGTGAAGGCAGCTCGGGGGAGGGGAGGGGGGGTGCTCTGAGAACACAGATAGATGACTTCTGCGGTTCCACGCCAGTAACGCTTCTCACTTTGTTAGCTCTTATCTCAGTGCTAAGTCAAGAACAATTACAAGAGTAAACACTGACCTACTATTTATGATGTGCCAGGCCCATTCTAAGAGTTCTCATTTAATCCATCAGTAACACCATGAGGTACACTTTCTTGTGGTACCCATTTTACAGGTAAGAAACTGAGGCACAGAGAGGTCAGGTAATTTGCCCACATGGGGTAAATATTGTAGTCAGGAGAGATACTCTTAACCATATGAGTAGCTGATTCTTTTTTTATATTATAATTTTTAATGTGTTTGCTTATCTCCTCCAACTGAGCAACTCAGAGTCTGGCGTACTTGGATAAACACAGTGGATTAGAAAACTTGGTTTTGAAAATGTTGTATGTGGAGGAAACAGCACTTTTACAATGTGCGTGCTGATATTGGAAAGTTCTCTCTTAGACTCTCAAACTAGATGCAGCCTCCTTTCAAGTTGTCTGTAGAGGCTTTATTCACGAGGCAGGATACATCATGTCCTCTTGTGTAATACCTCAAATTTCAAGACCTTTTACCCAAAGTCCCTTCTCTATGTCACAGCTGTCATCCTTGTCTCCAGGGCACGTCATCAGAGCAGCACCTTGGAGAAGGCCATGCTCTGCTTGGCTCCCAAAATCCCATAGGAAAAGTCCATCTTATTCGTTATGATGACATTCAAAAATGCACCTCTCTGAAGTGTCCCCAGGCTCCCCCTTTCTCCATTCCCCCACAGTTAAGTTTAAACTCTTCATTGTCTCAACCTTTATAACCTTTTATTTAAAGATCTACTGTGGTATTTTAGTGTTGCATCATTTTATGTTTTAAATCTTTATTAGGTCTCCACTCTGAGCCAGGCATTTAGATATACAATGCATGGGAACCAGACAGGTAAACATTCCTGCACTCGCAAAGGTTTTTGATATGGGGATCAGACAGTTAACAGACAATACAACACAGTGAGAAATGGGCCATAATTGAACAAAGACGGGGTGGGGGGCAGCTGCCACAAGGAGGGCCTAGGGGAGGAAGCAACTAGAAAATACTTCTTTGAAGAAATTATTTCTAGGGCCCCTGGGTGGCTCAGTCGTTAAGCATCTGCCTTCGGCTCAGGTCATGATCTCCGGGTCTTGGGATCGAGTCCCACATCGGGCTCCCTGCTTGGTGGGAAGCCTGCTTCTCCCTCTCCCATTCCCCCTGCTTGTGTTCCTGCTCTCACTCTCTCTCTCTCTCTCTGTCAAATAAATAAATAAAATCCTTAAAAAAAAAGAAATTATTTCTAAATTGAAATCTGTCAATGACTAGGATATCCTTGCATGAAGGCGTTAAGATGTGGAAGCTGAAGGTGAGTGCTGGGTGAAAGGAGAAGGCTTTTTAGACCAGGGGAACATGATGTTCAATGTCGGAGAGTAGAGCATAAGGCATAGTAAGGAAAGCTCCCCAGTCTGACGGGAGGTAGAGTCTGAAGTGGAACTGCTGGGAAAAAAGAGGCTGGAAAGGAAAGCAGGAACCAACCAGATCATGGAGATGTTAAACCATCACAGGGAGTTTAGACTTTATCCCGAGGGCAATGAGGAATCATTGAAGGGTTTTAGGTAGTGATAGGATTAGAGTTGTATTTTAGAAAGATCATACTATAGCCTGAAGTTTTGTGTCCCCCACCCCCAAAATTCATATGTTGAAACCTAACCCCTAATGTGATGGTATTTGGAGATGGACTTTTGGGAGGTAGAGCCCTCGTGCATGGGATTAGTGTCCTTACAAAAGAGATCCCAGAGAGCTTCCCCCGCCTTCTGCTTATGAGGTCAGAGCAAGAAGGCGCTGTCTACGAGGTAGGAATTGGGTCCTCACCAGACACTGGATCTGTTGGTGCCTTGATCTTGGACTTCCCAGCCTCCAGAACTGTGAGAAATAAATTTCTATTGTTTATAAGCCACTCATTCTATGGTAATTTGTTTTAGCAGCCAAAACAGACTAACACAACACTTTCTCTGCAAGAGTGCAATCAAATTAAAGAAATACTCTGAAGTCAGAGAGATCTGTTTGGGGGATCACTTTCAGGGCCACCTGAACTAGGATTGTGCAAATATGAATAGAGAAAAAGGGCAGCTTCCCAGAAGTACTTAAGACATAGCATCTTGAGGAAATGCTGATCAATTCTGTTGGGCAACTGGGTTGGTCATTGGATGCCATTAACTAAAGTGGGGGCACAGGGGAGAAGCAAGTTAGGAGGGAGTTCAGAATAGTTGTCTGGCTTTAGTGTGGAATACTGGAGATGTCTAGTAACCAGAAAAAAAGGAGAAGAGGAAGAAAGAGAAGGAGAAGGAAAAGAAGAATTTGTTGAATATGCATATCTAGAATTCAAAAAATAAAATTCTGGGATGTATTTATGGTTTGGGAGTCAATAACAGAAACAAAATCGAAGGCACAGGAGGAGGTCAAATTATTTAAGGAAAATAATTAGCATAAGAAAACTGAGATGGCCCAGGAGAGATCCCCTACTTGAATCATAACCTCCTACACATCCATTTATTTATGTCACATTTATTGGGTGCAATTACTTGAGTTGCTGTGGGACTCAAGTAATAGAATATCCTATGAAGACCTCTTTTTTATACTCAAGTTCTAAATAAATGATCAATAATGAGACAATACGATCAAAAAAGAAATACAACTAGTATCATTTAGCATTCAATGATAAAAGTGTCAGATGAGTAAGACTGACCAAAGTATGATGCTTAGAGAAGGGACATTAGATTATTAGAGAATATTTTTGTTCCCCCCAATTCAGAGAGCAAGTATCTTTCATATTCACGGTTTTCTCCCTTGAAGCTCAGAAGCCCCTCACAGAACACCCTGCATGCTTACACAGACTTGGAGTTTCCCATGCTGAGTCATCCTGGGAATGTCACACAAAGCTCATGGCTTTCAAAGTTCTCGGAAACTAACTTCCGGTTCATCAAACACACGCAGTTTCTAATATACAGCCAGAAAATCCAGTGTATGGATTTTCTCCTGTTACACTCAGCTCATAACTCTCCATTTAAATCTTCCAAGTATTTATCCTTTCACATAACAATTTTCCTTTTGATCTGATTTTTTCCCCATGATGAAGTCATCTGAGTCATGTTTCTCAAATGTAGCACAAACCACAGAAAGCCCCCATGTCCACAGATTGTCTATATATTCATGTAATATTAATGAAACTCTGAAAGTGTTAAAATCAAAGTCTTTAATCTATTTTCATTGATTATCAACTGTCCTAATTTCTAAATGTGTATCACCTTAAGATTAAAAATAAGTATCTTATCATTAAGGATATATAACTAATAGAAATATAACAAAGCTCTTGTAAATAAAATCATGTATTTGTGTCTTTTCCCCCTTATCCTTTATTATACTATCCCCACTTTTTTTAAAAGAAGATTTTATTTATTTATTTGACAGAGAGAGAGAGAAAGCACGCAAGAGAGAGCACAAGTAGGCAGAGAGCCAGACAGAAGGAGAGGGAGAAGCAGGCTCCCTGCTGAGCAGAGAGCCCGGACACAGGGCTCAATCCCAGGACCATGGGATTATGACCTGAGCCAAAGGCAGATGCTCAACTAACTGAGCCACCCAGGTGCCCCTATGTTATCCCCACTTTACCAGTTCTGTTCAAAAGAAAAATCTCAACACTCAGAATTTGCTGAGTTAGTTTTTCTGCCTCTTTGCCACGTCCTACTGGTGTTTTGTTATCACTAGTCATACCTGCCTCTCTCCCCCTTTCTCAGAGAAGACATTCATCTCCACCCATCCTCTCTCAGCTTCTAGCTTCCTGTTGCTGTCTCCAGACACTGCTGCTGGAAGCCATCTTGCTATTCTGGATCAAAGAAAGAAAGTGAAATCCATCTCTCTCCCAGTCCCTTTCCCTCCTCCTCCTTCCCTCTTTTCCTCTTCCTTTTCTCCCAACTACCTTGGAAAAACAATTGCATAGGAAAGCAGAAAGACCCAAACAGACAATATTTTCCAAATTTAACCAAAATCAGAAAAGACACCTTTTTAGGTTTGCCTTGGGATGCATGGAACAAATGCATTTTCATGTGAGAAAAGCAAATACATTACAATGTTTGTTTTTGTTTTTTTTTTTTTAGATTTTATTTATTTATTTGACAGAGAGAGAGACAGCAAGAGAGGGAACACAAGCCGAGGGAGAAGCAGGCTTCCTGCAGAGCAGGGAGCCCAATGTGGGACTCGATCTCAGGACTCCGGGATCATGACCTGAGCCGAAGGCAGTCACTTAACCAACTGAGCCACCCAGGCGCCCCTACATTACAATATTTTAAGAAAAAAAAAAATCAAAATGTAGCTGGACTAGGCATTGTGCATGCCTTACAGGGGATCCCTTACTCTTGACAATCAGAGGCTGTAATCTATGGATCTCGTATTCCTAATCCATTCTAGAACACACTCTAACTTACTTATTATTCCAAAATTTAGTTTCTTGAACTATTCTTCCTGTTCTGCACCTCATTCCTTGCCACATTTCTCATGACTCTCTTTACTACAAATGTCATGGCCCAAATTACCACATTGCTTGCCTTTATCTTTGACATAAGCAGATATCCACTCCCTCAGTGAATCAACAAATATTTATCAAGAATTTACCATGTACTAGGCACTGTTTTAAGTGTTAGGTCTACAGATTTGAACAAGACAACTAAGAAACAGTCATACTAATAAACATATAGAATAATAGAAAGTATAGGGTGCCTGGGTGGCTCAGGCATTAAGCGTCTGCCTTCGGCTCAGGTCATGATCCCAGGGTCCTGGGATCGAGTCCTGCATCGGGCTCCCTGCTCAGCGGGAAGCCTGCTTCTCCCTCTCCCACTCCCCCTGCTTGTGTTCCCTCTCTCGCCGTGTCTCTCTCTGTCAAAAAATAAATAAAATCTTAAAAAAAAGGATAATAGAAAGTATAAAACTGAAAATAAATTAATTGGTATAAGGGAAGAGAGAACTAAGGTGTGGAAAGCTTATTTTAGAGCGTGTTCATAGGGAAGCCCTCTCTAAAGAGAAGACATGAGAAGGAAGACTTTAATGAAGTTGTGGATTAAAACAGTCAAAAGTCTGGGGTTGCACATTTTACTCTAGGGGAGTAGAGGGTGGTTCAGTAAGAAAAGACCCCATGGAAGGATTAATGTTCGAGGATCAGCAAGGAAGTCAGTGTGGTTAGAGTTGGGTGAGGGAAGGTTGGGCAAGGAGGTTAGAAACCTCACCAGGACATATCATTGAGGCCCATTTAGGCAGTGGCAAGGAGCTAGGAATTTATCTGCAGTTAATATTTTGGAAATATATTTAGACTGTATCAGTCACCGGAAGGCATTGAAAAAGCAGGGAAATGACTTGAACTGACTTATTCATTTGGCCTCTGGCTGGGGTATGGAGGATTGACTGCAGGGGCAGCAAGATGGCAGGAAGACCCCTCACAGCATCCCTTTATCTCCTGGTCACACAGCCTTGGATGGTTCTCAGATATGGCTCTAACACTCCATCTTAACAACTCATTCTCTGGCGCCCTTAAATGACATCCTCATGCCTCCCTTCACCTGCCATCCTCCTTCACCCTTACCAGGGCACTCCTCAGCTGGTCCCTGCCTCTGGGGAGCAATCCACATCCCACCAGTCAATTTACACTTATGGGGATGCACTCTATAGCCTCCCTAAACCAGAAAATACCACCAGGGCATTGGAATATTGTAGAACCTGTTTATTTCTTATATTTGACATTCCTTATTTTTCAGTGGGCCTAGAATTTCAAGCTCTAAGTTTCAAACACCCAAGTTCAATGAGCATGCATGGAAACACAATTTTGTTTTAGTATTGATTTTAGAAAGTTTTAAATAAAGCAGATGTTCTTTCCTAAACTTTTATATCAAACAATCTTAATAAGGACACAAACTCACTAGAAAATGAAGACATCAGTTCCTGAAAAGTCTTGGAATTTTGCCTTAATCCATAGCTCGAAAAGGCAAGCAGGAATGTTACAGAAACATTCCAATCGATTTTGCACAGGTCAGGGAAAACCACGTTTTTTCAAACATCTTCAAACATCATGTCCCTTATTTATTTACAACGCCAGATATGAGCAGACTTCTGGTGTTGGTGGAATGCAGCTGACCCCATAGAAATATTTCTGGCTGCTCAGTTACACTTTGAAGTCGTTAAAATTTTCCAGAGCAAATATCCAAAATTTCCGATAACGTGAGGTATGTAACGTACAGCAAATACACTAGGTTAAAACAGAGTCAAGTTCTTAGACACAAAATGGTAGTTTTCAGTTATAAAACCTACTACTATTATCCTTACTGAATAAAATGAAAGTGGCCGAGGCGGGGGAGGCTTTGAAAGCAGGATAAGATTCCTCATGACTTCCCTTGTGAACATGGGCCTCAGATCAGCCTGCAGTGGACATCAGAGAGATTCACGTTACCCCAGTGTGATAAATAATGAAACACAATGCATAATTGTCAGCAAGTTCTTAGAACCTTCTCAGACCCAAGCTACCATGCAGAATGCATTACCTCAGGCTCCCCAGGGTCACGAGGGAGGTAACCAAGTGTTGAGAGGAGTAAATAGACAGTATTGTACCAAACTCCTGTCGTTATAACAACCCTCTAGAAAAACTGGAATTCCATTTTCCTCAGCTGCTTTCCTGACTCTGTTGGAAAAGAATAAATGGTCTTTGCAAACAGCAATCCTGAGCATATAAATTTAGCTTCTAGTCTTAGTTCGACCATAGACCTGGCGGCTTCACTTGTGAAATACTTTATCTTTTATTCTCACTTAACCTGAAAATATTTTCGTAATATGGAAAATGCATGACAAAATGGAATACTCACCAAAGAGAGGTAAAGACACAGAAGGCCCAATTATGTCATAGCTGTTTAACCAGGAGGGACTCTGGTACCCAGAGCGGAAACAGAACTGAGTGCTTCTATTGGGACAAATGTCAAACTCTCCTCCTTCAGGGACCAGGGAGATATCATAACTCTAAAAATGTCCCAAATTATGGACAGGTGAGGGAAGTCTGCCTCCTGTTCCTCCCGCCTGTTTGACTTCAGGCGCAATGTGGGACCTGATAAAAATAGATGTCATTTCCCAAAGTGCCCAACTAGTTTTCAGGAGCAATTCACAGTTCTGCCCATCTAGCAGTTTACCGCAGTTAACACAGCGCTAGCTCAGGAGGCAGAAGACGTGAGGATGGCCGTGACTCACTAATGACAGGCTATGTGACCAAAAGCCTTAGCTAATTGTCCTATTTAAGATCATTCTCCACTCCCCCTTAATCCCGAAATGCATTCTCTTTATTTCCTTTAGAACAATACAACTTACAATTATTTTTATTTCCTTATTTATTTGTCTCTACCTCCAAGACATAAAATACATAAAAGCAGATAGCATGTCTGTCTTGGTCAACTTTCTGTTTTCCAGGCTCTACCTGGCACTTCGGTGGTACAAAATACAAACTTAGTGAATATCTGTTGAATGAATGAGTGAATGAGTCTTTGAACTCATTTTTCTCACTTGTGAATTGGGGGAAGGGGGATACGATCTACTTCACCGGTTTTTTAAAATATCAAATGAAATACTTTTTTTAACGATTTATTTATTTATTTTGAGAGAGTGAGAATGAGAGAAAGAGAGCACATGAGAGGGGGGAGGGCCAGAGGGAGAAGCAGGCTCCTTGTTGAGCAGGGAGCCTGATGCAGGACTCGATCCCGGGACTCCAGGATCATGACCTGAGCCGAAGGCAGTCGCTTAACCAACTGAGCCACCCAGGCGCCCTCAAATGAAATCTTACATCTAAAGCATTTTAGGAAGTAAAGGTGTAATTAAAATGAGATGTTGTTTCTATTTACTTCACAGGAACACCTTCTAACTCTAGAGAAAATAGCATTCCTTTCTCTATAACCAATAAACAAATATTCTTAACGTTGTTTACTGTAATAGAGAGCTGTTAAACATGGGTTTACTAAACTTCAAAGTTAAAAAAATAATTTTATTACAGTAGGCAAGCAGATGGGAGAAACTTGCTTATTTTATATTTTATGACTTTAATTGATATAGTATTTGACTTAATAGAATGCAGCACCACTATCAGGCAATCTTTTATCTGAGTTCAGACACAATTCTTCATGAATTGAGGGAATGAACTTGAACACTTATGGCACACCATTTTTTTGTCTCAAGTTTATATGAAAATGCATTTGGATGCCTTTTTAGTTGGAAACCAGATGTTAAATTTTAATTCAGTATCTTCTTGGAAAGGAAAGACATTTAAAATACAAACCAGTACTTTTAAGCCACATTTGCTAGTGGATGGACTATTTAAAGATTTCCTAAGAGCCTTGAATAATAAGACATGTCATCCAAAAACATCTTTGTTGTCCCTTTGGGAATTCAAACTATTTAGGGTTACATAATACTACTTCAATACATATGAAGCCAACTGCTAATAAACTGCACAAATGTCACCATTTCAGCTAGACGTTCTCAGAAGAAAACATAAATATCTGAGATAGGAAAATAATTTTATTGCCACAACAACCCCGGCCAGATCTACGCTTATCTATGTCAAAAGACCAACTGCATAAAGAAGTTCCAAATTTTATTTTTAGGAGACTATGAGAAAAGCATTCAAAAGGACATGCATGGGGCATTTCTCCCACGTTTTTATTTAAAATTGGCATTTCACTGCTTAAGAGTTTAGTTTATCTTGTGTATTCTGAATAATATCATTTTGAGAAATGCTTGCTGGAATTAGTTGTATTTTGTCATTAAAATCTGTTTTGGGTCAGTTCCATTCCATTGAACAGAAACATTTATTGGGCACTTACTACATGTTAAGCACTGCTCTAGACAGAGGGTAGGGGATCGCACAAAGAAGCTTGCACTGTAGTGGGGAGAAAGATACGCACTTGATGTCAGGACAATGTAGTTTGTGCAACCTTAGAAGGATAGAATGCTTTGGGGAGGAGCATCACTGTCCTCAAACTAAGCAGATGGAGAAATACTTCCTGGGGCAAGAGCATCATCCCTGTGTCCTGCAGGACAGATTCGTACTGAGCCCCATATGGTTATTATAATCAAACAATTCCATTACTTTACCAAAGCCTTTCTTGATTACATTTTAAAAGCCCATTTTCAATATTTAGATCTTTACATTTCCCTTCTCATGTTTTCCTTGCCTGTGTAATGATTTCAGGCACAATATTTCCAACACATGCAAACCAATAAACTGACTATTTCCTCACCACTCCTGCTTTCCACTAAAGGAGCTGAAAGAATGAGGTTTGGTTTGCCTTTGTTTTGCTCTTCTGATTGTTGCTTGGGTTGCTAGAACCTTCAGGACACATTGAAAGGCTCCTGGAGTTCTGGACAATAACAGAATTAGATTTACTAAGCCTCCACCCAATTCTCTGGTTATTCTCAGCTCTGCCTTCTTTCCTCACTTGACTGTTTCTCCTCCTGTTCTTACCTTTGATCATTCTGCCTACACACAGCTGCAGGATTCTCGGGCATTCTCACCCTCCTTGAGAAGGGTGAAGAACATGAAACATGAAAAGAGTATTTTTAACCAGTGTTCATACTCTAATGCTTACCTTTCACACAAGCTAAGATCAAAATATTCTTGGCCCCCAACACTTTGCACAGCAACAGCTAATAGGGGAATGAGGCTGAGAAAAAGTGGCCGGTGATTTGAAGTTGTGAGAACTGGCAGTCTAGTGATGACTCCAGGAGGACTGTAAAGAAAATGATAAGCAAATCTTTTTGTGCCTGAGGACACGTGCATTTTTTCGGAAGAAAGATCCATAGCTCTCATCAGATTCTCAGAGTGGTCTAGAACATGGGAAAATGGCTAAGCGTCAGTTGACTGGAAGTCATGATGCTCACATAATTCAGGGCACTTAACCATTCATATGGTGATGATGAGGCTCCATCTTTCATCAAGTCCTCCTTTCTCTTTCAATACTTATTTATTTTTCTCTTTCTGGCATAATTTTTGCCTCCTACTAGTCATGAGAGCAGCCTGGGAGACAAAAAGCACATAGGTGCTGGCAAATCTGCATGATTCTCAAGGAATGATGAAGGGTGACAGAAAAAAGACTTGACTACAGAAGGACCTATGTGATCCATGCTCTTCTTCATGTCCCTTCATCCGTAATTCGGAGTACCTGCAGAGGGTCATGTAGTTCCTCCTCCTCTCCTGAAACGATGCTTTGCCTCCACAAATATTGCCCTTCAGTTGCAAGCAATGCACAACAATCTTGTAAGTACATATCCTATACTGCATCCCCCTCAAAGCACTCAGATCAGATGGGAACAAAGTAGAAAGATGGCAGCACTTTGGAAAACACACTTCAGCATAAATCTTCACATGTACATGAAGTTCTTCCATCACAGCACTCACCTCAGGATGGCTCATTGCTTGAAAGCCTTGTAGAACATCTTCAGATCTCGTTTAGTCTTATTAGTACAAAGCGAAGGTTCTCAACATTGGCTACACTTTGGAACCACCAAGGAAGATTTAAAAATTGTTGACACCAATGTTCCAACATGAAGAGTCTGATTTAATTGGGCTAAAGCGATGGTTCTTACTCTAGGTCATGCAGCAGAATCACCTGTGGCTATTTTTAACTGACCCATTCCCTAACTCCAGAAATCTGAATATGAATCTCTGGGAATGAGATCTATACAACTGTAATTTCCAAAACTTCTCAGATGATTCTAATATGCAAAAAGGTGTTGGGATTCACTATTTTGCATTCACACTTCGTCATTGGTCCAAAATATTAATAGCCTGCTCTTTTCAAAGAAATAACCTCCACATGGATCCCGGTTTTTTCCAAAAACTGAAACTACCTCTCAGGATTTTTTTAAAAATTTTTCACAGACCTTCCCTAACAATATAGCAAAAATAAAAAAGTAGCCTCCGTGTGAATCCATTTAAAACCCTCCTAGGTGATTTCTTTTAAGGAGCCAACATTCTACTGGTTGCAAGTAGATATTTCTGATCAATATACACTGTTTTGAGGTCTTTTAAAATTACCCAAATGCATGGATTCTGCCAAAATATATGGCTTCTTCCATAAAATATATAATAGAATATGAGTGAACAACCATAGCACCACATGAAAGAATACCTACAGGACAGTTCATTCAGGATTCCTCACTAGCCAATAAAAATAATCAAAAGTCCCCAAGTCCATGTCCTAATTCCTGGTACTGATGACTATGTAATCTTTCATGGCTGAAGAGACTTTGTAGATGTGATAAAGGTTAAGAACCTTGAGATTGCAAATCATCCTGAATTATCTGGGTGGGCTCAATCTAATAGCATGAGTCATTAAACGTAGAAGAGACAGATAAGGGGATTTGAGAGATGTGGCTTGAAAATGATCCTACTCACCTTTGCTGATTTTGAAGATGGAGGAGGGAGTAACGAGCCAAGGAGTGAGGGCAGCCTCGAGAAGCCAGGAAAGGCAATGAGTAATTTTCTTAGAGCCTCCAGAAAGAAACACAGCCCTGCTGTCGCCTTGACTTGAGCCCAGTGAGACCTGTGTGGGATTTCTGATTTACTATACAACAACGAATTAGTGCTGTTTTAAGCAACCTAAATGTGTGACACTTTGTTCTAGCAGCAATAAAAAGCAAATACAGATATAGTCCTAGTTCTGCCATCAAAGCACCGTTAACTGCTAAAGAAATCTTCAGATCACAATGCCTTCAACTCTAAGAGGAGATCATGATGTTGCAGTTTTCAGAATAAATATATTCCTTTATTAGTTCTAGTGATTTTTAGTAATTATATGCTATTCTTTACATTCAGCTAAAACTATCATCAATCGTAACATCAGTGGTTATGTTGTCATTTGTTTAAATTCAGCCACTCTTTGAACTCCATTTTTATTGTTATTTCCACGGTCCATCGAGCAAATGTTGACTGAGGGCCTGTACTTGCAAGGCATTTTCATTAGGTATAGATGGAGGTTTCTAACCTGTAATGACATATTCCAAAAAATAGTGTTTCTGATCCCAAATAGAAGAAGAAACTTAAGCCATTTTCTTTATTTTTCTAAGTTTCACCTATGTAGCTAGGACTATTAACTGGTTGGTAGTTTCTTCATCTCTTGTTTATTTAAAATGAGAATATGCATCATGAATTTAAAACACTTATTTTATAACATTGATAAATTAAAAAAATAAAGAAGAAGATAGCAGGAGGGGAAAAATGAAGGGGGGAAAGTCGGAGGGGGAGATGAACTATGAGAGATGATGGACTCTGAAAAACAAACTAAGGGTTCTAGAGGGGAGAGGGGTGGGGGGATGGGTTAGCCTGGTGATGGGTATTAAAGAGGGCACGTTCTGCATGGAGCACTGGGTGTTATACGCAACCAATGAATCATGGAACACTACATCAAAAACTAATGATGTAATGTATGGTGATTAACATAGCATAATAATAAAAATATTTTTTTTAATTTAATAAAATTTATTGTGACCACTGTTGAATATTAGTGTGGCAAATTGTATATAAAAATAAGGGAGCAGCAGGTGTGGTTATATAGGGGCGGGATTGGTTGTACGTTGATGTTGGGTGATGGATTCACTGGGGTTCATTATAATCTTCTGCTTTCGTGCAGGTGTGAAATTCTCCACAATATGAAGTTTTTAAAAATACTGCACAGGAGGAAGCATGACCATATATTTTTTAGTTAATGCCAATTTAAAGGAAAGTTGAAAACTCCTATGAATTGATTCTTAAATTTGTCCTTTCCTTTTTATGTTTCCCGTCCCAGCCACTATAGCTCAGATATTTATTACTTGATCCTTAGATTCCTGTAATCAAATCCTACCTAGTACCCCTTATTTCAACACCTCCCCAAATCCATTCCTCTACAACAGCCATCTATGCTTTATGCCATTCCAACATCAATAAACTTTTCAAGGGCATTCTGTATGTAAGTTCCTCTGTCTTATTTTTAGTTTTCCCACCCTTTTGGTACAAACTCTATATTTCATTTCTCTCTAACCCAACAGATTCTAGGAAGTCCAGTTTCTTTATTCTTCCAAAGATGCCATTCATTCTTGTTATACACGCACAATCTTTCTCCTCTCTATGTATTCTAATTCTACAGGTCTCTTAAGATTGATTCATTTCCCTGAATAATTATTTTATTTTTGGACATTGAAATAAGCAGAGTATAAAATATATATATATATATTTTAAATACACATATAATATACAAATTTTTTATCTTAATAGGTCTATGGTATTTATTTAATTTGACCAACTTGATGGTGTCAATTACTGAGGAATTGGTCATCTGAATATGCAAAGTGAAGGGGCCTAATAGAGTTCTTTGCTTTTTTCAATCTACTTTTTGGCATTAAATCTAAACCAAACTTGATAAATTCTATAATTTTGAGGAATTATGTAGAGGTAGTGTTTTACTTTTTGGTTGTCTCAAAGTATCTCTAAAGATAAACAAACAAATGATAAAGATGATGAAAAATATAAGATAGATATTTTTATTTCTTTCTCTTACAGTTTGGAACCCAGTGCCCTTTTGAGATGTTTTTGCCTGCTGAGGACTAAGGCTGCCTAGAAAGTGATGAGCTGGCTGACTCCCTATACTCTGGGGCCATTGTCCCTTGTACAGTGCTTTCCAGAAAGGCCTACTTGGGTTAACCTCAAAGGAATGCAGTTTGCCTGGGGCCAAGACCTCTGCAGCACATCCATGAAAATCAGCAATGTAGCTGGGTATACAATATCAATCTACAGAGCAATACAAGGGCCCCTTGATAAGATAAAAAACATCTTAGGTCCAAGGCGTCATGAGATTAAGGGTAAAATTGGATTTCTACTTTAAAATGCAATCATATTGGGGTGCCTGGGTGGCTCAGTTGTTAAGCGTCTGCCTTTGGCTCAGGTCATGATCCATTGAGCCCTGCACTGGGCTCCCCTCAGTGAGAGGCCTGCTTCTCCCTCTCCCACTCCCCCTGCATGTATTCCTTCTCTTGCTATGTCTCTCTCTGCCAAATAAATAAATAAAATCTTAAAAAAAAAAATAAAATAAAATGCAATCATATTACCTAATAGTGGGTCTCTGTCCTCATTAAAAGATTCATGCAGAATATTTGCACTCTAAAAACACTAAATATTACAGTACTTTAATTTATATCAAGTTAAATTAACTTTTGCATATGGGCTTTACCATTCTTTTGCTTTTCTTGAAGACTTGGCTGCTCAAATAGACAAAGACGTAGGAAAATTTGTGAACAACCTTGGAATCTATGTGTTCATAGGCTACTTTGAAAACCTCAATGTAGTCTGGGCGTGACTTCCACATGCAATTTAATGAGCTCCCTCATTTCCTTCCCTTTTGTTTGTAAACTCTTCCTTTAGCATCCCTGACACTACTCTTCTTGTTCTCCTACATCTTTGACTTCAAAATGCTTTCTCCATTCACCCATTCATATGGATTTTTAAAGACTATAGTCCTTGACCCAGGCCCAACAAGCTCTCCCACTCTGTTCACTTTTAATTTCTTTTCTACCTGATCCAGCTACCAAGCACCCCATTTTCTCCCAACCAGCTCTCTCGGTCTCATTCCCTGCAGTTTTGTGCTCAGGTACCCCTGAGATAACTTTCTCACTCTTACTCTCAATACTAGTTCTTGCTGGTGAGGATGTGGAGCAACAGGAATTCTCATTTACTGCTGGTGGGAATGCAAAATGGTACAGCCACTTTGGAAAGCAGTTTGACAATTCTTACAAAACTAAACATACTTTTACCATGTGATCTAGCAATCACGCTCTTTGGTAATTACTCAAATAAATAAAAAAGTTACATCTACCCACAAACCTACGCATGCATGTTTATAGTGGATTTATTCATGATGTCAAAACATAGAAGCAAACAAGATGGCCTTCAATGGGTGAATGGGTAAACAAACTGGTACAATGGATACGTTATTCATTGATGAAAAGAAATGAACTATCAAGTCCAGTTTGCTAACTAAATGAGGGAACAATGAATACAATGAAAAACAGTGTGGCAACCACTATGTCTTACCTCCAAAAGTGTACTTTTTCAGCTTTGTGAGAACATTATAAATGATAAAGAAAGCATAATTTCTCTGACTTCCACTTTCATTAATTTCATCTCACCAACTATTTGACCGTGGTCTTCTTAGCAGTAAAATGTAGAGTCATGACTGCCACAATTCCCGAGATTGAACAAAAGAAACCAGAACATCAATATTCCTATAGTAAAGATACCAAGCTCATGTAGACAGGGGCACAGTAGCTATTCTAAACCTTCATTTCAATCTTCATTACACTATACAGTCTTTCTTATTTTATTTTATTTTATTTTATTTTTGTTTTGTTTTTAAAAATATCTGAAGAAAGAGAGCGAGCAGGGGAAGGGGGAGAGAAGGGGGGGAGGGGCAGAGAGAGAAGCGGACTCCCCTGCCGAGCAGGAAGCCCCCCCCATGTGGGACTCTATCCCAGGACCCTGAGATCATGACCTGAGCTGAAGGCAGAGGCTTAACTGACTGAGCCACCCAGGCGCCCCTATACAGCCTTGATAAGCTCCTACTTCATTGAGAAAAAAGAAGCCATCTATCAGATGTGAACTCCTTCCGGTTCCCTCATTATCTATCATCCACTGAAAAGCTCCTTAAAAACCAGTGGTATATGAAGGCAGGGAGAATTGCACAAGTAGCTATTACTGAGCACCTTCTCACATACCAAGCACTGCACCATGCAATTACTCCCAAGCTCCAGTAAGAACATGGACCTCAGGGAGGCTATGTGGGTGTCCAACCCAAGTAAATTCTATTTTTAGAGCAGAGATTTGAGCCAAATTTCTTGGACTCCCAAACCCAAGTATGTTATTCCCACACCATTGACTCTATTCTAAATTTTTTTTTGAACCCAAAAGAAATGTAGTTTAGTCAAAAGCAAATCTTACTTCCACCTTTCTAGAAGATTTTTATCTAGCACATCAGAGACTTAGGAGAATTAGACTAGTTGATCACTGAAGAAGGTAATATTGAATGCAACTTGCAAGGCACCATTGAGTAGTCTAGTTAAGGCTTAGATATTTTTAGGACAAAAGCAGTTTAGCATTCTCTCACAACCAGTAACCACTCCCTTCTAATTGCTATTAAGAAAGTAAGAAGTTCAGCAAATATAGTTGACAGGCATATGTTTAGAAAGTTTTATAAAACTAAAAAAAATTTGGTTTATCTTAATTTTGAAATGGTTATCCACATAGGTAATCCAATAAAAAACAAACAAAAAAAACCCAACCTCTTTATTCTTAGATGAATGTAAAGATAGTATTAAATCAATGAAATTATCTTTAGTGTTATTATTACTATACATGTGGTCATGATAACAAAGGGCTCAAATAAATCCCAGTTTAAATACATATTCTTTAATCTGTCACACCTGGAGTTGTTAGCAATGTTGACTTTAATAGAATGTCTTTTTATTTAGAAAAGCTTAACATAATTATGTTGAGGCTTTTAAGAATGGTCATAGATTGCCTTCTCCATCCTGTATCCCCATAGGACTTGTTTGAAAATTTTTTTCAAGTAAATGCTCATTTTAAAGAACCATTTCTCACTCTTGCAAGTGTGGCAGTAAATCATTTGTATAAACTTGAAACAACCTAGTGTGATTTTTATGGACATAACAATGGCAGTTCAACAATGGAACCCAGGGTGGGAGTACCGGCTGTTATAAATACATCACTAATAACGTCAGTGCATTTCCCTTGTCTTCCACACAAGTATCTCTGGGGAAATAGAAACTCTGTTACATGCTAACCTGAATTCCTGTCATTGTACTCTACACATCAGTCTCTCAAGTCTCGGGCTTATGGCCTATGGCTGAGGTTATCATCTTAGTGAGCCACACACAGCCACTGACATAGAATGGAAATCAATAGAAAGGATATTTTTTTTTCTCATATAGGAGAGACAAATGATTCACGAGCTCAGCAATAAATCAGAGTGAACCAAAACAACTGAGCAGTAGGACAAATCTTAGCTGGAAAAACCGGAGGTTTCCAGGGGAAACAATATTAAATATAAACCCTATCCTATGTGTTGATAACTATATTGGCTTCAAGTTTCTAAACCATTGAAAGTGATGACAAATCTAGCTTTACAACATGCCAAATGCATCATTTCCTTCCCTTTCCCCTCTACACCACACCCTCCCCCCACCCCAGCATTTAAGAAAAAAGCTGAGGACAGCAAACTCAGCAAGATTATACTCTAGAACTTCAGCCTAGCTTCTCTGAGATTTTGGCCTTTTCTTCAGATAACAACTGTTTTGTAGGGAAGCAGGTGTGTGATTTCTTTGTAGGACTTCCGACTTCGCTTTCTGTGATGTTTCTACATGCATACAACAGTTCATGTACTTGTGGCTTTTAAGAGTCTTATTCTGTAATTATCAGTGCTTTGCACATGATTCAGGATTTGTAGCACATAAACCTCAGGGAATGACTAGTAGTGCCAAATAGTGATAAAGCATGACTATCTGAGTCTGATAACTCCAACAATTGTGTCATATCTGAATCCGGTTCTTATGCCTGCTTTGTCTCTTCAGACTGCATTTTTTTTCCTTGGTTTTCCCATGCCTTGTAGTATTTTGTTGTAAGCTAAACAAAATGTATCAGATAATAGGAACTGAGAGAAATAGGCCTTTAGTGTGAGATTTTCGATCAATCAATTTAGAAGTTGGACTATCTTTAATACTTGTTGTTACTGTAGGTGCCAGAGGCCTGAAATTCCTCTAGTATCCTTGATTTTTGTCTTCTCTCTTGACTTGGGCTTCCCTAAGTATTCTTCCTGAAAGGGAGTCTGACTTTTGTAGCTCTCAGCTATAATTCACTGTTATTATAGGGAACTCGGTTTACATGACTTCTGTTCTAGGGAAGCAGATATTGGCTATGCCTCTCTGAATTTGCCTACCTCTCCAGATTTTAGTGTGTCAGTTTGTCCTGTGATTTGAGTTCTCTGATGGGTTCTAGAAAAATTGTTGGCTTTCACTTTCTCTTGCTGTAAAGATGGAAGTGACGACTTCCGAATGCTTTTCAAAATATTGGGGCTGAAACCATAAGTCCACTTATAGTCTTGGAAATCAGCAAATAGGTTCATTTGTTTGTTTAATTTTGCTTTTAGCCATAGGAAGAAGGATTTCTATGTTTTCAAAGCTAAAAATGAAAATCAAGTATATAAACACACACACACACACACTCCCACACAAGTCAATAAAGCTGTAAGTCTCTGAGATCAAAGTTATCAAGACAGGATAGCACTACCACAGCCCCCAGTTGTAATTCAACACCCTTCTAAGACAAAGAGCATTGAGCTCACAGTAACCCCAAAGCATTCACTCAGTCATTCAACAGGTGTACACCCTCCAAGATCTCACACTTGGAAATCTCCCTACCAAAACACAAAGCCCTTAAGCCCACCAACACTTCCATTTCTTTACTCCAGGCAGCCATAGCAAAAGTATGTACTTGCTGGCTTTTTAAATCCACTCCATGGCCAAGTAGTTAAGCTAAATTCATCCTAGCTTCTGGGGTTGGCTCCCACCCAACTTGCAAGCACCAATCCTCTAATACCTAGCTACAGTGGATGACTTGCCGTTCACTAAAATATGCCTTTGCACTTTCACTCATGTAGTTTCTGCTGTCTGGAAATCTCTTCCACCCTGCCTTTTGAAATTTTATTCATCCTTTAATTAATAACAACTTTATGAATCCACTCAATTCTGTGAGTTTCTGTCTTTAAACTACACAGCCCTTTACTTATATCTCTATTATGCACTTAATCGTACTCTGCCGTTTATTTAAATTTAGGTACACCAACTTTGTCACCTCTAGAAAGTGAGTTCTAATTTCTTTTAAGAAGTGGTTTATACATGGTGCCTTATACATAGTAAAAAAAAAAATCATCAATCTAATGCCTAAAGGAAAGATATTAAGTTTGTGCTGGGAAGAGTGAGTTACTAAGGCTCATTGAGTTACAGAATTCCAGAGTTAGGAAATGCAACATGTCCAAAGCAACATGTTAGATGAATATATTCAGGGAATGGATTCTACTGATAACTGGGTCCCTGTTTTAGATTGGTTCAATATCCAGAGCCAAGAATTCTCTAACTCTATTTGAGTGATATCACTCATTTTTTTTTTAAAGATTTTATTTATTTATTTGAGAGAGAGAGAGAGAATGAGAGCCAGAGAGCACGAAAGGGAAGAGCGTCAGAGGGAGAAGCAGACTCCCTGCTGAGCAGGGAGCCCAATGCAGGACTCGATCCTGGGACTCCAGGATCATGACCTGAGCCGAAGGCAGTTGCTTAACCAACTGAGCCACCCAGGCGCCCGAGTGATATCACTCTTGAAGTATTTTTGCTCATGCTGAGGCTCATTGACCAGCTTTCTATTTAGTCACACAACATGGTAAATCTTCCCAAAGTTAACTCGTATAAGATTGGCATTTTCAGCATCCAAAAGATGAGGGAATTTGAAATTTTCAAGATTTCACTTTGTCATCTGTTTAATTAAGTGTGGAATAAGAGAAGTTTCTCTGTGAACACTGTTTAGATTCTCTTAAGTGATCATTTAGCCTGAGCTTGACCATCTCCAGTGAGTGTCAGGGTTTCGTTCTCTCAGGTTTCCTGAAATTTCCTGTGTCTCTACCAAATTTGTTGGAATGTAAAAGAAAAGTTATATTATAGAAATTTTAGCAAAGTTCTGGTAACTGTCTTTTTAGAAACTTTATAGAAAAAAATTAAAAGAAAATTTTTAGAAACTTTCTAGAAAAAATCTATTTGCTTATTCAAAAACAAAAAAAAATTATGGATACGTTTCTGATTGCTGGAATCAAGAAATAAATAAATAAATAATGAAGTTGGAAAAGTCCATGGAAGAAAAGTTAAGATAATGAAGGGGAAGTTGAGGCTTCTGTGAGGAAAGGCCTAAAATAATTCGATATCATAAATCCGGAATGATAAGGGCCGAGAGGAGCATGAGATAAAAATGCATAAAGCCACTAAGTTATTAAATAGACCAAATATGGCTGAGTGTCTAAATTTTAGAACAATAAACTAAGGAATATATTTTGAAGTTTCACTGAAATCAAAAGCAGTACTATTTAGGAAACATTTAAACTGGTAAAATTACCTCAAAAGACCCACAGGGAAATTAAATAGGCTAAGCAAGAGTTTCAGTAAAGCAATACATGAATTCCAAGGATTATAAAGAAAGAGATGAAATCCATGCGTATGTAAGTAGTGTCCATTATGGAGATTACTCCAAACGGTTAGATTTCTTTAATGCCGTGGATTTTAACAGAAGTCGAGGCCCTACATAGATATTTAATCTGATGAGAGATGGATAATCTAATAGGTTCAAGTCTATATACTAGAGATAATTTAGGTAAATCATTGTTCTCAACTGTCATATCCACACAGTAAAATACTGCTCTACAGGACAAAGTGTTATACATTTTTAGGCAAGTTTAGTCAAAGAATAGCTTTTGTGGGAGAAGGAGGGGTATTTAACTTGAATGTAATAACTACAATATGTAGCAATTGCTTAAGTCAAGAATCAATTTCTATTTTAAGCTGAAGTTGCCTTAAATGGCAGCCTAACCATTTCCATCAACGAAAGAACTTTTATACAAGAGATGACAACTTATATCAGGCAGATCTTTGCAATGGCATAGTACTCCCTGAACTAATATTATCCATTAAGATGAGTACTATAAAATAATTTAAGGGTAATTGAATCTGTTAAGAAAAAGTTTGTATGATTTTAAAAAAGAACTAATGTACTAAATGCTGGCTAATTGAACATGATAACAAAAATTTTAAAAAAGAACTAATGTTGGACTAATCATAACATTTCTAAAAATGCCTCTATTCTCAATTTCCCTTTTCAGTTGATTTGAGATGGCATCTGCCCAACTACCTAGATATCTTCAACTAATAGAAAAAAATATGGTATTTCAGTTTTTATCTGGATGTTAGATGATACCTGGAACCTAGTGATTAACCAATAAGCATTTCATAATGCATGAATAAATAAATGAATAAATAGCTGTAGTAATAGCCAATGTCAACACAGTGTGCATTTCATAAGAACTTAGGACTGTATGTGAGAATTTAAGTCCAATGTGCTACCAGAATTTAAAAAAAGAGTCTAAGGAAGAGAGTCACATACATGTGTCAAGTGATCACAGCGTGCAAATCCTTTAGCATCATTATCTCATTTAATTTGCACAGCAATTCTTTATGATAAGCATCATGGAGCATCTACAATGTACAAAACACTTTTTATTCATGACCTCGTTGACCCTTCCAACAAATTTGTGAAGAAGGTATTATTTTGACAAATATACAAGTGATAATACTAAAGCTCAGAGAGATTAGAAAACTTGCTGCAGGTCACCCAAGTTAGCTGTGCCAAGTCAGAATTCCAACCTAGTTCTCTGTCCACAAGAATAAATGTTCCACAAGTTAAATTTTGAAGTTCAACATTTTCATGATATCACAAGTGTTTTAAGATTGGCATATGAGTTGCTAGCATTTTGAAATTACTACAGAAACAAATATTTCCAAAAAAGGATATTGCAAAGCCTTTAAAATAGCCCTGTCATCAACATTTCTTAAATATACATAATGCAGTACAAGAGAAATTTGCATGTTTTAATACTTGGCAAAACATCAAAGTTTGCTTCTTTAATGTGACGTATCCTTTAGTTGGTCATGACAGATTTATTACAACTGGATGTTTTCCCAAAGTCATTATGCTTCCTGATTTATTCATTTGTTTTAATCTTGGAGAGATTTGAATTGAACGCTAAATTTGTGTAATTAAAACATTGAAGTTGAGATCTGTCTAAACAAAGGACTGAAAGAAAAACCACTTTGGCAAACAATCGATCATTAGGAAATTTCACTTAATAATTCCGTTTTGATTGTATTCGTTGTCTTTCCCAGTAAGTATGTCAGTGGAAGACAGACAAGGAAGCTGTGAATAGATGTTGACATGTAGTGTCAATGTGAGTATGATCAAAACATTTGGTTAAGAGCATGGGATTGGAATCAGATGGATTTGGTCTCAGAGTCTCAACCTGTCACTTACTTGCACTGTGGCCACGGACTTACCTTCTCTGAGCATCAGTATCTGCATCTTTAATGCTGGGGAAATATCTACCTCACAGTGTTTTTTAAATAAGATTTTAATAAAGCAATACAGATGAGGAAATTAAGTGACTGATACATAATTGAGATGCCACTCAATAAATGGAAACTATTTCTATCATTATTATTTTAAATAATAAACCTTATTAAATAAGCAAGAGAGATTGGTGTTTCTCATATCTTTTTCATATGTTAGTGCATAGGTATGTCCTGATAAATTGGATAGAGGGAGAGACACTGAAAAGATTGGAAAAGAGGTCAAACTGTCTCTGATACCCACTTTACTGCAGAGTCATCTGCATTTTTGAGCATCTTTGGTTCCCCAAATCCTGGTTTCATCCCCTTATGTTTGTACCCTCTTCAGCCTTCTTTTCTGAGACAGACAACATTTAAACTTCAGCACTTCTGTCCCTAACTTTGGTTCTATTCCTACCCTGTTCTCAACTGGCTCTCTCTTCACATTTTTCTGATAATCTAATTCACCGAGATAGTTACATCTGTATTTTAAAATTGGACACTGATACTGTTTGTCTTATATTTTATAGAAGAAACAATTGAATCTTTCAGGACACGGTTGTATAAAAATTAGCTTGTGAACTAATACCTCTTATTAGAGAGAGCTATTACTGTATGATCCGAGCTACCCTAACCATTATATTTAACTAGAGATGATTATTTTTAGATGATGATAGGATATTTAATTCCTATTTAATAATAATGTGGAAATTACTTCATTTTATGGAGACATAACTAATAATCTATTTTCAGGATAAAGAAACCCCACATGGTTTCTTTCTCTTATTTTTTTTTTTTCCTTCAGCTCTTAAATACTGAGAAAGCAGCTCTTAGAAGTAGGGACAGAGAAGATACCGAGAAAGTACTAAAAATCAGATATGCATAAGTACAAACAAATGTTATCCATTTGAATAACTCAGACAGTCCAAGAAGCAATCAGAGGGAGTTTGATGCTAAATTGCTATAAAGACTCGGGAGGTAAGTCCTAATCATGTCAAAGTTTTGGCACAAATACACGTTTCAGGGTGAGTTAATAAACAAACATGCTGATGGACAGCAATAAGATCATGGTTAAGTTATTAATAAGACGGAAATTAGTGAACAGATTCCAAATATTTCCTACATGCTTATTTCCTTAAATATTTGTTTTATAAGAGGATAGTCTATGCCATTTTGTGTTTTCTCCACTCACATGTTTGAATAATTTTATTTTCTTTTTTTAAGATTTTATTTATTTATTTGACAGAGAGAGACACAGCGAGAGAGGGAACACAAGCAGGGGGAGTCGGAGAGGGAGAAGCAGGCTTCCTGCTGAGCAGGGAGCCCGATGCGGGGCTCGATGCCAGGGCCCTGGGATCATGACCTGAGCTGAAGGCAGACGCTTAACGACTGAGCCACCCAGGCATCCCTGAATAATTTTATTTTCAATTTTTATAAGCTGAGGACAATTTACTGTTGTATCAGGAAAAAAAGACTGCTTGTATTGTGGGTCACAGAACCTATTGGTGTGTGAGCTGAGAATTCAAAATAAAATTCTAAAATGATAAGGGAAATTCCTATTTGAAAATTCCTTAATACAAGTCTTTGTGGGAATTTTCACAAGAGTTCCTTCACAGTGGAATTCTTAACATCTTAAAAGCCAGAATCTTCCAGATATCATTTATGTCCTACAGTGTTGTGGCAAGTCAAGTCTCTGTCCCCTCATAATACCCTAAACATAGCCACTCACTCTTGAAGGTGAACCTTGATCAAAGGCATCACACGTGTGATTGGATACAGTTTTTCACCACAAGTAAAGAAGAAAGAGAATCTTCAAAATCTAAAAAATCCAAAGAAAAAAAATTTTTTTAAGATTTTATTTATTTATTTGACAGAGCGAGACACAGCGAGAGAGGGAGCACAAGCAGGGGGAGTGGGAGAGGGAGAAGCAGGTTTCCTGCAGAGCAGAGAGCCCGATGCAGGGCTCGATCCCAGGACCCTTGGGATCATGACCTGAGCTGAAGGCAGATGATTAACTACTGAGCCACCCAGGTGCCCCCAAAGAAAAATTTAAAATATAAGATATAACAAAGATGCTCCCAAATATGAACATAATTAGCATTATGTAAATTGATTATCTTGCAGATAGATTGACTTTTTCATCAGCACATTTTAGTGAGTGATCAGAGGTAACACAGAATTCAGTCCTGGAAAGAAGCATCATCTAACTTAACATGGGCCAAAATCCCATAGTCAACAATAAGAGACAGAAAAATCCTTGTCAAACCTAAGAAATAAATAAGATCTAATGGCTGTGGGAGTCTACAAACTTCTAACCAAGAGGGAAGTGGTTCAATATAAAATGTTAGCAAAGATATGAAGACACAACCAAGGACACATTAATAAGACTGTAGTGTGAACTCCTGAGCGGCCTGAACCATGCCTGCCTCTTCCTCTTATTCCTACCATGCATGTGGATAGTTAACACTTGTCTACTGGATGCATGGTTAAAAGAAGGAGATGGGGGAAAAGGGTCTGAGAGGACTGCATCCATTGATTAGCTAGTCAACCATTGTCCAAGTTCGGAAAACAGAATGATATTAAAGATAAATGAAAACAAAAACTCCTATCTGGGTGTGGTTTTGGTAGTTATAATAATTGGAGATCTTCATAACTACTTATGTTGGCTTTATTGGTTTTTTTGATTGTCTAAAGTACTTAGGACCAGGTAGAACCTACTTGCAAGCTGGGTTTTCCAAGACAAGAAATGATCACCCCAAATGGCAGGGCATGGACTCTAACCTAGAGTTGATACAGAGAGAAAGATGCAAAAGGAAACAGGTAAAGAAGTAGTATCCAATTAGGAACAGCAACATAAATAATTATAGGCCTGACAGACAGTCAAAATTGTCTCAGAAGACACTCTAAAGAATAAATAAATGAATGAGCAAAATGAGTATATGAGCTGGAGTCAATTCAACAAGAATTTTTTTAGGAATTTAAGCATCTAAGGAAAAGAATTATTATATAGAGGACAAATTACAAAGAAAAAGTGTAGCAAACCATTCCTCCCTCAGATATGAGATGTAATTTAAAAACTGGTAACCAAGCTATCATTCAAACACCATCCATGCTGATGTCCCCCCAACCCCCAATTAGGGTAACTCAGCATCAAAACAAGCACACACATTCATTTTGTAATTCACTAATATTTCTCAGAGATAAACACCTCCTCCCAACCCCCAGAAAAGAGATCTACTAATGGCTACTACCTTTAAATTTAGGCAATGTATTCACTTAACCAATATTCCTGAAAGCCTATCATACGCCTAAGGCACAATGAATATGATGATGAACAAGAAAGAAAAAGTTCTTATCTGTGTAGGCTTATATTCTAGTGGAGTGAGATAGACAGTCAAATAGAAAAGTATAATTGTAGTCAGAGTTAGAGGAGACAAGTATTAGAATAGGGTTTATTTTAGATGGGTCACTAGTACAGTTCTTACGGATGGATTTTGTATCAGTCATAACTATTTTGACTACTATATTTGCTAAAAGATGCCATGCTGAAACTAATTTTGTTGTTTTGCAACTTTGTACAAAACTGATTTTGTAAAAAATACTCCACTCTGCCAGCCCTAAGGAAAGGGAGGGCTAGAGCTAGGCTTCAAAAAAGCCAGATGGAGAAACTCAAAGTTAAAAAAGCTCTTCCCTACCCCCCTCGGCTAGTTGGCTACATTGTCCTAATTGTACACGCACTCCTGTCATTTAATGGAGGCCACCAAGATCTCCTACGAAAAATTATTTCCCTGATCTACTTAAAACAACAATCACCACGACAAAGAAAACAACAAAACCTTGAGAAGGCATTGGTAGGACAGCTTAGGTCTGGTACCTCCCCATCAATCAGCGATGGCTACCAAGGCAGGGTCATATGGTACAAAATGGATATTTGGAGGATCTAACCCCACATGTTCAAGACAGTTCCCAGAGAGGAAGAAACATCTATGGGTCAGAAAGCTTCTGCAAGAATATCAATTATAATCAGGTTGATTAAAAGTTTTGGGGTTTTTAAGAATATGCCTTGCTATGTAAACTCTGAGAAATTCCTCAGCACTCTGAGAAGAGTCAGATTTGGGGTCAAGACTTTAACGATAAAGTCTAATAAAATTAGCCACTTCATCAATGTCCTTATAGTACTTAAAGTTTCATTTTATTTTAGGCTCAATTGTGCATGTAAGTATTTTAGATGTCGCATTAAAAAACAGAAATCTGGCTTTACATAATGGCTTTAAGAAAACAGACTGGAATTAGTCAACAACTATCATGACATTGGGCAGCAACTATTTAGATGCTGCTTGTCAAAAACAGCATCTGGAGACAGAATTTCTGTTTCTCTTTGGCGTACAAAAACCATTATTTTGCTGCTAAATATAGGCCTATGCATGATACACATTTAGTTTGGGTCTTTACCTTATAAGGTAAAAGGAGGTGTGGAAGTGTCATAAAATAGATAGTGCTACAAATTCGACTGGCACCAATAATAAGACCCAGCTGTGCATGTTAAACTCCTCAAACTTTAGGCACTGCATGTATTTAGCAAGGTCTCATTATTTCTGAGAACAGCTCAGACTTGCTAACAGCTCTGTTTTGGCACATACCAGATTAATCAATAAATGCTGGATTTTTAAAAATAGCTTTTTGTATGTACTTTTCAAAAGTTAGTAAGTTACAAACTATTAAAATTTCTGACATGATTTAGGTCCCAGATATGCCCTAATGTGGATGGTCTATGTTCACCATCGTGGAAGTATCTATCTGAAACCATTTCTCCATCACAACACTATTGTCTTCCTGAGAACAAACATCCAAAGAATGAAGAAATCATTTATACTAATTTGTGGTGCCATGTCACAGATGTTTAATAATATCAAATATAAAATTAAAAAGAAGTATTTTGAAGTAAAAATTGGAACTAATACCACTGTGCTCCAGTTATTTATATATTCCTCTCCAAATGTAGCTTATTGGGGCACCTGGGTGACTCAGTCGTTAAGCGTCTGCTTTCAGTTCAGGTCATGATCCTGGGGTTCTGGGATCGAGTCCCGCATCGGGCTCCCTGCTCAGCGGGAAGACTGCTTCTCCCTCTCCCACTCCCCCTGCTTGTGTTCCTTCTCTCACTGTGTCTCTCTCTGTCAAATAAATAAATCAATCTTTAAAAACAAAACAAAACAAAAGTAGCTTATTGGGAGAACACTTCATGCATGATAGTACATTTTAAGGACTTGCTAAAGTTAACAAGGCATCTGAATCTATGTAGCTTTGTAACTGATGCTAAATATGTTATCTATATAACTACTTTTCACTGCTTTTTCTTTTCTTGATAGGTTTTCAATTGGTTATTGTTGAGTTGGTCATAAAGACCTTGACCACATCTTTGAAGGCCAGTGGAACAATCACCGAGGTGGTCAGTCTTGCTCATTTCACAATTATCATATAGTTCCTCATCAAAAGAAGGCAAGCGAGCACAGCAGCCAATACCAATGATTGCACCTATTTAGCTATGAATAAATTCATAAATACATCAAGCAAGCAAACTCTTGCTAAAGAGACTCCATCATGCAGGCTAAAAAGTATTAGAAAATGTATTAATAAGAATGATCTCTGGTATTTCCTAGACAGTCATTTTATTCCAGGCACCATAGAATTTAAACTTTTCAATGGAAGCTCTGGTCTTTTTCTTCTTTTTTTTTAAACAGAGAGAGAACTGTATGTGCACCGGTGCATGGTGTGGGGGGAGGGGCAGAGGGAGAGAGAGAGAATCTTAAGTAGGCTGCCTGCTATGTGTCCCACCTTGCGACCCACCATGCCACCCACCATGCGTGGAGCCTGAGGTGAGGATTGATCTCTTGAGCCTGAGCTCATGACCTGAGCCAAAGTCAAGAGCTAGACACTTAAATCAACTGTGCCACCCAGGTGCCCCAAAGGAGGCACTGGTCTTATTTTCCCTTTTACCCAAGAGATATATGGAGGTAAAATGGTTCACATGAAGCTTCTCAGCTAAGTAAATGACCAGGATTCAAAGCTGCCGAAGTTTGTACTCTTTTTTCTTTTCCACGCCACATACCTTGAAAAGGGACATACTTCTCTCCTGTTTCTAGTCCAGGGGTTGTTATCAGAAAGGTATTGGAAAATTGACCTGCCGTGTACAAGTCAGTTTTCAGGGCCTTGATAAATATGTAGCCCACATCTCTTGGAGCATTGGTATCTCATTGCTCCAAGATAGATCTTAGTCTAACAATTTAATAGCAAATACTAGCCACAGAAGGGAAAGTCTATTGTAATGTGTTTTTTAAAAAAATAAAGGTCACTTAAGAGAACAGAAGCTATATTGTAAGACCAAGCTGAAGCCAATATAATGCTAAATATCAAAGAATATTCACACACATGTATGGATGCAAAGGTACATGACCAGACTTTATATGTTTATCTTATCCCCTTCCAGATTTTATATGTTTATGTTACCCCTGTCCCCCGACAGTCCCCCGATTTGTGACTGGGAAGATAAAATCCTATATATTTTGGTCCTCTCACTCATATGCTATGAGAATTTCTAATAATCAAAACATTTCGTGGTATTGGGCCCACATTATATTTGCTCATGCCACAAACGAGACCTTTGCATTATTATTTTCTCTGTCAGTCACTTCCAGAAATCTATTGTAAGAAACAGCATAATGACAAGGGCAGGAAATGAATCACTAACTTTTTGACCTTCATCAGTGTCTGCACCTAAAATTTAAAGCTGTTACATGTTGAAGTACAACTGAGTTTTTCAACTCAAAATGCTTGTTGCTGAATCAATCATCGTTGCTAACGGGCTAGGCTCTAAGTAAATTGATACTTATAGAAATTAATTTAAAAGTTGGGGGCTGGAAAATGGTTGTTATTGTTCAATTAGGCATTAGAAATATTTTAAGAAATTTTTAGGAAATTATATTTACACAATTTGGTGAAAATGTTACTAAGACAATGACATTTTTGCCTTTGCTTCTTATCCCTACAGCAAATTCAGCTTTTCCCTGGAGTAAAGGTAGGGACAGCATTGTTCTCAGATTTGATTTTCTCTTGACTTCCCAGAAGCTGTGCTATGTCTGGAATTCCAAAGGAAAGAGGGCATTTTTGTTTTTCAGGCAAATACATTTGCATTTGTATACTTCAGATTAAATAACTTAAATATGTGTTTTTAGAGCTAATTTTAAACCAAACACACTGTTGATGCCTCCAGTGGTAAACATTTTCAGGAAAAGACATTCCCCTTGAAAACAAAGCTCCTTAAAATATCATGTGCTCTAGCTAATTTTACACCAAAAAACAAAACAAAACAAAAACACTGTCATGAAAAAAATATATATAAAATATTTGGTAACAATACTGAAGCCACCCTGGGGTGAACAAAAGAGATGAAACATTTCCTCAGGATATTTCTTGTTGGTAAATGAGGACCACCAAAGATCAGGTCACTTGGTTTGTGACATAAGATGGTGGTTAACATTACAGCTTTGAAAATATGACACATTACAGCAATATGCAATATTAAATCTGCACATATAGGTATATATAATAAAAATGATATCTTATTTATCCTCCAAATTTTTATGAAAGATTAATTTAATTGTTTATTTACTTGCTTGCATATAAAAGATTAAATATATCTAAGTAACAATATTGCTTTTTTTTTATAAATACTTGACTTCCTCACAACACATGGATTATTCATCGTGAATATTTAGATGGATGGATAAATGTACTAGAAGAAAAGAAATCGTGACAGTCTTAAGATATTATAGCTTTTACTCAGGATAAATTTTATCCAAAGCTTCCCAGTGATGATTGTCTTCACCTAGTTTTTCAACTCCCTTGAAATTGGAAAAATATCATGAAAACATTTCTATGAAATTCCTGATTGTCAAATTTACTAAATGCCAGGACCAGTCTCTTATCAAATTATCCAAAAGGGAGAATTTGTCTTAAATTTGCCTTGAGTAACCTCCACCCCCTCCACCCCCCTCTCTGCAGCCGTTTAATTTCCTTTATATGATGGGTGATTTCCTCTTCATGGTGTTTCTTCAAGGTTGCCAGATGTTCTTCAGGGCGTGCTCGGAAGTATCGTTCCTCTTCATTTTGCTCTCTCTTTCCGAAGGCCCCACCTGCCTCCCGGATCGAGCGCGCTGGAGTCTGACCGTTCAGAGCTGAAGCCTCGGGCTTGTACGGCCCTAACGCCCCACACGCCCAGCCGCACCTGGGCGGCCAACGTGGTGACAGCCATTGTTGTTGTAGCAGGACTTCTCCAGTCACCGCCCCCCGACCCCGCGCCTTGACCTAGTTCCTAGACACAGACTTGCCCAGTCCGCACTCTTCCCCCCAGATGGGTCGGGTAACACCCTTCTTGTGCAATTTCAGGTCTGTCCAGTTCCCACACCAATCCAGAACAAGGCAAGATATAGTTCAAGAGTCTAATCCTCAACCTGTCTCAACTTAGAAATCTCTGAAGTCACTCCAGCTTCCAGATCAAGGACCTGAGGTCTCACCACTCCTGCTGTGATCCTTGACTCTCAGACTTCTACCACCAGGAATGGAGAACTAGTTAATGGAGAACAACCTTTCTTTTGAAGATGAGAGACAGATAGATGATAGATATTTATCTTACATGTGCGTGAATATATTTTAATTAGACTGAAGCCATCAAAGTGTTAATAAACAATGAATTCCCAAGTTCTCAAAGAGGTGGGAAATCCAGAGAAATGAGCCTGTCCTTTTGAGATCACTTTTGTTGTCCCAAGCACTCAATCCTAAAAAGAGGCGGGCTTTT
The DNA here is from genome assembly GCF_037043125.1 of Eumetopias jubatus. Lineage (NCBI taxonomy): Eukaryota > Metazoa > Chordata > Mammalia > Carnivora > Otariidae > Eumetopias > Eumetopias jubatus. The sequence goes on along the minus strand of NW_028274809.1, from coordinate 164,870,131 downwards.
TTCCAGCCTTACAGAACCAGGGGGACAAAAAGTTGGAGTCCAAGACACTCTATGGGTGGGAGCCCTAGTAAATGGCACCATTTTGGGTTGTGACTCAGAGGTGTTCTTTCTTAAGAGTAAGGGTGGGTCAGAAGTAAATGAGCTCCCACATGGGCTGAAACTGAACTTCAAATCATGTGCCAGTAGCGTGCGCACAGAACATCAGTGGCTTCCCCCTTACACCCACCGCAGGGAAAGTTTTGCTGAAACCCTAGCAAACAATTCCTGCTCATCAGTCTTGGTCAAAGGTTTTTTTGCTCCCCAGTCCCTACCTGTGTTTTCCTGCTTGCCAGCCTCAACCCATCCTCTCCCCAGCAGGATGCTTCCTGCTCACCAAACTTGGCCGGTGGTTGTGGACCATCTATGGCCCAGGATGACCCAGTGAACTTCTCTGCTACCCAGCGGGCCACAGTCACACCCTGCACCTTGTGGAGGAGCCCTCCTTTCTAAATGTTGACCTATGTTTGGTGCTATCTCTCAGCCCTAGGGTATTCTTTAGAGTTCTCTTAGTAGTTGTTGAAGGCAGCTTGAAAATGTCTCTAAATCACCCCCACCTCCTGTCCATACCCTTGTGCAATCTCTTCCCCTGGAGTGTGAGCTGGACCTAGTGTCTTGTTTTAATAAATAGAATATGGAATAAGTGATGAGATGTCACTTGCAAGATTAGCTTACAAAAAGACAGTGAATTTCATATTGGACACTCTCATTCTCTGGCTTGCTTGCTCCGAGGAAAGTCAGGTGCCAGGCTGTGAGCTATGCTATGGAGGAGCCCACATGGCAAGAAACTGATGTGTCTGACCAGTGAGGACCTGTGGCCTGCCAACAGCCACATGAGTGGACTTGGAAGTGGGTGGGTGGGGCGGCTGCCTGAGTGAGCTGGAAGTGCACCTTCCTCTGGTCAAACCTTGAGATGACTACTGTCCCAGGCAACCCCTCAGTGTGGCCTGGTGGCAGACTTGGAGCCAGGATTGGACCATCCCCCAGTTCGCCTCTACTGTATCCTTCCAGCCTGCCTGGTATGTGGCACCCAACAGCTTGAGCCTTCTTCCCAAACTCCATTCTCACATCAGCCGGCCACTGTCTGGCTGTCCAGTGGAATTAATTGTCCACCCTGCCCCCCACCCGGCAATTCTCTTTACTTTCTCAATAGGAAAAACCTGCTCTCAAGAAAGGATCATAAGTATCTTAGTTCCTGAATGTGGAATTCTAGACATCAGAAAACCAGAGGAAAAGGTATGCTTCTGGGTGGCAATGAGAAGTGGTAAATCTTCTCAGAAGTCCTGATATTATCATACCACATTATCAAGTCCATCACAGGCCACACTGCCCAAGGGTAAATCCCTTCCCATTGCCAACAACCAAAAGATTTTTCTTTTCTCATGTAAGCTATGGAAAATCATCAAAGACTGATGTTGCAATTTACATTGGAAATTAATTTATTGATTTGTTCATTTGTTTGGCATCAATCCTCCCCACTGTATCAGAGTAGGAAATAAGAGGGGGAAAAGAAAACAGTAATTTCAATCCTGATATATTTAGAGATAGATTTATGTCATTTTTTATTTTAACCATTCACATTTTTCTATCCAATGATATTATACACAGTTTTCTGAAAGGAAGTTTACTTTAAAATATAAATATTGTAATTATAAAATGGTACACTGCTATGGAAAAGAGTATAGCAGTTCCTTAAAAAATTAAACTAACTAATTAAAAAATTAAAACTACCGTAGTATCAAGCAATCCCACCTCTGGGTGTATGTCCAAAAGAATTAAAAGGAGGTACTCAAAGAGATGCTTGCACACTCATGTTGGAGCTGCTATAACAAAAAACACCAAAGACGAGGTAGCTTTTAAACAATAGACATTTATTTCTCACAGTTCTTGGAGGTTGTGAAGTTTAAGATCAAAGTTTACAGATTCAATGTCTGCTGAGAACCCACTTCCTGATTCATAGACCACCATCCTGTTGTGTCCTCACTTGGTAGAAGGGGCAAGGGAGCTCTCTGGAATCTCTTTTATAAGGACACTAATCCCATCCATGAGGGTTCCACCTCCCAAAGGCCCCACCTACAAATACCATCACACTGGGGATTCGGTTTCAACATGTAAATTTTAGAGGCACACAAACATCCAGTCTAAACATATATTCATTCTAACACTATTCACAATAGCCAAGAGGTGGAAGCAACCCAAATAGCCATAGACAGATGAATGGTTACACAAAACGTAGTATACACACAGACAGAACATGTGAAATGTTATTCAGCCATAAAAAGGAGGAAGTCCTGTCACGTTCTAAAATATGAATGAACCCTGAGGACATGATGCTGAGTGAAATAAGGTAGTCACAAAAAGACAAACACTGATGGCTTCGCTTACAGAAGCCATCTCAAGTAGCCGAATTCACGGAAACAAAGCACAATGATGATTACCAGGGCCCACAGGGAGAGGCCAAAGGGGAATTGTTATTTCAAGAGTACAGAGTTTCAGCTTTGCAAGATGAGAAGGTCATGGAGGTCTCTTACACAACAATATGGATACACTTAACACTACTGAACACCATAAAACAAGTAAACAAAAACAATGTAGATATTCAAAAGATGAACCACTCATCTGGATTCCCTATTGCCATCCCTGTCTGCTACTTGGTACCCAGTACCTCTGCAGTGGCCCCTCAAATATCAACCTCACAAACCCTGGCTGCCCTTGGAGGAAGCGTGTCTCCTGTGCATTTCCTGTAAGATTATGTGAACAATTTCATTTGGATAACCCATAGCTGATGAAGCCATTTCAGAATGCCTGTCTCCACAGGTAGCAACAAATGTTCTTCCTAGAAGGCCTGAAAGAGAAGAGACACTTTCCTGTATTTTCATCTCTAAGAGGCATCCCTAGAAACAGCCTGGTAAAAACTGGGCACAGCTTTGAAAGCCCCTGATGATCCCTCATTTTGATAAAAGGACACCATAACTCTGAGCTATTTGCTTTAGATGAAGCTGGAAATCAAAGTACTTGTATAATGTAAACTAGAGAAACTTTCAGGGATATCACTGTTTCCCTTGACATTTTGGTTCAAGTAGATCTATTTTCCTAAAACTGGGTCTTAAAAAATAGGAAACTTTTAAAAGATGTCAGCAGATTTTGACTAAAAAGATTCCATTAAAATCCAAAGCTTAACTATTAGCAGAAATGACATAAAAATAACTTACTGATGGGGCACCTGGGTGGCTCAGTTGGTTAAGTGTCTGCCTTCAGCTCAAGTAATGATCCCAGGGTCCTGGGATCAAGCTCCATGTCAGGCTCCCTGCTCCGTGGGGAGCCTCCTTCTCCCTTTCCCCCTGCCCCTCTCCCCCATGTTCGCTCTCTCTCTCTCTCTCTCTCTCTCAAATAAATAAACAAAATCTTTTAAAAAAATAACTCACTGATAAAACACAATCGTTTGGGAAAAAAAAGAAACTTGATGTGACAATTCTCCATTTCTTTTTATTTTTCAATTCTCCCTTTCTGTGCCTTCTAGCACATTCTACGTTGTACTGCAACGAATTTTTCCTTTCTTTAAAGAAGTAGCAACTCTCCTTGATTCAACAGCAGATTATTACATCTCCAAGTTTCTCTTTCTCCTCTATTTCTAACTTCTTACGACTATTTCACAACCTTTTAGACACTCCATTAGGGTATTAAAAGAGTGGCAGTAAGAAAGATGAAAATTAAAGAAAATAGTTGGAGGTAGAGATGACCCATAAATTCATCATAAATCATTTCCCATATGAAATAACAGCCCCCGAAAGGAGTGCCTTACACATGATAGAATTGTTCTGATAAAAAGTACTGCTAGTGTTTGGTCCATGATTGAATGGCCTGAGAGTAATTTACATAAATGTCAAGGGTGCGTTGACAGAGCAAGAAAGCACAGGCCGGACTGCCTGCTTAGACTGGAATTCCTAACACATTTTCAAAGTTGTGCCAAAGAGCTCTTGTGACAGGTTGAAGGAGTTTGCAGACCAAGTTACACTCTTTTTTTTTCTTTTGTCAATGCTGGTATTAAAAAATACATCAAAGGAGGAAATACAAAACTTACTTAAGCTATAAGCAGGAAAGCAAATTCTTTAATTAAATCTTTAATTAAAGTAGACCATGGCGTGAAGTAGCTGAATTATGCTGCTTTCCTCAGACAGAAAAAAAAGGAAGTGTGACCTTCCTGTTTCTCATATTTTCTATAAGCAGAAAAGAACTAATTAGGTCTTATTTCTAATTACTCTAAGTCTATCAAATTTTCATGACTATGGGGGCATGGACTAGAACTAGGCACTATAGAGGAACATCGATAAAGTTTCAAGTCTTAGATTCTTTCTTTTATAAGCACACTTCTAATTTATGAATTATGTTTCAGTTACAGAAGCTGATAATATGTATAAAACAGGTTGATAAAGCAGGAAGAAAGTCTTAATAAAAATTTTAATAGGAAGAGTGACCAAATCCAAACTATTCAACTTTTGCTGCTTTCAAAGAGTAAATGCATTTTCAAAAAGCCCCATTAAGTATGGGTCCCAGAGGTGTACACATTTGTCAAAACTCTTCAAACTGTGCACTTAAGCCCTGTCCATTTAACTACACCTAAAGTATACCTTAATTTAAAAAGTATCCTTAACCCTAAGGCCCAAAGAGCTATGGTCACATAAAATTAGAGAAAAGTCCAAGAGACAGAAGTGCTCAGACTGTTTGCAATTGATTGGTGCAGTCACTTTAAATCTTCTTTATGCCCTTACTTCAACCATTATTTGATCACTGGATCTGTTCCTAGGGAAATGTGTGGAGAAGCACACACCTTGTCCCTCAGCATTCATGATTTAAAGAATGCGAGGTAGATTTCGAAGGGTACATTCATATCAAGGGGATTACATGAAAATATTCACCTTTTTTGTGGCTAAAAGGTCTTTTCTTTGTTCTCTTACCAGGGGAAAAGGTTTGCTTTGGGCAAGCTCCCCATGGCAAACCTCTTTGAGGAATGAATTCTGAAGTGCATTCAACCATGTCTTCATGACCTTCTAGTTCAAGCATTTAAAGGGGATAGTGGGACATTGTCCTTCCCCACTTTCTGTGTTTGATGGGTGATTTTAGCCAATCTGGGATTTTGATATACTTCCTAGGACACTTGAAAAAGTATCTTTGTAAAAGGAACTTTGTAAAAGATTCCATATTTACTAATTAAACGACAGAAATGCTTCATAAATGCTAAATTCAAAATCAATTCAAACAAAAATTTTCAGGAAAGGATTCTTAAAATTTGATACAATTTTTTGCTCATATTTACAAATTAAATTTATACTGTGCTTTACTGGTAAACTAACAAATAGTTTATCAATAAGAGATTTTAAGTCACAAGGTGAAAAAAAACGTCGTATCTGTAGTAGTATGGCCCAAGGCATGAGTAGAGAAAGTAAAAAGAAGAAGGAAATTAAAAAAGCACGGGACCTCACTTTCTGCTTGTCAGGCTGCTCTTCCAGGGTCACTTTGTCCGTCAGACGTCAGACTGGCATATGAGAGGAAGAAGTAACTTGAGACATCACCTAAGCCTTTCCCTCCATTTTACAAAAGGAGAAACTGAAACTCAATTTCTGTGATTTGATTAAGGTCCTTCATGAGGATCAAATAATAAATCTTTTACAAGGGCATCTTTATATTTGCACTCAACTCAAAGTTAAACTTCAGTTGAGTATTACTGATGTCTAAAAAACACTGCTTTATCCAAGTAAGAAAAAAATCTCTTTAGACTCAATGCAATTAAATTAATCAAAAGCATCGTCTGTGCAACCAGATAGTCTTGGGTTCGAATCCTAGTTCCACAACTAACCAGCCATGTGACTTGAGTGAATTTCGGAGACTCTGTTTCATTTCCCATAAAATCAAGAAAAACATCCATCTCAAAGACTGCTGGCGGGGAGGGTGGTAAGTGAGATCCTATGAAAATGAGGTGCCCAGTACAGGTTGTAGGACCCATACATAATAGGTAGCCAATATTGTGTTTTAAATTCCAGATAAGGAATGTATATGTTTACTTTAAAATTTTTGGCTCTGCTTCTGACCTTGAGTACAGTACCAAAACGTAATCGAATACTTAAAATGTAATTATCAGACCTGTAAAAATTATTTCTTGAGCTCAACGGTGGCAGGTATTGCGATGGTACAGAAAGAACCTGTCATTCTGTTCCTGTCCTGAAAAAGGAATCAGTTCACATGAAACCAGTAGTGATCCATAAAAGTCTCAATGTAATCAAGTGCTCAGTTGTGTTTAACAGTCTTAAAAGAAAAGAGAGAGATCCCAGTAAGGCTCAGAACACCAGCATACCTCGTTTTACTGCATTTCCCTTTATTGCCCTTCCCAGATGCTACGGTTTGTTACAAATTGAAGGTTTGTGGCAACCCTGCATCGAGCAAGTCTATTGACACCATTTTTCTAACCGTGTCTGCTGACTTCCTGTCTCTCTGTCACATTTTGGCCATTCTCACAATATTTCAAACTTTTTCATTATTATTACATTTGCATCACTGCAATCGCATGATAAAATTTTATCAGGTGAAGAGTTGCTTCTCAGATATGAGCCAAGAAAGTGGTTTCTTGAGAAGGAACCGACTCCTGGTGAAGATGCTGTGAAGATTGTTGAAATGACAACAAAGGATTTAGAATATTACATGAACTTAGTTGACAAAGCAGCAGCAGGATTTGAGAGGACTGACTCCAATTTTGAAAGAAGTTCTACTGTGGGTAAAATGTTATCAAACAGCATCACATGCTGTTGAGAAATTGCTCGTGAAAGGAAGAGCCAAGTGATGTGGCAAAAGTCACTGTTATCTTATTTTAAGAAATTGCCTCGGCTGCCCCAGCCTTCATCAGCTGTCACCCTAATAAGTCCATTAGCCATCAACATCTCCACCAGCAAAAAGATTACTATTTGCTAAAAGCTCCAGGGATGATTAGCATTTTTAGCAATAAGGTATTCTTAAGTTAGGGTATATACACTGTTTTGTTTTGTTTTGTTTTTTACATAACACTATTGCACACTTCATAGACTATAGTATAAACATAACTTTTATATGCACTGGAAAACTAAAAAATTCATTTGGCTAACATTTTTGGGGTATTTGCTCTATTGCAGCGGTATGGAGCCAAACCAGCAAGATCTCTGAGGTGTGCCTAGACATCCAGAACTTTGTGCACCAAATGTGAATGAAGGTGGTGGTGAAGATGGGAGAATGAAAGGTGCCTCATCAGCAGGGGCTCCATGCATGATGTATGACGAGAAGTCTTATGTAAGAAGGGCAAATCCCAAGCAGCAAAACAGTCATACTCCAAATGCATCTATATGATTCCTTATTCACATGACACTTTATATTTTTACTTAGCTATGAAGCAATTGAATGCTGACCTTGTTTTTTCCCAGACAGGGAGGATAAGTACTACGCCCAAAGTAGCCTGATTTGGAATTAGCATTCACAGCCCTAGACCACATTTCTCATTCCTTTAGCCTTACGCTTTCATTATGTTCTTTAGACCATATTTCACACTTAAAGTTCACCTTTTTAAATAGAAATTGACATTCTACTTCCACTTTCCCAGGAAACATTGCATAGAAGACAAAACTCTTAAGATTCTTGTCCCATCTATGCTATTAACTGGCCGTGAAGCCAAGAATGAGCCCCCTAGTCTCTAGGTGAATTATTGCATGGGATGGTTCCTCCTGGGCATGAAATTTTACAGACAGAATAGGGATTTAGTGGAGTGGAGGACAGCAGAGTAATATCCAATGTGCACTGCGCAGCCTGAATCTGACCTGTTTTATACAATCTTTGGGTAAAACTGCCAATCACCATTGTTTCTCTCTATCCCATAAAAACTGAGTTCAAAAATGGATAAGAAGAATTTATTTTATTGCTGAAATACCACCTTGAATATGAATGGCAGCTTTCTGATTATTTATATGTCCCCTCTGGGTATCAAATCCCTGAACAGTATAAAAAAATCCCAGAGATGGCCTGACAAAACACTTGAGGACTAGCAGAAAGAAAGGAGAAGTGCAGCTGCTAGAAGAAATGAAGGAGGGATTTTAGTCCTCTCCTAGGGCAGTGACAGGGCTGGAGAAGAAAGAATCATGCTCTTCTGTGCTGGGAGCAACGTGGACTTGAAATTTGCCGGCAAATCAAAAACAGCAAAGAGCAGAGCCCCCCAAATCAACCAGGCCCATATATCCCCGCGGGGTACCTAATGGAAAGCAAAGTCACACTCCTCATGAAGAGTCCAGGTTAACTTAAATACAGAACCCTGTTCGGGTCTGGAGCCCCCGCGCGTCTCTCCGGCTGCGTGAAAACTTGCCCTTGGTTTAGGCCGGTCGTTTGAAGAACTCAGAACTCCGACAACCAACAGGCCCTCGGGACGCGTCCCTGGCCGGGGACTGCCCTCTCCAGCGGGCAGCTCCTGCGGATGCTGTCCAGGCATCGCCCAGGGGGAAAGGTTGCAGAGCGGTCGGAAGGCGCGGGAGGAGTCTGGCGGTGATTGATGGGGAAGGGACGAATGAATAAAAGTACTTGTCTAGGGACAGCAAAGACCCCGACCGAGCAAGCTGCGGAGGCTACTTGCTCTGGCATTCCCTCAGCGTTTCGTCAGAGCCAGACCCGCCCGCGGCTGAAGGGAGGCGTGCTCGCCCCCGGAGCCGGCTGCAGGCGAGCTGCGAGCAGAGCTTCCCGGGAAGGAGGTCCCCGCTCGTCGCTGTGCGCCTGGTACTCCCGGTTCGCGAGGTAAACACTCCGGCTTGGTGTGGAATTAAAATCAGTGATTGAACTTTGCCCTGGGGCCTCAGCTCGGGTTAGTAGTTGGGGATATATATATTTTTTAATCTAATAAAAAAAGATGTATAGAATACAATGAATTGTGTTGTTGGAGTAAAGGAGGTTGGAGTAAAGGAGAGCGCATGAGAGTTAGAAGCCACTTAGAGGGGACAGAGGCTTCCGACTTAATGCTGATACTCCCCCAAGTTGGACGAGTTGCGAAGTGCCAGAGTCAGCCGGTGCACTCCGGGGGGCTCTGGGGCATTCCGAGCGCAGGCAGCTGGGAAGTAGCGGCTTTCACTCGCCCGGAGGAGTCTTGGCGTTCAGACACCGGGTATCCGCGCTCCCTGCGGAGCAAAATGCAGAGATTGGCATATGCCCTTGGCCTCTAGCTGCCTTGATTCCCCAGTTCCCACGCGTCTCTAGTCAGAACGTGCGTGTTTCCTCGGGGCACACCAAGGAACTCAGAGCTCTGCCTTGGACACTCATCCTTCTCGACCTGGCACACCCCTTCCAGAATGCCCCGCCCCACTGCGAGTCACTTATCCCTCGGGGGAACTCCAGGGAGAAAAAAAAACACGGGGGAAGCTGGATCGGGAGGGACAGTGGACGGGCGCAAGAGGGTCAAGCGCACCAGTTCAGCACTGGCGCGCAAACTTGAGTTACATTTGCGCGCGGCTGCGCTCTGCTGGAGCGGGTGTGCAGGGGCGTGGCTGGGGTAGCTGACCCAAGCGTCCTGTCTTTCTTCTCTTGCTGGTCTCCAGACTCCAAGCTGCAGAGCAGCCACCCGATGCCCACTGGAGCAGGCAGCAGCATGCAGCCTCTGCTAAGCTGGCGCGGACGCGCCCTGGTGGCCTTGATCCTCGCCTGCGGCGTGGCGGGCGTCCAGGGAGAAGAGAGGGGATTCCCGCCGGCCGGGGCCACTCTGCCACTTCTGGGGCCCGGAGACATAACGACGCCCCCCACTGAGGTTTCCTGGCCCAAGGGTTACAACGCCAGCGTGCAATGGTCTTCTGCGCCGCCGCAGATGCCTAAAGCAGGGAGAACACCTGGAGCCCCGCCACGCACCTTCTCCCCTCCCCCCTGCGAAAAATCCACCGAGATCAAGGAGACTTTCAAGTATATCAACACGGTGGTGTCCTGTCTGGTGTTCGTGCTGGGCATCATCGGAAACTCCACACTGCTGAGAATCATTTACAAGAACAAGTGCATGCGAAACGGCCCTAATATCTTGATAGCCAGCCTGGCTCTGGGAGACCTGCTGCACATCATCATTGACATCCCCATCACTGTCTACAAGGTAAAGGGTTAATATCGACGGGAGGGTACCTAGTTAGGAGGAGGGAGATGGGACGCTTACTCAAGAAGATCCATCGCCTCCTAAAGTCAGTTATCCAGGGAAATAAATTCCCTACTCGTCTTCAGTAACCTTAGGCTAAGCCTCTATCAAGTGTAGTCCTCAGACCAGCAGGATCAGCATCACTGGGGAACTTGTTAGAAATGACATTTTATGGCCTCACCTCCGACGTGCTGATTCAGAAACTCTGGGATGGAGCGCAGTAGTCTGTATTTTAACAAGCTCTTCATGTGATGATGATGAACTGTAAAGCTTGAGAACCACTGGTCCTGAAGTATCTAGTCCCTAAGCCCAGCTCACCGGGTCCATTCTCTCTGCAAAGGTGTGGTCCGTGGATTGGCAGGATTGATATCACCAGAGAGTCTGTTAGAACTGCAAGTGCAGTCCAGACTTAGAAAAGCAGTATCTGCATCTTAAAGATACCTAGGTGATTCATATGCACATTAACCTTGGGAAGCATTTTTGGGGAGGGCCCTGGAAGTTCAGGGGATGGAATGGGTTTTTAGGAAACAAATGGGCTAGAAGAAAGAGACCCAGACAAGTGAGTACACCAACACAGTTCACCTGCTGTGAATGACTGTAGTGTACCGACTCTTTATTGCAGGTGTACAGTGGGCCAAGCACTGAAATGGATAGGTTACTTCCCTTTACTACTTTTGACAACCCACAAGAAATTATTTCTCCATTTTACAGATGACTGATAAGATGTTCAAGGTCTCACAGTTAGTAAGAGATGGAGGTGGGAATCAAGCCCAAATCTATCAAGTCCAGAGTGCAAGTTGTACCCTCATCAATTACCTTGTGAACAAACCAAAGGGGGCTCAATACAAAGTCTCTAAGGATTTCAGTAGCTAACATTACTGTGATTACCACAGGTATCCGAGGAAACAGCAGGGAGAGCTAGGGCTGCACATAAACCCCCACACTATTTGACTCCAGGTGGCTTTAAAACTCTAGACATATCCCAACGTCACTGGGCCTCAGTCTCCTCAACCCTACAATGAGGTTGTTAGTGCCCACTTACTGGGGTTTTGTGGTGCTAAGAAAAATAGCCTAAGTGAAAGAACCAGACTATTTTAAAGGCCCAACAGAAGGTTTTAAAGGCCCATGCAAGTATGTAAAACTCTGCTTACCCATCTTGCTCAGTAATAGGAAATCACACAGAAGAACAGAACCAAAGTGTAAAGGAATGGGAATGTGCTTTGGGAATTTGCCTGAAGGTAGTCCAGGGCTCAGTACAAGGGGAAAATATGGCATGGAGGGCTAGAAAAGCATCGTTGGTGGCGGGGTGGGGGGGGCGGGGACTCAAGATCTTTGTTGAGAAGGAGTCACCATAAGGCATGCCTTTAAGTCCTAACCCAAATACCCATTCTTTAAGGGAATTTTAGCAATTTCTGAAGTTTAGAAATAGAATTCAAATTAAGAGCCAGGCTCTAGAAGGAAACACTCCCACAAATGGTAGATAAATAGAAGAAATCCTAAAATCTGTATGGTAACTGGTTCTTTGAAGTCTGAGTGTTTCCTGGGAGAGGCACAGTCTGAAATGGGTCCCTTAAATGCAGTGACAGTTCTATTGGAGCCAGAAGTGACGCACTTACTTCTTTAGGGAGTCCCACAGACCAAGTCTTACCATTCCAATTTTGACAAAGGATTCCAATTCAATTCATCAAAACTAACTTGAGAAACTATAGAGTACAAGGGGTTGAGAAATTTTTAGATAAGCACAAGAAGAGCCCTCTGAAAAGGGAGATTGCGATCTGGGTTTGCTAGGCTTGCAGAGAACTTTGTGAAAGGTCTCTCTGGGGAGGTCTCAGAAAACCCCACATGTCCAACTCAGTCTGAGACCTTCTTAAGTCAGCCGGCAGCTGAAGTGCTATATGGAAGATGGGGTCGAGGACATTTTCTTATAGATGGGTTGCTTCTAGGCCGGTTGAAATCAGCTCTTCCAGGACGATCTTACTTTGTCTGTCTGGTCAAATGATTACACTTGATCAACCTGAGGATATCTGACTCCCAGGGGCACATAGTTTTTACTTTCATTTCAATTTTCTTTATGATTTGCCTAGGAAATTACATCATTTTGCCTGAAGCCATTCAGTCTGCTAAAGCTGTATTTTTACTTCTGAAGTAAACAGACTAATGAGTCATTACAAATCTGGCCATCTAGTCATCTATGTTGGTCATAAACAAATCCATTGCAAGGGATAAGGTCCCATTGCCAGGTTTGCCAGCATGGAATCTTACATGGGAGCCTTTGGTTTATTTTTATAGTGTACATAAACATGTGTCACTTGAAGCATAATATAATAATAATGGATGCCATCTATTATGCACAGGTTCTTGGTTTATTTCACTAAATCACTGCAAGAAATCCTATGTCATCCCCGTTTTATGGGAAAACTACGTGTTGGAGAGGTGAAGAAGTAACTTGCCCAATGTCACACCACTGGATAGTGATGAAACTAGAGCTCCAATGCATCCATCTGGTCCTAGAAACTGTGGTCCTCCCTGTCCCTCTGCACTGAGTGAACTCAGACCCAGCGTGCCCTTCTCCCATATGGAGTATTGTTAGAACTTCATTTGAGTGCACTGGTGGAATTATATGATACACTAACACACAATAAGATACTTGGCAAATGTTTTCAATTCTAATCTGAGTCATTTGAAGACTTCTTTTTTTTTCAAGATTTATTTATTTATTTGAGAGAGAGCATGAGTGGGGAGAGGGGCAGGGGGAGAGGGGCAGAGAGGCAGAGAGAAGCAGACTCCCCACTGGGCAGGGAGCCCAATGCGGGGCTCGATCCCAGAACACTGGGATCATGACCTAAGCCGAAGGCAGACTCTTAACCGTCTGAGCCCCCCAGGCACCCCCATTTGAAGATTTCTATCTCCTGAAATCCTCTTCAGATGTTCTGCAATATATAATATGGATAATATCACTGTTATTCTAGAAGCTTTATTTACCAAACACCCAAATCAGACTAGTTAAAAGCCACTTATTCCCCTAAAGAACTGTGATAACATGTAAGTAAGTTTTTAAAAATGCATTTAGAATTTCAGCATAGTCAGGCATGATACTTAACACAAAGTAACTTAAGTGAATTATGAGTGCCATTTCAATTTATCCTAAAGTGGGAGACTTGAATCTCTAAACCAGTGGTTTCTCATTTTGTTTCTGTGGGGTTTTACAATTCTCTTTCAGAATCCAGTTTGTTGTATATACTACATAAAATTTATATATATATTATAATTAATATGGCATATTAACTTTATGTATCTATATATAAAACAAACAAATTTTCGTTCTTATCATACACACACACACACACACACACACACACAACATTCACAAAATTCTGAGGGGTTCATAGAACCCACCCATCCCATCTGTTGGCACACCCAAAGGACCAGAAACGTCAGTGTGAATCTATTACATTAATCTGGAATTCAGTAAATCCAGTGTTCAAAAAAGTTGGCAAACCCCAAAATGTCATAGTCGTTGCTACTGCTGGAAATTGAGACAGAACTTCACAGGGAGGGGCTGCTGTGAGATGCTGACAAACCTCAGGCTATAGATCTGTTCTGCCTTGACTCCCTCAAGGCACTGGGTCTATGGAAACTCCCTGGTAGAGTCAGTCCTTTCACCAGGTCTCTTGTGTCGGAGAGGAAATCCTGAGACAAAGTCCAGAGCGGTGTCTTAAGACACCCAGCAGAGAGAAGCTGTTGCAGTGCTTCACATATTCACCTAAATATGCTGAAAAGAAGAGCCTGGCTTACCCTTCTCAGCAGCACATGCTAGGGCTCTAACATGCTACGATACGTCAGGCCGTCCAGGTGAAAATGAAAAATGCAGCCATTCAAAGAGGACATTTAAAAGTATATATGTATATTTAACACATATAAACATACATAAACGGACAGGTGAATATCATTTGGCACAGTGCCTGGCACATAGTAAGCAAAGAATAAATGTTACTAGAATGTGTGTGTGTATGAATAAGAATGAACATTTTGGGTTTTTTTTTCAGCTTTTGCCATTATAAACGTGACTACAAATAATATATTCATACAAATGGCTTTGCACACATGTGTGACTATATCTGAAGGGTAAATTTTTAAACTAGAATTCCTGAACCAAAGGATATATGCATTTGTGATTTTGATAGATATTTCTATATTGTGCCCCAAAGTTATTATGGTCCTCTTAGTTTGAATCACTATTTTATGTAACTTCTCCATACAGATATACATGTATTAATGCTTATCTCTAATACATACACAGATCACCATGCCAACATGTGCATGGTCCATATCTATACTTGAACTAAAAGCCAGGATTTATAAGTATCTGTCGTGAGGATGAATCTCTCCTCATTCACAAGCTAATTGTGTCCTTCCTGTATAGACTGCAATGAATGCGGTAACCTAAATGTCTGTTGCCTATGAGAACCTACCTAACTACTAAGTTGTAGTAGCACCAATATCAAAGTTGTCAAACCTGTGTAAAAAGCAAAAAGAGCTAGGCATGCTTCTGGATGCTGTGAAGGTTTTATGTTGGTTGGTTGGTTGGTTAGCTGGTTGGTTGGTTTGGCTTGGTTTGGTTTAGCAGTGGTATTTAACAAAGCTTGGTTGCAAGTTGAAGCTAAAATTTATTTAACTTCTTTTAACTTTTCAAGCAATTAAAAATTCTTGAGCAAATAATAAGTTTTTAAGTTATCTCTGGATTTTACTTAACAGTTTCACTCTGTGCTATATTTGCATGGGTAACTGAGTTAATACAGTTAATTCTCAAATACAACTTCCTTAATGTGTAAGCAAACTGCATTTGCAAACAAATCTGCCTGTGAACTGCAAGACAGTAACCGATAAGAACATTAGTTTGATAAAGATCCACATTTAATCAGCTGTCCAGTGATGGTGGAGTGCCATTGGATGGCTTTGCTGTTAAGATTTTGTAGTCTACTATTAGAAGCAAAGGGCCTGCCTTCGTAACTCTGATAGGCAAAATCGCTGATCTTTAATATTTAACTAGTTAAAGTAGGGTACACCTAACATTTAAATGCTGGCATGTAAAAATGTGGAATTGCTTCACTGAATCCACAAATGAGTTTTGAGTGAAGTGACCTTGACAGGTAATCAGACATTTCCTGCTTGTGACACTGTATTTCTGAACAAACTTACCTTTCTCACTTCCAGTCTTAGACTACTTCTAGTACTTAACAAGTTTGTGTGTAATTGACTAGTTTCACAGTTAGAAGTCAAAGTCAATTGAACACCATCAAATTTAACTTTTGAAATTATAATTTTCTGGTCAATAAGTGGGGGTTTATGCACATAGAACAATACATGAAGTAAAAGTATCATTGGATAGGGAGTCTGATTTCTTCCAAGATAATAACACTCTTCCCATCCCCAGTTAAGTAACTGAGCTATTTTGCTGAAATTTTAGTAATATTTAGAGATGTTCTAGTAGCAGAGGTTCTTTGAACCTAAAACAGAACCTAGATACCTTGAGATTCATTTACTTAACGCAAAGAAAATTTAAGGAGCACCAGTTCAACACATTTAAAGTATAAGCTTTTTATTAAAAGTACTAATCAAGAGTTAGACTATTAGTTCTGAATGACCTAGAATCAACTAACAAATAAAACTAATACCCCAACACCCACCTAGCATAGTGCCTGCAACAGTCAATACCAGACAGATGCTTGTTGACAAAAGATGTTATGCATAAAATGTAAGGACAGTGGACTCTTCTAATCATATTTTTTATAACTGCTCAGATGAAAAAAGGGGGAAGTTTGCTCCTGTTCTTATATGAGGACATTAGTCATAATTAAATAATAGGTCAATAGCATAATTCAAATAACCCAGAAACTCGAGATTTCATATTCCCAATCCATTGCTCCACACGTGGATTCCTGTGACAAAATGATTGGCAAACTCTTGGCCTTGGGCAATGAAAGTTCCCTAGGTTAACTTTACCGTACTTCTTGTATTTGCCTTTGATCTGCCACTTGGTCACTCCATAGATCCAAGCCTCTTAAAATATCAAGGCAATGTTTCTTTTAATACACGAAGGCTTATCTATCAAAGGTTTACATCTTTTCTTTACTCACTTTAAATGAGTTGGTCAAGATTGAAGATATTTCCATAGCTATACAAGAGGATGACAGAGCCAAAACCCTGTTGTTTCAAGGCTGGGGAGCCATGTTCTTCTTTTCTCAAAGAAAAACCATATAAGGTTATCTCTGTGTGGCTAATATGCTATAGTTGATTAGTTTTAGAGAAACATGCCAAATGCTAATAAATGATTAAGTGCTTTAAAGGGTGTTGACAGATAGAGCCTGAGTTGAAATAAGATTCAAGATGTAATTTATGATGTGAAACATTCTCTTTCAAGACTTTACAGAGTTAAGACGAGGTTGATTATGTTTTGGAAATAGCCGAGTGTGGTGTATTGGGTATACCTTAGCCAACAAGTTCTCTCATTTTAGACTTCGGTTCTTCCCAGTGCTTTTATCTTAGAGACTGATTATTGCTCTTTTCCTGTAGACTCTCTGGTGAAAATGTAAACGAATAAGAAAACAGCCAAAGTGTGGTGGTACAAGAGAGAAAGAGGCTCGTGCTTGAGTCAGAAATGTATTAGCAAAGTGGACTGACACAATTCTCCGCCGTTCTCTGGCCCCAAGACTCTCAGCCATACCCGGGCCCCCTGACTTGTGTCCTCTCTCTACTTCTTAACTCTTTAGCTCCATTGTAGTTTCCAGAAAGGAGGAAAATTATTCTCTGGATGTTTACATTGTACATATCTTCTTCCCCCCCTCACTCAGTGTTTTCAAATTATTATAAAGGGCTTTTAGATTCCAGAGTAATCAAATGTCTTCTCATTGTAACTTACCAGTGTCCCCTAAGATAGTGTCTGGATAGAATTCGGTTTAAGACGTGAAATGATTTAATAAGGTTTGTGGACTTCACAAAGTTTGCAAGTCTCTTTCTGAGCCATGAGACCATCGAGTTGTAATTTGTGCTTCTTCAGGTGTCATAGTGATCTTAGAGGATACAGTTCAGATAAGTGAATCTACTAATATGCTAGGTTTGGAAAGAGCATTTCTTAATGCTATTTGTTGAATTCTTCAGAATATTTAATGTGTCAGTGAGTTTTTAAGCACAAATTATGGATATGTTTTTAAGTTCAGATAATAGGAGAGTTGTTATTGACTGTTATAGGCTTGGAAATAGATTTCATTGGCCTGTTATAGACTTGGAAATAGATTTCATTGTAACACTAGTAGGAAAATATATTTAAAGTGAACTTAAATTTCTCCTAAGACATTTATTTTTGATTTTCTTCTCTCTTTGCTTCTCCTGGAGATTTTGTTTCAAGAAACTTAATTCATCTTCATGGAGTCATCATTCCATTTCAGCAAGTCATAGGAATGTTTCCAGAGCAGGAAACACCCCTTGTTTTGGGGTGTGCCTGCAACAGATTCCCGGAGACAGAGTCTCTGTCTCACACAACTCCAGGGGGCACTCTGTTTCAGTGTCACCCTGGGGGGGATAAGCTGGCATTATTTCTGGCCACATATTTCTAATTCACACGACCTAATCCTTAAGTGATTAAGTGTGTTTTAATGGATACAGGATGGAACTTGTAATTGATACGTGTCTCTAAGGGCACAGGTACACCGTATGTCAAAAAAATATTTTCTATGTACTTGACCATCAGCTTACTTTAAATTCTGTCCCTATATGTGATTTTAAAAAGAAATGGAAATCCTTGAATGAGGGTGCTCTACCTTTAAAAAGCCAGTTCAAATGCAGGAAAAACTCTTATCTGCTCCAGGAAACAGAGATAAAACAGAAGAATACACCCTTTCCCAAAGTTGTGAAACACAACTGCTCCATTCTTTACCTCTCTTGACTCTTATTGTAAAAACATTTCTATAATACCAGCCATTTAAAGGAAATGTTCACAGCTCATCACAGCAATCTGGCCAAGTAACCCTGGTTGTTGTTAATACGTGGCTCACCCAGCCTCTGAAACGATCATCTCCTACAGCATCTCCATTCTTAGGGCATCCATCTCCACCGAATTTACAACTCACGCTCCTCGTAGGGTCTCATGAGATGGTGAGAAACAGTAGGTTTGTTTTATGTCAGTCATTTCCCTGGCAGCTTTGAGTAGGAGAGGACGGAGAGGAATTTTTGCTTTTCACCTTTTCTAGCCTGCTTGGAAGGCAGAACTCCAAAAAGAGAAGAGCCAGCCGTCACTCTCTATCCCTCAGGACCCTGGCTTCATGTGTCAGGAAGACCTGATCTGGAAGGAGGAAGGAAGGGCATGAACTAGATGATACAAAAAAATAAATGCATAGCCATCTCCGTTCTCTAAAGAATTTGCTTCAAATGTGAGAACTGAAAGTTTATGACAAAAATTTTAATCACAAGATTTCTGCCTTACGATCGCATTCATTCTTTTTCATCCCTCCACGCGCTCATTCACTGCTAATTAACAAGCTTTTAATGAATGACCACTGTGGGTGCCAGGCACTATGCTGGACATTATAAATGTTACAGAATATTCTGAAACGCAATAAACAGTTAAAGCTCAGTATATAGTCTTAAGTAAAAAAAAAATAGAAAAAGGAAATAGTATATATATGGTTAATGAGGCGATTGAACATTTATCAGTGCGGGACCGTTAACTTTCGAATTTCCTGACTTTATGGGGCTTGATTCCTTTGGGCATTAACACTGGTATGTATTAACTGGGGTTTTTTTCCATTTAATTTCTCAAGAGTGTAATTTTTAATTAAAAAGAGAAATGAAAAATGTAAATCCCCCAGTTGGAGAGACTTTGTAGGACTCAACAATACTTATAAAGAAAGGATATTTATTTCCTGTTCAAGCAATTTATCCTTTTAGAAATTAAGAAAAAAACTCCATAATAAAAAAATAATTTTTAGGGTGCCTGGGTGGCTCAGTTGGTTAAGCGACTGCCTTTGGCTCAGGTCATGATCCTGGAGTCCCTGGATTGAGTCCTGCATCGGGCTCCCTGCTCTGCAGGGAGTCTTCTTCTCCCTCTGACCCTCCCCCTTCTCATGTGCTCTCTCTCTCTCATTCTCTCTCCCTCAAATCAATAAATAAAATCTTTAAAAAAATAATTTTTAAATGTAATATAAAAATAATGTATTTGGATGCTATGGCCTTTTATCTTTCTCAAACAGCTATTCCAACATAAAGTAATGAACTCATGGTCATCTTTGAGTAGAAACCTTATAATCAGTATGATCACGTCTTTTTTTAAATCTAGTGTTGATTATTTGTTTTTATTCATACATACAAAAGAAATGTTCTAGAGAAGCAGGGTATAAGCTGTAGGGAAAGGGATCAGCACAAGCGTGGGCTCTCATTTGTCAAATGGACACCACACTGCTATAGGACCTAACCGTAACAAAAGCTCTTCTTTGGATGAGCCACCATGATGTGAAAACCAGTAACAGTTAATGGGAGTATTTTCGAACTGGCTCACATTTAATAAATGGTAGGTAATATGTATTCAAACTTAATTTTAAGCAAGGGCTAAAAATTTAATTCATGTGACAGGGACCTGTAAACAATACAGAACTCTAACATTGACTTTGCAATTAGGGAGACCTGTTTGATTATGTGCTTGATTTGTGTCCGGTATTCAGATCTTGCCCTTAGGTTTTCTAATTGAATGGGGTAAAGTCTCAAAAAAAAAAAAAAAAAAAAACTAAGCATAAGAAATAAGAGTGTATTATTGCTGGGTTTAGAGTTAAAATTGCTTCCTCTTGCAATAAAGAACATCAATTTCCCCAACAAAAAAGAAAGCTATATTGTTGGACTTCAAATTAGGTGTAGGATGTCATAATTTTTGTCAACAAATAGTGAAATAATTAATTTCCAGTTATCATAAAAATCTCTAAGAACATTGTTTCACCAAAATGTAAAGATGGCATTTTGGTTGAGAGTGATTTTTGTTTTTAAACTTAAGTAGCTTTTCTCTCACCTTCACTCAGAGTTTTGTTTACCTCTAAACAAGAGGTTGGTGTCTTTGCATTTTAAATAAGCTCCCAGCACTAAGCTGCCCAAGACTTACTGGAAGGCATTAAGACCAAGATGAGCATCAGTAGTGGGCCTGGTTTCTGTGACTGGGTGTCTGGCTTCTCAGCATCTCCACAAGGCCTTCTGATTGGAGAGAGGCAGGGGTTGCCAAAGTCACCCTTCTCATTACGAAACAATAGAAGTGACAGCCTGCACTTTGTCTCTCATCTTTTGTGGCCTCTCAGCACCAGCAGCATTCAGGCCTGAATTGAAAGTCTGAAAAGCTAAAAGCTGATGAAGGTTAATTAATACTCCCTAGTTCGCAGTTCCTTTCCCTTTGGAAGGGTAGATTAGAAAATTGTAATCCTTCAGTTATGATTAGGTTTCTGACTATCTCTATGTTGAACTTGAAGAGAATAGTTACAATTTTCAGTTTGTGTTTCCCTGTGCCCTGTGATAACTTGGGTCAGAGGTTGGGCTGCAGGCCTCCCAGTGGTATGAAGAGCAATCATCCAATTTCTAGGTTGAGCCAAAAACAATAGTAACCTCAAAACAGGGCCGGGATTCAGTGCAGAGCTCATTTCCATTGGCCAGACTTCTTTCCCTTCAGTGGCCTGAACACTCATTCATCTTGATTCATCTGATGGCTGTACCTATGTGATACTAATATTTGCATATTTGGATATGATTTGAAACAAGATATTTGAAAATTTCCTAAGTTTTGGATATTATATGAATAAAATAGCTAGGTGAGGGCGCCTGGGTGGCTCAGTCAGTTAAGCGTCTGCCTTTGGCTCAGGTCATGATCCCAGAGTCCTGGGATCGAGCCCGAGCCCCACGTTGGGCTCCCTGCTCAGTGGGGAGCCTGCTTCTCCCTCTCCCTCTGCTGCTCCCCCTGCTTGTGCTCTTTCACTCTCTTTCTCTCTCTCTTTCTGTGTCAAATAAATAAATAAAATCTTTGAAACATTTTTTAATTAAAAAAAAATAAAAATATTCTAAAGAAATAAAATAGCTAGATGATTAAGAGATATTTTATTCTCCATCTAGATATTTTACCATTGACACATAGCTATGGGTTTACAAATACTAATATTGATTTAAGTCTAAACCATCTTTTTTTTTCTATGGTCAGTTTCTGCAAAACACTGTATAGACTCTAGAATCAGACCGTATGGGTTCAAATGTGGATCTGTTACTTAAGTGAGTAATAAACCAAGTTACAAGGACAAGTAACCATATCAGTAATAAACCAAGTAAACCAAGGCCAAGTATATTACTTGTCTAATGAGGTAAAGCAAATAACCTCGAAACTTAGCGGCTTGAAACAATACACATCTATTATCTCACACTTTGTCTGTGGGTCTAGAATTCAGGAACCAGAGTGGGTGGTTCTGGCTCAGCGTCTCTCTCTCATGAGGGTGCAGTTAAGATATTTCCCAAGTGCTGCAGTTTTCTGAAGATTTGCCTAAAGCTGGAGGATTCTCTCATTCATACACCAGACACATTGGTGCCAGTCATTTTCAGGAAGTCCTAGTTCCTCACCGTGGTGGCCTGTCCATAAAGGGGCTTGAGTGCCCTCTTGATATGGCAGCTGGTCTCCCCGAGAATGAGGGATCCACCAGACTGCAAGGAAGAAGCCACAGGCCTTTTGTGAACTAGTCTCAGACATCACACCTCATCCCTTTGGCTACTTTCTGTTCACTAAAAGCAAATTATTAAAGCCAACCCACATCTCCGAGGGAAGGGAAATGAGGCTTCACCCTTTGAAGGGAGGAGTAGCCGAGAATTTGTGGACATACTGAAAATCAACACAGCATGTTAATAAACCCCTAAGTGCCTCAGTTTTCTTCTCTATAAAATGTGCACCAATAGTACTATCTTATAGGATTCCTTTGGAGATTTCAGTGATATTATATGTGTAAAGTGCTTAGAATAATGCCTAACCCATCACAAGTGCCATATAAGTGTCAGTTTTTTTCCTTTCTTTTTTTTCCCCCAATTCATCTAAGGATAATCAGAATTGTTAGAAAGAATATTGTCTGGTTAATTTATAGCAAGCCGGTCTGGTGGAGTCCTTGGAACTGGTTGGAAACTTTTTAGTCTTATGTTTCCAAGGGCAATTGGCAGTTCTTAGTTGGTTCAGACCTGAGGTATCCTGAGTCTTCCCCCATTTCAGTAAACGGTTCCACCATTCATATGACAAACCTCTTAAAATGTCCTGACTCCACATATCTTATATCCAACCCATAACAAGTCCTGCTGGCTCTACCTTCAAAATATATTTCATCTATAATAACCTGTTCTATTCAGCCCCCGGTCACCACAAGCTCCAGCTTGACCCGACATTCTATTCCACATTGAGCAGCCACAGTGATCTTTTTAAAAACATAAACAAGACTGTGCCATTTCCCTGTTGAAAAGCTCGCAATGTATTCCCTTAAAAAATTAGTCCAACTCCTCCTTCTAGAACTTCATCTCCTAGCCAGCCTTGATAGCCTTCTTCCTGTCCTTTCAGCCCACTAAGCTTATTTACTTATTTTTACCCCAGGACCTTTGCACTTGCTCTTTCCTTTGTCCAGAATGCTCTCTGCATGGCTTACTTTCTTATTTTAGTCTGGTCCCTTACATGTTGCCTCTTCAGAAAGACCTTGCTGAGAAACCTATCAAGAAATTACTTAAAACCCCACCATACTTTCTTCATATGATGATTATACCTGTGTGACACCATATTGAATATTTGTTTGTTTTTTTTAATGTACCTCCCTCATTAGATTATAAGTTTTATGAGAGCAGGAAGTTTGCCTGGTTTATTGATATGCATCCTGTACTCAGAATGGTGTCTGGCATATATTGAAAGCTCAATAAGTGCTTATTGAATGAATGAATGAATGAATGAACAGAATTCTGAATCAATTGATTAATCTAGAAGTCACAAGTAGAGACTAGTCAGACCCACAGATATATTTTTGTTAAGACAATATTATATGACAGTGTTTTTTAAAAATATGAGTTAATTGACACCTTTTATAATTATGAGGTTTTATATAAAAATTCTAACTTTTTTGACTAAAATCAAGAAGTTTTTTGTTTTGTTTTGTTTTGTTTTGTTTATTTCTTGGCAAAAATCATGTCATGGTTTTTGGCAGCTTCTCTTTTTAGCTGGGATTTGCCCCATACCTCGCCACTCTCTATTACTGACATACCAATGACTTTCCTACACCTGGCTCCCTCCACCCTCTGCCTGGCCCTGTCGATTTCCAGGACCCTAGATTAAGCATATCTGTGGTAAGTTTGCCAACATCTGGCCTACATGTCAGTGTAACTTAGAAATGAAATTGATCTCATGCTGGGGCTCCAAGTCATATTCATACTAGACACAGTTCAGCCTTTGGTGCCATTATAAAACAATCATTCAGCTTGACAAATCCACAAAGGACCCTCACTAGTGAAAGGACGGAAAGACTCAATTGTGTTTCAAAATAGTTTTCACTTTGGGAAGATTATTCTTTAAAACATTTTTTAAGGGCGCCTGAGTGGTTCAGTTGGTTAGGCGACTGCCTTCAGCTCAGGTCATGATCCTGGAGTCCCGGGATCAAGTCCCTCATCGGGCTCCCTGCTCAGCGGGGAGTCTGCTTCTTCCTCTGACCCTCTTCCCTCTCGTGCTCTCTGTCTCTCATTCTCTCTCTCTCAAATAAATAAAATCTTTAAAAAAAAACACATTTTTTAAAAACATCAATTTGAAAAACTTTATTTTCAAAACCTCCTGAACACTCAATCCAGATGTTTACCTAAAGTGATTCATTAACCAGTGTGGGGCACACCCAGTTGTCCCAGGAAAGAAAATAACTGAGCTTAACAACAGATGGTTGCATAGTCTGAAGTCAGACGAAGAGAAATATATGTATAATAGCAAGAACTCTGTCTTTTTGCTCATTGTAGAGCCGGTGCCTATATATTTTAGGGGTTTGATTATTAAGCATCTGCTACGTGGCAGGAACTACATTAGGCAGTTGCATAGGCCTTATTCTGTCTTATACTCCAGGGATTCCAGAGAGCAAAAATGAAATAAAACAAACAGGTAAACGTTATAATACATGCAATAATTGTTGATAAGTGCTATACATAAAAAGGAAAGTGGAGCAGGGTAAGAGAGATGGGAGCCTGGCCGGGTACTGTACTAATAATGTGGTTAAAGTAGCTCATGTTGAAAAGATTAGCTTTGAGCAAAACCTGAAGGAGGCAGGGGAGTTCACCAAGTGGATCTGTGGGGAAAGAGCCTTCCAGAATAGGGAGACACCTAGAGTAAAGCCCGAAGGCAGGAGTGTGCCTGGGGCGTTCAAGGAGCAGTGAGTAACTATTCCCGCTGAGTTATTGGGCCGTCAAGTTGACTACAGTAAAGAATAAGTATACAAATGCACACACTGTTCTCCGTAGGAGCAGACTAGTCTCCCCAGCTGAGGAACGTTTATTATCTGTTATTACTGTTTATCGTCTGTATTTTGGTTTGGCCATGACCTGAGCATGTGAGAGACTCCCTGACTGTGTAAGAGCTGTTTGCAGGGCAGCAGGCTCCGTTTTCTAAGGGGAACTTACACGACTGACCCCAGTTGGCCCCATGGTAGTGATCCTGAGCCTGAGCTACTGTGTATGCATAACAAATTCTCATGAACTGGCTGCATTTTCTTTATTCCCAACCACGCTCCTGATCCATATATCGAACACTGGTGCTTTTCAAAGGGGTAGTCCATGAGGAAAAGAATAAGAACTGGAATTGCTTATCTTACTCTGTATGTTAATTATGGCCCACTAAGTAATGCGGTTCAGAGGGCACTATGTGGCTATCTCCCTAACAGACCTTCATGTCTTCACAATGCAGCTGCTTGCTGAGGACTGGCCCTTTGGAGTTGAGATGTGTAAGCTGGTGCCTTTCATACAGAAGGCCTCCGTGGGCATCACTGTGTTGAGTCTATGTGCCCTAAGTATTGACAGGTAAGAGCGTATATTTAAGCCAGTTATATCCTGAACACTATACGAGTGATTGCTGTGTTACTTAGAAAATAAACTATGTACTTCAATAAAACAGGCTCTGCCAGCTTGACAGATAATTCTGTTTTGTTCTTCAGATATCGAGCCGTTGCCTCTTGGAGTCGAATTAAAGGAATCGGGGTTCCGAAATGGACAGCAGTAGAAATTGTTTTAATTTGGGTGGTCTCCGTGGTTCTGGCTGTCCCTGAAGCTGTGGGTTTTGATATGATAACCTTTGACTACAAAGGACGTTACCTGCGAATCTGCTTGCTTCCTCCTACTCAGAAAACAGCCTTCATGCAGGTGAATTTTATCTTTTTCTTTCCTTTCTGTTCTTGCCTTATACATATTTAGCTACGTTCCCCCCTGATCCTCCCTTCTCGGGAAGCTATTGATTGATGACTGTCCTTGGCATAAATTAAGAGTGTAAGCCCCAGGACTGTGGGGCAAAGGGTGAATAATGACCCATGCTGCAGGAAGCTAGGTCACTACTGTGCAAGAATTCCCCAGTGCCCATGGATACAGATAAACCAAGTTCACATGAGAGAATCGATCTGAATTTATAGCTTCTCTACTCAACTCCCCCAGAAGGACTGACAAGTACTGCATGTTTTGCATAAGACAACACAGCGGTCATCAGAGGGAGTGGATGTTTCAGTGAATTATCAAGTAGAAGATGCCCTGATGTGGATGGATTCTGAAAGGCAAGCCTGTCCTCTCTCTAAAGGGAGAGCCGCCATTGCAAAGAATTTTTCATCTTGGCCCTTTATTCAAGAACGTTGAATCAGGAAATAGGGGGGACATGGCAACATTGGTATTTGTAGGCAGATCTTAATTTAAGTGTAAAAAACTCTTCCCACCAGAATGGGTCAAGAGGAGTTAGTGTACTTGGTCCAGGTGTCACCCAGGATTATTTTCTGTTTTACATATAAGAAGACCATGCACAACTTTAGGGATTGCATGTATCATGGTAATGAAAAGAATTAAGAGGGACATTAATGTGAAATTGAGAATAAGATTGCTGAATTCTTGTTTCCTCTCAGTTAAAAGGGAAAAGTACTGCATAGATTACATAAATTCTGCTCCAACAAGATATATCTGGAGCAACAGTTTAAGAACAAAGAAAAAAGAGCAGAAATAGAATAAGAGAAAAGGCATAAGTCATAAGCAGCTTTGATTTTCCAATTGGTAAGTTAGATTTATACATTTCTTAGCAAAATGGTTTGTATAGACCTTTCCACATCGATTTTTTTTCCAGAAAACAGGTTTGTTAAAGAGTGAAAGCTTCCCTTAAACACAAGGATGTCCTCACATATTCAGATGTGGTATTTTGCACAAATGCATTAAGGATAATTTGCTCATGTGAAGGCAAACATATTTGGAATACCATATATTTTTAATTTTGCCCAATTGCTTAAATTTTTGTGCATAATTACAGCACACTGCCTTAGAGAGTTAAAATGCTCTTTAGGGAAAGTTTGTTTCGTTTAGTGTAAGTATTTAATTATTTGTTCAGTAGATGTGGCCTGAAAGATTCTATATAGCCTTTATGAAATGGATCTACTCTAGAAGATAATTATTCCTTGATGAGTATGTTGGCTGTTTTTTTTTTTAATTTAGTATTTGGCATATAAGATTTTTTTTTTACAGAGGGAATGTTAATCATATAATTCTCTTTTCTCCATAGTTTTACAAGACACATAAAGATTGGTGGCTATTTAGTTTCTATTTCTGCTTGCCATTGGCCATCACTGCCTTTTTTTATACCCTGATGACCTGTGAAATGTTGAGAAAGAAGAGTGGCATGCAGATTGCTCTAAATGACCACCTAAAGCAGGTAAGAGAACAGAAATATGTGCTGACCCACGATTACAATGACGATTATGAATAAGAAAAACTAAAATTATTATACACGAGAGCATATTTCCTTTTTCTTGCTTCTGGTATTTTTGAATATCTATCTAGAGATACTCTATTCTACATAATCTAAAAGGATCTAGAGGGAGCCTGGGTGGCTCAGTTGGTTAAGCAACTGCTTTCGGCCCAGGTCATGATCCTGGAGTCCCGGGATCGAGTCCCACATCAGGCTCCCTGCTCGGCGGGGAGTCTGCTTCTCCCTCTGACCCTCTTCCCTCTCGTGCTCTCTATCTCTCATTCTCTCTCTCTCAAATAAATAAATAAAATCTTTAAAAAAATAAATAAATAAATAAAAAGATCTAGAAAGAGCCATTACTTTTTCAAGGTGAATCTGTAGTCATTTTGGTTCTAATTCATATTAACTATTCAACTTAAAGCTCGGTGTTCAGGATTTTTACAAACACCACTGACTTTTTGTAAACAATATTAAAGGCTCTGTTTGGGAAGAGAGACCGCTGTGATTATCTGAACGATCTATTTAGTCTCTTACTATGGTTTTATTTCAGAGACGGGAAGTGGCCAAAACAGTCTTTTGCCTGGTCCTTGTCTTTGCTCTATGCTGGCTTCCCCTTCACCTCAGCAGGATCTTGAAGCTCACTCTTTACGATCAGAATGATCCTAATAGATGTGAACTTTTGAGGTAAGAAAGGGAAAATAGCCAGAGTTTTGTAGGTAAATGCCATTCAGCAGGTTTTTCTCATCGATCCCTTTCATAGGCAGAGAGAGGACCATTTTGCCAGCCCTTAGGGAGCAATTAAGATTCCCGTTTTTTATCTTCACACCTATTGTAGAGGAAAGAGTCAAGGGGACTTGTGAGAACACGGGGAATGGAGAGGCAGAGCAGTTAAAATGATGAGCGGGCGCCCCAGTTGGAAAGATCAGCTCCGATTCTCCTTGGCACTTTGCAAAGCCTTCTTCGCAGCCAGCTCAGTACTTCCAAATGAGATTTTATTGTAAAAGAGAGAATTTGGGCATGGGTGGAGGGGCATGATGGCAGAGAGAGACAGAGGGAGAGAGACAGAGAGAGGAGTCATCCTTAGCAAAGAGCAGTGATAAAGCCATAAACTATGTATATGGATAATTTCTTTTCTTCACAAAAGTCTGTGAAGTTTTCTTCAGCGGTCTGTCAGGAATACATGCATAAAGCAGCATATTATTCACAGACATGTTTTGGGTCATTTTTTGCAGCTTTTTGTTGGTGTTGGACTACATCGGCATTAACATGGCTTCCCTGAATTCCTGCATTAATCCTATAGCTCTATATTTGGTGAGCAAAAGATTCAAAAACTGCTTTAAGGTAGGAGTATTTCAAAATAAAAAGCTCTTTTTGGCCTAGCACCAAATATAACCTTTCTAAACTATTCATACTTCTATCTAAAGAGATTTAGTGAATTGTTTTACAGCTTTCCCTTGCATTACATCACAGATGATTTTTTTTTAAATATGAGTTCTATTTCAATCACTGTACTTGATTTCTGCCTGTAAATCCTCGTCACCTACTCCTCACCGCCTCAACTGATCAGTGGTACTCATAGAAATGCTCAGAAAATTAGCAAAAAGTACGTGCATTAATGTCTGACAGATATCATCTGATCAAATAAGAGCTAAACATGAATTAAATGCACCGTTGCCATTTTTTGGTAGGTTTTGGACTGTGCAGCATGGTTTGGATTATAACTCAGTCAGTTGCAATATTCATCTGGACATGAGAATAGCAAGTCAAGTGAAGACATTTAATTCAGGTTTTACCTCCTCTTTCCCACCTTCCTGTATAGCCCAGATGCGCTACTTGATGTGGAATATGTGTCATTATTCTTGATTTGGTTGCTTGCGTTGTGCCATCCATCCATCCATTCCTTCCTTCCTTCAACAACCTAACATGAATGAAATGGTCCCCTTCCCTGATATGGACATGATCCATTTGTCCCTGGTAGTTTGTTCCTGGAAAGAACTAAGCTTCCTTGTAAAACTAAATTGGTCTTAAATCCTTTGCCCGCTCATAGACTCATGGATCACAGAGTTAGAATAGAACATTCATCAAGTTCAACTCCCTCATTTAATAGAACAGAAAACAATGGACCTTCCACTTTCTTAGACATAGAGATTCTCAGAAAGCAAACAGTAGGAACAAAGTTTTGGATTTAAAAAAAATCCAAGAAAAGAAATTTGGTTGAATGGAACTGAGACATTTATATACTCTATAAGTTTATTGTGTGACAATATTGAAAAGGCACATGAGCATAACATGTTGCTGACAAAAACCGGCAATGTAATATTAAGTTCATTGACATGGGAAGATGTTTATGACACCATCAGGTGAGAAAAAGCAGGCTATGGAATAGTACACACAGCCCAGTTTTATTAAAATAAATTGTACACACACTTCTACAAACATGCACATACACAGTCGTGTGTATTGATGTGTGTGATATTTCTATTTGCATAGGAAAACGTCTTGAGGTATGTATTTATCAAATATTATGAGAATTTCTCGAGTAATCAAGAGTAAATATCAAGCCCTAAGTGGCTTTCCCCTTTAAACTTAATGAAAAGATGAGTTTTCATGATAGACATTTTTTCTCTGTATTTTCTAGTTTAAAAAGTTACCAGACACGACTTACACGATTATATATTGTTAAAGGGAAAAATAAGAGAGCATGGAAAGAGGCCGAGAACTCCTGATCATGCCAAGAAAGTCAGAACCCTAGAAAGTAGGAAGAGTCACCCCTGTGTCACTGGTGTCACTGGTATAACGAGTTCCTTTGCTTTGTACAGTCGTGCTTATGCTGCTGGTGCCAGTCATTTGAAGAAAAACAGTCCTTGGAGGAAAAGCAGTCGTGCTTGAAGTTCAAAGCTAATGATCACGGATATGACAACTTCCGTTCCAGTAATAAATACAGCTCATCTTAAAAGAAGGCATATTCACTTAATGCCATGTTCTCTATTCTGGACAGAAGTCATTAAAACAATGAGGCATTTGCCAAAACAAAACAACTGTGTGCTTGCACAAAACAATGTAAGAATGTAAGAGTGATTCTTCTCAACACTCACAGTGACACATGACATTCTGTGAGCTGTTTACATCAGGAGAAGATGAGCAGTGAGAATTAAGAAAGCCTCAGCGTGAAAGCACTTCCTGTTTTACAATCAGCACTTCAGCGCAGCTCCTGATAGCTTCCGGTATACTCGTGCCCCACTTCCGTTTAAGCTGAGCTCACTCTGAATTCCTATTAAAGAAGTTTATTTTTTAAATTAATGTGAATCTGATAGAAAGGAAAATGGTGTCACTGTAAAATGGAATTTTTAAATAAAGTTTAAATGACTCAATTTAAAATTTAAAAATAAAAGCCTTCGAAAGAACTTTTTTATTCATGGTGTCACACCGTTGGTTGGACAATGTAAAAGCAGTTTAGCTAGTGTATTTTTGTGACATTAGAAACCTTTTTGGAGGATCAGGAGGTAGTATCAGAAAGAGAGATTGAGGTTTTTGAAAATCATTAACCTTTCTACGTTCAGATAAGATCAGATGTCACAAAGGGAAAGAGAGAGGAGCTTTGGAATGCTATCCCCAAAGACTGCTTTGAAATCTCCCATTCATGTACTCTGCAGAGAAAATGTTACCTACAATTTGGGGGGATTATTAAAACATTCTTCCTTCTTTCACTATTGTAGTTCAAACACTATTTGTTTAGTTTTGTCATCTGTAAATACTTAGCTACAATATACGACATGCAGATGATTAAACAAAGGGCTGGCCCCAGCGTTCATACCTTTACGGTGGAGAAATGCCAGCAATGCCATCATGGACAGGATGCGTGGTGCCTGGAGCCGTGTCCACAAGGCCCCGGAGAAAGCAGCATCCTCTCCCACAGGCAGGGGTTAAAATGGTCTCTGGCATAGGTCTAATATGATAATGACAATACTATTTTTTAAAATCACACAGATTAATCCATTTAACAGCTACCTGTAAAGCTTATTACTAATTTTTGTCTTGTTTTTGTAAATAACTACTAGAAAACAGTTCTCGACGTGGTGCTTTTTTGTCACATACAGGCAAAACTGCTTTTTGGGACTGTAAGAGCTCTTTGTGTATTACTGCCTCATTCTTTCATCTCCCCAGCAAAGTGCCTTAGGTTAACTTGGGATGATATGTGTGTGAAAATATGTCCAAGAGAGAACGGAAGGGAGAGGAAATGAGGTGGGGTGGGAGGAAACCCATGGGGATAGATTCCCATTCTTAGCCTGACGTTCGTCATTGCCCCGTCACATCAATGCAAAAGGTCCTGATTCTGTTCCAGCAAAACACAGCGCAATGTTCTCAGGGTGACTTCAGGAATAAATTGGGCCCAAGAGCTTTAGCTCCGTCTTAAAATATAACAGAGTTTCTTTTTTTTTTTCTCTTAGTAACCCTGGGCCACATGTTGGAAATGAGCTAGCAGTGTGGTTCTCTGTCAGCACCTAATGTGATAATACAGTAAACCAAAACCCAACAATGTGGCCAAAAAGAAAGGACAATAATTAATTCACATGCCACATGGATTCTATTTACAGATCACTCACGGTCTTGTTGATTATTTCCTCCCCAATCATTTTTTCAGATGCTTGTCAACACAAAAGACATTTCAAACTTTGGATTTTAAATTCACTTTGGGTGACTAATATCTTCCCAGTTCATTAATATACTTTTTGTTCTTAAGTTTTAGCTCCTTTTTATTAACCTTGTACTGAGTTTT
Source organism: Eumetopias jubatus (assembly GCF_037043125.1). Classification (NCBI taxonomy): domain Eukaryota; kingdom Metazoa; phylum Chordata; class Mammalia; order Carnivora; family Otariidae; genus Eumetopias; species Eumetopias jubatus. Next base: position 164,838,172 of record NW_028274809.1, on the reverse strand, counting down.
GGTTCTTCTTCCTCATTTACATCCCAGCACCCTTTCCTTCTCCATATCAGACCGTGGTCTGTAATCACATCTTGCCAAGTTTTGAAACTGCACACGAAGAGTATATACATGTACTATTTATAATGAAATTGCATTCAGTAACTTTTCTAAAAATTTTTGATTTCAAAACATTAACAGACTGATAAAAATTGTTAAGAAACAAACATGATCTCTTGACATAAAACCGATATGGCCAAAGGAATACTGTTTATAGCAAAACATGGGTATGCTGTAGTGAAATTTATAAAATTGTAATATAAGCATGTAAAATAATTATATATTTTGTTTTCCTGTGGTCACTTAAAGTGGCAACTACTGTAGTTGCTGATTCCTTATTATGTAAACAAAATCAATAAAAATTTAAATTGTTTAAAAAAAAAGACCAGCTTCTTTTTTACTGCACAGGAATGATTTCTTAAATACTAATTGATTAAGTGTTTAAAGGTAATACAAATGTTACAAGTAGACATTATTTATGTTAAGCATACAATAATCAAGGAAGTATAAAAGTTATTAAATTAAAATGCCAGGTTTCTGATCTCCGGGCCGGTTGCCATCCTTGTTGTTGTTGTGTTTGGTTGTTGTGAGTAACCAGATATACACACAGACATTCAGTTTTCCAAGGCTGATTATCTGGATGCTAGTTTCCAATGGCCCCTCCTATCTACCTATCTCTGGCTGCCTGCCTTTGGAGCATTTCACTGGTTAATCATTATTGTATCAAAGGTCAAAGGTGAAAGGTTGAAATGAGCTTTTGGGATTACTCACTTCATTTCACAAGTTTCTTTTGAGTGTTTGCTATGTGTGAGGTAGGATGAGATTAATAAAATGCAAGTTTCCTATTTGATAAGAGACAAAGTAATAAAAAAATTTTAATACAATGCAAAAGGAAATGAGCATTAAATAACCATCTACTGAATGCTCTTGAGGTTCATGGGTTGTGTCTCTTAGCACATAATCCTTTTCTTTGTCTGACAAAACCCAGCCTAGTGTTCCAGAGGTTTCTATGAGTGACGCCTGACCTTTGCTGGATTTCAGCTGCCTAATCTCAGCTGAGCATTAAAGATAGAGGAGTTTGGAATTCCTGTGCTCTGTGAGAAGTGAAGGAAGGGCAAGCATAAGCAGTACCCTATGCGGGTCACTGACAAGAGCCTCCCTTCTCTTGAACGGTTAGTTGTCAAGTTATATTAATAATAATAATGCATGTGCACTTCGTTATAGTAAAAGTAGACAGAATAAATATAGTTTAGATTCTTGGAAGAAAACCAAAAGATGTGGCAGCCCTAAGAAGGAAATGTCCAGAAATCCAAATACCATAGAGGCCAAGCTTTTGAAGAGAATTCTGGATGACTTGCTTTCAGTCATTAGCCTCAGAAGGGACAACATGAAATAATCAAAAGATTGAATGAGTATACTCAAATTGGAAAATCCCAATGGACACTTCCAGGATTCAAGGTTCATGTCAGCACAAGGAATAACCCCATCATGTTAGGAAGGCACCATGTGTAATGGAAAAAGCAACAAAAGAAAAAGAAAGAGAGAGAGAGAGGAAAGAGAGAAAGAAAGAAGAGAAAGAAAAAGAAAGAAAGAAAGAAAGAAAGAAAGAAAGAAAGAAAGAAAGAAAGAAAGAAAGAAAGAGAAAGAAAGAAAGAAAGAAAGGAAGGAAGGAAGAAAGAGGGAGAGAGGGAGGGAGGGAGAAAATATAATTGACCTCAAACAAGTCAGTGAACATCTCAGAGCCTCAATTTAATTATGTCAGGTTAATATTATAATTACAATATTATAAAACATAGATATTAATATCCCTGGCCTAATTCTTAAATCAAATCAACAAATTTCTAGTGTACTTAACAGGGTACCCTCTAAAATATAGGCATATACAAATGAAGAAGACATAATCCCCGCCTATTAGAAATTTACAGTCTGATAGGAGAGATAGACAAATAAATCAAGCAGCTCGTATGTTATAGGTACTGGTATAGAGACACATACATGGTAAGAATTAGGGAGTTTAAGGAAATTCACCAGAGGAGTTGGTACATGAGTTGAGCCTTAAAGGAAATTTGCCAAGCAAAAAGTCCATAGCTCAGGTGGTTAAATGACTATCGTGTGGGAGAACTGAAAGGGGTGGACAAGCATGGCCAGTTCAGGGAGAGGTCTTGACCCCAGCATGCTGAGGGAGGGCTGTGAGAAGTGGGGCTGGAGAAATAGGCAAGCCGGGGGGCCTCGTGTTCCATGCAGTAGGGTTCGCCTTTCCCCATGGCCAGTGTTTCTCAAATGTCTGAGGACTGCACACCACAGGCCCATCTGGAATGTCTGTTTACAACACAGACTCCTGGCCTCCGACTCTGATTCATATCATCAAAACCTCTGGGGTGGGGACCAGAAGTATTTAATTTAACATAGATTTCAAGGAGGTCTTATGGATCTAAAACTGGGGAAGCCCTGCAGTGTAGATATTTGCAAAGCACTGAGCATTTTAAACAAGGAGTAACAAGATGAGTTCTGTTTTCATAAGACTACTTTGGAAGCAGAGCATGGATCAGAGGGCCAACAGGCAGAAAGCAGTGAGACGAGATAAACAGCTCCTGCAACTGACCCGATCAGAGCTGAGGGTCTGAGAGAGGAAAGTGTGTAGGGAGAGTAGAAACAGGGCGGATCAGCTGAAAAGATAGCCATCATGACACGCTGACCGACTGATGTGGAAGTAAAGCTCAGTTTAGAAGTTTCTGGCTGAAACCCATTACCTTAGATCAGAGATCCGCAAACCATGGCCCAAGGGCCAAATCCAGCCTCATGGCCTGTTTTTGTAAATAAAGTTTTATTGGAACACAGTCACACCCATTTGTTTACATATAGACTAGAGTTGCCTTTCACAACAGCACAGCTGAGTAGTTGTAGCAGAAACCCTGTGGTCCACAAAGGCTAAAATATTTACTATCCGGACTTTACAGAAAAAATGTGCTGACCCTTGACTTAGATAAATAATAATAAGGGAAAAGAGAGGCAGCAATTGAACTGGAGAGAAGGAAAGAGTTCTGAGAATGGAATGAATTCTGTTTGGGATATAATGAGCTTAAAGTTATCCTGGAGCATCCACGGAGACACTTAGGGGGTGTCTCCTAACTCCTTTGTTTTCCGAGAGAAAACAAAACAAAAGAGAAAAATGTGCTGAGAGCGGTTTCAAGATACTAAAGATATTAAAGAAGGGGATGAATGAAATGTTCAAGAAGAATCAGAAAAAGTAAGGGAAAAAGGAAAGAAGAGGTGTAGAATAAAACAACAGGGGTCACAAAGACAGGAGGAGTGGGCAGAGACGAGAAATTCAGAAGAGGCTGCCGGGAGCAAGAATGATCAGGGCCACGGAAGTCAGGGGGAGGCAGAGCAGAAACATGGATGGGTTATGAATCAGAGCAACAGGAGAATGAAAAGCGACTTTTTGAAATTGGCAATTCCAGACACATGGGAGACCACCTCCCTAACAGCCAGGGCACATGTGCGTGATGTAACGTGACGATGTATCTGTAGCTCCTCAACTCCCCATTCACTGGGTACTATTTTCTAGATAGATCATAGATCATGTCACCATAGCAGTAGAGAAGGCTAAAGCTTTTGATTAAAGATAGTGTTTTAAACATATAAGCTTTTTTCCTCACCCTCCTTCCAAACTCCATTAAAATTACAAAAAAAAACAAAAATAAAAAGGTATAAACCCACGAGGATAGAGATGAAAGGGCAGACATCTGCTGACTAGAAATGTTAACAAATTTGTGTAAGATGAACACCAGATGATAAAGGACAACTTATTCAGATTTCAGTTTTCTTTACTAAATGTCTGCCGGGAAGCCAGCAGTGACTGGATCATAGCTCAGAAGCGACTCAGGAATTGGAGGTGGCAGGTATCCTTGAAAGCTAGGGACCAAAGTGAGGGCAAAAACAAAAGAATTGGTTAAAAGTCTAAAAGAGCAGACTCCAGCATCCATCTCTAGCCTGTACAATGGGTGATTATTCCCTAGTCAGGTAAAAGCCATACGGCTTATTCTCTGGAGAGTTGTGCCAGATTTTCCACGGACTTGGTCACAACAAGGACAGGCGGAAGGTGGATGTGAGGGCCCTTAGTGGAATCAAAAGGATTAAGCAAAGATCTGCCTCATAGACTGTGAGAGCTTAGCCCTCATCCCACACCAGGCACCCAGAAGAGCAAGGAGCAGCCTTAGATGTCCCAGCCAAGGGTTGAAGATTCTGTTTGAAGCAAATAACCAGGTCAAGAGGAAGACACCTACAGATATCAATATTGGGGTGAGGAAGGTTCTCATCCACATGGGTTGTACGCCTGCTCCATTCTACCCACAGAAATAGAATTTCCAATTTCCCTCTTAGTGCCACACTTTTAAATATGAATGAGCAAGCTAAGGCCAGCAGACATTTTAGGAAAACTTCTGAAGTGAAAGACAGACCTGGAACCAACAAACAAACAGGTGGGGGGTACTGAGGAAACAGAAAAAGTGCAGGGAGCCCAAATAAAACTCAAGAAAACAAAAATTAATTTTCCCAGGGCAATAAGAAATGAAGCAAAAATGGACTGCTATATGAACAAAAGAAGCATTCAAAGATCCAGAAAGTGCTCCTGGAAATTGAAAATATGTTTGCAGAAATAAAATACAATAAAAGAATTTCGAAGTGAAGTTGAGGAAAATAGAATGTAAAGCTACTCTACCAAAGTATGCTTACACAAAGTAAGGGAGGAAATCAAGAAATCCAGGAAACAGGTGAATCCAGAACAGGAAAAACTCAAAAACGATGCAGGGGCAGGGGTGGATTATGTTCAACCCACCTGTCTACAATGCACTCAATCTAGTTAGGAGCTGAAGAGCTAAGAAAAGATATCTCTAAGAAAAAAATAGAAGAGATTGACCGTCATTTTTCACCACATGTATAGGAGTTTGTAGCTTCATGAAAGCATCTAAGGATAAATGAATGATAGTTCCATAGAAAGGAAGCTAACAAAAAATAATTAGGCAATTATTAATCCCCCCCCAATTTTTTCTTTCAGAGAAAAAATATATATAAAATCATAGAAATGTGACTTGGATGTAAGCAAATTTTCTTTGCCAAAATAAACATGCAAGTTTGTTTTAACCAAGATTGTGATATAAATAAATTGGAAGAAAAGGGGAAAGGAAAATGATACATTATATCTTAGAAAGCTAAGTCTTAGTTTTCTATGACAAAAGTCTAATCCCCACTTGGAAAACAATTGGGAACCATCTAGGAAAGCTGAAGATACTCTAGGGGAGGGCCAAAATTTCTGCCTGTAGAGAAACTGCTATATGACCAGTAAATAGATACCAGAATATTCATAGAAGTATTGTTTGTTTCCACAAAAAATAGAAAAACCCAAACTCCACCACTGATCATTTAAAGAGCCAAATTTGGGGATATATCCATACAATGGCATGCTCTACAACAGCCTTCTCAACTTCAGTGTTATTGACATTTCAGGCCAGAAATTTCTTTTCTTTATTATAATTATTTCTTTAAGTATACATGTTTTATGCCCTTTTCTGTATATGTGTTATATTTCACAATTCAAAAAGCAAAGAGAAACAGGAAGTTTATAGATAACATCCAATTGAAAAATCAAGAAACAGCTGGGTATTTACCCCAAAGATACAAATGTAGTAATCCAAAGGGGCACGTTCACCCTAATGTTTATAGAAGCAATGTCCACAACAGGCAATTATGGAAAGAGCCCAGATGTCCATCAACAGATGAATGGATAAAGAAGATGTGAATATATATATATATATATATATATATATATATATAGTGGAATATTACTCAGCCATAAAAAAGAACAAAATCTTGCCGTCTGTAGCAATGTGAATGGAACAAGAGGGTATTATGCTAAGTGAAATAAGTCAATCACAGACAATTATCATATGATCTCACTGATATGTGAAATTTAAGAAACAAAACAGAAGATGATAAGAGAAGAGAGGAAAAATAAAACAAGATGAAACCAGAGAGGGAGACAAACCATAAGAGACTCTCAATCATAGGAAACAAACTGAGGATTGCTGGGGGAGGGGTATGGAGTGGCTGGGTGTTGGACATTAAGGACAGCACGTGATGTAATGAGCACTGGATATTATTTAAGACCGATGAATTACAGACCTGTACCTCTGAAACTAATAATATAGTATATGTTAATAAAAAATAAAAATAAATAAATAAATAAAAATAAACTCAACTTTAAAGAATCAAGAAACATCAGTAAAAGTGTGTTCCTTAGAAATGTAAAAGGAAAACTATGAAAATATATGAAAAGTATGAAAAAGCTAAGAAAAAAATGGGAAAGAAGTTATTTTAGGGGTATGGAATTCACAAGAGCAAAGGAGTTGAGGTAGGGGCAGGAGGCTACTATTATTCATTATAAGCACTTTTACAGCAAACTAGGTGCATGTATTAGTTTAATAAATATAAAAATTAATTTTAAAAACTGGAATAGCAGTACAATGAAACAGGTGGACGCATTTCTGGATCAGAAGCTTGGTAGCCATGCTGGCTAGATTTTTTATGCTTCTTATTAATCACAATGGTGTTTACTATACGCTGAATATCTGGATTCTTTGGGGTTGGCAGAAGTATAAACAGCTTATTTTACTAAACAGGCGATATAGGAGCATTTATGTTGACTAAAGAACTATTAAACAAATAAATCCCAAAGCAGATTTTAAAACTACAATACATTCAATATAATAAGCAGGCAAATTCAAATGCCTTCCTAAATTAATTCTTGCAAGTTTAAATTTTTCTTTAAAGATTTTATTTATTTATTTATTTGAGAGAGAGAATGAGAGAGAGAGCGAGCATGAGAGGGGGGAGGGTCAGAGGGAGAAGCAGACTCCCCGTTGAGCAGGGAGCCCGATGTGGGACTCGATGCTGGGACTCCAGGATCATGACCTGAGCCGAAGGCAGTCACTTAACCAACTGAGCCACCCAGGCACCCGCAAGTTTAAACTTTTTAGCAAACCAAAGAAAACATGGTAGAAGGAAATCATGGTGGGTAACTACCAAGTGAATTTCATTTCAATACATTATAGGTGGTACTACAAAAACTATTTTTTCAAGAGGTTGAAACGTAGTATAACCGACAATCTATGGATGAGCATAATCCTGGTGCACTTTCAGACCAGGAAAGCTTTAATTCAATTGCTTAAACTGACACTGTAGTCCAGTATGGAAATTCATTGTCTCAACACTTCTTTAAAAGATTGTGGAGAAAGCCAAGTAATAAATCTGAAATGAGCACCGCTGTTCATTTATTTCTGTCAACAAACCGAAAGTCAATCACACAACATGGAGTTTGGTAAGGAACTCTGAAAGGAAAGCACAGAGGAACGCAGAATCAATGGTACTTAGAGATGGCTTCCTAGGGCGAGTGATATGTAAGTAAGCTGAAGTCTGAGAGTGAGTAGGAGTTCACCAGAAGAGGACAAGAACAGGGAAATTCTTCCAGGAGAGAAGACAGCATGCACATGGCCTAGAGATGAAAGCAGACATGACCCCCGAGGATGTGTGTGTGTGTGTGTGTGTGTGTGTGTGTGTGTATACACAGCATCAGAGGGGTAAGGAGAAAATGTCAGGTGAGAAAAAAAAAAGCCAGTTCTCAGAAAGGGGTTTATACAGTGAAGTAAGACCTGGGTAGCGCTGGGGAAACACTAAGGGCTTTTAATCCAGGGACGTGCATTTAGAAAGATCACCATGGATATGTTGTGGACAATGGAGGAGAACATAGGTGAAGTTCCAAAAACAAGTTAAAAGGCCATAGGTGATTTAAGTAAGAGATATTCTACCCTAGACTGGGGTAATTGTCCTGGAAAGATGTAGCTGAACTACAGAAATATACAGAAGGCAAATAAACTGGACCTAGTGAGGAACCAAAGGGAGAGGAGAGAGTCAGTGATACATCCTAGGTTTTCAGCATTGGGTGATGCCATTCACAAGGAAAACCCAGCCTGTAATTATTTAATTATTTTTTTTCTTTCTCCAAATTTTTAGGTGAATTCCAGTTGGTTGACATATGGCCTAATATTAGTTCAGGTGTAGAATTTACTAGTTCATCACTTACATACAACTCCCAGTGTTCATCCAAAGTGCCCTCCGTAATACCCATCACCCATTTAACCCATCCCCCGCCTACCTCCCCTCCAGATTCTTAACTATAGAGCACAAATTGAGGGGTATTGGAGGACAGCCTGTAATTACTTTAAAGGATGCGCACGTGTGCGTGTGCATGTGTGCCAGAAGTGAAGAGAGAAGAAGTATTTACATGAATTTGATTTGGCACTTCTTAGACTTGAGGGGCTTGTAAAACATTCTTTTTTTTTTTTTTTTTTGGATACACGAGAGTCTTGAGAGAGTTTACATTAATGATGGAAGCAAATTAGAGAGGCTACAGAGGGAGAGGTCAGAGATACAGAAGAAGGGAGATAATTTGAGAGAAGAAACTTCTGAGAAAGTGTCAAGAAATGGAATCATGGAAGGAGAGTTTGGGTTTAGACAGGAGGGGAGAGAGACAGATGAGGAGCAGGAAGAAAGAGACAACTCTTGATTAATTTTGGTTTGAGTTTTCTCATCTGGTTTTGTTTTCTCATCTTGTTGCCTCTAAAAAGTTTTATTAGGGGCGCCTGGGTGGCTCAGGCGTTAAGCGGCTGCCTTCGACTCAGGTCATGATCCCGGGGTCCTGGGATCGAGCCCCGCATCGGGCTCCCTGCTCAGCGGGAAGCCTGCTTCTCCCTCTCCCACTCCCCCTGCTTGTGTTCCCTCTCTCGCTGTGTCTCTCTCTGTCAAATAAATAAATAAAATCTTAAAAAAAGAGTTGTTATTAAGACACATGTAATAATATATTTACAAAATATACTTTGGACTGCTGAAATACCTTATATTTAATTTGTTAGTTATGCAAAATCATTTCCTCATACATAATAAACCATGTTAGGGACAACAAGGAGTTTGCTGAGAATATCATTAGAAAGAATTACCTAATTGCTTTCTATAAATATTGGGTAGCAGCTTGAGTTTAAATTGTAAATTCCTTGGAAGTTTGTGATTATGCCTTTGCCTCTTTTGTAACCTCCCCAGCTTGTAGTCATCAAATATAGATTTAAATTTTTTTAGTAGATGACTTGGATAACTCAGTAAGTAGTGACTGATGACAAATTTTAAATTCTAGGTCCCATACCATAATAAATATTAGTAATTGGGTTTTCCATTAAGCATTCCAGATATATCAGGAGCTGAGTAGCTTTAAATGCTTTTGAAGAGGGAGAGTCTACATTTCTTTTAAAGAGGAAATTGATTTTGACTGTCCTAAAATTATTCCATGTATCACACATGTTGGTCTTAAGAAAGTAGGACAGAAGGGTATCTACTATGACCTTCCTTCGCAATTAATTCTTCAACTTAATGCAAATGGTCTTCCAGCCCTACCATTCCTCTGAAACACTTGCGTCAAGACCACCCAAAGCTCGGTGTTGTTAAATTCAATGGGCATTACTCTGTCCTTGAGACTTCTAGCAATCATCAACATGACTGACCATCCTCCCCCTCCTCTAAACACTCTGCCAGTGACCCCTGTGCCCCATGTCCCAGTTCGCATCTTGCTTCATTGACCATCCCTTCTTGGGTTCTTCTGGCTCCTGACCCAGGCTCTATCGTGCTTGTGGAGCCTCGGTCCCTGGCATGTTCTTTTCTCTCCCTCCTTCTCTTTGTAGCTAATTAAATCCATTCCCACAGCACTGAAGCAGCTGCTGATTTCCACGTTTATATCATTAACCTAGCCTCCCCTCCCCCTGCCACATTTCTCTTTACCACAGCCTCTTTGACATCTCCGCGTGGGTGTCCCATGAACATAGGAACCCTGACATATCTAAAATAAAACTCTTCATTTTCTCATCACACCTGCTTTCCCCCCACCACTCTCAGTACGCTCCATTATGCAAAGAGTACTACCAGCTACCCAGTAATTCAAAGAACATTGATTCCTTCCTTTTCCTCACTTCTCACATCCAATGCAATAGTTCTATCTCTGGGTTCTACCCCAAAATATCTCTCAAATCCATGTACTTTTCTCCTTCCCTAGCTTCTGCCTTGGGGGGCGGGGGGAACTGTTGTCATCTGGATATTGGATCTGTCTATTGGTCTCCCCACTTCCATATTTGTAAAATTGTAGTATTTTATATGTATACTGAATCATGTCACTACCTTAATTTAACCCCTCAATAAACTCTCATTATACTTGAAATAAAATCCAAAGTCTTTAACATGAGCTATGATGTCTACATGATATAGACTTCTCTTATCTTTCCAACCAAATCTTTTTTTTAAAGATTTTAACTTGAAAAAAAAAAGATTTTATTTATTTATTTGACCGAGAGAGACAGTGAGAGAGGGAACACAAGCAGGGAGAGTGGGAGAGGGAGAAGCAGGCTCCCTGCTGAGCAGGGAGCCTAATGTGGGGCTCGATCCCAGGACCCTGGGATCATGACCTGAGCCAAAGGCAGATACTCAAAAACTGAGCCACCCAGGCACCCCATTCCAACCATATCTTGAGTCACTTTTCCTTTTGCTTTGCATCATCTAAGCACAGTAGTCTTCCTATGGGTCCTCAAAGCCAATCACTTTCCTGCCTCAGGGCCTTTGCACAAAGAGATTCAAACATTTCCTCCTCACCACTGCCTGCCACTTTTTGCAAGTCTAGCTCCTTCTTTTGCTTTCAGGTCTCAGTTTAAATGCTACCTCCTCTAAAGGAGATGTCTGGTCTAAAGGGGACATTTAAACTGAGACTAGAAAGAAAGGACTCTCCGACTCGTTTTCCTATTTTCTATCTGAGCCTTTTACATGCTTCCTTCACAGCCTTTATCACAATTTGTAATTTCTTTATTGTTTGCTTACTTGATCTGGGGGTGGCAGGCTCTCCCAAGAAAACTTTTTAAGGGCCTACCTTATTCACCAGTGTATACTTGGCGTGTGTGGCCAAGTAATATATATTGAATGAGTGAAACATCTATAAGAAATACTCTCTAAAATAATTTTAGGGCAATTGTTTATTCAGCCTTAAATTTTCTCTTGTTCTGGACAAATAATCCAACTTCCTGAAACCTTTCAAATTGTTTTTCCTCTAACAAATTGCTTGGTCTTATAATTCTTTCCTGAATTGATTTCTTTTCTTTTATCCATAGACTATATTCAGTGAGAGCAATGAAAAGATATATTCCAGTAGTGTACCTTTTCATCTTTCCTCAAGCCTGGAGTCTATTGAACTCAGTGGTATAGGGAAACACCACATCTTACTTGTCATAAGTAGAGCAACATGACCTGAACTCGGATCACCTGCATGAATAAATGGAAAAGGAAAGTGACTGATTCTATAATGAAACAAGATATTTCTATTTTCTTCTGTAAAACATTGTTTGCCGACTACGCAGCCAGATATCTTGTGTAATAGGCATGTGCTCTAACAAAACATTTTAAGTTTGCCTTTACCAAGAAAAGTGTGAGCCAAGAGATCACTTTAGAGAAAAGCATTAGATGGTTTGTTTCCAAGACTATTCCTCGAGAAATTATTGTTTGAATGTCAAGTTTAAATTTTCAATCTGATGTAAACCAGTGTCAATAGGTCAAGGCATAGCAAATAGAATAATAGATTCAGATAAACCCCAATACATCCGAAACAAATCATAGGCTATTCAGCTCACAACAGCAGTTGGGAACACATAAATCAGCCTATTGTCAATCCAAAGAGCCCATCACTGTGTGTTATGATAACTTCCCTCCAACACATTGCCCACTTAAGGACAACAAGTAAAATAGCCTGCTTTTCTTATCCTTAATGTTCACCCCAAACTGCAGAATCTCTTCAAATCACTTCCATGAAATTATCTAGCCACAACCTTCAACTCTATTAATTAGAAGAGTTATGAATTAATCAAAAGGATTTTGAGTTTATCTTTTTGCAAATACTATGATTCCTAAGAAATGAACTGTGCCAGAAATAGGGGTGAGCAATCAGACCACATGTAATATCAAACCAAAAGAGGAAAACAAAATCAGGATGCTGCATGTTTTTTCTTCCTCTTTAGAGATTGGTAATAAATATGTGGTGTGCAAAGGGAGGTGATAAAAAGTGAATGTGAAGAGGGCCGCGTGGGTGGCTCAGGTGGTTAAGCGTCTGCCTTTGGCTCAGGTCATGATCCCAGGGTCCTGGGATTGAGTCCAAGATCGGGCTCCCTTCTCAGCGGGGAGTCTGCCATTCCCTCTCCCTCTGCCCTGCCCCCCTCCAGCTTGTGCTTGCTTACTCTCTCTCTCTCAAATATATAAATAAAATCCTAAAAAAAAAAAAGTCGGTGTGAGAAATATGTCCCTTCCGTCCTATGAGCTAATATTAATAAGTTGGACACATAAAGCTATTAACTACCACCTCCAGCCAGGGTCTGCACATAATCATGCCTTTCAAACTGTGGTGCTTGTAAACTGAGCACTGAGAGGAACATTTTTAACCACCTCTCCCATCCTGCTTCTGCCTCCCTACACACACACACACACACTGAGAGGAACATTTTTAACCACCTCTCCCATCCTGCTTCTGCCTCCCTACACACACACACACACACACACACACACACACACACACACAAACATGCACATGCACACACATTCACATACAATCAGACTCCCCACCTCCAACTCCTCGAAGAATTTTTAAAACCCAGCCCTGGATGAGGAAACACTGCTCCCCTCAGTAGCTGCCTCAAGCTTTATCCTGCAGGCTGCAACACGTTCATAAATCTGATTTTTCTGGGGAAGAAAAACCCTTGAAAATCCTATAAAACCATCAGTGTTCGATAAGGGGCAAATTTTCTGTTCTTTCCATTCATTCAAAGTAAGGCCTTTCCTTCTGATATAATCCATGAATTTCAAAATTAAACTTGCATAAGAACTTATTTAGCTCCAAATCCTATCAACAACCCCACACTAACCTGGATTGGTGTCATTTAAAATTCCGATTGGCCCCCCCTCCGACAGGCATCTCATCTGACATGCCACACAGTGCCGTGTGCCCCAGAGTCCTCAAATCACTTAAGCCCCACAGTGATCTGTAGGAAGAAGGCCCTTTCCGCTTCACTTTGCAACTTGAATACCTTGTTCCCTAATGTCAAAGTCATAGGAAACCATGATTTTTTGGTTAAAGAACAGGTAAAAATATTAAAGCAAAGAAATTAAGTAGAAACTCTACAATCCTATATTGAATTGGAAATATACTTATGAACCCACAATGTATTTTCTCTTAAAATATGTATTTTCTATTTTTTTTCCTACTAAAAAGGCCTAGAAAAAATGACCAAACATGGTGGCAAGATGTATCTCAAGTGCCCAGCTTATAATTTCTAAATAATATTAGCCACTGGGAAGAATGAGGGCTTCCTGGAGAAATGGATGACTCCCAGCTCTGAAGCAGGATATGTACAAGGTGAGTCTGGTACTTCTTGTAATACCAGAGGGCAAGGAAATTGTCAAAGACTTAAGAGCCTGCTTGAAGGGTTTCCCTCTAACCAAAGAAGTGCCATTTGAACAACAAAGAAAATAATGACTACAATGGGTCACAGCACATCAAATATATTAAAAACCAATATGTTCAAAATAATACAATAAAAACAAAAACATCAATGTTTCTATTGCACTTTATACGTATTTCTATTATACCACCACATAATTGCCTATGTGTGTGGTTCCTGATTAAATGATGAGCTCCTGACATGGAAATACCATGTTGCATTCATTACTGTGTTACTGGAAGAAGGTAAAGAACCACTGCCCTCTGGAAGATGTCATTTGTACAGTGTGCAGCAATTAGTTGGAACTTCTCACCCCAGAACTTCACTAAATACACTCTTACCAAGGTCACCTGTGGTTACCATGTTGTTAAATCTCATGGTCAATGTTCTGCCCTTTCTAAATCTGTCAGCAGTATTTGACACAGATGATCACTCTTTCCTTCCTGAAACACTGTCTTCCCTTGGTTTTTGAGCTATTATTCCCTTTCCCCCTCTTCGGTTCCCTTTGTTGGATATTCTTCATCTTCTAAATTCTAAACATTGGAGTACTCCAGGGCTCAGTGCTTGGACTTCTTGTCTCCTCTCTATACTCACTTCTTAAGTAATCCCACCTCGTCTCCTTGTCTCCTGGCTTTACATTTTCTCTATATGCTGATGACTCCCAAAGTTACATTGCTTGTCTCAACTTCCTGTATGAATTTTTGATTTGAATAGCCAACTGCTTACTTGATAAATCCACTTGGATGTTTAGTGGGTACCCTCATATTAGTATGAACAAAACTAGAGTCCTGATATTGCCAGCTCCCCTCCAAAATCTCCCCTTCCCACAGCTTCCCCATTTTGGTTGATGACAACTCCATTCTTTTAGTTTCTCACAACAAAAATTTTGAAGCCATTGTTGAGTTCTCTCTCTCTCGCATAATCAACTTCTAACCCATTAGCAAACCCTATTGAAATTACCTTCAAGATACATCTAGAATCTGACCATTTCTCTCCATATCCAATGTTAGTGTCATGGTCTAAACCATTATCAGCCTCCCCCCGCCCCACCCACCCCACTGCATCACTGCAATAGCCTGTCTGCTTCTGTCCTTATTTCCCTAGAACTATTTCTTGGGATAAATCAGATCATTCTTCTCTGCTTAGATCTTTGCCCCCAACCCCAAAAACTTTCCATCTAGTTCATAATAAAGCCAAACTATAATTTTTACTCTCCATGATCTCATTAAAGCCACTTCCATTAAGGTCACCCATGACCACCATCTTGTAAAATCTGAAGGTCAATTTTCTGTTCTACAGACACTATGTCTTGCTACCGACATATTCTCAATTCCTTCCTCTCTCCTCTCACTCATTGTACAGTAGCCACACTGACTTCCTTACTTCTTTACTCTCCCTTCCTTACTCTTCTTTGAACATGCCCTTACTACTCCTGCCCAGGGCCTGTGTACCTGTTCTCTCTGACTCAGTATTCTCTCTCATATCCTTGAGGCATCTACTCAAATGTTAACTTTTCCAGACCACCCTATATGATATAGTAACTGCTCTTTGCCTGGTATTTCTGATTCCCCTGTTTTAGTTTGGGCTGTAGACTGTGTTTGGGCCTCTGAAAGTCCTCACCTCCAAATCCATTCACTTTAGAGATTGTCTCAACCTATGAATTTGGGAACACAAACATTCAATCTGTATCACCTCCTTTCTCTGCTTTATTTTTCTCCATAGCAATGCTTATCAGATCTGCCACACTATAGTTTTATTTTTTTGTTGTTGTCTATCTTCTTCAGCTAGAATCTCTGCTCTATAAGAGTAGGGACTATGAATTTTTGCTTTACCACTATAACCCTAACACCTACAGCAGTGTCTGGAATATGGTGGACATGTAATAAGTACTGGCTGAGTTAACCCATCCCCTCTCCAAGTATTTATGGTGTACCTTTGTGTTCCAGGCCAATCGCTGAGTGTTGTTGCCCAGGATCAACTGCGACTGGTTGGCCATAGAGCCAGAATGAGAGCTCAGGACTCTCGAGTCCTTGGCCTGTGCTCTCTCCAGTAGATATAAGGTCTCCTGCTTTGGGACTGCTGTTCCTGGTAATTACTTAGATGAATGAACACGTATCTACAACCTGTGTACCTAAAAAGACATGAGGTAACATCTGCACCGTATGTCATATTCTTCTAGATTCTTTAAATTAAAAACCAAGAAACCAAAAACTATATAGTGAAAACAATTCTACATTTTAAAGTGCATCAAAGAAGTGCAAAATGATTAAAGTGAACTTCATTGTTTGCATTTTAGACATTGGATTATGGATAATTGACCGGGTCCCTTCGAAAGGTTTAAGATAGCAACAACTCAGAGACAGGAAACAGGGTATTTTTTTTTTTTTCCTGGTAGTGTTTTTCAGTTGAACAAGTAAACATGTGTATGTTTACCTCCTTAACATTCCATAATTTCAACTTTAAAACTGCCTACTTCAAAAGACATAGGTATCTTTTTATGGCTACTCTAAGCCATGGGATAACTTCAGATCCAAGAAGTTAGTTGCCTTAGTAATGTGCGACATAACTTAAAGGTAATAATAATAATAAGCTTTACCCAAATCAGTCTTTTCTGTGAGTAATTAAAAAAAAAAACTAATGACATCTTTATGAGGTAGGTGAGATAAGAAGAGTTTATTATTCCAGATTTATAAGAAACAGGGACACACACATTTTATATATATTTTATTGGATAAATAAAAATATACATTTTATTGAACCCTCAAAATACTATTTGAATTCCCTACTCCTAGGTACCTGACAAAGTTTGAGGCACAAGAGATGAGGGTGGGAATACAGAAGACAGTAAAGAGAATTCAGATCCCTTCTCTAGAATTTAGCTAAGTCCCCCATTCTCTTACAAAGAAAACAGAAATGTAATTTGGGTAAAAATGCCATTCTAACATTTTTTGGACTTTAGTACACCATGGATAATCCAACTGCACTAATGGAAAGGACAGTTAAATTCTCTCTTGAAACTTAAAAATTTACTTACGATAATTTCCAGCACATGTAAAATCCTCTGTTTAATCATGTTTTAGAAATCATGTTTTCTGTTTGTTTACTTTTTTTTCCTGATCTCAACATTTTTTTCATTTAATACCCATTTGCCCACAAGGGAGCACAAATCACCTCTTATTCCTACTTTAGCTGTGATATTATCAGGTGCTCTGGGTTCCCAAAGAATGTTCCCAGGGTAGCTGAGTGTCAACATCACATAAATAAAGGAGAATCATCACAACTCGAAAAATCTGAATTTATTGTTAATAAAGGCTAGACCTTTTCCAATAAATCCCACTACAGTATTCTTCCAAGACAATTTTCCCTACATAAAAGAAATCACATATCAGTTAAAGAGACTCCCCAATACCTGGCTCAGTAATGTGTGTGCACTAGCTGTCAAAACTAGTTTGGTGACTTTATGAAAGTCCACTCATTATGAGAATGATGTGTTAAGAGTAGTTCTTCTCAAGAGATTTTATTACAAAAACTGTAAGCACTTACCTCTGTTCTAACCCTTTGAGTTAAGTTGGATAAAAATCTCTCAACCTTTTATGGAACAATTTCTGCCTTACAAAATAATCTGGATTATTAGTAGCATTATATACTTTGAATTTTATGCAAAATATTATTAATAAGTTATTTTGAGCTTATGAATTTTTTGTTTAATTTGAATGAGTTGTTTTGAACTTTCTTAATGCCAACTGTTTACTTAAAGTGGTAAAGTCCACACAACGTAACAGAAGAAGACTTTTCCTGAAATTGGAAACCTGTATACTGATAGATTCCTAGTTGCTGAGTGGGGATTTTACAGATGATATGGTCAATGATTTCCTTAGTGCAGATTTCTACAGATCTCTAATGTCACTGTACCAAGAGGAAGCAAAACTTTAGTAGGAGTTTGGCTTCTCACCTCATTTCTAACAGAGCGAGTGTTCTTATTTCTAACATATTTGGATTCTAGGTAAGAAAGTTCTTCAGCAACACAAGTATGAAATCCTCTGATTATTTTACCATTTGCATTGTACAAATAAGGCAATTAAAGCCCAGAACATACTCAAGGGTCCAGTAAGTAGTGATCCAAAATGAATAGAGATCTGCATTCTGACTCCTAATTTCAACTTCATTACACCAACTTCTTTCACCATTAACTAATCCATTTTGAAACACAAATAATCTCGTCTAAATCTACCATCTATCACTCCCAAGTACTTCTGCTACATGTGGCCAATTAACTAAGGACAACAAGGCAAAAGTAATTAATTCTGAGGTATTTACCACCATTGCATCATTTATCAAAGATGAAGCTTGAAACAAGCACTTATTTTTTCCCTCTTTCATATGACCTTTTCATGACCTTCTGGTTAGACCCAGGGAATCAATAGGGAAATGTCCTTCACATGTTCTGGCGCCCTGCCAGGATTAGTGTACAGGTGCAATCCTATTTCCCAGAACAAAATGGCTTTCCTTGAGTTTGGTGAACAAGCTCCAAGACAGAAGGTAAAATTCTTATCTCAGGGAACAGAATTCACTTCTAGAGTAAAGATATATTACAAACATACTATCAAATCAATACTAAGAAGTAAATGTTCACACACAGCACTAGAATGGATATAATCCAAAAGATAAACAATAACAAGTGTTGGTAAAGATATGGAAAAATTAGAACTCTCATACACTGCTGCTGGGAATGTAAAATGGTGCTGCCACTTTGGAAAATACTTCAACAATTTCTCAAAAAGTTGTACATAAATGTATTATATTTGTATTTCCCTGATGACAAGTGAGGTGTCATCAGGGAAATATGAATCAAAACCACAATGAGATACCATCTTACACCAGTTAGAATGGTTAAAATTAACAAGACAGGAAACAACCAATGTTGGTAAGGATGTGGAGAAAGAGGAACTCTTACACTGTTGGTGGGAATGCAAGCTGGTACAGATACTCTGGAAAACACTATGGAGTTTCCTCAAGAAGTTAAAAATAGAGCTACCCTACAACCCAGAAATTGCACTACTGGGTATTTACCCCAAAGATACAGATGTAGTGAAACAAAGGGGCACCTGCATCCCAATGTTCATAGCAGCAACGTCCACGATAGCCTAACTGTGGGAGGAGCTGAGATGTCCTTCAACGGATGAATGGGTAAAGAAGATGTGGTTTACATATACAATGGAATATTACTCAGCAATCAGAAAGGATGAATACCTATCATTTACATCGACGTGGATGGAACTGGAGGGTATTATGTCAAGTGAAATAAGTCAATCAGAGAAAGACAATTATCATATGGTTTCACTCATATGTGGAATATAATAAATAGTGCAGAGGATCATAGGGGAAGGGAGGGAAAACTGAATGGGAAGAAATCAGAGACAAACCAGGAGAGACTCTTGACTCTGGGAAACAAACTGAGTGTTGCAGAAGGGGAGGTGGGCTGGGGGATGCGGTAACTGGGTGATGGGCATTAAGGAGGGCACAGGATGTGATGAGCACTGGGTGTTATATGCAACTGATGAATCATTGAACACTACATCTGAAACTAATTATATATATATATATATACACACACACACACATATATATAATATATATATAATGTTGGTTAATTGAATTTAAATTTAAAAAATGATGCTACAAAATTGCATTTACTGTATGATTCCAAGTTAATATATAAATATAGCTGTACATATAACACAAGAGAAATGACTAAAATTATATATACTCCAAAATGCAAGCTATAATTATCTCAAGGTGTAGGGATTATGTAACGTCTTTACTTTCTTTATACTTTTCTGTATTTTGTACTTTAATCACATTTTAATTTAAAAAATTTGCTTGTTAGAAAAAAATGTTTTATATGACCAAGTAATTCCACTCCTAGGTACATATCCAAAAGAAATGAACACATATGTTCACATAAAGATTTCTATACAAATGTTCATAGCTGTCTTGTTCACAATATCTTCCCATTGGAAATAACCCAAAAGTCCACCAACTGATGAATGAATAAACAAAATGTGGCATATCCATACAGTGGAATTCTACTCATCAATGAAAAGGGAACAAAGTACTGATATATGCCACACCATGGATGAACCTCAAAAACATTATGCTAAATCAAAGGTAGACACAAAATCCAGATGTAAAATCCACTTATTGTACTATTTCATTTATATGAAATGTCCAGAAAAGGCAAATCTATACAGACAAAAAGAGATTAATTGTTGTCTAGGATGGGAGTTGGAGAAGAAAACTGGTCACAAGTGGTCTCAGGAATCTCTCTGGGATCATGGGAATGTTCTAAGAATGGATTGTAGCAACAGTTATAAAATTCTGTAAACTTATTAAAAAATCATTAAATCATACACTTAAATCAGATAAAAATTGTGCTACATAATTATATCTCAATACGGTTGTTTTTAAAGAAAGAAGTAGACATTCTCAGGGAATTAGTAAAGTCTATAGAGAGATATAGCCTGCAGAAAGGCATGCAGACTTTTTGAACCAGAATCTGAAGTAATTTCGATACCTTAGTTTCTCTTTATTGTGCACCTTGCAGAACCCTTGTATATAAATGGGAATTTGGTCCTGCCAGAAATCAGTTTTTCTATTCCAGAGCTTCTTTAATAATAACACATCTTCTCACACACCTGCTATATCCTGTATACAATGCTGGACACAGATGTCATATCATTTCTTTATTTTTCAAATATTGTCTTGACCTAGTTTTGAGGTTCTAACTAGTTAGAGGCCAATCAGTCCCCCTTCATGAACAGCCGATTAAGTTCATTCCCTAACTATTCCCCTTGTTGGGCTCTCAGACTCTGGGCTCCTATAAGAGCCCTAATTACCCCAAGGCCAGGTAGGTACTCACCAACTAGGAAAAATCCCTATAATCCTGGACCTGAAACCATTCCAATTAGCCAATTCACAGGGAGCCCAGAAACCTAGATAACCCACCCCATTGCCACAATTAGCTCCCCTCTACAGCTCCAGCTAGCTGGTACCCCGTCCCCAGGTGTAACCCCTTATACAGTCCTACCTAGCAGCCTGTTCTCCTTTGGAACTGTAAGCAATGGAATTCTGCCTTTCTTTTAAGTGTCAGTGTATTGTATCCTGCCATCAAAAGGATCTTTAAATCCTGAAACAACAGAGCAAATGCTTGATGATTTACTGGGGAAGAAGATATCCACATGGAACCACGTATCAGCAGGACTTTTGAGTACACTTTCCCTAAAACTTTTTCCCTAAACACTTCATGAGATCAAACTAACTAGCCTGGAAATATTTGCCTTTGATTTTCCTGGAAATCTTGAAGGTTATGTATCTAATAGTTTTCTCGAAAGTATTTTTTGATTGTTTTCTTATTCTATTTTTTTTATTGTTTTCTTATTCTAAAACAGAAATGTAATCACTAAACAGATTTTGACAAAAAGCCTAACAATGCATTGATTTTTTTTTAATATAATCCCCACTTTCCCAGGGTTTTTGTTATATCCTAAGAGACTTTGATAACATATCATGATATTAAGGCAGTCCAGTTTAACTCCTCTCTCCTACAACTGGAAAAACAGCATTATCATGCTTGTAAAATTTAAAACTGAGTTATAGACAAGGACTGACAAACATCACTGACTTCCTTCATGACTGACTGGTGCATCTGCTATTTAGAGGGACTTCGGATAATTTAAAATATTCATCTTGCTTCTTTCTTTCTTTCAAGGAGCTGAATGTTATGGTTACAGGATACTGGTTGAGCAAGTAGCATTTAGTGGTTCCAGATTTTCTTTGGTAAACTCTTACATGCAAGAAATCAGCAGTGTGACGTACATCAACAGAGAGGAATGCATTGTTTATTCTCTTTCCAAGTTTGCCTGGGAGATAACATCACTCTCCTTTTTCAGAAACTAGCTCTTCAGAGTGCTCACTGTCGCAGGAGACTAAATAGATGCAGCATATAGGCAATAGGATGTGTCTCAGAAGTTTGTCTCTTCCTCCACTGATCATGCCTTCCAATCTCCCCCAGTAGATTTGGAGCTGTTCTTAACCGCTTTCAGACTAGCTATCCAAACATTCACATTGTTTCCAGGAGTTGTGGGTTGAGACTGGATGGAAGGCCTTTCAAATAGTAAAGAGGAAGCAGTAGAAGTTAAAGACATTAAAACCCATTCCGATGAGAATTAGACTTACAGAGATTTATTTCCTCCACCACACAAAATTCACTTGTGTTGCCACAAACAGGAATCATATGCATTGTTATGGACTTCTGAAGACCCATTTAATTAAGTCATTAAATAAAGGATCTGAGAGAAAACTACCTATGGAGATAACTTGAGAAGTAAAACAAAGTCCCTGAATCCTAAAACATCCCCCTTATTAATCTGCAAATTGCTAGAGATTTTTATGCTGGCATCATACTTTGGGTGTAATACTGTCTCCACAAATTCCTTGAAATAAGGCACCTCAGTCGGATGGAAAGAATATAATAATTAGCATACATGGGTTAATTGAATTTCTTTGTGACAGAGTCAAGTTTTGAAAGACCAACGCCCCACCCAGCCTGGTTATCCTAAAAACTTCTTTGAGGACAGCAAACATTAAAAGGCCTTGTTGGTGCTTATACTCATGTATTTGTACAAACCTTAGAGCTTTACTATGACTTGGTCAGCTAAATCAAATGTTTGGGGTGACCCAGCTATGCCTTGGTACATAGATTCTGAAACAGTCATGGATATTCTACATACACCAACTTCATTTCTGCATGAGATTTAAGTCAGTCCACAACAAAGAAAGTAAGTTTAAAAAGGTGATAATTTAGAAGTAAGAATATATAAAAGAAAAAAATCTATAAAGTATGAACAAAAAATAAATCTAGATTTTTATCTTTTCAATGAATGGGTATAATTGGTTAAAAACTAGTTAAAATGCTGATCTATCATTTTTCAATATGAGGGAACAAAAGGTTTTATCGGGGAAGAAAGTGTTCATGGATCCTAAATTACAGGCAATTTTTCATATGGAACATATTCAGGAGACATTGATTAACATAGGGGACAAACAATCTAAAAGTAAGGGCATAATGGGGGCTCATAAATAAATTTCATGTATGGATCCTTAAGATATATACAATGGAATATTACTCAGCCATCAGAAAGGATGAATACCCAACTTTTACATCAACATGGATGGGACTGGAGGAGATGATGCTAAGTGAAATAAGTCAAGCAGAGAAATTATCACACGGTTTCACTTATTTGTGGAACATAAGGAACAGCATGGAGGACATTAGGAGAAGGAAGGGAAAAATGAAGGGGGGGGATCAGAGGGAGACATGAACCATGAGAGACTATGGACATTGGGAAACAAACAGGGTTCTAGAGGGGAGGGGGGTGGGGGATCGGTTAGCCCAGTGATGGGTATTAAGGAGGGCACGTATTGCATGGAGCACTGGGTGTTATACACAAACAGTGAATCATGGAACACTACATCAAAAACTAATGATGTACTATATGATGACTAACATAACGTACATACATACATACATATATAAATAACAAAAAAAAAAGATTATGACCCTCCAATATTTGTAAAAGAACAATTCCAACAAAGAACTATACTATTCTGAATAAAAAGACAAACAGGGTAACTATCACATATAGCCCCCCTAAAAAAAGAGAAGTATGTAAACTCACACGGAAATGTCTTCAAATCCTATTTGCAAAAAAATGTTTTAAGTATTTTGACTAGATACAAATTTTACATGAGTTGCTTTTACAACATGATGACTTTAAGTCCATCCTTCACCCAGTAATTAATGGAAATTTGTCATATGCAATGAGAAGTATCAGTGTCATTGGTTTAAGGATCCATACCCTTTTACTTAGTGCAATTATGCTGTCATAGCAGCCTCATTCAAAGAAATAAAATTGTAATCCCTTTGACTCATCTCTATCAAAATAAAATATAAATAGATGAATGATGTCAGAAAAACTCATCAACAATCTGTTCACGGCAGTGACTGTGAGCAACGTTGCTGAAAATGAGGTAAAACACAGGTTTCCTTGTGATTTCCCCTTCACTATAAAATGATTTTTATCTTTTTCCTGTCAAGTTTTACTATACTCTGATTTTGGATGAAATTAAGAGTTATATGTTTAGTATTGAGAGGACCACGCTTTAATCTTTAGGCTATAGAAGTTCATATTTTGTCTAGCCACCATAAGTGTACTTGAGCCAAAATCATTTACCTGTTTCATTTCAGACATTCATTTCAATCCCCTCTTATAACAGGATATTATTCAGATTCTTTTGAGCCAAAACAGAAAAGCTCAATGAAAATCAGAATTCATCTCCATGGTATTTTGTGGACTTCAATTTCCTTTCTATTCAATTTTAGAAAAATTATAAAACTTTAATCCAGTTTATTTTCATTTGAGAAAAACATGTTTTTAACCTCTTTGTTACTACACTCTTTATTGCAAATATAAGTAGAAAATGTAACTTGAATACTTATAAATATATGTATGTATATTCAATGTATATTCAATATGTGTACTTATACACATATATGTGTTATATATGTACATTATGTGCTTATAACAGATGTTTGCGTAATTCATATACTGATGGCCATAGGCAACTAACAGGTAAATTGGTTAGAATCACAGGGCTCAAAAGAAGTGCACAAATCCCAGAGGGATTTGTCAATATTCTTAGTAGACCACGTCACGCGTGAGTTCAAGTACTCAAGAAGTACAAACCTCTGCTCCACTGGTAGGTTCTACTTCCACCCAAATACAGCAGAAATGAGAGATTCTCCTATGGGTTACAACTACAGGATTAAATTTGGCACCCACTCAACGTGGCACTCTTTTAAGCCCACACAACACCTGCTCTAAAAATCAAAAAGAGAATTCAATTTTATCAAGTGTCTGGAAAATGTTCCATATATCTGAGAGTTGAGCAAGAATCCAAGAGACAGCTAATTCTGGCATCACTCAGCTCCTTCAAGTTCTTCCTTAGGCTCTCTTGCTTTGGACACCAATGCTTTGGTTGCCTACTCACTATTGGCTTGCTTTCATTTGGTTCAAGGGTCCCCTCTGAATTCCCAGGCAGCCAGTCCCATTGGGATGCACCACAGAAACTGTTAATCCCTCTCCTCAATGATACTTAAGAAAAAACATTAGTTCCCACAAATCTCAATCTAATTTTAACTTTTCCCCCGTCCTCTCCCTTGCACGTGTGCGCACGCACACATATAAACACACACACACGCTTTTCCCTTCGAGTGATTCATACTGAGGTAATGGAGAGTTTGGGGGAATCCTGGAAGGACCATCTCTCAGGATTAACCCCATCTACTGCTTCCCGTGGCAGTTCTGGTCAACAGGTCCACAGCTGCTGCCCTCAAAGTGAGAACCAGGCCTTGGTGATTTCTCCCTCCTCCCAGCTGTTCATAGGAAGACAGAGTTTCAGCAGCTATCTCCCTGCAGCAGCTCTCCCCAGCACACAGGTTTTGTGTGTGTGCCTCGCTTGTTCAGCTATCTTGAGTTGATTCCTCAAGTACCATGTCAACACCACCATTACTGGGAACTCAGAGTGCAGCATCCATTCCAGTGGGAATTTCAGTGGCACACATCTCTTCTCGAGAAAGGAACTATTTCAGATGCACTAATCCTAGAGTTCTTTTAGCCATCATTTCCCAAAATTTCCAGAAAAATTCCACTGACAGCAGAAGAGAGAGGATGTGTGACCTCTGAGGTTTTGAGGTTTAATATGAAGTTGCACAGATTTATGAAATTTTGCAACTATAAATTTCTTTGATGTCTCATTCTAGCCTAAAAATCCATGGAATTTTTGAAACTTACTTCATAATATATTTATGTTTCTTTTAATGAAAAATGTTTCTCACCCTGTCCTAACTCATTCTTCTAGTAAAACTGATACTCCAGAAATAAGCTTCCTATTTTATTGTCTTTCCTACCTTGGGAAAAATTTGCATTCCACTCCAGGGATGTTGATGATGATGATGATGATAATGATGATGATGAAGACATCTATGATGACCACAGAAATAGCTAGTTTTTACTGAGAGATCACTGTATATCAGGAATTGGGGAGTGCCTTGGCAAGAATCATCTCATTTAATTTTTACAACTTTACCAGTTAGTACAATTATTATCTTCATTTTGTAAAGAAGTCAGACGAGGCACAAAAGAATTAAATAACTAGCCACTTAACAAACTTTTACCTAGAAAGTTGAGGTTTTACAATATGAGCTCTCACAGTAGTGGAAATTATTGATTTATTTTTCTTATTCTTCACTAAGAAGAGGGACTAACAGTTGATTACCATGAATCCCAGTGGGGCCAGGTACCCAGACTTTCAAGGAGGACTCAAACCATTTAACAGAGACAACCCAACAATAACGAGGCAACCAACATTACCAAGAGGACTACTTAGGGACAGAACTCAAGGAACTAAATAATGCCAAAATAAACTTGTCTCTTAGATTCTTTTTCAACTCTCACATATTTTGAACCCTTATCAAGTGATGATTGGAAGTTATTTCGTGAATGAATTCTCTTTCTGGTAGCTGTGGAGTAGATAATCTATGGTAGCTACAATAAGAGCTAGATGCTCTGAGGCACATGTGATGGTAAGCTATAGTGTCACACTTCTGGATGGCCACTCAGCCTCAGCTCCCTTTTACTTATGTCCTAAGGCAGGACTCAGGTCCCTTCAGATTCCACCTTTTTGGTGTCCTAGAGGTAGCATTTTCCCCTTAAGTACCTGATCTACTTTCATCAGCCCACTTTCCCTACCTCCCAAAGGCAATGGATTAACTTTAAATAACTAAGAAATTTGGCCAAAGATGAGATAGACCTTTATATGATCTCTTCATGGAACACTGAGGTACTTGTGCATGTCAGATCTCAGGGATATTCATGGGCAGTCTATGATTCCCCAAGCTAGATAAGCAACTTAATTCTAATTGGATAGCTGGATAATATCTAAATTAGGTAAATAATAAAGGACCTCAGGTTTCCTTGCTTCTTTAGTTAACCAAAACTTTCTTCACAGACCCATTTTAAGGATATATCTTCTGTACCGTAACAGCTCTCTACAAGAAGTATTCGTTTAAGCAACATCCCAGTGTCTCTTGGGGGGATTTGGTTAGAGCCCTAAATCACTACTCAAGACCTTACATGAGGATCAATCCAGTAAAATTCTATTTTAAATTCTATTCCAAAAATATGTCATCCTTAAAGAAGAGCTTTGTATACTTCATCCAGAAAATGGAAGCTCTGTAACATGTCTCCCCTTTGAATCAGTTGCCAGGAAATTTGAACTCAACGATTTAATGAGGTAGAACATTTATTTCAGGTGCTTGGTAGCATCTATTTGATATTGCAGTTTGCTTGAGCAGTTCTCAAGCCTTGCTGCATATTAGAATCTTCTGTTTCAAAAATACTGTATGTCCAGGACAAAGTCCAGCCCAGATCTAAGGGTAGGGGTCAGGTACCAGAATGCGCTCTGAGCTGATTCACATGTTGAAGGGAGAGTTCAGGACCATTTCTATGGATGCTCTAAATTTGTTGGGGCTATTGTTGTTTTAATTCCAATTGTCTTGCTTGTAACTCACTTATTTACCCTAACTCAAGTTCTTTTGGAAGAAAAGAATCATCATACATAAATACATAAACCATCAATTTTACCATACTGAACATGTCTACAACTAACCAGTCTCTCAACCTTGGCTGTCCATTGGTATCACTTAGGAAGCTGCTAAAAATCCTGGTGCCCAGACCATACCCCAAACCAATAAAAACATAATCTCTGACTATGGTACTGAGTTACTGATCATTTTTAAAACTCCTCATGTGATTCCACTGTGCATAAAGTTTGAAAATAATAGATCCATACTCTCTCTTCACCCTTATCTGTGTTTTAAAACATGCTTTATTCGTGGACAAAATTATTAAACAAATCAGGTTTATGTTTTGTTTCCAACTTCAGCTTTTTTGGCCTTCCTCTTTCCTAGTCATCTAGCATCTGCGTCATGTTTCCTGACGCACTTGAAGCCTGCTCCTCATGGACACTTGCCTACCTCACCCTGAATCTCCTTCCTTCTCATTGAGTGTGTTCCAAACAGAAACTCTGCCTTGAGTCTGTCAATATCCAACTAGCTCAGTGCAGGAATGTCCACATATGGAGAAACCCTGCATATTCTAACAAATAAAAAATAACAAAGTATTCCATCTTCCCCTTTCTTTTCAATTTCCTTTTATTTTTTCCCCATTGTAACCCCTCCTGAAACCTTTTGGGAGAGGTTCTTGGACATGTCTTCCAGCTAACTGAGCTTTCACTGGCTGATCAATTTTGCTTTTTAATTCATTTGCTGACTTCTTTACTCAAAATTTCTAACTTATTTGTAACTGAATATCAAATTCATATTAAGATTACCAATATTGTTTGACATTCCAAAACTAGTATTGACCCAATTGCATAATATTTTTTTGAAATTTTTAAGCACTGCAAAACATCTATCTTGACAATTAATTGCTCTTCAAACTCTACCATCTCCCTATGCAGTTATTTGTCATGGCCCTTATAGAAATGGAGCACAGATTAGTGTTTGCCTGGGAATAAGAAGGTGGTAGAAGCAAGAGAAAAGTGGATAGGTCTATTAAAGAGCAATGGAGGAGATTTCTTTGTTGATGGAAATGTTCTGTATCTTGATTTTATCAATGTCAACATCTGGTTGCAATGTTGTACTACAGTTTTGCAAGATGTTATCATTGGGGGAAACTGGATAAAGGGTACACAAGTTCTCTCCATATTATTTCTCACAAATGCATGTGAATCTATATCTCAAACCAAAAATTTTAAAAAGTCATTCATATGGCTTACAAATCTCACTGACTAATACCAGCTTACCCCCAGCCTCACCTGGGCTACTGTTTTCCTTCACAATGCATACAATGTCCTTGAAGACACCATTCTGTCTCAAAGACATTGCACATGTTCCCTCTGCTCCAAATGGGAGCACGAATGCACTACCCTCTCTGATGCTCATGTTATCATGTTATGATTCAGATCTCCTTTCCAATGTCATTTACTCAAAGAAGTGAGTCATTTCCCCATACCATGGCTATCATTCAGATCTCCCTTCCAATGTCATTTACTCAAAGAAGTGAGTCATTTCCCCATACCATGGGTAACTAAGTCAGAAGGTTTGCATTAACTACACAGGGCCTACAGATAGCCTTCTCAAGACAACAAAGAGCCTGGTGTGGGGTCCAGAATATCAATGAAGACCTATGACTCCCTCAAAATAAATTCTAGTCCTCATATCTCAACCATTAGTTTATATACATACATACATATATATATGTATGTATATTCCCCCTGCTCCTTTTTCCCTCTCCTCTTCTTTTGGTACTTCCATTACATGTATGTTGATATGCTTAACAGTGTCTCACATTTTTCTGAGACCCCAATCATCTTTCTTCATTTTTAAAATCCGTGTTTTTCAGCTTGCATAATCTCTATTGGTTTTTCTTCAAAAAACCAACTTCAAATCTACTGTTGAGCCACTATAATGAAGTTTTCGTTCCAGTTATACTTTTCAACTCCAAAATTTCCATTTGGTCCTTCTTTTAAGTAATAATTTCTATCTCTTTCTATGTGTTCTCTGTTTGAATATGAGCCATAGTCGTCATATCTTTCTTCATGTCTTTAAGCATGGTTTCCTTTTGTTCTTGGGCCATTTATATAATGGCTGCCTTGAAGTTTTCGTCTCTTAAGTCCAATATCTGAGCCTTTCACTGGCAATGTCTGTTGCCTGCCTTTTTCCCTGTGTATGGACATTTTAGATAATATATTGTGGGCATTTTAGATAATCATAATTGCATAATAATAACAACTATAACAAATGTAGGCACTGATCTCCCCCAGGAAGTATTATTGTTGTTTTTTGCTTATTTGTTTAATGATGTGGCTGTACTACTTCAGTGAAGTCTCTTTCCCCCACAGTATGAAGCCTCCGATGTTGCCCCTCAGAGGGCAAAGCCCTGGGCATGGCATAGCCACCCCGGGATGACAGTAGTTTTAGCAGGGCTCTTTTTTACTGTCTTTTTCCCTGATCTCTTCGTTAAACTGTCTGCCTCTGGGAGTATCACAACTATCTGTTCTCCACTAATTGCTGACTGATTGCGCTATTGTTTAGACTCTGCCTTGGGGCATAAATATATATGCCCTCTAGCCTGATCCAATTAAATTTAGGCCCCTTTGCAAAGGTAGTTTTTGAGTCTAGTCTTTGAGGTTTGTTCTGGCCTCAAGAGAACTCTTTTTATCTTTCTCTTTCTCTCTCTGATAAGGTAGCTACACTCCCCATATTCTGTTAGAAATAAATCAGTTCTTTAAGGGAGATTGTCAGTGCCCTGTTTGCCATCCTGATTCTTCATCCTAGGCAAAATCCTTGAGCCACTGCCCCAGATCTGGGAGTCAGAAGAGTCCTGCTACTCTCAGAGTGACACCTCTGCTTTGTGACCAGCACAGCAGGCAAAGATGACTGTAGTCTCTGGTCTTCTCAGCTTCTCATTCCAGGTGTGAGTCTTCCACCCTGTGAGCAAGCCAAGGCCAGGGTGATGAGAGACCCTGCGTTCTCAGTTTGTCATGCCTAGCGTAGAGTCTCCACCTCCAGAGGAGGCTGGGTGGAGGAAGGTGAGCCTCCAACCTCTCAGCCACACCTACCCAAAGCCCAAAGCTGGGGGTAATGAAAAAGGCTAAGACCTCCCTCTCTTGAGGGAGATCTTTAGCCCTTGACTAGAAGTTACGGGGAGTGAAGAAGCCCTGTCTTTTTGGCCACACCCATCCAGAGTGGAGCTCCTGTCATAGCTAAAGGGAAAGGGAGAGAGGGAACAAGTCGTCGCTTAAGTGACACAGACTTCTACTGTTTTTCCTGAGATAGTAGAGTTTCTTAAATAAACCTTTCTTCATTTTCTGTATGATTTTAAGATGATGTCCAGACTTCCTTTCTTTTTTTCTTTTAAAAATTTGTTTTCTAATGAGTTTCGCCAGTTATAGTTGTATCCCAGGGAACAAGCCTATGAAGTTCCTCATACTGCTACTCTGGACACAGTTCCCTCTAGGACCACCTTGATTCATTAGAGAGGTTCTGGAGTGATTCTCAGAAGAGAAAGGCTGAGATTCCTCATCCTTTTTCTTCTATGAAGTTTCTTAGACCTGCCTGAAAATCCCCAATACTTTGATACTATAATGCCAAGACTGTGAAGAGAAATGGCCTTTGTGAAGCCAAAAGTAAATTTTTCTATCCTTCCCACAGGAGAATCAGTATCTGTTCTCAGTATAGCTATATGACCAAAAATTTATATTCTCCTTGTCACAAAGAAACTTAAGAAGGAATTTGAGATTTTCACAAGTCATAAAACTGGCAGTCAATAGTTCAACTACAGTATTTCTTGCTTAATTTTTTTCATGTTCTGCATTATTAGTCACGCAACTGTATCAGACCTACTACATCAGTTTCATGTGCCTTCCCACCTAGAATGTCAGCTCTATAGGGATAGGAACAACTTTGTCTCTAGTACCGATCATAGAATACTATAAATAGTATATACCTAATGGATATTAGTTGAATGAACAGGCGTTGATAGTACAAACTGGTATTAGGACACTGACAAACTTGAATATTTGGGGAGAAACTGACAATCTTCTTAAGGAACATTCAGTTTGAAAGTAGCTTAAAGATTAGGCCATCCTTAGGAATGAATGCAATCTATAATATCTTTGAGGAGTCTGACTTTTTATGTCCCTATTTTTACATTATCTTTCCCCTCCATTCCTCCTCTCTCCTTCAAGTGAAATCAGGCTACAATTAATATCAAAGTTCGTTTTGAAAAAGAAAACAATATCCCATAACAGAAGCCTAGGAAGACAACAAAAACACTTATCCATTTGCCTTGACAATAAGGGACCTTATAGATTAATTGTACATTTAACAAACAACGGTTTTTAAACTATTGGCTGACTGAGGGGCGCCTGGGTGGCTCAGTCGTTGAAGCGTCTGCCTTCAGCTCAGGTCATGGTCCCGGGGTCCTGGGATCAAGCCCCGCATCGGGCTCCCTGCTCGGCGGGAAGCCGGCTTCTCCCTCTCCCACTCCCCCTGCTTGTGTTCCCTCTCTCGCTGTGTCTCTCTCTGTCAAATAAATAAAATCTTTAAAAAAATAATAAATAAATAAATAAATAAATAAATAAATAAATAAACTATTGGCTGACTGAATCAATTTTTTTCAATCATAAGCTTTCTCTTTTAAAAAAATTTTTCAATTGCATAAATTTACATGTAACATTGTATAAGTTTAAGGTGTACAGCATATTATTTTGATATATTTATATATTATAATATGATAGCCCATGTAGCAATATTTATCACATTACATAATTACGGTACAATATTATTGTCTATATTCATTAAACAGCGCATTAGATTTCTCTCGCTTCTTTACTACTCATTTCAATTTCGTGCCCTTAGATACCATCACTCTTATCTCCCCATCCCCTATCCCCTGGTAATCACCATTTTACTCTGTTTTTTACAAGTTTAACTTTTTTAGATTTCACATGTAAGTTATATCATATAGTGCTTATCTTTCTCTGTCTGCCTTAATCTCACTTAGCATAGCATGCACAAGGTCCATCCATGTTGTTGCAAATAGGCCTGAGGAATATTCTCCTGGCTGAATAATACCGCATTGTGTATATGTACCACATCTTTTTTATCCATTCATCCATTGAAAGGCATTTGGGTTGTTTTCATATCTTGGCTATTGTGAATAATGCCGCAATAAACACAGGAGTGCACATATCTCACTGAGATCCTGTTTTCATTTTCTTGGGTATATAACCAGAAGTGGAATTGCTGGATCATATGGTAGGTATATTTTTCATTTTTTGAGGTGTCTCCATTTCATTTTCCATAGTAGTTACACCAATTTACATTCCCACCAACAATGTATAAAGTTTCCCTTGTCACTTCATCCTCTCCAGCACCTGCTGTCTCTTGTCTTCTTGATGATAGCCATTTTAACAGGTGTGAGGTGATATCTTATTGTGGTTTTCATATGCATTTCCCTGATGATCAGTGATGTTGAGTGTCTTTTCATGTGTCTGTTGTCCACCTTGATGTCCTCTTTGGAGAAATGTGTATCTATTTCCTCTGCCCATTTTTAATCAGATCGTTTGGTTTTGTTGTTGCTGTTATTCAGTTGACTGAGTTCTTCATATATTTTGGGTATTGGGTATTAATCCCTTCTCTGATATATGGTTTGCAAAAATTTTCTCCCATTCCGTAGGTTGTCTTTATTTTGTCGTTTCCTTTTACTGTGCAAAAGCTTTTGAGTTTGATGTAGTGCCATTTGTTGATTTTTATTTTGGTTTTCTGTGCTTTTGGCATTATGCCCCCAAAAATACTGTCAGGACCAATAATGAGGAGTTTATTCCCTACATTTTCTTCCAGAAGTTTTTTGGTATCAGATCTTAATGTTTAAGTCTTTGATACATTTTCAGTTAATTTTGAAGAGTGATGTGAGATAGAGGTCCAAATTCATTGTTCTATACTCTTCCTTAGTTCTCTAGTTTTCCCAGCATCATTTCTTGAAGAGACTATCCTTTCCCCATTGGGTATTCATGGCTCCCTTGTCAAATACTAGTTGACTGTATATGCCAGGGTTTAATTCTGGGCTCTCCATTTCGTTCCATTGGTTGATGTATGTATTTTTGTACCAGTACTGTGTTGTTTTTATTACTATGGCTTTTTAAAAATTACTTTTATACTATGGCTAGTATACTGGTGCAGTTTGAAATCCAGAAGCATGATACTTCTGCATATGTTCTTTTTCTCAGGATTACCTTAGCGACTAAATTTGTTCACCTCTAAAAATGTTGATTTTCCCCAATTAAAAAAAGAAAGAAAGTGAAGTTCTAGGTTCCTATGCTAGCTACTTAATGGAATGAAAACTTTCAAGCTAAATTGTAAAAAGGGGAAGAGGCAAAGATCACAAACCAGACACACTAACTCTGAAATTCTTAGTGATGCTTCAAAATAACAGCTAAAGTATTCCAATGGAATCTCTTTCCAAAGGACCATGAATTCTATTTCACTTCTCTGAGATATTTTATGTTGTTCTGACTTTTACTCTGATATCAAAGCTATCTGCATGATACTGAAATAGTCGGTTATTGTAGTTTCAGTCAAATTCATGGATATGACAGAACTAGATGACATATATCCACAAACAAATGATTTGGCATTAATAGTATCACCAGTTAATGTTAATGTTTAATAAGAAAACATGAATTTTAAAAATACATGGGGCACCTGGGTGGCTCAGTTGGTTAAGCATCTGACTCTTGATCTCAGCTCAGGTCTTGATTTTAGGGTTGTGAGTTCAAGTCGGCATGGAGCCTACTTAAAAAATAATAATAAAATAAAAATAAAAATATATAAGGAAGCTTGTTGTCTATAAAGACTTTTGGTGTGAGCAAGGTACAAGGAAAGTCACATATCTATTTTGGAAGCACCACAAATTACAGACAGACTATAAATTACTTCCAAGGAAAATAATTAGCAAAACAATTCTGTCTAAAAAAAAGTCTCCATTTCATCTTTTCAGGATTATTCCGGCGTTTAATAAGTCCAAATATTTTATTGCTTCCATTTCTTCCAGCTCTAAAATACTAAACAATATTTTCTAAATTGCCCCTTCCAATAAATTTTGTTTATTTATATTCTGAGATAATCAACAAACGGCAAAAAAAAAAACTGTTACTGAAGATTACATTATAAAAACTTGCTATAGAGAACCTAAACTATCTGTCACCACATAGTATACTGTTTACATCAAAATGACTTTACAATTAAACTGCCTGTTCTCATGGGACTTTACTATTCCAGTAAATTCTTGCCCAGGAAGATGAAGTTGCAAATAACTTAATTGTTTTTTTGGAGGAACTTTCCAAAACTTCATTTGTTCCAGTAACAGACTACTCAAATAGCCCTTTTCAGCGTAAATACCCCTTCTCAGGACATAGGATTGTTCCACTAAGCTCATCAACCGTTTACTCCTCAAAACTTATTTTCAGATCTTCACCTCCCTGTGTCCACTGATTCTAAACTATTTTGTTACAAACTTCCCTCAGTTTCAATCAGCTCCCTAGCCCACGTTGAAAGACGTGCCTTGAACCAGAACCCTCAAAATTTTATAAATATCCCACCTCTCCTTCCTCTCCTGAGAGGGTGCAAAGAATCTCAAGGTAGGAGTCTCTCTTACTGAGGTAATAACTTGGCTTTGCTTTATGAACAAGTTATTTTGGTTGTCTTTTCTGGGATTCATGGAATCAGTCATTGGCCCTGTAAACTTTAAATAACCCTCCTTTACATTATGTAACCAACGATACTAATTATGTCTATCATTCTCATTTACATACTACATTTATGATTATAACAACTCCCTAGTAAATGGTTTATTGGACTAAATGGATAAGTTTAACATAGAAGCTTAAAAAATGCTGCATGAAAACTTCATCTAATTACTTTGTACGGGATAAAAAGTCCATCGTCATAAAACCATTGGAGGCTTTTGATGGTTTTGGCATTGGGTTGTTCTAATATTCTTCTCACCTCTATTGCCACTATATTAAGTAAACTGCAACATCTTTAACTTCATTAACTTATCCTCATGAGCAAAATCCCTGTGCTTTCAGAAAGTATACAGGGCATTGGACTTACCCCATAAGTCACAACCTAGAAAAATTTTAGACATTTTCTGACATAATATAAATAAAGCAAGTCTTTTGTCTTCTAAAATTGAATGCCAAAGACTTAACTAGATATTTCTATTCTGCAAGGTTGCTTTGTCATGTAACTTTATTCTATAATCACCTTGATTTCTACTAAGGCATTCCTGGAACATATCTTATTAATTGGTGTTAAAGTATGTCAACATCAATTTACGTATTTATATATGGAAGACTGACGCAACAGCTCCTTTTCTTGGATCTAGAGTTTGGGAGACTAATAAATAATTCCTCTTTTTCTCATCCATGCTCTAAACCATTTGAGAGATAGATGCAAGCAATGGAACTCAAAATATCAGCTTTATTACTGATAAAGCTCTTGGAAAATGGAGCTTTAGGTCTGTTAATCCAGTGGACCTCACTGGCAAGGCAGATAAATGGTAGCCCTCTCATTTTTAGTGCTTATCCCTATGAAATCTCTAAAATGAAAGTAATCCTAAAGCATACCAGGAAAAGGGGATTGAGCTATGTTCCTTCTGAATTTTGTCCAATTTTTTCTTCCAATCTTTCTAATCAGAAAAGTACATCATCTCCCTTAGTCAGTACTGAGTAAAAGGGGTGGGGAAGACAGGAGGGTTTATTCCCAATGGAAAACCTTCCTATGCAAACACAAAGTCAAGCTGAGAGGAAAGGAGTTTGTCCCTAAGCACACAATAGCTAGATATCCTATGATTGGACAGGTGACAATAGATAAGTAACTACTACTTATTGTTCTACCAACTATTTCCCCTGCTGTTTGGGGGAGATGCCTGAGATCTCCATCATCACGCACAGATGTAAAATAAGTTAATGTATCTCCAGAAATGTCCTGTTCACTAAAAAGTATATGTTAAATGATATTTTTTAAAAGGGTAAAATCATGACTCATACACATATAAGATAAAAATGTATCAAAGAATTTAATTCAGTAATAAATGAGAGAACCAGTAAGATGTTACAACCAGTTTAAAAAAGAATTCAAAAAACATGCACATATATATGGGCAATCAGAAATGCTGAAATGAATGTATAAATAGATTCAAAATTGGTTAATAGCCACAGGAAAAAAACAAATCGCATTTCCATTGATAAAATGCATTTGTATCTCTATGGACAAACGCTATTTCCATCAGTATACAATTTAGATTGCAAACTAGCTTAAAGACAACAAAAGGCACACATGATCCAGGAGAGTGCACTAGACAGGATACCACGCGCAGCTTTTTTGTACATTTCAAAGCCTTCCACAGTGTTCTTTGACCTATCTTATTAATGGAAAAAAACTAGTAAACTATTACCTCTTAATCTGTGTTATCACCCATTAGCATGTACATTTCACAGTAAAAAATACAAGATGTGCCAAAAATATATATGAACTTTTTTTTTTTTTTTATAAATCACCATGATCTCCACATCTCCTCTGGATTCATCCCTACCAGTATTAGCTAAGTGTATTTTCTGGCCCGGGGGGAGGGGTGAGGGGTGAGGGCTAAATCTGGGATTCCTCCCTATCTCTTATCTTCCCCAAAACAATTCTAAGACAGATTATCTGGCTCTTCATCTGCTCTCTTCCAAAGATAGTCCTGAACCTATTAACTTTATTTCCTGATTGCTCCAGGACTTAGCTCTGGAGACCCAAAACCAGACTTTCACCTACTCAAAAACCTTGGGTCTAGCAAAGAGCCAGTTATTGCAAATCAAAA
Organism: Eumetopias jubatus; assembly: GCF_037043125.1. Lineage (NCBI taxonomy): Eukaryota > Metazoa > Chordata > Mammalia > Carnivora > Otariidae > Eumetopias > Eumetopias jubatus. The sequence goes on along the minus strand of NW_028274809.1, from coordinate 164,800,905 downwards.
GCCTTGGCATTCAAAATTGTTTGCTTTTAGTTCAAATCACTATTTTAAAACTGAAGTCATGAATCTCAACTATTACTTTTCTCTTGTCATCTCTGCTGCAATGTTTGCAATACACCCCAAGATAATGGATGCCTCTGTCAGAAAAGGAAGACGTTTATGTACATGGAAGTATAAGACCTTATCCTAAGTGCAAGGTTGGAACTAAATGATATATTCCACTTGAAAATATGCATCAAATTATTATTTTATGGATGACATAAAATCTAAGCCAAAAATATTTGGGACATGACCAACAAATGTATAAGATATTAAGACAATTACAGAGGGAACAAACATTATGTTCATAATTTAAAAAAAAAACCTGAAATAAAGTCTCTGCACTTGTTAACTCTTGTGTTATGCTTGATGTAGACAAATGAGGTTTGCTAACGTAAAAGGGAAATTTTATAGATTCAGGTAGATGTCCGCGATAGTAGTCTGCTTGCTATATTGTCCTCAGACGAGAAAAATCATGTTTGATTCCTCTCTAAAAAACATTATTTCCAGGCTAGGCTTGCGGGGGGAGGGGGGGTTGTTTTTTCCTTTTTAAATGGTTTATGGTTGGAAACACTACCTGAATTAACTATGGATGTTAGGAGATTTGACTTTGATCCATAGTATCAACTAGCAAATATTACTCACAATGTAACTGCTGTGATTTACAAAAACTTTTCAGATTTTAAACTGCCATCATATCTAAGGCAGTTTGGGCAAAACAGTTAAGGTAAAACAGGAAGATGGAGTTTACAGTTTGAAGGAAGCAACAGCTGTTGACTATCGGGGGAGAGAATTGAGGACAAAACACAAACTTCTGTTGGTCATGCTGCAAGCAGAAGAGATAAATGGTTCAGTGAAATGACTCACTTTATTTTCAAGTAAACTTTGTAGCTGTTTATCCTGTACTACTGTGTTAAATATTTAAATTTACCTTTAATTATAGCTGAAGACCAGCCATCAAAACTTAAATTCTTTCAACCTGCTGCGGAGAAGACATTACATGCTTACTTCCAAAAATAACCATTAAGCGCTTTAGTAAGACACAGATCGGCAGAAGATGCCTTGAAAATAAATACTGCGTGGGTCAAATCATCTAATTATTTTAGACAAGCGATAAATGTGTTTTAATGGGCCCACACTAAAACTGTTAGAGGTGCTGCGTAGTTTTAGTGTGTGCTGGGGAGGGGCAGGGGTGACGTTGCTTTGTGTATTATTTTTTTGTTATCACTGATAGTACTTGTATGTATTCAAATAAGACTTGGAACCGTCTGGGGCGCCTGGGTGGCTCAGTCGTTAAGCGTCTGCCTTCGGCTCAGGTCATGATCCCAGGGTCCTGGGATCGAGCCCCGCATCGAGCCCCGCATCAGGCTCCCTGCTCCGCGGGAAGCCTGCTTCTCCCTCCCCCACTCCCCCTGCTTGTGTTCCCTTTCTCGCTGTGTCTCTCTCTGTCAAATAAATAAATAAATAAATAAATAAATAAAATCTTAAAAAAAAAAAAAAGACTTGGAACTGTCCACACTGTATGGTCAAGGAATGCTCCATTTTAAATGGAAAAGAAAAATAAAGCAGTCATAACTCAATACTTTCAAAACATTTTCGTTTTTCTACTTTGTATCAGCTTTTTTCATTCTTCATTCATGTTTGAAAGCCTCCAAGTAAGAGAAAGAAAAACATGAGACTAGGAAGCATGGAAGAGGAAGGCTAAAAGGGGAAGAAATAGGAAGGGAAGCAAAACAGAAAGGCAGTCAATGAGCGGCAGCTCAGTTGGGGTCATTGGTTGTCAGCAGCAGTAGCTGACTTCAGCTAACTAAGCAGAAAGGCGACTTACTGGCAGCATATGAGTAATTCACAGAATGGTGAGTAAAGCTTAGAATCCAAGACTTGTAAGGAACAGGAACAAGAGCCAAAATGAATGGCCACATTCTTCTGGGTGGGAAAAATCAGTTCCAATAATGCCCTATCCTTTCATCACTGTGCCCTGGGTGCAGACCCTAGAGCTGGAGAGTCTGACCCACCTCATTCAAATCAGTGCCCATCTCTTGGCTAATGGGGATGCGGGCAGACTGTCACTCACCAAGATGGCACCACTAGGAGAATGGAGCAAGGAGAGTAGAGGAAAATACCACAAGAAGTGACAAAGAAACAAGTGAGTAAGAATAACCCTGAGCTAAAACAATCATGAATTATTTTACATCCATTAAATTAAAACCCCTTGTGGAGTCTTTCACTTGTTTCTTGGCAGAATGAGGATAGGGAAGGGATAAATAAGGATGATCTAAGATTAGGTAGAGGCTGTTATTTCTCAGGAAATAGATCAATAAACCTTTTTTTTTCCAGGATAATTTCTTTTTTTTTTAAGATTTTATTTATTTGTTTGTCAGAGAGAGAGAGAGCACAAGCAGCGGGAGCTGCAGGCAGAGAGAGAAGCAGGCTTACCCCCCGAGCAGGGAACCCGATGCGGGGCTCGATCCCAGGACCCTGGGATCATGACCTGAGCTGAAGGCAGACGCTTAACCGACTGAGCCACCCAGGCGTCCCTTCAGGATAATTTCTAAATAGTAATATGAATAAAAGATATGCCTTCTCATTGAAAATTGTCTTGAAGTTGATTTATATCTGATGACTAACAGTAATTTATAACATCAATCCGAATTATAAATTGTTTTAAAGGATGCACCTCTGTTTTGTTCATTTAAACAAATTAAAGGATGCACTTCTGTTTTGTTCATTTAAACAATTAAACTAAATGCCCACAAATTTGGAGTTTCTACAACTCTGGAAGGAACAATTTTATTAATAGGTCATTTAATAATATACAAATAAATTATACTGAATATACCTAAAATAGTTCATGCTTTTAAGAAGATTCTATCAGCATTTTCTATTACATTATTTATTTTATTTACTTATTTATTTTTTAAGGACCATGCAAAGGGAAACTCCAACTCAACCTGGATGAAATGTCATGCAATTAAAATCAATAGGCTCCAAATTCAAAAGGTTTTCTGTTATTTTAATATATTAAAAAGTATAGTGCAATTAAATTAAAGCCTTTGTTTTTATATAGACTTGAAATACAAACTGAGGGTTCTAGAGGAGAGGGGGATAGGGGGGTGGGTTAGCCTGGTGATGGGTATTAAAGAGGGCACGTTCTGCATGGAGCACTGGGTGTTATACGCAACCAATGAATCATGGAACACTACACCAAAAACTAATGATGTCATGTATGGTGATTAACATAACATAATAATAAAAAAAAAAGAAATATTTTAGAAGCTACTGCACATATTTGTGTCTTTTCAAAAATTTAGCTTCAAATATTTGAATCTTAGAAAGGAGAGTTTTGTGAACACAAGACCAGACTAATAATAAACCATGAAATGAAAAGGAAAGTTTTTCTGCAGACCTTGTAACTAAGGTCTTTTAAATGGGAGTCACTTCAACAAAGGGTGTCTGAGTATTATTGCAGGCAAGCTAAAGGAACAGGAATTGCAAATGCAGCATTAACCTACTGCTAGTTTTGTGACCTTATCAAGTCACCAATCTCCCTGAGCCTCTTTTTACCAGCCGGTAAAATGGGAATAATAATATTGCTTACCTCGTAGGTTTGCTGTGATGATGAAATAAGTGCACGTGAAATCCATGTTGTGATGCCTAGCCCCAAGTAAGTGTTGGATAGTTATTAAAATGACTAGTGTTGCACCACGTAGATAAAGATCTATAGTCGGAACAAAAAGAACAGAAAAATGACATCTCTCTAGATAGGAGGCAAAGAGCTTCCAACCACAGAGTTGCATTTCTTCTAACGAGCCAATTAATATTTGTCATCGAGTTTATACAAAATAAAATCTAAGCACACCAAAGCGTCCGTGTAAATGTCTCATCCAGTTCTCCCAATCTTGAACCTCCAGATGCCGCTCAAATAAACAACGATAGCCGTGACAGGCCTTTCCGTGTGTGACATGACTCTTTCCATTTAATCATCCAAACAGATTATAGGAATTCTTCCTGATGGGAACCAAGCCCTCGCCCCCACCCCCTTCCTCTTCGTTCTATCCATGCTCAGCAATTGTACCAGGCTCCTGGGACAGAAGTCTCTCTCTATCCTCATTCCTAATTGTTTCCTCTTAGAAAACTTCTGGTTTCAAAGGCACTAAGGAGAGAAGCCCCGACACCAAATGGTCTCCTCAAAAGCAGTAAGCACACCTAAGTGCTCTGCCCTGGTGGACAGCCATTTGGTTGACTGGGTGTCAGCGGCTGGTTGGGCCCTGCTCTGCAGGCCTGTTCTATCCTGTCAGGCCCCTGGGCTCCGTGTCTAATGCCCGTGAGCCTCTCCCAGGCCCACAGCAATGTGTGAGAGCTGAAAAAAAATTATGAGCTCCAAAAGAGAAAAGAAAAACCAAAGATGAAGTAACAAATGTTTAAGTTAATGCCTATTTCTATCAAATTTCTACTGTGATTCAATAGCATTAATTGTCCGAGTACATTGATATGCAAAAAGACACTGTAGTTGCAGAGAGTTGTAGGTTAGGTTTTCACACTTCACTACTTCATGGAGCTCTCTGACAGTTTACAGTGATTGCTGAGAAATACCAGCCAATCATAAATTAAATGTGTTATTTATAGTCAGGTAATTTTAAATTCTATAAAAACGTTTATAACAAAAATAACTATGTTGATGTAGGATATGAGTGCATTGAAATGCATTTGCAATGACATGGCAAGGTGACTCCAAAAGTAAAATGCTTATGAACCACTGAGGTCAGCTTGTTCAGCCTTGTAGGCTTTGGGAAGACAAGAACAACGCATCTCCTGCCCCCCAAGCTGCTGCCAAGTCTCACGAAAGAGACCAACAAAGACACATGAAAGGATTCACGGCAGAGATGAATACAGTTCCCGGGTCTGTGCATAAGAAACAGGCATGCAAACAGCTACACACGCACATGTGCGCGCGCACACACACACACACACACACACACACACACACACTGGTGGGTGGTGAGGACATTATCCTCAAGTGACACCTATACTGAGCTATCAATTCCAATTCTGAAAAACTGCAATTTCAGTACAGCGTGGGAATATTAAGGTGATATGAATGTGAGTCAAGTACGATTAGGATGCGGGACAGAGCAGTTCCCCATGCTCGCTTCTCACCCCAGAACACACGAATGATGACCCTCTCGCGTTCTTTCAACAGTTAACGTGTATTGAGTACCCACAAGGTGAAACAAGCTTATTCCAGATACTGGGAATACCTACTTGACACTCTCCTATGATTTTGAAAACATTCCTGTGAAGTTCAGAGAATAAAGCTAATAGATCTGCAGACTTCTCTTTTAAATATGGGATATCCACAAAGCCATGGCTTGGTAACTTGCTCTCTAAAGCTTGCAAGCATAGATAAGATCAACTGTGAATTGTGCTCAAGCTCTAGTTCTTTCTCCCCATTCAGAAAAACAAGAGAAAGTTAGTGAGTGATACCGCATTAATAATTCTTAATTGTTAATAATTTCCAAACATCTGGATTAAGTTCATATTAGCAACACCAGACACTTGAACACTTTTTCCTTCGGCTCTCAATTCCAAGAATGATAACTGTTAGGTCAGAAAGGAATTTTGACAGATTACGAGCCCAAGAGAAGGAGGTTGGTAGCCAGCTGAGTCTTAAGTGTTCCCAAGGCCCACACAATACTCACCACCCATAGGCAAGAAACGTTTCATTGAGAATGCAAGTAAGTCAGAGGAAAAGGCAAGAAAACAAACAGGGAAAGGAAAGGAAGAGAAAAAGAAGAAAAAAGAGAAAGAGAAGAAGGGGAAAGAGACAGAAAAGAAAGGGATGCAGATGCACAAGCCTTTCTGAGAACGTGGTTCCGGAGTTTACCACTTCCCACCGCCCCCACCCCTTCCCTCCACTACTAATAATGCGTTTTGTAACCAACAGCAAGAAGTTATAGATGCTACCTTCCCTCTCCAAGTTCTTGCAGATGGTGTGAGGATAAACAAGTTAATAAATATATTAATGAACTTCTTTCCTGGTCTGAGTTAAACCTAAAGCCTTTTTTTCTGTCACCCTTCTCTTTCTATTTATTTAAAAGATGAATAAAAGTATTCATCATCTTTGGTTCCTGAGAATGAGTGACATTTGATACTGCAAGTTGTATCTTTGAGCCCAGCAATCATGGATGGTGTGGTCAGTGTGTTTCTATAGATCAATCGCTGGCTGTCATAAAGCAAATGCATTGCTAAAACACAACAATAGGCCCATTAATCCCCAGAGTAAGTTAGTATTAGATTCAGTATTCTAGCTGGAAACGAACTAACAGGATATTTACTGTATTTCGACGGGCAAGAGAAAGGGAGATTCCGTCCGGTTTTATTTTTCAACGTCCCACCCATGTTGTTTTGTGATTGCAAAAAGACAAGCTTGTTATAATCGTCACTTTACTAGCCTTCTAAAAGAAGTTTAAGATTAGCCAGGAGGGATATTCTTTAGGATAAAACATTAATAATATATTCTTCGAGGAAACAGATGCAAATGAAGCCAATAAGCCTCGTCAAAACTAATTATTTGTAGGGGAAACATCAAAACCCAGTTGCAAGATGAACTCTACACAAGTTTGCTTCTGTGCTTGAGCCACTGGAGCCCGAAAGGATCATTGCATTACTCTGTTGGCAGATGCCTCCAAAGAACTGGCCGTGTTGTGTCTTGTCATCACAATGCTTCTTTCTGTTAAATGGTTTAAAATGTTTGACAAGCACATTACAAAACCAGCCAAGGAAAAGCGTCCCTTCCAGGGATTAGATTTTGAAGCTGACCATTAACACTGGCCTTTGTCAGTGACTCAGCCCACATTAGCAAAAGAAAGCTTCTTACAGACAGACTTGCTCTTACGGAGCCTCTAAAGGGAACACTGGGGGCTTTGTTATTGCTTCTTCACACGTTATTAACAGAAGTTTAACTGAGGCAAAGGGAGTCTTTCCTTGTCCGCAGCAATTTGTCTTTTTTTAAAACAATTATTGCCTGTTGTTATCATATTAAGACAGTCGTCTAATCAGATTGCAATGAGACTAACGACTTGATTCCTAATTAAATGGAAAGAAGTCATCTAACAAAATGGTCTTTTTCTCAAGTGTGTACACCTACCAAAAAGCCTTTGGCCAAGTTACTGCCAGAAAAGGAATACGCAAAGCCACAGAAAATAGGACTTCGGCTCCAGATGAGTATTTCTCTACATAATAGGGCAACGACACAAGAATGAATTCTTAGACCAACTCTCCTTTTCACTTGAGTGTTTATTACCATCGCGTAGCCTGACTCTTTCACTTAGGTTTGCAATTTGCTTTCATGGAATCTTGTTTCTAATTAAAAATTAACCTCATCCCTATTATCATTTGGTCATGCTCTCGGATCTCTTCATTCTATGTCATTCTCCTCCTGACTTTCCAAAAACCACTGACAGCACAAAGAAACCTCCATCATTCAACAACATCCCCAAAAGCCCTTCCCCCCTTGAGAGTGACACAGCTACATGTAAGTTGGAAGTTATTTACTTGTCCTAACATATTTTTCCTTACATTCAAATATAGAAGCAAAGTAAAATAGCACGGCTGACCTTCTCTAAATTATTGTCTCTCATTCCAATCTGAAGGCATAGTACATAGCCAATACATAGTAGACAAGTAGACATAAAATAACTAAATAATGACCTCAACATCCAAACCCTGGGATGTTTGGAGGCTTAGTACAAGACCTCTTACCTGACACAATGACACAGTTGGGATTTATAGATCATTGTTCATTGAAAAAGTTATTTAATGTAAGAAATACACGTATACATACAAAAACATTACATTTTAGCTTAATATTGTTGTACACTTGTTTTCTGGCCTTCTAATGAAGAACTCGTGAATTTTGAAACTGCGTGTCCTAATTGGACCTATTTTCTGCAAAACTACCATAAAGACTTAACCATGAATTTCAAGGTCATTTTTTAAATTCTTTTAAGTAAAACTAGAACTTACCAGTGCTTACAAAGAGCAAATTTAATACAGAATTGTACTTTTTCATTTTCTCTCAATATTTTACAACTATTTCATCCAACTTTAATTCAATATAATCTTGAAAAATCCCTCTCCGCTGTGTTATCTTGCCAATATTCTAAATTTACTTTCCACAGAAAATTTTTCTTTTCACATTTCATCAACTTAAATGTTTAATTAAATTCTCTAACAACAATAACAAATACATCCGGCATAAACAGTTTAAAGAACTTGCACAGCTGACTCTTGCTGATGGTGGGAACAGAAGCGGGTATGCCAGACCGTGTCCTGTTCCCGGTGTTTCACGTGCTATGAGCAACGGTCATCCTATTTACAGAGGTAACAGAGAGAGGCAGCTGAACCACAGGGTCATACAGTGGAAGTCGTTTAAGCAGTTATGGCCTTTTTAATGTATCGCACAAGGTATCAGGGAGCCATTCCGGGTACCCAAAATCTTCCAACTAGATTGATGTAGAATATACCGGAGACAAGAGATCAATGCTCCTTGGAAGTCAACTGTTACCCAACTTACTCTAAGGAGGTTTTGCACAATTGTTATACCTGTGACACCAAAGAATGGAAAGAAACAGCAACATATAAAAACAACTGTACAACACGACCGAGTGAGATTTATCCCAAGTATGTGAGGTTGGCTTAAAATCTGAAGTCAATTAATATACCATATTAATGTGAGGTTGGCTTAAAACCTGAAAGTCAATTAATATACCATATTAATAGAATAAAGGATAAAATTGTATTTGGCGAAGTCCAACACTTATTCATGATATAAGCTCTTAACAAGTTGTGCCGGGGGCTCAGTCGGTTGAGCCTCTGACTCTTGGTTTTGGCTCAAGGTCTGCATCTGGCTCTGCGCTCAGCGGGCACTCTGCTTGTGGATTCTCTCTGCCCCTTCCCCCACTCTCTCTCTTGCTTTAAAATAAATAAATAGATCTTTAAAAAAAATTCTTAACAAATGAGAAGGGAGCAGAAAGGATCTTCCTCAACCTAATAAAGGGCATCTGTTAAAAAAAAAAAACCTATCATCAGACTTACTGGTAGAAGAGAAATGCTTCATCTAAGATTGGAAACAAGGTAAAATGTCCATCGTCACCATTCCCATTCAATGCTGTACTACGTTCTAGCCACGACAATCGGGTGAGAAAACAAATTAAAGGTATTCATATTGGAAATAAATAACTAAAACTGTTTTTATTTGAGAATGACACCATCCTGAATTACAAAATCATATATATATGTGTGTGTGTGTGTGTATGTATGTGTATATATATATATATACATATACACCAAACAAGTAGAACTTATAAGTAAATACAGGAAATTCACAAGTTAAAAGATTGACTTACACAAATCACTTGTGTTTTTATAAAGTAGCAACAAACAATCAAAAATAAAATTAAGAAAACTTCATTGGCAGGAGAATCAAAAAGCATAAAATACTTAAAAATAAATCAAATAGAAAAGTGTGAGAGATATGCACTAACCTATAAAACATTACTGAAAGAATTTTTGAAGATCCAAATTAAAAGATATTTCATGTCCATGGACTGGATGATTTAATATTGTTAAAATTATAATTCTTCCCAAATTAATCTATAGATTCAATGTAATCCTGATCAAAATCCCAGCAGGATTCTTTTGTATAAGTTGATAAACTGATCCTAAAATAACGTATGGTGATGTAAAGTTCCAAAAATAGTCAAAACTATTTTGCAAAAGAAGACAAAATGGAAAAAATTGGGATTATTCTATTTCAAAACTTCATTATAAGGCTAAAGTAATAGGACAGTGTTCTTAGGCATAAGAATAGACATATAGATCAATGGAACAGGATTGAAAGTCCAGAAATAAATCCTAATATTTATGGTTAATTTACTTTCAATAAAGATGCCAACACAATTCAATGAGGGAAAGGATACTGTTTTCAACAAATGCTACTAAGACAACAAGATATACATACGTAAAAAAGAAAAAAAGCATTCAGATTCTTCACACCATAACACAAAAATTAATTCAAAATAGACCATAAATTCAAATGTAAAAACTGAAGCTATATAACTCTTAGGAAAAAGGAGACTTTCTATAAGAGAAAAATCTAGACTTATTGTGGTGATCATTTTGCAATATATACAACTATCAAATCGTGTTGTATACCTGAAACTCATATAATGTTATATGTCAATTACATCTCAATAAAAGAACAAAGAAAAGTCTTTGTGATATGAGAATAGATAAAAATTTCTTAGATATGACACAAAAAGACAGATCTACTTAAAAGTTGATAAATTCAGGGCACCTAGGTGGGCTCAGTCGGTTAGGCATCTGCCTTCGGTTCAGGTCATGATCCCGGGGTCCTGGGATCGAGCCCCGCATCGGGCTCCCTGCTCAGCCAGGAGCCTGCTTCTCCCTCTCCTCCCTGCTTGTGCTCTCTCACTATCTCTGTCTCTCTCTCTCTCTCAAATAAATAAATAAATAAAATCTTTTAAATAAATAGATGAATAAACAAATAAATAAATGTTGATAAATTCAACTTTATCTAAATTAAAATCTTTTTGCTCCCCGAAAGACACTATTAAGAAACTGATAAGCCATAGAAAATATTTACAAGTCATCTGTCTTATATACACCTATCTTGTATACGGAATCTATAAAGAACACTTACAACTCAATAACTGAAAGGTGAAGAACCCAATTAAAAGTGGACAATTTTTTGAATGAATATTTCACAAAAAAAGACATACAAAAAACTAAAAATATACGAAAAAACATTCAACATTACTAGTCTTTAGGGAAATGTAACTTAAAACCACAATGAGACACAATTTTATACAGAATGGCTATAATAAAAGGGATAGTAGCACATGGTAGCAAGAATGTGGAGAAATTATAACCTTCAGACAGTGCTGGTGAGTACATAAAACAGTGTGGGCACTTTAGAAAACAACTTGACAGTTTCTTAAAAAGTTAAACACAAACTTACCGTTCAACCTAGCAATTCTCAAGAGAAATGAACACAAGTGCCCACATAAATAACACGTTCGCTCACAGCATTCTTACTCATCATATCCCCAAATTGGAAACAACCATTAAATGGTGAATAGATTTTTAAAAATGCAATGTATGATATAATGGAATAAAAAGGAACAACCTGTTGATACCTGCTATGAGATAGTTGAATTTCAAAAATATTAAACGAGGTAAAAGAAGCCAGACACAGAAGACTACATATTGCGTGATTCAATTTATGCACATTGTTTAGGCAAATACAAGTCCAGAGAGACAGAAAGCAGAAAGCAGATCTGGGGCTGGGAATGGGGGTGAGACGTGACGGCAAAAAGACAAAAGGAGAATGTCCTAGGACTACATTGGAGTGATTATTACACAACTCTCTAAATTTCTGAAAAATTACTGAATTGTACACTTAAAATAAAAGAATGTTATGGTGTGAATTATACCTCCATGATGCTGTTCAAAAATAACTAACATTTATGGAGCACTTTCTAAGTGCCAAGCGCTGGGATGACTACTTTGCATCAATGATCTTATTTAATCTTCTCCAAAACATTATGAATGTGTAGTGTTTATACATTGTGGAGGTATAAATTAAATATTCATAATATGTTAGAGAAGATTAAATAAATAGGATATTTTAAAATATCCCCATTTTATGGATAAAGAAACTGAATCAGAGAAGACTTAAATTATTTGCCCGACAGCATACGGTAAGTAACTAGGGGAGCCAGGACCCAACAGCCTGACTTCGGATTCCCATCTGTAAAGCAGGGCACGTATGCTGTCTCCCAATAAAACATCCAGCCTGATTACTTCGTCTGAATTGTTTAGATTAATGCAATCCAGAGCATTTTCTAAACTTTCCCATATTCCTGATAATATAAGGTTTCCAACACACTGTATATGTAACTGCATGAAATGGAGGATTAGTATGATCTCAAAAATAGCTATTTCATATGGTTCAATCTAATCTAATTTTATTTTATAAGTTTCTGAAACAAGAGCCCATGGCTGGGTATGTGCTATTTTAGATTCTTAAACTTTCCCATAAGCAGATTTGTGCTTTATCTTCCTATTAGTACCAATTCCTTCAAGCCTTTAGGCTTTTTACACAGCAACTGCAAAGGATTCGGTCTATTCACTTCTGTTAGCCTCACTATTGTTGCCAGTATAATCTGCTATTTTTCATGTCTTCGCTGTTTTTTCTCTTCCGGTTTCTTCATTAGTATTTCTGAAGACATCTGCTTTACCTCTTTTCATTCCTTTCTACCAAGCGGATGGGTGATTGCTAACTAGAAACTATAAAGACTATAGCATTGAGAGTCTTCAGGTTTGATGACATCCTATTTGATCACCATTGTTTCTTGAAAACATTGGATGTTACCTTATATAAGTACAAAGCTATACATGTATTCTCTTAGTTCTGGATCTGTTTTTTGTGAACTTCTAGATGCACGGTAAGTAAACAAACCTTATATTTTGTTATGCTTCTCCACGGATACGTAGAGAGTATTGTGCTGTGTTCTATTATTGATAAACAGTTCAAAATCCTTTCCTAAATAAACAAAAAGAGGGTCCATTTTTCTCTCAAATACCTTCACATTTTTAGAACAAGCTTTTCAAACTTCATTTCACATTTCCACGATACTTCCCCAAACACCTAAGTATATGCAAAATTAAAAAAAAAAAATCCGCTTTAAAAATACATCATTTTTTTCTATTTGTTTACCCCAAAGTGGCATAATGGATAGGAAGATTCCGGATCTGTCCTATCAGGACGGGCACTCTCTTCGGCACCACCATTCACTCCTAGCTCAAGATGGAGACTCTCTAAAGAGTTGGCCTAGGTTGAGTTTTCACTCTTTCGGAAATCTCTCTAAATTCACCCCCATTTGCCCTGCAGAACGGCTTAGGTTCACCTTGAAGATTTGTTTCTAGTCCACCTTTTCCTCCCTGTCATGCTCCCAAGGTTGCAGGTTTACTGCGGACCTGTGTTGTTCGACACGGGCCACGAGCTACGTGTGGCAACTGAGTACTTATCACGTGTTTGGTCCAGATTGATAGGGGCTGTTGGCATAAAACACATCCACAATCTCAAATATTAGCATGAAAAAAGAATGTAAAATGTTTCATTTGTAGTGTTGATGCTGGTAACTTGTTGAAATGGCAATCTTTGGGATGGTTTGAGTTAAATTACATATTCTGAAACTTAATTTCACCTGCTTCTTTTTACTTTTGGAATGTGGCTACTGGAAAGTTCTGCAAGATACCTGTTCCACAAAAGAATAGGGGTACTGGGCAGACAAAATATGCTTGTGGCAAATGAAAACCTCTTCAAACAGTGAAATTTCAGAAAACAGTCTTTCTGAGAGTCCTCAGTAATATAAAAAACAACATTTGTAAAAAGAGAAACATATCATTATGGTCTTTTAAACTGTGTGTTAAAACAGAAATCCAGGGGTGAAAATTCATAACGAAATAGCAAATCCTTAAAGAAGAAGACATTATGGGGTCTCTGGGTCACTCAGTCAGTTAAGCAGCTGCCTTCGGCTCAGGTCATGATCTCAGAAGCCTGGAATCAAGCCCCACACGGGGCTCCTTGTTCAGCAGGGAGTCTGCTTCTCCCTCTGCCCCTCACCCCACTCATGTTATCTCTCTCTCTCTCTCTCTCTCTCTCGCTTTCTCTCTCAAATAAATAAATAAAATCTTTAAAAAAAAAAAGAAGGCCTTAAAAAAAAGGCGACATTATCTTATTTTATCTTCCCAAAAACCCCACAGAGGGATAGTTTTCTCGTTTCTAGTTTACAGAGAAGCAAAGTGAGTTTTCATTTGCTAAGTTATTTAGTTACTACTAGATATACCAGAGGAGATGAGTACTCAGTAACTTTGATTCCAAAGCCTGTAGTTCAAACACTATAATGTAAATACACCAAAAATTAATCAAGATAAATTCAAAAATCTGATAAAGAGAAAAGAATTTTGTTAAATGTGTCTAGGAATCTGGTTTTAGTCCAGATGTCTTCTATTCATTGGCTATTCAATACTTAAAAAAAAGACTCCATGAGGGTGACATTATTATTCCCATTTTATAGACAAGGAAATTGAGGCTCAGAGAGTTTGAATAACAGTAAAGGGTAAGTGGTATAGATTCTGAATCAGGTCTGTCTGGATCCAAGCATATTACAGTGAATTCTGAAGTTCTGTTGCCAAGAAAACTTTTTCCTAAAGGGCAGGGGGGCTGGAGGTCTGAGGGGGTGGGGGATGGCAAATGGGAGGTGGGCCTAAAACAGTCACCTTCTCTTTTTATTTCTTACCTAACTGCAGCTTAAAAAGCAGAATGCCTTTTCTAACAAAAGAGGATACAGGAAATAAAGTGAGCTCTGAGGTGGGAGTCTGTGAGTTCAATGAAAAGCAATTGGAAGGTAAATAATATTCTCTCTCTCAAAAGATTGCCGTAGAACAATCTAAGCCCAAATGCATTTATTTATTAAACAGTTACTGAGGGTTGATGAAGTACTTGTCACTGGCCACTCAGATTTCAAAGAAAAGTAAGACAGACATGATCCCTCCCTTCTTAAGATCTCAGAATATGGCAACCAAGCAGAGAATACAGTGGCATGGGCTGAATGTAACATTAGCAGGTTTGTATAGTGCAAGGTAGCTCAGGGAAAGCTTTTAAAAGGACAGGGATAAGCTGAGTTCTCCAAGGACCAAAGCGTCAAAACTGGATAGAAATGAATTGCCATCTGGTTGGGGGACTGTAAACATTTGGAATGGTATGATCATAGTGTGGAAGGGAGAGAATGACAGAGATAAGAGGGGCCCAAATAGGATTGGATGGGAGGCCTTTCATTCCATGCAAAAAAAAAGGATTTTTAAATGTATTCTGATGGTGATTTAATTTTAAGCAGATTAATAAAACCATTCAGATTAACACTGAAGTCTCATATATGCCCTGACAAATTTGAAAGTAAGAAAAACTTCACAGTACGTTTTCTCCTTAGACTTGGGGGAAGAAATTGGTCAGAACCAAACCTCATAGGAAGGCTTTTCTTCGACCTTGGACCTTGGTGTCTAAGTTTATATACCTACTGAGTGCTTCCATATTTAATCTTCTACACAAATGTCAGTAACAACTGATTAGTTGATTACTGTCCTTCAGTTATTTAGTAAGGATCATATCTTACTGGGTTATCTTCTTTCTCAGCTGTCCACACCTGGGATACTTACACAAGCAAGTGCCTTAACTAAAGGAAAGACACCACCTCTGTAGATAAGTCTCAATGGCTTCAGGGGTCTAATCCCAAAGCAGATTTTTAATCCAGTACGTACAAAATGAAACAAGAATGTCTTGCTATTGTAATTGAGTTATTATTCTTGTATTGTTATTCTTATTGATATCATTGTAATGATTCGGTTTTCCCTCGGGTTCACCAGACTTGTGTGTTACACTTTATCTAAGTCACCATCCGGATCTTCATTAACTGATGGTTCTCAGGAGAGAAAAAGGCCAGGCAGATGGTATCTGATTTTCCTCTTTGTATCTTCACATAGTAGGTGCTCACTGAATATTTATTGAATAAATAGATATAACTCAATTCAGGTCTTCTCAAACACATACTGAGAATTTTCAGGACGTTTGTTTGTGTACTGGTAGTACAAACATGAATAAGACCTAGTCCCTGTCCCACATTTTAAATTATTATCAGGCACAAATATTTATTGTAATACTAACCTGGCAAATGCAACAAGAGCGCCAGGGGAGCAGAGTTTGTCCACCGGGCCCTGCACATAAGAAGATGAGAAAAGATTTTTGATGAGGTGAAGCTAAGTCTTAAAGAAAGGGTCAGAGTTAGAAAAGCAACAGGAAGATGGGGCAGCAGCATGGGGGGGGGTTGTGCCTGACTGGCAGTCATTTCTCTCAACATTCCAGCAACAAAGATTTAATATAAATATAAATTTTATATTAATTTATAAATATAAAATTCATATTTTATATGAATTTTATATATAAAATTAACATAATAAAATTATATAAAAATAAAATAAAATTTATAAATATAAATTTTATATTAATATTAATTAATTTAATATTAATATAAATTCACTTGGGAGATGTGCATATTTCACCTGCCAAGGCCCGGAGACCATCCCATTCCCTGCTCAGTTATCCTCACCCGCCTGGACACTGTACAGGGAGTTTTTAAGTAATCATAAAGAAACTGCTGAAGTTGATGATATTTGGTATGAAAGTCAGACTCCTACAAAACAAGCAAGGCCACTGGCCTGGAAGGGCCTTTCTTCTGTGTGTATTCTTCCTCCCCATCTCCTGTAGAAGACAGAGCTCCTTTGGATCAAAGAATCAAAGAATCCTGGCACATCCAAGAAAAGAGTTCCTTTTGGTTTTGTTCAAAACAGTTCCGGTAAACCAGCCCCAGGCTGCATATCTCCAAGTCATTGTTTATGATTGCTGCGGTGTGCAGTGAAATGCTAGTACCCGTGAAATGTCCGAGCAAGGCGAAGACCGAAGTCCGCAAAAGTGTGATGATGAACTTGTCTAAGGAGCCAAGAAGTTTGCTGTGGATACTTCACTGTGAGCAGAGGATTCGCCCAGGGAAAAGGGCTAGGGCTTTGGGGTAATATACAAGTCGGTAGAATCCTGCCTCTCCTACTAATACTTATATGGCCTTGAGCAAATCACTCAACCTCCTTGAACTTCAGGGTCCACATCTACAAAATGGAAATAACGAAACCTTCCCTGTAGGGTTGTTCTGAAATTAGTGAAAGTGTATCTTAATCTTCCAACACAGTGCCTAGCACAAAGTAGGTGCTTAATAATTCATGACACTTAGTATCATTACATCTCCTAGTTGTTCATCGCATGTCGCTTAGGAGGAAAATAGTAGTACGCCAAGAATCTTTCCCGATTGCCTTAACGAACTCAGGTTCGCCGTCGTAGCCCAGACCTCCGCCCCCTTGCTAATCGTTACTTTAAAAAAATCCAACGGTCTCTTATAGAATATCCTCTCACACTCCTGCATAACCCATCCTCATGCCTCAAACCCTCCTACAGCACTCACATGGCTTGTTTAATTAGACGTGACCTCAGTCTGTCCTTGAGAAAGTCTCTTTTCCCTGCCCAAACTGGCCACATTATGGCTTGAGGTCTCACCACAAGATCTAAGAGGACTGATGGAAATTCAGTTTATTAGAACAAAACTTGTTTTAAAAATTAATTAAATTAAATTAAATAGAAAAGGGCAATTGCAATCAAAATATTTAAATATTTTGTTTAGTTTCGTGTTTGCTTTCTGTTTCATTGAATATAGAATTAATAGTCAAAGAAACTGCAAAGAAAAAAATGCTTTGAGAAGAAGACTGGGCACACTCTAGATTATATATTAAAACAGAACTCATGTCCTTTTATGGAAAAGTAACTTCAATATTTACTTCAGTCCATCTTTTGCCCATTAAATAGTTCTGCGTTTCTGAAGCCCCACGTGCTAAGGAATATATATATTTATCTTTGGGTGATATTTTCTGTAACTTAACACATCCCACAGAATGTCTTTCCACACTGTTAAATATCTCTGTGAACAAACCCCGAAACAACTATAAAATAAATGTTCGAGGTTTCTTTCTGCTCTATTACACATCTGGAAAAATTTAAACTTGTTTTCTTTTAATCAATTAGAAACAATTTTGGAAAGAAGACTAAGCACATTCGTATTATATTTATGTAATATAAAACAAAGGAAGAATTTATTTTATTTATCTATAATGTAGTAAACTAAGTTAGATAATCAGATTAAAAATCATGTTAGGTTTATCTGAGTCAGTTGTCTACACTGATGAAATTCAACAGTTAGTTGTCAGATTGGGACATAACTTTGTATTTTAAAAGCAGTCTAAACACTGTGTTTCTGTAATTTAAACGTTCACTGTCGGTGTAAGATACGTGCCTTGTTTTTAAGCATAAAACACTGCATCAGAAGTTTAGTTTACAAAACGAGGGATTTTTTTTAATGATTACATTTCTTGTCCTTTGGACATTCCACCATGCCATGGATTGTGGCAGAGCAGGCTAGCTGTTCTGCAAGGCTTCACGCCCTCTTTCCTTAGTGAGGAGCGGTTGCTGGGAAACTGGCTGCCCCACCAGAGACCACAGTCCCTACTCCCCTCCCCCTTTCCTCTACATCTGGGCATGTGACTGACTTGCCCCAGTGATGTATGTCACTGCTCTGCTCAGGTGAGTAAGAAATGTGCGTGTCTTTCGCACCTATTCTCTTTCCCTGGTAGATGTCAACAGGCAAGGAGACCTGGGAAGTCATGTATGGAAGATGGCAGATCCCCCATCCACTTGGACCCTGTATAATTGAATGGGGCAAGGCACCCCACCTTCCCACCAGGAGCATCTGCACTGAAGTGTTATGTGAATAAAAAGAAATAATGTATCCTGTGAAATGACTAGAATTTTGGGATTTGTACCTGACAGCAGCTAGCATTACCCTAACACGGGAGAGATATAATTATTCAAAGAGAGAAATTGATCTATAAAACTAATAAATTATACAATGTACTTATAATAGAAGCCAAAGCAGATAGAGAAATGGGATTACTACCAATAATAGAGAACAATGTCAAAGAGGTCAGCTGGAACCTCGAGCAGAGCTTCTCATTGTGTGGTGTTTTAGTAGATTCATCATGATACAGGTTCTGGCCCTTTGTATTGTGGGTGCAAAATTAACTTGCTCAGATAACCAAACTCACATTAGCCAAACTCATAAGAGATGAATTTATAAGCCTGAGTGCCAGTATATTCATTTACTAAGACACCTATAACTAATATTATCTTGATTACCCAGGATAACTACTCCTAGAAACTAACCACTCCTAGAGACATAATCACCACTCCTAGCTTTTCAGTTCTTTCTCCCCTAGATTCAATGCAGACCGCAATCCTGTTAATATAATTACTTTATGTAGTCAAGTTACAGCACAAATGAGTAGATAAATGTTATATCACTATCTCCCTACAAATATATCTGAGTCACTTGGTAAACACCTGGAAGGAATTTGTGTGGAAACCATTTCTCAAGGTAGGCTGTTCCAAATGACTACGTGAATCTGCTTTAGGTGAGTATTTTCTAGTTTTATTCTAAATAATTGACCTTATCCTCCCTTTTGGGGACCACACTGAGCTAACAAGAGATACATATGACCTAACGTCATAGCAGACTAAAAGTCGAAATGAAGAAAGAGAATTGAGCAATTAGGTTGTAAGAGATGAAGACCCCTGAAGAGAGGTGTACACATTAAGGCAGCCACGAAACTTGAGATGATTGTATTGTTTACAGAATCATTGTGTTTATGCTTGTGATCTGTAAATATATTGCCACATCATCCTGCATGCCTGAAGTAAATGGACCTCCAGGATGTAATTTATAAAACACCTCAGAGTCAAAATTCAAGTAAAAAATGTTTCCATCAAAAAGTAAAATTTACTGAGCCAGGGGATTCAAAGGCCAAGTTTAAGTACACAAATTTTTCAGGATAGAAGAAAAAGGGAAAATTTAACATGAAAAAAAGTTTAATATTAAATGTGGGTGATTCCAAGAGAATAGAGTCTACCTACTGAAAAGACCTAAGTGTGCTTGAACTTACTAGAGAATAAGAAATATCCTATTACAAATCAAAGGTCGTAGAGACTGTATTACGTTTTAAATTTTGTGTTTTCAGGAAAAGTCTCTTCAGGACTCTCTTCTAGCGCACCATGCCATAACACTACCTTCTCTATTACTGTACTTCATTGTATTCATCTGGCCTAGCAAATAAGATCTAAGCTCCCCCAAAGCAGGGACTGCATCCTATTCTTCCTTTACCCCTGGTAGCCTAGTCTCTGGAATGGAGACAAGAGAGGTGAACTATTAGAAGACAGGAATAAAAATATTAGAACCTCTATTAACTTACTTAATCTCCTTCTTCCACTTATTAAATATGTTTTATAACATAAGATAATGTTTTATTTATAAAATAGCTATTTGGGGAATGTATGCACAAAACTTCCTCATTAATAGTGATGTAGGACTACAAATTGTATAGACCACTGCCCATGGAAACTAGCATAAGAAGAAAAAAAGAAAAAAATTATTAAAATAACATGCTGACTGGGCTGTTGCCATGCCGATGGTGTAGCTGCAGAGAAAATGAAATGGATGCCCTTGAGATTGAATTCATTCTTTCATTCAGCAATTATGCATTGGATATCTACCCATGTGCCAGAGGCTGTGTGGGGGACAGCCACCAGAGAAGTGATTGGGTTGTTAAAAATAGAGTGAAGTGACAGTAAATCCATGACCATTTCCCCCACCTGGGATTTTCCTTCCCTTTCCTGAAAAGTGCTCTGATCTCTTATCTTCAGGTAAGGACATCCCTGGAGGAACCCCACCATCCCTGTACAGCTGAGAAACTGTGATCTACACTGTGGTCACTTAGTGAATACTTACTCACATTGACAGTGGGATTGCCAACACAGGAAAAATAAATAAATAAAATAAATTAATTCAATGATTCCAGTGTTGCTCAGGATTGTCAAGTGCATGCAGTTTTCATTTATATGGGCCAGGATCCCAAGGGAGTAAATGTGATCTATATACAGTTGTTGTGAGTGGCAAAGAATAATTTCTCACTATATCCTCACGACTTCCCTAACAGATACCTAGGGAGCTCTCCATGCTTCATTCACATGTGCCCACATAATTAGATATAAATAAATAGAGCAAGACTGTGATGCAAGACCAAAATTACAGTGATCCCTGAGTTTAGTACACATGAGGGGAAAGTCATAATTGACAAATTACAAACATAAGGCACCCATATGATTTGAAATAATGTGCAGCAAAAAAGGAAATATCTGACACATGTTTTTTTTTCCTTTTCTATTTTTTTTTCTTCTTCAAGAACACTCACATGGTTTGCTTAGTCATGTGATTTTCTGTCTTGCATACATCTGGCCGAACACATCATAATGTTGTAATGTATGTTGTGTCTCTCAAAGCAATGTCTCTCCAAAATTAAACCCCTGTTTAAATGAAAGTGACTTTCTTTCTCCATATTAAAATTAAGATCCAAAGAAGTAGTTTGGAGTATTATAATGGCCACCAGCATTTCCCATGTCTGTAAGTAAGGAACCTCAGCAAGATTTGCTTCTTCTTCAAAAGACCCTCCGAGGGGCGCCTGGATGGCTCAGCCGTTAAGCGTCTGTCTTCGGCTCAGGTCATGATCCCGGGATCCTGGGATCGAGCCCTGCATCGGGCTCCCTGCTCGGCGGGAAGCCTGCTTCTCCCTCTCCCACTCCTCCTGCTTGTGTTCCCTCTCTCGCTGTGTCTCTCTCTGTCAAATAAATAAATAAAATCTTTAAAAAAGAAAAAAAAAGACCCTCCGATACTCAAGTGAAGTCTATTTATATAGAGATCACAGTGGTAAAACATGCAGTCGATTTGATTACTTTAGTAGATGGAAAAGTCAGAACCAGTCAATCCATGGAGTCTGCTCCACACACTCCAGACATCTAATGGATGAGGACTCACAGCAGAAGGTTATTGCCTTTCTTGGCTCACAAAATCTGCCATTAACAGGTTCTGCCATGAATCCCTAGAAAAAGAGATTGAGAATTTTGAATGTCACTGTCTTTCCTCATTGTTCTTCATTCAGCATGTCTGACAGCAATTTTCAATAAGTTCTTCTTCACTCAACAGTGTTATTCTGTTTGATCCCTAGAAATAGAATCTGATCTGATTTCGATTTCTGTGTTAATATTCCGAGATATCAAAATACCTCATTTGTAAAGTAATTAAGAATCAAGCTATCGAATGTAAAAGAATGCATTTATAAAAACATAAACCTATTTTTTAAATAGTATAAGCATAAATTTCAATACACCCCAATGTGTGTGTGTGTGTGTATATAAAATAATGAATGTGTGTGATGAAAATAACATATAGACCATATACCCAAAATTTATTTAGTCTTAAACTCTCAACCACAAATAAAAACGCTAGTAATATAGCAACATAGTCTTGAAGAAAGGAAAAGTGGAAGCAAGCCAACTTAAGAACTGATTGAGTATTCAGCAGAGAATTTTCTGTGGCTCTGTCAAAAGACTCTGTCAGTGCATTTAACTATCTGGACAAAAGGTTGTTGAAATCACACAAAGGATTTTCCCAATTCAAATGCTGCAGATGAAATGAGATTCGCAGAGAAGGACACCAGATCCTCAAAGGCCATGTCTATTCATTTTATGACTTTAACTTGCGAGCGGAGTAAAAACTGATATAAAACAAGCATAAAGAAATCTCTTCAGGAATGGAATTCCTATTTTTACTTTACATATTTGCTTCAAGGCCCACATTCAGGAAGAGGGCAAGTGCTAGGTCAGACACAAAGAAGAGATGTGAGCAGGTTATTTTGCCCCAATGTAAGAATAGCATCGTTTATATCAGGTCTAAAAAGCCTCATTATGTGGAAAGCGGGCAAACACTTTTGCGTTAGAACAGTTATAAAGAGACGGGCAGTTTGGCAGAACAGTCTGAAAACTTCCATTCACAGCAGCCACATATCAAGATTTGGATAAGGCCTGAGAAGTAAACAAAAGGACTTCACGTATTTAATGGCTCTCCGATAAAAACTTCTTTACTTTCTTGGGTCACTGGGTACAATAGCTCTGCTCAGTATTAACAATGAGAGGGAGAAAAAAGCAACAATACTGATTGCCTCCACGAGGTAAGTGTGAATTCTGTGATCTTCCTGCTAAGATTCTGTGCTCAGCCTGTCTTGGAATCATCTAGGGTTCCAATTAGAAAGAACTTGGTAACATTTAAGAACGAATTTCTCTGTCTTCAGACTCATCAGTTGCACAGGGGCTGAAAGAAGGGTGAAGTGACAGGCAAGCTATAGGGACTCCAGGCCGGCCAGTGGATCCAGGGCCAGAGCAGCTCTTCTTCTTCTTCTTTTTTTTTTAAACCACTTTATTGAGATATAATTAACATACAAAAAGTTGATACTTAATGTATACAGCTTGATGAGTTTAGAGATACGTATACACTGTGAAACCATCACCATAATCAAATGTGAAACCATCACCATAATCAAAGCCATAAACATCCATCGCCTCTGAAAGTTTCCATTTCTCATGTAACAGCACATTCTAGAGTAGGGACACCTCTAATCAAGTGTTTTCAGATACTAGAAAAAATCTACTACTTGGAACTTGCTCCTGCAGCCTAAACTGGATTTTTTGAGCCAAGCAAAAGGAAAAGCAATGCAAAACCATCACAGAGGTGATTTTTTTGTGTGTTTGTATTTAACACCTTCAGGCAAAGCATATCTCTTCTGCACTTTCATGAAGTTCCATGTGTTAGGAAAACTTTGAGCCACAAATCATAGAAAATTCAATTAACAATGGCAAAAAGAAATCAACAACAAACCAAACCAAACCTCAATTAACGGTGGCATAAGCCATAAATATAATTTTTTTTTTTCTTTTTAAGTGATTTGGAAATAAGCAGTCCTTAGATGGATGGTGTGGTTCAATGGTATTACTGGGGACTCAGGTTCCTTTGTTCTACCACTTTCAGTGGTGTCTCTCGTTACCTAGTCTGAAGGACTATTGGTTTAACAAAAAGGGGGCCGGGAGCCCAAAGAGGAAAAATCTCAAGGTATTTCAAATACTGTACAGGTGAAAGAGTGCTCTGACTTACAAAACTAAACACTGGATTCCCTTGGTAAATATCTCTCTTCAGACAAAATAAAATTATTCAGCTAAGTTGCTCAATTATAGTACCCTGTATTGGATCATTCAAAGTATCTCTCACTCTGATTTTAAATAGTTCTGGTTGTAATACAGATCTCTATGAAGCTTATCTCATAGGGAAAGGAGGCAGTTAATGGACCAGAAAACTACATTTTCCAGTGTGATAAATATAAATACATAAACCAATAGTAGTAATTTTGAAGCTACGTGGACTTCAATTCATATCTTGGACTCTGTTATATATAAGCTGTGTGAACATGGATGGTTTGTTCAGTATTTTTTAGCTTCAATTTCTTCATCAATAAAATGGGGATATTCACACATAGGAGAGATTATGTAAAGGTTCAAATAGCAGGAATTTACTAGATGGTTTAGGAAGGAAAGACTAAATATATTTTTCCATTATTGAGTTGATATTCTGACTTATATATCAGCATCATATGAGATTGGTAAGGGTAAGTCAGTCAAAAATTACCTCGGAGGGGATTAAGGGGGACACTCGTGATGAGCACCGGGTGTTGTGTGGAAGCGCTGAATCATTATACTGTACACGTGAAACTAATATTACATTTATGCTAACTAACTGGAATTTAAATAAAAACTTTAAAAAATTATCTCTAAAATCAGGCAAATGTTTGTTTGGGACTTAGGGGTACCCTTAAGCTCTTGCTCCCCAAAGAATAAACAACCCCAAGATTCTCTGCTCAAGCAGCCGGAAGCATCTCAAATGAGAGCTCTGGACTGAAAATTCTAGACATCACATCCACTAGCTTTAACAAGTGCTTCATTGTTCTTACACCAAGAGTGACATCAACCAGGTCCCTGCCTTCCAGCAGTTCTCCTCTGAGATAGTCAACAAAGACAGACCCCTAAGAGGCATGGAGACAGCAAAATAAAACCAAGATGCAAGCAGCTCTAACATGATTTAAATTTAAATAGAATATTCTTCCTCCCCCCATTGAGATCTTATTTTGCCTTCATGGCAGAATACAGATTAAGAGTCCAGTTCTCTTCCTGCATTTTGTTACTGACTATGGTCACAGACAAACAAATTCTTTTAAAAATCCCTGAATGTGATCAACATGACTCAAGCATATGGGAGCTATTTTTAAGTGTGACAGAGCACAAAATATTTTTCCTTAAGCTAAAGAACTTTACCAAACATTATTTCCAGGTTAAAACAACATACATTTTGATTGAAGCTACGAAGAGCATATTTTGTTTGCAATCTGGCTGGTAGGAGGTGGGTGCAAACTGCCCATCATTGGGAAGAAAAGGAGGGCAAACTCTTCATTCGCCCCAACACTTCTGCATACAGCCCCCAACCAGGAGAGGGAAGAGTACGGTCACAGTTTACTAGGGAAATGGAATTACTGGGCCCTAACTAAGTCCTTAAATAAAATGCACCTTTAAAAAAAAAAGGAAATGATAATTCATAGGAATCAAAATTAGTTACACAAAGGAGAGCTTCATTCCAAAATGAAAATGACTTTTTAGCATGAATTCAATATTTTACTAGTTAAAACAGTTATCAAAGTAGCGTTTTTCTTCAAATGCTTTCTCTCCATAAGTGGAAAAGTAACAGATGGCATTACAAAGAGAGAGTAGAAAGATCCTTGTGGGATCTAAGCCTTATGAAACAGCACACATTGTTGCACACAACAGTAGTTTATTATGTCTAAAAAAGTATCCTTTGTAAATTATGACCAGGACTAAAGCATCATGATTTCACCACTGACTCCTCAATTTAAGCTGTCATGTCCATGAAAATACTCCTGGACCTGGGCCTGTGGTTGTCCCTTTCCTCTTAAGAGTTAACATTCGATAGCAAATATCGATAGATCTATCAGCTTGTGTTGGGTTTCACCTTCTCAATCTACTCACAGAAAATATCAATGCAGGTCCATTCCCAGAATTCAAACTTCTTAGAATTAAAAGGAAGCTGAACAAACTCTCAAATAAAATCGGGAGGTTTCAGGTAATTCTGCAACAAGAGTTTTTCATGACAAACATCAGAAACCATTGTTCTCTAGTTCTAAAAAGAGTTATTTCCTGTCTTTAGGCACATTTAACCAGAATGTTGAGGAGTTTGAATATAGCTAGCACAAGACACTCCTCTGATTTGGAAAACTGCCACTTGATTATGCATGGTCATTTTTCCATCCTCTCCTGATG
This sequence comes from Eumetopias jubatus, assembly GCF_037043125.1. Lineage (NCBI taxonomy): Eukaryota > Metazoa > Chordata > Mammalia > Carnivora > Otariidae > Eumetopias > Eumetopias jubatus. The sequence continues at coordinate 164,774,810 of NW_028274809.1, read as the reverse complement.
CATTTAAATATTCGATCTATCTCCACCCACCTCCCTGAAGCAATGCAAGTTGGTGAGGTGATTTTTAAATTTAGATAAAACGAGAGTGGTCTAGCCACACATCTCCTCTTGTTTTCATTTATGAGATGTGCTTGCTTAATAAAGTAGAAAGGCTAGGAGAGATGACAAGTTCAAACTGCATGGCAATTTGGCCAAATCTCGACTTCAAGGGGAAGGTGTGAAAAGGTGGTGAATGAATAAACTGGATGGGCAATTTGGGATGAGTGCTTTGGGGACACCACCTGCTAAACACAGAAACCTATAGAAACATTGCTCATGTGGAGAATGAAGAAGGGTAACCATGGAGAAGAATTAAGAATTGTAGATGAGTCCACTGGATGGAGACAGTTAACAGAGGGAATACACTGAAGTTACCAAAGTGAGGACAACTGTCTTGTTAGCACTTAATTAGGATGATAGGTATATCCCTGGTACCCTATCAGGCCTCTTTCTTATTTTTAAATTGTAAGAGTTGGGTTATTAGGCATGGTCTCTTTAATTACCTTTATATTCACTTGTCCAATAAAACTGATAACAGTCATAGTGTCCTTCAGACTCAAAACATTAACTCTACCAGCAGTGCAAATGAGGAACAGGGAGAGGACCCTGTTCACCTCTAATAGGGCTTTTCAACCAGCTCGCTCATCAACTCTACAGCCTGCTTTTTGCTGTGAGCCCTGAATGTCAGTAACAATCACACAAATGCTGGAACGAAGACTTTACTTTTTGTCTCTTGTGCCCATTTGAAAGCCCAATCTCACCCAATACCGCATGTGTAAACTATTGAAGAGACTTCTAGAAAAATAATGGCTTCTAGACCTGGATTCAGTATCCAGCATCAGTCTACCCCATCTACGTACCTTAAATCCAAGTCATCAGTTCTTTTTGCAGTCAGCATCAGAGGGCTATCTTAATTGCCACGTAGCTCTGGAATCCTAGAACCAGAAGGGATCGTTTTTTGTTTTTTTTTTAAGATTTTATTTATTTATTTGACAGAGAGAGACACCGCGAGAGAGGGAACACAAGCAGGGGGAGTGGGAGAGGGAGAGGCAGGCTTCCCGCTGAGCAGGAAGCCCGATGCGGGGCTCAATGTGGGGCTCGATCCCAGGACCCCGGGATCATGACCCGAGCCAAAGACAGACGCTTAATGACTGAGCCACACAGGTGCCCCCAGAAGGGATCTTAAATAATCTAATTTAAGCCTCATCCCTTAAGTACCATCCTCCTCGATTACATAAAATGGAAGATGCTTTGTGCTCAAAAAGAGAAAAAATTGATACCATTTATTTCTGTCAGCATTAATGTCTATAGCGTAATTTTGACTTAATTATGAGTCATTTATGAAAAATACAAGCAACAAGCTCCTTATGAGATGCTGTGGGGAATTAAAATGAACACATAATTGCTGACCTCAAGAAATGTACTGTGGAGTCAGAGAGGCAGAGCAAACACAGAAAGTTGGACACACCAGTCATAAACAGAACTTGCTACCCTCAGTACTGAACTCCTAATCTCATAAGGTACCCCAGTGTTATCCTGTGGCAGGTGGCTAGACTTCTCATCCCTGCCCAGCCCCTATTAACTGATGTTGGATTATCTGTCACGTTTGTCCCTCAGGATGAGCCCCATCCAAGCCCACAGCCATGCCTGGCCCAGAAAATGTATTGAGATAGAGAAACGAAGTCCTTGGATATGAGAAATTCCAACCAAGGGATCAGGGAAGAGCTGAAATAACAGAGGTTTTACCTCATGTTATTCCCAAAGTGGAAATGAATAAACAGTACTTGTCACCCCATTAAGTGTTTATTTATTGTCCCCTCGATCTGCTATTTTCCTTTTATACTATCCTAATTCTTTTAAGGACACCAGGAAGTTTCCCTACTTCCAGTCATTTTTGTATATTACCATTAAATCTTTTAAAGGTATTGATTCTTAGTCATTTTCAGAGGTTTACTAAATGATGTTTACTGAACTGAGCTAGCCAGTACATACACAGTCTGTATGTGTAATTAAGTGCGTGACTTTTCATCCTTGTTAAAAAAAAAACAACAAAAAAACCCTTTTTAAAGTCTTCTATACAACTCAAACTGTATAACAGCATATTTTTATAGCAGAAATATAAAGGCCTAGCTCTTGTCTGATATACTTATAATTCTTGATTGATTAATGCATTGAGTTATATCATGTTTTGGGAAAGCCCAAATGAGTTCCAATCTAGAAATTCATTCAATTAGTCTCTGGTCTTTAATTCTACAGGGGAAACACTTTATTAGATTAAATAAGATGAATAATTTGTTTACAATAACCATTATGGAAAAATATTGGGTAAGCCTATGCCTGGTTGGGAATCTAAGACTTCAGTTCAAACAAAGTGTTAGTACATCATTAAAAGTAAATATGTTAAAATAATTTTTCCATGTCTGGGTCATTAAAAATATGTCACTGGAAAGACCTTTCAGATTTTTAACCATCTGATTGGATGTTTGTAGAGTGATTATATTGTCAAATAAGGTAATTAACTTTGATCCCAGACACAAGGTCGTTCTCAAGGATACTCTCACCTTACTACAAGTAGGAAATATAATAGTAAATCTGGGTACTCTGTTAGATGATCTCTACCCTATATTATCAAATTTTAGAACCACTTATGGCAGGGGAGTGGTCTTCTGTTCAAATCCTGGGCTCTAATGGGCCATGATATCTCATTTGGAGGTAAGGGTGTACTGGGGGCAGTGTCCATCTGTTCTTGGGACAACCGTATCAGTCAGAGTCCCAGCAAGGGACAGAATTCACTCCCCAGATTGTTCAAATGAAGTGATTTAATAAGGGAAATAATTACAGGGATGAGGGCAGGGTTAAGGGAGCCAACAGGGGATACTGAGGCACTGAGATATTCGCAACAAAAGGAAGTCATCATTATCCTTTTGGTTAAAGAAGCAAAGAGAGGAAATAGTGTTATCAAAGCACAATAAAGGCTGGAGCAACAGAGGAGGACGTGTAGGGCAAGCGCTGTATTTCAGCTACTGCCAAAGACAGGCTACCAAAGAATGGAGGGAGTGGAGATGAAATGCCCCGATTATAGCTCCTTCAACCCTTTCATCTCTTGCCAGTGTTTTCCATTGGCCAAACTCAACCAGAATCCAGAAAGGAAGCAGTCCTCAGGCATTAGCCTTCTGGAGCACAAAGCAGGGCAGAGAAGAGAATAGGTTGCTGGAAGGACAAACAGAGACAACTGGCATGACCACCAAGAACCAACAAAACCCAACAAAAGGCAAAAAACTTTTTAGAGTCTCCCAGTTTGTTTTCTCTAACTTCTTAGAAACTTCAGAATAAGTTCCTAAGGAAACTATAAATCCCTCCAGTTTTCAATAGAAAAGTCATCAGGCTGTTCCAAATGGCTCTGGCTTGTACAGGCTGGAAAAAACAGCCCCACGCTGTGGACAGAGTACTTGGAGGTGTCAACCAGGACTGACAAACAGGAACAAGCAACAAATCTGGTCTACTGGTGGCTGGAACTTGGGGCTCAGACTCTTAGGGAACCCTTACCAATAAGGACCTAGAAGAAGATACAGGTCAGTGTACTTCAGGGACCAACTGAAACCCAGAACTACAATTTATATTTTTCTCTGCTTCCAAACACCTCCATGAGGTGAACCATCAGCATTTCAAACTCAACATGTACCAAAAACAAACGCAGAATTTTTTCCTCTACCTAAATGCTCTCACAACATGCCTCACCTAAGCCAACCACCAAATTTACACACATGTACTACCAACCAAACACCTGTTCTTTTTCTGTCCTCCTCATTCCTAATAATGGACTTTATAATACTATAGTCTGAGGAATGTATTGTCACATCAACATCCTGGATTCCTCCCTATCTACTAAATTTGAAACCAGTACTTCTGAGAGACAGCCTGACCCTACACGAGCACCCAACAAGAGTTAGCACCTTGCACTCTGCTTTGCTCACTCCATTGTCCCTGATGAAGTTTGGTTCTTCTCACCTAAAAATTTCCTTCATAATCCCTTCTGGATCCCATGGCCAGTGCTGCATCCATTAAGGTAAGACCCTAGTTCTTTGGCACTGACTTTGGCTCAACTGAGGAGATCATTTACACCTGCCATCTGACTACTCTTTGTTTCTAGCATCTTCATAGAAATAAACACCTTGCCTGATTCTGCCAGATCCAGCAATCAACGTGCTTGATCTGTCCTTCCACCGAATTTGCACCAAGTTCAGATAAGCAGAACTGAACAACTGCCCTCCACATCCACTAACTCCTAAATTCCATAGAGTCTGCAAGTACTCTATCCATTTTTTCTGTATTCTCACTAATTACTCTTCGACACTATGTTGCTATATTTCTAGATAAAAGCAATAATCTATTCTCTACTACTTTTCCTGACTGCATCCAATCATCTAACATCATAGTGCTGGTGTATAAATCTTCCAAAATGAAGCCCAGCTATGAACACTGAATCCATCTGCTCGAATATCTCTGAAGTCTTCTCACCTCCTAAAAACTGTAGACAAATTTGCTTAACATGGTAGTCAAGGTCTGGCCTCTACTTTCCTCTCCAGCTTTATTCTTTATTGCTTTTCTTTCATCCACAAAATATTCCGGCCAAATTCATTTCCCCTTTATTTCTTAAATACACCCTGTACTTTCTGCTTTTAAGACTTTCTTTATACTACTTTCTTTCCTATAATGAATATCCCACTATCTTTATATGCCCAATTAACTCTATTTCCTTATCCCAAGGCATCGTTCCTAGCCTTGCTCCAATGCCACTTCCTTTTCAAAACATTCTCTGCTATCCTTAGATTTTATAAAGTTTAAAGTATCTGGCATATGGTAGACCATAAATGTAAGTGTCCCCTAGCCTCTACCACTTTCTTCTCTCTGAACAAAAGACATTATATGTTCCTCTTGTAGAATTCGTTACTTTCTAGCTTACATGATAGTAACTACATATTTCATATTTCTCACAAGCCTATGTTCATAAGAGCTAAAAAGTAGATGTTATTCAATTTTATATATTCCATGACATCTAGAGGAGAAAAATGTTTAATAAGTGCACTTTCTACTTTGCAAACATCACCTCATTTAGGCCCCATAACAATAGCAACTGATATTCATACCCCCATTTTATATATCAGAAAACTGAATCTCAGAATGGTTTAATTAGCTTGCACAATTTAGGACCAAGACTACAGTCAATATCAGACTGTAAAGCTCTTGTTCTTTTTTGAAGACTGGACAGCATTATGTGAATGGCCTCTTCATGGTACTGTGATGAGTTCTAAGGAAGTGTAAGACCCTCTGGTCTGAAGGGCATTTCAACTCACCAGTTATCTTCAGATACAGTTCATCATCAAAGAATTTAATACTTTTATCAATCCCAATGGAAGCAACATCAAGAGATATACTCAGAACCAAAACCTGACTGAAAACATTGTATACTTCAAAAGATACACTTTTTAAAAAATCATGTTTATTCAAGAATAACATACACACAGAAAAAGGCACAGATCATAAGTGTCCAGCTTGATGATTTTTCATAGTGAACTCACCCATTTATCAACACCCAGATCAAGAAACAGAACATAATGAGCATCCTTGAGTCACCCTTGTGCCCGTTTCTAGTCTCTATTGGCATCCTCAGGGATAACCACTCTCAAGACTTCTATCAGCATACATTAGCTTTAACTAACTCAAGCTTTATTCATGTTGAAAAAGAGTATTCACTCTTTTGTGTCTGTTTTCTTTCTTTGAACACTGTTTCCTAAATTAATGTATGTTGTTCCATATAGATATACTATGTTTATTCTCATCGCTGCATACTACTATATTACATTAATATACTTCAACTTATTATCGATTCTACTATTGAACAATTGGGGAAATTTCTAGTTCAGAGCTAATATAAATAATTCCACTAGGAACAATTTTGTACATGTCATGTTGTGAATACATATTTACATTTCTTTGGGGGAAGATAAGTAGGAGTGGAATTGCTGGGTCATAGGATATGCATATTGATATGCCAAATATTTTTTTCCAAAATATTCCAGTGGTTATTCCTATTGACAGTCTAACCAGCAGTGTAAAAACATTCTGGTTGCTTTATTTCCTCACCAGTACTTTGTATTTCTGGATTTTTTTTGTTCTCTGCTTTCATTTTAGCCATTCTGGTAGATGTATAGTGGTATCACATTATGGTTTTAATCTGCATTTTTCTAGTGACTAATAAAATTAAGCACTGTTTCACATACATATTGACCATTTGGATATTTTCTTTTGTGAAGTGCTTGTTCTATTTCGTCCATTTTCCTATTGGTTTTTATACTTATTTCTTATTTATTTGTAGGAGTTCTTAATGCATGATTGTAAATATTTTCTCCCACTCTGTAGGTTGCCTTTTCACTTCCTTAGCAGTGTCGTCTGATGAACAGAAGTTAATTTTAATATCATCTAAAATCAGTTTCCCCTTTATGTCTTAGAGTTTTGTTTTTTGTTTTTTGGGTTTTGTCCCTATTTAAGACATTTGCACCTGCTCCAAGGACATAAAGATGTAGTCCTATGTTTTCTTCTAAAAGTTGTATTATTTTTCCTTTCATATGTAAACCTTGGTGTGGACATTGATTTTTGCGTAGGTGTGAGGTAGGATCAAGGTTCATTTTTTCCCATGTGGATACTATGTTTCCCATCCTGAAACATTTATTCAAAAGATCATTCTTTGCCCATTATATGGCAGTGTCACCTTTGTCGTAAACCAGGTGGCCATATGTAAGTAGGTCTGTTTCTGATCCCTGTATCTAGTTCCATTGGTCCTTTTCTTTTCAACCTTATGCCAGTAACACATTCTATTAGTTAATTTGGGGAAGTATGAATGTTTAAAACTGAAAATGTTTTTTCTCTTAAACAGAACAAATAAGGCAAACGTCTGTGTCTTTTTTCCCCATGACTGTGAAATCTACATTCACCAATGAGTTAGTGAAATCTATGTTTGGGTATTATTTGCTTAAAGGTTAGCGTAGAAGGACTATCATTAGAAGTTGTAGCTCAAACGCTGGTCTTGTTCCTCCTTAGCATATCAGAATGATATTGATATGCTAAGTCAGTTTTTTTTCTTTTTCTTTTAATGACTATTGGTATAGATCAAAGCAGGCAGACTGATAAATTAAAGAAGGGGTTTTTACATAAATATTAGACTCATTTCCAAGATAAAAGAATACTGTATGAAGATTCAAATTTCTGCTCTCTCTCTAAAATATCACCACAGTCAAATTTTCCAAGAGAAGACACATATAAAACTTCAAAATATTTTTTAATGAAAGAGAGAAAAATAAAATCATCAGTTCTGCAGAGTAGCAAAAACAGGATAGTATCAGGGCGCCTGGGTGGCTCAGTTGGTTAAGCGACTGCCTTCGGCTCAGGTCATGATCCTGGAGTCCCGGGATCGAGTCCCGCATCGGGCTCCCTGCTCAGCAGGGAGTCTGCTTCTCCCTCTGACCCTCTCCCCTCTCATGTGCTCTCTCTCTCTCACTCTCTCTCTCTCAAATAAATAAAATCTTTAAAAAAAAAAAAAAAACAGGATAGTATCCATCTGTTGGTCATTGTTGTAGCCTCAATGCCTTCAAAAAATGTCTGGTACTGTATTAGATTCCTAGGACTGCTGTAACAAATTATCACAAACTTAGTGGCTCAAAAAACACAGGTATTTCTGCTCTCACACTTTTGTAGGTCAGAAATCCAAAATCAAGGTGTCAGCAGTGTTGGTCTCTTCTGGAGGCTCTGAGGGAGAACCCATTGCACTCCTCTCTCCTAGCTTTCTCGTGGCTGCCAACAATCCTGGGTGTTCTTTGACTTGTGGAAGCATCACCTCAGCCCCTTCCTCTGCCTTCTCATTACCTCGTCCTCTACATCTTCTCCCTCTTTCTTCCCTCATGAGAAACTTGTCATTGCATTTAGAGCTCACGCTAATCCAAGATGACCTCATCTTGAGATCCTTCACTTAACTACAACTGAACATACTCCCCCCGCCCCAAATAAGATCAAATTCACAGACTCTGAGGGAACATATTTTTTTTGTAGAAGGGGTGGGCATGAGGCAACATTCAAACCACTACAGGTGTCTTCAAATATCTGTGAATCATCAGGTAGACATCCTTGTATGTTTCATTATTATTTTAAAAGATAGAACCTAGCATTTTAAATAGTTTGAATAAAATTTGATTTGCCTGTTTTTTATTCTGAGTATAGGGGCATAAAAACTATATGAAGATGAGCCACACTAACACTAGATGGCAAGTTTTTGTTTTGTTTTTCCATGAGTTTTGTGGGGTTTTTTTAATGAGTGAAGACGGGCAAATGTGACATTTAAAAGCTGCAGAGAAAATTAATTTGATAAAGTTCGACACCCATAATGATAAAAACTTTCAGCAAACTAGGAATAAAAAAAAATTCTTCAACACGATAAAAGTAATTTATGAAAACCTTATAGCTAATGTCATATTTAAAGAAGACTGAATTTTTTTCCCCTTACGATCAGGAACAAGGCAAAGATTCTGCTCTCTTTATGGTATTCCACAATGTTGTAGCCAAAGAAATGAGACAAGAAAACAAAATCATTGAAAAGGAATAAATAAAAATGTTGAGTTTCCATAAACAACGTGACTATTTTTATATTTTAAAAACTACATTTAAGGGCGCCTAGGTGGCTCAGTTGGTTGGGCAGCTGCCTTTGGCTCAGGTCATGATCCTGGAGTCCCTGGATCGAGTCCCGCATCGGGCTCCCTGCTCGGCAGGGAGTCTGCTTCTCCCTCTGACCCTCCCCCCTCTCATGTGCACGCTCTCTCTCTCTCTCTCTCATTCTCTCTGTCTCAAATAAATAAATAAAATCTTTAAAAAAAAACTACATTTAAAAACTATTTTAAAAACTACAGACAAAATCTACAACAACAAAAAACAACTAATAAATGAGAGTTATAAGAACCAATAAACAGAATTAAGAAAGCTGCAGGATGAAGGTTAACATAAAAAAAATCGATTGTACATCTACATATGCAGAATATGACATTATATAGCCACTTTGGAAAACAACAAACATTTGGAAAATTATTTAAAATACCACTTACAATAGCTTCGCTAAACATAAACAGCTTAGGGGCAAATTTTTAAAATATGTGTAAAATCTATTCAATGAATATTGCAAAGTATTGCTGAAAGAAATTAAGGAAGACCTAAATAGATGGAAATGCTACCATGCACATTGACCAGAACAGTCAGTACTGTTAGATGCCAAGGCTCTCCAAAAATGAGCTGTAGATTTGATGCAGTAAAAATCCCACCAGTTTATTTTTTAGGAATTGACAAGGTGATTCTAAAGTCTATTCTCACAAATAGCCCAAACAATTGTGATAAAAAGAACCAACTTGGACTGCTTACAGTGCCTGACTTCAAAAAGTTATAGTAGTCATGACAATTTTGATATTAGCATAAGGATAGAAATTTATATCAATGGAACTGAAAAGAAAGTTCACAAATAGACCCATCCATATAAAGTCAATACTTTTTAAAAGAGATAAATAGCAAAGTAACTCAATGGGGAAGACAGACTCTTTTAACAAATAGTATTGAAATGACTGGATATTCACATGGAAAAAGAACACATGAGCCTTGGCTCTTAAACTCAAAACAACCAATAAACCTCTGTGTAAAGCTAAAATTATAAAACTCCTAGAAGAAAATATAAGTGAAAATATTTTTAAATTTGAAGTAGGTAAGAGTTTTAAGAGATGACAAAGAAACCATGAACCATTAAAAATGATAAATTAGGCCTCATCAAAATTCAAAATGTCCTTCTGAAAGAGACCAACAGAAAACTGAAAAGACAAGACACCAACTAGGAGAAAATATTATGCATTACTTATATGTGAAAACGAGTTTTAACACAATTTCTCATCTGAAACACAGAGGACAGAAGCTTATTTGTGTGACTATTTTCTCTATTCTCCCAAGAATTGTGCATCACTTGCACCATTATAGAAGAATTCGAGAGTTGTTAATGTGTTACATATAATACATGTCTTTGGGCATAAATGTTTCATTATTTCACAGAAATGCCACTGAGAAAGAATGCCAACTCAGTATTAAGAAGAAACTTAACCTAATTTAAAAATAGTTAAGAGACATTTCATCAAAGAAGATATGTGAGTTGTCAATATTAACATGAGAAGTTGCTCAACATCATTAGTCATCAGAGAAAAGTGAGTTGAAATCACAATGAAAGCACTGAATAGCCATTAGAACCGGTAAAATTAAGGGCCTTGATCATACCAAGTATTTGAAAGGATGTGGAGTGACTGGAACTCTCATACGTTGCTGGTGGAAATGCAACATTGTACAGCCACTTTGGAAAACTGTTTCTTATAAAGTTAAACATATTCCTGCTCTAAAACAGTGCTATTCTATTCTTAGGTATTTACCCAAGAGAAATGAAACCACATGTCTACAGGAAGACTTGTACACAAATGTTCTCTGCAGCTTTATTCATAGAACCAAAAACCTGGAAACAATCCAAATGTCCAATAACAGGTTCATCCTCAGCACTTATGTATCTATTTTGACAGGAACCTAGCAATTCATCTGCACAGAACTCTGAAATGCAACCCTTCTAAAATTTCTAAGTTAAAGTAATTTTATGAATTCCTTTTCTTTCATATTAAAATATGAAGGTTAGAGTTTATAAAAAGTACCATTTAAATCAAACAAATGAGTTTGCTCTCACACTTCCCTCTGTGAGGCAGGTATAGCAGGGATATGAGATCTTCCTTTAGGTCAGTGGTTCTCAACCTGGGCTGCACATTGGCCCCGCCTGTGGAGCATTAAAAAAAAAGAGAGAAAATACCTGCCCCACCACCACCAGATTGCAATTCCATTGTGCCAAGAGTGGTGTAGGCAAAGGGATTTCAAAAGTTCCCTCCACCCCCAGGCGATTCTAATGTGCAGCCAAGGGTTTAAGAACCACTGCTGTAGGCTCAGCAAGCATCTCTATCTTTTCCACAGCGGGAATGATGAACTAGAAGAGTTCATGGAGTTTTTGCAATAATCAAGTAAGTTTATGTACGTAAAACTCATTTGCACAAGGCAGGGCACGTTAGGTGCTCAACAAATGTCTTTTTTCTAAGTTTCTACTTCCCTTCCCATTTCCCCTCTAAAATCGTCAGTCTTCTGGAGGAGGTCACATTCTTTTAAAATGACAGCTTCGTTATCAAATAATACTCAGGCAAGAACAAACCACTAGAAACAAAAATCCTTTAGGAGTCAGAGGAAGAGCAACAACAAAAATGAGAAGAGGGTCTTTCAGAGGGACAGTGGATAGATACCAAGAAGGGTTTGTCTAATTCAGACTATCTCCTCCTCAAGGAAGCCAACACTGTGATGCATAGAGATCCTTCCTTGGTAGGCATTTTGTTCCTCAAAGATTCTACCACCATGGACTCAACATTGGCCGTTAATGGAAACATTTTTAAACTGTCATTAAGGAGCACCAGAAAATCCTTCTTTCTATATCTTTCCCACCTGCCTGCTAAACTCACCCTTTACCCATCAGGGCCAAGTCAAATCTCATGTCTTCCAAGAAAATCTTATAGATCCTCTGGAGTGGAATTACTTTCTCCCTCCACCCTCCCATTGTAACTCTTCACTGGTGAGCACAACGGGACTTATCATTAAAGATGTTTATGTGTGTAATGGTCTCTGAAAGACCACATAATCCTAGAAGGCAGGGACCAAAATGGCCATCTTTGTATCCTTCACCATGTATGGAGCAGTGCCTAACGGTAACAAGTGCTAGCTAACTGTGGAGCTTAAGAGTGTGATAATCTGCATGCCACATAGGGTTCTTTTGTAATGTGATATATGCCTTCCTAAAAATCACTGTGCTATGTAATATCCTGCAGTATAAACCACAGACTGTATGGAAAAATATGGGGTTAGGTATACAACATTTATCAGAGACACTTAAAAGCAAGATAAGGAACTTGGTACGAACAGTAGCACAGATTAAAGAGTTGAACAGTTTATGCATGTTAAATGGTTTTAGAATATGTAAATACTACAATAAATATGGCACTTTACTTGAAAAGGACCTGAAGTTTGCTTGCAGGAGTTATGTGTGGAAGGACTGCAGTTTGTGAGTAATTGCGGAGTGGTGGAAGAGGGGTTTTCTAAAATCGGAGCGGAAGTTACAATAGCAGATGCAGATGGGAGTCTCATAAAGCATGAGGGACCAGGGAGGCACTCAGGGACCAGACAACTGGTAGACGTTTGAGGTGTGTGGGGTGAGTTCTGTGTATTTCTCTGTTGCCAGGGCCAGCTGAGTGCAGTTTTCTGTGTTTGTCTAATGCTACAGGAATGTGAAATTCATTCATGTTCGAATTGTTTTCTAATATACTAATTACTTTGGAAGCAAATTCACATTTGCAAAGTAAGTGTTACAGCTGAATTGACTTCTATATTATATATACAGTGTGAAATATTAATTTATATTTGCAAATAGGCAGAAAACTCTACATGAAGACACATTCTTTAATGTTTCCAAAGAAGGCTAGAGTAAAATGATAGTGTGAGATTGTGAGCCAGAAATACAGGTAATGATCTCCTTGCTCAATATAATGTAGGCAAGTCACGTAGGTTCACACGGCCCTTCCTTTACATTCTCTAAAATGGGGATAATATTTTGTCTCCTTACGAGGCACGTACAGCGTGAAGATTACATAATATTCCACAGACCACTCATGATGAAAGTCATTCTGATAAACTGAGGAATGAGCTCTTATGAACTTCAAAACAAAGTTATATTCTTCACATATCAAAGGGTGACCTTTGTCCACAGATATATTTTGTAATCTCTAGAATAAGCCTGGTAGTCGAGTGAGTGTCAACATTTCCATAGAAAGTGTACTGGTGCGGTGGTGCGTTGTTGAACGACAAATCCTTGGTCATTTAGGAGTCAGCATTGCTTATGTTATCCACACTGATCCTGAAGTGACCTGAAGCAGTTTGCTGCTCTCACAGTAAAAGAACTTACAGATTTGGACTACCATTTATATATTAAATTTGCCTTTTAAGACAAGTGTCAGAAAGGTGACTTCATTTTCTCTTACTATACTGAGGAAATGACCTGATGTTCCTCAAAAATGACTCAAGGCAAAAGACATTAATGTTCTTCTCTTCTCAGATTAGAAGGAAGTAGAGAACCACATGAATCCCACATGAAATCAGCTGGTCATTTCCTGAGCTGCTGGCTTAGATTCATAAATGATAAAATGGGAAATAACTATATGTTTTCATGTATTGACTATGATGAAGCCATGTGTATATATTTTGTATAATTTACCATATATTGACCAGGAGGTTATTTCCTACTGGAAGATGTGACATTTATAATTATCCTACAATTTACTTTTTGAAAACTGAGCCTTTCCTTTGCTGTATATTCATTCCATATTTCTGAAACACACATTCTGTACTTCCTAAACAAAGCTGGAAATTTTATAGTGGTTCTTAAAATCTTTAATTGATATACATTTCAGAAGTTACTAATTTTGATACTTTGAATTGCTACATAGAGCCAATATGTTTATATTCAAATTTTCATATGACTCCTTACCAATTTTACGGAGAGCTATAGTAGCAATAGAAAATAATGAGATAGTGCTTACTAAGTATTGTACTTTTCTTGCCATTTTATTATTTATTTATTTATTTATTTATAAAAATTGTATTTGAGTATAGCCGACACACATTGTTATATTAGTTTCAGGTGTGCAATGTAGTGATACGGCTTCGCTACTTAATGAAACTGAGGCACAAAGAAGTTAAGTAACTTGTTCAAAGTCCAAAAGTTAGAAGTTGCAGAACTGGCATTTAAAACCAGGCGGTCTGTCTCCAGAGTTCATGCGTTTACTACGCTATGCAGCCCTCATATACATTGTAACATAGTATATCTGATTAGCCTTATGAAAAGAAAGGAATTTATAAATTTCTCTGTTGTCAATTCGGGATCTCGATCATGTTCCCAACCAGCTTCAACTGCTCTTGCGTCAAAATTTACCTACCCTCACCCCTTCTTGCACACACTCTAATTTTATAGCTCTTATTTCCTCCACACTTTAGTTGATTTTGATGATTAAAGAGAACTGCTCATCTGCAACAAAAGCAGACATTTCTGCCCATAGCAATAAATGACAGCTGAAACAGCATTTAAAGTACATCTTGAATAAATGTTCAAAAGCATGGCCTTAGGGCAATTTCCTGTTTTACTGGAAAATCTACTTTGCTAGTGTCTGATAAAATTGTATGAACAGTAGAAGCTTAATTCTCCAAGGCATGTTCTATGAAGCATTTGACAGCTTATCTGATGAAATCCACTCTACCACCGGTTCAGAGAGACCATGTGCCCCTCACGGAGGAAGCCCAGTCTCGATGGCTCTTGTAGCCTTGGGGCTGATGTTATTAGTTCCTAAATGAACTGATTAGTGTTTCCTTGACTTATTTCCCAGCAACTGTACGGATGCTTGACACACCAAAGGTTTTCCATCTTGTATAATCAATCCACTGTTGAAAATGACTTGCTTAGGTGTGGAAATCTCATGAGAGCTATTTAATATTTTGAGCCATCCAGGTGATTCAATCAATTTAGCCAAAATTAAATCACTGCTTACACGAGGTTAGCTGAAGTGTCAGTTCAGGCCCACAGTTACATGTTCCACTTTCCCTAAACTATGACAGAAATAAGCAACCATTCATAAATGGAATGCCAAGTGGTTGCCCCCAATGCCTCAGATCTGCCAGGAGGTGGTAAAAAAGAGTATAACACAGAAATTTGCTGTAAAATAGTCCCCATCGCACAAGTTAATAATACATTAACATTAATAACTCTTCAAATTCAAATACAATTCCTAAGATTTCCTACCCCAGATGCAATGATGTATGTACCAGGGCTACTAGCCCTTTCTGAGTTCCATTAACTGTCAAAGTTTATGATTACACACAAAACCAGTATCAGAGTCAGAGTCTTTTAACTCCAGGTAGTTGCCAGAAGTTGTGTGTGTGTGTGTGTGTGTGTGTGTGTGTGTCCTACCCTTCTTCCATCAAATGCTGATTATCACTGATCAGCCTGATTAGAGAACAGTATTTATGACCTGACATAAACCTGATACTTCCAAAATGGCCTAAAACATATCCTTTGTGTTGAGCCATACAGCATTGAGCTGGACAACCCAACAGCATTATTTTGAGTCCCCTATAGAATTGCTTTTAGGGTCCTCAAAGGATTATATTTTTTTCTTCACTTAGGCTTTGATGTGCTATCATATTACAAGGGGGAAAATGAAAATTTTGGTTATATTTACCATATAGATGCTGTAGAAAATATCATTCCTTACATCACACAATGTCATCATTATGAGAAAAACCAAGGATACTTCTCTGGGGTCTCAAAATTCTTCTGCTTTTGAGTCAACCATTAATTTTTGCTTTACAAGAACACTGAAGAATGTAATTGTTCTTTCTCTTCTGGACAATGTAAAGCCAAAGTTGCAACTGACTCTTAAACATGCACCAGATTCTGATGAGCATTTTAGGTACTGATCTCATTCCTGGCTTCACCTTACATTTTTAATCTCCTCTACTCTTGGGATGCTTTTCCTCTTTCACTTATTTGACCGTGGATAGTATCTAGCTTCAGGGCATGTGTTTCTGAGCCACCTGAAATTTTACTAAAGCATGTCAGGGCATAAATAAATGAATGAATGAATATCCTAGGATTAAGCACATCAGTCATTCACTCTCCAAGGTGATTCTTGTGATGATATGACAAGGGCAAAGATGAGAAGAAAGATACCATTATTGATGATCATGAAAATCTGAAAAATTCAGTGACGTAGAAAATTCCATTTGTTGGCTCTGCATCATCAAGGAAATTACTTAACTTGTCTGAGTCCCAATTTCTTTATGTTTTAAGGAGATAATAGTTCATACAATTGTTATAAATATTTGATGAGATCATTCATTTGTTCAAGCAGTAGAGCAACTGCTATACTCTATTCAGTATATAGATACAGTACCACATGGACTACAAATTGCTCTCCATGTTGGGGACACAGGAGAAAACAAGATAGGCAAGTTTCCTTCTCTTTGGAAGTGTATGGTCTCATGAGGGGAGACAGAAAATAGACATGTAAGCCAATAGACAAGATCATTTCAGATCTTGTCAGTGTCATGACAGAGAAGTTCATCGACCAAGTCTTCTTGAGAAGTTAACATTGAGCTGAGACCTGAGTGATGGGTAGCATCAGTTATGCGAAGCAGAGGGAAGAGCATTTCAGAGGGGTCCAGGCAAGGTCATGGACAAATTTAAAGGCTGTGAGATGGAAACCCACTTGTTGCCATTAAAGAACAGAAAGAAGGTCTCAAGGCTGAGCACAGTGTATGAGGACAGAAGCGTCAATAAGGAAAGAGGATATATATGGCACTTGCTCTGTGCTTGGTATATAGTCAGCCTTCTTACAAGGCAGCTGTTAATTACCATACTGCAACATTTGTAAGCAAATCCTGGAAAACGGTGGTTATTTAAAGTTATTTTTGCCCTCTTGAGAGAAAAAAAAATATGCTGGGAGTCAAGACATAAAGCAGAAAGGAAGAAAGGTGACAGATAAAGTGGGGCGATGTGAGCTTCCTAAAGATGCAGCCGGGGTTGGTTCTCCGGGCACAAACATAAAACAGGAGCTGTCCTAAATGTGCCTAAAGGCATCACCCCAGAGTCCACACAAAGTCCCGCATCTTGATAAGGGTACAGAACTAGGAGTGAGAGCTGAGGAGCGTTCGTCCTAGCCCCATGCCTTCAGTAGTAACCAAATCCCCAGTATGGAGCCAACCAAGCTCTGTTTCACCTTCTGGAAAAGGTAATAAAAAAAGAACCATAATGCAGCCTCTGCTTTTCCTGATAACTACTAAGACGAGATATACGCACAAGAAAAATAATGAGAAATTATTACAGCACAATAGGCACAGTTACTACTCTGCAAAAGCTGAATAATAATATGCAGCATATGCCATGTTTTACTAACACTCTAATTTTGGGGATATACTGGAAAAATGTCTGGAAAACTCTATATAAAATAATCCTTTAGGAAAGCAATAGCTATTTAGTCCATCAATTAAAAATTGTAAGGGAGCTTTGGGAGGCTATGAAGGCTTTTGATCATATTAAACTATTTAAAATATAGCCAGCGTCCTGAATAACCTCAAACTCTCCAGAGGGTTTTCGTTGTTAAATGAGAAAAGTCCAGTATCCAAACCTGTGTGTGAACTATCAGAGGCATCTAGAATTATGTTGGATTCTTCCTTTCTGCCATCCAACAGGGTGGGCTTTCCCAATGATGAATGTGCTCTGTTTCAGAACATTTCTGACCTCAACCCAGAAAAATGAAGCAACAATTAAAATGTTGCTCCTCACATATGAGTCTGCCTCAAGCTATAGAAGCTTGTATCTCCCTGAGAGCCCAAAGAAGTTCATCGTAGAGAACACTCCCAACACTACTTCCTCAACAGTGTCTCAGAGGCCAAAATCAGCATTTGCTGCT
Source organism: Eumetopias jubatus (assembly GCF_037043125.1). Taxonomy (NCBI): domain Eukaryota; kingdom Metazoa; phylum Chordata; class Mammalia; order Carnivora; family Otariidae; genus Eumetopias; species Eumetopias jubatus. Next base: position 164,757,111 of record NW_028274809.1, on the reverse strand, counting down.
GGTGTTTAGTAGAATCTGAAGCCCGGAAACAGAGTGCTTTTCATCAGCCTTCACATTTCACAGTCTCTGGGGAAAAAGATGGTAGGATTCCCCTCAATTCCTAGGGTAGACAAATGTGGAAGGATCCTATTTATTTCCCACTCTAGAGAAAATTTATAGTTAAGATAACAAGTGATAGGAACAGGACAAAGAACAAAAACCAACAGGCCTGTCTGCTGATGTGACTTCTTGATATCTATGTGAGTTTTTATGAGATAAGAACCATCTGGCAGCTGTAGGACAGTCTGGTTTGGGGTTTTGGTCTTATTTCTCTGTTGTTACTGAAGTTCATTTTATGTAGAAAAATAGCAGCCAGAGTGGCCCTTAAAATCTTGCTTTTAGGGGCGCCTGGGTGGCTCAGTCGTTAAGCGTCTGCCTTCGGCTCAGGTCATGATCCCAGGCTCCTGGGATGGAGCCCCGCGTCAGGCTCCCTGCTCGGCGGGAAGCCTGCTTCTCCCTCTCCCACTCCCCCTGCTTGTGTTCCCTCTCTCGCTGTCTCTCTCTCTCTCTCTCTCTCTCTCTCTCTCTGTCAAATAAATAAATAAATAAAATCTTTAAAAAAAAATCTTGCTTTTAACATTCTCCTTTAAAACTTTAGGACTTTCATATGGAGGACATGAAGCTGATTTATCATGGAGTTTGGAAAACAGGCAAGCCTTTGTTGATTAGCATTCTGTAAAGAATTGGGTGGATTTGCTTTGGATCTTTAAAACTACTGATATTACCTTAAAAACACCAAACCTAGGCTTCACATACTTCATGTGACCCAGCGATCCATCTAGAACAATAAATACATTTGTCTCTCTTACAAAATGTTGAGAGTCTGATACCATCGGGATCATGTTTGTCAAAGGATGCAACTTTTTAAAAATTCAAAATATTTCCTAATTTGTTGTGGGAATAAAAAAATAGTTATTTCCTCCAAAAAATATAACTCATTTCATAAAAATGGGGCTTTCTGATAGAACTTGATGGAAATCATTAAGTCTAACATTTGCCACTTGGATTTCCCCCACCATTCAATCTGATGCGAGCTCCAGGATCTGGTAACATGGATGGGCTTCCATGGTTGATATCACAGATACTTCTTTTTGAAGCCTAAATGGAAAATGACATGAAGATTTTTCAGAGTTCACAAGTTTCTCCCAGCCCAATCTGCTCCGTAGCCAAGAATTCCAACACCAACTCTGAGGATCTGTTTCAAGAACTTCGTATTTCCTTCATTTAAAAACAACTCAGAGCAACTGCACATCCACTTACATCGTGTGGGCTTCAAGCAGCCTTCTCATAGTAAACTCACAACCTCTCCCACAGAGTAAACCAAAAGTGTGCTGCACAAACTTGGGCAAGGTTCAAAATATAAATCACAGGTGCCTGTCAAGTGTATGTAAGCACTGGAAGGCTCTCCGGGAACACATGCACAGAAAACCTGCTTGGCTCCCAGAAGCAGTCCAGCTCCGGTCAATGTATGCGTCCCCTTTCCTCCTGCATCTCTGAATCAGTCCTAAGCAAAGCCAGCCTCCTTCCGCTTCACAGAGCAGCAGCTGAGTGTGACAAACACAACTTCGGCAAAAACAGGCTTGTAAACTTGTTCAAGGGACATCTTGTAGCACATCTTGTCTCTCAGATTCACTTACCTCCATGAAACAATAAACAAAAGAGGCCGTCCAACCCACAACTGTCTCAGGAGAGGAAGTGCTTCCCCAAGTGCTCCAGGACTCAGCTTCCTGAAATGTCATCATTTGTCACCAGGCACAGAAGTCTTCTTTCTGCCCCCTGGGCAAGGACTATGAAGGAGCAGTACTGGACGGCAGGGTTGGCTGCTGGGAAGCATCTGGGAGCTGGGAATGGAGGACTAACGCAGCTGAATGACACCCTGGTCAATCAGGCAAGAAGGACAGGACTCCACGAGTAGCTGATGACTCAGATTCCCCAACTACATAGATACTATGCAGAAAGGAAAAGGTGGTAGGGAAAAGGGAGGTGTTTGAAAGACACCATGAAGTTAAGACCCATAGAAGTTTCCACAACAGCCTTTCATCATACCTAGTCACTGTCTGCTACGTGAAAATGGGAATGAGTTCCCCTTGTCCTCAATGTCATGAATGCAGGAGCAGCCAGAGGAGAGTCAAGAAGTCACCTGGTGGGAAATTCCTAGGGAAATATTACCTGGCATGGCCACCACTGGTTAAAACCATCTCTTTAAGACTTAAAAGGTACTGGGAGGCCTGGGTGGCTCAGTCAGTTAAGCGTCTGCCTTCAGCCCAGGTCATGATCCCAGGGTCCCCAGATCAAGTCTCGGGCTCCTTGCTAAGCAGGGAGCCTGCTTCTCCCTCTGCCCCTCCCCCTGCTTATGCACTTTCTCTCTCTCTCTCTCTCTCTCTCTCTCTCTCTCTGACAAATAAATAAATAAAATCTTTTAAAAAGAAAGAATTAAAACGTATCTCCTTTTCCCCCAAAATAAATATTATTTATAAAATCAGAAAATTAAAGTAAATAGAATACAAGAAGAAAAAAGAAATGTACAGAAGGATTAAGAGAAAGATGAGAGAAAGAGAGAGGGAGGGAGGGAGAGAGGCAGAGGTTGCTTCTCTTCCAAAGGAAAGCAATAGAATCGCTCCTTACAGGAGGGAGTTTGAGCATAGTAACGATCAACTTTACCCACACTTGGATGAAGCTAAAGCTGCCTTTTTTTTAATTGAACTATTTTTATTTCTCTAGGATAAAAGAAATCCAAGGAAATAGAGGCCCTTTGGTGTGAGCTTCAGCATCCAATGATATAGAATGTTCATGAGACTTTTCAATAAGTCCTTAGAGAAGAAAACTAAGTAACTGTGCTACTAATCCCTTTGCATATGTTATTCCAGTTCATTCTAGCAGCCATTTCTTGATCTGGTTAATATTATTCCTACTTTGTATAAAGAACCCAAAACTCAAGAGGTTGATTGAGGGAAGGTTGTCCAGCTAGAAGAGCTAGGATTTGAATTCAGGTCATGAGGTTCTGACAGCTGCATACAATCTCTTTAATCCCATCCCGTGTGTGCACCTGAGCACCCGTATCCCAAGAACCCTCCTCCTGTGTTCATTTACTTTATGAACTCGAGTTTCACTCATCCTAACAAAGACCTTGAACTCTGGCAACCTCGGCTGTTCTAGTCTTTACATTAGCATATTGCTAACCCTAAGAAGACTATTGAGTTTTGTGGAGGCTTTATCTTTCAATGTATTTCTTAGCCAGCTGCTAACTTGCTAAATAATATCAGTTGGCTCAATTCAACCCCAACACAACCCCAGCACTACACCTCAGTCACTCTTGTCAAGGTGAACAGCTGGTGGCTCCATCTTGCCAACTCCAGTCGTCAGGACAGTCTTCATCTCACTTGACATGGTTGACAGCATTTGACACTGTTGATTATTTCTTCCATTTTGGAAGTCTTTATTCAGTTGGTTTCTAGAGCATTACATAGTCCAGCTTTCCTTCTGCCTCAGCTGATGATCCTCTACAGTCTCTTGTGCAGGCAATGTCTCTTCTTCTGCCCTCTTCTCTAGCCATGTCAACTCTCTAACCAATTTTATCCACTGCCTCAGCTCAAAGACCATCTAGATAGCCCACTCAAAAACTCTCCCATAAGCTCCAGATTTACGTTTTAAATTGCCAAGACATCTTCCAATGAGCATCTAATAGGCAGCCCAAACTCCACATATCCGAAATGAAACTCTGCCATGTCTTCAAATCATGGCCCTCCCTCAGTCTTCCCAATTTTAGTACATGGAACTTTCATTTACACAGTCGCTCTGGCTAAAAATTCAGGAGTCATCTTTAAGTTCTTTTTCCTTTTACACACCATATCAAATCCAACAGTAATACTTTTCACTCAACCTTTAAAATTTATTACCAGAATTCAAATACTTTTCCAGAATCTATAGTTATTTTTCTAATTCTAGATCCCATTATCCCTCACCTATACAACTGCAAAATCCCCAGAGGTCTCCCCTCCCATAGGCTTCCTCTCTTACACTTTTAGAGTCTATTCCACCTCAAACCTGCAAGTTCCTACATGATCTTGCCCTACCTGTCTCTATGATCTCATCCCCTGTGATCCCCTCCCTCATTCCTCTCCATAACATTCCTCTTCCCGTTGTCTGTCAAACTCACACAGTCATTTCTACCTCAGGACATTTCCATTTGCTATTCCCTCTGCCCAAAACGCTCTTCTACCGAATCTCGTGACTCATTCTCTCATTTCATTGATGCCTTTTCTAAGATACTATCTCCTGAAAGAGGTCTCCCTTAGCCACCAAGACAAAGATATCTTCTTCCATCTTTGCCCTGCAGTACATGTTGTATCTGGTTTCACTGGATGTATCTCTGATATATTACATATTATTTGGTGTGTTACCTGTCCTCCACGGAAGTACTGATCCCATATGGGCAAAAACTGCTGCACCCTTTCTCAGTGGTATTTACAGGGTATAGAACAATGCCTAGCACAGATGAGGTCCTCCGAAAATACTGCCAAGTGAATAAATAAATCAATGAGTCAGTGTCAAAAAACGTAGTAAGCAAAGAGAAATTGGTGAGAGATAACATTGCAGAGGTGAGCTAGAGTCAGATGTTACTGGGTTTTAAAGCCCACAGGAAGTAGTTTAGATTCTCTTCTAAATACAGTAGAAAACGTACATAGGGTCTTAAACGGAGACAAAAATCAGCTAATTAATGTTTTAAAAGATGACTGTCTGCTTTGTGGAGAATGGTATGCACGATTTCACACAATTTCTTAAAAATCTGTTTGCAAATCAGAGTCGGTAAATCAAGTAATAGTCCTAAGGCACTATAGTAATCCCCGATTGCATAAAATAGTCTTGTGAGCAGTGGGACTGCTGCCTGCTTTATGGGCACAGATTTTCCCCTGGAGGTGGGATAAGAGCAGAAACAATTCCAGCTATGAACTAAGTAATGTAAAAGAAAACGTCTTAATACGGAAGAGTTACCCCTCATTTTTATCCCCTGAAACTTGGGGATCTAAATATTTTGTATTGTTTGTTGGAACAAGGGGAAAAAACTTCACTTCGCTGTCAACTTTGGAAAGTTCCTTTCCCCATGAGCAGGTGGAGGGAATATATATATATATATATGGGTGCAGAAGCAAAGCCCTGGTGTGAAAGGAACAAGAGAAGAAGCCATAAGACACAGGAAGTTATCTGCACAACTTGGACATGTTTAAGTTTATTTCATCTCATCAGAGCAATATAACCTCCCTCCAGAATGAGAATAGAGGCAGGCAACTGATGAATAAACTCAAAACTGAACTACACAGAGTACGAAGCATCGCATCTTCCCACTCTGTAACATGGCAATAGGGAACTATATTTCATGACATTGCACAACCTCAAAAGCAGATTAAACCTAGACGGCAGCATCACATGCCTAGATGTGTAGTCTTTTCTTATCTCCAACATCCATGAAATAAACAAAGCTGTTACTCGAAAGGCAATTCCCCAACTTGGGAAACTGAGGCAAAAGCATGCCTGAGTAGCATGGGATACCCAGCCAGTTAAAAATAAAAAGAGGCCTGGGGTGCCTGAGTGGCTCAGTCGGTTAAGTGTCAGATTCTTGGTTTTTGGCTCAGGTCGTGTTCTCGGGGTCCTGGGATGCAGCCCCACCTTGGGATCCGTGCCCAAGTGGGGTGTCTGCTTAAGATTCTCTCTCCCTCTCCCTCTTCCTCTGCCCCTCCCGCCCTCAAATAAATATATCTTTTAAAAATAATAAAAATAAATAAAGAGTCCTCACACTCAAAGTCCTTGCCTTCCCTTGCACAATTCACATTTCTCTTCAAAATGTTTACATGCAGAAGGTGGATTTAATGAAGATAATGGAAGAAACCAACTCTAACCCCAGGAGTCGTGCACACAGAAATATGAAACAGATGAGAAGCTCATTTGCAGTCAGCTGTATTCCAGGGGAAAGGAAAAGGAACACTCTCCACAAAAAAAGAATGGGTGGGTTTGGAACAGACTTCCTAATTAAGGACTAAGAACCTCAAACCAAAGATGACACATCCTTCTGTGAACAATTAAAGAGGGATTGAACAAATGTGGGTGGCATGTGAGTTATAAAAAATAAATTTGGAAGACTTGTGTATGATGATGCTAATGTTCTTTTTTTTAAGATTTTTAAAATTTATTTATTTGAGAGAGAGAGAGAGCACAAGCCAGGGAAGGGGTAGAGGGAAAGAGAGAGGGACAAGCAGACTCCTGGCTGAGCAGGGAGCCGGATGTGGGGCTCGATCCCAGGACCCTGGGATCATGACCTGAACCGAAGGCAGACACATAACCAACCAAGCCACCTAGGCGCCTGGATGACAATATTTTTGCACAGGAACAAAGTGGAGCAGAGCACAGAGGGTGTAATTCTAAATGAGGAGGAAAATGGAAAATGAAAATCTGGCCCTTTTTGAAACATTTTCTCCTCTTCTTACCCTGAATAACAACCTCCAAGCTAAATGTTATTGTGTTGACTGTAAGCTTCTTGAAGACAGGAACTATGTCTTACCACTTTTTTTAAAATCTCAAATATCAGGAATTCAGTGAATGTTGATAATGAAGGAACAGAAGCAGAGAAGGAAAAAGAAACAAAGCAAAGTGAAGGAAAAGAGGGAAGTGTTATTATCACAGGCCTATCCCTATCTTGCCATAAGAAGTAAACACACAAAGGCAGGAATCCACAGAATTTGAGAGATTTCTTCATTTCAGTATTTTGCCTGAATTGCTAAATCAAAACCACTCTCTTTATAGTGAAGACAACTGTCTAAACCAAAGCAGAGATTTTGAAGTATAGCAGCTCTGCAAATTGGCGCAGGATCACAATTCCTTCCAGATCTCAACAGAATTGGGATTGGGCTTGGAGCCTGAAAGATCTAAGCAAAGGTAGGAGATCGGACACATGCTCTGTTCCGCTGGGCCCTGCCAGGCTTCCCAGGGTCCCTGCCGGTGCCTCGACTGCATCATTTCCTGGCCTTCCCTCTCCACCAAACCCCTGCGAGGTGATAGAAGGGAGCTAGCATCTCCACCTCTGGAAGGCTGTCACTCACTCCAAAGATGCTTTACGCACCACTCAGAAAACGACCAAGAAGGAAATTTTGATCCCTGTGAGGGACAGTCCCTTTTCACCAAACCGCAAACGTACACAAGAGCAAGCTCTGTGGCTGCCTGTTTTGCTTAAGCAGGATTTGGCAGTGTGACCTTCCAGAAGGTAGAGTTAGCCTGGCTTCTGCTTTTAAACACAGATGAGCGTCGTCTTCCGTAGTGCGTCTGGATGCTTTGATGGTAATAATCACTCTGAGGGTTTGGTTAGGCTAGAATAATAATTCCATCCAATGAAGTATTACTTGTGTCAGAAGAGACGGGACTGATCAAAAGATTCTAAAAGTAGGAATCCAGTTCAGCAGGTGAGCCTGGCAGATACCGCAAGTAGGCGGGGCTGGTTCACGATACGCAGACAGTTAACATGTGAGGGAGGAAGGAAGAAGGGTCCATCCGTGTGAGACAGCTGGAATGAGCTCTGGGAAAACCAGGACTATGGTGATCTGGGCTAACACCCTCAAGCCGCGATTTCCAGCTGAAGGGACAGGATTAAACAAGCGCATTTATCTCTAGCCCTACTAAGCCCTACAATCGAGAATGAAGGATAAAAATGATGTCAATTAATTACAACAAAAGGAATTGTAGATGAAATGATAGGAAACAACATATGTCAATAACATTTTAGAAGGTGGAAATTCCAAGGACTAGTTACAACGGACTCCACAGAGCCCAGATAAGAAACTCCTGTCTGACTGAAGTCAATCCCCACCTGACTGGTAGGGATACTGGAGGGGGCTGATCAAACAGGATCCATTCAAATCCTGGTAAGATACGGTCAGACTTCCAAATCTACTCCCCAGCTCTTAGAGCTGGCTGACGATTTCCTCCACCACTACATGAAACCAAAGGTTTATTCTCTGGTAATGTTGGACCAGAAAGGCTCTGCCAGGGGCAAAGGTGAAGCACCTCACTGAAAAAAAGTGGATTGTATTAATTTTGTATATTGAATGTTTTCATTTCTTCCCTGTAAGTGAAAGAAAAAGTTCCCAGGCCTGAGCTTGCAACCTGGAGGGGGGGGGGCGTGGGAGGAGAATAATTTATAGAGACCAGTAGATATAAATAATCATATGGGCAGAGGGCTCTGTCTTCCTGGAGATGGTAAAATGAAGCAATTATACCTCATTTTTTATAGCCAATAGTAAAATAGGATGAAGAAAACCAAAATGTAACATCCAAAACTGTTTAGCATACAATTTTGTAATAAACACTTTATTATGGAGAAATTCAAACATGTACAAAAGTAGAGAAAATAATATAATAAAGCCATTACCCACATTTAAGAACAGCAAACTTCAGCAATTATTAACTTATGGCCTATTGTTTCATGTTTACCCCCTTCCTTCCCTGGAGCTTCCTTCTTACCCTTATTATTTTGAAGCAAATCCCACACATCATGTCATTTCATCCACAAAGAGTTCAGTGCCTGTCTCTAAAAAATAAGATGTACTTTAAAACTTCACAGACCAAGAACCAGCATATAAATAGTCACACTTATCAAAGACCATGTTTATTGGTTGCATTTTCTATACTCTCCTCTTTTAAATTAAAAAAAGTAAAAGGAAGGTAAATCTTAGAGTCAGGGTATCATGGTGTTGGAAAGCCATTTAGAGATATGAGCTCAATGCCCTTAATTAGCCAATGCAGTATCTTAAGATCAAGGTGTTTGAGTGACCTCTGAAAGGGAAGGTGCTGGTCAGGGGTGAAGTCTCAACTAGTACCCAGCTCTTACCTGGAATCAAGGAGCTTCAAAGAAATACATATGTTTGTCTGTATGGATTGTAGAGTTTAGTAAAATCTACCACCTAGAGCAGTGACTTAGTATTGCATAAAATCGGCTAAGCCAGAACTGTTTCCCAGCATGGTTTGAGTTAGGACTGGCCAAAAGAGAAATTTACTCAAGACTTAGAAGGTGGAAGAGAGGCAGCAGCTGTGTTTACAGGAAGGGTTGGTTGAGAGTAAGGCATTGTCGGGGCTCACGTCATGCACATTGTCACGGGTCCGCTAGGTCGCCTCATTGGCACGGAGCAATATCCAGGCTTTAATTCTTCCAGCTCCTTCCAGATTTCCTTCAGCTCCTCCATGGCCAAGCACACCAGCTCTTTTGCAGTCACCCATAGCATCAAAGCAGGAAGCTTAGAAACAGTCAGAGACCACCCCGAGTCCCAGTGAGAGACAACAAAAGTTCCAGTTCATCCTCCTGGGTTTCGCTCAGTCTGTGGCCTTCCACGTCCCTTACTCTTCTTCCCATTCTGACTTCCCAGCTGACTTGGACCCAGCATTCAGCCACAAGGGCAGCATACTCATGCAACAGCTTCCCCAGCTCCCATAACTGCATAACGTCAAATCCCTACAAGAAATCCTTTTTATCGTTCAGTGGGGTTCTCCACTGATCACACCCTTCCTGACACACCTGCATGACTAATTACACTGAAATCAATTAAAAATGTATGGTTTAGACACATTTGAAAAATTGTTACTTTCTACCATTTTGTATCTACCTAACTTCTTTTAAAGTAGCACAATTCTCAAAATCAAGAAGATGTCTCTAAAACCCACATGTCATCTTAACTTGCACAATACTTGAAACTTTTCATGGGCTGTTCACTTCCATTATTCAATTTGATAAATTTGTAAGGATATATAAGCATTTAGCAAAGAAAATTTCAGAGGCTTCTCAATAATTGTGGGCAAGCTTAATGGTATGGTATGGAAGTTTCTGTTAGTATTTTAGAATAGTAGGGCTATTGAGTTGATTTTTCTGTTTGTCTGTAGAGATGTGGTAGATCTTGACGTCAAAGTCAATTGAGGGGTTTTCTGGAAAGTATAATGTGAAATCTGAGGCTTGACTGTAAGGATATCCCTAAGGAGCTCATGGAGATGAAAAAGTGATGGAAGAAGTAGTGGAGGAAACTTGCCATTGCCTCATTATTCATTCAATGCTTTACCCAGAAATATTTATTGAAAACATATCTCTATTGTCTGAACATGAAGTAGTGAACAAGACAAATGAAGTTCCACTTGCATGGAACTTTGTCTCGTTGGAATGTGGATGTGAACAAACTAATAAGTCAATTATAATAAATAATCAAACAAATAAAATGACATAAATGATATAAATAACATAAATTCAAAGAGTAATTAGTGCTATGGAAGCAATAAAATAGGGGAATGGGGGAAGAGAGTGAGTGGCCCTTGGGGATACCTGTATCAGCTAGGGTGGTCAAGGAAGACTTCTCTGAGGAGGCGTCATTTGTGCTAAGACATGGGTGATGATATCAAGCCAGACACACAAAGATTTGGGGAAGAGCAGTCCAAGGATCAGGAACTATAAAGGATCAGCAGTTGCAAAGGTCCTGAGGTAGAAATGAACATGAAAGTCCAATGGGGCTAAAACACGGGAAGTGTAGAGTATGGAGAAGTCAGCACAGGCCAGATTGTGCAGGGTCTAATGAGCTCTGGTTATTGCTTTGGGGAACCCTGAGAGATTTTAATCAGGGAAGAAATATAATCTGACCTGTGCGTTGAAGGATCTGTCTGGCTAGAGGGACAAGAGTGGAAGAAGTGAGACCAAGGACAAAATCGGACATCTTCTGGAAGCCATTCTTCATGATGTGGTGAATCTTTACAAGAATTATAGAGAACTAGATCCCAGAGGATCATTTTCCCTCAAGGTTGTTCAAACCAAAAGTAAGATAACACCTTGGGAGTGGCTACTGGGTCAGCCCCACCTCCACGTAGCACCGTAGAGGAATCGGGCATCACTGCTGTGTTTCACCGAACTGACTGAGCTGTGCAAGTGGGCACTCCCCTATTTAAGGGTCTTGACGAGAGCCTATCACGTCTGGAGTTGGAATGCAAGGCCACAGTTCCCACTGAGTACAGGGGTCACCGCTGTGGGGAATTATTAATCTCTGATCACTATATGCTAAGAGCGTCCACACCTCTTAGCAACTCCTTTGTCCTGTTAGGAACTCCCCTGAGGAACGGGGATACCAGCAGCGAGATGCTTAATTATTTGAGAAGGATCATAGCTGTGACTGATTTACTTCGTAAGTGGTTTGTTCCGTTACCCTGCTTATTTCAAAAGTTTGTAGCTCATACTTTACTGTTCAGGAAGACCGCAGACAAAACCCTTATGTTCTTATTTGCAAGGCAAGCTAGGGACTCAAAATGTGCTGTCAGAGGAAGGGAAGTGAGCGTGGATCTGAAAAGAATGTGCTAGAGGCTAAACTAGCTACGAGGCTAAGTCTTGCTGGAATGGTTCTGAGTGTGGAAGTTGGGGGAGGGACACCATACAATTCGAACAGGATACTTGCACGTAGAAGGTCATGTCCTGGTTAAAAAGTAGCCTCAACCCTAGCTCAGTAGATTGTAGTTGAAACTTTAGCCCAAAGGGAGAACAGAGAGCAAATCTGGACCCCAGGCAGACCAAATCCTAGAATTACTCCAGTAACTTCCTGTTGGTGGAGTTGAGGCCACGTTGGTCAGGACTGACTAAGGGAAACTAGTAAGACTGAGCTCACAGCTGAAATTCTGAATGTCCCGCTGCTCAGTAGATTGGAAGGGGGTGTGCAAGAGAGCCGCATCTCAGGCTGGTAGATCAAGGCTGGCTTTTACAGAAAGTATCCTTTTTTGTTCATTATTGTACATTTCCCTTTAATTTTTCTCCGCTAGTTCTTTAGCCTGTTCATCATGACCTATTTTACAAAAACAGGTTGCTAAGGTACAGAATTTTAGGCAATGGTATATCAAGTACTAACTAAAAAATTAATTCATGATCATTGAGATGAGACAGTGGGTTCTATCCACTTCTAGGCAGAGCAGTGATCAAATACCAATTTATATTTAAGGTCAAAGTTTTGTTTCAAAACTTAATCGTCTACTTCTACTTCATGGTCTAAATCAGGGGTTGGCAAACCTTTTCTGTAAAGGCCACATGGGAAACATTTTAGGTTTTGTGAGCCATATGGTTTGTGGTGCAACTACTCAGCTCAACTATAGACAATATGAAAGCAAATGAGCATGGCTATGCTTCATTGAAATTTACAAAATCATGTGATAGGTCAGATTTGATCCACAGGCTGTAATTCCCAACCTCTAACCTGTATCAGCACTCTCCAAACATTTTAAGCACATATCTCATATATGCACACACACACACACACACACACAATTATATATCTATACATGCATTACATATGATATAACTAATGTATATAATGTATATCTACTACAATATATATCCAAAGTAGTAATTTTAAAAAGCTGAGATAAAAATATAAATGGAAGTTCTAGTATTTTCTTCCCATACTCTCAATTGATCAGCCTGTGTACTCCATAGGGGACATGCAGCCCATTTGGGAAATCTCTTGTGTAAACACAATGAAAGCACATAAGTGAATGTTGTTTGTGCACATGGATGCTCTCATCTGTGTTATAATCCACTTTATGGTCCAAATGTTGAATAGTAGAATAAACATGGCTTCGAACACAAGTACAAACCTAGATTTAAATTCTACCTCCCCCATTCACTAGACATATGACCTTAGGGAAGTAAATCTCTCCAAGTTTGGTTTTCTCCTTGAAAAAATTACCATAATAATATACAATCACATGTCTGACAAGTTCATTTGAAACTTTTTTTTTTTAAGATTTATTTACTTTGGAGAGAGAAAGAGAGCACGGGGGTGGGGTGAGGGCAGAGGGAGAAGGAGTCAAAGAATCTCCAGCAGACTCCCCGTTGAGCACGGAGCCCAGGTGTGGCTCAATCCCACAAGCCAAGATCATGACCCCAGCTGAAATCAAGAGTCGGATTCTCAACTGACTGAGACACCCAGGCACCCCTAAAACTTATTTTTAAACACTCAGTCAAATGCCTAGAGATAACAAGAGCTCACAAACAAAGTCTCTTTCTCTTTCCTTTCAATGACTATCAGAAGACAAGTCTGACTGAATGTCCCACCTGGAGGCATGAGCAACAGTGGACGTTTCCCATTTTCTTCCCTCCCAATCACTGCCCACCAGGCCAGCTGGCCCCATCCCTTAGCTCAGAAAGCTCACATGGTGCTGCCACTATAAGGGCTCTGGGGTTCCACTCTTTATTTCTTCCTCCTTAGCCCCCAATCTGTCCTCACAGAGAATTACTTACATCAAAATTTGTCACCTGCCATCCACAAAAAGAATGCTCAGCTTAATTTCTCTGCACTCTTCAGAATCATTATTTTCTCAGTGAGAGGTAGCTGGGCCTACAGTGGAACCACATTCACCTGACCACCATCACCAGCCTAAACAGACTATAAAACTTGCATTATAATATCCAGGGTGTTTTCTTTATCCTTTGGAAAAAATCAAACCATTTGCTATGAATCAAGATAGTTACCAGAAATTAGGATGAGAATGACAGAAATATCTCTGCAGAGTAAGCAAAACAAACAGCATGCTGGTCCTCTCTGGCTCTCTAATTTAATAGCTAACCTGTGATATCAATAATTAACTCTAAGGAGTCAGTGCTAAACTGGATCCGTGCTTCTCTTGCCCAGAAAGAATGAGTAACGTGGGCCTGATGAGCAGAGATTTCTAGTTTTCCTGAATCAGCTTGAGGCAACTCTCCCTACATCCTTGACACAGAGAACCCTCAAAACCCTGGCTTATAGACCATGAAACCATGAAAACCCTCAGAAACTCTATGGCAGGCACTGAGAGAAAATATGTTAAGGCTCTGTCACAGTCAGAAGTATCCAGTGCAAGTTTCTTTCAATAAAATCCAACAGAGAATGTAATGTATGGTAATTAACATAACATAATAATAATAAAAAAAGTAGAATAAAGATGCTATTTTAAACTAAAAAAAAAAAAATCCAACAGAGAAACACACAGTCATTGTTCTCCGCGTTTATCAATCCAGTAATGAGATGAGCCAACTGCAATCCGGACTAATAGATCTCGGCAGGACATCCCATGTCATCTTTCTTAGAACAAAGCCCTTCTGGTTCCACATTGAACGGGATAAGACTGCGGTGATTCAACAGAGTGGCGCTGGTCATAGGATCTGAATCCAATTCCCAGGACCCCAGTGAATCAACACCAGGAGTCCCTGTGAACCCGCCTCAGAGCCATGCGGAAGAACAACCTCAAGTTTTGTTATTGATACTTTTAGTGACCTTTGTGTTCCTAGCACTTGGCTGGATGTGCCCCGGATTGGTACAGGAAGATCAAAGGCTGTCCTTCCGTTCGAGGAGTTCGCATTTGGGAGGAAACAAAAAACCTGCTGGCGGCCAAAGACGCACATTTCCGCACCGTCTTGCACCCTTTCCTTTCCTCCCGTGATTCTTCCCCAAGAAGAAGAGGCACGACGTCAGTCAGGCACAATTTTACACAATTTCTATGTGAAAGAGCTAAAAACTGATAAGCTGAGTCTCTTGGCAGCAATTATTATCTGAGACTGTTTTTAGATGCTTACTTTTACATGTCTCCTTAATTTTATTTTTATATTTCAAAACCACCCAAAAGAACAAAATACAATAAATCTTTCTATGTCAATCACAAAACTTTAAGGAATTTTAACGTTTTGCCATATTAGCTTCAGAATTCTATTTTTTTTAAATATGACATTAGAACTCCAGCTATACCACCTTCCCCTCCCACCCCCAGAAAATCAATATCCTGATTTGGGGATTTATCCTTCCTTGTAAGTATTTTCAAGTTGTGTGATAAATATGTACAATTTATAATTTTTTATATTACCATTCACATAAATGTTCCCATTTTGCACATGTCCTTTGCCACTTGCTTCCTTCATTCAATATTGTTTTCATTATATGTCAGTGATATCGCAATAAACCTGAAAAGATGTTATGTTTACAAGACTTTGCCATGTTATTTCGTATTTTCAGCTTAGTCAGTTTAACCACCATATAGTCTTCCACCGTGTCCCATGGGTTTTTTTACCCATATTCCTAATGATGCTCATCTAGATGATTTCCTGCTTCTTACTATTATAAAAAATACTCCAGTGAGTGTTCTTATATTTGGATCTTATCACCTATCATACATATTCCTTGCTTTTTTAGATATTTATTTTATCATTCTCCTCCCTTTAGGTATAGCTATGGAAAACAAAATACAAAAGAAATTTAAAGGGGAGATGTTCTGGGGCATCTGGGTGGCTCAGTGGGTTGGGCAGCCCACTCTTGACTGGGCTCCGGTCCTGGGATGGAGCCCACATTAGGCTTGACACTCAGCCAGGGAGTCATCTTCTCTCCCACCCCCTCCCCCACGTGTGCACACATTCTCCCTTTCTCTCTCTCTCTCAAATAAATAAATAAATCTTTAAAAAATAAAGAAGACATGTTCAACTCATCCTTCATCCTGATGCTCACATATGCATCCATTACAATCTGTCCCTTCCCACTTACTCTGCCTTAAGAAAAACTCCATTGGTTTATATCAACTGAAGTACCACGTGTGATAGCAGCAAAGCAACTCAGCATTTATTCATTAACTTTATGATGGTTGTTATTTTCTAGGGCTTTGCTATCTCATGACCAAAGGGATAGAGAATATCTGTATTTGAGATATTTTATCCAATTTTCAGAAGATGGCTCATTTCTGGGTTTTAGTAATAAGAGGGTTTTTTTCCAAGGCATATTTAAATTGTGGTTTAAAATGGTTGATTCTGGGGTTCAAGCTATGGTTCCAACAGTACAATGGTTGAGTCTAACTCTGGAAATACACGTCGTTCTGTGTTCCCATGTAGCAGGTCCTGAAATGCTCTCCTCCAAACATCAGCTATTTCCATTTCAAGCACTCAAGTAACAGTCTTGTTGCAGGGGTTGCTCAGACACCCGGGCTCAAAAACCCTAGTCGCCAGGTCACTTCCTAGAAAGAAGGAAAGATGGGCTGGGTCTGGCTGGGCTGTTCCCGGAAACCAGCCCCTGCATGGCTGGGTGTGATGAGAGTCTGGGGTATATGCCTTTTTAGATTCCCAGAGCTGAGAGAGTGTGAGTGTAGGGAGTGATGTGAGGCCGAAGAGTTACAATTACTTATTTTTTTTTGAAGGATGTGAAGTTTTATAATGATATTTTAAAAAGAAAAGAAAGAAAAAAGGAGCATGCATTTCAGAGTACAATTGAAACCAAGAACACATAGCTCTAGCAAACTTGTAGTCTGGGGTTTTTTCCACCAGGCAGTGTGTTACTCCCCATCTCTTTCAAAATATGAGGCTCCACCCCTCCGAATTCTACTCAGGGTCCAGGTCATGCTCCCACGGTGCAGAGTCTGAGTCCTCTCTGCTCTTCCAGTGCTCATACCACTACACTATAAATAATTCACTAAGAATTCCTACTCAACTAGAAAACAGCACATTTAAGTGAAGCCTAAAATATACCTAGAACACATGCTGCCCTCCTGTGGACTGTACTGGCATTGCAGATTGTCTCGTGATAAGATTTTGAAGATGATACATTTGTTTACCCATCCGCACCTATAATTTAGTACATATTTATTTATTCAGAAACAATTATTTTTGCATAAATATACTTGAGTGTTTCTTACTCTAAAGAAAACTTTGAAGATTACTAATTAAAATAAAATGTGTCTATTAAGACCATGTTTTTCAAATCATGGATCATGAAATCTATTTTGTGAAATCCGTTTTTTGAGTTATGTTCCGCTTTTGCTAAAAAAGCCATAAAATAGAACAAAAAGAATAAGTAGAAAATATTAGAAAGGATTGCACAGATCCTTAGTAAGACCCATGCACACTAAGAAATGGTCAATTGTGAAGTGCAAGAGGTGTATGTTTCAAATGACAGAATAATGTGATAAGTTCATGTCTTAGCCAGGGAAGGTCATTTGATCTTTTCTTCACTAGTTTCTCACTTGATTTTCCGGGCGCGTAATGGTTAATTTGAGCATCAACATAATAAACCAAGGTGGTAGGCAGAATTCCGAGGTAGCCCTCCAGAACTCTGCTGCCCCCTAATGTACACGCTTAGTATATATAATTCCTTCTTGAGTGCATTCCAAACACGTGAGGAACGCGGAGCATCACTACAGTAATTAGATTACTAACCTGTTGACTTTTGAACTAATCAGAAGGAAGATTATTCAGGTGGGCCAAATCTAATCAAGTTAGCCCTTAAAAGAACCTGGGCCTCTCCCGAAAGATTTGAGGCATAAGGAGGGAGCCATACGACCAGGTGAGAACTTGAGGCTAACCCTAAGCTGACAGCCAGCAGAACGGGGCCTCAGTTCTACCAGTGTAAGGAAGTGAATTCAGCCAACAACATGAATGAGGGTGCAAGAACACCCTGAGCTTCAGAAAGGAAAGCAAACCATCAAACACTGTGATTTCAGCCTCGAGAAACTCTGAGAGGAAAACCCACTTCCTCCCAACCTGGACTCTGCCCAGGCCAAGCAGTAAGGTAATAAACTTGTGTTCTGCTAAGGCCCCAAGTTTATGGCAATTTGTTATGCAGCAGTAGAAAACTAATGCAGTTAATGTCCCCCAACTTAATTTTATATATTATAACTAATTGTGAAGCAAAATGCAGCCTAACTTTATTCCGCCTGCAAAAATGTTGGGACTTGCCATTGAGTTAGGGTTATTTTAGTACTTTGGCCTGCTTATTACATGTCCTAAGTTCTTGACAGTTGTAACTTTGTCATGAAATAGTCCAATTGTCGTTTAAGTTGATCATTTCTTATTAGGAGGTAAAAAGAACAATGACGTGTAAAATATAGAGGTCTGATCAAGTTCAAGCATCATTGCTGGATCTGAACGTATAAACAGTGTATTACGAGAAAAATGTTGACTCTAATCAGCAAATTTTGATTTCTTCTGAGTCTCCTAAAAAGAAAAAAAGTGGAATATTTTATATCTAATGTTTGGTTTTGTGATTGAAGTATAATTAACATTCAACGTTATCTTAGTTTCAGGTGGACAACATAGTAATTCAACAATTCTATGCATTGCTCAGCGCTCACCACAAGGGCATTCACCATCTGTCACCATTCAATGTTACTACAATATTATTGACTATATTCCCTAAGCTGTGCTTTTCACCTCTGTGATTTATTTTATAACTGGAAGTTTGTACCTCTTAAATCCCCTTTACATCCCCCATCCTCCTACCACCTCCCTCTGACAACCATCAGCTTGTTCTCCGTATTTAGGAGTCTGTTTCTTTCTTTCTTTGTTCATCTCTCATGTTGTTTCATTGTGCAATGAAAATAACAAATCAGGGTGTATAATCTTTAATAGTCTTAAAACTGAAAGCTTACCCACTTCAAAATTAACGAGACACCTGGAAACACAAAATGTGAATTTATTAAGGCTCTTAAATATTAAGAAAAGAAAAATAATGAAGCTTCTGGAACTATTTCCTAGTTACAACTATCAGAAAGCCTCCTATTTACCATGTAGCAAAGGAAGACATAGCAGCTAGCAAAATAAAATTATTTTCACATGTTTGGATGTGTTTTCTATGACTTCCCATGCTAATATGTGGAAATCCATATCTTCTATTAGTAACAAAATACAATTGGTTTGTCTTCTTGCATAATAATCATCAGAACCTATTATGCTGTTACAGTCTGGTCTAGATTTTTGGGATCCAACTTGACGCTTTCACTGAAAACTGGGCAAAACTTTGAGCTTATGTCAGATAAGTGTGGCAAGATTATTTTGCTAGAATTTGTTGTGTTGTTTATACACTTAACTGAATTTTAATGTATTTATAGAGTTGGAAGAGAGTATTGTTGGTCAATTTAATTAAACAGAAATTTTAAAAGAATTACAAAACTGATAGAGTAGTAGATACTTCTGCACTAATTTATGATTTCAGTTTAATTGCTCTAAGCTATTAATAAGAGTGCCATTTGGAGTCACTGTTTTATGTACAGTTACCATTGCTTCAGCATCTAAAATGCTGATTGTCATAGTCTATTGAAAGCCAGTGAAATTTGCTAATTTTTTTAAAAGAGATCCACTGAATAGCCCTCCTCCCTTTTTTTTTTTTTTTCAGAGATTGGAACTAACCATAACCACTTACTGGATCCTATCAGGTTTTGGTTATCATAAGGGACAGTAGAGCATAAGAACTCAATTTATGATGCATATTTTTTATGGAAAAACAAGATATTTGGGGGAAAAAATGGACATATTTGGTGTTTTCAACATTCTTAATAAAATTTGAAATTGGAAGAGAAAAACATTTAACATGTTCGGTGGTTCCAGAAAACTTTGTTGTTATGTCAACCAGGACAAGTAATTACCCTAGTTACTCCATTTCTCAACACTATTGCAACATATCATGAGAACATTATTAATGAAGAGAAGTTAAGATGACAAAGTGTCTGAGCTCACTTCTCAGTCTCAAACTTTTAATCATCACTTTTCAGGACAGAAATCTAATATTAAGCTAAAAATCCATTTACTTTTCAAAATCTAAAATCAATTATTCACTTAAACTTAAGTTTCCCCAAGGAAGAAAATAAACCATTGCAACTTATTTGTTCATTTACATGGAATCAGTAGGTTATTCATTTATACTGAATAAATGTACCTCATAATTATTATAACAGTGAGTTTATCATAATTTTAGGTTAAGAATAAGAAGTTCTGCTAAATTCCAAAAGACTACAGTTACCTGATTAATAAACAAGTTCAGTATGAATGGATTGGAATAAATTTTTAAAACAGTCCTACTTCCCTATTACATCAAACATCTCCTAATTTTTATTCTTATATTGGATATTCATTTTTATAAATGACATAAATTATTGACATAAATTAGTTTCGGATGTGCAACATAATTTACTATTTGTATAAATTGTGAAATAATCACAAGAAGTCTAGTTAGCATTTCTCACCACACAGTCACATTTTTTGTTGTGATAGGAACTTTTAAAATCTCTAACAACTTTCTTTAAAAAAAAAAAAAAGAATTAGCGTGCACGTAAGCAAGTACGGGGCAGGGAGGGGGAGAGGAAGAGAGAATCCTGAGCAAACTCCCTGCTGAGTGCAGAGCCCCACCACCCTGAGATCATGACCTGAGTGGAAATCAAGAGTCTGTGCTCGACTGACTCAGCCACCCAGGCGTGCCTCTCTTAGCAACTTTCAAATATGCAGTACAGTATTAACTATAGTCACCATGTCACACTACATTCCCATGACTTATTTATTTTATAACTGGAAGTTTGTACTTTTTGACTCCCTTCACTCATTTTGCCCACCCCTCATTTCTGGCAACCACCAATCTGTTCTCTGTACCTATAAGCCCAGTTCTTGCTTTGTTTCTTTTCTTTTTTTTTTTTTTTAAGATTCCACATATAAGTGAAATCATAGGTTTTTATCTTTCTCTGACTTATTTCACTTAGTGTAATGCCCTCAAGACCCATGTTGTCACAAATGGCAACATTTCACTGTTTATGGATGAGTAATATATATTCCATTGTATATACAGCACTTTTTCTTTATCCATTTACCCATCAGTGGACATTTAGTTTATTTCTGTGTCTTTTTAAAAAATTTCCAACTTTATTATAATTCACAATAAGAAACACATTTTATATACAGAATGACCCTTACTGCATGTGTTTATTTGTATTAAAAACAGAAATAAAAGTTGCATGAAACATTTACCCCATTACATATTATGCACACTGATATTTTGTTCTTCTATTTTATACTTCCTAAAATGCCAAATAAAGCCTACTAAATTGATATCAGAAGCAACAAATAATCCTGACCTGTGGCTTGAAAGACACTAGAATAGAGAATCCAGAGAAAAAAATTATATTTGATCATTTAATATGTGATTACGATGTTTTATTTAAGCAGAAAAACAGTTAAACTTCTATTTCATACCATATAGAAAGTAAATTTTGTATAGATTAAAGATATAAAGTAAAAATTTTTGAAGAAAACTTAAGCAGTTGCATTTATAATCTGGAGGTTGGGAAGAACTTTTTTTTAATCGAGGTCCTATTGTATGACAGCATACTAGTTTCAGATTACAGCATAATAATCTGATACTTACATACACTACAAAGTGATCACCACAATTAGTCTAGTTACCATCTGCTACCATGCAGTTGACCCCCTTCACTCGTCTCAACATACCCCAATCTTCCCCTCTGATAAACACCAGTCTGTTGTCTGTTTCTATGAGTTTGATTTTTTTGTTGCTGTTGTTTTGTTTTTCCACATTGTGCATATAAGTAAGATCATGTCTTTCTCTGGCTGACTTATTTAACTTAATACCATCAAGGTTCATCCATGTCTATTTTATGGCTGAGTAATATCCGGTTGTGTATATGTACCACATCTTCCTTATCCATTCATCCATCCATCAATGGATAGTTAGGTTGTTTCCATATTTCGGGTATTGTAAGTAATGCTGCAATGAATATAGAATATAGGGATGCATATATCTATTCAAATTAATGTTCTAATTTTCTTTGAGTAAATAGCCAAAATGGAAGAGCTGAATCATATGGTAGTTCTATTTTTAATTTTTTGAGAAACCTCTATACTGCTTTCCATAGTGATTGCACTAATTTGCATTACCACCAATAGTGCATGAGGGTTCCCCTTTCTCCACATTCTCACCAACACTTGTTATTTCTTGTCTTTTGATAATAGCCATTCTAACAGGTGTGAGGTGTTACCTCATTTTGATTCTGATTTGCATTTCCCTGATGACTAGTAATGGTGAGCATCTTTTCATGTACCTGTGGCCATCTGCATATCTTCTTTGGAAAAAAGTGTTCAGATCCTCTGCCACTTTCTTTTTTTTTTAAAGATTTTATTTTATTATTTATCTGAGAGAAAGAGAATGAGAGAGAGCACGAGAGGGAAGAGGGTCAGAGGGAGAAGCAGACTCCCCGCTGAGCAGGGAGCCCGATGCAGGACTCGATCCCGGGACTCCAGGATCATGACCTGAGCCAAAGGCAGTTGCTTAACCAACTGAACCACCCAGGGGCCCCCTCTGCCACTTTCTAATCAGATTGGGTTTTTTGGCTGTTGTATGATTTCTCTATATATTTTGGATATTAACCCCTTATCAGATATATGATTGTAAACATTTTCTCCCATTCTATATGTTGCTTATAATTTTGTTGATGGTTTCTTTTGCTGTGCAGAACATTTTAAGTTTGCCATACTTCCATTTTTTTTTATTTTTTTACTTTTGTTACCTTTTAGGGTCCAATCGAAACAAAAAAATGCCAAGAATGATGTCAAGCAGTCTAGTGCCTAGGTTTTCTTCTAGGAGTTTTATGGTTTTTGGTCTTATGTTCAAGTCTTTATTTTTGTGGATAGTGTAAGATAATGATCCTAGTTTCATTCTTTTGCATGTGGCCACTCAGTCATATATATGTGACTTTATTTCTGGGCTCTTTATTCTGTTACATTGCTATGCCTGTTTTTATACCAATACCATATAATTTTGATTTCCATAATTTTTTTAATGTAGTTTGAAATCAAGGAGCATGATGCCTCCAGCTTTGTTCTTTCTCAATATTTCTTTGGCTATTTGGGGTCTTTTGTGGTTCTATACAAATTTTAGATTTGTTCTAGGTCCATGAAAAGTACTATTGGTATTTTGATGGGGATTGCATTGAATCTGTAGATTGCTTTGGGTAATATGGACATTTTAACAATATTCTTCTAATCCATGAGCATGGAATATCTTTCCGTTTATTTGTCTTTTTTCTTTATTGTCGTTTTTCACATACAATCCTTTCACCTCCTAGGTTCAACTTATTCCTAGATATTTTATTCTTTTTTATGCCATTGTAAATGAATTGTTTTCTTAATTTCTCTTTCTGGTAGTTTGTTATTAGTGTGTAAAAATGCAACAGATTTTTATGTATTGATTTTGTATCCTACAACTTCATTTATTTGTTCTGATAGTTTTTGATGGAGTCTTTAGAGTTTTCTATATATAATGTAGAAATTAGTTTTACTAATTAGTTTTACTCCTTTCTTTCCAATTTGAATGCCCCTACTTTTTCTTGCCTAATTGTTCTGGCTAGAATATGCATTATTATGTTGAAGTAAAAGTTGTGGAAGTAGGCATCCTGCCTTGTTCCTAATCTTAGAGGAAAAGCTTTTAGCTTTTCACCATCGAGTAAGATCTTGGCTATGGGTTGATCATATATGGCCTTTATTACTTTGAGATATGTTCCCACTATACCCACTTTGAGAGTTTTTATCATTAACAAATGTTGAATTTTATTACATGCTTTTTCCGCACCTATTGTAATGATCATAGGATTTCATCATTTTATGAATGTGGTGTATCATATTGATTCATTTATGAAGGTTGACCATTTTTGCATCTCTAGAATAAATCCTGCTTGACAATGTTGCATGATCCTTTAAAGTATTGTTGAATTCAGTTTGCTAACATTTCATTGAGAATTTTTGCATCTCTGTTCATCAGGGATATTGACCTGCAATACTCTTTCTTGTGTCATTTGTCTATTTTTGACATCAGTGTAATGCTGATATAGAAAAAAAAAATGAGTTTAGAAGTCCTTACTCTACTTCTAATTTTTGGAAAATTTCAGAAGGATTGATATTAATTCTTTAAATTTTTGGTAGAATTCACAGTGAGGCCAGCTGGTCCTGGACTTTTGTTTGTTGGGAGGCTTTTAATTGCAGATTCAATCTCCTTACGAGTATTTGATCTATTCAAATTTTCTTTTATGTTTTAGTCGTGGTAGGTTTATATAGCTAGGAATTTATCCATTTCTTCCACGTTGTCCAGTTTGTGGTAATAGTTCTTCATAATAGTCTCTTATGTTCCTTTGCATTTCTGAGGTATCAGTTGTAATGTGTCCTTTTATTTCTGATTTTATTTGAATCCTCTTTTTTCTTGGTGAGTACAACTAAGGGTTTCTCAATATTTTTTTATCCTTTCAGTGACCCAGCTCTTAGCTGCAATGATCTTTTTTATTGTCTTTCAGTCTCTATTTCATTTATTTCTGCTTTGATTGTTATTTCCTTCCTTCTGTTAACTGGGATTCATTTGTTCTTTTTCTCTTCTAGTTCCCTGAGATGTAAAATTAGGTTGTTTGAGATTTTTCTTTTTTTATTTTTCTTAAAGAGTTTGGTAAGTTTTTGTTTAGTTTGTTTTTATTGTTGAAGAATAGGTAACATACAATGTTATATTACTTTTAGATGTACAACATAGTGATTTGACAGTTCCACACATGACTCAGTGCTCACGCAGTTAAGTGTAGTCAATATCTGTCACCACACAATAATATTATCATATAATTGACTATATTGCCTGTGCAATATGAAAATTTGCATGATTTATTTTAGAACTGGAAATTTATACCCTTTAACCCCTTCACCTATTTAGCTGATTCTCCCTCCCACCTCCCCTCTGATAACCACTAGCTTTTCTCTGTATTTATGAGTCTGTTTTTGTTTGTTGTGTTTTTTAGATTCCAAATCTAATTGAAATCATAAGGTATTTGTTTTTCTCTGTCTGACTTATTTCACTTAGCATCATATCCTCTAAGTGCATCCATGTTATCGTAAATACCAAGATTTCATTCTTTATGGCTGAGTAATATTCCATTGTATATTTATACTACATCTTATTTTTCCATTCATCTATTGATGGACATGGGTTGCTTCCATGTCTTGGTTAGCACAAATAATGCCTCAATAAATATAGGGGTGCATATATCTCTTTGAAATAGTGTTCCTGTTTTCTTTGCATAAATACCAGTAGAATTACTGGATCATATGATATTTCTATTTTTACTTTTTGAGGAAACTCCATCCTGTTTTTCACAGTGGTTGTGAAATTTACATAACCACCAACAGTTGCATGATGGTTCCCTTTTCTTCCAAACCTTGCCAACACTTGTTATTTCTTACCTTCTCCATACTAGCCATTCTCACTGGTGTGAAGTAGTTTTGATCTGACTTTCCCTGGTGATTAGTGATGTTGAGTCTTTACATGTGTCTATTGGCCATCTGTATGTCTTCTTTGGAAAGATGTCCATTTAGGTTCTCTGCCCATTTTTTTAAATCAGGTTGTTGGTTTTTATGTGTGTGGGCTGAGTTGTAGAAGTTCTTTGTGTATTTTGGATATTAACCCCTTATCAGATATATCATTTATCTGATTATCAAATATCTTCTCCCATTTGTAGATTGCCCCTCATTTTGCCAGTGGTTTCCTTTGCTGTGCAAAACCTTTTTTTTTTTCTTTCTTTCTCTTTTTTGGTGCAATTCCATAGTTTTGGGTTGTTTTTTTTTCCCCCTGACTGAGGAGACATATCCATAAATACGCTGCCAAGATTGATGTCCAAGTGATTACTGCCTATGTTTTCTTTTAGGAGTTTTATGGTTTCAGGACTTACATTTAAGTCTTCAGTTCATTTTGAGTTTAATTTTGTGTATGGTGTAAAAGTGGTCCAGTTTCATTCTTTTGCATGTAGCAGTCCAGGATTCCCAACACCATTTATTGAAAAGACAGTCTCTCCACATGGTATATTCTTACCTCCTTTGTTGTAGACTTATTGACCATGTAAGTGTGGGTTTATTTCTGGGCTTTTTATTCTGTTCCACATTGATTTATATGTCTGTTTTTGTGCCAGTGCATTAGTGTTTTGATTACTACAGCTTTGTGGTATATCTTGAGATCTGGGATTGTGAGACCTCCAGCTTTGTTCTTTTCTCTCAAGATTGCTTTGGCTACTCAGGGTCTTTTGTGGTTCCATGACAATTTTAAGATTGTTTGTTCTAGTTCTACGAAAACCACTAGTGGTGTTTTGATAAGGGTTTCACTGAAGCTATAGATTGCTTTGCTTTATAGATCATTTTAACAATATTAATTCTTCCAATCCATCAGCATGGAATAGCTTTCTATTTGCCTCTATTGTCTTCAAATTCTTTCACTGACGTTTTATAGTTTTCAGAGTTACAGGTGTTTCACCTCTTTTAGTTAAGTTTATTCCTGGGGGGGGCACCTGGGTGGCTCAGTTGTTAAGCGTCTGCCTTCAGCTCAGGTCATGATCCCAGGGTCCTGGGATCGAGTCCCACATCGGGATCCCTGCTCAGCAGGTAGCCTGCTTCTCCCTCTCCCACTCCGCCTGCTTATGTTCCCTCTCTCACTGTGTCTCTCTCTGTCAAATAAATAAAATCTTAAAAAAAAGTTTATTCGTAGGTATTTTATTATTTTTGGTACAATTGTAAATGGAATTGTGTTCTTAATTTCTCTTTCTGCTACTTCATTATTAATATATAGAATTAATATGTAGAAGTGCAATCAACCTCTGTATATTTTGTATCATGCAACTTTACTGAATTTATTTATTCTAATATTTTTTGGGTGGAGTCTTTAGGGTTTTCTATACATGGTATTGTATCATCTACAAATAGGAACAATTTTACATCTTTCTTACCAATTTGAATGCCTTTTATTTTTTTCTGTTTGATTGCTACGGCTGGGACTTCAGTACTAAGCTGACTATAACTGGCAAGAGTGGACATCCTTGCCTTGTTCCTCTCCTACAGTAAAAGCTTTCAGGATTAACCCATTGACAATGATGTTAGCTATAGATTTGTCATACATAGCCTTTATTATGTTGAGATATATTCTAATCCCACTTCACTGAGAGTTTTGGTTTTTTTATCATGGACTGATGTTGAATTTTGTCAAATGCTTTCTCTGCATCTATTGAGGTGATAATATGGTTTGTATCTTTCATTCTGTTAATGTGATGTATCATGTTGTTTGATTTGCATATATTGAACTGTCCTTACATCCCTGGAATAAATCCCACTTGATCATGGTGAACAATTCTTTTAATAAATGGTTGATTTCGATTTGCTAATATTTTCTTGAGGATTTTTGCATCTCTGTTCATTAGGAATATTTATCTGTATTTTCCTTTTTTTTTTTTTTTTGGTAGTGTCTTTTTTATCCCCCACATACTTTAACTCATTTAATCATCACAACATCGTTATGCGAAACCCCTTAACATCCCATTTTACACAAGAGGAAACCAAGGCCCAAAGATTTTAAATAATTTGCGCAGTCACATGGCCAAAAAGCCGCAGAGCTGGGATCCAAACTCAGTCCGTGTAATTAATCACTATGCTCTTGTAAATACTTGCTCAATGAATGAATGAGTAAATGTTTTTGTTATCCAGGTACTGTTGGCCTGATAAAATGAATTTCGAAGTCTTTCTTTCTCTCCTATCACTGGAATAGTTTGATAAAAATAGGTATTAATTTTTATTTAAAGATTTGGTAGAATTCACTTGAAAGCCATCCAGTGTTAGACTTCTGTTTGTATGTTTTTGACTACTCTTTCATTTTTATTAGTACTAACAAGTCTGTTCGAATTTTCTTTTTTTTCCTGATTCAGTTTTGGAAGATGGCATGTTTCTAGGAATGTATCCATTTTTTTATAGGTTGTCAGATTTGTTGGCATATAATTTTTCATAATATGCTCTTATAATTTGTATTTCTGTGGTATCAGTTGTTATTTCCCCTCTTTCATCTCTGATTTTGTTTGAGTCCTTTCTCTTGTTTTGTTTTTTAATGAGTCTGGGTAAAAGTTTATGAATTTCATTGATCTCAGAGAACCAGCTCCTTGTTTCACTGATCTGTTCTATTGTTTTTTTAGTTTCTATTTCACTTATTTCTGCTCTAATCTTTATTTCCTTCCCTCTATTGGTTTTGTGTTTTGTTTGATTTTTTTCTAGCTCCTTTAGGTGTAAGGTCAGGTTGTTTATTTGAGATTTTTCTTTCTTGTGGTGGGCCTGAATTATCATAAACTTCCCTCTTAGAATAGCTTTTGCTGCATCCCAAAGATATTGGACCATTGTGTTTTCATTTTCATTTGTCTCCATGTATTTTTTATTTCCTCTTTGATTTCTTGGTTAACGTATTCACTGTTTAGTAGCATGTTATTTGACCTCCATGTATTTGTGCTGTCTTCAGATTTTTTTTCTTGTAGTTAATTTCTAGTTTCATAGCATTGTGGTCAGAGAAGATACATGGTATGACTTTGATCTTTTTGAATTTGTTGAGCCTTTTTTGTGGCCAAATATGTGACCTATTCTGAAGAATGTTCCATGTGCACTCAAGAAGAATGTATTCTGTTTTTGTGTTTTCTATCTTTGTTGAAGTTCTCACCGAGTTCATCCACTCTTTCCTCAAGTTCAGTGCCGTTTATGACCATCACTTTGAATTATTTATTTGAAATATTACTTATCTCCATTTCATTTAGCTCTTCTGCCGTGATTTTTGTCGTCTTCTTTCATTTGGAACATATTCCTCTGTCTCCTCATTTTGTCTAACTCTATGTTAATGATGTTAGCTGTTTCCTGGTCTTGAAAATAGTGCCCTTGTGTCGAAGAGGTTCTTGGTGCCCTGTAGTTCAGTCCTCCCTGGTCACCAGAACCAGGCACTCCACAGGTGTCTCCTGTGGGGCTGCATGTGCCCTGCTGTAGCTGAGGCATGACTGCTGTGGGCATGTTGGTGAGTTGGGCTGGCTGAAACGACCTGCCTTGCCTGCCCTGGGGCAGTAGGAAGGGTTTTCTCCCTCTGCTGTTGAGAAACCTGGCTGCAGCTGATTTGGGTTTGCTGGTGGGTGGGGCTGGTATTCAGCCTGTCTCTTTGCAGTTAGCTTTTGCCACAGCTGCATACACACCACAGGGCAGGGCTTGCTGTCTATGCAACCAGCTAAGAGGCCTGGCTGCAAGAACTGCATGTGTGGATTATCTCCCCACACTCCATAGGGCAGGAGTCCTTTGGGGTGGCACTGGCTCCAGCCAGAGCTGCTTGCCATGTGTGGCAGGGCAGGAGCTGCTTTGGAGGGAGGCATGCCACAGTGGGCAGGTTTGGTGGGGCAGGTGCACAAAGGAATGCTGGGGTGGGGCACACAGAGCTAACAAGGTAGATATAGAGTATTAGAAATGGCTCCTGCCAGCATCTGGCTATCTAGGCAGAGGGAGGGCAAGAAAAATGGCACCCACCAGCACTTTTTTTCTTCAAGAAATCTGCAGATCCCTGCCCCTCTAGTGCATGTTCTAAGATTAGTTAATAAATTTCCTTCACATATACCCTGGGCATTTTTCAAACTTTGCTTCTGTTCTGTGTCAGGCCATTATTTGGAGTACTGGCTCTTTAAGGGTGGGTACTCAGTTTCCTATATCCCTCCAGCTCTCCCAGAGTTAAGCCACACTTATTTAAAGCCCCAGGGCCAGGGGTGCCTGGTGTGGGATCTGATTCCCCTCGCTCATCCATGCTTATGATGTCCTCCTGTTTGTGGTTTGTCATGCCAGGGGTTTGGCTCCTAACTATATTTCTGCCACTCTTACCATTTAAGATGTAGCCTTCTCTCTATAGCTAGCTGTGGAAGATTTGTTCTGCTGGTCTTTAGGTCATTTTCAGAGTTATTTGCATAGATGTAGTTGTTGCCTTGATGTATCCATGGGTCAAGATGAGCTCAAGATCCTCCTACCCTCCCATCAAGTCTATTTGAGATTTTTCTTGATTCTTGATAAAGACTTTTATTGCTATGAACTTTGCTCTTAGACCTGCTTTTGTTTCATCCTATAAGTTTTTGTTTGTTGTATTTCCATTTTCATTTGTCTCAAAGTTTTTTTACTTCATTATTTCTTCTCTGACCTATTGGTTGTTCAGTAACATGTTGTTTGATGTCAACATATTTGTAAATTTCCCAAGTTTCTTCTTGTAATTGATTTCTATTTTTATACTATTGTAGTTCAAAAATATACTTGATGTAATATTAGTCTTTTTAAATTTATTAAGATTTATCTTGTGTTCTAACATCTAACCTGGAGAATGTTCCATGTGCACTTGAAGAATGTGTATCCCGGGGCGCCTGGGTGGCTCAGTCGTTAAGCGTCTGCCTTCGGCTCAGGTCATGATCCCAGGGTTCTGGGATCGAGCCCTGCATCGGGCTCTCTGCTCGGCGGAAAGCCTGCTTCTCCCTCTCCCACTCCCCCTGCTTGTGTTCCCTCTTCCGCTGTGTCTCTCTCTGTCAAATAAGTAAATAAAATCTTTAAAAAAAAAAATGTGTATCCTCTTCCTTTGGATTGAAGGTCTGTATATAACTGTTAAACCCGTCTGGTCTAATGTGTCATTTAAGGTTGGATATTTCTGCATTGGTTTTTCTCTCTGGATAATCTGATCTATCCTTTGGTGTAAGTGGGGTATTAAAGTCCCCTAATATTATTGTATTGCTGTCTATCTCTCCCTTTACATCTGTTAATGCCAATATTTAGGTATTTATAAGTTGGGTGTATAAATAGTTACAAATATTATATTTTCTTATTCGATTGATCCCCTTATTAATGCTGTTTTTGTCTCTTTTTAACAGTCTTTGTTTTATTTTGTAACTTATTTGTATTGAATATAATTGATATATACCATTATGTAAATTTAAGGCATACGACATGTTAATCTGATACACTTACACATTGCAGTATGATTGCTACTGTAACAATATTTAGCCCCTCTATCACACTACATAATTAGCCATTTCTTTTAATGGTTGAAATAGTTAAGTTTTAGTCTCTAAGAAAGTTTGATTGTTATTCTATGCATTTGATCTTTATGATTTATTTACTACTCATTGTAATTTTTTACTCTTAACATCTATCTTATCCCTTCATGCCCCACCCATGATAATCACGATTATACTTTTTTATTAATTTTTAAATGTATTCTTTTTTATTTTAGTTGACACAATGTTACATTAGTTTCAGGTGTACAACTAGTGATTTGACAAGTTTATACACTGTTATGTTCACCACAAGTGTAGCTACCATCTGACCCAATTACAACACTATTACAATAGCATTGACTATATTCCTTATGCTATGATTTTTATTCCCTTTTTTTAAGATTCTACATATAGGTGATATTATGCTATACTTGTTTTCTTTAACTTGTCTCACATTGAATAATGTGCTCAAGGCCCATCCATGATGTCACAAATGATAGGATATCCTCCTTTCTCATAGCTAATGAAATTCCTTTGCATATCTATATCACACCTTTTTAATTTATTTATCCATTGATGGGCACTTAGGTTGTTTCAGTATCTTGGCTATTGTGAATAGTCATACAATAAACATGGAAGTATAAATATCTCAGTGTTTTCATTTCCTTTGGGTATATACCCAGAAATAGTATTGCAGGATCATATGGTAGATCTATTTTTAGTTTTTTTTTGCCATATCTCCATATTATTTCCAATAATGGTTGGACCAATTTACATTTCCACTAACAGTATATAAGGGTTCCCTTTTTACCACATTTGTCAGCATCTGTTGTCTCGTTTTCTTGATAACTATTCTTTTTTTATATGTATATTTTTTAATTTTTAATTTTTTAGAGAGAGTGTGAGCAGGTGGGGAAAGGGCAGAAGGACAGGGGGAGAGAATCTTAAACAGGCTCCATGCCCAGTGTGGAGCCTGATGTGGGGCTCAGTCTCATGACCCTGAGATCATGTCCTGAGCCAAAGTCAATCAAGAGTTGGACCCCTAATCTACTGAGCCACAGGGCCCCATGATGATAACTATTCTAACAGGTGTGAGGTGACATTTCATTCTGCTTTCAATTTGCATTTCCCAAATAATTAGTGATATTGGGCATTTTTATGTGCCTGCTGGCCATTTTGATGTCCTCTTTGGAAAAATGTCTAGTTAGTGTTTCTGCCCATTTTTAAATTGGACTGTTCATCTTTTTATAATAAAGTTATATAAGATATTATGGGTATTAACCCCTTAACTGATAGTTTACAAAATTTTTCTTCCATCCTATAGGTCATCTTTTTATTTATTTTAATAGTTTCTTTTGCTGTGTAGAAGCCTTTGAGTTCGATGTAGTCCCATTTGGTGATTTTTTTTTTTTTTTTTTTTTTTTTTAGCTTTTGATCTCTGTGCTTTTGGCATCATTTTCTAAAAATTGCCACCTAGATCAATGTCAAGGAGCTTTTTCCTACTGGTATGAGTTTTATGAGACTAGGTCTTATGTTTAAATTTTTGATACATTTTCAGTTAACTCTTTAAGTGGTATGAGATAGGGGTCCAACTTCATTGTTCTGCATGAATTTCTCCAATTTTTCCCAGCACTGTTTGTTGTCTAGATATCATTTTCATTTCCCCATTGGATGTTCTTGGCTCCCTTGTCAATTAATAGTTGACCCTATGGGCTGGGATTTAATTCTGGCTCTCTTCTGTTCCATGGTTTATGTGTCTATTTTTAAGCTCCCTAGCCACTGGCAACCACTATATATTTCACTAATTTAGGTACCTCATATAAGTAGAATCATATATTTGTCTTTTTGTGACTGTGTTTATTTCACTTAGCTTAATGTACTCAAGTCGTATGTCTGTTGAAGCATGTGTCAGAATTTTCGTTCTTTTTAAGGCTGAATAGTATTCCATTATATGTATATACCACACTTAATTTACCCATTCATCTGCAGATGAACACGTGGGTTACTTCCACTTTTGACTCCTGTGACTAATGATGCCATAAACAGCAGTGTACAAATATCTGGTTGAGTCCCTACTTTCAGTTCTTTGGGGTATATAACCAGAGATGGAGTGGTGGGATCATATGGTAATTCTATTCTACTTTTTAGAGAAACCACCGTAATATTTTCCATAGAAGCTGCACATTACTACTAGCAGTTCACAAGATTTCCAGTTTTTCTATATTCTTGCCAAAACTTCTTTTGTGTAATCTTGTTCTGTTTATAAAAGCTATTCTAATGGGTGTGAGATGCTATCACATTGTGGCTTTGATTTGCATTTCTCTAATGATTAGTGATACTGAGCAACTTTTCATGTGCTTATTGGACATTTGATCTTTGGAAAAATGTCTATTCAAGTCCTTTGACCACTTTTTAACCTGGTTGCTTTTTTGTTGCTTTTGTTGTTTTTATTGCATTACCTGTTTTTATGTATCAAAATTATATTTGCCTTCAACTGTTTTTCCTTTATAGTAATTTTTTTCATATATTGTTAACTGTGTTTCATTTAAATATGTGTGTGGAGAGGTTTACTGAGTGGTGATAAAAACTATTCCAGGTCAAAAAAATTTAGAATTCAGAGTTCTACAGAATCTATTATATAAACATAAGTTGTTATTTAGAAGAATTATATTTTATGAGAAGAAATTATTAAAATTAACAAAATAAGGCTTTATTTTTCAGACAATTAAGTAAAGACATTTTTAACACTTCTCTGTTGATCTTGGGCAATTCTTGAAAAGAGAACAGAAACAACAACAACAACAAAAACTCCATTTGCAATGAAATTTGGAGACCTAATGCAAATCACAAGATTTGAAACAGAAAACTGGAAGACAGATGTCACTGGATTTAGCTGATTAGAAGGTTTAGATGTCCTGGAGACATTAACTGTACTAAAATTTAAAAGGTATTGATGCTGGAAGGCCAGGTCTGAGGACCCAGGAAGGGTCTAGCAGTACCAGCCAAAAGGGTCCTTGGCTTCGCACAGGATGGAAATCAAATGTAATCTAGCAGAAAGTGAGAGCAGAGTTTATTGATGATATAGAAAGAGCAGATACAGATGGAGTGTCTGGGAGACTCAGAAAAGAAAGGAGCATGAGTCTTGTCTTTGCTTGAAGTCTGGGGTTTTTTTTATTGAGGATGGTGGTCTGGTGTACATGTCCTCTCAGGCATCCAGGAACCAGTTAAAACAAAGACAAGGGGCTAAGTGTTATGCCTTGGAGTCAGGGCATCTTGGCCTTAAGATGTCTATGCTCATGGTCTGGAATATGCATTTGATAGCTTTGTCCAGCCATTCTCACCTGGTCTTCCTTAGATGTTATCTATTCTAAAGAAATCATTAACTCCCTATCCCTCATGAAGAGGATGTACACTATTTGCAAAATGAGGCATGGGTAAAGTGGGTTGGGGATGCAGGTCCTAGCCAGACTTGAAGCAGGAAAAGGAGCAAAAAGGAGATTTTTATGCAGTCCTTCAGTTTCCCTGTCTCAGTATGCCATTGGCTTAGCAGTCAAGCAGTGAGAGATTAGGGAAATGGCATCTGAGCTAGAAAAATGGAGATACTTGTTATGCTGTGGCAAAAAATCTGGTCCAGCTGTAGCCTCCTTTTTCTTGCTGGGAAGGTAGGGGAGAGCACCTCACAGCCCTCACTCACCTCCAGTCAGTCACTGGACGTGGAGTTCACTAAATGAATCTTTCCAGCACAAGCTGATAAATTGGCTTCGCTCTGTTTAATCCAAAGCCTATATAAATCACTAAATCCTGTCTATGTTACTTTCTCTGGTTCTCTCCAATCTTTTCCTCCCGGTCTATCTACCGTCCACTAGGTGAGTACAATAATCTCCATGGTGAATGTGGGGCTTCTTTGGGTATTTCTCCCTACAGTGCAGAGAAATAAAGCTAACAACCTCCTCTTTTACACTTCCTTGCTGGATGGATTCTAGAAGCAATTGAGAGTCCATGAATCAGATGCACTTGTAGTGAAATGTGAGCATTCAGGAAAGTCTGATGCTTTTGTTAACAAGTACAGCCAGAGAGACCTTGGCTTTATTCTGTGGCAACATTAGCAGAGATCCCCCTACCTGGTCACTGTTTTCACGGGTGGGACACACGAGACCCATAGCCATCTATTTTTGGTTAGTGCCGATCTGGAAGGCATGATGACAGCCTGCATGCAGCATGATCCATGTGCCGAAGTTAAAGAGTGTGTTAGTGAAGCCAGTGGTTCCAGTGGTTCCAGTTCCCCTCATCCGTCTCTCACAAGCTCCCTGTCTCCTGATTGGCAGTGCTAGGAAAGCCATTCTCAGAAGCCCAGCCTGGCCGAGCTAAGCTATCCTTCCAATAATTTTGTAGGTACTAATTTCTACTATCAAAAACTTTTTGCTTCAAAACAGCTAGAGTAGTTTGTTCTATCTGGACTAAACCCTAGCTAACAGAGTTTTAGAGGATATTCTCCATGTATACATTGGATAGGATAAAAGGACGTCCCAAAACTACCTCCTGCCCATTCCTGAGCTTCTTTCTTCTAACACTCCCTGGCACCCTGCCATGTAGTTGAGACAATCCTGGACTCACCAAGCATTGCCACTTCTATAATTCGCCCAAGTTTCTATGTACATCCAGCTCCCTTTACAAGATATGTACATATCACTGTGTGCTTGCTTCCAATCTTGCACTCTTTAATCCAATATAAAATGAGTTTTTAAATGGAATTATTGACATAAAATGTTATATTGGTGTCAAGTGTGCAGCTAAAGATGTAAAAATGCTAAACATAACTAACTGCTCATCATAAGTATAGTCACCAGCTGTTACAAAACAGTGTTATTACAAGATTATTGCCTATATTCCCTATGCAATAATTTCCACATACCTGGTCTTTATTTTATCACTGAAGTTTGTAACCCTTGATACCATTTATACATTTTTACCACAAACCATGCCCACACTATTGACCACCACTCTGTTCTCTGTATTTAGTAGTCTGCTTTTGTTTTGTTTCTTAGAGTCTTCTTGGTAGGTTGGTTTGCTTTGTTTTTGAAATTCCAAATGTAAGGAGAATCCTATGGTATTTGTCATATTCTGTCTCACTAATTTCACTTAGCATAAGGTTCCCTAGGGCCATTAATGTTTCATCAAATGAAACATCTTTTTTTCAAGGCCAAGTAATATTCCATTCTATATGTGTATAACTTGTTCTTGATCCATTCACCTGTCAATGGATACCTAGGTCTCCTCCATATCTAGACTATAGTGGGTAAGGCTGCAACCAAAATCAAGGTGATTATACCTCTTCAAATTAATGTTTTTTTTATTTTCTCTGCATGAATACACAGCCGTGAAAATAATGGATCACATGTTATTTCTCTGTAATTTTGAAGGAATATTCAGACTGTTTTCCCCATGGGTGCAACAAATTACATTCCGCCCAGCAGTGCATGAGGGTTCCTGTTTTCTTTATACCCTTGGCAACTCTTGGTATTTCTACCCTTTGAGTTGTACCCATTCTGACAGTCAGCTGATATCACACTGTGGATTTGATTTGCCTTTCCCGGATCACTAGTGTTGTTGAGCACTTCTCCATGTGTCTATTGGCCATCTGTATGCCTTCTCTGAAAATGTCTATTCAGGGCCTCTGCCCATGTTTTCATCTGATGATTTGGTGGTGGTCTGTGTTGACTTATGAAAGTTCTCCCAGTACTTTGGATATTCAACAATTATTGGATATAGCATTTGCAAAAGACTTTTCCCATTCAGTAAGTTGTCTTTGCATTTAGTTGAGGGTCTCCTTTGCCATACAAGAGCATCACATTTTGGTGTGGTCCCAATAGTTGATTTCTGCCCTTAGCTCCCTTGCCTAAGGAGACCTACCTAGAAAAGTGTTGCAAAGGCCAATGTCCAAGTAGTTACTGCCAATGTCTTCTTGCAGTTTTATGGTCTCAGGTCTCACATGTGGGTCTCTAATGCATTTCAAGTTTATTTTTGTGTAAGGGGTCAGAAAGTGGTCCAGTTTTATTGTTGTGCATGTAATGTCCAGTTTTCCGAGCACCGTGTGTTGAAGAGACTGTCTTTTCCCCATAGTCTATCCTTGCCACCTATGTTGTAGATTCATTGACCATATAAGCTTAGGTTTATTCTGTGGCTGTTTCTTTCCATTGATCTATGTGTTTGTTTTTGGTGTCAGTAACATTACACACACACACAACAACTATAACTTTGGAGTATATCTTGAAATCTGGGGCTGTGATACCTCCAGGTATATTCTTTATTCTCAAGATTTCTTTGAGGATTTTTATGGCTTGGCACCAATTTTAGGATTTTTTTTTTAGTTCTCCGAAAAATACTGTCAGTATTTTATAGGGGTTTCATCAGATGTGTAGCTTGCTTTGGGTAGTATGACCATTTTCACAGTATTCATTCTTGCAATCCTTGAACATGTTACATCATTCCATCAGTAGGTGTCCTCAATTCCCTTCCTCCATGTTTTTTTCATTTTTAGAGCATGAGTCTTCCCCTGCTGGTTAGTATTTAATCATAGGTGTTTTATGTTTGTGTAATTGATAATGGGATTTTTTTCAAAAATTCTGTTTCTCTGTTATTAGTGTATAAAAATTACATGTTTCTGTATATTCTGTATCCTCTGGCTTTACTGAATTTATTAATTGGTTCTAATAGTTTTTGAAGCAGTTTGAATTTTGTTTATAAACTGTACCATGCCATCTGCTTAATGACGATTTTAACTTTTTTTTTTTTTTTTTTTTGCCAATTTTGATGACTGACTTCTTTTTCTCATATGACTGGGGCATTTAGGACTTCCAGTACTATGCTGAATTAAAGTGATGATAATGAATTTTTTGTCTTGTTCTTTGCGGGAAAAGCTCTCAGTTTTTCACCATTAAATATGATTTAGCTTTCTGTTCATCACATATGGTCTTTATTATGCTGAGGTATGTCGCCTCTAAACCTACTTCATGGGAGTTTTTATCATGAAGGCATGTATTGTGTCAAGTGCTTTTTCTGCATCAATTCAGGTGGGGTTTTTTTAAATTTAATATTATTTTATTATGTTAGTCGCCATACAGTACATCATTAGTTTTTGATGTAGTGTTCCATGATTCATTGTTTTTGTATAACACCCAGTGCTCCATGCAGTACGTGTCCTCCTTAATACCCGTCACCGGGCTAACCCATCCCCCCACCTCCCTCTCCTCTAGAACCCTCAGTTTGTTTCTCAGAGTCCATAGTCTCTCATGGTTCATCTCCCCCTCCGATCTCCCCCCTTTCATTTTTCCCTTCCTTCTCCTAATGTCCTCCATGCTATTCCTTATGTTCTACAAATAAGTGAAACCATATGATAATTGACTTTCTCTGCTTGACTTATTTCACTTAGCATAATCTCCTCCAGTCCCATCCATGTTGATGTAAAAGCTGGGTATTCATCCTTTCTGATGGCTGAGTAATATTCCATTGTATATATGGACCACATCTTCTTTATCCATTCCTCTGTTGAAGGGCATCTCAGCTCTTTCCACAGTTTGGCTATTGTGGACATTGATGCCATGAACATTGGGGTGCATATGGCCCTTCTTTTCACTACATCTGTGTCTTTGGGGTAAATACCCAGTAGTGCAATTGCTGGGTCATAGGGTAGCTCTATTTTTAATTTTTTGAGGCACCTCCACACTGTTTTCCAAAGTGGCTGTACCAACTTGCATTCCCACCAACAGTGTTTTTGGGAGGTTTTTGATCACTGCTTCAATCTCATTACTGGTTATTGGCCTATTCAGGTGGTCAATTTCTTCCTGTTTCAATCTTGGTAGTTTATACGTTTCCAGGAAGGCATCCATTTCTTCCAGGTTGCTTAATTTATTGGCATATAGTTGTTGACAATAATTTCTAATAATTGTTTCTATTTCCTTGGTGTTAGTTGTGATCTCTCCCCTTTCATTCATAATTTTATTAATTTGGGTCCTTTCTCTTTTCTTTTGGAGAAGTCTGGCCAGTGGTTTATCAATCTTATTAATTCTTTCAAAGAACCAGCTTCTAGTTTCATTGATCAGATCTGCTGTATT
This sequence comes from Eumetopias jubatus, assembly GCF_037043125.1. NCBI lineage: Eukaryota > Metazoa > Chordata > Mammalia > Carnivora > Otariidae > Eumetopias > Eumetopias jubatus. Next base: position 164,718,304 of record NW_028274809.1, on the reverse strand, counting down.
TCTGGTTTCTAATTCATTGATCTCTGCTCTAATCTTAATTATTTCTCTTCTAATGTGTGGCTTAGGCATCATTTGTTGCTTTTTCTCAAGTTCTTTAAGGTGTAAAGTTAGTTAGTGAATTTGGGATTTTTCTATTTTTTTGAGTGAGGCTTGGATGGCTATGTATTTCCCCCTTAGGACCGCCTTTGCTGTATCCCGTAGGTTTTGGACTCATGTGTTTTCATTCTCATTGGTTTCCATGAATTATTTAAGTTCTTCTTTGATTTCCTGGTTGACCCAAACATTCTTTTTTTTTTTTTTTTGACCCAAACATTCTTAAGCAGAGTGGTCTTTAGCTTCCAAGTGTTTGAATTTCTGCCACATTTTTTCTTGTGATTGAGTTCGTTTTAAAGCATTATGGTCTGAAAATATGGAGAGAATAATCTCAATCTTTTGGTATCAGTTGAGACCTGATTTGTGACCCAGTATGTGGTCTGTTCTGGAGAAAGTTCCGTGTGCACTCGAGAAGAAAGAGTATTCTGTTGTTTTAGGGTAGAAAGTTCTGTATATATCTGTGAGGTCCATCTTGTCCAGTGTGTCATTCAAAGCTCTTGTTTCTTTGTTGATTTTTCTGCTTAGATGATCTGTCTGTTGCTGAGAGTGGAGTATTGAGGTCTCCTACAATTAATGTATTGTTATCAATATGACTCTTTATTTTGGTTAACAGTTGGTTTATGTAGTTGGCTGCTCTCGTGTTGGGGACATAGATACTTACAACTGTTAGATCTTCTTGTTGGATAGACCCTTTAAGAATGATATAGTGTCTTTCTGTGTCTCTAACTACAGTCTTTACCTTAAAATCTAATTTGTCTAAGAATTGCTACCCCAGCTTTCTTTTGAGGTCCATTGTCATGGAAGATGGATCTCCACCCCTTCACTTTCAGTCTGGATGTAACTTTAGGTTCAAAATGAGTCTCTTGTGACAGCGTATGGATGGGTCCTGTCTTTTTATCCAATCTGCAACCCTGTGCCGTTTTATGGGAGCATTTAGGCCGTTCACATTGAGAGTGATTATTGAAAGATATGAATTTATTGTCATCATGTTGCCTGTGAAGTTCCTTGTTTCTATAGACTGTCTCTGTAAATTTCTTTTCTGTATCACTCTTGGGGTCTTTCTCCTTTTATAGAACCCCCCTTAATATTTCTTGCAGGGCTGGTTTAGTGGTCACATAGTCTTTCAGTTTCTGCCAGTCGTGGAAGCTCTGCATCTCTCCATCCATTCTAAATGACAGCCTTGCCAGATAAAGTATTCTTTAATGTATGTTCTTTTCATTTAGTACTCTGAGTCTGTCTTGCCAGCCTTTTCTGGCTTGCCAGGTCTCTGTGGATAGATCTGATGTTATTCTGATGTTCCTCCCTTTGCACATAAGGAATCTCTTCCCCCCAACTGCCCTTAAGATGTTTTCCTTTGTTCTAAGATTTGCGAGTTTTACTATTACATGCCAGGGTGTTGGCCTGTTTTCCTTGATCTTGGGAAGGGTCCTCTCTGCCTCTAGGACACGAATGTTTGTTTCATTCCCCATATTAGGGAAGTTCTCAGCTACAATTTGCTCAAATATATCTTCTAGTCCTCTCTCTCTCTCCACCCCCTCAGGGATCCCAGTAATTATGACATTGGAACATTTCATGGCGTCACTTATTTCTCGAATTCTGTTTTCATGGATTTTAAGGTGTTTCTCCCAGGCCTCCTCTTTTTCCTTCTTTTCTATCAATTTGTCTTCTAGATCGCTAATTCGTTCTTCTGCCTTGTTTACCTAGCTGTTAGATTATCTAGATTAGATTGGATCTCATTGATAGCATTTTTAAGTTCTGCCAGTTCAGCTCTCATTTCTGCCCTTAGAGATTCTATGTTGCCATTAATGGATTTCTCCATTCTAGCTATTATCTTTATAACTGTTACCCTGAAGTCTGTTTCTGACATCTTGCTTATATCTGTATCCATTTGTAAATCTGTGGCAGACGTCACAGTCTCTGAGTCTTTCCTATTTTGGGGGTTCCTCCTCCTAGTCATTCTGTTGAGGGGTGGTTGAGGGAATGTACAGAGTCCAAATTATCGACCATTGCAAGATGCACCTGTTTTATAGAGACCTTAGGGTTGCTGGCCTCTGGTTTCCCAGCCTATCTTCTGGGGGAGGGGCCTGCCTCACTGTTACGCAGGCAACCCTCTTTGGGTAGAGTTGCCCTGCCCCCTATGGGGGGGGGGGATGGGCTCAGTGAAAACCAGTTTTTTGGGGCTTTTGTTCTCCGGAGGCTTTCCCTGGCAGCTTTCCGAGTCTCTTCCGAGAGTCAGAGCAGGAGAGACACCATTTCCAACCCTCTACCTCAGAGCAGAGAGATTGCAGTCTGTTCTTCAGTGAGCTCTCCAGGCCAAACTATCTCCGTTTCTGTCTGTGCTGCTATAAACTGCAGTCCTGGGTTGTGCACCCCTCAGCAGCGCTCCCAGTCCTCGCCTCTAGGTCAGGGCACATCTCTGCCCTTTGTGCTTCTAAAACCGCCAGCTGCCCCCACTACATACACGCGGGCCCACCGCTCCGGTTTCTGTCTGGGGGGACTGCCCTGAAGTCCTTTCCCCACTGCTACTGGTCTGTGAGTCTGTGCCCCATCCCCAGCACAGGAGGCTATTGCTCACCGGCAGTGCAGGATCCCGAAGGCTCCCTCCCCCTTCTGTTTATCCTCTGATATCTGCCCGCATAATCACGGCTCCCCTCTTCATACCTCGAAACCAACCGCCTGCGATATTCTGTTTGTAGACATCCAGATATATCTTCTTACATCTCAGGCTGATTTCATGGGTGCTCAGAGTGGTCTGGTAGATATCCAGCTCAATTCAGGGGACCAGTTGGAATAAGGTCCCCTACTTCTCTGCCATCTTTTCCCCCTGAAGCCAGTTCTATGTCTCAATTCAGGTGGTTTTTATCTTTTGTTTTGTCAATGTGATATATATGTATCACATTGATTGATTTGCAAATAGTGAACCACACTTGCATCCCTGTAATAAATCCTACTTGATTGTGGTAAGTGAATTTTAGGTTTTTTTAAATTGTTTTTGCCTATGTGTTCATAATTTTTGCATCTATGTTCATCTGATTTATTAATATTGAACCATTCTTGCATTCCTGGAATAGATCCTCATTGACCATGGTAAATGCTTTTTAAATATATCTTTGGATTCTGTTTGGTAAGGTTTTGTTAAGAATTTTTTCATCTCTGGGCGCCTAGGTGGTTCAGTTGGTTAAGCGTCCAACTCTTGGTTTTCAGCTCAGGTCATGATCTCAGAGTTGTGAGATGGAGCCCTGTATCACACTCTATGGCCAGTGCAGAGTCTGCTTCTCCCTCTCCCTCTGCTCTTCCTATCTCTCAAGTAAATAAAAAAAAATTTTTAAGAATTTTTTACTTCTATGTTCATCAGAGATATTGGCCTGTAGTTCTCTTTTTTTGTAATGTTTCTGTCTGGTTTTGGTAACAGGGTAATGCTGGCCTCATATAATGGGAAATTTTCCTTGTTATCCTATTTTTTGGAATAGTTTTAGCATAGATATTAACTCTTTTTTACATGTTTGGTAGAATACACCTGTGAAGCCATCTGGTCCGGGACTTTTGTTTGTTGGAAGATTTAGTTGTTGTTTTGATTACTGATTACTAGTAATGAGTCTATTCAAATTTTGCATTTTTTAAATTCAGTCTTGGAAGATTATATATATGTTCTAAGAATTTCTCTCTACTTGGTGATCCAATTTGTTGGCATTTAATTTTTCATAATATTCTCTTATCCATTTTATTTATTTGGTGGTATTTCTTTATGATTTTATTCATTTGAACCTTTTTTGATGAATCTAAAATTTAATTTTATCTTTTTAGAGAACTAGCTCCTTGTTTCATTTGTCTATTCTTGTGCTTCTGTAGCCTCTATTTCATTTATCTCTGCTCCCATCTTTGTCATTTTTTCCTTTGGCTAGCTTTGGGCTTTGTTTATTCTTTTTCTAGCTCTTTTAGGTCTAAGGTTATGTTGTTTATTTGAGGATTTTTTTCGTTCCTTGAGGTCGGCCTATATAGCTATTACTACCTCTTAGATCTGCTTTTGCTGTTTCAAATATTTTGCACCATTGTGTTTTCATTTTCATTTGTCTCCATATTTTTTTAAATTTCCTCTTTGACTTCTTGTTTGATCTGTTCATTGTTTAGGAGCATGTTTTACCTCCGTGTATTTGTGTTCTTTCCAGATTTTTTCTTATAACTGATTTCCAGTTTCCTATGGTGTGGTCTGAAAAGATGCATGATATGAACTCAGTCTTCTTAAATTTATTGAGACGTGTTTTGTGGCCTAACATGTGATCTGTCCTAGAGAACATTCAATGTGCACTTGGAAAGAATGTGTATTTTGATTTGGATGGAATGTTCTATATCTGTTAGGTTTGTCCGGTCTAACATGTTCTTCAAAGCCACTGTTTTCTTGATTTTCTTTCTGGATGATCTTTCTATTGCTGCAAGTTGGGTGTTAAAGTGCCCTACCATCACTGTATTACTGTCAGTTTCTTTCTTTACGTCTGTTAATATTTGCTTTATGTATTAGATGCATCAATATTTACAATTGTTATACTTTTATCATTATGTAGTGCCCTTCTTTGTTGTTATAGTCTTTGTTTTAAAGTATTTTTTCCCAATATAAATATTGCTACCCCAGTTTTTTGTTTTTTGTTGTTGCTTTCATTTGTATGGTAGATGTTTTTCTAACCCTTCACTTTCAGTCTGCATGTGTCTTTAGATCTAAAATTGAGTCTCTTGTGGGCAGTGTATAGAGGGGTCTTGTTTTTTGTTTTATCCATTCAGTCACCTTGTGTCTTTTGATTGGAGCATGTAGTCCATTTACATTTAAAGTAATTATTGCTAGGTATGTATTTATTACAATTTTGTTAATTGTTTTCTGATTGTTTTTGTAGTTCTTCTCTGTTCTTGTGGTTTGATTGCTTTCTTTAGTGTGACGCTTGGATCCATTAGAGGTTTTTGATTTGTGGTTACCATTAAGTTCATGTATAGTGTCTTATGTTTATAGCAGTCTTATGTTCAAGTTCAATAACTATTAAGTGGATGGTTAAAGTTTGAACACATTCTAAAACCACTAAATTTTTACTCCCCTCTCCATGTTTTATGTATATGATATCATGTTTTACATCTTTTTGTGTATCCCTTGACTTTTATTTTTTTTAAAACTGTGATGGGCTTTTTTTTTACGTATTTATTTGACAGAGAGAGAGCATGCACGCACAAGCAGGGGGAATGGCAGGCAGAGGGAGAGGGAGAAGCAGGCTCCCTGCTAAGCAAGGAGCTCGAGGTGGGGCTCGATCCCTCAGATCATGACCTGAGCTGAAGGCAGATGCTTAACTGACTGAGCCACCCAGGCACCCGATTTTTATAGATATAATTGATTTTACTACTTTCGTGTTTTAACCTCCATTATTGGCTTTATGACTGATTAATCTTACTACCTTTATTAATGTCTGCTTTTACCTGTGAAATATTTTCCTTTCATAATTGTCTTACTCTGGTTATGTTCTTCCCTTTCTATAGACTTTTCTTTAGTATTTCTTGTAAGGCTGATTCAGTGGTGATGAACTCCTTTAACTTCCGTTTGTCTGGGAAACTCTTTCTCCCTCCTTCTATCCTGAATAATAGCCTTGCTGGATAGAGTATTCATCCTCACGGCTACAGGTTTTTTCCTTTCAGCACTTTAAATAGATCTTGCCACATCCTTCAGGCCTTCAAAGTTTCTGCTGAAAAATCATGTGTTAGCTTTATAGGGTTTCCTTTGTATGTAACTGTTTTTTCTTTTCTCTTGCTGCTTTAAAATTCTCTATCACTACTTTTTGCCATTTTAATTGTTATGTGTCTTGGTGTGGACCTTCTTCGGTTAATCTCTTAGAGCCTCTCTGTGCTTCTGTGGCCTAGATGTGTTTTCTTCCTTAGAGTGGGAAATTTTTAGTTATTATTCCCTCAGATAAGTTTTCTGCCCTCTCTTCTCAAGATCCCTAAATTGCAAATGTCGTGATGCTTGGTGATGTCACTGAGTCCCCTTAACCTATTCGCATTTTTTTTCTTTGCTGCTCATCTTGGTTGCTATTTTCCAGATCACTGATCCTTTCTTCTGCATCCTCTAATGTATTTTTAATTTAGTTACTGAATTCATTTTTTTTTAATGTTTTCTCTTTGTTGAAGTTTTCATTGAGGTTTTCCACTCTTTTTTCAAGTTCAGTGAGTATCTTTATGTCCATTACTTTGAGTCCTTTATCAGACACATTGCTTATCTCTGTTTCAGGTAGCTCTTCTGCTGTGATTTTTGTCTTGTTCTTTCATTTAGAACATTTTCCTTTGTCTTTTTATTTTACCTAACTCTGAGTTTGTTTCTACATATTAGGGAAGTCAGCTACATCTGGTCTTGACAGTAGTGGCCTTGTGTAGAAGAGGTCCTGGGGTGCCCTGTAGTACAATTCCCCCAGTTACCAGAACTAGGCACTCCATGAATGTCTATTTGGGTTGCACGTGCCCTACTCTTGTGGCTGAACCACATTTGGTTTTTAGCCCACTTGGCTAAAATGACCTGCTTTGCCTGCTATTGGCACACCAGTCAGGATTTGGTCCCTTTGCCATTGAGGGGCCTGAATGAGGCTGCTATGGGCTTGCACGTGGGCATTGTCAGCCGTCAAGTTAGCTGTCTGCACTTAGCCTCCCTGCCACTGTTGTGTGTACACTGAATGGCTGGGCTTTCTCCCTGTGCAGCCAACTAAGGCCTTGACTGCTTGCACTGTGGACATGCTGGTGTGGCTATCTCCCTCTCTTCCCAGGGCAGGAGTCATTTTGGAGTGCGGCCAGTTCCTGCCAGGGCTGCTTTGTAGGGATGCCTAGCAAGGTGGGTGGGTTGGATGGGTGGGTCTGCAGGGGAACAATGAGTTGGGCACAGGGCACTAGCAACGTGGAGACTGTTAGCACTGGTTCTCGCAAATGTCCAGCTATCTAGGCTGGGGGAGGGGAAGAGAAATAGCACTTTTCTTCTTGGAGAAGTCTCCTGAAGATCCCTGCTCCTTCAGCACAGGTTCTGAGATTAGTAAATAAATCTCCTTCATGTATACCACAGGTGCTTTTCAAAATGCTGATTCTGTGTTGTGTCTTGGGCAGCTATTTGGTGACCCTTTAAGAGTGGGGACTCTGTTTCCTATTGCCCTCCAGGCTCTCTTGGAGTTAAGCCGTTAATTTTTTTTTTTTTAAGATTTTATTTATTTGAGAGACTGAGCGTGAGCAAGCAAAAGACAGACAGCTGGAGGAGGGGTAGAGGGAGAAGAAGCAGGCTCCCCGCTGAGCAAGGAGCCCGATGCAGGGCTCGATCCCAGGACCCTGGGATCATGACCTGAGCCGAAGGCAGCTGCTTAACCTACTGAGCCACCCAGGTGCCCCAGGCCCTGTTAATTTCTAATAAGTGCATTTGTTATGATGAGTACAGGGTCATGTATGGAAGTGTTCAATTACTGTATTGTATATACCAAATCCTATGTCCTCAGAAGACATGAAGTATATATGAAGTAATTCATATACTTATGAATTACTATATAATATGTTAACTGGAATTAAAGTTTAAAAAAATTAAAAATTAAAAAAAATATACCTGGAGTTAAGCCCTACTGGTTTTCAAAGCTGGCTATTAGGGGGGACTCGTATCCCAGTGTGTCTCCCTGCCCCCCCCAACCTGGAGTTCCTGGCATAGGGTCTGATCCTCTTGCTTCTCTGTGCTTGTGGTGTCCCCCACTTTGTGGTTAGTCTTACCAGGGTTCTGGTTAAAAAAAAAAAAAAAACTCACAGAGACAAGCACAGAAAGGTAGTTACCAGAGGCAGAGGGTGGGCAGTGGCCCAAATTGGTGAAAGGGGTGGAAAGGCCAAATCTCCAGTTGGAAAATAAGTCCTAGGCTGCCACAAAAAAATGAAATGGGGATAAGAGTACTTACCTCAGTAAGCATTCTAGCTGCGCTTGCTTAGATTTATTCTGGCATCTGTTCATCACAGGACCAAACTACCAACGGGTTTACCTCGCTCCTGCAAGTCTGCTTACCTGTGCAGACCTGCTGATCCTGGGCTGAGCCCCCCTACCCGCTTTCTCAGGCAATTCTCACACACCAAAACAAATTTCCCCTGCCCTAACTCATCCCAGGGCCAAGTACCAGGCAACAAGAGACCACCTCGATAGCCCTAAACCCACTGGAATTATTCAAACTGGCCAATCCTAAACTGATCACTGTGCTTTTCCCGCAGAAACCCCATTAACATCTCCGGCCTAGACTTGCCCCTCACTCTCCTGCTTCTGCCTCCTGAACAAAGCCTGATGCTTCTCACGTGGCCCTGCATGGTAATGACTGCCCCTTCCTCTTGGGAAATGTCACTAATAAAAATCTCCTTTCAAATGCATGGACTTCTCCATGTCATCACTTAGCCACCTCCACAAATCCCACAGGTTTAACTTTAAAACAGTAAGTTTATGTGAGGATTACATTAATAAAAACTAAAGAATGTAGCAGAATGTCTAGTACATAGGAAGAGCATTATGTCAGTATTATTACCAGTAAGTAGCCTCCTATTGAACTTCAAATACACTTCAAAGTCCTTACTAGAGGTTCTACAGGATCAGGCCCATCTCTTCCCTCAATTCAGCTCTCACTACTCTCCCTCTAGCCATGGCTGCTGGCTTCTGGTCCTGTGGCCTGTGTAGTGGCATGTGGCCCCATGCTCAGAAGGGCCCCTTGATTGGTTTAATTTTCTACTGTTGCCATCTTGAAATTCTTAATGTCTTCAATTTTTATTTTGCATTTTCATTTTGTACTGGACCCCAAATTCCTGTAGCTAATCCTGTCACTGGCACCCTAAGGTCCAGCCCCACCAGCCTCCTTTTGGTTCTTTACACACCAAATTCTTCCCCATCCCTGCCTGAAATAATCTTTCCCCTTCTCTTCATTTGATCCTCTACATCCGCAGCTTAAATATTCTCTCTCTCGCCTTTCTGGAGCATCCCTTTTAGGTAAATGATTCTTGTCCTCCTCTTCTGACCCCTTATTCGGGATCTTCGCCCCTCACTTGTTTGTTTATGGGAAGGACATGGCATTTTATTTTAAGCTCTTTCGCACTTGAATCAAAAATGTAACTTGGATAAAGGCAAGGACCATATCTGATTTATTGACTGTGATGTCCTCAGCATCGAGCACAAAGCCTGACAAATACTAGGCTGTCAATAAATATTTGCTGGGCAAGTGAACTAAGGGCCTGGTTTAAGACAAAATAATTACACTACCTGGGAAACTTCTGACTTCACCTGCTGATCGTTCCCTTGGTCCCATCATTAGTCTGTGTACCTTTCTCTAAATATTTTTTAATCTCACAACGTTGCATTGTCTACATGGCTAACTCTGTTTTCTCTGAACTTCAGAGAGCCCCACAATCTACATATGATATTTCTCCCCAATCCCTGGCTGAGACTTAAAATGCGTGTACAGAAATTAGGTGTGTCAGGAGGCTAATGCCTAGTCTGATACTAGATGAGATGCAAGGATGTCCTTGTGTTGCCTAGGAGGATGGTAAAAGTTAAGATTAAATATTCTTTGATAGGTGAAGGATGAAAATTGCAATTCCTCGGGTAGCCACAAACAGCAAAAGAGCATTAGGGTATAATTTTCAAACCAATAGGAGAGAAAGCGAACAGATATAACAAACAGCTCATAAATTTATATTTAAATATGTCAGTCATTTTATATACTACTGGCTTAAATGCTCAAGCTGAAGGGCAAAGATTTTCATACTTGGTTAAGAACTGAACTATATGTTGTTTTAACATAACAATAATAAGTTTGACAGTGAAGGTTTAAGAAATATATATCCTACAAACACTAAAAGAAATCTGATGTAGCTACCTAATCTGAGAAAAACAGATTCCTAGACATTAAAAAAAATAGTTCCAACAACAGGTTCAAGTCTGCGAGGAAGATAAAACGTATCTACATGTGTATACACCAAATCCTATGTCCTCAAAAGACATGAAGCAAAATTTGACAGAACCATGAGGAGTATGTAGATGTCCACCACTAAGGTAGGTTTTCTCCTAATGCTTCTGCCAAGTACAATAAGTAGATACACCACCAGATTTTTAAAACACGACCTGGACTCCAGGCTTCAATGGCTTCACAACTGAGATTTATCACCTGTTTTTTAAAGTAGAAATAATTGCAGTATTATATGAATTTATCCAGCTAGAACAGAAAGTACCTCCCAACTCGTCTTATGAGTCTAAAACTATCTTAATTCCAAAACCTGACAGAGATAGCTTAAGAAAGATTACAGGTCATTTTTATTCAAAAAACTGGACAAAAATCCTAAACATTAGTAAATCAAATCCATCTATCTTTAAAATGAAATAAATGTCCAGACCAACTTGGATTTACCTTTAATCCGTGGTTGATTCAATTTTAAAAGCTCTCATAAAGTTGGCATATTAAGACTAAAAGAGATATTCTAATAGATGCAGAAAAGGGTTATTAAAATTCACTTTTGCAATTAAAAATGCTCTTAGCAAATTTGAAAGTTAATGGCAAAAAAAGCTTTCCTTTTGAAATTAGCAAAAAGAAAAATATTATCATTTGTATTTAATATTGCATTGAAGACCATAGTCAAGAAAAAGCAAAGTTAGAAGGACAGGAAAGGAAGAGATAAAACTCACTCTCATACATTTGACTGTGTAAGTAACAAATGATAAATATAACTGACATAAACTTACGGTTGTTGAATAAAACATTCAAAACAAAATGCTGGAATGAAATTTTTAAAAATATCCCTTACAATAGCAAAAAATTCCAAATATCTAGAAATTAATTTGGCAAAGACTATATAAGCACTCCATGGAGAACTTGGCACAATTGAGAGATTAAAGAATACCTCAATCAATAAAAGACATAGACCATGCTCATGGATTATAAGATTCAATATTATAAAGAATTTCCCCCAAACTGAGTAAGTTCTATGCAATTCCAACAGGATGTTTTTCTGGAATGTCACTGACTGCAAGTCTTTATTTTTGAACAAGCTAAAGTGACAGGAATAACCAAGACACTCCTAAGGGAAAACAGGATGACAAGATTGCTTTGCTGTTTGGCAAAACTAATTATAATGCTACAGTGTTTAGAACAGTACCATTCTGGAATTCTGCAAGAATAGACAGTTGAAATAGACACACAGACACAAAGGCATTTGCTTTATGACAGAAAAACTGGGGCAAGGATGGAGTTTTCAGTGTTATTAGAACTACATGGATAATAAAAAATATAGGTGGAAAGCAAAATAATAAAGCTTTGAGAATACAGAATAAATTCATGATTTTAGGGTAGGAAAATACTCTTTAAATAAGACACAAAATGGCTAATCTTAAGGGAGTAAATGGTACCCTATTAAAGTTAGTAAGTCTATCAAAATACACCATAGAGTTAAAAGGTAAGGTACACAGCGTGAAGACGTGACACATCTAACTGACAAAAGGCTCCAAGCAGGCTTTATAAAGAGCTCCTATAAACCGGTCAGAAAATCCCAACAGAAAAATGGGCAAAAGACCTGAAAAGGAATCCACAGAAGATAAGCTGATGTTCAATCTAACCAATGAAAAGGTATACGATCCCAACTAGAGGAAAAGGAAATGCAAATTGAAACCGTGACACAGTACTGCCCGCCCACAAAGTTAGAGACACTACAAACAATACTGAGGGTGTACAGTAACAGGAATTTTCATACTGCCGGCATACAGATAGTGTTAATCATTTTGGAAATTCCATGGGCATCATCCAGTATGGCTGCTGGCGAGGTTTTGGAGGCAGTGTCTGGCAGGCAGCTTGTAAGATCCTTGTCTCCAGGTATTCACATTCTCGTGTCATCCCCTCACCCTGAATGAGGGCTGGACCTAGTGACTGGCTTCCAACAAATAGAATATGGCCAAGTGATGGGATATTGCTTCCAAGATTGAGTTACAAGAGACTAACTTCCATATTTCTGGTTCACTCTCTTGCACCTCGCGCTTGTTCATCCTGATGAAGCCAGCCACTGTGTGGAAGCTGCCCCAGGAGAGGTCCGTGTGGAAGAAACGGGGGATGGCACACAAGGAAATGAATCCTGCCAACAGCCCTGTGAGTAAGCGTGGAAGCGCATTCTTTCCCAGGCCAGTCTCCCCATGACCGCAGCCTGGGGAGGGACCCTAGGCCAGAGGACTCGGCTAGGCTGTGGCCAGATTCCAGCCCCATGGCAACTGTGAGATGTTGGGTGAGGCCGCCAAGTTTTGTGGTAGCTGCTTACACTGGGACAGCTAATCCAAAGAGAAGTCCTGCTCGGATCTGCGTTAACCCAATACCATCGCTCCCCTCCATGTGCGAAAACGAAGCTCTTGGGCTGTCTTTCCCTGCACGCGGCCCCGTTACCGGGACGAGGAACTCACGTAAGCACAAAGGCACATGTGCCCAGCTCCCAGTCCTTAGTCCTCTTCTCCATCTAGGCTCCCTCTGGTGATCTCAGCCGGTCACGGCCCTCCCCATCTTTACCCGTGGAACTCTGTCCCTCTGCTTGCCGGCCCAAAGGGCTTGTTTTCCTTTTTGATCAGAGTAGATCCAGTCCATAAAGAAATCCTGACAGCTCCACTTTCAGAATATACCCCCAAAGCTGGCCACTTTGACTACCCCCACTGAAATCCTTCTGGTCCAATTCTTCCTCTCTTGCTTGGATTACTGAAATAGTTTAATCTACATCTGCCATCTTCTAGTCTATTCTCCCCCAAATGCCAGGGTGAGCTATTTAAACCTAAGTCAAATCATGAACTCTGCCGCTCGGAACAGTGCCCGGCTCCCCTTGCCGAGTAACATGAAACTCCGCACCGGCCTTTCTGCTCTTCCTCCAGCACGCCAGGCCTACTCCGTCCTGAGCCTTTGCAGGGACAGTTGTGAGGAGGTTCTTCAAATCACCCACTAAGTCTGGGGGGTGGGGCTTGAGAATTTGCATTTCTAATAAGTTCCCATGAGATGCCAAAGCTGCTGGTGTTCTGGAGAACTCCAGGGGAAAGAGTCTATGAAGTAACTTTAGGACTAACTCTCCATCTCCCAAGTCTGCAAGGGTCAAGTCCTTAATGAGATCTAGCCAGGTGACTTAAAAGTGTGATCTCTCCCGGTCTCGATTTTTCTCTCGCTTTGAGCCCCTGGCCCTTACTTTGAGCACCTTTTGTCCCCTCCCTGAGCAGTAGGGATCTATACCGTGATTCATTCACTTGTTCGTTTACTGTGTCCCCCACCAACTAGAATGTGAAATCCAAGGCACAGAGCTCTTTATCATCCCAAGAGCTGAACGGACTTTTTTAAAGTAGAAATATTTAAATTGAAAATGAATTTAATCCTTTAATTTTCTTAGAATAGAAACCCATTTTTTAAAAAAATGTACTAATTACATGTGCTCATAGGAAAAGAGCACAGCGGTGGGGAAAACAGATTTGAGATTGGCCAAACCTGGATTCCTAAGTCAGCTTCAGTACTAGCTAAATGTTTATATAAGGTTAACCTGCTACCTTGGACTCAGTATCTTTATTATGTAAATGGTGAGAACAGCAGATGGTTTGGAATAGACAAATGTACCTGAAATCTCTAGGACAGTTCTCCTCACTAAAGAAGTGCTCAAAAAATATTACTTCCCCTTTGGTATCTCACCCCTCCTCCAGCTCACATTTCATTTACACAGCAAGTTAACTATAAAAGCCATTCCAGATGGAATTAGATGTGTTTCTATTTTAATATTTAACATTAAAGCCTTTCCATAGGACCTTCAGGTGAAAAGTTTTTTCAACATATATCAGACATAATGTAGAATAATATTTTGCTGATATTGTGACAATACTTCAAATTCGACCCCCATGAACTGTTAATCACGGACAGTGTTCATCCGTAAGTACTTCTGGGCAAGAGGCTACCTGAGTTTCGATGGCTTTTCTAAATGGGACCTAAACCTCACTGCAAAACCAAAACCTCCCATTCGTATCAGGAGTATTCTAGAGAAATAGTTTTCACAAATGTGAGTATCCTGCTTTCACAATGATAGTGAAACAGAGAAATGGTGTTTATACTGCTCGTGCTGCACATTCATGCGTGACCTGATATTGCTGAAATAGTCTTTATTTCCGAACATTCCAAAAGAGCAGTGTACACAGTAACAAATATTAAGTCCTATACCATAAGAAAGCATTCATTAGTGCAAATGGGTTTTGTAAAAGGTCTATCAAAAAGATTTATTTGCTTTAAAATGCATCCATTTCCAGAAGCATTGTTAACAAAACATTACAGTTTCTCATCCTCTGTAATAAAGTATTGAAAATCAATTGTGGTACAGTAGCAAACATTGCAGGTATTAAGTGCAATGAGCCTGTGATGCCTTTATAAATCGGAAACCCAAGTATGACAATAAATTAACAAAAAGACAAGACCATCTAACTGCTATCTGGCTACCTCCTTGCAATGCTTCAGCTTATGTTGTGCTCATTCAACATAAAATTAGGTCTTTCAAACTGTATGGTGGATTTTTGCTGATAGATCCCTAGAGCTAAAAAAATAGTACCTTACCACAAAAATATTTTTATGGCACAAAATTTAAGTTGTTCCATAGTGGTTCACAGAGGTGTAAAAAGAAATAGGCACAAAAAATAAAATTCCTGTAAACTATAAAAAAGTAAACTTCAAAGCATAAATTATAGAACCTAGTTGTAAATATGCAATGTATTAAGATACAGAACATGTAATGGGAAGATGATGTTTAGAACACGTAAGTAAATTGAACCAGTTACTTAAAAAAAAAACTCATGGCAAAGAAAGCATTATTGATACATCTCAATCCTCTCAAAAAGTGTCCAGGTACATATAGCAGTTCTACAAAAACCCCCTAGATCTAAATGTCACAATACCGCAACCACGGATCTGAGACTGGTGCAGTATTCTCTCAGGCAAATATTTAAGTGCAATCATTAGTCTCTGGCGCTTGGTCTGTTGAAAAACAATGCAGTAAATATGTTAAAACGCAGAAGGGAAAGAATATCCCGACGTTCACGGTTACCTAGCCAGCTAGGTAACTCGACCCTCATTTCCGCTCCTTTCCCGTGTTCCAAGGGCGCGAGGAACCGCATCAGTAGCAACCGTCTCTCCAGCTTCCGTCCCTCAGAGCGCTGAGTGAAGACAGAGGCTTTGGAGGCTGAAGGAAACTGAGGGGGCGGAAAGAGACGGTTAGTACAATCCCAGGGGTCCCGGCCCTTACTCCCATCTGCTCTCCTCCACGCAGGTGGGCGCCGGCAGCTACTAGCACTTCCCTGAGCCATGCGCTCACCAGCTGGAAACCCCATTCTCAGCACACAGCCATGCGTGGGTGGGTGGGTGGATGGGGGTGTGTGTACGTGTGTACTGCAACATATCCTTCCTGGACAAAGGGTATTTTAAAACCAGAAAGAAAAAGATAAACTCTTGTCTAAAAACAAATGGGTACTTCCTTGAATGCAAACAGCAAATTCACATGAAATTTGCAACCTTACAAATAAAGATGTGCCTATGACACTGGCAAAGAATAATACCCAGTGTTTGCCTAAGTTTGGGGAAACGTCCTCCCTTTAGAGAAGATTAGTTTGGAGACCTATTCAAGGACAAATAGAGGGGTCACAATAACCGACATCCATCAAATACTGGGATTCTATTTGCCATGAATATAACACACATCTGTATTTATAAGGGGAGAAAAAGCCAGAATTTATTAAACATGCAACAAAGTGCTTCCTATCTGGAAGCACTCCTAACAGGACTAGGAATTCACTCATTTTTGTTTACTTTTATGTTTAATAGTTTCTGAATTTTTTATCTGAGCACTTATTACTTCTAATCGGAAAATATTTACACATATTAACACATAAAGAAGGAAGAACTACTTGCTCGCGCATCACCCCTTTGCACACTGTCACCATGGTCCATCCCCCTCCTCCTCCAGAGCCTAGTTCCTTGTTGGGAGTGGTCTGTGGTCACTGTCTCCTCTTCCAAAACTATCCTGGAGCCAGTGCTATGGAATTCTTACTGACCTAGAACACTTCAAGATCTCCAGTTCAAGAAGGGTACATCATGACCACGAACTTGTCTAGTGTGTGCCTTGCAACTAATCTGAAGTTTTAAAGAAAAAAAATTCCAGCGGGACCCTTACTAAACTTACCAACATAAACTAACAAAGGCCCAGCTCCAAAAGACTGTGAGCAGGTGTGCATGTGTACAGCTGCCCAACGTGTTTGCTTATTTTGATAAAATTATTGCTTCGACAAATATTTACCATTTGATCCTGTGCTAGGCATAGTCCTGAGCCTTGGGGTTTTATATTCATGAACACTCCCTTCCTCCGTCCCCATGAAGCTTCTATTCTAGAGAGGACAGTCAGACCATAAACTAGTAAGGAAGTAGACTCTACTCCCTCAGGCGGTGATCAATGCTCTGGGGGAGAAGGGGGAAGGAGGACGGGGTGAAAAAGGAGCTACAACTGCCCCTGGAGCTGCACTTGTGCACAGAGGGGTCATCTGAGCGAAGTCCTGGAGGGAAAAACCTGGGGAAAGGAAAATACACAAAAGCTCTGCAGAGGGAGCTTACCTGGTAAATTCAAGCAAACCCTGGAGCATCGGGAGTGAAGTGAGGAGGGAGGAAGGGACACCCCCCGCCCCAGCACTTTCCAGAAGGAGGTGGTCAGAGGTCAGGCCATGAAGGGCAGCGTGCCAAAGACCCCAAAAGGGAGGCTGGTTCCCAAGCAGTTTCCAATATCAAGCCACAAAAGAGGCGGTGGAGCGAACGAAGGTTCCTACCTTCTAACAGGCTGTGCAATTTTGCTTCGAGGCAGGTTACTCCCGTTTATTGCCAGTGAAGGTCTGGGAAGCGCACTGCGGCCCAGTGTCCCCGACGCGGCGGCCGCTTTGTTTGGTGTGGGGATGCCTGTGCTGGAATATGGCTGGAGGCCGTTGGACAAAGGCATGCTGCTGCCGCCGCCCTGAACAGTGGGACTCACGTAGGCCGTGGCTTTCAGAGGCTGCCGCACGGACACTGGGAAATGCCCCACGCTGTGCATTCTGTGCTGAAGCTGTCCTGGGGAAGGAACTAGAAAGGAAGACAGGGACGAGAGCGAAAACTTACACTGCCACCCAACTGAGGAAGTGGACCTTAACCCTAGACCAGCAGGGTCTGAAAGGTAATAGACAGACAGAAATGAAATGTGCGTTCCAGACAGCACTGAGTACTAGAAAATTCTAATTCTTGACACGTCTCCCGTTCTGTCAGTCAGCAACATTTCTGAGTACCTAACAATATCTAGAAGCCACACCTAACAACAGCTTCCTTTCCTTTAATGAACAGAACCATCCCTGAGTTCTCACAGGACAGTTTCTTCCTTGCTTGCTTGGAAGACATGAGGATGTTCCTGATGGTTGCGCTGGGGATGGTTTCATGAAAATAAAACCAGGGGACAATACTGGGATGATGGGAAGACAGAGGTGACATCAGTAGGTTACGAACATGGCACTGACCGATCTCCTGGGGTTGGTGGGAAGAGTAAAGGAGTATTAATCCACATAAAACCTTACAGTGGGGCCTGACACTTAGTAACCACTCAACCAGTGCTATTATTACCTTGAGAATAGCAAAATCTAAGATAAAGGGAGCTCTCTGCATAAGAACTCTTAAGAACTGCATCAGTATACTTACACACCCAACATTTTCTAAAACAGTTTAACTGATTTTATACTTAACCATAAAATAGGAAGGGGGAAAGACAAAAAAAAATGTCCGTTGTTTAGTGTCTCTCGAATTATTTTCTTAAAAAATTAGTTTTGCCCAAGCGTCAGATGAGATCCGTACACGGGAATGCTGATGCACACGTACAGCAGTCAACACTCGATGCAAACTCAGGTCTACACAAGATGCTGCCGTAGTTTTGGTCCCATCGAGTTTCTGTGACACTGTAAAACTTGTCAGTTGACAAATAATAATCTCTAAGTTCCTTTCCAACCAATTCTACAATTCCTTAATGAGGTAGCTTTCAACCATGAATATTTCAATACATTGGCTCATCAGGTGTAACAAATGCACCACACTAATGCAAGAAGTTAAAAGGGGAAACCAGGGAAGGAAGGGATAGGTAGGGATATCTTGGCACTCTGTACTTCTTCATTGCTAAGCCTAAAACTGCTCAGAAAAAAGTCTAAATTTAAAAATTCAATGTGATTTCAATTTCTTTTGAAAAACATAATACATATAAAGTATATAAATCTTATATATATAACACATATAAAGCATCTAAATCTTAAGTCTAGCACTCAATTTTCAAAGTGAACACACTGTGGAACCACCAGTCACTCCAAGATACAGAGCATTACCTGTACCCCAGAAGGCTCCCATTCCCCTTCCCACTCACTGTTCCCATAATGGTAACAGTTATTCTCACTTTATCACCACAGATTGGTTATTCCTACTCTGAACTTCATAGAAATGTAATTACACAGTACGTTCTCGGGCTTCTTTCACTCAACATTGTGTTTTTGAGATTCAACCATGTTGTTTGCACTGCTATGTAGTATTTGGTTGTATGAATGTCACAATCTGCTTGCCCGATGATGAAAGGCTGGGTTATTTCCAGTTTGGGGTTTTGTGAACATTCCTGAATATATTTCAGTGTTCATATGCACTCATTATGTAAGGTATATTCCAAATTCTATAACCATCAGCATACATGAAGTCAGCAAAGTCACTGGATGCAATATCAAAATATAAAAATCAACTATTTCTAAATATCAGCAAAGCAGAAACTAAAATTTAAAAGAACACTACCTATAAAAACATTTGAAAAATCAGATACTTAGGAATAAATTTAACTGTGGTGCAGAAAACTTCCATACAAGAAGCTACAAACACTTTGCTGGGAGACATGGAAGAAGATCTAAATGAAGAGAGGTGCCATGTTAATGAATTAGAAGAATATCATGAAGATTCCATTCTCCTAAAATTTATCTACAGATTCACTGACGTCCCAATCAGTATCATTCGAAATGAAATTACACAAGTTACTCAAGAAAAGCATCCTACGAATTCTCCTATACACAATGTCTATACTCTAACCACTCAAGTATTTTAAAACAAGTGGAAAAACAGATGAGAGTGAAACAGACAAAATCCCAATTGTACAAATAAGAAAACAAGAATCAGAAAGAATACATAACTTATCCAAGAACTTATGATTAAGACCCAAACTCAGATTTTTTTTTTTTTACTGCAAACCCAGGGGTTCTCCTTCTGTATCACGCTGCCTTTCCAACGTTACCTTACCTTTGTGTTTCCCAGGAAGTGAGATGGCCCAGAACCAGGGATCGTCAGGATATAAACTTACATTGTATAGAGAAGAATTGCTTGGAATGCTTTCGAATAAAAGTAAATGCGGAGAGAATCCTTAGATCTGAGAGAAGTGTCTGACTGACTTCTCTTACATAGCAGTGCTCTGGAGGGTTTTTCTTCTCTCCTTGTTACACTATGTGACTTTCAAACATTGATTTTTTTTTTTTACATTGATGAACTGGCATTCTCCTATAAAGAAAAATTTCCCCTTCTCCATTTATGTATTTTGTCTATTAAATGTGGAACTGTAATTATTTATTTTGCTCTACTGGTTAGAATCCCTTCGAATTGTTTTTTGGGTGACTTCAGTGGTCAAAGATTTGGTTACTGGGCACTTCTGACACATCCCCATCAGTCTTTGAGCATGTCCATCAAAACCGGCCACTCTCTGTTGTGGACATTCTATTTTGGGTTCCATACATTGTTCTGGCACTCAAATCATGCTATGAAGCCAAATGGAGTCAGAGTTACCAAAAATTCCTAATCATTACCACATGTGCTACTGTCAAAACCATTCTTTCTCATTCTACATGAAAACTATTGACTCTTGAACTCAACTAGAGAACTGTGTACTTAAGTCAAATTTCATCATGACCTATCTGGCCGGTTTCCCCAGCTGCTTCATGTGAAATAGTATTTCTCCCTTTCCCACCATTAGCAAACTCCATAGGTTGTCTTCTGTGTCTTTACACAAGTCATTAATTCCGATATTAACAGATCAAGGCCTAAGATATGGCCCTGTGGCATTCATTTACTCATGCATTCAAACTCACTAAATACCAGGCAGGGTGCCAGGTACAGGGTGCAGAAAATCAGTTAAGCTAGGGCCCAAGCCCAGAGGGATCTGATGAGCTAGTATGGAAGATAAATATAAAGACCATGAAATGCGACACATTGGGGGGAAAAAAAAGGTAAGCACCAAAAACTGAATCCATCCCAGATCTGCTTCGGGGGTTTATGGGGAGGTCTATCAGGGTCATCAATGGAGCCTTTTCAAAGGGCGTGTGGTGTTTGGGCTGTAGGATAAAGGTAAAGAGCAACAAAACTGCATAAAGAAAGGGAAAGAATGGCACACAGGAGTCAGAATATGTTTGTAGTTAAAGATGAACTCCGGGGTCATCAGAACAGTTTTCTAGCTCTATTCCTTTCCCTGTATGGCCCTGTGCAAACTGTTACGTTATCTGTTGCCTCATCTGCAAAATGGGAACAAGGACAGAAACGACCTCATAGGGTTGCTGGCAGGACTGAGTCGGACAAGAGATATAAGCCAGTTAGCATGGTTCCTCGTGCTCAGTAAATGCTGCCATTTTGAAATGAAAAACTGTCACGTGTGGGGAAAATGCCACTTGAGCCCCAAACTGGAATCCGAGGGAGAAAGGCTTCAAACCAGTCTGGGTGCAGATGTAGACATCCGGTTGATGACTGCTGACCGGCCCGCTCTGAACACACTCCGGGCCCCCTACGTTTGGGCCACATCGTTACTGGGACTCTGACCCTCAGTCCGCCTCCCAGGGGTCGTTCTCAGACTTAACCCCAACTACCCCCATAAACAGCATGAGTCGGAATGGGACGGGGACAACTGGAACCACCACATCCCCACACAAAATAAAAACACATGAACACGAGATTTCATGCTCACCGCATTGCTCACCGCTGGGTAAAACGTACAGAGAATGAACGACAGACTGTGTGGTAAGCTGAAAAGGGGGCAGATAGATACTCCTCGGCACACTAAAACAGAACTTCCTTTTGGGAGGAACAAAGCTCTGGACTGGTAAACAACAAGAGCAAAGTGACAGCGAGACTGAGTAAGTATGCGTTCTTCAGAGTGAAGGCATCGGGCAGATACAGCCAGAAAGAGGCAGATCTGCGAGGAAAACACGTAATTTTTGTTATACGCTGAGTGGGCAAATTAATCACCATGTAGTACTTCTGCTATCCTTGGATAGAGAAGATTAAATATAACTTCCTAATTATTAATTCATTAACATATGCACTGATGAAAATACTAAACTGTACTGGTGAAGTTAAAAAAAAAAGTCATGAGAAAAGTTTCCTGCTATGTCCTCAAAAAAAAAAAAAAAAAAGGAATAAGCTGTTTTTCTAATTGTGTTACAACTAAAACTTACTTAAAAAAAATTACAAATTGTCATACTTACTGCAAGACTGTATTCTTGAAATCCCGTTTCCGGCTCCATGCAAGCTCGAGTCAAAACTCTGACTATTTCTCACGGTGACTGGTGAGCCAGCATTGCTAGGGACAGCAGTCGTACCTGGCATCCGAGCTAGATTAGGCATACTTCTCCGGAGCTTGTCTAGAAGAGAAAAAAATTCTAGTTAAAAATCATAAGGCTTATGCCAACTAAATTACTAGCTTTCAAAAGTAAACTAAATGATAGTAAGCTCAATAACAGATAAAAATCATCACGTGTGTTATGAATGGTAACAAGCTACCACAGAATTAACCTTCTGTTTGGAGAACAAACTCGCTATCTCCAGAAAGGGTCTACCAAATAAATTGTTTTTTTTTTTTTTTAAGTGTTCTATAAAAAGTAGGGATTAGCTAATCAATTAGCTATTTGTTTCTATATATACAGTAAGTGGATAAAATTGGATCAAAGTGAGGTTAGAGAATCATCTGACAGCCACTTAGTTAGAAATTGTTACATATTAACAAAAAACCCTAGAACAGTCAAATCCAACACTTACTTTATCTTTTGCTAGCACATCAAAATGGAAAGAATGACTAAAATTCTACCTTGATGTGTTTTGAGATACCTACTCATCACATCAGTATGACCCCATTAAGTTCTGGAAAGTTTTAACTAGGAGTACGCCTCTAAACTTCTGGATACCTGAAAAAGAGATGGCTTCTGTTGTCACTCTCCTTGCTGAGTCCGTCTTCTGCCACAAAGGGGCAGCAGAGAGCCAGCCACAGATCTCAGTGCAGCGCTGTGACTTCAATGCGGGGTGGGGGGTTGGGTGGTGGCTCCAAACTAAAGTACGTGTAACAGGTCACTCACTCAAGCTCAGAAAACAAAGGATCTATTTAGATGCTAAGCCAAAAACTCCGTGCTCAAGTACAAAACTGGATTCACGCCTTCCTCCCCTTTACACACAGCTCCTCCTACACTTACTCAGACCTGCAGGTTGCACCTCGACCAGCAAGTCCTCTAATCCAGAAATCGGGGCCATCTCCTCAGATTCACCTCCCTTCTACACCCTCAGCCCCAAGTCCTGTCAGTAGTTAATGACTCTTCCACTTCATCGGTGCGGACCACATTATCACCCACGTTTTCACGGCATCCTCTTACTCGGTCTCCATGCACCCTGTCTTGCTCTTCTGACCCACCTTCCACACAGCCTGCTCCACTCTTCCTCGAGCACAAGTACACACCCAGTCACCCGCTTAAAACCTTCCAATTACTCTCCCACCTTCATCTGAAAGCCCCCAGGCATGGCCCACATGAGACCCTTCAAGGTATCAGCTCCCGTCCTTCTTCCCTTCTTCCCAACCGTATCTCCTGCTACTCCCACCCCTCAGGCTACCCTCCTACCACAGCAGATGAGCCGAGTTCCCAAACGCTCCACATTCTCCTGCACCTGTGACATGCTGATTCCGCGCCCCCCCCGCCCCGCCCTTGGCCACGCTTCCCCACTTTACGGAGTGAACGAACAGGGACACCAGAATTCACTGTGCACATGCTCCGTGCCAGGCACCCTAGGAAATGTGGGGGATACCAGAGTGTACTATAGGTACACTCCCTGACTCTGAGTTTTATCGTCTAGACCATGGTTTTGCAATATTTTTTCCGTTATTGAGCCTAAGAAGAAAACCTAAAATAAATTTAATGTTCAATCTTGTTTCTCCCAAATGGAACAAATTAAATATTGAAAATAGCATTGTGAAACTCTGAAACACTGGGAACTTCGGAGGACCACAAACCATTGTGACATCTCATGCTTTTCACTCGCGCCTCACTCACCAAGATAGTTTCAATTTTACTGGTATATGCCCTGAAGCACTAAGAGATACATATCAGGACACACGAGTTTGTGGTCACTTTCAAGTACAAATGCTGTACTTGAACACTAATCCAAAATGTGTCCAAGGCCAAAACCAAACTCATCTCTTCCTTCCCCCCCTCTTTGCAATGCTCATTCTACATTACTTATACCTGGCTGTACAGGTACAGGGCTGTAGCCCTGTCCAGCTGACTTCCACAGAGCTCCAGGGTGAGATCCGACCCAGCTGACTTCCACAGAGCTCCGGGTTGAGATCCAACCCAGCTGACTTCCACAGAGCTCCGGGGTGAGATCCGACCTAGCTGACTTCCACAGAGCTCCGGGGTGAGATCTGATCCAGCTGACTTCCACAGAGCTCCGGGGTGAGATCCAACCCAGCTGACTTCCACAGAGCTCCGGGGTGAGATCCGACCCAGCTGACTTCCACAGAGCTCCACAGTGAGATCCGACCACCCCACACCATGTCCTCACTCCCTGTGCACACTTCTGGAGGAATCATGCTCAGTTACTGCCAGCGACTGTTAGATTTTTTGCCCACTTTCCTCATTATCTCCTTGAGGCCTGTTTTTAACAACCACAGGTCTCATATTCCCAAATTTTTGTTAAAATTCCTAACTTCAAGGGCGCCTGGGTAGCTCAGTCGGTTAAGCCTCTGCCTTTGGCTCAGGTCACGATCCCGGGGTCCTGGGATCGAGCCCCGCATTGGGCTCCCTGCTCAGCGGAGAGCCTGCTTCTCCCTCTGCGTGTGCATTCTCTATTTCTCTTCCCGCCCCCCATCAAATAAATAAATAACTGGCATGAAAAGTGAGCCTCTATCAGTGCAAGACTAAATTACTTCGACTATATATATTTAGGCTGAAGGGAGGCACAGGGAAAGATATGCTATTATTTAGAATATGAATTGTGTTTTTGTACATCTAAGTTTCCAAACTATTTACCATAAAAGTTTTCATGTATCTAGTTGAAAAGTAGTATCATAAACATCTGTACGTTTTCCACCTAGATATACTAGTTGTTTTCATTCTGCCATAATTAATTCACCTCCATATACATATATACACACACTTGTTTGCTGTTGTTAAGCCACATAAAAGCTGCAGACATGTTGACACTTGAACCCTAACTGCCTTCTCCCCCTCAATTTTAGTATGATGCCATGACTTCCATTAAGCCCACGGAATACATTTTCTTCCTGATAGTTTGAGCTTTAATAAATTAGTCACTATGACATTCCTTAGCTGCCACTATTTCCCTTTAAATTTTAAATCTGAAAATTCTATCGAATCACAATACTGTCATGACATGTAAACAAATTAACAAGTTTTTAACAATCCATACACAAAATTTTGCACACATTAAGAATGTCTTTCATAAGGGAGTGGCCAACGGCCTGCAGAGCAACATGCCTAAGTTTTATTGTGACTACTGCGACACGTACCTCACCCATGACTCTCCATCTGTGAGAAAGACACACTGCAGTGGTAGGAAACACAAAGAGAATGTGAAAGACTACTATCAGAAATGGATGGAAGAGCAGGCTCAGAGCCTGATCGACAAAACAACTGCTGCATTTCAACAAGGAAAGATACCTCCTACTCCATTCTCTGCTCCTCCTCCTGCAGGGGCAATGATCTCACCTGCCCCCAGTCTCCCGGGTCCTCCTCGCCCTGGTATGATGCCAGCGCCCCATACGGGGGGCCCTCCCATGATGCCAATGATGGGCCCTCCTCCTCCTGGGATGATGCCAGTGGGACCTGCTCCTGGAATGAGGCCACCTATGGGAGGCCACATGCCAATGATGCCTGGGCCCCCAATGAGGAGACCTCCTGCCCGTCCCATGATGGTGCCCACTCGCCCAGGAATGACTCGACCAGACAGATAAGAAGAGATAGGAACCTCTTTATGTTCATTTTATATTACTTGTTTACTTCACCAGGAGATCATGGTGTTGTGACTCTGGGTGTTTTCTCACAGCAGGACAAGGAAGACTTGCTCCCCCTTCCTATCAAAGAGAGAATAGTTTTTGCCGGGGAGTAGTGGGACCAAAAAAAAAAAAAAAAAAAAAAAGCAATTTTCATTTGTATTGTGAAATGTGAAAATAAAATTGTCAACTGTTTTAGTTAAAAAAAAAAAAAAAAAAAAAGAAGGTCTTTCATAAGCTTTTCCCCCTAAACCACAATCAATCAAGGTTCACACCTTAGTTGTGGTGGATAGGTTTCTAGTCTGTTCATCTAGATGCATCTGCCTTTCAAAACCAATCTTTATTCATGTGAGCATCAAGTCAGTTTCACAAAGCTTTAAATCTGAAATATGCTCTTAAAAATAAAGGCTTCCAAGTGTAAACATTTAGAACATGACTCCTCCGGGAGCTAAGCTGTGATCTCCAAGCTGTGTCAGGGACCATCTGGAAATGAGGTACACCTTCCTGTCAAACAATCTGGAACATATTAATGACCATATATACTTTAATATTCAAGGAATCAAAAATAACACTCTATCTTCCCAAGAAACCAGTAATTTATCCTCAAGTACTGAGACTCAGCAGGGAAGCTGGAGGAATAGACCAAGGAAAGAATTCAAATCAGTTTTCCCATTATTAAAGTAGCAGCAAGACTTACCACTCTAGGAAACACAGACTAAAGAATCTTTGGCTATAAAGGAGATACTCGGTTACCCACCAATCCGATCTGGCCTTCCACAATCAATACAGGGTACAAGGGAGGGCCTGGGGCTAACAGTGCTTACATCATGCCACCAACAGTCCCTGCCCAATCAACTCCCTTGACATTGACTAAAGATCCTACAAGATTTAGTCATTTTTCACATCTGGCAAATTATTCCAAATATGCTCCTTTTAATTCTATATCCCCTATAAACAGTCCCATAACTTTTAAGGGCCCTCTCTTCTGAATCTAGGCAGTGTAGGAGCTATGGAAGCAATAAACATAAATATGCATTTCTGGTTTCTTTTTAATTATTTTTAAACGAATCAATGATTTAACAATTCTTCTATCTCTATCATTTTGGTAATTTAGAAAGATATATGATAGTTTCAAAGTTACCGTTCTTATTAAACAATTTTGTTCAAATGATATTCTGTGGTAACAAATGGAGGCTTAGCTATCTGAGTTATATCTATATACTGGGGCCGGGGGGGCAGGGGCAGAGAACCGAATGAGCCACCCAGGTGCCCCAGTGAGTCCTATTTTTTAAAAAAAGGCATGTGGGAAAGGAGAGTGACAACCTTTATTCCCTTTTTTCAGTACTTCTATTTTACTCTAGGCAAAATAATGGTCATTGTTTCATTTCTTCCTTAGGTTGGGAGAATACGCACCAGATGGTTTGATGTGAAATTATACCTAAGTTTTCCAAGTAAAAGGTATTATTTGGCCACATTTTATAGTCAAAGAAATCAAAGTTTACAGACCCGAGAAACCTGTAAAAGGCAGAAGTGGGAGGACGGGACTGGACTCCAGACCTGTGCGCTCACCGCTAAGTTAAGCGGCACAAGTCCAATCCAGACGACTGCCGTTGTAGTCCGTTGTCCTTTGTACGTGGAGACCAGAGCTTTTAGGAAAAATAAAACCACCACAGTCGGGACATGAAGCTGTGTTATGTCTCTGCTTTACTAATAGGAACCATCATAGCACAGCTCCCAGGAAACCTAATCCTTTTCATCGTGGTGTTTTGTGTAAGGTAAAACCACTTTTCTAAGGTTAAGACAATGACCTGCTGAGAACACGGCTCAAGATGCCGAGCTGGCATCTGCTGGGCAGCTAGGCTGGGGTGTCCTGAGACACCTGACAAATAACCTTTAGAGCAACAGTTCTACGGGCCCTTTTCCTCAATTTTAAAACAAGGCTGGCTTTCATTAAGCACATGGAATACACCGCTTTTCTGATATGACGAGCTTTAATAAGTTGAGTTACTATGACATTCCTTGGCTGCCACTTTTTTCTTTCAAATCTGAAACCTCAAGGTCCTAAAAGGGAAATTATGACTAAAACGTTCAGTATTTTCAAATGATTTCTCAGCATGAAAGATACAAGTACAGAAGAAGAAAAGGTGAAAACTAAAAACACGGTGACAGGTATCACAAATACAATCTGTATTTGGCCTTGCAGTACTTTTAAGTGAGCTGCTTAATCACTCCTGGGCCCAGAAATGGTGCTATATGATAATTAGATGCTGTAATTATAAATCTGGTTTTTTCCTCCATATTATATGGGATCTGTGTGTGAAAAGTCTGGCTGGTCATTAGTATAAAAGCATACCAGGCTTAGGAGAATACATGATTGTTCTCCCTACAGTTTGTTGGAGGTCAAGGACTGTAAGTCCTGGAATGGGAAAGAAAGACAGATGGCAAGGAGGGAGAAAGGAAAAAATACAAAAGAGGTGACACGTTCTCTGACCCTCCGTGTTGACGCTGGGGAAGATCAGCTTCCCGTTATCAAGCCAAGTATCAGCCTCCTTATCCCTCCTGCTACACAGACCTTTCTTCTAGATGTCACAAGGAAAGACACATCCAAACGTGCCCTAAATCTGGATGGGCATGTTTCCCCTGCATCACTCCATGCCAAGAACGGGCCAGGAGAGACTGAGGTGAGGCCCAGATAAGGAGCCACAGCTCAGTGCGGCGGCCCCCACGGGGCTCCCCTGTGAACGCCACCAGCACCACCTGCCCATCCTGCCCTGACCGAGCCGCCGCACAAAGACGCCCCCCATGCGTAGCCCGTTCTGTGTTGGCTACTTCATGGTGGGGTTTTTTGAAGCCGTAAGTCTGTAAATCTGGGACATATCATCAGATGCTGGGCAATTTTAGATTTAAACTTAGACCAAACTGATCAGGTCTTGAAGATATACTTCATAAATCTGGGAAACATTTACTAATTATTTACACTGACCTTAAAACCATTTCTCAACCACACATGAAAGATCAAAGCACATTAAAGACCGAAGGGCACACATAACCTACCTCCATTGGTCCGATTTGGTTGCTGATCAGGTGTTTGGGCTTGAGGTGAGTAATACTGTTGCTGCTGGTAATTACTTGAAGGAAAATAGTGGGAACTGGGGCTCCTCCTACACTCCCGAATGCTGGAGAAAGTCTGTGAGTGGGGAATGCCTCTTTGGAAAGGTGAACATCTTGGAAGACGAGGCTGAGGTGGTGGTAAATGATCAAATTCTTCCTCGTCCTCCAGACTGAAGCGATCATATTCTTGATCGCTACACGTCCCTTTTTTTCCTGAATTGAGTGACACACTGGAGCTATGTCTGGACACAGATGCTGAGGTGGAAGCGTAATCTTGCCTGAGACCTAGGACAACAAGGAACAGTATTACCTCAGGAGACGTTTCAGTCTAGCAAAAATCAAGTTGCAATCAAGTATTGGAAGAAAATGTGCTCCAGATTAACAGTTCAAATGAAGACCCGTATCCTGTTCACACTTTATTAAATCCCAAGAAAACAGATACATTCACCCACCAAAACAGGTGTCTAATACTAGGCTGTTCTGTTCTACAAAAAGACTGCCCCGATTCCAGAGAAGACTAAATATACTGCCACAGTTCATCGGTCAGTGTCTGTCAATACTCCCAAATGATCCCTTCTGAAATCTGGAGATACTTAGGAGAAGCTACCCATTATCATTATGAAGAGTATGTTATGGGTTAGACAGTTAAAACAATCAAATCTCCTTCCAGGGAGGAACTCCTCCTGTCCCTCACCCCCAGCTTTCAAAGTCAAAGTTCAAAAGCTGGGGTACAAAATATTCTCTTACAAGGTCGCCTCTCTGTTCTATTTGTTACTAATATTATCTTTTTCAAAGCATCCTGACACTTCAATACTTCAATGGTTTTGGGTCATCCCAAATGACAACCATCTAAAAACAGACTGGAAGTGTCTATTCATGTCACTGCCAATACCACAATTTTTTTTAAAGAAGGACATTAATCGTTTAGCCATGTTTTCAGAACAAGTCACTGTTATTTTACTACTACTGAATAATAACATAAAACCATCACTTTGCCCCTCAGAATGTTATCTTATTAAACTCTCCGTAAGCATGACAGTGTTTCTCATAATACCCCTAATTCTGAAAGCAGGAAATGGTCATGCTTCAATGGAAGGACAGTTGGCTGTTTCTACTTTATGCTGACCTGAAAAGGTAATTCCAGAACAAGCCTAACCCCATCCAGTGCTCAGCAGCTCACTGTGTATTTTGATGCCCTTGTAAAACCCTTGCAGCAGTTCACTCCTAGATGACTGGTTAACTCTACTGCAGAACCAGTGATAAGCTGTTCCAGTTCTAATTATCTTCTCTTCTACCATTATTTATCCTGAGAAGTTTATTAATGCATTTTAACTGAGCCTACATTAAAGATAACTATAGACTTACATGCAGTTCAAAGAACTAATACAGAGGTTCCTTGTGCACTCTGCCCAGTTTCCCGCAACAGTAGCATTTTGCAAAATTACAGAATAATATGACAACTGGGATATTGTGATATAAACCCATCTTGTTTAGATATTCCCAATTTTACTCAGGTACATGTTAAGTATTAAGTTCCATACATTTTATCACCTGTAGGATCAAATATCTACCACCAGTGTCAAAACACTGAACAACTCCAAAAACTCACAAAACAACAAAAATCCCTTGTGCTGCCCTTTCATCACCAATCTACCTCCCTCCCGAGATCCCACATCCTGTCTCTAATCCCCATCACCCACTCATCTGTCCTCCCATTTCTAAAACGTTCTCATTCTCAAATGTTATATAAATGGAATTACGGCAGTATGAAATCATCTTTTCTCGCTCAGCATCATTCCTGGGAAAGTCATCCAAGATGCTGCCTGCATCAACAGTCCACTCCTCCTTACTGCTGAGTAGTGGTACTCCAGGGTACGGGGAGCCCCAGCCTCATGAACCATGCACCGCCTGAAGGGCATCTGAGTTCCTGCCAGTTCGGGGGCTATTACGAATAAAGCACCACAAACGTACAGCTATTTGCGTGAACACAAATTTCCACTATTCTGGAAGAAGTGCCCAAGACTGCAACTTGCTGGGGCCTACGGAAATCGCATGGTTGGTTTTTTAAGAAACGGACAAACGGTTTCCACAGTAGCTATACCACAATGTCTTTATATTAATGTATTCTGATCAATGTCTTTATATATAATGTATTATGTATGTTCTAACACCTTCCGATGCCCACGAGAGCCTGAGAAGCACTAACTGGCCCACCTACAAGCTAGGGGAGTATGAAAACAAGCATCTGTTTACCCATTACCTGGGGAGAAATGCCCGAGCCTCCCTACCTCCTTACATTTCAAGCAGAAGCCTCTAGTTTAAGAAGTTTTCTACTTTAAAAAGAACATACTTTCTTCTTGGAGACGAGCCATGATCTGAACGTCAGTGAGATCCTGTAACTTATATCCCATGGAGATAGAATCATCTTCCAATTCCGAAGTGCTCAGCTCACTGTCTATAGAGGACTGGGGACTGAGAGGGGAGCCCCGGGAGGTGTAACCTAAAACACAAAGGAAATATGTTTATTATTTAGCCTGAAGAACTGATATTTGCATCATGCCTAACAATTCCTGTATCAAGTCAGCAATTTTTTCCCTAGTTCCAAGTCACCCAAAAGTGACCAACACATCACCATTTACCAGCGAGACAATATGCATATCTTTCACATGTCCATAATTCACATATACAAAACCATTTGTTTTTTCAAATTCAATTTCCACAATTTAAAAATCACTCTGTACTACACACCAAAAAAAAAAAAAAAAAAACTGTTAAGAGAGTAGGCGGAGTTATTTTTTTTTTACCACATTAAAAAAACTATATATATATATATCTACATCTATATATATATGTATGTATCTCACCACTGGTGAAATCTGCATCCCATTAGATAAATATATATCTAAAGGCATTATATAAGAACACATATCCATGTTCACTTTCAGTTAATAATCAGATATGCTTGTCTCTGGTAGTAATTGATTATTATATTCTGGTCCGTTTTTCGAACAGGTACAAGAACATCACACAGAAAAGGCACGCATATATACACAGAAGCATATCCAAAACCTTAATAAAGGAGAGAGTACAGTAGTCACAGGAGACCCGGAGTCACCCACGAAAGTAAAAAAAGCAATGGCTTGGGTAAGAGAAAGAAGGAAGAAGGGAACCAAAGGGAGAAAAGCTGTAGGAATGGAATCACACCAACACTGACACAAATAAGGAAAGGAAGGGAACTTCATCTCCCAAAAAGGTACTGTGGCTATTTCTTCTGTGTAGCCCTGGCTTTAAAAACAAAAAGCTATCAGAAAAATGAAACTGAGAAAACCAAAGACACAAAAGGTTTATCTTCCTGAATCATAATGAAAATACCTGAACTGAGTTCGACATTTAATGTTGAAAGCACATTAGGTGTCTGGACAGGTCACCAGACACGTGGGTCCTTGCTAACCAGAGAAAACCTGCCTATGACACACAAGGGAGAGCATGCTGCCGGTGCTCGAGCACAAATGAAGGCTGGCCTTCTCTCTGCACCCAGGGTAAGTGTGCAGCACACACTCTCCATTGCAGGATCACCCTCAACGTCTCCAGGAAAGAGGGAACTTAAGCTGTTCTTACTGACAACGCAAGCAGCTAGTCAAGAAGTTGAAAGATTACCTGTTCTCTCAGGTGTTAGTATTGCTTTATTTGAGGTTTTAGAGAAGCTGGGAGTATTAATGCCATTGCTATATGGGCTGAGTCTTGCAACAGGACTGTAAGGAAAAGCCAGTGAGACATTTGAAGAGAAGAGACTCCGCCATCGGCTCACTGTCACAGAAGCAGAAAATAAACAACAGCAGTTAGCTACCCGGGAGCATGTGCTGACTGGTCAGAGGGAGAAAGGGCAGAGGTTAAAAAAAAAAAAAAAAATGAAAAGACAAAGCAACGTTTCATAAAGATATCTTAAATGACTTCCATTTATCTAAGGCGGAAATATGTAAAAACAGGTCATTTGTGAATTCCTGTTGATACCTCAAGAATTAGTAATCAGCTTGATTAAAGTCAATATGCCTGGGTAATAAGGAAACCTCGTTTTGAGTTTCTACACTGGAAATGTTTGTTTCCTACTCTGTATTTCTGCACAAGGACTTAAGTGTTTTGTAGTAATATAAAAGGTGAGTGTCCAAAAAAACCTCAAAATTAGAAATTGTGGGGAATGTTAGTATTAACTATACACAGTCCTATATTTTTTCTTCCTAAGATTAATTTTCAACCCATTTAGTATCAGAAAATGTTGGTCAAAAAATTCTCATGGAAACCTGCTCTTGGCTTACAGGACAAACTTAACGGGACGACTGCCTTTCCGAATGGCCGCCCTGAGTCCAAAACAAGCCCTTATGGAAAAACAATACCAAAACCACAGGAGAAGCTTACAAAATTTAATGACAGCTATTTGTGATGGCAGGCGTAGAGATTAACTGGTGATTTGCTGGGTATTTTTTTTATAAAAAATATCTTCCAAATTTTCTGTATGGAACATGTGTTACTTGTGTAACATTTAAAGGTAGGATGACACATACTATTACTTTAATCCTTTAAAATAAGGAACAAAAAGGAACATTACCTACAATGGGCAAATGATCAAATTCTTACATTATTTCACCTGGCCTAATTAATGTATTTCCCTCCTCCCAAACTGCCAACCCCTGCTATTTCTAAGTTCTTGAGATCATGAAAAAGGACCTCAAACTGTAAAAACTTAAGTCACACCAAATACCACGTACTCTCCCTTCAAGGGATGCAAATTACTGTGCTAGGAAAATCCATTTTTCTGAAAAGCAATCATTTCGACATGTACTAATAAGCAGGACAGGAGGGAACACCTAAGAAATATAGATGAGGTTAAACCTCACTTAAAGCAATAACTGGGTCTGTATTTGCTGGAAATGTGACAAAACCTGGAGGAGCAAGTATACAAAGGGCCACTGTGACATGCATGGCCCAGACCACTTTTAATGAGCACTGCTAATGCGCAGTCGGTGGGACAACTGAAAAGTGTTTAAAAGTGGGCGGTGGGGTGAAGAGAGAGAGACACCATGGGATGTGGGGGGGTCAAGGAACTAACTGGCTCCAAATCTGGGATTCTTAACACCCTTGCAAATATCACCAAGGTTATTTAAAAGAGCAAAACGTTTCCTCTTATTTCAAGCAAGAGTTCTTGAGAGAAGTACCATCCCGTTCCAAAAAAAAAAAAAAAATACCTTTTCCTCCTGTAGGTGAAAAAGCTAGGCAAAGAAACTGCATTCACAACGACCCCTCTTTTGGAACTCGCAAGTGTCTGCAAGGGGCCACTGCTGCAGCGAAGCCTGGTTCCTAACTCACACCAGTCACCTCACTTACCCAGTATGTAACTACGTGTGGTTGAGCAGCTCTTCTCAAGCTGAGCCAGAGCGGAGACCCGCGGGGCTGGCATTACTAGTCCCAGAACTTCTAGATATGTAAACCTGATCCCCAAATATACTGAAAGATTGGGGTTAATGTGAGAGGTAGCCGCTCTCACACCTTCAAACTCTAGGACTCAAAGTTTCTCATTAAAATTCTATATTAAAAAAAAAAAAGATCAATAGCTCTTTGTGATGGCTGACTTGCTTAACAGATGATGTTTGATCACTTGCCAGGCAAATTACAGTAACTGCGTGTTCTCACCCACAGATGCAGGCGACAACGCATCCCAAGTAAACAGCATTCATCGCTCGGCACAGTAACTACTGTGACCCAGCCTCCCAGCACAATGGCACAGTGATTGTGGCTATGACAGCAAGATCCAGACTAAGAACACAATTAGCATCTATTGCAAGAAAGAATGCTCTACATTGTCCTTTAGCATGGAGGTTTTTAAGAAGAGGGAGGAGAATTATCATGGGGGCAAGCTAACAAAACAACAACGTTAGACCAGCGCCCAAGGCTGTGGCGGAGGAGAAGGGAAGGAAAAGAGCGGAAGCCATGACATCCTACTTCTTCACTATGTGGCCGAAGGATTCTATGAATTGTAACAGGAAGCATTTTTATGGGTGTTGTGGCGCTTGAACTCATGACCCCAAGATCAAGAGTCGCATGCTCTACTGAGCGAGCCAGCCAGGTGCCCCCCAGGAAGCATTCTTACAGAGCATAAAACAAAAGAACCTTCTAAAGGGCAATTTTATCTTTTTCAGTCAATTAATTTAATGGACTTTTCATATGAAGATGTTATTTGAGAGGCTCAGTGATGATTGTAATGACCCTAAAAACAGAGTAAGACAATGTTGCTAATGGAGAAAATGGATAATGGGTGGCTCAGTTGGTTAAGCGACTGCCTTCGGCTCAGGTCATGATCCTGGAGTCCCGGGATCGAGTCCCACATCGGGCTGCCTGCTCAGCGGGGAGTCTGCTTCTCCCTCGGACCCTCCCCCCTCCCGTGCGCTCGCTCTCTCTCTCTCTCTCAAATAAATAAAATCTTTTAAAAAAAAGAGAAAATGGATTATAAAGTTCTGAACAACAGTTACATTTCCCTACCCTCCGCTGCAAAGTTCTACCTGTAAGTCAGGTGCTTCTCAAACTTGGAGGTGGCATGGACTCCGTAACTTTTTGTTCTATTTCAAGCCCTCAAATAGCAAAGCTGGGCCCAAACACCAGGACACACTAAAGGTTTTCATTCCCAAATACCTTAAGTTGGACTGCCTCCCAGAACACTCTTTTCTGCATGCTCTCTCATCCTACTGCAACTTCCTGAATCGAGATGCTCGCCATCTCACACCAGATGAACGCCATCTACTCCTCAACCAACCTGTAGCCACCACCACTGCCCCGGCCAGCCTGCTCTGAACATCACGACCATGGCTGTGTCTGTCCGATACTATTTAAACTGTATTACTCTCCTCCACTGAAGTACCGCAGTGGCTCTTCATGGCACACGGGATCTGGAAGGCACTCGGGATCATCTCGCCAGGACTCCTCCCCACCGCTGGGCCCCCCTGCCCACCTCCGGCATTTCTGGTTTCCTTGCTAACACACTCGGACAGCAAAACCTTCTACGTTGCCTCCCTCCTCTAACAAGCATTTTTTTTTTTTTTAAAGATTTTATTTATTTGACAGAGAGAGACACAGCGGGAGAGGGAACACAAGCAGGGGGAGTGGGAGAGGGAGAAGCAGGCTTCCCGCGGACAGGGAGCCCGATGCGGGGCTCCATCCCAGGACCCTGGGATCACGACCTGAGCCGAAGGCAGACGCTTAACGACTGAGCCACCCAGGCGCCCCTAACAAGCATCTTCTATTGAAATAAATTTGATAAAGTACTAAGGTGTGGACTGGTCCTTCATCTTTCTGCCAAAAGAATGTCTAACGGGCAATTATTTTTGGTACATCTTCAAAACTGCCAGACTTAAAAAGTAAATTACAAATCTGTGAAGCTATTTGTGTACATCATTAAATATAAATGCCCCCCCCAAGAAAAAGTTTAATTTGACAACTGTTCCAGTGATGATAATATCCAGAAAAATCACAAAGGACAGGAAAGGTTTAAGAAAGAATCTAAATTTCTTTAATTCTCCACACTGAAAATTATTAATCAAAAAGTAACAATGACATTCCTTCCATGCCTTGCCTAGATTCACAGCAAACACAGTAAATATTCAAATTTTCGTTGAATATATAGGTCTCTGCATATAATGAAAATCAAATTTAAGAAAGAGTATGACTTAATTTGCATAAAAGGAAAAAGAGAAACTGATCTAATGAGAAGCTCAGTGATAATCCTCAAAGATCGGTACCAAGAGTTCAATAAGGCAGTGCTAGAATACATTCTAGAAACAATCCTTTTCACACTTCCTTCTCCCTACAGAGATAGCCTTCAGTACCTAATACACTGTCTGGCATACAGTAAACAGTCAAAGCTCAGTGTGTTCAAAATCTTGGCCGAGTTCACTAATATCTCCTTACTTCAAACCATTCTACCATTCCTACCTTAACACCTAAATGATTCTGCCCAACTTCTTAAACTTATTAACTATAATTCAATATATACAGTATCTTTGAAGACAAAAGTTAGTTTAGACCTTTCAGCCCAGCTAGATAGAGGCTCCATGAAGAAATATACCTGTAGGAGCACAATTTCTTAATACTTCCTAATAACTATTAAGTTGTTGAACTTTGTGTGTGTGAATCTTCTGGTTTCCAGCTAAATGATTTTATATCACTTATGGCTAGGAGCTATGATTGGGTCACTGTCACATCAAGATTAAACAGGGGTCACTGTCTTAGGATGAGCTCATTCCAGCAACGCTGCGTTGCACAGTTAAAGTGAAGGGCTGTGCCAAGAATACCAGTTGGCAGTAAACCATGCAAGAAGGCAACAAAGCTTCCTCAAATTCTTCAAATGCTACCATTTCTTACAATCAAAGACACTGTTCACAAAACAGCTAAGAGCGTTTCGTGGAATTTCTGTATGTCCTGCTTCCAATGGTGTAGCATCTGAGTTCAAGGTGAAGAAGTCAGTCCTGGAGGGCAGCACTCTTACTCTTTCTACTGGCTTCTAATGGTACAGCCGCATTTCTAATCAGGGTCCTGTGGTCTGAATGTTTGTGTCCCCCAAAATTCATGGTGAAATGCTAACCCCCAAAGAGGAAGGTATTACAGGTGGGGCCTCTGGGAGAAGCTTACATCAAAAGGATAGAACCCTCGTGAATTGGATTAGTGCCATAATTATAGAAGAGGTTCCAAAGAGCTCCTGAGCCCTTTCCAAACATGAGGGCACAACAAGAAGTCCGCAACCTGGCATGGGGACCTCCGAGCCCGACCTCGCCGGCACCTGATTGTGGACGTCCAGCCTCCAGAACTGCCAGCCATAAAACTTCTGCCGTTTATAAGCCGCCTCCT
Source organism: Eumetopias jubatus (assembly GCF_037043125.1). NCBI lineage: Eukaryota > Metazoa > Chordata > Mammalia > Carnivora > Otariidae > Eumetopias > Eumetopias jubatus. The sequence continues at coordinate 164,680,837 of NW_028274809.1, read as the reverse complement.
CTGTGGTATTTTGTTATAGCGGCCAGAACAGACTAAGATACAGGAGCAAGTTTCTCTAGAAAACAAGCCCTGATCTTCCCTACTTCTATCCTCTTACCCCCTTTCTCATCTAAGAGTAAGGCTGTAAAAGGCAAAACTGCAACTTGTAGAGACCATGGCTCAGTCTACTTTGCCACATCCTCTTATCTTTCTCTCATGCAAAGCAAATGACCCAGGGTCATCCCTTCAGGAGGCCAGAATGATCCTGGAAGTGTGAAGAAATCAGTCCAAAGCAGCCCTATACATGTTCTACTTCTTCAGTTTTTAATAAGTCTGATGAAAACTCATTAAAAACAAATTTTAGATCTGTTGTATTAAAATTCACAAAACTGCTTTCTAAATAACTCATAATTTTGTATCTCCTTGCTCATGGCTCCTCTCAGCTACCCAAATTTATATTCTCCTTCCTCATTCCCTAACCCAGGATCTTCCTTGAGAAACTGGCCAACAAATATTTAAATCTTCACAGGCAAGATCCTATGGGCACCTGCGCAAAAAAAAAAAAAAGTGAAGTGCTCCAGAATGATGCAGACACCCAACATTTACAGACCACATCCAGAGTCATTCCTTCATTCAAAATTTACCCACAAATATTAAAAAAACCAAAACCCAAAAATATGAAAGGTCAGTCTCCAGTAGTGATGCAAATACCTTTCAAAGACACACACAGCGCATAGTTATTTTCCTGCTTCACAGTCGTTCTGAGAAATCTGGCCCGGATGTTCCCACCTGCTTTTTAAAATTCATTTCTCTATTCATTTGAGCAGGCACCCACCACGGGGCTATAAAGTACCAGATGCTACAGATACGGAGATGAATACAATATGATTATCGCTCTCCTCTCCTTCCCACTCCAGTTCCTAAAGACCAGCTAGCGTGGAAGGCAGGCAAGTCAGATATGCATCTGATGTGATAGAGTAAGTGGAATAAGGCACCATGAAGTACACTCACAAAGTGAAGACGGTGATTCACTTTCCAAGAGAGACCAAAGACTTTACCAGAAGACATTATGTTTAACATGGCTCCTGAAGGTTGAGGAGTTTACCCTGCGGGTACAATGCCATTCCAGGCAGAAATAACTCGGCAGAAGCCATGGAAGACAAAGCAGTGCACATTCAAGGAATGGCGAATGGCCTTGGGACTGAGGCGTAGGCACGTGGGAGAAAAGCCAGGGCTGGTGGGTCGGGAGCAGCAGGTTCTGCACTGTTAGGAGGATGCACTTTAATATTCAATCGGTGTTCTGACTGAGAATGAGAAAGGCGTGGCCAGATGCGTGTTTTGTGAAGATGACATAAATCGTCATATAGATGATGGACAATGTGGGCAGAGTGATGACCAGAGCAGTTAGGATTCACAGGGGAGCCGGTGAGACATCACAAGGTATCAAACTAAAGGATCAGCAGAACACTTGATGAGAACATGTTAACTAAGCCACATCTGAGCTAAAGAGGAGTCACCTGGTGGCCCAATGAATACAGGGAGTGGAGGAAAGGAGGCGGCCATGCTTTCCAAGACACTGATGCCATCCACTAAGACAGGCAACATGAGATAAGCATGCTTAGTGAGAGGAGAAAATGAGCTGCATTTGAGAGAGTTATAGGACATGCCTACGTGCTGGTGCCCACTAAGGAGCTGAGAGTTCGGCAAAGAAGCTAGAGAGGAAGAATTAGGGGCACGTAAACAAGTAGGTGTTAGATGAAGCCACAGGCATGAATGAAATCACCCAAGGAGAGTGTACATAAGGATCAGCAGAACACTTGATGAGAACATGTTAACTAAGCCACATCTGAGCTAAAGAGGAGTCACCTGGTGGCCCAATGAATACAGGGAGTGGAGGAAAGGAGGCGGCCATGCTTTCCAAGACACTGATGCCATCCACTAAGACAGGCAACATGAGATAAGCATGCTTAGTGAGAGGAGAAAATGAGCTGCATTTGAGAGAGTTATAGGACATGCCTACGTGCTGGTGCCCACTAAGGAGCTGAGAGTTCGGCAAAGAAGCTAGAGAGGAAGAATTAGGGGCACGTAAACAAGTAGGTGTTAGATGAAGCCACAGGCATGAATGAAATCACCCAAGGAGAGTGTACATAAGGAACATTTACGAGTGGATAAAGGGAGACTCAGTAACAGAGACTAAGAGAGGTCACCGAGAGAATTCAGAAGCTCAAGGATCAGTAGAGCCCCAAACCACTAAAGGTAACGAAGGCCTGCAACCTGGAAGCAGCAGTTAATATGGGAATTCCTGCAGAGAGGTCCTATAGGATAATGAGTCAGAAAAAGCAACTGGCTGGGCAACGGGGCCACTGATGGGAGCAGGTTCAACAGAGGAGCTAAAGCAGAAATCTGTGTTAAGAGGTCAAGCAGATATCAGATGAGGAAGAAGAAATAACTCTTTCTAGAGAGATCTGCCTATAAAAGTAAGAAGAAATAGGGTTGTATTTTGCAGAGCATGAAACTCAAGGGAGGATAGTTTTAGGATAAGGGAAAAGACGAGCATTATTAATAGAATGAAAACAGAAGAGAACCAGTGGAGAAAACAAGAGTCTACAGAAAAGGGGAATGCACTGACGTGAGGTCCTGGAGATCAGGAGGCAGGGGGCAAAGAGAGAAGGTAGAGGGGACAGCCGTGGGAACAGGGAGGGTTATTTCTTCCTCTGAAACTGGGAGGCAAAGCTAGTGAGAATACAGAGAATGCAACAATGACCTCCTTTATCTGTAAACTAGAAGGCAGTAAGTGTGCTCCCAAGGCAGAGGCTTGAACACAGAACCAGTGTAGTAGTAATGGCCTGGCCCCCACTGGGAGAAGCCCAAGTGATTGCCCAGGTGAGTATGTAACAATAGGTGAGGCTCAAAAATTATTTGAAGATGTTTATGTTTAGATACCGACTGCTAGGTCATCTGCTGCTGGGAAATTTTAGAGATCTTTGGTAGGATCTTGGTAAAGGGAGTTAAATGAAGGGCTAGATGGCTGTATTCACCGCCAGTGAAATCAGAGATCACAGCAACAGGCTAACTAAACACAAGGGTTGACCAGCGTTTTCTGTAAAGGGCCAGACAGTAAGTATTTTAGGCTTTGCTGGCCATACAGTCTCAGCTGTAACTACGGACTCTGCCATCATAGCCATACAGCAGCCCCAGGCAACACATGAATGAATGAATGTGACCATGCTCCAATACAACTTTATTTATATACACTGAGAGTTGAATTTCGTAAAAATTATGGGTCATGAATTTTCATGTTTTCCAACTATTTGAAAACGTGAGCAGCATTCTTATCTCACAGGCCATGCAAGAACAGGCTGAAGGCCAGATACGGCCAGTTTGCCAACCCCTGGGCTAACACACGTACCAGTTTTATAATATTCACTCTGGAGAACACACAGGATTGGAACTGTACTGTAAGGTAAGTCAGGTGTTGCAATATAGCAATGAAGGCCAACAGGGTACTTCTTTACTGCAATTTTTCATAACATATTAAAGATCAACAGAAGATTTTAAGGAGATTGGACTAAGAATCCAGATACCAGAATTCCAGTCTCCATCCTGCCACATGCTAGTTCTCATGTGGAGCAAGTCATGTAACATCTTAGTGTTTGCAGGGTTTCCATGTGAAAACGCATGTTTGTGGGAAGATAATAAGCAAGGCTGTGGCAAGCACAAGACAAAAGTTTGCAGTTTGTGGCATGCATTCACAAACTATAAAGCATTTTTTTTTTTAAAAAAGCCTACTGAAAAGTTATAGCTAGTTGGAGGAAAACCATACTCTAAACCCAGAGGGGAATGTTCTAGAAGCTAACTAGGAGAAAGGAGAGTACAGAAATGTTCTGCCCTTTCACTCCTCCAATTCGCAGGCATTTTAACCTGTCTTCTCAAAATGATGCGCATGCTTTCTACACTACGCCTTCTTATCTAGACAATGTCATAGACTTGATCTTTCCTCAACTCAGTCAGAGGCAAAGTACTAAACCCTGAACATTCCACAATTTGATCAGGGTAGGTCAACAGTGCTCACTTACGTATCCAAAGACTATCTCAGAGGAAGCATATGTCCCAAATGCCACATTTTAAGAAATATGGTTTCTTCAAAACCACAGGCTCCTAAGGTCATGTCTCTGACACTTAAATAATGGTGTTCTTTACCACAGAGTCCTGGAAAGTAAGGCCAGAGGAGGAAAGGGGAGATAAACTTTCAATCCTCTGCTTTTATACCTTCTTTACATAATAGGTGGGCAGGACTCAGTACTAAGCCAAACAACTGGAGGAATTCCATACATGGCCTTTCACTCACACCAGTGACCAAGTGGTCTAAGATCAGGGAAGGGACAGAAGACACCATCTCTTTTAATACCTGCTATTCGCTTATGTGGGAAGGAAGTTTTATCCAGACCACAGCACTTTGACCTAAACCCACACACCACCAGGCAAGAAGATTCTGTTTTCATGAACCATCCTCTCAGCTATAAACTTCCCAGGTGATATTATATTTGTCCATACCTAGAGGTTAGAACCTACAGAAAGGCTTGCACACTGATGTACTCAAATGTTCGCGCTAAACTTAAAGGAATTAAGGAACCTAGGCAAAGACAGTATTTTACTGGTTCACTCTCATAAACTCAGACTGCCCAGATCAGGGCTTCAAGTTCACATTAAGTAAGCACTGCTGACTTGGCCCCAGCTTGAGCAAGCCCCCAGGGGTAGGAACATATGGCCTGCAGCTTATCTGATTCCCTATTTTTATTGGGTAAACTTGATAGCATTAATTTCTCCACCGCTTTCCATGACCCAATGAATATGCACATGGAGCTGGGAAGGCCTACTACTTCTTTGAAACAGGTGTTCTTGGCACTCTCTCCCAGACATACACAAAGTAAAGAAGATTCAACTATTATGCATTTGCCAGTGTATTCACATAAGGAGAGGGGCTACAGAACTAGTAAATGTCCCTAATTGTATTCTTAGTGACTATTTATTCAGAATAAGTTAATTGTAACCGTAAGTATACTTGTTAAATGTCAATATACATAATGTGTTTGTTACACGTTAACACATATTTATGTTCATAAATGTGTTTGTGTTATATGCTAATATGCATATTTATGTGTTTAAATATATATTTATATGGGCGCCTGGGTGACTCAGTTGGTTAAGTGACTGCCTTCGGCTCAGGTCATGATCCCGGAGTCCCAGGATCGAGTCCCGCATCGGGCTCCCTCCTCAGCGAGGAGCCTGCTTCTCCCACTGACCCTCCCCCCGCCCCATGCACTCTCTCTCTCATTCTCGCTCTCTCAAATAAATAAATCTTATATATATATATTTATATAAACACATAGCCCCAGAACACTGTAATACTCAATATGTAAACTTCGGTTGTATTCAAAATGTAAAACTTACAAAACATGACTTACATACCATCTTTAAGAAACATCTAATAAAAGAGGTCATTTACCCATATAAATAGTACCTAGAGCTAATCAAGAAAGTCACTTTCAACATTAGGATTAAGTTTTAAAATATATGAGGTTTAAAAGTAACTAAGGGATTATATACCTGCAATGACTGGCAGATAAATGTTTAATACTTGAATGAGAGTTACAAAGTTTCACCATGAAGGAGTATTATTTAACCACATTTATGCCATAGGGATCTGACTTTTAGAATTATTCTTGATCTTGAATTTAATAGGTCAAACGTTTCCTAGGTAAAGTAAGACTTGCTGGTTCAAGTGTCCAGTTACCATTTAAGCATTAGACTTTTTCTACTTCTCAGAGCTTAACCCGTCCCAAGACCACATGCTGAATGCTCTTCTCTCTGCTCTTCTCTCTCCATGGGTCTTCTCTAACCAGGGCAATGGTCTAAAAACTGAAAAATGAGGGTTGGAAAGGGGATATTCTCTGGACTGTCAGCCAACTTGCTTCCATTTCACTGCTGGTCAAAACAGAAGAAAAGCTGCCAACTCCAAACATAGATGGACCAAATTCAGGGTTGCCCAAGACCGGAGTGAGCTCTGTCTGCAACTGCACAAATGATCAGACTTCCCATCTCTATTTAATTAACAGGGGAGATTAAAAAAACACATCTGACTTCAGCAGTAATTACACTTCAAAGGCATATCTAAAAATGCCCTTTTAGAGAAGCCATTTTTCCTTTAGACCTGACGACTGTGGCTTTAATCAAACGTAAGGACAGTGAAAATGGCCACAAAACGTGAGAAGTCGGCCTCTGCGAAAGTCCTAATTTAACCCGAAAAGAACAAGGGAAAAGAATGACCTAATCATCTGCCAATGATGCGATGTTGTCATGCAGATTCTAGACAGCTGCATCTAATTTGGACGAGAGCCACCGCGCAGGCCATGACAGCCAGCCAGAGTGACTTCCAAGCTCCACATGGCAATAACAAGGTAAGTCAAGGAAGAGGCTACAGTCCAGTTCTAGAAGAAACAGGCTCGATTATCTCATGTCTGAAAACAGTGTGGTTCCTCTTCTGAAAGGATAGACTAGATCACCAATAAGAACCTTCCTGCCCTTGACCATGTCCAGTGTGTTAGAAAATGCAAGCCCAGCAGGCTACTAGAAAGCTCTGTGCACTCCTGAATAGGAAGAGTAATGGAAACAGAATTTGGATATTCCCTCCTCTTCAGTATCTCCTGGGCTAAAATACTTTTCTTCCAATAAGGGACACAATACATGTGCTTATAGCCCTGTGGCAGAAAAGGCCTCTGACCCACTAGTACTGAGAGGTGGTAGAAAGTAAGCATATATAATTAAGAACTTTGAGGTGGACAAAACTATTTTCTTGGCCCTAAAAGTAACCACTGCATGATTTTATTAAAATGCCAGCACATGGGGATGCCTGGGTGGCTCAGTCAGTTAAGGGTCCAACTCTTAATTTTGGCTTAGGTCATGATCCCAGGGTCGGGAGATCAAGCCGTGTCAGGCTCTGCACTGGGCATGGAGCCTGCTTAAGATTCTCTCTCCCTTTCCCCGCCCCCCCAAAATTAATTAATTTAATGCCTGCACATGGAAGAACATTAAAATATATACAAAGGTCTAAAACAAAAATCTCTTTCCCTTCCCCACCCAGATCCACTTTCTCTGAGTTTTGTTTGGGAGCTTGGGGACAATTCTCTAACTACTATGTAACTTTAAGCAGATACACCAACATCACCTTGTTGCCCTCTGCCTCGCTGTCTGATATTGAGCCCGTGCTAAGTCTCTCCTCTCTTCCGCTCCCATCTCCAGACCTCAAGGTTCTGTTTCGACACTGTCAAGGTCTACTGGTTCTCCATTCTGTTGCATAGCTGTGATCGGGACAACTTTAAGGTGAACATCAGATACTAAGCCACATACAGGTGGCATGTCCGTGGCCTCACAGAAGCACTGCCCACCGGGGAGCTGAGTACCGTCAGAGGACCCAGGGAAAAGAAAGGAATTGTCTGGCACCAGATCCCAACCACTGGGCGAAGAACGCCCCAAGCATTGAGAGTCCACCTATTTTCTCATTTCCTCATTCCTGGCCCCTCCTGGGTCACCTCCACAAGCACTCTTTTCCAGATTCTTGGATCTTCTTTCCTTGTACTGCCTCCACCATTAAAATAGGGTGCAGACAGTAAATTTTCTAAATCTTTGCAGAACCAAAACCCCCTTCCATTTGTCTCCACAACCTATGATTTGCCTGGGCATGACATATGGTTTGAAAATACCTTTCCTCAAAACTAAAAAGACAATATTCATTTCCCAGCTAAGCATCTAGCATTCCTTATGAAATGCCTGAAGTCTATTACACTGCAGATAACCTGTTTCTTCAGGGTGTTGTAGGGTTTTAGCCCTGGAAATTCAACCAGGATGTCTAGGTTTAGGTCTTTTCTCATCTACCTTAGTTCATACCAGGGAGTTTTCTTTCTTGAGCTCAAAGAAATTTTCTTCTATTATTTATTCTTCCTTCCTCTCAACTGTCTGTTCCTGCTTCTAGAACTGTTAAAGATTAGAGGTTTGGGATCTGCCCTCCATGTCCCCTAACTTCTCTCATATTGTCTCTTTTTGAGGGGGATTTCCTTTGACAAATATGGGTAAGCAGCTTGGTTCTTAGTCCTGTCCATTCCCGTTCCATACTTCCAACAAATAAAAAATGACTACAAATAATGATTTGACTGCTGCTTTTTCCAGCAATCTGTTCTTGTTTAAAGGTGTATTATTCTCTTAAATCTAAGCACATGGACTTCTCTATTCCCTTAGGTTCTTGTTTCCTACAAAGTCAGCTGATCTGTTTATTTTGTTCATGCTATCAGTTTCCCCAAAAAGCAAATGAGACTTGGTTACTGGTGTGTATTTATGAGCACAGACTATGTTCATCTGAATAAGTAATTGGAATGAGCTTCTTCTGCACCAGTACAGGTATTACCCCTGCAGGCCTCCGACTTAGAAGATGGACAACAGGCACTACTACATAAATGCCTGGATTATTCCATAGGCAAACTTCCCATGAGATGCCTAGATGTGCAGCCACAGAGTGGCTGAGGAAGTCGGGTGGTCTTTATGCTAGGACTGGGATGCTTTACAAGTTCATCTAATAGTCCCCCAAGTCCTGCTCAGTCTACTGTGGACATCACAACTAAAGTTCCCTCAAACTCTGCTTCTCAGTCAGGAGTAGGGATCCCATGCTTAGATGTCTGGATTTTCTTTAAGAATAGGTATTTGGTTTTACCCGGGAGACTAAATGTCCACCTACTTGCCATCATCCTCTTTTAGTGCATGCCAGCGACTCCTACTGCTGAATATCCTTTTACTGATCTAACTTGGCTTATCTAAAATGCCACAGACTGGAAGATCAGACTGCGCATCAGACTGTACATACATACACACGTGCACATGAATACAGACACGCGGATGATGATGACAGTATCTGAATTGCACTCACACTCACACACACACCCTGTTCCTCGAAACACAATTTTATAGCTACAATGAAAAAAAAAAATTAAACTCACAAATAAAAACCGTTAAGAGCTCCAAAACTCAAATGTACGAAACCTGTTACTATGTAAAAGTTTAAAGTTCCATGTATTTTAAGTAATTGAGAAGATCAAAGTTTTATATTTTCCAAGTAAATTAAGTATCATGAAGAGTTTGGCCATATTTTAAACGACCACTTTTCACAAGAAGTCACACAAGAAATACAGGATATTAATGACAGAAGCAGCAGAAAACACTTCCAAGTTTATATAAGTTAAAGAATCCCTTCAAAAACAAAACATGCTCAAGCATAACTTCACTCACATGGCTAAGAATTTCTAAAATCACCATTTCATTCTCTGCGTCTTGCCAGACTTCAAGAAAGGCTAGTAACAATCAACAATTCCATTAGCACTCTGACACTTTCCTGTTCAGGGTCACATCACTCCTTTGCTGAGAACTACCCAAAGGCTTCCAAACCATCTTAAGACAAAGTCCGAAATCCTTAAGCGCCCTGAATACCCCGCATATCTCCCTCATTTCATGGAGAATCCCTGGGCTCCTTTTTTCTCCCTTCACCTCTATTACACTCCCACCACAACGGTCTGCCACTTCCTCTCCCGTCAGGAGTCCCACGCCCGTGTGAGACCTTTCCATACGCTGTTCCCGGAGTCTGGGCCGCTCTCCCGCACCTCTGCGCTCCCCCCCATTAACTCTTAATACAGCCTAACTCTTGCTGACGTCACACACATCCTTGGGAAAGCATTTCCTGGCCATTCAGACTCCTCAGACTCAGGTCCACTAGCACCATCATGCTTGTTTTAAGGGAAAGGAAGAAAAGAAGAACAAGAGCGGCTGTCTGCACGGTGGGTCATACCAGACTGCATGTTCCGAAGGCAAGGCCCCGGGTTCATCTCGCCCCGACCCCTCGTTCCTAGCACTGTGCCTGCATGCAGCAAGCGCTCCATACACTTATTTCACGAGTAAGCACCTGAATCATCTCTCTGATCAAGGCGCAGTGTTTCAGAAAAGGAGAGTCTACAAATTCTTGCCTAAATGGACGCTCTACGTAGAGGTCCCACGAGACAGGTATGAACATCTACCAAAATAAAATTCCACTGCCATAAAAGCCAATTCAACCAATCATTAGAGTACTGTGAAAGCAGTAAACAACTACTGTGGGAGAATATCTGTTTTATTTCCTCCTCCGCCAGGGTAAGAAAATAGCACGTCAATGATACAGATTCATTGTAACAAACGTTACACACTGTCATAAGCTTTGCTTATTTTAATAACTGTCTTGTGGTGGAAATGCAAAATAAAAAAACAAAAAACCACAGAGAAACACATGTAATTGGCAAAAGAAGGGAAAGCAGGAGGGCTGTTCAGGAGTATGCGGTGAACACATTCCCATGTTGCTGGATATAATGGGCTAGAAACCGCAAATTTCCCAGGAGCACAGTCCCTACTGATCTGCCATTTATTGTACTGAACATCATTCCCAGTACTGAAGCAAACACGCTGGAACTATTCTGAACATACGAGGAAAGCAAAGATGTGATGAAAGGCCACAGCCATGACAGTGTGTCTTCAATTTCTAGCACACAAGAATAAGAGCAAATGTCAAGAGACCATGTCTGCAAATTTCAGTATGATTCCAGATTATTCTTCCAATGAGAAAGGGACTCCTTTACAAAGCTTACCTAAAATGAACTGCACAGACTAAGTTTTAATTTTGTGTTCCCAATTTGAGGAAGCACCTCGAGACTGGAAACACGAGCTGATGAAGACAGCATCTTGGGCCAGGGCAAGAGGCTGGACGGGGTCCAGAAGACAGACACTCGAGAAGCTTCCCTAAGGTCTCCATTCAATCTGTGCGGCTTTTAACACATGAAAAGGCCACCTTCAGAGCACTGGATTGACAACTTTCTTTTCCATTGGCTAAATTTAGAGAGGAATACCACATCATAACAACCAAGACAAACACGGGAACTGGTATCATAGGAAGATAAAAGAAAAACTCAATTAAGAAGCAATATCTATTTAGGGCGCCTGGGTGGCTCAGTCAGTTAAGCAACTGCCTTCGGCTCAGGTCATGATCCTGGAGTCCTGGGATCGAGTCCCACATCAGGCTCCCTGCTCAGCGGAGAGTCTGCTTCTCCCTCTGACCCTCCTCCCTCTCATGCGCGCACACGCGCACTCTCTCTCTCATTCTCTCTCAAATAAATAAAATCTTTAAAAAAAAAAAAAGCAACATCTATTTACATGTGCATAGCATATAATAACAGAGGAAATGAAAGATGCTCATAAGGAAACATGACCCAAGATAGTAATTGTGTAAGGCTACACTATTTACGAAGGCTATACCCACACTCCTCAAATGTGACCTGTCCTGATTCAATAGTTATGGATATTCAAGTATCTTCAGGCAAGATAAGCTTCTATTAACTGGCCCCAAATTAACTGAGACACATACCGGGTGTTTCCAATTACTCAGATAAGCTTTTTTTTTTTTTAATCATTATTTGGTTATTTAACATCCCAGCCTCATAACAAGGACTCACCAAAGGTTCTAGATTAGCCTTATTTCAATTTAGGATATCACATGAGTTAATGTTACCCATGGAAGTTCTATCGGTGTTTGTTATTTACAGTCTACAGGGGTTGAGGAAGGGGCGCCTGGGTGGCTCAGTCAGTTAAGCATCTGCCTTCAGCTCAGGTCATGATCCTGGGGTCCTGGGATCGAGCCCCTCATTGGGCTCCCTGCTCAGTGAGGAGTCTGGAGCCTGCTTCTCCCTCTGCCTCCACCCCACCACTGCTCATGTTCTATCTCTAATAAGTCTTTAAAAAATAAAAAATAAGCAAAGTGGTGGGGGAAGTGGGAAGAATAAAAAGCATGTCAGAAATATCGATCTAAGAAGAGAAAGAAGAAAAGGAACAGCTAATGAAGTTGCCTTAAACTTCCTATTCTTAAATAAATTACACTCAAAAACTTTCCAATCTGAGATCCCAACTCTAACAGATGGGTTGATTTATAGCTAGAGAAAACAAACCTCCCCACCCCAAAGAAAAAAATGCTATTAGTTTCCTATAAAGTATAAATAGCCAAACTAAGAGGATTCCCTGTATGTTTTGGTTCAGATTCTGAATAAAGAACTGCACAGTAGGAATGTGTCCACATATTTAGATAGCACTTCACATTTATCAAAGTAATTTTACATTCAACATTGCCTGAAATCTTTCTAATAGCCCTGTGAAATCTGTTAAATGTCCCCACTTACTAGGCAAGACACTAGAAGCAAATGACATGCTTTCTTTTTTTTTCTTAACTAAAAAATAACAAGCTATCACTTCACACCTGTCAGACTGGCTGTTACAAAAAAAAAAAAAAGAAAAAACAAGTGTTGGTGAGGATGTGGAAAAAAGGGAACCCTTGTGCACTAATGGTGGGCATGAAAATTGGTGTAGCTGCTATGGAAAATATCATGGAGCTTCCTCAAAAAATTAAAAATAGAAGTACCATGCAATCTAGCAATTCTACTTCTAGGTTACCCAAAGAAAAAAACACTAATTCAAAAAAATATATGCACCCCTATGTTCACTGCAGCATTATCTGCAATAGTCCAAGACATGGAAGCAATCTAAGCATCCACTGATAGACGGATACAGGAGATATGGTACACACGTGTACACACACACACACACACACACACACACACACAGATGCTACTCAGCAATAAGAAAAGAATGAAATCTTGTCATCTGAGACAACATGGGTGGACCTGGAGGGTATGATGCTAAGTGAAGTAAGACAGAGAAAGACAAATACTGTATGATTTCACTTATGTGTGGAACCTAAAAAGCAAAACGAACAACAAAACAGAAACAGACTCAAATACAGAGAACACACTGCTGGTTGTCAGCAGGAAAGAGAGTGGGGGGATGGGGGAAACAGGTAAGGGGATTAAGAGGCACAAACTTCCAGTTATAAAGTCAGTCAGGGGACAGAGACCTGCTCTTAACCACAGTTAAGACTCACAAAGGCGCTAGTGAGCACTTTGTCTTAAGTACTAAATCAAAATCCCCACCATATTCATTCACTCAACAATTAGCATTCAGTACCGACAATGGGACCGGAACTATTCTAGGCACCGGGAGGGTCAACAGCAGTGAACAAAGCAGACTTAAGTATCTACCTCCAACACTAACATTTTAACGAGCACCACCAAGTAAATTTCTTTTGGCTTGGCTAGTTGGATGCCATTTACAACACCAATGGTCAATTAGTTTCTTTGTCCATGTAAGAAATTTAAATGTACTCAAATTAATAAATCATAAAAAAACCAAACGTTCGGAACTTAAAACATGTTTGAGAATTTATTAAGCATTGGTAATTCAAAAGGAAACTGAGGCACAGGCCCCTATCATCAGATGCTTCATCTACTTGAAAGAAGGCATATACATATTAAAAATTAAGTAAGTAAAAAGATGCTCACAAAACAAGACACTTCCAAATGGGAAATAACATTGTTAGGACCATTTTCAAAGAGAAAAACCAACCAAGATACTCAGTATGTCTAAGATTGCATATTCAAATCAGGGCCCAATGGTTTTTTTGGGGGAAAAAAAAGAGAATATTATTCTAGGCTAATTCTTAATTTTATACCAATAGATTGCAGATTAAGAAGTACTGAAAGGGGGTGCCTAGGTTGCTCAGTCAGTTAAGTGTCTGCCTTCAGCTCAGATCATGATCCCAGAGTCCCGAGATCGAGTCCCACATTGGGCTCCCTGCTCAGCGGGGAGTCTGCTTCTCCCTCTGACCCTCCCCCTTCTCATGCTTTGTCTCTCTCACTCTTTCTCTCTCAAATAAATCATTTTTTTTAAAAAAAGAGGTACTGAAAGATTTAACTTTCAATAATGAGTTATTTTTCTTTGAACGTTACTTTCTGTACATTATCCCAAAAAGCCATTTACATTTTCAAATGTATTAGGAGACCCAATGTTTAAGCCTTCACTATGTCTGCTTTACAAACGTATTTATTGTCTGACAACAACCGCAGAAAATAAATATAAATGTAGAAGAGGCTGAGAAAGCTTAAGTAACTCTCCAGTGTTGACTACTTGATATAGAAGACCTTATAAATTATGAAATTCGGGTATTAAAAGACCATTCTGGAAAAGGGGAAAATAAGTTTTGGGATTTACAATAAAAGTTTCAATTTAATTTTCAATTAAAATATTAATTGACCAAGTCAACTGAGAATTTCGGGGCACTGGATACATATTAGCAGAGAGAGAGAGAGAGAGTGTGTGTGTATACACCTACCTTACACCGAAAGTAACTGTCTTACTGTATCTTAAACACACACATTTAACCAATTTACAAAACTGTAGCTCTGAAGACAAAGCATTTCTTTCAGCAATATCTTTAAAAAGCTCTTAATGATGGTGCTACCTCAATAAATAACGAAACATTCCTTTCTGTGCCTCGTTTTCTTCATAAAAATAAACCTTCAAAGGGTGGGATTTTAATAAGCCTTTTCTCACAACCTCAACAAAATGTGAAGACTTCCCATACATTCTCCCATAATTTACCAAGGTTCGTTACCTAGATCCAGGGTCCCGAGGTTATCAGCTGGAGCGTGAAGACCATCCCCAAGAAGGCAGGCAGCGAGAAGAGAGTCGGGCCGTTCACAAAGTTACAATCCAAATGAACTCAGAATGAGCTCAGGAGCAACTGCACGATTAGGGACAACCTTGGGAGAAATGCTACCCAATGGACCCACGGAAACTGAGGTTTCAGATGTGTTCCCAAGGAAGTTTACTTCTCAAGCAGGGAAGACCGCTAACTTGCAACCAAGAAAACAGTACCGGCCAAGTCCCTAGGGTGCAAGAGGGGCTAAGGAAGGGTGTGAAGGCCCATGGGACAAGAAGGGCTACAGGGTCGCCACTAGACACACTTTGGCCCCTAATTATTACGGCCCTGCCTCCACATGTTCTACAGGGAATTAATCTTTAAGTAATTTTCTTCCCAGAAGCATTAGGGTCAAGAAATAGAAACCAAGTATTTAACCTATTTGCTTTCTAATTAAGGCAGCATCTAATCCGAAGCCCCAGGCTACCAGTGGAGAACACTTTCCCACCCCACGGTTAACAGTGGAGAACACTTCCCTACCCCACGGTTAACAAGTAGGAGAGACTGGAAAAGAAAGACAAAGGGGATGATAATACTACCCTTTCAAAAAATCTAATCTCTCATCAGTCCTTGTCATGCCAGTGGATGGTCTTACGGAAAGGTCTTTACATTCGGGGTGGGGGGAAGGGGGCGGGAGCATTTTGCAACAAAATACAGTAAGATAAGTAAAAACTGACTATTTTAAAGTAAACATGCTTGTGAACAGTAAAACAAGGCTGAAAGCTAATGCTTTGCAGGACGCTGAAAAGCGAGAGATGGCTGGTAAGGAAAGAGTGCAAATACTCCACCCTGTCTTAAAATGTTCAAAGCCAAAACTAAAAATATAACAGCAGTAACTGTGACATTAGATTCAAAAAGAATTAAACAAAAATTCATTTATTTTAGCAACAGCGTCTATAAGATGTCAGGTTCCCTTCTAGCCCGCGTGACCAGCAAAACAAAGTCACTGTCCTTGGGCAATTTCTATTCAATGAAGGACTTGATCTCAAAGAAAATGCTCAATATTTGTTACCTGGAAATGCTGATTAAGAGAGACATGAGATCTACACAAAGTGTTTTATTAGAATTGCTTGAAAGTTCTAAAATACGGAATGCTCACATTATCCAATTAAATATTTATGCTATAATATGAATAAAGTTAAAACCATAATTTCTGGTATCTGTTACTTAGCTGTCATGGACCAAGGCCTCCCTTAATTGGAAGCCAGTAAGAATTCTTTGATACTGAAGACTAAATATGAATTCCTCCCTATTCTCTTACAAAACCACACAGGATTCTTTTGAGGACTCCATACTGTTTCCCACAGTGGCTACACCAGTTTGTATTCCCACCAACAGCACACAAGGGTTCCTTTTTCTGCACATCCTCACCAACACTTGTTTCTTGTGTTTTTGATTTTAGCCATTCTGATGGGTGTGAGGTGATATCTCACTCTAGTTTTAATTTGCATTTCCCTAATGATGAGTCATGTTGAGCACCCTTCCACGTGTCTGCTGGTCAGCCATCCATATGTCTTTGGCAAAATGTTTACTGGGGTCAGTCCTCTGCCCATTTTTAATTGGATTAGTTTCTTTGGTGTTGAGTTGCATAAGTTCTTTATATTTTGGGTATTCACCCCTTACTGGATATGTCATTTGGAGGTATCTTCTCTCATTCAGTAGGCTGCCTTTTTGTTTGGTTGATGGCTTCCTTCACTGTGCAAAAGCTTTTCATTTGGGTGTAGTCCCAACAGGTTATTTTGGCTTTTGTTTCTCTTGCCTGAGGAGACATATCTAGAAAAATGTTTCTATGGCTGATGTCAAAGAAATTACGGCCTAGGTTTTCTTCTAGGATTCTTATAGTTTCAGGTCTCACAGTTAGGCCTTTAATCCATTTTGAGTTTATTTTTATGTATGGTGTAAGAAGGTGGCCCATTTCATTCTTTTGCATGTAGCTGTCCAGTTTTCCCAACACCACTTGTTGAAGAGACTGTCTTTTCTCCATTGTATATTCTTGCCTCCTTTGTCGTAAATTGACCATAAAGCATGGGTTCATTTCTGGGCTCTCTAGTCTGTTCTGTTGATCTATTTTTGTGCCAGTACCGTACTGTTTCAATTACTGTATCTTTGTACTATGTCTTGAATCTGGAATTGTGATACCTCCAGCTTCATTCTTCTTTTTCAAGATTGCTTTGGCTATTCAAGGTCTTCTGTGGTTCCATACAAACTTCAGTTCTAGTTCTGTGAAAAAATTTGATGGAGATTGCAGTATATCTGTAGATTGCTTTGGGTGGTATGGATATTTTTACAACATTGGTTCTGCCAGTCCATGAGCATGGACTATCTTTCTACCTGTTTGTGTCATTTTCAATGTCTTTCATCAAGGTTGTATAGTTTTCAAAGTGTACAGGTCTTCCACTTCCTTGGTTATGTGTTTTCCTAGGTATTTTATAATTATGCCAATTATAAATGGGATTTTCTTCTCTTTCTACTACTTCATTATCAGTGTATAGAAATGCAACAGATTGCTGTATATTAATTTTCTGTCCTGTGACTTTACCGAATTCATTTATCAGTTCTAGTAGTTTTTTGGTAGTGTCTTCAGAGTTTTCTATATATACTATCACGTCATCTACAAATAGTGAAAGTTCTACTTCTTTCTTACCAATTTGGATGCCTTTTATTCTTTGTCTGACTGCTGTGGCTAGGACTTTAAAAATAGAATTTACCCTATGATCCAGTAATTCCAGTAAATACTGGGTATTTACCCAAAAAATATGAAAACACTAATTTGAAAACATATACACACTCCTATGTTTAATGCAGCATTATTTACAAGAGTCAATATATGGAAGCAACCCAAGTGTCCATCTACAAATGAATGGATAAAGAAGATATGGTGTATATACAATGGAATATTATTCAGCCATAAAAGAATTAAATCTTACCATTTGCAGCAACATGGAAAAGGGCCAGAGAGTATAATGCTAAGTGAAATAACTCAGTCAGAGAAAGACAAATACCATATGATTTCACTCATGTGGAATTTAAGAAACAAACAAAAAAAAGAATAAAGAAAAAAAGAGACAGAGCAAGACTCTTAAACAGGGAACTGGTGAATAACAGAAGATGGGAGGGAGGGGTTGTGAAACAGACAAAGGGAATTACGAGTACACTTAACTTGATGAGCCCTGAGAAATGTACAGAATTGTCGAATCACTATATTGTATGCCTGACACTGTTGATTATACTTAAACAAACAATAAAATTAAATGTAAAAACACACACAAGAATGACAGCTAAACTCAGTCTTCTAAACCTGCAAGGAAGATGGAACAGGAAGGAGTCACTATCAGTCCGAGGCGGTCACTTCATTTAGAAATGTAAAATGGATAAACATCAGGTAACAGACTTGGGTTTTGACATTCTCTGCTCCAAAGACCCACAATGGGGGACAAACCAACAAGAACCTGAAATGTTCTAGAACTGGATGTACAGCCTACCACTGAGGGCAGGGAGCTTTACAGTGAAGCAAAAACAGAACGACTGTTTAGGAAAATACTGAGACCCTCAAATCCCTCCCCTCCCCAAGCAGCTGCTCCTCTCCCGCTTTATTCTATTGCTTAAATAAACCGAAATTAAAAGCTACTGGATTTAAGATACCTTACACAAATACGGGTACCTTACAAACACAGGAGGATTAAGTGAGGGTCTGTGTATAAGAAGGTAGACTCAGTGATGGCACGGACTTGCCATCTGTTTGGTCACTGCTGCGTCCCCATTCCCTACAAGGTGCCTAGCACACAGAGTGTACTCAATAGACATGCAGCAGAGGAGTTTCAGAGAGGAATTTTTACAATCTCCAAGAAAACGGATCAATATCATGGATAGAAAACATGACAGAATATAAAAATCTGAACATCATGGGCACCTGGGTGGCTCAGTTGATTAAGTGTCTGCCTTTGGCTCAGGTCATGATCCCAGAGTCCTGGGATCAAGTCCCACTTTGGGCTCCCTGCTCAGCGGGGAGTCTGCTTCTCCCTCTACACCCCCCTCTGCTTGTGATCTCTCTCTCTCTCACACGCACACACACATACTCTGTCTCTCAAATAAATAAATCTTTAAAAAAAAATCTGAACATCAATCCAGGAGATTCAACATCTGACTAAAAGGACTATCTAGAATGAAAGAATAGAGAAAACTGGAAGGCAGGAGGGATTTACAGAGAAAGAATGCAGGATGTTTTGCAGAACTCAAGTTTCCTGGTTAAAATACCCACCAGCACAAAAAATGAAAATGTCATGGACTAGGAATGAAAAGATTCTGAGATTCTATCTAAGAGGTATTTTAGAGAAAGCTCACAGGAATCAGAAATGAGAATGGTACAGGACTTCCATAGCAATCCCAAAGCTGAAATATAATGAAATAATGTCTTCTATACTGTTGGACATGGTTTCCAACCTAGAATTCTATACCTAGCTCAAAGAACAATCAAGACTGAAGATATAATGAAGACATTTTCAGACGCAGGAGGTTCTCAAAGTTTAGCCTCTTTCCTCTCCTGCTCCTGAGAAAAGGCACCAGGAGAATGAATTCCACCCCGAGAGGGAACATAAGGAAAAGGGAGTCTTGGCATCCAGGACACAGGCAGGGCTACACTGAGGAGCAGACAGGAGAATTCCCAGGATGAGGGCAGAGGGAAGGCCCCCCCAAGACAACTGTGCGTGGGTCTGCAAAGAAGGTCAGAGGGCGGCAGGGGATCTGAGGGAGCTACCAGCAGGAACAGTTAACAAAACAAAGGGAAATAAAACCCTTGGTGGGTCTGTACATCTAACTGTACCGAAGTCGGTTCATCTGGAGAGTCGGGGGGTAAATTAATGACAAAAACCAAAACAGCGAGTGTCTTTTCACAATTAACTCTAGGAAAAACAAAAGGTTGGATGAAAAAAAGAAACATAACAATAAAATATGGCATGGCTGAGATACGATTATGTCTATTGTAATCAATAATAATGTATCCCCAAATTGGTAAAAAGCTACATGGGAAGATGTGCAGAGGAAAAAGTGTAAGGGGAAAAGAGTGTTAAAAGAATTAAAACTTCACCATCCAAAGTAAGAAATTGACAACTTAAGCCACAGCCTTATAGGCATAGGAATTTAATGAGATAAACAGCAAAACCAAAACAAATAGCTTTTGTTAAGTAACCACATCTGGGTAATCCAATGGACATGAGAGACGGGGTAGGTATCTGCTATTTTCCTTATAATACCCGTAAGATTAATACTTTCTAAACTATAGACAAATTGCCTTATAAAATAGAAGTTAAATTTCAAAAAAAAATTTCATCCAAAGAACAACCTATTGTAGACAGTGACTTATTATCTCATGAAGGAATTATAGATCTTTGGAACAAAAGCATTTTGTCTCACAGCAAGAGAGGATTTAGATTTAGATACAAATTTTGCAAAACACTAAGGCAGGTTTTGAAAAGCTAGTTCTCTGCTTAAACTCTTACATGAAATTGAAATCCATTACATTATGAATAAAACTACAGCACATCAATGCATGTCCTTAGGACCTCACCATTCTGCTCTAGCCCTTGTCAATGAAGGGAAAATTAGATAATCAGGCACTTAGTCTCAAATCTCAAAAGCAGCCACCGATAAGGATTAATTACATTAAATTCAACAAAGCCTCTATTTTATAAATCAGCCTTGTATGTAAATCTGCCTCGTGTGCAAATGAAGCAGGGGTTACAAACTAAGGTGGGGGAGGCCCCAATCCAACCTACCCCCAGCTCTGTAATACCTACCAGCTAAGAATGGTTTTTATGTTTTTTTTTTTAATGGTTAAAAAACAGAAAAACCAAAAGAATATATTTTGTGACACATGGAAAAAAAAAAATCATGAGAATTCAAATCTCAGTGTCCACAGCTAAAGGTTTATTGGAACACAGCCTTGTTTGTTAATGTTTGCATCTATGGCTGCTTTTTACTGATGGTAGACAATGTGTGGCCTGCAAAGCCTAAAATCCTTGCTATCAGGTCCCTTTCAGAAAAAAATTGTTGACCCCTGAACTAAAGGATTCTAGTTCTGAATTTCATTTGAAATGAAACTGAGCCAAATTCATACATAAAAATGTGCAGAGGGGTGCCTGGGTGTCTCAGTCGGTTAAGCGTCTGCCTTCGGCTCAGGTCGTGATCCCAGGGTCCTGGGATCGAGTCCCACGCATCGGGCTCCCTGCTCGGCGGGAAGCCTGCTTCTCCCTCTCCCACTCCCCCTACTTGTGTTCCCTCTCTTGCTGTGTCTCTGTCAAATAAATAAAATCTTTAAAAAAAAATGTGCACAGAAAGAGTCCTTGAATCAAGAGATGTTTGAAAAAGGAACCTTAGAGACAGTCTACACAACCCTTAAAAAAGTCCAGAGGGATTTAATGGTTTGCTTAGAGTCGGTCAGGTAAATGGGAACAGAATCAAGGCTGGAGTCTGATCTCATGGCTCCTCTCTTAGATAAGCATCTGTAGCCGAAGTTTTAACCCTAATACTACTCCTTAGTTCCTACTCTACCCTTCAACTTCTTACTCAAACACTTAGTTTTAGTTAAAATGTTAATAAAATGTGCCTTTTATTTTGACGTTTCCCAAATATTTAAAACAAATTCCTGCTGATATTTACTTATGACTGTGCCAAAAAAGCAGCACAGAACACTGATGAAGGATAGTCTTTAGGGTCAGGGAGACCCAGCTTCTGGCTCTGCCCCTGGGGTATCGCTCTAGCCCCAATAATCATCTGACCTCTCAACTTCACCTGTTTCTTCCTTAAAAGTGAGTGCGTACCTAACTCACAGGAGTGTGGTTAGACTGAATAAAATGGAGGATGTCAAGAACCGAATGTACTGACGGTCACAGAATTCAGAGCGCAAGAAATGTTACCTATTATACTGTCTCATGTCCCGATTTTGATACCCATCATTATCCCTGAAGAGCCTCACAGGTAGTGTTCTCAAACTTCACTGTATGTCACAATCACACTGGTGAACTTGTGAGTGCAGATACCCTCAGCCCCACTCCCAGTGACTCTGATTATTTAATCTGGAAAAGGCAGATATCTGCATTTCCAAGCTCAAGTGTGATTTGGATACAGGTAGTCCAGGGAATGGAAACAGTGCTCCTAGATAATGGAAAAGATACCGAGAGGTTAAGAGATGAGCAAAAGCCTAAGTGATCACAGCCTTAATTAAATACAAAATGGCAAGGGACAAAGGACCGCTAATGCCTTTGGCTGTTTTTACTTCCAAAACAGTCCTAATTTTTTTTTTTTTTGCCTTAAACTTATGTTGGGCCCCATAAATTAATGTTATATACAATATGAAGATTATTTCCCAGTTTATAAAGGTTAGGATTTCCAGTTATACAACCAATTAAATATTTATGGAACTCAAAAAGGTCAGTACTCAGGTCCCCCTGAAACTCGTTTTCTATCCTGGATTTCAGCCACACCACCTGTTACTGTCCCCAGAGAATTTAAGGCTGAACCATTTTACTTATTGGTATATCTGCAAACAGAAAGGAAAAAAAAACAAAAATAATATGTATTCCAACCTTTCAATACAAACTGAAACAAGCTAAAAATGTGGCTATACACAAGCATGAAACTATATTCTACCTTGAAAAACCCTGATGGGGAATGAGTGTGAAGCAAATCGCATGCAACAGCTGCCCCTTTGGGTAAGGCTTTTCCATTTAAGTGTCAATTCCAAAACCAGCAACAAAAACAGAGCTGACAGTGGCAAGAGTTTCAGAACGTAAATGTACAGGTTCGAGATTACCTTGCTCCAGTCTAAAGCACAGGGAACGCCTTGCTGCTTCCATCTCTGGAGTCGGGTTATCTAGGACGTGTCTACACCACTGCAAAGGGCTCAGGGATTTCTCTGATGATGTGAATGTCTTTGAAGAGCCAACGTATAACCTTAAAAAAAGAAATCTACATTATAGGTATTATATAGGTATATAGAGATGACCTCCCTTCTAGGGAAAACAACATGTATTTCACAGTTTCTATGGAAACAAAACTCACATTGGATTACTTCAAATACCAAAATTATTTTTTAACAGGCAAATACCCCCAAATAAAATGTGATGCTTTCTGTAGCTTGGTGGGAAGGAGGACTTCACAAAACTATGAGAACCTAGGTCTCAGAGTCCGAGATCGGAGGCTTTTGTTATTGAACTAGCCTTGAACAGGCACCGTGATGATCTGACTACCTCACTTGTGCTTGTACAAATGAACGCTTTCATCTCTTTGGTAGCAGAACGCTACATTAACTGGGCTAATTTATGTAAACATGGCATAGCAAACAAGGCCCATTTTATGTGCTTTAAAAAAAAAAGTCTATAAGTAAGTGAAAGGCTATTGATTCTCTCAACCCTTAAATAATCAGATACCCCCCATCTCAAATCTGTACTAAACTTGGTATGTGCTTCTTTCTCACAAAAGCCAAATAGCTTCCAAAGCTAGGTTTTAGGAAAAAATTGCTTTCCAGCACCTATACTATTACATAGTAATGGGTAGAATTCAAAATAACCACCATGAGGCACTTTAAGTTAAAGATTTTCTCTCTGACATATGGTACTAAGGTAAACTACAGAATATTTTCAGTCACAGGGTTATACAAAAAAAGTTAATCTTTTCAGTTGACTAAAAAAAGGAAGAGAAAAAATTATAATCCCTGCTTCTAGTAATTAACTTTATTTACAAAGCTGTATTGTAATTACAAATTGCATTAAAGTAACACTCCTTTAAACAAAGTTACCAGAATTCTAATGAGTACATATTCTTGAAATATCATACTTCATTATTCACTCTCATACCCTTACAGTCAGGAGCCCCCACCTGTCAAGATAATTTCTCAGCTATCCAAGATGGTTGAGGAATGGTACTATTCTTCAGTAAATTCTTCTTACAGATCAGAGGTTGGCAAACTTTTTCTATAAAGGGGCAGCTAGTCAATATTTAGGCTTTGTGGGACACATCGTCTCTGTCACAACCACTCAATTCCATATGACAGCCCCAAAGCATCACAGATGACATGTAATGTGAATAAGTAGGCTGTGTTCCTATGAACTATTTACAGACACTGAAACGTGAATTTCCCATAATTTTCAATGTCATGAATTAGTATTCTTTTGGTTTTTTTTTTTTCAGTCATTTAAAAATGTAAAAATCTCGCTGACCAGCCATACACACCATGCAGCAGGGCCAACTTGCCCCTAAGACACAGTTTGCTAACTCCTGTTACAGGTGCAGATTCTAAAATGTCGTTTAATCGATTCAGGAGTAATCCTAATATCTCATTCTTCCCTGGGTGGGCCATGGGCCTCCCTTCATCAAGAGTATATGGATTACTCCTGGGCCCACCTCAGTCTACTCTGACCAGATTAATACCTACCTATGTAAATCCAACCTTTCCACCCTCCCTTGCTAAAAGACCCCTGAAGAGCCCAGTGCTGGGTACCTCACTCCGGTTCCCCAAGTAAAGGCTAGTCTAAGTCAGCTGTTCTCAATCTTTGGTGCATCGAAATCTCTTAGTGGGCTTGTTAAAACACAAATTGCTAACACTCGACTGCAGGCAGGTCTAATCTACCTGATTCAGAAGGTTTGGAATGTGGTCCGAGAACGTGAATGTCTCACAAGTTTCCAGGTGATGCTGACACCGCGGCCTTGGAGACCTCACCCGGAGACGGGCGCACTGGGCTAAGCCGATCTGAGTCATTCCAGCATCCCTGTTTGCCCCATCACTGGCTCAGGCACAGCCCTGGACACAATTCTGGCCACTAAAAACTAACGGGAAATATTCTGATGGGCAAGTTTCTCCTCATTTTTAAAGTAGTCACAAAAGACCTAAGTATATGCTGCCTACAACATATGCACTTTAAATATAAGCACACAGGCGAAAAGTAAAAGGATGTAAAAGTAAAATACCCACAACGAAAAGCCTAGGCCCAGAAGGTTTCACTGCTGAATTCTACCAAACATCACTGAGAAAAGAAATTGAAGACCAATATTCCTCATAAACACAGAAGCAAAAATCTGGATATTTTAGCAAATTGAGTCCAACCATATATAAAAGGGATACTTCATCATTACGAAGTGGGGTTTATCCCAGGAATGAAAGGTCGGCTTAACATTCAGTGTAGCTTACCACAGAAAAGGCATATGATAATCTCAACAACAACAAAGCATCTGACATCCATCCCTGATAAAAACTCTCAGCAAATTAAGAAGGAAACACATTTGATCTGATTAAAGGCATCTACAAAAACAGCATTCTTAATAGTGAAAGACTGAATGCGCTTCCCCTAACATCAGGAACAAAACAGGACTAGAGGTTCTAGCTAGTGCAATCACGCAATAAATAAAAACATTTAGACTGGAAGTAAATAGTCTATGTTTATTCACAGATCACACGATTATCTATGTAAAAAATCTGAGGAACCTACAAAAAAGAGACTCAAACTAATGAGGGAGTTTAGGAAAAAGACTGTAGCATACCAGATCAACATACAAGAGTTAAGTGCATTTCTATACTAGCCACAATCAGTATTTTTGAAATTTCACTTCTCATTTACACAAAAACCATAAAGGATAAATCTGATAAAGGATATCAAGCTCTATACACTAAAAACTACAAAACGTTCTGAGAGAAATTAAAGATATAAATGCAAAGACAGACCATGTTCACGGATCAGAAGACTAAATATTGTTAAGATGTCGATTATCCTTCAATGTACCCATTTAACTAAACCCCAAAACTTCAGTAAGCTTCTTGAAGAAATGTGAAAGCTGATTCTAAAATTCATATGGAAATGAATGCAAAGATCCTAGAATAGTCAAAACCACCTTGAAAAAACAATGAAGTTGGAGAGCTACCACTGAGTGGGACACATTACAAAGTTACAGCGGAGAGGACAGTTTAGTAGGACGTGAGGACAGACAGATCAATGCAGAAACAAGATGGCCCAGAACCGTACACATATGGAAAACTGAGTCTTGACAAAGTATAAAGACAATTCAATGAAGAAAAGATAGCCTTTTGAGCAAATCATGCTGAAACACATGGAAGTCTATATACAAAAAATAAAATTTGAGCCATACTTCACACAACATCTAAAGTTAACTCAAAACAGATTTACAAAAATGTCAAACCTGAAACTATAAAATTTTTAAAAGAAACCATAGGCAAAGTCCTTGTGTCCCTGGGTTGGCAATTATTTCTTAGACAGAATTTCTTACATGGAAAAATATCCATAAAAGAAAAAAAATTTTTATCAATTGGACTTCACTAAAATGAAAATTACAACTTTCCTCCTTGAAAGACACTAATAGAATAAATGATAAACCACAGATTGGGTAAAAATATTTGCAAATCACATATCTGATAAAAAAACTTGTATGTAGAATATACATAAGAACTCTGCAAACTCAATAATAAGCAACCCAATTTTTAAAAATGGACAAAAGATTTGAACAGACATTTCACCAAAGAAAATCTGAACGGCAAACAGCACATAGAAAATATGCTCATTTGTCATGAGGGAAATGCGAAGTAGAACCACTATGAGGTACTACTACACACCTATCAGAATGGCTCAAATTAAAAAGACTTGGCCATGGCCAGTATGGTGAGTGCAACTGAAACTCTCATACAGTGCTGGCATAAGCATGAAACAGCCTAACCACTTTGGGAAAGATTTTGGCAGCTTCCTAAGACATTAACATACACCTACTCTCTGTTCCAGCCTCTCAACAGCAGTTAAGTATTTATCCAAAAGATACGAACGCATGCATCCGCACAAAGGCTTATCTGTAACAGCCAAAACTTGATAACGGCCCAAATGTTCATTAAAAGATGAATGGATAAAAAAACCATTGTTACATCCATACAGTCTAATAGTTCTCACAATAAAAAGGTATGAATTATTGATTCATGTAACACAGAATTTCAAATTATCTTGATTGTAAGAAGCCAGACCAAAAACAAATGAAAAATGGTACATACTATATAATTTCATAGATATGAAAGTATAGGAAAATGCAAACTAATCTAGACTGACAGAAAGCAGACCAGTGGCTGGGCGCCTTGATGAGCAGTAGGCAGGAGCAGGAGAGAAGGAATACAAAGGGCCACAAAGAAACTTGGAGCATTAAGATATGTTCACTCTCTTGACTCTAGTGATGGTTTTATGGGTGTGTGTATATGTCAAAACCTAGCAAATAGTACATTTTAATATACGCAGCTTATACTTCACTTATACCTCAATAAAGCTTTAAAAAAAAATTTCACGAGACAGGAACTGTCTTCTGTCCTTCAACGTCCTTGAGACTGGAGTAGCCATTCCAGGTGAATCAGATGGATTCAGGTGAAACAAACAAGCAGGTGCCCCAGCCCTGACATAAAGGAGCCACTAAATCAGTCAACCGTGGAAATTTACTGATTTTATTTATTTTATTTGTCTTAGAGGTGAGGGGAGAGACAGAGATGGCAGGGAGAGGCAGAGAGAGAGAGAGAATCTTAAGCAGGCTCCACACCCAGCGTGGAGCCCAACACAGGGCTTGATCTCACAATCCTGAGATCATGACCTGAGCCAAAATTGAGTCGGCTGCTTAACTGACTGAGCCCCCAGGTGCCCCTTTTTTATTTTTTACTTAGCTTCCTTTTTTTAGAGAGGGAGAGAATGGACTTTAGACTTCTTTAATAAGTTATCCCCACTGTCTGATACACACACAAATTCACATCACTGCCTGAGTCTCTGCTTGTTCTCAAATCCCTCTCACTGCCTCCTGAAACTATGGGGTGAAGCACTGTTCTGCTCATTACCTCTAGCATCGTAAGAAGAACTGCTCATATCTTCTATTAGCTTCCACCAACCAGGTTGCCTCAGGATTTTAGGTACTCCCACCAGTCGGGATTTTTTTCTGGTAGTTTCTTGTGGGGTGCTTTTGCTTATAGGGGAACTCTATAAGAAGATTACCTTTATCCCGTAGGGCCTATGTCATTTAATTCTTTCATTTGACACCACACACTCGTGGCATATTCAAAAAGCAGTGCTCACTCCCACCACTGAGAACGTCACAACCTAAGACCAGCCAGAGGCTGGCCCAGAGGCACTGACTTCAGGCACACCAAATTTAGCCGAAGGAGGGATCAAGTACTTTACTGAACCAGAGAGATGAAATGAACATCTACATGTTGGCTGGTTAAAACCCTAGGCCCGGGGCGCCTGGGTGGCTCAGTCGTTGGGTGTCTGCCTTCGGCTCAGGTCATGATCCCAGAGTCCTGGGATCGAGCCCCACATTGGGCTCCCTGCTCAGCGGGAAGCCTGCTTCTCCCTCTCCCATTCCCCCTGCTTGTGTTCCCTCTCTCGCTGTCTCTCTCTCTGTCAAATAAATAAATAAAATCTTTGAAAGAAAAAGAAACAGTTTCTTCATTTTTGGAAAATGAAACTATTTTAGCAGAAACAAAAAATTCAAAAGTGAGTTTGAAAGATCAAGTTAAAAAAGTCTCCCAGATGCAAAACAAAGACACAGATTTACAATGAAAGACAAATAAAAAAATTAAAATGATTGCACTAGTTGGGCCTACATCTGATTATTACAAGTTCTAAAACACACACACACACGGAGAGAAGGTTATTTAAACAAAAAGAGCAGAAAATTTTGAGAATTGAAGGCAGGCCACTGAGTTCTAAAGTGAGAACACCGAAAAATGTCCAGTACAACAAATAGAGAGGCCCATACCAAGGTACAACAAGGCATTTTAGAAAACCAGGGATAAAGGAGGCTAAAAAAGAAGTCAAGAAAGATTAGGTATCCAAATTACAGTGCACTTCAATATCTAAAACATGATAAAAATTAGAACAAAATGGAACAATGCCTTCAAACATAAGAGAAAGTGACTTAGGCTTTTTATACCCAGCCCCACTAGGAATCTTTCATGAGGATAGAATACAGACATTTTTAAATAAGCAGGATTTCACACTGTACTTCTCATATATATGCCCTTTCTCAGAAAACTATTGGAGGCTGTGCCCCACCCTACTAGAATAATCGAAATATGAAGACAAAGAATCTTAGAAATGGGAGGTCCCACATAAGCAAGAAACCTAAGAAATTCCCATTAACACAGCACCGTGCATGCAGCCTAAGAAGCGAACAGTAAAGACTGGAGCAATGGGCTTAAGAGTTCCAGCAGGGATGGCATTACAAAATAAATTTTTAATAACAGATTTAAGAGACTGTCAAATATGGATGACCTTATCAAGGAATTTATTGCTCCAGCAGAGTATTTGAAAAAGTAATTAGTAATAGGGATTAAAGAAATTGAAGGGGGAAAAGAGAGGCCATTGCTAACTCTTGGAGGAACAAAGGGATTACAGGACAAATGTAACATACAATTAACAGCGTTCGTTAATAACTATTATAATAATACAGGCATTACATAGGATTTAACACAAAAATTATGAAAACCATTATGAGAAGGGAAAGAAGGTTTGGGGGTGAGGAGAAGAGGGCTTAGTCTTCACCTTCCAAAACAAGTCTACAGATGTCTAAGATCATATAGTACAAATATATAGTACAAATGACGGTTCAGAAATAAAGAGCAAAAGAAACAACTATATGAGTATCAAATGATGCCTAAGTGGAGGACTCAAAGGTAGGAATGACAGAGGACTGCTGCTTTCTGTAAAAAGCCTTGCTATTTACATTCTATTTATTACATCACTTTGATAAAACTTTAGAAGCACCGTGCAAAGCATGGTATTAAGACAAGGGATCATTTTCAGAGTCAGTCTCCGAACGTACCCAGGATAGCTTTGAGCCTCCTATTTCTATAGGTAGGCCTAGAGCTGGACCTAAAGAAAGAAGAAAAAGGCAGATGGCGATCATGTAGCTACAAACTCCTTGAGTATGACATAACCTCAAAATTAGATAAGCAAGGTAAAACTTGGATTTCTCCTAAATGGTTCCAATCTTCCAAAAAGTCATAAAAAAATCACCTTGTTTGTTGTCATTACAAGATCCTATTTTGCCATCATTAATACAACATACCTCCTACTGACTTACAAACTGCTCTTTCAACTTCTATAGTTCCACCAATGAAACTATATTAGAATCTGACAAGATATAAGAAAAACCATCTACAACTTGAGAATTCTTCAAATATTAGAAAAGCTATCTTTTAAAATGTCACACTCTAATTTTCTTTAACTTTGCTTCAAGAACTTCCAAAGGCACAGGACTAGAAACGATTAGCTTTCTCATAGAATCTCTTCTTTTCCATACATTTCACATTCTGGATGCCCTCACTTAAAACACGTGTTAACACTGGGAGGACAGGAATAACACAAAGCCCGCCATAATAATAATAACCTGAGTGCTTCAAAGGAAGTATTACAACTACCTAGAAAAAAAAAATCCATTATTCTCAAGTAAATGTTTGGTTCTAAAGTCATCCTTCTGATAACACAAAAACAAGTAATACGACAAAATATATACATATATGTTTTACATACCTATCACTGAGAAGGAATATGTGGCAATTTTCAGACATGTGATTTAAGAGCCTTCAATCATCACAAGATCTATTTTAAGGAAAGCTAAAACACCAGCACTGATAAGCACAATCAATCAATCTTCAGTTGAACTAAAGTGTGTGATTCACTAGCACCTGCTAGGGTCACATCGGTCAGCCACTGCAAAGCAAACCTACCACCACTAAGCTATTAAAAGGACACATGAAGTCCAAACTGGAGTTATGCAATGGTCCTACAGCAGACTCTCTCCCCATCCCTCAACAGTTAGGGCTGGATTCTGTTCCGGTGTCTCACTGCAAGGTTTCGAAGACCTCAGCACATACTTCACTCAACTCCATTTGCCTCTAGAATACACTGCGGTTTTCAATTAGCACTGTCACAAAGTGAAGCACCCTCTGGTCTTTTCACTGAAAATCAATTATGGAAAAAGAACAGTTCAGGTGGTCTAATTTAACTGTGCCATATGTATAGTACAAGGTGTTCAGCAGCTTTGATGGAATTGGCAAGGATTTTAACCAGCTGTCCGGGGTCTTGGTGTTACACTCGAAAGATGAATATCTCATTCATTAAATTTTCCTTAATTTGTACATTGCACCCTTTTCCCCTTATATAATTATGAACTCTTCTCCTGTCCTTTCCCATTGGGCAAGTTCAAAATCTCTGCCACATCCCTTTTACGTAAGTTTCAATATTCTTCTAATTGCCACCCCACTAAAATAAAGGCCCTAAAGGACTGTATTTTGTGTTAGCTAGCATATTATTATCTTGACATTTTCTGAATATAGACTTGTCTTCCTGATTGAGGTGTGCAAGACCTGACTTTCCCCAGTGCTACCCTATCTTCAGAGAGCTGGGCTTTTCCACTTGCTTTCCTCAAGACCATTTTGCTTCCAAATGGAGTTTTCCTAACTGTGACCATAATGCACAAATACATTTACTATTTAACTCAGGGCACACACATGCAAAACTGAAATAAGTTTAATGAAGACAAATTTGTATTGCAAGATATAATGCATTCTGATTTTATATTCTACTGCTCTTCATTTTTTAAAAAAGAAATGCAGGTCAATCCACTAAACTGACTTTATGACACATTAATGGTCATAACCAAGCTCGGGAAAAATATCAGTGGTGTAAACACTTCCAAATCTGGATAAACAATCTGAACTGTGGTTTTAACCTTTCAATAAATAACTAGAGGAGCTTTTTTAAGTCATTTCACCTCGGAGCTTCAGTCCCTCAATCGTGAAATAGGGGAAATGAAACAGGTCATGGAAAGGTCTAGTATGCAGTTAACAACTTCCTGCTCCTCTTGCCACTTCACACCAATCTGCTTTCTTTTCCTGATACCCTGGTGCTTCTCAGCCTAGTGACACTGGGACAGTGATCTGGAAAACGTCCTTCCATACACACTGGCAAATCATCCAGTCACATGCCCCCAGGTATGCATCAAAACTGCAATCCTTGGAGCTTATTTGCTCCTGATATTCAGAGACTGACCCCTTTACTTTCTAGCCTATGGTCCTCTGGAGAGCTAAGGCTGTCAAATTAGTAGCGGTCACTGAAAAATCCATGACAGGATGTGAAGTTTATTATGGGATTATAACAAATTGGACTTAAGAATTAAGGCTCTAAGGGGCACCTGGGTGGCTCAGTCAGTTATGATTTTGGCTCAGGTTATGACCTCAGGGTTGTGGGATCAAGCCCTGCATGGGGCTCCATGCTCAGTGGGGACTCTGCTTGAGATTCTCCCTCTGCCCCTCTCCCTGTTCATGCACACTCACTCTTTTTAAAATAAATCTTTAAAAAAAAAAATTAAGGTCCTGGAACCACAATCTAATTTCCTGAGACATTTACTTCTAGCAGCCCTGTACTAAGGTTAAAGAAAAATCAATTTAAATTCAACTGAAATATGTGAAGAAATGAGACACTGTTTTGTTTCAAAGATTTTCATCAAAATGAAAAGCAGAACACGCTATCCTCACAAAGTTTTGTTTTTTTGTAAACAGAAGATACTTATAGATTAAATAATTGTTTGGAAAAAAGACCCAAGAGACCTGATTGACCGTTCATTAACTAATGAACTGTCATCGAGCAAATACTGATTCTACAATTCACTGTTTTCCTTCTACACATAATTCTTGAGCCAAGAGTTGCCAGGTTGTTAATAAAAGGTGAAGAGTTACAGTCCAAGGTTTTATTAGAAAAAAAATGGGACTTACATGAAAGAACTTCTAAAATGTTCAAATATTAATCTACATTTGTGAACTTTCTTTCCTGAAGACAAGACATCTTAGCAGGAAGTACTATTCTAAATATCAATTTTGTTTAACCCATTAGGATGAAATCATGATTAAAATGCATGAAAAATTATAGGGGAGACAGTTGACAGTAAGCTATTCCTTAATAAACACGGTTAGTTTAACAATGATGCAACTTTACAGGGAGACAAAGATGTCCAAGATATGTTCAGTAAAAGGTAAGTAAAAAAACTGATGTGTATATATTTGCATAATGATTTGAATAATTATGTTTTTATCTTGAATGATCTACAGAATGTTAACGGTTAAACTCTGAATCATGGTAGTGGATTGAGGACAAGAGGGAAGACTCCTGTGACTTCATACTCACATCTGTGGGTTTTTTTCTTCCACAGTGAAAATGTAAAACTATTTTTAAGTATTTTTAAAATAATCAGGTACAACACTACAGTTGTTTCTTAACAGGGGAAATTAAAATAAGTTGCCTCCCTGCAAACCTACTAGGCAATCCAAATGAAAAACACCCTATTTGTGAGACTACAGCACAGGGACATAGTTTGCAGCGATGAAGGAACATCAGAGAGCTCTGCAAGCATTAACAAGTGGGTTAAACTTTGAGAATTAGACCTGTTATTTGTTCAATAAGCCAAAATACTGCAATACAAAAATATTTTAATGTATAAGATGCCAGGAAAGTTTTCTGTAAATCAGATGACCTTAATTTTTTTTAAATTACATCCCACCTAAGAGTAATGATCCCTCCATTTTCCACATGGGATTCTAATCCTAAATTTGTTTTGAGAAAGGCCACAAAACAGTGTGCCCCTTGTCTGTGGGAACATCTGTAAAATGTCAAGGCACTGATTTATGTACTTCCCTAAATATCTGATGAGTTAAATTAGTAGAACATGCTATACTTTACATTCACTTCAAACCACCTGAAGTGCTAAGAGTAATCCCACTAAGCAGGTCATTTTTTTCCCCAAAGTTATTCCAATACTATTTTGACAAAAAATAAACTACAAAAAGCCTACATATCAAAATTCTAGCAGTAGCTGGATGAAAACTAAATAGGTAGAAGTCCATTCAATGCAAGAAAATATTACAATTATATGAGCTATGTACACACTACCCCAACTGAATACACTTACAAAATAGGAAGTATATGTTTAAAAATGCTAACATTTTTAATGCACAGGATTGATGCCCATCAAAAATACAGACGTGTATCTCCAGAAAAGGCTAAGTGGGCACTAAATCAAGGTAACATAATTTGAAAGTAGCATAAGGGCTTATAGTTTTTATAACCTAAGAATGACCTGAGAGCATTTTCTAGTACCATGTTCAGGTTGAAACTCAGCTTATAACACAGCCTGGGCTTCACAAAAACAAAGGTGTCATTTCTGAAGAAACGCTTAAAGCTCCCCAAAGTGGTGAGTTGTTCTGATCTTTGTTACAACCCGAGCTACCAGCACAGTTGCCCACAGGTGGAGTACTAAAGAGGAGGAGTATGCTTTCTTGTAGCGCCCTAACATTTTGATGCTCTGAATCAACCCAATTAACGTACCTTACAGTCGGAGTTCCCACTAAGAGTATAAGGGAACACCACAGGTCTCAACAGAAAGCCAGTAAGGTTCTCCGTCTCCCATTCCCCCCTGTGCGATCATGCAACAGGACCACAGAGAAAGTGAGGAAAACCCAGCTTGCAAAAACAGGAAGGGTCCTAAGTAGAAGGACCCAAGATAAAAAGAACAACAACTGTTCTTCATGGGGCCGCAGGTATGGAAAGGTGAATGCTGTTCATTTTCCCTGCAGGAATTTAAGTTTGACCTTCTCTGAGGCTTCTACTCATCTTACCATGTCCCACTACCTCTCCTGATGGAGGAAAGCAAACGAACCAACCAAAAGAAGTCAGTTATGAAAGGACTTGCTCCATGAGAAAACAGCATGAAAAATAAGGGAATTAGACATCCCCACCAAAGCTGCTCATGGATGGAAAGCAAAAAGAGCTAGCCAGATTTCAAATGAAAAGATGCTGCCAGCTACAAGTTTTCTGATAACCAACTTACAGTTTCTATAATAATAATAAAGCTTCTTGAATCTCACTTTTCTTCTTCAATCAACGGTTCGATTTTAAAAATTAAAGAAAGATCCTTGGTTTCTAAGTAACAGTGCTCTCAAGTTGCCCACTCCACTCCCTGAAAAAGCCCTCATTTTTGACACCATTACTGACAAGTAAAGCCAGTGAGGGCAGCAGATTTCAAAAAAAGCAAGTCTGTCTTTGAAATGAGAAGCTATCAACGAAAATGCGGCGAATGAGGACATGCGACTACACAACTCAAACTGCAAGCACGAATCTCTGGGGAGAGATCCATCCCTAGGAGGCTTGGGATGCCACGGGAGGAGACAACACGCAAATCCTGTCCAGCGTTCGTTTGGGAGGAAGGACCGGGAACGGTCGCAGACTGAGGCCAACCCCTACCCAACCCCCGCTACTCCCAAAAATGACGGGAGAAAAAGCAGGGCTGAGTAACAAAAAGACGGCACGGATTTTTCACTTAATGCTAACAGGGAGCCTGGGACCGAATCATCAGCCGAGAGCAGAAGATAGGGAGATGGAGGGGACCAATTCATCCCCAGCTGGCTCAGCCTGAGCTATGAGAAACAGGTTTCCGCCCTCGCGAAAAGCCCCCGCTCCTCGTCGAGTTGGGCACCTGCCAGGCCACCACGTCCGGGGGCAATGGCGAGGTCCCCCTCTCCCTCCCTGCCCACGCCCTCCCCGCCGTCCCCGGGCCTCCGAGGCCGGGGTCCCGGGGGAGAGAGCGGAGCTCGGCAATACCAGGTGTAGTCGTCCTCGTCCCGCCAGGCGGCTACGCTCTCCAGGTCCAGCGGCTCCACCTCGTCCAGCAGCGTGGGGGGCGGCGAGGGCGGCGCGGCGGCTCCCCCCGGCGGCGTCCCCGCGCCCCCCGGCTCCGGCCCGCCGCCGCCCGCGCCGAAGAAGCCCGCCGCCGGCTTGAAGTAGACGAAAGGCGCCTCGGGGGGCTGCGCCAGGCTGCAGAGCAGGGAGGGCGCCGAGCTGGGCAGGCAGTAGGTCCCCGAGAACGCGGGGCTGGAGCCGCCGCTGCCGCCGCCCCCGGTGCCCAACGCCAGCCCGAGCCCCAGGCCCCCCGAGGCGGCGGCGGCCGGGGGGCTCCGCGGACCCAACGGGCTGCAGGCCCCGGCGGGGGGCGGCGCGGCGGGCGGCGGCGGCGGCAGCAGCAGCAGGTGCGGGGCGGCGGCCGCGCTAGCCGCCCGGCTCCGCAGCTGCTCGTTCTGCTTCTCCAGCTTGCGCACTAGCTCCTGCAGCTTCTTCACCTCCAGCTCCGCGTTCACCACCGGCCCGGAGCCCGCTCCGGAGCCGCCCCCTGCCGAGGCGCATTTCACCTGCTCCGCCATCATCGTGGGCCCCGAAGGCGCCGCGGCAGCCGGGGGCGGGAGCGGAGGCAGAGAGTGCGCGTCGCCGCGCCTGCTCCTCCGGCCGCGGGGAGGCTACGGCTCCTTCCCTGCCACCCGGGCCCGGGGCGCCGACCACGCTGGTGCAGAGGCCGAGCCGGCTGTTCGCATCAGCACCGGGGCCCAGCCTCCGGCCGAGGCAGCCGCCGCCAAACAGCTCTGCACATGCTCAGAGCGTCCCTCCAGTCCCCTGGGCGCCGCGGCGGCTCCGGGTTTTAGCCGCGGCCTCGGGGCGGGGCGGGGCGCGAACGCCGGGTGGGCGGGGCCGGTGGAGGACCTGCGGAGGGGGGGAAGAGGCGCTCGCGAGGGCGGGGCAGGCTGCGGGGCCGGGGGTCCTGGGGGCCCCCCCGCCCCCGCCACCTAGCCCTAGGTGCCTGATTAGACTTGGCCTGAGCTTTCCCGCCACAGGCCCTTCCGCAGCTGTGGAGAGAAGCCAACTGTGCGGATCTCTCAGCCGGGGTTCCCCAAAAGCGGCCTCAGGTGTCTGCCCTAGAGGAGAGCACCCGGCGCCCGCTGGTTTGCTAGGGTCCGAGAGCACTTGTGCTCAATGACCTTAGCCACTAACCACTGGCTAATGAAACCTATAAAGAACCAGAGGGCCAGGGGACGTTATCGTAAGGGATGAAAAGTGAAAACGTGGAACTGAAAGACTTTGAGACAATACTATTAATCCACTAATTGGTAATACAGAAACAAAATGGTGGGAGAGAGGAGGCCGAGGAGAAAGAAGAAATCCTGAGAGTGGCCAGCTACCAAAGAGCCAAGTGTTTATTTATTCTAAAATAGTCGAATTCAAATTATTCTGTTAGCACCAATGTTTGTGATAATAAAGCTAGAGCATTTTCCATACTATGCATATTCTTATATTTATCAGACAAAAGATCTTTGAGCACTAAACTGTTCTGGACACGATTCTGAGTTGGCCATCAAGCAGTGAACAGAACAAGCAAAAATCATTATAGGCGAAACATGAGTAAAATTGTATAGTGCTCCATCTCTTTAATAATTTACAAGCTATTAGGTCAGACTTACGGGGTGGAAGGGGCCAGAGAAAAACAAAACCTTAGAACTCTATCCCAGTGTCCCTGAACTCACCTGCAAGCCTGCTCTTCTTAAATCTTTTGGAAACCATTGGCCAATCTGCCTTGGGGGGAGTGGGGGAGGCTTTTAGGCAGAAGAATTGAATCCGGTTTCATTCAACGAATATTGACAGCATTGCAAGTGTTTAACACAATCAGAGAAAAGTCTAAGATTTTATTATGAGAAAAGTCCACACAACTGGTTCTCATCCTCAGATGATAGGCTATCTAGTGAGAGTTCCTGCTCAGGGACTTTACATACCGATCCTTGTGACAATGTTCCACTGCCTCTGGAACTGCTAGCACATTGTATCATTGGTTTTAGATACAGCTCTGTGCCCTCCTGCTCTGAAACACTTGTGTCTTCTCAGTTATCAATCAATATCTGTGGTTCTGCCTGTAGGTTGGGTGATGTGCATTTAACTTGCATGGTGAGAGCTTCCATAAATTAAAGAAGTATGTGTGACAATTACCCGGACCCTTCCTATCTGGAGGTCCCCCTTGCTAGACTACCACTTAACCACCTGTATCACCTTTCCAAGTTTCGGTCTATCTTCTGGATATTCTGGTGACTACTAAAACCTGGAGAAGTGGAGTAATAC
This sequence comes from Eumetopias jubatus, assembly GCF_037043125.1. Taxonomy (NCBI): domain Eukaryota; kingdom Metazoa; phylum Chordata; class Mammalia; order Carnivora; family Otariidae; genus Eumetopias; species Eumetopias jubatus. The sequence goes on along the minus strand of NW_028274809.1, from coordinate 164,643,148 downwards.
TCCTGAAAGTCCTAAGTAAAGAATCTATTGAGGATTTTTCCGCATGCTCAGTGGCAGATGCGGGTAGCAGGATCCCTGCAACACAAAGAAAGGGAGACAACAGACACAATGAGAACAAAGAGCTGCTGGCTTCCCTATTAGCAAAAGAAATTGGGAAGAGACACATAATAGTGAAGACAGCAAGAATTCAGATGTAAAGAAAAGCAGTCATTTTACTACAAAATTTATATACTCTAGAGAAGCAGTGAAATAAACAGCTCACTCCTCCCCCATTTACTCAATATGGTCTATAGAATACATCCAAGCAACCAGTAGTCAAGTCTTAGAACTGTGTCTTCTAAGTCACAATTATTAAATAAAAAATTTAGTATTTAAAAAGCATGCATTGAAATTTAGACATAGAATAGAGATGACACATTCTGCCCTAAATTTCTATTCTTCATTCTTCTTCTGAAAAGACAAATTTGCCCTCTTCATAACTGTTTTAAAAAGTATGAAATGACTCATGTCCAGAGAAATTTTCAATAATTTCTTTTCCTTTCTATTAAAGCACCTCTTTTTTCTCCCCTTCTGCGAACTACTCATGTACACACACCAGAGATGATCAGAATGTACAGATTTTAACTTGGTATCCCCAGGATGCTTGTCACTTTAACACGTAATTAAAGAGGTTGATGGTGTCAAGGTTTTAATTAAGCAGTCTTGATTTTTTATTTTGATGCAAATTTGCAAAGCTTTGTGCTTTGAAAGAAATTGCATGCATAGTTACTCCATTTTAAATTATTTTTATTTTAAATTAAAAATATGATTTCAGAGGTTTATGATATATGAAAGCACATGTCTCATTAAGAACTTTGCTTTAACAATGCATTTAAAATAGCATAAAATGATGAAAAACATCCATACATCACACATTCAAACCAGATGAATAAATGCATATTTCTCTATTGCTTCCCATTCCTTACACTTCAGAACTATGGACACTAGTTCACTCTAGTGAACTTTAAGAGAGAAAATAATTAATTTGATCTGTATGTTCACATATACCTGTAATAGTGTCCATGGACATCAAATTGACGACCTCGCCACAGAACTGAAAAGGCAGCAGTTTCCTCTTGAGTTTGTAAACCTAGTTCTCTGAGGAAATCTAGGAACAGCCTGTTATTATCCTAGTTTTATAGATGACCTAACAAGGTTAGGCAACTCGCCCAAATCCAGGCATGAAAACGATGACAGTTCTCAGCACAGTTTCTAGTGGCCCAACCACTCTTCTCCTTATACCCTTGTCTTAGGGTAAAAGTCCTCTAAGAGTAAGCCCCATACATTTTAAATGTAGATTTTCCATCAGTGCAATGGACATACCCTAATATGAGCACACATTTATCATGTTGATAGATCCCATTACGGCAAGAAAAGGAAATCATCTAATGTGTTCAACTAAGATCAAAGATCCCCAACTGTGTTTTCAAGTCCATTCAGACTACAGTGTTTGATTTTGTTTGCCTCTTAATGAAGATTCCTGTTTGTCCATACAGAATAGACTTGAATATTGTGGGTCCCCACTGCTCTGATGCAGCACCTCGCACACTGTCTAGCATGTAGCAAAGGCACATTGAAATTTTTTTTAAGAATAAATGAATAAATAAATCCCCAAGTTTTAGCTGGAATCTAGACAAAAACCTAAGTAGTTATTTCCATAAGCCTCATTTATCATGTGGTAACAACATGGAAGGATTAGAAGGCTTTTTGCAACCCCGTAATAATTGATTATTTCACATCTGGCCCAATTAAAAGCTAGAAACATACTTGCTGCAACTAATGTGTGCATTTTAATGCACAGGGATAATGCAGAGAGAAAACAAAAATACACGAAGCCACAATTTATATAAATAATCCCTGTGTGGGTTGCTCCATTCAAACCCCACCCAATTCTACCATTCGAATTCAGGCCAATAACCCATGTAATTATACCCTCTAAAGTTACATATAGTAGTAGTCATAATAGTAATAATGATAATAATTCTGTTTATATGTCAAGCTATATTTGTCAGAGCCCTCTTTAATAAACACTTATTACATGTCTATTATGTTCAAGTCACAATGCTAGATGATTTTGAGATGTGAGAAAGACAGTGTCTCCACCACCAAGACCTTTATCTGGTTGGAGAAAGAAGCACATCAATAATTAACTATGGTACAAGACTTAGTGAGTTAAGGGTCATGACAAAAATACAAGTCAACAGCACAGGGATTGCCCAAGAAGGGGCAATTAACTTTGGCTAAAAAATTTAGGAAGAGGTTTTGTGGAAAGTGAACATTATTTCATTTGGTTCTCTTTATCAAGCTGTGGGGCATTGGGGCAACTATTGAGACCTTCATTTATCACACAGGATATAGCATGTATCAAAGAATTAGTAGGACTAGGGTTGAGCGCCCATCTCTAATTTCTGGTCAACTTTGTTTCCTTTGTGGTCACTTTGTTTTGTTTTTGTAAATAGCTCACATATCTACCACTCCCATTAAAATGAAGCTTTTTATAATTTACCTTAATAGTAGCAATTGGTGCTTACTAACTGCCAGTAGCTGTTCCAAACCCTTTCCCGGCATTGGCTCATTTAATCACCGAACAGCCCTTTGACATAGTTTCTGTTATTATTCCTGTTTTATAAATGAGGAAACTGAGGCCCAGAAAGGTCCAACACTCTTACCCAGCCAGTAAGCAGCAGAACCAGGATTTGAAGCCAGGCAGTCTAGCTGCAGAGTCCAGCCTTGTAAAATGATGTATTTCTCTTTCAGTCTTAGGCAGCACCGACCAAAATACCCTGCTCTGGTCTCAGTGGCTTATCAATAAAAACTATTGACTAATGCAAAAATCAATAGCAAGGAATGTCTTGAACGGAGTCTGATTCATTAATAAGCAAATATTACTGGAACTCAATTTTTCAGTTCTGTCACCCAGCACAGATTAGAAAACAGTAGGTTTCCAAGATCAACAAAGTTGCCAGTGCTGGTACAACATTTCCAACAGTACAATGGCTATTCATTCAATGCTTATTTCTGCACAGATGACAAAACAGCATTCATTGTCCCTGCTGCTTCTTGCTGTTTCTAGCCTTTTAGCTTCTTCATATGTCCATACCACTGTTAAGAATACTCAAAAGAAACAATGTCACAGCCTATGTTCGATCTGTGCAGATGCCATCATGATTTTAAAGTTCAAAAAGGAAAACAAAAAAAGTTCAGAAAATTTTTTCAAAATTTGAGACTTTTTTTACCCACCAGAAGTTTTGCTCTTCTTGAAAATTAGTGTGTAAGATAACTTAAACCTTGAAGGATACATCAGACTGAAAATCATCTTTAATTTTTTTTTTTCAAAATGTGTTAACTTTACAAGAGAAAAATGAATCTCATAGGCTTGAGTCTCACGGGCAAAAATCGTTATGTATACCTACCATCACACTGGTATCTGCCCTAGAGCTTTTGAAAGTATTTCAATGTAGAAGAATCTATTTTCCTGTTTTCCTCAAATGTTTCTGTCATCAAAAGAGTCAATATGGTAGAGAGTTTTTTCTTTCTTTAATTCAAAAGAGTTATTTTTCTTTGATAATTTCCAGAGCATTTGCAAAAACTCCCTTGCAAAAAAATTGCAGTCACTCTGGAGTGTTAGAAACCAAAGTCAGAAATTATTTAAAAGTCTGTGTGACATGGCAGGGCAACAAGCCCTCCTATGATAGCGGATTCTTTAGGCCTCCTTCAAGGGACTAGCACAGCTTCAAGGACATGACTGTCGGAATCTAAGTAAATGGTGGGAGAAGGCAGCATACAGAAAATAGTGCAGCATTCTCTTGGGCAGGTCATCACATTCTAGAGGTCAGAAGCCAGTCTCAAAAAAGTTGCTGCAAGTTTATCCAAAATAAATAATCAGTGAGTGTCTAATCATGGTCTGTGCACAATTAATTTTCAGAAAAGAATAATAATTATACCAGAAAAGGGTTATCTGTGTTTCAACTATAAAACCTCATCCTACATGCTTCACGGAGCCTATGGTTATAATCATGTCACTGGAGGATTGTGCCATTATGATTATAGGTATGTTCTTATTTCTGATCTCTAGGGATATTGTTTGTTTGTTTTCAGAAAGGAAGATACGTCAATTAGTAGAAAATACTTTATTAAAGGTATGATGGCCTTCACCAAAACAGAATGCAAAAAAGCTCAAAGATGAATGTACTCTGGCAACTAAAGAATAGTTGAATGGGTAGGACAGGGAGGAATTAACTATGGAGCAGTTTTGTGGATTTATAACCAGCTTAAAGCCTTTGTTTTCAGACTCTGGGCTTTATTTGGTGATATATTAAGCTTGCATTTTTTTTTTTTTTTTTTTTTTTAGAGAAGGGGGAAGTGATGGGGCCAGAGGGAGTGGGAAAATCTTAAGCAGGCTCCATGCTCGGTGTCCAGCATGGAGCCCAACACAAGGCTCGATTTCATGACCCTGAGATCAAGACCCTGAGATCATGACCTGAGCCGAAATCAGGAGTCCGAAGCTTAACTGACTGAGCCCATCCAGGCACCCCACCATTTTTTGTTAGTCTGTGGAAAGTATCTGAAAGCTCCCAGATACTACTAAAAAATTGGAGACCGAGAAAACAAGAAATAATGAAAGATAATTTTAAAAGGTCAGGCTGATTAGGTGATTAGGCCAAAAGATTGCAAATGCAGCTCCAAAGAAGAAAATCTAAAATAATTCAGCTTATAGAAGATAGAAATCCAGAGAGTAACTGGAAATCTAACTTGGAAATGTGATGGTGGTAGTCTGTCCCTTTGATGCTTTTCACATGTGGACAGACCGGAAGAGAGTCAGAGGAGGACTCAGAAGAGTGTCATCCTCACCCAGGTACCTGGGCTTAAGGGAGGCTCCATCTCCACGCTTTCTAACTGCCAGGGTAAGAACAAAGGATCCGGCCAACTGCACACAAGTTCAAAAACGTGGCAAAAACGCTTCCTACTTACATTTCATTGACCTAAGCAAGTCATATGGCTACATGTAACTTCAAAGCACCACGAGTATGCAATCATACCATATGACTAGAAGAACTGGAAATACTTAGTGTACTGCATTGAACTATAATACACTCTTACGTAAATGTTTCCTGCTACTAAAAAAACTTAAGGCTAAGATTTACCTAAAATATTTTGGCAGATTCCCATAAATTTTGGAATCTCCTGTTTTTGTGGTTGTTTGGCTGTAAATTCATTGTGATTGTGTCTTAGGTTCATTTGTAATTTTAGAGACAATTTTTGTTTGTATATATATATTTTTTACCATCTTTTACAGTATTGATTCCTATTTAATGGCATTGTGACTAGAGATTATGACCTATATAAATCTGATTCACTGAAACTTTTTTCTTGAGGTATAATTGACATACAGCATTATATTAATTTCTGGTGTAAAACATAATGATTCGATATTTGTATATATTGCAAAAATGGTTTGTATATATTGAAAAATAAGCCGGGTTGACACCCATCACCATACACAGTTACAAAAATTTTTTTCTTGTGATGAGGACTTTGAAGAGCTACTTTCTTAGAAGTTTTCAAATATATGATACAGTAGTATCAATCATGTACCTCGTGCTGCGTGTTACATCCCCATGACTTATTGATTTTATAACCAGAAGTCTGTACCTTTTGATTGCCTTCACCCGTTTTGCCTCCTCCCATACCACCTCCGGCATCCACCAATCTGTTTTCTCTGCCTACAGGTTTTTACTTTGTTTTGTTTTTAGATTCCACGTATAAAGGAGATCTTAAGGTATTTGTTTTTCTCTGTCTGATTTATTTCACCCCGATTCACTGAAATTTAATGAGACTTCCTTTGCGCCCTGGTACACTGCCAGTATTTGGAAATATTCTATGAGTATTTGAATAGTATATATACATTCAATTTGTTGGATACATAGACACACACATATAATTTGTACACATATAAATTATAACATTTATTTAAACTTATATTTATAAAATATATAATTTATGTGTATTTATTTGAAATCAAGTTGCTTATGTTATTCAAATCTTCTATGGTCTAACTTACTTATCAGTTACTGACAGAAAAGTGTTTAAATATCCTATTGTGATAATGTATATATAAATACATATTTGTTGTATTATACATTTTATGTATTCATGGTCATGATTTATATATTTGTGGATAATTCCATTTATTATTATGTGATGTCTCCATCCTTTTTAATGTTTTTTGCCCTAAAATATAATTTACTTAATGTTCATAATATTAATATTGCTATACCAGCTTTCTTTCAGTTAGCATTTTTAATCTTCTCATCTTACTATGTTGCTTTGTTTTAGAAGTGATTTGCATAAGGTACATATAGTCAAATTTTGTTTTATTATCCAGTCTGATGGCCTCTGTTATTTATTAAGTGAATTCATTTGTTGTGATTATTGGTATTTCTGGACTTCTATCATAATAGCTTGTGTTTTTTTGTTTATCATACCTTTTTCCTTTTCCTTTTCTGCTTTTTCTTGGATTTATGCATTTTTTATAGTTCATTTTTTTCCCTCCATTGATTTAGAAATTATGTATTTTACCAATTAAAAAATGGGCAGGGGGGTTGCCTGGTGGCTCAGTTGGTCAAGCATTCAACTCCTGATCTCAGCTCAGGTCTTGATCTCAGGGTCTTGAGTTCAAGCCCCTTGTTGGGCTCCATGCTGGACATGGAGCCTACTTAAAAAAAAAAAAAAATGGGCAGAAGACATGAACAAACATATCTCCAAAGAAGACATCCAGATGGCCAGCAGACACACGAAAAGATGCTCGACATCACTTATCATCGGGGAAATGCAAATCAAAACCACAATGACATATCACCTCACACCTGTCAGAATGGCTAAAATCAAAAACAAGAAACAATAAGTTGGTGAAGAAATGGAGAAAAAGCAACCCTCTTGTACTGTTGGTGGGAATACAAACTGGTGCAGCCACTGAGGAAAACAGTATGGAGGTTTCTCCCAAAATTAAATATAGAACTACCCTATGATCCAGTAATGACACTACTGGGTATTTACCCATGCATATAAAAACACTATTTCAAAAGGATATATGCACCCCTATGTTTATTGCAGTATCATTTACAACTGCCAAATTATGGAAGCAGCCCAAGTGTCCATCAACAGATGAATGGATCAAGAAGAGGTGGTACATATATATACAATGGAATATTATTCAGCCATAAAAAGAATGAAAGCTTGCCATTTGCAATGACATGGATGGAGCTACAGAGTATAACACTAAGTGAAATAAGTCAGAGAAAGACAAATACCGTATGATTTCACTCATATGTGGAATTTAAGAAACAGCACAAATGAACAAAGGAAAATAGAAGAGAGAGAAACCAAGAAACAGACTCTTTTTTTCTTTTAAGATTTATGGATTTATTTCAGAGAGAGTGGGAGGAGGGGTAGGGGCCAAGAGAGAGATTGAGGGAGAGAAGCAGACTCCCTGAGGAGCACAGAGCCCGACGTGGGGCTTGATCCCACAACCCTGAGATCATGACCTGAGCTGAAATCAAGAGTCAGAAGCTTAAGCAACCAGGCGCCCCAAGAAAGACTCTTAACTATAGAGAACAAACTGATGGTTTCCAGAGGGGAGGTGGGTGGGAGGATGGGTGAAATAGGTGAAGGGGTTAAGGGTACACCTATCACAAAGAGCCCTAAGTAATGTAAAGAATTGCTGAATCACTATATTGTATACTGAAAGTTATATAACTAACACTGTATGTTAACTATACTGGAATGAAAATTCTGAGTAGATAGATATTTTCCCTATGAACTTCAAAGCTACGATTTTATCTCTTCTGGCGTCTCCTGGTCATGAGAAGCCCAGGTGTATGTAGGGACTCTGTCTTTTCTTCCTCGTACATTTTAGGAATATATTTGCATTTTGTTGTTTTATGTTAATGTGTCTAATTGTGCATTTACTTTTATTCATCAGGAGTATTCTTTCCATCTGACAGCCCATGTTTTACATCAGCTTGGAAAAGTCTCAGTTTTTATCTCTCCACTTGTTGCTTCTGCCCCCATTATCTTCTGGGATCCCGTGTGTGTGCAAGTGAGCATGTGTGTGCGTGTGCATGTGTGCGTGCGTGTGCGCGTGTGTGCGTGCGAGCGTGTGTGTGCGTGTGCTTGTATGCTCCTGTCCGTGTAGTCACTCATTCATTCATTCATAACTATCTCCATATCAATCTATCTCCATATCTTTTTTTTATAGGATTTTATTTATTTATTTGACAGAGAGAGACGCAGCGAGAGAGGGAACACAAGCAGGGGGAGTGGGAGAGGGAGAAGCAGACTCCCCGCCGAGCAGGGAGCCAGATGCGGGGCTCGATCCCAGGACCCTGGGATCATGACCTGAGCCGAAGGCAGACGCTTAACCACTGAGCCACCCAGGCGCCCCTACCTCCATATCTTTTAACTGATTTTTCATATGCTTTTTTCTCTTTGCCTCTCTGCTATATTCTTGGTGAAGGCCTTTGAATTGCCTCCCAATTCATTCATATTATTTTGATTATTCCAGTTTAGTGTTTATCCACTCAACTGAGTTTTAAAAATCATCTTTTCTTTTTATTATGTTATGTTAGTCACCATACATTACATCATTAGTTTCTGATGTAGTGTTCCATGATTCATCGTTTGCGTATAACACCCAGTGCTCCACGCAGTACGTGCCCTCTTTAATACCCATCACCAGGCTGACCCATCCCCCCACCAGAACCCTCAGATTGTTTCTCAGAGTCCATCGTCTCTCATGGTTCATCCCCTCTTGAATTTCCCCCCCTTCATTTTTCCCTTCCTTCTCCATCTTTTTTTTTTTTTTTGTATCATTTCTCACTTCTTTGGAATGATGCTAGTGTTTTTGATATCTCTTTGACAACTCCAGATATCTTGAAGTCTTCTTAAGACAGCACACTTATTTTTATTTTGTGCAGAATGATTTTATTTCCCAATATTTGATTTTACTTGGTGTCGTTCTTGGTGTTAATATTCTTTGTATGTTTCGAAATTTTGGATTTCAGATCCACCTTGAGTTGATGCTACTTTTCTTTTTCTTTCTCTTCTCTATTTAAAAGGTTTTGTGGCGGCCTCGGCTCAGCCCCTAGGATCCAGAGTCCAACACCAGATCTCCTCTTGATGCTCAGGGTTCTTATTCCACCATGATATTGGGAGTAGTGTAAAGTCAGATATGTTGGCAACACTTGGTCGTGAAGGTCGAGTCCATCCTGATGTCTGCCTTGGCACTCAGGCTCTGATCAGCTGTAGCTCTGGACAGCAAATGGCAGCACCTTTTCACAGCCTCTCTTCCCAGGATGGGGACAAAGGAAGGAGGGGGCGAGTAACTTGCCCCACCACCCCACTTCTCCCTGGTCCTGGGCACTTGTATCCCCCACTGTCTTGGCCACACGTGGTTCTGAGAGTGGCAGTCCTGTGGCTTCTGTCCCACACTTCTCTTCCATTCCTGATCCATAAAGAGGATTTTTTTTCTCCCAGTTTTATTCACTGGGTTGTGGAATCTGTGGGTAGCTCAAAGTATGAACTTTGCCATTTTGATAGGAAATCTACACTCTTTTATTACCTGATTTTAAAAAAAAAAAACTGGTGAGTGCATCCTAGCCCCACTCCACAGCAGACGTCTGTGCACTAGCTCTCTCTGCAGGTCACGGCCCCACTTGGCCTCTAGCGTGCCATACACGGTTCGCCATTTAATCGGTATGTCATCCCTGATCACAGAATGAGAGGAAGCTACAGTGATTTTAAACTTCTCTCTCTGCTGTAAAATACCAGGAGGTAAATTGCACAAAACATCCTCTCACAAAAAAAAAAAAAAGGTACAAAATTTTCACATGCATTTAGGTATAGTGATATGCTGTCCTGTGTCAGTCTAGGAGAATCAACTGGGCATTGGCTGCAGCTTCCTCCCTACTAGCGCCTCCTGGAAATTGTAGCCTCGTAACTCTTGTGCTCCTACCTCTTGGTCATGAGTGAGGGAAACTGATAAAAATCAAGCATTGGCTCGCCAAAGAAACCGCAAGCAACCCACTGTTTAAGATGAGTTGTAATGGATTTTGAAAGCTAGGATAAATGATACGTTTAAAATAAACATCTCGGAATCATACTTGTGATGTTTTTCTCCCCTTTCTTGGCAAAGAGTGGGATGGAAAAGATGAGGGAGGTTTACATTTGGATTTGTTTTAAATTTTCAAAAGCTGTTCTTTTAAATTTACCATCTGTTAACTTCAGTGCTTCCAAGTGGCTATGGTAACTGTCCGGGGAGACCAGACAGAAGCATGGTATAATCGGGTATGGCTTGACCCCTACTGTGCCTTTCTAACGGAGGGAAACCAGCTCATTGTGAGTCTTGTCACATTACAAGAGAGTTTTTCTGCAAATATGTTAGCACTTGGTTAACGTACAACAGAGATAAGAATTAGTTATAGACATGCTTGTGAATCATCTGAAATATGAGGTGCTAATTCTGAGAAGCAAATTTTACCATCCTCCTGAGCCGGACTTCCACACATACTGCAATACTTCAACTGACCTTAAATAACACCAAGTAAATATGCTTAAACCGTGCGATTCATCTTTGCTTAAGAGTCATCCATGGTGTCAGTTTTCAGATTCTATCCCTTTCCTAGAGATACTCTTATTTGAGTTGAAGAAATTTCTAGAAATATATTGTTGATTATGGTGTTGATATAGTTATTTAGAGACTGTGATGTGTGTACTATGGTACAAAGATTATGAGTTTAACTTTATAATTCTAAATTGAATTGAATTGGAGTATCAGTTCAAACTCATTTGCAGTACAAAATATTTATTTTTAACACTAGCCACTGAAATGACTTAGAGATACCGACCAACACAATAGCAATGAGTTATCTTAGTGCCTAGATTTTGGTCTTTAAATACCATTTTTTTTTTCCACAAAAAGAGATCAGGGTTCTTGAAAAAAGGAGCTGGTTGGAAGTCAGAGGTAGGAAATGTGCTAGATGATCCTGAAATTTTTTATCAAGGGCCAGTAAGATTGTGTCAAAAAGACCCAGAAGCCCAACTTCAATAAGTTCCCACTCTCCAAAGATTACACTAATCTAGTGACAATAAGGACAGTAACTGCCATGAAGTGAAGCACATCAAATATGTTTAATGATATTTACATACCTAGATCATCTTTGGAGCATACCAGGGCTTTGAGTTATTATTTTGAAAACTGGTAAATAAAGGAGAAAGCCTTTATTCTATCTTTTCTATACAAATTATGCGTAACCAAATTAGTGATGAGAGAAAGTATCTTTTAATAGCTGTGTTCTGGCTAACAAATGAACAAGGAACAACAGAAGGAGAACATCACTTTTTGCAATCTCTGGCAAACTGCTAATATCCCAAAATGAAAGATATTCTGCACTTCTGATGAAAGGACCCAATACCACTTCCTAGGTAGTCTTCACATACACACACACCACCACCACCAAACCTGATATCTCAAGACATGGAAATATATAGGCCAGGAAACACGTATAAAACACAACAAAATGAAAATATAAACTGCAGAAAACTATGAGACAAGTGGCCCAGCTTCTTCTCTTTCTCCCACCGCCCCCCCCACTCCTTCTTCTACAAGTACAAAATTCCAAATGGAAAAAAAAAGAGATGGAGAAAGAATCTATAGATTAAAGGAGACAAGTGCGTGTTACCCAAATGCAATGTACAGAGCTTTCTGAATCATGATTCAAACAAACTCAAATAGAGAGAGAACATTTATAGCATAATTTGGGAAATGGGAGCACTGCTTGGATATTTGAGGGGATTAAGGAATTGTAGCTGATTTGGGAGATATATTGGTGATATTGTCATGTTTTAAAAGTGTAAGGATAGTAAAGGTAATACAGCAAGCATGGTATTTTAACAAGCGTTGAACAGTCTCCTGCGGTCGGAAGTAAGGGGAAGGAGGATCACGGAGGTAGAAAGGAAGGGTTGCTATTTCCTTTTGCCAGAAGAATAAAGTATATAATGTGTTTCAAGCTTGGTTTTCGTTCACCCTGAAGCATGCACATGAGTAGTTTAACAAATGAATCCACGATGCTGTTAAAGCACATAGATAGTTGAAAAAGTTTTCTCTCTGCCTCATTTTCCTCTAGTAAAGAAAGTGGATTGAAACTTTGTCACAGAGTCAAACATTTCCACATATATTGGAGAATAGAAGTCAATACTTGATGAGAGAGTTAAATATACAGACATATGCCTGCATTTTAGAATTTTGTGTTTGTTAGAAGTTGGTAGAATCTTAAAAATTTCCCACTGTTCTCCCTAAATTAACCATCCAATACTGAGCTAGAAGACAATCATAAGAGTAAGAAATAATAAAGAAAAAGGAATCTTTGAGGCTGAATATTTTGATACTTACATATTTTGTCTTCCCATGGTACATATTTCTTTTTCCATATCAAAGTATCATGGAATTAAGCTCTTCCTCAATATACATCTGTAGCATTTTCTTATGGTTTTGCCTTCACTTTTCCCAAGCTGTATCATCTCTGAAATAGTGAAATATTAGATCCAGAAACACTTGTATGGAAAGTGAAACAGTTGGTATCCGGTGAATGGAAGTTAATATTTTTGTATCAGGAAAAAAATAATATTGGCATATGCTTTGATTTTCCCCATTTTCCTGCCTGTCAAAGAGAATTTGCACTGGGGAGCCCAATTTTCCACCTCATCCAAGTTCCTAAACGGGATGGATAATTTTGGGCTGAATTTAAGACTAAACTCTAATAACTGTGAGGGGAAAGAGAGGGAAAAGGAGGAGGGCGATATTAAGATACACTCGTGGGGGTATAAGAGTGTTTTGGGGGCAGGAAGGGGTGGGAATGAGGGAAGGAGATTTTAATAAAAGTGGATGTGGAGTATGTATTGGATCCCCTTGAATGTCCTTTGAGAGTCACCAGTAAAAGAGAATTCCTTCTAATTATGTCTAAGAATTGAACTATCCTTCTTAACTGTAGTACTGTGATGGGACTGAACCCCGAGTGTCTCTGGGTTTACAAGCTTATATTATTATTTACTTGAAAGTTGTACGCAGTAAAAGATCGACGTTGCCCAAGGAGAGATTTGGCCTTTGCCCCTGGTTCCTGGGCGGGGGTGGGGGTGGGGGGGTGTCTTTAGAATGTTCTGCCTGCTGAGGGTATCTTTGTTTCCCTGGAGGTCTTGGACCACTCCAGATATTCTCAGCTAACAGTGATGGGGCTTTGGGCCACACAGTATCAGCTCTACCTCTAGCGGGGCTGGAGATTAAGGTCAACGACGCAAGCAGTCAGCCAAGTCTACGTGACTGAACCCCACTGAAAACTCTGGACACCAAGGCTGGGTGGGCTTCCCTGGCCGTCACAACTCATTGCGTATCGTCACATATCATAGCTGGAAGAAATAAGAGCAGTCCACACAAATCCACCGGGGGAGGACAACTGAAGATCCGTGTTTGCTGTTTCCTGGACACCGCGCTACGTGCCTCTTCCCCTGGCTGAACTTAACCGGTACCTTTTCACTATAATAAACTACAACCATGAGTATAATAGTTGTTCTGAGTTCTAGGAGTCTTTCTTGTGAATTATGGAAATGAACGGTGGTCGGGCGCCTGGGTGGCTCAGTTGGTTAAGCGACTGCCTTCGGCTCAGGTCATGATCCTGGAGTGCCGGGATCAAGTCCCGCATCGGGCTCCCTGCTCAGCAGGGAGTCTGCTTCTCCCTCTGACTCTCCCCCCTCTCATGCTCTCTCTCTCTCTCTCAAATAAATAAATAAAATCTTTAAAAAAAAAAAAAAAGAAATGAACGGTGGTCTAGGAGAAGGCTTGAACTTGCAGGAGGTGCCAGAAGTGAGGATGGTCCTGGAAACCCACACACTTTGCAGAAGCAAAATATATCTCTACACCAAATGTAAAGTGAAGTGTTTATGGAAAAGCCTTAAAGTGAAAAAGAAAATCAGATTTCGAAGGGAATAAGTCTAGAATTGGAGACCAATCAGCTATACTGCTAGAAGAAATACTAGAATACATATTCAAAAGAGCAAAATGTGGAAAATAATGTGGCCTTTAAAGGAGTAAATCCTAATCTTTCTTTCTACGATAGGGATAAATATAGTAAATTGGGGGCATATAATGGATATAACACATATGGATTTTAGTTAAATTTTTATTTGGTCCCAGGATTTGACTCTTTAAAGCATCTCATATTAAATGGGATCCAAAGGACCATCAATTTAACTAATTCAATAATGACACATGGAGAGTACAAAAAGCAACTCACAGAAGAAGAAATCTATAAAAACGCAAAGGCTAGGACAGAACTTATTTTGCAAATGTATCACATACATTGATTTAGAATCATAAAAACCGCAAGGTCAGTAGGAGTTAGCAGTGTGTCACTGTAATTCTAAAAGCTAATAAAACACCAAATTCTCTAAATAAGAGAGTGTCACATGAGGCTTAGTCTGCCACTGTGTTCTATTCTGGTGAGATCATTTTTAGATTATTGTATTCACTTTTCAACCCCACGGTTTGTAAAAGAGACTTCAGCGTGCTGGTCTCCAATCCCAGTTTGCCACTGGCAAACTCAGGCCCCCAATTCTCCTCACCCACAAATCCTGTCAATTGAGGTCATCAGGCCCGAACCATTCTCAAATGGCTACACGAATCTGAAATCCTTTGTCCGTCAGGAAAAGACATCATGAACAATGGCCTGGGAGAATCTGATCACAATGCCTTTGTATACAAAGAGGTGATTATAGGAGACTCTGCTACGATCCACTGATGAGCTCTCACAGGGCCTGAAGGAGGAGTCCCAGCTCATGGGCTTCTGTGCCGAGATGACCACCTGCTCCCACAACCCATGGGTCCATCTTCCTTTAGGAATAGAAATCTCAAATTATCTTAGCAGGCACGTGGCTAGGAACTACATGCCACCTGGCAGTGAGGTGTGGCCAATGCGACATGAGTGGCCAGTTGGATGTGACCGACAGGAACAGGGCGGCTTTTCATCGCATTCTTCTTCCCTCCCCTCAGACAGGGCCACGGTCCCGCGGCCGGTGACCCAGCTCTGATGGTGAGATACTAGGGGACAGCAGGGCAACAATATGCTCTCGACAATGTCGTGGACAGACCTGTTCCTGTTTTACTATGAGAAAGAGAACAAAGCATCTCGGCAGAGCCTCTGGACTTCAGAGGTTCTTTGTTACAGCCATTTAGCTGTGCCCTAACTTGTTTAGAAACTGGGGCTAGACCGAGTGCGCTCTCAAACAAAAGCCTGAAACATGTGGGGTTAGCTGATCGCTCGTGCAGTAGGGAGGGAGGAACTATGTCTTGCAGGCTGGAAATCCGGGAACCCTCCTTACACCATGGCCAAAACGTCCGGCAAAGTTCTCTTACCTTAGCTACGGAGCCTGTGATTCTCGGGGAAGGGATGGAAAAAATTCAGAAAGAAAGAAACTAAGACTAAAGCTGACATTTTCTTCAGAACTCTTCAGTTTTAACCTAAGTTCCTTTTTTTTTTTTTTTTTTTTGGTCCCAGGATCTCATCCATGTACCACGTTACATTTAGTCATCAGGTCTCCTGAGGCTCTTCTTGGCTGTGATGGTTTCTTAGATTTTATCGTATTTGATGACTGACAGTTTTGAGGAGTGGTGGCTCTTCAATTAAGATGTGTCTCATGTGTTCCTCGTGATTAGATTGCGGTTACAGGTTTTTAGGGAAGAAAATCAGAGAGCAACTGTGTCATACTTATCACATCCTATCAAGGATGCATGTTAGCAATATGATTTCTTGTCATTGACGTTCATCTTGATAATCTGTCTGAGGAAGTGTTTATCAGGTCCCTCCAAAGCTATTCTTTTCTCTCATCCCACACTGTATTGTGGAAGGCAGTCACTATGCACAGCCCACACATAAGTGGACAATTATGCTCTACCTCCTTGAAGATGGAGTAGTCATATAAATTATTTGGAACTCTTCTGCATGGGAGATTTGAGTCTCCTGCATTTATTGAATTTATTTACTCAATCACTTATTTAAACCAGCATCGAGGGGCGCCTGGGTAGCTCAGTCATTAAGCGTCTGCCTTCGGCTCAGGTCATGATCCCCGGGTCCTGGGATCGAGCCCCGCATCGGGCTCCCTGCTCGGCAGGAAGCCTACTTCTCCCTCTCCCACTCCCCCTGCTTGTGTTCCTGCTCTCACTGTCTCTGTCTCTGTCAAATTGAAAAAAAAAAAAAAGATCTTTAAAAAAGTAAATAAAAAATAAATAAATAAACCAGCATCTATCTACAAATGTTCATTTTATACTTTGGATTATAATTCAATACTACATTATTTATTTAGTTGCTCAAATTGTTCCAGCTTTGGCCATTGGAAACTCTTTCATTTGAATCCTATATGCCTTTAACATATCCACATTAGTGTGTGTGTGGGGGGGTGCATGTGTATGTTCATGTGTGTATTTGAACACTTCCTTATTTTCTAGCACTGTGAGATGCTCCAGATTCATCTTACATACATCCTAGTCCAGTCCTAGAACCAGCCATTTCTCCAAGAAACCTTAATCCCTTGTATTGGAGAATGGCATTAGAAGTCAAGATCTAGATACCAGCTATATTCATTGCTATTGGAGTTCCATTACTTCTAGGCCCTCTCAGCTGACAGAACAAGAAAATATATGTGTGTATAGCAATCCATGTATATGTACATATCTAGAAATATTTCTATATGTGATCATCTGTATCTATATTAAACTAAACTTGAATCCTTATCGATGTACTCATTATCACACAGATCATTCTAGATTCCTCTCCTTGCTTATCTGTAATCTCCCACTCCGACTGTGAGAAATCTGACCCCCACTATCCACTATTTAGTTAATTGTTCAATTCCAGCATATATTAATAGAGGTTGCAGAATTGTTAACCTGGACCCCACAGAAAACAACTTTATCAGCTAGAGTACAGTGTTCATGTACAGTTACTTTTGCCATAGTCTTACAGAGGCCACTCATTTCCAAAGTTACTTAGGGCAGCATTTTTCTACTCAGCCCCTTTAGTGAGATGGTGTCATACGTTTTTTTTTTTTTAAAGATTTATTCATTTGAGAGAGTGAGAATGAGAGAGAGAGAGTACATGAGGGGGGGAGGGTCAGAGGGAGAAGCAGGCTCCTCGCCGAGCAGGAAGCCCAATGCGGGACTCGATCCCAGGACTCCGGGATCATGAGCTGAGCCGAAGGCAGTTTCCCAACCAACTGAGCCACCCAGGCGCCCGGTGTCATACATTTTTAATACAGTTAGATTCTTTTGACACATTCTGCCTCCTATCCTGAAATGCCCTGCCCCTGATCACCTAAATGGGATTCTAAATCTGCATATAATAAGGTTCATTCTTTGTACTGTAAAGTTCTGTGGGTTTTGACAAAAGCAGAGTGTCATTTATTCACCATTACAGTGTCACATGGAACAGTCTGCTCTAAAAAATTCCCTGTGTTCCACTTATTCAACTCTCCAGCTTCCCAGACCCAATTTCCCTTAACCTCCAGCAATCACTGATCTGCTTACAGTTTCTATGGTTTTGTCTTTTCCAGAATGTCATATAGGTGGAATCAGAGGGCATGGAGCCATTGTCAGACTGACTTTATTCATTTACCAACATGCATTTAAGAAGTATCCATGTTTCTGCAGATTTCATAGTTCACTGCTTTATGAGCCTGAAGGGCCCTTGAAGCTCACGAATTCCTTTTCTCTTGGGAAAGGAGGTAAAATTAACAAACCATGACTGCCAAGAAAGTTATACAAAGATCTGAATGTTTCTTTCCACCAGATACATTATTCATATCGCAACAAGGGAAGAGAACATGTAATGTTTATAAAATTTCTATGAGAAGTCTCTCCTAGATCAGAAATGATGCTGGCTGTTTCATGTTTCCACTTGGAAAACAGAAAGGGACTTAATCCGTAGTGCCTCAAATGAAGTGAAGAAAGGTCATACCCAGCCCATGGTTTCCACCCCATTTGAGGGCTGGTTCAGACCTCCCTCTCTCCCATCACCACCTTGGGCACAGTCACCAGAACATGACTGTTGGCTCCTTTATCCAAGTGAGCACTTCAGCCTGAGGTTCAGGATTTCAGGAGCCATTTGGTGTAATCCACCCCTTGCAGAGACTTTTTGAAAGCTATCTGAGTAATATTTGAATATTCTTTTGCATGAGGAATAGAGGAAGCTTAAAAAGTTTTGGCTGGTCTTTGCCTCCTGGCATCTTTGAACTTCCATCTTACTATGTTTAAAAGGGGAAAATGCTCTGACTTTGGCCACTACTAAAACCTAGTCAGTGTTTTATTTCCTTCATGGGTCTTATTGGTTTCAGAAATTACTGTGTTTATTTTCCATCTTCCAAACTGCTCCATTAGAATATAAGTACCATGAGGGCAGGATCCTTTGGCTGTATTGGTCATCGCTAAGATCTGGAACATAGGATTGAAATGAAGATTTTTAAGTTTATTGAATAACAGAACAATTGAATGAATGGATGGATGGTAGTAGATTATAAACCATGCATTTTTTTTTATACAGCACCTGGAACAATTCAGCAATTCAATGTTATAAGGAGAAGAATGTATCAAAGAAACTACAGAGGCAATGATGTTAAAACATCCTTCTTGTATCATTCATAAGGCAATCGTGATATTTAGTTTCCTCTCTTCTAGTGAAAAACTGAAACCATTACCCAACTCACTTATTTGAACATTTCAGTAATATCTCTCAGAGACATACTTCTCAAATGACAGGACAAAGATCCAGTAAATAAGGTTCAGATGGTGCCAAACATTTGTACTGTGATAAAGCCAACATGCAATTCTAAAGTATAAGAAGATATAACATGTGTAAATATTCATGCAACCAACATAAGAGCACCAAAATATATAAAGCAAATATTAACAGACCTACAGTGAGAAATAGAAAGCAATTTGGTAACAGCAGAGGACTTTAATAGTCCACTTACATCGATGGATAGATCATCCAGACAGAAAATCAATAAGGAAACATCTGCCTTAAATGGCATGTTAGACCAGAAGGACTTAACAGATATATACAGAGCATTTCATTCAAAAGCAATAGAATACCCATTCTTTCTAAGTGTACATGGAACATTTTCTAGTAGAGATTATATATTAGGCAACAAAATAAGGCTTATAAGTTTGAGAGGATGAAAATCATATCAACCATTTTTTCCAAGCACAATGATATGAAACTAAAAATTAATTACATGAAGAAAACTGGAAAATTCACAAATATGTAGAGATTAAGCAACATGCTACTGAACAACAAATGGGTCAAAGAGAAATCAAAAGAAATTAAAAAATATTTGGAGACAAACAAAAATAGAAATGTAGCATACCAAAATTTGTGGGATGCAGCAAAAAATTTCTAACAGGGAGGCTCATAGCGACAAATGCCTACCTTAAGAAACAAGAAAAGTCTTAAATAAACAACCCAATATTGCAGTTCAAGGAACTAGAAAAAAGAACAAAGTCCAAAGTTAGTAGAAGAAAGGAAACAATAAGGATTAGAGCAAAAGTAAATGAAATGGGACTAAAAGGACAATAGAAAAAAAAATCAATAAAATTAAGAGCTGATTCTTTGAAAAGATAAACAAAATTGAAAAGCCTTTAGCTAGACTCACCAAGAAAGAGGACTCAAATAAATTAAATCAGAAATGAAAGAGGATATGTTGCACTGATACCACAGGAATACAAAAAAATCATAAGAGACTACTATGAACAATAATATGCCAACAAATTGCACTACCTAGAAGAAATGGATAAATTCCTAGAAACACACAACCTAACAAGACTGAATCATGATTCAGCGGGGAGCCTGCTTCTCCTTCTCCCTCTGCTGCTCCCCCTGCTTGTGCTCTCTCGCTCTCTCTGTCAAATAAATAAATAAAATCTTTATAAAAAAAAGACTGAATCATGATGAAATAAAAAATCTGAACAGACTGATTAGTAGTAAGAAGATTAAATCAGTATTCAAAAACCCTCTAAGAACCAAAAGTCCAGGACCAGATGACTTCACTGGTGAATTCTACCAAATATTTGAAGAATTAATAGCAATCATTCTCAAACTCTTCCAAAAAAACAGAAGAGGAGAGAACTCTTCCAAACTCATTTATGAGGCCAGTATTATCCTGATACCAAACCAGACAAGGATGCTACAAATTATATGCCAATATCCCTGCTGGACATAGATGCAAAAATCCTCAACAAAATACTAGCAAACTGAATTCAACAATAGATTAAAAGGATCATACATGATCATACCATGATCAAGTGGGATCTATTCTAGGGACACAAGGATCGTTCAACATCCACAAATTGATGTATTTATACCACCTTAACAAAATGAAAGATAAAAATCATATGATCATTTCAATAGATGCAGGAAAGCATTTGACACATTCAACATCCATTTTATAATAAAAACTTTCAACAAAGTGTCTATAGAGGGAATGTAATAAAGGCCATATATGACGAGTGCACAGATAACATCATACTCAACAGTAAAAGCTGAGAGCTTTCCCTCTAAAATAAGGAATGGGACAAGGATGCCCACGCTTACCAATTTCATTCAACATAGTAATGGAAGTCCTAGCCAGAGCAATTCGGCAAGAAAAAGAAATAACAGGCATCCAAATTGGAAAAAAGTGTCACTATTTGCAGATGACATATTTTATATAGAAAACCCTAGAGACTCCACCAAAAAAATGTTAGAACTAAAAAAACAAACAAAACAACTGCCCAAAAAACTGTTAGAACTAATAAACTCATTCAGTAAAGTCATAGGATACAGAATTGATACACAAAAATCTTCTGCTTTTCTATATACCAGATAACCACAATGAGATATCACCGCACACCTGGTAGAATGACTATTATCAAGAAGAAAAGAAATAACGAGTATTGGTGAGGCTGTGGAGAAAGGGACACCCCTGTTGGTGGGAATGTAAATTGGGGCAGCCACTGTGGAAAACAGTATGGACGCTCCTCAAAAAATTAAAAATAGGAGCACCCGAAAGGTGCAGTTGGTTAAGTGTCCAACTCTTGGTTTCAGCTCAGGTTGTGATCTCAGCAATGAGATCAAACCCTGTGGCAGGCTCCACACTCAGCATGGAGTCTGCTTGAGTTTCTTTCTCCCTCTCCTTCTCTCTCCCTCTCCCACTGCTCTCTCTCTCTCTCAAATAAATAAAATCTTCTAAAATAATAAAAATAAAACTACCCTGTAGGGGCACCTGGGTCGCTCAGTCAGTTAAGCATCTGACTCTTGGTTTCAGCTCAGGTCATGATCTCAGGGTCAGGAGATCGAGCCCTGCATCAGGCTCTGTGCTCAGTGGAGAGTCTGCTTGAGATTCTCTCTCCCTCTCCCTTTGCCCCTCCCCTACTCACACTCCCTCTCTCTAAAATAATAAACAAACGAACAAACAAACAAACAAATAAGTAAAAATAGAACTACCCTATAATCCAGCAATTCCACTTCTTGGTGTTTATTCAAAGAAAATGAAAATGCGATTTGCAACAACACAGATGAACCTTAAGGTCCATG
Organism: Eumetopias jubatus; assembly: GCF_037043125.1. NCBI lineage: Eukaryota > Metazoa > Chordata > Mammalia > Carnivora > Otariidae > Eumetopias > Eumetopias jubatus. Next base: position 164,621,441 of record NW_028274809.1, on the reverse strand, counting down.
CTAAGTGTAGTAAATCAGACAGAGAATGACAAACACAGTATGATCTCTTTTATATATGGAGTCTTAAAAAAACAAGAACAAGGGGTGCCTGGGTGGCTCAGTCTCTTAAGTGTCCAAACCTTGGTTTTGGCTCAGGTCATGATCTCAAGGTTGTGGGATCGAGCCCCACATTGGCTCTGTGTTCGGTGAGGAATCTGCTTCAGATTCTCTCTCCCTCTTCCTCTCACCCGCCCTCTCTCTCAAATAAATAAAAAAAAAATCTAAAACAAACAAACAAACAAAAAACTAACAAAAAACACCCAAAACCACCACCAACAACAACAAAAACAAGTTCATAGATACAGAGACCAGATTGGTGGTTATCATAGGCAAGGGTTGGGGTAGGGGTGGGAGATATGTGTGTAGAGGGTCAAAAGGCAAAAATAAAAACATAAAACATTCAACAACCCCTAGGCATCTAAAGAAAGAGATCATCTCAGAATGGGGTAAGCAGCAGGAATAGATTCACAGATCCGTGCAATGTTGGAGCTGGTGGGTACATGTTGTAAGCGTTCTAAATCTCACATTTTATTTTTATTAAAAAAAATTTTTTTTAATAGGTAAACTCTATCCCCAATGTAGGGCTTGAACTCACAAACCTGAGATCAAGAATCTCATGATCCACTGACTCGGCCAGCCAGGCACCCCTAAATCTCACATTTTAAGTAGTGACTAGGCCCACGGGGGAAAGGGCATGCCCCAAGTTAACGAAGATATTTATGGGTGCCCCTGGGGAATGCTGAGTACTTAAGAATAGGTGGATCTCTAATACCAACTTACTTACTTTGTTAAAATAACCAAAATTCGGTAGGACACACACACAAAAATAAAAACCAACATCAGCATTGTTAGTTTGCCATAATGTAGACCAAACAGTCACTTGTTTTGGTAGAGCTCTGAATCAAGCTGAATAGGAAAACATTTCAAACACTCATGATTTTCTATGGTAGTAAACAAGTCAGAGATCGCAGTGACAGTGAGCGTTGGACCATATCTCATCACCCATATCTAAAGACAGGAGTGGGTGCAATCAAACAATTAGGGTATACAAATTATTTCTTGACTACATTTTTATTTCTTAGCCTTATTAAAAGAAAGAATACTATCTTAACAAATCCTATTTCTGAGATGATTATATTTCTTCCATTTTGCTTTTTTAGCAGCCATTCTTTTTAGAGGTATCTCTTAATTAGCAATAGAATTCAGGACCTGATATTCTGAGATTTAGGCGATTGTGTCCAGGAAAAGGATGCCAGTAATAACATAATTAATTGGCTGCAAAAAAAACAAAAAAACAACAAAAAAAAAACATGATCTTCCAAATTGTCTTAGAAATCTGTATTCTGATGATGCAAATAAACCCAGACATAATGAAGTGGTCTTAGTGAATTGGAAGCCCTGCTTTCTCACTCTGTATTTATTCCATTTTTACAACAGCTTTTGGTTTATTTTAATACATTATTATAGAAGAAAGGGTCCATTAAACAGCTACAGAAAAGTGAGAAATATGTTCCTTTTAAAATTTTTTAAATGAAGCATTAAAAAGTAGAATACTTCTAAAATGATATTCAAATGATTTTTAATTACTACAAATGCATTGAGATGTTAATACACTTCATATAAAAGGGAGAGATACTCTTCCATCAGTCCTTTTCTGCCACAAATTCCAACCCTAAGAAAATTATTTCTTTTGATCCACTCTGATAGCCTGTAATAAAAGAACAATAAAACATATGGCTCAATTACCACTGCTTCTCATCAGGCATGAATTAATGAATATCCAATTATTATTAATTGTTTTTTCTGGCTTCCCCTCCGTAGGACAACAATTATACATTGCTGTATTTTTATAAGCGTTTTGTACTTAACGCTTTGCAGACCAGTCTCTAAAAGAAACAGATTCTTGAAATCATTACACTGAAGAATAATTCTTTAAATTTATCAACGTTTGGAAAATACATGATGATCATTTAATCTCCCTAGTTGATGTCAGTTTTTCACAACTACCTTAAGCTTCCCTAAAATTCCTCCCTCTCTTCAATATTCTGTATGTCTTCCTTTGAGAAAGCAGTTGCTATGTGCATATAAAATAGTTTTTCAATTTCTCACAATAATACTAGTTCCTCATATATGATTATTGAATTTTCAATTCATCAAGAAAAAGCTCTTTAAAAATAAAAGCTATATGGTGCCTGGGTGGCTCAGTCAGTTAAACAACCCACTCTTGATTTTGGCTCAGGTCATGATCTCAGAGTCTTGAGATGGAGCTCTGTGTCGGGATCTGCACCGGCCGTGGAACCTGCTTGGGATTCTCTCTCCCCCCTGCCTCTCCCCCACTACTCTTCGCTCTCAAAAAAATAATAATAGTAAAATAAAAGCTATAGCTCAAGTAGTTAAAGAATTACATTAACCAGCATGGCATAGAATATACAAAATTATGATCTCTGTAATTGACAACATCGATATCAGCGAATGATATTTATAGACACTCCACAAAAAGGTTCTGTGTAACTGGTAGTTCATTTTATTTTTATTTATAAGCTGTCTGCAACTGTAAAGTGCTATGTAATATGAATAGATGCGACAAGCAAAAGAACATGTCTTTGTAATCCACAACCATTATTTCTCAGAGATTATTCATATACTTGGATTTTGAAATGCATGCAAAGAAAATCTAACAATTTATAATATGTAAACTATACACATCATGTATAATTTTACCCATTACCCATAAATCCATGTTTCTGTTTTTAAAACATTCTATAAAAATTATATCTGTGGCAAACTGAAGGATAACATTAAATTGTTTAGATGTACTATTTAGTTCAATATGCTTAACAAACACATATTCAAATATGCTTTTAAAGAGAAAACAACACTTGCTTTAGAATCAGAAAATGTGGGGAGCAGAAAGGGACCAATCATTTTGTATGGAAGGGTCAAGTGATTCTCTGAGGTTCATACAACTTTATATGAAACATCTTTCTGCCAAACTTCATAAAAAAATTTCTATCAACATTTCTTTTGAGCATAAGAGAAATATATCTTGCCTTTTTGACAGTTTGTCAGGATGTCAATAATGTCTGTAAATACAAATCTTTAGGGAAACAAAGATGGGAAAAAAATAAACTTGTCTATAATGGCAACCACGATGCGCAGCCCACTTACGGAGCAGAGATGGACCTGGTTAGGGTTGACACAGCTCACTGCCATCAGAAGCATCATTCCTTTGACATTGGTAACTGGAACCACTTGAATTTTTCATGGCTAAATCTAACCAGATACCAGATGGCTTCCTTTATGTATATGACCTTATTGAAGGCAATTAGATTATTTATGCAATAGCAGAATTGTTAGTTGTATACAAGAGTCAATCTTCAGTGTAAAAGCTTTTCTAGATGACATATTCTTAAAATAAAATTTAACTTCCTAATGAATGCTTTTCTCTTGATTTCCATGTGCCAGGATTATTGAATCCACTTAGCTGAAAATTTTAAAGAAAATAACAGTTAGAAATACAACTTCAGTACAAACATAAGCCTGTAATTAAAAAATTTTAAATAACTATTCATCAACGGGGTAGTGGTGGATTAAGCATTTTATTTTTTCTTTCTACTGCATTCATCACTATGGCTTTTGGTCAGACACCATAAACACAAAGTTACCAATCCCTGGTACTTGTATTTATGAGATGCCTGAGAGTCGAGTCTTGACAACCAATATGTACTATAAAATAGGCAATGCATGTGGAGTGCACCTAGACAGGAAGACACAAAGATTTCTGAGTCTTTTGGTAATCATATCTCCTAAGCCGTTTCATGGATTTCTAGAAAACTGAAAGTTTGAGAGTGCCACCAAGCACACCAAGGCCTTTGATATAATACTGGATCATAATAAGGCTGCTAAATTACGAAGAAAATGGAATATGGGAACTGGCTGGGGAAAGCAGAAAATAGAAAGCCAAGTATGAATATAATTAGGTTTGTTCTTGTAATTGATACTGCAGCCTGATGGAATGTGGGTTTCTGAGTATTTCTCAGAGCATTTTCCAGATGCAGCCTCCCAGTACCTCATTAATGTCACACATTTATTGTTAAATTCCATATTTTGGATCCCATGTAAGAACTGCACGTGCTCCTCTTTTATTCGCCAGGCCAGTAAGACATCAGGGAACTTGCCCTCATGTAGTTCTGTTGACCCGCTATCCAATATCATCTCGGTTATTCTACCTATGTATCATTAAATTAAAATAAAATCCTGATACTGGCTATTAAAAACTAATCAAGTATCATAGGATTTTATTTTGCTAACTTAGTGTACTTTATGCATAACTTTCAGATCAACTTTTAAAGTTTTTACACTGCTTAAAGAAAATGAGTTAAAAATGCAAGTCCTTAGTGTTTTCTTCTCATATCATTTATGCCAATTAAGAGCTCATAAAAAATACTTAGATGCTATACTTAATATAGAATTATATAGAACTAGCTCTAAACTTTCCATTTAAAGATAACATTGAAAAGCATTTAGCATAGTAACCAAATTAGATACAAAAGTATACTTCAGTGCAAATATAAAAGGTCATTCACAGAAATGGACTTCAAACAATTATTTGAGCAAAGAAGATCTTTATTTTTGTTTGGAAAAAATAAAAAAAACTTTCCAAAATAAGTGACCTCTTTACTTAGTTGTATTATGCCTGGCCTGATATCAGGAGACAATCATATATATTAACTGATTTTATACCTTAAAATACTATGATTGTATAACTACCTTCAGCTGAATTCTTAACTAAATGTAATTAATAAAATATTTTTAACTTTATTGAAATCCTTCATTTCAACAATATTAAGTGCTCATTAATATTAGTAAAAGTGATCATTTCTTAAAGAGCTTAACACTTACCCATTACTTTAGAGTAGCAAGGTTCACAGTGTATTGTCTGTCTGTAAATCCAAATACTGTCACCTGCTTGTAGGTTTTCCAAAGGCCGTTTGCATATTTCACACTAAAGGAAAAAACAATATATGAAGTTTGCACATATTATATGTGAAGTCTAGATTCTTAGTGTAATAGAAAAGCCTTTTCGATTCATTCACTACCATGCTACATAGCAACACTCAGGTGAAAGAGAACCCACCGGGAAAGCGAGAATGTACTTGTCCAGGACCCTAATGTTGAACTTTTCAAATAAATTCTCACAACATCTCTCTACTCTGAAAATGTGCATTTCAGGGCATATATAGCACTGAAGCTTCTACTTAACTCACAATAGAGTAGATATAAATTTTCAAAAATTGGTTATGCCAAGGATAAGATCACTACTCAATATCGCAAACAAAAACACAAAGCCTATTTGTTTGCTTACTAAGGGGGAGTTATGTTGTCCAATTACAGCCTGACTGGACAAAACAGACCTCTGCTATTACATAGGCTTTAGCGAACAGTTTGTTTTGTGTTGTGTTGGTTATGGAGGCAGAAAAGGGTTGACCTATGTTCTTTGGAAACAAGTTCACTGCTGAATGGCTGACTTTCAAGCATAAGGCTGTCACTGATTGGATGGCTTTCAGAGGTGAGTTCATTGAAGCAAATTGTCATTGATCAATTCAATACGTTTAAACAAGTCCAGGTGGTTCTCTATTATCATGGCTATAAGAGTAATACATCTTTTCTGAGGAGTGTGGGGACATTTTTATTCTCAGTAGTATTTTATAATTAAATCGAAAATGGAAATAAATCATCCAAAATATAATAAATGGAAATTATTGTTATTTACCAAAAGAAATAATTGGGAGAATTATCTTATTTTAAAAAGTTTTCTGCATAATAACTTTAAATAAAGAGCTATAGGCTAACTTTTGTTTTATTGAGTAAATTTTCATAACTAAAAGGAAATTTCATTTTCTTATAATTAATTGTGCAATTTTCACAACTTTTTTGTGAATAATTTCACAAAAATTTTTCACAAAAAATAATTTCACAATTATTTTAAATGGAATTCTATAAAATGTGGCCTAAAATTGGATTTTTTTCTCAAAACAAGGCATCATATATCTGATTGCTATGTGTCACTGTCTGAAGCTAATTGAAGGAGAAGCAATCAGTTGTCAAAGTATTACACGTATTTGACTGCATTAGGTAATTATATCTATACCACAGAATGTCAGCATAGAAAGGATCCTTGGATTTAAGCAAATGATTCTTAAATTGGTTGCCCTTAGAGCTATCTAAGGAGCTTTTAAAAATACCAATGCCCAGGAATCATCTTTGAGATTTTTTTATTTAATCGGGGCCGGTCCCAAGCATTCTATTTTTCTCCTAATTGCTCCCAGATAATTATAATGTACAGCCTGAGTTGAGAACCACTAGTCTAGTCAGCTACCTATTTTACAGAGAAGGAAACTGAAGCCAAACTAATTAGGTGCTGGTTCAAAATGAGCCACAGTTAGTGGAAGTTAGAACGCATACTCAGGCCTTCAGATTCCCAATTCAGTGCTCAACCAGTTACACCAACAACTATCATGTTAACCTGTTCAATATTACTGTGAGAAGTAAGAGAAATGGCGTATGACCACAAACTGAAGCATTCTGCTACAGAAGCTTTATTTTTATTATGCTACAGCCACAGTTAGTTATAACTAATCATGTTCTCAAAAGCAGACTGACTTTCAACTATTGTTAAGCCTCTCAGTCCTGATTTCATGCCTCATGTAAAAAGCTCCTAGCTTTCTTCTCAACAATTTCTTTTTCTTTTTGGATTTCATGATTTTTTTATGCAATGCATGATTTATTAAAATGTTACAAAAACTTTTATAAAGAGAACAAGTATTTATATTTTTACAGATTTAAATCTCTAGGGTAAGAGCAATAAATGTGTCAGTAATCAACCCTAAGCCCAAAGCCAAGATAGTAATTATAAACCTTTGAGGTTCAGGCTGCAGAACTCTGAGAAATATTTAAGTAGTATATTATTAATGTGGATTAGATTATTTTTGAAGGCTTTAACTTCATCTCATGTATTTCATCAAATAATTATTTTTATTCTAGTCATCATTATGCAGGTCTATATTTCATTAACTGCAATAAACATATCCTTACCTTGAAGCAAGTGGAATGGCAGCAAATTTGTAATTCATCTAAAATCATTTTTGTTTCTGTGCCCAAAGGTTTCCGGCAATAAGTACACATATCTCTTTCAATGACAGACCTATAGGGATGTAAGCAATTACAAATAAATTTGTCATCATGCAAGTGATGGATGTATTCCCCATAAAGTCATGTGGAAATGATATGTTAATTTTGTTGATACTTTAGGAAATTGTATGAAAATCAAGGAAAGTTTGGGACTTACTTATTCTATTAATAGAATTGATTCTTCTAGTTACCTCAAAATAATATCAAAGAATTAACATGAAGGAAAGTCTCAAATTATTAATTCATTAGCAATCAAGGGTGCATCTGGGCAGGGCAAAGATGTTCACAGTTTCCTAATTGAACTAGGTCATGAGTACCCCCTGAAGCTAGAAGAGGGTTTTGAATTATTAATTTGCATATATCATAGAAAAATTATACTGTAGATTAATATAAAATTTTAGCTCTCAAAACATTCAATAGGACAAAAATACAATTCCACTCAAAAGTGTTTTGGTAAATTCACAAATGATGGGTCCATGGTACCCCAGACTCTAGGGTCTAGAGTCCCCAAAATGCTCCCCTGTAACTGTGTATAATCTCTTGGTGTCTTTTAAGACTCAGAATTACAGGGCTAGCTTTCATGACAAAACTTATGTTCTCCAACAAGATATAACCCGTCCACAAATTTGATGAGGAAAAGAGAGTTTTGTTTTTTATTTTGGAAAAATAATATTCAATAACAAATGAACCACAGATATGATCAGCAAGTCCAAAAAGTCACACCATCACCTCATGAACGGCCAACAGCTCTGTGATTCTTTTCTTTTGGGAAGGTATTAGAACTGTCTAAAGTAGCACCCTGCAAAGTTTATTAGTTTCAGGGTGTGAGCAGCAGGCCTGAAATTTCCACAATAGGGTACACAATGGGGTGGGAAAAGAAAAATACCCAATACTGGGGCACCTGGGTGGCTCAGGTGGTTAAACATCCGACTCTTGGTGTTGGCTCATGCCATGATCTCAGGGTCGTGAGATTGAGCCCCACATCCGGCTCCATTCTCAGCGTGGAGTCTGCCTGACTCCCTCTGTCCCTCCCCTTCACACCTCCCCCTCTCGTGTGTGCTCTCTCTAAAATAAATAAATATTTTTAAAAAAATAGCCAATACTTATATAGTGCTAATATGCTTTATACAGGCAGTGTGCTTTCCATGCACGTGGTTCATATAAACTCATTTATTTTTCACAACATGTCTGAAAAGCAGGTACTACTATTTTTACATCATTTTACAGAAGAAGAAACTGAGGCTCAGAAGGGTAAGAAATTTGCTCAGGTCATGCAGACAATTGAGTGGCAGTGGCAGGATTTGAGTAAGGCAGTGTGGACCCAGAGTCCCTGGGCTACCCTGGGCCTGCCCATGAAAACTATCGGGCTCCCTGGGGGAAGGTGAACTAGTCGTGCCTGGGAGCCTTGATCCTAGGATCAAGCCCAGGACTAGAAGCAGAGAGAAGAGAAAACGGATGGAAGGAGGAGGTGAGATGAGATTCAAGCAGATGAAACCTGTCTGGTTTTATACTTTCAGTCATTCTAGCACCCTCGTCCAAGTCCTTATATATATATCAATAAATATTTTCCTCTGTCAATTAACTCTAAAGGCACTTCCTTACATATTCCTGGCAAATACTTTCCTATGGATAATTCATATATATACATGCATGTGTGCACACACACTTAAATTTCCCATGGAAGACTGTAAGCGCTTCAAGAGTAGAAAACAGGCACTCTCTATCCCACTTCCATTGTAGAGGCACTGAGGGAAGAGCTGGGAATTACATAGAGGGAGACAGTCTCCTTCCTTCCATGAGGGCAGCCAAGTGTTTGATTTGATAATCACAGCATATTACAGATACATGGAGAGAATTAGGAGAGCATGGCCAACGAAACAACTCTTCCCCGGCGTGGAGTCAGGGAGGCCTTGCTGGAAAAAGTGCCACATGAGTTAAAGCTTGAAGACAGAGGGGCTTTCAAGGTGAGCTCGGTGAGGTGCAGAGGGGCAGGAGAGAGGAATTCCACGCAGAGTGAACAGGATGTACCCAAGAGAGTATCTGGAGTGATTAAACACCAGTCAATATTCAGCAGGAACAGATTTTAAAGCCCATAAATAATTGTGCAAAGGAATTAGTCTTTATCCTGTTAAGTGGGAAGCCACTTTAAATGGGATTGAAATGCTTAGATAAGAACTCTGGGAATTTAGTTAATTTCACACAATAATCAAAAAAAGTTGCTTGACTGGTCTTACAGAGAATTGACTTTTGCTCTGATGACTAAGAAAAATTTTAAGGACCACTTGAGTAACAGAACTGAAATTCTTCATATTAAGAGCAATACTTCTGTGAAGAATGTTTTCCTTCCTTAAGTTAACAGTAACAACGAGAGCCCAGGGACAGCTCTGATGTTGGTGTTGTCCTTATTAAGGTCATACTGTTAATCAAAGACCTTTTAAAAAGCATTATGAAAAAAAGCTCTGTTTTTTATTTGTTAGTTTGGTTTTAGTTATCTAGGCAGTATTTGTAGTTTTAATGCTTGCATAGATGACTTTATCCCTTAAGGAAGTGTGACTTAAAGGCAAGACACTCAGAAGATCGCTGGTACTACAAGATCTTATAAAAGTGACAGAAAGAGGATATAATTTTGATGCCTGGCCCATCCGTGTTTTTCTTAGCCAACAGAGCATTGGTTTATTTTTTCTGAAAACATTTACTGAGTACCTGTTAGTTGCCCAACACTGTATTACAAGCTGAGGCTGTGCATAAAAATAAGATAGGCCCTCACCCTCAATAAGTCATATGTCCCGCCTCTGCTATAAAGAAACACCATCCATAAAACGTTGTACATTTGCATTACAGCTTGTTTCCGGTGGTTGGGTTGAAATGTTAATTATTTTCATTTTGTCCACTGGAAATCTGCAGGTTATATTCTCATGAGCATCACCTATGTGCCTCACTGAACATTAAATGGTAAAAAAGGATCACCAACAGCAAAAGCCTGGTGTCCGTTTCCCAGAACTAACTTGATATGCATTATAACCCCTGTCTTGAGAAGTGAGTGTGGGCCCAGAGCGCATCATAGCAGCATATCCACGCAGCTGTTTGTAAGGTGAGCTGGTTCTGGAAAACCACAAGGACGGAGGGTTGAGGGCACAGTCAAGTGATGCAATGGAGCCTAGATGCTAAAAATGTGACATTAACAGGGACTCCTGGGAATCAGCAACAGCAGAGGGGCTGGTCTGGGAGGTAGCTGGAAAGCATGCAAAACTCTACTGGAATCAAGTACATCAAGTACATCAAAATCAGAGAGCAGCAACACACAGGAAGCCAAAGAATTAATTCCTGGATGCAGAGGTTGTTGTACGTTGTTCCATTCATACACATATATGACAATCACCATCAGGACGCCGTCTCTAAGTACAATGGACAACAAGAATCACATATTTCAATGTTACATATATAATAAAAATATATCAGATGTGGATATAAAATATATATTATATGTGAAAGTATATATATGCATACACACATACACACATATACACTAAAATACATAATATATTATAATGAAAGTATGTATACACATATGTATATATAAGTGTACATGTAAGTATGTGAGTATATATACTTTTAGGTGTGGAAATATAGACATACTCACCTATCTGAAGTCGAATAAACAGTTTGTATGTATTTTCCAGAGATATTCTGATATCCATCCTTCAGTGATTTACTAGAAACAAACACATATGGATGTGTGAGAATTTGACTATTTCCCTAGTCTTGTTGTACACACCCATATGCAGGTGACAAAGCACACATACCTCCTCATGCAGCCTTATTATTCTTCTCTGTGATGTTGCAAACATCATGGAACTAACATCTTTTTTTTTTTTTAATATAGAGAAGAGCTAATACACAAGCCACCTCCAAGGTGACATAAGTTGACATATCTACTGAAGTAAATAGAGAATAGGGCAAGGAGCACAGGAACAAGTATGAACAGGTAAAGCAGTTACCATTTCTCATGAAATTTATACTTCCCGTCCCTCATTCATTTACTAAGAGAAAGCCACATGTAATCTAACAGAGAAAAGGAAATATGCAAAGCATGAGCCAGTGTAAGCACATACAAAAATCACCATTCAGGTAGAGAAGCAGATTCTTGAACTACAGAAAGCTGTAGAAATGTTTATTTTTATTTGAAAACATCCAAGAACAGTCCAGCATGAAAGCAAAAAAAAAAAAAAAAAAAAGGTAATTTTAGGTCCTCTTTGTTCTATTTCTCAGACTGCTCCAGTTTGTAAATGTCAGTCTTTCCCGGAGACAAACGAAATCTGCAATGCACTAACCAGCTAGCAGCTCATAATTGCTTCCCAAGACTTATGCTACCTGGGAATATATTAAGGCTGGAAGCAATACATTCCTATTATTTCATACAGTGAGTGGTAATTCCACAACCTTCACCTGGGATTTTTAAATAGGAAATCTCTCTCTCCCTCCAAACTGCCCACTGGCAGACTGTTGTCAGAATCTATTTGGAATACGTAACGCATAATGCTAAGTAAGAGTGTGTACACATTTGTGCAGGATACATATATTATTACTCCCATTTTATTGATGAGGAAACTGAGATGTGAAGAGACTTAAGTTGCTTTTGCCAAGACCACATGGTTAGCAAATGACACAGATTCAATCCCAGATCTGACACCAGGATCTCTACGCTATACTGCAACATCAGCATACAGTTTAGGAAGAATTAGATTCAGCAGAAAAATTGAACTTGAAGCTGAATTTTACAAGGAAAATGATGTGTGGTTTTGAGAAACCTTTTTTGGAAAATTGTCTACCTTCTGACATATAATGATGTTCCTAGAGTCCTTTCAGGGACCCTCTCCAGAGATGCTCTCCCTTCTTTGAAATGGGCTCTGATTAACACATATGTCACAAAGATCACATTTGTATTCCCCATCAGTATATTACTCCACAGTTAGGCTAATTCTTGTTTTTGTACTCCCTGAAATGGAATGGGTTGTGAATTAATGACCTTGTTTGACATTTTCCTCAACACCCATCACTCCAAGCAGCAGATTTTTGGGGATATCAATTCTCTGTAATTTGGGCCAGAGCGTATCTACTAAAGGTAATACCCCTTATTTCAGAATAAAGGCAAATGATAATAGATAGAACCAGAGTAGTATATAGAACTATTTAAGTGGAACTTGAAGTCAGCATAGGAATATCTGAGTAATTTTGTGTAATTTTGTATTGTGTAATTTTATAAAGCTTGTTATAAACATTCAGCTACATACAATTATGTGAGAACTGACAAATGGTTATCCTATTATGTATATACTTGTTATATTCAAGTATTCAGTTCATCCAATGACTACTTATGATTATTTGCCAACTACTTGATATTGGAAACATTATAAAGAATTATATACTTAGAACTTAACATACTCCTAAGTGGTCTTCTATTTGAAAAAATCCAAGCTTACTCCAAAATAATAGCATCTCTTCTTACACACAGATTATTTCAAAATTAGAATAAATGTAGCAAAATATTTTAAATAAATTTCCAGTACCTGTTCTCCACGTACGTCCTTGTATACACAAAGGTATCCTTCGGTCCTGCATGCCTGGTTTCAGCATTGAAGCTGAAATGCAAACCATTTACTTAATGTTTAAAATTTAGTTATAAGGATAATGAAAACAATAAGGCTATTATCCAATTCAATGCAAACAAATAGTGCTTACATATTCCTTTTAAATTATAACTTTTGAAATGTAATTGTTAAAGGGGTATTAAACCACTTCTGCAAAATGTCTTCATATCTCCCAGTATGTTCTTAGCTTCCACTGTCTTGGCCTACTTCCAGAATGCTGCTATGAAAATTGGTCACTCAGAATATCTGCTGTAGAGCATGAAGATTATTTGGAATATTTGTGTAATACATTCTACTGTTTGTTTCCCTGGTGTCTCATTCATATTTCCAAACCATAACTTTCCCCATAAATCTCAAAAAGTTGACCTTAATGAACTAACATGATAACATGTAATTTAATGAAACCTTTAAATCTATCTAAAGAATATCAACACCAATGTCACAAACAGGCTCGTAAAAAAAAAAGTAAAATTTTCAGGGAAAAATCACATTTACACTTTCCTATGCAGGTATCAAAACTTCCCAATGACTAAGTTGTTAACTTAATGTCTTTGTGTGCGGTTTACATATAGTCACGGATAAAATTAGAAATTTATGCATTTCAAAAGAGGGGTCAGATTTTATATAAGATGATTTTTAAAAACAGAAGGAGAATAGTTCTGTCATTTGTTTTATAATTGGCTGCAGTACCTGAGATTTCTCCTGGCTTCATACAAATGGGCAGGAGTTCTAGTGAGCTGGTTGTTTAAAGCATCTGTGGATCCATCGACTTGGCCATCTAGCCTGGGAAAGCGAACACAAATATTTGGCATTTCTAAGGCCACTTAGAAGTTTTTTGTTTTATTAAAATTCTGTTCAATTAACATTCTTTACATACATGAACCTCTTTATGTTTGTCTGGTTTCTGTGCAGATACACAAATAGAATACATATACTGTTTCACTCTCCACAGCGACCACTCTCTTACCTTTAAGAATAATCTACAGGCATGTGTCATATTATCTACAGCAGTGCCACTGTACAAAGCTTCTCATGTATAATATATAATAATATATAATGTATAATATATCTTGAGAGTTTATCAATTTGATGAAAATTATCCAGGGGTTGCTTTTGGAAATTACAGTTTCCATCTTATTTTTAATGGAAAGGAATACTTTGAAGATTACAGATTCCTGACCTAGATTTCTGCTAACTCAAAAAAATATCACTACGCTTAACAAAGTGTAGGCATATTTTCTTTTTCCTCTGGAACAAAGGAAAATTTTAATGCAGGAATTGTAAAAATTTTAGCCACATTTCTCCCTCCAGGTTAGTAAACTCTGATATAGAAGAGATGTGAAAACCAAGAGGACAGTTGAGATCTTAATCAAGACTTATCATTTTTAAACACGCTGTTCCTTCCATTCCCTGATAGCTCTTAAAGAAGAGGAAAACATTTGTTCACATATTATCTCTGGCATACAGAAAATTATCTTCTAGTTTTAAGACAGATGTTTCACAAAACATACAGCTACATTAAAATGATACTAAGTAATGAGAAAGTAGAATTAACATCAGATTCTCTAACGTGATTATTAGAATATGTCATTCCAGGAATTATAAACCTAGCTAGCAGTTATTTGGAAATATTCAAATCATATCATATACAATACAAAAACCCAATTTTAACAGATAAACAGCTTCAAAGAACAAAGGTTGTCAGTGAGTCTGAAATGTGCTTGCACCAGCCTCAGCAGTATAAAATCAAGTTATCACCAGTTAGCAAAATCGGCAAATAGAAAAGGGAAATAATTTGCAAACAGTACTGTTATGGACTCAATTGTCTCCCCCCAAAATTCGTATGTTGAAACCCTAACCCTCAATGTGATTTGCAGACAGAGCCTATAAGAAGGTGAAAAAGGTTAAGTGAGGTCATGGGTGGGGCCATAGGACTTGTGTCTTTTTAAGAAGAGGAAGTGACACGAGAGATCTGCATGTGTTCGTGCAAATACAAAAGAGAGGCCATGCAAGGCCACAGTGAGAACATGGCCATCTGCAAGCCAAGGAGAAAGGCCCCAGGAGAAGCTAAACCTGCCAACACCTTGATCTTGGACTGGCAGCCTCCAGAGTTGTGGGAAAAAAAATTTCTGTTGTTTAAGCCACTTGGTCTGTGGTATTTTGCTATGGCAGCCCAGATGGAGTGATAATACGAGTAGCATTTCCTCGTTGTGTTTATAATGAGATTAATGACTATGCCTTCATGAAGATTTAACTTGTGAATAAAAACCAAATATTAGTAAACAAATTTGAAATGTGGAACAATAAACTCTTTGATGGATTTTACTCCACCAGTAGGTTTGGAAGATGACAGATTAAAAAAATACAGATCTTTTAGGGCGCCTGGGTGGCTCAGTTGATTAAGCGACGGCTTTCGGCTCAGGTCATGATCCTGGCCTTCCTGGATCGAGTCCCGCATCGGGCTCCCTGCTCAGCAGGGAATCTGCTTTACCCTCTGACCCTCCCCTCTTTCATGTGCTCTCTCTCATTCTCTCTCTCTCTCAAATAAATAAATAAAATCTTTTAAAAAAATAAATTGCTAAAAAAATATATAGAGATCTTTTAGACCTTTTATTTTCAAGTAATTTTAAATATATGGAAAAATTGCAAAGACAGTGTGGACAAGCCGTGTCTACCCTTCACCCAGCCTCTCCTAATACTAATACCATATATAACCATGGTACATTTGTCAAAACTAAAGAATCAACGTTGGTACAATACTGTTAACTAAACTACAGACTTCATTTGTATTTCATCAGTTTTTCCACTGATATCCTTTCTCAGTTCCAGAATCAGAATCAGGATATATCTTCCACAAAATCATCATGTCTCTTTAGTTTCCTAGGGTCTGTGATCATTGCCAAGTCTTTCTTTGCTCTTCATGAGATGGTGATAGATGTTACACAGGAAATTCTATCTTGATGCCAATAAGTGGTGATCTATTTTTTATTATTATTTAGAACCATAGAAATAGTTAGAAAATACTTTGGCAGTGAAATCACCTGTAGTGCTTTTTATAATGCTACAGGGTCCCACATCCAGATATTCTGGTTTAATTAGTTTGAATTACAGCTTGGGCACTGGGCTTCTTTTAAGCCTCTCCAGTGAGTCTCACGTGCAATTTAAGGTTGAGAACCACCACCTTAGAGGTTGGGCAGTCCAACATCTTACCCAAAAGAGCACTGGTTCTTAAAGTATGATCCCTGGGTCAGCAGGTGGTTGTGATATACAGTAAAGTTTGGGAACTGGTGCAATCAAGGAACTCTGCCCAAGTATTCCTCTCAAATGCCTTAAACAATCCTCATAAAGGAGAACTCATAACTCACAATGTTTGTTGTTTAAGTTTTATGGTTAAGAAGTTATTCTTCATTGAAACAATTGTTAAATTATAATTTCCAATTAATGGTCATAGTTTTGTTTCTTAATTAAATAACAACTCTACAAAATATAAACTCAAACACTGTATATAGGACCTTACAGAATTCCTAATGGAATTACTCTTGAGAAAATGTTTCCTGCAGTAGAAATTCACCTTGAAAATTTACCTATCTGCAACCCTCATACATTGCCAAAGTATAAAATGGTACAGCTGATCTGAAAAACAGTGTTGGTTCCTTAGATGGTTAAACGTAGAGTTACTACACAATCCAGAAATTCTACTCCTAGGTATATACCCAAGAGAAATGAAAACATATCCCAAATAAAAAGTTATAGATACAGCATTGTTCACAATAGTTAAATGCAATCCAAAAGTCAAAAACAATTCAAACGCCCATCAATTAATGAATGAACAAAATGCTGTTTAGCCATACAATGGAAAAAATACTATTTGGGAATAAAAAGAAATAAAATACTGATACATGCTATAATATGGATGAATCTTGAAAACATTACACAAAGTGAAAGAAGCCAGTCATAAAGGACCACATATTGTATGATTCCATTTATATGAAATGTTCAGTATAGGCAATTCATAGACAGAAAGTAGATTAGCAGTCGCCTAGGACGAGGGGTTGGGGAGAAAATGTGTGACTGCTAATGGTATGGGGTTTGTTTTTGAGGTGATAAATATGTTCTAAAATGGATTGTGGTGATGGTTGCACAACTGCATGAATATACTGATTAGGAACATATATTTACTTGGATATCCAGTTACTATACAAAGTGAATGCATTCATAAAGTGAATCAAGTTTCAGTTTAGCAGATTGGCTCAGGACTCTTACCTGGATTTCCATCATCTTACTAACTTAGCCTTAGCAGCCTGACATTAAACACCATAAAACAATTTCAACTGATAAATATCTATACCCCTGCAAACTTTATAAATCTCTTTTGCAAAAAGAATAAAATCTTATTAAGAGCCCACTATTTTGTATCATATGTGTTAGGGTTTACTTCTGTAAAATGTCAAGTTCTTAAGCGCTTATAAAAATTTCAAATTTTAGGGTGCCTGGGTGGCTCAGTTGGTTAAGCGACTGCCTTCGGCTCAGGTCATGATCCTGGAGTCCCGGATCGAGTCCCGCATCGGGCTCCCTGCTCAGTGAGGAGCCTGCGTCTCCCTCTAACCCCCTCTCATGTACTCTCTCTCTCTCTCTCATTCTCACTCTCTCAAAATAAATAAATAAATCTTTTAAAAAAAAAGAAAAATTTAAAATTTCAAGTTTTAAGTATTTCTTAAAAAGTACTCTACTGTTGGGGCACCTGGGTGGCTCAGTCGTTAAGCATCTGCCTTCTGCTCGGGTTGTGATCCCGGGGTCCTGGGATCGAGCCCCACATCGGGCTCCCTGCTCCGCGGGAGGCCTGCTTCTCCCTCTCCCACTCCCCCTGCTTGTGTCCTCTCTCTCGCTGTGTCTCTCTCTGTCAATTAAATAAATAAAATCTTAAAAAAAAGTACCCTACTGTAAAAAAATGAGAGGATTTGCTGCCAGAACACATGGGTTCATCCCACCTCTCTAACTTACTAACCTTCCGCACTTGGTCAAGTCTCTTACTCTCTGTGAATTTTCTCTATTTTCTTTCTGTTCCAGATTTACCCATTCACCCATTTTGACAGTCCTTTTTGCAGCCAGAATCCATGGGCACAAAAGTTGGGCCCAGAGACTTCTTCTTTCCACTCTTTTCCAGGTGAAAATTTTTACTATGGTTGCTGTGTCAGTGCCAGGGTGGTGGTGACATTTTCCATTTAATTTTTAGATAGCAGAACCATGAGAAATCGTACATCTACAGGATTGTGATAGAACTGAAGGAGAATAAACACCACCTGAAAACAGAACTCAGAGATCAACAAACGGTCTTGCAGTAGTGGTAGTTAAGACCTCGAGACGTAGTCACTGAATGTGCTGATTCCCGTCTCCCTGGGGAGAGAGTGGGTGTGTTTGCGCATGTTTCTGTCATCGTTGGATTATGTCAGGCAGGAGAAACAGATGGAATTGCAGGAAGGGGAAGGAGACTGTGTTAACTTTATTGTCAACCATGGTGTTTTCCATCTACACACCATCTTCAATGCAGATGGCCACACCCACACTGCCTTGCTTTAGAAAGCCAGACAGACCACGGAAAGCTAGAGTAAACTCCAGGTATGAGGAGGCAGAAACTGGGAGGTAGCAAAGAATCTTGGTTATCAAAGAGATATAGAGTAGAGAATAAGGAGGTCAACAGGCAGAAGGAAGAGTGGGAGGAAAATGGGGAGGAGCCAAAATTCAGGGAGTAGCTGAGTTATAGTAATGACAAAGAACTAGGGTTAATGTTCACGGATTCTTGATGGAATGTTCTCTGGCCAAAAGGGAGCAATCTTCCAGTTCAGGCCTCTATGAGGCCTGGCCAGGCTACCATCCCTGCTCTTGAATTTCTATAAAATTTCATTTCTTCATTAATCCTTCCAATAAAACCCATTTCGTGAAAAAGCCACACTGAAATTGGAACATCTGTCAAATCATATTAAATGAAAAGTTCCTTAATCATACACGATCATTGACTTGAAAATTTTTTTACCTTGATCACTTCCAAATAATACTTGAATTATCTGGAAGACTGGTTAACCATAAGCCCGGTCCTATCCCCAAAGTAGTGGATGTTTTTCTAAGATAAACAGATCCTATTGAAAATTTACCCTCCCTCATTTTATCAAATGTTTTTTGTGATTACAAGAAGAGAAGGCAGAAGATGATTTAAGGAATTAAGGGAACAGAAAGAAACTACCCATTAGATGCAAATCTTTTGTAGACATTATGGGGAAGAAGTGACCCAGATCTCTTCCTGCTTTTCCACTCTCCACACACAATGTTGACAATATCATTTCTTTGCATAAAA
Source organism: Eumetopias jubatus (assembly GCF_037043125.1). Lineage (NCBI taxonomy): Eukaryota > Metazoa > Chordata > Mammalia > Carnivora > Otariidae > Eumetopias > Eumetopias jubatus. The sequence continues at coordinate 164,602,214 of NW_028274809.1, read as the reverse complement.
AAACTAATAGAAAAGACAACTGCACCTTGCAAAGGTAAAAACTAGGAACCTATTGGTTTTGGGTCTCCCATATGTGGGGAGGGGGGATTGCAAAACATGGAAAAGAATTATAATTCTTTCTTAAACAGTCTGTAACAACAATGAAGTATAGCTTCTATAAACTATACTTTCCTTGTAAACAAACAAACAAACAAAAAAACAAAGTACAACCGTTTTAATGCTGTTATACTCTGTGGTGTAAACAACTTTCAAAACTAGGTCCTGTCTTATAGCTGTGATGAATTTGTGCATTCTTTTAGAACTATGTATCCAAGGAAGAAAGTCCCAGAGTGCTTTCTGCACCACTGAAGAACTACCAAGCAACAATAAGTAAAAATAAATCTTCACAGCCCAAATGCAGAGCTTTGAATTTCCATGATGCCTTTTACACGAAGCAATTGAATAGAAGCCCCTTTGTCTGAAATTCCAACAGAATTTGAATTTTGTTCACTTTTTTCCATATCAACTATTAAGTACCCTGTATATCGATTTTTGTATTTCAGTAGCATTTATATTTATACCATAATACAATTCAACTCCTCAACAAATCTTCTAAGGTTATATAATTTATGTAGGCTTATATGGGATTGATAACAAAAAAGTAAATTATAATAAGTCTTACCTTCCATTTTTGTTTTTAGGCACATTAGAATTTACTTCAGTTACATTTTTCAGGTCTTGGTCTCTATAGGAGAAAAATATATATAATATGTATAATATAAATATGTATAAATATAAATACGGGACATTGGAAATCTGACATTGAGCTAATTGACCTATACAACTCAAATATAAGAGCGTGGATTATGTGTGAGAGAGAAAGAACTAATGTTTTAGAAGTTTTAAGAAATCTGAAAATAAACAACCGATTTATAGTCCATTTAAGTTAACATTTAATGATTACTAACTTTGTGTCACAAAGTACTAACTATGTATTTTCACATGGATGATTTCATTCAGATCTCACAAAATCCTGTAGGACAGCATCTAGGGCTCAGGAAGGCTAAGCGAATTTTCCAAGGTCAATTAACTAAATTGTAAAAGAGTCAAGATTTGAGGCCAAGCCACCTGCCCATCTGAAATCAATTCTTGGATATTTAATTAGAGACTTCATTCCAGCTTTGTAGATCACAGAAACACGAAACCCAAAATTTGAATAAACAATTCATAATGTGGAGGATAAATGGGACAATTAGATTCTTGAATCGAGCTGCAGCAATGATTAGATACACTTTCATGATATACAATATCCCCTGGTATGTTATTCATACATTAGTTATTTATATATTTGGTTATAACACTGGTAGTTCTTGATTTTTTTTTTCCCATGAGTTTAGAAAAGGCTTTGTCATGAACCCGATTGATTGGGAGGCTTGTTTAGGAGTCAAAACAATGAAGTCATCTCTTTCCCTATTTCCTTGTTAATTAACCTTCCTAATCTTCCTTTTGTAAACTAGACTAATCATATTTAATTTCATAAGGTTGCAGTGAGGATGAATGAGCTAATGTAAATAAAATTCATGGCACAATGCCCCCAGTCATGTGTGAACTGAATAGGCATAAGTAAATGATAATTACTAGAAGTTCAGTGACACAGCAGTAGGCACTATTGATTCCAATATTTTGACGGACTACCTTTTCATTTTTATTTCTGCTCTAATTTTTTTCACCTTGGGAATTAGCTCTAGTTTTCATAAATCTCCCTTCTCGTGATTGTGAATAGTAGATTTAAATAAGGTTATTATACATGGAATCAGAGTATGGACTCTTACTCATGAAATTAATATCGATAAGGATGAAAATACTATAAAAAAGTTCTTGTAGTATAACAAGACTTAACACTCTTTTTATATAACATCCAAACCATCAACAATTGGTAAATCTGCAAATTAGGCAGCATTCCATAGCCACACTTAAACTTCACATTTAAAAAACTAGCTGCATAATTTTGAAAATGTAGAAATTAGATTATTTTTTAATGTGAGTTATAGTCAGGAAAATATGCTAATTAATACATGTCAAAAGCACAAGATTTCAGAAGTAGCTCAGAAGTGTTGCAATCATTTGATTCTGTAGTCTGAATGATATAAAATTCAGAACTGACTCCTTCAACGACATAACTGCTAGAACTACGTAAGGGAACCTCCCAGATCATATCGTTCAAATTTAGAAATGGAGACAGAAGGCTTTTGCTGAACCCCTAATGGTCCTTTGCTAATTATTAGAGCTACCTTCTTGGCCGCAGGGGCCACTGTACTATTTTAATAACCTGGCATTAAGTGATCCTCCTTTTATCATTTTAAAATAATACTTCACTAAATACTTGGGGATAATGAAATAAAATGAAGAGATGTATCATGATGTTACATAATCCAGCTTCCTAGGATGGTTGGCAGTAGTAAATGGTGAGAGACCACCAGAACTGTGAATCTTGAGGGAATTAAAATTTTGTCCCAGCAAATGATTCTCCTTCCACTGTTAACCTAGGATGAACTGAGTGCCATTATTTAAGGACACTGGTGGTTTTTACTACAACTTGAGAGTAGAGTCTCATTACCATGGCCTTACATGACCTTGTACATAGAAGCTGCTCCAAACATATTTGGGAAATTAAGTTCAAATTCTCTTTTTCTACATCTCCAGGGGAAATCTTTAACTACCTTACCTAGCTCTGGGAAAAGATATTAAAGGGACCCCCAAGGGGAAGACATTAGACCGTGAACCCTTAAGGCAGTCAGCTCTACCCACATCTAGGTACACAGTGTTCACCATGACCTTGTAGAAAAAGATCAGTAAAGGCAGTGATGGATATTTCATCTCCCTTGGTGTCAGTCACCCAGAGCCTGCCTTACTTCACCCCTGAATTACATATATTTCTTTTTTTATACAGCTCTCAACTCTGGCTTTGTTTCCTTGTTCTGGGATGTTGTTACGGGTCAAATTGTGTTCCCCCACCAAATTCATATGCTGAAGTCCTAATGCTAGTATGGTCAGAATGAGACCTTATTTAGAGATGGGGTCTTCACACAGGTCATCAAGTTCAAATGTGGTCATTGGGGTGGGTCCTACTCCAGTATGACTAGTATCTTTACAAGAAGAGGAAATTTGGATGAAGACACACACAGATGTAAGACAATGTGAAGATACAGGGTGAAGGCAACCCTTTACAAGCCAAGGAGAGAAACCTTGGAATAGATTCTTCTTTCTCGATCTTCAGAAGGACCCACCCTTACAGACGTCTTATTCTTGGACTTCTAGCCTCTAGCACGGTGAGAAAATAAATTTCTATTTTAAGCCATTCAGTCTGTGGTACGTGTTATGACAGCCCTAGAAAACTAACAGAGATCTGCTTCTGCCCTCACAACACAATTACACTTAGTTTGTGAGTCTGATCCCGGACTGCCTCACTTCTGCTGGTACCTTCCATTCGATCCTGGCTGCTGCAGATACTGGATCTTTGCATGTCCTCCCACCCTTGCCTCGGGACCCAAGCCTTTTTGGATCCCAGCTATCAGGAGGGAGAACAGGAATGAGTTTTGGCCTGAGGAAGAAGGAGAAGCCCGAATCTAACAAATCCAGTAATTACAAGTAGGTAACTCAAAACTGGAACCTATACATGCCTTCAACGGAACTTACCCCCAACGTGATAGAACTATGAATCATTGGCTAAGCCGTATTATTAGTGGTTTTTTAGAATTTTTGGTGTTTTTATTAAACAGCATCACATATCAAGTTTGATAGAGTAGATTATATGATTTTATTCTGAATAATCTATACTAATATTTAAAGCAAAATGAAAAGTTCCAGATTATGAAGAGCACAAAATGTGTATTTGTTTTGGTTGTTCACCCTGATTGACGTCATCAGCTAGATCTGAAGATCCAATAAAAGAAGTTCAGATTGCCCATAAACTTCCCAAATTGAAGGATATAAAAATAAATTTTCACTCTTTATTAAGAACACATCTATTACATCATGTCTTCTGCACTGTGGCGGAAAATGAAACACTGTGAGCCAAAGTGTGACATGTAGATTTTTCTAGAAGCCCGGCTCCGTGCAGCAGGTTGGAGCAAAGGCTTGATTCCCAACACTTACCATGGCAGTTGCAGTGGAAGGAAGACCTGTGTATATTTATGAGTAGTTGGAATTAGCTCCAAGGAAAGTTCTCCATGGACACAGTGAGAAATGCTAAAAAGAAATTTTAACCTTTGCAACTAAAAATGCTTTTTTATATGTAGATTTCAAAATTTGGGGAAGGGGGAATGAGTCATCTGTTATGTAGAGTCATAGTACAACTTTTGAATATAAGCCATTTATCCAATAAGTCAATAAATGTAATTTAAGCCAATAAATGTAATTTATTTTCTACTGTCCCATTAAGGAATATAACACTCCCTTACAGAGCAGATTAAGGAAAAAAAATAGGTATTACTATGTCTGCTATTATATAACTTTTCTCAAGATAAGTGCTGCATGAGAGAAAGTTAACAGCTCACTCACCAGTGCTCTTCCTCTCTCATGAGGGTGTGGGTGGTATTTATTAAAAGCTGCAATATGTTTCTCTCTCTACAGCTTACTTAAATTGTTTTTGTAGAGTATCAAACACATTTGCAAAATTAAGAGCCTCCACATAAAAAGTTTACTATGGCACTTCTTTTGTGCCAAGAACTAAATCTTAGGCATTAAGCTTTAGTTCAAAAGGAATATTTGGCTCTCTGAAAGTACAGAATACAGTGAGATAACTGTATAATTCTTCAGCTCTGCTGACGTGGCAAAATGGGCCCAGATTTGTATATCTTTATGGTTCCTTTCAGTGAGAGAGTCTTAAATATTTTCTATTAAATAAATTAACAGGTCCATAGAGAAATTGGACAATGTAGGTATTTTAAATATAAGATGTAACCAAGGATTTTAGTGGCTCTAATTCACCATGGTTGATTGAGATTCTGTCACAAGCAAGAGATAGTCATGGCTTAAGCAAGCAGACCTGTCATAAGATACCAGATTTCTTCAATCTGGTTTCACTCCTGGGGGCTCAGAATGTTAGAGCTGGAAAGCAGTAAGCTTTACTAGCTGGATGATCAAAGGTCCTTGATTAGTTTGAGATTTTAGCCTTTGATTCACAAAGTATTTGTTAAGCACCTAATATGGGCCAGGCATTATGTTCTGCATCGTAAATAAAGAAGTGAATAAGACAGACCCAGTTCTTACCCTCAAAAATCTTACAGTTGGGGAGAGATGATTAAATAATAATTCCCCCTATGAGACAAATGCTATGGGACAGGGTCAGAGAGCTTGAGAATGTCTAGAAGAAGCACCTGATGCAGATGTGGTGGGTCCAGGGGACCTCCCAGAGCTAAGTAAGAGACAGCTATTTTGAGACCTAAGGGATAAGTAGAAGTTATCAATGCAATACAGATGAAAGATGGGTGGGTTTGCTTGTGGGGGGAGCATCATGGGAGGTGGGAGGAGAAGCCTGTGGAGGCAGGATAAGGTAGGCTTTGGAAACCACGTTAAGGAGTATGGTCATTGTCCAATGGCAATGGAAAGCCACAGGAAGATTTGATCAGAATGATGTGATCAGATTTGTGTTTTAGGAAGGTCACTCTATACTGTGGCCGATGGACTGAAGAACAGGAGGCAAGACTGGCGCAGAGGGAGCAATTAGAAGACAGAATTATAGGAGCGCCTGGGTGGCTCAGTGGTTAAGCATCTGCCTTCGGCTCAGGTCATGATCCCAGGGTCCTGGGATCGAGCCCCATACTGGGCTCCCTGCTCCGCGGGAAGCCTGCTTCTCCCTCTCCCACTCCCCGTGCTTGTGTTCCCTCTCTCGCTGTGTCTCTCTCTGTCAAATAAATAAATAAAATCTTAAAAAAAAAGAAGACAATTATAATCCAGTTACAGTAGTATAGTGGAAGATGAAATGTCTTAGTTCCTGAGATAGAAGCCTCCAAAATGACCTACTGATTATGTGGGGAATGAAGCGCTGGAAAGAGTCAAGGTTACCCCTCCCCCCCAGCTTTCTTTCTTGAGCAGAAATATGAGCAATCTGCATCAGGAAGATAGGAAGAACCTCTTGTCTTGTTGGAATACTAGAACTTGGAGGTGTATGTCTTAGCCAATGGAAGCCCTTAAAATTATGGAAGTATAATAATGTAAATAGTTCAGAATATTTTTTCTACTTCAGATGAAGGATGCCTTTTCTAACTGTACAGGCCTAAGTGGCACTAGCTGTTTTTCAATCTTCAATTGGGAACAGCAGTTTATGGGCTACAGATAATTGAACATCTTCCTTTTATGTTGGTTCGTGAAAATGTGAAACTGTCACTGCTAAAAGCCATGCAGTTTCTCCCTGAATAAATGAAAATTCTGTGCACATCTGCATTTGTTCAGGTTGTTGTGTTCCTAGAAGGAGCTCAGGGACACCTGCTTACATTCTGATCGATGACCAAAGTTTATTCTGCCTCTAACTGTGAATTAAATATACAGCTGCTGGAAATGTCAGCAAAGTCACATAAAAAGGATTCTGATTCACTGCTGTTCTACTATTAAATAATCGGTGTTCCTGTCACACTGAATTGAATGTAAAACAGCCTGTGGCTGTTATTCCTCTGGGAAATCCTTTAAAATGCCCCCTCCTTATCCCCCATTAAAATCAAGTGAGCAGGGTAGATACATTATATTACAGGTGGCTGAACCAATTGAATGAAGTCACTCTTTTCAAATAAGCAGCTTTCCTGTTTGTCTGTTCTGCTCTAATTCTTGAACAACCTGGCTGATTATCATTAAATCTGGCGTCACCCCTAAAGAACAATCAGACACTGCCTAGGTTTAGATTCATGGATCAAGCTGCCATCTGAAAGAAACATGATGGCCAATGTTTTCAAATTTCCTTTTTTTAGGAATCTCATCCATATAAGGAAAATGTCTTCTTTCTATAGAAATTGTTTTAGAAGTTGCCAAAACACAAACTACCTTTTTATAAAATTAGCGTCTTCTAATAACCAAAAGGCAGAAAAGTTTCCATCTTCTGTCAACAAAGCACATTTGCCAGAGAGAAGGAGGGAAGGAAGGGAAAGTGAGAAAAAGAGGAAAGTGTGAGTGTGCACACTCACGTGGGCATGTGTATGTGTGAGAGAGACAGAGACAGAGACAGAAGTACATTTTGTGGAATCAGCCACAGAGGGAAGAGGTGGCCACAGTAACGACTGTCAGTGATTCCGCATGTGGTTCGTAAACCTAACCACTTCCTACGTGGTGGGGAAACTCCTCATACTGCTACTAATGAAAAGAAAAATCTGTCCCCACCAAAACCACTATGAAGAAATGGTTTTACTTAAAGATATTTCCATACAATTCTCAGTGGCAGGGTCGACAGCAAAAGTCTGTTGTCATTTCAGCTATTAGGAAACCTCTAGGAAACAACTACTTTTCTCCCCTCCCTGTCACTTTAGTGATGATTTTCTAGAATAAATGTTTCTAATTGTAGTCCTTTGACTGCAGGGTGGGAGGGAGCCTTGGAAGGGAAGAGACTGTGGGGAGTATGAAGGGTGGGAAGAAGAGGAGAATCTGAATTGTTTTAGTCACAGATTTTTTGTTTTTCTTCAATTTAGTGACATCAGAAGGGCTTCAGTTTAGATCCGGGATGGGTTTTCTGTCTTAATAAGGTCATTGAATGTCTTTGAGCTATAGTTTCCTCTTCTATAAGACAGGGTGTGTGAATATATTTTGTATGGGGTAGTTGTAAGGATTAGATGTAAAATGTAAAATTCCTAACTAGAATCTTGAGACCACATCAAGATAGTTAGGCAAAGTCATTTACCGCTCAGGGTTTCTGAGAGCTGAAGATTTCACTTTAACAAGGTTGTCCAAGCCTTCACTGTTCGAAAGAGGAAAAAAAAAAGTTCAGATTAGGGATAGGTTTTTGGTTGGGCTAGGTCAATAAAGCAACATTATAAATCCACTCCACCCAGGGGCGACAGGCAGATGAAAACATGAAATGACTGCTTTTATCTGATTACCTCTGACTGCTTCTGGTCACTGCAGGATTCACTTTGATGAGGTTATCCAGATCCTGATTTCTTTAAATAGAAAAATAAAAGGAGAGCAGGTTAATGATAAAGTTCTTTTGGCAGGTGGATTCAGGTTACAAATCTGCTTGAAATAATAATAAGACAAAACATTCTCCCTGACCAAAGCACAAAAATGAATATAGTTCTATTACCTCTGGTTGTTGGTGAGAGTTTCAGGATTCACTCTGATGAGCTTATCAAGATCTTGATTTCTTTAAGTGAAAAAAAAAAAATTAAAGCAGCTTGTGTTAGAGATAATGCAGGTTCAAGTTGGTTGAAATTAGAAGAAAGGATTAGCTATCTTATCACTTATACATACTGGTTTGGCACAGAACAGCCTTGAAATAAGTTTCCTAGCTTTAGGGGGGACAAATTTTGCTGGATTAGAAGAGAAGCTGCTCTGACTTAACATACTTCAAAGCCAGAGCACATCCACGGGGGCACACTGGCAGGCGTTCACAGCAAACATCTGGTGATTAACAACTTTGCACTCTGCAGTGTTTTAACATTATGGAGATATACTCTGATTTTCATGTCCTTTTCCTTGTTATTTTAAGATCATATTCACCAACTGAAGATATTTTTTTTAATAAGCTCTAAAATTGGAATTATACTTAGCCTAAGGCTTGGCATGGAGAATTCCAGCAATCCATTAAATTGGTGACTTTTCTTTGCTTTATAATAAATAAAAAGCTGAATTAAACGCAGCTGTTCATGGTCAAATGACTTACAGACTCTGAAGACTGTCCTCTTCCTATTGGAAGCCCCACCAGTTTCTTTTCTCAGTCACAAAAATATTTCTTCCCACATAGCTTGCTGCCATTCACTGCCTCAGTATAATACCTTGTTTTAAAGGCTAGTGAATGATGATTCTTCAAAGTGTTCCTTTAAACCCCTTTTTAATATTTATTCAGAGAAATAAAATAGTCTGTCATGGCAAGAAATTGCAAGACTGAGAACACCTGCTTTTCACTACCATCTTGGACAACAACCTGCCTTTCTTCCCTATACCCCAACAGCAATTCTTTTTCCTTATAGAAAAGTAAGAGACATTTTAACTGTCAAAAAGATTGAAACAAGATTAAGGACTGAAGGGGAGCCATTTAGAGCTTCATCACCAAAAAGTTCTAAGAAAAGGTCTGCATTTCCCTCCCCCAGCCCTAATATTTCCATAGAATGTGCTTCCCAGCTTCTGGCTTCACTCAGTTCCTTCTTTCCATCATCATTCTCAGATTTTCATGGTAGACAGAAAGCCACTAATTGAATTTTCACTGTTTTGAATTATCTCCAATAATAGTATTTGCAATTAAAGATAATCCATTGATGTCTCCAATACTATTAAAGGAATGATTAACATATGACAGCTATCCAAAATATAATTTCCTTGCATGAACTGATTGCAAATCTGTTATAAAGCTCAACTGTGCCTAAAAGACAATAATCTCTAAAGTGAGGTTATTATACACCTTAAACTAATGTAACACTGTATGTTAACTACGCTGGAATTAAAATTAAATTAAATTAAATTAAAGTGAGGTTAATTTTACATATTAGAAGAAAAATACAAAGAATAAAACTTTGTAGAGGAGATAAACTCAAAGGCCAGTCTTTTAACGTATAAATTAATCACAATATTTCTTAGTGTAACTACATATAATATTTGTGTACCAGCACAATTAGAGTAAGCTGCACACACAACCATGAGAACTTGCATTTTTCACTGTTCTGATGAGCACAGAAAATCGGATTTATCCAACAGCCTAGAACAGTGATATTCAAATTGCTGTTTCTTAAAACCCATTAAGAAATACATTTTGTATCACAGCCCAATTCTCTCTTTCCAGACAGACATATATAAGCAAACACAAATTTCATTAAATAATACCTTTACTACATAAGAACTCTCATCTTTTCCACTCTAATTAATTTTATTTAATTGGGAAAAATACTGATTGCCACTCACTACATTAATTACAAGACCCTTTCATGGGTTTTGACCCACAGTTTGAGAAATCCTAGCTTAGAAAATATAGAAATGTATGCTATATTCTACCACTATTCTTAAAAAAAACAGCACAGTGTTTTTAACAAAACAAGGATCTCGGTATCAGTTCTGAATTGCCTTGACTGATAGCATCATGCAGTTTATCTCAGTGAATTGAAAATAACAAATTTATACACCTTTTTTTTAGGCCCTGGATCCCTGCACACACAGGAATCTTGTATCTGAATTTTATCCAGGAAAAATGTAACTCTTCCTGATCAAGTGACTGCTTTCATTTGTTCTTGCTTTAAGGATGTAGGAAAGAGATGTATTAGAATATTTAGCTATTATTACCTCCATGTAGTTGAAGAGCTATAAAGTTTTGCAGTCATTTGCACATTTGTGCCATTGTCATCTATGAGGTCACATTTCAAGGGACCCTGTGGAGCAGTAAAGGAAACTTCCTGGCTGTCCCATGGCAAGAGCAACAATCCTAGCTTTATAAGCCTCCACTATTTCCGGAAGTACTTAATTAACTTTCATCTACTTTTATTTTTTTAAATTTTTTTATTGAAGTATATAGTTGACCTATTAGTTTCAGGTATACAACAGTGATTTGACAATTCTATACATTATGAAATGCTCACCACAATAAGTGTAGTTACCATCTATCACCATACAAAGTAATAATCTTATTAAAAATGAACAGAGGACCTAAAAGTCTATTTTTCCAAAGACGACATCAGGATAACTTTCATTTAAGATCAAAGTTCGTGTGCTGTGATTTCAAGATCAGGAGTTGGTCTGGGAGTTAGAAAAAGTCACAGGAGACTATGAGATTTTTGCCCCGGCCTCAATATTCTCATCTGTAAAATGAGGAGACTGGACCATTTCTAAGAATCTGCCTATCGCTAACATCTTCTACTCCTAGGAATCTATGAATATGAACTTGATTGCCTGTCATGTTTATTAAATTAGCTAGTCAATGTCTCTTTTTCTTTTTAAATGCAATGTCCTGCCAATGCATTCTATATTCAGCAAGCAGAACATGAGCGTTCCAAAATGTAATATATTAAATTGACAACCTATTATTCTCTTGGAGTAACATCTCTGTACCCCCAGTACATAATTAGCTTTAATCTATGATAATTGCCTGCTGTTAATAAAATTATGTCTACTGAATTCTCTTTTTGGTGTCCATGGCCTATAATTATACCTAATGTGCAACTAAAGATACCTGGTTGTAAGTTTCAAACCCAGTAGGTGCTCAATAATTATTCACTGCCTAGCAGATCAAGAACTACTACCAGTCTTCCACCAGTTTTCTCTGTGATCCTGGTCAGATCACTCAATCTTTCTGAGTCTGTTTCCTCTCCTGGAAATGGAATGGGTTTGACTGGAACAGTGGTTTTCAAAACTATTCAAACTAACTGGTCTGGGAGTTCTCTCAGGTTCCTTCCTTCATCTCTATAATTTTGCACTTTTATATGTACCAACTAAACTCAAGGGAAATCATGAGAACATTCTTAAGAGATGTGTGTGTGTGTGTGTGTGTGTGTGTGTGTGTATAATCCCTTATATATAACATATATAATTCCCATATAAATGGGAGTAGTGTGTAACAGTATAAAAATCCTCGTATAACCAGAGGCAAAGGTGAGTTTTATCATCTTACAGATACTACCTAAAGAAATAACAAATTTTAGGTCCCTAACTTTGCTGGGAGCATCAAAAGATCTAAGAAATAATATACCTCATAAAATTTCCACTGACTACCAGAGAACACTCTTTAAAAATGAAGTACATGTTACTGCTGATGATGAATCTAATAAAGCATTCTAGGTCTTTTTAAAAATTAACTATTATTAATACATTTTCATCAGTTCCAGAGAAAAGGTATTAACATCAATACTACAAAGAAAAAACAAATATAGCACATAGACCAGCTATGTTCCTACCCCAATCACTCCCTTCAATTGCTTTACTTGAGGCCAAAAGAAGTGAAGTCACTACCAAATTATTTTCTCCAGCTATTGCTTTTTCTTGCTAGTAACAAACAGACATTTATTTCCAGGAACATATAAAAATTGTGACGGCTTTTCAAGACCTGTATTCAGTTTGCCCACAGAATGACTGTAAACCATTTATGTTTGTATTGTACTTAAAGAGGAAAAAAATGAAACAGAACCCAAATAACATCTTTCTCTTACCCAGCCATGTTTTTGACAGCTTTGGGGCCCACATTAATAAGTTCATCAAGACCTTCTTTCCTGCTAAAACGAAATAAAATAAAAGTTCAAATTCAGCTGGTAATCTGCAAATTTTATGACTGACATTTTTTTCTTTTGACACATGTGGATCATACAATGGGATCCTAGATAAAAAGTAATGTTTACCAAGTTTCTACTTTACAAAGTTTTTAAAAATCCTCAAAACAACCTACTGAGGTAGATATTACCATCGTCCCCTTACAAATAAGAAATAGAGCTTCATGGAGGTTAAGCCTCTCTTTGGGGGCAGGTAGGAAGAAATAACAGAGGATGAACCAGGTTTGGAACCATAGCAACTGGACCCCAACCCTCACGCCCCTTCCCACTATCATCCTCCCTCTGTGTTCACAGTAATCCCTTATATCTGCACCATGCTTTCCACCATCATCACAGTAATCCTGAGAGAGGTAACTTGGAGTCACTCTCTCATGCTTTTCCTGACCTTTGACCCCCAGGTATAATGAGTCTTAACTACTCAAGAAGACAGAAATATATTCAATGTCATGCGAAAATATTATGGTCAAGTATAAGAATGCTATGTCACCAATTTTCTCGAGTCATTTAAAAACTAATCCTTGGGTTCGTGAAGGAGTAGAAAGTCAATATTCTTTGTTTTATTCAGTTTTATGAACTAATGATTTATTAACTATAAATTTACAGTAATGACCTAGTTACGCTATGATTGTATCAAAATGGATTTCTCAAGTAGTAATTATACAGAATTTGCTTCAATATTGTAATGAAATAAATTGAAACAATGAAAAAAGAAAAGTCTATCCAGCATCACTACACATCAACAAATCAATTTGTTCTCATTTTTCTCATGTCCCCTTTCAGAATGCCCTTAGCTAAATGATTAGTCTTATTTTTTGGCAGAAATTGGAGACTTGCTCAGGAGTCTTCAATAATCTTGATAAATCTACCTTGTGTTTGCTGAGGGAATGTGTTTGGATCCTAAAAAATGATGCAAGTTGCAACAGTTGGTAAAATAAATTAAAATCAATAATAATCTGTACATTTTTTCAACTTTAATATTACATTAAGAAATTATTGCTGACATAACTTCATCAGGGATGCCTAGGTGGCTCAATCAGTTAAGCATCTGCCTTTAGCTTAGGTCATGATCCCAGGGTGCTGGGATCGAGCCCTGCATCGGGTTTCCTGCTCAGTGGAGAGCCTGCTTCTCCCTCTGCTTGCTGCTCCCCCTGCTTGTGCTTGCTCACTCTCTCTCTCTCTCTCTCTCTGACAAATAAATAAATAAAATCTTTAAAAAAAAAACTTCATCATTACTTGAATTCTTTTTAGCCCTATGTAAAAGCAGGTGGCTATGAATTCATATCTTATACAATTATGTATATATGAGAATTTAATTTAGTTTTATTCTTGTTTCTTTCAAGACAACCTCAAGTTTAAATTGCTCTTAAGCTTCTTATTCTCCATATCACATTTTGTAGTAGAAGTAGCATTTAGGATGTTTTAGGAGGTTGTAACAAACAAGAGAAAAATATAAAATTGTTTATCATTTCCAGGTATTCCTTGCTTCTCTCCCCTCCAAAAAATAACAAAAACAAAAGCAAGCAAACAAAACAACAAAACCTGGGACTTTCAAAAAACAGAGTATTTCCTGATTCCAAGGTATACAGGTAATATACATAACGTGAATGTGTAATATTGAGGCTACTCTAAGGTATTAATTAAATCACTTCAGAATTGCACTTCATGCAAGGCTAAATCAGAACAAGGAAGACTTTTGGTTTACATAAATTGTTTTTATTCTAAACACCCAAATAGGCAATCATAGCTCTAAAGAGACATTTCTATTACCACGCAATGGGCTCTCATACCAGCACTAACCCCAAAGGCCTAAACAAGTTGCCTAATTTAATATACATTATTATTGGGCACTATGTTATATATCCTGAAGGGAAAAAAGGCCAGAAAGGTTTGTATCACTTAAGGAATCTTTAGAATTAACTTGTAAACTAATTTTATCATGTACGTATCCTTTCATGTAAATTATTGCATGCTATTATGTTGAACTATTATGCTGAAATAGAATTATGTTGAAATCCCAAGCATGGAACACAAACCCCAGACTGATAAGAGATATTTTAAGAAATTCTTTATCCTCCATTAAAGCCCACAGCCCGAGAGCCCTGAGCAAGGACTTGAACATTAGGTTTATGACACGAAGCTGTTGGTTTTGGGTCCCATCACTGGTTGTCTCAATGGTAGAACAGTGAATTACATTTTTTTTTTTAAAGTTAAATAGAAGAGTTTCATGAACCTCACCTTTGGTTAGTTCTGTTTGTTTCAGGAGACACTTTGATGAGGCTGTCAAGACTTTGGCCACTTTAAAACATGGAAGAAATGATCAGATCAGTGGTTGATTTACATCATGTGGTTGCAAATATTAAAACCAAGAAACATTTTTTGTTATAAAAATATTTTGTTATAAAATATTTATGAATATAGAGATCATCTCAAACGATTGGAATTTTCCAGTGTTGTGAATATATATTTTTGGACCTACATACTGCTGCATAGAAATAATAAACAATAACCACCGGTTTTAGAAAATTGATGATGTGCCAGGCACTGTTCAAGTGATTTACATGATTTATATAAGTGAATCCTCACATCAATTATTCAATATGGGAAGTATTACCATCCCATTTTCTCAAAGGGAAAAACTGAAACAGAAAGATTATGTGAAAGCAAAGTACTCTAACTCAAGAGCACTTGACTCTTTCCATGATACCAACCATCGTATTGGCACTTAGTAATTGCATTAGCACTGAAGTGACTAGACAGCACCTGGTCCAATTTCCTTACTGTGAGGACAAGGAAAGAAGCCCAAAAAGGGGAAGTGGCCAATCACATTCTGCGGTTAGTGAGGGCAGAGCTAAGGCCTAGGCCCACATCTATGGTCTCCCATCTAGTTCTCTTTCCCCACTCCTGTGCCATCCTCTGCTTAAGAAGAATAAACAAATCAATGAACATAATGTGTCTTGTCCATTCTTGGAAATCAACTGTGCATCTAATTAATCAAAGGTTATCTCCATTACATTAAGAATTAGTTGACCAAAATCTTCAACATTTTAGATATGAGGTCATGGAGGTCACATGACTTTTCTTGAACTATTATTGAGTTGTCAATCTGCTGAAATGTTAATTTAATTATATTTTTAAGCATTGGTATGTATGAAACAAAAAAACCAGAAGCTTATTAAATCTTACCCTTGCATGCTTTTTCCTGTTCTTGGAACCACTTTGATGAGGTTATCAAGATCTTTGGAACTTAAAAACAAAAAACAAAAATGATAAGTAAAAATGGAATTAAATCAACTAAGTATTTATTTAAAAGATATATGTGCTCAAGATGAATTTTACTATTACGTTTTGAGAAAAATCATACCAGTCTTTGTCCTTAATTTTTAAAGTACAAATTTTGACCTCCATACAAATCATCAATATATGGCTCAGATTCCTATTTAACCTCAAAATAAAACCATAACTTTAGGGCAATATTGAGTTTTTCAAAAAATCAATTAGCAACTATGTAATGATTTGCCAAAAACTTTCACCTGCCCCCCAACAAGTATTCCATCTAACACTGTAGCTGTTACTAAACTGTATTTTGTTAATAATTTCCATTTATAGTGCCTTCTTGCTTTAAAGGGATTTTATATATCCATTTTATATCCATTATTTCACTTGATCCTTACAACAACCAAGTGACAAAGGTAGACCAGACAGTTATAAATGATCCTCATTTTATAACTAAAGAAGCCTCAGCTCAGAGTGTTCTAGGGACTTGCTCAAAGGCAAGTAATGGGAAGTAATGGATTTCAGACTTTCTGATTCCAACCCAAAGATTTTTTCCACACAGCTTTTCTGATGAGGGTCACAAATTGATGCAGGCAGGGAAGGAAGAAAGATAAGACATAATCTTCACCTTGCGTTACTTCTGTTTACTTCAGGAGTCACTTTAATGAGATTGTCAAGGCTCTGGCCCCTTTAAAACATTGAAGAAAAATGATGAGGTTAATGATAGATTAATACCAAATGAATAAAGTTATTTATTAAAACTCAGAAACAGGATAAACACTTACTGAGATTATGCCAAAGAATGGAAGATTGTTAAAAGTGATGATGCAGAAGTATGTAGGGATTTATACATCTCTGAGACTCAATGAGACAGTATTTTAATCTTAGAGCCTTTAGGTCAGTTGCAAACACTGTACTGGGACTCTGTCTCGATTATGATTCATTTAATGCTATGCTCTAAACCTTTGCTAGGTGCACTGAACATTTTGTAATAGTCGATATACGCATATCATGGAACATTCCAGAAAGCATATCCTCTCTTAATATCAACCTCCAACATGCTGTGGGAATTTAAAATCAACTTTGGAGAATCCATATTTTGTAAAATTGACATTCATTAGCAGGTTTTCTATTCACAACACCGGATTAAGAATAAGATACCAATTTGTTGAGGTCCATGTTATACAACCTAGTATCTGTGTCTGGTACTTATGTGTTCAAACTACAAATTTGGACTAGTTGTGTTGGCAACAAACAATAGCAAGATTAAAGTCTATAGAGTTCTGAAATGTAAGCTATATTTACTATAATAAAAAACTCCATGTAGTCACTAAAAACATGTCAGTATTTTCTTGTTACCCTTGAATATATTCTGTTTCTGATCTTAATGGAATTTTGTTTTTCATATTGTTTCTATGTGTTTTCCACACACACAGCACAAGCCAATGCCCCTCTGATCTACAGAGGATGCCACATGGGTAAAGGACATCCACAAAAGGTACACTCTGTCTCTCCATGCCCTGTGGTCCTACTAAGATCGTATCACAAAGTCTCTGAGGTTGTATCTATACAACATCAAAGATACAGATATTTGGAAGCAACCAGATGTTGACCCAAGTTTTTACTTGTATCCACATGTCTGAGAATGTGTATACCCAGGCTAAAAGCAGCAATTAAAAAATGCAGACCTTTTCCAAGCAAAAGGAAACAATTAACCCAACAGAGGCAAGTATTCTATCCCAGAATACCCCTTGTTGATGTTTTTTTACCTCTTGTTAATTTTTGCCTAAATGAAGTATGTGAGATTTGAATGCCAGAGTCTAAGAAAAAAATTCCCAGAATTCTGTTTCCAGATTTGAGTACTTAAAAAAAAATAACACAACAGTAAGCATTGTAACCCCTCCCTCGTAATACTTTTGTTGATTCTGGAGTTCACTTTGATTATATTGCCAAGAACTTGATCTCTTTAAACATATTAAGAATATATAAGTGGAAGGTTATTTAAATCTCAAAGTAAATAAAATCAATAAAGTGGAGTATGCTAATTAATGTAGTCATTTAAAATAGTATTTTGAGCTAAACTGTCAATTAATGCCTCATAGTATATATATCCTCAGTATTCATTCATTCTTTCAATCCACAAGTAGCTATGGAAACCTGTGAATAATATAGACATAGGCTTTGCCCTCATGAGGCTTCTATCCTAACTTGGAAAGAGGCAGGCAACATACCATCAAACATATAAATGAATGTCACAATTCCAGATAACAATACATGCTCTGAAGAAAAGGAGTGCCTGGCGCCTGTGGTGCTGGGGTTGGAGGAGGGGGTGGTGACAATTACAGTCAATGGTCAGAAATGACAAGATGGGGGTAAAGCCAGTCCCAAAGTGGGAATAGCATATGCAGAACTCATAAAGTAAGAATGAGCCAGGAATAGAAAAAAAGATTAATTTGGCTGGACTGTATTGAACAAGTAAGAGACCATTCCTGAGGGTTAGAATTGTAATCTACCTGAAATGGAAAAACACTGTAATTTTTTAATAAGAGAGGGAGGATGATTTTGTTTTGCTTTTAAAAGATCAACAAAACTTAATTACATGTAGTGAAAGAAAAAGACAACTACTGTCCCTAAAAGGTCTCATGAAGCGTGCGTGTGCACCCACACACACATACACACACACACACACACAGTGCATACTCCCAAATACATGGACGCAGATGCACACACATAGACATCCATGTACACATGAACTCATATACATACAAAAGCATACAGATATACATATATTTATGCACATGTAAGCATGTGTGCACTTTTATGCCATCACACACAGGACATTTGCAAAAACATGCACACCCATATGCATGTACACTGACATACACAGAAAGGCACACCTATACATATACACACTCATACAAACACAGGCACACACACATAAAACATTTATTTGCGTGTATACACATATACACACATAGACGTGCACACAGAAACACACCAACATATGAAAAACAATAGGTGATGATTTAAACTACTCTTTTAAATAAAAATTAGAAAGGAAAACATGGGTTTTTCTTGAAGAATCAAAGTAAATTAAATATTTGAACAGTATGTAAATCATTAACAGATTATAATTCACCTAAATCTTTATTATTGTTAACAATTACTGATACCTACTCTGTGCCAGGCATGAGTGTTATGATCCCTATTTTGTGGATGAGTAAGTTGAAGCATGAGGACACAGCTAGCAAGTGACCAAGCCAAAATTTGAACACAGAATTTGAACTTCCTGTTCCGGTTACCTTCCAGGACCACCCAAGTAGCCAAGGAAATCCACGCTTTCTGCTCAGTCTGTTGGGAGTCTCTAACTCAACTCCCTGGGTCGCTGAGCCTCTGACCATGTCATGCTGCTGAGAACAGGACAGCCTGACTGTGTACACACCAGCTTTTCAGCTAGCTGAGCCCTTGCTCTGCTGACTGGGCCTATAGGCATCAGTGACACATTTTAGAATCCACTAATAATATCATGTACTGAGTTAACTGAATGAAAAGAAATTCAAAGGAAACCACATGGAATTATTTGGTGCGCTGTTTGCAGCAACATACCAACAAGCTCAGTTTCAAATATATTCCATCTGCTTTTTAAAAAATAAAAAGCAGGAGGACATAAGCTTTCCAGATTTACTTGACAGTTCATGGGTAGTAGAACTCTTTTAATGAAGTATACTTTGTTAAGCTCATCTTTAAACATACACTATACTATATAGACATACATATGTTACACACAAATACACTAGACATGCACACATCATTCACACATGAACACATCCACTATATACACATATACTACTTATACATCCACATACATACACTTAAATATATTTATATTGTGTATAATACACACATACACTATATATATATATATACACACACATTTTGATGGTTAATTTCATATGTTAACTTGACTGGGCCACAGGGTGCCTACATTTGGTCAAACTTTGCTCTGGGTTTGTCTGGGAGGGTGTTTCGGGGTGAGATTAACATTTAAATCTATAGACTGGGTAAAGTAGATGGTCCTCCCAAACATAGTGGGCCACAACCAATCAGTTGAGGATTGGAATAGAGCAAAAAGGCTAAGTTTGAAGGGAGTTTGCCTGCCTGACTGCTTGATCTAAGACATCTTCTTCTGGTGTTGGAAGTTAAACCATCAGCTCTCCTGATCCTTAGGCATTTGGATTTAGACAGGAACTGCATCACTGGCTCTCCTAGGTGTCCAGCTTGCAAACTACAAATCTTGGGACTTCTCAGCTTCTGTAAGAGCATGAGCCAATTCCTTACAATAAATTTCTCTCTCTCTCTCTTTATATATATATATATATATATATATATATACACATACATCATACATATCCTATTGTTTCAGTTTTTCTGGAAAACCCTGATCAGTACACGTACATACTCTTATACCCAAACCCTTATACATACACACTATTTATATATACACAAATACAATAATAAAAACACACACTGCTTACATATATACACTTATACACACACACACACACACACACACACACAGAAATCATTTAACTCAGTAGAGAAAATCAATTTCCCATTTAATTTCTCAAAATCTACCTGATAGTAAACTTCACCCAAAAATAAAATGTAAAAGATCACTTCTGGGTATCACTTGTATAAAACTGCTTAATATGATATGTTTGGGGAAAAGACAACTGGGTTTGAATTTCAATTTACTCTCCTGAATACAAACACTCAGGATTCCAATATGCTTATGAAAGCCAAAGGGAAGGGGGGAAGCTTTAAATGTCTTACCTCTTGATACTTTTATTTGTTTCAGGATTCACTTTAACAAATCCATTGAGGTCTTGTTTGCTTTGAATAAAAAAGTGAGTTTTAATGAATGTTATTAAGTAAAACACTAATCAAGTGAACAATGATTGGAGAAGTAATGTGAGTCAGATAAAGTTCTGTACTGGATCCAGACAGAATATAAATTTCTACTCAACAAATCAGATATAATTGCCTATTCTCTTTTTAAATCATAAGAACAATGTCAATAATAATAATAGTCATATTTTTAAAAGAAGAATATGTCTTCATATAAAGTCAACCATTTCCTTAACCCAAGCTTTTTAAAAATATAATTAGATTATGATAAATTACAAAGAGCAAGAAAACAATACCTTACATGGTAGGAAAATTGATTCATTTCTTGGGGGGGTCATGTCACCCTCATTAAAATGCACTGAGTAGTATTAAAGGGGATAACCTGAACCCAGAAAAGAGAATACTGTGAGGTTGGCAGAAGTATCATGACTTCACGCCCCCGCCACGTTGACAGAGCCCTGAAGGGGAGAAAGAGTGGCGGAATTTCCTTACTCCCAGTGGATACACCTGCCCAGCCCTCCCTTGGGCTGCTTTCTGAGGCCAGCATCCTTAGAGAAGCTGATTCACAAGAGTTTTAGTCAAGCTTCACTTTTGGCTATCTTTGTTATTTTATTTTTTTAAAAAACATTTTGTATTTATTTATTTGACAGAGAGAGATAGCAAAAGCAGGAACACAAGCAGGGGGAGTGGGAGAGGGAGAAGCAAGCCTCCCACAGGGCAGGGAGCCCGATGTGGGGCTCAATCCCAGGACCCTGGGGATCATTAAGGCAGACGCTTAACCACTGAGCCACCCAGGCGCCCCAGTAACTTTGTTATTTTAGAGATCCACCTTGAAAATGTTGTCAAGACCATGCATTCTTTAGATACAAAGAAACTCATCTGGGATAAAAGGCAACTTACTATCAAATGCTAGGGCAGTTCTTCAAAAAATAAGTGATTTTATTAGGAATAAGAAGGGAAGGTCATGTGGCCCACTGTTATTATCTATCTCCATGCTAATAAAATATGGTTATGAAGTTAAAATGCCAAATCATTTTATCTTATTGATTGTTACTTACAGAAATCAGACTTAAAGACACTAATAATTCTTACCCAGTGGTGTTTTCACTTCCTTTGGGCTTTGCTTTGATAAGATTATCAAGGTCTTCACCTCTTTAAAAAAAAGTTTAGATCTGTTCCAAAGTATTCCCACAGTATTATATATAAATAGACATTCCGTATTATTGATGATTAATTAAAAGCTTTTGGAGAAAATTATTGTACAGGAATTATATTAATTTTATTATATTTAACTATTATTTATTTATATATAATTTATTATATATATTATATATAATTTATTATAATTAACTACGAATAACATAGTTAATCTCTGCGATTTTATATTAGCCAAATGTAAATTTATAGAATCTGTTGTAGAGCCTACGAAGTGAAAATCAGGGTGGTAGGAATCAGACACAGAAGACAGAAGGGAAACTCAAAGATGTGATCCCCTCGATGTCACTGAGAATATCACACAGTGAAATTTGGTAGAAAAAACCAAGATTCAGAAACATCAAAACAGTTCCCACCCTCTCCTAGTTTTATCTGCCCTGGCATTCACTTTGATAACCGTTTCGAGATCTTGGCTTCTTTGGAAAAAAAAAACATGAAAACCTTGTGTTACTTAGGTTACATTCAGTTTTCTCTGAAATTTGTATAAACAAGAATGTCCCTGAAAGAATATCAGATGTTTCCGGGCCAAATGGCCAGAAAAACTTGGATGTAATTATCCTCAACTGAGCTCTGTTAATTTTCCCAGCAGTACTTGGTTTAAATCCGTTTAGAAGAACTTCCCAACATACCTCTCACTTTGCAATTTTGTCATCTATATTTCTTAGTTTAAATATAAGACTTGGCTCATGTTTTAATTGTTTAAGAAAATACAGAATAAGAGCTTATGTAGCAGATTTCCTGCACTTACTTCAATGTAACTCAAACATGTGGTCCTATGGAAACAGCATTCATCATATTCCTTTGCTTACTCTCTGATAGGCCTATAAAGTGCAACAGTTCATCTGTGACCAAGGAAAGCATAACACTCCCATTTCTAACAAGGTGTGAAAAACTAACTTGAAAAAAGAGAGCCGCAGCAAGGTAGGACTTTCACTTACCCTTTCTCATTTTTGTCAGTCCTTTGGTTAACTTTAATAAGACTTCCAAGGCCTTGGTTTCTTCATAACATTGGAGCAGGGAGGACAGCAGAGCAACAGAAAGAGAGGAGAGAGAGTAATTCAACCTCTTATGGCAACAGCAGACTTCTCAGCACAAGAGAAAGATGTTACCAGTACCTAAAGCCTCAGAAGTCTTTAAAAATGTTTAATACAAGTGACTCTTCTTACGCAAAATGCTGAAGAGATATGCCAACTATTCTAATATTAAGATCCCAGTCATTACTCCATTGTGATTAAATCACTTTAATGGAATAATTTTTAATAAAATAATAAACATTCCTGCTATTTAGAACTGAGTTGTTATGTTGACAGTTTATACAATGTTATAATCTTCAGGTTACTTTTATAACTATGCATCATAGCACCAGAGCCCAGTATCAGTATAAGGAGATCTGGATTCAAATCTTAGTTCTGATTTTAATGGGGTTTGTGACAATGTTCTTTCACTTCTCTGCACCAAGTTTCCTCACTTTAAGAGAATTAGACTATGCTATCTTAAGGTCCTTTTTCACTTTAATATTTTATCCTTCATATTCTCAAAAGACCTAATGGTCAAAGAGCCTGACCCATGGATTGAGGCCAAGTTAGTGCAAACCCTTTATTTTTTTACTTTTATTTATTTATTTTTTTTTTGGTAAAGATTTTATTTATTTATTTGACAGAGAAAGAGAGAGAGGCAGGCAGAGGGAGAGTGAGAAGCAGACTCCCCACTGAGCAGGGAGCATGACGTGGGGCTTGATCCCAGGACCCTGGGATCATGACCTGAGCTGAAGGCAGATGCTTAACCAACTGAGCCACTCAGGCATCCCTTATTTTTTTATTTTTAAAGTAAATATAACGGTTTTATTTTAAGATTTATTTATTTATTTTAGAGAGAGAGCACTCAAGTGAGAAAGTGTGCAAGTGGGGAGGAGGGGCAGAGGGAAAGGGAGAGAATCTCAAGCAGACTCCTTGCTGAGCATGGAGCCCAATGTGGGGCTCCATCCCATGACCCTGAGATCATGACATGAGCTGAAACCAAGAGTCCCACACTCAACCAACTAAGCCACCCAGGCGCCCCAGTAAATTTAATGTTTTTAATTGAAATAGAGTTGAGGGGTGCCTGGGTGGCTGTCAGTTAAGCATCTGCCTTTAGCTCAGGTCATGATCCCAGGGTTCTGGGATCGAGCCCCACAACAGGCTACCCGCTGAACGGGGAGCCTGTTTCTCCCTCTCCCTCTGCCTGCCGGTCCCCTTGCTTGTGCGCTCTCTTTCTGTCAAATAGATTAATAAAATCTTTGAAATAGAGTTGACACACATGTTCACATTAGTTGCAGGTGTACAACACAGTGATTCAACAACTCTATACATGATACGATGTTCACTACAAGTGTAGCTACCATCTGTCACCATATAGTGCTATTTTAATTTTAATACCATTGACTATATTCCCTATCCTGTACCTTTCATCCTCGTGACTTACTCATTCCGTAACTAGAAGCCTGTATCTCCGCTTTCCTTCACCCATTTTGTCCATCCCTACACCACACTCCCCTCTGGCAACCATCAGTTGGTTCTCTGTATTTATGTGCCTATTTCTGCTTTTTCTTTGTTTTTGTTTTTTTTTTAGGTTTCATATATAAGTGAAATCATATGGTATTTGTCTTTCTCTGTCTGATTTATTTCACTCAGCATAACTCCCTCTAGGTCCATCGATGTTGTCACAAATGGCAAGATCTCATTTTTTATGGCTAAGTAATATTCCTGTGTGTGTCTGTGTGTGTGTGTGTGTGTGTGTGTGTGTGTGTATAAATACACACCACATTTTCTTTATCATTAAACCATTTTAAAAATAAAAGTTCCCTTCAGGTCTCAGTTTGTGCTTTCTTTGTCCTTTCAGGGATGGTTGGTGGGAAGCTAACTTTAATATATTTGTTGATATACTGCCTTCTTTAAACATGAAAATCATTCATATAGGGTGTAGAAATCAGATGGTCAACATTTTAAATCTAAACCCTTCGGAAATTTTTTTTTAAAGATTTTATTTATTTACTTGAGAGAGAGTGAGAGTGAGAGAGAGAGAGCACAGAGGGAGAGGGAGAAGCAGACTCCCCGTTGAGCAGGGAGCCTGACGCGGGGCTCCATCCCAGGACCCTGAGATCATGACCTGGGCCGAAGGCAGATGCTCAACCAACTGAGCCACCCAGGTGCCTCAACCCTTTGGAGATTTAGACATGTTATTTTTAGCAAAAAGTTCAAGGTTCTGAATTACCCTTGGAAAAGTAGAAATAACTCTACGATGGCTCCAGTTCTTTATATAAACTGACTACAAACAATAAACCTTTTCCATGCAGATCGTTTAAAGCTATTAGGGAACATCAAAGTTAATCCCTCTAAATCCCCCAATTGTCCAGGTGTTGCCCTTTGTCATTTTCATCTGTCTCTGATTCTACTGTGATAAGACTATTAACATTTTAGTTTCTTTCAATATAAGAAAGAAGGCAGAGAGGGAGGGCTGGAAGAAGGACAAGGCACTATGGACTGATTCAACCACACCAGTGAGTTCAGTCATTCCTGCATCAGAAAGCCAGTTGCTATCAAATTATCCCACATTACAAATCACATGTCTTTTCTCCTCCTTACCAGCCCAGAAATGGTTTACTTGAGAAGTTCATCCTAATTTTTCTATTTTTTACCACTTTGGTGGACTCTTCCCAATTTCATTTTTTAAATATCTGAAATCTCAACTTTTCCTATAAAGCTCATATAACCACTCACAGAGAACTGACAGTTTTCCCACTTCATCTGTTCTCCATGAGAAGAAAAGCTTTTACCTGTAATAATACTTGCACATTGACATTTATAATAATATATTGTTAATAAGGATTCAGTATCTGTGAAACTATTATTGCCAATTATTTTCACATTATTATCACATAGACTTTAAGTGTTCTACATCAGAGACAGTTGAGAATGCATCTGCCAAGATTGACTTGGAAAGCTAGAATACCATTCTGGGCACAGAATGGCACAGATGAATGGCTTTAAAAGATAAGACAATAGAAATAATTATCACATTACAAAGGCAAATCTGATGACTAACCAAGTACAAGGTAAACAGCCAATCTGGGGGAAAAATAGTAGTGATCTCCGAAATCCTTACCCTTTGTCATTCTTGACCATTCTGGGATTTCCTTTCTTTTTTTTAAGATTTTATTTATTTATTTGTCAGAGAGAGAGAGAGCACAAGCAGGGGGAGTGGCAGGCAGAGGGAGAAGCAGGCTCCCTGCTGCACAAGGAGTCTGCCTCAGGGCTTGATCCCAGGATCCTGAGATCATGACCTGAGCCGAAGGCAGACGCTTAACCAACTGAGCTACCCAGGCATCACTTTTCTGGGATTTTCTTTAATAAAACTGTCAAGAATTTGATTTCTTTCCATATAAAAAATAATATCAGTCATGTAGTCAATTTTCTAGGATTTCAGTATCAGTCTAGAACTATAAATCAACATCTTTAATGTTATCAGTTCAGTTACTAATCATTCACTAACCCTTCTTATGATATAAAATAAGTAAAGGCATTACTCTTGACCCTGAGATACTTACAAATATATGTGAGATATACATATGAAGTGACTCAACCAAGATTCTAACTGAAAAGTGCCTCAGAGCATTATAAAGACTTCAGGGGGGAGAAACTATGCTCCCAGCATCAAAATGTCTTAGAGTAAATATATTTAGTTCATAAACCAGGCTATTGTCCACTACTTGTAACAGCCAGCTAGAGTTCCTTCATATTTAAATACAAAAGGGAACCTGGAGATCATCTAGGTCATGCTCTTCATTTTATGGGATGAGGAAACAGCAGTCTGCAGAGGTTAAGTGACTTGCCCAAGGTCATCCAGGTTGATGTGGGTGGCAGAGCCAGCACCAAGATATCCACTTATTTCCTGACCTCCACCCCAACCCCCCATCCAAGGCTTATTCCACCAGCCTGCCTGCCCCTTGTCCTGAGCAGGAGGTCACACACTGGAAATGGCATATAGTCTAGGACTCAATCAAAGAGGACTGTAATAGTCAAATCCTACCCTTTGCCGTCTTTTTCTGTCCGAGTATTCATAAAAATGAGATTTTCAAGGCTTTTGGCTCTGTAAACACAAAGAAATTCAAATAAAAGGCTACATATTGAAATAAAATTGTGTGGTATCTTGAGAGGTCAGATATAATAAACATTCTTCATGAATTGCTCATTTACTCTTATTGAATGGAAGAGCAGAAATCCTTCCGGGCAATTATATCTGAGCTAAATGTACAATTCTGAGAGCACTTCTCCATCTGCTAGTACATTTCCATGCCAGAGGATACAACCCCCTTCCAGCGAACGTCTGAAAGAATAAAGCAAGCAATCTGGGAGATCAGATTTTCAGGTTAGGGACAGATGCACTTACCTTTTCTCTGTTTGCTCTGCCTTAGGATTTGCTCTGAAGAGACCATCAAGACCTTGATATCTTTAAATGCATTGAACAAAAAAACCTCATCAGTGGTAATAATACATACTTAACTCTATAGAAATATAGACCAGTTTATATTTCTATAGATAGAGAGGAAATAGAAACTGGGTGGAAAAGATGAGCGACAATTCTTGAAATTGCTTTATTCCAAATAGGTATTTTCATAAACTCAAAATTTAAATTGCAGCTGACCTCAGAGAAAATAAGATAGAAAATACAAACTGGGGATCTACACACAACCAATAAGTCCATGATGCATTGTATGGATTTCACAGAGTGTTTTGTTTTTAATGTGAGCCAATGTTGACCTTCTGTCTTTATAGATGAAGAAACTGAAAAGCAGTACATTTAAATGAGTTGTTGATAGTCAATCATATGATCACTTTGTCAGAACGGGGTATGAACACCATACTTCTGGATGCTCAGAGCAATGAGCTCATTTGATATTTGCCTTGTTTCTCTGTCTCTCTGGTCCCTACACATTTATTATGTTAGCAGGCAAAGTAACAAAGAGATAGCAAAAACCGCACACACTTCCAACACAGACCTCAATTACTATAATCTTTAAATTGTGCAATTATAAATGATTAAAATTAAGGAGGTAAGGTTAACTAAGATAGTAAGCGGCTTTTGTAAAGTGTAAAACTGAAAGCATTCAGTGACCAAACAACTCTGTCCACATACTAATATGTTAATATTTCAGGAAGAGAACTATGGTTATTTATATAACTGCCTTACTAAATAGAGTGTGAAAATCAAAGATACTTTAATATTAGTATCTTTAGGTTGTAATAACCATTTATAGCACTGATGAAATGATGATGATTCCTGCAAGCTTTTTATTCAAGACCTGTAAGCTATTTTTAACTCACCCAGTATGTGGGTCCTCATGCTCAAATACTAAAAAGACATAAGAAGTCACAATGTGCAACTCAATAATAAAGCAAAAAAATGGATGTTTTCAAATCTTACCTATTCAAGCTTTTGTTCATTTTGATGAGATTATCCAATTCTTCACTTTTGGAAGAAAAAAACAAAACAAAAAATCTCACATCATTAAAAGCCTGCCCTGAGTCAAAGGGCAGGTCCACCTTAAACCATTGTTTCTGAGTTCCCTGGAATATAACACATGCCACCAAAATCTTGCTTATCCTCCAAGGCTCTCTTCAAAAGCCTTTTTCTCCAACACATTGTTCCCAGTCCTTCAACGGAATAGAGTCCTCTACATTTTTGGAAACATTTCTGCATTTTGTTTTTTTCCATCTCCTTTATGGCACTAACACTACTATATTCTGTAATATAGCAACTACATACTTGTCTCATGTTAATGTCCCTACTCCTACATCTCTCTCCTTCACACACACACACACACACACACACACACACACACACACACACACACACACACACACACCACTTAAAATTTAGAACTGTGTTTTACATTGGATCCTCTTCAGTCTTTAATACCGTAATCTTTAAACAGTAAATATTTAATATAGGTTTTTAATTGAATCAACAAATATAGGTACATTGACTAATTGTAGATTCTATCTTTATGCAATGTACCTGCACAAAGTAGCTATAGGAAAACACCTGTTCATCAGTAAGTCTGGCTGCTTTCTTAAATTGTGATCCTACCTCATTCTAACTACGTTAAATTTGTGATCTTGTGTCTGTATTTGAGAACTGCAACTTTCTGGCTGCTTCCCATGGAGCAACCTGTTTAGGCTAAACCCCTGGGTTCCAGAATATCCCTTAGTGTCACCAGAGTGTGGGTCTCTTCCCCAAAAAGGCAGCCTCAGTGGGTTTGTGGTTCCTGTTTGCTCCTCATAGCATTGTCTCTCTTCAACATTTCTGCCATCCCTTTGCCCCCATTTCTCTTGCCTTCCTAGTTCAGTTTTTAGATCACCAATCATGGTTTTCCCTTCTTCCTGCTCTAGAATCACACATTTTCCACACCGTCTCAATGTTTCTCTTTCTTTTGCATCATCCCTGGAACTGACCAGGAGGCCATGAGGCCATGTCGCTCAGTAGTTACATATTCAGTGTCTCAGGTCAGGGATACATGGATCCCAACCCAGGATTCACCATTTATTATCTGGTGACTCTGGGTGAGTTACTGAACCTCTTGCCGCCTCAACTTTTCCATCTGTCCAACAAGAATACTAATTGTACCCATCTGAGAAAAGAATCAATAAGCTAGTGAGTATAAAGTGTGTAGCATTATGTCTGGCAAGCCATAAACTCTCAATTAATTTTGCCCATTATAGGAAACAGTTCCCAGTCTACTAAAACTTTCATTTCATAAATGCTTGTTATGCTTATTTTTAAAATGCTTTTAGAGACATCAAGACTTTGGCTCCAGCTAGACAGGTATAGTTGCTGAGTCATTTATGTGCTTTGAAGATGCCTGGCACAATGCACTGCCATAATAGCTTAGAGACCCAAAAACATGTTAAATTAACAGCCATCATAGAGATGAATCCTTTCAAGTAATGTTTCATATTCAGTGGTAGGATAAATACTGAAATATAAATGTTGCTGACCCTGACAAAAAATTGATTAACGCACTACCTAGTCCCTTGACACAATGCCCCATTGTTGTTTCTTGCTTGAAATTCCACTGTCCTGCTCTGAGATTATGAATCTGTCTGTGTCTCCAAGGAAAAGAGCAAACCTAAGAATCCTGTAAAATTGTAGTCCCAGGTCTTTCTGACTAGTGTGAGTCACAGTGATGTGATGATCAGGATTTGGGGTTGCTCATGTTTATCACAAACAAATGGGCATAAATCATGAGAAGACACTCGGTGGTAAATTAAATAAAATGGAAACAATATTCTGACTAAAGAAGTTGGACTTTTAAAATGACCTTACATTGAGGAAAGCTTTGGATATTAAATTTCACCATTGCATGTGCAGTAAATTAAATGTTCTTAATCAGGTAAGAGTCCACTTCACACTGGAATATCACCAAGAGCAGCTCAGGTGAAAAAAACTATTTCTAGTCCCCACACAAGGCCCACAGTAATGGTAGTTGGGTATGTAGATCCAACAGACATTTCCCCCGGCCACAGCCAGAGCAGTAACTTTTCCCTGTGAAGAACACATCTTGTTGTGGAATTTGTGCATCATGCTTACAGAGAGGGGACAGGAGTAACTGTAGTTCTCATTGTTTTTGTTGGATTTGTGCCAAACCATAATTTCCCATCAGCATCACTCACCCGTCTCTCCTTCAAACACCCCCATCACTCACCAAAAAACTGTTCAATCCCTCTTAAAAACAAAATATTAGGGGCGCCTGGGAGGCTCACTCCTTAAGTGTCTGCCTTCGGCTCAGGTCATGATCCCAGGGTCCTGGGATCGAGCCCCACATCAGGCTCCCTGCTCCGAGGGAAGCCTGCTTCTCCCTCTCCCGCTCCCCCTGCTTGTGTTCCCTCTCTCACTATGTCTTTCTTTGTCAAATAAATAAATAAAATCTTAAAAACAAAAACAAAAACAAAAACAAAATATTACCTCAAAAAAAGTAAATAGATAAAATTAGAGATCCAGGCACTTAGACAAGAGAAATGGAAATGAAACATTCAGGCTACTTTCTGGAGTCCCCGTCTAGATTCAGAGCTCCAATCGGTTTCGTTTGTACAAAAGAGCTACCTATTGCTTCTGTTTCTTCTCTTCAGTTCTTTTGATTGAGACTGCAATCCCTAATCACACTTAGCATTGCTGAATTCCACTGAGCAGGACTATTTTTGTAGGAATTGGATTTAAACTATGGAATGTTTATACTCCAGGTTTCCCGCTGTTCATCATTCTTTACCATAATCTGTTATATAAGCACCTACTTTGCACAAAGCATCATGTCAGACTCTGCAAATGACTTATGGTCAATAGGACAAAATATTTGCTCTAAGAGATTAAAGAGATGATAGAGAAAATGAGGTATTTACATAGACACCATGAAATAAAAAAATATGATTCATTGTTATAACACATGAATAGTGAGGCTCTAAGAGCTTAGAGAAAAGAAGTCACATCTCACTGAATCATTCTGGGAAGACTTCACAGAGGAGGTGATATCTGATCTAGATCTTGAAAAAATAGGTAGGACTTGAATGAACTGATACGGTGGCCTTGAAGCTAGGAAAGGCTGCCATATGGGTGGCATGGCATAAACAAAGGCAAAGTGTCTGGAAACTATAGGAAGAAAGTGGTTTAATTTGGTATTGCATGTAGGGTAAATGTAAGGGTAAAGTCAGAAATAACTCTGGAATGTTAGGTTGGAGCCAAGTTAACAAAGGTTAAATGTAATTGAACGGGCAATGGGGAGCCAGTGAAGCAGTTGTTCAAGGAGAATTTTAGGAAGAAAGCTCTGGCAGTGATGGGTAGTAATGGTTTAGGGGAGGAGAGACTGAGGGAATGTAAGTAAATCTGGATGGCTACTCTAATAACCTATGATGGAGCCGATGAGAGTTTGAACTGGGGTGAGGCCGTGTGGGCAAGAGGAGAATTTTAGACATTTTATGTGTATATGCCCGATACTACATTGAGGGGAAAGACATGGAAGAATCAAGAATGATTCCAGAAAGGTGAGCTTGGCTGAAGGAAAGAACAGAAAGAAGTGAGGAAATAGCGCATTTGGGAAGGAAAGTAAATATGGCTGAGGACATCCTAAATGAGGGTTCTGGGAAGACAGGTAAGTTGAGATCTGAGCCAGCAACATAAATACAGGACAAGAACTTGGAACAAAGTCAAAACCACAGAAAGCTGAGGTGACGAAGATGAGTACAATCACTAAAAGACAAAGCAGAGGAAGAAGAGTATGGGTAAATGTCAGTCTCACCCATTTTTCAGGAACACTTATCTAGAGAGATTGATTCTTTCTTCTTTTAAATTATATATAGTAAACAGCATTGGGATTTTGTTTATATCTGGAACTTTTAAAAGTACTGGTTAAGCTTTTGTGAAACATAAAGAAAGGAAAAACGCAAGCTCAAAAGCTCTTACCCCTTGTTAGGTTTCTGAAGTGAAGTGGCCACTTTGACAATGTTCTTGAGATGCTGACTCCTTCAAAGGATGAAAAAGAAACACAAGTCAATGACAGCAGAGCTATCTTTGAAGTAGCTAGAAATTCTTATGTTTTCAGTAAAGAAAATAATAGTCCATGTGTTCAGGAATTATTGAGTTTAGCTGCATAATGAAATAGTTCTATCGTATCAGCTCATGGGGTGTGTAGGTGGGAGTGTGTGTGCATGTGTGTGCATGCGTGCACACACACACACACACACACACACCAGTCATTTCACTGGGTATTGGCTCTGCCATCTAGTGCTCACTAAAATAATACAGTTTCTCCTAAACACACTGGCTTCTCCCTAGTTCTATACTTAAAGGATATGGAAAAGAAAGTAGAGTTAACTACACAAGTAAACACAGACATGTGTTCAGAGGTTTTTTGACTGGAGCCAAAGAGCATTAAGCAACATGTCCAGATGATTAATTCATCCCTCACATGTGGTGAAAGCATTTGTCTTCTTAGGCTTCCAAAGGGAAAGAAAGTACATTTTAAACTACAGGGTAGGTGGAAGCACCTGACACAGAGGGTTGAATCCACACTAATCCCCCTAGATCATGGAAAGGAATAATTGGGAAAATCCTTATTGGTGTCCCTGTAATCAACACCTGTGTTTCACAAACAATGTTTCATTGAAGGTTAATAGGGTTCCATGAAGAAAGAAATTTGCAGTCAAGTAAATTTGGGAAATAAAACCAACTTTTGGAGATTCTGAATGTATATAAGCACATTGAAGGTTCTGAGAAGTCCTGTGGTAGAGAACTCTATTTTATTGTGTCTCCTAAATGGGTTGGCCATCAAACTCTTCTTTCACAGAACATGCATTGAAATCTGTGGCACATGGGACGCAGCTTGGGAAATGCTGAGATACGGTGGCACTTGAAGTTACTAAGTACAAGGGAAAGATAATTCTCCCCAAAGTAAGATATCCATGTGATGTATGTTTCAAACTCAGACTTTTCTGAGAGTCAAGGGAAAACCCAAAAAGTTTGTAAGTTTTGAACTTTAAAAAATCGGTTGGTCAAAATGGATAAGATGGTAAATTTAATGTTATGTTTTTACCATAATAATTAAAAACTGGTTTATCATATTGATAAACCTATAGAATATCATCATTTAAAACTAATTTCAAAGATAGGGGATTTTTTCTAAAAAATAATAAAACCAAGATATAACCAAAATACATACTAAACCAGATGGGATGAGCAAGACAACAGGCATAAATCAGGACCGTTATGGGGAAACCTTACCCAAAGATCAATAGTATTTGTGAGCCTTTTTCTGATGATGTGGGTGGAGCTGGATATGGCCTTATTATACAGCCAATTCTAGCAAAGCTTTTGCAGAACAAGTTCAATAAAATGACTATATTTACGCCTATTTATTTAAACATCAACACAACTCTGTCACAGACCTTGGGACAAGTGCTGGGAATAAAGAGGTATTTTCCTTTCTTAAGGGGTTTATTTTATTCTGTTATCATGTTCAGACAATTTTGGTTGTTTCTTAATGTAAAGCTAAGAATAGAAATAAAAGGAATAAAATTCTGTAGGTACATATAAAAATATTAATTACCCACTATATTGAAGCCAGCTGGAGAACTGATTTTGTCTATTTTATTATTAACTGTCTTGTATTTTTAAGTATTCTAGTAAGGCAAACATTATTATTTCTACAATTACATAGATATAAATAGAGATCATTGTACCTTATATTTCTTTCAGCAGATCTGTTGGTTTCTGTATATACACGTGGTTTAGGTGGACATATCTGCCTATATTTTCAAAGTTAAAGATAATGTCTGTTAGGTAAGAAAACAATTCTCTGTTAAATATAAATTTTTAAGGAAACATTCATGTTCAAAAGGATCACAGTGTGTTGGATCAATGCACTACTTGAGATAACAAACTTTACTTTAGCTCTTTTGGTTGGCTAGAACGCGACCATTTCTTTTTATTTATTTTTTTAAAAGATTTTATTTATTTGACAGAGAGAGAGAGGTGGTGAGAGCAGGAACAGAAGCAGGGGGAGTGGGAGAGAGAGAAACAGGCTTCTGGAGGAGCAGGGAGCCTGATGCGGGGCTCGATACTAGGATCCTGGGATCATGACCCCAGCCGAAGGCAGATGCTCAACAACTGAGCCACCCAGGCGCCCCTCAACCATTTCTTATTTGAAAATCTGGAGTCCAATGTAATAATTTTGCAATTTGGCCAATCTCTTTAAATATATTTTTAACTACTAAATATATCTAGAAATATCTGTCCCAAATGTGTTTATGTTCATTTTATTTTAGTCTCCAGTCATCAATAAAGCATTTCCATACTTATCTCTTAAGACTCTTTTTTTGTTATTAGGCATCAAATGGATGATTTTATTTTTCTTAAAGACTTATCTCATTTGAATACAATCCAGAAATATATTTACTCAGATAAGATGGGAAATATTTTAAATTTCCAACACACCCACCACATTGAGAATGACCACACTGAGTTGACAGAACAAGTTTATGATGTTAGATTCTGTCACAATTTATGGTATGAGGGTTTTCTCTGTTATTTTCCTAAGTATCTGACTGACCTATTTATATATTCTTGCTTGTTCTCAAAAAACTATATTCAACTATTTTTTGTCCTCCTGAGGACATGTGTTAATTACATAGGAAACACTTCCCTTTCATATTCTTTCATTAAAATCATCTTGCTGTGATTAAAGTAATCAGTGTTTAAAACATGCAAGTTGTTCTAATTTTATTTTTAAGATCACTGGTAGAAGAAAGAAATTAAAGTAGTAAAAATGGATTAAACCAATTCCCGTGAAATTTAGCTTTTTTTTTTTTTGACTCTACACAAGCTCACGGCTCTAGAGTCACTGATTTTAGACTAGAATTTAGATAATACTAAAGCCAGTTTTTTAAGCCCCCTAAAAATTCCTATTCAAATTAAGGTTTAATTGCTCAATACAATAAAAGGAAAAATAATGTAAGATAGAAAGCTTAAATTATTTTAAGACTGTAATTATAACCTTTGCACAAATAAAAAGTTATAACTTTGGTCTATATTTTTCATTAATTCAGGGAAGAAGTATATTCTTGGCTCATTAAAGGGAAAAAAATATCTTCTCATCTTAAGGACAAAATTTCAAAGATCCTGCAAAGTTTCATTGAATAGAAATTCAGACCTCGGTTTTTAACTTAATAGGTTGAGTACCTAATGCTTCATAGCCCTGCTGCCCAGTCAGCATTTTCTAGCTGAAGTTACCCTGTTCCTGAAGAATATTTCTAGAGTTTTCTTTCATGTTGTCAACAAAAATCACCATCAAAATACAAAAATACAAAAGAATCAAAGGGAGGTTATCAAGTGGATCTAATGTATTCAGTCTTTAATGAGATATCATTTTTTAAATCTCATAATAATAATGGAAATGTGCAATGTACGTCTCAAAAAACAGCTCGAGATTATTAAACAGTTTAACAGAAACACATGGAAAATTTTTCAGACCTTTGAATTTGTTTCTAAGTATTAATTATAGAGTATCAGAGATTCAAAATGAAAAAGCAAGTCTCTTTTTTTTCTTGATTCAGAGACAAATTAATTAGAACATTTTTTAATTGTAATAGTTTTGAAATAAATTGCAAATTCCTTAGCTAAAACAAGACTAAAGAGCTACCCAAAAGTATTTCTAACATAAGGAGAGTTTGAGCAGTAACACAAAGTTTTAAGACTATTTTTCATCAGAAAGTGTAGCTTTTAATGGGAAACTTAACTAGGAGTAAATATACACCAAATGTGTGTGTGTATTTATACATATGTGTGTGTGTGTGTGTGTGTGTACACACACACGTATATAGTTTCTATCTAGATTACATATGTCAAATACTATATATGTATACATATATATTTATGTATTTATATACACAGGGACAGAAAGAAAGAGATTCCTTATATAATGCTCATACATAAATTAGAAGAAACCAGAGGGTGAATATTTCCTGGACATGAAATACATAAATTAGAAGAAACCAGAGGGTGAATACTTCCCGGACATGAATACTGTTCAGCTTCTATCTTGAAGGTGTATTTCCATAAGACAGAACATGGCCATAAGTATTCAAAGGCAAACATAAATAGGCATTTGTGTTGGTAATTAGAATTAAAAAAGCTTTAAAAGTGCTTCTTCTGTGAATGTGTGCACAAAACATACCCATGCTTTGCACAAAACAGGTCACAATTCATTTGCTTTCATTTCTTTAACTTCTTCATTTGAGCAAGAGATTCTGGAATGCCAGTTCTCACCTATTCTCCCGTCTCAGCCGGTTAGGAGATGAAACAGGAGAACTGGGCTTTGGAGGTATTGGAGGGTGAACAGTTGGTTCCCTTTAAAACAGAAAACATCAGTTCATTTCACCATGGAAACATGGCAAATTTTAGCATCTATTAACTGAATATACTTATGGCCTATATGGAAATAACTCATGCGTCTTACACCCCCCCACCGCACCCCACCCCCCTGGCAAGAGGTAGCTGAAAGGCCAGAATCTATATAGCACTAAACTTTAGAGGAGTCATATATTTAAATTACTGGTATTTTCAAAGTTACTTAAGCAGGTTTTTGGAAACCCTATCCTCTTTTACTATAGTTTGAAATATAATGTGTTCTTTTAAAAGCTTAATATTTTGCTAGACTATCTAGCTCAAGCTGTGGCATTTTGGGTCAGCAGCACGTGAGCATAGTAAATGGTTCTTGGGCATTAACATATAATCTTCTTTAAGAATTATGGCAACCATCAGGCTGCTATGGAAACAGCAAGAAAGGTTTTCAGTTTTATAGACCTCAAGATAAAGTTGATTTGAAGCTTTTAACTAAATCTGACTTAAATATTGGCAGCACAGGCTAGTTTGCTGCTTGCAAAGCATGTATATGCTGTCAGCCTAAACTTTCCAACCAAGAGCCAAGGCAGCCTCTGAGCCAGCATGATTTGATAACCTAGGAATGACAGACAGGCATCATTTGGATGTCCATCATTTGGATGGAGTCAACACCTTACCCGGGGCATGTCAGCCCTCCACCCCCATCACTACAGTGGCTCCCTATTAAACCCCATACCTAATAAAAGTACACTTGTGGTCTAGACTCCAGGTACCCCTCTGGCTTCTGCAGCACACTAGGTGAGTATGGAAGCTCTGGAGTCCAGCTGTCTGAACTGCGTGCTGTGTGATAATGGATCAACCTGATACCATCTCTTCGTCTGTAATGACCTTTCTCATAGGATTGCTGGGGTGTTGTCAGGACTGAATTAGACCATGCTTTTCTTTTTTTTTTTAGATTTTTTTAAATTTATTTATTTGACAGAGAGATAGAGAGCACAAGTAGGCAGAGTGGCAGGCAGAGGGAAAGGGAGAAGCAGGCTCTCTGCTGAGCAGGGACCCCGATGCGGGTCTTGAACCCAGAACCCTGGGATCATGACCTGAGCCAAAGGCAGCCGCTTAACCAACTGAGGCACTCTACAAGGCACTCTACAAAGTGGATAATCTGGGCTCCATAAGCCACCCCCCGCATGTTTTGCTAGGAATTCTTGGGCAGCATCAGTGGCTCAGTTGAGGTTTGTGGTCATGGAATTTAAATAAAGCTAGCTGCCATTGTTTTCTCTTGCCACATTCAGCTGCTTAGGGGGCAGAAACAGGCAAAACAGAGAGTTGTATTTAACTAAGTTTATAATTCAGACAAGTGAGTGCAACGAAGAGAACGGTGGTGAAGGAGGGGAAGGGGGATGTGAGGAAGTGATGATAAGGAGGGACCGTGGGATCGGAGATGGATATGGAGGAAACAGAGGCTGTGAGGGGAGAGGGAATGTGAAAAGTCAGAGGTTTGGTGGTTGGCAGGGGCAAGGCTGAGAAACTTCCTGGGTTCAGAGTACTGGAGAGAGTCAGCTAAACGCAGTAGATAGAAAGTGGAAGCAGAATGGGAAGATTTTGAAATTTTGAAAATTTATGGTTACTCACAAGGGCAAGATCCATGGGTGGCTGAGGTAGGGCAAAGGAGGAGATCATTGGAGAGAAGATCAAGAAAGTGAGAAAGTCAGGGTGGGGAAGGATCCTCCACATGGATTTGGAAATCACCAAGCATTATGGCAGGAGACCCATGTGAGACAATGAGCCTGGTGCCAGAGTCTTCAAAGGGTGCAAGCGAGTGACTCCGAGACCTGCAGATGACTGCAATGAGGAAGAGAAGTTTCTGATGCCACGATTTCAAGGAAGATGGGGAAGTTTTAGGGAGGAGAAAGCTAATATTGGTAAGTGGTAGCAAAGAGGAGCAAACAGGACCTTTCTTCCTCCTCTGGACTCTGTGGAAGCAGAGTCCTCTGGGAGAGCCCACCAGAGGTGAGTGCCATTGGGTCAAAGAAGAGACTGCACAGCAGCTAGTTGCGATGATAATAGATGACACATCCAGGGAGTTACTGTGGAAGGTTTGAGTGGTTAGGCTACTGTTAGGTTGGGTCAAGCTCTGATAGACAGAACTCTGTGGGGCTAGTCCAGATGACAAGCAATGATCAGACTGGGCTTCTCCTGGGAGATCCGTGGCCATAGGGTTGGAGGACATGATGCAATTAGTTCTAAATCTTTCTCCACAGAGTGTGGTAGTGATTGGGTGATGGGCAGGCAGCAGAGCAAAGAGCATGGTGAGTCTCCTGGCTCTTGTGTGGACGGTGGCACCGAAGCCAGGAGAAGGGCCTGCAGAGCATTCAACCTCTGCCTGGCTCACAGTAAGTGCTCCCTCTATGTCTAGTGCTGCAGCTGGTGTTCCTCCACATGAGCCCCAATACTGGAGCTGTGCCAAAACACTTGCACTCCTAACCACCCTCACCACCATATGCTCTCTACTCTCTGGCCTACGTGCTTCTCCCTTTCCCCTGGAATACTTCCTCCTTGGTTACTTCCTCCCTGCCCCTCAGACCTGGCTTGGGTGTTACTGTCTGTGGTGGTATCCAAAGCTGTGCTCCATACATTCCTATGTCTCCCCATAGCACACCCTCTTTATGGACCATATCACACTGTTCTGGATTACACATAATTTTCTGTCTCCATATTGGGCTGAAAGCTCCTAGAAGGATAGTTATATCCCAAGTACTAGGACTGTGTATAATTTTGGTGCCCAATAAAGATGTGTTGAAAGAGGGAGTGATTGGCTGGATTTCTACTTGGTGGGGAAGGAAATGAGTACTGAAGAGGGTCCTGAAACTTATAAAATCTGTTCAAATCTAGCTGTCCCACTGGAGAACTTTACTGTTAATTCCACTATTAACAGTACTGAGTAGGTGCCAGGAGCTCAGATGAGTTATGGTGTTATATGATATGCCTGGAAAACAATTTACATAAGAACAGTCTCCCTGTTCTGGTTTAGTGTTAGATTTTACAACTAAATATTATTTTATTGGAACTACCATCATCTTCTCTTCTCAAAAAATATCCCTGTGTTGGGGATAATGGGAAATCACAAGTGATAATGTGTCTTTCGTGTATCTGGGTGGATTAGCTGATTATACACTTTTCTTCCAGGGATAGAGGAAAGGGGTAAAAGGGTGGTCAGGCCTGGCTAGTAAGTCTGCACAGGGCACTGGATATCTGAGAATAGGCAGGAGAGAGGTAACAAGATGGAAAGGAGGATTACAAAAATGAGAAATAGGATGGCGCCAAACTTTGCTCATGCCAGAGTCACGCTGATGAAAAGCTACATTTCTTCCATGTTACAATGGCTAAGCCCTCAGAGAGGTGGGTAAATACTGACTGGGTGTATCTGGGAAAGAGGTACAGGTAGAGAAGTAGATCTGGGTACACAGTGTGGATATGGTTTGGGATGACCCAGAAAGTAAAGATGGGCGTGCAGTTGCGCAGGCCAAGAGAAGCAGAGGAGCATATTTATTTCCGAGGGTGCTGCATTTAGACCCCCGCTGGGCCAGGGCTAGGCAATGCCACATTGACTTCAATTCACCTCAAAGGAGCTTTCATTTGCATCTCTGCAATGACAGCCACAGATGACAGAACCCAAGCCCTTAGGGGCAATGAGAGAAGTCATTCATGCCATGCCAGGAGCTTGATGAAATGCCAAGCAGGGGGATTAAAATGCAAGAGCGAGGCAGGAAGCTGTGGTCCGGAATGTTTTGAAGAGAAGGAAACAAGGGACATGGATGTGGAATGATCCTGTTTGAATACCACTTTGAGATGCAATGTTTAAGCCTGGCTAAGTTGACCCCTGGCTCTACCCTCTGTCTTTCCCTCAAGCCCCCAAGACCTTTGCAGGATTGACGCCACCACATTAGTGGCTATGATTGTAAAGAATAACTTTCAGGAATAAAAAGGCAGCTTTCACAAGAAATGGGAAAACTTGCAGATAATAGCCCAAAGGCCAGAGCTAATAGAAATAACCCTGTGAAGTGGTTTATGTTACTTTATTCTCACGTGCTGCTACAAAGATCACTTCTTTCCATTATAGCTTTTTTGCACAACATGCCTGGCTCTGTGAATTCTGTTTGACTGCCTTTGTGAAGAGCATTTCATTACTGCAGCACACGCCCAGGTTGAAACAAGAATAATTGACTCTAACATTTAACTCTGAGTTTTGTTTTCACTTTCCATCACACTTAGCCCTTGTTTCCCACACGCAGAATTTTTAACAACAACGACAAAGGAGATGGAACTTATATTTTTTTAGTTTCAGTACCATGCTAACTTTGCCAAGCTCTCACAAACATTATTTTAGTCCATCCATACATCTATCCCATGGAGATGTTTTTTTCAATGAGTCAAAAAGGTTGAGTAATTTTCCCTACATCATGGTGCTAGTAAGTAGCTCAGCCAGGGTTTCAACTTGGTTTTTCTGATGTTGAATCTCATGTGCTTTCTCCTATATCCTACTGCATCAAACCAATACTCTTCCCGGTATTCCCAGTGAAAATCTAATAATGATAGGTTATCCTGGATTGTTTCCTTGCCCAAGGACAGCATCATTAGCCCAACAGGCACTTATACCACAAAGGCCCCAGGTATAATGTTAGGACACATAGCAATGCAGAGCAAAATTGGGTGTTCAAAAACTAGAAAAGATGTGGTCTCTGCTCTCAACGAGCTTATTGAATGCAAGGCAAATGTTCAAAAGAATGATTACTGTAATGAAGTCTCACTTCATAGTGGCCATTTCAATAAACCATAACACAACAATAGAGCATGCACTGGACCCAAATTCCAGAGACCTAGGTTCTAGACTAGCTTTGCCACCAACTAGAAAGACAGCTGACTCTCTGAACCTCCGCTTCTTTATAAAAGGAGAAGATTGGTCCATGTCTGTGGCTGGCAAACCATTACATGACTGTGGGAAGGCAGCATTATTGCAAGGCATCTTCAACTCACAGAGCCCCGAGCACTTGCTGTATACTAAGCACCTTGCACAGTTATATACTGCACTTTCCAAATGTATGTAGATGCAACTGTGGTTAATACAATTTAAATTAGCATAATTCATGTCAGTTTTGTAAGAAAATATGTCAACATTTTCTGGTCAATAAACAAAAAGTGACACAAAATCTTAAGTATTGCTGAATTCATAGAAGCTTTTGATCCTTAAATATTTTCTCAAAGACATAATAAAAACAGTCCAATTATTATCAGGTGAAGTTGTAGAAATTTTTAGCATTAAAAAGGAGTCTATGGGGTGGCTGGGTGACAGACATTGGGGAGGGTATGTGCTACGGTGAGCGCTGTGAATTGTGTAAGACTGTTGAATCACAGATCTGTACTTCTGAAACAAATAACGCAACATATTTTAAGAAAAAAGAAAAAGAAGAAGAGAGCAGGAGAGGAAGAATGAAGGGGAGTAAGTTAGAGGGGGAGACGAACCAGGAGAGATGATGGACTCTGAAAAACAAACTGAGGTTTCTAGAGGGGAGGAGGGTAGGGGGATGGGTTAGCCTGGTGATGGGTATTAAAGAGGGCACATTCTGCATGGAGCACTGGGTGTTATGAACAAACAATGAATCATGGAACACTACACCAAAACAAATGATGTAATATATGGTGATTAACATAACAATTAAAAATTTAAAAAAAAAGGAGTCTACCCTAGACTTATATATGAAACATACAAGTACAAAACTTTTAGAACAAAAATCTTTGTGATCATGGGTTAGGGAGAGGGTTCTTAGATATGACACCAACAGTACAATTCACTAAAAAAAATAATAATAACTTAGTAAGTTGGACTTCACTAAATTAAAAACTTTGCTTTGTAAAATGCATTGTTAAGAGAATGAAAATATAAGCCAGACTGGGAGAAAAATATTTGCAAATCACATATCTGACAAAGGACTTTCAAGCAGTACATAATTATTTAAAACTCAGAAGTCAACAGTAAGTAAATAAACCACAAGTGAAAAAATAGGCCAACGATTTGAACAGATACTTCACCAGAGAAGATGTACAGATTAAAAAATAAGCATATGAAAAGATGCCTGACATCATTAGTCTCTAGGGAAATGCAAATTAAAACCAGGATGAGCTACACTACACACCTATTAGAATGGTTAAAATAATTCTTTTAAAAGCTGACAATACTAAGTGATGTTAAGGAAGTGGGACAAGTTGAACTCTCATGCATTGCTGGTGGGGTACAAAATAGTACAGCCACTTTACAAATCAGGAGTTTCTTATAAAGTTAAACATATGCTTACCATATGACCTAGCAATCCCACTTGTAGGCATTTATTCAAGAGAAATGATCATACCAAGAAACATGTATGCACTAAAACCTGTCTGTGAATATTTAAAGCCCATGCAAACAACCCAAATTTCCATCACCAGGTGAATGGATAAACTATGTAGCTCCATATAATAGAATACTACTCAGCAATGAAAAGGAATAAGCTATTCATGCACACAAGAGCATGGATGAATCCCACATGAATTATGCTAAGTGAAAGAAGCCAGATTCAAAAGGCTATATATACTGTGTGACTCCACATATCTAATATTCTGTATATTCCTGACAGAGGAAGAAGAAAGATCAGAAGACAAAGAAGTGCCACCAAGTGTGCAGACACTCCTAAGTACAATGTGGGTCCTTGCACCCCCTACCCACTTTTCCCTCCTCCTAGGCTCTTAGAAGCTCAGTTCCTATGTCACAGAATGCTCCTCTCACCCACACTACACCATACCCGGGATGCCCTGTCTCCTTGCTCCAAAGCCATCCCCTATTCATGAAATTCAAGCCACCATACCTCAGCATGTCCCAATTCTGCCCAGTTCTAGCAGGAAAGAAACATGATTTAGGTCATTGACACTAAGATTTGGATGACCAGAGACAGCCCCTTTAACCTCTTGGAATTTTCATGCTTTTTGCTGAGGTGAGATTTATCATCTTTAGTTGATAGACCTTCAAACAATACTACTAAAAGGTGAAATACATTTAAAAAAAAAAATCAAACTGCTTGCTTTTTATGGTTGGGGCAGATGGAGCTGTAACTTGGCAGGGCGCTTGCCCCCAGGTATCCTGGTTCTCACAGCTTCTTCCTTCCCCCTGCTTCTGAACCTGAAGATGCCCCACTTCATCATACTTTGAGTGGCTCCCCCAGCAGCAGGAGAGGCAACAGGAGCTCTAAGGGAGTAGGGCTGGTGGAATCTGGATTGGGGGGAAGCAGGGATGCCTTTGTTGGTTGTGTTTGAATGTATGAATTACTTAAAACTAGTGTTATGAAATCAGAAACTGTCTATGTTGACCTCATAGGACTGAAAAAGCAACTAACTCAATGCTAAAGGTTAAGTCCTTCATTGACACATTTTGAATAAGCTTTCTCCTCATTCTATTCAAACAACACTATTCAAAAATAACATTATTCAAAACCTTATTTTAGGTTAACGTTTTAATTATTTTGAATGTCTAGAAGTATTTTTTT
Source organism: Eumetopias jubatus (assembly GCF_037043125.1). NCBI lineage: Eukaryota > Metazoa > Chordata > Mammalia > Carnivora > Otariidae > Eumetopias > Eumetopias jubatus. The sequence continues at coordinate 164,557,903 of NW_028274809.1, read as the reverse complement.
CCTTCTTTCCTTTTTTTTTTAGAGAGAGAGAGAGTACTTGAGTGCGTGTTCGAGCAGGAGAAGGGGCAGAGGGAGACAGAGGATCCTAAGAAGGCTTCACACTCAGCCTGGAGCCAAGGTGGGGCTGGATCTCACGACCCTGAGATCATGACCTGAACCAAAATCAAGAGGCGGACGCTTAGCTGACTGAGCCATCTAGGCGCCCCTACAATGGGTATTTCTAGGCATTCAGATAAAATTTTAAAGTCACTGTACTTTGACATTTTACTAAGATTTTTATAAAATCTTTAGTTTTTATAAAACAGATTCTAGTTAATATAAAGAATTTGGTTGAGATAAAAATAAAATACATTGATTTAATTTACCATGACAACAAACTTCGCAGAGTGTTTGGTACCAATAGAGTTAAAAATGTAGCAGTATAATTAGAAAGGTTACATTTTACCATTTATAGTTACAGACAGAAAAATATAACTAGTGTAAAGTTGCCATGGCAACTCACATTTCAATCAGGATTTTCTTTCTTCCTTCAACTCTACCAATCAGCTAACTGAAAGTGAAAACCACTGAAGAGGAAGAGGTTGAAACAAATATGGATGAGAAATTATAAAAGTACATAGCAAGCATTTAACTATACAGTAATTTCCTAGGGAAATTTCTTAGGTGTGTTTCCACTATTTTAATTTTATCAAAAGCTGTGTATTTTCTTGTCTGTCTTCGGAAATGATTCCAGAAAAAAACACATTGGTGTTTTGGTAGTGGTGGTGGCGGAAATGGCTTCATTGCTGGTCTTGAATCACCATAATGGTAACACCATAAACATTTATATTGGCTGTTAAGCAACTACCTTATTTCAGTTTCTGTGAGTTTCTTAAATGAGCTCCACATGCCATTGAACCACTGAATCTCTAAGTCACCTAAACACATAGTTACAAGCACTTGAATGTATCATAAACAGAATACATTGAATGGTCAGTTCTGAAATCAGAAACAACTTCAACATCAACTTCCTAGAAATGCTGTGTCCTCATTTCATTGTGATGTGACTGAATATTTCTCATGAATGGCACCTATTATCCATGCCCTGTCTCAAGCTTGGCAAATGTCATCATTCTTTTGAAGGACTCAAAAATGAGGAAAAGCTTAAGAAGTTGGAAACTGAAGACATACACTAGTTGCCACTGACAAACAGTTTTGCATCAAAATTTCTGATACATCTTAAAGCGAAAAAAGTGGGAAAGGCAGACTTCACTGTCTCTTACCTAACAATTACCCATAGTGATGACATTTGTGCTTTCTTTTATATATTTCACAATCTCTAGCACATACCCAGAGCTCAAATCACATAACAGCAAAGTACTAACTCTTCAAAAAGAAACATGATATTCGGAAAAGTACCTAAACTTATCACAAATGATAAACAGATTATCTACAAATGGATATCTAGACATTTTTCCATATGACACTGAATTTGCAATTACTAGATTTCCTGCTACCACTAAGCATAACGGATAGAGGATGAATGCAGAGAATGCCTCTTGGATAGAAGTCCCAAAGTTCCACACATGTAGATGCATGGTGTGTGTGTGCATGTGCACGCATGCACACACCCACACACACCCACACCCACACCATGCTCTCTAGCATTAGAACATTTGCTCCTCCACTCCTTTCTTCTTGGAATGGCTCCATCCCTACCTCGTCTCTATACCTGGCTTACTCTTGCTTATCCCACTGTACCTCAGACACGTCCTCTATTGCCTCCCTCTCCATGCCTCCACATATTTTTGTGGCTATCGCAACATTTGTGTTTATCATACACTCAATGACTCGCTCTCAACTGGGGCCAGTCTTCGTGTTTAGCACTCCTGGCTCAAACTGACTCCCTGATACACTTTGACTTTCTTGCAATTCAGACTGGGTCTCACACATCTCTGTATTCCTGGCTTCTAGCAAAGTGCTTTCCTAGCACATAGTCAGAGCTCAGTAATTGTTTGGAAAGACAGAGAGACAGACACAGACAGAGGAAGAGAGAGAGAGGGAGGGAGCTATTTAAACAGTCATCATAGCTTGAGCACACAGAATAAAGCCTAACTACAAAAGACAAATATCATAATGGGCTGAGGGAATTCCCTATCTTGTAGTTACTAAGAAATATTATAATTCATTGATATGTTGATATAAATATGTACCTATTAACAAATTACTATGGATAAAGTCATATGGATGATTCAAAGAATTATAAGATTATGCCATCTAGTTAACGAGTGTACCATGAAAATAAGTAATGTTCTACAGTAATGGACAATTAATTGTCAAGTGAGGATTATAGACAATAAGTTTTTTTGAGTTCAGATGACAAAAACAACCTCTTGGGCTGAGAAAGCTGTGGTGGAAGTGAGATTCATACTAGACTTTGGGATGTAGAATGCATCCACTTACTCTGCCTCCCCACTACCAAACTCGTATTACACTTCACCTTTACCATGCAATTGTACCAGTTACAGTCTCATTTTCTGGTGCCTCCTTCACCACCTGATGTGTAGACACACATCAAGGTTCAACTTCCATTCTCTTCTCATTTAATATTTTCTCAGTTTCTGAAGATACCTATTTAAATCTCTGGTATCATTCCAAAACCTGGATCTGTGGCACCAACCTCTTCCCTGAGCAGCTCCCCCATTTCCCACTGTTTGGTAGTTACCTTCACAAATATATCTTTTCAGTAAGCCAGACTCTACCTGCTCAAATCAATGCACAGCCTCTTAAAACCAATTTTGTATTCCCCATTCTGCTCCTGTTTCTTCCTATACTGATAGGTGGCATCACTAGGCTTAAAATCACTCTGGGCTTGAAAACCTAGTATTATGTAATCCCTCTCTTCCCCCCAAATGCCACACCTCTTTCAGGACCTTTTCCCTGAACCCCTCGTTAGAAGCTCTCCCTACCACATCAGAGTTCCCAGAGAATGTTGATGCTTTTCTCATGATCCCACAGCTGATCTTGCATTGGGATTTCTTCTGCATCCATACTACCCAAGTTTGGGAGTCATAAAAGACCCCAAACCACTGCTGCCTCTCAGAGTTCTCTGACCAGGGAACTGCCTGCCATGCTGCTTAGTGGTATCACCTAGATATGAAAGCCCCCTCCATGAATCTCCCTTTCCTTCAGGAGTTCCCTTGTCCTCTTCCCATTCTGGGTGGTGGCTCCTGAGCAGTTGTTTTTGGAAAGTCTTATGTGGGAGTGATTCCCTCCCCAGGCAAACCTATCAAAGCACCATCCAAATAAGGCTCAGAGTGTGCAACTATCCCCCAGTGGTCATATCCTTTTTCTTGAGTGGCACCCAAGTCTCTCACACTCACTACAACGACTATTGAAAAAGAAAAAGGAGACAGAGAGGTCAATGACAATTTTGCTGTTTAAGTGTGGGTGACTGGATGTTTATATGACTGTGACACAAGAAAATAATTTTATTTTAAAAGGTAGCATAGAGTGCCTCCCAAAGAGAGAATAGATCATCATGTTTGGTTATAGGGATAAGATTTTCTGCAAAGAGCCTGGCAGAGCAAAGAGAGAACTAAACTGCCCACATAAATAATTAACAGAAATTTGAGGGGTGGAGGGAAAAGGGGAGAGGAGAAGGAGGGGTGGGGTAGAGAAAAAGGGAGATGGAAGAAAGAAGGAGTGAGGGGCTGCTGAGCAAAATAGCAACAAGATCAGGCCTGTGGAGAAATGTCAGCCAAGAAGAAATAACCAACAACAGGTGTGGCCAAAGAACTAACAAACGGGAATTTCTAATATTACATTTGACCTTGTTTGGGCTGGGCTTCTGCAATGTATTGCTAGCACTTTCATCATCCCATGTCTTTATTAAAATCTTATGCAAGTGGTATTTGGACAAATCAAGGGGGTAAAGCTGCCATCTTCTATACCTCAGTGAGTATGAAGCAGAGAGAACAGAACAGACGTGAGTCAGAAGTGATATTTTGAAGAGAAATCAGATGAAAACATGGCCACAAGAATGTAAGGGCCTCCAAATTGGGAGAAGACAGGATTCTAAGCAGAGAGGACCTTATATACTAAGGGTCCATAGAAGGTGGGATATGGTGCATTTAAAACAGATTACATGACCAGAGCAGAGAGCAAAGGGGAGTTATAAGGGATGGAAGCCAGGTAAGGGCAGGCAGTCAGTGCTAAGGATTTGGATCTTTATTCTAAGAAAAATGGAAAGTCATATTTTTATTTAGGAGGGTGATATGTTCTAATTATCCTTTCCTAAATATCACTTGAGCAGCTGTGTAGAGAAGAGGTTTGGGGAGTGGGCATCAGGGTGGATGAAGGGAGAATATCTAGGTAGCTACTACTACCGTAATCCAGGAAAGATATGATGATAGAATTGGAAGGAGGCATATGGATTCAAGTGGCATCTTGCAGATAAATTGATAGAATTTGCTAAATGGATTGGATATTGGTGATTAAGGAAAGAAAAGTGTAAAAAATAAATTCAAGTTTTCAAGTGTCAATGGCCTGAAGGATGGTATTTAATTTTTTTATTAGCATATAATGTATTATTTGTTTCAGGCGTACAGGTCTGTGATTCATCAGTCTTATACAATTCACAAGACTCACCATAGCACATACCCTCCCCAATGTCCATCATTCAGCCACCCCATCCCTCCCACCCCCCTCCACTCCAGCAACCCTCAGTTTGTTTCCTGAGATTGAGTCTCTTATGGTTTGTCTCCCTCTCTGGTTTTGTCTTGTTTCATTCTTCCCTCCCTTCCCCTATGATCCTCTGTCTTGTTTCTCAAATTCCTCATATCAGTGAGATCATATGATACTTGTCTTTCTCTGATTGACTTATTTTGCTTAGCATAATACCCTCTAGTTCCATCCATGTCATTGCAAATGGCAAGATTCCATTTTTTTGATGGCTGCATAATATTCCTGTGTGTGTGTGTGTGTGTGCGCGCGCATGCGCGTGTAACATCTTCTTTGGAAGGTTGGTATTATTAATTGTGATAGAGCATCAGGTTAGTGTGGAAAGTTAGGAATTTCATTCTGAACATGTTAGGTTTGCAATGCTTTTGAGAAATATAAGGGAAGGTGTTGAGCAAGCAGTTGGCTGTCCAAAGTCACTCAGAGAACAGGTATAGTTAGATATAAGTGGAGTCAAGAGCACACACGTGGTCATTGAGGCCCTGGGCATGGATAACCTGTGGAGGGGCAGAATACAGAATGAGAAGAGGGGAGGAACTTTGAGGCTTTAGGAGCATCAACAATTACTGGCTGGTATAGGATGATGAAGTGGCAAAGGAGTCTGATAAAGAATGGCTAGAGGAAGGAAACCCAGGAGTATGTTTGGGGTGGGGGAGGGTGAGGGGCAGGGGGTTTCTCAAAAGATAAGGAGAGAGATTTCCTAAAGGCATGAGTAGCCAGTGATGTCTTTTGAAAGGTCAAGCAATCATAGGGACTGAAATGTCAACAAGAATTTATCAGCAAGGTCATCTGTGACCTTGAGAAGAGCTGTTTCTATGAATTAATGGTGGTGGGAACCAGAAAATAAAGATGGCAAGTATCATCAACTTTTCTGAAAACTTTGATTGCAGTGGAGAGATAAGGTGCCAGTCGAATGGATTTGTGTGATTAGGCTATGAACTGTTTTTTTTTTTTTTTTTTTTAAGTAGGCTCAGTGCCCAGCAGGGAGCCCAAGGCAGGGCTTGAACTCAGGACCATGAGATCAAGAGTCAGATGCTTCACCAGCTGAGCTACCCAGGCGCCCCTAGGCTATTCATTTTTTTTCAGAGAGAGAGAGCGAGAGAGCAATTGCACATGGCAGGGTGGGGGAAGGGGGAGAGGGAAAGAGAGAATCTTAAGCAGGCTCCTCACTCAGTGCAGAGCCTACGCGAGGCTCGATCTCACAACTCTGAGATCATGACCCCAGCCAAAATTAAGAGTCCAACACTTAACCAACTGAGCCACCCAGGCCCCCCTAGGCTATTAATTTTTAAGAAGCTTATTTTTTAAGATGAAAGGGGTTTGAACATGGAAAGGAGGGGAAACCAGTGAAGCAGGGATTTGATCACAGAGGTAGGAGGAGAGACAGATGACAGTAACAAGGAACAGCAATTATAAAAGTTAAATCTTGATTCAGTCTTAATTAAAATGAAAAGAAATAGGTTCTGGGGCATTTGATAAGAAGATTTCAAAAGATATAACCTTGTTGACATAGGTTGGTCATTCAAAATACTATGCTGGTTGTTTCCCTTATCAGCAAGAAAAGGAAGAGAAGGTCGGAGAATATTTCCATTCCAATGACCAAGGAACTGCCTTAGAAACCATCTAGAAAAGGTTTTATTTAAGTTTCAAACTTTACATGCTATGTCTTGTTACCATAAATCACAGCTTCTCTCTTTAATCTTGTTTCATTAAAAAAAAAAAAAAGGCAAGAGGCTTTCAAAGACATTTAACTCTTACCTCCAAAATTCTGTTTGATCACCCATATCTTTTTTTTTTAAAGATTTTATTTATTTATTCATGAGAGACAGAGGAGGAGAGAGAGAGAGGGAGAAGCAAAGGGAGAAGCAGGCTCCCAAGGAGCAGGGAGCCCGATGCAGGACTCGATCCCAGGACCCCGGGATCATGACCTGAGCCGAAGGCAGACGCTTAACCATCTGAGCCATCCAGGCGCCCAGATCACCCATATCTTAACCTCTCATCATAAGACTAATGTATATCATACATAAAAGGATAACTGTTTTAAGAAATTGCTTTTTTTCTTTAGGCTATAATATATGGTTATTTTAGAAAATTAGATTTTCTCATTTACTCTCTAGTTGAGCTCACCAGCCTTCTGTTAATTGTTTTTTTTTAATTTTATTTATTTATTTGAGAGAGAGAGCATGAGAGAGAGAGAGAGAGAGCACATGAGAGGGGGTAGGATCAGAGGGAGAAGCAGACTCCCTGCTGAGCAGGGAGCCTGATGTGGGACTCGATCCTGGGACTCCAGGATCATGACCTGAGCCGAAGGCAGTCGCCTAACCAACTGAGCCACCCAGGCACCCCCAGCCTTCTGTTAATTGTACACAGAATTACACGTAGGTGTAGTTATAAGTGTAGAAACAAAAGAGATAGAGACGTAAACACGGTCCTATGTAGTCATAGGTATAGGTATACGTTTACGTATAAATACACATAAAGCTATGATAGCATATGGCTTCCTCTGCTGGTAAAAGAGCTTGAGACCCTTTGTAAGGCCGCTTACATCATGCCGCTAATAGATTTTAATCCAAACACGATGCCAACACAAGTTTTCAATCCAAACACAACTAAGTTTGATTTTTCCATATTCTGTAAGAAAGGAGCAACTGAGGGATGGTGTGATCCATGGTGTCAAAGGCCATGGAGAGGTCAAGGGGGAAGAAAGTTGAAGAAAAGGACCCACTCTGACAATGGCTGGGAAGTCTGGTGGTCTTTTCAAATGTGTTGTACAGACAGGTGTGTGAGAGAGAATGGAATCTCTGGAAAAGATCAGGTGATGGGAAAAATGAAGGTTCACAAAATGAAGAACAGGAAGAAGAGCGAGAGTATCAGTATTAAGGGGAAATTCTCTTGCAGGAGCATGGGAAAAGAGATGAGGACCAATGTATAAGTGAGGGATGGGGGAAATATTCTTAGCATTGAGCTATTAGCTAGTATTAAAAATCATACTCCCCATTTTTATATTTTTTTGACCTATTTTCATTTTCTTTGTGTTCTTCTGGGAACAAAGATCTCTTTTTGAAGCCTTTGCTTCCTTTTATCATTTAATAATTGCTTCTATTTTTCAGCTTTCACTGAAAAGTCTCTTTTTCAGTCCTAGGAATGCACTGGCATTAAAGGTGAGAAACAGAAGCTTTACTCTGAGCTCTTCCAAAGAAAAGCACTTTAGAAATCAAAGGCATTGCTATATTGTTATTATTCCCTCCTTTCCCTCAAAGCTTGGCATGACATTAGCGCTGATCCTCAAAGAGGAGTCTTTCAGTTTAGCCATTATATTAATAATCTGTGCCTCTAAAAAAGGAAAGGATATCTAAACTGATCAACTTAGTCCAATAATCTTCTCTTTCCTTTAGTTCTGGTGCTATGGATCTGATCCAGGAACCAGAAATAGGAGCACTGTGACTCATTTTATCTTCCATGTAAATTACATCCAGCAATGCATAAATTGTAACGGCATATAGCCAAGCTCTACCAGTTCTGTGCAAACAGAGATGCACAAGCTCAATGGGCATTGAAAGCATGAGATATTAACTCATGAATAATCCTTCTGTACTCTTACACAGTTATATAACCAGTTTATTGTAATGATAATTTACATCAATATTGGAATAATAAATAGAAGATGAACATAAGATTTTAGAAATAAGTAATAAATATTCCTAAGTACAAGTTATTATCTATCAAGACAAATTGGATGGATCTTAAAATCCTCAGGAAACAATGGTAACTAGCAAAACTCCTAGATAATATTTTCCTCAATAGGTAGCTCCATGAAAGGTGTCACTCATAGAGACATATCTAAATACTGCCTGAGGGGAAAGAAGGTTTTAAACGAGAAACATAATCCATACTTGGCAGTTCATATAGTTGGAAGTCATCTATAGATGAGGAGGTTTAAAAAGAAAATATTTTAAGAGAAGGTGGATGTAATTCCAAGTTGTGATTGTTCAATGTGTTTAATAACTATACATATATAAATAATATATGATATATAAATATACAGAGAGAGACAGATGCAACATGTGTGAAAAAAGCAACTTGAGCTCTTTGTGTCTATTGATCAACTGAATTTATTTACATCCTTATAGAGGCAACCTAAATTGTAATAAAGGACATTTATTTCCAAATATTTCCATTATTTGGAAATAAAAGAGACATTAAAAGCCTACACAACAGATGACAATTTTAGGAAATAAAACAATCTAATGCTAAATAAGCACAAAGAGTTTAATAACTCTTTTTCCCAATGGTTAAATTGGGAAAATAAGTCCCATTGGAACATGGAAATATTTGGTGAAGATATTCTGAGGATTGAAGACAACAACAGTTTTGGATACCCTAAAGCAAAACCAAATCAGAGACTTATTTTTCTTTGTGTGTTAAAGATGGCATAGATGATAGGAGTTCTGCACATGTGTCTGCTTCTTTGACGGTCAGAGTGTAGGCTCCATGTTTTGTTCACTGATACACCCCAAGATATTAGAACAATATCTGGCACACAATAATCACATATTAAGTTAAATGGTTGTTGACATTCCCAGCATGGATTTGGTAGAACAAGGTGCCCTGCACATGGTCTATAATTTTAGTTATAATTATTGATCCCAACAACAAAAATATAAAAGTAGAAAACACCCACTTATTCCTTAAAGTTTACAAAGAACTTGCAACTCATATTCCCATCCAGTCATCTGGGTTCATTGCTGCCTGGAAGCGGTGGTTTACCAGGAGCCCACAGTGGAGCCCTGCCTGGTGCTTCGTTCCATTCTCTCCTCTGCCACTTGTGGGTTGAACTGTGTGCCCCCAAAACTCAAATGCTGAAACCCTAACCCACAGGGCCTCAGATGTGACCTTACTTGGAAAGAGGGTCATTACAGATGTAATTAGATATGTTAGGATGAGGTCATATAGGATGAAGTAGGATGGGCCGCATATCCAATATGACTGGTGTCCCCTTAAGAAGGGCAAATGTGGACACAGACATGCACTCAGGGAGGACATCACGTCAAGATAAAGGGAGAGATCTGGATGATGCTTATACAGACCTGGGAATGCCAAACGGTGTCTGGAAACCACCAGAAATCAGGAGAGAATGTGGAACAGAGTCTCCCTCCCAACCCTCAGAGAGAACCAACCCTGCTGACACCTTGATCTTGGACTTCTAGCCTTTGGAACTGTGAGAAGCATTTTTGTTAAACCACCCAGTTTATGGGACTTTGTTACGGCAGCCCTTAGCAAACTAACACAACTACCTACTCCTCGCAACTTGTCAGATTTCCTTTCGGAGGCACTGGTAGCCTGACCTCACTCCCACTGAGCACTGTCTTGTTCAGCTCTCAGAATTCACAAGCTCTCCTCCAATTTATTCCAAAGCTCCTGCAATTATACATTGTCAATATCCCACACATTCTTCCATTAGGTTACATAGCAATTACATCTGATACATTTCCCTTACCTTCTGCTTGCTCCTGTGCTTGGGGTGGTGCTGTAACCTGGAGGAGGTGGTGGAAACCAGGACTGTCTGTTAAGAAACGACATCAGTTATAAACATGGCACTTGAAAGACCTGATCCCACCCACATGTCTACCAGGAAAAGCTGAAAGTAATTTGACAGCTAAAAGGAATTGAGATGACTTTTCTACAAGCCTTGGAAATAAAATGAAAACTATTTCATAAACTCAACAGGAAATAACTAAAATAACTATACTATGGTCTAGGCTCTCTGCTCCCCAAGTAAGCTCCTTTCCCCGTTTTCTTGACACTAAAATGTGGACATTTCATTAGAAAGAAATATGAAGAGAATCTGCAAAATAATATTTGTTAAATCTAGCTGGTGAGTTCATGGGTGTTTATCATCAACATACCTCTTTTTCTATTTTCTGCACACCTGAAATATTTTATAATCAAAACCAACTACATGCTCACTCTATATTTAGAGTTTTTAAAAAAGCTCCATGATAATGGGGCACCTGGGTGGCTCAGTTGTTGAACATCTGCCTTCGGCTCAGGGTCATGATCCCAGGGCCCTGGGATTAAACCCTCTGTTGGGCTCCCTGCTCTGTGGGGAGCCTGCTTCTCCCTCTCCCACTCCCCCTGCTTGTGTTCCCTCTTGCTGTGTCTCTCTTTCTGTCAAATAAATAAATAATTTTTTTTAAGAAAAGCTCCATGATAAAAAGAAAACTCTGAAAGTAAGAGTATTGAAAACATAAGTGAACATCCCACTAATGCTAACCTCAATTATGTATACATACATACATATGTATATGCATATATACAAACACATATATATCCAATTAGAAAGATGTCTTCACGTTACCAGGACTTAATTTTAATTGATAGAGATAGCTTAGGGGTTATGTCAGAAAGACTTAAATATGGACCAAAAACGAAGATGTTTAGAAGAGAGTGACATGTCAGAGGAAAGTCCAGGGAAGGAAAGGCGAGGATAAAAAAGCCAGGAGAGCTGGCTTTAAATTCTTGAAGCAGGTCTGTTCTCTGAGGTACCACAGGACTGAACTAAGAAGAGATGGGCATAAATCAAAGCAGATTTCAACTCAATGTAAGTAGTCAGTTCTACTCACAAGAGCTAGTCCAATGTATATCACAAAAGTAGAGTCTTATTGCTGGCTTCAATGATCCTGAATTATGCCTAGCCTGTCAGAGGAAAGATTCTTGCTGTGGGTAGGAGATGTGAAATTTGGGTCCAAGAGAAAGGTAATCACATTTTCTCAGACTCACATTTTCACAGATACAACCAGAATTCCCACTGCAGGAGCGTTTTGGCAATCAGCCAGGCAATCAACAAACATTGAGCACCTACCCAAACTAGGCACGGTCCTCGGTGCAGGCAAAGAAAATAAAAACATTTTAAAAGCACTAAGATTCATGAATGCTTGTTTTCCATTTGATCATGATTCACTAGCACTGTGTTCTCTCCAACAAGCAAAAATTGCTTCGACCATCTACATTCTGTCTCATGAAGAATATTCTGCCACCATAGGTCTAGCTACTTCTCCATGCCTACTAGATAAATAGAAGTGTCAATATGGGGACTTCGACTCTGTACTTGGAAGTAGGGTCAACCCAATCTACAGAGCAGAGAAGGCCGCAAAGATGCAGGCAGATTTCAGGAGTGTGGCAATATTTGGCCACCCCACAGTCATAATTCTTTCAGGGTAAGGCATTCCCTGTAGTAGGACTCTACTAAAGATGTTACCTGAAGTAGCTTACTCTTTGCTGAGCTCCCTCATCGAAAACATTACTTAGATATTCTAGACCCCAAGGGACCTGGAGAAAAGACTGAATGTTTGTTTGTTAATTATTAAGATTTTATTTATTTATTTATTTATTTATTTATTTATTTATTTGAGTGTGAGCTGGGGGAGGAGCAGAGGCAGAGGGAGAGAGTATCCACAAGCAGACTCTACACTGAGCGAGAGCAGAGCCCCACTTGGGGCTGGATCTCACAACCCTGAGATCATGACCTGAGCCGAAATTAAGAGTCAGACGCTTAACTGACTGTGCCACCCAGGCATCCCAAGACTGCACATTTGAAATGGAAGTGAGGAGGAAAAGGAACAAAGTTTGAGGACAGCAGAATCCAGTGGCTCTGGATCCCTGGAAAGGGAGGAGGCAACAAGATGAGAGACCAACTTCTGAATGCCACCGGGGGTCTTGGTGGATTGTTTGGTCCAGAAATTAATAAAGGACAATCCTCTACAGAATGTCAGCAAGAAACAGATGCAACCAGCCCATCATACCTCTTTTTCTTTACAGGAGTTGTAGCAGAGGTGGGAGCTGGGGTGCTGGTGGTGTTGGCACTGAACGAAACTCCAGGTTGCCTGTTTAATCACAGCCACAAATCACATTCTTGAAACTTTTTTATGCTGTCCCACCTTTGAAAGGTCTTATCATCTATTCACATTCCCACCTGCTCTTTACCCACCACAACATATTTCAATGGACAAAAGAAGAACAGAAAACAAGTCCTTCCTTAGTTTACCGTTTTATAAATCGTCAGGCCTTCATCTGAGTAACTAGAATGGAAGGAACTGAATGAAATCATTCATTATATGACATCGTGTGTCTGAAATCCGGACCAATGAATTCTGATGTGCTCTGGATTCATATTATATATTTATTCCTGTGTATATTATGACTAACAGAATTATATTGCAATTTTTTTGCATTAAGAGCATTAGATTGTTTAAGAAAACATTTAAAAAATCACACCATTTTAAATCTCTATTTAGCATTTATTAATATACATAGACCTCCCCCCCGCCAAAAAAAGGACCAAGCCTGTTTCAACGACTGAGAGGTGTGGTCCAAGGTGAAAATGACTTTATTTGTAAATACAAATTTAAAAACCAATTCTGTTTTCAAAAATCCACCTAGTTTGGCTGTTTATAATCACCAGTAGTACGTTTCAGAGAAAACGTACTTCATCTAAATTGATTGCTAGCAAACCTATGATTTCATGACTCAGTTGAATTGTAATGTGATGGGGGTTTTGAAAGACAAGTGACATAGGGGAAGAAAGTTAGTGGCCGTAAGAACAAGGAAAAATAAAGGTCTCTGGGGGAAAAAAATTAAAAATCAAATGGGTGATGGGCATTAAGGAAAGTACTTGTTATGATGAGCCTGAGTGCTGTATGTAAGTGATGAATCACTAAATTCTACTCCTGAAACCAATATTATACTGTATCCTAACTAACTGGAAATTAAATAAAAATTTGGAGAAAGAAAAAATAAAAAGGAAAAAATAAGACAAAAAGTTAAAAGAAAGAAAGAAAAGAAGAAAAGAATGACTTAAGTTCAGGTGTTTGGTTAGAGCAGAGGTTGGTAAACTTTTTCTGTTAAAATCCAGATAGTAAATATTTAAAGCTTCATGGACCATTTTCTTATTTCTACTAAACCCTGCCTAAGCAACAGGAGTGGGGCTTTATTATAATGAAACTTTGGGCTGAGGGGCATATACCCTAACTTTTCTTGAACTCATACAAAGAAATACACTTTATTCTTAAAATGTAACTTCAGTCAGAAAAATACATACATCTTTGTTGCTTCTGGTGATCTAAACGTGGACATGTTTCTGCTAAAAAGAAAAAAAGGCAAAAGTTTGAGCAGCAACAAAGAATGAATATTTGCATCAATATGCAACTGTCCATGAATTTAGAGTTGTTATTTAAAGTTAGACATTATTTGAGAGAAAGAGAAAGAAAGCATCAGTATTTGAATAAATTTGATAAGGTGATTTCATGATCTTTTTGTCTTGTACTAGCTTCTAAAGGAAATCATTTTATTTCAGAAAATTCAGTTATTGTTTAAGTTCAACGTTTTTATTTGTTGAGTTCAGTAATTTTCTTTAGCAATAAGAATGTAAAATGGGCATTTACATGTATTTCATACTCTTGCCACCAGGATAACTTAAAAGAAAAACATGAATGTGGTGAGAAAGATGACCTGAAGCAATGAACTCTCTCAATTTTTTAAGCAAGGCAACAGGGACGCCTGGGTGGCTCAGTTGGTTAAGCATCTGCCTTGGGCTCAGATCATGATCTCAGGGTCCTGGGATTGAGTCCCGCATCACATTGGGCTACTTGCTCAGTGGGGAGCCTGCTTCCCTCTCTACCTGCCCCTCCCCCTGCTTGTGCCCTCTCTCTCTCTGACAAATAAATAAATAAAATCTTTTAAAAAAATTAAGCAAGGCAACAAAGATTTTCTATTTCTCTAACCATGAGGAGGAATAAAGGTATTTACTCCAGAATTTTTGTGTTTAAGAAATAGAGGAAAAGAATTTACAGAAATATATCAAGTAGGACATGAGAATTGTAAGTAAATAAGTTATGCTCAGAAAAATATTGTACTTGGGTCTTTCCCAAAGTCAATAGATACTGGTACCTATTGGTTAGTCGGTTATCCAAGGTATTGGCCTTATCTGTTTTAGCAGCATCATTTCTGTCTGAGATCCTTTGTAAAGAAACAAGACACAAGTTTGGATGAACATTTAGATCATTAAAGTCCTTTCAGACCTCTTTCATGAAAGAATAACTCCACAATATAACCTTTTGCTGGTAAAGAGATTTGTTTTCAGGTGTTACATTTTAGAATATTTTGCAATTAAAAAAAAGCTACTTAAGACAAAATCTATTTATGAGGCTATAATACAGTTTGGAATTTTTACGGTTTATGCCTTTCTACTAGATGCTCCGATTCATTGAGCATTTAACCCACTATTTTATATTCATTATTGTTTAATAATACAGTTGACCTTTGAACCACATGGATTTGAACTGCACAGGTTCACTTACATGCAGATTTTTTCGATAAATACAGTACGGTAGTGTAAATATATTTTCTCTTTAGGATTTTCTTAAAAACATTTTCTTTTTCCTAGCTTACTTTATTGTAAGAATTCAGTTATGTATAACATACAAAATATGTGTTAATCAACTGTTTATGTTATCAGAAGGCTTCCAATCAATAGTGGGTTATAGTAGTTAAGTACTGGGGAGTCAAAAGTTACATGTGAATTTTCGATTGCATAGCACCCATAAACCCTGTATTGTCAACTATACATCCAGTCAATGACAGTGTGCTTACCAAGTCTGTAAAAGACATCAGTGAAAGACAAGTATTTTTTAGATATTTTGTGGCACAGATATTGTTATATGTTTGCCAAACTAGTTTTCTTTTCCTTCTGAGCACACAGGAAGACCACATTTCCCATTCTTCATTGCAGTTAAGTTGGGACCATGTGATTGAATTCTAGACTAAAGAATGTGGGCAGAAATGTTGTTTGCTACTATCAGACCCATTATAAAACCTCTTGTGTGATCCTCCTTGCTCTTTCTTCCTCTTCCCACTATGGTCTTGTTGTGCATGGGTTGAAGGTGGTAGCATCCAAACATGAACTTAGGTCCCTGAGTCACTTCATGGAGCTGAGACATCCCCTGTCTTCCAGCCTATCACACTGGACCCTGAAGAGAGTGAACGGTAATCTTTTATTGTGCTAAACTACAATAGATTTGGGGGCAAGAGAGGGAACTAGAAAAGAGTTCTCTACCCTGGTGAATTAGTTTACTTTGACTAACACATTTGGTTAATAGCCTCTACTGGCCATCAGAGGTTTTAATCCCTCAAATACCAGGTCTCCTCACGGAGGTCACATCTGGAAAAGGTGTATTTGTCCCCTGTGTCAGAAAAGACAAATCCCATGGTCTCCATGCCAATGGTGGGCTCTCATGACTGCAGACTCTCCTTCCCTCACATCAGAGAAGAAGTTTCTTCCTAAGACATGAGACTATCCCCTGGAGCATTCTGCAGGCTTGCACAACACAAGGATGTAGCAAAATTAGGCTCAGGAAAACAAAAGGTCAGAAAAACCTTTCTGTTGATCCGACACTATGGGTCTACTATAACTTTCTCTAAACTTTCAATTTTACCATCAGCTTAAGTACATGGCTTTATATAAACTATTCCTGGAAAGATGGGCACTAACTTTGCCTCACTCTAAAAAAAAAATTAATGTGGGAAAAACATATGACTTAACTGTCATGAGTTTAAAATGATTTCAATTCCTTGATATGTGTAACTAAAATATTGGGTAAATAACTCTAATACATTAAAAGGCTATAAGTCAACTCCAAACACGTTTTTGTTTATAGCACATAATGCCACAAACTGATAACACTTGAATGGAAAAAGGAAGGAAGGTTGAAATCTTCCAGAACTCCATATTCTCAACAAACCATTCACAATCCAGGCATTAACTTGTACAGGCTCCTAGAATCCATGTATAAAAAACTCATGTCTAAGGTGATGATCAGGTCAAGGACTGTGACTATATCACCAGCGTTAACTGCTACTGAGCCTCTGAAATGTTTATATTTAAAAGGCTCTACAGTAAACCACTGTGAGTACCTTAAGTAAGAGGTCAGGTGACCCTAAATCTTTAATCTTAAATGTTCCTTGGAAACTCTCCTCAGACTTTATAGCTGTCATGAGACCCTAACATGAGATAAAAATAATCTTGGGAAATTGCTACTCTGGTTTGCTGAAAACAACAATCTGTCTAAAGCAAACAGAACCTTAATATCAAACATTCTCAAGGTTTATATCAAGGCAAGTTCTGATGTTAAAATTAAATGAAGTTAATCAAAATTCTACAGGGTAAGCCTATGTGGGCAATACTGCATGTAATAATAAAAATAGCTACCTACTCTTTGCTGCTTATTATATACATTTTCCTCTACTCTTTAAAATATCCTTACAAGGGAGGCGTAATTATCTTCATTTTATAGATGAAAACGTGGAGTCTCAGAGATGGTGAATGGAGTCTCAAGAATACTTTCTCTTGGCCATCCAGCCAAGAAGTAGGGTATCTCCAAACTCTTTCCAGTAGGGCCCAATGTCAGACATCTGATTCTGTAGAGTGATTGTTTCAACACTCACACCTTAGGTCAACAGGTCTTCCTACGCTTACTGGTTTTCACTTTCACTATCTCTTCTGTGCCACTAGGGGCATCAGTCTATGAGTAATAATGGAGAGAACTCTAACTTACCATTCCAATACATATGTCAATTTCTTTTTACTTAGGGAGATTAACTTTGTATTTCCCTTGAAAATTAAGTTTCTGCCAACTTATGATGTGAAATAGGTTGTTTTGATAAGTGTCAGTCTTGGAGACAGGAAATACTCAAATATAGTCATTTAGCAGTATGATCAAAAGAACTAGAGGAAAAGTTACACTTCCACAAGAGAACACAAGAGGGCACCATAACCTAGGTTTTCCAAATAAGTCATTCGTCGGCCTGGAGGATTTGGGCCCTATTGCATGCTACATACATTAGTATCTACTTATGTTTCTTTAGAACACCTCACACTTTTACCTACATATATATTTTAAAAAGAGAACTCCAAATATAAAGTCAGTACTTTTCTTATATTCATTTAAAAATAAATGCATTATTATGGGGCACCTGGCTGGCTCAGTTGGTGGAGCATGTTGCTCTTGATCTCAGGGTTGTGGGTTCAAGGCCCACGTTGGGTGTAGAGATAACTTAAAAATAAAATCTTTAAAAAAATAAAAATAAAAAATAAAATAAATGCATTATTGAAATACATACATACGTGCATACCAGATATATTTGGTCATCTTCCTCCTAAAATTATTTCCTATCTCACATTTGGAGTGACCAGCATTATGAAAAGTCTGACTCCTGATAGGACTTGCCTTTCTTTACCGATTTCTGAGTTCTCTCCCTCACATCTATTTCCACACTTAGAGAGATGTGGCATACTGCTGGGACTCAGGACTGCCTCGGGAATGAGCTGACCAAACATGCCACTAAACCTCTGTGTAAACAAAGCAGGTCACCTCTGGCCTCATTTTCTAGGATATAAAATGAAGAAGGATTTGGGCTAGATTGGTGGTTCTAAACTTTGGATGCATACTAGAATCACTTCATAAGCTTTAAGAATGTCCCAGTCCCACCTCAGACTAATTAAATCAGAATTTTGAGGGTGAGAGGTGGTGGGACCAAGTTATCGGTAAAGTTTAAAAGCTCTCTTAGTGATTCTAATTTGCAGCCGAGGCTGAGAATGACTCACCTTGTTAGCCTGTGAAGTCTGGTCTAGTTCATTACTAATGTTCCAAGGCTCTGTCATGACTGGCCCAACATAGACCTTCAGATCCACAGCCTACAAAGGCTTAGGTCTCCCACACATTTACCTTTCTTGAGGCATAATTATCTCACTTTCAGATTCATTCCTAGAAATAGGGTTTCCATCTTCAGTTAACGGTGCAACAGGACAGCCCACAAGGCCAACATGAATGGACTTATTTTGACTCCTCCCTCCACTCAGTGCTGTGGAGATGAGATCCTGTACATATACTTCTACAAACTCATTTTTTGTGAGGCTATTAATTACAAGAGAGAAGTTAACTCCTTGGGCATACCAGTGAGGATTAGCCTCTATTAAGGGAGACTGGCTTGAAAACCTATGAATAGTACAGAAGTGTGTACATTTCCTACATGAATTAATACTGGCAAATACTGAATATAGAATCCACTAGATAACATAAATTCCAGCATGTCTACTTAAAAGGCAGCAGGTGGCATTTTTGTCTACAATAGCAGCATATCTTTAGCTACAGGGAGTGACCTCAACTGTCAGTGGCCTCAGGTGTCCATTGTCTAGACTCCAACTAAAAATGTTAACTTTGCACTTTATATATGCTTACTAAGTATCTCTACCAAATATAAGATAAAAATGTGATTTGTAGCATTTACACTTCAATCCAAATAGACCTTTCTCGGGGTGCCTGGGTGGCTCAGTCAGTTAAGCATCTGACTCTTGATTTCAGCTCAGGTCTTGATCTCAGTGTTGTGAGTTCAAGCCCTGCATTGGGCTCCATGCTGGGTATGGAGCTTACTTTAAAAAATAAATAGACATTTCTCAATTTTCTCCATAAAGAGGAGCCCTTTTCCTCTGTGTAGGAAGGAACTAACAACAGGCACAGCCCCATGGACCCATTCTATAGGCCATATGGTTACTCTAGTGCCACCCACAAGAGTAATTTCACTTTCTAAAGTAAAGAGCCTTTATACTACAGTGGATCAAAACTATGTTATTAGTAAAACTTATAGTTTCTCTATAAAAATAGAAACTGCTGTTTTTCCCACCAATGGGATGGAAAGCCCAAAAGTTAGAATAAGAACTGACTACTCATTCACAAAAATAACTAGATTCTCCATTTTAAACTGAACAGATTCCCTGTAGTGTCCACCCTACTTATACTCAAACCAGTTTCTTCAAAATTGTTCTTATCAATCTACTACTGGCAGGATTTTGGGAAAATAGCATGTTGAGTCAAGATTTTGTGAATTTTGAAGATGATTCCATCTGAATAGCCCTTCTGTCCCTGGGGATAAAATATCATGGTTCAAAACTTACTTTGGCAAACATTTAAATACCTCATGGTTGATTAAAAAAATGGGATTTCATATACATTTTGCATCCTGCTTACATGGTTCAAAAACACCTTACCTGTCTAAAGTGTCATCAGATCTGTACCGACTAATCATAGCTTTTGGCTCATCTCTCTCATTTGCTTTCCTGTAGCAAAAAATAATTACAGAAAGATCAAATAAATTACGAAAAAAAGTTTATAAAATCTATCATGTCTTTAGTAAAATTTTGGCCTATTTAGGTAGGAGTTGTACATGTTACCAAGGAAAGACAGATTCAGAGTATCTAAATCTTCCAAGATTTTGACTTGGATAGAATAAATTATGGCTAACACAACTCCCCCTGCTAATAAAGGAATTCTTCTCTAGGTCCAATTATTTCTAACTACAATGTAACATATTCAAATTGGGGATAAAGGATAGGCAAAACAAACAACATGGCATGCAAAGTGGTTAACAATTAATGTGTACTCTTATCAATATTGTTGACTTCTACATCATAGGAACTTAATCCCTTAAAATCAGATGTTTTGTTTGCAGAACTTTAGTAGCACCGTAAGCTAGCTCAACAATGGATACAAATAGCTTTATTTAAAGTTCAGCACCGTGGACAGGGTTGAAAAAAAGAACTTGCTGAACTGAAGGGAGGGGGAAGAAAGGAAAAGAAGGAAACAGGAAAAGCTAGAAAGAAAGAAATGAAGAAAAGAGAGTGAGAGAAGAGAGAAAGGAGAGCTGTGGGGAAGAGAGGAGAAGAAAGGGGAGGTAAGGAGAAGTAGGGAGAAAAGAGACAGAAGGCAATGAAAGTTGAGGAAGATAGGCGAGCAGAACAAAGGGGAGAGGGAAGAAGACAAGAAAAGAAGGGAAGAAAGGATAGGAGGTTCAATAGTAGGAATCAAGATCATCAAAGCAAATGGGAATATCTTGATCAGACTGCTCAATCAGCAAAAACAGGCTGTTTAATGCCTTATATAACCCTGTGATACAGGAAAAGCAAGCTCTTTGATGAATTATACCATGATTTACTGTGTTTGCATTTCAAAGCATCATTTGAAGCTGACAGATCAAAGATACTGAATCTGAAAAAGCACTAAAACAGTATATGCACTTAAAATTTAATTTTTAACTTGATATAGTATACTTTTATTAAGCAAATATTTGAAGGTAAACAATATATAATTTACTGTGCTGATGACTATGAGGAAGTCAAGAATAAAAAACTATGGAATCTACTCACACAGAGCTAGAGAGACAAATTAGATATGTACACCCAAAGGCAAATAGTGGCCACTGTCATAAAAGAGGTTCAGGGAAAGGGAAGGAAGTTCTAAGGTGAGAAAGTTTATTTCTAGGTAAAAGAATCAAAAAGGGCTTCATGGATAAGGCACAGTTTGAGCTGGGCCTTGGAAGATAAATAGCCGTGAACATTTTCAAACGGAAGCAGAGGGAACAGTGTCCGTTGATGGGAGAAAAAAGTAATGAAAATTGCCTAATGCAATTCCCTCAGTTTTAAAGGAACCTCAGAGTGAAATCATGGTCTAGCCCAGCATTGTATTGAATGCATGAATGCAAACAGACACTGAAGGGCCATCTGACTCCCTTCGGTAAAACAGCCCCTTCTCAGACAGCATCACTTTATGTCTCATTAGTTGGCTTTATTCTTCCTAGCACTTATGGCAACATAACATATTATATTGTGTTTATTTATTTTCAGTCTCTCCCCTCCTCCACCTTCAACTAGGAGGCAGGTTCTATGGAAGCAGGGACTTTGTTTTATTCGCAGTCCTCAGGCCAGTGTCTGGTTCACAGTAGGCATCTCTACAAGTATTGCTGCCAGGCTTATTCGACGGGTTTAAATGATCTGGCAGAAGTACATAGCGAAAGTTCTTAGTTCATGCCTACTATGAAGCTGTTATCTAGGTGAGGAGACTATATTGTTTACCTTCCCTTTCCTGTAGCCTTTTCAGTCTCTGCTCACATGGAGTTTTTGCACACATAGCCACTTGTGCTGGAAGCACTTCTCTCCTGCTTCCTGCCCGCCAGCTGCCCTTCCCAACTCAGAAACCCCTCCTCATCCTTCGAACAGCAGCACCAACATGGAAGACCACTTTCTGGGTGCCATCTGTGGTTAATTCAGGCAGAGTTAGGCTCTCTCGTCTCTACTCCCAAGGCGCTCTCACACACTTCTACAATAGCACCTCCGTGGTAAATTTTAGTCTTGTAGTCTATGGATCCATGTTTTTCCAGAATGTAAAGGCTCCCTAAGGTCAAGGGTGGTATCTTATGCATCTTCGTATTCCCAGCACCTAGCATTATGGCAGCACATAGCAGATGTTCCAAAATGGTGTTAAGTGTCCACCAAGTGGGTACAGCCTCTGTGAAAGGGCAGAAAATGGCAAAGTAGGCATCCATCTGAGCAAGTGCAAGGAGGAAAATCATCTGCACTACCCTTCTAGGAACATGTATTTTGAGACGCTAGTTATGGGTTAAGGGGAAAACATCTCGGGCTCACACAATTTTGTTACTGAAGATAAAAGTTCAATGTACTGTTCCAGCCAGTATACGGAGGGGAGTTAGCCAGTAAAATGGAGGGAGCAATTTCCATGTGTGGCTAGACTAAAATGATCAGACTCCCTTTGGGGGTGAGAGCCACCTGAGAACAAGGCTGTAATCTTCAAAATCATGACAACCAAGGAGAGGGCAAAGGTAATCACAGAACAATCAGTCAGATGAACTAAGGCTGCGAACCAGAAAACCAAACAGATACTTTGTGTAGAGAGTTCTAAGCTCAGTACCTTTATAACAGGTCAAAATTATGAACAGGTTTAGAAGGGTTTAGAAAAATTAATAAATAAAAGTTTCTAAAATATTCAAGGTGTCTACTTTTTAAAGTCCATGCCATAAAAGATAATCACACTCCTTTACTATATACATCTTGGTGACAGACAGACACAGGCTACTAGACCAGATAAAACTTGTGTCTGATAAATACTTAGGTTCTTCTGATGGGTGTGGTTGTTTGTATGTGTGTGAACATAAATGTGTTTTAACAAGAGTATTATCTACTTGTTTGATCAATCTTAGATTATTTATATTATTGTGATTATGAGTTTTGTCTGAATTTTTCTACTAATTTGCCTCAGTCTTTTTGCCACTCAATATCATTTAACGGTTTTTCACAAACCTAGGAGTTTCTAAAAAGAAGTGTACTGCCCATAAAGCAAGTGAACTCTGCTGTTATTTCTATATTTTAGGGTTACTTTTCCTAAGGTTCTGAGATATCTTATCTGGTCACATTTCTGCGGCAGCCCTTTCTTTTTCCCATCCAGAGGGCTACCTCCATGGATTGGTTATTCTATACCTCCAAGCTGTGGTTCTAGAAGCATGAAGCTGGAGAAGCACAGACTTTGCTCTGTGGAAACTCCTAATGATATCACAGAGTCTTCCAGAATGCCAGAGAAAGCCTGAGGCTAGCCACAAATATTCAGCCTGTCTTGAACAAGTCTTCTCTCAAAACTATTGTCTTTGTGTTTCTGCTAATGATGTAACTTGTCTGAAACACCCACCTGTCCAAGGCATCATGGGAGTTATGTCGGTTGAGCACCACCCTACCATAATTTTCATCTCTGTAAAGAAAGAACAAAACTAAGTCACATGGAAAGTTACCACAGTATTTGGTAAGCACTAAATAAGGGAGACAGGAAAGAGCTCACAATTTAGAGCAAGATTAATTCATCTTATTGCAGGCGTAAGAACACAACAATACATTTATTTTTACCAGTCTCCCCTTGAAAGAGCATGGTGAAAAGAAACAAGTTTGTCAGTACAAATGATCATTATTCTCATATACCCCGTGAGATTTCCATATGATTCAACAATGGAATGAGTGTTATTTATTTTTTTTCTATCAGAGTGTGGGAACATGTATGTGGACATCTACTTTGTGTACGTTGTAAGAGTCCTTTTCTGCAGGAAGGCAAAAGCTTTCACAAACATGTCTTAAATATAACTAAGTCTTTTATATGTAGACATTTTCATCTGATGGACTTGATAGTTTTCCTTGACAAAAAGCAGGAAAATAAGTACCAAAATTTATGGTTAAGAAGGTGGATCATTCACAGGATATTTGGCCCATTTTTGAACCATGAGAACTGTTTGGTCCTTAAAATAATCCTATGACTTAGGCAAAGAAGACCTTGTCATACCCAATTCACAGAAGAAGAAACTGATCAGAGATTTTGAAATTGATCAGAGAAAAAATCAGAGACTTCCTAAGACCAAAAGGTTAGTAAGTGACAGGCATGGATCTAGGACCCAGATCTTTTTATTTCAAACTTTTGCTTTTCCTCCTAGTTAACCCTTCATACATAACCCTTCCTACATACATAGACCTTCATACATAAAATTCCAAACAGTGTCTTTCTTACTTTGTACAGCAGACCTGAAAGTACAGGTAACTAGGAAATGTCAAAACATGTAGTAGAGCTTTTGGCCTTGAACCAAGTACCCGAACCTTTTTCATGTCAACCCAGCCAAACCTGAAATACCACATTGCTCCTGGTTCTGCTCCCCTAATGTTACGCAACACTCTGGAACTATTTATAATAAAGCTATACAAGAAACTGAGGTAGATAATTAAAAAGAAAGATGAACAGTGAAACTGAAACAATTCCAGCAAATATACACCCTCAAAAATCCCAAGAGAACTTTTCCATCTCTCTTGGTATCCAGTTCCCTAAACTTGTGAGAGAGTAGCAGACACCAGATGCATTCTGACCTGAAGAAGAATCATAACACACAGTCCAGACCTGGGCCAGTAGGAGTGGGGGAAACATTGGAGCCCGTTTTGCCTTCATTCAGCAGCTGTCATGCCATCCAAACTGGCTTCCCTGGGCCTTTATAAAGGAGGCGTGCCTGGCATAAAACCATCATTCCTCCCAATTATAATTTGTCTTAGACATCTCTATCCTCACCCATCTGTGCAAATATTTGCAACACAGAATTTGTGATTCACATTTGACATCACTCAACCACTATAGAAAAATAGAAGTGCCATATAAGGGCTCTGAGAGAAGTAGTAAATGTGTGTTACTAAAGGAAATGATGATTGTCCAAGAATGTTAACTCCAAAAGTCAATGTGAGTCTCTAAATACCTCTATATTCCCTTAAAATAATAAGATTTAATAACAGAAATTAATAGACATCTTCATTTAACAGTTATAAATATGTTCCTCAAATAACTATATATGGGCACTTTAGTAGTAAGTATCCTGCTTAGTTGAGAGTAAGTATCCTGTAATGTAGAGCTTTTCAACTTCAGCGCTATGACACTATGGGCTTGATAATTTTGTATCGTGGGGAGTGCCCTGTGCATTGTAGGATGTTTAGCAGCATCCATGGTTTCTACCCACTAGATGTCAGGAGTACTCCCTAATTTTGATAACTGGGCATGTCTCCAGATCTTACCAAACATCCCGTGGGGATAAAACTGCCCCTGAATGAGAACCGTTGGTGTAATAGACAATAGGTCATGTTAAAATTTCAACTCCATCACTTAATAGCTGTGTGGATTGGACAAGTTACTTAACTTTTCTGAACCTCAGATCTCTCTTCTATAAAATAGAGGATGTAATACCTACCTTGTGTGATTTGTGAGAATTAAAGATGCCTTATATGTAAAGTATGTACCTGTACACAAGAGGGAATCAAAAAACATATGCATATGTATATATGTAATTTATCATAAATATATCTGGGCTAGACAAATGTCTATTATAAATCTATATTGGCCATGAGGCAATATGCCTACAAGTGTAGTTTTCAGATCTATAACATAGAGCTAGTAGAAGCAATGCTCAAAACAGACAAAACGTTCTTGAGGGTAAATGTTTTCCTTTGCAAAGTAATACCACATTTAGCACCCACCTGATAGAGATATATACCACTGTGACTAAAATGAGGTGAGGATATATTGATTTCACTTGCACATATAGAAATTTTAGATAAATTATTATTAAATTTGTAAATTAGGAATCATACTATTATTTGTTTGTTTCAACTGACATGATGAACATGCATGAGGAGTCTTCCTACTGTGGATTAAATATTACCTTTTGGGAAACTGCTAAGTCGTGTTCTTTTCAGTTTATCAAAAAGACACAAACGTCCATTCTAGTTGTAACAATGAAACTCTGCTTTTTCTCCCTAATGACTCACATGCTCTTCATTACGTGGATAATAAAAATGGTAGAAATATTCTTGAAAATCTTAAAACCAATGTATGCCTACTAAATCTTACCAAACACTAGGCCATGAAACAAAATGTTTTAAGGAAAGCACCTGCCTTCTAGATGGCCACTAGCTCCCCAGCTAGAGAATAGCTCTCTCTATTCATCCACCCACCCACCCTCTCCACACCCTCTTACTTTTCTTCTTCGGGACGTTTCTTTATCCAGCTGTTGTCTTGTAAGAAAGTCCTTCTTTTGTTAACCTCATGAAAACCCTGTTGCCTCAGTGTGGTCCCCTGAGTGGTACTCTTCATATCTATCAACAGAAAAAATGAAAAAAAAAAAAACTGGGAGATGCAATCTCATGGGGTCAAGTGTGAGTTGTTAACCTGGGTGTCTTGAGAGGCACATCTGATTGGCCAGCATCCATCTTGTAGGCTGAGAAGTTCAGCACGGTTTCAAAATAGGATGCGCGGGTAAGAGAGAACAAATCCCACACCCCAGCACCAGAGATAACATATGAAACTGCTCCGGTGCCAACTGAAACTGCCGGGACAGCTCACGAGGTCCTGTGTGGCACCTGGGAACACAGAGCCATGGGCATGGGATAAACCAAGCCATGGTTTGGTGGTTGGCCATTTTATTAAAATATATATATATGCTTCAGAAGTACATACAAGAGAAAAAAAAAAGAAGTTCACACAAGACTGCTTTACAAGTACCTAATAAATGATAGTCAAGAAGTTCTGGTGCTTTTGATTATAAGTAACTGAATTCTTTAATCTCAGGGGAGTCAGAAGCACAGAATGTCCCACACACAAAAGAACACTTTTATTGATTTTTTAAAAAATCTTTGCATTGCAATTACATGAATAAAACCTATCGCACTCCTACTTTTTCCTTAAGCCTAATGTTGGCAGTTGCTTCTAAGCATTCCATATCTATATAAAAGAATTAAGAGCTATGAGTTGTTTTTCTCAGACTTTTAAATTTTCTGAGTAATGAAAATATTATCTACATTACCATTTCCTGTGGGAGACATTTTTCGCGAGGTAAAATTGGACATCCTGCCTTCCAGTAAGGATCTAAAAGAAAAATAAGGAGGGGGAAAAAAACACAACAATGACTCTAAGAATTTACAAGTGATTATTTCATTGGTAATGACATTTTTCTTTTTTATTTAATTTTACTTTATTATGTGATGTTAGTCACCATACAGTACATCATTAGTTTTTGATGTAGTGATCCACGATTCATTGTTTTCGTATAACACCCATGCTCCACGCGCAGTAAGGAGTGCCCTCCTTAATACCCATCACCAGGCTAACCCATCCCCCCACCCCCCTCCCCCCTAAAACCCTCAGTTTGTTTCTCAGAGTCCATAGTCTCTCATGGTTCGTCTCCCCCTCCGATCTCCCCCCCTTCATTTTTCTCTTCCTTCTTCTAATGTCCTCCATGCTGTTCCTTATGTTCCACAAATAAGTGAAACCATCTGATAACTGACATTTTTCAATGACATTAAGAGAGTCCCATGACCTGGTATCACAAATATATGACATCAAGTGCCCCCTAAGAACCTGAGAGTTCTTCTATTCCAATGTATTTATTTTACAGATGTAGAAATTGAGGCCAAGAGCAGTGAATGTCCCCAATGTTATCAAGCAATCGGCTGAATGAGGCCATCAATTAACTCATTTATTCAATCAATAAATAGGCATTGGGTGTGTATAGTGTGCTGGGCACTAAGCCAGGAGCTGGAGACAAAAAGATGAGTAAGAGAAATGTCTAGTCAGGTCAGTAGGGAGATAGAGATATGGAATTCACAGCACAATATGCAGAGTGCCTCTGGGGAAGCCCAAGTGAACTCAGGGCTGCATTATGACTTTGTGAGTCCTAGGCACTTTTGCTTTCATAGGCTTCTTCCTTCACACTCACACAGACACACAGACACACAGACACACACACACACACACACACACGCACATGCCCACACAGTTAAAAATTATATTTTACGGTTGTTAATATAAAGATGAAAAGTTATCCAGGCTGGCTTAATTAGCATACTTTCATTATTATTATAATATTCATATGTTTTCTTCCATTGTTAAAAGGAATTAAAATTAGAACCTTTTTGTAGGCCTCTAAAGGTATCATAGGCCCTAGGCACTACTTTTTCTGTTTAACAGTTAAGTTGGCCCTGGGTTTCCCTGAATGTGGGATTTTCAGTTTTAAAACTGAAAAAGTCCTGAGCAAATGGGGATGGCTGGTCCCCTAGGTGGGGCATGAGGTGTTTTGCAGAATCCATTCAACCATACAATGGATGAAATGAAGGAGGGACATTAGATCTCAAGTCAGAGGCAAGTCGTAGGCCCAGCCTTATCACATCAAAATTGTGTAATTGAGGGGCACCTGGGTGGCTCAGTAGGATAAGCATCTGCCTTCAGCCCAGGGGCTCAAGTCATGATCCTGAGGTGGGCCTCCCTGCTCAGTGGGGCGTCTGCTTCTCCCTCTCTCCCAGCCCCTCCCCCATGCTTGTGCACATGCACTCTCTCTCTCTCTCTCTCTCTCAAAAAAATAAATAAATAAAATCTTAAAAACAAAAGTTCTGTAATTGAACCACAAAATGTCCCTGTAAAATGGGCTAATGAAACCTGCCATCATAGGTTTGTGATGATTAAATGAATAATGTACATAAACATCAATCGTTAAACTACAAGTGCTATTCCGATTTAAGACCATACTATCAGGCAGCTGTTCATAGGTTTAACTCAGGGGTTCTAAAAACCCCTGTCTCTCACCTTCTGATGCAAAAGTATCTCCTAAAATAACTTGCTGTAGGACCTGAAGTGGTAAAGACACATTCATTTGGATCACATCATTGTTTTCCTTGGGGCCTTCTTTTAGAATGTCCATCCTCCGATCCTAGAGTAGGTAAGAAGTGGAATGTGCTGGTGCCCAGACCAGGTCCCCTCTACCTATCTCAGGGTTGGCAGTATGGGCTCATGATTCCTGATGGGGCTACCTGGTTACACACCCACCCCACACACTACAACTTACAGCCAATGGTAGAATGACCCAGGGCAAAAGGTGGATCTCTTGCCTCAAGGTAGAACGAGTTCTGCGGGTGATTTATGCTTCAGAGCTCACTGTGGGATCAGGCCGAAGCTAGACTAACAGAGAGCATATCCTTGCTCAGCCTCTCCCCCTGCCTCTACTCCCTGCTTCCCTTTCTCCTTCCTCCTGAGAGCTTACCCTCAGTAAGTCACAGGCACCCACATTCCTCTCAGGAACTGCTTCTAGGAACCCAACCTAAGACTAACCACCAATGTAGTCAATCACGGCATTATCATCACAGAGATCAACAGCTGTTCACATCACTAATAGCTGAGAGTCTGAAGGTCTTAGTGAAGTTAGAAAGATATGCATTTAAAGGATGCTATTTACTGTTATCTTGAGTGTGTTGTAGTTCAGCTCCCTCATCTATCAAATGAGGTGAAACAGCTGTTTTGAAGATCAAATTAGATGACATTTGTAAAGTGTCTGATTATTGCCCGACACACTGAAAGTACTCAAATTTTTTAAATATTTTAATTATTTGAGACAGAACATGAGCGGGGTGGGGTGGAGGGAGAGGGAGAAGTACACATCCTGCTGAAAGGGAGCTCCCCCAATGTGGGACTCCATCCCAGGACCCCGGGATCATGACCTGAGCTGAAGGCAGACACTTAACCAACTGAGCCACCCAGGTGCCCCACGAAAGTGCTCAGTTTTTAGGCTCATGCCTCTATCATCTTGGAAATCAGAGAACAAAGACATAAGGCAGGGGTGGTTGCGTGTGGGGAGGGGATGGAACAGTCTTAATTTGGGACACTGGAAATGCAGTGTGGGCAGCCTCTGGCTGGCTGTGTTCGAAGGTCACTAAAATTTGGCAGACAGGGGTGGAAAAGAGGCATGTGAAGACAAATTTCAATCTCAACTATTTGTTCATTTCCCCTCAGTCTGGCCCAGCTTATCTGGGCTCTTGGTTAACCTTCTCCTGTTTCTCAGTGGGCTCCGGTAAATTCTCTTCCTGAGCTGGTTAAGACCTGGAAAGTTCATAGCTGATTGAACTGAGATTCTGCAGTGGGCAAAATGCTGAATGTATATTTGATGATTCATTTGCAAAGACTGAAAATTACATGTAAGACACAGGGCAAGGTAAATGGAGAAAAGGCATTTTTATAATTGTCTATTTGTCTCTCTCTCCCAAAAGACTGAGTGTCCCAGGGGCAAGACCTAAGTCTTTCCCTTCTGTATTTTCCATGCCTAGAACAGAGTAGATGCTCCTAGGTGCTTATTATGGGCTGAATATATCTCCCCCAAAGTTTATATGTCAAAGCCCAGTACCCAGTACCTCAAGATATGACCGTATTTGGAGACAGAGCCTTTAAAGAGATGATTAAATTAGAATGAGGCCATTAGGTAGGTCCTCATCCAACCTGTCTCATAAACATACAAGAGGAGGAATTTTGGACACACAAAGAGACACCAGGGATATATGTGCACAGAGAAAAGGCCATTTGAGGACACAGAAAGGGGCCATCTGCAAGACACAGAGGCCACAGGAGAAAGCGAACCTGACAGCACCCCAGTCTTGTACTTCTAGGCTCCAGAATTGTGAAACAAGATATTTCTGTTGTTTAAGTCAACTGGCGTGTGGTATTTTGTTATGGCAGCCCTAGCAAATAAATAGAGTACTTATGGGAAAAGTGATTTAAATATTCCTAAAATAGTTAGGTCATTCAAAGGGCTCTGTGTCACACTGTCTCTGACTTGTGCCCTCTGTGTCTTCAACTGTCCTACTGCACGGGGCCACAATAGCACCTGCTCGGAATGGGGTGCCCCCCAGGCATTGTCTCATCCTCGTCCTACACTCTGTGAGGTACCTATTATTACCTCCACCTCCCAGACAAGACACCTGAAGCTCAGGGAGAGGATGCAACACCCCTAAGTTGGGAAGAGGCAGAATCTGCCTTCTAAACCAAAACCACCTCTTTCCACGGCAACCAGCAATAAAGCTCATCCTGAGTCATTGCAAGACTGGGCCCTGACATTAGGGTGAGAGGAAAGGGAGACCCCAGCGGTCCCCACCTGACTCCTGACATCTCAGGCTTTGGAATTGCCATGAGCTCTGCCCCCAGTGCCTGGCAAGATGAGAACCCGGACAGCGTCTGCAGCAGACAGCATAGGAATTTTGTCCATAATGTTGTAACAACATTGTATGATGACAGATGGTGATGGCACTTACTGTAGTGAGCCCTAATACAAAGAATTGTCAAAATCACTATGTTCTATGCCTGAAACTAATATAACATTGTATGACAACTATACCTCAGTTAAAAAAAAAATTAGAGTGATACAATCCCTACCTTGCAGAGACAGAAACAAAGACTCAGCTCGAGTAGCTAATGAGTGGCAAAGCTGGGACTCAACCTGAGGCTTTCTAGCTGGAGGCTCATCATTTTTTTCTCTATGCCAGAGACTCCCACACCATTAGCACTTTCTGCAAAGTTGTACAGAGAAAAGCAGGTATCTCCTCTTTACCTTATATTTAGAGAATGGCTCTAATCAGATCCAACATTCTGCTAGAGGGTCTGCCATTTTCATGCTTTCCGTAGCTAGGCATTCTCCAGAAGTCCTAGTTAAATGGAGTCAAGTGAGATAAGACAACCATGAAGATCATGGCCCTTTACCTCATTCTCTCTGACAATGACTAGTCTCAGCTGTCCTGTAAACACCTCACTGGCTCCACCCCAGAGTCTCTGTAATACTTTCTAGGAAAGTTTCCAACAAACCCACTTGCTTTCTCTAGGACACCCAGTTCTATCTTGTTGCCACTTCCATGAAAATCCCCAGGAAGAACTTAGCTTTTTGTGCTTCACCCTCCCTCTTCTCTCAAATTAGGATGCATGCAGAAGGTAGGAACAGCCATCTTGGGGCCAGGGACTAACCATGAAGACTGAAGTCACATACTAAGAATAGCAGAGCAGGAAGTTGAAGGAGCCTGGTGCCTTGACAGTATCACAAAGCTGCCATGATAGCCCTGGATTATCTATCTCTTGACTTCTCCTTGCAAGAAAAAAAAAAAACAAACCTCCTAGTTTGTTCAGAAGATTATTTTCCATATTTTTATTACACAAGCTTAATGCTCTTCCTACCACCTGTTATGAGGCCATTGTGGAGCAAATAGAAGGTATAAGGTGTAAAAAGCCCATGGTGGTCTACAGAATATAAGCTATCAGTAACTCTTGGGGCGCCTGGGTGGCTCAGTCAGTTATGTGTCTGCCTTAGACTCAGGTCATGATCTCGGGGTCCTGGGCTGGAGTTTCGCATCAGGCTCCCTGCTCAGTGAGGAGTCTTCTTCTCCCTCTCCCTCTGCACCCCTCCCCCGCTTGTGCTCTCTTTCTAATAAATAAATAAAATCTTTTAAAAAGACATCAGTGACTCTTTATTAGTAAAACACTATTTCTTGCAATATGTCTATGTGTTCAATGTTCCTAGCAAGAAGGATCCCTTATTGAGTACCTATTATTGCTTCAGATTGTGCCACATGCTTTATGAATGTTATTTTATTTAATCCTTCCAAATGAGTACTGTTATCTCTCATTATAGGAATCCAAAACTCAGAGAGGTTAAACAACCTGCCCAAGGTCACACAGTAAGTGGCGGAACCAGGAACTGTAATTAGGTCCAGATGACAGCAATGCTGAGGCTCTTTTGAGTACATGGTACTACATGTCACTCAAAGTACCATGTGATATAACCAACACCAGACACTCAAGGAAATGCCCTGGAGTTCTGAAAAATGGAAGATAATGGAAGAGGAGCTGGGAGGAGAAGCAGTAACGAAGGGCTGCTCCAACATCTCTGGACAGCTCCTCAAGCCTCACTCCTGTTCCATCTACACTTGAAGCTGTGAGTAACCTGGCACTATTGCTGACCAGACTCCTTCCCTGGATCTAATCTCCTTGCTAGATAATTTGATAATGTTTTATACTCTTTCTTAGCCCCATGCTGTCCATTGACACAAAGTAATGAGAAAGGAACATGTAATATATTCCATTTTCAGGTAATAATAGTTTAATAAGTATGCAAGAGTTTTTTTCTTATGAAAGTCACTAATATTGGGAGAAAATAAATTTTTCTCATTAAATCTACACATGTCCCTCTTTTTAAAGATTTTACTCATTTGTTTGTTCATTTATTTATTTATTTGAAAGAGTGTGTAAGAGCAGGGGTGGGGGGAGGAGCAGAGGGAGAGGGACAGACAAGCAGACTCCATGCTGAGTGCAGCTTGATGCCATGACCCCAAATCACAACCCGAGCAGAAACCAAGAGTTGGCCGCTCAACTGACTGAGCCACCCTGGTGCCCTGCATGTGTTCCTCTTATACCTCCCACACAATCTCCCTCATTCCCACCTTCTCCTTGTCCTCCTTAGGACCCATTGGCCATGTCACCCTAACCATCTCCCCACATCAGCCCATTTGGTGGCCCAGAACCATTCCTAGAAGCTCCAATCTAAAACCTCTAGGGTGCAAGCCCCTGTCTCATCTGCTTTTCATACCTCAGAAAGTTTATTGCAATGGAACTCTTTCCATCTTGCCCAGAATATAAAGCAATATTTTTTATATATGGATATTTCTTATACTGTTATTAAAATGGATCAACAACATATGTCTTTGTGAATAACCCTTATTAATAATTAATATTAATTAAATACTAATTAAGTATCCTTTTGTCGAGTGAACCAGAGATAATAAACCTCTTAAATTGATAGTGTCAAAAATATACGCAGCCAAATTTTATTTTTATGGCGTTTTTAAAAGAAATTACTTATTTCAGAGACTGAGGTTATCCTGACGTTCAAACCTACTCAGACACTTCTGTGTCTATATGTGTCTATAAAGTGTCTAATAATGAGACCTTAGTAGCTTCAGTTCAGCCAATTAGACTTATTTCTAAGTGCTGCCCTTGAGTTTCGTTCCAATTAAGTTTTTAAATTCTCAGAAGAAAGATAGACTCTAACATCAGCTTCTCAAAAAGCTGTTACCAGTGCATATGCCTAACAATGGCAGATAACCAACCATTAAATGTGGAATTTTTATGGGAAAAGATGTGTGAAAGCTGTCTTTCTCTATTATACTGGACAAAACTACAAAAGTCTTTCCCTTTAAAGCATCGAATGCATAAGTTGAAAATTCTGATGTGAAATCATGACATCAAATCAATAAAGATAGAAGAAAAAAAACTTTTCAACTTCTGGCCCATCTTTCGTTTCCACCAGAAAGAGCTGGTTTTTACCCCATGCCTACAGCCTACCCACGAAGACATCTGTCTTTAGGTTTTAGATGAAATCACTCTGCTTAAGCTCTGAATCACAAAAGCAATCAAGTTTCTTAGTTCTCTTTGGTGTATTTGGAAACTGTCAAACATCTCCTATTTCTTAAATTCGTCCTCTTTTCGGTTTCTTTTCATCTCCTCACAGTCTTTCTCAATTTCCTTCAGTGTTTTCTATTTGTAATAATAGCACTTTCCTAGGGGCCCTTAGGTCCATTAGGTTATACCCAATCTCAGTTCCATCTCCTCCTGTCCCAACTCTAAAAACTTCCTGGACCCACCTCCTAACTAAGCTACAGTCTTTTCCTTCATCATTTGGGTCTTCTTGACAAAAAGCCTGGATCTCACTCTTCCCTTCCCGCACAAGGACAAAATGCCTCTTGGCTTACCTAACAAGGTCCTTACAACGCTCTGCTAACTTTCTCTTCAGAAAGATTGGGTGAGCAAAGAAACTGGAATGGGGTGTTGCATAGAGGAAAGAGAACAGGAAAAGTGAGACAGGAAAGAGGAAAATAGGCTGACAAAATAGACGATGAAAGAAGAAGTAAAAACAAATAAAGAAAAATCAATCTGACTGCTGGTATTTGGGTCATGTGATAGTGTTAGCTGTATGGAGCTCCGATTTTATATATATTATCTCATTTAAGACCCCCCCACACAAGGCTTTAAAGTTGATGCTGTCATCAACCTCATTCTACACCTAAGTGACACTTTGTGATGAATGACTTCAATGAAGTCAGAATCTTTTTTCAGAAGGTAGGACAGGACTTGGAAATGTGGGCAGTGAGTGAAATTAGTTTTTTCTGGAAAGAGGTTTTAGGATGAATAATTTGCCTGAGGCTACATAGCTGGCGCACAGTTGGGATTCGACCTGGCAACAAAGTCCCGGTCCCCGGAAGCCCAGGAAACAAAACAGGGCTGGCAGATGGAAAGTGACAGGCTAAAAGAAAGGGGTGAGAAGAATGACATTTCTGCCACTGTGGATCCCTGATGGATCTCAACCGAGAGCGAGATTGGAGTAGGCTTTCTTGGATCATTTTACCAAAGTATAATGAGATCAGCACTGAGTCATAATTGGTTATTTTAACTGCTCCAAAATCTTCCAATTTACCAAGCTTCTAATCTACTTAGGTAAACTTCTATCTTTATGAAAAAGAACAAACGTGAATACTCGCCTAGGGGACATCACTATAGTGATGGAAAGTATTAAAAAGCTAATGTAGAATAAGGAAATAAATACAGCAGAAAAAAATGGCTAAAAACTTGCAGATGTACATGCCCTGGTGGCATTCACCTTTGTGTGTGAAAGTCTGGATGGTTTCATGGCCCAATGATAGTGCCATACCCACTAGTCCCTGTTTCCCAGAAATCACTGGTAAGCGGGGAAAACCCCTAGAAACTGGAAAAGGACAAATGCCATCAAACTATTTTCTATAGAAGAGTAAGAGGAGCCTAGTAATTACAAACCAATAAACAGAAGCCTTTGCTTCTGGAAGATAAATAAAAACAAACCACCAAACAACCGATTACCACCTAAAAGAACATGAAATATTATGTAAGAAGAAAACAAACAGGTCTTCATGAAGCACAAACATTAAAAAGTCCATTTAAATTAACAGATTGTGTTTAGCCTTCGTACGCAGTGTAGAAGCAAATCCAATAATTACCAGGCTGGTAAAGACTCATTTAGCCTGCTGTGATGTTTAGAAATTTGCTATTTCTTTAGTCATGTGATCTCACAGTCTGAGCTTAACACTGAGAAAGTCGCTCACTGGCAGTGAAACAGTTCTGAACATAGTGTGAGTGAAATATTTCAGCCAGCAAGACGTCTACATGCTACCAGTTTTCTGGTACCCACCATAACATTTTCTGTTTGTTCTATTTTTAGTGTGAGCCCCTCACCACCTATCTTTTCCACAGAATGACAGCATCGAATTCTAGCAGGAAGAATTCGACTCTCTGGGACAATGATCTGTTTCACTCTATAAAAGACACTAATCTAATACTCATTAATAAAAACGCTATGGAACAAAAGTTATCTATCACCTGAGCCCTTTATGGGCTATTCTCAGTTCTGGCTGAAAACATTTGTTAAATGAGTGAAAACCCAAATTCTTAACCATGGACTATGAGCCAAAACCCCATTCGTTACCATAAGTACTTTACCATATTTCATATTCACAGTAGCTCTGTCATGAGGTCATTCTTTATTCCAGTCTTACACGGTACCATCATTTTTATTATATCAATAATACATGCTCAAAAGAAAACGTGAAAAGTCAAAGAAAGCACAAAGAAGAAAAAATGAGACACCTTTCATCTATATCCTTATTTTCTTCCAGGGTTTTCTTTGCCTATTAGATCCTACTGATCGCCATTTTTCAATGTCATTAAAAACAATTAAATGATCATTTCTTCTGCAACTAAAATATATTTCATCTTATGTGTCTATGAATATAACGTAATTCCTCTGGTGTTTCCAACAAAACCATGCAAAAATCTTTGACCACATCTCTGATTATTTTCTTTGGATGGATCCCTAGAAGTGAAATTACTTGCCAAAGGGAATAACTTCTAAAATGTTTTTGATCCCTATTGCCAAA
This sequence comes from Eumetopias jubatus, assembly GCF_037043125.1. NCBI lineage: Eukaryota > Metazoa > Chordata > Mammalia > Carnivora > Otariidae > Eumetopias > Eumetopias jubatus. The sequence continues at coordinate 164,520,960 of NW_028274809.1, read as the reverse complement.
TCTCCTTCCTTAAACCCTGTATCTGCTTATAATGTACCAGCAGCATATAAATGTCCATACATTCACCAGCATTTAGAATTGTCACTTATTAATCCTTTAATAATTTAATAAATGAAAGTGGAATCACTTTACCTCAATTGTATATTTTCATAACTGTATCCATTATTTTATTTATTTTGTGAATTCTCCATTGATTTATATTATGTTTCTTATTGCTTTCTTATTCTCTTCATATATCAGTAATATTAATTTTTACTTGTCCAATTTTCACTTGCCTTCTAATTCTGATTGTTTTTATCAGCAGCATTCACTTTTCTAATTATCTTTCCCCTTATGAATTCTTGAGACTCTTTTTAAAAATTCCTGTAGACCATGCATGAAATTGCTTTCTGACCTCAAAATCCAAGCAATCACCAAGACCTACAACTCTGGTTCTACATATCTCTTGTAGTATTTTTTTCCATATTCAAGCTACCAATTCAAGCTGCCATAATCTGCTTACTATTTTAACAGCTTCCTAGATATATTCCCGGTCTCTAGACTTAATCTCTTCCAACCCATTCTCTGCCAAAGAGTTACTATCTTGCTTAAAACTTTTCAGTGGTGTTCCATTTCCGTCAGGCTAAAAGCCAAGTTGTTAACAAGGCTTACAAGTCCACACGCTCCTGCCTCATCTCTCCCCACTCCCCATTCCTCACTCAAGCTCTAGTTTCAGCCACACTAAATCACCCTAATTCCCTGAAGGCTTCAACCATTTTCTCACCTTTAGGCTGTTGCTTACTCTATGCACTAGGCCCCAAACAGTCTTCATTCTGAGCCTTTCCTCACTCCTTACTCTTTTTTCAGGAAAGACTTCTATTCATTCTTCAGGTCACATAACCTCCCAGAAGCATTCAGTGACACCATTGCAACCTGGTCCCCCCAACCTCCCCAGGATGAGTTATGGGCCCTACTAAGTGCTCAAATAGCAAAGAGTATCTCTCCCCATAAAAACATTTACCAAACGGACTGCCTATTTGTGTGATTGACTATTCTTCTATCCCCAGGGCGTGCACACGCACATGCACACGCACACACACACGCACACGCACACACACAGTATATCTTGAGAATAAACAAGACCATCTTCTCTACAGTTGCGTTTCCAGAAACTTATTAGAGTATCTGGCACATAATCAGTTCTAGAGGGATATTTATAAGACAAGTGAGATTAATTAAATGTTTACGCATGCTTTCTTAAAATTTTTTTTTAAATATTTTACTGTTACACGGAAATTCTAGTACATATGGATTTACTCTGGTAATGGTGGAATGAATCCCTTTCCTGTTGATATGATTCTTCTTTTGTCACATAAAATTCTTACATATTCTAGAAGGCTTCATGGCTGTCTGTTTTGTTCCAGAAAACTGTCTTTAGTTTCTTGCAATAGAAACAAACTTTTAATTACTGTCTTTTTATAATACATTTTAATACCAGTGCAAGCACCCCTCATTAATTTCCTTTGTAGAAATTCTATCAGCTATTCTCATCCACTTATTTCTTTCAGATAAACTTTAAAATTATTTCCTCTAGTTCCAAAATAAATATTTTACTGGAACTTTTGATCAGAATTGCATGAATCCTATAAAATGATTTCAGAAGAGCTGACATTTACGATATTCAATCTGTCCATCTAGGGACAGTACTCAAAGAAGCTTTTACTCAAGAAATTCTTCATGTCTTACAGTAAATTTTTGTGATTTTTTTTAACTTGGGTCCCACATTTTTCTCGTGGAGATTTTTTCTTGATGTTTTACATTTCTTGTGCTATTGTGAAAGAAATAATAATACAATATATATGTCATTAAGAATTATAAATTTTCAGGGGCACCTGGGTGGCTCAGTCGTTAAGCGTTTGCCTTTGTCTCAGGTCATGATCCCAGGGTCCTGGGATTGAGCCCCGCATCAGGCTCCCTGCTCGGCAGGAAGCCTGCTTCTCCCTCTCGTACTCCCCCTGCTTGTGTTCCTGCTCTCACTCTCTCTCTCTGTCAAATAAATAAATGAAATCTTAAAAAAAAAAAAGAATTCTAAATTTTCAGGGCACGTGGGTGGCTCAGTCAGTTAAGCGTCTGCCTTCCGCTCAGGTCATGATCTCAGGGTCCTGGGATGGAGTCCCACATCAGACTCCCTGCTAAGCAGGGAGTCTGCTTCTCCCTCTGCCTGCCACTCCCCTTGCTTGGTGCTTGCTTTCTCTCTCTCTCTCTCAAATAAATAAATAAAATCTTTAAAAAAAAAAAATTCAAAAAAATTAAAAAGAATTCTAAATTTTCTTTTTATCTACTGGTGCTGTGAGATATGCATGATCATACAAGTTACCCTTGGTTCAAAGTAGGATCACGATTCAATCCAAGTCTATCTGGATTCCAGCTTCCCGCCATTTTTTCTATACGAATTCCTTTCAAACTTTTACCTAATGACAAAAGCGAGAACACTGGGAAGGAATGGGGAAAAGGGCAGAGTTATAGGAGGGCATTTTTCTGAAAAACCTTTTAACTAAAATTAGTTCTCAGTGTAGAGGTACCATGTGGCATTCTGTGCATTTTTTCAAATACCACCAGTCTCCCGGGATGTGTGTGTTCCAGTTTGAAAAGTATGGTCTACAGTTCACTACTTCCCCCCAGGAGGTTCCATAAAAGGAGACTTAATCACATTTTAGGCCAGGGAAACTTAGGTCTAGAAATGCAGAATAAATTATTTAGATGCTTAGAGTTCTCAAGTATACAATTACGATGAGGATCCAGCACTATTGGTTCTCATGTCTAGAAGTAAGCTAGTTGTCACTTAATGGAGAGCCATAAAAGGCACTCTTCCAATTAATAATCACAATAAAAGGATGACTTGTATCCTTAATAAGTTTAGCAACTGACATAAATTGCAACCTAATAAATATAGCTGTCATTTGAGAAAGCATCCATTTGAAGAAGAGACTCTCCCAAATTCTAAAATCACACGGATTTTTACAATGGTAAACTAGAAACACATACACATATTTGATGAAGACTCGTGATTAAAAAGTAAACCCTGAGAAATTAATGACAGTACACAGAAATTAATACATAAAACCCTTATTCTAAAATTCTCAGCAAGAGAAAAGGAAATCTGATCAACCAATGGCCTGGAAGCAGATAATATCAGAAGACAAACTATGTGGGACAACAAAGATTTCCCTCGGACTGCTGGCCAAAGATTTTATTACTTTCTTCGTAAAGAATGCTTCAAGTTAATGCCTGAATCACAGGGATACTCTCAGTTAAATCATGTTTACTTAAGTTGACTGCTTAGTGAATTAGAGGCAGTTCATTCCACAGTCTGAGTTTGGTCATTCAAAACATATCCTCTTTGTTTGTTTATAGAAAAATGACTTTTTTAGGTATTTCAGTCAAAATTCCAGTGGTTAGGGAAGACATTGCAACTACAGAATGGTAGCTGAGGTGAGGATGTCACTGATGAGGAGCACCACAACCTCCAAACACATACCACACTGCCTTCCTGCAGAGGGGCTGACCACTCCTTGGATTAAAACCCTGGGAATACAATGAATAACAGGATTGACCCCATAAACCACAAATAAAAATGTATCTCATAAGTCATAGTCATACCACACACACAAGTATTCCTGAATAAGGAAATTCTTATCTCCGTATCATTTTAGCTCTTTTATAAAGCCAGAGGGAGGAAGTTAATTTACTGCTCCTACATATTTTATGTGAAAGAAATTTGAAAAATTCAGTAAGACGAAAGTCAGGCTTCTCGTTCTGGCTCTGTTAACCATGTCTTGGCAAGTTGTTCGACACTGATATGTTTTGTTGTCCTCATCTAAAAAACTTACAGGTTAGACTAGATAAGGTTATGCTCCATTCCAATGAGAAATTTATGTCAGTCGGATCAAAGATTTACATGAAGCCAAAATTTTAATAAAAACCCTGGCCTGTTTATCTGTGTTCTGTCTAACCTGACATTTAAAATCAACCAAATATTCCGCTCAAATTTTTACTGATAACATATCTCAGTTTTCTCAAACTGATTGTTCCAATAAACACTGGAGTGGGACAAATATCAGAAAGACCTTATCTGCTTTATAAACTGTGAAAGCGAAAGCGAGTTTTAAATTTGCTCACCTTTCATGAAAGGTAAACTTATAATCCACAAATGCTATACAAATACTAGTGCAAGAAATATGATTTTTCTTATTTGGGGAAGATGGGGTAGAGGGGTATGGGCTTGGCATCTCCCCCTTAACAGCTCAATGCTTGCAACGTTTTTAGCAGTCAAGAAAAACAAATCTATAAAATAATGGAGTATACCATAATAGCATCATCCGTGAAAACAGGGAGGTCCTTTTAAAAAATGTTTCTATATTCGCTTGTGAAATAAAATTGCCCTGAAGAATTTACTATCCTTATGGGTGATCGGATTCACCAGCTGACAGCTCCCACACAGAAACTCAAAGAGGCTCTCATTTCTCTGCTGCCCGTAATTGTGTTAAGTTGCAGAGAAGTTAAAAGGCAATGCCATCTCAAATCACAAGGAGCAGCAGAGCTATTGACAAGCAGAACAGCCCCTTGGAAGCTGTGGAATTTAACTGGAGAAAAGACAAAGTTAATACAGTAAGTTCTCATTGTAACCATTTGCAAAGAACACAGGGAAAGTTATGCAAGTAAAGCAGATATATTTATGTTTGCAAATATCATTCAACTTACCTCTCTTGAGCCAAAAACCAGGACTTTTTTGTCTAAACTGCCTGCAGCAATTCCCCAGGTGGATCCTGCTGAAACTAATGTGTCCCCGGAGTTAAATGAGTGTCTTTTCCCCCTCTGCTTGACTGTGTTAATGAACAGTTCAGAGGCTTCTCCTTCAGTGGCTGAGTCACCCAGGGAGGAGGTGGGTGGTATGAAAGAGGGTGTCACCTTGTATAAATACCAATTCAATTAAAACAGGCTCACTCATGGACCTACTGTCTCTGTTTGGTGAATTCTTGTTCTAAGTTATGGCCTCGTTAAGCCAACAAGAATGTGCTCCTGTTATCGCCCTTTTAATTGATATCAACAATATACACAACTATATCACTGACAAGGAGGCATAGTACCCAACCCGTTTTGGAGTCTCTTAAAAAAACAAAACAAAAACTTAAGGTAGGAAGAGTTTTTCTCTATCTACCCATAGTGGCTGGAAGGCTGGGGCACCAAGGCGCAACATAAGACGTTCACTACACATGGGAACCATGTCCTCTAGGAGAGAAAAGTCCTTTGAAACTCGGAGATCAGAAAATAAGAAATGACACAAATTCTACACAGGGGATATTTTATAAAACCATCAGAGGAAACATGCATTATGAAATATAAAAATTCTGATCCTTTTATTACTTCAATGTAGATAACAACGTGAAAGAGATGCTTGGAACGGCTTTCACATCTGAGGGTGGAAGTAGACTCCAGTGTCAACACCTTCGCTGGGGAGGAAGCCACAACACAGAAAAGCCATGCTTGGTGGGGGCTCCCATTATAGCCTCTGCACTGTACCTTCCATAGTAGCCAGGGAGGCTTTACAAAAAGCTCAGCAAACCTGGAACATTGCTGAGCGAAGCTGAGTCATTAGAACTTCCTGGGTCATCTTTACTCATCCAGCATACCAACAATTAACCAGATCCTCCTAGTTTCAAGACAGCTCCTGAAAACTATAGTCCAGCTGAGCTGTAGCCACAGAAATGACCATAACAACAAGTAGAGAACTGTTCAGACTGGAAGGCACAGGCAATTGTAGTATGCAGTCATTATTCTCTGGGAAATCACTTCCTCAAGGGCCCTTTCTCTGGGCTGAAGAATTTGAAAATCTAAAATGGAAAATGTTCTTTAAAAGTAACATACCGTTGGGGCACCTGGGTGGCTCAGTCGTTAGTGTCTGCCTTCAGCTCAGGTCGTGATCCCAGGGTCCTGGGATCGAGCCCCTGCATGGGGCTCCCTGCTCTGCGGGAAGCCTGCTTCTCCCTCTCCCACTCCCCCTGCTTGTGTTCCCTCTCTCGCTGTGTCTGTGTCAAATAAATAAATAAAATCTTAAATAAATAAATAAATAAATAAATAAATAAATAAATAAATAAATGTAACATACTGCCTGGGTAGCTCAGTCGGTTAAGCATCTGCCTTTGGCTCAGGTCATGATCCTGGGATTGAGTCCTGCATCAGACTCTGCTCAGCAGGGAGCCTGCTTCTCCCTCTCTCTCTGCCGCTCCCCCTGCTTGTGCTCTCTCTCTCTCTGTCAAATAAATAAATAAAATCTTTTAAAAAAATTAAATTAAAAGAAATAAAAATTAACATACATATACATGTCTATTCAGTCCTCCTACAGAATTTTATAAATGAAAAATATTTTGGAAGTGTGTTCTAAATTTCTGTGATGCCTGTAAATGCTGGTTTGATTGAGGTTGGATATTAACACTACAGATGAGAAAGTTGAAAAAACATGTTTGGCTCATTTCAAAAAATAAATTAGGAGTTATATTCAGCATTATAAAGAAGTTATAATCAGTAAAATAAATTAGAAGTTATATTCAGCATGATTCAGCATTCATTTAGCCAAATGAAAGGCTAAAACAGTTTCAGAGCCAGCTTTAGGGACAGGTGGTAACTTACATTATAGAATGTTTAAATGTATATTTTTGTCCTCATAAAATATAGAACCAGAAAAATAAGTTTTTAAATTTTAATGAAGTAAAATATACTGCCTAAGATACATCTTAGGCTTTTGAGCTTCCAAACAATTATTTCTGCATGTAATTGATGGTTCCTCTTATACAGGAGGAATCCATACCACTAAGCCACACCAGTGTCTTTTCTTTTAGAACCAAATGTTTGACTCAAGAAGGGGCTAATTCTAAACACTTGGGCAAAATTCACACCTCCTCCTGGCTGAGAAGACATTCAGTGAAAAGACTGCTGAGAATTAAGAATCTCAAAGTTTGAAGAGGTCAGTCAGGAATGTGTTTGGGTGTGGAGGTGGCCAGATAGGTTTGGTCTTGGTTTCACTCAGGCCTTGAGCATGCTTGGAATACTTGGTTCCACCTGCCTATTTCGCTGTGAGTGTCTGAGTTCTTGAGGTCTCTTTAGAACATGAGCTCCTAGGCTGGGATGTTTTATTGCAGGTGCCCAATGCCAATTGCTTGGTAGTGGCTGCCTGGAGGGATATGAAGAGTTTTGTAAAGCAACTTTGGACTTACCCAGAAGAGTGCCATAGTTTTAATTAACAATATCTGCCACGTGTTTCAGAGGGGGGATTTTTTGCTGAATATATCTCCTAAAATAGAAGAGTATTTTTTTGTTTGTGTTTTTCCCTTTTTTTTTAAAGCAGTGCTTTTTCTATCTATTATAGAATGAAACAATCAGCCAAAATGAGCTCTTATTACTACATAATAATGAGAATAGCAAATACATAGCTCTGTTAATGTGTCAGGCATTGTCCTAAGTACTTTTCATACATTAATTTAATAATTGTTATTAAATTATGGTCACCTTCTTCTATGGTCTGAATGTTTGTATCCCCCTGAAATCCATATGTGGCAATCCTAACCCCCAAAAAGGGTAATGTTGGAGCCTTTGGGAGGTGCTGGGGGTGGAGCCCTCATGAATGGGATTGTGTTTTATAAGAGATCTCTCAGAATTTTCTAGCTTCTTCCTTCAGGTGAGGACACAGAGGGAAGGCACAGGCTATGAACCAGGAAGAGAAGCTCCCCCCCCACCCCAACCATGCTGGCACCTTCATCTCAGACCCCCAGCCTCCAGAACAGTGAAAATTAAATTTCTGTTGTTTATAAGCTGTCCAGTCTGTGGTATTTTGTTATAGCAGCCTGAACAGACTAAGTTACCTCCTCAACCCAGACAGATTCCAAAAGTGATGTGGAAAATGCAAAAAATGCAAATGGGACAAATCATCTTTGAAGTTCTCTAATCTAGTACACAGGCACTCTGGGGTGGGAAGATAGAGGGTTCCCCTTTTTCCTCCCAGATGGAAAAAAATGTTATGTGCATGTTAAAACAAAGATGTATCATTAGGATGATAATTACAGAGCCAATTTCTCTTTGGCTGGGAGTAGACAGATGTCAGAATTAATGACTTACTGTCAGCACTGCAAGAGCTGGTGCATTGCTTAATATACCCTCCTGGTGCCAGCAGCATGCGGACCAGTGGAGAGCTCAGCAGAGGGTGCGTGGGAGCCCGAGGGCCCTTGTCTGCGCAGACCCCCTCTTCACTATGGGCAAATCACTTAACCCTGATGCCCATGTCTTGGTGCAGTGAGACTGATGAGATCTACTCATTACCAACTGCGTAAAGGTCACCATGAAGATGTCAGGTTGTTGTTTTTTTTAACCAGGACTCCAAACCTTTGGTCTATAGAAAACATCAGGAAGAACCAGGAAGACCCAGCTCTGAGTCCTTTCTGACTCTTCATGCTACAAACAGGCAATTCCCCTGCCCAAAGAAAACAGCAGAGATTAGGCATAGTTGATGGTGATTATAATGATGATGATGAAAATAACAATAACAATAGCAACACCAACGGTTTAAATATGTGCAAATCACTGCTAAGTGCTTTACATGTATTATTTCATTTGATCTTCAAAAAACCCTACACAATAGGAACTGCCGTTATATCTGTGACAGAGATAAGAAAACAAAAGCCTAAAATAAACACAGCTAGGAATTAGATGTGTCCTTAATTCCAAATGAGGCAGACTGACTGCAGAGCCCACATTCTTGGATATGAAGCTCCACTGTCTCTCCAAAATGCCAGAAAGGAGCATGGGCACTCCTTAATCCAAGAGACTGGCTACACCACAGGATGAGCTAAATGTGTAACAGGCCTGAGCCCTGACTAATAGGTGACAGAAAAGTACAACGGCTTTTAGCAGGAAATGTATATATATATGCACTTATATCATCATAGCCCACATGTGTTAGATTGCAATGTTAGACCAGAGAATGGCCTTGAGTGGCTTCAGAAGCCAGGGTCCTTTAATGATAGTGTAAATCTAACACATCAGTTTTCTTTTTTTCTTTATTTAAAGACTATTTATTTATTTGTTTAAGACTATTTTTATTTATTTTTATTTATTTGACACACAGAGAGAGAGAGCACAAGCAGGGGGAGCAGCAGAGGGAGAGGGAGAAGCAACTCAGCACTGAGCAAGGAGGCCGATGTGGGACTCAATCCCAGTACCCTGGGATCATGACCTGAGCCGAAGGCTTAATGGACTGAGCCACCCGGGTGCCCCTGTTTAAGAATATTTTTAGAGCAATTTTAGGTTCATAGCAAAATTGAGAGTCATGTACAGTGAAATCCCATACACCCCCTCCCCCCACACATGTACAGCCTCCTCTATTATAAACAACCCCCACCAGACACGTATATTTGTTAAATGAATGAATCTACACTGACACATCATTGTCACTTGAAGTCCATAATTTACATTAGGACATCACGTTTGGTACTGTATATTCTATGGATTTGGATGAATGTATAATGACATGTATTTACCATTATAGTATCATACAGAATAGTTTCACTGCCCTAAAAATCCTCTGTGCTCTGTCTAGTCATCCTTCCCTCCCCACAACTCCTGGAAATGACGGACCTTATTACTGTCTACATAGTTCCACCTTTCCAGAATGTCATCTTGTTGGAATCATACAGTATGTAGCCTTTCAGATTGGCTTCTTTCACTTAGTAATATGCATTTAAGGTTCTTCCATGTCTCTTCATTGCTTGATAGCTCATTGCTTTTTAGCTATCCCACTGTCTATTCCACAGTTTATTTATCCATTTGCCTAATGAAAAACATCTTATTTGTTTCCAACTTTTGGCAGTTATGAACAAACTTGCTATAACCATCCACAGGCAGTTTTCTTTTTTAAAAAATATTTACACAATATATTTTGAACCAGCCATATATTTACATTTTTCAGAAATTAAAAGTATAGAAAGAAACACGATGAAAAGTCTTCCACCCCCCCAAATTTTGATCTCCAAAAAAGGGCAGTTATTTAGTTTCTTCTGGGTCCTTCCATAGATATTTATATATATATGAGCAAATGTAAGATACAGATATTTCCTCCATTTTTTACGGAAATGTTTGCGTATTACACTATTCAGAATCCTTTTTTTTTTTTTTGTACTTTAACATTATATCCTAAAGATCTTTCCATACTATGTTTTTTGTAGCTGCTTGGCCTTTCATCCTATGGATATGCCATAATCTATTTCATCAATCCACTATTAATGGACATTTCCCTCATTTCTAAGCTTCTGCTAACAAACAATGCTGTAGCGAATAACATTTGTACATAAATATTTGGCACATGTGTGTATATATCTGTAGGATAAATGCTTATAGATGTAACTGCTGGTTCCAAGAATTTATACATTTTAATGTTGGTAGATAAATATTAGCAAATTGTCCTCTGTAATGGATTTACAAATTTATCCCTGTTCCCTCTTATTCTCATTTGTCTACTTCAATCATTTGCTCATTTAACAAATATTAAGTACTGCTTAATAGCACTTAATTAAGTAAGTGCTCCTAGGACTATTTCAGTCCAAAGGACAGAAAAATTAATGAGATCCAGTGCTTGCTCTCCAGGAATTCACCATGTTTGGAGAGATGGACATTGAATTAAATAGCTACAATACACCAGGATAAAGTAATACACAGCAATCTTATGGGCATAGTTACATGGTAGAGAGACTGAAGAATCCTACCTGGGCATAAGGGGCCAATGTTGATACTGAGTTTCGAAGTTTGAATGAACGTTTTTGATTAGCTGGTGGAAGGGGAGAAGAGCCATTCATCCACTCTACCTTCCCTGATTTGCTTCTTAAGGTCTTCCAGATTCCTGCTTATGAATATAGTTCAGAATTTGGCAGTCTGAGGCAGTATGAGGCATGACTGGCCCGATTAATGAGGGAAGTAGGAGCAGAGATCTAATTGGGTAAGAAGGATTTGCAGCCAGATTCTCCTCAATAGTGCCAAAGTCAAGAAAGCCTGCTTGAAAGTTTTGCTACTTTCTTGCTCATTCCCGCACCCACCTAAAGCAGCATTTCTGCAGCAGCAAAAACAGTTCCTCAAAGTGGTGTAAGTCAGTCCACATTTCCCCAGTCATACTGTCTCCTGTAGACAAATGTGAACTACACTGCAAACACAGAGCAAGCCTCCTGCCACAGGCTGAAATAACCAATTCTTCAGGGATTAGAAGGAAGAATTGCTCTTCCTTCCACTGAAAAACCTAGAATGGCAAATCAGCTTTTTTTAATTTTTATTTTTTTGCAAATCAACTTCTATAATTAAATTCTTTACTTTTAGATTGTTATTTCATAATTTCATGATCATCATGTCTGATTTTTTTCAATTCATAGTCAGTGCTTCCACTTTACACCAGTCTCTCCATTGCCAACTATCTCATGCTATTACATCACAAGCTCCTTGGGATCAGAGAGTAGGGATTGAATGTGTCTATATTTTAAACATGTAGCACAGTTCCTGACTCATAATAACACTCACTAAATTTTGACTGAATGAATAATGATCATAAACAATAAGTGGGCATACACAAGGGATATTCACCATTTGCCAAAAATCTGGTTTATCTGTCTTATAAGTCTGATTTTCTTATCAGATTTTTCTATCCCTGGCTGAACTATAGATTATAATAGACTGAACTAAAGACTATAGCATCAGTTCTTCAACTCATTGGTAATACTCATTGTTCTCTTAAAGCAGGAAAAGATTTCTCTGCATTTTATAGAGATTGCTCAAACAATAATTATCAGAACTGAACTTATTGCCCAAGGTTGGAGCCTCCATGCCCATTGTCTCCTCCCTTGCTCTCTCCTCATCCACATCTAATGAAATGGTCACTGACCCATCACTGTCAAGTCTACCACCTACTTCACTCTAGCCTTTCCCTTCTACTTGACTCCCACCACCCAGGCTTGAGTTGGGAACCTCATCGTCTTGAGGGAACATCATTTCAATCACTTGCTAACTGGCCTCTTCGGTGTTCAGACCTGTCCCCTACTGAGTCACTCAGGCTCTTTCAGGTTATAAAGATCAGAGATAAGCTCCAGAAATCTCAGTCAATGGGAACACACTAACAGTGGCTATTAAACAGGGAAGAGACACAGTACCCCCAAATAATGATGTTCAGAAATCTACAGTTTAATACAGGAAAAAGATTCAATGTAACAACCTCATTGAAGTAAAGATAGATAGGCATTATACATAAAGGCTGAAGGGTCAGAGAAGCCTCTTGCAAATTCCCGTTATCCTCTCTCTGAAAGGGTCTTTGCAAGATCTGCTTTCTCTCCCATATAGAGAACCACTGATTTGTGAATGGATTATACAAATGAGTCTCAGCTGGAATTTCTTATCCCTTGCTAGTCATGTAGGCATATTCCTGCTATGTGACCAGGTCTTCTGGGGTCTCAGGAGACAAATCATCAGTTTTACTGTTAACAAGAAATAATGCTGACTAGTTGGTACAAACCATCCTGAAACTTTTAGGGCACATGGTTACGAAGTAATGATATTAATTAATACATTTCAGATGAGTGCTGTGCATGCTTATTTCTTATTGTAGTAGAGTAACTCAGGCTAATCCTACCCTTGCTGGAATTAACCCTCACAGCACAGGAGGTTTAGTACAAAGATTTGGGAGGCTGAAAGGAAAACGGACAGTGTCAGCAGCCTTCTTAGAAATTATACACTATTTCCTGCTGGTTACTTTGCAAAAACAACACTGGTTCCTTTGGTACCCAATAGTATATCTGTGAACTCTGTACCATTACTCACTTCCCCTCCCACCTATTCTCTTCTTGCTTCTTCTTTCTACTATGTTACCAGTTTATCATAGTCTCTGCATGTATCAGTTTAAATCCTCTGAGAGAGAACTGCTTTGAGTTGGGGTGGGGAGTCACCCAAGTTCCTACACACAGAGCCCTTGCACCAGTCCATCTCCTGGGCTTCTGGTGAGTCATAGAGGACAGTTTTGCTCAGACACCCACCCCATCTCAATCAGCTGTGACCAACCCCAGCACTGCACGGTTCAAAGCACAGTTCCTTGCAACTGCTCAGAAGTGGGCTAAATGCATAGCACATACCAACTTATTACTTTCTCCCCAATAAAGACACATCACCCTTTAATATTATTTTTCCAAAACAGAGGCAATCATATCATTCTCCAGCCTCAAACATATCATAAGTTCCCATGTCCCATAAAATTCAAGCTCCTTACATTCATATAGGACTGTGCTGTCCAACATAGCAGCCACTAGCCATCTGTGGCTATTTAAGTTTAAATTAATCAAAATTAAATAAATTTAAAAATTCAGCTCTTCAGTTGCACTAGCCACCTTTCAAATACCATATTAGACAGGACAGATAAGATAAACAGGAAGTTGGTCAGCCTTATTGAAGCCACTTTAAACTATTCCAGGCTCATCCCCCACCACTTACCCGTGCACCCTAAGCTCTAACCACATTAAAATCCTTGCTGTTGCCCAAACTACTAGCAGTTTAGGCCTTTAATATTTGTTTTTATAGCATACCTGTGACCTGAAATATCCTTGCCTCTTGTGCACCTGTCAATGTCTTGTTCACCTTTAAAGTCCTGGCAAACACACAGCCTACTCTGTGAAGATATTCCTACCATCCCACTCCCCAAACACAGGTGGGTACCTCCTTTTCTCTCTAGGAGCAATGGCCAGGTGCACATGTCTTATTCACCTTTAAAGTCCCAACAAACACACAGCCTACTCTGTGAAGATATTCCTACCATTCCACTCCCTAAACACAGGCGGGTACCCCCTTTTCTCTCTGCTCCAAGAGAACTCTGTATTTGCCTCTATTGTAGTACTTAACTATGTTATTTGGTAACCTAGTTGTACTCAGCATACCACATACATTCTAGACTTTAATAGTGGAAACAATACGGCTAGGACTTAAGGCTGGCGCCCGATGCCTCTGCCAGTGACGAACTGCATAACCTTGCAACACTCTTGTCTCAGTTTCCTCATCTGTGAAATGAGGATAATAAAATAATACTTCCCACATAGGGTCATAGTGATGATCAATTGTGTTCCTATTAACAAGCACTTAGAATGGGGCCTGGAACTTAGTCAGGGTGCTACCTAAAAATAAACTATTAGTAAAATAGTAATGCATGTTGTTTATTTACATATAAAATATATCTGAGACGAACAAGAATGTACGTGCATTTAACAATTTCACTCAGCTAGACACATTTGTTGTGTCCAATGGTCCAACTCTTTAATGAGCAAGTATAATTAGCTATCTATGACAAAACATAGGTTTTGGATGGTGTATGACCATCCTTTCAAGAGTCAGTCCCTGGGACTTATTGATAAAGTATTGATGGACTTATAAAAGGCTTATCATCCAGGAAACTTTGAATGAGAAGGAATTATTTACAAACAATAGAATGAGAAGTTCCTGTGTGTGTTCAGTGTCCACCGTAGCATTTCACAATTCCTTCTCTTCGATGGCAGCCTGTTACTATGCACATTCTCTTCTTTATGGTTGGCTGGACTCTTCTCTCTTCTCAGCCCCAATCTCTCTCTTCTTCCTCAGTGTTCCCACATCCATCCACCACGGTAGAGTTTCATTTCTCTCTTAAAAATCTATTTTCTCTCTCCTCTAATAATTCACTATTTTATTAGTTTCTTATCACTGCTATAACCAATTACCACAAATTTAGTGGCTTTTTTATCTTACAGTTCTGGAGATCAGCAGTCTAAGTCGGTTTCATTGGGCTAATGTCTAAGTCGGTTTCATTGTGGTAGCAAGGCTGGTTCCTTTTGGAGGTTCAAAGAAAAAAAATGCATTCCTGCCTTTTTAGGAATCTAGACGCTGCCTATTTCCCTTGGTTCCTGACTCCTTGCCTCATTCCAACCTCTTGCTCTGTCATCACATCCCCTCCTTCTGACTGATCCTCTGCCTCTGTCCCAGAAGGACACTTATGACTACATTGGACCCACCCAGATAATCCAGGATAATCTCATCTCAAAACCCTTTATTTGATCATATCTGCCAAGTCCCTTTTGTCATGCAAGGTGACATATTCCCAGGTTATGGGGATTAGGATGTGGACATCTTTGGGGAAACATTATACGGCCTACTGCACCTATCATATTTTTACAATTTCTCGGCATTCTCTCTAGTTTCTTCTATTTTTACAATTTAAAAAACTTAACATTTCATTGAGTAAAGTTCAAAATGCATGCAGTTCTTTGATTTAGTAAATAAATTTTAAAAATCTATACTCTTAAAAATAGTTGACATCCTTAGGATTGCATCTAAAGTTTTATACTTAAAAATCTTGTGAACAAATGTTAGAAACACACCCAATTTTTAAAACATTCTCTCCATTCCACTCATGAGTTATATAAACAATATTAACAGGCATGTTTTCAGATGGTCCCTGGATGCTTGAATACAGGTTACAGTAATAAAGTGAAATCTATTCCCAGCTGAATTTTGGGGGAAACATACCTAAGTTGTATATATTACCTATGCTATCCAAACACATGTATATATCTCCATATATATACCTCTATATGTTCATATTTACACATACATAATGCATATTTTTAAAATTTTATTTATTTATTTCAGAGAGAGAGCACAAGCAGGGGGGAGCAGCAGAGGGAGAGGGAGAAACAGGCTCCCCGCTGAGCAGAGAGTGCTCCCTGGACCCCAGGATCATGAAGGCAGATGCTTAACTGACTGAGCCACCGAGGAGGCCCTGCATATATTATATTTATAAACATATCTCACATATTAGATTTATATATATATAGCACATATATATTAGATTTAAACATCTACACACACACACACACACACACACACACACACACACACACACACACACACACGTCAATAGTTCTACCTGTGTTTGTCTTCCCTATCAGGAAGTAAGTGTCTCCGGGGCATGAGCCCAGGTTTACTTTCCCTCAAATTCGTAATGCTTACACTAGGCCTGACTTAGCCAGTTCTCAATGATTATTTCTTAATGGAATACATTTGCATTACCATGTGGCACATGGGAAAACGGAATAGAAGCCACTTGACAAAAAAATGAAATCATCAGACCCTTCCTTCTGTGTCCTCCTTCTCAATATCTCAGGCTTCAAAAGATTAGACCAAAGAACTGGGTTCAAACAGTCCCCTGCGTTCATGCTTACTCTTGTGCTGCTATTTTCTTTACCTCCTACACATTCTGAGTGAATCTCTCAAGCCACTTGGTTTTCCCAAATTGTGTCCTTGCTCCCTCTCCACACACAATATCTGAAAAGCCCCCACTTCCTGCACCTTCAGCCCCTCCCACTCACCTTCCCCGGGACTATTCCTTCTACCCACTTGTGTTTTTCCTCACAACTCATCTTTGTATTGCCTCCCATCCTTTACTTTATACAATCAAAGGATAAATTCTCAGAAGAGAGCAGAGAATTCTAGAAAATTTTTAATTTCCAAACATTATTGTAAACTAATGGATAATCCTTTGCTGAGGCAAATCTGTAAAAGTTTTAATGATGGCCCTAGAAAAGAGGGATCTGCAAGTATCTTGGAATTGGTATACCTTATTACTTGCTTTGATTTTACAACAGTTCCTTTCCTCATCAAGTCATTTAAAATTATTTAAAAATAGTTGGCCTCAATAATTTGGGAGTGGGGTGTGTGTGAGAGAATGGGAGAGAGAAAGAAAAGCCTGAGGTCATTTGGAATACCATGAGGTAATTTGCTTTTTATGTCATGCATCTCATAATCTTTTTAAATTTTTGATGTTTTTAATTTTTCTTTTTTTTCTGCAGTTGGTTTGTTTTTTATTTTCCATTCTTTCTACTTAATATTCAGTCCCTTCAGGAAGAAAAAAATTGTATATGTTTATACATTCAGATGTCTTCTATGAAAATAAATCTTGACTTTTCCCAGTTCTAATATTAATACCTAAAAAAGAAGAGTAAAGAAGGTGAGGAAATTTAAAGCTAACTAACTAACAATCAAATTACCAAGGGTAACCCTAAAGACTTGATTAAATCCGTATATATATTAAAGGCACAATACTGACCCGTAATTCCAAAGCCAGTGTTTAAAATATGACAGTTACAAAAGTGCCTCTCACAGAATATTTCTTCCTAATCAGGGAAGATCTCCAAGAAACCATCGAGACCAATTTTCACAAATTTTTCAATAGCAAATAAAATATGACACCCCTTGGCTCTGAATAGAGATAGAGGCAAAGGTCGTTATGAAAAGTATCAAGCAGAATACAAATGTTGCAATAGCTTTTACTATTAACATAATTGATGCAATTCAGAATCAATCCTCCTTTTTGTTCTTTGTTCTATGGCCAGAGGTCAGATCTTTTTCTTTTTTCTTTTTTTTTGGGGGGGGCAGATAGTAAATACTTTATTTTAGGCTTTGTGGGTCATATCCCAAAACTCAGCTCTGCTGTTGTAGCAGAACATTGCTGGAGACAGTCTGGTTAAGGAATGAGCATGGGCAGAGTGGTCTGCCGGATCCAGAGCTGGCAGTATGGGGCCAATCTTCGGTCCATGCTAACTGAATCCTACTGAGAAAAACATGCCTCCTCCCTTTCCTCCTCCCCGTGGAGGGGGAAAGCTAAATGAGAAAAAGATCACAAACATCTACTGCAAACCTCATTTTCCCGACAAGAATACCGAGGTTCTGAATGGTCAGGTGACTTGCTAAATCTCCAACTCCATTTTTGTGGAAGTGAGACCAGAGCCCATTCAAAATTACGGAACATTCCTTGACCACTACTCTCTCAGGTAAGCTTCAAAGCACTTAAGCCTTCTCTGATTGCATCCTCACAACATCTTTCTAAAGTACTGTTATTATCTTCACTTCAAAGATGAAGAAACTGAGATTCAGAGAGGTTAAGCAATATGCATAGGGTTTCACAGCAGGGAAATGGTCCAGAGAAGAGCCAGAGCTTCTCACCCTCTGCTACTTGCTGCTGCTGCAGCAACATGCCCACCACTCCACTTTCCATTGCATACTATTCCATGTCCTCTGGGAAGCCAATACGAGACTTCCATTGTCACATCGGATCCAAGATGCCATGGTTAGGATTTTCTCCCCCTCAGAAGCACTCCTGTAACCTGACTCGCCTATCCAGTCTAACTGTAATTCTGCAACACAGAAACAGGGAGTGGACCCTGACTTCACACACCCATGGCCAACCCCATGTAGAAAGGCTGGGAAATGTGAAGTGTTTGATCTTTGCTTGCACAAGACCAACCCAAGGAGACTTGATGAGGAAGTCAACTTCATGCTCCCGCCCTCTCTTAGACTCCTGGAGCAGCTCCAGTGTCCACAGCCACCAGGAGTCCAGAGAAGGCCCCCAGAAAAACTGGATTGGAGTTCACTTTGATTTCACAGCTGAAGTGTGTGACTTTTTTAGAAAGTTGGGCGTTCCCAGCACCTAACAGTGCCCCACATTAGCCTCTGCCCACTTCCCCCGCTTTGTTTCTCCATAAGCCCTGTAAAACAAATAGGTGTAGAAGATGGAGGAAGGGTTGAAGACAGGTGCAGTGACCACTTCTTTTCTGAATAAACATGTTTCCTTATGAAGGTTTGGTGAGTCATACCTAAAGCCTCCACTGTTAAAAGAATAAGCCATCACAGGCTAAATGGCAAGCTATGAGCAGAAGACAAACTTTTCTAAGTTAATGTGTTCATGTTACAGAATCAAATATTATTCTTCATGTAGCCAATGCATGGATGTAAGCCACTGTTACTTGTCATTTACTTAAGAAGTTACATGGTCTACACACTTATTTCTATTTCAGATTGTACAAAAAAGCATATATAAACTGTACTATCCTCAGATTACTGACACCTATAGGCATATATTCCCTCTCTGGCTCTCCTTTCCCAACCAAGTCCCATTTTGCCTCTGTAAAAAGAGAGAGGTTCAAATGAAAAACTAAAAGGGAGCAAACTCTATCTTGCAGCAAGAATAATTCCTAGTGGGTTTCTAATGAAGCTACTTGATAAGGTCTATGGTCCTTTACTCTTTCACCCAGATCTTTATTTCTCCAACAGTAAGAAAAAAAAGTCTGGAGTCAAATTGGGTAAGGCGGTCCATAGTAAGACGAGACTGGGATAGCAAAGCAATGGGTCACATCATAAAACAGCTTCATTGAGCACTTTCCCCTCTCTTTCAGCAGAGTCCACAGCAGAGAAACAGAGCAGGGCTCCTTTCGAGGCTTCCTGAGTTGCCTGCAAAGATTAGAAGGAAGGAAAACCAACATAATTCACATAACAGTGATTTGCTCCAACAGCAGAGGCAAATTGAGAAATGTTAAAAATTATGTCATTGAAGGCATTTACTGAAGGTAAATAAAGTCATTAAAAACCAACAACAAAAAATGACCATTGAGAGGACCTGACTGAGGCACTTGAGGTACCTCTGGGCAAATGCCTAACCACAGAAAAACATTCTACTCTTGCACCTGAAGTTCCCATTGCCCTGTGAGTGGCTGGGTAGCTTCCTGGGTCTCCCAGGGAAGGTATGCAGCCCGGCCTGTGGGCTCACCCGCCCTTCAAGCCAAAGACATTCTTAGGGATTGTGCAAGGAATTTGGCAGCTGCACCTTCCTCATGAAGTGTGGCATAAAGAACAAGTTCCTCAGCCAGGGGCATAAGATTATTTACAGCTTCTTTAGAGGAAATCAATATTACATTGTCTTTATCTAAAAATTCACATTTACATTAAAATGCCTGGAGACTTCTTCTGCTACTGATCTCTTTAACATATTAAAACGGAAATCATAACAAAACAAAACTTAGACTGGCTAATATTACTTGTTATGAACCAAGGAACCAAGTGGAACTCATACAGGACATTTTGCATAAATACAATTTCTACTTCTCTCTTTTCTTCCCTCCTTCCCTCCCTGCATGTGCTCCGGTGAAATAGCTCCTGACATTCTTGGTGCATTCTGACAACCCAGGAAGGAGGAGGACTCCACTACCCCTTACATCCCAGGGGGAACGAGAGGCCTCGGACCCAAAACAGACCCTCCAGAGGGTTCTTTTTCAGTCCTAAAGGGCACTGTGTGTGCAGAGAGATATTAATGTCTTTTAACCATAACCTTGTTTCCACAGGCCACATCAATCACAGGAAAAGTCAAAGGCCTGAGGAATTTGGTTCCTGCCCCCATGGTTTTATCTCAAGGGTTCCTACCAGACCCAAACTGATGTCACTATCTTTCTATCTTTGGATGTGTGGTTCTGGTTTACTTTGGACAGAATACAGTATCAGGTGATAAAGGTGCTGTTACTCTGTTGGCCTGCAAGGGGTAAAACTACTTCTCCACTGGAGGGGAGGAGTCTCATGCTGAGTGAGAGAATTAGGGAGACCGCAGCGGTGAGCTGAGCTGTCCCAGTGGGAGTCAATTGTCATGGCCCTGTGAATCATTTGTGAACTAGGCATGACCCTTATGAATACCAGCATTGAGTGGGTGGGGCACTAAAGGATATTTGTTGTTGTTATTTTGGTTTTTGCACTAAGGAAGACACTGACTTGTCCATGGGTAGGGCTAGATGAAATAATAGGCCAGTTTCCTGGAGGCCAGAAAGACAAAAACTGAAAGACAAGAGGATGCTGGGAGAAAGAAGTCATACAAAATGTCTGTGGGATGTTATCAAGACCCTTTGGGACAAGACCAGAGTTACCTCAGGGACAGAAAGCTGTACTGTCTGTAATCATTTCTGTTTGTGTGTGCTGAAGCAAAAATTATTCATGAATGGCGGTTTACAGACTTCCCCTCTCCCCAGCCGTTATTAGAGCATTTGAGAATTACCCACTCAACATTACCCTCTAATGCCTGTATTTCCCAGGAACGTCTTCAGGAGGAAACTGCTCAGAGGCAAAGAACACCTGCATGCCATAGGTCCTGCCCAAGACAGAGGAGAAGGAAATTGATGTGTCTTATACGTTTATTGCACAGTAAAGAAGAAAGTGATCAAAGAGCAAGATGGCAGGGAAAAGGGTTGTGAATTGGAGAGACAGTAAGTGGGGTTAAGAGAATGAGATACTCCTTAGAGTCACGGGCATGAGGGAAGTACTATCTCAAAGAATTGATTGCATCTCCTTACCAGCATAAAAGAACTTTGAGCACATACCACTATCTAATATTTTACTTCCTTTTTTGCACTTTTGTGTATTTTGTTTCAGCAGATTAAATATGGATAACCCAGCACTATCCACCTTCCAAGATGTCTTGTTCACTAAAGCTAGAAGACTAGGAGCTACATTTCTCAGAATCCCTGCCAGCAGGGTTTTGTGTTACATTCTGCCTACAGGAGAGACTCACACAAGCTTTGGACAGTGGGAGAGAAGCAGAAACCATAATATTGTTCCCTGCCACTGGCAGGCATGTCATATGCTTTGGCAAACAGTAGATTTAAGATGCTTCCAGAAGCTTCTGGTATTCGTCCTGTGAATTATTTCATTTCAGTGGTGAACATGTAGCTGAATCAGGGTCAACTATTTCCTTCAACTCCTGCATTGCAATCCTGATTTCCTGAAAGCCATCAGCAGCTTTGTTTAGGCCTTCATCCTCGAGGCCTTTCTGTTTCCTTAGCAGAAATTTGACTGACACATATTCCTTATAAAGTGTAATATACATAGTAGAAATTTATAAAGAATAACAAATACTAATTTAATTATTTTAGTTGATAAGTAAAATTTTTATTAATAAAAATATTAGTTTGTAATTAATTTTTTCAATTAACATAGAATTCAAATGTCTGGTTCTAAAATCATTTTATTTCAACATTTAGCTTTAATAGCTATAAGAACTAAAAGAAGACACCTCACAAAAATATGTAGATAAAAATAGAAGATGTACCTCATTAGCTATGCTTACTAAATAATATGCAAGAAAATTATGATATGCAGAAAATTATGAAACTTTCTAGAAGGAAATTAAGTAATACCTAAATAAAATGGAAACAGAATTTGTGTTCTTGGATAGGAAGGTTTAATATTATAAAGACTGTAATTTTCCCAAAAATAATCTACAGACGTAATGAGGTTCCAATCAAAACATCAATAGAACTCTTCATGGAAATTGATGCATTGATTCTAAAACTTACATCAACAAGAGAGAATACCCAAGGACTTTCTGAATTACAAGGGAGTGGTAGGGTGCAGGACTTGTCTCACCAGATATAAAAACTTATTATAAAGCTGTAGTAATTAATACAGTGGTGTATAAGGATAGATACATTGATTAATTGATTAATTGGACAAATACCACAGAAGGAAATTCACACAAATATTTAACTTCGATAGGTAACAGGGTTGTATGTATTAAGCCGCCCAATCCTTGGTACTTTGTTATGGCCGCGCTAGCTAACTAATATGGTCTCTAAGCCAGAATTTCTAATAGTCACTCCTCCTCCATATTTCCAAGTTTACAAGAGAGTACAGCAAAGCCTGGAACACACTAACACCTTCTGCAGAATGACTTCTGTGTAGCTACGCTGGCATCAGTACGGAAGAAGAAGGAAACTGATAAACATTATTAGGTTCCAAACTCTCTCACCAAATTTTCTTCTGACCTCCTGATTATAAAATCAAATTTCACATGATTGCCACAAATGTATGCACCAAGCCTGCATTTTGCTTCTTTTTGGTGATTATCACATATAATCATTTATTATACTGACAACAGCCAACCCACTTGTCATTATTAATAGCTAAATAAAATTCCTTTATGTCCATGAAATTTATCAAATAGCTGGCATGAAAAGGTTATGGTGCTGCTACTCAAAATGGGTACCAGGGAAATGACATGAATCACAAGACTGGGAGAGACACTGGAATCCATCTGAAAACCACACTTCCCATCAAAGCCAGCCCGCTCCAGGCTGCTACTCTCTCTTCCATTCAAAGCCAAGAGAAACTAACAGAGCAGAACATCGAGGCAGCTAAGCAACAAGGACACACAGTCCCAGGGCATAGCTGCACAGCTGTGCTCAGAACAAGAGAAGCCATTTTCCAAGTAATAAGTAACTAGCACAAAATTTTGCTGAGGATCTCAGAGCAAATGGACTTCTATTTAACGTAGGTGATCAAAGACCACTATCCTGAAGATGCAAAGGAAGAGAATCTTTTGCCCTGACTACTATGGGTCCTAATACAAAGCATGACCCATCTGTCGGTGCTCCCTGAGCAGTGTCTCCCATGGCTGCAGAAAGATAATAAGACTGTGTGTCTTCCCAGATGTCTGCTCCTCCACAGTTAGAGAACCAGGAGGCTCAAGAAAGGGTAGGCACCACCATGAAAGAACAATTTAGGAGTCTGCTAATCTGAACTCAGATTCAGGGGGTTGGACACTGAGAACAGTCCAGAAAGTCTTCACAGCATTGTAATTGTCAGGGGGGGTGCACAATGCAGAAGGAAACTAGGTAATTCCAAAAGGATTTGCCTTAGTAGATCTCTGAGAGTTTAATGATGGCTTAAAGATCATTGAAAGCCAAATAAAATACAATTATTTTTGACCTTTAAAATTTTCCAAATTTATTATAAATCCTAAAAAGCAGGAAAAAAAACTGATCAAAGCCAACAATAACAAAAAGCCTTTGTCAATATTTAGGTCAGCTTCATAGATGATAAATTAATTAATGACTGTGCTGGGTATGTTCTAAAAGCTCACAATAACATATACGCTCTCTGTTTCTCTTGTTAAGTTTTTTATAGATTTGAAATTTGCTATTTCTTAAATAGACTATTTATTAGAGAGGTTTTAGGTTTACAGAAACATTGGGTGAAAGTAGAGAGATCCCAAATACCCCCTTGACCATCCCACTTTTCTAGTTTCCTCCATTATTTATTTTTTTTTAGATTTTATTTATTTATTTGAGAGAGAGAGAATGAGAGACAGAGAGCACGAGAGGATAGAGGGTCAGAGGGAGAAGCAGACTCCCTGCTGAGCAGGGAGCCCGATGTGGGACTCGATCCCGGGACTCCAGGATCATGACCTGAGCCGAAGGCAGTCGCTTAACCAATGGAGCCACCCAGGCGCCCTAGTTTCCTCCATTATTAACCTCTTGCATTAGTATGGTCTAATGGTCTGTTCCTGGGATAGGTGCCATTAACAACACATGACAATGATACATGGATGTCCTTTGAAAGCTCCAGTGTATACACATTTTGCTCTGTAATGAGCCAACACTGATAGATTATTATTAACTTTATTATTAAAGTCCATAATAAAATTCCCAGTGCTTCACCTATTCCCTCTCCAAATTCCTGGCAACCATTAATCTTTTTACTATCTCTATAGATTTGCCTCTTCCAAGTGACATATAGTTGGAATCATAATATATAGTTGTTTTCAAACAGGTTTCTTTCATTTAGCAGTATGAATTTAAGGTGCAACTTCTATTTTTCTGTAGGGAGTGATGAAAGATAGAAAAGGATAAAGCAAACAGAAGCAATTTTAGAAGAATACTCTTAGCGCTTTACCAATATTTAGTGTGCACAGGGCATGCACACACACACACACACACACACACACACACACACACATCCCAGTCATTTAGGATTTACACTCAACAATATGAATGTGCCAAGTACAGGAACCACAGAACTTTAAAGACTATTTCCACATTCAATGTATAGTCTTGGGTCAATAGTAGATGGAAGTCTCACATTGGTGACATTAAAATTTGTTCTCCCATTAAAATACTATTTATGGGGTGGAAAGTGGGGATAGAGAATTTGCAAACAAGTTCTGAAGTCTTTTTCATAGATGTAATTTTTGTAGTGGAATGAGGGAAGTGATTCTGAAACAATTGAGATATTTTATAGGATTAAGCAATGCGCAAATGTGTTTATGCTATTGAGAAGCAGAGTTCTCACTAAGGAAGAAGGGATATAGAAATACACAATGGTGAATGGCAAGAAAGAACCTCACGGGAGTGGATTGGAACTGGAAGTACTGATGTGGACTCTTAATTTCTAAAATATATCGGAATGTGTATATGCATGTGTTTGTGCATGTGTATATGCATATGCATCTATATGTTTGCATGTATATATGTATACATATACATACATATTCCTAACTTTGCATACTGAAAGGGCCAAGAAGCAAAGACCATACCAAAGTAACCATAAGCATACCTAATCCCAAAATTTGGCCTTTACTACTATTTCAACTAAAGGAAAGGAAACAAGGCAGTACTTTATGGAGATATGTTGAGCCAAATACTTGAAAATTAATATCAAATTTATCTGCACAAAGGCTTGCAATATCAATTAGGCTGAGGGTTCAAAGATATATATATGTTGTGCTATTCACTAATCACCCACAAGCTAGATTCTGTATAGTACAAAATGAATCAGGAATATATTGTTATGCCAGAAAGTGAACAAGTGCTTTAGAAAAAAAAAAAGCAATGGGGGCTTAAAACAAGAACAAGGAATCAACTTGAAAAGGGCCTTCAACTGTCAAGTCAAACTGGGGATAATATGAGCACCAAAATATTAAGTACAGTAATGACTTAAAAAACACTGAAAAATATGAACTAACGAATATGCTATTGATATAAATAAGTTAATTAATTAATTAATTAATTAATTAAAAGAGGACGGAGTCTCATGCTTTTAAGGCAGAATGCTGAATGACAGGCTTGTTAATGTGCAGGGGGTAGGAGTTGAATCATTTGCAGCATTAGAGTAAAGACTAGATCAGGCAAGAATCACCAATGAATGATAACTAAATCCAGAGAAAATTTGGCTAAAAACAAGAAACTTGAACTGGATTTAAAGTGCCTTATCACAAACTGCCAATTAGTTTCAAGTGAAAAAAAAAGTTAATTATACAGGGTAGAAGCTAGGTATCACCTTCACTGGATGATTAATATTAATGTTACCAGTGAGGAGCAGATGGCCATTGTGTGCCTCCAGATGGGATACCTTGAGAAAGACACACATCACCTATGAAGTATGTGGGTGAGAATGTGTAACCTGACTCTAATCATGAGGAAACATCAAACCAATGAGGAATATTCTGTTAAAAAGAGGGGAAGATTATAGTCTTCAAAAATATTATTGGCATAAAACATAAGGAAAAGTTGTAGAAATGTTCCAGATTAAGGATGCAAGACAATTTGTATTAATATGTTCCAGGTTAAAGACACAAGACAACTAAATGCAATATCTGACCCCAGATTGGATTCTAAATTGGAGGGGAAAATGCTGTAAAGAACATTATTGGGGCAATTGAATAAGGGCAATCACTTAGCTAAAACTATTGCACTAAGGTTAAATTTACTAAAGTTGATGAGTGAACTATGTTTATGAAAGAGAATATTCTGAGGAAATTTACAGTGAAACACTTAGAAAAATGGTACTGGGTCAAAGGGTCATGATGTATACAATTTAATATTGGTAATACAATGCAAAAGACATAGATGGAGGCAGCAAATATAAGCAAATCAAATCAAATGTTAACCACAGATAAATATGAGTAAAGGGTATAGAGATGTTCTTTGTATTCTTGTTCTTGCAACTTTTTTGTAAGTTTGAAATTATTTTAAAACCCAACAACAACATTAAGGAGAAGGTATCTAATGAAATAAACAGTGACAATGAATATTTTTCTACTGAAATCCTCATCTGTTATCACCTGTAAACTCCTATCCATCCTTTAAAATAATCTGCCATGGCATTTTTCTCTATGTTACCTTCCCCAACACCTTTGTCTCAAAACAAAACAAAACAAAACACTACACATTCCATATCAGCTAGAATTGCATTCAGATTCTAGTAACACAGTGAAAATAGAAGTAGCTTAAATAAGATGGAAAAGCATTTCCACCCCAAAACTGAAGGAGAGGCAGTCCACATTTCATTCTGCTGTGTTATCAGTGATCAGACTCTTTCTCTCTTCCTTTCTTGTCATCATTTTTTTTAGAGAGAGAGAGTTGGGGGGCGGGGGACGAGAGGGAGAAAGGAGAGAATCCCAAGCAAATTCCATGCTGAGCACAGAGCCCAATGTGGCGCTCAATCTCACGATCCCCTGAGATCATGACCTGAGCTGAAAGAGAGTCAGACACTTAACTGGCTGAGCCACCCAGGCGCTCCACTTGTCATCTCTTATATATGGCTTCCATTGTTAAGATGAAGCGGGGGAAATCGGAGGGGGAGATGAACCATGAGAGACGATGGACTCTGAAAAACAAACTGAGGGTTCTAGAGGGGAGGGGGGTGGGAGGATGCGTTAGCTTGGTGATGGGTATTAAAGAGGGCACGCTCTGCATGGAGCACTGGGTGTTATGCACAAACAATGAATCATGGAACACTACATCAAAAACTAATGATGTAATGTATGGTGATTAACATAACAATAAAAAATTAAAAAAAAAAAGATCACATTATCCTCCAGTATTGTCCCTGGAGCTCCAGCCATCACACCCACAATCCAGCCCGCAAGCCCCAGCCATTTGTCCCCACACTAATGAGACCTCAGAAGTTCAATTCCAAATTTCTACTTGCATTATTACATTAGCCAAAACTTAGTCCCATGGCTACATCTCCTGCAAGGGAGGATAGAAAATGGAGTCTTTAGCTGGGCATTTTGCCACCTGGTATAAAATTGGAGTGCTTTTATAAGAAAGAGGGTGAAATTAATATTGGATTGGTAATTATCAGTCTCTGAATATCATTCTGCTGTGAAATCTGCCATTATTTTGTACATATTCTATTATTACTTGTATCAGACCATATTTTGTTTGTATTTATGTCACTATCCTAAACTATAGCATATAATTTTTGGATATGAAATATCTATGTTGGCTTTTAAATGCCCCAATGCCTGGCTCAGAGCCAGCCCCACAGTCATTGCTTATATAAGGTTCATGAAATTAATGAGTTGATAGGACAGCCATCTGAGATATTCAAGATACCTATATTTGATATTCCACAGGATTAACCTGCCATTGTGGAGAGAATTTAAGGACCAGTTCGTTTTTTTTTTTAATTTTTATTTTATTATGTTATGTTAGTCACCATACAATACATCATTAATTTTTGATGTAGTGATCCACGATTCACTGTTTTCGTATAACACCCAGTGCTCCATGCAGTATGTGCCCTCCTTAATACCCATCACCAGGCTAACCCATCCCCCCACCCCCCTCCCCTCTAAAACACTCAGATTGTTTCTCAGAGTCCATAGTCTCTCATGGTTCATCTCTCCCTCTGATTTCCCCCCCTTCATTTTTCCTTAAGGACCCAGTTCTTAAAGTTTGATGTGGTTGTAAGACTCAGGTGCTGACAAAATTTGCTGGTGATTACAGGCCATAGAATACAGAAGATAGTAATCAACTGAAATTTTAACAGTAAAATTCAATCATTTTTTCCTTAGTTTTGAGGATTTCTGCCTTCATAGGCTCCAAATGCTGGGTGGTCCTTCATTTATTAAATATTTTAAAACATAAATGTTATAAAACATTTATTATTAGATATATTTCTGATCTCATTTAACCAATCAATAAGGAAGTAGGTTTAGAAACAATTTTGTTAGCATGCAACATAATAGGAAACAGGAAGCAAGGAATGCCGGATTGCTGAGTGATATTTCATTTTCTTAAGCATATAAGATGCTGCAGAACCCAACTGATCCTAGAAAAGAGCAAAGAGGAGTCTTTTTATATAAAAACAGTGACTCAAAAAGAATTATGCATAGAAAAAAAAGCCCTTATCACTCATGTAGTCACCAAATATACTTGAGCTTTCACTATGTGTCAAGCAGTTAGCTAGACATGAAACGCAGAATGGCATAAAAGAAAGAAAAAATTCTTAATTTTATGGAGTCTTTAACCTCAGAGTTCTCCCAGCTAGTAAGTGATGGAACGTATTTTCAGCCTCAAGGTTGTATACTTCCAAAATCCACACACTTGGCCATTATATTTTCACATTAAGAATTAAGTCTTTAGGGGTACCTGGGTTGCTCTGTTGGTTAAGCATCTGCCTTAAGCTCAGGTCACGATCCCAGTGTCCTGGGATCAAGCCCCATGTCAGGTTCCTTGCTCAGTGGGGAATCTGCTTCTACTTCTGCCTCTGCCCCCCCACCTCCACTCATGCTCTCTTGCTTTCTCTTTCTCTCCCACTCGAATAAATTAAAAAAAAAAAAAGGAAAAGAAAGAAAAAATAATTAACTCTTCTTGAAAACCTCTATCTTAAATTTTGGTCTACAGTCAAGTGATAGTTGAAGATCCTAAAATGTTGCCTTTATCACTTGTTATTTCCATTAAAAAGTGAAGCAGCTGATAATGGGTAAGAGAACTAAAACAAATATTTTAAGTGAAGTAAAATGTTCATTGATATTTTATTTTTATAGTCTCACTTCACTGAGTTCTGTATAAATGAGTTGCCAAAATTTTGCAGTGTTCAGATTGATTCACGGTTGTCTCAACATAACGACCAATATTCTAAACTGCAAAGCGATAGTTTGGATAATATTTTTCTAATTGATGCCATAAATGCAAATTACTCCACTTTTTCTCTACGTTGACCAGATAATTTGAAACTGTGAGCAGCCTCAGCACAGCTGCCAGGGATATCAGATAAAATATTACCCTAAATAAAAGGTGGGGCTCCAGAATGAGTAAAACAAAAGCCATGCCAAAAAAGATAAACACACACCCTCCTTTGAAGATTACTGCCAAGCGTCTTTAAAATCATGCCAAAGAAAACTTCTCATCCAGGTTTACTTCATCTCCACCTTCCCTTTTCTAATTTGAAGTACCCAGGATGTTGCTTACAGCTCAACAGTTCTATCTTGAGCTTTAAAAACATATCAGGAAACTGACTGAAATCCAAGCAATGCTTTTATTGTGTCGCCTGATCATCATCTGATGGAGAATAGGCAAGGAGTGTGAAGTTGAGGTGTCTGGCCATATATTTGAGATCACAAAAGGTCAGGCTTGGACAAGTTCATGGGGCACCCATGTGCTTCCTTGCTAGCCTGTCCAGTACCTTATTTTTTTGAGAAGAGGACAAAGGCATCTCTGACTGGTTGTCACACCTAGATTCTCCGATTAATAGATCTGTCATTGTGGGAAATTGTCCAGCCTGAACTGTGAGATCATCAAACCCTAGAAAAGCCTTAAAAATATCATTTGGCCATAAATACTCTGCCTCCTGCCAAAAGGAATTTTAAGTGGCTCTGAATCACACTTCCAGAGCACCAGCCCAGAATGACCACAGAGCATTTTCTTCCTCATGTAGAGTATCAACATGAATTCTCTCCCAAAGTAATAACTCTTATTATGGTAGCAAGCTTTAATTATTGTTCCGTTTTTTAAGACGAGGGGAAAGACAGACACTTACTGCCTCAGATGCTCAAGAATGACCACAAATATGACCAGGATGATGTCTCTGGTTCAAATGGAGCACTTGATACCTGAAATCCAACTATTAGTTCCATTCCCCCTTTAAAAAAAATTACTGTATTATAGCATAAAGTTAAAGTTTGATTGTATTAAGCCTATAAGCTAATTTGGTTGTATTAACCTACTGGCTAAAAATGGCTCCAACTTAAGCCTAAAATCTGCACATCATCACACTTGTAGAATTATTAAATTTAGGAAAATACCAGGTCCAGGCAGAAGACATAGAAACAAACATAAAGTGGGCTTTGTTCCTTTAAATCTGAGTATTATCCAAAAGAAGAGGTGTTCAATGATGCTGGTGGGTTCAGGAGGGAGAGGGGAATCAGAGCTCTGGGCCACACATGGTTCTAAAATGGCAACAGCGCCCAGGTTCTAAAAGAAACCCTAAGAGTAAACTTCCCATTTTTTTTTAATGAACAAATTCCTTTGAGTTGGACATGTCTCCATATAAAATACCCAGGCACATTTCACTTTGGGGCATTAGAGGGAAACAAAGCAAGAAAGTAAGAAAGATGATGAATACTATTCTTTTCACTTCATTAATGTATTCTTCTATTACTTTACAGGGGGAAAGGCTTTCAAATGGTAGCTGGTTTCAAAATATACCAGTTTGGATTTTTTTTCACAATACTTCAATCCCACTTCTCAGGAACAAATGTATAGCTGGAAACTCAGAGAATCATCATCTCCCATGGAGGCAGAAAACAATAGTGAAGCAGTGAGTCAGGTTTGAGAAGGGTTTGGTTTACACTTGCCTATTATTCAAGGACTATTTAAATTCTTTTTAGGAAATTACTTTCCCAATTACATGTAGGAGCACATTTTTCACTGTCATTATGAACAGGAAGCAACAACCCCTTTCTGACTTCAGCTTCCTTTTTAAGGACACCAGTAGGAAGGTCATGGCTTTCAGAAATAAAAGAAAAAGAAGTACTGTAATTGAGTGCACACACTTCATCACCACTTTTCCATAAAGAAAATGTCAGGAATTTTTGTTGTTGGTAACAAGTGTCATTAAAACCTTCTGGGAGTTCCTAGTCTTTAACCCCTTATCTGCTGTCCATTTCCACCTTCAAGTGGATCAAAATTTCAGGTGAAGGAAACCTCATCTTCCAAGTGCTACCCCATGATTATATTTAATCTTATTTTACATATGGATTATCTTCATATTGAGATGATAATGTTTGAACTTGAACTTCTAACTGGCCTCATACAAACATACTTCAAATTTAGGGATTATTCTTATTGAGAAAAAAAAAAAACCCAAAAAACAAGAAACAACCATTGTGTCCTAGTACATTTACTCAAAGTATTTGGTGAGGTAGTACCTGATTTTAAAATATATACATGCAATATTATACTTTATTAAGAGCCAGCCATTGTTAGACTAGCAAAGTGACAAATGCCAATTTGACTTATTGGAATAATCTTTGTAAAATCAAAATATATGTATTCTGAGGGGTGCCTGGGTGGCTCAGCTGTTAAGCATCTGCCTTTGGCTCAGGTCGTGATCCCAGGGTCCTGGGATCGAGCCCCGCATCGGACTCCCTGCTCCATGGGAAGCCTGCTTCTCCCTCTCCCACTCCCCCTGTTGTATTCCCTCTTGCTGTGTCTCTCTCTGTCAGAGAAATAAGAATCTTAAAAAAATGTATTTTGAGTGCTGGTGTATGTTTGGTCTTTATTTGCAAGGATGAATGAGTATAAATTTAGTTCTTAATCTCTTCTTGGTCCTTAAAATCTGGGGGTTTATAAATTAAGTGCTGCTTGATGCCTCTAAATTTTCCATATAATAATGAGTCTGAAGAAGTAACATTACACCTGTCTTTCACTTATTCCTAAGTTCCAAAACTTAACAGCTCTTATAAATCCTATAGGTTATTAGAACTAAAATAATGACAATAATGAAAATGACGATTATAATGGCCGCATTGTTTTGACTTTCATCTTTAGTTTTGAATTTGCAATACTCAGATAATAGTTCTAGAAATGCGGTAAGCCATGCTCTAAAAAATTTTTGTCTGAAACAGAAAGGGAAAGTAAATGTTGTAATAAGATATTGTAAACACATTTAAGGTTTGTACAGTTATTACTAGAATGTATGCCCCACGAGAGAAGCAGCTTTCTTTGCCTTGCTCAGTATGATGTCCCCAACAATGGATAGTGCTGAGCACAGGGAGTCTTACTTGAATGCATGTAAGGCTTGAGCAATGGGGGTGAAAAATTTGTCCTCACCTTGAGACAGAAATCACCACTAACAACTAAACAAAATCAACAGGAGAGTTTAAATTGTAAAAATTCTAAATATTCTGACTCACTTACTGGTTAGTCTGAGCTAACCAATCAAGGTTCCCAAGAAAATTGACTGATCATACAGAGCCTCTTCTCTGACCCTATAAGCTGTGGGGGGCACTAAAAAATTAACTGGGAAAAGAACCATTACTCTCATGCCCGTTTTATAGATGAGAAAAACTGATTTACTCTAGTTTTCATAGAGGTAACTGGCAGAGATGAAACAATCTCTGTCTCTCTGAACTCAAAGCTTGTGGACTTTACCACAATTCTAGCTCAAGAACATTAATGCCAAGGTGAGGAACAAAATATGGGGTATAGTAATTTAAATAGTAATCACCCATGTTACTTTCTCACGCCAAGACCAAAGGTCATGACTAGTGGATGGAAGAAAAGACAATTAGGGAACATGAAATTTTTAACAAATTGATTGAAACAGAGTAAGATCCATCACTCCAGTATAATTATGTCTAAATTGTAAATGAAATACATGATGTCAAATATTCTTCACATCAGTGCTTCTCTGAGCATCTTAGAGAGCAGATTCTGATTCAGCTGATTTGAGGTGGGGCCCAAGATTCTGCATTTCTAACAGGTTCCTGGATGATACTGATGTACTGATCCACAGACAGCTCTGTAAGTAGGGAAGCTTTTTACCTGATATTTGTTTGAAATACAAGGTGAGAACCGCATCTCTCTGCTTTGTCAAATGAAACAAGACCTTTTCAGGTTCCACCAGCTTGAAACAGGTATAGTAATAGCCAGTTGTACTAGAAATCATAGCAATCACAACAGCTTAAAGTGAGATTTTGGAGATTAAAAGGTTTAGGTGGAGTAATAATTATGCAAAGAGTCTAGAACACCTCCCTTTTGGTTTCCTTATTAAATTTGTTGTATTCCCTGAACTTCTCATCACTCATAAAACTAGAATATAAACACCACAGTAATGGAGTTTAATATAGCATAATGGTAGAACATGCTAAGAATCATGATTTTTTCCAAGAGATCAGATTTGTGGCTCCCAGAAGCAGAGAGTGGGGGTAATGGGGATTGGAGGAAAGTAGTCAAAATGTACAAACTCCTAGTTATAAGAGAAATAAGTACTAGGGATGTAATGTACCACATGATGACTAGAGTTAACTTTGCTGTAGGATATATATAAAAGTTAAGAAAGAAGATCCTAAAAGTTCTCATTACAAGGAAAATTTTTTCTTTTTTCTTTTTTATATCTATGTAAGATGATAAATATTAAATAAATTTACTGTGGTAATCATTTAGTGGTGTATTTAAGTCAAATCATTATGCTCTATACCTTAAACTTACACAGTGCTGTATGTCAATTATATCTCAATGAAATGGGGGAAGAAAAATAATAATGAGTTTTCCATAGCATTTAGAGTACTATGGAGGATCATACTAGGTTTTTTTTTTTAAATCTGATGTGTGTTTCCCCACCTGCTTATTTTAAAGATAGCAAAGAAGTTATAGTTACAGTAATATCTTTCTTGCTTTTATGATGGTATTTATTAGGGACATACAATGTGTAGATAGCAGACTAAGTATTTAAGTGAATTATTTCCCTCTTCTTCACAATATTCTTATAAGTGCTGTTATTATACCCATTTTAAAGATGAAGAAACTGAGTTTTAAGGAGATGATGCAGTTTTCCCAAGCTTACATAGCTGAGAAGTGGGAGTTGGGGTTTCCTGAGATCTGCCAGAATCCAGAGCCAAAACTTTTATCCACTATCCTGTTAGTTCCTTTTCTGAAAGAAAGGAGTAAATTTTCTTTTGAGTATTTGCAAAGAGCAAGTTTGAGGATCCTTTCTACAAGTAAAATATTTTCAAGCCAAGAAGGCATTTTTGGCTTACTGGGAGAAGTCCTGCTACTCATTTTAGACTGGATTACCAAAAATCTCAAGTGTACCTGATTTTGATTTACACCATGATGAATTCTGACAGTGGGCATGTTTGTTCTTCAGGGGTTCTTTGGTTTGTTCTTGGGAGGAATCCTTTACATCGTGCATCTATCAGCTCCAAGTTTAATATGTAACTGCAGCTACCATAAGCAATGTCCTCCCACTGCTAACTAGTCCGTTCTGGACTGTGTCTCTACAATGGTTAAGTATGTAAGTACATAGGGGTTTGTTTTGGTTTTTGTTTGTTTGTTTTTTCATCATGCAAATCCAGATTTCTCATCTGGATCATCAGACATATGAGGTCATAGGCTTCTAGAATGGGCTGGATAGAGAAGCAGAAACCCAGAAAATAAAGACACCTCAGGAGAAATTCCAAAAAGCCCCAGGCAGTGCCCAGAAGCCCAGAATGGCATAAGCGTTCAGCAGTGGGTAGCAAATGGGTGTCTCAACACCAGGGACAAAGCAACAGGAGACTCCAGTGAATGTAAAGTTGGATGTGGTTGACATCAGTGGCAGATGCTACAGAACCTCAGAGGAAGGGTTAGGCACTTGTCCTTCAGAGGAATGAAAAGAACTTGGGTCCTGGAGGACCTATTAATGAAGTTCAAGACAAGGGCTTATTCATTAAAAAAAAAAAAAATCAAAGTTTAGAATCAAGTAAAGTGAGAGGGAAATCGTGGCATGTGAGCCTTCAAGCCATTGATGTAAATTGCCTGAAATTTCTTCCAGCTCAGAATGGACTTACTCTTCCAGTCAAGCATGCACCTGACCCTGTGGGGAATCTGCTATGGGAATTTAACAAATATGGGTTTAGGAAGCCAAGCAGATCACTAAAATTATACCTTCTTTTCTCAAACTTCTAATTCACTACTTGAAATAAATGAGCTCCTTTGTGATAAATAAGTACTATATCTTAAAGAAACTGAGCAAATGGAGATGGCTTTGAAATACCTAGATAAACATTTAAGTGCATTTTGCAGTGTCTCTCATTTTACAGGTTAATTACCTGGACCCAGGATGGCAAAGGCTACTATTTTTTACAAAAGAGCTCATCTCCCTTCTTCCTGGGCACGTGACTGTATGGAATAAAGAGTACAGCTCTTGGATTCCTTTACAGCTAGGCATAGCCCTGTGACTAAGTTCTGGCCAATGAAATGTGAGTAGAGTGTTAGGTGAAGCACCATGATGGGTCCTGAAATGGCGGGAACATGCCTTCTCCCTTTCTTCATTCCCAATGTCTGGATGGAGATATGCTGGCTTGACTTGAGAAATGGAGGCCATGGGATGGAGGAGCACAAAGACAGAAGCTTGGATCCTTGAGCACTTCAAGAAGCAGAGCTGTCTGCTGTTAGAGCAATAGAATGCCCACACCCAGGCATTAATGAGAGAGAAATGAATTTTGTTGATTCAAGTGTTGTCATTGAGTTTTACTGAAATTCACAAACAAATGCAACTCTAAATAATTCACAGAGCCATGTTCTTTGCAAAAGTCACATCAAGGCTAAGTGGTCATAGTGGCTATCAATGTCCAAAGTAGTAAGATGAGGATTATCAGTTCTTAGCTTATTTAACATTCCACTTAATGCAACATACAACAGAGCAGTGATATTAACATTCCCAGAATAGACATGTTTACTTCCATCACTATTTCTTGAGAAATTTTCACAGTCACCAAATTTTCTTACATAAATATAAGATTTACCTTGAGCAACATTGCTTACTCCTATTGCTTACTACAAAAAGCTTACTCCATTTAAAATAAATGGAACTGAAGGGAAAAAAATAACTAACTAGAGAATGATGAACAAAAGGGTTAGTGGGCTATAAGATGAGAGAGAAGGTTTTATACTAATCTTTCTCTGGCAGTCACAGTAGTAAAGGTGTTTTTTTTTATAGCTGGATGGATGATTCTCTGCAAAGCTGTGAAAAAAAGGAAAATTAATAACTGATGCCCACTGCCTTTCTGGGTGGGCTCTTCACATTATTTTCTAGCACTCCCAACTGTTTTTGTTTGTTTTGTTTTTATTTTATTTTATTTATTTATTTGAGAGAGAAAGAGTAAGCTCATAGCAGGGAAAGGCAGAGGGAGAGGAAGAGAATCTCAAGCAGACTCCACACTGAGCGCACAGCCTGATGCGGGCCTCAATCTCATAACCCTGAGATCATGCTCCAAGCCAAAACCAAGTTAGAGGCTTAAGTGACTGAGCCACCCAGGTGCTCCACTACCAACTGTTTTTAGCCCTAACATTCTTTATGATGCTCCTTGGCTGCCCCCTACACACACACTTAACACACACACACACACACACACACACACACACCCCTTTCATTAAGGCATGATTCTGTTTTCCAGAATTTTCCTCTCATCTACATTAATATAATAGGACTTGATACTTATATAGTCCTTAAATATAGCTCATTCAACCCTATGACGTACATAACTATGAGGTACCCTTATTATCCCATTTTAAAGATGAGAGTGTGAGCCATTAAACCTAGTAAATTGTGGAGTTAGAATCCAAACACAGGCAATCTGGCTTGAAGTGAGTCTGTTCTACAAACACATTCTATTCCCTCAGGAATATTTGTGAAATAAATATAGTTGGTGTTATTTATCAGATAACCACATTTTTCACAAAACACAACTCCTTAGCCTAGCTAAAATGTGTCTTCTCAGGATGCCTGGTTGGCTCAGTCAGTTAAGTATCCAACTCTTGATTGCAGCTCAGGTCATGATCTTAAGTTCCTGAGATTGAGCCCCATGTCAGGCTCCACACTCAGTGGGGAGTCTCCTTCTCTCCCTCTCCCTCTCCCCCTGCTGCAATGCTGGCTTGTGTGTATGCTCCCTCTCTCTAAAATAAATAAATAATCTTTTAAATAAGTAAGTAAAGAAGTAAAGAAGAAGAATCAGCAATCTATTGGAAGAGTACTTTGGGAAGGGGGCCTTGCATATCCCTCAAATCACACTGTAGACATTCAACCAGCTGGTACAAGCTGGTTGTCCAACAGAATCCTATGTGTCATCATGCTTGAGCTACTAACAATATGAACATTAGAAAGTAAGTTAATTTTGCAATTCTTTTTAAAGATTTTATTTATTCATTTGAGACAGAGATACAGAGAGAGAGAGAGAGCATGAGTTGGGGGAGAGGCAGACGGAGAAGGAGAAGCAGGTCCCTGCTGAGCCAGGAGCCCGATGTGGGGCTCGATCCCAGGAAGCTGGGATCATGACCTGAGCCGAAGGCAGACGCTTAACCATCTGAGCCACCCAGGTGCCCTGATGTTGCAATTTTTAAAATGAGGTTAGTAAGAGTGAGCCCCGATATACCTGAGCAGAATATATTCAAATTTTCCAAATGGTTCTCTTTTCTCTTTTATGAGGCTCAAGTCCTTCAACTAAAGAAACTGCTGGAATTTTATTATTTCCAGCTTAGTATTGAGCTGCTGTTCTTCATTATCACTTATGCTTCATTGTTATCTTCACTCTACCATTGATTTTTTTTTTCTCTATGCTGCTAGCCTTTTGAGTCTGGCAAACACAGACATTAAAAAGACTTTTTATCTATTGTGACCATGCTGTACTCTTTACTTCTGAGTTCTGATGCTGAGTTTTTCAATAAGGCACTATTGAGGGAAGCTACTCCTTATAAAGTAGTATGTTTATAACAATAACTGATATTTTACATTCTGTGAAATGGATTTTTCATTCTAGATTACAGATGAAGAAAGTGATGTTCAGAGAGATACCATGCATTGTGCATTGCACAGGATTAACCAGTGGGTAAGGGTAGAAACCAGAACTCACCCAGATCACCTGACTCCAAACGTTGTGCTCTTTCCATAACACTGTCATGTCTTTACCGGATTTAAAGGGTCCACCTTAGTAATAGTAAAAAGTCTATGAACTATATCTTTGAGGTTAGAAAACCAACGAAAATTATGATACAATTTAAAAAAACTCACTAAAAATCCAATCGATATTTGCAAAAACATATTCACTTATATCTCTGGCCAATACATGTTTTATGGTGTCTGTTGCCTACCCTCTCTTCCACTGGAAACTGGGAAATTGACTGACTGTACCTGGTGAGAGACAGCAGCTATACCATGGAACAAGGGATTCTACCCTCAAGCCCTTAACTAAGGATTGGACCAAAGCAAGGCCCTGGCCTAAAGGGCAAGACAATCCATTGGCCTGCGAGGAACCAATACCAACGTGGCCCAGTTTAAAAAGATGACCTGAGCCAAAGAGATTCTTTTCTTGAGAGTGTCGGACTGAGTACCAGGAGGATCAGAGCTCTTGTAGAAAATATCATGGCAACCATGATAGTACATAGTCAACTGAAGTTATGAGGAAATGAAAATAAAATGTATAAATAACAAAAGCCACCATTTATATGGTACTTACTATGTGTTTCACCTTGTTAATGTATTTACCCAACAAGTAATTACTGTTATTAACAACTCCCACCACCACCCTTTTACTGACGAAAATATTGAGGCACAAAGGAATTAAGAAACTCGTCACAAGCTGTAAGTGGAAGAGCAAGATTGAAATCCAGGCCATGTGGCTTTGCTGCCAAATTTGATTTCCCATAAAGGCAACTTAGTGTACAGACACAAAGAAGACAATAAATAACAACATACATGGTAAGAGAAACAGAAAATCACAAGAGAGAAAGACTCAGCAACAGGCAGAGAGACACAAGAGGCATCCAGTTCCCAACTATCTGTTTCAGCTCCTCTTCTCAGATTCCCATGAAATATCTGATTATGTCCTTATACAGCACAGCTTAGTGCATCTGTTCATTGCAAATGACAGATCCCTAAGGAAAATAATAGAACTCCTTCTGGTACTTCATAAATACGGTACTTGAAGGCACTAAAAGCGGTATCACTGTGTTACTTCTTGTTTGAGGTAAAGATCGGCTCTCTTGAAGATGTATGATCTGATGTGGAAGAGAAGGTAGAAATATATACATGCAAAAGAAATGTGTATAATTTCAAGAGTACAAGGAGAGTATGATGCAGATTGGAGTTAAAGTAAGCTGAATAAACTCAAAACTGTCGGTAATAAATCATTAAAGCTTTCCTGAAGAAATAAGGCACAAGCAGGGATATATTTGTTGAATACATTGCAGGGTTGGATAATAAAATCCGTGTGTATATGTGTTGCCGGGGGGTGTGGGGGGGTGGTCACATGAGCACATGCTTTTGGAATGTAGAGGAAAGAAAAAGATAAAACAGAAAATTTAAATGGAGGCAGGTGTTGAACAATTATACAAGAGCCCAGACCAAGGTAATTAATTTCTCTGGTCTTATAACAATCTGGTATATTTTTGGCTGATGCCTTAGTTAAAGCACTTAAAACAAACACATTTTATGATCATAAAACCATCACTGAATTATCATTTAATGACATTTAACCAAATAATCAAGCATCTTGAAATCAAATGCCTCCTTGCTAGGTGTCTTCCGGCCACACTATGTCTTTCTCGCAGTCCTATGTGTTGGTACATACCATGCACTCAATAAATACATAGAGACTAAATAAATTAATGTTAGTGTTATCTCTCCATTAGAAATGAGATCATATCTATAAAATTCAAAGTCCCATACAAGTTTTTTTAGATGAGTTGTTTATACAATGTCTTATGAAACAAAAAAATTCTTTGCTCATGTCTCCCTGGTTTCTGCACCCCCACCAGACAACCTATTCATGTTGTGTCATGGGGTTTTTGTGATTGCAAACAGATCAATGAAAATATACGTTTTCAGTTAATTTAAGCAGATTGATTTTGCCCTAAAATAGAATGCTGGCAACACTGTGTCTGCACAAATAACATCTCGGTCCTGTCTAACCGGGAAATTCCACCTGGGCTGAATTCAAGGAACCATGTTGCTAAAAAATACAAACTAAAAGCACTAGCAATACAAAAAGAAAGGAAAAGAAAAGGGAAAAAAGAAAAGAAAAGAAAGTAATTCATAAATATATTCTTTGAGAGCAACTGCCATATAAAATATAGCTGAAAACCTTCTTTGGGCTTCTCAGGGACCTGTTCAGAAAAACTGTAGAATAAAGCACCTATTTTGTTTTTGTCAGAACATACATACTCTCCTGATGTTTGCTAATCTCTGCCAAGTATGAAAGAAAACACTCAGTCTGAAGGGTTGTATGGATAAATGAATATTTATAAAATTACAGATGAGCATTCATATGTACAATGTTTACATTACACAAATGAACTGGCAGATTGTTGATACATTTCCTTTCCACTTTTCTGAATTTTCCAGATTTTCTGCAATAAATATGTATATTTTATGAAAAAAGAAAAAAAACTTCCCAGAATAAGAATTTTACAAAATTAATGTAGATAAGTCAGGTCAACAGAGCCCTATTTTGAAGAACGGTGAACTGCCATCATTTTTCTTAATGTCGTTAACAAAGAACTACATTAAATAGGAGGAGATCTTCCCTTTGTACCTTAATCTTGGCAGCAAATCCAAAATTGCTCCGCTCAAGGACAAAAGCTAATTCACTTTATATAATCAAAACTGGTGGGTTCTGTAAACAATGTGCTGAAAGATAAACCTTTGCATAAATCATTCTTCTCTTGTTATACTAAACTTCCATGAAACCCTCCTGAACAAACAGATTTTAATTTCAGTTTAGACATCAACATCCAGCAGGCTATTCCACTGATTAATGATGATAAAACCAAGTGGAAAGGGAAGCCATTTATGAAACAAACAATATAACAATCAATCAAGCCTACGGCAGATAAGATTCAAACACTATCTAGTACTTGACTCTCTAGCACCACTCTGCGGAGACCAGCTGAGCTGCTAAACACTTTAAAATTAACGCCAAAATGATCAGTGCTTAAGGTTCAGTGTCAGTTAGAATGAGGACTCAAAGATATAACGTGGTATCTACTGATCACCCCCAATGAGCTGGATTCTCTATGTTGCACACTTAGCTTAAATTCTAATATCAAAATGCAAACACTTCTTTCTCCAACATGCATCTGCCTCCTGCATCTGCCACACAGGCAAATTAATGGAGATCAAAGAGGGAGTGAACACCCCTGCACCTTTTAAGTGACTCTTTGATTTCTTCTACCATGTGAAATTGGGTTTTTGTTTATAATTTTACCCATTTGGTGTTACGTATTATTTCATTATTCCTTCAAACTATGTTTATATTGGTGATTGCAAGAAGTCTAGGACCCCCACGTCAACCCCCATCCCCTTGTAATCCCAACTGGCTCTATGAGAAATGAAGCAATCCCTCCACGTCACTCTGTTCCTAATTTAGTTTTTCTGTGGCACTAATCACTACGTGACATACCATATACTTCACTTATCAATTTGTCTTCTTCCTCTAACATTTTTACCCCACTAAGGCAGAAATTTCTATTTGTTTTGTTTACTAACAAATTACCAGTGCATAGGCTCTGACCTGTAGCAGGCAATATATAAAAATTGTTGAATAGGGGCACCTCCGTGGCTCAGTCTGATTAAGTGACTAACTCTTGGTTTCAGCTCAGGTCATGATCTCATTGGTCATGAGATCAAGCCCCGTGTCAGGCTCCACACTCAGTGGGGAGTCTGCTTGAGAGTCCTCCCTCTGCCCCTCCCCACACTCATGTGCATGCTCTCTCTCTCTCTCTCTCTCAAATAAGTAAAAAAATAAATCTTTAAAAAATTGCTTGAAAAGTGAATGAATGCATGATATTTTAAAAACCACTAGGAAGCCTAGGGGTTTCCACTAGGCAATTCTTATCATAATAACCCTTACTCAATGTGTCGGAAAGTCAACAAAAGGATTTTGTGGTTGCTGAGAGTTTTCATTCCAATCACAAAACCAGGAACTGAATAAAGTAACAGAGATGAGCTCGGGTTCCTTTGAGGTAGATTCAGTTCAAAATCCCTCTTATTACCTGACCCCCTCACTCTGACTGGTCACTATGGGGTTCTGGATCCCCAGGAACTAGTGTGAGCTCAGAGCACCTTTTGTGCTATACCTGAAAGATGCAAGCATTTCCCTCTCCCAGTGCAGAGCCATTCCCATAGCTGAAGGTCCCTTGCTTAAAGGCTAGAAGAAATGCACACTTATC
Organism: Eumetopias jubatus; assembly: GCF_037043125.1. Lineage (NCBI taxonomy): Eukaryota > Metazoa > Chordata > Mammalia > Carnivora > Otariidae > Eumetopias > Eumetopias jubatus. The sequence goes on along the minus strand of NW_028274809.1, from coordinate 164,478,085 downwards.
ATATCATCACTGAATTCTTTCTCAAGAGTACCTAAGCTTCCTTTTCATGTCTAAAATTTAAGTTTGGATATTGGATAAAAGGCCAAGACTTTTTAAGTCGTGGTCCAAATTGGCCCTTTGATTAACATACCTAGAATTTGGGGATTTTGGTCGATGTTGGTGTTGTTTTACAAATCAAATGTCTTCTTGCTGGGCTGTACGTATATTTTATTTCTAGAGTACTCATGACTAATCAGCAAATAGTGAAGATCTCTGGGGGTCAGACCATTGTGATTACCCACTGACTCATCTCTTTTTCCCCACCACTACCCAAACCCTAACTGTCTCCAATGTTAACATCCTGATATGTGACTTCTGCCACCCTGGGATTCTAATATTCCAGTGAAATCAGAGTTCACTTCGACTATGTCTCCTCTCACTGAATCCTAGGTCCACAAAGAAGAGACTCTACAGACATTACCTTTTAAAAGGCTGGGATTCTCCTCACCAATGAATTTCTCAGTGCATGACTCAGAGAGGCCTTGGGGCCACAGCCAGGTGTTAAGGGAATGGATTGAACACACACACACAAAAATTCCCTCTCACTTTCTTCCTCTATGTTATACAAGTAATGTCTAGGCCACCGTTGAGTCCAAGTTAATCAGCAGACTACAAAAAATAACTAAAATTCAACCCCAGTTGAATATAGAATTGCATATAGGTGCATGTACATATATTGACATATTCTTCTTGATCTAAATCACATTCTTCCATCCTTAGTCAACAATCCTCAGAATTCATTCCCTCATGTATCATCCAGAGTTTTGCAAATATAAGTTAATAAAATCTTACAATTCCATTGGGTTGATTTTGCAATAGGCCCTGGGGCATGATTATGCTGGGAGTGGGGTATAGGGCACAGTGTAGTGGACTTTGATGGTTTGAACACTGCACAACCCAATGCTTAGCACCCTGTTAGTTAAAATAGAAATTTCCATATAAGAGACTAGGGAAAGGTATAAACTGATGTAAGCAACCTGGAGCATAAATCTTTGAGTGTAGGTTCCAATCATCTCAGCCCTGTGGCTGAAAGAGATTACATATTTCTATCTTAGGAAGTGACTAGTTTTCAGTTGGTATCTTGAGCTGAGAGATAAAGATTTTGAGTGTCATTTTCTTCTATTAAACTGTCCACTGCTATACCCCCTGTCCTTGAATTCCTCACACCCCTCAACTGCCCTCTTAGAGCAATTACCTTGTCTCACAAACCAGCCTTCAATGGGACTGTCACTCAAGGGGACAACAAGTGATAATTTGATTGGTTGGTTTTTTTTTTTTTTCACTAATTTCAGTGGCTTCTCGGATCCATTTTCTTAATATCAACTTGATTTCCACTTTCTCTTACCCCCTCCAAGGACAGGTAATAAACTCTAGGTTCCCCACAATTTTTCTGAAGGTCTATGGGCTGCAGTCTCTCCTGGTACAAATTTCAATAACAGGGCTTTGGATGCAAATAAAAGAACCCAACCCCAGCTAATTAAAGCAGAAATGGAAATCATTTAAAAGATATTAGATAGCTCACATACTCTCTGGAAGGGCTAACAAAGCAAACTTAGGGATTTTACAGCCAGAAACAATTCCCAAAAGCAAACCACAGGACTTGTCAAGTAAAAACATTCTGAGGCTCCTACCAGGCACAAACACCACAGCACACTTGAAGAGCCTCAATGACCAGACCCTGGACGCTGCCTAGGGAGCAGCTCCCACTGTTCCCCTCGGGAACCAAATGTGGTTGTTTATGCTGTCCCCAACCCCATATGTTGTCCAAATATATTCTGGATGGTCCTTGCTTCTTGGTGTCACTAGTTACTGATTCACAGTCTGGAGGGCAGATGGAGCTGATTAACAGAGCCTAGATCCATGCTCTAACTGCAAGGAGCCTAGAAAGAAAGGAGAGTGTTAGAAGGTAAGGGAGGGACAGGAAAGTATCCCACAAACTGATAATGCAGTTTGAGACTGGAAAACAAAGTAGGTGACTCCATACAATTCACACAGAGTTTTATTCAGGGTAACTTACTGATCAGGGATCGGGCGGGCAATGATCCAGCGGCTGCACAGCTATTCTCAGCAAAGTCCAGACCTTGGTCTACAAATTTTATAGAGCAGGGGTTGGAGCTGAGGAGAGTGGGATATATAGTAAGATCAAAGGGTTTGTATGAACCTAATTTACAGCTAACCTTTAATTAGATCTTGTGGCGCCACCTGTGCATCAGGAAAGGGAAAAACTATAGATTTGTGGGAGGCCAAAGCAAGCCTCCCCCCACCCCAGCTTTGTCAGGTATTTCTAAGGTTTGTACATTAATCCCCAAGGGAATAACATGCAGCCCCAAGAGAGGTCATCGAGTGAACATGAGCAAGGTGGACAGCCAAAGATGGAGTCACTATTATCAGCACTCCGACAGTGAGCTCTGGCAAGACATCATAAGGGAAAACATTCCCCAAACATAGACTATGGGTTCTGATGCTTGGATGGACAAAAACAAAATTTATAAAGGTCCACTACCCATGTTGTATAAGAAACGGCAGGGGCTAAGGAGACACAATTGGGAGATAACTTGAGTTTAGTGACCATGATTTATACTATTTTTATTCCCCCCTAGCATTACACACACACAAACACATACATATGCATGTACACACACACACACACACAAACACACTAAATGAACTAATATCCTAGATCTTATAAGTCAAAATGAAAGATAGCAATGCTGCATCCTATAGCAGTGAATCAAAGAATACATGAGTATGAGTCTTCACACTGACTTTGAAGTGGGTTCCTAGAGGGCCTCCACTGATCACTGCATGGTCACAGGTGTCTTATTCTGCATTATAACTGGATATAAGGGCCCACTGAGCATAAAAGATAACTAATAGATAATCACTATTATAAGCAACTCAACTAAAATTTCATCTGAACCAAGTCAATTCAAGGAGAAACACATGGCAGTATCTAGAAATAATATGATAGTAGCAAAAAGGTAATATATTTCTTGTACCAGTCAAAAAAAGGAGTCACACCAATAAAACTAATTTCAGTTAATAAAAATGCAGCGAGAAATATTTTTAAATACATACAGTTTTTAAAAATTTCTTTGCAGTACTGAGGAGTACTCTTGCTAGATTAACTTCTAAAGTATAAATCTGACCATTTCACTATTTTCCTCAAATTCGTCACAGATTCTCAAAATAGACCCTACACCCGTGGAATAGAGATTATACATGAATAGGTCAATAAAACCTGATTTAAATTTTTTTAAAAATTCCACCTCCACTTACCCAGTACTTAGAAAACAAAGTTTTTCTGCATCTCTACCAAATATTAATGATTCCATAATGATTTGACTAAGGGGAGGAAATATGGGCTCCTATTTCTGTTCCCCCAGGACAGCCTTGGCAAGTCATTTGGCCTTACTAAGTTCAGTTTCCACATTTGCAAAATGAAGAAATTGGACAAGATTCTTTCCAGCCCTGAAAGATTGTCAGCTCTACTTGGCCAAAGTGTACTTGCCCATGCCCCACCCCCACCTAAAGTAGGTTTTATTTCCATTCACCTTGATTGATCAAGGTAATCACCCAAAGGATATAAAACACAAATGGTAAAGTTACCAATTCTGAGTCACGAAAGCAAAAAATAATCTAGTTGCTCAGAATTTCCATAATGCTTTATTATATTTTCAAACAGTGTTTAGCCATTAATCGACACAAATCATAATTGGAAACATGAAAGACCCAGAAATGAAGGAAACCATCATTGACAAAATTTACCTAACAAGTCAAAAGCAGAGAAAATGACATTTAAAAATTGTGGGTGAATGATCCCATGGGTGACTGGGCGAGCCACATGCATTGTGGGGACTGAGTGGTATAACACAGTGCTCGAATGGGAGAGAGACGCCACAATCTGGATTGAGCCCTACTTCTTGGGTCCTCATCCCCTTCCTGTCTTACTCACCCTGGCTCACCTGGAACTGGGATGATAACAATAACTCTCCCACCTGACACCCAGGGACTACTGTTCTAACATTACCATAACATCTCTCCTTATTACAATTAGATAATTCATTCAACCTTCCCTGAGCATTTGTTATGCATGTCATGCCAATGTTTCATGTAACCCCCAAGCAAATGAATAATTGGAATCTTCCGCCCTCATCCCTAACACCTCTCTGGCCTCTGCTCTCTCCCTTGTTCTGCTTCCGTCCCACTGACCTCTCTCTGCCCCCAAGGGTTCTCCAGTCCCACTGAGTGGGTGCTCAGGTCATGATCTCAGGGTCCTGGGATCCAGCCATCGAGCTCCCTGCTCAGCAGGGAGTCTGCTTCTCCCACTTCCTCTGCCCCTCCCCCCACTTGTGCTCTCTCTCTCAAATAAATAAATAAATAAATAAATAAATAAAATCTTTAAAAAATAGGATAGCATTGGTAAAGTCGTGGAAGATATGAAATAATAATAATAATAGCTAACATACAATATGCCAAGAACGATGCTAAGAACTTATATGTATTGTCATTTTATTGTTACATCAACCAAATAATGTAAGTATAATTTTTTCAGATTAGGAAAGTGAGGATGTAGTTAAAAAATATGTTCAAGATCACCCAGCAGGTGAGTGTTAGGCTGGGGTATGAATCTCAGGGACCTCCATCATTTTCTGACTCCAAAGCCTATGAACTAGGTTAACACTATCTACTCTTCCAGAATTGAGCTAGCTCAAGTGTCCCAAGCAACTCAGCACCTGTGGTCACCATTTGTCTCACCACCCCCAAGAGTGAACATCTATCCATCCCTCTACTCTTGTGACTCTACCATTTTCATGACACAACTTCTGTCTGTCCCACCCGCTCTGAGTCTCTCATTTTTGCTTCTCTCTGCTATTGCTTCTCCATTTCTACTGCTTTCCACTTCTCCTGTCCTCTCTGTCTCACATTCATGTTCTCCACGAGAGCCTTTCATTGTGTTAGAGAAACGTCTGTAATCATCATTGGTTGGCTTGGACTGTTTAGCGTCCAACTCCTGTTAACACTCCAATCTCCCTTCTGGGGGATCTTCTACAGATACAGGCATGGAACCCATATCCTACACAGTAGCCAATGAGCCAGTGCTCGCTCTCTCCATGCCTAGCCTGGCTATGGAGCAAGCATGTCACTTGGCCTCAGCTAGCCAGACAAGTATAAGGACAGCTGAAGACCACCCCCATCAAAGGAGCAGCAGTGGAGGCAGCAGGTTGAACATGCTGCTCCTCCTGTATAACTTTTGCTGTGTTCCCCACTGCAGACCTCTTCAGAGCACCTTGGTTTCTGCCTCTTCTCTAAGCCAGGTCTTCTAGGTCCCTATAGAGATCCAAGCCACAGACATCCTTCCAGCAAATATTCTGTTGAGGTTAAATTAGCCAAAATCATTTCCTATTGCTTGCAAACAGGAATCCAACCAGGACTCAGACACCATGCTGTTATGGCTCTCACATCTGAGCTGCCTTTGGCTATGGTGCTTACATCTGCTGCCTTTGGCTACAGCCCCTCTCTATAATGCAATCCCTTGAAGCCGGCGTGGCAGAGCCACATAACTGAAAACATGGCAGCTTTGGTCAAAGGAGCCACCTGTGGCCTCTGTATTCAGGAGGGAGTTGGGAGTAGGGACTCTGATGGACCCTAAATCAATACTCTGGGAGGTTTATATGTTGAACCAATTGAGTCAGTGACCAGTGGGAGACTGAAGATGTATGAAAGAGAAGAGACAAGGGTGGAGTAAGGGCTCTGAGGAAATGGGAGTGAGGTAGAGGGACTAGTCCTGGAAAATCAGAAGAGTCTCCTCGCCCCCAACCCCAACCCTGCTCCTGAGATCGCTAATGCAGGTATGTTTATAAAGTGAAAGGAACTTGAAGGAGTTCTTGTAAATAGAATCTACTTCCTCTGTGAGGTAAGAGCCAAGGTAATCTGGTGATCGTGACTGCAGGGGGTTGTGGGGTGGATTTGAAGAAAGTGATGAAAATTTGGAAAACCCACGGTGAGAAACTGGAGAGGGGGGGTGTAGTGGGAACTGACAAAAGGACCACTGAGGTGCTTTGAGGCAACTGTTTGCATTTCCATCCCTTAACAGCAACTAACTACTCCATAGAGAGTTTTTGAACAAGGACTCAGACAAAGGATAACAAGCTTTCCCTGAAACTTTTTCGGTGCAAAAACAGGGGCTTGGCAAAATCTAGCAAATTTCACAAAATAGAAAAACCTTTAACCTAACTTCTCAATTTTGTAGTTTTGCAACTCTGGGACTTTTCAGAGTGACCTCCTTTGCCAGTCCGGAAGGTGGTAATTACTGGACTAAAAAAAAAAAAAAGTATGAAACAATAGAAATCTTTTCTTAAGGAATCTGGATTCTGTCTGATTCATTCTTTTTGAGATGAAAAAGTTGGTTCACTTTGTATACAAAGGTATAAAAAAAAATTTAGACCAAAGACGTTAAGGGCCTTTACAGAAATATTAAGTAGTGACAGTCACATTGACAAATCTATTCAAAGTGGCCATTATTATTGGAGGAAAATGGAACTGCCAAAATGAGCCTTGCTGAAATTCAGACAGACAGTGAAAAGCTCATCTCTAAAATCTGAAGAATAACACAGCTTGGGTGTGGTTATGTTTGATGATTCAGCACATCGAATTAAATCGTAAAATGCCCTGCCTGCTGATTCTGGTAAGCAACTGAACTGATACATAAATTGTAGGCTGTGTTTTAGACTGCTGGTTAGATTCATGAAGTAAAGATGTGCTTCTGACTTATAAGAAAATGAACAATCCCTTGGCCTTCGCAGTCATCTCCTAAAAGAAGACAGCATCTGGATAAAATTCAACATGTAATTTTAGCTTTTGTCACATTTTGAATAAAAATAGTTGGCTGAACAACTACCTATTTAAATTATTGAAAGCGGGTGATTACAAATAAGCGTCCTGGCTGATAATTAGAGTGGCAGTAGAAATTATTCAGAGTATGAAGAGCTTGGATAGGATTCCAGAAGTAGTTTTCCCTTAAATTGAGTGGTGCAGACAAAGGCAGTTTGTTCTTCAAAAAAATGAGTATTCTTACACTATCACATTCATTGATGGAGGCTACACAGACATGGGTTAATTTATTTAGCATTTCAGAGGTTTGGGGTTTTCAAACTGCAAAGATGAAGCAAAATAGAGATTAAAATTCATCATTATTTTCTTGTTCTTTTCAAACATGAAAGCATCACATTCTTAAATGACAACTCCCAGCACACAGGTTTTTATTTGAGACATGGTAAAGAAACAAAAAGATCAACTCCCTTTTTGACACCTAATATGATTCAAAACAGCCACTAGAGGACAGTCAAAACACTGGGGATGTAGTGAGGCAAGTCCTTAGATAAGTAACTTCAAATGAAAGGATTTTAAAAAGCATTTGATCAATGTTTAGAGAGAAAGAGATTGTTAGAGAAATTCAGAGACAGAGATAGATAAAGAACAAAGTATCTTCTTGATCACATGACTGTAACAATGAGAAAAAGCAGTAAAAATGTCCCACAAGCGTGCCAGGATTTTCACTGGAACACATTTCCAGGACAGTACAATCACAGCATGATATCTGCCCCGTGCCTTGGAGACAAGAGTTGTAGGACAGTGATTCAGCACATATGACGTAATGAGGTCAGTTCCCCAACACATTTGATTTCAAACACTGCTTCCAAAACAGCAGAAGATCAAGGATAACACCCAAAACACAAATCACTGGCATCTGCCTTATGGAACATTCACAGGCAGCTGCAATGGTAGGTGTGTATGTGCTTTTAATGTAAGCGATGTCTTTTTAGATTCCAAAGTCAGAATTGTTACTTTTTAAAAAAATTCCCATGGCTCCATTTAACCCACGCTATTTGTGGGAGGTGAGGAAGAGATGACTCACATGATTGCTAAAACGCTTGTGAAAATGCAGATAAAATGGTGACAGACATTGAAGTACTCAGCTCTTAGTCTTTAAAAATCTCTCCAAAAAGAGTATTGGGCTAGGAGTGAGGAAGGCATGAAGAAAAATTAATCCTATGCATTATGAAGATTCCCAGACTTTAAGCTAAAAAGTATTTTAAGGTCGTAGGCATCTGATTTTTTTTTCATTATTGCCAGTCTATAATTTTTCTCTTAGCTATTTTAAATTAGAAAAATCTGTATATTGTGATATCACATTCAAGAAGCTTTCCAAATCAGCTACTGCTGAATTAACCATGGAAATGTCAAAGGGAATTAAAGAACCTTCTAGGGGTAAGTGAGATGAATAAAGACAGAAGTCAGGGCCAACACATTTTGATTTCCTGAAGCAGAGCTTGGGCAGTCGGTTTTAGGACTTCCGTGAACAGCACTCTGGCTCCTTGGAGGAAAAGGCTCTAAGCACTTTGAGCTGACTCAATGGGAAATAACTACATCCTTGTTCTTTCAGAGTGAGAGACTAATCTAACTTGTTGACTGTAAAAGGGAGCAAGGGTGATACTTATGTCCCAGATACTTAAATCTCCAACCCTTTGTCTGAAATACAGCGGAGATTAATTTATTGAGCATATTTACTTCCATTTTTGTAAGTAAATACTTATTTTTCATATGAATGCAGAGAAAAACAAATCATTTAGCCTAACATAAGACATCTTACGATGAGTCTTATGACCACGTTTTATTCAAATCTCCTCTCTAAACATTTATGTGACTCTGGGTTTGCCTTTCCTTTTCCTTTCATAAAGCAGATTTGCACTGGGGCAGTAGAATCAGGCATGCCTTAACTATTTGGCCCCTTGGGTTCACTGGAGTTATTCTACTTACTGTAAGAGACAGGGGAATTTGAATTAGTGATTCCTAAATTCCTTAAGAGGCTTTCATATGTGGTAGTGATTCTGAGCACCAAAGGGTTTTTGTAGACCTGGCTCTACTACAAAGAACCTAGCCTGTAATTATGCAACTTATAGGACAGGTTGTAAAATAAATTAGTCATACACAAAGGTAAAAGTTCAGATGCTAACGTGCCTGCAAGTTTGAGATTTTTAAGCCAAGTTCAAATATGCAGATTCCTCTCCAAAAGTTACCCTAGTCTCACCAGGAGAGATATGCACCCCTACAATTCCTAATTGTACCCTTCAGATGGCCCTTGTCTATCTTATATTATAGTTACTGTACATTCCTAAAAAGCAGGGTTGTGTCTCACACATCACTCAATTGCCTGATTGTCTGGCACAATTGTAACTCCATAAATATTGACCAGATGAATGAGATTGCAAGATAGAAGGTAAGCAAGAGATGGGACTCACCCAACACATGTCCCTGGGTGCTTACTTTCCTTGTAAGGCGATTTAATCTTCCATCCAGAAGCAAGGCCCAGAGCTTCCATGGATGGTTCTCTACTTTGTTCCCAGGTGTCCGTGCTGCCTCAGCCATGCCCTCCAGATGCAGGAGTCGGCCTCCTTTGCGAAGGTTAGTCAGCCTTGAGGTTCTCGAACTGCTGGACAACGTTAATTGATATTCCTTAAAAGGATGGATTGACTGGGTCGTGTCTTGCGTAGCATCTCTCACATCGGAGGTGCTCTGTACAAGAGGAAGGAAGGGAAGAATGATTATATGGAAAGATATTAAGCTCTAGTTTCTTAAATACCAACAGAATTTTCAGAATCAAATCTGCCAGACTGCTGCTGTAGACCACTTGTTCTCCTCTGAGCCCTTCCTGTCCCTTCCATCCTCACACTCAATAATGCCATTTGAATGAGTCATATCGCTCCCAGGATGGTATTTTATAAAGTTAAATGTTTTAGGAAGAAGTAGGGTTCTTTGATCTTTAATCTGGTTTGTAGCTCTGTTTCTACTTACTCTCTCCAGGCTCTGCTTTTCTTCCCAAACCTCCTCCAGGTTTTGGTGTTTGTAAATTGCTTGTTCCTTCATTATTTTTAACATGTGCTCCACCAGAAGCCCACAGTACTCCTGTACGAGGAGCTAACACTGATAGAGGAGTAAACTGGCATAACCAAAAGAAAAGAAAAAATAATTAAACCTGATGCCAAAACAAACTTAAATAAAATTCTGCCTGTTTATTTTTTTCACAGTTGGGAGGAAAATCTCAAAATTTAATAAGCTCCATTGTTTAACAAAATAGCACTAAAATGGCCATAAAAAATAAGTGTGGGTGTATTTATGTACTAAGTATGATTTATCCTCCCTCCCCCCCTTTCTTTCTCACTCTTTCATCTGTTCATTCATTCTTTCGTGATAACACACGTAAGCAGATCAAACAAAGGGACTTTTCTTCTTCTGAACATATTAAAAATGAGAGAAATGGGAAGGGGTCAGATATCCTGCAAAAACGGCAGAAGTGTGACTGAATTGTCTTTAGTGGATACTATAATATTCCTAATTGTTTTGCATGAGAAACATTTAATATATTGGCAGGGTCACAATTCTGGTATATCAATCATGTATATTTTAACCTTCAGTATAATTTCATATGTTTGACTTCATTTCCTTAACCCTGTATGTCAAAATGTAATGGTTTCCCAAAGGTAAGATTCTTTGAAGACTTTGCCCTTTATGGCGGCCATACTTTATCTTAACATTTTAGTGATAGTCATTTGATTAATAGAAACAGAGGCTCACTCATGACATCTACGCCAGCAATGAGTTAGTTGTTCACCAAATGATTTTTCCTTCCTTTCCAAGTACCTGCCGGGTGGCATGTCATAGCCACTTTTCCAATTGGATGTAGCCTGTGACTGGGTGTTGGTCAATGGAATGAATACCATGAACAGTATATGAACAGTCATATACTACTTCCAGGCCTCACATACACATTTCTCTCTTTTTTCCCCTTGTACCAATTGAATGGAGAAGTCTCAGGATCAAAAAAAAAAAAGGATCTACAGCCTACACTGCTATTTGGAGGACAGCTGACCTGTAAAGCCAGCCAGCCAGGCTAATATGAGTGACAAACTTTTATTTTGGATTTCCAATCCAAATTTCAAACTTTACAGTTTTGACATTCTGTGTTATAGCAGTTGGCCTGTCCCAACTAATATACCAATCTGAGAAAACTGATGTTATGTTATTCTAAAGATCTTCATGGATGGGAGCTGAAATGGGAAAACCAAGCTACTGGGAATTACTGTGAATATAGAGATCTGCTGTTTTCTCTCTCTGTGTCATTCATTCACAAAGCACCAGACTAAGATAAGATAGCTGTGGCAAAGACATTGTTGTAAATATTCAATTCAAAAAATATTTAGTAAGCAAAACTATGTGCCAGACACCAACATGAAGGGTCATCTTTAGTTAACCACTAGATGGGAGTGGCAAATGGTTCTTATGAAAAGGGTAGAGAGCAAGAAAACAACACAGCTTAATAAGACAATTAACTAAAGGCTTTGGTGGGGGGAAATAAACCAGGCATGAAGAAATGGGAGAGGGAGTTGGACACCAGAAGAAGGAGGTATAGAATGGAAGTAGGAAGCAGAGCTTGGAGATATTCCTTGAGGTACTCTGGGAGATTTTTATGGGATCCTGAGGTCCAGCCCAGGAATGGGGAAGAAATAGTAACAAGCACCAATCTGACATCTGATACCTTCAGCCTTCTATTCATTCTTCCCATCTTCTTTAATCTTTCCTCATAAATCTTATTTTCTAACCATGTAATGATCATTTCATTCCCTTTGCTCTTTTAAAATAAGTAGGCTATTTCTAGGCTTTATAAACTTTCCATTATAGTCCCCTAAACTGTATTCAAGATAAAAGATGAAGCACCTCTCCATACTTTACAAAGCCATGCTCCATAGTTATACCTCATGGTACACCCCAGGTATCTGGTGGGAATCTTGGAGGGACTGTCAAACCAATCAAGCAAAAGCAATTTCTAGGGCACCTGGGTGGATCAGTTGGTTAAGCGACTGCCTTCGGTTCAGGTCATGATCCCAGAGTCCTGGGATGGAGTCCCACATCAGGCTCCTGGCTCAGCAGGGAGCCTGCTTCTCCCTCTGACCTTCTTCCCTCTCATGCTGTTTCTCTCTCTCTCTCTCTCTCTCAAATAAATAAATAAAATCTTTAAAAAAAAAAGCAATTTCTAGATCCTTTTCTGCAATGGTGAAGAACAGACCACCATACAGAGTCTTGGATTTCTATGTAATACTTTTGGTAGGATATAAAAAAAAAAAAGAAAATTCCTGCCTTAATTATTATGATTTTCTGTAGTTGGCTGCCACTGAGCAAGGTTGAGCAATCTATTTCTCTGAAGGGAACACCCATCTTTCTGGGAAAATTTAGGCACATTCCTTCCTAGAAGAGAAGGGAAAGACTAAGTGGCCTTTGGCAGAATTTTAAGACCTATCTAAAAAAATGACATTTCACAATGATAACATGGTGTGGCAGTGAAAATCTTGATTTGACATTGTCCACTGTCTCCAAAAGGTTCACAGTGCTTTTGCATATACATAATTTCATCCAAAGATGCTTATGTTGGTAATAGCCTCACTTGTAGAGCCAGGTAAATTAGTCTGTTCGAGGCTTCCTGGGAAATGCTGTAGGCTTAGAACTGGTACTTTTATTTAGGAAATAACTAGACAGAGCCTGGAATCATAATGTTATCCCTTTTGAGTCAGAAGGCCTTGAGCAGATGAGGTAACTGCCCTCTGCATCTTTGTCTGTGAAATGGGAGTAGGTTGCTAGACCACATTCCCTTCCCCTTCACTCTTTTGATTTTTATCATTCTCCCCAGTAGGTCACAGTGGGTTCCCTTTGTTTCCATCCTCACCCTCAGTGGAGAGGGGTCTTTTAGCTTAGTATTCAGAACTTTCCTGACCTCTCAATCTAAAGGAAACATTCAGTTCCGCATCACATTACTCTGGTTTATTTTGTCCATAGAATTCATCATAACCTGAAATTATCTTTTAAAAATAATTTATTGGTTCAATCACCAAGCATTTGTACTCCTCCATACATACACACACATTAGAACATAAGCCCCATATCTGTTTGTTCACCACTGTATAGTACAGTACCGAGTGCACAACAGTCATTTAATTGAGTAAATCCAAGATGCGCCACGTGAACTTTATGGATGCTTCCCAAGAATGGGGGATATAATGTAAAGAAAACTTACTAATGTAAGTAAAAGTAGTACAGTGACACAAAGTCAGGACTGAGGGAGAGGGCAGAGGATGATGTGGAAATGAGGATGAGAAAGAAGGAGACCAAGGGAGGAAGGAGTCCGTGAGCCCCTGCTGAGAGCAAAGTTGGCAGGGACAGGAGACAAACAAGGGGAGCAGGACAGAAACATCTGCACTTTCCTTTGAACTCCAAGGATATTCCTAGTAGACATGAGTAAGCTGGGAACTATTCTCACTGGACTTCCTAGCTATTTGGAATGGAAAGAGGTGTTTCAGCTGTGATACTTATTTCTAGTGGTGTTGTAAGTATTAAAGTGGGTTCATGTATGTAATACCATAGTACCATGATACAGAGTAAGCAGTGACCTCAACTCCTTGGATCCCTTTTTTCCTGGGCATCTTCAGCATCTTCTCTCCCCTCATTATTCCCTGTCAGCATTCAGACATGTGCTCATAGTTCCTATCTTTTGAATAATCTCTTTGCCCTTGCATCTGTCTCTATTTATCTTTGTTTCTCTGTTCCCCCTCACAACTAAGCTTCTGGAAGACAAACAAACAAACAAAAAACCGAACCCACCCCATCACTGATTGACCTACCACAGTCCAGTTATAGAAACTGGTCTCACTAAGGCCACAAGTTACCCCCTAGTTGTCAAAAACAATGAGCCATTCAGACCCCTTCTCTCCTGCTTCTTTGCAGCATTCAACATTCTTGAGCACTTGCTTCTTAAAACCCTTTTCTCCTGGATTTTTTGATATCACACTCACCGGGTTCCTCTCCTACCAGTCTGGTCCCTCCTTCTCATGCCCCATTGTGGATTTTTCCTCTTCTGCCTGATTTTTAAATGTTGAAATTCCTCAACAAGGCTGAAGGTCAACATCTGACCTTCTTCTCTGTCTTCATTCTTTAAGTATCCTCATCCATTCCTATGCTTTAAATCCATCTGTATTATAACTCCCAAATTCATAGCCTCCAAATTTATATTTCAGTTCCAGATCTGTGTACCCAAATGTCTACTTGACATGTCCACTTGGATGTCCACTTGGACATCACAAACTTAATGTGTCTAAAATGGAACTCTTGCTCTCCCCTCACCCCAGCCCAAACCAATACCCACCCTCTTCCAGTCTTATTTGTCTTAGGAAGTGACACCACCATTCACCCAGAAAATAGCAAGCCTCTCCCTCAACTGCTATGGACAATCCATTACTAAGCCTTGCCAGTCTTCTCTCCAAATTAAATTTTAACTCCATCTCTTTCTCTTCATCTCCACTTCTTTCACTCTGGTCTTTCCTCCATCATCTCTCATCTGAAAGGCTTTTTATGTTCTTTCAATTTTGCACAACTCCAATTCATTCCTAGAATTCCTATTATATCCTATAATGATAATTTAAAAATTAAATTTTATTATATCACTCTGCAGCAAGTAGAATAACATTTGTCTTTTCCATGGCCCATTCAGAATAATCTAGCCTCAGTTGCTTCTAAAGGTGCATCTCATTTTAGTCTCTTATCCCTTGCCATGCACTAAGCATATAGTCTTTTTCTACCCTTCACATTTGCCTGTACCTATGCACAACCTGTTTCCTCTAGTTGAGATATCTTCCCCATCCCCTTCACCTGTCTACTCCAGTAATTCCTCAGGTTTCCATTCAAATATTCCCTGATTCATTAATCTACATTAGGCCTTCCCCTATTTTTTCCTGAACTCTGTTCTTTTCTTTCATACAATCTAACACAATTTGTAATTATATACCTATACATATGGTTATCTATATCAATATAAAATTATATATAGCATATATTTAATATGTATATGATATACTGCATATAATATTACATATAATTCTATATCTGGTATATTTAAATACACATAACATAAATATATACAGATAGAGTTATATCTGTAATTACACAGCTCTACATGTGATTGTTTCCCCAACTAGACAGTAGGAATTATATGTTTTCCTCATAATTGTATACCCCACCCTTGGCAGTGTGCGTGACACAATATGCATATAATAAATATTTGTTTTGTGAAAGAATATCATTACTCAGTAGTAGTAACACAAATATGTTAGTAGTATAGACCCAAATCCCTTTTCTGAGTCCCTTACAGCCAGAGATGTTTGGGAATTCAGAAATGTTCTGATTTTTGTGCATATATCACATTATAGAACACTCCTGGCAGACTTTAGGGCAGCATCTGTAATCAAACACTAATATTTCCACAGTTCAATGTACAAATATTTATAATAAGTAGAAGTAGTTAAATCTCTGAATAGTCACATCAGGTCAGCTCCAATTCCATCATCAATGAAGTTGTGAAAACAAAGTCTGAGTTTTCAGAAGAGTTTGGATTTAGGAATTGCCCATAAAGGACTGAGGAGCTGTCCTATCTTTGCCATGATATCTGGCTTTCATAGAAAGTGCCACAGAAGAGCTCACTTTCACCGTGTGAAAAAGCATTTACTCAGACTGACCCAAAATAAATTTGAGCTATTCATGGGGAAATAACTGACTCCACATGGACTCCAACAGACAGCCTTTCCACCATTAAATTCACTCTCACTGACATAACCATCTGGGAGCACTTGAAACTCTACATTTTGCAACAGAGTTGGGAGAAGAAAAAATATAGGGAATTCTGTCCAAAGCCATGGTCCCTACTGCCCAAGATGTATTTAACTTTAAAAGTTCTGCCTCACCCGTCCCTGCCCCTGCAGACACTCATGACTTACAGGACTTCTCTGCTAATAACTTTCTTGAACTTCCAAGTGTCTTTGTGCTTACATTATAAATGCTTTCATCTTTAAATTCAGGACTATGTTACAAGTTATTGGCTCTTCTTTGTGATGGTTATTTTATTCTAAATTATTTTATCTATAAAAGAATTAAGCATTTATGAAAATTTTCTGCCAAAACATAAGTAATAACAAACTCATTTAAAAAGGGACTATTAAGGAGGAAAAATTCAAGGTGCCTTATATTCTGTCAAAAATATGTCTAGGTGCGTGGTGCCCTCTTTCCTCTTATCTTTCACCACCCATCTGGGGTGGGAGTAGGTACTATTCTAAAATAAATATTATGCAAGTTTTTGGATGAGAACCTGAATTTTAAACACTTAATAGATCATTGTAACTTTACTTTAAAAAATGGAAAAATTATTCTCACTTTAGTATTATTGGCATGAAACTTTGACACATAAAGGTATTCATGAGAGTTATTATAACAGAAAATGAATAGAAAAATAAACAACTTTTCAGGGCATTATTAGCTTACTTTAAGCACCATAAAAAGGTAAAATAACAGAAAGATTTGGTCAAATATTCATAGAGGAACAAGAAGCATATCATCAATAAGTGGGGTTCCCTTTAACAAACAAGAAAATATTTTATAAGCATCTTTAACTTGATGCCAAAATGTGCATTTTAAAATACATTCAGTAAGAAGACATGGTAATATCTCATCTTTAATATAAACTGTCATGTGTTTAATCTCCCAAAAGGCAATTTTCCAAGATGGTAACATTATTTTTCTTAATTTACCTTCCATGTTTTTAATTGTAAAACAACCACAAGATGCAACTTAGAGACAACTCTATTTTATCTGAATTCAAAGCCACAAAGATGTGTCTCAAAGCTGATGGCCTACCAAACAAGACATCTTAAAAGAGGCAAAAAACCACTGGTGACATTTTATTCAGCCTTAAAGCAGCTGGGACACAGAATTTTGGAGAAACAGGACTTATTTCCCTCTTAAATTAGGAAAAGGGATAAACGGGAAGATGCAGTTGAAGTCATTTTAAACTTTCTTTTTAAATTTATTTTTTTAATTGGGTTAAAAGAGTCATAATATAAAATTTACCGTTTTAACCATTGTTAAGTTTACAGTATTATAGATTTCAGTACATTCACACTGTTACCCAACCTTCACCACTATCCATCTCCAGAACTTTTTCATCTTCCCAAACTGATGCTCTGTCCCCATTAAACACTAATTCCCCATGTCCCTCTCCTCCAGCCGTTGACAGGCATCATTCTACTTTCTGTTTCTATGAATCGGACTATTCCAGGTACTTTGCATAAGTGAAATCATACAATATTTGTCCTTTTGTGACTGGCTTCTTTCACTTAGCATAATGTCCTCAAGTTTCACTCACATTGCAGCAAGTGTCAGAATTTCCTTCCTTTCTAAGGCTAATAGTCCACTTATGTATATATCACATTTGTTCCTTCATTCAGCTGTTGATGGACACTTGAGTTACTTCTACCTTTTGGTTATTGTGAATTATGTTGCTTAAACTCTTTTTTTAAAACACATAAAATATTGGCTAGAAAAATTTCCCAACAGGATAAAACTGACACCCTTTGCTTCAAAAGGAAGTCTATTTAGTCAGAGAAGAAACTCCACTTTTTCCAGTAATACTACAATTACCTTTCGCAAGTTAAATGTTGTTTCATTAGATGAAAAGTAAAATGTCCTCCTAACTACCTTTCCTCCAAATCGCCAAACTTAGTTTTAGAATTCATGTAATATAAGGATTGTAATAAGACATTCTCCTGCTGTTACTAAATTTGCACCACTGAAAGGTAACAAGCATTTGCCAAATTCACCAAGCTAGTAACAAGAACAGAGAATAAATCCTTGTCTTCTAACTTTCAAGGGAATTAAGTTTACAACAACACTGTGAATACATGTAAGCTTCAGAATCACAACAGTCCAAATACCAGGTAGATTCTAAAATAAAGTTAGGTCTATCTTAAATACCACATAAGGAGGTTTATTATTAAGACTTCACCTTATGGTCCCTTGTAATGAAGTTTTGAAGGACAGACTCCCCAGATTTTCTCATAAAGGGTGTAGTATGGAAGAAACCTTAGGGATCATCTTGGGCAATTCCTCATTCTACACCAGGCCAAGAAGCATTACTTTCCTATCATAGCCAGTTGCTTAAAATCATTTTAGGGGTAAGGAGAGAGATGAATTGGGATGCCTGGATGGCTCAGTCGGTTAAGCGTCTGCCTTCTGCTCAGGTCATGATCCCAGGGTCCTGGCATCGAGTCCCACAACGGGCTCCCTGCTCAGAGGAGAGCCTGCTTCTCCCTCTCCCTCTGCTGCTCCCCCTGCTTGTATTCTTTCTCTCTTTCTCTTTCAAATAAATAAATAAAAGATATATAAAAGAAAGAGAGATGAATTAATTAATAACATGCTATGTCCTACGTATGTCTTCCTTTTATGTCTGAAAGTAGGATTCCAGTATAATTTGAGGGTTTTCAAGGCAGCATGCTAGAGTTTTTATTTCATATTTTCAGGCTGCCGAGATTGAATGCCATGAATTTGTGATTCCTTGAAAGAATCCAAACCTTTCATCTCAGGGACTGCTATTAAAGTGGATGTGTTTATCAAAGGCCAGATCTAGTTGATAGCTCACCTGACTGAATGCTTCTTGGAGATGAACTTTTCACATGGGAGGATCATCACATTGCTCAGTAATACATACAATTACCTTCCCACAAGTCTAGCGCTATTTCCTTAGATGAAAATTATACTGCCTTCCTCATACTCACCTTTCTCCCAATCACTGTTTTAAACGTTGCCACTCAATGTAATTTCATCATGAAGGCATAGAGGAATAACTTTGGGGGTTCATACTTTAAAGAAATCATAATAAAAACTCTACTGTTGCCACTAAATTTATGCCACTCAAAGGTGACAGCCTTGTCATCTGTTTAAAAATTTTGTGCTCAGTCTCTCAAACAATGTCACATTAAAAGTCAGCTAAAAGAAAAAAAATTCATTCCCCTTTTTTTTCTAATAAAGGATTC
This sequence comes from Eumetopias jubatus, assembly GCF_037043125.1. Classification (NCBI taxonomy): domain Eukaryota; kingdom Metazoa; phylum Chordata; class Mammalia; order Carnivora; family Otariidae; genus Eumetopias; species Eumetopias jubatus. The sequence goes on along the minus strand of NW_028274809.1, from coordinate 164,459,084 downwards.
AATCATTGCAGTGAAAGCTGAATAGCTCTTTCTTGCTGTAAAGGGGGAAAGTTCTCTGATCACAATTCCAAACTTACAAAACCAATAAACTAGGAAAATTATTATTTGTAATTGCAAAGGAATTCTTATTTTTTTCATATATGGTTTCACTGAGCCTATATTTTACCGTCAGGATCTTGCATGAGATCATTTCATTGACAGAACATAAATTATAAGCAGAACCAAAAGCAAAGGAGTCTGGAAAACAGGGTTCTCAGGCTTCTAGCCCTGATATGCTGGGGAGAGCATAAAGAGCATGAAATTAAATGTTGATAATAGATGGATAGATAGATAAACAAAAATCAGCATTTATGTTCACATCTTTCTTTATTTTGTTTTCCTTTTTGTTTTTTTTTGAATTTGAGTATAGTTGACACACAATGTTATGTTAGGTTCAGGTGTACAACACAGTAATTCAACTTCTCTATATGTTATGCTGTGCTCACCACAAGTGCAGCCGCCATGTCTGCCCATTACAACGCTATCACAATATCATTGACTATATCCTCTATGCTGTGGCTTTTATTCCCATGACTTATTTATTCCATAACTGGAGGCCCACTACTCTTCACCCATTTTTTTTTTTTGGAGGGACTTCTTGTTTTTACTGATACTTATTTTTTTAACAAGTCTGCTATATGGTAATGCAGTATTTTATTTATTCTCTTCATTAATAACTAATACTCAAGAACTTTTATAATATTAATATAACTTAATCTAAAAGAATCAACTTACTTTGTTTACATTTCAATATTGGGTACGAGAGAGAGTCAAAATAATTATGGTCAAAATTATTATATAAAAAATTATAGTAAATGCTCGGTGTTAGTCTCCATACAATTTAGTTTTTGGCATAAAGTTATTTAGTTGCCAGGAAGAACATTTGGTTTACTTCACTAATAGGAATATCTCTTAATGCTGGGATGGCCTCTTCTTGGTATTTCTTCTGCTGTTGATTTTTAGCATAGTTATCTGTGATTGTATGAATGGAGTTGAGTGGAGAGGTACTCATCATGTTTATTCCAAATAAGAGTACATAACCAATTACTATAGTAATGAGGAAGTAGACGGGCAATGCAATTGTCCAGTATTTTTGAGGCCAATAGGTTAATCCTAAGGAGTTTAGCCAAGATTCAGGAATAAATGCCCACATGAGATACAGGATGAAGCCAAATTGGGAGCTTAAGAAAAGAACAAAGCCATAAATCGCTCTTTCTGGCAATGGCGACGGTGAATTTTCCACCATTTTCCCTGTGGTTTTAGACGATCTTGGGTCCTCGAAGCGCTCACTCAGGACCCTCCCGACAGCTCGGCCACTTCAGCTCCAGGTCCCCCGCGCAGGCCCCTTCCAGAAAGCCTCCGCGGGGGCAAGAAAGGGAAAAACTAAAGGAAAGGCCGGGTGTCTAAGGCGCCCCCCTGGCCGCCCCCTCCGCTCCCGCCCAGGCGCAGGCGCACCGCGACCCTTGCCGTCCCTGAGCGCGCGAGCGCGGGGGACTGCCGGATTGCTCTGCTCGCCGCCGCGGAAGAGGGCCTCTTCACCCATTTTTGCCCATCCCCCCGTCCTCCTCCCCTGAGAAAGACAAACACCATGTGACTTCACTCATGTGGAATCTAAAAAACAAAACACACAAATAAGCAAACAAAGAAAAAGCAGAATCAGGTCTTATAAATACAAAGAGCAAACTGATGGTTGCCTACTTCCACATTGTTTCATGCTTTCCCCTGTATATATGGAGAGAGACAGCCATAATATAGGATATATTCATGTGAGACAGACAGACAGACACACACACACACACACACACACACACACACACACACACACACACCAGTCAAGTTGGTACACACACACATACTTGCCGATTATCAGCTGCTTGCCAGAGACCACGCCACCCATACAGAGTGTTTCCTGTATGGAATCATCTCTAGGTTCTTCCACATATAGAGATGGTTATAACACTGCTTCGTGAAAGGTCATCCCTCACTTTCCTAGTACACCTTCTTCTTAATGTTGTCACAGTTATTCAGCAATACATAGTTTAATCAAACAAAAAATAAATAAATAAACAAGCCAGTTAGACCTCGCAATCCCACTTCCCATTTATGAATTAGATGAGGAAGGCTTTCTTCCTAAGAGTTTGTCTAGAGCAGCCAGCTGGGTGCATTTTCAAAGGCAGTTTCAGCATGTGCTCTTGTGTTTGTATCTGAGCAGTCTCTTATTTGGCAACATTTCTTGAATATCCACACTAAAGGGAAACAAATAAAAACCACAGACATTTCCTGGATGAACATACTTTCTAGTTAGTTTCCTGAGCACTTTACATATGTTTATGATCATTATTAAAATAAATATGCAAGGTAAATATTATCCTTATTTCTCCAATGCAATAAAATAAAAAGGAGAAATTGTATATCTTACAAAACCCAAACTCCAATCTAATTGCCGTTTATATGGAAACCCAGAGGAAGTGCTGCACCCACAGGCTCACTCTAGTACAGAAGTGCTGGAAGAGGATGCAGAGCCAAGTAGCCAGGAGAGTCGGGTAAAGGGAAGGACAATTACCATATGATCTCACTCATATGTGGAACTTAAGAAACAAAATAGAGGATCCTAGGGGAAAGGAGGGGAAAGGAGGGGAAAATAAAACAAGACGAAATCAGAGAGGGAGACAAACCTTAAGAGACTCTTAATCATAGGAAACAGACTGAGGGTTGCTAGAGGAGAGGGTGGGTTGGGGGATGAGGTAACTGAGTGATGGACATTAAGGAGGGCATGTGATGTAATGAGCACTGGGTGTTATGTAAGACTGATGAATCACTGAACTCTGCCTCTGAAACTGATAATACACTATATGTTAATTGAATTTAAATAGAAAAATTATAAAAAAATAAAATAAAATTCAAAAAAAAGGGAGGGATACATAAAACCAAAGGTTGCTGAAGCACATCAATTGCCCCAAGTCTTTTAAGCAAAAACATAACATTTCTACAAAATGCTTGCATTAATGCCTTACAACACTTAAAGCAATATGCCTAAATGAGCATCAGTTTATGCTTCTAACATGCCAGTCTTCCCTTAACAATGGATAGTTTTATACACTAAATTTTTAACACCACACACATAAAAGCTCCACACAGTTTTGACTATATAATCCCTTCCAAGGAAAGTTCAGTGTCTAAGGGTAGCTCTCTATCATGAAGAATAATGTGATATGGCCAGAGTTCACAGAACTCAGTTATGGCAAAACACAGAGCTCACCTTGCATGGCAAAGGCACTGACATTCCCATGCTCCTGTCGCTCCTCAAGTTTATGGACTGGCCACAATAAATCACTGGTCAGATTTACAGTCATTCTAGTTCTGTCATGCTGATAGTGGACCCAGGCAGAAGGAGGAGGAAACTGAATGATACTCTAGTAAATAGACAGCTAATCTGGACAATGGAGGCCCAAACCACTTTCTCACAAGAGGGAATTTCGAATGGCCTTAGCTGCCTCTTCGTGTCAGCCATACGCTCTTGGCCCTAGTGTCCTTCAAGCCTTTAATTCTCTGGGGAACAAACAATATCAAATACAGGACCTTGCCTTGGAAATAAGTTTCTGAAATGAGAAAGATCAACTTAATAAACAATTGAGGCTATTATTTAAGTCTTTTTTTTAAAGATTTTATTTATTTATTGATAGAGAGAATGCCCACCCACAAAGCAGGGGGAGGGGCAAAGGGAAAGGGAGAGAGAGAGAATCCCAAGCAGAGCACAGAGTCCCACGCAGGGCTCCATCTCACAACCCTGAGATCATGACTTCAGCCAAAATCACAAGTCGGATGCTTAATTGACTGAGCCACCCAGGCGCCCCAAGCCTATTTTTTAAAGCAAAAATTGTTTCTAACTTGGAAATGTTTTTTTTTTTTTTGTATACAATGTATGTTTTTAAGTATACAAAATCTTTTTTGGATTTTTTTTAATTTGAAAAATAATCTTTAAAATCTTTTAAAAATCTTTTGGCATCTCTGACTCAGTTTATATATTACCCAAACTGCAAAGACTTAGCCCACCTCTCTTCCTAGGGAATGGTATTTGATATTACTGGGTTCCTGTCATTCAGACGTTCATGTCTTAAAATACTCAGAGACCTAGTTATGCTGAGCCATCATTCTCCCTGCTTCTATAGGCCACCACAGGGCTCCTGCAGACCTCAGAGCCACAGCATAGTAGTATTCCATGGTCCCTTCAGTTCATCACAGTGGTCTTCATTTCCAAAGGAAATTTCACCTAAAATTTCCTTACAGTCCTATTCAGCATGTATTGTGACTTTCACTCTAAAGATGTTATATAGCCAAAATAACAAATTCAAGCAATTAAAACAACAATAGGGTTATTGTGGTGTCATGTAGACATAAAAGCTGATTAGCCATCTACCAACAAGATTAGAATTACTATTATTGAATTATATTGTTCACCCAAAACCACCAAGCACAATTCCAAGGGGGATAAAGCATCATTTGGCAAACGGTGGCAAGTGGATGCAGATCTCATGACACAAGATAGTGATTCTCAATCATCCTCATTTGTGCCAGCCAACCGGCCCCAGTCATTATAACCATATTTAATGTGACCTCAACCCAATTGCAGCCACATACATGCAGAGTAAATTTTTGATCCTTTGAACTAGGAAATGCAACGCTACATTGATCAAATAAGATTTTTCCCAAAGCTACAATCTAAGGCAACTCAGGATAGGTAGACAAAAGCAAGAGAAGATGATCACATGGTCTTGTCACAAATCTAGTTGTATCTTCTCCTGAATGAATATACTAAAGCTACATCAAAGGGATTCAAGGGTACAAAATACTTTTAAAGAAGATTTTTTTTCTTAATATGGGCATTTTTGGCAGTTACTCAAGAATAACTCTTAGTCTCTTAATCTTTCGTCTTTCCTAACAACTAATTCTTAATGTAATTATCTCCACACTACCATAGGTAATTGTATATGTGTCTCTAAGATTTAATCATTTATATTATTTTTGTATTAAATTAATGTTATGGACCTGCCTGTCATCCCCATTCATCAGGAGTAATAACTATGTTGTTCTTACTCTTCCTCCACAAACCTATGTCCTCTGTATTCCTTTGGGAGATAGATACTCAATGGTATTTTATAAACAAAAATCCCAACAAGAAAGATACATATTTTAATTGCTTTTCTTTTCTAATCTCTGAAATACCCATTTTAATGTTCTGTACATTGTTTCCTATTCATTAATATCAAATCTTTTAATACAACATCAAGAATAAATATGTAAATAAATATAAAGATGTTTCAAATTAGAAATTTTATTTCAACATGTATTGTAATTGCTAACCTCCTTTGTTCCAAATACAAACTTAAGAAAGTGACATTTACCTCCAATTTCCAAGGAAATACCTTTGCTTGCATGTTTATAGTCTGAATGTCCTCTACTAACAAAATTTGAATCACCTTATTTAATTTTCTAGTATGAGTCTTGCTCCCACAGGTTGCCAGTTCTCTCTTCTGTGCATGATCTCTTTCTCCTAGTAAACTATGGATTCTTCAAGAACAGGAGTGTCATTTAATTCCCATGAACACACAGGACTGGCAGACTAAATGATGTTTATTGATGCTTTTACTATATCTTATAAATCATCCTGGTCTAAAATTCACTACAATAGAATAATGGTAATTATATCATTGCAGTCATTACAGGTCATATCTTTTTATTTCCAAGAAAATATTATAGCATTTTCATCTAATTTTCTTGGAAAAAGAAGAAAACGAAGTACAAAAACATAAGGACAAAAGTTGGGAAATATTATAGCACACAAAATAGTATTCATATACTATTACTAAAATGATCAAGTGTTTGAAACTAGTTGTAAAAGTGCCAAAATATAAGGTGACATTTTGCAGAGTCAAGCTCATTTATAAGGTGACATTTTGCAGAGTCAAGCTCATTTTCAGCTCACTAAAATGTGTATTACCTACATACATAAAGGATTCATTCTGGTCTAAAATGGAATATACTCTTCCATGAAAGTATTACATCTGATACTGTTCTACTGGACTTAAGGCAGAGAAGATGAGCAAGCATTTGGGCCAAGATTTGGAGATTCAGAATCTAGGTTAGATGCAGCTATCCTTTCAACCTGAAAGGAATAAACAACCTTATTTTATTTTTAAGAGCTCATTAGGGCTATAGTAAGCAGAATAATAACCTTCCCCCACCCCACCCAATATATTCATATCTTAATTCCTAGAATCTGTGAATATACTGTTTTACATGGAAAAAAAGATTTTGAAGATGTGATTAAATCAAGGATTTTGAGATGGGGAGATTATCCTGGATTATCTGGGTGAGCCCAATGTAAAGGACCCTTATAAATGAAAAGAGGGGGGCAAGAGTGTAAGAGTCAGAGAAGGAGCTATGAGGAGGGAAATAAAGTCAGTGATGAGCGTGAAAGACTTGATTGGCCACTGCTGTCTTTGATGATGGAAGAGGCCACCACAGAAGGAATGCAAGCAGACTGTAGAAGGGGGAACCAGCAAGGAGCAGGTTTCTCCTAGAGTTTCTAAAAGTAACACAGCCCTGATGACACGTTGGTTTTAACCCAATGAGGCCATTCCAGCCTTCTGACCTCCAGAAATGTAGAAAATAAAATTATATTAAGTCACTAAATTTGTGATTGTAGCAGCAACAAGAACTCTGGTCCAAATATTGCAATTTTCACATTGAAAGAATTACTGCACAATTTATACCTACAGGAAGACAATGAGGGAAGGAAGGAAGGGAGAAAAGAAGGAGGATTCTAATACAGCAAGTTCACAAAAACACTAGGGTTTCTCAAAAATTCAAAATTCGGGGGATTTTGTAGAAATGAGCTACTGAGAAGAGAAATGTCAGAAGCAGACAAGTTGAGAAAATTCAGGCAAAACAGTGAGTGTGGGATCTCCCAAGCACAAAGAGAAAATGGAAAGAGCTTCAAATTAATGAATACAAATGTGACTGAATGGGATTGAACATCACCGATGCTGGGAATTACCAAACTAGAGAGCATATTCTCATGTGACCTTCATGGAGTGAGACTTGGGTGTGTGCACAAGGCACCACCAGTGCCGCGGGGAGTGCCACGGAGGTGCCACAGAAGTGCACACACTCAGTGAGTGGATGAAGGCCTGATGATCAGGACTGCAGCCAAATTCTTCTTCCCAGAGACAAAGCTGTTTTCTAATTTAATAAATAGTATCCCCCAGTGAGCCCTAGAAACAAGGAGGGCTCCAATCCATTCCAGTTTGCGTGAGCATGGGGAAGGCAAGCAGAGTTAAGATTAACAGCTTACTCATCACTTCTTCAGTACTCCAACCTTCACCCTGGCAACACTCACTCAGAGCCAGCTCTGGCTTAGAGCCAGGAAGGTCAGATCTTCATTGCCTGCAGCAAATTTAAGCAAGAAGATAAGCAGTGTTGCATCACTGTACAGATTTAGAAGAAAGGCAAACAGGGAACTGTCACTTGTATCTCATGACTTTGGCTAGATCAAACTTTTTTTAAGAGTAGTTTTTTTTTTTTTTTTTCCAATTAGAAATGATCTTGAGTGCCAGGCTTAGGAGATTTTTTGAAGTGGACAAAATGTTTTTGATCCTCTTGGGGCACTTGGGTAGCTCAGTTGTTAAGCGTCTGCCTTTGGCTCAGGTCATGATCCCAGGGTCCTAGGATCAAGCCCTGCATCGGGCTCCCTGCTCCGCAGGAAGCCTGCTTCTCCCTCTCCCACTCCCCCTGCTTGTGTTCCCTCTCTCGCTGTGTCTCTCTCTGTCAAATAAATAAATAAAATCTTTAAAAAAAATGTTTTTGATCCTCTCACACCACTGCTTGGCTTCCTCCCCTGCCCTCTGGCCTTGCTCAGCTCAGAGTCTCTCTCTGCATTATACTTCCTGTGTTGTGTCTTGCTGCCAAGGGTCACCCCTCATCAGGAGTAAGGGCTCCATTAATTCCCAGCTGATTAGAAAATGCTCTGCTCCCCAACTCCATCCTCTACTGTGCTGTAACTGTTAGCAGGCTAAAGTGTTCCTCCTCAGGGTGTCCTGCCCTTTAACGTGCAATGAATGGGGGACCTTTCGTGGTCTCAAGAAACATAACTTAGCACACAAGATTTTCACCAAAGAGGCTTCCCATCCAGCAGAAGTCTTATTGTAAGTTTGATAAAGGCACTCCCCTGCAAGTCCTGTCCATGTGAATGTGACACTCCAAGAGTCAGAGAGATAGCATCATTGCAAGCTGAGATCAAATCATGTACTAGAAGATTCTCTCCATTGGCTTGCAAATGAACAAAATGATTGGAGGAAGAGTGAAACTATATTATGTCATGAACTGCTCTAGTGTTTTTTTTTTCCTGTATGTGAGGTTCAATTTTGGAAGGTCCAACAAACATCCCTAAGCTGTGCCTTGCTTTTGTAAAGTTAGTGTTTTCCTGCATACAAAGATGTCCTTTTGTCCTTGGAAAGGATTCTAATAGAATTTCACTGGATTATGAGCAGATCTGCCAAGGGTATATTTTTAGTCACCTTTGGAGACCAGTATATTCTATACCAGAATCTCCAAATTCTTAAATACATTATATGAAGTTGTTTTGTTTTGTTTTTAGGAAGTGATACTATTTTCCAAAAAGATACAAACTGTGTAAATGCTGCTGCAACACATAATGTTATGCTGATCCAAACATAGTGGTTAATAGGAAATGCACTTTGGGAAATAATTCCTGTAATGTAAATAGTATCATCTTCCTTACAGCGTTAGTGTAGCAATGGCACATGTGGCCTGGGGTTGACTCTCCAAGCCCTGGCAAGAGGTTCATTAGTGAATAGGGTTGTTTAGGTAGGTGTGATTTGTCAATAGATCTAAGGTGGTATATATAGTGATCATTTTTGTGACTATAAGCACTAGAAAAGCTATTTTAAAATCACAACTGGGTAAAGACAAAAATATAGACTGTAATCATTGTGGTTGTTACCTATCATTTTAGATCTATTCTTTTGTTGGTTGCCACTAGCAACAAGAAAATCAAGCTGAAGAAATTTTAATCAAATAAGTATTGCTCTTTACCTCCCTGATCATATATATACTCTGTTGCACTGAAAGGTAGGCAATTTCAATAGAAATCAATAATCTGAGATATGAATTCTTCGGATGGGACTTTTTATTTATCTTAAAACAACAGTCATCAATCATAAAGATTAGGTTCTTGGAGCTATGAAAAATAACCTCCACTGAGCTCAAGAGCATCTTTTTGCTCTGCAGCATGTGGAACAGTGAGATTGGCTTCTCTAGCCCTCATAAACAGAAGCAGAGATAAAATTAAATATCCAGTATTTGAACCAGAAATTGATCTGAGCTCTAACATTGCTGATTGCAACCCTGAGGGTTGTTTTTTTTTTTTTTAAGTAGTCTCTACACTCAACGTGGGGCTTGAACTAATGACCCTGAGATCAAGAGTCGCATTCTTTATGGACTGAGCCAGCCAGGCACCCCCTGCGGGTTTTGATCATTAGAACGCAGTGAAAATCGAAGACGTTTTGAAAGAAAACCTTAATTAAAAAAAAGAATTGTAATAGCACAAAAAGGATAGAAGTGAAGTCCTCTCTTTTTTTTGGAAGTTACTCTTAATTGAGCATTAATTATGCCAGGCACTGTGCTAAATGTTTATGTAACTCCTTTAACCATCACATGTCTACAGATACAATCTTATTTTTCTTTTCTTATACAAGGGGAAACAGAAATTCAAAGAGGTTAAGTAATTAGTTTCAAGTCACATGGCCAATGAACGGCAAAGGAGAGTAAGGCTTAGTCTGTGCTTCAAAAGCCTTCTCCTTCCAGTCTGCCACACTGGCTCTCTGAAAATGCAAACGCTACTAGTCACTCAGAGTTTATTGTATTACAGGTCAAGGAGGGAAGAACACAGAAGACCTCTATGTGCCAGCACTTTACATGCATTATTTCCTCTAAAGCACAGTGTAACCTTGTGAAGTAGGCATTAAAAATATTGACATTCAAACCCCTCAAGGGACACAATCAAGATTACAGAAATACTAGGTGGCACAGCTTGTATTTGAAACCACGTCTGTCTGACTCAAAGACATATTCTTTTGGCTCTCTCCATGCACCTCTACAAAGTGGAGCCCTTCGATAATGCTGGTATTTGTGGACTGAACAAAAAATCATCTTAGATGAGGCTTTTTTTATTGACTGTAGTTAGCTTCAGAGGACAATATTAGTCCTATGGCATAGCTAAATCCATATATATCACAAATTTCCAGATAACAAGTTCTATATTTTCTACTTTTCAGTAGATGTCACAAATCTCCTTTAAACACTTTGGGGGAGGGGTGTTTGTTTCTTATTTGACAAGAGAGAAAGAAAGAAAGGAAGAAAGAAAGAAAGAAAGAAAGAAAGAAAGAAAGAAAGAAAGAAAGAAAGAAAGAAAGAAAGAAAGAAAAAGAAAGAAAGAAAGAAAGAAAAAGAAAGAAAGAAAGAAAGAAAGAAAGAAAGAAAGAAAGAAAGAAAGAGGAAGGGAGGGAGGGAGGAAGGAAGGAAGAAAGAAAGGGAAGAAAGAGAAAGGAAGGAAGGAAGGGAGGGAAGGAAGGAAGGAGGGAGGGAGAAAAGACACAATGAAGCAAAAGTATGTTATGGTGAAATCATATAATAAAATGCAATTGCTTATGCATAAGCTATTCAAAACTTTTTTGAGAGAGAGAGAGAGTGAGCCAGCACGAGCAGGAGGTGGGTGGAGGGGGTTGCCAAGGGAGAGGGAGAGAGAGAATCTTAAGCAGGCTCCACATCCAGCACAGAGCCCAACACAGGGCTTGATCTCATGACCCTGAGATCATAACCTGAGCAGAAATCAAGAGTCCTATGCTTAACCCGAGCCAACCAGGTGCCCCAAACTATTCAAACTTTTATTGAGTCTTATGACTGTCACTTAAGAAAAGAAACTAAACAAAAAAATCCAAATTCTAATGAAAACTAACACCAAATATTCATTGATCAAATTGTCATTTTCCATAGCCCAAATTGTAACTTAACATTCTTACAAAAGTACACAGCATTTGCAAATTTCAATAGCATGTTAAATGGAAGAAAGAACATGTAGCCCTCTCTTCCAGACAGTACTCTCCTGGAGACCCTATACTAAGACCAAATGCAGCTTTGCCGGCACTACATCTTTTTTTTTTTTTTAAGATTTTATTTATTTGAGAGAGTGAGTGAGTGTGTAGGAGCAGGGGGAGGGGCAGAGAGAGAGGGAAAGGGAGAAGCAGAATCCTGGCTGAGCGTGGAGCTCAATCCCAGGACCATGACATCATGACCATGACATCGTGGCCTGAGCTGAAGTCAGACTCAGACGCTTAATCAACTGAGCCACTCAGGTGCCCCAGGCCCTACATCTTGAATGGAATCCACACGCATCTGTATATTGCTGTGAACCAGCAAAGATAATGGCAATGAAAAATGAGGAAGAGGTTTTTGTCAACAGTGCTGAAGGGGAAAGAGAGAAATTGGAGGCATAGAAAAGTGGCAGGCATTTACTTTATTTTGAGCAAGATAAGATTATACTCAAATTTTAAATTTCAAAATGCTGTTAAAAAAATAATACATGCCTCAAAACACTACGGTAAAACAAGAGTGGCGACAAAACCCTTCGCATGACCACATGACCCAATGACACCCTGTCCCCTCAGCCCAGTCACCCTCACGATGGCATCCCTGGACCACTCAGCTTCTACCGCTCCGAGTCTTGGCTTTGTTAAATTTCTCGGTTGTTTTTCTTTAATTTCACTGATTTCTATTATCATTTCTTTCCCTCTATTTATTTCCACCTCACTTTGCTTTTCATTTTCAACCTTCTTAAGATGAAACCTTAGAACTTTGATTTTAGACCTTTCTTCTTTCCTAAAAAAAACATTTAAAGATTAAATTTCTAAGTGCTGCTTTTGCTGCATCTCACAAAGTGTGATATGTTGTCATTTTGTTATCAGTTTGAAATATTTTCTAATTTATCTTACTACTTCTCTGATCTGCAGATTATTTAAAATTTGTTTAATTTCTAAAATTTGAGGTTTTCAATTTCCAGTTTAATTGTTCTGGTTAGGAAAACATACTTTGTACAGTTTTAATCCTTTCTGATTTATTGAGGCTACCATTATTATAGCCTACCATTATTACCATGTACATTTTTAAAAAATACATAGTTTGTAGCTGCTGGGTGTAGCATTCTATAAATATCAGTTATGTTCTGATGGTTGGTGGTGTTGTTCACATCGTCTATGTCTTTACTGACTCTTTTGTCTAGTCACTTCTCAATTAGTGAGAGAGAAGTACTGAAATCTCCAGATATGATTGTGGAATCTGTTTCTCCATTTAATTCTGTCGATTTTGCTTCACAGGTTTGGAGGTTCTATAATGAGCCATGGTGGTGTAGTAGAATAGAAATATTTGGTCTTTGTCTCTGGTTCCTGGCACAGAACTCCTAAAACGTCTGGAATTCACCATCTTTTGTATGCTTATGAGATAGATGTGGCAGGGACCTAGGTAGCTTCAGAATTGGGACTGGCCACCAGAATAGCCAACCAAGTGATTAGACGGAGAGAGGAACTGGAGATTGGGTCAATCACCAATGGCCAATGATCTAATCAATTGTGCTTACATAATAAAATTTTCATTAAAAAACTGGGTTTGGGGAACTTCTGGGTTGGTGAACACATCAAGGTGCTGGGAGGGTGGCATGCCCAAAGACGGCATTAAGCTTTGCACACCTTCCCCCTATACCTTGCCCTAAACATTGCTTCCATTTGTCTTTCCTGAGATGTATCCTGTATAATAAACCCATAATTGTTAAGTGCTTTCCTGAGTACCATAATTCATTTTAGTGAATTATTGAATCAGAGGGAAGGTTGTACAAACCTCATACCTTGTAGTCAGGATAGCAGGAGTGTAGGTCTCCTGGGGATCGCATTTGTGACAGGTGTCTGAAGTGAGTATAGGATTGAGGGACTCAGCCCTTAACTCAGTCCAAGTAGTATCAGAATTCAATTGAATTGAATTGTAGGACACCCACTTGGTGTCAGAACATTGGAGAATTAGTCGGTGTCAGGGAAAATACTACACAGGGGTATTAATATCTATATTTGCTATGGTTTCCTGTTGAAGTGATTCTTTTCTAATTATGAAATATTCCTATTTATCTCTAATAATACTCTTTATCCTGAAGTCTGTTTTATATGACATTTGTATGGTATATCTTTCTATATCCTTATATTTAAAATGTATCTCTTGCAGACAATATATAATTGCATCTGGCTTCTTTTTTTAATCCATTTGACCTTTCCTGTGTCCAACATTGTCTAGTAGAACTTTCTGTGATGATGGAAATGTTCCACATCTACACCATCCAATATGAAAGCCACTATTCACATGTGGCTATTAAGCCCTTGAAATGTGGCCAGTGTAACTGAGAAACTGAATTTATAATTATATTTCATTTTAATTAACTTAAATTTAAATAGCTACATATGGTAGTAGCAGTCATATTAGACAAGACAGGTTTAGTTCATTGACTTTTAAGGTAATTGCTGATATGGCTGGATATAGGTCTACCATTTTGCTTACTTTCTGTTTGTGTTCCTCTTGGATCATTTCTATAGATCACCAAGTTGTCTGATGCTTTACTTTACCATTAGCTTCCCTGCACACTCCCTTCCTCTCCTTCATCATTTGGAAGCACATAGCCAACATTCAATATTCAGTTCAATGATTTTCAATTATTTGAAGAAGTTCCTGGATTCGCATATATGAACCAGATCATTCCTCCCCTTGGTTCCTCTACTATATTGTACACATTTATCTCTCCTGGTACCTTTAACTTTATTATTAGGTTATAGCCCTGTCTCTCCCTCCTAGTTACCTATGTTTTATTCATCTTTGGTCTTTGTAACACTGATTTGTTCTCTTAATACTGTACTGATTCTTTTGTAAATCTCATGAAATCATTTTGTAAATCTCATGAAAAGATCGACTAGAAGGAAAACCATTCCCTATTAAAACTTTTCTTTGCCATGGACTGGACAGATGTTAATAATGCTATTCTAGCTTCATCAGACTGAAAAAGTTATGAAAGAATTGCCTCTCAGAAAAACACCTAACAATAGCACATCCTTTGTCAAGACAGTGCCTTGTTGCTATTAGATTGAATTGAAATCCACATCAATGGAAATAATTTAATCAGCTAAAGGGATTCTGGATTCTAGCAAAAAGAGAATGTAGGATTCTCTCAGAGGTTGTGAAATCGGCAGCAAAATATTTGATATTCACTAAGGAGACAAAGTCACCTGTTGATTTTCACTGCATGTCACCAGAAGGATAAATTGAGTAGACCACTTGGCATAGTCTCTGAACTTCAGCAGGTATATCAGAAAGAACAAAGGCTCTGAAGTAAAATAAACCTAGTTTTGAATCCCTGATCTTCTATTCACTAGCTGTGCAGTCTTTGAGATGTTCCTTAATCTCTCTGAGACTCTGCTTCATCTATAAAATATGAAAATTGATACTTAATTTATGCCATTGTTATAAATACTTAAAATTATATATATATATATTTTTATTGAGGTATAATTAATATTCAATGTTATGTTAGTTTACTCCATGCTCATCATGATAAGTGTACTCTTAATCTCTTCATCTATTTCACCCATCTTCCCAACTACCTCCTCTCTGGCAACCACCAGTTTGTTCTCTATATTTAAAAGTCTGTTTTTTCATTTGCCTCTTTTTTCTTTCTTTGTTTTGTTTCTTAAATTCCATATATGAGTGAAATCATATGGTATTTGTCTTTGTCTGACTTATTTTACTTAGCATTATATCTTCTAGGTCCACCCAAATTGTTGCAAATGGAAAGATTTCATTCTTTTTATGGCTGAGTAATATTTCACTGTGTATATACACCACATCTTCTTTATCCATTCATCTATCGACAGACATTTGGATTGCTCCCATATCTTGGCTATTGTAAATAATGCTGCAGTGAATACCAGGATGCATATATCTTTTTTAACTAGTATTTTTGTTTTCTTTGGGTAAATACCCAGTAGTGGAATTACCAGGTCATATGGTAATTCCATTTTTAATTATTGAGGAACCTCCATACTGTTTTCCATACAGTGGCTGCACCAATCTGCATTCTCAGCAACAGTGCAGGAGGGTTCCTTTTTCTTGACATCCTCACCAATATTTATTATTTCTTGTCTTTTTGAATCTAGCCATTTTGACAGGTATAAGGTGATATCTCACTGTGGTTTTGATTTGCATTTAATTTGTGTCATTTGTTATAAGTACTTAAAATTATATATAAAATGCCTGGCAAATAAAGTTTGCATTGAATAGAAAACATTAATATTATTTTATAAGCATTCTCATTATTATTTTTATTTATAGTATACATTTAGTCCAGTTCATTGGAAACAATTTAGGGTATATTAAGGCTGACTTGATAACTACTCTTGGCAATATATTTTGCTTTGATAACTACTCTTGGCAGTATATTCTGCTTTGCACAAATTCAAAAATCTCCAGAGTTTTATTTTATTGTAGTATTGCTAGGATTTATAAATCAACCTATATGAAAGGCATTTCAGACCAAGAAGGATTCTTCTGGATCACATGTCAACAATAGAAAATGCTGCCACTTACCAAGAACTGAACATGTGTCAGGCATTATGCTAAATACTTTACATGAATTATCTAATTTAATTTAATCCTTACAATAACCATTGGAGGCAGGAGCTATTGCAAAAGAAGAAAACAAAGCCTTTGAGAGGTTAACAACTTGCCCAAGCTCATACAGTTAGATACAAAGCTGTGATTCAAAGTCCTGTTTCTAAAGCCCTTATCTTTTAATTACCACCCAATACTGTTTTCCAGATGACCCAAATCCTCTGTTATCTATTCTTACTACACCTGGAGGCCAATCCAGGGTTGCATCTACTTAACAGTAAAGGCAATAGTAAAACCAACATGAACCAGAAAAGAAAATGCCTTGCCGTTAGGAAACCACATCATTTAAAGGTGCTATGAATTAATGTTTCTAATAAGGCAGGGGTCAACTGATATTGGTAGGCATTAGCAGTCCTAACACTACGATTAGCATTCTTCCAAACACGTTGCTTTGTATTTCACTATTGCTCACAAAGGTTCACCTGACGGAGCTGTCCTTGCACCTGTTTACCAATGGAGAGAAGAGAACCTGCTCATATTCACACACACTACTCACACAGAGTGAATCACCCTCAGAGCTAGTGAAAGAACAAGTTCTCTTCTCCATCATAAAACTTCTTTCCACTTTGTTGCATTAGCTTAATGAATGACAAACTTCAGTATAAAAGAAAAGATGAAGGAGGCACCTGGCTGGCTCAGTCAGTAGAGCATGCAACTCTTGATTTCAGGGTCCTGAGTTTAAATCCCAAGTTGGTCATGAAGCCTACTTATTAAAAAAAAAAAAAATGAGGATTAAAGGGAGCTACAGCAGATATTGAGATCCATCCACATTTGTAAATGCATTAGGGGACAGGAAACCAATGTTCTAACCTGAGGACTTTTAGCTGAATTGAAATATTCTCTTCCCCCATATATCTGAAATTGAAAACGGTTCCGTGGTCCTTATTAAAATTAATACAAATATCACTCTTAAAAGGCACACTATGACAGAGCTATAATCAAGGCAAAAAGGGATTTTAATTGGCCTTTCCATTGTTCAAGAAAGGAATGTTGGTTTTAATTTCTTAATTTTTGCAGTGTGTGTGTCTAAGTGATATGAACTGAAGTTTTAAGATTTAAGTTTTACTAAACTCTTCTTAAGAAACTATCACTACAGGGCGCCTGGGTGGCTCAGTCGTTAAGCGTCTGCCTTCGGCTCAGGGCACGATCCCAGCATCCTGGGATCCAGCCCCGCATCCGGCTCCCTGCTCAGCGGGGAGCCTGTTTCTCCCTCTCCCACTCTCCCTGCTTGTGTTCCCTCTCTCGCTGTGTCTCTCCCTGTTAAAAAATAAATAATAAAAAAAAGAAACTATCACTACCATTATCATTTGCAATTAATCAGAGAAGTTCAGAAAGCCACTAATTCCAACAGAATTCCTATGTCTCTTGCTATGAATCAGGTTGCCCCTAAGTTCCCACTTAACACAGAAAGGCTGTGTGTGTGTGTGTGTGTGCGCGCGCGTGTGTGTGCGCGCGCACGCACGCATATCTGAAAGAGAAAAAACAATTTCATATTTTTTAGAGTCTGGATTTAGCTATTTTTTTTCTAGTGGCTCATCTAATATAAAATAAGAAAAATGGCACAAGAAACTGAGTAGAAAATTCAAAGAATGTTTCAATACTAAAATATACAGTTTCAGGGCTCATATTTTTGGTTTCCAAAATCTGAAAAGATCCTATAAAAATTATTTATAGATTACAGTATAAGGAGAGAAGGAACTAATCTACCTAATGCATTTTCTTTGAAAAATAAAGACTGGCATAGTTTAATAAGGTAAAAATCAATAGAATGCAATCATTTTACATCTTTTCAAACTAGGCAGACTAGGATTTTCTTGATTAAGAAAGACAAAAGGACACCTGCCCTACCGCCCACCTCGCCACCCCCCAAAAAATCAAGGGAAAGTTGAGGTAAACCAGAACACCCAATAGAGTTGTACATTTTGTGTACTGTTTAAACATGCCTGACTAAGGGAGCAAGTGGGTTTGGAAATCTATGCTCTAGTTGTGTAGCTGGACTCCATGGCTCTCTGGAAGAATTTCTTTGCAGGGCTAGGCCACATCAGGGAGAGCTCATGTGCCCAATGGATTGCTTGTCCTAATTTATCCACCCTGAGAGAGCACTTTTTCTAATTTATGAAAGGCCCTGTAGAGGCTGGGTGTGGCCAGTGAAAAGACCACATTCTTCATGATATGCCTTTTCTTTGTTTAAATCTAAAATTGTTTGTGCTCAATTTCTTACATGCTTCATTCATTCAACAAGTATTTATTGAGCCCCTTGGCTGCATGTGCCACCAATACAACCAGGAACAAACCATAGGCACCTGACCACAAGTTGCTGTCAGTCTAGGTACATGGAGACAAGTAACCAAAGATTACAATGCAATTACTTTTAGCCTCTTGTGTGGCCATGTTCCTAAAATTACCATGACCATCAAACTTGAAACTGACAAAATTAAGATGTAGTAGAAAATAGATGTAAAAGGATCTCATTTCCACAACAAACCAGATACTTCCATTTTAAAAATCTGCTCCAACAACAAATATTTCTCTTACCTAATTTCACTCAATTATTCAGAAAACATTGCTGCATCCCTGTAATCTAGGAAACTGTAGAATTTCCTACCAATTTCACTATTTCTGAGCTAAATCTAATACAAACTTTGTTAGTATATAAACTGGGGCAGGTTCTATGCCAAATTTTCTGACTCATTAAATATGGATCATAATACTACATTTATTCTACAATTGTTATGAGCATTAAATGAATTAAATTATATAAAGTGACTAGTACATAATAAATATTCTCTATTTCCTGCATTTATTTTAAAGTTTGTAAATCTAATATTGTTGGCAAGTTTGAATTTAATCAGTGGTTTTTTGTTTTTGTTTTTGCACTTCTATTTTCCATTGGCCTATTTTCACAATTCCAATAAAATTTGTATTTACCGCATGAGACTTTCACAAGCATTGTGGTAGTTGAGGGCTGATTTTCTGGATCTGAAGAGATAATGGTAAAAATATTGGTTCTGAAACTATACAGTCCTGAGTTCAAACCAACTTCTGACACTCCTCAGTCCAAATGTATCTGACATGAGGATCATCTGACAAGAGGATCATCTTAGAAGCAATGTGTGTATGTAAGGCTTATTTCCTTCTCTCCCTGAAAAGCTACCGTTAAACCAACAGTGTGTTGGCTGTAGTGTTTTGAGCATTTGTTGTTCTTTGTTTTTGTTTTTACAACCTATGGTATCTTGACATTTAGGAAACACAGTAATCTATGTAATGGTAAGAAATTTATTTAAACTCCTTAATTTGCCATTTCTTCATTTGTAAATCTATTTTACTCATAAACCTATTTCTTAAAGTTGATAGAAGTAAATGAAATAATACATACGTGGTGCCTGGCATAGTGCCTGGCATGTAATGAATGATTTATACATGTTAGCCATTAATAACTGTATCCACATTTTGCATTGAGAGGATGAAATATAAATCGATCCTCATTCTCTGCAATAAACCAAAAACCTATCCCCAGAAGGGTCTATAGAAGAAGTCATTATCATTGCCTTTTTAAAGAGAAACACATTAGGAGATTAGAGATTAGATTCTAATTTTGTCATTTACATGTAAGTGGGGGGATTGCTGTAGTATGGTGGCTCTTTTGAAAGGAGGAGTAGAGTCCAAAGAGAATTGGCAGATCAGCCTCCTGGAAATCATCTGTGGAATTCATCCTTGGGAAAGTGACTTCTAGAATAAGGTCTGGAGGATGAGCAGGAGTTAACCAGTTAAGCATAGGGGAAAGAGATCTTCAAGCAAGAGGAACAGGATGCACCAAGAACTGAAGGTGAGAAAGAGCCAGGTGTGTTTGAGACTAATCAATGTTATTCATGAAGTTGTACTGTGTTTACAAAATACTGCATATTTGACCATAAGTAATGAATGTACTTCTTTCAAGATCAGAGGATCATTCCAGATCACAGAACTTTAGATTCTTAAAGATTTCAGAGATCAAACTAAAGCCTTTCCTTTTTTGAGATAAGGAAACCAAAGTTTGGATGAATGAAAGAGAAAAGGAGGTCAATAGAGAGAAGGTGGCTAACATGATGGGCACCTATTATGTGTCAGACAAGCGACATTCTGTACATACAATAGATGAGGAGGCTGAGACATAGAGATGTTAAATAACTCACTCAAAGCCATAACTTTAGTAAGAGTAGAGCCAGAATTCAAACCCAGATTTACAATCCTCCAGCATATTTGACATGCATGTACTGAAAGGCTAATCTGTCAACAGTTCTGACTAGAGTCATGCATGCATGGCTAGCCTTGTAAATAATAGGAGGACAATTCTGTATTTTCTAGTGGACAAAAGGAAGAAAAGAACTGTTTTACCACACAAAAGACCTACATTTATTGTCTTCATACTGAGATTCCAATGAAGCTATTAGACGTCAAATTAAATGTTGATTCTGGGCAGGAATGACATGGAACATATCTAACCACTGCTACATACAGGTACCAACTAGTCAGAACAGATGTCATGGCCCAACAAAAGGACACCTCAATACATCAGAACAGATAACAGTAAATAACCAGTTCAACGCACAGTGTAGGGCATGAATGTCAGCCCTGCTCAGAGGTCTTTGGAGATGAGATGAGAAGCAGAGACATGGTTGATGAGGAGCAGGGACATTGATAACAGGAAAGAGGATCTAGAGGCTAAAATGTGAGGACCTGCTTTTAGGAATGGGATAGAAGACAGTTTCCAGAATTCAACAATATAATGCTTATCAGTCTTGTAGCAAGGCACAAGAGTTGCTAGAAAGAGTGAGCACGGATCAGATGTTTGCATATTTGGTGCTAGATAACCTGAGTATTGACCTAGAGTTCCCTACAAAGGATGGAATTAGTTCAGTGGTCTCTAGGGTTAAACTGAACCTCCAGAATGGAGATTGATTACATGGTTCAGCTGTGGGGAAAGAAGAAAAACACTGGGACTTCGAAAAGAATATCATTTGAAAAGAATACCATTTTTGTTAACAGGGCTGGCTTCCTTTCTTCTTTCCTCTTTCTGTTTCTTTTCTGTCTGGATCAGCTAGAATCAGTTTCTGTTGCTTGCAATCAAAGAATAACTATTACATAAGATAATCTGCCTTATTATCGACACAACATCCTTATTAATTCTATCTAAGCTCATTAGCTCTTTGAACAACCAACTCCTTACTCATTAGGTATTTCTGCAGGTGTTCGTGTAATTTTGTGGGTTTAGCTGTAAAATATTTCAATTCACGATAATGGACAAAAACTACTTGAGTAAGATTTAACCATGTAAATAACGGACTTTCCCCCCATGATTTTATATTGAAGAGGCCGCTCTCAGTTATTGACTACTGCCAAGTTCCAACGTTCTCTCTCCACAGCCTTATCCTTTGGTTCATGCTGCTTTTCCTCTCAGAAATGCCCTTCCTACCACCTCCACCTGTGGTAAGCATATTTATTCTCAAAAGACTGATTTAAATATCAACTCTGCAAAGCCTTCCCTATTTCTCAGGTTAGAACTAATCACTCCACATCTGTGATTCCTGGCAACATCACCTCTGTTGGAACAGTGCTCAGGTGTGCCTTGAACAACAGATAACCGGGCTTCTCAAAGAATTCATCGTAGATTACCAGAGTTATGACAAATATAAAAGCCATATCTATAACTCATTGGCATAAAGATGAATGTATTAATATTATACACTAAAACATTTACTTTGACCTAAAAGTTCATTTCTTTTTTCCAATTTCAAAAGAAAGTAAACCTTTTCTGTTTAGTAGAGTGGAACCTTGGCACTGTGTCCACTATCTCATGAGGAAGTTTTCCCTGTGTGCATGTGCTCTTATACATTTTTCTCATTCATGCAATCCACAGCTCAACGAGGCTTCTCTGAAAGATAGGTTTGGTTTCAGAATATGAGGATAGGATCAAACTTGAGATAAGAGTAAATGATTCAGCATTAAGGGGGTTCTCTTAAAGGAGGCTTTTAATTTTTTCTTAATTGAATGACTTAAATATATAATGATTCTTTTTTAAAAAAGAGTCCAAACCTATTGAAAGTTTGCTAGTTAAACGTCTAGTTTTCTATAGAACATTTTTCTAGCTAGAACCAGGGCTACTATGGGCATTAACAGTCATTTGTTTTGTTTGCAGTTTACCAATTTAGAGCAATATTTGAGTTAATCTGAAATAAAATAACTATCATTTGTGTGATACTTTACAATTTATAAAGCACTTCCACATATATTACTCATTTAATCTATATCTTACCTTGAAAGGTCGGTGTCTTTTATTTTTCATTTGACAGGCAAGAAAAACAAGCCTCAGATGGATGAAGTGACTTCCCCAAGGTCACACAGCTGGTAGTACAGAGTCTGGGACTCATGCCCTTAAAGTGCTTCTAATCCCAGACTCTCATATTCCTTCCAGTACATCATGCTGCCCATAGGGGAAAAAAGCATCTATGTAAAAACATGCATTAAAGAGTTGAGCTCATACTTCCAAGTAGATTGATGTTCTTTTAGAAAACCTAATGGCATTTTTATAGATGTCATTGTTATGAGTTTAGTTCTAAAACATTCAACAAAAGATGGTTGACAAAATTTATTTTCAGTGGAAGTCAAAATTAACTGAACAATATTTTGAATTTATATGAAATTCTATGGATCATGAACTTTGATAGAAATTATAATAAATATGTCCGGAATGGACAGATAAGATACATATTTTAATGTCAAATTCCAAGTCTTTTTTCCTTAGCTTGTTAGATCTCCCTTTCCTTCCTTTCTCTTCTCTGTCTCTTAAGCCTCACCTTAGATGTAGACCCCTTTCATACTCTCTTTTGGTAAACAACCTAAAACAAACTTTTCTGTGAGTCATCTTTTTTTCTTTAAAATTTTTTATTGTTATGTTAATCACCATACATTACATCATTAGTTTTTTGATGTAGTGTTCCATGATTCATTGTTTGTGCATAACACCCAGTGCTCCACGCAGAACATGCCCTCTTTAACACCCATCACCAGGCTAACCCATCCCCCCACCCCCCTCCCCTCTAGAACCCTGAGTCTGTTTTTCAGAGTCCCATCATCGCTCATGGTTTGGCTCCCCCTCCGATTTCCCCCCCTTCATTCTTCCCCTCCTGCTATCTTCTTTTTTTTTCTTAACATATATTGCATTATTTGTTTCAGAGGTATAGATCTGTGATTCAACAGTCTTACACAATTCACAGCGCTCTGTCAGTCATCTTTTATCAACCTCTTTGCTCCTGAAAGGGGTAATTTCCTCACAAATAAAACAAAAAGGAGTGCATGAGTGGCTCAGTCAATTAAGCATCTACCTTCAGCTCAGGTTCCTGGGATTGAGCCCCACATCAGTCTCTGCTCAGGAGGGAGCCTGCTTCTCCCTCTCTCTCTCTGCCTGATGCTCCGCCTGCTTGTCCTCTCTCTCTCTGTCAAATAAATAAGTAAAATCTTAAAAAAAAACAAAAACAAATGGAAGAAAGGAATGGCATTGAGCAAGTCTGATCTTGAGTTCTATAAACCATGAAGACTAACTCATACATTATCTAGAAAAACAAATGAGGGCTATTAAAGTCAGCATGAGCACTCACTCTTCACAAGAAGTTTGGGCAAAACAAAGAATGAGATTTTAGAGATTTCAGGACTGTAATCCAATGCCAGGCAATACACGAATCGACCCTTTCAAGTAAAAATTTGATAGTAGTTTCACAGTTCTGGGAACTAGTGTGACTGAAAAGAAATTATTTTAAGCCAAGTTTGCAAGGTCAGGAAGTGAATAACTGAATAACTGAATATGAACATGTCATCCCAGTTCAATTTCATTTTGATTACCCACAGAAGAAGGATCAGGAAATATTTATAAGATTTTTCTGGAATGCATTTCTGCAGTTGAAAAATATTATATTTTGCTCAGAAATAAAAATCAAACTAATTTAATTTCATAAATGTCTTGATATTACATACCTTGCCACATGGTAGTCTCTTCCATTGTGATAAGAATATAAATAATTATACTATGTGATTTTTAAATAGACAACTTAATTTCCTTTTACATTCTATATTTCTCAACCTTTTGGTCTCTGGGTCACAAAACAAAAGGTATGTTTCAGGTGCAGCCTCACGAAGCCAGTGCTGCACATATTGCTTTATCCACAACAGACATCCTATCCAGAAAGTCAGCAATTCAACCAAATGTTGCATTAAAACCCAGCTTCATATAGCAATGAAGTATTTGAAGTAATGTTTGCACAGTGTGTGTTCCTTGTCCTCAGGCAATTTGCTGCCACATTAGTGGATTTCATTTGAAAATCTAAGAATAATATTTACCCCCCATATTTTACTGACTGGTATGTGGAATAGTCTCCAAAACTTGAATAAATGTTATTGGAACTAAGAGGAAACAGTCAATACAAATGGAACACTTCATAGGCAGATGGGCTTTTGTAGATTCCTTTAAAAATGGTTTTATGAAAGGTCAGTTATGAATCAGGTGTGTGTCAAGCACAAGGAATACCAGGATGAACAAGACATAAACCTCAACCTCAAAGAGCTCAATGAGGGACTATCATTATCTTATCTCCAAAATCTAGCATACAAATTGGCACAGAGCAGGTGCTCAATAAATATTTGATGAATCAGTGGAAGAACTGCTTAATATTACAAAAAGACTGCTATGAACACAGACACACACAGGAGTTCCAAGCCAGAGGGTCAGAGGGAGTAAAAGAAGGAGGTATGAATGGAATGGAAGGGATAATAATAGGTGTGGCTGGTATTAGACAACATGACTGAGAAATGTGGTGTGGAAAAACATTCCTAAAGTGAAAGATACAAGTGAATTTTATCAGAAAGGAAAAAGGAAGGTAATGAAGACACCCCTCCACCCTGAAAAAATGTACAGTAAAAAATTTATACTAGAGGGGCGCCTGGGTGGCTCAGTTGTTGAGCATCTGCCTTCAGCTCAGGTCATGATCCCAGGGTCCTGGGATCAAGCCCCGCATCGGGTTCCCTGCTCCACGGGAAGCCTGCTTCTCCCTCTCCCACTCCCCCCTGCTTGTGTTCCCCCTTTTGCTGTGTCTCTCTCTGTCAAATAAATAAAATTAAAAAAAATTTATACTAGAAAATCAAAATTTAAGTTGAAACTGAAAACTTCATTGATAAATGAACATTTTGTGTTAACTCAAAGTATAAATTTTAAAACAAAATTTGGAGACTTTAATTAAAATTTGCCATTAACAAAATCATCATTGTTTTAAAACTTCCATTTTTTTCAACCTTTGGAGCCCCTATGCTGAATCATGATAGACTGTTAAAACATTGTTTTCCCATAGTATTCATTAAATAGTTTTTTTTAATTTGTTTTGAAACTTGGGGAAAGAATGTGATGCTATAGATATGGTGATGGAACTTGTCCAAACTAAAATCCAAGAGCAAATTTTCAAAAAACTAGCACTCACATAATTTATGACTACCCAGAAAATTCTTAGTTCAGTTTTTTGTTCAATTTTACTTTTAATAAAATTACACAAAGCAATAACTAATAATGATTTGCATAAGTCTACTGAAAATAATTTTTTCATCTTCACAATGAACTTTTCATCCACTTAAATTAATAGAACTGGACTCAGAAATACAGGCAATTCAGCAAATTGACTTAATTGTTGAAATCTGCCAAGGTTCAGAGAGTAATTGACAAATCAGAGAGTGCAAGAATTCTATATTTCAGTTCTCAGTGACATTTTGGCTATCGGAGTTTTTAAATTGAAAGGCATGATAAATCTTAAAAGGACAATTTCCACCTAGTCTTTATGAGAGATAGGTATTGTTGACAAATAAATTAATATATGATCTTACAAAGACTTCTTCATTCTAGTGGCTAAAATGTGACCAACTATCAAAGAGTTACCTGCTTTTAAGACAGCTCTTAGTGCTTTGTCACTGCCAACAGAGACTTTTCTATTCTAAAAACCTAAAAAAATGTCAAAGCCCTTTCAAAGAGGTCCTGAATTCCCAATAATATATATTTATGCTTTTTTTACATAGTAAAATAATACAGTCATGACATACTTTTTTTCCAAAGACCTGAACAATAATAAATGCACTAGTTTTAAATATTTTTCATTAGCAAGAATAATTCTGAATTACAAAAGACAAATTTGATGTGCTCAGTGATATTGTTTAGAGATGAATGTTCACATTTTATTTCATATTTTATAATATGGTCTTACAACTGCTTAGCCACTTAGACATTAGGTGAGACTTAAAGTGTCTCAAGCATCTCACAGAATAATAATTTTTTTAAATTATTGGAAAAAAACATAGATTTGCCTTTAATCTATACCTACTCTATTTTTGTAAAAACTTGTGACAAATTAAAACACATATGCTAGTAGCTTAATATTGCAGCTAAATTGAGAAAATCTGGCCAAATTTGATTCTATTCAAGAACAAATTTTCATTTTCAAAAGATATAATGGCAACTATCAAAATTAGTAAAACTTTCTATACACATAGGCCCTTTATAACCTGTAGAGTCCATTGTACCCCATGACTGCATGCTTTATG
Source organism: Eumetopias jubatus (assembly GCF_037043125.1). NCBI lineage: Eukaryota > Metazoa > Chordata > Mammalia > Carnivora > Otariidae > Eumetopias > Eumetopias jubatus. Next base: position 164,432,606 of record NW_028274809.1, on the reverse strand, counting down.
CTATTTCAAAAAATAATAATAAAAATAGATTTGGAGTTATCAATTCATTTTGGAAATAAAGGGATTAATCCTATTAGAAACAATAAAAGCAACAATAGAGAGCCCAGAAATGGACCCTCAGCTCTATGGTCAACTAATCTTTGACAAAGCAGGAAAGAATGTCCAATGGAAAAAAGACAGTCTCTTCAACAACTGGTGTTGGGAAAATTGGACAGCCATATGCAGAAGAATGAAACTGGACCATTTCCTTATACCACACACAAAAATAGACTCAAAATGGTTGCAAGACCTAAATGTGAGACAGGAGTCCATCAAAATCCTAAAGGAGAACACAGGCAGCAACCTCTTTGACTGCAGCCACAGCAACTTCTTCCTAGAAACATCGCCAAAGGCAAGGGAAGCAAGGGCAAAAATGAACTTTTGGGACTTCATCAAGATAAAAAGCTTTTGCACAGCAAAAGAAACAATCAACAAAACCAAAAGACAACCAACAGAATGGGAGAAGATATTTGCAAATGACATATCAGATAAAGGGCTAGTATCCAAAATCTATAAAGAACTTATGAAACTCAACACCCAAAGAACAAATGATCCAATCAAGAAATGGGCAGAAGACATGAACAGATATTTTTCCAAAGAAGACATCCAAATGGCCAACAAACACATGAAAAAGTGCTCAACATTGCTCGGCATCAGGGAAATCCAAATCAAAACCTCAAAGAGATACCACCTCACACCAGTCAGAATGGCTAAAATTAACAAGTCAGGAAACGACAGATGTTGGCGGGGATGTGGAACACTCCTACACTGTTGGTGGGAATGCAAGTTTGTGCAGCCACTCTGGAAAACAGTATGGAGGTTCCTCAAAAAGTTGAAAATAGAGCTACCCTACGACCCAGCAATTGCACTACTAGGTATTTACCCTAAAGATACAAATGTAGGGATCTGAAGGGGTACATGTACCCCAATGTTTATAGCAGCAATGTCCACAATAGCCAAACTATGGAAAGAGCCAAGATGTCCATTGACAGATGAATGATAAAGAAGATGTGGTATGTATATATATATATATATATATATATATATATATATATATATATATATAATGGAATATTATGCAGCCATCAAAAGGAATGAAATCTTGCCATTTGCAACGACGTGGATGGAACTGGAGAGTATTATGCTGAGCAAAATAAGTCAATCAGAGAAAGACATGTATCATATGATCTCAATGATATGAGGAATTCTTAATCTCAGGAAACAAACTGAGGGTTGCAGGAGTGGTGGGGGTGGGAGGGATGGTGTAGCTGGATGATAGACATTGGGGAGGGTATGTGCTATCGTGAGTGCTGTGAATTGTGTAAGACTGTTGAATCACAGACCTGTACCTCTGAAACCAGTAATACATTATATGTTAAAAAAAGAAGATAGCAGGAAGGGAAAAGTGAAGGGGGGGAAATCGGAGGGGGAGATGAACCGGGAGAGACTATGGAGTCTGAGAAAAAAACTGAGGGTTCTAGATGGGAGGGGCATGGGGGGATGGGTTAGCCTGGTGATGGGTATTAAAGAGGGCATGTACTAAATGGAGCACTGGGTGTTATACACAAACAGTGAATCATGGAACACTACATCAAAAACTAAGGATGTAATGTATGGTGACTAACATAACATAATAACATTAAAAAAAAAAAGAAACAAAAAGAGCAGTACCTGGAACAAAGACCCTCCCATTGGAAGCAGGGCAAGCATTTCCCACAATACTAGGAAGAGAGTGCTGAGAAGATGCCAATGTTCTGAAGATATAAAGAGAAATCTAATCAAGAAAAAAATGACCTGCAGAGGGTCAAGAAAGACAAGATATTGCAGTCCCAGAAAGCAATGAGGTTCAGGAAATTTAAAAAGAGGTAATAGGAATAGAATATAGGTAGGTTTGGTTCAGAAAAAGAGAGAGAGAAAGACAGAAACAGAATTATTAAAACTGGGAGAAGTAATTAGAAAAGGCCCAAGTAAAATTTTCTGTTTTAGATCAATACTGAGTCCAGCACTTATGCTTTGCCTGAGCCTACTGGTGGAAAGTAACTGAACTTAGCTGCTGGTAGAGAAAAAATTCTGGGGCAGAAGCCAAACAAACAGAGTACTATCAGCAAATTGTACTGAAAAAAGGAATATGCTTTTATATAAATATGCTCTATGGTAGATTGCTTTTAAAGATGGCCACCAAGTCCTCTTATCTCTGTATGTGTAGGTCCCTCCCCTCTTCCCTTTAAGAACAGGAATCTATTTCCCCTCATCTCAGTTCTGGCCTGGACTTGTGACTTATTTTGACCTGGAGGATGTGGCAGAAGTAATAGACTTTGTGACAGTTCTGGGCTGAGGATTTGAGAAACAAGGCAGCATCCACTCCTGCTTTCTGGAAAGTCAGTTGTCATGCTTTAGGAAAGACAGTCTAGACTGTTGGAGAAAGGGATGTACATGGAGGAGAATCAAGGTACTCTAGCCATTTACCCATCCCAGATAAGGCAAGAGACATATAAGACCATTTCTGGTGTTCCAGACCCAGTCCAGCCACAACTAATTGCAGCCATATGATCCCAGCTGACAGACACTACATGGAGCAGAAGTAATTGTCAACCAACCCATAAAAGAAATAATAAATCATTGCCTTAATCCACTATTTTTAAAGTGGTTACTTATACAGCAATAGATACTAAAATTTGCAGCAAATTAAAAGGAAAGATAAACAGTGGCTGGAGAGTAGCAGATGAATTTAAACCGAACTTTTTTATTAATGCAACAAGAAGTAATCAATGTTAGGATAGAAGCAAAATGATGGCAATAGAAAGTGGCAAAGAAAGTCAAGTAACGAAACTGGGAGGGCTGATGGTTGAATGGCAAAAGGTGCCCTTTTAGGGGTCCCTGGGTGGCTCAGTTGTTAAGCGTCTGCCTTCGGCTCAGGTCATGATCCCTAGGTCCTGGGATCGAGCCCCGCATCGGGCTCCCCGCTCCACGGGAAGCGGGCCTCTCCCTCTCCCTCTCCCACTCCCCCTGCTTGTGTTCCCTCTCTCGTTGTGTCTCTCTCTGTCAAATAAATAAATAAAATCTTAAAAAAAAGTTGTTTTTTTAAAAAGGGAACCAAAAAAGTATCATGAACACAAGGAGAAAAATTAATTGTTCTGATAAAAGAAAATTAGGTCATTTTCAATAACAGTAAAAGAACTTACTACTGCATTCCAATTTGAATATGACTATAATTCTAAATCTGGACAAAATTTAAATAGAAAATCTCTTTGGAGAAATCAAGAAACTACCAAGCAGTCAATATTTAAAGTGCCAGATCTTAGAGAGAAGGAAAATTCGCTGATATCAACCCAACATTCTGCAGCACTCTCCCCCTGGAGGAATTTGATGATTCCTGAGCTACACAGGAAGGAGAGATTAAGAAACCAAGCAGAAAGCAGTGTCTAAAAGTCTGCCTACCTAATTTGGGATTTCAGTAGTCTTACTATTGAAAAATTAGGGCCCTCCTAGGAGGAGAATCCCTAGAAAATCTCTCATACTTCTAGTTAAGAATCCAGGACTATATTATAAGAAAAAATATGAAACAAAACCTTACCAAGACTGAAACACATCTTTGAATCAGATAAACCCCAGATAAGATTCAAGTGATCTTCCCTTAATCTAACTGCTAATCAGAAAAGGAAAAGAAAACTCCTCCTTGGAAGAAATAGCATCTGTGAAAGTCTCAAATTATCTCTACAATTTTTCAACCACAGTGCCTTGTGCTCAATAAAAAACTCTCAGGCATGCCTGGAAAGGACCAAATATCTGGCAAATAAAAGAAAGAACAGACAATGGAAAGAGTTACAGGTGATCCAGATTTCAGAGTTATATAGCCTTTGAAATTATCATAAATATATCCAAGGAAACACATGACAAGATGGGTAATTTCATCAGAAAACTAGAATCTTCAAGAAATAATTAAATATAAATAAACATTCTATAAATGGATAGTACAATAATAAAAATTTAAAATTCAGTGATGGGATTAACACCAATTAGATACAGCAGAAGAAAGGATTGGAAACTGGAAGCAAGTTCAATAAAATGGATCCACTGAAGCTTGAAGAAAAAAATTATTAAAAAAAAACAGTACAGAGTATAAATATATAGGACATGGTGAAAAACATCTAATGTATTTATAAGTATTCCAGAAAAAAATGACAAGATAATGAAAGAGAGGGAGAGAGAGAGAGAGAAGAGGGAAGGGGAAGGAGGAGTAATGATGCAGAGATAATAATGAAGAGAAACTGGCTGATAAATGTTCAGAATTGATAAAAGACAGCATGTCACACACTGAAGAAATTCTATGAATCTCAAGCAGAACAAGAACAACAAAATACTCAAGTACATTATAGTAAAACTATTTAAAACCAAGATCAACAACAACAAACACCTTTAAATTAAATACTGCAAAATATTTAAAAATGTGAATTGAGTTGCTTTCCTTGAAGCTCCTCTGCAATTATATGAACACACACGGTCAGTGTTGTCTTATATGCTCTTCTATTGGCTTGGGACAGAGCAGGGCAGATCCACAAACATTTGTTGGGTGCCTTTATGTGATTTACTGAGACACATGGGTAAAAGAATAAAGAACTTTGCCGTTCAGGCTTCTCTTTACTTCTTTTCATATCTCTTGACTTCCTTTAAGACCCTTTTTAGAAAGCTTCTCCATCTCCCTGGCATAGAATCTTAGAATTGAATTGTCACCTAAACACACATACACACACACAACCACACCACACCCCCCCACACACACACACATTTGAGCCTTGAAACTTAAGGTGGCATCTCCATCTATAAAATCTCTCTCTAACCAAGTTTAGGCATCAGTGAAGTAAAAAAAAAATGTTTTTCAAACCTTAATCATTTAAGTTGTGATTAAAATTGCTTTGAATTTACTTCCTTCCTGCAAGTATCCTCTCAGTACCTCAAGGATCGCCTTCGATTATCCATTTCCATCTCTTCCTCTAACTGTGTGACAATGTTTCCTTGACTACAGGAAGTGTGTTGCTAAGCAGCACATTGTTGTGCTGGATCTAAGACAAAAACCAACACCAGCAATGAAAATAGTCATGTGATATAATTATTTCCTACCTGTAATTAGCTATGGGGTTTTGTTAAAACCCAACAGACCCCATCTGAAAAACAATGTGATTTGAAAAGAATCAACATTCTTAGTAAATTTCCAGTAAGCCCTACTAAAAATTGTACACTATCATTAAATAAATTCACATATTGTTAACAATTAAACACACATAGATAATTGAATTCAGTGACTTTATAATTGAAACAATACTATGTTAGAAAAAACACAGCATTTTAACTGTCATTACTGAGCATCCTCCCACTCTCCCGTTTTACTACTTTTCATGAAAACATTCATTTTGCCCCACTAGTGCTATTATTTGGAATTTGAGAACTAAATTATTTTCAAAATTCTCTAGTAGCACATTTGTCTGAAATGGTAAAGGATAAAAAAAAGAAATGGTAAAGGATAATGAGAAACATACAAGGCATGAAATTAGCAAATACTTATGCCAACAGATGAATAACCTAAATGTGGAATTTCTTATTTTTCTATGTCTGGAAATTCAAGGGAGCTTCTAACCATTTTTTTTTTTTTCAGACTCTACATGCCATTTCATTACATTATCTTCTAGTGAATGAGTCATCTTGTCTACACATCTTTCTTCCTTCCCAGGGAATTTTTTCCCTGTCCCAGGTCCATATATTTCCACCTGTAGCACTAGAATAATGATGGGCCAAATTAGGTTGATTAAACTGCCAGCCCAAGTAAGTTCCTACCAACTTGAGCAGTTTCATCTTTGTTGATAAGGCAATGAAAGGATTGCTGTGAACATTGTCTGCTTTCATAAAAGGATTACATTTTGGCTCCAGTTGATTAGACTGCTACTTTAGGGTGAACCTTTCTTCTAGAATACACCAACTAGGACCCTAAAGAATATAGCATGTTTTGTTTACTTCACATGTAAAATATGTCATCATCTATGGTAACAGATTCTTCTTTGAGAAAAATAACCTTTTCAAAATATTGCATTGTGGGTTTTTTTTGTTTGTTTTGTTTTGTTGTTTGTTTTTGTCTCAAAGAAGATGCACTAATATCTGCATGCTAGGCATGACAGTTGCTAAGAGCATAGCAACAAATTTGGCTCTTTCACATGGGCAGATCCATCAGAAGACTCATTAGCTGCTGGCTTTGTTTGTTTCCCAGGAATGGAATTGAAGAATCTCACCAAAGGACCTCTTTACTCCTCTAAGTGTTTCTCATGAAAGGACACAAATGTGTTCCATCATTTTATTTACTATTTCCTTATCACTTCATCAAGATAGCCCCATTTTATCTCTGTGTGCTCTGGGAAGGATGGCTCTGTCTTAAAGTAATCATATATGTCAAATATTTCCTTGTTAATCAATTGATTTTTATGTGAATTCTACCCTATGCAATATCTGGAGTACCTCACTCTTCTCTGAATTTTCCCAAAGCAATTTATTTGCATCTTTTATATGACTCTTAGTATGTATGATGGGCTAAATTATGTTCCCTACAAATTCATTGTTGAAGTCCAAACTCACAGTACTTCAGAATGTGGCCATATTTAGAGATAGGGTATTTAAATAATTTAAGTAATTAGGATAAAATGAAATCATTAGGGTAGGCCCTAATCCAATATGACCGGTGTCCTTATTAAAAGAGGAGATTAGGGGCACCTGGGTGGCTCAGTCAGTTAAGCATCTGCCTTCGCCTTAGGTCATGATCCCAGGCTCCTGGGATCGAGCCCCACATCAGGCTCCCTGCTCAGCGGGGAGCCCGCTTCTCCCTCTCCCTCTGCCTGCTGCTCTGCCTGCTTGTGCACGCTCTCTCTCTCTCTCTGTCAAATAAATAAATAAAATCTTTAAAAAAAAAGAAGAGGAGATTAAAGAGACTTCAGGGAAGATGGCAAAGAAGGAGGATTCTGGGCTCATCTTGTTCCACAGATAGAACTAGATAACACCCGCATCAGTGTAGATAACCCAGAAAATGACCCAAAGACTGGCAAAACAAATTTTCTACAGCTAAACATAGAGAAGAAGCCACACCAGAAAGGGTAGGAAGGGCAGAGGCAGTCGGGAAACAAAGTGACCCTTGAGACTGTCCATGGGAAAAAGGGACACCACAGGCACAGAGAAGGGATTAGAGCAGCCCCCCCACTGCAGGCATGGGGTGCCTTCACTGGAAAGATGAATCTCCATAACACTTGGCTTTGAAAACCAGAGGAACTTAACATCATGAGTTCTTATAGTCAGTGGGGCTTAACTCCTAGAACTTTAAAAATCAGTGGCCAAAGGAAACTGAATCCCCAACCTTAAAGAGATAGCATAACAAACATCCCCTCTGAGATACAGCATTGAAGCAGCAGTTTGAAAAAACATGGGGTATACAGGAAGGAGATTTAAATCTCAGAATATGAGCTAGAAGGGCAGGGATCTTTAGGAGATTTCCAGAAGAACAAAAAAGCTAGTGGGTGCCATTTCCCTCCCCTGACCCCCAGTCTAGTTACACAGAGAGCTGCAGGAACCAGCACAGCATGAACACTCTCCACCTAGCTTGGTAATAGTGCCCCCACTCCTGCTTTCTTCTGCAGATGTGATCTCTCCAACTTGGCCTCCCAGTTTTCCAAAGCAGCACCACAAACATGGCAGTGTGCAAGCAGCCTCAACAGGAGCCAGGCCAAAGTGATTCCTGTCCCAGGAAGAGGGAAAGATAACCCACACACTAGTTTAACTGCAGCCCAGCAGTGAGCTGGTGGGAGACAGCCAGTCTGACTGCAGGCTCCATCCACCAATGAAAGCTTCTTAGGGGCCAACATAGGAAGAGCACCTTGCAGTTCAGTGACTGCAGTCCTGGCAAAAGACTGGTCTAAACCAACGCAAGCCCAAAATGGCCTCAGACTGGCCCAGGGACAACACAGGGACCAAACCCTACCCACAACAGGCAAACAAGGCATTGCAGATGACTGGACTGAAGGTAAACATGGCTCAGCCACAACAGTAGGGTGCATACAACACACAGAGGAGACACCCCTGAAGTGCAAGTTTCTGGCAAACAGAGAAAATTGCACTGTAGGCCACTATAGGACCTCTTCTTCATAAGACCACTACTTTTAAGATTAGGAGATGTAGTTGACTTTCCTAACACATAGAAACAGACACAGAGGTTTAGACAAAATGCATGAAATAAAAGAACAGGACAAAATCACAGCAAGACAGCTAAACAAAACAGAGATAAGTAATATGCCTGATAAAGAATTTAAAGTAATGGTCATAAGAATACTCACGGGACTTGAGAAAAGAGTGGGAGTCCTCAGTGAGATACTCAACAAAGAGATAGAAAACACATTTTTAAAAATCAGAGATGAAGAACTCAATAACTGAAATTAAAAATACAATAGAGAGAAAAAATAGTAAACTAGATGAAGCAGAAGAACAGATCAGTGACCTGGAGGACAGAGAAGAGGAAAGCAATCAAGCTGAACAGGAGAGAGAAAATAATAATAATAATAAATAAAAATAGATTAAGGGAACACAGCAACACCATCAGGTGTAATAACATTTACATTGTAGGGAAATGTAAATGGAAAGAGAAGAGCAAGAAAATGTATTTGAAGAAATAATAGCTGAAAACTTCCCAAATCTGAGGAAGAAAACAGAAATCCAGGTCCAAGAGGCACAGAGAGCCACCAACAAAATCAACTCAAGGAGGTCCACACCAAGACACATAGTAATTGAAATAGCAAAAAGTACTGATAAAGAGAGAATTTTAAAAGCAGCAAGAGAAAAGAAAATAGTTACATACAAGGGAAACCCCATAAGTCTATCAGCTGAGTTTTCAGCAGAAACTTGGCAGGTTAGAATAGAGTGGCATGATATATTCAAAGTGCTGGAAGAAAAATCCTGCAAACAAGACTACTCTATCCAGCAAGGTTATCATTCAGAATAGGAGGAAAGATAATATGTTTTCCAGACAAACAAAAGTGAAAGGAACTCATCATCAATAAACCAGCTTTATAAGAAATGTTAAAAAGGACTCTTGTGAGTGGAAAGAAAGACCATAAGCAGCAGTAAGAAAAGTAGGAAGCACAAAGTAGTAAATAAAATATAACTATAAAAATCAGTCAAGGGATTCCCAAAATAAAAGGATGTAAACTATGATGCCATATACATAGAACATGAGAGAAAGAAGAGTAAAAATGTAATGCTTTTGGAATGGGTTCAAATTTAAGTGACACTCAACTTAATATCAACTGCTATATTCATGTTATATATAAACCCAATATGAGCACAGATCAAAAACTGATAATAGATATGCAAAAAATAGAGAGAAAAGAATCCAGGTAGAACACTAAAGAAAGCCGGCAAACAATGAGAGAAGAAAGCAAAAGAAAGATACAGAGAAGAACTACAAAAACAAATACAAAACAAGTAATAAAATGGCAGTAAGTATACACCTAACAATAATTACTTTGAATGTAAATGGACTAAATGCTCCAATCAAAAACATAGGGTGATGGAATGGATAAAAAAGCAAGAGCCACCTAAATGCTGCCTACAAGAGACTAATTTCAGACCTAAAGACACATGCAGATTGAAAGTGAAGGGATGGAAAAGCATTTATCGTGCAAAAGGAAGTGAAAAGAAAGCCAGGGTAGCAATACTTATTTTGGACAAAATAGACTGTAAAACAAAGGCTGCTACAAGAGACAAAGAAGGATACTACATAATCATAAAGGAAAAAATTAAACAAGAAGATATAATAATTGTAAATATTTATGCATCCAACATGGGAGCACCCAATACACAAAGCAGCTAACAACAAACATAAAAGAAGTAATTGATACTAATACAAAAATAGTAGGGGATTTTAGCACTTATATCAATGGATAGATCAACCAAACAGAAAATCAATAAGGAAACAGTGGCTTTGGATGATACATTGGACTAGATGGATCTAACAGATATATTCAGAACATCCCATCCTAAAAGAGCAGAATATACTTTCTTTTCAAGGGCACATGGAACATTCTCCAGAATAGATCCCACATAGGTCACAAAATAAGTCTCAACAAATTTAAAAAGATCAAAATCATACTGTGCATTTTTTTCTACTATAACACTATGAAACTAGAAATCAACCACAAGAAAAAATCTGGAAAGAACACAAATATATGGAGGTTAAATAACATGCTACTAAACAATGAATGAGTCAATCAAGAAATCAAAGAGGAAATCAAAAAATGCATGGAGACAAATGAAAATGAAAACACAATGGTCCAAAATCTTTGGGATGCAGCAAAAGCTATTCTAGATGGAAGTCTATAGTAATACATGCCTATCTCAAGAAGCAAGAAAAATCTCAAATAAACAACATAACCTTATACCTAAAAGAACTAGAAAAAGAACAAACAAAACTGAAAACCAGCAGACAGAAGGAAATAATAAAGATTAGAGCAGAAATAAATGTAATAGTAACTAAAAATCAATAGAACAGATCAATGAAACTAGGAACTGGTTCTTTGAAAAGATCAATAAAATTGACAAACTTTTAGCCAGACTAACCAAAACCAACCAACCAACAACAACAAAAACAAAACAAAACAAACAAACCCACAAAAAACAGAGGGGACTCAGATAAACAAAACCAGAAATGAAAGAAGAGAAATAATAACTGACACCAGAGAAATACAAAGAATTTTAAGAGAATATTATGAAAAATTATATGCCAACAAACTGGACAACCTAGAAGAAATTGATAAATTTCTAGAAACATATAACCTCCCAAAACTGAGTAAGAAAGAAAATTTGAAGAGACAATTACCAGCAATGAAATTGAATCAGTAATCAAAAAACTTCCAACAAACAAAAGTCCAGGACCAGATGGCTTCACAAGTGAATTCTACCAAATATTTAAAGAAAAGTTGATACCTATTCTTCTCAAGCTATTCCAAAAAATGGAAGAGGAAGGAAAGTTTCCAACTAATATTATTAAAATGTCCATAGTACCCAAAGCAATCTATAGATTTAATGCAATCCCAATCAAAATACCAACAGCTTTTTCCACAGAACTAGAACAAAAAATCCTAAAATTTAGATGGAACCACAAAAGACCCTGGATAGCCAAAGCAATCTTGAAAAAGAATAATGAAACTAGAGGTATCAAAATCCCAGGTATCAAGCTATGCTACAAAGCTATAGTAATCAAAACAGTATGGTACTGGCACAAAAACAGACACATAGATAAATGAAACACAACATAACCCCAGAAATAAACCCACAATTATATGATCAATTAATCTTTGACAAAGGAGTCAAGAATATGCAATGGGAAAAAGACAGTCTCTTCAACAAATGGTGTTGGGAAAACTGGGCAGCTACATTCAGAAGAATGAAAGAGGACCACTTTTTTTACCCCAGACACAAAAATAGACTCAAAGTGGATTAAAGACCTAAATGTGAAACCTGAAACCATCAAAATCCTAGAAAAGAGAACAGATGGTGATTTCTCTGACATTGGCCATAACAGCATTTTTCTAGATATGTCTCCTGAGGCAAGGGAAATGAAAGCAAAAAGAAACTATTGGGACTACATCAAAACAAAAAGCTTCTGCACAGCAAAGGAAACAATCAACAAAACTAAATGACAACCTACTGAATGGGAGAAGATATTTGTAAATAACATATCTGATAAAGGGTTAGTATCCAAAGTATATGAAGAACTGAGACAGCTCAACACCAAAAAAAAAAAAAAAATCCAATTAAAAATGGACAGAAGACATCCAGATGGCCAACAGACATAGCAAAAGATGTTCCGTATCATTAATCATCAGGGAAATGCAAATGAAAACCACAATGGGATATCACTTCACACCTATCAGAATGGCTAAAATAAAAAATACGAGAAACAGCAAGTATAGGCAAAGATATGGAGAAAAGGTAACACTTGTGCACTGTTGGTGGGAAGGCAAGCTGGTGCAGCCATTGTAAAAACAGTATGGTGGTTCCTCAAATAATGAAAAATAGAATTACCATAGGATCCAGTAATTCTATTACTGGGTATTTACTCAAACAAAAACACTAATATGTGAAAGGATATATGCACCCCTATGTTTATCAAAGTATTATTTACAATAGCCAAGATATGGAAGCAGCCCAAGTGTCCACTGATAGATGAACGAAGATGTGAAATATAGATATAGATAGATAGATAGATAGATAGATAGATAGATAGATAGATAGATCATGGAATATTACTCACCCATAAAAAAGAATGAAATCTTTGCCATTTGCAATGACATGCATGGATCTAGAGGGTATAATGCTAAGCAAAATAAGTCAGTCAAGAAAGATGAATACCATATGATTTCACTCATATGTGGAATTTAAGAAACAAAACAAATGAATAAAGGAAAAAGAGACGAACAAAAAAACCCAAAAACCAAAAAACAAACAAAAAACCCCCAGCCTCTTAACTCTACAGAACAAACTGATGGTTACCCGGGGCGGGGGGAGGGGGGGTGAAATGGGTGAAGGGGATTAAGAGTACACTTATTATGATGAGCACTGAGCAATGCACAAAATTGTTGAATCACTATATCGTACACCTGAAACTAATATAACACTGTATATTAATTATATATATTTTTTTAATTAAAAAAATTTTTTTTAATTTAAAAAAACAAAGAAGTGGAGGAGATTAGATCATAAACATGCACACAGGGAAGGCCATGGGAAGACACAAGGAGATGGTGGCCATCTGCAAGCCAAGACAACAGGCCTCAAAAGAAACCAACTCTGTCAACACCTTGACTTCAGATCTGCAGCCTCCAGAATTCTGAGAAAAATAAATTTCTGTTGTTTAAGCTCCCCAGTCTATGGTACTTTGTTATGACAACCCTAGCAAACTAATACAGTGTGTGACCTGGAGCAATAGTTATTTATGCATACATACTAGCTTCTAGAAACTAATCTTATATATTTATGACTCAGGAAATATTAAACCTATTAAAAATTATGCCGTGTTTCATACATACACACACACACATACACACATTTTTGTCATGCCTTAAAAACATTCACAACTTACAAAGGCTTCTGAATAATTTTGAAACCCTTAAAACACAACATTTACACCGAAAACCATCAGAACTTTTTTTAAATACTCACTATCATTTATATGAGTAAATAGACAACTTGAATATTCTATATCATTGGATAGAGTAGCTAATAGGAGTGCTTTTCCCAATTTTAACTCTTTACCATCTGTGTAACCATGGTAAATTACACACAGTTAAGGGAGAAAGTGAGGAACATTTGGAATTTTCCTTTTTTGGTAACTGAGCCCCGTTTTAAGTAGCCCAATGGTTAGCTAGGGCTTATGGATATTTTGAGGTGGGTCGCCTAATGGGCCTCTTTGCTTTCAGCCCGGTGGTCACTGTGGGTCCTTTTACCTTACTCAGATTTCCATTGCTCAAGCCTGCTGCCTACAAGCCTCTACATTGCCTACACAGTAAAACTCCATTATGGTGAGTTGCATACAAGCTTTACAATTTTTAGTCAAAATAAAATGCTAGAAAGGAATTCAATATTAGCGTTCATATATTGCTCCCATTGAACCTAGTAATGAAGCATCCAAAAGAGATATGTTAAGAGACAAGAAAATGGAAATTAAAATTAAATTACAAAGGAAAGCATTTCCCTTCCATCCCAGCCCAATTTGCTACAAACTATGTATAGTTGCTCTGTGAATTCAGGTGTATTTTCCTACAAAGAGTTGTTGAAATATAAGTGAGGCAAGAAAGCAAAAATGGAGGAATGGTTGTTAGTTGATGTCCTTGACAAAAGTGTTCAAGAACTATATAAGGGTGTGATCTTATTTCTACGTTGCAAATAGCACACAAACAAGCTACTTTGACAATGTGCAACAAAGGCCAAGAAAAAGCATTTATAAAGGAGCATTCAGAGTCCAGAGCCCTCAGAAGACTGTGGCCCATTAGCAAGGGCAGAGAAATAACTTTGTTATGACAAACAAACATTGCAAAACATTTTTTTGTAATGGTTTCCTTATAATCACACATTTAATAATAAATACCTTTCTAAGTCCTGCCTGTCCTGTCCACTAGCACCCACTGGTTGTGTGTGGAAAAGACCAAGCACATTTGTAGAGAAGAACAGATGAGTGCATATGGCTGTAGGCAGTTCTTTATTCCCAGAAAAAACAGCTTATTCTCACAGAATGGTTTAGAAAAGGAGCTGAAGGAACCACTCCGTTCAGACAAAGCAAAAACATCATCCTTTCCCTTTTGCATGCATAACTGGAAACAACATGCTTTAGTCCTCTTGATTATAAAAAGCCAGTAAATGAGTAGAATATCTATAGTTTTCTGCTATCAACTGTGAATGACTTTCATTAGATTTCATAGTTAATTAACTGAGTTACTGGGGATTAGAGATGGGTAAAGCATCTTTGTTTCACTAAAAAAAATGTCTAAAATAAAAGTAATTTGGTCATGGATGCTACTAAAAGGCTTTTAAAAACAAAAAGTCCCCTGACCACTGAACAGAGTTTGACCTATGAAGACAATAGTTTAATAGATAAAACGAAAGCAAAGTTTAAGCAATTACCAGATTTTTATCAAAGACACAATCCATTAGCTGCTTGGACCACCAATATTTACTTTTTTTCCCTCTCCAAATCAGATATTAGGTAATTTCCCCTAAGGCATATTAGGAAGTATGCAGTTTTTCAGGAAAAACCACATTCTCTACTAAGCTCAAAATATCCTTCCTGATTCCTTTATTTATTTATTTTTTTCTGACTTGTTACGCATCACCTCGTCACTGACCTCAGGGACTAATCTGGCATAGTTACTAATGGACAGGTGTCCTTCATTAGACTTGGCATACCAGTTACAAGGGACGCTAGAGAACATAACAGCAAAAGAACACAAGCAATCAGTCCCAAACATAGCTCCTTAGAATCTGTTTCAGATAAGCTACTGGATACAGGCAGTAGTCTAAGCTGCCGAAACACCAAGTTTTGTGGTATCACAGAATATTAGGTCTCAGAGGGTAGGCTGAAGTAGTCAAAACTGCATGGTATAGCTCTCTAATGGCCTGGCTCGCCCCAGTGGTGAGGTTTACAGTATCTAAGAAGAGAGGTAAATGGCATCTCATGTAAGGAATCACATACTTATGAATATTAGATACTCATATATATGGGAATATTATTTCTTTCAACTGGGTTTTAAATATTAGATATTTACATTTACTAATTTTGTTCCTCTGAATAAAGTTTTTGAAAATGATTGGGTAGCAGACGGTTCAAGGTTAAAATTTTGGTAGGCCACTTGAATATGGCTAGTCTATGTTTATAACCAAGGGCAGATCAATAGGTTTCTAAATTAATTGAAACTAGTGATTATCCTCTATGAGTGCTGAAGAACTGATCTAGGACTCACGGTCACTAGACCTCAGCATAGAGGAGCAATAATGCATTGTCATTGTGGAGGTCACCCCAAAAGGTAACAGTTAAGCATCACTCTCAACGTAGCACATTACTTAAACAAAAAAGAAGTTCTAATAATACTTTATGATTGCTTTTTATTTTTCTCTAAAATGGGTTAAAATGGCTCTATTATATTATTTCAGTGTGTGTGTGTGCAGTAACTGGAGAAAATTGAGCCCAGCAAGGTAAGAGAGAGATTTAATTAGAAGTAATTTCTTCATTTCCAAACTACTCTACATGATATCTAAGCAACTAAACACTTCTGTTAAAACCGGTGATTGAGATCAGAGAGGGCAAACAACAAACTGATTGAATTTTCCACTTCCAACCAGTCACATGTTTTGCTTGAAAAAGCTACCAGTAAATCGTATCAATTATCTCATATGCAAAATGGTAGAAGTCTCAAGGTGCAATTTCAAAACTCCTTCTAAATACAAGCCATTGAGCAACAAAATCTACAAATTATCTGCTGCTAAAATACAAGCAAAATTATATTTTCTTCTATGTGACATCAGACAGAAATCACTCAAATTCAAAATAAGACATTACATCTCCGAGGTAAACGGATTATCTTAATTGTATAAGCCAAATGTTCTTCTATTGCAGTACAGAAGGAAAACAGCAGGACTGTTCATAGGCCAATATGTAGCTCCTTAGAGATGTTATGTGAACACACAATAGTTTTAAAATCAGAAAGGTTTACAATCTTTTAGAAGAGAAAGGGACAATGTTTTCTATGTATCTTCTCTACCATACCAGTTCAGCTCTCAGATACAGTCTACATTTTATTCAAAATTGTTTTCCATAAAATTTCTATGTGTAGCAATTCTATATAATATATCCATAAAATGAAAAAAAGATTCAAGGTAATAATATACTACTGAGATTTAAAGCTAGAAACAACCAAAGGTACTTCCTATTAAACACACGAAAGCTTTTGTGAACATTACACTTGCTCTCATTGAAATGCTATACAAGCTATTCTACCAAATTCCCCTTTTCATCATACAATTTGCCTCTAGTTTAGTAAAGATGATCTTTTCCAGTTATGCTGCAGGAACTAAATGTCCAATCTGTGAAAAGATTTCACAATATTTAAGCAGATGTTTAAACATCTGTTTCTGAGTAAACAAGCAAAAAGTGAGCAGGCCCTTCAGAGAGGTGCCCCATGTGAAATCCGTTTCCATCATGTGACATTGCTTACTCTGCATTGAGCACGGCATTATGTATGTCAGAGGGTGTGCTCTGTAGGCATGAAGGAGCTCAAAGGTGAGATGTGCAATGATCACAATGACTGTTTGGGGCACTGACGATGCTGTATGCAGAGCAGATTGCAGGTGGGTTAGGTCTCATGTTTATGAGCATGACTTGGTAAACAGGAAGCAAAAGATTTTAGTAGAGGCTAAGCAGACTACACGCAACAGTCTGGATCAAGCACAGTAGAAGGAAAGCGAGCTTCCGTGGAAGCAGCCTGAGAGCTGCTTGCCCGTCCCCAAGGAGGAGGCTGATGTCATGGTGCTATAACCTTCAGGTTGCAGAGCTGCAGAGAATAGCCCAAGGGACCGTTGGCAAAGATGCTGTTGCTTTTATCTGGTCTCGTGTGGGAACACATTAAGTGTGGAATCAGAACTGAAATGGTTGCCTACATAGGAACTGGACAAGCTGGGTTTTGTTATCTGCAGGGGCCTGTGTGATGGCATCATGGTGCCTTTCATGGGGCCTTTGGGAAGACTCTGGGAAAGAGCTGTGGACTGAGATTTGGGAATATAGCCTCATATTAGTTGTCACCACTTCCCAGGGTCCCCCTCAGCCTCTCCTCAATCCCTTTGTTCCTGCCCATTTAAAGCCTCCTAAATTATCTTCCTGACTCCAGTCTCTCATCTTTTCAACCCATCCTTCAGAAATTAGTTTTTCAAGGTTACATCTATTCTTTTAATACAAAAGCAATACATGTCTTTAATAGAAAACATGTTCAATATAAAAAAGTCAAAATCACTCATAATTTCACTTTTATTTTTTAATGGATATGAAATGACAAGTGAAACTCCTCCTTTCCTCCTCTCCTGCCTCTTCAGCCCCGACCTGATAGCCACCATCAAGAGATCATTTTATCTTCTTCCAGGCTTTATTTTATGCTTGTAGGAACATATATTCTTGTTGGGTTTTCTCCACAGATGAAAATAGAATCAGGCTATGAATATGGTTTTGCAATGTGTTTTTTGCTTTGCTTATAATAAATACTTTTCCAAGTCAGTACATGTGAATCTACTACTCTTTTTTTAACTGGTATATGAATTTCCTTTAATGAATATTCTATAATTGGTTCAACCATTCCTATTGATTGACAGTTCTCCCCCAGTGTTTGGTGAGTAAAGAACACTGCAATGAGCATTCTTGGATATGTGTTTATATATATAATTAAGCTAGTATTTCTGTAGACTAGACCCCTACAAGTGGAATTTCTCAGTGAAATTGCTGGGTCAAAGATCATGCAAATTTTTTTTTGATAGGTAATTCCAATTTGCCTTACAAAAAGCTATACCCATATTCACCACCATCAATACAAGTGTGCCTGCTTTTCTCACCAATGGTGGACATTATGAATCTTTTGAGATGTTGCCCATCAAGTGGACTAATAATATATCTAGTTATTGTTTAATTTTCATGTTTAATAATTATTGAAATGGATAATGAAAGAGGGACACATATATTCTTTCTTTCATTAATTTCCTGTTTGTATTCTTTGTCAATTTTCTATTTGGCTAATTGTCTTTTTCTATTTATTAGTATAATATTAGTAAAATATTCTGGATATTAATCTTTTGTCTTTACGTATGTTGCATATATTTTTCTCCCAATCTCTCACTTGTCTTTTAACTTTGTTTTTATCTTTGCAAATAAAAGTTGTTTTATTTTTTTTTAAGATTTTATTTATTTATTTGAGAAAGAAAGAGTGAGAGAGCACAGGCAGGGGGAGCAGCAGAGGGAGAGGAAGAGGGAGAAGCAGGCTCCCCAACTTGAGCTGAAAACAGATGCTTAACCGACTGAGCCACCCAGGCGCCCCAAGTTGTTTTACTTCTAATGCCTTGATTTTTTTTTCTGTGGTTTCTAGGTTTTATATTATGCTGAGAATGCTCTTTCTCATGCTACAATTATAAACTTGTTTCAATCCCTTTTCTTCTAGCATTTAGTCTTGAGTTTCTTTTTCTAATGTCTAGATCTTTAATCTATTTGGAATTTAGTTGTATAAATTTAGGTGTGGTGTAGAGACCTAACAAGATTGCCAAATATTTTAACATCATTTGAAATAATCCTTTTGCCTATCATTTCTGAAATTTCGAAATTATGATACTAAATTCTTAGGTGTGTTCATGGATGCTTTTAATATAGACATAGTGTGTGTTTGTGTGTAGTTGTTGCCTGTATAATATGTTTTAATGTCTGTTGGCAAGTTTCCTGTATTACAGACTTCATCTGAAAGGTAGCAAAATGTCTGTCTATAGGGTATGAAACGGTAAATGAAATTATGCTCAAGAAACTCTGAGTTACTTATAACAAATGATGCTATTCAAAAGCACACATATACATAATGCTTTTTAATTCGTTCTTTAAAAATATGGCAAAATACGTAGTTTAAATTAATGTGTAAAATAGTATTTCAGAAAGTATTCCTTTTTTCAATATTATCTCACAGTCCAGTTTAAAAAAAATGTTTCTTTAAAGAGCAATTTTCTGTCATTTCTTTAAGCTGAGAGTAAATTATTGCAACCACATTTTACAGTTCATGTCATGACATAGCTTCAATTAGGAAACAATTTATTCTGTCCAGTGAGACAGAATAAATGGCTCACAGTGGCAGTCCATTTTGCCATTGCCAGATCTCCATTCCAATAGAAATAGAATTTTTTCACAGATGGGTAGTTCTCAAGAGACCAAGTCTCTGGAATCTTCCTTCAGAGTCTGCATTTTTAAAAATCTTTGTTCCAAGACAGAAGAAAGGATTTTTATGCTAAACTTTATTCTTACTAGTACCAAATTATAGAAATTTTTAAAAAGTATAGTATTTAATAACCTAGACAAAGTTAGCATGAAGGATATCACCAATGAGGAGCGGCAGAAGGCATAGAGTACTAACAAACTCTAGCACTTCTTCAGCTCTACCGAAAGTTCATTCCACTGTTGCTGAAGCCAGATATTCTAAAAGGAAAGGAAGCATGAGAACAGGGCAGCAAAGAGGCTTTCCCAACTCCTCCATCTCTATACCGTTGTTACACAGCATAAACATCTTCACAAGGAGAATGAATGGAAATGTATACAAACCACTGAATTACTAATGTTCTTCACACTGTGAAGTTAAGTGATAAAATGTTCCTTAAATTAGCTTGACACCAAAAACTGGATTTTATCATCAACTAGGCTGCCTTTTTAGCTACTGAAGAATGTACAGGCAAAGGTCATCCATAGTACAATACAGTTTGAGAAAAGATCTGCCATATTGTTCTTAAAGAATGTAACATCAGGGGTGCCTGGGTGGCTCAGTTGGTTAAGCGGCTGCCTTCAGCTCAGGTCATGATCTCAGGGTCCTGAGATCAAGCCCCACATTGGGCTTCCTGCTCAGTGGGAAGTCTGCTTCTCCCTCTCCCTCTGCTGTTCCCCTTGCTTGTGCTCTCTCGCTCACACTCTCTCCCTCAAATAAATAAATAAAATTTTAAAAGAAAAAAGAATTTAACATCAATTGAAATCAGTGAACATCTCTCCCACACCCCAAAAAAGATACAGATTAAGTGCTCCCAAGTGAGTTATTAGTATCTGTCTGCACATCTGAGCATCTGCTTCTTCAAATTGATAGAGATAATTAAGGCAGGCATAATTTGCATCTTGAGTATGTAATTATTCTTTATCTTAGCCAAGGACTAAGATCATGCCATTATTATTAAAATTGTTTTCTTGTCTTTTAAGGACTGTATTGGCTATCCTGCTCTGTGCCCATGTCTACATGTAATTGTCTTAATCCCTCCACACAAAGGCCAGGACTATGTTTAACTCATTTTTATATCCCTTACATATCCCATATTCCTGTTGATATCCCTTATAGTGTATTGCCTTGTAAATACTAGGCATTCGGTAAACATAGTAGGTGAATTATATGAAGCATCAAATATTTTCTAGAATAGTATGATCTAGGTGTTCACTTTGTCCAATATGATTCATAAAAAGCTAGTACTCATTTGAAAATGAATATTCACTGTAAAGTTAGAAATACAGTCATTGTGGGCACCTGGGTGGCTCAGTCGGTTAAGTATCTGCCTTTGTCTCAGATCATGATCCCACGGTCCTAGGATCAAGTCCTGCATTGGGCTCCCTGTTTGGTGGGGAGCCTGCTTCTCCCTCTCCCTGTCTGCCACCACCGCCCCCCGCCCCCGACTAGTACTTGAGTGTTCTCTCTCTCTTTTTTATTCATCCCAACTTGAAATGATTTCTCACTCCTCTGAACTCTCACATCAGTCATTGAACCCTTCACATAGATTGTCTTGCAATATTAATTAATTTATTTTTTATTAAATTTATTTTCCTGTTCCTATAATTAACTGGATTGCCAGCTCTTTGAGGAGGCAATAACTATATCTTATCACCTCTGGATCCCTATTGTCCATTAAAGTACTCAATTAAGTAATAAATAAAAAATCTTTAAAAAAAATAAAGATACAGTCATCAATACTTAAAAACCACTGTACAGAAAAACAGAGTTTGTAGATATACATTGTGAATGAGTTAAGTCTCAGATTCTTTTGGATTGATAACAACTCCTGCATGACACATCAAAAGAAGGAGATGACATCTAACTACTTAAACATTTACCTTGCTAATTCTGCTACTCATTAAGGATTTAATGGTTACTATAGTCGATGTGTTTTTATGCATATTTCTTTAAATGCCCCTCAGAATTAAGAAGGAAGCAGCATGTCAAACACCTCAAAGACAATTGAAAAATTAATCGGGTCAATTAATCTGATTTAGATACTAATTGGTCCACTTAAGAACCAGTTTTGTGATTCCAAGTCATCCTTTTGCTTTAGCAGGGTTCTGGAGAGAATTCCCAGGAAAGGGGTTGACAAAATTTAAAAAGAACACAGGGTACTAGACAAAAGGGCTGAGTTAGAACATAACAACCATTCTGTAGGTGAAACTAGAGTACAGAAAAGGAAATCATGGCAAGAATTTGTCATAAGTCATGGGCAAACACAATAAGGGGGCTGGGGGTCAGGATGATGGTTGAGGATGTGCTTCATAGGGATATGCTACTCAATTTAGACTCATTCCAGACCCTACTATTGGCTACATTTGAGCCCAGTGATATACTGTTGCCTTGGACAGGATATGTTCGAGACTGCAAAGGAGAGAAGCCTGCTACAGAAAAGATCCTCTGTACCTGCAGCTGAATGGGGCTGGGATAGTTCGAAATGAACCAAGACATTGAATTCATTAATGGACTAGTGTTCTCTCCCTACTATCACACTCATACCCACTGACCATCTCAGAATAATTCAGTGTTGTGTAAACAGAATTTTAATATGTTGTTTTAAAAATATTTATTTTGAATAATGATAATCATCATTATCATCATCATCTTTTGAAGATGGTAGGAGTTGATGAGGATAAACATGGAGAATAGATGGAAGTAGAAAAATGTTTAAAAACACCTGTAAAACTGATTTCATTGTTTTTAATATCTATCAAATTTATTAAACAAGCATATGGAATGGATATCAATATAACACTGCCCTTGGGGCCTATGCTATGAATCATATTGGACAAAGTGAACACCTAGATCATACTATTCTAGAAAATATTTGATGCTTCATATAATTCACCTACTATGTTTACTGTGAGCTACTGTATTGGAACACACATACACCACTTTTTACACTTCATTCAAGAAATTATCTGAGACAGGATAGAGAGGATTCCATTTTACACCGAATTTCCTTCCATCGGGTGTCATAACTGAGTACCACAAACTAGGATTTGGGACAAAGACCTTGGAATTGGGAATCAAAAATTAATGTCATGGTACAACACCCTGGGTCAAGGCCAGCAACCTGAATCAGGATATCCAGCAGAATGAAGAGTATATATAAATAGTGAGGAAAACAGGAAAAGCAACAGTAGATTCAGAGCCTAAAATGGAGTAAAAGTCCAAGCAAGCATTCATAATAACATGATTTCTAGATCAGAATACCAGAACAACATAAAAAAACCAGTGCTCTATTAAGAAGGTCTTTGGACTCTCATTTGTTACAGAGGATTCGAAGCCTAAGGATTCTAGGTGAGAGATGGCTGTGAGGCAGGTGTAAGACAATAGATTACCATCCCCTTTTCAGACACAGGCTAGCTAGTCAGCTCTGAAATAGTCTAAATAGTTATTGAACTTGAAACATTAAAAAAAAACTAGTTCCAAATCATTTTATGAAAGCATACTTAAAAAGCATTTAGTAAAATCTTGTTTCTGCTTAACCCAGTCTTATCTGCCAGCACTCTGCAACATGGGTCCACTACACTCACATCTTCTAAACATGCCTTGTGTTCCTCCTACCTGTATACTTCTTGCTGGCTCTTCCCACAATCCAATAATGTCCTCTATCATACCCCCATTTACCCAAGCATTACCCATCCAACTCAAATCCCACATCTCTCATGAGGTCTGTTTTATTCATCCCAGCTTGCAATGATTTCTCACTCCTCTGAACTCGCACATCAGTCATTGGAACTTTCACATGGACTCTTGCAATATTAATTTTATTTTCCTGTTCCTATAATTAACTAGATTGCTAGCTCTTTGAGGAGGCAGTGACTATATCTTATCACCACTGGATCCCTATTATTGCTAGAATTTGGAAATTCTCTAATAAATGGAATTAGACCAAAACTATAGAACTACAGAGGAAAAAGTACAAATCACATTCTAGTGATATTATTTCCTTATCTTCCAAGTCAGACATAATCATTATTTAAAAATTAGAAATTGGAGAAACACAAAAAGAAAAAATATATTTATATACACATATTTTTTAATTTTATTGTTATGTTAATCACCATACATTACATCATTAGTTTTTGATGTAGTGTTCCATGATTCATTGTTTGTGCATAACACCCAGTGCTCCATGCAGAACGTGCCCTCTTTAATACCCATCACCAGGCTAACCCATCCCCCCCCCAGAACCCTCAGTTTGTTTTTCAGAGTGCATCATCTCTCATGGTTCGTCTCCCCCTCCAATTTTACCCCTCTCATTCTTCCCGTTCTGCTATCTTTTTTTTTCTTAACATATATTGCATTATTTGTTTCAGAGGTACAGATCATATTTTAAATCACTTATAATCCTACTACCCAGAGATAACCACTATTAATTTTTTGATGCCTAATCTTTCCTCACTAGAATTACTTTACACTGCTTATATCCCTAGGTCATTCTAAATAAAATTACCCTACCACACCCTTCTACCATATGAAATTTACCACCCCAGCTTATCACTCCAGCTGCAGGTAGATATCTCCCTAAAGGAAATAATCAACAGGCTGTCCAGAAACAAATCTAGTCCAATAAAATAAACCAAGCAATAGGTTCTATCTTGAGAATTTAAACTATAAACAGTTAACAGTAGGATCTGAAACCAAAAGGTCGTGAATTAGAGACCATACTGTGCCATGAGCAAATTAAATTTACAAGGAACAGATATAATGAATATGCCAGTTTAAAGTGGAACAGAAAGAAGCTGGGAGGCACAGTGTGGCTGAGTCATGTTCAAGGGGAATATTAGATGGAAGGAAGGCTCTGAACTGATTGCCTAGAGCCTTTTTAAACCCAGAACTACCTCTCACTCCAGATTCCATCATGACATCAACTGTGTAATGAAGGCCTTGGACTCCTGCATACCCAGGAGATTTCCTTTAAAATTTCTTATGGAGCCCATCAGTGAGATCTCTCTTCTTAGGCTTCCTTGAATGTTTTAAGAACCAAATGAAGGGCTTTCCTAGATTTTTTCATAAGGAAAAAAATATACACTGCTTAAAGCCAGCTCTTGACACAGTGATATGCTGTATTGATGTGCATATTCATTACAAATGGCTTCATGACATTTTGTTGTATCATAAACTGTTTAACCTATACTCTATCCCTGGATATTGGATATTGTTTCCAATTTTGCCCTGATATAAATTATCCCTCAGTTGGTACTCTTGGCATAAATTGTGTTTTTCAATTACAAAAATATGCTGTTCATATGATATAACTTACTAATAAGCTCATTAAAATTCTATTCTTGAAGTTCTATGCTGTCAAACACAGATAAAAATAAGCAAGTTACAGTTTGGAAACAATATTATTGCTATTGAATTCTATAAGTAGTATTCTAAAACAGGGATTCTTAAGATGAGAATTCAGGAATAGGCTTCAGGGGATTTACGATTCCTAAAATTATTTGCAAATATTTGTGTTCATGTATATATTTGTATCTTTCCCTAAGCCAGTCCATAGCTTTAACAAATTATCAATATATGTACACAGTGAACAATGACTATATAAATCCAAATTAAATTTACATAACGCATCTAAAATACTCAGCACTATACTTAGCACATATTAAACTAAAAATAAATATTAATTAGTATAATTAATAACAGTTGTGCACACCAGATATTCAGTTGCCTTCTATGTTTTTTTAATTGCTATCCCCAGATAACATTTAATCATCAACTATATATCCACTAAAATGGTGGATATGAAATAAATCCACTGTAATGGCGATTTTTATACACCCACAAATTAAACAAAACTTGCTGATATATGCCTAGACTCATATTATGCAACTGTTAACATTCTTCTTACTTGTGAAAAGAGAACAACTTATTTTCTGCTTGATAAGGTAGGTGATAGGACAGCAAACCAAATGATGTGAATAACATTGATTTTCCCATCTATTTGAGGTTTATCAAATAAAGTTGTCAGTGTATTATTTTCTTAAGAACTCACTGCAACTCTACTCAACCTAAAGTCTTTATTAGTTTGTTTATGGTCTTTACTTCTCTTAAGAGAGAATATATGTCACTGAGATAAATAATTACCTACAAAAATTTTTATTTTTTTATATACTATGAGTTTAAATCACCTGAAAAAAATTCACCAGTGTATGTATATAGCTTCACGTGACATTTTTAATGATGATATTGATAGTGGCTTTTCCCAAAACTAAGTTATAGTTTCTGTTTGATGAACATAATATTTGATCACTTCATTTTTAAATGTTCTCACATATCTTGTAATGTATGGCCCATAATTTCATTCTGGATTATTGTTGTAACCACAGAGAAAGTAAAATTTCCCTCTGGGAGCTCTAAGGGAGAGTCTTATTTACCCTGTCAAGGTCCCCTACTAAGAAATGCTATGGAAAAGTTTGCTTAATACCTCTATACTGATCACGAGGTGGGGAGAGGCACATAATCACATTTCCTTCTCAAAACATAAACGAAGAACTCAAAACTAATCTCAGCTCCCCATCCATAAAATGGTATGAATACCTACTTCACAGATTTGTTTAATTATTAAATGAAACACACACATAAATCATTTAGTTAGCCTGGTATTTGGCACATAATAAGTGTTCAGTAAGTGTTTGTTGTATCTGATTTTGAATTAGCCATCCTTAGGAAACTGAGCACTGCTTTCGGTCCAACTCAAAGCCTATGAAATCTCCCTAAAATTTGTGACAGACTTTACAGAGGTAAGTTCTATTTATAAAATCCTCAGAAAAAGATGGGAAAAATATCAATCCTCCCCAAAAAAGTAAAAATGAGTTTTCTACTCACACCCACCCATATTATTGAAGACAACTGATCTAAAGAGAACCCCCAAAATGACCTGTTTTGTATTATTTCTAACATAATCCAAGATTGGATATAATACATTAGATTTATTTATGTTAACCAGATCATGTTGAGAAATAAAAAGGAGATGTGAATATCATCTTAGTTTTAAATAAAAGGAGAAAAAGGATTTTTAAATGAGCTAGAAGAACAAACACAAAAGAGACTTGATTTTGAAGAATGAGATTATGAACTCTATTAATCAGACACAGAGGAGTATTGGCAGTCAGGTGCTGGAGCTGGTTCATACTTGCTTGCAAGAGCCAACTGTTAAATTTTCAAGAATTTTGCAAGATAATTGTTAAAGGTGGCCATTATTAAAAATTAAATTACATAAACTTATAATTAAATTATATTAAATTGAAAAGTAATAATTACTCAAACACTTCCTAATTATTCTACTAAATTTTTAGTATTATCTATTCTCTTGAGATTATTTATGTCTATCATATCTGTATGGTAGAAATACTATACAATTGTATATTATCGTGCATCTCTTTCTAAGTCCATGTTCAGTGGTAACCTACTGGTAGCTTAAAATCAGCCATGATGGGAATATTTACACCATGGAAATCAGCAAGTGTCACAAATTAGGGCTTTTTCTTCTTCTTTTTGCTTTCCTCAAAGAAGCAGTTGTTAAATATTTGCCAGCACAACACTGAATATTGGTGTTTGTTTTGCTTTTAGAAAGACATAAATTCTAGGGCGCCTGGGTGGCTCAGTTGGTTAAGTGTCTGCCTTTGGCTCAGGTCATGATCCTGGGATCCTGGGATCGAGCCCCACATCGGGCTCCCTGCTCAGCGGGGAGTCTGCTTCTCTCTGTTCTTCTCCCCCTGACCCTGCCCCTGCTCTTGCGCTCTTTCTCTCTTAAATGAATTAAAAAAAAAAAAAAAAAAAAAAAAACTTAAAAAAAAAAAGACCTAAATTCTAACTCCTGGCTCTGGGAAAGAGATAGGTCTTTATATCTTTGTTGGAAGACCATTCTCTAAGAGTCTCTCATGCTTCCATACCTCTTCTGAAACAAGGCACTGACCCTAATTCATTCTCAACCATCTTTTCAAGGATTTTTGTATAGCACACAGCCCTGAAAGTTATAGACATGCATGTTGTACATTATTAAAAAAAATCAGGTTCCCTAAGCTCAGGGTTGCTTTCCTATAACTGAAACCACTGTTGTGAAGACATCTGTCTGGGCCATTACATCTGTGTCACTTCAGCAGCACTTGGAAGCAAAGGGAACAGACACAAACATGTGATGCTCAGACCGCTGGCTGTGCTAGATTCATGTTACTCTCAGTCCCACGGGTCTCGTGTCTTCCACCAGCCTCCATCAAACGGTGGCAGGCTCACTGGTTCATCTGTCAAAAGGTAAAATCTTGGGTCCCCAGACTTCTTGATAACTCTTATCTAAAAGAGTAATCTAATAGTTTATGATAGCTTACAAAAAGGCCAAAAAAGGGCTCTAAAGGGATTTTTTTTCTCTTTATTTCAGTGTGTTGTTTTGCTTAAATGCAGTTTCAAGGATTTTAGTTGCTAAATCCTTCCCCAGCCCCTTTTCTACTCGTCAGAATCTTTATAGTCTCTCAATTCCAAACAAGTTCCTTCTGTTTCTCTTCCATGGCACAAGCAAAAAAGTCTATTTTCAAAAGAATGACAGAAATATTAAGACAGAGAAAAAATAATAGCTTAGAAGGAAAGAGCAATATCTTTCTTTTTCAACAGTGAAAATCAAGTTTAAGATACCAGTGAAAAGTTTAAAAATCCAAAGACTGTTAAAAAAATAAGGGAATTATTTTTAAAACCTGTTTTACAGAAAACCAGCTGATAGCAGAATAATAAAGTCACCTCGGTAAATTAGTGCATGATGGTTCTAAGAAAGTATGACTAGGATACATTTATTACTGTTATTATTATTATTTTATTATCTTGATATGATACTATACCCATTTTAGAAATATCCATGTTTTTAAACAACACAAAATCTTATTTTGTAGAGGCTCATGATAATTTGGAAGGAGTGCCCTCTTAGTCAACCTGAGGATGTATAAAGTCACCTTCCTCTTTAATTAGGCTTTGAGCAGTAGAGGTAACTATGAGAGTCACCAGAATAAAAATATGTGAAAGTCAACTTCTGTATCACCGAAGCAATGCCTGATCCAGGTGGCGCATGCTTGGAGCATTGCCAGCACTGTTTATAACAAATTGTACCTATTCACAAAGAAATGGATTTACAGGCTATCACCCCTAATGGTATATTCTAATATAAAATCTCTTCAGTTTTTCATTTTTGAGTGAGTGGCCATGTCTTATTTCCCAAAAACAAATGACAAAGTCATAGCAATAGAAAAATAATCCATTATACTCCAACATAAACTTAAAGTAGACATTATTTTTCTAAATCACACCCTTTGCACTTTTTACCATTACAGATCTGTGAGTTTTAGAAATAATTAGCACTTAGAAATCACAGTAAATTTTTCATCATCTAAAAATAGTCAAGAATAGCAGGAAAATAATTGTTGTGTCAAACAAGAGGACTTTTTTAAAATAAAGATATGTTGATTGGTAGCTGATTTTTTTTCAAGATTTTATTTATTTATTTGACAGAGAGAGATAGAGAGAGAGCACAAGTAGGCAGAGTGCCAGGCAGAGGGAGAGGGAGAAGCAGGCTCTCCACCGAGCAGGGAGCCAGACGTGGGGCTCGATTCCAGGATCCCAGGATCATGACCTGAGCCGAAGGCAGCTGCCCAACCAACTGAGCCACCCAGGCGTCCCGATTGGTAGTTGATTTTATCATCATTTTTTTCCTTTCTTATATCTCATTAAATTGGACTCAAAATACAGTATTTTAAATTAACCTAACCAGAATATGGTGCCCATATTTCACCATATTACACCCACCTAGAGGATAGAATTAAGGCGCATTAATAGGAACAACTCATATTTCTACTGACTTTGTCCCCCAACCACAATTATGGGATCCCCAGATTCTCTCAAAATCCCTCCAATTTTACCTGGAAGTCTCCAGGAGCAAATCCATTGCCTCCACTATCTGCACAGACACTGTATCTGCAGGATCCAGTCTTAGGTGATGCTAAATTTTCATGATGCTAAATGTGAAGAGCTTTCTGGAAACTTCATGTGCCAAAGCCATGCTGTGTTCCCTCCAAAAAAGGAAGAATGCATCTCTTTCTTTTTGACTTTGTGCCCAGAGACCAAAGTAGAGATGCTTGGTGTCCTCATGTCATAGAGACTGTGGACACTCCTACTCTCAATTCCTACTTTCTGCAAGACTTATGTGGCACTGGACCAGAGCTGAGAGGCTGACAAGGTGAGACACATAAAATCAAGGCCCCTTTTGATGCCTGAGGCATCTGTTAGGCCAAATCTTCCCTCCTTGACTTTTCCTTCTTAGGTATGAGTTCTTTCCCAGAAGGCTTCATTTAGTCATAGAAATAGATCACTGGAAGGCCCATGCCCCACTCCACCCACTCCACACCCCAACCCAGCAAGCCACACATGTCTGAATCCTAGAAGAAAATACAGCTTAGACTATAATGAGGTTCCCCCAGTATTCTCAAAAACAAAACAAAACAAAACAAAAAAACTGTAAGTAGCTGTAAGGATGGCAGCTATCCTTACTTATTGTTATATACCCAGTGTAAGATAAAAGACTAAAAATGGTCTTGTGAATTGAGATCATAGAAGATAAAATGAGTTTTCACAATCATTCAGAGAAATTCCTTTGCTTATATTATTTAGCACATCAGGGCAAGGCATATTTACCTATTTATAGATGCGCTCTTAAAAGATGGACCTCAAGAGAGGATTGCTACATATAATGCAAAAATCCAAATCACCTAAATTAGTATTAGAGGCCAAAATGACACATAATTGTTCAATATTCAAACAGAAACGGAGTGAACTGCTTTGAATGGCACAAATATTTACTGTTCCTTTTTCCTCTTTCTTTGTATCACCAGAAATCAAGAGTTGTCTTTTTTTCAAAACTGGATGGCTTTATACTGACAATCTTTTCTCTAGTACATTCTATATGTCTCTTTATTTCCAGAAATTTATTATTCTTCTGCTAGAAAAATTCATACTGAAATCTTTGTAACTTTGGATTTTTGACGTATGCTTTCCCCCACTGATGGGAAAACATACAAAGATTACACTCTATATTAACAAACTAAAAAAAAATGTATAATCTTATAAATAGATGTAGCATGTGAGATAATCCATTCTTGATACAAGTTTCATTAACATAAGGAGAGAACTTTCTCAAACTGCTAGGAGACGTCTATGAGAAACCTACTGCTAACATCATACCTAACGGTGAAAGACAGAATGCTTTCTCCTTATAAGATCATGATCAAGGGAAGGATACCCATTCTCAGCACTTCTATCCAACATTATATTGAGGATATAGCCCATGCAAAAGGGCAAGAAAAAGATATTTTAAATCCTCTATATTGGAAAAAAAACTATCTTTATTCAGAGATGTCAATCAATTATGTAGAAAATCCTGTGGAGTCAAAAACACAAAAAAGGCTATTAAAACTAATAAGCGAGTTTGGCAAGTTTGTGGATATAAGATTGACATAGAAAAATCACTTTTAGGGGCATCTGGGTGGCACAGTCAGTTAAGTGTCTGCCTTAGGCTCAGGTCATGATCCCAGGGTCCTGGGGTCAAGCCCCCACATCAGGCTCTCTGCTCAGCAAGGAGTCTGCTTCTCCCTCTCCCTCCCCCTCTGTGTGTGCGCGCTCTCTCTCTCTCTCTCAAATAAATAAAATCTTTAAAAAAATCACTTTTATTTCTATATTACAGCAACAATCAGAAATTAAAATTGAAAAAACAATACCATTTATAATAGCATAAACATAAAAAATATTTGGGGGATAAATCTGGCAAAAGATGTGCAAGACTTGGATATTGAAAACTATAGAACACAGACACATTAAGTATGACCTAAATAAATTGAGAGCTATACATGTTCATAGGTTGAAAAACTCAATATTGTTAAGATTGCTGTTTTCCCCCAGATTGATCTATAGATTCAACACAATTCCAGTCAAAAAAAGGAGATTTTGTGTAGAAATTGACAAGGTTCTAAAATTCATATGGAAAAGCCAAAATACTTAGAATAGCTAAAATAACTTTGAAAAAGTTGGAGGACTAATATCATATTTTAATACTTCTGATAAAGCTACAGTTATCAAGACAGTGATACTGATGTGAAGATACAAATAGATCAATAGTACAGAATAAAGATTCCAAAAGTAGACCTAGACATATAGGGGAATGTAACTTTTTTAATAAAACATTTTATTTATTTATTTTTTAAAGATTTTATTTATTTATTTGACAGAGAGAGACACAGTGAGAGAGGGAACACAAGCAGGGGGAGTGGGAGAGGGAGAAGCAGGCTTCCCGCTGAGCAGGGACACCAATATGGGGCTCGATCCCAGGACCCTGGGATCATGAACTGAGCTGAAAGCAGATGCTCAACTGACTGAGCCACCCAAGCGCCCTGGCATGTGACTTTTTTAACAGATGTGCTCAGATAAGTCAATAAGAAAGGATAGTCTTTTCAATAAATGGTGCTAGAATAATTGGATCAATACATTAAAAAATTGAACTTCGATCCCTATTTCATACCATATACACAAATTACCCAAAAAATTTTTTTGTTTTAATTCCAGTTTAGTTAACACACAGCGTTATGTTAGTTTCAGGTGTACAATACAGTGATTCAAAAGTTCCATATTTTACTCAGTGCTAATCAAGATAAGTATACTCTTAATCCCCTTCACTTCTTTCACCAACCCCCCCCATCACCTCCCCTCTGGTAACTATCTGTTCTCTACAGTTAAAGAGTTTGTTTTTTGGGTTGTCTCCTTTTTTCCCCTTTGCTGTTTTATTTCTTAAATTCCACATATGAGTGAAATCATATGGTATTTGTCTTTCTCTGACTGGCTTATTTCACTTAGTATTATACTCTCTAGATCCATCCATGTTGTTGCAAATGGCAAGATTTCATTCTTTTTTATGACTGAATAATATTCCATTGTATATATCTCCTTTATTCATCTATTGATGGACACTTGGTCCACTTCCATAGTTTGGCTATTGTAAATAATGCTGCAATAAACATGGTAAGATATCACCTCACACTTGGCAGAAGGGCTAAAATAAAAAACTCAAGAAACAACAAGTGTTGGTGAGGAAGTGGAGAAAAAGGAGCCCTCATGTACCATTGGTAGGAAAGCAAACTGGTGCAGCCACTGTGGAAGACAGTATGGAGGTTCCTCAAAAAATTAAAAATAGAATTACCATACGATTCAGGAATTCCACTACTGTGTATTTACCCAAAGAAAACAAAAACATTAATTTGAAGGCATATATGCACCCCTATATTTACTGAAACAAATTACTTTTAAATGCTTTTAAAAGACCTAAATGTAAAATCTACAGCTATAAAACATCTAGACAAAAGCATAGGAGAAAATACTTGATTCCTTGTTAGGCAAACATTTCTTATATACACCACTAAAAACACAATTAATAAAAGAAAAATTGGCTTTGTCAATTTTTTGACAAATTGGCTTTGTCAAATTTTTTAACTTCTGCTCTTAGACACTGCTAAGAGAAGAAAAACCTCATGCTTGGAGAAAACATAAAGAACGTATTTTTTTAAACCCTCAAAATTCAATAGTAATATAATAATTTTAAATTGATCAGAATATTTGAACTGATACTTCACTAAAGAAGATACATGTGTAGCAAATAAGCATATGAAAAAATGCTCAACATCTTTAGTCATTAGAGAAGTGCAGATTAAAACCACAATGAGATGCCACTACACAGCTATTAGGATGGCTAAAATTAAGAAGACTGACTATACCACTAATGTAACATTGTGTGTCAAATATGCTCAAATACTGCAATGATGTGGATGGAGCTAGAGTGTATTATGCTAAGCAAATATGTCAGGTAGAGAAAGACAAATACCATATGATTTCACTCATATGTGGAATTTAAGAAATGAAACAGATGAACATAGGGGGGAAAAAGAGAGAGGCAAACCACAAAACACAGACTCTTAACTATAGAGAATAAACTGAGGGTTGATTGAGGGAGGTGGGCAGGGGATGGGCTAAATGGGTGAGAGATATTAAGGAGGGCACTTGTTGTGATGAGCATTGGGTGTTGTATATGAGTGATGAATCACTAAATTCTCCTGAGACTAATATTATACTATATGTTAACTAACTGGAATTAAAAAAAAAAAACCTGAAACAAACAAATAAATAATTTTTAAAATTTTTTAAGTGATGAAAAAACTTAAAAAAAAAAAGACTATACCAAATATTGGCAACAATATGGAGTACCTACGACTCTTACCCACTGCTAATGGGAATGTAAAATAGTAGAATTGCTTTGGAAAAAAGTTGGCAGTTTTTGAAAAGTTAAGCATAGACCTAGCATATGGTCTCACCATTTTATACCTATATATTTGTCTACAAAAATGAAAATACATGTCCATACAAAGATTTATATAAGAATGTTCATAGCGGCCATATTATAACGACCTAAACTTGAAACAACCCAAATGTCCATTAATAGGTAAATGGATAAATTAATTGTACCATATACATATAATGGAATATTACTCAGCATAAAAATGAATGAACTATTGATTGATACACACAGTAACATAGATGAATCCAAAATAATTATGCTAAGTGAAAGAAGATAGACAAAAGAGTACGTACTACACAATTCCTTTTATACTACATTTGAAACATAAAAACTAATCTATAGTGACAGAAAATAGATCAAAGATTTCTTGGTGACATGGGGTAGAGAAGACAGGGAGAAATGAGGGATCACAAAAAAACTTTTGGGTGTGATGGATGTGCTCACTATCACGATTATGGTGATAGTTTCACAGGTAAATAAATAAGTTAAAACATCATTTTATACTTTAATTATATGCAGCTTATTTTATGTCAATTATACTTCAATAATGCTATTAAAAACAAAACAAAATACAAAACATACTTTCCACAGCCTGTAGAATGAGAAATATCACTTGAAGTTTCAAACCTGGCACCAATATTAAGAATTACTAACATTCATAACAACTTCCTAACTTCTAAAAAGTCTGCAAAGCCTGAAATAAATGGAGATTTGGAATTACAATACTTTATCACTAATAGTCTTATTTTGCACCATAGTGAAACAGTGAAATGTTAAATTACTACTCTTTCTGAAGCAGTGAAATTCTAAATTACCACCCTTTGACTTGAAAGCCTTCAATCAATTTGAGGACTATACATAGGAATCCTGGAGTAAGAGTCCTGCCTCCCTGAAGTTTTAACTTAAACACATAGAACACAGTGCATTTCAGTGAGCTGTGTTAGTAATCCCAACCTCTGAAGGTATTAACCAGCCATTAGGTACCTAGGATTCTAGCCAGTCAGTGGGGAAAGAAATCCATTGCCTTAAAACTAGGATGATAACACTTTTATCTCATCTATATTAGAGGTCGTTCACTGTACTTTGTGCCATGCCTACCATGTATACTAGGCATATAAGAGTGATTAATAAGGTCTCTGCCTTCAGAGACTCATAGTTTAGTATTATCTTGATATCAACAAGCAATGCCATTGTGTCGTGAATATAATAGACATATTGTTAAAGAATAAGATGCAACCATATAATTACAGAAATAATTGATGTGACTTTATAGGGAATATGGCTTTATGCCCAGGGAAGAATAAAGATTACTGGATTATGGTTTTGATTTGTGAACACCCTGTGAATCAGATAATCTGACACAAAAGAGATCATCAAGCACAGTGTATAGCTGGTACAAAGAACGAGGGAAAATATAACACCATGTAGCAAATTATCTATTCATTAGGCTCAATTACCTTTCATTTGAATTTATTTTTGCCAAATATGAAGATTGCTGTTTCCATATAGACTTTCCTTTGACATCTGTAGAATGTTTTCAGGTTGATTCATTACCTTGGTAATAGACTTCAGATTCTATTTCCAGGCTTTTTTTTTTCTTCAAATTCCAGGATCAAGATTAACTGCCTGTCTGATCATTTCTCATCATTCACATAGATGTGTCCTAGTTTATGGTCAGCAAGTTTAAATAAACAAATACATCTAATGGGTGTAGTGCAAGTATAATGAGCATAATTAGGTAGGCACTTCCTTATAATTAGTTTGTAAACTTTCACAATAACCCTTATTCCCATCAACAAGCCATTACATTTTTTTGCACTTACCCCCGCTCCTGAAATTTGATTTAAATTCTAAATCCTCTGGCCATATCTTAATGCTTTGGCCACAACACAGAGCAAAGAATAGATAGGCAAGTTAAGCTAGATACAGTAAATTTGAGTGATTTATATTCCAGTATATTGCTAAATGAAAGCTAAATCACTATTCAGTCCTAAATTGGTCTCTTTCACTAGAAGTGAAAAAAATTTGATTCAACTAATACATTGTACCTCTGTTTAATATGCCCACGCTTAATTCAAAGGGCTTTGGTGAAATTCTTGAGATGTCTCAGGTCATTCTATAATTTCAAATTTTCCACCAAATAATGTTAAAAAGACATATAATAGAAAAAGTATATTCCGAGTTTCATAATACAAAATAACCTATTATTTTGAAGACAGATTAGTTGGGCTAGCAATTCAATTATCATACTCCTGATACAAAGCTTCCCAAGAGTGTGTCTCACTTCTCTCCTTCTTGGTCAGCATCCATCACAGCAAGCACAGTGATGCTGTGAAAACTTATTTCTACCATCAACAATCAAAGTGAAGTCAATACAAACTGATTTAGCTTACTGGAATACATTCTTCATATAAACAGACATAAACTTGACTTTAATTTTCTATTTCCAACTTGCAATAAACTGAATGCATGTCACTGCTCTACGGATGTTCACAGTATCATTATAATATTGTAATTAAGCAAATTTTATGATACTGAAGTGAGTGAATGAGACTGAAATGTGAGCTTCCTTTGGGAATTTCTAGAATGCACACTCTAAAATCAGCAAGAGGAATGAAAACAAAATCTAGTTATAAGCATTCTGTTCTCTTTCTAGATACATTTTCACTAAGAACACAACAATGCTAGTTTTTATCTTTTTCCAAAATAAAGACAAAATGTTCTAAACAGGAATTGATCTATGCAGGATTGTGTAGAGAATTACAAACAGCACATTTATTTCTCCTCCAGTGCTCTCTGTCCTCTTAATTACATATTTCAATTGCCTTAACATTGCTTCTCTTGGGAATTTTCCATTAACCAATCAATCTGTCCATTAGGATATTTTCCCTGATATAATATTGCACTTCTGCTTTCATTTGCTATTTTCCCCCCATTAGTGCTAATTAGGTCTCTTTGGATCAGAGAAAATAATTCTGTGCCATCTTGGCATTCTCTCTCAAATGCTGTACACAATGATGCAAAGCTTTATTTATTATGCATTGCATACTTTTAAATTGTCCTGAATAATTCTGTGTGAGATTGTAATTACGTTGACTGGCCCGTCTTTGAAAGTTCTTGAAGTTTCTGAGGTTTTCAAAGCTAAGGTATTTAAAATTTACTATAATTTTTAGAAAAAAAGTTGGTTTCCACACCAATGACTCCTGACTGTAGCCAGAGAAGAAAGAAAGGAAAAAAGAAAGAAAAGGGAAGAAAGGCGGGAGAAGGGAGGGAGGAAAGGAAGAAATGTCTTTTGCTTAAACCACCTTTGACATTCAATAAATACTGGCTATTGATAAGTACAGTATTGATGGATGATGGAGGGAAGAAATACAAATATGTCTTACTTCCATAGAATTTAATGTGTGACATGGGTTGCTGTATAATTTAAGTAGCTATGAGAATCCATGTTTGATTTCTTATAATAATTGCTAAATTACAAGTCAGTGCATAAAAAAATAAGTGATGGGACTATTTTAGGTAAAAAGAGGCAAAAAAATATCTAACAATTAAATATAACGTGAGAAACTAGGTTGAATCCTGTTCTAAACAAACCAACTGTAAAGAAATGTTTTTAAGACAATTGGGGCAATTCAATTACAGACTGGGTGTTACATGATGCCAAGGAGTTATTGTCAATTTGTGAGGTATGATAATGGCACTGTGATTGTGTAATAAAATTTCTATCATTCTATTGACACATACTGAGTTAGGAATGAAATGGTATGCTGTCTGAGATTTGCTGTAATGCATTTTTAGCAAAGAAAAAAAGGGACGTGGGAAAATGAAGTAAATAAAGTAAAACTCTGATAATTGTTCACTGTTCTAAATAATACATATGTGGAGTTTCATTATTGCATTTTCTACTTTTGTGTATGCTTAAAATCTTCATAACATAAAAATTTTTTAGATAATACAAAAGTAATATATATTCAATATGTAAAATACAAATAATACAAGACATGTGTAAGTCAAAATGCAAAAATCCTCCCTCACCACCACCCACGAGAGGAAACCACTATTAATCGGGTGTGTATATCAACATGGTGTGTATATCAACATGTATATTCAACATATACCTATATAGAGATACATAATTTTTCCACAGAAATGCCTTTTTACCTTTCCTTTATTAAAACTATATCTTGAACATCTTTCCATGTTGGGAAATTGAGATCTGTGTTCTTAGTAACTGATGCAGAGTATTCCATTGTTTGGATATTTTGCATGGAGACTATTTTTACAATTCCATATGGATGAATATTTAGTCTGTTCCTAGTTTTTAACTATTAGCAAATTTACAAGGAACTTCTTTGTGCATGCCTCTTTGTGCATTTGTGTGACCATGTCTATAGGATGAAGTTTTAGAATTAGAATTGAGAGGCCATCTAAATTAGTGTAGAAGGGTGTGGAACACTCCAGGCAGGTTCCCTGGGTCCTAATCTCAGCACTATCACTGATGATCTGAGTGATCTTGGGCATCTGTTTAATTCTCTGTATGTCAGATTTTCCTTCTACAAATAGGATTAATGATAATTATATTCATTTCATAACATTGTGAGAATAAATAATACACATGAAGTGTTTAGAAGAGCTGTGAACTCTTCCTAGTTCCTGCTAATATTTGGTCTTTGACCCTGTTTCCTGACACAAAGCTCCTAAAATTCTTGTAATTTCCTGAGTGATAGGAGTGTCTGACCCAGAACTCTTAAATCCTCCAGGATTTCCTAGGTCACAGAAGCATCTTTTGTTCTAATGAGGTGATTCTTTGTGGGCTCCTGGAGGGAGGCTGGCCACTGCCAAGATGAAGCCATGATTAAAAGCTTGTAACCTTCAGTCCCACTCCCCTCCCATTACCCATTCTCTGGAGAGGGGAGAGACACTGGAAGATGAGTTAATAATCAATCGTGCCTACGTGATGAAACCCGCATAAAAATCCCTAAAGTACAGGGTGTGGAGAGCTTCTGGATTGGTGAATATATCCCATGCCATGAGGGTGGCACACCCCAACTCCAAGGGGAAAGAAGTTTCTGTACCTAAGACCTTTCCAGACCTCACCCTTGCACCTCTTCATCTGGTTATTCATCTGTATCCTTTATTACATCTTTTATAATAAACTGGTAAATATAAGTAAGTGTTTCCCCGAGTTCTGTTGGCCAGGCTAGCAAATTATTGAACCCAAGGAGGAGATCATGGGAACTTTCAATTTACAGCTGGTCAGTCAGAAGTAGAGGTTAGCAACCTGGGATTTGCTATTGATGTCTGAAATGGGGCAAGTTTTGTGGGACTGAGCCCTTAACTTGTGGGATCTGACACTAACTCCAGGTAGTTTGAATTGTACCTACTTCAGGTACAACTGAATTGTACAACACTCAGCTGGTGTTAGAATTGATTCGTATGGGAAAAAAAAAACAAATGCCCGGTCACAGAAATGTTCTGTGTGAATGTAATGAGTAGGGAAAGAGTTTTCCTATAGTTGATAGAGTATTTTTTCCTTCTTTTAAAACAGCTCATGACACATACAAGAAGTGTTCAATAAATGTCAGTTATTGTTAATGTAGATTTGGTTGATTTACATTCCCACCAATAGTAAGAAAATTAATTTTTTAATCTGATGGAGGAAAATCATCTCCTCATTTCAATTTCCATTTTCTTAATACTAACTGAGATTGAACATTTGTTTATAGATTTCCTTGCTACATTTATATTATTTCTGTGAAATATTAATTAATATTCTTAGCCCATTTTCCCACTGAGATAAAACCTGGTGATGGCACATCCCAGAGAGATGAACAGCCACATACAAGTTCTAGTCACACCTGAATTTCCAGCTAAGAGAATCTGCATACTTTAGCTTCACCGTGACCTAAAGAAATTCCAGAGGATATCCATTTCCAGCTATATATCAGACTGACACTCCCACCAAGAAGCTAAACAAAATCTCATTTTTAAAAAATCAGCTATTTGAAGGTACTACAAAGCAATGGCTTTAAAAGGGCCAGCATCACAGAGGGAAACACATAGAAGAGAAGTTCATAGAAGAGAAGCTCAACATTCTCCTAAATTTGCTCCTTGAGAAACTTGCCAATACTTAAGCACCATAGCGCTTAGTGGCCAAGCAGAGCATTAGCTTTCAAGCTCAGAGTATTCAGCATGTTCACAGGGATGAAAAGATAAAAGCTGATGCTCAATAACCATCAAGGTAAACACTCAGCTTTGCATTAAACCCCAGAAAGGCTATGTCCCAGGATTGAGACAAACAAAAATATGATGAAGTTTACATGGACTGAAATTCCACCACAAATCATCTTAATGGTTGATTAAATCAAGAAAATCTACCCTTACATAAAAAGCCTACTAACAGAAAAGTAAATCCTCTCTGGAAGGAATATAAAATCATCCAAATGTCTATAATTTTTTATGCCTAATATCCAGCATTCAACAGTTACTAGGCATCTCAGAAGACAAGACCAAATTACCAACAACTAAAAGCCAAAACAACAACAACAAAGTAGACAACAAAATGAATTCACAGATAACCAAATAATGGAATTATCTATGGCAAAGAAACAAAAAACATTTCCTTCAAATAGGTAACAATAATACTGACACTGATATATCATAAATATTGAAAGAAGATAATTGTCAAGCTACATTCCTATACCCCCAAAAAGTGAAGGAGTTCTGCAAGATGAAGAAGAGATTTTTTGCATGATAATGTGAATATACTTAACACTACTGAAATATACATTTAAAAATGGCTAATGTGGTAAATTTTATATTGTGCATTTTACCACAATTTTTTTAAGTGAAGAAGAGAGAAAAAAAGTAAAAGAAGATGATGACTTTTCTGGTATACAAATTGTACCTCAATAAAGTTGTTTTTTTAAAAACATGAAGAAGAAATGCACTTGAAAGCAAACAAAAACTGAGAGAACGCATCATTAGCAGACCAGTATTAAAAGCAATATTAAACATATTTCTTCAGACATGAGAAAAATAATCCCAGGTAGAAACACAGAAGTGCAAGACAGAATGAAAAGCAACAGAAAGAAACTATAAATAACTGTAATGGCAGAAAACAATAATAATATTCCAAGAGGGAGTTAAAATATACATATATGGAAATAGAAGAAAAAATGCAGAAGTGTATTATATAGAGTGAAAGTGTTCTAAAGTCTTGACATTACAAGGGAGTGATAAAAGCACTAAGTTTTGTAGACTCTACTAAGTCAAGAATGCATGCTGTCATGTTGATAGAAACATTATAAAATCATGCATAATCAACAATTCATAAAGGAGAAAATAGACTGATAAAATATTTCATCAGTTCAAAAGAGGCAAGAAAGAGGAAAAAACAGAGGGACAAATGGAAAACAAATAATAAAATGCTAGATTTAAAACCAAAAATATCAGTAATTTGGATGTAATTCTCCAATTGAAAAGACCATCAGACTGGATTAAAATATAAAACTCAACTATAT
Organism: Eumetopias jubatus; assembly: GCF_037043125.1. Classification (NCBI taxonomy): domain Eukaryota; kingdom Metazoa; phylum Chordata; class Mammalia; order Carnivora; family Otariidae; genus Eumetopias; species Eumetopias jubatus. Next base: position 164,391,054 of record NW_028274809.1, on the reverse strand, counting down.
ATTTCTTACAAGAGACACACCTTAAACACAAGGACACGGGTTAAAAACAAAATATTGGGAAAATGTATACAATGCAAAAACACAACAAAAGTTGCTAGAGCTAACTAATATCAGGAAAAAAAAGAACCAGTACTAGAGGGAGAAAATATTTTATAAAGATAAAAGGGTCAATCCACCAGATTGACTTATAAATGTGTGTGTGCTTCTAATAAAACAGCCTTGAAAGAAGCAAAAATTGATGGAATCAAAGAAAAAATGGATGCATCACAATTAGGTTTGAAGATCTGACTACACCTTTCTCAGTAAAGGAAAAAACAAGCAAGAAAAAAATCATCAGATTGGAAGATTTTAAGAACATGATTAATGAGCCTCATTTAACTGCTATATACAATACAATAGCATACATATTTTTTCAAGTGCACATAAACCATTTGCCAAAATTAACCAAGCAATCAAGTCTCAACAAATTTCAAAGCATTTAAATTATTAATCTTATAAAACAAGACTGAAAATCAATAATTAAAAAAATACCTAGAAAGGGCCCAAATATTTGATAAAAAGTAGTTTGTCTCTAAATAACCCATTGGTCAAAGAATCACTCACAAAATTTTTGAACTGAATTGTAACAGAAACTGATGTATCAAAATCTGTGAGATGTAATTAAAACTGTGCTCAGAGTGAAATTTTGAGCCTTAAATGCTGATATGAGGGAAATAAGGAGCTACAATTCAATGATCAATAAATGAACATACCTTAATTTGTGCACTTTACAGTATGTAAATTCTACTTCAATTTTTTTAAGTTTCCTTAACAACTTTTTTTTTAAGAAAAAGAAAATCCATAAGGTCCAGTTTCTGGTTCTACAGGTACTCAAAGGATCTCCCCATCCGTCAATGTGCTTGATAAACCAGTCAGTTCTAGCCCCACCTTAGCATGTATTTGAAATCCTATGCATACCCTAATCTCCCAGGGTTTGGGGTGGGGGGTCTATTTTACATACAAACTAAGATCAGATTAGCCTCTTTTTTTTTAAAAGGTTTTTTTTTTATTTTATTATGTTATGTTAATCACCATACATTACATCATTAGTTTTTGATGCAGTGTTTCATGATTCATTGTTTGCATATAACACCCAGTGCTCCATTCAGTACGTGCCCTCTTTAATACCCATCACCAGGTTAACCCATCCGCCCACTCCCATCCCCTCTAGAACCCTCAGTTTGTTTCTCAGAGTCCATCTCTCATGGTTTGTCTCCCCCTCTGATTTCCCCCTCTTCATTTTTCTCTTCCTGTTATCTTTTTTTTTTTTTAACATATGATGTATTATTTGTTTCAGAGGTACAGGTCTGTGATCCAACAGTCTTACACAATTCACAGTGCCCACCATAGCACATACCCTCCCCAATGTCTATCACACAGCCACCCCATCCCTCCCACCCCCCACCACTCCAGCAAACCTCAGTTTGTTTCCTGAGATTAAGAATTCCTCATATCAGTGAGATCATATGATGCATGTCTTTCTCTGATTGACTTATTTCGCTCAGCATAATACCCTCCAGTTCCATCCACGTCATTGCAAATGGCAAGTTTCATTCCTTTTGATGGCTGCATAATATTCCATTTTATATATATATATATATATATATATATATATATATATATATATATATATACCACTTCTTCTTTATCCATTCATCTGTCGATGGACATCTTGGCTCTTTCCATAGTTTGGCTATTGTGGACATTGCCGCTATAAATATCGGGGTGCACATACACCTTTGGATCCCTACATTTATATCTTTGGGGTAAATACTCAGTAGTGCAATTGCTGGGTCATATGGTATTTTCAATCTTTGGGATGCAACAAAGCAGACCTAAGAGGAAAGTATACAGCAATACAAGCCTTTCTCAAGAAACAAGAAAGGTCTCAAATACACAACCTAACCCTACATCTAAAGGAGCTGGAGAAAGAACAGCATATAAAGCCTAAACCCAGCAGGAGAAGAGAAATAATAAAGATCAGAGCAGAAATCAATGAACTAGAAACCAAAAGAACAGTAAAATAGATCAACGAAACTAGGAGCTGGTTCTTTGAAAGAATTAATAAGATTGATAAACCCCTGGCCAGACTTATCAAAAAGAAAACAGAAATGACCCAAATAAACAAAATCATTAATGAAAGAGGAGAGATCACAACCAACACCAAAGAAAGACAAACAATTATAAGAACATATTATGAGCAACTCTATGCCAGCAAATTAGATAATCTGGAAGAAATGGATGCATTCCTAGAGATATATCAACTACCAAAACTGAACCAGGAAGAAATAGAAAACCTGAACACACCTAAAACCACTAAGGAATTGAAGCAGTCATCAAAAATCTCCCAACAAAAAAAGCCCAGGGCCAGATGGCTTCCCAGAGGGATTCTACCAAACACTTAAAGAAGAATTAATACCTATTCTTCTGAAACTGTTCCAAAAAATAGAAATGGAAGGAAAACTTCCAAACTCATTTTATGAGGCCACCATTACCTTGATCCCAAAACCAGACAAAGACCCCAACAAAAAGGAGAATTACAGACCAATATCCTTGATGAACATGGCTGCAAAAATTCTCACCAAAATACTAGCCAATAGGATCGAACAGTACATTAAAAGGATTATTCACCACGACCAAGTGGGATTTATCCCTGGGCTGCAGGTTGGTTCAACATCGGCAAATCAATCAATGTGATACAATACATTAATAAAAGAAAGAACAAGAACCATATGATCCTCTTGATAGATGCAGAAAAAGCATTTGACAAAGTACAGCATTCTTTCTTGATCAAAACTCTTCAGAGTGTAGGGATAGAGGGTACATACCTCAATATAATAAAAGCCATGTCATTCTCAGTGGGGAATAACTGAGAGCTTTCCCCCTAAGGTCAGGAACACGGCAGGGATGTCCACTATCACCACTGCTATTCAACATAGTACTAGAAGTCCTAGCCACAGCAATCAGACAACAAAAAGAAATAAAAGGCATCCGAATCGGCAAAGAAGAAGTCAAACTCTCACTCTTTGCAGATATGATACTTTATGTGGAAAACCCAAAAGACTCCACCCCAAAACTACTAGAACTCATACAGGAGTTCAGTACAGTGGCAGGATATAAAATCAATGCACAGGAATCAGTGGCATTTCTATACACCAACAACAAGACAGAAGACAGAAAAATTAAGGAGTCGATCTCATTTACAATTGCACCCAAAACCATAAGATACCTAGGAATAAATCTAACCAAAGAGGCAAAGAATCTGTACTCAGAAAACTATAAAATACTCATGAAAGAAACTGAGGAAGACACAAAGAAATGGAAAAACGTCCCATGGATTTGAAGAACAAATACTGTGAAGATGTCAATGCTACCTAGGGCAATCTACACATTTAATGCAATCCCTACCAAAATACCACCCACTTTTTTCAAAGAAATGGAACAAATAATCCTAAAATGTGTATGGAACCAGAAAAGACCCCGAATAGCCACAGGAATGTTGAAAAAGAAAAGCAAAGCTGGGGGCATCACAATTCTGGACTTTAAGCTCTATTACAAAGCTGTCATCATCAAGACAGTATGGTACTGGCACAAGAACAGACACATAGATCAATGGAACAGAATAGAGAGCCCAGAAATGGACCCTCAACTCTATGGTCAACTAATCTTTGACAAAGCAGGAAAGAATGTCCAGTGGAAAAAAGACAGTCTCTTCAACAAATGATGTTGGGAAAATTGGACAGCCACATGCAAAAGAATGAAACTGGACCATTTTCTTACACCACACACAAAAATAGACTCCAAATGGTTGAAAGACCTAAATGTGAGACAGGAGTCCATCAAAATCCTAAAGGAGAACACAGGCAGCAACCTCTTCGACCTCAGCTGCAGCAACTTCTTCCTAAAAACATCACCAAAGGCAAGGAAAGCAAGGGCAGAAATGAACTATTGGGACTTAATCAAGATAAAAAGCTTTTGCACAGCAAAAGAAACAGTCCACAAAACCAAAAGACAACCGACAGAATGGGAGAAGATATTTGCAAATGACATATCAGATAAAGGGCTAGTATCCAAAATCTATAAAGAACTTATGAAACTCAACACCCAAAGAACAAATGATCCAATCAAGAAATGGGCAGAAGACATGAACAGACATTTTTCCAAAGAAGACATCCAAATGGCCAACAGACACATGAAAAAGTTCTCAACATTGCTCGGCATCAGGGAAATCCAAATCAAAACCTCAAAGAGATACCACCTCACACCAGTCAGAATGGCTAAAATTAATAAGTCGGGAAACGACAGATGTTGGCAGGGATGCAGAGAAAGGGGAACCCTCCTACACTGTTGGTGGGAATGCAAGCTGGTGCAGCCAGTCTGGAAAACAGTATGGAGGTTCCTCAAAAAACTGAAGATTAGTCTCTTTACAACCACTCTGCAGTAGGAAAGAATACCCAAATACTCCATGGGTCAGGCTCAACATTCCAGACACACACAGACACGGGGCCAACAGAAAAAAACCAGTTTTTTCTGGGCCAGGCTCTGGGCCAACAGAAAAAACCAGTTACTCTGCAGATATTCACCTCACCACACCCATTCTTCAAGAAATATCTGCTCAGCATATGCACTATCACCTAGCCTCAAAACAAGTTTGCCAAGTATGAAATTACATAGGCACTATCTTCAAAAGTTTCTGACCTCTTTTCTTAATATAATAAAATACAAAGTTAAAACTCATTACTTGCAGGTTCAAAATAATGAAGCAGCTTTTCATTAACTATAATCTCCCATTTGACATGACTACTGTACTTTATTCATTAAACTAAATATTGTTTTGAGAGAACAATGTTAGTGTTTTGGTTCTAGAATTTAATAACTAATGCACTGAAAGAGAATTTTCATAAGGTACTTATGAATTTTTGTTTAAAAAAATCTTCTGACTGTGGGTGATATTATAAAGGTATTCAAATTTATTCCCCCATGAATAGAATTAGATTATCTGTGAGCACTCATTAGGAAGACTTCATTGAAAACATTGGATTAACATATTATCAATATGATATAATTCTCAGCCATACTAAATATTCAAGAGCTTTAACTTTTTTTTTTTTTGCACTTTCTTTTTAAACACTAGTGTGACACTGGTCCATTTATGCAGTTTTGTTACATAAAATGCAGGTAACTACTTCTTCATTGAAATTAACAAGTTCATTTTGAATAGTCTTCTACTTGTTGAAACATTAGAAATAATACTTTTGATAACTCTGAAGTCAATGCTCCCTATTGAGTGTAAGCAATGTACTTCCTTGAACAAGGAGGGACAAAGAAATCTCACCCTGTCCTGCACCTATGTTCTTGTGGAAGCAGTTTGCCTCTGCAGTTATTAACATGACTCCTTCTCTAGTGGAGAAAATCAGAAAAAAAAGGCTCTGCTCTAGGGGCGCCTGGGTGACTCAGTCGTGTAAGCATCTGCCTTCGGCTCAGGTCGTGATCCCGGGGTTCTGGGATCGAGCCCTGCGTTGGGCTCCCTGCTCAGCGGGAAGCCTGCTTCTCCCTCTCCCTCTCCCCTTGCTTGTGTTCCCTCTCTCGCTGTGTCTCTCTCCGTCGAATAAATAAAATCTTTAAAAAAAAAAAAAGGCTCTGCTCTAGACATTTGTTTTTGGGAGGTTTGCAAGGCCCAAGTCAATATCCACGGCCTTATGAGGGACTGTCAATGGAAAATACTCCTTCTGCCCACAAAACCCACAAAGGATTCCCTCTGGAAGTTTGCATAGCTTGGCAAGCAGGGCAGATGACTGATAGGAGGAGTTTGGGGCAGATACTTAATCCCTGATATTGATGATTGCCCAAGTGAAGATCTGTGCTCTTTTTGCAATACTTATGCATCAAGCATCACCCTTTATTGAGAGCAAATATCTCCCCACCTCCATATATTTCCTGACCTCTCATCTCCCTTGCACATCTAAACTTTTAGAAGAGGCAGTGTGCACACTCCTACTGCTTCCTGTCTGAATTCTTTACCCATTTTTTAATGCATCCTTGGAAATTACCAATACCTTTCTCTCTGTCAAAGCTAACACTCTTTTTTAAAACAATTATTTTTCAAAAAAGTGCTACTTATTTCTGTGCTCCTTCCTCAAAATAGATTGAATTATGGAATCAAATATCTGGCAGTTTGCAGGTAGAGCCCAAAATACAGATAAAAAGCCCTAAATGTTATTCAATGCTTTAAGAAACTATTTTAAAAACTGTTGTAGAGTGGATAAAAAAACAAGACCCACTTATATGCTACCTACAAGAGACTCATTTCAGACCTAAAGACACATGCAGATTGAAAGTAAGAGGATGAAGAAACATTTATCATGCAAATGGATGTCAAAAGAAAGCCTGAGTAGCAATACTTATATTGGATAAAATAGACTTTAAAACAAAGACTGGAAAAAGAGACAGACACTATATAATAATACAAGGGATAATCCAACAAGAAGATAAAAACAATTGTAAATATTTATGCATCTAACATGGGAGCACCCAAACATATAAAATAGTTAATGACAAACATAAAGCAACTAATTGATAGTAATACAATAATAGTAGGGGACTTTAACACTCCACTTAGATCTTTGAACAGATCATCCAAACAGAAAACCAACAAGGAAACAGTGCCTTTGAAGGACACACTGGGCTAGATGGATCTAACAGATATATTCATCAGAACATTCCATCCTAAAACAGCAGAATACACATTCTTTTCAAGTGCACATGTAACATTCTCTACAATAGATCACATATTAGGCCACAAAACAAGCTTCAACAAATTCAAAAAGATTGCAGTCATACCATGAATATTTTCTGACCATATTGCTATGAAACTAGAAATCAACCACAAGAAAAAATCAGGAAAGACCACAAATACATGAAGTGTTAAATAACATGCTACTAAACGATGACTGGCTCAACCAAGAAATGAAAGAAAAAAAATCAAAAAGTACATGAAGATGAATGAAAATTAGAATACAATGGTCCAAAACCTTTGGGAAGCAGCAAAAGCTGTTCTAGGAGAGAAATTTATAATAAATACAGGCCTACCCCAAGAAGCAAGAAAAATCTCAAATAAACAATGTAACATTACACCGAAAGGACATAGAAAAATAACAACAAACCAAACCTAAAACCAGCTGAGGAAAGGAAATAATAAAGATTAGAGCAGAAGTAAATGATACAGAAACTAAGAAAACAATATAACAGATCAATGAAACCCAAAGCTGGTTCTTTGAAAGATCAACAAAATTGATAAGCCTTTAGCCAGACTCATCAAAAACAAGAGATGATTCAAAAAACAAAATCAGAAATGAAAGAGGAGAAATAAGAGCCAACACCACAGAAATACAAACAATTGTGAGAGAATATTATGAAATACATGCCAACAAATTAGACGAGCTAGAAGAAAAGGATAAATTCCTAGAAATGTATAATCTACCAAAACTGAAGCAGAAAGAAATAGAAAATTAGGACAGACTGATTGCCAGCAATGAAATTGAATCAGTAATCAAAAACCTCCCAACAAGGAAAAGTTCAGAACCAAACGGTTTCATGGGCAAATTCTACCAAACATTTAAAGAAGAGTTAATAACTATTTTTCTCAAACTATTCCAAAAAAATAGAAGAAAACAGGAAACTTCCAAATTCATTCTATGAGGCCAATATCACCCTAATACCAAAACCAGATAAAGACACCACAAAAAAAGAGAATTACAGGCCCTTATCTCCGATGAACATAGATGCAAAAATCCTCATCAAAATATCAGCAAACTAAATCCAACAGTACATTAAAAATATCATTCACCACGATCAAGTGGGATTTATTCCTGTGAAGCAAGTGTGGTTCAATATTCGTAAATCAATCAACAAGATACATCACATCAAGAGTGGATAAAAACCATATGATCATTTCAACAGAGGCAGAAAAAGCATTTGATGAAGTACAACATTCATTCATGATAAAAAAAAAAGAAAACCCTCAACAAAATGGGTTTAGAGGGAACATACCTCCACATAATAAAGGTCATATATGAAATATATGTGAATATATTTCACATATATGTGAATATCATAGTGAACATCATACTCAATGATGAAAAACAGAGCTTTTCCCCTAAGGTCAGGAACTAGACAAGGATGTCCGGTCTCACTACTTTTATTCAACATAGCACTGGAAGTCCTAGCTACAGCAATCAGACAACAAAGGAAATAAAAGGCATCCAAATTAGTAAGGAAGAAGTAAAACTCTCACTATCTGCAGATGACATGATACTATATATAGAAAACCCTAAAGACTCCACCAAAAAACTACTAGAACTGATAAATGAATGCAGGATACAAATTTTGTCACAGTATACAAAATCAATGTGCAGAAATCTGTTGCATTTTTATACCTTAATAAAAAAGCAGCAGAAAGACAAATTTAAAAAAAAATCCCATTTATAATTGCACCAAAAATAATCAAATACGTAGGAATAAAGCTAATGAAAGAGGTGAAAGACCTGTACCCTGAAAATTATAAAACACTGATGAAAGAAATTAAAGATGATACAAAGAAATGAAAAGACCTCCTATGCTCATGGATTGGAACAACAAATATTGTTAAAATGCCTATACTACTCAAAGCAATCTGTAGATTTAATGCAATCCTTATCAAAATACCAAAAGCATTTTCCACAGAACTAAAATAAACAATTCTAAAATTTATATGGAACAACAAAGAATAACCAAATAATAACCAAAGCAATTTTGAAAAAGAAAAGCAAAGTTGGAAGTATCACAATCCCAGACATCAAGTTATACCACAAAGCTGTAGTAATCAAAACAGTATAGTACTGGCAAAAAAGTAGACAAATCAATGAAAGATCAATAAAACAGAATAGAAAACCCAGAAATAAACCCACAATTATATGGTCAATTAATCTTCAACAAAAGAAGCAAGAATATGCAATGGGAAAAAGTCTTTCAACAAATGGTGTTGGGAAAACTGGACAGCCACATGCAAAAGAATAAAACTGTACCACTTTTTTTTAAAAGATTTTATTTATTTATTTGACAGAGAGAGACACAGTGAGAGAGGGAACACAAGCAGGGGGAGCAGGAGAGGGAGAAGCAGGCTTCCTGCCAAGCAGGGAACCTGATGCGGGGCTCGATCCCAGGACCCTGGCATCATGACCTGAGCCGAAGGCAGACGCTTAATGACTGAGCCACCCAGGTGCCCCTGCACCACTTTCTTATACCATACACAAAAATAAATTCAAAATGGATTAAAGACCTAAATGTGAGACATGAAACATAAAAATCCTTGAAGACAAGCACAAGCTGTAATTTCTCTGACATCGGTCATAGTAGCATTTTTCTAGATATGTCTCCTGAGCTAAAGGAAATAAAAGCAAAACTAAACTATCGGGACTACATCAGAGTAAAAACTTCTGCATAGGTAAGGAAACAATCAACAAAACTAAAATGCAACCTACAGCATGGGAGAAGATACTTGCAAATGACATATCAAATAAAGGGTTAATATCCAAAATATAAAAAGAACTGATATAACTCAACACCCAAAAGAACAATCCAATTCAAAAATGGACAGAATACATGAGCAGACATTTCTCCAAAGACATACAGATGGCCAAGAAACACAAGAAAAGATGCTCAACATCACTCATCATCAGGGAAATGCAAATCAAAACTACAATGAGCTATCACCTCATACCTGTCAGAACAACTAAAATTAATAACACAGGAAACAACAGATATTGGCAAGGATGTGGAGAAAGGAACCCACCTGCACCACTGGTGGGAACAAAAATGGGTGCAGCCACTGTGGAAATGGTATGGAGATGTCTCAAAGAGTTAAAAATAGAACTACCCTATGACCCAGCAATTGCAGTACTAGGTATTTACCCAAAGTATACAAAAATGCTGATTCAAAGGGGCACATGTACCATGATGTTTATAGCAGCATTATCAGTGATAGCCAAATTATGGAAAAAGCTCCAGTATACATCAACTGATGAATGGATAAAGAAGATGTGGTATACACATACACACAATGGAATACTACTCAGCCATAAAAAGAATGAAATCCTGCCATTTGCAATGATGTGGATGGAGCTAGAGAGTATTGTGTTTAGCAAAATAAGTCAGAGAAAGACAAAGGCCATATGATTTCACTCATATGTGGAATTTAAGAAACAAAACAAACAAGCAAAGGAAAAGAGAGAGAGAGAGAGAGAAAAACCAACAAACAGACTCTTAACCATAGAAAACAAATGAATGGTTACCAGATGGGAGATGTGTGGGTGGATGGGTGAAATAGGTGATGGGGATTAAGGAGTGCACTTGCTGTGATGAGCACTGAGTATTGTATGGAAGTGTTGAATCACTATATTGTACACCTGAAACTCATTTACACTGTAAGTTAACTTTATTGGAATTTTTTAAAAAACTCATAAACAACAATGTTTTATCATTTATTTATTTATTTGTTAATGTTTCATTAAAGTAGCTCTAATACCATGGTAACTCATTCTTAGCTAAAAGATATATTTCAAAAGAAAAAATGCTCTTTTTTTTTTGAAAGCTAGACAGGGAGCAAGTCAAATGATAACATCTTATGTTTATACAGTATCCTAGGGACACCTCCTTTTCATATACATTTGGTGATTTAATCTTACAAATAGCCACATAAGGTAGGCAATGCAAGCTTTATAATTTGTCTTTAGCACCAGAACCATCAGAATCTTGTGGTCAATACATTGTTCTTGTACTTTCACTTTAACGCACACTCTGCCTTTTTGAGCATTCATAGCAACTCAAATATTCATAGCAACAATCCATCACCCTAGATAATATCTAAGCAGTACTAAACAAACATGACATTTTCATTTTCTGTAACATCTTTAAACCAGAAAGGAAGACGGTAAATATAAATTCAGTCCAAAGACTGTAAGACCTAAAAGATATAATAGACCTGTCCTCCTCAGGGGAAAATGTCCAAAAATTGTCATTAGCGCATGCCCCAGAGTCTGCTATTTATTGACATGTATGGGTTCATATCCCTCCGCTAAGGGGAGAACTCACGGAAAAAAGTCACCATGGGTTTACCTGGGTATGCTGGTTTGTAGCCTCATTCTAAAGTCAAAGGGGAAAAGTGCTAACATCTCAAAATGTGGGTATATATGAAATAAAGAGGCCACTTCTACTCCCTCTACACCCTCTAGCCCTTGAAGACAGAGTTTGGACTTAGTTCCATGATGAGGAAATCCTCACAAGATCAGCTTGTCTAGAGAAGGGTACAAAGATAATCAAGATAGCCACTATTGTCCATGATTGGAGCTGGTCTGAGAAACCTAAAACTGAGTGGTTGAGTTTCTCTACCACTTGAGAATATGTGATGCTCCTATGGCTCTCCAGCCTCATTTACCCTGAAACCTTGAAGGTTCCAGATGCATCATGCTTTCTCTCAATTCACAGGCTTTGCACAAACCTCAATTTAGAAAATCTTCATCTTTATTTGCCTCCCCTCTACTCATCTTTTTTGACACAACTTGATGATCACCTCCTCCAGGAAGCCATCTTTTACATTCTGTGCCCCTCACTACCACCTTGTGTACTCCTGGAGAGTCCTATATAGTAATCTTTATACCACAGTTCTTACCACTCTTGATTGCAATCACTTTGTCTAGTTCAGCTATGGTATTCTAAATTATCAGAGGTGTTGTCTTATCTTTGTATTCCCAAAACCTAGCATAGAGCCTGGCATACAATATACACCGAATGAAAAGGAATGCTTACCCCAACTCCTTCCCAGAACTTCTGATACCTTCCAGTCCCTCAGTTTGATAGTGTATATAAATCTCCTCTCTGAATTACTGCATTTAGCTTTAGCTCTACTCTTGCTTATACTCATCCCAGACTTGGCTAAGAGGCTCTTAACCAACCCAGCCCGGTGGGAACCCTCCCTGTTAGAGAAATTTTGTTCTCTAGCCAAAGGAGGGAGACACAGACGGTGCCAGTCTTGCTCCAGGTGCTCCTAACAACACTGCTATCACCAGGCACAGAACAGACTGGGTTATAGTTTGCAGGTTCTTTATAGCTCCCTGTCCACCTAGTTTGTTCTGTTAAAGCAGTCTGGTCAGGCACTCGTCTGGTGCTTTGTTTTGCTTATAGTTGTCCTACTTACCCTGAGCCACAGATAAGCCTGAGTAGTCCTACCTGTATTTGCTTTTCCCATTCTCTGCCACCAAGCTAAACATTTCTTTTGCTTTCCTGTGCTTCTAATCAGGTGGTCTTTCATCTTAACTAGCTGTCCTAAGAACTAATGTGGCCTAGAATTCCTAATGTCACCTCATTCTACCTGCTTCTCTTGGGTTGCTTTTGAACTTGGTTTATGACGGCCAGCTTTGAGACCAAGGCCTATATTTTGGGTTTTTTTTTTCACTCATGTTGCCTTTTTTATTCCAAATTCAACTTCCAGAAGCATGTCCCCCACTGCCTATATATAAGATTATATAAGTGTATTATATAAGAATAATCAAACTGAAAGGCGACATATGACTATACATTTCTAAGATAAACTGCTCCTAAATGTTCTCCTTAAAGTAATGAAAATTTGTGGGGTGCTGGGTGACTCAGTCAGCTAAGTGTCTGACTCCTGATTTTGGCTCAGGTCATGATCTCAGGGTCTCGAGATGGAGCTCCACATCAGGCTCTGCGCTCAGCATGGAGCCTGCTTAAGATTCTCTCCCTCTGTCCCTCCCCACTCTCTCTCCCATTCTCTCTCTCAAAAAAAAAGTAATAAAAATTTGTATTTTTGTTGATCCTACCAATAACATTGGTAGAATAACTGATAAGCTATTCAGAGGGTCACAATAATTAGGGCCAAAATTAAGCATCTGAAATAACTTGGGAAATTTCTCCACACACTTTCACATGATCACGCCGTGGCCATTGCATTTCATGGCATATCCATTTTTATAAGTCTATTTATGAGTACAAAGAGGCTTAGCCACCACTGCTTTGGTCTGCCGCTTGGACTGACAGCTGTTATTTTTTTTTTTTTAAAGATTTTATTTATTTGTTTGAGACACAGAGATATAGAGAGAAGGCATGAACAGGGAGAGAGGCAGAGGGAGAGGGAGAGGCAGGCTCCCCACTGAGCAGGGAGCCCGATGCGGGGCTTGATCCCAGGACTCTGGGATCATGACCTGAGCCAAAGGCAGATGCTTAACCATCTGAGCCATCCAGGCACCCCTGACGGCTGTTATTTTAACCACATTCCCCTTTAGAAAGAGCACAATGAATGACATATTGTTTGGAAATTTGTTACTATTGAAGCCACTATTAACTTTTTTGTTTGTTTGGTTGTTTGTTTGTTTTTATTTGTCCAGAGTGATCTCTTAAGGCTCAAATTGTCATACTTTCACCCCAACAGTGAAGGGTTACTTTGTCCCAGGAGCAGAAGCCTATCCTGGAGAAAAGCCTGGACAATAGGACACCAGGAACCCACACACCCTAAAAAGGAAAATATCCTTTTCAGGGCTCAGCCAATGTTCTCGATCAGGGAAAGAACATCATTTTGTTTTAAACACTAATAATGACAATGACTAGGGCCTGCCAGATCTGGGGTTAGAACAACCCAAGGACTTAGCAATTTAAGAACTTGAACTCTTACCTAAAGGTCACTTTTGGAGGAGGGAAAAGAGCCCATTCTGTACGAAAAGTCATGCTCTGGAATAGAAAGGAATCACAAGTGGTTACTTTTTGCCATCATGCTTCTGACCACTTTTGTCTGGGATATGTGCTTACGTGAGCCATCCCTAACTCTTGAGGGCTGCCCACTTCCTAGTCTGTTCACTCATTCAGGTCTACTTCAAACCCAGCTTAGATGGCTTTTCTTGGATAAGACAGATAACCCAGTTCACTTGATATTTGCCTCAGGCCAGCAATGCTTTTCCCTCCAAATTGAACTCTGCCCCACCCTGATCATCTAGTAATGATCCATACCAGGATCCTGATTCAGGTCAAGCCTTGATGACATCCAGGAAAAAAACCTTCCAAACCCATATATCCCTGAAGAGGATGCTTCCTACAAGTGTCAAAAAATTGTTACTACAACAACATTGTTACAGCTCTGAGATTTTACCAAGCTCTGCAAACTGACAAGTTAGTCTGCCATAGTTTTCTGGATAGTGGCAGAAGACACATGACTTTTGGGCTGGAGACAAAAGATTGTGTTATTCATGGCACAGTCAACATCTTGAACTTCATGTTTGTGTTGGTTCCTCTTATCCCTCAAGTTCCATAGGTTACACTGAGCAGCCTAGGCAAATGCTGCTTACCCAATGGGTTTGCATCACAGCTGAGATACCCTGAGCTTGAGAAATCCCAACTTTTTCTTACAAGAGATTGGGCTACAAGAAAACCTGTCCAAAGCTGCTCAAGAGGACAATAATGAAAATAATCACTGGACAGCAAACAGATTGGCCCTCTGCTCCGGAGAGAGATATTATCTCTATCTTCTGTTCACTCTCAGACATCTTTGCAAAGATCATCCAGGGTAGGGTATGTGCTATGGTGAGCGCTGTGAATTGTGCAAGACTGTTGAATCACAGATCTGTACTTGTGAAACAAATAATGCAACATATGTTAAAAAGAAAAAGAAAAAAGAAGATAGCAGGAGGGGAAGAATGAAGGGGAGTAAGTCGGAGGGGGAGACAAACCATGAGAGACGATGGACTCTGAAAAACAAACTGAGGGTTCTAGAGGGGAGAGGGTGGTGGGATGGGTTAGCCTGGTGATGGGTATTAAAGAGGGCACATTCTGCGTGGAGCACTGGGTGTTATGCACAAACAATGAATCATGGAACACTACATGAAAAACTAATGATGTAATGTATGGTGATTAACATAACAATAAAAAATTTTTAAAAAAAGATCATCCAGAACAAAGGGCTATCACTACTTCTGCTCACAAGATGTGCAGAAACATGAAAAAGAGAAACCCACAAAGTAATGAGTATACAATACAAATAGTTCATCCACGGGGCGCCTGGGTGGCTCAGTCATTAGATGTCTGCCTTCAGCTCGGGTCATGATCCCAGGGTCCTGTTATCTAGCCCCACATTGGGCTCCCCACTTGGCAGGAAGCTTGCTTCTCCCTCTCCCACCTCCCCCCACTTGTGTACCTCTCTCACTGTGTCTCTGTCAAATAAATAAAAAATAAAATCTTTAAAAAAAAAACAAATAGTTCATCCATTCTCTATTTCTCTAAATAAGCACACAAGCATATAATGACCTCAATAAAGGTCATTTCTGTTCACCAAGAAAGATTCTCATTTTATTTTATTTAAATGTATGTCATTCTTCTTTTTTTTTTTCAGATTACTGGCAGTTTTATTGAGTTAGTGGGATTTCTTCCCATGATTCATTAACACCGGCATTACAGTGAAGTGTCCAGAGGGAGGAAAGGCAGGGTGAGGGGACAGGAGGGCCTCAAGGCAAGGCCTGGTCACTTGGTGACATGCAGAAATCTCTAAGGGCCTATGGCTCATCTTGGGGGCAACTGAATTCAGACCCTATATTTGGAGAGGTAATGTTCACATCTCATTCTCCCAGTTCCTTTTGTGGTATTCCTGAAGAGCTTTCTCTGCCACAGTCTCCATAAACTTACGATTATACCTGGAGACCTTTGGGACCATAACAGTGATGAAGTCAGAATCAAAGAGTTTTGCAACCACCTTAGTGAGTGAAGCCAGGGGGAACATTGGAGTCAGAAGTCTGGGAACTCATCATAGTGACCTGGAGATAGAATGGGTCTTCACTTTGATTGAGATTAGCCAGATGGGACACCTAGATAAATTGCTCATTCAGCTGCTTCAGCAGAGAGGATGTGTTGAACATCTTCTCCTAGGAGGACTGCAGCAGCTCAGGGTACAGCTTGGTGAACTTCTTAGCAAGCTGGAGGGAACTGTCAAGCTCCTGTCACAGCTGGACCTGAGAGGGGTTGTCAGCCAAACAGTCCACTGACAAGATCTCCTGGCATGTCACACTGGTCCTTCATCCTCAGGCACCCTGTGGAGTTGAGACGGATCTCCTTGCACACAGTATGGTCTTGGTTGTCTTCTGTGAATTCCACTGGAAAGTGGTAGGGAATTCTATGAAGGTTGACATCCATGGCCTTTTGAGCCTGGTGAGTCATGTCAAAGAAGGGCTGAAACATGTCGTGGAAGTTCAAGGGTTAATATACAGGGAAATAGATTCTGTTCTGGGTGATGCAGGACTTGGGATTGAAGAAGACAGGCCTCTCCTGGAATGAGCGGAAGGGTGAGTAGTGGAAGTATCCTGCAGCTCACGGGTGAAGAGTCTGTCCTGGAAAATCTTGTCCATGATGCTGGATGTCCAGTAGAAGCTGTCCTGCATGAGTCCAGAGCATGGGTCTGCTGCTGGTCTTCTCCAGCAGGGAGTCCATGTGGTTGCCATTAACCCAGAAGTAGATGGGAGAACTGGTTCAGGGACAACTTAAGCTGACAGCCAGCCAGGTGGGAACTGCTGTGTACACACAGACATGTGTACAGAACTTCATAAACGTCTGTTTCAAGCAGGGCTTACACTCCTCCCAGAGGGCTACCATGGTATCATTGCACACCCCCTGGGATGCCTGCAGCTTCATTTCAGAATCCTTGGTATCATTTAGGACATCCTCTTTCTTCTTCTTGGCTTCTTCTGAGTTGCTGAGTAGTGATTTGCACTTCTTCATTTATTTGTTCTATTAGAGCTTATCTGTTTTACCCCCTTGAGAGCATTTTTAATTTCCTTATTAATGTACTTACTCCCCTGGGTAGACATTTCCTGGAGCTCTGTGTTTGTAGACCGCCTTGTCTCCCAGAACCCATCCATTCTTCCAGGTCAGCAGCAGCCCCACCAGCAGCAGGAGACTTCATCAGGCCTCCCTCTGCAATCATGGAATCCCAGGAGGTCTCAGTTAGTGGCACCAATTGACCATTCGCTGCTCCAGGCAATGCTGGATGGTAAGCATGGTGAGGCACGTATTTATAGCACTCTGCCTCATATACAAACCCTTTGGGGCTGGCTGCAAACCTTCATGATTCATGCCCAAAGATGTATGTCATTCTTTCAATAATTGACACTCATTTCAATAAATCCTGCAAAACTTAACAGGTGACACTTTAGAACTTACCAAATGCTATTAACTTCATGGAAACAATTTGCTTCAAATATCATTCCACCACTCCACACATAGGATTATTATACAAATTCCTTGATTCTAAAAATCTTTATCCCAAAGACTAAAATGTAAATGACACCAACTTCTGAGGTTGAAATTAGTCAAAATAAGGAGAGAATGCTGAAGAACTGTACTTAAAGACTGTGCTTCCAACTTTATAATAGACAGTTGATTACAGACCTTGGAGAGCATTTAGACATGGATCTAAATCAGAATTAGTTCCACAAGTACTCCCTATCTTTTGTGGCTTCCTTCTTGTAAGTCCCTTGGAATATCTTTTTAAGGATGGGGGCTTTTTCTAAATAAACTAAGTTATTCCAGTCAGATGGCATGAGCAACATTCAAGGAATTCCAAGTATGGTTAAGCAGCATTCTGCAAACTATTCTGGAGAACACAAGTATCTTTCATGACATTAATAAGTATCCTGCTATCCAAAAAAAAAAAAAAATTCCTTGGTCAAGTACATTTTGTAAACTATACATTAAACTGGTTTCTCACTGTAGAATTTTTCAGATCTTCTAATTGGGCTAATGTAGTTCTGATTGGGCTAATAAGGTCCATTTATCATTGAACCTACAGTAGGTGGGTCAGGGATCTAATATGAAACATTTCCCAAACTTTTTCATCATGCAAAATTTTTAACACCAGTTGTTCTTATTAGAGATGCTAGATGCTTTCTATTAGGGGTACTAGAGTTTCATGGAACATGGTTAGGAAAACTCTGGACCACCACTCTTGGACCAACCCAAGCTAGGCATGAAACAGGAAAAGTGAAAGTATTAAGATAGTTGGGAGTTATTTTTGCAGAGGATCTTGAATTATATGCTAAGATATTTGAACTTTATTAAGTAGGCAAAGAGGAAATATTCTGTTGACATTCTTTTTATCTATTTGGTATGTTTAGATGTGGTCATTTTAGTAAGAAACATGTAAAAGACTAGAAACTCTACTTTGTAGTGGATTCCTCCACAGAAGAGAAGATCTACAGAAGAGAATTACCTCTATAAATCCTCCAATTTCAAAACTTAACAGCCTTCACTCTTAAGAAGGTATTCTTTATGTCTAAGAATTCCTGTATAGTAGTTTTAATTAATTTTGCTGTTTTTTCCTGTTCTGTGTTCATTGTTCTTCCTCTCCCCTGAATTCCAGCTCTAGGACTCAATCTTGCAACAGGGACCAGCTAAGACACCAGATCCATTCATGAATTGTCCCAGGCTGAATAAACTCACTCTCTAAGTTTTTATCATTGAGGCTTATTTTCCAAAGTTTGATCATAGTCAGGACTATTGTGAATACTGTAACCAAGTTTTCTTCAGGGAATACTTAATAAGTACCTATGTGATGAAAGGCTTTGTAATAAGTGCCCAGAGAAATAAGAGGATTTAGACACATTTCCCTTAAAACTTGAGTACACTTTTGGATATTTTGCTTTAAGATCAGATTGACTTAATTTCTTTCAAACTTCAATTGATTTGTGCAGCTAGTCAGGGCCAAATGTATAAAGAACAACTCAGCCCATCAGTCAATGAATATTTATTGAGCTCCTACTACATGCCAAACATTATGTTAGGTGCCAGGGATGCAGCAATGTGCAAGACAGGCCTGGTTCCTACCCTCATAGAGTTTATAAATCTAGTTGCTACTAAAGGCAATAAAATGAGTGTGAAATTTTTATTAGTTATCTCCACTAAATGCTTAAAAAAAGTAATTATCATTAGTTATAAAAGGGGATAAAACATATGTGGCACAATGTGAACAATTAGTTAATCTGGGAGGAGGGTATATGGATACTCATTTTACTACTCTTCTGATCTTTTTGTTGAGTTGACATTTTTCAAAATAAGACGTTGAAGGAAAGTTTAATAAGAATAAACTAGTCAGAAAATTAAAAAAAAATTGGAGTCAGATTTCTTCTCTAATCTAATACTTTCTTGTTTAGTTGTAACATTTCAGTGTTCTGGGACTTCTGAGTTGATTACTTCCCTATTAGAGGCCCAAAGGCAGAAGCCAAAGCATTACTACATGAATAAAAACAAAGACTTGGATTGCATTTTCCCTACCATAGAACATCCTGCTGCAAGTGAACACTGTGGCTTTTAAGTTTGGCCAGCATTTTTGTTAAACATTTTATAAAATAGATCAGCGTACCTGATCCATATCTAAGGAGATGAGGAGAATTACAATGTCCAGGTGTGTTATTAGCCATCCTTCACTTAGTATTTCTCAAGCCATTCTCTAAAGCAAGTATATATGCTTCAATGTGTACAATAACCTATGACAAACAACTAACTCAATGTATCTACTGTATACATGCTAAAATACACAAAGTGGAACCTCCTCATTTTACGATTGGCAGGGACAGAATCAACACCACCCGTAGTGTATCCAAATAAAACAATAGATGTTAAGAGAAAGTATGGGAAGATTTAAGTGGCTTTTAACAATGTCTTCCCGCTACTCAACCCCAGACCCACCAAATAGATACGATCATTATTTGCATTTTTATTTTCTCACCATTTCCAAGTTGCCAGACACATGTTTGTCTCTGATATGTGATACGTCCAAATGTTCAGCAAGGAATGAATATAGAAGAAAATCAAGTACATGAAAGTGAGGGCCAGTGATAAAAAGGGAAAGGGAGCATGAAGGACTTTAATGGGGAAGTAAATATGACATCAAAAACCTGATGTGTATTCCCAAAGAATAGAAATACAGGTTAACAGGTAAGTGACATTTCTCCTCTATCCACTCATTCAAAAAATATCTTGCATGTCTCCCATGTGCCTGACACTATGCTAGGCAGTGGAGATAAAAGAATACAATATAGTATCTACTTCTGAAAAACTTAAGAGATTCCAGCTAAGTAGTCAGACTAACAAAAGAGAATCCAATGTGCATGGTGGAGATAAGAGAGGTCCTAGGTATAATGGAAATAGCAATGTGAGCCTTGGAGTCAAACTCAAAATTAAGTCTCTGTCATTTATAAACAATCACCTTGGCCAAATTACCTAACTTCTCTGAGCTTCAAATTCCTCATCTGTAAAATGCAAATAATAATGCCTACCTTGTTCTATAACTTTAAGACTTAGGAATAAGGCATATAAGATATCAGGCACACGCAAGTAATCAAAAAGTTATAATTACAAATACTTCAACTGAGGTTATGTGTATAATGATTAAGGAATACAAAATTTGCCCCTTCTAAAATGTTACAGCCTGAGAAATCCCAAAAGCTATGCTATCAATCAGTATCCTAAAGGAAATTGAGATGTTGAGTAGAATTGAATGGACGGACCCTAACAGGGATAAGAGCAGGACTAGGGGACCCAACAAGGCATTTTGATTCCCCAAGAACTGGCAATGGAAGAGAGCCATTATACCCCTAGACCTGAGCCCAGTGAGAGGCGGAGCCTTGGGAGAGGATCATACCCTCTACAGACACACCTTGTGTGGAGGTAACTCAAGAGTCTGATGTCATCAAAGATAACTATTACTTTCGTTCGATAATCAGCTAGCTGATTACAAGTTCATTTTTCCATTCATGTTGCCTGCAAGAACAGAAGTTGCTGGCCAGTTAACACAACAACTTATACTGTTCATTGAAAAATAATGACTTAAAAGTAAGTGTAAAAAAAATGTTCAGACAATCAAATAACCTAAACAAGCACATTGCTCCAGCTGTGGGTTTAACCCAGCAGAATCTAGGGCACTGTTTTCTGGCTATTGTGCTTTTATTAGTTCAGGTTAACTATTTTAGCCACCCTGCAGTCTACAGTTAAAATCCCCAGGCCTTTTTACTCATGAAATACTGCTGAGCTATGATTCTATAGTAAATTTTTTAACCTAAATTTGACATTTTGCCTTCATCCCTGTTAAAATAGTTTTATTTCAGCATTTCACTTCAACACATTGGGATACTTATATGTTTCATTTAAATTAGCAGCATCTATGGATTTGATAAGCATGTTATTCTCTGTCATTTTCTAAGTTGCTGATAAAAAGGTTGAATGCATGCAATTAAGGATAAGAACAGAGCCTTTGGTACTCAACCATTTAAAAGAATTTAGGCACCTAATATATACCAGGCTTTATATGAATTGCTGGGGATGCAGAAATTAAGAAAGAAGTAATAGAATTTTGGTTAGTGCTAAATGCTACAAAGAAACAAAATACTGTAATAAACTAGTGGCTGGTCAGGGTATCACAACTTTAGGTAAAGGGACTAGGGAGTTTCACTGAGCCCTAAATGATGCCAGTGAAACTGCCCTATACACACCCGATGGAAAAGTCTTCCAAGAAGAGGGAAACAGGAGTGCAAAGGTCACAAAACTGAAATGAGCTTGACATCAGCAAAAAAGACAGACAGATGATTTGGCTGGAACAGAATAAGCAAAGGAAGAATAATACTTGATGTGTTTAGAGAGGTGGACAAAGATCAGATTATGTAGGGATCTGTAGTCTCCAGTAAGTAGTTTGAATTTTATTCAAAGTACAGAGACACTTCCTTCTATCCTAGCACTGATCCCACTGATCTATTTATAAATATAGCTTTAGGATATAACTTTACTGTATTAACAATCAGCCTAGTTAAAATCAAGAATCAAAACATCATGGAAATTATTCATGGGGACACAATGAAATATTCTCTGCCAAACAAGAATTTAATCTGCCTGAGAAACCTATTCAATACTTTACATGTCAGCGTTCTGCAAAAGCAATCAGAAGAGAATTTACACAAGCTTCCTACCTTATCTACACATCTACTACATCTGGGCCCATGGATTCTTCCTTGCTTCCTATCACTGCGGATGAATTGTCTTCCTCCTGAAACCAACCTCCCATGTGTGCATTCATATCTACCACCTGCCTCTTAATCAATGTCACGTCCTCTCTTCTGCATCTCAACTTTTGCCTTTCTATAGATTCATACCCATCAACACTAAACATGAGTAATTTCTCCAATCTTAGATACAAATCTCTCTTAGCCCCTACATCCCTGTCCAACTACCACTTCATTTCTCTTCTAGCTTTTATAGCAAAAATTCTCAAAAGAGTTATCTATATTTACTGCTGTAATTATTCTCTTTTCACTTTCTCTCAAACCCTCTCCAATCAAATTTCCCCACACACAGCTCCGGTAGATCAGCTCCTGCCCAGGTCACTTGACTTGTCTGCCTCACACATTGTTGGTTGTCCAGGCAACAGCCATTTCTTTTTGTCAACGTCTTGCTCATATAGCAACCATGTGCTTTAGGGGATGTGGGTCTTTCTCTAGCCTGAGGGTCAGAAATCAAGATTAGTCTCTAAGCAATTCACCACCATTGCTCTTACTGGTACCTGGCTTAGAAAGGACAGGCGTGTCACAGTTCTGGCCAGTGAAACCTCAGGGAGGCTTTTGTTCTTAAAATAAAGTGAATGTACCAGTTTAACTATTGTCCTAATGGTGAACATTAAACAGATTCCAATTTAGTCTTAATTATTAATCAGACAGTGACAAACATCTTCTTGCATGCAGTTCTGTTTCCATCCATTTTGTTGATCAGACAGAATTCTGGAAGTCATCTTTTCAAGAATGACTTTTCACTCCCATCTCCATTCCACTGTCCTCTCATATAATTACATATTGCTTATCTTTTAGCCCTCAAATCAAGTTCACTCCCCACTCCCACCACCCATTCTTAATCAGGTTCTCTGGTTCTTCACCTTTGAAATATATTCTTTTCCTTTTGGATACTCATCTTTCTAATAACACAGTGGCAAGTATCATTAGTTAATAATACCTATCTCCCCCATAAAATTGTAAGCTCCTCCATGAGGGCAAGAACTTTCTCTGTTATTCTCATCATATTCGGCACTTGTCACAGTGTAGGCACATAGTAGGTACTCAATAATTATTGTTGAAGGTAGGAAAGCAAACAAGCAGAAAGGAAATCCTCTGCACAATAACATATAAAAATGTTTCATATGCAGAAATGTGCTGAATTCAGACATTCTGTTCCTTATTATGTGAATGAGTTCATTTCATTCAGTTGACACATTAAGTAAGTTTTTCTTTATTATTCTAGGTAACAGAAACAAATTCTGGATAACTTCAACAAAAAACAGTGGGGAGAGGGATTTACTGCACAAATACTGAGGCATTTCACAGGATCAGTGGAAGAAGTGGACAATAAAACCACAGGAAGACAGGGGCAAAGGCAACTAGAAAACCTTACAGTGAGAGTTCATAGACCTTATCTCTGGGCATTGTCATTAACACAACAGGCTTCCAATCAGACCAGTTTGTGTGCTTCTCTCTTACAAGTTTCACATTGTCAGGAGAGAGTATGACTGGCTCAAGGGTTTGTCCATCTACATCTGGATCAATGAACTTGGCTAGAGCATAGCAGTGCCACGTAGCATAGGTATGGCCACTAGAGACCTGCTCCTGTGTTTTGATCCATTCCCAGAAAAGAGGAAACTATTGTGAGCACAGTGGCCACCGCAGATGACATCCCCTTTACATAAGAATAAGGAAGACGTTTATGGTATCCAGCAATCATGCTAGACCAAGGGAAGGGGCAATTTTGGGAGTCAATTCTGTGAACAAATATTTTAATATAGACTTTTATTTATATTTATCATTATTTTTATTTATATTTATAGTGATGTGTAATTTATATTTATACATAATTTAGCCTTTATTATGGAAATTTTCAAATATATAAGTAGAGAAAAAAGTACAGTGACCCCCAATCTACCCATAATTCAACTTTAATAATTGCCAATATTTTATTTTCCTTATTTTATCTTCTCTGTATCCCCAAACTTATTTGCTAGGGTATTTTTAAATAAATGCCAGATACATATTTCACCTTATAAGTATTTCAGTATATATATCTTTTAGGTAAGGAATATTAAAACCATAACCATAATAGCATTTTCATTCTGAATAAGGTAACAGTAATCACTTAATATTCAGTGCTATTAATGTATATCCAGTTCTAAAAGACTTGTTTTCAGGGCACCTGGGTGGTGCAGTCAGTTAAGCATCTGACTCTTGGTTTTGGCTCAGGTCATGATCTCAGGGTCATGAGATCAAGCCCCATTTCAGGGTCTGCACAGAGTGCAGAGTCTGCTTCAGATTCTCTCTTCCCCTCCCTCTCTGCTCTTCCCACTCATGCTCTTGCTCTCTCTCTAAAATAAATAAATAAACAAAAATCTTAAAAAATATATATAAGAATTGCTCTCTGCTGTCGAAAGTTTACAATCTAGAAGGATTGATAAGACCTTTACTTAAGTAACCAAGAGAAAGGAGGAACACCTTAAGAAAAGTAGAGATGAAGTATCATGTGATGGTCAGAGGAGGGATGATAATGGAGACTAAAGAAGTAAAATATATGTTGCAATATGATCAAGACCCCAGAAACAAGTAGGTGACCAAAAAAAAGTCAAGAGGATAACCAGAAGCTGAGGAAGTGGAAGATCCAAAATTCAAATCAGCACCTGGGACTGAAGGACTGAAGTACTTAAAGGAACAATGGAAAGTCAAAGCCCATAGCACAGTCTAGAATCAGAAACAGAGGACACAAGACAAAGAAGGGAGACCCAGCTATCCTGATCTCAAATAAGGGGCAAATACAAATCTTCAGTTAATGGCCGAGAGGCTTCAGGTGATGAAACCAAGAAGAATTAAGTCTTGGGGACACTCAGGTAGGATACACGGGTCCAGCTAAATCTACTGTTTACGCTGGCTTCGCTTCTGATTGTATAGAACTATGATGCATGAGTTGTTAAATATTTGGACATCACCCCTGATACATGTAATATTTCCATGACGTTGGCCTTTAATGAAAGATATCCTTAGTGCTCAGTCCAGGACTGGAAACAGAGAAGGAACTCAAATAGAGTCTGACAGAGCAAATGAGTACATAATTGTTATATTGCTGTTCAGACACTTTATTAAGCTATTTCTAAAGCTATATAAATTCATTCATTCATTTACTTTCTTTAGAGCTCCCACTATGATAGTTTTCAGCTACATTGAGAGATTTCTTCATTAATTCAAGTATAAATTGTCTCCAAAAGAATCCTGAAGAAAGAACATTCTAGAGAAATATTTTTTCTCAATATGCTTCAAAAAGTATATATTTCCTAGTACTAGAGGAAAACCTTAAAAGAGAATCTTAAGATTATAGCCAAAGTTTTTTACAAAAAAAAAAAAAAAAACAATAGCAGTAATATTTTAGGATAACTTATTCTTCCATAAATCAAGAATTACTTAAAGATCCTATATCTCTGTCATTTCTAATAGTATTTTGATCTTTCTTATTACTCTTTCAACAATTAAAAAAAAACGGAGCCACTGTGACTATCATTTGTTATTGGTCCAAACATTTAATTCACATTCTTATCTACGTAACTACTAGTCAAAGGGTCTCCTGAGCAAGTTTTATCTTGTATGGGAGGAAGGAGTCAATTAAGCTCCTAAAACACTGTGTTAGAATGAACAAGGCTGGTTAATAATGGATCATTGAATCACTAGGCAGGAAACATCTTTGTTACATAAACAAGCTTATAAAAATGGAGTGCACAGTAAGAAATTTGGTTTTCTCCACAAATCGCTGAAGGTCATAATTTAAAATTATACTAGTCTCCTCAAGCATCCATCTCAGGATTTCTGTCTGGTTTTTTTTTTTTTCCTGGAAAGCAAATATTCACATTAAATAAGAAAAAATTTTTGCTCTACAATAACAACAATAAAATACAAGTTGTGATTTCCAGAGTTACTCAGAATGTTATGGCCACCACCTGTATCAGTTAGAATCCCAGCAACATATGAACAGATGCGTAATGAGAGAGTTGAATGGAAAGATCTTCAGAAGGTGTGGGCAGGGTTAAGGAAATCAACAAATGAGAGTGAAGCGCACCAAGGCTAAAATAATAGGGAGTCATTATCATCGCTAGATCTGAAGGGGCAAGAGGAGCAAGCAATTATTAGAACCTGAAGAGGGTTATAGCTATATGTGTGGGAGGATAGTGACAAGCAGCTGTGAACTCAGGTAGAGGAAAGCAGCCGTGAATTCCTGCAGAGTGGGAACGGGGTGAATAAATACCCTGACCTCCCTCCTTCTGTCCTTCAGATTTCCTTCCAATTCCTCCTATTGGCTGAACCCAAATGGAAGCCAAAGGGCAAGGGAACAAATTGATACAGTCCATAAAGATCAGTGAGAGTAGGATGGAGGGTGGATCTGGAGGGGCAATGGTAAATATCCAACACACATTCCCTTCTACCATTATATCTGCAGTTTGACTAGCCTTACACATTTTTTCGGCAGTTTCTCTCATTCCCACAATGGTCAAATCAAGAAGCAATCTAAGAGGTATTTAGGACGCTCTATCTAGATTCTAGCACTATATTATACTCATAGAAAAATATAAAGAAGTATAAGACATGGATTCTGTCCCCAAGATAAAGCCTATGACATAAATGGGAGCAGGATAATATATATAACAAGTTATAGATTATGAAAAGATTGAAGATTTGGCTTCAGACAAGACCAGAATCTCCTCTAAGGCAGTTTTCACAAGGTAGTGTGTATGAATTTCAGGTTTTGCAATTTTTATAGATAATGCAGGAAAAGGACATTGTAGAACAAAGATGTTCTTTGGTAGTAACACTAACCTAGCATCCTTAGAAACACTCTAGTAACAACCTGGAACGTTGTTCAGCCTATTTTGCAGGGTACTTGTTCCAGAAGAGAAAAGGAGGCTAAAGGAAAAATTGCCTATTCTTTTCACCCTTTTAATATGTACATTTACCTAAAGAGTAAAAACAGACACAATACTTATTTTCAACATTTGTAGGGCTATCACATAAAAGCTAAACCCAACATCAACTGGTAAAGGCAATTCCCTCCACCTGAAATGCTTTCTTCACTTCCTCATTGTGCAAATTCCTATTATTCAAGACTTCACTCAAACATAAACTCTACATAGCTTTTCCTGAGTATTCCTGGCAAAACCAAAAGTGTGGTGGGAATACAGAGCTAGGAGTAATTGATTCTGTGTGGTGCCATTAAAGACCACGGATTATTTGGGGAATGTGGAAAAGACCAATCTGTTGGCTAGAGCATAGGAGGAAGTGGTACAAATAGAAAGTGAGATTGGGTCAAGCTATAAAAATTTAAGAGGCATTTTCAGTCATGCCAACAAGGAGCATGATGATATATTATGTACTGAAATTCAGATTTCAGAAAATAATGGAAAGATTACAAAATATTAAGATAAAAATATTGTTGTGGCCTGAGAGACCAAACCCTTCATTTAGAGAGAAACAAATGCCAATCTTTTCTAATGCCAAGGAAGTTATTGTTATGCAAATCACTGTTGTATTTCTGTTAATTGGGGTTTGTTCTCAATGAAAGAGGAGGAGAAAAGTTTTATCTTTAAAAATGGAAATTAAACCAATTTTAAAGTATACAATAAACCTCAACAAAATTGCAAAGTATGTTTTTCTATAATTAACAATTTTCAATGACCCCATTTTCTTTGTTGTCAGTATACAGTGTTCTCAACAATTTGTATTGTATTTTTTTTGTCATTCAGTAATATTCAGTGATTCAGTAATTTTGTCTTTCAGTAATAGTAAGTTCTCATCATTGGTTAAAACTTGTACAAAAAAAGCAAACAAAAGTCCACATGCAAGATGAGTAAGCATTTAACACCATCAGAAATTCCTCCCAAGCCAAAATGTAAGCCTAGGATTAAAAAAAAAAAAAATCCTGGTTGATTTGATCTAGAGTTAGTTCTTTTTTTTTAAAAAAAGATTTTATTTATTTATTTGAGAGAGAGAGAATGGGAGATAGAGAGCATGAGAGGGAAGAGGATCAGAGGGAGAAGCAGACTCCCTGCTGAGCAGGGAGTCCGATGTGGGACTTGATCCTGGGACTCCAGGATCATGACCTCAACCGAAGGCAGTCGCTTAACCAACTGAGCCACCCAGGCGCCCTAGAGTTAGTTCTGTAACCTCAGCTTGGTACTTAGGGCAAACTCTGGAAATCTGGAAATCTGTGACCACAAAAACTGAAGCATTTTCTTCACACTTGACAATATCATCTAGTCTCTGTGGCTGATCTTTCACCCCAATTCCTGTCTTCTGCCTTTGGGACAAGGGTCCTTAATCCCTTTCTGCTAGGACTGGGGTTGTGAGATTGTTGCTGCTCTGGCCACCAGGGGAATGGACCTATTAATAGAGTTCTGCCCCATAATGGGTAAACCTTTGCAAACCGTGATGCCACTTCTAGCCAGATAATCTGTGTATCAACACTGCCATGACAATCCTGCTGCCATGCCCACAAAGACTACCACTCACCCCACCCCCACTCCAACTGCCAACCACCCTCCATCTGGCTTCCTTCTCTTCCTAATGGCAGGTACCATGAGCTGTCAGCAAGTCCCATGAAATCAGATGGCTTCAGTCACTGTCACTGAGCTCACTCACCATTGCTAAAAGTGAAAAACGAAGGGATTTTGTGTTATGGTAATGACCACTAGCATCTAAATGAAGCAGAGCACTAAGGCTAGTCAGGCCTGAAGCAAAATTATAGAAAAGTTGCATATTTCTAAAATCACCAACATTTGTATCTTTGTATGATTTATACCAAATATTCAACCCTTCAAACCCTGCTACTGAAAACATTTTTGCAATGGGAATAACTTTAGTATTAGCTGCTAACCCCTAACATCACAGTTTTTTTTTTTTTCCTGGCATATAATTTTTTTTACTGAGATACAATTCACATACCATAAAATGGACCATTTTAAAAGTGTATAATTCAGGGCACTTGGGTGGCTCAGTAGGTTAAGCATCTGACTCTTGACTCTGGCTCAGGTCATGACCTCAGGGTCATAAGACTGACCCCCACATCGGGCTCCACATTCAGCAGGGAGTCTGCTTCTCTCCATCTCCCATTGCCCCTCCCCCACTTTCTCTCTCAAATAAATAAATAAATCTTTTTTTAAAAGTACATAATTCAGTGATTTTTAGTATATTTACAAGGTTTTACAACCATCACCACTATCCAAGTCAAGAACATTTTCTTTACCCCCCCCAAAAAAAACTCCATATCCATTAGCAGTCATCCTCCATTCCCTCCTTTTCTGAGCCTCTGGCAAGCACTAATCCACTTTCTGTTTCTATGGATTTGCCAATTCTGGACATTTCATATAAATGAAATCATATAATATGTGGTCTTTTGTGTCTAACTTCTTTCACTTAGCATAATGTTTTCAAGATTCATCCATGTTGTAGCATGAATCAGTACTTTATCCCTTTATATGGCCAAATAATATTCCATTGTGTGGATATACAATTTTTGTTTATACATTCATCAGTTGATAGACAACTGGGCTGTTTCTACTTCTTGGATATTATGAATAATGCTGCTATGAACATTTTTGTATAAGCTTTTTTATAAGCATGTTTTCAATTCTCTGAGGTATATACCTAGAAATGGAATTGCTGGATCATATGATAACTGTCTGTTTAACTTTTTGAGAAACTATCAGACTGTTTTCCGAAGTGTCTACACCTTTTTACATTCCTACCAGCAATGTATGAGGGTCCCAATTTCTTCACATCCTCATCAACACTTACTACTTAAAAAAAATTATTATTATAGCCATTCTAGTGGCTGTGAAGTGGTTTTGATTTGTATTCTCTAATGACTAATGAGGTCATTTAAAAATAATAATAATAAAAATTATATAGTGTTGTTCAAAACATCTGTTTCCTGGTTGATTCTCTGTCTGGATGTCTATCCACTGCTGAGATTAGAAAAAAATAATAGGTATTATTTGCGTAAAAAAAAAAAGAAAGAAAAACGGGTGCCTGGGTGGCTCAGTCAGTTAAGTGTCTGCCTTCAACTAGGGTCATGATCTCAGGGTCCTAGGATCGAGCCCCACATGGGGCTCCCTGTTAAGCTGGGAGGCTACTTCTCCCTCTGCCCTTCCTCCCTGCTCATGCTGGCTCTCTCTCTCAAATAAATAAAATCTAATAAATAAATAAATAAATAACAAATGCTTTATATGTTAACATCAATAAACGTATTTTCCAAAACTGAAAAATGAGAAGAATGGCATTGTTTTATATTTTGGGAAATCTCTAAAATATGGCTTAAATAGATAAGAGTTGGATTCTTATATCTGCTTCTATATTTAATCTGTTGTAATATGTTGTTGTGGTTGAAATATAAATCTAGTCTCAACTAGATATACAGTTAGAGAAGGGAAGAGTATTTTTTAAATAGCCTTTTGAGATAATTGTAGATATTCTTCAATGGTAGCTACACCAAAACTGGTCAGTGATTAGTTTTCAGAAGTTAGTTGCAATATAGAATCTAAACCCATACCAGTGAATTTTTCATTCTCTGTCATAAAATCTATTGGTTTGTCTTGGTCTTTGAATGGATTTTTCCCCATGATTTCATAATATCCTACATTGGTCATTTTGCAAATATTTGCTCACTGAGCTATATAGATCTTCCAAATGTTGACACAGTTCATTGTATAACTTTTTTAAATCACATCCATTAATTTCATCAATAATCTCATTAGAAAAATCTTATTTAAGTGTTAGGATGTTGATGAGCTGACAGATACAGGTTTTTCAAAATTCTAATTTTATCATTGGCAACAAAAACTGTTCTTTCCTAAAGGACAAATCCACTTCATTCACTTTCAAGATAGTGTCTGCCAACTTGTTAAAGCTCAAAAATCATAGTTTGTCAGTTGTTGTTTCAAGTAAAATGATGCGTAGGGAGGGGAGGCAGGAATAGCTAGTTCAGCTTCCAATTCAAACAATTATGCTTGTGTTTTGCACATTTTGATGTGCACTACTCTACAAAGAGTAGACTCTTTGTACTTCCCATTTCCTCACACTGAATCTTAAAAGCTATGTACTTGGGGATAAAGATTTAATAAACTTAGTATTCTTACTGCACCACTAAAGATATTCTTAGATGAAACAGCTTTCTTTCATTTTTTTTACAAGTATGTGGGTAAAGGATACAATGATTACTATGTACTCCTGACACAGTTCAGTGCCACTGCCTTGATTTGTGCTGAGGAGCAGTGTTAGCCATTATGACTTTTGTATCATCAGTGCAAATGTCACTGTGGTAAAAACATCTTAGTATTACTGTGAAAATAGTTTTAACCTTGCAGACTTAGCTGCAAGGATCTCAAGGACCCCAGTTGTCCACACTCTAAGGAGTGCTGCCCTAGGCAGCCATTGAGTTCTCTTTGGAATAGAATATTCTTAATGAGCTATTGATATTTATGCTATCAAGAACATTGAGAGAGGCTGCTGGGAAGATGGCGGAGTAGGAGGACCCTGGGCTCACCTCTTGCTGTGTGGCCGCCTAGAGAGCACCCACATCGGCATAAATAATCCAGAAAGCATCCCAAAAACTGGCAGAACAGACTCTCCACAGCCCGGCATAGACAAGATGCCACAGTGAAGCAGATCTACCCCCTCCGATTGCTCTTGGCAAGATCCCAACAAAGCAGTTCCACAAGCCTGGCAGAGTATGCACAGCCCAGACAAGGGCCAGCACCACTCCAAAGTGAGTCCTGCTCCAGGGAGAGGGGAAGATAACCACACACCAGTCGGACTGTGACCCCAGCAGTGGGCTGAGGGCAGGCAGCTGGTCTGACTACAGGCCCCACACACCAACAAACCTTTTCAGGGGACAACAAATGGAAAGTGCCTGCAGTTTAGTGCTACTTCATCTCTGGCAAACACCTGGTCTGACTCAACTCAAGTCCAAGGCAGCCCCAGACTGGCCCACTAACACCACAGGCACCAGACTGTGCCCACAACAGGCAGAGAGCCATCATAGGCTGGACTGAAGGCAAACACATCCCAGGCACAATGGTAGGACACCCCTGTAGCAACACACAGAGGAGACACACCCTGAAGCACCAGGTTCTGGTGAAAAAGAGACAATGTGCTGCAAGACCTCTTCTTCATAAAGCCACTATCAAGTGTGGGAGACATAGCTGACTTTCCTAACACAGAGAAACAGAGATGGCAATATACAGAATGAGGAGACAGAGGAATATGTCCCAAATGAAAGAGTGGAAAAAAATCAGAGCAGGAGACCTAAGTGAAATGAAGATAAGTAATATGTCTGATAGAGAATTCAAAGTAATGCTCATAAAGATACTCATTGGACTTGAGAAAAGAGTGTAGAACCTCCATGAGACCCTCCACCAAGAGATAGGAGATGTAAAAAAGAACCAATTAGAGCTATTGGACTCACTAAATGGAAATAAAAGTAGACCACCTGGAATAAATAGCAAACAAGAGGAAGTAGAAGAATGGATCAGTTACCTGGAGGACAGAGTAATGGAAAGTAATCAAGCTGAGCAGATGAGAGGGGGAAAAAATGTGCAAAATGAGAAGAGACCCAGGGAACTCAGTGACACTGTCAAGCATAAGAGTCGCATGATAGGGATCCCAGAAGGAGAAGAGAGAGAAAAGGAGGCAGAAGATTTGTCTGAAGAAATAATAGCTAAAAACTTCCTAAATCTGGGGAAGGAAAGAGAAATCCAGATCCAGGAGGCACAGACAGCCCCCAACAAAATCAACCCAAAGAGGTCTGCACCAAGACACAAAGTAAATAAGATGGCCAAAAGTAGTAATAGAGAATTTTAAAAGCAGCAAGAGAAAGGAAAGCAGTGACATACAAAGGAAACCCCATACAGCTATCAGTGGGTTTTTCAGCAGAAACTATGCAGGCCAGAAGAGAGTGGCATGATAAATTCCAACTAAAGGAAAAAGGAAAAAAATCTACAGCCAAGAATACTCTACCCAGCAAGGCTTTCATTTAGAATAGAAGGAGAGAGAGAGTTTCCCAGAAATACAAAAGTTAAAAGCAAAACCAGCCACGTCCCTGTCACACATGATGCCATCTGCCTGTGAGTCCCAAATTCATAGTCCAGCCGCCCTCCTGCCTGAGTCAACATGCAGGGAAGCCAACATGCCTTCACCTCAGATTGCCAAGGGCTCAAACTGGCACTATTCCCCTCAAATTCCAGCCCCTGTGCTCAAGTTTGTGCACAAAAGAGGGCATAATTATAACAGCAGAATGAAGCAACCCAAACAGTGACACTACTTCTGTAGAATATAGAATGGATAAAAGGAGTGTGCCAGGCTGAGAACATCTCCAACAAGCACATCGAAGAACAATACATACAGCATGATTCTGGTTAGTAAAAAAAAAAAAAAAACAAAAAACAAAAAAAACTGGGAAGAATAAAACAAGATGAAATCAGAGAGGGAGACAAACCATAAGAGACTCTTAAGCATAGGAAAGAAACTGAGGGTTGCTGGAGGGGAGGTGGAGGGGGAAGATGGGGTAACTGGGTGATGGGCATGGAGAAGGGCACGTGATGGAATGAGCACTGGGTGTTCTATGCAACTGATGAATCCTCTGAAACTAATAATACACTATATGTTAATTAATTGAATTTAAATAAAAAAAAGGAACCCTCCCAAAGAAAACAATGAATATGAGAATGCTTTGGAGAGAAGTGGATTCTTTAAGTAAGCTCTAGAATTTAACCTTCCAATTTTCTCACCTTTTCTTTCACCCCCTTTGCTACAGACACTATCCAAGTTCAGACATCTATCACTTTATGTGTAGATAACTCCCTGGACTGCTCACTGTTTTCTCTGCCTCCAAAACCTCCTTTCTCCAAATGTTCTTCTACACAAACTGCTGCAGATTATTATTCCTATTCCCATTTTGATCTCTTCATGCAGAAATTTCTAGTGACTTTTTCTGCCTACCAAATAAAGTCTAAATGCCTTCATTTGATTGTCAGCATTCCCCTTGTTCTGGGTCCAACTTCCAGAGTGTTTTCCCCACTTTTTCTCCATGCATTCCAACCTCAGAACATACACTGCACTTTCCAACTTGTACTGCATTTGTCTGAGCCTCCACACCTTCCATGTCTGGGACAGTTCCCTACCTTTTAAATCTTCACATATGGTGTCTACTTTCCACTAAAGAAGCTGAAAAGGATGGATACTTGTTTTCCCAAGAAATGTGCTAGTTCGGAAATGGGTACATTAACAAGGCTCAGCCAATCATCAGGATTAAACTCTAGGTTTTTGAATGTAGAGCTAGTGACATAAAGAACCAGAAAAGAGGATGAGGTAGGGATTCATTTGGCAGGATCGGGATAGGACAATGAAGCACATTGGAAGCTATAGTAGCTTCCAGTATCCAGGTGCCACAGTGGTAGCAGTGCCAGCACCAGCAGCATCTGGGAATATCTGGTGGAATCAGTGGCATCTGAGCTGCAAGCTATACAGCCCAGCTCTTCACATCCCCTGGGTGAAACTAGCTGGGGGGCTATGGATTATGTTATGGTTCCAACACATGAATTTTGAGGTGACACTATTCAGTCCATAGACAGCACAATATTAAAAAATGTTTCTAGATCAATCTAACTATAGAATAATAATAATAAATGATAATCATGTTATATTTCATTCATATAAGCTAAAGCTCTAGCATCTGGATGTAATTCTTTAAAAAAACATTAAAATACTGAGACTTTAAAATATTGAGACTTTTAAGATATTGGGGAAAATTCTGTTTAGTATGACAGAATTAGAAAATCAAGATTTTGCAATACCTAGGAAATGGTTTCTAATATTACCAGAATGGAAGGCTATTGGGAGAACAGGATATTCCCCAACGCTCAAGTATAACCTCTCAGATTATTAATTCCAAAGGGTAAAATGTACCTTTACAATGTGAAGATCTGGAAGTTGCCATTGAACTTAACAATCACACTAAGTATCCTTAGTAGTGAGACAACCTAACATTATATACTTCTTGATTAGATATGAAGTCACATTACATGTGTTGTGAATGAAGGACTCTTGACAAATAGGTTTAATCTGAATTTAATCAAGTCTAGACCTAAATTTCAGTCTACATGAAATACAGGGAATAAAGGAACAGGTTAAATAACATCATGGGAAACAATCAGGATATAGAATATACTGTATAAGACAAATGTCCTGGACTCCTCAAAAATTCATGAAAAAAATGGGTTGCAAATTGTTCTAAATTAAAAGAGATGACCATCAAAATCAATATGTCAAATTTAATACTCTAAAATGTGCATCTATAAAGGGCTTTTGGAGACGATTGGAAAACTTTAAATATGGAGTCGGTATTAAATAACGTAAAATTATTATTAATTTTCTTGGGTGTAATAATGGCACTGAGATTAAGTAGAACATTCTTATTCTTAGAGGTTGTATGATGAACTATTAAGAGGTGGAGTTTCATATGTCTACAAATGACTTTTAAATATTTCAGCAAGAAAATTAATGTATGCATGTATATAGACAGAAATATTTTAAAATTTGGCAACATGTTAATAATTGTTGAATTAGGGTGCCTGGGTGGCTCAATGGTTAAGCGACTGCCCTTGGCTCGAGTCATGATCCCGGAGTCCCACGATCGAGTCCCACATTAGGCTCCCTGCTCGGCAGGGAGTCTGCTTCTCCCTGTGACCCTCTCCCCTCTCATGCTCTCTCTCACTCTCTCTCTCTCTAATAATTAAATAAAACCTTTAAAAATAATAACTGTTGAATTAAATGGGAGTATATGAATTTTTTGTATTATCCATTTTGTATTATCTATTGTGTTGTATTTTCCCTATGTTTGAAATTTTAAAATAAAAAGTTGTCAGGAAGGTAAATTAATTTTTTTCATTTAAAAATAAATAATGCTAAGTAAACAATATATGTAATAAAGATGTAATAAATAAATCATAACATAATCAATACTCGTAAATATACTACCTATCCCAAGATCTAGAACACTAACAGTACCATTAAATTGACATATATGGACTTTCTGGGAAGATGGCAAAGTTGGAGGATCCTGGGTTCACCTTGTCCCACAGATAATAGATAACATCCACATCAGTATAAATAAACCAGAAAATGACCTGAATAACAACAGAATAGCTAAATGTAGAGAAGAGGCCACATTGATGAGGGTAGGGAGGGTGGAAACATGGTCAGGAGCCAAATGGACCCACAGTACTGTTCACAGGAGGGAGGAACTTTATAGGTTTGGAGAGGGGAGAAGAGAGGACCCCATACTAGGTAGCTCAGACACAGAGGGGCCCACACTGGGAAGACAAATATCCATAACATTTGGCTTTAAAGTCCAGAGGGACCTGGCTTTGTGAGTCTTTACAATCAGCAGGGCTTAACATCTGGAGCTTTAAAATTCAGTGGGCTGAGTCCTTACCTTAAAGAGACAGCACAACAAATAGCCCTGCAGAGATACAGCATAGAAGCAGCAGTTTGAAAATGCCTGGGGTATAATAGGAGGTAGATTTGTTTCCTAATCTCAGAACATGTGCTGGAGTGGAGGGATTGTTGGTAGATTTCAAGAACAAAAGAGCTGGTGGGTGCCATTTCCCTCCCCTGCCCCCAGTCTAGATACACAGACACCTGTAGGGAACCAGTGCAGGGACAAAACTTTCCACCTAACTTGCTAACAGTGAGCCCCATCCCCGCATGATTCTGTGGATCTGTCGCCTCCATCCCAGTGGCAGGAATTTCCTAAAGATAACCACATATATCTGTCCAAACTCAGGTCCCAGCAGTGGGCTTGAGGCAGACATCTGGTCTGACTACAGGCCTGCACATCAACAAAATCTTCTTAGGGGACAACATAGGGAAAGTGCCCTGCAGTTTGATGGCATTGCAGCTCTGAAAAATGCCTGCTATGACTCAATTCAAGTCCAAGGACTGACTGGCTCACTAAAAACACAGGGACCAAACCCTGCATACAACAGGCAAAGAGAGTCATTGCAGATGATTGGACTGAAGGCAAAATCAACTCAACCACAATAGCAGGGTGCACACAACACACATAGGAGATACCCCTGAATTACCACAATCTGGGAACAAGGGACACTGCACAGTGGGCATTACAGGACCTCTTATTCATAAGGCCACTACTTTCAAGATCAGGAGATGTAGCTGACTTTCCTAACACATGAAGAAATACAGAGAGTTAGACAAAATGGGGAGACAGAGGAATATGACCCCAAATGAAAGGACAGTACAAAATCATAGCAAGAGAGCTAAAAGAAATGGAAATAAGTAACATGCCTGATAGAGAATTTCTAGTAATTATCATAAAGATCCTGACTGGACTTGAGAAAAGACTGGATGGCCTCAGTGAGACCCTCAACAAAGAGGTAGAAAACATAAAAAAGACGCAATCAGAGATGAAGAACTCAATAACTGAAATTAAAAATACACTAGAGGGAATAAATAGTAGGCGGGGGATGGGGGTGGAAATAGTTGACAAGAGAAAACAGAAGAATGGATCAGCAACATGAAGAACAGAGTGATGGAAAGCAATTAAGCGGAACATGAGAGAGAAAAACAAATAATAGGGGTGCCTGGGTAGCTCAGATGGTTAAGCATCTGCCTTTGGCTTAGGTCATGATCCCAGGGTCCTGGGATCAAGCCCCGCATTGGGCTCCTGGCTCAGTGGGGAGCCTGCTTCTCCTGCTCCCTCTGCCTCTCCCCCTGCTCATGCTCTCTCTCTCTCTGTATCTCAGTGTCTCAAATGAATAAATAAAATCTTTAAAAAAATGCTTAAAAAAAAGAAAAACAAATAATGAAACTGAAAATAGATTAAGGGAACTCAGCAACACCATCAAGTATAATAATATTCACATTATATCCCAGAAGGAGAATAGAGAGAAAATGGGAGAGAAAATGCATTTGAAGAAATAATAGCTGAAAGCTTCCCAAATCTGGAGAAGAAAATAGAAATCCAGATCAAGGATGCACAGAGAGCTGCCAGCAAAATCAACACAAGAGAGTGTGTTGACTCTCTTGACACAACACCAAGAACACAGAAATTAAAACGGCAAGAGGTAGTGATAAAGAGAGAATTTTAAAAGCTGCAAGAGGAAAAAAAATAGTTAAATACAAAGGAAACTCCATAAGGCTATCAGCTGATTTTTCAGCAAAAACTTAGCAGGCCAGAGGGAGCAGCATGATATATTCAAAGTGCTGAAAGAAAAAACCTACCAGCAAGAATACCCTACCCAGCAAGGCTGTCATTCAAAATAGAAGGAGAGATAGTTTCCCAGAAAAAAAAAGTTGTAAAGGAATTCATCACCACTAAATCAGCCTTATAAGAAATGTTAACAGCAACTCTGTGAGTGGAGAAGAAAGACCATAATCAAGAATAATACAAGTAAGAAGCCTAAATGTAGTAAAATAAAGTATTATCTATAAAAATCAGTCAAGAGATTCACAAAGTAAAAGGATGTAAAGTATGACACCATATACCTGAAACATGGGAGGGAGAGTGTAACAATTTAGTGCTTTTTGAATGAGTTCAAGCTTAGGTGACCATCAACCTAATATAGACTTCTACATGCATAAGATGTTATACATAAACCTAATGGTAACCATAAATCAAAAACTGGTAATCGATATGCAAAATTAAAGAGAAAGGAATCAAAGTAGAGCACTAAAGAGAGCCAGCAAACAAAGAGGGAAAAGATTAAGAGAAGAAAGGGACAGAGAAGAACTCCAAAAACAAACATAAAACAAGTAACAAAATGGTAATAAGTACATACCTAGCAATAAATACTTAGAATGTAAATGAACTAAACACTCCAATCAAAAAACACAGCATGACAGAATGGATTAAAAAAGCAAGACCTATATATACTATATACTATACTTATATATATACTATACAGTATATATAATTTATATACTGCCTACACGAGACTTATTTCAGACCCAAACGCACATGCAGATTGAAAGTGAAGGGATGGAAAAACATTTAGCATGCAAAAGGAAGTGAAGAGAAAGCTGGGTAGCAATACTTATTTCAGACAAAATAGA
The DNA here is from genome assembly GCF_037043125.1 of Eumetopias jubatus. Lineage (NCBI taxonomy): Eukaryota > Metazoa > Chordata > Mammalia > Carnivora > Otariidae > Eumetopias > Eumetopias jubatus. The sequence continues at coordinate 164,351,752 of NW_028274809.1, read as the reverse complement.
CTTTAAAACAAAGATTGTAACAAGAGACAAACATGGACACTATATAATAATGAAAGGGACAATCCAACCAGAAGATATAACAATTGTAAATATTTTTGCACCCAACATAGGAGTACCCCAATACATAAAGCAGTTAATAAAACATAAAGAAAGTAATCAATAATAATACAACAATAGTAGAGGACTTTAACACCCTACAAACATCAATGGATAGATTATCCAAGCAGAAAATCACCATGGAAACAGTGGCTTTGAATGACACATTGGATCAGATAGATCTAATAAATATATTCAGAACACTCTATCCTAAAACAGTGGAGTACACATTCTTTTCAAGTACACATGGAACATTCTCCAGAACAGATCACATGTGAGGATACAAAACAAGTCTCAACAAATTAAAAAAGATTGAAGTCTTACCATGCATATTTTCTGATCATAACACTATGAAACTAGAAATCAACCACAAGAAAAAATCTGGAAAGACCATAAATACCTGGAAGTGAAATAACATGCTACCAAACAATGAGTGGGTCAACTAAGAAATCAAAGAGAAAATCAAAAAACACATGAGGAAAAATGAAAATCAAAACACAATGGTCCAAAAGCTTTGGGATGCAGCAAAAGCAGTTCTAGGATGAAAGTTTATAGCAATATAGGCCTACCTCAAGAAGCAAGAAAAATCTCAAATAAACAACCTAACCTTACTTAAAGGAGCTAAAAAAGAACAACAAACAAAACCCCAAACCAGTAGAAGGAAGGGAATAATAAAGATTAGAGCAGAAATAAATGAAATAGAAACTAAAAAAAAACAAAAAAAAAAAAACAAAACAAACAACAACAAAAAACAATAGGCCAGATCAATGAAACCAAGAGCTGATTCTTTGAAAAGATCAACAAAATTGATAAATCTTTAGCCAGACTCATCAAAAACAAGAGAGAAATGACTCAAATAAACAAAATCAGAAATGAAAGAGGAGAAATAACAACTGACACAACAGAAATACAAAGATTATAAGAGAATATTATGAAAAATTATAAACCAAAAAACTGGACAACCTAAAAGAAATAGATAATTTCTAGACACATATAACCTCCCAAAACTGAATAAGAAAGAAATAGAAAAATTGAATAGACTCATTAACAACAGTGAAATTATATCAGTATCAAAATACTCCCCACATGATCCAGGACCATGGCTTCACAGGTGAGTTCAACCAAATATTTAAAGAAGAGCTGATACCTATTCTTCTCAAACTGTTCCAAAAAATAGAAGAGGAAGGAAATCTTCCAAATTCATTCTATGATGCCAGCATTATCCTGATACCAAAACCAGATAAAGTCACTACAAAAAAAGAGAACTACAGGCCAATATCTCTGATGAACATAGATGCAAAAATCCTCAACAAATATTAGCACACCAAATTCAACATCAAAAAAATCATTCACCACACTCAAGTGTATTAATTCCTGGGGTGCAAGGATGGTTCATTCTCAAATCAATCAATGTGATACATCATATCAATAAGAGAAAAGATAAAATCATATGATAATTTCAATAGATACAGAAAAAGCATTTAATGAAGTACAAGATCCATTCACAATAAAATCCTCAACAAAGTAGGTTTAAAAGAACATACCTCAAAGTAATAAAGGCCATATAACAAAAACCCACAGCAAACATCATACTCAATGGTGAAAAACTGAGAGTTTTGCCCCTAAGGTCAAGAACAAGACAATGATGTCCACTCTCACCGCTTTTATTCAACATAGTACTGGAAGTCCCAGTCACAGCAATCAGACAACAAAATGAAAAAGGCAACCAAATTGGAAAGGAGGTAAAACTTTTAACTATTTGCAGATGACATGATACTACATGTAGGAAGTCCTAAAGACTCCACCAAAAAAATACTAGAACAGATAAATGAATTCAATAAAGTCACAGGATACAAAATCAATAAACAGAAATCTGTTGCATTTCTACACACTAATTATAAAGCAGCAGAAATAAAAATTAAAACAATCCAATTTACAATTGTATACCAAAAATAATCAAATACCTAGGAATAAAGTTAACAAAAGAGGTTAAAGACTTGTACTCTGAAAACTATAAAACACTGATGAAAGAAATTGAAGATGATACAAAAAAATAGAAAGATATTCCATATGCATGAATTGGGAGAATCAATATTGTTAGAATGCCCATACTACATAGAGCAATCTACAGATTTAATGCAATCCCTATCAAAATACCAACAACATTTTTCACAGAACTAGAACAACTAATACTACAATTTGTATGGAACCACAAGAGACCTTGAATAGCTAAAGCAATCTTGAAAAAAGAACAAGGGGCACCTGGGTGGCTCAGTTGTTAAGCATCTGCCTTTGGCTCAGGTCATGAGCCCAGGGTCCTGGGATTGAGCCCCACATCGAGCCCCACATCGAGCCCCGCATCAGGCTCCCCGCTCCGCGGGAAGCCTGCTTCTCCCTCTCCCACTCCCCCTGCTTGTGTTCCCTCTCTTGCTGTGTATCTCTCTGTCAAATAAATAAAATCTTAAAAAAAAAAAAAAGAATATGCAATGGGAAAAAGACAGCCTCTTCAACAAATGGTGTTGGGAAAGCAGAACAGCTACATTCAGAAGAATGAAAGAGGACCACTTTCTTACACCAGATACAAAAATAAATTCAAAATGGATTAAAGACCTATATGTGAGACCTGAAACCATAAGAATCCTAGAAGAAAGCGCAGACAGTAATTTCTCTGACATCTGCCATAGCAACATTTTCCTAGATATGTCTCCTGTGGCAAAGGAAACAAAAGCAAAAATAAACTTGGACTATATCAAAACAAAAACTTTTGCACAGGAAAGAAAACAATCAATAAAACTAGAAGACAACCTCCTGAATGGGAAAAGATATATGCAAATGACATATCCAATAAAGGGTTAGTATCCAAATTATATAAAGGACTTATACAACTCAACACACACACACACACACACACACACACACACACACACACACACACTACCAAATAATCCCATTAAAAATGGGCAGAAGACCTGAACAGACATTTCTCCAAAGAAGACATCCAGATGGCCAACAGACATATGAAAAGATGCTCAACATCACTCATCATCAGGGAAATGCAAATCAAAACCACAATGAAATATCATCTCACATCTGTCAGAATGGCTAAAATCAACAACACAAGAAACAAGTGTTAGTGAGGATATGTGGAAAAAGAACATTCATGCACTGTTGGTGGGAATGCAAACTGGTGCAGCCATTGTAGAAAACAATATGGAGGTTCCTCATAAAATTAAAATGGAATTATCATATGATCCAGTAATTCCACTACTGGGTATTTATCCCAAGAATATGAAAACAGTAATTTGAAAAGATCTATGGACCCCCATATTTATTGTAGCATTATTTATAATAGCCAAATTATGGAAGCAACCCATGTGTCCATGGGTAGATGAATGAATAAAGAAGAGGTTGTATATATATATACAATGGAGTATTATTCAGCCACTGAAAAGAATGAAACCTTTCCATTTGCAACAACATGGATGGATCTAGAGGGTATAATGCTAAATGAAATAAGTCTGGCAGAGAAAGACGAATAATATATGACTACTCATATGTGGAATTTAAAAAAAACAAATAAGAACATAATAATGAAAAAATAATTAAAAAAAAGAAGAGACAGACCAATAAACAAGACTCCTAACAGTAGAGAACAAATTGGTGCTTATCAGAGGGGAGGAGGGTGGGAAGATTGCTGAAATAAGTGAAGGGAATCAAGAGTACACTTATCATGATGATCAATGAGTAATGTATAGATTTATTGAATCACTATGCTGTTCAGCCGAAATGAATATAACACTGTATGTTAATTATACTGGAATTAATTTAAAAAATGTCTACAGGGATGCCTGGCTGGCTCAGTCATTAAGCATCTGCCTTTGCCTCAGGTCATGATCCCAGGGTCCTGGTATCGAGCCCTGCATCAGGCTCCCTGCTCAGTGGGAAGCCTGCTTCTCTCTCCCCTGCCCCCCGCCTGTGCTCTCTCTCTCTGTCAAATAAATAAATAAAATTCTTTAAAAAAAATAAACTTTAAAAAAATGTCTACATATATGCTCCTCCCCATCCTAACCCTCAAATCCCCCAACTATCTTAATATTTGTAATTTTAGTTTGGAAATTTTCAAATACATATAAAACATCTAGACCCAGCATTGCAATTTTGGTTTTGCATTTTAGGTATTATCCTTAGAGAACTCTCCTATCATTTGCAAAACCAGTAATTCCTCCAAGGTGTATGCTTTACAGAAGTTAAATATTCTGTAAAGGATGATACTCTCAGAGATATTTAGACCAATAATATCAGAAGCAGAAATCCGTAATGCAATTCTAAACCTTTTTGTGGATGAACATACATTCTTACTTTGGTTGGGATCAGTTCCAAAAAGCAGCATTGTTTTGTATACAGTATTTCTTACTATACAAAATCAAATCAATGCTTAATATGAAATACAGAATATATCTTTTTTTTAAAGATTTTTTTTATTTATTTATTTGACAGAGAGAGAGAGAGAGACAGTGAGAGAGAGAACACAAGCAGGGGGAGTGGGAGAGGGAGAAGCAGGCTTCCCTCAGAGCAGGGAGCCCGATGCGGGGCTCGATCCCAGGGCTCTGGGATCATTACCTGAGCCGACGGCAGCCGCTTAATGACTGAGCCACCCAGGCACCCCTGAAATACAGAATATATCTAATAACTAGCATAACCAGAAGAAACTGTTCTGGTACTTTATTCAGTTTAATTCATTGTTATCGTGCAATGAGTTTGCAAAACAGGTATGAAACTTAGTTCTCTGTCCTGAAAACCAGTTTAGTGGAAAGCAAGAATGACAATCAGAAGACTGATATTCTTCTCATTTGATAATTAAGTTGCTAGCACTTAGACAAGGATGAAGAAAGAATTCTAGTTATAAATGAAATGAACCTCGCAAATCATCGAATAATTAAGAAGAGAAAGCATTTAAAAAATAATAAAAGGAAAAAAAGACTTGAGTAAACTTTAGAGTACTGTTAGTGAGGAAATAAGAAAAGGAAGTGTGTTATAGACGAGGGTTTTTGTATATTAACTTGAGGTTTTTACCTCTTTTGAAGGAAACATATGAGTCACCATTAAAAAAAAAAGACAATACATTATGGGAAGACACTGTTAAAGCATAAAGTAATTATATTTTCCCATTAATCAGTTTTCTACTGGGTCTCCACATGCTCTCTTGTGGTTTGACTTTGAAGAATGACAGTATGTAGTACACCAATTATGGATTCTTTTATATATCTTCTAAGTTTCACAATCCCAGAAGACAAGGATCATCCTCGCCATTTTATAACTGAATTAGCTGAGGCTCAGAGAAGTATGGATACAGATCACTGTACTAGTAGGTGGTAAAAATAAATTTTGTGCTCAGGTTCCAACTTAATGCTTTTAATTTTTGGTAGGCTAAACCACCACAATAGCCTAGGTATGTGTTCATAAGTTAAGCCTACCTTCATAAGACATGGGATTTCTGATCTGTTAACAAATGTAAAATTATACAATTTGATTATTATCTAATTTATCAAATCTGAAAAAGTAGAACTTACTAGAATGAGCTTTTTAAAATTGCCAATCATGGTTAGAAAAGGAAAGAACAAACAGTTCCCAGAAGGAAGAGTATAAATACATGCACACACATAAATATTTTAAATCTTTATCTGTATATACATGTATAAAACACCACTCTAGTAAACAATGACAAAAACAATCATATCCATTTTGCCTATTGACTTGGCAAAATTATTTTAATGCTAGCAAGAGTGCTATGTCATAGGTGTTTCCATAATTGTTCTTGGGAGTCAAAATTGACATTATCTTTCTTAAAAGCAATGTACAGCATGCAAAAGCTTAAAAGAAAACCTGTCATCTGGTATTTCCACTCTTAGAAATCTAGCGCAACCAAAATAAAATTGGAAATCATGACAAAATTTTATGGAGAAGGATGTGTATCTCAACATTATTTATAAGGGTGAAAGAATAGAAACAATAGAATAACAAAAGGGAATTATTGAATAAAACAGTACTTTCATATGTTCTTTATTGAATAGCCATTAAATTAATTTCTCAATTATTAATTTTATTAAAAATGATAACATAATTTTGAGTAAAAAAGCAAGATAGAATTTTGGATATACAGTATAATCATAAATATCTTTTAAAACATATACACACAGAGATAAGAAATATTAAGTAAAAATACACCAAAATATTAACATGTTGTTTCTGAGTTGTGTGATTATAGGTGAATTTTTATACTGCATTTCCAAAGCTTTCTATAAATGAGTACATATCAATTAATAGTAAAAATATAAACCTGATGTTTTAAATGCAAGGTTCACTCATCTTTTTTTGATGTAATGGCAGTGATATTTCATATGAAAGAACACAGTATCAGTCCTTGGATTCATTTACTTTTAAAATGTATTTGCCCCCTAATAGCATTTTGTATTTCTTTTGGCTCTAAATTTTGGAGACAGGTATATTTTTTAAATGCTGGTTGTTCAGCTAAAATGAACAGCGTATTTAATTATGTACCTGGTTTATTGAGGAGTAATAATTCAGGAGAGGTATAAATATAAGATGGCTTTATCTTCTTTAATCAACAATGTTTTGTTAACATCATTTTAAGCAAATTCCATAAGATTCAGTCACTTTTTTCTCCATCCGTCTTTCCCCCCTTCCCCCCTTCCCTCCTCCTCAAACCCCAGCACGAGTGGCTCTCTCCAGCTATTAGTTGTATCTACAGGTTTGCTAAAGGGCCTAAAATGTGTAAAGGAGTATTTTCTGTGCACGTACTCCTCTTTTCTATTCTTCTTCAAGGTATAGGTTTGATTGGACTGGGGCAGGAGAGGGGGACTGAAGAGGTAAGAAGGCGGTCCTTCCTACATTGGTTGTCATTAATTGATGGATCATAGATGGCCTCTGTCCCAGGCACCCAAAACACTGGTTCTCTCATAGAAAGCCTGTGTGAGTTCTTTGGCAACCTGTGAAGGACTTCACTACTACACAGATCCCTAAACTGCGGAAGACTGGCTCCGGTATAATCTCTTTGACCTACCCACGACCCACAGTCCCTACCACCCGTGGGACACCCATAGTCTCCAGCTACTGGATGCCGTTTCTCACAGGAAATGATCCTAAATGGCATTCTGAATAGATGGCTGAAGTCCAGCTCTGTTCCATCCTGCTTACTTAACTCATGGAAATTCATGTATACTCTCCTATGTGAAAGACTGACTGCATTAAGAGCCCCAATTATTTTTCGAGGATTTTTTCCAGTTTAATTGAGAAATAATTGACATATATCACTGTATAAGTCTAAGGTATAGAGTATGATGGTTTAATTTACATATATTGTTAAATGATTAGCACAGTAGGTTTGGTTAACATCCATCATCTCGTATAGATACAATAAAAGAAAAGAAAGTTTCTGCTTGTGATGAGAACTCTTCCGATCTACTCTCTTAACAACTTTCCTGTATATCATACAGCAGTGGTAACTACAGTCATAATGTTGTACCTGAAATCTCTAGCAGTTACTTATCTTATAACTGGAAGTTTGTACCTTTTATCCACCTTCTTCCAGATCTCCCTATCCCCAAACCCCCACCTCTGGTAACCACAAATCTGATCGCTTTTTCTATGAGTTTGGTGTGTGTTTTTGTTTGGGTTTTTTCTTTTGATTGTTTTGTTTTGTTTTTAAAGATTCATGTATAAGTGATATCATATGGTATTTGTCTTTCTTTTTCTGACTTATTTCACTTAGCATAATGCCTTCAAAGTCCATTCATGTTGTCACATATGGTAGGATTCCCTGTTTTTTTTACGGATGAATAAAATTCCATTATATTCCATAATATTCCATGATATATATATATATATATATATATATATCATATATATACTCCATTATATATATACTATTCTATTATATACATATATCACATTATATGTATCACAATTTTTTCCTCCATTCATCCATTGATGGATACTTAAATTGTTTCCATGTACTGGCTGTTGTAAAAAATGCAGCTATAAACACGGGAGTGCAGATATGTTTTCAAGTTAGTGTTTTTATTTCCTTTGGATATATTCCCAGAAGTAGAATTTCTGGATCATGTGGTAGTTCTATGTTTAATTTTTGAACCCTACCCTGTCTTCCATAGTGTCTATACCAATTTAAAATCCCACCAACAGTGCACAAGAGTTCCTTTTTCTCCACATCCTCACCAGCATTTCTTATCTCTTGTCTTTTTGATGATGGCTATCTAACAGGTATGAGAGGATATCTTTTTTTCTTTAAATTTTTTATTGTTATGTTAATCACCATACATTACACCATTAGTTTCTGATGTAGTGTTCCATGACTCATTGTTTGTGCATAACACCCAGTGCTCCACGCAGAACGTGCCCTCTTTAATACCCATCACCAGGCTAATCCATCCCCCCACCCCCCTTCCCTCAACAACCCTCAGTTTGTTTTTCAGAGTCCATCATCTCTCATGGTTCGTCTCCCCCTCCGATTTCCTCCCCTTCATTCTTCCCTTCCTGCTATCTTCTTCTTCCTCAAAAAGTTGAAAATAGAGCTACCATACGATCCAGAAATTGCACTACTGGGTATTTACCCCAAAGATACAAATGTAGGGATCCGAAGGGGTACATGCACCCCGATGTTTATAGCAGCAATGTCCACAATAACCAAACTGTGGAAAGAGCCAAGATGTCCATCGACAGATGAATGGATAAAGAATACACACACACACACACACACACACACACACACACACACACTGGAATATTATGCAGCCATCAAAAGGAATGAGATCTTGCCATTTGCAACGACGTGGATAGAACTGGAGGGTGTTATGCTGAGTGAAATAAGTCAATCAGAGAAAGACATGTATCATATGACCACATTGATATGAGGAGTTCTTAATCTCAGGAAACAAACTGAGGGTTGCTGGAGTGGGGGTGGGGTGGGAGGGATGGGGTGGCTGGGTGATAGACATTGGGGAGGGTATGTGCTATGGTGAGCGCTGTGAATTGTGCAAGAATGTTGAAGCACAGATCTGTACCTCTGAAACAAATAATGCAATATATGTTAAGAAAAAAAAAGATGATATCTATTGTGGTTTTAATTTGCATTTCCCTGATGACTAGCGATGTCAAGCATCTTTTCATGCCTGTTGGCCGTTTATACACTGTTTTTGGAAAAATGTTTATTTAGGTCCTTTATCAATTTTTTAATTGAATTATTTGTTTTCTTTGCCATGAGTTCTTTATATATTTTGAATATTAACCCTTAATCAGATATATAGTTTGCAAATATTTTTTTCTCATTCTTTAGTTTGTCTTTTCACTTTGTTGATGGTTTCTTTTGCTGTGCAGAGCTTTTTTTGTTGTTTAATGTAGTCCCACTTGTGTTTCATTTTGTTGCTTGTGCTTTAGGTGTGATTTCCAAAAAATCATTACTGAGACCCATGTCAAGGGGTTTGTTTCCTATGTTTTCTTCTAGGAATTTCATAGTTTCAGGCCTTACATTTAAGTATTTAATCCATTTCAAGTTAATTTTTGTGAGTGGTATAAGATAGGGATCAGGTTTCATTCTTTTACCTGTGAATATTTAATTTTCCCAGCACCATTTACTGAAGAGACTGTCTCTTCCTCATTGAGTATTTCTGGCTCCCTTGACAAATATTAGTTGACCATATTCACTTGGGTTTATATTTGGGCTCTTAATTCTATTCCATTGGTCTATTTGTTTTTATGCTAGTGTCACACTATTTTAATTACTATAGCTTTATAGTATAGCTTAAAATTAGGAAGTGTGATGCCTTCTGTTTTGTTCTTCTTTCTCAGGATCTCTTTAGCTATTTGGGGTCTTTTGTAGTTCCATATAAATTGTAGAAGTATTTTTTCTATTTCTGTAAAAAATGTCATTAGAATATTGATAGGGATTACCATGAATCTACAAATGGCTTTTGGTAGTATTGACATTTTATTATTATTGATTAATCCTTTATTAATTAATCATTATTAACTCTTTCAACCCATGAACATGAGATACCTTTCCACTTATGTGTGTCTTCAATTTTTTTCAGAGTAGAGATCTTTCACCTTGTCAGTTAAATTAAAATTAAATTAAATTAAATTAAATTTCTTTTTCAGAAACTCTTGTTGGTGTATAGAAATGCTATGGAGTTTTGTATGTTAATTTTGTATCCTGTAACTTTACTAAATTCATTGATTAGTTCTAACAGTTTTGTAGTTTACTCTTTAGGATTTTCTATATATAAGATCACGTCATCTATAAATAGAGACAATTTTACTTCTCCCTCTCCAATTCTGATGCCTTTTCTTTCTTTTTCTTGCCAATTGCTCTAGCTAGGACTTCCAGTACTAGGCTGAACAGGAGCAGTGAGAGTGGGCAGCCTTGTCTTTTTCCCGATCTTAGAGAAAAAGCTTTCAACTTTTCACCATTGAGTATCACCATTGTCATATATGGCCTTTACTGTGTTGAGATAAATTCCTTCTATGCCTAATTTGTGAAATGTTTTTTATCATTAATGACTGTTGAATTTTGTCAAATGCCTTTTCTTTGTCTATTGAGATGATCATATAATTCTTAACTTTCATTCTATTAATATGATATTATCACATTGATTGATTTGCATTTATTGAACCCTCCTGGCATACCAGGGATAATAGCTGACCATGGTGAACAATCTTAATGTGCTGTTGAATTTGGTTTGCTAGTATTTCATTGAGAATTTTTGCATCTATATTCATCAAGGATATTGGCATGCAGTTTTCTTTTCTATCTAGTAGTGTTCTTTTTTTTTTTTTAAAGATTTTATTTATTTATTAGAGAGAGAGAATGAGAGATAGAGAGCACAAGAGGGAAGAGGGTCAGGGGGAGAAGCAGACTCCCCGTCGAGCAGGGAGCCCAATGTGGGACTCGATCCCGGGACTCCAGGATCATGACCTGAGCCGAAGGCAGTCGCTTAACCAACTGAGCCACCCAGGCGCCCTCTAGTAGTGTTCTTGCTTGGGTTTGGTATCAGGATGATTTTGGCCTTCTAAAATGAGTTTGGGAGTGTTCCCTTCTCTTTGTTGTTGTTTTTTTTTTAAGATTTATTTATTTATTTTTAGAGAGAGATATAGCAGGGGGAGGGGCAGAGAGAGAGGAGAAAGAGAGAATCCCAAGCAGATTCCCCTCTGGGTGTGGAGCCTGACATAGGGCTTGATCTCACAACCCTGAGATCATGTTCTGAGCCAAAACCAAGGGTCAGACACTCAACTGACTGAGCCACCCAGGTGCCTCTCCTCTTTGATTTTTTGGAAGAGTTTAAGAAAGATTGATATTTAGTCTTCTTTAAATGTTTGGTAAAATTCACCAGTGAAGCCATCTGGTCCTGAGCTTTTCTTCATTGGGAGATTTTTTTTTTTAATACTGATTCAATCTCCTTAGTATTAATTGGCTGTTCAGATATTCTATTTCTTCTTGATTCAGTCTTGGTGGGTTGTATGTTTCTAATAATTTTCCTATTGCTTTTAGGCTTTCCAGTTTGTTGGCATATAGTTATTCATAGTAACTTCTTATGATCCTTTGTATTTCTGTGGTTTCAGTTGTAATATCTCCTTTTCATTTATAATTTTATTTACTTGGGTCCTCTTTTTTCCTTGGTTAGTCTACCTAAGGGTTTGTCAATTTTGTTTTACCTTTTCAAAGAACTAAATCATAACTTGGTTAATTTTTTCTATTGTATTTCTGTTTTGTTTTATTTATTTCTGTTCTAATCTTTATTATTTCCTTCCTTCTGCAAACTTGGGGCTCAATTTTTTTTTCTCATTCCTTAAGGTGTAGAGTTAGGTTGTATATTTGGGATCTTTCTTGCTTCTTAACATAGGCATTTGTTGCTAGGAACTTCCCTCTTAGAACTGTTTTGCAGCATCCCATAAATTCTGGTATGTTATATTTCCATTTTTGAATATCTCAAGAAACTCTTTTATTTCCTTTTTTAATTTCTTCTTTAATCCATTGGTTGTTTAGAGCCCCAGTTCTTTACCTTCCCAGTATCCATGCCCTTTATCATGACTTTGTAGATTCTTTCACTAAGACATAGAGTCTATTTCCTTTTTCCTTGAACCTGGACTTGTGTTGGAATATTTTTGTCCCAAAATAGTTTTATTTTCTTTAGTCAATGTTATTTCTGGGTTGTTCTTTGGCAATGGATTATTAGCAAACATGACATAAGCAGGAACTTGGAAAATGTTGGCATAATTGGGTTTGCCATGCTCTTTCTGATTGCCATCACTATGAGAAGGCCATGTTTGTGTTGACCAACTAACTGATCCCAGGATCAGAAATGCCTAAGCCATCATTAGGATGCCTGAAGTCATCCTAACTCATTAAGGAGCCACCCCTGCCCCCCCACCAAAAAAAATAACTGATCCCAACTCATATCAGTTGAATCTCTCAGACTTTTGAGTGAAATAAATCTTTGTTGTTGTAGTCACTAAAATTTCATTGTTGTTTGCTGTGTGGCATTACTGTGGCAATAGATAACTTGTGTATCCATCCAATGGTGATTATGTAAAAGCTGGTCTATTCAATTTCTTCTTTCTATCTTGCCATCTCTTTCCAATTCACTTTTCTTATGTTCAGATAAACACAGAGGAAAAGCAACATAAACCCACTGTCTAAGCAGAATGTTAAGAATTTTGAAAAGTCCGGGAATATATTATTTGCAAGCTAACAAGTAAGTCTGTCACAGTTTCACGAAAGCTGGTAGAAAACACAAGACTCCTGCATCAGACAAGAAGAGTAGTTTGTTATGGCAAGAGTGTAGCGACAACAGCACTAGTTTTCTGCTGTTTTTCCAAGCCCCAGTTCCCACAAGGAGTCATAAAGAGGGCCAGTGGTCACCTGCACATGAAATGGGTTGCATTTCAGGAGAAGAACTTCAAACTTAGGGAATCCAAATGTTTTAAGATAGGCACTTGGTAAGCCTGACCTTTTCTCCAAAAGAAGATCTCTTCATTACACTAGACAGCAAGTGTTCTTGCCCTTTGCTTTAAAGGGAGACACTATCCCTATGTTCCAAGACTGTTTGGAACCAGAAAAATAAACCAGAACAAAAGGTAGTCCATACTTAATTTGTAAGACATACAGATACGTGAAAGACTCATGAAGAATGGGAAGAATTTTCTCCCAACAAAGATGTCTACCAGGAAACAGAATGGCAGTCTCTTCTTCTAGCTGGTTATTCCCAATTGTTGGAAGAAATTCTCTTGGCACTCTCTCCTCCATACCACTTCTACTGACGTTCCCCCAACTGTCTTTCATTGTCCTGACTCTCAGACTTCTTACATAGACTGAAAAAGAATGGCAGACACCAGTTATTTCAGAGCCAGTTCTGTGGCCCCTAAGCAATCCCTAGCCTAATTCTCAGGCAACACGGAAAGTCCCTGCTCTATTACAAATGGACTGTATTGTTTAATCAGTGGGTAGATGGTAGACTTGCCATGGAAATAATGCAAGCTGGTAGCAGACATTTGATTTAAAAAAAAACTCACAGCCATACAAATTTCTATGTGTAGCATAGATGTGTAGTAATGGAATTTGGCAACAGATGCCATATGAACAAGGCTTTCAATAATCTTTGGTGGAGAAGTTCTTTTTAGAATATTCCAGATGCTACATCATATTATGCAACCTCAGAGGCGAAGAAGACTTAGAACTGGATTCCAAAATGGTAATATCCTTTTTGTGACTGACATCTTGAAGTTAACAGACAAGTCATTGCAACCAATTAGCCCTTTATCGCAACCAACAAAGGATTAATATTTAAAATATGTAAGGGATTCCTTAGTATATGTGAGAAAACACTGAGCAATTGTGGTGGCCTTGGAGATGTGTTACTCAGATCCCCCTTCAAGAGAAACTGTGGCAAGAAGGGTAGTTGGTGAAATAAGTGATGAGAATTAAAGAATACGCTCATCATGATGAGTACTGAACAAGGTATAGAACTGCTAAATCACTATATTGTATACCTGAAACTAATATAACACTGCATGCTAACTATATTAAAATTAAGATCGAAACTTATAAATGAATGAATGAAAGAATGAATGAATAAATAAATAAATAAGAAGGGTAGTTGGTAGATAGCTGCAACATTTTTGGATCCACCACAGTATTCACACCAAGGCCAGGCTCTCCAGGTTGGCTCCTAGCCAATAACTGAGCAAGGCAGGGTACTAGGGGCTAACCATTCCCACCCACCATAGGACTTCTCTGACGGGCATTCTTTGCTCTGAGACTCCCCACTGGCCCAGCTGATGCTTTCTCAGAGCTGCATTGCAATGAGATACTCCTCACAGTCAACTTTTCTTCCTTCTCTCCTTTCGCACATGTCAAATCAGCATTAAGGTCAGAGGCTTTCACTATTTATTCCAAGGCACTTTTATCCTCCTTTTTCTTTTAAAAAAACTACATTTTTTAATTTCAAAATTTGAAGGTAACCAATTATTGTTTCCCTCACATAAAATCAGAAGCAGGAAAATATAAAGGTGGCAACTTTACATCTCAACATTAACAAACAGTTAAACTCTTAAAATGGATGCTACTCTTAAAAGATAATGTAACAGATGATCTCATAAAGTAATGGCAGATATATCACTATCTTTCCCACCCCAGACTGAGAACACAGCACAGCCAGTCAAAGCAATAGCAACACAAAGCTTCACTGTAAAAAGAAAAAAAAAAAAAAGAAAGAAAAGAAAAGAATCCTCCCTTCCCCATTACATTCTACTAGCAGGTCATCCTTGTTTCTATAAAGTTTGAAATGCAATTAAAATTAATAATAAATGTCTTTATATATGTTCACCTTCGCATCTGCTTCCTAGAGAATCCAAACTGACAACCCAATAAAAAATAGCAAAAGATTTGAACAGGCAACTCATTAAAAAAGAAATTCAAAGTAGATACACAAACAGACACATACAGCACACACACATACATAAAAGTATGGAAGGAAGAATGAAAGAAATCTATCCAAAATACATGAAACTGAAGACCTACTGAAGGAAAGAAAATGGAATGAGAATTCAGAAAATTAAGGATATCCGCTCTGAAAAGCAGAATTATTTATGGATGAAGGAAAAGACTATAAATGTCAGTGGTCTCGGTAATCACAATGGTTAACATTTACTGAGCACCTACTATGTGCTAAGAACTGGTGTATGAGTTTCCATGAACTAGCTCACAATAATCCTGTAGACAGATACTACTACTATCTCCATATTAGAGATGAGGATGTTGAGGGTCAGAGAGATAAGTAATGTGTCCAAGTTGTTTAAAAAGAATTCATTCAAGTTCGGTTAAAAAGGTCATATACATACATGGTTTAGAGATTATACTAAATGCCATTTTAAAATATAATGGGAAATGATACTAGAATGAAATATAGCACTTAGCCACATCTTTATTTTGTGACCTTGGACACATTTTTTAACCATTCTGGACATAGTTGCCTCATCTAGAATAGAGTGATGGTACTTCATTATTTACAATTATATTTTGGAAATGATATTTAAAACTATAGCATGCTATAAAAATATGAGATATTGATCTTAGCTCATCTGCTACAGAAATTGAATTTTTAAAAAGAGAATATCTATAAAGTACAATTCAGAAAATTCTAAATATAGAGACATGTAATAAATAGAGCCAAATATTAACTGAAAATTTATGTAAGCCAATTATTTTCATTCTTCCTTAGCTATATATCTACCCATGTATGTATGCATGTGTGTATACCTGAAGATTTATAAGTAAATAATGCATTTTATCAGAGCTGGTAATAAATAACAAACTTCATTTTTTTTATTTTTTATTTTTTTAAAGATTTTATTTATTTATTTGACAGAGAGAGAGACAGAGACAGTGAGAGAGGGAACACAGCAGGGAGAGTGGAGGTGGGAGAAGCAGGCTTCCCACTGAGCAGGGAGCCCAACGCAGGGCTCGATTCCAGGACCCCGGGATCATGACCTGAGCTGAAGGCAGATGCTTAACGACTGAGCCACCCAGGCGCCCCAATAACAAACTTTAAATGTCACTACTTTGCAAGTTCACCCTCTTGGGAAAAAAATAGTGACAATGAATCAGCTTATTGAGGTTCTTTTTAACAAATAATTTATCATACTCATAAAGCATAAGATGCCATAGTGATGATTTCTGTGTATAGAATAAAAGGGAAAGGACAAGAATGGAATGTTCTCACTTATTCTGCAAAATTCTGCTAAATCTCTTGTTACCTTTATGACTTACCCTCTCACATTTTAGCTCTCTAATTTAATTATTTTACTTTCTGAACTAGGGCTGTTTTCTTGCTGAATGTTAGCCATATTAAAGTAGCCAAATAAAGAGTACAATGGCTCAGAAGTATTTTGGCTTTTTAAATTTATTAGTAGTGCTATACCACAAACACACATGATAACAAATTCACTTCATACAAGACAGTTATTGTAGTACTCTAAAACTGTATTGTTCTATGACCAATTACATAAAGTATGGAATCATAGCAGTGGGATGTATATAGTTTATAATAGTTTAATCAATAGTTATCACATCTGTGCAATTATGAAAAGTATAATTCTAACAAGTGAAAATCCATCAAATAACTCTAATCTTTTGACTAGTGAATTTGTAATACTACTACTGACTAATGAGTTTACAATTTTTAAGTTTGTCTCATGCTATGTTTTGAACTGGGGGATGTGTTTTTCTTGGATAGGACAGTAAGTTGATTCTTTCCTTTGTACTATTTTGTATTTTTATGTCAGAGTAAAGAAAGAAATTTAAGGGTGGTGCTTAGTTCTGTGCTTGTGGCTATAAAATGGATTCATTAGGCAAGATACTGTACACACACATACACTTTAAGGCACTACCTTTGTTTGTCAACAGAATTAATTTTCTCTTTCACATTCTGTAAACATCCTTAGGGTGGGCCAATGTTCGTTTTTAGATTGAACTTCTATTGCTTTGAAATAAGTATAAATTTTTAAATGTCAGAGACATGATATTAACTCAAATAGACTAGCCCCTATATTATAAGCAATATTGGTGGGTTGATTCTAAAATTTACTATTATTTGGCTTTTTGTTATATTTTCTTTGGTAAAAAGATTAAGTAAACTTTTCTAACACACTGAAAAAATACTTTATGATTTGTGTGGGGAAGATGGGGGAGTAACAGAAAAAGCAGGTCAAAAAATATTTGTAAGAGCTTTCAATATTACATGTTGGTAGTGTTTTAAAAATTAACAATTAAATAAGTCACTATTTGTACTTATAAGGAGACAGACTAATTTTTCTCTTGCCACATTAGAATTGAGGCGGGCCTAGTTCCCCAAACTAAAATTGATGTAGACACAGTGGTTGGCTTAGGGTGGGGATTTTCTCTCTGTGGTCAAATATTCTTGGGGTTCCCACACAGTATTCAGTTTTATAAAGCATGAAGATAAAGCTTGATGTGAATCTGGATTTCTCTTGCCCCTCCTTAAAATAGTTTAAGAAGGAAAATGACAGTGTTTATCTGACCCTATTGTAGCAACAGTAGTTAAGTAATTATATCTCTTATATCCTGCCCATGATATACTTCTCAGGGACCATTTGTGCCTTATACCAGTGGTAACTAACAGAATCATTTGCACTGTTTCCTGAGCAGAAGCTAAGTGATGATTTATAGGACTATTTTAGCTTGAGAGCTTGGTTCTCTACTGCCTTACCAGATCAGAAGGGCGACATCTGTCTACTAAACCAGGAAAGTAGCATCTATCAAACAAGGAAGTAGCATGTGTCCACCAGCCAGGAGAGAAGAATCAGCCAACCAGACCAAGAGAGTAGCACCAGTTCAGGAGGGTATTACCTGTCTACCAGATCAAGAGAGTAGCACCAGTTCAGGAGGGTATTACCTGTCTACCAGATCAAGAGAGTAGCACCAGTTCAGGAGGGTATTACCTGTCTACCAGATCAACAAGGCAGTATATGTCTACCAGAACCAATGGTTAACATCTATCCAAAAACTGGGAAGTTAGGGCACTGGGGTGGCTAAGTTGGTTAAGTGACTGCCTTCAGCTCAGGTCATGATCCCAGAGTACTGGGATCGAGTCCCACATCGGGCTCCCGGCTCAGCAGGGAGCCTGCTTCTCCCTCTGACCCTCTCCCCTCTCATGCTGTTTCTCTCTCTCTCTCTCTCAAATAAATAAATTAAATTAAATTTTTAAAAAAACAGTAACTGGGAGGTTATCCTCTGCTTACCAGACTAGGAAGGTAGCATTTTTCAGACCCCATAGCAAAGGACATTAAATGAGTTTATTTGATTTTTGTATTTGTCTACTTGTTTTAAAAATCATATTATGGTAAATGCTAGTGATTTAATAATCAAAGACCCATTTATGTATTTGGTATGAAAATATAAGCATTAGAAAACAAACCCTTGATTAGAGAGTAATGTATTATATAAGCAGTAGGAAATCACAGGAAGAGATTATCAGTACTTATAGCTCTACAGAATTTAGTTTCAGATAGTAAATATATTCTAAGTATAATATTTATTCAACTTAATATTTTCAGGAAAGCTATGGGATAAATACATTTATATATAGGCTGGCTTCACTAAAAAGTCTAATGATATTTTTTTCTTGAGAAATCTTATTATGAGGTGAAGCAATTTGCAATGTCAGAAATCTAAAATCATTATGTATAATTTCCATCTTATTCCAAAAATAAGATTATGTAGTAGATAAATCAAGAAGCTGTTCTTATTAAGGTACACCAATAAAATATAACAGTGTTGTTATGACACATTATTTAGATATTAACCTGGTTCAAACTAGAAAATAACAAAGAACTATTTCTGTGGGACAAAAATAAGTTTTGAAGATAAATATTGTATATTCTATGAGAATTATACATTTTAATAATTGGAAAAACACAGAATTAGCTATTTACTTATTCATTCATTTATTCATATTCCCCATATTATTTTTAGAGATTTGAGTTCATTTGTGTCCAGAGAAGACAAACACAGAAACCAAAAGCGAATGCCAGAGTTATCAGTTCAGTTCACACAGATCAGTAGTTTTTCAACTCTATTACCCCACCTCCTCCTTAGAGCAAATATTGTATAACAACTTCTTTACAATCCTGATATTAAATTAATAATATAACTTATCTTTATACATAATAAAAAAATACAATGCCCTAATTTAAGGGAAAACTAAAACAAAAGTTTGTTTCTATCTACCCTTCTATCTACAAATATCTTGGTGTTATGTATAATTATACTTACTACACATATTTAATAATTAAAAATATAAATATCTATTATTTTATAAATATTTTGTCAATGTTAACCCAGTTACAATGGTAGGAGAAGCCCAAGACACAAGGAGAGACCACATGAAGGAGGTCTGAAGTGCTCCAACTGACAGCTCCAGATCAACTCCCAATAGTGAGAGAGAGCCATCTTGGATGCTCAAGCCCCACTGAGCCCATCTGAGTGCAGCAACACTCAACATCACATGGAACAGAAGAACTTGCCAATTGAGCCAGTTATCCCACAGAAACATAGGAGATAATGAACTTTTGATGTTTTAAGTCTCTAAATTCTGGGTTGTTCGATTATATAGCAATAGACAACTGAAACATCATTTATATGTAAAACTGAATTAGGGTCCAGATTCAAGCCAATATAAACAGATTCTCTTCTATTTGAAGATCCAATGGTACAATTGAAAGTCTTGCAGGACAGGGAAGTGTTCTTCATTGTGAGGGACTGTCCTATATAATGCAGGATGTTTATTACCTCTAGACCATACCCTAAATGTCAGTGGGGTTTCCTGGTTATTATGACAATGAAAAACATGTCCACAAATTTCCAAAATGCTCTCTTGAGGGGGATAATACTAACTTTGCTAAGAACCACTAACTAAAATGATTATCTGTATAGTGACTATAGTGGTAGGTACTGGGAAAGGTAGAAATGAAATATAATCCACGCCTTCAAGAAATTCACAGCTCAATTGCCAAAATGAAGAAAGGAATGAAATTATAACATAGAGTGATAAATGTTATGATGGAGATGTTTTCCTGGCACTATGGTTATGCCATGGAGGACCAATAGTTAAATCAGCCCTGGGAAACTTATCAGAATAAGTTTCCTGGAGAAGTTAATTATTGAGCTGAGTTCTGAAGTGATCCAAGTGGAAAAGACAGAGGATGAAAACTCCGGCAGAAGGAACAGCTTGTGCAAAGGCATGGCATGGAACAGACACTAGCAGCCATAAAGGTAACAAGGTAGGCTGGGGCCAGATGGTGACATATATTTTATGCCCTACTACACAGTTCATTTAAACATGAAGACAATTTTGTAGTACTCGTCAGAGATAATGCCATATGTTCACCATGCCACGATGGTAGCAGTTAGCTTGGGACCCTGTGACTTGTTCTGGGCATTGGATGTGGGTAGGAGAGAGGAAAGCCTGGCCTTAGAGAGCATCCTCTGCAATCTTCTAATTCACTCTTTTCCTGCCTTGTGATGGAGGCCGCGAGGTCCAGATAGCAAAAGAGGGCTATCTGACTTGTATCAAATGTGTGAGGAGTCAACTTTTATTGTGTTAAGCCACTGAGGTTTGGGGGTTATAGATCAGAATTCTACCAGAAAACAAATCATCCCAGATGGTTCAAATGAAGAGACTTTCTTTTTAAAGATTTTATTTATTTTAGAGAGATAGAGAGAGCAGGGTGGCGGGGGGGGGGGGGTGGGCAGAGGGAGAAGGAGAAAGAGAAAGAATCTTAAGCAGGCTCCACACCCAGTGCAGAGTCCAATACAGGGCTCGATCCCACGACCCTGAGATCATGACTTGAACTGAAACCAAGAATTGGACACTCAACCGACTAAGTCACCCAGGAGCCCCCAAATGAAAAGACTTTAAGGAAACTTTCAGAGGTATGGGCAGGGTAAGGAAGAAACATGGGAGTCAGGAAGCTGTTCCCACTCCTACAATTGAAAAGGCAGAGAGGAAATAGAGTTATCAGAGCCCTGAGAGCTGGAGTCACAGAGGAGGAACAGCCCAGCAGGAACCCAAGTCACGAAGGGACATTGCCACTACAACAAGAAGGGAAGAGAGCCAGAAAAATACCTTCACCTGCCTTTTCTCCTTTCTTTCAGTCTCCTGAGAGGGTCTCCCCATTGGGCAAACCCAATGAGAATGCAGCCTTGGGAGAGCCCAGGTGAGGCAGTGCATGGAGCTCTAGCCTCCTGGGGCACAAAGCTGCTCAGTGAGGGGAGAATGGCTCGGAAGGGCAAAGAGAATAAGCAGTTCACAGGGATTGTTTGTTGTGGCAGCTAACTTTAATGATTCCAATACAAAATCACTGAAGGCTTTGAAGCAGATCTTTAAAATAAGTTCTATTGAAATATAATTCATATGCCATCAAATTCATCCTCTTAAAGTGTACAATTCAGTGGTTTCTAGTATATTTGCACAGTTGTGCAATCATCCACACTACCTAATTCTAGAACAATTTCCTCATATCCTCCCCACCCCCCCAAAATACAATACCTGTTAAGGAGTCCCTCCCTATCCCCCCTCTTCCCCAAGCCCCAAGCAACCACAATCTGCTTTGTTTCGATGGATTTATCTATTTTGGATGTTTCGTATAAATGGAATCATACAATATCTGGCCTCTGTGTCTGGCTTCTTTCATTTAGTATAACATCTACAAGGTTCATTGCATGTTGTACCATGTGTCCATTTTTATTGCTGGATAATATTTCATTGCATATAGTACAGTTTTCAAAAATGATAGCTGTGTAGAAAATAGGATGAACCAAACCAAAAGTCAATGGCAGAGGAGTGTGTGTAAGTTGGGGAGTGATCACATCCTCTAAAAGCATTCTCTTAACAGACCAAGAAATATGTTAGAGAAGATAAACAGCACTCTTAATCTCCTGTCCCCAAAGAGCCTCTTTTCCTGGCTTCCCATCTCAGTGAATGACACCGTTATCCACCCAGAATCTGGGAGTCACATTAGGATCCTCTGTTTCTCCTACCCTTCACATTAGATCACTTTTTTCTGTGCATCTTACCTCTTGAACAGTCCTCTCCCCTCTATGCTGACTGCCTTAGCTGAGGCCCTCAACAGGTCATGCTGAGCTACAAGTGCCTAACTGATGTCTTTGGTTCATGGTGCCTGATATGTTCTAACGATCAGGAGAATGATGATGATAGAAGATGGATGAAAAGGGGAGGAGAAGTACCTTATTTCATTGTTGAGTTAGGAAGCAGAAATTGGACATGTATAGCCCCAGCCCCTTCCTCCTTTTCATCCTTCAGAGAACACACAATCTCTTCCATATCATGTAAGGAGGACTACCCTGACAGTATTAAAGTGAGTGGATGGCTGAAACTGTTAATATCTGGGGTTCAGGGGCACCTGGGTGGCTCAGTCATTAAGCATCTGCCTTTGGCTCAGGTCATGATCCCAGGGTCCTGGGATCGAGCCCCACATTGGGCTCCCTGCTCAGCGGGAAGCCTGCTTCTCCCTCTCCCACTCCCCCCCTACTTGTGTTCCCTCTCTCGCTGTCTCTCTGTCAAATAAATAAAATCTTAAAAAAAAAAACTGGGTTTCAGAAAAGAGGGCTTTTTTGGCTTTATATTAAGCTCTGTCTTCTTGCTTGCCATTTCTGTAATAAAGATAAGTTTTTCCTTTCATTTGCTATAAATTTTTATAATTTTTTTATCAGATCCTGAAAAAGGACTGTAGCACATACCAAATTTACTGTTTCTCAGTAGCCAAATGCAAAGGGAATCATGATCAATTATGAAATTTTTATTAATAAAAAGAAAAAGTATAGGTTTTAGGGAAAGCAATTTTTTAGTTCTTACTTATAAAATGAAATTTAGAACATGGTGTGGCATGAATAATGCCATCAATATTTCAAGCAAATGCAATGACAAATTTGGTATATATTACTCACAGTAACTGTCCTAGTTTAAGTTCCCCAGGAAATCAGATCTGAAACAAGAACTTGCATGCAGGAAGTTTATTAGACAGTATACTTAGGAATAAAACCTGTAAAGAAGTGAAAAAAGTAAGTTTAGGTAGAGGGAAATGTTGAACTGAGGATCAGTTGAGAAGCATCAGCCAAACACAAAGAGAGCTACGGAATTGGGATGACCTGTAGAGTTGTTCCCAAATTAAGGATTAAGGTTAGGCTCTTGTACCACTGCAATGTTAAGTCACTGAAACAAAATGTACCTCAGGGAGGGGACACAATCATGATCCAAGTAGCAACCCTGCACTGAAGACTACGCTCAGAGAAGGAAGGGCTCAGTTGTGAGCTGTCAGCAGCCAACACATCTGGCCACTGGGAAGTGACTCAGTCACAAAGGGCAGTCAATGAGGGCAACAACCTATATCCATTTCAGTTCACTCCTAACGTTGCTCAATTTTATTTGCTTCTCTAGAGAGTTCACCCCATATGCAGGATTCTAGGTTCTTTTTTTTCTGCAGAAACCTAAAAGAGGAAAATAAGTGGGATAAACAACTGTCCTTGTTGCTAGAGTCTCACTGCTACAATGGAAATTCATAATGACCCTCCTCCCCACTTGTCCTAGATTTCCTTTCCCTTCAGCTAGAACCTCTGCTAGTCTAGGTGGCCTACATTGTAGGATCACCCACACTCATTCCTGAGAGTCGTGGGCCCCTAGTCACATATTCTCTAAGGGTTCATTGGGAGTAGGGCCACTACTGCTTTCACTCTGGATTCTTGAATTCATATATTCTACCTATTAGGGATACAGGGCCATGTAATAGCTGTTAATTTAAGGTGTATTATGTGTAACTAGTGCCCCAATTGCACCTTCAATTCGATCAACAGCAAGTTCTGGGTGGCACTTTATGTGATAGGGTAAGGGATCCAATGGACATTGTATTTATTTCTTCTTACTGCTGTAACAAATTTACTGGGTTAAAACAAACCAAATTTACTATCTTATATTTCTGATGGTCAGAAGTCCTAAAATCAAGATGTTAGCAGGGCTATATTTCTTGTAGAGGCTCCAGGGAAGACTTCATTTCCTTGTCTTTTCCAGCTTCTAGAGGCCACCTGCATTCTTTGGCTTATGGCCTTCTCTCCATAGTCAAAGTCAGCAGCATAGCATCTTTAAATCTCTCTCTCTCTCTCTCCTCTCCTTATCATCACATCTTCTCTGACTCTGTTTCCATTGTCACATTGCTTTCTCTCACTCTGACCAACGTTCCTCCTTCTTATAAGAGTCTTGTTGGGGCACCTGGGTGGCTCAGTTGGTTTAGTGGCTGACTGTTGATTTAGGCTCAGGTCATGATCTTGGGGTTGTGAGATCAAGTCCCACATGGGGCTCTGCACTCAGCGGGAAGTCTGCTGGGCTTCCAACCTCTCTGCCCCCCAACACTCCCTCTCTCTCTTTATCTAAAATAAATATTTTTTAAAAAAAAAATCTCTTGTGGTTACATTGGACCCACCTGGATAGTCCAATAAATGATCAAATAAATTTAGATCATCTAAGATCTTTAACTTAATCACATCTGCGAAGTCCCTTTTTCCATGTACGGTAACATATTCACAGCTTCTAAGGATTACAACCTGGGTAATTTTGGAGGGGGGGGTCATAATTCAGTCTACCACAGACATATATCTACTGCCACACATTATTTACTATAAAGTGAACCCCCTGGTCTCAGACAATGCTTTTCAGGATCCCATATCTGTGAAACAGAACTCTTTAAGACTTCAGATAATGGTTCTGGCCAATGTGGGCAGGGAAGGCAAATCCATAGCAGAATATGTATCACTCCCACCCAAGTTGAATCACTGGCCTTTCTAGAATGGAATATAATCAATTTTTTTTTGCAAGTGGCTGGTTGGTCTTCTTCAGGGACCATGCTGTATTAAGGGCTTAGTGTTGGTTTCTTTTGCTGGCAGGTTGTACATTTGGCTGTGGCAGTAGCTAGATCAGCATTGTTAAGGCAGAGAACTGTAAGTTCCATGTATAACCTCTGCACCATAGCTACTCTGTGCATATGCTCTCTGTGCCCCCAGTGGGTGGACAAAAGCAGAGCCTAGCAGATATCAACTGGTGGAATCATCCTGTCTATGTGGTCATTTATTATCTCTACCATGATGAGATGTTCTCTGAAGGGCGTCACCAGGTGATCTGATTCAAAGACTGCCACACTTCGTGCCCACTCTCAAAGGTCCATTCACATGTCTCTTCCGCAGCCCTCCTTCTCCCCAATCTTTCAATCTTTCTACTTCCGGGCCCCTACCAATTACCAAAGCCATCTGCCTCTACCTATGAGTCTTACTTCAGGCCATTGCTTTTAATGTGCAAAATGGATGTTATGGACAACGCATGAAGTGTGAACCATTGGGAGGATTTTGCTTCATCACTATCAGATCATAGTGTAACAGCAGTTCATTTCAGCTTACACCTACTTACCAAGTCAACCTATGCTTGAACCAAACTCAGCCTTTTTTCTCCTCCACCAGCCAGTCTTAAGGGACTCCATAATCCCATGCAACCATATTGATTGAAGAGGCTCCAGGCCCCATTATTGCACTGGTACCTGTGCAATAATGGTTGATGGACATAGGAGTCTGGCCACACATCCATGCAGCTTACTTGTGCTCTGGCCCTGCTCATGTCCAATCCTAGGTATATTACTTACTCTGACCACAGGTTTTACTGGGCCCACTGGACCTTATGAATTAGTGGGTCTGACAAAACTTAGCTCCTTATAGGCAGTTCAACAACTTGACATCTCATGGTGAGGTGCTCTGTCTCTATCAGGGCCCAAATAACCTACCAGAAGCCATTTTTCTATACTTCATGATTTTGTTTGCTAAAAGTTGGTTTTTGTTGTTGTTGTTTTGTTTTTTTACCTTGCTTCAGAACACTTTTCTTTGTGATTTTCCCATGGAAATTTCCCATTCACTCCATAGCATCTTTCCCCACCACTGATACATCTAATATCATAGGCACTGTCATGTTGTATGCTCTAAGAAGCAAAACTGCTCCCTCCACAGAGATAGAGATAATGCAGAGCCCTTTACTGTTCTGGGCAGTACTTAAAGTTGGCAGCCATCTGTGTCATTCAGGAAATGTGTCAGAGCAATATTCTCAAGTAAATATTATGCCTGCAGACTCAGAGAAGCCTAGCAAGTGTTGTCCCTCCTTCTTTGTGGTAGGAAGTGTGAGATGTGATAACTTACCCTTTACTTTGCAGGAGATTTCTGACATGTCTCAGACCACTGGAACCCTAACTTCCAGCATTTCATTGTCTCTTCCCAGTATATCTATGGTGCTCAGCAAGAGTAATCTAGTTCCAATGTCTTTATAATGAACACTTTCCTTAAGCCTCTCAAGAGCTTAGGCTATTGCACCTACAAATGCATTCTATCTGCAACTATCCCATCTTAGTTCACCTCCAGTAAAAGTTTCAGCAATTGCACAGTTCTACCCATCTCAGGGCTATCACACTCAGCCTACCACCAGTAGACCAGTGATGGTCTGTTAGGTTTTTTGTTGCTGCATAATAGTACCGTCACAAACTTAGTGGTTGACTTTATCACACACTTACTATCTGACAGTTTCTGTACATTAGAAGACTGGGCATGGCTTAGTTCTGTCCTCTGCAAGGCTGCAATCAAGGTGTCAGCTGGGGCTACAGTCTCATCTGAGACTCAGCTGAGAAAGGAATCATTTCCAAAGCCATATGTTTTTTAGCAGAATTCAGCTCCTTGCAGGCTGCCGGAATGTGGGACTCAGTCCTTAATGGCTATAGGCCAGAGGCTACTACCAACAGCTCCTTGCCATGTGTACCTCTCCATGTGGTGGCTCACACATGGCAGCCTGTTTCCAAGCCAACAAGGAAGAGGAGGACCCAGCAAGATGGGAGTGATAATATAACACTAACTTAATCACATACGTGTAATCGTGTACATCCTGTCATTTTTGCCATATCCTATTGGTTAGAAGAAATTTTCAGGTCATACCCCACATAAGGGGAAAGGCTTATATAGGGGTAGGTATATTAGGAGATGGAGATCATGGGGCCACCCTAGAAACTGTCCACAACAGATGGGATCCCCATTGCCAACCAATCAGTGGATGATCAAGCTCCAATATCCATCCCATTTTAGAGTTCACTTTTTCAGACCACTCCCCATACCAAATGACTTAAGTCAGTTTCCTTGGGAAATAGACTTAAAAATGGAGACTTGCATGCAGGAAGTTTATTGATCAGTGCTTTCAACAATACTGCTTATGAATGAGTGAGGAAAGCAGGATGGGTCAAGAGAGAGAAAGAAATGGAACTGCAATGCAATTACAACAAAGGCCTTAGCTAATTCCATGGAGAATTCTGGAGCAGGGCTGGCTCTTCAGAATCACCTTGAATTAAGGTCAGAAGTCCAGATCTTTGTACACCACATCTACCCGTTATTTGATGCAGACTCCCTCTGGGGATGGAGTAGAACCTTGAGTGAGACAGTTCCCTAAAGCCAAGAGTAACTTATGAAAAGGGACTTAGCTGTGAGCAGTCAACACTGCAGAAGCTAGGGAAATAAGTGCCTCAGATCTGGAAGGTTATCTGGGAGGCACATCACTGCAGAAATCTTTAATAAATCCAATGGCATGATATAAAATATCGTTCAGCGAACTTTCTGATGTTTGACTTGAATAAAGCAAGAAAATTTGGGACCCAGGGTAATGAGTGGATTTTTATGCTTTTACTATTTTGTCATAAATATTTCTTCTTTCAGGCAGACTACTCATAGAAACTAGATAGGAAGCACACTTTTTTGACAAGATGTTGGAGCTGGTGTATTGAGTAGGAACATTTTTATCTACAAGTAAAAAATACTTCATTAACAGTAGCTGAGACAATTTAGAGTTCTTTTTCTTGCATAAAAACAAGTTTGAAACTTTGTTCAATGACTTTATAATGTCAAGGCCAATGTCAGTGATGTTCTTGGCCTTTATTTCATACCTCTTGTCTCACGGCTACAAATGTCAGCCATTCTGCCCATTTTTAAAGTGGAAAGAGAGACAGAAGCAATAAGAACAGATTTTCCTCTATCTTGCTGCCTGAATTGTGTCCTAAAGCCAACCCTAAATGCAGGAGAGGTTCACAGAGAGCATATTTCACTTTTTCCAGTCTTTAAAGTAGAGGCAGGCAAGGAAGGTGGTGGGGGAGGTGCATTTGGACTGGGTGTGGTGAAACAATCAATTTTGTTTTCAAACCAGGTTTCTGTTTGGCTGACTGAGCTCAGAAGCACAAGCTTTAAAGACCAGATATGAGATGATAAAATGCCATCATTTGGCTGAGAAGCCAAATCAAGTCTATTATTTGGATGGAAGACTATCCGTACCACTCAGGTTCAAACAGGAAAACAGAAAGGCGCATGCCAGGTCATTAAGAGAGGGAATTGAATATGAGGAACTAATTGCAACAGTAGTGAAGGAGCTGAAAAGCCCAATGAAGGACAGGGCATCTAAGGACTGATATCTGCAGGAAGCCACTATAATGTCTAGGGCTGAAGAGACCAAAGGAGGAGATGCTATTACCAGATTCTAGGAGCTGGGGCTGCCCAGTGAGAACTGGTTCCACAACAGACATTACCTGGCTAGAACTGGATCACAGAAGGAGAAGTTGCCCAGCAGGAGTAGAACCACAAAGGACATGTTGCCCAAAGCAGAGAGGTGGGAGTAGGAGGTCTGGAGGCATGACTTTTTCCCCTCTTTCCACTTCCCAACCATCTGTCTCACTCCATTGGCTGAATCTAATTTGAAGCTAGCTGGCAAGGGAGCCCAGAAAACGGAGTTTGCAGGGCTCACTCCCTTGCTGTACAGAGCAGAGCAGGGAAATGGGAGAGGAATGCACTCAGGAACAAATAAGCATATGACTGCCACTCCATCCCACCTGCATGTAGAGGTGGACTTTAGGAATACTTGTGTGGAAACCGCAGTTTTTCTCCAGAAGC
The DNA here is from genome assembly GCF_037043125.1 of Eumetopias jubatus. NCBI lineage: Eukaryota > Metazoa > Chordata > Mammalia > Carnivora > Otariidae > Eumetopias > Eumetopias jubatus. The sequence continues at coordinate 164,322,534 of NW_028274809.1, read as the reverse complement.
AATGTTGTCTTTGCTCTACCACATAAATAATTTAGGTCCCAACATGTGACATCATACAGATAAGAGCATTCTGTCTAAACTAAGAAAATATTGTCACCAAAAATTAATTTAGGTAAGTATAAACTATTTTTCATGTATTATATGTTTTAAAAAGCTTTTAAACAGCTTCTGGCCCAGTATGAAGGCAAACCTGATATGATAAAAAGAGGCAAAATCTTTTTAAGAGAATTAATTATGAAGAACTAATAAATCAATTTATTTTTACTTTTTTTCAATTTTTTAAATTTTATTATGTTATGTTAATCACCATACATTACATCATTAGTTTCTGATGTAGTGTTCCATGATTCATTGTTTGCGTATAACACCCAGTGCTCCATTCAGTACGTGCCCTCTTTAATACCCATCACTAGGCTAACCCATCCCCCCCACCCCCTTCCCCTCTGGAACCCTCAGTTTGTTAGTAAAAATATTGATCAAAACAGGAATTTGAACCAGGTGGTGCTAAAACTTTCATGTTAATGACAGATAAATTAACAGAGAATGTGAGCCATGGATGGTATACAATTTTTGACCCTAGAAGTGTACCACAGCCACCAGCCATTTGAGAAGAAACTATGATCTGTTTTGACTATTATGTGTCAAAATGCAATAACCATCGGTTGGAATTCCAAAAACTCACTGAACTTAATGAAAGTAAGCAATATGTTTTGTGAATTAACAAATCATACGAGAGCAGAGTGTTTTAGGGAAACAAATAATCTTTGGATTCTATTATTCTTGTCATGTCAAGATACAGTAAATCTGTGTTTGTGAAAAGGACTCTGTTAAAAAAACATACTTCCAAATCCAAGTGTATATAACTCAAAGTGTATAACTGTTTTCTTCTTTTGGCACAAGACTGGGATACACCTCAAATAAGGGAGACCACACATACTATTAATAATAATAATTATGCCTGACAGGTAGTGTGCTAAGCAAGTCCTTCATATATATTATTTAACATAATCCTCAAAGAATCTATTGAAGTAGTTGCTCTTATTATCCTCATTTTATTGATGAGAAAACATAGCCTGAAAGAGGGTACATGTCTTTAAAATAAGATCACGCTTAGTGTAATCATTTTAGACCCATTTAGATATATCCCGATATCTGGCTTAGCCAAGAACTATCTTAAAAACAATAACAAACTGGGGGTTCTGGAGGGGTGGGGGTGGGGAGATGGGTTGGCCTGGGTGATGGGTATTAAAGAGGGAACATATTGAATGGAGCACTGGGTGTTATAAGCAACGATGAATCACAGAACACTGCATCAAAAACTAATGATGTAATGTATGGTGATTAACATAACATAATAAAATAAAAAACAACAACAAGAATATATTTCAAGGAAATGTTGATATGATAAAATTACTATTATGTAAGAATTTTAATAGTCCTTTAGGGTTTAGGAAGATATGATTTAATTATTAAACTATTTAATCTTAGTAATAATGACCAACCTAATAATTTATAAACCACAGTGAAGTTTTCAAGGTTAAAATGCAAGATTCTTACATTTCTCTTGCAAAGAGTTATACTTTATATGCCTTTATCATCTGTAAAGCTTCTTTTGGACTAAAATGCATCACAACAATAAGATTTTTTAAATATGATTTGCATTCAAATATTTGTTAATGAATTTCACATACTTCAAAGAATATCCTCACATTTCGAATAATTTTTCAGGGCTGAAAATATCCATATTTACCTCAAGCCCCCTAGAATCTAAATTTTTTGTTTATAGGAAAACATAAAATCTGTATCTTTAAAAGCTAATATGAATAAAAATAAAAAAGCATTAACTCTTCATGCCTACAAATTACGGAATCTTCCAAGGCTCTAGAAATAACATTTGTTTAAAGCAAGAGGTCAAGATATCTAGGGGATCCAATATGCAATTTTTGTTTAAAAGAATTAAAATTACCATGTTGAATTTTTTCTGTTCATTTTGGAGTATTTAAATATAGTACATAAAATAATTTTCATTTTAAGTGCATATGGTCATTTTGTCAAGAATGTAGAATCAGGGTCCCTAAGGGAAGGTTACCAAAGAGTGAAATGTTTCGTCACTCTTCAAGCTTGATCATTCTTTTCCTTCCAAATTGTTCTCAGCTACTAAGTTTGTTTTAAAATGGTCTCAGCTACCAATTTTGTTTTTAAATGTTCCAACACTGTTGTACAAATTTGGGAAACAAACCCGACTCTTGACTTGACCACAGCATTTTCAGCAGTCTCCGTGTTCCTCATAACATACGTGTTTCCTGTGTTTGTAATCTTATAGCTTTAGTACAATATTAACCTTTTAAATGAAACTAACAACATCAATCATTGTCCTCTTACATAAACTTTATGGTTTCTGCCTGTTATTTATTACATCAGCGCTGATGGCTTCCTTTAAAAAAAAAAACCCAAAAAATATCCTTAAAGATATAGAGTATAAAAAAAGACAAATCTGAAGAGTTCAGAAAATTGTACTCCCAGGTTTGCAATTTCAAGTGGAAAAGAGAGACAAAATCTGTGATTATACGTATGAAAGATGAAGCCATAGTCTTACACAATCATTGCGGAGAGATGCTTTTGAGAAATGAACATGATTATCAACCACAAAGACTAAAAAACACTACACATGTGTTTCATTTATAAAAGGGTAAAGTCAGGATTCGCCTTACTTCAATGTTATTCTTTGCGTGCGATTGTGTCCAGAAGTCTTGTCTAGCCAATTCTGACACCCAACCCGCCCAGTGCTCCCTCCACCCTCCCTCCGAACCAAAGGCACACACACGCCCAGCCTGGCCAGAAGATAAAGCTAAGATGGCAGCGCGGAAAGTACTGGAGCCGCGCTCAGTGGGGCTGGAAAAACAAAAGCAAATCTCTCTATATTCTTTCATTCTGCATTTTTTTGAGTAACAAGAGCCCCCTACCCCCACGCCCACCACATAGGCAACGTGAGGCATTCAGCAGTAGTACGCGCAGGATGGGCAGGAGGGGACTCTCGCTTTGCATGCGGCGAGAAACCCACAGCTCGCTCCCGTATGCAGCGACGGTTCAGGTGGCTCTCGCGACTTGCCTTGGGGACCACCCTCCCCTCAAATCCCCTTGGCAGTGGAATTAAGGGTGACTCCAAATGCCCTTTCGTTCCCGGCATGCGCCCCACTCCCCGCCAACCCAAGGGAAGCTTCCCAAGTGCCCAGCTGCCACGGCAGTAGCTGCAGCAGTGCCCAGGGAGCGCGCAGTGCCCAGGCAGGAAAGAGGAGGCGGCGGAAGAGAAAAAACTGCATTGGCTATCAATTTGGAGTAGAACGGCCGTTGCCACTGCCGTGGAAGGAAATGCGGCCAACCGCAACAGAAACGCCACTCTCCGCCACCTAAGTGAGCATGTGTGCCACTCCGCGCACGCCTAGTTGCACCGCTCAATGACAACGGGTTTCACAGGAAATTATCCAGTTACCGGGTTTTTGCGTGTACCCAGAAGGCTCAGGAAGGGGCCTGCCTGGGACAGAAGCGTGTGGTAAAAACTGAAGCGAAACTAAGGGGTGGGAAGAACTCTGAGAACCGTGCAGCCCGTGGGTTCTATCCCCATTAGAAACTCCAAAAGGGCTGTGACTGAGCAAGCCACTACCTAAACCTGAACTGGAAATGCTTCTCTTTGCAGGCGACATTCATTCATTCATTCATTCATTCATTTATTCATTCATTCATTCATTCAGCCAATACATGGTTCTCTCCTGCTTAGGGCCAGAGCCTGAACTAGGAGCTGAGAATGTAATGGGGGAACAGACACAGACACCTTTACTGTCCTCACCGAAAAGTCTAGTGGTTTGTTCTGTGTGTTACAATTTGTGAAAAGCCATGTGCCAAGGTGGATATCCTAGATGTTTGAAGCCCTCCTACCATCTCATGCAACATTAGTTTGACCATTATTCAGAGGATGAAATTTACCCAAAGACATACAAATAGCAGAGTCAGGATCTAAATTCTGGTTTGTCAGAGCCTGTTGGCTACCTGGCTGGCTGATCAACAGTAATGAGTCCTTGCAGCTCCTACTTGTTCAGGCCTTTAACTGTACTAGCACTTCACTGCTTCAATACCTTGTCTTTGGGTTGGGAGGGAGGGGGAGCTTCCTGTGCAATGCTGAGGTTTAACACTGTGAAGCATCAGGACGGGAATTTAGTTTAACAAATAATTACTGGTGACCTACTACGTGCCAGTTTCTAGACTAGGGGCTGAGGAAGACACAAAGATAAATAAGAAGCTCTTGTTCATGAGCTCATAGTTGAGGACAAGGACACAAGTACAAAACCTGTTTAACAGGGCTACTCACAGTGCTAAAATACCATCACTTCCCATGCCAGTCCTTTGTCCCTATGTTTTTATTATCCCACTTGTAACTATCATTTTCTTAAATCAAAATGACATCCATATGGTAAAGCCCCAGGTAAAATGCACTACTTTAGCACTTTCTCCCCCCAAAAGCTAGAATTAATTTATTTCTCCACTCCTTGTTTATACTTTTCAAAATACTAAACAAGGTTTTGGGTTTCGTTTTTTGAGAAGCACATTTGTGGAAAGGGCATAGACTTAAGAGCTAGTAAGTAAAGGGGTGCTTGGGTGGCTCAGTGGGTAGAGCAGTGGACTCATGGTTTCTGCTCAGGCCAAAGTCTCAGGGGTCCTGGGTTTCTAGGAGTGTCCCCCCTTTCCTGTGCATACAAGCATGCAAGCCCCCCCAAAATAAATAAATAAATAAATCTTTTTTAAAAGAAAAGCCAGTAAGTAGATAAAGAAAATAGTACTGGGAATGATAGGATTAGGAAATGATTTCTGTCAGGAGTATGAATTAGGTGAACTCTTCAAATTGAGAGTTAAATGGAAAAACTTAGGGATCAGAATTCATTGGCACACGCATTTCTAGAGCACTTACTTACAAGGGGTTAGTAGAAGACCTTGGCACAAAGGACTTAGCAAATGTTACGTTTTAGGAGATAAAATGATAAGATCTTTGGTAAATATGACATTTTCAGATGTTACACATAGAGTTAACAGCTTCAGGTCAGATTCAAGAATTATCTCTACTAATGTAAGTCTGGGCAGAAAAAGATAAGCCATTAAGTGACCACTATCAAGAGATAAAAGTGGACTCTAAGGATGAGTGTGGGGTCAACATGTCAGAAAAGTACTACTGCATTAAGGTTTAGCTCTGTGGTAAATGTTGAGAATAGAACTTAGGAATGTCAATTATCTGTGAATTCTACTTTCATAGAAAAGAGAATGCACTAGCTTACTACCTGTTTTTCGAAATAAAAGCCATTTTAATCCTAATGATAAAAAAAATCCAAAATAAAACCGCCAGAGATACTTCCAGTTTGGCTGGCCTTCCCTGCCTTTGATTCTGAATTAACCAGCGCTGTTCCCAGTAAATCTTCATGTTGGCAGCACACACTTTGAGAAAAAGTAGCAGAAGAGTGCGTAACACTCATTCTCCGGTGGGGGGGGGACATTCCCTCTTTCAGGTCCAACTTCTCCCACCTGGAGAGGAACCCCATTACCTGAAGCCAAGAGCCTGTAGCTGACAGCCTTCCCAGCACTTTCCTTACTCTTCCTCAAGCTGCTAGTAAAACCCGGAGAAGTGGATTTCTTTCAGATTCCGCACAACTCAAACGCCCCACACCCAAAGCCCTGAGGCGGAGGGAGTGGTGGCGAGGGGGGGTGGGGAGGGTAACGGGCAGGAGTTACTGAGCATGTGCGAGGAGTGGCGCATGCCCAGTGCGGACGGCAGCTTCCCATTGCGGGTAGCCCCGGCGGTGGCATCGGTGGCGGCGGCGGCAGCGGCGGCACCGCCTCCTCCTCACACTCCCGAGGTGGCGGGGTTAGATGAGCGGTCCCAGTAGCGGCGAGGGCGGCGCAGGGGGGAGAAGGAGAAGACGGAGGAGGAGGACGCTGTCTTTGTAGTCTCCTGCTGCGAGAACGAGAGGCCGCCGCCGGAGACGTCGTAGTTGGAAAAGGACTGTGTGTGCGCGCGCGTGTCTGCTTGCCCGGCCCGCAGGGACGAGGCGGCGGCGGCGGCGAGGATGATGATGTGCTCAGCGACTGCCTCCCCCGCCGCCGCCTCCTCGGGGCCCGGCGGGGACGGATTCTTCCCGGCCGCCACCATCTCTTCCTCCCCGGCGCCGGGGGCGCTGTTCATGCCGGTTCCCGAGGGCTCCGTGGCTGCCGCGGGGCTTGGGCTGGGGCTGCCGGCCGCGGACTCCCGGGGTCACTACCAGCTGCTGCTGTCAGGCCGGGCCCTGGCCGACCGCTACCGGAGGATTTACACAGCTGCGCTCAGTGACAGGGACCAGGGGGGCAGCGGCGCTGGACACCCAGCCTCCAGGTGCGTCTCCAGGGCTGTTCCTTGGGCCACATGCCCCATGTGTGTGCGTGCGTGTGTATGTATGTATGCATGTATGTGTGTCTGCGTACCTGTTTACTGAGCTGTCTTTCTGCAAGCGCATGATGCTGGGTGGTGGAAGCACTTACTGAGATAGGGTGCGGTGGCAACAATTTCTGCCGTGTGTGTGTGACTGTCTTTGTGGGGGGTTAGTGAGAGTGGGAGGTAGCATGTGATGTTAGAAAAGGTGATGGTGCGGGTCGGTTATGACACGTGTGTGTGTATTGTTGAGGAGGGAGGAGGGATTGGTAGAGGGTAAGAGGGCATTGCACGGAGAGAATTTGCAAGAGTGGTGAGGGAAGTGGCGTTTCCAGTATCTCTGCCGCAATGGTATTTGCACGTATTCTACCACCCCCCCCCCGTGATATTCCATCCTCCACTTTCCACCTCCCTTAAAAAAAAATCTGCCTTTCACTAAAGGGGAGCAATGGTATAGGTTAAGGATAGTGTCATATATATAGGATGAGTTTTAGATAATCATGCTGTTGGATAAGGCATGGAGTTTAAATTTAAGAGATTTATGCAAAGGGGGTGCAGAAGGAGATTTATGTGGATGTGAAGGATGTCTGATAGAGATTTTTAGAGCTGTACTTTGGTAACTGGACCTTTTGGTATTCTAGAGATGTGATTGCAGCTGCACTTGTGTTCTGATGTCCCATCAGCCATTTCCCTTCATCTTATGTTCTATTTCCTCCCATTTATAGGCTTTAGAGTAAAGGGGGGTGTGGGGGTTTTGTAGGGAAAGGGGGAAAGCTGTAGAATTTCAAAATATGACTGCTTATACAGTGTTTAGTTGCCACCATCTAGAAAATTTGAGTGCCTCCTACATCTCTTCCTAGGCTCCCTGTATCTTCAGATTCCTTGATGTAGGAGATGTTAAATCACTTTCATTTTCTTTTTCTTAAAATGTGGGTGTCTTTTTGCTGAGGGCTCTCCTATTGTGTTCTTTTCCATGTCCTTACATGCCACATACCCTGAAGGATGATGATTGACTTGTTTCACCAGCTTGGCTTTGACAGTGGTAATTGGGAGTTGGCTTCATCTTTTTTCTCACAGCTTCTTGCAACACATGGGGAAAGCATAGTAGTATTTTGTCAAATAAGTTCCAGAGTTTACTGCATTTATTGAATGTGCAGTGTATTAGGCAATAACAAGATGTCCTTTAATTATGAAAGGGACTAGGCTGTTACATCAGGTATTTGTAGTTTACCATTGTGTACTGGGGCTCTTACCCATTGCAGAGTTGTGAAGATGGAGCTTTGTTCACATTTTTTCTGGGTAAACCAGTCTTCTCATGTCTATAATTGTTTACAGGATTGGGCAGTTTATCATATGGGTATAAATGTATGTAACTACCTTTTGCTATCTAAACAGTGGCACAAACCTATTTCTTGCTCATGTTTTTTGAAAACAGCACCAAACGTCATTAGACAGTTTGCTCTGATTGGTATAATTTTGAGCTGTGAGTCTCTGAATTATGGCACTTTAGGTACATCTTTACAAACCCCTCTCAAAGAACTTGAATTTATTTTGTATGTTGTTCCAGACATAATTTGTGACTGGTATTCCTATTTTAACTTTCTTCTAGTATACTTGTGTAATAATACAGGTTTGTGTATCTCAAGCTATATTACAGTTTTAGACAAAATTAATATAGATTAATCAGATATATAACATTTATTAGTGATTTTTGGTCATTGATCCATTTTTGTACAACCTGTCAATTACAATTAATGAAGAATTAGTTCAAATATTTCAAGAAGTAGTCATGGAAACCAACCTTAAGGTGTGTAATATTGCCTTCTAGTGCTTGTTCAGAACATTATTGCTTATTTTAGTTCACATTATTTTATCTAAGTGAGCCTGCAACTATCCTTTATTGAGGATTTACTTAAGAATTCAGTCACATTTTTGTTAAATATGACAGGGCAAGTGGAGCTAGGATTTAGGTTGTGAATGAACGGTACAATTATTTGAATAGGAGCACTAGTTGAGTTAGAGGAGAAGATGAGATCTTTCAAAGAGAATAGAGCAAGAATAGAGGATGAAGTTCTAGTGAGCTTCAAATTTAAAAGTGTGAGAGAGAGGAGATAGTGAAGGAAGCTGAAAAAAAAAAGAGATAAAGAATTAAGACAGCTGTGAGACAGTGGCACCTCTGGTCTTAAGAAAGTGGATTGAAAATCCTCAGCAGTGTTAAATGCTTAAAAAAGTGAGAACATTTTCCAGGTCACTGGGTAAATTTTGAGGAAGTGGTCATAGAGAGATGTGAGGAGTCATTGAGAGATGTTGGGGTAACAGGGAGTTGCAGGGTTGAGGAAAGGATATTCAAATATGGGTGAGTGGGTGGGAAATGTTCAGTGAATGGAGAAGGAGAAATTAAAGAAGTGAGAGAGGATAATTGATGGAGAGAGGTCAAAGAGAGATCTCAGAGACATGTTTAAGATGTCAGGTGGAGAGGTTAGCCATTGAAAAAAATTAAGGGCTAGTCTTCCTTTAATATAGAAAGGGAGGAGTTAGTATTTATAAAGACTAGAGTTTATTGAGGATAAGAACCGTATCCTATTCTTTTTAGTAATCCCAACATACAGCACAGTTTTTGGTATCCATTCTGTAAATAACAACTGTCTGCTGTGTGCCAGGCTCTGTTTTATGTGCTGAAGATGTACCAGTGAGCAAAATAGACAAGAGCTCTACTCTCTTGGAACTTTCACTCTAGTGGGAGAAATAGAGAACTGATAGTTTCAGGTAGTGATAAGTAACTATGAAAGAAATAAAACCGAATATATGTGATAGACGATTTATAGCAGGAGAGCTATTTTAGGTAGGGTGGTCAGGACAGATCTCGAGATTTAAGTTAAATCATAATGATGGGAAGGCAGATCTGGAGGAAGAGTGTTATAGAAAATTATAAAGGCTCTGAGGTGGGAACAAGCTTGCATTCAAGGAACAAGAACAAGGCAAATGAGTTATGTCAGTGTTGAATGAATTTACTGTGGATTATATTTTACATGTCCTGTAGAGTAGTTGAAGGATGCAAACCTAATGGAGTCAGTGACTTTGATGGCATTTTAGTGAAGTGTAAGAGCTTGGACTCTGAAGCTAGACTGGTTTTCAGTCCTGGCTCTACCACTTTTTAGCTGTGTGACCTTGGGTATATTATATGACTTATTTGCTTCAAATTAAAACAAAATTTTTATTGTGATATAATTGGCATATAACATTATGCTAGTTTCTTGTGTATCACATAACAATTACATTTTGTATATATTGCGAAATGATCACCATAATAAGCGTAAACATCCATCACCACAGTTACAACTATTTTTTTCTTGTGATGAGAACTCTTAAGATTTACTCTCAGCAACTTTCAGATAAGCAATACAGTATTATTGATAGTCACCATGCTGTACATTACACCACCATGACTTATTTTATAACCTTACCTTTTGATCACCTATACCCATTTTATCCACCCCCACCTCCTGCCTCTAGCTGCTACCAGTCTGTTCTCTGTGTCTATGAGTTCAGGTTTTTTGTTTTGTTTTAGATTTCACATATAGGTAAGATCTTATGGTATTTGTTTTTGTCTGACTTAATTTCACTGAGCATAATGTCTTCAAGATTCATCCATGGTGTTATAAATGGCAAGATTTCCTTTTTTATGGCCAAATATTCTGTGTGTGTGTGTGTGTGTGTGTACATTTGTGTGTGTGTGTGTATACATTTGTGTATATATATGTAAATATATACATACCACATTTTCTTTATCCATTCTTCCATTGATGGACGCTTAGTTTGCTTCCATGCCTTGGCTATTGTAAATAATGCTGCAGTGAGCATGGGATGCAGGTATCTTTTTGAGTTAGTGTTTTCATATCCTTTGGTTAAATACCCTGAAGTAGAATTGCTGGATCATATGGTAGTTCTATTTTTTTAATTTTTGAGGAACCTCCATACTGTTTTCCATAATAGCTGTACCAGTTTACATTTCCGTCAACAGTGCACAGGGTTCCCTTTTCTCTACATCTTTGCCAATACTTGTTATTCCTTGTCTTTTTGATCACAGTCATTCTAACAGGTGTGAGAGAGTAATCTCATTGTGGTTTTGATCTGCATTTCCCTGATGACTAGTATTGAGTATATTTTCATGTGCCTGTTGGCCATCTGTATGTCTTCTTTGGAAAAATGTCTTTTCAGGTCCTCTGTCCATTTTTAATTGAATGATTATTATTTGTTTTTGCTGTTGTATGAGTTCCTTATATATTTTGGATATTAACCTCTTATCAGATACATGGTTTGCAAATATTTTCTTGCATTTTGTAGTTTGCCTTTTCATTTTATTGATAGTTTCCTTTGTTGTGCAGAAGCTTTTTATTTTGATGTAGTCCCACTTTTTATTTTACTTTTGTTTATGCCTTATATGTAGAATGGGGATAATGATAATGAGGATTGCTGTGTAGATTAAATGAATTCCTATATGTAAAGTGTTTGGCACATTAAGTGCTATTAAATATTATTGATTTCTGCCGAGAGTGAGGGGGCAGATGGCATTTGAGGACTTAAAAGGCAAAGATCATGTCTTACTCTTATTTTTGGTCTCAGTGACTGTGATGAATGTGAGAATAATGATTTCGTTTATTCAGTGACTCAGTAAATATATTTTTGTATGAATGAACCAATCAAAATTAGAACATTCACTTGGGGAAAGGGGTTGGACTGGAAATCAGTAAAGGAAAGTTTGATGAATTCTGTGTGAATGGCAATTTAGCATTGCATTTGGAAAGAACTATGGTTCAATGGCTAAATCAGTCTTACAGGCAGACTGCTTTAGTTCAACCTTTTCCTATCTAGGTTGGGCAGGTTAATTAGCATTTCTTTGTCTGTTTCTTTACCTGTAACCTTATAGGGTTATTAAAAGGACATTGTGCCTGTACAGGGTAAGTACCCACTAAATGTCAGCTGCTGCTGCTATTGTTATTATTAAAATTATATATTTAAAATTCCAGTTAGCGTGATATTGTAAGTTTTTCCACTCAACAAAGAAATGGGAAAAACTGTTGGTTGAGTTAGTTCAAGCTTAAAGTGTGACTGGAGGTCAAAGAAAAAAAGAAAGTGAAAGTTTTTGGTGACATTGATTGACCATTTGGTAAAAAGGAAAGTGATGCCAAGGAAGGAACTCGTAGACTGGTGGATAAAGAGGAGTCAGGGGATGTGGGTTGAAGTGGTAGAAGAACAAAGTGGAAACAGTAGAGGAGATTATGGTTAAAATGGGGAATTACTTTTCTTCTCTAAGCTAAACCCACTTAGTTCCTTCAGCTGCTTTATCTCAGATGCATGGGATTTTGGTTTTAAGAGGTTAAGTAGTCAATCCAACAAAGTTTCAGGGATTACTACTTGGTGCTAACCATTGACCCTATAAAGACTTATAAGACATAGTTTCTACACTTGAGTTTATTTTCTGGGTAATGGTGAAAAATACAAAGGCAGGTACTTATAAAAGTGTTAAAGGAAATGGCATTCTGGTCTGGCATGAAAGCATGAGCAAAAGGTGAGAAAGCACAGTTTATGTGTAGGTAATGGTAAGAATTCTGTTAGAGGGATCATGTAGGTGTTAGGAGGGAGAGTAGTGGGAATTATTATAGAAATGGAGGCTTTGATCAGAGGGTAAGGCAGCTTGAACAGCAGGGTAAAAATTAGATTTTATTCAGTAGACACTGATGGTTTTGAGCTATAAAGAGACATTATTGTAGGAGTATTTTAGTAAGTGATGTGGGATTGAATTAGTTTGTATATCTATATTTGTGACTAGGTAATAATTTGTTTCATATAGCTCTTTATATATGGAATCCTATATAAACACATTTTAAGGGAAAAACTGCTGTTGGCATATCGGTAGGTAGAAATGAAATAAATTTGTCCTAGCTCAAGATAAGAGAAAATCTTGTGATTAGGCTTAAAAATAAAAATGAAAATGTTGATTTAAAAATACTTTTGGGGGCGCCGGGGTGGCTCAGTCGTTAAGCGTCTGCCTACGGCTCAGGTCATGATCCCAGGGTCCTGAGATCGAGCCCCACGTTGGGCTCCTGCTCAGCGGGAAGCCTGCTTCTTCCTCCCCCGCTCCCCCTGCTTGTGTTCCCTCTCTTGCTGTCTCTCTTTGTCAAATAAATAAATAAAATCTTAAAAAAAACTAAAGAAATTAAAAAAATTTCAATGGCAATTACAGTAAAACTTTTGAGATTGTCCCACAAGTCTCTGACTGTTCATTTGTCCTTTTGTCAATGTTTTTTTCTCTTTGTTCTTCAGATTTCATACTTTTTAATGATCCATTTTCAAGTTCAAGACTCTTCTCTGTCATCTCCATTCTCTTAGCCCATCCAGTGAATTTTTTTATTTTACGCATTGTATTGTCGAGTTTTAAATTCTACATTTGGGGGGCGCCTGGGTGGCTCAGTCATTAAGCGTCTGCCTTTGGCTCAGGTCATGATCCCAGGATCCTGGGATCGAGCCCCTCATCGGGCTCCCTGCTCAGCGGGAAGCCTGCTTCTCCCTCTCCCACTCCCCCTGCTTGTGTTCCTGCTCTCACTATCTGTCTCTCTCTCTGTCAAATAAATAAATAAAATATTTAAAAAAATTTAAATTTTACATTTGGTTCTTTTTCAAAATAATTTCTCTTGGTCTTCTGAGGAATTTTTTTTGCCCAAGTGTGTTTGCCTTTACTTGAGGGAGCATATTTATAGTAGTTGCTTTAAAACTCTTGTTGGATAATTAGAACATCTGGATCACCTCAGGGTTGGCACCTGTTGTTTCTTCCTTTGAAATTGATCACATTTTTCTTGCTTTTTTGGATTGTACCTTGGACATTGTTAGTGTTATGTTTTGTAAACTCTGGGGCTTATTATAATTTGGGGGTGGAATTTTGATTTTTATTGTTTCTTTTAGCAGACTGTCAACCCATTTAGGTTCAGATGGCAAATTTGCTCTTGCCCTCTGTGGGTGGTACTTCAAATCTCAGTTCAGTTCTGAGTCATTGCTCTACTGGTAGGGTCTGACCCGTACCTGTATAGTTCCAGAGTAAGCCCAAGACCTGTGTGGGTTTGTAGACAGAATTAGGGAATCCCTTTCTCTCATCTTTCTCCTTTTCAGGATTTCCCCACATTCTCCAGCACTCAGGAGACTCCTTCCTCAATTCCGCTGGCCAGAAAGATAGGGTTTCTCTTGGAGGTTTAACTTCTGAATTATTGCTCTGATGCAGTGATTGTTTCCTGGCCTTTGGGCAAAGCTGTTAGAGAAAGAGGAAAAAATAATTGAACTGGGAAGCTCACTCTCCTCTGGGTCATTTTTCCAAGTTTAACTCCACTCTGCAATATGCTTTTGTTTGCTTTTCAGAGTCTTCAAGTAATTTTTTTCTTTTTTCTTCTTGTATTTTATCCACAGTTCTTAGTTGTAAATGGTGGGAAAGATAGGCTGCATTTGAGTTTATGCCTCCACACTGGAACCAGAATTCTTTCTTGACTGCTCTTAAGGTTTTTCTCTTTACCTTTGATTTTTAGTAATCTGACTATGCTGTGCCTAAATAGAGTTTGTGTGTGTGTGTGTGTGTGTTTAGCTTGTGCTTGGTATTCATTGAATTTCTGAGATCTGTGTGATAATTTTTGTTTAATTGGGCACATTTTGGCTTTTATTTCCTCAAATATTATTTCAAACTCAAGTCTATCTTATTTCCTTCTGGGAATCCAGTTATACACATATGAGATTGCTTGATATTTATTGTCTCATGGGTGAAGGGTCAGCAAACATAATTCTGTATAGGGCCAAATACGCTTAAGTATTTTGGCTTTGGGATAGTACAATCTCTGTTGCAACTATTCAACTCTTGTTACAGTTTGAAAGCGCCCATAAGCAATAAATATGTAAACTGATGAGCATCGCTGTGTTCCAGTATAACTGTATTTACAAAGATAAGTGGCAGACTACATTTGGACTGCGGGCCATAGTTTCCTAACGGAGACTGTCACAGTTGTTAGAGCTACATTATTAATTCAGGGATAAAATCAAACAAGTACAAAACACAAATATTGGCAATAACTGAAGTGTGGGAAACTGGGTGAATGAGAATAAGGGCATAGAAGAAACTAGGCACATATGTTAGGACCAGGTTATTATGTCCCAAGTATTGCTTTATTTGAGAACAGTAATGGTAGAGTTAAACTTCTGACTTACAAAAATAGCTTTGCTAGCATTATAGAGGACAAAAGGTGCAGATCTCCAAAGCAAGATTACCTTTAAAGAAACAACTGTAGTAGTTCTGACAAGTGGTAATGAATCCTGAGTAAAGGCAATGGGAATAGATGGAATAGAATGGATTTGAGAATGTTTTGGTGTTAGAAGAATGAAGAAAGAATGATAGGTATAGCAGGTGACTACATTTCAAATCTAGAAATAACAATGCCTTTTCTTTAGATAGTAAGAGAGGAAGAGCTAGTTTCTCAAGAGTCCATTCTTGGTACCCTTCTCTCTAAATTTTCTTTCTTGGTTATTTCAGTCAGTTCTGTGATTTTAGTTATTACCTAATTGTTTTTTACTTCCTGGTGTGTGGTTTATAGCCAAAACCTTTCCCTTGATCTCTAGACCTGTAATTTGAAAAGTCTGCTGCTGGTCAATCCTGTCTCAAATACATTATGTTCAGTATATTCAAAGGCTCCTCATAAACATACCATCACTTACAAACTGCCTCTTTGCCTGTAGGTTGGCTAAATAGAAGTCTGAAGACATCATCTTCGAGTTTGCATTAAGAGATCATAATGACCTACACCCACTCACTCCCACCACATTTTCCAGAAGGCAAGGAGAAGTGACATTTCAATGGGAAAGTAAATTGAGATTAGGTGAAGAAAGGAGAGTATTTAGAAATCAGTGTTTAGGGGCACCTGGGTGGCTTAGTCAGTTAAGCATCTGCCTTCAGCTCAGGTTATGATCTCAGGGTCCTAGGATTGAGACCCGCTTTGGGCTCCCCACTCAGTAGGGTGTCTGCTTCTCCCTCTCCCTCTGCCCCTCCCCCACCCCTGGCTTGTGCTTTCACGCGCTCTCTCTCTCAAAAATCTTAAAAAAAAAAAAAAAATCAGTGTTTAAAGGGAAAGAATGAAGATGGTAGCTTGAGGAAGGAGACAAAGAATTATCTTTTGGATAAGAGATGCTGTAGTAGATGTTATTAGTGTCCTAGCCCTATCTCTTTGGCATTTATCTCCATGCTCTCTACTTAAATCTGTGACTTTCTGTCTGAAAGCTTTCTTATTGGCCATATAGACATTCTTGGCTTATGGGCAGGGCAAGCCAGAAATGCCAGAGTTAATGCCTTTAGAAAAGCTTTCAACCAGTGATGGATGAGGATTTGGTGGATAAATACCTCATTTTTCTCATCCTTCAGTTGGGGTAACTGAGCCATGTTCTACACCATCTACCCAAGTTTTCCAGTAGAATCATGCTGTAGTTGCCCATCACGGTAACTGACTAATGCACTCTTTACTGACTGCCTTCCCTTACCTGTCTTACTTTTGATCCCCCCACCAGTGTTTTTCCTGGCTCATTTCCCAAAACAGTTCCTTTTACACGAATCCTTGAATCAAGTCTGCTTCTGGGGAAATCTAAACCAAGGTAGACACTTTAGCATGATAATAAGAAGTAAAATTTGTTTAGTACTTATTAAATACCAGGTGTAACTCTAAGTGCTTTATAATCCAATGGGAGAGGTACTGTTTTCACCCTATTTTGCAGATGAGACTGCTGAGGCAGAGAGGTTAAGTAACTTTCCCAGATCACGGCTAATACATGACACAGCCTGCATTTCAACCTAGTTCATTTGTCTGTAAATTCTGTACTTTTAACCTAGTAGACTGAAGGAGAAGGGCAGGAATAATGAATAAAAAAGAGAGAATGGGGATAATGTATGGAATAAGGCCTGTAGAGAACATTTCATGTTGGGTGGAAGGAAAGTAAAAGGAGTATCTTCATAATGGTGTCCCCATTTAAGCAGCAAAGAAGAAGGTTAGGTGATCTAATCTGAACTAAATGAGTTGGGGTAGGATTTTGAAGTGGCTAGAAGGGTTGTCAGTTTTTATAGTAGATGTACCTTTATTGTCAGAGAACATAACTGGCTCTAGACCAGTATTCCAATAATGTTCATGAACTCTCAGTAGTTACTGTTTAGAGTTGTTGTGGATTATTAAAAACAAAGTTTGTAAGATACAAATATAGAATATGCACAGATAACTCTCATGAGAAGTAACATATATACAAACTATTAAAGGACAAGAAAAGGACCTGTTAAAGAAGACCGAGAAAGAATCATCATCAAAGGTAGAAGGAACACTAAAATAAGGTTGAAGCCAAGGGATGGGGTAAGGTATTTAAAGAAGTAGACTGTTTGACAATACTCATATATGGAGGAATGTGAAGGATACAGACAGAAGCTAGGGAATTCAGTAGGCAACAAGGAAGTTGGTGGCATTGAGAAGTCATAAACTTGTAGGAATTTGATATTAAGGGATTGAAAAAGTTCAAGACCATTTTTCCCTAAGAAATTTAGTGATGAAGAGAAATAGAGAATCATTTAACTTTTTTTTTTTCTTCATTTGGAGGAGGCCAGTAGGCTTCTAGGTTTAGAAATCCTGGATAAAAGAGGTTAAAGAGTGAACAAAGAGACGATGTAAGTGGTTGAGTGAAATCCTGAGGATGGGGAATGAGATGGGGTCCATGGTATAAGAAGTATACTTGGGTGGAGTAAAGGCTCTCTTTTGGGGTCATGGGAGTTGAAGGAGGAGGTTTCAGAAGTGGAGGTCTCAGGGATACATTTTCAACCTTTTTATCTTTCTATGCTGAATTGTAGATACTTTTTTCTAATTTCTTCAAATTCTTTCTTCATCTTTGTCTGAGATGCTGCAAACCTACCTAGTGGTTCTTTAATTTCAGTTATTTTTCATTTTCATAGACATTTGATTTGATTCTCTTTCATATATGCTCTATTCCCCATATGCTGCAGAAATTTTAAAGCCATCTCTTATTTCTTTAAATTTGGTAAGCATAGTTGTGTCTGAAAATTCCACTTGCACTCTCTTTTGGTGTCTGTTGTTTATCTCTGGTAGTTCTCAGGGTGCCTTGTATCTTTTTGTGTGCCTGTTTATTTGACTGCTGTCATTACCCTTATGGTAGCTCTCTGAGGCCTGGGGTGAACAGATTGTCCTTAGAAAGTTTTACTGTTGCTTCAGAGTTTTTATCCCCCATCCCTACCCGCCATATGAAGACTTCTAAGTAGATCAAGAGATTGAAGCTATATATAGGAAATCTGTTTGCATCTCTCCCCTAGATCAGTTTGAACTGCTAAAATCTCTTCTCTTGTTACTAATTATCAGCCTAGGAAAGTAAATAAAAGTTTTCTACTTAGTAATCAGACTACTGTTCCTCCCTAATTTATTCAGTAATGCTTGAACACAATGATGAGAGTGTCATTACATTAATTACACAGGAGAAATAACTGGTTTATATAGAAAAGCTTCAGTTTACATATAGTGTTTTATAAATTAGCTGATTTTTTAAAAAATTGGTGTTGCATCCACTGACCTGGATAATTCACTTATTATTTATGGATTACTTTGCACTTTCTGTAAACACAGTTAGGTTATCTACAAGTAAAAATGCTTTACTGCTTTCTTTTCAGCCATTATGATTTTCATTTCTTTTGTTTAACTTACTGACTTCCAGATTAAGTAATTACCAGATAAATTTTTTTTCCTGCCTTATGGAAGCATTTCATCACAAGTAGTTGTTGAGTTTTATAAAATACTTTTTCTGTTTCTATTGAAAGGATCATATTTTTTTTCCTTGTTTTCTTATCCTGTTGAGTTACATTGATTGGATTTTGCAATTTATCTATCCTTCTTATAGGTTGCTGAACATTGAAATTATGTTTAGATCAGTGGCTTTTTTTCCTCTTATTTTTTAGTTGAGATATAATTCACATATCATGAAACACACCATGTAAAAGTATATAAATCAGTAGTTTTAGTATATTAACAAAGTTGTGCAAACAATATTTTTCTTCACTCGAAAAAGTAATCCTATACCCAGTGGCAGTCACTCTGCTTCTCATTTCCATCAGCCCCTGGCAACCACTAATCAGCTTCCTGTTTCTATGGATTTATTTAATCTGGACATTTGATATAAATGGAATCATACCATATATGATCATTGGTGACCTTGGTTTCTTTCACTTAGCGTAATGTTTTCAAGCTTCATCCATAAAGTAGCATCCATAAAGTACTCCATTCATGGCTGAATAATAATTCTGTTATATGGATGTACCACATTTTATTTATCCATTTGTCAATTGATGAACATTTGGGTTGTTTCCACTTTTTGGCTATGGTAGTATTTTTGTTTCTTTGTTCATGGGAGATGTTGGCTTGAGATTTTATTTTGAAATACTCTTTTTAGATTTTGGTATCAAAATTATGCTTATCTCATAAAATGAGTTGGGAAGTTTCTTCTTTTTTATATTCAGAGAAAGAGTTAGTTTAAGATTGAAGTTGTTGGAAAGAATGTACCAGTGAATTAAGTATTTAGAGGAATTCTCTGGTGAAGCCACTGAATCTACAGTTTTCTTTGTGGGAATGTTTTGGTTAGGGATTCAGTATCTTTAACAGAATATAAGACTATTCAGATATTGTATTTTTTCCTTGTTTAATATTGACAAGTTACATTTTTCAATGGAATTTGCCCTTGTATTTATTTATTTATATTTTAACTTTTTTTCTTTTTATTAACATATAATGTATTACTTGTTTCAGGGGTATGCCCTTGTATTTAAATTGTGAAATTTATGGGCAGCATCTATAATGATGTCCCCTTTCTTATTTCTCATATGGGTGATTGTGGTTTTATTTCTTTTTATTTCTTTTCCTGACCAATCTTGTTAGAGCAGTCTTTCCTTATTAATCTTTTCAGAGAACCAGTTTTGATTCCTTGATTTCCTCTACTGAATGTCTGTTTTCTATTTTATTGATATCTGTTCTTACTTTTGTTTCCCTCTTTTTACATTGTTTACTTGCTGTTGTTTTTCTAGCTTCTAAAGTTGTATGCCTAGATCATTTACTTTCAGAATTTCTTTTTTCATTATTTGCATTTATGTCTTTGCAAAAAGCTATACATTTTCCTAAGCACTACTTCAGCTACATTTCACAAGTCTGGTCATCTGTCCATTTTTATTTAATTGAAAATATTTTCTGATTTCCATTTTAACTATTATAGCTATTATATAATATTATATGTTATTATAGTTCTTTGACTCATAGGTTATTTAAAATCTGTTTTTTTGTTGTTTTTGTTTTTGTTTTTTTCCAAACATTTGGCAATATCTGAGTTTTCTTTCTGTTGGTCTCTAGTTTAATTTTTCTGTGATCACAGTCACAGTCTTTGGAAATTTGTTGAGACTTAGTCTGTGGTCCAGCATTCTGTTGTCTATTTTGGTAAATATTCTATTTGCATTAGAAAAGAACGTCTATTCTGCAGTTGTTAGGTGTGATTTTCTAGGTGTGTCAGGTCAAGTTGATTAATCATGTTTTAAACTTTTCTATATCCATGCTATTTTGTCCTCTACTTGTTCTGTCAGTTAGAGAGAGGAATGTTAAAATCTGCTCTTTTGATTGTGAATTTGTCTTTCTCCTTTTACTTTGCTCAATTTTGCTTCATATGTTTTGAAGTTATGTTATTATTAGATGCATTCAGATTTGGAATTGCTGTGTTTTCCTATTGAATCGACCCTATTAGCATTATGAAGTGCTCAGTTCATCTCTAATAATACTTCTAGCCTTAAAAATTAATTTTGTCAAATACTAATATAGCCATACCAACATTTTTTTCAAGACCGGTAAGTGTGTTCAGGATATATCTTCTCCATTTCTTCTACTTTACATCTGTGTCCTTTTATTTAAAATTTTGCCATAGCAATTATTAAAGACCTTCCTTTTGTATTTCTTGTAGTATTGGTATATTGACAATTATGTCAGCTTTTGTGGGTCTAAAATATATTTTTGTCTTCATTTTTAAAGGATATTTGTGGTAGGTACATAATTCTAGGTCTATATCCCTCTTTCCCCAGCACTGTTCAACACAGAGAATGGAAGCTATCAATCTTATTGTTGTTCTTTTTAGTGTATCTTTTTTCTCTTGTTGCTTTTAAGATTTTCTCTTTATCCTTTGTTTCAGCAGTTTGTGCCTAGTATTTGGTGTGCATGTGGTTTTCTGTGCATTTTCCTGCTTCCATTTCCCTGAATTTGTTGAATCTCTGAGTTGATTTCTTTTCTCACTTTTGTAAAATTGTCATTATCTGTTCACATATTGCATTTGTTCCATTTTTTTCCTCTGTCTTGTATTTCATTTACATGAATATGAGAGCATTTGACTATGTGCTACATGTTTCATATTCTGTTTTATTCATCTCGTTCTTTTCTCTATGTTTGAGTTTGGATATTTTCCCTTGGCCTATCTGCAAGTCCATGAATCCTGTTTTCCTCTGGTCTGTTCTGCTCTAAAATCATCTGACAAGCTCTTGATTTCAAATATTTATTTTTTAGAAAATCTACTTGGCTTTTTTAAAAAATAGATTCTGTTGAAAATTACATCATTTCATCCTATTTTTCCATCTTTGCATCTATTTTAACTTCAATATCAATTATCTTGAGTCTGCCTGATTATTTTGCTTCTTGTAGATCTCTTAATATGTTTATTATGTGCCTAACAGTTATTTTCTTTCAGAGAGTTTTGCTCTTTGCTGTGTTAGACAAGTAGGATGAAGTGTTGACAATCTCCATCCAATCATGGATTAAGTAGACTCCTCCCTCTACTGGGGTTCTGTCTTCTAGACATTGGGAGACTGGGAAATTGACTCTGCCCTGTTGGTCCAGCCTCCCTATCTTCCAGCATCCCATTACTAAGCTTTATATTATTGGGGAAACTGGCCATGTATTGAGGCTTTTCTAGATTTCCAGTCTCATTCCAGCTAAAGCCGCACTAGTTTCTGGTTTTCTTTAGTAGAGTTCCTCTGTTTAAACTAGATTCAATTTGACCTCACGTGTATCCAAACTTTGCAAATACCCCCATGGAAGAAAATGGCAATGGCCTGAGCTCAGTGTGGAAGTACTCTTTCATCTCTGGAGTTTTAGTTTATCTGGTCCTTATGCTAGTCGAGTTTTTGAAGGAAGAGCAATGGCTTGCTTCTCTCTAGTATCTTATTTTAGGGAAGTGGAAGTCCGGAGTTTATCTTTGCAAAAAGAAAAGACATAATTTGAAGAATGCTTATTTGTATAAGCATGGTGATATTTTGAACAGTTTTTATCTGTGTTGCATACTAATAGTTATTCTTTTTTCTTCCTGATGGAGCCTGTTTATTAAAGTACACTCTAGACCAGGTGTTGACAAACTATGGCACAGAGACCAAATTGGCTCAGTGCCTGTTTTGTATGGCCTGTGAGCTAAGAATGGTTTTGACGTTTTTGTTTTTTTATTTTTTTATTTTTTATTTTTTTAAATTTTATTATGTTATGTTAATCACCATACATTACATTATTAGTTTTTGTTGTACTGTGCCATGATTCATTGTTTGCGTATAACACCCAGTGCTCCATTCAATACATGCCCTCTTTAATACCCATCACCAGGCTAGCCCATCCCCCCAACCCCCTCCCCTCAAAACCCTCAGTTTGTTTCTCAGAGTCCATAGTCTCTCATGGTTTTGATGTTTTTAAAGGTTAAAAAAAAGTGTTTTGTGGCAGATAAAAATTATATGAAATTCAAACTTCAGTGTCCAGAAATAGTTTGTAATATAACCATACTTGTCTGTTTATGTGTTGCCTGTGTTTGCTCTCATGCCATGATGGGTAAGTAGTTGCAGCAGAGATCCTATAGCCTACAAAGTGAAAAGTATTTACAATCTAGCCCTTTACAGAAAAAAAATTGCCTATTCCTGCTTTAGACCACAGACTCAGAAATTTTTCATTTCTCATTACTAAGGGAAGTTAAACAAAAGATTGAAATCTTCTTATTCCAGAAGTTCTTTGAATTTGGACTTATTAAAACTCCAGTATTTTAGAGTTAAGAGGAATCTCAGAAATACTCTCCTTCATCTTGTTATTTTACAAATGAAGAAACAGATTCAGAGTGAGAGACATTTTTAAATTAAATTATGACTAATTTTTGTTTTGTTTTGTTTTTTAGAAAACAGACTCAGCAATAAGCTGATAGAGAAGCTAATGATCTGTATCATGGAACAACTTGCAAAAATTCATTTGTTCTTACATTGCAGGAAAAAATGGGTTTTCCTTAAACCATGGTAGCTATTAAAATTTCTTTGAAATTTTTAAAGTAAATATTTTTAAAATAAATATTTAAAGAATGTTAATAGACTTTGCCTTTTATTAACACCCATAATTCTTTCAAATCTCATGGGTATGAGGTTCTTTTTGTGAAATGACTAAAAATCCTACAGGATCAATTCCAGACATTTTTCATTAAGTTCCTATTTGATTTAGGATTTAAAGTCGTAAATCATCATAAATTCCAAGGTGAATTGTTAATGTGTAAGACTGGTTTCTAGAGTTTTTCTTTTATCTGTCCATCCTCAGATATCATGAAAAGTTTATTTAAACTTTGTTTTCAGCCAAGCTTTTCCATTAGTCATATAATGGGATGTTAGCTTACTAACAAATAGCATTTTTGTTTTCTAATGTTGACTATAGATTTTCTTCATGTAACATTTTTTTAAATTTTATTTTATTATGTTATATTAGTTACCATACATTACATCATTAGTTTTTGATGTAGTGTTCCATGATTCATTGTTTCGTATAACACCCAGTGCTCCATTCAGTATGTGCCCTCCTTAATACCCATCACTGGGCTAGCCCATCCCCTCACCCCCCTCCCCTCTAGAACCCTCAGTTTGTTTCTCAGAGTCCATAGTCTCTCATGATTCATCTCCCCCTCTGATTCCCCCCCTTCATTTTTCCCTTCCTACTCTCTTTTTGTTTTTTAACATATAATGTATTACTTGTTTCAGAGGTACAGGTCTGTGATTCATCAGTCTTAACACAATTCACAGCACTCACCATAGCACATACCCTCCCCTATGTCTATCACCCAGCCACCCCATCCCTCCCACCCCCCACCACTCCAGCAACACTCAGTTTGTTTTCCTGAGATTAAGAATTCCTAATATCAATGAGATCATATGATACTTACTCTGATTGACTTATTTCACTTAGCATAATACCCTCTAGCTCCATCCACGTCATTGCAAATGGCAAGATTTTGTTTTCTTTGATGGCTGCATAATATTCCATTGTGTATATATACCACATCTTCTTTATCCATTCATCTGTTGATGGACATTTTGGCTCTTTCCATAGTTTGGCTATTGTGGACACTGCTGCTATAAACATTGGGGTGCATGTATCCCTTTGGATCACTACATTTGTGTCTCTGGGGTAAATACCCAGTAGTGCAATTGCGGGGTCATAGGGTGGCTCTATTTTCAACTTTTTGAGGAACCTCCACACTTTTCCAGAGTGGCTGCACCAGCCTGCATTCTCACCAACAGTGTAGGAAGGTTCCCCTTTCTCTGCATCCTTGCCAACATCTGTCTCCTGACTTGTTAATTTTAGCCATTCTGACTGGTGTGAGGTGGTATCTCATTGAGGTTTTGATTTGGATTTCCCTGATGCCGAGCGATGTTGAGCACTTTTTCATGTTCTGTTGGCCATTTAGATGTCTTCTTTGGAAAAATGTCTGTTCACGCCTTCTCCCCATTTCTTGATTGGTTATTTGTTCTTTGGGTGTTGAGTTTGATAAGTTCTTTATAGATTTTGGATACTAGCCCTTTATCTGATATGTTATTTGCAAATATCTGCTCCCATTCTATCAGTTGTCTTTTGGTTTTGTTGACTGTTTTCTTTGCTGTGCAAAAGCTTTTTATCTTGAGGAAGTCCAATAGGTCATTTGTGCCCTTGCTTCCCTTGCCTTTGGCAATGTGTCTAGGAAGAAGTTGCTGTGGCTGAGGTCGAAGAGGTTGTTGCCTGTGTTCTCCTCTAGGATTTTGATGGAATCCTATCTCACATTGAGGTCTTTCATCCATTTTGAGTCTATTTTTGTGTGTGGTGTAAGGAAAAGGTACAGTTTCATTCTTCTGCATGTGGTTGTCCAATTTTCCCAACACCATTTGTTGAAGAGACTGTCTTTTTTCCATTGGACATTATTTCCTGCTTTGTCAAAGATTAGTTGACCATAGAGTTGAGGGTCCATTTCTGGGCTTTCTGTTCTGTTCCATTGATCTTTGTGCCTGTTCTTGTGCCAGTACCATACTGTCTTGATGATGACAGCTTTATAATAGAGCTTGAAGTCCGGAATTGTGATGCCACCAGCTTTGCTTTTCTTTTTCAACATTCCTCTGGCTATTCGGGGTCTTTTCTGGTTCCATACACATTTTAGGATTGTTTGTTCCATTTCTTTGAAAAAGGTGGTTGGTATTTTGATAGGGATTGCATTGAATGTGTAGATTGCTCTAGGTAGCACTGACATCTTCACAATATTTGTTCTTCCAATCCATGAGCATGGAACATTTTTCCATTTCTTTGTGTCTTCCTCAATATCTTTCATGAGTATTTTATAGTTTTCTGAGTACAGATTCTTTGCCTCTTTGGTTAGATTTATTCCTAGGTATCTTATGGTTTTGGGTGCAATTGTAAATGGGATCGACTCCTTAATTTCTCTGTCTTCTGTCTTGTTGTTGGTGTATAGGAATGCCACTGATTTCTGTGCATTGATTTTATATCCTGCCACTGTACTGAATTCCTGTATGAGTTCTAGCAGTTTTGGGGTGGCGTCTTTTGGGTTTTCCACATAAAGTATCATATCATCTGCAAAGAGTGAGAGTTTGACTTCTTTGCTGATTTGGATGCCTTTTATTTCTTTTTGTTGTCTGATTGCTGTGGCTACGACTTCTAGTACTATGTTGAATAGCATTGGTGATAGTGGACATCCCTGCCATGTTCCTGACCTTAGGGGGAAAGCTCTCAGTTTTTCCCCATTGAGAATGATATTCGCTGTGGGTTTTGCATAGATGGTTTTTATGACATTGAGGTATGTACCCTCTATCCCTACACTCTGAAGAGTTTTAATCGAGAGAGGATGCTGTACTTTGTCAAATGCTTTTTCTGCATTTATCGAGAGGATCATACGGTTCTTGTTCTTTCTTTTATTAATGTATTGTATCACAGTAATTGATTTGAGGATGTTGAACCAACCTTGCAGCCCTGGAATAAATCGCAGTCTTGGTCATGGTGAATAATCCTTTTAATGTACTGTTGGATCCTATTGGCTAGTATTTTGGTGAGAATTTTTGCAGCCATGTTCATCAGAGATATTGGTCTGTAATTCTCCTTTTTGATGGGGTCTTTGTCTGATTTTGGGATCAAGGTAATGCTGGCCTCATAAAATGAGTTTGGAAGTTTTCCTTCCATTTCTATTTTTTGGAACAGTTTCAGAAAAATAGGTATTAACTCTTCTTTAAATGTTTGGTAGAATTCTCCTGGGAAGCCATCTGGCCCTGGGCTCTTGTTTCTTAGGAGATTTTTGATTACTGCTTCCATTTCCTTAGTGGTTATAGGTCTGTTCAGGTTTTCTATTTCTTCCTGGTTCAGTTTTGGTAGCTGATACATCTCTAGGAATGCATACATTTCTTCCAGATTATCTAATTTGCTGGCATATAGTTGCTCATAATATGTTCTTACAATTGTTTGTCTTTCTTTGGTGTTGGTTGTGATCTCTCCTCTTTCATTAATGATTTTATTTATTTGGGTCCTTTCTCTTTTCTTTTTGATAAGTCTGGCCAGGGGCTTATCAATCTTAATTAATTCTTTCAAAGAACCAGCTCCTAGTTCCGTTGATCTGTTCTACTGTTCTTTTGGTTTCTATTTCATTGATTTCTGCTCTGATCTTTATAATTTCTCTTCTTCTGCTGGGTTTAGGCTTTATTTGCTGTTCTTTCTCCAGATCCTTTAGGTGTAGGGTTAGGTTGTGTATTTGAGACCTTTCTTGTTCCTTGACAAAGGCTTGTATTCCTATATACTTTCCTCTTAGGACCGCCTTTGCTGCATCCCAAAGATTTTGAACAGTTGTGTTTTCATTTTCATTTATTTCCATGAATTTTTTTAATTCTTCTTTAATTTCCTGGTTGACCCATTCATTCTTTAGTAGGATGCTCTTTAGCCTCCATGTATTTGAGTTCTTTCCAACTTTCGTCTTGTAATTGAGTTCTAGTTTCAGGGCATTGTGGTCCGAAAATATGCAGGGAATGATCCCAATCTTTTGGTACCAGTTGAGACCTGATTTGTGACCTAGGATGTGATCAATTCTGGAGAATGTTCTATGGGCACTAGAGAAGAATGTGTATTCTGTTTCTTTGGGATGGAATGTTCTGAATATATCTGTGAAGTCCATTTGGTCCAGTGTGACATTTAAAGCCTTTATTTCCTTGTTGATCTTTTGCTTAGATGATCTGTCCATTTTAGTGAGGCGGGTGTTAAAGCCCCCTACTATTATTTTATTGTTGTCGATGTGTTTCTTTGATTTTGTTATTAATTGGCTTATATATTTGCTCCCAGGTTAGGGGCATAGATAATTTACAATTGTTAGATCTTCTTGTTGGATAGGCCCTTAAAGTATGATATAGTGTTTTTCCTCAACTCTTATTATTGTCTTTGTTTTAAAATCTAATTTGCTGACATATGGATTTCTACCCCAGCTTTCTTTTGATGTCCATTAGCATGGTAAATGGTTTTCCACCCCCTTGCTTTCAATCTGGAGGTGCCTTTTGGTCTAAAATGAGTCTCTTGTAGGCAGCATATCGATGGGTCCTGTTTTTTTTATACAATCTGATACCCTATGTCTTTTGATTGGGGCATTTAGCCCATTTACATTCAGGGTAACTATTGAAAGATATGAATCTAGTGCCATTGTATGGCCTGTAAGGTGATGGTTACTGTATATTGTTGTCTCTATTCCTTTCTGGTCTATGTTACTTTTAGGCTCTCTCTTTGCTTAGAGGACCCTTTTCAATATTTCTTGTAGGGCTGGTTTGTTGTTTGCAGATTCTTTTAGTTTTTGTTTGTCATGGAAGCTTTTTATTTCTCCTATTTTCAGTGACAGCCTAGCTGGGTATAGTATTCTTGCCTGCATATTTTTCTCGTTTAGTGCTCTGAATATATCATGTCAGTCCTTTCTGGCCTGCCAGGTCTCTGTGGATAGGTCTGCTTCCAATCTAATGTTTCTACCATTGTAGGTTACAGACCTCTTGTCCCGAGATGCTTTTAGGATTTTCTCCTTGTCTCTGAGACTTGTAAGTTTTACTGTTAGATGTTGGGGTGTTGACCTATTTTTATTGATTTTGAGGGTGTTCTCTGTGCCTCCTGGATTTTGATGCCTGTTTCCTTAGGGAAGTTCTCTGCTATAATTTGCTCCAATATACCTTCTGCCCCTCTCTCTCTTTCTTCTTCTTCTGGGATCCCAATTATTCTAATATTGTTTCATCTTATGGTATTACTTATCTCTCGAAATCTGCCCTCGTGATCCAGTAGTTGTTTGTCTCTCTTTTTCTCAGGTTCTTTATTTTCCATCATTTGGTCTTCTATATCACTAATTCTCTTTTCTGCCTCATTTATCCTAGCAGTTAGAGCCTCCATTTTCGACTGCACCTCATTAATATCCTTTTTGATTTCAAGTTGGTTAGATTTTTAGTTCTTTTATTTCTCCAGAAAGGGTTTCTCTGGTATCTTCCATGGTTTTTTCAAGCCCAGCTAGTATCTTTATAATCATCATTCTGAACTCTGGTTCCGAGATCTTACTAATGTCCATATTGATCAGGTCCCTGGCAATCAGTACTGCCTCTTGTTCTTTTTTTTGAGGTGAGTTTTTACGTCTTGTCATTTTGTCCAGAGAATAGATGAATGAGAGAACAGAATGCTAACGGAGTAACAATGACCCCAGAAAAATATATACTAAACAAATTAGAAGAGACCTGAAACTGGGGGGAAAAGAAAGGGAAAGGAAGAAAGAAAAAAAAAGAATATTATCAAATATGACCAGGCTGGTGAATAGATCAGTGGCAACACTAGATTTTGGGTGTATTTTGGTCTGTTAGAAAAGCAACCTCCTCCCATAATTTTAAAGAAAGAAAAACTTACCTATGTACAAAAATAAGGGTAAGTATGCTGAGGGAATGGAATATGACTGTAAAGATGAAAATTATAAAAGATTTTGTAAAAGGGATTCATAAGATAAGAAGTTGGTTGGAAAAAGAAAGAAGAAAAATTAAAAAAGAAAAAAAAGGGAGAGAGTGTGATCAGGCAGGAGACTAGAACAAAGCCATACACTAGAGATTTAGGGTATATTTTGGTCTGTTAGAAGAAACTGTATCCCAAAATTTTAAAAGAGAGAACTTATACAAATATACAAAAAATAAGACTAAGTACAATTAAGGGATAGAATATGACTCTAAAAATTAAAAATAAGATTTAAAAGGATTGATGAGATAAGATTTTGGTTGAAAAAGGGGAAAAATTTTAAAAAAATAGAAAAAGAAAAATTTAAGAAAATTTAAAAAATTAACTTTGAAATACTAAAGAATCATGGGGAAAAAAGCCATGAATTCTATGTGCTGCATTCCCCTAGGGCTGGAGTTCTCCTGTTCTCATTGATCGGTAAACTTGGTCTTGGCTGGCTGTTCTTGCTGATCTTCTGGGGGAGGGGCCTGTTTCCGTGGTTCCCAAATGTCTTTGCTGGAGGCGGAATTGCCCCGCCCTTGCCTGGTCCGGGCTAAGTAATCCTCTCGGGTTTGCTCTCATAGCTTTTGTTCCCTGCAAGCTTTCCCTACAGCTTTGGAGGACGAGAGCGAAAATGGCGGCCTCCCAGTCTCTGCCCCAGAGGAGCCAAGAACTCGGGACCCCACTCCTCAGTGCGCCCCTAGAGAAAAGTAGTCAATCACTCCTGTGTCCCTAGTCTCTGGCCGCACCCCGTGTTCACCTGGCCTGTGACAGAGCGTTTCTGTCTCTGGCACACGACCCCCTTTGGAGTCTCCAAACCCAGCAGATTCCTGCGGTGCACTTCTCCCGGGGGAGGTAGGGGAGTCTCCCCGGATCTGCCGCTTGTTGGGTCCCTGCTGGAAGAGGAGTGGCCCCACTGTGCCGTGGATCAGGGTTTATGGCAGCCCCGAGCTGAGAGCCCACTCCTCGGCTCCCTCTCTGCAGCCAGCTTCCCCGCTCCAGTACCTGGGAGCTCTGCCGCACTCAGGTACCCCCGTCTTCCTGTGACCCCCGAGAGTTCTGAGACCACACTGTCCCAGTGAGGGTTCCACCCCCCACTTAGCCAGTGGAGTGAAGTCCCTCAGCAGAGCTGAGTTCTAAATGTTTCGATTTTGTGCTTTGCTGCTCTATCACTTGCCGGTAGCCCGCTCCCTCCCCCCACGGTCTATCCTGAATATCGCCTGGGATTCACTTCTCCGCAAGTCCTACTTTCTAGAAAGTGGTTGTTTTTCTGTTCATAGAGTTGCTGCTATTCTTTTCTTAGATCTCCTATTGAGTTTGCAGGTGTTCAGAATGGTTTGATAGCTATCTAGCTGAATTCCTGGGACCAGGCGAAATTTAGGTCTCCTACTCCTCCACCATCTTGCTCCCCCTCTCTTCATATAACTTTTAACTTATTACTGGCTCTCTTTGACAGCCATCTACTTCTAATAAAACAAGCCAAATTAACAACAACAACAACAACAAAAACCACAGTAAAATCAATTCATGGGGATTTGGGAAAAGCTGATTCTTAAACTGTATATTCAGGAATTGGTGGGTTTAGGTTCATTAAAATTGTTATAACTAATTAAATGCCAAACTAAAATGCATAGGAAGAAGTATTTTAGGAATATATATTAAAGCCATTTGAACTTTAAAGATGTTCATTAAACAAAAGAAACACAAGTATTGGTGTATATTTGTGAATATTTTAGTCTGTGATGACTAGCCTTCAGGAAAGTCATTTTATTTGGCTTTATATGTTCTCCTCTGAAGATTGGTTTTGAGTGAACCTTGATGTTTTTCTAAATTGTATAGAAGGGGCTAACCTTTTAGCAGTTACATATTCCTGTTGCTCAAACAACTGATTTTGTTTAATATAAAAGAGAAGTTGTTTTTCTAAACCATAACGAGAAATACTCATTACTTTTCATTAACTTTTTGTTCATTTTTGATAATTCTTGAGCATCCATAATATGTCAGGCAGTAATGCAGGTCTTGAAAGTACAGAGTTGAAATGGATATTCTTCATGCTGTCACAATGCTCATAGTTGAATAGACTATATAAACATGTATTTCTGTTCATGTATAGCACATGATACTATTGATCAGTCTTTCTCTTTTACTTTTGTAGCATGCTATCTGGGGGAAATCTTATCCATGTACATGGTTTTCCATTACCTACATTGCACCAAAATCTGCATAAAATAATTTCATGCATAGCACCTAAATGGACTTGTCTGGCTTACATATCCTTTAAATGTATCTGTGTATCTATGAATCTATCCTTGGCCCTCTGAGTAATGCTTAAAGCTATAGCTCTGAACTTCCTTCTTTTCTCTCTTTCCTGTCTCCTTCCTCCTATTTTTTCTTTCTCTCAAAATAGTATTGAGTACTTTGTTCCAGATACTTTTTAGACAAAGAGGCCAGAGCACTGCACAAGAAACACATGGCCTCTGTACTCTTGGCACTTACAGCTTGGTGAAGGAGTCATGCATTGAACACATACATAATCACACTTGTAGATAACACAATGAAACAAGTGTAAAATGACATGAGAGTGTATATTAGGGAAACTAACCCAGTCTGGGACCTCAGAGATGTATGGTGGTTAGCAAAAGTTGTGGGAAGGAATACCAGGAAGAGGGAGAACCTTTGTGAAAGCCCCTAAGTAGCTTAGCAGGTTCATAAACTAGAAGGATGTCTTTGTGGCTGGAGTATGATGAACAAGTTGGAGGGGAATACAAAATGAGGCAGGGAGGCTGGCAGAGGTCAGATCTTGGTAGAAGATCTTTTAAGCCATGCCAATGCTTTTGGACTCTAACCCAAGAGAATTAAGATGTTATTAGGGTTTTAAGTGGGTAATTACCTACTCAGGTTTGTGTTTCTATTTTTATTGTTTTTAAGATTTTACTTATTTGAGAAAGCACGCATGCAGATGAGCACATGTGAGCTGGGGGAGGGGCAGAGGGACTCCCAAGCAAATGTGAGGCTCAACCCATAGCCCCATGTGGGGCTGTATTTCACAAGTGCAAGATCATGACCTGAGCCGAAATCAAGAGTCAGATGCTCAACCAACTGAGCCACCCAGGTGCCCCTTCAGATTTGTATTTTTAAAAGTTGACTTGGGTTCTTGTGTGAAGAATGGATTGAAGTGGGTCAAACGTGGATGTACAGAAATGAGTTAAAAAGCTTTTGCAGTAGACCAAGCAAGAGGTGGTGGTAACTTAGATTATTAGAATTGCAGCAATAGGGATGTAGACAGATTCAAGAACTATTTACAAAACATAATTGACAAGATTTTGTGATTATTTTGGTTTAGGAAGTAAAGCTGAAGGGACTGTCAAAGATAAATTTTCATATGCTTGTTCATGTCTATTTTGCTGACATTTTAGTATCTTGAACTCAAACATCTTTAAAATTGAACTGGGGGACCTGGGTGGGTAAGTCGGTTAAGCAATTGACTCTTAATTTTGGCTCAGGTTACGATCTCAGGGTTGTGAGATGGAGCCCCACATCGGGCTCCGTGCTGGGCTTGGAGCCTGCTTAAGATGCTCTGTCTCCCTTTGTCCCTTCTCCCTCTAAAAAAATTTTTAAAAAATGGGGGCACCTGGGTGGCTCATTCGGTTAAGTATCTGCCTTCGGCTCAGGTCATGACCTCAGGGTCCTGGGATCGAGCCCTGAGTTGGACTCCCTACTCAGCAGGGAGTCTGCTTCTCCTTCTCTATCTGCTCTCTCTTGCTCTCTCTCACTCTAAATAAATTAATAAAATCTTAAAAAAATTAAAAATAAATAGAAAAAATAGAACCTGTTTTTTCCTTTTGGAAACTAATTCTTCCCCTTGACTTCCCTGTTTTTGTGAATGACATCCCTACCTCCAGGTGGCCTAGGCGTACAACTTTTGTTTTGGTCACGACTTCCACTGAATTAGTTACCAAGTGTCAAGGACTTGACCTCTAGCATTTAGAGTCTCTTCCTTCCCCTCCTCCTATTCCTCTTTTCCTTTCTTCCTCCCCCTCCTCTTCCTCCTCCACAGTAGTATCCTCTTGCTAGATCATTAAATTACGTTTTTCATTCAAGTCTTTGAGCTCCTTGACGGCAAGAATGGTCTTTTTCATCTTGTATTTTTAGTACCCGTGTGTACTTCAGTATTAGAGACATACAAAAATATTAAATAAAATATATTGTTTTCCCTGACTCTGTTTCTTCCACTATAATTCTTATTCTTTTCCACATTTTTCCCCTCTCTTTCTCAAAGTCATTCAGGGGCGTCCTTCTGCTTAAAGAATAATTTGGTCTTAGGCCCCTGAGGTTGTGAAAAACTGGCTGCAGGATATGAGAAGAGTATGAGTTGGGGCTTTTTCTATAGTAGTTTAGTAAAAATTGCTTCCTATCCCTTTTTACACTGTAACCGTTGCAACTACAAAGAGTAGATTTTTCTGGGAAGGGAATATACCTGATATTTATTAGCATCCCTACTGTTGAATAAAATTTTAAAAACGTCATTTGATGCCATTTACCTTTTTTAATTTT
Source organism: Eumetopias jubatus (assembly GCF_037043125.1). Lineage (NCBI taxonomy): Eukaryota > Metazoa > Chordata > Mammalia > Carnivora > Otariidae > Eumetopias > Eumetopias jubatus. Next base: position 164,289,153 of record NW_028274809.1, on the reverse strand, counting down.
ATAAAAATAGTTGTAAAATTCAATTTTTTGATCACTTAATATATGTTTCTTAGCATTCCAGTGTTGTGTTATTATCTTAATAGCTACACTGTGTGTTAGTATCTTATATGTGCATCTAGAGTATATTGTTTCATAGAAAATTTGTAGGAGAATTATTCAGATATCTACTTTGGAAGCACCTACTTTTTGTAGCTTTGTATGCCCTAATAATGAACTTTCATAATTCTTTTTTTCCATTTTTAGGAATAAGAAAATTTTAAATAAGAAGAAGTTGAAAAGAAAACAGAAGAGCAAATCAAAAGTGAAGACAAGAAGCAAGGTAAAACTGCTGACAATTTATAGGGAGTAAGGACTTTTTCATACTGTAATTGGAATAAAAATTACAAGATTAAAAAGGTGTAACTAGCAAGCCATTTCATTTCTATTTTTTTATTTTAATTTTTTAAAAGCCCCTCATTACTTGGTTATACTATTTAGTTTCATCTTTGGAGCATTTCATGACCACTAGCCTGGAAGTTAGTATCTGGGTGCTGAAAATTATTTACTGTTTATTCATGTTATCTTTGATCACTTCTTTGGGGGAACACATCCATTTCTCTTCTCTTTTTTCCATTCGAACTACATGTTCTAGAAACAGAGTAAATTGGCTTGTTAATTGGGACTTGGATTTGGCCCATGCATATGTCATGAGTTAGGGAGAATCCTGGTGTATCTATATTGTTCTGAGCTTCTTTTGGTGATGGGTGGCTGTGCAAAAGAAAAGGCAATATGGAATATTTGAATTAGATGAGATCATAGAGAGCAAGGTTTTTTTTTCCCTATCTAAAACGGAAATCTTTTCTATTAAATCTTAAACATTTCACTTTCTACCAGAGTCTTTTCTTTTGAACAGTACTAAGAAGCCTAGACAGGAGAAAGAGGGGAGTCATAACTATGATTTCTGCACAACTCTACTTTTGGTTAAAGAAACAATAGTTTAGCTTGGCCTATATATCGTATTTAAGTTCTAAAGACAATTGTTTCCTGCCCTTTTTAATTAGTGTTCTTGCCATTTTGTAACTGAGAAAAATGTACTTTAAAGTAGTAAATCAAAAAATTAAATAAAAGTATAGGGGATGAAATTTATTTCACGGCTCTATCTTGAGACACAGCTGGATCCATCAGTAATGTCAGCAAATCTGTGTCTTCATCACTTGCTTCTGCTTTCTTCTGTGGGTTTATTATCTGTGGCTGAGAACAAAGGCTGCTGGCGGCTCCAACTTCATTTTCTTTGAGTGAGGGGCCATCTCCTTTATTAGTTCTAGCAGAAAGTCTTGGGTATGATTTTTGATTGACCTTCATCATTCATTTTGGCCTTGGAGATGGAGTACTTTGATTGGTTAGACTGAGTTATGTTTATAACCCTGTGATAGGTGATAGGTGATAGGTGAGCATCCTAATAAGCAGGCCATGTGAAATGGGAGGGGATAGTTACCCTACGGAAAATGTTGCTGGGTGGGCAGGTAAATGATTTATGTTCACTATATCATTTTTTATTACTTCTGCTTTTGGGATAAAAGAGGGAAATGGAGAACATTCTTAATATACTTGTTATATAGTCATTTCGATTTTCAACCTCTACCCCTTTTCCACTTTTTGGTGTTATGTGCAAAGGCAGAGTATGGGAATCTTGAAAATCTTTTTTAAGTTATTTTAAGGTTTCATTTAGTGATGTTCCTAAAAGTGGTGGCATATCGAGGAAGAGGTGGGAATTCAAGGTCTTTCATCCCCTTCAATTCTGTCTCTAACTTTGTGCCTTTAGTAATTCATCTTTCTTCTCTTGGCCTCAGGTTTTATATCTGCTTTTTAAGAGCACCGTGTGATAAGAGTGATACATAAAAAGTTACTCATTTTTTCCTAAAGCATTAATTGCATACTGACCATGTGCTGGCCTTATGCTGGGTATTTGGAATAGAAAGATGAGTAAGAAATGGTTTCTGCTTATGATGGGCATATAGAATAATAAAATAGTGTTGTTAGTCTCCCTGCCCTCTATTACTGTTTCTGGACTATTTTTCATTCATCTTTTTTAAAAAAGTTATTTTAAAAATGCCAATGAGCTTTTTTCCCCCATATATTTAAGAACGAGCATTTCTTTTCAGCAAATGAAATAAGATACCATTTAGCTATACCACTTTATTTCCTTGTTTATTGCTGTTATTGGCCCCTCTATTTCTTCTCATCCATTAGCCATCTCCTTCATTCAATTTCCTTCTTATTCAGAGTAGGAAGCACAATCTTTAAAAAAAAAAAAGTATTTAATCTGTATTAGTTCCCAACGGCTGCTGTAACAAATTACACAGACTTGATGGCTTAAAACAACACAAATTATTCTACAGTTTTAGAAGTCTGAAGTCCAAAATGGCTCTGGGCTAAAATCAAGGTGTTAGTAAATCTGCATTCCTTCTAGATACTCTAGGAGAGGATTCATTTCCTTGCCTTTTCCAGCTTCTAGAGGCTGCCTGCATTCCTTGGGTTGTGCTCCTTTCCACCTTCAAAACCAGCAATGGTTGGGTGAGTCCTCTCATGTTGCATTACTCCGACATGTTTCCGTTGTTACAGCTTCTTCTTTGACTGCCCCACCACCCTCTCTCATACCTAAGGACCCTTGTGATTGGTTACATTGGGCCCACCCAGATAATCCAGAATAAACTCTCCATCTCAAGGTCTGTAATTTATTCACATCTGCAGGGTACCTTTTATCATGTAAGGTGACACATTCCCAGGTTCCAGGGACCAGGGGGAAGATTATTTTGGAGGCCAGCATTCTGCTTACCATATCTTCCTTTCTCCTGTGTATATTTGTTGCACTCATCTGACAAAATTTAATCCTATACAAATCCAGGTGTTTTCTCCTTGCCTGCAGGTGAGTCCTGTGTGCTGCTAAAGGAGTTGATACCAATACACATTCATGATCACCAGTCTCAAATGTACCTTACATAGCTAGACTGTCTTATTTTTTCCTGATAAAATATTCTATGACTATTTCAAACCTTTGTCACTCTCCTCAAAGTTATGATAAATCCTAGCCTCTAACAAATGACTTCACTTTCTTACAGAGGAAATCAAATCCATTACACAGGAAACTTCTTCAGCATCCTGCTACTAAACATGCCTGGGTCTTAGGTTAGGATATTTAATAGCAGAATTTTGAAAGATATAATCAAGATTTAGAAAATTTCCATCAGTCTCAAGCATTTCCTCATCCTTTGCTGCATTCCATCTCTCCCTACCGCTGTGGCTCTAGGCAACCACAGATGTACTTTCTGTCATTATAAATTCGTTTTTATTTTCTAGAATTTCATATAAATGTGATCATGCAGCATGTACTCTTCTGTATCTGGCTTCTTTCCCTCAGCATGATTTTGCGTTGTGTCCATATAGTTGTATATATTAGCAGTCCATTCTATTTTATTTGCTGATGAGTATCCGATTATTTGGATATATCTTAATTTGTTAACCCATTTACCTGTTGATAGACATTGTGATGTTTCCAGTTTTTGGCTATCACAAATGAAGCTGCTATGAATATTTGTGTATTAGTCTTTGCGTGGATATATGTTTTTGTTTTTTGGGAGGATAAACACCTAGAAGTGGAATGAGTACATGCTGTTTCCTTCCATGATTTGCCAGAAGACTGATAAGTCTCAAAAGCAACTTACACTAATGACTAGGATTTATTACAGCCAAAGGTACAGAATAGGCAGCAGGAAAGAGAAATGAATAGTATTAGTGGTGTCTAGGGAGTTATGGCATAGGCTTTCTAGTCCTCCCTTGTCTGAGCACACAGGACATGCTTTCTCTCTGGCAGTGAACTACAAGGATATGTATGGAATATTTCTGTCCAGGAAAGCCCACTTGAGTCTTAGGATATGAGACTTTTGTGGGGGGGTTGGTCATACATAGACTTGTCCTGCTTTGCAATCAGCCATGATACGTGAAACTCAGGTGCACATCATCAGTCTTGATGTTTGTACAAAGCTGTTGAACAAGCCAGTAGGCATGGTCTACTGGCTCTGGGTGTATTTTACAAAACCATCAATAACTAACATAAAGAAAAGTCTAAAGACCACATTCCTAAGGATTGGCCCACAGTCAGTCCTGGTTCCCTTGGGGAAATGCAAGGAATAAGCAGTCATACCTGCATTGTTAACTCTTTCCTCATCGGTGGCATGGTAGATGAATGTTTAACTGTTAAAAAACTACTCAGACTATTTTCCACAGTGTAATTGTTGCATTTTACTGTTCCACCAGTGGTGTATGAGAAATCCAGTTGCCTTACATCTTTGCAAACACATGGTATCATTAGCATTTAAAATTTTAGTCATTCTAAATACATAGGGGTATTTCACTGTGGTTTTCACTTGGTTTTCTGTAATGATTAATGATGTGAACACCCTTTTATGTGCCTTTAGCTATTCATATCTTTTTATTGTGAAATGTCTTTCCTATCTTGCCGTACCTTTTTATAATTGTCTTATTACTGAATTGTCAGTGTTCTTTATGTACTCTAGATACAAGTCCTTTGTCAGATATCTGTATTACAAATAATTCTTCCTGTTCTGTGGCTTGCTTTATTGTTTTTGTATAGTGCTTTAGAAGAACAAAAGTTTTTAAGTTTCATAAATGTAATTGATTATTTTCTTACATATATGATTCATGTATCTTGTGTTTTAAGAAATCTTTGTCTATCCCAAGGTCACATAGATTTTTTTCTTTATTTTCTTCTAGAGATTTTATAGTTTTAGCTGCTGTATTTAGGCCTGTGGTACATTTAGAGTTAAGTTTTGTGTATGGTATGAAATAAGGGTTCATGTTCATTTTTTTTCATATTGGTATTCAGTTGATTGGCATCATTTTTACAAAGACTTCTCTTTTTCTGTTGAATTGTCTTAGCACCTTTATAAAAAATAAGTTGACCATATTCATTTGAACCTATTTCTGGAATTTATTTTTGTTTAATTGATTTATATATTTATCTTTACACCAGTACCACACTGTTTTATTTACACTAGTTTTGAATTCAGGTCATATGTCTTCCAACTTTGGTCTTTTTAAAAAAATTGCTTTAGTTACTTTAAGTCCTTTACATTTCTATATAAATTTTGGAATCAACTTGCCAATTCTATTTTTAAAAGTCTCTAGAATTTTTATTGGGGCTTCATTGAATTTGTAGATTTGAGGACGAGTTGCCATTTTAATGATATTAAATCTTCTAATTAATGAACATGGTTTGTCTCTATTCTCTTTTTTTTTTAAGATTTTATTTATTTATTTGACAGAGAGAGACACAGTGAGAGAGGGAACACAAGCAGGGGGAGTGGGAGAGGGAGAAGCAGGCTTCCCGCCGAGCAGGGAGCCCGATGCGGGGCTCGATCCCAGGACCCTGGGATCATGACCTGAGCCGAAGGCAGACGCTTAATGACTGAGCCACCCAGGCACCCCCCCTATTCTCTTTTAAGTTTTCCTTAATTTCTCTCAGCAGTGTTATTTTGGTTTTCAGTGTACAGAGCTTGCACATAATTTTATTAAATTTAACTGTAATTTTGTGTTTTTGATGTTATAAATGCAGTTATTTAATTTTTTAAAAAATTTTGAGATGATCATAGTAATGCAGTTGTAAGAAATAATACAGAGATCCTATATACCTTTCACTTGTTTTTTCCAATTACTGAGGTATTGCATTACTGTAGTAAATATCACAACCAGGAAATCGATATTGATCCAACCTACTGAAGTTACTCAGATTTCACCAGTTTTACATGTACTCATTTGTGTTTGTATGTGGATGTATATTTAGTTCTATGCAGTTTTATCACATGTGTGGATCTGTGGACCATTACCACAGTGAATACGTACAAGAGTTCTATCACAAGGATTCTTTTTCCTGCTCTTAAATAGAGTAGCACAGACATTACCCCACACTCACCCTCTCCCTAGCCTCTGGCATTCACCAATCTGTTCTCCATTTCCATAATTTTTTCATTTCAAGAATGTTATATAAATGTAATCATGGGGATTGGCCTTTGCCACGCAGCATAATTCCCTTGAGATTTATCTCAGTTGTTGCATATATCACTGGTTTGTATCTTTTTATTGCTGAGTAAGCATTCCATGGTAAAGATATATCATGGTTTGTTTAACTATTCACCCATTAAAGGACATCTGAGTTGTTTCTCTTTTTTGGTTATTTTGAATAAAACTGCTATGAATATTCATGTGCTGGTTTTTGAATGAATATATGTTTTTATTTTTTTGGTATTAATGTCCAACAGTGCAGTTGCTGGATTGTACTGTAAGGTGCATATTTAATTTTGCAAGAAACTGCCATACTTTTTTCTAGAGTGGCTGGATCATTTTACATTACCATTAACAATGTATAAGAGATCCAGTCTCTCTACATCTTCACCAGCATTTTGTGTTGTCATTATTTTTTTATTCTAGCCAGTCTGATAAGTTTGTATTATATCTTATTTTGTTTTAATTTACATTTTCCTAATGGTTCACCATAGTGAACTTATTATTTGCCTTCTGTATATCTTCTTCAGTGACATGCCTGTTCATGTCTTTTGCCCATTTTCTAAATTGAATTGCTTATCTGTTTGTTTTTTACTGTTGAGTTTTGAAAATTCTTCATATATTTTGCATGCTAGTCTTTTGTCAGTTATGCAAATATTTTCTCCCAGTCTGTAACTGAAATGCTATTATTTTTCTAAATTATATTTTCCAAATGTTCATTCTTAGTATGTAAATACCTTAACTTTTTTTAACATGATCTGGTATCCTGTGACTTTGCTAAATCCACACATATTTCTAGTGGCTTTTTTGCAGGTATTTTGATTCTCTATATGTCTTCCACAAATAAATTTGTTTTCTAGTAGGTAGTTCTTCCTTTCTAACTTACATTGTATTCCTTTTTTTTTTAAATTTTATTTATTTATTTGACAGAGAGAGATAGCGAGAGCAGGAACACAAGCAGGGGGAGTGGGAGAGGGAGAAGCAGGCTTCCTGCTGAGCAGGGAGCCCGACGCAGGGCTCGATCCCAGGACCCTGGGATCATGACCTGAGCCGAAGGCAGATGCTTAACAACTGAGCCACCCAAGCACCCCTATCCTTTTTCTTGGCTTATTACACTAGCATATCTAGTACAATGTTGAATCGTATTGCTGAGAATAGGTATCTTCTCCTTGTTTGCATCTTAGGGTGCAGGCATTCAGTCTTTTACTATGTTAGATGTGGGTATTTCAAAGATGCCTTTTATCCAGTTTTGGAAATTTTCTTTTATTCCTAGTTTACTTATACTTTTTATCATGAATAAGTATTTGATTTGTGTCAAATGCTTTTTCTATGTTTATTTAGAGTACCATATGTTTTTTTCTATTGTTTTTGTTGGTATGGGGAATTATACTGATTTCTCTTCCAGTGTTGGTACCAGCTGGTTTTTTGGTAGATGATGATGGTAGATCTTTTTCATACGTTCTTGGATTTGGATTGGTAATAATTGCTTGTTTTTAATACTTACATGTTATTTGTCAATTAACTTTGGTATATATTTTTTCTAACAAGGAATATTCCCCTTTTTCCCCAATTATTAATGGAAGAAGGGTAGAATTTTGAGACTTACATGTTATTTGTCAATTAACTTTGGTATATATTTTTTCTAACAAGGAATATTCCCCTTTTTCCCCAATTATTAATGGAAGAAGGGTAGAATTTTGAGACTTTCATGTTATTTGTCAATTAACTTTGGTATATATTTTTTCTAACAAGGAATATTCCCCTTTTTCCCCAATTATTAATTGAAGAAGGGTAGAATTTTGAGGTCAGTGTTTTTGATAATTGAGGTGTACTTCCTGGACATACTCTAATTTTTGGAACTTGCATTAAACCAGTTCTGTATATTTGTCATGTAAGTGTTGATCTCAAAAGTGTGATTGTTGTCTGATGAATAAAATACTGGGACAAAACAGAAATTGACTATTTAGTTTTAACAATTAAATTACCAAGCATGTGATTTTTAGTTTTTATTAAGACTGATAGCTAGGAGAGAGCTTCAGGAAAGCATATGTCCATAATCTGCAGAAATCTAATTTCCTAACTTTATCATTATTTAAAAGAGAATGAGGGGCACCTGGGTGGCTCAGTTGGTTAAGTGACTGCCTTCAGCTCAGGTCATGATCCTGGAGTCCTGGGATCAAGTCCCACATCGGGCTCCCTACTCAGCAGGGAGTCTGCTTCTCCCTCTGACCCTCTTCCCTCTCGTGCTCTCTCTCATTCTCTCTCTCTCAAATAAATAAAATCTTAAAAAAAATAAATGAGAATGAAATTAGAAAAATTGACTAAAATTAAGAGTTTTGTTTTTTTTTTTAGTTCTGATTTCTGTTTAAGTCCCTAAATCTACTTTTTAAAGAAATCAAAATATAATTCAACAGTTGTAGTAGGTCATTGAGACTCTAATACATCTCATGTCCCTTAGAAAAACACCAAATTAATATTCTGTGATACTACAACCGTTAAGCTTTGTTGGCTCTATTCCTACCATGGGATAAAAGGGCATTCCTGTTAGATTCTTTGCCACTCTCCAGCCCTTATCAGTTTGGTTATTGAAAGTAGTGAAGTGTGGAAGAAAGGGTTGTTACTATAAGTTGAGTCAGTAGACTTAGATTATCTTTGCTGTGTCACGTATTTGACTTCTGCAAGTCATCTAGCATGTCTAATCTTTAATTTTTTATTTGAAATGAGAATTGGTGATGATGGAAAAGAATATGAAATTGAAATATTATATTTTATATTGCAGTCTGAAAACTTGGAGAATACAGTAATCATACCAGATATTAAACTACATAGCAATCCTTCTGCATTCAATATTTATTGCAATGTACGCCATTGCGTTCTGGAATGGCAGAAAAAGGAAACATCATTGGCAGCCGCATCCAAGAACTCTGTGCAGAGTGGAGAATCAGATAGTGATGAAGAGGAGGAATCCAAAGAGCCCCCTATCAAGCTTCCAAAGGTAAGTCACTAAGTTCCACTTGGATGGATAACCTAGAGATGTTTCAACTATAGTACAAATATTTGTATTGCTAAAATACCTTGCTTTTTATAAAATTGTGCACTAAAAATTAACAGGGCTTATGGGTAAAAACAGGTTTGGGGCAGACCAGACTATGCAGCTTTGTAACTGGAGTGCTAACAAAGTCAGTAATTGGTAACTCAGTGGTGAGTACTTGGACAGCCCAGGAAAAAAGATCAGGGGCTTTTAATAATGTACAAAAGCAGTAAAGTGGAAATGGTGGCTTGTAAGCCTTGAGCCATTGCAGATAGAAGTGGAGCTCTGAGCCTGTGGGCTGCCATTAAGGTGGGCATAAGCAGAACTGCAAAGTACCATAAGCCAAGAGCCATAGAAAGCTGGGAGTGCTCCCTTCTGGGGAGGGAATCCGAGGTACAGGTATGCATTTTTATTTTTCTTGAACTAGAACTAGAAGAGCTCCTGGCTGTGCAGCTGCTGAGCTGAGAACTTTTGCCTTTCCTGCCTGAGGATATAATTGTACTCTTGCCACTTTGGCTCCCCTTGCCCTATGAAAAAATTACATATGAAGCAATAAGACTTCTACATTTTTCTGATATCATTCCCTATTTACCAGAGACATGTAAGCTAATTGGTGTTATAAAAATATGTGTGGTAGTAGAACAAGCTATTCTTAAGGAACTCCCTTCTATTTAAGTATTAGTATATTGTAAGACTGTAATGTTATTTTATATATAGTATTTTTTCTATATTGTAGGTATAGTTTGTATTTCTAACAAAAGACATAGACATTTTTAAAAGGGTACCTTTATCATAAATGATTTATGCATATTGCTTTTTTCTAAATATAGACATTTTAAAATGATTTCTTGTATCATAAATGATTCAGGTCTATTGCGTTTTTACTAAACTGATACCTTAAACCTATGCCTTGAAAACTCTTTTATACACACCCAGGGGAGCTATCATGCAAATATTTTGCTACTTGAAAATAGCAGCCAAGATAGAAAGTATGTTCCTGATCTGATTTTTTTTGTTGTTGTTGCGCATTTCATGGTGGCTATTTCTAAGTGCACCACTGTCCTTAATCATTACTGTCAGGTTCTTCTCACCTTATGCTCAGCGGATGACTTGCTTCCTGTTTCATAGAGTAAAAGAGGTTTTGTGAACTTCCTCAGCCTTTTGGTCAACCGTCTTCAACTATCCTTCTCTTGGGACTCTTCTTCCTTTAGTCTCTTTCTCTCTGGTATCCTTAGGTGTACCTTCTCTACTACTTCCTTTCTTCTACTTAAAACAATCAGGCTCATCTTTTCCATGTAAGTTCCTCTAGGTAGAGAATTTTCCATCAAGTACTGACATGTCACGAAATAGAGTACAGTGATTAAGAACCTGGGCAGTGGAGTCAAACTGTCCGGGCTCAGACACTCACCATTAAAAATACTAGCTCTGTGATGCTGGGAAAGTTATTTGCCTTATCTGTGCCTCAGTTTTGTTGTCTATGAAATGGAGATAACATCTACCTCACAGGGTTGTAGTGAGGATTCAGTGAGTTAATAAATATCATAGTTATAAGTAGTTAGAAGTATCAGGTTAGGTGCAAACACGGGCAAACAAGAAATTGTGTAGGTACAAATGAATTTGAGTTACTTTTCAAGGAACTCTTCAATTTATTAATAAATACGTCGGAGGAAGTCAAACTTCTGGACAGTCTGTGAGATCATGTGACAAGCGAGGGGGAAGAAGTGCTGAGATGTCTTTATGCAGAGGCACTCAGAATGCTGTGGGGTTTCGGCGTGGGTGGGGACTGGAACTCCCAGGTGATGTGTTTGGCAGTCATTTGCATAACATGAAGGATTGACACAGAAGAAGAGATGAGGCCTTCAGGATTTGAGGTGATGGGAATTTGAGGGCAGGTGAGAAATGTTAGCATTTTTCTTTTCCTTTTGGCCATTTCTGCTCCAGATGCTACTTTTTTCCATCAGTTCCTTTTCTTTGTAGTTGTTCCTCTCTTGCTCCTCCTGCATGTGTGGCTCTCACTTTCCTTCTTTTCACTGTGGTTTTTTCCTCTCCTACTCCTTTTCTCTTGCATAAATAAGATAGTTTTTATTCGTTGAAGTATCACTTCGATGCAATTTTATTTTCTCCTTGAATTTTAAAAGTTGAGTTGAATTTGATTATTATATAGACCTTGCTTGTCAGGTTTCTTTGCCTTTTCTTTTTTGTAGGTCAGCAATCATTGATATTTTTAAAAGAACTTTCTTACTGCCACCTGAATGCTTCATATTAAGTTTTCTACCTAAAACACAGATTTTAGGGGCACCTGGGTGGCTCAGTCGGTTAAGCGTCTGCCTTCAGCTCAAGTCATGATTCCAGGACTCTGGAATTGAGCCCCACATTGGGCTCCCTGCTTGGTGGGGAGCCTGCTTCTCTCCCTGCTTCTGCCTCTGCCTCTCCCCTCCACTCATGCTCTCTCTCTTTCTCTAATAAATAAATAAAATCTTAAAAACAAAACAAAACAGTTTTTACCCAGCTCAAACCATCTTTATCTGATTTCCAGATCCTCTAAAGTGTTCCAAGCTTTATAACTACATAATTTTTAATAGTTATTTTTAGGATTCATACTTCGCTTTCAGTCTCATTTATGCTAGTCATGCCACATATTTTGTTAAACTTAAGAAGTAAACAAGTCTATCTAAGTCTTTATCTTTTATTTACTTCTAAATTCTTTTTTGAGTTATACCAAGCTTTATATTAGGCCCTGAAAATGAAATCAGGAGTCACATTCCCTACCCTCAAGAAAGTTATGTCTGGTAGGGATAGCAGGCATGTCTAGTGACTTAAGGCCTACTCTAGGGCATGGTAGGTGTAGTGTAACAATAGTGGAGTAAGACTGCAGCGCTGACTGCAGATGCATGTGCAGGCAGAGGGAACAGCATCGTCGTAAAAGTACAAGCGCTCTGTTTTTGGCCAGAGTGGAGTAGCTGAGTAGGGTGAGGGGCAGAGAGCAGCATCTAGATTGGGAAGGGCCTTCTGTGTCCTACAGCCACTTTGAGATTTTGTCTTGTGATTTGGAAATATTGAGGATTTTGAGTGAGAGACTTTTTTTTTTAAAGATTTTATTTATTTATTTGAGAGAGAGAGAGAGAGGGAGAGAGAGCACAGGTGGGGAGGAGAGGGAGAAGCAGACTCCCCCCTGAGCAGGGAGCCCCACGTGGGGCTTGATCCCAGGACCCTGGGATCATGACCTGAGCCGAAGGCAGATGCTCAACTGACTGAGCCACCCAGATGCCTCTAAGCAAGAGACTTTGATCAGACTTGTATTTTAGTAAAGTTACATGGGTGCTAGTAAGACAGATCACTAGAGGGTGGTGAGATTAGAGCAGAGGGACCAGTTAGGCAGCTATTACAGTTGTCCACGAAGGGTGACTGACTGTTGGAATGAGGGTAGTGGTAGTGTTCAGCATAGAGGAAATATTAAGGAAGCGGAATTGACAGGAATTAGTAATTAGTTGATTATGAAGGCTGACAGAAGGTGAAATCTAAACATATTTCTGAAGTTTCTGGGTGGTAATGCCATTTACTGCAAGACGAGTACTGGAGGAGGAACACCACTTTGCTGGAATGATGAGGTGTCCCGTGTACACTATACAGTACACTATACAGGACTGAAGTTCCAGAGAAACGTCCCAGCTAAAAACAGAGATTTGGGAGCTATTATGGTGTGGGGGAAGAAGGTGAAAGGAAATTCTGTTAGAGATAGGATGGGGGTGGGATCAAGAACATTGCTTAAAAATTTTTAGCTTTGGAAAGTTCTAAGAACACTCCTTTTGGGTATGAAGAGAAGGGAAGAAGGTGGTAGTAGTCGACGATAGATTTGTATGTCAGAGGACAGGAACTTGGACATCTCACAGCCGGGTCTTCTGAGAGGCAGAGTTCTTCCTCTTCCTCTTTTTGCCCTCCCCCTCCTCTGCTGCCGCTCTTTCTCCACCCTTTCTTTCGCTGCCCTTAGATTTTTCTTCTTTATTATTTGTAAATGTCATCTCTACCAAATATTTGCTTTATATAAAAAATCCTGAAAGTCAGTATACTTTCCTCTGTGGTAATATATAAATCTACTTTTGGTTTCCTCTCCAGTTTTTTTTAAATGTATTCTGGAAGTATTAGAATGGATTCTAGGACTTTAAAAACAATTTTTAACTTATAGTTGACATGCAGTATTATACTGGTTTCAGGTATAGAGCATACAGATGATTCTGTACATTTCAGAATACTCACCATGATAAGTGTAGTCATCATCTGTCACCACACAACATTATTACAATATTATTGACTATATTCTCTATGCTGTACTTTTCATCTCCAGGACTTACTTACTTTTTAACTGGAAGTTTGTACCTCCTAATCCCCTTCATCTATTTTGCCCATCCCCTACCCCTTCCCTCTAGGACATTTTAATGGAACAAGATACAATTTCTAATGGCAAAGAATTTATTATTCCATCTAAATGTAACTAAACTTTTATGTTCATACTTGTTAGTGAAATAATAAAGTCACTTTGGGAAATAATATGATTTGAGGAGAGCAAAAATAAAACCTTGAAAAACTCATTTTTCTTTGGCCAAGCATGTTTTTATCTTACTTTTCCCAGCAGTGACATTGGACTAGCTGTATCAGATAGTTATTTGGGTTTGTGTTCCTTCAAGTATAATAGAGAGCCTTCAGGATTTAATTATTTGAAAGCAACTGTAAAAGAAAAATTCGGTAAATTTACAAAAGTCTATTTTCTGAAGAGAAGTGGAAGATTATATGTTGGGTAGTTGGTTATGGTTTATCATTGAAAATATTGAAGCCTAGGGGCACCTGGGTGGCTCAGTCGGTTAAGCATCTGCCTTTGGCTCAGGTCCTGATCCCAGGGTCCTGCGATCAAGTCCCACTTTGGGCTCCCTGCTTAGCGGGGGTCTGCTTCTCCCTCTCCCTCTGTGTGTGCTCTCTCTAGCTCTCACTCTTTCTCAAATAAATAAATAAAATAAAATAAAAAGGCCTCAATGTGTAAAGTGCAGTTTCAAAGTTCATACATACTGTTAATACGCTCAGCCAAACCTCAGGGGAAAACACTTATTTCACAGCATCTTTTATTTCTCAGCTCAATAATTCAAAGCTAGATATGTTGGAGAACTTGAGGTTGATTTTTATTTTGTTGTATATTGAAAAGATATCGCTATTCTGGAAACGAAGTAGTTTTCCCCTTACTAAAAAATTTTTTTGTGAAGTAAGGTACAGATGAATAGTGGGAATCTACAGTGGTTAACCTAGACAGATGGGTAATTTCTCTCTCCTTATCATTTGACTAACATTTTATGGGTATGTCTCACCAAAACCAGCCAGTGTTCTATTCCTAAGCAGCATACCTGAGTTCTTTACTGTCATACATTTGTTCTTACACCCTAAACTTACCAGAGAGACAACTCAGGAACTTGTTCAGTAGTAGCCTTACTCTTTTTGGTAAGGTTCAATACTTTCTCTGTTACTGTAGGGATTTTATATAAATAAACCCTAGCTAAGAATGTTATCTGTGAAGATTCTCCTTTGGCTTTTGAAAAGTCATGATTGGTAGCAGTAGAGTAAGCATTCTTGAAGACTGAAAGAATATAGTAGTCTCCCACTGGCCTGAGAATAGAGCTCCGCGTTTTGTGTTTAGGAGATCTTTGAGTTCAGATTCATTTCCTGTAAGTACATAAGCAGATAGAAATCTTGAACAGTGTGTTTTTATTTTTTACTCTATTCCAGGAAGAGAAACTATATCAACTGGAAAATTTCCACTGCTTAGTGCATTTAATCAGTTGAAACTTTATACAGGCAACTTCTGTAATCTTAGTTACAACTAAGTCTGCTAGAATTTTAGATAACTTCTCTAAAAACAGTCCTGCTAGTTATTTTGACTTTTCAGTCATATCTGTATTCTTCAGAAACCATGTAAATGATAATCAAAACTGCAACTGACTTTCCTGCAACTGATTTGACCGTTGTCTGGAGATATATTTCTGAGTTGCAGTGGTTTTTAGCACACAACTGAGAGAGCAATTAAATATTTATATATGCCTATCATGTGTCAGGCACTGGGCTAGCCACGGGAGATATTAAGCTAGTTCACACATGCTCCTTGTCTATGAGGAGACCACAGTTTAGTTATAAAAAAGGAAACAAAAATAGTGAGCTAACTATAATATAATAAATGCCATAACAGAAGTCTCTCAACTGGGTAAGAGTCATGTACAAGGCTGATTTATTCTGTTAGACTATAAATTCTTAGAAGACAGGGACTAGTGTAATGTGTATCTTCATATCTCCTGTAGTGAGTTTGCCAAATAAATGCTTAGGAAATATTTATGTAATACATGATTAATGCACAGATCTCAGCCTAGAGAATATTCTTCTACTGTTATGTCCAATAGAATTAATGCTTTGATGCATTTGTACTAATTAGTCTTGTTTTAACTTTTTCTGTTACTTCTCCAAATAAACACCTTCTGAAAAGATCTTATACATCTATTTCTCAGAATATTGTCACTGACTGAGAAATGGGATTTCATTGTTGTTCTGTCAGTCCTCTGAAGGTATCTCCCAATACCAGGTCATCACATTTCTCTGTCAATCTTTAGCTGCAGATTTCTCTCTTTTGCTAGATAGTGAGTCAGATTTTTCCTTGGTCCTGATGAGGGTGATAAGATAATTAAATAGTAGTGATCTTTTAAGTATGCAGTTTTTAATTCTTTTTGTGATAAATCCTACAAGAAAAGGGGAAACCATCAGTAAATAATAAAGTGATTGTACCATCATAGGAAGGGCTAAGATGAAAAAACTCCTTTTTAAATCTCTTCATTGTATGAGTTATGTTGACTTTTTCTGGCCATAAGTAACAATTGACATGACTTTTAATGAAAGAATGCTGATTTGTACTTGAGTACAGGCAAATGAACTTTTAAATTAATAGAGTTTATTTTTTCTGAGTGAATGTAACCTAGTATCTAGTGCACTCTTAACAATTTTCATAATTTTTCTTACGGCTTCCTTATGCTATAACTACTTATAAAGTAGTGCCATTATTTTTTAACCTTCCATATGACTAGATGGTTTTCTGAATCTTGGGTGGTTGTGGTTTTTTTTTTTTTATGTGTTTCTGTTTTTGCTTCGTAAATATGGCAGCATTAATCATTTGCTGTGTAAATAAGCTGTACTGGTTGAACTGCCTGGAAAGTGTTAATTGGCTTACCTGTTATAAGGTACATATATATTATTATTATTATTTTTCATCTTAAACAGATCATTGAGGTTGGACTTTGTGAAGTTTTTGAATTGATCAAGGAGACGCGATTTTCTCATCCATCCCTATGCCTCAGGAGTCTCCAGGCCCTGCTTAATGTACTTCAGGGTCAGCAGCCAGAAGGCCTCCAGTCAGAGCCACCTGAGGTCCTAGGTAAGAGCTCAGGGCATTAAATGAAGTCTTTAAATGTAAATAGCTTCTCCTATGAAGCATATACATGTAGCAGCTTGTAATGCAGTTTTGTTTTTGTTTATGTTTTTTTAATTATGGTATTAAAACAGCAGGGGTATAAATTTTAAGGTATTTTGCTATGTTCCACTAGAGTTACAGTTTAAGACTTACAGTTCATGAACAGACATTTCTTGATTATTGTGATGATGGGGAAAAAGCGAAACATTAATTGTTGGAACCCAGAAATAATCCCAAGCCTTATAGTTACTATTAACTTAAACCATTCTTGTTAAACCTTAGGCCAAAATAGTGAACACTGACTTTCTCTAACTTTATGTGTTATTCTGGGTAGTTAAAAAAATGGGAAGAGTGGAACCCGATGCTACCAACCCAAACAGCACATCTAGTTTCCCAACAGAGGGCATTTCTTCTGTATTCATTGTAAATAAAAATCCATTTTTCTTATAGACAATGCTTTTGAATTAGTAGCAACTTCCAATAAGTAAATATGTTTGCTTTTTGTAAAATGTATTTGGATTTTTTGAATGCATGCCTTTCGTGTTACTGATAAAGGTTCAACACATAATCCAGTAAGCAAGTTAGCAGCTCTTGAGGAATAGAAATAGAGATGGGCCATAAGTTTGAAATTGGCTGTTGTTTTTCTCTGATGCTAACCATGGGCCTTGAAAGTCTAGAGTTTTCCTAATCTCAAGCATTAGTTCATATCTGAGTCATGTAGGTCCTATCTGTGGAGTTTCTGACATGGGGCCCAAGAATTTGCATTTAGAATACATTTCTGGGTAATGTGCCAGCACAGCTCACCTGGGGACCACACTGCTGGTCTGGACTAGAGTTTGATCTTTTTTTCCAACTTGGTTATTTGCTGTTTATTAGATCCACATGTAAGAACCTAATTACGTGTCATACTGGTTTTGTTTTGGTCATGGTTTTTTTGGAGGGGAGGGAATCAGTTTTTGTGTTTGATTTTTTTTGTTTGGTTTAGTGGGGGAGGGGAGTGTTTGCCAGGAAAACAAGCTGAAGATTTAAGAAAAATAATACCCTCCCCCACCCCGTGTTATTAAATACTACTATACTACTAAATAAAAGCTGTCATATGGCACGTTGTTGATTATTGTTATGATAACACCAATGATTATATTACTATTGTGATATGTTACTTGACATCACAGCATCTTACTAAAGCTTTTATTTATTTAATTGATTTAAAAATATTTTGCTGTTCTTAACTCTGGTTTGTCAATTAACAATAATTGAAATATTTAAAATATCCACTAAAACCTGTATATCCTATTTATTACTTTGAATAACATGCTGATCATTTCTTTTTCCTAGATCTTCTGGCATACCCTTGTCTTTTATCAGTCGTTACACATCTTATTTTGTATCCAGTCTATATATAAATACTCCCTTTCCTTTATTCTTTTCAAAACTGATCTTGTTCATCTGTTTTTGAAATTATAATGTGTGCTTTAGCTTAATCATCTTCTAGCTATCAAAACTTTCACCTGATTAATTTGTCTGGTTTTGTTTTTGTTTTTGTTTTCTTGTTAACAGTTTCAGATGCTGCTGTACTTCTTTCGTCTCTCTTTTATCCTTTCAGGGTTTACTTCTGATGTCTTTACCGCTTTGACTTATTTTTCTATTGAGGCATTTACCATCACTTTATATTTCTTATTTTGTTAAATTAGCTCAAAGAGGGCGCCTGGGTGGCTCAGATGGTTAAGCGTCTGCCTTCGGCTCAGGTCATGATCCCCGGGTCCTGGGATCGAGTCCCGCATCAGGCTCCCTGCTCCTTGGGAGCCTGCTTCTCCCTCTGCCTCTCTCTCTCTCTGTCTCTCATGAATAAATAAATAAAATCTTAAAAAAAAAAAAAAAAGCAGCAGCAAACCCAGAGCCACAGCTCGGTTATGTAAAAAAAAAAAAAAAAAAAAAAAAAAAATTAGCTCAAAGATGTAGTTTGGCTGTTTAAATTTCTATCGAAATCTATCTCTGTTTTTTCTTTGATGTAATAGCATAATCACATTAATACACTTCGGGTTTTTTTTCATGTTATTCATAAAAATACAGGTATATATGTATCACTCTTACTGTCAGGGTAGTTTGATTATTATACACCAAGCTTCTTTTAGCAGATAGATTTTGATTTAGAAATTGTCTAGTTAAAAAAATCATTCTTCTTACATCTATTTTACTGTTCATTTTAAGGTTGGAATATATGTTCTTAAGTATTCATGTAAATAAAAGTATCTCCTGTGTTCCGTGCAAAAGCGTATAATTCAGGGGTGATCAGTACAGACATCGTTGCTGTTATTATGGGACTTAGCATCAGACAGTCAGACACGTGTGATTGCAGATTGGGTAAATAGTATGGGGGACAGTAGAAGGAGTTCTGGGAATCTAACATGCTTCCTTGAAGATGAGACATTGGCGATTTGAAGGATGAGTAGGAAGACGTTAACTACCTTTCTAGGCAGAAAGGACAGCATGCAGGAAGTCTCTGGGACAGGAAGGAGAATGACTGGCTAGAATGTGGAGAGTGAAGGGAGGCAGGGCTTTGCCATGGGTGAGGAGGGAGGCAGGGACTAGACCATGTGGAGCTTCATAGGCCATGTTAAAGGAGCCCGGTGGCTATTGGTCCAGAAGAAATGGAAAGTCACTATTTCCTTATGCTTAAAAAAGTTCTTTATTTTATAGCACTTACACTGTTTCCTTCCACTTGAATCTAACTTTTTTGATGACAAGCATTCTTTGTCTTGTTTCCCGAAGTACTACCACAACCTAGAATAGTTTTTCATGTACAGGAAGAATTCAGTAAATATTTCCTGAGTAATTAAAAGATGAAGGGGCAGAAGGATAATGATGGAAGGAAGGATGGACAGATGGAGATAGGACAGATGAAAGGATGAGGGGAAAGAAGGATAGTTGGAAGGGAAGGGCAAAGGGAAGGGAAGACTGAAGGATGTACAGGCAAGTGAAGAAAGGGAGGGAGAACGTAAAGAAGGAAGAGGAGCAGGAACGAACTAACAGGAGTGAACAGATTTTAAATAAAAAAACAGATTTTTGGTTTAAAAATTCTGTTTGGCTATAAAGGGGCAAAAGTGAAGGTAGGAGCTAATTTAGGAACACTTTGTAGTAGTCCAATTCTAAGGTGGTGATAGCATGCATTGGGAAGATGGTCGTGAGATGGAGCAAGCGGGGGAGGCATTAGGAAGCGAAAGTGACAGGCTTAACTGGGATGAGAGACACAGGAGATGAGGGAGAGACAGAGGAAGGCTAACTTTCTGTGAGTTAGCGAATAAACCACACATGGCCTTTTAGTTTTCAGAGGGTTGCAGTACACAAATTCTCTTTCTCTTGCTCTCTTTTTCCCTCTCCCTTTCTTCATCTTCCTCAATTTTGCAGTCTTTTTCTGACTGTTTCTTTCTATCTTGAGTGCTCACTCTCTATAAGGATTTTCAAATTTCCCTTCCCTTCTGCTGAAGAAATACCTGAAAGTCTGTTGATTCAGTCTTGGTCAGAGTTGTTTAGGGAATTTTGTGTGGAAACTTCTTGTGGCCATAGAACATTCGGGTGTTACTTTACCATCTTTGCCACTAAATGGCTTTATCATTTAGGGAAAATCTCTTTATCTCCCTGTCTCAGTTTCATTGTCCGTTAAAGGGGGAGGACATCTGTCCTATTGACTAGGAGGTTTTTCTAGGGTATAAAATGAATTACAGGGGGCGCCTGGGTGGCTGTTGGTTAAGCGACTGCCTTTGGCTCAGGTCATGATCCCAGGGTCCTGGGATCGAGCCCCGCATTGGGCTCCCTGCTCAGCGGGAAGCCTGCTTCTCCCTCTCCCATTCCCCCTGCTTGTGTTCCTTCTCTCGCTGTCTCTCTCTCTGTCAAATAAATAAATAAAATCTTTAAAAAAAAAAATGAATTACATACTCTCTTTATAATAAAAATGTGAACTGCTATTATGTTAGCAATAAAGCAACTTTACATTAAAACAAATTATAGCATGTATTTTATGTATTCTTTTTGTTTTGCAAATACATAATTTTCTGGGCACTTATTAACATTTTAAGAAGCTTGTATTCTTCCCACTCTAAAAGGTAACATAAGTGCAGTGAGTAACCTGTTACTCGAGAGGGTATTTCTTGAATGCGTGAACGCCTCAAGACAGCTTTCTTTTAAACAACCTGGGATAGACTCCATTTTTTTATTTACAAAAATAAGGGGTTGAACTAAACGTTCTCTAAGGTGCTTTTTATTATAAATATTCTAACTTTTCAGGGAAAAGGGTAACTAGAAAGGAACTAATGCAAAGTAAGTGTTCTAGGTGCCTTAAATATTTATTTTATAATGAGGCAAGGTATAAATAAATAAACAGACGCATGAAATGTTTTGTATGTCGAATGAATATAATTGAATTTTATTTTATCCACAGAGTCTCTCTTCCAGCTCCTTTTGGAAATCACTGTTCGAAGTACTGGAATGAATGACAGCACAGGCCAGTCTCTGACAGCGCTTTCCTGTGCTTGCCTCTTTAGTCTGGTGGCTTCTTGGGGAGAAACAGGAAGGACACTTCAGGCCATCTCTGCTATCCTCACCAACAATGGCAGCCACGCTTGCCAAACAATACAGGTATTTCATTTATAGCTGCTGAGAGGGTTATAAGATGCCAAGTTGGAATTTCACCTTAATTTCTGTTAGTAGGAGTCCCCTGCTTTTTCTCACTCATTAGAGTGGTTTGATCTATCCAAGGTTGATATATAAGTAATCCACAATATATAAAGGTAATAAAATGAAATTTGGCAAAAACTCTTTAATCTTTAAGCTGGTCTTTGTGTCAGCACCCCAGCCACCTCTTTGCATTGTCTTGTTCTGTGCTCTCCCCCACTTCCCATCTTTCCCAGAATTTTTAAGTATTGTCAGTGCCCCTAACCCCTGCATTGTTCAAGGATCAAATGTAGTCTTTTAATGAGTTGATTTGTTTCTGAGCTGCTTCATCTTTACATAGAACATTTTAAGCTTTTAATATCTTGATTGTGGAATAAGCTCTTTATTGTTGTTAGTGGTGGGAAATATAATTCTCCTAAAAGCAAACTTGATTTAATTCCTTTGGATTGTTCTGGAAAGTGAGTAAGAAGTTACAGTTTTAAGTCTCTATTATGTGCTCTTCACGGGCCCCTTGGACAACCTCCAGAACAGATGGAAGGGCTGCTTCAATCCTGTTATTAGCAGGCGAAAGATAGCAGAAGGGGTATGTGGGTCATTTTCTTGGACTTAATTCAGCAGTATTGAACTCTCCTTGTCAAACATGAGCAGTCCCCTTACTCTAGATTTCTATTCTTACTCTTTTCCCTTTCTGCCCTGCCTGAAATCTTCTTTTCCCTTTTTATGATCCTTAATTATTTTGAAGTTCCTCTAACGCGGTGGTTTTCAAAACTGTTCTGCAGCTGTGCTTTGAGGTTTGGCAAAATTTTAATTTAAACACATGCTTAAAATACACAAATAATTCTTAAATTTTAGTGAAATAACACAAACATTTACATATCATACACCAAATTTTTTAAAATAGAGTGACCATAAACACATGAGCTTATTAGGCATTGTGTGATTTATTTTTGTCTGTAGACTCATCTCAGAGGATACGAGGTGGAGTCTAAATGATGAGTTGAATTGGCCAGAGGAGGTGTTAGTGTTGGGGATGTGGAGGGAGAATGTTCTTGGTATCCATGTGCTAAGGCAGGAAGATAAGAGTAAGAGTGGAATACTGAAGACTGAAAGAAGTTTGGTATAGTTACAGTATTTAGAGCTTCCAGCTAACAGAGACAGGACTTGTGTGCATATCTGTCTGACTGTAGTATTTGCTTAATAGGCACTAGCCTGTGCACAACGGCTAGATCCCCTGAATCAAAAGCTAAGGTTCTCTATAGACCTGCCCCGTCCCTGCATCCCTGTCTCCAGCCCAAACACCATATTAAATAATGCCTATTATCTTAACATGGCTTACAATGTTCCTCATGATTTAGTGCCATTCCACCACCACTTCATGTCACAGAACTGTCTTGGCCAGGCTATGGGTGGAGGGAGAAAAATCTTCCCCGAGAATGTATAACTCTAACATCTCAAATTCTTTTGGGATTCAAATGCATATTACTTACCTTGTTCCAGAAAGCTTAAGCTGAGAGTTTAAAATAGGGCAGGGATGATAGTACTATGAAGTACCTTATTATTGAAGGAGACTAAAATCCTTTTTGGAGGAATGAACTCCAAGCTTCAGAGGCTTCCCACAGACAAACCACATCTGAGCTCACAAACAAAAAGCACATAGAAAAAAAGGCACCATCATTTGGAGTTAGTAGAAACAAAGTACTCTTTAGGGGAGCCTGGGTGGCTCAGTTGTTAAGCGGCTGCCTTCGGTTCAGGCCCTGATCCCAGGGTCCTAGGATCGAGCCCCGCATCGGGCTCCCTGCTCCGCGGGAAGCCTCCTTCTCCCTCTCCCACTCCCCCTGCTTGTGTTCCCTCTCTCGCTATGTCTCTCTCTGTCAAATAAATAAATAAAATCTTAAAAAAAATAAAAACAACTTAAGTACTCTTTAGAAAGCATGAGAGAAATAGAGTCATGTTTAAGAAACATGTTAATTTCTGCTCCTCCCTAATCTCCACTAAGGTTCTAATAAAGAAATTTTTTTTAAAAGTATAAACTTTTAAGAATGGGACATATTTTTGAAAAATAGAAATTGGGGAAAGCTTAAATTTAAGTTCCTTAAGAGGCTAATGCCCATAGAAAGTAAGTTGATTTTCACCTAAAACTCCAGATAGGATTTGGAATTGGAAGTAATAGGTACCTAGAAAGTGGTGGTGAGGGCATGAGGTGAAAATTGATTGGAAATCTGTATAATGAAAAGTAGAGAACCCCAGAGCCGGTTTTTTTTTTTTGCCCTTCGTAGCCAAGCAGCTGTCCTCTCATCCCCCAGAGAGATAGGTTTGCTGTCTAAAGAGCCAGAGAGGCCAGGGGAAACTAGCCACAATTGAGAGTGGAATTAGGAGCTAGGCTGAAAATGGAGATTTAATGAAAGTCTTTGTATTGGTGATGAAATTTCTTAATCCTCACTAAGTTTCCAGAACAGTGGCCATAAGACTTATTATAGCTTCTAGGAAAAAGACTGGCAGATTCTTCTCTGGAGAAAGAGTGAGAAAAGACCCACAAATGCAGACATTTGGGGGGGGTCCTCCAATGAAACACTCAATCTTGGTGTGATCATTTTGAGGTGAGCTCAAATCAGGTGATCTGTCAAATCCTGTCCATTCATACCGAGCTTCCTACCATTTTTTTTAGTAGCTTACTCTTAAAACTAAGTGTACAACCAGATTATATGTTTTTTGGGTGTTGAGTCTGGCAAGTTCTTTATAGATTTTGGATACTAACCCATTATCACATATGTCACTTGCAGATATCTTCTCCCATTCTGATGGTTGCCTTTTAGTTTTGTTGATTCCTTTTCTGTGTAGAAGTTTTTTATCATGATGAATCCCGTTTTGCTTTTGTTTCCCTTGCCTCCAGAGATATGTCTAGTAAGAAGTTGCTATGGCTGATGTCAAAGAGGTTGTTGCCTGTGTTCTCCTCTAGGATTTTGATGGTTTCCTGTCTCACATTTAGGTCTTTCCTCTCCTTTGAATTTATTTTTGTGTATGGTGTAAGAAAGAGGTTGTTTCATTCTTCTGCATGTGGCTGTCTACTTTTCCCAAATCATTTGTTGAAGAGACTGTCTTTTCTCCATTGGATATTCTTCCTTGTTTTGTCAAAGATTAGTTGACCATATAGTTGTGGGTCCATTTCTGGGTTTTCTGTTCTGTTCCATTGATCAGTGTGTCTGTTTTGTGCCAGTACCATACTGTTTTGATGACTACAGCTTTGTAATATAGCTTGAAGTCTGGAATTGGATGCCTCTAGCTTTGCTTTGCTTTTTCAAGATTGCTTTGACTATTTCGGGTCTTTTGCGGTTCCATACAAATTTTAGGATTGTTCTAGTTCTGTAAAAAATGCTAGTAGGTATTTTGATAGGGATTGCATTAAATGTGTAGATTGCTTTGGGCAGTATAGACATTTTAACAATATTTGTTGTTCCAATCCATGAGCATGGAATGTTTTTCCATTTCCTTGTGTCATCTTCAATTTATTTCATGTGTTCTGTAGTTTTCACAGTACAGATCTTTTATCTCTTTGGTTAGGTTTATTCCTAGGTGTCTTATGGTTTTTGGTACAATTATAAATGGGACAATTCCTTGATTTCTTTTTCTGCTGCTTCATTATTGCTGTATAGAAATGCAACAGATTTCTGTACATTGATTTTGTATTCTGTGACTTGACTAAATTCATGTATCAGTTCTAGCAATTTTTTGGTGGAGCCTTTCAGGTTTTCTACACAGTATCATGTCATCTGTGCATAGTGAAAGTTTGACTTCTTCCTTGCCGATTTGGATGCCTTTTATTTCTTTTTGTTGTCTGATTTCTGAGGCTAGGACTTCCAGTTCTGTGTTAAGTAATAGTAGCAAGAGTGGACATCCCTGTCTAGTTCCTGACTGTAGAGGAAAAATCTGTTTTTTCCCCACTGAGGATTATATTAGCTGGGAGTCTTTCGTATGTGGCCTTTATGATGTTGAGGTATTTTCCATCTATTCCTACTTTTTGAGGATTTTTATCAAGAATGGATGCTGTTATTTTGTCAAATGCTTTTTATGGATCTATTGAGAGGATTATGTAGTTCTTATCCTTTCTTTTATTAATGTGGTGTATCACATTGATTTGTGGAGATTGAACCACTCTTGCAGCACAGGAATAAATCCTACTTGATCGTGGTGAATGATTCTTTTAACGTACTGTTGGATTTGATTTGCTAGTATCTTGTTGAGAATTTTTGCATCCATGTTCATCAGGAATGTTGGCCTGTAATTCTCCTATTTAATGAGGTTTTGTCAGGTTTTGGAATCAAGGTAATGCTGGCCTTGTAGAATGAGTTTGCACTCAAAACACAAATAATCCAGGTAAGAAATGGCAGAAGACATGAATTGACATTTTCCCAAAGAAGACATACAGATGGCTAACAGACACATGAAAAGAGGCTCAACATCACTCATCCTCAGGGAAGTACAAATCAAAATTACAGTGAGAGACCACCTGACACTTGTCAGAATGGCTAAAATTAAAAACACGGGAAATAACATGTTGGCAAGGGTGCAGAGATAGCGGAACCCTCTTAGACTATTGGTGGAAATGCAAGCTGGTGCAGCCACTCTGGAAAACAGTGTGGCAGTTTCTCAAAAAGTTAAAAACAGAACTACCCTATGACCCAGCAATTGCACTACTAGGTGATTACCCAATACTGATTCAGAGGGGCACATGCACCCTGCTGTTTATAGCAGCATTATCAACAATAACCAAATTATGGAAAGAGCCCAAGTGTCCATCAACTGATGAATGCATAAAGAAGATGTGGTATATTACACATAAAATACAGTGGAATATTACTCAGCCAACAAAAAGAATAAAATGTTGCATTTGCAACAACATAGATGAATCTAGAGTGTATAATGCTAAGTGAAATAAGCTGGTCAAAGACAAATATCATATAATTTCACTCATGTGGAATTTAAGAAACAAAACAGATGAACATAGGGGAAAGAAAAAAACAGAGGGAGAGAGGGAGGGAGGCAAACCATTAAATAGACTCTTAACTATAGAGAACAAACCAGAGGGTTGCTAGAGGGGAGGTGGGTGGGGAAGATGAGCTAAATGGGTGATGGGTATTAAGGAGGGCACTTGTGATGAGCACTGGGTGTTATCTGTAAGTGATGAATCACTACATTTACTCCTGAAACTAAAATTACTCTATATTTTAACTAACTAAAATTTAAATAAAAACTTGAAATACTAAAAAAATAACAAAAAATAAATAAAATAGTGCAGCAACAAAAAAAAGTGTACAACCAAGAATCACTAGGCTAACGTGAAAAACATCCCCCAAATCAAGAATAGTAATAGTAAAAGATAATAAATAATTTGGATAAAAAGAATATAAAGAACAAAAGAAGCTCTAAGAAAACTAATAATATTTTGATGAAGGATAATAGAAACATCAGTATTCTATTTTTAGAAAAAAAACTTAGAGAACAGGAAAGAATTTTTATAAGTTAAGATAGCAGCAATAAAATCAGTAGAAGAGTTAGAAGATCAGGTTGAAGCAGTGTCCAGAAAATAGAAAAGAGAGAAAACAGGTGATGTAAAATAAAACTGGAGGATTTAACCAGGAAATCTAATACCTAATAGGTATTCAAGCAGAGAGAAGGAAATTAAAAATCTTACAAGGAAAATTCCTGTCCCCTGAAGATACACATGTTCAGACTGACAGAACACACTCTGAGTGCCCAGCATTCGTTATGAAAAAAAACCCACACCAAGTTAGAGCTTTGCAAATCAGAACACTGTTAATTAACAGACAATAAAGCTTCCAGAGAGCAAAGACCGATTATGTAACAAAGGTCAAGCAGAATGGCATCGGGTGACTTCTCAAAAGCAGCACTGGCATAAAAGATAACAGTGTGTTCCACGTTCTGAGAGAAAATGATGTTCACTACACGTAGCTCAGCTGGCAGTCATGTTTGAGGGATGAAGAAGATGCTTTGCAACATGCAAGATATGGAATAATTTTAACTTCTATTCCTGCCTCTTCCTTAGTCTAGGTCAGAGCAGGGTTTCATGAGGGGTGTTGCCAAGTGGGAAGAGCAGAAATTATGTGTTTGTCGACAGATGTTGGCGGGGATGTAGAGAAAGGGGAACCCTCCTACAATGTTGGTGGAAATGCAAGCTGGTGCAGCCCCTCTGGAAAACAGTATGGAGGTTCCTCAAACAGTTGAAAATAGAGCTACCATACGGTCCAGCAATTGCACTACTGGGTGTTTACCACAAAGATACAAATGTAGGGATCCAAAGGGGTACGTGCACCCCAATGTTTATAGCAGCAGTGTCCACAATAGCCAAACTGTGGAAAGAGCCAAGATGTCCATCGACAGATGAATGGATAAAGAAGATGTGGTATATATACACAATGGAATATTATGCAGCCATCAAAAGGAATGAGATCTTGCCATTTGCAACGACGTGGATGGAACTGGAGGGTGTTATGCTGAGTGAAATAAGTCAATCAGGGAAAGACGTATCATATGACCTCACTGATATGAGGAATTCTTAATCTCAAGAAACAGCCTGTGTTGCTGTAGTGGTGGGGGATGGGAAGGATGGCGTGGCTGGGTGATGTACGTTGGGTGGGATGTGTGCTGTGGTGAGCGCTGTGAGTTGTGCGGGACTGTTGGATCGCGGATCTGTGCTTCTGGGGCAGGTGGTGCAGCGTATGTTAAGAAAAGAGAAGAAGGGGGGGATGGCAGGGGGGGAAGAGTAGGGGGGTAAGTCGGGGGGGGCGGGCCATGGGAGACGATGGACTCTGAAGGGCGGACTGGGGGTTCTGGAGGGGGGGTGGGGGGATGGGTTGGCCTGGTGATGGGTGTTGGGGAGGGCACGTTCTGCATGGAGCACTGGGTGTTGTGCGTGGGCAATGGATCATGGAACACTGCATCGGGAACTGATGGTTAGTGTATGGTGATTAACATAACAATAAAAAATTTTAAAAAAAGAAATGATGTGTTTGTGACTTTATTGAGAGGAGCATGGGGAACACTTAGGAGTAGGTATAGAGCAAACTTAGCAAATGCAAAAATAGGGCAATTGTTGACTTAACCAAAAAAAGAAAAATTACACAAGAGGGAAATGTAATATGTTATACAATTTGGTTCATGAACCATGATTACACAGTCATAGTAAATGACCTTTGAATACTAATGTAACCAGAAATTATTATAATAGCTCAATTTTGAGGATTTGGGATGGGAGTAGGGGCATCATCTTTCATAATAGACACCAACAGAGAAAGTATCTGAAACAAATTAATAATGGAAGCTTTGGCATATTATATGGAAATGTGGATAGTGATTCTAGATAAAACACCTATAAGTTTAATATAGCTGCTTCTAGGGAGAGAATTTGTAGTATTCAACTATGTATATGTTATATGTATAATTCTATTATATGTGTATTTATACTATCTATACATATAGTATAAATTATTTTGGGTGAGTCAGAGGCTTTAGAACTGGAAGGGGAGGAGAATGTATCTGTGAACAGTGGGTCACTTACCCTGTGAAAGCTCTTCCCTCTACAGAATGCTGCCCAATAGAAATATAATGTAGTCTACATGTATAATTAAAAATTTTTATTAGCCACATTAACAAGGTAAAATGAAACAGGTGTGGTTAATTACGTATTTTAATGACATATTTCACTCAGTATATCCAAAAAATTCATTTAGTGTGTAATCAGTGTAATATTATTATTAAGATTCTGTATTCTTGTTTTTATACTAAGTCTTCAAAATCTAGTATGTATTTTGTATTTAGAGCACTAACCACATTTCAAGAGCTCAGTAGTCGCATGTGGCTAATGGCTGCCGTGTTGGACAATGGCTGAGTCATGCCCTGGGGTCTGGCTGTGTTGTTGGATGTGGTAAAAGAGAGACAAAAGATGAGGAACAGAATTTCCTCTGCTAGCAGAATGCTGGTCCCGTGCTGGTGACTGTTGACGACTCAGTTACAGTGCCAGGTATTTGGCAGGTCTTTGATAAATACTGATATCCAATGATAAATGAAGGTTGAATGAATACACAATTAACACAAATGAGTTTTCATATCATGGAATCTTGTTGATGTTGATGGGCATTAGTAATAATGGAGAAACAAAGTGGAAGAGAAACATTGGAAATTTTGTTTCATCTGTAGAAGCTATACCGCACCATTCTCTTCTTAAATTTGTGCTTTGTTATCAGGAAGGGTATTAATAATTATGCATATCCTACAAAAGATTTTTTGGCTTGTGTGTATTCTAATCCAACATAATTTTATTTATATCCAGTGTTCATACTTTTTACTAATCTAGTATGTTTCCATCCACAAAACTTGAAATCATAGGCAATACTGGTTATTGGGTGTCTTGGAGAAGGATGCATATTTCAGTGTTTTCAGCCAGAAATGCAAGTTAATATTCTTTGAATTTGACATTTTTATCTTGGGCTGCTTGAGATTTGTTTCTTATAGATAAATGTGTACTTAGTAGTTTTTACTGATGTGCCAAACCATGATCATTCCGAACAGTTGATTTTCTCATAAATGATGATGTATCACTGAAGTATCTTTATTTTGTCTGTTTTGTGTTTGTGACATTTAAAAATACCTATTTATTTATTTCTTGTCTTTTAAATAGGTGCCAATGATACTAAATTCCCTACAGAGAAGTGTACAGGCAGTATTGGTGGGAAAAATCCAAATTCAGGACTGGTTTAGCAATGGCATTAAGAAAGCAGCTTTAATGCACAAGTGGCCATTAAAAGAAATATCCGTTGATGAAGATGATCAATGTCTACTTCAGAATGATGGATTTTTTCTTTATCTGTTATGCAAGGATGGATTATACAAAATAGGCTCTGGATACAGTGGAACAGTTAGGGTAATGTGATTCCTTATAGTTCTTCATTATAGCAGAAGTTATGTCTATCCAGAATTGTGTTTTGTTTTCAGAATTTTTAGAGTACTGTTTAATTTTGATGTAATAATATTTCTTTGAAAGTCATGATGGAAACATAAGTATTAAATGTCATCCATCTGTGTTATTTTTCATTGATTATTAATTATGAAACTGTTGATCGGCTAACTTTTTTGTTACTTTGCAGGGCCATATATATAATTCTACATCTCGTATCAGAAACAGAAAAGAAAAAAAGTCTTGGTTAGGGTATGCTCAGGTAAGAGAATATCCATAATAAACCAAACTTTTCTTTCCTGTCTTTTAGAAGATGTGGCTTGTACTTGTTTGATCAATAAATAACGTCACTTCTGTTTAAACAGATATGGTGTATTTTTAATATTATGGCTAATAACAATGATACAGTGTAATATAAAGAACATTGGCTTAGAATTCATAAGAGGTTTACTTTTAGTTCTGGCCCCGATCCTTACTAGCTGTGTGACTTTGGACACCTTAGTTAACTTATTTGATCCTCTGTTATTTAGCTATAAAATGGGCATAAAAATGTCTTCCGTTGGAATTCTTGTTTAAGTGGATCTCTAGATAAGAATCAAAGACCACCACTACCATTAGCAAACATGAATTGGGAATGTATCTGTGTGACCTGAGTCCAAATTAGAGCTTCTTGCCACTAGACCCTTCGTTTTAAGTCTAAATTACCTCCGGGCAGCAGTGTGTGGTCTGCCCAGTGAACAACTACCTGTATGGAGGATCATGCAAAGTATCACCAAAGAGAAAAGAGCTAGGCCTGTGTTGCTTTCTTAATGCTGTGATCTCATCACCTGACTGACGTGACCAAATGGCTGTCAGCAATCAGATACCTTACTGTACCTCCCATGGAGAGAAGCAGATGAAGGATGGACAAAGGGCTAGAAGGTTTAGTTCCATACTGTCCCTTCCTGAGAGGTAAAGTCCAAGCTCCCTTGTGGAAGGATATGGAATAAAGATATCCCTGCATACCTGTATTGCCCAGCTCACAGCTTATTGTCATCATCAAATGATAAAAGATATTTGAAAGCATTTTGAAAATTAAATTATTGTTGCTATGAAAAATAATTCTGCTATATCAACTATTGGGGAGATTTTGAAATTAAATTTTATATGTCTAATTACTCAGTGATTGTCTCTTAAAAGTTAACCTGATTCAAAACATCTCATCAAATTTTTATTTGCCACTATAGTATTTTATGTAAGAAATAATGACATGGTAATATGTTCAGTGGCATATCATTCCATCTAAAACCACTACCCTATTCGTTTCTAAATATTAACCAAAATATTTTAGCTATTTTTCCTTAAAATATTTGTTAAAGTAACAATGGTCATTTCTCTTATTTACTTGGCGAGTGATAAAATCATTTGAACAAAATGTCTATGCTGTCCTGGGTGGTGTCTCTAATGTAGGTATCTGAGAATGTAATAGGTTAACTTGATACCCAGTAGTGTACAGTTCCTCCTCTTACTAAAGCATACCCATGTTCTTATATTTTTCATCTTAAATCTGTTTTAGATATCAATATTGACATATTACCATACCTCAAAAAGCTATACAGACAGACCTGTATGACTACTTTTTCTGCTAAGTAGCTAATGAAAAAAAATGTTAACACATAACACAGCAAAATTTTTTGTTTTCAGGGTTATTTATTGTATAGAGATGTTAATAACCACAGCATGACAGCCATAAGAATAAGCCCTGAAACACTGGAACAAGATGGTACAGTAATGTTGCCAGGTATGTTATTCAACTAGCCATTTGTTTTCTTCACAGGTGATTTTAAGAGATGTGCATGTTAGGCCATTTAGACACATAAAAAGTGATTAGCCAGGAATAGTGCTTGCTTACAAATAGGCTGAAAAAAATCTTGACATACAAAATATTTTATAGTCTATATAAAGTTAATGCATGTGAGGAAAACAGACATTGGCAATATTGTATAAAGTGTTTTAATATTTGTTTTCCAATCACTGCCCATCTACAGCCTGATTCGTACCCTCACCCCCACCAAGGTAGTTTCAGCTGCTGAATTAGGGGGTGTGAGGTTACTTTGTTGCTCCTAATAATAGGATGACTCTGGCTCTCATATAACTTGGTATGAAGAACCCTCTATTAATTTTTATTTTTACTTTAACAACAGTGCACTTTAGGTTTTCCTCTTTATAGTTTTCAGACACAGATTTTAAATGGATTAGGAATTTTTTTTAATTCCATCATTTATACTTTTTAATACTACTCTGATAAGACACTTTGGACACAATTCACTTGCTTTAATTTTGAGGTTGCACATACATATTTATCACTTAATTCATTGTATTTATCACTTAAATCACTGTCTAAGTGCTGGAGCAGTGGATCTTAAATTTTGTGGACCACTGGGCAGATGCATAATACATTATCCCTTATAAGGTCCTTGAATTTGGAAATACCTTAAATGCATAATGAAGGAGTTTGCTTATATTAAAACCTTAAATGTTTAATGTGTATATCAATAATTTCATGGAAAGCAGCAATATTACTTCTAAGCACTTGACCATCTGAAAATGAGAACTACTTCTGAAGAATACATTTGGAAGGATAACTGCTCCCAAGCTGGTTGTTAATTTTTAAAATATTCTTATGACTTCATCAAACATTTATTTGAACATTGCCATGCATACATATATCCAAATTACTGTACATGACACCGTGTTAAGGTAAATGCCACATTTCATGTGTGTTTCACAAAAAAGGCTACTGTGGAAAACAGATAACTTATTAAAGCCATTTTGTAAATAACTGTTTTCAGATACACCTGTAGGTTTTTGTTTTGTTTTGTTTTTCTTTTTTTTAATCACCACAAATCCTGGATGAACCATGTCTCTGGTGATGATGGTGATGATAATGATAATTTTAAAATAATTACCTGCATCCCCATATATATGTGTACACACACACACACACACACACATACTTATATTAAAAAAATCACATTTATTGTATAAGTATCATATAAGCAAAAAAAAAATCAAAACTAATTGTAACTCCACTTCCCATATATAAACACTGTTAGCATATTGGTAAATATCCTGTCTTTTTTCTGTGTATGAATGGACAGTGTTATAAAAAAGAGGTCGTATGCTATCTAATGCTTTTTTAACCTATCCCTTTCACTTAATATTCTGAATATATTTCCAGACCATTAAATAGTCCTTCACAATATCATTTTAATATTAAAAAGTATATTTCATTGATTAATATATTGGAATGGAAGTTCCTTCCAATTTTTTTACCAGATAAATTACACTGTAATGAGCATCCCTATCACTCTTTGTGCATGTTATTTTAGAATAATGTCCTGGAAGAAAAATTCTTAAATATACTACCCCTCCCAACAGATGAATACTAATATAAAGAATTTACTTCTCAGAAATGCTGATCAATTAATAAAGATTGTGACTGAGAAGATCATTTGAAAATGGCCTCCCTATAGCTGTTTTATTTATTCCAACATGATAAAAAATGACTTGCTAATGTTTTTGTTCAGTTTAAATCAGTCTACATCATTTAACCTGAAATGCAACTTTTAACAGTACAAGTGTGGCTTTCTTTGTTTCATAAATACATACCATATTCAAGGTGAAGAATGAACCAAACTTTGGGAGGACAGTCCTGTGCCGTGTGTCTTCCTAACTGGCAGATATTTTCCTGAAGATGATGTCTTATTACATGCTGGATAAAGAAAGGATAAGGAGAAGATCTTTCTGAAATCATGCAGCAGGAAGACCTGCCCTCAAGCCTGAGGAAGCCTATCATCATTTTTCCATTTCTTTGATCTGGACTGCAGTTTCTTCAATAGCACTTTTTTCCCCTAGCTGGGGGCAACTTGTTAGTTTTCACATCCAGAAGAAGCAGAAATAAATTGTCAGGTTCATAGACGATAATGAATATGCCATATTTAAAATTGACACAAATCTGGTAATTCCTTGAGCTTCATGTTCTAACCTGTCTTAGATTCTAACTTATAAATGAGTTATTTTCAACCTAGCATTGATGAACTTAGAACACTTTTTTTCTGTTGTCATTTTAGCCTTTATATGTTGGCATATCTTTTATATTGTACCCTTATGTCATTTACACTCCGTGTCTGGTGACAGATTGCCTCAGATCATGAGAATTTTTGCCAATCTTCTTGCGCCGCTTCACTTCCTCACCCCTGCATTTATCTGAAATTATAATGAGTTTTTCTTCTTTGCTTTTTAGTTTAAAATCTTACTGCTTAGAGCTTGAGAAGCATCTTTCTTGCGCCTCTTTGTATTCTGTACAGTGGACTAGGAACTCTTTCTTTCGATTTCTCCTCTCTTTGATTACCAAGTCTCTTGGGCTACCAGTGGGCCTTGTCTCCCAGTTTCTATTTCCAGTTTGTGATCACTGAATTCTCTATTTGGTAAGGGTCTGCCTGTGTTTTGCATATTTATAATAAGGAGGTATGCTAGTATGAAGCTCCTGGGCAAAGATATGGAGTAATCCAGCTTATTTGGGTGGGCTCCATTACTGCATTCCAAAACCAGAATTTTATGTTTTGTTGATTCAGGTGCAAATAGAAATGAAATATTATTTTTTGTGTGTGTTGTAATTAATGGAGAGATTCATCCTAGTTCTCTGCAGTTATTTTGGGAAGTGTGTGTGCTCTTATACTTGCTTGCTGAACATTTGTTTTTCCAAAAGGATACGGTTTATACTTAGATGTTGATTTTGCTTGTAGTTTCATGTTATTTAGTAGCAATCACTAACACATATCCCAGCGGTCCTTCTGTAATACTGGTATCCCTTGTTAGAATGGCACTTGTGCATTATTTTGATCAGAGTATATATGCACTGTTCCACAGAGATACGTACAGTATTGACAAAGCACATTATTCCAGCCAAAATATGTGAGCGCTTTCAGACAGAGGAAATACATAAGCTTAGATGTGTTTGTTCTATGAAGCAGATGACCATTTAAAAATGTATAGCATGCTATGGGGCTCCTGGCTGGTAGAGCATGTGACTGTTGATATTGGGGTCGTAAGTTCAAGCCCCATGTTGGGCCTTGAGCTTACTTAAAACACACACACACACACACACACACACACACAAATGTATAGCATGCAAAATTCAAAAAATGCTGGGAATAACTATTAAACTTCTCAGTTCTGTTTAATAAAGCAAGGGATATCTGTAATTGGATACCATAGACCTCAAATGCAGAAGCTTTTAGGTCTATCTGTATTTTTCTGTGACACTAATGACTGTAATGTATGTCAGAGGGTAGAGTGTTGCTACATCGCATGTGATTGTATTGAAATGATTATAACCAATATTATAGTTTGTTCATCATGATGCATGTTTATTATCAGACTACATCTCATACTAATTCATTTTGAAATTAGGTGGGCTTTCAGGTCCTTGATTATGGAAGATTTATAAGTGTAAGCACAAAATGTAATAAGTAATAATAGTTGAATTATTTAGTTTCTGCTAATTTGTAATTCTTTATTAAAAAGCACAGTATCCCTTTAAGTTTAAATTTATCCTTATTGCGTGGAGAACTCTCATTCTGACTTCCAACAGAGGTGTAAAGTCATTTTGTGAGCTGTTTATTTATATTGTAATATAATTACTTTTTCCTCTTTTTGTACAGACTGCCACACTGAAGGTCAAAATATTTTATTCACTGATGGAGAATATATTAATCAGATAGCTGCTTCAAGAGATGTAAGTACTCTGAATCATGAATAGCTGGTGTAAATGGAAGCCTTTTTTCATAAATTATTTGATCTTAATTAGACAGTAGAAAGCCTTGAAAGATCAATTTATACAACATATTACTCTGAATGTTTTATTTCTTTTAGGATGGCTTTGTTGTCAGAATATTTGCCACAAGCACTGAACCTGTGCTACAACAAGAATTACAACTTAAACTGGCCAGAAAATGTTTACATGCCTGTGGTATCTCACTATTTGACCTGGAAAAGGACTTGCATATTATAAGTAAGATAGCCAAATAAGCCTTTCTCCCATATTTAAATTTTCAGATTCTTTATTCTTTTGAAAACTCATATTGTATTTTGAGCAGTAGTATTTTGGTGGTTACTTTGCTATTACTATAAAGCAACTTATGAATTAATATGTATAAGTGGCTAGAAAATAAGACCTTTAAACAGAGTGTGCTATATGAACACCATTTTAAGGAAGTGACTAATAATTTTCCCTTTTTCATTTTGAGTAGAGCAAATGAAAATAAACTTAATCTGATAAGAATTATAGATAGCATTTAGGGACATCATTAATTGTTATGTTCTATATTCAGTTATTTAAAATTTTGAAAACTTGTAAATATTACTACATTAATAAACATAGTTCTCTCATTGAAACCTTTGTTACTTGAACAAATTTTCAACATAGCCATAGAATGCTCTCATAGATTGTGAAAATGGTAATTAGCCTAACAAACTGATTAATAATCTTTCATTTGGATACAGAAATAGAGACGACCACACAGAGTATATCTCAGTTTTAGTATATGTACTCTTGCAGGGTCATAGTAGTAATTAGGATCCTTAGTTTCCGTGAGGCTCTCAATTTTGGTTTGCCATGCTGTTCCAGGTTTAATGGTGCCATTTTTAGCTTGTGGCATTCTTTGCAAGACCCACTTTTTTGACTGTTACCTCATTAAATTTCATAAACTTGACATGAGTGGTTCATTTTGCATATTTTATTTAATTATGTAGTGTTTTTGTAATTCTTCACAGAAAAGTACTGAAATTAGTTTTTAAATTTAAAAAGCCCATAAACTAATAAGTAGTTTGTATAATTAGACAGTCATAAAATATGTCATATATAATTATTTACTCATAGTTTTACAGTTTGAAAACGTGCATAAGGGTCTTTCTGTTTATGCACACATATGTATTCAGATACATGGAGTAGCTACATGAAAGGTTCTTCTGTGGAAAAACATGGAGCAAGGAATCTGATATACCTTAATTCAAATATCTGCATGGTATTGTCCAAGTCCAGATGAATCTATGTATGGACTAACTTCATCAAGCTTTATATTTCTTCATTTGTAAACCAGGCAGTATGGTTATGAAGATCAGAGAGGATAAGGTTCATGCACTCTCTAGTGCCTGATACCTAATAATACTCAATAAAAATTTATTTATTCATTCATTCATTCAAGGAATATTGCTGACATGGATTTAAAATTTTTTTATATTTAAAAAATTAACTTGGCACTAGTTTGAAACAAATTAAAAAGCTTATGGTAACCTTATTTTTCCTTGGAGTAGTGTATCTATTGTTAATTTTTTTTTTTAAAGGTAGGCATCATATGACATTTCATCATTCTTGTTTTTTCTTTTTATTGAAGTATAGTTGGCACACAATATTACATTAGTTTCAGTTGTGCAACATAGTGATTCAACACAGTGATTGTTATCCTTGTTTTTGAAGGGTATTAATTGAGATGACTTTTTAATCACTCAAAATAGTGTGAAATTATGATTTACATTATTCATATTAAAAATATAGTAGTATTTATTAGTCTTGTATTATCAGGTACAGGATTTGATGAGGAGTCAGCAATTCTTGGTGCAGGACGAGAGTTTGCACTAATGAAAACAGCAAGTGGAAAGGTAAATTACTCTTTAGGATGAAAAATGAACATTCTGTGCTTTATGAGATAGTCAATTGGTATAATCAATTGATTAGTTTACATAGTTCACATGTTTAAACATAATATTTAAATTTTTTATTTTAAATTATTATTTTAATATGGTGAACTTTTATTCATGTTGAAATAGTATAAAAGAAAGTTGTGACATATAAGAGTGTAAAACTTTATAAACTTTTTGAAATGTTCCATTCCTACAAATGTTTATTTTAATTACGGAGCTTTTTGTAATTTTTTGAGTTGGAATGAATTCACATTTTGAGTTCATTTTGATGAACACATTTACTGCAAATTTCTGTAAATGTGCAGAAATAGAGAGACTACAAGTTGAGGGAAGTAGAGGCAAGATTAATTAAGTCACAGATTGTAGAGGTCAATCTATAGAGATAGGAGCTTTTTATCTAATGGGTGTGAGGTTAAAGTAAGGTAATTAAAAGAATTTTGAAAATTAAAATTACTAGGCAATTATAGTATATTTGTATGTAGGGTGTTTTTACATTGGGAAAAATAGTTGAGAATTTTACGAAGTTCCTACTGTTGTGAGATTAGAGTATATTTGTGAAGTATATTTATTCATATCTATTCAGAAGACTTATAATGAAAGATTATACCTGAGTAGATATGAAAAAGCTATTAAGAACTGGATCTTTGTGAAAAATATGTATATTTCTCTCCTGCTGATCTCACAGAAGTTGAATAGTGTAAAAACAGTTTGGTTTCAGGTTCTTTTTGTTTTTCAGTAAGATATGGAAGTTTTTTTTTTTCTCATGTGAAGCATGGTACACTATTCCAAAAGGTACAATAATTCTCTCTCTCTGTCTTTCTGTCTCTCTTTTTTTATATATATATACAAGATATATTATACTGGCAAGTACCAGAGTCTTGGAATCAAGCAAGGTGGTCCTTCAGCAGGAAAATGGGTTGAGCTACCAATTACAAAATCGCCAAAGATTGTACACTTTTCAGTTGGACACGATGGCTCTCATGCCCTTTTAGTTGCAGAAGATGGAAGCATATTCTTTACAGGATCTGCTAGTAAAGGAGAAGATGGAGAGTCAAGTAAGTTGACTGATCAACTGGACATTCAGTAAAAATATTGTGGAACTTATTAACATGAGGTATATCAATTTCAATAGCACTAACTTCAAATTCATAGAGGATTTTACATTGGGGCATAATCAGCTGATTATGTGGTGCTGTACTATTCATTAAAGAATTGTAAGTGCTGATTTCGTTCTAGAGTTCATGAATAAAAAAAATTGATGCTTTATGGATACACTACTGTTCATCTGTTCATTGGTGTTATTTTAAAAAACTTATTTATTATAGTATGTTATTTTATGTAACCCAAAATTTTATAAGGAATATATATTTCAGAAGGCAGTAAACCTTATGTAACCTGTGTAATAGTGTTAGTTATGGGTCACTATTCTTTTTATTATTTTTCTGTAATGAAATCATTCCTAAGCAGTGAAAACATAAACAATTTTGTCCCTCATCTTTCCTATACTTCTGTTCAGTTTTTCTCAAAGTGTCATTTTTTTCTTTTTGTAACTTCTCATATACTTTATATTGTTTTAGCACAGTGGGGTAGCATCTTATGAGGATTAGGTTTGAAGTCAACATCTAATGTAAAAATCATGTGTACACACAAGTTACCTGGAAAAAGATCCCCATAAAGTGTATTGCTGTATTTGAGAAACTTCAGCACTGCCAAGTTTTCCTTCTAGCATTTGGAGGACATTGATCTTTCTTTGAGCACCAAATAGTGTAGTTACCATATACATGTATATGGATCATGTTATATGAAAAAACATAATGATATTTTTAAGTCCCAGAATTGTGCCCAGCACAACAATGTGTTTTTACTCTGAAAGGCATCAAGAACTGGGATTGACTGAAAGAACAGAAGATTCATATTTCCCATCTTTTGCTCATATCAGGGATTTAGTTTTTGAGAGCAGAGGCTCTCAATGTGGATCATCATTCACATTTAACTTTATTTACTCCTTCTCCATATATATTTCCCCTTCTTAGACAATTTCACTGACCGGGTGTAGCCTCTTAAATATGTGTTGAATGGATGAGGAACTAATTTAGCTTTCTAGGATCTAGCATAAGAATACATGTGAGGTAGAGTTTGAGAGAAAATCATAGATATGATAAAGGAATGGTGTTAATAATATAAATAGCAAATCTAGAGATTGGGCTCCCGAGAAGCCAGAAGTTTGGTAGAGAATTGGTGTTTCTCATTGGAAATTTCAGTGTGTAACAAAGAAAAGGATCTGACAGTGATAGCCTAAGTATTAATTAACCAGATGAGGCTTGCAGGTTGACTCATTTTAATTGACATGTTGGGAAGCCCAGGCCTTTGTGAAAATAAATGAAGTGTATCATAAATGCATATATTTTTTCTTTGGGCTTTTTATACAAACCATTATTTTTATTTATACATAGATGCCTTAATTTTATTTGTTTTATGTTATTTTTTAAGCTAAGAGCAGACGGCAATCAAAACCCTATAAACCTAAAAAGATAATTAAGATGGAAGGAAAGATTGTGGTGTATACAGCCTGCAATAATGGAAGTAGTTCTGTTATTTCTAAGGATGGAGAGCTATACATGTTTGGGAAAGATGCCATTTACTCTGACAGTTCAAGTAAGTTCAACTTAAACACATTTCACTTATGCAAAGAAAGTCTAGTACTAGACATTATATATTGGAAAGATAGGTGTAGAAAATTAACAGTTGTAGCATGCTTTCTCTAAATTTTTCACATTCTTTCCAAATACAACATTTTGTGATTCCTTCCTGTCTTATTGCTGGGAACAGTGTGACTAGTTCCATGCAGAGCTCATCACAGAGCATGGCTAGTGTGGCTCTACCTTAGCTATTACTTTGCCTGGAAAGCTTTCCCTAGACTCAGTTCAGATGCTCTTGTGACATGTTCTTGGTAGTACCCTTGGGAAATGATTTTCATAACATAACTGATTGATAACTGATGAATTATCCATCTCTCCCATTAGATAGTTAGGGAGGGACTCTCTTATTTACTGTTGGATCCCCATTTCCCAGCACAGTGTCTTATACATGGTAGGGTCGTAAGAATTACTTGTTAAGCAACTCAGTGACTGATAAACCAAAAGTATAATGAGTGGGTATGTGGGATAGGACTAGCCAAATGAAGAGTTTTATGTTTATAAGCTCTCATCTCAAAAACTTGTTATATTTGGTTACTAGATTTTCTTTCTAGCACTTAAGAAAT
Organism: Eumetopias jubatus; assembly: GCF_037043125.1. NCBI lineage: Eukaryota > Metazoa > Chordata > Mammalia > Carnivora > Otariidae > Eumetopias > Eumetopias jubatus. The sequence continues at coordinate 164,247,935 of NW_028274809.1, read as the reverse complement.
GAGTATGATTGTGACAGCCCACTTGGTAGGATTTTATATTTGGTAAATATGTAAAGCCTGTGAATTTCTTGTGAAAAGGAAAACAGAATTAATGAAATTTCTGATTGGAAGTTTAAGTGATTGTCTCATTGCTGGGGAAATGACATATATTACACATTTCTAGCAATTATTAAGTTGAACTGTACTCAGTTGATATGTGAATTGGCTTAATGTGGTAATATTTAGATCCTCAGTTGGCCTCAACTGTCAATCAAAATTTGGGAGTGGGCTCATTAAAAATAATGTTCAGTATAGCTGTTGCTTGCTAAGATCTTGTTGCCTAGCACTGAAGAAAACTTGTGCATTTATTCAGTATGTGTTTATTGAGAACTGACAGTGTGTCACAGCTTGGTGGACCAGGCAGACATGGTCCTTCTCTTTTTGAGGATCTGAGAGACAATTGGGCATTTTACAGCTTAAGTATTAGAGAGGTGTGTTTTAATGGTTATGGATATAGACACAGATCCCAAGACTGCCACTTTTTAGTTGGCTTATAACTGGCTTAAATTCCTTAACTTTTCAGAGATTACTTTCATTTTTTTTTCCATCTTCAAAAGGGGAGCTTATGACAGTACCTGCTTTATATGGTTGTTATAAGATTATAGAAGATAATGCTAATGAAATGCTTAGCACAGAGCCTGACATATGTAAGGACCCAAGATGTGTCAGGTAGTACTATTAATAATAATAAATAATACTGCTAAATATACATGTCTTTTTCAAATAAACTAAGTACTAAAAATGGGAGTTTTTAAGCTAAAAAGACCTAAGTAATACAGGGTGGAAGAGAAGGTCACCTTAGGAAAGTGATACCTGAGAAAATAATGTGGAATGGTTTTTCCCAAAGTGTGATACAAGAATTATATTATTTGTAAATTAAATAAAACAAATACAATGAATCATGGAACACTACATCAAAAACTAATGATGTACTGTATGCTAACATAATATAATAAAATAAAACAAATACTTTAGTTTTTTCAAGAAGTCTTTATTTTAGTATATCTTGGAAATACTCAACAGTCTTTGATTTTTACCGTTGTTACTACTTGATAAGGTTAAAAATGCTTTGGTCAATTTAAAATTGATGCAAAAATATTAAGATTATATGGGTGGCACTTGGTTATGGCAAATATAGTGAAAGTAATATGTGAATAAGTGATTTAGGAACTGGCTAACCTAGTTAGCTATTGGATTGTGGAAGAAAGCACTGTAGGTTAAAAAGGATTGAAAAATGCTGCTTTGGAACATCTCACAGGCTTCTACAGAAACAATGGGATTTCAGTATACTCCAGGAAGTATTTTGTTGTGTTTCTCAATCCTTTTTATTTTTTTAATTTTAATTTACATACAGTGTATTACTAGATTCAGAGGTAGAGTTCAGCGATTCATGAGTCTTATACCTAGTGCTCATTACATCACGTGCCCTCCTTCATTCCTTTTTAAGGCAAATCAAAGCAGGTGAAGTACGTGATTTATAGGCTCCTTTGTGCTTGGACCAGGAAAGTTTGAGAATTAGTGACCCTTCTGAGAATTGTTGAGAGTGTTGACATTTAAAGTAAACATTTGGGAGACGTGGGCTTGAGCCAATGGCCACAATAAAAATTTGTCCCAAGTCTGGATGATAATGTTTTAAGATTTTGGGACTTCATCACAAACTTACAAAATTAATTTACTGATACGTTGCCCGTCTTTTGCCCACGTATTTCTCATTTTGGTGGGTTATTTTATCCCAGAAATAAAAAGTTCTGCGTTGAGGTGGTCCTTTTAAAATACTGAAGATTTACTAGACTCAGGAAGGTTTTATTGTTGTTCCTTACCAAATTTGTATCTTTCCTATAGGTTTGGTAACAGATTTGAAGGGCCATTTTGTAACTCAGGTAGCTATGGGCAAAGCTCATACTTGTGTTTTAATGAAGAATGGAGAAGTTTGGACATTTGGTGTAAATAATAAAGGACAGTGTGGACGAGACACTGGTGCCATGAGCCAAGGGGGGAAAGGTAAGTGTTGGACATGTGGATATTAAATTTTGTTTGTTCTTTTCATCTTTTTTTTCATTAAGTTTTTTAGAATAACATGGGGACAAATCTTAACTCTTTTCAAAACAAGTGGCTCTTTAATATCATACTTATAAAATAGGAAAACCACTGAATTTCTTATTTATTTGACATGATATAACTGAAACAATTGAATATACTTTAGACGTTTAATTTTTGAGCAAATGAACTTGAATGTTTTTCTTTCTTTTTTTTCTTTTAAAGTTTATTTATTTAAGTAATCTCTATATCCAACGTGGGGCTTGAACTCATGACCCCAAGATCCAGAGTCACATGCTCTCTTGACTGAGCCAGCCAGGCACCCCAATTTTTTAAAATTTTATATAAAATATAATAACACCTCTTTGATACAGCATTTTGAGTGACTAAATTATTCTAGAAAAGTGCATTTTTCAAACTTCGTTATTAGTTCCTTTTACACCACACATTTCCAGTTTTAACTGTTTTTGGCAGCAGCCTATCTGGGAAATATTATCTTCCTGTTTAATAGCACACGCTACCTGTAATTTCATCCGTTCCCGACAACTAAAAATGATTCTTAAGAATACTTGGCCCTTTACGAAGAGCTGAATTATAGATGCACCTTACTGCTTTGTCCTAATGCTCAGGCTATTGACAGGAAGAGGGGTTTATCCTTTGTCATGTTTGTGGGTTTTTTTGTTTTGGTTTTGGTCACTTCATTCTTGCTCTCAGTTTTTACTTCTGCTGCTATCATTGCTATCCTATACCCTTCATTCCAATTGCTGGTTTTCTGTTTTAATTTTGTGTGGGCTAGAGAATAGGAAATAGATAGAATTAAGCAATGAACTGTGTTTAAAGTACAAAAGGGGTTTGGGGCGCCTGGGTAGCTCAGCTGGTTAAGCGTCCAACTCTTAATTTTGGTTCAGGTCATGATCTCAGGGTCGTGAGATCAAGCCCCATGTCAGGCTCAGTGTGGAGTCTGCTTGAGGTTCTCTCTCCCACTCCCTCTCCTTCTGCCCTTCCCCCTGCTTGCACGCTCTCTCTCTCAAATAAATAAATAAAATCTTTTTTTAAAAAAAGTACAAAAGAATTTGAGGATTAATATTTGTATATATTAACAAAAACAAGTTTAGCTCTTTTGGGATCTTTTTGATGGCAGACTCATCTGGATATCAAGAGTTTTTAGTACCTTATTTATATGTGCATGTACTTAAGATACTTTAGTTTTTGAAAGAGCAAGTGTGTTAGAGCACATTGATTTTAAAAAAGAAGGAAGAACAAAAGAAAGAAAAGAAATGGATTACTCCAAAATGGAAATATTTTTTCTTCTTGCTAAACTAGTGAACATAGTTTTGGATAATGCCTACTAGGCAAAAGGAGAGAAGCCATTTAGTTTTCTATATATAATATAAATATATATTCAGATTGTTTTATTAAAGTTTTGAACTCAACAGAATTGTTTCCTTATTATTCTAAAACTTGTGAAAATTTGTCATACATTTATACCTATGTTCTAGATTATTACTGTAAATTTTGTAATAACCAAAATAAAATTGTTAAAAGATTTTTTACTTAATAAAAAAATCATACCTCCTCTGTTAGTAAGTAATGAATTAGGAAACAGATAAGTAGTGTAAGACATATAATGAATACAGATTGTAAAGTCATAAAGAACATAAAGGGATTTTTTAATTTTAAATTTTAGAAAAACAAAGAAAAATACAGAAAATTAAATTATAATATGAAAAAATTGTGTATCACATGCCTTATTTTTCAGTAAAAATAAATTGTGGATAAGGTGCAGGTGTCCTGTATTCTCCTTCCAAGGGTTATTATTTATACTCCCTCTCTCTCCAAAATCCAACACAATCATGAGTTTGATTCTCTGTCATATTTCTGGTTTTTTTTATTTGTCTTACATATTTTATATGTAAAATATGTTACATACTCATATGTTATACATAAAAATAAGATACTTTTATAAGTGCTAATCTGTATTTTTCTGCAAATTAGGTGTTTTTTTTTTGTCTCACCATTGTGCTTGAAATATGTCCATGTTGGTACATGTAAATCTAAATGATTCATGGTAACTGCTGTGTAAAAAACCATGCCACTAACATACCACCATTTATCCATTCTCCTGCTGATAGCTGAGTTTATTTCCAATTTTTCACTCTTATCAATAATTCCAAAACCTCCTTTACCCATGTTTCCTGGCAAACATGTGAGACCTTGTCTAGTATAATTTCTGGTGTTGTAGATTGCAGCTTTGCTAGATTTTTCTTAGAAGAGGTTGTATCTTTGACTTTCCACATCATCCAGGAGTATCAACACTCAGATTTTTGTCAGTTTGATGGTAATGACATTGTAGTTCATTATAATTTTTTATTTGTCATATTGAAGTAAAACATACATGTGGCCAAATACACATAGCATAAGTGTAGATCTTGGTCAGTTTTCACAAGCTGAACACATTCCTATAATTGGCACCTTGATAAAGAAACAGTATATTACCAGCACCCCAGGAAACCCCCTTTATGTTCCTCTCCAGTTATTACCTACCTTTCTAGTTTAACACCATAAATTAGTTTTACATACTTTTGTACTTTATATATATGGAATTATGTCACATGAACTCTTATATGTCTAGTTTCTTTTCACTCAACTTTGAGATTCATTTATATTGTTACAAGTATTTATAGATTATTCATTCTCATTGTATAGTAATCAGTTGTGTGAATATACCACAGTTTGGGAATCTTTTCAAGTATTACAGACATTTGGGTAGTTTCTAGTTTTGGTTATTATAAATAGAGTTGCTATGAACATTTCTAGTGAACGTTGGTGAAAAGTTGTATGCTTTTCTTTTAGGCGTATAACTAGGAGTAGAATGGCTGGGTCCCTCATTTTTCTTTTAATTTGCATTCCCTGACTATTAGTAGTATGTTAGAGCATCTCTTCAAACTTCTTAGTTTTCTTGCCTCCTTAATGATTTATAGGAATTTTTGATATATTACGTTGTATGTGTTACACATATCTTTGACTCACTAGCTTATCCTTTACATTTACTTATGATTTCATTTGTGTATATAATTTCTAAACTTTGGTGACAAGTTTTTCATTATTTTTCTTTATAAATTTTTGCCAATTGCTAGTAATGGGAGGATGTTCTAGAGGGGAGGGACTCATGGCTTAGAGCATGGTTGGGAGACATTCTATGGTCTGTTGAATGACAGTGTTGGCACTGAGGATGGAAATGAAGGACTAAAATCAACAAAAATTAAAAGTATGATTGGCAGAAAGTAATAGCTAAGAGGTGTTCCTGCCTTCCCTCTTTTTGCAGAAGGGAAATGAGAGCATTTATTTGTGGTTCCTATATTAAATTTTATTTTTGTTGCTCTTATATTTTAGCATTACATTGTATATTCATTTTGATTAGTATATGTTATATAATTTTATCAGTTTTTTTGACATGGGAATAATCTACATAAAAGTTATAAATTGATCTGTCAAATAGGGTTTGGAGTTGAAAATATGGCAACAGCAATGGATGAAGACCTGGAAGAAGAACTAGATGAAAAAGATGAGAAGTCCATGATGTGCCCTCCAGGCATGCATAAATGGAAGCTGGAGCAGTGCATGGTGTGTACTGTCTGTGGAGACTGTACGGGTTATGGAGCCAGTTGTGTCAGTAGTGGGCGTCCGGACAGAGTCCCTGGAGGGTAAGAACATGATTAATACTGAAGAAATAAGATATTAGTAGAAAAGGTGCACAACACATTTCTTTTCAAAATTATTCCAGAGTGTATTCTACTTTGTTGTTTCTTGAGGGTATATTGGCATATACGTGTAATTCTAATAATTGTATTCTATTATAATAATTTCTAATTTAGTGTCAGTTTTATTTAAGTTGCTTTTCTTTCATTTGATTCATTTAAACCATTATTTAAAAACAAGTCAAGAAACAAATAGGGTTTTAGAGGGGAGGGGGATGGGGGGATGGGTTAGCCTGGTGATGGGTATTAAGGAGAGCACGTATTGCATGGAGCACTGGGTGTTAAACGCAGATAATGAATCATGGAACACTACATCAAAAACTAATGATGTAATGTATGGTGACTAACATAATAAAAGAAAATATGGAAAACAAACAAAAAAACAAGTCATAGGGGCACCTGGGCGGCTCAGTCAAGCGTCTGCCTTCGCCTCAGGTCATGATCCCAAGGTCCTGGGATTGAGCCCTGCATCAGGCTCCCTACTCAGCAGGGAGTCTGCTTCTCCCTCCCGCTTGTGATCTCTCTTGCTGTCTCTCAAATAAATAAATAAAATCTTTAAAAAAATAAATAAAAACAAGTCATACATTTCTTAAAGTCTTGGGGCTCTGCCTTAATTTATATTCTTTTTCCTAAGACTGTTTTAATGCCAAATATGTATCCATTTTTGTTGAACATTAATCTTTTCTGGTTGGAATTATCAAATATATAAAATACTCGATTAAGGACATATAATTTTCTTTTAAATTAAATTTATGTTCACAATTTTAGGTGTTCTAGGAACTATTACTTCTAAAGTTGCATTATACTTGTTTATTTTATCCTCTTTTGCTTTTGTTGGACCTTTTTTCCCCCCCTTGGGGTCCCATGTTATCACTATTTTAAACTTTATATGTGAGTTTGGCAGAATCAGAATGCAAGTTTTCCCCTTGAATGTTGGGGAGAATTTTATACTTGGCCTAACATACGAAAATAAATCATTTATAACAGGCCTTTCTTTTAGGCTATTGAAATATTGTGATTTTTTAACAGTAAGTTTTCTCTGAACTTAAGCATTTGGTAAGTATCATAAATGAATTTCTGAATTCTCTGTTCCTTCCTAAAATTATTCTTTATGTGCTTTTCCCCAGAGATCTACTATCAGTTTCCAGTAATTATTTATAACTTAAACCTATAGACCTAAATGGACAGTACCTAACCAAATACAGTGACATATTTATTAATGAGGCAAAAATGAATAAAATTAACATAAGAGTGTATGCCAGGACACTCTGCACTATTAAAAATGACTTCAATTATTATAGAATTGTGGCTATATATCTTAGAATAATTTAGAATGCCACATTATCTTTTAAAGAGTGCATATAGACAATGTAGTAGGGCATATTAGTTTATCAGTTTTTACTCCTGTAGTTAGTGATCTTCCAAAATGTCAATAATGCTTGCATTTTAAACCCAGGAGTTTCACAGGGCACCTAGCTATGTCTTTCAAAACAGCTGCCAGGTAGATCCTTTCTCTTGTACCACCACAAATCTGGATAACCACAGGCTCAGCGAAGCTGTCTAAAGGTTTTCAGTTCCGATCCAGCAATAACATTAAAGCTGTGACTTCTATCTATATCTACGAAATAGGTGACTAGGAAGTTAGTTGTTCACTGACCCTGTAGGCAACTTCTGGGAGTGTTCTTGTCAGTTGTAATCCAATGTCATACACTTAGTTCACAACTGATAAGAACAGGACAAAGAAGAGGAAGAGGAACAGGCAATTGGACACAGTGGAAGGAGAGAATAAGAGATGATGGCATATAAAGGAGGGAGAGAGAAGGAGCTAAACGCATGAAGCTGGCAAGCTGAGCTCACTTACTGATGGCTATGCACACCTTCTTTAAGTTAGCTGGTGGAGAACAGTGTTTGGTAATTGACTAACCCACTCAGACCATTTAATAGTAAGCTGCTGGTGCTTTACTAATTGTGATAACTTTTAAAATATTTGTTAATAGTGGTTTTGTGGGTGGCAGAATCCATTTGTATTTTCTGTAGAAATATACCAATTATACCTATGAGGAGCTTAATAAACTCTTGTTTTTAGTGATTCCATCTATTCATACCTATTCAGTTCTTTAAAATTGGCACATCCTGATCTGAAGGGGTAATTTCATTGCTAACTCATATAACTTAATTTCAGAAATCCTGAAAAGACATTATAGAAAAGAGTTTTAGGGAAAGAATAGAAGCATTTCAGTTAATTATTTTTATTTTTTAAGGATCTGTGGTTGTGGTTCCGGAGAATCTGGCTGTGCCGTGTGTGGGTGTTGCAAGGCTTGTGCAAGAGAGTTGGATGGTCAGGAGGCAAGACAAAGAGGAATTCTTGATGCAGTGAAGGAGATGATACCTTTAGATCTTCTGTTAGGTAATGTGATGGATTGTACTACACATCTTGTCCTCAGCTCAGTAATTTATATTAGTATGTGCTAAAAAATTAATAGTTAACTATGCAGTACTGCTTATATAGTAGCCAATAGTGTGTCACTAACTGAAGGGTAAGGCTCTTTTTCTCTTTTTTGCTAAGATTCTTCGAGTAAAAATAATTTGTGTTTTCATCAGTGTTTTGTTAGCTTTTACTTTCTTGAATTTCATATAGTTCTTTCATATCTATTATTGTATCTATCTATATATGTTTTTTTTTTGTGTTTCTTTGTGGTTTGTTTGTTTTTTTTTTTTTTGGTCAATCATCTAGCTGTCCCAGTACCTGGGGTTAACATTGAAGAACACCTTCAGTTACGACAAGAAGAAAAACGACAACGTGTAATCAGGAGACACAGATTAGAGGAAGGAAGAGGTAAGATGTAGCTGCAGAGAAAAAGTATATGAAAATCCATTTTCTTATCCTATACTGAGACCACTGAAAGTTTACAGAATAGGCTGACTTGTAAGACATTGCAATTAAAATTAGTAACATTATAGTAACATATGAAAATCATGTGAAAATATTCAGAGTATTTACATTTGTGCTATTAACATAGACTTAATTTAGTAGAATAGGGTGTTTATATAGTAAGTCAGGCATATTAAGAATTGTGCCATCTGCCAGCATCAAAAGCTATTAGCAATGGCAACTTTAAAAAAAGATATATATGAATTCTAAGAACTGGTCTTTCTCCCACATTTTGGACTCATGGTTGTTATTTAACCATAAACAACAAATTAGTTTAATATAGTATTTTAATTTCTGTTTTCTTAGTCATCTATGATCATTTCCATCTGAGCACGGTCCCAGCATTCTTCTTTCAATCCAGTGCATAATTATGTTTTTATATGTCTTCTTTTTTTTTTTCCCCAAAAAAGCTTATTCTGGTTATGTACAAGAAGGGTAAGTTGGAGAGTTTTGCAGGTTTTAATTGCAAAGATAGGTGTATTGTTTCTCTTTTCCTCATTGTTTATGACCATTTCTCAGCCTGAAAATACATTTCACTGTAGTTATATGCAGATAGTAAAATATAGATATTTTAATATACATCCAATGGCAGAGATAAATATAAATATTACTAAAGCTGTTGTTGCCCAGTAGAATCTTTTCTTTGTAGGATTAAGACAGATGGTTAAAGAGATCTGTGATTTTATTCCTCTGCCAGGCAAAATCTTGATTGGAAATATTTACTGATACTGCATATTTTAAATGCTTGTTAGAAATGACGTGAGACTTGATAAATGAAATAAAATCTATTATCCATTTAACCACCATTACAAATTTTTTCTAGGTACTTTTTTTAATGTAAAATGGAATAAGTCATAAAATACATATCATGTTTGGTAAATTCTATTTTTATTAAACTTAAGTTGTAAAACATGCTTGGAACTTGTTCTTTATAGGATCTGATAAACAATCTGATTAATTGATACAGGAATATTTGCTGTTAGCTTGGCTATGTTTACTTAAAATCATTACCTTTAAAAGCGGTTTATTTTAATGAGAATGTAGATACTGTCATTGTTTACATTATATAAATATAGGGAAAATGCATATTAAATGTTTTATAGAAAATAGGGTAAAATTTAAGTTCTAGGTCTTTATGACATATGGTAATTGAGTGACAATTTCTTTTAATATGATTTGTTTAAGGATAATTATTGGTGCATCTTTTTACTACCTGTTTTTTCTCTTTTGGGAAATATTGGGTTGAATCATATGAATTGACCTACAAAAAACATCAATTTCTTACGTTTCAAGCAAAGTATAGCAAATCCTTATGATGACATGTAATTGCTTGCTCTGCGTGTTTTGTTAGTTTTTTTCTCCCTCTGTAAAAAAGCTTTTCTTCTCTAGCTGTAGTATGTTTCTGCATATCAAAAGTAAAAGAACATTGATTATGCATTAGTTCAAAATTTTGTGATTGCAGAATATTCTTTTCCCATTTATTTTAAAATGTGTCATAGACCTTAAAAATATAAACTCTAGCCTTTCAAAGGTTTAAAAAACTCCATTATTTAAATATTTACAGAGATTTTATTACTGTATCTGATTTTATAAACACAGACTTATGTTCTAGGCAATTGCTGTATATTTTCTGACAAGTGCATTTCATCCTCTGTCCTCAATATATAGAAGGATTATTGGTGCACAGAAATTTTGTCTTGTCTTTATTTTTTGGTTGAGCTCTTTCTTACACATTTTTTTCATTACACATTTTTTCATTTTTGTTCAAACACAGTATATAGTAAAATATGTAGTAAATGTCTTGATGGGTTAGGATCTTCATTACGAATCATAATTATGGCATTCGTTACCTTATGTGATACTGAAATTTGTGCATATTAGAACCATGTCCTTGCTTTGCACAGTTGCCATCATTACTATGGAATTGTGCAGTGAGGACATGTTACAATATGCATGTTTCATTTAACACAGTACAATGCAAAGAGAAGCCTGTTTGTACATTTTGTTTTGTAAAAATACTTCTAAATAAGAATTTTAACTATGTACCCATTTTTAAAAGTCAGACTGTAGATTCTTATTCAGTGACTTTAGGAAATTCTTATACCATGTTAAATAATTGAAAACCAGTATGGTGATATGACACTTTTATCATATTATCTTTATATTCTTTCCCAGTACTCCATTGCTAGCAATTTTATAAGAAAACACAATAAAATGTACACAGAGATATATCCACACTTGCATAGGGAAAAAACTAGAAAGGTAAATACCAAAATGCTAGTAGTGATTTTTCCTGAAAAGTGAGTTTATAGGTGATTTTTATTTTGTTCTTTATAATGTGTTTCTAAATAATCTCCAATATGTGTATTACTTTATAAACGAAATAAGAGTTATGTTTTTAAAACTTAAGTCATTGTTTCTTGAAAAAATAAAGACGAGTTCTAAGGCATTTATACTTTACCTTTGCTTTTTAAAAAATATTTTTATGTTAATTGGATGGAGGAATGCCTTTTAAGTGGGGCACTTTTCATTATGGTAGGACAGTGGTTCTCAAAGTGGTCTCAAGGGAACCAGCATCACTGAGCACTTGTTACAGTTGCCTGTTCTCAGGCCCTACCTCAGACCCTCTGAATCAGAAATTCAGTGAGCAGAGCCCAGCAAACTCTTGTTTGAACAAGCCTACCAGGTAATTCTGGTGGTGCTAAAATGTGAGAACTGCTGCTCCCGGTCAGGGATGTTCAGAGTTGCTTCTGTGCACCTTCTACAGCAGAATACCTGGGCTTGCGTCCGAATTTCTGCATTCTGTTAAAGAGCTAGGGAGAATTGTTTGCCTTGTTTTGTCTTAATGAGGAAGACAAAACAAAATAAAATAAATTTTTAGTATTCCAACTGCCACACATACCTGTATTTTTTTTCTTAGCCTCTTCTTGGTACTTTTTAGATATTAACAGTTTAGTGATAAGTTAGTAATTATACTCATTAATAATTGGCTTTTACCTCTGTTGAAATTTCAGAACTTCAGGATTAGATTATATCAAATTATTTTACTTGATTTATCTGTCTTATCCTATTTATCAAGTTTGTGTTGTTTCAAAGTTGATCAGAATTTTAGGACCTAGTCCTTGTATTAAAGCTTTGCTCAGTCTCAGGCCTACTTATGTAATTTAGCTGCAGCTGTTTATGACACAGACTTATATAATGGAATGTGCTGTTGAAAACTGAAAGAACAGTGTTATTACTGCATTTTTATTAATTTGGCACTTAGTCTTTAAATTTTTTATATTATTCTTTTAGGTAATGTTTTTCTTAAATGTATATTCTTAGGTACCAGTGTATTCATTTACATATTTTATTTCAGTGACATTTGTGATCAATTTTAGCTTTTTAGGTAATACAAGGTTGGTTGATGTTTAAATTCTCTGAGTCTTATATTAACTTTATAGGTGAAATGCTTGTTCAGTGGAATTTTTAAGTAGAACTCTCTTAACTCCTCAGAACTACTGGGTGATTGTATCAATAATCTTATCTTTGTATTCCTTTTCAGTGCTCTCTTGTAAGGAGAACTAAGGTCAAATAATGTTGGCTACTTCTCTTTCTTTTCCCTTAAATGTCATCAAACTTTCATAATTGGGAGCTGTAGATGCGGTGAGCTTATGCCCTGGCTTGCTTGGGAAGTCGCATTTTATATTGACTCTCCAGGCCCTTTTCCTCTCAGTAGTTTCACTTGGATAATAGGTTCTGTGGTTAGTGAAGCCATGTGGCATGGCAGTCAGCACAACTTCTGAAGTTAGGCTTTGGTTCAGACCCTGGCTTCTTAACTGTTACTGGGGATGTATGATCCTGGAATTTAACCACTCTGAACCTCGCTTTTCTTAACCTTTAAAATGAGGATTACATGCAATGTAATAAGATAACCACTGGTAGAATTTTGGTGTACTTTCTTCCAATTTTTTTCTATTGTATACTTTTTGTTGAGTTATCTTATTTCATACTGTGATATATATTGGTGTCCTGTTTTTTTCCCTTTGATATTATATCAGAAGAAAATTTTTGTGCTTTATTGCAGTGCCGTTTTAAAGTAATATGGGAATTCTCTTTATTTTCTAATCACGTTTTACACATTTCCAGTTGTATCACTGACAGTTCTGTTTCACGTATTTGGTTAATGTGATAGTATATACATTTTTTTTATCTTGCTTAAATTTTTTTCCTAACCTTCCCATTCTTTCTACCAAGCAAATGAGGTTTAATCTAATTGGTATACTTCCATATCTTACTCCATTATAATATATCTACACATATATCTACTATGCTGATATCTACACATGTATAGGCAAGTGTTTATTTACAAAGTGGCATTGTATTAGAGATACAGTTCTTTGCAGCATCTTTTTCTCATTTTACATCATGAAGACACACTTAATTAGTAAATATTGGTCTACTACATTATATTTAAGAGCTATATAGTATATTGTAATGTGGCTGTACTGCAGTTTATTCAACTATTATTTTGTTGATGGACATTTAGGTTATTCAAGTTTTTGTGGGTTTTTCTACAATAAATATTTTTAAACTTATAGCCATATTGGAGTTTTTGTTTATATAGTAGAGCTTCCAAGAAATAGAATATCTGGGCCAGAGAGTGTTTATATTTTAAATTTTAACAGATATTTCAAATTGTTTTTGAAATGTTACAGGAGTTTATCTTCTCCAGACTAATATCTGAGAGTGATGTTTTCTTCTAGCATCATATGTATTGTTCTTCTTAATTTTTATAAAATATGATGAAGTGTTACCTCATTGCTGATTTAAAGAGCACAAAAGCATTTTCTGTGTAAAAAACCTACATAAAGATTTCTTGGGGTGCTTGGGTGGCTCAGTCAGTTAAGCATCTGACTCTTGATTTCGGACCAGGTCATGATCTCAGTGTTGTGGGATTGAGCCCTGCATCAGGCTAGCACTCATTGGGAAGTCTGTTTGAGAGTCTCTTTCCCTGTCCCTCTCCCTCTGCCCCTCCCCCTGCTCATGTGCTCATGCTCTCTCTCTCCCTCAAATAAATAAATAGATCTAAAAAAAAATTTCTCTACTGCCTCATCTCTTTTTACTCTTTTTCCTGTTCCCTATGCCTGTTTTTCCCCCCATATCTGTGAACCTTTGTAGTACTACTACCTCTTTAAGTCTTAGCTTATGTGGTATTTTCTCTTCTTGTACCCCAAAACTCCCTACATTCCCACTCTTAAGGTTTGCTGGCTGCCCCTTCGGTGTGCTTAATTTTCTCATAGCACACAGTCATAATTTCTTGTTGAGTTGTGTGTAAACTCTCCCTCCCTCCCCTCCCCACATTAGACTGCGAGCTTCTGAAAGCAGAGATGGTGTCTTGTTTTTCCAAGAGTTCCCAGGACCAAGTGTAGTGCCTGAAATTGGTCAGTACTTAATACGTCTTTGTTGACTAATTGAAAACATTTCACGGACGTCTCAACACCTCTACAATAAAGTTTCATGGTAGAAAAGGACTGTAATTATCTGTTTTTCATATGTAGCTCCAGACTCATTTCCTGCCACTTTCTGTTTCATAACCCTGCATTCCATCCATTTCGGCTATGTGTGTTTTTAATGACTATACAATATTGTTTAATCTCTGCTTGCTTTCATAAATCCTGTTTCTTTTGCCTGGAATGCCCTCTCTTTCCTTCTTTCTCTTGGCAAACTTTTTCTTATTCTTTCACCCAAGTAGAATGATCACTTTTCATCCTTCAGGGTGTGTACAGATTTCCTTTATAACATTCATCACAACATATTGCAACTCTTACTTGTTTTATTTCTGTCTTCCCTATTGGACTAAATTCTAATGAGATCTGTGTCTTTGTCATAATATACATGTACCTGGTGTGTGTTACATTAAAGATAAAAAATGGCAAATAAGTGAATGACTGAACTATGTTTATAAGAAAAATTGTTTTAGTCCATGGGACTTGAATATTTTAGAACCTGATAGCCTGATATAAGTGGTGATTTAAATTGAGCTCAGATGGTATACTTTCTAGGCATGATTGCCTGTGGGCCTTCTAAATTTTTATATCAAGAGACCCTAAAAAGATTGAATTTAGTGAGAAGCTAAATAACTATGAATATTATGGGTATAATATTTTTATAGGAAGAAATAATATCCCAAGCAGACCATAGAAATCAGAAAAGAGTACTGTAACTTAATATTACTGTTATTTTGATATTTACAGTTCTTTGGGGGTAGTTGGAAAGTGTCTCATGCTTTTTAGAGTGGTTTATATTAATTGAAAAAAAAATGCATGTTGAAATAAGACATTTTGTTCATATTTATCTAATCTTAGCTTGAAAATAATTGGTACTGCATTACTAGGAAATAATATTTAATTTTTCTGTTAACTTTAAATTAGCATATTTCTATCTGTAGTAATCATAGACTATGTTATTCTTGGTTTTTCATAGAATTGGTGATGCCTGCATTTTTTATTTATATCTCAAGGCATAATTAAAATATGTTTTTCCTACCCATTTTTTAATATTTAATGAAGGGTACTTTGGTGTTGAATTTGCATTTGTCAAATTTTATTATAAGGCAGTAGTTTTATTTTGTTCCATTGTTAGAAAAATTAATTATAGCTGAAGTGGTATAGAGAATCATGAAAAAACTGGCTTTAATTAAAAACATTCAGTGCTTATGTACTGTCAATTCCCTTTTCAAATTTGGTAACTTCTTAATGGCAAATTTAGAGTGTTTTGAAATTTGCAGGCATTTTTGATGTTGCTCAAATTCAAGGAAGGGATAGTTCAATTCTATAAGAAAAGAACTGAAATTTTAAGATATAACTTAAAGTTTCCCTTTTTAAGCTAAGTGATAGTAGGGAAAAGCAAATTATAATTTTTATTGAAATTAATTTTGCTATTGATTTTTTCTTGAATATAAGTGGAAATAACTGTAATCTATGTGAATGTGCATTTGTATATGTGTGTGTATGTACATAGTGGAGCTTCAGAAAGAAATTATTTTATCAGAGAATTGTTAATGTTCCAAAAATGTTACTTGGATTAGATTACCCTCTTCAGTATCAATACCTTGTTTCTGATTTTGTATATGTTGTTACAGAAATCACATTTAAACTTAGATTTATTCTTTTTAGAAAATTAAATATAACTTCTATAGTCCTGTCCTCATAAAGTAGTGATTTTATATATATTCATGTCCATGAATGTGTGTCCATATGTGTATATGTCTATATCATATCATAGTAATTTTTGGTTTTGTTTTGTTTTTTGCTGTCTTGTTTTCCTACTTGTATGGCAGAATGTAGTTGAGTCAATAACATTTATCTTGGTTTTGTAGCAAGACTGATGTGGATATTAAATCTTGAAGACCTTAAAATTTAATTATTAATTTAAAAATTATTTTGTTATTTTAATAGGAAATATATTGTCTTCTATTAATGGTTTACTAAGTTTGAATATATATGATATTAAAAATATTTGTAAGATGATTTGTTTTAATTGAACTTTCTGATTATGTTCTTGAGACTGTTAGTAACTATGTGATAATTTTATGAGTTAAAAGGAATTTTACTTTATCACCTATAGTTCAGATATTAAAACTTGTGTGTGGAATGGGGGTGGGGGATTAACGTGGGGGAACTGGGAGAAAAGTATAATGTCTAAAACAGTAAAGAATAAATTTCCATGCTTTTTAGTTTGAATTATTTTTATTCATTGTAGTGTTTTCATTTTGTGAGCTTTTCTATGCACATACAAAATGTTTCTCCTCAGGCCCCCTTGTATTTGCTGGTCCTATTTTTATGAACCATCGAGAACAGGCTCTAGCCAGACTCAGATCCCATCCAGCTCAGCTAAAGCATAAACGGGACAAGCACAAAGGTATTTGGTCTTCCTTATCAATTAGGTGGGATACTTCCCCAGTTTCTTCCACTCATTTGAATTTTGTCTCTGGGAAAATGCACAAACCTAATTCTTCTACTTTGCTTCTATCATTATATAGCCTGAGGAGAAAGAACATGCTGAAAGATGTACTGTTTGTCAGTGACTGTCAGTCTCATTTCTTTTTATTTGTTAACTTTAACGAAGAAGGCATTTTGCAGTGTATCTTTTTCTTTTCCATTTCTTTTCAAATTTCATAAAGCTGAGGGAAGGTAGAAAATACTGCTTTCTGTTCTTTATCCTTTATTATTTGCTCTTAGATGTCTGCTATCTGACATTTTATAGTCCTTTTTTAAAAAAATGCTTTAGAATTAACAAAATTACTAAATTCAGTGTATAAAGTGATAATGAGTTGTTTGCTATTATACTTTTCCATTGTTTTAATATTAAAGTTTATATACACAACACACACAAATTACTTGGTATTTGAGGGTTAAATGCTGATAGGTGTAAGCAAGGACTGTTCTAGTCCTCGAAAAGTGTCAGAGGTCTAGACAAGTCCGTGAGTTGACTAAGAATCTATTTCTGTCTAGTTCTTTGAGATCTCACAGCTCTGGATTAATTAGAAATATTCCTAAAGCAAGCTTATTTTCTTTTAAACTACAGCTATGAGTAAACTAAGATCGGGAAAGAATTTAATGCAGAAAATTTATAAATTTATATATAAATTCTGCCTTGAATCCTGGCATGTGAAGCAGGGACTCTTTGACAAGTATAACTTTCAGTTGCTGCTTTCTTAAATGCTCAGGATATACCCCACAAAATAGACTATAGTTTTAAACACATACATTCCATATGGACAAATTAACCTGTTTTGTGTCTTACTTTTCTTTTGCTGCAGAACTGTTACAGACTAATTTTATTTTTAAACTTTCATATGCAATGTATTAAAATTAACTTTATTTACATTTGCCTCTATCAGCTTATCAGTTTGCCACTCAAAGCAAAGCCACAAAACAAAACAAAAACCCCTGTTATTAGTCAAAGCACTGGTGGGGCACTATTTAAGATACATTCCACAGAAATAAAAATAGAGAATATTTTAAATCTAATGTGATTAGCCATAGGAAAAATTTGTGATTGCTTTATTTACTGAGTGCCCTAATAATGCTATAAATATTTAAATCTAAGGAACGATATTTGGGGTATACTATATGTAAATTATTTAATTGCCAGAATCTCTGATCTCATATTTTATACTATGCCACTATTAGGATAGATTTTCTCAGTGTCTTTTTTTACTCCCATTTAATAGAAAGTGGAATTTTTCCAGTACTTTACCTGAGGTTAAATGTTCACATTTCATGAAACAGTTTAAAACTTTTTCAGCTCCATGTTAGTATCTTATGGCCAAATATCCTAATTTTTTGCAGAATTTGAAAATGAAATGCTAAATGAAGACTAGGGTTACAAATTTAAAACAGACTTTTCACAGTGTCTTCATTGAGTAGCTGCAAAAGTTAATCAACAGTAACTAGCCTCACTGCTATCTTATCTACCACAGGTTTATCTTATAACAAGACTGCGTTTTTGTAGCAACCTCTTTAGAAGGACTTACTTGTGGTATTACAGTATACAGCCAGTTGTGTGTGTGTATATGTGTTTTTATCAGGTTTTATAGAGGGAAACAGTTTCATCTCCTTACCACCAAAATGAATTTAAAGTGTAAGTAAGTAATATTTTATCAAATGGTGCTCTATTTTATATAGAGTATTAACTTACCACTCACTAATTGCTGTACACCCACAAATTCTCTCTCCCTGTTCCCTTTGCATTCACTGTCCCTGTCATTTAATCATCTTGCCTTGCACTGCTTTTGCTCTTGCTATATATAATCACGGTCTTTAATAAATTTTTCCTACGTATGTTTCTCTCTTTTTTTCTTACCCTGGTTGTCTTCCACTGAGAAATTTACTATATTAATTGCTGTGTTCTGTCTTACATTTAATTACACTGGAGGTACAAATTGTAGGATGGTAATAGTTAAAATTGTCTCCACTATAACTTTTTTGTGGGCGTGTGTGGAGGGTAAGAACTGTGGGTTTATTGTTCACAGGAGTGGGTTCTAAGATGGAAAGTTGGAAAGCTTCTGGCTAATTGGAGAGAATTCAGAGGTCATAGAATCCATCCTGTTACAGGCAAAATCTGACTAGAGGCAAACTATATAAGTCTCAGTTAATAAGTATAGCATCTAATCCATAAAACATATAGTAAGTTTTTTAGAAATGTAACCACAGACTGTATTTCAAACAGATAAGTGGATTAACATTTGTTTCAGCTGTTCAGTGCCTTACATAGAAAAAGATTTTGATGTAGTACTCCTGGTTAGGAACATCTGAATTGCTCTGGAGACAGTCCTGAAATCTGGCTTGGAGTGACTAATGTGAAAGCCCGAAGGCTCACTGATAAAGATCTGTGTGTATTTTACACCTATTTTCTGTTTAGAAATGGTGTGGTGTAATGGAAATATTAGAGCCTTTGGAATTAGGCCTCAGTTTTAGTCCCAAATTTGTCATTTTTTAGAACTATGTGGCTGTTCATAAATTTCATAATCTCTTAGGCTTCAGTTTTCCTTTTTTTAAAAAATAAGAATGATAATTCCTAACTGATTATGTTGATATGAAGATTAAATTAAGATATATATGTATTTGTATATACATATATATTCTTTGAATTTTTGCTTTCTCTTTTAGAATTATCCAAAAGGCACAAAATTTGAGATTTGTTAAATATGTAATTAGTTTATTTTTACAAAAGGTTTAAGATGTCAGCCATTTGGTGTTTGTAAAATACATGAGCCTTGTTTTTTTAATTATGTTATGTTAATCACCATACATTACATCATTAGTTTTTGGTGTAGCGTTCCATGATCCATTGTTTGCGTATAACACCCAGTGCTCCATGCAGAACGTGCCCTCTTTAATACCCATCACCAGGCTAACCCATTCCCTCACCCCCCTCCCCTCTAGAACCCTCAGTTTGTTTCTCAGAGTCCATAGTCTCTCATGGTTCGTCTCCCCCTCCGATTTCCCCCCTTCATTCTTCCCTTCCTGCTATCTTCTTCTTTTTTTTTTTTTAACATATAATGTATTATTTGTTTCAGAGGTACAGGTCTGTGATCCAACAGTCTTACTCAATTCACAGCGCTCACCATAGCACATACCCTCCCCAGTGTCTGTCACCCAGCCCCCCATCCCTCCCACCCCCCACCACTCCAGCAACCCTCAGTTTGTTTCCTGAGATTAAGAATTCCTCCTATCAGTGAGGTCATATGATACATGTCTTTCTCTATTGACTTATTTTACTCAGCATAATACCCTCCAGTTCCATCTACGTCATTGAGCCTTGTTTTTGATCAAACTTCAAAGTTGCCCTACTACTTATTACTAGGGCTGGTTACTTAACCCTTCTAAGCCTTGGTTTTCCCAGCTGCAAAGCAGAGTAACAATACTGGTATCATCAGATTATTGTATTGATTTTAAAAAGCAACAATAGTGAATATTGATTGAGCACTTTTTATATATTATTTCACTTAATCCTCATGAGGACCTTGTGAAGTAATGTCTATTATTGCTATTTTATAGATGGGAAAGCAAAAGCTTTAAGAAGGTCCAGTGTCCAGTTGTCTTACAGCTAGCAAATAGGAGAGCCAGAATTCCAATTCAAGTCTCTTAGTCTTCAATGCCCCAAAGCACTTCTCCACTGTACTATTTAAATTTTCACAGTGTTTAGCATAAAGTAAGTGCATAGCTAATTGTATTTGATAAGTGCTTTGCTGTTTTCTTTTAGTCATTTTGCTCAACGTACTCACTGTGTTCTGTGATACATTTTGTGATATGCATGACTATAAGATTACCCAGGAAAGTGTAAATTTAAGTAAAGATTAAAATTAAAAGTTAGAGTCCTTTAGATATTGAATCTTCTTTTCTCTATCTGTGTACACAAATATGCATAAATAGTGTAGCATATATATATATACAATATTTTAGGTATCTGTCAAAGCTATTATAGTTTCATTATCACATATGTATGAACACACTTATATTAGGGGAAAATGCAGATATGCTTATACCTAAATGGCCAATTATAAGAATATTCAGACCTAATTATTTTTCCTGCAAATCTGAGATTAACTTTGTTGCTGCTCATTATCACTTTACTGAATAACGAGCTTGAGCAGAATTAATCCTGCTGAGTTTCACTTGCTGATTCTTGAATTGACACTGAATTTTTGGCTATGAATCAGGTACCTTTTTTTTTTCTTTGATAACCTGTAAATTTCTAAACTGTTAGAAGTATACTTGATCTTTTAAACTGACATCAAATACTAGATACAGATACATATTTTTTAAAATTCTTCCACTACTGCTGATAATGATCAAGAACTTTATCCCTGTTTTTTTTTCTTTTACTTGTTATGTTTTCACCATCTGTAATAATTGAGAGATTATTTTATATAATTAGATATAGGTTTGTTTAGATGAACTTGAACAAAATGTTTCCAGTATTATTTTTACCT
Source organism: Eumetopias jubatus (assembly GCF_037043125.1). Taxonomy (NCBI): domain Eukaryota; kingdom Metazoa; phylum Chordata; class Mammalia; order Carnivora; family Otariidae; genus Eumetopias; species Eumetopias jubatus. Next base: position 164,226,688 of record NW_028274809.1, on the reverse strand, counting down.
TTAAATAATAACTAATACTTTTTTAATCACTATGATTTTAATTAGTAAATTACTAGGTTTTTGGTTTTTTTCTCCTTCCCTGATGCTATACCTCTGTTGTGGGATTTGTATCTATATTAATCTCTGACTCATGGGAGAGGGCAAAATGCTAAACTCAAAGGTAAAAACTTCTAATTAAGCATCAATACATCTATATAAAGTGGAATGATACTTGTAATATTGAATTTAGCTAAGTCTGACAAAATCATGTGAACACTGTTTTCTCTGTTAGATTTGGTTTTAATAATTAGATATTTTTACCAATTGAGATAAAGCTATAAAATTTCTATACATCTGTCATCTTTAGTTTTTAAACAATACTTATTCCTTTTTGTATAGGCCCTTATTTATATTAACCATTCCACTGTCTTTCCAAGATGAGGAGTCTCTGAAGAAAGATTATATTTCATTTTGGATGGAGTTAAACAAAGTGTTGTTATTTTTTTTCTTTTTAGGCCATTCATTCTTGCAGATTTAATTTGGCAAACCCACATTAGATAATTTAGCAAAAGAGGAATCCTGTTCTTTATCCTATTATAGTAAAACCTCTCACTAATTCAGAATTTATTATACTTCAGATGCAGTATTTGTGATCTTTTTTGAGTAAAAAAATCAAAGTAATTTCTTCCTCTGAATTTTCAGGGTCATACTTATAAGGGGAAACCTGTCTAAAACACTAGCTTTTCAAACCAAGGGCTCAAGAAATGAAGGATTCCTTCAACGTGCCTTCAACCTCTGGGTCCAGCAATTAATTCTTGTATGTTAAAGGACTTTTATGTTTATGGTACATTTTTATGTAATATAGGCCTATTTTGAATTATAATGTAGGTAACCACATTTTATTTATTGTAGCATTTAATCTATACTCTGTACTGCTTGTGAAGGTATGAGAACTGAATTTTTATCTAAATGTTTTATGATTAAGACTTTCTCAGTAAGTCATATGGGCCAACCCATTCTATGTTATTCCGAATTAGTGAGGTTTTACTGTCCTAGTGTTATAAAGAGTTTAAAGATTTTTGAAATAATAGAAAGTTAGTTATAAAAAGGGAACTCATAATTTAGGCCATCTTGTCTTACCTGGATTATTACTAAAGGTTAGAAATATTATATAAAAAAGAAAGGGTAACATTGAACATAAAAGGATTTGATGTTTTTCTGTCTAGCATTCTAAAATGGTCAATAAAAATTCAGATGTAATTAAAATGTGTAGATCCACATGTGTATCTGCATATTATACACACTTGTTTAGAGTTGCTATACCACATGAGAGTGGCTTAGACTAGTTGACCTTTTAAAATTCCTTCCAGATTTACATTTATTCCATGTGCAAGGAATTTGAATCTTGATGATACAGAGGTCATATGTTAGTGATGTATAGTTTTAGATTAGGAAAAATGAGTTGTCTCCCTTATTTACACATTCCAAACTAAAGTTTTATATTCTGGAATGTGGATTTTATTTTATGGTCAGAATGCCAGAATATTCAAAGTCAAATGTAAAAAGTAGGGGTGGAGGAAAATGCTTGAAGCAAGTTGAAGGGGGGAAATTATAAAAAGAAGGGGGGAAGAAAGAAGAACTGAAACAGAAAGGTTTGGTTGAGAGTAGTGTTTGGGGGCCAGAAGAAGACCACAAAGTAGAATGGCTGAGGGCACGGTGGGACAGGAAAGGTGAACAAGAGCCAGCCATTGGATTACAGTATATTGGATAAAGCTCTTTGGTCTTTATACATTTTTTAAAGTTCAATTGAGTGTAACAATACTGATGGATAGGGTAGCCTTTCTGAGATGTATATGGGAAATCTAAGTCATTTGCAACTCAAATGGGAATTTTTTTTTTTAAGTGGCTGGTACTAACACTATCACTGAGTTAAAAATAATTGTTAAATGACTTTGCATGCAGTTATTTTTATGCAAACTAAATTTTCCCATGTAAACTATTTAGGATTTTGTTTTTTGTATAATTTAATGACCCATTTACATTACATAACTGACTAGCTTAATAGTTTTTATCCATAACCAAATCCTTTCTCTGTTTTTATTGATTTAGTGATATTTGCAAACAGAAATATATAGTATATCTTTCCAAAATTGCTTCTTTGCAGGTAGATTCTTGATCTATCACTTCTAACAGCTGCAGATTCTTCTTGCTTATTTCTCTTAACATTTTTCTCTTGGTCTTCCATAGTAAACTGATTTAAAGTTTTATTTTGAAGATGAATAATGGCTTAATCACAAATTATGACACTTACAGATGGAAGTGGAGAACGAGGAGAAAAAGATGCCAGCAAAATCACAACATATCCTCCAGGCTCTGTGCGATTTGACTGTGAGCTTCGGGCAGTACAAGTCAGCTGTGGATTTCACCATTCAGGTAGCAGCTGGAACTTTAGGGTATAACTGCATTTTTACAATTGTGCTAAATAACGTATTTGTTTAGTTTTGACAAATGTAGTCTATTAAGTATGTGTTAAAAGCTGTAGTATGGCAATTTCTCTCCAATCTGTAAAAGCTTTGTATTTGTTACAGAATCTCTTTTTAAAAACTGTGGCATGATAGAATAGGTATTTGTCTGGAAATCTGGTTTTTAATTTGTCTTCTGATGGACTTATTTTATAATTCAATTAAGGAAACTCCTGAAGATGAAATAATCCCTAAAATCCCTTTGCACTCTAGGATTCTGCGATTTTTATCACCCGGTCTCATATTTTGCTACTGTTCAATGAAAAATGTGTATCAACAAATTTCTTTTCTTAAAATGTAGAAAATAATTAAATTCTTAGTAAATTATTGGCATTTGACCTATATAGTGTAGGTTGTACTATTCAACTGTTATAAAAATAAAAAATGTTAAATTCTTTCTTTGGTACTAAATGTATTTCCTTATTTTGATAAGGCATTGACAGATATTAAGGTTCTAACATTCACTGAAGTTGTGCATAAATTGTACAGAGCTCAAACCCGTGTGCTACCTATATGATTATCCTAGATATGAGAGAACATTATTTTCTATGGAATTTTCTACTCATTATTGAAAAGGTTTTACAGTTGGCCCAAACTGGTATCTTATTAAATATTAATATTGTTAAAGGGTATTTATAAGAATTTTAATGTATTATGAACTAAAATTATATTATCTTACTAAATATAAATTGCCTGTGATTCAATTACCCTTTTTTTTTTTTAAGTTTTTATTTTAATCATCTGGTGCTCACATGACTGGTGCACTCCTTAACCTCCATCACCTACGTCACCCATCCTCCCACCCACCTCCCCTCTGGTGACCATCAGTTGGTTCTCTGTGGTTAAGAATCTGTTTCTTGGTTTGTCTCTCTCAATCTCTTTTTTTTCCCCTTTGCTCATTTGTTTTGTTTCTTAAATTCTACATATGAGTGAAATCATATAGTATTTGTCTTTCTCTGACTTTCTTTTATTCTCTAAATCCATCCATGTTGTTGCAAATGGCAAGATTTCATTCTTTTTTATGGCTGAATAATATTACATTGTATATATGTATGCTACATATTCTTTATCCATTGATGTCAATTACCCATTTTAATGGCTCTAAATTTTAAATAGTATTATACTGCTTTCAGAATTGTTACGATAGAAATATAAAATGCATATAATTTAAAAAAGCTGTGTATTTTGGTTTCAGTGGTTTTAATGGAAAATGGAGATGTCTATACGTTTGGATATGGGCAGCATGGGCAACTAGGACATGGAGATGTCAATTCCAGGTACTCTGACTTGAAGATACTGTTTTGTTTTGCTTTCTTTTTCTTTTTTCTTTCTAAATATATATTTCTACACTTGAAATTGTGTTTATACCACTGTTTTGTAAAGTGTAGCCCATAAATTATTGGTGGATCTTGATTTTGTGGTTGAGTGCTTTTGTGAGGATGGATTATTTTGTGGTTTCAGAAGAAAAGTTGATTTACATTTTATACATTTAAAATATAAGATTAACTATGATTATCACAAAATCCTACCATATTCTTAATAATTACTGTTTTTTTAAAGGCTGTTCATGGCAATAGAAAAGACAGTGAATATCCCAAATTGCATTTTTTAAAGTCAGCAATGGATTCATTCATATTCCTTGATGTTGTCTGTTTTGAAATTTTGGTCTAATATTAACATGAAATCATGGAAGCATTTGAATAATTTTTAAACAAAACCTGTGGTCTCTCAGAGAAAACTATTTGACTTAATCCGGAATAGTGAAGAACTAATTGTGGTGGAGGCTACCAGACATCGCCTCATACTCATTCTTCCCTACTTCATTTAGGAGTAGAGTTTTAGTTGGTGACATGACCATGCAGCTAAAGACTTCGTTTTCCTGCCTCCATTGCTGCAGAGTATGGCCATGTGAATTAAAATGATTTGTGTTTTGGAACCATGCTCCTCTCCTTCCTTCCCAGCTTGCTACCTGGAATCCATGTCGATACAGCAATCATAAATTGGAAACCATGTATTGAGATTGGCAGAGCTACAAGATAGAAATAGTCTGAGTCCCTGACACCGTAGAACTGCCACATTGGCTCCTTACAAGTGGACGCTTAGCTGAGAGAGAAATAAACTTCTATCTTGTTTAAGTCCCTGTTAACTTTGGCTTTCCTAAAACAGCTGAATCCATTTCCTGCTTAGTGTAGTAGTGAGAATGCTTTTGGCCAAAAGTATAGAAAATCCATCTTTATTAGTTCAGGACTTGAAGAAGAAGTTCTAAGACAGGATGTGATGTGCAAAGGATTCATTGGGAGAAAGCTCCTGTGGAAGTTAAAAGCGAAAAGAGCAGGAATAAGCAGGGAAAACTGTCAGACACAATGCACAGGTCACAGGTCTGACCCCTGAGAGAGGAAGGAAGGAAGAAGGTTAGAGTAGGAAGTGTCTAAAGTGAAGTGTGGTTCTGAGAGAGTTTCAGGCAGGCAGTGGGGTGTCCTCAAGCTGAGGTTGCCTTTGGAGGAGCCCCAAATTGGGCAGGATGGTCCAGCTCAGACATAGGCTGGCAGCAACCTAGAGGAAGAATGGCCGCATGGATCCAAAGGGACAGCATCTAAGGCTGTCAGTCAGCTATGCTCCCTAAAGTAGTGTGTCAGAGATCTGAGTGATCCACATATATGGCTGCCTCACCATTGAAACCAGCCTTATTGATCAAGTCTGGAGATAGGTACGGCAGCTTTAGGCCAGACTTGACTTACTAATTCATTTCGCCATAAGAACCTTCTTTTGTGAATCTCTGTTCTGCCTCATTCTCCCTTGTAGTCATAAGATACCTACCAGAATCAACTGGGTGTATATGGTTTCTCTTTTACATACAGTGAATTACTCTAGTCATTAAATAAAATCCAGGATTTTCACTTTGTTCTGAAACCACCCCATTACTCTGGTAGGGATGCAGTTATTGCCATTTATATGGTAAAGACCAGTGATTCTTAATCCTGGCTGCATATTGGAATTACCTAGGGAACCTCAGAAATCCTATGCCTGGATTCTACCTCTAGAATTTCTGAGAAGTGTATGTTGGGAGGTGGGGGTGGGGTGGAGGTGGATGGAGGCAGCAAGGGCAGTGCTGGATAGGTTCAAGAGTTTTTCCTAAAAGCTGTCCATACTCTAATGTGCATCAGGATTAAGAACCACTCACTGTCCCTTGAGGGCAGGGTCAGACCCATTTGCAGTGCATACAAAATGGGTATGAAATGGAATGTCCTAGTTACTTTGATGAATGTTATTGCTAATGAGAAGAGATGACTAAGGAACCATTAAGTTGAATTTCTCACTAAAAATATAGTGTAGCATACATCTGATATTCTTGTCAAGAGATTTGTAAAGCTATCACAATCTTTTTCCTTTTATTTAAGTGTTTTATTTTAATACTAGTTAGTTAACAAAAGCTATCACAATCTTAATGACAAATATTATGCTTGGAAAGAGAACAAAAGGTCTTTGGCAGTTAGTTTATCAAGTATCACTGGATATGACATTTGGATATTGGATGTTGGACATGATAAAATATCAATGTCTTGCAGGGTTGAGCAGTTACAGTCAGGTGTTAGAAGGCAACAGATATTTTGCTTTATAGTGGAATGACATCGGTGATATGCAGAGACTGAGTCAGGGTTGTAATTTGTATGGGGAAGAATTTGGCAACTTTTCTGTTTTTCACTGAGGCTCATGACACAGGAGAAGAGGGTTTATCATCATCTTCATTATCATCAGCATCATCATTGTTGCTGTTATTGATTACTTTGTAGTCATGGCATAAGCTGAGAAAAGTGCATTACGGTTAGGCATGATGGACCATCAATTGTGTGCAACAAGGGGGCGCTTCTTCACAAGTCGTACTTTGTACTTAGATGCCATTCCACAGAAAGTAATTGGCAAAACACCATATTTCATGGTCTCTCCTGAGTGGGAGGGAAATAGTGAAAATCATGATTATAATCAAGTCACAGCTCTGCGGTAACTGCAATACGAAGAACGATCAGCGTAGGCACAAGATTCTGCTACACTACATTGAGGTGTAATGGCTGTTGAAAGAGAAGTGCTCTTGTCAGCTTTTAAAATAAAGAGGTTACCTAAAAACACTGTCTCGTTGACCTGATTATATCAGTGAGCACCATCCCTTAATTTGCAGTAACTTGCTCAGGTGATGATATCATAACAGTATGGTGAGTATTTTGAATAGCTGGAATTTATCATCTTCACAAAAATATAATTGGTTTAAATTATTAAAAAGATTTCAGGGTTTCTTAAGAAGATTAAACTCTGGTGGAGTTTGCTTTAACTGCTCAAAGTTGTTCTTTTCCCACAGGTACATTTCCATTCCTGGTTCCATTGAGTTGTAACTGGAAGGTTGTAGCATGTGGTGTGGGGAGAGTAAACTGGGTAACCCAGTGAAATAATGCTTACACACTATGCCTGGTGTGCTAAATAGAAATTAGCCAAAACCGTTTCTGTTGTAACCACTCTGGTTACCCTTTTTGTCTTGACCTATGTGGGACTTGGAAGGCAGGACACAGGAACTGTGGTACTAATTCAGAAACGAATTGGCCATGTATGTGGAAGAACAGCCCCAGGAGGAACAGAGCCCCTCTAGCATACATGTTAACTACCACAAAGACATTTAATAGATATTTAGTTAAAGGGGGTGGTTGGGGGCTATTTTTAAAAGTTTGTAGTAATCAAGTGCTTTTAACTGGAATTTAATGTGTGGTTAATGGAAGGTCAGTATTGAAGTGTGCATGGTGGCAGAGATTAACAAAATGTAACTGATGGTCGCCTTACTTAATGTGTCATCTTGGCAGAATGACTGAGTTCATTCTCTGGTTTGGGTCCTGATTCTATCACCTGGTGCCCGTGTATTACCTTGGCCAAGTTGTTTAACTTTTCTTTGTCTCCGTTTCTTCCTCTGTTTAACTGGAGTAAGTATATTTTCCTCTGAAGGTTCTTGTGAGAATTCAGGGTGATCATGCCTGTCACTTAGCACAGGGCCTAGTCCACAGTAAGTGCTCAGTGATGTTAGCTGCTGCTTTTTAAAGTGAATGTCAGAAAGCTTGTGAGGGCTTCTGTATATTCTTATGACATGAGTCTACTAACCCTCTTTTTGGTTTGTTTATTTTGTTCAGTATGCTTCTGTATGTCTGAATTCCACTTTTTTTTTTTTTACCATTTTCAGTAAACCTTAACCTGGATGTTGGCAAAGAGATTATATAGTTTAGATGCTTTTATTCTCTGTTATCCAGTAGAATTTTTATCATTCTTATAGTGTTTTTGAGTTTTTTCTTTTTCTTGCTAGACTATCTTCATTCTGCATTAATATATTACCTAATCATAGTATCTGGAACCATTTAGAGAAGGTTGAAATCTTTGCTTCATCTCTTACCAACTATATAACTGCAATTTACTAGGCCTTACTTTAAATATCCCATAGGATTGTTGAAGAATTAATGCAGTGTATGTAAAATGCCTAGTGTGCACACATGCGTGCAAACATACACATGTAGTTTTTCTTTCCCGTTCTTCCTGTGTAGTCAAAATAATTTAATAAATGGGCTCACTAATATTATGGAAAGGGTTCAAAGACTGTATTAGAAAGTCTGCCACCAGCTCTTGGGAAAGTGCTTGAAGCTCTTCAGATCTACCCATAGAGTTATTTTAATAATCAGTGATAGTTTACATGAAAGTGCTTTGCAAACTAGGGACAAGTGAACTGTTATAAGAATGTTCCCTTTGTTCTTTGCTACTGGACATTTAGAGAGCAGTAGTTCACCATATAGCCCTTGGGGCAGTTGTTTTTTTGTCACAACTTCCTGTAGCTCAGAGTTGAAAACCGTTTACCTTTCACTACTATTCTTGGTCATATTACTCCATCCACAAGTTAAAAAACTACTGCTCTTTTGAGGCGGGGCCGTTGGGCTTGACTCCCCTTTTTTTACTTACCATTCACTCAGTTGCCTTTCATTGATCTAAAATTTCGTATCTGTTTCACAGTGTTTTCTGACTCAGAGTCTTGTCACACTCATGAGTGACTTTTTTCTCCTTGTCAGTGGTCCCATACAATATACTTATCTTGACACCTTCTATCTAGTAAATTTTACTTCCACATTCATGATAGTTATCTTGGATCCATCTTCGATCCAGCACAGCTCCAGCTCTGAATTCTTAAGTTTAAACACCTCATAATCTGATGATAATTTCTTTTTCTGTTACTTAGCTTTACTTTACTTGGCCTTTAACTTTATCAGTGCTTCATTCCCCATTGCCCTTTACATTTTTACTCTCTTCTACCTTTTTTTACTTTATTTTCTTCCCAAGTTAGAGATTGTTATTTATTCTCTTCACCTATACTCTCACCAGTAACCTCAGTTTTCTTTCCCTCTTGATCTCAGTGCTAGGGCATGGCACTTCCAGCATGGATCAATCTATCTGTGTTTTCCATGTCTAACTTAGGCTTCTGGAAAAAAGTAAATCACTGTATGTGTGCAGATTGTTACCTGACTTCCAGATTCAACCAGGGCTTCTATAATGGGCAATCATTGTTCTGCTTTGTGGTTTTGAACTATTTGGTTTAACACTTCTTGAGAATTTGATGAAAGATGGGGTCTGTCTTCAGAACAGTAGATATAAGAATATACGCGTAAAGGTTGGCTTACAAATTTAGAAGGTTCACAGATCTCCTGAAGCTCACTCATAGACTTCCTAGAAGCCTTTGAATCTTAGTTAAAAACTCCTGGTCTACGTATTTATTTGTTCCATTCACCACCATCCCTTTTCTGTAATCTTCAGATCCTCTGCTTTACCCATTTCCTCCTTCTATTCCATCACAGCAAAAATAAAAACCATTAGGTGGGAAATTCTTCAACCCACCAACTCTACAAACCTATCTGCATCCATACTACTTCTTTTGCTCCTTTTTCATGTTACTTTGAAAGAGGGACCTGTTCTCATCCATGTTATGAAGCCTACCTACCTTTTCCTTAGGGATCTTGCCCTGTTTCTCTTCTCCTCTCTAAACTGTATCTTTAGCCTTTTTATCTCCACTCATGCTTTTAAACGTATATAAATCTCTATCATCTTAAAAGGAACAAAGCCTCCTTGAGCTTCATTTTCCCTTTAGCTGTTGGTTCTCCTTTATTTTTCTTTTTTGTGTGGAGATTCTTGAAGGGGTTTTTGCATAGTCTCTGACCCCACTGTTAACTCTTCATCTGCTAGTTTTGTGCCTGTTTTCCACCAAAGAGACCTTTTTCTTATTAAATCGAGGGGTCATTTGTATGTGTATCTAGAGTATTTAGCATGTACAGTATTTCCCCCTTCTTGAAACCTTCTCTTCTGCTAACTGTCTTCATACCACATTTTTCCCAGAGGTCATTCTTCCTCTTTGTTATGTCTGGGATTGCTGTGAGCTCTTCCTCTGTCCATACCTGACGTGTTAGAAGAAACATAATAAAAATTAAGATCTCTTCTTTGCTCTGATTGTCTTCCTAGATCTCATTCATTTTCATGGCTTAAGTGAATGTTACCACCATCTACCTTGTTGCTTAAGCAAAATACCTTCCTGCCCCATATCGGTCACCTGCCAAGTCTAGTCAGTTCTGTTCCTTACAGCTATCAAATTCATTCATTTCTTTGAATTCATACTGTTTTTTGTTCAGGTCTTCATCATAACTCCCCAGATTATTGCAAGATTTTCATAACTAGGTTTCCAGGTACTATTCATTGCAGCCTGAATAACCATTAGAAAATATATTTTATGTAATTTTTTAAAAATTTAAATTATGGGGCGCCTGGATGGCTCAGTCGATCTGACTCTTGATTTCACCTCAGGTCATGATCTCAGGGTCATGAGATCAAGCCCTGCGTCAGGCTCCGCACTGAGCATGGAGCCTGCTTAGGATTCTGTCTCCTTCTCCCTTTACCCCTCCTGCCTGCTCGTGCTGTCTCTCTTTCTCTCTAAATAAAAAAAATTAAATTTTAAAAAGTTTAAAGTATCTGAATTGTCTCTAAAACAGAGCTCTCCTATTATGTGTCTACTATTTCTACAGTGATTATTCTAATTACAGATAATGATTATTAAAAGTGGTTAATAAATGCTTAATAAAGTCATACAAGGATGGATACAATGAATGTAAGGATGTCCTTTATTGTAATAGTTACCATTTACTCAGTGTTAAATGTGTGCTAGACGTTGATCCAAGCACTTGACATATATGAACTTCTCTATTGTTCATAGGAACCCTACGGGGTAGGTACTGTTTAATATTATCCTCTATGTTATAGAAGAGAAAACTAAAATACAAGAAGGATGAGTACCTTGCTCACAGTCTTGGTCACTGCTGTTGTGTGGTGGAGCCAGGGTTTACACCCAGGCAGTCTAGCTCTAGAGTTTGAGCATCCAGTCACTGCTCTAGTGCCGCTCGCCATACTGTATTCTGATTTCATTAACCACTATGTTAAAATCTAGAATTATAGCTCAGTTAAAAAGCTAGAAAAAATTATATAGAATTGATTGTTTTGTATAGCTCCTGGATTGAATTCCTGTTAAAGCAGCGTATGATTTTTATTTCATCTAATAAATATTTATAGAGATCTCTAACATGCCATTGCTATAAAAGGTAAATTTTTTTCCTTTTAAAACAAAGGTAGCACCAGTCTTTCAGAAAAAATAAAAATTATGTGTCCGCAAGTAGGGTAGTAAATTCAGGAAATCTTTAATAATCTCTTTAAAGTTAGTGATAATGTCTTTTTCATTTTTGTATTATCGGGCACCTAGGATGAAGGCAGGCATATAGTATCTCAATAATATTTACTAAATATACTAGTAGTGCCTTTTATCTCTTCTACTCCTTATTGCAATGTTTATTTATTGCTTTTTATTTCGGTTGAGTCTTGTAAGAAATTGACTTAATTTTTTTTTTTTTTTTTAACCTAGGGGATGTCCCACTCTTGTTCAAGCTTTGCCAGGCCCTAGCACACAAGTAACTGCAGGCAGCAACCACACGGCAGTACTTTTAATGGATGGACAGGTCTTCACATTTGGAAGTTTTTCTGTAAGGAATTTTTTAAGCATTAATAGTATTGCACTGTACCATTGCCTTACAATTTGTCTGTGTCAGCTATTTTTCCTGGTTTCAGTGAAATTCTTGTGTTATAATTATTGCATATGCATATTTCCTATCATCCAGCACGCACAAGACCTGAATGACATTACTGTGAAATAATTATCTTCTCTAGTGTAGTATTAGGATTTATTAAATTTAACAGCAGTGTTAAAATTTGACATGCTTATTCCAGGTCAAAATCCTTTAAGCATTCAGTAGAGTTATTCTGTCATTTAAAAACATATTTCCCAAGTAGCTTGCAAAGATTCATTTTTAACATATAGAACTGTTTCTAATTTAGAACTTCCTAAAAGCCTGGTTTTCTTATAGATTTGTTTAAAATTATAGTTTCCTTTTTCCTCTCCCTCTCTCTTTGTCTCTGTCTGCTTGCCTGTTTTGTTCTCTTTCTGCCAAAGCTTGAAAAGACTGAAAATGCTCTGAGAATTTTGTATAGTTTGGGCGTGGTAGAGATCAAGGAAAAGCCCCATAAGACTGTGCTAATAAGCCTATACCATCTCTGATGTGGGTAACTACTCAGAACTCCATAACCTAAGTCTCTGGGATGTAATTTGCAACTATTGATTTTTTAAAAAATGTAAATGTGAACTTTAAGAAAAAATCTTTTATTTGGAAATGCTTTTAAACCACAGAAAGATTGCAAAAAGTAAGAATAGTACATAGAACACCTATATACTCTTTTTTAATTCATTTTATTTTTTTATTGTGTTTATGTTAATCGCCATACATTACATCATTAGTTTTTGATGCAGTGTTCCATGATTCATTGTTTGCATATAACACCCAGTGCTCCATGCAGAACGTGCCCTCCTTAATACCCATCACCAGGCTAACCCATCCTCCCACCCCCCACTTCTAGAACCCTCAGTTTGTTTTTCAGAGTCCATCGTCTCTCATGGTTCATCTCCCCCTCCGATTTCCCGCCCTTCAATCTTCCCCTCCTGCTATCTTCTTTTTTTTTAACATATAATGTATTATTTGTTTCAGAGGTACAGATCTGTGATTCAACAGTCTTGCACAATTCACAGTGCTCGCCATAGCACATACCCTCCCCAAAGTCTATCACCTAGCCACCCCATCCCTCCCACCCCCCACCTATATACTCTTGAACCAGCTTCACCTATTGGTAACATTTTGATTTGCTTTATCACTTGCACATGCTCTTCTTCTCTCTTAAGCACTGTGTGTGTGTGTGTGTGTGTGTGTGTGTGTGTGTGTGTGTGTAAAGCATATTTTTTCCTGAATCCTTTAAAAATAACTTTGCATATATCATGATCCTTTATTCCTGAATACTTCAGTTTATATTTTTTTGATTGATCCAATAATTATTTTTTGGCATTTTTTGTCTCCTCCAATCTAAGATCAGGTATTGCATCTGATTGTCATGTCTCTTTAGTCTCCTTTAATCTGTACCATTTCCACACCTTTTCTTTGTCTATTATGATGACATTGACATTTTTGAAGAGTATGGTACTTTGGGTTTTTTTAAATAAAATGGTCCTCATTTTTGTTTCTCTGATATTTCCTCATGTTTAGATTTAGGTTGTATATTTGAGGCCAAAATACTATGTAAGTGATGTTGTGTTCTCCTCAGGCATCACATCTGAAGGTACAAAATGCCCACCTGGAAAATGTCTGATTTTTCTACTGCATAATTAGTATTTTTTCTCTTGAAACTAATAAGCAGTTTATGGGTTGACTCTTTTAATAAGACAGTTTTAAGGTACCTGCTTCTCATACAATTTCCCCCTAGATTTAGGTTCCCATTCTTGCCTAAACCAGTCTTTACTATTAACGACTGCAAAATGATGATTTTCTAACTCCAGCACCCCCTCACATTTAACAGTTGGCCCTTTGCATTTTATTGTAAGCAGGAGCCCTTCTTTTTCATTTGGTTTGTTTGGTACAGACCCATGTATTTTTATTTTCCTCATTACTGTCCATAATTATTTGGGTGTGTAGATTGTCTCAGATTTCATGGATCAGAGTCCCTTTGAGCTGGCTCCTGTGTTCTTATGACATGCCCCTTCATTTTGGGGGTACTTCCTTACTTCCTGGCAAAACAAGTTCTTCCAGGCTTCTCTGTGTCAGTCCTAGAATCAGCCGTTTCTCCAAGAACACGGGTTCTTTTTAGTGGGGAATAGTTTTAGACACTGATGGAGCACTAAGCGTGTTCATTGCAGTGGGGTGTCTCTGTACCCGCAGTACACATATGTATGCATACCTGTACGTATTTTAGAAATCGTAAGCCCACACCAGTACCTCTACTTCCAATCTGTCCCCACAGGGGTCTTTCTTACCTTGACCCATTCCGTGTTTGTTTCCTTTCTTCCACAATAAGAATTCTGGCTTCTAACAATATGAGTACATTTATTTCTCATTCACTCAGTCCTGAAATATGCGTAAAATAGTTTTATATTTGCTTTTCCCACACCACTATGAAAACAAACTCACTAAAAGGAGTTCAGGATTTGTCTGTCACTCTCACCTGTGTTCTTCCCCACAGCTGACGGCATATAGTCAGATACTGTGTTCATAAGTTACTTGGGTGCTCTCCCCCACCCCATTTCAGTGGAATTATGTTATTCCTTTGGAATAGAATTAGATTCATCTGTTTCAGTTTGCCTTTTTTTAATTAAAAAAAAACTTTAGTTAATAGTCATAAGAATAGGTACAAATAACAGATTCTTCGTGAAGAACAGCTACAGCCAGTGATCACCCTTCTCCCCCTTGTCCCTGAAAACAAGCCCTTTTACAGGTCTGTTTGTCTCACCCTGTCCTGGGTCAGGGGGTCATCTCTGTAAAGTGAGTAAGATCTAATGTCAGGGGTTAAGGGAGAGAGATGCCCTTTTGGCACGGAGATTACTTCGGCCTGGAACGATGAATGAGGCTCCCTAGGGTTGCCAAAGGGAGGGCAGATTCAGAGGACTGTTACACAGTGGTGTTCCTCTTCTCCCTGTGGTAACAGACTTCCTAGCCATTCCGGGGAAGACACTGGTTAAAATGCTGACGTCTGGCATGTCGTGTCCTCTTTGAGCTCTCAGACTTCTAAGGAAAGGGGCTTCTGGTCCAGTGCACTGTTTCAGTTTGCTTTTAGTTCTAGGATCCCTCCTTTCGTGCCCTTAGATATAATTTTATTTCTTTGAATATGTAGAACATTAATATGTTTCCAAAAGTTAAAGTTACACAAAAATAGTGTACTCAGTCAAGTGTCATCTCCTCCCATATCCCCTTTACTCCATGCTTGTAAGTAATGAACTTCGTTGTTTTCCAGTTTATCCTTCCTGTGTGTGTTGTATAGATGTACACACATACAATTATTTCCCTTTATTTTTCAAAAGGTAGCATTTTATATATGCTCTTCTGCATTTTGCCCTTATCACTTTACTGTATCTCCTAGAAATCATTCTGTGAGAGTTCGTAGAGATCTTCCTTACTCTTTTTTTTATATCTGCATAGTACCCTTGTGCATATATACTATAGGTTATTTAGTTTCTTATGCGTGGACATAGTTTCCAATATTTTGCAAGTACTTTACAATATTTTGCAATGAAAGCAGTAAATACTGTTAGAGGTGTACCTTTGAGGTAAATTTCTAGAAGTAAGATGTCTGGGTTGAAGGTTAGTGCCTATGCAGTTTTGTGGGATATTAACAATTCCCTTTATTTTTGCATTCTCACCAGCAATGGTTGAAAATGCCTGTTTCTCCACAGCCTTGTCAACAGAACATGCTGTCATACCTTTTAATTTGTGTCAGTCTCATGGGTGAGCAATGGTCCTGCACACTTTGAAGCCTTTTTCCTGTAGCTGGTGCTATGAACCTTCATTTCATATTTTGACATTAAGGGTTAGATTTTCTCTTTGGGAGACGATTTTACCAGTGCTTTTTCTAAGTCCTCCATACTCCACTGTTCTCCTTCATAAGCCACCCTTTTGCACTCTTCACTCCCTCTAGCTTGCAGTGGCAGGTCCAGGGTGAAGACTGTTGGAATTTGGTTTCTTCCTCTGCTTACAGGTGACTTAAAGGTCATCGGATCTGCTGTTTCCTAAACTGCTGAAGGCTTGAGTCATGCGTGGTTTTCTTTGCCCTATGTGTTGGTTTTATGTTGTTTTGGGGAAGAATGTGAATGGTAATATTTGAAATCAGACAACCATTTTTGTCCTCTACCCGCAGAAGTCCTAGTTGTGAACTTCTATGAATTTAACTATGGCTTATGTATAACTACATTCTGAATCCCATGGTGCTGTCCAGTCATCTGTTGTATTTTTGTACTGCTTTTCTGTACATTAGTTGGTTGATAGGGAATAGATATTTATTTCAGTAGACAGTGACAAATAGACTTATTTTTCTTCTAAAAGCATAATATATCCTTGAATATGACATACTTTGCTCACTGTTCACATTTTTTATGCCTTTTTTTTTTTTTTTGGTCAAAAAATAAAGATAGACGTTGAAAGAAGCTGAGAATTAACATATTAACATCGAAATTTTGGGTTTCTTCTCTGTGTGGTTGCCACATTTTTCCTCCCTGGTTCAGCCCAGTGCTTAAAGCTCTGTGCTTTTGCAGTCACTTTGTGGCTGTATTTTCTTGCTGTGGTATTGAAGGAGTGATAGAATGCCTTAGAAACCCAATAGTTGGGTGAGAATTAACCAGGCTATTTGCAGTGCTCCAGTGTTCTTCAGGTTTTTTGCTAATGATTTCTCATTCCTAGGACTTGCAGATGACCCTGGATGCCATGAGACAGCATTTTCCACCCTCCAGAGGGCTTTTGGAAGGGGAGTGCTTTGGTGGGAGGGCAAGCTCCTGAACCAGGGGTGGATGTATGTTTACCCATCTACCATCAGCCTTTTTTTATAGCTACTACTAGCTTAGTAATGAGAGACTTGCTGTTGTTTTTTAAATTAAACTCTTACCTAACCTACTACCTATAGACAGCCATAGTTTTTAAGTGAGTTAACAATTATTTGCTTAAGATATCATACCTTACCATTGGTTATGCTGTTTATCTTGAAACATAAATAACTTAGTAACACATGATCATGTGTAAAAAATGTAATTTTCTAATTGTATTCACAGTTGTAGTATGCATTATTTTGGCCTTTACCCAGATATTTTCAGACTGTGTGATTTTAGTAGTGACTTTCTATCATCTTAAGTACTATCAACTTAAAATATCAAAGTGATTTTTTTAAATGAACAATTTGTAATACTAATTTTTTAACATATTGTGTATTTATTATACTTTTAAATGTAGGTGAAGACAGTATTTCAGGGCGATTTCTTGGATGGAAAAATTTTTCAGCTTTATTGTTATTTTTAATAATATACTTGGTGGTTTATTAGGAAGAGCGTTCCTAAGAATAATAGAAATTATTTTATTCCTTTACAAATTTTGGTCTAAATGTCACATGAATTTGTTAATAAAAAAAAAAGTACTAACAGTTGATAAAGAATAATTTCTCATAGAGCTGTTTTTGTCTCCTGTCTTCTTAACTTTATAAAAAATTATTGATTGTTTATCTAGTAATGTTGTTACTATGGTTTATTTAATCTTTTAGAAAGGACAACTGGGTAGACCGATTTTGGATGTGCCATATTGGAATGCAAAACCAGCTCCCATGCCTAACATTGGATCAAAGTATGGAAGAAAGGCTACCTGGATAGGTGCAAGTGGGGACCAGACCTTCTTACGCATTGATGAAGCACTTATTAATTCTCACGTGCTGGCAACATCAGAAATTTTTGCCAGTAAACACATAATAGGTAATACCCCCAAACAAACAAATGTTCTTCCCAAAATCTTTGTTGTGATTGACAGTAAATGGTTCATCTTTACCTATCATGAGATAGATAATCTTAGAGCTTTTTGTTTTCTTTCTATTTGAAGAAATTTAAAAGAAGCTTCTAAATGTCTGTGTTTATGTGAGTATTTATAAGCTAGAGAGTGGTGGAAACATGAGCCAAATTGTAGTAGGATAAAACCTGCATTGGAAGGAGGAATTTTTCTGTATTTGTTCTTGTTAAATAAGTGGTAGAAATTAATTTTTGTGAAAGGTAAGTCAAACTTTGAAGTTCTATCTATAGATATCAATCTATACTTGTGTCTGTGGTATCATAAATAATTATATGCTGGAGTGATAGAGTATGGAAATTAAGAGCTTGTGTTGTGGATTTAGACAGCCTGAGGTTTTGGGACTAATTCTATTACTTAAAAGTTTTTAATTAATCTATTGAAGTCTCAGTTTCTTCATCTGTAAAATGGATGTAATAATAATACTTCCCTTATAAATAATCCTTATCTTCTAAGCTGAGGCATTATAAAAAGATAATGCATTTTTAAGATGGATAAATATCTTTCCCCAAGGCTTGGTACCTGCTTCTATATCAGAACCTCCTCCATTTAAATGCCTTCTGATAAATAAAGTGGATGGGAGTTGTAAAACTTTTAATGACTCTGAACAAGAGGACCTGCAAGGATTTGGTGTGTGTCTTGATCCTGTGTATGATGTCATTTGGAGGTAAGCTCTGTTTATAAATGTAGTAGTAAATAAGTTCTGATCAAATTATACTCTTGTGGTGATACAAAATTCATGTATAAGGCAGACCTTTTATACATGAGAACTCTCTTTTTTAACTGTGCTTCCCAGGACCTTTGCAGTGTAGTGCAATGGTTAAAAGCATGTGTTCTGAGCCAGGCTGCCTCGGATTATCCCAGATCCACAGTGTGCTTTCTGTGTCACCTTGGAATGGTTACTTTGACTCTGTGTGCTTTATTTCTCTCATTTATAAATTTGGGGTAATAATAGTACCTACCTCATAAATTGTTACGAAGAGTGAAGAATTTAGAGCAGAGGTACACGGTAGGTGCTGCTGGGGGCACCTGGGTGGCTCAGTCGTTAAGCGCCTACCTTTGGCTCAGGTCATGATCCCAGGGTCCTGGGATTGAGCCCCGGGAGCCTGCTTCTCCCTCTCCCACTCCCCCTGCTTGTGTTCCCTCTCTCGCTGTCTCTCCCTGTCAAATAAATAAATAAAATCTTAAAAAAAAAAAAAGAACTGTTTGCTGCTCTCATTATATTAAGCAGTTTTACTTTCATGAGTTAATTATTTTTTTTATTATTTTTTTTAACAAAATACCCTCAAAGAGGGTATATTGTGGTTCTTTTTCTTCTTTTTAAGATTTTATTTATTTATTTGACACAGAGAGAGAGAGAAAGAGACAGTGAGAGAGAGAGATGACAAGCAGGGGGAGCCGCAGGCAGAGGGAGAGGGAGAAGAAGGCTCCCCACAGAGCAAGGAGCCCAATGCGGGGCTCGATCCCAGGACTCGAATCTTGACCTGGGCTGAAGGCAGCGGCTTAACCAACTGAGCCACCCAGGCACCCCAAGTTGTTAATTATTTTTGATCTGTCAGCAATCCTGTCTGAATTGTATAGAACTCATTCTATTTTCTTGTTTCCATATATTGAATTACTACCAAATGTGTAGAAGAAATTGTGCCAAAGACAATACAGAATAATTAAGATAAATGCCCTTTATGAATATACGTATATTGGTAGAGAAATGTAGAAATGTGTAAGATTGCCAAACTCTAGAAACTATAAAAATGTAGAGAACGGATACAGGTACACTAGAGCCTCAAATTATATTGTATTTGCTTAAAATTTATTATGGTGCTTTGTATACATAATGAGTAAAGAAAATTGTTGTCCTCAGCATTTCTAGCTTTGAATACTAGTAGGAGGTGTCCCCTGCATCACCAGATTGACTCATCACAGGACTTACCTTTTTCTTTTTTTTTCTTTTCACCTCTTGTATTGTTTATTTGGCCAACCTCAGTGGACAGGAATTAGATAAATTGAAAGGTTTAACTGGCACCAATGAGGAAAGGGAAAAGACTTTTTTGTCTTCTTCCTCTGCCCATGACTACTTTCATTTCTGTCAGCCAGCCAGGTCTTAAGAAGCCATGTTTTCTATCAGTCCTAAGGCTGCATTCAGAGTGAAGGAATTACAGTGCTTCCAGGTTGCTGACCAGCCTACTGTCTTAGTTGGGCATTTTGTGAGAAGGCCTGGAAGCCAGAATTGATTGAGTTTTCAGTCAATTTCAATTTCCCTAGCAGCATTACGTAGGATAGATTAGGTAATGAGAGACTAGAGGTGAGTAGTCTTACAGTAATTCTTACGAAGACATGAGGTACTAAGAACCAAAATTGGAGTGGTCACAGTGGGAGAGCATGGAGGAGATAGGAAGGCACAAAGATAGACTAGTCATTAGTTATTTACTGATTACAAGTCTGTATACAAGAGACTTAGTTACCAAAGAGCAAGCTCTGGTTTGGACTTAGGTTTAAGTTGATGTTTTATTTCCTATAATCGTTATATGTTTTATCTTCAAATGAAAGAAATTTACATTAACAAAATAAAAATCAACAGTGGAGACTTTATGGATACAGTCACTAAATTAGAAATGCATTCTTTAAATCAGTTACTAGCAGAACTGGATTCTGACAGTATAACTAGAGCTATTTCCCTGGAGTCTTAACAGAACTCCAGAACTCGGAGGTGTAGTGTGCAGTTAGTTGAGCCTTGCCTTTTTCACCTACGGTGATAGCAGTAGGAGAGATGATCTCAAATGCCTTGCCAGGTCCTTGAGTACTTACTCCCTTGTTCCAAAACAGAGATTAAAAGATGAAGGGCAGTCTCCTCAAATGTTTCACTAAACAGCTGGGAGGTGTTTTCTTGTAATCAGGATCAGAGTTTTATGCCATTATCCTGACTTCTGGCTGTTTTATGTCCTTTGTATTTTTAGTAGGTACTAATATTTTACAGCCCTCATAGATGCTGCAGATTCAGTAGTAGCTCACTTTGACTTTCCTTCTGGGTGGAGTCGGCTTCCTTTTGTATTCTTAACACCTAACTTTTCCTGAGTAATTAGAAACTTAGCATCTGTAAAAAGCAGATAAATGTTAAGAATAGCAATTTTATTTCCCACTTCAAAATTTATACATAAATATGTGTTGTTACTTTTTTAACAGCAAAGCAAAACTTGAGTTGTGTGGTCCTTCTTCAGATGTTTTTCTTCCCCCATAAAAATCCTGTTAACCTTATTTATGGGTCACAGGTATTAAGTTTGGTTTATATTGTTTTGACACTTTTTTAAAATGCATGTGTTTTTTTAGTACATATAAGAATATATTCATTTTAATAGGAAGGGGTTTTTTTGCTAAATGACAAAGCAAAAAGTAGATCTTCCCAAGTCAATATAGTAAGAACTGCTTTGTTAATTAAAACTGTATAGAATTCTGTAGTCTGGTTAAACTAAAATATACTTAACTATTTCCCTATTGATGAACATTTTAGATTACTTTTTAATGTTTCGGTATTACCTATATTGCCAGAGTGAACACACAAACACACGTGTGTATATACACACACAGTTTGTACTCATGGGAGTGTAGTTCAAAGGACCGGTCTGGGCTGGGATATATATTTGATAATTTTTAGTTTATAGGTGTATCTAAAGCTGCGGTATTGAACGAGATCACCTAGACAGGGAATGTAGGTTGAGGAGAACTACAAAATTTAGAAGTTAGGTGAGATGGGAGGAACTAGTCAGGAGAATAGAAGGAGCAGCTTATGAACTATGGGAAAAAGCAAGAGGGTGTGCTGACATAGAAGTTAAAAGGGGAGTGTTCAATGATGTTGGATACTGCTGAGGGCTTAACTAAGTAGATGACAAAAAATTCCATTAGGTTTAGCTACTTAGAAATTATTTGCAACTTTGAGAATGATTTCATGGAAGTGTTAGATGTGCAAACTAGATTGGTGTGGTTTGAAGAGTGAATGGGGATTTCCGCTTCTGGCAATTTGGTAAACTAAATACTTTGACAGGGGCCCTATGCTTTAAAAAAAAAAAAAAGTTTATACATTGGCTTGGCACTCAGCCAAGATGTCGCTAATATACTGCCCCTGTCTTCCACCCCCCCATCTCAAAGAAAGAAAGCCAGCATAAAAGTAAAAATCATACCTGATGAGGTGACCCTTGAGAAGTAAGCAGTCAGCACTCTAAACTTGGGATTTTGCTGAGGGCAAATGCTGATAAGCAGTGCTGCAATTTGGAAAACAAGTGTTGGGCCAGCTGCAAGGTGAGGGAGATGGAAACTGATCCTGAAACTCTGTTAAGCTTCTGGCCTTGGAATGATGCTAAACTGGGATTAAATAGGTAATACCCCTGTGTCTCCGGCAGAAGGCAGGTGTACATCATCTTTAGAGAAAACCCCTCCTCCGTTTAGGCCCATAGGTTTTTAGTGAGTTAAGATTCCATCAAATATGAGCACAAAGTCTAAGATTGCTTAACATATAAATTATATCACTGTTAGTGAAATTCAGCTACAGACAAGCAACAAGATCGGTTTCATCTCAGAATTAGCAGAAACAATATAAATTATGTATGTATGAAATGTTTAAAAAATAAAAGGTGAAATTGAGGAAGCAAAAGAAACTCATAATGAGACTCAAAATGATGAGCCATATTTGAAAAACAACCAAGCAAAACTTTTATAAATGAAGAATAGTTATTTACACAAATGCATGAGTAGACCAGATTTGAAGAGTTGAGAGGAAATTACACAAAATGCCACAGAGACAAGAATATAAAAAATATGAAAGAGATTTGAAGAATATAATGAAAAGATCTAATAGACATCCACCTTCTTGGATGGAGGAAATTTTAGAGATTAAAGAAAATAGAGGAGAAACAATACTTGAGGAGATAATGCCTAAGAATTTTCCAGAACCAAAAATAAAAAGATTTAAATTCACAAATATTAGAAATTATGTGTTTCCATTATTTGCAATCAGGAGAATTATAGTGAAATTACAGAACACTAAAGCCCAAGAGAAAAATCTTAAAAGCAACCAGAGAGAAATAAATAATAACACACACAAAAAACCCAATTAGATTAAATTAAAAAGTAATAGTACAATTATATTAATGCTACTGACTATAGCACGTACTTTAATAGAATTTATTCTGTGCCAAGTATTATTTTTGTTTAAAATAAAAAAATTTTAAATAACTTTTTAATTTTAATTGTGCTAAAAAACATAAAATGTAACCATTTCTAAGTGTACAATTCAGCAGTGTTAAGTATACTCACATTGTTGTATAGTAGACCTCCAGAAGTATTTTCATCTTGCAAAACTGAAACTCTGTACCAAAGAACAACTCCCCATTTCTCCCTCCCTCCAGCTCATAGCAGCCACCATTCTACTGTCTATGAATTTGACTACTTTTGATATATAAGTGCAATCATACAGTACTTGTCTTTTTTGTGACTAGCTTATTTCATTTAGCATCATGTCCTCAAGATTCATTCACATTGCAGCCTGTGACAGAATTCTTTGCTTTTTAAGGCTGAATAACATTCCATGTTTCTACCGTACTTTATTTATCCATTCATCCATCCATGGATGCTTAAGTTGCTTCCACCTCTTGGCTCTTGTGGATAATGCTGCTATGATTGTGAGTGTGCAAATATCACTTCAAGATTCTCCTTTCAGGGGCGCCTGGGTGGCTCAGTCATTAAGTGTCTGCCTTCAGCTCAGGTCATGATCCCAGGGTCCTGGGATCGAGCCCCACATCAGGTTCCCTGCTCAGTGGGAAGCCTGCTTCTCCCTCTCCCACTCTCCCTGCTTGTGTTCCCTCTCTCACTGTCTCTCTCTCTCTGTCAAAATAAATAAATAAAATCTTTAAAAAAAAAAAGAAAGATTCTCCTTTCAGTTCTTTTGGATATATACCAAAGATTTGGATTTAAGTGGCTCTTATATTTAGTAAATTTGGATCATCAAGCACCATTGATTGAGAAGACCATCCTTAATAAATGAATCTGAATATTAGCTGTATCTGACACAAATAAGATTTTCAAAATAATCATTGTTTTCTGTGTAGACATACCAGTTAATGAAAAAATGAGGATTTTTTTCTTCCTTCCTGTCTAATCTCATACTTAGGCTTTAGGAGCTGTGTATAAAATTATCCATAGCAGTACTTTTTTTGTAATGGAAAATAGAGTGGTTTTGATTTTTTTGCTATCAGTAATAGAATGGACAAATAGTTGTAATGTAGTCACATGAGCTATTTTTATTTTACAACAAGAATAAATGAACTTACAGTCATACACCACTGTAAAAATACATTGTTAAGAATATTCTGTTGTTTGAAGAAAGCTAACCACAGAAGAATACATGGTGTATCCTGTTCATATACAATTCAAAATGTGAAATTTAAGTAACATACAATTTTGATATAAACATGAAAAATCATAAAAGCAAGAGAATGATAAACTTTAATTGCTACTTTTGAAGGAAAGGGGAAGAAATTAGGTAGAGAAGGTGAGTGGGTAGGGAAGGAGAGCCAGGGTACTTAAAAGATAATGGTAATATTCTTTTTACTAGTGCACATTATACCATTATTCTTCATACCTCATTTTGAAAATATTTTGTTACTATTCTTTTGTATGTACTCTGTAGTTGATAAAAACAACTTTTCCAAGAAGAATTCATTGCAAAAAAAAAAAAAAAGTAAAGAAGTAGAGGTAGCTTTTTGAGAATTATTTATGGAAGAGATAAGAGAAATGAGGTAATGGTTGAAGGGTATTGTGGGTCCCTTATGGGTTACTGTTTATGAGTGTTTGAATATCTACGTACCCTTTACTTGTGCTTCCTTTCTGAAAACCGCATTCCAGGACTTTTGCCCATTTTTGATACTGGATTGATTGTCTCTTACTGGTTTGCAGGAGCTCTTATATATTGTGGATACTGTTGTTTTGTCTAATGTATGTGTCACCTATTTTCTTTCAACTTGCCCTTTGTCTTTAAACTTATTTATGGAGTTTTTGTTGTACAGAAACTTCATATATGGATGCATCATGTTTTCTGTGGCTCTGTTACTCGTAACGTTTCGTGATCTGTAGAACTGTTTCATTCAAATTACTTCACTTCTAGTGACAAATAATTTTATTTATATATTTAACTCCGAGAATATAATGAACTACATTTTGTCCTCTTTAAGCTGACTTATATTTTCTTTGTATCAATTGTACTTTAGAAATTTAGAAACTGTATGTTGAAGTGCTGTGATTATCTTTCTTGAAGGTTTCGACCAAATACTAGAGAACTGTGGTGTTACAATGCAGTGGTTGCTGATGCCAGACTTCCTTCTTCAGCAGACATGCAATCCAGATGTAGTATTCTCAGTCCTGAACTTGCCTTACCAGCAGGATCAAGGGCTCTCACCACCCGATCTCATGCAGCTTTGCACATTCTAGGTAGGCTTGCTCTTTTGATGATCAGCTAATTTTCATTAATATGTGCTGAGAACTTTTTTTAGAGAATATTTAGGTTTGTGTTTCATTTTCTCTTGTGTGTTAAACAACAACATGCTAGGTGCAATATAAGTTAAACCCTCTAACTTTAAGAGGTTTGTCCATCCCACAAACACCAATATATCAGACTTTAACCAACACAATTCATATATGCCCAAATATAAAGCATTCCTGAATATAATTCTAGCAGGCAGATTTTTCTTAATAATGTTTTTGTTCAGCGTAAATATATAAACTTTAGAGATGCAGTTATAATATTTAAATGTGTAATTATAATTTACATACATTATTTTAAAATAAGTTATGTAAAATATATTTATGTAATTATGAATTTTATACATATTACTTCTGTCTCTTATATAACACAGTTTTCCACAGCACATCACTTCTATTTAATTTATAATACAGCATTTTTTCAGAATATATATATATTCTGTTTGTAGAAATTTTACACCAGTCCACGTAATTACTTATTTTATTGCTTTTAAAAAGGATTCTTAAAAAAACTCATTCATCCTTATCTAAAATTTGCAGTTGTGAAATCATGTTCCTAAGTATAATTACTAGATCATACACATAATTCCTTGCTTCTTTTTTCTCAAATTTTATCTGGTAATCATTGTAAACATCCAAAACTCGCATTGATTAAGGTTCTCTCAGGCTGCTATGTCTTCCTCATATAGAACTTTAAGAATCTAGAAGTAACTCAGGGTTTCATAAAAGGAAGAACCCCATAAAGGCTCAAAGATTGAGGGATTCCAACTTTTCAAAGATAAAGGTTTTTGCAAAACATTGACATATAGAATGTGTTTAAATATGATAATTACCCAAACAGAGGGGAATTCGTATTGGTTGTAGGTGTTCTTTCGTGAAGCATTGTTTAAAGCTTGGAATACATTTATTGGCACACTCAGAGTTTATTATTTTAATTTATCCCCTACAGCATCTCATACCATCAATATAATGGGAAATTTTAATTTCAAGGAGTTGAATTTTTGTTTGTTTGTTTTTAGGTTGCCTTGATACCTTAGCAGCTATGCAGGATTTAAAAATGGGTGTTGCAAGTACAGAGGAGGAGACTCAAGCAGTAATGAAGGTTTATTCCAAAGAAGATTATAGTGTAGTAAACAGGTTTGAAAGTATGTATATTTATGTCTAGGAAATATTGTCATATAAGTGAAATATATATATATATATATTTTACAACATAAATTATTATTTGTATCTTTTAGGTCATGGAGGGGGCTGGGGTTACTCTGCTCATTCAGTAGAAGCTATACGTTTTAGTGCTGACACTGATATTTTACTTGGTGGCCTTGGTTTGTTTGGAGGTAGAGGAGAATATACTGCTAAAATTAAGGTAAGCAGTTTGTTGACACTGTTGCCCTTTTTTGTTTGAAGATGTTGGTTTTGACTTAGTTTATGATTTTATGTATATAATGTATAATAAAAAAGGACTTGAGGAAACACTGCTAAAATGTAATGCAATAATACTAAATCATTGACTCATTAGAAAATCAAAAGTCAAGATGGGAGGAAATGAATAGAAAATTATTTCTTAATAATTTTAGGCTGAAAAAGACTAGTCCATCTCAATCCTTTATGCTGAGCTTCCTAGTGGTCTAGGAATAGCAGGACATTTTGATATGCCTCCTTTCTGTTAGCCACTTTAATGATGGAGGCACAGCTGTTTTGATGCAGGGACATTTTGATGTAGCTTTAAAAGTTTTTAGCATTTTTGATGCCAAATACTGTGTAAACAGACATGATCACCCTAAGATGCGGACCAGGGATGAAGTGAGAGATGGAATATGGGGTTATGGATTTCATTGGGTAGACAAAATAAAAATAATCAGAAGTCCTGAGTTTATTATACCTGTTCATCTGAGAAAGGGTCTGCAGTTATTCCAAGCAAAGGATGTGCTAATTCTTTGAAAATTCACTAATAGCTTAAATGTTCCACTTCTCAAATTAATCTGATTTTACCTTTAAGTAAAAGAGAGGGGCACCTCTCTGGCTCATTCGGTTAAATGTCTCTCTGACTCTTGGTTTTGGCTCAGGTCATGATCTCAGGGTCCTGAGATCGAGCCCCAAATTCGGCTCTGCACTGGGGATGGAGCCTGCTTAAGATTCTCTCTCTCCCACTCCCTCTTCCCCAACCTCCCCCACCCTGCTCACACGTGTAAGCTCATGCTCTCTCTCTCTCTCCAAAAGAAAATTAAAAATAAAAATAATTTTAAATAAGGTAAGAGAGAAAACTATAGTTTGTGCCTTAATTTCAGTAGCAGACTTCATTAAAAATTCTAATTAAATGCTATCTGTTGGGGCTCCTGGGTGGCTCAGTCATTAAGCGTCTGCCTTTGACTCAGGTCATGATCCCAGGGTCCTGGGGTCGAGCCCCACATAGGACTCCCTGCTCTGCGGGAAGCCTGCTTCTCCCTCTCCCACTCCCCCTGCTTGTGTTCCCTCTCTCACTCTGTCTCTCTCTGTTAAATAAATAAATAAAATCTTTAAAAAAAATTAAAAAATAAAAATAAATAAATGCTATCTGTTTAGGAGATCTTTTCTTACTTCTCTCAGTTGTATCTAAAACATATTAATATGTTAAAACTCCCTTACTGTGATGATTTTTGAGGACACTTCCCATAGAGGCCCAACCAGAACCTACAAACTTTTAAAAAATATATGCTTCTAGGTACATATATAGAAAGAAAGAGAGAGAGAGAGAAAGGAAGGAAGGGAAAGAAAGAAAAGGGAATATAAAACAGTTTTGGTTTTTGGCTTATTTCAGAGCAACTGCTTTCAAAGGGTTACTTGAAGATGTCTTGATTTGAAGTCAAGATAGAGAAGCAAATTCAATGATACAGTGCTAGTTGGCAATGTCTAGTAAGTTTATCGAGAAGATACATTTTTTTTTCTGTTCCTGAAAGGTTTTTTGTTTTGTTTGATAATATTGAATACCATAGTGGCCCTTATCTCCCATAGTTGTGGTATAGAAGTATATAGGCCTTCCATAATGCTATTTTTAAATTAGGTGTCATTTTTTTTTTCCCCAAGTCTCAAATCCTCTTTTATTCCTTCCATTCCCTGAAAGTGAACTTGCCTTTGAAATTCAGTTATTGGGGCACCTGGGTGGCTCAGTTGGTTCAATGTCTGCCTTGGGCTCAAGTTATGATCTCAGGGTCCTGGGATCGAGCCCCGCATTGGGCTCCTTGCTCAGCTGGAAGCCTGCTCTCCCCCAGCTCATGCACCCTCTCTCGCAAAAAATAAATAAAGTCTTTAAAAAAAAGATTCAGTTATTAATGAGTAGACGAAGGTTTTCCAACAGAAGTCTCTTTTTTTCTTGCCTCCATTCACCTCTTTCAGGTATACGTTTTTTTTTCTGGCAGTAAATCTCTTTTTTGGTTGTTTTGTTTTCATATCTCTGGTTGTTTCTTCTCTTTTGTAGGTTTGTCCTCTTCTACCGGGCCACTAAGTGTTGGAGTTCTTCTAGGCCCAGCCCTAGCCCCTATTTCTTCACTCTGTATTTTCTCCTAAACATTCTCTTCTAAGCCTAAAGTTTAAATAGCTGTCAGCATACCATAATGCCCAAATTTAGATCTCCAGCTCAGACTTCTTCTTTGACCCATTTCCATGTAAGTACTTTAAAAGCATGACAGTTGTTGGTCTTTATATTGCGACTGAATTCATGCTCTTTCCCCAGGATGTGGCTCTCTTCCAGCTGTTCGTCTCTTGAATAGTACCATCCACCATCTGCTTGTTACCCTAAGGCAGAGACCTAGACATCCTTCTGATTGGGGAGGTCCCCTTCCATCTCCTTCCTCCTGCTGGGAGACTCTTCCACTACTAACTACTCTGGGCAAAGGTACTTGTGGACTTGTCTTGGACTAGCCACCTAGCTGGACTCTGGACATATTCTTAACTTTCTGTACTTTCTATTTCCATTCTCTCTCTTCCCGTTCCTTCTTGAACCTATTCTAATCAGGTTTTTGCCCCACCCACTCTACGAAAACTGCTCTTGTCAAGGATGTGAGTGATTTGTGATTGCTGAAGCCAGTGGTCAAGTCTCAGTCCTCATCTTCTTTAACCAGTCAACCTAATTTAATCCTGTCAGCCCCTTCTTTTATATTCTGTCTTCACTTGGCTCCCACAATGCCACACTTGGTTTTCCTTCTGTCTCACGGTCTGCTCTTCTAGGTCTCAGGCTGCTTACTCGTCATCTTCCGACCTCTATGTGTTAGAGTGCCAGAATTCAGTCTTGGACACTTTTTAAATCTACTCATCCCCATAGTGATCCAGCCTTATGGCTTTAAGTGTTTTTCCTCTTATTATTAAACGTCCAAAATCATCTATACAGCTGCCTACTTCACTTCTCCACTTGGATAACTAATAGGCATTTCGGATATAACATCTTCAACACTAGGCTTCTGGTCCTCTCTCTACACCTGCTGTTGTCATATTTTCTCCATCCCAACAAACTGACCTAGAATACAGTTAACTTTAATCTTCCAGCTGCTTAGGCCAAAAATCTTGGAGTCATCATTGCCTTCCCTCTGTCACACCCCACAGCCCCTTCAGCAGCAAACACTGTTGGCTACCCTCTGAAAATAAATCCAGGGTCTAACCACTTCTAAAAACTATCCCTAGTACCCAGTCATTCTCAACCACAGCCATTCTCACCTGGATTATGACAGTAGCCTCCCAGCTTGTATCCTGCTTCTGTCCTTGTTCCCTTTGGTCTATTCTCAGTACAGCAGAGAGATTTTTTTAATATGTACACCAGACTCTGCCACTCCTCCCTGTTCAGATTCCTGCAGTGTCTTCGTACATTAGATTAAAAGCCACAGGCCTTTAGAAGAGCCCACAAAACACCATAAAACTGAGTGCCATTATCATTCTGACCTTAGGTTATACTAGCTGCCTCACTCTAATCCAGCCACACTGGCCTGCCATTGTTCCTTAGACAAACCAGGCGTAGTCAGACCTCAGGACCTTTGCATTGGCTACTCCCTCTGACTACAGCTCTTTACTTCAATACCTCTGTGATCACTTCCTCATTATCTTCAGGTCTTGAATCTATGGTGAACCTATTTAAAACTAAATCCTCTCCCTCACCCTCAAACTTCTTTCCAATAGCCCCCATTTTTTTGTTTGCATTGTTCATACCTGTATGCCAAGTGTCTAGAATTGTGCCTGGTACACAGTATGTGTTGAGAAGTATTTGTTGAACATAAGCAGGGGATCCTGTATGTCATGCTACAAAGAAGGAAATGAGAAACCATTGAAGAATTTTAAATTAAAGAAGTATTCTAATCAGATATTCATTTTAAAAGGAGTACTAGGGGTCAGCTTTGTGGAGTATGGGCCAGAGCAAAGAGAGAATGGAGATAAGAAGACTGATGCGTTCTAGCTAGTAACAGTGAGCATGCTTGAACTGACAAGCTTTGGTACCAGCAGTAGAATAGATGTAGTGATGGCAGAAGAATACGGAAAAAAGGATTATTACAGGTTTTTTATCTGAGTGAGTAGGTGACTGATAGTGCCATTAATCAGAACAGGGAAAGCAGGGGAGAGGGGAGTGAGTCCCTTTAGAGCTAGTGAGATCCAGCTGGTGGTGGGCGGTGGGTGGGGGGGGGGAGTGCAGTGACTGTTGAGAACGAGATCTGAGCTGGAGACAGGTTTTTAAATCACTAGCATATAATTGAAAAAATGAGACATCTAGCATGGTAATTGTCCAGTAAGTTTTAACGCTCCCTTCTCTTCGTCCATAGTGTTTTATCTGCCTTTTTTGTAGTTCACCTGTTATAATTCTCCAGAGAAATAAGGGTTTTTTTAATGTATTGGTCCATTTTTAAAGAAAAAAGAGCTCTTCCTGATAATTCTCCTTTATTTTCACTTAATTTCATCACTTTTTGTCTTTGCTATCTTCTGTCTTATCCTTATCCCACACTGTCTGGTCCTCCCCTTATTTTATAACCATTTTCTTTCATACCTTCATCTCTTCTGTTCCCATGCCATATTACCTTGAACTGCTTTTTGTTACCTGGGTTTTTAAGGATCCTTACCTCCTGTTATTCCTCTGTCCCTCCATAGCTAACACTTTTGTAGCCTTTCTTTCTGGGTATTTTTCTAAGTGTTCCATAAGTATTCACATAATTCTCACAATTACTACAAAGTAGGCACTGTTAGCATCCATCTTCCTTTTATGGATGAGGAAACTGGATACCAGATCTCACAGATTGTAAGTGTTGAAGCAAAC
Organism: Eumetopias jubatus; assembly: GCF_037043125.1. NCBI lineage: Eukaryota > Metazoa > Chordata > Mammalia > Carnivora > Otariidae > Eumetopias > Eumetopias jubatus. Next base: position 164,195,390 of record NW_028274809.1, on the reverse strand, counting down.
TTCTTCCTCATTTGAAAGCTCACTTAGATAAAATGCATTGATTGAGTTCTCTCACCTCCTTCACATGTTTATATTTGGTACAGAACAGCTTGGAGCATTTGCTCTAAATAGATGAATATATAAATAAGGAAAACTGAGATTAATATAGACCATAAGTTTCTTAATTCAAATATGTAGGTTTGTGTATTTAACATTAAAAAAGCAGGCATTCTGATTTTTACATTCTGCAGTGTCCAGCACATTATTGGAAACACCCAGAATGATAAACATATTATTCAGCAGGTTTGCATGACTGAGTGACTGGACACAATGTGTTTTTCTCCTTTCCCTAGCTGTTCGAGTTGGGTCCTGATGGAGGAGATCATGAAACCGACGGAGACCTTCTTGCAGAGACTGACGTGTTGGCGTATGACTGTGCTGCTAGGTAAAGATGCCCTCCTTACTCAGTCTCAGCCTCACCTACGCTCACAGACGGGCTGTGAGCAATTCATTGTAACTGAAGAAATGTACGATTGCTCTTTTAAATAATCTGTGGTCAGATGCTTGAGGACTTAAGTTGTGTATTATGTAAGGTACGGGTTGCACTTAACAGGGCTGCACTAAAACTAATAGTATTTTCCATATTTGTATTTTATAAGACAGACAAATTGTTTCTCCAGTGCAGATAACATGAAAATATACATATATTTTGCATACTTTTGTTTTCATGCATCACTTAGCACCTACTGTGCTAGCTTTCTAAATGATGTCCTACAGTCATTTACTACCTGTAGCAGTGTATCTACAGTACCAAACAGTCAGAGGGCCATAATTCAGATCACTTGTGTGCCCTGACACCATGCCCGTAGTATGTGCTTGGTTATAACACACGGGGACGTGGCCCGGTTTTTACTGAAACCTGTTAGGATAGTAGGTTTCCTGTTACCAGAATCTGGATGTTTCTTTATAAAGCTTCATTAGAAGTATGAAGAGAATTAGCTTTTACCAGTCCTCTCTGTGTAATCCCGAGAATTATCTCCCAACACTGTGTTATGACAAGTTAGTGATTTGAATCGGGATATAATGATGAGAAAAAAAAATAAATTGAACCTCATAATAGTAATAGTACACTGCACTTCCCAGTAATAACTGTGTTAAAACCTTGTGTGTTATACATAAGCTTTTTGCTAGTGAAAATGTGTGTTTGCTAAAAATGGTAGTAAGGCATTAAGTTTGCTTTTAACTGATAAATACTTTTGAGAACAAAATAGTAAACCTAAAGAAAATTTTTACTATTTTTTCACTATAAGCATTCACCAGTATCAGGAGATATTTTTTAGTTGTTTTTTTATGTGATACACAAGTGAAGATTAGGAAAATTTTAGGAAATTAGTTGATTAATTTTTAACAAAGCCTTAAGATGCCATTGTCACTTAGTGTTTATTTTTGAGCATATGATATGAGTCAAAAATATATTGTTTCACATATAGAGAATCATCTAGATTTTATTCATTCCCCTACTAACAAAGCCCAGGTTCCTAAGGCTAGCATTAAAGAACTTCAGTTATCTTTTACAACATCTTTTTTAACTTTCTACCTACTACTCATTTTTATCTGTCTTAATGCTTTAATCTAACTGGACCCCTTATCATTTTCAAGCCCTGTTTTGTACTTTCATACCTCTACAGTGCGTGAATTTGTTCCCTTCCTCAAATACCCTTAATTCTTTTCTCTACCCCAGCTACAAGCACTATACTCTGTTACCTAAAACTTTATAACTTACGTATATCTTTATCAGATCTCCTTATTTATATACAAGCTTTCTCCTTCTATTTTAGTTAATTTTTTTGTGTGATTACTATGTGACAGGCACAGTTCCAAATACTTTATCTGAATTTCCTCAATCCTCAGAACAATCCTGAGATTGTTGATGTAGACATCATCTTCATCCCTATTTTCAGAGTCACAGAGAGGGTGTAATAACTTGCTCAAAGTTACACAGCTAGCAAATCACGAAGCTGAGCCTCGAACTCAGGCCATCTGACTTCAGAACCATTTTCTTAATATGCTTCCTCTCAAAACACTTTAAAATTAAAATTCAGAGTTTCATTTTCCAACTAAACTGGCATTTTTTTTACCAATTAAAAAAAATTGTATTTTAATATGAGACCTTTATAACATTTAAGCAAGTTTTAGAATTCAAGGTGAGGAGTTCATCACCATGACACAAATGACTACTATTTCTATGTTCCTGTCCAGATTTTTTGATTTTTAATTTTTTTCAGACTTTTTAAAATAGAAGGTTTTTAATGATATTCAACAAGAATCTTACACAATGAATTTCATGGTTTGTTATGAAGGATTTAAAAGAAATATATGTAACAGGGAAGTGCAAAGGCATTGTCTTTGACTCACTAATTTTTCTCTCAGAGAAAAATATGCAATGATGTTTGATGAACCAGTTCTCTTGCAAGCTGGTTGGTGGTATGTAGCATGGGCTCGAGTGTCTGGACCCAGCAGTGACTGTGGATCACATGGACAAGCTTCTATTACCACAGATGATGGGTAAGCAAAATGTTTAAGTATTACTTAAGCAACTCTCATTTTTGTTAGTGGAATATTGTTTTAGCAGCTCAGAGGTCTTCCAGGAGGATAAAAATGTCAGTAAGACTAGAACATAATGTGACTGCCAAACATTAAATTTATGCAGTCTCATGCCAGATTAAGGTCTAGACAGAACAGGGAGAGAATAGGACTGCTACTCTTTGCTCTTGCCATTTGTCATTTGTATGTATTTCTGGGTGTTATATCACTTAAGAACTTATTTCCAATTAGAAATTATATAAAGTGACAAGAAGATTGAGGAATTTGGAAACCATAAAAAAGAAATAAATACTTGCTATAAAATTTGACAGTGCTTATAAAAACAGTTTATAAAAATTTCAGAGTTTTAGCAATATGAGATGGTACAGTTTTAATAAGATGTAGGGGGAGATTTACTGTTTAAATTTCATATATGGACTGCTTTTTAGTTTATAGAACACTTTCATATCTGTATTCTCATTTGATTTTCTCAACAATTTTGTGAAGCTGTTATTAGCTCTGTTTTCCACTCGGGAATAGAGAGACAGGAGGTGAAGTGATTTGCTGCACATCATATCACTGCTGTGTGGCAGGACCCAATCTGGACCTGGAATTGCTTGACTCTAACTCTAATCTTCTTTATTCTCAGTACTCTGTATTCGTGTGTTTGGAAGGACCATTATTTTAGAAGAGAAATTTAATTTACTCCTTACTCTTCTTGAGCATAAATTATTTGAAATGAATAGAAGTTATGTAATAGTATATTTCAAATAGTTTTGTTCAATTCATAACAGAGCTTACCAAAAACAGAGCAGACTAATTAATGAGGAGAATTCTTTGTTCCTGAATGTTCAGGTAGAATGCCATAGAAAAAGTAAGTCTGCTGTAAAGTATCCCTTTCAGACTCACTCTAAGATTGTGAGCTAGCACTGGGGAGACTGCCTTAATCCTGGACTGTGTGATTCCATATGCAGTTTATTGAACTATGGAATATCACAGCAGTTTGAAGCTAAAGCTTATGTGTGTGGTTGAGCAGATTTTAAACTGTTTGTAAGTTGAAATATTTTGTTAAAAGCTTATTGTTTTGGTTAAAGTTGAGCTGGGGGATACTAAAAGGGGGGAGGACAGCTGCTTACCCAAGAGTTCCTGATCAGGTTTAATTCCTTCATTTTATTCATTAAGCCATTCAGAGCTTGAACCAAAATAAAAACAATTCCTTTTTACTTGTGTTTTTCCTTAAAGAATGAATCTATCTTCATTAACATAAAATTTGAAAACACTATTGTCAAATTTCTTATTTTCTTTCATGGATCTTGAATCATGTTTTTTGGTATTGTTATTTTTTCTCTTTCTTAGGGTGGTTTTCCAATTTAAGAGTTCAAAGAAGTCAAATAATGGTACAGATGTTAATGCTGGTCAGATACCTCAATTATTATACAGGTATTTAGCATATTTATAGTTAATTAAGAGATTTAGTCCCTTGTTATAATGATCTAGGATACTACAAAATATATGTGACACGATGAAAGAAATTATTTGAAGCATTCAGCAAGTTATAATATACCAGTAGAAATACAGCTGTTTTTAACAAAGCATTTATTTTGTATATTTTTAAACATCTTCTACATCAAGCTTAATTTTAAACTTTGCCTCATGACTCAGATTATCTGTATTACGCCATTAACAGTATTTTAATAACTTATTTTTTAATCTGGATTTTCGTACCCATTTCAAAATATTATAGAGTAATAAAAATTTGTCTTAGAGAAATGATATTGGGGTGTTAGATGGGGACTTCAGGTACAGGCCTGATTGATTTGCTTTTGTCTTATGTTTCCTGTTTGTACTGTGATGGAATGAATAGAAAATCCCTTACTGCAGAGGGGTGCCTGGGTGGTGCAGTTGGTTAGGTGTCTGACTGACTCTTGGTTTCAGCTCAGGTCGTGATCTCAGGGTGGTGGGATCAAGCCCCACTTTGGGCTCCATGCTCAGTAACTTGTAACTGTCTCTTTCTGTCCCCCTCCCCCCGACTCTCTCTCTTTCTTTCTCTCTCTCTCTCTAAATAAATCTTAAAAAAAAAAAAAAATCCCTTACTGCTGAAAAATTTCCTCCTTTTATTTGAAATATCAAATAATAACTTGTCCATGTGATAATATTTATTATATTTTAACATTATTTAAGAATTTTAATTACTTCATGTATTTGAGACATGGAAGCGTATGCCTATGTATCCATCTATTTCTAGTAAACTACTGCAGTAATATTTAGAATGAAGAATTTGAATAGATATAAACCCCACTAAAATATGTCATTCTTTGAGTAGCAAAAAAATCTAAAGAAATACCTCTAGAACAGTGACTGTCTCTCATGTTTTCCTTCCCTAGTAATCACTTTAAGAATCTAGGTGGTATAAACCTCACTTTTCCCAAAAAGAGATTTTTGTTTGTTTTTATGCAATTTATTATAGTTTGTATTTGTAACATGTAGCATTATGAACATAGCAAGTTCCTCGGACTACTCCTGGGTACACTGGTGGACTAACTTCTTAATAATATAGCACTTAATATTTAATAGTAGCATATTTTGCTCTTACAAAATGTATATTTTGAAAAGAAAAATGTCATTGGACTTTACAACATAAATTTATGTGTGTCTCCTACCTTCAGACTTCCAACCAGTGATGGCAGTGCCTCAAAAGGCAAACAGCAAACCAGCGAACCTGTACACATTTTAAAGAGATCTTTTGCAAGGACTGTCTCAGTGGTAAGCCATTTTTTTAAAATTTCAGGTTTTTTGTCCAGTGCTCCGTTTCATTTTGATGTTTCGCATTTAGCCACTCTTCTAAGAGTTTATCTCAGCACAGTTTTATGAACTCAGATTTGTTTTTGTATTAGCACTGAGATCCTGGGCCAAAGAGTATGCCCTTTCAATAATGGGAAGGTAGAGATGTTGGCTGACTTTAACATGAACTTCAACATGAACTGATAACTGGTGGGTTTTCTCGTTAATCATGTATGACTACATATGCTGAAGGAGTTAAAAAGTGAAAGAAAAGTTAAAACTGATATTGACAAAAAGTGGTAACCTGATGCTTGAGGAGCTAAATGTAAGAGTTGTATATCTAACTAAGGACTCTGTTGAACTACTTGACCATCCACATTCTACATTTAAAGATATGCTACATTACTGGGGTTGCCAGTGTAGAATGGAAAGCCAACATGATGTAATTGAGAGATCATGGTATGGCTGCCCAGGAAGTCTGAGTTAAGTTCTTGTTCTTTCATTTATTAGTTGAGCATTCTTATGCCAGTTATCTAAATAAACCTTGTGATAGCATCATTATGAATTTCTAATGAGATAAGGGATGCAAAAATGCATCTTAAATTGTAAGGCACTATATGAATGTGATTTATTAATATCGTTGGTAGTCTTTCATGTTTGTGAACTGTGTTAGGATGAATGCTTTTTTTCCCCCCCTCTTTTTTAATTAGTTTTTTAAATCACAAGATTAATATACATTCCTGGTTGGGAAGAGAGTGGAGTGGGGATAAACCTATGTTAAAAGTATACTAAAGTTCTTTCCCAATCACTCTGTTCCTGTTTACATTTTGATGTATATCCTTCCAGACCATTTTTATACATACACAAACTTGTTAGTTTATATATACAGTATGCTCTACAGCTCCTTGTTTGTATCTTCCTTTTCAAAATTTTCATAGTATCAGGGACATAATCCATGTTAGTATATTTGGTTCTATGTTAATCTTTTCTTGTATTTGCATAACATCCTATAGAATAGTTGTACCCTTAATTTATTCAACCCTGTACCTATCAAAGGACTGTTTGTTTCTTGTTTTTTACTATTATGTCCTTCCATATGCACCTTTGATTACTTACATACTTATGTGAATATTTCTACTGGAAGCATGCTGATTTAAATTTTGATATATCATGCCAAATGACCTTGCAAAAGATCTATGGTAGTTATAGAGATAGTGCTTGCAATAAGAGATTACAAGAACTTGGGCTCCTTGGTATTTTGGCATCCTTTTAGTATTAATATCAGTTAGATACCTTTTGATCAAAATAAATATCATGACTTTGTCTTTTTCAGTGATCTCTTTTTCTGTGCTTAGTAATTTTTTGATATGTATGTCTAAGTGGTTTTGTGGTCATTAGGTAATTGTTATCTTTATATAAGAAATGTATTCAACTATTTATTTTTTTTAAAGATTTTATTTATTTATTTGAGACAGAGAGAATGAGAGAGAGAGAGAGCACATGAGAGGGGGAAGGTCAGAGGGAGAAGCAGACTCCCCACTGAGCAGGGAGCCCGATGCAGGACTCGATACCAGGATTCCAGGATCATGACCTGAGCCGGAGGCAGTTGCTTAACCAGCTGAGCCACCCAGGCGCCCTCAACTATTTCTTTAAAAAGCTAAACTATAAACTCTTATTCTTGGTATTACTATACCAGAGGACTGGAATTTGGTGGGGATGAGGGAATAAGTGCTTTGCTTTGAGATGATCTAGTATTTGTCATCATGTAAGTATGGTGAAGCCTGCAGAACAACTAGAACTGAAAGGGATGCTCACTACCCTAAACCCATATTGTAGAATTTAAACATCTAGTAAGAATTTTTTAGTATTTTCTAGTTAAATTTTATCTTCTATTAACTTGTTTATCAAGGGTTAGCTGTAGTTTGTGTGGTAAAACTTAATATGTAGACATAAAATAAGTTATTTGATGCTGTCACCAATACCTAATACTAAATAAAATACTTTATTATATTAAAAAATTATTAAGGTGTTTTAAATACTTTTGGCTTATTTATATAATCTATAGTAACCATGTAGAGTTTAATTTTGCTTTCAAGTAATCATGTATTTGTAAATGTTCTTAATTTTTTCCCTTATATGATAAACTAGATAGGTTGGTAGCAGGGAAACAACGTATTTTTAAATAGGCAAATATGGGAGCACATGAGTGGCTCAGTCACTTAAGCCTCTGGCTCTTGGTTTTGGCTCAGGTCATAATCTCATAGGTCATCAGATCCAGCCCCAAGTCTGGCTCCATGCTCAGTGCAGAGTCTGCTTGGGATTCTATCCCTCTGCCCATCCCCCCACTTGCTTGTATGCTCTCTTCCCTCAAACAAATAAATAAATCGGCACATATTGAAGAATGTTGTTTTTATACATGCCTAACTACTTTACCTTTTTTGTCAAACTTCAAAGATATTCCTAATGGCAATTTGATAAATGAACTAATAAAATATCCATTATTTGGGCTAATCAAAACTCAGTAAAGAAGTTCAAATAAAGTTTTGAAGTTCACTGTCATCTGTCCATTTGATTCAACCTATGGTATCATTTGAACTAATTGTTACCTGTTTTTTTATATTCTGGATTAGGAATGTTTTGAGTCCTTGTTAAGTATTCTTCACTGGAGCTGGACCACCTTAGTCTTAGGAGTTGAAGAACTTCGAGGATTAAAAGGGTTCCAGTTCACAGCTACACTCCTAGATCTAGAGAGACTGCGCTTTGTGGGTACCTGTTGTCTGAGGTTATTGCGTGTCTATACCTGTGAAATTTACCCAGTATCAGGTATGAAGCATGTTTTTAAATTACTTTAGGGAGAAAATATTTGACACATCCGGAAGGTCTGTATAGGGATAACCAAGAGCTTAAGATCCCCAGCTGCCTTTAATCTTCTCCTAAAATGAGGGAAGAAAGTCGGCTTGCCGTATTTATTTTTTATTATTTATTAAGCTTGCCTTATTATTTATTTACTTACAAAGAATAAAACAGATTACGGGTTGATAACAAAAAGTCATGTTAAGCTAAATAATACTCTGATAATGTATTATTTTAAACAGATTCGGTCAAATAGAAATTTTTTGAACAACTCATTTGGACTTAAATGCTGAAACCAATGTTTCTGTTTTTTGTTTGTTTGTTTGTTTTTTGCCCTACTTAGATTTTTAAAAGAAATTATTTTGGACCACATTTAATCTCTAAATTGTTTCATTTCTTGGTTATGAGTCCTTGCAATCTTTCGCTGTATAGGAAATTACTTGAATTATATTGAATATCTCCATGCATATTTATTATTCTATTTAATTAGCAATCTGCTTTGTTCCCTCACAGCTACAGGAAAAGCAGTTGTGGAAGAAACTAGTAAATTAGCAGAATGTATTGGAAAAACCAGAACTTTGTTAAGAAAAATTTTATCAGAAGGCGTTGACCACTGCATGGTGAAGTTGGATAATGATCCTCAAGGATATCTCAGTCAACCCTTGAGTCTCCTAGAAGCTGTCCTTCAGGAGTGTCATAATACCTTCACTGCCTGTTTTCATTCTTTCTACCCAACTCCTGCCTTACAGTGGGCTTGCCTTTGTGATCTGCTGAATTGTTTGGATCAGGTAATTTAAGTTTGTAAAATGTGGGTTGAAAAACTAAATATTACTTAATACTCTTCAAGAAAATAAAGTTCTGTTGCCTCAATCTTTCTAACTTTTATAAAAGGTAAATTAGGACATTGGCTTGGTATGTGTGACTTACATAATCCAAGTTGAAGGACTTGCTTTTTTTTCTGTGCTTTATCATTTTTAGTTATAAAATTGGCAGGCACATGGTGCAGCTGCTGATTTGCTCTTTGAATCTGTGAATGAGTGTGCACATGTAAGAGAGCAAGAACAATCGTGAGTGTGTGTGTCAGAGCAAGGATAGCGCTAGAAGGGCAGCATCTGCCGCCCGCATACCTGCAGAATGGTCAGGAGAGAAAGCTGTGAGGCAACTTGCTTGCTGATAACGGTCATTCATGGGGAAATGGCAAGCCTCCTAGATGTGTATGCCCCAAATCACAGTTTCAAAATACCTGAGGCAAAAAACTGACAGAATTAAAGGGAAAAATAGACGAATTCACAATGATACTTGGAGATTTCAGTGCTCCTCTTTCAGTAATTTACAGAACAAGTAGGCCAGAAAATAATTAGAGAAAGAGAAGATCTGAACAGTGCTATCAACCACGTTGGTTTTATTGATATTTATAAAACAGAAAGTACAAGTGCAGAATACATGTTATTTTCATGTATACATACCATGTTCACAAAGATAGATCATATGCTAGGCCATAAAACAGTAAATTTCAAAAGATTAAAATTAAAGAGTTTCAGACCACAATAGAACTAAACCAACTGCAAAATATATTGAGAAAGGCACCTAAATACGTGGAAAATAGACAACACTTACAAGTAACCAGTGAATCAAAGTAGAAATGGAAAGGAAATTGGAAACTCTTTCATACTAAAAGATAAAAGTAGGGCGCCTAGGTGACTCAGTCGTTAAGTGTCTGCCTTCGGCTCCGGTCATGATCCCGGGGTCCTGGGATTGAGTCCCACATCGGGCTCCCTGCTCAGCGGGAAGCCTGCTTCTTCCTCTCCTGCTCCCCCTGCTTGTGTTCCTGCTCTCACTGTCTCTCTCTCTGTCAAATAAATAAATAAAATCTTAAAAAAAAAAAAAGATAAAAGTATAACATCAGAATTTGTGAGATATAGCTAAAGCATTAAATGATAATACTAGCAAAGAAGAAAGGTTTAAAATCCGTGATCTAAGTTTCTACCTAAAGAAGTCAGAAAGAATTAGCAAACCAAAGAAAGAAGAAAGTAATAAAGATGAAGGAAATAATAAAGATAAGAGCAGAAACCAGTAAAGTAAAAATAGAGAAAACTGACAAAGTTGAAAGTTGGTTTTTTGAAATGAAAACCAAATTAATAAACTCCTAGCAAGTCTGACTGAGAAACAAGAGATAAAGAAAAAACACAAAGTACCATGATCAGGAATGAAACAGGGAATATCACTGTAGATCCAGCAAACTGGTAAGGGAATACTATGAACAACTTTATATTAGTAAGTTGTAACTTTAGATAAAGTAGACAAATATCTTGAAAAATACAACTTAACCAAAACTGACACAATAAGAAATAGAAAAATCTGAACTGCCTTATATCCATTAAATTGAATTTATTATCAAAAGCTTTCCCACAAAGAAAAGTCCATACCCAGATAATTGTCATTGGTGAATTATATTAAACTTACAAGAAAGAAATGATATCAGTCTTTTACAAACTCTTTCAGAAAATATAGGAGACAACATTTCCCACTAATTTAGTCAAGTTAGCCTTATCCTGATACCAAAACCTAAGATATTAGAAGAAAAAATTAGTACAGACAAACATTACTCAAACATAGATAACAAAAGCTCTTAACAATATTATCAAATCAAATCCAGCAATATAAAAAATACATCACACCCCGTAGGGTTTTTCTTAGAAATGCAAGGTTAGTGTAACTTTCAAAAATCAATGTAATTCACCATATTAACTGAATAAATAGAGAAGATTGTATAATCCTCTCAATAGGTAATGAAAAAGGATTTGACAAAATTAGCACTTAATTCGGTGATGAAAACTTCTCATCAAACTAGGATTTAAGGAAACTTCTTCAATCTAGGATTATAAAGGATATCTACAGAAGAATCTACAGTTAATATCATACTTAATGGTGAAATACTGAATACTGCCCTAAGTTCAGGAACAAGGCATGAGGTAACTGTTCCCACCACTTCTATTTAACATTGTAGTGGAAGTTCTAGTGCCTTCTTCCCTAAAAAAGGTCACTGTCATCACCACGGTATCCTAGCCTATTTGAAAGATAGTCCAGTGATGACATCTGGGTAGGCAACTTTGTTTTTATTTTATTAGTACTATTTTTTAAGCAGTTTCCATACTGAATTTATTCTTAGTATTAAAAAAAAAAAAACTATTCCATTGTGGCAAGAATACTTAACATGAGAGCTACCTCTTAATACACTTTGAGCATATAACATGATATTGTTAACTACAGGTATGATGTACAGGAGATCACTAGCTTTTACTCATCTTTCATAACTGAAACTTTATACCCATTTAACACCAACTCCCCACTTCCCCCTTCTCCCAGCCATTCTATTCTCTGCTTCTGTGAGTTTGACTATTTTAGATACTTCATATAAGTGGAATCGTGCAGTATTTTGTCTGTCTGTGACTGGCTTATTTCACTCATCGTAGTGTCCTCCAGGTTCATCCGTGTTCTATAGCAGAGTAGTGTATTTTACCAGTCAGTTTCCTGGGACGAGATTATTGCCTGGATTAGTGCACAACTTACTCTTTCGGCCTGTTCAGTCTCATATGATTGTTTTCTTTGCCACTGAACAGGTTACAGGCAGGCTAACCTTAACAAATGTTGGTTTAACAGATAGGATGTTGCATTTAGCCTGAATTTGTAACACAGATGTTTGCTGAACTAAGTAGTGTGTATGCAGTTTTTGTGAATTAGTATATCCTGTCTTGGAAAGTTTTTAATATTTTGTTAAAAAATCTGGGGTGCCTGCGTGGCTCAGTTGGTTAAGCATCTGCCTTCAGCTCAGGTTATGATCTCAGGGTCTTGGGCTCCCTGCTCAGTGGAAAGTCTACTACTCCCTTTCCTTCCTCTCCTCCCGCTGCTCCCGCTTCTGCTCTCTCTCTCTCAAATAAATAAATAAAATTTAAAAAGAATTTACCAGCATGCTACTTATTTTTCTGAATAAACTACATAATGTGATGACATAATTTTGTGACCTTAGCAAAATGTTTATTATAGTAGCTATTCATTGTGCTACATTACCATTAGTGAAATGTTATAGTAGCACTGAATTACAATTTAAATCATTTGTTATTGGAAGAAAGTGGTTTCAGTGCTTGTTTTACTGGACATGGGTATATACTGATTGGGGCCTTTTTGATGTCATTCTTTGAGCGTTGTGCTAAAGAGGACTATGATTCTGAGGATATATAAAGTCATTGGTTGGAAAATAGGAAGCTGCTTTTTCTTGACCATATTTAATAATTTTTCATCTTCGTTGGGTAGTAACTTGAACAGTTGTATTTAAAAGTATTGATAGAATGAAATCCCATAACACAACAATTAAAATGAATCCTAGAAAATTTTGGAATAATTTAAAAAGTTGTTTACCTTTTGTATACCTAAAAATGTGGATTATATTGATGCCATATTTCTTTGGTGGGTGCCTATTTCTGTTTTTAAAAGGATATCCAAGAAGCAAACTTCAAGACCTCAAGTAGCCGATTGCTTGCAGCTGTTATGTCAGCTCTGTGCCACACTTCTGTTAAGCTGACTTCTATCTTCCCTATTGCGTACGATGGAGAAGTACTACTAAGGTCAATTGTTAAACAAGTTAGCACAGAGAATGACTCAACACTCGCTCACCGGTTTCCCCTTTTGGTAGCACATATGGAAAAACTCAGCCAGGTAGGTCTTTTTCTGAAATATTTTATACTGAAGCAATAAAACCACAAATGAGGGCATATTTAAGTTGGTGCTTATTCTTCTATATTGGTATTTACCAAATAAGTATATGTTTCACAAGAAGAGCTAAAATTCAGGGGGAAAAATTTCCTCATGTTTACCTATAAATCTGCAGTAGTTTTTCTCTAATTCTTAAATTCTGAATGAAACCCAACCTGTAAAAACAAAATGTGAGGGTTATGCAATGAATTCCCATGTATTTGTTATTTGCCAAACCATTTGAAAGTTGCAGATACTATAAGCAAACTTTTAGATTCTAATATTTTAGATTGCCAAGATAGAATTGGAGGGAAATAAATTTTTGAAACATTTTTTCTATAACATTTTGGTATGTTAAAATAAACATTCTAAAACAGTCATAGTAGTAACCATTTCTGGTTTATTAGAAAGCACTATAGAGAAAAAAACACAAGAAAACCGTATGTAAATCAAGTCAATGAGAAGTAATCTTTAAAATGAAAGCCAAGAAAAGCAGTAGAATATAGAATAGTATCCTAATGTACAATAGCAATTTTCTATTGACTGAAGCAACAGAAAAATTATGAGATAATTGTTAATGTACAATAGCAATTTTCTATTGACTGAAGCAACAGAAAAATTATGAGATAATTGTAAGTGACATATAGAATGAAGGACAATAGAATGGGAAAGAAAACTTACAGTTAATATAATACCTTTGTAGAATTACAGTAGAAATAATAAGAGTAAATACAAGAGGGACTTTAGAGAGCAAGCCAGCATGGGAAAAATTTCAGCCTTACTAGAAACTAAATGTGAACGAATTGTACTGGTTTATTTGTAAAAAATTAGGAAAAATGATTTTTTTTTCTCTTATTAAGTCCTACTCTGGTGAGACTATGAGGAAACCTACTAAACTTTTGGATGGTTTCTGGCATTATGTAATTAGTCTAAGTAATCTTTTTCTTTCAGCAAGTTTATTATATACCTACTATTTACTGGGATTGTGATTAGGTACTAATTGAGACAGGAGTGAAAAAGATAAACCAGGTCTTGAATTGGCGGGGCAGGGGGTGTCTATAACCTGGAAGATATTCTTACAAGATAGATTGCTAATTCAGTATTAGGTGTGATGAGTATTTGCAAAGGAAATTACCCAAGGGAATAATTAAAAGACTAAAGCTTTATGTGTATTTTATTAAAAGGAAAAATGGAAAACCTGAATTAGAACCTTTATGTTCATCACTAGGTGAAATAGTTTAATTTGGATGTATCAGTGTGATAGAAGAGGGCTTGGCCTTTAAAAATAGCTATATTTACACTTAATATAAGGGTGATGTTGGGGCGCCTGGGGTGGCTCAGTCGGTTAAGTGTCTGCCTTCTGCTTAGGTCATGATCTCAAGGTCCTGGGATTGAACCCCACGTTGGGCTCCCTGCTCAGGGAGGAGTCTGCTTCTCTCTCTGCCCCTCCTCCCTTCCCCCAACCCTGCTCATGTTTTCTCTCTCTCAAATAAGTAAACTCTTAAAAAAAAAGGGGGGGGTGATATTTTTACATTTTTAAATTAGAAAATCAGAAACCAAAGTATATATACTTTATGACTATGGTATACTATGATGACTGTAAACTATGTATGCAAAAGGCATATGTATTTTTCTAATATGTATGTAGTACATATTTTGAAAGAATACTGAGAAATGAAAATAATGCTTAGGTGATAAAGTTATGGGTAATTCTCTGTTTTTCTTTTAGAATTCTCTTTAGTGTTACAATCTTTTCCTTAAAAGTATAGTAAAATTTAAAAATATTTAAAAGTTTTCAGAACCACACACAAACATTTGGTAATTATTAATAATTAATAATTGTATATTTCTGTGTCTTTATTAATATTCTATGAAGACAGTACACATCCTTCTATCCTTTTCTTAATAGATATTGCAGGATTCTATCATTTGGGTGTAGCATAATTTAGTTAATGTTTTCCCTCTACATATATATACATATTTAGATTATTCCCAATATTTTAGTATTTTAAACATGCTACTAAAAGTATCATTGACTACATTTTTATGCATATTCATGGTGATTTTTCCAGAGTAAATCATCAGGAGTGGAAAAATTCTTAAGTAAAAGGAAAACACCTCAAGACTTTACTACAAATTGTCAAAATGCCCTCCAGAAAGCTAGTGTCAGCTTGCATTCCCCACCACTGGTGAACGAATTCCTTTTTCTAAAGTTTAAGTGGCTAGTGGTGTGCATATAAGTATATGTATATTTTTTTGATTCTTCAACTAAAACATTGACACTGTTAACTCCATTTTAAGATTATAGGGGAAGCTTCTTGTATTAATCTTGTTAGTTACTAATTAGAAACTAAGTGGGTATAACTAGATAAATACACTTCACCCATCCCCCTAATAAAGCCCTTTTATTGATTATGGAGTACAGCTGGGTATTGAGTTTCATCCAAAGCTGATTTTCTGAGAAGTTCCAAAAAGTAAAGTTTCTGGAGAATCAAAGTGATGTAAAGGATAGAAGAATTACAATTTTAACAAAATCAGGAATTGATGATTTTAAAGCCAGGAAAACTAATTACATAAGAAGCTGATGTATTATGGTAATCTTATTCAAATGATAATAGAAATAATTTAAAGATGGAAGATTATCTCTAAGTGACTTTTAGTTCAGCCTAAGATTGTACATTAAGAAAGATGTATAATAATGCTTGTGATGATTTTAACTGAAAAGTTACTTAATTTTCTGCCATGGGTTGAATGTATACTCCATTTACATATTTGATTTGTCTTGGGAAGACTGACTTAACTTCCTTGAGATTTTATGACTTTATGAAATCTGTTGAATTTGTTACATATGCTATATCTCATAATGCAGTATGGAATGTTAGTATTGTGGAAGAACTTGCCTATTCAGGGGTCAACCAGGTGATTTTGATAACTGAATCATAGCATATAATTCCCCTGATTTTACAGAAGTTGAGGCACTATGAAGAAACTGGAACTAAATCCCAGGTTGTTTGATTTGCTAGTCTACAGTAAAATTGAAAGGGTCATTGCTCACAATTGGCTCCCTCACAAAACCAGATACATTTTGCTCCCTGTCCATAGCAGGCTAAAAGATATCAGGGATGGTAAAAAAGATAAATAGTGTTCATGCTGGATATCAGTTAAATTAATCATCTTTTCCCTTTATTTCTGGAAAAAAAGTATTTTCCCCCTTGGTCTTTAATGGGACTTTATAATTTCTTGAAATTTTTCCATTGGTAGGGGTTGGAATTTCTTAGGAAATCAAGTACAGTAGAAAATGTAAAACTGCATAGGAGTATTTGTAGTAAAATTCCATGTTTTTATTACATGTATAGAAAGAATTTTATTAGGAAATAGATTTGTACAGACTATTTCTCAGTTACTTTACCTCGTGTTCACTTTGGCAGCACATATACTCAGTTGCTTTACCTCTAAATACACCAGAAATAATTATCTTAGATTGGAATCTTGTCCTATAAAAAAAGCTTTTTAGATAGGAGTGTTTTTCTGTCATATGTGATTGTTATTGAGAAGTTAAATAAGAGAATAAGTGAAAGTGACTCAAAGCTAATAAAAAACATCTTGTAAAGATGTACTTTTATGATATACAGAGAGAATAATTGAAAAAAGAACTTCTAAGTGAAAAGTAAATTCAGTGGTTCCACACACAACTGGATGGATTTATAGACATAGAGTCAAACCTGAATTTTGAGGGTGTAGGAAAATAAAGCAGTAGTATCTTGGAACTTTTTTCTCTTTTCCTGTATCTTAGAGTGAAGAGAATATCTCAGGTATGACAAGCTTCCGTGAAGTTCTGGAGAAAATGCTGGTTATTGTTGTGCTCCCAGTCAGGAATAGCCTGAGGAGAGAAAATGAGCTCTTCTCCTCCCACCTGGTTTCCAACACCTGTGGATTGCTGGCTAGTATTGTCAGTGAACTGACAGCATCAGCCCTGGGATCTGAGGTAGTGTTATATTTTGAGATTGGATAATAAGCACATGTTTAAACTTTCCACATAGTTTCTTTTTTTATATATTTTGGCTTTATAGAAACTAATTTTAATCCCATTTGTATTGTTTTTCTTTAAAACAGAACAAAACCTTCAAGCTAAATTGTTTGGTTTTCCCTTCCTTATACCTCTTCTTTGCTCTTGCTTGCTCCCCTCCCCCTCACATTTACCCAGGATGTCACAGTAATACAAACTGTATGTATTCCTCTTATATGCTCCATAGTACAACCTCACTGCCATGTCCCAATGGAAACAAAAATCGTTCACATTGCTGGGTAATGAGTCATAGAAATGGGGCTACTAATAGTGAACACATGGTATGGAGAAGGTAAAGAGGTTTAAACCTTAGTTCTGCGCACTTGACTGACACTAGACAAAGAACATATGTAAAATGGGCATTCAGTACACTCACACTGTTGTACGGCCATGACCACAAAATTTTTAAAGGATCAAATATTAATTGTGTTTGAGAAAACGACTTCGAAAGGACTTTACATTTTGTAAAGTAACAGTATTTTTAACCATTTCACCATTTAACCATTTCACTGCCCTGCTCACTCTGTTGTACAATTTATATAAATGTTTTGACTGAATTTAGTGAAGTTTTCTAATTTTTTTCCCAAAAAAGCAGACAGAAGATTGGTTTTGAAAATCATGTCGTCATGTGAAATACCTTGTATCACTCAAATGAATGTTTACTAGCTAGCATATATTCAGTTGCCTGTCAGATAACATCTTTTCTCTCTTTTACTTTTATAATTCCTAGCTTTTGCTTTTTCTTACTTATAGATTTATTTTAGATCTGTGCTGAATTAATCTATCCAGGCTATACTCATTTCTGATTCACAGTGACAGTTTAGCCTTTAGGATTTCTGAATGATGACATGTACCCGCACATATTTTAGTATTTCACCCTGGGAAGCATTTCCATCATTTCTTTGTTAGCTTTGACTTTGGCACAGGAGGTCACTGAACCCTTGTCAGAAAATTTTAATTTGTTTAGTTCATTTTTGTTTTTGTTTTTGTTTTTGTTTTTCACTTAGTCATTCAGCCTATAATATACTTCCCTTCTGTACCAGATCCTGGAAGAGAAAGTCTATGATGCATAGCTCCCCCTCAGAAGGTTACTATCTAGTTTTCCCCTGTGAACTTAACTTTTTTTTTTTTAATGAAAATGCCCCAAATTACAGGTGCCTAATATACAAACTTGGAAGTTTCCAAAGGTCCTTGCTTAGACATTCATATTTCTTTCTTTCCCAGAGCAGTTTGAAATTCTTGCTAGAATCATAAACTTCAGTTTTTTTCTTCTTATAGGTCTTCCAAATTTCTGCAGCCACCTTAGATCAAAAGCTGGCTCTGTAATAAAAAGAGCAGTTTCAAGCCAAAATAAGTTTACTGATCCTGTCTAACGAGTCTATAATTAGTGAGGTTGTACTTGTGTATATATATATTCAAATATTGAATGCCAAGTTATAACATACATTAGTGGTATTCAAACTTAAGACATAACACATTTTCTGCAAATGAAGTCTTCAAAACTCACAGATAAGAGGGGGGATAGTCTGACTGACGGAGGGAAACTTGAATCCACCTCTTTCTGGATTACCCATCTCTGTGGAATTCCTAGAGCTCTGTGTCACATGGTTTGAAAACTGCTGGTCCATACAATGTTGGTGAAATTTTGGTATCTCTTTTCAAAGTGAGTGATATAATTCATTCATATGTTATGACTGTAATAACTTATTGGTATATAGTTCTGACATTATAAATTAAGTGAAATGTATAGTTTCCCATGACTAAGAAAAAAAAACTGTCAAGTGATACTGATTTGTAAATTTAGAATGATAAAATCTTGTTTTATTGCTAGGTAATCGCTATAGAATGTACATTTAGGAAGGTTTACAGCCAATTGTTAAATGTAGGTTATCTTTTTGAACTTCTTGGAAATTTGGGGATTTTGTTAAAGGTATATTATTAACACTCGGGTATAGACTACTGATGTGTAATTGTGCTTTTGTTTGTTCCTAGGTTGATGGACTTAATTCTCTCCACTCTGTTAAAGCCAGTGCTAACCGATTCACAAAAACAAGTCAAGGAAGAAGTTGGAACACTGGGAATGGGTCCCCTGATGCAATCTGTTTTTCAGTAGACAAACCTGGAATAGTTGTGGTTGGTTTTTCTGTCTATGGAGGAGGTGGAATTCATGAATATGAATTAGAGGTATTGGTTGATGATGTAAGTATCTCTCTTACAGTGTTCATCTTGCTGTATGGGTTACCATTATCATAGTAAGACTGCCTAAATCTTTGAGGGGTTAGCTGATTAGTCATTAGTCATGGCAGACATGAAAGAAAATGAGAGTGATTCTGCATGATTGCTTGTGTGCCATTCTGGATCACTTCTGCCTCATATTTTTTGCACTTCCAGGAGAGATGTTAAATGAAAAGACTAGAAATTATTTAGCTAAGCCCCTGATGATAACTTCTGTATAATTTTTTTTGCTATTATAGTTTTTTAAGAAACAAGAACAATATTCAGATCGATACTATTATCTCTATCAGCGATTAAAGCAGTTTTGTCATAGAGTGTTAATGGATTATTCTTAGTAAAGATAGTATCGATCGATTAAGCTCTATCCTGCTCTATTCTCTAAATTATTTAAAGAACCCGAGTTTTCACAAAGTTTTATTAAAATGGGACAGAAGGGTACCATGTAAATCATTTCATAATAAATAGAAATCTTTCCGTATCATGATTCTTTTTAGCAATTGCTTAAATTATTTCCCTACTTCATTAGGTTCTACAATTAGAGTTGCACTCTCCGATTGAAGAAGTGGGAATCATTTTAAAACATCAAATGAAAAAATCCCATTTATATGATTTAGGTTCTAGAGTCCTCAGGAAATCCGATAAAAGTGAATAGTTCAGCATACCAGAAATTTTTTTCTTCAATATGTATAGGGGAATGCTAATGGATAGTTTTATATGCAAGAAAATAAACTGCTTAAAAACAATAAAACAAAATTAAGAATATGGTGGGTTTTGTCTTAATTAGAGTGAACATGCGGGAGATTCGACTCATTCTCATAGATGGACATCTCTAGAATTAGTCAAAGGAACCTATACAACAGATGATTCACCCAGTGATATAGCTGAAATCAGACTTGACAAAGTTGTTCCTTTAAAGGTAATTTCAATTATGTTTCTTTTGTAAATAAGAGGTATTATTATGTAGCTTACTTAAAAAGTCATGAAAAGTATTCCTTTAAGTGGTGCTTTAAACGTTTATAGAGTCACTGCTATACTCCTGATACTGTACTGTATTATATTCTGTTTTTGCAAAAGATCTCTTAAAATCTGGTATAGTAGAAAGTATTGTTAGGTTTTGGAGTCAGGCAGAAGTAGCTTCAGGTGCCTGCTTTTCCACAAAGTAGCTCTAAGACATTGGATATCATTATTTAGCTACTCTGGGATTTACCTGTAGGTTGGGAAGGATAGTACCTACATTGTAGTGTTGTTCAGAGGAAATTAAATAATGGCATAAAGTACTTGGCTCCATGCCTAACACAGTATAGAAGCTTAGTAAATATCAGTTCCTGTCTTTCCTTCTCTCATTGTGCCAAAACTCACGTTTTAAAAAAATGGGCTTGGGGCACCTGGGTGGCTCAGTTGGTTAAGCATCTGCCTTTGGCTTAGGTCATGATCCCAGGGTCCTGGGATCGAGTCCCGCATCGGGCTCCCTGCTCAGCGGGGAGCCTGCTTCTCCCTCTCCATCTGCCTGTCACTCTGCCTACTTGTGCTCTCTCTTCTGTCAAATAAATAAATAAAATCTTTAAAAAAAAAAGTGGGCTTAATAGAGTATTAACTATTAAAGTTACTATTACTTTATATAAAAGTTGTTTATTCATATAACTTTATTGTCTAGCAGTAAATAACAAATTAGCAAAACAGAAATTTTACTTAACCTTAATTACAAATGGAGTAATTCTGAATTCAACTGTATATTATTATTTTTATTATAGAGCAGAATTTTGAATAAGGTAAGTTTATCAGAGACATTATCAAAGAGAGTTCAGGTACCAAAAAACAAAAAATCTTCACTATGAAGTTTATATCATAGATCATAAGGCACCAATGTCTGTATCTCATGTTTTCTTTTTTTTTTTTTTTTAATTTATTTGAGAAAAAGAATGAGAGAGAAAGAGCACACGAGAGGGGGGAGGGTCAGAGGGAGAAGCAGACTCCCTGCTGAGCAGGGAGCCCGATGCGGGACTCGATCCTGGGACTCCAGGATCATGACCTGAGCCGAAGGCAGTCGCTTAACCAACTGAGCCACCCAGGTGCCCTGTATCTCATGTTTTCTATGCACAGTGCATCTTATTTGGGACAACTTTTGCTTATGAATACTTTTCCCATTTCTGTCCACCTAACCATTTCTGTCTTTGAGTGTCTCTTAAAAAAATATAGTAGACTCACCATTATTTTTTCCCACGTTTGAAATTATTTCAAAATTTAAACCCATCAAAGAAAAATATTAGATTATGTATTTTAAATCTTTTGTTGTGGTTAATACTCTACATTGTGGTTAAGAGCAGGAACTATCGTCAGACTATATTCAAATACTTGTTCCATCACGTATTAGCTGTGTGACTTTGAGTGAGTTACTTAACTTCTCTGTGCCTCAGATTCCTCATCTATAAAATAGGAATAGTAATGGTACTTACCTCATGAGGTCATTTTAAGGATTAATTTGATTAAAGCACATGAAGTACTTAGTATAGTTCTTTTAAAATAATAAACATCAGTGTTACTTGTCTTCCTGTTTGACATTAAAAATGTGTTTAACCAAATCATCTATAAATATGACAAAGAAACTCAGTTTATTTGACCAGTTTTTTTATATCCTCTGTACATTATAAACATGTTTTACATCTTGATTGTGAAGGAAAATGTTAAATATGCTGTGCGCTTGAGGAACTATGGAAGCCGTACAGCCAATGGAGATGGAGGAATGACCACAGTTCAGTGCCCTGATGGTGTGACATTCACATTTAGCACATGCAGCTTGAGTAGTAATGGCACAAACCAAACCAGAGGACAGATTCCACAGATACTCTACTACAGGTAAGTGTGTGTATAGAGGTAAGGAGACTGTTGTAAAGTGACAGGAGACATACAGTTTATTACCAAGGTAAAAAATGCTAGTAAATGCATAGTTATAATTCTAGTGTAACTGCCTTGCGCATACTTGTGCTAATTCATGTAAAAAGATCTCATTTTAATACATAAATTTAGTGTTTATTGTAAAAGTGAATGCTTTAAAATGTTTTTGTCATTATTTCTTTAATATCTTTGAAATTTTTATGTCTTGGACATATGTGTTGTTTGTTGTTACTTTTATAGTTTGTGGTCTACAGTTTCAAATTTAAGTGGAATTTATTCATTTCTTTTTAAAAATAGCAAAAATTGATGATCACATCAACTCTACCCAAGTACTAGTGTTGCCTTGATCCTATTATCCAGTCTGCAGTATATTTTGATGTCTGTGAATCTAGTTCTGGGGATTCTAGAGTATATAATGATGTGTTCCTTAACCATTCCTTATATAAACAGTACAAAAAAAAAAAAAAAAGATAACAGTTTGGGCTAAAAAAAAACTTCTAAATGTACTTTTGTCTCAGTTTTTCTTTTAGTGAATTAGCTGGAATCATAGGTAGTGAGTACCATTCACCATATCTACTACCCTCAGTCTGACTTAGCCTCAGATCCCACTAAGGTTGTGTATCACTTTCAGAGACTTGCTGCTTTCTCTCTTTCCTTCATAAACAACCTGGGAACACTGCCTGGGCAATTTGTACAAAGCTGTTGCCCTGAATGTAGATTTTTCTCCTGCCTTTTTGCATGTGAAATAAAATAGAAATGGTAGGTGTTAAATAGCTTCCTGGTAGTGTGTTGCTGCTGAGATACAAGTTTTCTAGTCCTTTTACCGAATCATGAAAAACTTTTTGTTACACAGCACCACAATAAATAGTATTCTCTTTCTCAAACCATACATTAAAAAAACAATATCATGCACAGAAGTTATAAATTTCAAAAAGCTGGGGAGCCCCTTAGAAGCATCTGCTATCTAGACTTTATTTCTTACACAAAATACGGTGTTTTAGATATTTTTGTTTCCCACCAAGCTTTACATACCCTTAGCTTTAAATTTAAAATGAATTAAATTTAGGGGCATCTGGGTGGCTCAGTCAGTTAAGCGTCCAACTCTTGATTTCAGCTCAGGTTATAATCTCAGGATTGTGCGATCAAGCCTCACATCAGACTCCGCGCTGGGCGTGGAGCCTGCTTAAGATTCTCTCTCTCCCTCAACCTCTGCCCCTTCTTCCCCCCCACACACGTGCACTCTCTCTCTCTCTCTTTCACTCAAATTAACTAATGAATAAATTAATCAAAGTAAAATGTTCTAAATCTGACTTTTCTAGTTCCCATAATTAACAGTTCAGCCCAAGCCATCACTACTCCGTGGGTAACTCTCACAGCTTCTAACCCAGTCTCCCTCCTTTTGCCATGGGCCTGCTGCAGTCAGTTCTGCACGGTGCAGCCAGAGGGATCTTACAGAAATGTACATCGGTCAGGTCTGCCCTTGCTCAGAGTCTCTCACAGCTTCCCATCCCAGCATGAAATGTAAGGTCTCACAGAGGCATACAAAGCTCACGTGATCTCACTCCTGTCACCCTCCATGTCCTTTCATTCCAGTCGCACTTGTCACTCTGTTCCTTGAACTTGCTGATCTTGTTCTTGTCTGAACCTTTCTCTTACTGTTCCTTTTGCCTGAATACTTTTCCCTCAACTTTTTTTTTTTAACATAATTCAGGCCTTTGTTTAAATATCAGTTCCTAAGGTACACTCTCCTTGGTCTTAATTTAAAATAAGTTTAAGCGAGGAGCTCTGATCTAAATGTGATAACTGGACTTAGACCATGTTTTACCTACCATGTAAAATCTCATGCGTGACTCTTGTTACAGGAGTGAATTTGATGGAGATTTACAATCCCAGCTTCTAAGTAAAGCCAATGAAGAAGATAAAAACTGTAGCAGAGCTCTCTCTGTGGTAAGCACTGTTGTTCGAGCTGCAAAAGACCTCTTGCACAGAGCTCTTGCTGTGGATGGTAAGACTTTTATTTTCTTAATAGTCATATTTTAGATTCTTTATTCTCTAACTTATACACAGAGTTCCTGAGACGAACCATCTTATAGAATCCCAGAGTGTTTTATTCATTGTAGATGTGTACATACATATACATTCATTTTGTATCAGCCATACGCTCCATATGCAGGATTTTTTAGAATGTTCAAAAGCAGTTACCTGATACCTGTTATTTTCTTACTTAACGTAGTAAGACAAAAACTCTCCATTAAGCTGAGTCTTTGCTTTATCCTTCCTTTAGGAGTCAAAAAAGCATTTTGTTTTCTCTTTTAGGTGTGTTTTTCTTCCTATATATCCTATTTCCAGTAATAGTATCACCATTCACCCAAAGATCTGGGTAATCCAAACTCACTTACCTGATTTGAGTTCTGTGAGTTCTTCCACTGGCAGCTGTCCAGTTGGTATTCCCCTACCCCTTCTTCCATAGTTGAGGCCACCACGGTGCAGGGCATGTGTCCTCTTCGTCATGGGTGGGTAGCATCCCAGCAATCTCACTGCCACCTTTCTCCCGCTCCCTCTCTAGTTACCTGCTCACCCTCCACCCTGGCAGCGGAGTTCATTTACAAAAGGATTCATTGCTACCCACCCGGTCTTACTGTTATCTATAACATTTATTCCTAAGCCTAGTGCACACCTGGGAATCACCTAGTGAATCACCTGAGGAACTTCCTAAAATAAAAGATATTTGGCCTATCCAAACTAAAGGTTTGGGTTGGGCTGAGAAACTGTATTTTTAAATAAGTGCATCCTACTGTGACAACAGCAGATCTAGAAAGAAGTATTTGGGAATAATTGGCCTTTAATATAAAGATCATCTCAGTCTAGACTCAACTTATCTTCCTAGCACCATGCTCATAGATAAATGATTAAAATGTCCATCAGCAAAATGCTTTCTCTGGTAAAAAAGAAGGCGGTATAGCTTAATAACAGTAAGCATTTTTGTAGTGCTTAATATGTGCAGGCATTGTTCTAAGTGTTTTATGTATATTAACTCAATCTTCATAACATCCAGTGAGGGAAGTACTGTTATTATTCTTTTGTACAGGACTAACCTGAGGCACATACCAATTAAGTAATTGGCCTAATGTCACACATATAGCCATGTGTGGTATCTGCTGTAGTGGTTTAAAATCATGGCTGTTACTGTAGGTTCTAATCCTGGCTTTATCACTTTACAGGTATATGATTTCGGATAAGTTACTTAACATTGTATGCCTTGGTTTCCCCTTGTAAAAAGCAGAAATAATAAAAGTATCTTATTGTGAGGATTAATTTGAGGATTAATTTTTCATGTATATAAAACCCTTAGAATAGGGCCAGGTCCTTTGTAAGCATTCAGTCAATGTCAACTATAATTTTATTTTGCTCAAGAGAATGGAATATAGATTTAGTACAGCATATATACATTACAATGAAATTACCTTCTAACTATAGTTTTAATGCCTTTTTTAGCTGATGACATTCCAGAACTGCTTAGCTCTTCCAGTCTGTTTTCCATGCTGCTTCCCCTTATTATAGCCTACATAGGACCAGTTGCTGCTGCTATTCCCAAGGTGTGTAATTTAATTCTGTAATTTTGAATATTTTTTTAAATATCTTTTTTTTTTTAGATTTTTATCTATCCTTCATAAACACTTTGATCTTTGAGGTACCTGGGTTACAAGTATAACATGTAAGGTTAGACAAGTTAAATGGTAAAAGTTATCAGTTAAATCTCACTGTTCTTCGTTTTGTTTATTGGATTACTATGCTTACTTACTGGCTTTACATTTGAAGAATTTGGGAATGAGAAATGTATTTTAGAATTATGATAGGTAAGGAAAGCTTATGTTAACTTGGATTTTTGTAATTTATGAAGTTGATGCCAAATCTTTCTTTTTGGGTAAGAAGAGCAGTGTAGAAGGATAGGAGTCTTTTATAATTGTGAAATAGTCAAGACATGAAGGAAATCATAAACTATTGATTCTTTGGCATAATTAAATATTGAGTAAAACCCAGTTTACAGCAGATTACAACAAGGCAAAGTGTTTAAAAGTATAGACGAGGTTATTTTCATATGACGTCTAAGACTTCTAAGGTAAATGTTTTTTATCCAAAGAACAAATTTCTCTTTGAATGAAAACTTAGCTAAAGAACTCTCAGTAACGTTCTTCGTAATTAAGGGTAGCCAACAATTATACTAATTAATCATTTTAAAACAATTTTTACATTTATTATCTTTTTAATCATTTCTTTTTATACTAGGTGGCTGTAGAAGTCTTTGGTCTTGTCCAACAGTTACTTCCCTCAGTTGCCATTTTGAATCAGAAGTATGCACCCCCTGCATTCAATCCTAATCAGTCAACAGATAGCACCACAGGAAACCAGCCTGAGCAAGGCCTCTCTGCGTGTACAACCTCTAATCACTATGCTGTCATAGAGAGTGAGCACCCCTATAAGCCTGCATGTGTGATGCACTACAAGGTAGGCACCGATTCCTAGGCAGAGTTTAAATTTAAAACTTGATTTCATGTTTTATAATGATATCTTAAAGGATACTTTGCCTCTGGTTAGAAGTATAATTTTTTTATAGTATTAAAATATAGAAATCAGCAGGTGGTTAGGCACTGTCAGAGACACAAAAGGGTTTAAGATAGAATTTTTATGTGCACTGATTTTATATCCTGCCACTTTACTGAATTCCTGTATGAGTTCTAGCAGTTTTGGGGTGGAGTCTTTTGGGTTTTCCACATAAAAGTATCATACCATCTGCAAAGAGTGAGAGTTTGACTTCTTCTTTGCCGATTCGGATGCCTTGTATTTCTTTTTGTTGTCTGATTGCTGTGGCTAGGACTTCTAATACTATGTTGAATAGCAGTGGTGATAGTGGACATCCCTGCCATGTTCCTCACCTTAGGGGGAAAATTCTCAGTTTTTCCCCATTGAGAATGATATTCGCTGTGGGTTTTTCATAGATGGCTTTTATGATATTGAGGTATGTACCCTCTATCCCTGTACTCTGAAGAGTGGCATTCCTGTACACCAACAACAAGACAGAAGAAAGAGAAATTAAGGAGTCGATCCCATTTACAACTGCACCCAAAACCATAAGATACCTAGGAATAAATCTAACCAAAGAGGCAAAGAATCTGTACTCAGAAAACTATAAAATACTCATGAAAGAAATTGAGGAAGACACAAAGAAATGGAAAAATGTTCCATGCTCATGGATTGGAAGAACAAATATTGTGAAG
The DNA here is from genome assembly GCF_037043125.1 of Eumetopias jubatus. Lineage (NCBI taxonomy): Eukaryota > Metazoa > Chordata > Mammalia > Carnivora > Otariidae > Eumetopias > Eumetopias jubatus. Next base: position 164,167,976 of record NW_028274809.1, on the reverse strand, counting down.
ATGTCAATGCTGCCTAGAGCAATCTACACATTCAATGCAATCCCCATCAAAACACCATCCACTTTTTTCAAAGACATGGAACAAATAATCCTAAAATGTGTATGGAACCAGAAAAGACCCCGAATAGCCAGAAGAATGTTGAAAAAGCAAAGCAAAGCTGGTGGCATCACAATTCCGGACTTCCAGCTCTATTACAAAGCTGTCATCATCAAGACAGTATGGTACTGGCACAAAAACAGACACATAGATCAATGGAACAGAATAGAGAGCCCAGAAATGGACCCTCAACTCTATGGCCAACTAATTTTCAACAAAGCCGGAAAGAATGTCCAATGGAAAAAAGACAGTCTCTTCAACAAATGGTGTTGGGAAAATTGGGCAGCCACATGCAGAAGAATGAAACTGGACCATTTCCTTACATGACACACAAAAATAGACTCAAAATGGTTGAAAGACCTCAGTGTGAGACAGGAGTCCATCAGAATCCTAAAGGAGAACACAGGCAGCAACCTCTTCGACCTCAGCCGCAGCAACTTCTTCCTAGAAACATCACCAAAGGCAAGGAAAGCAAGGGCAAAAATGAACTATTGGGACTTCCTCAAGATAAAAAGCTTTTGCACAGCAAAAGAAACAGTCAACAAAACCAAAGACAACCAACAGAATGGGAGAAGATATTTGCAAATGACATATCAGATAAAGGGCTAGTATCCAAAATCTATAAAGAACTTATGAAACTCAACACCCAAAGAACAAATGATCCAATCAAGAAATGGGCAGAAGACATGAACAGACATTTTTCCGAAGAAGACATCCAAATGGCCAACAGACACATGAAAAAGTGCTCAACATTGCTCGGCGTCAGGGAAATCCAAATCAAAATCTCAATGAGATACCACCTCACACCAGTCAGAATGGCTAAAATTAACAAGTCAGGAAACGACAGATGTTGGCGAGGATGCAGAGAAAGGGGAACCCTCCTACACTGTTGGTGGGAATGCAAGCTGGTGCAGCCCCTCTGGAAAACAGTATGGAGGTTCCTCAAAAATTTGAAAATAGAGCTACCATACGATCCAGCAATTGCACTACTGGGTATTTACCCCAAAGATACAAATGTAGGGATCCGAAGGGGTACGTGCACCCCGAGGTTTATAGCAGCAGTGTCCACAATAGCCAAACTGTGGAAAGAGCCAAGATGTCCATCGACAGATGAATAGATAAAGAAGATGTGATATATATATAAAATGGAATATTATGCAGCCATCAAAAGGAATGAAATCTTGCCATTTGCAACAATGTGGTTGGAATTGGAGGGTATTATACTGAGCGAAATAAGTCAGTCAGAGAAAGATATGTATCATATGACCTCACTGATATGAGGAATTCCTTATCTCAGGAAACAAACTGAGGGTTGCTGGAGTGGTGGGGGGTGGGAGGGATGGGGTGGCTGGGTGATGGACATTGGGGAGGTATGTGCTATGGTGAGCGCTGTGAATTGTGTAAGACTGTTGAATCACAGACCTGTAACCCTGAAACAAATAATACATTATATGTTTAAAAAAAAAAAAAGATAGTAGGAAGGTAAAAATGAAGGGGGGGAAGTTGGAGGGGGAGACGAACCATGAGAGACTATGGACTCTGAGATACAAACTGAGGGTTTTAGAGGGGAGGGGGGGTGGAGGGATGGGTTAGCCTGGTGATGGGTATTATTGAGGGCACCTATTGCATGGAGTACTGGGTGTTATACGCAGACAATGAATCATGGAACACTACATCACACAAAACTAATGATGTAATGTATGGTGACTAACATAATAAAATAATTTTAAAAAATGGTGGCTTTCTAGTTCTGTTATTCCTTCCATGTGGTGTTCTATTGTAAAAGACAGTTTTCCCATCCCCTCCACTTTTAAACATCCATCCATTCATCAAACCAACAATGTTTGAGAGTGTTTGTTTTCTTTTCTCACAGCCTCCCCAACAGAGTACATGGTTAAATTTTGGATCTCTAATAAAATGGGAGAAATGGTATTTTACTTATGTTTTAATTTGCATTTATGTAATTATGAACAAGGTTGAGCGTTTCATTTAAATGGAGATTTTTTTTTTTTTAATCCTCTACTAAAAATGTTTGCGTTAGTCCTAGGTAATTTTTTTTTAGACCAGTATCATACTTGGGAAATTTCTTAATGCTCATATCATATCCTATAACTGTTTCATAGTTTACTATTTGACATGGTCCTGTTTAATTGTAATTTGACTATCGAGACAGAATTTTTCTCTGCCATGATGGTGACAAAAGCTTAAAGTGGGCTTAAAAATACATGTAATTATATGTCATGAAAAACTTATATTATAGTAAAACTTTAGGTTAAGAAAATATAAAAAACCTAGGTTTTCATCATGTGTTTATTTTTTTATATTTTTTAAAGATTTATTTATTTGAGAGAGAGAGAGCACAAGTTGTGGGTGCACATGGTCGGGAGTAGAGGGAGAGAAGCAGACTCTCCACTGAGTGTGGAGCTGGTTGCATGGTTTGATCTCACAACCCTGAGATCATGATGTGAGCCAAAACCAAGAGTCAGACGCTCAACTGACTGACCACTCCGACACCCCTCATCGTGTGTTAATATTTATTTATTCTCATAATATATGAAGTTCTGAAGTATTTTGCTAATGAAAAGTATCATTTGTAGCACATACTATGAATATTAGATACCCAAAAGTGACTAAAACCTTAGATTTTAATGATTTATTCACTTTCTATCAATATATCTTTACATTTTACCCATCAAATTATATTTTTATTTGCCTGCTTATATCCCTTAAATGCATTCTGACTGAAATGGAAAATTTATTATATAAATAAACTTCCACAAGAAAATTACATAGTTTAATGTTTATGGAAATTAAACAGCCTTGTAATATTTTTTAAATGTTATCAGTGTGCACTTACAAACATTATTAATGTAGTATCAACGAAGTATTAGGTAGAAACCGGTAGGTATTGCAAGTGGGCAGTTGGAACAATTGATACTGAACATTAATACCTTGATTTCTAATCATACTGAAACTATTAATTTCTATTTAAAATTTAGTTGAGAGAAAGCATCATTTTTACAGTATGTCTTGTTTCTAAAATAGGAAAAAAAAACAAAAATCAAATTCTTCTTAACAAAGTGTCCTCCTGCCTTTTGATTTCAGGTGACGTTCCCGGAATGTGTACGGTGGATGACAATCGAGTTTGACCCCCAGTGTGGCACTGCACAGTCAGAAGATGTCCTTCGTTTGTTGATTCCTGTCAGAACTGTTCAGAATTCAGGATATGGACCAAAATTGACATCTGTTCATGAAAATCTTAATTCCTGGATAGAATTAAAGAAATTTTCAGGGTCCTCTGGGTGGCCTACTATGGTTTTAGTGTTGCCAGGTAAGTTATTTTTTCTCTTCTGTTCTATTTGATAAAATCTATGCATTTATAATAATTATGTTTAGTGAGGATATGTCATTAAAAATGTTTACAACTTTTAGAAGGATTTCTTCAAGACCTACTCTGCATCCGATTGCACATGAGTAGTGAAAAAGACTCTGTATGGGGGGCGGGGGACAGCACGACTAAGTTTTAGAAGAGAATGTTTTGAGGATCTTGTGAAAAAAGATTAGCTTGACCAAAGCGAGTTAATATTGAGGGGTGGCTGTCTGCACAGTTGGGAACAAACTATAGAAAAAGTGGGTTTGATCTTTTATTTTCCCAATAAGTGAAAGATTTTGAGAACTTACCAGGACTCTTTTCCATTCAAGAGAATTGGTCAACCCCCTAACCTACTGAGTTATGTTAAAGCTATTGTTTCCAAGACGAACCATGAGAGACTGTGGACTCTGAGAAACAAACTGAGGGTTCTAGAGGGGAGGGGGTGGGGGGATGGGTTAACTGGGTGTTGGGTATTAAGGAGGGCACGTATTGCATGGAGCACTGGGTGTTACACGCAAAAAATAAATCTTGGAACACTACATCAATCAATCAATCAATAAACCTAAAAAAAAAAAAGCTATTGTTTTCAGTTCTTCAGGCTTGAAGGGTGTGTGTGTGTGTGTGTGTGTGTGTGTGTGTGTGTGTGTGTGTGTGTGTGTATCTGAGACGGGACAGGCAACACTCTTGTTATTGCTATTACTGGTATTTTCCTTTCAAAGAAAGTTTGTAAGTTATTAAAACTGTATGTGGTCTGTTGTGTTTTTAACCAGTTAACCATAAATATTCTTGTGATTCCTCAAATTCACAGCCTATTTGAATTCAGAATCTTCTGTCTTCTAGTCTGACCTGCCTTGTTTGTGAGGGGCCAGGTTAGAGGATTGCTCATTCTGAAACAGAAAAGGCTAACTAACCTAGGTCGCCCAGTGATCGACAGGTAATTGAAAAATGGTCATGTAACAGAAGGGTAGAACATTTGATATGGAGAGGTTGGTCATAAAGAAAAATAATAACAATTCACTTGGGATGGTTTTGTTGTTGGCTAGCGTTGTTTTTAGCAGTCTTACTCAAGTAGGTACAGGAACACCCCCAACCCCCGAAACAGGCCTGGGCTTTTTAGTATTTGATTCGTATTGCTACCTATCTTGAGATATATAAAAGATAGGGAAATTTTAATACAATTGTGTCAGATTTTGAACTCAATGTTAGTTTTTTTCCTTAGGAAATGAGGCCCTTTTTTCATTGGAAACGGCATCAGATTATGTGAAAGATGACAAAGCTTCTTTCTATGGTTTTAAATGTTTTGCAATTGGATACGAGTTTAGCCCTGGACCTGATGAAGTAAGAATGAATTACCTTCTTTCTGTTAAGATTGTGTTTCTGAGGGCTGCTGTTAACTAAAGTTGTATTTGCTACCTATATTCAGGAAGCCTGAAGTTTCTTTTAAGTTAGGGTGTCTAATTTAGAATACCTTATAGTTTAATTTTGTGTAGTGGTTTTTTTGATTTTTGGGTTTTTTGCTACTTTTAATACATGAAGAGAATGGAGTCTGTGCACCATGATATAGCCTTTAAAGAAAGTATAATTGTGCCGGCTTCAAATGTACTCAGGTGGCTATACCTTTCTGAGTAAATAATAGAACCTAATTTCGCAGTGGGACTAACTTAATATCTCTTCTGAATGTTTCAAATCATACAATAAAACAAGAGTTGAAGAAAATGATCGTGCTACTTTAAAGTAGTGAATGACAAATTCTTTGGACAATGAGCCTGTAGGCCTGGACCTTATTAACATGCAGAAGACATATTATTGACCCTCTTCCTCTCTTAATTTAACCACTAGCTGACATGTTCTTCCTTCTGGTCTCAAAAGTTATGCTTGGGTGCAAATCACATTATGCTGATAATCCACCTTATCTTCCAAACATTTTTTTTAAAGCAACTGATTTTTTTTTTTTTTTTTATAATTATCCAGGGAGTCATTCAACTGGAAAAAGAATTAGCCAATCTTGGGGGAGTTTGTGCCGCAGCTTTGATGAAAAAGGATCTAGCACTTCCTATTGGTAAGTCTGGTCAAGTACTAGGTGTTTATGATTTTTTAAAAAAATTTCAAGAGTAGAATATGTTTATCTAGGATATTCTGAAATAAATGAGCAAAATGAATTTGATAGTCACATACATTCATGAATAGTAACTGTTAAATATACTAGTAGTTTGGGTTTTCTTTACTGGAATATCCTCTAGTCTTTTTTATTCACACAAAAACATGCACACAAACCCTCCTTAGGCACATACATGCTAGGTGCCAGGCACTGGGTTAAGCACTGGATATATTTTCTTAAACCAAAAGTTTGAGATATTTCTTAAATATCTTAGTGGACATATCAAGTAGGCAATTGAATATTCATTGTCTGGCACTCAGGACAAGTCAGTGGACATGTCATTTGAACACAGGTGATATTTAAAGACATGGACCATGTGAAAGATGAGCTAGGAAGAGAATACAAATGAGAACGAGAAGATCACCCAGGATCAAAGGTGGGGCTTGCCAGAGTGTCCAGAATGGACGGACAGGCCTAGGAGGGTGTAGAAAACACCCTGGTGCAGCAGCCAAGGAGGCAGGATTAAATCCAGGAGAGGAGACATTCGTGGGACTTTTGAATGCAGTTGAGAAGTCAATTAAAATCTACCATCAGATGGAAAAACTGGTTGGTTACTTATGTACTCAACAAGAAATATGAGAGAAACTGAAGGCATTTAGCTTGGAGTAAGAGAATAGGTAGTCAGAAAGGGCGGGGCAGGTTGAATAGGTAGATCGCTCTTTAGAAGAGTTTTCATGTGAAGCACAGCAGAGAAATGAGGCACTGGCAGGAATAGTACCTCTTTATATGACACAAATTGGTATGATATGTAAGTTGATTTAAGATCAGGATGGTAAAGATGAAACTAAAGTTAAAAATCTTTACTGATTCTATGATGCTTGGACATGGTTTAACTTTTATTTTCACAGTGTTTGGGAATAAAAGGCATTACTATTGTATTTCCCCAATTCTCCCCCCAAGAAGTCCGTCTGTAGCCCCTCCCTCTGAGACCATGCTTCCAACTTCATCCTCCCCCTTCCCTTCTTGTTATCTTCTCTTCTCTTCCTTCTCTGTTCCCTTCCCTTTTCCTGCTCCCTTCCATGCTTGTCAGTTCCCCTGCTCCTACTGAATGTTGTTACATGTATGAACAAATGAGACATCTTGTGTTCCATTTATATGAAGAAAATGGGTACAACCTTTGGAGAAAATATGTTAGTACCTGTTCAAATTTTATATGCCTTCTACTTTTTGATATAGCAGTTGTTGTACATACTTGCACAAATGCTCAAAAAATACATGTTGTAAGATAGATTAATATAGCAGTGCTTATGATTGTAAAACCTGGAAGCAACCAAAATATCAGTTGGAAACTGGTTGAATAACTCAAGGTACACTCCCTACATTGCAAATGTGTGCAGCTGTCAAAAACCAACAACGAAAGATCTCTATGTCCTGAACAAGAAAGATTCCAAACTATATTAACTGAGAAAAGCACGTTGCAGAAGAGGGTCCCATTTTTGTGAACATTATGTTATATATATGTATGAATATAGGTGTATGTGTGCACGAGTATGTATGTTGACACACATACATAAACTTATTTACACACAGTTTCTTGAACAATATATAAACTGTTGACACTGTTTATCTTCAGAAGGGAGGTGATGGGAGAATTTTTCATTCTACACTTCTGTATAATTTGAATATTTCCTTTTGAAGATGTATTGCCTTAGTAGTATTTTAGAAATTAATTAAACTATCAAAGGAAATTCAATAAATAAAATATGTTTTATATTAAGCAATAAAGGAGAAAAGAGATAGAGGATACAATCACTACCTCATTTTTTCCTGTAAGTTACTCTTTTTACTAAAGGTGTAGCTCTTCTGTAACATAACCAAAGTTAAAAAGCCTCAGATTCTGAATAATCAGTTCCCTCATTTGGGGGAGGAAGGGATTATAAATAGGCTAAATTCAAAAGTACGTATTTATATGCCTAAATACAGTATATATCTTGTGAAAATCCCTCAATGGATACTTTTTGAGTATTGTCTTGAGAATTAAGGCTTATATTCACACTGAAAATTACATTTTAAGATGTAAAGCACTGAGACCGATCCAGAATGATAATAGTTCTTTCAATCTGGAATATCAGAATTGTGAAAAAGGTGTAATAAATGCAAAGGACTAGAAAGTTAAACTAAATATTGATATATACTGATAAAACTTTTCATTCACACAACAGGTAATGAATTAGAGGAAGATCTTGAAATTCTTGAAGAGGCTGCATTGCAGGTATTGTCCCAAACATCGTAAGGATAGACTTTGTACATTAATTTAAAAGCAGTATCTTCATTCAGATAACCTTATTTTTCTTGAATATAGGACTTTCATTAAGTACTTCATTCTATTCATTGGCAGATAAAGATACATAACTCATAATTTCTTGGTGGGAGAAACCCAAGGAAGCTCTTGCTGTCCTGCATGGTGGTTGTTAAATTTGGAGTGAGACATAAATCCTGCGGGAGAAAGAAGAGTTACCAAGTGCTGGGGGCATAGGAGAGGGCTTTGCCGAGCTGTTGACATTTAAATTGGATCTCGAAAGAAGTTTTATTTACCAGTTAGGAAAAGAGAAAAAAGGGTATTAGTAGTAGTAATTTAAATAATATCTATAGAGCACTTTATAGTTTATTGTATCTTTAATATTATCTATTTTAGCATTTACATTTTGAGGTCAGTATTATCTTTTGAGGTCAGTTATTGTAACTGCAGTTACAGTAACTGCAGTTCAAAAAATTCCTGTGATTTGTCTAAGAATTCAACTAATTGGGAGATAGAGGCTAGTATCCAGGTCTAATACCTACAGCTAGTGGTTTAAATCTTATTTATTTCCCGGGATGAATTGATCACAGCAGTAATAATAAAAACAAACATTTATTTGATCTTGACCTTATCAAATACTATTCCAAACATTTTGCAGATTTTTAACTCAATTAGTCCTCACAGCAGCCCCATGAATGAAAGACTTTTATCTCCATTTATAAGTAAGGAAACTGAGGCATGGAGAACTTAAGTAACTTGCCCAGAATCATGCAGCCAGGCTAGGATTTGACTTCTGGCAATTGGGTTACAAAGTCCATGATCTTGATCACTATGCTCTAATTAATTGTAGGGAGCCCTGGTATCCTCAGTAATGTTAAGAAACTTCTGGGCTTTAAAGATCTACCAGCTTTTGTTTTTGTTTTTTAAAAAAGTTAAATTTTTTTTACTTTAAGATACAAAAATAGAAATTCAACAAACATTTAATAAATACAGTATGTATCAGACAATATTCTACTTAAAGAGAACCATCAGGGAGTTCATATGTTATTCATTATTACAGGGATTGTTGTGGTTTATAAAATGTCACTTAGGCCAGATATAAAGAGATGTTTATTGTGCTTCTGTTAAAAAAAACCTGATGTCTCAGATTGCCCACGTTTTTGGCACATAAGGTAGTTGTCGTGGTGGTCTAACATATATTAAAGACCTGCTACTTGGGGCGCTTGGGTGGCTCAGTCAGTTAAGCGTCTGACTCTGTTTCAGCTCAGGTCCTGATCTCATGGGTTGTGAGATTGAACCCTGCATCAGGCCCCAGGCTCAGTGGGAGTCTGGATATTCTCTCCTTATGCCCCTTCCCCCCCCCCTCGCTCTCGCTCTCGCTCTGTCTCAAATAAGTAAATAAATCTTAAAAAAAAAAAAAAGACCTGCTACTTGTTAGGCAATCTAGTGTGCTCTTTATATGTTATATAATTTAAATTTTATAATAACCACAGAAGAGAAATATTTATTTGATCACCGGTTTATACATTTTGCAGATTCAGGATGGTGTGTAACTTGTTAGCTCCAGTGCACACAGCAGCGCTTGTCCAAAGTCAGGATTTGAACTCAAGTCAGTTTGATTTTAAAGATCATTATTTTTAAAATGGCATATCTTGTAGAATGCAGAAGGTACTGTTATATAAAGGTGATGGTATTTGGAAATATAATCCTTTCCTATGAAAAGTATTTTGTTTTGAAATTTATAATATAGTCATTAAAAAGTTTCTAGAGTTTCAGCATTTAAAGCAGGTCTTTCCAAAACATAAGGCTTGCTTGTCAGATCAATGAGAACTAAAATTTCAGTTTTATCTGCTTTTTTTTCTTAATTTTAATTAAGGCTTAGACAGGCTACTAGAGTTTATGTGCAGCCACAGTCAAGTTTCTGTCCACTTTTAGCCCAAGGTAGGACCTTGGTACCCACCCACCTAAGAGAGCAGAGATAGTCCAACCATGAAAGATCCCAATAATGGGAACACAAAAAGCGGAAGACCTCCACAGCTGCCTGTAGAAGGGAAGCCTGGTCCAGACAGATGGGGATGCAGCACAGGGAGGGCTAGAGTGGGCAGAGATGCACTATCTCAGCTAGCTTGCAGGTCTCTGATGTGTTACTTGATTTTGTGGAAGGAAGGAGGCTGGAAGTATTATCCCATATTTTTCCGTCATGGGGAGGTTTTCTATATTTTAGGCTAAAGGAGCCCTGGGGCCATAGAGAGAAGATACTTTCCCCAAAAAGGCCTCCCTAAAATTGTGCACGTTCAAGAAACTCGTGTAATTGAAATTTTTCATTTTAAATACATAACTGTTCTCTTTTACCCATCAGGTGTGCAAAACCCATGCTGGTATTCTTGGAAAGGGTTTAGCTCTTTCTCATTCACCAACTATATTAGAGGCACTTGAAGGAAACTTACCACTTCAAATCCAAAGCAATGAACAGTCGTTTCTGGATGATTTTATTGCTTGTGTTCCAGGATCAAGTGGTGGCAGGCTTGCAAGGTAATATGCTTTAAGCACTACAATTCCTGACTTTCAGGGCTCACCTCTGTCTTCATTTCTGAAGAGAAACAAAAGGAAAGTCATTAGGATGTTAAAATGCAGCCTGAAATAATCTGGTGTATGTGTTTTGAACTTGCTGAAGTATAAAATGGTAAATATTTTAAAATATTTTTTAAGGGCGCCTAGGTGGCTCAGTTGGTTAAGCAACTGCCTTCGGCTCAGGTCATGATCCTGGAGTCCCTGGATCGAGTCCCGCATCAGGCTCCCTGCTCGGCAGGGAGTCTGCTTCTCCCTCTGACCCTCCCCCCTCTCATGTGCTCTCTCTCTCTCTCCCTCCCATTCTCTCTGTCTCAAATAAATAAATAAAATCTTTAAAAAGTATATATATATTTTTTAAATACATGGTAGTTGTTAGTTGATTAAAGTTTCCTTGGTGAACTTTTATTTAAAAAATAGGTGGAGCACGTGGTGTAATTGAGAAGTATATGTATTCAATAGTAACATTTAATATCTAGACTAAACTTAAATTTATCACTATATTTTATTTTAATAAGATTTCTCTTGAAATCTACCAATATAAATATAAATTAAGAATTTAAATGAAATTTGAGGTTGTAGAGTTCTCATTTATTTTTTTGCTATTTGCTTTTCTTTTTTTAATGAAAAGAAAAAATATGCTAGCTTGTTTGATTTTACTAGTAAATATAGAAGTCTAACGTCTTCCCAGTTTTAATTTTAAAAAAAGAGATTCCTCTGTGGTTTTTAAAAACCAAAATGGTAATTGGAGAATAGAAAATCTTTTAAGTCAGCCCTCACTGCTAACTTTGTGGACATCTTTATGTAACAGAATTACTTATCACTCATCTCCCAGGACAACTTGAATGTAGGTCATGCAATGAATTCAAGAACGGATATCCCAAAGTATAGAAATTTAACAAATGTTCATGGAAGGTAATGAGGGAAGATAGTTGGAAAATTGTGTGAAGAAAAGATGGACAGTGTATCTTTAACCTAGCTGTTCTCAAGCAAGCAAAATGCCATTTCTGTCACTGATTTTACAGAGGAGCTGTTCTTTCCCAGGTTTTCAGGCTGGCAGATTAAAGCAGACCTCCCTCAGTGAAATAAATGAATGTACTTAGGACTTCAAATATGTATAACCTAAATTCATTTTCTCGGTTATTTTATGTCAGCCATGTTAAAATGTCAATTTTTCTGATTTTAAAATTATTTCTATTTTATTTATAAAAACATCAGAAGTCTCCTGTACTTTGGTGTATTTTTTAACGAATTTGTCATTAGCAAATTTGCAAAGGAGACACTTGGATTGTCACTGAATTGGAAATGAAGATACTGTTTTAGCATTTTGTTTGATACAGGTTTTATTCATTTGGCTTAATTTCGTGTTAATCATTAAAGATACTGATGAATATTTAGTTTTTTGCTTGCTTTTTTATCACTGCCAGGTGGCTTCAGCCGGACTCCTATGCTGATCCTCAGAAAACATCTCTGATCCTGAACAAGGATGATATTCGTTGTGGTTGGCCTACCACCATAACTGTTCAAACAAAAGACCAATATGGGGATGTGGTACATGTTCCCAATATGAAGGTAATTATATCAGAATTAAATTAATGGTCATCAAAGGACTGACTATTTTAACTAATAAAATTTTAGAAAAAACAAGTGGTTAGAGTCCATTTGCAGTACTGTCTTCATACTTGTAAGTAGGGGAAGCCAAAAAATTGTTTAAATGATTTATTTATATTAATTAGTACACACTTTTCCAAGTTATATGTTTTATCGTTTGTGTCTTAAATTTTGCTAAGAGCTATGGTGATTCAAGGGAAGGATAAGAAAGTGTCCATATATGCACATAGAGGGAAGGCCTGTAGTATATAGTGGTTGAATAAATCAATGAAAGAACACATTTTAAAATTTTGTATGTATTTTTTAAAAGACAAACACACTGGGTGATAGACATTAAGGAGGGCACGTGATGTAATGAGCACTGGGTATTTTATAAGACTGATGAATCACTGAACTCTACCTCTGAAACTCATAATACACTGTATGTTAATTGGATTTAAATTTTAAAAAAGACTCAAATACATTCTGCACTTGGTACTGTTGAAACAACATTTAAAATACAATATTGATACATATTAAATTAGAAATATGTGGTGGAAGATCCTCAAAAAGTTAAAAATAGAACTACCCTGTGATCCAGTAATCACACTTTACTGGTTATTTACCCCAAAATAAAAAACATTCATTCAAAGGGACGTACACCTCTGTGTTTATTGCAGTATTATTTACAATAGTGAAATTATGGAAGCAGCACAAGTGTCCATCAGTAGATGAATGGATAAAGAAAAGGTAATACACACACACACACACACACACACACACACACACACACACACACACACACACACACACACACAATGGAATATTATTCAGCCACAAAAAAGAATGAAGTCTTGCCATTTGCAACAACATGGATGGAGCTAGAGAGTAAAGTCAGACAAAGACAAATATTAAGTGATTTCACTTATATGTGAAATGTAAAAAAACAAAGGGGAAAAAAAGAGAAACCAAGAAAAGACTCTTTAACTGTAGAGAACAAACTGATGGTTACTAGAGGGGAGGGGGGTTGGGGGATGATGGCTGAAGTAAGTCTTCAGTGTGATAAGCACTGAGTAAGGTATAGAATTGTTGAATCACTATATTGTATCCCTCAAACATTGTATATTAGCTATACTGGAATTAGAATAAAAACTTAATAAAAAAATTAGAAACATGAATTTGGATGGTAAAAGAATGAGGAATGGAAATAGTCATGCGCTACATTAATGACTATAGTTATTTGGGTACATCTTTCCTGAGACATTAATTAATAATGACATTTTAGAGCATACTGTAATGCATAAAATGAATCCATTATGATATAATTAATGTAAATATCTCATTTAAAACTTTTATTATATTTCTAAAAAAATGTATATGGAATTAAAATTTATTATAAGCGATTCCCCAGCTGCCCCCACCCCCTCAAAGATGTGTTGTTACAAAGTGATTTGGTTGTTTGAAGCTTAGAATTGATTGAGCCACGAAATCCTGTTCACTCTCAGAGTTTATAAAAAGAAAGTGGAATAACTATCATTCTACAATATCTCGGTATTCTTAGAGTATAAAATTGTTTAGTGATTTACTTCAAGGTTCATAGTACATAGGCAAATGTACTTTTGATGCTAATTTACTTAGAGTAAATGTAGTTGTTTAAAGAAAGATTAAATCAAAATATATGTATAAAAATAATGGCTGTAATTTAAAAAATCAAGTGTCTTTAAATTTGAAAGTGTTTACTTTTTATCTTTTCCCCTTTTTTTCTTTTTATTACATTCAAAGTTTAAAGCTTTTAATGATGGCAATGCATATAAGCTGAAGAATTTTACTTCATACCTTTAAACTCCTGTGTTTTAAATATAAGATGGATTTGTAATATTCCCAGGGCATTATATCAGTCCAAATTTCTTTTATTATGTGTTATTTTTTAAGTCTTATCAATGGAGTACATTTTCTTCTGCACAATAGTACAGCTAAAATTGAGATTAGTGCTTTAAAATATGTGGAGATTGTGGGAAAGTATACTTGAATTACCTAATAAGGTAATTTAATGTTATCCCCTGCAAGAATTCAAGAATTTGGTGTAGATTCCTTCTACTGTCCTGTACTTTATGAATAGTGGCATTTATTTTTATTTTATGTTTTGATATCTATGATTATTTGTTCCAAAAATCAAGGCCTCTTTTTACATGGTGCATTCCAGATTCACATTGTGGAACTATCTTGAAGTCATTCTGCACACCTTTGAAAGGAATGCCCAAGACAGACCAAGTGGTCACATAAAATTTATGGAGTTGTGGGTCCGTACTTGTTAATTGTTTCTTTGAATGTGTCATGGACAATTATATAGTAATAGTATTTGGTTTTTATAATATGGTTAGGTGGAAGTGAAAGCCGTTCCTGTTTCTCAGAAAAAAACATCTTTACAACAAGAGCAAGTGAAAAAACCTCAAAGGATCCCTGGCAGCCCTGCAATAGCAGCTGCACCTTCTAATACTGATATGACTTTTGGCGGGCTGGCATCACCAAAGCTGGATGTTTCCTATGAACCGATGATAGTGAAGGAGGCTCGGTATATTGCCATTACCATGATGAAGGTAATTTATTTCACTCATCAGAAAAGTTTTATTTTCCACCATTTATTAACTTAACAGACATTTCAGTGATCCAAACACAGACACAAAATTACAGATCTAGAGAGCTATTGTTAGATACAAATTTGGAATTTTTTTTTTTTAGATGATTTCTTTTCCTCCAAAGAGGATTTTCATTTTTTTTTTTTTTGGCAGATGCCTAGGGGGGATTCCAGTAATAGATCAAGTTAATTCAATCAGAGATTGAGATGGTTGAAAACTCAGTTTCATTTCCTGCAAAAGTATTTGTCTATCTTCAATTACCATTTCTCCCACCTAGGACATAGCCCTTCAGGAATTCAGTTTACCTAGGCCCCCTTCGATTTTGGGGTTCTCTCACATGCCAGCCTCATGTCTTTGGGTTTTCTTCTTCTTTGGGTTTTTTTTTTGCTCTCCAGTGCCTTTAGACAGATTTTTAAAAATATTTTGTGCAGCATTTTTAGTTCTCTTCAGAGGCAACACTGGACTAAATTAGCAGGTTGCGCATTAGCTAAAGCAGGAGTTAGGAATTGTGCCAGTAACAGAGCAGTGGTGAGCCACTGAAGGCTTTCAGTTAGAAGAACGGCACAGTTAGATTTGTGTTTTATAAAGATCATAGTGGAATATGGAGAATAATTGGACAAATGATCAAGAGGTATGGTTAGGTTTAAGTCCCTTTAGGAGACTGTTGACTTAATGCGGTGAGATGTGCTAATCCCTTGAACTAATGAGAATAGATTCAAAAGATATTTAGTATCAGTAGGACTTGGTGGTTGAAGAGGATAAAGAGAAAGAGGTAAGAATTAAAAGGTGAAATTCACAGTTTGACCTTAAGTAGTAAGATTGATAGTGGAGGAAGAGCAGGTTTTGGTTGAGGAAGATAATATTTTTGGGTGTGATGAGTTTTAGATATCTCTGAAATATCCACGCGAAGATATGTAAAAGGAAGTTGGTTGTACAAACCTGAAGTGATCACAGACCTTACCTGAAGAAAAGAATTTGAGAATAATTAGCACTGGATTACTCATGATATCATGGAAGCAGATGATACCTATCTTCCATTTTGAGTGAAGGGAGAAGTTCCAGGGCAGGATCCTGAGAAACACCAATATTGGTGATTCTCAAACTTTTGTCTACATCAAAATCATCTGGAGCACTTATTTAAAAAGGAGATTTTCCAATAATCTGAAGATTGAGATTCAGTAGGTCTGGAGAGAGGTTCAAGAATTTGCAACTATACAGAGTGATGATTCAAATTCAAAACCTACATTTTGAGAGACAATGATTTACAAAATAGGTAAGAGAAAAGAAAAAAAAGAAAAAAAGAAACGTTGATAAGAATATTAGCCAAAGAAGTAAGACATTAAGCTAGGACCAGCATTTACTTTTTGCCACTTTCCCCCCACTTAATGTACAGTAACTCATGTAATCCTCACAACAGCCCTATAAATTACTGTTTTTATTCCCATTTTACGTACGTGGAAACTAAAGCACAGAGAGAGCTTAAGTAACTTGTTCACACAAGTGGCAGGGAGTCTGACTCCATATTTGATTTTCCTGCCGACTTCCTTACAGCATATCTTGAAAGAGCAGTTTGGGAGGGGTTAACAAAGTTATGCTGCAGAAGGATCTAGCAACAATGAATTCATCAGTGATCTTGGCAGTAGCATTTTTAAAGGCATCATAGATTGGAAGAATTTATAGATGGAGCAGAAGTGAAAATAAAGACAAAATGAGTAGATTAAGTCTTTCAAGATATTTGGTTCTAAGAAGAAACAGCAGAAATGGAATTGACTGAAGGCTTTAAAGTTTGGGATGAATAGAGAAGGACTTAGACGTTTTAATACTGATGAGGAGACAGTCCAGAGGAAGGAAACCAGGAAGATAGTCTGAGAAATGAAAATAGAGTCTAGAGCTCCAGACTCTTTATAAGGGAGGGGTGGGCCTTAAGTAGGAGGATCACCTCTTTCACCCTACAGGAGAGGGAAAAGAAAAGTAATTAATACAGATACTTGTTAATTTGTAACTTGTGCAGCCAAAAGATTTATTATGATAGTAGTTACATGGTTTTTTTTTTTAAGATTTTATTTATTTATTTGACAGAAAGACACGGTGAGAGAGGGAACACAAGCAGGGGGAGTGGGAGAGGGAGAAGCAGGCTTCCCGCCGAGCAGGGAGCCCGATGCGGGGCTCGATCCCAGGACCCTGGGATCATGACCTGAGCCGAAGGCAGATGCTTAACGACTGAGCCACCCAGGCATCCCAGTAATTACACGTTTTAAGTTGGATTAGGAGTGATGAATGTCAGAGTCAAGATTTTAAAACAAAGGGGGAAAAAGAAATATTCATTATGGAGAATGAAAGAGAACTGATGAGAAAAGAGTTATCATCCATCCTTGAAGAATTGGATGAAATTGGACATCCTGTATTATTAACATTGCAGTGTGTGTTGTATGAACATGGGTAAGGTAATCATTTGGATTGATTCAGCGTTGAAGTTTTGCCAGATAGCTCCACAGATGAGTAGTGTGAAAAGGGAATTCAGCAGATGGTGCTTAAAGAAAGGACAGTAGAACCTAATTGGTTTGGACAGGATGATCGATGAAGATCCAGAGAGGGGGAATTGGGATGAAAAGGACTAGTAATCTAAGAATAGATACAGTAGGAGTCACTGAGGCAGAAGACTGTAAGCAGGCCCTTTTGTTGTGATTCCAAGAAAGAACAATTCTGCAGAATGTCACAGGTCTATGACTTTTGTTAAGTTTGTTGAGGTTGAAGAATTGAGGGAACTGAAAAGCTGGAGTTTTGGATGACTCATCCACTGACTTAAAGAATTTGAAGATAAACATTCTCATTCATTTCCATTTTTATTTAAGGATCTACTTTTTGGTCCCCTTACCTCCCTAATCATTCTTTTAGTTTCCTATGAACATGCTTCAATTTGTGTAATTTCTTTTGAAAATCTGGTTACCAGAACTGGATGCAGTTTTTCAAGACTATTCTGAGTAGCCTAGGGTTAGAGCATTTACAGAATACCATTCCCACACTGTCTCTGAGATACCAATGCATGTTCCAGGAAAGGAATTTTCTTGTATCAGCCATTCACACCTACTCTGTGCTACTCAGCAGTCAGCCAAATATTGTGGAGGATGGGAAAATGAGATATCTATTCTTTCATGAGTAAATTTAGTATGTGTTTTGAGGGGAAATGGTGGAGTGGAAAACACATTGTGCTGGGAATCTGGAACCCTGGGTTTTCCTGCTAGACCTAACCTTAAGCAGCATATTTCTCATTTGTAACTTTTAGTAGGTGAAGACAGCTAGATCTCTTCTAAATCACATTCATGAAAATAGAAGTATGGGAGAAAGGAAGGAGGCTTCTGAGTGGTATGGGTGTGCCTCTCTTTACTCTAAGCAGAGTAGAAGTTAGAAGTGAAGTGAATGAGCAGTTGGAGAACTTTACCTGAACTTTGAAAGATAATGATCAGTTTGGCAGTGTTGCAAGAATACAAAAATATTGGGAATAACTAGTTTCAGGGACCTACAGTCCATTTTTGTCTTTACATTTCACCATAATTTTTTCCAGACTTTTTTGTTCCTTTTATTAAGAAACAGATTGTTCTCCAGGTCCAGTTGCAGCAATCTTTATATAATGGATTCATATCCTGTTTTGGTTATGTGAATTGCAAATCCTCTTCTCCCAGGTGAAGGCTTATCCTTGCCCTTTATTTATAGTGTCTTTGGGAAAAATCTAAAATTTTAATGTACTCAGAAGATTTTTTTTTCCCTCTAAATTTGTTGATGGTTTGTTTGTTACATTTGGGTCTTTAACACACCTAGAATTTATTTTTGTAAAGGGTATGATGCAGGTAATTGAGTTTTTCTTTTACTCCTATGTGGAGAACCAGTTGTCTCAGGACCATTTATTGATGTCTTATCACTGCCTTAGGAATGTTTCTAATGAGTTACTGGTCTTGATGGAATTTCTTACTTTACTGGATTCTTACTGGTCTCTCTTTAAAGGTTTATGAAAATTACTCATTTGAAGAACTGCGTTTTGCATCACCAACTCCTAAAAGGTAAGGACCATTTTTGCAACACATAGCCAAGACATGTATTGTCAACTGCTTGCAACTAACATCACCCTGCATTCCAACTTTATTTTCCATAAGTAGATATTTTATAGCATTTTTTATGTTCAAGTAGAGATTTACCACAGATTTTATAATGCATAGATTTACAGATAGAATATATTATATTCAGTTGCAAAGATAGAATATATTATATTCAGTTGCAATACTGCCAATATGTTATATAATACTAAGATACTAGAGAAAGGATAATTAGTATCTAAAAAGATATATATTGGCTTCTTTAGAGTTGTTTAGTTTGTTTTTCCAGGATTTTTTTCCTTCTCACCTTTACCTAATGAGTTACGGAGCGATTTCAGTACATGTTGTACTTGTATTTTTAGTTCTGAGGTCTTAACTTTTCAGCCCTTGGGTAGTTTTAACTCCAGATTTGAGCTGATTTTTTGACTTACTATTTTATTTCCTTGTTAGGAGAAGTGCTTTTGGAAGCCTTGAAAAAATTATTAGATGGATTGTACCTTGGAGAGGCTACTACCTCCATAAAATTTAGAAAAAACTCCAAAGTGGACCTAAAAAAAATTCTTACACATTTCATTGTATCGCATATCACATGATTTATTAGAAATTAGCAGGTTACTGTGAATTTATTCTGACATGTATTCAAAATAGAGTTTTAATGCATAATGTAGAAAGTTTTCTATAAAAATAGCCAAGTTTTGAAAATGTATCTTTATCTAGAAATAGGGAATTAACATTCTGTCTCAGGCTTAATTTTAGTTACAAAATGTCCATACAATGGAAGCATATGATTTTTATAAAATAAATATGAACTATACATTTATAACATGTTAAATAAGAAAAAAATGACCATTTGCCAGTAAATAGTTTTTCATATACATAAGGCATTTTAAACCTAATTAAAATAGTCTCATCTAAGTAAATGCATTATTTATTCAGCAATACTATTAAGCATTTGCTGTGTGAAAGACATACAGGCTCTGGGATACTTTTATGAACAAAATAGACAAGGTACTGGTTCTTATGATATTTACATTCCTGTAGAGAAACAAACTATAAATAAGTAAACAAAATAGGAATAATTAAGTAAGGGTTTTTTTGATAGTGATGGGGATAGGACAGGCCACCAAAGTATTGGGTGACAGGAGAGGCCTGTGTGAGGAGGTGTTTACTGATTGGAAAGCTGGATGGTAGTTGGCTGTGGTAAGATTTGGAGGAAGTTCGTTCTAGGCAGAGAAAGAAGTTTGTTCTAGGGCGGATGGAGCTTGATGTCTCTGAGGAACCAAAAGAGTGGTGCAGGAGAGTAGTGAGCAAGAAGGCAAATGGGTGAGGGTGAGATCAGAGAGCAGGATAGTAGTATGGGGGTTGGCCACCTTAGACGTGCAGACCATATCAGGCCCATTTTTGTAAGTAAAATGATGTTAGAACATAGGCTTACTCATTAGCTAAGTATTGTCTGTGGCTACTTTTCGCCCCACAGTGGTAGAGTAGTTAAGTAGTGTGACAGAGACTATTTGGCACAGTAGACTAAAATATCATTACTGAAAATGTTACTGACCTCTGATGTAGAATATCATGATTTCTATGGGGTCTAAAAGTCTGAGAAATGAGTGGGCGTCTTTTCTGTTTTGTTGGGTGCTGGGGTGAGAAATAAGATTTCTCTGGATATGTTAAAGATGCCAAGATGTCTCCTGGTTATCAAAGTGGGGATATTTCAGTTTGAAATACAGGGGAGAAATGAAATTTGGAGTCATCTACATAGAGATGGTATTTAAAACTGAGGAATGGATAAATGATCAACTAGAGAGATGCTATTGAAAGAAAAAAGAACTAGACCCAAACCCTGTGAAATGTCCATAAATTAAGGGGTGGTCAGAAGAAGGAGAACCAACAAAACACTAAAAAACAGTGGCCAGTGAGGTAAGAGAAAAACTAGGAGAATGTTGCAGAAGCAAAAAGAAGTTATTTCAAGAAAGTAGGAGCTGTCAAGTATCAAATGCTACTGAGAGATTGCTGAGGATGAAGGAATGACCATTGAATTTGGGGTCATTGGTGACCGACAGAAGCAATTGCAATGAAGTGCTGGGAACATAGGCCTAACTAGGATAAGTTGTGGAAGAGAACTGGAAATGAAGAAATGGGAGAGGGTGATTGTAGACCATTCTTTAGATTAAAGTTTTGATATAAATGGGAAAGGGGACATGAGACCTTATTAGAGATGGTCTTATGACACATCAAGGAGTGTTTAAGTTGGGAGATTCTGAAGTTTGTATAGAAACGAGATGGAAATAGAGATGATTCAGTAAAGTGGGAGAAATTGATGCATGAGAGTGAGCAAGGTAATTACAGCATGGATGTGTTGAGGGAATGAGATTCACAGCACAAATGAGGGGGCTTGCTTTAAATGAGTGCCAAGGCACTTTTTGCATTATAACAGGATAGGAGGTAGAGAAATAGAAAGTAGGTTTATTAATCTGATTGCAACTCTGGGTTTGTATCTAATTCTGTTTCTCACTGAAAAAAAGATCATGATCCTCTGAGAGTGCGGAAGAAGGGTGATGGAGGTTTGAGGAGAGGAAAAAAAAATGAAATTGTCATTTTGGAGGGTAGGAACACATACTGTGGCAGGACAATAGGATTGCCATCCACTGTAATAATACAGGTAGAAATTATCTTAATGATGTTGTCAGCTGTTTAACCAAAAGTAAATTTTCCAATATTCATCTTGTTTCTTTTCAGACCCAGTGAGAATATGCTGATCCGTGTCAATAACGATGGCACTTACTGTGCAAATTGGACTCCAGGGGCTATTGGACTCTACACTATTCATGTGACCATTGATGGCATTGAAATAGGTATTCTTTTTTAAGTTATGAGTTACTTAGTGCAAACAATCAGAATCAGAATTGTCTTTCTGTTCTAGTTTTCTCCTTAACTTATATTGTTGACACATGGACAGGTTTCATTACTTATTTGGGTCTTCATTTCCTCCTTTACAGTGAGTACTTAATTAGTGCATTCATAACATCTCAAAATTTTGTAATAATTTATGGTATCATTATAGCGCTCATGACTCCTTCCCTCCATTCTCTAATGTGACTGGTCAAGTATGATCTCCTCTCTGTTGCTAAATTATAACCATGGGCATCCTCATCTCCCCCTCATGGTCTGTCTGCCTTTCCTTGCATAGAGCAGAGACCATCTCATTCATCCTTGTATCTAGATCAGTGCCTGGCACATAATGGCTGCTCAATAAATACCTATTGAATGAATGAATTTTCTTTATCCACCACTAACTCTGAAAAGTATATTGCTTTTCCTTTGGGTGTTAATCTTTTCCTTTACTATTCATGTAATAGACAACAATAAAACAAGAAGGCTTTAGTAAGTGTTTATCAATATAAATTCCTTGTAACACTGATTCCTGATGCTTTTCAAGAGAAAGGGCTTCTTTGATGAGGTAGATTCGGAAAACCTAAAACTCTCATCTTAGACATTCATACAACTCACATTAACATAGAAGGGATTCTAAAAGCCCTGAAATTAAGAATCTTGTCTAACTTTGTTTAACCCTTATCCTGAGACCTTTTGCTGTAGGGAAGAGGGAGTGAAGGTAGAGATAAAAGCAATACTGATTAACATTCCACCAAAATACCCTTTGAAGAACTCTGGTTTAGTAGTTTGTTTTTACAGTGAAGGTAAAGAGGAACTTTATGTAACTGTATAGAACATGCATTAATGTAACTGTATATAATCAGATAGATATATCATATTCCCCTGTTCCAGAGGCCTTTATCCTCAGTCTTTGCTGCACTCTTCTTTATTTCAACGTATCCATAAAGCCTTTAGTTCAGCGAACTTTAGTTGGTTCTGAGCAAAACATTGTTCTAGGTAAGACAGTTCCTCAAGTGTTAACAGTTACTGATGATTGCATGATAAAATGGTCAAACAAAATCACATGAAGTAGAATATAAGTAGTGATACATGAAAAGTACAAATTATAAGAATTCAAAGTAGAGGTAGTCAAGAATGGCTTAATTTTCACTAATAATGGGCTGAAGAAAACTGATACAAGGTAGATAAGAAAAATCCACTTATATTTGTTTTTTGAAATGAAACTGAAGAAAATGATTCATATTAACTTAGCATCATTTTCTGTCCTACCTTTCAAATTTAACTTTTTCCCGGGGTGACCAAACTGTCAGTAGGCTGGGACCTTGCTTGACCCTAGGCAAGGACAGATAATAATTCATTAGAATAACGATGCTATTAATAGCTAATATTTATTGAGCGCTTAATTATGTCTACATTGTCTTATGCACACCTTATGTGTTAAATCGTCTCATTCTCACAATAGCTCAGCAAGGTAGGTGCTATTCTCATTCTCATTTTATAGATAAGAACATTGAGGTACTGAGAGACCGACAATTAGCAGCAGATATGGGAACAACCAAAACAGTCTAACATGAGAACCCCCCCTCCCCCAGCTTTTAACTACCATGCTGTGCTGCCTACTGGCTAGAATGGTGATTGGTGTCACTCAAGTTATAATCTGAAGCAGTGAGCTGGCACAGCCATCTGATGTGAGCTAACATTTAACTTCACAAGGGTTTCTTGTTTTCTTTATATATTTTTTCAGTATCATTTCATAGATAGGGAATAGGGACCCCTTCTCTTTTCCTTGAACCTCTGAGACACTCATTTGGAATCCTAAGGCCATTTTTCAAATATTTCTTTTTTTTTTTTAAGTTTTAATTTAAATTCCAGTTAGTTAACACAGTGTAATATTAGTTTCAGGTGTACATTATAGTGAGTCAGCACTTCCATACACCACTCAGTGCTCATCACAACAAGTGCACTCCTTAATCACCCTCACCCACCCACCTCCCCTGTGGTAACCATCAGTGTGCACTCTTGTTTCTTGGTTTGCCTCTCTCTCTTTTGTTTAGCTTTTGTTTGTTTTGTTTCTTAAATTCCACATATGAGTGAAATCATATGGTATTTTTCTTTCTCTGACTTATTTTGGTTAGCATAATACACTCGAGCTCCATCTATGTTATTGCAAATGGCAGGATTTCATTCTTTTTGATGGCTGAGTAATATTCCATTGTGCATATGCACCACCTCTTTATCCATTCATCTGTCGATAGACACTTGTGCTGTTTCCATAATTTGGCTATTGTAGATAATGCTGCCATAAACATTGGGGTACATGTATCCCTTTGAATTAGTATTTTTGTATTTTTTGGGTAAATACCTAGTAGTGTAATAGCTAGATCGTAGGGTAGCTCTATTTTTAACTTCTTGAGGAACCGTCATACTGTTTTCCAGAGTGGCTGCACCAGTTTGTATTCCCACCAGCAGGGCAAGAGGGTTCCCCTTTCTCCACATCCTCACCAACACCTGTTGTTTCTTGTGTTGTTAATTTTAGCCATTCTGACAGACATAAGGTTTTATTATAGTTTTGATTTTTGCTCTTGTTGTTTTAAGTTTTTATTTAAATTCTAGTTAGTTAACATGTAGTGTAATATTAGTTTCAGGTGTACAATATGTTGATTCAGCACTTCCATACATCCCCCAGTGCTCATCACAAGTGTACTCCTTAATCCCCATCACCCGTTTAACCCATCCCCACACCCACCTCCCCTCTGGTAATCATCAGTGTGTTCTCTATAGTTAGGAGTCTGTTTTTTTAGCTTTTAAATATTAATCACCTTAAAAAGAATTTAAATATTCATTTTATTTGTTTAAAATAGTCTGTGAATGTACATAAGGTTAGGTTTAACAATCCTTCCCCCTTGTATTCTTAAATTTTACAGTTCCCTTCCTTTTCTTACAGATGCTGGCCTAGAAGTTAAAGTAAAAGACCCACCAAAAGGGATGATACCACCAGGAACTCAGTTGGTCAAACCAAAGACTGAACCTCAACCAAATAAGGTTAGGATAGAATGAAATAAGAATCTGAATTGGTCAGAGATTTATTAATTTTATTCACTGATGCTCCAAGGTGGTCATCGAACATTTAATATTTTAGTTAATTGATTTCAGTATTTGAATTTTAAATATCCCAAAATAAATTTGAATAGTATTTTTTGGTAATTCTAATCATTTCTAAATTGTAGAACCTGTACTTTTAGGCTTCTTTGTATAATGCTGTAGTAATTTATAGACCTTGTGTACTTCTGTTACTGAAAATTTACAATTAACAAAAATTTTACTGAAATTAAGTACATAAAGTTGGCAGGGAAAGTATCCTATACTGTTAAAAGAAAAAATAATTTCCTAACATCTAGAAAGTAAGTATAGGGATTTTGGTAAACTATTAAAAAGGAAATATTGGTAATAGAATTTGTGTCATATCTTTCTAAAAAGAAAAAAAATGGGTCTTTTCTCCTTTTTATCATATGTCTTCAGAGTTTAGAAAGGAAATTATAAATATGTACTTTTAATACTTGTAAAATTCTGTTATAAATAAACCAATGTTACTTGCACAGGGAAACCAACTGCAAATAATTTTGGAAACTTTCTCAGAATTATAATACTCTCAAATCTGTTCAATTTTCTTATTATTTATAAGATCTCTATTCTATGGTTTTCCATCTCAGCTGTCTT
The DNA here is from genome assembly GCF_037043125.1 of Eumetopias jubatus. Lineage (NCBI taxonomy): Eukaryota > Metazoa > Chordata > Mammalia > Carnivora > Otariidae > Eumetopias > Eumetopias jubatus. Next base: position 164,142,619 of record NW_028274809.1, on the reverse strand, counting down.
TGCCTTTCCCAGGTTCGAAAATTTGTGGCCAAGGACAGTGCAGGACTCCGTATCCGTAGCCACCCTTCCCTTCAAAGTGAGCAGATAGGCATAGTAAAAGTCAATGGAACTATCACTTTCATTGATGAGGTAATTTGTAAAGAAACACTTGGTAATAAATTTTGGACTGAAAGTTTTTGCATTGTTTGCATGATAATAAGGTTACTAAATTTTCTGCTAGTATGTTTTAATTGGTTTGGATAATGTTTGGAAAATTGTTTTGTGGGATGTGTTCATTGAGTTTCAAACATTTTATTTTCTTTATCAATAAAAATAAAATTATATTTAAAAACAAATAAATAAAATTATATTTTTAACCTGAAAGAAAATTAACAACTAGAACCTGGGGGCGCCTGGGTGGCTCAGTCCGTTGAGCGTCTGCCTTTGGCTCAGGTCATAACCTCGGGGTCCTGGGATTGAGCCCCCCCATTGGGCTTCCTGCTCAGCGGGGAGTCTGCTTGTCCCTCTCCCTCTTCCACTCCTCACTGTTCATTCTCTCTCTCAAACCAATGAATAAAATCTTTAAAAAAGAAAACAAACAAAAAAAAAACAGAACCTGTACAAATGCTGAAAATGAGTACAGTTCTTAAATATTTTAAGTATTGTTTTTAAATATGTTTAAAACACATATTTGGACAGCATATTTTTCTATTAATACCCACTAAGTAACTTCTGATTATTGAAATCTAAATTGAGGGGAGGGAAGAATTTATGTTCTTTTGAGAAACAAACATTTTATGTTTAAACTCTCTTAATATGTGATTTCTTTGTGCTTTTACTCCTAAGTGACATTGTTTTTACTATCTTACCTTGTGAATTACCACATTGCTTGTCATTCTTAGCTGCTTTTTCCTTAAAGTTTTTCTCTTACTTACCTCCTGCAAAAACTAGATGCTTAACCTTCACGTCCACCGTTTGCCTGCTCTGTAGCCTTTTAGCCCTTGCTAGCCTCATAGGACTTACGGGTGGGCATAGCTTGTTTTCACTGCTTATTTCCATAGATCCACAATGATGATGGGGTATGGCTGAGACTGAATGATGAGACAATAAAGAAGTATGTTCCTAACATGAATGGTTACACTGAAGCCTGGTGCCTGTCCTTTAATCAGCATCTCGGCAAGAGTCTTCTAGTCCCAGTTGACGTAAGTAAAAGGTGGTTTTAAAAAGCATAATAGGTACACTCTGTCCTCACTACAGGGCTTTCTTTAATTAAGGCTTTTCAGTTCTGAGGTAAACCACAACTAAATAACTTTTATTTTAAAAGTGCTTGAATTCATAGGTCTTAATTCTTCTGTGTAATGAAGGTGGAGTTTGGCAAGACTAAGGACTTTAGTACATATTATGATCCATCACAGGCAGGAGATAGTAAAATAAAACTAGGCCTATGGAATTCCTTTCTAAGAGGTAGAGAAGTTTTTATATATTTTTTATTTTTTTCCTTTCTTATTCATACGACTGTTTGGAATCAATTCAAAACTAAAAATTGTGAATTCACTATTATTATACATTCAAAAACACGTATAATGTATTTCTTTTGTATGTTGGCATTTTGTAATTAGTTCTCTGTGTTTTGTCTAAGTTTGACTCTTTTCTTTCTTGGCTTATCATACTATTATGTTATAATACTATTGTGTAAAAATAAGAAGGATTTTTTAGTCTTTTTAGTGGTGTTATAACGTTCTAGTTGAAGCTAAATCCTAGTGTCAGAGAACTCATCAAACCTCGTTGACAAATGCAGTAGAGTACTTAGAGCCAGTGTCCGTAAATTGCTGTAAATATAATAGTAACCCATAGCTCTGTTTATAATTTAAACAGAAATACATGATTTTTCTTCCTTTTCATCACCATCAAATGTATGTACTCCTTATGACACTGTTCATAAATAGCACTGGTAAATTTTATTTTAAACAGTTGAATTTCTTAAAAATCTGTATAAATTTAGCTTATTATATCAAACCATTCAATGTATTATTTGTTTTCCTCTTTGGTAGTCTGGAGTATGTGCTCCAAAGGGGCAGTTATAAATGATGATTCTCTGGGGAAAGAAATAATTGAACTTCTATTCATATTTATTGATCTCATTCTTTTATATATGTTTTATAATAGTACAGTAGGGAGAGGTGTATCTGTAGTTTTTGCTAATAGGTGTGTGATAAAGTTTGGAGAGTGTTGGCATGCTGTTTTACTGAGGTTAAGCTAAACAATGCTAAATATATAATTAAAATATAAAGTTTTGAATAAATAAGCCAGATCTTCTTTAATTTTCCTCATATTTATATCTGCACTTAAAAATGAAAAGGAGGGACACATGGGTGGCTCAGTTGGTTAAGCATCTGCCTTCGCTCAGTCATGATCCCAGGGCCCTGGGATCGAGTCCCACATCGGGCTCCTTGTTCAGTGGGGAGCCTGCTTCTCCTTCTGCCTCTTCCCCTGCTTGTGCGCTCTCTCTCTCTCTCTCTCTCTGACAAATAAATAAATAAAATCTTTTGAAAATAAAAATGAAAAGGATTTTGACCCTCTAGAAAGAGGGACTAGTCTGGAAAATAAATAATAATTCTTTATCATCTGTGTCTAAAAAGTTAGCCTTAAATGATTTGAAACCATTTTCCATTATCTCTGATAAGGCATTATATTAAATTATATTATCTTTACCATCTCCCCCACTCCAAAATTTTCTTAATTCCGTTGTTTGCTCATTTGAGGAGATGCCTTTGGAAGAAGAAGATATTCACACAGATAAAACGAGAATAAGCAAAGGTAGAAAGGAAGAGCAAGAAGAGTGTTGAAGTTTTAAATCCCATGGTTTCATTTTGGACAGTGTGTTTCATTATTTGATGCTCTTAAACTCCATTCAAGAGACAGTTCGTAGTAGACAGTCTTGTTGAGGTCGGAGAGAGAAGGGCAGTAACGAAGGTAAGAAAGAAAGCTAAGTGAGTGAGCCGTACAAATATTTCTTGATGAGTTTTTGCTGGAATGTAAAAGACGTTGTCACTGATTTATTTGAAGAAATCTAGAGGCAGAGGCAGAATATTGAAGATATGAAGTGACTTATGGTATTTTTTAGCCTTTCTTTATGTTGAAGAATGACATGAGTTCTATTTTAATGTAGGTAACTCAGAATGCCTGGTATTATTGATAAAGCTGAGGTTTTCCCCTTCCTTTATTTTAGTACTGACTTGAGAACCTTATAAATTAAAAGAAAGATGCCAGTAAAAAGCGGGAAATAAAGATATAGATAAGAAATTTGAAGACTGAAAAAGGAAGAAAAAATTCAGGGCACATTTGGAGAGTTGTTTTGTGAGGGAGGGGAGAGGATAGGTATGGCAGTAGCTAAGTTTTTAGGGATGGAGGGAGAGAGGGCAGAGGTTGAAGGAGACCATGATTTTTGTTTGTTTGTTTGTTTTTAAGATTTTATTTATTTATTTGACAGAGAGACACAGTGAGAGAGGGAACACAAGCAGGGAGAGTGGGAGAGGGAGAAGCAGGCTTCCCGCGGAGCAGGGAGCCCGATGCGGGGCTCGATCCCAGGACCCTGGGATCATGACCTGAGCCGAAGGCAGACACCTAACAACTGAGCCACCCAGGCGCCCCGAGACCATGATTTTTATAAGATAGAAAAGAGGAAAGACGTCAGTTGAGATTGGAGCAATTGAGTTAAGTTAGAGGGTTTAGAAATGCAGTAAAGGTTTAGAATAATGTTTGAGAGAAATAGGAAAGGGATCTGAAGAAAAACTACTTGTTTTTGGATTAGTGGGCCACTAAGGACCCAGTGAGACCAAGGGATGGATCCATTCTGGATGCCCTTCCTCACCCATAGTCCTATGTATCTAGAATCAAAAGTGCCAAGAGAGTCAGTTTTAGCACTGGCTGAAATTTGGGGCTGCTATGACAGAAAAATAGGGACAAAATTTCAGATGCTGTGAAAGAGGACTTGAGATCACCAACTGTGGAATTTAGCCTGAGTTAGAAATGTGAAAGGACAAGTGGAGGATCCAAGGGACTTGGAGGCATAACTAAATCCTAGAATGATATTATAAGTATGCTATAGTTGAAGAGAGAGAAGGATAGATGGTTTGTGTGATAAGGTAAAGTATTTGAATTTTATTTCATAGAGTGTTTTACTGAATGATATGGCCTGTTAATGGGGCCATGAGCAGGTAGCTGAAGTGTAGTGGGAGTGAAAGTCATTTTAAGTGCCTCAGTCTAAGAACTAAAAGGCTCAGCAGTTGGGTGATCATCTGCATCAGCACAAAGACACACAGATGATGGATGGCAGCACTGACCCACAGTTAAGTTAAAGATGTTTGCCATTGAAGGAAGGGTCCCATTCGATACAATATAAAATCATGGGACAGATGGCAATAGTTTGATGCTGGATCAGGGAGAAGTATGAGAACAGGTAGATGACAGAAGGGTTTATATTTTATGTGGTGACCAGTGATGACAGAGGGGATAAAACTAACTGGCCTATGGCTCCAAACAGATTTGGTATAAAGTTGTTTCAGTGCAGGTGTTAGATGAGGACTCACACAGTCAGCCTGATGTAGGCAAAGACGGACTAGTTTTTTAAGGTTTTGTACGTAGGGATGGGGGCAGGCCCCTTGCACAGTGTTTTTAATGAGTATGTTACTCTGTAGGGCTAAACATGACAGGGAATAGAGGGAATAATGATTCTATTTCATCCTCTCAGGGAACTAATACAGCTAAATAAATGTATCTTTCTACTTCTTTATTTGTATCTACTACTACATTTATTGCTAGAAAAACACATTCACTTTCCACCTACTCTCCCTTTCTACTTCAGTCCACTTATAAACAAATCAAGTATAATTAGGCCTAATAATTGTAAAACACTACTCAATTAAAAAGAGAGAGGGAGAGAGCCGGGAGATTTAAAAATAATATAGAAATAACCAAGGACAGATGTCACTACCTTAAGAAGATGCAAAAATACCAAAAAGTTGTCTTTAGCAGTCTTTACATCTACCTCTTCAACCTTTTCTAGTTAAAACAATTTTGCATTCACATCAGTGTGTGTACTTTATCCAGATCCTGACCCAAACTCTGGGGAGAGTGGGAGTGGGGATTAGAAATTTGAACACTGACTAAACATTTCATGAACTATTTTTAAAAATCACAGTAAATAATCCTATTTAGAATAAACTTCAAAGTGATTTTTGTTACACTGTCTTGTGTATTTGGCCATTTTATAGAACTCTTGTCACTGCAAATAGGTACTGTAACTAACTGTTGGCCTTCCTAACAATACTTCATTACTTTACCAAGAATTGATGGCATCCTCACTTACTGCAAATGTGACTTTCACTCTATTTTAGCACTTTAGTAATGCTCTAGTTCAGAAAGTAAGCAGCATTAGACTTTCCTATTATGAATAACTATTTTTAAAAATACATTTTAATAAGTGGTAAGAACAGGGATAAATATGAAGAATACAGACCCTTTTTTGTGAGGTGCTTATGTGCTAGTAGAACTTTGTACCCTTAAAAAAAAAAAGAACTATGTGCCCTTTTTAGAACACACTGTTCAATTTTGCATCTAAGAGTCTTTGTTTATGTTGTTTCATTTGTCTAAAATGCTTTCACTTCCTTTCTTTTCTAGCTTTTTTACTGTTTTCCTAGTTGACCAAGCTCAAAAATTTCTGTTGACCTCTTTTCTTATCTGTACTTCCCAGTAATGCTGTAGTTAGTAATTTATTAGTTGTTCATTCGAGGACTACTGAGTCCTTATTAATGTACCAAATACCAAGATAGGAAATAGGCATTGAGTGGAGAGGAAAGGGGAAGGATACAAAATAAATAAGATGGAGTGCAGTTCTTCCTCTTGGGGTACTCCCTGTATAATTTGACAGACATACCATACGCAAATGATTAGGTTACATTGTGATAAGTTACAGAATGACTTCACTCAGGAAGTCATACTTGAGAAGAAAAGTCTTGAAGAAAAGTTGCCAAGAAAAAGTGAAGGAATTTCTAGACAGAGAATCAAGTGTCCAAAGTTATGGAGGCCTCCTATGTTTGGGAACTGAAAACTAGTTATATGGTGAAGTAAAGGAGTAGGGGTAGAAAGCATAGAAGTATTGGGGAAATTAGGTTCTCTCTCTTTTCTCAGCATTTTGTCTCTAGAAGTAGAAAAGCCTTACTTCTTACCCACAATGCTTAGTTTGTTTTTCTTGCCATCAGCCCATTTGTACTTGTATACCTCTTATTTCTGTTGTTAAGCTTCTTAAGGGTAAAGACTCATTAAGAATCCCTTCTTATTCATACACATTTCTTCCAAAGTGTTAAATGTTACATTTTTGTCATGGTAGGCTTTCAACATTTGTTGAATACTAAATTTTAAATCTTGGCATTTGATGTGATCGTGCTGCTCAGAATAATTCCTATCACATATATGCCTTTTTTTTAAATTTTTTATTTAGTCTCTCATTTAATTTCATTGTGACCTGTGATGTTATGTATTTTATCAGTCTTATTTTTCTAGTGTCAACAATAGCTGCTCTCCCAGGATCAACAAGTAGAAAGTAGTGGAGAGAGAAGAATACATACAGTTACAAAAGGATAAAGTAAATATATAGCTTTAAATAATCATGTTACTTTGGGTAAAACTCCCAAATTAAACGAATGTGAACATTCATAACCTTAATGATTGAATTGAGGATGAATACTGTGATATATGTTGAAGGTGGCACAGGTCATGGTCCCATCATGAAATGATTAGCACTCTGGACTCTGAAGTTGATGTAGGTCAGTCTGAGAAGGCATAAGGCAAAACATGTTGATCTTAAAATCCTGAAGATTTGGAAACTACAAAATGTAAGCAGGCTAGTAAGACGTTTCAATCATTGAGGAAAATATAAGTAGAAAAAGAGAGAATCAATTATGTACCTGACATGGGAGATATTTGACTGCCTAGAGTAGAGCTTAAATTTTTTTTGGAAAACAAATTTACTTCTAGGATAGGGCTAGGACATATCAGTGATTTGAAACTGATTCTTTGGATACTTTGCCAAAAATGAGGCTTCCAACTTTGTGAAGGTTGAGTGGTAGAGAGAGCTTATATCCAGGAGAGTAAATGATACCTCATTGGAAGTGTTCTAAGATACCTTTATAATGCCTATATTATCTGAGTTCTTGCAGAAGCAACTTGTGTCTCCAAACATCTCCATGCATTTATACAAACCTACATGGGCTGATTGGTGTTCACATATAGAAAGTAGGTAGATTTTTCCAAATTTTAGGGCCCCAAAGATGTGGAGGAGAGATGAAGGAAAAATGTCTTTTGGTAACCTCTCTGACAGCATTACCCAGGGCAGTTGGTAAAATTAGCAAATGTTTTTCACATTTTATGTCCAATTTCATTTTTATGGGTTACCTGAAGATTTCTGATAGCCACAGCTTTAACATACCCTGAATTGCTTGGTTTTGTTATGTTAATAGATTTGTATATGTATATATACATAACCTGTTGTTTAATCTTTAGTAAATACTAAATATTTACTTAATACAGCAGTAACGGAATGAAATTAAGGCAATTAAAATAACACTAATTGTTATACGTATGCTGTTCTTAATTTTCCTGAGACATTTTATCTTTTTCTCTTTAAAAATGGCAATTCTTAACTCTGCTCATTAAGCAGCACAATGAAAGAATTACTATCATTTTTTTGCATGAACATTTGTCATGTTGGTCATGTATTTTCACAGTGAAAATTGCTCACTTACTTGATCTTCTGTGCTTTGAAAGATTATCAGCTTAGAGTTGCAGTTTGGTGCTCATTAATTTAGTTAGGGTTTTAGTATGCTTTAACTTTTAATTTTCTTGAGAACATCTTTGTCTTTAGTCTTTGAGAATAAAAGGATTTAGATGATTATAGATATGTGTGTATTTCTGTATGTGTATATACATACATACTTATATATATATATACATAGTGGTACTCCTATTAATCTATGAAAGCTAATTTATGTATTTTAATAGTAAGAAATTGAGACTTTGGAGAAATTAAAATTTTCATGCATGTTCATATCTTTAGACTAAACTTTTCTAAATTTTCCAAAGAAAACCATGCAAGTATATTTTATTTTTAAACTCTAGCTTTCTATCTGGTATATTTTTGATATGTGATAAATGCAATTTTGTTTGGACACCATATTCTGAAAATAATAATAGTAAACCAGTGTGGCTAATAGTTTTCCACAAATTCAGAACAAAAGCAAACAAGTGTGAAATTTGAATCCACATGATTAACATGTACAAAATTGATTTGATTAGCAATTTATTACAATAGTTAGCAGTCAAGTCACTTTAAAGTGTCACTGTACATGTTAACTCATGTTCTCAGACTCAGGAAACACTTAAGTTTGCACGTTGAAATAAAAGAAAGGTACAAGCTTTAAATATTGTTAATCACCACCTTGCTTCTTTATCACTAACTTCTTCTGCCTTGCTTTTCACAATGCTTTTTACGTTCCTTTTAACACTAGAGAAGTTTATGCTAAAAAAAAGAAGCAAAATGCAAAAAAAAAATATTGATATTGTTTTATGTCAAAAGGTCTGCACCACTATTTTCTGTGAAGGAGAAAAACAATTGAGCCAATAGCCCAAAAACTCTTATATACATGGATGAACCAGTAAGGACATCTTTTTCCCCAAAAAATAGTATTTTAAAATGCTTTGCATCATGTTTCTACTTCACCTAAAGATAAAGGACCCTATTTGCTATACATTTTTAAATGTGGAGGGGGGTTTGGTTTTTGTTTTGTTTTACATTTATTTATAGGCATATTACTAGAAACTCATTTTTCTGGCTTTTATATGTCATATTTCTGAATTAACACACATATGTATGTATATGGGTGTGTATCTATGTCTGTCCATATATATATACATATATATGAAGAAAATACAGAACTGGAGAATATCAAATAGATTTTCATTATCTAAAATGGCTTATAATTGGTTGGAAATTATGTTTCTTTTGTGTTGAAGTTTTAGATGATGACAGCTTTTATTAACATTTTAAGTGTGTCCTTTTTTTTTTCCCCAAAATAATCATTTATCACAGCATTTACATAAGCAGTAAAATTGTGTAATTGCTATTCACTGGAAAGATTTTAATTTCAGATGACACAAATATATTCAATAGCATATTTTTATGTAAAATGTATATCATTTACATTTTCCTTAAGACATTTTGTGAAGATGTTGATTTTTCTGGGACCATGCTGCTGCAAGTTGGTTGTTTAACAAAATATTTTTAGATTCTAACATAGAGATGAAAATGCTCTGTGCATTTCCTAAACTTTGAAATGGAGAAAACTAGACCTGTCTTTTGAGAAAAGATTCCCCCAGGTTGTATGTTTTCTGTATGCTTTTCTTAACATATTTGCTAACAGCTTTCAATTACATTTCCAGATGATTTTTTCTTATTTAGAGAAGAAAGGGAAATTGAAAAATGACTTTTTTTTAGCTTTTTTATTTTTTTTCTTTTTTTACTTTAAAAGTGAAAATGTCCACTATAGATAACTACGTGCCATTATTATTCATAATAATAATTGCACTATCTATACAATTTATATTATTTACATTTTCTTTATAAAACAGCAGACTGTTTTCTGTCATAAAACAAATCTGGCTTGTATTGAAACAGATATGTCGTCTCTTAAAAGAGTTTTAAGGTTTCCTACTTGCATTGACTGTCTTAAGCTTTAAATCAATGTCTGGCTCTTAATTTTAGTAAATGGCATGACACACTATATCCATGAAGAGCTTTTGACAAAAACTTATTTATCAATCTTTCTTTGCTGTGTCGTTTACTCAGGTGGCTTCAGTTTCCCTTTAGTAAAATAGTATCACAGTGCTGGTGCTAGAGTACAGAACAATGTTGTTACTGTGAACGCATCTTCTGCAGATAATATCCTGTTCCCTTTCTTTGTTGATATTTTTCTTTCTTAAACTTTGTCGCTCAGAATATCTTTAATGCTAGCCAAGGAGTCAGGGATTTGGACGTATTTTCATGGACTTCCAAAGCTTTTTTTCCCCAGGTGAGTTAACTGTAAGGAACAGTCATACATTATTCAGGTATTTCAGCATGTATAATAAATTTTACCTTCTACCTTTTGAAGCCTTTGCTTACGGTTAATAAAAGAATTTTTGCCAAAAAAGTGCTACAGTTGAGTTTCCCTGGTAATCCTTTTCCCTCTACTTTTGCCAAAGAATGTATTATTAGTTCAAGTTAAACTTTTATGTGACTTCAAATTTGCTGTATGTAATTTATGACTAGCTTCTCCCACAGTGACATCCACATCTGGCTTTCTCAGAGCTTGCTTATTTCAGTGGGAAAGTCTCAACTCTGTGGCTCTTCTCTTCTTCCCTTAGCCTTTCACAATGCCCCCTTGGATGTTCATCTGAGAATGGGGTGGGAATGCAAGGAGAAAAAAATAACACTGCACTTCATCAGTTTCACATGCTGGTCCCCAGGTCTTCCATTTCTGTACTGAATGAAGCATTTATGTTAGGGTTGCTTGAGAATGACAGCTACAGTTCTATGACCTTTTTTTGTCTATTAGCTCTTCTTATACTGCTTAGTATAAAAAAATGGATAGACTTTGTTTTACATTTATTAATTTATATAGTTTCTTTGTTCAATAATTATTAAATATTTTAATAGAAGTTCTCATATATCGCCTTTCACTGAATAACTTGCAATTGTTATTAGTTTTTGCCAAGATTTACCTCTTAATGTTACACTAAATGATCAAAAGTTGGAAATATTGTTATAACTTAGTTAAAAGCTGTAAATATATCATTGAATACCAGTGAAATTGATTTTTCACTAAATATATAAATATATAAATATATATAAATATATTTGCTTGTTGTTTTTGACATCATACCATGTAATTTTTTAAAAAATGAGTTGTAAATAGGACTGATATGCCTCTTCCAACTATGAAATAGCATAATGTATGTATTAAAATTGATTATTCACAACTAGACATTTTTAAATGTTTACTGAAAACTTTGTTAGTATAGTAGCAGTTTAAAGTTTAGACCCTTACTCTCCATTTTTATTTTGAGCATTCTCTTTGTATTCATATGTAAGTTTTTACAAATGCATATGCATGGGTAAGTACGATGCATATTTTAAGTTTATTTTAGATTGTAAATCTAATCTAAATTTTTCAGGTATTTAAAATTCTCATTTCCATTAAATTGCCAATGTATAAAGAATGTTGGATAAATACAGCATGACAATTACATTAACTAAATAAATATTATCCCTAGTACCTATTTGTATATTTCTAAATTGGTGAATCACCATAATGAAATTTATACAATATTATGTGAAGGTTAATAGTGGGTTTAAAATTTTCCCTGACCATATGTTGAATTAAAGTTACAGGTACACAGAATTCTTGAATCCACATTTTTTTTTAACCTCAGGATTTTATTTTTAATTTTTTACCATAGAAAAGACTCTTTAGTATGAGACTACTTGTAGTGATAGAGGGATAGAACTATTCAGTATTATTTTATCTTGCATAAATGTTAGTGGTGGTTTTTTTTTCATTTTTATTCCATTTATATGACATTACTAAATATTAATTTTAACCTAATGTTTGAATAAGTGCCCCAGTATGGTCATCTTTTGTTGTATTTAAACATAAAGCAATTTATAGAGTCTCTAGTACTGTATTTAAAAGTACAGTTTAAACCTGTCTTGAAGGAGTAGTAATGACAATGGAGGAACCTGCAGTATGGAACTTTCCTTTACATGTTGATGGGAAGGAAGATGAGCAAATATGAGGAGGTTATTATTTCTCTTCATTGCATTCACATAGGAAACAATTTCATTCAGATTCAACAGAAAATTTAGGGCATATCCTTTTCTTTCATTTTAAGAAGTAACCCTTTTATGTCCAAATGCATTGTATTTCTGTAAAAATGCATCTTTGATATTATTTTCTGTACTGAAAGTATTATCATCTTTTTCTGTTAATAGCATTAATATAATGCTGTTTAGTAATGGCCTAACAAATCTAGCAAAACATTTTTATTTGTATTAAGAAAGTATAAGTTGTTAAAATCTTAGAAGCACTCTTAATTCATTCATAACTAGTAAATATTAAGATACAGTTATATTTTATGCACACTTTTTTCATCATTGCTATCGCTATTAATAAATAAGTCTCCAGAGTCTTCACACCTGTTTTCTCTATAAATAATTATTACAGAGTGAAAAGAAATGAAAATCTAGACTTTTTAACCCATACCAACGTACAGCAATGCAGTAATAATGATTCAAAATTATTCAGTTGTGGTTCACAGAGTATACTTTTTTGTTGTTCCTACTGTTTAATATTTCGTTAGAAGATAAAAATAAAATCAAGTACTACCATATTTCTTAAACTGTGGTGGGCAAAACCAGAGGTTCATTTGCTCTCCCACTAACTTTTCTTTTCTTCACCTCTATTTTAAGTATTATTCAACATTGAAAAACTGAAAGATTCTTTAGTAGTGGTATTAATGTATATATTTCTGTTATTTTTGGATATGTATTCTCTTGTTTGATAGTATTATAGACTTGCTGTAAAAGCTATTAATAAGAGGATGGCAAAAGTGATAATAGATTGTATTTTGTTTATTTTTTTTTTCCTATTCAAATTTTCAGGAACCTAAAACTAATACTGATGACTTTTTCAAAGATATAAACTGCTGCCCACAGGAAGCCACAATGCAAGAACAAGATATGCCGTTCTTGCGAGGAGGGCCAGGCATGTACAAGGTAGTGAAGACGGGACCTTCCGGTCACAACATCAGAAGCTGCCCTAACCTTAGAGGTATCCCAATTGGAATGTTAGTTCTGGGAAACAAAGTCAAAGCAGTGGGAGAGGTATGGATTCTTGTAGCTTCATGACTTCTAAATTATTCCTTTTTAATATAATACAACGAGAGCATCTCTTTCTTCCAAAGGTTACCATTTCCATCCCAGGTTTTTAAATGTTAATGTTCTTTATCTTTACTTGTATTACAAATATTACTAACATAATTTTTCTGTGTTTCTTTTTTAAGTAATTTTTTTCTCATAATTATCCTTGTGAAAACAATATTTATAATAACAAAATGATTTGTATTGTATATATGAATGTTTGGTATGTGCATATATCTTTTCATTATTACAAATGTACAGTAACATCATGGATTAACAGCACTTTAAAATATTTGCTATGAGTTGGTATGGAGATGTAATACATACAAAGAGTTTCATTTCTTTGTTCCCATTTATGTGTCTCACTGAAGTCCTGAGCAAATAAAATTACTTTTCAGTCAACTGCGGCATTTGCCTCAGCCAATGAGCTTGAAGATGTAGTGTGTCATGCTATTTCTCAGCGTCAGGGTCATTTTCGGGTTGTATTATAGACATGACCAATCTAAATAATAGTTTGCCGTGTTAGGACATTTTAGGTGCCAAAAAGAAAAAACGAGAGAGTGCCACCTGTTTTGGGGTAATGTTTAAAGTTACTTAGGGATTATCCTGTGCCTTAAAAATTATTACTTTTACCAAAGTCATAAATAAGCAGTATTTTACAGAACTTTTTATTGATTTCTGTCTTACCTCAGGCTGTGGTCTTAATTTCAGAAACTAATTTCATGGTAAAACTTTCGGAATGATTACCCTATTCAAACACTTAAACTTGTTGCTGGTTTTCAGCCTGAGTGCCCTGAAAGAATCAAGCGAATCAATCATGCTTTTTGTTATGTACTAGGTAACCAATTCTGAAGGTGCGTGGGTGCAGCTGGATAAGAACAGCATGGTAGAGTTCTGTGAGAGTGATGAAGGAGAGGCCTGGTCCTTAGCTAGAGACAGAGGCGGAAACCAGTACCTCCGACATGAAGATGGCAAGTTGGCTTAAATTTGTGATTTATTCTGATTAACCTTTGAAATGCAGAAGTAAACAGCTTTTTTGTGTGTTTATTTTTTAGGTAAAAAGCAAAACTATAGGTTAAAATCTTAAAATTGTTAACATTTGTTTGTAAAATAATGGATAGTGAATGAATGCACCCCGTAAGAAGAGAATTAAAAGAAAATATGGAACATATGAATCCATCTTTGAAAACCATGCTTTTTATTTCATTGATGTGGATTCATATGACTCATTATTCTGTGCCAGTCCAGGGCTGAATGTTTTACCCTTTCTGCCACTAAATGGAAGTCCACTTTTCAAACCATCAATCATAGTACTTCTCCCAGGCAATTTCATTTGATTGAATTTTGTCTCAGAATAGGAGCATTGGATGAATGCATAGCATCTTTTGGAGCATTCCTATTTTGTTGTTACAGTTTCAGCTTTCAACTTTATCTTTTTCAGTGACGATCTCATTTAATAAAAGACTTTCCTTATTGTCCCCCTCTCTTCATTCTCCTGTGGGCAAAAACATGGTTCTTCCAAGTTCAGACCATGTCATCGCTTGGGTGAAGCTTTAACTGCTCCTGACTAAGAAATCTGTGTTCCCAAAGAACTATATTCACCACTAGACAAAACTGATATTATACTGAAGTTAATTTTTATATCTTTAAAACTAGATTGTGAGTCCCATGTGGACAGGCACAGGGTTTTTAATCTTTGTATTCCTCATTCTGAAACAGTTTTGGTACATATTAATTGCATACTAAGTTTTGTAAATACAAGTTGAGTCACAAAAATATTAGGACATCAGAATAAATGGGTAAGTCAAGCATAGATTTTATTCCAAATCCCAAAACTTACAGGAAAAGGTCAGATAAATAAAAGAACACGCGTATTTATCCAAAAGAGAATAAATTCACAGTATTTATTGTCCAAGAGGTAATATGGCCATAAGTATAGATTTTTTTAAATTGGAAACCTCATGAATGACAGAGTACATCTAGATATATTAATATTATACATTAAACAATTCTCCTTTTTTTTTTTCCTCACAACAAGCCTGTGTGATAATTTATATAATCTTCATTTTACAGCTAAGGAAACTAAAGGTCACAGAATTTAAAATGACTTCCCTATGGTTATATAGCTGGATATATGGGAGATGTAAGACCTGAGCCAGAATCTTCATTTGTATTTGAGATGCTGTGCTCATTGCACCATACCACCCTGTGTCAGTAGTCAGTGAATAGAATTTGAGAACCTACTACCTTCCTTGTCTTTACACACACTTTTTATAGTCAGAGATGATGTGGTTATAAAATAATGTTCTGAAATGGCATAACCATCCTTCATTTGTTGTGAGAATGACAAAGGGTTCACGATGTAAATCAGACATTTTACAAAATAACCTTCCCATTTATAATATACTTATGTACATACTACAAGTTCAGAAACTCTTAAACATTTCCACTATATAGGAATATTTAGATATAAATGAAAATACCTAAAGTGAGATCAGCTTTATAGAAGACATAGTTAAATAATATGAGAATAGTTTAGGTAACTAGCAAAGGACCTTCCTAGCTTATAATTATTTTAACTGGCAATATAGCCTAATGTGTAAGAGTGGACTCCAGAGCTGGACTGCTTGAATACAAATACCAGCTCTGCAGCTTTTCAGTAGTGTGACCTTGGCCGAATTACCTAACATCTCTGTGTTTGAGTTTTCTCATTTACAAAATGAAAATACTTTGTAAGTTCGATATGAAAGCTACATGAACAAATAATAACATAAAGCCAGCAGATGGTAAGGTTAGCTGTTATTAAAATGTAAAATGCCGTCTATACTAAAAAGACTGACTTTTAAATGGGGAATTTTATTTCTATATACTTAGAAGGTAGAAGGTTCTTCTTAGAAGGTAGAAGGTTCTTCTTAGATAAAATGCTTCTTAAATTAAATTAGGATATTGTTTCTGCTAAGAAAGATATTCTGCCCTAAAAGCAGAAGTTGAAATTTCTCTCTGCCATCACTTAATGGTCCTTTGCTCTTTTAATACATATATATTTGATCATAATGTGATTCTTAAATTAACATTAAGACCTGGGGTGATCAGGAAAAAAGTGATAAGTTGGTGCCTTAAAATCACTAAGATTAGTTGATAATTGTATCCGAATAGTCTGCTCATTGGTATTAGTAACTGTATCTAATATGGAAAATATGGAAGTAAGAGGATTTGGCACTATAGCAATTTATATGAGGTGTAGTATAAGTAAAACAAAATTTTCCTCTTGTTAAAATTCTTTATATCTGTAAGTAAAGCTACTAGGCAAAGTTACTGCTTGGTTAAAAACAGAGTTCATACTTGGTGCTGAGACCATCCTGAGTCTGAGACCATGCTGAGGTTTTAAGAGTGATGCCATCTTTCCCATTCAGATTAGTGTTCATGGGTTATTTTCCAGAAGAGATATTCCACTGCTGAGATCTCTCATACTCAAGAGTATTGCCTAAGGGAAGTGCTGGGGTTGATTTCTTGAAAAGAGTCTAGAAATGTAAGTGAAGGGGTAGACATACAGTACCAGTGGTACAGCAGGATTCTGATTCACAGGGAGGAAGAATACTCCACCACCTTCTTCTAGTTCCATTTTCTCTTTAAAGAGATCGTAGCTTTTAAAAAATATACTCAAAATTTTCATTATTCATTATGTTACTTTGATGGAATACTTTTTTTCTCCTTTTTTACCTTTTATTTTGCCTTTTTTTTTAAGCTGGCATTAATATAGCTACTGAATTATGGCATTAGTTTTTTAGTATTATACAGAATCTTATGGCCACTTGATTGATAATAGAGAATAACTTTGCTTATTAATTATGTTGTAAAACAAATAAAATATTTGCCTTTTTTTCATGAAATAGGAATTCTGATATATTTATTGACTTGAGCATGTGCAAATAGCTCTGATTACATGACTTGGTTTATCATCCTTTCGTTTTGGGGAAAATGGCCTTCTATAATAAGTAAAAATAAGTTAAAAGTTAAATTTTCCACAATTTTTATATTCAGAATTTAAATTATTTTATATATTAGTACTCAAATAGAAAAAAGTACCATATAGTTAGACATTTTTAAGACTTTACTATTTGAGTACTAATATATAAAATATTTTAATTTCTGGTTTATAGGATACACATTTTTATTTTATAAAATACTCTTGTATAAATTTGTTACAAATTTGAGTTCCTGGTCCAAAAATGTTAGTATACATTCAGTGATGTATCCAGCCACAGTAAAAGTAAATTGGCTCCATAAGAGCATATCCAGTTTCTAAGTTTCACTGTGTATTTGATAAATGAAAACAAAGATTTGCCATTTACGTTGTCAAGTGTCAATGACTCTAATTGTTAGACTTATTATTAAATCTAAATGTGAGGTTATTTTAAAATCTAACCATTATAAAATCCTTCTTGGCCACTCTCTCTTTATTCTGTGAATAGGGAATAGCACATAAGAAACTAATGTTATAGCTGTGCCTTTTATTATAGAACAAGTTCTTCTGGATCAAAATTCTCAGACTCCTCCTCCAAGCCCTTTCTCAGTGCAAGCTTTTAATAAAGGGGCAAGTTGTAGCGCCCAAGGATTTGATTATGGACTTGGAAATAATAAAGGTAGGTTTTCGAAAGTGAGTCTTTTACCTACTCAACTTTAATATTTTTTATTACCTTCTCTTTTACCCATTTTTGTTACTGTTCACCCACAAAACTTTATTAAGTTTCCTGGAAAACTAACAATCAAAATGTTTGCAAAAGCATTGTTTTTACATTACCATTTTTAACAGTTTCAGCTTAACGTTTTATAGGAGTTCTTGATTATTTGCTCTTAAAGATATTCACTTGGAATTCACATCATAAAGATTCTGTGACACTATATCTAGTAAAAGAACTATTGTTTTTATCATCTACTTATTATTAAGAGTAGTGTTAATGAGCAAAAAAAGAACCTTCCAAAATGATCATGTAAAATCAAAACGTTTTAAGTAATATTACACATCAGCCTTATTACATATGTGCGGTTTTGAATGTCTAACCAAGTTATCTTAGTTAATTTAAAATTACATGAAACGAATGATATCTTTGGGTTTGGTATGTATAATGAAATCAGAAAGTTGTGAAAAGAAAAACAAAAGCCCTAAGCCAAAGAATATAAAATGTGTGTAGCTGTTTTGGGCTGCAATATTAGAAGAGACCAATATCATGGACAATCCAAACAATAATTATTTCAGAATAATTTATACCTGAATTTCATCTAAAATTGTATTTGTATCTAAATTCAGACACATTCCTGTTCCTTTCTATGTACCTGATCCTGACTCCTTTCCTAAATCAGCATATCATCAGCAAGTAGCATACAGTTGGATGACGGGTAGAAGGGACAAGATAGCCTATGGGGGAATAATTTTACTTTAAAATGTTATCTACACTAATTCATAGGATTTGATTTCAAGGAACAAAGACAGTGTCATTAGACCTGACTTGCAGAGCAAGTGAAATAATGAAATAGTCAACAAGATGCAAAATGACATCAGTATAGAGGAAATACTCAATTTAAAACAAAACCACACTTTGTGCGATACCTTTATTGCTTTCCACAAAGTATTCATATGAAGGAAGCCTAGCTACAAGATTTCTTTTTGGCTTTTCCTACTCTTGTTATGTTGGTCTATCCTACAGGCTTGGAGATACCTGCTTGTTTATTTTTGGTAGGTTAGATTTCAACTAAGTTGAGCTAGATCTTCATACTTAAGTAGGGTAAATGCTTTGTGGTGTTTTCTTCATGTCCCTTTCTCTCTCCCATTATTGATTCCTAAATTAAAATCTCAGCATTTACTTATCACTACTATGCTTTGTTAATAATCCGTTTTAAAGCCATGTTTAATTCAAATTGTATGCTGTCAATCTCTAAAATGTCTAAATTGTACTGGTGGCTATCACTTTAAATCAGTCTTTAAAATATAATTTATTAAAACATCATAGGAATATAAACCAACTTTTCAGAGCCAAACATTGCTGAGAACATTTGTTATTAAGTAGAAATATTAAAGTATTACTTTCTAAAAGTGTGATTCTGCTAATACTGTTCAGAAGTGGCATGTACTTGTTAGTAGGCTTTTTAAATATTTACATGGTGCAAAGGAATATTAAGAAATTTAAATCTAATTAAATATATCTAACCTTTGTTTATGAACTTAACCTTTAACAGTAATTCCCATTTTCTTTAACTTTTTATACTGTCCCAAGTTCAAGAAATTGTTTTTTGCAAAAATTCTGTATTCTTAATTCTAAATAATTCTTCATAATCTCTAAAATCCTTTCTGTAACTACAGCGTAAGTTTTTGAACAGTAGGCATGTAGCTATGTACACGGTTCTTTCCATATAAGTCTTTTCCTTCTTGCTGCTTCATTTAAAGTTTTCACTTAAAAAACTTTACTTATATTTAGGGACTGGAAAGGTACTGTTTTCCAGTTTCTGCATCAGCTAGTCTAGATATGTTTTTTCTTCTGCTCTTTTTCAGCATCATATAAACTATTTAATATGCATAATCTTATAAAGGAGGAGCTAAGGATCATCCATCTAATTATATTGTTTCATATTTTTAAAAATATTTATCTATAAAAGTCCTTTGTATTTAATTTTAAGGAAAAATGCCTGAATTCATATTTTAGATACTATTCAAATCAGATAGCTCATACTCCTTTTTATCTTATAGGTCTTACAGATTTTTATATTATTCATCCAAGCAAAGGAGTTCATGCTTTAAGAAGTATAATTTCTTGGCAGGAACCACTTAAAAAAAAGAAAATATTAATTTATTAACTAAATGTAAATATATTACTAAGTTAATAACATATGCTTTGCCTCCCTTCAATTCTACATTTTCTTAAAAACCTTTTCATATTTGCTTATTTTCTGCATGAAGTGTACTGCATATGAGGCAGGGTTATTTAGTCATTTGTTAGGTATTACGTAGAAGACATCGTTTACTTAGATCTTCATTTACACTTGTATGATATTGAGTCAACTTATCTATCATAGATTCTTCATGGACTCTGAATTCTCCCATGCTGCTGCTCAATGTTGTATAAGAATTTACATGAATTTGTTTTTGTAGGTGGGCTGTTATATAAGATTATTAAAACAACTTGCAACATTTGGTCCCTAACTTGAGGATAACAAACACCAGCTTCCACTCATTTCTGAATTGGCATAGTTTTATTTAGTGTTTAACTTTATCTGAATGTCATAAACACCATATTCTTTGCCATTTTGGATGTTAATTAATAACAAGTTGTAGTTTTGACTGTTTTGCCCACTGCAGGTGACCAACTGAGTGCCATATTGAATTCCATTCAGTCACGGCCCAATCTCCCAGCTCCTTCCATCTTTGATCAAGCTGCAAAACCTCCCTCTTCCCTAGTCCACAGCCCATTTGTGTTCGGACAGCCCCTTTCCTTCCAGCAGCCTCAGCTTCAGAGTAAGTTTGTCAGCCTTACCTGCCTCATCAAGCCATTTCTGAAGCTTTGTTCTGAGTTGTTTATCAGTTACTAATTATTTATCAACTCACTTGACTGGTTTTATTTAATGAGGATGTTATCCCTTCCCACATTTTTGAAGCTTAATTTAAGCTGTTTTGAGCTAAGACATTCTGCAGCTAAGACATAAGTTTTTTAACCACACCTTTTTTATTAAGTATAGTTTTTGAAGTATGACTGTTATGCTCTCTATTCTAATTCCAGCATAAGCAAATACATACAATAAAGCATGTTAAGAAAAACCTATTTTATTTAAGTTTTTCTTCTACAATATGCATGACTATGCTAAGCATCAGTTATAGAGATAACTTTCATTGTTTTACACTGGATCTTTATTACTGAGCGATGCCCCAAGAGAATAAACCTATTTCACTCTACAAGTGGGTGGAGGAGAGGTGGTACTGGGCAAGTTTGTTTCTTTTAAATGAATTTGGTATCTGTGAAATGTATAGCAACTTTAGGTTTCCAGATTTTCTCAAATTGTTGTTTCCTCTCTTGCTTTTTATTTTTGTTCTTCTTCTTCTTTTTGTTTCTAATATGTTAAAGTGATCATTTGATTTTAGCTCTGCCTTCTAGGATTGCTCTTGCCGTTCATCCAGGATAGTAACTCACATTGATCTGGAAAATAGACCCAAACAAATTATACTTAACAGAGTGTTCTTTTTTCTTAATAACCTCCTGAGGCTTCCACATAGACATCTCAAAGCTTCTTGCAGTATGACAACAATATGTTCTTCTTGGCCTTCAGTTCATATATCAGCCATACAATATATTGACACACTCACTGAATGAGGTAGTTTATGAAAGTCCCAGCTCATGCAAATGTTACTTGTTATGATATTATTATCTATGTTAGAGTATATAGGAGTATAAGCGTTTCTAGGATTGCACTATATACATTAAGCAAGTTTAATGAAATTAAGTAATTTAGAAATATAAGTAATATCAATTTCTAGCCAGTCATTTTCTTTATATATGTATAATATTCACTTGATTGTCTCTTAAAAGAAGAATTTCAAGGAAATATAAGTGTCATGTGTGTGAAATAGTTTTTTCCTTCCTTGGTAAGCATTATAGAAGGAAAGAGAAGTGACAACTTAGCTTACTCATTTTATGGAGCAACATCTTTTTTTATGTTTATATGTGCCCAGATTACAAGAAGGTTGAAAAGTAAAGACAAGGGAAAAAACAAAAATGAAAAAAATCATGATCAGTTTAGGTAGAAAATCCATATTAGATATAAAATTATAAACAAGAAATTACCCTGATAATGTCATAGCCACAGCAGACAAGAGAAGAAGTAAGGATATTTTTGTTCACCCAAAGGGTCATTGCAAGTCTTCTAAAAAAAAAAAAAAAAAAAATTGTAATTATTGTTTTTGCTTTACCAAATTATTTAATAAAATATTTCAAAATATAAAGACCCTAATAAAATCAGATTTGTCTCTCCCAAAGGATAGTAGGTTTCCAACTGACATTGTATCAAAATAATTTTATGCATCTTGTGTCTGGGTGTTATCAGTACCACTTCTTCCTTCACCATCTTGGAGCAAATTTGAAATCATGGCCTAGACATATCTCAGTTACCAGTTTTCTGAATCATTGCTTGCCTGTACTCCAACAATGGGAATTACTTAAATCTTTCTTCTAAACCTCTTAGTCTCATCAGAATATCATTGAAGTCTGACTTCCAAATTCCACAAACCAGAATTCTTAAATTTTTAGCATGACTAAAAACAGTACGGAATCTAAAAATAGTTTTAATGTTTTGGAAATAAATTAGAATGGCCTTAATCACATCATATTAAGAAAATTAAATATGGCAGAGTCCTTATTGTTAAGACTACCTGAGTAGGGTATTCTTTCCTGAACGTCACTGCTATCATCACACCAGCAGTTCACCTTGCTTTAGAAGATGACTATGTATTGAATTTCCCATTACTAATTAGTAAAATGAGAATCATTTCTCATACTTTTGTGATTCTAAAACATGTATAGAAGACTATATTTACTAATTTTTGCTTATACTGGTAGTCACCGTTATGTACTAAACGCTGTATTTAAGCACTTTAATACATCCTCATTTAATCATTTAAGATAATGTCCCCATCTTACAAATAAAGAAACAGAAACTTACGATAAATGATTTTCCCTAGAAACACCTACAGTAAAATGGTAGAGCCAGAATGTGAGGCCAGTCCTACTGACTACAAAGACCATGTTTTAAATATTCACCTTTTTTGGGGGGCGCCTGGGTGGCTTAGTTGTTAAGCGTCTGCCTTCGACTCAGGTCATGATCCCAGGGTCCTGGGATTGAGGCCCGCATCAGGCTCCCTACTTGCTGCGAAGCCTGCTTCTCCCTCTCCCACTCCCCCTGCTGTGTTCCCTCCCTCACTGTTTCTCTCTGTCAAATAAATAAATAAAATCTTAAAAAAAAAACTTTTCTTTTTTAATAAATAAATAAATATTCACCTTTTTGTACTGATAAGTAATGCTACCAAAACTGGCCTTTAATATGTGTGGGTTTTGTTTTTTTTTAAGATTTATTCATTTATTTGTGAGAGAGCAAGTGGGAGTGCGTGGGGGGAGGTGCTGATGGAGAGAGAACCTCAGACAGACTCCATGCTGAGTGCAGAGCCTGATGCAGAGCTCAGTCTCACAACCCTAAGATCATAACCTGAGCCGAAACCAAGAGTCAGACACTTTAACCGACTGTGCCACCCAGGTGCCCCAATATGTGTTTTTAAAATTTCTGACTACATTTGTTTTATCATCTAGAATATTAGTTTTGTTTAGATTCGTTATTTTTTCCTTTATAGTTTAATTTTAAAAGAATGCAAAAGAGTTGGAAAGGAAAAAAAGATTTCCTAAATGTCATAACTCAAGTTCCCAGTTAAGTAAACAAGCTCTACGTAGACACACGTAAACTGCCCCACATGTTAACTTTACCTAGAATTTCTGTGAGTGCTATTATCAATAATTCTTTAGGTTGTTTTGTTCCTGAGGCATAATTTTTCACTAATATTTGGAATTGATATTTATTCTGGTACATTAAATTAATTTGATAATTTTTGAAATTAACAAAATTATATATATACACAAATTATTTCAACTGTTATTGTAGTGAAATAGAATAATTACAGAAATAAAATTACAAATTTCCCTTGTCTTATGCGTGGATAGGCATGAGAGAGAGAGAAGTGTGCATATAGGCTTTTTCTTTACTGTTCTATAATTTACTTTTTTATTTCAAATAATTTTTGTAATTTTTAGAGTTGGTAAGCAGTTTTGCAATGAGGTTCTAGTGAACTGAGGTGGAGAATGCTATCTCTGCCTGCTTTCTGTAAGAATATCACACTGCTTATTTTCACTGTCTACACATTCGTTTTTGAAAACATCATTTTCTGTCCTATAGCCCCTGACCAGTTCTTACACATCATAGGCATTGAAGGAATATTTATTGACTGTAAATGCCTAAGATGATCCCTTTCTTCAGTGTAAACCATGAATTTAAGGTCATGTATTTCTTGTTATTTTATGCTAGATATTCCAGTATTTACTCAGTGTACAGCTTAAAAGAAGAGGAAGAATATTTCAATACTAATTAAAACCGCTATAATATGATGATATGGTGTCTAATGTACTGTTATGTTAATTCTGAGTTTATACTTAAGCATGATCCTCCAACTGAGAAACTATTCCAAATGACTGTGTTTAATATGGGCATTTTATATCTACTGTACAGGATGCTAAATAGTTTGTTTTTATTTTTCTTGTAGAAAAAATGATAATGAAGACAATTTACTATTCTCCCAGGCATTTTAACCATGTAACATGTAACATATATTATTTTGTTATTATTTGTTATGTTATCTGTTATTTTGACAGGACTTTCAAGCCCAGATAGGAAACCTCAAGGTTACCTTGCAACAAGAGTTTTTCTATTACACCTGTATGTCACATTCTTAAATGAGACCAAAATTTGCTAAATGTAACTAAAAAAGTCCTCTTGAGTACCTGCATGCATATTTATTTACATTTGAGGATACTAATATAAAGCATTGTGTTTATTTAGCTTATAGAGGTGAAGTGATGGAAAGACTTAAATTTCCTCTCCAGCCACTTACTAGCTTTATTTAGTTGGGTTACTTGACACATCTGAGCCCTGTTTACCCCATCCATAAACTGGGGTGCCCAGTAAATGTTATCTGAGGGTATTATTATTATTGCCTTCTGATGCAAGCAGTTAACATCTCTTATGCACCAAGGAAGGTTGGAAGAAATCACAGCCAGAGAGAGAGCAGTTTTATTCTCAGTGTGGAAGGAGTGGCAAGAAAGAATTTGGAAAGGGACAATTGAGGTTTCCTAGCTACTCCTCAGTGTACATTTTACAGCATAACTTTATTATTTGTCTTGAGATTGATTCTTCATATAGTAACACTATTTTCAGATATTATGAATGTTAGTGTATAAAAGCCAGCTTTGTTTCCAAGACTGAGAGGTCCTTTCTATCCTGGATTGTAATCATACCACAAAATTTGTCCATTTGTTTACCTGCCTACCTTGAAGGTGTGGCACAGATGGAAACTTGGATTTATGTGCCTGCTCTCTTCTTCCTTCAAACATTATTATCTTCTCTAAAAGCCTTTTTGTGTTGGTTTCAGTTTTAGCTGTCTTTGTGCTACATAAGTTGTATCCTTCTTAAGACAATACATGGTTATCCTGAACCTGACCAAAGTGTCTGATATCTCTGATCGATAGTTACCATTTTTTGCTTTGCAACTAATAAGTTTGTGGAGAGCCAGATTTTTATTTTTTAGAGCATCCCCAGCTCTCTTGTGCCTCACATTATCGCTGAAGGAGTAATACTTAACCTTTTCATGGAGTTTTTTGAAGTTATTCTTTCTAAGGCCCAGGATACACACACATCAGATTTTGCTCAGAATTTTCCTATCTCAGCTGTCAAAAACTCTGAAATGATACACTTTTCCCTAATGTTATATCCCTTAACCATAGTTACTTGGAATTTACTATGTATTCAGTAATATGCTATGAGTATGTTTTATGCAGGTGCAGTTATGTCTAGAAGTTATTTAGAGACCCATTGTGTTTTGGGGGTTATATCCACCTTACAGATTTTCATCCATCTTCCTTCCAACTTTTTTATCATGTAGGTTAATGTTATATACTAATGAAAAGCCTGTTTCTGTTTTATCTTTCAGTTGGAAATTTTGTTCTAGCTTTCATTATTTTATAATTCATTTAGTATACTAACCTTTATGTGAATAAATTTTATTTCCTATTCCATTTCTTAAGCTCCTTTAGTATTCACATAATTCAGCTTTTTTCCTGATAAATTTACCAAGATTCTTGATTTTACCGATCATGCAGTGATACTGCATCTAAAGCTGTCTGTCCAGATAGCTACTAGCTAAGAGTTTGTAATTATTACTATCACCTTATTTTAAATCCTCCAAACTATTAATAGAAGTGGAAATAATTATTATACTTAATTATACTAATTGTTTTATCTGCATATTGTTCAGTTACTCACATCTTTTGACCAGGTTGAATGTTTAATTTATATATTATCTCAAGAACCAATAAACTAGTTTTTTTCTATTTTTAAAAATAGATAATTTTAAAATAATTTCCAGAATATCAAGTTAGACTTAACCATTTACTGCCTATGGAAGGTGTCTATACTGTCAAAAATATCTGAAGTTCTATTCAGAGCAGAATACAAATGTACAGTACTGGGATTTAAATCAGGTGAAGAAAGTCAGGAACACTGTCCCTGTTGTTCTACCATAAGCTCAATGAAATTTTATGATCATTGCTTATGAAGGATATATAGAATTAGATTTCTTTCTTATAATTTAAAAATATATATACGCACCAATGTAGGTATGTATAAGCATGGACAGAATACAGTGAAATTTAAGCATTGTCATAGGTTTATTTATAAAACTTCCTCAAATTCTTTCAAATATCTATGTTAGGGTTACATGTAGTAATTTTACTGAGACTATAAAATCCAATCCAAATCTCCTTAAGATTGAGAACTAGACGAGAAGCAAAAATAGATGCTGAAGACTATTTCTGCCAGTTATTTGTAGTCTCCTATAGCATGTTCTGTGGGAAAAAGTCCATCAATATTACTTCCCCTGTCTGAGTATCAGGCTAGTACATAGGCGATGTGATTAGACACCTGACCTCTCAGATATAATGTATTTCCAACATAGTGTCCTTTCTAATATTCCGTTTAACATTTCTGATCATTGCTTAATTGTTGATTTAACAATGAAAAGGAGTATATGCCACTTTTTAAATCCCAGAACTGCAGTTTTGTGTGCTGCCACCAGATGGTGACATATTCTTTGATTCTTCCAGTGTATGTTCCCAGTGACAAGGTCAAGGTTCTAATATTTACAGCAAAACCACAATTTGTCCTTGTTAAACTGAAACAAGAATGTTTTCCTTATTAAAAATTAAAGTTATACTGCTTTTTTATTATCAGTACCTAAGGAGTAATTTTTTTAAGTACAGTTTACAGTGAACTCAGAGTTGCTGTGATCAGAAAATGAACTAAGTTCCCCAGGGAACTTAATAGTCGGGATCCAAAACAAAGAAAACAAAGAATAAATGACACATAAAGAACCGTATTGTTAATAAAGGGATATTTTATACTAAACACACAACATTGACTTCAAATAAATGTTGGAGAAAAATCCCGTTTTTTTATATTGTTTTAATACTCTCTTTAGTGAACTATATATTGCACCCAAAATAATCAGAATTCCACAGAGGCAAATTTAATAATTGGTTGTTTTTCCTATAAAGTGAGATTTTAAAAAGAACATGATTATTTCGTTTCCAACAAATTGCCTGAAAGTTGACTGACTTTCTTTTGTGCATAGATATCAGTGTATGTCTTAAGGATTGTTTCTCTTTTTAAATTGAAAAATACACATCTTTTAAAAAGTTAACTATATCAAATTATGTTCAAATATGAGCAAATTTTGTAAAAATTAAATGCATAAAACAAGTGGTGTGTGTAGTCACAGCTTAATTTCTTTAGGCATTTAAGACTTTCAAAAAATGTTTCTTATTCACTGTGAATCATACCTAGGAATTCAATCTCTCTAGGCTTTGTAACATATTGAAAAGACTTCAAAGCTGTTCTGGCTTCAAAACCTTTTCCAGGAGTTTGTCCTTAAACCTCTAACATCTTACCCTGCAAATTGCCTTGTTTTTCACATTTATGCTTACGGGTGCTTCCAATTAAGATAGTATTCTGATTCCTTCTCCTGTGTCCTCCTGTTAAAAACCCTGTCTTCACAGACTTTAGCAAGCAAGCCACGACTGTATCCTTACATTTGCAGTTTGAATTCCCCTTGAATTAACTGTTCCATTCGAAAGCTGGTACCCTCCTAACAGATATTTTCAGTGACAGTTGCAGACTTTGTATTATATGAGATTTAAATAGCAGAAGAATTCCTTTTGCAGTGCTTGGTACCTTTGAGGTCTTATAGATTTCAAAAACAACGTTGCTCAAAAACATTAAAAATTTAAGATTTTTTTTTAACTTAGATGATGATTTGAGGGCGTGTATGCCCCATCTCTCCACGCACTCCTACCTTTGTCTCTTGAACCACTGCAAGGAGTCCTTGCAGTCATTCTTATTCACAGAAATTAGTCACTTTTGTTTGTCAGTGCTAAGATCTCATTGTACTTGATCTGTCAGTGGTGTATGACAGAGTTGATCCCTCTTTTTTTCCCTGAAATACCTTCTGCTGGATATTTCCTACCTCATTGACTGTTCATTTCTCTTTTCTGCATCCTCCTCTGTTCTGTCTTCCTAGGAATGTCCCAGGGCTTTGTCTCTTCTGGACCTCACTCCCTAATTGGCCCTCTCCAGGCATGGAATGTCACTTAGCATCTGCATGCTTGTGGCTCCCAAGTTCATCACCACTTGATCTAATATATATTTGTTTGTTGCCTCTCCTTTTACCTGAAGATAAACTCCATAAGAATATGGACTTTATTTCTGTTCATCATTTTATCTTCAGTTTCTAGAACAGTGCCTGACACGTAATACATAGTACCTTGCATGGAAGGACTTCTTGGCTTATGAGTAGTTCATATTTAATCTTGGCCACACTAATAAATCAGTCAACTATTACTTTTTCTGCATTGAGAAAAGTGTATGTTGTATCCAATTTTTTATTTCAGTAACAAGAAAGTTATCTCCTTACTACCTGAATTTATTTTAGCTCAACTGATTACATTTATTTTCATTGCTATGAGTTAAAATTTTAAATAAAATGGATTTTTTTTTCAGATTTAGATAGAGGGTTTTTTTAAGATACTGCTTTTAAAAGACTACAATTTAGAAGTTCTATTAATTATTTGGAAAAATGATAATTTTAAGTACTTCATTTTCTGCATGGTAAATCATTAATGTGTCTAACATTTTTCAGTGACTTATAAATTTGCTTTGCTTTGTTTGTGTTACAAAACTTTTTATAAACAAAATTTGGTATCTCAGTAATAGGCTCTACAGAACAGTAGCACTAACGTTTCCCACCAAAGGTGGACTTAGAAAAGTAGTCAACTGTGTTTCCATACATACTGGAAAAATCATATAGTCATGTGTCCATATAGAAAACTAGGTGACAGTAGCTATGCTAAACTGTAAGTAATATTTCTGTATCTCCCACTATTTACAAAAGAAAAAAATTTACTTATAAACTTGTATTTATAAGTAAATGAGCACCAAAGAAAAGAAAACTGAGTTAAAGAAACATTAGTCTAAAAAGGAATGTTCATATTTGGTTTATGAGAGCAATGAGCCTTACTTAACTTTTAATGCATTTGGAGCTATCTTTATCCATTTAAATCAATTTGACCTTTGTTTTCCGTTTTAATTTTAGAGAAATATAAACCTGTTGGAAAATTTAGCAAAATATAAACTTTTTACTGAGGTGATTGTGCATACCATTTGAAATGCTTTGTTTCTGCTTGTGTTCTCTGCTGAATTTTTTTTTCCATTGAATCTGTGCTGCTTCTTTGCCAATGTTTTCCACTATAGAATCTCCATCTCACAACCTTGCTTCTCGCGAGCGCATTTACAAAACTTATGGTGTAGCTGGGCCTGCCTCTGCTCTCTCATCTCTGTCTCACAAACTCAAGGGTGGGTATGCGTGCATTCATGGATGGGCCATTCGTAGTGAACATAGGAGGTTTCAGTAAAGTTTTATTATTTCACCTCAGTCATTTCCATCCCATTCCATTTTTTTGGATTAAAGTTTATCATTTTATTTAAAATTTGATATTTTGGGGTAATTTGTGTTGTATCTATTCAATATTATATTATT
The DNA here is from genome assembly GCF_037043125.1 of Eumetopias jubatus. Lineage (NCBI taxonomy): Eukaryota > Metazoa > Chordata > Mammalia > Carnivora > Otariidae > Eumetopias > Eumetopias jubatus. The sequence continues at coordinate 164,112,683 of NW_028274809.1, read as the reverse complement.
AATTAACCTATTGATATGCATGGTTGTTATATTTATAGGTTAAATATTGTTTTTACTTAATTTCAGACCTATATAAGGTCTTAAACAAAATAGGTATATAGAAAGAAGTGCCTGATTTGGGGGTTGTAAAGTCAATATTATCAGAACAAGGTGGTATATATGTGTAAGGCATAAAGCATATTGTGATCTGTAAGAACATAGTATGTCATGTGACAGGGTTAGTCTTAAACTTATTTTTCTGCTACGGAATGTTAAATCATTTTCCTGTTTCAGTTTCTTATGAAAAACACTTTGATAATTAAGTTGAAATTTTTCAGTTTAACTTAGGTATCAGGATAGATATACATATGTAGATACATAGGTCTAAACCTACATGTCCCATCTGGCATTGAGTCTTCCTTATAGCATTTTCTTAATTACTTAGTTTTAATATTTTAAATTTAGAAATACTCAAACTACTATGACAACTGGTAAAATTTCAGGTAGTTTAAAAATATGCTTTTGGTCTTTTACAAGACTATAGATGCCTACTCATTTTTTTGTCTTAAAGTAATATTTAATTAAACTTGAAATCCTGTATTTTAAGACAATCTTATCAAGTTATTTTTGCACCAGTGGGTAACGTATTGCAGAAGTTTTTCAAGTAGTTTTCCTTTTTCTGAGAAATCAATAAAACGTTTTTACATTTCTCCTTTTCACAGTTGACAGTGATACTATATATTCCTATAGGATAATAAATAGTATTGTAGAACCTGATGTCTACAGTATATAGTGTTGTGTAACCTGATACATAGCATGGCATAGCACAATATAGTATTATGGTATGTTAGTTATAGTGTAGTATTACATAACCTGATGATTTATGATTTTGGCACAAAAAAATTATACAGGTCATTAGTGAATAAATATGTAACATTTAACATGTTTACCAATTTGTTTGAAATTACTAAATTTCCATCCTGCCCTGTATTATTTTTTCTTCAGAATTCCATTGAGGTTAGACAATTTTTGCCTACTATGACTTAAACTTACATACAATAAATATAAAAAATTAAGCTAAATTAAGTGATGAATGTGAAAGTATTATATATGCTCTAAATATTTTATATTTATTGATATTTCTTATATTTATTGATATTTCAAGCAGCTACAACATGACAGTTTTTCCTAATACTTGCTACATGCTCCAAAACTTTTTAAACCCAAATGAAGAAAATAAACATCAATTAGCAGCACATGGGTCTACGATACTTAACAAACATGAGACTCTTTTTAAAAAATATATGAAATACATTTTGGAAAAGTAAATTTTTCAAAAGGATTTGTTTATAATTTTGCAGTTAACAGTTCAGGTAGAAATAACTCTGCATTATTTATATACTTGGACTCCCAAAAGATATTTAGCTATGACCACTTACAGATCCTGAGAAAATATTCACCATACTAGAGGCAAAGAAATTAAGTGTACAGGTGCCTGTGCCCTCCAACCCTCTCTATATAGCAAACATTTTTTGCTAACTTATAACAAGTAGTGTTCCTGATATTTGTAAGATTCCATTATTCAGCCAACCACAGAGATTTCCCTTTATGAGGAATTGCACACCATGGATTTAGAAAGCAAACCTGTTTCGATTCACAAATTGATCTCTTAAAGAAAGGACTGGCAAACTGATTTACTGTTTACTTATTTGTCTAGTTTTACTGTTACGTATCGTTCAGCTTCTGAAATAAATGTGATGGTGAAAGCACTTCCAGCTGTCAAATTAGTAACAAAAACTAGTACTCCAAACATCACACATTGAAAATTAGTGGAAAGGACTAGACTGGTATTTAATTCTACCAAATACAGTTTATTTATAAAATTTGCTCTGTGGATCTACTATTAGATCAATAAGACGAGCAGCAGTTTGCTAAACTACTTTTGTACAGTTTGAGAGCACTTATTTGTCAGGATTTTACATCTTTTTATCTGTGCTCTACCAAGGCAACATCAGTATCTAGAAATTTTTTTATATATTGTGATTTTTTTCACCGCTTTTCCCTCAAATTAGCCTGGTCTCTTACACTATTTTTATACAAAGAACACATACTACATATGATAAATGAAGTTCGTGATAGAATGATAAAGAACTGTAGAAACTGAAGAGCATTATATTTAGTATATTTTGCTCATTCAAAGAATGAGAATAATTATTCTGAACACTGTTATGTTGCAGTTAAAATAACTGTTCCATTCATTAATGTGCTCTAGAGACACCATTTGCCATACTTCATTATTTTACCACAGAATTACAAGACTCTGAAGCATCTGACCCTTACATCATAGTGGCTACAGTTAGTTTTCCTTGTGGCCTTGTCAGTCATAATTATAAAAAGTGGATTTTCAGGGAATCTGAAATTTGGGACTAGCAGAAGAAAAAAGTATTTATTGAGCATGTACTATATTCCAGGACCCATTCTTGACATTGTATCAGTGAAGAGTAGCAGACAGAAATACCAGTCCTTATGGACCTTCCATTAGGAGGGCAGATTCTATGGCAATACTGTCTGATTCTATGGCAATACTGTCTTGACCTATAGACAACTAGAGTGTAGACTGCAAACACCTGTGTGCACTTGCATATGCCCATGCACACACACACAAGCCAGCCAAAAAACATTTCCCTACATTACCCAAATTTGTTTGTATCCCTTTTGCAAAAAAAGAGATACCTGCAGTATAACCAGTTAAGAGAGCCATCACACTTTACCACATACCCTTTTTCAAAACATATAAATACTTCTAGCAAGGTTTATGGGTTTTCAGTCTTTAATACCACTTGAATCACTTTAATCGTATTGCTTTTCTCCTGACAACTAATATTATGTGCATTAAAGGTAGACATTTTTATTTTAGGGAAGAAAGGTAATGTTCTAGGTTGACCACTTACTGGTGACAGAGACAGCCTGGCTCTAATGCCTCAAAGGAAAGCCTGAGGAAGGAGAGGCACTGCATGAGGACCAGGATGCCAAAAACAAATGGTGTCCCTGTGGAAATACCTAGTGCTCTGCCTGGGAAAGAGAGACATTTTTTTATCCTTTTTTTCCGTTATTTTCCTGACTTCTTCTTTCAGGGCCCCATGATTCAGACATATACTCCTAATTCTGAGGATCCCACCATTTTTTTTTCCAAGAAGACACAGCTCTAAGTTCTAACCAACTAAACTTAATGAACTAAATAAACTTTTAGAATACAATCTTTATAAACAATAAGACTGCCTGAATTACATGTAATTAAATAATAACTTTCAGGCATTCATATATTAATTATAAATTCTAATCCAATCATTATTTGTGTTTCCTAATAAGCAGCTCTTTATCAGCCTAATTGTGTGTATTTCTGTACTTGAAAATAATAAATGTATCTATATATAAATTCAGTTTCCTAGTTCAGTAAGATCTGTACCATTATCCTAATAAGGATGTGAGGTATGACTCTACTGGAAATTTAGCTCAACTACTTTATATTTTAAAACACACAGTTTTTAATTTCTTATTCAAGAAAAGTAATAGTTATGGTTTTTCTTTCTAGTCTGTCCCTGAATTTAAATTCTAATGAATAATTATACTGGCGCTGAGATTCAGATATCATGGATAATTCATACTGATGCATAGGTATTATTTGTTCAGTCTGTTGTACATCCATGAAAATAGTTTTTGGTGGAAATGGTTGTATAATGATGCAATAGAAATTTTACAAGAAATAGTACCCTTTTTTCCCTTATTCTTCAAGTATTTTTGTCTATGACAATATAAATTTTTTAGCTATGTTTTTATTCAATATTTAGTGGCTATATTGTTAGTAAGTTATAGTTTTATTAACAATTTTCACTATGAAATGGACCATACAGGTGACCGAGGAACTATCTCAACATCTTCTAGACCAGTTTCTACTTCAGGAAAATCAGAACTGTCCTCTAAACACAGCAGATCTCTTAAACCTGATGGACGTATGAGCCGGACTACTGCTGATCAGAAGAAGCCAAGGGGTACAGAAGGCTTATCAGCTAGTGAATCCCTTATGTTGAAATCTGATGCTGCAAAGTTGAGGTCAGACTCTCATAGTAGGTCCTTGTCCCCCAACCATAATACCTTGCAGACGCTAAAATCTGATGGGAGGATGTCTTCTAGCTTTAGAGCTGAATCCCCAGGACCAGGTTCTCGGTCATCATCTCCTAAGCCAAAGACTCTCCCAACCAATAGGTCTAGCCCATCTGGTGCTAGTTCTCCACGCTCCTCCTCACCACATGATAAAAATCTACCTCAAAAAAGCACTGCTCCTGTTAAAACTAAACTTGATCCTCCTCGGGAACGTTCCAAATCAGACTCTTACACACTTGACCCAGATACCCTACGCAAGAAGAAAATGCCCCTCACAGAACCATTAAGGGGACGATCAACATCACCAAAACCAAAACCAGTACCAAAGGATTCTAAAGATTCCCCTGGATCCGAAAATAGAGCTCCTTCTCCCCATGTGGTACAAGAAAACCTTCACAGTGAAGTGGTCGAGGTCTGCACTTCAAGTACTTTAAAAACAAATAGTCTAACAGATAGCACCTGTGACGAAAGCAGTGAATTTAAGAGTGTCGATGAAAGTTCCAATAAAGTTCATTTCAGCATAGGAAAAGCACCACTGAAAGATGAACAGGAAATGAGAGCATCCCCCAAAATAAGTAGAAAATGTGCTAATAGGCACAGCAGGCCCAAAAAGGAAAAATCTAGCTTTCTCTTTAAAGGAGATGGATCCAAACCTTTGGAGCCCGCCAAGCAAGCCATGTCTCCTTCCGTGGCTGAGTGTGCCAGAGCAGTCTTTGCCTCTTTCCTGTGGCATGAAGGCATAGTACATGATGCAATGGCCTGTTCTTCTTTCTTAAAATTTAATCCTGAACTTTCCAAAGAACATGCTCCTATAAGAAATAGTTTAAACAGCCAACAGCCTACAGAAGAAAAAGAAACCAAATTAAAAAATAGACATTCATTGGAGATATCATCTGCACTGAATATGTTTAATATTGCACCTCATGGACCAGATATATCTAAAATGGGTAGTATCAACAAAAATAAGGTGTTGTCTATGCTTAAAGAACCGCCTCTGCATGAAAAATGTGAGGATGGGAAAACCGAAGCCACTTTCGAAATGTCTATGCACCACCCAATGAAGTCCAAATCTCCTCTTCCCTTAACTTTACAACATTTAGTGGCTTTTTGGGAAGACATCTCTTTGGCTACTATCAAAGCAGCTTCCCAGAATATGATTTTTCCAAGTCCCGGTTCTTGTGCAGTCCTTAAAAAGAAAGAGTGTGAAAAAGAGAATAAGAAGGCCAAAAAAGACAAAAAGAAAAAGGAAAAGACAGAAGTTCGACCCAGGGGTAATTTGTTTGGTGAGATGGCCCAGCTGGCCGTGGGTGGACCAGAGAAAGACACCATCTGTGAGCTGTGTGGAGAATCCCATCCATACCCAGTGACCTATCACATGCGACAGGCTCACCCAGGTAAATGATATTACTGAATCTATAAGCACTTTGTGTTAAAAAAAAAAAAAAAGGAACTAAGTCACTTCTGACTTGAGCTGCTCTATGAATTATGTTAAAGTAAAGGGAAACTGTTTAAAGTGCATCAATATCAGTTTTGTGGAAAATAGGTAAAGAAATTCTGATAGTATGGTGGTAAGGCAATTCAGTACAATGGTATCTTAATGTATCACATTCTGAAACACTTTATTTTTTAAATGTTTTATGTGTTACCCAAAGGGTGCTGTTAAAGTGTGTAACACAACAGAAATAATGACCTGTCCATACACATAGGAAAGATCCCAGTATTAGGTCTTCTTCGATTTTAGTGTTTTCCTGTTAAAAGTTGCAAATTAAATTAGACTACACTGATTTCCTTGGTCATTTTCCTATGGAACTGATCTCAACTATTTAATCAGAAGACTGTATTTTTTTAAAGATTTTATTTATTTGAGAGAGAATGAGAGAGTGAGTATGATAGGGGAAAGGGTCAGAGGGATAAGCAGACTCCCTGCTGAGCAGGGAGCCCAATATGGGACTCGATCCTAGGACTCCAGGATCATGACCTGAGCCAAAGGCAGTCGCTTAACCAATGAGCCACCCAGGCGCCCAGAAGACTGTATTTTAGATAAATATAAGGAATTCTATAACAATTGATAAGTATTCCCAAATTCACCTATTATGACTTTGGTTAAAATTTTTTTCTTTCTACATACCATACATGAAATGTTTTATGAAATACATGATTCCTTGAAATATATCATTCTTACAGAATATTTTGTCCAATCTTACTGGCATATGTCAGTAAACCTAAATGTACCCCCATCTTAAATTTATTTTTTTCTACCTGTATAGAGAGTATCTCCAATATTTTAGGCATCATTTAATTGGTTATTTTTTGGCCAAGTGGGCTATTTTTCTGATGCAGTTAATAGCCTGAAAAAAAAAAAAGTCAGATACTTTCTTCAGTATTTTGCTTACTTTGCAAAGGTAAGTCATCATTCATGTGTAAGCATCAAGGATCAGATTGTTAAGGACACTTAAAGTGTATTTTTGCTCTTGTTTCAAGGTTGTGGCCGGTATGCCGGTGGACAAGGTTACAATAGCATTGGACATTTTTGTGGAGGATGGGCTGGTAACTGTGGTGATGGTGGCCTAGGAGGAAGCACTTGGTATCTGGTATGTGATCGCTGTAGAGAAAAATATCTCCGTGAAAAACAGGCTGCTGCAAGGGAGAAGGTATTTTTATTCTGTTCTGGCTATACTGTTCATGATAAGAATAAATCTTATAAAAATCCCTTTTTATCCTCATACAATATCAGATAACTCCACAGAATTGATATTAAAGATCAGCTTTTATAATCAGAATAATATTCAAATTTAATATTTGTACTGTTAGTTATTTTTAATTACAAAAATAAATTATATCTTGGGATAATACAAGACAACTAACCTGTGGCACATATGCCTTACTGACAAATGTTTACTGTGTAATTATTATTCATGGTGTACTACTCTACACATGTACATAGCTTTCCATCTTCACCTTTATCTCTCTCAACTCTCCCTCTTTTCCATTCTCCTTTTCCTTTTCTACTCTTTATCTACTCTCTTTGTCTTAATCCTTAATTATGTTGTAGGTCTATGGGAACTAGAGGCACACCTAACTAAAAATTTTGCCAAACATACAATGCACACCACACACACACACACACACACACACACACACTGCTTACCCTTTAAAAAAAATAATTACATTTAGATTTTCCCAAGGAAAGAAAAGAAATAGTTTGTGTTCAAAATAAAATAATTTCAGACAGCTCAGGAAAAGCATAAAGTGAATGTTATTTTTGGTAATCACTATTATTATTTTAAAATAGTTCTATAAGTGTTTAATAATTTTTATTAGAAACTCACAATACTTAGGCTAAGAAATTTAAAATTTGAATCTAAGTAGGAAAAGATCACTGCAAAGTTTTCTTTGCCAGGTCAAACAGTCCAGGAGGAAACCAATGCAAGTCAAGACTCCTCGTGCCTTGCCCACTATGGAAGCTCACCAGGTGATTAAGGCGAATGCACTCTTCTTGCTGTCCCTGAGCAGTGCAGCGGAGCCAAGCATTCTGTGTTACCATCCGACAAAGCCATTTCAGTCTCATCTTCCCAGCGTGAAAGAGGGCATTTCTGAGGATCTTCCCGTTAAAATGCCTTGTCTCTACCTGCAGACATTAGCTAGGTAATATAACTTGGTGGTTGTTTTTTTTAATCACTTGGGATTAGTAGCTATTGTTGATTAATATCATGCTCTGAATACCCACACTACATTACCTTTTGTGTACAATAAAGAGACCTCCAGGGATTTATTTTGTGAGTTCCTTGACCAATATATGACTGGTAGGGTACACACTTTATGGGAGTCAAGATTTTTTAAAAACATGTAAATACTATATTAATTTGTATTATTAATACAAAATATGTCATAGAAACTAAGACTCTAGCTATCTTTTACTTTTTGGAAAGCTGACTTCAGTCTGTTAATAGTTGGAAGTGCTGAAGGGGAAAGAAACAATTTGCTATCGAAATCTTCCATTTTGTTTTTTTGAAGTATTCATTCTGTTAGCATTTAAATGTTAGTTAGCTGGGTACCAACTTTGTTCTAGACCTTGAAGACACCAAGATGAATGTAATAAAATCCTGACTTCCATGTGCTCACACTCTGGTGGGAAGACAGACCTGTAAAGGAAACATTTAAGATGTTTTATGAAGAGTTCTCTAATAGAAGTATGCATAGGATGCTGTTAGGGCATGAAGGATGGAGAGTACCTGAATCTTTCCAAGGAAGGAAAGCAATCTTGAAGGATAAATAGAAATCAGTCAAGTAGGTGATGGAGGAAAGCAATTCCCCACAGTAAAGCACATGTGTGAAGACAGACATGAAATAGCATTACACATTTAAGGAATCAGAGGCTGGTTAAAGCATTGGCCACTGGGAGAAACATAAGAAATGCCCCAGTAGTAGCTACCTAAGACCAGGTAATGTGGGGCTCTGTAGCCCATGCTAAGTTTGGATTTTATCCCACAGGGAGAACGGTTAAGGAATATTAAACAGGGAAATAAATGAACTGATTTGCAGTTAGATCACTCTGCTTCAAACATGGAAATTCCATAAAGGTTATAACTAGAGGTGGGGGAAGCCTGTTCATAGTATACCGTTGTCCTTTACTGGACTTGAGTTGTACAGCCTATACTTCCGTACATTATACACTGGCATTGTAAACACACTTTCATATACCAGATTCAGACTTTTTTCAACAGCTGTCAAATGAAGATTTCTGGAAATTGCCTGCAGGAATGGCTTGCCAACAACAGTTCCATTTTAGCGATGTTGTCCTCTCTATAGCAGAATTATATAGTTTTTTTTTTAATTTTGTACTTACTATTTTAATAAAATAAACAGGAAACAAAATGAGAATGTCATATAAATGCATTTGAAACCAAGGTGGAGATCATTAGGTATGCCAAATGTAACAAATCTTTAGCTTCAGTCAGACGACTTAGGAGACTTAGGTTAACAACTCTCTGTTCCAGTTTGAAAAGGAAAGAATCAAATTGTAAAACATGTTTAAAAATATGCCACTGTACCATAATCATGGATTTTATATTTTTAGCCCCCTGGGGAATGGACACCCACACCCACCCCACCCCATGGAACATTTCATGGGTCTAATCTCTCTCAAATTTGATTCTTACATATGTTCCTACCAAAAATGGTGACTGTATTTCAATAGTCCATGCAAGAAACATGAGCCTGAACCAAGGCAATGATGATAGGGAGTCAGAAGAGAGGACACTTAGTATTCATAGGGCTGAGTGTTCACAGCTGGTCACAGTTGAGGACTGGCCTACCACAACTCCAAGATACTTTGGCCCAGGCACCTGGATAGTTGGTGGGATCATTCACCAAAACACTAGAGGATGGAAAGGTTCTCAGAAGAAAAGAAAATGAGTCCAGTTTTGGATTTGAAATGTTTGTGGTACCTGGAATATTTATGTGTGAAATTGTCAGACTTCTATTTCCTCCTACTTACATCTATGATTATTTTAATACTTCACTCTTACAGTTAAATGTGCTGCTTTTACTTTTATGAAAGAAATTAAAAATGAAAAGTATCTATGGTGCCATCATACTTGAAGTCACTGGATTTGATTTAATGCAGGCATCATCATGAAAATTTTGTGGGCTATCAAGATGACAACCTCTTCCAGGATGAAATGAGATATCTACGTTCAACATCTGTACCGGCCCCATACATATCCGTAACACCTGATGCAAGTCCTAATGTTTTTGAAGAGCCAGAGAGCAATATGAAGTCTATGCCACCAAGGTATTTCACTTCTCCCCTCTCTATTGGATAGCCAGTGTTTGGTGGGAGAAAGACTTTGAACTAAAAAAGAATGCTTTAGAAGTTCTTTTGTATGTCCTTCCATCTCAAGAAGGACATTGAGTCAGCTCTGCTAACTATTAGAGCTGTAAGAAAAAGCATACATACATACATGAATAAGACGAAGTCCTTGATAGCAGAGGCAGACTAGTTGGAGAGAAGAGATCAACTGATGGAAGTAATAATGAAGGATTCCATTGTATGATATTGTATCGAGTGCTGTAGTAAATCAGACTAGAGAAAGATTAGTTTGAGGCAGTGCTTAGGGAAAGTTCCGTGAGAGAAGTAGCACCAAAAATAAATCTTGAACTTACTGGATTACCGCATGCAGTCTTCTCCCACTTGCTTAGGTATGGTAGTAACATCAGTGTAAAGACCTTCTTGAAAACTGAATAGAAGCATATAAATATAAAGCAGAGGGAATTAGGGTACCACTGTGACTTTTTGGAGGAGGAACTGCATGATAAAATTTCAAAGATAGTCTCACTAGTGTCGATTGAGAAGCTTATAAATTTAGTCAAAGATTTCCACTAACTGTGTGGAGTTGGATTATGTTGGGAATGATTATTAAAAAAAAGATGGATAATAGAAATATTTTCTAGTAAAAATCAGTGTGGCTTGTTGGCTAACTAGATAATGAAAAGGATAAGTTTAGGATAGCATCAAGATATCAGGCATGAGTAATTGCAGACACATTATCATTGGGAAGGAAGAAAGAATGTGCTTCTTCAGATATGCCACTGTGTTAATACTATGTGGTTATTATTATAACTAATATAACAGATTTTAATACACACAGTAGAACTCATATATCCAAGTGAGTATTTTTCCACTGAAAATACTTGCAACATTTCCCCCCAACTGTGTGGATTATTCCTCAGAGTTTTTTTGAGCTGCTTTTAAAATTTTCTCCAAAGAGTACAGTGTAGCCTTTTACATCTTTAAAGGTAATAAAGTATCTCTAAAGGAGATAGATTTTCTGGAAGAGTCAGAAGCCATTTTGAGACTAGTCTGATAAATGTGATTCATTGGGCTGTTATTACCCTTTAGGATCAAAATTAAGTGGTATAAACTTCTAGGTAAAAACAGTGAAAAGAAGTTTGCATATATCTTGGAATATCATAGAATATTCTGTGTATTGTAGAATATCATAGTCAGGGTAAAATCCTCTAACATAGAAGCCCCTAGTATCATCACTAGTGTCACAGAAGAAAGTGGAAATCTAGGGAATCCTATTTCCCACAGTGCCATGCTGAAGCAAAGCGGCAATCCAAGGTGCCAGGGAATGCTGCCACAGAGACAGGATACACACCCAATTCAGTGGAATGGTATAGAATATTCAATAAAATCTCAAGTTATCTCTGGAAGGAAAAAAAAAAAAACAGGTGTCAGTGTGGAAAAGGAAGTCTAGGGAAATCCACTGATAGTTTATCAGAACAAACACAAGACCTAGACAGAGCTGCCCACTTTAAAAATATCATCAAAAGGAAAATAAATAGTATGTCATGAAAGTCAGATGAAGAACCCAATCTCAAAGAAAAATCTCTCAAAGAAAAAAAGAACATTTATAAGTACTCTGTTGTACTGGAAAACTTGATAATGACATATATTTAATGAAACAGTGGGAGAATGAATTAAAAGGTTATATCACAGAGCTAAGAGGACAGACTGAAGACCAAATCAATACCATTAAAAGACTAATAAATTAGAAACATTTAGAATAGTAAATTGAATGACTGACATAAAGGAAAAATTTGAGATAATCACAGTAAGTAAAGAGTAATAAGACAATTATAGCAGTTAGAATGAAGATAACAGGCATGGAAACAGGACAGTCTAACATAAGAATAACTGGTATTGGGGCACCTGGGTGGCTCAGTGGGTTAAGCATCTGCCTTTGGCTCAGGTCATGATCTCAGGGTGCTGGGATCGAGCCCCGTGTTGGGCTCCCTGCTCAGCGGGAAGTCTGCTTCTCCCTCTCCCTCTGACCCTCCCTCCTTCTCGTGTTTGCTCCCTCTCTTTGTCTCTCAAATAAATAAATAAATAAATAAATAAATAAAATCTTTAAAAAAAAGAATGACTAGTATTTTTAAATTAGAAAAACCAACCAATATAATTGCAAATGTATCTAAAGCTATAATATAAGAAAAAATCCCCCAAATGATGAAGTATTGAATTTCTAGATTAAAAGGAAATTTTTGTACCAGGTGACTATGAGGAATAACTGAACTTAAAAAAAAAAAATTGGTTTTCCAACCATTTTGAGTCTATTTTTGTGTGCGGTGTAAGGAAATGGTCCAGTTTCATTCTTCTGCATGTGGCTGTCCAATTTTCCTAACACCATTTGTTGAAGAGACTGTCTTTTCTCCATTGGACATTCTTTCCTGCTTTGTCGAAGATTAGTTGACCATAGAGTTGAGTGTCCATTTCTGGGCTCTCTATTCTGTTCCATTGATCTATGTGTCTGTTTTTGTGCCAGTACCATGCTGTCTTGATGATGACAGCTTTGTAATAGACCTTGAAGTCCGGAATTGTGATGCCCCCAGCTTTGCTTTTCTTTTTCAACATTCCTGTGGCTATTCGGGGTCTTTTCTAGTTCCATACACATTTTAGGATTATTTGTTCCATTTCTTTGAAAAAAGTGGATGGTATTTTGATGGGGATTGCATTGAATGTGTAGATTGCTATAGGTAGCATTGACATCTTCACAACATTTGTTCTTCCAATCCATGATAATGGGACATTTTTCCATTTCTTTGTGTCTTCCTCAATTTCTTTCATGAGTATTTTATAGTTTTCTGAGTACAGATTCTTTGCCTCTTTGGTTAGATTTATTCCTAGATATCTTATGGGTTTGGGTGCAATTGTAAATGGGATCGACTCCTTAATTTCTCTTTCTTCTGTCTTCTTGTTGGTGTATAGGAATGCCACTGATTTCTGTGCATTGATTTTTATACCCTGCCACTGTACTGAATTCCTGTATGAGTTCTAGCAGTTTTGGAGTGGAGTCTTTTGGGTTTTCCACAACAAGTATCATATCATTTGCAAAGAGTGAGAGTTTGACTTTTTTGCTGATTTGGATGCCTTTGATTTCTTTTTGTTGTCTGATTGCTGTGGCTAGGACTTCTAATACTATGTTGAATAGCATTGGTGATAGTGGATATCCCTGCCATGTTCCTGACCTAAATGTGAGACAGGAGTCCATCAGAATCCTAAAGGAGAACACAGGCAGCAACCTCTTCGACCTCAACTGCAGCAACTTCTTCCTAGAAACATCGCCAAAGGCAAGGGAAGCAAGGGCAAAAATGAACTATTGGGACTTCCTCAAGATAAAAAGCTTTTGCACAGCGAAAGAAACAAGTCAACAAAACCAAAAGACAACCAACAGAATGGGAGAAGATATTTGCAAATGACATATCAGATAAAGGGCTAGTATCCAAAATCTATAAAGAACTTATCAAACTCAACAACCAAAGAACAAATGATCCAATCAAGAAATGGGCAGAAGACATGAACAGACATTTTTCCGAAGAAGACATCCAAATGGCCAACAGACACATGAAAAAGTGCTCAACATCGCTCGGCATCAGGGAAATCCAAATCAAAATCTCAATGAGATACCACCTCACACCAGTCAGAATGGCTAAAATTAACAAGTCAGGAAATGACAGATGTTGGCGAGGATGCAGAGAAAGGGGAATCCTCCTACACTGTTGGTGGGAATGCAAGCTGGTGCAGCCCCTCTGGAAAACAGTATGGAGGTTCCTCAAAAATTTGAAAATAGAGCTACCATACGATCCAGCAATTGCACTACTGGGTATTTACCCCAAAGATACAAATGTAGGGATCCGAAGGGGTATGTGCACCCCGATGTTTATAGCAGCAGTGTCCACAATAGCCAAACTGTGGAAAGAGCCAAGATGTCCATCGACAGATGAATAGATAAAGATGTGGTATATATATACAATGGAATATTATGCAGCCATCAAAAGGAATGAAATCTTGCCATTTGCAACAACATGGATGGAACTGGAGTGTATTCTGCTGAATGAAATAAGTCAATCAGAGAAAGACATGTATCATATGCCCTCACTGATATGAGGAATTCTTAATCTCAGGAAACAAACTGAGGGTTGCTGGAGTGGTGGGGGGTGGGAGGGATGGGGAGGCTGGGTGATAGACATTGGGGAGAGTATGTGCTATGGTGAGTGCTATGAATTGTGTAAGACTGTTGAATCACAGACCTGTACCTCTGAAACAATATATGGTTAAAAAAAAAAAAAAAAAGATAGTAGGAGGGAAAGAATAAAGGGAGGAAATCGGAGGGGGAGACGAACCATGAGAGACTGTGGACTCTGAAAAACAAACTGAGGGTTCTAGAGGGGAGGGGGGTGAGGGAATGGGTTAGCCGGGTGATGGGTATTAAAGAGGGCACGTTCTGCATGGAGCCCTGGGTGTTACGTAAACAATGAATCATGGAACACTACATCAAAAACTAATGATGTAATGTATGGTGTTTAACATAATAAAAAATAAAAAAAATTGATTAAAACTGAAATTCCAAGAAAAAAAAAAATACGAATTTTTCAAGTATCTGAGCAGCGAAAAAAGAAGTCAACTTACAAAAGGAAAAGTTTTCTGTTGAACAACTTTGAGTGAAAGAAAACAAGTGAAACAATGTCTCTAAAGCTTCAAAAGAAAGATACTACCTTGGAAGTTTTACCCAATCAATCAAACATACTGAAATATAAAAGATCTTGGGAATCTTAAAACCAAATTATGGATTAATCAAATAAATAAAATGCATGGAAAGCATAAAAGACTATAGACTTTTTTTCCATCGGACATTCTTTCCTGGTTTGTCAAAGATTAGTTGACCATAGAGTTGAGGGTCCATTTCTGGACTCTCTATTCTGTTCCACTGATCTGTGTGTCTGTTTTTGTGCCAGTACCATGCTGTCTTGATGACAGCTTTGTAATAGACCTTGAAGTCCGGAATTGTGATGCCACCAGCTTTGCTTTGCTTTTTCAACATTCCTCTGGCTATTCGGGGTCTTTTCTGGTTCCATACACATTTTAGGATTATTTGTTCCATTTCTTTGAAAAAAGTGGATGGTATTTTGTTAAGGATTGCATTAAATGTGTAGATTGCTGTAGGTAGCTCTGACATCTTCACAGTATTTGTTCTTCCAATCCTTGAGCATAGAACATTTTTCCATTTCTTTGTGTCTTCCTCAATTTCTTTCATGAGTATTTTACAGTTTTCTGAGTACAGATTCTTTGCCTCTTTGGTTAGATTTATTCCTAGGTATCTTATGGTAATGGTATTGGGACAATTGGACAGCCACATGCAGAAGAATGAAATTGGACCATTTCCTTACACCACACACAAAAATAGACTCAAAATGGATGACAGACCTCAGGGTGAGACAGGAATCCATCAAAATCCTAGAGGAGAACACAGGCAGCAACCTCTTCGACCTCAGCCGCAGCAACCTCTTCCTAGAAACATTGCCAAAGACAAGGGAAGCAAGGGCAAAAATGAACTATTGGGATTTCATCAAGATAAAAAGCTTTTGCACAGCAAAGGAAACAGTCAACAAAACCAAAAGACAACCGACAGAATGGGAGAAGATATTTGCAAATGACATATCAGATAAAGGGCTAGTATCCAAAATCTATAAAGAACTTATCAAACTCAACAACCAAAGAGCAAATGATCCAATCATAAGTGGCAGAAGACATGAACAGACATTTTCCAAAGAAGACATCCAAATGGCCAACAGACACATGAAAAAGTGCTCAACATTGCTCAGCATCAGGGAAATCCAAATCAAAACCTCAATGAGATACCACCTCACACCAGTCAGAATGGCTAAAATTAACAAGTCAGGAAACAACAGATGTTGGCAAGGATGCGGAGAAAGGGGAACCCTCCTACACTGTTGGTGGGAATGCAAGCTGGTGCAGCCACTCTGGAAAACAGTATAGAGGTTCCTCAAACAGTTGAAAATAGAGCTACCCTATGATCCAGCAATTGTACTACTGGGTATTTACCCCAAAGATACAAATGTAGGGATCTGAAGGGGTATGTGCACCGCAATGTTTATAGCAGCAATGTCCACAGTAGCCAAACCATGGAAGGAGCCAAGATGTCCATCGACAGATGAATAGATAAAGAAGATGTGGTATTATATACACAATGGAATATTATGCAGCCATCAAAAAAACCCAAATTCTTGCCATTTGGAATGACGTGGATGGAACTAGAGGGTATTATGCTGAGCAAAATATGTCAATCAGAGAAAGACATGTATCATACAACCTCACTGATATGAGGAATTCTTAATCTCAGGAAACAAACTGAGGGTTGCCTGAGTGGTGGGGGGTGGGAGGGATTGGGTGGCTGGGTGATAGACATTGGGGAGGGTATGTGCTATGGTTAGCGCTGTGAATTGTGTAAGACTGTTGAATCACAGACCTGTACCTCTGAAACAAATAATATATTATATGTTAAAAAAAAAAAAAAGGATAGCAGGAAGGGAAAAATGAAGGGGGGGAAATCGGAGGGAGAGACGAACCATGAGAGACTATGGACTCTAAGAAATAAACTGAGGTTTTTAGAGGGGAGGGGGTGGGTGGATGGGTTAGCCTGGTGATGGGTATTAAGGAGGGCATGTATTGCATGGAGCACTGGATGTTATACGCAAACAATGAATCATGGAACACTACATCAAAAACTAATGATGTATGGTGACTAACATAACATTATAAAATAAAATATAAAAATAAAAAAATAAAAATTAATTTTAAAAAACAACACTATAGACTTTACACATAAGGGTAGTTTTCATAAAATCTTAAAGAAACTATGACTCAAGCGTTTTTATATTCAGCCAAGTTGAAACATCACAAGCGTATAGTAATTCAGGTAATAGAGCATCTTTGAGCTATTCTTTAAAAAAGTCTTGACAAACTCAAGCTATTACAAAAGATAATAATGACTCCATTAAATCAGTAGGGGATAGAAGGGTGGTTTTGCCTCGCAGGTGACATCTGGCAGTGTTTGAAAACGTCCTTGTTTGTCATAACTAGGCTAGTTCAATGGGCATCCTAGTATGGAGAGGTCAAGAATGTTGCTAATCAACGTACAGTACACAAGACAGCCCCCCACAACAAGGAATTATAAGCATGACCATTTTTATAAGAACAAGTCATTATCTTTTTAGGTTGTATAACTTTTTTTTTTCACGTTGTTGGATAAGCTTCCTCTGAAAGCACAACAAATGTCTTGAGTTTTGTAGTAACACCATTTATAAAGTGAATTAAATTAATGTATCCCTACTCTCTGGTCATTCTGGAACCTGTTGGCCCGTGCTGACATCCAGGCACAGTATTTACAGCCCATTCAAACAAGAATGATTATACCCTTAGAGAGGTGGTGAGTAAAGAAAATAGCCAGGGAGTTAACTACTTCCTAGAAAACATAAGCTTGACTGACGGACATAGTAGTTCAAACCTGACTTGAATGATGGAAAAGAAATCCAGAACTCATAGTGGGCAAAACTGTCCCCATTTGGAATGAGGTAACAGAAAAAAGAACACATGAAAAGAATAGTTGGTAAATCTTTCTTAGAGAGAAAGTAAGGAAAGGTATTTCTCTTTTTTATAAAAAGCCTCAGTAAAAGAAAATATATAACCATATTAATAGCTTTTCAAGTATTTTTTATTGTTGCTATAGTAAATAGAAAAATTGTTAGTTTAATTAAACTGGAATGAAAATCATTGAGTTCTAGAATGTCAGCATAATATAACTGTGCCAAAAATCAGTTTGTTACCTCTCATTGCACTTAGTGTGGCCGTGCTCTAGAAAGGACTGTGGGCAGCACTTCCCAAGAATGAGAAACCTAATAGAAAACTCAAGCACAGAAAGAAGATTGAATTGTTTCACTTTCCAGTTTATTGTGTGTATACATACCTATTTTGTTTCTCTTCTGTGCTGTTACGAATATATCTGTCTAGGTTTCTTGAATATCATGACATAACTTCCACCACAATGCTTTTGATTCTGAAAGGAGTTTAGAACATTTAATGCCTTTTCTTCTTCTTCATTGAAAAATGCAAAGTAGATTTAAGAAAACCAGAAGTTTTAGGACGCAGTTTCTGAAATCAAATTGTGACTTAAAGAGAGATTGTCAAGTTGGCTTTGAATTTGTGTTTTTTCTACAGGAGGTATAGGTTCATATATTTGACTACACTATTATAAATTAAATGTAGTTTCACTTTATTCACTTTTTCTCCTAAGTTTTTATCTGTCATCATGTTCTATCTGCAGTTTGGAAACTAGTCCCATAACCGATACTGATCTTGCAAAGAGAACTGTCTTCCAAAGATCATACTCAGTTGTTGCTTCTGAATATGATAAACAACACTCCATTTTACCTGCACGAGTTAAAGCCATTCCTAGAAGAAGAGTTAACAGTGGAGACACTGGTAAGTATAAAGATAAAAAGAAAGATTGTGTGGTCCAAATGGTTTTATTCGCAGATATTTTTTTTAAAATCTAGTTTTTGAGGGGCGCCTGGGTGTCTCAGTCGTTAAGCGTCTGCCTTCAGCTCAGGTCAGGATCCCAGGGTCCTGGGATTGAGCCCCACATCGGGCTCCCTGCTCAGCGGGAAGCCTGCTTCTTCTCCCACTCCCCCTGCTTGTATTAAAAATAAATAAATAAAATCTAGTTTTTGAAAGGAAATGGATTAATTTTAAATTGTGGTTGACATTCCTTTCATTTGACACACCCAAAAGTATGCTTGTCTAAATTTTGCATCTCGGTTGGAAGAGACACCTAGAGACCATCCAGTGATAACTCAAGAATAAGTTTACCTTTAAAATCTTACCTGTTAGGTTCTAAGCCAAACATTGCCACCATTATCCCTTCTACTAGGTTTCAGTGAACTAGTAGTTCCAGTGACTTACACTTTCACAATTATATTCTCATTCCTAATAGAAGCTTCTAACTCTTGGGGCTACTTCCACTGTGAATAAATAATGTGGGGATATAAGTAGCTCTTAATCAGTAAAAAAGTTAAATAATCTGGACTAGTTGGTATCAATAGCCCCAAAGTAGAGCTGCTTGGTTCTATGTCAAGAATAAAGAAAGAAATCCAAGAGAAAAGGATAATACCGTGATTTATCAGGTAGCCCACTTAACTAAAATGAAGATTTGGTCTAATATTTATACATAGGTAATTGTATATCATATATAGATTCCATTTAGGGAAAAAATACAATACTTAGCTTTTAGAGTGTTTTAGAAAGCATGAACTTTAGATTCAGCCCAGAATTCAAAAAACAATGAGACAACTTAATAGCTACATGATTTTAGGAAAGTAAGATAATTTATCTTTTGGGGCGCCTGGGTGGCTCAGTTGGTTAAGCTACTGCCTTCGGCTCAGGTCATGATCCTGGAGTCCCAGGATCGAGTCCCGCATCGGGCTCCCTGCTCAGCAGGGAGTCTGCTTCTCCCCCTGACCCTCTTCCCTCTCGTGCTCTCTCTCATTCTCTCTCTCTCAAATAAATAAATAAAATCTTAAAAAAAAAAAGATAATTTATCTTTTGGGATGCCTGGGTGGCTCAGTTGGCTAAGCGTCTGCCTTCAGCTCAGGTCATGATCCCAGAGTCCTGGGATGGAGTCCTGCATCGGGTTCCTTGCTCAATAGGGAGACTGCTTCTCCCTCTCTCTCTGCTGCTCCTCCAGCTCATGCTCACATGCTCTCTTTCTCTGTCTCTCTCTGACAAATAAAATCTTTTAAAAAAAAGTATTTATAATCTTTCTCAGCCTCAGTAAAAATTGAAATTGTTACGATTTGTGTCACATGCAAAAACAAAACCCCCTAAGACTCTAGTGAATAAGCTAGATACTGTTATTTTTAATATCATCTTAACTATATTAATTGTATGTATTATCTATGAAAGTTAATTTTTTTTTTTTTTTTAATAAATAGAAGTTGGTTCTTCCCTCTTGAGACATCCATCTCCTGAGCTTTCCCGGCTAATCTCAGCCCACAGCTCTCTTTCCAAAGGAGAACGAAATTTCCAATGGCCAGTTTTAGCTTTTGTTATACAACATCATGATCTAGAAGGTCTTGAAATAGCAATGAAACAGGCCCTAAGGAAATCTGCTTGCCGAGTTTTTGCTATGGAGGTATGAATACATTAATGGGGTTATTGATTCATTGATCATACAAATCATTTGATGATTTTTTTTAATGTTAGTTCCTTTTCTACCCAACAGAAATTTCAAAAAATTAAGAAACATTAGCCAATCAAAAATATTAAATGTTCACATCAAAATTAAACTCTTTGTTTACGAATATAAATGAATATAGAGGTCCATATTTAAGCACTCTAAAGAAATTTATTTCTGCACTGCTTTATTGTTTGAATCCTGTTAGTATCTTTTTTAAAAAAGCTTTTTGTAATAAGGATATCATTTCAGATAGAAGAATCATGAAAAAGACATAACAAGTAGACCTTTTGAGTTATAAATTTAACTATAATGACTTTCCTGTGTCTATTCTCAGGAAATGATAGGATTACTATCTGTCATATTTTTATATATATATTATATATATATATTTTAATCTTTTTTGTCATGAGTATAATAAATAACCTGCCACTTCATTGATGATGGGAACAGTGTAAATACATTTAAGTATATGATAGCTTGTACAGACTCGAGAAACATTTTGTGTTATCCTAAATGCAAATTGGGGAAAAAAATGTGCTTCAGCAAATTAATATGAAGATGAATTTTTGAAATAAAAAGTGGTTTGAAAAAATATTTCTGTGTTACATTTCATACGTATTATTTTCCCTATTATGTTTTTTACTCGGGACCAAAATTATTGACGATTTCAAGTTCAGTGTGTTTTCAATGAGATGAAGGCCAGCTGTGTTCATTATCTTCCCTTGGAACACTTGGTCCGTGGAGTACTCTGTTTCTTACTCAGAATGTTTGCTCGCATGTTTTCTTCTATCTGTGACTCACTTAACCATCATTTGTCCAGGCGTTCAACTGGCTTCTGTGTAATGTCATCCAGACGACTTCTCTGCATGACATTCTGTGGCATTTTGTGGCCTCTCTGACGCCTGCCCCAGTGGACCCAGAGGAAGAAGAGGATGAGGAACGTAAAACAAGCAAAGAAAATGCAGAACAAGTACGGGAGATTCGGGGCTTCTCAGTTGTCCGTATTTTTATAGAAGAGTAGAACCATCTCCAGATAACGCAATAGTATACGTGAGCTCGTTCACAGATTGTATAACCTAAAGGCGAGAATAAAATTTCAATGCTGTGGGCAGTATATTCACTCTGTTTAGTGAATTTTAGTGAGTTTTCGCTCCAGCAAAGATGTGATCATTCAGTTCTGATTTCTCGCTAAACGTTATTGTCATGAAGCAGTGACAACATAATGCCTATGCAAGACAGATAACCAGGGCGACATTATCCTACGGAAAACCTGTCTACTTCACAACATGGCTGTAAGTTGGCAGAGAGTAAAAATATACCATGTAGGGACGTGAAATTTAAAAATGTCTGCTTGGCTGCAAAGGACTTGGATTTTATGGGAAGCAACCTGCATAATGGAAAGGCATTGACTAGAACCCTGGAAACCTGGGTGCCAGCCGCATTTCCACCTCTGTAACGGTGCAACTGTGGGCCTCGTTTCCGTATCTGTAGAGGGAAGACTAGACAGCATTTAGTTCCCTTGCAGGCATGCTAAAATTATATGCTTAACATTTTATGATTAATTTCCAAGGATATCAAGTAACATTATTACAGCCAAATTCTTAAAACTCACAAGGAAACGAAGTATCATGAGTAAGAACTAGTAGAAACGGAGGCAACAGAAACAGACCAGCAATTTCCGTGGTGGTAGTTTATCTATTTGTAGTATGGCTGTGTTTAATGTGTTTAAGGAAATAAAAGACCAACTTTAAAATATAATAATGTAAGAACTGTAAGAAAGACATTTGAAAAAGAACTAAATAACAGGTAAGAATTATATATTAGTATAATAATTAATGTTAGAAAAAAAGCAGTGAACCAAAAAAAAATCAGTTCTGAAATTTACAACAGATTAGTCAAAAAATTGGTGAATTGTAAAAGAGACCTGAAGAAATCATCCAGAATAAAACAAAAAAAAAAAATGAATTGCTTTAAAAAGTGAAAAATATGAGGTCATATTTATGACCTTTATGACCAATTTAAAAATTGATATTTTCAGTGTGCTGAGAGGAAATAACTGTCAATCCAGTGAATCTGTCTTTGTAGAAGAAGGGCAAAATAAAGATATTTTCAGAAAATAAACAGATAAATAGATATTTGCCACAAACAGACTGTTAGAAAGGAAAATTGTAATACGCTTCAGGTACAAAAGGAGATCTCACATGGAAGATCTGAGAATGAAAAGAAAAGAAAGTGTTACTTCTTAACAAAGACTGTATAAAAAGTGACAATGTGTAATGGGAATGATTTTTAAAACTTAGTACCAAAATACAGACAGCAGTACCATATACATGAGGAGGCAAGTGATTGGTGTTAGTGTTCAGTGGGTTGATAATGATTTTGATTAGCTTTAGATTAAGTTGAGTGTGTGTCATTACACAAAGAATAGAAATAGTGTATAGGGAGAGGGCACCTGGCTGGCTTGCTCAGTGGAGTGTGTGACACTTGATCTCGGGGTTGTGAGTTCAAGCCCCACATTAGGCGTAGAGATGACTTAAAAATAAAATCTTTTAAAAAAATTTTATAAAAAAAAAAATAGACTGTGTAATTTCCAAACTCATAAGAGAAATGAAAAAAAAAAACTCAACTCCTCCCCAAGAGGGAAAACAAAATAGAAAAAGTGGTACAAATAGAAAGTAACATATTAGAAATAAGTACAAAGAAGACTAAATCTTCCATTTAAAAGACAAAAATTGGGATGCCTGGGGTGGCTCAGTCAGTTAAGCGTCCCAACTTGTGATTTTGGCTCAGGTCATGATCTCCGGTCATGAGATAGAGCCCTGTGTGGAGCCCTACGCTCCGCAGGGAGTCTACTTCTCTGTCTCTGCCCCTCCCCCCCCCCGCCCCTGAGCGCGCGCGCGCGCGCGCGCGCGCGCACGCACGCACGCACACACACACACACACATACACACACACACACACACGCTCTCTCTCTCAAATAAATAAATAAATCTTTTTAAAAAATAAATAAGGGGCACCTGCGTGGCCCAGTTGGTTGGAGCCTTCAGCTCAGGTCATGATCTGAGGGTCCTGGGATTGAGTTCTGCATCCCTGCTTATCAGGAGTCTACTTCTCCCTCTCCCTTTGCACTTCCCCACTGCTCATGCTCGCTCTCCCTCACTCTCTCAAATAAATAAAATCTTTTAAAAAATAAATAAAAAACAAAAATTGTCAGAATAGATGAAAAAAACAAAAGGTAGTTGCTGTTCATGAGCATTACATCTAAAACATAAGAATCCAGGAAGATTAAAAGTGGAAGTTTAGAAAAGGATATACTGGACAAACACCAAACAAAATAAAGTTGGTGTGATTCTTTAACATCAGGAAAAAAAGAAAGCTTTAAGACAAAATTAATAATAGGGATAAAAAAGCTTTCTACAAAATGATGAATAGTTCTAAACATGTATGTATCAATAATATAGTCTTAAAAATATTAGGTAAAAATTGACAGAACTGCAAGGAGAAATAGAAAAAAAAATCCACAATTACAGTGTAAGATTGTTTCACACCTTTAACAACTAGATATTCCTGCATAAGGAACCACCCTAAAACTCATCAGATGAAAACAGTTGCCTTTTTCTGACAAATCTGTGGGTGAGGCTTCAATTTCTGCATACACATATAGAGTCAGATTTGTGAGCACACCAGGATCAATACAGATACAGTATTCATTTGTTTGGTGATTTTATTTATGAGTGACCTCATCACTTTTTCCCTAAAAGATAATACAAACAAAATTAGTTAATGTGTGTTTTGGGTATGATTTGGTTTTGGTTTTATTTACATCTCTGTTACATGACTGTCTTTACAGTATACATAACCTTATAAGTATACATAATTTTTTTGTGTGTGGGGAAAGTTCTTTTCAGCATACAGACTGATCAACTTGCTTTCACTTTCTGTCTCAGGAGAAAGACACAAGGGTATGCGAACATCCTCTCTCAGATATAGTGATTGCCGGTGAAGCTGCTCATCCTTTACCACACACGTTTCACCGCTTACTTCAAACAATCTCCGATCTTATGATGTCTCTTCCGAGTGGCAGTTCGTTACAGCAAATGGCCCTAAGGTAATTTTACATCTAAGTGTTCTAGGTACAGTGGAGGAGAGATTTTATGTAATGTTCAACTCAAAATGCTCAAAAGACCTTTTTAAATAGTAAGATACAAAGAATCTCTACATTATGTGAATGGTGTTTCACTCATTACTGTCCTAATCTAGAATCATCCTCCTTAGCTCGCACCCATTTGCTGCTCTGTAAAATGAGGTTAATACACTTCTTAGTGCTCTGAATTATCAGTCTGTAACAGTTTTCCTCACTTCTGCCCTCTTCTACCCCAAGTCTCTTGTCTCAGTGCTACCCAAGGGTAGACTCTTAAATGTCACAAAAGGGAGAGGGAGAATGAAGTCTCAGAAGCAGAAATCAAAATAGGGTTTTGAATTGAAAAGAATTTTGAGAAAAATGGAACCTTAGTTATATACAAGGCAGCCTAAGTCTACGTTGGGGAACATCACCTACTTTTAAGTCTCAGCCTGCTAAGATTTTAACATTACTTCTACATTGTGAACCTTGTTATCAGAGCCACATATGGGACCACACATATAAATGATATTTATCCTCCACTGATTTTTATAAGCTGTAAGGTGATGGAGTGATTTGGGGCTACCCACAGCCCTGATGATAAGACCAGCAGAGGGGAGATTGTGTTTCCCCTTCACAAGATTTTTGAAGTGCAGTATGTGTTATATACACTCTCATGAATTAGTGTAAAATTATAAGACTAATAAATTTGAGAGGCTGTTTCAGTTGGGATAACACTTGTCTATCTGCAAAATTGATTTATTATCTTTTTTGTTTCTGTAGCCTTGATCTTCGTGGCTACAGAAGCAAATTTCTTTATATGTAGATGTATTTTTCTATGTGTAAAATGAGTGAACTTTCTTTAGATCTTACCTTGTTCCAAAGAGGTAGTGATATTATTCCCTCATTTTTTTTTTCATTTCTCTTTTTCACCTGGAACATTTAAGATTTTTTGAAATACTAACTACAGAGTGCTTTTCCAGGATTTCCTTAGGAATTATTTAATATATTGCTTATACCTTTTTAGGTGCTGGAGTCTGAAATTCAAGCAGTCTGATCACCAGTTCCTCCATCAGAGTAATGTCTTTCATCACATTAACAATATTTTGTCAAAATCAGATGATGGAGACAGTGAAGAAAGTTTTAGCATCAGTATTCAGTCTGGCTTTGAAGCGATGAGTCAGGTCAGTCATTTACCACCTGTGCTGTGTTATCCTGCTAACATTCAACAGTGTACAGAAGGAGAAACTGCAAGTTACTCCTAAACAATCTGATTCATTTGTTTCTTACCTCATGTCTTGTTTGTTTTATTATCATGAAAGATTTCCATTTCAGTATTGTAGTAATGTACCTTTGTTTCTGGTAGGAATTGTGCATAGTAATGTGCTTAAAGGACTTGACCAGCATTGTTGACATAAAAACTTCAAGCCGACCTGCCATGATTGGCAGTTTGACAGATGGTTCTACAGAAACCTTTTGGGAGTCAGGAGATGAGGATAAAAACAAAACTAAGAACATCACCATCAACTGTGTGAAAGGAATCAATGCCCGCTACGTATCTGTCCATGTGGACAATTCCCGAGATCTTGGGGTAAGAAAGGAAACTTGATTTGTGGCTCATTAGTTCTTTTCAGACCCTCAGTGACCATGCCCTATCATTTCGGAGCTTAGCAAAAAGATTTTCATGTGGAACTTCACCAACCAAACAACATTTTTATGTTTCCCAAATAAATCTTAAATCTAAAAACAGATGAAGAGCAGTGGGGCACTGTGGAATACCAATTTTAAAAATAACACCATGGCTCCAGCTAAGCAGAATAAATGAATGCCCTATAACTGCCTACCCGAGTGCCCTTGTTTCAGCTCTTCTCTTGGCCTGAAGTCTTCCCCTTAAACTCTGCCTATCAGATTCCTCCCAGAATCTCGAAAGACCAGGAGAAAAATCCTCTCCCAGTACATCTTCTATAAAAATTACTCTTTCCGGGGCACCTGGGTGATGTAGTCGGTTGAGTGTCTGCCTTCAGCTCAGGTCATGATCCCAGGGTCCTGGGATCAAGCCCTGCATTAGGCTCCCTGCTCAGCGGGGAGCCTGCTTCTCCCTCTCCTCCCTGCTCATGATCTCTCTCACTATCTCTGCTGCTATCTCTGTCTGTCTCTCTCAAATAAATAAAATCTTTTTTAAAAAATTACTCTTTCCCTTCTCTAGGTTCTTTTTTATATTACTCTGACGGCACTTAATACACTTGGACCTATTGTGTAATTAGCTCTCAGTTTCCAACCCTCACCCTTAGCTGTCATGGCAGTGTTGGTGGGGTATCTAGACTAACCTGAATAATCATAATTTATATTCTTCCTAGCACTATTCTATTCACATGTTTCAACTGAATTAAGTACTCCTTCACAAAGGCAGTCAACAAAGGAAAAAGAGGCCTATTTACTTGAGTGTTAAGAACCAAGAAGAAGGCACCAGCTGCCAAACCCACATGCTTCTACCCCCCCATTCCTGGGGAAGGATACTCCTTAGAATTTTTCCCTCAGAATGGGTGTGGCTTGCTAGCAGATAGAGTATTAATAAATCCCCTTTGACCGTTGCCAAGCTTCTCCCATCCCATTCATGTATTTCCTTTCCCAGAAAGAGCCAGAGTGGTGGGGTTGGGTCTTGGGTAACCCAGATGGAATGCCAACCTCAGAAGTCCAGTCTGCTGTCAGAACACTCCTTGCCATCCACAGCCACCCCCAACTCCTGTTTCCTGGCAGCAAACAAGAAAAGGGAGCGTAGCTAATATATCATAAGCTTATCTCCTTTTCGGAGCCAAGAGTTTCAATTGGCACAACTACTTTATCTTACTAGAAAGTCAAGTGTAAGAAATCAAAACATTTTTCTAGCTAGAATTTACTGTTCAGTACAAAGTTATCTTTGATTCATGGTGTATTTTAAGCTAGGACATATTCTCTGTCAGAACAATGATTGCAATCAATTTGACATTTTTCCCTTTTAGGGAGATAATTGTAGCAATATTTGATTTTAAAAGCCTCAGTAGGTAAGCCAACATCGGCTTTCCTTTTAAGAAACCTCTAAGTTACATGCATCCTTGAGGCTAATATACCTCTGCGTCCCCATCTGCCAACACCACCAGTGCCTTATGTATGGCAGTTGTTGGAATTGCATCAGCCTAGAGCTGATATATAGCTAAGTATGCAGTTCTCTAAGGAATTAATGTGCTAATCTGTTTCTTGATGTGCCTTGCATAAAAGTTACTTAACTTTAAGGTCTTTGGCTCTAGTACCAGCATGATTCTTTTCAGTACTTAAAGATACTGAACTTCTGTTTGTATTTCTTTCATGTGTTAATGTTCCTTCTCTAGTGTGGCAAGGATCTCCAGAGGATAGAACCCATCATTCTCATATATCCTTCTCCAAGTCTGTAAGGCAGTCTGGGTACATTGTGACACTCACAAGTGTTTGTTGATTAAGCCACCTGCCTTCCTTATACCTCCAGAAGCAAGGAAAGTATAGCAGAGAGAGTGGGACAAGAGTGACAGAGTTGTTGAAAGGTCTCATGATAGAGATAGAACTTAAATCTTTAGACTTTGGGGGCACCTGTGTGGCTCACTTGGTTAAGCAGCTGCCTTCGGCTCAGGTCATGATCCCGGGGGTTCCTGGGATTAAGCCCGCGTTGGGCTCCCTGCTCAGCGGGGAGTCTGCTTGTCCCTCTGCCCCCCCTACGCCGCTCATGCTCTCTCTCTCTCTCTTTCAAATAAATAAAATCTTTAATAAAAATAAATAAATCTCTATAGACTTTGGATAAAAAGAGGGAATGCCAAGCTCCTCTTTCAGAGCCCATGGAGAATGAAGGTAGAATTTGTGAGAATAAGACAAGACTGGGGTTGGTTGTAAGAATGTGGTTGGTCGGGCAGAGGGAGTGAGATCAGTTAGGAAGAACGATGACAGAGTTAATGTGACATTGGTACACTGTAAGAAGTCTCTGTAAATTCAGGAGCAGGAATATGGAATAATAATTGTTGATTGTCTATTTTAGAATAAAGTTACCTCAATGACCTTCTTAACTGGCAAAGCAGTAGAAGATTTGTGCAGAATCAAGCAGGTAATTAAAATTTTGTCATTAAATGTTTTGCTACCCAGGGAGAAATTCTTCTCAGCCTTTACTGTTAAATTCTAATTTTGGCGTGCTACCAAAGTATTATAGAAAATCATCTGTTTACAAAACACTAAACTGACAAATAGTCCAGATATAGGAACATTTACAACCATCCCTGTGCTAAACATCTTATCTGTCAGTGCCCTAAATGTTCCCGTCATGAGCGATTATACTGTACCTACAGTCTTCGACTCTGCCTAGGCTCTTAAAAAGAGTCAGAGTGCCTTAAATGCATCATAGATCAATTCACAATCAACACCTACTCTTCAGGTTAAAATGTAGATTATTGTCCTCTAACCTGAAAATCTATCACTTAAAACACTAAAACTGTATCCAGGCTGCAAGTCGATTTACACACCATCTCTAGAAACAAGTTAGGTTTTATTTGGGCATGTATCTGAGATTCTGTATAAACTGACTTGTGTTGGTGAAACTTTATCAAAGCTGTTCTTCTCTAGCTACTTTATCCCATAAATGTTGACCGCTTGTTTTGCTTTGTTTTTCAAATCATATTGAAAGAATGAATTGAGATTTTGGATTAAACAAATAGTAAGTTTTGTTTTAAAGGCTAAAAAATTTAGGGAAATAATCCTATTCAGTGAGATACTATTTATTTATGCTCAACGCTCTTTCTAGAAAATTGGCATTATCAATTAAAATAATATCAATTTAGATGTCTATATAAATAATGTAGACGTCCCAGGTCATTTCTCTTTGACATCAAATACCATAAGAACAGTTTTCATTTTATCAAGTGAATAGTGTCAAAAACCAGTTCACAGTGCATTGAAATTTAATCCTTGAAAAAAAGTTATATTCTCAATGAAATGCAGTGAAATAAGGAATCACAAATGTGAAGTTACATATAATTTTTCTTCAAAAGTAAAACATATTAAGAAATTGCACATCAAAAATGCTCATCTTCTAAAAAAAAAAATGCTTATCTTTAAATGGTGCTTTAATGTGAAGATGCACAAAACAGGACCCGATGCTGATCTTGTGAGTGTTTCCACTTACAGTCAGTGTAGGGAAAGGGCAGTCACATAAATTGATTGATGATGTTACTTATATAACTTGTCCCTGGAAAGTACTCAGACCTACATTTTAATTCTCAACTCCATCTTGTACTGAGAATCCTTCAACCTGTTTTAACCTCATTTCATCTGTATAATAGCTACTATAGTATTACTTACCCTCACAAGGTTTAAGATAATCAGCATGAAGTAACAGTAAACCTTGGTCCCTGCACAAGTCTTTGTGATTTGAGCTTGCTGTTATTAGCGCTAAGTCTAGGACAGTGATAAGAGAGTGAGACAGCTGTATCAGGTTTCTGTCCCTTTTCTGTTGTGCTAGGTCGATCTGGATTCCAGGCACATTGGTTGGGTAACAAGTGAACTTCCAGGAGGGGATAATCACATCATCAAGATTGAATTAAAGGGCCCAGAAAATACGCTGAGAGTTCGACAAGTAAAAGTCCTGGGCTGGAAGGATGGCGAAAGCACCAAAATTGCTGGCCAGATTTCAGCCAGCGTGGCCCAGCAAAGGAACTGTGAAGCCGAGACTCTGCGAGTGTTCAGACTTATTACATCTCAAGTGAGTGTCCTCACTACATAATCTAGTACAGGATACCCTGAAATAAAATCTTATTCAATAATAACACCAAAATAGTAACAAAATACTTTGTAAAACAAGTTAGAGATAGCTGGCAACAGATGTGACCCATTTCCTCCTCTTCTCATAGCCCAAAACGCCTGTGTTTCATTTTGCACTCATAACTCTTAAAAGTATTGGTATATAGCAAGAATAGCATAGTAATATTATAAAACCTGCAGAATTAGCTCATGCATCCTTTAGCTTTCACACACTGATTCCTTCTCATGTTCCTGTCTTCATCAGGTATTTGGAAAGCTCATCTCTGGAGATGCTGAACCTACACCAGAACAAGAGGAAAAAGCACTACTGTCATCACCTGAAGGAGAGGAAAAAGTATACAATGTATTTATTTGTATTCTAAAAATATTTATTTCCCTTTTTCATTTTCTTATTTTTGTTCAGTGAAATAATCCATCTATTGGCATGTATTTTAATGGATAGATGATATTAGTTTATATGCAGTTAATGTTTTTTACTTTAATTAGTAGAAGATGAAACTATCAGAAGAAATTATTTGTTTACATATGATCTAGCTAGTATTGTAAGTAACAGAATTTGCTCTGTATCTTAGGCTGTTGTGTTCAAATGTTAGGATTTGTAAAATCAGCTTAGTCGTTTACTGTGCACCATCGATGATCTTCTTCCTCCATTTAATCTGCCCTTCACAGTCCAGTTCAAAAATACTGTCTTCTCCAGGAATCTTCTTTATGTTTCCCCCAACAAAATGCAGTTTTCCTTCTGCTAAACTTCATCGTAGTTTCTATGAGTCTCTTCTCAATTTCTTTCATATGTTTGTTTATACACATATTTGTCTCTTCTACTGAATCATAGCTTCTTAAAGACCAAGTGCATATCTGATTTGTCTTTATATCCATGGCATAAAACACACATGCATTCAGTATAGTTTTATTGGAGTAACTTGTTCTTCATCTTGTTCTTGAAATTTCTTTTAAATTGTGTTTGCCTTTACTTATTTGGTCTACTCTAAAGCAAGAGGAAAACCTCATCTTTTTCCAAAAAGAGGTCAACCCTGACTGGTCTCAATATTCTTAAGTCATTAGATATTACAGATAATCACCTTGGCAGCCTTTTGAAAGATAATTTCAAGGATTTATCTAGTCTAGCCCTGTGCCTTCTGATATAGTAATGTCTAAGTCATCCACCCACATCTTTCTATTTGTGGTCTGTAGAAAATAAGATTTTATAAATTCTGGTTGTTTCTTTTAGCATCCTGTGGGGATATCATTTGAATGACTGCAAGAGTGTGTGACTATTCATTAAATCAACTGAATTTTAGCAAATGGCAGTTCTGTACTAAATAACTATGACAATTGGTACCAAGCCCTCGGAAAGTTTGTGTTCCATTCTTAGATATGAACCTTTCACACACACCCCCAAAAAGAAATCAATAGGGATACTATGTAGCATATAATCAATTTTTCATGTATGTGAAAACATTGCACATGTCACAGGGTTTCAGAGTACATTAGAAGTATTGTGCCCTGCAGTGGTCAAAAGAGGCTTTTGGTAGGTATTGGGTATGACTTGGACCTGAAAGGGAATGGGTCAGAGTTAGATTGACAGAGGGGATGGGAGCAGGGCTCACTGAGAGGCTGGCCTAATAGTAGGAGTGTGTAGGTTGAGATGTTAAGGTTGATTGGGAAAGTTTATGCTGGTGGTAAGATGCCCATGAAGTAGCATAATTGTTAAGAGAATCATTTTTTACATCAGGTTTTTAAAGTAGAATTTAGATAAGGAAAAAATTCATCCTTTTAAACTGTATTGTTTGATGAATTTTTGTAAATTTTTTGGTGTAAGTTAATAATATACGCTTATTATCCTTTTAATATCAATAGTATCTGTAGTGATGTGTCTTCTTTTATTACTTCTTTTCATTTGTTCGCTTTGTGTTTGATTTGTTCTCTTTCTAGTTTCAAAGACTTGAGATCTTTCTTTTTTTCATACAAGTAATGGTACAGTTTTCTTCTTAGCACTGCTTTAGTTGAGTGTCACAAATTTTGGTGTGTTGGTTATATTTTTTTTCATTTCATTTAGTTCAGAATACTTTTTTACTTCTATTTCGGTTTCTTCTTTGACCCCTGGATAATGTAGAGGTTTCTTGTTAATTTCTAAATATTTGGGGATTTTTCAAATAGCTTTCTATTACTAATTTCTAGTGTAATTCGTAGCAGTCAAAGAATACACTTTGTATAATTTCAGTCCTTTTAAAATTGTTAAGATTTGAATTCTGACTCATATTTTAGTGAATGTCCACATGCACTTGAAAAGAGCTTGAACTCTGCTTTTGTTCTGTGAGGGGTTTCTATAAATATCAATTCAAATTGGTTGATACTTTTGTTCAAGTCTTCAAGAGCTTTACTGATTTTTGTTTGCTCATCTGCTTGTTCTGTCACGTGCAGAGAAAGTTTTGAAGTGTCCAGCTATTTGGATTTGTCTGTTTGGATTTTAGTTTACCTGGTTGCAAACCTCAGCTGTTCAATGGATACCAAAAATTATATGGTTTTGTAGACTATCAGCTTCTTCTCATTGTTAAAGTGGGCGTTACATTCTCTTGTAGCTTTCTTTATCCTAAGGAAAGTGAAGCTAAGAGTCATTTTTTATTCTCAGAAGAGTAGCTTTGCCTCACTTTTCTTACCTGGAAAATAAAACATCATATTTACCTAATGGGCTTGTTGTGAAGGTTAAGAGTATGTGTATGTGATAACTATATAGCTGTGTATCTATACCTTAAGAGAGTGCCATTCACATAATAAGCACTTCAAAATGTCAGCCTTTACGTCTCTTCTTATGATATGTTTCTTTGACTCCTGTTAGTGGTAGATTAGCCTAATCTAAGAACACCATTATCATAGAGTTTTGTTAGGAAATTTCCCTTTTAACCAAATACCATTTTCTGAGTTCTAAAAACTAAATGTAGGATACTCAAAATTTAGAAATAGATGTAATCAAAGTAGCCCAAATTGACAGATTAAAGAAGTTCATGAGAAGAAAGTATGCTTCTCTGGATTTCTTAAATTCAGAAATTTTGCTTTTTTTTTTTTCTATGGTTTACCTTAACCAACAGTGGTTTCTTCAAACTTTATCCTTTATCTTAGTGTTACAGACCTCAATTTAAAATAAATTCACCTTATAAAAATACCTGCATAGTTATTTCTCAAGATACTTTAAGATCAAATATACAAATTTTATTCAAAGAGCCTGGGTTTTTTTTTCCCCCCTTTTTCTATGTAAAGGCAACATCAGATGCCGACCTGAAAGAACATATGGTTGGAATCATATTCAGCAGGAGTAAGCTGACTAATTTACAAAAACAGGTTGGTAAATAGCCATTTCATTGTCTTCATCAGTTTTTGTTTTTAAGGTGTAAAGTGTTTTCCAAAATTTATGGAGGCTTCTTTATGCCGACTCTTTCGTAGGTCCTGCAGAATGTGTCTGCCTTTTTCTAGAGAGGAAGGAGTATATTGGCATACCTGCATCACTTTAAAGATTTTGTTATGAATGTTAACTTTCTTACCTTGCTGCTCTTTGTTATTTCTCATTTTCAGGTAGATTGTTTCATTTTGGTGTCAAATATCCAGCTGCATCAAATTTCATTTGCATTTTCTGTATTCCTTTTCCCACTGTTTTTTTGTGTGTCAGTTGATTTTTTTTTTCTGAGCAGTTATAGTGTTAACTAAATCAGTGTTAATATTTTTAATTATAAGGAGATGGAGTAGTGCTAGATTGTTCACATAATGAGGTACCTACGTAACATAATAATTAGCCCTTCAGAAG
This sequence comes from Eumetopias jubatus, assembly GCF_037043125.1. Lineage (NCBI taxonomy): Eukaryota > Metazoa > Chordata > Mammalia > Carnivora > Otariidae > Eumetopias > Eumetopias jubatus. The sequence goes on along the minus strand of NW_028274809.1, from coordinate 164,078,719 downwards.
TCAAATAAAACACTGGCTTTACATTAGCCCATCATTTTAACTTTCAACATCATTAAATCTTGTTTAAATAAATAAATTTATCTGTGCTTTATCTTTTTAACAGTGTTTCATTGAATCTTAGATGCTACCAGTTATAAAATGTGCTGTTATCTCATGTATCACTAAAAAAAGAAAATTTGCTGCCAATTACATTGTGAATGCCATCAATTATAAAACACATTATGAATAGAAATATTAATAATAATGTGGAAGGAAAATATGCCTTAGAAGTGATAAAATATGGTAATTTGCTTTGATTAATTTGATGTCTTAAACCACAGCCAGGGGTATTGGTAACTTGTATATAAATAGTTTCTACATAGTAGTTGACTTAAATATTATGATTTTTATTCATGGTTCTGCTAGTTTTCCTTAATTGTTTTTAAGATGAGTTAAGAAAATAGTATGATGGAGAATTAATGGGGAGAAAGAGTATTAAATTGAGTATCAACTAATATTCTTGTCTTTTTTTTTTTTACTAGAAGTAGTAAATCAGATTTACAAATATGTTTTTACATTTTCTTTATGTTGCTTTAAATAGGTGTGTGCTCACATCGTCCAGGCTATTCGCATGGAGGCCACCAGAGTTCGTGAAGAATGGGAACATGCTATATCAAGCAAAGAAAATGCCAATTCTCAGCCCAATGATGAAGATGCCTCCTCTGACGCTTACTGCTTTGAGCTGCTCTCTATGGTCTTAGCCCTGAGTGGCTCTAACGTGGGCCGCCAGTATCTGGCTCAGCAGCTAACTCTGCTCCAGGATCTCTTTTCACTGCTCCATACGGCCTCTCCTCGAGTCCAGAGACAGGTGACTGGTCATACCACCTACCTTTTGGCTTACTTTATTCCTCAAAACACTGTTAAAAATTACACTATCAAAGAGAATCACCTTAGGGTCTTAACTATTAATCTTTATTTTTTGTTTTGTTATTTGTTTTTTTGAATTTATCTTAACTCCATGCTTTTTATTTTGGACTAATTGTATTGAGAATATGGAAGAGCAAAGTATGTTCCATTTTATTACTATGCTATTGCGATAAAGAATATCCTGTCTACTGATTGTCTTATTACCATGAAATGTGTAATGTTTTTTTATTCCTGACCAAATAAAGACATGTTTTTTTCTTGCTGCTCTGGAGGGCTAATTACCACTTCAGAAATCAAAATAGTGTTTAAGTCATACTTCTGTTCTTCTGAAAGCTTTTGATGTCATAGAATGGCAGCTAGGCTCATTTAAAAAAAGAACTTTAGAACACCAATCTTTAAGAGGAATTCTTTCCTTTTATTTTTCTTGTTAGGTAACCTCCTTACTAAGACGGGTATTGCCTGAAGTGACCCCTAATCGTCTGGCCAGCATCATAGGAGTGAAATCCCTTCCCCCAGCAGATATCAGTGATATCATTCACTCAACAGAAAAAGGAGATTGGAATAAACTAGGTATCTTGGACATGTTTCTGGGATGCATTGCCAAAGCACTCACAGTGCAGCTCAAAGCCAAAGGAACTACCATCACAGGAACAGCTGGTACCACTGTGGGCAAAGGTGTTACAACAGTTACTCTTCCGATGATTTTCAATTCCAGGTTGGTTGTTGCATCTGTTTTAGTACTAAAATAGAACAGAGGGAGCTACTATTTAGAGAATTAAGACAGGATTTCAAATTCCACCTTGTTTGTTTACCAAAGAGAAGCCATAAATGACTAATCCATGTATAAAAAAAAAATGCTGTCTATAATAAAAGTGTAGTTTCAAGTTAGTGGGGAAAGGAAAGTGTGTCGAATATATGACGTTGGAATACTTCTCATGTAGAAAAAATATCGTAGGCCCCTATCTCACACCATATACAGAAATAAACTTGAGATCAATTAAAGCTTTATGTATATTTCTTTTAAAAATCTACTAGGACAAATTCTAGAAGAATATTTTTGTAATCTTCAATCCAGGAAGACCTCCTTAAAACACAGAACCCAAATGTCACAGGGGAAAAATTCTCAGATTTGGCTACATAAAAATGAAAGTTAATTATATGAAAATGTTTTTAAAATATAAACTGACTTGAAAATATTTAACACCTATATAGTAGGAATGAATTATTAGTCATAATATTTAAAAAATGACCACAGATTAATGGGAAAAGGCAACTGATAGAAAAATACATGACAAGAGCAGTTACTTCCAAGAAGAAAAATTCCAAATGCCAGAGACAAACAAAAAGACACTTTGCTGGGAATCAGAGAAATATAGATTAAAACGATAGGAAAATATCTTTGTCTTGGCAGCATTATGAAGAAATAGGCATTTTTTATAGCATCTGATGTAGATTACTGCAGCCTTTTTGGATGTCAGTTTAATAACATATCACTGTATTTAAAATATGCTTATCCTTTGACCTACCAGTTCTACTTCTAGAATTGTTTCCCTCAGAAATGTTTATACACGTGCACAAAGATATATGCAAGGAAGTTTGTTACCGAATTGTGTGTAACAGCAGAAAATTAGACATCTGGAAAGTACTACTCAAAGAGCCAGTTCATGATGTTAAATAACACCAGAATGTAAATCAGTGTGTTGCTTTCTTCATCTAGATAGTCTTAACAAAAGAAAAAAAAAAATGTCAGCTGAAGTAATTATACTCTATGATGTAGTTGTACTCAATGATGTAGTTGACATATTCTGGCACAAGCCCTTAATATCTCTCTCTATGTGGATTGGTAACAAATAGTTTGTAGTCCTTGGATATGCTTTGAACAGCTCTGTTCTAGAGGATGCAGGGTACAAAAATAGTATATAAACAAATGCCTGAAGGGAACATGTATCAGAATAGCTACTCTCAGGGTTGAAGAGATAAATTATGGGTAATATCTTGATTAATTTCTTTTTAAAATTCTTAAATTGTTTGAATCATTTAAAAAATTAAAATGCATGCTGAAATGGCAGTTTTCATCATATTTATCTGTAACTGTAACTGATTAGTTTGCAAATGCTGACTTTTCTTTGTAGTTACGTCCGTCGAGGTGAAAGTCATTGGTGGATGAAGGGCTCAACTCCTACCCAGATCTCAGAGATCATCATCAAACTTATCAAGGATATGGCGGCAGTGAGTTCCCCTCCTCCTGATCATTATGTCACTGAAGTGTAGTCAAAATCTGATTAAAACAAGCAGCTTATTCTGCTACATCAATAGTAGAAGTACACTGATGTTATTTTGCTTTACTTAAAGCCTCGTTTAGTAGGTTAACTATCATGCTGTTCGTCTTTTCGGTCAGTGATTAATTTGTCCTTTGTGTAAACTGTTCATTTCCAACTTCCCAGTTAATTTACTTGCAAATTGTTATATTAGTCTTCTAAGACTTTAAAACTTAAAAAATAAAATACACTTTTTTGAGCCCTACAAATCAGCCTGAGTCCAAAACCCTAAAGGAAAAACAGGGCTCCCCAAAGTGAAAGTTTCTCATTCTCCCTAGTTCTCCTGGTTTATAAAACTTCTACTCTTCTTTATTAATATTCTCTGTCATTGTCTGTAGATGTTCTTTTCAGGGAGATCCAGGTGTGTGGAGAAAAGGGAATTACTTCTCAGAGTACCTGGCTCTTATTGGTTGCTCCGTAATGCTAGTTTCCTCACATTCCATTATATGTTCAGGCTCAGGAGGGCAAGATGCTGTGGAATGTGGGCTTCTGAGAGGTAGAGCAGACAAAACATTCTGGAGGAGGAGGAGGGACTGGAACTGCCCTTTAAGAGACTGATACCATATGGAGGAGAGGCAAGAGAGGATATTCTGGGGAGATAGGAAGTTCGGTCACTGCTCCCAACGGCAAGGACATTTCCTCAGTTGGAGTAATGGAGAACTTTCTCACTTTCAACAAGTCTTTCTCAGGATGTTCACTGGATGAAAATACTAAGGAAAAATATTTAGGAACACCTAAATTCTATGGTAGTCAGGTATTTATGTTCAGCAAAAATCAAGTTAGCAAATAAAAGTTGTTGTGGGGGTACCTGGGGGGCTCAGCCAGTTAAGCATCTACTTTCAGCTCAGGTCATGATCCCTGGGTCCTGGGATCGAGTCCCATATCCGGCTTCCTGCTCAGCACGGAGCCTTCTTCCTCTCCCTCTGCCACTGCCCCTGTTTGTGCTCTCTTGCTCTATCTCTCAAATAAATAAATAAATAAAATTTTTTTTAAAAATAAATAAAAGTAGTTGTAGTTTGAACCCATTTATCCTCTTGGGTTCTAGTAATACTCATCTAAAAGCAATTAGCTTAGCTATATAAATTTTGTGTTAAATAACAAAGCTTCATAATCAGAATTTTTCTGAAGCATAGGTACTTTATTTAGTACTTCTGTTTTTATCTAAACCTAAGAGGAAATACTCTTGAGCTGTATAGATTGAGTATTGAGAACCTAACTTTTTATTTACTTTCCAATCATTAGAATAGTGATTAGAAGTTGAATTTTTCATAGAGTTGTGAAGGATTTTTATTTCAAAAGTATGCCCCTGAATCTAAAGCTGCACTAACAGGGGCACCTGGGTAGCTCACTCGGTTGATTGTCCAACTCTTGATTCCTGGCTCAGGTCATGATCTCAGCGTCATGGGATTGGGCCCCACAGTGGGTTCCGCACTCAACATGGAGTCTGCTTCTTCCTCTCCCTCTGCTCTTCCCCCCACTCACGTACTCTCTCCTTCTCTATCTCAAATAAATAAAATCTTTTTTAAAAAGTTGCACTAACAGATCTTTCCTTTTTGATGAGATGTTGTTTAAGAGAAGAGAATTTACTATTACAATTATACATTTCTGGTTGCTTATTAAATTATTCTCTCCTGCTCAATAGGGTCATCTGTCTGAAGCATGGTCCCGAGTGACAAAAAATGCCATTGCAGAAACCATCATTGCCTTGACCAAGATGGAGGAAGAATTTAGATCTCCAGTGAGATGTATTGCAACAACTAGGGTAGGAGTTTCTTTTCATTTGGTCTGTATCGTTGCAGTAATAGGTTTGAACAAACTTAAATCAATAAGTCAGCTTAATCCAATTTTTTTTTACCAAATACTGTATTTACGGAAAAGGTGTGAAAGGCTTTTTTGAATTACGAACCAAGTATAGTGGTTATAAACATTCATTGTTATGTGTTCTTTATCCCTTGTTTTTGTTATTATTTGGGAAGCTAAGGATCAACTGGTTAGAAAAAGCTAAGTTCCCTTATGTTGTCTTTCTAATAATGTATTTATCATAGCTTACATAGTAAATTTAGTGTCAGCATTATGCTCCATTAGACTGAGAGTCCTTCAAAGACAAGGCCCTCCCTTACTCATTTGGTATGGCCTAATTATTCTAAAGTAGAGCCTACCTATTGGATTTACAGACCTTACTTTTAGAAAAGCAAAAAGTATACGGGCGCCTGGGTGGCTCAGTTGGTTAAGCGACTGCCTTCAGTTCAGGTCATGATCCTGGAGTCCTGGGATCGAGTCCTGTATCAGGCTTCCTGCTCAGCAGGGAGTCTGGTTCTCCCTCTGACCCTCCCCCCTCTCATGTGCTCTCTCTCCCTCATTCTCTCTTTCAAATAAACAAATAAAATCTTTAAAAAAAAAAAAAAAAGCAAAAAGTATAAGCCCTGGGCAGAGTGGGGCAAAATCTCTTAGCTAGAGAGTAGGATTGCATTCTTCCGATGAGACATCTATAGTCATTTTTGACCCACCAAATTTCATGTCCCGTGTACTTCCAAAAGAGATTAGGGATTTTCTTGAAGCAGGGCAGTGTGGCAGCATTAGGAAGAAGGAAACACTGGCAGAAATCGTTTGATTTAATCTTCAGAAGTCTGGAAAGGAAGACAAATTGTCTTTCTCTGGGGCAGAAAAAGCCACTTGATGCCGTGCTGTTATTGAATGTGACAAGTGAAGCAGTTCCTCTAACAGCAGAGCCTTATTAGCACCACGCACATACACTTCTTTCCTTCTGCACTCCCCCTTTATCCTTGCACACTTTAGGTTTCTGTTTCTGTTTTTCCTTTTGCTATTTTTCCATCTTCCTGTTCATGTCCAGTGACACTCATAAGCACTTCTTAAATAATTAACTATTTTTCGGTAATGATGTGTAAAACTGAAGCTTACCCTTTAAGCCTTCAGAAAGTTTTAAACTGTTTCTGAGGCTATTTTCTAAAGTTTGCTAGACATTTATTTATTTCTGACAAAGTATACCAAGGATAGTGCTAGGCATTTAGGGCCATACAGAGACCTCTGAGGAGCTGTTACTCTGCAGAAGGATTTAACATGACCCCGCCTACTCATGGGACTGTGTAAAATTGAACAGTCATTGTGCCACCTTGCTTGGAACGTAGTGCCTCAGGCAGATGACACTAGATGGGAAAATTTGCAAGAGGCATGGATACAGTAAATATTCAATATGTAAATTAATTTACTGATACATTGCTTCCACAGTAGACCAATAAAGGATAATCTTATATGTCAGGTAAAAACCAGAATGGTTCATCCAGCAGCAGTCAGTAAACATACTGTGCGCGTGGTCCATACAGCGGTGAGCACGTGTGCCTGGTACCATGTCAGAAAACCTGAGTGCCACTGGGTCTCCATGTATTTCCAAATTCAGCTAGCGTTTGTTGAGCTGTTATCATGTATCGGGCAGTCAGTGTTTTCTAAGCCTTTCTAAAAATTCAGTATTGTAACAGCCTTTCCTTTTAACAGCTCTGGCTTGCTCTGGCTTCACTGTGCGTGCTGGATCAGGACCATGTAGATCGTCTCTCTTCGGGGAGATGGATGGGAAAGGATGGACAGCAAAAACAAATGGTAAGACCAGAATTGTCTTATAAAAATGTATCTTGTTTTTTTTTATAAGTAAGCTCTAGCTTAGCACTAAAAAAAAAAAAAAAGACCAAAAAACAAAAACAAGAAAACGAACCTGCAAATCAAAATTCCACAATTAGCGGAAAATTGTGTCACATTGCCCACGGTCATCTCACAACTCTGTTTCACTTAGGGTCCCCTCTTCATAGTTTGTTAGGGGCTTTAATTATGTAAAAGAGCTTTCCCCTTCTTCTCTGAGTCATGTTTGCATCATATTAAAATGTGTTTTTAGCCACACTCTCATTGTATATCTAGATTTTACTCTAAATGGTTATCAGTCTTAGGGTTAGAAGGAAATAAAGCAGTAAGAGAGGCACCATGACATACCATTTATTCACAAATACACTACTTAAAGTAGTTTGAATAGGTATCCCTAGGTACACTGGAAGGGAAGACTTTATAAAGGTCCTTTCAACATTTTCTCACTAATGTTCAAGTTTCAAAATGAGTCATTTATTCATTGAGCATACAGGATGTTTGAACCTAGGGGAAAGAAAGTTTCTTAAGTCATTAATCAAAGTATACATGTTTATTTTATTAGTCATTAAACCGGGCGCCTGGGTGGCTTAGTTGGTTAAGCAACTGCCTTTGGCTCAGGTCATGATCCTGGAGTCCTGGGATCGAGTCCCGCATAGGGCTCCCTGCTCAGCAGGGAGTCTGCTTCTCCCTCTGACCCTCCCCTTCTCATGCTCTCTCTCTCAAATAAATAAAATCTTTAAAAAAAAATTTTTTTAAATCATTAAACCTGCTCAGCACATTAATTATTGAATTAAGGGTTTTGAGGTGTTTTTGTACTTAAGTACACTTGCCATAATTCTGTTTAATGTTCAGCTTCTAAATTCCTAATAGACTTCAGAACAATAACGTTATTGTTGTAAATAAATTACATTCCATTTGTATGAGCGTCTGCGACATTCTTGTAAATGTAATGTGACATGTGGGAACACCTTGTTTCAGCCTATGTGTGACAACCATGACGATGGAGAAACTGCAGCCATCATTTTATGCAACGTATGTGGAAATCTGTGCACTGACTGTGACAGATTCCTTCATCTTCATCGGCGAACCAAGACTCATCAAAGACAGGTGACAGCTTCTGTCTGTATGTGCGGAGCAGTATCTGGAGCATAGAATACGTTCAGTAAATTTTGAAATAAATGTGGGAAGGAGGCTTGCTGTGATGGGAAGAAAGGGACTTTGCAATCAGAGCCTCAGTGGAGTTCCCAACTGTCTCATTTATCGCTGTATAAACCAAGATGGTTGGCTAACCTCTCTCAGACTTAGTTTCCACATTTATAAAAATGGGGCTGTTGTCAAGATTCAGGACAAGATTAGAAATGTCCAAAGCTTCTTAGAGTGCTTAGTAAATAAAAACCATTATTGTTATTGAGTAATTAAATTTTATACTTCCTCCTTCAGAGTGAAAAAATATTTTTCCCTTTTCTTAACGAAACAATAGGTCTTCAAAGAAGAAGAAGAAGCTATCAAGGTTGACCTTCATGAAGGTTGTGGTAGAACCAAATTGTTCTGGTTGATGGCACTAGCAGATTCTAAAACAATGAAGGCAATGGTGGAATTCCGAGAACACACAGGTAGCAGAAGATTTAAGATTGAACCATGCCTGCTGCTTAGGATTTAACTAGATATTATTTACTTACTGTGAATTATTTAATGTGGATTATTTTGAGTATATTCTGATAACTATGACATCATTGATCGCTGTCTGTATTATTATATGTACTGGACAATGTCCTGTAATAGAGAGGGCATTAGAACCTGGTTTGTCACTCACTAGCTATGTTCCCTTGAGCAAGTCATTTTATCTCCAAAACACATGGTTTTCCATTTTTTATTTTTTTCTAAAGTAAGTCTGGTTATATTCTCAGCTTAAAGTTATATTGAATCTTACAAATTCTTAATTTTCAGTACCTCTGTAGCTTGCCGTTTGTCTGACTGACATAAATTTTTGCTGTTGGAGTTAAGTGCAAATCTGAACAAATTTAACTCCACATAGGAGTAATTTTTCATGCTACAAGAGCGTGGTCTTTTTTTCTCATAGCTGACTTTTTTTTTCCTATAATCTATCAAGGTCATATATTACATTAATAAATCTAATGTTTAACCATCCTTGTATTCATGAATTAAACTATCCTTTTTAAAAACCTATTTTTCCTGTAAATATTGCTGAATTCCGTGTATTACTATTATATTTAGAATTTTTGTATCTGTGTTTTAAAATGAGCTTGGTCTGCATTTTTGTATCTTCCTGTTCTTTTTCCTATTGTTCTGTTCTTGTTTTATGGATTGTGTTCCTTCTTTGACTGTTTCAAACATTTTCCTTTACATATTGCTCTGTCAATGCTAGTTCCTTAGATGGGAATTCTTCTTTTTTCAAGTTTCATATTCTCTAACAATAGGTTTTCTTCTATGCCTTGTAATTTTGTCATTATATAAATTCTTAAAGGTTTATCTTCTGTGCATTCTTATTTAATTTTTATTATTATATTTAATCTGGAACTGTGCTTTTGGAGCTGGGGATTTGCCGTATCTGCTCAACCTGCTATCTGTTTGGCTTCTGATAGGTCTTTAGTTTCTTGTCCCTTTTTTTGTGATTACTTTATAATTACAACAGCTTTACAACCCTTCCACTGTAAAACTGCCAGGCTGGTTTCCCAGAGATAGCAACTGATACAAACCTGATTTTCCTGTTGTTTTTTTTTTTTATTAGTTGTATTAAAATATGTAGAAAACATATCCTTAAGGAGAATTTTTCTTTTTCTGCTTGAACCTAGGCAAGCCCACCACAAGTAGCTCAGAAGCATGCCGCTTTTGTGGTTCCAGGAGTGGAACAGAGTTATCTGCTGTTGGCAGTGTGTGTTCTGATGCAGACTGCCAGGTGAGTATACAGTTAGACAGGCTGTCCCAGTAAGAAATAGCATACATTCCCTCATGATGTATTTACTTCATATTAATTAAGAGTTAGAGCTCAGCATCACTTCAGTTTTCTAAATTAATATATTCTCCATGTCAAGAGCTAAATGCTTTATCAGAGCTAGAGAATGGATAAGTTTCTCAAACCCACACAGACAGTGTGTGTTTATCAGCTATCACCATAATAGATATTTAATGTTTGCTTTTTTGCTACAAAAAGGTAAAAATCTACGGACTGCATTTCTTTGACCTCTAACCTACTTTATTCACTTATTTCCCTATAATCAACTTTCAATATTTGAGAGTTCTTTAGTCCTCAACATCCATACACATATTTCATGCTATCCAGATATTTTCAGTTCCTCAATTCAGTTGACAAGAACTTGGATAGGCCCCAGCTAGTGAAAGATGCCTGTATGGTTTTTTGTTTTGTTTTGTTTTTTTAAAGATTATTTATTTATTTATTTGACAGAGAGAGACACAGCAAGAGAGGGAACACAAGCAGGGGGAGTGGGAGTGGGAGAGGGAGAAGCAGGCTTCCCGCAGAGCAGGGAGCTCAATGCGGGGCTCGATCCCAGGACCCTGGGATCATGACCTGAGCCGAAGGCAGACACTCAACCGACTGAGCCACCCAGGCGCCTGCCTGTATGTTTTTTATACCCATTTTAGTGAGGGGATAGGTGGTGATTGGGAGATTGTATACCCAGAATTTTTTTGCTTCATGATTGTGCACAAAAATAAATAGATTAAAATTATATTTTACTTTTTATCATCATTCCCATTATGTGAAGTGAAATTTTTTTAAATCACATTAAAAGAGAAATTACACACTGAAAAATTTTAAATTAAAATTTTAAAATTACACACTAAAAAAATTTGCTAATAATCCATAAGTTATATTCAAATAAAGAATAAAAATAGGATGCCTGGGTGGCTCAGTTGGCTAAGCATCTGCCTTTGGCCCAGGTCATGATGCCAGGGTCCTGGGATCGAGTTCCACATCGGGCTCCCTGCTCAGTGGGGAGCCTGCTTCTCCCTCTGCCTGCCACTCCCCCCCTGCTTGTGCTCTCTCTCTCTCTCTCTCTCAGACAAATATATAAATAAAATCTTTAAAAAAATAAAAAGAATAAAAATAACTTTATTGCTACATAGCCTTAATGTGTATTTCCTGTGGGAAATATCTTGGAAAATTAACATAATGGATATAATTACCAGGCTGTGTGCCTTTTTTGATATTTTGTATGCCATTATAATTTATGTCTAATAGGAGTATGCTAAGATAGCCTGTAGTAAGACGCATCCCTGTGGCCATCCGTGTGGAGGTGTCAAGAATGAAGAGCACTGTCTGCCCTGTCTACATGGCTGTGACAAAAGTGCCACAACGCTGAAGCAGGACGCCGACGACATGTGCATGATCTGCTTCACCGAGGCGCTCTCAGCAGCACCAGCCATTCAGGTTGTCTCAGCTTATAAAGTGCCTGGAATTTAACATGGGAAATAGAAATATATCTGTGAAATAAAGAGATCTCTGGACTTCTTGCCTCACTGGGAGAAAATGTGCCCCTAGTATCTCCCAGTTTGTCGAAGAGCGTATTCCGACTCTTTATGTTCTGTTTCCATTTTGTGCACTCAGCTTTCATTTGTCATTTGTCTGAGCCTATATAATCAATGGAATGTATAAAATGTTCATAAGGGAGGAAAAGATAATCAGATTATCTGGTAACTACTCTCCTTAATTTCCAAAACCCAAAATGGTAGCACTATGTAATTGATGTGTACGTAGTAGTACACACCGCTGTATGAAACATATATGCATATGTCTATAATATTAGTGATATTATTGAAGTTACTATTTGCTAAATGTTTTTTTTAAATTTGACCACTTGTTTATATTTTCAGTTCTTATGATTCTAAGATAAATGAATATTCTCACAAAATAAATCTTAAATCTTTAAATCAGTAGTTCCTTCTTTCTATGAGATACAAAAGGGAATAATTTTAAATTGCTCCCTAACCTGACTTACTCTTTATAAGGTGGCATTAATATGCAAGTGGTAATAAATTGGAAGAAGCTGAAGACCTAGTTAATAATTCATGAATAACAGAGAAGTGCCGAAATTTCATTGTCCTAAACTTGATTTTTCTTTTATCTGCTTTAATTAGCACCTTCATTGAATAATCTGCCAGTTATTCAAGTGTTTATTATTATCACATTTGCTTATATCCCTCTCTTTTTTTAATTTAAGCTGGACTGTAGTCACGTATTCCACTTACAGTGCTGCCGACGAGTTTTGGAAAACAGATGGCTTGGTCCAAGGATAACATTTGGATTTATATCTTGTCCCATTTGCAAGGTATGGAGAGAATCAGAAATTATCTACTTTCTATCTGTTTTCATCTTTATCTTCATCTTCCAGAATAAATGTGTCCACATCTCTTGGTGTCCTTCCCAGTTTACTTTTTACCCCCAGCCCCCATCAGTTTCTGCTCTTTTCATCCAGGTGATGCCAAAGAATATTATAAGATCTCTCTATCTGTTATAATGCATTTCAAAACAGTAAGTGTCAATTAAAAGCTGGTTAAGTGAAATTAAACATATCGCATCAGAAAATTCATTTAGATATCATCATGCATTAAAGGGTGTTTGTCACCACGTTCAGACCCTTCAGAGTTCAGATATGTGACATGACAACGGGTGACTACCAAAATGAATGAGCCTGTGGTGCTTGTAGGCTCTGATACCTGCCATTAAAAATGAAGTCTGGGTTTTCATCTTCATTAAAGATGAAGCCTAAAAACCAAGATTCTTTTAGAATCTTAGGTAAAATAAGGAGAAAATACTGACATTTTGCCCATCTCTTTAAGGATAGTAAGCAAAGTAGCAACTTGTTTTGGCAAGCCAGTGATGATTAATAAAAAAAAAAAAAACCTTTAAGATTGTGATTAACAATGCCTTCTCTGTTCATTCTTCATTGCTTTTTGTTCTGTTAAGCTCTCCCTATTTCCTTCAGATGTGCAGACTGGTTTGAAGGGTATAACATGGAAAGACTTAGCACAATTATTGCTTAGTTAGACTGAGGAACAATCAAAAAGATTGTAGTAATTTGCCCTCTCTTCTCATATGGTGCCACAAAGAAAGATCACATTTAGGAAATGATATATGAAGATGATACAGAAAATACTACCTCCTCATTTCTGTCACCTGGCGTTCTACCCTACCCCCAAGGAGCCAGAACACACACACACAGAGGGAGTATGTCTTACTTGTGGTAATAAGGCAACCTTTTATTCCCAGAAGAGCTAAGGCAGCCAGAGAAAAATTTCAGACTCAGGAAATGTGAAGCTAATAAAACAGAATTTTCATGCTTTATATCTCCTTTGCCCCTGTTGTCCCTGATCTTGGGAAAATGTGAGCTTGTGAGGATTTTACAGGATTATTCCTAAATGGCATTTTATTTAGAAAATGTTCACTCTCTGCTTATCTCCTGGCACAGTGCTTGGTTCTTAGGTGCACACTTCAGTATTTGTTGAATTCATAGATAAATGATTCTGTTAAAGAATGTTCATTTTTTAAATTTCAGAACAAAATAAATCATATAGTATTAAAAGACCTGCTTGATCCAATAAAAGAACTCTATGAGGATGTCAGAAGAAAAGCCTTAATGAGATTGGAATACGAAGGTCTGCATAAGAGTGAAGCTATCACAACTCCTGGTGTGAGATTTTATAATGACCCAGCTGGCTATGCCATGAACAGATATGCATATTATGTCTGCTACAAATGCAGAAAGGTATGCTGTGAATTATACTAGGAATTTTTAAGAACTAAAGATTACCTATGTGATTAAGAATTGAATTGTATAATGATATCTAATTCTTATATCTTTAAGTCTGAAGTTAAAAATCAGAAAGCTTGATACTACATTTGAAGTTGAATTTTTTTTACTTAATTTGGGGATTTTTTTTTTTAACCTATACAGACTATTTCCAAAGCATGTTACGTTTCTGTATACAAGTTACTGCACATCAGTAATCTCCTGTTTGCCAAATCCAGTTGGTATTTTTTTTTTTAAAGATTTTATTTATTTATTTGACAGAGAGAGACATAGCGAGAGAGGGAACACAAGCAGGGGGAGCGGGAGAGGGAGAAGCAGGCTTTCTGCCAAACAGAGAGCCCAATGCGGGGCTCGATCCCAGGACCCTGGGATCATGACCCGAGCCGAAGGCAGACGCTAAATGACTGAGCCACCCAGGCGCCCCTCCAGTTGGTTTTTAAATAAATGTCTTCTACTTAACTCTTTTCACCATTTCCTCATTAAAATTCCTTGGCTTCCAGGACAATACTCTGGATATCCTTTCTTTCTGGTTTCTTGTCTTTAACTCCTTTATATAGGGTTCCTTTTCATTCGCCTCCTCCTTACATATTTAGTTTCTCAGCACTGTATTCGTGCCTAATAATAACCTCCTTACTTTTGCTGAGCTTCTGTATATCCATGTCTTTGCCAAACATCTGTACCATCCTGACCTTCCAAAATTTTTGAGATTTAGATACAAATATTTAAGTGCTTACCAGACATTTGAATTTCTCACACATACTTCAAAGTCCACATGAGGAGTATTTAATCATCGACTTTGACTCTCTCGTTCTCCAGTCTTTATTTACAAAGTCTTTTCAATTCTGTCTCTAAATCTCTCTGAGTTCTTTTTTTCTGTTACATCTTCAGCAACCCTAATCATTTTCTTTGGTAATTATAGTAGCCTTCTTACTGAGCCCGTTGTGTGGAGCCCCTAGTCCTTCCATTCCATCCTTTACACTTACATCACTGCTAGTAGATTAATATTTCTCAACCTCAGATCTGATGTGTCATTTTTCTGCTTACCCTGTCCAAATCTCCCGTCTCATTTCCCATTATGCTACCATTTGCACCCCGTGCTACCAAATACCGAACAGCCTGCAATTCCCCAAATTCAGCCATGTCTGCTCACTCACTGACTCCTCCGTGCCATTGCATAGGCTGTTCCTCTTCATGGAATGCTCTTCCCTACTCCTTCTCTGCATTTCACTCTGACCTGACGCCCAGCCCAAACTGACGTTCTTGTATGCATAGCCAAATCTGTCTGTTTCACCTTCTCTGTAATGTGCCCACACCTCCTCTCCACTACCACATGATTTTGATATCTTACATACCGTCTTTGTAGCACTCCTTATTTTGCATTATGATTACTGATTCACTTGTCTCCGCGCCACTTGATAAGTTCTGTGAGAACAAAGACAATGTTTTTTCGTTTCTCTTTCTCCAGTACTTGGTTGGCACTTATTAGACACTGAGTTAATTAGAGAATGAATAAATGAATGAAGGAATCTGTAAATGAAAAGTGCATAGTCTCCTAATATAAGAAAAAGAAAATATAGCTAATGAATGGAAGGCTAACTAGGTAGATGATAGCCAAAAAGGCAGATAAACATACATACATTCAGGGCAAGACTAACAGTGTACATTTGTGAAACTTGTATTGTTACAAATAACAAAATAGTATTTCTGTGTGTTCAATGTGTTAAACATCGTAAATGAATATTGTGTTACCATAGGGATGACAGTCCAATGTCTAGGAAGCCAAGCAGGGAATCTAGAAAAGTGAAATAGCTAGAATAAACAGTAGACCTCAGGGCAAATGAAGTACTTCTGAGGCCAGATTTAGCTGGGGACAACCATTTATAACTTCTGTATCAATGGAACCTGTCTTTTGACCTGTTTTTCTGGTACAGATAATAGATTTATATTGACTTATCTTGTTTATCCTCAAGTATGGACATAGCTTTTTGGCTGTGGGACATGTTGTGCATGCAGATTGCCCCAATTATAATTGGCCTCATTTATTTCGTGTCCAGAGTAAATACAGATAAACCATCCACCAAGATAATTTCATTTATTCAAGTGTGTATATTGGATACTGCTGAGTTCCTGCACACAGTGTAGCTTTATAAGTATGAGCAGTCTTCTGAGGAATTACCAAATTTCCCTTTCCTTTCTTTCTCTCTTTCTTTTTTTTTTTAAGTAATCTCTACACCCAACGTGGGGCTTGAACTCACAACCCCAAGATTAAGAGTCGTGTGCTCTACTAAGCCAGCCAGGCACCCGTTCCCTTTCCTTTTTAAAAATTTGTATAATCAAAATTGATTTTTTTTCTGTCCCATTAGCCCCACGATTCTAATTGTGTACTAATATTTATTTTAGGCATATTTTTTGTTTTTTGTCTTAAAGATTTTATTTATTGATTTAACAGATAGAGATAGTGAGAGCAGGAATACAAGCAGGGGGAGTGGGAGAGGGAGAAGCAGGCTTCCCACGGAGCAGGGAGCCAGATGCGGGGCTCGATCCCAGGACCCTGGGATCATGACCTGAGCTGAAGGCAGACGCTTAACCCCTGAGCCACCCAGGCGCCCCAAAATTTGGAAATTTCTTGAACATATTTTTCGAAGCAGTAGAAGGAAACATTTAATACTTCAAAATGAGAAAAATTACTCAAACTTTGCCCTGAAAAAAGTTTCTCATCATTATTTAATATCTTATTCTTGATGTTTATTTGGAATAATATACATTCTTTCGTTATTTTGTTTTGACAATACAATGTTTGAACTTCCTACTGTAAGCATGAGTTTATTGCAGAATTAAAGCAGATTTATTTCATACCCTGATCCACCCATATAGGCATCTACTTGGCATTGCAAGGGAGTGTTGAATAGATAATAGTATTTTCTAAGACCTCTTGATCTTTCTTTCGCTGTGCTCATACTGTATCTCCCATAGCAAGGTTTTCTTTTTCCTGCCGTAATCTAATTGTGTTCTCTGCATAGGCATATTTTGGTGGCGAAGCTCGCTGCGATGCTGAGGCTGGACAAGGGGATGACTATGATCCCAGAGAGCTCATTTGCGGTGCCTGTTCTGATGTGTCCAGGGCTCAGGTGGGCAGAACATTTTATTAGAAAGGACAGTTTAGAAATGTTAAACCTCTGTTGTTTTCAAAAATAATAATATAACTAATGTGGTGGGAATAGTATAGCAGGTTTTTTGCCCAGTGTTTTCTGTTGTTTATACACAGTGTATAATTTTCCAAATTAATTCATAGATATTATTCTCTCCAATGGTATTTGCATTTTATAATTTTGTCCTCCATGAAATGGTCACCATATTTCAACAAGTAATAAATTTACTTATTTCATTTTCTTAAACCTGCAGCCACACTTTTAGGTTTACCTCACCTCCAATGAAATCTCCACAGTGCAGCTATGAGACTGAGAGATAGATGAAATATTAACTATTCAATTTGGCTGCCCAGGAACAATTCACCAGGAAATTAAATGTGTCTTATTTATTAAATCAGATTGGTTCTGATGGATGAGATGAGATGAGAATTTAGGGCTTTCTCCAGACCATTTGGGCAAAGCCACACATTTATTCATCAATATTTTTAATGTATCTGTCATCAGTTCTTCAGTCAGTTTTGAGAGCTATGTGTACTTACAAAATATGAATCACTGAGCTATATATATGACTATCTTAAGTGTGATTGAAATGACTTGCCATAATCTTGTGTCTGTGTATTTTCTTTTGCTATAGATGTGTCCAAAACATGGCACAGACTTTTTGGAATATAAATGTCGCTACTGCTGTTCAGTGGCTGTCTTTTTCTGTTTTGGAACAACACATTTTTGTAATGCTTGTCATGATGATTTTCAGAGAATGACTAGCATTCCCAAGGAAGAACTACCACACTGTCCTGCAGGTATGCTTTTAATATTTTTAAACATGACTGTGATGTATATACTTTCTGGTTTAATTTAATGATCACATAAGAACTCTGTTCCAAGTGGCAGAAACCCGGTTCAGACTCGCCTGAAGAATCAGGCAATTTTTTGGCCCTTGTAAGCTTCTGACATTCTGAATGAAGTAGAAAGATCACCGTGGTTATGAGGGGTCAGGAGTTAAAATGGAGACAGTTACCTGGGGAAGGAGAAGGAAGTCATTTAAAGATTAGTAAAAGAATCACTGTTCAGCACTAAAGGGCCATGTGAAGTTTGAAGTTACGAATTGATAATAGAACCATTTTAAAGGATTCTTGTGATTTTTTTTTTTTTTTGAGACACCTGGAACCAGTGCCATAAAATGGACAAGTGATTTGATCTAGAATGACTGGGAATTGGCAGTGTAGTGAACATCAGAAAGCCAAGGAGTTAAGCCACTGAGAATATGGGAGAAATGATTGTGTATGGAGGTCAGGCTGAGAAAAATAAGAATATGAAACCAAAAAGAAACTGAAAAAATTGGAAGAGATCAGGAGGGTGGTGGTCCCAATGAGGTGGGAAGGGAGAGAAGTGGAAGGTGAGGTAAACATGGCCGCAGAAGAGAATTTTACATGAGATATATCTGGAATTGGTGAAAATACATACAAAAGTACTTAGAGCACAATACACGATTTTGTTAAAGCTGGGAGACACACTCTCATTCACTGCTTATCAGAGTGCAGATGCTAGAACTCTATAGAAAAAGCCGTTTGACGGTGCCTCTCAAAATTGCAAACACATCAATAGTCCCACTTCTGGGGATATACCTACATATGTGACGTAAATAAAAAGTAAATGTGCAAGGATATCACCTGTAATAATAAAAATTTGTAAACAATCCAAGTATCCAGTAGGAGGGTGGTTAAACACTAAGTACTATGCACCATCAAAAAAAAAAAAAAGAAATAAAATGATGATGAGGGTGGTGTTTCTGTGTACTGATCTGGAAAGATGTAGAGGAGACTGTTACATGAAAAATCAAGTTACAGAACAGGGTATACGGTATGTGATCTTGTAAGAAAGGGGGAAATGAAAATATATACTCATATTTGTTTACATGTACCTTAAAAAATACTGGAACAGTACACTAGAAATTAACAAAATTAATTAACTATTGGGAAAACCCAGGAAGATGGGTAGAGAAGGGGGGAAGGTGACTTATTATATACAATTTTTTTAACATTTTGATTTTTAAACCATGAGAAATAAATTATCCAGAAAGAAAAAGAATATGTAAGGTTTTTTTGTTTTGCTTTGTTTTGTTTTAGTATGGCTACTTCTGTTTGTTCATGTCAAAAAGAAATTGTTACACTGTTCCCCCTCTAAAAACTTTTTTAAGTAGATATAATAGACTTTGAAAGAAGCAAGATCAGAATAATGTGAGGCTAGGTGTTTAGGATAATGGCCAGAATAAAGATGTGAAACCTAATAGCAGGAGGAGGATGCTGAGCTGGAGGTGAGCAGATGAAGGGAGTGAAAAGGGGGCAGCATTTGGATCAGGTTAGCTTCAAGGGGAGGGAGAGGGGGTTATTGAATGAAAGTTGTAAGTCAGTGGTCTGGGTAAATGGGAACCAGGAGAGTCAGTCTTGCTTCCTGGCCTTATAACATAGAGGAGCTCAGGAGATCAGCAGCTTCTAGTTGAGAAAGCTTAGAGGCGAGCAATGTCATCAGGGAAAATCCACATTTTGCTTAATGGAAGAAAGTTTCTTTTATGTTCAGAAACAAGGACAAAAGAACAAAACACTAAAAGTATTCAGATTAGCTAGCAATAAGACAAGTATGGTGGAGAACATAGTGGTGGGGTCGTTGCTGAGAGGTTCCGGCCAAGGCAAGGCCTCCCCTCGCACATTCACATGATCACCTAGGTCAGCCAACACAGGGGCCCCACCCTGGAAACAGCCGTGAACCAGAGAAATGAGACAGGAGAGGATTTAGAGAGTTTGCAGAAGGAAGGAACAGTCATCGATCCTGGGCATTTTCACATGTATTTTCTTTCTTTGTTTCCGTTTTCTTTTCTTTCTTAATTTCTCTCTCTCTTTTTCCTTCTTTTCTTTCTTTCTTTTTAAGATTTTATTTATTTATTTGTCAGAGAGAGAGAGCACAGGCAGGGAGAGCGGCAGGCAGAGGGAGAAGGAGGCTCCCCACTGAGCAGGGAACCCGATGCGGGACTTGCTCCCAGGACCCTGGGATCATGACCTGAGCCAAAGGCAGACATTTAACCAACTGGGCCACCCAGGCATCCCTTAAATGTATATTCTTACGTAGTTTTTACAGCCTATAAGGTAGATGGTGTTATCCCCACCTTCACAGATGGAAAGTTAAGGCCTCGAGTGGTACGGTAGCTGGTCTAAGATCATAACGCTCAGACAGAGGTGTGCTCTCCCAGCCTCTCACATTCCTCTAATTTATCCATTCCTTTAGAGAACTGGAATAAAATTAAAGCAGGCCCCACAGTGAAATCAGCAGGGAAGACGGCCATGCATTTTACTTAGAAGGACAGAAGGATTGATTCTCTAACCACTGTCAGCCCATTAATTCCAATTAATATATGGGTGAGGATAAGAGTCCAGATTAAGAAATTAGATAGTTCCTCTATTACTTTCTAAAATATTTACTGACTACCTTCTTTGTGCCAGGATACTTAACCTTTATAGCTCCCTATGAGTTAAATATTGCTGTGCCTATTTTAAAGATGAGGGACCTAAGAATCAAGAAAGATTAAGTTAACTTTGCCTCAGGTTTCTTATCTGCAAAGTGGGGACAATAGTTCCTGCCTCTGACTGGTAGAAGATTGAGTTAATATACTAGAACAGTGCCTCAGTAGTAAGCACGCAAATGTCTGCAGGTGTGTTTTTGTTACTGTTTTTCACCATCATGATTAGATTATGAACTCCTTGAAGATAGGGGCCTTGTACTCTTCATTTTTACATCCCAAGCACCTGATGTAACACCGTTCACCCATTAGGCACTAAGTAAATATTTGTTGAATAAATGACCCTTTGTTTTCTCCCAGAAAAAAACAAAGGACTGCAGTTTGCAGGGGCCATCGTTGATGGTGTCAGGCACTTAAGTTAGATCTGCCATTGAGTGTCCCTCCCTCCTGACAGCTCTCCCCCTCCCACCAGGGAGGCAGGTGGAATATCAGTGTGCAGCGTGATTTGGGGTGGGAGGTGCTGATATACTTTATAATTTTAACTGGAGTAATTACCTTTCTAGGTTTTAACTGCTGCTCTTGTGTCTGCTAGCTGAAACCAGCAGTTGACTTCTTCTGAGATGATCTGTCCTCAGTTTGATATTACCCTCATGCCTTGGTCTTCCACTTCTGTGGAGCTTAATTTTCATTCCTTTACATGAGGCCAGTTTGTTGTTGTTCAGTAGTAGTAATAACAACTAACATTTACTGAGTATATGTACAGCCTAAGCTTCATAAACACTAGCCTTTTTTCCCCTCCTGTTTTCCTTCTTTTACATCACAGAAGTTTTTAAACGTAGAAGAGATAAATAAGATCTCATTCTCCATTGATCTGGATAAGCTCATTCCATCCGATCGCATACTTTTCTCTTAAATAGAGTCAAAATTTACATTTATTGTTTTGGTTACTAGCTGTAGGAAACTAATGCATACTTTTATCCCTTCCTCTGCTGTTAGGGACTCTGCATTCAAGTATAAGCCCAGCCAGTATTCCCTGCACAGTAAAGCTCCTCATTTATAAAGGAGCTAAAAATGCCTTTTAAATGATATGAAACACATGATGTGAAGCACATTAACATAACAGGTCTTTTTTAAAATAGAAAAGTACAGGTTTTTATACATTTTTTATTTTTTTCTATTTATTTTTTATTTAAATTCCATTAATCAACATATAATGTATTATTAGTTTCAGAGGTAGAGTTCAGTGATTCATCAGTCTTTTTACACCATTACATCACGTGCCCTCAATGTCCATTTTTAAGCCTCATCTATTTGATTATTATTAAGCTTATATCTTCCCCAAAGTGCTTCTTCCACATTGTTAAATTTTGTATTATTTTACCATTCATATATTTAGGCCGGTTTTCATTTTTCTACTAATCTCCCTTCAGATACTTTTAAAAATAACAGACTTTAATAATCAGTCTTCCCATTCGTCAGTGTGTACTTTTTCAGAGAAGGTAGAAGGATAACAAGGCTTATTTACATTTAATTTGTTCTTACTTGGAGAAGAACATTCTATACAAAAGTTTCCATATTCTCTCATCCAGAATAATTTTCTGTTCAACTGAACTGATGGGTTTTCATTATCATTTTTGTTCATCATTCCTTGCCGTAAAATGATGTATCTAATGCTCAACATCACTCATCATCAGGGAAATGCCCATCAAAACCACAGTGAGATACCACCTCACACCAGTCAGGATGGCTAGAATCAAAAAGACAAGAAATAACAAATGTTGGCAAGGATGTGGACTAAAAAGAACCTTTGTACACTGTTGGTGGGAATGGAAACTAGTGCAGCCACTGTGGAAAACAAGATGAAGGGTCCTCAGAAATTAAAAATAGAAATACCAGGGGCCCCGGTGGCTCAGTCAGTTAAGCCTCTGACTCTTGATCTCAGCTCACCTCTTGATCTCAGGGTCATGAGTTCAAGCCCCATGTTGGACTCCATGCTGGGCATGGAGCCTATTTAAAAAAATAAATGAAAATATAACTATCATATGATCCAGTAATACCACTACTGGGTATTTACCCAAAGAAAATGAAAACACTAATTCAAAAAGATATATGCACCCCTGTGTTTATTTTAGCATTATTTAACAATAGCCAAGATATGGAAGCAACCCAAGTGCCCATCAATAGACAAATGGATAAAGAAACTGTGGTACACGCACACACACACACGACTGTTATGCAGCCGGAAAAAGAATGAGATCTTGCCATCTGTGATAACATGGATGGACCTAGAAGGTATTATGCTAAGTGAAGTAAGTCAGAGAAAGACAAATACTGTATGATTTCACTTACATGTGGAATCTAAAAAACAAAAAAGCAGAAACAGACCCATAAATAAAGAGAACAAACTGATAGTTCGAGGAAGGGGGGATACAAAATGGGTAAAGAGGGAGTGGGAGGTACAAGCTTCTAATTATGGAATGAATAAGTCATGGGACTGAAAGGTGGTACAGCATAGAAAATACAATCAGTGGTATTAGAATAGCTTTGTATGGTGACAGATGGTAGCTACACTTGTGGTGAGCATAACATAATGTATAGATTTTGTGGAATCATTATGTTATACACCTGGAGCTGATGTAGCATTGTGTGTCAACTATGCTTCAATTAAAAAAAAAATTTTTTTTTAGGTGATATGTCTCATTCATTAATTAAATAAGATCTATAGCTCATAGGGGTTATTTCTAGGCAGGATGTTGTAGGTAAGGGATTCTGTCCTTTCTCTGTTGTATATACCTGCTATGTTGAATTTTTTATGGTGAACATTTTTACTTTTGTAGCTAGAAGAAATATAATCTTTAAATTTTATATTTGTGTAACCATAGCCATATAATTTCTTTGAATAACTTATTGGTGATTTATATTTACATTAGGTTTGTATGTATGTGTCATTTTTAATTATATTCTTTTGCCTCCTTCAAAATTTATATAGGTCCCAAAGGCAAACAATTAGAAGGAACTGAATGTCCACTCCATGTTGTTCATCCACCCACTGGGGAAGAATTTGCTTTGGGTTGTGGAGTGTGCAGAAATGCTCACACTTTTTAGAACACTCAGATTCCTTTGTCTACAGAGAAGAAGTTGCCTTCATCCCCCAAGTGGATGTGGTAAAGTTTAAACTCTGCTCAGGATAAGGACGGGACCATTTTTACATCCATGAAAATGAACCATTCACAGTGCAAGAAGGATGCCAAATACCATGTACATAATTCTTGCTATGGAAAGTTTCCCCATTCTTTCGGTTTATCTTCTTTTGAACCAAGACATCAAACTTGTGAGGTGTTTGCATGTGGCCATTACCGTCATTGGCCTGTGAAGCATTGAACATTTATAGGTAATTGATATAAAAGAATCGCCATGCCCATGGACTAAGAATGATGCTGGCTTTCAAGCAAAAAAAGAAAAATAATCATTGTTTATTGTATACTGCCTTTTTGTAATCCTGTATAATTGCATCACGGGTGAGGATGAAAAGAGGAATATTCTGGTTTATTTCCTAGACTGTTATTTAAAAAAAAAAAAATTGTGTTAGGACTGGCATATAAATGTAATAAGTATCACACTGTATATAAAGATATCAATGTTTGTCCTGTATAAGAATTACTAAATTACAAATGCAGTTTCATTTAAACTTCTAGGTTACGTTGAGCCTGAAATTTTAATGAAGTGCAATACGGAGTGTGCCTCATTATCTTGCAGCTGTAAACATATTGGAATGTACATGTCAATAAACCACTGTACATTTTTATACAGTGATAAAGTCTGACAACTGTGTGAGCTATTGCTTCAGAAACAAAATGGAAATTTTTAGATTTTACGATCTAAAAATCCATCCAAATTCACTAACACAGCACAATGATGACTTTCTTAACTCTTAGGGAAGAGTGGTAATGCAGTACATTTTGGAATCTTAAACACTGGGACAAACATATAAATATGTATGTTAATAAACAGACACATGCCAAAGACAGGAAAAGAAAACATTTAGGAAATTGACCAACCCCATCTTACTAACCAGCCCCTTATTAAACTTTTATAAAGTAATCAACAAAATTACTAGGCTTTTTTTTTTTTACAGACTACAGTGTGTTTCTGTAGATCTTTTTTACAGTTAACTCATGAAATTGATAAACTATTGATTTATGAGTCATCATAAGTCAGGTTATATTTATTTCAGGAGAATGGCAAAAGTTTTGATAAGTTTTGTTCTACATTCCCACTGTTGAAAATGTATACATCTATTTGTCAATATAATGTTTGCTTTGAAGAAACTTGAAAAGATCAAATCTGGACACAGATAACTATTCAGAGAATCTTTTAATAAATTTCATAAACATGTCCAAGTCCTATGCTTCAGGATTTAGGAAAGACTGTTGTTACTGGTTTTTATTTTTGCTGTTGTTGGCAGAGGAGTAGCTAAGAGGCCATTTGAGCTCCATCTTGAAGAATAAGTAGTATTTGAAGGGGTGGAGAAAGGCATTAGGAAAAATACGTAAATAGAAAATTCTACAATGTAATAGAACAGCGTGAGTAGTCTAATTCCTGATGTTGGAGACTACTGCCAAAAACAAACCAAAAACAAAAACCTGAAGATCACAAAGACTGATCTCTTCATGATGCAGTTTGTGGATCCGCTGTTCGTGCAAACTCATGGGCTTCCTGAGCAAGGAAGGATCTGAAGTAGTACAGAAGGTCCCCCTTCATCTAAATAAGATACATCTGATCCATCGGAGATTACACAAACTCTGTGTTGGGTGATGGTGCCCCAGAATGACAAGCAATTTGTAATTGCCTCAATGTGTTTGAAAGCAGGAGCAATCTGTTGTCCTTGAGGGCACCACTGGTGGTCCCAAGCCAAGGTGAAAGAGTTGCAGGCAGAACTAATCCAATTTGACCCTCCAGAAGACCTTGGGTTAATATTTCATGAAGAAATCTTGATGCCTTAAGCAGAGAAGTGTTCTGAAGGTATTCACATGTTTATATCCTCAAAGGGCCAGTTGAGACTTGCTGCCTGTGTTCAAAAAAGATTCCAGAACCTTCAGGGCAACACAGTCTTTTCCTTCAGAACATATCATTCTGCCGTGATGATGTTGGGCAGCATCAGGAAGGGATGACCACTCAGGCCCAGGGTCTACCTCTCAGGATTTAGGAAGCTCTGTGTCTCCTTTTCCAGCCCTCAGCTATGACAGTAACCTGGTGCCTGGCCTAGGCCTGTGGGAGAAGTCTGAGGGCACAGGCTCAGGACCGGCTTTAAATTTTTCCAGAAAACCCAAAGTAGGGGCGCCTGGTTAAGCATCTGCCTTCAGCTCAGGTCATGATCCTGGAGGCCCGGGATTGGGATTGAGCCCCACATCCAGCTCTCTGCTCAGCGGGGAGTCTGCTTCTCCCTCTGCCCCTTCTGCCACTTGTGAGCTCGCTCGCTCTCTCTCAAATAAAATCTTAAAAAAGAAAACCCAAAATAGATGCAGAGACGAGACAGAAGCTGTTCCTAGGTATATCGAGGAGACTGGAGGGGAGAACGGGGTAAGGCCATTAGAGTGGTAAGAGTAGAGGTAAGGTAATTAGAATGGATGTAAACTCACAGGCCATGGGAATGAGACCAACCTTCAGAATGCCACACGGGAGACGTCACGGACACTTGAGAACTGGAAAGAATACCATTTTGTATCCATTAACTTTGCTGGCAAATTGATCGGTTCCAGCGTGTAAACTGTGATGGATATAAAAGGAGACAAGAAACTAATGAGATGCTTGACTAGAATGAGCCATCTCAAGTTAATATTCTAGAAATCAAAAGGATAAAACTTACCATAATTTATGAGGAAGGTATTTTTAATCATATCCCAAGCATCTCAAAACCAGAGAACATAACTTCAGGAACAAGTTATGACAAAGCACAGAAAGGAAGGGGCTTTGCATGCATCTGTCTCAAGCATACCTTGCACAAAGAAAAAGGTAAGAAACAACAGAATCACGATAGCAGGTGTTAGGGAAGCTGGAAAGAAACCTGCTTTCCTCTTATATTTTCAGGCCTAGGAATAAGCCATTTTTAAGCAGTTTTCCCGCCAGACTGTTTAGGTCTAAAAAATTCCTTCTCCTATCGATAAGATTACTTGAAAAATACATGCAGTATTCTCTGTTCACTTTTAATTCACAACAGGTGTTGATTCGCCTTCTTTTTCAGATTTTCAGCCCCCACGTCTCTCCCCACTTTGTCACCGAATTCTACCTGTGTAGAGTAACATGTGTTTCTGAGAGTGCCTGTCTGATGGGACATGGCAGTTCATTTTCCTGAAAACCACCAACAGTGCCTAAAGCATGCTGAAGTTGAAGCCAGTAGGCTTGAGTTCGAGTCCTGCTTCTGCCTCTGTTTTGGCTGTGTGAACTGAGTAACCCACTTACCCTTCTTCAGTCACAATGTCTTAGAAACAATAATACCTAATCTAAGTCAAATGAGAAAGAATTTACACAAGCACTTCGTCCCACAACAAAGTAGTATCTGAAAGTGAAGAGTAAAGGAGAAAACATTTATTCAGCACCTTCTATTAAGCTATTCAACACCTTCTCAATGGCAGACACCAAATTGTAGGCCTTTCATTTAATCCAGCAATTCTGAAGGATATAACATTATTAATCTCATTTTATGACTTTAAAGGTTTAGAGAAGTTAAATGACTTGCACTGGATTCCAGCTAATCTAATCTAGCAAAACCTGAGATGTGGGGGCACCTGGGTGGTTCAGTCAGTTAAGCGTCCACCTCTTGGTTTCTGTCATGATCATGGTTTCAGTCATGATCTTGGGGTTGCGAGATTGAGCCCCTTGTCAGGCTCCAGGCTCAGCTTGTGGAGTCTGCTTGAGATTCTTTCCCCCTCTGCTACTCCCCCTTCTCGTTCTTGAGCACTCTCTCTCCCTCTCTCCCTCTTTCTCTAAAATAAATAAAATCTTAAAACAAAACAAAACCTGAGATGTGAATCCAGTTCTTTTTGTCTCTAAAACCCAAGCTCTACCATATCATGCTATTGCTATTACATCACCCACAGCTTCAATGAAAAGAAGTAACTGGACACTTGCTGTATGGGTAAGGTTACGAAGGGAACATGACAGTATTTGCCTCAAGAAGCAGGCTAGATCTGGAGGTGCACAGCTTGGATCTCCTTGCGGGGAGACCCCACGTCAAGGAGGCTGTTAATCGACAGCCTCCAGCTGCAGCACCTGTGAGATCTGCCACAGCACTTAGTCCAAAGCCACACTCTCCCCAGGGAAGCCCCAGCCAGTGGCGGGAGTATGGGGTGCTAGGACCTGGCCATCTCTGCCCAACAAGCACTGCTTTCTGGACAATCTGCACCAGGACTCTGGGGCTAGCCGAGACTTTCCCAGAGCAGCTTTTCCCACCCAGCCTTCCTTCTCTCTACCCTCTCCTAGATGTCAAACCCACAGTGCAGTCTTATGGCCGTCCCCGCCTGCTGCCCCTCACCCCTTCATCTCTCATTGGCACTACCCCAAACAGACTTCCTGCACTTCTAACTTTATCTTGGCCTCTGTTTCCCAGAGGACCTGACTGACTGACACAGGAGGATAACACATTTTAAATGACTTACTTATGGTGTCTTCATTTCACAAACCATGTAAGGTAACTTAGAGGAAATTCAAAGACCATAAAAGATAAATACTGAAGTGAAGAAAAATTATGAAAAGAAATCCCCCGGTTAGAGATGAGTGTCCAGTAAGTAACCATACAGTCTTACATAGTGGCTAGAGAACAGGCCATCAACTTTGAGATACATTTCTTAGCTAACAAAGCAAGGCAGGGAACATGTTCAGGTACAACTTAATGTGCATTTCCTCAAAAAAAGCAAAGTGCAGATATTGAGCCTAGTCTTGAAGCATGGATAAATTTTGTCAAGGAAAAGTAGGAAAGAGCATCCCAGGGAGAGAGTATGGTAAGAGCTAAAGCAATGATGTGTTCCTCTGAAGTGGAAGTAAGCTGTTTTTATTAATTCATTGATAAATATCTGAGCACCATTCTGTATCTACAGTTGACAGTACATTCTCATGAGGGTGGGAACTGGGTTCCCAACTGCTTTAGTAACCATGATTTACACACGGAAAGTACCTGATGAACATGAGTTGGTGAGTAAAATACGTGCGATGTGCTGTGCCAAATGCCAAGGATAAGACACTCACAGAACACTTACAAAAATGTGTAAATAATGTTGTTAAGAACTAGAATCAAGGTTTTCTAACAATAAGAACATTTGTTGGGGTACCTGGGTGCCTCAGTCAGTTCAGCATCTGAGTTCAGCTCAGGTCATGATCTCAGGGTCCTGGGATGGAGCCCCACGTGGAGCCCCTCAAGGAGCCCTGTGTCAGGCTCAGTGGGGAGTCTGCTTCTCCCTCTCCCTCTGCCCCTCACCCACCCCCATTCCTGCCCTCTCTGTCTCAGTCTCTTTTGCAAGTAAATAAATAAAAATCTTAAAAAAAAAAATGAACATTTGTCAAGAGTTTACAGTAGCTAAACACTTTGCTAATCCAGAGTGGAGGGTGTAGTAGGCAAATAACAGTCCTCCAAAGATGCCCATGTCCTAACCCCCGGGAGATGTGAATATGTTGCCTCGTGTGGCAAAAGGGACTTTGCAGATGTGATTAAGGGTACAGACCTGGAGATGGGGAAATTATCCGGGATTAATCCAGCAGGCCCAATGTAATCTCAAGAATCCTAATATGGGAAAAAGGCAGGAAGATCAAAGCCAGAGAAGGAGAGGTGGTGATAGCAGCAGAGCTCAGAGATAGAGAGTGGAAGACCCTACACTGTTTGGCTTTGAAGATGGAGGAAGGGGCCAGCAACCAAGGAATGCAAGCAGCCTCAGACGCTGGAACAGGTAAGGAAACATTTTCTGCTAGAGCTGTGATTTTAGCCGACCTGGACTTCTGACCTCCAGAACCATATGCTTTAATAAATCTGTATTGTTTTAAACCACTAAGTCTGGGGCAATTTCTTATAGCAGCAATAGGAAACAAAAATATAAATAAATAAAAGGGGCTTCATGTGCGTTATCACACTTTCATCTTCCACAAACCTGTGCACAATTGTTTTCCTTTTGCAGATGAGGCAGCTGAATCTCATGGAGGTTAAATAAGTAGCCCAAGGTTTTGTACTAAAAGACAAAGTATTGAAAATACCTAAATTATTTTTTTGAATTCCTTACATATTGAAATATAATAGTTGTGATATACTGGGTTAAATAAAATATATTATTAAAATTAATTTTACCTGTTCCTTTTTACTTTTTTTTTTTAAGAGAGACAGTGAGAGGGCAGCGAGGGGTGAGGGAAGGGCAGGGGAGAGGGAAAAAGAAAATCTTAAGCAGGCTCCACACAGAACCCAACAGTGGGTTCTATCTCACAACCCTGAGATCATGACCTGAGCTGAAATCAAGTGAGCTAGCCACTTGCTCTCTCTTGCTCTCTCTCTCTCTCAAATAAATAAATAAATAAAATCTTAAAAAAACATGACCTGAGCCAAAGGCAGATACTTGACTGGCTGAGTGACCCAGGCACCCTGAGAGAGAGAGAGAGAGAGAGAGAGAGAGAGAATCTAAAGCAGGCTTCATGCTCAGCTCAGAGCCTGACGGAGGGCTCAGTCTCAAGACCCTAAGATCATGACTTGAGCCAAGATCAAGAGTCAGATGCTTAACTGACTGAGCCACCCAGGTGCCCTAAGGAATAGTTATTTTAAAATTAGATGAATATGAAAAACAAATGAGAAATTTGGGGAATGGGATTTTCAATTTCAGCTTATAGTTGGTATAAACTCTATATTGGAGGCAAAGAGAAAATCAGTGAGTTAGAAGATGATATGTAATGTAGCAAAGAGAAACAAAGAGAAAAATATAAAAGGGCAGTTAAAAGACATAGAAAATGAATTGAGAGGAGTGAGCATGCAGTGCATAAGACCAAAATGGAAGGGTTGCAGGGAAAGAACTATCTGAAGAGACAGTGACTTATATGGGGACGGCAGATGAGTTTGCAAGAGAAGTTGTAACCCAGATCCCTCCACAAGGTGGGAATTTTGAAGATCTTTATCCTTTTCAAGGAATAGCTGGCCCAGGCCACAGGGAGATAAACAATC
This sequence comes from Eumetopias jubatus, assembly GCF_037043125.1. NCBI lineage: Eukaryota > Metazoa > Chordata > Mammalia > Carnivora > Otariidae > Eumetopias > Eumetopias jubatus. The sequence continues at coordinate 164,048,213 of NW_028274809.1, read as the reverse complement.
AGGTAACCTGTCTTAGCTTGAGCTCTAGGTTAGGAAAAAGAAAAAAAGTCTTTCTGAGCATTCATAACCATGGGCCTGCCCTCACACAGGCTAGAGCCTGAAATTATACTGTCATGACCCAAGAACCCAGGAGTCAAGAAATTATGATAAAAAGTTGTTCCAGGCTAGTAATACCCTGCAGCACTTAGCAGAAGCAAACCCAAAAAGCCTCTCTAGAGTGACACGCCCTCAACCAGGCTGCACAGGATTCCTACACCAAAAGCTTCACAGAAGATGAATTCACAATCCAAAAATCATAAAATACATGAATAAAAACCCACCATGAACATTTACAAAAATCAAGATTAGGCCCCCAATTATTTCATGTGATTAAAATGATTAAAGAAAAAAAATTAAAAACGAGAAAAGAACATCAAGAAAGATCAAACAGATGTGAAAAAGAACCAAGCGTAACATTTAGAAATAAAAAATATAGGGAGAGATTGGCTTAAAGGAAGCTATACTGATCTGAAGAAAGAATTAGTGAGTTGGAAGACATATCTGAGGAAATCACAAAGATTTCAGTACAGGGCAATAAAGACATAAAAATATGAAATTAAGAGATAGGGAGGCAATCCTCTCATGCAGAACAATTCCCAATAATTTCTGCAGACATTCCCCTCCCTCACGGAGATGGAGTATAACTCCCCAACACTTTAGTGTCATCTGTGCTTTGTGATTTCCTTCTAAACAATACAATATGGAAATAGAGGAAAAAAAGTAATTTTGTAGTGGAGCAACTTGACCTCACCCTGACGAATGTCAACATCAAGAGAGATTAAGTCCTTTTGACAACAGGTAGCCTTGATATGATGTGATAAGAATGGTACTTTATACATTTGTGATCTTTCTCCCAAACAATCATACTCTTAGTCTAATCATGAGAAAAACAAGATACAAACCCCAATGGAGGAACATTATACAAAATACTGAATCCTGGAGTAGTACTTCTAACTGTGAAAGTCACTGAAACAAGGAGTAACTACAATGGTGTCTTAGAAGCTACTCAACATAACCTAATTTGTCTTAACCAGTGGAGGGCCAAGGTGGGCGTGGAGATGGGAAGAGCTTGTTCCTGGCAGAGAGGGTACACTGTCTGTAGAGAATTTAAAAACAGTCATAATGCTGATAAATGTTGGTTTGCTTTTTATTATCACATGTATTGGCAATTCTAAACAGGGTTGGCAATACAAGATTCTGTGCTGGACCAAACTACTCCACAGCCACCCTCTTCCTTCCCCTTCAGTGGCACGGATCTTGACTAATACAACTGACAAATGTAAGTAAGTGCTGACAGGTTTAAAAATAAACACAAATTTCAAAACACAAGTTACAAAAAGGTGAAACAAAATCATTAAAAACAGTAGCAGGTAAGGAGAGGGAACATTCAATAGGTGAAATGTGTCAAGATCCTTGTCTTCTTTAGGGGGAGAACAGACTGTGATGAGGATTTTAAAAGAGACTGCGACTGGAGTGTGAGAGTTTTAACGTGATACCATATATCCTAGTTACGTTTGCTGATTTGGCTTAATATGCTTTGCCAATCATTTATACTGTTAACCGTGCTTTAAATAAATGGGCCTGATTTGATTTACCTGTTTTTCTTCCACTAATAATTATCATTGCCTGTCTTAAACTTCCTATTGTCCTTCATCATTCAGTCACTGAACAACCTAAAAAAATGTTGCCGTTCAGATCCATCCACATTATTATGTGGCGAGAGACTCTGTTCCATTTGACCTGATGATCAGATAGCCAGGCCCTCAACAAAGAACCGATGGCATTTTCCCACACTGAATTTTAATGTAATTTTACACATGGCTTCCAAGGTTGATTTCTGGGGAGCGATAGAAGAGTAGAGCACTCGCTGGGCATCACTGCTTCCAGGCTCTTACACATGGGGCAGATCACGGAGAAGACCTCTTGGGGTGAAAAATAACTTTCTTTTTATTTTGGAGGAAGGCCGGAGGTTTGGTGCATGATTCAAGTTATGATTTTGTACCTAAGGACATTTCTAACTTTTAAGAAAACCCAGGATCTAAAAATCCGAACTTTTAAAACAAGCTAAGTAGGCAGCCCTTAAGACACAAAGACTCCTGGACTTGACACAAGGCTTCACCTGGGGGTTATCTTTTAAATAGCCATCTACTCCTTTACACTTTCTCATTGTGTTTCAGAAAGCTGTTCTCAAATTTCAGGAGTCTATCTACTTTATAAAGGTAGTTTTAAAAAGTAGTAACTCTGATGACAAAAAGATGGTTTTAGAAAAATTGGAAAATACAAACTTTAAATATAAAAATCATTTGTAATCCCATCGTTAACACTGCCACCATTCTTCCCTGACTCCTCATAGTTTTTAAAATCACCTATACGTACCTAGGCTGTGTGTCAGTTTTCAGAGCCTGTATTTTAACCCCTCGGGTTCCGCGGCGCAGGCGTGCCCAGCCGAAGCCCCGCCTGGCAGCGCGGAGGTGTGTCTGCCGTCAGCAGCTGAGTTGATTTTTCTGCCGCGAACCAGCTGTGCGTTTGCCGCTGGCTGCGGAGACAGTCCCTCCTTTCCTCCCTTCCTGCTCCATCTCCCTAAACTTTCCAATTTCAACAGCAGATAGCTTTTTAGCCATCTAGCTCGTTCCAGCCCTCCCACACTGGCTTCGAAACGAAAACTCCCCTAAAAGGAGCAGTAGCGCGTCGGGGAGAAAGGCGGCCGACTCTCCTGGAATCGGAAGGCGAAGGCCCCCGTCGGCACCGGCGGTGCGCGCTCCCGGCGGGCGCGGCCCACTCCCGCCTTCCCCAGCCCTCCGCGGGCGCGCCCCGGCGGACACGCGCCCGCCTCCTCGGGCGGAGACGCGCCCGCCTTCTCGGGCGGAGACGCGCCGGAGAAAGCGCGCGGCCGCGAGCCCCGGGCGCCATTTTGGAGCCGCTGTCTGGGCCGAGGCGGCGGGGACCTACGCGGTGGCCGCGACTCGCTGAAGGAGTCTTTTGCGGCGACAAGGGGTCTCGGAAGGAGGACGCGGACCGCGCGGGACTGAAAAAGAAGTTTTCTCCTGGGGCAGCCAGAGCCGCAAAGGTGGAGCCGCGTTGGCGTCCGCCGCGGGACCAGAGCCTCGGATGCGGGCGGAGCGCGGGGGGCCGCGGCGGCGGGAGCGCGAAGCGGGGCCCCCGGGGGGCCTCATATGAGAGCCGCGGGACCGGTCGCCGCCGCCGTCCCCGGAGCCCGGGGTGGTGTGTGCGGGAAGCCGCCCGCGGCAGCAGGTAACGGCGGAGGGGCAGGGCCAGAGCCCCCCGGTGACGGTGGGGCGGGGGTGGGTCCGCCGACCTTCGCGGGCGGCACGGCGGGTCGGGAGCGCGGGGTCCCGGGCGCGTTCTGGCCGCCCCTCGGGAGCGTCGGGCGGAGCGCGGCGCCCAGACCTTGGAGCCTGCTTGGGGGCGTTTCCCCGCGATGCCTGCTTCAAAACATGTCAACAAGGCGTGGTGCGTGTGCGGGCTCGGGGTTGTCGCCGGGTTTTATTACCCTTGACGGGGATTGGTGACAGGCACCGTAGAGCTTGCGCTCTGCCACGCTCTTCCCGGCGTGGGCTGTGCCCGTGTGTGTAGCTTGAAAAACGAGGGGCGTTAAGATGTCAAAACAGACTGCCCAGGGTAGAGCGCGTGCGAAATGTCGGAGAGCCAATCCGTGGAGGTGGCGCAGGAGGAGGGGACGCTTCGGCCCCGTAGCCAAGTAGAAAACTTGGTCAACTTGCGATGAGCAGCTTCGCGCCTGCCTTAGGCGTGGGCAGCGTTTCAGGTGGAGTTGCAAATAGGGATCAGGAAGCAGCCTGTTAAATGACTGACATGCATCTCCAAGCTAAGAGGGTAGATTACCATTATTTTGTTGCTGATGATGTCCAATCCAGTGGCCCAGATCTCTTAATTAGTCTTTTTTTCTCCTTCTTTTGAAATATTTATAATAATGCCCTCCACTCTGAGTTTTCTACAAATAACCGCTACATATATTTTCATCACCACACTCTTCCTACCATCTAGTTCTGAGAATTAATCTCTTCCCACTTTTTTTTTCTTTGTATTCCAGCCGAAGAATGCAGATTAATTTTGATGTTAGTCAAAGCAGAACACAAACGGAAAGGGAATGTGATGCCAAAAGAGGCTTTTTAGAGCTCAGTACAAATGGGCTTTTACAATCACTACATGCACAGTTTACTAAAAGTGCTTAATACAAATGGTGGACACACAGCTGAGTGTTCTCAGCGCTTCTTCTAATGAACGAGTTTACTGCTTCTTTCAGAGTGTATGGAAATGTTAAGAGTTTAGTAACTCCCTGTGCTGCTCAACTAGTCTGTAGTTTTTCCTTATTAGTGTCCCCCCCCTTTGGTGCATCATGATAATTTCAGTCCCTACCAAATGTTCTTGGGGCCTAAGTTGCATGAATTATTTGGGGCCTGGAGAAGTTGCAGTTTGAAATGGAACTGCTGGAGCCCTGAAGAAGCCTGATTTTCGTGCTCTGCAGTCTCATTGACATTTATTGTCCAGCTTCCTCCTCTGCACTCCTGTTCAAATATAAGAGGTGTTTTCACTTTGACTAAAACAGGAGAACTCCTGTTTTAAAACTCCATTGATGTAAATTTTTTGCAGACTGGTGGATGCTCTGAATTGTTTATACAGCAAAGCTTCATGTGTAAATAGATTTAATAAAATACTTGAGATCATCTTGGAAAAAACTGACATTTAAAAATTTTATTAGACGCCTACAGTGTTCTTTTATTTTCATGCATGAATGAAAATAATACAGAGAACCATTTTTATCAGCATTTGGCCTTGCATTTTTCTATTGCTGACATAGACTATTGACTGACATATTACAGTCATATTACATATGACAATTTGTAGACTTTTGTTCAGCTTTTCATAAGAGGTAAGTGCTTAAAATATACTTTGGTGATCATACAGTCTTATATCTAGACCAAGAGATACTATTCCTCAGGGTTGCATATGTCTTTTCGATATGGCACCTTTTTTCTCCCCTCAACTTGGAAGGGTATTGAAACATACTTTTATTTAAAACAGGGCTGTAATAGACAAAGGAAAGTACCTATTGTTAGCATCAGCAAAGTATTAGCAAAGATAATTGTGTAAATAAGGCTGTCATTTTATTGTTTATATATCCCTATATTCTAAAGTAAAATGAATCATTCCATCTGTAAGTTGAATAATTATCGTTTTAGAAGATTTTCTCCAGAAACAGGCAGTCAGCATTGTATATTAAGGAGTAGAAATTATAAAGACAGTTTCATTCTTTTTTGAATCTGTGCATCTCGAAATTATGAGTGATTTTAGGCAGTCAGAAGAGAAATTATAAGCCAAATTGTGAGTTTGGTGGGCAGCAGACTCTTTGTTCTTTGACCCAAATTTTCTATGCTAAAATTAAGCCTTCAGGATAAGGTAGGGCCGAAAAATGGGTCATAGTGACAGTGTTACCTCAACCTCTAGTGGGATATTATTACTAGAAGGTTTTTTTTTATATTAAAGATTATATTGTAGATTATATTACCTTTTCTCCAAACACATTCAAAAATGTATTCTTAGATTCACACCCAAGTTTTAATCTTCCATAAAACTACCCTCTTGCCATCACCTCTGTCATTCTGTTTTCTTCTTTACTCTCCCCTTGCTAGTTGTTTAACTCACATAGTTGGAAGTAGGATCAGTGAGGAATGTAGTTCATTTATTGCACATGTGCTAAGACCTCCAGGGCGGATTCTAATGGCATGAAGGCCAAGGGGCCTTTGCCATTGTTTCCTTCCAGCCGCCAGTCCTCTTTTACAAGTTTTGCTAGCTGTTGGATAGAGAGAGTCTACAGAGACATATTTGGTTAAGAGTCATGCATATGCACATCCTTCATCCCACACAGAAATCAGAAATTCTTACACACTCATATGCCAGAAGAAGGGAGTTGGAGCCACAAGCCATTCTTTCCAAAAGCTGTGACTCCAAATCGAAACCACTACCCTGCCAGAACTATTCTCTAGAGATAAAAGTGTTGCAGGCCTAAACTAAACAGGGGTACTAGTGATTGATCTGCAATTACCCCCTTCAGTTTGGAGCCTGCAGTACTTACTTTTCCAAATAACAAATCAAAACAAGACCTTTTTATCTGATTAAAATGTAATTCATTGACATTAAAAGAAATGCGTATAATATAGACAAACGCATATAATATTGGCAAAACAGTATTCAACTGTAATGCCACTATTATAATCTCATTACTACATTGTTAATATATAATACAGTATAATCCCACTTATAGTACGTTACTGTGGTGAATCTACTTCCGGTGTGTGTTTCTTATACATAAACGTGTTCTTGCACTTTCTCACACATACTTCATTTTTGTGTCATACATTGTAATGTCTTTAATGCTAGACTGCTTTCCTGTACCTGAATTCAACATTCTCTATCTCCTTTCAAGCCCTAATACTATTTAATTCCTCACAAGAACCCTGTGCGTTATTATCCCCACTTTACAAACTGAAGCGCACAGGAAGGTCAAGTAATTTGTTCAAGGCCACATAACGAAGAGAGGTAGGGCCACAGTTCAAACCCAGGGAGCTTGATTCCCCAGAGCCCATTCTCTTAACCATGCTACTATTTTGCAACAAAGACCATTACAAAAAAACAAATGGAATGAAGGTAGTACATATATACAGAGTAAATACATACCTAGTTCAGAAATACAGTTTAGTGGGGCACCTGGGTGGCTCAGTCGTTAAGCGGCTGCCTTCAGCTCAGGTCATGATCCCGGGGTCCTGGGATCGAGCCCCGCATCGGGCTCCCTGCTCCGCGGGAGGCCTGCTTCTCCCTCTCCCACTCCTCCTGCTTGTGTTCCCTCTCTCACTGTGTCTCTCTCTGTCAAATAAAATCTTAAAAAAAAAAAAAAGTACAGTTTAGGGTAAACATTGCAATAGTAACTGATGTGTTGGAAGAAGAAACCACATTTTGGACCTGTGCATAGTAGGGATGGATTTGTTTATTTTAAGCAGAGATTGCATCTGGCAGTAATGCACATCACAGACTATTCAGTGTGGAAAGATCTGTTGGCTACTTAATTCAAATCCTTTCTAAAGGTCCTTGGGACTGTGGTGTCCTTGAATTTAAGTCAGATATAGCAGGTATCCTTAGATGATTTTTTTTAATTTTATTTTAATGTTAATCACCATACATTACATCATTAGTTTTTGATGTAGTGTTCCATGATTAATTGTTTGCATATAACACCCAGTGCTCCATGCAGTACGTGCCCTCCTTAATACCCATCACCAGGCTAACCCATCCCCCCAGCCCCTCCCCTCTAGAACCCTCAGTTTGTTTCCTAGAGTTCATAGTCTCGTGGTTCGTCTCTCCCTCCAATTCCCCCTCTTCATTTTTCCCTTCCTACTATCTTCTTTTTTTAAAACATATAATGTGTTATTTGTTTCAGAGGTACAGGTCTGTTAAGAACCTTTGGAAAGTATCACCGTAGATTCTTTTTTATATTCCTTTTAGTTGACTACAGTTTTTGAAATATAATTCTTGATTTAGTTTCAAAATCATGATTCTTCCCCTCACCCGAGTAGTACAGTATAAAAACATGTTTAAAAACACCTGTAAAATAACAGTTGGTCTCCACTGGCATTTTTCATTATATTTTGTTTTGATATTCTCCTTGAATTACTGGTCCAGTTCTTTTTGCATGTTTGTGTTTCTATTTATAAACAGACATATGCATCTCAGTGACAGAATGAGTATTGAATTTATTTTTATTCAAAAGTTAAGTATGAAAAAAAATGATGCATTTTTCTGAATAGGATGAAACGAGGAGGAAGAGATAGTGACCATAATTCATCGGAAGGTACTGCAGAGAAGTCTAAGAAACTGAGGACTACAAATGAGCATTCTCAGACTTGTGATTGGGGTAATCTCCTTCAGGACATTATTCTCCAAGTATTTAAGTATTTGCCTCTTCTTGACCGGGCTCATGCTTCACAAGTTTGCCGCAACTGGAACCAGGTATTTCACATGCCTGACTTGTGGAGATGTTTCGAATTTGAACTGAATCAGCCAGCTACATCTTACTTGAAAGCTACACATCCAGAGCTGATCAAACAGATTATTAAAAGACATTCAAACCATCTGCAATATGTCAGCTTCAAGGTAATACTTTAAATCCTTTTAAAAAATAAAGCATATTTTGTTTTGGCTTTTTTGTCCTAAACCAATATGTCTTCCCCTGTCTTTAAAATACTGCCTTTTTAGAGAAAGTTCTTAAAGGTTGAGAATTACTGCATACCTTAGAAGCTGTCAGAAATATATTTGAGCTAAATAACTCCATTGAATCATAATTACTGATAATTTTTTAAAAGAACAGAAGCAACTATTAAATAAGCATAAATCATTTACCAAAGCTGACAGTCACATTGAATTATTGTTAATTTGAGGAAAAAAATATGAAATGTGGAGATTATGATTGACTAAACTTAATTGCTGTTACTGTTTAATAGGGACTGAATTCTGCTTATTGATGGCTTTATGATATAGGGTCTTCAAAGAAAAAGGAGATACAGAAATATTATGTAAAAGGTTTAGATGAATATATTTTAGAGAGAAATAGGAGAAGGTGTGTGGAAGAATGCCAAAGAGAACTGTTTGTTTCTTTTCATTGCCAGAAGGGACATATTGGAGTTCATGCAGTGATGAGAGAAATTAAGTGGGGTGGCTTTTTGAGCTGTCTGGAATAGTTTAAGGAATCACAGTGGTTTATAGGAGTACAGAGGCTTATAATGTTTTGTTCTGAGGATGAGTAATGGAATGTAGACGTGTTTACTAAACCTTTAACATACCTGACAGTTGTTGCAAAGTAACATATGGAATATCTGATTACCCATAGGTAGCAGTTGTTAAATAGGTCAGATTAAACCTAGATAAAGCAATGGTTCTTAACCCAGAGTTCTTTGCAGAAACTAGTCTTGACTCTCTCAAGGGTGTCATTCCTTTTTAGATGAAGATTACTTGCTTATTCTTCCACATGTGTCTGAAGAGGAGGAGAGAGGTGGTGATGGGAATGGTTGGGTACATTTGGCCATTTTACCAGAAAAATGCACAAAGGCACTTAGCCCACTGGGGGTAGGATTGGTAGGTTTAGCAAGTAAAAATAGAGGATGTCTATTAATTGAATTTTGATTTTAGATAATCAAATAATTTGGTATAAATATGTTCCATTCATTATTTGGGACATAATACTTAAGTGGATGTCCTGTATATTGTCTGGCAACCCTAACTGAGGGTAAGGGTGAGGGAATGGTGAGAGAATCAAACAAATCCAAGAACTCCTTGAGTGTTGTCCCTCCCCCCACCTCCCCATGAAGAAACTTCAAGAGCCTTCCTTGGTTTCAGTCATCTTTGAGTTGTCTAAGAGTATTCTAATGGTAAATTTGAGAAAAGATGAGCGTAATACATTAATCTTATATGTTTAAGACCACTTGCATCCAGGGGGTTGGCTGGGTCAGTGTTAAACTCCTTTACAGCCATGTGACACAATTCAGCTGTATCTAACTTGTATAACCCTCACAAAACCATCTGTCCTATAAGTTTAAACTTTTTCTTTATTATGTTAATCACCATACATTACATCATTAGTTTTTGATGTAGCGTTCCATGATTCATTGTTTGCATATAACACCCAGTGCTCCATTCAGTACGTGCCTTCTTTAATACCCATCACCAGGCTAACCCATGCCCCCACCCCCTCCCCTCTAGAATCTTCAGTTTGTTTCTCAGAGTCCATATGTCTCATGGTTCGTCTCCCTCTCTGATTTCCTCCCCTTCATTTTTCCCTTCCTACTGTCTTTTTTTTTTTTTAACATATGATGTATTATTTGTTTCAGAAGTACAGGTCAGTGATTCAACAGTCTTACACAATTCACAGCGCTCACCATAGCGCACATACCCTCCCCAATGTCTATCACCCAGCCCATCCCTCCCACCCCCCACCACTCCAGCAACCCTCAGTTTGTTTCCTGAGATTAAGAATTCCTCATATCAGTGAGATCATATGATACATGTCTTTCTCTGACTTATTTCGCTCAGCAGAATACCCTTCAGTTCCATCCACGTCGTTGCAAATGGCAAGATTTCATTCCTTTTGATGGCTGCATAATATTCCCTTGTATATATACACCACATCTTTTTTATCCATTCATCTGTCGATGGACATCTTGGCTCTTTCCATAGTTTGGCTATTGTGGACATTGCTGCTATAAACATTGGGGTGCATGTACCCCTTCGGATCACTACATTTGTATCTTTGCGGTAAATACCCAGTAGTGCAATTGCTGGGTCATGTGGTAGCTCTATTTTCAACTGTTTGAGGAACCTCCATACTGTTTTCCAGAGGGTCTGCACCAGCTTGCATTCCCACCAACGATGTAGGAGGGTTCCCCTTTCTCCACATCCTCGCCAACATCTGTCGTTTCCTGACTTGTTAATTTCACCTCACACCAGTCAGAATGGCTAAGTTTAAACATTTTTATTAGGGATTGTTTATTTTCCTGAGATACAATTTCTGATTTACCAAAAGAACCATACTGTTAAGATTCTCCTGAGCTCTCCTGATTATATTTGTGTTCAGTTTATCACTAACTAGGCTAGACAGGCTTGTAGTCAATTATGAGTATAGAACAGTGGTTCTCAAACTTTATGTGCGTCATAAACACCTGGAGTGCTTGTTGAGACAAAGATTGCTGGGTCCCACCCCCAGAGTTTCTGATTGAGATGATCTGGGTTGAGCATGAGAATTTGCATTTCTAACTGCTTCCCAGGTGTTGTTGATGCTGCTGGTCTAGGGAGCACACATTGGAACCACTTGTGTAGAAATACTTAGCCAATGAAAAGTATTACAAACACTTCTGAAATAGTCCATCAGTTTTACAACCAGCCCTTGAGAACATTTTTGGGTTAAGGTAGTGTACATCAATCTGGAAATGAAAGTAATATTACTTTTAAGTAGTCTCTCTTAAGATGTTTTTTAGCCCAGGGAAAACTTCCTCTTTGGTAGAAGAGCTCCTTCTCATATCCTACAGGAGTTTCTGTCCATATTACTCTTCCTCCAGGAAATGTTTATGTGTGGGAGCAGCTGCTTCTCATTTGGTTCAGATTTTCATGCTTCACTGGTCAGATGTCCTTATTTTATTTCACATTCATCTTTCCATTAATATCATTAATGATGAATCCCAGGTTGTGACTAATTTGAACCTTTTGAGTAAATGCTCACTTTATGGTTCCTTGAAACATGTGTACCATAGACACTGTATTTGCATGTAGAATCAGATCCACTACCAAATATATAATTATTTTTCAGAGGTTATAAATTCATGTGTTCCATTAGGTTATATATCATACGGTCAGTTTGGAATAAATCAACTTAAAAACCAAGTCCTTTCAACATTAAGTATATATTGTATCATAACAAAATTTAAGTCTTGACAATTGCACTTAAAATTTTTCAGGGAGACATGTATGTGAGGGTATATGATTGAAAGAATAAATACTCTTTGTAATGTAATAAACTAATAACTGTTCGTGCTTTTGTAAAAAGATTACACAGAGAAATGTAAATATATGCATGGCTAAATGATGTGTTCTTTTTTAAGGTGGACAGCAGCAAAGAATCAGCTGAAGCAGCTTGTGATATATTATCGCAGCTGGTAAATTGCTCTTTAAAAACACTTGGACTTATTTCAACGGCTCGGCCAAGCTTTATGGATTTACCAAAGGTATTTGCTGGTTTTGTTATTGGCAGTTACTGAGAAATTGAATGAAGCCCTGCCCATTTCTTGTAGTGACAATAAAAGTGTAAGAAAAATAGTATACTCAGTGGAAAACTGGTTACTATTTAGATGGTTAGGCAATAGGATTTTTAAAAAAGCTTTTCCTTTTTCTGATTACCTTGTACTTCTTGATGGGAAAAGTTTGAATTTGCAGAGGGGACATACTAACAGAGACTAAGTAAAACTGAGAAACAAGCATATTAGAAAAAAGACATATAGCAGCCCCTTTTTGGACTTTCAGAGCAGATTGGTGAAATTATAATCAAAGAAAAGTAGACAGTGCCAGTAGTGAGAACATATATAGCTTACTTATAAAATCTTCTGGTAAATGTGTAAAGATTTATTCTTGAGCAAAAATTAGTGCAGCTTGGATTAATGCATAGATTTTATTTAAAGAAAACCTTTTCTTTTTGGTGAAGAGTGAACTATTTATATTCATATATATATGTTCTAACATAATCCTGCATGTAATTATATGGTGTCTCTAATAACTAGTCTCAAAGGAGAAAAATAAGTGTGCATTTTTAAAGATTTATTTAATTTTTTTATTTACATTTTTTAAAGATTTTATTTGACGGAGAGAGAGCACAAGTAGGGGAAGCAGCAGAGGGAGAGGGAGAAGCAGACTCCCCGCTGAGCAGGGAGCCCAGTGCGGGGCTCGCTCCCAGGACCCTGGGATCATGACCTGAGCCAAAGGCAGACGCTTAACGACTGAGCCACCCAGGCAGCCCTATTTATTTAATTTAGAGAGCACGCTCGAATGTGAAGGAGGGGCAAAGGGAGGGGGAGAGGGAGAGAATCTCAAGAAGAATCCCCACCCAGCATGGAGCCCAATGTGGAGCTTGATCCCGTGACCCTGAGATCATGACTTGAGCTGAAATCAAGAATCAGACGCCCAACCGACTAAGCCACTTAGACACCCCAAGTGTGCATTTTTAGAAAGGCAATTGTTAAAGGCCCCCTGAGTTGTTAGCTGATGTTGGGTAGGTTAGCATCCAGCAATAATTTGAAAGGTTTTTTTCAGAGTACACTGCAGACTGAAATATAGATACCCATATAACACATCTAACAGTTTAATTTACTAGGGTGATTCAGGAAGAAATAGTATTAAATTGAGTGTGTGTTATAACCCAGGTGGTAATGGAATGGAATATCAATAACAAATGTATCACCAGTTGATTACAAAGTCTTAATTGATTTTATTTTTTGAGAGAGACCGAGCATGAGTGGCTGGGGTTGGGGGCAGAGTGAGAGGGGGAGAGAGAATCCGAAGCAAGCTTCACACCTAATGTGGAGCCCAACATGGGGCTTGATCGCATGACCCTAAGATCATGACCTGAGCCCCTTAATTGATTTTTTAAAAGTTTCCTTACATACATTTGAGATTAAATGTTTTCCTCATGTAAGGTAAGGGAGATGGGTAAGATACTCTGTTCAACATTTTAAGATTGTAAGTACGTGAGTCCGAGCACTGTGGTTCTCTCAAACTTAATGTACATGAAAATCACCTTTAGAAACTTTGAGATTTTGGATTACTTTTCCTGTTCTGAATTTCCCCCTCCTATGAGCAGTCCAGGAGATTCTGATTAAGTCAGTTAGAGCACTGGGCACCTGGGTGGCTCAGTCGTTAAGTGTCTGCCTTCGGCTCGGGTCATGATCCCAGGGTGCTGGGATCGAGCCCCGCATCGGGCTCTCTGCTCAGTGGGAAGCCTTCTTCTCCCTCTCCCACTCCCCCTGCTTGTGTTCCCTTTCTCGCTGTGTCTCTCTCTCTCAAATAAATCTTAAAAAAAAAAAAAGAGCACTGACTTATATGGGAAATGATATATTCTGAATTGATTTTCTACGTACATAGCATAGCTAAAAAACAAATATATAGTATAAAACATACTATATTAAAAGGTATGCTGAACAAATTTAATTTCTTTTTTTCTTACTACTAAGGATTATCATTATACATATCTAGTACTAATACTTTAGTAGTTTTTTCTTTGGGTACTATGATGCATCTAGTAGGATGGCTTCCTTCCTTAATTAAATGGGTCTAAGATGCTTATATTGTTCCCCCACCCCACCCCCCCATCCCCTTTTTGGCTTTGTAGAAGATTGAAATAGGATATTGCTATATCTTGGAAATCTTGGGAGAACTGAAGAGAACATGAAAGAAGTGTATTTGACCAGAGATAAATCTGAGGGAAATGAGGAAAAGGCAGTGATAGTCATGAGTATACTAATGACATGTGACTGTACAAGATATAATTGAGTTTGATGCCGAAGTGGTAGGAGAAAGCTATTAACATTTAAATGGGTCAAAATTTAATTAGTTAACCAGTTATTTAATTGTAGGGGAAAAGAAAGTTAGGGTATGTGATCATGAAAATGGTGTTTCATTGTACTTTTTTGGCTGTTAGCCTGCCCTCATTCCTTTTAACTGCTGTAGTGAATTTATAAAGCAAAATGGAGGGTGAGATTGGTTATGTAGAGGAAGATGTTGGAGCATATGTTTACCTCTCTTTCCTACTCCTGGATTCTTTGTCCATTGGTTTTAGCTGATTCCAAGTTACATACTCTGACCATGCTTTAATTCCTGCTGTACTACAGTGGTTCCTTTAGGGTCAGATTCTGTGTCCAGCAGATAATTACATGTATATAATAAATGCAATAATAATAACTGGTACGTTTGTGGGAGAATACATTAGAATAACATGGCTTGAAAATACTATAGATAATTTAACATATTTAAAGGAGTTTTAAACTTGGAATTTTATTTAGGTGTGATTTTCCTTATTTTAGAATCAAAATCTCTGTGAGCTTTTATATTCCAAGTAAGTCTTTCATAGCTTCTGAGTTGATTTTTGTTATAATTTTTAATGATTATGCCAATAATTATTACTATTTTAACAGTCATTATCAGACCAAAAAAGAATGCAGTCGAGTGTTAGAAAACACCGGAGCAGGGTTTCCAGATGTGATATGAAGTTTTGGAGAGGTGTTCTCATCCTGGAATCCATAATTTGTCTTCTTACCAGTGATTATTGTGATTTAGGACTCACCCTAAGGCTTGAAATCTCTTTCTTCTACAGCTGAAAAGATTTTCCTCAAAGATCGCAAATAGTCACATCTCTTTTTTACAGAGTGCAGAGATGCTACGCCTAAAACAGTTAGTAATATATCATTAGGGTTCAGATGAACCATATGTGAATTATATGAACACCCCCCTTCTCATTTGTGAAAATTGCAACTGTTTTAATTTTTTTGCTTTTCAGTCTCACTTTATTTCTGCACTGACGGTAGTGTTTGTAAACTCCAAATCCTTGTCCTCGCTTAAAATAGATGATACCCCAGTAGATGATCCATCCCTCAAAGTACTAGTGGCCAACAACAGTGATACACTCAAGCTGCTGAAAATGAGCAGCTGTCCTCACGTCTCTCCAGCAGGTATGTTGTGCTTTTTGCCAGATGACCTGTTAGTAAAATGTATTGATGTATTTATCAAATTAAAAACTGTGATCATTAACCTTGTGGATGGGTTAATATGATTATTTCATCTCTTTTGCATAAACATATTTTTAATGTCATAATACAATAGCATAAATTCTGTAGCATTCCTAGCCTAGACACTTACTTTCAACTTATTTTCTACTCTTATTTGGCAACTTGTGTCCAACCTGTGCAAGAAAATGGATAAATTTAAAAAAAAGACAGTATTAGATCTGCCTGAGGTGTCCCTTCAGGTTAGATAGAATTTTCTCTAATTGTAGTTGAGCCAGCAGGGTAGGTTTTGAATCAGCAATTTAGTAATTGTTTTTCTTCTCACTGTGTAGAGGGAGGAGAGTTGTGCTAAAGTTGCCATCTTACATTTTGCAAGATAACCCTATTCCTATGTTGAATTTTGGAGCTGAGAGCCCATTGAATGGGGAATAGCATTATGAAAGCTCTTTCCAACTTTTATAGAATTTTCTAAGCATTACTACATTACTCAGTTTGAAATCATTTAAATTCTAAATGGTTCATATTGTAAAGTAAGTATAAACTCGCACTTGGTATAACTGCTCTCTGATGCTTCACTTCTGACACATCCTCCCACTGTTGACATCCCTCCCAGTCTTTTGGCTGTGTTATTTGAGAAACCTCTTTTTAAGACATAGTGTTAAATCCTTGGTGTCTTTAAATACTTCCCACCTCCTTGCCATAACTAAAGCCTGGCCTTCCCCCAAGAAAATGATTTCCTCTTGGATGGAGATTACTTACTTGTTGTCCATGTGTCCTACATGGAGGGTCTTGGTGATGGGAATGGCTAGGTCTATTGCAGTATTCCCTAGCTGCTTCTGCCACTTCTAGATTATTACTGAAAGTGATTATCTAAATAAAATATAATTTAAGAAGAATGGACCTTTGGCACTTCTGATGTGACCTTGGTTACATTTTCTATCTACAGTATAGGTTTGCTGTGAGAGTGTGGTTCATATTTCATAGCTTGATAGGGTACAAGGCCCTTTGTATCCTGATCTCCACCTGCCTCTTTAATCTTATTTGCTATTCATTCACGTGACGCTTTTACTTGAGTCCTACATAACTACAGTTCTTAGTCCCTGTGTGTGTGCTTTAGTACATTGTACTTTGTGGAATACCGTTCCCCCCCGCCCCACTTCTTCATCTAGCTAACTCCAGGCCAGCCTTCAGAATTGAGCTCAGATGATCCAGTTTTGTTCTTATTTCCTCCTTCTCTCTGGTTTAGATCCCCCATGTGTTGTTTCTGTAGCACTCTGAACATAACTTACAGCACTTCCCATAATATAGGAGAGCCTTTGGGTCTCTGGTTTCTCTGTGAGACTATGAGTTCATTATTCTCTTTATCCTGGTCCATCTTCTGTTCATTTACTTTATTAAACATACACATCAATTCTGATAGTGTGTCTAAACTTGCATGGTCTTACCTAATGGCTTTTGGGCAAGCTGTTCAGGAAGGGAAGGGAAATGAAAGAGGGTTACTTGTAATACTTTTTAATTTAAGAGTATAACCATAGAGGATTTCAATTTAAAATTTAACAAATTTGCATATTTTCTTTCTATCCATATTTTGCATAGTGGGACTATTCTTTCTTGAAGTTGAAATTAAGGGCTATTTTCTATTTTTCTTCACTGAATATTTTATCAAACTTCTTTCCCATTTCATACAGTCCTTATAGTTGTCTACTTGCTTGATTTCTAGGCACCATTTGATACTAGTGACTTGACTCTGATACTGTACTCTTGATTTTCCTCCTTCCTCTCTGATTGTTCTACCATTTCTTTTACTGATTTCTCTTTTCATTCCTTAAATTTTGGTGTTTCACTGTTCTGTGCTGGGTCCTTTTTTTGTTTTACTGTGCAGACTCTGGGCTGTGTCATGGTCATCTATGGTTTCAGTTTCATTCTATATGTTAACACTTCCTACTTAGAGTTGCTCTGGAACTCCAGAGCTTTGTTAAGCTGCGATGGCCCAGTTGCTTGGGAGTGTCTCATTGATATTCAGACTAATAATGAACTTTCTTTTCCCTCTATCCAAATCTCTCACCTTTTCCTTTATGCTATCTCAATAAATGGTACCATCCATCCTAGTTGTCAGGGACCTGACAGACATCCTTGATTCTTCCTACCCTTTCTACATCCCTTCAATCACCAAGGTCTGGTGGCTCCATCCCTAAAGTATGCCTTGAA
The DNA here is from genome assembly GCF_037043125.1 of Eumetopias jubatus. Classification (NCBI taxonomy): domain Eukaryota; kingdom Metazoa; phylum Chordata; class Mammalia; order Carnivora; family Otariidae; genus Eumetopias; species Eumetopias jubatus. The sequence continues at coordinate 164,030,622 of NW_028274809.1, read as the reverse complement.
TCTCTATGCTGCGGACTGAAGATCTGTGTCGATCCCCTCTCCAATCCCCGTTCATATTGCTGAAGCCCTAAGTTGCAGTGTGGTGGTGTTTGGAATTGGGTTGGAAGAGTTAGGTCATGAGGGTAGAGCTCTCATAAATGGGATTAGTGCCCTTAGAAGAAGAGACAGGAGAGAGGATCTCCTTTTCACCATGTGAAGACACAGCAAGAAGGTGGCTATCCACAAGCCAGCAAGAATTGTCCTCACCAGAACCTGACCATGCTATTAACATCCTGATGTTGGACTTCCAGGCTCCAGAACTGTGAGGAATAAGTATTTATTGCGTAAGCCACCCTGTCTGTGGTATTCTGTTAAGCAACCTGAACTGACACTGCACCTTTCTTCATCTCCACCCTTACTACTCTAGTACAGGCCCCCATAATCTTTGTGTAGTGTCCTCTTTTTTTTTTTTGAGATTTATTAAAAGAGAGCAAGAGAGTGACAGGATGTGAGCATGAGTGGGGTGGGTAGGAGGAGCAGAGGGAGAGGGATAAGCAGACTCTGTGCTCATTGAGGAACCCGTTGTGGGGCTCGATCTCACCACTCTGAGATTGTGACCTGAGCTGAAGTCAAGAGTCGGACACTTAGGGGCGCCTGGGGGCTCAGTCGTTGGGCGTCTGCCTTCAGCTCGGGTCATGATCCCCGGGTTCTGGGATCGAGCCCCGCATCAGGCTCCCTGCTCGGCGGGGAGCCGGCTTCTCCCTCTCCCACTCCCCCTGCTTCTGTTCCCTCTCTCGCTGTGTCTCTCTCTGTCAAATAAATAAATAAAATAAAATAAAATAAAGAATCGGACACTTAACCAACTGAGCCACCCAGGCGCCCCTGTGCAGTACCCTCTTAAACTGATTTCCTAACTTGCAGCCTGCTCTTCTTTAATGTAATTTCCATGCTACAGATGGTAATCTTTCTAAAATACAAATCTGATTTCTCGTTTTCTTCACACTATGCTTTAGGTAAGATCCCAACTCCTTACTGAGGCTTACAAGGTCCCATATAATCTAGCCCTTGCATGTCTCTTGGGCTTCATCCATAAAGATGTTACCTTACTTGCATTACTATATGTTGAGTTCCTTTTAGTTCTTAGAAGGCTTGTGTTTCTTCCACGACTGGGTGTTTATACGGGAAATACTATTCACTTTCCTTCTCCCTCACCTCTTGCCCTCACTTGATCCTTCTAATTCTTTCTGTCCCACTGTGTTAGCTCTGGGAAATCTTCCTTGATTCCCTTGTTATGACTCCCAGAGCATTCTTGTTTCATTATCTGCTGCCTTCTATTAGGATAAGGCTGTCTTGTTCATGTTGTATTTTACTGCCCTAGCACCAGTGCTTGATATGAAGACGCTTTTAAGTATCAGCTGAAATAATAAACATTTAGTTAGTATTCTGTGTTGTTGATAAGCCAACATTTTGTCTTATAATTCTTTTAAGGTTGGATACTTATTTCTACATTTTTGCTGTGATTTAAAAAATGAACTATTTTGGCACATAGTGGTTTCCTTCTACTAATTTCTTCCATAGGACAGATGATTAAGTAGAAGAACTAGGTCAGAGGTTCTGGATCTTTTTTATGCTTTTTACTGTTTTTTCTTCTAAATGAGTTGTGTGAATTTATAATACCACCAATAATGAATTTCTGTGCAAGTTATAGCATATATCAGTGTTTCATTTCTTTTTATTTCCAAATAATATTCCTTTGTATGGATATATGCCACGTTTACCTTTTGTTCATTTGATGGATATTTGGGTTTCCACGTTTTGACTGTTATGAACAATGCTGCTATGAAAACTCATGTAAGATCTTGTGTGGACATAAGGCTTAATTTCTTTTGGTTATATACCTATGAGTGGAATTGCTGAATCATATAGTAACTGTTTGAGTTTTCTTTTTTTTTTTAAAGATTTTATTTATTTGAGAGAGAATGAGAGAGAGAGAAAGCACATGAGAAGGGGGAGGGTCAGAGGGAGAAGCAGACTCCCTGCTGAGCAGGGAGCCCGGGACTTGATCCCGTGACTCCAGGATCATGACCTGAGCTGAAGGCAGTTGCTTAACCGACTGATCCACCCAGGCGCCCCTGTTTGAGTTTTCTATTGCTGCGTAACTAACAACTACAAATTTAGCAGGTTAAACCAACACTGATTTAGTAGTATCACAGTTCTGTAGGTCAGAGCTATAGGCTTTGCTCAGCTAGCTTGTCTGCTTAGCTAGAGAAGTTCTGAGTCTGACTTCTTTTCTGCAACTGGACTCAGCTTTTGAAGTGTTCATGTGATTAGATTAGAACCACCTGGACAATCCTAAAGCCAACTGTGCTGTATAACGTAACATAATCATGGGAGTGGTATCTTATCACATTTACAAGTTCCAGGGGGTTAGGTTGTGTGATCTTGGGAACCATTTTTAGAATTATGCCTGCCACAACTGCTTTAATAGTTATCAAATGGTATCTGTTTCTTTTATTTGCGTCTTTGGTTACTATTCCCCATGTATTTGTTTTCTATCAGGCTTTATGAGATTGTAAAGAACAGAGATCAGGTTATCCTGGGTAATGATTTATTTCAAAGTATATCCACACCTTATGGAGAACAAAAACTTTGAGGTGGCTGAAGAGTGAAGCACAGATGTCTTTTTTTTTTTTTTTAAGATTTATTTATTTTAGGGATGCCTGGGTGACTCGGTTAAGCATCTTCCTTTGGCTCAGGTCATGATCCTAGCTAGGGTCCCAGGATCGAGTCCCGCATCGGGCTCCTTGCCCCGCGGGGAGCCTGCTTCTCCCTCTGCCTCCCGCTCCCTCTGCTTGTGCTCTCTCTCTCTAAAATAAATGAAATCTTACTTATTTTAGAAAGAGAGAGAGTGGAGGGGGAGGAGCAGAGGGAGAGAGACAAGCAGACTCTGCACTGAGCACGGAGCCCAGTGCAGGGCTCAATCCCATGACCCTGAGATCATGACCTGAGCTGAAACCAAGAATCAGACACTTAACTGAGCCACCCAGGCGCTCCAGCACAGATGTCTTTTATTCCCTCTTTTGTGACTCTTATACTGATGAGTCAATTTATCTCTTCACTGATTCTATTGCCTATATTCTCCTTCCACTGCTATTAAGCTTTGTCTTACTGATGCCTGTCTTGTCACTTCTCAACCAGTAGTTAAGTACATGAACTTAAGAGTCAGTCTGTTTGAATTCCAGCTTTGCTGTCTTTAGCTGCATCGACTTCAAAATAGAAATAACACTTTTCTAGATTTTTTTGAGTATTCATGGGATAACATATCTAGTACCTGACATGTCATACTTATACAATAAATAGTAGATAATATGATACGTGTTTTGTTCCTATCCTTGTTTCTAAACACAAGAAATAAATGGTTTGAATGGATCATTTATCAAGTAGTATAGGCCATCTGGTTGGGGTAGAATTTTTATTCTAGGCCATTTCACTGATCAGGTACTGACCTTTGGTAAGATCTGCTGCTGATAGGGGTTTGGTGCAGTTCTGAAGCATAGTGCCCTAAGTATAGGGAAACATTTAATAGAACTGTTTTCTGGATATGTTAGAATATGTTAGTTATATTTAATATTTCCATGAATGTGAATTTGTTTATCTTTGACTCATTTATCTAGTGGTATCTTGGTATTTTTTTTCTTGGAAATTTGATGTTTATTATATACTATTAGTTAAAACTCTGTTGCTCACGTGTTAGAAATCTTTTTTAAAAAGTTGTCAAATGTTTTATTTAGTTACATTGATTCTTTTGTATGGCTTTACCTTTTTTTTTCTTTTTAATTAGGATTAAGTTTTCAATTTCAAAAAATGTCCATTGGCCTCTATAGCAATGATCATATAATTTTTCTTGGCTTAACCTGCAAGTTTGGTATTAATAATCAGTTTTTTTAAAAAATATGACACTGTCCATTTGTTACTGGGGTAAACTTAGTTATGGAATATTAACATACAGCTAACACTTGAACAACATGGGTTTGAACTTTGTGGGTCCACACACGTGGACTTTTTACAATAAATACAGATTTATACTATATATATATTTCCTCTTACGATTTTCTTAGTATTTTCTTTTTTCTAACTATTGTAAGAATGTAGCACAAAATATATTTAATATACAAAATATGTATTAATTGACTATGTTATCAATAAGGCATCTGGTCAACAGTAGGCTATTAGTGGCTAAATGTTTGAAGAGTCAAAAGTTATGTGCAGATTTTTAACTGTACAGGGGTCAGTGCCCCTAACCCCGGTGTTGTTCAAGGGTCAACTGTATTTATTAATAATTTATGATCTAAGTTGTTAAGTGAGCTTCATGTCTTTTTAAGGTATCATATTTAGAATTGGTCTCATTTTCTTATAGACAGAATTAGTAATAGGTTTTTAACTGTGACTTTCTGGTAGTCCAACAATATAACTAAATTTTAAATTGTATAGCTTTGTGATAGGGAAATATGGTAAACCTTTATTGTGAGACATGTACTTGATGAAATTTTTTGAACAGATGATGAATTTGTACAAAAATTTGGAAATAATTAGGTCTTTTTTCTTTCAAGGTATCCTTTGTGTGGCTGATCAATGTCATGGCTTACGTGAACTGGCCCTGAATTACCACTTGTTAAGTGATGAATTGCTGCTTGCTTTATCTTCTGAAAAACACGTCCGATTAGAACATTTGCGCATTGATGTGGTTAGTGAAAATCCTGGACAGACACACTTCCATACTATTCAGAAGAGCAGCTGGGATGCTTTCATCAGACATTCACCAAAAGTGAACTTAGTGATGTATTTTTTTTTATATGAAGAGGAATTTGATCCATTCTTCCGGTATGAAATACCTGCCACCCATCTTTACTTTGGGAGATCAGTAAGCAAAGATGTGCTTGGCCGTGTGGGAATGACATGCCCTAGACTAGTTGAACTAGTAGTATGTGCTAATGGATTACGGCCACTTGATGAAGAGTTAATTCGCATTGCAGAACGTTGTAAAAATTTGTCAGCTATTGGACTAGGGGAATGTGAAGTCTCATGTAGTGCCTTTGTTGAGTTTGTGAAGATGTGTGGTGGCCGCCTGTCTCAGTTATCCATTATGGAAGAAGTATTAATTCCTGACCAAAAATATAGTTTGGAGCAGATCCATTGGGAGGTGTCCAAGCATCTCGGTAGGGTGTGGTTTCCAGACATGATGCCTACTTGGTAAAGACCGAATGATGTGTAGGGCATGATGAATAGCACCTTAACATTAAGCATATTGTATTATCATAAGAGTTTATTTCCTGTAGTTCTGATGTAATTCTGTTTTGTGGCATGGAAATTTGATACCTGCATTGAATATGTAAGGATGTTACTGGAAGACCCATGGACCAGTTTCGGTCAGAAAACTTCATCTTTCTTTAGCCTGATAGCAAAGCTCAGAAAAAATCTTTTAAAATGTCATTCAGATCTGAAAGTAATAACCAGTTATGAAGATTAACAGTCTGAAAGAAACAAAACCTATACTAGTATCTGAGAAGTGAGTACTAATAGGTTTTCCAAAGTTATGTTCTCTATGCATTTTTTTAAAAATGTAAACTTGACATTTTAGGGTCTTCAGTTATACATACACCTGTTATAAGGTGTTTAATATAGCTCAGGACAGAGCATTTTGTGAGAAAAAATGTGTAGGATATGTCGTATCAAATGAAAGAGATTGGTTGAATGTTCTGAAATATGTTACAGAGCTGTTTAAAGAGGTATGTATAAGTAATTGGATCTCTTAGAAAACTGGAAGTGTCAGTGGTTATTATAGAAGGATAATAAACAGAGCCAAGATCAAATTAAAAGAAAAAAACAGGAAGGGAGGCAGTGTTTAACTTTGTATAAACTTTCAGGTTTGCTCTATAATCTGCTAAACCATATAAATTCTTTTCTGTGATGTTACTATGTATGTGACACTTTGAGGCATCCAGTGTAAAGTAAGGAATGCTTTACCAGTTCTCCTTGGTTTTATCTTTGTTAAAGCTAGTTTTGAAGTATTATACAATAATTGAAATGAAAAACTTATCTATATAAAAAAGCCAAATTGAAGTAATTAAAGGTAGAACTTTAAAATGTTTATAAATTATTTCCATGAAAGAATATTATTTCCAGTGAATTTTAGTGATGGCTCATTTTTCCATTTTGGAATTAAATAGTTCTATAAGTAGAGTTTTCAAAAATAAAAGGAGCACCAATTGTACAGTTCAGCATAAACAAGTAAACTTAAAAGAGGATATATTTAAGTTCATAATCATATTTTTGAGTAAATATTCTCAGTGGACTGGAAAAATTTAATAGAAAAATGTCTTAAGTTTTGTGATTTTAATTTGGTTAAAATGCTATTTTATATTATTTAAGTTAGGTAGCATTTTTATTACTTTCATATGAATAAAGGTTATCCACACATTGCTGTAAAAATATTAAGTTTTGGGTTATATTTAGTTTTTTTAGGTATTATATAAGCTTTGATTCTGAGCACTAGTGCTAGTAGACTATTACCTTTCCTAAGGGAAATTAGAAGTGATTTACCCCAATGGACTAATATATTAATGCTTGAAACTTTTAGAAAGCATCTTGGTAATTATGGAAACTAACAGTCTTACAGATCTAATCTATTTTTTAAATAGATTACCTTCCTAAGAATAAAGTAAAGGTGATTTTTCAAAAGTTATGGTATTCTGGCCACATATAAATGAGAAGAAAAAAGGCTGATCCAGACTTGGAAATTAAAAGCAATTATTGTAATATTTTCCCCTCTCACCAATAGTAAATAGCTTTGTACAAGAAATACCTGTGTTAGTGGATGAAGCTTTTCTTCCTTGAACAACTTTGGAAAATGGATTTGACAGTACATAATCAGTTCTACTAACCAAAGCTTTATTTGGAAATTTACTTTTTTGTACAAATTGAATTACATAATGCTTGAAATACTTTGTCACTTTATAAGCAAAATGCATAGCACTTACTTTGTTTATACTGTAAAGTATGTTAAATGCTTTTATCAATTTGAGAATAAAGAGTTACTAATGCTGTTGTATTATTTAATTTTTAAAAACTACCCTAACATGTACTTGATTTTCCAACAAGTGAGGCATACAAATTTAGGGTTTTAGTTTCAAATTTGTATTGATAAATACAGTGTTTAATATTAAATAAGTTTATGGAAAGATGTAGTAAGATTAGGCAAATGGAATCTATCCTTGAAATAAACTCTTATGACTAAAGTGATAGGAAATAAAAACTGACCGTGAAATGCACATTTCTTTTTCAAATTTTATAAAGAAAATGGTTAAATTAAAAAGAATAGACTCTGCTTTTAGAATAAGAATTATAAAACAGATTATTTTGAAATAGAATTCTTAAAAGTCCTTAAACCCAGGTAGCCTTTTCATAGAGACATGTCTTCTATAAATCCATACAGTCACAATAGTTTGTGTTTTTTTAAGATTTATTTTCGAGAGAGAGCTGAGGGGAGGGGCACAGGGAGAAAGAGCCTTAAGCAGTCTCTGCTGTGCACAAAGCCCCACTCAGCTTGACCTGGGGCTCCGCCTCATGACCTTGAGATCACAACCTGAGTCTGATGCTTAACAGACTTTACCACCCAGGTGTCCCAACCAGAATAGTTTCTAAACTATTGAAATGATTTTCATTTCCTCTCTTCACATCTTCTAGAAAATAACTTCAATTTCCCTTGGTAATCTGGGCTATTTAACAATACTATCAGGAAAAAAAACAACAGGCATAACTAAAGATTAAATCAATTTACTGCATTCAGAGAAAATTTTTTATTTACAGAAAAGCTTAGAATAGATAAATGGGGGGGGTTGGTGTGAAGGCTTAGGCCTGAACTAGGTCCTTTAAGAAGCTGTAATCTGTACCCCATACATAACTGGGAACAATATTTGTAGACTCCAGCTTCAGTTTATCTGAGATTTTACTGTTATCAAGCAGCCAGAAGAATTTTACCTGCTTCTGACACCCAACTATCCTTTAAACACAAGGACATATGACTTACAAACAGACACAAAGCCCTTTATTCCAAAAGACAACCAAGAGCTTATCCTTAGAATAATCAGTCCAGTAAAAGAATATATGAAGTAGGGGAGAGAAAATGTAGATAGGCAAATTTGAGAGCACAGGAAGCTACTTGGACAATGAAAGGTAAATAGGAAGATGATGGAAATAAACTTCGCCCAGCCCATTTGTCTTGGCTGTGAACAGGGAAAAGCATGTGTATGGTTTTGGAACACTGTTCTTCGTATAACATACCAACAATTTCTTAAAAAAAAGATCTTGAACTGAAAGCCCCAAAAACTTCAAGTACCACCAGACCAGATTATAAAACTAGATGAAGTTTAAGACTTTCTTCCCTGATTTCAAAGGAGCCAATATCAGGGGTTCCAAATATGTATTTTAATCTTTTGACTGTTTTCCTATAAGTATTAAAATACATTTGATGACACTTTGTGGGTATACTTACTGAATACTGAGCCAGAATAAGTGAGGATATATTTATTCTAAAGCCCCTATATCAGACTTCAACAAAATGGTTTTTCACAGAAATAGAGGAAATTTTATACATTCATAACAGAAAAATAGAAATCACATTTAAGTTATATAGTAGATCAAAGGGCAGCAAGATTTAATTGGCAAATTCCTGCCTGGCCATAAACTACCATTTTGAAAGCATGTTCATTCCATCTCTACTCCAAAAGGCCTACTTCATAAGTACAGTTGACAAGTTTGATAAATTCTTAAGTAAGTACTAATGTGATTTTTATGCTCTATGCTATAGTCACCTGAGTCTACCAATTATTTTCACAGAATTCCTTCATTTGTTAAAATATTCTTAGGAACTGAAAAATACTGAATAAAAATTCAAGTTCCACATCCAGATGTCCTCATTTGTCTTTGCTACAGAACCAAGTTCTGTGCTTTAGAGTTAACACAAATGTGGCACAAGAGTTTTTCCTTGTTTCCCCAGTGCAGTTCTAGAAAATCCAGAATTCTGTTTTCCAGATCAATTTTCCTAAATTATCTAGTAAAAGTTGGCACTGCCCTATTTCAGCCACTAGGTGGTGATAACGCAAAGATCCACGTTTGTGACCTGAAAATAACTAGCAGGTTAAAGAGGCAAAATTAATTAGGAGAGTTTAGGCACTATTAACATGAGTACATAGGCTAAATGGTAGGCAGTAAAACAAAGTTCTCCCCATGTATCTTAGCAAGACTTTGCCTTTGTGCTGCAGTAAGCAGAGTAATGCAGTGCTTAAGTTATCTGTGGTGAAGGGCTGGGTTTTTATTTTCAGACTGGTGTAGTGCCTATAGTTTTAAAAAAGACAATAAAAATTAATTCCTAGACAAATGAAATAAAGACATACAAAATACAAGCAATTTTTTTATTAGATTCAACAGAAACAAAATTACTCCAATAAATTGCTTTAAAAGAAGTTTCTGAATCTTTCCTATCCGTGTCTGTACTTGACCAGTAACCTATGGTGTTGGTAACCTGTGGTGCGGGCACTGGTCTGAGGACTACATATTTGAGTAACGGTGAAACCTCGCTTGATAGTGTTTGCCATGCAGTCAACAGAACTGGTTCAAAATGTGGCTCGGTTACCATTAGCTGGGTAGCCAGGGAAAGGTCATTTAACCTAAGCCCCAGTTTACTCATTTGGGTCAGGTAAATAATGCCTCTGTTTGGGCTTTGTAGGAGAACTCAGTGATAACTAACCTCTCAAGAGGCACTCAAATGTTAGTAGAAACTGAGTAACAGTTTACATATTTAACCGATTGTCTCTGCTTCATCATCTTACTGAGTGGTGTTTTTTCCATGAATAGACATCACCAAACATTTAAAGGACCTTGAAGCACAGCTACTTGGAGATCCTTGACAAAAACCTGTCCCCTGTCTGAGAAGTGTACCCTCTTCTGAGTTGGCACCTCAACTGGGTGGAAGGAATTCAAGAAGAGTAGAGGAGTCAGAGGGTGCCTGTTCACCCAGATGCACCTGCAGTCAGATACTTGTGTCCCCTGTGTTTGAAGAATTGCAGAAGCATTCAACTGTCAGCTCAGTCTAGGGAATTACTATAAACCCCAGGAAAGGTTGGCATTTAAACTACATTAGGCCAGATCAAGGATGGCACTTTGTTCTTTGACTCATCATTATAGCGACCATTTACTGTAACTTTCCTATGACAAACATACATGGCTTCAGTCTTTACAACAATCCTGACAGATGAATCATCTTAGACATAAGGACAGTAAAGTTCAGAAATGCTAAGCTGCCTAAATCACAAAATGCTAGTTGCTGGCTAATTCTAAAATGCTAGCTAGAAACTTGAGCTCTTTAACACTGTTTTTACCTCATCCAGAAGCACGAGTGCTGCAGCTATGGTGTCCAGATTGGTCTCTAAGTGAACAGAACAAAATCAAACTACTAGACCTGGTCCCAAAAGTTACAAAAGCTGTGAAGTCCGTCTAAACCACCAAAAAGTACTTAAATGAAAATGCATAACTACTGTACCAGAAAAAAGTACCATCATGAAAATGTCACTGAGGGTATTAAAAAAATCTTGGTACACCATATCCACAATTAAAAAAAAAAGGGTGTCCCCAAAGATCCTATATATCTGATATGAACTGTAATTCATATTAAGAAAGGCTTGGAGTTTGAAACCAAGATCACCTAATGGGCCCACTTTGACCAATGCAGTAAGTTTCAGCTTCTCTCCAAAAATAGTCCTGAGATGGTATGGGGCAATTCTGCCCAGGTGCATTTCTGGTCCAAGGTAGAAAGGCCTAAGAAATCCACAAATGTAAAATCACCCCGTGAAAAACATATATGCTGGTGATAAAAGGAAAGAAAGAGCAGAATTAAAATATTATAAACCAGAGAGTGTTTTGTTTCTGTTAGGTAAAGGGATTTCTTCATAAGTTACTTTAATAAAAGGGAATTTCATAGGTAAAAACCAATATTCAAAATTATAAAACAAATAGAACTCTCTGTGTATAATCACTGCATCAAAAATTTGCAAGATACTGAAGAGAAATTCCTTAGTTGACCAATGTGGTTTGAAGGGGTAATAAAATTTTTTTATGGCTAAAGCAAGAGTCTTATTTCCTGTTGGCCCAAAAACAGATGTTTCATTTCCCAAATAGGTAGGTTCTCCACTGTAAAGAAATATTCTCGTATAGTTGGTTTCTATCTTCTTGAATTCTGCTCCAAGTTCAGCCAACTTCTTATATGTCCTTAACACGAATTTAGAACAGTCGTAGGATTCAAACCATGTCTCCGCCCCTCTTGCTGGGCTGGCTTGGACAGTCCATGTCTCGTAATAAATCCCTGTTTCATTGTCCCGCTTTACCCACTTGGCCATTTCGTTAAATGTGTTTCCTAGTTAAAAAAAAGAAAAAAATCACCTATGTGAACATCAAAGCTAATACTAGTTTTATGCAAAATGTTCTAACCTGATGATTAAGGCCATGAATAAATAATAGTTTTTATTATTATTTAATTATCTATTTATAGTAATAGTTCCAAACCTGTATCTCACGATAGGTATCCAAGCTCAGCCAATTTTTATTCTATTTTTCAAGGTACAAGGTATTTCTGAATTGTAAACATTAGCTACAACAGGTGTATAAAGTCTTACATACCAATTCTACAATCATTTAAGGTATAGTCAAAAGCAAAATTATACACATGCAGAAGCCCCCCTTTTTTTTTTAAGAGTTTATTTATATTTTGACAGAGACAGCGAGAGAGGGAACACAAGCAGGGGGAGTGGGAGAGGGAGAAGCAGGCTTCCCGCCGAGCAGGGAGCCCAACGCAGGGCTCAATCCCAGGACCCTGGGATCATGACCTGAGCTGAAGGCAGACGCTTAACAACTGAGCCACCCAGGCACCCCAGAAGCCCTCTTTCTTTACCCCACTCAACAAATTCTGGATTCAGAGGCAAAAGAGAGAAAACCAGGAAAAAACTCTGGAAGAGGTAAAAGTGAATGGGGCGGGGCCAAGGCGTGTTAAGAATGGAGGAGGGGAAATGCAGAGCTTTCCCGTCACATAGCATGGTGCCCACACAGTATGAATGGCAGCCAGGGGAGCCGCTACTCTAGAAAGCTGGCCTACTCATGTTACAAGAGAAAAATACTTATATACCCTATCCTCCTTGAATATTTGATATTTCCCTTTTCTCTCTATACTTGCAGCTGGTGGGATTCTGCTTACAACCTTCCCACTAACCATACAAATTCTTCCAATGAAGCAACTAAACGGGAAATGTTTTTGGCCACGTTTGTGCACTATACAGATTCTGGAACGGCTCACACTCTTCCACCACCTTGTACCAGACCAGAGGAATCTCTCGAAAAGTTAACAAAACACCATACTTCGTGTGGTTACAACCTCATTTACAATGCCTAATAGAGCTTGGCCCCAACAATTCACTTTTTCACCTTGTGTGAACCTTTCTTAAGTGCTCCAACTTGAGTCCATGAAATCAGTACTTCATGTCCTATAAAATGAATAGAGTGGCTGCTTTGATCAACTTTATGGACTTAAAATTGTGGAATAATATAAAGCCTGTTTTCTTAGAACTGGGGATACTGTTCTTAGTGTTCTTCAACTTTAAAAAGTCACTCCTGTAATTAAGAGAGAATACTTCAAAACACTTCTGTAACATGAGAAAATATCAATGAACAGAATTAATCACAAAGCAGATGGGTAACTTGAAAGATTTAGGTACTAGCACATTACAAACTATTTTACATGAAATAATGATCACTTGTTCATATCATACACCGATGTCAGAAAGAAGAATTTTCAGATAATGAGATAGGTGGACAGAGAAAGGAGAAATGTAAACTGGCCTGGAATGAAGAGTATGAATGCTGAGCACGGTTAAAAGAGAAATGGACTTTGGTATTGTTGGAATGGTTTGGGGCACATCAATTAGAAAGTAGGAAGGAAGATCAGGTAACAGCATGGTGTACAGTTAGAAGATCCCCAGATGACATTTAAGACACCATTCTATTCCTGGTTCTACCAGCAGATTTGTGACTTGAAGAGACTGGTTAAGTCATGCTACCTGGTTGACCCTCAATTCCTTACTTATAAAAGGAAGAAGAGTGTTTTCTCCTCACTGAACTATGAGATAACACGCTCCAAAATGCTGTGCAAAGAGCTATCCAAGTGGAAAGCATGATAACATCCTCAAGTCCTGTGGTTTACTGAAGAATTATCACAAACAGGGCTTTCATTCCAGATCTCCATTTTCTTGGAGAACAAGTATAATGCGGAGCTCTATGAATCATATGGGCAAGCTCCCTATCTCTAGGATGCAATGGCAGTCTCATCCCCATTCTACACACATGGGGTAATGAGTCAATAAAGTAAAATGTCATCCAAGGTCACATACCAGTTTCTGGTAAAAGTTCTGAACTTTCTTCATCACTACCCAACAACGCTACACATGCAGCAAAATTCCAAGTGTTTCATCAACTTTCCAATACACCAAAAGAACAGAAATTTTTTTTTTTAATTTATTTTGAGAGAGTGAGAATGAGAGAGAGAGAGAGTACATGAAAGGGGGGAGGGTTAGAGGGAGAAGCAGGCTCCTCGCTGAGCAGGGAGCCCGATGCGGGACTCGATCCCGGGACTCCAGGATCATGACCTGAGCCGAAGGCAGTCGCTTAACCAACAGAGCCACCCAGGCGCCCAGAACAGAAAATCTTAAGAGATAAAATATTTCAATTGCCTGAGGAGCCTCAAATCCATAAGATCGTGAATATTTTGGGAAATAATGTAGTGAAGTAGTTAAGAAAATGGTCAACAGGGCTTCAGTGCCAAGGTTGGAGTCCCACTTATTAGCTGTGTGACTTTAAGCACTTTGTGCTTCAGTTTCCCCATCTGTAAAATGGTGGTGGTGGGGAATAACAGTAACTATTTTGGGGAGGGGTGGTTGTGATGATAAATGATGTACAGATAAATGATATAGATAAAGCACCTGGAACCGCTGCTGGGCCCAGAGTAAGTCCCCATGAGTGGTAGCTATTACTTCTTGACATAAAAACAAGGTATCATCACTGAAAGTCTTTTTCCAGATACGGTTAACAGCACCTTTAATCAGTTATTTTATCGGACGTTTCGTGGATGTTCTTCTACTGTTTTATTTAGAAAGTCCAATTTAATTGCAGAAAACATTTTATCATTTCATTCATTTTTTACCATGGAATAGAGGAGATACACTATTCATCATCTAAAGGTGACGCTTGGGCACCTGGGTGGCTCAGATGGTTAAGCGTCTGCCTTTGGCTCAGGTCATGATCCCAGGGTCCTGGGATCGAGTCCTGCATCAGGCTCCCTGCTCCTTGGGAGCCTGCTTCTCCCTCTGCCTCTCTCTCTCTGTCTCTCATGAATTAAAAAAAAAAAAAGTTTAAAGGTGACGCTTGGCATGAGCAATAGTTTGGGTCAAAAATTATTGCTTCCAGAAGTACATTTTGTAAACTGACCTCTAAAGAGCAGAACATGAATGAAATGCCTCAATGAAAGTAATTTTGTTTTTCATTTGGATACTGATGCAATTGTCAAATATTGCCATATTTTTCAAACTTACCTGATATGGTTGCTACTAGAACTAACGTCCCGTTTTCCCTCCAGTGAATATCATCAATTCCTTCAAAAAAGCAGGCAGCTCCTTGATTACACCAGAAAGGGGCGTTCATTTCAGGTCGGAGATGGGGAAATGTACAGTTTCCAAGTTGGAAAAGTTCATACCATTCCATTGTGTAGTTCTTGCCAGTTAAAGTACTCTTGAATCCAATGGCATCATGCATAATTTTCTGTGTAAAGATCATACATGTATAAAAGCACCTGTGAAGGAACCACTGGCCCAGGAACCAAATGGGAGAAAATGTAATACACCATGACTGTCTATCAACTACAGCAACTGCTCAGCCATTCTTCCTCCATTTGCTATTCTTGCGTCCATGCTGTGGCTCCTCAAAGCTCAGGCCCTCCTCCACTCTGGTTTTGACTGCTGCCTATCTCAGACAGTAAGGATGTTTGCTATACGGACATGCTCTTCATTTCTTTACAGTTTAGAATGGGTTCAAGAAGCTCTGTGCCAGTCTCAGGAAGTCTATATACTTACAGGCGGATGAGAGGCTCAAATGGTGAGCTAACCTAGGAAAAGTGTGTGCAGCAGGGACTGGAGGTGAAGTGTTTCCTGCCTACCTTGCCCCTTCCCCAGGCCTTCTCCTTTCTTACTTTCCAGGAGCTGGGTACAGGAGGTGGGTACAGATACAGAATATCAAAATGGATTAAAGCAACTGCATTTGTTACTGTCAGGATCATAAAATACGGTAATATTTTTTTGACTACCCATTTTAAAGATTTTATTATTTATTTGAGAGAGAGCACGCACAAGCTTGCGAGCACACGGGTGCCCTCGAGAGGGGGGTGCGGGGCAGAGGGAGAGGGAGAGAATCTCAAGCAGACTCTGCCCGCAAGCACAGAGCCCAGGCGGGGCTGGATCTCATGACCCCAAGATCATGATGAGATGAGCCAAAACCAAGAGTCAGATGTTTAACCAGCTGAGTCACCCAGGTGCCCCACTGACTACTCATTTTAAACATGCTAAGAACACCAATTAAACATTGTCTCAAATCAGCCCTTTGAACAGCGATTATTCCCTCAAATCCACTTAATAAATCATTTAATTAACCGAAGTTATAAGATCAAGATGCAGCCTTACCAAGTGTCCCAGGAGGTTCCCATATTTAAATTCCCATACTGGGGCTTGTAACCGAAAGACTTCAATAACATCATCACCTTTCATAACTGGGATAGGTGAGCCAGTTGGACAGAATGTGTATTTAGCTTGACAATAAGGATCTGGTTCTGGACGGAAGGAAAAGCGTCTAATAAAGAAAAAGAAACCACTAACTTAGATTCTAATAGGAATTTGGTTCTTCTTGAACATTTTAGAATCCAGATTTTAGTACCACTGTCAACATTTTCAGAGGAAACATTCAAAAGTTTAGCCCATAGTGTTTAAACATTTGATCTGTTATCCTGTGAACAAACTTCAATGACGTCTTATTTATTTTTAAAGATTTTATGTATTTGACAGGACCCTGGCATCATGACCTGAGCTGAAGGCAGATGCTTAGCCGACTAAGCCACCCAGGCGCCCTCCAATGATGTCTTTAATAGCAAATGATACATTAAAAGCACTTTGATAAATGCATGCTTCTCTGTTTCCTGCTCCCATTGTGAAAATCTTGAAAACGGAGGCTGTATCTTAAAATGTTGACAGATCAGATCTTATTTAGTAGACAAATATTCACTGAATAAAGGAGTATTTTCAAGTGACATTTAATTTCCTAAACAATCCATATGTTAAGATGATTCCAAAATAATTATGATTAAATAGTATATATATATATTTTAGAATATATTTTCTGTTTTCTTAAGAATTAACCAACAGGAGTGCCCCTCTATTTGCTAGACCGGATGTGGCCCAATTCATGAATCGTTTAATAAAGCTAATTAGATCTTTAAAGTAAACAATTTTAAATAATGAAATTAACCAATGATCCTACAGCCAATATTTATTAAAGCTCTACTATGTGTAGGACACCATACTAGGGAGGAGGAAAACAAAATTAAAATGATGTTCCCTTCCTCAAGAACATTTGGGTGGGGGCTGGGAATATATTAAACAAGTAAACCAAGTGCAGTGTGGTAAGTGCTAAAGAAAGATAGAGTCCTGCGAGCACACAGGAGAGAAATCACTTTTACCAGATGTGGAATGGGTGGGGATGAGGACAAAGAAAGAGATGAAGACCTGGCTTAGGTTTTTAAAATACTTCCAAAGGTCAGGACACAAAAGTAGAGAAAACATTAAGTATTTTAAGACAGCGGGTAAATAAAACTGTAAATAAAGAATTCAGGCTTCAGGGCAGGAGAGGGCAGCAGGGACTGTCCTTTTGCACTGACGCAGCACGAACCGCAACCCCTGGACTCTACAACTGGCAAGGAATGAGCCCCAGAGTGAGCTTCACGGATTTTAAGTAGCAGCCCTGGTCTGACTGGATTTGCTGCAAAACAAACCTTATTTTATGAGTTAGAAGAGGGCGGTGAGAGAGGAAGTTAAGGCATCGGTCAGTTAGTTTACTGTAATAATGTAACAAGAAGAGAAGCCCCCCCCAATCCCCGAAGGCCTTGGCAATAGGACCAGGGGGCGGATTGTAGTAGTAGACACCCCTGGTCACCTTCCATATTTGGCAGTGGAAGATACAGATGAAAGACGCTGCCTCCATCTATCCTGAAGAATACTGACCTCTAAGGTTTTAGACAGATCTGTTCTTTTATAACGCTACCACATCAACAAAAATTTCTATTTTAAGAAGTTAGCCAAAAATATTAACACCCCCCTTCCCTCCACACACACAACATTTATAAGACTCAGGTATACTTACCTGTTTTAGAGGTGCTCATCTGGTTGAAACAAATACATAACTATACATAGTTTTCACTTGCCCACAGCTAAATCTCTTGTAGGTCAAGGGTAATTTCAAAAGCATAATTTGTGTGAACTTAATAAAGTTAAATTTTATTCAGTAGAGAAGATTAAACTCAATATTTGAAATTTTTATAGAAACACGAAGTTATAGTTCATACATTTCCCTAATTTTAAATCAAGTAGTTTTGAATTTACAATCTCTTATTTTATTGAACATTTTTTACTTCTTTTTTATGTTTTTTTTGAGCGAACATTGTATTAACATTTTTTTCAAGAAAACCCAAACTTCTCTTTCCATATATATCGAGCAAAACAAGGAAGTGGTGCAAAGCATTCAGTGAGCAGAATACGCTAATATCCAGGCTTGACAAGAGCTGGCATTTACTAGATGTAATCCCCCTACAAACACCGGGTAAATGCTACTATTCCTGCTAACTCAGGACATGTGGTTACAGAGATACGGATATCGGCTATCGAACAGCTAGTGATGGTGGTGACTGATTTGACTGGAACCCAGAACTCTCGCCTGACCACTAGGTTAACCTGCCTCTCCACTCACTATTTTGTCATCCGAAATAGCTGTGCGTTTTCAAAAGCCCTGCCTGGTGTTAACAGCGTTGTTTTCTTTCCGTGTGTTTAGCCACCTGACCATCTTCCGCTGTGTAAATACTCTTCTAGGTCAGAGGCTCCAATCAGCTTCACAGGTTTGCATGCAGTCTCTGTCCTGGTCTTATGACCACATCCTACACCCAGACTGGGAACGGGACAAACGAGGTCACCAGCCTTCCCGGGGTGCCCGAGTCAAAGGGGGCGGGCGAGTCTAAGGACACATGACTTTTAGGGATAAAAACGGAAAGTCTCAGAAAACCCCAACCAGTGGGTCACGCTGTCAGTTGTGCCAATGGGTACGCGCTCACGATAACGACGTGCAAGACGTTAATAAACAAACGCGATATTCAGTCTCCTCAAACTATTCAAACAGTCGGTTACTTGCATCCAAAATTCACTCAGTAAAATGACATTACTTCCCGTTTCTTTCATGATGAGGAAGTGTCCTGAGCCTAGGTCAGCTAGAAACTGGCGCAAGTGTCCCCAGAGGAAGGGAGGCCCCAGGGCGGCGCGCCCCACCCGGTCCCCCACCGCGAGGGGAGCGCCTCTCGGCCCCGGCACCCCGCCCCGCTAGCCCCGGCCGTGCGCGCGCCCGCCGCGCCCGCGCGCACTCACTTGTAGGGCACGGGCCACTGGCGCCGGGAGGGGTCGGCCGCGGCTGTCGGCAGCCAGAGCAGCGCCAGGGCCCAGCGCCAAAGAGCGCACCCCGAGGCCGCGCCCGCGCTCCGCTGCCCACCGACCCCACGGTGGGCGCTCCCCGCCTGCGCCATGTGGCGGCTCCCGGTGCTTCCGGCGCCTCCCGACCCCGGCGACGCGGACTGAGCATGCGCGGAGCCAGGCCTCCGCGCCGCACCAACCCCGGACTCGGCCGCCTGGGTCCGGCCGGTCCCACCCTCTCCCCGGCCGGAGCCTCGGCCCCGCCGCGCCGGACGCCTCGACGCCTTCCGGAGCGGGAGGGAGCGGAGCCCTTTCGTGCGGACCGTTTTTCCTGTCCGCAGCTGCCCGCAGGGTGGTGGCTTTCAAAACTTTGCCGGCCGGGAAGGCGCCTGGGTCCGGCTTCTTGGAGCGCTCCATCCGGGCCTCGGGGCCTCCTTTTTCTGAAACAGACACAGAATGCCCAGTGCTTCTGGCCCCGCGTCTCAGTTTAAAGTTCACCGCTTCTTTGGAGCTATTTTTCTGACCTGCGCTCAACAATTCCCACCTAAACCAAACCACCACCACCAACAAAAGAGTCCGTCTTTGGGCCCCTCCTTTGGATTCTCTAGCACGGAACTCTCACCCCTCCACACAGGGTCCAGACTAGGTGACATTAAACATTAGAGTTAAAGAATCTTTATTTGGCGGTGGTGGTGCAGTGAGGAAGACAATCCTGGAGGAATGACTGGTCCTCACCCAACCTGAGCCAATGGCCACCGCAGTGCACAGCCCACGATACTACGCTATTTAATCCACTCCACCCCTAACCCCCCAGATGTTCTTCCTTGTTGGGATCACCCGCTTCAGTGGGGGAGAAGATTCTACATTACCCTTCTTTGACCCTTCATCCAGCTCAAGAAAACAATGGGATCAACCGCCCTGCTTCTGGTGAGATATCCAAGGCCTGCCATACTTTTATACAAAGATATTAACTTATGTCTATAAATAGTACATTAAAAGCGTTATAACTTATAGTTACTTGTTTTACAAGAGAGCAGCTTACCTTCACTTCACCCACAACACTTGTGAACCATCATAGTATTTGTAAAGGATAGTGGAGTAAGTGAGGTCAGAGGCGACCACATGACCCATGGAGGGAGCAGCACTGGCTTCCCCACGCCTGCTAGGCTTTCTGAGGGCCGATGGGAATTTGTCCCTTCCGCACCCAACCTCCCTCCCCTTCTCCCACTTGCTGCACCAGCTTGGGAAATTCTGTGGAGATTCAGGCAGGGTACCCTTTTAACACCCACTTACCTAACTATTTAGGTGGGTGCAATCCTAGCTCTCCTGCATACCATGGCTCAGTTCTGAATCACCAACTGACCTCTCCAAAGACCCACACAAGTTGGGGGTGGGGAGGGAGGGCGCAACACATCCTAGCTATGACGGCTGAAATGTAATGTTCAGTTTGACAGGGCACCCACAGGATTCCCAGAGGGTATTTACTTGAGCATGATTTACCCCTGAAACAGCTCTCCAAAGTAACAATATACAAATAATGGGATCATAGGCTAGAGGGCTAATGGAGCTTCCCATCCTACTCAGGACTTCTGAGAGCTATAGAAACAAGTTTCGAGTTGACCATGGTCAGTGGTGGGGCTCTTCTCTCTCGGGACTGCAGTCTCTTCATTCCACGTGCAGGGAGCTCTAATGGTGAGAAAGCAGTCCCTCATATTAGCCTTAACTCAGCCTCTCAGTAGCTCCCATCTGCTCGGGTCTGGTTCTGCCTTCTGTTCCTTTTGGCTATGACCCCAGCATCCCAGGCAGAAGATGCTTATAGACTGTTGTTACCTGATACCTCATTGTACTGACTTCTCTCTAGTTCATGGTTTTTAAATCTTGGAAGATCCATCAAAAAATAGTTTGAATTTTAATCCAATTGGTTTCCCTTGGGTCCTTGCTCAGTTAGCTTAAGAACACTCAGAAGAGTACTGTAGTCTGATAAAATCATGTTTATCAACCATTGAACTGTTGCCCACCAGTGGAACTGTATAGCATCTCCTCAAAGGAAAAAATAGAGTTATAGGATTCTGGGGGAGGGTAGAGTTTAGGTGAAATTTAAATTTTTATCTTCACCTCCACCTTGGGCAGGTAGATCCGGTTAATTTCACGAAGCAACTGCAAGCCAGTCTGTATCCAGAATTACTGGTTTAAAAACCAGTCCACATTTTTTTTTCATCTTTCTTGCCCTTCAGAATGTTTGCAGCTTTTTTTTTCTTTTTACTAATAATGGGATATATATGTGCTTAGAATCTCTCCCGTAGATCTATCCCACAGATAGGAGATATTACTCAGTTTTGTAAAACCAAAAATACAGAGAAGAGAGAATGTTTAGAATATTAATATATATTTTAATCAAATACAAAGTTTAATAACAGGAGGCTGAAACATGATCGTATGCTTTCTAGTCCTAATGATGCCTTCTCAAAGTCAAGGGACATTTGACTCAGACCAGCCTTATCTAAATCCCGGAGAAGTGGACCTGCAAGTTTTGGGGTGGAGTAGAAGTCAGTGAATAAGGTGTGACACCTAGGGCCCCAGTATATAGGTGCCTGCCCTGCACTTCCTTCCTTGCCTCCTAATCCTCATGTCTCCCCAGATCACTGCCCCTGCAGGATCCAGCTGTTGGGGAAAGAGGAACTCTTTCTGATGGCAGACTGGGGGTGATAATCCAGAGCTTGGTTGGGTTGGATGCCTGGAAGTAGGTCAAGCAAGAGCTTCCAAATGGTCTGCTTTGGGTTTTTGGCATTAAAACGCCTGAGATTTTAGGGGCGCCTGGGTGGCTCAGTCAACCGGTTAAGCGTTTGCCTTCAGCTCAGGCCCTGATCCCAGAGTCCTGGGATCGAACTCGTGCGCTCCCTCTCAAATAAATAAATAAAATCTTAAAAAAAATAAATAAAACCCGTGAGATTTTAACTTAGAGCCCTGAGTTTATGAGTTTTATTTCCCATTTGCTTTAGTTCAGTGATTGCCAACCCTGACAGATGATGGAATCACCTCAGTAGATTTTAAGACATACCAATGCCCAAGCTAGTGCTTCCATCCCAGGGGTTCTCATGGAACAGGGCCTCAGCCTCTCCAGGTGATTCTAATATGCAGCAGGCTTGAGAATCCCAGCTTTAGAAAGACTTTAAACATAGATTTATTCAACTCTCCCATGGTTTTGAGCCCTCTGTTTCTATCTATAAAATCAAATCCTCTCGGGACACCTGGGTGGCTCAGTCGGTTAAGCGTCTGCCTTCGGCTTAGGTCATGATCCAGGGTCCTGGGATTGAGCCCTGCATCTCATCAGGCTCCTTGCTCAGTGGAGAGCCTGCTTTGCCCTCTGCCTGCCGCTCCCCCTGCTTGTGCTCTAACAAATAAATAAATAAAATCTTTAAAATAAAATCCTCTCTTCCATCTCTTTAAAAAGCATGTACTGTTGACCCTTGAACAACACGGGTGTGAACTGTGTGGGTCCCCTTATACACAGAATTTTTTTTAATATCAATACAATACAGCTGTAAATGTACTTTTATGATTTCTTTAACATTTTCTTCTCCTAGCTTACTTCATTGTAAGACTGCAGTATATAATATATGTAACATACAAAATGTGTGCGTTAACAGTTTATGTTATCAGTAAGGCTTTAGGTCAACAGTAGGCTATGGGTAGTCAAAGTTACACAAATTTTCGATGCATGGAGTTGTGTCGTTCAAGGGCTATGTAATTTATATACATATGTATACACACATATATGGCTGTGTGTGTATAGATAGATATGTGTATGTATGTATTTGGAAATCAGTCTCTTTCTGTTCTACTTTCTTTCTGGAAGCTAATTTATAGCTCTCCCCCCCAACCCCCGCAGAAGTCCCCTGCAGTTCTTCCTTGTGGCTATTTGTAGTTGGTGTTGGCCCTGAAGGCATACGGAATTACTTAGTGGTTTTCTGACTTTCCTTCCTGGTTTAGGCTCTGAGATTGATTTGCTTGATTATTTTCATAGAGGCAATGACATCATTTGTTTTTATTTCTATTTTTGAAGGTGAAGCTATTTGCTCCTAATGCTCAGCAGATGTACATTGTTAATCACTTGAAAGAGAGCCCAGCAGGAGAGAAGAGAAATGTGCTGGAGGAAAGTGCCAGGAGAGCCCATGAGGACATAGAAGATTTGGCAGACCTGAACCCCAGCAAGCTTGAAGCTGTCATTATGCCGGTGAGTTAGCTGAAAGCTGTGAGACCAACTGTTAATTTTAATTAATGTTCACTGACTTTAAACCCCTTTGCAGAAAGAGTGGTGCAGACTTAGCTACCATCTTGAAGCCTCTGTGCCAGGCTCTAGATCACGGTTCTCAAACTTTGCTGCACATGAAAGTCACTTGGGAAGGCTTTAAAAAGTCTCAGTGCCTGGGTCACACCTGAGACCAGTCGCATCAGACTTCCTGGGGCTGGAAACAGATGGTAGTGCTTTTTGATGCTCCACAGGTTCTCCCACTGTGCGGCCAAGTTTGAGGACCAGTGCTTTATGAAAGGAGTCACCAGTGGTTCCCAGACTTGGCTGTGCCTGGAATCACCTGGAGGACTTTAAAACCACCAGTGCCTGTGTCCCTATGGCCTGGATTTTGGAATTTTTTAAGATTCCCATATGATTCTCATATGCAGACAAGTTTGGGAACCACTGCTCTATAAAAGCCTGTCTCTAAGTTTAATAGGTATGTGAATCACCTGGAGATCTTGTTACAGCCCGCAGGTGCTGATTCAGCTCCCAGGTGACAGGTGGCATGCAGCCCACGTTTTGAGACCTTGAGACACTGGAAATCACAGTGGAGGGTTGCCTGTTTCTGGACCTTTTCAGTGCAGGAATCACTTATAGATAGGTGACTCTACCTTTTAAAATAAATAATTGATTTACAAGTATAATTGTCTTAGATGTTTTTTACTTTTTATTTAATCCCCTCATAAGGAACTGTGTGTTATATATTGATCTTTTTCAGACTAAACAGTTTTAGTTTGTTCAAACACTTAAAATCAGTTTTAAGATTATTTTTTAAGATTTTTCTTGAGAGAGGGCATGCGCACAGGCGCATGTGCACACACACACAAGCAGGGGTGAGGGGGCAGAGGGAGAGAGAATCTCAAGGAGACTCCTCCCTGAGCATGAGCCTGACACAGGGCTCAATCTCATGACCCTGAGATCATGACCTGAGCCAAAATCAAGAGTCAGATGGATGTTTAACTGACTGTGCCACCTATGCACCGTTATTTTAAGATTATTTATTTTGGGAGGCACGTGGGTGGCTCAGTTGGTTAAGCATCTGCCTTTGGCTCAGGTCATTTTCATAGGGTCCTAGGATCAACCCCCACATCGGGCTCCTTGCTCAGCAGGGAGTCTGCTTCTCCCTCTCCCTCTGCTGCTCCCTCTGCTTGTGCTCTCTCTCTCTCAAATAAATAAATAAAATCTTAAAAAATAATCTTTTTTTAAGATTTTATTTATTTGAGTGAGAGAGCGCACACGAGAGAGCACGAGCGAGAGGGAGAAGCAGTCCCCCCACCCCTGCTGAGCAGGAAGCCCGACTCAGGGCTCAGTCCCAGGGTCCCGGGATCATGACCCAAGCTGAAGACAGGTGCTTAACTGACTGAGCCACCCAGGTGCCCCTATTTTAAGATTATTTGAAATGTTCACAATATTCTTGAAATCTTTGGAGGTGGTTTGGAGATGTCCTACCGTGAGAATCAGAAATCATTGTTTTAGATAAGGAGTGTGTTGCTGTGGATACTTACATGTCTATCTGAACAGGTTGCTTACTGCTATTTTACATACAAAGTATTCCAGATATCTATTGCTGGGTAACAGGCACCACCAAAATTTAGCATCTTCAACAATAATTTATTATCTTTCCTGGTTCTTTTGGTCGACTAGGCTTAGCTTGAGCTTCGCTTGAGATCTCTCTGGCAAGCTGCATGGTGGCTAGAGCTGCAGGCATCTGAAGGCATGACTGGGCTGGAAGTCACCACCCTGGTGTCTTTCTGGTGCCTAAGCTGGGATTGTCTGGAACACCTGAGCAGCCATCTGGCCATTCCCTGTGGCGATCTTGGGCTTCCTGGTAACCTATAGACCCCAGGGTGTTTGAGCTTCTCACATGAGAGCTGGCAACCCTCAGAACAACATTCCAAGAGACCCAGGCTTTCCTCTTACACTCTAGCCCCAGATGTCCCTCAGTGTCATCTCTGCCACATTCCATTGATCAAAAGGGAGATTTAGGTTCAAAGAGAGGAGTCTACAAAAGGCAACGAATACTAGGCGGCATGGTTATCGGGCATTGGAGACTTGCTACACATTATATATACAACATAAGTTTAAATATCTCTTTACAAAACCTGGGGGGAACATAAGGGAGATTAATTATTAATTTTATTTGAGCTGCTGGTGTCTTGTAGATTTAGTCTTTTTTTCTTTCACTGCGAAAAGGTATGCCCTGAGACAACTTTGTAAAGATTATTGCCCTTGAGGTCTGATGTTAAAATTAGTTTTCACGTCTCAAATGGTGTCACTTGTAAATCAATCAAAAAATTACAGTGGTTTTTAGTATATGTGCTGCCGAAGCGAGCACAAATTACAGTGGTTTTTAAAACAATCTTTTATTCTAATACATGAAGATACAGTTTTGTTTTTAGGAGGACTGAAGTTATCTCAAATGCTCTTTTAAAAATTATATTTCTACTTTGTACCACACTTGAAATATTTAGCAAAAATTATCATCATGATGGGTATCCCACCTTGTATCTTCAGAATTTTACTGTTGATGAAAAACGTTTATTATTATTATTATTTGGTGTCTGTAAAATCCACTTTCTACAAGGGCTACATTGAAGCCGTGTAAATTCCCTAAGGGTCAGGTTTGTGTTTCAGCCTTTGGCACCAGCTTTTTACAGAAGGATCTCTGAGCAACTTTGACAAATACAGGTTGCTGTTCTGACTTTTAAAAATGAAGTTAATGAATTAATTAAATCATTGCCAACCCCAGAAGACTTAAAGAAATGTTATTTTTGCATTCTAATGGTGGGTTATTGTGCTCATCTGCCTTAATTCTTTGCTGAAGAATTAATTGTTCATAGGTTCTTCTTGTCAGCTGCCCCAGGTAGCCCTGGGTTTCCTCTCTTTGTAGGTGGTGTTGGGGTGGCCCAGAGCCACCCCGTGAGCAGTTCGGTAAAGGACTCTTCTGTTGCATTTCACACATCCTGGCAGCTGACACCTTCATGCTGTGAAGTCACAGTGGGTCAGGAAACTCATGTGGATGCAGGGGGAGGAAAGGGTGAAAAGCTTACTGCCTGGTAAGTAGGTTCTATAGCATTTTCCCATTTTCCTTCCTCCAAATGAGTATCAATGTGACTGCTTTCCTGGTAGCTTAACGAATTATCTTCCACGTGGGGCCTGCCATATTTGGTAATTGGCACTCAGGTGGGGGCCGGACACGGTGAGGGACAGTGCTTTAAGGTGATGAGACCAGCTGGCTTTGAATCATAGGGAAAATATATTCATTCGAAATACACTGGCTTACTCTATAAGAAAAAATTCTCAGTATATCAGTTCTCTTGTATGATATCATTCAGCTGAATGGATCAAATTATCCTTGCTTTAATTATTTCCTATTGATCTGAGTACATACAGCCTTCATTTTCTCTTACTAAGGGAATATTTAAATGAAGCCTCATGTTGGAACAGATTTCTTCCATGCACAGTGCCTGTGGGCTTCTGTTCCAAACACTGCCGCATTTGAGAGGCCAGTGCAAGCTGATCATTTTAACTCTCTTCACAGTCATGCTGTCAATTGCCTAAGAAACACTTTCTTCCTCTCAGGTATCTTTTCTTCTGATAGGTTCGATGATGCAGCTGGGGCTGCTGCCGAATAGGAGCCTGGCTGCGCAAAGGGCTGCAGGGAGGGGGGTCCTGCTAGGATGCTGCCAACAGAGTGGCCCAGAGGCGGCCCCTCCATGGGAGCAGTGTGGAGAAAGCGGCAAGATGGCAGGGGAGGCTTTCGAAGGGATTTGAAAAGTGATGCTTTAGTTATAATATTTAGAAGAACATGTTCAAGTAAAAACAGCTCCAACCAAATGAGGGACACACTTTATCACTTACTGAGAGGTACTTTCAGTGTGATCCTGACTCAAAGATTAAATAATTGTCACTGAATTATTCAGAAATACATGGTTTCTAGACAAGCATAGTTTCACTTCTTTCATTTTTTAAAGTCAGAAATGACTCTCAAGCCGTGTTTCAAACAGACGGGCATTGGGCTGTTCCAAAGGCTTTTTCCTGAACCTCCAGGTTGGCTCCTGTAAGGACACCAACTGTAACTGGGATGGGTTGAATTGTCCATAATAAGAAGGACAATAGAAAGCAGGGGGAATTTAAGTGAGACGATGACATCTGGATGTTGATTTCTGCATTTACAACTCAACTAGATGACTAAACTAATCTTCATGATTTCTGTGAAGGTTCTCTGTTTGCTATGACTCAGATAAAGCCATGACACTTTTTAACGTTACTGTGTGTCATACATTCTTTTGATGTCCTCTGCAGCTGTCCGTGCCTGGGCACCCAGGGTTTAGCAGGAACCAGAGTAGCCTGTGGAACGCTCATCTGTTTTGGAGTGTTTCACTTGCTAGGAACTATCCCTATACTTTTTTTTTTAATTATAGAGTAGGGGAAGAGGGGGGAATAAAACAATCTCACCGGGTGATAAAAACCTGCAACATCGCAGGTAGATTTCATATGGATGGGAAGAGACCACACACACACGGGCGCATGCGCACAGGTGCATCCTTCTGCCGGAAGGAGGAGCAGCAGATCTTACTGTGACCTTGCCCTGCTCCCTTCAGTTCCCTGTGGCTTTGCTCTGTGCGGGGAAGTCCTGCATTTCTCCAGTGCCATGAAGCTTCTGTTGTCACAGGTTCTGTCTCGGCCCAGGAAGAACCGGAAGCTACGAATTCTACCTCTGGAAGGTTCACATTCCCACCAGGGGAGGAGTGAGGAAGCACAGCTGGCCCCGAATAGGTACAGAGCACTTTCCTTGTCCTGTGTACTGATTTGCTTGTCTCTCTACTCACAGCTTATGGATTATAAGCTCATGATGGTAAGAGGCGTCTGTCTATTTTGTTGACCTGCACCAGGAACACCCTCTGGCATATGAAGCCCTTGACATAAGTTTGTTGATAATGAACGCCCACCATTTACAAAGCGTCTCCAAAGAGGTTCCCCTACGTAAGGTATTACAGGCCTAAAGGTGGGGTCATAGGAGATTCATCTGACGGGGATATCTGTTTTAGATAAAGGCTTCCGAGCAAAGTTGTTATAAAATACAACATATAAAAATTCCCTTTAAAGTCACATATTCTTGGGGCGTTTGGGTGGCTCAGTTGTTAAGCGTCTGCCTTCGGCTCAGGTCATGATCCCGGGGTCCCAGGATCAAGTCCCGCATCGGGCTCCGTGCTCCGAGGGAAGCCTGCTTCTCTCTCTGCCCCTCACCCTGCTCGTGCTCTCTCTGTCTTACTCTTTTTCTCTCAAATAAATAAATAAAATCTTAAAAAGAAAGAAAACTCACATAGTCTCATTTTCAGTGCCTGGGCTAAAATCATTACCGCTCTTTGTGACAGCTGTGAGCTGCTGGGGCTAGCAGCTTTAGTTAACACTGTGATAGAACCCACGGCTTGTAGAGCTCCCACTGCTACACAGCAGAGACAATTCCCGGAGTGGAGGTGACATCCAATTTTCCTGTGTTGTATCTTTATAGCCTACAAAACCACACAAATAGGAAAGAAAGGCATTTCGGGATGGGAAATGTGCAGGAAAGAGAATGTAGCAGGCCTCAAGCTGCTGTCTTTATTAAGGCCCATTCATGAGGTTCATCCTTGGCGGGCATCTGGGAGCTTGGCCCTTAACCCACTCCCTGACTGATAAAAATAGTTTGCTCTGCCGAGACTGTGCAGACATAGTTGTTCAGCAGACAATTATGCCAAACACCTGCTTTCCTTCTTTGAGTTTGGGATTATGATCATTGCTGGGCAGAGGGGACCTACGTGACCAGACACTATTAAAAACCTTGGGTGCTAATTCTCCCCAGGGGAGAAAGAGTGTACACACTTCAGTGAATTTTTCACTCCTGGAGAGAGGAACACATTCATGCATCTCCTAACTGGTGGGAGGGGGCATCTGAAGCCTCCAGATGCTGCCAGTGGCTTTTTCTCTAGTCGAACTTGTCACGTATCCTTTCACTGTAACAAACCTTACCCATGGGTACGAGAGTCCCCTATATTCTTCTAATGATCCCTGAATGTGCGTGTGGTCTTGGGGATCCCCAAAACACATATGCTAGCCAGCATCGTGGTTCCTTTGGTGTGTCTAGTGACAGGTAGTTTGACTTAAGGCCTTGAACGTGTGTAGAGGATGCAGAAACACGGAGGGTGCTGGAATGTGCCTCTCTCTGAGCTGGAGCTTTGGCCCCAGTCTCAGGTGGGTTTTCTCCCTTATGGCCCGGCCTGATCCATGTGGAGGACTCATTCGCCGACACATAGAGCCTATAACACAGTGGCATCCTTTGCTGCCACCCCCAAGGGAATGGAAGGGGAAAAGCAAGCATTTTCCACACTGCCTAGACAGCAGATCAGAGCGGCCCAAGCCCCCACCTTGGGCTTTCTCAGGGTGAGTGGCCCACAGGCCATCCTTGTTCTCCAGCTCCATGGACCCAAGAGACAAGTGGGCTTGATTTAACTCTTCCATTCCATCAAAGCTCTCCTTCAGCACTCTGGCTCAAAAATGCCCAAGCTTTTGACCCTTCTAAAAAGGAATCATCTAGAAAGGAATGTGGGGAGCCAATCTTTCCCTCTCTTACCTCTGCTTTTTTTTTTTTTTTGTATGTGGTATGGTGGGGGAGTGGGGGTGGGGGATGGTGTGCAGGACCGCCAGTGAGGAGGACCCTTATGTTCTCTCTACAGACCCATATTCCCTCATAGTTTTTCCTGCCAGTTAACTTGGTGTGCATAATAACCAATATCAAGGTCACCTTGAGTGCTGTGGTCCCCTCAGGACATCTTCCCCAACCTCTGCTGTTTGTCTGAAGCATCCATCAAAGCTGTGAAAAGATAAACTGAGGCGTATTAAATTTTTTTTAAAAGATTTTATTTAGGGGCGCCTGGGTGGCTCAGTTGGTTAAGCGACTGCCTTTGGCTCAGGTCATGATCCTGGAGTCCCAGGATCGAGTCCCACATCGGACTCCCTGTTTAGCAGGGAGTCTGCTTCTCCCTCTGACCCTCTTCCCTCTCGTGCTCTCTATCTCTCATTCTCTCTCTCTCAAATAAATAAATAAAATCTTAAAAAAAAAAACTTTAAAAAATAAAAGATTTTATTTGACAGAGAGAGTGAGCACAAGAAGGGGGAAGGGTAGAGGGAGAAGGAGAAGCAGACTCCCCACTGAGCAGGGAGCCTGACACGGGACTCGATTCCAGCACCCTGGGATCATGACCTGAACTGAAGGCAGATGCTCAACCGACTGAGCCACCCAAGTGTCCCTGTGTTAAATTTTTTTAAAGAGTTTACTTGAGAGGCGCCTGGGTGGCACAGTCAGCTGAGCATCCGACTCCTGGTTTTGGCTCAGACTGTGATCTCAGGGTCATGAGATCGAGCCCTGCTTCAGGCTCTGAGATTCTCTCGCTCCCTCTTCTTCTCCCTTGACCCCTCCTGCTAGTGCTTGCTTGCTCGTCCTCTGGCTCTCTCTCTCAAATAAATAAATAAATAAATAACATTACATTACATTAAAAAAAAGTTTATTTGAGCAAAAATTGATTTGAATTACATAGCACCCAACCTAGCCAGGTAGAAAGGAGCTCCAAGTTGCTGTGTAAGATGAGAGACTTATAGGTAGGAGGGAATAGGAACAGGGAAGTTACATTAGACCAAATAGATTTTTTATTTCAAGGTTACTTTCCTTTAGGGGATGGCGGGGGTCTGTCAGGCATATTGCCTAACTAGTGCTGTTCTGGAAATTCCTGAATGATTGGTTTGAGATTCCATTTCTGGGAGTGCTGAAACTGTAAGTAAACCTCATTTTAGTGATGTGGGGCTTAGCATAAGGACTCCATTTTGGGTCTGTGTCTTGCTTATAACAGGGGTTACCTGAGGATATTATTACTAGCCCTTAGATCTTGCCCCTAGAAATTTCTGAAGTGTATAAAGACAGGATAATTAAATTGTATCTGAAGGCCACAATAGAAACCACCACTTTGATCTCCCGTTTTATTTACTGTTCAAATTAATCACAGCTACATGATATGTCTTATCGAACAGCATAATCCAAGTGGTAGAGAGCCAGCCATAGAAAATTCTACACATTTCTAAGTCCTGTTTTAGCTACATCCTACAAATTTGGATATATGCTATTTTTGTTATCGGTTGGTTCTAAATGTTTTATAATTTTTATGACAATTTCTTCTGTGACCCAAAAGTTACTTCAAGGAATTTTTATTTCCAAACATTTCAAGTTTTCTAATCATCTTTTTTTTATATTGAATTTAAACTTAATTGCATTATGATTAGAGAAAATGATCTATATCTTCCAGTCCTTTGAAAAGTTGTTAAAACTTGCTTTATGGCTTATGGTCCTTTTTTGTAAATGTTCTGTGAGATATTTAAAAGATTGTGAAATCTCTACTTGTTTGGTGCAGATTCTCTGTAGGTCCTTTAGATAAAACATGTAAATTGTGTTTAAATCTTAATACAGTTTATTTATCTTTGGTTTTCTTGAGATATCAGTTACTAAGAGATTAGTGTTAAAATTCTCTCAGTATGGTATTGGATTCATGTATTTCTCCTTGTAGTTCAGTATTACTTAGAATTATTTTAATTACCTACTGATTTGAATTTTTTATCATTATGTAGTCACCTTCCTTGTTCCCAGTAATGCTTTTTGCTTGAGTTCTGTTTTTGTCTAACATTAACATTTATTTATTCCAGCTTGCTTTGGTTAGTATTCC
Organism: Eumetopias jubatus; assembly: GCF_037043125.1. Classification (NCBI taxonomy): domain Eukaryota; kingdom Metazoa; phylum Chordata; class Mammalia; order Carnivora; family Otariidae; genus Eumetopias; species Eumetopias jubatus. The sequence goes on along the minus strand of NW_028274809.1, from coordinate 163,998,733 downwards.
ATCCATATTTCTCCCATCTTTTTACTTTCGACTTTTCTGCATCCTTATGAGTCTTGGATAACTTATATAACTGGATTTTTAAGAAGCCTTCTGATGACACCAAAAGCAGGAACAATAACATTTTTATTTTTATTTTCTATATTTTTTTAATAAAATTTTTTTAAATGGTAAGATGGAGTTGATTGAAATTTAAAATTTTTGATCTTTAAAAAAGACCACTAAAAACATGAAAAGACAAACCACAGACTTGGGGGAAAATGTTTGTAAAACATACATCTGATAAAGAACTTATACCCAGGATATATAAAGAATTCCTACAACTGAATAAGAAGACAACCTAATTAAAATATTTCTCAAAAATAGGCAAGAATTCATCATTTGGAAAATGCAGACTGAAACGAGATACCATTACATACTCATTAGACAGGCTAAAATAAAAGAGACTGACAATTCCAAGGGTTGGTAAGGATATGGAGAAACTGGGACCCTCATATATTACTGGTAGAAATGTAATGGGATAGAGCTACTTTGGAGACGTTTTTTGGTTTTTATTTTTAAGATTTTATTTATTTATTTGACAGAGACAGAGAGAACACAAGTAGGCAGAGTGGCAGGCAGAGGGAGAGGGAGAAGCAAGCTCCCCACTGAGCAGAGAGCCCGATGCAGGACTTGATCCCAGAGTCCCGGGATCATGACCTGAGCCGAAGGCAGACACTTGACGGACTGAGCCACCCAGGCGCCCCTGGAGGTTTTTTTTATAAAGTTAAACATGTACTAACTAAATGACCCAGCATTCCAGCAACTAGGTATCGACCTAAGAGAAATAGAAAGATATGTTCACACCAAGACATACATGTGGATGATCATAGAAGCATAATTTGTAGTAGACCCAAACTGGAAACAGTCCACTGTCCATCGACTACTGAATGGGTAAATAAATGTATATTCATACAATGGAACAGTACTCAGCAATGAAAAGGAATAAAATACTGATACATATGTGGGAAAAAAAAAGCCCTGTTATGCTAAGTGAAAGATGCCAGACATGTAAGACTACATATTGTATGATTCCATTGTTTTAAAAATATTTTATTTATTTGAGAGAGGGCACAGAGGGAAAGTGAGAGGGAGAAGCAGACTGCCCGCTGAGCAGAGAGCCTGACTGAGGGCTCGATCCCAGGACCCTGAGATCAGGATCTGAGCTGAAGGCAGACGCTTAACCAACTGAGCCACCCAGGCACCCCTGTATGATTCCATTTAAATGAAATATCTGGAAAAGACACAACTATAGAGATAGAAAATGGATCATTGGCTGCTAAGGGCTGGAGGTGGGAATGAGGATTAATCACAGGCCTGCATGAGGAGTTTTTGTTTTTTGTTTTTTTGGCATGACAGAGGTACTCCAGGTATTCTGATGGCTCAGTTGATGGAGCATGCAATTCTTGATCTCGGGCTGTGAGTTTGAGCCCCACATTGGGTGGAGAGATTACTAAAAATAAAATCTTAAAAAAAAAGTACTCCAAAACTGGATTGTGGCAATGTTTGCACAACTCTGTAACTTTACTAAAACTCACTGAACTATACACTCAAACTAGATGAATTAATGATATGTAAATTAGAAACTAATAAACATTAAACATTGTTTTTAATTATACATAATCTTTGTGTTTTTTAACTGGAGTATTTAGTCCATTCTTTTTGTAATTATAGGTATATTTGGATTTTTTCCTGTTGTTTTATATTGTGTTTTTTGTATGTTCTACATTTCTCATTTTTTTTCCTCCCTTCTTGCCTTCCTTTGGATTTTTTTTTTCCTAACTCCATACTTCTCCATTTTTTAATTTTTTATTATTATTTTTAAAAGATTTATTTGTTTATTTGAGAGAGCGAGAATGAGAGAGAGAGAGAAAAAGTACATGAGAGGGGGAGGGTTAGAGGGAGAAGCAGGCTCCTCGCTGAGCAGGGAGCCCGATGCAGGACTCAATCCCGGGACTCCAGGATCATGACCTGAGCCGAAGGCAGTCACTTAACCAACTGAGCCACCCAGGTGCCCAATTTTTTATTATTTTTTTAAATTTCTCCCTCTATTAACCTGGAAGTGATACATTCTACTGCTGTCTTATAATGGTTACCTGGAAATGTCAACATGCATACTTACAAATCAAAGTCTAGAGTTAATAGCTTTACCCTTTTCTTAAATGACACAAGGAATTTAGACTACATTAACTACAATAACTCCCTGCTTATATCTATTGCTAAAGTTGTAATTTTTAACCCCATAAGACATTTCTGTTATTTTACAAAATCAATATTTAATTACTCACATATATACTTTTTTTTGTTGCCATCCTGTATTATATCTCAGACTCTTCATCCATGATATTTTTCCCAAGAAATTTTTGTAACAAATGGCAATATATTGTAGAGGTTAACAGCGTGGCTTCCAGAGCCAAACTCTTTTTACTTTTTACACTGCTTTTTATTTCTGCTTTATCAGTAAGGAAACCGAGGCAGAGGGTTACCCAGCAACATGCCTAGGGTCACATTTAGTAAGTTGTAGGGGCAGGATTTGGACCCACCAACTCCTTATATTTAAACCAATAGCACCCCCTCCACTGTGGAGGGTTTGTAAAAACCCGTGGTCTAAGAAATCTGTTGGTGGCACAATAGGCCAGAGGCCTTCTCCACTGTCAGCAAATTTGCATGTAGGTTCAAATTCCTCCTACATCTTGAGGTTCATGAAGTTCATAAAGAACTCCTCTGTAAAGATTAACTTTACAAGCAAATTACAGGTGACTTGAATTTCAGCCTTATGAATGCTTATAAAAATCAATTTCTCTGTGTTCCTTGCATATTTATTATTTTGCTTTAGGTACCTGGAACTGTCTGGCAAAATTTATAGGACACTACTCCTTCCATAAAAATCCAGTTCTCTTTCTGGACTCTCTCCACCTTGCTTCCCTTATTCCTGGGCAGATCGACCGTAAACCCTTGCTTTATAAAGCAAATAACCGAATTCTCCCCAATATAAAGTCACTTAGATGTTGATAAATCTCAGGAGAGATTGTACGATGGAATTGTTAAATCCTGGATAGATTTTGAAACCATCTCTGGTGGAGAGGGTCCTTTCAGCAGAGTGGTTAGCACAGAACAGTCTTCTAGGTCTTCTAGATTCTCTACGATCTTGAGAAGCCTTTCTACTGTGTCGTAGGACAGCATGCTGGAGGCATTGGCTCTGAACTTCTCCCGCAGGTCCTCCTGGCTCAGTGGCTTCCTCCAGTGGCCGTAGAAGGTATCCGAGCACTCTGTGAAGGTGGCTCCATCACTGAGAGTGACACTTACCTCACAGTATAGTGTGTTGAAGCTTGGCAGGTTGTCCCGAGGGTGCTCGAGCTCCACTTTCCCGAGCAACTCTCTCACCTGTGGCCTGTCGATCTGGCATTTGTGGAAGGATGGGACGGTGATGCCACCATCGAGCAGTGTGGTACAGGCCACATACTGGAACGAGTGACGAGCTTCATGCTCCGAGTCTGGGAAGGGCCTGTTGACATACTGGACATCTGGAATTCTGAGCACAATTCTCTCAACGCGGTCAGTGGGAAGCAGGGCTCTGTCTGTTACAAGGTGCTTTCGGACGGACGCAGCTGCGTCCGCCACCCAATGGGTGGCCAGATGTGCAGGGAACCTCTTGAAGGCCACATCCTGCTGGTCCAGCAGCCACGTATGGGAATCTAGGTTTGGAAGAACCTGTGGGGAGTAGTTGGCATAGAAGGCCCCAAAGCCCGTCTGCATGTCCAAGACCTGCTTGTTTCCTTGGAGACCCAGCATTGCCAGGAAAGCAGATTCCATCCCATGCCTGGCAGCATTGCCGATATGAAGAGGCTTGGTCTGAGTGGCAGCATTTGCCATGGGTGCCCCGGCATGAGAAACAGCAATAGCCAGGGCCTCTTGGCATTTTGTCATGCTGAGCCCTAGAAACTTGGATGTGGCAGCCGCACTACCCAAAGTTCCTACAACTGAGGGGGGATGGAATCTGAAAAGTAAAAAAAAAAGCGAAGAGTTGGAGCTTTACAGACCTCCGTCACCAGGAGGCAGTATAGTTAGTGGTCAGGCGTGTGGATGCCTCAGGCCTGCTGCCTGGGTTCAAATCTCAGCTCTGCCACTTACTAGCTGTGTGATCTTAGCAAAGTCACTCAACCTCTCTGCACCTCTTTCCTCTCCCATAAAATGGTGCTAATCATACTATCTACTCATAGGGTTTCATGAGTTTTGAATGAATCTACAGGCTTACAATAGTGCCTGACACAGTAAATTGTTAATTGTTGCCAGAAAAGCAAAAGTTGTTATTTGCTGAAACCCCACGTAAGTAGCTATAAAAAGGGAGAACCTGGTGGAAACTGTGAAAATCCACTCAGTATTCCAATTTACTCCTCTCCTAGCAGGCGGGATCAATTGGAAAAGTAAATATAAGATTGAACTACATGATACAGTCAACATGGGACCATTTTTGATTAGTGGGTTGAACAGTCAGTTTCAAGATCTTCTGAATGTTCTCAGTCTGAAGGACCTTAGCAAATATCAAAGTAGATTCTACTTTGAGATGGGATTGGGAAGATTCACAGTACCCGTGGATGCCAAAATGACATGAATCACCCTCGACTAGAGGCCCCAATTAATTTTATGCTCATGGTTGCTTGACCCTCTAAACCCAAAGGAGACTTTTCATTAGTACTTCTGAAGTCACACCTTTGTATATGGATATATGGTTTGATATGTGACTGGAAAATTGACTTAGCTGTCAGCACTAATGTTAATATTTTCAACTGAGCTAAGCTCTATGTCAGAAGGCTCCGCAGAGATAACGATAGACAGGTGAAGGGGACATGTGGGGGCAGATTCTCTCCGTACCTCTTTGGTATGTCACTGGCTTCTTTGGAGAAATGCAATAATTGGCCTTGTACTTCAATCCCAACATTGAAAGCCAGCAGCAGATCAAGGCCAGAAAATGTTCGACTTGAAGGGAGAGCTTCTGCTAAAGCCATGAGGACAGGAAGGACAGCTCCAGAAGGGTGGGTGGCAGGATGCCATGTGTCATCAAAATCCATTGAGTGAATCTATGTAAACAGACACACAACAACCAAAAACCAAAAAAAAAAAATAATATTTCTCTGAATGCAGTGACCAGTAAGGGTTTAGTTTCATAATAACTTTATTTGATATGAGATTTTTTAGATCTAATTATCAGAAAATAAAACCTATAAGCTGGCTGTAATTCTTAATCATATGGCTGGGCACTGAGACCTGCTGTCCTCTGCCCAGAGCAGACAGGACTTTGGGGAGCAACTAGAGAGCCCCCAGTGGGCTTGGATCTTACCCAGGTGGCCAGAAATCTCTGGCACAGCCCCTGGAAAGAGCTATATCCCCCTTAAAAATAAGGCTGTGAAATTAGGTGGTGGTTCCTCTCTCCCTCCCCCACCCTTCAAATAAGTTGCACTAAAAGTTTAATGCCATTTATTCCATATCAGGCCATATATTTTTGTACCTTTTCATTACGAAATAATTTCAAATTAACAGGGAAGTTGCAAGGACTCTTGAACCCAGATTAACTATTAAGCTATATTTTAAAATCATTATTTGCTGCTGTAGGTTTTATTCCTCTTCATCCTAGCCATCTGCTTATCCCTTATACGAAATAGTAATAACCAGAAGTTCACTTAAAAATAGTAATAACCAGAAGTTCACTTAAAAATAGAATTCCAGGGGTGCCTGGGTGGCTCAGTCGGTTAAGCATCTGCCTTCAGCTCAGGTCGTGATCCCAGGGTCCTGGGATCGAGCCCCGCATCGGGCTCCCTGCTCAGCGGGGAGCCTGCTTCTCCCTCTCCTTCCCTCTTGTGCTCGTGCGCGCGCTCTCTCTCTCTCTCTCTCTCTCAAATAAATAAAATCTTAAAAAAATAGAATTCCATGTCTGTTGGATGTGGCTGGTCTGGATGCTGGACATCTACTCCTGGATGAACTTGCTGGATTTGACTTTCAGTATTCTGAGCTACTGTCCCAAACCATAAAAATATCTCAGAAGTCCCAACACATTCACGTCTAAATTATATCTTGTATATAGATACAGACGGATGCTGACACACAAAGCAAAAAAACTCGTCAGATGAAAAGTGCTGATTTTTGCTTCAGAAAATGTAGACACCATATGGCCATTGTTTCTTTCTCAATAAATATCTAGTGAATGAATGGATGGATGAAAAGCTGGTTATTGAATAGAAACTGGCACTGGTTAGAACAAAAGGAACTGAGTCTAGATACCAAGTTTTATATTTTTTGCTATCTATATGCAAAGTTTAGATACCTTAGGGTGTTTTATCTAAGTCCTCCATCTTATTTCCTGTGCTTCACAATTTATTTGAAAAGCATTAATTCACTGTCAAACACAAAAAGTGAAGTAACTACATAGAAGAGAGGACAGACCACTTCATCTCTCTGAACTTCAGTAACTCATCCATGAAATATGGAAACCGAACAATTTCTGAGCTATTTCCTGGCTCTGAAATTATTATTGTCTCACAGTTGAAAAGATACGTAAGTCTCCTTACAGCCACACCGTTCACAAAAGCAGCATATGATGGCGGGAGCCTTAGGTCTGGTCGACCCCAAACACTGCTGGACATGTTGGAACTGTAGATCTGGAACCAAAGAATATCAATCAGAGATACAGAGTGAAAACACAACATGCCAAGTTACCACTTCAAGAGCCGTTCCTCATCTTTGGAGTCAATAATGGTGCTTATTTTTTTTTTTTTAAAGATTTTATTTATTTATTTGACAGAGACAGAGATAGCGAGAGCAGGAACACAAGAAGGGGGATGGGAGAGGGAGAGCAGGCTTCCCGCCAAGGAGGGAGCCCGATGTGGGACTCGATCCCAGGACCCTGGGATCACGACCTGAGCAGAAGGCAGACGATTAACGACTGAGCCACCCAGGCACCCAATAATGGTGCTTATTTGAACACTTTGTGCTGGATTGCAGCCTTAAACCATTGGAATTTTCTCTTCCTTGTAGAGGAATACACAACTTTCCCCATGGAAGGGAGAGGAGATGTTGGGGCTCTGTCCCAGACTGAGATCCACAGGTGTGCCAGGGAATGGAGTCTGAATTTCTTATTTATTTCTTGAGGGTAAATACCAGGGAAGGTGGACCAATTGTCTATACCAAGTACATCCTTTGGACGGTGGGTGCTCCATCTCCCACATAACACACCCACTCTGCTCAGAGTGCTGAACCAGCTTTTTCTCCAGAGACTCTTAAAGTCTTTGCATGAATAAATGGTAGATGCTATTGGGGTAGACGCTATTCCTAAGATTGGTCTATAGACAGTAACTTAGCAAAGAATATGGTTGAATATTAAAACTCATGAATAGAGCATAAAACCATATACAGCGATGGATGCTACACACACCAAGTACTATCTCTAAAACAAAGAGTAGAATAATAGACCATAAACACATATCTCTGGGCACATTGGCAGGTATACCTCATGAGCAGGCATTTGGTTTTCTATCTAAAGTAGACACCGAGCTTCTTACCTTACTATATTCGCTGGCTTTGTGAAACACTTCTGTACTGGTTCCCAGGAAGCCAACGCCCAGAGTATCCAGAATCATTCTCTTGCTTCTTTGAATAACGTTATCTGTCAGGTGCCCCACTGTCAAGCCATGGATCACTCTGGCAAAGCTTTCTGTGACAGACTTTAAAGAGAAGAGTGTTAGAACATGCTACATGCAATTTGTATTTGCTTATTCCTCGCTATACAGGAGCTTGAGGTACTTTTATGTGACGAGTTTTGCTCCACTAGGGGAAAGCCAGTTAATCAACCTAAGTTGAATTCCTGAGAAATGATGAGCACGGAGCCCCTGCTATGTGTGAGGCAAAGGGATGTGGAAATGCCCAATAGCCAGTTTCTGTCCTCGAGTTGAGGACACAGGCCAACATGCAGGTGATGGCCACAGAGAGGGTGGGCTATGGCGGAGGGAAGCACAGAGTTAGGAGACCATGAGAGGGACATCTTGCTCATAAGGTGGGCATGCTGGGGGGCGCCTGGGTGGCTCAGTTGGTTAAGCAACTGCCTTCGGCTCAGGTCATGATCCTGGAGCCCCGGAATCGAGTCCCGCATCGGGCTCCCTGCTTGGCAGGGAGTCTGCTTCTCCCTTTGACCCTCCCCCCTCTCATGCTCTCTCTCTCTATCTCATTCTCTCTCTCAAATAAATAAAATCTTTAAAAAAAAATAAGGTGGGCATGCTGGGACCGGTGTATCCATCTAGGAGCTGCCATTATTAGATATGCGCCAGGTGTCATGCTGACTGTTGTAAATACAGTATCCATTGAATGCCACCAAGTTTCTGGGTAGGTATTATGAGCATCATCTCGCTTTGCAGGTGAGGAGACCCAGACTTGATGTTCCTGAGTTACACAACTCTCAGATGGTGGAGTTTGGACACATTCCTACAGGCCTAACTCCAAACTGCTGCATATAATTATTAAGCCACGTTTCTCGAGGAGGAAAAGAAACATCGGAACATGTGGGGTTCTTGTTGAAAATGAACATTTCTGGTCCCTACTCCAGACTTCCAGAATTAGACTACCACCCCACCTGCAAATGAACTAGAAGCTTTGGAAGCATAGCGCAGGATTCTGTGTTTTCATTAAGATCTTTAGGTGATTCTTAAATGTTCTAGTGCTATCATGTCCGACGTGGTAGCTACTCTCCACATCGACTATTGAGCATTTGAAATGTGGCTAGTCCAAACTAGGATGTGTCATAAGAGTAAAATAAACACTGGGTTTTGAAGATTTAGTAGGAAAACAAGAATATAGAGCATCTCAGTAATAATTGTAAAATATTGATTATGTGCTAAGATGATAATATTTAGGATATATCAGTAAATGAAATGTAGTATTATAACTAATTTTATCAGCTGCTTTTTAAAATATGGCCACTAGAAAATTTAAAATTACACTTGAGAACTACTTCCTGTCTATTCTTGGTGGTGGAGATTACCTGGAGGCATCGATACCTGAGCTGGTTATGAAGACTTAAGGGAGTCAGCAGGTGAAGGTGCCCGGGACAAGGATGGAGGTTAAAGGCAGAGGTGACAGCGTGGCCTGGGGCTTAGAGGTGTGAGGGATGCAGTGATTTAGGCAAGCCCAGCTGCAGAGCTGCACACAGGGGGCAGAGGTGAGAGGGGTTTGCAGGCTAGACTGAGTGGTGGAAGTTCCACCAGGCTAAAGACTGTGGCTTAAAGGGGAGCCATGGTGCTGTCTTTAAAAGGTTCATATGATCAGAACTGTGTTTTGCAAAGATCTCCATCAGCCCTCGTGCAGAGAATGGATTGAGAGGGGTAGACAAGGGCAGGTAAGAGACTGCTGTGATAGCCCAGGTTCTGGGTGGGGATACGACGGTGCCATGTGCCACGAGAGGGAGCACAGGAAGAGGGGCAGCTGTCTGGACAGTGACGACGGGCTAGCTGTGAACTTGCTGAATATGAAATGCCCGTGCTCATCCTAGTGGAGAAGACCATTCTTTTTTTTTTTTTAAGATTTTATTTATTTATTTGACAGAGAGAGACACAGTGAGAGAAGGAACACAAGCAGGGAGAGTGGGAGAGGGAGAAGCAGGCCTCCCGCCGAGCAAGGAGCCCAATGTGGGGCCCGATCCCAGGACCCTGGGATCATGACCGGAGCCGAAGGCAGATGCTTAACGAATGAGCCACCCAGGCGCCCCTGGAGAAGACCATTCTGCTGCCACCCACAAACCAGATCATAAAAACCTGCGGGATTATTTGCATTTCAGAAGCAGCAGAGTGTTTTGCCATTCCTTTAAATATCAAGTTCTTCAATGTATAGGTGGTTATTTTGTTTTCTACACGTCTTCCCAAGACAACATCTATTATGTACCACTAAAAACACCCACTCTTCAACTGTGTCTCACGACATGCCTAGTACTTAGCACCACTTAGTAAATGTCAGCTTGTTTCCCTTTTCTGTTCTGATTATTACATTGTTGTACAACTTCCTTTGCCTCTCTGAGCATCAGATACCGCTTTTTAAAACATAGGCTACAGGGCGACGGGTTTTTGAATCAGAGGATCTGGGGTGTGTGGGGCTCCCTGATGCTAAGATCAGTGTCTGGGCAGGGGTTCAGAGATGGAACCAGTGGCCATCTGAAAGTCCTCAACCTGCCCACCAGCTGGTTCCCTATTTTCAGTCTTGAGATGACCAAGTCACAGAACCCTTGCCATTTTCGAAAAAGAATGGGCTACGTCGTATGTCTCTGAAACTTTGGTAGAAAGGTGAGGGGAGCCTGGGGTGGGAGACAGCAGGAGAGAAGGCAGATGGGGCAGAGAGAGGGGGCTGGCACGGATGTTTCTAATCAGGATGGAGAATAATAACTTGGATTGTCCTGCTGCTAGAAATGTGGGTAAACATATTTAGGGACAGGGGCAGGGAAGGAGGGAAAAGCACTGGCTTGATGATCCACCAAGTAAACAGAACTGGTTGGATCCCTTGTTCTAAGCAAAATGACTTCTTTTCAAGCTCTCTTTCCATCCGCACAGCTCCCACAGTTGAAGGCATTTAGTGATTGGTCGTTCATCTCTCCGGGGTTAGATCCGACCTGGGAGAGGCTTATGCAGACACGTGTGTGCCTGGGGAGCATGTGTCATGGGGGCAACCACATGGAGCCTGGAAGGGGATTATGGCATCCGTTTGCATGATCCCATGGCGCTAGAGACCTGCGAAGGTAGGGCCCGCTGGGGATCTCCTGACAAGTCCTGGGTAAGTGCCTGCATCCCAAAGAAATGCTCCCGAGGAAGAAGGAACATGAGAACATAAACATGCAACTGCTCAGCTGTCTGTAGGATTGAATCCATCTATTTCTAAAATGTTTTTTTGGTCTTCCTGATTTTCTCATGGCATTTACAACTCTTTTTAGTAAAATACTGTTATCAATGTATAAATTAAGGCAAAACATGCAGCCATTTGATAAATATTTCACAAGTTCTTGCCATGTGTCTGGCACTGTGCTAAGCTCTCTAGAATATCAAACCAAGATGTTAGGATTCCTGCTACAAAAAGATTATCTTCTCCGGGGAACTAAGGACAGTAAACAGACATTAAAAAGGCAATCTGGCCATGCCATAATGGACACAGACAAAACCGGGAGGTTAAAATTCAATGAGCTTGTAATAATTCATTTTCTTCCTAATTCTGTGCAACAGAATCACATCTCTTACTGGTAAAACACCGATGAAAAACCAGATGCAGGTAATTAGATAGCTCAGAGGCTATGAGAAATGCTAAAATGCCGTTTTTGAAGAAAGCAGGAAGCTCTAAGGACATTGAGAAAAGGAGAGGTAAGCTAGAAAACCAATTTAAATAAGCCACGTAAGATGTAACAATACCTTGAGCATCGTGTCAAAATTGGAGGCGTATCTCAGGCGCGAACTGGAGGAGGACTTCACTGGCTGGGTGACACCCTTTATACCTTTCACTCTTCCCAGCCCATTCCCCTTCTCTTTGTTGTGACCCTAAAGTTTCCACTATTTCAACACCTCCCACATACATACGCTCATTTCAACTTCCTCATGATGAGTTGTTTAACCTACAGGGGATGAGGAATTAAACGAGGCCAGGAAGGAACAGAGAGATGGTCAAATGATTTCTCGTAGACATCAGGGAAGTGCACAGCAAAGGTAGGATTGCATCCTGGGCTTAGATGCCAGACATCAAACGCAGAAAAATGCACCCTCTTTTATCCAGGTATTCCTGCTTCGAAAAGTTTATGCTAAGGAAATCGGCATGGATGTATGGAAGAAAAGAAAACACAGATTTGCTTATAAGATTAAAAACTAAAAACAACCAAGTACCCCCAAACAGTGGGTTGCTGAAGTAAAATAGGGCATGGGCAGTGTTTAAGGCACACTCATCTCCCCCTTCATGTCACCCCTGTTGGTCACTGTTGTCTGGGGACAAATGTGCCAGCCTGAGTTCCTGGTAGCTTGACATTAAGAACCTAGAAGGGCATTGGGAATTAATCATGCTTTTCTCCTGCTCGACCCTTGTTGGGTCCTGCCCTGCCTTTCTGCAGATGCAGATCTCTGGTTCCTGGTCCTCTGCTCAGCTGCTGGGATACATGGCCTGCCTCCCTGCTCTCGCCCATGGCACTGGCCCCACAGCCTGTCCAGGCCTCTTTGCTTATAATCAATCACTCTGGTGTGGCTAGTCTGGATCTCGCTCTGCTTCTCTGGGTAATTACTGTTTCCTTAGTCTTAGACAATTGGTTTATACTCCTAGTGGTCCAAAAAAAAAAAAAAAAAAAACAGGTTATTTAACATCTGAGCAATTCCTAAGACCACTTTTACATGAAATGAAAATAGGCTATGATGACTTCAACCATCTCACCGTGGAAAAGCTTTATAAAGGAATGATGAGGGGCGCCTGGTGGTTCAGTCAGTTGAGCATCTGTCTTCGCTCTCAGGTCATGATCCCAGGGTCTTCGGATGGAGCCTGCTTCTCCCTCTCCCTCTGCTTGCTGCTCTTCCTGCTTGTCCTGTCTCCACCCCCCCCCCCCGTCAAATAAATAAGTAAATAAAATCTTTAAAAAAAATAAAGGAACGATGAGCTTTAGTAAGCCTGATGAGCTTTAATGAAAAGTGCCATCATTTAGCTTCTCTGGGCTCAAGTTTTGCCACTATTTTTTTTTTTTAAATATGTCAATTTGGCTAGGCTATGGTATCCATGTGTTGGGCCAAATACCAGTCTAGATGTTGCTTTGAAGGTGTTTTTCAGATGTGATTAACATTTAAATCAATAGACTTTGAGTAAAGCAGATTATAATCTATAATGGGTCTCATCCAATCAATAGAAGGCCTTAAGAGAAAACACTGAGATCCCCCAAGAAGGAATTCTGCCTCCAGATGGCTGTTCAGATTCCCGACTCCTGTGTCCACTCTTCCCTGGCTCTTCAGGCTGCCAACCTCCCCTGCAGATTTCATGCTAGCCAGCCTTCACCATCACAGGAGCCAATTCTCTGAAATCTCTCTCTCCATTTGAATTCATTCCAATCTCACACACACACACACACACACACACACACACACACACACCACTCTATTGGTTTTGTTTCTCTGGAGAACCCTAATACAAAATGCCCTCAAGGCCCCCAGCTTCCATATCATTTGTCTTTGTATCTCCAGTACGTTTAATCATCTCTGCCCCATTCTGGGTGCTGTGTGAATGAATGTGTGAGGGAGGGCATGAATGTGGACCCTAGGTGAGTATGGTAGCTCCAAGTCCCTCCCCTATTCTAGTTTTTGGACAGTTGAGGAATTGCACTTCTGCCCCGGGGGGTAACATTCTGCCTGCATGTCCTAAAATGGACAGTAGGGGCTTTCCTGAAAGGCTCTGGAGCTGCTGTGCCTCCATGGACTTCTGGAATGTTGGGGGACCAGTATCAGCTCAGGAGCTCATCCTGCGGAGGGATGAAAGCTGACTGTGGGAACAGCTGGCGTCAGGGAGTAATGAGGAATTTAAAGAGACCAATGGGACAATCCAGCAGGGCTTTGCTAGGAACATGCCTTCATGAGGTCACGTGAGTGACCCTGCAGGATCCAGCCCTGAGTGCTGAGCTCTACTGGGGAGGGACTGCCTCAACCTTTTAAAAAGGCTGAGGCATAGGGACACCTGGGTGGCTCAGTCGTTAAGCGTCTGCCTTCGGCTCAGGTCATAATCCCAGGGTCCTGGGATCGAGCTCCTCATGGGGCTCCCTGCTCCAGGGGAAGCCTGCTTCTCCCTCCCTCCCACTCCCCCTGCTTGTGTTCCCTCTCTCGCTGTGTCTCTCTCTGTCAAATAAATAAAATCTTAAAAAAAAAAAAAAAAAAAAGGCTGGGTGCCTGGGTGGCTCAGTTGGTTAAGCGACTGCCTTCGGCTTGGGTCATGATCCCGGAGACCTCCCCTCTCATGCTGTTTCTCTCTCTCTCTCTCAAATAAATAAATAAAATCTTAAAAAAAAAAAAGGCTGAGGCATAGATCAGAATGCCAGTCTGCCATTTTATACTTTGGATGTTCCTTTCCGTTGCAAGGCTAGATACTTTCACCGTGTAGGGTCTTTCCCTAGGGCAGTGTGGCTGGGAAGTCAGGTGAGTAATGAGATACTGCTTGCTGAGTAGGACTGGAAGACAACAGTGACAGGGATTTCAGGGACATTCACCAGGACAGTCACAAGTCCCTGCTCCCACAGAGTGGATACTTCTCTGTTGGTCTTCACCAGATGCAGTCCTTTTAGGTTACCCTAGATGGTCTCTGTTTACTTGTTTTTCTTTATTCCCCTTTAAGAATCCATACTGATCATCTTCCTCTTGTTGCAACACTCCTATACATGACAGCACATTCTTGTTTGGTCATGTTTTCAGTGTAGTTCTCAGAAATTATTGAGTTCTTGTAACTGGTAAGGTGTCTGCTTACTTGTGGCATATCATGTCTTCCTGAAATATCTTCATGGTCCTGACACCTTGTCATTGCTCTTAGACATCTCTTGTCTCGTCTCATCTTTAGCATGGGTCATTTGTACAGAACTCAGTCATTATCTGTGGATTTTGCTAGTTTAATTTGCAGAGGTAATCTGTGTGCCTCCATCCTGGGCGTCCCTCATGTTGCTCCAATGCATGAATCACAAGGAATAGATCCAAGAATGAATGGGACTGATCATGTTTAAAAGTATTAAAATTTGGGGGCGCCTGGGTGGCTCAGTCGGTTGAGTGTCTGCCTTCGGCTCGGGTCAGGATCCCGGTGTCCTGGGATCGAGCCCCGCATTGGGCTCCCTGCTCCGCGGGAAGCCTGCTTCTCCCTCTCCCACTCCCCCTGCTTGTGTTCCCTCTCTCACTGTCTCTCTCTCTGTCAAATAAATAAATAAAATCTTTAAAAAAAATAAAAGTATTAAAATTTTAAGGTAAATAATTAGTGGGAAGTTGGGGTGTAAGAAGGAAAATGCTTAGGAATGACATGATTGAAAAATACAGTAAGTCCAAAAGCAAGGTTGAATAGGGCCAAGAAGGTTAAAGAGTAGGCGAGTAAGTGAAAAATAGGAAATGCCACACGGTACACTTGCATAGGTTGTGAACCGCTCCTATGTAGGAGGGCTCCATCTACATCATAGACCTGGTAGCTCTGTAGGACTGCGATAATAACGGCATAGCAGAAACATGAAGTTTTTCATTCTGATGAAATCATTGTTTTATAACAATTTTTCTGACGAGGAAAGTAAAGTATGCTGGAAGACAATTCTGCCTGGGTCTCACACGTTTCTTCACATTTTGCCAGCGGACTCACTGACTGTTTATTCCAGATTATCTTTTGAAAAATGTGCGTAGTAAACAGCCTTGGAAAGTAGAAGTATTATCTCTGTGGAGGAAAGGGCAAGCAGGCTTACTGCCTACTGTAGAAGATTTGGGTTCCCTGAATTCAGGTTTCTCTCCTGTAATGAAATTCCCTGCATGTGTAGATGTCACCTCTTTCCATTGTTGTGGGCAAAGGGGCTTTTCTTGTTGCAAGAAAAAGCTGATACTCTGCTATTTCTGTGAGTAATAAAGTCCCTTGTTTCTGGCCCAGAAGTCTCGTGTCTTCTGCCACCATCCATGAAACTGTGGTAGGCTACATTGTTAGCATGCTTGTAGGGTAATATCGCAGTTCTTGACACGGTGTCTGGAAGAAGGGGAGCATTTTTCTGAATAGCAAAAAGGTGCTCTATGAACTACCAGCAGCCAGAGAGGAGCTAAGTCCAGAGCATAAATATAAAGAGGAGAGAAGGTGGGGATAAGCAGCGGAGATGGTTTTTCTAGCCATTTCATTGATCATCTATGTACAGTGAGGCCCCTCACAACTTCTAAGATCAGTGCTGACCTTGGTGTAAGATGCTTAACCCTTGCTATCTAAAAAACTCAAGTAGGGGAGATTTTAGAAATCTCTTCCTCAGGTAAGGCCCCAGGCCAATGATACAGACTCTCTAGGGGTGACAGGCCGGCATCAGTATTTTTTAACGTTACCCAGATGATTCCATCTGTAGCCAAGGTGAGAGCCTAAGATTCTGAGATTTACTGATGATGTTCCCTTCCTTCCGTCGAGTCAGCACTTACTGGTCTCTGACCTCCCACTCTGGGATTTAAGGCTTGCTCCTTCTCCAGATACGTACCTGGCTTCGTTCAGAGCCCTACAGTCTCTCCAGTTCTAGCCGGCTCTTTCTTCAGTCTTTCCCTGGGGCCCACAGATCTCTCCAGATGCTATCTCTTGTCTCCATACAGTTCTGACTTTTGTCTGATTTCTCCTAAGCTGTGTCAGGCTCCACTGGGCAACAAATTATTTCTTTAAAGACCCTAAGCACTGAAAAAAAGATGCTGTAAGCACTTGCCCGTTTCCCTTGTTGGGCAATTGAGCGTTGCTGTCACCTCATGTCACATTTCCCTGACGCTGAGCGGGGACGTCGGTGCGGCCTGTACATTGGATGGCAGGGGACATACCTGCTTGACAGAGTTTCAGCCGGCACCTGGCAGGGTCTGTTCCCCCAAAGCCCACTCAGCAGTGTGGGTGGATCTGTTAAAGGCTCATTTCTGGCAGTTAACTGGGCATTGGCCTGTCTGGCGTGGTTGTCTTAGCCCCAAGACAGCCTTGGCTCCCCTCCTCCTTGGCTCCCCTCCTCCTGGGAAATAACCCAATATGTGTTTTAGTTCATCCAGGCAAGCAGATTTACTTGTTAAGAAGAGTGGTTCTCAAACTGTGCGTATCAGAGTCACCCGGAGGGCTTGTCCCTAGAGTTTCTTTTATTTTATTTTTTAAAGATTTTTATTTATTTATTTGAGAGAGAGAATGAGATGGAGCATGAGAGGGGGGAGGGTCAGAGGGAGAAGCAGACCCCCCGCTGAGCAGGGAGCCCGATGTGGGACTCAATCCCGGGACTCCAGGATCATGACCTGAGCCGAAGGCAGTCGCTTAACCAACTGAGCCACCCAGGCGCCCCTAGAGTTTCTTTTAGAAAGTCTGGGAAGGTCCAAGAATGAACATTTCTGACAAGTTCCCAGGTGGTGTCTGTGCTCCTGGTGCCATACCCACGCTCTGGGAACCACTGCCTTACACCCGTGCTGCAGTGTGGTCCACACCAGCGTCCGCAGGGGGCTTGCTGGAAATGCAGAATTCCAGGCCCAGCCCGGACCTGTTAAATCAGAATCTATGTTCATTAAGTTTCTCAACATGTGATCTGTGTGCACCTTGAAGCATGAGAAGTGTTAGTTTAGATCACGTATTTTTGACCCCATTTAGGACTTTTAAATGTCAAACAAAGATAAGCCTTATTGGTTATCAATATCCAAAGTAGTCAGTACATTATACTATATTCTGGCCACAAAGGAGACCAAATAAGAATTTATGGGTGACTTAGGGCAAATCTATCACAACTCACTCCAAATGACTCAACATTATGTCCTTCTAACAGAGAGAAGGTAATATCTTCAAATTGATAGCAATTTAAAAGATTGTTAATACTCATATGCTCAGTGCAGTCTAATGCCAGACGGGAAAGATGAGCTTTTTTAGCCCCTTCTCTGCCAGTAAAACAATGGATGACATAACATACACACTTAATTTAGAGGTTACTTAGAGTTTGGATACTTTGAAAATCAGTCAGTTAGAAGTACATCTGTTAGTTCTGGGTCACTGATGGTAGGAGATAGAAAAAAAAAAAGAATGCAATTTTTACAGTTACTCTTACATTTTGGAAAAAAATAAAGATAGGCAGACAAGATAAAGTACATCAAGTTTGCTTTCTAAAAAGTGGGAAGAAAAAAAAAAGAGTATCGAGATTCTTGTTATTTTCCCTAAGTGTCAATGAAGATTTTGGATATCAGAATTAAAGATGAATGATCAGATAAGTGTCCAAACACAGTAAGAGAAAATAATTTGCATCTGTCAATAAATTCTGACAAGCTGTGTGAGAATAATCAAACAATACCAACAAAACCTCTACTTCAAGCCCAAAATGTGCAAAATGGAAGCATTTAGTAAATGTTTCTGAAATATAAGATCTAAATGCTACAAAAGCCTGAAACTTAATAGTCAAAATAGCCATCTGTCTTGAGTGTTTATGATGGGCCAGCAGCCGAGCTAAGAGCTTTATCTATATTCAACACAGTCTCATTAATCCTTGCCCAAACCTTCTGCTCCCTTGTTTGCTTGTATTTTGCAGATGAGGAAACCAAAGCTCAAGGAGTATGCGTCTTTATATACGCATGCCATCATTATGGACACTCTCTGCAAGAACCTCTTGAAATAATTATTAGCTTATTTTGCCTGAATGTTGCTGGTAGGAGGATACAGAGGAAAACATTCACATATTTCTTTCTTTGCCTTTTATTAAAATGAAGAATGTTTCGATGACCAATCCTCTTGCCGTGCCTGGGACTGAGGCATTTCATTGCCAAAGCCGGGAAAGTCCCAGGCACACTGCGATGTTGGTTAGTCTCTGGAAAATTCAGGGAAGTGCAGCCTTGGAGTTTAGGCTCTGTAAGCGGTGGGCTCCGGCTTTTCTCTAGTTTTATTTTTTTTTAAGATTTTATTTTTATTTATTTATTTTTAAAGATTTTATGTATTTGACAGAGAGAGAGGGAGAGAGAGAGAGCACAAACCAAGCGTGGGGGGCAGAGGGAGAAGCAGGCTCCCAGCTGAGTAGGGACCCTGGGATCATGACCTGAGCCAAAGGCAGCCGCTTAACTGACTGACCCACCCAGGTGTCCCTCTAGTTTTAGTTAACAAGCATTTCTTAGCGAGAAAAGGGGACTAAAAGCCCTTTAGTGCCTTAAGATCTATTCTTAATGGATTAGTGAATGCTGAGCCTGCTGGCACTAAAATTGGCTTTTTTTTGGTGGCTTTGTTTCCCCTCAGCCATGGTGATGGATCTGTAGGAGATGGTGGGCCCGATGAGAATCATAGTCTGACGTCTAGGAACCGGATACTGTGATTTGCCCCACCTAAAGGAACACGGTGAAGTGATCAGCTTTGAACGACCCTGGATGTGTTTCAAAGGCAGTGTGCCCTTTCACTTTTTTAACTGGTAAGTGACAAGGCCAGCCTTCCTTGCTGTACACCAGCAATCTCCCCTGTTTTGTTATTTTGGCTCGTGAACTCATCTTCAGTGAGGTTGATGTGGTTTGAAGTGGTGGGGTTCGGAGCCCATGGGCAAGAAGGAATTCTTGAGACATTTTTGGTGCAAAAAGGTAATTTTATTAAAACACAGGGACCCGTGGGCAGAAAGAGCTGCCCTGGGGCCGTGAGGAACGGCTGATTATACACTTTGGAGCTGGGGGGAGGTAAAAGCAAAGGGAAATTTCCAAAAGTACTTTCATCTGCTAAAGAAGACTCCCAAGACCCTGGAGGCCTAGCTATTGTCAAGCTAAGGTTGTTTTTCCCCCTAACAAGGCATTAGCATTAAGACAGTTGGGTTTCCTGGAGGAACATTATACTCTGCCTGCCTCAAGTACTTGACGATGGGCTGCAGCTTATAAGGACATTTCATTTCGTCTCCACTTCCTTCTGCCTTTGCTCTCCGTATCAGAGTTTTGTCTGTGGATCCCCACAGTGGCCTGAGTTGAGGGCGCAGCCCTTCCTTACTCACAGCAGGTTTTATTTCCTTCTGCTGGGAGTCCCTGCATTTCATGGTCTTGGAGTGGGGAGGGTGGAAAGCATTTCTTATGCTAATTTCTGGCTTGGTAGATGAGGATCATGCGCGTAGTATAAAGTCATATCATAAGACCATGGAAGGGCAGACCTATGATTGTTAATTCTTGTGGGGGATACTTTCCTGCCCCTACTCAGAGCCCACATGGAGATAGGCAGGCATTCTTGTCTCCCTATACTGGTGGATAATTTTTCTGGTGTATCTAGGGCTGTCAGATGAAATACAGGGCTCCCAGTTAAATATGAATTTCAGACTGGCAACAAATACTTTTCCAGTATAAGTATGTCCCAAATACAATACTGGACATACTATATTAAAAACTTATTTGCTGTTCATTTGCATTACTGATTTAACTAGATGTCCTATTGAAGGATAGTTGGAAGGCAGGCAGGCAGGGAGAAGGGGCCGCCGCCCTAAGAGGCAACACTCTTAAAAGGATTTTACACCACCCTGGAAGGAGCCCTCCACCCTTTCCCACGTCATAGGTAGATGACAAAAACCTGATTAGATGACAGGTGCTGGGAGGGTTAATCAGATAAAAACAGCCCGCCAACAAGTGCATAAAAACCCCTAGACCTAGAAACTCGGGTGGCAACCCTCTCGGGTCCCCGCCCTCTTCGGGATCTTTGTATTATCACTTTGCTGTCGCTCAATAAACCTTGCTTTGGTGCCCACACTCTGTCTGGTCTACCTCTTCATTCTTTGAAGTAAGTGGTGTGACCAAGAGCCATGGGCATCGACAGAGAAAAAAATCCTCTAACGCTATGTTATTTGCTAAATATGGCAACTCTGGGCGTATCTTTTACTTGGGCCGAGGTCTTTTTTGGGCAGTCAAGCTTTATTTGGGGTCTCGGTTGTAACTTCTCGACTGAGGTCTCCTTCCATGAAGACTTTAAACTCAATTCTGAGGGGTGCCTGGGTGGCTCAGTTGGTTAAGCATCTGACTCTTGATTTCCGCTCAGGTCATGATCTCAGGGACCTGAGATGGAACCCTGTGTCATGTCAGGCTCTGTGCGGGGTGTGGAGCCTGCTTAAGATTCTCTTTCCCTCTCCCTCTGCGCTACACCCCCACTTTGTGCCCATGAGAGCGCACACACACATGCTCTAAAAATAAAATTTCAACCCTGAGATTGTGAGGCTGGCATCAAGCTTGAAAGCCCCACCAACCACATGATTGACACACTCTTGGCTCTCTGGCTTCCTGTTGTAGTTTTCAGTTTTATTCTCATTTTTGGCCCTTGGAGTTCCCTTATTTTCTTCTAAGCTCAGGCATGTCTTTAAGAGAATGTTTGTTATATTTTGTCCAGGGTTTTCAGGTGTTTTGAAGTGAAAGGGTTCCAGGTTACCTGGGCTGTCCTATTACAGAACATTGAAACTGCCACCCCTCTGTAAAAATCAACTAGTAATGAAGGATAGTTGGAAGGCAGGCAGGCAGGGACAAGGGGCCCCGCCCTAAGAGGAAATCACCCTTTAAAGGATTTTACACCACCCTGGAAGGAGCCCTCCACCCTTCCCCACGTGATAGGTAGATGACAAAAACCTGATTGAATGACAGGCACCTGGAGGGTTAATCAGATTAAAACAGCCCACCAACTAGCCCATTAAGACCCCTAGATCTAAATGCCAAATGGCAACCCTCTCGGGTCCCCTGCCTCTTCGGGAGCTTTGTACTATTGCTCAGTAACTATCACTCAGTAAACAGCTTTGCTGCCCACCACTCTTCATCTGGTCTACCTCTTCATTCCTCGAAGCAGCATGACCAAGAACTGGGGGCACTAAAGGAAAAGAAATCCGGTAACACCGAGGCCTCAGGTACTATATTGGTGTCAGGAAAAGTTAGTATTCAGCTCTCTAGACTTTCGGAGCTGTTCATAGGAGGGAGATATTATGCATGGTGAAGTATATTTTGACCTAAATATAAGTCAACAGTGTAGTGAGATACTTTGAAATCAGGCTATTATAAAACAAGTAAGTTTCGAATGTACCAAAGGCTAAAGATACATGGGAAAGAATAATGACAGAGCACCTAATTGAAGACAATGTAATTTTAAGTCTAGATGATTTGATTCCTATGGTAGTGTTAATGGGTGATCACTAAATTCCCTTAGAGCAGGAACCCTCCCCAGTAGGTTTCGATTTCCCCTTCTTGGCCTGTGACTGGGGTTTGGCTCTTGAAAGGGAAGAGCCAACAAGTGATTTGTGCCTTCTCCTCTTCTCTTTGTCATGATGATCATCCAGTGGTCAGAGGCAGGGAACACCCACAGCTGATTTCTATGGATATGTAGAGTGAGCAAGAAAAAAAAAAACTCTTTGTACTTTTAACCCACGGGGTGGGGGAGTACAATTGGTCTATCTTGACTGATACAGGTACCCTAGACCCTCAGGCATGATGCTAGGTACTGAAGCTGCAACAGTCAGCCGATTAAATGGAGTCTTTCTCCTCATGGAATTTAGGTTCTGATGCAGGACACAGAGATTAACTACATAGAAAAATTAACATTAAAAAAAACTGCGGGGCGCCTGGGTGACTTAGGGGGTTAAGTGACTGCCTTTGGCTCAGGTCATGATCTCAGGGTCCGAGGATCGAGCCCCATTTAGCGCTCTCTGCTCAGCGGGGAGCCTGCTTCTCTCTCTCATGCTCCTTCTGTGCTCTCCCTCTCTCTCTCTCTCTCAAATAAATAAAGCCTTAAAAAAAATAAAACTGAGATAAAAGTTTTGAAGGAAACCAATTTTTGGTAAAATTAAAATGCATTTCCTTAAAATGATACCCCACCTATTTCTAGAAAAGCCAGAGGCTATTACAAAATCAAACACAATGCACAATTTTGACCAGAGATACATTAATATAGCAGAGGAATCAATGTTACAGGGCCCTTGGGACAAAGCAATTACTGCAGTAGGGCACAATAATTTTCTACTTCTCTGGAGCTGAGGCAAAAAGAGGAAATATTTGAGTAATATGATTCTTATTGCTTGACAGTAGGACACAGGCCAGCTTTTTCAGGAACTGAAGTTTTTCTTGCCCTGAATCAAGAAGCAGTTTATTGTCTGGGTCTTCCACGAGGGATGTTGCACAACTTAATGGGCAGTAACTCTGATTTTGCAAAAGTCACAGGGACATTGTTTAAGTGGATGTTCCCACTTCTGTGGGAAGGATCCATATTTTCCTCAAAAAAGAGCATGAAATGGAGCACCTGGGTGGTGTTGGGGGAATTTCATTGTCCCCTAAACTATTGCTGTGCTTGAGGCCCTTAGCATTTCTTACTTTGGCCAAAGAAAAGGCCGCCTAAGTGTACTGTCTGCTTCTAACCTCATTCTCTTAACTGCATCCTCCTTTAGACCACAAGAGTGTTCTCTCTAAAACACAAGTCTTTGTTAGGTGTTTGTATAAGTTCCTCAAGGGCTTCCCATCATTTAAAGAAGTTTCTTAAAAATGCAATTCTTGGGCAAATGCATCAGAGCCACCTGGAGTGGTTGTTAAATGGAAGATTTCTGGCCCTTGCCCAGATCTATGGAATCAGCACCTCTGGGGGGGGGGTGTACTTTTCAAAAAATATTTTTATTTTATTTTTATTTTGAGAGAGAGAGAGAGAGAACTGCAATGCGGTGGGGGAAGGGGCAAAAGGAGAGGGAGAGAGAATCCTTAAGCAAATTCCAGGCTCAGCACGAGCCACATGGCCGGCCCCATCTCACAACCCCAAGTTCAGGCCTCAGCCAAAATCGAGTCCACCACTCAACCGACTGCGCCACCCAGGCGCCCCAGGGGGGTGTGTACTTTTATCATGCTACCTGGGTGAGTCTATCATGCTGCCTGAATGAGATCTAAGCATCCTAAAAGGACAGGAATGTTCTGATCTCTACTCCTGTCTCCAGGCTTACCTCTTGTCAATTTCTCTGAATTCCCCCAAACACCTAACTGCTTGTAGGTTCTCCCCAAGTCCAGCACGCATAACTCACGGTCTTTCCACTGTCCCCACTGCCCAGAGTGCCTTCTCCTCCCTTAGCTATGTTGACTGCTCCCTGCATTTCCATCCCAGGCATCCCGCCCCTCTCCTTAGGCATCACCACCCTCTCGCCTCTCCAGGCGTAGTCATTTGCGGCTCCCCTGGGCACATGCTCGCCCATCCTTAGCATACCATCCTGGAAATTCTGGAGGCCTCAAGTAGATGTCACAGGGGAGGGGACATTTCATTAAGGCCTGTTGAAAAAAGGACGAGTAGAATTTTCCCGGTGGAGCAAAGGGGTAAGGGCATTTCTGGCGGAGGGAGACTTCAGGGAGAAGCGGCCAGTGAGGTGGAGCTGCACCTGCATGGGGAGGGGTGGCCGGGGAGGCAGCAGCAGCAAGACAAGGGGGCGGTGTCATCAGTGCCTCCTTAAGGAAGGCTCCACGTGCCTCGAGGCCCCCGACCCAGAAAGCCAGGGGGGACAGTGCCACCTACTGTGCCAAACTGGTTTCCCAGGCCCTTGCGTGGGAAGAAGCCAGTAGGTGGCTCTGGACCTAGTCATCACAATGGGAGTTGTAAATTGAAATCTCTCATAGAATTAGATCTCCGCTGTGACATATGGAACACAGTCAACACATAATGAGCATTATTCTAACTCGTGATATTTTCTTCCCATCAAGCCTTTACATAAAGGTCCTGTCTTTTATTATTTTATGGAATGTATCTTACTTGCTTCCATGATTTTCCCTTTATCCTTCTTGATATTTTCATCCTAAAGTTATATAAGTATCTGAAGCTTAATTGCTGCAGCTCGTTTTAATAGCCTCCATTCACCGTTGAGATTTTTACTTCCATATAATAGCGACATATCAAGAATTATACCACCAGCTCTTTCAATCTGACGTGGTCCCCAGGGCCTAGTGGGTGCTCAATAAACTAGTGGGGAGAAGGCAAGCAGGGCTTTCAATGATGGGATCTTGTGACCCACAGGTGTTTGAACAGTGCTATTTCTTTTTTTTTAATTTTAATTTTTTTATTTTCAAACGGTTTCTTTTTCTTCCTTCCATTTCTTTCTTTCGTTCATTCTTTCTTTTCTTTCTTTCTTTCTCTTCTCTTCTCTCTCTCTCTCTCTTTTTTAAGATTTTATTTATTTATTTGACAGAGAGAGGCACAGTGAGAGAGGGAACACAAGCAGGGGGAGTGGGAGAGGGAGAAGCGCCCGGGCGCCCAGGCGCCCTCTTTTCTTCTTTTCTTTCCATTGTTTGCATATAACACCCAGTGCTCCATGCAGTACATGCCTTCTTTAACTGTGTAAGACTGATAAACAGTGCTATTTCGATTAAAGGCCACTTCTTCCTCTACAATTTCGGAGTTAAGTCCTTAAGACTATTCCGGATGGAAGAACCTTGCAGCTGCGCAACTTACTTAATTCACTGTCTGAGCCTTTCCACAGACTCAAAAGCCATGGGGGCTCAGAGAAACTCCAGAGGGAGGCACTGGCCCCTCTAGGCTCAGACCCCCACACTTACAGGGGGACCTCATCCCTCCATCCCCTTCCCTTACAGAGATAAGGACAGGGGACTGGGGGCAGCAAACATGCTTCCAGGGACTTTTTTTTTTTTTTTTAATTCTCTACAGGGAATTGCAGAAAAAAACAGATTCTCCCTCATTTTGCCTCCTCCGAAATCTTTCTGTCTCACACCAAGACAAGTTGAAATTGCTCTAGGGGCACCTGGGTGGTTCAGTTGGTTAAGCGACTGCCTTTGGCTCAGGTCATGATCCTGGAGTCCTGGGATCAAGTCCCTCTTCAGGCTCCCTGCTCAGCAGGGAGTCTGCTTCTCCCTCTGACTCTCTTTCCTCTCCTGCTCTTTCTCTCTCATTCTCTCTCTCTCAAATAAATAAATAAAATCTTAAAAAAAAAAGGAAAATTGCTCTAAAGCCAAACCCTTGATCGCTTTATTTTTGTATTTTTCCTGCTTTTCCACACAGAGGTGGGTCACATGGTTAATCAAATTCAGGAAAACTCACATCAGTTAGCAGTTCAGGAGCATTCCACGCTTGGGGGAAGTGTTGTCATGTCAAGCAGATGAGGTCACTCACGGGTGTGAGATAGAGCAGTGCTCCTTAAACTTTCGGGAACTTAGAATCACCTGGAGAGCTTATTAAAACACAGATTATGGGCCCCATCTCCAGAATTTCAGTAGGACTGTGACAGAGACTGTAAATTTGCATTTAGGATTGTAAGATTTAGCAAATTAAAAAAATGCAAGATGCCTAATTAAATTTGAATTGCAGATAAACACATTTTTAAAGGATAAGTATGTCCTCAAGTTACATGAGACATACCCTACATATTTTTTATCATAAAAATTTATTCACTACTTATCTGAAATTCCAGTTGAACTGGGTGTCCTGAATTCCATCTGGCAACGTAATTTGCATTTCCAACAAGGGCCGCGGGGATGATGACATTCCTGGTCTGGAGACCACAGTCGGAGCCACAGGTATAGACTAGCCTGAGTGCAGAGCCCTAGGGAACACCAACACTTAACCAACAAAAAAATCTGTAAGCGAGGCAGCAGAATTAGGAGTGTTTTCTCAAAACCCAAAGGAGAAAAATGTTTTAAAGACACGGAGTGATCAACAGGGTCACTTGTCAGAGTTTGGGGGACTCTGAGAATTGAAAAAAAGAAATTATATTTGGCAACGGGAAGACTTCAGGAATCTTCATCAAAGCATTTTCAGGGCAGTGATGGGGCAGGAAGCACCTGGCAGGGAGAAGCGGCGGGAGCGTGGTGGACATGACCGGCTGCTTACGATTATTCCTATTCCGAGGGGCTTCTTTGTGAAACAGAATAAAGGGGGATGCAGGGGCGTTTGAAGGTATTTTTTTATTAAAGGGATGGTGGCTATATTTTATGGCCATAGAAGAAGTCAGTATAAGGAACACCTGAGATTACAGAAACTGGAGAAGAGCAAATGGGGACACAGCTCCGAGCGATGGCCGGCTTCTGATGTGTAAGCAGGGAAGGCTCTCGGTTCTGTTCGGAGATCCATCCGGCAGAGCCTTGGGCGGCAGTTGCCTTTTTTTAAGTGGTCAGACATAGAGGGCTCAGGTCTGAGGAGTCTGACAATTTGCTGCCCAAATCCTCCCCCTTTTAAAGGGATTTAATCAGTTTTGGGTCTCTGCAGACGTCTGCCGATTCTGCCCGTTATCAGTTCTGGGGTGTGGGCTGACGCTGGTCCTGCCAAGTCTTGTAGCTGCAGGACCTTACCTGCTTGTGTCATTGCTTGACACAGGCCCCTGCTTGACATGAGGGACTCCATTATACTCTCTCCACTAGGTAATAGAAAAAATTGGCGTAATACATTCAATAACCCAAACCCCACCATTAAAGCATTGTTTTACTCTATCGTGTTAAGACAATCTCACGTTCAGTTTGTTTAAAAGGTCAGAGTTTCTCAAATTGCAGTCTTGGGAGCATCTGCCACAGTGTTAGTTGTCAGGAGTGTCCGGAAGCCGGGAATCTCTTCTGAGCCAGAGAGAACCATTTTGAGAAATCCTGGAAGGAATGGGTAGGCTCTGAGGCAGAGCCACCAGACTTATTTTCCTCTGGTTTGACTGGCTTGCTTCACTTGATCTTAGCCAAAAGGCCGAGAAGCGATTGACTGGCTTGCTTCTTCTCTGCTGGCTCAACATGGACTATGTATCTCTTCACCCAGAGAACTTGGGAGGCAGGTCAGCGACAAAATGAATCAGAACCCAGCAAAGCAGAGGAGGTGCTCCTGTGAGGTTTCCATGCAGCTTCTCCAATACCCTCTTCCCCCGCCCCGACCCACTGCTGTGGGGAAAGGTTAGGAGGTTTGAAGTGAACATACATATCTTATCCTCACTGTTGTGGGGATACATATCCTCACTGGGTTAACTCCAGAATGCAGCCTGCTTTATTCTTTTTCCATTTGCATTTGACTTAACTATTTGTATTTAGCACATTGAAGATTTGATGCTTAATTTTAAAATTGAGTGTGTTATCATTTAATAACATTTATTCAGTGTATATTATTTATATCATATTAAATAAGTATTTAACACATGACATTTATTATTTAGTAAATAACATTAATATTACTGAGAATAACATTTATTAAAAGTTATTTAAATAAATAGCATTCAATTTCTATTAATACGAATTTAAAATATAGAAATGACTTAATTTTGAAATGCATAATCATGTTTTCTTGCACAATGAAATAACCAAGTATTGCATTTGAGAATGTCCATACATTGACCCTGTCCTTGTCATGGCCAGTGTGTCCCTGGATTTTTATTGTGAACGTCTGAACAGAGGGTTGCGCCCCCTGGGGCCAACCACAGTCTAGTGGGCTCGAGCAATTTCTGTTCCAGCCCTCTCCCCAGATTAATTGAGGAGGCATTTGGGGAAACCAAATGCCAGAATTACAGAAAATCACAAACCAGTACTACTACCCACATCCCTCTGCCCTCTTCTGGAAATAACCCAGTGGTGCTGACTTTGAAGTGGGTGGTCTCCTTCTGCGGGCCCAGAAGGAGAAGGGAGCTATACGAATTGCCTGGGCAGAAAGAGCTGGTGATGATTTGATGTCCTTTGTTATCTCGGGAGGTATGATAACGCACTGAATGAACATTTTGTTATTGGATTTTCAAGACAGTGTGTTTTGCTCTACTGGGCAACTATCTGTTGAGAATGAGGTTCCAGGATACAGTTCCAACCTGTGTAATTCTGAGAAAAGAATTTCCAGGATGCGGTTTTTGTGTGGCCCCCACCCCTTGTCCCTGGTTAACATAGCCTGCTTATTCCAAAGAAGGTGAGAATTCGTCCTTCAAAAGTCTCCGCTGAATCGATGGAGTACTTGCACTTCGCTAAAAGGTCGAGCCTGAATGCCTCCAAACCACTGTTGAGCACAGGCAAAAGAAAAAAAAAAAAAAAAAGAAAAAAGTCAAGTTTTTAAACCATAGCAATCTTCCTGTCCATTAAAAATAACAAAATTTATTTCCCATGTTCAGGAATTGGTGGTATAGTGGTGAGCATAGCTGCCTTCCAAGAAATTTTTTCAGTTTCTCTTCCTCACTCACCCAGTTTATCACTGAGTGAATAATGGCTTGATTTTGACTCACACCTAGGAAAGCTCACCTGTATTGGGGGAGATGGTACAGTCATGGCCAGATTATTCAGTCCAGAACCACAGCCTGATGTTGATACTGGCGTTGGGGCACCTGAGAGGAGAAAGCAGGGTGAGGTTTTTTTCTCTTTTCAACTCAGAAGTATAGGAAGTTGAGATTTCTCCATCTCAAAACTGGGTTCAGCAAAGCATGCTACTTTAGTTCTGTAGTTACTCATTATACTTCTTTATTTTCTAGAAAGATAGGTCAAGGTCACTGAGCTCCATAGATATGTCAGGAATAATGAAATAGAAAGAAAAAAACCCATTAATCTCATAATTGTTTGTCATAGTCATGGATGACATTATAGTAACTAATAAAGTTAATAAAAGTTAAACAAAATTTAATAAAACCAAAACATCTGCAAAAATTAAGCACCTACTAAATTGACCACTGACGTGATGTTTCATTTTTTGAATTTGTTCTTTAGTTTAGAAATAACTAACAATTGAAAAGAAAGGGGTGCCTGGCTGGCTCAGTGGGTGAAGCATGCCACTCTATCTCGGGCCTTGAGTTCGAGCCCCACATTGGGCGTAGAGCCTACTTGGAAAAAAAAAAAAGGAAAGAAAGAAAATACTTTAATTTTAAATCATCACCGTGAAGTGAAATATTTCATACATTTCATACATAAGTTAAAATTTGCAGTCACCAAACAAAAACAGTACACCTCTCAGTTTGCACTCTCTGTGTTTTAAATTTAAACACAAAATAACAACTCTGAGCAGTTACACAGAATGAAAGAATTTGAAGTAATTCCGTTTCTATTTCTTTCCTGTACTATCATTGTTTACTTGGAATCTGCCGTTTTAATGCAGGGATGTGTCGTTCCACTGGAGCTGAAGGCACAAACTGCCTGGAGGGGACTTGGAAAAGTCTTTTTTTTTCTTTTTTTAAGATTTTAATCATTTATTTGAGAGAGAGAGACAGAGTGACAGAGAGCACAGGTGGGGAGGAGAGGGAGAAGCAGCCTTCCCTCTGAGCAGGGAGCCCGATGTGGGGACTTGATCCCAGGACCCTGAGATCATGACCTGAGCTGAAGGCAGAGAGGCTCAACCAACTGAGCCACCCAGGCGTCCCGGGAGTTGGAAGATTCTAAAGCATATGAATGTACTCTTGAAATAGACAAGTTCTTGTGTGAAGGGAGGTAAGTGGGGAGTTCTTTGAATTAATTTCCAAGTAGAATACTCAATGGAGGATAAGTAATAAAACTGTGTTAATTTGAAACTTGCACATATATTATTATTTTTTTAAAGACTTTATTTATTTGAGAGAGAGAGCATGAGGGTGGGGGGGGGGCAGAAGCAGACTCTCTGCTAAGCAGGGAGCCATCCAGAGGTGGGGCTCTATCCCAGGACCCTGAGATCATGACCTGAGCTGAAGGCAGACACATAACTGACTGAGCCACCCAGGCGCCCCACGTATATTATTTAAAACTCAACCATAATCACACCGATTGTTTAGAATTTAGACCACCAACAGAATGTTTTTTGGGAAGGAGTGTTCTATCACTGGATTGTTTAGACTTGCTAGTGGATGGTAACAATAAAAAGCAGGCTGACTTTAAGTCCGTTTTATTGCTTCTTAATAACTCCTTTACAGATAATGCTCTTCTTATTGCCAGCAGCCGAGGCTAAAGAGATTTAAGTGAACATGTGGGACTTCTGCTTACCGGCAACTGACTCAGGTGGGAGGAATACTCTTTCTTGCTCTTTCTTTCCTCATCTCTGCAGTATGTTAGGAGGACATGATGGGTAGAGCTTTAGCACCTTCTTCCATCATGAGGGGAACTTGAGGATGGAAGCTAGTGATAGGGTAGAGTAGAAAACTTGAGGACCCAGGTCCCTGCTTGTGTGGACAATACTAAGTAGCCCCTGATGAGTCATGACCTTGTAGAATCCCCTCCCATTGGGTTAAGATGGAACCCATGACTTGCTTCTTCTAATCAATGGGACATGGCAAAGGAGATGGGCTATCACTCCCACAGTGACACTTCATTATATGGCAAGGGTGAAAGATTTCGTAGATGTAATTAAGGTCCCTAATCAGTTGACTTCCAGTTCATCAGAAGGGAGATTATTCTGGGTAGACTTGCCCTAATCAGGGGAATCTTTAAAAGAGGGCCCATGCCTTCCCTGAATTCAGAGATTCCAAGCAGCAGAGACTCTTTTTGCTCACTTGCTGGTCTTGAAAAAGTAATGCTCCACAAAGGTTATAGCCACAAAGAAATGAACTCTGCCAACAATTCAGTTCTGAGGGAGCTTGGAAGTGGATTGTCCTCCCAGTCTCCTGATGATGATGCAGCCCAGCCAACACCTTGATTTCAGCTTTGTGAGGCCACCCAGCTAAGCCAAAGTCAGACTCTTCACTCACAGACACTGTGAGATAATAAAAGTGTGTTGTTTCAAGCTGTTGAGTTAGTGCTAGTTTGTTATGTAGCATAGAACACATAGAACACTAGTACATTGATGTCCGTGCTGTTGCTGTAACAGCCCAGGAATGCCTACCTCCAGGCTCCTTTTACAAAGTGAGCAAGAATTAAATTTCTCACTTCTTTAAACCATTATAATTTTAGATTTTCATTTATAGGCAGCAGACCCTCACCTTAACTGATTCATGGAGTAATGAGGAAGGGTTTATAGAAGATGAGTCATTTGTGGTTGATCTTAAAAGTGGATACAAATTCAGAAGGTGGAAACTGGGGTGTCTGGAGATAGAAAATGATTTTCCTGGGGCAGAGTGAATAAACATAAATTGTAGGTGTTTTGAAGAAATAAGAAATAATTCAGTTTCACTAGATTGAATGAGATGAGGCTGGAAAGGTAGATTAGAGCTGAATCACAAAGCCAGAAGTGCTTGGAGATTATTTTTCTTTTTTTTCTTTTTTTTTTTAAAGGTTTTATTTATTTATTTGAGAGAGAGAATGAGATAGAGAGAGCATGAGAGGGAAGAGGGTCAGAGGGAGAAGCAGACTCCCTGCTGAGCAGGGAGCCCGATGCGGGACTCGATCCTGGGACTCCAGGATCACGACCTGAGCTGAAGGCAGTCGCTTAACCCACTGAGCCACCCAGGCGCCCTGGAGATTATTTTTCAAGCAATGGAGAGCAATGGAGATTTTCTGACCAGGGCGGTAGCATGAGCCGAGCTACGCCTTATTTTAGAAATGCAGTATGAGTCAGTTCTCTTCAGCTTGCAGAAACATATCTCAAAGTAGATTTTGCCTCAAAGAGATTTATGGGAAGAGAAACAGGAACTTAAAACAGGAGCCAGAGACCTCAGCAACCAGAAAGAGAGACTCATGCCTTAAGGGCTATTTGTCTTGTTATTTGACTTTGTTTTTTGCTGCAAGAAGCTTCTTGTGGCTGGAGCATTGCCCCTTACAGTTGCCCACCTAAGGGGAAAGAAGGGACTTCCCTTCCAGCTTTGGTTGAAGATATCTCTGCTGGAAGCTACACTTTGAATGGACAACCTTGGAATAATCCTGAAGGACAATGGGCAGGATATGATGATTGGCCTGAGTGTGTGTGTGTGTGTGTGTGTGTGTGTGTGTGAGTGTGAGAGAGAGAGAGAGAGAGAGAGAGAGAGAGTGTGTGTGTGTGTGTGTGTGTGTGTGTGTGTGTGTGTGGTGTCTGCTACTAGAAAAAGGAGCCTGGGGAATCAAAACAAAATGTTTATGTAAGTGCAATTTGAATTTCACGATTCTGTCTTTTCCTATCAGGGTCTCATGGACAAATGATGTACTCTTATGATTATATGCCACTAGGGGAATAAAATTTTAGTTGAATTTATATTTAATTTAGGAATAAAGGTATATACAAATGATTATTCATAATTTCACCAACGGTTTCTCCTTATCTCTGTCAGTCAACCTAACTCTAAGCTATATAATTAAAATTAGTTTCCATTATACAAGTTTTTAATCCTCAATTATTAATTTATTTTATGTCCAAAGGATGTAAAATACTGTTATGCTTATCCACCACTGAAAGAAAAAAGAATTTCAGAATGGCTATTTAAATGTACTTTCGGGGCACCTGGGTGGCTTAGTTGGTTAAATGTCTGACTCTTGATTTCAGCTCAGATCATGATCTCAGGGTCCTGGGATTGAGCACAGGGGGGAGTCTGCTTGAGGATCCTCTCCCCCTGCCCTTCTCCCTGCTCTTTCTCTCAAATAAAGAAATAAATCTTAAAAAAAAAATGTACTTTCAAGTTCTTCAAATAATCTCAGTGAAATACTAACTCATTGATTAAGAAAGCAATATTCTTTTGCTCAAATATACTAGTAGACTTAGATAATTGTTAAATAAAATCTGAGGTCATCTAAGAAATATACTATTTTAACCTGCACCTTTGGGGCGCCTGGGTGGCTCAGTTGTTAAGCGTCTGCCTTTGGCTCAGATCATGATCCCAGGGTTCTGGGATCGAGCCCCACATCGGGCTCCCTGCTCTGTGGTAGGCCTGCTTCTCCCTCTCTCACTCCCCCTGCTTGTGTTCCCTCTCTCGCTGTGTCCCTGTCAAAAAAAAAAAAAAAAAAATCTAACCTGCACCTTTTACCATACATACTTTAGGTACCCATGAAATGTTTGGAAAGTTTAGGGTCTTTTTTTTTTTTTTTTTCAAAGTAAGCTCCATGCCCAGCATGGGACCTGAACTCACAATCCTGAGATCAAGAATTGAGCCAAGATGAAGAAAGAGTCTGACACCTAACCGACTGAGTCTTGCAGGTACCCCTAGTGTCTTTTTCTAAATTCTTGGATATATTGATCATCTCTACATTTTATCTGGAAATATTCAAGCATATAAAGTTGACTCAGATCTGTAATTGACATGATAAACACCCATCTGAGTAACTGAAGATGCCAGCATTTAAAATGCCTGAAATACAAAATGCATTTTTCTAAAATGTGGCTGAACTACTTTCTGCAACACTTCCAGTCAGCTACTTGGTGGGTGCAGCTGATACTTTTTACCACTAGGTGCTACTCTTCCTCCATCACATACGTATCTCCAGGCTCAAAAGCAAGATAGATGCAAAACCAACTGAGTCCTTTGTTTCCTGACCGCTATTTAAACAAGCTAAAACTTCACCTTGCATATTTACTCATCAGTGTAACAGTACAGTATTTTGAAAATGGTTGGCCAAGCATTCAACATTTTGTAGAAAGTGAAGCTTATCCCCGCTTTCTGCAGTATCACCCCATACCACATTTCAGAAAACTAGACTATCAATACCTCTAGTTGCTATTAATTCATATTCATGAAAAGAAGCTATGGGGTTATAATCTCATTAAAAAGACAGTTGACATGACCATGATTTCTCCCCAGAAAGGTGGCATATTATAATATCTAAACAATTTTACATGTGAGATAATAAAAAACACAAAACTTGAAGTTATTATATATTACAAATCACTCAAAGGCCTTATTATTGATCTGTATTTGTGAAGGAGGAAAATGTATGGAATGTGTTTATAGTCTCATGCTAAATGTCTTGAGATAGATGATAAGTAGCTGATAGGATCCCTGTTTGTTTAGCTTTTCTGGAAGGATTTCTCCCACCCAGTGCTTGTGGATAAGCACATCGTAAACATTTTTGAAGATAAAGAGGACATAAACCACCCTCCTATTTATGTCCACTGGACCTTTTTGAGGAAAAGTTTTATCAAGGCATTGGATTGAAAATTCAGCAATTCTAAATATTAAATTTTAAAAATTTCCCTCCCAATGGATAAAAAATTTGAGGTGGGAAAAAATTAAAAGCTAAATAAATTGTGATTAAAAAAACACAAAATAAGCCAATTGGGCAGATTAGATACTTGGAACATATTTCTTCATGTCTTCCCTCAGATTCACCCATCCACTCACTGACTCACTCACGCAAACTTTTATTGAGCAAGCTTATGTATTTCAGATACAAAAATAAAATGGAATGGCCTCTATGTTGTGAAGGCTTGAAGTTTAGGATGAAGCGGGGCTGGCAAGGAAGAGAAGGAGAGTCAGATTTGTAAGCAGAGAATTGGCATAGTGACAGCTCCCAGGATCCTCTTTCATTTGAGCAGGATGACAAATATGAATAGAAGGATCCTTTGGTGACTTTCACATGCCTTGAGACTAAGTGGACAAAAATGTTCCACTGTCTGGATAGATGTGTTCTTGAACTTGTCGGTGGCTGTGCTGTCCATCGCCTGGTAGTCCTGCAGGCAGGACGTGGCCACATGACTGAGTTTGGGCCAGAGATTGATGTGGGAGTGTTGGGCAGGACACCTGGACAGGTGCCTGCCTTCCTCTGGGTTACCAGCCCATCTCATTGTAATTGGATCATTGGAAATATAATCGACACTGGTTTTTGTTTTACTCGTATCTCTTGAGTCTTGTTTCCCTGTCAAGGAACTATTTTGATTAGAGGAATAAGGACCTGCTTTTTGCTCTAACTTTGGAGATAGGATTTTAGGGTTTCGACAGACAGAAATAGAAATAACATGATGAGCAAATCCAGCAATTCAGCCCCTTTCACACCAGCAAGAGTACAAGTCACCCACAAAGGTTACTTTTGAAGGTCGAAAGAGAATTGAAGTGAAAGGAATATTGATTAATCCAGAGGAAGCTGAAAAGGCTCTGTTCTTCAGGTAGACCCAAAGCGGCAGGATCCAGGTGTGTCATGTTAATAAAGGAGGCTAGAGACACACTGAGAGACAGCAAAAGTGAGAGGTGGGAAATGATCTTTCCATTATTCCCTCTTGGTTAGAAACCCCATTATATGCTCTATTGGCTCCCTGAACTCCTCTTTTGAGGAGAAAAGAATAGTGAAGTGTAATCCCATGTCTTTAAGTGCTATTTTGAGAAGGCCCCACTCACATCCCCATTTCCTTCCTTGCACCACTTGGATGCGTCCACTCCTTCCCTGGGTACGTCCAACTCTGAGCCTCACCTGAGTAGCTGAAAGTAGTTGGCACAAAAACCAAACAAACACATATGCCTTTTGATGTTCTTGTACAGGGTGCATGGCTATTTCCTTATCCTGCTGACAGAACAGAGTTCCCTCGCTCCTCCTCTGAACTGAACATCGGAAGGTTTGATCAGAACATTTAAATACCTAACACACATAGTTAGCCTTCCTGGGGTGCTCTGAGAAAACACGCAGGATAATCATCTGGTTACTTGAAGCTGCTAACTAGGGAAAAATATTCCTCTTAAATTAAAAAAAATAAGGCTTATTTGAAACTTAGGACATCAACTAAATGATTATACCAATGTTTTAAACATCTTCAGTTTAAGCGGTTTGGATATGCATGCGTTATTCTGTCTATGCTATTATTTTTTCTTAGAAAAACGTTTTCTACGTAGTAGGTAGAAAGGAAACGTTAAACTGAATCCAGGTTCTTAATCAGTTGAATTCATTCATTCATTCAATTGATATTTCTTGCATGGACACTGTGAATGTGATAAACAGAGGGTTGTTTATTTATCGTAAAATTTGTGTAATGTTTGCCTTCTCTGCTGAGGCTAGAAGGCTGCCTGCCTTGCACACAGCTGTATCCTCAGAACACAGCGCAGGGCCTTACACGTGGTAGAAGCGTAATGCCTGGAGACCCGCTACTTCCACTGTCCAAACAACACAGATACTTGGGGCAGTTTGGGAAGGGCTGATATAACGTCTAGCTAGAAGGCTAGAAGAATTGGAAGGATGATGGAGATTCTATCAGGAAAAGGGATTGGATAGTCCAAATATGTATAAAATTCATGGAACAACTCTCCCACTCTCCTTGGGATATATTAAAAACACCTGGTCCTGTGTTAAATTGGGTAGGGGAAAGCTAAGCTTCCAGATTGTGATGACGTCACACACTGGGACAATTCCTGAGATAAATGAAAGCTGCTTCTTTCTATCTTTAGTATCTCTATATTTCTATGGCTGAGTTATTTGCAAACAGTGATAAATGTAGGGTGATAGACCCTTTGGGGGCATGACTTAAGCGTAAATAATCAAAGGGCTGATGAAAGTTTAACTGCTTCATTTTTTTATTTTACTTTTTAAAGATTTTATTTATTTATTTGAGGGGGGGCATGAGAAAGGGAAGGGTCAGAGGGAGAAGCAGACTCCCCACTGAGTGGGAGCCCGATGTGGGGCTTGACCCTGGGACTCCAGGATCATGACCTGAGCCGAAGGCAGAGGCTCAACCGACTGAGCCACCCAGGTGTCCCTGACTGCTTCAATTTTTTTTTTTTATTTAAATTACCGGACTTCATTTCTTAGAGCAGTTTTAGGTTTATAGAAAAAATGAATAGAAAGTACAAAGAGTTCCCATATACTCCCACCTCCGAAGTTTCTTCTGTGTTTTCCTTTGGTGTAGTGTATTTGTTACAATTGATGTGACAATTGATGGATACATTAGTTTATTTTTTTTTAAGATTTTATTTATTTGAGAGAAAGACATAGCAAGAGAGGGAACACAAGCAGAGGGAGTGGAAGAGGGAGAAGCAGGCTTCCCTCGGAGCAGGGAGCCCAATGCGGGGCTCGATCCCAGGACCCTGGGATCATGACCTGAGCCGAAGGCAGACGCCTAACGACTGAGCCACCCAGGCACGCCGATGGATACATTAGTTTAAACTGAAGTCCATATTTTACATTAGGATTTACTCTGAGTTGTATAATTCTATGGATTTTGCCAAATACATAATGATTGCCTCAGTTTTCATCCAGCATAAGGGCTCAATAATATAAGATTTTAGTAGAATGAGGGGCACCTGGGTGGCTCAGTTGGTTAAGTGGCTGCCTTTGGCTCAGGTCATGATCCCAGAGTTCTGGAATCGAGCCCCACATCGGGCTCCTTCCTCAGCGGGGAGCCTGCTTTTCCCTCTCCCTCTGCTTGCCAGTCCACTTGCTTGTGCTCTCCCTCTCTCTATCTCTATCAAATAAATAAATAAAATCTTAAAAAAAAGGTTTTAGTAGAATGAACAGGTGAGAAACCAATATAATTAAAAAATCAATTTGTGCAATAAAATGATTTAAATTATGTGGATTGGCACCATATTATTTAATAGGTTTTTACTTCCACTGTAATGTACTTATAAAAGTAGATTTATTAGTAAATGTTCACTTGTTATACTTGTATGGTTTGATTTATTTAAGTAAATGAATAAAAATGATTATAAAACACTTTGGAAATATTTGATAATAATGAGAGTATTGCCTTCACATTTAGTCAAAGATTTAACAAGAAGAAAATTCTGCCTTTTTTTTTTCTTTCAACCTGGTAATCACTGGGTATGTGGACATATAAGGCATCACTGGTCTACTGTTTGCCATGTATCCTGGCATATGGGGAATGTGTAAGACATATTAGCTATTGATTATGATTGTAAGTTCTCTAAAATTAGAGGTATTAAATCAGGGTTGATCCCTGAAAATGGGAGAGGAGATTAGAAAAAAAACAAACCTGTTTACTTTTGCATAAGAAGTTGGTGAGGCAATTCTCTGAAATTATAGAATCTTAGAAATAGAAAGGAAGGAGCGGCTGGATGGCTCAGTCGGTTAAGCATCTGCCTTCGGCTCAGGTCACAGTCCCGGGGTCCTGGGATCGAGCCCTGCATCGGGCTCCCTGCTTGGCGGGAAGCCTCCTTCTCCCTCTGCCTGCCACTCTGCCTACTTGTGCTCTCTCTTTCTCTGTGTCAAATAAATAAATCTAAAAAAAAAAAAGAAAGAAATATAAAGGAAGTATATCATCTAGTGCAGCTTCTTAACCCAAATTATGAATCCCTTTTATGTCACTTGTCTTCAGTGGGCCTACAGCTTAGATCTATCGCAGGAATGGGAACACAGTTCTTGTTGAAGTGGCATTTCCCATCAATGGGTGGTTTCAGTTCAAAAGGTTTTCATGAGCTAAACCTGAACTTTTCCGTTTTAACTTCTACCTGCAGAACCTAGTTTTGCTGTTTGGTATTGGGAAGACTACAGCTGCCACGCTGCCTCAAACAGTACTACCTTCTAGGCGATTCTACTATATTCTAGGCTAAACTAAAAAAAGTCTTGCCATTCTATTGTTTTTGGATTCCTCAAAATCTTGCTTATACTCTTTGAAATAACCTTTGCCAATGGCAATAACTCTTTTTCTTTATTTATTGTTATTATTTGTGATAACACAACATAAAACCTACACTCTTAGCAAAATTTTGAGTACTAGGCACTAAACAGTACCATAGACCTCTAAGGACTTATTTATCTTGTATAACTGAACTTTGTGCCCTTTGACTAACACCTCTCTGTTTCTCCCTACTCCCAGCCCCTAGGAACCACTATTCTGCTCTGTTTCTATGAGTTTGACTATGTAAGTGATACCATGTAGTATTTGTCCTTTTGTGTCTAGCTTATTTCGCTTAGCATAATGTCCTCCAGGCTCATCCATGTCCCAATGGCATGATTTCCTTCTTTTTCTAAAGCTGAGTAATATTTCATTTTATATATATATACATTTTCTTTATTCATCCATCAATGGATATTTAGATAATACAAGAAAAAACAGACAGGTGGGACTATATCAAACTAAAAAGCTTCTGCACAGAAAAGGGAAAATCAACAAAATGAAAAGGCAACCTATGGAATGGGTGAAAATACTTGCAAATCATATATCTGATATGGGCTTAATATCCAAAACACGTAAGAAACTTCTATACCCTAATAGCAAAAAAACAAGTAACTCGACTACAAAGCGGGCAAAAGAATTGAATATTTTTCCAAAGAAGACATCCAGATGGCCAATGAAAAGGTATATGAAAGGTGCTCAACATCACCAGTCATCAGGGAAATGCAAATCAAGACAATAAAAACAACTCAAGATGGTGATGTCTACAGTAAGACATAAATACCGGTTTTACTATCAGTTATTGTGTTTCTATGATTGCATGTTCAGCTTTTTTTTATAAAATGAAGGATTTGATTTGAATAATTTCTAGAGTCCTTTCCAAATTTTAAAAGCTATTGTATTTGGTGTGTCTGTGTGTGTGTGTTACAGATATTCCGTCTTATTGGCTTCTTTTTTTTTTTTTTAAGATTTTATTTATTTCTTATTGGCTTCTTGAACTTGCAACTGATGCTGAGTCCCAGATAAATTTTCACATGAACTTCTGCTAAGCTGCATCTTATACAACTGTATGATATACATTTATCCCTATTACTTTATCTCTTGTTTCTTTTTGTTACTGAAGCCTATGTGGATGATTTTGAATGTTAATTCCATATTTGTTGGATTAGTAAGCCCAGCAAGATATGTGTCATCTAAAAATTTTGTTAACATGATTCTCACATATTCATTTAATTTGCTGATAAAAGTTGAGTAGAAAACAGAACCTTGTTCCTACTCCTTTCTCTTTAGTTTGACATTGTTCCATTCATCATCAATCTTGGATAGACCTGTGTTACCAACAATGGGCCCATGTAATTGATATTAAAATCCAGCCTCTCTCCCTAAATTGTCCAAAAAGATATTATGATTGAGCTGTCAAATATCTTATAAAAATATAGTATACTGTGATACAGTCTTACTACATTGCATGAGATTAGCAATGCAGCCCAAGAAGGAAAAGTGTTTTGTTAGAGATGACTTAGTGAAAGTGAGCTGTTATTGTTTCCAGAGGTCAGTTCTCTCTCTAAAAAGTCCATGAACAATCTATTTAAGAATCCATTCTGGAATTTTTTAGAGGAGGAGGTCAAGTTTCTAGTCTTTACTTTCTGGGAACTATCTTTTTTCTTTCCTTGGAAAGCTGAACAACATTGTCTCTCATTCATAGGTAGAAAAGGTCAATCCTTCAACACTCTGTTCATATACAGCCTAGAGACTGAAGACATAGAAAGGTACACAGGTGGGTGTGAAAAGTGATTTTTGGAGGGGACTGGGCATTGTCATATTAGTTATGAAATGCTTTCTTCCCCTGTGATCTCGTTATGCCTCCTTAACAGAATCATAAATAAATGATACATAATAGAGGAATTAATAATAAAGAATGTCTTCATTAAGAAATGAGCATTTAGATACAGTGCAATGTATCCACACACATACTTTACCTGGGTTTATGGCCTGTAAATGCAGTAGAGGGTTTCCTCCTGTCCCTAAGCTACACAGCCGAGGGTGAGACCACTGGGGCTCGTCTCTTCACAAACAGCTTGGACTCCTCAAGTCTGTCTGAAGAGCACCTGATCATAAGAACAAGTGACTAAGGGGGCTAAAAATGCTCTTTCACTAACATGCATGTAGTTTCAGTTCTTTATAGCTTATGAAGCTGTGGCTTCTTGCTGGTCGACAGCCATCTTTCCTCAAAAGAAGCTCAGGTTCACGTACTATGACACTATTTGGAAGGTGTGGTGGTTAATTTTTTGTGTCAATTTGGCTAGCCTATGGTGTCCAATTGTTTAGTCAAACGCCGGTCCAGTGTTGCTGTGAAGGTATTTTGAAGATGTGCTTAACATGTACAATTATTCAGGGACGCCTGGGTGACTCAGTCATTAAGCGTCTGCCTTCGGCTCAGGTCATGATCCCGGGGTCCTGGGATCGAGTCCCGCATCGGGCTCCCTGCTCTGTGGGGAGCCTGCTTCTCCCTCTGCCTGCCGCTCCCCCTGCTTGTGTTCTGTCTCTGGCAAACGAAGAAATAAAATCTTAAAAAAAAAAAGTACAATTATTCGGTTTTAAGTAAAGGAGATTATCTTCCATAACGTAGATGGGCCTCATCCAATAAATGGAAGGTCAAGAGAACCAAACACTGAGGTTTCCCAAAGAAGAAGGAATTCCGTCTCAAGGCTTGGGACTCCAGGCTGCTGGTTCTACAAAAATTTTGGGCTTACCAGCCCCCACAATCATGTGAGCTAATTCTTTAAAATTAATCGTTTTCTTTATCTTTCGAATGATAGATATTTAGACATAGATCTAGATATCCATCCTATTGATTCTTTTCTCTTGGAGAACCTGACACAGGAAGGTATCTTCCTTCCCTATAATGTTCCTGTGTGATACATGAAACTCCCAACGGCCCCCCCTGGTGGCCAGTCATTCTGATATTGTGCAGATTCTCATGAGCCATTTTGACCTCTGGAGCTACTGTGGCTTCCAACAAAATCAGGCACATAGTAGGTGCTTTATAAATATTTAAAGGGATGTTGAACGCAATGTAAAGAATGCAATGTAACTTCTGTTATATTGTTAATATCTCTTCCAGTAATGTCTGCTACAATCAATGTAAAACTTCTGTTTCCTTTGCAGGGTACACACGTGTTTTGCCTCTTGTGGGTCCACTGTACCATGGGCGCTGCAGGGAAACACCACAGTTGCCACTTGAGTTGGTACTCTTGCTGCCCTGTCCTCTTCAGGCCTGGTTCTTCATCACTTCCAGGCTTAGGCTCCTGGGTTGGGCACAGAGAGGAAGTCACCATCTTTGGATTTTCAGGACACCCGGAGTTTCCTTAGACTCCCTTTATGCCGCCTTACCTCTGCCCACTGCTACCTAGACTCTTCCTCCCAGGTGTTGCCAGTGGCTGAACTAGTTCGGAATAAAACTAAGCTATTTTATTAATTGTTCACCTGAGTTGCAAAGTCTAGGATGACAAGCCCTGAAACTGAAACTTCCAAACTGTCTAGATTTTGGCTAAATCCTTGAACCAGAGAGCAAATTTATCTTGGAAATGACTGACTTCTGGGAAGAAGAGGGAACAGCAGATGAAATGCCATTTACCTTGCCCATTTTAGACACTACTGATACTACTAGAGAGGTCATCCAAGAGACAGAGTAATAAAACTCTCAAGGTAAGCACATTTAGCAAGGAACTGTTGGGATTACAGAAGTGGGGTAGAGACAGGAACAGGAAGGTGGCAGTAGAAACTGATGTTTATGATGTGCCCATTATGTGCCAGACACTGTAAAATGCAGTGCTTTCTATCGTATTTAATCTCACAAGAGTCCGGCATTTTTGCTCTATTTTAAGATAAAGAGCTGAAGTTCATGATATTTAAATAATTTTGCCCCAAATCTTACATTTTAAATAACAAAGCCAGGAGAAGCGTACAGGTTCATCCAACTCCAAAGTGTATGATTTTCTCATATACTTGAGGAAAAGAAACTTATTTTCTAAACATAAATCATAATGGGCAATATCAGTTTAAAGTTTAGCAGAGTTTGAGGCCATTTCCTTACTGTGAAATATCATGCATATTTCCGCAGTAACTGGAAAGCAAATTAGGGAAACGTCCCTCCCCTCACTTAATTATATCAAACAAATGATCTTACAATTACATAAGAAGTCGCCCATTACAGTCTAGCCAGTGGCTTGGCTTCTTGTCCAAACCTCACAGTGAAAAATGCAGACTTTCTGGAACCACATATTAAAATCTCTGCGGTTGAATCGGCCCTTCTTCCTTCTGCAAAACCTAACCTCAATACTATTCAGCATATAGAGAACTCCGGGGATGAGATCCTTAAAGCCCCGTGTCAAAAGGTGAATACCTGATAATCATCATCTTGGTTTCATGCTCGTGAAAACTGGTTTTGTCCTAATTTATTCTCAGACACGTGGGTCTGTCCTGCAGTGAGGTGCCTAGTT
Organism: Eumetopias jubatus; assembly: GCF_037043125.1. Classification (NCBI taxonomy): domain Eukaryota; kingdom Metazoa; phylum Chordata; class Mammalia; order Carnivora; family Otariidae; genus Eumetopias; species Eumetopias jubatus. The sequence continues at coordinate 163,955,234 of NW_028274809.1, read as the reverse complement.
TTATAGGCTTGTAAAGAGATTGACCCCACATTTGGCATACGTATACAGTAACGCAATGATGTTCTTGTCTAAACTGGCTCTGAAGAAAATTCCTAACAGATATGCCAAAAATGGTGAGCGATTCTGACATTTCCCAAATAAGCATATAGTCTCCAAGGTGATTATTTTGAATGACAATCCTCATGTGGGGCGTGAAATTGAGTAGATTTGACAGGGCTGCTGAAAAGCTGGAAGAGCACTGAATGTCGAGTCACAAAGCCTCTGTTGGCATCCCTGCCCTGCATCCAGCTCCCTGAGAGGCACCGTTTGCATTCTGTTGCTGCGTGAGGGGCAGGGGAAGTCATCTAACCTTTCTGAGCTTCCTTCCGCATTTGGGACACTGTTGAATGACACTTGCCGACACTGTGGTAATAATCAAGTGAAGCTGACAGTACGAAAGCCCTCAAAACAGTGGGGCACTGGAATAGAATGTGGTAACTCACTCATCGTTAACCTCCTGGTGAAGTCCCACAGTCTGAAACCAAGGCCTTCAAGTTCTTAGGAAACACCAGTGGTGTTAATAATTAGCCTTGGTGAGAAATCCCAGAGTCACCCGTGTGTGTGAGGTCCAGTTACTTCTGTGCTCGGTTTGATATGTAAAGCCACCGGTAGAATCCATTTGTTCAATTTCACAAGCCCCAGAAGACCAGTGGATACTGCTTGCTCTGGAATGCGAGAGCCTGGATCTCAGCACTTTTCACCAACTCACTTTATCCTTGTCTAGAGTAATGAGATCAGAGTAAACATACTAAGAAGCTGATGCTTTGCAAACCTTTATGGTATTTTCAAAGGCCACGAATGAAATCTTATTTATCACGTGTGGGACCGGGTTGGGCGAAGAGTAGGGCAATAGTGGGTCTATTCTGTCTGCGGGGTCAAACATGTCCTTGGAGATGCCTCCTGGAGGCAAGACTGTGCTATCCACAGAAGGCAGAAGTGAGAGCCAAGGATTTCACTCTTTCCTAATCCTAGTTCTTTCACAGCAACTATTTGGAGTTTTCAGTCACCAGTCCAGGAGCTCACAAGCACAGGGACACTAGAGCACCATTTCTGCCCGTGGCAGGGATAAACAGCTGCATTATGTTGGTCAAGTTACCTAACCTCCCTTTGCCTTGGGTACCTCATCAGTAAAGTGGGGAAAATAATAGAACCGATTTCCTTCATATATGTAGAGCTTTTGTAGAAGTGAGAAGCTAGAAAAGACAGCATTTAAAAGCATCAATTCTGGGGCGCCTGGGTGGCTCAGTTGGTTAAGCATGTGCCTTCGGCTCAGGTCATGGTGCTGGAGTCCCGGAATCAAGTCCTGCTTTGGGGCTCCCTGCTCAGCAGGGAGTCTGCTTCTCCCTCTGACCCTCCCCCTTTCATGCTCTCTCTCTCTCTTTCTCTCTCTCTCAAATGGAAAAATAAAATCTTAAAAAAAAAAGCATCAATTCTGAAATAGATTGCCTGGGTTCAAATCCCAGCTCCACCCCTCATTTGCTCATATGATCTTCTAAAAATTGGGTAGTTATAGTACTAGCCTCAAAGATGAAATGTGCTAATGCCATGGATGGATCTAACAGGGTCAGCACATAGTGCTATATGGAGCCTGCTGTTATATTACTAATTGTTTCTGGGAAAAGTCTCAGACACTATAAGGATATGGAAATTAAAAATTAAAAAATTTCCAACATTATTAATTTTTTTCCTGTGTTTGGTTCTATTAACTATAAAAGTCACATCATAGTGATGTTGGGATTTCCTTCATTTTCTAGGCCATGTCCTAGACTTTGGCTATGTCCCTCATTTAACATTTTCTCTCTCTTTTTTAAGGATTAGATATTGGTGTATATTTTGCTGGATCTTTATTGAGACTCTTTTATTCCCTGCTTTACTTCAAGTTCAGCATCCAATTCTTTTCTTTTTCTGAAAGCAACAAGTCAATGAATTTTAAAGGCTGCGTTCAGAAGGGATTCACACACATTGGAAGGATGATAAATGAACGAAACATTTATTTGGGGTAATTTCTGATTCTGTCTCTTCTCCCCTTTCCTCAGAGCATTCATTTCAGTGTTTTTGCCATTCGTTTACTCCTTCGGTATTTATTGCGGAGGCTTGTCAGGCCCTCTGACAGGCGGGGGAAAATCGGGGTTCTGACATTCGAGTGGTGTCTTACAGCTTACTGATCGTTCATGTTGAGTTTATTCAGTCCTCCGAGGCGCTCACTTCATTTCACCCAGCTCTTCCTCCCCTTTTAACTTTGTATTTCTCATAACCATCCTCATTTCTTTGCTCAGATCTTTAGTGTGCAGAATATTTGCCAAGTGCATGGGGGGCGCAGTGGGGTGGGAAGTTGACTGGAAGAGAAGGTGGTAGGTGCGGGGAGATACAAATCGGATAAGAACGTGGGTCAGAGAGGTTTCCCATACCCTAACGCTTTAGGACAAAAGGACAAAGCACCGTCTCTTATTTAGGAAAGTGCAACGAGTCACTTGCAAAGGAACAATGACCATCCATCTACCCGTCACCAGAAACTGGATTGAGACTAGACACAGAGCTGGCGATTTCCCAACTCCTCCCTTACCTTAAGTATATTAACATACGCAAGCCAGAGTTATGGCCCTCCCTTCGCTTATAAACACGCAGGCCCTTAAGTCCCAGCATTAAAGCTCCCCAGTTACACTTCTTGAATTTCATGATACTAACCAACAGACAAGAAATAGAACATACCAAATTGGCCAGAAAAGTATTTCTCCAGTCTCAGATCACCTGTGTCCTTCATCACTATGCCCCTCATGCACAACCTAGACTTCTGTGAAGAAATACCAATGGCTTCCTGCAGTAGGACTAGCTTGTGGTGGATGAACGGGTTATGTCAGTTGGTAGAGACTGAAGGTAGTATGCTGCCGGTGTGTAGGCATGCAGTATCTCTCACATTTGAGCTTATACTGATCTCTTCAAGGGTACTTTGAAGATTCACAAGATACAAGCCGATGATAATACAAGAAGATGATAACCACAGATAAACTTATACTGTTGAAATGTACCAAGCTCAGGGGCGCCTGGGTGGCTCAGTTGGTTAAGCAACTGCCTTCGGCTCGGGTCATGATCCCAGGGTCCTGGGATCGAGGCCGGCATCGGGCTCCCTGCTCGGCGGGAAGCCTGCTTCTCCCCCTCCCACTCCCCCTGCTTGTGTTCCCTCTCTCTCTGTCTCTCTCTTTCTCTGTCAATTAAATAAATAAAATCTTTAAAAAAAAGAAATGTACCAAGCTCATTCCTTACCTAGATGCCTTTAACTTGCTTTGCCCTCTGCCTGGAATGCTCTTCCTCCAGGACTGCCCATGGTTCTCTTTCTTGTCATTCAGCTCAAATGTCACTTTCATGGAGAGGCCCTCCCAGCCAGTCTATACATAGTATCTCCACTCTCAGTCCCTCTATCTCATTTCACAATTCTATTTACTTCATGGCATTTATCTCTACCTAAAGTGGACTTACCTATCTATATACTTATTATCTCTCTTCCTCACAACACTGTAAGCTCCAAGAAGGCAGAGATTATGTTTTAACACACTGAGTAGAAGGCACTTAATGTATATTGGTCAAATGAGCAAGTGAGCAACAGATACTTATTGAATATGCCTATTCTAGGCACTGGGGATGTGCTAATGAATCAGGCAAACTCCCTGAACTCCTGGAGTTTGCATTCTAATGCAGGGAAACAGAAAACAGAAGGGGAAGCTGCTTGGGTGGGGCTGCGCTATATTAAATAAAGTGATTAAGGTCTTGCTGCAGTTTTGAAGAAGGTGAGGAGGGAGGCACCTGAAGAAGGTGAGGAAGATAAGGTGGGGGAGGGTAAGCCTTTTAGCAAAAGAGATAGGGAGTGCAAAGGTCCTGAGCAAACAGTGGGGAGGCTGAAGTGGCTAAAGCCAGCAAACTGCTGGGTGAGTGGCAGCAGATGGGTGGAGAGGTGCTGGGGAGTGGGGGGCAGCTCCAATCCTGTAGAGTCTTGTAGGCCAATGAAAGGAGTTTGTTTTTTATTCTTTTGTGAGATGGGAAGCCACTGGGAGGCTTTGAGCACAGAGACATGATCTGATTTAGGTTATAAGAGGATCCCTCCTTTTGTTCTGGTGATAAAATATTGTAGGGGACAAAGGGGGGTGCAGTTAGCAGACAATAATGCAATAATCCAGGTAAGAGATGATGGGTGGCTTGGTCCAGGGTGGTGGGTGGGGAGCTGTGGGGGGGAAGAACTTGTTAATAGTCTGGAAGTATTTTAAGGGCAGAACTGAAAGGATCTGCTGGTACAATGAACAAAGTAATGATATAAAAATATGTACAGAAAGAAGGCTTTTCTGGGGTATATAGAAAAGAGACTGGTTTTGTCAGTCTCGTGACACTGATATGCCAAATAGTAGCACAACCATCTAGAAATTCAACATTGGAACTTGGGACTTTTTGTGTCATCTATTATTTCTCCCAAAGAACAAACAAAAAAAGAACGGTCAAATATATTCAGTATCAAAGTCTGTACTTGCAATTAAGTGAGCTGGTTTGGGGCTTGATCATATTTCAGCATTCTGACATGAATGAGATAATTGTTCAGCAGACATAAACATTTCAAAGTAAAAATGACACTTACCCATGAGAAGATTGTAAAGCTCATTGGGTAGTTACAACAAGGGTAAACATTTTTATCGAGAACAAAGATCTCCCCTGATTTATCCTGACGGTCCATACTTCAAACTGATCTGACAACTGCTCAGACTTCTGACCCTTTGCCTACTGGGCTACACGGAAAGCGCTGTGGATCAGATTCAACCTTGCATTCTTCACGATCTGGCGCTGGCAAATAGAGGTGCACAACACGTAGTCATTGACACGGTGATTTCTTAACATCCTTCACCGCCCTCTCTTCTGTCCTCGTTCTGTAGTGCTCAGTAGCGCTATATTTTACTTTCCGAAGTCAGGGTCAGATAATCACCACAAATAAGAAATTTCAGAATGTGTTGGGCCTGGGTAGGCTGGCACGTGGAGGGAGCGATCCAGAGGGCTCCTCGGCCTGGGAAGCCAGGGAAGGCTTGGGGCGGTGCGGGAGAAGGAGTGCTCTGGGCTGCCGCGTGCCCCATGAATGCAAACGTGGAGGGAGGAGTTACAGCACAGGTGGGATGTAGGGAAGGCCTTCCCAAGTACAAAGGCCCTGAGACAGAGGACGGCCTGGAATGACCGCGGTGCACGAGAGAGCAGGCGCACCTGGACCTTCGGGAGGAGAAACACGCAGGGGCTGAAAGGTGGTTTTTCCAAATTACGTTAGATCCGTAAAACCTCCTTGTTTTGCGGCGAGATTCAGCGAAGGCTGAAAGGGCGCGGGAGGCGGATTGGTTACTTCGGCCTCCATCCTCAGGGGAACGCGCCACCGAGCGCACCCAAGTTCTCCCGTGGCCACTGCAGCTCATTTCCTCCTACCTTGAGGTCTCTCAACCAATGAGTTTGCCTCTTCACCCAGAAAATTAACTATCGGTGACAGTTCTACGGCTGGAGAGTGAGGTGAGTTTTTTGTTTCTCGGGCTTTTTCGAGGCTACTCGTTAACGTCAACACTATCTGGCCGCCTCCGGACTGGGGCGGCCCCTTCCTCCCTCCAGATTGTTGCCGGCTGTTGAGGACTTTCAGCAACAACACAACCGACCAGGGCAGCGCCACAGCCCCAGTGTTTAAAGCGGCCAGTTCCTGAGGCGACCGGGCCGAGGCGGCCGCGCACTTTTCTGCTGCCCGGGCGGGGGGAGCCGAAAAGTTTACGTCCTCCTTCCAGGCGGGATTAGGAGGGGAGAGGGTGCAGTGACTGCCCCTCCGAAGGAAGCTCGTCTTCCGAAGCGGCCCGTCCCAGGCTCTGTCCATCTTGGAAGGGAAGAAAGTTGGGCGGGAGCGGAAAGGGTTCGAGCGCGGGCCCGGCGAGGTGGAGGTGGGGCGATTGGGGAGTCGGGTCGCCCCCGACGCGCGCAAGCCGGGGTGGAGCCAGCAGCCGGGCGCGGCGTCAGCGTTTAGGATGCAAATCGATTCCCCGCTCCGCCGTCCCCCCCACCCCCCGCCCGGGGGAGCAAGGCTCCGCCGCTCGGTGGCCGCCCCCGCCTCCTGCGCGCCGCGGCGCCGGAGCTGGCGGCCCTACTTAAGCCGCGCGCCGACCGAGACCCGACACTCGCCTGGAGCGCGCGGGTGAGGCGGGCTGAGCGCACCGGGGTTCTCGGGGGCTCTGCGCGGCTCGCGGCGGCGGCGGCGGCGGCCGGAGCGCGGGGCTGAGCCAGCGTCCGACAAAGGCGGCGGCGGCTTCGGCGCGCGGCCCCGCTCCCTGCCACCACCCCAGACCGGCCACCTCTTTGCCATGGCTCTGGCGGACAGCACACGTGGATTACCCAACGGGGGCGGAGGCGGGGGTGGCAGCGGCTCGTCGTCCTCCTCGGCAGAGCCGCCGCTCTTCCCCGATATCGTGGAGCTGAACGTGGGGGGCCAGGTGTATGTGACCCGGCGCTGCACGGTGGTGTCGGTGCCCGACTCGCTGCTCTGGCGCATGTTCACGCAGCAGCAGCCGCAGGAGCTGGCCCGGGACAGCAAAGGCCGCTTCTTTCTGGACCGAGACGGCTTCCTCTTCCGCTACATCCTGGATTACCTGCGGGACTTGCAGCTTGTGCTGCCCGACTATTTCCCCGAGCGTAGCCGGCTGCAGCGCGAGGCCGAGTACTTCGAGCTGCCCGAGCTCGTGCGCCGCCTCGGGGCGCCCCAGCAGCCCGGCCCCGGGCCGCCGCCGCCGCACTCGCGGCGCGGGGTGCAGAAGGAGGGCTCGCTGGGCGACGAGCTGCTGCCGCTCGGCTACGCGGAGCCCGAGCAGCAAGAGGGCTCGTCGGCCGGGGCGCCGTCGCCCACGCTGGAGCTGGCTAGCCGCAGCCCGTCCGGGGGTGCGGCGGGCCCGCTGCTCACGCCGTCCCAGTCGTTGGACGGCAGCCGGCGCTCCGGCTACATCACCATCGGCTACCGCGGCTCCTACACTATCGGGCGGGACGCGCAGGCGGACGCCAAGTTCCGGCGAGTGGCACGCATCACCGTGTGCGGCAAGACGTCGCTGGCCAAGGAGGTGTTCGGCGACACCCTGAATGAGAGCCGGGATCCGGACCGGCCTCCCGAGCGCTACACTTCTCGCTATTACCTCAAGTTCAACTTCCTGGAGCAGGCCTTCGACAAGCTGTCCGAGTCGGGCTTTCACATGGTGGCGTGCAGTTCCACGGGCACCTGCGCCTTCGCCAGCAGCACCGACCAGAGCGAGGACAAGATCTGGACCAGCTACACGGAGTACGTCTTCTGCAGGGAGTGAGCTCCCCAGACCCCCTCGCGGCTCCAGCTCTCCCATTCCCCTCCTTCCTGCCAAGGAGAGGATTATAGATCTCCCCTCCTATCCCACGCCTTTCCATTCCCCTGCCTCCCAGCTTTAGTAGCTGGGCCAGGCCCACTCACCCCGCCCCCCCACTTGAGAACCTGCAGCCGCAGATCCTCTCGGCTTCTTCGTCTTCTTTGGACCCCGCTAACCGAGAGAGCCTAGATGCCCCCCCCCCATTGCTTCCTCTGTCCCCTGACTCACACCACCCCTCCCTTGAATTGTCCTTCAGTCTGGATCTAATGGGGGCAGTGTGGCCACAAAGTTACCAAGTACCTGGGGATGGCAGAATTGTTCAGAACCTGATTGGACCCTGTCCAGTGTGTAGAAGATTGAAATCCCAAGCCCTTTTGACTCATTCGAGGCTTAAGAGATCAGAATTGAGAACACTGGGAATAGTGTTTTAAAAGGTCATTATGTAACCTTTTGACCCTTTTTAAAGGTAGAGTTTTAGAGGGCTGGATGGAAGACTCTGGACCTGGAATTAGGATCCCGTGGAGGCAGGTCAGTGACTACAAAATGACTAAAGTTTTGACAAGTTACAGGTAGAAGTAGGAAAAGAATCTAGTGCTGGCACAATGAAGGATCCTATCTCTTCCGTGCACAATGAAAGATCTTCGCCTGTGGCTTAAACTTGTATAAAGTCACTCTCCTGCGTTAGGAGGCATCCTTTCTCCTTGGCTCCAGCGCTTGATGCGCTTAGTTCGACTGGTCGACATGGCCGCCCTTCCTGGCGGGAGGGAGCAAGAGTGCTGACGCCGGAAGGGCCAGACAGCCCAGGTCACCAAGCACTGCGGGAAGTCACCTGGCCGTGACTGTAAACGGAGCTGGGGAGTAGTAATGCACGTCGTGGGTATTAAGAAAGCCCATATTCTTGCAGTGAATGGCAGTAGGACCTTAGCTCATAAGACTTGGGGGGGTGGGATGGGGAGGGAGGAAGGAGGGGTGAAGGGGTGGGAAGGGAGGAGCAGACACATTCATTTATTATTTGAAAGGTGGAAGTTTGTGCCATCCGTTCGAGTACACGCACATTTAAAAAAATAGTACACACAAACATGCAAAGCATTTTATAAAGATTAATAACAGATCCACTCTTATCTGGCAGTTTAATGAACTAACTGTTTTGAGTCGAAACTTAGAAGTTGCTGATACTTACATAACCAAAGAGTTACCCAGTAGTTTTTGAACTTTAGTTTCGTTTTTTTTTAAACTTTATTTTCTTGTTGATTATAAATCCTGATTTTAAGATGTATTAACAAGCAAAATCTGTTTGATTTTGGTTAAACTTAAGATCTCTTCTTAAAAATCCGTATTTTCTTCAAACCCAGCCAGTGTTGACTTCTGGGCAAACCCCGAAATCCTGAAAATGCCCTTTCTTTCCTGCAGATGGTTTAAAATGAAGGTGGAATCTTTTTGGGTGACAGCTGCAGAGCCATAGAAGCACCAAGGGCTGCCCATCTGTAGGTAGTTGTACAATGACATGTTTTTAAACGAAGGTGAAAAAGTACTTACAAGTGGGCCGAGCAATAAAATAGTGTTTTAGGTAAATGCAAGAGAAACAGAAGGAGACCTGGTTGCCTTATACCTTTACTCTAACATGGAATAAATTCCCACTGCATATCCTGTCTACACCTTAGGTGAAGGGAAGTAAATCCTTGTCTTTCATGCTGTGTGGCTCCTTTGGATATTCTGTGATGACGGAGAAGCCTTTCCTTTTTCATTGGTTTAGTAGTTTCTCTGAAGTATGTTTTTAAAGATTTTGTAAGAGTCGTTTTCAGTGTTCAAATTAGTGCTATTTTTCTTCTTTTTAAAAATGAATCTTGTACTGTATCTTACTATGTCCATAACAGATACTAAGAATTGGAACAGTTTTTTTCTTAGATTCATGTGATCCAATCTGTATATACCATATATAAACATTTTACACGAATCATTTAGTTTTTTAATTCATTTACTAATGCGAAAAGATTTCCTATATTTACCCCCAGTAACGTGCATCAGATGGTGTATATACTAAAGCAACATGTTTTCATGAGTTTCTTAGATCTTTGTCTCTGGGGACACCGGGTTAGGAAAAAATACATAGTTTTAAAACTGAGTTTGCTCCATACTTTTTTCCTGGCTATTAGTTATGTACTAATAATGTGTCCATTAACTGTCCACTTAAGATCGAGGTACCTGTATTTTTAACCCACTAATTCTATTTTTTTTTAATTGGTAAACAAAGATTTGAAGTCTTTTCATTGGAGTTACATTTTTAGAAAGGTAAAGTTAGCTTTATGTATGAAGACTGTAATTGTAAGAGAAATGGAAGCAGAAATCCAGGAAGTTGGGTGTGTTCTCAGAGTAGGTGATGCAACAGAGCTTATCTCTGTTCCAAGCCTGAAATGATTTAGCAAAGTCGCTTTCTGGACAAAACAGTGCCACAGAGATTTCTCCATGCTATATGGTGTTCTCTTAGATTGTGAGACAAAAAACACATACTTGAGAACATTTTAGGACAGATCAAATCCACTGACAGATGGCAAGACTCTGGGATTCTGATTTTCCCTGTTAAATCTGCACCGCTCCGGGAGTCATGGGAAACTGCTGAAGTTTTGTTTGTGCCATTCAAGTCTTAATGAATTTTATCTCGTAAAACTTTGAGTTGAGCTGTTCCACTTCATTGGGCATACGGATCTTAACTTCCCCACACACCCTGGCTTCCCTGCAGTGCTCCCCTACCCCTTTCATCCCGTCAAAGACTGGGAATTTAAATGGTTAGAGACCTAAACTGACTTCTGTTCCTAGGGATGACTGTCCACTCTAAGGTTGGCTGTCGAAAAATGAAAATACTCTACTTTTAGCCCAAAGTAAAGGCTGGGTAGGAAACTCATTCTATGCTGGGTGGATCCTATAACTGTGGTGAGGTGACTTAGCATAGGTGCTTTGGGGTTCCCTCTCTTCCATGTGCCGTGGGCCACAGAAGGACCCTTGGTAGTCTACAAAGTGGGCTGGAGTGTCGGTGGTCACCTCTGAGCTTGGATGGGATATCGAGGGTCCATACGAGTAAGCCCTCCAAAGATACCATTCAAATAACCTGGGAGAATGTTATAAATGATTCAGATAATTATGACTGCAGGAAGCTGACCCAGTGTAGTGTGCATTTACCATGGCTTTAATGACTATTTTGTTCATAAGTACCAGGGAGTGACATGAGATTTAACAAATTTCATTAAAAAAAAAAAGAATTGTTGACAGTGGTGGTTAAAAACACAGGTACCATGCTCAGTGCTTTTGCACCAGGTATTGGATAAGTCGCCTGTTTTTTAATACATGTAGACCATGAACCATAGTCAGTCTAATTTTTCAAATTGTACGTTGTAGAAAATACTCCTTGGAGGTGTGAGACTTAGACATTTTTTTTCCCTTTCAGTACTGTTTTTATTCTTGTGTTTCTTTTTTTGTGGTGATGGTGGTGGTGGTTTTTTGTTTTGTTTTGTTTTTTTTTTGGCATTGATAGCAAAGTGAAAATTTGTAATACTAGCCAAAATTGTCTTCTCTTTCAAACCAGATCCATATATGGGGCCTGTTATTTCTCTGAGGAAATGCATAATCTGAATTCTCAGACAAAAATGGGCGACTGGCAATGCTCATAACATATTCAATTTTTATTGGACTTTTCCATGGAGTGTTACTACATTGAAGCCATGTAAGGTGAAGCTTTGGTAATTTTTTACTTTTTAAATTATGGTAAATTCTAATCTAATATTCAAAACATTTTGTACTCCACATGAAAAATGCTAAATTATGGTGCAAGATTTTAGAAAAGTATTGACTGGACGGGTTGAATTCTGTAAGAATTTCTTTTATAGTCTCAATCATAAGTACTTTACTCAATTGACTTAAATTTCTAAAATAGTAAACTGAGTATTTTTTATTGTAAACTTAGCAGAGTAAATCCTTTGGAATTTCTTTTGTTTTTTCCTTATGATAACTCATTTAAAAACTGAATTAGTTTTCTTAGATGACGTAAGTCTGTCTTTTGAGAATAAATAAAATACTCTTGGGTTTTCAGTGGCTATAGTACCTTATGCAGGGTTTCCTAGAGTCAGAAACAAGTTATGTTGAAGTTAACTTTTCTTTGTCACAATTTTGGACAATAAAAATCTTAAAGATCTTTGAATTTGAAGATTTAGATTCTCTACTGGGGACCTTGAAACTTAGATGGAAGAAATCCAAGCAGACAATTTACACTAGAGTTTAATCTTGTGTGGTAGGATGATGAATAGTTGATCAAGAATCCTTGTCACCTTACACATTTTGTGTTTTATTTCCCCACAGGCCAAGTTTTTTTGTATTTTAAATGTATTTTGAGGTATGTGAGCATTAATTGTAATGTAAACTATTATACAACTGTCTTTGTGACTTTATAGGCAAGTGAATTTTGCCATTATTATTGAGTACAAATGATAATTCGTTTGTGATCACTTACCCATCATTAGTGACATTTAATGACGAAAGTTTAAGACGTCCATTGTGGATGTTAATTTTAAAGACATAAATTATATGTTATTTAAATTTTTCCCTACATATGAAAAACTCTTATCTGCCAAACAATCTAAGATTTCCACAGAGCTCCCCAGGATTATGCAATTGTTAAAAACATTATATGCTAAGTGATATGTATCACTGAACCATTTTCTCAAAGTAGAAGGGGAAGGGAAAAAAATCATAACGATTATCAGACTTTTCTAATGAAACAGAAAGCCAAGAAAAAAAACCCCCCTCTGTATTTTAAAAAAGACAATTCAGACGAGCCCAAACTTTAAGTGAGAATTTCTTCAACCATCCAAATGCTCTAGAGATTTTTGTTCTCCCTGTTCACAACCAGTTGTATAATAGACCTACTTGATACTGTTTTCCTCCCTGTGTGTGAAGTAATGAATCATTGATTATGTGACTTGTTATGTATTCTATTAAACACTAGAGAATAAAACATTCACTCCTTTAATTATTCCTTTTGGCTCCTGGGTATGGATTGGCTTGAACACTGGTCTGATTTCATTTAAGGGGTTAAGGAGTGGGAATGAATGCTTCCCAGGTTGTTGTGGGGCTGATGATGAGCATTACGCCATCAGAAGACCTCCTCTCTGTGTAATTGGCCCGCTTGGCTAGGAGGGAACAGGCTTTTCCCCCAGAGTTTCTTGCCAAGAATGCGAATTGTCAAGGTGGATTGGTACTCAATGTGGAGGAAGAGTTCTTCACATTTTCTTTGACCTCAGTCTTAGCAGCATATTGCAAATTGTTTTGAACGTGGGGAATGAAGGTAGAGATGCCTTTTAAAGTTTGTGGAGGGGGTGGGGCGCCTGGGTGGCTATTTGGGTAAGTGTCTGACTCCTGATTACAGCTCAGGTTACATGATCTCTGGGTCCTGAGATCGAGCCCTGTGTTGGGCTCTGTGCTAGGCATGGAGCCTGCTTAAGATTCTGTCCCTCTCTCTCTCCTGCTGCTCCTCCCTGGCTCACACTTGCTCTCTCTCTGTCTCTCTCAAAGAAAAAGTTCATAGGGAAAAAGAAATAGAAACTTTGAGACATGCCTTAATTAAAAGTACAATTCATGAAGTTAAATTTCCAAAGAATGTTGGGAGAAGATCTGCATTTTTATGATAGGGTCTCTTTCCTGCATCCCCTCCATCATTGGTGACACTCCTCTTGAAAGAGAGCACAGTGCCTTCTGGACTGAGAAACCAGCCAAGCTGAAGGCAGTGGTACCGGAAGCCGGGAGTGCGCGTGCAGAGTGAGCCAGGCTTCGCCCTTCCTCTTTGCTTTTGCCTGTATTTCCTCTAGATAGCTTTTGTTTTGAAAGTGTGTGTGTTTATGTACAAATACACATAAACAATTTGGTTTTTGAAAAGTTTATGTGAAAAATTTAAGCAATATAATTTTTGTATATGATAACAAGTCAATCTCCCTCCTTCAGTAACCCCTGGAGGGTTTTTTTCCCCCCCAGGGGGAACCATTTGTATATTTTTACAGAGACATCCTACATATAATGAATATATATATTCTTCCCTTTTTTTCGATTCAGTAGGAATTATACCTGTCCTGTGCCCTGCTTTCTTCTTTGGAGCTCATGCAGTGCATGGGTGAACGTGTAGCAAGGATCGACCTCATTCTGCTTGCTAGCTACGGGATACTGTGCATGATGGGTCATTGTCTGGAAGTGTGTCATTTATCTCACCAGTCCTTTCTTGATGGGCATTTAAGTTTTCAGGTTTTTTGTTTCTACTCCAAAGAGTGCTGTATTGAATATCTTTTCACATATGTGCAAATATATGACTCTTTTTTGGTTTTTTTTAAGGATTTTATTTTATTTCTTTGACAGAGAGAGACAGCGAGAGAGGGAACACAAGCAGCGGAAGTGGGAGAGGGAGAAGCAGGCTTCCCGCCGAGCAGGACTGAGCCACCCAGGCCCCCCTTTATGACTCTTTTTTGTATGAAGTGATGCCAAGAGATACATCACCTGTAGTCACTGTTTTCTCCTGTAGTGTCTACGGAAATGCAAGGATTCATTGGGAGCTCTCAAGGGAATGGGGATGGTGGTAGATGGAGTAACTCTAGAATCATTGGATCTACAAGTGTGAAGTTTTATGTGGCCTTCATACTGAGGACAAGTCCTCCCTCCCAGGCCCCCCATTTTTCTATTTCTGAAGGTTATCCTTATTCCATTTTTAGTCTAGGGTTTTTTTCCTCCCCCATGAAGTATGGCTGACACTTGGTTTTTAGGGATATAATATACAAAGAGGAGCCATAATGTCATAATGTTTTCTCTGGGGGGAGTTGGAAAAGGATGGGAAGCTATAGAATACATACGGGGCCCTTTCTGGAATATCAGTTGGACTAACAGATGTGTATATTTGATTTGGGAAATTAAGTCATTTAATTGGCAGGCAATTTACAAAAAATCTGTTTTATCTTATGGAAAAAATGATAAATTTACAAGAACTTCAAAGAGAGAACCCAAGGGGCGCCTGGGTGGCTCAGTCGTTAAGCGACTGCCTTCGGCTCAGGTCATGATCCCAGGGTCCTGGGATCGAGCCCCACATCGGGCTCCCTGCTCAGTGGGGAGCCTGCTTCTCCCTCTGCCACTCTCCCTGCTTGTGTTCCTGCTCTCGCTGTGTCTCTCTCTGTGAAATAAATAAATAAAATCTTAAAAAAAAAGAGAGAGAGAGAACCCAAAACATTAAAGATACTCTGAACTTAAAAAAAAAAAAGATATTTTGAACTTGTCAAATCTTAGGGACAGTTCACCCTCCTCTGTCATTAACAACTTGGTGGTGGGGTTGAGAATTTCTGCAGGTATATGCTGGGCTTGTTTCTTGATGAATAGTTTAGAGAAAATGTTAACCTCTTTTTTTTTAAAGATTTTATTTATTCATTTGAGAGAGAGAGAGACCAAGGGAGAGGGAGGGAGGGGGAGAGAGAGAGAGAGAGAACAAGGGAGGGGCAGAGGGAGAAGCTGACTCCCTGCTGAGCTCAATCCCAGGACCTGGAGATTCCACCTGAGAGGAAGGCAGATGCTTAACCATCTGAGCCACCCAGGCTCAGAGGTTAACCGAAATGTTAACCTCTTAAGTTCTCAGCTCTATTCTGTTCACATAAGAAGTTTCAAGGTCAGTCTCCCTTTGGGGCCAGAATGCACCTCTCTTCCAATCACAGACCCCCCCTAAGAGTGGGCTGTGGGGCGAGGTAGAAAGGAGGCACTCAGGGGCCACTTTAGGCCATTAATTCTTAACTTGGCTGCTGCAACTTTTTCTCAGGCACAGCCATCCGGGATTCATTCATTTATTCAAAATCTCTTGAGCACCCACTATGGGCCAGACTGTGCCAATCTGTGAGTAATGGGCATTAGAAGGGAGCCAAATAATAACAAAATAACTTGGAGGTGCAGGGTTAGGATAGTCTGAGGAATTGCTGGGGAAAGAAAGGGGGATACCTGACTCAGCCTTAGGCTTCCGGGAGGAGGTTGTGCCAGCACGGAGGCTTAAAGGTAAAGGAGAGAAGGGCGGGGGGCTGCTTCTAACACCTGAACACAGCGAAAACCAGAACCTCATGGGGGAAAAAAAAGCCCTCTGCCCCCAAAAACAAAAACAAAAAAAACAACCAGCCAACCAACTAAAAAGCTGGAGTGGTAGTAAGAGCCAGATCAGGGTGACCCTCATAGACTGTGTTAAAAGATAGATGTTAGTGTTTACTGAAGAATTTTAAGAATTTTAAGTAAGGTATGAAATAATAAAAAATAGTGCCACTTTTTCAAAGACCACTGGGAGCTCCGTGGGGGATGGCTTGATGAGCCTAGGGAGTTGGAAACCAGTTAGGCAGCTGTGTATGGGGTCAAGTTTATGTACATTGAGCCACATGGCAGAGCACCCAGCTGCGAGGGTGGGTAGGGTTTTGTTCACCTTTCTCCTCTCTTTGAACCTCTCAGGCCACGCAGTTTTCTATGAGATTTGCTTGCAATGTATTGGGAGCACCATGTTTGAATGAGGAATTCTTCTGTTAATCCCTAGATCTGAGAATCGAGAGACATTTTATGGAGTCTTTGAGAGACCTAAGTATTTAGTAGGCACTTTACTGAGCACCTGTTATAGTACATCAAGAACTCGGAAACACCAACGCATCCTTTCAGCTTCAACGGTCATTCCCTGAGTCCCTAATATATTTGAGACACAACAATCTCCTTTCAGGTATGTCTTCTTTACCTTCAACAGTGGAGAGCAAAGTGGTAGACTGGCCAGGTGAAGGGCCTTTACTTCTGACACTACCAGAAATCATGGAAAACAGCACTGTTGGGCCTTATACACTTTGCATGTCTAGAGTTTTATGAACACTACCTTTCCCTCACAGTTCTTTTAAATACCCTTGATAGCTACTCAGAGTGATTTCTCCCCCTGTTTTTCAAAGGGAAAAAGATGGAGCACAGGATTGTGGAGCCGGAGGTGGGGTGGGAGGCGGGGTGGGGAGAGCACCCAAAGGGGCTTCCTGGATCAAGTGGGGGTCCCACTCCCCTGGACTTGCCTTGACATGGGTGAAGGGAAGAGAGGATTAAAGAGGACTATTGCTCTTGGTCGTGATGGAGAAACGATGACCATTCTAACCTGACTGAGGACATGTTGTGTTTTTATTCATTTATGTGCAAAACTGAAGTCCAAGCAAAATTAAAGCATAAGAACAAGAAAAAAAAAAGATGAACCACAGTAATGACAGATTCTAAAGTTAGTTATTTGGACTTCCCCTTTGTTTTATAACAGTCAACATTTCCCAAGTGATTTACAAATTGTTCCTCATTAATTCATTCCCTCTCTCCATTCTACTTTCCAAGTGGGTGAGGGAGAGAATCTAAGGTTAGAACAAGCCCTCATTTCTGTATATAGAAGGAAAAGGGCAGTAGAAGTATCTTCTTGTTCAGGCTTTATCTGTCTTTGAAAAGCACTGAATGAAACCACAGTTTCGAGCGAGAGGAATGTGAAGGACATTGACTGGGGGTTTAGGCTCCCTGGTGACTTGGGCTGCTTGCTTCTACTTTATATGCTGTGGTTTTAATCTTCACTTAGCCTTGACATTGATTTACCCATTTATGGGGGATGGGGGGAACATTTATTTCTTTATATTCGCCTCAGGGCTCAACACAGTACCTAGCCCATAATAGGTCATCAATAAAAGTTTGTTGAATAAATGAATGAATGCTCATGTTCATTCATCCTGTTTTAGGTATTAGGGAGAAAAAGAACAAACTTAAAATTTGCTCTTTACTTTTTTTTTGGTAATACTACTAAGAATCAATAATGCCTCTATACATATACATTTTTTGAGAAATTATAACTAGTTTCATAAATCAATAGAAATGACTACCCTTCTATATGATTTGAAAGTCACAAAGGTTACAAAAAGACCTAAAGTAATGTGGGTATTTTCTCTGAATAGTTATTAGGTGGCAGGTGCTCCAAAACCCCACATCTTGACAATGTTTCCATTTTATGATGTAAGTCAAGTTTACTGAGAACCATGTTATAGGCTTTCATCCAGGGCTAGTATTTATTACAAAGTTTCAAAAATCTTAACTGGAAAGTTTCAAGAGGTGCCTCTTAAGAGTTGTAGGAAAGAAATTTGACCTCCCTGGAACACTGGAGTATACGGTTCCAAATGTTCTGCTGGCAAGGGTTGTGGGTTTTTAAAACAACAGTTGCGAGAGCTTAAAAACAATCAATGTGTGCCATGATGCTCCGACCTTACAATTCTGCTCAGAACCACGTGTGTTCCAAGTGTTAAGTACTTTCCATGAGCTAATGTCAGAGTCACTGCTATTTGGTCAAAGTGTTGCCGGCTCCATCTGGGAGTGTTACTTTTAAAATATAAGCAAGAAACAACAACAGTGCTATGGACTGGATGTTTGCATCCCCCCAAAATTCGCATGTTGAAATCCTGATCCCTGATGTGATGGTGTTCAGAGGTGGGGCCTCTGGGGGGTGAATAGTTCGTGAGGGTGGAACCCTCAAGAATGGGAGCGGTGCCTGGAGACAAGAGACTCCAGAAAGCAGCCTTGTCTTTTCCACCATATGAGGACACAACTGGAAGCTGGCTGTCTATAAACCAGAAAGTGGCCTCTCTTCAGACACCAAATCTGGCAGCGCCTTGGTCTTGGACTTCCCCGCCTCCAGAAGTGAGAAGTAAATGTTTGTTCTTAAGTTCCCCCAGTCTATGGTAATTTTGTTACAGCAGCCCGAACTCTGACAAATAACAGTGAAACTTTATTGTTGTATTTCTCCTCTGGAATGTAGAGGTTCCTTTTCCCGGAATCTTAGAACAATTCTCGAAACAAGTTTCATGTGATTATCATCATACAGTTTAATTCTAGGTTTGAGTCAGTTTGGGGATAAGTAAGAAAATCAATGCTTTGTTTTAGTTTCTGGATCTAACAGATGAAGAGAGTCTTTGGGGCTTGAATCCTTTGACATTTGTCTTTGATCCACTCTATGACATAAGTGATAAATCTGCCATTGACTTCTGGTTAAGAGCACGGTATTAACTCTCACTTAGTTACAGCAAATTAAACAAAAATGATCATTAAGAAAGAGCAGAGAGAAGGAAGTCATTTCTTTAAAAATGTTGAAGTTAAAATTGCCACCTGCTGTAGTGAGAAACTATGGGAAACTCACCTTTTTAATTGTGATACACAGTTTCCTTATCGAGAAGTTTTAAAATGAGGGCTACAGTGCCATGAGGATCATTGTTAGTGGTTCTGTGAAAGACATGGATCTTGGAGACATGCTTAGTGATTATCAGTGCCATTCACTTCAGTCTTTGTCTCTCAGAAAATGAGAGTCTGCAGTTCTAGTATAAAAATCAATGTAGAAATGTTTTCCTCAATCCAAAGTTTGGAGTTTTGTGATAGTTGGGTAGTATGTTATGTTCCAAAGAAGTTGCCATAGCCTTTTTAAGAGATGTATAGCTAAAGTAAACTTTATTAATAAAGCTAGGGCTGTGGGAAGCTAAAATAAACTTTATTAGTAAAGCTTTATGGAACTTCTGTCTTCCCTAGTAATTAACACTTTGCGCCTGTTAAACCAAAAATGGTTTAGTCTAAAAGCCAAAGGCTTAAAACACACACACACACACACCCTAAAAAGAAAAACAAAGAACCTCAAATGAGCATGCTTTTGTTTTAGTATCCTATAAGCAATGTCCATAATATTTTTTAAGCAAAATGAAGTATATTTGTTAAAAATAACTTTCTAATTTTGCAGATACAAAACCATAGTTGTCTAGTCAACCACCCTGTACTGTATGTACTGTTGAAAGCAGCCGGAAGCTCTTGCGCATGTTAATTTCCCCTGGAGGGGAAATGGTGAGAGGACAGGGTTAGTCAGGCATTGGGTAGCAGGAACGTACGAAGCATAACTACAAAAAGACAAGAATTCTTTTTTTATTTTTATGTAGGAACGTCAAATTAATAAACCCGTATAAACCCTGTAGGTAGACTTACCTTTATTGCAATAAGAGCTACTGGAAATTAACTTGAAATGATATTTAGCAGTTTATTAGTAGACAGAAGGGAGGGGCTATCTGTTAAAAAATTTGTGGTGTTGGAGAAGATAAAAAAGTTCCGGAGATGGGTGGTGGTGATGGCTGCACATCAATGTGAATGCAGTTAATGCCACAGAACTGGATATTTAGAAATGGTGAAATGGGGGAGGGGTGCGCACCTGGGTGGCTGGGTTGGTTGAGCCTTTGACTCTTGGTTTCTGCTCAGGTCATGATCTCATGGGTTGTGGCACTGGGCCCCCCGGGGCCCTGCACCGAGCAGGGAGTCAGCTTGGGGGTTCTCTCCCTCTGCCCCTCCCTCCATTGCACCTGTGCACACCCCCCCGAATAAATGAATAAATCTTTAAAAAATACGGTTAAATGGTACATTTTCTGTATGCGTATTTTATCACAATAAAAATAATATGCGTTTAAGGAAAATAATATAAAAAAATAGAAAATTATGAAGAGAATAAAAATTCTTACTGTAAAGCTACCAAACCAACATTGACATTGAAATCACCTCTAATTACAGTGAAGAACCATGGAAAGTTGCTCTTCCGGTTGTCTTATGCCAGTAACATAATGCTCATACATATTTGCAGTTCTTCAGTTGGAAGAGTTCTGAATCATGCAATAAAATCTGCCCAATAACTTTAGGTAACCTTTTAATTTCTGAAAATTTGAGAATACATGTTTGTGTCAGTATGAGCTTAAATTTGTATTATATGAATATTCTATTTTTGGTGCTTTGTCCCTCTCCATTAGCTCAAATAATTAAGAGTTGGTACTCGAAATGAAATTCCACCCCATTTGGAATTTCAAAGGGCTTTGCGAGAACATTACAATTCCCATTCCACAAGTCAGAGGCAGGAATAAATAATTGTTCAGGACGGTAAGAGTGTTTAGAGTCAGGAATTAACTTAGCATTTCTAATGTTAAGAAAGGTCCTGGTCTGGGATGCCTAGCTGGTTCAGTAGGTAGAGCATGCAACTCTTGATCTCAGGGTTGTAAGTTTGACCCCCATGTTGGATGTAGAGATTACTTAAAAATAAGATCTAAAAAAAAAAAAAAGAAAAGAAAGGTCCTGGTCTATATCCTGTTAACATTCTCATTGCTACATAAATTCATTTAGTGTTTGCACGGCTTATAAACATAAGGCCAATCTTTTTTTTAATAGATTATTTATTTATTTGAGAGAGAGAGAAAGAGAATGAGCAGGGGGAGGGGCAGAGAGACAAGCAGATTCCCTGCTGAGCTGGGGACTCTGATGCAGATGGACCCCAGGACCCTGAGATCATGACCTGAGCTGAAGTCAGATGCTTAAACCTACTGAGCCACCGAGGTGCCTCCCATAAGGCCGGTCTTTATGCAACAAAGCTATGTAATGGAAAATCACAGTAGTGGTTTTAAGATTTCAGAATAATCGCATGGATTGGAACTCTATACTGGGATATGTTCCACAGAATTTTCCCAATGCTCATCTGCAACAGGAGGGTGAAGGATGACCAGAGCATGTGAGAATCTGTCTTAGCTGCTTTGGGGTTGGCATCATTTGGGAAATGAATCAGAGCTAAAGGTTGTCAACTCAGGGGGAAGACTGTGCTTCAGAATAATGGATTATAAACGTGGGTGAAAATTAATACTGGGAAGAATATATATACCAGATGGCAGAGGAACCAACTTGATTGAAGTAGTTTGGGAGATGAGACATACAGATCAAGGAGTGGTTCTCAGTGGGGTGGGGATGGGGTAATTCTTCATCCTCCCCAGGATCATTGGGCCATGTCTTGAGACCAGGGACACTATTAAACATCTTATTAACATACAGGATAGGCTCCCACAACAAAGAGTTATTTGGCCCTACATGGTGATAATTCTGAATGCATAGGTAGGCAAGGGTATACCACGGTAAGGCATTTGGTTCAAATGTGGACCAAGGCATTGAATGTTAGGGAGTCCCAAGAGGAAAGGGTTATGTGACTTGTCAGATTTGGGATGGGCTAAAGTGAAGAAGGGAGATGGCTGGTGGTATTTTTGTGATCTTGGTGGGTGTCCCATTGGAGCAAGCCGGGAGAAGCCAGGATATGGAATAGAATTGAACGGGAAGTCTTGCCAGGCAATGTATCAAGTCTGGAGAAGGGCAAGATGGTACCCCAGCTTCAGGCGGCAAAATGAAGTTTAAATGGCCCTAGAAAAAGAAGTGGATAAATATGGTGGGCCTGGGTAGGTGAATGTGGAAGAGAGTCTGGGAAGACAGGACTGGTCAAAAGTAATGGAAGCCAGCAAGTAGAACAAGCGTTCTCAAACTTGTTTGCTCCATTAGAGTCACTTAGGGAATTAAAAAAATACTGACGCCGGGGCCCCACCTCAGACCAATTCAATCCGTGTTTGGGGCAAGGTTTGAGACTTTAATTATGTTTATAGACATTTCCCGAATGTGTCTCACGTGCAGCTAGGGTTAAGAACTGCTGTCCCCATAGGTCAGTAAAGTCAAGGAGGAATAAACAGGGTGATTAGAACAAGGCTGAAATAAGCTGCCGTGTGAGATTGGGGGCTGCCTGTCCTCTGCCCTGGAGTTTTGCTACCTGTCCTTTGCAGGAACCTGTGCGGGTTGCTGCTGGCCTCGAGCCTGGGTTTCACTTGCAATTTGCTGGTAGGAGGTTGAGCCGGGCAGGCAGGGGCTCACTTTTTACTAGTGACCAGTGACAGAGCTTTGCATTTGAACTTCCAGAAAGACCTCAAATTGCCTTCTGATAAAAAGGAATCACTTAGGAGTAAAAATAATCTTAAGTTTTATGGGCAATTAACAATTAGTTCATATTATATGTATATAAGACAGAGAGGTATGACATGATAAGAGAAGAAATGAAAATCCATTAAACTGTGGATATCTTGGGGAAAGTGCACAATTTTCTCTACAGGTAGCTGATAAAAGCAGCCTGTTAATCTCACCTCGGTGCCCAAGGAAGGATGATGAACTGGCCAGAAGGATGCCTAATTGTCAGAGGGGCATCCCCTATCTGCCCTTTCCAGTGTGGAAACATTCTTGAAAAAACATGCCTTTCTAGCAGAAAGGGAATATGGGTGAAAGCATTCTTTGCAGATTCCTGGGACATTTTCAAAGGGATTGAGTAAGTGACTGGTGGTTAGAATCTGCTCTGTTTTCATCTGTCTCTGGCGGGGCCTGGTGGCAATTTAATATTCTTTATTATTATTTTACATGCAACTTCCTTCCTAGCTTATGATTCCTGTCAGGACTGTGTGTTATTACCCATTAGTCATTTTTCTTGGGTTGGTCTATAATGCTTCAAAAGAGGGCTGGCGTGTTTCAGTAATTTTGCCTACAATTTGATTTGCATTCTCTAGAATCCCCATTTAGTTTCATCAGCACATTTCCACATCCAACAGCTGGGCCTCTGGATGGGATCATTTACATACATTAGCAGCTGAAAGGTAAGCACCAGCGACCAAAGCTGGCCTGACATTTTCCCAGCACCTCACCTGACTTTTCTGGAAGTAAACTCTGCCTCCCTTATTTGTAACTGTGTCAGTGACAATATTCTGTGGACAAAAAACTGTTGGTCTCCAGGCAGCTTTTAAACTAAAACGCTTTGTTGGAAGGCATTGAGGGATAATCAGAGAACATGTTCTGTCCTACTTCAGGGTCAGGGGAGAATATCGCTCCCCCCCATTACATGTATGTTTATTATTCGATAAATGGCAGAGAAATTGGCTTCTCAATTGGTTGATGATTGTCTGACGGCAGATAATCTATTAATTCATAAACATCATTGTGACTGAGACCCCTGAACGATTCTCCAAATGGCTGACATGACCCAGTCAGGACTTGGGAAAGATGTCATGTGAGGCTTGCAAAGCTCACGTTTTTTCCCCCCATCATTTTCTTTTTAAATTATTTCTATTAACATATAATGTATTATTTGTTTCAGGATCCATCATTTTCTTTACTCACAATTAAATTCTTGAACTGTGGTCTTGGTCTGTACGGTAAACTGAAATTGTCTCCCCACCTTCCCTCAGAGATATCTCCATCCTAATTTCTGGAACCAGTGCTTGTGAAAAAGATGTCTTTGCAGATGTTGAGTTAAGCATTTTGAGATGACATTATCTTGGATTATGCCAGAGTCCCCCTAAATGCCGTTGCGAATGTCCCTGTAAGAGAGAGTTAGAGGGAGATTTGAACACAGACAGAAGAGGAGTAAACCATGCAACCAGTGAGGCTGAAGTTGGAGTGATGTGGCCGCAAGTCAGGGGATGGTGCAGCCACCGGAAGCTGGAAGAGGCAAGGACAGGATTTTCTCCTAGAGCTTCTGGAAGGAATGTGGTCCTGCCAACACCTTAATTTCAGCCCAGTGAAATCAATTTTGGACATTTGGCTGTTGGACTATGAGAGAATAAATTGCTGTTGTTTTAAGCCACCACATATGTGGTGATTGGTTACAGCAGTTTTAGGAAACTAATAGGGTCTGTAAGAGTCTATCCCATGGATCTTGGACAGGTTGCTTATTTATTCTGGTATATCAAAGTCAGTGAGTTTCATTTCTGGAAATAAATTATTAACATTCTTGATATTTTTCATTTGGTATCTCATCTATGACCCATTTATTCTACTGAGTCCTTTCTGTTTAGGCAAATGATCTTCTTGAAGAGATCCCCAAACATGGGACAAAGCATTTGTGAACAAGTAACCTAGAAGACTCAGTGTTCCAGAAAAGAGAACAATTCTCTGCTATATATTGAACATTGATCATCTCACTGTTTTACTTCCTATTCCAGTTTCTATGAGATAGATAGAACCACTGTATTTTATCAGTATAGAATAGTGTTGTATAAGATACCATAGAATTGGAATTATACTCGACTATTCTCAGACTTCACCTTTACTTCCTCTGCAGTTATTTGACTATGATTCACTGGGCTGGCTCAGGAGTTAATGGGACACTGTAGTATGGGTGTCACTGAGGATAATGTGGGCCCTTGGGGGACCTATTTCTATACAAGTTGTGAAGCCCAGTGAAATGTTTCAAGAAAACGTAATGGATTTTTGGTTTTAGCTAAAGGTCCTAGAAATGG
The DNA here is from genome assembly GCF_037043125.1 of Eumetopias jubatus. Lineage (NCBI taxonomy): Eukaryota > Metazoa > Chordata > Mammalia > Carnivora > Otariidae > Eumetopias > Eumetopias jubatus. Next base: position 163,930,639 of record NW_028274809.1, on the reverse strand, counting down.
ATAAAACAAACTGCTAGAGATTTTTAAAATGCTCTTCATAAAAGCTCTTCACGAATTTTTCTATTAAAAACCAGAGAAACAGAATTCTTTTTATAATCATTGACCCTCTCATATGACAATAACTGCTTCTTAAAGGGGATAGGACATAATCAAGTTGGAAAACTGAATGGTTTCTTTTTGCAGAGAATTTCAATACATGCTGTGTGTTTGTGTTTGTGAAAATGTATCAATAAGCAAGGAGTTTTTAGAAAACTTATAATTTTATAGCAAAATTATAAAGTAAATTTTCAGTTAAATGTAAATGATTATGTTTTCCCAAGTACCTTCCCTATGGAAATGGGAGAACTCTTCAAAATAGGTGTGAGTCATTTGTACAGGAAATCTATTTTTAAAGCTTAATTTTGTTTGTGGGTGTAAAGGAGCAAATTTTGCCACCCCAAGATATGCCTCTTTGGCATATTGACTGTTCTGAGCTGGTTATTTTTAAGAAACTGCAGAGGCAAGAGAAACTCTGAAAACTGAGTAGAAGTTAGCTCGTAGTAAGAGACATTTACATGTGTAAGAAAAATCTCCATTTGTAAGTTCCTTCCTTAGTATCAGGAAGAAGGGGACGTTCTTAAGTCATTAGAAATTTGTCAACAGAGAGGACAGGGGGCTTAAATCTGCATAACAACTCTACCCTTCTTTACTGTGCTTTTCCTGGTAAGCTTCTGTAACTCACTCCCCAACTCCAATACCTCCTTTTGCCTTTAGCTGGAGGTGATATTTAAGATGATGGCTTCAGGGGCGCCTGGGTGGCTCAGTCGTTAAGTGTCTGCTTTCGGCTCAGGTCATGATCCCAGGGTCCTGGGATCGAGCCCCGCATCGGGCTCCCTGCTCCGCGGGAAGCCTGCTTCTCCCTCTCCCACTCCCCCTGCTTGTGTTCCCTCTCTCGCTGTGTCTCTCTCTGTCACATAAATAAAATCTTTAAAAAACAAAAAAAAAAAGATGATGGCTTCAGCTATTTCAGTGAGGTACTCAGTTTTCCTTGGTCTCTCTCATGTGTACAGGAGGTATACATTATTATTAGACTTTGTTTGATTTTTTCCCTGTTTTTCTGTCTCCTGTCAATTTGATTCTTAGACCACCTAGGAGAATGTTGAAGGGTAGAGTTAAATTCTTTTCTACCCTACTTGCTTACAATTTCATATGCTCTCTCTGTTCCTTCCACAATTTATTCCAAGGAACTGTGGTAGATACTGATTGAGGTAAATAAGACACTGTCTTTACTACTAAATGTTTTATTAGAGCCTTTATGAATTTTCGGAGATACAAAGCAATTGTGAAGAAGGTGGGCCTGAGATCAGTTTGAATGGGGAGAAGCTGTTCACTTCAGAATGAATCCCTAAAATCTCTAACAAATCCCAAGAATAAGTTAAATTTCACAATGTTGGGAGATGGGTTATACATGTATAATTTTTATTTGTAAAATAAACCTTTGATAATGAAAATGCTGAAGAACAATTATAGGCTTTGCTCTGAAGGGTCGGTCAGAATTAACCAGAGATGGCATATGAATTATGGATTTTCTTTTCTAGTGAAATGTCTTTTATCACAATTCCCTGAGAAAAATTATATTGTGCATGTTGAAGAGAATGAGAACTAATTTAATTATCCACTCTGTTGTTTGTTTATTTTCTGTCTAAAAGAAAACACCCTGTTTTCTTGTATGATGAATTCAATACAATTACCATATGATGAGTCAAAAATTGTGTCAGAATACTGTGCTAGATATGTACTTTATATGATCAGTATTTCTAAACAGGTGTAAATATGATTCTGTTCGCGGACACTAGATTAAAGCAGAAGGAATTTTTTGTTACTCAAAATGTTCTAATCTATATCGAGAGTGTGTTCTCTTTACCCGAGGCAATACATACTGACTTACCTATCTTAATATACTAAAAATATAAGGTGGATAGTGAAATAATTTCATGTAAAATTGAAGTTTGCTAAGCTAAAGTAATTAAATAGTTGATTCGGTTGTGGAAGGAGACTTTAAAAAGGGAAATAGAAAAGTAGTTTCTTTGAATTTGAGGTAAAATGGCTTTTATGTTCAGAGAAGTAATGTGGGTGTGAGGTCTGTGTGTGGAGGAGAGGAAAAGGGGATTTGGTTATGGGGAAGGGGAGAAATCACAGGGTTTTAAAAATCAGACTTAAGTGTTGTTTCCTTGCAACTGTCCAGTAGCCCTGTCTTTGCTACATGCTGAGTCCTGCTGTTCATTTCTGATTTCACCCAGCTTTGAATTCTTGACATTGGCACCTCCCAGCTCCCACACTTTGTCAGAAGTCAAGGCTATCTAAGAACCATGCTGCTGGAGCTGAGATTCTCATCTGACTGTCAGCCAGAGAAGGTGTGATAGAGTGAAAAACCCAGGATTTCCGTACAAGAAACCTAGTTTTCAGTCCTGGCAACTAACACTTATTAAATCTGTGACCTTCGTAAGTCATTTATCTTCTTTGTGCTTCAGTTTTCTCACTATAAAATGGAAGTACCTCACAGTTTTGTTTTGATGCTCCGTAACATAGTGTACGTAAAAATAGCTAAAAGTGATTTGTAAGTAGTAGGGGCTCAATCTTGTTCTCCTCCTTCTTCTTTTTGGTAAAGAACACCCTGTTTGTCCAGTTATCAGAGCACCTCCTCAGGGTGGCAGGATAGATTCTAAAGGTTTTCTGGAGATACTTCACTAATATTTTATTACTTGGGAATAATAACAAATAAGCAGAAGTATAAGGATTTTGTATATATACATGCCTGCATATATATATCTTTTTTGGGGAGCACATCTTAACTTTTCCTTCCCTCTTTTTTCCATATTTTTTCTCAGACTGGACTAACCTGGGCTGAGGTTAGTGAGATTAGTTCAGATTTGGATGTTGGCATAGGGCTGCCAGCATGGGCCCCAGAAGTTTCAAATTTTGTTTTGGTAGCAACTTTTTGGTACATCTTCATGCATGAGCCCCACTCTTGCTTCTTACCATCTCCCATTTGTATCTCTAGGGATGACCAGCATATCATGCTGCTTGTGGTAGCCGACCAGGCCAAAAACCTCAAAATCCATTTGTCAAGAGCTAGGACATGAATTAGGTTTACATTCCTTAAGAGGAATTTCTCTTCATAAAGAGGAGTGGCTAGCCCAATTAGGAGGATGAGCAGGGATGGGAAAAAGCCTTCTCCAGTTGTTCTCTTTCTCCTAAGTGCAGTCTCTTCCAGGATTTGCAGGTGGAGCCAAGGATTTGCAAATGTAAGTAACAGATGTGATTTGTTTGACTGGTGTAGAATTCCCGTGCTTCTGAAAATGATCTGACAACATTCCAACAGAGTAAGGATTGACAGACAATAAAGAGCTGCCTTTAGAGGGGCAAGTGATCCCCAGTCTGGACAGTGCCCTCCTGCCTTGTATAATTGCCTAAATTGGCTGTTTGGCCCTCGTAGGCATTTGGATTTGCCACATCCACCCTACACTTAGCATTGCATACCCACTACCACCTCTCCTGGCCACATCTTCCCTCTTCCTGCCCTGGCATCCACCCACACATATGTTTTTCCAGTAGAGCCCATGAGCTCAGTAAAAACAAGAACTGGTCTTCAGAGAAAGAACAGGGTTTACCATGGCAAACCAATGATATTCAAAACCACAAACCATAATTCCAGAAATACCAGTTCTGTTTCTTGTTTCTTTTGAGAAGTAAATATCTTATTTTGGAAGCCAAAACTATAATTAGAACACTACAGTGATAGTTTTATGGAATCATTTAAAAGACAATGGATCTGATAAAGAAAGGTTGGATTAAAGGATTGAAAAAGATAAATCAGGCAAATTCTCACCAGAAGAAAGCTTATGCACTTATATTAATTAAAAAAAAAAATAGGTTTTAAGGCCAAAAAGCATTACTAGAGATAAAGGTAACATGTCTAATTCCCTTGAATGTTGCAACAAATTTGGATGCTCAAAATAACACAGTTTCAAAATACATAAAGCAAAATCTACAGAACTGTGAAGGGAGATAAACAATTCTATAATCATAGTGGGAGATTTTAACCCATCTTTCTCCGTAAGTAATGGAATTAGTTAACAAGAAAATCAACAAGGTAGGGCGCCTGGCTGGCTGAGTCGGTTGAGCATATGACTCATGATCTTGAGGGGTCCCGAGTTTAAGCCCCACATCGGGTGCAGAGCTTACTTAAAAAAAAAAAAAGACATCAATAAGGAGAGAGAAAATTTTGAGCAATATATTAACAGATTTGATCTAATGGTCACATAGGACATCTAAGAACTAAAAAAATGCATTTCTTTTTAGGAACAGATGGGTTGTTTATAAAAATTGATATATTCCATATCATAATGGAAGTCTAAACAAATTTAAGATGGTAAAATCATACAGAGCATGTCTTCTAACCACAAATGCAATTCAGTTAGAAATCACTAACAAAAAGATGTCTAGAAAAAAAAAATCAATATATGTGAAAACTAAAAAAGTTCTAAGTAACCCATGGGTCAAAGAAAAAGTTGTAATATAAATTAGAAGGCAATTAGAATCACCCCTAAATAAAGATACTGTATGTAAAAACTTTTTTTTTTTTTTTTTTTTTTTAGTAAACATCCCTGCTTTACTGAGACAGGTTTGGACATGTGGCTTTAAACCTCTGTGTTGAATAGAAGCGAACCTACTTGCAATTACATAATTTTCTTATTTGAAATTATGACAGGCAGGCTTACAACAAAGTTAAAATTATCCAAGTCATCATCCAAAGCAGGATTCTTATTCATTAGTCATATGTTTTGCTCACTTTCTGCAATGTACCTGTTGTCCATAATGAGTTACCCCCATGTGAGGCATACTTTGTACCCAACATTGACTGGTTGCCAAGGAGACTCCACTGCCACCCTGGGCAAGCTCATGTTTCCTCTCCCTTTCGGCTAAAAAGAGGGGAACTCATGGTACAGGGTCAAGGGCAAGATGCTGGGAAAGTAGAATACAGACCCAACCTGACAGAGATTTGAAGTGAAAAGTTCTCGCTGTTCCATCCATCAGCAGCAAAAATACTTCAGTTCAAATGATAAAACTTGAAGCTTTAGGCTTGAAGGGATATCAGCATCCAAGAATAGTCAGAATATCCTTCCTTGCATAAATCCAAGGGATAGGCCAAGGGGAATTGGCATCTACCTGCCACGTCCAGTGGTTTTCTATCCCTGGCTGCATCTAAGTCAAATTTCCCTATAAGAGAAACTCTGCTAACTCTGAACAAAATTGTCCTTTATAGTAGCCGCCAATCAGAGGTTAGGATAGTTCCTTCACAGAGTTCCAAAATTCTGGACTTCTAGGAACTACTTGTTTCTCTTCCAATACTGTGCCATTGATTCTTGCATAAAATTCTGGAATGCTGGCTCTTCACGGCTTTCCTCTGTAACTCTGTGGTCAATATCATCAGTATCACTGTCTGCTTCCTCAGCCTCTTCATCCAAAGTTCCCCGAGTCAGGATCAAGTCAGAAGGGTCAAGTGCAGGAGATAAGCTGTCTGTGGCAGTCCCTGTGTCCAAGGCTACAGAGCCCAGATCTTTCCGAAGGCGTTCCAGTTGTTCCTTCTGCTGCTGGCTCTGTGCACTGGCCAGTGACTTCTTCAGACGTTCATATTCAGGACGATACTCCCTTTCATATTCTTCTGCAGCACTGGTGACTTGCATGAAGAATTCATCTAAGCCTGTACCCAGAACAGCAGACACACCCACCACCCTAAGTGCGCTGTAAAATTCATCTAACACCAGGCTCATTGAACGAGTCAGGTTACTGATGTATGTAGTCTCTTGATTCAAGGCATCTTGGAAAGCCTCAAAATCTTGCATCCATTCCACTGCAAAGCTGTGATCAATGATGTCAGTTTTATTCATAACCACAATGAAAGGCAGCTTGGTTTTGTACAAGATGCTGCAGGCATAGAGCATATTGGACATGAAGGTCACTGGGTTGGTACTTCTTGATGTGTCCATTACATAAATGACAACTGTTGGAAATGAGGATGCCAGGGCCTCAGTGATGATTGTCCCAGAAGCTGACCACGTGAACACTTCAATCTGTCCAGGTGTGTCAATCAAGACATATTTAGACATGTTCTGGGCCTTCTCAATAAATTTCATCACCAATATTGGCAGGAAAGGGTACTTCATGTACAGCTGGGTCCAGATTAATCACATAAGGTGGAGAGCCTTGGCTATGTAGATGTCCAGTAAGCCTAGACAAACTGAGGGGCGAGGACCCCCCGAAGCCTGCGACTCAGCTGCCTCTGCGGGCGCCGCCATCTTTCTCCTGGCTCCGCGCCCTCTCCTGTATGTAAAAACTTATTGGGAGCAACCAAAGCTGAAAACAGGGCAATTTTTAGTTTATATTTTAGAGAATTTAAGCGAATGCATTTGAAGATATAGATGAATTCCTGGAAAAATATGACTCCCCAAAACTGACTCAAGAAGAAATAAAAAGTCCTTTTACAGAGAACATTTCAGGTCCAGATAAATTTACCAGAAGTTTTACAAAATCTTTAAGAAACAACTATCCATACTATGCAGACTTAGAGAATAGAAAGAGTAGTATCTAGAATAAAACACTTCTTAGAAGAAATATGAAAAAGATAATCCCATAGAAAAAGAGGCAAAAACATTTTGAACATTTTCATTTTTATAAAAGAGAACTTTCTTTTGTATTTTTATGTTTTAAAAAATAGCTTTATTGATGTATAGTTGATGTATCAAAACAAAAAAACAAATCCCTGAACATAGTTAATGTATACAATTTGGCGAATTTGGAGATATGCAGAAACCTGTGAAACCATCACCACAGTCAAAGTAATAAAATATCTACTACCTCCAAAAGTTTCTTCCTTCTGCTCAGCCCTCCCTTCATTTGTGTGTGTGTGTGTGTGTGTGTGTGTGTGTGTGTGTGTGTGTAAGAACACTTGGCATGAGACCTATCCTCTTCACAAATTTTTAAATGTACAATACTGATTTGTTAACCATAGACACCATGTTGTACCATAAATCTCATAAAAAGACTCATAAAAAGATCCTCAATCCTCCCCCCTCCCCCTGTCTTCCCCCTCTCTCTTATCCCTCAGTGGTCTTATTCATCAGCATATTCCCAGAGCATTAGAAAACCGAACAGGATCTTGCTCCTAGAAGACTTCCAGGAAATATTTATGTGAACTATAAATAAATATGCATAGTTGAAATCATCCAAGTGCAAGAGAGAAAGCGCAAAGAGAAAGTGAATGGAATAATAAGGAGACCAAAGGTGAAACTCTCCGGAACACTGTCATGCAAGGTGCAGTAGAGTTCAGGACAGGGCCTGAAGAGTAGATGGGATAGAGAAGTGGCGCCAGAAAGGAGCGTATATCAGCGTTGACTAGGATATCTTTGGCTGCAAGAAACTGAACACGTAACTAAGAGTGGCTTAAATAATAGGCTTTTATAATCTCCCATAATAGTCCAGGGGTGGGTAGTTTCAGGGTGAATTGGTACAGCATTTCTTCCATGTCCCAAGCTCTATATTAGCTTCTGCTAATTCTCCTGGCTTTCCTCTCATGATCACAAAAAGGCTGTCACAGTATCAAATGTTAAAAACTGCGTTCAAAGACAGGAATTGTGCGTAGTAGGAGCTCATCCTCAGGTCTCTTTGGCCAGTACTGACTCCTAAACCAATTACAGCAAAGGAGAGTGCGATTTCCTTGATTGGTTTAGGCCAACACAGTTCATCTCCTGGGGCTGGGGGAGAAGCCTACTCCCTTAGAGCTTCCTGCTGTTCTATACCTGATCGTAGCTGGGTATTGTGTAGACAGAAAGTAGGCGTGTGGGCACCTGGGCATAGGAGGATGACAGCTGGGGAGCCAAGCAACAGTGGATCTGCTATGGGATTCAAAGAAAGAGATGCTCCAGGAAGGAGTCCGTTGGCTCAGTGGCAGCTGAGGTCATTCACAGAAGACAAGGATGGAATGTGACTGTTGGATTTGACAATAAAGAGAACGTTGGTGGCAGTGGTAACAGCAATTTCTGTGGGGCAGGGGAGGAAGTTGGGGGGGCAGACCAGGTTATGGTGAGTTAAAGAGTAAATGGGGTTGAGGGAGTGGAGGTAGGGAGGGAAGGCAACTCGTTCAAGGGTCTTGGCCGTCAGGGAGATGAGAGATCGTGGGGCTGGCCTGGGCCTCTGTCCTGTTCTGACTGCACATTCTACCCATTATGTCCCCCAGCCAGGACCGAATCAGCTGGGACATTACCTGCCTGTGTATTGCAGAACTTTTTGAATAATTCCCAGAGCTGATAATATTAGTTTATTGCCCATTCCTCTGACCCTTCTAGTTACTTTTCTTTGACCCTTTTCCTTCCAACATTTCCTTCATGAGATGTGGGGATGAGCCCTCTAAATAGACTTTTGTTGAATTTAAAAATGACTCTTTTCTCATTATAAAAATATTTTCATCACAAAAAACACAAAAAATAGATCCAGAAGGAAAGTAAAAAAAAAAATATATAATCCTAATCCAAGAGATAATCAGAGATATTACTGTGTTTTTCTTTTAGCTGCTCCCCATCCAAATATATATACACTTAAGATTTATTTATTTATTTGAGAGAGAAAGTGCGAGCAGGAGGAGGGGCAGAGGGAGAAGAGAGAGAGAATCTCAAGCAGACTCCCCACGGAGCACAGAGCCAGATGCAGGGCTCCAACTCACGAGATTATGATCCCAGGCAAAATCAAGAGTCAGCCGCCCAAACAACTGAGCCACCCTGGAGCCCCCATCCACATATATATTTATTTTACACAGTGAAATACTGTATTTTTGGTTTTACAGTCTGCTTTTTTTTTTTGGATGTTATATGGTGAGTTTCTCATCTCAGATGTCTTTGATGAATACAAATTTTTGACAAAAATACTCTATTGTATGAATAGATCATTTAACTTTGCTGAACATCTACATCGTTTCCAAGTCTTTTGCTATATTTGTGTCTGCCTGTGACATAGTTTTTGGGATAAGTTTGTAGCAGTGATGAGTGGTCAGAGAGTGAGTATAAACTGATTTTAAGGTTTTTGGCAAGGCAGCCTTTGGTTAAATTTAGGTGCTCTGGGTCATGGCCTGAGTTCCAAGTCAGATCCTGCCATTTTCTAGCTGTGTAACTTTGGGTAAGTCACTGACCCAAGTCTCAAGTTTCCTAATGTGTAAAATGTAGATCATACTATTTATCTCTTAGGGTTCTTAATATGTTAAATAAAATAATTTGCGCAGAGATTTTATCTCAGCGTCTAACAACAAATGTGAGCTATTTCTAGAAATGATGCATCAGTTTATGACTATAAGTAGAGTCTATTTTATTTTTAATTTATTATCTATGAAGTTTGGCTTATGGGTTTTAAAAAAATGTACAATAATATCTATGGCTGATGTGTTCAAAGACATGTATCTTAATAAATTTGGGGTCAGTAAATCTTAAGCCTTTAGTTTTTTTCCCCTCAGGCCAAATATTTCAGGTTCAGAGGTAGTGTTGTGTTGGCCACAGAATGTTTTCTAGAAAATATTCATTTTGCCCTTCACTGGGTGTCTCTGGTTAGTGCATTCTGTTAGAATCTCTTATGTTTGATTAAATCATTAGAATGGATGTGAGTGGTAAACTGTTTATTTCTCAAAGGGCTCTCCCCACCTCTAAGCTACTTTAGTTTCTATTATATATTAAGCCATAGGACTAATCAAAGCTATAAACTGGCTTTAAATAAAAATAATGCTTAGATCTGTGAAAAACCACTGATCCCAAATGTAACCTTTAGGTCTTCTGGAATCTCTCAGAACAGAAAGAAGGCAGTCTTTTAAATTTGCTGAATACCAAAGGATTTTTTGATAGCTAGTAGAGTGATCTATAGCTCTGATAGTGTCTGACTTTTTCACTTTCTGCCTGAGGCTCAGATCCAGAGCTTGGAAGTTTCCTGGCCCATGGATTTGTTTTACTGTGGCAGTCATGGAGCCTGGAGTCCTAACCTTGCATAATAATGTTCTCAGGATTTGAGAATAATCTTTGGGGGAATAGAGCAAAGTTAGTACCAGAAATAGCCTCTACTGAAATTTCTAGTTACCAGATAGAATCTTTGATGTTATTTTTTTCATACAGAAGCTTATTTTCAACATCTGCTTATTTTATTATTTAATAAGCTTCACATATAAGCTATTTTCCATATATTTTTTTACAATATAAGCTTATTTTCCTTTTATGATAAAATAGAAAATTTAAATAATTAGAATAATTATTATGTGATTTGTTTTTCAGAGCTTTTACTTCTGTGTCTCGGCAAAGGGTTTTGGTGCTCTGCTGAAGCTAGCTCATATTGGCTCATCAGGGCTAGTTGTTAAATTTTCACAAATCGGTTGGGGTCATGTTGGTACGTTGAAATCATCCATGGTGGGAGTATTACACCACAGAAATAAGCAAACACTACAAATCAGGGTTCCCTGTCCCCAAAGCCAGTTAGTAAATATTTCCCAGCAGCCTGCAGCTTTTCAGATATTTTTAAAGGCACTAAAATTTTTAACCTATCAGACTAAGTTCAATATAATATATTTGAGGTGGAATAAAAAGGTTAGTTATCCGGTAGTGCACATTCTACCAGTGGTTGTTTGTGAAATGCTATCGTTTACTCAAAACCAGTCATTTAGAACATGACAGACAAATTGAATGTGGGAAGAAAGGGAACCATAAATAGGAGACACATATTACAGTAAATGTAGAAAAATAGACAACAGAGGTAAAGAAAATAGCCAAAGGGAAAAAAATCTTGAAGAGTGAAGGACAGGAAGAAGACTGTGCCAAGCAAAATTGACACTAAAATTGAATTTGAAAAGTACAGAGAGGTTAAAAAAAAGGCATCAGAATGAAATAGTTTTGAAAACGGTCAACAATGCCAACTTGGTGAAGTAATGTCTTCCATCCAAGGTGACATTTGCTGAGATGGAAAGTGGCCCCAAAACCACCAGACTTTGAAAACAACATATTTGCCCTTGGCATTTTGGAACACATTTAGAGAAGAGCATTATGGGTAGGTAGCCATATATTTATTGTCCAAATTAAGACTTCTGTGAGTGAAGGGGGGCTCTATTAATAATTACACCTGAATAGCAACATAAACCAGAGCCGTTGAGGCAAACCGGGTTATGTGTACACAGGAATTCGAGGCTACACTCTGGCCACCCGCTTTCCAATCCAACAGGTTAAAAGAACTTGGCGGATACATTTTACGATGAAAAAGATTAAAATATATATTCCTAGAGGCTATAATTATATGTAAGTAGGTGTTTGCCCATTATGAGAAGGTTAAAAGAGTAAAGGGAGGTGATTCATCACACTGTTGAATAAACAACAAGAAATACGTGAGGACCGTGTCATCACAGAGCAGTCGTCTTGGCTTGCTTCACCTTGGTGGGATCTACGTTACCTGCCCTGTAACTGTCAAGGCTGAGAATTGTAGGCTCAGAAGCTGTCCAACTTCTGGTTAATTATCAAGTCCTTTACTTTATACCGTTTCCTGTATTACTTTTGGCCTTTTTTCTTTATTCTGCTTCAGCAGTTAAATTTTTCACAGCTCCCAACCCCTGGGTAGAAATCCTTAGTACCACGTGAGAACATGGTTGCCTTCAAGAGAAGGGCTTGCAAGCTCTCTACTGAATTCCAGGGTTTTCCTCCCTCAGATTTGCCATCCTTCATCTTAGCTAAACACAGTTTTAGCCAGCTTTCAGAATGCATGGTGATTAACATAACAATAAAAAATTAAAGGGGGAAAAAGAGTAATCAAATTGATAAATCCCTTTTAAGACATACATTAAAAAGAAATAAATCACCAGTATTAAGAATGAAAATGAGGACACATCTTTCAGAAATCAAAAGAATATTAAGGGGAATAAGAACTTTATGCCATTAAGTTTGATAATTTAGATAAAATGGATACTTTTTTAAAAAAGATCCAATTTAAAGAAACTGACACACATGAAAAATAGAAAATGTCAATAGTGCTGCATCTTTTAAAGAAAGTGTATCAACAATAAAAATTTTACCACAAAGAGAAAAAAAAAAGAAGTCTTTCTCAAAGACTCATGCAGGATTTCTCTGGAGAAACACTAATTTTCTGATTTTTATTGCTGCTATAAGGGCCTTGCTGAATTAGGCACCTCACTTGTACTCCAGTATCTGGGCATACGTTTCTTACGATATCATGGGGCTTGGGACTGCAAGGGTGGTTTCGTGCTCTGGTGTTCGGCCACATTTTACAGTGTATTCATTTTACTTTCTAGGAAATGGGTCAGCTTCTTTAAAAATTCAAGTATCTAAGGCAAGGTACCAACAATTCTTTTTCCTGGAAGTCTCGTCAGAAGTGCCTTCCTAGAAATTTTAAGATCATCCTTCTGTAAGGAAAGGTCTAGTGGACTGTGTTCCCGTTCCTTTCACTTTGAATATCACAGCAAGCATGCCATTCAGGCACTGTTTAATAGGCCTTTCAGTGATGACAGAGATGTCCTATTTCTGTGCTGTCTGCTATCATAGCTGTTTGCCATATGTGTCTACTGAGCACTTGAAAACTCGCTACTATGACTGAGAAGTACATTGTGAATTTAATTCAACTTAAATTTACTTAAATGTGCGTAGCCATGTATAATCAGAGGCCACCGGGTTGGATGGTCCAGCTCCACACCCACCTGGTGGCTCCTCAGTGATGCCCTGGCCACAGTTCAGCAATGTTTCCCAAGCTAGGAGTGATCTGTAAGGGTCCACAGTAATCCCACTGAGGTCATTTAAAAGTCTTGCTGCAATTCTCTGCAACATCTTGAAGCTGAATTCAAGGGGCGCCTGGGTGGCTCAGTCTGTGAGCGTCTGACTCTTGGTTTCAGCTCAGGTCATGATCTCGGGGTCGTGGGATTGAGCCCCGCATTGGATCTGCACTCAGCTGGGAATCTGCTTGAGATTCTCTCTCTCCCTCTCCCTGTGTCCCTCCTGCCGCTTGTGCTCTTTCTCTCTCTCTAAGATAAATAAATAAATCTGAAAAAAAAAAAAAAAAAGCTGAATTCAAGAGGGGGCAGCTAGTCTATGGTGCAGGTAAACGTTATGCCAGAATTTGGACTGCTCCTGGTCAACCGCCTTCTCCCCCAAAGATAATAAGAATTTCTGAAGGTTCTCCAATCTTTTTTTTTTTTTAAAGAGATTTTATTTATTTATTTGACAGAGAGAGACACAGCGAGAGAGGGAACTCAAGCAGGGGGAGTGGGAGAGGGGGAAGCAGGCTTCCCGCCGAGCGGGAAGCCCGATGCAGGGCTCGATCCCAGGACCCTGGGATCATGACCTGAGCTGAAGGCAGGTGCTTAACTGGCTGAGCCACCCAGGCGTCCCTGAAGGTTCTCCAATCTAATGTCAGAATAAAAGCATAGAGCTCATGACAGGGCTGTGAACACTGCGAATACTATGTTAACTATTATTCATAACAACACTGAATACTGTCATTACCTGACAGTCCCCCCATTATTACAACCAGTGGAACTAGCAAGGCTTCTTTGTCCCTGATAGTGACAGAGCACGGGTCAGAAGTGGTCTGTACTGTAGACATTGATGGTGCCGGTCGCCCCCTCCACGAGGGTGGGAGAGAGACCCTGCTCTTATCGGCCTGTGGCTGCCCCTTCTCTGCCAGTGCCCAGTCCCCTTTTGGAGACGTGTCATCGTATACTCACAGCTCCTTCCAGGGGAAACTTTGTCAGAGTTCTCCATGAAGAGACGGTCTCAGATGGCCATGCATGGCATCACCTGACTCGTCCCCAGTTGTAGTTCATTGTTCCAAAAGCAGCCAATTCAGGGGCGCCTGGGTGGCTCAGTCGGTTGGGTTCTGCCTTCGGCTCAGATCATGGTCCCAGGGTCCTGGGGTCAAGCCCCGCATCGGGCTCCCTGCTCGGCGGGAAGCCTGCTTCTCCCTCTCCCTCTGCCTGCCACTCTGCCTACTTGTGCTCTCTCTCTCTCTCTCTCTGTGTCAATAAATAAATAAAATCTTTAAAAAACAAAAACAAAAACAAAAGCAGCCAATTCAGAGGCTGTCCAGAGGCCTATACTATGATCTGGCCCCAAATGATGAGTTGTGCCAACTCAAGACTCCCTGTCAGGAACGGGATCTGTGAATCGTAATGGTAGGGAAGAGGCCAGCCGTGGGAGCTGAAACACAGGTTGCTTAGGAGAAAGCCGGGGAGTCATACTGGTGCTATGAGGCCACGACAGACCAAGGTCAGAAGGAGGCAGAAATGATGAGGAAGATGGAAAGGCAGAAACTGTGAGTCAGCAGAAGATATGAGCCAGGGAACAGATGAGCAGATCAGCACACGAGGAGTCCGTCTCTGGCTGTTGGAGACAAACAGAGACAAGGGGGTGGCAGCAGAGCCACACTGATGGCTAAGTCCTAGGACGAGAAGTACCAGTGCCTGCTGCTGAGGCCCTCAGTAACTGGGCATCTGAATGGTCCTGGTCTCCATGAGTCTGATTCTATCTTTTCTTTTCCATGTGAAGAAGGACTGTTGGCTTCCCCTGGGTTCCCTAGTATGGATCTGCATTAGGAAGGGTTTTCCAGAGAAACAGAATCAATATTACACACACACACCTGTGTATATATGCTTATATATATTGTATAGAGAGGTATGTAGCTATATCATGGGGGAGATACTGATAGATTTTTTAGGAACTGGTTCACATGATTGTGGGGACCAGAAAATCTGAAATTTGTAGGGCTTGAAATTGAGGTTGCTGTCTTGAGTCTGAATTCCATATATGGCAGCAGGTTGGAAACTTGGGCATGGTTTTTATGTTGCAGTTTTGAGGAGAATTTCTTCCTCTTTTGGAAACCTCAGGTTTTTTCTTGTAAAGCCTTCAACTGATTAGATGAGGCCCACCCACATGGAGGGTAATGAGCTTTACTCAGAGTCTACTGATAATCTTAAAAATACCTTTACAGCAACATCTCGATTGGTGTTTGACCTACTAATTGGGTACCATAGCTTAGCAAGGCTGATGCATAAAATTAACCATCACAGAATCCTTACTAAAAATCTCCTCTTGCTTGAGACAACTTTAATCTCTGTATTTTCCTCGAGTTTCTTTCAGCTCGTAAATGTTGAAGAAGGATCTGAGCCCAGCAATCTGACTCAAAACTTGTATTTCTAACCAAGAGCTTACATCATTTTGTCTTACATCTATCATTTACTAATTCATTTCTTTATTCAGGCACATTAGTTGGGGACCTCCTAAATGGTTGGCATGGTATTAGGTTCTGGAGAGACAGAGAGTAAATAATTAAAATATGTAATACTATATATTAAATGAAATAATTAAATATGATAAAAACAATTTCTTACATAACACAATACATTAAATATATTTTAAATAAAATAAAATGTTTTATTCTTTATTTATCTTTTAGAGATTTTATTTATTCATTAGAGAGAGAGAGAGAGCACGAGCAGGGGAAGGAGCAGGAGAGGAAGAAGCAGACTCCCCACTGAGCAGGAAGCCCGATGTGGGGCTCCATCTCAGACTTCGGGATCATGACCTGAGCTGAAGGCAGATGCTTAACAGACTGAGCCACCCAGGCGCCCCAAAATAAAATATTTCAAATGTAAAGTTAGAGCTAATGTGATGGTAGAAGAGAGTGGAAGGCACAATGAGGAGGGACAGGTACTGTGGTTGGGAGGTGGGTTTAGGGAAGGTTCCCACTAGGCGACACTGGATGTCAGATGTGAGGGATGCGTTGGCATTAACTAGTTTGGAGCAGAGGGTGAAGGGTGCTATAAGGAAGGTGGACCTGGGGCGGAGGGCTACTGCAGGCTGGGGACTAGCAGCTACAGAAGCACCTGGCCCGGAGAAAACAGAGTGCATCATGGAAATGGTAGCTGGAAATCTTGATTTCAGCTCCTTGGAATAGTGGCTTGCATTTCTTAATTTCTCCCTCCATTCTCTTTAGCCCCCAGCTACTTAATTGAGGTCTTATATATCCTACGCTCTTTATTAAAATTATTGAATAAATGAACAAATAACTAGTAAAGAATATACTTTATCTTGGGAACCAAATTCTTCCACAAGCCTCTTCGCTGCCTTCAGAGACCAGAAAACTGAGATCAGCGGGTCTCACCTGGTATAATACTTCTTGTCCTTTCAAATAACCTTTTGAATTTCAAATAACCTATTTAAATTTTTGCATAGATAATCCCCTTTCTGCATAGACAATTGAGGACTGGTTATGGCCATGAAGTAGGTAGGCAGAGGAAGCGCCTGAAGACTCTATTGAGACTAGGCCCAAGCAGTGCATTGCTGCCGTTGACCATGGGGCACAGCTGCTGCAGACAGCTCCCTCTGGCACCAGCAATTAGGAAAGAGGAATCTTGGGGTTCAGTTTGAATAGAACCAGTTGGCCATCTGGAGGGCCAAAGGGCAGGGTGGTGGATTGTGATGAAAATTGCAAGAAACAGTGTGTATGCACCACACATGTGTAAACATACATGTAATGTGTGAGGAATGTTTCAGGTCATGGATGTTTTTTATTTAAAGGAGTGTTAATACAGAACAGTGGTATAGGGACTGCTATCGTGTCTTAAATAATATCAGAAAGCTTTGATCTTCTAATTATGTGTTTTAAAATTTAAAAGGAACTGATTAATTGGGCTTAATTCAATGCACTGTGTAGAGGCAATCGGCTAGTAAAAATATATAAGATTTTTTCCCTCATATCCCAAAAGCTTTGCCCTGGTACATACACAGATACATATACGGTATTAGGACTATGCAGAAGGATGAAAATAATTAGCCATAACTCATTTCACCTAACTGCAGCCTTATAGTAAAGAATAGCTCACAGGTTCATATGGGATTCCAAATTCTTCTCAACTTGATATTTTTTAGTCTCTAAGCTTGGAACTGCTCTTGACTATTATTTCTGAATAAATTCTTCAGTTTTTCTGAGCCACAATTTCTTTTTTTTTTTTTTTTAAGATTTTATTTATTTATTTGACAGCAAGAGATACAGTGAGAGAGGGAACACAAGCAGGGGGAGTGGGAGAGGGAGAAGCAGGCTTCCTTACCGAGCAGGGAGCCCGATGTGGGGCTCGATCCCAGGACCCTGGGATCATGACCTGAGCCAAAGGCAGATGCCCAACGACTGAGCCACCCAGGCACCCCTGAACCACAATTTCTTCATCAGTAGAGTTAGGGACCAAAGTTGATCTTTCCAATTCATAAAATGTGTTCATCGGGGAGTCCATATTTAAAAAAGTACTTTGAAAAGTCTGTGATCCCATACATGTATAAGAAATAGAGCTAGCTTTCACTCATTTATTTACTCAATATATTGAGCATATTACAGGGGTGGCTGGGTGGCTCAGTCGGTTAAGCGTCTGCCTTCAACTCAGGACATGATCTCAGGGTCCTGGGATCCAGCCCCTCTTCAGGCTTTCTGCTCAGCTGGGAGTCTGCTTCTCCCTCTGTCCCTACCCTCCTCCCATGCCCGCTCCTATTCTCTCTCGCCCACTCTCTTTCTCTCTCAAATAAATAAATAAATAAAACCTTGAGCATATTACAGTGATCGTTTGTATATAATTATGTGTGTGTAACATATGCTGTGCTAATTGCTGCGGTCACACTGATGAAAAAGAGATGTTCCTGCTTGCATGGTCCCTTGGAGGGGGTGAAGACGATCAGGAGATTCTAGCGAGTGTCTGTGTTACCACTCATGAGGTGCGTGATTTCAGGTAGGTGTAGAATGAAAGGTAATGGTGCCTTTTAGGACTATATAATAGGAGGCTTATGAGAATCAAATGTGCTAACTGTTGAAAAATATATAAAGTGACATACAAAAGTGGTTCTACTATGAAATATCAAGTGGAGAGAGAAAAGAAATTGCAAGAAGTTTGAACCGTGGAAAATGCCCCAAACAAAGGATAGGGATAAAGGGGGGAAAAAGGAGAAAAGTAGAAAACTGACAAAGAGGAGGGTGGAAAAATGAGAGGAAGTAATACCTGGGAAATATAAACTAGTTGTATTAAAAACACTTTTCAGGGGCACCTGGGTGGCTGCGTCCGTTTAGCTACCCACGCCTGATTTCAGCTCAGGTCATGATCTTGGGCTCATGGGATCAAGGCCCCCCCCCCCCCCCCGTTGAGGCCCCCCCATCGAGCTCCACTCTCAGTAGGAAGTCTGCTTGAGATTCTCTCTCTCTCTCTCTCTCTCTCTCTCCCTCTGCCCCCCCCAATGAATAAACAAATCTTAAAAAAAATATGTTTTTCAGATTTTATCTTGTTAAATATATTAAGTTCACAGGTCTTATTCCAGCACTATTTCCTTCAAAATTTGGGTAAAAAGTATATTAAAGAAAAAAACAAAACCTCTCTAATTTTTGTATTCAAAGTTTATTTCTAGTTTAAAGAAAGAGTCAGTTCTACAAAAAGTAGTCTGCATTTGCACTTTACCCTGAGCCTGTATTTTGGCAACTTGGCTCACAGAGATCTTTTTGCTCGGAACTTGGGAAAAGGGCAAGAGATGCTACAATAGAATGATTCTACCCTATTGACCATAGATTTGCAGCAGGGCCCAGGAGCACACATTCTGGCTAAAATTTGACACCAAAGCTTCACATTTAGAAAGAAAAAGTCTTGCTGTTTGAGATAATGGCTTCACTGGTTTTGTTGAAGGAAGTTAGGCAAGATTAAAGGCTTTGTTGAGGCAAGAACAAAAATAAGCTAGGAATCTGGTGAATGTCGAACAGCATATTTTCAAAGTGAGTATGATACCTTGCTTTTCAAATTTTCTGACTCTGCTAGTCACATTTTGGTTGAAAATCTAATCTTGTTCCAAGGCTAAAAGGATAAATTGATACCCTCTCGGCAACAAGGAAAATGTGTAAAGGCAAAACTATTTAATTATTTCTACTCTGACATGTAGAGAAACTGTTATTTTAAAAAATAAAATTAATTAGTATGACATTGTATTCAAAGCTTTCCTACAAGTAAAGAACGTGTTTGTGAACAGTTTTGCTGACATTTTTCTCCTCGCTCTTCCTCGGCCGTCAGCATTTTGGTTAAGGCTCTATAGTCCTCTTGATTTAAACTCTAATCATTATCTACTTTGGTTCAGTCATGAGTCTCAAAATATGTTGCTGAAAGAAAACCTTTGATATTTAGGGCAGTTTTTAATGGTTTGTCTTCCTCTGGAATGACCAGTTTTAAAGGAAAAAATGCTGACTCATATTCACACTTTCCATGCATACGTTATTTTATGACACATTTTCTCTGAGCATGCAGAATTTCTTCTTAGAACCCAAACTTGCAGGAACTCAGGTGCCAAGACCGAAGCATCTACAAGTGGATTGTCTACAAGGGAGCAGGTTATCTTAAATTTATGCTGCAATCAAGAATAAAGGTAGATAAACCCTTTTTATATTGTCACCACAGGGAAGAAAAGGACAAATGAATACTTATGGCTTTGTATCTTTTCTTACATATCTCACCAGAAAAAGATTTTCCCAGTCATAACATCTTTGCTAAATTAATCGCCAGAGGGACACTGATGTTCAACTGAATCTTTGCAAGACTTTACCCCGGTGTTCTAAAAAGAAAAATGACTTAGTGTGATACGTTTTATTATTATTTTTGAATAATATGAGGAATAGTTCATAAAATATTTTGGTCAGCAAGTGTTCCAGAGCCTGTCTTGGAGATTAAGTTGTCAAATTAAGACAGAGAGGTTATGGAATACTTGTCTGAGATGGTTTCAGTGTTCTTGTGTCAAGCTGAAAAGTGGCTTTATGTTAATGTATTTATTTCAGAGAATGAAACATGGGAAAACTACAGTTTTGCTTATGCTCAGCTTTCTCATTTTAAGGTGAGAGAATAATCTTTTATAGAAAAATTTAAAAACATTGAATTAATCTCTGAAACATGGAAGTAAAGAGGTATTTTTTTCCCTATAGCTCACACATGTTAACTTTTTCTTTAGTGTATTTTGTTCTGTGAAAAAGATGTATTTTCACTTAATCTTTTTTTTTTCCTCCAGTTTTGAAGCTAATAGAAAAGATACCCATTCTCCACCCAGCCCAAATTTCAGTGTGAGAAAAGTATTGGCATACTTTTATGCTACCCAGAAATAAATTGATCGCTTGCATCTGAGTCACTTTGGGATTTAGAAGAATGAAACAAAAAGTTTTGTGTGTGTATGTGTGTGTTTTCTTTCTTTTTTCTCATTATTTTGCATGATTTTTACTTATAATTTTAAAACTGAAACTCATTTCAAACATCAATATCAAAAGTTGACTTACTTGTTAAGGTGTATGAGCCCTCAACGATTACATTATTTTTATTTTTTTTAAGAGATTTTTGTAGTTTCAATTAAAGCTCTCAATTCCTATGTGCAAGGATGATTAAAAATTGATTATCAAAAGAGTAATAAACCCAGCCACAAGTTTAAAAGAGGGACCTGCATAGGAAGGCAAATATTAAAAAATGGTTTAGTTAAAAATTAACCTCCTGCCAAGAATCCTGGTTCTCGCTGGATTGTTGATAAAGATTTGTGCTCTCCGTGGTAAATTAGTGGATGGTGATACTGATATTTGTGGTGGTAAATTAGTGGATGCAGACACGGACTCCTCTGCTTTAGCAGAGGAGGTGGATTACCAGTTACTCTTCTGTGTTCTCAGTTGGATGTTATATATGGTACAGAACTTTAGGATGTTAGAAAGTTTGACATATGAATGAGCAAGACGAGTAGAATTTTACTTTGTGGAAGAAATTAAATGCCAAAAATTCAAGCATCGTTTGCTCAATCTCTTTTCCCCCAACCCAAGAGTCCATCTCTGGGTTTTATAAACTTAGTGTATGAATACTAATCAGAAAAATGCTTGTGGGCTATTTGTAGAGAAACTTTTACTTTAACCCAAACTGTGAAGGGTCATTCTTCGGATGAATGTGATGGGGCCTCAAAGCAATGCCATTTAGTTTGTCATTTTTAGGTCATGGACTTTCATGGGAGCAAGTTGGAACTTTTAAAATGAAATTGGCCTTCCAGGATCACTGTTATTTATTTATTATTATTTATTTATCAAAGGAGGTGGGAGCAACAGAACTTTACCTTTTGTTTTTACGTGCGTGAGTTTTTATTTTCGGTTTGATATTAGAACTTCCAGGCTAAGTACAACTTCTTTGAAATGATATATGGAAATGGAATGCTGTTCCAAGGAAATCAGTGGGTGGTACTGGGGAGGCTACAGTAACTGGCATTTTTCTATGGCATGAACTTAACATTTTATAATTTTGCTGTTGTCCTAGCTACTGTCCCAGCTCAGAACCAGTTTCATTTTTTTCTTCTGCCAATCTTTTTTATTAGAGGTGTCACGGCTTTTAATTATTTGTAAATAACTTTCTAAACTAATGAAATAAATATTTGTCAAGTGTATTTTTTTTCTATTTTAAGTTTTAATAGTTATCCCCTGAGTTCATTTTCTTGCCATGCTTAAAGGTAACTTTAGGATGGGTTCTATTTCGTTGATGTTGAAATAGAGACCTCTGGAAACTCATGCTGTGCTCTAGCACCTGAGCTGCACTGTTCCTACCAGGGAACATGCTTCATAACTCTTCTTGGTGAAGTCAAATTTGTATTTGTAGAATTAACCAGAACATGTAAACTGAGAATTCCTTTTATCTCCCCATACTCAATCTTAGACATGGAATGATTACAGACAATTCAGGTTTCTTTTTCCTGTTCTGTATCTAAGTGATTGTCCTTTTTTTTTTTTTTTTTAAAGATTTTATTTATTTGAGAGAGAGAGAGAGAGAGGGCAAGCAGAGGGAGAGGGAGAAGCAGACTCCCTGCAGAGCAGGAAGCCCCATGCGGGCTCAATCCCGATCCCAGGACCCTGAGATCAGGACCTGAGCTGAAGGCAGATGCTTAACCGACTCAGCCACCCGGGTACCCCTCTAAGTGATTGTCCTAAATGAGCTAATCCCCTACCCATTCTAAAATAGGTTCTACTTTGCCCTGTGACTTTGGTCCTTCTGTGGACCCTTGTGCCACATCCTGGGTGACTCCAGATTGACTTGAATGACAACAGCTTCTCAGAGATTTGACTTACTTATTCTGACAGTTTCCCCCATCTCTCTGTTCATCAAATCCTTCAACAGCCATAATTTGCACTGTCATCCTCCATATGTCATCACTGAAATCTCATATCCAGATGTCCTCTTTCTGGACATAGCCTCCAACAAAGAGCTTTGAACTCTTTGTTTCATTAGGCCTTCCAGGCTCTTGATTCCTCTATATTTTCTTTCTCCATCACTTATATTCTATAGTTAATTCATTCCCCAGCCCATTTAGATGTTCTGTTCCATCACTTCAGACTCTCTCTTGACATGATCAACTCTTCTGTTCCCATGTCTTCTCTCACATCTGCTTGGCAAAATATCAAGCCTGGATGAATCCAACCATCAGTCTTCTACACCTGAGTAGTCTTCTGATTGGAAAATCTCCCCATGAGCAGATTGGTCCTGCTGAAGGTTGAATGGGTTCAACTGGGTTCTCAGTACTTCTTGGCCTTGACTCTTTGTTACCCCCAAGAACATGGCCTGAATCTTCATTTATATGAGACTCCTTTTATGCCTTGAAAAAGAAATTGAGGCTTTCTTTATCCATGAGTTTGCCTATTTCTTCTTCAAGCTTCCCTTTAGCATTGGCAGCCCTAATGGTGATATAGAAAGACCCATGGTAAATTTGGGCCAATTTTCCAATGTGGTGGGAGGTCCTTGGGCAGGAACTGATACTGAAAGTCTAGTGGGAGGTGGCGTGATGGTGCTTGGAGTTCTTTCTGGTTTATGACAGGTTCTCAGGTGGTAACTCATCTGGAAGTGGGCTGAGACCTCAGTTAAGTGTCTGGGCTCAGGCAAGACCTTCAGCCTTAGTAGTGGGATAGGAAGGCCCAGTCAGAAACTGAGTTAGAAGGCCATGCACAGTGTGCTCCGTGGTGGGGGAGAGTAAGTATCAGAGAAGGGCACATCCCAGCTGTGGTTCCCAGATTATACCATATTATGTTATTACAGCAGGTCTGCCCTCCTGTACTTTGATTAGACTAATACTCAAATCAGTTTATTTTCCCTGAATATGCTGAAACCGGAAGATTAGCGTACAGAAGACAGAGCCAGGAAGCCACCCAGGCACACCAGAAACCGGCTGTCTTACCATGGGATTGATTTGAGATCTTACTGCCTCCTTTGTCAAGAGTGGTTTGGAGAAATGGGTTGAGCTGAGTGTACAGGTGGGTGGGGCTGGTGAAACTCTAGGGGTGACAGATGGAGTGTCATTAGACATGAATGAGATGGAAACTGAACAAATAGGAAAGAGTCAACTATAATGTTTCTTTATTCATAGTATTATTTCATTCATATAAAAGGGATGGGAGGAGACTTTTAAGCCAAAGAATCAACTCTTGGTTTGCCATGTGAGGGTAGTATACCTTATATTTTATTTCTTTATTTATGATGATTTTTTTCACCTTATGGACATTTTAGACCTGGACATAGCTTTCTGGTCTGTGGCTTCCTGACTCTGTCTTCTGCACGCTAATCTTCCAGTTTCAGTATATTCAGGGAAAATAAACTGATTTGAGTATTAGCTTAATCAAAGTAGAGGAGGGCAGATCTGCTGTAATAATGTAATATGGTATTATCCAAAGCTTAATATATTTGTATCGTGCTTTAGGCAACTATAATATGTTAGTAGCTATTTACATAAAAAATCAATCAGAGGATAGTTATCTGCTTTACAAAATTTTCATTATTAAGTTTCTGTAAAAAAATCCCCTAATTTCCTCTAGGCATTTAAAATCTGATTTGGTGTACTAAGATTCCATTTGCATACCCATTTATCCTGATTAATAATAAAGTAGGATTTATTAATAAGGATAAATAGGCATTTTTGAGTTTAGGCTTAAAATGGTAATGTAAGGATAAAACTCAGTGCTCTGGCTTTTCAGCAGGTCAAGAGGCTAGTTTTCTTAACTGGAAGCTAGGTATAAAGCCATGGGGTGACATGGTTGTCAAAAACTGTTCATGCAATCTGAGCCTCAGGTTACTAGAAATCAAGATCCAGAAGAGAGTGTCAAAGATGCCACACAGACCACAGCTGGGGACCTCCTGCCCCATTTTTCTGAGGAACCTGACAGGCTCAGTGCCTGTAAAGGCAGGTCTCGGGGACAGTGGAGAAACTGGAGCTGCATTCAAGTCATAAAGGATGAAGACATAAAGGACGCTCAGCTTGAAGAAAAGAAGGAGGGAAGGGTGGTGACGGCTCCTTAAAGATTTGTGATGTGTTGCCATATGGAAGGCATCTTGGCTTTATCTGCTGTTGTAGATTTAGAATTCCAGGTGGGCATTACGGAGAGGCAGTCTTCTCTTCCTCGCTGTGTGTCAAAGCTTGGTTGGTGTGTTTTAGGCAATTTTGGTAATGAGATAAGAGGTTGGTCTGGAGGCTTCCATGGCTCTTTTCAGTGACCTCTTTGTTTAAATTTATCCCATCAGGTAAGCTACTCAGTTGTTCTTTTTTTTTTTTTTAAGATTTTATTTATTTATTTGCCAGAGAGAGAGAGAGAGAGAGAGTGAGAGCACAAGCAGGGGGAGCGGCAGGCAGAGGGAGAAGCAGGCCTCCTGCTGAGCAGGGAGCCTGATGTGGGACTTGATCCCAAGACCCTGGGATCATGACCTGAGCCGAAGGCAGACGCTTAACCGACTGAGCCACCCAGGCATCCCAGCTACTCAGTTCTTATTTGTTATTTATACTTACATATCACTTATGATGCATCTGGAACTGTTCTAAAAACACTGTACAAATATCAACTGTTTCACTTATTTTAACATCCCCACAATTTAGTTATTACCCACACTTTATAGATCTGGATACTGAGGCCCAGAGATGTTAAGTTACTTGCATAGAGTAACACAGCAAGAGCCAGATCCCCATACAGGCTGTCTGCCTCTTTATTTTAGGAATATGTGTCTTGAGGATTATAGTATGCTTGAATTATATATGTGATGGCTCTATTGTTGGTATAATATTGAGTTATTGCCTGAAAGTGACTTTTAGCTTTATTATTTTGATGATTTAAAGGTTTTCTTATCTGGGAAGAGTTTCTGATTCACCTCGATTCACATAAGCATGTTTTGCTAGAAAACAAATATATTGTTTTGTGTCCCCTGTGGCCTAAAGCATTTTCAAATAGTAGTTTGGATAATTCGAATACTTCATCAGCTCAGCGCCTCCCCCGCCCCTGCCATTTGTAAGTTCTAGTGAATTTTAAAGAAAAATGACATTTCTTCTAATTGCTCCTTTCACAATCCATGTAATTTCTTTGCAATCACAGGATCTTATGTTATACCTCCAGGACTTAGAAGAACTAGTTATTTCGAAATTTTAACTCCCTATCAGGGGTAATCTCAGTACTGGAGGGTACATGGCTTACTAAACACAGAATGGTGTTTGCTATTCCTTGGGCTCACAACCTCAAAAGCCTCATCTGTTGGCAGACAGCTGTAACATACTCATAACAGCCTTCCCAGTGTTTATGTTTAGTTCATGAAGCAGAAAATATGACAGGTTCTGTATCTTTCAAAGCATCTCCCCACAAACGCTAGTTAATCCCCTGGCTTTCAAAGGCCAACAAAATTTATCTTTCTGCTGGCAGCAAGAATATAGTCCCTTTTTTCCCCCAGTCTTATCTAGATGCTATTTACTGACACTGTTGTTTAGCCAAGATGACTATAATTTTTCCTATGATATTAAGCAGACAAACCTTTGTTTCCAGAATATGAACTAATTTTATGAAGAATAATTTATCAATTACTTAGTCTGGGTTCCAGTTTTTTCATTCTTTTTTTTTATTGAACTGGTGGAATAATTTTAGAGCTGAAGAAGTACCACCTTAAACAAGTCCATAGACAATTTAAAACTAGTTTTTTTTTTTAAGATTTTATTTATTTATTTGAGCGAGAGAATGAGATAGAGAGACAGAGCATGAGGGGGGGAGGTTCAGAGGGAGAAGCAGACTCCCTGCTGAGCGGGGAGCCCGATGTGGGACTCGATCCCAGACTCCAGGATCATGTAATAATGTATTAATTTCAGTGAGCAGTTTGATTGTCTAAATAACAATAACACAAAGGATGACTGGAAACATTCCTCCGCAACACTGTTCACAAGCTGCGTAGCTTTTACCAATTTGATTGTGTCTACAACTGTAACGGACTGCTTCAGAGAGCAGGCAGGGGCTGAGGATTGACTGGGCAGGAGTGCCTTTTTGAAAACCGCCGGAGCCTGGAAAAACCGGCCACCAGAATAAAACTGATAGGGCGGAGAGAGACAAGTGATGGGGAGAGGTGTGCTCCCTCCTGGGTAACACTGAAGAGAAACCTTGTGATGCTTGTGTCAAGGGTAATGAGTGCCCCAGTAACAGGTGCACTGGTTATCCAGAATGTGGCTTCCTGGGAGGCAGGAAGTGGACAGCCTACAGTGGGTGCAGCCGGAAGTGGGACCCATACCCAAGAGCCAGAGGATGGGATGGAGAAGACCTGGAAGGAAGGGCTTCCTGGGCATTTCCAGGATTCGGCATATGCTGGCTAAGTTGGAAGGCTGAACCTCCGGGAGCACCAGCGCCAAGGACCTAGGTTTACTCTAGGAAAAGAATTTGCCACCCATCCGTGGCAATGGCTGAATCTGACTGGGGCAGATTGGTACCTCTCCGTTAGTCTCCAGAGCAATGCAGGGTTTGTATAGGTTTTCATCAGGGATACTTTTGGCTGCGTGTATTGGAAAACCTGAATACGATGTCTTACTTGTGAAGGAGTTTGTTCTTTGTGCCCTGGAGAAAAATCTGTAGGGGGGTTTTTTGCTGGCTCTGGTTCCAAGGCTCAGCAATGTTAGTCCTGACGTCTGTGATTCTTTTGGGATTTCCCTCACTGGCCAAGGAAGGTTCCTGCAGCCCAGCCATCATATCAGTAGGAAGAAGGGAGAAGGCTTTTCCTGCTGAACTGTGTCATGTGGACATTCCAAGCTGGGAGAGGACCCAGGGAAGTGGCTGGAAGAAGTGGGGTTGATCATTTAACCAACAATGTCTGCTTCATCAGACTTTCCTGCTAACTAAACTTTATAATACAATCTCTTGAGATGAGTTGTTTTTTTTTTTCTGGAAAAGTAGAGGGTGTGTGAATATAAAATATCCTGTGATATTCCATGGCACTATTTTCTGAGAATTAGCGAGATTAATAGATTATGGTGCCTTATAATGATGATGATGGTGGTGGTGGTGGTGGTGGTGGCACTAATAATAGCTACTGCATACAGCTTCCTATGTGCTAAGCTCTGATTCAAATGTTGTATGTAAATAAGCTTTTTAAAAAAATTTGTCTACAACACTATGAGATGGAAACTAGTAGTATTGTTCCCATTTTACACATTGGGTAACTGGGGCCTTTGAGTGACTAAAGGGCCTACTCTCAGTCACCTAGCTGGCAAGTGGGGAAGCCAACAGTCACACCCTGCGGTCTGGCCCCAGGGCTCATGCTCTTTACCATGTGCTTTTTAAATTTTTAGGTTTTTAATTAAAAAATTGTGTTTATTTATTAGAGGAAGAGACAGAGAGAGCATGATGAGCAGGGGGCAGGACAGAGGGAGAAGCAGGCTCCCAGCCAAGCGGGGATCCCAGTGCGGGGCTCGATCCCAGGACCCTGGGGTCACGACCCAAGCCAAAGGCAGCCACTTAACTGAATGAGCCACCCAGATGCCCCTAAATTTTTATGTTTTTAAGGATCACACCTACCTCTTTAATATTATTCTAAGTTTTATCATCATCATTATTTTTCCTAAAGATTACTTAATTCCTTGGTCCTGAAAAGATTAAAAACAATGTAAATATGCACCCATCTCCAAAAAGTAGAATCGCTGCCAGAAGAACAAAAGCTGCACAGGTGAGAAGATGGAAGGATGGGCTGTTGCATCCGGATACTGTGAGGTTGGCAGGAGAGAGCTGTGTTAATCCAGTTTCACCGATTTTGAAAAGTCTGGACCAGATTAGGAGCCATTAGGGAAATCAGAATGTAAGTTTCAGGTTGGAGACATGACATATTTTAAAGGCAGGCAGTTGAATGATTCCAGCTTATGGGTAACTTTGGGTAAAATTCATTTTGTCACCTGCCTGAACTAAACAATTACTTCCTGCTGGTGTTTTTCTTCTGTGTTAATGGTTTTGAACATCTAGACTAAACAATTTACTTTTTATACAGAGGCAAAATTTCACAAAATGCCAACATTCAAATCAACCAGCTTCTCACCTATCAAAATTGGATAAAACTCTGAGTGTGTGAGTGTGTGTATGTGAGTGTGAATGTGTATGTGTGTGTGTAAGTATAAAGCAAATAACTGAACTGGTTGGTTGCAAATGAAAAAAAAACCCTACTAATTTTCATTTTCAATTAAAACACTAGAGGTAAAGAAATACGAAACACACACCATATGCCTGACATGATGAGCTGTAATTGGAGAAAAGGCGTGGATTGCTGAAGAGAGCCGTTAGCTAGGGGTGAGAAGAAACAGGCTCTTGTCCTTAGTTGTCCTTTAATTCTATGGCTCTTTTTATTTTATTACCATACCTTGGTAACACTGTGGTACTGTCCTGTGGTATGCTTCAGTGCCTTCCAGAGAGCAGGCCTACATCATGGGTCCATAGTTTTGTGGGCCACTGGGGATCAGAAAGTAGAACCTGGGCTGGAAGGGATTTATCTGAGATCATGTTCCACAATATCCACCTGTAGAGATGATCCAAGAAATTTTTGAATCAGTGTCTCAGTAGCCATGTTGACAAGGACTCTATGGCACTTAATGTAGGCGGTTCATGTAGAATCTAAGCTGTTCTTAGTTGTCAAATTAGCTCTTGGAAGCTGCAGGGAGTCTCCATTTTCCTTGAGGACAAAGTTGAAGGTCTTCTGAACCCGAGCTTATCGGCTAGCAAGTTGTCACTGCCTCTGTAAAGGGAACTTCCTCACTTCCTTCCTCTTATCATGCAGAACAATCTGAGCTCCTTCCACACACCATGGTATCAGTTACCTCTTCCCTCTCCTTGTGTGCTTTCCCTTAACTGGAATATCTGTCTTATTCTTTCATTTGATTAATGTCTTTTCCAACTGAGGCTCAGCTCAGGCATCACTGCCTTCAAAGAACCATCCTTGATTCTCCTTGATTGCTTCAGGTTGAGTTAGGCAACCCTTCCCTGTGTTCCAGCAATACCCTCTGTATGTATACTCTGGTACTGTAGGCTCCACATTGGGTTGAAATGATCTGTCAGTGTCTGCTCCCACTAAGACTGTGACCAACTTGAATGGAAGGACATGTCTTAGTCATCTTTGTGTTTCTGTGGGAGGATACATTGTTAATTCTCGATACAATTTATGGACTTTATGAAAAAATAGAAAGAAGCCCACCCCTGAATTTTCCTGCTGCCAGGTATGGGGTTGTTCTATGGAGGAGTGGAATGAAATGAGTTTCGGGACTATCTGAACTCTGATAGAAATCCTATATGCAGGAGCCTGATATGCTTTTATTTTCACATCATGGGGCTGGGATTGGCATTTTGGTCAATGGTAGCTGTTGGTAGCTAAGGGATTTTATTTGATTAGATGTCCTTAACAGTAATGATATGAAATATTTCTACTTGCATTGTTAGCGGATACCTGATCTTATATTGTCTTGCTTTCATTTTTGATATTTGTCTTCTCTAGTTATTTGAAATAGTCCAGTATCTATTTATACACCATGTTATTCTGCAGCTCCTATGTTGAGCATATTGGAAGTTTTAATGCCAGGAAAGCTTGGATGTTGTAAATTTTTTACTAGTTTCTAGACTCAGATAGGTTTTATGTATCATATAGTTTGCCATCAGAGATCTAAGTCAAAGCCAAACACCAAATATTTGTTGAATCTGTTGTGCAAAGCCGCACGGCAGGTGCAAAGGCAAATAAGTGATGGACTAGTGGGGCAGACAAGGCAGAAGTACTTGGAAAGTCAAGGGCAAAATAAAGGTTGAATGGTAAAGCAAGAACAGCCAGGATGTTGGATGAATGTGTAGCTAGACAAATGTTATGAAATTAGAGGAAGGCAAGAAGGCTAGGGCTGGGGAGATCTGTGAACACTTTGGAGAGGAGAATCTCAGTGAGGACTTGGAGAAATGGGAATGCTGCTTTTAGGCAAAAAGGAGAGAGGAGGGCTTAGCAGATGGTGGAGAAGGGGATTGGGAGAGCAAAGTTCTGGAAGCTGGAGGTGTTCCGGTGTGTGTGGGGGGAACAGAGGATTTATGGAGGGCTAAGGCCACAGAGGGAGGGTCTTGAAAGAAGTATTTTAACACCAAGACTGATAAAAGCAGTTTACTGTGTAGTGCTTCTCACACTGGAATGTGCCTGCATGTTCTCCCAGGGCTTGGGTTAAAATGCGGACTCTGATTCAGTTGGTCTGGGCTGGGGCCATGGAATCTGCTTTTCTCCATGTTGCTAATCTGTGGACCTCACGGGGAGTAGCAAGGGATTGGAGCACGAGGTGGAACACTGCAAAGATTTCATCGGGAAAATGGTTTTAATGACATTCTTAGTATGTAACCGACTGTTTCAGGGTCTCATAGACTTCAGTGATGTGAAGAAGGACTTATAGTTGCCAAAGATGCGTGATAGTCAGCCGGGGAGTCCCATGACAGAGTCTACGGTCAGCAGGTAGTGATGCAGTTCCATCAAGGCTAAAAAACTGGGTTGGTCTTTATAAAATATCATTATAAAATATGTATTTTACTGAATGTTAGGCATATTAAAATATCTGGAGGAATTACTTGTTTAATTTACACTGCGATAACTTCTTTAGTATTTGTCCAATCATTTGTTTTTTATTTTTATTTTCTTTCTTTCTTTCTTTCTTTTTTTACAGATCTTATTTATTTATTTGAGAGAGAGAGAGCAAGTGAGAGAGAGAGCACGAGCAGGGGGAGGAGCAGACGGAGAGGGAGAAGCAGACTCCCTGCTGAACAGAGAGCCCGATGCGGGGCTCGATCCTGGGACCCTGAGATCATGACCTGAGCTAAAGGCAGATGCTCAACCAACTGAGCCACCCAGGCGCCCCCAGTCATTTGCTTTTTTAAAGATTTTATTTATGTATTTATTTGAGAGAGCAGGGGGAGTGGCAGGGGGAGAGGGAGAGAGAGAATCTCAAGCAGACTTCCTGCTGAGCGCAGAGCACAACATGGGGCTTGATTTCACCACCCTGAGATCATGACCTGAGCTGAAATCAAGAGTTCGACGCTTAACCAACTGAGCCACCTGGTGCCCCACATAGTCATTATTAATCAATTATTCTTTGCATGTGAAAGGGAGCTTGCTTTGTAATTTTCTTGGGTTAGATCAATCATAACCATGGCTGCCCTTTGAACTATTGCAGAGCTTAAAAAAACACAGCTTTACCCCAGACCAGTGAAATCAGAATCTCTGGGGCTGTGTATTAACCCTGGGCCTTAGTAAATTTTAAGGGTTTCCGAGGGGGATTCAAATGAGCTTCAGGATTGAGATCCACTGGGATAATTGATCAGACTATCTAACACTGAATTAAAATGCTGGAACGGGGGGTTTTGACTAACATACTGTGGGTTTGGCAGGCTGAAAACCAGAGTTGGTTCTGAGAGTCAGTCTGGGCTCAGGAGGCAGAATCTCTGGGATCCACCTCCAGGGGGGTTCACTAGGGAAGCTGCAAACGGAGGTGGGTGGTGTCAGGGGTGTGCAGGAGATTGGGAGCACTGGTAACTAGGGAAGCAGGCAAGGTAACCAAAGACATGGATGTGGGAGTGGGAGCAGTTGCTAGGGAGAGGCAAAAGCATCCTGCCAGATGGTGCCTGACATCTCTATGAAACTGTTTTTTAACAGGCCAAACTTGCTCTTGCAACAGTCTTACAACTGCCATCGCGGGGAGGTTCCTTTTTTTTTTTTTTTTTTTTTTTTAATTGAGAGAGAGAGAGAGAGCGTGAGCAGGAGGGGGCAGAGGGGAGAGTAGAGGAGAGGGGAGAGAATCTTAAGCAGTCTCTGCACTCAGTGTGGAGCTGATGCGGGGCTCGATCTCACGACTCTGAGACCGTGACCTGAGCTGAAATCAAGAGTCAGATGCTTAACCGACTGAGCCACCCAGGTGTCCCCCCCACCCGCCATGTTGGTACGTTAAAGCCTAGAGCCCTTTGACATGGAGAAGCAGCATGAAGGTGGAGTCTGAGGACAGAGAACAAAGAGAAGTTTCCAAGGGGGTTCTACACAGTGTAGGAGGGTGCTAAAACAGAGAGGAGTAGAACCCGATACAAACTTCTTATACTTTCTGACTTTCCTTGGTGGCACTGAGGTGAAATCCACACTCGATGCCCCAGGCCATGCCTGTATGTGGTCATTCATAAAAACACAGATCCTACTGCCCAGATTCTTGCTATATGAGCTGATGGTGTCAGGCCTTGGCTCACGATTATTTCTCAGGTTTTAATGAGCTTCCTGTTGGAAGACATCAGGCCTTTCAAAATGCTAGATGCCTTAGTGAAATTTGCTTTTTAGACGTAAACATCTTATTTCATATAAGAATAAGTTTTTCTTATTTTTCAAGGATTTATGATGGCAAACACTGAAAAATATTCATGTTTGCTGGCACCAATACCCCTGAAGTGAGGTCGAGGACCCGGCACCAGTCTCAGACTGCATCTGCAGTGAGGACCAGGGCCCGGCTGAAATGAGAGGGACAGTATTGCTAGGGAGTGGATTTGACACGGTGCTTCCCCTCAAGTATCACACACAGGCAGAATGATAAAGAAAAGCACTTTCTGGGCTATGGGGGAGTGCGGCAAACATAAATTATTATCTGCTCTCTGTTTGAGACTGAAATAAGCACAGGGAGACCATTCTTATTCTTGGCAAAAGGCTCCTGCTCCTAAAATGTGTTTTTCACAGACAGTCGTCTGAGCCCTCCTGACGTGGGACCCTCAAGCTGACATCTTGTAGGGCAGGAGAAAAATCCCATACAGGGATTTTTTTTCCCGAGACTTTGGTTTGGTGGAAGGGTCGTGGCCAGGAGCGGAGCTGCGGCCGTGCACATGCCTTGGCTGCCTTCTGCACGGGCTTGCTCGGGGCGGGGTGGGAGGCTGGGAGTGGACCGGTTAGGCTGCAGTGAGGGAGGCCACTTCTGATCAAAAATTTAAGGATGGGAAGAAAAACGGGGAGGATTTGTCACACCATCAGCTTCTGACTTTACTACTAAATGTCAGGCTGACTATAAACTCAGTAGTTCTTTGCTTATGAGGCCTTGTTTTTTTTTTTTTTTTTTTTAAAGAAACCCTCCCACAATTGGGAAGAACGTAGCCATTTAACAGTTATTTAGTGAAACGTTCCAGAGGTTGGAATCAGTTGCTGTTTAAGACAGCAGTGCTTCTGCTGAGCAAGTGCAGACAAAGGCAGACTGCGGAAGACATCCATTGTCAGGACTCTGCCCTCTACGTTCATTGACTCACCCGTTCTCCTTATGGAAATATGTTACCGGCATGAGGTATGATTGACTGATAGGAGTTTTAAGGGTCCTCTCTCCAGAGATCTCTTTTCACAGGAGTCCAACCTTGACCTCAGGTCAATTCCAAATCTGACTCTGGGGGCTCTCGCCCTGGTGACTCCCCTTTGCTATAAGATGGAAACTCCTCAAAAGGCAGGGGGGAGGCTGTGGGACCAATTCATGCTGTTTGTCCCTATGCCAGAGTCTTTGCTGATTATTGGATTATCTCGGCCCTCTCCTTTCCCTTCTTGTGTCCTCGGAGAGCTCCCTTTTTACTTCCTTCCCAGCCCTAGTCCTTTGAGAGGCTGCCATTTTTCAGCAATTTCTCCATACCTAAAGTTGAGACCCTTGAGGAAGGAAGACTCTTTGGGGTTTCAGGGAGTGTAAAAACCCCTGCAATTGCAGGCAAATATTTTTGCATATTTTTTTAAAGAAGAGGATTGATTAAATTCATTAGATTCTCAAAAGTCTCTGTGACATCCTTCACACCTCTCCCTACACCCCCTCCCCAACATCACAGATGCTCCATGATGGCATTGCAAGTAGCAGGGCGGAGAAATTATTTGAGGTCTCTGGGGTCTTCTTGTACACAGCTCCCATGGGACACAGGACCAACCAATGCAGTCATCCATCACTGTCCTTCCACAGTTGTTCTCTGCTGAGTGTGGATTCAGCGGTAGCACTGTGAGCCTCTTAATTGAGCCTCACAGCAGTCCTGGGACTCCCAGGGTTGATGTCTGAATTATTCAGCGCTCTTTCAGTTGCAAGTTAGTTTAAACAGAAGAAATATTTATTGACTCACATAAATGTGATATTGTGGGGGGGGGATGAAGTAGATTTCAGAGATGATTCACCTAATATAATCAGGAATGGCTTTCCCTCTCAAAGATAAGGATGGTTACCGAGACTGAAGGCTTTCATTCTGCTCATTCAGTACCCAGAGTGTGGACACTTTCCTCCCTCCCGCCCTTCCTTATCTGATAGCTACTGCTTGTGTCCTCAAGAACTCTCTCAACATTGCGCCACCCATGTGGTTCTTTGTGGCCATGGGAACGAGGTATGCTGACTGGTCAGCGGGCTTGGGTGACATACCAGCTTCTGGAGTTGGAGGGGGGGATGTTAGTCCACTTTTGTTTGAAATATATGGACGGAGAATGGGAAAGAGGTGGTTTCACAAGGGGAGACTCCTGCTGTTCCCAAAATGAAAGGGAAGGGATGCAAGGCAAAAGCAACGGATATCTATCATGATGTCCTTTTTTTTTTTTTTTTTAAGATTTTATTTATTTGAGAGAGAGTGAGTGAGAGAGAGCACAAGCTGGGGGGGGGGCGGGGGAGAAGCAGAGGGAGAAGCAGACTCCCCACTGAGCAGGGAGCCCGATGCGGGGCTTGATCCCAGCACCCCGGGATCACCACCTGAGCCAAAGGCAAACGCTTAACCGACTGAGCCACCCAGGCGCCCCTATCGTGATAGCCTTCTAATTCAAGTGTGTTCACCATTTTAGAGATGGGAGGGGTCTTAGAACATCAGAGAGTTGAGAGACTTACGATTCCCTGAAACTGTATGGGAAGAAATCTGACGTGTGTATAATATGCACCTAGTCACAGGGAGGAAATGCACAGCTTTTACCAGCTGCTCGGCCAAGAACTGCCGATTGAGGCCCTTCATTTCTCAGATGAGGAAACAGAGGGCTCAGAAACTCTAGGTGACCTGCCCTCCGAGACATTTTGTCCGGCATTTATTGACGGCCCCAGGGTTTTCTGGCAGGACCCCGGTCTCCGGATACTGTTAAGAACAGCCTTCTCTTCTCCAGCATATGAGGGGAGCACTGTGCACGGGATCCACCTCTGGAGGCTCACAATGCATTTAGGCCTATCAGAAGCTCTGAAAACCTTATTCTGAAGAAATACGTTAAACTCCATTTAACCCAGAAACCTATTTGAATACTTTTTCTTTTCCTGAGCCACCTGGAACACAGTTTGGGAAACTGTGTTGGGGCACTTTGCCTTCCCTTTAGGCTCTGTGGGATCCCGTGGGTGCTGGCTGGGTATCGAGGACACCTCATTTCTAGTGCCCTGGGCTCCCTATTTCTCTGGTTCGGTGTCAGAGATTCCGGGACACAGTCCCTTTGTAATTTATGGAGGCGTCTCCCTGCTGCACTCAGCTGCGTTTTATCACACCTCCTTGGCTATGGCAAAGCAGTTAGACAAATGCTTCTGGCTCAGTGCAGGAGGGAAGGGATGGTCACAGTTCAGCGCCAGGCTCCCAGCGGGCCTCAGTGAGTGCCACGTGCCCGGGACGTAGGCCGTGTCCACAGGCCTGTTGTCTGCACGCTTGTGTGGTGGAAGCAGCTGGTTCTGCCCTCGGTCCCTTCTGGCTCCCCACCCACTTCCTCTCAGACCCCTCCCTCCCGCATCTCCTCAAGGGGGCTTTCCGGTGTCCATTCTCTAGACGTTTCTCCTTTACTTGTATGTTTTCTCAGTCATTAACGATGATGATGATGATGATGATGATGATGATAGTCAATATTTACCGGGATCTCTCTCTATGCCAGGAATTGTTCTCAGCATTTTAGCTGTATTAATCATTAACTCTTCACAGCAGCGTGATGTGCTAGGTAATATTTGGTCCCACTTTATAGAGGCAGATTTATATTACATTTTACACCTAGGGATTTGTACAGCTCTGAGGATATAGCAGAGAACAAAACCAATGCATGCCCGTAGTTGGATTTATTCCCCCGTGGGGACAGCTGACTGAGGTGACCACCAGGGAATACAGTCTCCCGGTGTCCATGAAATATTCATGGGCACTAAGGACAGTGTGTTCCTCCCCAGAAGTGTTCTGCTTTTATCAAATGTCGTGGGAGGATAAGATATCTTTAACTTAAGAGTGATCCTAATGATGGGACTTTTAGACCCTGGTGGGGGGGGGGTAGTTGGGGAGGTGACCTTAGACTAGGGAATTTCCCTTAAAGCAGACTATGCACGGGACTGCCTCTCAGGAGCCATCTCTTCTTTTCTACTTGGGATTTCTGGAGTGGGAGATACAGGCATGCTTACCGTGGGGACGGAGAGAGAGTCAGTGCTTATGAATCCATTGTTGCTGATGCTTTGGGCCTGTAACAAAGCTGAGGAACTCCTCTCAGTGCCCCGGGTTTTCTTAGCGTGGGTCGGTTTGAATGTACCTCGAGGTGCCTCCACTCACACGTGCCCACTGTCTGTGCTCCT
Source organism: Eumetopias jubatus (assembly GCF_037043125.1). Lineage (NCBI taxonomy): Eukaryota > Metazoa > Chordata > Mammalia > Carnivora > Otariidae > Eumetopias > Eumetopias jubatus. Next base: position 163,893,713 of record NW_028274809.1, on the reverse strand, counting down.
GCCCTTATGGTCTGCTTGTTCCACAGATGAGCCTGGTGCCTTAGTAGGACCCCTCCCCCTGCAACTCAGATGGAAGAGTTAGTGACAACATGTGTACCCTTCCTACAAGTTCTTACGTTTCAGGTTAGGACTTGGGTTTCAACATAGGCACGTGAAGGGTTTTCCTTCAGATCAACTAAAATGTGCTTCTTACCATCTCTGCTGTTTCTTATAGATTGTGTCTGTTTGGCGGAGTATAGAGATTTGAATGCAGCTGATGTGGTTATGGGTATTTGAGGTGAGGAGTCAGACTAAGAGGGAGGGAAAGGGGACAGTGTCTGGTGAGTGCAGGGCTGGCAAAGTGAGGCAGGGGACTGGAGGCCAGAGGGGGTAGAGCCCAGGGGAGGCTGGAGAGGCCATCATGGCCACTTCCCAGAATGGGGGAGGCAGAGAAGAGGAGGAGGTTTCTAAGTAATGAACCCATGCTTTGCCTCTCTGGTGTATTATAGACAGCCCACGGTCAGGAAACTGTGATAAAGCAGAATTTGTGTTCTAAACAGCCGATAGTTCATCATGGAGGAAGGGTACTAGGCTGTCACCTCTAGGCAGAAAACTAAGGAGGGGTGAATTGTCCCCCCCAAAAAAAGACACGTTAAAGCCCGAACCCCCAGTACCTCTGAATGTGACCTTATTTAGAAATAAGAGTCTTCAGAGACTTAATCAGGTTAAAATGAGGTCTAATGACCCTCACCTAAGGGTGGGCCCTAATCCAGTATGATGGGAAGTTTGGCCACAGAGATAGACACACACAGAGAAGACTAGATGGACAAACACAGGGAGAAGGCATGTGAGGATGGAGACAGAGCTCAGAATTGCGTTGCCACAGGCCAGGGAATGTCTGGGGTTATGGGAGGCTGGAAGGGGCAAGGAAGAATCCTTCCCCTATAGATTTCAGAGGAAGCAGGGTCAAGCTGCCACCTTGATTTTGGGACTCCCTGCCTACAGAACTGGGAGACAATACATTTCTGTTGCACTAAGTCACCCAGTTTGTGGTTCTTTGCTGCAGCAGCCCTAGGAAACTGATTAATCGAAGGGGAGCAGGCAATCACATTTGTTAAGACTTGGGATGCGCCAGGCACCGTGATGAGGGTATTCATAATTAGTGCTTCTTTTTATCCACCTGGCAACCCTGGAAGGTAGGCATTGTTACTCTAGAGGTTAAGGAATTGCTCGAGGGCATATAATGAGTACTCAGCGGAGCCTGGGGTTTCACAGAAGCCAGCTCTGCCACAGCCCTCGGTCCCTGGGGCCGTGGTGAGGGGATTGATGGTTAACCTGGGAGGTTTGCAGTTTGGGGCCACCATGGGAATTTGGTCTGAGATTTTACTCTTTATACGTCACAGTGCTCACTGGTCTCTCTTACGTTCATGTGAAATTGCTGTCCTCTGTTCTGTCACGCTAGTTTGAAAATCTCTTTTCTATCTCATACAATTTTCCACATCCATCTCCATCCATCTCTCTGTGTTTAGGATCTCTTGAATCAGCTGCTAGCCTGGGACAGGTCACATGAATTTCAGGAACCGTGTAGGAAAAGAAAATTTTGATTTGAGAAGCCCAATGACGAACTATTATTATCGTGGGTCTACTGGTTTGTTATTTTGGTGTGAACTTCTAAACTTCTAGGGGTTCTATTTCAGCTGTTAGGAAAGTCTAAAGTGGGATGGAAGTATCTAGGATCATTAGTCTCATTATCTTCGTCAAAAATAATTGGTTTACTGCATGGAGATTGGTTCTTTTCTGGAAAGGTGCACAGCAAGTTAAATAGGCATGACCCTCATTTGCATAGACATTTCAATTAATTCTTGGCCTTGACATTCCACAGATAGTTTTAGAGTAAAGAAAGTATATACACAATTAGATATTAGTGAACTCTGAATTTTAAAAATAATAGAACCAAGGGGTAAAATATGTTTGAGTAGATGTCAGGATGGGAAGAAAATATAAAATGCACATATGCTAAGTATATCAGTCTGGGTCTGATTGGAAGAGAAAAACCACAGTCATTTGAACACGGAAAGTTTAATACAAAGAATTACTGACTAACAGGGAAGGGGAGCAATAAGGGGCTACCTGGGAAGAAGTAAAGAGAACTCTAGAATATCAGAACTTCAGAGTTGGGACAGCCATTATCCCTACGGCTAAGCTAGGGTCAGGGGAGAGCGCCCCCAGGGGCCCAGAGATCCACACCTTGGAGAGTGTGCAGCTGTGGCTGACAATAGCAGAGAAGTCAGTGTGATGCTGTGCTGTTGGAATTATCTAGAAAGTTGACCTTAGGAATTTGCCGGAAACCTGCCTTCTAGGGTGCTGGACGAAGTTGTTCACAGGGAGGTGTCTCAGAAACTCAGCTACAGATCTGCCCAAAGGGATGTTGGGAGAGCTGTGGGCTGCTCCGGGATGCAGACCACTGCGCCCTGCCGGAGCCCAGCAAGGGAGAAGCTGGTTCTGCTGCAGGTGCTGGGCCTTGGGGAAGCCACGTGTGCTGGGAGAGGACCCTCAAGACATTGGGAGTCTGGCAGGAGCCTGGAGATTAAACACCAGAACCAGGAAACAAAAATCTTTTCCTCCTGCAATGTCTCTCCAAAGGTTAACATAGCGCCAGCTAGCAGAGTAAAAACATTTAAAGGGACCATATCCATTTTTCCAGAGCAGACAAAAAGAACGACTTAGGAGCTGAGAGGCAATAAGTGGGTAAGCGTACTACTGAGCCGTAAAATTCTAAGTAGCTTCAATTCCAGTTGCAGCTAATGGATCCAAATATAATTGGCCTGCCAATTGGCACCGAGTTTCCTGCTGGCCAAAGTAAGATGAGCAACAAGACTAGTTTTCATTTTTGGTAAGACAAATAATTGCTACGCTTCAGGAGAGACCAAACATTTTCTAGAACATAAATTTAGAAGCAATTTCTCAGGTGATACCTGCTTCTGGAAAGGCACTGGAAGATGGAGGGCACAAAATGCCCAGAGGAACATCCATCCAAGATGAATTTCCTATAGTTTTATAGTTTCCTCATTGAGAGCTGAAAACATTACATATATACTGAAATCTGACTATTTATCAGATGCCGATATTTAGAAGCTTCCCATATTAAGGAAATGTTGAGGTAGATAAAAATAAAGTCAATTATATTTCTGATGAGAGAGGAAAGTTGAGCACCTAGCAATAGAGTACTAAAAATACCTCCCCTGGGTTGAACACAGCATAATAACATGAAAGCAAAAGAGCTTTTTGACTGGAGCCACTGGAAAATTTTAACCCTGGCATATAACTTCTTGTCATAAATATTTAAATAAGAGAATTTGATTTCTAGGATGTAGGTACCCATCTATATTAGACTCTTGGTATCTTCTTGAGAACTGCGGCTTTCAGAGTTTATTCTCAGACATGCCTCAGATAGTATGATTAGCATACCATTAAATTGAAGAGGTGAGGGAAAGTTTGGTTTCTTCACAGAAGCTTTTGCATTTCTGAGATGTTTCTGTGTGTATTTCTGTGCCACAAAGAGGCAGATGTTTCTCTAACCTGCCTTATCTGACTTGACTTGGGAGGCGAGAGAAAGTACAATGTGTGTGATCTGAAATCCCCTCAAATAAAGTTAGGGACAGAAATATTGGTAAGCTTTCTTCTGTTAAGCCATTCTCCATGTTAAAATTAAATGATTTGTGAAAATTTACTTTAAAGTTCTTAGAATATGCTCTTTCTGTCGAGACCATGATTAAGTTTGCCATATACATAGAGTATCTCCATCACTAGCTGGTGGTGAAGAGCACTGTCTCTGGAGCCAGCTTGCCTGGGGTCAGTCCTGGGCTGGTGCTCATGATCGGAGACTCCCCCAACTGAGACACCTACCAGTTCCCCAGATTCTTACCCAGCAGCCCTCCAGTTAGGGTGCAGACATGTGACCTCGGTCCCACCAATCAGACTTCACATTGGAAGCCAGTGAAGCTGGGGCTGGTGTGGGGCCATCTTGGCTAGTGCAGGGGTAAGAGCATCCCGTGTCTGGAGACCGTCGTGGCAGTGCTGATTGTGTGGGCCAAGATGTCTGGAACCACAGGGCTGGATCAATGCAATTTGGGCATTTTATTGGCTGCTTCGTCCCCAAGCCTATTGATGGGCTGTTCTAAGGGTCCCACGAGGGAACTCGTCTTATTTATTTATTTATTTATTTATTTATTCACTTAAACTATTTAGAATTGGTTTTGGGTCACCTGAAAGTAAACTGACATGGCAAGCTACTCAGGGAAAGAGTAGCTTTTGGAGTATTTTGCCATTACTGTGAGGGAATAGCCCTACTTTTTGCATCCTTTATTTAAACATCCAATGCTCTCTTGGTCCCCCTTCCCCTGACCTTCTGAACTGTGTATAGATCTAAGCCCTACGGTGGCTTGGGTCAGCTGTGTTGGTCACCTTTATAAGCTTGGGTGGTCAGTGCTCCCGCAGCTCCTACTGATTTCATGTTATCTTGTTTGACACACTGACTTGAACAACAGTATGTGAGCCCAAACTTTGAATTCGGGGTCCCTGATGATTGCAACATCTTATATGATAGAACTAATAGAGGAGACAGATATTCAGGAAGGAAGATGGAGAGAATGACAGGGTATCTGGAGTTGTTTAGCGCCTGAAGCAGGGTGGAAAGTGAGAAGGGTCAGAAGCACGAGAAAAGCAGAAAGAAAGGAAGCAGGCACCGTGAAGACAGGCCAGGGTCTGCCTCTTGCAGTGGTCCTCCTTTGAGCCTCTTTGTTAACCCAGAGGGCGTGGCCCAGTAGGGGGCGATGGGGGCAGACTGCTAGGCGCTCTTTTGCCAAAGATTCATTTAGTGTCTCACTAGGGTTTTCTTTCTCATGCCATCATCCTAGCAGAAGTCTTTCAGGGGAAGAAATATCATCTGGCTACTTTTACCAAAACAAGTCTACTTTTATTTTTAAACAGAGAAATCTCAGTTAAGGGGGCCAGAGGACAGGGCCAGCATCGGGGGTTTAACGAGCTACCAAGACCTGGGCTCTGTGACCTTTTGTGCGAATGGCTGCTCTAAGAGGAGGCTCCTGGGAGAAATTGCCCTAAGCAGACTTTGGGAGGAAGACAGTTAAAGAAAGTCCTGGAACCAGCCCACAGCCAAATGGCTGGGCTGGGAGAAGTCATAGCTGTACTGATTTCACTGAGGATCTGGAGGCAGAGACTCGGAGCCTGAAGCGTAAGAGCACGTGGTAGCAGAAAGTATCCCAGTTGTAGTTTTGTTCCTTATCAGATATAATCTCTAAGTAATATATACTTTTATTGTGGTAAAATATGCATAAGACATAGTTTACCATTTTTACCATTTCTAGGTGTACATGTTAGTGACATTAAGCTGTGCAACCATCCCCACCATTCATCGCCAGAATGTTTTCTTCTCCCCAAACCGAAACTCTACCCATGATAGCCTGTCTCCCTATTCTCCCCTCCTCCCAGTATGGTAACCACCATTCTGCTTTATCCCTGGGATGCAAGGGTGGTTCAACATTCACAAATCAATCAGTGTGATAGAACACATTAATAAGAGGAGAGAGAAGAACCGTATGGTCCTCTCAATTGATGCAGAAAAAGCATTTGACAAAATACAGCACCCTTTCCTGATTAAAACTCTTAAGAGTATACGGATAGAGGGAACATTCCTCAAGTTCATAAAATCCATCTATGAAAAACCCACAGAGAATATCGTCCTCAATGGGGAAAAGCTGAGAGCCTTTCCCTTAAGATCAGGAACACGACAAGGATGCCCACTCTCGCCACTATTGGTCAACATAGTACTAGAAGTCCTAGCAACAGCAATCAGACAACAAAAAGAAATAAAAGGTATTCAGATTGTCAAAGAAGAAGTCAAACTCTCTCTCTTCGCCGGTGACATGATACTTTTTGTGGAAAATCCGAAAGACTCCACCCCCAAATTACTAGAACTCATACAGCAATTCAGTAATGTGGCAGGATACAAAATCAATGCACAGAAATCAGTTGCTTTCTTATACACTAACAATGCAAGTGTAGAAAGAGAGCACCAAAAACCATAAGATACCTCAGAATAAACCTACCCAAAGGGGTAAAGGATCTATACTTTAGGAACTACAGAACACTAATGAAAAGAAATTGAAGAAGGCACAAAAAGATGGAAAAACATTCCATGCTCATGGATCGGAAGAATAAACATTGTCTCTAGGAGTTTGAAACCACTGTGGTTACCTCACATAACTGGAATCATGCAGTATTTGTCTTTTTGGAACTGGCTGATTTTATTTAGCATAACGATCCTCAAGGTTCATCTATGTTGTAGTCTGTGGCAGATTGTCCTTCTCTTTTAAGGCTGAATAATATTCTATTGTATGTGTGTAGCATGTTTTGTTTATCCATTCTTCTGTCGATGGGACATTTTGATTGTTCCCACTTTTTGGTGATTACAAATAGTGCTGCTGCGAACATGGGAATGTAGATATCTGTTTGGGTCCCTGCTTTCAGTTCTTTTGGGATATATACCCAGAAGTAGAATTGCTGGATCATGTGGGAATTCTATATTTAATTTTTTTTACACTTAATTTGTTGAGGAACCACCAGAGGGTTTCTAAATAATATATATTTTTAAAGATTTTTATTTATTTCTTTGAGAGAGAGAGAGAGAATGGGGGGGGGAGCGAGAAGCAGACTCCCCACTGAGCAGGGAGCCTGAGGTGGGGCTCGATCCCAGGACCCTGGGATCATGATCTGAGCTGAAGACAGATGCTTAACTGACTGAGCCACCCAGGCACCCCTCTAAATAGTATTTGTAATAAACCTTCTTATTAAGGGAAATTGAAATGCAATAAAATAGAAAGAAGAGTATAATGAATTCTCGTGTGTACCACATTTGGTTTCAATAGTTGTTTAGGATGATTATGTGGTGTGTAATGTGGATCAACTTATTAACTTATTGAGCAGTTGAGTATCAAATGATGAATCAGACATGATTCCTGTCAGCTGAGGTAACCCTGGGTGGTGGCGAGGGCAGATGCGCAGCTCCAGTCCCCTCCTCTGGGAGCATGGCTGGCTGAGAGCCCCAGTCGCTGCTCTGGATCTACCATCATGTTTGTGCGTACTACACCCTCAGTGAGTGGGCTGCTAGTAGCACGGTGGGGGGACTGTCACCCACTGTGAGATGCAGGATTCTTCCAATGGTGACTTTGACTCAAGGCCTTTCCATCAGCCTGATCAGACCTTTCTCAGAGTGTTCTGTGATCTGAGGCTCTATTCAATTTTCCTCCCTTCCCCTCTCCTCTTTTGCACTGGTCAGCTCAGCATCTCTCCCAGTTCTCTGCCCTTACTTCTCCACAGGTGTTTCCCATGGTAAATCTCTTAAACATCCAATCCTGTCTGTTTCTTGAAGGACCTGAGCCAACCTATTTAAGGCTTTACTTAAGTTTTGGGTCTTTTTCACATCCCAGAAATGCAAACAATTTGAACTTCAAGAGGACTCATTCCTTCTTAAATATCCTTCGGCCCCTGCCACCGGGTATCTCTCGCTGGCCGTCTTTTTCTGCAAGTTGAAATCATTTTGGCCTTTCTCCATTCACTGAACTTATTTTCCACCATTTACCCAAGTGTATGTGTCCCTCTGGTGTGGAGGAGTTAGTCCCTCCTTAGAGTCAGAATCTTTGGGACTCATCTTTCTTGCCAAAGTTTGCTTATTAAGGTATATCCCAAATGAAGATAATTTCCTATCTAAGTGGGCTTCTTCTGACATCAGCCTTTAAAATATGTGTTTTTCAGCCCCACTACACATGAATATAGATGGATGAAGAAAATGAAAAGTGAAGTGTAGTGGGTGTTGGGATTGATCTGTCTACTGGGTAGTGTGAGCCACGAAGGAGGGGATGTTAGACTTGAACTGGGGCCGGGGTGGTGGTGGTGGTGGGTGTGCAGAAAGCAGAAAGCCCAGGTAGGATCCTACTTGCTGCAGTTGCCCAGAGGGGGTGGGGTGAGGTGGGGTAGGGGGTGGGAAGTAGGTGTGGAGAGGAGTGGAAGTAGCCCTACTCAAAAAGGCCTCAATATGAAGAAAAGATCACTGTCATCAAAAGACCTGATGCTTATTTCACATTTATTAGGTACACTGGTCTAAGCGCTTTCCATGCAACTCCATGAATCCACACAACAGGCGATGTTTCTTGCCCCACTTTCCAGAGGAGGAGAATGAGGCACAGAGTGAGAAACTGGGTGGCTTGTCAAGGTCTTAGCACCAGAGAGGGGTAGAGTCAGGATATGGACTCAGGCTGGCTCCTGACCGTGTGTTCGTCCCCTCTCTCCCCGACTCCTAACACCATGAGGCAGGCCTGGGAACTGGCTGTGGGTGCTAGAGAGAAAGATGGTCAGAGTTCAGCATTCTAGAATCTGGTACACTAATTTTTTCATTTGACCTCAAATGCAGAGATAGTAGTATCATTACTAATGCTTACTCTAATAGAAAAGACAATATTTAATATTTATAGCAAGCCGATGCCATTTATTTAAGCAGATGCAATCACTGACATGTGGGTTATCTATCTGTTGCAATACCACATGCAGAGACATGATGGGTATTCCTGAACTGAACCTTCATGAATCTTTCCGTGCTCCCATCCCATACCGCTCATAACTCAAGCTTTTTCTTTCTGAATTGTAATAAAACGTCCTCACTATAATGTGTCATCTTTACTTGCAATTAAAACAGAATAAGGATATATGAGTCAAATGGTACATTTTTATTCTTTTCCGGTTCTCATCTCTATGAGCTGTGGAATAAAATAACAAAAATGACAAGAGAAAGTTGAAATATGTCTGCGGATTGATTTCTGTGTCCTATTTCTAAAGCAAGCAAGAAAGTGTTCATATTAAAGTAGATTTCCTTTCCAAAAATGTACAGCTTCTTAAAAGACTATAAGCCATTGACGTACAGTTGCTTAGAGGTATACAATTATTTTAAAAGTAAAGAAGACTTCCAGTTTATAAGTTTCCTCGGCTATTCCTTCAAAGTCTTATTTATTCTCCCTGAAAGCACTCAGCAAACCACGAATGCAACAAAGAACAAATGGAACTGGGTGGCTCAGACGGTTGGGCATCTGCCCTCAGCTTGGGTAATGGTCTCGGGGTCCCGGGATCGAGCCCCCATGTCGGGCTCTCTGCTCGGTGGGAGGCCTGTTTCGTCCTCTCCCTCTGCTGCTCCCCCTGCTTGTACTCTTCTCGCTCTCTCTGTCGAATAAATAAATAAAATCTTAAAAAAAATTAAAAAAAATAAAGGAACAAACGTCCTCAATGCAAGATGGAATCAGGGCAACAGCTATTAGTCTGATATAGGTGATATATTGACTCGGTGTATTAGGTAAGCTATTTATTTTCTTTATTTACGATCACTTAAGTCTAATTGCTTTAGAAGATAAAAGGTAATTTTTGATTTATGCAGAAAACCTGGGGGGAAAGTTTCTGAGCACTTTAATCTTTTTTTTTTTGGGGGGGGGGGTGGCAGGGGGAGAGAGAGAGAGAATCTTAAGCAGGCTCCACACCTAATGTGGAGCCAGTGTGGGGCTCGATCTCAGGACCCTGAGATCACGACCTGAGCCGAAATCAAGGGTTGGACGTTTGACTGACTGAGACCCCAGGCCCCCCGGAGCATTTTAAAAGATATTCACAGCTAGGCTCTGGGTGCCTTCTGGAAGAAGTTGCATCCTGTGTGAAAGTGTCTCCACAGTTTTTACCTTATTATCGCTACTGTGTTCCATACAGGACCACAACTATCACTGTTGCTTTCCAGGGGGTGAGGCCCTGTGCTATGGCACTGAGCCCACTCAGCGGGCCTGGTGGTGGGACGCAGAGCCTTCTCCGGGAGGGCGGGGAAATGCGGCCAGCTCACCAGGGGCACTGGGCTCTCTGCTCCAGCTCCTCCTACTTAGAGCCACGCTCAGCATGTTATGAGGGAAACCAGTAGTCCTTGCACCCCATGCGAAGGTGTGTTGACTTCTTCCTCCTGCCTGTCAGCTTGGCTCTGAGCCTCCTGCTGCCTCTGAGCCTCCACCCGCGACCCAGTTCAGTGCCCTGGGTGGGGGGGTGGGGAATGCCAAACCCTTATCCAGTACTACTGGGGAAAACCCGTTCACAGAGACTCTGATGCCCTTGTCTACTGAGTCCTCTGCAGCAGCTTTCTGGGAAATATTTATGGATAATTTTGGTGATGCTTTACTGGGACAGAGCGTCCCAGGCCCTCATCATCATCATCATCTTCATTAAGTGCCCAATTCTGGGTGATTTTCTGTTTGATACTGAATCAAAAATTAAACAGCCTAGATTTCCTCTGTGTAGAATTATAACTTAGGGTAAACACCATCGCTGAAGGGATGGGCACAAATTTGCAAATATGACCGAGGGATGAAACCAACTTGGTAGCAGCCAGCATGGGTGGAACCATGATTGGCATATCAGAAGGAGATATGCAGGTAACGGGGACTCTTGAGGAACAGGAAGTAGTTTGCCTTTCTCTGGTTAGTATTTCAGGGGAACAGGGACAGCAGAGCTCCCCTTTGCTGAGTCTCAGTGGTCAAATAGAGTGTGGGGGTGGTGGGTATTCCGAGGTTCTTGGTGCTCAGTTTTATGGAGAGGAGTCATGAATTGACTTAAGTTCTGACTGCTGGTATTGGAGGTGGGTTGAAGGAGCAGTGCCTAAGAAAGAAACCAGGTTCAGACTCAGACCTGGGTGTGAATCACAGCCCTGTGACCAGCTATAAGATCTGGGGCAAATCATGCAACTGGAATTCTCAGCCTCGTTTTATTTGTCTGTAAAATGGGAATAACATCTGCTTTGTCTGATGTATCTGAGATCCCTGGCTTGTATCACAAAGAGCAATCACTGCTATCTTGGTACACAGAAGGGTCAAGGCAAATAACAACGTCCACAGGGCCCACACGAAAAATTCTGGAGGGTTGGATATCACCATGAATCTGTGTTTCCTAAAGGCGGCATGGCCCTGGGTTAAAATCTAGGTTTTTGTGCTATAAGTAGATCCACAATCTAAAGAAGATGAAACTTTTTTTTTTTTTTTTTTTGAAGCTCTCCAAACCCTGTGGGGAGAGGCAGAGAAATCCACCTTATTTCACACTTGCGTTTCTGGACAGTGGCTTTGGAGATGGTCGGTGGGACAGGCATCTAAGCCGTGCGTAAGCTTCAAGACCTCCACCCTGCTCTCTATACTGCCTGTTAATGCTGAGCCACAGCTTCCTTTTTATGTTTCCACATGTTTCCTCTGTAGCTCTGTCTCGGCCCCACTGCAGTCCGAGTTGGCACGAGGAGATGAGGACCTCTCTTCAGAGCAGCCCACCAGACGCCTCATGAGGAGTGTGGGCAGAACAGATGAGAAGTGCACAGTTTCTGATTCAGAAAACCCTGGGGCTAGAGCTTCTCAAACGTTCATGCTCCATGAGCCCCTTCCTTTCTCTTACCCCGAGCACAAGAAGACAATGAGGAGTAGTGGGCAGAGAGTGCCCAGGAGACCTGAATTCAAGTTCTGTGTAATCTTGGGTTCCCACTACTCACTCCGGGCTAGGTTTTCTATCAGTAAATGACCAAAGTGGACAGAGGTCCTTCCAAGTTGCAATGCCTGGGCCTTAAACTCCAAGGGCGGGCAGAACCTTTCCCGCACCTCTCCCCGCCTCCCCCCCACAATGGCCCATGTGCCCAGGGCTCTGTTTTTTGGGTCTCTGCTTCTCTGACTGCCCCCAGAGCTTGGCTGTTTGCCACCTACCTTCTGGGTGAAGCAGAGGGTGCTGAGGGCTTGCGCTTAGAAAGGAAGTGAGAGAAGTCAGAGCCTGCTGCGAGCCTGGGTTGCTTGGGGAGGGTGGGGAGGGTGGGGCAGCTGAAAGTTTGTGTTCATTTCTATTTGCTTTGTGGAAATTGAGACCGGGTTGCTGGGAGCCAGAGACCATCCAATAAACACTATTTCCAGGACAGGAGTTGGGGGGCTCTACTCCCTGAACATTTCACTTCTCTGCTTCAGGACTTTTTCATGAAACCTTCCAACAGCAAGCACTTAGCTAAAGCTTGGTGCCGTTCCTCAGCCGCTGGCCTTCCTGTCCAACTGGCCAGGCTGCCAGAAGTGGCTCATTGTGTTTTGGGGCAGTGGGGTTTAGTGAGACCTAGGATCTCATTCTTACATTTTTCTCCTCACAGTCCACGCTGGAACAACAAATCTCATGCCCGAGAATGGAGCTGAAGAAGCTGAAAGGAAAGCGGGGTCCACACAGGAGAAACGAAGGAGGGGATTAAGAGAGATAGGAAACGTCTCATCAATGTGGCACCTCCATCCTCTGGATATTCCAGAGGAAACCTCCAGAATGTCCCGCTTCCCAAATGTACATACATCGAAAGCCAATGAGATTTTGTGACCCATAGTATTCTCTGCCTGGTGCCCAGTGATATGCTCAGTGGAGGTAAAAATGCAAAGTACGGCCTGGAAAGAAATTTATTTTTGTGGTTTCTTAGAAATGACTGCCATCCGTAGCTCTTAGAACGTGAAGCAGCAGATGGAGTTGCATACGCCCCATGGGAGGGAGGACGGGTGCAGCAATTTCTTTCTGACTCCAGTGTATTTCATACTGAGACACAGGAAGGCTCAGGGAATTTGATGCCCCAGCTCATCACTGCTCAAGACTCAATTCAGCCCAGATTGCTCCTGTTGGAGAAGTGAACTCGGATGGTTCCTTTAATGAGGCAGGAAGGGGAAATTCCATTTTCTGCCTGAGCTCAGTGCAGCCTGCCCGAAGGCTGAGGGGTCCAGATGCCAAGCCGGTGACCGACTTGGATCCAGGAGCGGCAGTGTCAGCAGATCTGGAGGCTCAGCCTCGCTTGGAATCAGATGCTATTAAAGCAGAACAGAATCTCCTCTGAACAAGCCATGGCCACCATCTGCTGTAGCAATGTCCCCACCGTGATGTGCTCCCTGCTTCTTCTGGTTACCTTCCCATGCATGTAGTGCCACTTGATTTGAGAGGCTGTAAGCTATAAATAATGGCTTTAGCACCCCGGCTCAAGCCAGGGGCAGAATTCTCTATGGGGGAATCGTGCCAGTGCCCTGAAAAGGCAGTGGTGGCCCCTCATCTGCCTCCCTCCCTCCCCCCAGTTCCCTCCTGCCGGTCCCCACCCTTTCTTTTTCCAGGCCTCTGGGGCTCTCTCTTGCTTGGCAGCTGCATCTGGTGGACCAGCTTGGAGCAATGAGCTTCTGCCTCCCAGCTCAGTGAAACTTGCAGTTTGAAAGAGAGCCTCCAGAAGAGAGTAGCACTGATTCCAGAAGAATGGACTTGGAATGGTGGCTTGGCAAGTGCCCAGCTTGCTGGCTTCCGGGCCAGGGAGATACTGTTGCACAAGGTGGCCTTTGGAGTGCCCGTCCTCTGAATTAGACCATCTAGGTCATTTGCCACGTTTTTGGGAGTAGGGCTGGCACTGACACAAATTAATTTCCAATTCTGCCCTCAGAATAGCAGCACCCAAGATCTGGGACTGTTGTGCCCTGGGGGCAACTTCTTCAGATGTTTTTGTCATTTCTTTTAGCACAGGGTTCTAACCTGGTAGTAACTGTAGGGCTTTGGGTGTCTTAGGGAGCTAAAACAAAATATCATAGACTACGTGGCTTAAACAACAAACGTTTCTCTCTCATAGTTCTGGAGGCTGGGAATCCGAGATCATGATGCTGGCTGATCGGGTTCCTGGTGAGGGCTTGATGCCTGGCTTGCGGATGCTGGCTGCCTTCTGGCCCACAGAGGGAGTGGGGGAAGGAGAGGGAGAGCCAGGGACAGAGCTTGTAAGGTTGAATCGGCTTGAGAACCCCAGGCGCTCCAAATTCGAGCCTGTTGTTATTTCAACAACGTTCTTGTGCCTCAGGTACCAGTTGTTCTTTTACGATATTTGCTCTTTCAGACTTCTTTTGACAAGAAATTTGTACGTCTGAAGTCAATTTATTTAATATTTGCTCTTTCAGACTTCTTTTGACAAGAAATTTGTACGTCTGAAGTCAATTTATTTAATAATAAGAATATCTGTCCCTACGATGGAAGTTGAAACCGAAGCATTTGCAGATGACACCATCAAATGAGTAGCATCTGCCTCAAAAAGCAGGCCTAATATATTCTGCCCTGGGCAAAAGTAACGGGACCTCTTATAAGGAGAGTTGACAACTTGAATGAAAGTATCACGTGGTCCTTGAGATTAAATAGTGGCAAGAGTCACCATAGAAAGAAAGCATTTCGCATGCTCTTAACAGGAAGCTTGAGACCCTTGTTTGACCTGATCAATATGATGAAGAATGAGAAAGACTGTGCCATCCAGGTGGGGTGGGGGGTGAGGACAAGTACATGTGGGAGGCAGGAGACCAAGGGACAGAGAGGCCAAGGTGGGCACGCTAGGAAGGCAGAAGGAGCCCATTTTCCCCAACTTGATGTACTGACTCCTAGAGGCAGGTGTGTTCTGTGGTGGTGAAGAATGGACTGAAAGTCCTGTAATTGGAATCCTATAACCCGCCCTGAGGCCAGGCGCACCAAGTGAAGTGCTTTCAGGTTGTATTTCCGGGCTGGCCAGGCGAGGCACACACATGAGGGTCCTGAAAGCTGCAAGGCTCAGTGTAAGTGGACGTGTTGGCTTTCTCGTTTCTCCCTCAATCTCCCATGAGCTTACATCCTCCAGAGGTGAATTCACTGTGTGTGCTGACAACATGGAATATCAAAGCCTATAGAGGGGAGGACTGGCCTTGCCTGAGGGAGAGAGCCCCAAGCTAAATGTCACTTTGAGGGTCATTTGGCTGTAAGCCTGGCAGGACCTCCTGGTGACACTTCTAACGTGACCCGCACCTTCTTTCAGACTTAACGTACGTAACCAGGGCAATTATTTATATACAGTGTACTCGAACTACATTTCCTCCAGCTATGACCAAGTTTAATCTCAACCTATTTTTCTCATTTAAGCTCTTGCCCCGCCTTCTCCTCCCAATTCCTGTTTTTCATTTCAAAAGCAGTTTATGAGTTGAAACACTCATAAACTTTCATTGTTGAAACACTCTTGAGAAAGTGAAATGTGACTTATCACCGGCTAGCCTGACGTACGTGTGATACAGTCTTGTCTTGGACAAAGCGGAGTACTTTATTACCTTATTTTTGAAGAAATGAGTCATTTCTGGGTGTGTTTCCAAGAAACGGACAATTTAATAATAAAAAATATTTGTCTTTATGTAAGATATTTGTCTTTATGTAATATATAGTAGAAGAGTATTTGTCTTAATAATAATGTTTTAAAGTAAGACGTCGTTGTACCTTACACAGGGAAAGAATGGGACACAGGATCTCCCGCCAGATGAAGGGAAAGGATGAACACAAGAGTACTGACAACAAAGAAGACTGGAGGTGACTTTTGTGAGAACACCCGTAACAGTGAGAGCATCCCTCCGTATGTGTGTATCGCTTCACGTCAACTTTTTTTTAGTACTTTTTTCACTTTTTTTTTTAAAGATTTATTTATTTATTTTGAGAGAGTGAGAATGAGAGAGAGAGAGAGAGAGAGAGTACATGAGAGGGGGAATGGTTAGAGGGAGAAGCAGGCTCCTTGCTGAGCATGGAGCCTGATGCGGAACTTGATCCCGGGACTCCAGGATCATGACCTGAGCCGAAGGCAGTCGCTTAACCAACAGAGCCACCCAGGCGCTCCCTATTTTCACTTTTTAATAAAAATTTAAAGTTTTATAGTGTAATATTTTTTAATTACAGCATCAGAAATAGAGGCACTATTTCTATTTACGATTCTGGAAATTAGGGGAAAAATGACTATTTGACAGTTGTTATACAAGGTACGTTGGTGATATAGCAGTACCAGTCAATTTTCCAGAAAAACTTGCATTCTGTAAATTGTTTTTGCACTGGATGAATTTCATGACAACTTTTTGAGGTAGGCTGGTTAGGCTATATTGTTTACCTTTAATGACACAGTGGGAACTGGAGGACGCTCCACCTCGAAAGAATGTTCTGGTGGTTGTGGGGAGCAATGCCACCTATGTGGTATGGGGGTCTGGGAACTCCAGGCTGCTATTGATTTGGAATCCAGATTCCCTCACAGACCCACCTACTCTCTGGTGACCACTGCCTCCCACCAATCCCCATGACCAGAATCTCATCAACTACCTACTAGAGAGAAATTGGTTTATTGATTTAATCGATTTATATTTTTTTGGAGAAATTAGTTTACTAATTACTATTGTTGAGGGCCTATTACATGCAGGTCATCCTTCTAGATTCCAAAGAAAGATTTATAGACACAATCCTTGCTTTGGAGGCAACAGTTAGTAATAATATTAATACTAAGGATAGTTTCCCTTCATGAAGTAATCATCACTGTTCTAGATGTAGGGATATAAAGATAAATCAGACATAATCCATGTCTTCTGGGAACTCATGTTTAATGCTGAAGTTAAAAGGATGAATCAGATACTGTACTTAAAGGGTACAATCGAGTAAATATTAGTAAATATAAATAATAATGACAATAATAGCTTCTGTGTACCAGGCACTGTATTAAGTGCCCTGATTCTACTCCTTAAACCTTACTCTTTGCAAATGTATCTTAATAATTAATTGGGATAATTAGTTGTCCCAATTACAGAGAAGGGTTTAGGATCAGAAAGATAAAGTGAGCTGATATTAATCACCTGGGCAGAATATTGTGGAAAAGAGATCAAAGCCAGCCTGACTCTCTAGCTTGCCCTATTTCCTCCACACAAGAACAGAGGCCTGTTGCTTAGCAAAGTTTTATCATCAATAGGGAAGGCTCTCTTACATCATCTACAGTGTTTTCAGAAGCATAACTGCCAATGAAATGCTCTAGTGAAAACCAGTGTGGGAAAGCACAGAGCCTCCAGGATGGGCCCCTCTGAAAGAACGTGCATATTAATTAAGGTAGATTCATTGCAGTAAGAAAAAATTGGAGTCAAGAATGTGCAATGGCTCAAACATAATAGTTTATTTCTTGCTTATATAATACCCTGAAGGGTGTTCTTTAATTGGAGCTTCCTGGTGGTGATTCAGGGACCCAACCTGCACCTACCCTGTGGCTCTGCCGTGTGGCTCTGTCGTCCTCCCCATGTGGCTTCCAAAGTGGTTGTGTTTGTTGCATCAGGCCAGTGGGTGGAGAAAGAATACAGACTGCTGTGCATGGAAGTTCCATGCACCAGACAGACAAGTGGTGCATGTCCCTTACAGTCCCCTTGTTAGGGTTCAGTGTTGTGGCTATACCTAACTCTGAGGGAACTGGGCGTGAGGCCCAGCTCTGTGTCCAGGAAGGACGAGGAATGTGGCCCCCAGTCTCGGCCCCGTGGTGGTTTTGCTGCACCTCCATACTGAAACAACTAACCTGGCAGCACTAGGGTGTCCCGTGAATGGGAAGGTTTTTTAGTTATAGCCCTAGCAAAGTGGCCTGAAAGTTCTGGCTAGAGTATTTTGTGGAGAAGAGTAGGAGCAGGTTTCTGAAGGACAGAGAAGTCAAGGTGTGGTCAGGAGAGAGAGCTTCAGCACTGTTCACATTTCCAGAGGCCTCCTCCCATCTGTAAACTTGTGAGGCTCTTACATTGGCTTTTAGTTGGTGCAGTCTCTGCATCTGACCCACAGGGCGCGGGCGAGCATCTCCTCCTTAGCTCTGCCCTGGACCGTGGAGAGTGGTGGAAGGCCGCTGGGCCTTGGGCTCTCATTTTTCCACCTAGTGTTCACTTGGCCTTCGGGATAAACATAGAGGACTCAGCAGTCAGCGGGTTGGAGAAGAAGAGGGTGGCTGAGGGGTGAGGAAGCTGACCACTGGAGCAAAAGCAGAACACATTTTTTTTCTTTTCTCTAGATCTGTATTCTTTCCCTCATTTCCCTTCATTGAATGTGACTTTCCTCTCTGAGAGCATATTTGGGCAGATCGCCTGCCTCATGGGACCCCTCCATCATCCATGTTGTGTAAAGTGTCTTCAGCGGACATGCTACCCAGTAGCTCCATGGGGAGAAGAGTCACAGGACTGGCCCCCAAGACAGCTACGAAGGCAGTGACATTATCAGGCACCTTTGCTTTTTATTTTGTGTCTTTCCAGCAGGGCCTTTCCTGGGTTTACTTCTAGCTCTGTTGGTTGGAAACATACCTGATAAAGGGTTCTCTATAAAATCTTCACTTTTTGTGCGGGGCTGGGTATTTCCACTGTATCAGGCTGCTCTTCCATCATCTTCAGAATAAATCTTTGCTGATGGGATTTCTGGCTCCCCAATAATTTCTGGGCGTCGTAGCCTGGGCAAATCCTCCTAGGTGCTCGCAGAAGCTATAGATGAATTCTTGAAATTCATCTTCTTGAGGCCAAGTTTTTTCTGGTGAAGTTAGGTGATTTTATTCAAGCCCTGAATGGAGTCCATTTTCCTATATCCATAGATCGAATCACTGGATAAATTAGAAAAAGCACTCAGCCACCACAAATCATTTCCTTTATAGGTCAGAGGTTTTCATCTTTAGACAATGCACTGAGTTAGGCAGTCAGTAAATTATGAAGGTATTATTTAGTGGGAGAGGTACTGGAGTTGGAACATTTGATCTACACTTAAAATTGAAAACAGAGGTTCTTAATATGTATGCGGCATAAATAGATTTGATGGCACACTGGGAGAGACTGAGAGTCTCAGAAGAGTGTAACAGGTAAGCGATGATTACAGTGCGGCTGCCATCGCGGTATGGTCATGACTCCCAGTGTGTAGAACATTCTTCCTTGCTCCCACACCGCTCACCAGTTTCAGTGGTGCCCATCTTGGTAGACCTATTGATTGCCCTAAACTCCTTCTCTGATATACCAATAAGGCAAAATTCTTGTGGGTTATAGTGAACAAACAGCCTTTATTTGTATCCAGATGAATTATGTTCCTTACCTCTTATTCGCAGCACATTGTCCTCTACTTTATAACATTTAAATGAAATTATGGCAACACACTCATGCAAGGGTACACCATGAGTAGTTGCCACTGACTGTGGACCATTGTGAGTTCTAGAAAGGGTTGAACATACAAAGATGAACACTGAAGAGCTTGGAAATAGCACAAGGCTAATTTATTTATGGAGGGTATTATGGGTTGAATTGTGTTTCCCAAAAAGGTATGTTGAGGACCTAACTCCCCATACCATGAATATGACTTTATTTGGAAATAAGGCTTTTTGTTTATGTAATCAAATTAAGTTGAGGTCATCCTGGATGATGGTGGGTCCTAATTCACTGGTGTCCTTATAAGAAGAGGCAAATTTGTGCCCAGAGACACACAGGGAGAAGGCCACGTGATGACAGAGGCACAGATTGGAGTGAATCAGCTGCAAGCCAAGCAATGCCAAGGACTGTTGGCAAGCACCACCAGCCAGAAGAAAGGCATGGAAGGGATTCTCCCTCAGAGCCTACAGAAGGAACCAACCCTGCCAACACCTTGATTTCAGACTCCCAGCCTCTGGAGCTGTGAGAGAAAAAATGTCTGTTGTTTTAAGCACCCCAGTTTGTGGTGCTTTGTTATGGCAGCCACACAGGAAACCGGCCCTGAGGGTAATGTCGAAACATTACCAGTCATTTCCTCCACCAATGTTGTTCTGTTACAGTTGTGCCTTGTGTCATGGCGACCCCGGAGATGCCTACTGGTGGGAAAATGACTTTGATGAAAAATTGCTTCCACTTAGAGCCAAGAGAAATTGTCTCTCTCTCCCTGCCCCCATTCCCTCTTTCTCTCCCCTCCCCCACCCCCCTCCTGGCACCTTCCAAGTTCACTCATTGGTAAAAGCGCCCCCATAATACTCATACTTTCTTAAAAAATATGTATTGACAGGGGCTTATGTTTTTCTATTTCGTTTTCAGATGCTGAGGTTTTTAGTGAGCCCTTTCTGGTCAATACTGCAGGGTTTCCATCAAATAGCACTAGAAGTCTTTTCAAAGACCTGCGAGATTGAAAAGATCCCAGCCTGTTGAACAGAGAGTAATTGGTGTCACACACCCGCCTCATTCTTATAAATATCTCCTCTTCCCTTGCCGGCAGGAACTGGGAAAAGGAAGAGGTGCAGGGGGTGTGGGAGTGCAGGGCAGCGCCCCCTGAGAAGAGGAACGGGGCTTTTGCGCATTACTCGCATCTGCTGGTTAGCTCGGAGCCCCCTGCGGCGGAGGCCAAGGGGCCTGTGAAAAAACCAGCTGTCCCACGGCCACATTCGATGATATGTGGAAGGGAGGAGGTGGAGGTAAACGCAACCCAATTAATCAAATAAGGATTAAGGGCAAGCAAAGACAAAAATAGTACCTTTACTGATTTCTGGGAGATAATTAAATCAGACTGCACAGGGAGAGAAAGGATATGGTAAGTTTATAAAAGAGAAGACCTTAAGTTCTGCAACATTAAGTTAATGCTCTGCATCAACAAAGGGAAGAAATCCCCTCCTGGCGGGGTGATACCGGCACATTGGGATAGTTAGTAGCTATTAAAAAAGATCGCAAAGAGTGAACAGTAAAATATCCATAGCTATTTGAGCACAATAAACTCTTATATTGAATAGTTGGATGAGATGTTCTTTTAACTGGTTGCATAAAATACAAAATTTTCCAACACAGAAAGGCAGCTTACTTTTTTTTTGCTGTTGGGAGTTCTCACTGAACATCCCTGCTGCCAATTTTAATTGATATTCCATTGAAGGTATTAATAAAATTTTAGAACATACCACTAATATATATGTGTAGTATCTGCAACACACACACACACACACACACACAGTCTGAAAAAGATGTCTTCTCAGCTCTTATTTTCTTGGAGAGAGCTCATGGCAACCTTCCTGCCTGAAAGGGCAACTTCCTTTCTCCTCTCTACTCATTGATCAACAAAATGCATCTACACATATATACTAGTCACCCGGAGTGTAAATAGTATATTTAATGTGTATTCTTACTCAGTGTTTATTTTATAAGTAACTGTCATGATCAGGGTCCTTGGACTGCAGGCAACAGATGACTTTGGGCAATTGAAGAAGGGAATCTCCTGGAAATTTACCAGGAACTCAGCAAATCCTTGGAAAACTGAGAATCAGACTTAGTAATAATCATTATTTAAGGCTGCTCTGGGGGCTGGGAATGTTGTCAGACCAGGAACGATCATGTTTGGGCACCACAGGTGGGAAGTGTGGATTCCAGCAGCTTCTTCCATCCCAGTATCTCTCACATAAGATGCAAATCCTGGAAGACAGCAGCTGATTCCCCAGGCTTCTGGCTTTTCTGAAGAAGTGTGGAGAAGGCTGGTTAATTCGACATTCTTAGTAGGATGCAGGGACTGGATTTACTGTCCCACCAAAGCAATACAATGGGAAAGAAGTAATTCACCAAAAGAAAATTTGTGTCGTATAGGAAGGAGAAGTGAATATTGAGCTGTCAAAAATATTAAACACACATGCACATAGAGCTCTACTGTAATAGTTTATATGTATGTCTTTACATTTGATTTAAATTATTGTGCATGCATACACAAATGCATATTATATTACATAGACCTATGCTATTTTTAAATAGTACCTTGCAATGATAGTGCAGGTCTGATGTAGATTTTTGAAGGCCATGAAACACTTAGAAAAAAGGTTTATTTATTTATTTGAGAGAGAGAGAGAGGACGGTGGCGGGGGGTGGGGTGGACAGAGGGAGAAGGAGAGAGAAACTCAAGCGGACTCCACGCTGAGTGCAAAGCCCGATGTGAGGCTGGATCTCATGACAGTGAAATCATGACCTGAGCTGAAATCAAGAGTCGGACGCTTAACCGACTGAGCCACCGAGGTGCCCCTTTGAAATACTTTTTTGATGATTCTTTTCTAGGAAATAATTTTTCCTAATCTGAATGATTTCTTTTTTAGGGTCTAGCAGAGAAGGAATGAGGGTAATGTATTGAATCAAAGCATATCTCTTGATTTATGGGGTGCCTAAGTAGTGACTTGAAGATGAACAGATCATTAATCTGATACTTAGTGAAAAGGTGGATGGAAATGCATAGAGAGAGAGAGGCACTGAAATTACAGCAGGACCACTGGCCTTTTGACATTTTCAGGAAAAGGATCACAAGTATAGAAGAGTCTGGCTTATGATGCAAAACAGGTAGTTGGAAAGGAAGAAGGGAATGAACATGTAATCATCCAGTCTACGTAATTTTGAGGCTTGTGAAGCTAAACTAAAAAATTATCAGATTTTATACTTGATGAGTATGTCTTTTGTCTTGTCTTTGTTTCTAAAAAGAGTTAGTTGTTGTTATTTAGCTATATTTGTGGATAAACATCTTGACCAAACTCAGTATAGATACTAAAATTTTATTTGATTAAAAAGTGGGGAAATCACAATCAATTCATCTCCAAATACAATTAAGAAGCCTAACTTTTTTTTTAAGATTTTATTTATTTATTTGACAGAGAGAGACACAGTGAGAGAGAGAGAGAGAGAGAGCACAAGCAGGGGGAGTGGGAGAGGGAGAAGCAGGCTTCCCACTGAGCAGGGAGCCCGATGCGGGGCTCGATCCCAGGACCCTGGGATTATGACCTGAGCTGAAGGCAGATGCTTAACGACTGAGCCACCCAGGTGCCCCAAGAAGCCTAACTTTTTAAAGAGTGATTTTTTTTAATGTTTAATTTATTTTTTAGTAATTTTTACATCCAGTGTGGGGCTTGAACTCATGGCCCCAAGATCAAGAGGCAAATGCTATACTGACTGAGCCAGCCAGCTGCCCCAGAATTACTTTATTTTTTAAATTAACATATAATGTATTATTTGTTTCAGGGGTACAGGTCTGTGATTCATCAGTCTTACACAATTCACAGCGCTCACCATAGCACAGACCCTCCACAATGTCCATCACCCAGCCACCCCATCCCTCCCACCCCCTCCTCTCCAGCAACCCTCAGTTTGTTTCCTGAGATTAAGAGTCTCTTAATGGTTTGTCTCCATCTCTGGTTTCGTCTTGTTTCATTTTTCCCTCTTCCCCTATGATCCTCTGTCTTGTTTTTCAAATTCTTCATTATCAGTGAGATCATATGATACTTATCTTTGTCTGATTGACTTATTCTGCTTAGCATAATACCCTCTAGTTCCATCCACGTCGTTGCAAATGGCAAAATTTCATTTTTTCTGATGGCTGCGTAACATTCCTTTGTATATATATATCACATCTTCTTTATCCATTCATCTGTCGATGGACGTCTGGGCTTAAAGAGTGATTTCTATTGAAACATATTCTAGTAATTTGAAAATACTGACATTTGTGACTTAAAAAAGGCCAATTATAAGTTATTACATTTTGAATCCTGAGTTTTTATTAGTGGCTTGACCTATAATCGCAGATACACATTCTCTGCCAATTGAGTGCTTCCAGTAGAGTTAAATGTTATGAATTTGGGTGGACCAAAAGAAATGTTCTTTTTTCTTTATGTAAGTTTCTTTTAAATCCAATCAAGCAATGGCTTCATTTTTTTCATAATTCTGCCATGGTGGTGTTCAGTTGAAGTTTGTTTCTTTTATTTTCCTTAGCTCTCCAGTAATGGGTAACATTTTATTACCTCTGAGGCTGACTGGGTATGTAAGCATCACAGGATGGTCGGCCCTGTAAACCCGCTTTGCCTCTACTGATACAAGGCTCCATGAGCTTGTCAACTGTTGTTAAAATAGAGCGGGAAGTGGATGGTAATGTAATTGGTCTCTAAGGCGAAAAATCAACAGATTCCACGTTGCTATAATTTTTTTAATGCAAGAATCTTTAGCCATGGCATTAGCATATTTTGTGTAGTCTGGAAAGCAGCAAGGCATATATAAAAATGGGAGAATCTCAAACGAAATCTTAAGCAAGCGCCCTTAATGTGGAAATAATAGTTCTCTGGGACCTCGAGGAAGTCTGATGGAGAACCTACTGGGTCAGAAGAACTAGATCATAGAAGAGGGCTTGTATTAGGGGAATAGAAGCTAGAATGCTACCGCGTGGGGAGAGGTGGGCTGTGCTTCTTTCTCTGAGTTTCCTCCTATCATCCTACCCCCTCTGTGCTCCCTCCCACTCCTCCCAAATCCCTTCAAAACCTTTGTGTCTGGGGGTGGTTGCTATAACTGGGTTTAAAGGCTTTTCTCTATTATTCTTACAAGATCTCCCTGGAGTAGGCTAATGTTATCATCATTTTACAGATGAAGGAACATATGTCACTAGCCTACAATTATAAAGAAAATGGCAAAGCAGAGATTGTTCTCTGCTTAGTTACCTAAAAAAGTTCACGATGTTCACATGCTTAGTACTGGAGTAAGTAGTGTGAAGGTTCAGAAATACCTGGAAAATTTCAGAAGGAAAATTGCATCCCCACCCCAAGGATTTTTTTTTTCTCTTTTTTTTCCCCCTACAAACATTTCAGAGGGAAACTTCTCAATTCTCTCAGAAAACGAGAAAGAAAAATTGTCTCTCCCTGTCCTGGAGCATTTTTAAAAAATGGGTTTTCATACCTCACCCCAGAGACGGGAAAATTGGGTACTGTCTCAGGGTTTCCATATTTTGGAAGGTCCTGTATTCGCAGTGGAGCTGGGTCTTTGGGGTCAGATTTCTGCAGCAAGCAGCAGAAGGGGGGATGGCCAGCAGCAGATGCCAAGACAGCTTTGTGGTGTTCCTGCATGATTAGCAGCGTAGGATGGCTTCTCTCTCGCCCTCAAGTCACTGAGGCCGAGATCAGGGTTGGCTGCCAGACAGCGTCCTGGTGACATAGGCTTCGGGACATATGTCGGCAGCCTTCTTGGGATCCTTATTCCCCTCTGATTATCTCTTTTGTCTGTACTACTAGTCAAACTCTACAGCAAGTAAAAGTAGAGGTTAATTTTGTAATATTAGCTCTCAAAGAGGAGGAATTATGAGAGACACGTGTACTACACTAACTCAGTGATTGATTTTGTTTTCTATTTTAACTCCACTTGACACGTGAGCTTCACCAAGTCACAAGTGTCCAAACCTCAGTGAACTCGTCCATAAAAGTGAGCCCATCTTCCAGTTGTTGACAGGATGTTTTGAAGGATAAGTGAGTTAAGATGGGTAAAGCTGCTATACACAGTACAAGCTGGGTCTGTATTGGGTACTTTGGGTCGTAATCCCAGATCTTTCAGACAAGTTCTGAATTCTGCCTTTTGGAGTTCCACGTTAGTGTTATCTGCACAAATTTCAGTGTAGAAATGTGTAGACAGAGCACCTCAGTGTTCGGAACTCAGGTCTGTGGCTTTCGTAGATTGGTCATTACTCCAATCTCTCCCAGTTTGTGTGATTGCCACAAAATCATGTAAAAGTGGTATCTCATGTTCTCCGTTTGATAAAGCATCCCCTACCCACCTAGGGCTTAATGAATTGAAAGTTTTACTGCATAGAAAATAATCAGGTGTTAAGAGAAGCACAAAATATACTATCATTTTCTGAAGGTTAATAGGCTTTTTCTGTCTCTGTGTTTCCCTCCACAGCATTACCCTCTAACGTGAGGCTACTTCTCCCGATGCAGCAGAGATTGAAATGTCACAGCAGCATGATCAATTAGATGATGTAGAAGAGAGGCATTTGCTACCTGACCTTAATCCACAGGGCAAGACTAACTGCATGGAGAAGACTGAATACGGAGAGACTGCAAGGCAGAGGAAAGCAGCAGAGTAGAGTTTAAACGGGCACAAAGCAGCATAAATGTTGACTCATGATGAAAAGGACATCCTCAGGATAAAGGCTTATTATGACATGCATTGGTGCACTTACTTGTTCAATTCTGAGTGAGGACAAAATAAACATAAACATCTCTAACAAAAAAAAAATATAGTAGAAAAGGAAGCAGGTAAATTTTTGCAAAAAGTCTAGATTTTAGATCACGTAGCTTGCTGAACCAAAGTGACAGGGAGAAAGATAGATGCCAACGATACCCATGCCGTCAGATGTTGGCAGTGGGAGACATGACTAAGGGACCATGATAGCTGTCTTCCTCTCTTTAAAGCCCTATCCTCAGAAGGAGGGTTAGACACCTTGTGGTGGGAATGACAGAGGAGGGGTGTGACTTACTGTAAGGAATGGCTTCCCAATATTTGGAACCTGACAAAGGTCGCTGGAGCAGCCCTGCCCAGCTCCCCTGGGGCTGCATCAATGGATAACCGTGGTTGTAGAGGGATTCTTGCATTAAATGAGATGACTTCAATCACTCCCTAATATGCCCGCTCTGGAGCTTTGCACCCCCTTGGGGAGGTCTAAAATGGTTTTGAAGCTTGTTGAGGAGCAGAACTAAATGAACTTTGGAGCTGCTTAGGCTTTGATAGAATCAGTCCTTCTCGGCCGCATGTGTGCACATCATGGGCCTGGGAATGGTTGCGAGTCTATTTTGATTATGGACAGCTGGTGTTAGCTAAGGGCTTTGTCAGATTAGTCATCCCTAGTAACAACGATATGAAGCGTTTCCCCCTGGATTATTAGTCGAGATCTGTTATGTTTACTCTTTTAGTTTTATACTTATTTTTCTTTTCCATTTAAGCACAACTCAGTGTAAAAGGGTTGTAGTTGGGAATCTGTTTCCCCAAATCAGTGACTATTTTTTTCTAGGATCCATTTGGTTGTTTCTATTTGTGGAGTTCCATTGTGAGACATCAATTTACTGTAGCTGTGGAAAATTAGCAGGAGGTTCAGAGGAAAGCCATGGAAATGATGAGGACCAGGAAAATGAAATGCAACATGTATCCTGGGGAGGTGAGGTTGAGGATAATGTTTACGCTTGTTTGCATGTCACTTTCCCTCGCACAGCTACTCAAATACATACATGTTGATTAACTTGTGTAGGGCTTGTGTACAACTGTGGTCTTCTAGTTTACGAAGGCTAATGGGGACGATGTTTTCTATTGAGACCCGGGTATGAGCTTCAGGATGATCACATAGTGGGTACTCCATATTTAACATATATTCATTGGATTAAACTGAATTCAATGTTAGTTTCAATACAGGCATCCTGCTGATAGTAAAGGTCATTAAACTTTAAAATGTGTTCTCAAGGAACACTGTGGCATCTTCATTTGAGAACATCTTTTAAATTGGATAGCTAATTATCTGTTTAGAATAAAAGCAGAGAAATAGTTCTGAGTACTTCATAAGGACTCATACAGTTCTTGATTTCATTTGTGTGCTTTGCTTGTGTGTAAGCAAAGCATTAACTCCATAACTCAGGGGTGAAATAACACATGCATAAAAGATGAGTAGGTAGAAAGAAACCCCTTATTTGAAATCATTATTTTTATCTAATCAAAAAGTATATAATAGTCCTAGTTCTGCACTATCAAATTTCCTCATAAAAAATGATCACATATGTTCCTGAGAGTGCCCAACATGTATTACAAACCTACTATTGTCCCCAGGAGAAATTGATTCTGGGAAAGAGAAGATAGAATAAAACTTTGACTTTTCTTGAAAAAGTAACTGCATGGAGGACATATTGTTTCAGAACAAATAATGCCAATAAGACTTAATAGTTTCAAGCTGGAAGATGGTTATCGTTGTACCACTGGAGAAACTTTCTGTTCTTCTTTTTCTGGTTGATGGATACTATGGTAAACATTTCAGAGAAGGCTACCTCTCCAAGATACATTATCTCCCTTCTCCTACTACCTCCATTCTCAGCCAGGAAGTTTAGGTGACATTGACCCTCCCTCCGGGTATATGATTAGGTGGCTCTGATTGGTTTAGTCTAATTGGCACATCCCAGTCTTCCTGTCCCCATGGGAAGAGCATGTGACACAATCTGGCCAATGAGAGTGTGAATTCCAGAAGAGAACTTCTCTTCTTCTGGCTGGTGTGGGGAAGAGATGTGAGGGCTGACACTGCTGCAGCCATTTTGCTACAAGGAGGGAGAGCCCAGATCCTGTGAGATGAAACTTCTAGCTCTCTGTTCTTTAGTTTGCTCGTCTTTAAAATGAAGATGATAATAGTACTTTCCTGTAGGTTTGTTGTCGAAATTAAATTGTTTAACTTATATAAGATGTTTAGGATAGTAAGCACCAATAAATGATACTTATTAGTAGATATAGTATATTTCCTCTATTTTAAGGAAAAAAAAAATCATTTCCCTTCCCTGAGCTCAATAATGTTTTAGACCTGAGCTGTTTGGTTAATTGTATTTAATTTCATAAATTCTTTCTTTTTTAAGATTTTATTTATTTATTTGATGGAGAGAGACACAGTGAGAGAGGGAACACAAGCCGGGAGAGTGGGAGAGGGAGAAGCAGGCCTCCCCCTGTGCAGGGAGCCCAATGCGGGGCTCGATCCCAGGACGCTGAGATCATGACCTGAGCTGAAGGCAGACACGTAATGACTGAGCCACCCAGGTGCCCAAAATTATTTTCTTTTCTACTCCACACTTAAGTGATCTCTGCAAAACCTTCATTGTATTTAAGACTTTCCAGAAAATTGGGTTTTCCAGTAATACATTGTCCATGTCAGCATTTAAATTATGAAAGCTTCGGGACTGATCTCTAATCTAAGAGCCATCTCTGGACTTCTCATACCTCCAAAATACCGGATTGTTCTTGAACTGTAGCTCTGTCTGGGAATAGTTTTGCAGAGAAGGAAGAGTTGAGAGTGAGAGGAAAGAAGATGGAGAAGGAAGAGCTATGATCCTATTTGCCAGCAGTTCCCACAGACTGGACGTGTTTTCACATGCTAACTAACTGGGGGCATCTGCTGAGCTCCGAGAGTCTGAGCTAATAAAGGTCTGCATGTGCCCGTGTCTGGGAAGTCAGAAGATACGCGCGCGCGCGCGCGCGCGCGCGCGCACACACACACACACACACACACACACACACACACACACACACACACACAGAGGCTTCTCTGCTGTTCGTGCTGTCCCAGTAGCATTTCTTCCTTTAAGATCCATGTTGATCTGTTTATTATTTTAAAAAGAAGATTAGCAGAGATAGAGAATAATGGTTGGAATCCATTCTAGAAGAGGTTAAGTAATGGATTTTTCTTTGGAAAGGAACTATTCCATTTTAGTAAGAAATTTGTCAAGTTTTTGGTTATATTTGACAGAACAAAGACATCTGACATTTGTAGATATTCCTGTAGTGCTTTGGGAGAGATAGGATCCATGTGAAGATAAGCACATTTAAAAAAAAGGTCGGAGTGCCTGGGTGACTCAGTTGGTTGGGCTTCTGCCTTCAGCTCAGGTCATGATCTCAGCTCAGGGTCCTGGGATCGAGCCCCACGTCAGGCTCCCTGGTCAGTGGGGAGCGTGCTTCTCCCTCTCCCTCTGCCTCCACCCTCACCACTCATGCTCACTCTCCCTAGTGCTGTCTCTCTCTCTCAAATAAATAAAGTCTTAAAAAAATAAAACAAAAAGGGTCTACAACATAGGTCACCTGTGGGCAGAGCTGTGGGCAGGGGGGAGACTTGAGAGGAAACTTCCACGTTTTTACTGTATATGTAGAGTACATCTGTATGGATTGAATTTTATTTGATGGCAAATTTATGTATTACTTGCATAATTTTAAGAAATTAACTGACATGTCAATAATCTTATCCAAGTTGAAGGTTATATTTTTCTATGACTAATTGTTCAGATTCAGATTATTTTAATCATACCAGGTGTTTATGCTTGAGTCACCTAATGATTCGGGTGAATTCAGACTCTCTTAAACTTAAATGTTGGGTACACAGCAAACTCCTTATTTATGTTTGGGATAGTATATAATTTAATGTTTCTGAAAGACCACCTTACTGATCTCTTCTTTGAACCCCCTCACACCACCCCCCTTTTAATACTGTAGAGGTTTAGGCTGTATTTACATCCGCAATGACTATTTTGCCTGAGAGATTTGTTCCGAGATAAAACAGCACATATTTATGGGTATTTATGACTCTTGGCTTTCACCATTTCCTGTTGAATGAAAATCATTTGCCTTGTGAATGGAACTTTGCAGTAACCTCACACTCATGGTGATTGGAACTTTCTGGTGCAGTTAGATCCAGCAGCTCAGGAAAAGTAGAAGTTTCAGGCAAGACGGGCCCTTGGGTCATCCAGCCTAACCTTTCAGTTCATATATGGGGAGAAGTTAGCCCAGGATGCTCAGAGGGATTTCCAAGTTTCTTGCATAACTATTAGGAGCAGGATGGGGACCCGAAGTTAGTTCCCCTGGCTCGTTCTGCTTCCTGACACATGATGTACTGAGGAGTCACCCAGAAGTCAGCTTGCTCGCTTCATTTGCATTCTGGATGCTAGAACCAGAGTTGAACCATGTGGGTGGGACTTGGGGAATCCAGATGACAGGGTGTGGATTTAGTGTAGTAGCATGTAGTATAAATAAACAATAAAATGCAGGTCTAAAGAGAGGAATATTTTACATCTGTGTAGCAGTTTGAAAAGATTATTTTCCTTCTGCTTATAAAAGTAATACATGCTCAATTTAGTAAATTTTTGGAAGCATAAAGAAGAAAATTAAAATTACTCTTAACTGCATTGTCAAGAAATGATCAAGATTAATATTTTGGAAGTACACACACATACATATGCGCATAATCCAGTCAGATCATGTTGCATCTGTAATTTTGTATCCTGGTTTTTTTCACTTAGTATTACATGATGAGCCTTTCCCCATGTCACTCAATGTTCTGCAAAGAACTCGATTTTTAAATCGCTAACTAGCTAATATTCTCAGGTCTTTCTTTTTGGTTTTTATCGTTTTGAATGATGAGCCCCGAGGACTGGATGAGGTGGAATAAATCCTGCTACGGAATGAAAAGAAAGGGTGCCAAGGTTTGGTTCTGTGATCTGCGACGTCAGCATGGAACGTTCGCTGACAACTGCAGCGGAGCTCTGTCAGTCTCCCGCCCGCAGCAGCAGAGGTCGTCGAGAGGCAGGTGACAGAAAGTCAATTCAAAGACACACACTAAAGACAGCGTAATAGGTTTTTTTTTTTTTTGTCCTCTCTATCAGCATAAATTGACAGTGCAAAGCACCGTTCCGACCACAGACTGGTCCCCCCGGGCCGCCGCGAGACAGAGCCCTCAACTTCCGGGTGGACGCAGAGGCAGAAGCGACGCTTGAGCATTCAGACGCTCATTATCCCGCCTGTCCCGCTTCGGCACACGGCGTTTAGATCGTCCCTGTTTATTACTCTTACGCCAGAAGCAGGGCCATTAAAGGAGGAAGAGGTAAAATTGAAAACTGTCCACTTTGTTCCTCACCAATCAGTTCTGCTTAAGAGGTGCGATGAAAAATGGGGTCAAGTAATCGAAGCGCTTGCCTTCATCTGCTTCTGAGTTCTGTGAGTTCTGCGTTGCCATAGATAATTGAGAAACTTGCAGAGTTAGAAGCACCAACGTAACCTCAAAGATGCAAGTCAAATTCAGCATCGCGGCCAATTGATCACTTGGGGCTGGGTAGCAGCTTAGCCTGGTAGGTCAGAGGGGACCCCACTTCTCAAGAGGGCGGAGCAGATGGGGCTGAGACGCAGGTGACACCCAGCCTCCCTCCGGTGCTTGGGGCGCCATCATGCCGTCCCTCCTCTCTTTCCCCACTTCCTCAGATGGCTCAGAGTATGTTGCTCATTAAAGAAACTAATTATACCTCTGTTCCAATGAATTAAACGGAATTCAGGTAGGGAGCATGGTACTTTGGGAGAACAGAGAGTTTATGTATGATTCCAGGAAATGTTCCTGAGTCTGATAAATACTCACAAGTTACTGAGAGCAATAAAGATGCAGGGGTGTTTTGCTTTCTTTGTGTTTTCATTGTGAGTTGGGTTGATGATGAGTCTGTTGCCAGCAGGGTATGGTTTCCTCCTGCGCAGGAATGCCAAATTTGCAGGGCTTGGTGGGGAATGAGCTAGGAATGTGATTTCTTCCTTTCTCGAGCAATTTTCTGCCTGCATGAAATGCTAATGAACGTCTCACACATGACAGAGCAATGAGATATATCCTTCCTTTGCTATTTTTGGCAGATTCTGACTTTACAAAGTTTAGGTCTTAATGTAATGGTGACAAGACACTTATAGTAGACCCTTCTTCCTCCTCCCCCAAATCTGTGCGCTGGCTGCTCCTCTCCCTGCAACGAGCAGATGTGCTGAGTCTCTGATTTGAAATGAGCTCTATATTGCTGTGGTGCCCCGGCATCCCATCTTCCTCCACCGTGCCTCTGTGTCCAAGTCTGGGAAAAGTCTAGCTCCAGCCAAGTAAGTCTTGAACTTCAATCGCAGACCAGTTCAGACATTTATTATTAGTTGTAAATGACTAGCATTAAAGCCTGATTTTATTTATTTATTATTTTAACCAGTCGGGGATGGGATAGGGCAAAAATAGGGAGTTGAACATGCTTATGGGCTGCAGCTTAAATGCTCCAATGAGTTGATCATTATACCATGAAATGAACACGCTTGTAGGAGGGACTAAAGGGAAATGACTTCTGGTAATCAACTTTGGATTTAGGGACTTGGCTGATTGGTGGTGCCAGTGGGAGAGTGTCGTCTGGGGCATGGTGGCCTTTGCTGGTGGAATTGATGGGTGGTCCTCTGATATTCTTGCCACCTCGGCAGCAGGTCCACATCAGCTTTGGTAAGTGACAGAAGAGTGTATGAGGCCCAAGGATGGAAGCTTGGGAACTGCAGAGACAAATTGAGATGCTGCTTTGGGGGAGGTATTCTGTTAGTGTTGAGGGTGAAGAGCCCAAGCGTGGGAGGTTAGGTTCATCCTGCTTCTTGTTTGCAACCCAGGACTGCCTGTGGCAATGGGTCACAATTTATTTCGGCTACAGAAGCATGAGAGAGACAAAAGAAGAAAGAGAAAGATTTTGCAAATGCAATAACACTTAGAAAGATCCGGGGCAGAGAGGAAGATGGGCCTGGGGATACATTCCCCAGTGTGAATCCAGCTCATTCAGAGTCTCCTGGTTCTGAGGTTCAATTCAGCTTCCATATCTCCTTGTTTCCGTTCCATCTTCGCCTTCTGCTCTCCTCATTCATTTTCTCAATGATCTCAGAAATTCTCATGTTTGATGTTAAAGTTGCTATCCAAAAGCCCATGGTTGCAGAATATGCCATTTAAAAGGCCCTTTGATCACTCGTATGCCCAGGAAAAGATGTGTATCCTCTTTTGTTCTCTTAGTTTCTGTCACATAGGAAAGAAATGGAAAGATGTCACGATTGGATAAATAAATTGGGGATATACTTGGTCTGCTATAGACCTGATCTCAGGCTGGCCTCGGGTGGTGAGCTCAGAATAATTATTAAGTACTGAGAAAGATGAGTTGGAAAGGTCCTAAAGTTTTCTGAAAGAGCTCCAATATTTGGAGGGGGGAAAAAAAAACTAATAAACTAGCATTTGTGGCTGGAATAGCAAAGCTGTGAAAGTTTTACTGAAGATTATGGAAGTGTGAAGAATGTAGATTGGGTTGACCTGCACTGGCCAAGCCAGCAACATCAGGCAGGAGGTAAAACTTGAAGCTTCTGAATCTATAGGATGTACTTCTCACAGAAGAAGAAGGATATGAAATATAAATGGATTCAAAAAAGATTTAGGTGGATAACAATAATGGGTTATAAAGGATGTTTTAAGTGTTGGGAGGGTACATTCCCATCTCTGTTTATAATATTCTAAATATTATTTGTAACTAATTAAAAAAAACCCACATTCTTTTAAAAATTTAGAGAACATGAAAAGGAAGAAGAAAATAGAGATTAACTATAATCTCATTTTACTTTTAACATTTTAATGTATTTGCTTTCACTTTTTCCACACTATTTTAAAATCATCTTAACATGGCTGTGACTGCAGTTTTGTATGTTGCTTTTATATTTTTATTTAAGCCCAACGTTTTCTCAAGTCTCCAGGAAGTCTGTCTTTTAAATGTGATTTTAAGGGCGCCTGGGTGGCTCAGTTGGTTAGGTGACTGCCTTCGGCTCAGGTCATGATCCTGGAGTCCCAGGATCGAGTCCCACATCGGGCTCCCTGCTCAGCGGGGAGTCTGCTTCTCCCTCTGACCCTCTTCCCTCTCATGCTCTCTATCTCTCATTCTCTCTCTCAAATAAATAAATAAAATCTTAAGAAAAAATGTGATTTTAAGATGCCATTGACTTTAGGACACATTATTATTTTATATACTGCTATGAAAGGACAAAAATGTTTCTAATTAAGCTGTGACACAAAGCCTTAATGATCGCCTTCCATGAAAAATTTGTTGGTCATACCAGCCTTTCAGTTCTTTGACATTTCTTTCTAGTTCAGGGATTTGGCAATTCTTTTGCCTTTAGTTGCATTATGTGGCATGTAAAAGAAATATATATTTGCATATGCTATATATATATATATATATATATATATATATATATATATTTGCATGTGCCTCAGAAAACAAAGTGTAACATCTCTTCGTCTACTTATGTTCCATAAAGTACTCACATGATTTGTTGCTTTGTAACAAAATGTGGAATAGTGATCATTCCTCCTGTGATGAATATTTGCCTCACCAATATAAAATTTACCCACTGCTGTTCTGTTTACATGCCTTTCTGTGTACACAAAACTTTTCATCACAATGCTGAATCACAGTGTTACTTCGAAGACATTTTAAGTAGTGGTGAAATCAACATGGGTAGTACCAACAATGTACATAATTCAGCTGAGGTAATGACAAGATGAACATCTGTGACCATATTCATGCTTGCCTGGCACTGACAGCTACTTTTTGCCTACTGCGTGTCTGATGGGGATAGTAAGATGCTGGCTGACTACTATAAGACATAGTTCAAGTTCAGAGAGGTTAACATGTGGATAAAGGTGAATCTTAGCATCAATGGATGCACCTGAATTTTAATTAATCATTTTGTTATCCTGGGTCTTTTATTTATAAAAGTTATGTATTTATAAAAAACGAACTTTTTTCTCTCATAATACAAATGTTTCTTTGCATTGGTGACTATTTCTTTGGGATAGATTCTGAGAAGCGGAATTATTCAGTCAAAGGATATAAACATTTTTAAGGTCTTTGACATACATTTCCAAAAAGCTTTACAGAAATTATATAGGCTTATGAACAATGTTATTTCGGTTTCCTAAACTTGTCTTTGTGGAGGAAAGCTGTGGTAGGCAGCCGGCAAGACAGCATCAAAGATCCAAAGCGATGGCATGTGGTTTTGGGGCTAGGTCATACAAATCTCAGCTCCCACCTTGCTCTTTTGGACCACATATTGTAGAGGAAGCCAGGAGTCATGTTAAGGGAACACTGCAGCCTCCAGAGAGGCCTCTTTAGGGAGGAACTGAGCCTTCCAATGAGAACCAACTTGTGAGTAAATCACCTTGAAAATGGATTCTTTTGTCCCAATTAGGTCTTCAGATGACTCTAATGTCTTGCAAAGAAAAACCACCATGAAGGAGGAAAGTCTATATTAAATCCAGATTAGTATCACGTAATATTACAGACCTCTATCAAATTGCATTATCTTATATATTAAACAGAACCATTTAGAATAATGTGCATTCCTTTTGATGTGGAATATTTCCATTTTCCTTGAGTTGATATGTCTGATCTGTGTGGCTTTGGGTCTTTGCCTTGCAGATGCTTAATGTGGAAGGGATCCAAATGTATGTCAAATTGAATATTGCTAGATATTGAGAGTTCAAGACAAAACAGGAGGGTCAAATATCTGTGCGCTATGGAGGAAGATCACAGTAGCAATTTGATTCAATTAAATTCAAGAGTACTTACTGAGTGTTAACACAGCATGTGCTAGCTAGTACGAGTACAGTGGTCACAAAAGCCGATGTTCATCCTAACTTCATGGAGCTTACAATCAAGAGGCACCATAACTCATCCCAAATTTCCTGAGTTGTACCCTCATCTGTCATAAAATGTAGGTATCAAGGTGTTTGAAGGGTGCTGAAGTTGGGAAAGGAGTATAAAATGTTTCACTGGGAGTAGGAGTTTTTCTCTACCTTATATAGAATTTCTTAGAATTCTTTAGTTGACTCATTCTTTACCCTCAATGCTTTGTGTGTGTGTGTGTGTGTGTGTGTGTTCTATGGTGTGTCAGGCACTGTTGGTCAGAAACTCTGTATCTGCCCCTATCATGTCCAGCCGGAACAACATGTCACCAACATAATTTTCTAAAATTCTGAGTGTCAAACAGGCTCTGTGTGCTTACGTTATCCTGGGACCTCAAAGGTCTGGATTTCCTCCCAGGAATGGAAATACTGTTTGTGTTGGTGGCTGGTTCCTCTTTGACACCTTTTGTCTGCATGTCATTCTGGTCACCCTC
The DNA here is from genome assembly GCF_037043125.1 of Eumetopias jubatus. Taxonomy (NCBI): domain Eukaryota; kingdom Metazoa; phylum Chordata; class Mammalia; order Carnivora; family Otariidae; genus Eumetopias; species Eumetopias jubatus. Next base: position 163,857,351 of record NW_028274809.1, on the reverse strand, counting down.
AGAGGTGGTGTGATACAGTGAACGGTTTTGGGAACTCGGAAATTTGGAATTATAAGAACTATGTTTGAATCTCATTTTTCCATCTCTTTAGCTGAGTGTGATCTTAGGAAAAATGCTTAATTTTCTTGGTCATCATCTTTCATTGTTTTTATAGCAACCTTATGACATAGATACAATCAAGTCCATTTTATACTTGAGAAAACAGGAGTTTAGCAAGGTTAGGTAATTTTCCCAAGAGCCAGGGTTCAAGTACATGGAGTCTGACTTTAGTGTCCATACTTCAGGACTCCTTTATGTCAATTATTAAGGGCTGACCACGGTATTTGGTGCATAGGAAATCGGCAACAAAGTATGGCTATTATTGTGGCTATTATGAGTGAGAACCAAGATAATGGAAGAATTTACTGATGGTGGAAACAAAACCTTAATGGCAGACCTGTGCTTGAGTTATTTTGGAGTACAGAATCATTCTCCTTCGACCTCTGACCCCAACCACATGTAAGGCTAACCTTGATTAGAGTAGTAAATGTCAGTCGTAATTGAAAGATCTAATTTTTATAATTCTATTTCCTCTGTGATGAAGAATTACACTTTTGACATTTTCAGTTAATGCTCTAGATAGCCGTAGATTGACATATCCGGTACTGGGGGCCTTAAACCAAGAGCTGAAATATAGAGATGAATCCATAATGAGTTATGGATCCTGTTAAAAGGTGAAAGTTAAAGAAAATATCCTCAATTAGTGCTGTTTTGAGGTGTTTAAAAATGCTTATATTCTACATACATAAAAATAGGGTGAAATGTATATAGATTTTCATAGATGACAATACATAAACAAACTCTTGGCAATGATGAACTGTTATCTCTGGCTCAGCAGGGAGAAATGTGGTCGAAATTCCTTATCATTTCCTTCCCTATCTTATTAGCGTTTCAGAGGTTAATCCTCTGTTAATGTATCTTCTCAGAGTGCTTTCCTTTTTCACTCCCAAGTTTTATTTATTCATTTTTATCCACCGTAGAGAGAGATTGTCCTCCTCTTTTTGGTTGCATTTAGGTAGGGAATTGATGTTGTACAAATGTCATATTTAAGAGTGGCTTTCCCATTCCATTTTTTTTTCAAGTTTTCTGTTGCATCTGAAATGTTTCCTGGAGAGGGTTAAAAAAAAATCATTTTATGGCCATAATCATAACAAAAACTATTGCAATTATTTTTCCTTGTTTGAAAGAGAACCAAACCTCATTTTTTCTATATAATTTTGACCCAAATCATCTTGTTTGTGTAGCCAGACAGGGCAGTGACTTGGCCATAAACATATCCACGCTGACAAGTCTCTGGGGAGGTTGACGAACTTGAGATACAGCCACCAAAACATGTGTTCTGGTTACCAACAGGACTATGAAAATTGAATTCAAATTATATCTGTTAATGGACCCATTTAAATAATAATTCTTTAAAATTATGCTAAATAAAGATTAACTTCTCCAGGGGCTGTTGGCAACACCTAACTGCTTGGGTCTGCAGATTTGTGTCAGATTCCAAAGGGACAATGAAAAATAAAAATCTCAATCAAAATATTTCTGTTTTTAAAGGAAGAGGAGAAGAGAACTCATTGCTTTATACTTACATAAACACTTACAAACATGCAAGGAAACCAGTTCTGTTTCTAGAGTATATGTCAGTTCTTTTGACATGAGAAAAGTCAGACTTTCGGCTTGGGACCTAATTGAAATCATTTATTGTTCACGATTTAGTGTTTTTGTTTTTGTTTGTTTTTAGAGTTGATTAGTCTTCGAGATCAAAGACTAATAATAAAAAAGAGCTTTTCCTTTAATTTTGCACTACTTAACTGAGAATGTACTGTGGATTTTTTCAGAAAGAAATAAGTAAATTTGAAAATCTAGGACATCCTGCTCATCTGGAATGTGGCTAGGTCCAGTCCATCATCACTCTTTATTTTTTTCTAAATAAATTTAGACAAGTGAATGAATCTAAAATATTTTGTTGGGGAATTGTCAAGAAACTCCAAAGTTGTGACTCTTAGTGTGTATTTATTGAAAACTGTAAGAGCCAAGAAAGGGAGTGCCAATTTTAGGAGCCCAAGAATATATAATTAAATCACTCTGCTTTGTTCATAAAAGTGACTGAGGACTAACAGAATCCACTTTCCATCTCTCATGTGATGCTGTTCATGATAGAGACAATTCATATGATATAGAAATTAACCTGCCTCATGAAAAAAATGTAATGCAGTTTTCTGTTTCTGTTACTGAACCACAGTCCTTTCAAACTCTTCAGCCCAGTGCATTTATTCCTACTAGAGAGCGCTATCAGAGCCCCCCTGTAATCTGTGTGGGTAAACAGGCATAAAAATACGACGGAGTTATTAATGATGGGAGAAATGGAAGATTAACTTCTTTCTTAAAAACTGAAAGGCACCACAGAACATGTTCTTTGATTTTACCCAGGTATGAGGGTCTAGAAAATGTCTTATTGAAATTACAGGTATTTTCTAAATCTGTCTTACATTGTTGTTTCCTCCCATATGTTTATTGTCAACTAACAGCTTAGACCTGATGAGCTGTGTGGAAATGTTTTGTAAAGCTGCCGCTCTTCCTTTCTGACAACTGTTTCTTTTAACTCAAACCTCTTCTTAAAAGGAATACAATTTGGTGACAGCATTGATGGACATAGAGGGTATTATGCTAAGTGAAATAAGTCAGAGAAAAACAAACACTGTATGGTGTTTATATTTGGAATTTGAAAAACAAAACTGAAACAGACTCATAAATACAGAGAACAAACTGGTGATTGCCGGGGGGCGGGGAGTGGGGGATGGATGAAATAAATAGATGAAGGGGATTAAGAGGTACAAACTTCCAGTTAATAAAATAAGTCACAGAGATATAAAGTACAGTATAAGGAATATAGCCAATAAAATAATAATTTTGCATGGTGACAGATGGTAACTAGACTTATCAAGTTGGTCGTTTGTATTGTATATAAATGTCAAATCACTATGTTGTATACCCAAAACTAATATAACATTGTATGTCAATCATACTTCAATTAAAAAAAGAATACCATTTATATGCACATCTTTTGTCTACAAAATATGGCCAGTAAGTGCACTTTTACATGATATGAGAGGGGGTTTAGTTAGATTTAGTTTCTTTTGTGGTAATTAAAATGATGTGACATGCTTGTGTTTTGGGAAGATCACTCGGGACAGAGTGAGGGAAATGGGTGAGGAAGAGCAATGACCTTGTGAGTGAAGGTGACAGGAGGAGAATGGCTAAGAGGGAACAGAACTCAAGGATGTTCTAGGAAATGGATTTATTGGAAGGGGGTATTGAGAGGGGAAAGAGGATTTTCTTATGGCTCAAAGTGCCTTCCTTGGATGATGGTCAATTCCATTCAGTGAGCTCAGGGATGCAGAGGAAAGATGTCACTTTGGCACGTTGAGATTGAGACGCCTCTGATCCATGCCTGTGGTTCAGTTAGGACTTGAGCTTGAAATGGAAATCTGCACTGAAGATTCAGCCTGGGTAGTGTTCATTTATGAGACAGCAGCGAGTGTGTGGTTTGGGAAGAGAAGGAAGGGAAGGAAGGAAAATGAGAAAACCCAAAAACAAAAGGGTGGGTCAAGGAGGAGGAGGTTGGGAGATGGAAGTATCAGAGAAGGGAGGCAAGGGTGTTTAGTCTCCACACCCATCGCATGAGGAATGGTTAAGTGACTGGGTCAACTTTGGCTCTAGGGAGAGCAGATCCTTTCGAGGGTGGAATAGTGTGCCTTTCAGTCTTTTTTTTTTTTTAACTTCAACCTCTTTTTAAAAATTTTTTTTAAGATTTTATTTATTTATTTGAGAGAGAGAATGAGATAGAGAGAGAGCATGAGAGGGGAGAGGGTCTGAGGGAGAAGCAGACTCCCTGCTGAGCAGGGAGTCTGATGCGGGACTCGATCCCGGGACTCCAGGATCATGACCTGAGCCGAAGGCAGTCGCTTAACCAACTGAGCCACTCAGGCGCCCATCAGTCTTTTTATTTTTTAAAAGATTTTATTTATTTATTTAAGAGAGAAAGAGAGAGCATGAGCAGGGGGTTGGGGGGAGGCAGAAGGAGAAGCAGGCTCCCCGCTGAGCAGAGAGCCTGACACAGGGCTCAGTTCCACGAGCCTGGGATCATGACCTGAGCTAAAACCAGATGCATAACCAACTGAGCCACTCAGGCGTCCCCCTTTCAGTCTTTTTAAAGAAGGACTAGATTCAGTTTGTGCTGTTCCCGAGGAACTTTGTGGAAGTCAATTCTGCTTTGTTTATGGAAGTATTTTCAGAGTAGAAACACAACATGGGATGTAATCACCTCAAAGCATCCACAGCTGCCTCTTTGTTAAAGGTGCACCAGCTAAGATGTCAGTCCTGATTGGAGGGGGCTGGGTGGGTATGCTAGATGACATCTAAGATTCTCTGAAGGCTGAGAGTTGATAAAGAGACTATAAATGCATACTTTTTATGAAAGTGTTTTTGCCAAATTTAAGCTCAGCTTCAAGGGAACAGTACTATGCTGTGGTGACAGAGCACGCATGCACAGTGAAGGAAAGTGGTCTTTCCCCTTCATGCTGTCCCCAAATAGTGATGCTTTAGTCTCCCTTCCCCACGTTGTAATATTACAGGCTTCGAAATTCCATGAGTTAACCATTCCGAGGATAGATCAGACAATCTTTCTTGCATTATTATCTGATTTGAATTTGAAAATAAGGAGGTATATTTACAGTTGTTTGTAGTCTAATAGTGTACAGTTGATGAATATTGTTTTTTTCCAGCAAAGATATGATCTTTTATAATACAGACTTGTTTCTATGCTAATTCCACATCAGAACTTGAACGTATCATAGAGAGGTTCACTCTTATTATGGCATCATCATCCCTTAGCTATCGTACGAAGGAAGACTCGGACAAAAACGTCCATTGTTCATGGGGAATCTTTGAGAATACATTATTAGGTGGAAATAGCCACACGTGTACACCACATTTGATCCTGTCAGCCACAGACAGGTGCAGCCCCTTTAGCAAGGATATGACTTATTTTACAGAAAAACATCTCTGATGGGACATGTTGACCAAAGGTTGGAATGAGGACTAGGAGTAGACTTGACTGGAAGTGGAGTTGTTCATATAATTTCTCGCTCTCAGTTCCAGACTTTATTATACTAAATTATAATTTGCATCATTCAAATGCAAATGAATTCTCAAAAGCCCTGTGTGGGTTTCATGTAATTCTTTTTGGGCAAGAGATGCTCAGTGTTTCACTTATTTGAAAGAATCCCGTGATGCAACGGATTCCAAGAAAAAAAAAATGTGAATTTGAAAGTGCTCGTCCCATTGGAAGGGCTGGTATAATCATATCAAATTCACATCTGGTTTTATTTTGCTGACTGTCTCTCCTCTTGGCTTCCCTAAAGTATATGTGACTTATGGAATATAATGCTCTTTACTTGACTTTGCCTTGTTCCCCAGGGTCTGAATCCTCCTAGAATTATGATCCCACTTAAATATTGACTATAAAAGTGAGGAACACAGCGGAAAGTTTTGAAAAGCATAACAAACTAACAATGTTATTATGAAAATGTGGCAATTCATTCAATAGTAACACTTCATTTTTGGCCTTTTTGAACCAATCTTGCAGCCGACCAAACTGCTCATGATGCAGGACACTTCATAAGTCACCAAACCTCCCTTGGCAGTTTATATCTTTTGCTCTAGAAGGTAAGAAAATATTCACACAGCTTTTAATGCTCTCCAGCTGTTCGTTGGTAAAGACCTCAACAGGAGGCTCATAGGGAGAAAACCATGCTTGGTTTAAATTCTAAAGGAGACTCTACAAAAAACCCGACTCTCTTTGGCCTCTGCTTTTGGGAAATGATCTTCTCTCATCAGCCCCGTGACACTTGTACTGCTTCACAGAGCTTTTCTGTGGTGGTCCTGTGGTCACTGGCTCAGGTCACTTAGAGAACAACTAACTGGTGCGAGCTTCCCTTCAGATTTTTTTCTGACCAGGCTCTTCCGGATGGAGAACACGGTGTAGTTCTCAACAGGTTCTGTGGAGAATTGGTCATGCAGGATGCTTTATGGTGAAAAAGGTGGCATGGGACAAATCAGGCTGGGAAACAAATTTAGAGCTTATGATTAGAGATGGTATATTAAAGGGTCTGAGAAATTCTGCAGTAAAGAATTCTTCTTTAAACTCTCTTTAACCCACTAGTAGGATGTAGTAATTAAGAGTGCCGACTTTGAGCACAGACTTGGACTGAAATCCCAGGCTCACTATTAGCCATGAAACTTGGGCAAATTGCTTCCCTGTACGATGGGAATCTTCTTCTTCTTCTTCTTCTTTTTTAAAGATTTTATTTATTTTTGAGAGAGAGTGTGTGTGTGTGTGTGTGTGAGTGGGGGGAGGGGCAGAGGGAGAGGGGGAGAGAGAATCTCAAGCAGACTCCCTGCTGGGCACGGAGCCTGATGTGGGGCTTGATCTCATAACCCAGAGATAATGACCTGAACCAAAATCATGAGTCGGACCCTCAACCAACTGAGCCACCCAGGCGCCCCTGATGGGAATCTTCCAACCCCATTGTAGCAGTGGGAATAATGAGTTTCAGCTCATAGGGCTTATTGTGTATGGCAAATAATATAATGTTATGTAGAACATTTGGTGGAGTGCCAGGATCAGAGTCCAAACTCAGTTGCTTGTTTCTAGTATAATATCATTATCTTATTTGAATGCATGACTCTGGGGGCAACACACGAGAGACTACTCTTCTAAGGAAACCAGATGGGGAATGCTGATCTGATAGATTGAGACCTGTATTAATACTTTTAAAGAACTGAGGGAGCCGGTACCCATGATGTCATGAGAATTCTCCAAGTTGGCTGATATTTCTCTCCCAGTATTGTTTCCTAGAGAAAATATATAGAATTTTGGGTGCTTAATATGAAATTGACTTTGAAATATAGTACTCAAAGGTTGTTAGAAACAAGACCCATTTTCTGTCTTGAATATCAAAAGCTGAATTCTAGGATGTAAACATCCAGAGAGAAGCCCCAAGAGAGTGAGGAAGAAGGGAAGTTTGTTTCCTCATGTAAAGAAGTTAATGGAGAATTTGAACACTTGTGGGAAGAGGATTGAAGCCGAGTTATCTCTCAGAACAGAGATGAGGTAACAAGGCTGATTATGAATAAGGCTCCAGTAGGTAGTTAGTTTTTAAGCCCAAGTGAAACGGAGGGAAGTTTTGTGTTCAATTCCAGTAACAGCCCTTTTTAGTTTTCTGCTTGCCCTCTGCTACCTTCTACCCTTTTCTTAATTCTTTCTCACCCTAGACACCCTGTTCAGATGAGATAAAATCTTATGGAAACCTGCTCTTAGCTCAACTTTTGAAAGATCTGATGGTTAATTTGTGTGGAAGTATAAAATGGCATTTCTCAACCTTCGCGCTATTGACATTATGGACTGGAAAATTCTTGACTGGCGGGGGGCTGTCCTGTGCATTGTAGGATGTTTAACCGAATCTCTGGCTTCTTCCCACTAGATGCCAGGGGCACCCTTCACCCTCACAGTAACAACCAACAATGTCTCCGGTCATTGTCGAACGATCCCTGGAGGGCGTTATCCCTCTCTCACCTCATGGAGAACCACTGAGTACAAAGGTTTTACAGCAGTTAAATCCATACCACTCTCAGAGTTAGAGTCCCTTTTTATCATATGTCATTTCTTAATTACCCAAGGTAGAACTGTGAACAGAAGATTCATTTATAAGATGATGGTCAGGGAAGAATGATTTTATGCAATCAAATCAAAAAGGGAGATGTCTCCTTTATTTAAACCACATAGGCCAAACCTGTGAGACTGGGTCAACTCTCCTCCTCAGCAGATGGCTTGACACAGGTTTGAGGCTTTGTCCTCATCTGTATTAAAATTTGAAGCCTAGGGCAACTGGGTGGCTCAGTCAGTTAAGCGTCTGACTCTTGATCTCAGGGTTGTGAGTTCAAGCCCCGGGTGGGCTCCACACTGGGCTTAGAGCCTACTTTAAAAAAAAAAAAAAAAATCAAAGCCTATTTCCCAACCCTTCACTCCAAATATGTTTAATGGTTGAGCATTAAACAATGAATAGAATCTCTGATCGTCTACCTGACTTAGTCATTAACAAAGCAAAAATAGATGGACGGCTAGTTTCTTGTCCTCTGGTAATCGAATTAGGCTTATTGTTCAACAAACCCTATGGCAGAGCAGCATTTTCAACAAAGGCAAAAAATAAATTCTAAATTGGTGATATTTCAGGGTGTCTTTAAATACCCATTTGGCATTGAATCCCAAAGAATAAGGGCTGAAGTCCAAAGACTGCTGGGGTTTTTTTTTTTTTTTTTCCTAATTTGCATTTGGCTTTTTGCTTGTCGGATCTTTTTGCATGCCTGCCTCCCTTCCCCGCCTCAGTTGCGGCCTGCTCTGGGAACTTTCATTTTAACAAAGAGGAACACGTACTGTGCAATGAAAACATTGGCTCTAAATCATTTCAGCTATAAAATGTAGCTGTTTGGAGCCCCGTAATTGGGCCCGTGGTTCTGAAAATAAAAAGGACTGCCAACATCTGAGTGTTGGTTAATTGGTCCATGGGGAGAGACCCCGGGAGTGTCCAAGAGACCAGTTTTTGACTTTTTTATTGTTCTAGTTTTTCTGTGGGACCTGCAGTATTCCCTTGCTAATCATTTACCACCACTAACTGTTTATTTTGTGTGGTAGAATACCATCCGTACCACAGAATTCATAATTCTGACATGGGGGCGAGGGGAAGGCTCGAATGCTTGGCAGGCAAAAATATATGTGCTTTGTAGATTCAGCGCAAAGTAAGAGGGAACGTTTCTTTATGGCTACTGCATGGCTTGGGACACCAGCTACAATGTTATCTGTGAAAAGCAGGTTCATAGCAGTGCAAAATCCTTGTGTTGGTCACAGAGCAAATAAATAACTCATTTATTTTAGATATTGGAAATGCGCTCAGAATTCACATTGCTTCATGAAATCCATAGTTTAAGGATGTATATAAATGTGCAGACTTGTTAAAACAGTCAAAGCGTTAGTGACCTGATATTTGTTTTCATGATTTGTTCTCTGAAAGTCAGATATTAAGGAAATAGTCTGTTCTGTGAAGTTTGAGAGTATGAATTCCTTGCAAGGAGATAAAAAGAGGGTTTAGTCCTTTTTCCATTTTGCCAAACCTGAGAGAATGTGTTAAAATCTATATAACCTTGCATTTTTCTTTTTTTAATTAATAAATGTTAATTCTGAGACCAAGAAATGTTGTTCCAGGGATGTTAGGGGTGTTCATTCCAGAAACAAAGGGAGATTCTGGGGGAGGTCAGAGCTGAAGTGAGCTTAACCAATGGTTGACTGCCAACTTCTCCTTGGGAGTAGCCCCCACTCCTGGGGGCTAGAGTCTAATATCTCTAGTACCCAGCATCACGGGGCACTCAGTAAATCCTGCCTAAACTAGTTAATAGCAGTCACATATTATTCCTTCTTGGCTAACAGGCCGAAAGGGCTCAGGAAGGTGGACAATGAGGGGCAGGTACGATGCGTCAGCCTCATGGAGAATGGATCATAAAGAAGATTGATTCTTTGGATGAAATCGGTAGAAAGTTTATTTAAAGTAGCTGAACTGAAAGACAGGGAATTTATTAATTACTGAGGGGGTCTTGCTAAACCCGGGGGCAGGAATTTAGTTAAAACTCTGGAATTAACTAGAAGCAGAGGCTTAACAATCACCCATTCCCTCCAGTCCTTGATTCTGCTTCTGTTCAGCTGTGCCTTCCTCTATTTGAACATTAGATTTTTCTGCCTCTCTTTTACCCATAGTAAGAAACATGACTGATATTGAGATGTCAGCATCCAAACTTTTCTTTTTAAGGCCTCAAACCTCTGGGCACTGGGTCTAAAAATCCCACAGAAGGATCTCATTGGCCAAGTTCAGATTAGAGTCAGTCTTGCTCCATTGAATAGGATCAGTAGTGTGATGTCTTGCTATCAACAGGAAGGCTCAGGCATTAGCCTGGGACAAAGATAGTGTGTAGACGGGAGCATTGGATTGATGGTATCCTAAGTGTCCACAAGTTTCAACATAATCCAAATTATAAGTGATATAGAAGAAAAAAATAACTTTTAGTCACAGGGAGGTTTACTATCTGTAAAGAGAGAAATTAGGAAATACACTAGTCACTTCATAGGAATTCATTAAGGGCTACCATGTGCTGTTGAAGAAGTGAGATGAAATCAGAAATGGCTTATGTGGAAGGAAAGATTTGAATCTGGCCTGGAAGGATCTGGATGTGGATGTGGATCTGGAGAGGTAGAAGAGAGAGAAGGCTTTCCAGACAAGGACTACACAAAAAGGCCAGAGGCACTAATAAGCTCCACATTGGTGGCAGGGAGCACCGGCCTGATTGTATTTAGATTTGCCTACGGCAAATGTGCAAGATACATTTGGATCATTAGGGTGGCACCATATTGTAGAGGGCCCTGGCCGGTAGGCAGAGAATTTAGATTTGGCAAGCAAGAACGGAACAGTAAAGGTTTTTGAAGAAAGAGTAATATGATAAAAGAGAAGTTTTAGAGGGTGCTGGTGATAGGAGTGTTTCAGACATGATGACCAAGACGCTGAAGGCAGGACGGCTTCTTAGGACACAGACCATAAAATACAGAGTCTCAGACCTCATTCCTGCTACTGAATCAGAATCTCTATGGTGAGGCCTGGGAGTCCCTATGTTTGGAAAATTCCTCAGGTAGCAAATGCTGAGGATATACCTTAATGATTACCGTGCTGCGATTTTTCAGTTTGGGTGGTGAGAAACTAAACTTTTTGAAGTAGGAAATGACATCATCCTTTGAGAAGTACAGTTCATTCTTCACGAATGGGAGGAATGGGAAAGAAGAGGAAAACGATCAATAATCTGGAATCTTAGCTAATTTAAGACTAAGGTCAACTCTTTTTTTTTTTAGATTTATTTATTTATTTTAGAGAGAGAGCATGAGTGGGAGGGGCAGAGGGAAAGGAAGAGAGAATCTCAAGCAGACTCTGCACTGAACGCAGAGCCCTACACGGAGCTCCATCCCAGGACCCTGACATTAAGACCTGAGTTGAAACCACCAGTTGGATGCTTAACCAACTGTGGCATCCAGGTGCCCCGACTAAGGTCAGCTCTTAATGATCCAGTTTCTTACTGCTTTTATTCATTTAATAAGTTATTTCTGTAATTCTTTTCTTTTTCTTTTATTTTTTTGTAATTTTTTTGGTAATTATTTTAAAAGAACATAATGATCACCTATGTGTCCACCATCCAGAGGAGAAGCTGAGACCCTGGTTGTTGTCGAATATAACCTGTTCTTCCATCCCCATCATTGTCTGGATGTTTCCTCCCAGAGGTAACCATCATCCTGAGTCTTATGTTCACTGTTTTCTTTATATAATTTATCGTATGTGTTACTGTTGATTGTATGTGTTATTGTTGTGTTCCTAAAAGGCATATGCAGTTTGTAATTTTCTTGACTTTGTAAAAAAGGCAGCATGCTGTAAGCAATATTTGGAACTTTTTAAATTTAATTTAATTTTATTATGTTATGTTAGTCACCATTCATTACATCATTAGTTTTTGATGTAGTGTTCCATGATTCATTGTTTGCATATAACACCCAGTGCTCCGTGCAATACATGCCCTCCTTAATACGTATCACCGGGCTAACCCATCCCTCCACCCCCTTCCCCTCTAAAACCCTCAGTTTGTTTCTCAGAGTCCATAGTCTCTCATGGTTCATCTCCCCCTCTGATTTCCCCCCCTTCATTTTTCCCTTCCTACTATCTTCTTCTTCTTTTTAACATATAATGTATTATTTGTTTCAGAGGTACAGGTCTGTGATTCAACAGTCTTACACAATTCACAGCGCTCACCATAGCACATACCCTCCCCAATGTCTATTACCCAGCCACCCCATCCCTCCCACCCCCCAAACCCTCAGTTTGTTTCCTGAGATTAAGAATTCCTCATATCAGTGAGATCATATGATACTTGTCTTTCTCTGATTGACTTATTTCACTTAGCATAATACCCTCTAGTTCCATCCACGTTGTTGCAAATGGCAAGATTTCAGCGTTTTTTTTTTTTTTTTGATGGATGCATAATATTCCATTGTATATATATACCACATTTTCTTTATCCATTCATCTGTTGATGGACATCTGGCTCTTTCCATAGTTTGGCTATTGGTGGGCATTGCTGCTACAAACATTGGGGTGCACATACCCCTTCGGATCACTACATTTGTATCTTTGGGGCAAATACCCAGTAAGGCAATTGCTGGGTCATAGGGTAGCTCTATTTTCAACTTTTTGAGGAACCTCCATACTGTTTTCCAGAGGGGCTACACCAGCTTGCATTCCCACCAACAGTGTAGGAGGGTTCCCCTTTCTCTGCATCCTCGCCAACATCTGTCATTTCCTGACTTGTTAATTTTAGCCATTCTGACTGGTGTGAGGTGGTGTCTCTTTGAGGTTTTGATTTGGATTTCCCTGATGCCGAGCGATGTTGAGCACTCTTTCATGTGTCTGTTGGCCATTTGGATGTCTTCTTTGGAAAAATGTCTGTTCATGTCTTCTGCCCATTTCTTGATTGGATCATTTGTTCTTTGGGTGTTGAGTTTGATAAGTTCTTTATAGATTTTGGATACTAGCCCTTTATCTGATATGTCATTTGCAAATATCTTCTCCCATTCTGTCGGTTGTCTTTTGGTTTTGTTGACTGTTTCCTTCGCTGTGCAAAAGCTTTTTATCTTGATGAAGTCCCAATAGTGTATTTTTGCCCTTGCTTCCCTTGCCTTTGGCGATGTTTCTAGGAAGAAGTTGCTGTGGCTGAGATCGAAGAGGTTGCTGCCTGTGTTCTCCTCTAGGATTTTGATGATTCCTGTCTCACATTGAGGTCTTTCAACCATTTTGAGTCTATTTTTGTGTGTGGTGTAAGGAAATGGTCCAGTTTCATTCTTCTGCATGTGGCTGTCCAATTTTCCCAACACCATTTGTTGAAGAGACTGTCTTTTTTCCATTGGACATTCTTTCCTGCTTTGTCAAAGATTAGTTGACCATAGAGTTGAGGGTCCATTTCTGGGCTCTCTATTCTGTTCCACTGATCTATGTGAAAAGCAAATCTGGTGGCATCACAATTCTGGACTTCAAACTCTATTACAAAGCTGTAATCATCAAGACAGTATGGTATTGGAACTTACTTTTTAAATTTAATATGACATTGCTAAGATTCTTCCATGTTGTTGGGTGTCACTGTAGTTCAGGTGATGGAGTTTTTGGAGTAATTGTGGGAATGGGGCACCGGGATCTGGGCTGAGCTTGCCAATTACCCCCACAAGCTGTGAAGAAGCATTGACAGTCTCCAGCAACCTTCCCTTCCTAGGGCAGGGGGTGAGAAGCCAAGCCCTGGGGTGTATTTTCAGGAAAAGGGCAGGTTGAGCCAATGGATTTCCTGTTCCTCAACCAGAGTGTCTCAGAGAGGGCACTAGCTCCTTCCTTTGCACAACTTCAATCAGCTATAATCTATGCCTGCCATAATACCAAGGAGAATGACCAGACAAGTGGGTATTAATTACAGTTAATGTACAGATTGGTGAATTCACCCTGATGCCAAGAACCTACTATACATTTAGGCTACTTTTCTCATGTATAATATACATTTATAATATCTTACCTTTATGTAATATATTGCTTTATACACAATTGCATATTGTTGTGGACTAAATTCAGTCCCCCCCCCTCCCCAATTCATGTGTTTGAGTCCTAATCCTCAGTGCCTCAGCATGCTACTGTATTTGGAGATAGGGTCTTAAAGAGGTGACTAAGTTTAAGTGAGGTCCTTGCTGTGGGCCTTAATCCAGTATGACAAGTTTTAAAAAAGAGAACATTTGGACACAGACACACACACACACAGGGAAGACCATGTGAGGATGCGGGGAGAAGTCAGCAGCCATCTGTAAGGCAAGAAGAGAGGCCTCAGAAGAAACCTACCTTGTTGACACCGTGATCTTGGACTTCTAGGCTTCGGAATTGTGAGCAAATAAAATTTTCTCTTGTTTAAGCCACCCGGTCTCTGGTATTTTGGTATGATAGCCCTAGCAAACTAATACCCGTATAATTTCTATTATGACTAGTGTTACCATGACAATTAAAATAATAATTTCATGACTAGATTTCCTGATTCAAATTCTGGCCTCACCATTTATGAGTTTATAATACCCTGGAATGTTCCAATTCCACCAAGAGGGGGTAGCCTCCTTTCTATAAGGTTTCTACCCCTTCTCCTCCCCTCCCTTACAACTAAACATCTCTGGATGTAATACAACGAACAAGCATAGGAAGTCTCTGAAAGGTAAATGAAAAAGGGCTGCCTGGGACCACAGGACTTGAGGAATGACACATGGTGAGTTGCTGGGATACCTGACTGCTATCTCTATACTTTGGACAGGTGCTTCAGAAGCCTCCAAACCAGAACCACCTATAGGCACAGGCATGAAAAGCTCCAAGAAGATTCTGTTCCCCTGAGGCAAAGGACCAGGAAGCATTTTGAAAACATCTACCCTACTCTAGCCAAGTGTCAAACACCAATGGAGGAATGACCCCTCTATCTTCTACCCCCTTGCTGTGTGGAAGCAGGCAGCATGCTCCCGTAACCCCACAGGGAGGCCTCAGCAGGGCCGAGTAGGAAGCTAACCTTCTGTCCTGTGCCTGGAGGAAGCAAGCAGTGCCTCGATTCTCACGCTGGCTTGTGTTGGCAGGACCAAGTGGGCCGCTGATCTCCCATGTCCTGCCCAGTGGAACCAGGCAGTGCAAATCGGTTAGGGGCGTGTCAGTAGGACCCAGGGCTGACCTGAGTCTTCATCTTCACTAACAATGAGACAGAGACAGTGCACCCTGGGGCCAATCAGCACTCTACTTTCCCCAGTGGGGAGCTGAGCCTCCACTCCATCCAGTAGCAACAAGACAGGATTAGATGTTGGGAGGCAGGGCTTGCAGTCAGCCCCCCTCCCCCCCACCACCGGTGGCAGCTGAGCTCAGGGTGTAGGAGTTAGTGCCCCACTTTCACCAAGAAGGTGTCAATCAGGTAGAAGGAGAGCTGAATAGGAATACCCCTGTCTGTGAGGAGGCGGTGTGAGTCGGTCCTTTTTTCTTGCTCTGGCGGCATTGGCAGGGCCCACAGGGCATTTGAACATACACACCCATCTCATCTTGCACTGCACCTCACTGGAGGGCCAGCCTGCTAGAAACAGAAGTTAATATAGGATACAGAGTTTCATCATAAACTATTCAAAATGCCCAGCATTCAATAGAAAGTCACGTGTTCATACCAAGAATTGGAAAGATCAAAACATGAATGAGAAAAGACAATCAACAGATGCCAACGCTCAGATGAGTCACATTTTGAAATGATCTCACAACTTACAGCAGTCCTGTAAAAATGCTTCACAAGGAATGAATTTTTTGAAACAAATGAAAAGTTAGAAAATTTGAGCCAAAAAACAGAAGTTATATAAAAAAGGAACCAAGTGGAAATTATAGAACTGAAAAATACAATAACCAAGGCAAAAACTCATTGGGTGGGCTCAGTAGTAGACTAGAGAAGACAGACTAAAATCAGTGAATTTGAGGACGTATCAGTAGAATGTACTGAATATGAATAACAGAACAGAGAGAGAGAGAGAGAGAAAGAGAGAGTAAACCTCGGACAAGTTACTTAAACTGTCTGAATTTCACTCTCCTATCTTTAAAATGAAAGTCGTGACTACAGTCAAATCAAAGGAATGTGGTGACAATTAATTGAGATGTAGATAAAAGGCTTAGTAGAGTGGCTGGCACAAATATAGTAGGTTCTCAATAAAAGTTAATTATTATAATTATTAAAATCATCCTGTGTAGGTAGCCATGTGATTTCATCTCTTTGTACAGTTAATTTCATTCGATACGTCATTCAAAATGTAAATGTTATTCTTAAGGGCTGAGGGGGAGATTGGTGTTGGCGGAGGCTGGGTAAGGAAGGTTTCTTGAATGAACATTTTTTTTTTAAAGAGTTTATTTACTTATTTGACAGAGAGACACAGCAAGAGAGGGAACACAAGCACAGGGAGTGGGAGAGGGAGAAGCAGGCTTCCCACCAAGCAGGGAGCCCAATGCGGGGCTCGATCCCAGGACCCTGGGACCCTGGGACCATGACCTGAGCTGAAGGCAGACGCTTAACGACTGAGCCACCCAGGCGCCCCCCGATGACACTGTTTTTAATCAGGGCTTGGAAGACGTCACGGGCCTGGAGGAACAGGTGGAGGGCGCATCTTCCTCACAGAGGTGGCAAGGTGCTACCTGGTTGGGAGCTCGTGAGGTTCACTCCTGGAGTTCTTTTTGCCTTCTTGGGCTAAGGATAAAAAGAGCAGTGAGTGGACAGACAGGAAGACAGGCCCCAGCTTCTAGGGGACTAGTCAGGAAATGACTTTCGTGGTGAATGTGGTTCTGGTCTGAGCGATCTAATAAGAAGCAAGTTGCTATGCTAATTACCCCTTAACGCTTGTCTTTTGTGTCCTTCTAGGCCATGGAAATGCCTCACTCCTTGGGTTTATTAGAAGTGTTCTGCCGTGAGCAGCAGCCTCCCACATATGCTCACGTGTGCCCGGGTGCACACAACCGATCACACCCTATGCATCATCACATCCCCACTTACAGACATACTTGGCACATACGCTCACACAGACTTGAATAGGCTCGCACATATTCACAGTCACACTCCCCACAGACGCTCAACGCATGCAGTCACACAGACTCCCATATTCATGCTCACCCACATGCCACCCCATACACATAACCCTCTCGCACAACCACAGACCTGCACACACTTGAACTACACAGCTGTGCATAAACACACTGTGCACACACAGTAGTCACACACACTACTCACACCTCCCACCACATATACATATAGAAGCACACTCACAGGCACGTTTGGAAACATCTCAACGTATTTAGTTTCATAATACGACAAAATATTAATAGACAGTTTTCATAAAATAGACTAAAAGCAGACAATCTACTATTAGTTAAAAACGAATCTCTACCAGTAATAATGAAAAGGTCACGTAGTGAATCTCTTTTTTTCTTTGTGTGATTTCTTAAGCTTTATTGTTGTAGGAAAGCCTCCAAAATTCTTTAACTTCTCTTAACAGACAACAGGAATGTAGTGTCTCTGTTTTTCATTTTTTTCACGTTTTAATTTGCTTTGGGTCATCGTAGTACCTTTTAATAATGATACACATTGTGGCTATAAACCTTTTTAAAAGTACATAAATGCAGTTTTGTTTACCATATCATTTCTATCTTCTCAACATTCTCGATTTTATCCTATTTTCTGGGACAGCCATTTATTTTTCAACGGGTCTTGTAGGCTGTTTTTCCTCAGAATTATCTTTCTGTAGTGGTTAAATTAATTCCCAAGCCTTTGGATTTTTTTTAATCTTTGATCTTTGGAATCTCTGAGACTTTTTCTTACAATCAGTTACTTTCAGTTCATTCTCTTTCACTTCTACTTGTTTTTATAGAAACGTTCTTTTTCTTATTTTAGTATTGCCTTTAATATTATTGCATGTTGCTTCTTTGCTCTGGCTGTGAATAGCTGCACGGGGAGACAGACAACTAAAACTCATGATTTTCACAAGGTCCAAAAAACATTTGTCATGCTGTGCGCCTAATGGTGGTATCCATCACCAAAGCAATAAATGGAGCATATTAAGCAGATGTATTGGTGCTGAGGATGGACGCTTAGGAGAGTCTAAGTAAATACAATATTTCTCAAATAGATAAACACCACCTGAGTTTCCATCTTACCAAAGACAATTGGGAGCCCTAATGAGAACCGGGAATTGCTTCTTTATGGGTTTCTTGGTTTTTAGTTGGGTAAAGAAGGGTCTGTAATTTAGATCAGGGCTGTTGGCTCCATAATGGTCAGACAGAGACCAATAATGGCAGTTAAACAAGTAATATACCTTATCTCTGACCCAGGATAATATTATTCAGGATGAGAAAGTACTAGGTATATTTAGCTTTTTTTGTAACTGGGTCTGTTAGCCCAATTAGGCAATTTTAGACTAGCTCACTAGGTAAATGTGCAGGGACCCAGAAGTCAAATTGTGCTTTCCGAGAGGTTGGGGATGGGCCAGGGTCTGCACCGGTTTGCTCCAGTGCTGTTTCCAGCCACCCTACTCTGTCTGTCCCCAAGTGACATGGTTGCAGGGTGCTGCTGATCCCTGGGTGCCCAGCCAGACTGGCTGGCTTGTTCCATTGGCAGAAACTAGTCCAGGCCCATCATGCTTCACTTCAGTATTTCTTCTTTCCTTTGGTGTTGCTGTCATTGGTGGTTGTGGTAGAAATAGCAGTAATAGTCTTTTCTCTGGCTCTTTGCAGCAAATAAGGTCTTCTTCACAGCTCCTCTTAACGTGGCGAGATAGCTTGAGGGACCCTTTCCATTTGATCCATGAGAAAATGGTCTCAAAAGAGTTAGATCACTCATTCAAGAACCATGCTTTTCCCACTCATGGCAGAAATATTTACCGAACATCCATGTTCCCCCACATTTACTAGTGCCCTCGTGGTAAGATGGAACATACAAGAGCCAGTGCATGACCCTTCAGTCCCTTGCCCTATGGGTCTTTGTTGCCATGGTGATCTAGAAGCCACACCTTGAGATGCTCTGGAATTCTAAGATGATTCCCTGCTTGAAGGGAGCTGCCCTGGAGAGCTGCCACATTTGTTGGTGCTTTTGCCTTAGTGAGAAATAAGCCTTTGATGTATTTAGTTCCAAGATTTTATTTATTACTTATTCTGCAACATAGCTTAGCCTATCCACTATAGTAAACCGATCCTTATTTTTTAATCTAAGTATGTAGAGTTTTTTTAATTTTAAAAAAATTTATTTTATTTAAATTCAATTAATTAACATATAGTGCATTGTTAGTTTCAGAGGTAGAGTTCAGCAAGTATGTAGAGTTTAAAAATATGCTTTTGTGTATATCAAACTAATCTCCACAAGAATTCTGAAAGTTAAATATTACATTGATTTCTACCTGATCACCATAATAACAATACTGATATGTTCAGATTATTTTCTGTTCTTTTAGGAGTCGACACCTTGCATTCATAGCATTTGTCACTAGTGGGATTTCATATGTATTTATATAATTCTTTGATCAATGTCTGTCTAAAATTCAAGCTCCAGGAGGATAAAAGCCTGAATTAGACAGTGAATGCCTATTTGTTGAATTCCATAAATAGATGAGTGCTAGTGTCAGCAGCAAGTGCATCTTACCCCTATAGACAAGCTACAGAGATTCTTAGAACCAGGGAATTTAGTTGCATGATTTGAGTAATCCATGGCGTTTGCCAAAGGGAGCTGGACTAATTCATTTTCCTGATATGGATATAGCCACCTCTGGGACAAGATGGGCCATGCACTCGGGCAGGGACATCCACCCCTCTGGCTGTTTTGATATGAGGAATACCAACTTCAGGCTCTATGTTTTCATGTTAAAAATGATCTATATTTGTGAACAGCCTTCATCCCTAGTTTATTAATATAATACATTCTGATGGAATGCTAAACGTTGTCACAATGACTCTGGGGGCAGAACCAGTTTCATTGCCTTTTATGCTTCAAGACCATAGAGTAAATCCACAAAAGCTTTGGTTATGGTGATGTCATTACTTGTGTGAACATTAGACTCTGAACTTTTGACACTGTAGATATTAATTACATGTAATAGGTGTTAGTACAGGTGCTGGTTTATGCTTTTACATAAATACTAGGTGAATGGCGCTCTTAAGGAACAATTCTGTATGCAATGCAGCTGCTTACATAAGAAAAATGAGCCCCCCCCCGCCTTTTTTTTGTAGGATGGTGACTTTGCTTTATCTCTTGGGGTGGTGGATTTATGCTGATCTAGCCACTTGTTCTTAAGTTGGTCTTTTTGGTAACCTATAGTTATTTCTGAGAAAATTGAGTAGAAGGAGTACAGTCTGTGCCACAGAACTGAGTGACATTAATTGACAAATGAACCGGTTAATGGCTCTGGCGTTGTTATGATAGCATGCTAATGATCTAAACCCAAGAGCGCTGACTTCAAAGAGAGCTCTTGGAACCAAGGAGAGCTATAGGGATAAAATGCAGAACTCAACATTAGTGTATGTGTTCTCTGGATTCAACCAGCAGCACAAATCCTGCCCAAGTGTGTAGATCTGGCCACCATGGGCTTACGGATACACGTATAATTAGGCAACTGAATCACTCAATCTAATGAAGAAAATGCGACAGCACTCTGCTTATTTGGACACAGGTCTTCTTATCTGTGCTTGTGAACAGGATGTGTGATAACAAGATGTCAAAGCAATTGCTGCACTGTTTGCCGAAGGAGGGCAGTCTCCTCAGAGCAGACAGAAGGAACCATCAAAGGCATGTGTGAGAGCCATTGCCAGAGGAGGCCGTGGCTCCAATCAGACCCTGCTGACTTGTCATCTGAGATGGGGACATCAGCTGAGCATGTCTTACTTGTGAGGCAGAATCATAGGGCCCCAACAGTTAGTAGTTCAGTGTCTTCTATGTCAAATATAGTCCAGACATATGGAACGGAAAGGTGTATTGGTCCAAAAGCCAATCTTTTAATCAAGCTGGTAAGTTGAGGGGAGTCCCTGTTGGCCAGATACTGATCCCTCGGCACCGGGAGCAAGAGCCCTTGTCCTCAAGCCCACGGGAAGCAGAGTGTCTTAGGATATCTTGTTTAGGAAAATCTCTTCATCTCTGACCATGCAGATATTTAACCGTTGATCTGGTTTCTTTCATACTTACCCGAGCAAATCCTTTCATTTGAAGTTGCAACACGTATTGTGGTGTTGGGAGTCACTGCAATGAATTATTACAGAAGCATATATTCAGTTAGGGAATAGGGAACAGGACATGTTTCCTGTCTGTAAGTTTCAGAGCTTCTCTCAGAGCACAGTGAGGCACGAGTTAAATGAGAATAATTTAAAATTCGTGCTTTGGGAAATAGATTCTGAATGAGGAAGATGAACAATCCCATGCAAAAGTAGGAGGAAGCATAGGAGTTTCCATCAGGTGAGGTGAAGATTATCAGTGGATTGTGCAATGAGATTGGATAACATTGCTTAGCCGTCTGTTTTCGCTAAATCTCCATGGCGGGAGTTATATAAGCAAAGGAGGCCTTCCTTTTATTGCCCTGTTCTCTTTTCTTTTCCTTCTTTTAAATTCCTTATAAAAGAAGCAGAAGGAGCAGCATGCAAAGCATTCAGAATAATGCAAATTTACTCTCAAATGCTGATAAATGTAAAATAGCCTTTTTTTTTTTCATTTGAACAAAGTCCATTTCCTTGTCCCCTGGAAATTCCTGTTTTGGGGGTTTGTGTCACATTTCTCCCAGTAAGCAGACTTTAAGCAGGTTGGCCACTCCTGAAAACGAGGCTCAAAACATGTCTTTCAAAAACTTCCTTTTAAAAGAATCTTTCTTTGTTTAGTGTCATGCAAAGTAATGTTGGTTGCACAGAGGTCTTTTAAGGAAGAAAAACACTATATGAATAGCAAGTAATATTAAGTCAAATCGATTCTCCACTCCACGAGGCAGAAAACAAGCTTTCTTGAAAACCAGTGGCAGGAAGTGTTTCTGGATGAGAGGAGTTTGGGAATGGAGGAGTGGAGAAAGTCCCGTTCCTCCTTCCTCCCAGCCACCGTGTTGGGACAGTACGCAGGGCATTTAATAAAAGTGGTAATAATAGCAAATATTTACATAGCACTCACTTTGTGCTGAGAACTTTTCCAAGCACTGCTTTCTGTATGTAGCTCAAAGAAGCCTCTCGCACCCCCCACAGAGTAGCTATGTCTTTAATCTCCTTTCGTGCGTGGGAAACTGAGGTACAGAGAGATGACATGACTTGTCAGAGATCACACAGGCAGCGTGGCCTACTGTGGTTTTGCCACAAGAGATAAAGACAAGCGCTCAGAGGATGTGATCTGTGGTCTACCAGAAAGAGACCCCCCTCCCCGCCCCCATACCAGTCAAAAGTATTTCCATAAGGCTCTCTGAGATTCTTATCTTGGCATCTGAAGCCTGACAGATAAAAATTTCATTTGAGGTAAGTAGTAGACTCTCTTAAAGGGAGTCTCAGTCATAGCCGAATCCATTTCCTTTCCAACATGACTGAGGGAAAGGTGTTTTGAAGGAAGGAGGAAGGGGAGGCTAGGTTGGTGTGTGTGTAGCCTTGTAGGCTGGGATGAAGGCTGTGAAGGTGGGCAGCCCACGGAGAGCACCCTCCCCTCCCTTCAGGGGTATGGTGTAGGAAAAGGTAGAGGGAGAGGCCAGAAGAGGCCATGTGGATGGCCTTTAAGAGTCAGGTCCCCTGAGTTGGAAACATTCCCTACCACTTAACAGCCTACTTACTTCAGCTCTTCAGTTCCCTCTTATTTTACCTCTTGGGTAGTCTTAACTATTTAACAAGATAATGAGGGGAACATATTTTAGCTCAGATGTTAACACAAAGTGAAGGGGCAAAGTGTGAACACAACTCCAGAGCCAGGCTGCTGGGGTTCAGGAGGCTCGGAGCCTCACTCATTGGCTGTGTGTCTTTGGATATGTTGCTAAAGCTGTCTGTAACCTGGGGCCCATTACAGTGTCTACCTTCTCATGCTATTGAGGGGGATTGGTTGAGTTAATATGTGTAAAGTGTTTAGGATAGTCCTTGGTACATAATATGTACTATATAATTACTGGCTATTTCCACAGCAAGCACTCAAAAAAAAAAAAAAAAAAAGCAGTTGACATCAGTAAGCGAAGTATAAATTAGCCTACTTAAAATTTTTTTCTAGCCAAGTGCATGCCATGCAATGGTACCTGCTAGCCTATTAGCAAGCTCTCCTTATTGGCTTTGAACCTTCTTACACCCTCTGTGAACTCTTTGCCTGTTGTTTTTGGTTAAATTCTCTGTCTCACCAAGCTTAAGTGTGGCTCAAGGTGGAATGCAATGGGTAATGAGGCAGGATTTTATTCTTTTAGGCTTTGAGAATCAGTCATTACAGGAGTGAAGGAGTCTATCTTTGTGTTTGGATTGACAACCAGAGGGTGGCTGTAAACTGTACGTGTCCTTCTTCTCCTGGTTATCAGGGAATGGGCTTGTGGCCTCCTGAGCTGTGTGTTCTGATACGACATTTCAGAACCGGGGCAGCTCCAGAGTTTTGTTCTAGAGATGCAGACATGCAAGGACTCTAGCCCAGTGGCCCAGTGCATTATTGATGTGGACATTTACAAATATGCACTTGTTGTAATTTCCTGGGAACATTTGTAAATGCTTTTGGTGTTTTGTTTTGACCTCCATTTCTATGTGCTTAGAATGGCATTCTTTATAGGGACATTGTGAACAGATGTGGAATGCTGGCAGTCCGCTTTCTAGTTACGATTGTTCACTCATCTATTCATCCATTCACCTAAGACATATTTATTGAGCATCTATTGTGTGGCAAGAATTATTTCAGACACTGGGAATTCAGCAGGGAGCAAAACAGACTCAAATCCCTGCCTTCCAAGTGCTTGCATTGTAGTGAAAGGTCAGAGACCGTCACCAAGGCACGTCCCGTGTGTGGTGGTGATAATGCACCAAGGAGAAAAACAAAGCAGGGAAGGTTGGTGGGGAGGTGGAATGGCCAGGAAAGCCTAACTGGGAGGGGGGTTTGAATAAAGACTTGAAGGAGTTTGGGAATGAACTGTGTGGAAGAGCCTTTTAGGAAAAGGGAACAGCGGATGTGAAGTTGACAAGAGAGTGCCTGCCACGTGTCAGCAGAGCAAGGAGGCCATTGTCTGAGCTGCAGAGGAGTGACTGATGGGGAGAATAACTGGGAATAGAGTCAGAGAAGAGGGAAAACGAAATTCTATCATGGTAAGGAATTTGGCTTTACTCAGGTTGGCGTGGGAAGCTAGTGTATGCTCTCAGACAGAGGAGTAATAGAACCTGTGACTTGGATCAGGGTGCGGGCCTGGTGGTGAGAAGTGATTGGATTCTGGAAATATCTCAGAATGTAAAATGGTACAGTCACTCTGGAAAGTAGTTTGACAGTTTCTAAAACAAAACAAAAACAACAAACATGAAACCCTAAACATAGACTTACCACATAGCCTAGCAATTGCACTCCTGGGCAGTTATCTCGGAGAAATGAATACTTATGTGTTTTATCTTGTTTTTTTTTTTTTTTTTTTTTAGAGAGGAGAGAGAGAGATTGAGAAGGAGGGAGGGGCAGAGGGAGAGAGAGACAAGCTCAAGCAGGCTTCACGCTCAGTACAGAGCCCGACATGGGGCTTGAACTCACAGCCCTGAGATCATGACCTGAGCCGAAATCAAAAATTGGACGCTTAACCGACTGAGCCACCCAGGTGCCCCTACACAAAAACCTGTACAGGATTATTCACAGCACTGTTATATATACTAGTGAAAAACTGGAAACAACCAAAATGTCCTTTGATAAGTAAATGGTTAAACAACCATGGAACAGCCATACCATAGAATACTACTCAGCAATGAAAAAGGAACAACAACAACAAAAAGACGTGTGTCTTTCTAAAAAAAAAAGGAACAAATTATCGATACACACAATAACTTCTAAGGACTTCATGGTTATTATGCTGAGTGAAAAACAGCCAGTCTCAAAGGATCACATGTTATATGGCTCCATTTATCTGACTTTATCAAAATGACAAAATTAAAGAGATGGAAAATAGATTAGTGATTTGCAGGGGTTGGGGATGTGGGGAGGTAAACGTGATTATAAAGGGGAGGCACGAGGAAGATCTTCATGGTCATAGAATAGCTCTGTATCTTGCAGTGGTGCTTAATGGGAATCTCCATATATGGTTAAATGATATGGTACTACTATCCATGCGCACCAGTGTTGATTTCCTGGTTTTGACATTGTGCTACAGTTATATGTAAGACACAACATTGATGGAAACTGGGTGAGAGGTACAAAAATGAAATAATATTAGCAGATGTGGGGAGACACATCAGGGGAAGCAGGGAATGAACAGGGCTCTGAGGGTTAAGCAGTGTTGTGGCTTTTTCTTGGGATCTTCTGCCTTCTTTGGCATTCCTAATAGCATTTGTGGTTCCTTTTCAATTTATGTAGTTGTGTGAGGCTTAGAGCCCTTTAATAATAATAGAAGATGCTGATGAAGGCAAAAAGTAAGCAGAGTCAACAGAATTGGCTGACAGAGCTGATGTAGGGTAAATGGAAAAAGGATCTAAAGATGACTCCAAGAGTTTTGGCCTGAGCAACTGGAAGAATTCAGTTACAATTAACCATAAAGGAGCTAATTTGGGGGTCTGTATTGAGAGTTTAGTTCCAGATATGATAAATTTAAGATGCTATTCAATATCTTTGGAAACCATTAGCATAAAATGGTATTTCAAATGAGAAATCTAGATGAGATTACCAAGGGAGTGAGTATAGAGAATTCAGGGCTGAGTTTGGGGTACTCTAACATTTAGAGATTTGGGAGATGAAGGGGAACCAGGAAGGAAGATCAGGATGGAGTGTCCAGGCAAGTAGGAGACAAACCAGGAGTGTGAGGTGTCCTCCAAGCCAGTGAGGAGGAATTAGAAAAAGATAGTTACTGCCTTCGCAAAATCTGCTGAAATGTCAATGGGACGAAGCCAGAGACTTGGCCATGGCTTTAGCAATGTGGAGGGCATGGGGGACTTCTGAGAGTAAAAGTGTGACTGGTGTAGATTCAAGTCACAACACAAAGGGTTAAGTTGCAAACACTGCTCCTGACGGCTCCCTGGGAAATGTGCTAGAAAGGGAAGGAGAAAATGTGGAAGGAACTGGGTAGAGGCTTGCTTGCTTGCTTTCTTTTCTTTCTCTCTTTCTCTCTTTCTTTCTCTCTCTCTCTCTCTCTTTTCTCTTTCTTTCTTTCTTTCTTTCTTTCTTTCTTTCTTTCTTTCTTTCTTTCTTTCTTTCTTTCTTTCTTTCCTTTCTTTCTTTCTTTTCTTTCTCTCTTTCTCTCTTTCTTTCTTTCTCTCTCTCTTTTCTTTCTTTCTTTCTTTCTTTCTTTCTTTCTTTCTTTCTTTCTTTCTTTCTTTCTTTCTCTCTTTCTTCTTCTTTCTTTCTTTCTTTCTCTCCTTCTCTCTCTCTCTCTCTTTCTTTTTTCCTTTTTTTAAGATGGGAGGAAAAGAGTATGTTGTATCTGATGGGAGTATCCAGTGTAAGAAGGAAAAGTGGATGCTGCACAAGAGAGGAAAGAAGAGCTGGAGAAATGTCCGAGAAGAGGCAGGAAAGCTTGGGATCTGGTGCACAGGGGGCAGCATCAGCCTTTCTCAGGAGAGGAGAGGCTGAAGGTGCGGAGCAGATGGGAGGGGCAGGGTGTGGAGGTGCCAGTTCATGGGAGGTCTTTTGGGCTGAACTCTTTCCAGTGGAAGGTCACGGCAAGCTGAGGGTGAGAATGAGTGCGTGGGGATGGAGATTTGGGGAAAAAGGAGAAAGTGGGAAGGAAAGCTAGAAGAAGGAAGCACCAGGGGAACCTCGTGTGCTCCTTGGGCAGCACAAATTGCCCGTTGGGGTGAGAGACAAGGAGTGTGGCAGTGGCGTTTTCAAGCGCACCTTTGCTCGGCGGCAGCGTGTGTTCTGTTCACGGTGAGATTCTTCTCCTCTGATTTCTGTGTATCTGTCATTGCAGGGACTGTACTTCCCGAGTAGTCGGTGATTCCGCATCACGCAACCCTTGGGACCTCAAGTCTCTCTTAACCCTTTGAGTGGAGAGGTTGACTTTGAAATTGTAGATTTTGGAGGAAAGAACAAAGTAGAAGAGGTGCTGCCTCATGAGGGGAGGTATGGACATCATAGTCAGGAGAAGAGAAAACAGGACAGTTGCTTATTTCATCAGTTAAGGAACCTGTGAAAGGGTTTTAAGTCACTAACATGCAAACAACGGCAGTTTTAGCTAAATGAAATAGTTGGGATATTTTTACTTGTGTTACATTCATTCAAACAAATATTTATTGAGAATCCAGGCGCTGTGCTATGTCCCAGGGATGTGAAAGCAGATGGTCACTGCCCTCGAAGAGCGTGCAAGCAGAAATCTAAAAAGTGTGGTAAGTGCAAGGAAGCAAGGATAGAAACACACATTTGGGAACCAGCAAGGGAGGCACTTGAATCCCATCTGCGCAGTGGGTGGGAGTGATTCAGAAGGATGCCAAGCTCGGGATGCTGGAATTGAGATGTACAGGAGGAGGGAGGGGTAGTCAGGTGACCAGGATAGGGAGAGGGAGGGAAGAAGATATTCATGCAGAAGGTGAGAGTAAAGATGACAGGGTGGAAGGGGAGAGAAGCAGGGAAGTAAAGCCTCCTTGGGAGTCCGTCTGTAGGGCTTGTGGTCAAAAAGCCCTGATGTAAGGGCCAGAACAGAGAGGAACCGTGGGTGAGTAAGGAAAAGAGGAGGTGGGTGGGAGTAGCTTTTGACCTTGGGCCCTGGGTTTTATTGCAAAAGCCCTGTCTGAGCTGCATCTTCTTGCAAGGCTGGCTGGGACTTCGGAGGGAAAGAGGAACTGCCCTAGAAGGAAACAAGGAGAGAAGGGAAGCACATCAGTTTACTGGTAGATCCAACTGTGATAGCCCCCGGTGAGTGAGTCAGGCTCAGCACTGAGCCTGCCTTTCCCTGCTGCCTAAACCTGGATCAGAGTTTGCACAACTTGTCAGGGACCTGGGGAGCCGCGGAAGAGCCCCGGGTCAGAAAGACAACGGGAGGCTTGGGTTCCTGTCTCTCATGTGAACGCATCGGGCAAGCCCTTTACCTCTGTGCCCTACTTTCCTCCAGGGATTTGACCGAGGCCAAAAATGATCTAGTATAAAACAGGAATGCAGATTTCCTATTTGTTATAAGGAAATTTCCTTTGTATGTCCAATTCAAGACGTGGCAACAGGGCTGTTGTAAGCTTTTGGTTCTACCGGTGACTCTAATAACTACAACTTGAATGATGAAGAACTTGTTCCTTCGTCCGAAACCAAAACCTCCTCTAATCCATAAGGAATCTTTAATAATTTTCAGGTCTCTTCTCTAGCGTGCTGTGAGCCATTTTTGTAAATAATTATCCCTTTGTTACAAAGTCCTACAGAAGAGGTCCATGGGTAAAGGAAAGAAATGACACATTTCTAAAAATCAGCTTTCCTCTTTCAAGTTCTTTTCTGGCCACTTCTTTTTCCTGTTGTGTAATCAGGCAATTCTCGGTGTGATGAGGCAAGTCTGCATCCTCTTGCTATTGATTTTAGTGGTTGGTCTTTGTTGATGTTTGGGGGCCGAAATTAGGCCGAGGGCCCACTTGGCAGCCTTTGTGTCTGCTAGGCACTTAGTGTCTCCTTAATGCTTGGTAAATGTTAATTACCAGTGATGATAACAAGTACACAAAATCAGCTGTCCCTGCTGTTCAGCTTCCCTCTTAGGGGACAGACCCACGTGAAGCAGAAATGGAGGCCACTTCCCTGTTTAAAACAAGGCTCCCTGGGCGATGCAGCCGTCCCTTACCTTGTGAATCATCTACTGTACTAAGGATGGAAGAACTAATTTAATTTCTATAGAGCTACCAGGATCTTCAGTAACTCATTTTATGATGCTAGAGTTGCTTGCAATTGTCTTACTAGAGAATGAATAAGAATTTGGAAAATTTCATCCCTTGTGGTGATGCTGTTATTCATTGGTTTTCATTCTGCTGTATGACATTCCTCTCCCTTAGCCTCCAGAACTCTCCACAAAGCGTCTGTGTGTGTAAAAGTGACTCCAACTGTAAGGAAATGAGTGCTCCATGCCTTGCCTCTTGTTTTTTTTGTTTTTTGTTTTGTTTTGTTTTTTTGTTCTCTGCCTCCTGACGAGCCCTGTGGCATCAGGGACCCATTTCATGTGTTGGCTCCTGAGCCTGAGATGGATCTTCTTACATCAGTGTTTTCTCTCTGCTATAATTTCTGTTATCAAAAGCAGTAGGGAAAGGCTTTATTTCTAAAACTAAGAGTAAGCTCAGAGATTAAAGGAACCTGTTTCCTAGTATGTATAAGTGTTGAGCTGCTAAAAGTCACCCAGTTTTTACACAAAGTGATAGCAATCTGGGGATCTCTGAGTGATTTATAAATATTTCAGACTGTCGGAATGTCTGAGAGACCCAGCCTAAAAGTATGTGACAGGTAGATTTTGTGACTGCACTGATGGTTCAGTTCAACGCTTGTGTTTGGGGCAATCATGAGACGAGGGGCTTCTGTTATGATCTGTGCACAGATACAGAAAATGAGAGCCCATTTTGCATGTTCAGACAGGGTGCGGTGCTCTGGAGACAAGAGACCTGCCCTCAGGATTTGAGGTGGCTGAGAAGTATCTGGGGCTATGGGATCCTTACCTGTGTTTGGGATGGGGCTATGGTGGGTGACTTTGTACTTGTGCAGGATGGATTAGCTCCCATGCTAAGTACCTGGTTCTAGAGCTTGGAGCACCTTGGTGGGGAGTCCAGGCTTTCTGGAACCTGCGGTGGTTAATTTTATGTGTCAACCTGGCTACGTGGTGCCCAGTTGTTTAGCCAAACACAAGCCTAAATACTGGCTGTGAAGGTATTTTTTAGATGTGATTAACACTGAAATCAGTACCCTTTGAGTCAAGCAGATTAACCTCCACGATATGGGTGGGCCTCTTTCAGTTAATTGTAGGGTTTTTGAGAAAAGATTGAGGTCCTGAAAGAGGAAGGAAATCTGCCTGCAAAGTCAACTCCTGCTGGAATTTCCAGCCTGCCAGTCTGTCCTGGACCTGCCCAGTCCCTACAGTCACTTGAGCCAAATTACTTAAAAGCAATTGCTCTCTCCCTGTATGTGTCTATACCCTATTGGTTCCATTTCTCTGGAGAGCTCTGATTCATACAGGAGCCTACTGGATCCTTGCTTGAGACTTCAGCATGTGTTCTCCAGACTGCTGGAAGAAATGTTCCCTGGACTTGAGGGCAGCCACAGGGATTTCAAGTGTGGCTGCCCTTCCAGGGTGACCTCAAGTCCCCAATTCACCCAGGCTGCCCTGTGGTTTGGACTTCAGTGGATTGTGGTAGCTCGTGTCCCTTTGGCTTCCAAGTCTCATGGGTGACAGCTGACTTATTTATCTTTGCAGAGAGGGATTTATTAGCCTACTCTGAGTATATGACAGTTTCTCTGCATCTCTGCTTCCTGTCTCTTAAGGATTACACAGAGAGGCATCATTTGTTTAAAGGAGGTCAGTTGGAAGAATCCTTTTTAAAATGTTCCAAAAGAGCTAACATGGGTGATAAATATTATGCCTATTTAAATGGCCTGAAGAAAATCTTTCTTTGTAACAGGGGGGAGAAATAGTAACCATTCAGACAATTCCACTGATGTCTACCTCGGTTCCCCTCATCTGCCTGAGGTGGACCCATCTGGGAAAGGCCACCTCCTGCATGGACCTTTGGAGTCAATGGGAAGCCCTGAATGTGGCTGTGGGAGTTGAAGTTTCCTCGTGATAGGAAAATTACAGAACATAGTCTTCTGGAAAGTTCTCACACTTTCACCCATGACTGGACACATAAGTTCTCAACTAGAATTGTCCTTCAAGGGCAAAAATTCCAGGCTGAGAGGGTCACTCCCATTTGTTTTTAAGGGAATGTTGACTGTTGCAAAAGAATGGACTCATTCCCCCCGAAAAAGCATAATACGTTTTATGGTTCTCTGGGAAGGATCCTTTCCCGACGCATTTTCTTTGCTATGTTTGATTTAGAACAGGCAGCATCTATCTCAAGTGTGTTTATTCCTTTTGGTTAAGTGGCGCCTATGACATTTGCAGCCTGAAAGAGTAAAACATATCTGTTATGTCTTAAAAAAACTAACCAACCAAATTGTCTTTTGAAGTGTCTTGATTCCTTAAAGTGCCTCATATATTATATTACATACTTCAGGTTTGAGACAAAAAAGTTGAAAATCCCAGATTTTTAACTGTGTATCTCAAAATAGTATTTTATGTTATTCAGGAAAAAATTTTTAATGGATTAATCTTGCTTAATAATGTCTTTATTTCTAAGTTTACATTCCTTGAGGACCAGCCTTGGGATATTATTGCTTATTAATAATATTCACACTAAATATTTTCATCTGTATCTCTAGGACCTGATTATCTCCCAGATTTCATCAGCTTGTTGGAGTCACCTGGGCCAGGTGACTTTCCTGGTAGTAATCCTCTGGTTGATCTATGGATCAACAGCCACTTCTTTCAAGAGGCAGTCCCTGATGTGTCATGATTACTGTGTTATGCAGGGAATCCTCCAGAATACAGAGGAGGAGAGCGACTCTTGTAATACAGTCACTGCCTAGGGGGCTGCTGTCCTTGTGCTCTGGCTGCTGCTGGTCTCCTTAGGGAATCCATCTGTCTTGGCCTCTCTGGTCCAGTAAAGTGGCTGCTGTGTCACCACTTGGCACGCATGACTTGCCCTTGATCTCTGATGACCTGGAGTGTTTATCCTTGGAGTTGCCATGGCCTGGAATTCTGCCTCCTGACCCCTGGTGCTCATCTCACCCTTTGTCCACAAGTAAAATGACTCTCCTTCTGGAGCCCAGCCCGTTCCTGGTCATGTGGGTGTGTGGGAGCTGTCTCATAAGAGAGACTCTAAGACATACGGCTGTTTCGGTTATATTACCAAGCTCTCCAAGGGCAAAGTGCACAATTTGCTTAGGGTCTTAGAAATACAGCTTTGCACATTTAAAAAAAGTCTTTCTATACATTTCTCTCCACTTTAGGGAGCATAGCAGTCCTGCAACCAACATTATTGTGGCCCAGGAGAAGAGTAAAAATGGAGGCCCACATATTGAAGTCTAAAGACTTAAGAGTATAAATTAAGCGAAGATGTTCTAGAAAATATAGCTTATCCTTTGATTTTTACAAATCTCTTATTACAACAAATTTTCTATTTTTAAAATTTCAGCCTTTTAATTTTTCTGAACATATTTTATATTTTTTATCATGATTTTAGCTTGTTTTCAATCTCAGTGATCTAAAGTATAAAATATAGTTTTATTAACAGTGTACAAAATTTGAACACATTTAAAAAATAAATGAAAATAAATGCAAATCCTGAAAAATAAAATCTTTTTTTATATTTTCAAAGACTACTTTTTTCTAAAATATTTAAAAAGATATATTGAAATTAAGAGATAAAATTCAAATTATAATTAATGAATATCATAAATTGCAATCAAATTTTTTTAAAGATTTTTTAAAATTTATTTGACAGAGAGAGACACAGTGAGAGAGGGAACACAAGCAGGGGGAGTGGGAGAGGGAGAAGCAGGCTTCCCTCCGAGCAAGAAGCCTGATGAGGAGCTCGATTCCCAGGACCCTGGGATTTTGACCTGAGCCGAAGGTAGACGCTTAACAACTGAGCCACCCAGGCGCCCAAATTGCAATCAATTTTTAAAATAGAGCTGGTATTTTAATTCTCTGACTATAAATTAAATCATTTAAATTTGTCTGTAAAAATAAAACTATTACTACTTCTAGTGTTCAATGTCCATCTAGTTGCCAATGTAAAGAAAATATATTTTGCTTCATGCATGTTATGTCTAGATCCTATGTATAGTTTAAAAGTATAAACTTATATATGTATAATTTGAGAGTAACACGAACTACTTAATATGGAAGATTGTTCCTCATTTTCCACATGCAACTGTTGTGAATGGGGTGCTAATTTGTGAGTGCCGCCAGAAACTCAATTTGGAACATGAAGAGAAGGAAGACAATGGATGCTCAGTAGTGATAGGAAATGATATTCTTCATTATGCAAGAATGTATTATTTCATAATATTCGACAGGTTTATGACACATTATTTAATTTGTTTTTCCCTTACTTAAATCCTTTTGGCTGCTCGAATCCTCCCTGCACTCTGAAGCCTTGTCAGTCACTGAAATGGGCAGTGGCATAGCTCCTAAACCTTCATGGCATTTGGATCCAGTTGTCATTTCTTCAAAGACAGGGCTAGAATGTGAAGAGTTTCCCTGGGGTTTGAATGGCATTGGTAATGAGGGTGAATACTTAAGATTACGGATTGTGTGAAATTCTGAGTCTTGGATCACAAGAGACAGAGATACCCAAGTGTTCCTTAGTGAATTCCTTTTGCTTGGGTTTAAGGCCTTAGGTGCCATCAGGAGACTGAGTTTCAAAGGGTGGGTATCAGTGTACTGCCTTGCATTGTACCCACCAGCACTTTTCCTTTGGACACTCAGGTCTTGCGCTACTTCTCACCCACCATACCAGATTCTCTCTCCATTTACTGGGATTTCCTCTGAGGCTCTTCCTCCCTGACATCTGGCTTTCTCTGGACTTTTCCAGCAGACATATTTTTAATGTACCTGAATATCATTGTCACCGTTCAGATCCGTTCTTATGGAAATGTGACTAGAGCCTTTTTGCTTGTCCCCAAACATCCTATGATGGTGGAAGACACCTTTTCTTAGGGTTTTGGAGAAGACCCAGCCTACAAAAAAGCATCCTGTCACATTTAAATTATCGTCTTTCTAAATAGTGTCTTCTCAACACTGGTGGTCTAAAAAATGACAACATATTCTAGATATTTAATGTGCTTTGAAGATGAGCAGATATTGTTGTGAGAGTGTATTGGTCTACTACTTGGTTCTTCTACTGATCTTACTACTTCCACATAGGAGGTTGTCACCACCCCCGTGTAAAAATAGAGACCATTTCTCCTTCTCGGGCAACGCCCCTGGTTTCTAGTCTTTGGTATCTCTGAGAAGGTTTCTCTCCCCAGCTTGTCCATAACCACGCAGAGCAGAGCCCACTCAGATAACTCACGATAAAAGTAGAGAATGTGGGGGCTCAGATGATTTCTGGCTAAGACCACGCTTTTAGTTTTCTGGGTGTTGCTCATCTCCTCTGGATCTCTCGTCTGTTCTAAACTCTGATCCTGGTTCTTCAGCTACCCTCTTGCCTCAGAATGAGCGATCAGCCACTTTGACACCAGGACCGTCTTTTCAGTTCCTCCCTGAAGGGTTAATTTCACACCTCCTGTGGCCCCTCCTCCCTTTCACTTACCCCACACTCCATACTGAAATATGCATAATGGTCAAGGGCAGACCTTGAATCCTAGCTCTACCACTTGCTAAAATGTGACTTTGGAAAACTTACCCAACCTCTCTGAGTGTCAGTTTCCTCATTTATAAAATGGGGATTATAACGCCTACCTGATTAGGGTGGTGGGAAGGATTCAATGAGATAATGCAGGTAAGACTCTTGGCAGAGATCTGACATATGAAGGATAGTAAATGGTATCTACCGTCACTTACAAATCCCTTCCTGTTGTTTGTCTTCAGGTTGTTTCACGGCTTTACCTGAATATTGGCTCAATGGAAGGAGGAGAATTGAAAAGGAATTTCAAAGCTAAACAACAGAACCAACAGTTTTGCAATAACCTGCAGGATATTACTTGAACACAGTAAAACAGGGTGCCTCCTCAGAGATACACTGCCTTAAGAGAGAAGGGGCTAATTTTTTTTTATTAATTTTATTTTATTGTTATGTCAGTCACCATACATTACATCATTAGTTTTTTTTAATTTAATTTTATTATGTTATGTTAGTCACCATACATTACATCATTAGTTTTTGATGTAGTGTTCCATGATTCATTGGTTGCGTATAACACCCAGTGCTCCATGCAGTACGTGCCCTCCTTAATACCCATCACTGGGCTAACCCATCCCCCCACCCCCTTCCCCTCTAGAACCCTCAGTTTGTTTCTCAGAGTCCATCGTCTCTCATGGTTCATCTCCCCCTCCGATGTCCCCCCCTTCATTTTTCCCTTCCTACTATCTTAGAAGGGGCTATTTTTGTGGATGTTATCAAACCTTAGTGAAATACATATTGTCCTTCTCTCCAGGTATGGGTTTTGGTGCTATTTCCATTTCCAGTGGAGTTGAAGTTATTAATAGAACATTATCCTTTATAAAATACTAACAAGCGATT
Organism: Eumetopias jubatus; assembly: GCF_037043125.1. Taxonomy (NCBI): domain Eukaryota; kingdom Metazoa; phylum Chordata; class Mammalia; order Carnivora; family Otariidae; genus Eumetopias; species Eumetopias jubatus. Next base: position 163,822,174 of record NW_028274809.1, on the reverse strand, counting down.
CCCCACCAAATCCCGAAAACAGAACAATTCAAACCCAGTCTATCAGGCTCTCCTGCTCCCTTAGTGCTCCTCCCCCACCCACAGCCCCTCCCCACCCCCCAACCCCCAGCTATTATTAGGCCGGGCAGTATGGGTGGGCAGGTGGTGTGAGGAACCCAGGCTGCTCACATGTGGTTTCTGCAGAAAAAGAGGTTGTACTTTGCTTATGAGGAAGCACTACTTCAGGTCCTGCAAGCCATTTACCACCCAAAACCAAACCAACCAACCAGCCAAACAACGCCCCCACCGCCCGCCCCCCCCAACCAGGAATTTGTACATTAAAGGAAATAGAACTTGAGACAAATGAGAAGAAAATAAAACATCTATTCCAAAGCATTTGATGCCCTAATGAGCAGAAAAATGACCCCTTCCTAGAATTAAAATAATTGAAGCCTGTTTTTAGCATGTTAATTGGTTTCTCCTCTTGCTTCCTCTAAGGTTTGCTGGGTCTGCCTGAAAATTCTCAAGAGTGGTCCCTCCCTCCTGCTTTTAATCATGCTCTTATCAGGCCGCAGTCTCCTCTCTCTCTAGCTCACCACGAATCTGCTGGCTCAAGGTCTTGCTGGACTTTCTGTCCCTCCTGAGACTTTCCTTTTTCCTGTGGCCTTTTCGTTATCTTCTAAATTTTTTTTCAGTTTAATTTTAAACTATGTAGGAGCAAGGGCCATGTCTTGTATTTTTAAAATGCCACATCCCTTACAGTGCCTGGTTATAGTTCTGGGCACATGGTAGGATGTAAATTGGATATATTTTATCTGATGCTTCTTTTTTACTTGACCAGAAAATAAGAAACATTTGTCAAGTGTTTTATCCCTTTCAAAATATGATTAATAAGGCTTTGAGAAAAGCCCTGCTTCCTTTATGTTTTAAAACTTTTCTGCTCATATGATTCTGGGATTAGGGCAGGGCAGCCTCGGACAGTGAACATTAGCTGTCCTTTCAGGTCCACGGGGAAGCGGGCAGGTGCAACCAAAATACATCCGGAAGAGTGAGGATGGTAGAAACATCAAACTAGAAAAGAAATCCATAAACATTGTGGAACCTTTGCTCTGACTCCCAAATGTACCAGATAACAACGTCAAATTCCCATGACACTAAACAAGCAAAGCTTCTGGAAAATAATCGCTTTTGGCTTGCCTGTTTTTCTCAATTCCACAAAGAAAACAACACGTAAATGGACTGTAGTGTGGTGGCCAGAGGAAAAAGGAAAGCTCCAAACTCAGAAGGCCGTGAGTGTGTGATGACCTTTAGTTACTGTCTCGTTTTTATCTGTTAATGTTTGTGATTCAGGAAAGATGGCTCTTCACATTGTCTCCACGAAACCTGCAGGAGCTTCTCTTTCCATTTTTAAAAGGCTCTCAGCAGATGCTATCTTCTGGAAAACAAAACAAAACGAAACAAAAAAGCACAAAACCACAGATCACTCCCCCTCTCTGTACCAAACCAGCACACTCTGAAGTCAGAAAAGAGCAGTACTTCTTTCTATTTCTCTGTTGTCCAGCGGTAGCTTTGGGTGTGTGCTTACGTCTTGGAGAGCTGTCTTATTTTAGGGTATTTACATGATGTTCTTCCTTGCACATTCACATTAGAGAATATAGATAGGGAAGGTTTTACTAATTACAGTGTGAATCATTACAGCGGCTACACAGCAGAGGTTGTTGATAGATGGGTTATTGAAAAGGAAACGCTCTATCATCATTTTCTATTCTCTTGGCAGAAATGCCTTTTGTATGAGGCAAGTAGGCTTGGTTAGTTCTGTTACTGATTTCATCCTTCCTACTTTTCCTTCCTTTTTGCCTTCTTTCTATTTTTTGCCCCTTCTTCTCAGCCTGCTATGCAGAGATTCTAAAGCATAATGACCTTGCAGTGTCCAGTATTTGCCCACTTAACAGAGGAAGCAGGACATGGGTGTGGGTCTGCTGCTTTTGTTAATACCAACTTCCAGAGCTGTGCTTTAGCTTACGGACACATAACCAGATTTTTAAAAAAGTTTGGTTTCCATGTTTACGTCATTCAAGGCTATTCTCTGTAGTATATGATTCATTTTGTCACATAGATTTTCCACACATTTTAACATGCATTTTCCTCCAGTCCTTGTTGTATTAAATTTCATTGCTCCTTAGTTCTTGCTGATGATTCTTTTCAGGAGTGGTGTAATATTAGATAACAAGACATTCCTGAGACATAATCTGACATTTATAAGACATGTTTTGATTTTGCAAGAGAATGAATGTGATTTTTTTCAGTGCCTGCCCAGCTATTTGAGAAAAATCAGGAAGTGGGAGCTAACTAGAGGCTAACATGTGTCCCAGGATGTAATGAGGAATATTAAATAATCACTTCTAAAGCTGCTGGCCATTTGCCTACCATGATGCTGACAATAATAATGTTATCTATAATATCGTATTAGTGATATGGTCAGTAATACCAGCTGGAGTTGTGAACCCCTTTGAGTCTGAAACCAGCTTTGAAACCCAAATATAATAAGAATAGAGCAACTAAGAGAGTGAAGGGCCCACAAAACATGTCTAACTGGGAGTGAGGAAAGGACCCGCGACTGTTCAGCTTGCAGAAGAAGAGCTCAAAATGAGATGTGAAAAAGGCAGCAGACTGTCCATTGTCCCTCAAGGCCTTCTAGAAATAGTCTAGCAGAAGTTGGGTGACTAAGCTTCAGGAATGTTACAAACAGAATTCTCTCACTGGGTGACAGCATGGGGCAGGTGGTATCTGTGGTCCATCCATTAGAAATGGAGAGAATTCTGGAGTGGAGGGGGGCGGGAGGGATGGGGTGCCTGGGTGATGGACATTGGGGAGGGTATTTGTTGTGGTGAGAGCTGTGTATTGTGTAAGACTGATGAATCCACAGACCTGTACCCCTGAAATTATATGCTAATAAAAAAAAAAGAAATTGTTTGAGATAAAAAAAAAAAGAAATGGAGAGAATTCAAATTGCTTAGTTGACAAAGGCACAGGATGTCATTGGGGCAGATGTTGGAAGTCTGGCGTTGAGCTTTTCTGGTGCCTTGGGGCGCTCATCCCATTTCATGTGGTGTTTCCCCTTCCTTCCTGTTCGCTGTGAGGCTGTGGTCCCCGGTCATTGTGCACCAGAAGAGTGGGCTGCTGGAGCCTGCCAGGAGCACCAGGCTGCTCCCAGCAAGTCCGGGTTGAATATTTTGTTTGGTCAACCGATGCGGGAATTTGTTTATTGTTATCAGGCCTATTTTATTCTTCCACTAGAATCACAACAGTTTTCCTCTTGCTAATTTTAGAGAAGTCAGGAGGGTAGAAGGTAGAAGTGTTTGTGGAGATTGTCAAGGAATGCTCTTATCAAAGATACAGACCCTCTCAGCGAGGCCCCGAAAACAGTGTGAGCGGAATACCAAACATCGGTTAAAATCTGTGTGTCATCCAGGGAGCCAGCTGTCACGGAGATTTTCACTGAATTGTCACGAAGGCATCATAGAGACAGCCTGGTCCTGGAATGGCTTTGGTGTAGCAAGCTAAGAGGAAGAAAAGAAAAGGCAAGTGTGGGCTTTGGAGAGGGAGAGAAATGTATGAGAAATACATGGATGTATTGAGAGGAGGAGAGAAATCATTGCAGGATGAGAATTTAAAACATGGAAATAGTTTGAAAGGAAAAGTAGATGTTCTTTGGATGCTAACAGATCAAAGAACTGGAAAATGGGATTGACTTATAGAAACAGAGATCCCTATTAACTAAGAGGAAAAGCAATGGAGATAGTTCTGTCTCGTTTAAACTAGGAGTCAGCCTCTCTTCCTGTTGTGCCTCATCTTCCCTATGAAACAGAGCTTCCTTTGGTGAAAGGTGTTATCTGACCAACCCCCGAGCCAAGCTCCCGGAAGTAGGCCCTTGTTCCAGTGTAGGAACCAGATAGATCAATCACACTGATACATACTTGAAGTTGACTTGATTTTTTTGCCCCCAAATCAGTTAAAGGATAGCTTTGTCCCCAAAATTTCATTTTAGTAGAAATCTGAAAGCTTAAGTGGTCCATGGAAAAAGAGAAATTTTTTGTTTTCATTTCAACAAAATTTGATTTGAAACATAAGAACCTAGGGGTAGTTTTTAAAAACTGACAACAGTAAACAACAGTAAAACCGCTGTGACTGATATATTCAGGCTAAGCCAGAGACCAGTCTACGTCCCAGTCTCCAGTGCAGGGGGAGAAGGATGCTCACATTTGTGGAAGGGGAAAGAGAAGTCATGCTTGTCAAGTGCGGGCAACTGGCTTGGGCACTGGACTGAATGCGTGGTATCTGCAATTTCATTTATTCACCATGACCTTGAAATGAGGTGTTGTTATTAGTGTTAGGCAAAAGAGGAAAACATGGTTTTATCACTTAGGAAAAAAGAATATGTATGTACCATAAGTTTTTGAACTCTAGCCTCCATTTGTTGGGTATTGGGACTTGGATTCAAACCTAAGGTGTCTATTCTTGGCTGTCTTTTGAGGAATTGCCACCTCCTCTCTTCTGTGAGCGTACACGGAAACCCTCGACTTCCTGCCATTGCCACTGTGTGGATGCTTCTCCTCTCACTGAGGGCCTAAGAAGGGCTGGAGATCTGTAAACCATGGTGTTCCTGCCATCCCGAGTCTTCACCTGTGGCTCTGGACCGTGGTACCGGAGGAAGCTCAGTTAAGCGTTTCAGCCAGACAGTGGGACATCTCACCTAACCCTCTACCGACTCTGGCTCAGCAGCTCTTTTTCTTGGGATGGAGAGTCCCTGTGGGAGCTGCGTGGAGCTGATGTCTCCTCCCAGCGAGGTCCTATCTTAGAATGCTGTTAGGGGCTGAGTCGTGTCCTCTCCAAAGCCCAATTCGTATATTGAAGCCCTAACCCTCAATACGACTGTATTTGGAAAGAGGGTCTGTGAGGAGGTTGAACGAGGTCATAAGGGTGAAACCTTAAACCAAGAGGACTAGTGTCCTTTTAAGAGAAAGAAGAGACACAAGAGATTTCTTTCTCTGCCTGTGCACAGAGCAGAGTCCGTGTGAGGACACAGAAGGAAGGCAGATGTCTTCAAGCCAGGAACAAAGCTTTACCTGAAACCAACCAACCCTTGTGGCACCTTGATCTTGGGCTTCTAGCCTCCAGAACTGTGAGAAAATAAATTTCTGTTGTTTAAGCCGCTCAGTCTGTAGTATTTGGCTATAGCCACCTGAGCAGACTAATACAGCTGGCTTCTCCCCAGAGCTGAGTCTGAGACAAGGATTTGAGTGCGCCGATACTTTGAGGTCTGATCCCAGGAGCACTGTGAGATGGGGGGAGGTGAGACAAAGAGGGAGGAAAACCAGTGAGGGGACCAGGGCTGTGAGGAATCAGGCAGCTTCTGAAGGACTACAGAACACACCTCAGAATCTTCCTTCTGACCAGCATTACCCACGTGCTCCTGCCCACCATTCGTTGAGGTTTCCTCCTGGGGCAACCTGGCCTGCCAAGCTCCCCGCCCTCCCATCCCCCAGTCAGAGATGCTGGCACAGGCAGAGGCTGCAGGAACTGGAGAGAAATGTTCACTGTGAGGGAAATTGGCTCTCAAGGCACCTTGCTAAAAAAATAGAAGGTAGTCCTTTTTTTAAAACTACAGGTTCAAATTTTAGACAGTATGATGGATTCCTGGCTCTGTAAGTTATAAAATTAGCACATGTCCTCCAGCTTTTCCATCCTCTGGTTTTTATTATTACTTGTGTTAGAATCTTTCTATTGTTAAGATTCTTGAAATCCATAGTTTGCTCAAGCCTAGTTCTATTTATTTATTTGTTTGTTTATTCATGGAGATATAATTGACATGTACCATTGCATTAATTTTATGTGTACAACATAACGATTTGATATATGTCTATATTGCAAAATGACCATCACAATGAGTTTCATGAACGTCCATCACCTCACACCAGAGCATTGATTAAGAAGAGAGGGAGAGCTCTCTTAGCTTTTCTTCTTCTCTGACACAAAGAGGCTGGGCTGTGGAGGGCCTTTTTCAAGTCTAGGGCTGAAGGTCCCGACTATAGATCAGGCACAGGAGTGTTAATTTTTCCTGCATTGACATTTCCAGATGCAGATTAGCTGTGGTGATTCACCAGGTGAGTTAGTCCCTTCATAATTTGCTTACTGCAGACACAGGGTCTCCTTGGAGCCAGACTGATGCTTGTCTGGGCCTTTCTCAGGCTCCTCCGTGGACCATCTGGCCCCTTTACTTATCTAAAAAGTTTTTTTTTTTGCTTTAGGAAAATAGGTTACAAATACCTTGATTTGTATTTTTTTAATCAGGAGAAGAAGGAAAAAATATAATTTCCAAAGACAATATTTAGGAAAAATGTCCTTTCTGAAAGCTGATTATTGTGTTTTTATTGGTCTCATGTTAGAGTTAAAAATACTTTTCAAGGTTGTTGGGAATAGACTGATTGGCATTTTCAAGACTGTAGTGTCTCCTTTTCTGAGCCTCCTAAGAAAAAGTTAAATGAAAAAAATTTTGCCTGGTCTGAAATCATTCCTGTTTAGAAGAATGTGAAGTTTTAGACAGGTTCTTTCCAGATCTGTGATTCTATAGTAAATCCTTCCAACTTTCCAATGTAAAACTACTATTTATAGAAAAGGCAGGAAGGAAGAGGTATTGTAAATATTTTTTTTGTAATTTCTTTGGTGATTCCTAGACTGAGTTTTTATTTTCTTTAACAACTCATTTGACATACTGATGATAAAAATTCTTTTATTTTTCTGTTCAAGATCCATATTTCACTTAAAAAAATATGAACAATGTTCATATGATCTTAGATAAGTCTGTTATGTCAATAAAAAGTTTTTCTTTTAGATTTGAGTATCCTAGAATAAACTACCCTTAAGTCTTCATCTCTTCTTAAAAAATATTTTAAACATCAACACATATTGAGATTGTCATGTTGCTTTATTTGATTTTTTTCCATTTCTTTTTTTAAAGCATTTAATTTCACTGTTGTATTCTATCTATTTAAACTCTAGTTTTAAATGGCTATAGGAACAACATCTTTGAGATTGACTACTCATTTCTTTTTTCTTAAACTACTTTATTGCTTTATCTGTTTTTAACAGCTTAAATATAAAAATGAAACATGTACCTTGTTCCATAAGGACTCATGTCTAGGCCTTAGGGGTGACTTCCTCCCCTGCCCTTGCCCTTACTCTTTCATTCTTATCCTTCCCTTCTGTCTCTCCGCCCCTGAATTGACACTTGTTCATTTTGGAGTCGTCAAATGAATGAACTGCTCAAATGAATTTATAATGAATTTATAATGAATTGTTTTGCAACTGATTGGATTGACCGTATGACTCCCATTGACCATATTATCCCTAGTTTGATATTACAATGGACCAATACTTTGATATAATATAGACAGTGCTATGAAACTGAGAATATTAGCTCAATAATTGGCAAAAATTAAAGAATCATTTCTAGGAAAAAGTTAATTTTTGCATGCTGTTATCATGCTGCTTTGATTGGGTATTTTCTTATGGCTCCTTTTTTCCATAATTCCTTCCCAGCCAGCATGAATGTTTAACCCAGCATAGGAGCTCATCTCCTTCAGACCTTCCTTCTTATTAAGCCCAGCCTTCATTCTTCTCAAGAGATGGATTATGAAAGGAACAGATTTAAAATTCACTGCCTGGTCATGATTAAACATGGTAAAGGGAGATGTTGAGGTAAAGTTATATTACAAAATGTTCACTTAAGAAACTCATCATTTTGCTCCCATGGGAACCTCTTTATTAAATTTACTTTGGCAAATAATGGCATTCATAAAAAAATAATCTAAGCATGGGCCTTAATCAAATGGAAGCACCAACACACAGCATTTTATGTCATGAAAATAACAGCTCTGAGAAGTGAACAGGAAAGCCCACTGCTTGCTGCTGACTCTGGCTGCTTGGTTTTCCAGTGCTTTCCCTCTAGTTCTGTGCACGCACATACATGCACACAAGCACATGCATACACACGCACTCATTAGAATTTCGTTTATTTTCATTTCCGGGTTGTTTTTGTTCATCACAGTGTTTATTTAAAATAAGTGACGTCAATGGCAGCCCACTCCCCTCTCATTCTACTCTCCTCCCCAGTCTTTATTTCCAGTGTAACAGGATCTTGGTCTTCCTAAATAGTAGGGGAGATTGCAATGCGGACGTGACTGGAGTGGGTCGGTTCTCACTGTGGCTCCACACTGTGGCTCCAGGTAAAAGACAGCTGTCTGCTACGGTGGCCTACCCAGCCCCAAGAAAATCACTGCTCAGTGCCCCTGGACAAAAATGAGCTCTCTTGCTCTTTCTAGCTTCTTTCGAACTTTCCCTAGCAAACGATCGGGAAGGGCAGAATAGCAGACTATTTAAAAGCTGCATGCGTGGAGTTAGGGCTGGGCTTAAATGATGGCTCCGCCATGTGGCCGCCGGGAGATTACTTAGCCTGCCTGAGCCTCCTCACCTACCACATGGCTGTTTGTGAAGACAAAATAATGGCTCAAGTAATTGCTATCACAGAATAAGACTTCCGTAAGATGTATTTCTTACTTTTGTTGTCTTATAATAAGAACTTGTGTTTGCAGGCCATTTTGTTATTTTTACAGTATTCCATACCCTTTTAATTCCCACTAGATTCCTACCTTTGAAGGAGTCTTATTATCTACATTTGACAGTTATAGTTAATTTTTGCACATTTGTGATTAGAACAACCTTTTTCGGTTGATACTAGGTACAAGTAGCCACCCATTCTCTTAGTATGCTAAATGTCAGGCCGAAGCTGAGTACAAAGCCTGCAGGATTCAGTAAGGGCGGAAGACTTCTTGGGGACAGGAGTGCATATTTAGAATTCTGAGAAGCCAGCAAGTTTCCTCCTCTGACGGATCGGGCCAGGAGTCCAAAGACCTGCATATTAGATTCCCCTCTGACACTAACTTGTTGTCTTACCAGTTAACCTTTTGGAACCTCAGTCTCTTTGTTGATCAGGGTAGTTTTCCAAGAGAACTGCTTCAATCTTGTGGTTCTACTGCTTAAAAGCCTCCATTGCTCACTGAATTGAAGTCCAAACTCCATGCTTGGCATTGACGGCACTAGCCTGCTTTCTCAGCCTTGTCCGCTGTGCTCATTGTTCCTTGAAGCCTTCCCAAGCTCCTTTGTCCTGGCCCGGCCTAAACGCCCTTCTCCATCTCTGCCACAGCACTGTTTCCCACCCAGCTGCTGAAGGCTTGGGTGTGATGTTCCTTTTCACATTCCCTCAGCAGCCCCCATCAATCGATCATTTGCCACCAGTCCTACTAATTTTCCCTGACTAAAATCCTTTAATGCGTTCTCTGCATTCTCTTTGGATTCCGAGCACTAGGTTGAGGCTCCTTTGTATCTTGCCTAGACCATTGCAGTAGCCTCTTGATGCTTTCGGACTTGTTTGCTCCCCTTAAATCTGTTCTCCATCCTGCCGGCAGGGGGAGCTCTCTAAAATGCCATTAGGATTGTCATGCTCTTGCCTACCATCCTTCCATGCTTTTCCATGAGTTTATGGGAAATAACCCAAAGCTTTTCATAGCTCACTTTGCTTTGTCTTTCCTCTTGATTAAAAGCTACTAGAGGGACGCTTGCGCGGCTCAGTCTGTTAAGCACCTGCCTTCGGCTTAGGTCATGATCCTAGGGTCCTGGGATCGAGACTGCATCAGCCTCCCTTCTCAGCTCTCCCTCTATCGGACCTTTTTCTCTTGGCCAAGATTAGTTGGTAAATCCACAAGGCCAAGTGGCCTGTTGCCAGAGTTCTATTCTTCTTTCCGGTCAGTTCGTCCCTTCCTCTCCTAGCTGCAAGGCTTGGAAGAGAGGATGTGACATGGGATGGCTCTCATCCGGGTTCCCTTCAAACACTGTTTCACCACAAACATGGAACTCTCCACTGCTCCTCTTAAAAAGATGAAAACTTCTCTGCTTAGAATTCAGTGACTCATCCCACTTGGACACAACCACATTCTTTCTAGGGCGGAAACCCTGCATTCAAGTGCAGCTGGCCAAGTCAGGGAAAGAACTCTAAGCTGTTTCTGGGAAAGAACTTTAAGTCTTCCTGCTGATGATGAGAAATAATTTTTACTCTTGGTAAAGGGTGAGAAGCTTAAGTGTGCTAGTGAATAATAATCTTGCACTTAGCCAAAGAATGCTTGGGTGGTGTTTGGATTACCATTAAGTTTTTTTTTTTAAATTAAATTTAAGGATCTATGTGCCTGAATTCTTCTGATATATTAATTCTGGAGAAGCATCAACAGAGGAAGAAGTATAGACTGGAGTGAAATTAGGGGTGGGTTACTGGATACTTGGAACAGCAAAGTGTCTTTTTGCTAAATCCTTTTGTAGCTAAAGCCAGACTTTTCAATGTTATATGTAACTGGGGATAGCCACCATATGTGATTGTTCATTACATGCCAGGAGTTAAGCTAAGCACGTACCCCACAAGATTTCATTTAATCCTCCCATTGATGCTGTATGACAGACAAACTATAACTACCAAACCAAATCTGCATTTGCCTGAGAGACCAGTGGGTGTTTAGTCAGCACCTTGGTAGAAAGAACTCTTTAGGGACTGTCATCAAGTTGTGACAGAGGAGGGAAGGTTAAGTATGGAAAGAAATGCAGTGTTTCATAGAATCCCCGTCAGGGAAGGAATATTGAAGGAACTGGACGGATGCTACAGTCCTTTGGGCAGGTAATCTCTGCCAGCTTTTATAAATCATGGAAGTGTGTTTCAGATCTTTCTGGTCTGCATATTTCTGCAGGCAGGTGAATCCTTTAGGCTAGCTTAGCGCTGTGCTCTCATCCAGGTCAAAGGGAACCCAGAAGGAATGTAATTAACCTCGTTATCTAACCTAGTGGGGCTGGTGGGACCTAGGCGCCTGTGTCAGGTCCCAGGGGGCTGCACCTCGGTGAGCCAACCGAGACGTTCTTTTGTGCATGTCTTGCCAAGATCCCTTAAGAGCATCTGTACAGCTTGGCAATTTTCAGGACAAATCCTTTTCAAGTGTAAACCAAACAGGGATTTTAAAGTCTTTCCTTCTGCTCCAGATAGAATTCCAGCTATCTGCTGCTCCCTTCCCTCCAACGAAAACCAAACGAGTGGCTTGTCTCCATTTACAGTCCACAGAGTTTCATCTGGGTGCTGGCGTACAGGATGTGCCTGCCCTTTTGCTGTATTTCCTCTATTGGTGAGATTTTCATCTTCTGCACAACCTCCGTGTCCCCCAGTGCCTCTCCATACTCGTTGCAACTCTGTTGTTCGAGCCATTATTCATTTTCCTATTGCTGTCGCTTACTCAGTTTTGGTTCATTTTTGCAGTCTTACTCTTCTACCAATCCACCGTGTGGTCACGGTTACCTTCACAAACCCCACCATGAGTTTCCCCTGCCTTAATCCTGCTTGAAACTGGTGACAGGTCCCTCCTGTTCCCTAAAGCCTGAGGGATAAAAGTACCAACCCCCTGGTATTGGGGCTTGAGGCAGAGCTTAATTTCTTACCCTTATTCCTTCCTAATTCTGAATCAGTTGTGGGTTAGACACAAGCCAGCTGGGGATGAGAATGTGGTATCCGATTTGTTGCCGGTCATGCTGCACTGGGGCTTGGGCCGGAGGCAGGCTCAAGTGTGACTTCCTGTAATCCTTTCCTCGAATTTACCCATAAAGTTCAGGAAGAACAGCTGGGGAACTCTAGCCCATTTTCTTTTAGTGCAGGTTTGGGGGCCTGGGGATTGCCTTAGGGGTTGAACAATCAATCACAAGCCTGTTTGCAGGGCTTGGGGAGTCTGTGGAAATAACAGTGCCTTGAAATCGCAGGGGGAGGCCAGCCTATTCAATTTCTGGAAATTCAGTGGGCTGGCTATGAAGACCAGCTGTCCTACTGTGGCACGGTTCTGGAGTCCTACCTGCTTTCTCAGTTCCTGTCTCTTAGCAGTAAGTCTTTACCTGCGTGCCTCTTGGTCCCTCTCCTTGGAACCATGGGCTGGGATAATGATGGGGGTTCATCCTCATGGATGTCTTTTTAAAATGGGGGAAATGATAGCTTTTTTTGGAGGCAGGGAGTGTATTTGTAGAGGTGTTTGATAAAGACCTGGGAACTTGGGTTTCCCCTGTGCTCTAGCTCTTCCTGCATCCTGATATGACCTCCTTTGGAAATAGGAAAATCAGTTTTTGTATCTTCATAAGGATTGCGGGGAGAAGTCATCTCTTTGGTGAGGCTCTGTGGAACTTTCACTTTCTGCCGCCGTCAGAGAGCCAGCTTGGTCTGAGACTTTTAGGAACTGTCCCAAAGTCTGTGAAACTGGGAGTCAACCGACTTTAACTTTGTCACAGTTGACTCCCCAGACACCCCAGACAGAGATGAATTGCATTGAGTCCCAAAACACAAATAGGAAAAATCTGCCCAGCTGCTTTGTTTCCACTTACCAAGCTCTGTTGTCCTCCCAGAACCTGAAAGGCCACTTTCCCTGACTGGCATCCCACCTGTTCTCAACAAAATCCTCATTGTGATGCCTGTTAATTCCCAGCCCCACTTGCAGGTCCTGATCTCTGCATTAGGTAAGGGTTTTGTGGCTACAAGTGAGAGAATACCCAGCTAAAAGTGGATTATGGCCAGAAGTATGGAAGTCCAAGAGGTGTCTCTGGCTTCAGGCTTGGCTGTATCCAGGGGTTCCAGCTACATTGTGATGATTTTCCCTTTCCATAGCCTGGTTCTTCCCACTGGTAATTTTAGCTTTAGACAGTCTGTATTTTTATAATCTGCTTCTAGTATCGAAGAAAGAAAGAAAGACCCCTCTTTTCCCCCCAGAGATCCTATCTCAAATATGGCAGAGAGGGTCTGAATAGCACACCTTGGGCAAAGCCTCTCCCTTGACCAGTTGCAGTGCCCAGAGGGAGGGTTGCTCTGAGTAACCAGGTCTGGGAACCTGCGTACTCCATGGACCTTATCCCATTGTACTGTAATCCTGTGTTTCTATGTCTCATTTGGTCTCCCATTAGACTCAGGGATAAGGAGGCCAAAGAAGATCGCAACTTGTCACTCTAACAAAGTCAGAAGGAGACGGCTGAGCCCAGATTTCACTCACTTGAAAAGGGAGAAAAAGAGAATCCCCAGGCATTGCAGGCTTGTGGCCATGCGGCATTTGCTCCTGCCACCACAGCCAGCTGGGTCAGCACCCCTCGGACACCCTGAGAAAGGCCACTGGCACGGCCCCTTGCCCTGCGGAGCCGGAGGCTCAGCGTCGCTGTTGCCCGGGAGGTCTGCAGAGACACGGCCTTGGCCAAGCCCCCTGCCCAGGCTTTTCGTGCCCTGCATGCTGACAAATTTTCCCAGGCCACATAGGAGTTTCCTAATCTAGGATGGAGCGTTTTCCGTGACTCAGTGGTACACCCAGTTTTGGGGGCCATACGCCAAAATGGCCTTGCTCTCGAGGTTCTTCTTTGTAATGCACTCTAAAAATAAACTTATTTTGAATGAATTTTTGTTCTATAGAAAAGTTGCAAAGGCAGTACAGTTTCCATATGTCCTTCACTTAGCGTCTTCTCTTGTTAATACCTTAGAGCCATGCTGAATTTGTCAGACCTAGGAAATTAATATTACAATTAACTAAAATACAGACTTTATTCAGATTGTAGCAGTTTTCTCACTGATATCTTTTTTTTTTTTTAATTTCCTTCTAGGATATCACATTGCCTTTAACCAAGTTCTTTTGATTTACTCGGGGAACTAATTCTCTTATGTCAAGATGTGGGTGGAGTAGATTAATTACCTTAATGGCCTTCATTTATCACCCCTCTCTGTTCCCATGCTCTCTGCAATGCAAAATTTTAGCACCTCCTATAAAGAGGTGGTCTACTTCTCCACTCTTGAAATTGGGCTGGCCTGCGAATTGCTTTGGCCAATAAAAGGCCGCAGATACGAAGATGAGCCCATTCTGAGCCTTGGCCACAAGAGGCCTTAAAGGGTGCTGCTTGCTCTCTTGGAGCCCAACCTCCCTCATAAGAACAAGGCTGAGCCAGCCTGCCGGGTTGAGGAACTGCAAGAATCAGAGGGGAGATATCCCAACTGAATATCGAGGCCACATTAGACAATCAGGCCCCATCCAGCTGCAGATCCATGATGAGTCCAGCCAAGATCGGCTAAGCCTGTCCCAGAGCAACAGGACTACCCAGATGGCCTCTAGATTTGTGAGCAAAATAAATATTTATTATTGTGAGCCACTGAGGTTTTGTGGTTGTATTTATATAACTATATGGTGGCAAGAGGTCACTGATATAGCTGGATCAGGATAGATCCTGATGTTGGCCATCTGGTGACTCAGGTTTCATGGTCACTAATGAGCTCGGTTAAATTTGTTAACTCTTTCAGATTGTGGATCTTCTTGGGACTCGTCTTAGACTTTTGTATCTAGGTTTAGTGAGTACTTGTTATAGGATCCACCTCTCTTGAGCTGAGTGGATTTGCATAGAAAATTCATACCTGGAAAACATTTCTCCTATGACATTGAGCAATTCTGGGGGCTTTTCTAACCTGTGCTGTCAGTGGCTTGTGAATATTGACTGGAGTTGTGGTCACTACCAGATGTCTCTAAGTTTCTTTCTTGCTAATTCCCAGGATGAGGAATCTTAGCATGCTTGCTCTAGCATTTTGCTGCTTTGGGTATGTCCCAAATGAGCTGTCGGTGTTGGCAGGGCTTTCTGCTGACTGCAGTGGGTATAAGTCTGGAATTTAAATTTGATGTGTTCAGCCATCTTAGATTAATACAAAATACTTTTTTTCCCTCTGCCAGGGTAGATAATGGTCTTTTTTTTTTTTTTCTTTCCCCTTCTCTCTTTCTCTCTCTCTTTTTTTATAGCTCTCTCAAAATTGTGGTATGTGCTTTGCAAAGGGACATTATGTCATTAAACAGCTTTACTTTCTCAGTCTTGGAGCCACATTCTTGCTCCCCTGGAGAAGGTTTTGGCCTCCCCTGTAGAAGATCTCAAGCCTTTCCTCTGCCCTTTCCATTCTCTTGGATTCCTCCTACTTCCTACTGAGATAGTGGCAGTTTTCCCAGGATCACGAAGAAGCCTCGGCGGTCCCAAGCTTTTTGCTCTGCTCCCTGCAGAGAATATCTTACCCCTGACTCCCTTACAGGAGAAGCTCAATATCTAGTGAACAGGAAAGTGATCAGGAAAGTGATCAAGGAAGCTACCATATGTTTCTGAGCTCCCTTCAGCAGCAATGGCCTGATAGTGTTGGTTGAGGATGAGGGTCTAGAGATCTGACTCCCTCCTACAGGCTCGCAGATGCTCCTGTTTGCAATTCCCTGCTTAACTTTTTCAGGCAGCTGTGCCTCCAGTGCCTGCCTGAGACTTTCTGGGTTTTGTTGAATGAAGTGACTTACTTCCTGTTAGCTTCCTCCCCTGCCGCCACCACCAACCCTTGTTGTTCAGCTTTCTCAGTTCCTTCACACTCTTCCCTCTTCCAAAAATGTGTCGACACCTCTTTTCCATTCACTACTGTATCCTCTTATGTTCTCTCGGTCCTTGTGGGTTTCTATCTTGGTTTTATTCCTCCAGTCTTATTTCAGTGGGGCTTTGCAAGAGAGCAGCATCTGTATCCCATCCTCCATGTTTAGCCTGAAGTTGTCAGACGTTCCAGGTTTTTAGGAATATATATAAATTTGTCCTGCTGTAGTTCAATAATTGTCTTCTTCAGGCATTTTGTCTTGCTTTAAAAATAATCACGTATTAAATTATTTTAATAGAAAAGGGGATTAGAAGTACAGATTTTAGAATTTTATTTTATTTTTTGTTGTTATTTTTTAAGATTTTATTTATTTATGTGAGAGAGAGAGACAGAACATGAGCAGCGGTGAGGGCACTCCCCTCACTGAGCGGGGAGCCCGACCTGGTGCTCGATCCCAGGACCCTGAGATCATGACCTGAGCCGAAGGCAGACGCTTAACCCACTGAGCCACCCAGGCACCCCAGGGTTTAGAATTTTAAAGCAAAATTATTTTTTTACCTATAGGGGTTTCAGTAACTCTTTTAAGAATAGCAACAAAACTTAAACATCACTGGGCACATCTAATAATTGATTATATCCAGCTTTGTTCGAGAGAATGGATTTTCTTTTCTTACTGCTGTCCGCATTCTCATTAACACAGACTTCATGTTCATTCGTCATCTTAATCACCCATTTTACTCATAAACAAAGGAGGAAGTCCACAAAGGAAGCAGCTCTGGTGCTACAGCTTCTGTTCTGTGAAGCCCATGTTGGCGGTGAGAGGGACAATGTTATGCGAAGGCTGTTCCATAGCATGGCAGGGCTGCGACCTGCTAGTCAAATCACACTAAGCTTTCACACATGCAAATGCTATCTTGTAAAATAAAACTGGGTCATACCACACCCACTATTTTGCAATTTGCTTATTTGTCTTTATGTATCATGAGCCTCCCACATCAGTACATAAAGAATTAACTTACTTTTTTTTTCTAAAACAACTTCTCAGACGATTTCTAATTCAAATCAATGTTGTAACAGTCATGCTTTCATATGATTTTTTTGCTTATTTGTCTATGTATTTCTGTAAGATATTTTTTTCCCCCGGAAACAGAATTCTGAGTCAAAGGGGCTGCACCTGTTATATTTTGGTAGATAAGGCTAGACTGCCTTTCAAAAAACTGTCAATTCACGCTTCCAGAGAAATTGTCAGAATGCTCATTTTTTCATCCCCTCTCCAAACTGTATCTATTTCCTCCTTTAGTTTTTGCCTCTCTGATAAGTGAGACAGTATTGTCTTAGTTTACACTCGTGATTCCCGGTGTGGTGGTGTTACTCTCTGTGCTACTGGCAGTCTCCATACACAGATCCTTTTCTTCCATTTCTGATAAATGGTGGAAGAGAGAAGTCAGCCCTAATGTTTTCTATAAGTCCAAGTGCCTGCTCGTTAAAGGGTGGTGGTTCTTGAGAACATGAATGACCCGAATAGCTTATGTTGCTTACCTTCTGATTCTCTCACTCTGGTGACATTTTAGAAATCTCCCAGTCAGGGCTCAGATGCTCTATCCCCTGTGTGTTCTGAGAAGAGTTTGAACTCTCAGTAAGAACTAACTCTAGCTAGGCAGAGAATAATTTCTTTAACTGCCTTTCTTGTGCTTTGGTCCAATCTTTGGAGCTTCTTTTTGTATCACTTCCTTGTAGTAGCCATTAGAGATAAATTCTGATTTTTTCCTTTTTAGGCTTTTGAAGGGTTTTCTCTCTCCTCCCCCCCCCCCCCACCCTCATGAGATGTGACTGTGGGAGTTAATGCCCCGGAGACAACCTTGATCAACAGGGGATGGGTGCTGCTGGTGACTTTGTCTCCCTTTCTTCCTCTAGGTGGCTAGTTCTAAGATGGATTTTGTAAGACCACTTAGAAGGTTCTGCGGGAGTGAACTCCCCACAGCAGTGGCCAGCGTGTCTGTGGTGGGCTGAATAATGACACCCCAAAGATGGGCACGTTCTTACCCTGGAATCTGTAAGTACGTTATCTTATATGGCAAAAGGGACTTTTCAGATGTTAAGGATTTTGAGATGGGTAGATTATACTGGGTTATCTGGACGGGCCAAATGTAATCACAAGGGTCTTACAAGAAAGAGGCAGTAGACTTGGAGATAGTGCAAGTATGATGTTTGAAGCAAGAGTTTGGAGTGATGTGAGAAAGGGCTCATGGGCCCAGGAATCCTGGCATTCTCTAGAATCTGAAAAAAACCAAGGGAATGGATTTTATTTTCAGAGACTTCAAAAGAAACCAGCTCTGCCAACACCTTGATTTCAGCCTGTAAGACCCCTTTCAAACTTATGGCCTCAGGACTATCAGATAATACATTTGTACTGTTATAAGACAGAGCAGTAATAGGGAATTAGTACAGCATCCTGTTTTACCCCCTCATCCCTCAGTCCTGTTCCTTGGGACCACAATCTCAAATTAAGTGCTCGTGCAGAAGCCTCTGTCTCAGAGTCTGCTTTTGAGGGAACCCTGGCTAAGACAGGGAATAATTAGATTTCCATTGACCATTTCTATGGTGGGTCTTTCCCCTGAGGACCACATCTAGGACATATGCAGTTAGTTCATCTTAGGTTCTAGCCTGGACGGCCATTGGCAGTGAGAGGAGTCCTCCACTGAAAAATGCTCCAGTGTTCCCAGTGACCAGGGATTGAGCGGTAAACTGCAAGTGGCCAGCCCGACTACTCTCCCATGTCAGGGGACGGAAGGGGAGGTCCTGATTCATGGGGCAGCCGTGTGTATGTGTGTAGGAGGACATCATTAGTCTAACTAGGGAAACAGAGACACCTTCCAGTGTCTACAGTGGTGGGAATTTACTGCAGCGAATTGTTTATATGGGTGACAGAGGAACTGGGAACTAGACAGGGAATGGAGAGGTAATCTAGAGACTGGCAAGAGCAGGAAGCAACTACGTCCTTAGGTTGGAGGACAAAGCGAGAGGTGGTGTTACTGGAGCCCTTGCACTGGGACCACTGGGAGGGATCTGGACTCTGAGTGGGGCTCTTCAGTGGGAGCTGAGCTTCTGAGGCAGCACGGCCACAGCTGGAGGGGCCGCTAGAGGTGAAGTGAGATGGAAAGAAGTTCTCTGGCTTCTCCTTTCCTTCCCACTTTCTATTCCCCATTCAGTGCCTCCAACTAGCCAAACCCCAAGAAACCAGCTCTGTGGAAATGCAGAGCAGGTGGAGTAAAGGCTGGATCTGAGAGCAAACAGACGTGGGACAGGCATCAGCCCTGCTGCCAAGGAGCCCGTGAAGAAACACCCACGGGAGAAAAAATCCATTTTAAACACCTGCCAATCTCTGTGGAAACCAATTCCAGATTAGTGCCACTTGAGCAATATTTTGTCCTGCCTTTAATTCCTCTTGCTCTCCATGCTCCAAGCCCTGAGGGATCAGAAGCTGTAGCCAATGTGGGGGGCTTGTTTCTGGAGACGTTGACAGAATGAAAAAGGGGGAATCTGCCTTCTTCCTTCTTTTCCCACTGCTGGCTTCCCACTCACCACGGGCTCGAGCTAGGGAAGGTGGATGCTTTAACCCTGGATGAAATCTGGGTTTTTGGTGATTACATTCAAGCACACATTAATTACTAAAACAAGTCTACTTTAGATGTTATCTGAGAACAGTCAGGCAACCTATGGGGCCTGCCCTAGGGCTCACCTAAAGCAGTAAGACGAAGCCTCTCACCATGCTGAATGGTCACGCCAAGAAAGTTATGAGAGAAGAACATGACTTAATTGAATTCTTTGATCCCATTGTGCCTGGAAAGCTTTGTCAATGGTCCCATTGAAGTTGTTCTCACTTGACTAGAGATGACAAGAAAGGCTCCATACTCCCCCCTTTATAATCACCAGTGGGTTAGGGGCCAGTGATCACATTACTGGTTTTTCTCCACTACCCCCACGATAGGAAGTGAAATGTGAGCATGGTTGGTGTCTATGATTTTGGGGCCTCAGCCATAACTCAGACTGAAACATTCTGTTCTGACATTCTTTAATATCCATGTGGAATGATTATGTTTTTATCATCAGCAGAAAAGAAGGAGTGTATGAGCTGTGTTTAGTTATGAAGATAGAAAGAAATCTCTACTTGTGCACACTCATCTTTTGTGATTATTAAAATTCATATCCCTTACACGGGGACACTTGTCTGGAATTCTGAAGAGTCCTTGCTTGAAGCACACTGTTCCACAAACTAATATAATCCTGCATGAGAATTGGAACAAGTCAGCTTGAAATCAGAGTTGTGTCCCTAGGAGAAAAATGGCGTGTGGCAAAGGGGTAAATGCTCAGAAATCTCTGCTGATTTTGGAACAGAGGCTGCCATAAGCCCATGACTGAGAGTGTATCATAGAAAAGGCTGGGCCTGGAAGGACCCCAACTTCAGACACCAAGGTGCCAAAAGTATCAAATCTCTTCTTGGGGAGGGAATGCTGTACCATCTTTGATGAGAAGTATGGAGGCCTAGGGGATATTGGAGGATCTTCACATTGAAGGGAGAGAATGCCTCCATAATTAGGCAAGGAAGAGATTTTAAGGCTAGGAATTGGGAGATCTCCTTGGTGGAAGTGAGAGAAGATCCAGAAAGTGGGGCCAAAACTACCTCTCAAATGAGATGACCACACCTCACAGATGCAGTGACTCTGGGGAGGGGAGGGAATGCAGGAGATTGGGTTGATATTCTACCCAAACCTGTTCTCTGTGCTTAGATAAGGACAACTGCTTGCCCTTATTGAGCAAAGACTCCTCGAAACTTACCTAGCTGTCAAGGGAAGCCATGACCACATCTGAGGCTGAGCAATCTGGGTTGGGTGGGGTGGGTGAGGGCAGCGATGCCGGGAGAAAGGAGAGCATCCTGAGAAAACAAAGTGATTCTCTAGTGGAAACACATGAGCACTTGACCAGGATTTAGGTCTAACCTATGTGCTCTTGGATAGCCCAGTACATCTGGAATCCCGGATGTTAACTTCATTGCCACCTTCTGGGAAAAGCAGGTTGTGTGGGGTGCACTGAGATGCCACCATACATCATTTAGAGGAAACCAAAACTTTGCTAAGAGAGAAATGAAGCAGGGTGACACACACCCACACACCCACACTCATACCACATTACCAGGGAAGAAAACAGATAAAGAGCCTCGGCAGACTAGATTAGGGAGTCAGCGTTGGGAGGCCGTGCCAGAGGATTAGACATGGACTGTGACACTTGAGGCAGTCAGTGGGCCACGCAATGAGAGGAACAGGCTTGGACGGACCACAGGAAGGAGAGCAGAGGAGCACTGAGATTCTGGGGGCTTCTGCCACGTGAACACTACTGAGGTCATGGTGGCCCGGGCAGTCCCTACCCCGGAGCCACAGCAGCTGGTTTTCTAGTGGATACCTAGTGGGGACTTCCATCACGGGCTGATGTGCTGGGCAACAGTGATGCTTGCTCAGCTCTGTCTGAACCCCTGGGTATGGATCTCCCCCTTTATAGGGACCCAGAGCGCCTACAAATTCCAGTGTCACTCCCAACCCTATCTACAGAATACAAAAACAAAAATTTAGGTCTCTGACACCCAGGACAATGTGGGACATAGAAAACAAAACCTTCACACCTTTACTGGGGGAGAACTGAGGAGAAACAACCTAAGATTCATTCCCAGAGAAGGGGCATGTAGAAACATGGCCATGTGTACCCTCCCTGTTATATGAGCCGCAAAACCACATTGTCTGTGGCCCACTCCCTACCCCATAATTCATGTTGCTCTTTTAATGAAACTCAATTAATGTTCTACTTCAACTTTGATTTCTAAGAAGGACCCAAAATATGGGTGTTAACAAGATTTTTATCATTTGCATTTCTCTTTGACACCGCAGTACACATTATCTCCATAATCTTAGTATCAGCAAATGTTATCTAGGGGTTTATAGGTCTTGCTAAAACTGTAAACTATCCACTGCCACACCCTGGCTTGAAATATGGTTGGTAAGTAATCTCCGTAAGATCAGATAGACTGCTTCTTGAGTTTGTCCTAATTTGAATGATCCAGAATATAGGCAGAAAAAGCCAAAGGTTATTTTGTAATTATTAGCAACTTATGAATATGTAACATACTGCTACGCTGGACATAGTAGATTTACTGTGCTGTTTTACAAGTCTAGAAATACATTTGGTCCACCTCTGGAAAATTTACACAAAGACATTAGAGCAGAAACCTCTGCAGTTGGCTGTATTTAAGTCCTGTCTTGTGAGAAAAGGCCTACCTCTAGCAGGATCCCATACAGAAACGTAATTGGGGATCTCTTCTGAGTGATTCCACGGAGGGCTCACTTCTTCTGTGCATATTCGAGTGTCTTATGGTAACCTCTTCGGCTGGTAGTGAACATATTAGGAGAATGCTGTGCTTGGAAAATTCACTTTATCTACTTGTTTTGTTGTTTAAGTAGATAAATCAATTAGGCTGCCTTTAGAGGTAACTGGCTTTCTAATTTCAATTTGTCAAAATTAATCTCTTTTGAATTATCCAAACAAACACAAAATACAAATCTGTTGAAAATATTTTTGACACATTTAAAAATTAAACATTTTTAAACTATTTTTAAATAGTTTGAGAGAAGAATGAAAGTAAGTTTGCAAATAGGCCTTGAAGAGAGTTTAAAGAAAAGTTTCAGTGAGGCCTCAAACCACAAGAGATAATTTTTTAACCCCCAAGATTCATTTAGTCTTATAAGCTCTTGGAAAAAACCCCCCACATTTCCCTTTGGGAATTTCCATATAAGACACTACAATTCTCATATTGCATTTGCCTGTAGTTTTAGACCCGGTATGGCAGATTTGGTGAAGTATGAAAGGAACTAATGTTTTTAAATTTTTCATGGAAGTTTTTTTTTTTTTTTTTCCCCAGGAGGGGAGGGGATTTTTTGCTTTTAAGACTGCGTTCAGATTTCCTTCCAGTGTAGCTCCAAGATTATAGAGAGAAATGAACATGACTGGAAAATCAGAAAATGAGCTGCTCTTAACTTAGTGATAGACTGCTCTGTTCATGGAGGTCACCACCTCTCTCCCCATGTTAGGGCCCATTGGTTGCTAGCAATCCAGAGACCAGCTCATTCTGACCTAAGTATAGAAGGACTTTGTAGGAATGATTCTGGATAGCTTGCAGATGCTAAGGAATTGCTGAGTCACCAAGCCTGTGGAAGGACAGGACCTGGACCGGCTCCAGGGAACTGTTCGCTATTCACTGCTGTGTCTTCTCTGGACAGTGCCCTTGGAAAAACTCAGCCCCAATGGCTTCCATCTGCCTTTCATGTTGTTACAAATAGATGCAGCCTCCCAGGAAAGCAAGACCAATTGGTCTGGCCTGGGTCACATGCTGTCCCTTCAATACCCTTGAGAGAGCCTCAACGGACCACAAGAACTGGACGGAGTAGAGTCCTTAAAAGGCAAAGCCGAGGTTGTTGCCAAGAAGGGGAAAGGGAGACTAGGCCCAGCATTCCCTGTTCTGTGCCAAAGTAGAACCGTCAAATGGCATTTTATTTCCTGCTGTCCTTTGAGCCTTATCATCTAGGGCAAAGTCAGCATGAATGCAGGTAGAAAGATAATATTCTGATTAAAAATCTGCATCTTTGACATGCTTTTATTGTTCCTCTCCTGATGTTTTTGTATGGATTCTCGGTGGGAAATTCTGGTAGGGAAGGCACTGAGTTGAAGGAAGGGCACAGATTAGGGTAGCTGTGTGGTTAAAGCATGCTGGCGGCGATAACACCCCTTTCTTCTTTCTTAGACATGCATTCCTCATTGTCAGGGGGATTTTATAAAACAAGAACAGTATACTTTCTGTTTATCTTATACCCATAATTATAATAATAATATGCTCTATAATTCATGCAGATTATTCAGAGGTCTTAATAAGAGTAACTGGAAACCAATGCAATCAACATTCTATATATACTTACTTTGACACTGGGAATTAACGTGTATTTAAATGTAATGACATAAACTGCTCCTATCTGATTATAGTAACATAATGAGATGGTTTCTGTATCAGACATGCATTTAATTAAAAGAATGTGTCAATGATGGGCATATAGGAAATGATTTAGATAATTAATGATAAACATTGACTTTATAAAGTTTTATTTTTATATATTCCCATCCTTTCTCCACTCTATCCAGAGTTCTGAGCTTCTTGTCTTATATGAAGAAAAGTCTCACACAATATTTGTATTTCTTTTAGGAAAAGTCCCCATAATTTGACGGACTCATAGGCAGGTTGACATTGAAGAAAATGAAGCTTTAGTTTTGGTAACCCTCATTTGTATGGACTCCTTCCAAGCCCCTGTGACTAAATTTGTATTTTTGTGGAATTTTTTTTCTTAAATGTAATCCTCCTAGTATTACTTTAGGCCCCAGAAAACCTGGATCTGCCCTGCTAATGGATTCTGTGTATGAAACCAGCCCAACATCCGCTATCCCTTCAGCCACATCCTGATTCTGTTGCAGGCTATGTCAACCCAGATCTGCAACATTGTATATTCAGTGGTTTTGTCGAGAGATCCAGTAAACATCAAGGATTTCTGTATGTGTATTTTTTTTTTTTTTTGGTAGTGTTTACTGAAGACATTGAGTGGGGAGACCTGGCAGGAGGGTGCGGGTAGGAGGAGGGTGGCCAGAAATGAGTAGGAGTGGGAATCCTACATTATGTAACAAAGCATTTAAAAAAAGTATCACATGAGATAATTTATGTTCTTTGGACTTCTTTCTTGGCCTTGCCTCTACCAAGTCTCTGTGGCTGTTACTTTCTTTTTCCTTACTCCCCCTTCTCTGGATGCTCTTTGCTCTTTCGGATTTCCCCAGAGGTCTTCAAGCTCCTTTGCCCTCTATTGCATAGTGCCATGCGGCTCTCTCTCTCCTTCTACCCCGGCCTGGCTTCTCATCCATCACGGGATCTAGGAGCTTCTGACCACATTTCACTGACCTCTGCTCTTTAATGAAAGCCTTTTACTTTCGTGTCTCAAATCCCACTACAGTGGCTCTCCACAGCATTTCGTTCTGCAAAAGTGTACAATGCTTATACCAAGCAGAATCTTGGTAGCTGAAAAATTCTCTACCTCCATTTCTTGACACGCACATTTTCACATTTGAACCTACTTGACTTGAAAACCCTGGGGACTGCACGACTTGCTGCCAGACTAGTGACTTGTCTCCACAGCTCCTGGCTCAGTAGTAGTAGCACAAACTAGAGGCTCAATAAATGAACATGGATGATTTATTAAATGAAGTTAGTAGTTTTGTAAGGGGTGGCATATTGGTATCTACACTGTTAATTTGGCTTGACATAGAAGCTACAAGAAGCACTCACTGACTGGGCCTTCTCCTCAGAGGGTTTGCAGAATCTGTATAGACTGGAGGAACAAAGAAAGAAAAGAGAAAAACCAAAACCAAAAAAACCCTGACACTGAATGGACCTACCTATTGACAACTTCAGTGAGTAATCATAGGGGCATTGTGAACTGAATAACTCCTACTGTTGACATATGTATGCTTTCACATCTTTTCAGAAGTATGTTCTACAGGCTTTGGAACTTTCACAAGAAGATAAATTCTATAGGAAAATAATCTAACATTTAGAGGGCTTTCTGAAATTTTGTACATAAGAAAATAGAAAATAGAGAAACAGACTACATAAAATGGTAAAGAATGGGCTTTATGATAAAGAAAAGAGCTAACAAGTCCCTTTGTTCATTTCAAATATTTTGAATCCTGCTGAATATAATCGCACAGGGAAAAGCAACATTCAAAATTAGCAACAGAAGAAACAAAGTATTTTTAGGCCCCTGAACTGGCTTTCAACTTTGTAGGGCTCCCGGCTTGTAATAAATTGGAACTTATCTTTCCCTTGAGTTAGCGCCAATTCTCTTCTGGAAGAGGAGACGTATTTTCTGATTGTACCAATGTGTCCCCTTAGTTTCATCTGCCATTGTTGTCTCCTCCTTGGAGTTGGCTGGGACCAACTCTTTGGTTCAGGGGAGGAAGAACGCACTGGTCACGGATGCAGCTTCTGGCTGATTCGCCGCGGCATTTTCTCCAGTATGTCTTCCATCTGGTTTTATCACTTAGCCACTTGATTTGGGCCTTGAAGGTGCTATTGTCATGCAGCTGGAAGATCTCACCCGGTCTGCTGACTGGACGCAGTACTGTAGTCACAATCTTACTATTAACCGTTGGCTCAAGTAAGCTTGTAAGACTAGTTAGATCAGCTCCTAGAGCCCGCTCTCGTTATTTCTGAGAGAAGGCATCGACACGAGAATTTTCCACGGTATAAGTCATGACTTGAGCACTTTTTTTGGTTCAGCAGAACTTGTAAGGCATGAGATTTGATAGAATAAAATAAAGATGAAAAGAAAACACACATATTTTTCTTCCTATGACACTATTTATTGCAACTCTGTCTTCCATTCCTCCTCAAGATGTTTAGTCATCAGACATTTTCTCGGCAGAGACAAGAACTGAGAATCTGAACCTAAAATATTTTTAGGGACAGATTGACAAGAACTTGATTTAGGATTAGGAGACATTGTTAGTTTGGGACAATATGTCGTTTTGAAAAGTACACATAGCCTGGGACTTCTGTAAGAATTCATTTAAAAAATTCAAAATAAATAAAGCAAATACAAGGAAAATTTCCCTTTCCCTTGTTTTCCTTTCCTTGTTATTGTAGTATTTTCTAAAAAAAATGACAGCAGCCTCCATTTATTGCTTATTTTAGTCATGTAACCGTAGTGGTATCATTGATTTCCAATTTTATGGCAAACCGTTCTTGCTGGTCCAAGCCTATTCATTTATTATTGTGTGTACTCAAGGGAGGAAGATGAGCCCATTGATCCAGTGGTGCACTGGCTGGTAAATATTTAATGTTTATTCCTGTCACTGGAATTATTTCAAGTTTGGATATTGACAGTCATTCGAATGCACCGATAGATATGGCCCACAATACATAACATCATCCCCGGCAAGCGACAGTTCCCTTCATCTCTGCAGGCTGACTGACGCGCCGTGCAGTAGATCTGCAGTGGTGTTTTCCAGATGGCTGTCCCCCAGTCCAGACTTGAATTTCAGTTAATCTCGATGTCTTTTGTTGGAAGAATTATGCAAAAGACACTTGATCTCTGCTCTTTCTCAATGATCGAGCATTATTAGAACTTTAGGATCCTTGAACGTACTTGAGGGTTATTTACCTTTATAATTACCGTAACACATGTGTCTTCTTGCATTATTTCTCACTAGAGATCCTCTGCTGCACCAAGAGAGAAATTCTGCTTTCAGATTTTCTCCACAGCAACAGATACTTTGCTTCATGCCGTTATAGTTATCCACATTTAAGTGCTTAAAACTTGGTTTTGATTTTGAGACCCTTGGCCGTCTGCCCAGCCTTAGTCTTTGAAGTCATTTTCATCTTTCCAAGCATCCTACACCTGCTGGCTCCGTCAAGGAAGTATGAACACCCAGAAGTGGTGGAGACAGTTCTGGAAACCATGTTTTGTTGGGCTCATTCTAATTAGTTTGAATTTTGACTTTCAAGTTTGTTTAGCTTTTTGGTCCTGGCATTGATTCTTGCCTTTTACCCTTGGATTTGACACTTGGCTTCTGTCTCTTGGACCTTCAAACGCCCCCCCCCCCCCCCCCGCCCCGCCAGTGGTCTTTGGTCTGGTTGTCCCTCTGGCTGTGAGTATTCACAGCCTCTCCTGTTCCCATTCAAGCCCAGGGAATCCAATTCTGATCCCACCCAAATACTTGGTCATCAACAGGACTGATAGATCAACAGTCCCTTCAAGAGGAAAAAGAGTCTTATACTGTTTGACCATTTCTGTGTTCTTTAAGCAAAAGAGGTGTAAGACTCCTGTTTTCTGGTTAGGAGCTCCAGATATTCTGTGCTATTATAGCAGTGTTTATATTTCCATTTTAAAATTGTGATTTATTTATTTATTAAAAAATTTTGAAAAAGATTTTATTTATTTATTTGAGAGAGAGAGAGAATGAGAGACAGAGAGCATGAGAGAGAGGAGGGTCAGAGGGAGAAGCAGACTCCCTGCTGAGCAGGGAGCCCGATGTGGGACTCGATCCCGGGACTCCAGGATCATGACCTGAGCCGAAGGCAGTTGCTTAACCAACTGAGCCACCCAGGCGCCCTAAAATTGTGATTTAACATTAAGTAGAGCTTATTCATTAAAAATTACACAGTCCACTGGTTTTTCCACAAAGTCAGTTGTATTATTTCTCACATCTTTTGGGGAAGCTCATGAGAATCTGAGGGAAGTAGCATGGGGTCTTGTTCATAATAAGAACTAAATCAATGTGGTTAAGTGTGTTACATCAGTTAGAGTCCTTTCATCTGAAAGTAATAGAAGCTCTGACTCAAACTGGCTTAAGTACTAATGAAGTTCACTTTCTTATAAAACAGGAACACCAGCAGTAGGACACTGGTTACCACCCTTAAGGGATGGTTGTGTCCCACCTCAATGAGGTTATAGAGATCCGTATTCTTTCCATCTGTGATCTGCAATTCTTAGTGTTGGCTCTCTGTGTAGATAGTAATATGCCATAGCAGTCTCCAGACATGACAAAGTCCAGAGCAAGAGATGCTGTTCCATCTAGTAGCTCCCCTAGGCAGGCGCACTGTTCCCAGAAGCTCCCAAGAAGGCATCTTCATACTTTGCTTTGGTCTGAACTGAGTTACAATCCTGTTAATGAAGCAGTCACTAACAAAGGAAGTGACATTCCCCTTAGGCTAACTTTTATTAAAAGTTAATTTCCTCTTGACTTTTTGTAGCTACTCCATAGAATTTCTCACAAAAGAGACTGTATTTTAAAGACACGAGGACATTAACATACCAGAAAATCTGAAGATTATAAAGTCAGTCAAGGACAGACGCGAACAAAGCCAAACTCCACTGTAACCAAAACAAACAAAAAAGAAAACCAGAAACCATTCCTTGGAGGCAAACAGAATTACCAGCTTCCAAGTAGGGCTTTTCCAGGAGAGAAGGGCACGATCAATTGGAGATGGGTCAATGTAATATACGCAGTCAGGATAAGATAATGGCATCAGCATCAACAAAATCTATGACCATTAATCGTTTAACATCTGAGACCAAACACTTTCTGTCATAAATACATCTATTTCTATTAAATTATGTTATTGTAGTCTAAGAGTAATGTTCTAAATGAATTAAATCAAACGGTACTGAGTTTTCTTATGGCCTCCATTTGTGGCTGGTACTGCACTGACTCCATTGGAAACACCTGTAGGTCCTTCTCCACCCGTGGACTTGGTTGGGAGGATTCCTCAGCGAATGGTCCAGGATGGGGAAGTAACATCTAGAAACTAAACCCGGATGGATGAAGATGTGGCCTTGTATCAACATTTACCTGTTTGGAGTCATTTGGAAAAGTAAGCTTTTTTTTTTTTTTTCTATTTTCACCTTAAACTCTTTCTCATTCCAAAATTGTTTTGGTTTTTATCAATGCTTTGATTATAGTTAAAGTGAACAAGTTCATCTCCATGGACAGTTGCTGCAAAGGCTTTTTAGGTAGTAAACGTCTTTATTCTGTAGTGCGTGATCTGCGCGAATTTATAGGAAGAAAAACAGTGACATAAAATTAATCAGAGTAGGACACTTCCCAGTCATGTGTGAATAAAAAAAATGAGAATTAAAATGTTTCTTTTCAGCTATTAATTAAAATAGACCATTATTTAACATGTAGTATAATTATGTTTTTATGAATGCTATTTGTACACAAAAACCAAACTTTGTTATCTCTTTCATTTTGGTGAATGAAAGAAAAATTTGGGGCCTCAGAAGTGTACAGAAGTACTGTTTTTGTTGTAGCACTCGTGTGTCTATTTTCAATTTAAAAAGAAGCAAGCATTTTTAAAACAAAAAAGGGGACTATTTCTAATTATGGTAAATGTTGCATTATTCAATATATGTGTGCTGAGCTCATGAATTATTTTAGTTCCTTTCTCTCTCTTAAAACCTGCCTTCATTTTTGTCACTTCACAAGTTAAAGATTAAAAAAGAGTGAACTAACTGTGATGGCTAAATGAAATCATGTTCAAAATACAGTTTAGTCACCCTGGCCTTGTCTCCGTTTGAGGCCACCTCCAACCCTGAGTGTCACTAAATGTTAATGATGTGCTTGAATGGCTTGTGTTAGCCTCTTGGCTGTTTTGGTCTGGAGGGGCACAGCAGACCCATTTCAGTCGGCAGCGATTCTATCCCAATACACTGCAAACGACGCTGACAAGAGACTTTTCTGCCAGCACATTTTCATAAAATATTTCTTCACTCTAGGAGAAACCAAATTTGAAATCATACCTTAAGTCAAGAGAAAAGGTATTTGGAAGTCCTGAAATAATTGCTAATTCCTTCTGGGAAACAGATTAGCTGTAGTTTTAGCAATACCTTCTATTATTAATCTCATAGCTAAATTATTAAAACGTTTCTTAGGAAAACGGATTAATTCATTAAAGCTGACAAGTTCTACTGATTTTAAATGGTAGGTAAATCTGTAAGCACTAGGGAGTCATTCAGTTGTGTAGATCCTTGGTAGATATTGCCCTGCATGGTGAGAATTGGGAGATGTTTGTGGGGAAGGTGGTGGACTCTTCTCTCATGAGGAAGGGTGCCTAAGGAATGCTGTTTGCTTGTGGTGGTTTGAATGGGTCCCAGTGCAATGGCAGGGATGGGCTAAATGACTCTAGAGACGTCTTCGAGACCAAAGTCTCAAGGACCTTTTCCCATAATGAATTCCAGCTGACCTTGTTCAGTGCCAGTGATTTCAGTCTCTACATTCAGACCCCTCTATGCTCCAGTGCTTATTTTGGTGTGTAACCCAGATATGAAATAAAGCTTCTCATGCTCCTGATATCCAAATATTGTTTTCTAAGACTCTTGCCAAAATCATGGATTTGAGCATCTAAAAGTTGCCTCATGATTTCTGTTAGTTTTTGGAGCCTTTACTCATATAGTCCTCTATTTTTCTGCCTCTCTTTAATTCCACATCGACCACAGAGTTCAAAATCGTTTTCCTGCTTTTTGCAAAGCATTTCTCATCCCTCACCCCCATCCCCCCCCCAAAAAACTTGCATAACCTAAACTCATAAAAGTACTCAGCAGAACAAAGGAGGCTTCACTTCCTTATATAGCAGTTGGGGATCGTAGCAGAAAAGAGAAATATACACAGGAATAGAGAAGCTAGGGGAGAATGGGAGATCACCAGGCTACCAGTGTTTCTCTGCTTGTATTTTTTAAAACCAAAATTTATTTAAGTGATACTAGCCGGTCAAAAGTTTTTCTAGTCAAATTCAGAGAGGATTACCTTCTAAAGTAACTAGTCACCTTTGGCCAGAGGGTGACTTATTAAACGTATGTCATATTTGACGACATTAGCTCTCCTTTCTGGAACATCAGCTGCAAAAAAAAAAAAAAAAAAAAAAATCCCTTCCTCTTTCCTTTTTATAGCCTTTCGCCCTTTAAAATTATCTTAAAAACTTGACTCCATGGTATAGTAACCCATCTGGAACCATTTGGATGTCGCCTGCCTGTTTATCTGTAGAGTCGCCTCTGGACGGAAGCTCCCTAACTTCTCCATTTATAGAGGATATGGTCTGGGAAAACGGGGCCAAAGTAAGATTCGAACACCGTTCTCTCCAGTCATTGTTGATAAGCCCCGCTATTTCAGCCTGATCTCTGTCAGGGATAAAGATGAAACTTTAGCTAAAAGGTAGCATACTGAGACAGATTAGAAAGGTAAGTGTCCAGAATGAAGGCATTTTCCTTGCAGTTTTCCCCCTGCGCTTATAAGCAAATCCTCATTAAGCCTCTGGGACCACCTGCTACTGCTACATTGAATGATAAATTCAGTACAGATAATGCATCTCGCTGGGAATATTGAAAATGCAAAAAGAATGCTTTTTGAAGTTTTTAATAAAAGTAAGTTTTAATGTTCGAATGAAGAGCTGTGCAAGATTTGGGTTTAAGTGGATGCTGGTCTAAATTAGAATAAACCATACTTGAGTATTTTTCTTATAACTTGAGAAATGCTATTGAATGTCTTTTGATTGTTTTCAAGCCACAGCTGAGTGTAGCTTTTTTTTTCCCCAAATGTATTTGAGAGTTTGCAAAACTTCGCATACAATAGGAACTTAAACAATTATAGGTTTGAATTCATTTAGCAGGACCGTGAAACAATTATGTATTCAAATCTATAGAGCGAAGCTCTGGTGTTTGTTTGGTTGTGTGTTTTGGTAATGTGGAAAATCTACTATAAATTTATCTTTCTTCCTATTAAGTTTGCATTTACCTGCATGATATACTCCCCTTTCCTCTTGGGAGATACCTGTTTTTATTATATTCTGAGATTTGTTTCTTCTTCCTTTAATTTTTTTCATTTAATCCAAGGATTAACTTTATTATTTCTTTCCTTTTCTTCTTCCTTAAGAGCTGAAACATTTTCATGATGTTCTAAATCTTCCAGCACTGAATAGAATATAAATGGCTTTCCAAACAAGCAAATACATAATCTAGCACCCTTTTCTGGGGCTGCCAGATATCAGAGGAAGTTAATTCTTTGCTTTCAGGGTTTTAACATATACATACTATTTTCACTTAGGCATTTAAAATATTATCATGCTTTAGTGTTTTCTGAGTCTGTTCTATTTTTATATAAACTGATATGTTGAATAAGTAGAATATTTCTCTCTTTCTATAGCTCTCTGGTTGGGCTCTTCCAAAGCAATATGTTCCTTCTGAGAAAAAAACAATATGAGTGTGCTGGATTTAAAGGTACAGGGCTAGCACCAAATTATTTAACACTAGGGTTTCTGATTAAAGGACCAATCTTCTCATTTGATAAAAAAGAAGCTAAGACTCAGAAGAAAAGTGACTTATGTAAGTTAATGGTAGAACTCAGTACTCTTTCTGGTACGACCTGCTGCTTCTCATCCAGAAATCCTCCCACATTCATTGAGTTCCGACTGCACACCAAGACTGCACAGGGAATTTTTTTTTAAGAGAGAGAGCATGAGTGGGGGTGGGGGAGGGGCAGAGGGAAAGAGAGAATCCCCAGCAGACTCCCCGACTTAGGGCTCAATCTCATGACCCTGAGATCATGACTGGAGCCCAAAATCAAGAGTTGGTCGCTTAACTGACTAAGCCACCCAGGTGCCCCCATATAGGGGATTTTTTAAAGTAGAATTTTTTTCAGCTTTATTGAAATATAATTGACACATAACATTATGTACATTTAAGGTGCACAATGTGATGGTTAGATCATTTATCACCTCATATAATTACAATATGTTTTGTGTCTGGTAAAAACATTTAAGTCCTACTCTTTCAGCAACATTTTAGTGTATAATATAGTATTGTTAACTAGAGTCACCATGCTGAATATTAGATTCCCAGAACTCATTTTTCTTATAATTAGAAGTTGGTTCCTTTTGACCAACAATTCCCCATTTCTTCCATTCCCCATCCGCTGGCAACTACCACTCTACTCTCTTTCTATGAGGTCTGCTTTTTTTTTTTTTTTAGATTCCTCATGTTAAGTGTGACCATAGAGTATCTGTCTTTTTGTCTTTCTGTGTCTGACTTGTTTCACTTAGCATAATGCCCTCAAGGTCCATCCATATTTTTGCAAATGGCAGGATTTCCTTCTTTTTTATGGCTATATATATATATATATATATACACACACACACACATATATATACATATATATATATACAAAACATTTTCTTTATCCATTCCTCTGTCTGTTGATGGACACTTAGGTTGTTTCCATATCTTGGTCATTGTGAATAGTGCTGCAATGAACATGGCAGTACAGATATCTCTTTGAGATCCTGATTTCATTTCCTTCAGATATATACCCAGAAGTAGGGTTGCTGGATGATATGGTAGTTCTATTTCTAATGTTTTGTGGAACCTCCATACTGTTTTCCATAATGGTTGTACCAATTTACATTCCCACCAACTGTATTCTAGGGTTGCCTTTTCTCTACATCCTTGCCAACAGTTGTTATCTCCTGTATTTTGATAAATGTTGGGGGAGGTCATCAAGTAAATGTGACTGTTGGTTGACCCTGAGCTGGATCCAAGCAATCAGATCTCCTCATCCCCTCCCCCACCCTTAGAGTGTAGGCTCTGTCCACCTCTTCCAAAGTGGGTGGGATTTTCAAGGACACAGCCTTGAGAGAGCAATGTGTTGTTTCGACTATCTGGATGACATATGTGGCTTTATATACTTTTATAAGTATACTTTTAAGGCCATCGTATACTTTTAAGATTCTGATTGGCTGATCGAGAGGTCTACCTGTCTTATGGCTGCCAAAGATAGGCCTTGTAAGTAAGTTCCTTTGCTTGTTAAAACTGCGGCCTACCAATCTGGGATGGTTTGCCTCCTTCTTTGGTCTCTTCCTGCCCTCTGTGGGGAAAGTAGAGGATGGAGTAGAGCCTGAAGGAGTATTTGTACTGGAGAACATAGCCCCAGCTGCTTTGCCTAGAATATCTGAAGCCCTGGGTAGAACAGGTTGGGATTAAAAGATCTGATTGATGGGGTACATCCAAATTCCTTAACAAGACTTATAATACCTTTTTTTTTTTTAAAGATTTATTTATTTGTCAGGGAGAAAGAGAGAGAGTGCTCTCACAAGCGGGGGAACAACAGGCAGAGGGAGAAGCAGCCCCTGAGCAAGGAGCCCAATACGGGACTTGATCCCAGGACCCTGGGATCACGACCCGAGCCGAAGGCGGACACTTAACCGACTGAGCCACCCAGGTGTCCCCACAATACCTTTCTCGCTCTAGCTCTTAACAATTTAATCTCAACTATTTCCATGACTGTTTTCAAAACAAACATTTCAGCCATAATAAACTAACTATTTGCTTGTTTGCCATCAAGCCATACTTTCTCTTGCCTCTGGAACTGTGGAATGTGTTCTTCCTTCTGTTTTGAATAATTCTGCCCCCACTCCTTCCTGCATCATGGATACATATTTCCTGGCTAACTCCTACTACTTATTCATTCTTTCTAGGTTAGATGTCACTTCCCTTGGGAAGTTGTTCCCAATTCCTAGGGCTAGGTAATGAGTATCTCCCAGATACTTCCATAGAACACTATTTCACATTGTTCTCATACAAAACATATTTGAGTTATAATTTCTGGTTTACTCTTTGTAATTCCTACAAAACTGTAGTTCATTAAGGACAGAGATTCTGTAATGTTGTCATTATTTCTCCAGACCCTAGCATGGTGACTGAGATGTGACAGGCACTCTCAAATATGTGTAGAATGTGTGAGTGGTTGATAATCATCAATGAACCAAATGGAGGGCAGAGAACTGTATTACCCCAAATCTTCCCAAGTTAACCAGGGGAAGTCATTCATTCATTCATTCATTCATTCATTTATTCCTGCATTTATTTATTTATTTTTATAGCCAAACTTGGAAGGCATGAAGTTTCATTTAGGAAGAACTTGAAGGATTGTTTCCGATGCATCTGGCATTCTAGCAAACTATATTTTCTAATATGGGTTCACCAATATATATCCCATTTGGTATGCTCTTCAGAGAATATGACATTGACAGTATTCTCTCTCCATTAAAACTAGATGTGTGTTTGCATCTGCCTTGACCAACAGAATGTGGCAGAAGTGATGCTGCGTGACTTTCAAGTCTAGGTTATAATTAGGGAGTATGATTCTATCGTGCTGTCTTTCTTTCTCTCTCAGCTTGCTCACTTTTAGAACTCAGCCACCTTGTTGTGCAGAAGCCCAGGCCACATGGTGAGGCCATGTGTACCTGTCCCAGCCAACTGCCATAGCTCAGGTCTCAGCTGGAATCAAATGTCAGACTTGCGAATGAGCAAGCCTTCAGATGATTCCAGGTGCCAGCCTTTAAATTTTCCAGGTGAAGCCCCAGACATACTGCAGTAGAGGCAAGCTGCCCTGGGGTGCCTTGTGTGAATTCCTGACCCTCAGAAATCATGAGAGATAAGCAATGACTATGGTGTTTAACCCACTGCAATTTTGGGTGATTATTATGCAGCAGCAGATAATACAGGCAGCAGGGTAATTTCCCCACCGCTCATGTTTGCTGGCTTTTCCCGCTGCAGTCAGAACGTGCTTCCTTGGAAACACAGTCAATAGATAAAGTTTGTATAAAAGAAGAGGAAATTGAAATGGAGTTCCCTGGGGGGAATAAAAGGTTAAGAATGGTAATTTAAAAAATGAAGTGATTGAAAACAGTTAAAACGTTAATATTAATTAAAACTACAAAGATTAAAAGTAGAAGTTTAAAAAACTAGATACAAAGATTTTTTTTTTAAAAAGATTTTATTTATTTATTTGAGGGAGAGAGAGCGTGCACACATGCACGAGCTGGGGGAGGGACGGAGGCAGAGGGAGAAGCAGGCTCCTCGCTGAGCAAGGAGTCTGACTTGGGGCTCGATCCCAGGACCCCGGGGTCATGACCTGAGCTGAAGGCAGACCCTTAACCAACTGAGCCACTCAGGTGTCCCTAGACTAAAAATTTTAAAGCAAACTTAGGAATAATATAAATACAATTAAACCTGTTAAAATGAGAAGTCCACTCTCTGTTCAGTGTTCCTTATCCCTGTCTTTCTCCATCCCTCCCTCCTTCCTTCCCTTCTTTCCTTTTTTCCCTTCCTTTTTTCCCCTTCCTTTCACCAAGAACCAATTTTCAAAGAAAAGCTACCCTTGTAAACCAAGAATTAAACACATGAAAAAATAATCAGTTTCACTCACAAACACATTCAAATTAAAATTCCAACGATATATATGCACAGATACATACATACATATTACAGACATGTATTTTATACTGGCTGGGCGAGACCAAAATCCACAGGGCAGGCTGCCTTGAAAGACAGGCTGGAATTTCTGGTCTACCTAAAGCTGAAGCCACTGTCCACATGTGAGGTTTCTTCTTTAGGAAAACAGGCTCTGCTCTTCAAAACTTTGAACTGATCGAATCAGCCCATTCAGATGATCTAGGATAATCGCACTTACTTAAAGTCAACTGATTATGGACTTTAATCACATCTACAAGATACTATCATAGCAACACCTAGATTAGTGCTTGATTGACTAACTGAAGACCAGAGCGCCGCCAAGTGGACACACAGAACCGACCTTCATGCTTTCATTTATTCCTTCTCTGACACTCTTCCTTTCTTAATGTAGACTCAAGTTTCTGACCATATCCTTTTCTTTCTGCCTACAGTTCTGCTGGTGGTAAGTTCCATGTTTTTATTTGTCTGACAAAAACTCTTAGAATGCCTTTATTTCTCTTTCACTTTTTAAAGATAATTTTGCTATGTATAGAATTCTAGGTTGGGGGTTCTTTTTCCATACTTCACCGATTTCACTCCATTCTCTTCTTGCTTGCATGGTTTCTAGCAACACGTGCACTATAACTCTTATGTTTGCTCCTCTAGAGGTCAGGTGTTTTCTTCCCTCTGGCTTCTTTCAAGATTTTTTTACTTGTGTTTAGCGTTCTGCAGTTTGAAGGATATGTGTACATTTAAGATGATTTCTTTCTTTTTCTTTCTTTCTTTCTTTCTTTCTTTCTTTCTTTCTTTCTTTCTTTCTTTCTTTTTTTTTTTAATTCTGCTTGGTGTTCTCTGAGCTTCCTGAATCTGTGGTTTGGTGTCTGTCACTAATTTTGGAAATTACCTGGTAAATAGTACTTAAAATATTTCTTCTGCTTTGTTCTTTTTCTCATTTCCTTCTGGTATTCCAATTAAGTGTACTTATATTTTTCATATTGTTTCACAGTTCTTGGATGTTCTGCTCTATTTTTTAAAATACTTATTTTTCTTTGATTTCACTTTAGGAAATTTCTGTTGACCTATATGAAAGCTCACTGATTCTTTCTTTACTGTGTTCCAGCTTACTAATGAGGCCAACAAAGACATTCTTCATTTCTGCTAGTGTTTTTGATTTGTAGTATTTCCTTTTGATTATTTAATATATTTTCTGTCTTTCCACTCACTTTACCCATTTATTTTCACATGTTGCTTACTCATTCCGCTAGAGCTTTTCGTATATTAGTCATAGTTATCTTAAATTTCCTGTCTAATCACTTCAACATCTGTGCCATATCTGTCTGCTCTGATTATTGCTTTGTCTGGCAAAAAGGAGGTACTCAACTTTAAGTGGAAAGAGTAAGTGAATGAAAAATAGAATAAATAAGGATAACAGAAAGTTCTATTATTGAGGTACAAAGGCTTAAAAACATATACAAATAACTTGTTTTAGTAAAACAAGTTAAAATACGGAAAGGAGGATAACAGACCATGATAGATTGAATAATGGCTCCAGAAGATATCTAGATCCTAATCCCTGGAATCTGTGAACGTTAGCTTATATGATAAAAAAGACTTTTCAGATGTGATTAAATTAAGGATCTTGAGACAGAGCTATTCTGGATCACCTAGGGGGCCTTTAAATGCAATTATGAGCGTTCTTACAGAAGGGAGGCAAAGGGATATTTGATCCAGACAAAGAAGGCAATGACCACTGGAGCAAGATTCTATGATGCTGGTTTTGAAGATGAAAGATGGCGCCAAAGCCACAATATAAGGAATACAGCTGTAGAAACTGGGAGATGGCAAAGGAATGGACTCTTCTCTAGCGTGTGGTCCTGCCTATACCTTGGTTTCAGGTTAATGAAACCATTTTGGACTTTTGGTCTCTGGAATTGTGAGAATAAGTAGGTACTATTTAGTCCACCAAATGTGTGGTACTTTGTGACAGCAGTCATAGGAAACTAATGTACATGGTGACATCCTTAAAAGAGGTCTGAGTGTCCTTAGGCTTCCTATAGAGAGGAAACCCTCTCTGGAGTGGAGCATGGGGCGAATGGAGAGCCTTGGGCAGAATACCTCAGAGAGCTCTTCTTCTCTGTCTCTGTCGAACAACTTGAGCTCCTTGCCAACGCATCCATTTCAAGTTTGCCTGCCAACTAATTCAAGATTATTAGGCACAAAGGAGTGATTCGTGTCTTTTTGGCTGTGTAGCTTCAAAGTTTCCGAGGTTGAGCACCTTAGCACAGCCACATAACTAAGTGCTCAGGAAAAATTTAAACAAAATGAAAGTTGTCTTAGATAAATTAGACAAAAACAAATCCTTAACATGAGCAAAATAGATAAGAATACCTTCGAAGGGACGACAGAAATGTCAAAGAGGCTGAGAACATGCTAGCATACACAAAGTGCTGTGAATCTATTGAACTCTTTTCGAAATAAGAAATTAAAACAGAACGTCTCCAGGTTGGTTAAAAACGGTTTTGAAGTTTAGTTTGTCAAGATAGAAAACTAAAGGGATGGAAAAAAATCTTAGGAGGAGTTATGCTGATCTAGCTTAGATAAAATAATAAATTACGATAAAAATGGATTTTAGGTAAATGTGCCATTAAAGAGATTAAAAAGGAAATGAGTCCATATATTCCCATGTGTGGTATGATGTAATTCTAATATTTAAAAGACTGTAGATGTCTGTAGCACATATCATCCTAGTAAATGTAACCAACAAGACCCCTATTTTACTCCAGCTAGTGACTAAAAAGCCTTCATCAGGAATGCATTCTGGTGGATCATCTAAATTCCTTCTGAAAATTCTACCCTTGCCACCCCAGTGATAGGCAATATTGAGATCATTGTATACCATCCTTTCAATTCAATAAATATCCTTGAATATCTACTATGTGTTAGGCACCACTAGAGTTTCTGCCCAAAGGAGCTCCATGAATCTGAGGTTTTGTGAACAGTAACTGTATGTGTGTGGTCTATCATCATCACTTCTAAGCAAATGGGTCAGAGTGAAAGAATGATATTTTTTCAAAGACTGCATCTGAATTAAGCTGTTGAAAATGTTTTGCCAATACAATAGATTTCTTGTCTAGGCACATATTTCTTTTTTTCCAGTTTTATTGAGAAATAATCAACATATAGAACTGTATAAGTTTAAGGTATACAGTATGGTACCCACATATTTCTTAGTGGCAGCATGAGGAGCCATTTTTCATTCTCAAAAGTTTCCTCTTTTGTGTTGACTGAAAAATTTAAGGATAACTGAATCATTATATGAACATAATAGGGCCATGTCCTCTGTTTCCTATTTTGGGTTTTATATGATACATATCCCTTATGTTTCACATCTGTGCTGCTCTGTGGATACTTACTCTTTCTACTTATTTTTCACTTTTACTATGCTCTTTGGTTTTTGCTAAAAATCAGGAAATTAGACCTAGATGGAGAATTCGTGTTATGTAAGAAATTTTGCAATGGGGATGGAGTGGCCTCATTGTGTTGCTCAATTGCAATGGCATTCTGATTTGATTATTTATTTATTTTCAGTCTATGTAACTGAAGTTGCATAGCCAGAAATACTATAAAAATTCACAGTGTCATGCCTGCTAAAGTGACACTGTGTGTATCACATCTGTTGGCACACCTGCGGAATTTCAGTTCCAGGAGTCAGATCATCTTTGTTTCTAAGAACATGGCAAGGACATGGCCAAGACCCCAGACATTTAGCAAGCTCAGGAAGAGTCTCATAGTCAGGCCAGCTTGGTTTCTGTTCTTCTCAGAACCTTGGCCTAGTGAACTGGTCTTTCAGGGACTGCACCTCAGGGTCACTTCTCCACAATGTCTTTACAACTGGGCGTCCTGCCTAGGATCCCAGCTCCTCCATGACCAAAATTTTCCCTGGTTTGTGCCAATCTTGTCAGGTATGAACTCTTCTCTTGTCCCTGAAGCCCAGGCATCGCAACTGGACTCCAGCTCTTTGGTGTCAGACCTCTCTGCCTGATTTCCTTGACCTTTACTTCCTACCTGATAACTCCCCGAGTTTCTTCCCTGGACCTGTGCTCTGTCTGCTGAGAATCGGCCCTTGGCTGTTCACACCACTGACTCTGCTGCTCTTGACTTTCCTGGATAGGCAGTGGTAAGAACCTTTCTTCATTACCTGCTGTCTCCACCCCCACTGCCAAGTCTAAAGCATGACACCAACGGCTATTTCTATATCTGTAAGTAAGAGACAGAGGCCACCTTGAAAACGAGGCCACCTTCTCTCTCCTCTGATTTCACTCCTTGAAGAGACTAGAGTTAACAGTCTACAGGGTGTAGTTTTCAATCCCACCCATGTATTAGAATTATCAGAGTTTTAAAAAATACTGGTACCTGCTCTCCCTCCAGTGGTGAGCTGCTGTGTTCAACAAGCAGCTGTGTGTGTGTGTGTGTGTGTGTGTGTGTGTGGCGGTGGGGGTGGGGTTGTTGGGGGGGGTGCTGGTTCCTGAGAAGCTACCCCAGCCTCCACTGCCTCCTCTCCTCTCACATCCCACCCCACCACAAATGATTCAGAATCTCTGAGGATCAATCCAAGGAAAGCCCTCATACGGAGCCCTTGTAACACAATGCTTCGTTCCTGGATTTGTAACCTGTCTCTATCACTCAGTGTCTGTGTAACTTGGGGAAACTTATTATTATTCTCCAGCTGTAATATGGTGACATTAATTGTTCTTCCTTATAGGTTAATTATGAAGATTAAATGAATTTGTGTAAGACTTTAGATGAATGGGGGGGCATGTGAGCTCTTATTAGTCCCTCTTAGCTTAGTTTCTTCCTCTTAAAGGGGCCTGTTGGAGAAGACTGTCCAGACACGAATGGAGATTTTTGTGTGTATTCAGTTGTCCCCAGCAGTTCAGGAGTCTGTGTTGGAAAGAATTTAAGATGAGCCTGGATTAAGAATTTAGACCGAGGACAAATAAGAATTTTAATTGCGACCTAAAATGCATAGAACACTGTATTTCATTCCTTGTTCCTAGGCTGGAGCGAAGAGGAGAGAGGATGTTTCATCAGCTGGAAACATTTCTGTGGACTTCCCCCAATATTGTGCACCTAGGTTAAAAATGCATGCTGCTTTGGTGGTGCACATCACATAAAGGCACATTCCCCTAAAGAAACTCGCCTCCATGGAGTAAGTACAGGCTTGGTCTTTGATGAATTCTGAAAGCAGAAATCAGTCCCTTGAAATGAATTTCTGAAGAAGAGCTTAAGGGTTCAGATCCACTGCTCATATCATTAAAAAGATTGCTCTCTTAAGGAAACCCTGCTCACTTTAAATCATAGAAATTTAGAGCTGGCAGGCACCTTAGAGATCATTCCTTATGCACCTAAAAGAGAAGAACTCATTGCTAACTAGGTCTGAGGTTTAATAAGCAAGTTCTGAACAAGCCCCTGGCATTTTCTCAAATGTTCTTAGGCTCTCAGTTTTCCCCTCCTTCAACGGAGACTTCTGAATGGATTTTTAAAAAATGGCTGCAAGTTCCCGTTAGTCACACTTTGCCAGGTCACTCTGAACAAAGGGACACTTACTGAACAAGAAGATAAAGGGAGATAATAGACGTTTATTTCTAAATAACGACACTGCACCAGCTTTGAAGTATGTCCTTTTGTAGCAACACAGGCTTTGCAAGCGTATGCAGGATTCCATAGCGAAGCAAGCTGGGGTCAGCGTTAAGTGATCATGAGAGACCCATCCTGTAGAGATGACCCACATTCTCACTGCTCTTTGGACAGGGAAAGCGGTTTACAGTGGAAGAAGTAAGAAACCAGAAAGATCCACTGACTGTGTAGACTGCCCCACACAGTAGCAATTATGCTCCTAGTTTGAACAGTTTCCTCTGTGGTTCAGAAATCTGGAATTTCATCTTTTTAAAAAGAGTTTTAAAATTCTACGTGTAATATGAAATATCAAGGAAGGGAGGGAAGAGCGCCAGCATTGTTTACAGTTCTTATTTCACGCAGGACATGGCAAGTCATGGTTTCCATGCGGTCTCCCGTGAAACCTCATGGCCATGGTGGAAGTTAGGTTTCGTGATGCGTTAAAGTGCTGGGGCTAATAATACTTAACAAAACTGTTTTGCACAGCTAGTTCTGACTCCCAACCTCTTGGTCAGTATTTTTTTTTTTTCCCTCTTGGTCAGTATTATTAGACCCACGCTACTAATGAAGATGCAGGATGAAAACAATATCGTGGTAAGGGCATTATCTGTTTAGGTGTTTCCTTTGCCCATTCTTCTATAAACTCCACTGAGAATAGAAACAGCATTTTATTCCTCTTTACATCTATCACCAAGCATAGTCCCCTGGTGCAGAAAGGGATGCTGTAGGTCTGCAACTGGAAATTGTGCAACATTAACATATGATTATATAATTATAGCTCCTATCAGGCTGGCTTTTCGAATGTCTTGTTGATGGGAAATTAAGTAAGATTTAATATGTTGCCCCATCTCAGCACTTAGTAGTTGCTAGACAAACATTAGTTTTGTTCTCCCTTTTTGTGCATTCCTGGAGGTAGGCCAAGGGAGGCTGGGTGTGAGGAGGAGGTATGGTGGAGTATGTGATATGTTCTGGGATTCTCTGGTATGCGTGGAGGTTTGCTAC
Source organism: Eumetopias jubatus (assembly GCF_037043125.1). Classification (NCBI taxonomy): domain Eukaryota; kingdom Metazoa; phylum Chordata; class Mammalia; order Carnivora; family Otariidae; genus Eumetopias; species Eumetopias jubatus. The sequence goes on along the minus strand of NW_028274809.1, from coordinate 163,779,067 downwards.
AGTGGGTGGTGCAATTAGTGTCAAATGGAATCAGATGTGCTAATGAGGATTGGTACCATCATTTAAGCATCATTTATATCATAGTCTCTATGAGGAAATTCATTACATTCTAAATAATTCACAAGAATCTTTTAGGCCCACGCCAGTCTATATTTTGTCTGAAATGCATAGGACTCATATAAGTATTCTCAAGTTAAATATGTTGAAATTATTCAAGATGTTAAGGTTTTCTGAGGAAATGCTGAATAGTTTTCTCTTTCCACCTTCATTATTTAATATTCATGAGGTAGTATTTTCATGGTACAGTTTACACAGGAAATATTATCATGATGAATAAGACTAAAGGAGAGACCAGATGATGTTTCAAACAAAACACATCTTGTGTGAGAAGCAGGCCCAGAGATCTTGCCCTCAGATAAGACCTAAGCTTAAGCCCTTGCTTAGAAAACATGTGGAAATTCTTTGCCCAAAGATGTTATAGTTTCAAAAAAGACATGAGGTAGCCAGACAAAAGTCCAAGCCAAACAGGAAAGATTAGCTTCATCCACAGAAAGAACTCAGATTGTGTGTTTCCTGGGTTGGGCTAAAATCGGGAGCCTGGAGACACCAGGTTCTACCTCAGAGCTTCGACTGGGACATCACAGAGAAGCTAGAAAAGATGCTCTGAGAAGGCTCCCATTGACACTCCTTTGAAGTTGCAAGAATTTCTTCAAGTATTTTGAGACTTAAAAGCCTCCTTCTTTCAAGTGCCCCCTGGAAGACTGGGATTGATTGAACCCAGATGAACCAGAACCCTTACCTTTTTCTCCCCGCTCAATTTTCCAAACAGAATTCTTGGTGCTTTCAGTGTGGGTTGAAGTGGCTAAATGTGGCATTTGGATGATGAGAAAACTATAGTTTTCCTTTTGCGCGATCAAGATGTGGGAAGAAACTATTGGAGGCATGCAAAACAAAACCAAACAAAACTCCAACGCAAACTGCAAATCAGGCGAAAGGGAAGCAATTCTCCAAGTTGACCTTGGAGAATCCCCTGAAAATACTCCCAGACTTTGCTATTCTATTTAAGATCTTGTTTCTGCTCTGGGTTGATAGGTTTTGGTTCTTTTTCGGTCTCTTTCATCTTTATTTTTTGTCTGGTTTCATATCCCCGAGTTTGCCATCTCTTAAGGCCGATGTCTTCTCTGGGCTCATGTCCGTTACCCTTTGGGGTGGGAGTGGGGGTTGCTCTCGTCTTCTCTGAGTAGTGATTGATTCTGGTGCTGATTCTAAAGTTAATTCCAGCCGCCGAGTGAATATTTAGAGATGAGAGTGAGGCATTACAGTCTGTAGGAACTGGAGAAGCTCTCTAGGGGGAACTTCCAGCCAGGGGAAGAGGTCTTGGGACAGGTGAAGAGGTTGGAGGCTAGATTAGGTAGATGCATAAATACCTCAAAGAGCCCCCAGGGGAGGTGGACTAAGCCAGGCCTGTGGAAGGGGCAGAAATAAGTTGGAATTCGAAAGAGGATCCAAACACTTTGGGATATTCAGAGAGGGAGGACATAATTCCAGAATAGGCTAATCTTCAGTGACCCAAGATACCCACCACCAGAGTCTTCAAAGCAACATTTTCCTCCATTAGTCGCTTAGGTTCTAATTTCCCATGTGTACATGATTCATATACTTTACTCCATATGTGCATTTTAAGAACAACTTAAAAGTTTCGATCGCATGATAACACCTCTATTACGAAGCACTAACTTCCTTGTAATGTAGTAACTGAACTCCGACTTCCTTCCATGTGGGAACCTCCCCTCCCAGGGCACCGGCCACATTTCATTTGTCTGTGATGTTCAGTGCGTGCCACACACTGGGCACTGAAATATTTGTTGAACTAAAACGTTGCATTGGTGTGAGGGTGTTGTTATAGTTGAGGTACAATCACTAAAGGGAAAGCGACACTTGGATAAAGATAGGGAGAAGAGAATATGCTGTGGTACATCACATCCGTTTTCCAAAATGGACATGATTGCACTTACCATCCTTTACAAACTTTGTGCCCTCTCTTAGACTGTGACTAAATATTCTTCTCTTATTTGGGGTATGATTGCAAATATAATCACTGAAGATTGAAAAATGTAGTAGGGAAATGTTGACAAGGACTATAAAGAAAGGCTCCAAAGTATTTATAGAACAATTTATTAGACATGAATGCCAAGTGCTTAGAAACAGGTGGTGCCCTGCAGCTGACAAAAAACGTTTAATAAAAAAATTAAAATGCCAGGAAAAAAAAGGTCTACAGGAGGGAGGCAGAGAAACAAAAGGCAAGTCAGAATTAACAGAACTTCCTGGGGTGGGGAGTGAATAAATGTGCTGACCTTATTCTAACAGAACAATCTTGAGATTTCCTTTATTTTTAAAAACACTTGGGCATATGGGGCACCTGGGTAGCTCAGTAGGTTGAGCGTCTGCCTTCAGCTCAGGTCATGGTCCCAGGGTCCTGGGATCGAGCCCCGCATCTGCATCTGGGCTCCTTGTTCAGCCGGGAGCCTGCTTCTTCCTTTCCTCCCCGCTCGTGCTCTCTCTCGCTATCTCTGTCTCTCTCTCTCAAATAAATAAGTGAAATCTTTAAAAAAAAAACACACACACTTGGGCACATTATGTAGTGGAATAGAAACATAAGACATTTCTCAGTGACTATCTAATGGTGGAGTTGATAGGATCATTGCAATGATTTTTCTCTAGCTATTGTGACAAGAGCATTGATTTTTCATTGATATGGTTTAAGAAAATAATGCACTACTTCCTTCTCTCAGAAAAATACAGTAGTATTTAAAAACCGAAACCTAATATTGATGAAAGGATATTTATTTCACTGAAAACATTTCAGCTTCTTCTTATTTTTATTTTTTCTTTCTTTTATTTATTTATTTTTCTTTTTTTCTCCTTTTTTTTATTATTGTGTTATGTTAATCACCATACATTACATCATTAGTTTTTGATGTAGTGTTCCATGATTCATTGTTTGCGTATAACACATAGTGCTCCATGCAGAACGTGCCCTCCTTAATACCCATCACCAGGCTAACCCATCCCCTCACGCTCCTCCCCTCTAGAACCCTCAGTTTGTTTCTCAGAGTCCATAGTCTCTCATGGTTCATCTCTCCCTCCGATTTCCCCCCCTTCATTCTTCCCTTCCTACTATCTTCTTCTTTTTTTTTTTTTAACATATAATGTATTATTTGTTTTAGAGGTACAGGTCTGTGATTTTTATTATTTTTTTTATTTTATTTTTTTATTATTATGTTCAATTAGCCAACATATAGTACATCATTAGTTTTTAATGTGGTGTTCAACGATTCATTAGTTGTATATAACACCCAGTGCTCATCACCATACATGCCCTCCTTAATACCCATTACCTGGTTACCCTGTCCCCCTCCCCCCTCCCCTGTGTAACCCTCAGTTTGGTTCCCGGAGTCCAGAGTCTCCCATGGTTTGTCTCCCTCTCTGATTTCTTCCTGTTCAGTTTTCCCTCCCTTCTACTGTGGTCCTCTACGTTCAACTTCTTTTAATAGCAAATTTCCTTTGTGTATTTTTTTAAAGATTTAATTTATTTATTTAAGAGTGAGCAAGAGAGAGAGAGCATGAGCAGGGAGAGAGGCAGAGGGAGAGGGAGAAGCAGACTCCTCGCTGAGCAGGGAGCCCGCTGTGGGGCTCGATCCCAGGGCCCTGGAATCATGACCTGAGCCGAAGGCAGATGCTTAACCGACTGAGCCACCCAGGTGTCCCTTTTCTTTGTGTATTTAAAGTAGCATTCCTACTGTAGAAATTTTCAAAAAGATCTTAATTCATGCTTGTGGAAATTCAAAAAATATTTGCTTGCTTCTCATTCAAAGGACTTGCCATAGAGATGTAGAATTATGGAGAGGAAAGACTACTTAGTAGCTGTGAGATCTTAAACATCTTATTTAACTGCTCTGCTCTGATTTAATCTACAAAAAGAAAGAGCTGAGACAGATGTTTCTAAGAGTGCTTCCAGTTATCCTCTCCATAGGTGTATGCTTCTGCTCCATACAAGGCAGTTTCTCGAGATGGTAAACTTTTTTTCCATGTTAATGAAGGAATATATTTCTGTGTTCTGGAAGATGACCCAGCCAAAGAGCAGAAGAGGTGTGCTTGCCCAATTCGAACACAACCTCCCATGTCTGTCCTTCCCATCCAGGTAGCAGTCATGCGCTGTGGTGTGATGAGAAGGGGGGACAGCAGTAGAGCTACCTGAATTCTTCCAGGTTCTTTTTTTCCAACAGTGCCCTTGCAAGTAGCAGTCATGTTCCAGTGCCTCCTTCCACTTCACTCCTCAGTTCAAACATCGTCCTTTCACCTTAAAGAAAAATGACCCCCCAACAAATCATGTGACTCAACATATATAACAAAATATTTTAAAATTAATTAATCAAACCAAAGGATGACAAGTGTATGAACTACCACAGCATCCTGTGCTCCTTTTCTGTTTGCACTCATCATACCTGCATGGCTCTGGGAAGCTAGGCACTGCGTTTGTCTTGTAGGAGTAAAAATATAAATGCTGGAAACTTAGAGGAGAGTAGGGTAGCATTTGCATGCTTCTTATTTCTCCTGCTGAATTTGATTTCCAAATTGATACTTTTGGTTGGCCTATTTTACTAGCCTGGCAACATCTTTATTTCTCTACATTTTTCAGAACAGGAAATGTATTTTTAGCACAATTTTCATCCAATAGGCAGTCTTCTGTAATTCATGTGGTTGATCTGAACATTGAATGTTGCTGGAGAAAAAGAGAATCAATGAATGGCAACATACACCCACCGTTTGCGATGTCAGGAAGGTTGGCCTATCCTTCCCCAGGATTTTGCTCGAAAAGCTTAGCCCCAGGTGGCTGGTACCTTTATGGTGTTTCAAAACGGACTTCCATGTACTTCCCTCTAGCAGTTCAATGTATGTTACATCAAGAGATTATCTCAGCCTATTTTAATTTTTCGATTTCCTTATCTGTCTCTTACATTTCTCTGAATCTGTGGGGATTCGAGAACATGAATGAATGAAATAAAGACCATAAACACACAGGCAAGGAATGGCTATGGGAAGGGATGATCAGAAATGATTTATTTCAAGAATGAGTGAGAAAGGGGTGCCTGGGTGGCTCAGTTGGTTAAGCGACTGCCTTCGGCTCAGGTCGTGATCCTGGAGTCCCGGGATCGAGTCCCACATCGGGCTCCCCGCTCAGCAGGGAGTCTGTTTCTCCCTCTGACCCTCCCCCCTCTCATGTGCTCTCTCTCTCTCTTTCTCATTCTCGCTCTCTCAAATAAATAAAATCTTTTTTTTTTAAAGATTTTATTTATTTATTTGACAGAGAGAGACACAGTGAGAGAGGGAACACAAGCAGGGGGAGTGGGAGAGGGAGAAGCAGGCTTCCCGCGGAGCGGGGAGCCCGATGCGGGGCTCGATTCCAGGAACCTGGGATCATGACCTGAGCCGAAGGCAGACGCTTAACGACTGAGCCACCCAAAAGGTGCTAACAAGGGAGCTAGGGAAGGGATAGAGAGGGGGCAAAAGCCAAGTCAAGAAAGAAGAGTGACAGAGACGTGAAGAGAAAAGATTTATCTTAATTAGAATGTGTGAGTTTATACTAGAATAGGGTCAAATGTCCGTTTTCAATTAGTTACCAAGTATTCTATAAAAAGTGTTGGGTAAAAATCTGTATTTACAAAATATGTGCTCATTGAAATTAGTGAAACAATGTAAAGATGTATCAAGAGATAATTTTTCTCATTCCCTCTATCCCCAGGTGTTTCAAACTGATATACATGTTGGATGTTAAAGTTCCAGGATTTTCTCAGTGCTCATAGAAATGTATACACATCTACAGGATCTCATTTGCTCTTTTACAAAGAAGTTATCATACTATACTTATTTGCATACCAATTAGAATTGCATCCTGGATATCTGTAAGTGAATAGGTACTGATCTAAATGTTTACCTTTCTTTTCTTAATTTAAAATTTTATTTTATTGTAGTAAGCACACCGAACATGAGATCTGCCCTCTTAACAGATTTTTAGATGACAATACAATGTTATCTAGAGGCATAATGTACAGCAGATCTCTAGAACTTACTCATCTTACCGCAACTTTATACCCATTGATTAGCACCTCCCCATTTCCCCTTTCCCTTCTCTCTTGTTTCAAAAGCTGTATCTATAGAATGGATATTCCACAATGTATTTCACTATTTCTATATTGATGACATGCATTTGTTTCCAGGGTTTTCTATTTTTCCTTTTTTATTGCCACAAAAATTGTTGCAACAATCATCTTTGTATTTATCATCACACATTGGTATTTTTGTTTCTATAGAATAGGTTTTCCAAAGTGAAAAATTGTTTGGTCAAAAAGTATGTATATTTTGAATGTTTATAGCAATTGCCAGGCCTCTTAACGTTAGCTTACTGTGAGGAGCTTCAGTCCCAGCAAGAAAATGCGAGAGTACTCCTTTCCCCACGTCTTCATCAGCACCGAATGCCATACATCTTATTTTTACTGATATGGGTGAAAAGTGCTACTTTAATTGTGCTTTAGTTTCCACTTCTCTAGATACTCATGAAGCTAAGCATCTTTCCACATTTATTGGCCAACTGGGTTTCATCTCCTATAAATTGCCTGTTTATAGCTTCTGTCTATTTTTCTTTCTTTTTTTTAAAAAGATTTTTATTTATTTATTTATTTGACAGAGAGAGACAACAGCGAGAGAGGGAACACAAGCAGGGGGAGTGGGAGAGCTGAGCAGGGAGCCCGACATGGGGCTTGATCCCAGAGTCCTGGGATCATGACCTGAGCCAAAGGCAGACCCTTAATGACTGAGCCACCCAACACCCCTGTCCATTTTTCTTTCATTTCTTCATCATTTTTCAAATTAGAGGCATTCTTTTTGCTTGTCGGATGTAGTAGTCCTGTGTTACATGAACTGCAAATGTTTTCCTAGTTTATCATTTTTTATTTTGACTTTGTTTACAGTGGATTTGACATAGATATATATGTTTTAATTTTGTGAAGTCAAAATATGTCTCTTATTTATGGCTTCAGACAATTATGTTTTGCATAAAAAGTTTTTCTCTACCTCAAGTTTGTGAAAATTTCTTAATTTTCTAATTTTTAAAAACTTCAAAAATATTTTTGCATTAAAATTTTATCCATCTGGAATTCATTTTGGCATATGGTGCGAGGTAGAGCTAGCTTGTTTTCTTGTAGACAGATAGCCAATTATGCCAGGATCATTTATTAATAAACCAATTATTTCCCACCAAGTTAAAATGTCACTTTTGTGGATTTATTTCTGGACTCTATTTTGTTCCACAAATATATTTATCTATTTCTGTGTCAGCCCCAGAGTTAATAGCGACTTTATAATAAATTTAAATATCTGGTAATGCATATATTCCCCTTATCATTTTTCTTTGTTCACAATCTTTTTTTCTATCACTGACACTTTTTTATCTTATAAATCCTAAAAAAAAATTATGCATCTTCTCTCCCCACCAAAGTCCCAACAGAATCGTCAAAATTAGGATTCTAACTAAAATTGCATGAAATTAATATTGGCTGAATTAAATATTTGACAAAAGCTTCTACTTTTTGTAAGTATTGTTTAGACATTTGTGCATTCATTAGAATATTTTTGTCTGCTCTTCTAATTGACTTTCTAATATTGATCCCCCACCATTTATTTTTTAACTAGTTGTAACTTTTATTGTGGAGTACACTATACATGCAAATCATAAATACATAGGTTAGTGAATTAGCACCACTATATTATCAGGATTTTAAATTTCTGTCATTCTGGTGCATTTATAGTGATACTGATTTATGATCTCAGGTTGCGTTTCCTTGGTTACTACTGAGGTTGGACAGTTTTCATAACTTTGTTGACCATGTGGTTATCCTTTTTGGACCTTTTGATTATCCTATTCAAGTGAGTAGACTTGTATCTTTAATGATGACTTATAGTAGCTCTGCAGTCTGTGTTTGGGCCCTTTGTTGGTTATAAGTGTAGCAAACATCATCTCCAATCCTAGAACTTGCCTATTTACTTTTTTGTATTGGATCTTTCAGTAGAGGTTCTTAATTTCACTATAATCTAATTAATCAATCTTATTCCCTATCATTAGGACTTTTATATTCAGTTGAAATGACTTCAATATCCTAAAGATATATGCAAATATTTTAATCTAGGGACTTTGTTCGGCATTTCACATTTAAGTCTTCAATCCACCAAAAATTCATTTTTCTATATAATAGAATGTAGGGATATAATTTCATTTATTTAGAACTGAATATCCAATTGACCCAGAATCATTTATTGAAATAATCTCTTTCCCCCTAGTGCTCTGCAGTGTTATCTTTATCATAAATCAGGTCACCAAATATGTGTAAGTTTCTTTCTGGACTCTTTAATAGTTGTATTGGTCTATTTGTCTATCCTTGAGGCAGTACCCTGCTGTTTTAGTTACTGCAGTTGTATGTCTAGTTAAGTAAGTACTCTCATTTTGTTCTTCATCTTGGCTATTCTTGGTCTTTTGCATTTTACTTTATTTTTTTTTAAGATTTTATTTATTTATTTGAGAGAAAGAGAGAGAACACAAATTGAGGGCAGAGGAAGAGAGAGAGGGAGAAGAAGACTCCCCACTGAGCAGGCTTGATCCCAGGACCCTGAGATCATGACCTGAGCTGAAGGCAGATGCGTAATGGACTTGGCCACCCAGGCGCCCTCGTCTTTTGCATTTTAATATGGAGTTTAGATTGCCACCTTCTACCAAAAGCTGTAGAAATTCTCATCCATAAACAAATTTTGAATCCACAGATAAATTTTAGAAGAGTTGACATCTTTTAAAAAATTTTTTTTATTAACATGTAATGTATTATTTGTTTCAGGGGTACAGATCTGTGATTCATCAGTCTTACACAATTCGCAGTGCTCACCATAGCACATACCCTCCCCAGTGTCCATCACCCAGCCCCCCATTCCTCCCACCCCCCACCACTCCGGCAACCCTCAGTTTGTTTCCTGTAGTTAAGAGTCTCTTATGGTTTGTCTCCCTCTCTGGTTTCATCTTGTTTCATTTTTCCCTCCCTTCCCCTGTGATCCTCTGTCTTGTTTCTCAAATTCCTCATATCAGTGAGATCATATGATACTTGTCTTCCTCTGATTGACTTATTTTGCTTCGCATAATACCCTCTAGTTCCATCCATGTCATTGCAAATGGCAAGATTTCATTTCTTTGATGGCTGCATAATATTCCATTGTGTATATATACAACATCTTCTTTATCCATTCATCTGTTGATGGATATGTAGCCTCTTTCCATAATTTGGCTGTTGTGGACATTGCTGCTATAAACAGTGGGGTGCATGTGCCCCTTTGGATCACTACATTTGTATCTTTGGGGTAAATACCCAGTAGTGCAATTGCTGGGTCATAGGGTAGCTCTAACTTTCAACTTTTTGAAGAACCTCCATACTGTTTTCCAGAGTGGATGCACCAGCTTGCATTCCCACCAACAGTGTAGGAGGTAGAAGAGTTGACATCTTTATAACATTGAGTTTTCCAATTCATGAGAATGATTATATGCCTTCATTTATTTAGGTCTTATTTAATTTCTTTCAGTAATATTTCATAATGTATTGATTCCTAGGTTTTTGATATTTTGATGCTATTGTGATATTTTAAAATATTTTACAATTATTTGTCTATTGTATAGAAACAAAATTGATTTTTATATATTGATTTTTGTATCCAAGACTCTTGCTAATATCACATTAATTCTAGTAATTTTTCTGATCATTTATGCATTTTTCTATGTATTATAATCATAAATGGGATGTGTGTGACTGCTTTAGAGAAGGAAGCCAGGGAAGAGGCAATTTTTAGAAGAAAATTGCCTTTGTAGAGGCAATATTTAGAAGAAAACTTGTTTATACCTTCTCAGCCTCTTCTTAAAACAGAGGCCAGAATGTCCTTTAAAAATAGGTCAGGTCATGTGATATACTTGATTTTATGTCTTCTTGTTTGATATTTGCTATTTATTTTTCCCTCTCCATTTCCCTACTTTTGTTGACTTGTTAAAATTTCCTTCTTTCTTTTTTATTTGCTTGTCAGTCTGGAAGTTCTATTATACTTTCAAGTTTTGACAGATGTATAAACCTATGTAACTGCTACCACAATACAAATACCAACATTTTCATCATCCCCCCATATTTTGCTCACGCTCCTTTACAGTCAAAAATTTAACTCCTTGCCCCACGCAACCACTATTTTTTTTCTGTCACTATGGGTTAGTTTTGCATACGCTAAAATTTTATATGAATAGACTCCTGCAGTACATATTGTTTGATTCTGGTTTCTTTTGCTTAGCATGATGATTTTGAGATTTTAGCTATGTTGTTGTATGTATCAGTAGTTCATTCCTTTTTATTGCTGAGCAGTACCCAACTGCATGCTTAAACCATAGTTTGTTTATCCTTTTATCTTTTGATGGACATTTGGGTTGTTCCATTTAATGGCTATTATTAATAAAGCTTCTGTGAATATTTATGTCAAGACTTTTTATAAATATGTGTTTCCATTGCTCTTTGGTTTATTTATTTATTTTTTTTTAGGGAGGGGATGGACTAAGGGCGAGAGAGAATCTTAAGCAGGCTCCATGCCCAACACAGAGCCCTATGTGGGGGCTTGATCTCACAACTCTGAGATCATGACCTGAGCCAAAATCAAGAGATGATGCTTAACTAACTGAGCCACCTAGGCGCCCCTCTGATAAATATCTAAGGGTGCAATTGCTGGGTCAAAATATTCTCCAATACGAGTGCACCATTTACACTGCCATGAATAATGAATGTATGAGTTGCTCCACATTCATGTCAATAGTTGGTAATATCAGTGTTTTTAATGTTAACAATTGTAGTGGGGTTGTGGCAGTATCTTGTTTTAATCAGCATTTCCCTGATGACTAAGAATGCTGAACACCCTTCCATGCACAGATTAGCCATGCATAAGTCTTTTTTGTGGTGTCCAAATCTTTTCCTCACATTATTTTTTTAAAAGATTTTATTTATTTATTTGAGACAAAGAGAGAGAGAAAGTGAGAGAAAAAGGTGGGGAGGGGCAGAGGGAGAGGGAGCAACAGACTCCCCGTTGAGTGCAGAGCCCGATGTGGGGCTCAATCCCAGGACCCTGGGATCATGACCTGAGCCGAAGGCAGATGCTTAACTGACTGAGCCATCCAGGCACCACAGTGCTCACACTGTGAGCAGTGTGTTTTTAATTGGGCTATCATCCATTTGAGTTGTAAGAGTTCTTTATTATTCTAGACATATGTCCTTTGTCAGGTATATGTATTGCAAAAATCTTTCCTGGTCTTTAACTTGGCTTTCCAACTTTCTTAGTGGTGTTTTTTGAGAAGCAAAAGTTTTCAAATTTTCTAAAATCTATATAATCATTTCCTTAAAAATGACTCATTTTTGTGTATTCTATTTATTAAATTTTTGGCTCCCTCAAGAATTCAAAGGGTTTTTCTATTTCTTGTTTTATTATTTTTTAGAAGTTTTATAGTTTTAAAGTTTATATTTAGGGTAATGATCTATTTGGAGTTGATTTTTGTTTGCAATGTGAAATAAGGGTCAAAGTTCATCTTTTTTTTCACACTGATAATCCAACTCTTCAGTTCCATTTGTTGAAAAAACATTTTTTTTCTCCCCAGATAACCTTGGGGACTTTTTTTTTTTTAGCCAAACATCTCTTTTTTTAAAGTAGGCTCCACACTCATCTACTCTTGATCTCAGTGTCATGAGTTCCAGCCCCATGTTGGATGGAAAGATTACTCTAATAAAATTTTTAAAAAGCCAAAAACCAAAAGCCAAACCAAACCAAGAAAAAATTAAAGACCCCAAACTGAGCAGATATTTGTGGAACTATATTTGGATTCACTATTTTGTTCCATTTTTTTCAAATGTCTCTTTTTGTGCTACTATCACACTGTCTTGACAACTGTAGCTTTATATAGTAATTCTTCAAATCCGGTAGTTTACATTTCCAAACTTTGTTCTTCATATTCAAAATTGTTTCAGGTATTTTAGGTCTCTTCCATTTCCAGATGATTTTTAGAGTCAGTTTGTCAAGTCAAAAAAGCTTCATGGCATTTTTATTGAAAATGCATTGAATCTATAGGTCAGTATGGAGAGAATTGATATTTTAACTTTGAATCAATCATTCCATGAACATGGTATGTTTCTCCACCTACTTAGGTCTCCATTAGTTTTCTCAGCAATATTTATGGTTTTCGGTGTAGAGAGCTTGCGTTTGTGTTTTAAGTTTATCCTCAGTATTTCATTTGTTAATACTATTATAATGGCATTTAAAATTTTTTAAATTTCCAATTGTTTATTGGAACATAAACATTGTTGGTTTATAGAAATATGGTTGATTTTTCACATTTACCTTATATTCTGTGACTGTGTTGTATTCATTTATTAGTTCTGATAGTTTATTTTGTAGAGTCATTAAGACTTATTGTATATAAAATTACATCATCTATGAACAAGGCAAGTTTTACTTTTTATTTCCAATTGGAATGCCTTCTCCTTTTCTTGATTTACAGCAAGACAGACTAGGACTTCCAATATATTACACAGAGATAGAGGGAGCAGACATCCTTGCCTCGTTCTCACTGCCTATCATTTGTAATTTTTTTTGTCTTTATGTATGTATTTTCTACTTTTCTATAATAACGCATTATTTCTTATGTAAAAATTATTTATAAACATAGGAATTACTGATCTCTGGATATGGGAACTGATATTCATAGTCAACAATGTTGATTTTCAAGATTTTGGTGAATCGGATACAATCTTAGAGTTCTCTTTCTTGAGATAAAGCATATATTGAGTTTTAAATTTTCAGGTATTTGTATAGGTCTTGGTTTTGTAGGTTGTGACCATGAGATTAAAATGTATACAGATCATTACAATGTTAAGAAGGTCTTACTGGTCCTCTCAGTGATATATGTTGTTCACCCCACAATCAACTGAGCCAGGAGACTGGGTTGGGGTGCTTTCCTGGTGGCATTTGGTGCCTGAATACAGAAGTCATAGGCTCAATTTCTTTTATTATAGCCATTTTCCCAGCGGATGTTTAAATTTAGTAACTAAAATTCACATTTTAAAATGTTTCTCAATATTTACATGAGACACAATTTTTACTGTGGTGAATGCATTGACTTTACAGCTATATCCTTTAACAACACCATCATACTTGACATGATTTTGCTTATGAATCTTGTATGAATATAAAATCTTTTTCTCAGAAATGACAGACAACCTCATTGCAAACTGTCTTGCATACAGTTTCCTTTCGTTTGTACAAAGTGGTTTGATCAAATTGGATTTTGATGCCTAAATTCTTCCTGTTTGTAGAACATCTAGTCCTCAAACTCATTTTTGGTACATGAACTCTTGCCTGAAATTTCTCAAATTAACATGGTTGCCCATTTATATTTACTTCTGTTCCTCCTACTTCTTGGCATTTGTGGCTTCTCTCCAGATCTTTTAAGACTAGAATAAAAGATATAAGACATCTGTATATAGCTCTCATACAGTGTTTAAGTCTCCAGTAAGCCAACACAAAGTAAGTGTGGGGAATTAAATATATTAACTATTGAATAATTTTTGCCTTTCTTCATTAGTCTGCCTTCTTAATTTTCATTAATCTCATCCTGACTTCATTAAGATTCTGACTGTTTGCTTACAGAGCTGCCTCATACTTTACATAAAGATGTTTTTCAGTGGATCTATTATTTCTTGGAGTGAATATCTATTTTAAGTTGATAACAAGCCCAGTGTCTTGAGCACCATCTGTGGAGTCAGAAGCTCTGGGTTTTTGTCCCTGTTCTGTTTCTAACTAGTTGTGTGATCCTGTATGAAACATTTGTCCTTCTTGGGATTCAGTTTCCTTATTTTTTAGATGAGGAGATTGGTCTTGATAGTCTCTGAGATCCTTTATAGTTCCAGTGTCTCAGAATTATAAATTGATTAAAGTTCTTCATTAGAAATTTCAGTCTCCAAATGGACTCCTGCAATAGAAATTTATATGTAGTTATTTGGTTTTTATGTCAAATTTGTTTTTCCTGTGTATATCACACAAATGATGTCAAACGAGTTATTTTAAGGACTACAAAATCAGTACATTTATAATAGCAGCCAGCATGGTAGATAAATAAGATGTATATGTCATATCAGTAAAGGAGAAAGAAATTCATGCAGTTGTGTTAAATCACTGCATTGTATTTATTGTCTACCTAGAGTAAAACAAAAACTATTTTGTCACATTACTGATTCCTAGATGGAATGTTTTGCAATGTGATCTTGGAAACTGCAGAAGAAGAAATTATTTTTCTGGTTTCTGACAAATCTTTCAATAGTATTCCGTTGGTTCAAGAAATCATTCCCTTAGAGCCAATAACCTTCACATCCACTAGAAATCCTATCTTGTATTTTAGGACTCTTTGGAGCACGTTTTATACAGGCTGAGTTATGGAGTCATCACTGATGCTGCCAGTTTACCAAGCAGAATTGTCTATGTTAGAGAAAAAGTGTTTATAGCCTCTCACCTTTTGAATCAGAAGGCTTCAAATGAAATGTTTCCACAGGCTTCCTGGGAATTTGGATTCCTGGGTGTAGGATGCCACAACCAAGAATAGTTTAAACTTTGTCTTTGATGTGCGTGGCACCTGTTTCCAATCTGTTCACATGACTCCTTGACTCTCTTCCTACATGACTCCCTTTCTATATTCTATACTAACAGAATTCGGAGCACTTTAGCAGACAGGGTTCACTGCCCTATTTATTATTGTCTGATGATAGCTATCATCTATTCAACTCTAATAAGTTCCAGGCACTGTACTATGTACTCACAATATCCAACATCATTAAACTCTTATGACATTTAGAAGAATATTGCCCTTTGAGGGACATGGATGCCAAAATTCAGCAGTTTATGTAGTTTGTTCAAAGCTACACAGTAAGAGGAGGAGCTAGAGGATGATCTCAGCTCTGTGACTACAAAGCCTTTGCTCTTTCATTGGGTCTTAGGTATGGTGTACAACACAGCACTATTTAAATATGTTAACGCTGAATATGAAAGTTGTCCATTATGCTTATTATATTAGGTTAGTTATAGATGAAATAGTGAGATTGCTGCTTTGTCCATCAAATGAAAAAAAAAAGCTTCCCCTTTCCTAGTCATTTGCATCTATTTTCCCCACTGATACTATATTCTGTTAGTTATTTGCATTTTGGTTTCACTAGTGTTAAGCCCACCTCCTGCAAATAATGCCACTCTTGACAATGGCATAGACATATGGTAAGACATAGGGTAAGACATAGGCATAAGGGTAAGGCCTTTAAGTGGGCTTACTTTTTTAAAAAGTTTTATTTAAAATCCAAGATAGTTAACATACAGTGTAATATTAGTTTCAGGTGTACAGTATAGTGAATCAGCACTTCCATACATCACCCGGTGCTCGTCACAAGTGTACTCCTTAATCCCAGTCACTTATTTAACCCATCCCCCCACCCATCTCCCTTCTGGTAACCATCAGTTTATTTTCTATAGTTAAGAGTCTGTTTTCTGGTTTGCCTCTTGCTCTCTCTCTTTTTCTCTCTTTGCTTGTTTTGTTTCTTAAATACCACGTATGGGTGAAATCATATGGTATTTGTCCTTATCTAACTGACTTATTTCACTTAGCATAATACTATCTAGCTCAATCCATGTAATTCCAAATGGCAAGATTTCATTCTTTTTGATGGCCGAGTAATATTCCATTGTGTGTGTGTGTATACTTACTAAAATAATAATATGTGTGTATACCATATCTTCTTTATGCATTCATCAGTTGATGGACATATGGGTTCTTTCTGTAATTTGGCTATTGTTGATAATGCTGCTATAAACATCTGGGTGCATGTGCCCCTGTCAATCAGTATTTCACCAAGTAGTACAATTGCTGGATTGTAGGGTAGTTCTATTTTTAACTTTATGAGGAAATTACACACTGTTTTCCAGAGTAGCTGTACCAGTTTGCATTCCCACCAATAGTGTAAGAGGGTTCCTCTATCTCTGCATCCTCACCAACATCTGTTGTTTCCTGTGTTGTTAATTTTAGCCATTCTGACAAGTGTCAGGTGGCCTCTCATTGTAGTTTTGATTTGTACTTCCCTGATGATGACTGATGTTGAGCCTCTTTTCATGTGTCTGTTAGTCATCTGTATGTCTTCTTTGGAAAAATGTCTGTTCATGTCTTCTACCCATTTCTTAACTGGATTATTTGTTTTTTGGGTGCAAACTCATTCTATGAGGCCAGCATTACCTTGATTCCAAAACCAGACAAAGACCTCATTAAAAAGGAGAATTAAGGGCCCATATCCCCGATGAACATGGATGCAAAAATTCTCAACAAGGTAGTAGCAAATCGAATCCAACAGTACATTAAAAGAATCATTCAGCACAATCAAGTGGGATTTATTCCTGGGCTGCAAGTTTGGTTCAGTATTTGCAAGTCAGTCAGCATGATACACCATGTTAATAAAAGAAAGGATAGGAACCATATGATAATTTTTGAGATTATATGAGAGTAACCCTTCATTTCACAGAGGAGGAAAATAAGACCCTAAAATGTTGAATGTTGCCCATATTTATGCAGCTTGGGAAAATTTTTCAGTTGCTTAAATTGCCGAAAGAAAAAAGAAGACTCCCATTACGATGGTTAGGTCTACATAATGTTATATAACCCAGTTAATTTAGTCCTTAAATCTTTCAACTTGGATATGCTGTCTATCTGTAACAGTCTATAAAATGGATTTAAAATGATTTTTCCCCTAGGGCTTCTTATTATGATCTATTTACTAAAATAATAAATAGTATGATCTAGTTACTAAAAATGTTCCTAATGTATGGCTGCTTCATATTTTGATGAAAATAAACTAGTCTGTACAATAAGGACATCTTTGTTTAAGACAGAGTCTGTTTCATTTGACCAAGCTTAGTAGGGTTTACAGAGCTTCACTTAGGGATCTCAAGACCAAAATTTAAAAAAGCGCACATACTGTCAGTAATTAAAAATACTAATACAATCCCTGCTCTAGTTACCCTGTATGAAGAAATAATTGAATGATGCAAATATTTATTTTGTAAGGAATTAAGAACGAACTCCCAGAGTAGAAGACACTCATAGTTTTTTATTGAAAACTCTTGGATTCGATTCCTTGGTGTGGTCAGCTTGGATTCGATTCCTTGGTGTGGTCAGGTTGGATTCGATTCCTTGGTGTGGTCAGGTTGGATTCGATTCCTTGGTGTGGTCAGGTTGGATTCGATTCCTTGGTGTGGTCAGGTTGGATTCGATTCCTTGGTGTGGTCAGGTTGGTCATTCTTGGCTTTGAGCAGAGGCTCTGCCATACACACATTTTGTGATACTGAAAGAAAGCTGCATTGCTGCTGTCATGTAGGTGATTAGCTAGGTGTGTTATATATCTACTCAGGAGAGAGTTAGCCACTCATTTCTGACCTGACCCTACGTTGTTTCCATAGTTCACCATCATAAACCCATAACTGCCCTAACGTCCTTCATTTGCTCTGTTGCACTTGCCTAGTTAGGCTCTGTTAGTCATCTGCTCCAATGGCACTATTATAGAGGGCAGCCCTAATATACATCCCTTGCATATTTATTTTTCATTTTTCAAAACAATTTCAAGCCCTCTCTCAAACTCCCAAACTCTTATGTACTCTACTCCCTCACTCTTAGCTGATGACCTTGTCTCATGTTTCACATGAAACAGAAGTAATCAAACAAAACCCTCCAAGATCCCCAGCCACCAACCTACCTGCTTCTGTAGCCAATTCTGACTTGTCCTCTCTGATTGTGGATGGAGTGTCTCTATGCCTATCAAGGGTCAAACCCCTCAACTTGTGTGCTTTGGATCATATTTTCCTTAACTTTTTAAGGTCTTGGCCCTATCAATTTTCTTCCTCTGTCTCTTGCATCTTCTGTATCCCTCCACTGGATAATTTTCCATCAATATCTAATCAAATTTTCCTCCTATCTTAAATATCTTGTCTGTAAAAAGATGAAAAATTCATTCCTTTGTGGCTATAGCTCTATTTTTCTGCTCCTCTTTGGAACAAAATTTCTTCAAAGTAGAACCCCCTCCATGTAATATTTATATCCTCTTCTCAACCCATTCTAATTTGGCTTCTATACCCTCAACTAAACTGGGGTGGCTACTGTCAAAATCATAAATGATCACTGGGTTGCCAATACAATTGTCCTCTCTCTGGTTTTTTCCTTTGCTGACCTGTCAACAGCATTCACCATTGGAATGTTCCTGGGCATCCTTCTCTGGGTCTATAGATGTTCCTTTGGTAATTTCATCCATCCCATTCTTTTTTAAAACAATGTATATACCAATGACTCCCAAGTCTATATCTTGAGTCTTGATAGTTGCCCAGAATTCTAGATTCATATATCCAATGCCTACCAGAAATCTCCACATAGATGTCTAATTGGCACTTTGAATTTAACATGGCCAAAACAGAATTTTTAATTCTATCACATCTAAAGCCCACTAATTTTTTTTTTTTTAGTCTTTCTCATCCTCATAGAGGTATCATTACCTCTTCAGTTGTTCAAGTAAAAAATCTAGGAGTTATCCCTAAGTTTACACTTTATCTCTCACTTGCTACATCTGCTCTCCAAATGAGTTTTATTGATCATATTTCAAATATATTGACTCCATTTATTTGTGGTCATTTCCACTTCCACCTTCCTGCTCCAATCAACTGTAATTTTCATTTGACCTACTGCATCGGCCTCCTCTTGGTCTCCTTGTTTCTGCTTTTGTCTTGTGGGCTGGTCAGTTGTCTTTTTGTTCTTTGATCTCTTGTTCAGCTCTGTGCCTCAGCAACCTAAATTTCCTAGCCTCCCTTGCCCTCTGACTTGTGGGTAGATTTGCCTAATAGAGAGAGAATTGGTAGAAGATGGCTTGCTGCCATGGCTCCTGTACCACATCTTCTCTGTAGCTCTAGCTGCTTGAGATAGTCCCATCTTCTGTAGACCTAAAGGAGGATCCTGCCATGGTAACATATGGACTTTTTTTTTTTGAGCTTTTATATTTGAGTTTATTCTTCATTTAACTTTTAAAACATGACTATAGTTGAATATTAAAACAAAAACAATGGCAAGTAGTGAGCTATGATTATAGTCCATCACTTATTCACTACCCCATATAATATACATCTTATACATATATACATATTATATATATACATTAGTAATACATATGTAATTATATGTACATTGTAATACAAATGTAATTACATTTTTGTATACATATGTAATGTATACATTACATTTATACATATTATATGTATACATTATGTATGCATATATATTATACATAATATACATATTATATGTATAATAACATTGCCAGCAGTGTTATTCACTGGCTGCTTTAAGAGGTGTGACACTGCACACCACCCCTAGGATAATGTTCATCATCTATCTTCATATGCTTCCCCAGTGTAATGGCACCGTCTTTTCTGATTTGGATCAAAGTCTACCAGTTCTACTTGGTCCATTTCATCAGTCTCTTCTATTTCCTTCCTCTCAGGTAGAGTTTTTCCAGCAAAGAGAGTTTATCAGGAGAGAGAAAGCCATTCTCAGGAAAGTTTACCTTAAATTCGATGATTAGGCGACCTTTCTCATATGGTCTATGATAAATTGGCATACCTTCATTTAGCACACACTTGATACCTCCATGCTTGACAATCTGACCTGGACAAGAGGTGATGACGATGGTTCTGTTGTTGGAGGACTCAAGGGTCTGGGTCATTGTCAAACTACCTCTCTTGGTTCCTTCACTCCTGGAAGTAGTAGAGGCTTTGGTGAATCTCAAGTTGCTTCATCATACCCTGTTTGAAATCTTAGGTCTTCTATCAGCTTTGTAACCAATTCCTTTTTTTTTTAAGATTTTATTTATTTATTTGACAGAGAGAGAGAGAGAGACAGAACACAAGCAGGGGAAGCGGCAGGCAGAGGGAGAAGCAGGCTCCTTGCTGAGGGGCTCCATCCCAGACCCTGGGATCATGACCGACTGAGCCACCCAGGCGCCCCTGTAACCAATTCCTAGTACTAAATAGCCTTTGTTTAAAAGAGCCTAAGTAATTTTTTAAAGCATTTCTTTATTTAACACTGGTTAATTTACACCTACACAGCATAATCTCCACACGACAGCCAGAGAAATTGTTTTAAAAATGTAACTTAGATTCTGTCAACTCCACCTTCCCTCTCCTTTCCTAAACTCATTTAAAATCTTCCCCAAAACTTATCACAATGAGAATAAAATATCAACTCCGTATACTGGCTGACAAAGCCCACCCTAATCTGGGTCCAGTTTGTGACTCTTACCTCATTCACACTACCTTCCCTTTCACTCATTATACTCAGCCATACTGGCCTGTGTTCTGTTTTTTAAATTAATCGGGCTTGTTCTCACTGCAGAGCTTTTGCAGAAACACTTCCCTTTACCTAAAGTGCTCTTCTCTCTGACCTCACACTGTGGCTCCTTCTTATCATTCAGATCTGAGCTTTAGTAGCAACTCCTTAGGAAAGCCTTTCATGATTCGCATCTTCACTTTCTCACATCAATCTATATTAATTATTCACATAATGTTTCTTTTTTTATGTGCCTTTTTTGAATTAAAAAGCCCCTATTTATTTATTTATGATTAAATCTGATATTATTTTTAACTAAAGTCTGCATTTTGTTCATATTTTCTTGTTTTTTTAAAATTTTTTTATTGTTATGTTAATCACCATACATTACATCATTAGTTTTTGATGTGTTCCATGATTCATTGTTTGTGCATAACACCCAGTGCTCCACGCAGAATGTACCCTCTTTAATACGCATCACCAGGCTAACCCATCCCCCCACCCCCCTCCCCTCTAGAACCCTCAGTTTGTTTTTCAGAGTCCATCATCTCTAATGGTTCGTCTCCCCCTCCGACTTACTCCCCTTCATTCTTCCCCTCCTGCTATCTTCTTCTTCTTTTTTTTTTCTTAACATATATTGCATTATTTGTTCCAGAAGTACAGATCCGTGATTCATCAGTCTTGTACAATTCACAGTGCTCACCATAGCACATACCCTCCCCAATGTCGATCACCCAGCCACCCAATCCCTCCCACCCCCCACCACTCCAGCAACCCTCAGTTTGTTTCCTGAGATTAAGAATTCCTCATATCAGTGAGGTCATATGATACATGTCTTTCTCTGATTGACTTATTTCACTCAGCATAACACCCTCCAGTTTCATCCACGTCGTTGCAAATGGCAAGATCTCATTCCTTTTGATGGCTGCATAATATTCCATTGTGTATATATACCACTTCTTCTTTATCCATTCATCTGTCGATGGACATCTTGGCTCTTTCCACAGTTTGGCTATTGTGGACATTGCTGCTATAAACATCGGGGTGCACATACCCCTTCGGATCCCTGCATTTGTATCTTTGGGGTAAATACCCAGTAGTGCAACTGCTGGATCGTATGGTAGCTCTATTTTCAACTGTTTGAGGAACCTCCATACTGTTTTCCAGAGTGGTTGCACCAGCTTGCATTCCCACCAACAGTGTAGGAGGGTTCCCCTTTCTCCACATCCCCGCCAACATCTGTTGTTTCCTGACTTGTTAATTTTAGCCATTCTGACTGGTGTGATGTGGTATCTCATTGAAGTTTTGATTTGGATTTCCCTGATGCCCAGCGATGTTGAGCACTTTTTCATGTGTCTGTTGGCCATTTGGATGTCTTCTTTGGAAAAATGTCTGTTCATGTCTTCTGCCCATTTCTTGATTGGATTATTTGTTCTTTGGGTGTTGAGTTTGATAAGTTCTTTATAGATTTTGGATACTAGCCCTTTATCTGATATGTCATTTGCGAATATTTTCTCCCATTCTGTCGGTTGTCTTTTGGTTTTGTGGACTGTTTCTTTTGCTGTGCAAAAGCTTTTTATCTTGATGAAATCCCAATAGTTCATTTTTGCCCTGGCTTCCCATGCCTTTGGTGATGTTTCTAGGAAGAAGTTGCTGTGGCTGAGGTCGAAGAGGTTGCTGCCTGTGTTCTCCTTTAGGATTTGGATGGACTCCTGTCTCACGTTTAGGTCTTTCAACCATTTGGAGTCTATTTTTGTGTGTGGTGTAAGGAAATGGTCCAGTTTCATTCTTCTGCATGTGGCTGTCCAATTTTCCCAACACCATTTGTTGAAGAGACTGTCTTTTTTCCATTGGACATTCTTTCCTGCTTTGTCAAAGATGAGTTGACCATAGAGTTGAGGGTCCATTTCTGGGCTCTCTATTCTGTTCCATTGTTCTATGTGTCTGTTTTTGTGCCAGTACCATACTGTCTTAATGATGACAGCTTTGTAATAGAGCTGGAAGTCTGGAATTGTGATGCCGCCAGCTTTGCTTTTCTTTTTCAATATTCCTCTGGCTATTCAGGGTCTCTTCTGGTTCCATACAAATTTTAGGATTATTTGTTCCATTTCTTTGAAAAAGGTGGATGGTATTTTGATGGGGATTGCATTGAATGTGTAGATTGCTCTAGGTAGCACTGACATCTTCACAATGTTTGTTGTTCCAATCCATGAGCATGGAATGTTTTTCCATTTCTTTGTGTCTTCTTCAATTTCTTTCATGAGTATTTTATAGTTTTCTGAGTAAGATCCTTTGCCTCTTTGGTTAAATTTATGCCTAGGTATCTTATGGTTTTGGGTGCAATTGTAAATGGGATCGACTCCTTGATTTGTCTCTCTTCTGTCTTGTTGTTGGTGTATAGGAATGCCACTGATTTCTGTGCATTGATTTTATATCCTGCTACCTTACTGAATTCCTGTATGAGTTCTAGCAGTTTTGGGGTGGCATCTTTTGGGTTTTCCACATACAGTATCATACCATCTGCAAAGAGTGAGAGTTTGACTTCCTCTTTGCCAATTTGGATGCCTTTGATTTCTTTTTGTTGTCTGATTGCTGTGGCTAGGACTTCTAATACTATGTTGAATAGCAGTGGTGAGAGTGGACATCCCTGCCTCATTCCTGACCTTAGGGGAAAAGCTCTCAGCTTTTCCCCATTGAGAATGATATTCTCTGTGGGTTTTTCATAGATGGCTTTTATGATATTGAGGTATGTACCCTCTATCCCTATACTCTGAAGAGTTTTGATCAAGAAAGGATGCTGTACTTTGTCAAATGCTTTTTCTGCATCTATTGAGAGGATCGTATGATTCTTGTTCTTTCTTTTGTTAATGTATTGTATCACGTTGATTGATTTGCGGATGTTGAACCAGCCTTGCAGCCCAGGGATAAATCCCACTTGGTCGTGGTGAATAATCCTTTTAATGTACTGTTGGATCCTATTGGCTAGTATTTTGGTGAGAATTTTTGCATCCATGTTCATCAAGGATATTGGTCCGCAATTCTCCTTTTTGATGGGGTCTTTGTCTGGTTTTGGGATCAAGGTAATGGTGGCCTCATAAAATGAGTTTGGAAGTTTTCCTTCCATTTCTATTTTTTGGAACAGTTTCAGAAGAATAGGTATTAATTCTTCTTTAAATGTCTGATAGAATTCCCCTGGGAAGCCTTCTGGCCCTGGGCTTTTTTTTGTTTTGGAGATTTTTGATGACTGCTTCAATTTCCTTAGTGGTTATAGGTCTGTTCAGGTTTTCTATTTCTTCCTGGTTCAGTTTTGGTAGTTGATACATCTCTAGGAATGCACCCATTTCTTCCAGGTTATCTAATTTGCTGGCATAGAGTTGCTCATAGTATGTTCTTATAATTGTTTGTATTTCTTTGGTGTTGGTTGTGATCTCTCCTCTTTCATTCATGATTTTGTTGACCTGGGTCATTTCTCTTTTCTTTTTGATAAGTCTGGCCAGGGGTTTATCAATCTTGTTAATTCTTTCAAAGAACCAGCTCCTAGTTTCATTGATCTGTTCTACTGTTCTTTTGGTTTCTAGTTCATTGATTTCTGCTCTGATCTTTATTATTTCTCTTCTCCTGCTGGGTTTAGGCTTTATTTGCTGTTTTTTCTCTAGCTCCTTTAGGTGTAGGGTTAGGTTGTGTATTTGAGACCTTTCTTGTTTCTTGAGAAAGGCTTGTATTGCTATATACTTTCCTCTCAGGACTGCCTTTGCTCTATCCCAAAGATTTTGAACAGTTGTGTTTTCATTTTCATTGGTTTCCATGAAACTTTTTAATTCTTCTTTAATTTCCTGGTTGACCCATTCATTCTTTAGTAGGATGCTCTTTAGCCTCCATGTATTTGAGTTCTTTCTGACTTTCCTCTTGTGATTGAGTTCTAGTTTCAAAGCATTGTGGTCTGAAAATATGCAGGGAATAATCCCAATCTTTTGGTACTGGTTGAGACCTGATTTGTGACCTAGGATGTGATCAATTCTGGAGAATGTTCCATGGGCACTAGAGAAGAATGTGTATTCCGTTGCTTTGGGATGGCATGTTCTGAATATGTCTGTAAAGTCCATTTGGTCCAGTGTTTCATTTAAAGTCTTTATTTCCTTGTTGATCTTTTGCTTAGATGATCTGTCCATTTCAGTTAGGGGGGTGTTAAAGTCCCCCACTATTATTATATTGTTGTCAATGTGTTTCTTTGCTTTTGTTATTAATTGCCTTATATAATTGGCTGCTCTCATGTTAGGGGCATAGATATTTACAATTGTTAGATCTTCTTGTTGGATAGACCCTTTAAGTAAGATATAGTGTCCTTCCTCATCTCTTATTACAGTCTTTGTTTTAAAATCTAATTTGTGTGATATAAGGATTGCCACCCCAGCTTTCTTTTGGTGTCCATTAGCATGGTAAATGGTTTTCCACCCCCTCACTTTCAATCTGGGGGTGTCTTTGGGTCTAAAATGAGTCTCTTGCAGGCAGCATATCGATGGGTCTTGTTTTTTAATCCAATCTGATAGCCTGTGTCTTTTGATTGGGGCATTCAGCCCATTTACATTCAGGGTAACTATTGAAAGGTATGAATTTAGTGCCATTGTATTGCCTGTAAGGTGACTGTTACTGTATATTATCTGTGTTCCTTTCTGATCTATGCTGCTTTTAGGCTCTCTTTTTGCTTAGAGGACCTCTTTCAATATTTCTTGTAGGGCTGGTTTTGTGTTTGCAAATTCCTTTAGTTTTTGTTTGTCCTGGAAGCTTTTTATCTCTCCTTCTATTTTCAATGATAGCCTAGCTGGATATAGTATTCTTGGCTGCATATTTTTCTCATTTAGTGCTCTGAAGATCTCATGCCAGTCCTTTCTGGCCGGCCTGCCAGGTCTCTGTGGATAGGTCTGTTGCCAATCTAATGTTTCTACCATTGTAGGTTACAAATCTCTTCTACCGAGCTGCTTTCAGGATTTTCTCTTTGTCTCTGAGACTCGTAAGTTTTACTATTAGATGTCGGGGTGTTGACCTATTTTTATTGACTTTGAGAGGGGTTCTCTGTGACTCCTGGATTTTGATGCCTGTTTCCTTCCCCACATTAGGGAAGTTCTCTGCTATTATTTGCTCCAATATGCCTTCTGCCCCTCTCTCTCTTTCTTCTTCTTCTGGAATCCCAGTTATTCTAATGTTGTTTCATCTTATCGTATCGCTTATCTCTCGAATTCTGCCCTCGTGATCCTGTAGTTGTTTCTCTCTCTTTTTCTCAGCCTCTTTATTTTCCATCATTTGGTCTTCTATATTGCTGATTCTTTCTTCTGTCTCATTTATCCTAGCAGTTAGTGCCCCCATTTTTGATTGCACCTCATTAATAGCCTTTTTGATTTTTACTTGGTTAGATTTTCGTTCTTTTATTTCTCCAGAAAGGGTTTCTCTAATAACTTCCACGATTTTTTCAAGCCCAGCTAGTATCTTTAAAGTCATGATTCTGAACTCTAGGTCCATCATCATACTAATGTCAGTATTGAGTAGGTCCCTGGCAGACGGTACTACCTCTTGTTCTTTTTGCTGAGGTGATTTTTTTCGTCTTGTCATTTTGTCCAGAGGAGAATAGATGAATGAGACAACAGAATGCTAACAGGTTAACAACGTCTCCAGCAAATATACTCTATACAAATCAGAAAAGATCTGAAACCAGGGGACAAGAAAGGGAAAGAAAGAAGAGAAAAAAAAAGGGAAAAGAAAAAGATAAAAACAAACAAAAACAGAACAAAACAAAAAAAACCAGAGTATGATCAAATATGATCAGGCTAGTGCATAGATCAGTGCCACACACTAGCTTTTGGGCATAATTTGGTCTGTTAGAAGAAAGTGCCTGCTAAAATTTTAAAGGAAGAAAGGCTTATATATGTACAAAATAAGGGTTGATACAATGAAGGGATGGAAGATGACTGTAAAGATGAAAATTATAAAAAATTTTATAAAAGGAATTGATAAGAAGTTGTTTTTTAAAAAGAAAGAAGAAGATTTAAAAAGAAAAAGAAAAAAGAAAAAAAAGGGAGAGAAGGTGATCAGGCAGGAGAATAGAACAAAGCCATACACTAGTGATTTAGGGTATATTTTGATCTGTTAGAAGAAATTGTATCTCAAAATTTTAAAGAGAGAACCATTTATATATATATGCCAAAAATAAGGGTAACTACTATGAAAGGATAAAAATATGACTCTAAAAATGAAAAATAAAAAGTTTATTTTTTATTTTTATTTTTATTTTTTTAAATTTTTTTAAGATTTATTTATTTATTTATTTGAGAGAACGAGAATATGAGAGAGAGAGAGTATATGAGAGGGGGGAGGGTCAGAGGGAGAAGCAGACTCCCCGCTGAGCAGGGAGCCCGATGTGGGACTCGATCCCGGGACTCCAGGATCATGACCTGAGCCGAAGGCGGCCGCTTAACCGACTGAGCCACCCAGGCGTCCCAAAAGTTTTTCTTTTTAAAAAAAGGGATTGATAAGATGTTGTTTGAAAAAGGGAAAAAGAAAAAATAAAAAAAAAACAGTTAAAAAAATTAACTTTGAAAAACTAATGAATTATGGTAAAAAAGCCATGAATTCTATATGCAGTATTCCCCTAGCGCTGTAGTTCTCCCATTCTCCTTGATCAGTAAACTTGGTCTTGGCTTGCTGGCTGTTCGTGCTGATCTTCTGGGGGAGGGGTCTGTTGCCGTGGTTCCTAAATGTCTTTGCCGGAGGCGGAATTGCTCCGCCCTTGCCGGTCTGGGCTAAGTAATCTGCTTGGGTTTGCTCTCGGGAGCTTTTGTTCCTTGCAAGCTCTTGGTACAGCTTTGGAGGACCAGGGTGAAAATGGCGGCCTCCCAATCTCCGCCCGAAGGAGCTGAGAACTCCGGGCCCCGCTCCTCAGTGCGCCCCCAGAGAAAAGCAGTCGTTCCCATGTCCCCGGTCTCCGGCCACACTCCGTGCTCACCCAGCTTGTGACCGAGCGTTTCTATGTCTGGCACCCGACCCCGTCGGAGTCTCCAAACCTGGCAGATCCCTGCGGTGCGCTTCCGCGCCGCTCCTCCCCGGGGAGGAAGGGGAGTCTCCCCGGCTCTGCCGCTTGTTGGGTCCCTGCTGGAGGAGCAGTGGCCCAACTGGGCCCGGATCACAGTTTATGGCAACCCCGAGGTGAGAGCCTGTGCCTCCTCTCCGTCTCTGCAGCCGGCTTCCCCGCTCCGATACCTGGGAGCTCTGCCGCACTCAGGCACCCCCGGTCTTTCTGTGACCCCGAAGGTCCTGAGACCACACTGTCCTGCGAGGGTTCCACCCCCCGCTTAGCCACTGGAGCGACGTCCCTCCGCGGAGCCGGCTTCTAAAAGTTCCGATTTTGTGCTCCGCGACTCTATCACTTGTCAGAAGCAGCCGCCGGAGGCCCTGTCCCCCACCGTCTGTCCTCCCGAATATCGCCTCGAATTCACTTCTCTGCACGTCCTACCTTCCAGAAAGTGGTCGCTTTTCTGTTCAGATAGTTGTTACTCTTATCTTCGATCTCCTGTTGAGTTCCTAGGTGTTCAGAATGGTTTGATCCCTATTCAGCTGAATTCCTGAGACCAGACGAAATCCAGGTCTCCTACTCCTCTGCCATCTTGCTCCGCCTCACATAATGTTTCTTAATACATAATCATTTTTATTCCATTCTTTGTCAATTTTCTGACTTATTCGAGTATTTGTTTTGTCTATGTCTCCTAAGCAGAGCTCTTGCCTGCCTTATTCTAGTTCCTAGAACAGTGTTTGGCACATAGAAACCATCAATAAATATTTGAATGAATGCATAAATGAGCACAAACCAGCATTTTGGTTAGGCAAGTGTTGAATGGATAAGCACTAGAATCCCTCAATTAAGTAGTTAAATAATCAGTTAGTGTTTAGAAGGTAAGTTGAAATTTAAAATGCTGTCAGAGTGTTATATACTATGTCTAGAAGAAGACTGTAGCCTAATATAAAAGAAGATAAAATACTGGGGTCAAGTTCACTACTCTATGTCTATATGCTAAGCCATGAATATATTCCCATGCTCTTTGTGGCTGAGTGGAAAGAGGTTAAAAAAGAGTCACTGCAGGTTTCATCTGCCTGGAATTTCCACTTCTGGTATGGCTGATAAAGTATTTCAGTCCAACTACAACATAGAGAATAGTTGGAGATCAGTAGGAAGATACTTTTTCCGTTCATATACTGTAACATTTTGGTGAAACGCTTTGAACTTGCTCATAGGTAACTTGGCTTTTGCACATAAAATCCAAGTCTGCCTTAGAATATCAGTAGTGTTTCTCTTAAGAGGACAAGTCATGGTGGCATGTATATGTTCTTTATATGACACATAATAACTTGAGTTGAAACTATGTAATAGAGCCGAAGTCCATTTGAGGGTATAAGACATGGAAGAAAATACAATTTAAAAAATGAAGTAAAATGTTCCATAGCCTTAGATGGCGGGGAATGATCTTAAGGAAACTAAGGACACTGGTTCTGCATGCCTACGTGGCAGTTGCACTGCTCATCATGATTGTTGCAGTCATCACCCGGGAGGCAAAGACCCTGTGGTCTCTGTCCTCAGAGGTGGAACCCATCACTTCCTCTTCCGGGTACCTTACCGTTCTGCAGTTTCCGCTTTTGTCTCTGCGTTTCCCTCCCTTCCACTCTCACACTACCTTTATTTATTTATTTTTCTTTTCCCGTGGCTTCTACTCAGTCCTGCCTTCCTCTGTGTCATGACTGAGGCTTATCACCTCTGCCCCGGGTGACTCCTTCGGTTTCTGCTCCTGCCTGCAGTATGTTTTACAGTCTGAGTCGCTGGAAAGACCTGCTCAGTTTCTCTGCTCGCATACCAGTTCAGAATGGGCTGTGTTTGGCAGGCTTTTCGGGCCTGATACTCGACAGAGGCTGTTGGCTCTCTCCCCTCTCGCCTACTGAGGAAGGCTTTTGGGTCAAGGCTGATCTCTGGGCCCTGAGCCTACAGTATTTCATGCTTATGAATGGATATTGTGGCTCTCAGAAAGTATGATGAGTTGTCTATATATGGGGAAAATGTTTGGCAGAAACTCTCCTGGGGAAGGAAGAGAGAGCAGTGTTGCAAAGTGAGAGAAAAGGTGTAGAAAGAGGAGCAATCTGTGTTTAGATAGGAGATGACAGGACAGAGTATCTGGAGATCAAGAGAAACCTCGGGAATCCCAGCTTTCTCAAAGTCTGTGTTATTCACTGCAGGGGGTTGAGTGGCTGCAGGGAAATCACTCCTTCTTTGAGAGGGAGAGGAGATGTACTGAGAGGGCTAGGAATTGGGAAGACGATGCTCAGACCTCGGGGTTTTGTTCTAAACAAGTAAGGTCAGTAAGAACAAATTGCTTTCATGAAGACATCGTGTTGAGCTTTTGCAGCAGCTGTACCTCTGGTAGACTATGTACAGAGGAGTAGTTCCCTAATGCACTAGCTGTGCATGTGTTCCTCTGGTGTAATCCAGAGTCGTCCTTAGGGTTTTGTTCACAAAGCTACTTTGAGCACTTTGGAACTACCTAAAGTGCTCCTGGTATTTGAATTACATAACTGTCTTTCCAACTTCTGGTGATGGAACCCCTGAGAAAGAATTTAGGGGCCTTTCCTGTGTCTTCTCTTGGGTTTTGCTAGGAGGGAGTAATAGTTCCAGTTCAGTCTACTAAAAGGAA
This sequence comes from Eumetopias jubatus, assembly GCF_037043125.1. Classification (NCBI taxonomy): domain Eukaryota; kingdom Metazoa; phylum Chordata; class Mammalia; order Carnivora; family Otariidae; genus Eumetopias; species Eumetopias jubatus. Next base: position 163,748,794 of record NW_028274809.1, on the reverse strand, counting down.
GTCTGTTTAAGGAAGTTAAAAAAATACTCTGAGCCAAGGAAGAATTTAATGGGTATAAAATTTCGGTTATGCAAGATGAGTATGTTCCAGAGTTCGGCCATATAGCAGAGTGTCTAGAGTTAACAATAGTGCATTGTGCCCTTAAAAATTTGTTAGGAAGGTAGATCTCATGTTAAATGTTTCTACAACACACACAAAAGAAAACAAAGGGACACAGGAAATTTTGGAGGTGATGGATATATCTAGTACCTTGATTGTAATGATGATTTCACAGGTGTTTGCATATGTCCCAAGTCATCAAGTATATACATTAAAAATGTATAGTTTTTTGTGTTTCAATTACATCTCAATAAAGAGTTGAAGAAAATCAGTGGATCTGTGGTCTGCCTTGGGAGCGAAAAGGAGTGTGGTCTGAGAAGGGGATGCCAGGGGAACTCAGAACACAGGATCTTCAGAGTCTGTGGAAGAGCTATAGAGTAAGTATGGTAGGGAGCTTCTTGGGAAGTTCTTCAACATCACACACACCCTAATCCCTGGAACCTCTGAATATTATCACTTCTTTGGATTGTGTTATGTTAACATGATATATCAGTTTGCTAAGACTGCTGTCACAAAGCACCACAAACTAGATGGCTTAAAACAATAGAAACTCACAGTTCTGGAATCTAGATGTCTGAATCAAGGTGTGGGCAGGGCCATGCTCCCTCTGAGACTTTGGGTAGAATCCTTCTTTGTCTCTTCCTAGTTTCTGGTGGAGGAGGGCAATCCTTGATGATCCTTGGACTACAGTCTAATCTCTGCCTCGGTCTTTACGGGACATTCTCCCTATGTATCCTTACATCTCTTCCTTCTGTGCCAGTCTGTATGTCTAATTTTTCCCTTTCTATAAGAACACCAGTTAGATCTTTAAAGATTTTTTTAAAAGAGATTTTAACTATTTGAGAGAGAAAGGGAGCAAGAGCACAAACAAGCAGAGGGAGGGGCCGAGGGAGAGGAAGAAGCAAGCTCCCCTCCATGCAGGGGGCCCGACTTGGGGCTTGATTCCAGGACCCCGGGACCATGACCCAAGCCGAGGGCAGATGCTTAACCGACTGAGCCACCCAGGTGCCCCACTTGATTACCTCTTTAAAGACACTATTTCCAAATAAGGTCACACTGTATGGTACTGGGGGATAGCACTTAAACATACCTTTTTTTGGTGTGTGTGTGGGGGAGGTAACACAACTGAACCCATAGCATAGACATAGTTGACCTGAGCAAAGGAAGGTTATCTAGGTGGGCCTAAATGTAATCACATGAGGCTTTAAGAGCAGAAACTTTGCTTGATGGCAGAAGTCAGAGGGATTTGAAGCATGAGTGGGATTTGATGTGCCATTGCTGGCTTGAAGATGGAGAGGGCCAGGAATCAAGGTACGTGGGTTCCTTCTAGGATCTGAGGGTGCACTCTTGTTGGCAGCCAGCAAGGAAAGGGACCTCAGACCGAAAGCTCCAGGGAAGGGAGTGTCTGCCACCAACCTGAATGGTTTTGAAAGTGAATTCTTCCTCTGAGTCTTCTGATAAAAGTCAGTCCAGTTAACTTCTTGATTTTGGCTCTATGAAAGAACTAAGTCCACCTGGACTTATGACCCACAGAACTGTGAGATACATGGATGCTGTTTTCAGTTGCTGAGTTTATGGTAATTTTTATACAGCAGTAAAAAAAATGCATAAGGTACAGAGTGTTTTAGAGTTCCTAAGAGAGTCACACTGAGATCCAGAGCCATTCTTAAATGACATTAAGTTCCCACTACCTTAAAAGAGCTATTGATACAATCAAATTTGGGGTACAGACTATGACTAACAGTGGAAATAGATCCTGGAATCTGCTGGGAGCTAAGGGACAATTAAAGAACTTTTTGTTCTGTTAATGGGCACCTGAAACCATTGTTGAGCCGGGCGGAGGGTTGCTTCCTGGGAGTGCCCGAATAAACATTGATGGGGCTATCACTGGAAGCAATGGAGACTGTTTCAATTGAAAACTTCTAGTCTTTTATATGATTACTCTTGAAATAGGGGATTGCCACAAGTTAGGTGAGTAGAGCCCCAGACAAGCAGATTGGATTTCCGCGTAAAATTCAAGGATCAGTAGGGAAACTTGAGTAGCGACTAGGAATAAGAGAAGAAGCCCTATCATGTGAATGGTGCACACACACGGTAGGGCTCAGACATAAACGTGAAGCTTGAGGGCAAACAGATCTCCAGCGGTTCACTTGGGACAAAGTGCATAACATCCACAGGGCAGCCAGACTAAGGGTGGGGCTAAAGCTCCTGCAGATGTCAGGGCTTGCTTATTAACTGAAAGGTCAGCAAGGGTTGAACAAGTAGCATAGAAATCTTCAATCTTCACTTTTGGAGAGGAGCTTGGACACAGGGAGCTGACCTTATGTGGTTAAAGACCCAGAAATCCTGGACGAAATCTCCTATCAGTGCAGAACTCTTGAGTTGAATCTGATATTCATATTCTTAGTTTCTTGGGGGATTATTTGGGCTTGGAAAAGGAATACATGCATGCCTATTTTCTTAGATCCTTTATCTAATTTCAAAATTACTATTTTCCCTGAATGATGTATTTTTGTCCTTTACTTAATAGGAAGAATCCGGGGCTCCTTGGGTGGCTCAGTCGGTTAAATGTCCAACTCTTCATTTCAGCTCAGGTCATGATCTCAGGGTCCTGGTATCAAGCCCCGGGTTGAGCCCCGAGTAGGGCTCTGTGACAGGCTCTGCACTCAGCAGGGAGTTTGCTTGAGGATTCTTTCCCACTGCCCCTCCCCCTGCTCTATCTCTCTCTAAAATAAAATAAATGACTTTTTAAAAAAAATAGGAAGAATCCAGTGTAACTGTTTCAATAGAAAGTGAAGGTTATATGCTCTATTGTGAAATAAGATTTGGCTTTTTATTTATATTCAGTTAAAAATTATGTACCAGTAACTTAAGCAGTTAGCATGATGTGAAAGAAACAGCTTCTTCATAACAGCTTCATCTCAGCTTCTATAATTCTCTCCCTTCAGCTGGGCTCATCGGTCCCCTCAGCACAGGCAGTCTGGTTCCAGCACCTGATGTAGCTCTGTATCACCTCACCTCAGTAGGCAGGTTCAAGTCTCCAGTCACCCCATCCAACTTCAATCCTTTGAGCCTGGTCTGCTTTGCATTCCTTCTGGGTGTCTTCCCCTGGCCAAGCTGCCGTGATTGACTTCTACTCTGAACCTCCTTAATATCTATAGTTATTCAACACTTAGCCTAAGTTACCTTGTCTAGAAGTTTATGTTTAAAAAAAATTTTTTTTAATTTGAGTATAGTTGACACATAATGTGACATTAGTTTCAGGTGCACAGTGTAGTGACTTGACAAGTTTATACATTATGCTATGCTCACCACAGGTAGTGAGTGAAAAAAGAAACATTCTCTCTGCCATCTCTCCCATGACATCACTGTTACCATATTATTGACTATTTTTTATGCTCTGCTTTTTATTCCCATGACTTTAGATATTTATGCTTTTTTAATCTAAACTCATTGACATTTTAGAGCTATGAGAGGTCTAAGCAAGCATCTAGTCTAATCTCCCCATTTTCAGAATATGAAAGTGGCCTTGAGAGATTATTAGGCTAACATTAAATTGAGGAAGAGCCAAGATTAGAATGATACGAAAAAACATTCTTTGTCTTCTGTTATTTTTCTTGTATAATGAAGCTGTAATTATATACATATTATATACATTGACTGTGAGGCATTTTGACCCCACATTTACTGATGACTATAGCACGCCTCCATAATGGACATGTAAAATGTTTTCTTAATGAGTCAGTAATATAAAACACTTGTGATTTGCTGTAGTCTGGTCATGAGGCGTATTAATAAATTTAATAAGAAATCTAGATTTCATTGGCATAGTTCAAATGACTGGTGTTCCTTGATTAGAAAGGTTATTTCCTGGTACCACTATTAAGATAAAAAGGTAACAAGGTTGACACGCTTGTTTATTTATAGGAATTTGAGTTACCTGTGTGAGAACCGAATACTTTTCTGGTAAGTTATTAGTATCTGTTCTGCATCAAGGAACAGAATTTCAATCCACCGTTCCCTCTCCCTTTTACCTTTTAAAAATGACAACCATTGTGTGGCAGCTAACTATAGGAAACACATTAAGCACTTGTTCAATATTCTTCACTGAATTTGGCCACATACATTCGAGCGTTAAAGGATTTATTTGTGCGGTTTCTACTGACTCATCAGTTGGGTCATAGAATGAAAGGCTGAATAGAAAATTGGAATAAGCAGTAACCAAAAAGGAGCAGCTCGGATCAACCCAGGTACGTGATGGGGGATAGAATAGAGTTTATGAAGTGTCCTTCAAGGTCCTTGCAGGTCTAGGTGTGGAGTGAGCGGTCACAGGCTTGAGGAGCGTGGGGGGACTCTTTATAGCCACGTCAATGATCCAGAGAACTGGTGAGTGGCCGTCAGGCTGGCCAGCCCCCACCCCTCCACACACAACAAAGCAAGTCAATTGGCAAGATTGGCAGTGATGCAGGGCAGAGGGTTTTTTTCTATGATGTTCAATCTAATCTAAACCCATCCTCTTTTTTTTTTTTTAATTTCCTGGAAATGGCTTAATCAGCTATGTCATTTTAAAGTCAATTTATCAATAGAATTAAACACCTGCAGTGAGCCACAACAGTATCTAGGAAGGTGGATGACACTTTCAGGTGTGTAGCCAGTACACACGGCCCCAATCAGGTCTGTTCCCCAGGCCAGGCTCTGCAGGCAGCAGCTGCGGTTACCCCTCACCAGGGAGACTGTGGGCAGTTTTCTTTGGGGCCACATAGGACTCGGTGTTACATGCAGCATAATTCTGGGGGAGAGAAGACCGGAAGCACAAACATCTTTGGAAAATAGTCTGTAACTACACATAATAAACCATGGAAGAACAGGAATTTCTTTCTAGGGAGGACACACATTTTTATGTTTCTTTTTTCTTTTTTTTTTTTTTTTTTGAGTCCAGTAATTAGGTTGCCATATGAGAAATTTCTGTTGTAACTTATAAATTTACTAGAGTTATAAAAGGTGTCAAGTCATTAAAAAAAAGTCTTCTGTTCCAGATAAAACGAGAAGTGTATGGACTGAAATTGGCCCATCTAAAGGCAGGTGTGTGCTTGAGCCAGTGACTGGGATCCTCCCAGGCACCCGGTTTTGCTCTCTCTGGGGAGAACTGGCTGCTGGGATTTTTCTTGCATGGAATTTTGCTACCAAGAGAGTTTCCTCACCCTTAATACCTTTCCAGTCAGGTGGATGTTCACTTCTGTTCCTTACTGTTGATGTCCTTTTTCCCCACTCTGACTGCGCTTATGGACAGTTTCCCAGTGCTGTTGGACACTCGGCTGATATTTCATCAATCGTGTTTATTAGTTTTGCTTCCCAAGTTAAACTTGTGTCCTTGCACATTCTTGGAAACTGAAAAATGTCCTTTAAAAAGGGAGCTCACTGTTGGACTAAGATTCTTTGATAGAATGATTGACGGAACATGACATAGATACATTGGCAAACCGTGACTTACAAGACCTACCATGCCTACCAGGCCTCTGCTGGTCCCAGTATAGTCAATTGGTAACTTGCTTGTGAAAATCCTGGTTGTTTTCCTTTCCCAAATGTGAGTCATTAATGGGCTTAAAAATTAAAAATCTTTCCCTGTTATCTTAGTTTCTCATTCTTCAAAATGAAAAAAGAAAAAAAAAAAAGAAAGAAACAAAACAAAAAAATCCCAACCAAACTTTACTTGAAAGGCTCTGTGGAACAGGCCAAAATATTCTATGATACTAAATAAAATAATTGATAGCAGGTGGCCAGCTAAGTTCTACCAGATGTAATCATACAGACAAAGAGAACTTTCATGGTCAAGGTCAGGGTCTTGAACATACTTTTGATGTGAATGGAAGCTTTGTAAGGGTAAGGAATAAGAATACAACAGAATACTGTATTAGCAGAAAGACACCAAATGCTGGGAAAACTAAAAACTAAAGTCATTTTTAATTTTTAAAAAGTGCCTTACATTCCTTATAATAAATTTTTATTTCCTACTTCTCACTCACAGATATAAGGATTTATATAATTAAAGAGAAGAATTATTTTGTTTACTAATTATGAGATGATTATGGCCAGAGTTAAGGTAAAATTATTTGGGGAAGCATAATTTGTTCTTACTTAATGTAATAACACGTGCTGTTTAGATTAGTTATTCTATAATGTTTCTCTGGAAAGAGTGAATTTTTTATTTACAAATCTATTATAATGCAACCATTACTTCTTGAAACCATATTAGAGACAATGAGAAAGGACTATACTTGATAGTTATTTGATTAACCGAGGTAAATAATCACAGAGTGGGTGGAAATAAAAATATACCTTAAGCAAATCAGACCAGTAGGTGTTGTTGACCTCCATGTTTTAAAAATGTCAGATTAGAAGTACCCATAAGAACTTTGGTGGTGTTTTCCAGTATTTGACAAGAACTTCAGTTTCCATGTTACTAGTATTGATGTAACTATCCATGAATTTGATATTCTTTTCTTTTACCTTTAGTATTGTTGTAGGGGAAAGTCAAAGGAAAAGTGCCTGTACTTTTTCCTACTGAAGATAGTGCCCTATTTCTCCCTTTTGATTTATTGCCACACTTCTTCAAAGATTAATATGCTTGGCCATCTATGTATTGCTTTCTGACTCCTTGAAATCTTATAATAATCAATGATAGCGGCAAACATCCTTGTAGAGCTTGTGTCAGGCGGTGGTTTCAGCACTTTAAACATGGTCGCTCACGTGATCTTCATGTCAACTCTCCAAAGTAGGTGCTATCGTGATCTCCATTTTATAAATGTGGACATGGAGGCGAGAATAATCTGCCCAAGGTCACAGAGTTTCAGCTAGGATGCAAACCCAGGCAGTCCCATTCCAGGGTTACCTGGGCTGCCTCCTACTCAAGGTTTACTTAATCTTTTAATGACCATATCTAATGATTTTTGTTTCAGTTCTTTTGTTGCTTTGCATCTTGTTATTACTTGACATTATTGATCCTTCCTTGGTTTCTGTGACCAAGAAGTCTTCTGGTTCTCCTACTTGCCTGCTCTCTTCATTTGGGGGGAATTTAATTATACTGTTTATATTTTTTGTGTGTGCCCTATTTTCATACATTTACCAAGGTGCTGTCTTCATTCATCTTATTTATTTTCTCCCTCTACTATCATTCCTTTGGAAATCTCTTCGTCTGTCACTGCTTTAATGATTCTCGTGTATCTATCACTGTCCCCAAACTCTGCCTGAATTATTTGCTACATAGCTCTCTTTTGAAATGTTTTATAGATACTTAAAAGACACAACAGGTCCCCAAGTTTATTATCTCCACTATCTCCTTCCCTCCCAGATCTGTTCCTCACTGTGCCTGCATCTCAATTCAGTTAATGGCACCGCTTTCCTTCTATCCACCTGGACTGGGCACCATTGGGAAAAGCTCTCTTTTGCTTACTTCTCAGATATAGTTAGTCATAAGGAACTCTTTCAAACAGAAAGAACAATTTGAGGAAAAGATAGAGATATGAATATTCTTGGCATGTTAGGGGAATGGTGAGGGCAAAGGAAGAAAGGGTGAAGCAAGGAGGGAAGAGATTATAAAATATTGATTGAACACAGTTCAATGACCTTTGAACAAAAGTGTTCTGTGAGGCCAAAGTGTGTTATTGACCAACTGGCTCTTCACCAGTAGGCTTCTTTTATTCACGGTATCCCAGCCTTAGTGAAGATATTGAAATCAGATCTGATCTTTATTTCTGTAGCTCGAAGACCTTGACATTACTAGTACTTCCAGAGACTCTCAGGGATGGACTGATACCAATCAAAACACCCAATCAGCCAGTCATGAGGACTAGCGGTAGAAATTAAGCCTGGAGAAGGAAGCATTCCTTTCCAGTGCTTATGACCCTTACTGGGGACACTATCCCAAGCACCAAGCCACTTGGGAAGACAATCAATTCTGCAAATTCTATTCCATATCCTTGTTCTGGTCATCTCCTTTTAAGCAAATATTCTTGGGTAGATTAATATCATTGGTAAGCTACAGGAAAGGAGAAAATTCCTTATGATACGGGAAGCCTTTTAACTGCTTTTATTGTAAAATCAAGTCTATCTTCAATTAGGGGAGTTGGGGTTTGGACAAATAAAGTTTTAGCAAGTCAGAATAGGCAAGTACTTAATCTTGAACAGAGAATCTCATAATCCTCAATTAGGGCAGTGACTTGGCCTTGGGGCTGGGGCCTCTAGCTGATGGCAGATTTAAAAGGACAGTCTGGGAGAGAGCTCGAAGTATCTGGGGAGTTGAGAGAACCTCAAATGAAAGGTACTTGCTTACTACTTTCATAAGATCCTATTTAGACATTTAGATACTAAAGCAGACTGGGCAGTTTCCTGGGGTTTTCTAATACAAGATGCTTTCTTTTTATTTTGATAAAGCCAGAGTAAGAAAATGTGCTCTCTAAAAATGCTCAGTAACCTATCAGTTCCTTTGCACTTGTTTTAGAAAGCTGGCTTGTTTGTAAATTGAACAAGTATCCCTCCCACATTCCCCACCCCAGCCACATGGATAGAGAACATAGAATATCGTAGTCGGGTCACCTCTGAGTAGTGTTTGCTCCCCTTGAGTGTCCTAGTGGCTCAAAGCTTGAAAACAGATCATGCCTCGGTGATGGGAAATATTTTGATCTTGTATTTCTTTTTGCTTTATTTTTTCCTTTGTTTTGGTTTCCTCACTATGGTGACTTTACACTTAGTTTGTTTTATAAATTAAGAATTGGCAATTTGTCAATGAAAAGCAACCATAAACTGCTAAAGAAAGGTGGAGAGGAAATAGAATTAGGAAAACATGGAAATCTGAACATATGGTGACCATATTTCTTGCATGGCCTATCAGTACACATGGTCTGGCCTGTATATGTCTATCTGGGGACAGTAATGCCAAATATATTGTACTCCTGACCACTTGGCTTGCATCATGATTTCTAGTCTCACACAGGCCTTAGAAGAAGGAATCTATTTAGGTACTCCCACTGCCAAGGGCACAAATGGATCCTTGGGGAGGATGAAACCCTTCCACTCTTGCTAGGGGGTACTGGCAGAGAAGAGACACTTACTCCCCCATTCCTGTGAAAACTGCAGCATGCTTTGGAGAGCAAACTCTCCCCACAAAGTTGAGATGTTTGATGACTGGGTTTTCTAATGTAAAAACGTCGGGAAATTATTCATAAGTCTACCAGGAGCTCAAAACTGCTTATCCTATTAACCTTACTATGCATTGAGAAGTTGATTAAAATTTGATTTTTACTGTATCACTGTGCTCTTTCTGTTTGATTTTTACTGTATCACTGTTCTCTTTTTGTTTGAAAGGAATTCACACAGAGCTATACACTTAAAAAGAGGTGTGTGTTTCTCTAGAGGTAGATTTCCTCTTTACTCAGAAAAGGTCCTCAGAATCTTTTATAGCTTTTTTGTATCTGTGCACCTTTTTGTGTTCCAGTGGTTAGAAACATTTTTGTGACAATAAAAAATATTCCCGTAAAGAATAGTCCTGTAGAAGTGTTCTTTATCTATTTTAATATGCATGACAACTTCAAATTTTATTCTGTCCCTACTGGATAAGACTAGAGTGATAATGAATGATTAAGGATTATGTTTTAGATTATATATGTTATACATATGTAATATAATATATAATATATATTGTATGTAAAATCTAAATATATAGAATCTTATAATAAATATATAAAATCTAAAATACAATTTAAAAACAATATATGCTCATAATTTTACTTTTTCTTTGAAGTCATTACAAGCTGCTAAAACACATAAAAACACAGAATGCTATGGAGATGGGGAGCTTAGGTTTTGTGAATATGAAGAAAAACATTTCTTGAAATGTCTTCCTTTAAACTGTCATCATTCCTGGGGGAATATTTTGGCTTTGATGTTTTAATAGGTCTGGAAGTCATTTTAGAAGTGCCAGCTTCCTCCATTCTTTTTCTTGATTTTTTACCCTCCTCCACAGTCATAACACTGATGAAAATTAAAAGATAACATTGGTCTACGGGGAGGAAAAAGGCCTCTCCCACGTTTTGATCCCTGTCTTTCATTCCATAACCTTCCTCAGTATGGGAGCTAACATGCTATCTCTGCCAGCTGAGCTTAGAAGGCAAAGAGGAACATTGGTAATAAGACTTAGAAGTTGTCCCAAGCTAATGCTGGAAACCATAAAGGACATCTTGGTCTCCCGGGTGTGGAATTCATTTTACTTTTAATTCAGGCCAGCCCCCTGAGAACTATCGTAAGTTGGGAGCAAAAGATTCAGTCCCCACAAGATGCTCCTCAGCTGCCCCTGTTTTCGGCAGAGAAATTTCACATGCTCCCTGTCCCTCAGCCCCCTGCCCACGTTCTCAAACTCCTGCATCACAGAAATTTCTGCCAAGGTTTGGGCTGCCAATGCCAAATACAACCACAGCTGCACTTAATGCCAGAAAGTAAGGGTTGTAGTATCCCTACTCCATCTATTACCAAAGAGATTGATTTAGGAGCCCTGTTTTGTTAAGTATCAATGTCTGGCCTTGTCTCAAAAAAAAAAAAAAAAAAGCTCTCTTTACTACACTCTAACAACTGTGCTCAAAGGGAAGCAATTGTCCTTTCCTTATAAAGAGCTTCCAAAATGCCTTGCCTGTAGGTCAGCACATATTGTACTCTCTTTAGACATTCTCCATAAAAGCATTAGGACACAAGAATCCTTTGGTTTTATTTCTACTTTCCCCACTTGTTTTGTATGCTCAGAAAGTTCCTGATATCAAAATGGACCTTCCCATTGATTCAGAGGGTGGACTTAAACATCCCAAGAACTTTGAGAATCTTGGCTGAGATGGTTAAATTTATGTGTCAACTTAACTGGGCTCAGGGATGCCCAGATAACTGGTAAAACATTATTTCTAGATGGGTCTATGAGGCTGTTTCAGTAATAGGCTAGCATTGGCGTAGTGAGGATGAGTGTCCATGAGGGTGTTTCAGTAGTAGATTAGCATTTGTCTAAGTGAAGAAGATGGCCCTCGGCAATGCTGGCAGGCATTAACCCATCTAGGGAGTGCCTGAGTAGTACAAAAAGGCAGAGTGGAAGGGCAGATTTGCTCTCTGCTTAAGCTTCTCCTGTTCCTAGGCATCAGTGCTCCAGGTTCTTGGGCCTTTTGATTTGGACTGACACTTTACACCACTGACTCCTTGGTTCTGAGGCCTTCAGGTTTGCACTGTAACTACACCCCTGACTTTCCTGGACCTCCAGCTTGCAGATGGCAGATCATGGGGCTTCTCAGCCTCCATAATCATGTGAGCCAATCCTTTATAATAAATCCTTTTAAATATACCTAAATATACACTATTGGTTCTGTTTCTTGGGAGAACTCTAACTAATACACTGGCTAAATGTCACAAAGTCATGTGACTGAAGAGCTGAATGTCACCAGTCATGTGACTGAAGAGCTGAAAGAGCCTTTTGGGGACAGTCATTAAGCGAACGCTCTGGAGTCAGGCTGATGGAGTATGGATCTTGGCTTTGCCATTCACATTACTTGTACATCTTGGGGAAGTTACTTAACATTGATTTGCTTCAAATTTCTCAGCTGTAAACTGGGAGTATGAATAGTTGTACCTAATAAGATTATTGTGAGCACCACATGCGACATGCATGCAAGGTCTTTAGAATAGTCCTTAGAATAGTCACATGTTAGCCATTATTTAAAAATTTCCCACCTTCCCACCTGCTGCCATTTCTCCTTGTCTCTTTCTTTCTTTCTTTCTTTCTTTCTTTCTTTCTTTCTTTCTTTCTTTCTTTCTTTCTTTCTTTCTTTTTCTTTCTTTCTTTCTCTTTCTTTCTTTCTTTCTTTCTTTCTTTCTTTCTTTCTTTCTTTCTTTCTTCTTTCTTTCTTTCTTTCTTTCTTTCTTCTTTCTTTCTTTCTTTCTTTCTCTTCTTTCAAGATTTTATTTATTTATTTGACACAGAGAGAGAGAGCACAAGCAGGGGGAACAGCAGGCAGAGGAAGAGGGAGAATCAGGCTCCCCGCTGAGCAGAGAGACCAGTGTGGACCCTGAGATCATGACTTGAGCCGAAGGCAGATGCTTAACCTACTGAGCCACCCAGGTGCCCCTTCCCTTGCTCTTTCTTGACCACATGTGCTATGTCTTCATACTCGTGACTGTGCAGATCCCATTATGTATGATAACAACGCCCTGTACTCTGGACCTACTCTTCCTCTTATCCACAAATGAAAACCCTGTCAAGTAGGTCCTCCATTTGGGATATAATGAGATAATTCATCCTAAGATATTAATGACTGAAAATATCTCTCCATGTTTTTTCTTCCCTGCCTTTGTATTTTAACAGGTACAAGGTCCTAATTCACAGGCGTGAATTCCTAATGGGCAGATTTTTAAGATGCAGCGTATTTCCATTAGTGATTCGTGCTAAGATTTTTCTGATATCCTTCAAGTTATACATAGAAAATAGTGGTCAACTCTAACTGTTTAAAGGTCTAATAATTATCTTCCTTCCCCATCTAAGACTTTTGTCATCACTGCCATCATCATTATCCTTGTTGTCATTGTCATCATTTGATTAAGAACTGTTATCTGAGCACTTGCCTTCGTATTTTCCAAGATTATCTGAATCCTAAAAATCTCTGTGAGGAAGATATTTTTTACATATAAGAGAACCTTTTTTACATATAAGAGAACAAAGTCTCAGAGAAATTAAATGACTTGTCCAAAGGCACACAAGTGGTAGGTATTTGTGAGTTGAGCCCAGATTATGCACCAAGTCTGTCTGGCTCTGAAGGTCGTGTTGTGATTACTATAGAAACAGAATGGACAGGTGTCTGGCTCGTGTCATTCTTCCTGTGGACAGCCACAGGACAGCAGCCTCAGTGTCTGCCTCTTCTCGTGATCATCCTCAGTTCCTAAAACAGTGCCTTGTTCATTCCATCCCACTATATGTTCATGGGAAAAATAAATGGATGTGTGAATGCATACCTCAAGTCTGTACCTTCCTCAAGGAATGAGATGTAACCAATGACTCTGTTGGCTGTATTTGTTAGTTGTCATATAATGGCCTTTGAAGTATCAGGGGAGTAAACTACCTCATCCACTATTCACAGACCATCTTGGCAATGTTAGTAAATCAGAAATACCAGGTATCTGAATCACATTCATTTGCATCTTATGCAAACAGCACTGCTTACTCTTGTAAACAATATCTGGCAATTATATAATTAATTTGACCATTGAGAAGAGTCGTTCCTAGACCCACACTAGGACTTAAATGATTTCACTTAGGTGGTATCTCTTATCCAAATTAACTGATCGCTGTCAAATCTTCAACTCCCTTTGTGCTTTACCTGTCCAACCAGAGATGGTGTAGCCTGTTGGTCTCAGTTTTACTGTATTCTGAGTGCAGTCCTACTGGCAGGAATTTCAGCATGGAGGTGGAAATGTATTTCTCATTGCACAGTAAGGCTATGACAAGTTGCATGGTGAAACCCTGTCACTGCTTGCTGTGCTGAAAATGGGTCTCATGGTGTCCTATATTTTACTGCCCTATGAACCAATTACTGAGCAATAATGAAAATAATAATAACCAAAAGCAGAGATCTGGTGTCACTACAAACTCCTGCTCCAAAGATTAGCTTTCCATTTTTAACCAAAGGAGTGGCATGTGGTGCATATCTAAGAGATTTCCTTTTGATGTTTTGGACTTTTTATTTTCAAAAGAACTCAAAAACATTATATAATATTGATAACATTCAAATACAGTACATAGCTGAGCCATTCGAAGGGAGAGTGCTGCTGTGTCTCTCTTGAGTGATTTCTAACTTCAAAACAACAAAAATATAACCACAGACTAAAACTTGAGGGCAATGATTGAATATTTTAGAGCATGGCATAATTTTTTAAAGAGCTCAAATAAAACATATATTTGGAATTGAAATAAATTGCAAAAGTGAGACAGTAAGCTAATTTTTAAAGTCGATTTAGAATTTAAAAATAGTTTTGTCAGTCTGAATTAAAATTAAGAAGCAACTGATAATTTGTGCAATTGCTTGGAGACATGCAGAAAAACCCAACCAAATTAAAAAAACATTAATTACATTGTAATTTCCATGGTATTTTGTTTCTTAGGTTTGTGTTCTTTCAGGAACTTTGTTGTTTTCCTGATGAAAAGGTTCTACAGCTTTTTTAGTAAGTAAGCCTGGTATGTGCATGTAATAGATTAAAATCGCTCCAAAAAAGGCAATTAAAGTCAAAGAGATTTACAACCAGCCAGTAAAGGTGGACATCCTAAAATGGTATTTTCTTTTGCTGAGCAATTGGGAGAAAAAAATTGCCATAACTTATTTTTTAGTCCAAATAGTAAAAAAAAAAAAAAAAAAAAAATGCTTACTTTACTAGTCTCTGCTTTGTGCACTGCTGATTGTGCTGATACATGAATTACTTTCCATATATTGATTTTCTGTTGAAATGAGAATCTGCAAGGTCCTCTAAAATGGATGGGCAGGGTCTTAACATCTACAAAGTGGTGTGCTGGTACCGATTCAGAGAATCTCCCGTTTTCAAGCTATATGAGACTCATGGGTGCCTCATGGAAGGAAACGAGTTCACCCTGCAGATTGGGTGTTCATGGTGCTTGAGGATTTAAGAGCACCCTGGACAGCAACTCTTGTTAACCTGGGTATTCCTGAAGTGAGAAAACACTACACAGGGACTATGCACCTGTCACCAATGTGACTGCTCAGACCATCTAGATGCTGAGTCTGGTCCATTTATAATCCAACATAGCCACAAGGTCACCACAATGCCACAAAGGGACGTGATGTTCATCAGTAAAATAAAACTTAGGACCTCTTGGGTAAGCCCAAACCCAAGAGAATCTCCAAAGGGGAGTAGTCAGCATTCAGAGCTCTAACTTTTCTCTTAGAGTCTTCTCACTTTAATTCCTATTACAATTAGGGATACACTCAATCCCTTAGAGGGACTTTGGTTTTCTCGTAGAACAGCAGAGATAAGAGCTTTCAATAAGGACTTTTTAAAGTACTAATAGTAAACAGAGGTATAAAATACAGAAGTTTTAGGCAGAAAATTACAGCCAGTGTATACAGCATTAGGGTTTTCCTAATTTTTTCCTAATTTTCCTAGTTTTCCTAATTTTTCCTAAGGTTTTCCTAATTTTTTCCTTATTTTCCTAGTTTTCCTAATTTTGCTATGGCTGACCTGATCATTGCTCCAGAAAGAACACCTTAGCCAGATTCCTCATTTCCCAGCTTCCCGATTACATTTCACTTCTGTTTCCAGAAAATGCCTTTATTCATGTGGTCTCTTTGCTACAAGGTCAAAAAAGTGTGTTTTAACTCTGATCCTCTCCCAAAGCCTTCTAATTCTTTTTGGTTTCTAATCTGAGGGACAAGCCATCACCTAGGAGAATGCCAGAACAGGGTACATTTTCAGGTAAAAATTGACTCTATGTTTAGGAAATATCTCGGCCTCTAGAGCCACAGATATAGTATTTCCTTAAACTAGCATCATAGCCATATGTATCAGTTCAGTTGTTTTTGGTCACAAGTAACAGAAACTTAACTGGCTTAAATGTTGACGAAATGTATAGGGGAATTTAGCTGGCATCGGGAGAGGTTGATCCAGCAGCCTAGGGTGCAATTAAAGATCCAGATTTTTTCATTTTGTCTGCCATTCACAGCGTAGGCTCCACACTAAAGCTGGATCCCTGACAGTCATAAAAGTCCTGCCAGTAGCAAATGAAGCTCTCTGTTTTCTCAACAATTTTGGCAGAAGAGAGAGAAAGCATTTCTACCTGTGACTCTCTCTGAAAACTTGCCCCTGATGGCTCTTTGTCCTGGTTTGAGTAACATGCCTATTCCTGAGCTGATGGCTGTTTCCTGGGAAATGAGCTGTTGGCTTGGGAGGGCTTCCTAATGCTTGTATGGGTGAAGAGATTTCCATTCTTGGTCTAGACTACTTAATGCTCACTCTGGAGCAGGGGCAAGTCTCTCAACTGTGTTGATGATCCACAGTGAGGAATGGTAGAGTAAGCATGGGGCAGTCCATTAAATGTGTATCCATCCACAAAAACTAATTATCTACAAATGCCAGTTGAAAGCTACTCCATTATGCTCTACTTTTTCCAAATAACACTTGACCTTTTTAATCAAGGGGCTCAGTAAGGATTATAAGTGACTAAAATGGTGTGGTAATCTCTTTGGTCTAATGGTCATCTTGGAAGTTTGGGATCCTCAAGGATATTTGGAGGAGAATGGGAAATCTTTTTTTTCCTCCCTCATTAATTCTTTTTTTTTTTTAAGATTTGATTTATTTATTTGTCAGAGAGAGAGAAAGAGCACAAGCAGGGGAAGTGGCAGACAGAGGGAGAAGGCCCACTGAGCAGGGAGCCCAACGAGGGGCTGGATCCCAGGGCCCTGGGATCATGACCTGAGCCAAAGGCAGATGCTTAACCACCTGAGCCACCCAGGTCTGTTCAGTGTCAGCTAATGTGGAGGAGTTTCTCTAGCACTCTGACCACTTCACCAGATGTCATGCTTCACATCCCCATACAGACCTGGGGCTTGTGAATTCCTTGAGACAAGGGGATTTTCCACAGATGTCAGGTTGATAGAGACCAAGCAGAGTCTTGGGACTCTGATGGATGTCACTTACACTGGCTGGTTAACGGCCATTGATCAAAGCACGCTGCTGTCAAAGGAAAGTCCTTGTTGAACTCCAACGGGGAGGATAGCTGGTATAGCTCTTTGGAGTAGGCATGAGGAGACCGGCTGGTTTATGGGCTCTAATTGTACCCATGGTGCTTCTGGGTGTTAGCCATGGCCTGGATTGCTGGGTGGAGGCTGGACCATCTCTGCATCCTGACTTGGCTTCAGTCTGCACGGTCCCTTCACAGTGGGACCTCTAGTCCCAAGCTCCACCGGGTGTTGTCTCCATGTGTTCTATTTTTGCTTCCTTAAGACAGCCCAGTGAATTTCGTTTAGATCCTTGCTCATCACATGTTCTTTCAAATCTATCGTCTATTCATTGAGCTGTTTCTTTTGTTCCTAAAGATTTTGCACCTTGAGAGCCAAGGAGAGACTCCTACTTCTAATTCTCCATTTATATGTGCATATCGATTGAACTACTTATTTAACCCGCTTTCACGGAGTGTAGCCATTTTCTGTACCTTTAATTTCGAGTTAGTCTCACTATTTATTCTTCTTTGAAAATTACATGCCCTAAGGACTAGAATCTTTTTTACAAGATGAAATAATAAATCAATATGATACCATGGGTCATTTATTTTACATTAATGGCTTTGAGCCAGTTAGATAGTAGATGAGATGACTCTCAGAGAATCTTTTTAACTTTCCTGAGATAAACATCTTATATAAACTTGCTATGAATTTTAGAAGATTTTTAGAAATTGAAAACATTCTATGCCTAATTTAAAGGGATGCCCTAGTATGATCAGTTTATTTTTTACATCATTATCCTTCTTTCTTTCTTTTTTTTTTTTAAGATTTATTTATTTACTTTAGAGAGAGCGTGCGCACAAGTGGGAGGGAGAGGGCAGACGGAGGAGAGAGAAGATCTCCAGCAGACTCCCTGCCAGCCACAGAGCCCCACATGGGGCTCCATCTTACAAACCTGAGATTATGACCGAGCTGAAATCAAGAGTCGGACACTTAACTGAATGAGCCACTCGGGCGCCACTCATTATCCTTATTTCTAAGACATCAGTGATGCATTTAAAATCAATAGCACAGTATTTTATATATGTAGTAACAAGATGACCAGTTATTTAGAATGCTTTTAGAGATTATAGAGTGTTTTCTTATTTATCTCAATTATCTTTAACCTGTGATGGCAGGTATAATTATTACGTCTGTTTTACAGGTTTAAGCAACAAGCTCAAGGTCATGCAAGCAATGTGGTCTAGCCACTGCTTAGACAAGGATAATCTAATTCCAAAACCCATCCTCTTTCCACTGTATTTGCCACTGGGAAAGCCCCGCAGCCAAAATCTAAATGTTCCCTTGGCCTCCATGATCTCTTTCCTTTTTTGCCTTGGAAAGACTCCGTGGATGCTAAGGAAACATTTAGATGCATTTGGATAACATGAAAAATGATTTTGTAATCTCTGTGCCAAGGAAGAAGGCTAAAAGGGATTTTGTTCTTTTTGAAAGGGCACCCACTGTTACATAATATATAGCTCGTTGATTCAGGGAGTGATCTATCTCATTTTTGTTAAAGGACAACACTCTTCCCTTACAACTATATGCTAATTAGTTTCTTAGACGCTACATCTGAGTGGCAACTCAATGCCAATTTCCTAACTGATCTATTGCAAACTTCATTCTCCCAGGCCTACATTTTTTGAGTGCAGAAAAAAAGGTTTAAGTTGAGAAAGAGCAAAGCAGCCCCGGCTAGCTCAGAACTGGCCTGGCGCTGTCAGGTGGGCGCTGCTGTTGCCAGGAGCTGGCCTGAATCTGACCGTCCTATTGAACAAGAACCTCCCAGAGTACCATCAGACCAGGGCGCTTTGTGACCATGCAGAAGGGAGACACAAAACAAGACCGCTCTGCAATCTTGTCCGCCCACAAACAAAACAAGGTCACTGCAAACCACAAGATACCGAACACTCCCTTATCCCGCCTGCTATGAGCGACCTCTGCTTTTTTACCAGTCACAGCTCTAGCCTGACTTTGTACTCCTCTCCTATCTAAGACGTGATTCTAGAATTACAGAGTTCCTCCTGCTTCCGAAAAGTATCCAATCCTGAGCAAAGCTTTACTCCCTGAAACTTCCCCCAAAGTCACCTAACCCAAGCCTCATACCTGTTACAAGTTCTTTTTGACATCCTCTTACTGAAATGTACTAGTTCCTCGTGGTGTGTGGTCTCCCTTACTGCAGTGAGCAAGAAGTCTAACGTGTTTAAATATAGATGTGTTCCTCATTGATTTTGGCTGGAGGGCACTGACAAGGTTTAGTTATTCGACTAGAGGAAAGATTTAAGTACACTGTATTCCACCATTAACCTCTTTTAGTTATGCACTTTATTTGGGAGAAATCTTCCAGGAATCATAGGTTATTTGTTGCTGTCGTTGATAGGAATAGTTTATGGATTAACTCTATGATCTTCATAGAGACCACTCCCACTCAGGTATTGACACTTATTTAGAACTTGCACCTTAATTCAGGGTCAATAGTAAAGATCTCGGATGGTTCTTATGTCAGTTTGCAGTGAGTAAATGAGAGCTACACCTTGGAGCTCTTTTTAGTGTCTAGTCTACACCCCACACCTGCTATTACTAGCTGGGTGACTTTGGAAAGATATTCCACTGTTTATGAAATGGAGATGATGATAGTCACTTAATTTATAAGGATGTTGTGAGGATTGAGTGAAATGATCTTTCATGTCTTAAGCACTCAGTATATTTTATCAATTATAATGATTTTTACTCTTGTCATGATCTAGGAGTGGTGTGTTAGCTCAGGTTGCCTCAACAAAATACCACAGATTGAGTGGTTTAAATAGATTTATATCTCACAGTTCTGGGGACTAGAAGTCTGAGCTCAAGATGCCAACATAGTCGGGTTCTGGTGAGAGCCCACTTCCTGGCTTCTTTCTCACTGTGTCCTCAAATGACAGAAAGAGAGAGAGACAGAGAGAGAGAGGAAACTTTGGTGTCTTCTCTCATAAGGGCACTAATCCCATCATGGCAGACCTGTCCTCAGAGCCTCCTCTAAGCCTAATTACTTCCCAAAGGCTCATCTCTAAATACCATCACACTGGGGGTTAGGACTTCAACATATGAATTTTTTGTGTGTGGGGTGCACAAAATTCAGTTCATACTAGTAGCATTACCTTTTAAGAATTACAGATTAACTATTTTAAAACCCAAAACCCAAATAATAATTTTTGGTGGTCAGTTCCTAATACTGAGCTGGAATATGGTTCAATGTTTGATACAGTAAGTTCTGTGGGGTATACCTAAAATTTATATGGTTCAAGGTTATACTTTCTGAGTCCCTAATGGAGATTTTTCACGACCTTTCCCATCTCTACTTCCCTCAGCCTCTCCGGGTTGAGGCAGAGCGGCTTTCTATCAGGGCTGGAGCACTTATCAGACTTCTCAGCTTTTGTAAGGGGTTCCACCCCCAGCTGGGCTGACTCAAAAATCAAGTGGCTCTGGATTTAACTGAAAATAGAGAATAATGCACTCCAGGTACTTAGCAGGGATATTATCTCAAACTCCCTGCCACTTACTGTTTATTAAATGCTCAGTTTAGAGAACTAATGCTTACATATTACGAACCATTTATTCCTCTACATTTTCTAAAATCCATCCTCAATTCAAGTCAGAGCACAGGGTAGCTGAGTTCCTGGACTGTATTATTTCAGCTCATGTAGGATTGCTTTTACAATTGTATTTTGTCCTTGTGCCCTCCGCCTGCACTGGCAGATGTGTCAAACTAAGGTCTTATAATACACATTGCTAAATCCTGTGACTCGTAGTGTTTAGAAAAGTAGTAGGTGCTCAGTAAGAATTTGTCGAGGGAATGAATAAATGAATGAATAAACTAGTGAATGAGTAACTATATAGGTTCATCCTCAGGATATTTGGTATTCATTACTGTTCGTTACACTACATTTATTAAGATGATGAGGGAAATTCCACACAGGGCTCAGTACTAAAAGTAGAGGTATTTTACCAGTATTTTTTTACATTTTAAAAAAAATTAATACATAGTAAGGTAAGCATCACCACAATAGGATACAGAACACTTCCATCACCCCCCACAACTCCTTTAGGCTTTCATTTTATAGTCATACCTCTCTCCCATCTCCCTAATCCCCAACCACTGATCTGTTCTCAGTCATTACAGTTTTGTCTTTTGGACAATGTCATATAAATAGAATCATACAATATGGAACTTTCTGAGACTGGCTTCTTTCAATCAGCATCATGCCTTTGGGATCATCCAGGTTGTTGCGTGCATCACTAATTTCTTTCTTTCTTCTGGCTGAGTAGTATTCCATGACATGGATGCAACATTGTTTATCTCCTCACCCACTGAAGGACATCTGGGTTGTTTTCAGTTTTTAGCTATGAGAAATAAAGCTGCTGTGACCATTGATGTAGCATTTGGACATGTTTTTGTTTCTTGGAGGAAATTGCTTGGAGTGAGAATGTGGGCACCATATAGGAAGGGTATGTTTACCTTCCTGATAAACAGACCAAGTGTTTTCTAGAACGGTTGCGCTGTTTTGCATTCCCACAAGCAATGTCTGAGAGTTCCCATTGCTCTGCATGCTTGCCAGGCCTTCACACTGTCAGGAAGTTTTGTTCTGGACATTCTAATAGATGTGTTCTAAATCTCATCACCATCCTCATTGGTGGCTCTTAACGGCTAACGATGTCCGGGGTCTTCTCAGGTGCTGATTGCCTTCTGTATATCCTCCTTTATGAGGTGCTCAAATCTTCTGCTCATTTTAAAAACCCTAGGATTGTGTATTTTCCTACTGTTGAGTTCTGAAAGCTCTTGACATATTTTGGATAAAAGTTCTTTGTTGAAAATGTGATTTGCAAATATTTTCTCCCAGTCTGTGGGTTGTCTTTCCTTGTGTTAATAGCATCTTTCACAGAGCAAACACTCTTATTTCTGATTTGGTCCAGTTTACTATTTTTTTTCTATTATATCTAAGAATTTTTGCCCCTTTTTGCTTTTGCCATAAAAATCATAAATTTTCTCATTTTTGTCTAAAAGTTTTACAGTTTTGACTCTATATTTGAGTCTGAAATCTGTTTTGAGTTAATTTTTGCATAAGGGTTAAAGTTTTGATTGAGATTCTTTTTTTTTTTCCTATGAATGACCAGTTGCTCTGTACCATTTGTTGAAAAGACTATCATTCCTCCATTGAGTAACATTTGCATATGTCAAAAATGAACTGGCCATATTTGTGTGATTTTATTTATGAACTCTCTATTCTGTTCCATTGATCTCTATGTCATCCTTTCCCCAGTACACTGTCTTGGTACTATAACTTTATAGTAAGGCTTAAAATAGAGTGGTGGGATTACTCCAACTTTATTCTTAGTTTTCAATATTGCACCAACTATTTTAATTCCTTTGCTTTTCATATAAATTTTAGAATTAGCTTGTCTGTATCTACCAAAAATCCTGCAAAAATTTTTATTAAAATTATGTTAAATCTAGTTTGGAGAGGATTGGCATCTTAAAGATGTGGTGTTCTCAAGTCCATAAACATGATATGACTATTTATCAAGGTCTTCTTTGCTATATTTCATCAGCATTCTGTAATTTTTGGTATACAAATTCTGTATGTGTTTGGTTAGATTTATGCCTAACTATTTCATATTCGTGGAGCTATTACAAATGGTATTTTTAAGAGATTTCATTTTCTAATTGTTTATTACTAATATAAATATGATTGATTTTAGTGTGTTGACTTTGTATCCTAGATCCTTGCTAAACTCATATATTTGTCTTAGGAGATTTATTGTAGATTCATTGGGATTTTCTATGCAGATAGTCATGCCATCTATCAATAGAGAGAATATTCTCTCTCTCTTTCCAGGGTATATGCATTTTAGTTTTTTTTCTTGTCTCATTGTGCTAAGAAGGCCAGTGCAATTTTGAATTGAAATGATAAGATGGACTTTCTGTGTTGTTCCTTATCTTAGGAGGGAAGTATTTAGACTTTCACTGTTTGGTATGGTGTTAGCTGTGGGTTTCTTGTTGATGTCCTTTATCGGTCTGAGGTAGTTCTCTTCTGTTCCTAGGTTGCTTAGAGTTTTTATCACCATGGGCGCTGAATTTTGTCAAATGTCTTCTCTGCATTAATTGATGTGAACGTGTGCTTTTTCTTCCATAGGGAGTTAAAATATTGTAAATACATTGACTGATTCTCAAATGTTAAATCAGCTTTGCATTTGTTGTGATGTGTCATACTTTTTATATATTGCTATATTTGATTTGCTGATAGTTTGTTGAGGAGTTTTGCATCTGTGGTTGTCTCTCTTGTTCAGTCTTTTGCTTCTGGTATGAGAGTAATGCTGGCTTTATGAAATGATTTGTAAGTGTTTCTTTCTTTTCTGTTATCTGGAAAAGATTCTTTAGAATTGATGTTATTTCTTTTTTAAATGTTTGATAGAATTCACCCGTGCAACTCTATGAACTTGGAGATATTTTTCTGGAGGACTCTAGAATGAACTAAATTCTTTTAAATTTGTTGAAGATTTTATAATGATCCAGGATATGTTCTATCTTACTATATCTGTGGGCATTTAAAAATAATGTGTATTCTGCTGTTACCAGGAGGAGTATTCTATAAATGTGTTCCCATCTTTTGGCCTCCATGGTTTCTAATGAGAAATACATAGTAATTAAAATCATTGTTCTCAGCAATGCATCGTTTTTCTCTGGATGCTTTCAAGATATCTTCTTTGTGCTTAGTGTTCAGCAGTTTGATTATAATGTGTCTGGGCATGAATTTATTTATATTTATCCTATATGGGGTTCACTGTACTTTATATATTTCATAAAATTTAGAAAGTTTTCATCCATTGTTCTATTTTAAATATTTTGTTTTACATTATGTTCTTTCCTTTTATTCTGGACTTCTTATGACATAAATATTAGACCTTTTGGTATTGTCCCATAGGTCCTTTAGGTTCTATTCATTTTTTAAAGAACAGGTTTCCTCTGTGTTGTTCAAACTGGATAATTTCTACTGATCTATTTTCAAGTTCATTGAATCTTCCCTCTGTCATCTCCATTTTGCTCTTAAGCCCATACAGTAACTTTTTTCTTTTGGGTGCTATATTTTTTCAGTCCTAAAATTTCTATCTGGTTCTTCTTTCAATCTTCCATTTCTTTGCCAAAATTTTCTAACTCTCTGTTTCAACTGTGTTTGCAGTTTCTTACTGGTGTGTTTTTATAGTAGCTGCTTTCAAGTCTTTGTCAGATAATTTCAGCACGTACGCCACCTTGGTGGTGACATCTGTTTATTTCTTGTTCCCATGTGAGTTGAGATTTTCTTGGTTCTTCATCTACTGAGTAGATTTGGATTGTATTCTGGACATTTTGAATATTGTGAAACTGTACCTATTGCTTGAATCTAAGGGAATGTGTTGGCATTTTTGTTTTAGCCTGGAATCAGCCCAGTTGGCTTTAGGCTGCCCATTTTCACCAATCCTCTGTTGGACGTGGTTAAATATTCTTCCATTTTCAAAGCCTATTCAGTGCTATTCATATCTGTCTCACATGTGTATCACCCAGTGGCTAATTCTGGGTCCTGGGGGGTGGTCTATATCTTGATTCAGTTCTTAAAGTCTTTACTATGCTGTGTAGGATTAGACCCACCCATGTCCAGCTCAAGGTGAGCCTCAGTGATCATGAATTTCCTTATGGAATCAGTTTCCTGAGTTCTTCCGTCTCAGTGACCTCCCTGGTGCTTTCCACTTCTCTAGAGATATTCTTTTCAATCTTTCAGTCAGGAACTTAGGACTTTATTTACCACACACTGCCACGCACTCCCATGACTGTGTTTGTGTCTGGGGCCAAGAGGTGGAAGGAAAGGAAGCGAAAAAAAAGCAAGAGAGGTTTACTCCATTCTTTTGGGACCCCAACTCCTCCAACCAGGGAAGAAATTTCCTTCTGCAGAGCTTTAGATGTGTGCTCTTCTGGATACTGCTGCTGTCGGTACCAGTAAACTTCCTTCCTGCTCACTGAGCTGAACTAGTGGCCTCTTCTGGGGGCTGTCTCTGTCCTCATTGATACCTGCCTCTTGCAGTGTTTCCTTCAAGTCCTGGCTGGAGCTACTGGAGAAAAACAATGGTAAACTCACTACCACTTTAGCAATACTTTGGATTTTGGTCTGCTTTCCTAATATACCTTCTACTTTTCAAAGTCTTTAAATAGCTGCATCCAGATTTCATAGCTGCATTCAGTGGGAGAGACAGGGTGGTGAGAGTTACTTGATTTTACCTAAAACTGAACCCTCTTGTGGTTTGTTTTTATATTCTGAACATAGTGACCCATGTAAGTAACAGTTTCTCTTTCAGAACCTTTAGTGCCAAGTTTGGGCTAAGCTGTACCTGCCCTTCCATTACTCTGTGGTGTTTGGAATCCTTAGCCACTTTGTCATGTCTCAAAAGTTTCAGAAAGCTTTAGAGAATCTAGGTGAGCAACGCTATCTCCTAAACCTTACCTTTCTCTTGTGATCCTTCTTGAATCTCAACTGTGTGTATGTTTTATACTCTGAAGAATCTTGTTATCTATCTAGGATGAAAGGAAAACAAATGTGATTCATTCTTACAAGATTACTCACAGTTTTCTGAATACAATACATTATTTAACGCGTTCATGTTAATGCTCATGGTGTTTTTCTTATGTAGAATGCTTTTTAAATCTTTTAAGACTGGAAAACTCCTATTCACCCTGCCAAGGCCCTGGAGCAAGTTTTTATGTTTTTCACTTTCTTTAACCGATCTGCCCCAGGTACAGCTGGTTGCCTCTTGCTTCAAGAAAACATCATTCACCTACCAGCCTTTTTATGCTGCGGTATGTTTCACTGTTGTTTCCAACTACCTGTTCCTCCGTCTGTAAGAATATCATACATCTCCACCCTTGCCATGACTCCAAGTAGATGGTGCTTTTATGTCCCATACTCAGGATGAGCGATGTGACTCTCTTTGGCTGATGGAATGTGGGTAGACATGATTTATGCCCTTGCAAACAGCAATGTATGTATGTATGCTGTGTGGTTTGGTTCAGCCTTGCAGGCTGCCATGAGAACAGGACCTTGATAGGGGCTACCCTCTCAGCCTGTGGCATGTCTCAGAATGAGAACACACACAGAACAGAGTCCCAGCTGACCTGTAGACTCATAAGTGAAAAATAAATACTTGTTTTTGAGTAAGCCACTGGGATTTTCAGGCTTTCTTAAAAAATATATTATTACTTAGCCAAATCTGGCTAGAAATGTCTGTTTTCCCCCAGCTGGACTGCTCTACGAGGTCAGAAACTCCATGGGCAGAGCTTGAAATGAAAGAGGCACTTGTAGAAAACAGCTGACCGAAAGACCAAAGAAGACAAAGGGACCAATGAAGATTTCACAACAGGAGTCCCTGAGACCCCTGGTGCTTTCAGCCCGGACCTCCTGAGGCAAGTTTAGACCAGATAGACTGGATTAAGTCCAGTCTGAATATATATACTTTGGAGTGGCACACTGATTTTTGTTTTTTTCCTGCCTTTTTTTTCTGATTCCAATCGAGTCCAGAAGTAGCCAAGTATAATTCACAAAGGCATATACAAATATAACCTATACTTTAGTGGGATTTGATCTAGGAATCAGATGGCTTAAATTAACTCAAATTCTGATAAGCTGGATGACCTTGAGCAAATCATTAATTTCTCTTCTCATTCTCATTTTTATTATCCCTAAAAAGGAAGGGGGATAAGGGTGGGTAAGAGTTTGGATTACCCATTTTCAAAGGTCTCTTTTTTAGTGTAATCACGTTCTGATTTCTTTCTTTCTTTCTTTCTTTCTTTCTTTCTTTCTTTCTTTCTTTCTTTCTTTCTTTCTTCTTCTTTTTCTTTCTTTCTTTCCTTCTTTCTTTCTTTCTTTCTTTCTTTCTTTCTTTCTTTCTTTCTTTCTTTCTTTCTTTCTTTCTTTCTTTTCTTTCTTTCTTTTTTTACATTTTTTTTTTAGTTTGCATGCCTACACAGTTTAGATGTACTCATAGAAGGGCCCAAGTCATTATATGGAAGACTCCTGCATAAAAATCCCATTTCAAGTATTTGGCATCTTATTAGAGTGAAGAACTGCAGATTGCCTCACCAAACAGAATCCCCAGTAGCTCAGTGGTTTTGGTGCCTGCCAGGCTGGGAGTGAGCACCTCAGCATCTCTGCTGTCAGCTGCCTTCTCAGCTTCCTCCTCGGCTTCGCTCAGCCTCTGCATGGCACTCTCAGCTCCCAACTCTTTGCCCTGGCCCTGGCAAGGACAAGTCGTGATTCACTCTTCTTTGCTACCTGCTGCTGCTTCTATTCTGAAAGGAAGGCACAGAGACTGTATTTTTGGCTTCTTATACACCACTGATGAAAAGTGCTGTTGTTCCTCATTGTCACTGCCTCAGAGTTATGCACAAAGGCTCACAGAGCCACTGAGCTGGACTGGACATCGCTCAGCTCAATCAATTCAGACAGGAGGCTTCAAAAGCCAGAGGCTGTCAATCTTACTTACTCAATCCAGTCCCAGAGTGAACTAGAGGAAGGGTTGGGGATAAAACTGACTTTATGGCCCCCCAACACCATGTTAATGTGCTAAAGATAGAAGCTTCAGAAATCTGAGGAAAAAATAAACTATATGATAAAATGCAAATGTTCCCTAAATTTTACCAGGTTAGAAGCAGAAAAGTGATCCTATAGTTGGGTTCCTGTCTCCCCAGTTCTTACACTTCTCTGCCCTTAAACATGTAAATTTGGTCAGAACACTCTGCTACTACTACTATGAAGAAGAAGAAGAAGGGGGAGGGGTAGGGGAAGGGGGAGGAAAGAAGAAGAGGAAGAAAAGAAGGAAGAAGAGGAAAAAAAAAGCATAGCAAAAACCCAGTAGGCTGCTGGTTTTATGAGGATCACAAGACAACTGACAAATCTCTCAGTCCCTAAGCCTCAGCTACTCTAGTTATCAATTATATATCATAAATCATGCTGTAACATCCTTTGAAATATTCAGATAAAAGACTCTAAGGGGACAAGATAATTAAGATGATTAGTTACAGCAGAAAAAAGTTGAAGTTGATGTTCTGTGTAGTGTCTTTCATATTACGTTATTTTTAGTTCTTATCCTCCTGATTGCAGATACGTGAGGTGGGCGAAGAGACATAGATAGGGTAGGACTCAGTAGCAGGGGGCAAAAACCTCGCCCTTGCTCAGCATCTGTCATGGGCTTTTCCTGCACCACCTTCTTCAACATTTCTAATAAGCCCCTCAAAGAAGGAAAGGTAAGGAAACTGAACTCAGTGAGGAAACATTTCTCAAAATCCCGCACAATCTAGACTTGCAACACAGACCTTTCTAACTCTAAAATCTGTGCTCTTGAGATAGGTTGATTCCTTCTGTTGCTGTGAGCATGTATCTTAAAGGTAAGTAAGACAAGGGGTGTGTAGTGAGGCAGGAAGGGATATGTACACAAGATTGTTTGGCCCTCTGTGCACATGTATTAATTCGCCATTGTGTGCATTGCTTGGGGATCAGTCTTGAGGTGCTATGAGATAGAGATGAAGCTGACACCGTCCCCATCCTCGAGGTCTTGTGAAGAGAGGCAGATACTAAACAACCTCAGGAGAATATTCCATGTACTCAGATAGATGTGAACAGAAGCATGGTGGCTGTGAAATATTTATAGAAGAGGGGCAATTTGGGTTGGTCAGTTGGTTCTAAATATCCCCACCTCGAAACATTCCACCTCTTTCTGTGTCCTGTCTTATGTTACAAAAGGCTAGAAAGCTTAAGTCTAATTTCCCCAGACTCTCTTGCAGCTAACATTCTCCATGTTAAATAGGTTCGGCCGATTGAGACTTGGAAAGGAGAGGCAGAAGCCACGTACCCCTCAGCAAGGCTCAGAGTAGTGAATGTTGAGAGGCAGGTACAGCAGCTGAAATCAATCTATCTGTCACTTGCTTTGTGGGATTCATAAGACAGTTGTAATGCCTGCAGCAGTGGGGTTGAAGGCAGTGTCTGCCTGATTCCTATGGTAGAGTGTTCTCGAACCCAGTAGTTCCAAGGACACCCCCTGGCTCCTCCTACAGCCCTCCCAACAATTTTATGAGCACTTAATTCTTGTAATCAATCCCTTTCTCATTTATACACATAGAAAAGGATCTATTTCCTGCCCTCATGCCTGACAGATATAAAGAGGTTTAGGGAGAAGAGCTGTTTCCTTTGAACACATTCCTCTGAACTTACCTGGAGAAGTCATTTACATGGCAAGCACCTTGTAATTTAGTAATTGTGTGTCTATTTCGATTGCCTTAAGGCGGAGAAGCACATCAACTTTGAGAGACTATAAAAGCCACCCCGAACAATCCCTGTGCTATCTCCCGAGTCTCTGTAAGCTACAGAGAATAATAAAGAAACTGATAAGGTAATAATAAATCTGGTCTATGAGATGTAGATTGGGAGGTAGGGAGGCTCATCAGGGAAGACTCTGGATGCAACTCTGGAATTGGGTCTTGGGAGATGGTGGCCCTTTGTTGGCACATATGGGGAAGGGTGGGGTATTTCAGGTAGAGGAGCACAAGGCTCAGAAGGCTGAAATAAAAGAAGACATCAGGAATCTTCAGAACCGCACATCACTCAGTGTGATGAAGCACAAGGGGTTGGCAGAGGGATACCTGGACAGGTCCTCACTGGTCCAAACCTGTAGGGCCACGTACACCTCCCCACAGAGTTTGCATTGCATCCTGCAGGCAATGGGGACATTCTGATAGGTTTTCAGCGAGGAAGTGACATGGTTGGTTTGAATTTGGGGAAGAACATTCTGGCAGCCTCAAGGAGGATGGAGAATGAGATGGGGCGGGGGGGGAGGGGCGGGAGAACACTTAGGAACTCCAGGGAGAGAAGATGTGAGATGACAGAAGCCTCGTTCCCATGGGCCAAGGAGTGCAAACTAAGGTTGTGTTATCTGGAGCAGAGGCTAGAGCCCAGAGCAGCTCAGTTGGGAAGCAAAGGTGGGGGGCAGTAACTAGAAAGGTGCAGGGTCAAGAGCACTTTTCGTTTGTTTGTCCAATGTGTGGGACTTCAGCAAGGTTATAGGTTAGATAGAAGAAAGAAGGAAAGCACTAGAAATAAAAGAGAGGCGGGTTTATTTGTATATTTTTTATGAAGTTTATTTATTTTTTAAAGGTAGGCTGTATGCCCAGTGTGGGGCTCAAACTCACCACCCTGAGATCAAGTCACATGCTCTCCTGACTAAGCCAGCCAGACGTCCGTTTTATGAGGTTTAAATAAATGACCATACTATACTGAAATAAAGCCTAGATTTTTCTAATTGTAAAAATCAAAATCACAACACAGTAGAAGATAATACAGGGAGTAATGTTTGTAATCCTTTGATGGAGATGTATGGTAGACAGAATAAAAGCCCACAGTAAAAGTTGTCCATGTCCCACTTTTTGAAGCCTGTTAACATGTTACCTTACTAACTAGAGGATTTTGCAGATTGATTAAAGTAGATGTTTAATTAATTGAGATGCATAGATTATTCTGGGTTATCTGGTGGGTGCAATGTAATCACAAGGGTCTTAATCAGAGGGAGGCAGGGGGTCAGCATCAGAGACAGAGATGGGAGGTATGCTGGAAGAAGTAGATGAGGGAGAGAGAGATTTGAAAATGCTCCACCACTAGATTTCAAAGATGAAGGAGCATCGGGGGATGAGCCAAAAATTGCAGGCATTCTCTAGAAGCTGGAAAAGGAGAGGAAATGGATTCTCCCCGAGGACCTGTGGAAGGAATGCAGCCCCGCCAACACCTTCTGAGCTCTAGAACTGCACGCTAATAATTGTGTGTTGTCTTAAACCACAAGTTTGTGGTGATTCGTTACAGCAGCAGAGAAAGCTAATACAAGAAGATACGAGGTAGAAACCAGGAAACAAAGGGGAAAAAAAAGGATGTTCTTGATTACATCAGGTATTTCAGTTTTTGTATTAGTTTCAGATCATAGGCCCGCTGAAAGGCCATTGAAACTGGAGAAAGGTTACACAAGAGGCAATGAATGGGCAGACAACACAGGGTTCACAGCAACTCTGTCAAAAGCACACTCAAATCAGTATAAAAAGACTAATCCAATAGAAAGTGAGCAAGGAAAAATAAATCGGTAGTGTCAGAAGAAATCCAAAAAACATAGGTAAATATTTGTTGCTAAGAAACGCAAATTAAAACATTGAAATAACCTTTCTTCATCTGGACAAGTAGCAGTGATTTATTAGACACTTAACACTGGCCAGGGTGTAGAGAACAGGTATTGCCATGAATTCTAGGTGAGGTTATAATTTGGTAAAAGCTTTCTGGAAAGCACTTTGGCAGCTATTACTTAAATGGTAACTGTATATACTTTGATGTAGTGATTCCATTTCTAGGATTTCATTCTTTGGAAATGCTGACTCAAGTGAACAAAGATATGCAGATAAGAATGTCTTAGCAACGTTCATACAGAAAAAAAGTGGAAATAACCTTGGAAATGACCTACAATGAGTATAATTAGGAGATAGTTTGAAAGATACTTGCTGTATTCAAATAATGGATTACTTTGTTGCCTTTTAAAGGGTTGAGGTAGCTAAAAGCAAGTATTTATAATACACTGGCAAGTGACCAAAGCTAATTGCAGAATAGTATGTACATTTTATTATAAAAATGTGTATGTGTCTTATGTGCATTTATATGTTTGTTAATTACATGCATATATAATTTGTATCAGTGCACGCATAGGAAAAAATCTACCAGAATTTACAAGCAAACTGTTTAACAGAGGAATGGATGTGATTACAGGAGAATTTTAGCTTCTGCTTTATTTATTTCTCTATCATTTGAATTCTTTTTTTTTTTTTTACATGTGCTTCTTTACCCAGGAATAAAAAACTTACAAAACTGTGAAAATGTGTTTCTGGTAGATGTTTAATAACTCTTAAGCAACTCATAATTGGGCATAGTGGAACACATTTTTCTCTTGGTAACAAATGACCAATCTGGTTACATGTGGGTAAAAGAATCTAGCAAATTGTTATTTTTGCAGAGTAGACAGCAAATAACTACTTGCTGGGGGAATAAATGAGTAAGTAGAAATAAATTGATATGTTTTGTTAGCTAAGAAAGGAAAGGCTCTATAAATCTCTCATAGGAACTAACAATCATTTCTTTGATCCTCCTTGAGGAGTGTTCAAATATATCTGGCCATTTCTTTCTTCCTTCTTGCAATTCCTGAAGCTATCCTCAGTGTCCTCACATCAATTTGGAATTTCCATACAATGCAAGCTATAAACATCACCTATTAGGGAACTGAAGCATAGTGTTTTTTATTGACTAAGGAAATTACTTCAAAAAGAAATTCCAGAGGAAATCATCTTTGGAGTCAAACATTCTGAATTATGTGAACAAAGTAACAGCAATTAAATTAAGTGAGATTTTTGAAAGGCATTTAAAGAGCTCTCATTTTAAATATGATTATGGTTAATTGCATAGCACTACTTAAAAAATAATATCAATCTCAACAGTTGAAAAACTATTTTGGTCATTAGCTACATCATGAAGGTGAGTGAGGTTGAACATTCATATAACCCATTTCAAATGAACAAAAGGAATCCAGTGATGGAAGTTTGCTTTATATCTGAGGAGGGCTTAACAAGATTAGACTTTACAGTTGAAGTTTTAGAACTGTTGTCTATTCACATGGCCCCCTGTGTACCCCCCAACACTGATCCCTGCCAACAGTTTTTGGCCACAGTTGGACAAGGCATAGATGCCTGGTCCATTCTGCACCTCTGTCCAGGGAAATTGGAAATCTAGTTTTTTTTTTTCTCGATATGAGTAGAGCTTTAACATCTAAAGTCAGGAGCGCTGGATCCTATTTCTCTATGTGGATGGAGAGTAGAGAAAGCCTGCTGGGAGGGATAAGGGGAGGAGAAAAAGAAGAAGGGGGAGGGGAAGGAAGATGGAAAGGAGAGCTGTGGGGGGATGGGGGAGGACCAGATACGGAGGAGGAAGCAGTGACAAGAGACAGTAAGCAAGAGACTACTTCCTAGGTTCCTGAAGGATTCACCTTTCCAGTTTTTTCCTAGGTCCAGATTTTATTCATATAACCATTTCCACCTTTTTCCTCAAACTACTTTGGTATGACAGCCTGCAAGGAGAGAATACTAATTAGCACTAGAGAGAAAACATGAGTGTCTTTTGTCCAGTATTATTTCAAATAAGTCTGGAACCCAAACTCCCTAGATTGCCAGAGCCCGCCTGCACCTGCTGAGGTCTGTGTCTCATTTCTGGCCTCTTCAGTTGAGTAACTGTGGAGTTCCCCCTTCAGCCTCAGCTCACTCTGGGGGTTCCGCTTTAGCATTTGGGTTTCTGCTGGAAGCTGGGGATGGCGGACCGCCCTGGGGCAGTCCCCTCATTACACAAGCTCTGCCTTCTTCCATCACTCCTGACCAGGAATGCACACACTGGAAGGAGCTGGAAGGAGCCTCAGAAATGATCTGGTGCAACCCCCTCATTTAATAGATAAGAAAACAGAGGTTCTTTTTTTAAAATTTAATTTAATTTTATTATGTTAGTCACCATACAATACATCATTAGTTTTTGATGTAGTGATCCACGATTCATTGTTTTCATATAACACTCAGTGTTAACACAGAGGTCCTGAGGGATGAAGAGGCTTATTTGACATTATATGATAAATCTGTAGCAAAACCAAGACCAGAGCTTTCCAACATTAGACTGTTCCCCAAGCACTAGCAGCTGCACTGGGCATCTGTACTGGGCCACAGCCAAGGGAAAAGAAACAATGCTGTGGGGAAATGGTGATAAATTTCGAGACAAAATGCAATTTTCATCAGTTCTTGTCTTCTTGGGAGGTGGCTGAGAGTTCTTGTTCCATCTCACAGAGCGTTCAGCCTTGCTCCCACAGCAAAACTAGCATTCAACTTTTCATGGCCTTCATTTTTAGGGCCAGGATAGTAAATAAGAGGAGAGCTTTGAGCTTAATTGGAACTTCTTTTATAAAACAGAATGGAAGGGTCACTTAAATGTCAAAACATTTTCTAGTGATCTGGGCAACTTACCTTCCTGAAAGCGATTGCCAAATTTTTCACCGTGACATTTGCATTGTGGAAAGCCTTACAGGGAATTAGAAAACACACCAGGCCAGGTTTTGATCCTCTGCAGCAGTAGGAGTAGGGAATTCCCACAGAGGTTTTGGAAATATTTTTTGTTTTTGTTGTTTCTTTCAATCACGTTTAGCCTTAATCTTGGTTTCCCAGCTATTTCATGAGCCAAACCTTTTCTATGTAGAAATTGCTGTCGCTAAATCACATTGGAGTCCAAATTCCAACAAATTACTGAGATAAATTTATTAATCTTAAAGCAGTCAAGTGAATATTCGCTCTCAATAAAATTAATAATCTAACATCAAAGCCGTATTCACAGAGATGTTTTGGTGGCTGGTAACATATGCACTATTCATTTTGTTATTTTAATTGGTGGTCACTGGCATACACTTTTAATTAATCACTCCCTGTCTTGTGTATTGAGAGAGGACAGTGAATTTAGTTGAACTCTGTTTCAGAACTTAATTATTTAGGGTTATGGTATTTTGAGATCTGAAGTTTAGCTTGCTTGATAAAAAAAAATTCATAGTTAAAGTGAATTTATAGAGCATCCAAGGTGTCAGAGAAAACAGGTAAAATGCTTACTTCATTCCCTCATTTCCTTGTCAGAGCAGCCCTACATGGTAGGCATTGTTTCCCACTGTTATGTTCCTTTTATAGTTGAGACAAGAGGAGAGTGGTTGAGAAAATTAAGATCATGCAGCTTCTTTTTGGATGAGCTGGAATGTGAACCTAAGTTTTTTTTGAGTTTACAGTCTATGCTGTTTTCTCTGCCAAGATGCATCCAACAACCATTCAACAGCAGTTTATTTATTCATTCATTAATTTACTCATCGAACATTCATTGAGTCCCTGTAATACTTGGATCAGATAGGTTCTGGCAGTACCAAGATGAATAGGACCCAGACCTTACCCTGGGGGTGGGAGGCGGAGGTGATTAGACATGGAAACATATGATCACCAAACAATGGGGCCACCTCTGTCACAGGGCCATAGACACACTACAACCCTTATAAGGACCATTTTATTTGCTAATAATAAATTTTACTTATTTTTCCGCTAAAGCCATAGTGTTGGCATTCTTTGAGTTGCTTTGTGTTATTCAAAAACAGAACTGACTTTATTTCTTTAATAGCCATTTGCCAAGAGGCCCAACGTTAGTTAGGTTTTACCTTATTTGCCTTGTTGATTTCTGAGCCAGGGATATTGTAAAAGATACAGCAAGCCAGGCTGACATGTCATCCCACAGAGACTTAGGTTAAAGAGGATGAGTCAAGAGACTTTTTATCTCTTTCAGGAAGCTGGGCACTCAACACCTTTGCTGCGGCACTACCTCACCATGTGTGCTAGTCTTGCAAACGTTTCTCCCTGAAATCCCTTAAGATATAACTTTGAAAATCAATATTTTCTTGAGTTTTATGTTTCTTTTCCCCCAGAACATTTATTGAGCTCCTACGAGCTTTTAGCTACTGCTAGAAGCATTGGTATATGCAAAGGAGGAACATTTATTTGAAGCAAGCCTGTTTTCATTCATTATAACAAGTGATTTCATCCTCTGTAAGTTGGCGATAAGAGCTGCTGGGCATATTCATCAGGGTCACACATGGGATCAAATGAGATAATGATATGCAAAATTATTTTGGGAATTATGTCTGATAAATATTATAGCTCTTGTAAAGATAAACTTATGTGCTCCAAAGTACATAGGTCATAAATTGCAAAGTATGTGTGTGTAGTTTGGATGGACCAAAAGATTTCATTTTTGGCAAATTCTAATTGATTAGACATCTTACTGGTATGAATGACTTCCTCAAATACATTTGTTTTATGAGTCTAGGTATTGAACTTTCTCATAGCAGTTTTTAAAGCACATCTATTTGACTGGGCTTTTGTTTTCTGTAATGCTTCTGATTCAGTGCAACTAGAAACAAGTTTGATCATTGTTCATTTGGTCTTTCTAGAACTCTAGGACATACCAGATGACAACAAAAACAAGCAAAAGCCTTCAGCACCACCAAATTAGAAGTCTAAAAGTTTTGTAAAGCCAGGAATTTATGATGGGAATAACTCTGATCAACAGGGTTGTCACAGTCCCAGACCTGTAATACTGTACTTAAATGCTGCTACAATTTGTTAAAGAAAGTGCATCAGAATCAAATGATTAAATCAGAGCCTTGGCTGCTGTGAAAGTTTCAAACAACCACATGAAAGGAGACAGGCTTGTGTTGTCAGCACCTACAAGTACAGCGCAAATGTGCTGAAGGAGTGGGTAATTAATGATCTCAGAGATTGGAGGGCTGAGTGAAGGATGGTGCAGGGTGGGGCTGCAGTTTCCTCAGATGGAGCTGGCTGGTGTTAGTGGAAGTTACTGCTGGAGCTGTGGATTGCCTCTGGGAGCATGTCAATACCTCTTTCTAATTCAAGTTACTATTTCCAAAGGCTATAACGGAGAGTCCATTTTGTGTGGGCTGCCTGGAAAAGTAAAACACCCAGTGGGCAATTGGTATTATAAAATTATTGCATAGAATGCATTTAAGAATGAAGAGAGAAACAGGGGGCAGGGGAAATCTATTCTTCTACTTCCAGATAAATGGCAGAATCTGACAATAAAGTTTTATTGCTCATGAAGTGAGAGTGCTTTATGTAACAGTTCTAAGGGAGGCTTAGAATGCTACGGATGAATTCTTTAAACCACAGCCGCCATCCATGAGAATGCATAGGGGGCAGGCATCGATGGAAGGAAGGGAGAGGAATAGTGGGAAGTTAGGTTTGAGGATCACCTCTACCACTCAATCTCCAACAGTTAACTTTGATTCCAAATCTTTTTGTTTGAGATTTTCATTTTGCTATCATACTATTTGTAAAGTGCAAAGATCTTTTTTCCCCTTAATATTCTTAGATTTATAGCCTTGTGTTTTGTTTTTGTTTTTTTAAGGGTGAAACTTACTTATTTTACTTTATTTCCTTTCTTTTTTAAATTTTAAATTCAACTCATTAACATATAAACATATTATTAGTTTCAGAGGTAGAGTTCAGTGATTCATCAGTTGCATATAACACCCAGTGCTCATTACATCACGTACCCTCCCCGATGTCCATCACCCAGCCCCCCATCCCTTCTATCCCCCACCACTCCAGCAACCCTCAGTTTGTTTCCTATAGTTAAGAGTCTCTTATGGTTTGTCTCCCTCTCTGATTTTGTCTTGTTTTATTTTTCCCTCCCTTCTCCTATGATCTTCTGTGTTGTCTCTTAAATTTCACATATGAGTGAGATCATATGATAATTGTCTTTCTCTGATTGAGTTATTTCGCTTAGCAAAATACCCTCTAGTTCCATCCATGTCGTTGTAAATGGCAAGATTTCATTTTTTTTTTTTTGATGGTTGAGTTGCACTGCTAGGTGTTTACCCCAAAGATACAAATGTAGTGATCCAAAGGGGCCCCTGCACCCCAGTGTTTATAGAAGCCATGTCCACAATAGCCAAACTACGGAAAGAGCCCAGATGTCCATTGACAGATGAATGGATGAAGAAGATGTGGTAGATATGCAGTGGAATATTACTCAGCCATCAGAAAAATGAAATCTAGCCTTGTGTTTTGATTTTGTGGATTAAGGATACTATCTTACCTCTGAAGGTTTCAATTACGGTTTTTTCAAAGTTTCTGTTTACTGCAATATTTTTGTTTCCCTTGAATTATTTTTTACTTTTTAGATGTCTTAACTTCTCTCTTTCATGTTGGAAACTTTTCCTCAAAAGCCTTATAATCCTTGGTTTCCACTCGTTTTTTAGAATAAGGAAATAAAAGGGTGGCATGTAACTATGGATATGGGAAAGGCTTGTCACTGGATGGCTTTTTTACTGAGGGACCCCCCTTCCCCCCCCACCTGCAGTACATGTGTCTTTTCTCTTGGTTTGGTCAGTTTCCTATCTGAAAAGCGTAAGCCTATCCACCAGCATTTTGGAGGAAGCAAGCAAGGATCTCACCATCGACTTAATGCCCCCGTTCTCAATACAACAGACTGACCCTCAGTACTGCCTATGCCTCCAGCTCTGAATCCCTCTGGTTCACTCTTCTGTAGAGAGTAAACTTGTCTTCTATTGGAGTGGGAGAGACTTCCCGGGTTCTAAATAAATTATGTGCAGATTTTCAATTGATCCTCTAGTTTTTACAGCCCATTTGTATTCCTGCTTTTACATAATCGGGTTCTTCCAATTCCTGAGCTTTTCTATAGATCAGTCTGACTTCTCCATGCTGCTGGTAGTAAGGTCATTTTCCTCAGCTTTACATCGTCAGTGACT
Organism: Eumetopias jubatus; assembly: GCF_037043125.1. Taxonomy (NCBI): domain Eukaryota; kingdom Metazoa; phylum Chordata; class Mammalia; order Carnivora; family Otariidae; genus Eumetopias; species Eumetopias jubatus. Next base: position 163,710,440 of record NW_028274809.1, on the reverse strand, counting down.
TCTTATCCACCAGCTTCCTACTTTCCAAAATTGTGTTGCTGTTGTCCCCTTTCTTATTCTTTTTATATCCTTAAAAAAAAAAAAAACACCTCTCAACTGTCATCTCATGTGGTTGTGGGAAGAAACTGATTAACACCATGTGTAAGTGGTCTCAGTGTTTTATTTTTAGTGTTGCTTCTTAAAATCTGGTTGTAAAAGTAATGTGTGTTGTTGCAACAAATTAACAATTTGTTAATTAAATTATGAAGTGTAATTAAAAGAATCCAGAACACTCCTTTCTGTGTGTAATTAATATTTTGGTTATTTCCTTGAAGTCATTTTTTTTTCCTGGAATTAGTTTTTACACAGGTGGACCATTTTATAGTTATAATTTTTGTATCATATATCTTTTATTTTTTATTCCAAGTCGTAAAGATTTTCCATGTCATAAAACAACTTGTAAACATTGTTTTTATAAGCTCTGGTACATTGATTTCAATATACCACAGTTTATTTAGCCACCTGTCTGTCACTGGGCATTTGGGATGCTTCCTTTTTATTATCTTAAAACATGGGGGCATGAACATCTGTATATAACACCTTTTCTGTATTTTGAAATATTTTCAAGGACGAAATTTTAGGAAGTAAAATTATTGAGTCAAAAAGTATGAACATTATTAAGACCATTAACATATTAAAGCAAGCATTATATATTTTTAGCATTTGGTGGATATTAAATCAGCAGAGTAGTTGCTTGGCTATTCCCAGTGATCTGGGATTCTCTGGTCTCCTAACACATCATGATGAAGCCAAGAGCAGTTCTCAGCCATGCCTGGTTTTGCCTCAATCCCCATCCTCACCACAAGGCCCACCTTGGACATTTTCAGGGCTTTGGGTCAGAGAATGAATAGATGCTCTCAGTCCATAGGCCTCCCACCTTCACTTCCCACACCTGGCTCTGGCCTGGAGTGCATGTGTGTAGATGTCCCCGTCTCTTCATCCAAGTGAATCCACACCTGAAATAGCTTCATCTTGGGCATCTCTCTGGACTGCGGGTATCCATACTGGCAGTGCAGTCCATCTTTGGGAGGAAAGACTTAGGGGCTCTTTGCGCAGGGAATTTTGAGATTGCAGGTTCCCAGAATGTGATCTACAATGGGAGAGGGAGGGCATGAGCTCTAGGTTGGCACTTCTCCTTGAACCATGGACTCTTTCCCCGGGGGGGGGGGGGGATACAGTCATAGTGAGGCCAGAGTGAGGGCCTCCAATGTACAGGACCCTAGTAGCCAAGGTTTAAGGACAGTGTTACTTATAGCCTATGGCTCACCTGTATTCTAGAAACAGATCCCTCTAAATGTGGTCCAATTAGCAGGGGTTGGTGTGGGGGATAACAGGGAGTGGTAGGGATATGGGGAGGGAAAGGAATAAAGAGTAGTAATTGGTCTATTTTGTTCAAAGAAGCAAAGACAGATTGACAATCTAACTACCACTACATGTAGTTCTCCTGTATGGGAGTGAAAAATAGGTTTCACCAAGTATGATATTATAGTAGGTTGAATAATGACTACCCAAAGAGAATAAGTACCAATCCTTGGAACTTATAATTGGTCTTAATTGGAAAAAAGGGTATTTGCAAATGCATTTAAGTTAAGGATTTTGAGAGAAGCCAATCCTGTGGATTATCTGGTGGTCCCTCAATGTCATCACAAATATCCTTATAATAGAGAGGCAAAGAAAAATAATACAGACAAACAGAGGAGAAGGCTACACAGAGATGGAGATATGGCTATAAGTCAAGGAATGCCCACAGGTGCCAGAAGCTGGAAGAGCCAAAGAAAGGACTCCTTGTTAGAGCCTCTAGAGGGAGCATGGCCCTGCTGCCACCTTGATTTTGAACTTCTGTCCCCAGAGCTGTGAGAAAATAAATTTCTGTTGTTTTAAGCCACACAGTTTGTGATAAGCTGTTATAGCAGCCACAGAAAACTAATACAAGTCCTAGTAAATGAAAACCATCAATGTCACCTTTCTGTTAATACCTAATACATGGATTTTAAGAAATAGAAAATGAAATCCTTAGATCATGCTTTGGCCAAAGATTTTTGCCAAAGACTAGTTAACACTTTCATAGACTATGGTAGCTGTCATTCAGGACAAAAACATGCCATAATGCTGAGATTGTTGCATATTACCAGAGGCTGATCCCTCCTTTCTACCCCCTGAGCAACACATTATATGACAAAGACTAGAGTCTTGAAATTAGATCTTGGCTCAACTCTTAGCTCTACCATTTACTAGTGGTGTGATCTTGGGCATATTACCTAATATCTTACCTTGGGACGTGGAGATAAACGTGTGCTGGTACTATCTTCAGACACACGTCGGGGTGCCTGGGTGGCACAGCCAGTTAAGCAAGCATCTGACTCTTGGTTTCAGCTCAAGTCATGATCTCAGGGTTATGAGAGTGAGCCCCACATTGGGGTTGGTGCTCAAAGCCCGGAGCCTGCTGGAGATTATCTCCCTCTCCCTCTGTTCCTCCCTCTGCTCATGCTCTCTCTCTTCCCCCCTCAAACAAACAAACAAACAAACAAACAAACAAATAACTAAATTCTTTAAAAAAAGACACACTTCAAGGGAACTGTTTCATCAAGATCTCTCTTGGGCAAGTCTAAGCTCATTTATGTATTCCTTTAATGCAATCCAGAGCCTCGTTAACTCAGGGCACCCAAAGACTATAGTGTGAAGAATGTAAGTTTTTCCAGTTTGGAATAATTGGGCTCATTTTAAAATGTGGATGGTTTAATACAGTAATTTTTTAAACCAAAGGAATGATTCTCTAATGGTGGAAATGTATACATGTGGCTGATTATTGAGGGTGATTCTTTTAGTCAGAATAGCATTTTACGTGTAAATTTCAGGAATGATCTATTGATAAATTTGCCCTTTCTTATCAATATTTTTTTCTGTCTCATCAGGTACAAAAAGCATAAGGGAGAGGGTAGGAGAGGGCAGTTATAAAAATAATGAAAGAATAGGATTTATCATCTTATGTTATTATTGCAGTCTAGAAGGGTTTACTGTTAGAACAAGGCTTATTTCCCCTTCTATGGGAGAGAAATCAATTGCAAACCACAAGGGATAAACAATCCCTGTTATAGATCTTAAAGAGTGGAGTTGTGAACATTAAAATTTCCATGAACAGCCGCAGACCATCTCTAACTTATCAAGCTGGACTGAAGCCAAAATGCACAGCTGCTCTTTCTTCTCAACTTTGCAGAAGCAGCTTGTCTGAGGAATTAGTCTTACTCTGTATTTCTTGTGGGGGATGTGCTCCTTTTGGCTTAGTCTGAAATTAAAATATTTATCACTCAATATTTTCAAATGCCCACTTCTATTTATTTCTTTGATTGAAGTATTGTTGACACACAATGCTACCTTAGTTTCATCAATTGCTCACGTTTAAATTTTATCTTTTAAAAGTATTTTATCCATCCTTTTGGAGGACTTATGGGTGGTGGGGTCGGATCACAGAATGATCGCGGTGATAACAGCTGTTACTGCTGTAGGAGTATCGTGAGTGATTACGAGATGGATTCTCTGATGTGTGGGCCAGATGTGTTGTCGCCAGGAGGAGTAACAGCTGATTTCCTTTCTCTCTCGTTCTGTGGCAAAGGGAGGACGATTAAACAGGTAGATTCTGAAATGGAAGGCATTGAGATGCTGAAAGCTGGTGTTCAAGAGGCAGGACAGTCCAAGATGGACCATCTGATTAAAACATAAGGACATTTTGCTGGTGCAGTAAGGCAGGAACAGGGTCAGTGGTGTTCTGGTAACTGTTTGACATCAGTCCGTGGAAGAAGAAACATCCTGATTTGTAGTATTTGCTGATGTTTGTGAAATAAATATTCCCAGTAAGGCTGATTTTAAACTACAATGTGATGTCAATTGGCTCACAAAATTTCTGAAAATCTGACATTTAGCGCTGACAAGCTGGTATAAGCCAGATCTAGCAGATCACATCATTCGCAGGATAGGGGCTAAAATAGGTTTTTTGTTTTCTGGGTTTGTTGTTGTTGTTATTGTTGTTGTTTTATGATGGACTCCTCCACTGTAAATGGAAGTGGTTGAGGTCTGAGCTGCAACCTGATGGCACAGGGTCCTGGAGACATTTGGACATTGGGAGGTGAGGACACTGTGGCATTTCTGGTCTGTTTTGACCTTATACAGGAATTATGGCAATTAGTAACATTCTAAGCATGTATTGGTAGGTTCAAGGCTATTGTGATACTTATGGATTGTGTGAATGGTTCTGAGAATTGGCCAGGATGACATCATGTTACGTCTCTCCGTGGCCAGCGACAGTATATATTGTGTCCTGTCCTTATAGAATGGGGTGCCAATTTATTTTTGCCTCTAAAGACATGAGGGGGCACTCATATGCACTCTGCTGTCATTAAGCATTTGTTCAGTGGTAACATCAGACTGCATTTATTAGCTGCTGTGGGGCTGTAGACCTGACTGGTTTCTGCATCTAGGTACACTTGTGGTAAGGATTTCTTTTGCTTAACATGCTACTATTGTTTCTGAGAAAGAATATTTGTATGGCAATATGTCAACAAATGGTAAAGTGTGACCTTTGACAGACACTGAGATTCTGAGGGCTTCTCAATTGTCCCAAGTGGCAGAGGAAGGTCCTAACACATCTTCAAGGAGCACCAGGCTGCTCTGGGTAATGCCTTGCAAGTGCTATCATTGGCTGCATGTGTTCCTATACCTTGTAACTGACTGTAGTTGAGACCCATCTATGGAGAAACAGGGAAGAGGTCATTAGAGGCATTGTCCTCCCGGATATGATGTCACACGCTTCCATGCTGGATGCTGACCAATGAAGAACCTCATCAGAAACCACAGGTGTTTGCACTGATCCTCTAGAACAGAGTTGGCAAACCATGGCCTGCAGGTCAGATCCCCTCCTCGTCCCTACTTTTGTAAAGTTTTACTGTAATGGGGCTATGCCCATTCATTTGCTTGTTACCTAGCATAGCTTTTGTGCTAAAATTTGTTGCAGAGACTGCACAGCCTGCAAAGTCAACAACCTTTACTATTGGGCCCTTCACAGAGCTATTTCAGGGTCCCCCCTGTTTCTCTTCTCCATTGCCCCACATCTTCACTTTCCAGATTTCTCTACTGCCATGTGGGCAACCACGTGGTGTGATGGAGGTGTTAGCTAAAGCTTCCCTGGTAATCATATTGCAATGTATAAATATATCAAATTGACACATTGTATACCTTAAACTTACACAATGTTATATATCAGTTTCATTTCAATACAAGAAAATAATAGGGACTAACTGAAATATATTGGATAGCACATTGTGGCTGTTTCTTTCTTGGGCTTTATTTCAGGTTATAGTACCTTCCATGATGCTAATGAGAACAGAAGAATTTAAAAAAAAATAAAAAATGATGGTCAATGTTAAGTATGGAATCTTTCCTATATTTAGAGTCTCTCTTGAAAAATACGAGAACTTGGCTAGAGGGGAGAAAACAATACATTTTCAAGGAACTTCATTAGTTTCAGTTTTAGAAGAAAGCACTGATTTTTCTTCCTTTTGAAAATTTTTCCTTTCCCAGAAATTGGAAAATAAACCATGCACTTCTCACGAAAAGGAACAGACCCTCCCCTCACTTTTTGAGAAGATTTTTATTAGTAATAGTCACCAGGTTTGTTCTTGACAAGAGATATGGACATCAGCTATTTACTTCCTGCAAGCTCAGCTAAAGTGCAAAAGTTTCATACTTTGGGCATATGACACCCTCCCAATATTTGGATCAGGGTTGGACAACTGACTAAGGAGACTGCATTAATTTTCTAGGGCTGCTGTAATGAAATACATTCAAATAACAGAAATATATTCTCTCACAGTTCTGGAGGCTGGAAGTCCAAAATTAAGGTGTCAGCAGGGAGCTTGTAAGGGGGAATCCTTCCTTGTCTCTTCCTGCTTCTGGTAGTCCTAGCATTCCTTCTTTGATGGAAGGATTACCCCAATCTTTGCCTCCACCTTTATGGGCCATCTGCCCTCTGTGTCTGTGTCCAAATTCCCCTCTTCTTCTGAGGATACCGGTCATCATGGATTAGGGGTCCACCCCAATGACTGCATCTTAATTTGATCACATCTGCAGAGACCTTATCTCCAAATAATGTCACATTCACATGTACTAGGAGGGTAAGGGCATCAATATATCTTTTGAGGGGACACAATTCAAGCCATAACAGTGACCAAATATTTATGAACCATGACCAGACACAAAAGAATGAGTGGAGCCAACCACAATCTCTATCTTGGAAATCTGAGATCAAAGTAAAATAAGAGTTTTCTCTTTTGAGAGGATGTCATGGATGAGGACTGTAACTAGCCAAAGCCATGAACAAACTGAAATTATAAAGGAGCAGAAAAGATTAAAATAGGTGGAGGGCGTCAAAGAGAACTGACGTGCTTAGTGGACCAGGGATGACGAGAGCCGGAAGGAAAGAGAAAGAAGAGTCTGCACCGCAGCTTCAGTTTTTCAAATGAGCTACCTTATAGTCCAGGCCCCTCTTCCCTAGATGAGATAACCCAGCTGGCTTTTTGTTATTTGAAAACAAAAGAACAAAGCCCTAACATCTGTGGGCCGTCTGTCCACAAGATTCAGGCAGGGAGGCTCAAGGTTAGGAGGTGGGAAGGGGGCCAAGGGAGAAGGAGTGAGAGCTGCTCACTCCTTCATTTCCCATTTTGTTTGTGCCTTGTTGCTAATCTTTGTTTTCTGCCATGGATTCTCACAGGCAGCATTTGTTCACACTGACCTTCAAATCACACTGACCTGGATTTGAAGGACAAGCTCTTATTGATATTACATCTCTTTATTAAGTCATGTATCTCTCTCATTCTCCTGGGCTCAGCTAGACAAATAAAAAGATAAGCAGAGTAAGTACACACACACACACACACACACACACACACACACACACTCCTCTTTTTTTTTTTTCCTTCTTAAATTGACTCTCCAGTCTTAACTAAAAATTCTCCTAGCTATTTGGGGTAGAGAGCCCAGCTGCAGGTGCAGGGTAGACTCTTCCTCACAACTGGAGACTGCGAGACTGCTGTCGCTCCCTCCTAAAGAATCTGCATATTATTTTCAATACCCTCGAGTGCAATATTCTTGTGCCCTCCTGAAGATGGCAAACTAAATTGCAAGCAGCCTCAGCTTTTCTTGCTGATCAATAGAAACAGTCATGTGCATTTTCAGCTCTCCAAGAAGGTGGCTCTGTTCAAACTCCAGAAAATATAAGGACATTTTCTAGAAACAGTTTTAGTTTTCTTTAATGGATTTGCTTTGGGCACTTTCAAACCGAGGTGGGAACCACTTTTTTTTTGGTTCTTAAAAGCTTTTAGGATGGGAACTTTCATCTTTGCTCTCCAAAGATAATGTCTTTACTCATGTTTGTGACTTTCATTTTCAGGTGCAGAACCAAGCTGCATGCTACTTTTGACTTTGCCAAGCAATTTCTATCCAAATGTCTTTATCTTTCAATCTTTCACAGAGCTATTTGAGGTGTAAGCGTGTTCCATTTTATTGAGAAGCCTTTTACCAATTGCTGGAGTTTCTTTTATGTGAACCTTGGCATACTTTAGTAGCTCGGTTGTAAAATCTTTACAATCAGGTTATCTGTCAGGATCTGAGAATGATGTATGAACACTGTCAAGTAGAAGATAAATCTTGTAGAAAAAAAAGCTATATTATGTAGTTGCCTGGCATGTTTAAATAAGTAATGCCTTGTTTTAACTCCAGGATAATAGTTTCTGTGTTTGATAAAACTGAATGATGTTTTAAAAATTCTGTATAACACACTTTGAAACGTTCTCTCATATTCCTGAGAAATTTACTTTAATTGGACATTATCATATAAATAAAAAAATAAAATAAAAAATAGCACCATCAGGAAGCACCTGAATAAAAGCAATAGAAAAATGACTCCAAGAGTGATACCCTTCCTTTTAAGATATTTTCTTAGTTTTTTATAAATATAGATTTTTGTGCATTTCATTTCCATCATTTATTGACTTTCACTTTGTTATAGTAAAGGTAAAGAAACATATGGCAAAAGAAAGCTCATACCCTTCTTTCATTGCATTCCATTAAAAAAAGGAAAAATGGAGAGTAGAGTGTGATAACCCTCTCTAAAGAAAGCTGGTTTCTTTATTTTTTTTGTGTGTGTGCAGGTTTGATATGATATTGAGAGGAAAGGAGTAATTGCTCCATGATTGAATTTGCTCTCTCAGATGCCACTGACAATTCCTTTTGTTTTATATTTTTTACAAGTTCCTAGAAAATATATCCAGTGCTTGCTTTTGAAAGACCCAGCCTGGATAATAAATCAAGTGCTCTCCCAAATATTTCTATCATTGCAGATCTCACGAACTATGTTGTTGTCCTGGTTATTATTTCCTCAATCTGAAAAGCAGACAAGCCCAGATTCTGGAGGCAGACTACCTGCTTTCAAATCTTGGTTCTGCCACTTATGAGCATTATGACCAAGGGCAAGGCACCTAATCTCTTTTTAACTCAGCTTCCTCATGTGTAAAATGAGATAATAAAATTATCTTTCCCACGGGGTTAGAAGAGTGCCAGGCACAAGTCAGTGCTATGTGTTAGCCTACTATTATCTGTGTGATGAAGAGACAACCTGTTCTGCCCACAAATATTTGCTCAGGCACACATACCTGACAAACTCACTTGTCATCTGCTCTCCACAGGGCCACCATGTTGCACAACAGAGAATGTAATGTGAATGACACCACCTGGGACACAGTCTGGCGTTCTGCGAGAATGCTGTGTCCTGGTGCTGTGTAATTCGGAGGACTTAATCCGTCTGCTTACATTTTATACCTATCAAAGCAGTCCATCAAGTATTCTGCAGAACTTCCAAACCATATTAAGACCCTGAATTTCCTCTCTGTATTCCGGAAAAGGAGAGGGGAGGAAAAAAGTTCCACTGTAGAAGAAAACAAATTAAACAAGTATTCTATCTGTAGAGATGTGACCAAATTGGACTGAGGATGTAGTCAGTTTGATATTCTGCAATTCGTTTAAAACAGGCAGATGATTCTGGGGAGAACTCAGTGTACTGTGTGAGCTGCTCAGGTGAGGTAACATTGCTCTCAGGGAATCGATATAACCAAATGCTTTGGTTCTTTGATCACTTCAGTATTTCCGAGTGGGGCTGCGGGGGTGGGGACGGGGGATGTTGCTTCCAGAAATGTGACTCTCATAGGCTAAGAGGGGGATTAAGTTACCCTGGTTTTTCTGTATTTAGGACTTTGAATATGTGATCCAGCGTGATGAAGTCACTCATTGTATTCGCATTTCAGAGCTCACCCACAGACATCAATACTCAGGAGACATTAATACTCAGTTGGATTAAGTTCAAAAGAACATTTTGAACTTTAAGGTATGGGAATTTGCGTTTATTTTTTTGTTTCAAAACGATAACCACCTGCTGCCTTGCCCGAGTTGTTTCTCCCAGTCAAAATAATACAGCTCCTAAGATTCATTTTCTCTACTAAGAAGCAGAACATTAGGAGAAAATGTTCTTTTCAGTTTCTTTAGTTTTTTGTTTGTTCTCCAAGTTGATCGCCAAACCCTGGGGGTAACGAAATTTAATTCAATCATCATAAATATAGCATGAGGCACATTTAGGAATTTTCTAGTCTATAATCCAATCACATCCTCCTCCTTTCCTGGCCAAAAAGAGACTGTTGCCAACAGCACAGAGAAGGCATCTGAAGTTTCCTTTTTATAACTTCACATTGATAACAACCACTTGCAAAAATAAACTGTGCTCAAAGGATGAAGTGCTTCTTCATATCTCCTCAAAGAATTGTGAAATTACTATGTGCAAATGTTTACAAAGGCTTTAATTAGCACCTTAGGATTTCACATACAGATCTGTAATAAATGGTGGATTGAGATTCGAAAAGTATATTTTGAAACCCTCACTGTACACAATACTTTTAATTAAGGCTCAATGCCTCATCCTGACTATATTATTTCTAGGAACTTCTGTAACCCCATATCCAGAGTCTGCAATTCCTTTCTGTCTACAATCTTTTTACTTCCTACCTTTCCAACTGCCTTATTCTGCATCGGCTTGTCATGTTCCCATGAACTGACCATGACTTCTCTCCTAGATTCTGAATTCTCTGTCTATATTGGACCTTGTCATCATCCATTTCAGTAACACTTTTGTATATCAAATGCCCTGACTTTCCATCGTATTTGCCATCTATTTTTTATGTGTTTATTTACTTACTTTTATTTCAGTTTGCTTTACAACCTGAATTTTCTATGTTCTCTGCTCTTGGGTTGCTGGAGAAACTCATGCTGATTAGGTGCTCTAAAAATTCATGGCACGTAACCTTTGATGAGCCCTCAGCAAAGCCCGTGAGCAAGCTGTTATGATTTGGAGTCATGGTCCTCAGAGGTACAATTCCAATATTATTTTTGTCCCTCTCTTCACACCTAAATACCCATCCATAGCCCCTTTCATCTTCACCAAGATAAATAGCACCATCTGAGGAAAGCTCAACTCTCAGGTATTTCCCACCTTACATTTTCTTTGTATTTTCACCTGTCACCTCATTCTTTTTTTTTTTAAAGATTCATTTATTTATTTTAGAGAGAGGGAGAGAGAGAAAGAGCAAAGGAGAGAGAGAGCGTGTCAGTGGGGGAGAGGCAGAGGGAGAGGGAGAGAATCTCAAGTAGACTCCCCATTGAGTGCAGAGTCGGATGCAGGGCTTGATCCCAGGACCCTGAAATCATGACCCAAGCTGACATCAAGAGTCAGACACTGAACCAACTGAGCCACCCAGGCAACCCCTCTCACCTTGTTCTTAATTCTTATAAATTCTCAGTTCTTATAAAGAAAAAAGAAGGTCCATTTTTCTTCTCAAGGCTAGTGGTTTATTCTACACTCACAATACCATCCCTTTTGCAGGACTCACTCCATTAATTATTCCCTTTATTTTACATCTTCAAGCACTGTTTCCATTTATTTCTTCCAATTAACACACTTGTATCTTCCCTTTAAAGTTCTGTTTTCTGTGTGACTTCTTCGCAATAACATTCTATGTCCACTAGCTCCATTTTTAAATAACTTGCTGATTCCATAAACACATAATTTGATGTCTAGCATTCTATTGAGAGAAATACTCTCTTGAAGGCACAATCTTTCAATTGCCATGAATTTTCTTACATTTAAAAGAAATAAATCTACATATCTCCCCAAACAAGAATATAAACCCCTTGAAGACAGAAACCTTATCTGTCTGGTCCCACTCCAAAGCATCATCATGGCTTCCCTGCTAGATTGGTGGTTTATGAAGTTCGGAAAATGAATGGAGTTCTGACTAAAATCCAGTTTTCAATGGGTCCCTTGTGTCCAGGGTCATTTCCCGATTGCATAACTGAGATAGACATACTTGATAGTTGAATAATTCTTTCACTGGGTCCTTGCCTGTTAGGTAAAGAGGTCGTATAGTGAGGGAGGCCAAACAGAAATCTCTGAAATTGCCCCCATGCTGGAAGCACCCATGCTAGCTAATGCACTGTGGGGAAAGGGTGTAGTGAGAATGTGGCAGAGATTTGTGGGGCAGTGGTCCCTATCATTTCCTTATTTCCTCTTAGTCTGCTAGTCTGGCCTTTACAGATACTGGTGGATCCTTTGGAATAACTGTCGGTCATTGCAGGATCCAACACTGGTAGCCCTTCTCGCAGATGCTGTGTCAGATGTTTCATTGTTGTTACAGGAGATACGTAAAGCCTCAGCTACATGACACTGGGCCATTAATTTTGTGAATGCATTTTAAAGTATTCTGGTAAGAAAAGAGGACCAGAAGCGGGGGGGTGCCTGGGTGGCACAGTCGGTTAAGGGTCTGACTGTTGGTTTCAGCTCAGGTCACGATCCTAGGGTTGTGAGATCCAGCCCTGTGTTGGGGTTCCACACTCAGCATGGAGTTTCCTTAAGACTCTCCCTCTGCCCCTCCTTGCCGTGTGCTCGCACTCTCTCTCTGAAATAAATAAATATATCTTAAAAAAGAAGAAGAAGAAAAGAGGATCAGCAGTAGTTCATATTCTCATGGATTGGACACTTAATTGGTTTGCCCTACCTATGGCTATGTTAATTCATCCTCTTCTCATAATAGGATATGAAGAAATCTGGATGGTTTGGGTAGCCCACAGAACATCACATTAATAAGCTGACTGGGTAGGATGAGCATGAAGTGGCTAATATGCTAGGGGCCTACATCTGGATCCATCTTATCCTCCTGTTCTCTTGATTTCAATAAAGGTCTTCTCCTCCTTTCTTTAAGATTAACTGGGGAGGGTATGTGCTATGGTGAGCACTGTGAACTGTGTAAGACTGTTGAATCACAGACCTGTACCTCTGAAACAAATAATACATTATATGTTAAAAAAAAAAAAAAAAGAAGATAGCAGGAAGGGAAAAATGAAGAGGGGGAAATCGGAGGGGGAGACGAACCATGAGAGACTATGGACTCTGAGAAACAAACTGAGGGTTCCAGAGGGGAGGGGGGTGGGGGGATGGGTCAGCCTAGTGACGGGTATTAAAGAGGGCACATTCTGCGTGGAGCACTGGGTGTTATATGCAAACAATGAATCCTGGAACACTACACCAAAAACTAATGATGTAATGTATGGTGATTAACATAACATAATAAAATAAAAAAAAGTAGAACTTTTTGAAAAAAAAGATTAATTCATTTATTTGACTACTTAGAAATCTTATGATATTGATTATACTTTGTTTTGTATATTTAACATCTTCCTCTCAAATAGTTCTTTCTTAACAATTTTTGAACCTCTCCATTAAAACAAAGCCAGAAAGCCTTCCTTTCCCCAAAATTTCCATCTATAATGTTTTTATCCCTTTACATTGTCCCACCCCATAATGAACATTTTCCAATTTAGTTTTAATCAATCACCAACATGTAATGAAAAAAATCTTTCTAAGGTCAGGAATGACCTCCATGTTGCTAAATCTGGACATTTTGTAGTCAATCTTTGTTGATTTCTCAATAGCATTTGATAATTTATTCCAGCCTTGCAATCTCCTTGAGAACCAGATATAACTAACTTACCTACTTAACATTTTTGCTTGAAGGATTGAAAGTCATCTCTAACTCAATTTATTTGGGTTCAAAGTCGTGCTCAATCTGCCAAATCTACTCTTTTCCTCCAGTGGTCCCTGTCTCAGTGGTTCTAGAACCCCAAGAGTGAATCTTGATATTTCCCTTCCTTTTATCCTCAGTATCTGATCTACCACTAGGAAGAGTGTTGTTTTGTTTTTTTTCCTCCCAGTGCTTTTTCAAACCTGCCCCTTTTGTTTGTCTCTACTGCCTGTGCCCTTGCTTATGCTAATCTAGCTCTCACCTAGATTATGTAAGTTTCCTAACAGACTTTCCTTACTGTCAGCTGTACTCTTCCAGTTTCTAGACTCTATAGTGACTTTTCTTCCCCTCCAAAAAGAAACCTCAAGTCACAGGGTCCATAAAACACTTCAATAAAATAAAACCCCAAATATCTGATGTGGCCAAACCAGCCCTTCATTGTCTGTCCTCACTTTTCTCTGTATTCACCTTCATCTTAACAAACTGAGGATCTAAAGTAGAGAGATCAGCATTTCAGAAATGTTTTGGAAGGTATTCATTTTTCATTCACGTTGAAAGTTGCATGAACCAGAAAGCTTTATGAAGTTTCATTTCCCTTTCTCCAATTAATTATGAATTCAAACTCCTTGTCAAGTGAAAGCCAAGGGATGGTAAAAGCAGGTAATATTTTTCTGATTATGAAATAACATGTGTTCATTACATGGAATTTTAAATATGTAGAAGATTGTTAAGAAGAAATGAAGAATCAATTACTGCTAAATCTGCCAAGAAAAAAACCCCCAGAATTAATATTTTGGTGCATAAATCTTCAAAACCAATATTTACACATTGTTAAATATAGAAAACATAGAAAAATGTATATACACATGTGTATATGGGTGTGTATGAGTGTGTATACTTTCAAAATTAACACGCTTTTTTAAATGAGTGCTTTTTAAACTTAACTTTATACAAGAAGCTTATTTTACTATTAAGTTTTTCAAAACATGGTATTTAATGTCTGGACAATATTCATCCTATGGATAAACCATGACATCCTGTTTGTGCAGCGGTAAGACCTGTGTAGCTCAGATCTGTTTTTCAGCCACCCATACATGTACTTACATGTATCTGGAGCATATTTCTAGAAGTGCCTTCTTTGAAGATGGTATTAAACTCACAACAATGGCCCCAAAGTTTAATGATTTCCTCTGTATCCTACTTTCATTTCTATATAATGCTGCTTTTTCTTTTCTCTCTCTCTCCCTTCAGAGATTGATGATATATAGATGATAGATAATGGATAGTTAGGGTAGATAAGATGGATGATATAGATAGATGATAGATAGATAATTTTTGTTTTTATTTATTTATTTTTTTGGTTGAGGTTAATTTACCTTAGAGTTTGTAGACTCTGAGGACTGCTGAGGATATGCCCGGGGAGATGGCCTTGACAGGAGACAGGGCTTGTTAGCAACACAGGCAATTCTGATGATCTTAAGCCATCTGACACATAAATAAAATCAAGATACTTTCTCCACCATCTGTATAGAATTGTGCCTTCAGAAAACACATTGGTCCTGGAAGCCCCTCTAGGAATGCTTCGCAGTCACACCGGGACTGACTGATGAGCCCAAGGGCCAGCGCTCATTGGTGAAAGCCGAATGTGTCATTTTGCCCCCCATTTCCCAGTGTGCCAGGCAGAATGTGATGGCCTGGGTGAGAGCTGACGCCATGGGATGGCAGTGAAATTTCATTTATTTGTAAAATGCGACCACAGAAGTGCTCAGTTTGGCTGTGAGAGGCAGTGCTTTTAACTATCCTGTTAAAGGAAGGATCTTTCAAACCATTAGAAATTCTGCTTTCAGACCTCTAAGTTCTAATTATGTGCTCTCTGTGACCGTGAACACAGCAGTGTATCAGTGTCTTTGACAGATCCTAAGGATGTTGCGTGCCCATCTGTAGACTACCCCTCTTCTCCAATCCTGGCAGATAGGAGGGTGGAGATGGCTTCTTTGATAGTTGAATCCCTGGAGAAACGTGTCTTCTAGCACAATCAAAATCCTCCCAATTTCCCTCCCTTGTGCTCCTGCTCATTGAGGCGTATCTCTTCCCCCTTATCAAGACGTGTCATAAGATTCAATGTGTTTATATCGCTATTTGCTGATCTTTCTGGAAATCTCTCTTTTGGGGACACTGTACCAGCAACTTCTTGTCTAGTGTATGGCCTGGTTTCACATGCCATAGGGATCTTGTGATTTTTGGTGTTGACACCTTTCTTAGCTCAAGGTGTGCCACGGTAATTGTATTCTTTCTCCAAAGTAACACAACACTAGGCTGAAGCTCCATAAGAAGAGACACTATTTTGCTTATTGCTATATCCTCAGCAACCTATATACTCCTTCCACTATGGTAAGTCATTAGTTATGAATGAGTGAGTGGTCTCCTTGGCAACCTCCCAAAGACTTTTCACTTCCTACTGCTGCTCCTTGCCCAGCCCTGCCCCTGTTTTATCTCAAGTGCAGTGCAAGTGGAAAGAAAAGGTCATTTGCAAGGGCTAAGCAAGTCTTTTCATTGTGCTTTCTGGCTTGTCTCTGAAGCTACCCTTTGTCCTGAAAGTGCTCAGGCACGAATGATCTCGACACCGTGATTTCTTCTCTTTGCCTATCTTCTGCTTTTTAGGTCTGTATTTTACAAAAATTTAGTTTTTGGTTATGAGAATCCAAGTTTGAGTTAAATGAAACAAAAATGTGGAAATTGGTTGGGTCCTCTAACCAGTGGGTACAGCTGGACTCAGGGACAGTTGGGACTAAGATTCAAACGCTATCAAGAGTCTCTTCATGTGCTTATGGACTCTGCTTTTGTCTGGAGGAAGCTTCATCTAGTCTGCTTCCACTGTAGAGTGACTTTCTCCCCATTGCATGGAAGTTGGCTGCCAACAGTTTTTAAGTCTCTCAGAATCTCTATTCCAAAGCTCAGTATGAAAAAAAATCATAGGCAGAGACTTAGGTTGGCCTGGCCTGGATCACATGATGACCCATGGACCTACCTGTGGCCAGAGGACTGGAGTATTGGGGTCAGAAATTGCTTTTAGTGAGAGAAGAAAATGATATCCCACACAAATAAATATAATTTCCAGAAAAGAGTGGGTTATTACGCAGTATCTGATAATAGACTAAGAGAAGATAGTGATTATTTCCTAACATACCTATGAAAGCCAAGTTTGTGTCAAGTTACATCATCCTTCACATTATTGAACAGAGCTATAATAGCTATTCTTGTTTGCTAATTTTAGCATCTGGGTCATCTTGAAGTCAATCTCTGTTGATTATATATTCTCTTGAGAATGGGTCACATTTTGCTATTTTCTATATGTCTAGTAATTTTGGATTGTGTCCTAAACTTGGTGAACACTGTGTTGGAGTTTCTGGATTCTGTTGTATTCTTCTGAACGGTGCTGATTTCATTGCTTTAGCAGACAGTTAAATGAAGGGTCTAAAACTGCAAACTTTGTATCTTAGGCAGTAATTCTAGTATCAGTTTAGTTATTTTATCTTTGGTTTGACTGTTTTGTGCATGAATGCTTCTGGGATCAGCTAGAGATTTGGGCAGGATTTTTAAGCAAAATTTGGGATTCTCTTTTTTTAGCTTTCCCCTTTTCAGGATTCATACCTCCCCACGCCCCCACCTGCCACACATATATGTACACTTTCCAGTGGCTGTGATTATCCCAAACTCTGTCCTCAAGTTCTTTAGGCCAGAAAGATTGTGGTTTGTCTGTCAGAGTTTTAGATGCCCTTCATCTAAACTAGGACCTATGTTAGTCTACATTTAAATCACACTCCCAGTTGGGAATATTTCACAGTGGTACCTAGGCATCATCCAGATAAATAAAAGGATATCTCAGGAAACTTCTGGGTCCACCCAATCCCAACAGCTGACCAGAGAGGCAATGACATCACTCTCTGCAAGCTCCCTGAGAGCAGACACTAAAACTTGTTCCCATCATGTCCTCAGCACTGGGCATACAGAAGTGTTTGACAATACTTGCAGGATAAGTAAATAAAAACCTAAATTGATGGCTGGCTGGCTGGCTGGATGAGTGAATGAATTTTAATGGACTTCTTTAGGGAGAATAAACCTTTATACATAAGAATTTGCACAAGATTAGAGGTGGAATAAAAATTAAAATAAGGCCACCATACAGATTCATGACAGATTATTTCTTAAGAATAAGTTCCAATATTACAATGCCACTTCTTACAAGAGCACCTGAGTCTGAGGACTGCAGACATGTTTCCAGTTCAGAGGCAGACATCTCAGGTAACTGTTACAGGAAATGATATCTTGTTCTTCCACAGAAGGAAGTGAGGAAGGAGTGTTAACTTTCTATATAAACAATATTCTCAGACTATAGTTGATGAACGCTTTTCTCAGCAGACATGGCTTCGGCACCTCAAGATGATAGGTTTGGAAATCCTGAAATATCTTCCTCTTTTTCTGAATATGAAATTTGAAGGGGAATATTTTGATGCGATTTTCTGCACTAAATGGTACCTGAACATTTGCAGACTGCAATGCATTTAGAATATTGCATGATCCTAATAGGGTATGGGTTATCAAGAACTAGGGCAATTTGATGTGGGGAAAAAAATCAATAAAAAATATGAATGAAAAAGGCATAGTGAACAAAGTTGTTAGCAACTTTGAATTTATAAGCAAAATTTGGGATTGCTTCTAAATGAACAATGAAACATGCAAAAAAAGGGGGGGATATCTAAGCAGAACAAAAGTTCAAATGCCTTCTGCTCTGGAGTTGTAAAGCCATACATAATGGCAAGGACAGTTCTCAAAACCCAAACAGACTGTCAGTAGTGGAAGGTCAGATTATTCTTCTCGTAAGCAGAAATAAGCTGGTGTTAACGATTGGTGCTTTAGTTTGCAGTTATTTTTAAAAATAATTTTGGGCTCAAAAAAGGAGATACAATAGCTGTAACAGTTGAATTATTTGAAGAATCTGAAATGTCTGAGATCAGTAAATGTCCAGTTAAAATTACTTGGGGGCATTTTTTTATTATAAAAGTAATACACAGTCATTGCTATAAATCTTGAAACTATAGAGATGCAAAGATTGCATCTTGACTATTAGTATTTTGTCATATAGGCTTTTAGTATTTTTTCTTTATTTGTTTTCATGCATTTGTCTTAATTATATAAGGAATACAAAATTAAATTCAAGTTATAAAATATAACAGAAAGATATAACACAAAAGGAGAAAGTACTTCCTCACCCAGATAATCACTGCCAAGAGTTTCCTGTCAAGCTCCATTTGTTTTTCTATGCATACATATTTATAAAAAATAGGATTCTTTTTTTCTTTTTTAATAATTTTTTATTGTCATGTTAATCACCATACATTACATCATTAGTTTTTGATGTAGTGTTCCATGATTCATTGTTTGTGCATAACACCCAGTGCTCCACGCAGAATGTGCCCTCTTTAATACCCATCACCAGGCTAACCCATCCCCCCCACCCCCTCCCCTCTAGAACCCTCAGTTTGTTTTTCAGAGTCCATCGTCTCTAATGGTTCATCTCCCCCTCCGACTTACTCCCCTTCATTCTTCCCCTCCTGCTATCTTCTTCTTTTTTTTTCTTAACATATATTACATTATTTGTTTCAGAAGTACAGATCCATCAGTCTTGTACAATTCACAGTGCTCACCATAGCACATACCCTCCCCAATGTCTATCACCCAGCCACCCAATCCCTTCCCACACCCCACCACTCCAGCAACCCTCAGTTTGTTTCCTGAGATTAAGAATTCCTCATATCAGTGAGGTCATATGATACATGTCTTTCTCTGATTGACTTATTTCACTCAGCATAACACCCTCCAGAAAGCAGGAAAGAATGTCCAATGGAAAAAAGACAGTCTCTTCAATGAATGGTGTTGGGAAAATTGGACAGCCACATGCAGAAGAATGAAACTGGACCATTTCCTTACACCACACACAAAAATAGACTCCAAATGGTTGAAAGACCTAAACATGAGACAGGAGTCCATCAAAATCCTAAAGGAGAACACAGGCAGCAACCTCTTCGACCTCAGCCACAGCAACTTCTTCCTAGAAACATCGCCAAAGGCAAGGGAAGCAAGGGCAAAAATGAACTATTGGGATTTCATCAAGATAAAAAGCTTTTGCACAGCAAAAGAAACAGTCCACAAAACCAAAAGACAACCGACAGAATGGGAGAAAATATTTGCAAATGACATATCAGATAAAGGGCTAGTATCCAAAATCTATAAAGAACTTATCAAACTCAACACCCAAAGAACAAATAATCCAATCAAGAAATGGGCAGAAGACATGAACAGACATTTTTCCAAAGAAGACATCCAAATGGCCAACAGACACATAAAAAGTGCTCAACATCGCTGGGCATCAGGGAAATCCAAATCAAAACCTCAATGAGATACCACCTCACACCCGTCAGAATGGCTAAAATTAACAAGTCAGGAAACGACAGATGTTGGCGGGGATGTGGAGAAAGGGGAACCCTCCTACACTGTTGGTGGGAATGCAAGCTGGGGCAACCCCTCTGGAAAACAGTATGGAGGTTCCTCAAACAGTTGAAAATAGAGCTACCATACGATCCAGCAATTGCACTACTGGGTATTTACCCCAAAGATACAAATGTAGGGACCCGAAGGGGTACGTGCACCCCAATGTTTATAGCAGCAATGTCCACAATAGCCAAACTGTGGAAAGAGCCAAAAAATAGGATTCTATTGTACATTCTGTTTTATGACCTACTGTTTGTCTGATCATAGATTAATTCTGTGAATATTCTTTCATATATCATTTCACATTTTTTATGGAATGGACTTAGTGATTTAATTACTTAATCCTTTATTAATATTTAGGCTGTTCTAATGTTATGATCATCTTGATACATAAATGTGTGTATGTATCCATAATTAGTTCCTTAGGATAAATTTCCAGAGGGGTACGTTGGATTAAGGGTTTTCTGAACTTTTAAGTTTTCTCTCAAGATTAAAAAAAAAAATGTCCTCCAGGAGAGTTTTACAAATTTAGATTTCTAACAGCAGAGTATGAAAAAGCCTCTTTCCCTTATTGTTGCCAGTGTTGGGTATTATATTTTTAATCTTTTCTAATCTGATTCTAAGAACATCTTATTATTATAGTTTATATTTCTCTGATTTCTAGTAGGATATGAATATGCAACTTCACAGTATAGAAGAATCAGTAAAGTGAATGTATTTAGTATGGTACTCAGGGCTTCTCTGGGTAACTTGGGTCAAGGTGACTCCAAGTGGGAAAGTCACGATTTACATTTTGTAAGATGAAGTGGGATGTATGGCAGTAATGAACTCAGAGATTCCATACCAGCAGCTCGTGTCCATGTTTATTTCCCATAAGAAATGGCAACACCATGAGATGTGCTGGGAGCAAAGACTGTAGCAATGAAAGCCCTCATGGGGCCATGTTTTCTTTTCCTGTGGGAGAGTTTCTTGGCCTTGGGTTCTCTGGTGTCTCTCCCTTTGGCCATCTGGCCTGAAAGTGGGACAACCTGTTTGAGTGCTTTTTCTTCTTTCTGTAGGAGTTGTTGGCACCAACCCATTTTGGAGGGCCGGTCTATGCACTTGGGCCTCATTTTGAATAACCATCCTCTCTCCTTTGCCTAACTCAGTTGTTCTCAACCCTGGACTGCACATTAGACCCACTTGTGGAGCTTTTGCAAGTCATGCTCCCCTCCCTTCTCCATCTCCTCAGACCAATTAAATGATAATCTCTGGGAAATAGGATCTAGGCATGGTGGGATTTTGTTAAAAGCTCCAGATATGACACTAATATGAATCCAGGATAAAGAACCACTGAGCTTATTGATTTCCACCCTTCAGTTATCACAGGAAACACATCTCTTCACACCTTTCCCTTCCCTGTATCTACATGTGTTTTCTCTAGCCAGCCCCAATTTGGATTTTACTGAGAAGAATCAGAACAACAATATAGGTGAACAATATACAGATTTACTACGTAAATCTAATTGTGGTAAGTATTCAAGGACGCCTTGTTCTAAGTATTCAAGGATGCAGCGATCTCTCCTGCAGGGGACAGTTTATTAGCATCAGCCAATGGGCCATTCCCTTAGCTTCAAGGCTGTGGGTCTAGATGCTCAGCCAGGGGACTAGAAGTGGATCTGGTGTTCTGAAGCAGCCTGTGAGCCTAGAGAAACTGTCCTATCCAAAGCCGACCTGTCTTGTCCTGACCTCTGGCAACCAGGCCACAGTTGCATTTCTTTCCATAGCCTTGGCTATAGAAATCACCAATCACACTGGCTAGCCTGACCCAAGTCTCCTATGATGGCTTTTCTTCAGGATCTCTTTTTGGGTTGGCTGTGATACAGGACTTCGCAGTTTTCCTTGAGTCTCTCAGTACTGGTCCAAAATGTTTCTCTCTCCCTCATGCTTCTGGTGAACCACAGGAAAGACCAGCTCCCAGCCAAACAAGGAAGCCCACTCCCCTAGAACAGTAGTCTCCTTTCTCTAGGGTCTTCTCCAGTTCCCTCTTTGGAAAGCTTCTCCTATATTCTATAACAGCCGGCAAGAGACGGAAGTGCACATTTGATATGCAGAGACTATGGTTCGTATTCAAATACTGCTATTCCAGCAGAAAAGTTCTTCTCAGCATTCTAGAATCCATGAACTCATTCTAGTTCAGGACTTGTGGCCCTGCTCCCACTTGCTGCTGGGGGGGGGGAATGGAAATGCAGCATACAGAAATGAAACAGTGGCCAGAGGCCTCCAGTCACTCAGGAGACTTTAGCGAGTCACCTCTGTGAGCTTTATTGTTCCCTAATAATACCTGCCCCATTGGTCCCAGGGGGGTTTGCAAATGAGATGATATATGGGTATATGTGATTTGAAACTATGAAGGGATGCAAGCTTCTTTATTGGTGTTTGACTTATAAATAATAAAATGTGAGAAGTTCAATACATTTTGACGAATATACATACCTGTGTAACCAATCGCCAAAGCAAGATACAAAAGCTGATTGTTACTATAGACAGATCTCGTTCTTTTATGATGAATCCACACCACATCCTCCACAGCCATGCAGGAAAGCATAATTCTGATTTCTATAACCATAGATTCATTTTCCCTGTCCTTGAATGCCAGATAAATGGCATCCTATACTCTGTGTTTTCTTGTAGTTGATGTCTTTCTCTAATGTAATGTCAGCAAGATACATCTATATTTTGTTTATCATTCCATTTTATTGTGGAGGAGTAGTTCATTGCATGAATATACCACATTTTGTGTATCCATACTCTTGTTAATGGATATTTGGGTTGTTTCCAGTTTTAGCATTATGAATAAAACTACTATGAACATTCTTGTACATGTAATTTTGTGGATATATACTTTTATTTCTTTTGGGCATGTACTCAAAGGAGAATTTACAGGTCATAGGGTAGGTACAAGTTTACCTTCATAAGAAACTGCTAAACCACTTTCAAAGATAGTTTTATGAGAGCACCCGGTGCTCCCCATCCTTGAAAATTTTTTCAGCCTCTTTAATTTCAGCCATGCTGGTGGGTTTCAGTATGGTTTTAATTTGGATTTCCCTAATGACTAATGGTACTAATAATCTTTGCATGTGTTTATAGGTTATTTGTATATATTCTTTGGTGAAGTGCCAAGTCTTGCCTGTTTTAAAAATTAGGTTATTATTAGATAGTCAAACACCTTTTTTGGTTTCCATTCTTTCAGTTAAAAATCCTTCCAACTATATTAGTTTTGTTTCCATCGCAAACACAATTGAGAACAAATTTAAGAGCAGATTCATAAATCTAATAGCCAGTGCTTTTTTCCCCAACTTTAATGTTAATATAAGTCACCTGGATATCCTGTTAAAATGTACATTATGATTTATTAGGCCTGGGGTATGGCCCAAGATTCTGAATTTCTAACAAGATGCTGCAAGATGTGGATACGGCTGGTCCAGTTACCACCTTTGAGTAGCAAAGTAATGAATGCTTCTTCACCGCTAGAGCCCTGGCAGGACTGAAGGTCATTTTTATACCCTTGTGTCATCTCTATTTACCGTAGATCGCTGTTCTTGTGGAATCATAGACTTAGAATGCCAGAGGTGAAAGAGAATCTCCAAAGTAAGATTCAAAGTTGCAGATTATGGCATATTGATTTCACTAGTGGACCTAATTCTTCAACCTTGTGCATTCAGACCCTTTGCCATGGAATTTTGTTGGGCTCTTTCACTGTGACTCTCTATCAGCCGTGTGACCTACTTGATCCAAGGGGATGTTAGCGGATAGGACAAAGGACAGCCTTGAAGAGTGCTTGTGCATTTGAATGTGCCCTCCCTTGTTTCTCTGTGTTCACCAGTTTACCTCCTGAAGACATATGGCGCCATCACCGCGCTGCTTCAGCTAACCCTCGGCAGACCACCAAACACATGCATGAGCCCGGTGAACATGGGAAGAACTGCTCTTCCCAACCCCACCCAAACTGTTATCTTGTAAACTCATAAGCTAAATAAATACTTATTGTTTTAAATCAATGAGTTTTGGGGGTAGTTTATTTTTACTTATTTATTTATTAAAAGATTTTATTTATCTGAGAGAGAGAGTATGCACGAGTGGGGGTGAAGGGGAAGAGGGGAAGGGGGAGGGAGGGGTAGAGGGAGAGGGAGAAACAGACTCCCCACTGAGCAGGGAGTCCAATGCTGGATCTCAGGACCCCGAGATCATGACCTGAGCCGAAGGCAGATGCTTAACTGACTGAGCCACCCAGGCGTCCCTTAGGGGTAGTTAGTTTTTTTTTTTTTTTAAGATTTTATTTATTTATTTGCCAGAGAGAGAGAGAGAGAGAGAGAGAGAGGGAGGGAGAGTACTAGCAGGGGGAGTGGCAGGCAGAGGGAGAAGCAGGCTTCCTGTCGAGCAAGGAGCCGGATGTGGGACTCGATTCCAGGACCCTGAGATCATGACTGGAGCCGAAGGCAGACGCTTAACCATCTGAGCCACCCAGGGGCCCTGGGAGTACTTAGTTTTGTTGCATAGAGTCACTGGGGCTAAATAAAGGGAGGCATAAGGATACCAAAGAAAGTCATCATCCATTGCCCCCCTTCTTCTCCATACCACTCTAGAGTCTCTCCTTTGCCAGGTACTGCTTTTGTTTGCTTAACCTTGGTTGCTAGAACTTCATCTAGAGTCAGGAAAAATAAAGGGTTTTAAATCTTAGTTCTGCAGACATTTCCACAAAGCAGACATCCAAATGGAAAACAGACACATGAAAAAGTGCTCAACATCGCCGGGCATCAGGGAAATCCAAATCAAAACCTCAATGAGATACCACCTCACACCAGTCAGAATGGCTAAAGTTAACAAGTCAGGAGACGACAGATGTTGGCAGGGATGTGGAGAAAGGGGAACCTTCCTACACTGTTGGTGGGAATGCAAGCTGGTGCAGCCCCTCTGGAAAACAGTATGGAGGTTCCTCAAACAGTTGAAAATAGAGCTACCATACGACCCAGCAATTGCACTACTGGGTATTTACCGCAAAGATACAAATGTAGTGATCCGAAGGGGCACGTGCCCCCCAATGTTTATAGCAGCAATGTCCACAATAGCCAAGCTATCAACAGATGAATGGATAAAGAAGATGTGATACACACACACACACACACACACACACACACACACTGGAATATTATGCAACCATCAAAAAATTGAAATCTTGCCATTTCCAACGACATGGATGGAACTAGAAGGTATTATGCTAAGGGAAATAAGTCAATCAGAGAAAGACAAGTATCATATGATCTCACTGATATGAGGAATTTGAGAAACAAGACTGAGGATCATAGGGGAAGGGAGGGAAAAATGAAACAAGACGAAACCAGAGAGGGAGACAAACCATAACAGACTCTTAATCTCAGGAAACAAACTGAAGGTTGCTGGAATGGAGGGGGGTGGGAGGGATGGGGTGGCTGGGTGATGGACACTGGGGAGGGTATGTGCTGTGGTGAGCGCTGTGAATTGTGTGAGACTGTTGAATCACAGACCTGTACCCCTGAAACAAATAATACATTATATGTTAATAAAAAAAAAAAGAGGGGCACCTGGGTGGCTCAGGCGTTAAGCGTCTGCCTTCGGCTCAGGTCATGGTCCCAGGGTCCTAGAATCGAGCCCCGCATCGGGCTCCCTGCTCCGCGGGAAGCCTGCTTCTCCCTCTCCCACTCACCCTGCTTGTGTTCCTGCTCTTGCTGTCTCTCTCTGTCAAATAAGTAAATAAATAAATAAAATCTTTAAAAAAAAAAGAAAGAAAAAGAAAAGAAAAATAAATAAATCCTAGTTCTGGGGCTTATTACCTCTAAGTCATTAAACTTCTCTAGACTTCAGTATCCTTGATAGTACTATCTATGGCATAAGGTTACTACGGGAATTAAATGCAACAAATATTAGTAAAGTGATTAGCATGGTGCCTTGTCCATAGTAAATGCTCATTAAGTGGTAGGCACTAAAAAAGAAATTGGTCATGACTGTTACAGTTTTAATTTAAAAAAACAGGGTTGTATTAATTATACTTTCTCATAGAAAATACCCAGCATTTGGAAATTAATTTAGAGGGCAAATACAATATATTTATTATTTATTATATTTATTAAACACCATTAATACTAGGAGCTACTAAGATTTTGCTAGATATCAAGAGAAGAGTAAAAGGAGAAAGAGATGTATAATGAATTTATGAATGAATGTATAATCAAATATTTCTATTTGTTTCTGAGGCTCAAAATGAAAAATAATCATGGACTACTGTAATGTGTTATTCAATATAATGCATTTAAAAAAATAACTGAACCACTAACATGGGAACATCAAAGATTGCTGTCAATTTCATTTCAATTTTGGCTTATTTCATCTGGCT
Organism: Eumetopias jubatus; assembly: GCF_037043125.1. Taxonomy (NCBI): domain Eukaryota; kingdom Metazoa; phylum Chordata; class Mammalia; order Carnivora; family Otariidae; genus Eumetopias; species Eumetopias jubatus. The sequence continues at coordinate 163,684,277 of NW_028274809.1, read as the reverse complement.
TTGTCTCTGGTATTCAATTGTCCAGTAAACTAACTTGGTTTGTGTTGAACTTATTTTATAGAAAGAAACTATACTTATTTTCATTTTCACCTGGATTTTATATAACTTTATATTTTATATGATTTTATTTTTTATTTTTAAAAAAACCAGAGTGATGATAGACATTCATATTCCAGATAATGTATAAAAAGCTTTATTTTACTGGATTCTGTTCCAGGCACAGCATGCTATTCATATAATTGTATATCTTCCATTGAGGGGCCAAAACATTTTATTTTTATGGGTAGTAATTTTATTCCTAATATCAATTTCTTAAACTTACTATCTGGGCAGATAAATTTGTCTTTAAAGGATCTTAAATCTTTTCCTAAAAGTTAATTTTATATGTAACATTCTACTTTTGGCAGCTGTATCAGCTCTACGATGACTGTTTTCTTTAAATTGAACCACAGCTTATTTCAGCTAAAAAAAGAATATAGCAGCCATTCCCCATTCAGAATGGCATTTGGAAGATTGTTTAACTTGGTAAGTAAGATAGACATCCAGCAATTTTGGTCAGTAGCTGAGTCAAGTAGAATAATTAAAATAACACACTCCTTGTTCCTAGAATTGATTTTTTGTGTGCCCCTTTTATCTTGTGACCTTTATTTCTGTCTTCTTGTTTTTCAGGCTGTTGGGCAATACACATTTCATGGTTTGGAAAAGACAATTACTTGTCTATGATTCCCCCAACAATAAATAAAAGAACCTTAGAGGGGAAACACGTTACTTTTAGAAATAGTGAAAGGGAGCAAGCAAGTCTTCTTTGTGGTTAAAATTATGAAGGAGAGCCCTGTGTCTTGAATCTGATACATATTTTAAGATTTTATTTATTTATTTGACACAGAGAGAGAGCACAAGCAGGAGGAGTGGCCGGCAGAGGGAGAGGGAGAAGCAGACTCCCCACTGAGCAAGGCCCCCCCCCCCCCCGATGTGGGACTTGATGCGGTACTCCATCCCAGGACCCTGGGATCATAACCTGAGCTGAAGGCAGATGCTGAACCAACTGAGCCACCCAGGCGCCCCTGATTCTGTTAATATATATTGAGACTATCTGGAGCAATAAAGATTGGTATGAGCCAAGAGAGTGGGAAAGCATTTTGCCTGATGTTTCATTTATTATTTTTTCTCTGGGACAACTCATTCAGACACTAGGCAGCTGGAGGGATCAGAAACAGAAACGGTTTATGTATGAATCACCATGAATATGACATGCATCTAGATATTTAAGGCTCAGAGGTTGGGTACTTAGAAACAGGTCTGCTGTTCAGTTGGGCACATAGGCATTATCTTAAGTATGGAAAATGAGAGTCTTCTCTTGGGTTTAGGTTTGGATAGACAAAAGGAGAAAGATAATGAGTTTGGACTATGTATATTGCTCACAGCAGTACATAAAGAACAATGTTCTGAGAGGGCAAGAAACAATAATAAATAATGGATTGTAAAATGCAAATCTGGAGAGAGGAGTGTTCTGCTAGGCTTTAATCTTGAAGGGTTCTTAAAGCCTTTAACTAGTATGTAACTTTTTGTAGTCTTGGGCAAGAATGACAAATAACTGAATTGTCAACATATCATGTACAGAAGAAGCATAGGAGATAAATAGCCGCAATTTAATAAGACATTAAGATGGAAACAAGACAAAATAAAACCTCAAGTCGAAACAGTAGCTGCAAAGTAAAATGCAAAGTAAAATCTTGACCTGAGCTAAAGCTAAATGAAAACAGCTCTTAATGATTGATTTTTATAAAACAGATATTGGCCTTTCATTTGGCTGGTGCTAAACATAATGTGCTTTATTGGAGAGATACCTATAAAATTGGCAATAGTTATAGCTCGTAAAATGAAAGTTAAAAAAAGGCATTCTCCAGCAAAGTTTTTCTTAACTTTTTCTTTTGAATTTTTTAATATTTATTTTTTTAATAGTATAAGAATTTCTCAATATTAGCAGAGTATTTCTTTTCTTCTTTATGGAACTCGAGCTTCTAAGAGTCTAGCTGGGTTAAGTATTATTATAATTACACATTTTATTTTCTATGGTCTGATGGCTAATTTTTTTGTCAAACATTAGAATTCTTATCTCTTAAAAATTAGACTTACATAGCCTATATGACAGAAGGCATGAGAGGTAAATAATACAGCCTCAAGCTGCTGCAATTAGGAGTGTCTTGGCAAACTTCTTTTGCCCAAAGCGAGAGCCTTTGCAGACAAATTGCAGGAATTTTTTTCCTGCTCCCAAAGGCAAGAATTAAAAAAAAAAAAAAAAGATTCGTGTGTCACAGTATAACAGTATAACAGCCTACATGACACTGAACAAAGTGTTCCGAAATAAAGAAAAGTTTCAGCGCAGGGCAAGTGGGGGGAGAAGTCACTCTCTAAATCGAAGTAAATGGCAGTGGCATTTTTCTGAATCTCTTGGAGGAAGCAATCTCCTTAGCAATAGAGTTAATGAGGACTTTGCTCTTTGAAGTCTGAACTTTGAACAATTCCAGAGAGAATTGGAATTTTTTCTATTTGGTTTAAGGGAAAAGAAATATGGGAGCAATCGCTTTAGTGCAAAGCAGCCTGGGACAAGAGCAAGGAGGACACAGGAAGATCACTGAGTCAGAAAGATGGAACATAGAACATAAAATATATTCCCCCAGCCCTATTCACTTTCAGCGAGTGGGGAGGGGTACGGGAGGAAGTTAATGATGGGGCACCACTTTGGATCGCTGACAGGTGTAATCACCTGCGCTGTTGTTGATTGTATACCAAGATGTCTACAGTTCTACATTGCAGCATGTGAATTCTGTTGTTCTCAGTTCAGTCCTTAGTGTCTTGGTAGAGTCATCTATTAAAGAAGTTTGTGTGTCATTGTGGATCTATATCTGAACCAGTTGAATCCCAGCTGGCAAGATCCTGGTACCTTAGACTAAAGAAACAGCAACCCTGCTACCATGTTACATTCGAAGATCCTCTTCTTACCCGGAAGTGACATAGATTACATACACATTTCATGAGAGAGAACATTTTGAGTTCAGAAATGGAAGCTAATATTGTGTTTCTGTTTGTAAGATGTTTTGTAATACCACAAAAAGAATGAAAGTAACTTGCCTATTTATGATGCTTTATAAGTTACAAGCACTTAATATCTATTCTCTCACCTTATTTTATCCTTTAAGTAGATAACAGATTTTTAAAGATGAGAAATCAAGGTGAGCTAATATAAATAACTAAGGTGGGTCATGCTTCTAGTCAAAAGACTTCTAATTAAGGTTTTCTTTTTAAAAATCTTATACTTTTGTCACCTTGCCATTCTTTCCAACGTAAATTACCGGGAACAATTTCCAGGTTATAGCTAAAGTTTTAGTCAGGCTCTTTTCATAGATCATTCATCTGAACTGTTCTTTCTCACTGCATAATTTGTTTTAACCACATTCTTATTATTTAGTAATTTTTTGGTTTAATAAAAGTCACTTTATAAGAATATTATATACTTTTGTTGCTTAATTGAAAAGGAATCAATAAGTTTAATATTCTTTTTAGGAGAATGCAAATGTATGTTCTATAATAAGAAATACCAGTACAAAATTTTCAGTTGCTGACTTTTGATCTGAGAATCATAAAACAGGCATATTCACTTTGTGAACAGGGATTGCAAAGCCCTTAATAAAGTGAGTGATGTGCAAACAGAAGGCTCTGTAAGTGTGAAGTGAATGGGCTTGAATAAACTGTGCTTTTCTACTGATAAAATTGAAAGAATTGAGACATTTTTAACTCTGTCATTCTTCACAAAGATTCATTAAGTATAATCTAACAAGTTTTCCAAGGTGATCTTGAGTATGCACAAAAGGCTATGCTATATCAAGTATAAAAGGCAGATACTTCATTTTTTTTAAAAGAACATTTTTTCTTTAGTAAATGTTATGGAGAAGCAAAAGTTAAGATAAGTACTGTGGCTTTTTTTTTTTTTAAAGCTACAGTAAATAATTCCAAATTCCTCATATGCCCATGTTAGAGTGGCTATTGCAGGAAAAAAGGATCATTGACCAGATTGTGAAATTATGGACTCTTTATAACTGTGGAGAAGAAGAAATACCGTATTATCCAATCTATAATTCTCTTGATTATTTTCATCTCACTCTATTTTCTGAGACCTTAAATCCTAAAACTCAGCACCAGTTCTTTTCTTCTAGTCCCAGACTTTCAGTTTGCTGGTTATTTAACAATATTATATATTTTCTGTTAGAAACCAATAAGACTTACGATTTTTTGAGAAAATGCAAGTGTATATGCTCTACTAAGGAATAGCTGTTAGTGTGCCTGAAGGTCGCCGTCCTTAGCAGATAAAGCACAAGTTTCTCATTGCTTTAGCTGACAGCATAATGCATCAGCCTCTTCATGGCTCTACACCTCAACTTGGCACCACCATTTTTTACGGACGGACGAGAGGGAGCCATTCTAGGTTATTTGTACAGAGACAGTGGTGTGTTCAGCTAGATTTCCCTTGTCAAAATTACAGCATGATCACAGAGTGTGTCAGATTTCCCATCAGAACTGGACAGGAGTAGCCACTTGACTCTGGAAAGATCAGATAGCAACTTGACACATCTGTACTCATGAAGCGTCAAGTCAGGAGCTACTAAAAATAATGTTGCTTCTCTCAATAAAACAGTCAAAGCAAAGGGCAAAAAGGACAAATGAGATGGCACACGTGCCCAATTAAAGACTTTCACCTCAGACCAGGGAGGTTCTAGAACAACAGGAGACCAGCCCCAGCCCCATCTCCCCTGACTTACATGACATTATATTACAAGAAACATAAGAGCCAGTAGACAACAGAGAAAATGGAGATAAGGCTAGCTTTTCTCCTTTTCAGTTATAAAATAAGGACTTACTCAAATTCTTATCTAGAACTGTAACTGAAACTTGGTAATTTGAATATGTCAAAAAAATGGCAGGGCTATTTTCCCTCTGCACCCATATGCCTCTTGATTTTTCAAGGAGCAGAGGTCTCTTAATGGCCGGACCAGAGGTCAGTGGTCCAAGGACTGGCTGGCTGTACATCACAGAATGACATCTGCAGAGAAAGCCCAGTAACGGAGGTAGGGAAGCAAACTCTGGGATGCGTGGCGTAATAGTGGGTACAAGGTAGCTGCTGCAGTGTGTCTCCAGATGTGTGTGTTTACATCTGTCTGTGTTTGGTCTTTGCCTAAGAGCTTCAGCTCAACAAGGGACTCAGTTCTGAAGGCCTTGGTTCTGACTCCAAAGAGACACTTGGGTTGGAACCGTCAGGTCAAGGAAACTGCTGTCCTTTGGGACAGGGAAACACTGGAGTGTGGGGCATCCTTTTACTAGGCTCTTCCCTGCGTGTTTTTTATTTCTTCAAACAATGCTAAATGGCAGTGGTGCCAGGCCCCTAAGAATCAGCCCCTACAGAGGAAGAGACTATGTTAGATCTGAAATGCACCAGCAAACAAACTCTCAGAGGCCAGGGACTCTCTTGTGCATTACATCCCCAGCGTCTGGCACATAGTAAGTGTGCAGCAAGTGTTTGCTGAATGAATTGAAAATATAGCATAGTTTTGTCGGATTGAAGCCATTTACAAATAGGTGTTATCACTCTCATCTGCATTATTTTTATGCAAGTTTCCGTAAGGTCATGACTAACGTGTTAGAGATTTGTCCCTCCACTGGAGCTGATAAGTCAGTGAACTGATAAAATGAATTTCTTTCCAGTTTGTCAATGCGGGTTTGCTGTCCTGTTTTATGAAATTTCTGATATGGGCTGAACTAAGTAGAGAGAGTTGAGAAACTACTCTCGCCTGATAGGATTTGTACTCCTGCCTCATGAAGTTAGTAGTTGTATCTTAGCTTTATGGGCTGGAAAGGGATGTTAGTGATTGTCATGACTGCCACTGAAATCACTTTCAAAACAGTTAAAATATTTTTGGATCCCTATGATGCAAAGCTCTAAGAGGAGGGGAAAGGAGATCAAAGACATTTAATAGTTTGTCTCTGCCCTTAAGAGGCATAAGTCTTAGTTTAGGGGCAGAGACATATACATATCTATGTGGCTCACACCTTCATTCCATACAAAACTTGCTCAAATGTTCTATCCACTTACCTGAGCTTATTTTGCTTCATGGTACTTATCACATGTTTGTTCATTATCTATCTGCTCCCAGCCGAATGAAAGCCCATGAGGATAAAAGGGATTTGTTTATTTTGTTCATTTCTCTGTTTCCAGTGCCCTGGGCACTGGTTGGCACATAGTAACCCTTTAATAAATATTTATTGAACGAACTATCAATGTCAGGTAGCCTATAATTTCTTTATTGACTAAGACTAGGTAATTTGTGAATCTTTCGATGATAACATTTTGTAGTCACCCATGGTCAAGGACAAATGATCAGCCAATAAAAAAGATTAAAAAAAAAAACCCATTTTACTCTATTCAAAGAAGAAAGGTGGAATCCAGTGTATTCCACCTCTTTTAAACATTTCTTGATACATCTTATTTTCGATACATCTTATTTTCAGCAAGGCTTTTTGTTTGTTTGTTTCTGGTGTTTGTGCTAGAGTCAGTTCTTTCCCACCTCTGTTGCTGAAGTGACGATAGTACAGATGGTCCTCAAAAATGTCTGATGACATTTTGTAGTATACAGAATCGTATACTCACAGAAATCATCTTTTTATGGATATTGCAGTCTTTGGGGAAATAAAGGCCACAAGTTCTGAATTGATTATTTGAGGGGTGGAGGAAGAATCAATACATAACTGCTTTATGTCTCTCAGACTCTGAATTACAGGAAAATTTTTGTTGAAACACAATGAAGTTATACTGTGCAATTCAATCACAGACTAAATCATTCAGAGTTGGTTTTGCCCTAAAATCCATCAGTAATAGCAATAATGTTTGGTAACAAATGCAGTTTTGAAGACTGATGTGAACTGTCTACTTAAATAGCCATAGCACTAACCAATTAAATTTTATCATTGTCATTTCCGGTTGTTGTTGTTGTTGTTGTTTTTGGTAGACATGGTATCTTGGATGACACCTGGTGATAATAACTAAGGAACTGTAATTCTGTAGCCTTAGCTTGACTTATTTTATACCCTAGGGAATGAATAGGCATGTAAATTAGACATGAATCACTACAGTCACTTGTCAATCCAAAAATATTCGTGAGCAGGGTAGGCCCAAAACGACTGGCTGGTGATTATGGAATCTACTGAAATGTAGTGCTTTCATTAAAATATATTACTTTCTCTAATTGAGTTAAGTTTCCCATGTTTGGCTCATACACCAACCTGAAGGATTGATGAGCAGGAGGTGATAACCTGACTGTCAGGCTAAATTTGAAAAAAAAAAAAAAATCAGGAAATCACTTAAGACTGGGTAAGATGACCTTTAAATTACCTTCTGACCAGACACTATGATTTTAAGAAATCATAGCCCATCACTGCGTGCCTCCGTTCAGCAGTATCTTGCACAGTAGCGGTAGGAATCTGAAATATCTGTGATAGAGTGGAAGAGATAACTACCAAACTCCTTAACTGGGATTGACAAATAGCCAAATGGGTATTTTCCAAGCTTGTTGGGTCTGAAGAGTGACAGGATAAGCTTGTTAAAAATACCTAGTCTCAGGTTCCTTTCCATCCCTGAGCTTTGCAGATTCGGATGGAGTGGACACAATTTGGGAAAGGGAAAACCTTTCCTAAAATCCTACCAGGAATTAGATAAATGTAGCTTTACCTTTCCACATCAATTAATAAAATGATCCACCCTTCATATGACCATTTCTAATTATCTACATGTTTGCCTGATCCAGGAGATTATGAATTTAGATTTTAAATTACCAAGGACAGAAGTTTAACCACATCCAAATTTGATTAATGTTTTATATATATATACTTAATAAATATTTAAAAATTATATATACTTATGTAATATTATGTATATAAAATATTTATTATATATAATATTGCGTATGTGGTTGTTTTTTAAAACATTGCATGGGAAAGACATGTTTTCATCTCCTTATTTGTATTGCAATATCAATTCTCTGGAAAAGAGGACTTGTCAAAGCTTTAAAACAGTGTGCAATTGCCAATCACGTTTTAGATTACATTGTTAACACTCTATTCATTGTGGAAAAAATGATGTGAAAGGATGGGCACATTGATACCTGAACAACATCATTAAAAAGAAAAAAGTTTTATGGCCTCGTGTATGAGCTGAGATGCCATTTGATTATAAACTCAAATAAATGACCCTCTTAGGATACTTTTTGGCATATTTATCTGCGGTTACTTTGGGACAACATATTTATTTGTGAAAACTTTCAAAATTCACTCTGTACAAAAAAAGTAAAAAAAAAAGTCCTGGGAATTAGTATGATAAAATCATTAATTAAAATATTTAACTCCCTGCTGATATTCTATAATGGAGTTGTCACCAGATAAACACAGCATGACTATTTTTTCCTATAAGAAGATTTTGCATTCATTATAGAGCACACTCTTTGAGGGACGAATGAAGACATTTGCACTCAGGCAACTAGGTGGGCAGATGGACACATACTACCTGTGCAAAGAATTGTCCTTTGCATTTGTAGGTGAAGAAACCAACATTCATTACTATATGTTTAGGGCTAACGAGAGATAGACCTTCTTTCTTGACATTTTACAAGTTAAAAACAACATTAAAATATCTTCCAAGCTATCAGGGGAAATCAGATTTTTAGTTGAAGATGAGACTGAGGACTAGAGGGATGGATTAACATTGAAGCTGAGGGATGTCTGGAGACATATTCCTCCTTGCTTCATCTTCTTCACTGGGAAAATTATAGTACTTTCTCTGAGGTTCAACGATTCACTGAGTTCACATATATAAAGTACTTGGAAGAGTGCCCAGTTAAAGATGATGCCCAATAATAGTAACTATTGTCATCATAGATCTTAGGACAGGAAGCAGTCTCGAGGGGTACCCCTAGTCCAGGCATCGTCTTCAGTAGCATGATTATCTCAGGTCTAAAGATGAGGTGACAGGGACTCATAGTAGAAGGTCTAGAACCTACTTCATAAGTCAGGTTTTCTTTTGTACATCCACCGAAATGCTGCCCTAGCTCTTCTCTGCTTCAGAAAATAATTTAGAACATTTTCTGTTACAAAGTGGGTGCTTATCAAATACCTAATAGAGACACAATTATATGAGCTATTCTTTTTGAAGCTTTGTTTGATGCAGAATGCCCCTGATGGAAGGTTTCAGCATAAATACTCAGTGTCATATTAAATTTAATCTCCGAGTGAAGTTTCACAATTTCTCTCTTTCAAAGGTAGATTTTGTTTAAGGGTGTTGAGATCCCAAGAAGGTTATAAGGTGATACATATTGTTATGAACACACACATGCCATTTTTTAAAAGGGAGTTTTGTTTGAAGGAGTTGAGATCCAGTTTTTACAAGGTTTTAAAATGATATATATTGGTGCTCACACAGGCATGCGCACACACACGAGATTAAGTTAAGAAGCTGTTCTGCAAGACTGTTGAATCACAGATCTGTACTTCTGAAACAAATAACGCAACATATTTTAAGAAAAAAGAAAAAGAAGAAGATAACAGGAGAGGAAGAAAAGGGGAGTATGTCAGAGGGGGAGACGAACCATGAGGGATGATGGACTCTGAAAAACAAACTGAGGGTTCTAGAGGGGAGGGGGGTAGGGGGATGGGTTAGCCTGGTGATGGGTATTGAGGAGGGCACGTTCTGCATGGAGCACTGGGTGTTATGAACAAACAATGAATCATGGAACACTGCACCAAAAACTAATGATGTAATATATGGTGATTAACATAACAATAAAAAAATTAAAAAAAAAGAAGCTGTTCTAATTAGTGGAATAGTATTTAGTTAATTTGCCAATTTCTTCTTTGGGGACGGGCAGCTCCATTTTGCATAGCAGTACACTTGAAATTGTTGTTCAAATTGTAAAGTTCTTAGACATCCTAAAGGACTTTGACCTCCACACCCTGCTCTGTAATTAATAACACTCTATCATACATTGTCTAAGATTGAACCTATCATGTGCTGTCATAATTTTTTAAAGGTTTGTTTAAAATTTTGTCTTCTTCAATTGATTCTAAGTTGTCTTCATACTGAGCGTAATACAGTTTTATACACTCCCAATTATATGTGTACATATGTGTTTGTATGTATGTGGGTAATATTGGCCCATGTCTCTCCAGTTCTGCTGTCACCATACCTGTGTCAGAACAACCATCATCTCTCACCTGGACTTTTGAAAACCTGACTGTTCTCTCCTCTTTCAATTTTGCCCCATCCAGAGCATTTATCATTGAGCAGAGTAACTTTTTTTTTTAATAATTTTTTCCCCTCATGATAAATGTACTCTTTAATCCCCATCACCTACTTTCCCCATCCCTCCACCCACTTTCCCTCCGTAACCATCAGTCTGTTCCCTATTAAAGAATCTATTTCTTGATGTGTCTCTCTCTCTCTTTTTTTTTGCTCATTTGTTTCTTAAATTCCACATGAGTGAAATCATATGGTATTTGTCTTTTTCTGACTGACTTATTTTGCTTAGCATTATACTTTCTAGCTCCATCCATGTTGTTGCAAATGGCAGGATTTCACTCTTCATTTCTTCATTCAGAAAGTTGAATAATATTCCAACACACACACACACACACACACACACACACACCCCACATCTTCTTTATCCATTCATCTATCGATGGATACTTGGGCTGTTTCCATATTTTGGCTATTGTAAATAATGCTGCAATAAACATGGGTGTGCAAATATCCCTCTGAATTAGTGTTTTTGTATTTTTTGGGTAAATACCCAGCAGTGCAATTACTGCTTGTAGGGTAGTTCCATTTTTGATTTTTTCAGGAGCCTCCATACTGTTTTCCACAATAGCTGCACCAGTTTACATTCCCAACAACAGTGCAAGAGGGTTCCCTTTTCTCCACATCTTCTCCAAAACTTGTTGTTTCTTTGTATGTCTTCTTTGGGGACATGCCTGTTCATGTCTTCTGCCATTTTTTTTTCCTGCCCATTTTTTAACTGGATTATTTGTTTTTGGGGTGTTGAGTTGTATTGAGCAGAGTAATTAAAAAAAAAAACTAAGTTGCTTAAGTCACTCTACAGCTAAATCCCTCTTTGATTTTTCCATTAAATTTTGAGTATCTTACTATGACTTATGAAGCCCTGAAGGGTCTATCTTCCCTGTCACTATCCTATCACATCTTATGTAACTGTCTCCAACACTCTGTGCTAGGTTTCTTCAACATCTTGCTTTGCGCTTTCCTGTGTTTGACCCTTCACTCATGCTCTTCCCTGCATCAGAAATTTCTTCTCATTTGTAGGAGCTCTTGTTGGATAGTCTGAACCCACCCTGGTCATTCTCCTTTGTAGTACTAGTCAAAATTTGTATTATGTATTTATATCTTGGTTTCTTGAGTGGTGGGCATAATTTCACTCATCAAACTCACTTTCTGTATTTCCTTTAAATTACCCTAATTCTGACATTGAGCCTCTATCACATTCTACCTGCTTGGCAGAAAATTTCATCTTGGTCATAACTAAGATTTTTCTCCCTTTTCTCTCATGGTAGCACCTATGGGCCTTATGTCATATTTGGGAAAAGGGGGAGAAAGCCTGTAAATACCAGTCTATCCTGGCAAAAACACCAGTCATTCAAGCCTATAATGGTCCCTTGAAATGTGGTGGCTCCTATGTTTTAGGTCAAGCACAGGGCACATGGTGAGTCTAAAAACCCTAATGTCTCTACAAGGCTAACACCTCTTCCAAGTTTGACCAGCTTCTTGGAGTGGTGCCATAAAATAGTGATTTATACTCTCCATTCTAAAGTCCTTAAATCATTTTCCTCCATGCCCAGCCTGGGAAAACGACCTCTTTAATTTGAGGGCAGCATCTACTTTACTTAATTTTAAATACCATCAGTTGGCTTAAGCTTTTGGAATAAAATTCAAAAAGTCTTGTAATAGACTTCTACTTCCTACCTTGCCTCAAGCCTCCCATCAATTAATGAACACAGACCCTGCTGCTTCTTAAAGACGATGAAATAGGAAAAGGAGAACAGACATGGAGACAATCTCACTTGTTGTTATTACAGAATAATATCTTTCCATGGTGATTTATTTTCTGTTACAGCTTTTAATTATCCTTCCCAACTTCCCAGGCAATAAGTCTTATGAAAGAAAAAACTGTTGTCATCCTCATCAATATGTAGCTACTGACTCATACAGTGTCTTGTACAAAGTAGACACTCAAAATTTTGTGTTAAATAAATGAATAAACATAATAGGCATTAAGTAAATATTTATTTTATTCCCATTGCTGGATACATTACTTCACAGAGTACATATTTAATAAATATTGAATGAATAAATATAATAGAAGGTTGACAATGAGATGCAGCATCAAAACATTGGAGGTCATTTCACACAACCTTGAGCCAGCCGGGTGGGTAAGATTCAACTAAGTATGTTAAATATGTGAAACTAACCTCTGATCTAATCACAGCGCTAACAACAAATGAAAATCAGCAGGTAAGACTCCTTTTCTCTTATATGTTCCTGATTCTTTCGATTCAAGTTGACTATCCTCAGTCTCTATTAAGACATTTGCCTTGATTTTTTAGCCATGCTTCTGGGCTTATGCAAAACTTCACTTTGAGATGGTGATCAAGTAAGTGTATAGTATGAGACTGGTAAAAGAGTGAAATTAATTGACCTAGTTAGAGAAATGCTCCAAACAATGGTATGAACTCATACAACACGGAACATCTATTTTAATAAGGGAGAAAGGACTGTTGTATTGATAAGAGTTCTTTTGGAAGAAACATACAATATTAGAGAGAACATGCTTTGTGATTAAACAAATTCATGACCTAGAAAATTCATTTTTTTCATTCATTTTTTATTCCTCTTTGAAAAAGAAAAGTATTGTCTCATGCTTATCCTAGAAAAGAACAAGTATAAAAACTTTCCTTCTTGCTACAGAGAACTCTGCACATGCTCTGTTATAGAAACACCATATTATCAAGGAACTGTCTATTCATATACATATGAGATGGGTTTTGGTCTTAATAAACATTCTATCTGCAGTGCCAAATGCAGTGCCCAAAACTTTACTGTAATTACATATTTTTGAACTCAAATGGCTGAGCAAACATGTTCATCCTATCAAATAATATCTCTTTACTTTTTCTGGTTCTTTTTACTTGCTAATGTGGATTCATGTGGTGTCATTTTCTTATTTCAATACAGCTTTGCCCCGCCCTCCTCCTGAGTTGTTATTTTCAAATATATTACATTTCCATTTGTTATATGCTTACTAGTACAATCATATACATATTGCTTTATACAGTTACTTTTTAGATACGTTCAGGGACGAAAGGATTCAAGATCCTTCCTAAATAAGAGTGTGCTTTTCCATGTTAATGGTCATGAGAACCATGTTTAATCTGGTCAGTCATATTTTCTGCATTTTATTTGTGCTGAATCAAACGTTCAGATCCATACGCCAGGCTGTTTGGTCATACCATACTATGAAATTGTGGAAGGTTTGACCGTGTTCAGTGAGTAAGTAAATACATGCCTATTGACTGTAAAGTGACCACAAAATGTTGGTGACTTTTAGCTCTACGGACTTCATAGTGCTTTCTCACTAACTTTTCTCAATAACCATGACACAGCTACCTTCACCTGGAAATAATGAGGTGCAGGTCATATATATGACAGGAAAATTACAACTGTAAACCGGAAAGAGAAGCATGACTGCGTTTAGCATGAAGTGCCACATCATTAGCTAACCCTACCCACTTATTCTTACTTTTTATCTTACTTTTAATCACGCCTCACTTGTATTTTGCAAATCTTTTCTCCCAGGCTGTGGCTTGTCCTTTCATTTTCTTAACCCGCTTCTTCTTTTTTTTTTTTTTTAAAGATTTTACTTATTTATTTGAGAGAGCGAGCATGAGACGGGGGAGGGTCAGAGGGAGAAGCAGACTCCCCGCCGAGCAGGGACCACCCCCCCCCCCCCCGCGCCCCGATGCGGGACTCGATCCCGGGACTCCAGGATCATGACCTGAGCCGAAGGCAGTTGCTTTTAACCAACTGAGCCACCCAGGCGCCCTTAACAGCATTCTTAAAAGAGCAGAAAATTTTAATATTGTCGAAGTCCCATTTATCAAGTTTTTTCTCTTCACTGGCACATGCTTCTTTGTTCCTAAAAACTCTTTTTCCTAACCCAATATAGAAAGATTTTCTCTTATGTTTTCTTCTAAAATTTTCCCATTTATTTTTATAATTGTCAGCATACAGGTTTTGAAGTTATTCTGTTAGGTATACCTAAGAATTTCATATTTTATGGTCCTCTTGTAAAAGACACTATTTTAAAAAAATTTTAATTTTTACCTATGCATTGGCAGGATATGGAAAAATCAAAATTTTTTGATATTTAATTTATTTGATTAATCAAATTTGATTATTTAATAATACCTTTATTATTCAACCTTGCTTAAATTCACTTATTAGTTCTAGTAATTACTTCTTTTATAGATTACTTGGGACTTTCTATTTAGATGATCATGTCATCTGTGACTAAAAACTGTTTTTTATTTCTTCCTTTCTCATTTTTATGCCTTTTTTCCCCCTTGCCCTAATGCAATGATTAGGATCTCTAGTACAACATTGAATAGAAGTGATAAGAGCAGATACTTGCCTTATTTCCTTTTCTAAATAAATGTATTCAATTAAAAATATGAAAATATTAAACAATATCAGAGTAGCATGTAGTCCCAGATCTACCATTAAGTAATTATGTATAGGTTGGGATACTATTTCTCCTTTACTTTATTGCAATGAATAGCTCCAAGCATGAGAAGTATTTATTTAATACCAAATTAAATAACGTATTTATAGTATGAAATAGAATATCAGATTTCTTGATAGTAATATGTATTTATATAAATGGAATAGAAAAATGCCTGAGACCTGATTTAACTTTCTGGTTCACGGACAATAACATTTCAGGGTATATCTATGGTTATACCTCTTACTCAACATTAAATTGTATTGCTTTGTCACATATTGTGTATACCTTAAAAGTGTTCAGATAATTATAACCCTAAAGCTAAAAATATCAGACTTTGTTGCAAATCAATTAAAAATAGTTATCTACTTGCATCATTTTAGTCCCTGTGGACTCTGCCTCCTAAGATTGTAGCTGGGGGGTGACAAAGAAGATATGTATTGCATTATAAATGATAACATTAGCTTTATGGTTTCAAATGAGCTTTTTATGGGTTTAAATTGTGAGAATTAATTTATTAAGTTTGGATGTCTTTGAGGAAACCAATGCAATTAAAAATTTCTTACCCTGAAGGGCTAAAAACAGCCTTTAGATGATGAAGATCCTACCGAATGTGTCCCTAGCCTCATTGTTTTTTCGTAAAAAATTCCTAAAACATTGTCCGTTCAACAGGGAATTTAAAAAAATTAATGTGCTTTTTTTTTTTCATACCTGCTTGAATTTGGATCTTTTTTTTTTCCCCTTTCAGCCAGAGCTATCTATTATCTCAGGAAGATAAGTATCGTAATAATTAAGAAGGCAAAAACAGTCAATTTCAACTTTAAACTGACAAAACAGGATCTTATAGCCCAGACAGGCAATAGTTCTGAAAGCCTTGCTGTATTAGGAGAAAAAAAACTTTTGTAAATTGTAAGAGCTTTTCTTTACATAGCAAGAGTAAAAGTTGGCCACCTGAAGTGAGATTTCAAGCCATAACTAGTAAGAACTCAAGATATGTCCAGGTTGAACATGAAGTGTCTTTTCAAAAAAAAAAAATAAAAATAATTAAATGTTTTTAAGTTAAAATTTTTATTTTGGTGAGAACATTCAAGTTCTGCTCTCTCAGCCAATTTTCATGAGGAGTTTCTCTCACGGTGGAAAGTGTGGAAAAGTCAGGGACTCAGAGGAAATGAGAGGAGGATGGACTTTCTTCCCCGGCCCCTCAGGAAAGCAGCCCTCCCAGGCCTTCCTCCCCTTTTCCAGCCTTTCGCCTCCAGGCCTGGCCTTGGGTGTGAGCTCTGAGAAGAAGGAAGTCCAGGGGGCACTTAGACAGCTCAGGGAGGAGACTAGCTCCTCCGGGAGCCCCTTGGCCGGCATCCCACTCAGAGCTTCTGCAGGTGAGGGAAACAGTGGTGTGGCATGTGTAGGAGGACAAAGGCTTTGAGATGATGCACTGAGTAAATCTCAGCTCTCATTGGTGTGTGTGGCCTCCACGGGTGCCTTCATAACCTGAGGGGGTTATATGAGATCAACGAGGCTAAAACTAGGCCGATAGCTGCTGAGTGGACCCATAAAACCGCTGTGGCTACATGGGAGGAATTCCGCGGTGCCCCGGGGGGCGGGGCATGGAGACTGGCCAACAGTGAGAGGGGCTTGAAGCCTTTGGAAGCAGTTAGCTTGCCTTGCTCTGGCTGAGGAAGTCATTCACAATTCATACCAGCCATGGGCATGTCCGCCTGAGAGGCTGCAAGCAGATGCCCAGCGTCAAGCCGACCAAGACAAGTTCATTCAGGAAAGCATCTGAACCTCTAATAATCCCAGGCCATGAGAGCACTAGTTTTCCTCTGTACCAGGCAGGGATGGGAGACCTCTTGAGGAGGACCATGGACTCTGGGAGGGAGATTAGACTTTGACCTGGCCCCCTATGCTTAATCAAAAGAGAGTAAGTTCGTTTTAGTTAGAAAATGTAAATCATTCTTCTAAGCCTGTCATCAGAGGGAGAGGCACTCCGGAACAGAATGAAATATGTTTTGAACAATAAGGAAAAGAACTTTTTGTCTTCTGTACTATTAGAGTAGCATGTGTGAAATCTCATAGGATGAGATTCACCCTTACAGATAAAAATATCTGTTTTTCAGAACAGAGGATTGCTTCACGCATATGGTATGTGGCTGCTGGCTCTCTCAGCGACGGTTCTAAGCTGGAAGCTTGACTTCTCGGCAAAGAAGGGTACTGTGCCCTACTTCTCTCCTACCTCCATCATCTCAAATTTGGCATTAGAAACTGAAAAAGCTTTGAAATTTGACTCTTATTCCGTGAAAAATATATTTTGTGTACCATGATGAGTTAATTACAGTCTAAATTCTTGAAGAGCAAGACATATTTTTTACAAGAAAGTAATCCATATGTTCCTGAGAACAAATTTTAAAAGCATGCAATGGGATTTTTATGGCTTTAACTTAGATGATTGGCCTGAGATGATCCAATTATACCTGCCAATATCGGTTAGAAATAAAATACTAACATGTTTAGGGATAATGTTCCTGAATGGGTGTACTGTCTGTCCAGAACAAAGCAGGATTGTGTCCTCTTGTGTGCAAAGGACTTCTTGCTTCCCCCGATGCTCGAAATTCATGTCCTGGGATATTTATAAGTGGGCCTGCACTGAGATCTTTTATACTTTCAGAATGAGAATTGTCATCCGAGTTTCAGTTTCAGGCTTTCCTCAATATCCATTCAGATTTTAGTTTCAGTATTTCAAAATAAATTACCTTACAGGCAAGAGTAATTCAAATGTTTTCTTAGATATAAGTTAAGAATATGAATCAGAGAGACTTATGTTTAGAATTAAGGAAGAATTTCTTGCTCCTTGACAATCATTGACCTATAGCAGTGATTCTTAAATTGCAGTCCCTAGACCAACAGCTTCATCTGAGAATGTGTTATGAGAACTTATTAAAAACACGATTTTTTGAGCCCTAATTTAGAACTACTGAAATAGAAACCGTATTTTAACAAGCCCTCCAGGTGATTCTGACGCATGCTAAAGATTGAGAGCCACTAATCAATAGAACATTGCTAAAGAAACATCACTTTTTCTGAAATTCCTTAAAAATAAGAAAGACAGCTATATATGTAGAATGCTTTGGTAAAAATCTTTTCAAGAGGTAGTTGGACCAACACTATTTATTATTACTTCATTTACATGTATCTAAAATGCATAATTATAAATTTCTCAAAATGGTACATCTAGTGGTAGTTTCAGTTAGGTCACTTTTCAATGTAAACATATGTGGTGTGCAAAGGATAAACAACTTAAATATATAAAAGCATTCAGACAAGTGCTTTGAACTGTGCCTGGCACTTAGCTGAATACTATAAAAAGTGATAACTCTTAACGAGCATCTATTATGTGTAGGCAACATGTTAGCCAGTTTTATACACATTATTTTGTGTAAATATCTAATCTTTACAACAAATGTAAAATATCTTCCCAAATGTCACCAGTTAGCTGGTGATGAGTCAGCCATAAGTCTGTTCTTCAACTACAGCCTTACTTCTCTGAGTTAATTTACTCAAGTGCCACTGTAGCCAGGAGACTGATTAATGACTATAGTAAGATCTTATTTTGAAATACTAGTCTCTTAGTAATAATCCGTGTGCAGATAATACCAAGTATTTGGTTAATATGGTGGTACACTTTGGAGTAAAGCCGTTGAAGAAGTGACCCATCATTAGCAGCATTTGTACGTATAATGTGCTTAAATATCTTTTCCATTACCTATATTTGATATTAAATCTTCTTTAAAATGTGAGCACTTTGGTGCTATTACTTCTCCCATGACTCTATTATATATCACTACTTAAAGAACAGTCCTCATAACCAGACTAAGAGAGGGGCATGCAACGAGAAGAGCATTTAAGTCAGATTTGCTAGATCAAAATTTTATTATATTATTACAAAAATTGTCTTTCCTCTGAAAACTTGGAATCTGTGCCACATTATGGTTATCTCCAACATTTTTTGGGGAAAGAGTAGTGGTAAAATAAATTTGAAAAATACCTTAGCACTCTGTCATGCTAGCTGTTATTCCACTTCTATATGAGTACAAATCAACATCAATGAAATGAAATCCAATTGCCCATAACAATTATGTATAACTAGCAATATCTTGAGAGCTGATGTTATAGGTAGAAGTAGGGAGGAACAGGAATTTAGGAGGCTGGAATTCAATAAAAAGCTATAAATTTTTAGTTTATGGGCTCAGAGTTCAAGAGAGTACTGCTATTATTCAATCACACCATCAAGAAGTCATATAAGACTTTTGCTTTCTCCTGAAACTGCACTAAACCTAGAGTAAAGAACATTTTTTAAAAAATGCGTAAGATGACTAGGAGAATGTAATACGTTGAATTGTGTCCTCTAAAGAAGATATGTTGAAGTCCCAACGCTGAGAGGCTTCCACAATAATTTTATTTGGAAACAGGTCATTACCAATGTAATTAATTAATATGAGGTGATACTGGGGTAACGTGGGCCCTTAACCCAATATGGCTGGTATCCTTCTAAGAAGACAGAGACATGGAGGGAAGATGACCATGTGAAGACACACACAGGGAGAATGCCACAGAAACGTAGACTGAGATTGTTGCAATACAGCTACAAATCCAGGACTGCTGGGACCACCAGAAGCTGGAAGAGGCAAGGAAAGATCCTCTCCTAGAGGTTTCAGAGAGAGAATGCCACTGTTAACACTTTTTTGTTTTGTTTTTTTAAGATTTTATTTATTTATTTGAGAGAGCATGAGAGAGAGAGAGAGAGAGAGAGCGTGTGCAAGAGAGTGCACGGGGGGAGGAGGGGCAGATGGAGAAGCAGGCTCCCCGCGGAGCAGAGAGCCCAACGTAGGGCTTGATCCCAGGACCCCGGGATCAGGACCCCAGCCAAAGGCAGACGCTTAACTGACTGAGCCCCGCAGGTGCCCCTCCACTGTTAACATCTTCCTCGAACCCCTAGTTTATAAAACTGTGAGGGACTGAGTTTCTGGTCTTTTAAGCCACGGGTTTGCGGTATTTTGTTGTAACAGCCCTGGGATGCTTGCACAATGAAACATGGGACAGGAGAAAAAAGAACAAAAAAGTGGGGAACTGGAAAGTCTTGCAAAAGCATTAACTAATTCAGCCAGAACCAAGAAAGCGGACTCCCAAGTTTATATGAAAAAGGTCAAGAAATGACCCGATTTACCTTGCTTGATCCCCCAAAACTCAGGAAATGATGATTATAGGCAAATGTACCTATGTCAGTTAGGTTCCTGAACCCAATTCCAATGTGTTTGCGTGGAGGCTTCCCTACCCCAACAAGCAATGCTTAGATACCAGCTGGTGCCCAAGACATCAACCCAACTCTGACACTATCTACCTGCAAAAAGAAGCAGATTACACAGATAGAGGGTTCAGCGTCACAAGACGCCAATCACAAACCCAGGTTACCTGTGATTTTGAACAACTGAGAGCAAATGGGAGGTTCCAACAACCTCCTCCAACTAAAGATGCCAATTCAAGTCCGGGTTGTGACCTGTTTTTCGGGCCAGCTGCCTACATCAGAGGTTCCCACAACCCTTTCTGTGGATTCAATTAACTCGCCAGAACAACTCACAGAACCCAGGAAACCCATATACTCACTAGATTACCGATTTCTATTAAAGGATACAAATCCACAGTCTGATGAAGAGATAGGTAAGGCAAGGTCCCAAACAAAGGAGCTTCTGTCCTTCTGGAGCTGGGGGCCCAGCACATTTTGGTTCCTCAAACGGGAAGCTCTCTGGACCGTTCCTTTCGGTTTTTATGGAGGCTTCATTACATCAGCATGACCGAATAGCTCACTGTCCACTGGTGAGGGATTCAACCTCTGGGCCCTCTCCCCTCTCTAGAAATAAGGGGATGGGACTGAAAATTTGTACTCCGTACTTGTGGTCAGTGCCCCCAGCAACCAGCCCCCATCCTCAGGTGCTTTGCAAAATTCACTTTCACAACCATAAACCCAGTTACAGCAGAAAGGGCTATTACAAACAACAAGACACTCATTTCACCTTTATTGTTCTGAAGTTTTTTAAGAACCAAAATATTTGGTCCTCTGATTTATAAATCACAATACTGCACTATGGAAGCCGGAATGCTGGAGGAGATGTGTGTGGAGAGAGAGAATCAAGCATGAAGCAACAGTATAGAACCAAAGGATCATCAGATGGGCCCTGTGGGCTTCTGAATAGAAAGAGATGCGGATCTTGAGAAAACTTCCTGAGTTCCTGAATGTAGCAGCAGGCACTTTTTATATTAGGAGTGTAAGAAATCTAGGCTAGGAGTAGGAAGGGACTTTTCAAGAGTGCTGAGCCGGGATGGACATTTCACACTAATTTTTAATGGTATGAAAATGCAATTTACAGATGAGACAAGGTGGGGAGAATGACCAGCGTGTGAACAATGATATTACCAAAAGAGTTGCATTTTGGCAACAGTGTGATTTGACTGGCTATAAAGAAGATGAAGTCAAATTGCAAGAAGTTGGGTTCTCTGTTAATGTTTTCTGGTTTAGGGTAAGTTTGTAGGGAGAAGGGCACCCAACTCACCCTGGCTATTGGGAAATAGGGAGGTTAAGAACAGTGGCACTTGGCTCTGGCCAAGGACTTGCCAGTTAGCTCACTTTAAGACAATGGTCAAAAGAATCACTATATTCTACCTAAACAGGAATAAATGAAAAGCCTTTGAAACCTAATTTTAACTATGAAAATCCTATGAGCAGTTTATTAAAGATTTTATTTTTTTAGTTTGTCAGAACTCTCTAAATGATTTGGTGTTTTGGCTTTAAATATATATGACATATTTGTAAAAATCCACTTTGTACTTGAATTCTTTTTTATGATATATTAATTTAATGAGGCACTTTTCCTTTGAAAAGTAATTGGTTGTCCTGCTGTTTTTCTACCTCAAGGTTGAAAAACAACGAACCTAATAGTAGCTATAAAATGAGTGAATGCAAATTCTTTGGTGTGTTAGTGGAAAAATCACAAACTGGATTAACCCATTAAGTACAACCTCCTAAATTAAAATAATCATATTGATACCTCATTTTGCCTGACTGTCTTAGGAATTTCCATGTCTGTGTGAATTCCCTGTATGTACAAAATTAAATTTTATTTTCTCCTGTTAATCTGTCTCATGTCAATTTGATTCTTAGTCTTGCTAAAAGGCCCTGGAAGGGCTGAGGAAATTCTTCCTCCTTGACAATATGTGAATTAGTAAGTGAATAGTCCTAATTATGTATGAAAATTGTGCACCTAGATGAATTAAAATAATGGAAACTAAATTTAATACCCATATTATAAAATTTTATATATAAATATGTTAAATAACAAAAATTCAACTGAGTAAATTTTTAAGGATCGAATTACTTTATTGAATGATTCATGAATCAGGCAGCATCCCATCTAGCAATGGAAAGGTGCTCCAAAGGGCTACAGAGAGGGAAAGGTTTTTAAAGGCAGGACAAGGAAGTCATAAACGAACAAAGGATTGTTTCCAGGGAGCTCACTTTCCTTTGTAGGACAAAAGGGCACATTAGGGGGATTACCACATTTTCCTTTGGGGGATGGAAAGGACTCATGTGGCAGATTACCGCATTGGTGCTGACCAGAAAGTTCCAGACTGACAGGTAAGGATTGCGTTTCTGAGGAAGGATGAAACTGCAATTAGGTTAACCATTAAATCTGTTGGGCTTAGCACAAGTGACTTCCATTTTGGGCCTGTTATTTCTTTTTAACATCTTCGATGGCCTGGATAAATAATGCTTATATAATTTAAGTTTGGCATTATGTTTCTCCAAACCAACGGAGTTCATTTTCGAGTAAATGTGGTATTAAAGAAACACCTTAAATTTTGAAAAGTTGGTACATGTGGAAAAAAAATTTCACTGTTTCAGTCGTTTATTGTTCCTTTAGAAAGTAGTGTAATGCTAACTCTTTGTTCATAATGTCCCCTTTATAAAATGTAGTTTTTATAAAAAAATGGATATAGGGCAAGAGCTATTTTGAAAATCAAATAGGGTCACTAATTCCCTCATAGAATTATAACTAGTTATGAAGTGAACCAGTTTTCGTAATGTTGACTGGATGGTGTACAGTGCTTTAATTCAGGTATTGTATCATTAATGCTTCTTTCAGTGGTGGATTATGTATATTTCAAAAAGATTGTATTATTTCACTTCCTAATTTGATGTTGCTCGCAATAGGCTAGGCTACATAAATCAGAAATTCAGACTATAATTTCACAAACCATTCAGTTCAGTGAAAAATTTAAACTGGAAAGTTGAATTCCAAAAATTTTGATGAATACCTATTATATTGAAAGAATCATGATTATAGTGACATAGACAAGATGATGCAAATAAATATTTTGCATATATACGTATATAGAAATTTATATATAATATAAACATGTATATATGAAAAATATATAATTTGCACATATGCAAAAATATGCATTTAAAAAAAGAAAATATCAACTTTTCTAACACCAGATTTAGAAGTTAGAACTGTTTGCAAAACAAATTTTCTATGTGAGCACCCGGATGGCTCACTGGGTTAAGCACGTGCCTTCAGCTCAAGTCACTATCCCAGGATTCTGGAATTGCACCCTGTGTTGGGCTCCCTGCTCAGTGGGGGATCTGCTTCTCTCTCTCTCCCTCTACTTCTCCCTCTCCCTCTGCTTCTCCCCCTTCCCTCATGCTCTTTCTCTCTCTCTCAAATAAATAAAATCTTAAAAAAATTTTTTTTTCTATGAAGATGTTTAAAAAATTTGTCATTTTAGTTCCTACCTATCAAATTCTATCTGCATCAAATGTGAACATAGACATGCACAATTAATGTAAGTGTGCAAATGTTCACATGCAAGTAATGACAATGCTCCATCACTAAATAGGTTATTTTGTTGTTTTGCAAGTGGGGATGGATTTATTCTGGTCATTTTCCACATTCTCAGTGAGTGTGAGCAACTGTCCCTTATGATCAGTGGTTCCCTGGTGAGATGGCAGGAAGTAAGTGGAATTGTAGGTGCAGATTAATAATAGTTAGCACTTACATAGTGCATATGATGTGCCAGGCACTTTGAAACTCTTTACACATATTAATACAATTAATTGTCAGAATAGTATACATTTATTAATATCTTTATGTAACAGAGAGATTAGGGAATTTGTCTCAGGTAACACAGCTGTTAAGGGACAGCAGAATTCAGACCCAAGTAGTCTAGTGCTAGAGACTGTGCCCTAGACCATAATACTCTAATAGCCCGAGATTTTAAAGTAATAGCCCTACAGAGTTATTCATTCACAGACTCACCATTAAAAATACTGACTATTCTAAATTGGGATAAGCAAGCAAGAGGGAGTCAGAAGCTACTCTGATGTACTACCCAACTAAAGGAAAGTATCAAATTCATCCAATGATCTGCTCAAAGATTTCTGGGACACTGACAACTCTAAAAGAAAAAGAAAGGAGAAATGAGAGCCGCTCCTGAGACTCACCATTCCAAATGTTAAATGCTTTAAGTCACAACAGAAGAAAAGAGTCCTTGGGTCTGTTTTGATCTTGGTCACAGAGACATTTGGAATAAATCATTTATGTTACAGCTGACAGTTCCAACAATTCAACTGCTTTCAGATTCCTCAAATCAATTTAAAAATAACGTTATGGACAAGGGTTAATAAATATGTATTATCTAGTGCCCGATCATAAACAAATATCTAAACAACTGAAACACCTGGCACTTCTTTCTGGACATGAACACTACAGGGCAGAGATGGGAAATAGGTCTCAGTGGACTTGCCAGGTCCCCTGGGCTGCTAGGGCTGCTAGATGCCCAGGCGGCTATGACATGGAAAGTTCTGGTGCTGCATCCAGACACCAAAGGGAAAGAGGCTGCACTGAGTTATCAGCAGTTACTGGAATATTTGTCATCATGGTTAGAGGGTAAAATGTCTTAATTCCAATAATTATGAAGAGTCCTCTAAGTTAATATGTAGCACTTATTAAATTCTCCCTTTGCCTCAGTTTGCCTTTCAGAGGGAGTAATCATTTACTTATACTACTCTGCCTCTGTAGGTTGTCAGGACACAATATGTTCCTAGTTTAAAGTCATTTAAATGAAGGTATTATGGAAGCATAAAACATTTTAATTCACTCGTTTAAGGTAGCATCATAAACCCAGTTAGAAGAATAAAAAAATGAGGAACTATAGCTCAAAAACATTATTGCTTTTTATTTGCTGTTCTAAAGAAGTTTTAGTTCTAGAGAAAATATTTTATTTCTCCCAAGAAGCAAAGCATTGCTTATCTGAGTGCTCATGGCATACATACTTGAGAAATAATCACCTGTTTGCAATGAAAGTACTGAGTTGGAACCTCACTGCATAGTCTCCGTAGTCAGCGTGATCTCAACTCTTCCTGCATGCAGCTACTTCTGCTGCAACTTTGTGAATTTCGCAAGACAATAATTAACCATCCGAGAGCAGCTTCCATGGTCACAGACTGCTAGATGAAAATACCATGAGTAATGAGTTAACTGTTAAAAATTATTCAGCATCTGGGCCTTGGGGTTGCCAAGAACCATGGCATGTTCTTGATTGTTGACTGAAATTCTTGAGCAGATGAGAGGACCAGGAAGAGCGGAATCCTGTGCTGACCTGGGACGAGGCAGGTGCTGAGATGACCAATGGGATGAAGTCACACACCATACCTTTAATTCCACAAACATTTCTGTGTCACAGTGATAACTAGAAAAGGGGGGAAAACCAGCAAATTTTGAAGGCTAATCTTTAAAGATGCTACTGTAGACACTAGGCTAGAAAGTTAGTAGTTTGTTTATCTCAATATTGATATGTGATTTTGTGAGCTTTATGGTATTGCACATTTATTAATAGGCAAGAGGAAGCTGTCTGGTTTGAACGTGGTCTTGAATGTTGCTGGTCCTCACAGGAAAGCGCAACAGCTTGGCTCAGATTATGTTAGTTCTTCAGTGGGTGCACTAAGTGTCCTAATTTACCCTGTTTTGGAGTAGATTTGTAACCATTGCTCCTGGAGAGCTTCAGGACTGTGGGGTACCGGGCATCTGAACAGGATGATCCCAGGGCAACTTTTCATCTGTAGGAGACTTTTTGATATTACCTTCCTCATTCAGCTCCCTGATTTCAACCTCCCCTCTCAGATTCCTGTGACTTTATGTGGAATCTCCTCACCTGTAAGGGCCTGCCTCTTCAATAAAAATCTCAATCATTACAAAAATAAAGACTAATTTCTAAAAAATATTTTATTTATTTATTATTAATTTTTAAAAGATTTTATTTATTTGTCAGAGAGAGAGCACGAGGTGGGGAGGGGCAGAGGGAGAAGCAGGCTCCCCGCCAAGCAGGGAGCCTGATGCACGGCTCGATCCCAGGATCCCGGGATCATGGACTTGAGCCTAGGGCAGACGCTTAACCGACTGAGCCACCCAGGCATCCCAAGACCAATACTGAAAGGGAAACTAAATGGAGACTTTTCTCCTAAATCTGGCAATGGCCTTTGCATTCAAATCTCTCCAGGGTGGGGGTTCTCCCACTGTCATGCAAACTATATATATAGATTAATTTTATTTGCCTAACTATGGGTCCAGTAATTGGAAACTGATTTGTTCCAAAGTAGAAAGGCAAAAAAAAAAAGGGAAATTAATAAGCAGAATATTTAAAAGCATATTTACTGGATGTAATATGAGTCCATCATTACATGAAGATTTTAATTAGCTCCTACTTACAAACTGCGGTTACCTATGTTCACTGCTTTTCATTAGCAGGGTAACCAAGATGAAAGCTCCGTTTTAAAATAGTCTGTTTTCAAATTTAATTGTTCCATCGGGAGTTTTTCTTTCTCATTGGAGAAGGGGAGAAAAGGACATTTGAATGTGTTCTTCTGTACTCTACAAGGGTATGGCTTTTTTTCTATTAAACCATCTTGAAAACATAGGCCAAAATTTCAGCTTTACATTATAAGGCAAGACACTTTCGTGTCTTGTCAAGTATGTCAAGTATGCTCTTGCCTTGATGTCCTTCAGAGTATTGTTTAGAAAATTACTTTTACTAGGATATTTCTTCTCTCATGGCACCCTTGGGAATGTTGTGGCATGGAAATGGGAGGGTAATGACCCAACCTCTTCTTAGAACTCTTGGGGAATGATTTTCAAAGACATTTAATTACAAAGAATACCAGTGAGGACACACAAACATTTCCTCATTAAGGGTCTCACCACATGCTGTCACTGGTATTATGTCCATACTGTTCCTAGACTTTGGGGAGGATTGCAAAGCAGACAGTGTTTTCCGGGTCTGACAGTGGAGTTGCTGAGCCATCATCTTTCTGACAGGCCAGAGTGCACTCCTGGTGGTTCTTCATTTTCAGACTTTTAACAGTTGGTGATTTGCTCTCAAATCACAAGGGACTGTAGAAAAGCGGCTTCATTTTTCCCCCCAGGCAAAGCAGTCTTCTCTCTTCTGAAATCTTTTTCTGAGTTGTTGTGTTTTTTTTTTTTTATTTCCAAGAATATCATATGGGGAGGAATAATGATTGAGGATTTTACATATCACTTTACTGTTTGCACAGAACATTCCCACATTTAATTCTCATAACATGTGAAGTAGCTATCATGATTAGGCACCAATTAAACTGGCTATAGAACTCATACTGATCCTTCCAGTGGCCGTGTGTTTACTAACCCCATCCCCCCCTTTGGAGAACTGCTTTCTTTTTTCCATCTCTAGATAAGTGTTCCAAATGGTCCAATGTTTTTCATGACTGACTCTCTGGTTTAGCAATTGTTAATGGTTGGTCATGTTACCCAAGCCAATCACAGCCCTTCCTTGAGTTTTATTTGTAATATCAAGTGTGTGCATGGTGGGCAGGTCAGTAAGTGGAGCTGCTGATGGCCATGTCCCCTTAGTGTGGCATAAGGTGCTTCCAGAGAATGAAATCGGCATGCGGAGAGAGGCTGAGATAAACTTGGCAGGAATGAAGAAGGACCCCACCTGGAATTAATTACCCTTTTATGTGTTGAAGCCATCAGTACAACAGAAATGAGTTGATATAATACTTATTCTCAACTTAAGCTTGAGAAATCTTGCATACATAAGTGACTTTTCTGAGATGTTAAAATGTGTCTTGTTTTTTTTTCCCCTTTTAGACTTGTTTCTATTGAACTGCTCTTTCATGTTATGTCATAGGTGTAAACTGAAGGAAGTTGTAAGAATAAAATTCTCATTATTTTAACTCAAGGCTCTTTCAACCTGTTGTTCACTAACACGGTACAGTGTTTCTGCCTGTAGGTAGGGGGAGATTCCCAGGAAGGGATCTCACATGTCAATATAAGGAAACACATGTCGATGTAAGGAAAAACATGGATTATCCTGAATAAGAAGTTTATTTGTACCTTGAAAACATTACAGAATCGATAGCTGATCTTATTTCCTTCTTTGTTTCGCTGGTAGAACAAACAGATGTATTTTCGTTTACCTTTAGTAACTACCCAGAATGGTGTAGTATACATTTCCCACTGTCCATTTTACCTGTCGTTTCATTTTTGGTGCAGTTATTCCTTTGCCAAAAATATTAATTTCATTCTTTCTGCATTATGCATTTTTGTAACTAAACAAGCAAATGAATAAATGAAACAAAACGAATGAATGAGTAACCAAAGAAATGATTAGTATTGGCAGTAGACTAGCTTGGTATGCTTTCTTTCAAGCTTGCATTACATATTAATGAAAGCTCATAAAGGCAGAAACTAGCAATGGCACCTTGAGTTAAAGGAGGATCATATGCGAGGTCTTTTTCTATTGGCCTGAAGAACTTGCATTGCTAGTATACCCTTGAGAGGCACACATGGAGACTCTTACATAAAATGCCTTGTATTTTGCTTTCTCAATAAGGAGCACATGAATGGTCACTATTGAGTTGGCAAGGACTTTGATCCCTCACAGTATGCTGCTGATTATTGGAAATGGTGATTAGGAAGAACACTGATGTGAAAAGCAGTGACTTCATTATTATATATAATGGCCCTCCGGTGGAATTAACACAGTTGTCCACCCACTGTTCAGTGGATAAACAAAAGTGGTCTGTCTATACAAGACATCAGTATTGAGCAAGAAAAAGAAATGAATTACTGAACTGATACCTGCCACAACATGGATGAGCCCCAAAACATTATGCTCAGTGAAAGCAGACAGCCCACTGGACCATGTATTGTATCATTCTATTCATATAAGAATGTCCAGAAAATGCAAATCCATAGACATGGAAAATAAATTGGGGATTTCCTAGATATATAGGGAAAATGGTATGAAGGAAAAGAGAGGTAGTAGTCAAGAAGTGCAAAATATCTTTTGGATAATGAAAATGTTCTAAATTTGATTACAGCAGGTGAACAACTTTGTGAATATATTAAAAGCTACTGAAAACTTTCAAGGGATTAATTGTAGAATGTGTAAATTATATCCCTTTCTGTAAAAGAAAAAAATATGTGGTATTCAAACAGTAAAAAGGCAACACAGTAATTAAGACACTATGGTGTTGGTCTTTTTCTTTTTTAGAAAAGAGTGTGGATGGATGGGGGGAGAAAAAATTAGGCAGGCTCCACGTTCAGCATGGAGCCCCACGCAGGGCTTGAGCTCACATCCCTGAGATCATGACCTGAGCTGAAATCAAGAGTCAGATGCTTAACCAACTGAGCCACCCAGTTGCCCAAAATGGTGTTAGTCTTAATGCTATACCTAAATTCTAGATATGTGCATTGAATAGAGTATGGAATAGGCTTTTTAGAATAGGATACAATAAAACAGAATAGTTATTTTAAAAGCTCAGACAAATCTCTCTATCGTGTTATGGGAAAGGATCCATGAATTATCAATAATTGACAAAGCAGTTACAGAACATCTTATAGCATAATAGTAACTAATATTAGCACATTGCTTACCATGTATTTGGCATTTTCCTAGGTGCTTTTCTAAATCTAAATCTGCAAACAACTTTATGAAGTAGATATTATTTTCTCAGTTACAGATAGGAAAAGAGAAGCACAGAAAGACAAGTTACTTACACGTTTACAGATGAGATTTGAACCTGGACAGTGTGACTCTGGAGTTCATAACCACTCGGCTACATTTTCTTGAGTGTATGTGTGTGTATGTGTGTACACGTGCATGTGTATACTCATTATATAAATAAACATACAAATAATGCAATCTTGTAGAACATATGAAAAATAATGATAGTGGTTGTCTCTTGCAAGAGAGATTTTAGGGGAGCATTAACTTTCTCTATAGCACTGAATTTTGTGCAAAATTCATGTATTATTGGAACTAAAAGCAAAACATGTATATTTCTTTTGGGGAAAAAAAAGAGCTTCTCTTTTCAACAGTTGTTGTTGAACAACTAGGTATCTTTATAGGAGAAAATGAAACTCCAACCTTAACCAATACCATACACAAAAATACCATTTAGACA
This sequence comes from Eumetopias jubatus, assembly GCF_037043125.1. Taxonomy (NCBI): domain Eukaryota; kingdom Metazoa; phylum Chordata; class Mammalia; order Carnivora; family Otariidae; genus Eumetopias; species Eumetopias jubatus. The sequence goes on along the minus strand of NW_028274809.1, from coordinate 163,653,836 downwards.
GAAAGAAAAATGGTCCAGAGTTCAGGTATCCAGAAAGTATAAAAAGAGTATCAGTCTAGAGGCCAGGCAAGGAGAAGCCAGGGTTTGTGCTAAGGGCTCTCCCCTAGAGCCAGGGAAGAGGTATATACCAACCAAGAAAGCAAGGGTACCAGGAATAAAGACAGAGCCTAACCACATCTGTGGGGCTGCATACAGCCCTATACCTCAGGGGACATACTTCTTCAGTACACCAAGTCCTATGGAACATCGAGTTGGGTTGAAAGCCTTAATTTTACCACTTCTCTTTGCTCAGTCTTGTGGTCCCCAAACCGATCCCATCAATTCTATCACCTGGCTAGTGATAAGATACTAATTCCTGCACTTATTCAAATTACCTTTTTTTTAAGATTTTTTATTTATTTGTTAGAGAGAGACACAGCGCGAGAGGGAACACAAGCAGGGGGAGTGGGAGAGGGAGAAGCAGGCTTCCCACTGAGCAGGGAGCCCGATGTGGGGCTCGATCCCAGGACCCCGGGATCATGACCTGAGCCAAAGGCAGACAACAACTGAGCCACCCAGGCGCCCCTCAAATTACCTTTTTTTGAACATCAATTTTAACAGATCAAGGGACACTTTCTACAAATTGAGTTGAGGACTCAGAATTTGATTCACAATTCAGAGCAAACTTTTTTCTCTACTTTCATCTTAGTCTCTTTCGTTTCTTCCTTGTCTCTACACCTTGTCAGTGTGAGATGTTTATTTGCGGATTTGAAAGGAATCTTCAGTGGAACAGAAGAGATGCTTTTCTCCATGAGAGGAGGAGTTCTGCACTGCTGGAAAGTGGACCATCTCAGCACTGTAATTTTACACCTCATGAATAGGTCATCCAGAGTCAGAAAAACATCTGGAAACTATAAGTAACCACTTACAATTTCTACTCTGTTCTCTCCAGAAACTCTCCCCCATATTAATAGGTCTTTATCGGATTTCATGTAAAATTATGAATTGAAGCTAATGGATTTAGATGATGTTTATTAAATGAGAGGAAGTCACCTCCTTTGGTTTTTTATGGGGAAAAGGGTCAGAAATTGGAGCTTAAAGCACCTTGAGAACTGTGATAATCCGGTTCACAATCAAACGCCACCAAGGATAACTGTTGCTAACTCTGAAAAACAGTTAAAATAATAGAGAAGGGCTAAACAAAGAAGCAAATGAAGGAAAATTTCAGAATAACCACTCAAAAGACCCGAGAGAGGGAGAAATGGAGGGACCCATCATCAGTGGAGATCAGACAATCATGGCCATTCATTAGGCTCAATTTCTAGAAACCAACCACCATCCCCATAATCAAGCATTTGCTCAGCTCCTCTGTACTGAACACGATGTATGACTCTTGAGGAAATGAACAAGAACATATGTAAATTTAGGGGTGCCTGGGTGGCTCAGTCGGTTAAGCAACTGCCTTTGGCTCACATCATGATACCAGAGTCCCGGGATTGAGCCCCATGTTGGGCTCCCTGCTCAGCAGATAGTCTGCTTCTCCCTCTGCTCCTTACCCCACTTGTGCCCTCTCTCAAATAAATAAATAAAATAAAAAAGAACATATGTAAATTTAAAACTTAATGTATGTGTACATGTACAATAACCCCTGAAACATTAAAATATATTCTATCCATCGCCCTAGGCTCAGTCTACATACTGCCATATCAGGGATTAAGAAAGCTCCACCAACAACCAAGAAAAGATCACTCAAAAGTGATCTATGAGAGTGAAATGCTTACGTGGGAATTTCTGGGGCAGGGGTACATCAGTAACTTAAGGAACATATACCCCATACTAATACTTACTGGAGGGACAAAAGGTGGGAAGGAAGAACAAAGAGCCCTTAGTGATAACAAGTACAGAGAAAGAAACTACACCTCCTTCATAATTTTGTGCAGATGTGGACATGAATATCTCTAACTTACCTTAGCAATAAGAGAAGTATGAATGAAGGCAGATTTTCTTTACCTTTTGTTTTTCTTCTAGACCTCTTTTGAAAATTTGACAAACACCATCAATTTTGCCACCAGAAAAAAAAATGTACAGCTACACATCCAAATATTGGGGGACAATTTCAGACTCTTTGAAATCTATCCAAGGTGGCAGGTTGGAGAACCACTGATCAAAGTTTTGTTGGCATCACTAGAATAATGGGGTATTTGTTAGAAGTCCTGAATGTGATGAGTACTTTCATGTCAGTTGGGAGAGAAGACATGAGAAAAGGTTTGGAAATGAAATCACTGACTGGCGGATAGAGTGAGTTGGTCGGTCTGGAGTGAAATGTGTGAATGGATAAAACAGAAGACAGAATCAACAAATTGTATCCAGTACCCTGAACAAGTACAATTTGTAGGATTCAATTCACAGAGCAAATGTATTCCCTTCTCTCTCTGGGCTCATAGTGTCCAGTGAGCTAGATTTTTCCCCTGCCTATGCAAGAAAAAGGACAGTTTTAGGACTTTGCAGAACACAAGCCAAAGATTAAGATCACTTTTTGTCACAAAATTGTCTCATTTTGGTCTCATATATAGCGTTAACTTCTGTTAATGCTTCCAGCTTCTGTTGGGGGTGGGAGAGGGGGACATGGGCTGCCTCCTGATTGATTCTCTTCCCCAGCTCAGTAACCCTGATGTCTGATCTGGCTGGGTTGGAATGTGGGGAGTGAGGGAACGTAGGGGGATGGGAAAGTTCCTGCTCCCATAAACCATCTCCATGCTAGGTCTGCGTCAGGCCTAGGTTCAAACCCACTTTGTGACTTAGAGATGGGACCCCTCCCCTTTGCTAGAGATCGTTTACTGGCAGTTCCCCAGATGCAGTGGAGGAACACAGCGCCGTCTCCTCATTTTCTCTCCTTCCCAGGCCCTAGGAACCTTGAGCTTCCCTCTGCAGAAGCCAGCTCCTCAGCCTGCCTCCCTTGTGGCCCTTTCTTATCTGTGGCCTCTGTCCTGACCCTGGGAGGTAGTCATCTTTCCTTTGTTCTGACACATTCTTTGAGCTCAAGGCAGAAGCCCCTTTCTCATTTCTGCTGCTGGCAGAGCTGGCCAGCCTGTCTTCTGCCTTTCTCCAGCTCTCAGGCAGGATCCCAACTCAAGAACTTGGTGAAATCCCTCAAGTGTAGGGGACGCAGTTGAAGCTCTCCCAACTGTCTCATGGAAGCTGAGGTGAAAGAAATCGTTCAGCCCATTCCTCCTCCTGGGTGGTGGTGGGTGGGTCACTGCACAGCACCAACACAATCCGTGAGATCTTTCTCACAAATTCTGTCTAGATCTTTTACACGCTTGGTGAGGAGGAAGTATTTAACATAGTTTTCAGCATCCAAAGTTTTGCAAGTTCTATTGGCTGATTTATCACTGCTGGTTTATTTATCACTTTAGAATAAAATGTTTATCCTTTTAGGGGGGAAAATTAGATAAAAATTTCAATTCAAAGAAAATAAAGAACATATATGTATAGTTTTAGAGAAATGAACACAGAAAATTAAACACATATGCATAATTTTAGACAAAATAGTTGTGAATCAATATTTTAGGTTTTAGTTTAACAAATTTCACAAACACTATTGCCACTTTTCCAAGCACTTTACAGACTAACTCATTTAATCCTCCTAATAAATAGCTTAATGATGCAAGCACTACTATTGTCATCCCCATCTTCAGTTGAGAAAACTGAGGCACAGAGAGGTTCAGCAACTTGTTCAAGGTTACCCAGCCAGTAAGTGACAGAGGCAGGATTTAAATCTATGCAGTCTGGCTTCAGTATAATTGATCTTAGCCACTGTGCTATAATTCCTTTCAAGGTTGTTGGAATCCCTAAGGAATTCTAAAAGGAGAAAGTATATCCTTTATCAATCTGGATTCATGAGTCTGTAATTTCAACCACTCTGTTGCCCTCACTCCCAAAGGCTTTGCCTCCCTGTAGCTTTATCCTCTCACCTAGCAAATCAGATCATGTCAATTTCCTACTTAAAGCCTTTAGCATTTTTTATTACTCACCAAGACCACTTTTCTTAGTGATGTATGTCCCAGTCATTTCACCAAATGCTCTATCATACCATTCTACTTGCCCATACCCTGAGTATGCCAATGCTATTTCATTTCTCTCTACCAAGCTATCCACATGGAAGTGTCTCTCTCATGTACACTTTGATAGTCTTCAATCTACAACTGAATTGATTTTTCTTGTGAGAAGCCATCCTTGACCTACCATTCATCCCCCCATCTGGGCTTTCATCGTATGTTTGCCAAATGCCACAGGTGTCAGACACTGTGCCAGCACAGGACTATAATGGTGACCAAAGCAGACACAAGTCTGCACTTCCTCTATGGTGCACTCTTAATCCCTGAGAATGCACCCATTTCATTTCTTATCACATCATTTTGTAAAAGCTTGCTTATATCTCTCTCTGGCACTATCGTCTGGAGATCCTCTGGGGCCCCCAAGCAAGTCTTTTAAACAGTATTATCTCCATTTCTCCAGGTACCTAGCAGAGCTCTTACCATATATAAGATGAGTGGTGGATTATAAATTAATAAATACATACATTCATGAGAGGTAAATGAATAGATGAATAATCTAAGGAAATGGTTCTTGCTACATATTGCTGTAAATTGATGTAGTTAGAAATTGGTTCTAGGGAAACTAATAAGAAGGATATTTCTGGAGTCTAGGTTCAAAGACTCAGAGTCTGAACTGGTTCCCTAACAGCTGTGGAAATAAATGGACCCAGAAAAGACCTGGCTGTGTTTGGAAAAGCTATATAAATGTGATCCTCTCTGAAGGTAAAATTAGTGCCTTCAGTTTTTTAAGACTTGCTCTGTCCTCCAGAAAACTCTTGAATTGGTCAAAATGGAAATTTATAGCAAAGAAAGGCAAAAAAAAAGAAGAGAGATTTCAAAAGTTTTCAAGAACTTATGGTTTCATTTTTTTTTCTATTAAAAGCTAGATGCTTTCCTTCGATTTCAAGGAATGCCAATACGAAGTTTTGGTATTTAAAATCACAATTAGTAAAACATCCTCCTAAGCCAAGTTACCCACTGTCTTCTCATGCACAGTGAATTGAATATTCAAAGAAATTAAAAGGAAGGTATATTTAAGAAGTGTCTGTTTTCAGTTAAGATGGGCCTCTGTTGACATGCATGTTCAGTACTCGTATTGGCTTTCAGCACATTTTCTTAAATCCATCATCTGGATGTCCAGAGAATTATTAACAGCTCAAAGAAGAAACTGGTATTTTTGTCAGATCTTTTTATGCTTATCTAGTAAAATAAATAAAATAATGGTTTCTTTGATGTTGCTGTATCAAGGATTAAATTTCCTCTAAGGAAATTATTCATATCCCTTCCACAATATGGTAAAAATGATGAGTCACCTGCCACTGACCTTCACATGTTTATGTGTACTTATCTAAACCACACATCTGTTCTTTATTTTCCAATAAAGAGGCCATATGCCCCTTGACTCACATATAAGAGCATAATGTTCTAAAACAAACACACTAAAGTTAATTTAAGGGATAAAATGAACTTTGAAGAGAATTCACATTCAATGCCCTCATTGTAAAAAATAGCAGAATTTGTTCCTAAACTCGAGTGGCATTTCATCTCTTCTTCCGTAATACTCTAATGAATAAAACAGTTTAATAAAATCACTTTTTAAGAAAGCTAAAGAGTTAGCATCCATTATAGGTGAGTTTTTAGTGAAAAGTTATATAAAAATGGCTTTAACAATTTTGGTCCAGGTTCATAGCAAATATTTCATACCTCAGAATAAATTTTGTAGAATTTTCCCAAACTTAATATTTTACCAATGTAAACCAGCTAATTGCAGTCTTAGGGAAATATCAACCACTGGTCTGAAATTTACTAAGTAATAATAATAAAAGTAATATTTCATATTTTAAAAAAACTTGACTTTAAAAAACTTTTACATTATTGACTTTCATTTGCTCCTTATATATTAATCTATTACAGTAGGAAGGACTATTATTTTCTTGCTTCTACAAGTGAGGAAACTCAAGCTCAAAGATTTTAATCAAATAGCCTGAAGTCCTAAGTTACAGAATTTCTTTTCTTTTGGTGTGCCCATGGTTCTTAGTCATGCCTCCTTGAAGAATGAAGAGGTAGACCAGATGAAGAGTGGCAGGCAGCAAAGCAAAGTTTATTGAACAATAGTACAAAGCTCCTGGAGAGGGAGGGGACCCAAAAGGGTTGCCACCAGAGTTTCTAAGTCTAGGGGGTTTTATGGGCTTGTTGGTGGGCTGTTTTAATCTTGATTAACCCTCCATGAGCCTGTCACCCAATCAGGTTTTTGTCATTTACTATCAAGTGAGAAAGGTGGTTTAAAATTCAGGATGGTCTGAAATCCTTTTAAAGGTGGTTTCCTCATAGGGCGGGTGGGGGGGGGGATGAGGGGGGAGGCTTGTCCCCGCCTGCCTTTCTTCCAATTATCCTTCATTACTACTGATAACAGAGAAGTCAGAACTTGAACCCAGGTCCTCTGCCAAATACGAAAAACAGAACGATAGTTCAGAAAAGTGGAAGGTGATGGTTTAAGTTATATGAAGATGCTTATAATCTTATATTCATATAATCTTATATTATAATTCTTATAATCACAATCATTGAAGTCTATATCCACTGACATTATCTATCTATCATCTATCTATTTATCTATCTGATATACATCTGTATATCTATCTATAGATTGATCTATCTATATCTATCTGATATACACTTTCTTAGACAAGTGGGAGATTTAATACATCTCTTTCAGATTTTAATGGCTGAAGTTGACAAATATAAAAGGGGCAGAGGAGTTTTAATATAGTCATATCGGAATATAAACCCAAGAAATATATATTTTTAAATATTCATTGAAAATACACCAAAAACTGATCATATTCTATAGAACCAGGAAACCAAGTAAATTCATAGTAAAAAAAATCCTACTTCTTGTAGTGAAAAGAGAGTCCTACAAATATACTTGCTTGGAAATAGTAATGACAAACCAACCACTCTCTAAACTAACTCTTGAATTAAAATAAATAAAATGAAATAAAAGACATTTTGAAGTGAATGCCAATGAGAATGCTGTATGTCTAAACCTATAGGGCATTGCCAAATCTATAACCCAGGGGAACCTTTATGGTTTTAAAATTTGTATTAATGAATAGGAAATATTTAAAACAATTGAACTAAAAGTTAGATCTATAAATTTAAAAAGATGACAAAAGAGGGCCGCCTGGGTGGCTCAGTTGTTAAGCGTCTGCCTTTGGCTCAGGTCATGATCCCGGGGTACTGGGACTGAACCCCGCATCGGGCTCCCTGCTCAGCGGGAAGCCTGCTTCTCCCTCTCCCACTCCCCCTGCTTGTGTTCCCTCTCTCTCTGTGTCTCTCTCTGTCAAATAAATAAATAAAATCTTGAAAAAAGAAGATGACAAAAGAGATAAAAGAAGGAATTAGTAAAGATAAAAAGGTAAACATAAAAGCAAAAACTAATGAGTTAGATCAGAACAACCATCATCCCTACCACCACCACAACAAATCCATATAGTCTGGATTCTTTAGAATGAACAAAGAAATAGATAAAATCTTTTAATCGTTATGACTAAGAGGAAAAGAATTAAGGGGAATAATATAAACATCTTTAATGAGAAATAAACTATAAGATATATAATTATAGAACAGATGATATTTTAAATATTATGTCTATAATATTCAGCTAATAACAGAAATTAGAACTGTAGACATTGACAGAAGAGATGTTTTGTTAAGATCATCTCTTGCTTAATAAAAACTTACAGTGAATTTTTTTGAGAAGGAAGAGTGTCTTATAATAATACATAAATTTTGAATAAGGAAGTAATCTTAATGGCTTAATCTTTTTCCTACTTCATGTACTCAGAACATAATCTCCCATGAAGAAAAACCAACTCAACAGTAGTGTTAATCCTAAAAGAGTCTTTGAGAGAGTGTGTAAAGAATAAAATAAAAGCATCAGTTTTCATAGCTAAGGAGTAAATACTTTTACCATTAACATAAAAAGTGTATCTTTGTGTAAGTACACTTTTTATGTATATATATATATTTCCCCTACTCCAAGACTTTTTCAGTAAGTTCTGTTGTTGCATCCCCCCCTTCTATTTTGGTGTTAAGTAGGAATCAGGTACAAAGTAAAATGAAAAGCAAAGTCCGAAATAAAATCTATAGGACACATACCAAATTATTAACAGTGGTTAGCTTTGAGAGCTGTGGGGTAAAGTTACAGGAAGACTGCCTACTTACACACATCTGTAATATCTAAACTTATAAAAACCATGTATTTTTATTAGCCAGGGTAAAGAGATAGTTCATATATTCTGACCTATAATTCAAAGTATAAGCATCTCTTTCAAGGAAAAGTCAGAGACAATTTCTAAAAAGCCTAAATCAAAGTTTACCCTTAAAGTGTGTAAGAGTGAAAAATTATGTATGACTCAAATATTCAACAATATCAAATAGTTATTGGAATTTTACCATGTCAAAATAGTAGATCTTCAAATGAAATGATTTCAGAAATGTTTAATAGCTGGGGAATTATTTGCAATGATATATATTACATTTATCTTATATTTCATTAGAATAAATATTAAATATTTTATATACTTTGGAAAATGTAGTATTTGTAATACACATCTGAACAAGTGTTGAAATGGAAGTGCAGAAAAAAGTTGTAGTGAAAGTATGAAATATTTTTTTAACTTTTCTTTATTTTCTGAATACCCTATAGTAACAAAGATCACTTTTATAATTGGAAGATACTATTTAAAATATATTATCACTAGTAGATATTTTAATTAAGATCAATTTAATCATCTGTTTAGCATTTATTTTATATATATATATTTTCTTGTTTAACTATTTTAATTCAACTAATTAACATACAATGTATTATTGGTTTTGGAGGTACAGGTCTGTGATTCATCGGTCTTATATAACACCCAGTGCTCATTACATCACATGCCCTGCTTAATGTCCATCCCTTCACCCCATCCCCTCCAGCAGCCCTCAGTTTGTCTCCTATGATTAAGAGTCTCTTACGGTTTGTCTCCCTCTCTGGTTTTGCCTTCTTTTATTTCTTACTCTCTTCCCCGATGATCCTCTGTTTTGTTTCTTAAATTCCACGTATCAGTGAGATTATATGATAGTTGTCTTTCTCTGATTGACTTCTTTTAGCATAATACCCTCTAGTTCCATCCACATCGTTGCAAATGGCAAGATTTCATTTTTTGATGACTGCTTAATATTCTGTGTGTGTGTGTGTGTGTGTGTGTGTGTGCTTATCACATCTTCTTTATCCATTCATCTGTAATAATCTACTTAAGGACTTATTTTAGACCTTGCTTTTTAATGGTTTTGCCATTTGATACTTTAATCAACTTATAGATAAAGGCTGGAAAGGAATCTATTAGAATTTTAACAATAATCATTTTGGTAGCATGGGCAATTCTTTGGTTTCTCTTCATTCTTTTTATATTTTATGAGTTTACTATGATGAGCATGATATTACAGTTTTATACAAGCTATGATAAGACTTTTTTTATAAGCACAGAATCTGGTTACTTTTAACCTTCACTAGACCTTAATTATCCCCCTGTGTTTTATGATGCAGATTAAATATATAGCTGGATGATGGATGGATGCATGGATGGATAAATGGATGTATGGATTGGGAAAAAGTAAGAAAGGAAAGGAAAGGAAGGAAGGAAAGAAGGAGGGAGGGAGGGAAGGATACCTCTATGTGCATTATGGCATCACATTTAATATTCAGAACTACCCCTTTTTACATATAGGATCACCGAGGCACAGACAGCTTAAGTCATTTGCCATCTTCTTCTCTAGCCAACCATCCAGCCATTCATCCATCCATCCGTCCATCCATCCATCCATTTGACAAATATTTATTGAGTTCCTACTATTTGCCTGTGATATGCATTGGGAACAGATGGATATGCAAGACATGGTTCTTACCCTCAAGGATCTCGGGGTCCATCATGTAACCTAGCATAGCATAAGTAGAATAATTATTCCATACCTAACTAATTAATTGCAACTGTGAAGAGAATATAAAATAAGTACTTATGTAGGGAAAGAGATAAAGCTGTGGTAAGGCTCACCAATGAAAGAACAACAGATATCTGGGGTTCATATAATTGGACATATTCTTCTTCTATACCTCTTCTATTGTCTATGAAATTAAGAATAAAGTACCTGTTGGTTTGCACTGGATGTGAAGGAGGGAGCTATTTATACAATGTTGTGGACTTCACAATACAAGTTAGTCCTAGGAAGGAAACAGATATTCTTAATAAGAATAGTGCAAAGGTTGCTGTTTTTTTAAAGGCCAAAGTCAAAATCAAATTAATGGGAGAAATTTTCCTTTCCTCATATAAAACTTGAGTGTATGGTCTTTGTGAAAAATTAATGGTCACTTGGGTGGAATGTACTTATTTCCTAATGAAGAAATAAGTTCTAAACTTTAAGCTTACAGTTCAGTTATAGTTGAAATTATGGTTTAGCTTAAACAAAATTAAAACCAGATTTTTTTTTTCACCCACTTTTGTTCCCTCATAGGACTGGAGTTCAGTTTTCCCCTTTAGGGATGAGTGAGGTCCATTAAGTTCCGTTAATGTTCAGTTGGAAGCATTCATCTCAGAATTCAAGCAAGAACCAGGGAGATATGCTTCCCAAATAAAGATGGGATACTTTATTGAGGGCCTTGAAAAAGGAACACCCAGGAAAAGGGGTGGATGGAAGAGAGAGGGTCAGCAAAGAAAGAGCATCCACATGTTCCTGCTCATGTAAATATTTGTCTCTTGTGAGTTAGATTGATACTAGTCATTCTGCAGAGATGTATAAATTCTGGGTGCTTTGACTAAAGTCAAGATTCTGAACTTGGAAACCTCAGGACCCTACCACAGAGTCTGGTAAGTAAGTCATATTGTGACTACCTTATGAGATCCCTACCACGTTTCTTGCTCTTTTTTAGGTGATGCTTTTATTTTTATTTTTATTTCTGGTCCAATCTAGCATACTGGTTACTAAATAAAGCTAAGCAGTGTTTGCAGTCTAACATTTCTATCTTTTTTAGATATCAGCCTTTGTTTCTGGAGTCATGGGAACTTATTCATATCGGTTTCCATCTCAGGCATGCATTTTAAAAAAAAATCTTTTTTGGGGATAATTGTAGATTCATATGTCATTACAAAAAATAATACACAGAGAGATGCCATGTATCCTTCACCCCGTCTCCCTCAACAATAACATCTTGTATAACTGATGTTATACCTGATCACAAACAGGTATTTAGTGTTGATATAATTTTAATCTTATTCAGATTTTCTCACTTTTATATGCACTTGTGTCTGTATCTCCCCCTCTCTCTCTCTCTCTTTTTTTTAAAAGATTTTACTTACTTTTTTGAGAGACAGAATGAGCATGTGCATGTAATCGGAGGGAGGGGCAGAGACAGAAAATCTCAAGCGGACTTCTCAGGGAACCCAGGGCCTGAGAGGGGAGGGGCTTGATCTCACAACCCATGAAATCATGACCTGAGCTGAAACCAAGAGAGATACTCAACTGACTGAGCCACAGAGGCGCCCGTGTGTGTGTTTATTTCTACACAATTTTATCACATTTCTGTAATTTATCTAATACAATCATCTTAAAGGTTTCCTCTATATTAATTGAGAACTATGTCAGTCTGTGTTACAATTTTTCTTTAATCATGATATATGATTGAGAAAACTCAAGAGGAAGAAGAATATCTAGTGTATTTTTACTCTCTCTACTATTCGTCCATTCTTTCTGCTCTTTCATGATTCCTTCTTTTACCGTTTTCTTTCTGTTTAGAGATCTTTGTCATTTTTTATGGTGATCTGCTTGATAAAAATTCTTTAGTATACTCATCTGAGAATGCTTGATTTCCCCTTTATTTCTGAATAATATTTTTGCTGGGTATAGAACTTGTGTCAACAGATATTTTCTGTCAGCTCTTGAAAATATTGAACGATTTCTTTCTGGCTTTTGTGGTTTCTGAAGGAAAAGCACTTTTATTCCAATTGTTTTTGTTCTATGGGTAAGGTATCATTTCTCTCTTGCTATTTTCAAGAATTTTGTTGTTTTCATTTTAGTTTTCAGAAGTTTGACTGATTTGTCTTGGAGTGGATTCCTTTGTATTTTTACTTTTGGGGTTTACTAGCTGCCTGAATATGTAGGTTTATGTTTTTTGTCAAATTTGAAAAGTTTAAGTACTTTTTTACCTCCACCTTCTTTCTTTGCTTCTTCTGGGACTCTGATGACACAAATGTTAGATCTTTTGTTACAGTCTCACAGTTCCCTGTGGCTCTGTTCAGGTTTCCACACCCCTCTGCCCCCCAGTCTTTTTTCTCTCTGTTTTGCAGATTAGATCATTATATTCTATCTTAAAGTTCACTGATTTACCTCCTTGTCCCCTCTTTCTATTATTGAGCTCATCTATTCAGTTTTTTATTTAGGTTATTATATTTTTCAGTTCCAACATTTCTACGTGGTCCTTCTTTATATTTTGTTATATTACCTTCCTGAGGTCTTCTCCTTTTCCAACTGTTTCAGGTGTGCTCATAATTCCTCGATGAAACATTTTATGATGGCTGCTTCAAAATTCTTGTCCGATAATTCTAACATCTCTATCATCTTGGTGTTGAAACTTGGACATTTAAGGCATCATGAGACTCTGTGTCTTATTTCAGTTTTGTGTTTTAGCAGGTCTTATCTGAAACTGCTCTGGCAGGGGTCGTGGAGTACCGCCTCATTACTGTCAAGAGGGGGTGAAAGTCCAGGTTTCCCACTTGGCCTCTGTGACTCAGGTGTAGTGGCAGAAAAGAGACTTCTCATTATTGCGGGGTGGGGCTGGGAGTTTGGCTCCCCTACTCCTCTACCAGTCCTTGGCTGATACTATTCTGTTTGGGAGCTGGAGAGGCATTGTTCCCCATGTGGTCTTACTGAAACCATAGATGATTGCCTCATTATCACTGATAATAATCCTTAATTATCACATTTTCACTGACTGGTGATGAAAGGCCTTGATGCTCTGTTGGGCATCCTCTGATATCGTCTCAAGGTAGGGCCACCTTGTTACTACCTGGTGAGGATGTAAGTCAAGGCTCCCCACTTGGCTTTTTGTGACACCCTCTGCAGGTTGTTGGGGTACCTTATTACAGCCCACTGAGAGTGGAAATCTAAGTTCCACACTGGGACATGTTTTTTTTTTTTTTTTCCCCTGACAGTTGGCTGAAGCACAGCAATTATTGTCTAAAAGTGTTCTGACTTGCTAGCCTGCCGTCTTTCGGTTCTTTGGCTGTAGGAAGAGCAGTCTCTTCTCAGTGTCTCTGTTTTCTTTTGGTTTTGTCTCTGCCTAGGAGTGTTTGCGGGCTTCTGTCTTCTCTAGACCCCAGTCTAGAGTATATGAAACAAAAAGAAAACCGGGAACTCACCACCATTCGTTCCCTGGGCTCCACGTTCTCTGATCTCCACCTTTGAGAGGCTCCTTATACATGTTTTATATGTATTTCCAGGGTTTTTAGTTGTACTCAGCAGGAGGAATAGGGGAAAGTATTTCTACTCCATCTTTTGAAGCAGGAGTAGAATTCATTTTTAAAATGTAAAATGACTGGCTTGCAGGATGGTAGTGATTATGAACTTATGGAAAGGAGCAAATCCTGAGGGAACTCTGTTTACTCTTCCCATAGGTAACATCCAGGACCTGGAGCTATTGATTCTTGGAGAGAGGAGGTTGTTAAGTTTTACTTACCAAGAATTTTCTTTAATAGATTCAAGAAGAAATATCATCAACAAGAAAGTATCTGTTATTTTTTTCCAAAGAAATTAACTCTAAAAGTGAGAGAAGATATATAGAGGGGAAAACATATCTATCAAGAAGAGATGATTACATTGCTAAAGTAATAAGAAAGAGATGTAGTGATAGTTAGAAATTAAGATTTGGGGTATTTGTATAAATGGGCTTAGAAACTGATGTTCTCAGAGTGAGGTGAAGGAAATGTCATCCTTGGGGGGACAATATGAGTTTTCAAAGAGGAGCTGTAGAAAATGACAGTGAAATCAACATGAAAGAAATAAAAAGTAAACCACAGATATAAGAAATCATATTCTCCAAGATAGAGTTTCCCCCCTTCTTCCCAATTTTATTCTGTCTGGAAACTCAATCACAGTAATTTCCTGCAAGTATTGAAAGAGTATTTATAAAACTGATTCATCCAGAATTTCATGATCTATTTTGTTCATTAATTTAACAGAGGATAGATGCATTCTGGAGGACAGAATTCTGAAATAAAGCACCATCATTAATCATAATTATCATAATTTATCATATTTATCATAATTTCCTCTGGAAATCTAAGGTGATGTTTAAATCATTCAGTAATAATAAGGATATGAATAGCAGTGGAAGAAAAACTGAACTTCACAAATAAAAGTTAGTGCAATCTTAGCCATATGCAAATGTGAGAGCAAACTATTTCTGAGTGCTAAGTCGCCAGGGTTGTCAATTAAGTTAGAAGTAAGTTATATGTAGCAAGAAAATTACAGTGGACATTTATAAATGTGTAGTTGTTATGACTGATGTTGTAATGATGTCTCTTTGATATTGTACCATCCTGAAAAGTTTTTTGAATTCATCACTCATTTACTAAAAAGTAAATTATTGGAATTATCTTTAATGTACGTTGTTGTAAAAGTATTCTATCATATTCCTCTTTACCAATCCTAGCCTGTACCAATTGCTGTGTTAGACTCTGTAATCCAAAATAAATTGTCACAAGGCCCTCTCCACAAGATGTTATTCAATAAATTAGATACCTTGAGTTACTTTTTCAAGTTGGGTGGGATATTTTTTATAAATAAGTATGTCATGATTACACTAACCAGGTTACTCTACTATTCATGCATGACATTTTACAGAGTTAGTTGTGCCAGAGTATATAAAAAATATGATGAATTCATCTGTGAGTTGGACATGTCACTCTAACCCACAGTGCTAGACTATAACAAGAATTTCTACAGAGGGGGCAACATGAAGTAGAAAGAACATGATCAGTTGGGTGAAAAAACTGGCTCTGAAACGAACTGGGCTTACACAAGTCATATAATTTCTTTAGGCCTCAGTCATTAAGCCAATTTTGGAATCGTTAGTCCTAATTGAATCACGATTCTTAAAATTTAGATGCATTTGAGAACCAAAACCACCTACACCCACACAGCATGATCTATCTTTGGAAAATTGTACCACTGAGCAGACTTCACTAATATGACTATTCCAGGAAACTTTTGCTCAGGAAGGTAAAATTTGCACATAGCTGTATTTTTTGGTTGCAAGAAAATCCCCCTCACTCTCAAAAAAAGAGATACCTAAATGAACATCAGACATTTACCTTTTCAACAGCTACTTCTTCTTCTTCTTCTTTTTTTTTTTTTTTTGTCTCTCCGACTACTTTTCTCTACATCACCCTTAGAAACTGTTGCCTAATAACCTCCACCTTGCTGTGCTCATCAAGCCTAAACTGTTATAGTGTGGTCCTTATCCAGTTCTAATCAAGTTCCCACAATGAAACATCCATCTTAAATCATGTCCCAAACGTCATAAATATTACAAGCCAGCCCTCCACTCTCTAAGAAGCTACTGAGATTCTATCAAGATAATGCTTTCTTTCACCTTGGAAACTGATAAAATCAGCTTTGTCCTGTCAACAGTTTGTGTTAGTAGTATTTTCAGGGACCCAGCATTCTGTAAATTCCTAAGAACTAGTAGGAAAATGATATACTTTCAAAATAGGAGATACAAAGATGAATTAAAATGAGTGAGATAGGGGACAGCAAAGGATCAATTTTGTGGCAATTTTCACATTTAAAAAAGTAGAGATGGTGACAGCTGCAGTATAGAAAGAGAAGGAAATGAAATTTAAGCTGCACTATGAACACTGTAGATTGTGCTGTAAAATGAAGTGACACCAATCTCTAGCCTTATCTCCCTTCCTCTTTTTCCCTTGGGGGCAAATGATATTAGAAAATATGTAATTGAAACTGACCCCAGCCATTCTGGATGGGTAAGGGGGAGCATTTTTAAAAATTAATTACTTATTTTTAAAATTATTTATTTATTAAGATTTTTTTTTATTTCTTTGAGAGAGAGAGAGAGGGAGAGAACACAAGTGGAGGGGAAGAGCAGAGGGAGAGGGAGAAACAGACCCAGAACCCCCACCAGTGCTCTCTCACTAACCTAGGACTAGTCCCCGTCATCCTTTGGAGGGAGTTGTGGTATATGAACCTCCTCCTTCTGTGAAAAAGGGTGCAATTCTTGGAGGAGAGTGGTGTAGCCCAGCTGGGTAGTGTAGAAGGACTGTGTGGACAAGACTGGAAGAGAGGGATCGGGCATCTAGAGAGAGGCAGTGTTCATATAGCACCACGCCTCTTTTGATGCCTCTTTTTGTGAGGCAGATCAGAGCCTCACCCTCTGTTTCTCTCTCATTGTGCCCTTCAGTAAACTTGAGGATGGCAAGAGGTATAGACAGAAGGAAGTGTAAGTTTTGTTCGATTATTTTGTGGGGACTGGGGCTGGAAGAATAGAAAGGCATCATCTCTCTTCCATGTCATCACTCTATCATGAAGGCAATACCTTTGGTCATATGGTGTTTTGGAAGGTCTGAGCTCATGAAGGGATTCGGGGTGGTTGCTGGAGAGGGCAAGTTTAGAGGTTGTTTGTTTAGTCATTTAATGGATACTCAAGGATTGTTATTTGCTAAACACTGTGATTTCGGTGGTAAATAAATTGGTAAGCAAATATGGTTCTTGCCCTCACAGAGCCGAGTCTAGTATAGAAGATGAACATCAATCAAGGAATTGCACAAGTAAGAGTTAACTTATATACCAGACAAGGACAGCCATAGGGCTCTTCTGGAAATTCTTCAGATCATGATCAGGGAGTTGCAAAAGGCTCTTCTAGCGAGTATGGTTGAGCTGGGACCTAAAGGAAAGGAAGAAATTCCCTTGGCAAATGGTGGTGGAGGAGTGTTCTAGACAGAGGGATCAGCATGTGAAGGTGAAGTGTTGAGAGGGACCACATTAAAGGAATTTAAGCAAGGATAGTGAGGAGTGTTGTCCTGGATGAGGCCACAGGGAAGGAAGGACGGATC
Organism: Eumetopias jubatus; assembly: GCF_037043125.1. Classification (NCBI taxonomy): domain Eukaryota; kingdom Metazoa; phylum Chordata; class Mammalia; order Carnivora; family Otariidae; genus Eumetopias; species Eumetopias jubatus. Next base: position 163,636,594 of record NW_028274809.1, on the reverse strand, counting down.
CTACAGGGCCTGGAGGCTGAATTTGGTTCAGCTTTCAATCTGAGAGCAGAGGAAGAAAGATGGGCTGCAGAATGGACAGTGGCTTTTAACAGATACTCAGTATAAAATCAAATTCTTCACTCCATGGCCTGTAATGCCTCATAAGATCGTTAAGTCTTCAATCCCAACTCCTCTCACTCTCCCCCTTCGTCGGATACAGGGAATGGTCCTTCTTGGTGTTCCTCAAGCAAGTTGCTCTTTTCTCTTCCCTCGAAGGCCTCAAGCCTCACTTTCTCACTTTATTCTTATCCGTGCTCAAATATTCCAATGTCAAAGAGTCTTTTTCTCATGCCTTTCTCTATTTCCTTCACTTGTTTTAGTTTTCTTAGCACCTAATAAATTGTGTCATGGCATTATAGTTTTATTGTACTTTTTTCCTGTCTGTCTACCCACTAAAGCACAAAGAGTTGGGCCTTTTTTTGCCCAGTGGTTATTTTTTCTCCATGACATTTAGAATAGTGCCTAGGACATACTGAGCATTCAGTACACATTCGTTAAGAGAAGGAAGAGATTGGAGTTGGCAGTCTCAGTGGGCCATTGGCAGTGTGGGCACCTCTGGAGGGTGGTCACTCAGCATACTGGTCTTGGGAGCAGTGCAGAGGGCTCTCGCAGTGGGAGGCAGCTGAGAGGGGCATCGTTGGGGCCTGCCTGCCTTGGTAACGTGACGGATGGCAGGACAGATGGCAGGATACCAGCGCTTGACCCTGACAAGGTGAGCTTGCCCACACAGCTGTGATGCCAGTCTCTCAGGGAGCTAAAGACTGGAGACTTTCCTGGGCCACTTGGTCACAGGAGTCCTGGCAGGGCTGCCCAAAGCAAGGCAGGGCACCATGACCAATGAGAGATGTTGGACTCCTCACAGCCCATGGCAAGTGGGTGCTGAGAGCTGAATTGATGTTGAGAAGTAAACAAATTTGGCATTCATTGCATCTTGGAACGAGGAATCATCAATTCATGAATCATCAATTCAAACCCCAGCTAAGATCTAAGAGTTTTTGAATCCAATGCTTGCTTTCACTGAAAAAAGAAACCTTAGTGGCACAAAGGAAATGATGCCAAAACAATAATCAAGTGAAGATTGAATGACTTGAATTTTTATTTCTAAACTCGGGGGATGCTACATGGGTTTAGTACAGGGATGGAGAGCAACAATGGACTGTAGGGGTTAAAAACTTGTGCTCTGGGGTCAGACGGTCTGTGTGCAGCCCCATGCTACTGCCACTCGTCACAAGGAGGCTCACTGATGTGCTTAAGGCCTCAGAACTTAGTGTCTGTCTACCTCCATGGAAGGCCCTAGCCATCCCTCTTTTTGGTGCCTTAGTTTACCTTTCTCTAAAATGGGCATAGTGATAGCATCTTCTTCAAAAGCCTGCAAAGTAGATTAAATTAGGTTATGTATAAAGTCCTTAGCACAGTGGCTAATCAAAACTGGCTCTGGTTATGCATGGCATTAACTAGTTAACTAATTAAATGCACTCAAGCAAGTCTATGTACATAGACTTCCCCTGGGATGTTTTAGGGATAGAACCAGCTCTTCCACATAGCTCAGCTCAGAAACTGTAGCTCATCTCTTCCTTGCTTTCATCTTGCTCTATTCTTAACTTTATTTCAAGGTCATCAAGGTGACACATGCAAGCTGTAGATACTTATGTTCTGATGTACACATACACACACTGAATGTTGAATAGACATTTCTGAGAACAATCTAAGTCACAGGAAATAGTGTCTGTATCTGGTGAAATCATCTCCTTTCTAGGATGATACTTTAAAAAACTTGAACTTCCTCTCAGGCCAGTGGAGATTAATGAGCCACACAGAAAAGTGTCTGATAAGAGACAGTCACACACAAGTTTTTTATTTGCCTTGAGATATAAAATGGAATTTTTAGAGTGTACTACTCCAAAAACCAATCAGCAATGGAGAACTGTTCATTTTGTACATGGTTTTGTTTTTAAAAACAAAATGTATCTCTTATTATCCCCATACCAAAGGCTCAACACAATGGAAGTAATACAACAGATTCAGAATGGTCCGGACTCTCAGGCTATTTTTCAATATACCCCAAGGAATCTAGAATCAGCTTCAGGTCCCACCCATTCTGTGCAGCTTGCATCTTGCATGCTCAGAGACAGTGGGTTTCAGCCCAGCCCTGAGCCCTGCAGTGCACGTGCCCTAAGAGACTGCCCGAATGGCTGATTTATCCAGGCCCCTTCCCGGAATCAGATCTGCTCTATAAAGACACAAAGAGGCACCAATAAAGCTCACAGGAGATTTAGAGGCAAGAATCATTTTTCCCAAAGTCTAGAACTTTCAGAAGAGGAAGGATATCCTTGCCCACCTGCCAGTGGAATTTTCAAGTCCCTCTGTGGCCATTAAACTGGCATTTCATGCCAAGGAGAGCACCTTAGACAGATAATTCTCTTCGCTGCTGCCTGGTTTCAGAAATGTGGCACTTAGATAACCCCGGCCCATCCATCTCAGTTATTCCTGAGAGTCTCCACAGTGCTTTGGTGACCCATGAGGGTCACTGAGTGAGCATTTTTTAATGACAAAATAATTTACTGAAGTGGGTGAATTAGTGTGAGAAGGACTGAGTTTGAGACGTAATCACTATATTTAAGTCCCTCTCTGCGCCAATCGTTATGGAAGCATTTTCACAACTACTTCATAAAGTGAGTGTTATTGTTATTTTGCATGTGAGGAACTGAAGCTCAAAATATCTGAAACGGTATGCGGGCATAGATCTTCAGTCAGGATTTGAATTCATGTCTGTATCTCAAGATCAGCATTCCTTTAAACCACTTTGAGGCTCATAGCATCTTGAAGGAACACATGACTAAGAAACAGATTTTGAAGGCAAGGAAGAAGACGACATTTTAGTTTGGAAATCTCTGGCCTCGTAAAGTGCAGGCAAGTAAGAGATACTCAATATGAACATCTTTTCCAGAAGTGAGATGCAACTGATTTTGTGCTGAATTAAGCTTTCTTTGTATCAGGTGTTTGTTTCTGAGTGCAAAAAGGTTTTTTTCCCCCCATCTAAAAAATTTCAGTACCGACAAATTCTAATTGTTAGAAATTGTTCTTAAATTTAGGCCGACCTTTAAATAGTCTTCTCAAATTAACATTATTGCAGGAAGTAAAGTCAAATGCAGACCACTCAGCCTGGGCTGCAGCCCCGCGGATGAGGGTGAGGTGGCTTGGGGGTGCAGTCAGCCTCCAGGCAGGATGGCAGGCAGCAGCCTCGCCCCTGAACCCGTAGAAACACCCAGGACTCTTTTGGACTGGTGATTCCTCCTCTACTCTGTTTGGTTCCTCTTCTTTGTGGATTCTGCCTCTCACTAGAGGCTTTGGAATCCATTGAAAAATGACATAGAAAAAGAACGCATCACAGGTTACGTAGTCCGATTTTTCTAGCCTAATGATTTGATATCAGCTGTCATTAAACATCAATCAATAGTCACAATGAATCGTCCATTCTGTACTTTCAACGATGGGCTTCTTCAGACGTTTTTCTGAACTTCTCTTGCTTTTGACTAACTTCAGCAATGTGAGACTATGAAAAGCCTGCACAGGAAAGCACACATGAGTAAAGGAGGAATTCTGTGGTCTGTTTGCTTACTTCCATTTTTAGAGTACTCTTATTCTAAGGGTTGGGGAACATGGACTTGAAGCAAGGTTGGGATTTGGATCTTGCCTCTGCCACTTTTTGGTTCTGTTAACCTGGACAAGTTACTGAAACTCTGTATCTCAGTTTCCCTACTGATGAAATAGACATAATGCTACCTATTTTGTGTAGTTATTGAGAAGATTCAGACCCAGGACACAGAAAGCATGAGAACTATGCCTGGCCCACATTAAATGTTAGCTATTCTCATTAAGCATGTTCCATCATCCTGATAGGTACTTCAGAGTGACTAAAGCACTTGAATTCAAGAACTCAATGACAGTATTGACATTTTCATGTGAAATATAAAAGCAATTTCTCTTTCTCCAAACCTTATTTTTCTTTATTAGTACTATATTTTATCAAAAGTTATAACCACCTAGTCTTTGAATACAGACCTGAGCTCTTTTTCTCAGTGTGGACACCGAGAAGTCTTCTATTTCAAAATGTTTCTGCATTTCTTTGAGCCTTTCATCCAAGTCCCTTGCCAACTGTGTGTAGGAGTCAGGGGAAAATTACTATTAACAGTTAGAGATGGGATTCAGAAGGACTTTGTTAGGAAAGAAAGGTTGGCATTTTTGTGGTGGGGCCAGGCTGGAATTTTAAGTGACCCTAGCTATAAAGCACATGGATGGAGGAATTCTCAAAAATTTGCTTTTTTTTTCCTCTCATAGAAAGTGTTTGGTATCAACGATCCTCATAAAATGGGGGAATGGCTTAAATACCTGGTAAATTCCCACAAAATGCTTTTTATAGTGACAAAAGCATTTCCTTTAGGACAGTACTGCCGATTCAATTTCCGGGTAATATCTTGCAGATGAAAACTCAATCAAACGTTTATACAAGATCAGAGATGACAACTGAGTTAAAAATTATTGTTAACTTGGTCCAGAGTTCAGTGGATGTATCCTGAGAAACATGTAAATCACCAATAGGCTCACAGTCCACCTTCCCAAGTACCCCACAGCAGGAGCCAAGCACGGCGGGCCCAAAAGCTGTCCTGGACAACCAATGTCACAAATCGAGAGCCCCCAGCATGCTGTGATTTCACAAGGGTGAAAGCCCCCTTGCTTATCTGCTTGCCCAGGTTCTCAATACCTAGAGTTTCAGTCTGAGAATGTCTTTGATTGCAGTTCCCTGTGTTCTTATAATCATGTGTTCTGTTCAAAGGAAAGGCTGTTCCCAGCTATGAGCATCATTGGCCTCCACGATGTAAAACCTGCCATATATTTTTGGTCTTCATTTTTCTTTTCTTTTCTTTTTTTAAGATTTTATTTATTTATTTGTCAGAGAGAGAGAGAGAACAAGTAGGGAGAGTGGCAGGCAGAGGGAGAGGGAGAAGCAGGCTTCCCGCCGAGCAGGGAGCCCAATGCGGGGCTCGATCCCAGGACCCCGGGATCACAACCTAAGCCGAAGGCAGACGCTTAACCTACTGAGCCACCCAGGCATCCCACGGTCTTCATTTTTCTTGAGCTTAAAAGATTTGACAAAGCTGGCCACTCCCTCCTTCAATATTCCCTTCTTGTGGCTGCTTTGACTTCTCTCTCTTTCTCTTTTCTCTCCTTTTTAGACCTCTCTTTTTTTAGACTAGGTTTCAAAAATCTGGTTGAAACTTGGATGAGGGGGGACACCAGTGGTTGTTGCAGTAGCTTTGACCGGCGTAAGAGGTGGGGCTGAAAAGATGTGAAGAGAGGCCCTCCCAAACTTATTTCTCTAGCCCAGACTTTACTGAACAACAGGCCCATTTAACCAACTGAACATGTGCTCTTTTCCCTCTTAAACAGAACTTCTTCCAAAATTTCCTGCCTTGAGAAATGGTACCTAGGTGCTCGTGGCACAAAACCTGGTCATCACCCTTCATATTACCCTTTCTTTATTTCTTCATTTGAATTGAGCCCACTTCCACCTCTTTTTCCACAGCTCCTACAATAATCTAAACCACCATCACCTCTACTTTGACTAAAGGAGTAGCTACCCCACATTTGCTTTTGATTTCTTCAAATCTATTCTCCGCTGTGATTTGGAAGGATCATTTAAAAATGAAAGTCTAAGCACATAATTCTCTTGTTAAATTCCTTTACTGGCTTCCCATTGCTCTTGGGATAAGGTCCAAACTCCTTAAAACTGGGGGATACAAATGGCATGTGCTGCGTCCTGCCCCTCTCTGGCCATCCTTCATCTTGCTCACGATGGTCCAGCTGTACATAGCTTCCCTCCATGAGTCAAACGACACAAACTGTTCCTGCACGGACTCCTGCAGTAAATATATCTTTTTTGTGTGAGGTGGTTTGGAACAAAAGGCAGATTAATAGAGTTGTTTGGAATTTAGGAAGAAGGGATCAGGCAAATGCAGGGGGCAACTGGAGGGAGAGGTGGGTAGTTAAGAAAGAGGCAACGGAGGTCTGATTTAAACATTTACTACTTTAAAATTTTTATCCAAGGCCCTTGCATGCAAGTCTTCATTATTTACTTAACAGTTCTATCAGTTATATCGCACTTAGTCTGTGCAAAACACTGTCCCAAGGGCTTTGAAACTATTAATTCATTTACTTAATTACTGCTGTGTTTCAGAACAGAGCTTTGTTCCAGACTCTTGTTCCTTAATGTTGCCCTGCTCACTAGGCAAAGTGCTATATACCTCTGGGAAGTCTGGCATTCGAGTACAATGAGTGGTTTAAATCTTGAAAATAAATTTTACACATTGTGCGCTTCTGGAAATACCTGACTTTGAATATCCCTTGCTTTTTCATTCATTAATTCTTTTTTAAAAAGATTTTTCTTTATCTATTTGAGACAGAGAGAAAGTGAGAGAGAGAGAGAGAGAGAGCGCGCGCGAGCGAGCATGGGGAGGAGGGGCAGAGGGAGAGGGAGAAGCAGGCTTCCCGCGGAGCAGGGAGCCCAACATGGGACTCCATCCCTGGACCCTGGGATCATGACCTGAGCCGAAGGCAGACGCTTCACCCACTGAGCCACTCAGGTGGCCCTCATTCATTAATTCTTTCACTGTTTAATGAGAATCTTCTTTATGTTAGAGCTTTGCTGCCATTGGGATGTGCTGCCAGGACCTCAGCTTCTCTAGCCACACCTGACCTTTCCCTTGCTTGCATTCTCTGCCGCGGGCTTGTCTCTCCTCATTTTGGATAAACCTTTTCACAGCTACCTAAATTATCTTGCGATAAAAAACACATCTAATCTATTCCAAATTCCTTACCTTGAAATAAAATGTTCTCCCTAGGAGTGAAAATCCTAACTTGCTTTCACACATTTCTACCTGCAGCCATGCGAGATTTCCAGCAGGAACCTCCCATGAGACATGCCTTCTCCTTGCCTGGGCCCCTCCTTCTACTTGCAAAGCCCTTGCTTCTTCTCTTGCCCTAGACTCCACTCCTTCTTCAATGCCCAGATCGAATGTTGCATTGGATCAGGAAATTGATTTTGCAGAGATGGATACTATCTCCTCTGAATCCCCACATCATTTTGTGCATATGTTTGTTTTCTCAATACTACTGTATTTTACATCTTGGTAAACTCCTGATCCAACACTGAGTTTCTCAAGTTCACAAATCATATCCTCTCCATTTTCCTTTAATCAGCACTTTGGGGAAGACTGTCACCATCAAAACAACAGATATAAAATATCTAAGAATAAACCCAAAGTAAAGATAATTAGACACTCCATGAAGAGAATTTTAATATTTCACTGTATATATATGAAGTAAGCCCTAAATAAATGGAAAGCCTTATCCTGTTTTTGTATAGAAAAACCAGGATTCCTACTGACAATTTTTCCTGTATTAAACAGTTAACTCGCATATATCTCAATTAAAATAAGAACAGATTCTTTTTTAACATGGCAAATACTCATATAAAATAATCAGCATGTGAAAATATCTTGAAATACTCTAATATAGAAAAGTAACTAGCAGGAAGTCATTTTTATGGGTTTAAAAAAGTATTATGAAGCTACACTAAGATAATTTGTTACTATGCATAAATAGATCAAGGAAACTGAAAGAAAGTCAGAAATAGACTCATAAATGTAATAAGAAGTTGGTAAAGAGGACATTTAAAATAATTGAGCATCTGAGAGATCACTCACAAAGTTCTTTTGAGCCATTTGATTAGAACTTTTGAAAAAGATGAAGCTGAATCCTTACTAGAAACTTTATTTTAAAGTAAATATCAGAAATACAAGCTTTTAAATATAAAAAGAGAATTCTAGAAGTACCAGAAGAAATAACTTTATTTTTTAAAAACTTCGGAATGGAAAAAACTTTTTCTGACTCAAAAACTGAAAGGGAAAAAGTCATAAATTAGGCTACAGAAAAAAAGTATAACTTTTGTACTGCAAAGAAATTTCACAATGTCATAAGAAAAATGACAACTATGGAAAATATATGCAAAATATAAAATGTATGCCAGATAAATGTCATATTGCCTTACTACACAGAGTTCTCACAATAGAAAAATGAGGAAAGACTCGAAGCAACATTTCACAGAAAAATATTGCAAATAGTGAATAGCCAGCCATGTGGTAAGACGCTAAAATTCACTCATAACCATATATGCAAATTCAAATTAACAACGGGACACCATTTTTTCCTATCTTAGAGGAAACACTACAATATTTTATAATAGCCACTGTTGGCTAGAATAAACAAGTACTCTCAAATCGTGTTGAAAGATGATTTGAAAATATCAACATTTCTTGTGATCTTGAATCCCACCGGAATTTATTTAGCAATTTAGTTAGGTGCAAAGATGTTCACTGATGCCTAAATCCAGAAGCAATACAAATGTTTATTAATAGGAAAAGTATTAATAATAACCGTAGGTTGTGCTATTTTGCAACCGACTAGAAATGAGATTTAGCTACTTAAGTGGGAAGTTGATCAATATGTTGGTTAATAAGAAAATTGTACAACACAAATCTTTGTGTAAATAAAAGTGTCATTTACATACAATATAGTGACTCTGATTCCTGATGTCCTGTGCTTTCTCCCCCCCACACCACCAAGCAATTCTACTGCATCAGCTTCGTGGGTGTCCTACAGCTCAACTCAGTGCTGATATTATCTACCCTGAGTTAGCATCAGATTCCATAGGTGTAGGGCTAAGTCCCACAAACCTGCTCCCCCTGCAACAAGCTGTAAATCCAAGGATCTTACAACCCCCACTTTGGGTTCCATTAATTTGTTACAGCGGCTCCCAGAACTCAGGGAAAGTTTACTTGCTAGATCACCGGTTTATTATAAAAGGATATAACTCAGGAACAGCCAGATGGAAGAGAAGCCTAGGGCAAGGGGTGCGGAAATGGTCTGGAGTCTCCAAGAAGGTTCCCACCCTCTCATCACCTGGCTGGCTCCAGAGGCAGCCAAACCTCACCCTTTTGGGCTTTCTCAAAGTCACCCCTTTAACGTTAAAAAAGACACCGCAATCGCTCTTATCACACAGAAAATTCCAATGGTTTTAGGGGCTCTGGGCCAGGAACGGGGCAGAGAACCTATATATTTCTTATTCGAAGTTCACAGTATCACACCATATATGGTCAGAACTTTGGAAGGTAACAAATACAGATGAGAAAACAAAACCAAAAAGTATGGGGGCGGGGGCTGTCCTTCCTCTTTTATCCTCCGGCAGCCCCGGGAGCCAGGGTTCAGTCTATTCCGCTTACCGGAGTCAAAAGAGCAGAGCTCAGTGCCCAACCTTGTGGGAAGAAGAACGGGGTAAACACCAATCATTTCTAGCCACCTTTTCTATTTTGAGTTCCACATCATGAACCGCATAATAATTGTCCCCCAGTAGTGGTGGTTTTGAAGACCCATAATCTTTTCAAGCTGAATTTAGCAATAACACATGTATATAGAGCCTTGTCTATGGTGATCGCTCCAAAACCAGCATTAGCTGTCATACTTCTGCTTGCTGGGTAAATAGCAATAAGATGCAGAGGACAAAAAAATTCAACTTCTAATCATACTATCCAGTGTTTCTAATAAATTAGGAAAACAAACATGTAGTTGGGAGCAAAAAAAAATATTTAAAAATAGAAATATAAAAATATTTAGCTCTCCATCTCCCCGAATACAGAACACAGGCATTCAGCCCCATACATGGGGATGGCCAGAATTCAACTTGGCCATTTTAGTGGGAGAACTTGTTCCTAGAAAGTGATGCACTTCTCTCTCCCTGTCTCTCATTTTTTTTTTTTTTGAAATTGTGGCTCATAAACTTATTTTTTCATAAGGAAAGCCACTAATTTTTTGAGGCCACTAACTCATTGATTTCAATGTAATACCATTAAAAAAGTAGCTACTTACCAGAAAAGAAATTTTAATAGCAGAACATAGAGAAGCTGTTCCTCTCATTTCTCAAAATACAATTTAGCTAATTTTATAGAATTTGAATTTTAATTCTATTTTAAAAATGTCATGCTCATTGAAAATAATTCAAAGCAGACACAGAGCTCTAGGGTGAAGAGTTAGAATCTCTCTCTACTCCTCCTTGCCTAGTCCCAGAGTTAAGATCAGTTGCTACATTGTTAGATATCTTTGTGACAGATTGGTTTTCTTTGCTAAGATTTTCTATTTTTCATTAGTTTCAAGTGAATCTGTAAATTCCCTGCTTAAGCATTTTTATGAAGGCTGCTTTCAAATCCTTGTCATGTAACTCCAATATCTGGTTCGTCTTGGTGTTGGCATCGGTTGATTGTCTCGGCTTGGTAGGATGGGTTACTTTTAATGGTATCATCAACTTTCTGACAATTACGTTAGGAGACTCTAGGTCCTATTAAAATCTTATTTTAGCTGGCAGTCACCCATGTAGGTTTAGCACGCACATGTGTAAGTCCCGGCTGTAGGTGTTGAGAATCTCCCCCTCTCTCCAAAGGACAAAGAGACTCATCGCCGCTGGATCTCTTCCACCTCTTCTGCCCACTCACCCAGTCTCCTGGCATGAGAGGGCAGTCTCTGCATTGCAGTGACAAAGAGGCTTCTCAGTCGGGCTGCTTGTGTGGCTTCCCATTGCTGAGGTCACCCAGGCCACCCAGTTTCTCTATGTGGTGGAGAGGAGTCTCAGGCCCAATGAGAACATCATTTCCCTTGCCTGCTGATATTCAACGTGGGTCTTGATCTTTCCCCCTTGCATATATTGTCCTGCTTGCCTGGTGGTGTTGACAGGGGAGGAATGAGCCAGTTGGGCTGCCCTCCTTAGCTAAATGGGAAATCCAGCACACAGGGCCTGGGTCACCTTTTGCTGTTGGGTGGAGGGTTGTAAGATTCCACCACTACGTTTTTCTTTCCACTATGTTTTTGGGATCACTAACCAGTTTGCCTTCCTCTTTGCATCATTCAGAATTCTCCTTATGCTACCTATTGCATTATTTTCAGGGTTTATTTTTGTACTTGGTGAAGAGAAGCTGGAAGGAATTAATCTACACCCCCTTGGACAGACTAGGAATCTCTATCTGTTAATGTGTATGTCTCCTCCACTAAACTCAGGCAGTTCAAGCATAAAAACCATGTTGTACTTTGTATCTTTGGTGTTTAATTCAGTTTCTGACACAAAGCAGGCGCTTACTAAAATGCAAATGGATTGATATATAGAATTTGATCTAATGATATACTGTCAGGAATAGGACATTTCCGTGCTATGTTACTTAGTGACAACAAAGCCAGATTAGGGCTCCGTTCAATAATGTAAAGATGAGACTTCCTCCTCCGTGCTTGGAGAGCTGACTTCACATATTGTAGTGTTCTCTCCACTGCCTGAAACTCAAGATGTGAGAAAAGGAGATCAGCAGTGCTCTACACCACCATGTCGTAAGCCTCAGAGAATGTCTGAGCTGCCAGAGTTTCCTCAAAGGGTTTTAGAAAACGTTCTGTATACAGTTACACTGCACGAGTCTTCTGTTAAGACAAGATGAAAAGAGAAATTTTGCTCCTCTAATACCAAGTGAGCCTATGAAACAAGCATCTAGCACAGCCAAAGCTTCTATTTATTTATTTAGTTGTTGTCATAGTTTAGTGGAAATCTGGGCAAACAAGTATGTCAGTTAAGATTGTTTAATGGTAGTAATAGCACCTCCCTCTTTTTGAGTGTCTCTTTGTGTGAAGCACTGAGCTAGCCACATTACCTATATTACTTATAAATTTCACAAATCTCCATTCTGTAGATGCACAAGTTATGAATTAGAGAAACTATATCACATAAAATCATGTCAGTTGCAAATGATAGAGTAAGGATTCAATCTCAGGCCTGTCACCACACTTTTGTTTGTAGTATGCCTCTCATAAAACAAAATTTCTACAGGAAACCATGAAAATGTAATGCATGACAAAATAGCGTTTCACGAAAAAAGGTTTTTTTCTTCATTTATCCAAAAATGTCAGAGTAATAGCTTAGTTAATGTTATAGGATGTTTTGCTACCATGATAGTAACAACTGCCTTTTAACAAAATAATGCGTTGTTATTAGCTCATTGAGCTATAATGGAGAACATTGTTTCCAAAGGCAATAATGTCTTATAATACGGGACTTATGCCCTGCCCCCTGCTGTGTTATTTTCTTTCCTCGGAGCTGACAAAGGCATTCAACAAAATGAGGAAATAGTGGAGGGCACAGCTGAATCAAATTTTGAAACAAACAGCCAAAGATAAGTGTGTCACATGAGAACAGCTCTTAATTGTTCTATGATAATTCACTCAAAATATAATGATGTTGTTAGAAAGAATGAACTAGTTTCTTGCGGATTAAGAGAAAATCATTTGTAGAAGAGGAAAGGGCATCTAGCATTTGAATAGACAGAGAAAAGAACTGCAAGAACATGAAATTACTTTTTCTCCCAATAAGACGTTTATCTGTGTTTCTCTATCCTCATGCTAAATGAGGTCTAGAAGATAGGGTCCTTTGAAAGCAGAAATGGTATTAGGTTGGAATTCTGTTCCAGGCATTCAGAAGACAGACATAAATAAGCACTGCAGTGAGTCTGGTTACTAATGAGGAGACCTCTTTTACAAAAATCATCTTAACGAGCTTTTTTTCTGAAAAATGCCCAGAGCTTGTTACCCAAAGCTAAGGCTGCATTCTATGTATGCAAGGAGATAAGATGTACGAGGAGGCTCCCTTCACTGGGAGAATCTGGAATCTAGGATATACTGGCTCAAATCATGCTTCTAGGGTTCATACAGATTTCAAATCAGATGATCGTGGTGCCTTTGAAGATAAGCCTAAAATCTTACCAATTCATTCATATGTTCTTAGCAATTCATTCTCTTGGTGGGGGCAGCCTAATAATATAAAATAGACTCCTCATTAAACTTCTACATGAGCTTCCTGATCTGCCCTTTGTGCTGCATCCCTCCAGTATGGAATCTTCCCTCCAACATGGAACCTTTGCCACACATTTTTTTTTTTTTAAAGATTTCACTTATTTATTTGACAGAGACATAGCAAGTGATGATTCCTCCCACTTGAAGCTGTACAATCAATTGGTGATGTGTTTAATGGGAGTGGAAAGATCCTGAGGTCTTTGCACAAAATAGTACACATGGGCTTTTAAGTGTTTTCAAAGTTGATGAATGGAAATTCCTGGGCACTTTTTGGAATAAAATTCTTAGAGACTTTTTGGAATGGAGACAGCTCCTGACTTACAATGTTTTGACTTACAATTTTTCGACTTTACGATGGTGCAAAAGCAATATGCATGCTGTAGAAATCATACTTGGAATTTTGAATTTTGATCTTTTCTTGGGCTAGCACTATGCAGTACAACACTCTCTTGTGATGCTTGGCAGCAGCAGGAAGCCACAGCTCCCAGTCAGCCATGAAATCACGATGGTAAACGACTGATACATATAACCTTTCTGTTTTTCTATTTCAGCACAGTATTCAATAAAGTACATGAGATATTCAACACTTTATTATAAAATAGGCTTTGTTTTAGATGATGTTGCCCACCTGTAGGCTAATGTAAGTGTTGTGAGCACGTTTAAGGCAGGCTAGGCTAAGCTATGATGTTCAGTAGGTTGGGTGTATTAAATGCGTTTTCTACTTACAATATTTTCAACTTACTATGGGTTTGTCAGGAGGTAACCCCACCACAAGTTGAGAAAGATCTGTAAATCCTTTTAATGAGAATTTCCCAAGAAATACAGATCTATCTGGCATAATGCAGAGGGAGTTGGGAATGAGGGATTAAGCACTGAATGTGGAGGTGTTAGATTCCAAATAGTATGGCACATGACTGATGCTGAAGAACGCACCTGCTTGATACAATCAAATCATGCATAAATTATAGTAAAATATTTACATGTTTAGTATGCACATTTCTAGGCTCTTGAGGAAGTTAGAAACTAGAAGAATGAGCAGTGGGGAGCAAGCCCCCATAAAAGCTGGAGTAGCTCTGGAATCAAATGCCCAAACAATGGAATCAAGAAATGAGATATTAGGACCAATGTCAGGAATGAAGGTGATTCTGACACTCTTAATATAAACTGGAATCCTCAAAGGGGACTCAAGTAGCTTTAGGGAGAAATATGTGTAAAGTCTTTTTGGAAAAAAGCATTCTGAAACTAGTTTCTTAGGAATTCATGAAATAAGTTCAATTAAACATGAATGTAGATTTAAAAATTACATAAAATTCAAGAAAACAACTTACCATATGAGAGAGTCAAAGAAAGCAACAAAAATATTTAGGTCCACATACTTCAAATATTGGAATTATTAGATAAAAATATGAAGTAATGAGTATGAAATGTTTAAGAAGTAAGATACATACAAAAATGATCAAGGAAAAGGGAAAAGGGACTGGTAATTCCTAGATGATTTGGGTGGGTCAGCAATTCTGGAGAGGAGAAGAAGCAAAGGAGGAGGGATGTGTGTGGGTGTGTGTGTGTGTGTGCACGTGTAAGTATGCATGTCACTCAGCCTAAAGGGACGAGAGAACTAAAAAAAGCAGTCAAGGATTCCTGGGCCGAGGTCCAGGTAAAGTGTGAAACCAAAAAAGGTAGAAGAAGATATACCATGCAGATAGTCACCAAAAGAATATCAGAAAGCATTACTAGTAGTAAAGAAAGACACTCACAATGCTAAAAATTCGGGAAGAGTTAGTGATATATAACTTGTATTAACCTCAAAATATGTGTGATTTCAAATATTTGAAACAAACATTGACAGAGCTAAAATGAAAAATAGACAAATTCAAAATGGTAATGGGAGATTTTCAACACAAGTCTTTCAGTAACAAAGAGAACAAGTGAATAACAACTAAGTAATAAATGAAAATTTGAACTATTCATTAATAGACTTAACCACACACACACACACACACACACACACACACACACACACACACACACACCCTCTACCTAACAACTGCACAATACATTTTTCAAGAATAAATGGGGCAGTTAAAAAGATTTATCATATGCTGCTTCAAAAAATCATGTTTCAGTAAATTTCAAAGAATTGCAATGATAAAGGCTGTATTCTTTAATCACAGTATAATTAATCTAGAAATCTGAAAAAAGATCTATTTGGAAAATCCCCATATATCAAAAGCTAAGAAATACACTTCTAAGTTACTCATGGTCATGAAGGGAATCACAATGACAAAGAGAAAATACTTTTAATTGAATGAAAAATAAAGTAATACTTTCAAAACTTGCAGTTTTCTGTCAAAATATGCTTAGAGGAAAATACACATCCTTAAAAACTCATATACTAGGTAAAATGAAAAGCTTAAGGTCATTTTTCTAAATCTCCATCACAAGAATATGGAAAGAGAAAGGCAAATTAAGCCCCATGAAAGTAGAATACAAGAAACATTATAGAGTTTAATAAATAAAGGAAGAAATATGGAAAGATTAATAAATTGATACATGCTTGGTGAGACTGAATAAGAATTAAAAGAGAGAAAACAAAAATAATCAATGTCAGGAATTAAAAAGGAAACATTAAAAAAGTTAGAACAGTAAGAAATTGGGAAAGAAATAATACAATATATCAAAAAATAGGCATATTTCTAGAATGATACAACTCACCAAAATGTCCATAAAAATAGAAAATCTTTATAATTCTACACTTGTTAAATATACACGATTTAAGATTTTCCCAAAAGAAAACCATCAGCTAGTCTCGATGCCTCCATCAGTGACTCACACCAAACATTAAAGTAGTAAATAATAATTTTGCTCTCCCTGAAAATTAAAAAACATAGGAGCAAACACCTCAACTTAATATTTGATGTCAAAGTCACCAGCACATGTGAAACAAACCTAATAGAAATTTATAAGGAAATAGTATTAATTGAAATAAAAAACTGTAATGGATGTGTTTATGTTTTAACAACACATAAACATAATTGAGGAAATAATTAATAAACTGAAATACAGATGTAAGGAAATTACCCAGGCTGCAACATAGTAAAACAAAAAGATGGAAAGTATGAACATGATAATAAGGGGCATGGGAGATTGAATGGGACAGTCTAACAAATATATCCCATCACTGTCCCAGAAGAAAAAAAAAGAATGAAGAAGTTGTAATATTCAAAACAGTATTGGCTGGTAATTTGCTAGTGCTAATGAATGGTTCAGATTCAGACACACAGAGCAACACCTATGCAAAGCAGGATAATGAAAAAATAAAGACCTAATAAATCTGTAGAAAGTCTGGTGGGGGTGGAAGTAGCCAGAAAGAAATAAATTACTCAGAAAGAACAGTATTTTGTCACCAGACTTCTAAACAGAAAATTGAAAGCAGTTGATAGTGGAATAAAATTTTCCAAGTGGTCATAGGAAATAGCTGTCAATTAGAACTAAATATTCAGCAAACTTGTCTTCCAAAAGGAAAAAAAAGGGGGGTCGAAAGAAATATATTTTCAGATAAAGAGAATTGGAGAGCATTTACTACTAATCAACTTCACTAAAGGGACATTTAAAGGTTTTTCTTCAAGAAGAAAGAAAATGATCACACAAGGAAAAATGCAAAACAGAACTGTGAGAAGAGAAATTGGTCTAAGTATACTGTATTAGCTATCTAACACTGAGTAACAAAGAAGCCTAAAACTTAGAGGCTTAAAATAGCAATAACCATTATTCCTTATAGTTTCTGTGGATTAGGAATTTGGGAGTAAGTTCGGTAGGTGGTTCTAGTCTGGGGTCTCTCATGTGCTTGTCACCATATTAACTGGGATTGCCATCATACATCAGCTAGGATTGCAATCCTGTGAAGGCATAACTGGAGGATACAACATTAAGGTGGCTCACTTGCATGGCTCACTAGCTGGAGCTGGTACCAATTCTCTATAATAGTTCTTGGGTATCCTCATGGAATGGTGGTCCAATTCTCCCAGAACAAGAGACCCAAGACACCAAGGTGGAAGTTAAATGACTAAGGTGCCATTATGACATAGCCATGTCACACCCTACTGCTTATGCTATATTCTGTTGGTCATATTGGTTAGACATGATTCAACGTGAGAAGAATTATACAAACATGTACACATGTAGTGACAGCCGAACAAATGTTGTCTTCATAGCATTACAATAATGATGTGTCAGTTTTGAAAAGAAAAGCAAAATTAGAGGATGAAATTATCATGGGAAGAGAAATGATCAGACTTAAATTGTTCAAATTCTTTTGATTTTTCATGAAGAGAGTAATTTACAGTTTTGTGCCCATGGCAATACTGTGATGGTAACCCATTAAAAAATTGAAATAGGTTATGTAAATTATGAATTGTATAGAAAAATAAAAACAAAGAAGCAAACAAAAAATTAATCATAGAAAATATAAAGAAGATTCAAGAAACATACAAAAATAGGTCAATTAGAAAGCATAGTGAAATAAGATAGAAATCAGTTCTGATATAATAGTAATCACATTAAATACAAGAAGAATAAATTTTCTAGTTAAAAGACAGAGACTGCTAGTTTGGATAAACTAAACCAAACTATAGAAAACACATATAAAACATAAAGGCATAAAATTTTTGTTTTATTTATTTTTTTTAAAGATTTTATTTATTTATTTGACAGAGAGAGACACAGCGAGAGAGGGAACAGAAGCAGGGGGAGTGAGAAAGGGAGAAGCAGGCTTTCCGTGGAGTAGGGAGCCCGATGTAGCGCTCGGTCCCGAGCCGAAGCAGACGCTTAACAACTGAGCTACCCAGGCACCCCAAGGCATATAAAAATTTTAAAACAAATGGTTGGAAAAATGTATATGAAGCTATCAGTAATATATAAAACAAACAAAAAATGTGCAGTTATATTAATATCAAAGTTATCAAAATATCAAAAAAGTAACCAAGAATAAATCTTTTAAAACTTTGAAAGAAGCACAACTTGTTTATTTTATATGTATTTATTTGGTGCCGAAACTCCCACAACCATTTACTATTAAAGATGGCTAATAGAGACATATTCCATATTCACATAAAAGAAGTTCACTATCATAAAGAAGTTCATTTTCCATAGATCAATTCTATTGGTTCAGGGAAACTGCAGTCAAAATCCCCACAGGTTTTATTTTTGAATACTGACAAACAGATTATAAAATTTCTTTGGAATGGAAAAAACTGAAAAATAATCAGGAGTATTTTGAAAAAGAAGTATAATGTGGGAACATCCCTTTGCATATTCAAAGACTCATTATAAAACCATCATAATGCCCCAGGAAGAGACATGTGGTCCAAAGGACTCTAACAGAGACACCAGAAACAGTCCATGAATATACTGAAATTATATATGACTCACGGTATTCTAAACCACTGGGGAAAAAACAGACTAAAGAATAAATCAGAACATTTGTTTATCCTTATGGAGAAAAGCAAAATTGGATTCCTACCTGGTCCTGTATACTAAGATTAAACTCCAGATGGATTAAAGACTCAATATGAAGAAAATATTTGGGTGACTATTTTAGGATTTTGGAATAGGGAATTTTTTTTTTTTAGCTTTAAAGATTTTATTTATTTATTTGACAGAGAGACAGAGTCAGCGAGAGAGGGAACACAAGCAGGGGGAGTGGTAGAGGGAGAAGCAGGGAGCCCGACACGGGGCTTGATCCCAGGACCCTGGGATCATGACCTGAGCTGAAGACAGACGCTTAACAACTGAGTCACCCAGGCACCTCAGGAAAAATTTTTTAACTAAGACTCCAGTAGTAATAACACAGGAGAGAAACAACATAAATGAGAATACTGATAAACTATTTTTTTAATAAAAATAGCACCTATTTGCTAAGACATCATGGAAGTGAAACATAAACCACAAAACTGAGAGAAGACATTTGCGGCATAGATAGCTGATTAATTATATTAGTATCCAGAATATATACTTTGTATTGGTTGAGAAATATGAAGAATTCTGACAATTGCAAGTATTGATGAGAACGAGGAGCAAGGGTGTCCCTGACATTACAGCAATCCACTCTAGGTATATATCCAAAGGAATGTTTCTCATGTGCACTGGGAGGCAAGTGCAAAAACATTCTCATAATATCCAAAGATATTTGGGACATGAACACAAATGTACATACTTACCATTATGGACTAAATTGTTTGACATCTCCTGCCCCGGGGTCACCAGATTCATATATTGAAGCCATAACTCCCTAATGGGATTGTATTTGGAGATAGGAATTTTAAAAGGTAATGAAGTTAAAATGAGGCAAAGTACTCATTTTTACGAAGAATCCAATATGACTGGTGTTCTCATCAGAAGAGGAGATTAGGACACAGAGAGACACCAGGAATACATGCACACAGAGAAAAGGCCATATGAGGACAGAGGGAGAAGTTCACCATCTGAAAGCCAAGGAAAAAGGGCTCAAGAGATACCAAACCTGAGGCTACCTTGACCTTAGACTTAAACCTCCAGAACTGTGAGAAAATAAATTTCTGCTCTTTAAGCTACCCAGTCTGAGGTATTTTGTTATGGAAGCCCTAGCAAACTGGTATACTTACCCTCTTCATAGAGGCAAAAAATGAAAACACCCCAAATATCCACCTACAGGAAGATGGAGTTTCTCTCTGAGGGATACTTTAATGTAAGTCAGTGCAAGGGAAGTTAGTTCCCTGTGTTTTACTATTCCAAGCCCCCAGATCCAGGAGAGAGAATCTGATTCCACTCCTGGAGCGTAGACACTGGCTATTTCCATTTGGGGTAGCTGCAGGAGTTTGAAACAGAGTCAACTTGAGGTCTACTGACTTATGAAATGGTCTTCCCCACCTAATCACTGCTTTTAGAGAAAGTGTTTTTCTACTCATAAAAGCCAAATGGCCCTCTGACAAAACTCTATGAGCCCTTCCCCTCCCCCTGTTGTGCTTTCTTTACCTCATCTTGGCTTAGGGTCTCTTGAATTTCTAGAAGTGGGAAGGCAGATGAGAACCAGGATCGTGTGTGTGGAAGAGTCAGATTTAAAAACCTGTGCTGTAGTGGAGTTTATTTTAATCTACTTTATGTCCTTACTCCCTTTGATGAATGTGAGCCTCTAGGCAGACAAGCAAGACTTGAATGTTAGATTCTAGTATTCTGTCTCACAGGAATTTAGAGGGTAGGTAATATTACAGAACAGCCATCAATCAAAATTTCTAAGATTTGGTACTGAGGACTTTTATCTAATAAAGAACCAGTAAAGGCAAGATTCGCTGTAGATGAGGTAGCAATGAATTAATTTATCCAAGCTATTCTTTTCTATTACCTTAATCCTAAAGAGTTAATAAATGTTTGCACACTTACTGTAAGTAAAGCACCACATTTAAGGAGATAAGTTCTGAGAATTAAGTTTAGTAAAAACAGTAGGTCAAAAACTATTAATTGGGGTTAAACATATTACAAGTTAAAAAAACCCCACAAAAACCCACTCAATTTTATTTAATTCACTTTGCTACCAGAAACTATGTTTTGTATTTCAACCATAGACAACAAAAATTGTTTCAGCTAGACTTTGACAATGTTAGCATAAACAAACCTGTTCCCAGAATTAAACTTGTAAACAAGAGGCACATTTCCTTTTTGTAACGATGCCCAAACTTCCTAGAAATAATCTTTAATTTTATATGTAGAGGAAATAATGGTGTGTTATCTATATTCATTAAACCAATAACTCTTTTTAGCTCTGGTTACACAGCAGGCACACTTCCTGGTGGTGGGGATTTAAAAATTAAAGAAAGTCTGCGCCAGCAAGTTGCTCACTGGGATGACAGCAAAGAGAGTAGCCGTCATCAACTAGTGCAGTCTGATCAAGTTATGCAAAAATCAATCACTAATAATTGGTTTCGATTACGAGCAATTCACAAATGAGGTGCTTTTCAGTTGTCTTAGAAATAATTAAGAATTTATCAAGTGGTGGCAGAATGGAGGCTCATGGCTGGACCCAGGGAGATTAGAGGGGAGAGTAGTCTAGGCAGAAGGAGCTATAAGGTCATTACACAAGAAGAATGAATTACATTTCATTACACAAGGAGAAATCCAGTCCTGAAAATATACTTATATTGAGAGTCAGAAAATAAAAATAACAGTTAATCCATTTGGTGCCTGGGGGAACTTGATCCTTAACTTGCACTGACCTCAAAACAATCAGAAACTTGGCTGCTTTTCGTCTGTGTCGGTACCAGTCTTATTTACTTGCTTCCAATTCGAAGTAATTTATACTTACTGTCTCTATATGTTGCACCAGTTCTAGACAGTTTAATTCTTAGCCCAGATCTTAGGATTTCTACGGATTATGCAGGACAGTTAGGAAGGTTTTAAAATTCTCCAAAAACTTTTTAGGACTTTCAAGAGAAGCAATAAAATAAATTGAATTTTCCAGCATCCTAGAGACATTCATGTGTCAAAAGTACCCCCTTATAGCCCAAGGTTATACATCATAACTCCTCAGATTTCACTACAGTTTATTACAGTGAAAAAAACACCCACATGGCCCTGAGTGCATATTCCAATTTATGAGTATCAAAGGAAGACAGATTTAGATACATTAAAATGTGGTTTCTATGTTTATAACGATATGCAGCCACACAAAAAATAATGTGCAGAACACCTTGTCCTACAAGCAGCTGTGGGGAAGTCTTTGACTAGAAATTGTTCCAGTTTGGCAACATTAGATTAGATGTGAACATAAATTAAGGATATTATTAATTCACTTGAAAGAATTGAACATTTAAGAAGGCTGTTTCTACCAGTGGAAACAAAGATGGAGAACTGTCAAATAGTTGTGAGTTGCTCAGAATTCTGCCTGGCTTCCAGAAATTGAATTGGGAACAGATGTCTGCCCACACAGCAAAAATGATCTTACTAGTAAATGTTTCTTTAAATGAAATGCATGATGGCAAAAATGATTCTTTAGTGGACTCCCAGTCAAAGGAAAAGAAATATTAGATAAGTTGAAAAATATGCCATCCTCTTCAAATTTCAGAAGTAGAAACTAGCAATTTAGAGGCATTTTTTCCTGGGATGCTTGGGGAAAAAAAAAACAACTTTGCAATTCACTTATAATTTATTTTTTTGCGAGCATTTTGATGAACAACAAGAAATGGTTGATGAAAAGATTAGATGCTTGAAAGAGGGCTTAGATTTCATCCCTTTTAGTTTGGTTTCAAACCCTAGTATATTTACTCTTGGTTGGTTAGAAGCACCAAAACAGACTTTTACTTAAAAAATTTAAGCAATTAAATAGTATGTAGTTCCAAAAGAGGGGGATATTATTATTTATAAGAAAAAAAAGGAATCATTTTACTTTAACTATATTTATAGCTTTTGTCTTAAACTTCTGATATTAGAACAGATAAATTTTATTTACTCTGCATTTGTAATCCAAATTTTTACGGCAGTTTGATATAGAAGTGTTTGGTTAAGTATTTGGAGTCATCTTTCAAGGAAGATGACTCTTTTTCTTGACTGCTATGAATAAAAAAACTATCGTACAGCATTGTGCCACAGCTCCTCACACAATACGTTTGACACGGTTGGCTCCCAGGAAATGTTTCTTGATTTCATTGGAGAACTAGGACTCCAGAGAGGGGCAAGGTAAGTTTAGTAGTTACCACCAGGGGGCAGCAGAGGCTATAGGATCTGGAGACCGGGCCCGAGTTCAACCCGTTAAAATGGGTAGTCTTCCACTTTTCCTCCATTTTTGCTGGGTTTCGGTCCTTAGCTGGGAGTGCACAGCAGAATGGTCCAGAGAGTTTTGAATCATAATCTCTGGGGGAGTGGCTGGGGCATGTGTAGTTTCTAAAAGCTACTGGTTATTCTCATGCATAGGAACAGGTAAGAAGAGAGAAGGATGGGAAACATCCCCAAGATGAATGGCTACTTTCCCATGGGCTGTCCTTAGGGAACCGTGAAAATGGAACCATAGATACAGGGTTTTCAGTACCTTATCCGAGGACATTTGGTCTCATATTCTCTAGTCACATGACAGGGTAAAGGGTGAAACAACCTGAACTATTTTCCTGAGGTCCCCTAAGGACACGTTCTAACTGGTGGGGAGTATCCACTTAGCTGAAGTTCATTAGACTTGCCTCCTCTGTAAGTTGGTCCACAGAGACCTCTGATAATTCTTTTTTTTTCCTGGCTGTCTAATTGACGTTTTTCCCATGCTTTTAACTTAAATCAGTGATTTTAGTATTCACTAAAACAAGAAAATGTTTCCCTCTTAACTAAGTTTTTAGTATTTGCACTAAAATCATTAATGGCGGTTAGAACAGAGTTCTGATTTTGTCTTGGATATACAGGCTTTGGGGGGATGGCACAGGTGGAGTTTCCTGCAAATTACCACTTCTCTCAAGCTGGGCTCAAGAATGGGTATTCTTTCCTTTTAGTCTTCCAAAATCAAGTGTAAAAAAACGGTCTTTCCATTTGTATCTTAGAGCTGAATCTACAGTTCTTAAACAAGAGTTGAGTAAAGCCTGAAATAACAAAGGGGAAATAAGGCCAGACATTTTATGATTCTAGGTAATATTTCTTACAAGAGAGGGTTGATTTTCTGGACTCACAATCTTTATTTATCCAAGATAGACCCAAAGAACAAAGGAGATGAACAATATATCCTCTTTTTATCAATTAGCTCTTCCTACTCTGTTTGGAGTATTGCAACCTCCTCTTCCAAGTAGGTTCAGGGGTTTGAATTTTATTCTGAGTGTGTTGAGAAGCCTTTGGCAGGTTTTAACCAGGAAGGAATAGGTTCAATTTGTGTGTGAAAGAGAGGAATCTGACTGTGCTTTGATGAACAGATGGTAAGAGGATAGAAGGAAAAGCAAGATCAATTAGGAAACTAAATGGTACTCTCAGAGAGAGATGATGTGGCGAATACTCGGACCTTGTGAGTAGTGAGGGAATAAACATTTTTAGAATATACTTTGGAGACCCTCCACAAACTGGGTCAATTTCTTAATGGAAAGGTGGCCTGGGGCTGGGGTAAGGATTTTCTAAAGGATGGTTGGAAACTCTATTCCCCCCCCCCCCGGTTTTTTTTCTTTCAGTGCCCTTAAATAGGTCTCTGGATTGCTACACTGCTCCTATCTTACTAAAGAAATTGGGTAGAGTCTCTACCCTACATTTTAAGGGGATTAGTGTGTTTTCTTTCACTTAAACACATTTGCTGAAGAAATGACATAAAGAAAAACAAACAGACATGTGTGACCTCACACTATTATGAAGAGATAGGAAACAAACACAGCAGGCAGGAGAGAGAGCATGCTGCGAAGCGCTTGCTAGAAGCTCATACACACAGGGGTTTGTTTGAATGAGTCTTACTACTGCAGGTCCAGTTCTGGGATCAGTGTGTCTAGACGTCAAGGATGAGGCATAGATGTACTTTGTTGAAACTTGGTCATCACTACGAATACATTTTTCAATATTCCTTTAGGTGTTCTGTTCCTTCCAGTGATGCTCTGATTTATTTCTTTTTGCCATATGTGTGAGGGATTAAAAAAAAAAGAATGTCGAAAAATGACCCCATGAGACCACTGGCCTGGGAGTCTGTATTTCTGCTTGTGACAGATCTGCCTCTCTTACAAAACAGCTGGGCAAGTCACTCGTCCTCCCTGGAGAAGTGACCGTGTTATGGGGAGTTTGACTCTATGATTTCCAAGTGCCTTCTGGCTCTAATAATCTGTGATTCTTGTCTTTGAAGTCCAGATGACAGTAATATCAATTCTGGATGCCATCAATGGGCTGGCAGTTTTTGTTTTAATTGAAACAACTGCATGATATACCAGTAGTCTCAGAGAAACACAGATATTGGAATTTTCAAGGCAAAGAGAAACATAATTTTTACAGGATGTTGTTTCAATCTCATTAGATATATTTGTATTTCTTTTGGGGTCTGTTGAATCCATGTTTTCATGTTCCTTGGGATTATGATCATTTTCTTTCAGCCATCTTTTTTTGTTGAACATCCTTTATTTCTTTATAGGTGACTTTCCTGTTTTTCTTTCCTGAAAAATACATAATCAGAAGTACATTATCCCAAATGCCCTGAGATAAGAGCATCCACATTCTCTCTGTTGTCCAGTGAAGCATGGATTACAAAGCTCAATGGCTATATCTCACGATGCAGTGTTTTTTTTTTTATTTTTATTTTATTTATTTATTTATTTATTTTATTAGTTTCTTTTTTTTAAAATTTTTTATTGTTATGTTAATCACCATATATTACATCATTAGTTTTTGGTGCAGTGTTCCATGATTCATTGTTTGTTCATAACACCCAGTGCTCCATGCAGAACGTGCCCTCCTCAATACCCATCACCAGGCTAACCCATCCCCCTACCCCCCTCCCCTCTAGAACCCTCAGTTTGTTTTTCAGAGTCCATCATCTCTCATGGTTCGTCTCCCCCTCTGACATACTCCCCTTTTCTTCCTCTCCCGTTATCTTCTTCTTTTTCTTTTTTCTTAAAATATGTTGCGTTATTTGTTTCAGAAGTACAGATCTGTGATTCAACAGTCTGCACAATTCACAGGGCTCACCATACATACCTTCCCCAGTGTCCATCACCCAGCCACCCCATCCCTCCCACCCCCCTCCAATCCAGCAACCCTCCGTTTGTTTCCTGAGATTAAGAGTCTCTTATGGTTTGTCTCCCTCTCTGGTTTCATCTTGTTTCATTTTTCTCTTCCTTCCCCTATGATCCTCTGTCTTGTTTCTCAAATTCCTCATATCAGTGAGATCATATGATACTTGTCTTTCTCTGATTGACTTATTTCACTTAGCTAATACCCTCTAGTTCCATCAACGTCACTGCAAATGGCAAGATTTCATTTTTTGATGACTGCATAATATTCCACATACCACATCTTCTTCATCCATTCTTCTGTTGATGGACATCTAGGCTCTTTCCATAGCTTGGCTATTGTGGACATTGCTGTTATAAGCATTGGGGGTGCGTATGCCCCTTCGGATCACTACGTTTGTATCTTTGGAGTAAATACCCAGTAATACAATTGCTGGGTCATAAGGTAGCTCTATTTTCAACCTTTTGAGGAACCTCCATACTGTTTTCCAGAGTGGCTGCACCAGCTTCATGATGCACTGTGTTTTACAAAAATTTATTAGTGCATTGCACTGGGCTAATATTAATGTTCTTCAGATTTCTGATTTCTGTGTAATTCAATAATCCAATTCAATGCCAATACAGATTAAGGGTATTATATAGACAATAGGTTAGTAAGAGGAATTTCTCCTAGATTGGAGTAGACAAAGTAAAAGTGAGCAAGATATATTAGTTTAGAGGGCAATGAAAAGTGGACAATGGGAGGCTTCCTTCATTAGTCCAGAATAAACATACAATTCTGCTGTCTCTTTCTTGTTACAAAGCTTTATTGGTCATAAAATACAACAGGAAGCCTAACCTTAGGCCCTGTGACAGCACAGAAGAGCCACCAGGGTACATTCAACATATATCAAGAGGAGGATGTTGGATGAATGTTATCCCCTAGCATGTGAATTGAAAACACAAACCCATTAACAGGCTGCTGATTTTACTCTTCTCTATTTGGATAAACTTGAGAACTTCCAGAATTTTATAGAATTGATTTGGGATTCCCAAGTAGCTTGTTCTAAGATCAAACAAGACTGCTATTTCCATGTGGATGTCTTGCTATTAATCTAGATGAAATATGTGAATATTTAAATGTTTAAACGTTTTCAGCATTAAATTGCTCATCTGTTCTTACCCTTTTATCCTGCTCCTAGTACTGTTTACACATTAGTCTAACTCATCCTAGTTGACAGTTGACAGCTTTTGTTACTGTTTTAGGGGCTGCTTTCATCCTGACCACTTAGCTGCCAAATACAAAGTTGATAGTGGGTTCCATAAAGGTTTTGCATGTGAGGCTGATTCCAGACTGAGCATAGGTAGTTAATGGGGTATTTAGTCTGCATACGGTTTCTGTACTTAAATTACTGTTAGGTTTTTGTTTTATTTGCCTTAACAATGCAAATGCATCTTGAAGTAGAGCTTAGCCAGGAAGTTATCCTCTGCCTTCAAAAATCGAAAGTGATTGGCATCTCCTTCTCCTACTTCTTATTCCCTGACCCCCAGTTCTTCTCTCCTAGGACAGTCCCAGGCAACTACAAAAGGCATATGTGATAATATGTGCACAGGAGAGAAGTACCAATCTGGAGAATGAGAAATATAAACGGAAGCAGCAAAAACAACAGAGAACCATTAAAGATAACACTTTCAGGCCTAAACAACTGCAATGAACCTGAAACTTTTCTGCAATTAGTGTGTGGGTTCTGATACAAAGAAAGGGTAAATCTACTAAAGATGTGGCAGAACAGAGTGGCATCTGCCCCGGCTTGGAACATGGAGGCAATGCATTAGACCAAGAAGAGAAATATGATAATAAAGAAAAATCCTGCCAAGAATTTACCAACTTTACTTGCAAGATGTTAAAGTTAACACGAGAAGCACACTATTTTTAAACTTAAATAAAGTGCACACTGTGGGTTAATTCACCTTTAACTAGCTAAAGTTTTTTTTTTTAATAAAATCTAAAGTCCAAAGGCACCAGAAAAAGCTGCTAAAGGAAGGCAAAAGATTCAACCAATAACTGAAATCAGATTTTCATGCCCAGAGTATGTTTCACATCCACCCAGACTAGTCTCTTGCTGAATGAAGAATTTCAGTGTCTCTGTGCCTACCACAGTTAACTTATGCACATACAGAAGCTGAATTTTGGCAGACTATTTGCATTTTCCTTAGTACCAGAGTAATAATTTTGAGGTCTGGATAAAAATATTCTACAAATATATGATTAAATTTTGCCTTAAATATGCAGACTCCACTCTAGTTAAAGTGATGAGTACGTTCAGAGGGGGGACCATAAAGATTTGTTAGGGATATTCTCAAAGAAAATGACAAAGCTAAGACATTTTTCAGATGGGAAGGATAAAGGAGATCATTTGGGACAAGGCACTGTATTGTGAGTAAATGGAAGAACTTATTGCATTTCAACTTGCATTTTAATTCTTGACCCAAAGTCTGTCTTTCAAACACTATGATAAAATGCAAAGTCAGAGTAGCAAGCAAACTTTGG
The DNA here is from genome assembly GCF_037043125.1 of Eumetopias jubatus. Classification (NCBI taxonomy): domain Eukaryota; kingdom Metazoa; phylum Chordata; class Mammalia; order Carnivora; family Otariidae; genus Eumetopias; species Eumetopias jubatus. The sequence goes on along the minus strand of NW_028274809.1, from coordinate 163,608,346 downwards.
GTACAGAATAAAGCTATGGCACACAAATTGTGCTGTCTCCTATGCATGTTCAAAGTAGAAAAAAAATATTCTAGTGGAAATGTTAAATATTGTAGCCATGTGATTAAGTATCAAAATGTAAAACCTGAAACCATAAAAATCCTAGAAGAGAGCACAGGCAGTAATTTCTTTAACATTGGCCATAACAACATTTTTCTAGATATGTCTCTTGAGGCAAGGGAAACAAAAGCAAAAATAAACTATTGGGACTACATCAAAATAAATGCTCTGCACAGCAAAAGAAAATATGAACGAAACTAAAAGGCAACCTACTTAATGGGAGAAGATATTTACAAATGACATATCTGATAAAGGGTTAGTATTCAAAATATATAAAGAACTTACATAACTCACACCAAAAAAAAAGTAATCCAATTAAAAAATGGGAAGGAAACAAACATGTATACCACTTCATAGCTAAAAGAACCAAAAGTGTACACTTATACGCAGTGAAAAGCTGACAGCTTCCTCTCCCCACATCTGGACATAGCTCAGAATAACTCATACTAACCTCGCTCCCATCACAGAAAGTGCAAAATAAACATTTGTAAATCCAGAGGGGAGAGTTATAAAGAATGGATGGAAATGCTGTGCTTTCTTTTTCCTTTTTTTTTCTTTTATTCCTTCTTTTCCTCTTTTCTATATTCTTTCATGAAAATGAGCCTTGAGCAGCTTGAATGGTTTCCAGATTAAAACAAAACAAAACAAAAGCAAAAACAAAAAACAGGCAAAGAAAGTACAAAAAAGAACAAAGTCAAAGGAGACATATATCTGAAGATGAGATGCATGTTATGTATGCTTCAAGTCAGTCAGGAATGTCTATGGATTTGATAGGAAATGAAGAATATGGCATCTACGTTCCATGAAGGAAGCAGTTATTTCAATTTTTCTACCCCTGGATTCCCAGGGACCTAGCACATTTTCTGGTCTATATTAAGGAATATTACTGAATGAATGAATAAATGACAAAGATTTTTACCGATGACAAAGAAAATGGAAGTATCTGAAGAAGGTATAAATCTTATAGTCTTGCATTCAGTACATCTATTTCCTGTTCTGTTTCAGTCTTAATGTCTGCTTCTCTGAGAACTCATGCTTTTTTGTGTTCTCAGTCTTTTGGTTAAACTCGGTAGAATATTTTTTATCCCATTCTAAGATGGTATTAGATATAATGCATTTATTGTGCATTATATATCAGTAGTTAGTATTTTATACATAGTTAGGGTATTGAATTGGGAATATTTTCTTCCCTCCATTGGTAAGGATTCAGAAATAAACCCAATGAGCATCATGTCATCTCTTATTAATTCAAGGACTGGTTATTTCTTCAGAGAATTATCGAGATTCTGTGCTGTTTTTCCGTTGACGGATTAGACAGGCTCACCTGGGATTGGTCTGAATTAAAATGACTCATTAGTATGTAGCATACAATATACTAGAATCCATAATTTGATGAAGCGGTGTGGAATAAGATGATGGGGAGACAAAAAGTAAAAGGCATTGGGTGACTTTTTTTGAAGGTTATCACCTGTCCTTTGGTGTCTTGGCAACCAGAAGCATCCCAGAGTACTTTTACATTTCCTTTTCACTTTTCCCTCTTTCTGTGTATGCCTGGGAATGGCAATGGGTCATAGAGTTGTACAGGAGTGGGTGGCAGATGGGCAAAATAACTGGAGCAGAACCAGCTGGAACCAAATCCACATCTCCTTTACCCGATATCCCACACAAGCACTGGAGAGAGGCATACTCATGTCAAATGAAAGTCCTGCCAATGACAGTGTGGCAAAAATTTCACAGAGTTGATTCTTAAAGGTACTACTTCAGAGCTGTTAGAATTTGAGTGGGTTATTTAACCCAATTTAAAAATTTCTTTATCTCCAAAAAAGGGTAATGATGCCAAGTTTAAATAGAAATGTGAGAATTACATTTGTTACTACATTTTAAAAAGTTCAGTACAAAACAACAAGTGTTGGTGAGGATGTGGAGGAAAAGGAACCCTCTTGCACTGTTGGTGGCTGTGCAACCTGGTGGAGTCACTGTGGAAAACAGTATGGAGGTTCCACAGAAAGTTAAAAATAGAGCTACCCTACAATCCAGCAATTGCACTATGGGGTATTTACCCCCAAAATACAAAAATACTAATTCAAAGGGATACATGAACCTCTATGTTTATGGCAGCATTATTTATTTATTTATTTATTTTTAGATTTTATCTACTTATTTGAGAGAGAGAGAGAGCAGGAGCGGGGGGGGAGGGGCAGAGAGAGAGAGGGAGCACAAAGCAGAATCCCCACCAAGCAGGGAGCCCGACATGGGGCTTGATCCCAGGACCCTGGACCGACTGAGTCACCCAGGCCCCCCATGTTTATAATAGTCAAATTATGGAAGCAGCCTGTGTCCACTGATAGATGAATGGATAAAGAATATGTGGTATACATACAGTAGAATATTACTCAACCACAAAAAGAATGAAATCTTGCCTTTTCCAACAACATGGATGGAACTACACTGTATTATGCTAAGTGAGATAAATCAGAGAAAGACAAATATCATATGATTTCACTCATATGTGGAATTTAAGAAACAAAACAGATGAACATAGGGGAAGGGAAGGAAAAATAAAATAAGATAAAAACAGAGAGGGAGGCAAACCATAACAGACTCTTAACTATAGAGAACAAACTGAGGCTTGCTGGAGTGGAGGTGGGTGGGGGGATGGGCATTAAGGAGGGCACTTGTTGGGATGAGCCCTCGGTATTATATGTAAGTGATGAATCACTAAATTCTACTCCTGAAATCAATACTATACTATATGTTAGCTACTTGAATTTAAATTAGAAAAGAAAAAAGTAAAACAAATGATAGAGAAAAATCACATTTGATATGTTTCAAAAAAAAAGTTCAGTACAGTGTTTGGCTATTGCTAGCATGTAATAGATGCTAGCTAATATTATTTTTCATTCAATAGAAAAATAAATAGTTTTTATAACAAAAGAATCAAACAATCAATTATGATTATAATTACCCTTCAATTTTCTCAGTTTTTTTTTTCTTTTAGCTAACAATTGAGGTGGCTTACATTGAATCCTTGTAACATGCAGTTGTAACGTTCTTTATCACTGGCTTAAATTATTGAGAGTGCTTAAGATATTGATTTCAAGGGATTTTTGGAGATGATCTAACCTGTTGATTGGCAAGTGAGGTTACACTGAAGCCATGAGGCTGAATGAGTGGCACCAGGTCGTTGTTCTCAGTTAGTGACAACTCTAATGACAGCTAGAGTCTCTACCACTGTGTCCAGCTCTCTTTTCAGAGAAACTATAGTTTTGTTTAATGAAGTCCCAATTGGACTATGAAGCAAGCAGTTGACCCACGGTAGACTCATGGGCTTCTCTTTCCCATTAAAATGAATTTATGAACGCAGAAATGTTACAACGTAAGGTTGATGTTAGAACCGAGAGGGCATGTTGGGGGCAGTTGAAGAGTGTTGTCCTGTGCCCAAGTATACAGGGTAGCAGGGAAAACCAGCTAATTCAGAGAACAGTAGGGGACTGCAGCCCTGCTCTCTCCCCAAACCCCTTTTTTGCTTTTGCTAGTTGGAATGGATTTCTGCTACCATAACCAAAAGAGCATTGACATGGACTAGATTAATAATCATTTTTGTACAGATCAAATAAGTATTTAACTGAAAATTTATACCTTATTAATAGACATTAATTAATGCAACTTGGAATTAGATTTCATAAATGTGTTGGCATTTTAGATGTACTCTCGGCTTTCATAAAATAGAGCCATCTGCTAATAGCTTTGATCAAAGCATAAAACATTATTTAAACTAACACAGAGTTTTTGAAATGGAAGTATGAAGAGAAAGATTCTTTAATTTTCTAATTGCTTTTCCCTCCTATTGAAATTAGCCAGCATTTTATCTTTAATGGGAACAATTATGAAGAGAAGCATTTGCCAGCTAATTTAAAGGTTAGCCACTATGGCATGACTAACGTCTATGGGAAACAGAATCAGCAAATTGCTACACTGTTGCAATCAGTATAATTGATTGTCCCAATGAATACGGGGATATTTGTTTAACTCCTCATCATCTTCAGTGGGTCATAACCATACGTGCACAAAGTAGGGATTCGACACAACGAATGCTAGTTCCCTGCTTTTGCCTGCTGAACTGTTTCTAATAATAACGAGACTTTCTCTTCCATTTAAAACACGTTGCTTTTTTAACAAAGAATATTTTTCACTTTATCGGTTTCACATCCCAAGAGCTCTTTCTCATTGGCAGGGAGAGAGAAGAAGCTAGAAGGACAGGGGGTGGCAATAACTTTAGAATTATGTCATCACCCACACCAAATATATCCCCTGGGAGCTGAGACCGGGAGAAGGCTTCACTGCCATTTATCAGTGACCTTCGCCGTTGTCATCACTCTGCTCTTTTCTGTGGTATTTCCATGTGCATGAAAATCCATAATGGGAGAAGTCGTTTTTGAAATTTGACCTTTTCATCTGGGAAGCTTGAGGAAATTAAGACTTTTCTTTTATATAACTAATGTTTCTTAAATAAGATGGTTAAGTTTTAGGTTGAAAAATAAATTCTCTCGGGCGCCTGGGTGGCTCAGTCGTTAAGCATCTGCCTTCGGCTCAGGTCATGATCCCAGGGTCCTGGGATCAAGCCCCACATCGGGCTCTCTGCTCAGCAGGAAGCCTGCTTCTCCCTCCCCCACCCCCCCTGCTTGTGTTCCTGCTCTCGCTATCTCTCTCTCTGTCAAATAAATAAAAAATCTTAAAAAAAAAAAAAGCCCAGTTAGATTTGTCTGGATACAGTATTCTTCCTACGGCCACGTAAGAGAAAAGCATCTGACATGGGTCAGTGTTTCTCAAGCCAAAGCACACATCTGTGCCTCCAGGAGGTCCTGATGCATATGCTTTGCTTTTCCAGCCAAGTAGCATGGCTGCCACTTAGCATAATAACATTCCTTGACAGGCAGTATGAACTTGACTGGCTGGCTAGGTATTCATCTCTGCCAACTAGTAATGATTGGTTTATTTTTACAAATTGCTTGAGTTTTGTGTTCGCTTTTGCTGTTAAAAGAGGCAACACTGCCCTATGAAGAAAGAGAATATAGTGTGTTCAGCTGCAGTGTTTGGTACCTTATGATAACAGTTTTGCTCTCTGATAGAATATAGAGCCAGGTCTCAAAGTATACAGATAACTGGCTCCATCCAGACCGCTGAATTAGAATCACTCAGCAGGAGGAACCTACCAATTTGGTTTCTAAACAAGCTTTCCAGGTGGTTCTTGAGCAAAGTGAAGTTTGAGAATCACTGATATAGAGGACTTCTGCATAAGGTCCTCTCCAAATACAACTGTTTTACTGAACCCTTTGCATTTCCCTTTGGTGTGGCTGCCTCCTGGGCCTGTGAGAAGTCCGCCTGGCTCGGGAGTGCATTATTAAGAAGTCCTTTGCGGCCATCCAGATCCTCCAACATGCCTTTGCTTTCATTTTCTGAGCTTCCTTTCATTGGGTCCCAATGTGTATTGGAGAGACGAATATCATTTATTGGGCAACTTCTATATCTCAAATACAAATAAAAAATATTCTCTCCCTTTAGCCTAGGAGAAGAAGGCTTATACCAGCTTACGCTGACTCAGTATCCGTTATCCGTATCTGTCTCTCTATCCTCTAAAACAAAATTACTGAACATCTATGATGAACAAAGTGGTGAGAAGAACATCACTGGGAACACCAGCGTGCCTCGGATACCTCCTCAAAGTGGTTACAAACACCTGAATGCAATGGTAGAAGCAGGTGTAGTAAGGGGAGCTGGGTTTGGCCCCGAGGCTGCTCCTGATGGGAGCAGTGAATGGGACCTGGAGACCTTGACATTTTGAACTTGGACACTTGGACACTGGCGTACTTCTGCGAGGTCACACTTGAAACTCTACACAGGCACACGTGCGTCGCGGTAAAACCTCACGAGGGCCCCGGGCACAAGAGAACTGGCCTGAGGGAGGAAACGCTTTGTGTCTTTTGTCAGGGATGAGATCCTGCTACCATTGGCGAGTAGCTGAGCCAATTTATGGCAGTGGAGCTCATCTTTTCACTTCCCTTATCCTTTTTTTTCCCCTCCCTCTTTGGATGTAGTCCCGGTTAGTGGTTCCCTCAACTGAAAGAGAGACGGCGGTTGTAGCAGACGATGGGAATAGCACCAGACCGAATGCCTGCCAGCCGGTGGTTGAACTCCTCTCAGCTTGGAGACGTGGAGCAAGGAGGGGTCTGTGTGGGCTGAAGCAGTCCCTCCAGGAGCTGCGAGTCCGACTCTCCCTGCTATTTTTAGGCAGGTCTTCATCAAACCGTGCACACAGGAACCTCTCCATTTTTACCTCAGGCAAAACAAGCAAACAGCACACTTCTGATGAAGATGTACAGGACCTCTTGGTTATAAATTGCTTTTCAATTTTATTACAACGTAATACATACACATGGCAAAACATTAGAAAACACATCAGACAGGAAAAAGAGAAGAAAATGTTCCTTTATCACAGTAACATCTTTTAGTGTTTAATTCCCTGTTATTTTTTCTGTCACATACGCTATTCCTACACATTCATATCACTTTTTACAAAAAAAGGGATCCTTCTGCATATTAGTTTTAGTAGTTGCATTATTTTAAAATTTAACTCTATATTTTAAACATCTTTCCCTGTCACTTAATATGCATCCGTCACAGTATTTTAATGGCTCATAAGGGCTCATCACATAAGAAGGTAACACACTCTACATCAACAGTTCTCTGTTTCTGGACATTTCCAGTATTTCTAGTTTTGTGCGAGCATGAACATACAGTAACCACATATATTGCAAAGCGTTAACATTTCCAGTCAAAAGATTGAAACAGAGCTATAAGTTGGCTAGCGGACTTTACATCCTGGCCTCTCAATGGCTAAGATCTTATAAAACTGGTCAGCGTCTGGAAGAAGACAGTCCTAGGCTTTCAGTTGATAAAATGTGTACTGCTTTCCAAGTGGGAGGAATGATTCCAGCGTGCGAAGTCGCCTAAGTAAATAAGAAACCAGGCAGGCTAATGACTGGCAGACAGAGACATCAAGGGGCAGCGCAGCTCCACTGTGATTGATGGCCTGGGCCCGGAGCACAATAACAAGCCTGGCAAGAGTTGAACAGTCTCAAGAAAAAAAAAAAAAAAAAAAAAAAGAAGAAGAATACGATGGCCTCCTGTGCCTCGAGTAAAACTCTTTAAATGCCCTTATTTTAAAATTATTGTATCAAATAATGTTATTTTTATTTTGGAATCTTTTAAAAGCTATGAAAAGATACATTTAATGAAACCTCTTTAGAGAAATAATAATCAGCATTTCTAACCAAAGAACAATTGTGGGAGGGAGGATCCTTTTCAGAAATACAAAGAACAATGCCAAGTTTCTAATTTTTGGAGGAGTTGTTAAATGAGGCACAAAGATGAACTGTGGGGAAAAAAACAAGTTACGAAATTTTCTCAAGTTTCTCTCAAGTCAAAGAAAGGGTAATGCAGAATTCAACGGCATAAAGATCAGGCTCAGGTTTTTAAGATATGCATGTTGACATTATAAAACTCCATAAATCTTGTTTATAGTATGATCCTCAATATTTAAATATTTTATTTAACTACGGGAGCCTTGCTCAGTTGATTAAAATACAGTCTTATGTTTATGCAAGACTAATGCCATGGATAAATCAATACAGATTCAATATTACAATTTAAGAAAAGAAAAAGAAAAGACTCCTTCTAACCCTCTGATATGCAAACATTCCTGTATGGCTTTCCTCCTTCCCGCAAGTAAAAATTAAAACCTTTCTAGGATTAAAACTTTTTAAATGTCTTTAGCTTAAAATCATTGTGCCAAATCATGTTATCTTTTATTTTTGAATCTTTTAAGAGTGATGAAAAGATACATTTGATAAAGCCTCTTGAGAGAAATTATGATTAGTATTTCTAACCAAAGGAAAAGTTAACATATATATTACATATGCTAAATAGAATTTACACATATATATGTAGATGGTTTCTCCAACAATTTAGAAATAAGGGAAATAGAATTACCCTCTGTGATTCACATTGTCTTAATTAAGACTTGCTTTACTGTATTTAATCTATTATAATGAATGATGCATTTGAGAGAATACTGCATCAACAGAGAGAAAATGATTAATAGAGCAAACGAGTCAAATGGTTGACTTTTCCAAGTGTGTGTGTCTAGCTCTTCAGAAGGATGCTGGATTTGGAGTACAGGAATATGCCTGTTCCTCAGAGAAGTGTTCTGAACTCTTTGCTGGGGAGGTATTATTCTTCTGAGCTTGTCTTATTTAGAAATAAGGAAAGTATAACTACTCCATAAATAAGATATGTTACAGCTCTCCACCCACAATTTCCTTATCTATTAAACAGAGCCATCTAGTGAATAACTTCCATTCCCCTTGTCTTAGAATACTTTCCATCTTTTTCCTGGTAGTATCTACATAATGTATGTATGTGTGTAGTACGTATGTTATCTACGTAATTCTGCTTCTAACATAGGGAGAAAAACCCAAGGGTTGGGATGACTGTGAACTCTGCCTCTTTACTTGAGGATAATGAGAATCGTAAGGTTCCAAGGCTTCGGAAGGACAGGGTGGCAGGCACAGAATGAATGATGTCAGTGGCAAGCTACTCTAACCCAATTCTCTAAAACGTTCTTTGAATGTGGGTAGTGACTGCAATTGTTCAGAAAGGGCTGCCCATGACAGAAGCCAGCACAATGTTAGGTTCATAGAGGGGCTGCTTGAGATGTCGTTAAGTCAAAGGTAGCTTTTGAGCAGCCTATCTCAAAATGTGACCGAGTGAGTGACCTCAAGATGCTGCTGGTCTGGTTTACATTCTTTCCCATTATGCCAGTACTCCCTAAGTCCAAGACAACTAAAAAAGGGAGGATACTGGAAATGGTAACCACTCTGGATTAGCCAATTTGACCAACGCTCGAGATACTTATTTTTATTCCACTGTTTATCTGTGTCTCTTTATCCTATTACATGGGTTCCTTAACTTTACCTTCTCAATCTTTGAAAATTTTTAACTTCCATTTTTATACATAATCTTTCCATACTGTTGAACTGTTCTCTTGAAAATGGTATATGTTTATTTCATGAAATACCCTTAATATTTAATTTTTTTCTAAGGATAATAATTTTTGTTTTTTAAAGTCTTTTTTTTTCCTTCCTGCTTTGTTTCTTTTACTTTCAAACATATTCTTTTCACTGTGTATGGATGGTGGTGTCTTTTTGAGAGTCTTCTTCGTAGAGGTAAAAGCTTTCCCCAAATGTCTGCTGATCCCTGACCAGCTCAAAAGTGAGGCAGTAAAGCTGTGTGTGAGGCCAGCTATCACAGTGAGGGATCCCCCAATCTGTACTTTTCTCTTTTCTCTGGAGAAGGTTCTGGATCTTCTGCCTTGATGAGCAGACCATCAGCCAGGTCTGGATGGGTGAAGAGGACTCACTCTTTGGCATGTGTGCTGTGACCTCGCTCAGCCTCATCCGTGCCTGGTGTCCCTGAGCCAGGGCCTTCCTGGCACAATTTCTGCAGGGAGTAAATCCCCCCACTCTTGCAAGTGTATAGGAGGGGCTATTGCTTTGGTTGAATGGAGACCCGTCCCTCTGATCCTTATGCACATAAAGCATCAGCCAATTTGTGTTCAGTCTCTCAGGCCTTTCCCCCCTTTGCATAGCACTTTCTGTCTACAACCCTTAGTACTCCAGGAGTGAGTCATCTTGTTTCTTGTCAGTACTCACCTCTTAAGATGTTGGGTTTCAGCTTTCTCTACTCTGTTAAAGTCACTTCCCAATTCCTGATCTGCATTTCCTCTTCAAAGATTTGTTGTTGCTCACTCTCATTACTGTTATGTCAATTCCTGCTCTCCTTTTCCTTGTATGATTGCTACTTCCTTTTTTTTTATTATGTTATGTTAATCACCACACATTACATCATTAGTTTTTGATGTAGTGTTCCATGATTCATTGTTTGTGTATAACACCCAGTGCTCCATTCAGTACGTGCCCTCTTTAATACCCATCACCAGGCTAATCCATCCCCCCACCCCCCTCCCCTCTAGAACCCTCAGTTTGTTTCTCAGAGTCCATAGTCTCTCATAGTTTGTCTCCCCCTCTCATTCCCCCCTTCATTTTTCCCTTCCTAATATATTCTTCTTCTTCTTGTTTTTAACATATAATGTATTATTTGTTTCAGAGGTACAGGTCTGTGATTCAACAGTTTTACACAATTCACAGTGCTCACCATAGCACATACCCTCCCCAGTGTCTATCACCCAGCCACCCCATCCCTCCCACCCCCCACCACTCCAGCAACCCTCAGTTTGTTTCCTGAGATTAAGAATTCCTCATATCAGTGAGATCATATGATACTTGTCTTTCTCTGATTGACTTATTTCGCTCAGCATAATACCCTCCAGTTCCATCCACGTCCTTACAAATGGCAAGATTTCATTCCTTTTGATGGCTGCATAATATTCCATTGTGTGTGTGTGTGTGTGTGTGTGTGTGTGTGTGTGTGTGTGTGTGTGTATCTCACATCTTCTTTATCCATTCATCTGTCGATGGACACTTTGGCTCTTTCCATAGCTTGGCTATTGTGGACATTGCTGCTATAAATATTGGGGTGCATGTACCCCTTTGGATCACTACATTTGTATCTTTCGGGTAAATACCCAGTAGGGCAATTGCTGGGTTGTAGGGAAGCTCTATTTTCAACTCTTTGAGGAATCTCCATACTGTTTTCCAGAGGGCTGCACAGCCTGCATTCCCACCAGTGGTGTAGGAGGGTTCCCCTTTCTCCACATCCCCACCAACATCTGTCGTTTCCTGACTTGTTAATTTTAACCATTCTGACTGGTGAGAGGTGGTATCTCTTTGAGGTTTTGATTTGGATTTCCCTAATGCTGAGCGATGTTGAGCACTTTTTCATGTGTCTGTTGGCCATTTGGATGTCTTCTTTGGAAAAATGTCTGTTCATACCTTCTGCCCATTTCTTGATTGGATTATGTGTTCTTTGGGTATTGAGTTTGATAAGTTCTTTATAGATTTTGGATACTAGCCCTTTACTTGATATGTCATTTGCAAATATCTTCTCCCATTCTGTCGGTTGTCTTTTGGTTTTGTGGACTGTTTCTTCTGCTGTGCAAAAGCTTTTTATCTTGATGAAATCCCAATAGTTCATTTTTGCCCTTGCTTCCCTTGCCTTTGGCGATTTTTCTCGGAAGAAGCTGCTACGGCTGAGGTCAAAGAGATTGCTGCCTGTGTTTTCCTTTAGGATTTTGATGGACTCCTGTCTCACATTTAGGTCTTTCAACCATTTTGAGTCTATTTTTGTGTGTCGTGTAAGGAAATGGTCCAGTTTCATTCTTCTGCATGTGGCTGTCCAATTTTCCCAACACCATTTGTTGAAGAGACTGTCTTTTTTCCATTGGACATTCTTCCCTGCTTTGTTGAAGATTAGTTGACCATAGAGTTGAGGGTCCATTTCTGGGCTCTCTGTTCTGTTCCATTGATCTATGTGTCTGTTTTTGTGCCAGTACCATACTGTCTTGCTGATGACAGCTTTGTAATAGAGCTGGAAGTCCGGAATTGTGATGCCCCCAGCTTTGCTTTTCTTTCTCAACATTCCTCTGGCTATTCAGGGTCTTTTTCTGGTTCCATACAAATTTTAGGATTATTTGTTCCATTTCTTTGAAAAAAGTTGATGGTATTTTGATGGGGATTGCATTAAATGTGTAAATTGCTCTAAGTGGCATTGACATCTTCACGATATTTGTTCTTCCAATCCATGAGCATGGAATGTTTTTCCATTTCTTTGTGTCTTCCTCAATTTCTTTCATGAGAATTTTAAAGTTTCTGAGTACAGATCCTTTGCCTCTTTGGTTAGATTTATTCCTAGGTATCTTATGGTTTTGGGTGCAATTTTAAATGGGATCGACTCCATAATTTCTCTTTCTTCTGTCTTGTTGTTGGTGTATAGGAATGCCACCGATTTTTGTGCATTGATTTTATATCCTGCCACTTTACTGAATTCCTATATGAGTTCTAGCAGTTTTGAGGTGGAGTCTTTTGGGTTTTCCACATAAAGTATTATGTCATCTGCAAAAAGTGAGAGTTTGACTTCTTCTTTGCCAATTCGGATGCCTTTTAGTTCTTTTTGTTGTCTGATTGCTGGGGCTAGGACTTCTAATACTATGTTGAATAGCAGTGGTGGTAGTGGACATCCCTGCCGCATTCCTGACCTTAGGGGGAAAGCTCTCAGTTTTTCCCCAATGAGAATGATATTCGCTGTGGGTTTTTCAGAGATGGCTTTTATGATATTGAGGTATGTACCCTCTATCCCTATACTCTGAAGAGTTTGATCAAGAAAGAATGCTGTACTTTGTCAATGCTTTTTCTGCATCTATTGAGAGGATCATATGGTTCTTGTTCTTTCTTTTATTAATGTATTGTATCACGTTGATTGATTTGCTGATGTTGAGCCAACCTTGCAGCCCAGGGATAAATCCCACTTGGTTGTGGTGAATAATCCTTTTAAGACTGCTACTTCTTAGTAGCAGCTTCTTACTCTCAGCTGCTCTCAGGATGGCATAGGGAACAATGTTTGAGGTGTCAGCCATGTTTGTGCATATTTCCAGAACTTAACTTCTAGTGGAGTGCCTTAAAATAACAAGGAACATTTACCACCAGGCCTGGGCAGCGTCTCCTGGGACACTTCCATCTTCGATGAAACTGCTTCCCCCCCATCCTCTAGCCCCAGGAATACCCTAACCATGTCTATGCCTTGCTCTCCAGGCAGTTCTGACGTTTGTCTCAGGAAAAGGACAGACATGTTTCCTCCTTCAATATCCTAATTTTCTGTGCAGAATTACTTTCACTCCATCAGGAAAGGACATGATGAATTCATGTGATCCCAAAATTATATGATTGTCTGGCTTCACCACATGGCCCGGATTCTGTTAAGTTATACCACATGTGAGAAACCAGCAGCCCTGGATGCGCAGCTCCAGCTTCATTCAGTGTCTTTACAGCCTCTCTTTGGCAATGGCTTAAAAATCTTGTGGTCAAAGCTAAAGCAGGGGATCCGTTGTCAAAGAAAAATAAATAAGACAAAGGGCGAGAGTAACAATGCAAGAGAAGTAATACCAATTACCTGTGGGGCAGACATGACCATTTCAGCTGAGAGAACTGCAAAAAGCACACTATCCCTTTTCTTTCTTTCTTTCTTTCTTTCTTTCTTTCTTTCTTTCTTTCTTTCTTTCTTTCTTTCTTTCTTTCTTTCTTTCTTTCTTTCTTTCTTTCTTTCTTTCTTTCTTTTTCTTTCTTTCTTTCTTTCTTTCTTTCTTTCTTTCTTTCTTTCTTTCTTTCTTTTTTCTTTCTTTCTTTCTTTCTTTCTTTCTTTCTTTCTTTCTTTCTTTCTTTCTTTCTTTCTTCTTTCTTTCTTTCTTTCTTTCTTTCTTTCCTTCCTTCCTTCCTTCCTTCCTTCCTTCCTTCCTTTCTTTCTTTCCTTTCTTTCTTTCTTCTTTCTTTCTTTCTTTCTTTCTTTCTTTCTTTCTTTCTTTCTTCTCCTTCCTTCCTTCCTTCCTTCCTTCCTTCCTTCCTTCCTTCCTTCCTTTCTTTCTTTCTTCCTTTCTTTCTTTCTTTCTTTCTTTTCTTTCTTTCTTTCTTTCTTTCTTTCTTCTTTCTTTCTTTCTTTTCTTTCTTTCTTTCTTTCTTTCTTTCTTTCTTTCTTTCTTTCTTTCTTTCTTTCTTTCTTTCTTTCTTTCTTTCTTTCTTTCTTTCTTTCTTTCTTTCTTTCTTTCTTTCTTTTTTGATGACCATGAAGAACAAAGAGCTCCCGGCCATCCCTTGGAAGAATTCTGCTGTTACAATTCTGATAGCCAAGAAGTTCTTCATTATGTCCAACCTAAATTGCCTCTGACTTAATTTAATGCTATTTTGTTTCATTCCATTCACCAAGGAAAGGGAAAAAGGAATAAGTTTCAATTTCATAGAAACCCTTCATACACTTGAAGACAGTGATTAAACCACTCCACGTTTTCCTTCTCCAGTCTAAACAACCCTGACAAAAATCCTTCTGAAATGATTTTTAGATTGGGTTCCAAGCATGATATTTCTCTCAGTACAACATGATTGGGATGAAGCTTTCAGAATTCTCTCATCTTTTCTCGTTTCTGGCTACTTTTTTTTTTTTTTAACTAGGCATGTACTTCAGTCACACTCTGTAAACCTCATTTACAATGGTTAGCACTTACATACTCAAAACATAGAAGCCTTAAGGAAAATCAAACTTTAAGTTAACTAAAGCAGATACCATAGCTATTCAAAAATGATTACTGACTAACTTTGGTTTTATGAAAACACAAACATCGGTCTCCAGGGCTGAATTTACTCTTTTGTATGGTCCCAGTCCAGGCTGCGTAAACAGGAGCATTACTGCCAAAGACATAGCTTGGAAGCAGCCCCAAGTGTGCCAGCGTGGTTAGTGTAAGCTAAACAAAGAAACAATAAAAGTGCAGATTTAATCAAGTCCAGTTGAGAACACATTCTTGGGGATCGTGTCTGGGATAAGAGGAATTATACCACAAAGCAACCTTCCTTAAGCTTCTCTGAAAGCATATGGGTATTTCAAGGCTTTTTGTGTGCTTTTTTTTTTTTCCATTTACAAAATATCATGCCATAAAATGATTAATAGCAGCCCATGGTATTCTGACATGACTGACCTTCACATTTAAGATATGCAGTCCTAACAGAGAAGGATTACCTAATAAGGATTATTTAGTAGGTGTTAAGTCCTGAAAACAGGACCAGGTATTTCATCATTTTAAAAATATGGTGGGGTATTTATTCTATGATCCATGATTTACTCCATGATCCAATGGACAGAGGCTGTTTTTATGTATACAGCTTCCCTTTCTCCTTTTATGGTAAGAAAATTTCTTTTTCTAAGGAAAACCGTTCCCTGGGATTTGGATGGAGTGATCCTTCTCCTCTGTTTACATGGCTAACCAGCATTAAGGAGTAGAGATATGACACAGGGTTCGCCTACCCAAAGATTAGCCACATGTCCTTGGCCACGGTGACTGTGGACGGACATGTGATAGAAGCAGTGTCATTTTTAGGATTTTGTCAGGCAGTCCTGGGTGAGGAAGATGGACATCTGAATACTTCCAATACGTACAGCAGTAAGAACTCTTGTGTCAATAAATTCTGCTCCTAATCATCTTTTTTTATTTTTTTTTTTGGCAGGGGGCAGAGTGGTTTGGCCCGTTTGACTTGAATTTCTATTGCAATTAAAAGTCGCAGTTAATAGGATCCATCAGAAACACTCCATTTTATAAACAAGGAATATGAGGGCTAAATTAACACACAGCTGGTTTGCTGTGGAGTTGGGCTTGATGTCCAGCTTCCTTAACTTTTGTTCTTTGAATCCTTATTTGCTTAGCACCTGTAGTGTGTCCAATCACAGGGGTAGAATGGTAAGCCTCCCTCTCACGGAGCTCACAGTCTATTTCTCTTTAATTCTCCATATTGGTCTGAAGAGTATTTTGATGAAGCCATGTATTTTTAAACAATTTAGTCTCCAAGGGAGTATTTCTAAAAGTAACATTTTGTTATGATGAATTAAATCACAAAGAAGAAAGTGAAAGATTTTCTGTAGAATCATAAATATTAAATTTAGAAACATTAAATATTACATTCAAATCTTAAAACCTTTTGTGAACCTCATTTTGTAGTTGAAATAATATAAGAACTAGAAAGATTAAGCTACTTTTCCAAACACATACTCTCTTTGGTCTATTTTTAGAAAGGTTTATTGTTTGTGGCTTATTCATTATGAAGACTGTATACAAGAAATAATATTGAAATTAAATTTTTTTGTCTGTACTCATATAATAGTATGTAAGATATCTTGTTAAAAACTTCTAATTCTTATAATATTACCTTATTTACCCTAAAGGCTAAATAAATACTATTAGTGGTATTAGAGATAAAAATATCTCATTGCCAGATGCTTCCATTGCAGGAAGGGATATAATAGACCCAAGATTCTTCCTGTTCTTTAATCCTGCCTTGACGTTGCAATTACTCTTCATCTCTTGTCTATCTCAAATTCCCCAGATGTGTAATCTCCAAAACCTCTCATCAAAACAAAGGAACCCAAGAAAGTCATTAGTTGACTGGAAATAAAATGGTAAGACTAAAGTATATCTACAGATGGCCAGCAGACATGAAAAGATGCTCAACATCATTAATCATCAAGGAAATGCAAATCAAAACTACAATGAGATATTACCTCATCCCTATCACAATGGCTAGTGTCAAAAAGACAAGAAACAACAAGTGTTGATGAGGATGTAGAGTAAAGGGAACTCTCGTGCATTATTGGTGGGAATATAAATTGGTAAAACCACTGTGGAAAACAGTATGACAAATAAATAAATAAAATCTTTAAAAAATTAAAAATAGAAATACCATATGATCCAATAATTACCCTACTGGCCATTTAGCCAAAGAAAATGAAAATAATAATTTGAAAAGATACATGCACCCCTAAGTTTATTGCAGCATTATTTACAATAGCCAAGATACAGAAGCAGTTTAAATGTCCATCAATAGATGAATGGATAAAGAGTATTACTCAGCCAATCAAAAGAATGAAACCTTTATTTTTTTTTTTATTTTTTAAAGAGTTACTTATTTATGAGAGAGAGTGAGCAGAGGAGGGGCAGAGGGAGAGGGAGAGAAACAGACTCCCTTTTGAGTGTGGAGCCCCTAGTGGGGCTCAATCTCACGACCCTGAGATCATCACCTGAACCAAAATCAGGAGTCAGACATTTAATCGACTGAGCCACCCAGCCGCCCCAAGAATGCAATCTTTAGACAAGGGGGATTAAGAGGTACAAACTTCCAGTTATAAAATAAGTAAGTTATGGAGATGAAAAATACAGCATAAAGAATACAGTTAATAATATTGTAACAACATTGGATAGTGACAGATGGTGACTATATTTATGGTGAGCACTGAGTAATGTATAGAATTGTTGAATCAGGGACACCTGGGTGGCCCAGTCAGTTAAGCATCTGCCTTCAGCTCAGGTCATGATCCCAGGGTCCTGGGATCGAGTCCCTCGTTGGGCTCCTTGCTCAGTGGAGAGCCTACTTCTCCCTCTGCCTGCTGCTCCCCCTGCCTGTGCTCTCTCTCTGACAAAAAAATAAATAAAATCTTTAAAAAAAATTGTTGAATCACTGTGTTGTACACCTGAAACTAATATAACACTGTATGTTATTTATTAATTATTCTTTAATTAAAAAAAAGAATGAATGAGATCTTGTCATTTGTAACAACATGGATGGACCTAGGGAGTATTATACTAAGTGAAACAAGTCAGACAGAAAAAGACAAATATCATATGATCTCACTTAAATGTACAATCTTAAAAAAACAGAACAAATGAACAACAAACATGAAACAGAATCATAATACAGAGAACAAATTGTGGTTGCCAGAGGGAATCTGTTACATAGTAACAGATAACTAATACTGCATTTTTAAATTTTTGGATAGCAATATATATGTATATAAAACAGTATATTCAGGTATAATTGACATAAGACAAAATGCACATATTTAATGTATACAATTTGATAAATTTATATGTATATAACATAGATATAAAATAATATGTGTAATATATAATACATTAATAATATATAATATACATACATATGTGTATTATGTATTTAATATAGATATATATGTAATATATAAAATATATATTAATAATATATGATAATTTAATAATATATGTAATAATATATATGTTATCTGTAAACTGTCAATAAAATCAAGATAATAAACATGCCCACCATTCTCTCCCCAAAGTTACTCATGCCCTTTGGTTATCTCTTATTCTTGACCCCTCCAGCTTACCTATATCAAGGCAACCATTTTTTTCTTTCTGTTGCTATAGATTATTTTTAGATAACTTTGCATTTTCTAGGATCTGTGTAAGCAGAATTAAACATGTACTTTTTTATGTACTTTTTTTGTTTGGTTGCATTAACTCAATAATTATTTTGGAATTCATTCATGTTGTTGCATGTATCAATAGTTAATTCCACTTTATTGCTAAGTAGTATTCCATTTTATATACAGTATTAGATATACCACAATCTGTTTATCCATTCACCTTTGATGGGCATTTGGGTTATTTATAGTTTTGGGTTATTGCAAGTAAAGCTCCAATGAATATTTATGTACAAATATTTAATGCATATATGCTTTCTTTTCTCTTCAATAAATACCTAGCAGGGGTAATGGCTGGTTTATATGATAAATATATGTTTAACATTGTAAGAATATAAATCAGACATAAGATTTGCAAATATTCCCTCTCAATCTGTGACTTGACTTTTCATTCCTTTCACAGTGTCTTTGACAAGCAGAAGTTTTAAATTTTGATGAAGTACAACTTTTCAATGTCTTTTTTGGTAACAGATTATGCTTTTACCATCACATCAAAGTGATTTTTGACTAACCCAAGGTCACAAAGATTCTTTTTTCAAATGTAGTCTTTTACAAGTGTTATAGCTTTAGATTTAATATCTAAAATCCACTTTGAGTTAATTTTGTATAGAATGTAAAGCATTCATCAAAGTTCATTTTTTTGCCTATGTGTATACAACTGTTACAGCATAATTTGTTAGAAACATGATCCCTTTCCATAGAAATGTCATTGTACTTTTGTAAAAAAAATCAGTTGCAATATGTAAATTCAAGGGATGAAAATTATTTGATTTTCCGAGGAAATATTGTAAATGAAGGCTGCTTCTTTTGTTTAAAAATAAGTATGTTTAATAACAAAAGGTGTATAGGAAAAGGCAGAAACCACACAGAAATATTAGACTCAATCCTAATATCACTGGCCTGTGATAACTAATGGTTTTCTAAGAATACAACTCATCTTTTTACCTTTTTTTAAAAAAAATGGGATCAGATTATAGTCTTTTAAAATCTGTTACATATTAATACATCAGAAATGATTTTATATTATTAATATTTTCTATAGTTCAAACCATAGTTGTGACCATGAACAATTCAGAGACAGAATATATTCTTATATATCAACCAAAATTAGAAAATTGTTATTCTAGGAAATTAAAAGCTAGATAATTGATGATTTAATTGGAACCTTTCTTTAAATTATTCAATAGAATAACATTAACTAGTGACATTTTTCGTTCAGTTTATGTCAGCATTTCTGGATTTTTCATGCCAGCAATTTGCTTAAATTGTTACTCTTTACATAGAAGAGAAAAATAATCTGGGGACAAAGTTTTTTTGGTTATAGTGGAGATTTTGATGTTAACAAATATTTAAAACTCATATGAAGTCATTTTATAGGAGCCTGAAGCTGAAAATTAGGGGGTATCAATGGCAATTTGCTGCCTAAAGGTTTTGGATCTTGATTCTCATAGTGACTCAGAATGATGTTGCTGGAACCTATCCAGGATTATACAAACTTCCAGAGTCACTGGGTGGAGATGGATAATATATTACAAAAACTGCCTACCAAGCACCTTTTCTGACCACAACCCTATGAAACTAGAAGTCAACCACAAGAAAAAATTTAGAAAGACTGCAAATACATGGAAGTCAAACAACATGCTACTAAACAATGAATGGGTCAACCAGGAAATCAAAGAAGAAATAAAAAAAATGTGAAAACAAACAAAAATGAAAACACAATGTCCAAAACCTTTGGAATGCAGCAAAAGCAGTCCTAAGAGGGAAGTATACAGCAATACAGGGCTACGTCAAGAAGCAGGAAAAATCTCAAATAAACAACCTAACCTTACACCTAAAGGAGCCAGAAAAAGAACAACAAATGAAGCCTCAAGCCAGCAGAAGGAAGGAAATAATAAAGATTAGAGAAGAAATAAATGATAAAAAAACTAAAACAACAACAACAACAACAACAGTAGAACAGGTCAATGAAACCAGGAGATGGTTCTTCAAAAAAATTAATATAATTGATAAACCTCTTAGCCAGACTTACCAAAAAGAAAAAAGAAAGGACCCAAATAAATTAAATCACAAATGAGGGAGGAGAAATAACAACCAACACCACAGAAATACAGACAATTATAAGAGAATATTATGAAAAGAATATGTCAATAAATTGGATAACCTGGAAGAAATGGATAAATTCCCAGAAACATATAAACTACCAAGACTGAAAGAGGAAGAAATAGAAAATCTGAACAGACCAATAGCCAGTGAAGAAATTGAATCAGTAATCAAAAAACTCCCAACAAACAAACGTCTAGGGCCAGATAGCCTCAGAGGTGAATTTTACCAAACATTTAAAGAAGAGTTAATACTTATTCTTCTCAAACTATTCCAAAAAGTAGAAAAGGAAGAAAAACATCCAAATTCATTTTATGAGGCCAGCATTACCCTGATACCAAAACCAGATAAAGACTCCATTAAAAAAGAGAATTACAGACCAATATCCCTGATGAACATGCAAAAATTCTCAATAAAATAGTGGCAAACTAAATCCAAAAATACATTAAAAAAATCATTCACCACGATCAAATGGGATTTATTCCTGGATTGCAAGGGTGGTTCAATATTCACAAATCAATCAATGTGATAACATCGCATCAGTGAAAGGAATGATAAAAACCACATGATCATTTCAATAAATGCAGAAAAAGCATTTGACAAAGTACAACATCATTCATGATAAAAAACCCTCAGCAAACTAGGTTTAGAGGGAACATACCTCAACACAATAGGGGCCATATATAAAAAACCCAGAGCTAATATCAATCTCAATGGGGAAAAACTGAGAGCTTTTCCTCCATGGTCAGGAATAAGACAGGGATGTCCACTCTCACCACTGTTATTTAACACAGTACTGGAAGTCCTAGCCGCAGCAATCATACATCAAAAAGAAATAAAAGTCACCCAAAAAAGGCAAGAAAGCAGTAAAACTTTCACTTTTGCAGATGACCTGATATCTATATAGAATACCCAAAAAACTCCACAAAAATACTGCTAGAACTGACCAACAAATTCAGTCAAGTCACAGGATACAGAAATCAAAGTACGGAAATCTGTTGCACTTTTATACACCAATAAAGAAGCAGCAGAAAGAAAAATTGAGAAAATAATCCCATTCGCAATTGCACCAAAACCAATAAGATATCTAGAAATAAACCTCACCGAAGAAGTGAAAGACCTGTACTCTGAAAACTATAAAATGCTGATGAAATTAAAGAAGACATAAAGAAATGGAAAGACATTCCACGCTCAAGGACTGAAAGAACAAATACTTTTAAAATGTCTATACTACCTAAAGCAATCTACACATTTAAAACAATCTCTATCAAAATACCAACAGCATTTTTCACAGAGCTAGGGCAAACAATCCTAAAATCTGTATGGAATCACAAAAGACCCCGAATAGCCAAAGCAACCTTGGAAAAGAAAAACAAAGTTGGAGGCATCACAATTGTGGACTTTAAGTTATATTACAAATCTGTAGTGATCAAAACAGTATGGTACTGGCATAAAACTAGACACACAGATGAATAGAACAGAATAGAAAACCCAGAAATGAACTCACAACTATATGGTCAATTAATCTTTGACAAAGCAGGAAAGAATATCCAATGGGAAAAAGACAGTAAAAGGTGTTGGGAAAACTGGACAGTGACATACAAAAGAATGAAACTGGACCACTTTCTTACATCAAACACAAAAATAATTTCAAAATGGATTAAAGACCTAAATGTGAAACCATAAAAATCCTAGAGGAGAACACAGGCAGTAATCTATTTGACATCAGCCATAGCAACTTCTTTCTAGATATGTCTCCTGTGGCAAGGGAAATAAAAGTAAAAATAAACTGTTGGGACTTAATCAAAATAAAAAGCTTCTGCACAGCAAAGGAAACAATCAACAAAACTAAAAGGCAACCTACGGAATGGGAGAAGATATTTGCAAACAATACATCTGGTAAAGGGTTTTTATCCAAAATATTTAAAGAACTTATAAAACTCAACATCTAAAAAATGAATAACCCCATTAAAAATGGGCAGAAGACATGAATAGATATTTTTCCAAAGAAGACATACAGATGGCCAATAGACACATGAAAAATACTCAGTGTCACTGATCAGGGAAATGAAATTCAAAACTACAAAGAGATATCACCTCATACCTGTCAGAATGGCTAAAATCATCAACACAAGAAACAACAGGTGTTGACAAGGATGCAGAGAAAGGGGAACCCTCTTGCCCTGTTGGTGAGAATGCAAATTGGTGCAGCCATTCTGGAAAATAGTATGGAGGTTCCTCAAAAAATTAAAAATAGAACTCCCCGATGACCCAGCAATTTCCCTAATAGGTATTTACCCAAAGAATACAAAAATACTAATTCAAAGGAACACATGCACCCTGATGTTTATAACAGCATTATCTACAATAGCCAAATTATGGAAACAGCCCAAGTATCCATTGACTAATGAATGGATAAAGAAGAAGTGGTAAAATATAAAATAAAGATAAAAATATATAAATATATAGTAGCGGAATATATATAATGGAATATTACCCAGCCATAAAAAAAGAATGAAATCTTGCCATTTTCAATGACATGGTTGGAGCTAGAGAGTATAATGCTAAGTGAAATAAGTCAGTTAGGGAGTATAATGCTAAGTGAAATAAGTCAGTCAGAGAAAGACAAATATGATATGATTTCACTCATGTGGAATTTAAGAAACAAAACAAATGAGCAGAGGGGGGGAAAAAAAGAGAGAGAGAGGCAAGAAACAGACTCTTAACTGTAGAGAACAAACTGATGGTTACCAGAGGGGAGGTGGGTGGGAGGATGGATTAAACAGGTGATGGGGATTAAGGACTGTATTTGTGATGAGCACTGGGTGTTGTGTGGAAGTGTTGAATCATTACATTGTATACGTGAAACTAGTATTACACTGTATGTTAATTAACTGAAATTTAAATAAAAACAAAAAATACTGCACGAAGTCCATCCGTGAATAATCAAATTAAGCCTTTAAAGATAGCACTATCTACAAGATTCAAATCAATTCCATGAATGATTCAAAAAAACTGATGAGAATTTCAGTTATTGCCAAACTACCTAGCCAGATTAGAAAACACACTAATCTTGTATAGAAATATGACCCAAGAGAAATGGGGCTGTATTAATTTGGTTTGTTGGGGGGAGAAATGCTAGCCAAGTTTTATAACTCATTGTCCCACTGCCATAGTAGAAGAAATTGACAGCAGAAAAGATATAAATAAGCTCTGTTGGGCCATTTCTGAAAGGAATTTTTACACCATTTTCTTTTATTTATTTATTTATTTATTTATTTTTTAAGATTTTATTTTTATTTATTTGACAGAGAGAGAGAGCACAAGAAAGGGGAGCGGCAGGCAGAGGGAGAGGGAGAAGCAGGCTCCCCTCTGAGCAAGGAGCCTGATGCGGGGCTTGATCCCAGGACCGTGGGATCATGACCCGAGCTGAAGGCAGTTGCTTAACCAACGGGTTAAGCACCCCCATTTTTTTTCTTTTAAAAAATATTTTATTTTGGGGCACCTGGGTGGCTCAGTTGGTTAAGTGTCTATCTCTTGGTCAGCTCCGGTCATGATCTCAGGGTCATGAGATCCAACCCTGTGCAGGGCTCCAGGGTGAGCGCAGAGTATGCCTGAGGGTCTCTCTCTTTCTCTCCTTTTGCCCCTCCCCCTGCTGTCTCTCAAATAAATAAATAAATAAATAAATAATTCAAAAATAAATTTTTTTTTAAAGATTTATTTATTTATTTGAGAGAGCGAGAAGGAGAGAGAGAGAGAGTACATGAGACGGGGGAGGGTCAGAGGGAGAAGCAGGCTCCTCTCTGAGCAAGGAGCCTGATATGGGACTCAATCCCGGGACTCCAGGACCATGACCTGAGCCAAAGGCAGTCGCTTAACCAACTGAGCCACCCAGGCGCCCCAAAAATAAATTTTTTAAAGTAATCTCTACACCCAATGTGGGGCTTGAACTCACAACCCCGAGATCAAAAGTTGAATGCTCTACCGACTGAGGCAGCCAGGTGCCCCCATACCATTTTCTAAGTCTAAGAGGGTAATGCAACAGGGTCTGCCTGTTGAGGAAGCATTAATTTAGGATTTTTTAACTAGGGAATCAGGGCACCCAGATGAGTTTAGATCAAGCTGAAATTTATACAGTGTCAACCAAACTTGAAATAAGTATGTGTTATTATAGGTCTCCAATGGGAAAATACATCTTAGGAATCATGCTAATGAGCATTTGGGTGAGATACTGTCTGTTGATATTGAGTACCAACTCCGTCCTACTAAGATCCTCCTTATAGCTCATGGTCTGAAGACTGAAAACTACATTTCCCAGACTCCTTTGCTGTAAGATGGATGTTTAATTCCAAGGAGAGATTCAGTTCCAAGAGATGTAAATAACAGAATTGAAGTCCTTTTTTTTTTTTTTTTTTTTTTTTTGCTTCTAGCAGCAACAGATGAGATATTTGTCAGACTGTAGAGCTAAGTAAGGCTTGCAGCATCTTCTAGGTGAGCTCCTGTGAGTCACCTTTTTTGGTGCTAGAGGCAAGTGAGAGCTTCAGTGACACTTTCTTGAATCCCCACACTTTCCGACTTCCTAAAAGCCAACAGTGGCACACCCTGGCCTTTATTCCCTCAGGGTTACAATCAGCATTTTAGGTATCCAATTCCCTCTATTAAATCCCTTCTCATTAAAACAAATAGAGCAGTTTCTGTGTTACCACCAAAATGTGATTTAAATGCTAAGAATAATGTAGTAGAATTCTTAGCATCCATGTATGGTGTACATACAGAGTTTCAAATATAAGCCAATTTCTTTTATAACTTTGTATCCTTTGTTGATGGTTGACCAGAAGCATGAACAGTGGCACAGTTGTGGCTGTTACATTACATAGTATCTTCCTAGGAGTATTGGAAAGAAATGCTCTATATGAACACAAAATATTATGATAAAGATGATCTGAAATAATTATCTAGGTTATTTGATTATTTCATATAATTATATGCCATAATTATCTACCTCATCTGGATTTTCTGGGGTGGGATAGGGTGAGAAAGAGAAAAACCGTAATTTAAGCATACAATTCCCTCTTTCTGCTCCAGTCAAGATCATTTTCAGAGAAATATCCCAGAGCAGCAATCCAGAAGCCAGAAAAAGGCCCATTGGAAAAAAAAAAATCCAGCCACAAAGTGAGGGGATGAACCAGCTTTCCCAAATAAGCATTTACTGTAAACAACAATAAAAATCATGGGTACTTTTTATTTTTAATTAGGACCAATTTTTATCATTGCCCTGACTGGCATCTCATGGATACCTCACCAAGAAGACTCAATTTACTATGGTGAGCGCTGTGAATTGTGCAAGACTGTTGAATCACAGATCTGTACTTCTGAAACAAATAATGCAACATATTTTAAGAAAAAAGAAAAAGAAGAAGATAGCAGGAGAGGAAGAATGAAGGGGAGTAAGTCAGAGGGGGAGACGAACCATGAGAGATGATGGACTCTGAAAAACAAACTGAGGGTTCTAGAGGGGAGGAGGGTAGGGGGATGGGTTAGCCTGGTGATGGGTATTAAAGAGGGCACATTCTGCATGGAGCACTGGGTGTTATGAACAAACAATGAATCATGGAACACTACATCAAAAACTAATGATGTAATATATGGTGATTAACATAACAATAAAAAATTTAAAAAAACTAATGATGTAATGTATGGTGACTAACACAACATAATAATAATAAAAAAAGAAGACTCAATTTAAAAGAAATGTTTGTGACTTCTAATGCTGACAAGCAAACGTTATTGCATGAAATCAATTCAGGGGGAAAAACTACACATATATTACGGAACACATTTTGAATACCTTTATTGAGTCTCCTAGGGAAAATAATTCATTCTTACAACTTAGATGATTTACATTATTGAATGAAACTGGCAATGACAAAAGTTGGCATGCCTTTGAAGCTATTAAAATGTTAAAAACTGAAATTTTTTGAGAAGTGGGAACATAAATGCAGCCTTTTTAATTTATTATCTAGAAATTAGGTTATGGGTTGAATTGCAAGACTTCCTACAACACATGTTAGCCCCCATTTATCATTGCTCATGCCTGACATTTAAGAAAAAACTACAAAATTTTATTGGGGAACATAAAGTCAATCAAACAAACAACCAGAACATGAATGAATGCAAAGGCATGTCATGTTCCTAGATGGGAAGACACTATTTTAAAATGTTAATTCACCCTCCGATTAATTTCTACATTTTCTATAATGCTAATCTCAGTGGGATATTTGATTTTCTTTGACCTTTCAAAAATTATTCTAAAGTTCATGTAGAAGAATAAAGACAACATAGTCATAACATTTTGAAAAAGATGTGCTCTTCACAGATTAGATGTTATCCAAGACTAGAAAAACTTTGTTGCGGGGCGGGGCTAGGTGGCGCAGTCGGTTAAGTGTTGGACTCTTGGTTTTGGTTCAGGTAGTGATCTCAGGGTTGTGAGATGGAGCCTGAATCCGGAGTGGAGTCTGCTTGAGTTTCTCTCTCCCTCTCCCCATGCCTGTCTTCCAGCTCTCTCTCTCAAATAAATAAATAAATCTTAAGAAAAAAAAACAACTTTGTGAGGAGTGGGGAGGTGTGGCCAGCGTAGCCTAAATCCATTCATAGAAGGAAATACTCTGGAGACATAAAAACAAACGGGTGTATCTATTGCCCAGAAAGATGATGATATATTAATAAGGGAGACAACAAAACCTTGAAGACCAATGTGTTTTACATGATTATATTTGTATAAAAACTGTACACATGCTTATATGCATACATGCAGTTGTCTGTATTAGCCTAAAAAACCCTGGCAACACACCAAACTGCTAAAGTGGTCGTATCTGAGACATAGTGGGAGCTGAGGTAGATACCTGCTTCCTATTTCACGTGTGTGTGCGTGTGTGTGTGTGTGTGTGTGTGTGTGTGTGTGTGTAAACACATGCACATAATAAATATGTAAAGTAATAATGACTTTGTGAGTAACTTTTAACTTTTTTTGCATTTTCAGCATTATTCAAATTAAAATGCAAGGAAATCCATCATGTACTACTTTCTGTCAAGGTAAATACACACATGCACACATACACATTTATGCAAGAAAGAAACTTTGATATTTATAAACACGATTGCTTTTGAGGATGAATCCTTTTTGTAGAAATGGCCTTTGTTGTGCTGAGAAATTTTGATCTTGTGTAGGCACATTAGGAAGCAGGAGTCAGAGAAACCTGAACTGCTTTGCATGATAAAAAAAAGTTTGTATGCACAATGTGATTTGATTTATTCACTGTCAGCAGTGTGATTTCAATATTGCTCCTGCCACCCCTACAAAATCTGGAGTAAGGTCTGCATGGTTTGCTACAGCTTTGGTTATGAGTGGACTCTTTCAGTCCATTGGTCTGCAGTTCAAGGGCAAATGCAAATATGGCTTGGAGAAGAAAGGCTATGGAAGTAGGACAGCAGGAATTTTCAGAAATCTGGAAGATATTTCATGTTTTCTGCAGGTGTGGATTTGGACAGTGCTTCAAGGAGAACAAACAGCTTTACTTGTGTTCCTTGGAGTCTGTGAAGCAAGAAAGTTTGTCTCAAGCCTGACAAAGCTTAAAAGTGAGAGACTGTGGCTGTCTATACATTCGAAGGCAGAGCAAGGGTGATTAAGAGGAGCATTCAAGCAGGCTGTCGGGAAGGATGATAGGGTCCCAATTTAGATGATATTCTGTGAGGAGCGGACCAAGGAAGCCAGAGGCTGGGATGGCAGAACTTTGTAAGTAGCGATCGAGGGAAGACTTGGTCTGCAGTGATAGATCACCAGCAATGAACGAGTGATGTCTGAGAGAGGTGAGGAAGCTGCAGAAGAAAAGTGTGAATTTAGTTGAGATTGGTTCACGCGGTTTAAGGAAAGAAGCCATCTTCATCACACGAAAGTGCAAGGTGTAGCTGCTGATGGAGAAGCTGCAGCAAGTTACTGAGAAGATCTAGCTAAGAATTAATGAAGTTGACTACACTAAACAATGGATTTTCAATGTAAGCAAAACAGCCTTCTATTAGAAGAAGATGCCATCCATGATTTTCCTAGCTAGAGAGAAAAAGACAATGCCTGACATCAAAGCTTCAAAGGACAGGCTGACTGTCTTGTTAGGGACTAATGTAGCAAGCAACTTTAAATTGAAGTCAATGCTTATTGACCATTCCCTAAATCCCATGGCTCTTAAAAATTATGCTAAATCTACTCTGCCCGTGCTCTATAAATGGAAGAACAAAACCTGGATGACAGCACATCTGTTTACAACATGGTATACTGAATATTTTAAGCCCACTATCGAGATCTACTGCTCAGAAAAAATATTCCTTTTAGAATATTACTGCTCACTGACAGTATACCTAGTAACCCAAGACACCCGATGGAGATGTATGAGATTAATGTTGTTTTCATGTTAAGTAACACAACAGACCTGTGAGCTGATGGCCTAGTTGTGAGCAGGAGCTGAAAGGAAACTACTCTGGGGCCTGGTCAGGAAGAGGGTCTTGCATTTATAGGTCATGCTCTGAGACTTACCTCTACCCTGATGGTTTATCCATAAGCATTAACATGTGATAGAGATGGAAGTCTGCAACAGTCAAGCCTCCTGCCATGGTAGGTTCCTTAAACTCAATACAGTGCCTGCCTGGGGAAGAGTATCTGGTCATAAAGGAATCTTCTCCCTTGTGACCAAGGTTGAGATGGGAAAGGGGCTGTTTAATACACCACCATTCTCATTTTTAACCCACTATATGTAATAGATCTTTTCCTTTTCTTCTCACTAGGGTCAAAGAGTGCTTGATTCCATTGAGCAAAATAGCTTGGTTAATAAAAATTGAAGTTGTCTAGATATTAAGTTAGTCCTGACTCCTAACCCTAGCAAAGACATTGCTCATAGGGTTCTTTCATACATGGGGTGTATAAAACAATTGTTATAGTGCTTGACACAGAGCATGCTCAATAAATGATAATCATTACTATGTGGTAATCATGATAGCCTGAGATTATTCTGATTAGTGCGTAGTTACTAATCAATACAAATGAATGAAGTTTCTGCTGGTCATAAGAACAAGGCTGGGTATATTATATCACATTCACATAGCTCATATCAACCTGGGCTGGGGGAACTTACGCATATAGATTGCCTTAGGACCTCCTACCCCTTCTTTTGTAAGCCTGGGGATAAGCAGTTCCTGAGGCACATGACTAGACACTGGTGAACTCCTGAACTCAGTTCTATCAGAAGGAGAAAGGGAGGAATGGCTACTAGACAGCATCCAACAGTGTCTGCTATAATCTTTAGCTTTCCTACCTCTATGCCTGCCACTTCCTAGCGAATCCCATAACCATATGGTTCTGAATTTTGTATATGTGTGATGAAGTGAGCATTAAATTTCCATATGGAAAGATTTTCTTTTCTGTATACCCCATGCTCTTTTATGCTTTCAGACTTTCATACATGCTTTTTCTTCTGCTCAGCATTCCTTTCCCTTTCTCATTTTACTCAGTCTTTAGAATTTAACCAGTGTCCTTCCATTCCGTTACCCATTCGGTCTATGTCTGATAAATAGCTATTGTCTATTATAAGTCAGGCATATAGAAATTATGACAGAAAATGTAGCCACAATCTATGATGGAGGAAACAGAAACAGAAACATAAACCAACAATTAAAACAGGGCATAGGAAGTGCTAATATGGAAGTATGCATCTGAGCTTCCAGTCACCATCCACCTCATAGGAGATAAATCTTGGTGGAGGAGATAATGCATAAATGGTATTTAGGAGACACAAAAGCAGGAGGGAAGAGTAGCCTTCCTACTACGCGCAAGGTCCTGACAGAATATGGTTCCCTCAAGAACATCAAATGTGCCTGAGCCGAATCCAATGGTTGAAGAAGAACTTCCTAACCATCTCACAGAGATTTTATATCAGTCTAAGTAGGTTTATTATATAAGAGAGCTTTATAAGCTATCCCTTGCAAGTCTGAGAGTCATTACATCCTAGTGGAAAAAGTAAAGGATTGGAGCTAGATAGATCTGGATTTGAATCCTGATGCTTCCACATGCTAGCTATGTGACCTTGGGCATCTTGAAATTATCTCCTCACTTGGCATCCATGATACACTCTTTCCTAATTCTAACCTCAACTTTATGTTCCTTTTGGCTTCTACCATGGATTTTTTTTTTCCTCTGATGGATCTTATTTTTCTTAGATATTGGTTATCTCCAAAATATCTTACCCTCTTTTCTACTCAATCATTTTGTAAAAGCATGCAAATTAAAGGCAGAATCTATTTCTTGATGCCTTCTAATTTCAGTGGTTTCTCCTAAACCCCAGCCCTATATTTCAACAACTCTACAGATAACTTTATTGTGTTAGGTATCTATTGTTGTATAACAGATTACCCTAAACTTAATGGCTCAAAACAACATTTATTCTTCCACAGTTTCTGTGGGTCATGAATCTGGGGCTGGCTGGCTGGACCATGTGGCTCATGGTCTTTCATAAGGAGGCAATCAAGGTGACAGATGTGGCTGCAGTCTCAAGTCTCCAAACATACTCATGTGGTTGGATCTTGTCTCTTATGATTCATTAGGCTGTTCTCAATTGTTTACTGGCTGTTGGATAGAGGCTTCTCTCAGGTCCTTGCCACATGGGTCTCTCCATAGTACAGCCAACAACATGGTAGCTGGCTTCCCTCAGAGCAAGTAAGAGAATGAGAGAACAAGAAAGGTAGAGCTCACAGTCTTGTATTTTAATATCTGATGTAATATCCCATTACATTTGCTATCATCTGGTGTAAGTGAATTGCTAGATCTAAACACATTCAAGAGGAAGGGATTATACAAGAGTGTGAATGCCAAGCGTCCTTTTAGAAACTGCCTACCAGAGGTGCCTGGGTGCCTCAGTCAGTTAAACATTTGCCTTCGGCTCAGATCATGATCCCAGGGTCCCGGGATTGGGAGTGAGCCCTTCGTAGGCTCCCTGCGCCGTAGGGAGCCTGCTTCTCTCTTTCCCTCTTTCGCTCCCCCTGCTTGTGCTCTCTCTCTCTCTCTCTCTCTCAAATGAATAAGGTCTTTTTTTAAAAGATTTTATTTATTTGACAGGGACAGAGATAACAAAGCAGGAACACAAGCAGGGGGAGTGGGAGAGGGAGAAGCAGGCTTCCCGCTGAGCAGGGAGCCCGATGCGGGGCTCAATCCCTGGACCCTGGGATCATGACCTGAGCTGAAGGCAGACACTTAACGACTAGCCACTCAGGTGCCCTAAATAAAAATCTTAAAAAGAAAAAGAAACTACCTACCACACTTAGGAAATTCCTATTAGATATCCTCATTTTTAGATGAGAAAATAGAGACACAGAGTTTAAATACATTGCCCAATATTTGCTAATAATTTTTGGATCTGAAATTTAAAATTTAGAGTCTGTTTTTAATTTTGTATTTATTTTTTAAATTTTTTGATGAAAATGTATATATTTAAGGTGCATAATGTGACATTTTGATGAATGTATACATTGTGAAATGATTGCCACAAACTAATTAACATAAATATCACCTCCTATATTGACTACTTTTTGTAGTGAGAACACTTGAGATCTTAGCAAATTTCAAGTATACAATGCATTATTTTTAACTATAGCCACCATGCTCTACATTAGGTCTCCAGAACTTATTTATCTTATAATTGAAAGTGCTCAGTATCTGCCCATTTCCCTCACTCTCCAGCATCTGGTAACCGTCATTCTACTCTTTGTTACTATGAGTTTGGCTTTTTTTCTAATATTCCACATAACAAATACTCATGCAATATTTGTCATTCTTTGGTTTATTTCACTTAGCATAATGTCTTCCAGTTTCATCCAAGTTGTGGCAAATGTAGGGTTTCCTTCTTTCTCACAGCTGAATATTACACACACACACACACACACACACACACACACACATAACTGTCTTGATCCATTTATCTGTTGATAGGTTGTTTCCATGTCTTGGTTATGTGAATAATGTTGCAATGAACTTAGGAGTGCAGATATCTCTTCAAGATTATGATTTAGTTTCTTTTGGATATATACAATAAGTGGGATTGCTGGATCATATGGTAGTTCGATTTTTAATTTTTTGAGGAATCTTCATACTGTTTTCCACAGTGGCTGCACCAGTTTGCATTCCCACCAACCATACCCAAATGTTCCCTTTTCTCCACATCCTTGGCAGCACTTGTCTTTTCACTTTTTGGTAATGGCCATTCTAACAGGTGTCAGGCAGTATCTCATTGTGGTTTTGATTTGCATTTTCCTGATGGTTAGTGATGTTGAGCTTCTTTTC
This sequence comes from Eumetopias jubatus, assembly GCF_037043125.1. Taxonomy (NCBI): domain Eukaryota; kingdom Metazoa; phylum Chordata; class Mammalia; order Carnivora; family Otariidae; genus Eumetopias; species Eumetopias jubatus. The sequence goes on along the minus strand of NW_028274809.1, from coordinate 163,575,708 downwards.
ATACACCTATTGGCCATTTACATGTCTATGGAAAAATGTCTATTCAGGTCTTTTGCCCATTTTTTTATTTGAGTTATTCATTTTTTTTCTGTTGAGTTGTATGTATGACTTCTTTATATATTTTGTGTATTAACTCAGCAGATATATGGTTTACAAAATATTTTTTTTTTACATTTCATAGGTTGCCTTTTCATATTGTTGATTATTTTCCTAGCTGTGCAAAAACTTCTTAGTTGATGTAGTCCCACTTGCTTATTTTTGCTTTGTTGCCTGTGCTTTTGGTGTCAGTTTTGACAAATTATTGCCAAGACTGATGTCAAGGAGCTTTTCCCCTATGTTTTCTGCTAGGAATTTTGCCATTTCATGTCTAATGTTTGTCTTTAATCCATTCTGAGTTGATTTTTTTTGTATGCTCTAAGATAAGGAAGACTGCTTTTTATTGTTTCACGCTAAACGATGGCTTTTGAGAATGTTTTAAAGTTACATTATTTTCAAAGAGCTATTTTCTGTAGTATATATTTGCCTATTCATGTATATGTAAATGAAGCTGACCCAGAGTTTCATATGCAAATGTGAACCTAAGAAGAAATCAACTTAGTCTTTGAATTATAAGTCTCATTTAACTGGATGGCAGCATAAAATATGATTGATGATAATAACTAGTTTTTCTGGCTTTGATTCTACCTCTTTTTTCCTTTCAAATATTGTTAACATAGACTTGAAGTGAGGCTACATCTTGGTGTTATGGATGATACTGTCTTCCTTTTTTTTTTTTTCTAAAGATCTATCTTATTTTAGAGAGAGAGCACACAGGGGGTAGGAGCAGAGGGAGAGGGGCAGAGAGTCTGAAGCAGACTCTGCACTCAACATGGAGCCCCATGCAGGGCTTGATCCCATGACCCTGAGATCATGACGTGAGCCGAAACCAAGAGTTGTTCGCTTAACCAACTGTGCCATCTAGGCGCCCCAATGCTGCTTTTCTTTTGAGCATGGCTCAATCCCAAGCCATACTTTTAGGTCCCACAGCCTGTGTTTAGGCAGGAGAACCTGCCCCTGGATATTTCCAACCTGGGATCTCATGTGAACTAGTGTGCCTCGGCAATTGCTTCATGGCAATAGGTGCATAGAAAGATGTCCAGTATAAATTTCTTGAGCATGTTGGTGGAACAACCCTCAATATGGAATTGCTTTGCATACTCTTTCACTTTGCCTATAGTAAAAATCAATATTAAACTTAGTATATAATTGAAATAGTTTTTTGGTCAGGTTTTTCTCCCCCCTGATTTTGTGCTTAGTGTTTAAAAAATTGGTCATGACTGTTGAATGATTATACACAGTACTGAGGTAATTTATTAAAGTTTTGTGGAATTGCACATCTAATCCATCAATGGCAATTTAAAATTTGGCATATATCAAAGTCCACCCTTCACATGCCAGTAGGTTTTATTCTTTGTGAGAAAAGCTATCTGAATATAAGTGAAAGTCTCACTCCTCAAAATTGTGACATTGTATTCTAGTTATTTATAGACTCCTATTCGAACCAGTGGCTTTCTGAGGCAACATTCTGAGAATTATAATGAGAGCCATTGTTTCAGCTGCCTTTGGGCTGACTTCAGGTGGTCATAGTTTTATCCTGAAACTAAACTTTATAGAAAGAGTGTCCAAATATTAATGTATCAAAACTTTCACAGGATTTGAAAGCTTCAGTAAAATAATCTGGTCATGTTGGAACCAAGAGAGACTCTTACCAGCAAAGAACTCTTTCGGGAGAGTGATGTTGTAGGATAGTGGAAAACCCATTAGAATATGTTCTCAGCTATGTGTCACCTGCTCACCATCTTTATGCATCTCCTTGGATAAGCCAATCAACTCTGCTGTGTGTATTTTCTCATTTGTAACATTCAAAAGTGAACTATATCATTACTAATATCCTTTGGGTCCAAATTTTCTATGATGCAATGAAGCAAAGCAAAATCGAACAAAACTTCAACTTGTATTCCTGTCTTGGGCCATCCACACATACATATCCACATTTGATTTCACATAGATTACATAAAAAATGGAAGAAAAATTTTAAGACCTTTTCAAATTAAAGAAGCCATAGAGTAATGTAAGTATAAAAGCACTTCTATAGAAATAATGAAAATAAAAACATAAACACAAAACACTGAGAATTTAACTTTACTGATATTTCTACTCAGGAAAGGGCTTTTTCCTACTACATAAATTAAGTCAGACCTACAGACCCAAATCATTTCTCCAAACTAGGACAGAGCATATCTGGCTTTTCACTGGGGAAATCATATCTAAATGCAAATGGAAAGGCTTTTCCATATGAGCCACACCAAAGTCACAGAGAGAAGGGTATATTAAGATTTCTTGAACTTTAATTCAGTTCCTTTTACACTCAGATTTTTTCTTAACAAAAGTATTCTTTGAGTCATTTCACAGTTTGAAAAATGAAAGAGAAAATATCTTTCAAAAGTATTTAATGGCTAATTGTTTGGAACTATTAAATTGCTATACGAAAGTCTTGATAAGTAAAAATAGATCTGGGCTGTTCTTCAGTTTCTGCAATGCAAAAACATCCATAATATAATTTATCACTGCCTTTAATATGCCTATCAGGCTCTTAAAATATCAATTGAGTTGCTCCTTTTGCAATTTTACTTTCTCAGTGAAACAGTTTAAATAATTTGAGCGTTTTCTGCTGAGATGTTGTGAATCAGAAGTCAGCACCTTGTAAACAAAATATATTGGAAATGAAGAAAATAATGCTGTAATTTAAACTCAGGCTATCTTTTTAGTACTCGTACAGATCAAGTTCACATTGTTAATTGAGGTTTTAATAGACAATAGCCTAAGGACATTGTAATATGAGACTTTCTTCCCTCTGATATCAACATGCACTCTGTCAAAAATGCTTCCAAGAATAAAATATTTTCCATATTTTTTAGCTCATTAGCAAACATTTATAATAATTTTAATCCTCTCTTATGGATAGCAAATAATAATTAAAATGCAATGAGTAACCAACCATTACACAGCTGGTTTTCATCTCAGTCAGTCAAGCAGCTGTTTCATTTACAATATGACACAAATGGTCAAAAGTCAGCTTGTTGACAATCCTATCATATGCGGTGGGCTTAGATTTGACTTATCATTTCTAAGACTCTCTCCTGGGAAGTTGTGAAATACTTTCTGTTTAGAGTGAAAAAGAAAGTTCTGTTTTTGTGTTTAACTAATAAAAAGGAAGTTATTTATATTCTGAGAAAGGAAATTATAATAATAATTGGCTAGGATATCATTTGAAATATCCATACTTGTACATACATCCCATATATAGTCTTTTGTGTGTGTATATGTAGCCATTTATATAATATATACAATTATATACATGTAAATAACCAATTATATATAAATATATAATTATTTTTCTAGAAAAGTTATTTTCTTCCTTGTTCACACATTCTACTTAGTATTATCTGTCTCTACTGATAGCAATCCCATCTTACCAAAATACGACATTTGAGATAACATTTGAAATGAATGGATAAAAATATGTGGTATATGCATAAATTGGAATATAGCTCGGCCATAAAAAGAGCAAAATCTTGCCACTTGCAACAGCGTGGATGAACCTAGAGGTATAATGCTAAGTGAAATATGCCAGTCAGAGAAAAATACCGTATGATTTCATTCATATATGAAATTTAAGAAATAAAACAAATGAACAAGCAAACAAACAAACAAAAAAACAGAAACAGAAAAGTAGACTCTTAGCTACAAAGAACAAACTGGTGGTTGCCAGAAAGGAAGTAGGTAGGGGGATCTATGAAACAGATAAAGGAGATTTAGAGTACACTTATTTTGATGAGCACTGAGAAATGTATAGAATTGTTGAGTCATTGTATTGTACACCTGAAATTAATATAACACTGTATGTTAATTATACTTCAATAAAAATAAAAGTTATATGAAGATTTTTGGTAAAATGCTCAATGCAAGTCTTCCTGCCTTCATGACAAGAAGTTCTATATCTCTTCAAGTCCTGTATCTCTTTTGTTTTTTCCTTTTTTTTTTTTTTTAGAGAAATTATGACACGAATTGCTTTTGGTGGCAAATAACTTGCATTACATCATGCATACCTTCACATAGCCATGTGATATTGCCAATAGCAGAATCCTGATCCTTATTGCAACAACTTTCCAAATTATTTCCTTGATTTCAGGCACGGTGAAAAATAGAAGTGAGAAAGCAGGCAGGCTGATGCTGAGAATAAGGAAAATATAACAGAAACAGGAGGACAAGGAAAAGGTAATAGTTCAGAAACAGGAGCAACACAAAATAATGGATTTTCAAAAGATATTCACAATGACCCTACATCATCATGGTTCCTAGTACTGAAAATGGCATTCAGAATTTCTGCCTCCTGAACTTTTCTCATTCTTTAAAGTCTAACTCAAGGAGACGAACCATGAAAGACTATGGACTCTGAAAAACAAACGAAGGTTCTAGAAGGGAGGGGGGTGGGGGGATGGGTTAGCTTGATGATGGGTATTAAAGAGGGCACGTTCCGCATGGAACACTGGGTCTTATATGCAAACAATGAATCATGGAACACTACATCAGAAACTAATGAATGTAATGTATGGTGATTAACATAACATTAAAAAAAAAAAGAATCCCTTCCTTCCTGAAGTCTTAGCTTCCCCAGCAGTAGATTTATCCCAGTATTTAATCCTGCTGCCAAGTTGTTCTTTGACAAGAATAATATTAAAGTCTGAGATTATTTCATTTCAGAGAAGTCATAAAATACATATAAGGTTGTAATAATTTCTTCCTTACCAATGTTGACAGTTACTTAAAATTCAATTAAGTTACATTTCTTATGAAAGCTGAGAAAAGCATTAAGAAAATCTCCTCTGCACCTCTACAGAAATATGTTGACTACTCTAATTTGGCTTGGTTTTGATTTGTTCTGATGAGATTCTGTAAAATGAGCCATAATTTTTAAGGAAGATAATCCTCATTAAAGTCAGAACAAGAAGGAGTCAATTTAAGTTGCAACATGTAATGTTTGCTAAATATAAGTAGGGAAATATCCTAACTCTGAATCTCTGGAGCAGCAAAGGAAAGGAGATTGCATGATTATCACTTCTGAAGATGGTTAAGAATATTGATAACATAATTTAGGAATATAATTGTCATGTACATAGAAGAATATGGTTTAATGAATATGTTTAAAATAGGGGAAGAGAGAAGATAATTTTTGAAATTATTTTTGGTGTTAGTTGGTATTGATTAAGGTTTAATTTTTTTTTTTGCTTTCAGTTTGGCTGATTTAATTAACTGAGTTGGAAAAATACTAGTTTTCCTTTCTATAATTCAAAGTTTCTTATTTCTTAAATTTCACCAAAAGTTCCAAACATGTAAACACAGTACAAGCCTCATTGGTCTCTTGTCCAGAAAACTATCCTGGCATTTCCTTAGATTTCCACTTGCGGTTGATCCATATTTAGGATTTCTACTCTGGGCAGCTTTCCAAGTGCAACTCCAAAATAAGGATAGTGTAGGGGTGCCTGGGTGGCTCAGTCATTAAGCGTCTGCCTTTGGCTCAGGTCATGATCCCAGGGTCCTGGGATCGAGCCCCGCATCAGGCTCCCTGCTCCGCGGGAAGCCTGCTTCTCCCACTCCCATTCCCCCTGCTTGTGTTCCCTCTCTCGCTGTGTCTCTCCCTGTCAAATGAATAAATAAAATCTTAAAAAAAAAAACAAAAACAAAATAAGACTAGTGTATGGACATCCTGAACAAATGCCAAACAGTAAATCCAATTGGAAGCAAGGCAACACTGTTGCCTTGGCTCACTGTATCACACACACAAAACTGAAGAGTTTTCTCTTCTTCCTGGTTCCAAACTTATTTATGAGGATATTGATTATTTTAGAATGATGCTGAATCAGAGAATTAAAAGTGCCCTTGGAAGATACTCTATGCTCATTTTTCAGGTAGCCAATATTGCAATAATATGAACTTTCTGAATGATATCTTGGAATAAACATCTTTTCATCTTCAAGTCTTCAGGCAGGATAGTAGGTCAAAAAAAAAAAGAAATGAAGGAAAAAAGAAAGGAAAGGAGGGAAGAAAGAAGGAAGAAAGTTGGAAAAGGAAGGAAGGAAGAGAAGGAGGGAGGGAGGGAGAGGGGAGGGAATTCTATCATACCACCTAAGCCTAACGAGTCATTTGGTTCTTAATGGAACTAAAACTGAATTTCAGTTTTTTTCAGTCAGAATCTAAAGATGAAAAGAAAAAGGTGAGAGTAAATCATTACAGTAAACAATGTAGGAAGAAGTTACTTTTTTCTGACTTGTCATGATAAGCAAATATTATGTAATAGCCAATGTATTTTTCTAAACAGAGAAGACCAAACAAAAATTCTCTGCAAATGTAATATTTTGGGGAGGGAAACAATGGAAAACAACATCCTTTATTGGACCGTTATATTTTATTGCATGTATTACCAGATTTCTACAGATGGAATAAAGCTGGCTTTATATTAGAGCCATAAGCCCTTCAACTTTTGATGGTTTCTAAGAGCATATTTCATCAAATGTACTCTCAGACATTCACATAAATTGGGCTTTTATTTCTGTCCTTAAAATTTAAGGCATTTAGGGGGCACCTGTGTGGCTCCGTCAGTCCTTTGGCCCAGGTCATGATCCCGGGGTCCTGGGATTGAGCCCCACGGCTGTCCCCTGCTCAGCAGGGAGTCTGTTTCTCCCTCTGCTTCTGCCCCTCCCCTGCTCATGCTCTCTCTCACTCTCTCAAATAAAAAAAAATTTAAGGCATTTAGATGCTACAATACAAGATCTACTTTATAAGACAACATGTAAAACGGGACAATTCCATTGCCCAATTTGCTGTATATTTAACTATATTTGTTGTTTATTTTATCTTTATAGAAGTATAACATGCATATGTATAAATTATGCAGATAATAGTTTATTTTAAAATGTTTTGTAATTAGTGAGATCACATCACTTTTGCTAAAAAATACTAGAAAATCTTTGGCCTTCATTATTTTCTATATAATCTTGCTTTACCAAGTCTCCATCTACCTGTACCATCTTAGTCTTTTCCTCTTCTTTATGGCAAAGGGAAAGCCCTACTCCTGGAAAATGCCAGTACCTCTTAATTTCTGACTTTTGCTTTTTGTGTATTTCCTTTTCACTTGCATATTCAGGCTATTTCATCAATAGGATTTTCCCCTTACAGCTTACAAATCAGCTCTGAGAAATCATATCTTTTTAAAAAGACAAAACCAAAACTTTCCTTGATTCCACATCCCTTTCTGGCCCTACTCTGCTTTTCTGCTTTTCTGTTTTTCTGTATAACACCAAATCTCATAAGCATCATCCGCTATACTGTTTCTACCTTCCTACTTACTTTTCCATTTTTAACTCATATCATTAGGGATTCTCCCCCTACTTTTCCAAAGTAACAGCTTTTGCTAAAGCCACAGAAGCCTCTACATCTAGTACAAAAACTGAAGACAGTCCAAGGCCAACCTCTGTAGAACTCCAACATTTTAACAAGTGCTAGGAGCAGGGAGCAACAGTTAATGAAACTGGAGAGCAGCATTTCGGAGATCAGAAGTGTGATGTCAAAAAAATTTTTTTAAAAAAGTAAATGGCTACCTCTAAAAAGAAAGAAAAAAAGAATATATATATATATACATATATCTGGAATCTATACACTTTGCATGACACCAACTGCTACCACTCTCTTGTCTTGACTTACTGTTTCCTCTTTTGTCCTTTTTCATCCATTCCTCTTATAACAGTTAAGTTAGCCATGTCCCACACTTACTTTACACACTTTTAAAATTACTAGCCATTGCAGTAATTTAGAATGAAACCCCAAATTGTAAACATGCCCTAGCAATGTCCTACATTATCGTACTCCTGCCTTTTCCACCAACCCAATTTCATCAGTCCTGATTGTTATATTCCAGGCATCTTGTCTCTTAGTTATTTGAATGCATTAAGCTCTTTCTTATGTCAGTGCCTTCACGCCTTCCTTTTCTCTATCTGAAAGATCCTTCCTTCTACTTGTTCCTGGCAAACGCCTACTCATTTCTCAGGTATTAGCTTGAAGTTTACTTCTTGAGATGACCCTTACCATATCTTCCAATCTGAATTAAGTTGCTTCTGTTTTCATATAGATCATTATTATTTTCATTAATAATTAGTATATTTAGGGACGCCTGGGTGGCTCAGTCGGTTAAGCGTCTGCCTTCGGCTCAGGTCTGATCCCACGGTCCCGGATCAAGTCCCACATCAGGCTCCTTGCTCAATGGGGAGACTGCTTCTCTTTCTGCCTGCAGCTCCCCCTGCTTATGCTCTCTCTTTCTCTCTCTGACAAATAAATAAAATCTTTAAAAAATAATTAGTCTTTTTTTTTTTTCTTTTTTCCTATCATTTCTCTCTTGACTAGATTTTAAGATTCAGGGAAAACCAGGGCCTTTTTTTCACCACTGTATATTTAATACTTAGCACAGTCCAGTGTATAGAGTAGTTATTAAACACTGTTGAATGAATAATCTTAATTATTTTTGGTTACCTTGGTAACCCAATTTTCCTTAGTCTCAGTAATAGGATGACATTGGGATTATACACTAACAATTTATTGTGAGGGTTGAAGTGAAAGAGGAGGTTGGGAAGACCGTATCTGAGAAAGTTACCATTTTGTCATCCCCATCCCTTATCTTTCCATCACCAGTACCAGAACTGATACTTTCATTCACATCAGTTACAAATCTTTATGCAAATCAATTACTGGTGGCTCACTTCACCAGGAAATTTTGCAAATTCAGATATTCTAAATTCCAGTTCAGGTTAGACTTGGACCCTGTACACCTACAGAGATAAGAGTGGGGATGTTCAGTGAATAAGCAGTTATTTGAATTAATCTGACTTCCCTTGTTTGCTAATATTTCAGGGACATTAGGACAAATACTCTTAAAAATAACACTTGCTGATAGAGTTCAACTCAATTTAGGAAGGCCACACACTACATTTGCTGGTAGAGTTAATTTCCTCTTAGGAGAGGTACACATGCTTTTTAAACATTTACCTGTAAAAGCAAGTTGAAAAAAAGAGACAAATTAAATAAGCTAAAGAAAGTTCACTTAGAAAGAAAGGTCAATAGATAATTGAAAAGGAAAACACATTTCTGATTCAGAGTAGAACCACAGGGAGACTAAAGAGTTCAGAGAAGGGGAATGGCAAAGTGCTATAATATATTATGAAGCTTATAAAATACCTATAGAAGAATGAATCTATATAGCAATAAACTGCTGATTTACAATACTTCATGTAGTGAAAATTACTTTTCTCAATTCTTTGATTTTTTGCAAGTTCTTTAAACTCTTGCACAAAAAAGCATATTTAATATACAATTTGTCTATTGTTATAACCCTTCTAGAATCAATTTGGAAGTAATATAAAAGGTTTGAATACGTTTGTTATGGTTTGAATTGTGTCCTACCCAAATACCTATGTTGAAACCCTAATTTTCAGTTCCTCAGATGTGAACTTACTTGAAAGTAGAATTGCTGTAGAGGTAATTAGTTAAGATAAGATCCTATGGAGTAGGGTGGACCCCATGTCAATTTGACTGATGTCTTTATAAAAGGGGAAATTTGGACACAGACACCCACCTAAGGAGGATTCCATATGAAGGTCAAAAGAAATAAACCAAGGAATGCCAAAGATTGGCAGCAAATCACCAGAAGCTAGAAGAAACTCCCAGAAAAGATTTTCCTTCATATCCCTCAGAAAGAACCAATATTTCTGAAACCTTGATTTCAGATGTTTAGCCTCCAAAACTGTGAAATGATAAAATACATTATTTAAGCCATATAGTTTGTGGTACTTTGTTAAAGAAGCCATAGGAAACTAATACAATGTTTAATCCTTTGGACTCAGTTATTCTATATCTATGAAAACAATCTAGATACACAATTCTATGCCAATAAAGGTAGAGTAAAAAAAAAGTCCATGGAAACACTATCCATGTTGGAAAAATTTTTACAACTATGCTGTATCCACACAGTAGAATACTATAAATAGATTTTAAATGTTTTTGAGCAATTTTTAATGACACAGACAAAAGCTTATTCTATAATATTAAGTTAAAAAAATCACTGAGACTCACTTTTGCTCAATATAGAATAACATAGCCTGGATTTATTTTCCTACCTAAAACAACTAAAATACCCAACAAAATATATGAAACAGTGACACTCAAGTTACAGGATAGCAGGCAATGAAAAATGATTCCTGAAAGATGGGAAGCAAATGAGGTAAGGCCTATGCTTTTCCCCAACTTTCTACCTGGAGAAAGTTTCCAAGCTATGCTTTAGGGAAAAAGAATCCAGGCTGAACCTATAGGTTTCTCTAAATTGAGGAACCCAACCCAGGGGTTTCAGGAAGCCAAAGCAGATAGTGTGTGCTGTACAGAGTACCATAGAGGAAAAAGCAGCATAGAGAGTCAACTCTGAGACTTATAGATAGTCCTTCTCAATGTTCAGTTGAGTCCTGATTTGTTCATGCATGCAAGGAAATTTCTAGTAGCTGGAGCAAAGAACCATATAAAAACATAGTACTCAGACTGGATAGGACCAGGATTAGTATCTGTTCTCAGAAAGCTTTGAAATATTTAGACTTCATGGATCATCAATTAGAGTGCTAAGAAGTGTCTAGTCTTAATAGTGGGAAAAAATTAACATACTAAATTACTACTGATCTACATAACAAATCTTAAAAGGAAGAGTTAAAAGGATCAAGCTGTGTTCAAGTAAGTTGATAATGTACCAAAATAAAACATACAAATACTGAGAGAAATGCCAAAAAAAAAAAATCAGCACTCAACAAGAGTAAACAATGTTTGATATTTAATCAGAAATTGCCAGGCATTTGAGGACTTTTGGGGAAGATGGCAAAGTAGCAGGATCTTTGGCTTACCTCATCCATGGATACAATTTGATAACAACCATATCAGTGTAAGTAACCCAGAAAACAAACTGAAGACTGATAGAACAGACTCCCCACAGTTAATCATAGAGAGGAGGCTACATCAAAAATGGTAGGAAGGGCAGAGACATAGTGGGAGACAAAGGAGCTCACTGCACTCTCCACCATAGGGATGGATGCAATGGGTGCAGAGAGGGGAGAAAAGTAAGACCCCAACACCAGGCACTGCAGGCATGGGGGACCTGCACGACAAGAAGAATCCCCATAACATTTAGCCTTGAAAACCAGAGGGGCCTAACTTCATGAGTTCTTACACTCATTATGGCTTAACACTTGGAACTTTAAAAGTTTAGGGGCTCAGTCCTTAAGTGTCTGCTTTTGGCTCAGCTCATGATCCCAGGGTCCTGGGATTGAGCCCCACATGGGACTCCCTGCTCAGAGGGAAGCCTGCTTCTCCCTCTCCCACTCCCCCTGCTTGCGTTCCCTCTCTTGCTGTGTCTCTCTCTGTCAAATAAATAAATAAAATATTTTTTTAAAAAGTCTGTGCGCTAGGGTCTGGGAAAGCCAGAGGGCAAGAAGAAGATGAGTCCCCATCCTTAAAGAGACAGCACAACAAACAGTCCACTAAGACACACTATAGAAGTGACAATTTGAAGAATGCCAGGGGTGTCCCAGCTGGAGATTTATTTACCAGTCTCAAGCATGCGGTGGAGGGTCAGGGATCTTTGGGAGACTTCTCTAAGAACAAAGGAGCTCACACCTGCCTCCCAGCTTAAATACATAGACACCTGTGGGCGGCCAACTCTCTCCACCTAGGTAGCTAATAGTGCACCCTGCCCCCTGGCTCTAACAGTGCGATCCACCCTCCTCCAACCCAGCAGGCCTCGGCACTTTTCCCAGATGGCTGCAGGCCCCTTAATGCAGTGGACCAGCATGGACCTTACTGGCACTGCATGTCCCACCTCTTTGTTCTCCTGTGCACCTGCCCCCTCAAATACTCCATTGGCCAGAGCCCATCCAAAGTGGTTCCACAACTCTGTCAGTGTGCAAGCAGATCTGACAGGGTCCAGCACCACTTCAAAGTGACTCCTGCCCTGGGGAAAGGGAAAGATAACCACATACCCAAGTCCAACTGTGGCCCCAGCAGTGGGCTGGAGGCAACATCCAGTCTACTATAAGCCCTGTTCACCAACAAAAGCTTCTCGGGACAACACAGAGAAAGTACCTTGCACTTTGCTGCTACTGCATCTCTGGCAAATGCCTGGAACACATGCAGATTGAAAGTGAAGGGATGGAAAAGCATTTATTATGCAAATGGAAGTGAAAAGAAAATCAGGGTAGGAATACTTATATGGGATAAAATAGACTTTAAAACAAAGAATGCAACAAGAAACAAAGAAGGCCACTATATAATCAAAGAGAAAACAATCCAACAAGATACAAGTGTAAATATTTATGTATTCAACATGGGAGCACACAAATACATAAAGCAGCTAAGAACAAACATAAAGGAAATAATAGGAATACAATAATAGTAGGGGACTTTAACACCCCACTTACATCAATGGATAGATCGTCCAAACAGAAAATCAACAGGGAAGAAGTGGCTCTGAATGACACATTAAAGCAGATGAACTTAGCAGATATACATAGAACATTCCATCCTAAAACAGCAAAATACACATTCCTTTCAAGTGCACATGGAACATACTCCAGAATAGATCACATATTGGGCCACAAACAAGACTCAACAAATTCAAAAAGATTGGAGTCATACCATGCATCTTTTCTGATCACTAGAAATCACCCACAAGAAAAAAATCTGGAAAGAACACAAATATATGGAGGTTAAATAATACGCCACCAAACAATGAATTGGTCAACCAAGAAATCAAAGAGGAAATTAAAAAAAATGCATGGAGACAAATGCATTTGTCTAAATACACTTTTTAATATTTTTAAAAATATTTTTTTTATTTATTTGACAGAGAGAGACACAGCGAGAGAGGGAACCCAAGCAGAGGGAGTGGGAGAGGGAGAAGCAGGCTTCCCTCTGAGCAGGGAGCCCCATGCGGGGCTCAATCCCAGGACCCTGGGATCATGACCCAAGCCAAAGGCAGACACTTGACTGAGCCACCCAGGTGCCCCTAAACTTTTAAAGTTCCAAGTTTTAAAATTGTCTAAAAATACAATAGTCTAAAATATTTAGGATGCACAAGAAGCTGTTCTAAGAAGAAAGCTTATAGCAATACAGGGTTATCTCAAGAAGCAAGAAAAATCTCAAATAACCTAACATTACACCTTTAGGAGCTAGAAAAAGAAGAACAAACAGAATCCAAAACCAGTAGAAGGAAGGGCATAATAAAGTTTAGAGCAGAAATAAATAAAATAGAAACAAAAACAAAAAATTAAAAAAAAAAAAACAAAACAATAGAACAGTTCGATGAAACCAAGAACTGGTTCTTTGAAGATAAACAAAATTGATAAACGTTTAGCCAGACTGATCAAAAAAGAGAGAGGACCCAAAAAAAATCAGAAATGAAAGCATAGAAATAAAAATTGACATCACAGAAATACAAAGGATTATGTGAATATTATGGAAAATTATATACCAACAAATTGGACAACCTAAAAGAAATGGATAAATTCCTAGAAACATATGACCTCCCAAAACTGAATAAGGAAGAAATAGAAAAATTTGAACAGAGGGATTACCAGTAATGAAATTGAATCAGTAATCAAAAAATGTCCAACAAACAAAAGTCCAAGAACAGACACCATTACAGGTGAACTCTATCAAATATTTAAAGAAGCGTTGGTGAGCACTGTGAATTGTGCAAGACTGTTGAATCACAGATCTGTACTTCTGAAACAAATAATGCAACATATGTTAAGAAAAAAGAAAAAGAAGACAGCAGGAGGGGAAGAATGAAGGGGAGTAAGTAGGAGGGGGAGACGAACCATTAGAGACAATGGACTCTGAAAAACAAACTGAGGGTTCTAGAGGGGAGGAGGGTGGGGGGGATGGGTTAGCCTGGTGATGGGTATTAAAGAGGGCACATTCTGCGTGGAGCACTGGGTGTTATGCACAAACATTGAATCATGGAACACTACATCAAGAACTAATGATGTAATGTATGGTGATTAACATAACAATAAAAAAATTTAAAAAAAGCAAAAAAAAACATTTAAAGAAACGTTAATACTTATTCTCAAACTATTCCAAGAGATAGAAAAGAAATGAAAGCTTCCAAATTCATTCTAGGAGTCCAGCATTTCCTTGATATCAAAACCAGATAAAGACACTATAAAAAGAGAAAACTACAGGCCAATATCTCTGAAGAACATACCTGCAAAAATCCTCACAAAAATACTAGCAAAACGAATCCAACAATACATTAATCATTCATGAGAATCAAGTGGAATTTATTCCTGGGATGCAAGGATGGTTCAATATTCATAAATCAATCAACGTGATATATCACATCAATAAAAGAAAGGTTACAAACCATATGATCATTTCAATAGATGTAAAGAAAGCATTTGACAAATACAACACCCATTCATGATAAAAACCCACAACGAAGTAGGTTTAGAGGGAGCATACGTCACTCAACATAACGGCCATATATGAAAAACTCATAGCTAACATTTTACTGAATAATGAAAAACTGAAAGGATGCCCACTCTCACCATTTTTATTCAACATTGTGCTAGAAGTCTTAGCAACAGCAATCAGACAACAAAAAGAAATAATTGGCATCCAAATTGGTAAGGAAAAGGTACAACTTTCAGTATTTGCAGATAACATGATACTATATATAGAAAACCCTAAAGACTCCACCAAAAAACTATTATTGCTGATAAATGAATTCAGTAAAGTCACAGGACACAAAATCAGCATATAGAAGTCTGTTGCATTTATATACACTAAAAATGAAATAGCAGAAAGAGAAATTAAGTAAACAATCCCAGGGTGCCTACCTGGCTCAATCAGTAGAACATGAAACTCTTCATCTTTGGGTTGTGAGTTTGAGCCCCACCTTGCATGTGGAGATTACCTAAAAAAAAAAAATTTGTTTTTTTAAAAAAGAAAAACAATCCCATTTATAGTAGTACCAAAAATAATAAAATACATAGGAATAAACTATACCAAGGAGGTGAAAGACCTGTACTCTGAAAACATAAAACATTGATGAAAGAAATTGAAGATGACAGAAACAAATGGAAAGATAGTCCATGCTTATGGATTGGAAGAAGAATATTGTTAAAATGTCCATACTCCCCAAAGTAATCTATAGATTTAATGCAATCTTGATCAAAATACCAATAGTATTTTTCACAGAACTAGAACAAAAATTCCTAAAATGTGTATAGAACCACAAAAGAACCTGAATAGTCAAAGCAATCTTGAAAAAGAAAAGCAAAGCTGGAGGCATCACAATCCTAGATTTTTAAGATATAGTACAAAGCTGTGGAAATCAAAACAGTATGGTACCGGCACAAAAATAGACATATAGATCAATGCAACAGAATAGAGAGCCCAGAAATAAACCCACAATTATATGGTCAACTAATCTTTGATGTAGGAGGCAAAAATATGCAATGGGAAAAAGACAATCTCTAACAAATAAGGTTGGGAACACTGGATACTTACATGTCAAAGAATAAAACTGGACCACTTTTTTATACCATAAATAAAAATAGACTCAAAATGGATTTAAGACCTAAATGTGAGGGGCGCCTGGGTGGCTCAGTCATTAAGCATCTGACTTCGGCTCAGGTCATGATCCCAGGGTCCTGGGATCGAGCCCCACATCAGGCTCCCTGCTCAGCGGGAAGCCTGCTTCTCCCTCTCCCACTCTGCTTGTGTTCCCTCAGTCGCTGTGTCTCTCTCTGTCAAATAAATAAATACAATCTTAAAAAAAAAAAAGAGACCTAAATGTGAGACCTGAAACCATAAAAATCCTAGAAGAGAGCACAGGCAGTAATTTCTCTTCCATTAGCCCTAGTAACATTTTTTCACATATATCTCCCAAGGCAAGGGAAACAAAAGCAAAAGTAACCCATAGAGACTACATCCAAATAAAATCTTCTGCACAGTAGGAGAAACTATCAACAAAACTAAGACAACCTACTGAATGGGAGAAGATATTTGCAAATGATATATCCAATAAGGGGATAGCATCCAAAGTATATGAAGAACTTATACAAGTCAACACCAAAAAAGAATAATCCAATTAAGGAATGGGCAGAAGACATGAAGACATTTCTCTAAAAAAGACATCCAGATGGCCAACAGACACATGAAAAGATGCTCAACATCACTTATCATCAGAGAAATGCAAATCAAAACCACAATAAGACATCATCTCCTAGCAGTCAAAATGGCTAAAATCAAAAACACAGGAAACAACAAATGTTGGTGAGGAAGTGGAGAAAAAGGAGCCCTTGTGCACTGTCAGCGGGAATGCAAACTGGTGAAACCACTGTAGATAACAGTATGGAGTTTCCTCAAAAATTTAAAAATAGAACTACCCTATGATCCAGTAATGACACTACTGCATATTTTCCCAAGGAAAATGAAACACTAATTTGAAAAGCTATCTGCACCCCTATGTTTATAGCAGCATTATTTACAATAACCAAGATATGGAAGCAACCCAAGTGTTTACCCATAGATAAATGGATAAAGATGAGGTGTTATACATATACAATGGGATCCTACTCAGTCACAAAAAAAATCTGAAACCTTGCCATTTGCAACAACATGGTTGGATCTAGAGGATATAACGTTAAGTGAAATAAGTCAGAGAAAGACAAATACCTTATTATTTCACATTAATGTGGAATTTAAGAAACAAAATAAGTGAATAAAGAAAAAAGAGACAAACAAAAAAATAGTAGACCCTTAACTATAGAGAACAAACCGATGGTTACCAGAGAGGAGGTGGTGGGGAGATGGAGGAAATAGATGAAGGGCATTAAGAGTTCACTTCTTGCAATGAGCACTGAGTAATGTATATAATTGTTGACTCACTATATTGTACACCTAAAACTAACGTAACACTGCATACTAATTATGCTGGAATTTAAACAAACAAATAAGCAAATACATAAATAAAAGACATTACTGGGCATTTAAATATGCAGGAAATGGAACTCATAAGAGGAAGAGAAATCAATCAATTGAAATGATCCAGAAATGACACACATGAGAAAATTAGTAAATAAAAACATCAAAATAGTTATTATATTCCATATGTTCAAGAAACCGAAAGAAGAAGATTGAACATATTATGTGGAAACATGTAAAATATATATTTTATAAAATGACCCAAATTGAAATTGTAGAGATGAAAACTATGTCTTATGTGAAGAAAATACACTGCCCAGGATAAGTGACATATTAGGTGTTGCAGAAGAAAATATTAATGAACTTAAAGACACAGCAATAGTAACTAAAATGAAACACAGTGAGAAAAAAACCTGAAAAAAATATGAACAGATAATGAACTATGGAAGAAATCTGAGAAGTTAAATATATATGTAACTGGAGTCCTAAAAGAAGAGAAAGGACAAGTAGAGAAAATATATTCAAAGAAATAAACACTGAATATTCTCCAAATTCAATTAAAGCTGTAGATGCATAGATCTAAGAATCTGTGCACCCCAAGCTCAAGAAAGTTGAAGAAATCAGGGGCTCCTGGGTGGCTCAACTGTTAAGCATCTGCCTTTGGCTCAGGTCATGATCCCAGAGTCCTGGGATTGAGCCCCGCATTGGGCTCCCTGCTCAGCGGGAAGCCTGCTTCTTCCTCTCCCACTCCCCCTGCTTGTGTTCCTTCTCTTGGTGTCTCTCTCTGTCAAATAAATAAATAAATAAATAAAATCTTTTTTAAAAAAAGATGAAGAAACCAAGTTAAATAATTATCAAATTGCTTAAGACCAGTGATAAAGAGAAAAACTTAAAAGCAGTGAAAGAAAAGCAGTAGGTACAGTGTGGGTAAATAGGGTGACAGCAAATTTCTATTTGGAAACAGAGGTAACATCTTTAACGTAAAAAAAAAAAAATCCTGTAAACTTGGAATTTCACACCCAGCAAAAATATCTTTAAGAAACAAAGGCAAAATACTTACTCAAACATGTAAAACCTGAAAAGAATTCATCACCAACAGAAATGTGCTGCAAGTAATGCTATTGGAAGTCATTCACACACAAGACAAAGTATACCTGATGGAAATAGGGATCTGTACAAAGGAAGAAAGTGCAGCAAAAGTGGTAATTACTATGGCCATAATTGAAATTAAAATTAAAAAATTTTATTTAAATCTTTAAAAAATTTAATTGTTAAAAGATAAGGTATTATGAGGTTTGTAACATATAGGAATAAAATGTCTGATAAGAATACCATACAGGCTTGAAGACATGAAAAGGAAATGTATTTTGTAAGGTTCTTACACTATATGCACAATGGTATAATGACCTGGAGGGTAGACAGTGATGATAAATACACTATAAACAAAAAGTAATTAATCACTAAAATAACATCCAAAAGATTGTTAGGTAGGTGAACCAACAAAGATAATAAAATGGAATCATAAAATATACTCAGTTTAACCAAAAAAAAAAAAGGCAAAAAATAATGAAAAACAAAAACTGTAGTGTAAAACCTGATAGTTGGCTTCTTTTTGTAATGCAAGTGCCTGACTGAAGCTTTGTGTGGAGGCATCCACTTCAAAGAGCATCCATTTCAAAGAGGCATCTGCTTCCACAGAGGCCATGTGGAATTAACAAGTTGCCAGTCATAGCTAGATAAAGAGCCAGGCTGCCTTACCCTACTGAGGCTCCTTTGTTTTTGAGATCTTGGTTGATTTCAGTAAAGGACCATTTGTGCCACTTGTTTGTTTTTTTTTTTTTCTCATGCTTCAAATATGGGTTCTTATGTTTTATTTTTTTACTTTTATTTTTTTAATTTAAATTTTGTTAATTAACATACAGTGCAATATTGGTTTCTGAAGTAGAATTCAGTGATTCATCACTTACGTTCAACACCCAGTGCTCATCACAACAGGTGTTTTCTTTAATACTGTGCTCTTATGGTTTTAAATTTACCAATAATGAGTGAGCCCTGGAAACCCTGGGCAGCGACTCTCAACCCCAATAAAAGCAGAACCCCAGGCCTAGTGTGAACTCTCTCTATGGGCTATCTTGCTATGTGTCCCTTGGCATGCTTTCTATGCTCCAGGACTTATAAGTAATAAACTCTTTTTTTCTTTAAAGTTTCCAAACTGTTACTGCTGAAGGTCATCTTGCAATCATAATATAAACCACAAGGGTTGGTGCCATTGTAATGGTTCCAAAAGGAGATATGTCTGTGGGAAGTTCACTGGGGCCCAGATGAGTGCCCCCAAGCATTTCTAGCAATAGTATTTCTTTTCTTTTCTTTTTTTTTTTTTAAGATTTTACTTATTTATTTGAGAGAGACAGAGCACAAGAGGGGGGAGGGTAGGAGGGAGAAGCAGACTCCCTACTGAGCAGGGAGCCTGATGCAAGACTTGATCCCAGAACTCCAGGATCATGACCTGAGCTGAAAGCAGTTGCTTAACCAACTGAGCCACCCAGTGCCCCAGCAATAGCATTTCTATGGACAGGTTGAGTCTAGCACTAAACAAAAATATATGGGATTCATTTTTTTTTATGTTATGTTAATCACCATACATTACATCATTAGTTTTTTTCCCATTTTTTTATTATGTTATGTTAATCACCATACATTACATCATTAGTTTTTGATGTAGTGTTCCATGATTCACTGTTTGCATATAACACCCAGTGCTCCATGCAGAACGTGCCCTCTTTAATACCCATCACCAGGCCAACCCATCCCCCCACCCCCCTCCCCTCTAGAACCCTCAGTTTGTTTTTCAGAGTCCATAGTCTCTCATGGTTCATCTCCTCTCCGATTCGGCTTTTTAAAGGACAAATGGTAAGACTACAGATTTAAAACCAATAATATCAACAATCTCCTCAAGTACATATATTGGGTGGTAATGGTGTCAAAACAGAGAAAAAGATCAATCAAGTAGAATAGAGAATTGAAAAGTAGATCACATACTCATGGACAACGTTTTGAGCAAGGGTACAAAGGAAATTTAGTGGAGGAAAGAATAATCTTTCAACAAATGGTACTATAACAATTGTATATCCCTATGCAAAACACAAGAAGAAAGATTCAATCCATATCTCGTACCATATGCTAAAATTAACACCAAATGGGTCATAGACTGAAAATCAAAAACTATGAAACTTTTAGAAGAAAACATAGGAGAGAAATTTGGGCCTTGACTTAGACAAAGGTTTCTTAGCTACAACACCCAAAACACTATCTGTAAGTGAAAAGGACCAGCTAAATTGGACTTCACTAAAATTAAGAATTTCTGTTCTTTTAAAGACTCCGTTCAGATAATAAAAAGGTAAACTACATAGTGGGAGAAGATATTTGCAAATCAAATGTCTGTAAAAAGATCTGTATTCAAAATAGAAAAAGAACTTCCTGATGAGAACAAATGAAGAGAAATATAGATAAAATTAAATTTCCTTACAATGTGCAGCCCATTGATAAACACCGGAGACATGCAGAGTATGACATTCCTCAAGAAAATCCTGGCTGCCTTAATGTGGATGTTTTGCCAGAGACTTACAGCAACCTTAGCTTGAAAATAGCCAGACCTCCAGGATCCTGTAAGTCTTCTTTGACATAGGGAAATCTCTTTAGAGACTTCCCTTATCTCTACTCCACCTCAACTTAAAAGATATATATAATAAGTCACACCTAACAATCACAGTTTAGCTCTTTCTGCCTATGAGTCTTGTGCCCATGCTATGATAAAAGCACCTTTTTTTGTGCCAAAAATGTCTTAAGAATTCTTTCTTGACTGTTCACTTGGTGGCCCCACATCACTTTCAAAACTCAATAAGAAGAAAACAAACCATCCATTTGCAAAATGGACAATTTGCATAGACACTTCATCCAAAAAGATAGATCAATGATAATAGAAAGACATATCCAATACCTTTTGGCCATTATGGTAATTGAAATGAAAGCCATAATAAGATAATACTATGTACTTACTAGAACGCCTGAGCAAAAGAAGCCAGATCCACCACCCACCAAAAGAATACAGAATGCATAATTCTGTTTATACCAGACTCTAGAAAATGCAAGATAAGTTGTAGTGGCAGAAAGAAGATCAGTTGTTGCCTTGTAATGGTAGAAGAGTAGAAGTTCAGGCAGGAGGGATAATAAAAGGGCCTGAGGAATCTGGGGAGGCGCTGTATATGTTCATTATCTTGATTGTGGGGAGGGTTTACCAATGTAGCTATCTGTCAAAATATCTCAATTATACACTGTTAACATGTAGTTTATTGTACATTTAATATACCTAAATAAAGCTGTTTAAAAGGGCAAAATACAAAATGTTGGTAGTTTAATTCCAATTATATAAAAATGCAATGCGTAGCTAGGAAATCATAGGACATTACACACAGACACACAAAGACTGAAATAAAAATGCCTGATTTTTAACAACGGCATCATGGGTGAATTTTTTTTTTCACTACGTGGTTGTTAAAATATTTGAAAAAGGCATAGATAACTTAAATCTTTTGAAGAAGTAAATGTTTTGACGGTGAACTAACTGTTCTTGCAAGTTTAAAGTACAATTCCCTTTACTGTTAAGTTTAAAACACATCTTTATTTCTTTCTTTTCTAAGATAGAAAGTCAATGGTAATGCAGTTATCCATAAGACAGCTCCCTGCAAAGTCAAACACTCAAAGAATGCTAAAACTAGACATTTTCTGTTTGATGTGGGGAAACAAATAAAACTCTGGGTATGAAACAACAACTCCATATGCTCAAGATTATGCCTGTTGCTCTATGATGGAAAGAAAGAAGTTCTTCTTTTGGCCTTCAAGGATGCTGACAAATTCAGATTTGCATTGTGCAGGCAGATCTACAAGGAAATACGAGACTTGTCAACAAAGACTCCTTAGCCGGGTGGAAAATAAAAGAAAATGGAGAAAAATGAGAAAACAGAAGAGGAGGCAGTAGAACAGTCACCAGTGGCTAGAAACTTGGCACCTAAAGATGAGGTAGAGATGCAGGAAACACAGGGCTTTCTATCTGCTTCATTGATGTGTTTTCCATCCTTCCCCGCCCTTCTCCCCCAAGGGCCACTAGGAGAGCATTTAAAACCAGTGTCTCCTCCCACAATTCTAGATTCAAAGCTTAGTTTGACATTTCCTTTTATTCCTAACTTGTTTGCTTCTATGGTTCTCCTACTGTATGTTTAGTTTTTCTAAGAACAGGGATCATGCCTTCCTTCTTTGTAACTTACCCTCCATGCCCTTGACTTGTCCTGTAAGGAGGCCTGGAAAAGTGCTTCAAATAGTTGGGCTAATGAATAGAGTCAGAGTTCTATTGTGAGATGCATTTTCCGTGAGAGCTACGGGCCTCCACTCTGCACAGTGTCTTCCACTCTTAGCTCTGCAGAGGAGGAGCAGAGAGATACTAAATGTGCTATTAGCATGTTGAAAGTCTAGGAGTAACTTTGCCTTTCAGTGTCACATAATCATCACCTTCCTAGAAGCCCAAGCATATTCCCCATGTTCCGCTTTAAAAAAATAACAGAAAATGCAGTATATTTTTAAGTAAAATATTGAAATGCATAGTTTAGAGAATCCAGTCATGTGAACTAGCCCATAGAAGAAGCAGTCGTGGCTAGAAATTTAGACACTGAAGAAGACAGAGAGATGGAAGAAATATGTGGTTCAGATAACGCTTAACAACTGAAGAGTTATTGTACTCCTTCAAAAACAGAGACCCAATTGTTATGATTCAATTGGAAGGAAGTTCAGTTCATGCTCATGCTTCAAAACTAGTGCTGGTTAGCTAAGGGAAAGCCCAGTCTTAGAGTCTTTTGTCTTTGTCTTTCTGTTCTAAGTTCTGAGAGCTCTTTCATACATCTAAGTGTCAATAAGACTCAGTCTGAAGGAAACTGCAGTCTTCTGTTTTATCAATCTAGACATCTGAATGGAGGCCACATGGTTCAGGTCACCAACAATGAATGCAAAATAAGGCATTTAATTTGGTCACGATTTACATCTTCACTCCACTGATGTCATTCCTATTTAGTGGTGACTATGCTCTAGGTGAAATAGAAAACACTATTAATGGTGGATCAATGCCCTCTCTAGTCAGACATTCATGTGGTTAGAAGACATTAACAAAGACATATCTCAGAAAACAAAACTTAGTCTTTAGGGGGCAATTTTTATCTCAGTCCAATTTATCTTTGAAATGCAGCAATAGTGGATCATCCTTTGCTTGGAGATTTTTTTCAATTACGATATAATAAAAAGTAGAATGATTCTTTTAAATTCAAAATATCATGGAAGAAATGTAGAAAAACATTTTAATTCAGTTGTTCAGCTAAAGACTGAGCTGAAAATTGAAATTCATTCCAAACATTATATGCAGAGTCCTATTTAAGGTGCTTCATTATGACACACAGTCAAGGACGTCTTATGACATTTTGCCAGTTACGTAAAAGATTAAGTTGCCAAGGGCAACCTCGTCTGAAATGATTGGAGGATAACTAGAATAACTAGATTCATATCATGAGGTGATACAAGCTTCTGGTGTCGGAGAAGATATAATAGGGAAGGATAAGAAAGAAGTAGGAACACATGGAAGTCATAAATAAGAATTAAATTACTGGTAAAAAGAAAATATTCAGGAGTTACAAATGCTGTAAAGTTAGAGGAAAGACTTTGAATAAATCTAAGACAATACCAGAACCAAAATTTAGCTCCACGAAAGGAAAGATCTTACTTTTGCTGAAATACACCTGCAGAAGTATTCCAAAAATTGAAATTTATCACTCAAATTATATGTCCTAAACAATGAGCCCCATTGTTACTTGTAAAGACAAATGATGACAGTATGAACCTCCTAGAAAAACTAATTTTTGTTAAAGTTATGTAATAAGACTTTTACATTTTTATTTTTAAATGAGAAATGAAAGGGAATGTACCAGCCCCATTTTGCCAATTTGTTAAACAGGCAAAAGTGTATTTCGTTCAAAGCATAGCTTCTATCACAGTCTTCTTTTCATTTAACTGTATATGTCTGTCTCTTTCTAAAGAGCAAGTCATGGGTTTTGGTCATCCTGTGACCCCACGGTTCCTTGAATTTATGTAGGATATTGAATAGTCTTTAGTGTAATATGTTGCTATGGAGTCTACTGACTGGTTCGAGATTGTTTTTCTGGGCTTCATTCTACAAAGTTACAGTGTAAAGAAGTAGGGATATATAGTCAATACTCGTTATTCTTGGTAGCTAGTGTCCTATAAAGTTACCACCAACATAGAATTAGTGAATGATGAACCATCTCAGGGACATACAGGATTAAGTTTCTGCTAGCCTCTGGTAACATTTTTATCAACTAAGCAATCCATAATTTTGTTTTATGTGCGTTTCTGTTTATAAAGACACTTTATTGAATATATATTTTTGACTCATTAACATTGAACTCATGGCCAACAGCACTATAAGTCATGCCTGAATAAATCTTATCTACCAGAAGTATTTTCTCTGTAAGACACATGGCAGCCTTTGTCCACTTAAGAACACTAGGCAACACTTCAGTGTTGGGACCATTTAAACAATAAAACACCAACAAAAATGAGAAAAAAGTGGCAGTATAGACTGCGAAGTGGGTATTTGTTTACAGTATGAGAGAGATGAAATGAGAAGGCAGAGGATAGCCCTGTTAAAATCAGGTGTGAGCATGCAAGTCAGGTAAGTAGAATTTTTCACTGCTCTGCACATGTGTGCAAATGATTTAATGGAATCACCACAAGTATTAATTCTGGGGTTGTAAATAAATGTTAACATTTAGACAAACTCTCAAATAGAGAATCTGTGAATACTAAGGATGGACTGCCTGAGGAAGAAGCTAAGGATGAGATAAAATGAACACAGGCAGGGCCTGCAGAACAAACCTGACCCAGTTCAGCATCTGAGTCTAAATCAGGGCACATTCATTTTCCTACTCTGCTCAAGTGCTACTTTACCAGGTTGGAAAACCTGTGATATACTTGTGATTTCCAGCACAAGTCCAAAAAATAAATGGGTTTCTGGATTAGCTACCTGCTACTCTGTTGGGCATTGATCTGTACTTCTTGCCTGAGAAAGGAGTTGACATTTACTGAGAATTGAGCGCTGCTAGTTGCTTCTCCCTTTGCCACTTCTTTACTCTGATTTGTTGCGGGAGGACAGCAATGTGCTCAATAAAAAAATGACATTCCTTGATCCCCTTGCAGAGAAGGTGGTTAAATAACCAAGATCTGGTCAATGAGACATGAATAAAAGTTGGCTTGGTCTTCCAGGAAAACTTTTAAAAGGAGGAGGACTCCATTACCATGGACCTAGTTGTCACTTCATTCCCTATATTCAGCCTGAAATAAAGACACAGGGGCTGGGGGATCAGTACACGTATGAGTTTGAATGACCTTGATTTTGAATGAAAATCCCTCACTAAGGCTAGTGGAGCAGAGAAGTAGAAAGAGCCTAGATTTCTGATGATATAATGGGGGTGCCATACCAGCCTTATCTCCAGATTTCCCACCGGAAGGAAATGAATCTCTGAATATTTCTAGGGTGTGTTTTTGTTTGTTTGCTTTTGCAATTCTATACTCACTGCTGAATGTGATTCCTCTCCTTCTTTTGTTTCCTCTTCTTAAGGCTTTCCTAAGCTTTGTCAACTCTCCTTATGATTCTCTCATTGTTTAATCTCACTTCCAAGCTTTTTGGGTTTTGATTAATATTTTTCTTTCAAGGCTTCTATACTTTCCTCTGTTTCTCAGTTTGTTCTTTGATCCACTTGCCAAGAATTCTGCCCACAGTGGCTCCTCTTCTTTTAGGATACTTGTTGGCCACTTCTGGATTCCAGAGCTTTTGAGATTAATAACAACAACCTGTTTTTCCTCCTCTGGTGGATGCTCCCACTCACATAAATTGCCCTCATCAATTTGTACTCTGGGATTAGAGAGCATTTTTTTTTTTAAGATTTTATTTATTTATTTGAAAGAGAGAGCCAGAGAGAGCATGAGCTGATGCGTGTGGGGGGCAGAGAAGGAGGGAGAAGCAGACTCCTCACGGAGCAGGGAGCCTGCTGTAGGTCTTGATCCCAGGACCTTGGGATCATGACCTGAGCTGAAGGCAGACACGTAACTGACTGAGCCTCCAAGTTGCCCCATTTTTTTAAAAGATTTTATTTAGGGAGCATTTTTCATCTAATTTTGTCGAAAATGCTGCCCATAGATATTTTCCTTTGCTATCCTAGTTGTTCTGTCTGTTTTAATGAAACTATTTGAGCAGATTAAAATGTGATAGCCTCTCTTATGATCTTGTCTATCTTGGAAGTTTAATTTACATCCTGTCTGATGATAGCATACTCCACAAGCAGGGACTTTTCTAGGTATTGTTTTGTCTCTCCAGAAAACGCTTTGAGATAAGTATTACTACTAGTCACATTCACAGATGACAAAATGAAGCCCAGAGAAGTTAAGTAATTTGCTCAGAGTCACCAAGATACAAATTGATGTAACCTACATTTGAAGCTGGCTCTGTCTAGCTCATTCCTGAGTGCTCTGTAAATCTTTTAAAAATGAATCTGAAAGCACCAATTCACGATTGTGCTTTCACAGGAAGCCTGTGTGCCTGGCTGCAGAAGGGTCATAGAGAACTTCATGACTTTTGACACTAACTCATGGGATAAAATACATGTTAAAATAGATGGCTAAAAGCTTTCAGGTGGAGAGAATTCTGGTAAAAGTTTCAAGAAGAAACAAGTATTTTTATTTGTAAAAGCCTAGGCAGACTCTACTTAGGACATTGGTCCTCGGGCCTATCCCTCGTGCAGCACTGCAAACATAAGTATCTTTGAAATGAAGAGAACACCTGCCCATCATACTCCGTCTGATAGTATCATACCTGCTTCACAGCACACTTCAGCCTTCTGTTTAAAAGGTTAACACTTCTATTTCCTTTACTTCTCTACATAGGACTTAAAAAATGCTTCTATCTCTTTTCGTATTCCTTTTTCATGTCCGTGCTCTCTTATCAGAGCTTAACTTTTCTTTTGGCTCTTGCATATGCAAAATATATGCTTCTCTTTTCACTTGTTTCCTCTTACTATTGTTTTCTGTGGATGTTCTTTTCTCCTTTGGTCTAAGAGGACAGAGAGACATGGGGCATTGGGTTCAAAGAAAGAGGACGGAAGACGATATGCAGCAAGCACCGGTTCCTGGGGCAAGTGATTTCCACTGAATAAGTCAATTCCTGCATGGCTGTTTCCTCCATGTCACTGCAGTCTCAACCCAAATGTTACCTCTGTAGATGGGCTTTCCATGATTCCTACAGCTAAGTCCGCAAGCCTTCTCCCTATCTCCCCCTTCCATGACTCTTTCCACCAGGGCTCTCTTTTATTTTCTTTATACCATTTTTCTTCATTTTCTGAAATTATCTTATTTACTAAGAAAATAGAGATGGAGCCATGTTTCCTTAATTCTCTTCCAGACAATGTACAATGGACTGTAACGTTAAATAGGCCTACAACTGGATTAAATAGTTTTTCTCATTTTTCCGTAGGGTAAACTCTGCTATTTTTCCTCTTTTTTTAACAGATTCTGTTTTACTTACTAAACTGATAGGGAGCTATCATTTTCTGGATAAAGCCTAATCACATGCCAAATAATGATTATGAATATTCCAAGGCAAGGCAAAGTTTGTTACTATCTCACTTATTGTCTGATAAGCATAATTTATCTGATGAATACTTGTTTGCTCAACTCATACTGACTTAGATTATTTCTTTCACACTGAGATCTGGATAGGGCAACCTTATGCATTATCTAGTAATGATTACTGTGAGAAGGTCCACATTAATGTTAAGTTTCACTTACAGATGTGCTTATCTAAGCATATTATATGGTGAACCCAGAACTTAAATTTTGAGTTTGCCAGTATTTCTTTTGTAAAATATCTGGGATATTTTCATTATTTAACTGTGCTAGTTTAAAAAACAGGAATGTCTGCTATAATATGAAGGATGCTTTCTCCTCTCAATTTAGGTTATAGCTCTGTTTATCTGATAGAAGCAATGGTATAGAAATTGTTATATTTTCAATACCTAAATAATCAATTGAGTGTTCATAAACTTGAGTATTTTGACTTATTTGATTGGACAACTAAAAATAACACATCTATTTTGTATGATAATCTCAATTAGTGAAATGAACCCTTTGAGGCACCTAGAAAATTAATGCAAAATGCCTTTCAGAACTTTAATGTATGTTATTCTAAAATTAGTTTTTACTGTATTACTTTTATAATGTCAGTATTAGAAATTCCCTTTCCAATCTAATGGCAAACTAGCTTTTTTAGACAAAGCAACCCACTGAAAACAATTACAAATGTTTTGTGAAATACATTTTTACAACAGTTTTTAAGGTATTGAAGAGCTGACAATAGAGTAAGGAATTATCAAGCCCAAATCTAACTGAAAGTGGGACATGGAGAGGTAAGCAGGGCTTTGTGTCTGCTTTTGTGCTGAGGGCATGCTGCCAAATCTTGTGATTGAACTTAAATTTTAGTGGTATTTTGGGCATGAAGGAAAGACCCTGACACTGAACCTTGCTGACTGGGGTGCAAGTTAGGAAGACATCATCACTGGGAGGTTGAAATCGCTAGAAATACTTCCTATGGATACACAGCCCAAACTTATATCTTCTAGTGTCCCCCCCCAACCAAAAAAAAAACCTCTCAAGCTACAGTGGAGCAAAGCACCATATGTGGGAATCATCAGAGAAACTGAAATAGATACAAAAGAAGTCAAATATTGGAAGCATTAAAAAAAGATAAATATTCTCACTACATTCAAAAACTAAAAGCAGGCAATAAGCATATATCTATAAGAAAAAATTACACACTTTTTAAAAATAGAAATTCTAGAAATGAAAACTATACTTAATATTAAAAAAAATGGTTAAATATATCAGCCATTTTGAAATATCTGAAAAGAAAATTAATGAGCTGGATGGTAGGTCAGAAGAATCTACCCAGAACCACATAGTGAGGTGAAGTGGTAGAATACAAATAAAGTTGAAATAAATAGAGTTCAGTACACATATAATCATAGTTTCAGAAGGATGAATAAATAGTTCCAAAGATTGGAGAATCCTAATGAATCCCAAGGAATTGCTTTAGAAGAAAAATTATTCCAGATGCAAGGGCTTAGATGAAAGAAGAAGTAAAGATTAAAGAAATCAGTTAATGGTGGCTTTGTCTGGATGAACCTTGGTTGTATATAAGAATACTTAATTGTGTCTCATGGGATTAAAATGAGAGCGAAATAAAATTTCTAAATTATGTTAAGTTAGGAAGCAGACAAAGGAATTGTACTAGTTTAGACCTCAAGAAGCATATATCAAATCAGAGTAGACATGCAAGGGATTGTTTAGAGGAAACACAGTGAAATATAAAGAGAAGAGAGCTGAGAAGGTGAAGAGAACAGTCAGACCACAATACAGGTCTCCCACATGAGGAAAGAGAGAAGGAAGAAGGAGCATTGGGTAGAAAGAGGACCAGAGTGTAACACAGGTCTTAGAATATTTCATCCAGGCCAATGGGGAGTTCTCAAGCAAAACTTGTCCATCAGAAGAAGCCTGCGTTGGGCAAGGATGGCTGACACTATAACCCTTACTGTGGTTGTTCTGGGGAAAGCATGAGAGCAACCTAGGGGAAGCATGGTCTTGGCACAAAATTGGTGGAGGATCCAGAAAGGCAGTAGCTGGGGCCGAGAGTCAACCATGCTTCCCGCATCAGAAGATCTGAGAAACATTTCTATGACTGCCACATGGAGTTAAATTTTTTAATATTTTTGTATTTTGGAGGAAGAAGATAAAAATATGGATGAGTATAGAATTCAACAGGTTAAGTATGGACATCGTAATTTCTAGAGTATCCACTAAAGTAATGGAAAACAAATATATTACTTCTAAACCAACAGAGGAGGGACAATGGAAAAATGAAGAAGGATTTCAGAAGAAGGCAAGAAAAAGGAAAGGGGGCAAACAAAATAAGACAAATGGAGTAAGTGGAATCCATAAATAATATGGTTGTATAAAACACATATATATCACTTTTATGTTAACCGTAAGGGACTAAATGTTCCAGTTAAAAACAATGATTGTCAAAATGAATCTTAAAAAACAAACTATATACTTTATAAGAAACACATCTAGTCTCTATGCTGGATTTTACTGCTCTTGAAATTCTTACCTCTTTCAAAAAATTCTTTTAGCATTTTATTGATTTGAGAATGAATGTGGAAATAGCTAAATGTCATAGAAAAAAAGTCAATTTAGAATTGAAATTTATTGGAAGATATATGCAGAACACCAGCAACTTTTCTTCAGCCAGTCTGGATGGGCAGGGAAAGGTCAGATACCCTGAATTTTCATTATAAAACGATCATAACTGTTTAACTGTTTTTATTTCTGAAGAGAAATTGAGACAACTTATAACTGTAGACATATTTAATTAGATGCTTAAAATTAAAACAGATGTTAAACACTTTATTTGGTGACAATGGATATAGTAAAACCAAATCATTGTTACGTCATTATTGTGAATAATAGTAACCTGAATAAGCAAAAAAGGGAAATGTGAAGAATTATATATATTTTCCTCTTTCCAGTAAAAAGGAGCACAACATTTCTTTAGGAGTGACAGACTTTCAAAATGTTTTATTCGTTGTTGTTGTTGTTGTTTTTGTATGAATACTGGCTGCATGTTCAAGAAATACAAATAATGTGATGGAATGTGTCTATTAAAGATGCATCTTCATCTTTACTAGAAGATGAAGAAATGATCTTAATACTTTTTTTCTTAACAGGTCAATGGGTTCTTTAAGATGCACTCAAGCAAAAGCTAATGTACATTTCAATCAGCCCAATTCCATTTTCATGGCACAGCAAGGAAAGTTTAATAAATTCCACAAGCAAGCAAACTTTTGTTTTGTTTTTATTTGTTTTGTTTTATTTTATTTTTATTTGAATAGAGTTGACACATGTTACTTTAGTTTCAGTTGTATAATATAGTAATTTGACCACTGTATACATTATTCTGCAAGCAAACCTTGGTACTCTACAAGCACATCTTCAATTTTAAACATAATCTTTGTCTCCAGTTCCCAAATGTTAAAAACTCAGCTTCAAACCAAGATTTAGTTCTGATTCTTCTTAGGATGGCTTTCCCCACTGCTGTGGATGGTCCTTACCTGGGCTGGCAGCTGACCACACTGATGGCTGCATTGTGAACTAAACTTGACACTCTTTCCATCAATAAAGCCAAACATGCAGAACATAACAGATATTTACACATTCCTTATTAACAAGAAGCAGATTTCGAAATCTTTCCTTCAATGCGAAGCTTTAAATGGATATTCTGTTCTATTAAGAAAGGTTGTATATACAAATCTTGATTGTGCAGCATTTTTCAGTTGTACCTTATTTCCTGATATCTATATGTAATGGGGAAATGTGTTGGAAGATATGTTAGAAACTTCCAGGGAATATTTTTTTTTTATTCCCTTAGCCAACTGTTCCGGTGCTTCTGCAGATGGTAGATGAAGCCAGACAGCATTGTTCTCTCTCTTCTCCTTCTCCCCCTTCCCCTCATTCTCCACCTCCCTCCCTCCCTCCCTTCCTCCCTCTCTCCTTCCCTTTCTTTCTGTCTCTCTCTCTCTCTCTCTCTCTGTCTCTCTCTATATCTCCTCCACAGATTCCAGCAAAACAAAGCAAAGAAAGCTTTAAAAAGTACCAATTTGTTTTTCTATTAGGGAGAGGAAAGAAATTCTGACTCTTTCATGATATAAAATTTTAGAAAAAGTAATTTTATTAAAACTTTTGTTATGGTGCATT
The DNA here is from genome assembly GCF_037043125.1 of Eumetopias jubatus. Classification (NCBI taxonomy): domain Eukaryota; kingdom Metazoa; phylum Chordata; class Mammalia; order Carnivora; family Otariidae; genus Eumetopias; species Eumetopias jubatus. Next base: position 163,543,623 of record NW_028274809.1, on the reverse strand, counting down.
CCTTTTGAAAGAGAAAAGACTCTCAAATGATACTCGGTGATGTGCTGACAGCTGAGGGAGATGTCATCGTGATTCTGAGGGCTTTCCATATCAATGAGGCTGTTCTAGGATTCCAACTGATACTTCGTTTTTAAAACTCCCTTTTGTTAAAAGGGTACAGCTTGTTTTTTGTACAATGGTAAAACTCCATTAGCTCTCCAAAGTTATCTAATCCATCCAATACGTCATAAGATCCTTTTAGTCATTTTAGAGAACACTGAACAGTATAATATCTGACCATGAAGCAGACAGGTGCCATGGTGGAACTTAAAAAAAAAATAATTGGGATTATTTAAAGTAGAGAAAAGGCTTACTAATTTAATTTAAATTAAACTAGATACTGTATGTGAAGTGGTTAGAATATAGTTTGTTTGTAGGAATAACAGACATTTGTTGTCTAACCTTTGCACGGAGGATTTAGTTTCCTTCATGGTTTGATAAGAGAGGGGGTATACGCCACCCCTTATTTATCTGCTTGGCTGTATCTATTTCTTCTGGTTGGTAAGTATCACTACTGCTGCTGCTGCATCTCCCCAGTGGGACCCACAGAAACTTTCCGCCATCCTTGACCAGTCCTGACTAAACCATTGCTTCACAGTGAGGACAGGAGCCCTTTTCACAGGTACCGGTGGAGACTTTGATTTAAAAAAAAAAAAAAAATTTTATTTATTTGAGAGAGAGAGAGAGCATGAGAAGGGGAGGGTCAGAGGGAGAAGCAAACTCCCTGCCGAGCAGGGAGCCTGATGTCGGGCTCGATCCGAGGACCCCAGGATCATGACCTGAGCTGAAAGCGGTCGCTTAAGCAACTGAGCCTCCCAGGCGCCCAGTCTTTGATAGTTTTGTGCACAGCTCTATAATTAGTCCCTGATGCCCTGTGGAGGTGGCTCTGCCATTTTTTTCTTAAAGATTTTGTTTGTTTATTTGACGGTGAGAGAGGGAACAGGGGGGGAGTGGGAGGGGAAGAAGCAGGCTCCCCACCGAGCAGGGAGCCCAATGTGGGGCTCGATCCCAGGACCTTGGATCATGACCTGAGCTGAAGGCAGACCCTTAACGACTGAGCCACCCAGGCGCCTGGCTCTGCCCTTTTGACAAAATAATCTAAAACCTGACTTTGCTTTGGAATTATAAGTACCAATTATGGAAAACAGACTTAAACGATATGACTCAGGCTCCCGTCTTAGTTAGATGATTTTGACGTGCACATTTTGTACTGTCTTTTTATGTTTTAGTTTCTGTCAGTTGAACAATCTACACATTTTTCGTAGAAATATTTGATTTGGAAACATCAGTAATAGCACAAAATCTTGAACATATTTATTTTAGTTCTTGGCTTAAAGCTCACTCTGCCCACTGAGCTTCTCTTTGTGACATATCTGAGAATTCTGCAGGAACATCGATTATGTGTGTGCCTCGAGGAGAGTCCTTCCAAAGTGACTGGGTGTCCATTTTCACTCATTTCATTAAGAATGTCTTCATTAGCCTATAAATACTGACTGTTCCCTGTGGTTTGAAAGATAATTTATATCTATTATGTGAAGATAATTTATATATTTTAAAAATTATATCACACATTTCTATTCTTAAAAATTGCCTCCCCTGACACATTTTCTAGGAATTTTTTAATTAGCAGTGTTTCTGACAAAATAAAAAATAGTAGTCATAATGAGAATAATACCACTTTCACAAACTTAGCTTCTTTATATTAATTTCATGCCCTTTTCATATAACTTTCATTTATCAACTTGCAGTGACATTTTGAGCGTTTTTAATGGCTAATATTACTAACACAACCCCCTTTAAAAATTTCTTTCTTAAATAATTGTTTTTACAGTTTAAAAGCATGGTTGGTTTCCATGGCTTTCCATGGCTTCCATTCCTTTCCAGGCTGATGTTTCAATAATTTAGAGAACTATGAAATTGTTGTCTTTGTCTCTGGATTGAGGGAAGATTCATGTGACCCTGGGTTCTGTATATATATCAATTCAGTTTCATCCCTTGCCTTTGTGGATTTGTTTGGAGATAGTTCAACTAGTGGGCAGAGCCACATTTGGGCTCAGTAATACTTTGTCTTCCTTAAGTGATCAACTCCAGTTAAATTATTGCTGCTTTAAAAGATGGACTTATGCTTTTTCAGGTTTTCAATGACTGATTGTAAAGGAAACATTGAAGGCTTTTTCAGACTATTACATATCAACCTGACATTTCCTGCCTTACTCTGCAGCTTCTGATTTTGCTTCAAAAACATTCACAGGAAAAAAAATGAGAAAGTTTTTAAGTTTATAGAATCATACTTATTTGCTTTCCTCTTTCTTTTAATTTTGTTTTAAAAGAGCTATTCACTACTTTTGGGTTTGGTCAAGAAATCTGATACCCATTCAGCCTTACTACTAACTACTGTCCTCCTATTTTGTATTATATCATCTTCATGGGCGATGGCCATTGCCAATTCATTTTTTATACTTCCAAAGGGTTAGTACTGCCAAGTAACAAGTGGTCAAATAAGTACTTCTTACTGTTCAGGATTCTTATTTTGTGTATTATCTGCGCAAGCCACTATATGCTTAATATAGTTTCCTCTATAAAGAAATCTGTGACGGCCAGGACAGTTTCATAAATTGTCTGGTACCTCACCACATATTAAGCACTTGGTGAGTGTGTATTAAATAAATGAGTGTCATGATTTAGTCTTAGGTTTTTGTTACTTCAAGTTCCTGTTAGCATTGCCTTGCATTCCTATAGTTGCATACCCATGACTAACTCAGTAATTTTTTTTAAACTCATTTTTTTATTGTGTTATGTTAATCACCATACATCATTAGTTTTTGATGTAGTGTTCCATGATTCATTGTTTGTGTATAACACCCAGTGCTCCATTCAGTAATTTTTGCTAAAATGAATCATTGCTTGGCATATTCACAACTTGTAATTTCTATTGAAAATTAAAGAATTGAAGGAAGAAAAGATGGTTTAAAAAATAATATTGTGACTCTGCCTCTCTTTTATGATTGGTAGGTTGACAACTCTTGCTATGGACAATGTTTGTGTCCCCCCAAAATTCATGTTGAAATCCTCAACCCCAATATCATGGTATTAGGTAGTGGGGCCTTTCGGAGGTAATCAGGTCATAAGGGTGGAGCTCTCCGGAGTGAGATTAGTGCCTTGTATCATCTCTATCTATTCTCCATCATGTGAGGATACAATGAAGAGATACCTTTCCCAAGCCAGGAAGAGAGCTCTCACCAGACACTAGATTTGTAGCCACTTTGATCTTCCTAGTCTCTAGACTAGAACTGTGAGAAATAATTGTTTGAGCCACCCAGTCTATGGTATTCTGTTACAGTAATCTGAGCTAAGACATCCCTCCATCCTCTGTAAATTGTCCTCTGCCTTCAAACTAAACTCCTTCTTCATATCAGGTGGCTATAGGAAAGGCAGGGGTGCCCATCTACAAAGTGTCTTAACTAAGTTCAAGGTCAATGGCTGTTTTTGCCACTGCTACAAAATGGTGAGCCAAAAGGTATACATGAGTCTTTTGTTTCTTTCCTGAAAAATAAGATATATTTTTCAGCAAGCTGGGGTACATGAGGAGAATACAAAATATAAGAAAGATGGAGGTGACTCAGTGAGACTTACCTCTATTCCACATGCTCAACCTGACATGCTAGGTTGGTTTTTTAAACACCTGTATTTACAAACGTTTCTAGAGACTAGGGCCCAGATGGCATACCTCTGGAGCACAGATAGTAGCATTCCACCTTGTGTTTAGGAGGGTCATCCACTCCCTTCCTCCCCACAGAACATGGCACAGTTTAAGATGCAGAGCAGGCATTGGTAAAAATCTTCCCCAGGAAGACACACAGAGCAGTGATTAGGCATCTGAACTAGTGGGTAAGAGTCAGAGAACGGGTGGGTTTTTTTTCTTAAGTACATGTGTCCCAGGACGCTGTGGATATCCAAACATTCCTGAGAAAATTTTGAAGGTAGAGTCTAAAGTCTTGTTAGCAGAAAGGAGTTGTTGGACACTGATATTAAAGGCCATGGGCATTTGGACCAAAACAGGACCAGTGATAGAGTAATTCAAAGCTACCACTGGTATTTACTGAATCAATCTCCAAAGTTACTGAGAAAGACAGCCCGATCTTACCAAGAAAACAGAATGACATAGTTCAGATACTTAATACAAAACATCCAGTACTTAGTACTTCTTCCAATAAGGAACTCTTGTCAGAGGGTATGTTGTAACACACACACACACATGAACGCACTCACATGGATAATCTTTCAGCAGAAAAATTTTTCAGATGTAACAGAATATAAAAATAGGAAAATATTCATGGATGAGCATTGTTCAGAGTATTTTTTCCAAAAAAGAACTTGAAAAAGGATTAAAATAATTTAAGTTCATGAAAGAAAGGACATGTTAAGAAGTTGCAGAAGAGTAATTTGTCTGGGAGAAGAGCCTTGTTAATTACATGTACTCTGAATAAGTTAGCATGATTCAGAAACCCTAAGGAAATCTAAAGGAGTCTGATTAGCTGGACTTTGAAATTTTGTGTATATATATATATATATATAAATATAGTGCATATATATATATATATATATATATATATATATATATAAAGCTTTTATATATTTACTGTGTAAAGCCAACCAACTCTGTGGAACAACAGAAAATCACATTTGTATTGTTTGCATCATGGATGCTTTCAATAATTGAAAATTTGTTTATTGAGCATATACTATGTGCCTGATATTGTTTTATGGAATGAGGGTATCTCAGAGAGCAAAACAGACAAATATCCTTGCCCATATGACATTTACATCCTAACAGAGGAACAGAAAACCAATGATAAACAATAAAGCTAAAATCTATATAAACTATGCATCTTTTAAAAAGTGACAAATGCTGTAGGAAAAATGAAAGCAGGGTAAGGGTATCAGTTAGTCAGATAGCCTCTTGAGGTTTTGTTTAAGCAAAGAATTGAAGAAACAGAGTTTGATGCCTTAAGTTCAAGTAGTTAAGTAAACTCCAAACATAATACACAAGGGCCAATAGATCTTCATATTATAAACAGCAATTCTTACCCTACTATTATGGACATATCATAGCTTAAAAAGCAAAGTAAATATTTTCATCATCCATCCTTCTTGAATCTTTTATGCAATGATGGCTGTTCCACAGTATGCAAAAAAAATGGTTTCACCTTATGGAGAATGTCCTCTCATTTCTCTTGGATAGCATTTGCTAACCCAACGTGTGCTATCAAAGAGTATGAACTAGCTTAAACTTTTCAGATAGATCTTAGAATGCAGGATTGGGGATGATTATACAGCAAAAACAAAATAATCCTCCCTTCTAAAGATTATTAAATCTTAAATTCAGAAGCTCTGATAGAAAGGATAAAACTTCCCATTACTTGTTAAGGATAAATCCTCTTCTACCACCTAAAAAAAGAAAAAGGATAATAAGATTTCAGTGTGCCAGTTTGCAAGGTTAAATAAATGCAGAAGATTATACATTTATCATGGAATTTGAGCTGGTCTCACCTCCATTTACTTTCCTCTGTGTTCTCTCATCTGAAGTCCAGGACTCACATTATCGATCATGAAGGCTATTGAAAAGTATTTGTTCATTCTGTGAAGTATGACAAAGGCAGTCAGTCATCTTATAGGGAGGTTTGGTTTCTGGTTTCCCTGCTACTCCTTTCCCTGCCTCTCTTTTCCACTCACATGCTTTCGCCACAATTCTTTAGAATGACCTTGTCAGATGCACAAACACATAGCCTCCTCCTAGTGAGTACTTCATGGACAAATTCCCAGCTCTGTAGAGGTAATAATGTTAAAATGACTCCACAATGTATGAGGTGTCAAATTGTAAGTCAAGATATTCACATAAACACATATCCTTATATAGTCTGATGAATCATGTTCCATGTCAGCAGAGAAAAAGATTTTCAAAGATGTCTATTTCCAAAGTCAGCTGTGAGAGATTTAGAACTTTGATGGAGCAGAATGCTCTTGAGAGGTGGAAAGTCAACTGGCTCATGAATCAGTGATCATGAGAGCTGTCCCCCAGTCTTCTTGCCATCCCACTGTGGGTGCTGAAAACACTGTGTTGCCCTGAGGTCAGTGAACAGCTAATTGTTTTCTTGGTATGCGGTGTCTGTATCATACCCTGGATATCATGGCTTATATTCGAAGCATAGAGTTTCCCAGGATTAAGCCATATGTGTGAAGTGAGCCAGAGATAGGCCTTAAGGACCTATATTTTCCTGTACATTTTTTTCTAGAACACTAATTTAGTTTTGGTAAAGCCCTTCAAATCCAGAAGTCTCTTAGAAAGTTAGAACAATCTCTGGACTCCACTCTAGTGATATTAGAATATTTTCCCTACCTTATACCTGCTCCAATCTGTAACAGTCCAAAGTCCCCAAAAATATCCTTAACTAATACAACAGATACAATGTAAGATTACTGTTTCACTAGGTGGTCAGGCTGTGCTGCAGGATAGAATATCACATAAGTATGGTCAAGGTCCAAAGGCAGGTAAGGTACCACCCAGGGAAGAGATGAGTGTACAATGTAAGGCCACTGAGAGCAGAAAATGGGCACAGCAAACTAAAGTGGTGCAACATTCATTTATAGCAAGAGGAGAGAAGGAGAGTGCACAGGATCCAGCCCCTTGCAATGCATAGGTGTCCTAAGGCTAACATCTTTTCCACAGCTCAGGTGGACAGTGTGGAACCCCACTTTGTGCCACAGTACAAGGACCTCAACCTTTCCCCTGTGGGGTCTGAAGTACAGAAAGTTGGAGGCATACTTGAGGACCAGTGACATACGCATAGCTAAGTGGTTCCAAGAAAAGCTTATATGTGCCTGATGCAGAGGGAACAGGGATGCACTGGCTGAACTCTGGCTCTTTGTGCGCCGTGTCATTTGTGAACTTGGCAGCACGTCCTGTACAAAGCATAAGCTTCTTCCTGGAACACAGAGCAGGCAGCAGGCTGTGCTTGTCCCCTTCCTACGCAATTACTAATTGAACTTACTGTGCTTTAAATTTTCTGCTACTTTTTTTCCCTCTAAACTTCAGGAAAGAAGAGCAAGAGATAGCCACAAGTTTATTAGAAACTTTGAAGCCCAAGCACGGACCCTTGGTGATATATGCCAAATGCTAAATACAGTATCTAGTACTCCGTAAGTAATAAATGTAAAACTATCACATTTATGAGAGTTTTTGATAAAGGGAAAAGCAAATGTAGAGAAGTTAGTCATCTGTATCGTAATCTCTGTAGGCTCATAGCCTGATTTTTGAGGAGTTTGAATTAATACACAAAGGGAAGTCAAGTTGCCTAGGTGGTACTTTACTATAAAATACTGCATTAGAACCAGCTATATTTGTCCCATTCTGTTCCTGATGCTGCACATAACTCATATGATTCCAAGCATTTCATTATTTCTCTCTAATTTAATGTTTTATTATGAATAATTTCATGCATATATAAAACTAGAGAAAATGGTGATGAATCTCCAGGTACCCATTATTATGTTTCCACAATTATTAACTCACATCTAGTCTTGTTTCATCTGTATCTCTACCTACTCTTCCAGGCACAAATTATTTTAAGGAAAATACTAGTATCATATAATTTTGTCATAAATATTTTAGTATATATTTCATGCTGCTACAGACTATTTAAAATCATAACCACCATATTATTATCACACCTAAAAATCAGTTAAAAAAACAACAGAGAATTCTGGTATCGCACCATAAAGAATTGGCAAATCCTCTTTGCAATCAGTCAGCCAACCAAACAAATATAAAACTAAACAAAATTGCCAAAAACAATTATTTCAAGTGATGGACATCAACTTAATGCAGACAAAAAATTGAGAAGCATTTATTCTTTCAAAACCACTAGGACTTAAATAAGGTCAGCAGGAGTATGTGTTCTTGCCTGTTGTTGTTCTTATTCTCTTCCTGGTGCTTGGTCTTTGAGAATTATAGCTTTCAAGCATGGGTCTAACCATGAAAAGCAACAAATTTGCTGTTAGGGAAAGGGGGTTATATTTGGAGCACCACAACTAAATGTGGTAGATTTGTTAGGCAATGAATGGGAAAAACCTAGCATTGCTAGTTGAGGTTATGTTACCAAGAGATCCTGAAAATGAGAGAGCCATGGAAGTGCTGAGATAAGTTCTTCATACATCTCTGGCAGACTGGACAATCATACACATACATGGGGGAGATCCCAAAGAGCCTGGGGAAAAGGGTAAGAGCCAAGACAAACTTAAGAACTGGATGAAAAGTTTAATGTACCCTCCAGACTCCACACAGATTGATATACAGGGAGTGGAAGGCTATGGGTACCAGGTGTTTAAACACAAACTCTACCTAAATCATTAGCTGACCACCTGGCTATGCAGATAGAAGGTTGGACTATAGAAAACCAGGCTTAAAAATTTAGAAATAAGAATTTAAAAAATTATGTAGAGACATCAATGGTCAAATACTGGAAGAGAGAATCTAAAGATTAAGTCCAGGAAAGAAGAAAGAAGAAAGGAAGAGAGAAAGGAAGGAAGGAAGGAAGGAAGGAAGGAAGGAAGGAAGGAAGGAAGGAAGGAAGAAAAGAAAGAAAAGAAAGAAAGAAAGAAAGAAAGAAAGAAAGAAAGAAAGAAAGAAAGAAAGAAAGAGAAAGAAAGAAAAGAAAGAAAGAAAGAAAGAAAGAAAGAAAGAAAGAAAGAAAGAAAGAAAGAAAGAAAGGGAGGGAGGGAGGGAGGAAGGAAGAAAGAAAGAAAAAGGAAGGAAGGAAGGGAGGAAGGAAGAAAAAAAGGAAAGAGGAAGGGAGGGAGGGAGGAGGGGTAGGAGGGGGTAAGGGAAGGAGGCAGGAAAGGAAGCAGGGAGGAGGGAGAATAGAAAATATTAAACTTCAAAAAAAAAAAACAAACTCCAAAAAACCCCGATGAAGGTTCCAAAGCAGCCATTTTAAATATGATCAAAGGAGACTATGGTGACAATGGCTTAACAAATAGGAAATCTCAGTAAGGAAGGATAAACTATAAAAAGTATAGAAATTTTAGAGTTGAAAAGCACAATCTGTGAAATGGTAATTTCAATAAATGGGCTCAACAGCAGTTTTGAGATGCCAGAAAAAAAAATCAATAAACTTGAAAATAGATCCAAACAGAAAAAAAAAAATGTTAGAGAAAATGAACAGTCTCACAGTCCCATGGGGTATCATCAAACACACCAACATATGGATAGTAGAAGTCCAAGATAGACACAGGAGATAGAAAGGAGTGGAAATAATGTCCAAAAAGTTCCCAAATTTGATGAAAAATATTAATAGGTATACCTAAAAGCTCAACAAATTCCAAGGAAGATAAACAAAAGAGATCTGCACATTAAATGATTATAGTCTGTTTTCCTTTAAAGCCAAAGACAAAAGAAAAATATTGAAATCAGAAAGAGAAAAATGAGTCATGTATAGGAGAACAGGCATCACTCATTTTTTTAAGTGAAAAATGCTGTAAAGGTAAATATTCCTTATCAACTACCAGGTTATCTTGTGAGATCATTCTTACAGGAACAAGTAATTCCCAGTACCACCACCACCACTACCACTTGTTTATTTATTTATTCATTTATTTATTTATTTAAAGATTTTATTTATTTGTTTGACAGAGAGAGAGAGACAGCAAGAGCAGGAACACGAGCAGGGGGAGTGGGAGAGGGAGAAGCAGGCTTCCCGCTGAGCAGGGAGCCTGATGTGGGGCTCGATCCCAGGACCCTGGGATCATGAGCTGAGCCGAAGGCAGATGCTTAACGACTGAGCCACCCAGGCACCCCACTACCACTTTTTTAAAAAAGAGTTTTCTAAATAATGAGTTGGTTCCTCCAGTGAGTTTCTTTATTTTCCCCTTTTTAGTCAACTCCACTTCTGATTCTTTCAAGAGTGATTAATATACTTCTTACCTCTTTTTTAAATTTTTCATTAGTTCTCATAAATGTCTGTTTTTATTCCATCTTCTAATTAGTTTTCGTTTGTATTTAAATGGTTATTCATTCTTGTGTGATGATTTTATAACACACTGTTTTATTTTAAGTAGGCTCCACACCCAGCAGGGAGCCCAACACAGGGCTTGAACTCACAACCCTGAGATCAAGAGTTGGTTGCTTACCCAATTGAGGTCTCCAGGCACTCCCATACTGTTTTATTTTAAAATCTCATATTATCATAGTAATTTTACCATTGATTATTTTGGGTTTCCATATATTAATCATATCTTTGGAAAATTTAGAATCCTACCTCTTCCAAACCACCTTCCCTCACTCCCTCACAGATTTTGTGTTTTCTAAAGAACATGTTCTCAATAAAATCATATCCATCCAAATCTCAGGCTCTGTTTCTATGGAATCTACCCTTTTCAAATCTTCCTCTCCTCTCCTCACCTCATTTTTGGGTTTTGTTTCTAGTTTACATTATTCTTTCATTGCTTGTATTATTATTATTATTATTATTATTATTATTTACTTTCTTTTAGTTCTTTGTAAAATATTAGATGGCTGTTTTCACCTGTTAATGGACATTCTTTCTGGATTGCTTTCATTATCTGCACATGGATTATTCTGTTCCTTTTTTTGTTTTTTGCTTTCCTAAAGTAACTTCGTTATGGGATTCAACAGCAATATTTGACTTTGCTGACTTTTACCTCAAATAACTGGTTTTTGGTTTTGGTTTTTTGGTTTTGTTTTGTTTTTTGTTTGTTTTTGTTTTCTTGTTTTGTTGTTGTTTTTTGTTTGACCCCTAATGTTTCCAGTGGGTAGTTGTTCATGATAGAGTGTTCTTTGGCTTCTAGAGTGGTTATAGTTACATTGCCTTCTCCTTGACTCCTCTTGCTCAGTTTCTGATTCCTTTGGGTTTTGTTGCTGTCAGTGGTTTGTCTCCATCTGTTCAAATTTGGGGTTTTGTGGGGATATATTTTGTTTAACTTTGTTGTAGATATTGACTCTAGGTTTTTTGTTTTTGTTCTAAGTGTTGTCTGAACTTCTTAGGAACAATTTGTGTAGATTGTGTGAGATTGGGTCCCCTGGAAGGTTAGGAAGTGGAAGCAAGTATTAGTCTAAGTAGGGTGAATTTTGTAAAGTGTTTTGTTATAATCCTCTAATTCTATAAAGGAAGATATAAGAATCATACTTATTTAGGTTCAGATATTCACATTATCTGTGCTTAGATTTGAGTAAAAAAGAACTTTCAGTAAGAGTTCAACTTGTTTTAATGTGAAGTTATTAATGATCTCTTACTCTCTAATAAGAAAGTCCTTAAGCCAATAAAAAATTAAACCCCTTCTCTGCAGACTGGGTGTTCAGAGAAAATAAGCTTCTACCAGTAATATGGGGATCTTGGGGTTGAAAGACCAATAGGAGGCAGACCCTGAATGCTCAGGCTAGTAGTGTTCTACAAAGCGGGATCAGGTCATTTTCTTTGAATCATTCTGTGAGAACCAATTCTACACTTCTAATTCCTTTCTAGTCCCCATCTTTACCATAAAACAGGGGTCTGCAAACTTTTATTTAAGGCCATACAGTATATATTTTAAGCTTTGCAAGCCCAAGTATGTGTCACAATTACTCAGCTCTGCTGTTGTGTTGAGAAAGTAGCCATATGCAAAATGTAAAAGAATGGCTATGACTATGTTCCAATAAAACTGTATTTACAAAAGCAGGCAGTAGTCAGTTACGATTTGCAGGGCAGTTTGTCAACTTTTGCCCTAGAACAAGATCATATTGAGGGTGAGGCTTAGTCAAGTCATGACACAGAAGGAACATTTAATACGAAGTCCATTATTGACAACTTCCATCTTAGGAGGGGAAATGCCATTGACGCGAGGGTAGCCTGCTTTGGGACCAAATACAGGGAGATGGAATTGAAGGTTACCGATGGGAAAGGGAGGAAGATGTTTCTGTAGTTTCCCTCTCTATACTATATATTAAAGTTTTTTTTTATTTTTCATTTTTGTGTTGTGAAATGAATCTGCATGGGTATATTAGAGAAGAATGTGAAGATTCTTCTGGCTAGCTCACAAATAACAAATCTCAAATTGGATACCAAGGGAAACTGCTTCAAGTACACTCCATGATGGAGATACAAGAGAAAACAAGACTCAGGATCATTTTTGGTAATTTTTATGCCTGAGACATCCAAGATGTCTTGTGAACTCAATCCATATATGGGTAAACAGAGTTTGCTTTTGTAACACCTGGTTAAGGAAATTAAAAAAAGTGATTGAGGAAGATCAATTTTAAAACAATTATAATTTATCTAGACTGAGACAAAGGTCTAATTATTAAGTTTGGGAATAGTCCACTTATTTGGTGTATGCATTCCCATCTTACAGTTGGGAATATCTATTATAATGAATAAGAAATATTTACTTCTATAAATCAGACATATGATAGAAGTCCAATCAACAGAAAATAAGATAGTACTTGTTGGGACGTGTACTGCTTTGCTAGAGCTACTATAACAAAATAGCACGGACTGGGAGGCTTCAACAACAGACATTTATTTTCTTATAGTTCTAGAGGCTAGAAGTCTAAGATCAAGGCGTTTGTAGGTTTGGTTTCTCCTGAGACCTCTCTCCTTGGCTTGCAGATGGCTGTCTCCTCACTGCGTCTTCATATGGCCTTTTCTCTGTGTGCTCACACCCCTGGTGTCTCTTTTTCTTAAGGATACCAATTGTATTGGATTAGGACCCTTATTACCTCGTTTAATCTTAATTAATTCTTTAAAGGACCTATCTCCAATACACTCCCATTGGGGGTTAGGGCTTCAACATATGAATTTTTAGGGAACACAAATCAGTCCATACCAGAGCAAATGGCATATAGAAGTTGAAAATGCTTGTGCTACCAAAATTTTAATTATTGGACCAAAAGTCTAGCATTATTGAAATGGTAATTGAGATTGCAGATTATATAGACAGGTAGAGAAATATTTCTCCATGAATGACCACTAATAAGCAAGTAGCTTCATAACAGTTTTATGTTGACATTTTTCAAATTGATTATCTTGAATAATAATGTATTATTTTCATGAAATAACATGTTAATTCCAGTACATTGTCTTGAAAAGAGCCAACATTGCATGAAACCAAAAATAGAGTAGAAGATTTCAAACTGATAATTAAAAGTTGGAAATTTAAATAGGGTAGTATATGAAGTAAATGTGGTGCAAAATTTCTATGAATAAGTTTTGGAAAATACTGTATTATCCTCGTCCAAACTAATGTTGCATTTTTTTCCTCTAGGAACAGAGAGCCTTTCAGGCTAGATAAATTTGTTACCAATTTCTCCTTGAGAACCCTCAATTCAGACCACTGACCCTCTCTTCTACCTTCCTAGTAGGGAATGGCATTTTTCCGCAACACAAAGTAGAAAATGAACCTTCTGTGCAGATGTAGAGATTAGTCAAGACAACACAACATGCAATAGCTCTCAGAAGCAAGGAGCATTACTGATCATGTCCTATGATAAAGCCAAACTTCACATAGATTTTTTGAGTCAAAGACAGGATTTTATTTACATGAAGTCTGTAAAATTTTTATACACATGGATTATTATTTAACCTACATCTCCATTCCACTTAAAGCATTCAGAAATTTGAATATGAGTTGCATAATCTGATTAAGAAAGAAAAAATGCTGAGATATTTTAGAAATGTTCTTCCTTTTGAAGTTTCTTTCAAATCTCAAACAATTGACTTAAAAAGGGAAGTCAGAAAGTATAGTTTCTTTTCTGCTGTCACACACGTTGTTTTGAAATATTCACCATTTTTCTAAGTTGATAAACAGTACAGAATTATTTCAGTTTTAAAGAAAAATAGTTTTATTTTGAAGTTCCTTGTACTTAAGATGTGCTAGTTGTTTTAGAGAAATAATAATTTTCCAATTTGGAAAACGAATTCAGCAAATCATTTAATTCACCAGCCACCTATGTATCTGAAATAGTCATTTGATACCACTTCCAATATTTCAATATATATTGAAATTTTTGAGACAGGGCTACGGTGTCTGGAGCCACATATTTTCCTCAATATATTATGTTTGCCTGGCTTATAATGTATCAAAATATTGCCAATCTCTCTGCAGATATTTAAATACTGTTGTTGAAAGAATTATCAATATTCACAGAATTTTGGCGTTCCACTAGCTGACAGAACCTCACCCAAATTAACTCTAAATGGTGATCATGATAGTGCATAAATAAAGTCTTCCATCTCTCTTCCTAAACTTTGGGGAAGATATTAAAAGTTCCACTCATGTTATCAGCACTATTATATTTCTGCCTGCTCAATTATGTTAAGATAAACTCTGATTTGCTGCAGATAAATTTTTATAACTCTGGGAGTGCCTGGGTGGTTCAGCTGGTTAAGTGACCACTCTTGATTTCGTCTCAGGACATGATCTCAGGGGTCCTGAGATTGAGCCCTGCGATGTGCTCACCACTCAGCAGGGAGTCTGGTTCTCTCCCTCTCCTTCTTCCTCTGCCCCTCTCCCTCTCTCTAAAAATAAATAAATAAATCTTAAAAAAATTTACAACTCTGTTTAGGTTGGTCTGTTATCTTTCCAATAAAATTAAAACTGAAATGCTCTCTTTAATTAAGATAAACACTGATGCTTTATGAGAACATCTTATACTGATTGACAGCCATACCACTGTTGCCCCTTGTTTGTTGCATGACATTCTATTGAGTTATTGGAAACAATGTTTCACACATCCTGCATCATTTTGGATATTATTATTTTTGTGCCTACAGAATCATTCAAATCAGTCTGTGAGCTCATAAATAAAAATATAGTTTTCTTACCTTTCTGATTTCCAACAACTGAAAAGAAATGCTTTTCTTTACAAATGAAATAGACTCATCATACTCCTTTAGCAGTAAACACTATTTCCCAACAAATAAATAGTTTCAACTCTGAATTTCAGGTTTCTTCCATTTCCTTCAATATTTTTTTGCAATAAGATCATTTATCTGCAACAGTTCCATCACAAAATTCATTTTGACTCCAAAAACAACAGTTTCAAATATATATTACTTTTTCATATGTTCTAATTTTCCAGGTTTTTTTTATTAGAAGCTTCTGGTTTATTTCCAAATAATTATAGATGCCTAGAAAGTACAACACAGTTACAAACAAGGTAGACAAAATGTCTAAATATTAAAGAAAAGAGGAAAGCAAGCACAAAGTGTTTCTAAGATATATAGTGTGGAAATGAATAAATAGGTTTATGTGGATGTGATGGTTCAATTAAAACATCATTGACAGTTGTGTTATTGTTCATCATTTTTGTTTGTTTTTGTGGTTTTCTTTTCTTTTTTTAAATTTATTTGAGAGAGAAAGAGAGAGAGAGAATGAGAGAGAAAGCATGAGCAGGGAGAGGGAGAAGCAGACTTCCCGCTGAACAGGGAGCCCGATGCAGGGCTCAATCCCAGGACCCCGGGATCATGACCTGAGCCAAAGGCAGACACTTAACCGAATGAGCCACCCAGGCACCCCTGTGATTTTATTTTCTATCTTGATAAAGTATTTATCTATTTTTCATGTCACAGAACAAATAAAATCATTGCTATGTCACAATTTATATAACTATTAATTTGTAATATTTACATATTTTTTTCTATGGAGAAAAGCAGCAGCAAATGTTGGGGCTATAGAGAATACAGTTACGATTTTAAATGCCATTTCATCATTCAATTAGAGTTGAGACATGGAGCCCTCCTAGAAGCACCCCTAGAACTTCTGTGCTGTGGCTTGAGGTTAGGCATCTTTCTCAGTCCAATCTCTGCCAGGTCCTCATTAGTGTTGTCTGTTTCCAAATAGTCAGCTGCTACAGTCAGTTTTATCGTATCTGTCAAGTCCCTCATACTGTGCTTGAATTCTACCATTAGTCTGAAAGATATAGCACACAAGAAAAACAACCACAAACTTATCAAAATAGGAAAAGAAAATTCTAGCACTCTACCCAGCTTTACAATCTATCTTTGCCATTTCTCATCTTGTTCCCATGGTTTAAAATAAAAAAACAAAATTTTCTTCATTGATTTAGATCACTAATAAAATATTCTTTTATTATTACACAGTTTGATTCCAAAGTCTTCTAATAACAGACTAGAGACTTCTGCTTTAAATCTGGAGTAATACAAACCAGATAACCAAGGTACAGACAAAATGAATGATGCGATGGTTTTTAAGACACTAAATATAATTGACAAGGAAGGATAAAAATTCCTTAGAGATAGGAAACAATTTCAGTGAGCCCTACAGTTCTATCAGCTTATTGCCTGGAGAGAGTTTCCAGGCCATGGTGCAAGGAAAGGAAATTCAGGCAGAGCCTAATGGACACACTGAATTGGAGAGATGGAGGTGGGAGTCCAAGGAGACCAAGGCAGATAGAATTTGTAGAGAAGAGCATTGCACAGGAGAGGACTACATAGAGAAAGTTCTGGAGTTTGCAGAGGACAAGATGTGGGGAACAAACAGAATAAAACATGTCCCCTGAGGGACAGATTCTATATATAGTCTGAATATTCAGGCACCTATGTATGTTCCATTATAATTAAGGTCCTGGGTGAAAGCATTAGGAAGTTCCTCCAAGATGCTTTGTGGAGCAAAAGGGGTGACATATGCTACAAACTCCAGAGCCAGGGAAAGGCAAAACTGCAGTGGGGGCTGGCAATATGAGAGTCAGTACTAGAGAACTAAAGAAGAACTGTCATATTCTGAGAAGGAGTAAAGCCACTAGTAGATGAAGTCAGGATAAAATAAGGAAGGAATAAATGGAAATTGACAAGAAAGGTATATGGGGAGCGAAGGGCTAGAAACCCAGCTTAAGAACAAGGGAGTGTTCATCATCTATGACACCTAAAAATTTGAATCAGAATCTAATCAAGAATCTGCATCTAAACAGTGGTTAATGGGAACACTGGATCAACAGAAGAACAAGTTAAATGGCACCATTAGGAAGTAGTCAGCTAAATTCAGAATGTGGACAATTCCCTATGACTTAGAAAAAAAAACAAATGTCTCTAATAAACCAATGACATGAAATCAAAATGAGAATGGTTAGAGAATAAAAGATCTTTAAGAGTTACAAACTGAACATAATTAAAAAAAGAAAGAAAAAAATAAATTCACATAGCAAAGTAAAAAAAAAAAGAGTTACAAAAACTAAATGCAATGTGTAGATTTTATTTTAATCTCAGTTCAAACAAATCACCTGAAAGAAAATTGGTTGAGATAAATCAGGAAAATCTGAATAATAGCAAGGAATCTTTAAAAATTATTAGATCAGATCAAAGAATGGTTGGTATAGTAAAAATTTCCTTAAAAGTTATTGTGCATACTAAAATTATTTATGAGTGAAATGAAATTATGCCTGAGAATTTCTTTAAAACAGCCAAAATAAAAAGAGACAAGGCAACAAACAAACAATTGGAAAAATGCTGAAAATTGTTGAAGCTAGGTGAAAGGTATCTGGGAATTCATTATATATTCTATCTACTTTTGTGTTTGTTTGAATTTTTCTATAATAACGATCAAAAAGAAAAAGACGTGGCTATCCAATCAATACCTATGAGCTGCTTACCTGAACCAGACCCCAAAAGAACATAAAGGTGAATGTCAGAAGGTTTGGTTTTGAGTGCTTATGAATTTAGGCAAATCCTTTAACTCCTTTTAGACTTGATTTCCTCAGTCTAATGTTAAAATCATAATGATAGCTACCTACCTCAAATGATGTAGAGGACTGATATGATGATTATATACAAATGTCTATACAAACTAAGAAAGTGTCATTAAATATTATCTATCATTATTTGTTCAGCAACAATTATTAAATGCTTTCTTTGTACTAGGCACTTTCAGATATGTTTTTCAATTTTAGTCTCACAACTATCCTATGAAGTTGGTGCTTGATGCATGGGTTTAACAGGTGGAAGAGTTATAGCTCAGATGGTTACAGTAGAATTCCTGGGGCCAAAGGTCCAGGGAGCAGCATTGCAGAGCCTGGGCAATCCTGGCTGGCTTCCACACCCAGGCTTCTTCCATCCACTCTGGCACATTTCCCAGTTAGGTCAGTTTTAGGATGAACAGGAAAGTATGGGAAATCCATCTCAGGCACTCTAAATGAGCCGTTTGATGAACAGTTTACAACCACAGATTTTCAGAAATTATCTTAAGTAGGAAAACCACTAAATTATCTCTAGTATCCTGTGTAAAACTGCTTCAAAAAATACTGACATCCAAAATACTGATTGGAGAGAAAGTGAATACATGCAGGATAGAAATAGTACCTTAGAAAAGACAGTACTTTGCTTTCACAGTAGCAGAAGAAAGAGTGAAATTAATAGCCTCACCTTCTTTAAGGTAGACTTGGTTCCCAAGGAAGAGACTAGGTACTCAGGGAACAAGAAGGCAGCCAGTAATATCTTAAAGCCCTAACGCTGCTAATATGAATGATGCCCTTAATGGCACCTTCACTATGACATAGATCCTAGGGAAAATACAGCTTTAGAAGCTATGGTTACCTTAAAATGTCTTTCTCTACAGACTAACATTTACTCAAGTTGCCATTAATCTCCAATGTAACAAGTTAATGCAAACAGTGCTGGAAGTTACATCCAAATTCTACTAAAAAACAGGTCATGTGTAAATACAGCTAGTGATAAGAAGCTAAGTGCAGAAAACAAAGCCAGCATCAGTAGCATCTCTGACTGCAAAGAATAACTACATGACACCAAGCTCAATTTAAGCCTTCACTCCCACATGGGTAGTTCTGCATCACAAATGATCAAAGCCATTAACTTGAAGGAGAATCTAATAATGATAGGGACTTGGGTGTAAGGGCTTATATTTCTTTATTAAATCACTTTTATTACTTAAGTCTTGAATAAAATAGAGTCTTAGTAAATTGTTAACAGCTTCACTGGATGGAATTTGGAGGTAAGTATTGAGGCAGTCAGAATTTTTAAAGGCTCTGAGTTGTGTACCAGAGCCCAACCCTGCTATTTGCACAGCTTCAGAAACATGACTCATGTTGACTGTGCATCTGGTCAACCCCATTATTTCCTATCATGAGTCTTGTTGAATGGGTGCTGCCTGCCTTGGCCCTGGTAGCACCTATTAATTCCTTATGACCAAGATCTCTTTTTTTCCTTGAGAAGAAAATAAAGTCTTAAGGATCCTGGAATTGCCACCACTATGCCTGTGGAAAAAGCAATGGGGATTATATAAGGGGATTGGGAGCTACAAGCAGGCTGAATGGAGGATGTGAGATTAGTTTTGTGATTTGCGTGTTTGTACACATGTGGGGGTGTCACACTGCTTGGCAGGAGGAGGGGACTGTTGTAAAATCTTAGGATTGAACCCAGGATTCAAACTAAGTACTAAGTACCCTCTAATACTACCTGGGATGTCCGTTAGATTGCACCTTGCTGTCATACTTGATACACAGATAATTTTTCCTTTCATATTTTGGCACCATTTGGTAGCTGATTGTATAAGACACTAATTCAGTAAAGCAGAGGCTACTGTGAGGAAACACAATTACAATAAGAACAGTGGACTGAGAATTGGAAAATCTGAGGTCTAACCCCTTTCTCACCTTGAATCACTTAAATGAGCCTAGGCTCGGGTTCCTCATGTATTTAATGGGAAGATTAGGCTATAAATCTTCGTAGAGGGGCTCCTGTGTTGCATGGGGTTCACTGACTGATAAGAACACTTCCATCTACATATTGCTGTGGTTTAACACATCGAAAGCTATACTAAATTTTAGCCGTTATTACATACTCTGTTTACATCACACCAACACAAATAATAAATCAACAAAGCAATGTCATGAAAAAAAGCTAGCCAACTCAAATAACTAACAGAAATCTATGTCTATCTATCAGAAAATTTTCCCTCCCCCTTTTTGAATTTTAGGCATGCTAAGCATCGTCATTTTGCATTTTAATTTAGAAAGCAATGATTTAGAAAGCTCCCATCTGAATCATTCACTAAATAATTAAGTCCATTCCCCGACCATTTTTCATAGATAAATTCTGTTATACAAAAATATGTGTTTTTTTAATCACCACTCAGTTTCTACCAATATTATTAGACATAGGGTAGATAAAACACAGGTCAAAACAATAGTGGTTTGCTATGAGCATGAAGTACAAGCATATTTTTGCCTCTCAGGTGGCCTGGATGGGTTTAGACACTTAAAATGAAGTGCTTTGCAACAACACGGATGGAGCTTGAGAGTATCAAGCTAAGGCGAAATGAGTCAGAGAAAGACAAATACCATAAGATAAGACAAAAACAGAGGGAGGCAAACCATAAGAGACTCTAAACTATAGGAAACAAACTGAGGGTTGTTGGAGGGGAGGTGGGGGGGAAGGGTAACTGGGTGATGGGCATTAAGGAGGGCACTTGATGTAATGAGCACTGGGAGTTGTATGCAACTGATGAATCACTAAATTCTACCCCTGAAACTAATAATACACTACATGTTAACTAAATTGAATTTAAATGAAAAATTTGAAAAAATAGTGAAGTGCTGAATTTACATAATTCAGACACAGGAATCAAGTTAGGAACAGAGAGAGGTTAAAAGCATGAAGAGTGAATCCTCTGTCACTGAGAAGCTTTTGACTTTGTTCAAGGTATTAATCATTCTGAGCCTTGATTCCCTCACCCATAAAATGGGTATAATAATTCCATTATAATGCAGTGCAATGAAATTTAAATTAGTTAATCCACATAAAGCACCTGGTATATTCTCTGACTTATAAAATGTTCAGTGTATATTAGTTGAGAAAATAAGGCTTATAAAACTTAAATTTCTAAACTTTTATGACCTTTGAAATGAAGTCACTACTATTAATATTTGCCAAACATTTCTCTGAAGTCTTGCTTAATATTGATCATTTTAAGCTATCTTGACTATATATTTTCCTCTATACGTTAGTATTCACTTTCATGTGTTGATAAATGTAAAGAAAGTATCTGTGAGATGAAACTGACAAATATTTATTTTCATGTGATTAATTTAGAAAGTGTCATGCTCCAAATATGTAGGTTTCTCAGTTTTAAGTGGTTGAAATTTTTCCATCCTTTAAATTCTTCACACACATACACATTCACGTGCATCAAATTAAAGTGAGATAAATCATTCTGGCATATAATTAGTTACATTTGAGCAAACTATAAAGCATTGGTATTTTTTTTCCTGAATCTTTGCACCCTATCTTTTCCCTCTCTCTGTTTATACAACTCTACTAAACTTCTAGAATTGAATCTTGGACAAACAAATTTGCACATGGTATGATATTTCAATAGAGATGTGTTGCAGAGCCCTGTTGAGTTGCATTGGTTTCTATCAAGCAACACTATTCTAAACACAGATGCTTGCACAGCTGCTTTCTGCCTGTCCATGGACTAGCTACAGTTCCAGCCAAACAGGAAGCCATAGTAGACTCCAGACACTGTACTTCTCCATGATTTTGTTGCCAGCAGGAACTCAAACAAAGCCATGGGTGACAGATAGAACAAACCTTTTGGAGACATGGAAAAAACGCAACTTTCTCCAGATCCTAACCAGATGTTTTATAGCCACTTATTTATACCCCCTTTTTCCCTCTTTAGCAAAACAGTTTAAATTTCATTATATACAACAGATTATATTGTTATAATAGATTCATTATATACAACAGATTTGTTATATACAACAAAATCTTGTCATGTGAACCCTTGAACATTTTACTTAAGAGTCAAGAGGTTAGGCAATTGTTTGAATTTCATAAGGAAAAACAGATGTGGTTTCACGGTCTCACACTAATGGTATTCAGCCTATGGGGAAGATTTGGGAATATTGCTTTTCTCTGGAGGGCCCACTCTTTGGTTTGTTCACCAAACTAAAGGGCTCAATCTGGGTGGTTTGGACAGACAGGTCAAAGTCATTCATTCTTCCTGCTTAAAAAGATACTAGTAAAATTATAACAAATTCAATAGACCAATTTTCTTGTTTATTGGATAAATTCTATTTCGGAAATATTAGAATGTGAAACCAAAAGCCAGTAAGAGTAATTATAAATAGCAGACAACATATTTTTCATAAGCTGTTTTTGTTTGATCTCATGTATGAATTCGTTAAATCATTTTATTCAACTAACATTAAAAAAATCATTCTAGAAACTGGAATGGATGAGAACAAATCCTACGTTATATCTCACAATTACCTCATGAAACATGTTGTCACCATAATGTTAACTTCAACCACTAGTTCCCAAACATATTTGATTGTTTGTAACTTGGGATGTGATACAGGAAGTCAGGTTCTTTGGAGGCACCTTAACTTTATGAAATCTGAATATCCAGGGGCAGGATATGAGATTTTGTATTTTGAAAAATCCTCAAATGGTTTTGATTATATTCCCAACCCCATTTGGGAATTACTGATCCACACAGGAGATTTGCTAAATACGTGGTTAATTGCATCAAGGCAAACTGTGACTAGATATTTCACCTACCCACATACCTATCAGGTGACCTAGGCAGTGTTAACATTTCCCTCAGCCTGCCCTAAACTTTAGACAAGGCTTCTTCTTGCCTTTAGGTCCCTGACCTCCCTTTCCTTAGAGCATTTGTGTTAGAAAACCTGTAATTGAAAATTCTTTTTCTATTTGAGATGTGAATCTTTTAAAAAGCCTTTTGCCAGTTTTATGACCCTGAACTATCTTTTTCAAGGCCATGGGAATTATCCTTTTGAAATTAATCATTAAGGAACATAGTGCCCCCTTTTCCCATTCTCTGTGGGAGGGTAGGAGCCTAATTTCTGAGGCTGCCTTGCTCCAAGTTGTAAAACTAACTCTTGTTCTGAAGATATTAGGAAGTTTTGGTTCCCTCTGGGGAAGGACAATTGCTAAACATAGGTAATCCTATGATCCCTCCACCACAGTTCTTGAAAACTCTCTAGCTCTTTGTTTATGTGGCGTTGAGCTCAGACTAAGTTCTCTTCTCTCTCTTCTATTGCAATAGCCTTGAATAAAATCTTCCTCAACTGTTTAACATCGTCTAGTGCAATTTTTGCTTTGATACAAGGTACTGGGCACTTTGCAGAAACACTCATGTGGTGTTCTATTATATTTCATCTATTTTCAAATAAGAATCCAGATAAGGATAGGTCTTCTGTTAGTCTCGGTGTTTCTTTCTCAGAGGGCAGTAAATTCTATGTGTGATCTATTTGAAAGAGAAAGAAGCATGCTAACCACATATTACAACAATATACACTAGCTATAGGCTACACAAATATGCACTAGCTATGGGTTACACTAATATGCACTAGCTATAGGTTGTGGTAATATGCACTAGCTATATGGTACAGTAATATGCACTAGCTATGGGTTACAGTAATATACACTAGCCATAGGTTACGGTAATAGGCACTAGCTATAGGTTGTGGTAATACGCACTAGCTATATGGTACAGTAATATGCACTAGCTATATGGTATAGTAATATGCACTAGCTATGGGTTATAGTAATATGCACTAGCTATAGGCTACAGTAATTTGCACTAGCTATAGGTTGTGGTAATAGACACTAGGTATGTGGTACAGTAATACACACTAGGTATATATGACAGTAATAATATACACTCACTATACAGTAGGGGAGATGATGGACAGGGCTTCAGCTCCATGGGTGGTAGCCAGACATGCAGTTACTAAGTAACTGGATAGAAGTGACAAAGAAACTACAGGAGTATGAAAATGGCAGTGGCAGCTGCAGAAGCATGAACTCTCCAGTCTGCTTCTCTGATCATAGGAGGGGAAAAATAAGGTAGGGAATAAAACAAAACTCTTAGGCTTTGTTAAACAGATATTCATATACATACCTTGAAAATAACAAAATTGGTGAGCTCTTATCAGTTTGAAATCACTGGGGGAAGTAACTGTGGGGAGACAAGTTTTTTTTTTTTTCAGCCTCCTTTTCCTCTTGGGGCCCAGAAAATCACAACAGTAGTCTATTCATGTGGGAAAGAACAGAATACCATTCATTGATCTTTCTCGGTGCCCAAAAGACTGGATATCCCAGAAACTAGCTCACAAAGGCAAACACAGGCTAATGACTGTAAAAGAAAGCTATGTTTGAGGAGCAGGGGACAAATATTCGGGGATAAGGGATACTTCAGGATGGTCTCATTAAATCACAGTCCAGGATGACATGGGGTGCAATATTCCTTCTATAGAGACATACTTTCTTTCTATATTAGTTTGCTAGGGCTTCTGTAACAAATACCACAAAATGGGTGGATTAAACAATGGAAACTTATTGTCACATAGTTGTGGATGCTACAAGTCTAAGATCAAGATCGAGATGTCACTTGCCTTGGGAGACATATCCAGAAAAATGTTGCTATGGCCAATGTCAGAGAAATTACCATTTGTGCTCTCTTCTAGGATTTTTGCAAACAAAAAGCAGAATCAGACCCATAAATACAGACAACAAAATCATGGTTCCCTGAGGGGATGAGTTGGGGGTGGTTGGGTAAAATGGGTGTAGAGGGAATAGGAGATACAGGCTTCCAGTTATGGAATGAATAGCTCATAGGAAGAAAAGGCACAGCATGGGGAATATAGTCAATGGTATTTTAAGGGTGGATACTGTAATTGCGTTGTATGGTGACAGATGGTAGCTACACTTGTGAGCATAGCCTAACAGACAAACTTACAGAAGCACCATGCTGTACATCTGAAACTAATGCAACATTTTGTGTGAACTATACTGAAATAAAAATAAAAAAAATTAAAAATCAAGAAAATGTCAGCGAAGTTGGTTCCTTCTGAGGAATTTGGTCCATACTTTCTTAGCCTATGGTGTTTTGCCGACTATTTTAGGTATTTCTTGGCTTGTAGAGGCATCACTTCCATCTTTGCCTTCATCTTCATATGGAGTTTGCTCTGTGTGTGTGTCTTTGTGTCCAAATTTCCCCTTCGTATAAGGACACAGCCAAATTGGATTAGGGCCCACTATGACCTAAACTAATTACATCTGCAATGATCCTATTTTCAAATATGGTCACATTCTGAGGTACTTGGGGGTTAGGACTTCAACATATCAATGTGGCGGAGAGTGGGGAATAACACAATTCAACCGATAATATTCAGATCAAAAATAAAGTTCTGTTTTTGTTTTGTTAGGTTGGGTTTTTGGTTATTGGACTATGAATGTAGCTCTTTTACTGTTTATAGTCTGCATCATCCAAGAACTTATTAAACATGTCTGGTTCCACCTAGGTCCTACTGGATCAGATTCTGCATTTGAACAAGATCTCCAGTTGATTCACACGCACGGTCAAGTTTGGGAAGTGCTGTGCTGAATGTAGCCCATCAGGTTTTTGTGTCCAGCTGGGCTTCTAGACATGTTTGGATGAAGCTTTACTCTCTCTTACAGCAATTTCTTTCTAAATCTTTTCTCTCACAAGTTTTCTCTCCTTGTTCACATTTCTCTTCTGGTATATGGAACCTATCTTATATTTATTTTAAAAGTTAGCTTTGTGTTTCATCATTTCTCTTTTGCAATTTATTATATCTGTTCATTTTTATTTGAAGTCACCTTAAATCACTTTTAGGAAGAATGCAGATTATAGCCTATTTTTCTGTATCAGCTATCTAATAATAAAATTGCCTTCCCTTTTAAGGTCTCTGTGAGCACTGCTAAAATCAACACTGCCCCTGGGCCATGAGCTCTTTGCCACAGCACAAGGTTGGAGTGGGAATTTGGACCCTGTCTCCTTGATTTTTTTTGACACATTTTATTTGACTTTGGAGTGAAGAACTCATCTTGAAAATGGTACACTCTCTGATAGGCTAGTCATCAAGTATATGAGTAGATGGTTAATAGTGTATTTGGAGTTTTGATCTAGCTAGGAGAAAAGTAAGCAGAGCCGATTACATTCATGAAAAAAGTGGTAGAGCCTACAGGGCAGTGGAATCCTGCGGTTGGAAGAGATGGCTCTTGGAGTCAAAGAGATTTGGGCTTAAATCAGGATGATTCCATTCACCTGAGGTGAGGTATGCCACCCATCTAAGCCTCTGATTTGTTGCCTGTAAAAACGGAAGTAGTATCTACCAAATAGAAATACTCGTAACAGAAACATTAAATATGTTTATGTCTGATAATATATGTAAAACCACCTGGGAACACTCTATAGAAAAAGGCTAATGCAAAGGTCATTTTTGTTACTTAGTGATCTATGAGTTACAATGTGCTTTTTCCCCTGAAAATCAGGCAAACTTCATATGTCAGGGCCATTGCACAATGTATTTATGTGACAAGCTTCTCTGGAACTCCTCAAACATTATGAAAAATAAAATATGTATAATTGGCCTAGACTAATCTCATGAGATAAAATAAGCTTTGAGGAACATCTGACTTTGGCACAGCAACGACATAGTACAGGTTATATGTGTCAGGGAAAGCCTGATAGTGACTTTACCAGGCGCAAGTAAAAGTTGGAATCAGAATTATGTAAGTGGTGGAAATGTGATGAAAGTTAGGAAATAATAGAGAGCCCAAGGTAGAATTAGAATTTTAAAATACTTATATTTAAACAGTCTCTGCAATTTACAAATGAGGAAATGAAGATGCAGAGGGTCAGTGGTGGGCGAAGGGAAATGAGGAGGGCTTTAGCATTTGCGCCAATCTCCAGCATAACTCCACCAAGGTATTGTGCTGGTCAATTTTCCATCCTCCCTTTCCAGTCAGACTCCTGCTCTGATGCCTCTCTCAAGCAGCATTCCTAGAGATCTCCTGTCAAGGCCAGCCATGCTGTGGCCAAGGTGATCACCGAAGAGCTGGGTCGAGAACCAAGTGTTCTGACTCCATATTTACTGATTTTCCTTTATGCCATTTTATTTTTAAGAAAACAGTGGTAGGAAAAAGGAGTTATAGATATGTAAAAATTGATGAAAACAGTAACATAAATAAAAAGAAAAAAGGATACAAAATTTTCAGTCTTAAGAATTGAGCAACTTTAAAACACCAATTTTAAATTTTTTTAGGGGTGTCTGGGTGGCTTAGTTGGTTAAGCGTCTGACTCTTGCTTTCAGTGCAGGTCATTATCTCAGGGCTGTGAGATCAAGCGTGCCTGGGGCTGGGTGTGGAGCCTGGTTAAGATTCTCTTTTCCTCTCCCCCTGCCCCTCTTCCACCATTTGCATGCACAAGTGCACTCTCTAAATAAATAAATAAATAAATTTAAAAACATATTAAGCATAAAATGCATCTCACTTCTTTAAGAACCATTTTTAATCAGATGCAGGATGACTCTTGGCATGAGGCACTAAATTATAAAAATCTATAATTGCCCTTCATTGGGCTCCTGGAGTGTCTTAGATTACTGAAGTGTACCTTTAATATTACTGAGCAAAATCATGAGGCCATAAAGTGGATGGCAAACAAGACATCTGAAAGCTCATCTTAAAAGGTGATTTTTATTTTTATGTTTTATTTTTTGCTTTCATATATGAACCTCTATTTCCCCAAATAGCATAAAATTGTATCCATGCATTCTCTTTGATGGACTAACTCTCTAGCCTTTGGGAGAAAACTCAGATACCTGTTTTAATCATTATTACTACAGTTAAATTTGTTGTTAGAGGCAGAAACATCTGGTTCTGAGCCCAAACTTTGTTTCAGTGAATGAATCCAGAGTAAATAAACCATATTCCTTCACACTGCCTATAGTAGTGAACTGTGGTGGCTAGAATGAACAACCGACAGAATCCCAGAGGGATTAAAAAAAGTATCTCAGAGGCATCCCAATGTCCCCTGGCTACCTGCCAACAGCCTAACTTTCTGATGGACAGTTCTTGTTAAAAGTAAGAAAATTGGCAGGCATATAATCCAGGAAGGATTTTTACTTCAAATGACAGAATGTAGATCTACCACCAGCTTAAACAGATAAGGGCTCTTATTCCCTCCGAATAAGCTGTGGCAGCCGTGGTGTGGTGAAGCTGCTCAAGGTTGTCATTCGGGACACAGGCTCTCTCTTCTTCCTGCTCTGCTAGCCTCACTGGGTGGTTTTCATCCTAATGCTTTCAGTGTGTTTGCTGTCCCTCCAGGCGTTGTGCAGGAATGAAGGAGGAAAGATAGAAAGTCAGGAATATGTTGCTAGAGTTGTCTGCTCCATTTAAAAAGTTTCCCAAACTTCTTACCCAGTAACTGCTGCTTCCATCCCACTGACTAAAATTGTGTCATGCGGCCATGCGTAGCTGGAAGTGTGGATGAGCAAGTATTTGGGATGACCAGACCTCGTCGTAGAGAGAGGAAAAAGAGAATAAAAACATTCGTGTAGTCTCTTGTAGCAAGTAATCACACATCTTAATGAGGTGGTGAAGCTGAAATTGCAAATGGTTTATTTTCTAATTTTTCAAACTCTACCTTATGGTCTTTCTTCCCAAATTCTCCTACGGCCCACTTTAATCCATGTGATCTTTAGTACTTCTCCATGTTAATGTACAAATTCAGAATAGTGTTGATATGAAAGATTAATAACTTAGTAAAAGGGATTGTGTGCGTGTGTGTGTGTGTGTGTGTGTGTGTGTGTGTGTGTGTGGTGTAAATTCTGGAAAGATTGCATGGATCACTGACATGCTAAAATTGTTGTTTACCACACCAGATCCACTTTTCACCTTCAGCTCTGCATTCTGCTCTGGGTAGTTGATCTGCATTGACTGTATCAATAAGGTGTCTATACTCTCTGGCCTCCAGCTGGGTTCAGCCATAAGGAACTGCCACAGGAGATCAGAAGGTAGGTGGACCGTTAGCCTGTTATTTACTTAAAGCTCAGGTTCCTTCCCTGTAAGGATATATCAAGAGCTCTTGTGCTTCAGTTGAAGGCCACTGTTCCTCTCAAGAAAGCCTGCTCTACACCCAGTAGCAATTAGCAGTGCATGTATATCACCAATGGGAACATTTGAATATTGACTGAATATTTGATTATATTAAAAATTATTATTTTTAAACATGATATGGCATTGTGGGTATATTTAAAAAGTAAAAAATATTTTTATACATACATCTAGAAACATGGATAAAATAATCTGATATCTGAGATGTACTTCAAATAATGTAAAAGAGGTGAGGTAGGTGAGTTATAGATAAAATAGCCTTGACCATGAACTGATACATTTGTTGAAGCCTTGATAGGTACATGTGATTTATCACATATTTTCTCTGATTTTGCCTAAATTGGAAATTTTTTGTAGTTTAAAATAAAATAGTCACTGTCACCTATTATGGCAGGTGTTTTTGCTTCGGGTGTATGAGCAGTATGATAATTGTCCCCATTTCCTGAGTGCTTACCATGAATAAATCTCTGCAATAGGGATTGGATTCTTTTATCATTTAATCTGTACCACAGAGCCACAGGATAGCCATAGGAGAGATAGATATTTTCCATATTTGATGATGAGGAAGTTCGGCTTAGAGAACGTAAGCAGTTAGTTCAAGATTATGTAATCTAAATTCTAGTATCTGGACCTAGGAAAGTGTGGCTTTCTCCCAGTCTCACCAATGGCTGCATGTTGGGCCTGTATGCACAGAGAGAAATAGACATCTATCAATAAGGAGTTTAGATATTTGCTAAAAAGACACTTAAATTATGACAAGGTAATTTCATAATCTGTAAGGACCCTTTTTCCCTCTATAATGATTAGATTCATGATTGTTTTTTCATTTCTTTATTCAACAATATTTACTGAATTCCTTTTATGTGCCCCCCACTGCTATAGGACTTCAAGATAGAACAGTATACAAGACAGTAGTTTATTGTCTTGTCTAGTGGGAGGGAGAAAGATTGTAAAGGAATATATTTACAAAGTAACACGACTCTGAAGGAAACAATTAGGGGATTGAAATAACAGGGTGGAGGAACCTATATTAGATTGTGATATCAAGTGAAGTATCTGACGTAGAAGGATGAGAAAGGGTTAAGTTTTGTTTGTTTTTGTTTGTTTTTTGTTTGTTTGTTTTGATGATGGGAGGGTAGGAAGATAGGGAATTCCAGGCAGAAGGAATGGACAAATTTTTGTAACAAAAACACTGCTTGAAAAGTTGAAAAAATATCAGTGTCACTGGAGCAGAGTGAGAAAAGAAAAATTGGGAGAAATGAAGTTGGAGACATAGGCAGGAGGCAAATTAATCAGGGTGTCGCAGATATAGTCAAGAGTTTGCATTTAGACCAGTATGATCTTGGCACTCTGTGAGTCCAGAGTAATAATGCTGTTCACTAGCATTTATGATTAAAGGACTTATTAAATTCTGTGTGACTCACAACTATGTGCTGGAAACAACACATAACAAAATAATCCTGCGAATCTCCCTCTCAGCCTGATCTCTTACTGAGCTTCAGTAGCCTCTCTGGATGCCTGACATCCTCTTCTTACTTCTCTAAAATAAGTCCCCATGTTTCCCTAGAACTTACTTATCTTGCATTCCTTATCTCAACTAAAAGATCAACACTTGCCCAATCATCAAAAACAAAAATCTAGATTATTCATCTATATCCTAGATGCTCTCCTAATAGTCCCTCAATTGCCAAGTTCTATAGACTGTATCCGTGGCCATCACACATAACCTGCGTCTTCTCAGCATCTTTATTTCTATTGTCTTAGTTCAAGGGTTCATCATCCCTTAGAATGATTTTCTGCCAAGATATTTTCCTTCTACTCTCATCCCCCCCATCTACTCTCCAAACTGTCACCAGAGTGACCTCCCAAAGCCCAATACCACATTTCCTGTTTAAAATTTATTACACATTTTACTCTGAAGAAAGTTCATAATTCTTGATATTGCACCAAAAGCCCCGATATTCTTATCTACTCTCCAGTCTTATCTTTCTTTTTAAAGATTTAGTTACTTATTTGAGAGAGAGAGAGAGCAAGCACGCATGCCACCGCAGGGCAAGGGGGGTGTGGGGGGCTGTGAGGGGCAGAGGGAGAGGGAGAGGGAAAATCTCAATCAGATTCCCTTTTGAGTGAGGAGCACAACGTGGGGCTCGATCTCATGACCCTGAGATTATGACTTGAGCTGAAACCAGGAGTTGGATGCTTAACCAACTGAGCCACCCAGGTGCCCTCCTCAGTCTTATCTTTGTGTCATTTCTCAGAGTCTTTATTTGAGTCATAGAGAACTGCTTGCAGCACCCCTGACAAAACAGCCCATTTCACACCTCCATGCTTCTGCTCACTTTGCCTAGAATGCCCTGTTTCTCTATGACTGATGCAACACTGACAATCATTGAAAGAGGACTGATCCCCTTTGAAGATAAAGATCTATCATTATATACTCCGTGAGGCTCCCTTTCCCACCTCAGCACTCTGTATATGGCACTAAATCTGCACCTCTCACAACTCAGCACATTTATTTCCTCTCCATAGTAATTTCCCAGAGCTTTATGTTTACCAATTCTACATGACAATAAGTTAGAAGCAGAGCTTTTCCTAAGAGAGTATTAGTGAGTGCTACAGAAATTTTAAAGGAGAAACAATATTATATATATTTACTATTTCTAACATGTATATAGTTATATTAACTATTTCTAAAGTGTATTCACTCATATTAAACTATTAAGCTGTGACCACGAGTTTAATGTGCTTTATATTCTACTCAGAGAAGACATCTTTCTAATAGACATATAATGCTAGGAATTCTCACATACTGAGAGTATGTATATAGATGATACCAAAATGAGGGCATCACTCATATTTTTATTATTTAGTATCTTGTTCTTTTCATCCATGTCCAAATCATTTTATTACTTGAACAAAATTCTTTTTGATAACTCATTTATATTATTCTTTATTTTTCCCATTACATTAAAGTGGAACTTGGTATCATGCTGTCACAGCAATAAGATTATGATTCTAGAATTAAAAAAATAACCTCAATGTTCAAAACAGCATGAAATAGAATATAATCATTTTAGTTTGCTTTTGACAGATGTGTAAAGCAATTTCATGCTATATCATTTCTTTTAATCTGCATTATAAGAGTGAGCTCTGCCAGTAATTAGTAACCTTTTGTATTTATCCCATAAGTTTCTTCTAAATGATGTAGGTGCTCCCATCAAGCACCTCATCTAATTAAGTCTTCCCTTATATAAGCCCTACCACTTCAATACCAAAGTATGATAGATTTTAGCTTATTTTCCATAATGGAATTCATAGTCAACTAGCATATGAAATGATAAACCTGATCTATCTTGTATTATTTGTGGTCAAGTTATATACACACACAAATCATTTTTCCACCATTCATTTCCTTATGCCCTTACATTCCCTTCTTGAGGCACCTCTCTCAGCCCTTCTAGAGGCTTCCAGTGTCTCCCTGTAGGAGGAGTGAGAGAGAGAGGGACATGCACACAGACCACATGTTTAGGATGTACCAAGCTAGTCCTGTTTTACTGAGGCTTTTTGATTAGCTTGTTTTTAAGATTGAATGTTGAATTTTCCTAAATGCCTTGCAACATACAAAAGAGATTATTTTTCTCCTTTACATTACAGACATAGTGAATTATATCAATAAATTTCCTAGTATTAAAATAACCTTGCATTTTTTTCATAAACCACATCTGGTCAGGGTGTAACTTCTTTCATTAATTGATGTCTTTCAATTAGTTGATATTTGTGGCTATATTCTGTTTGTGACTGACAGTTGTCCATAGTTTTCCTTTGGGGCTATCTTTCTCAGGTTTTAATATTACTTGCATGATCATTTCATTAAATAATAATTAGAAAGCTTTCTTCTGGGAGACAAACCATGAGAGACTCTTAACTCTGGGAAACAAACAGAATGGCTGAAGGGGAGGTGGGTGGGGGGAGGGGGTAACTGGGTGATGGGCACTAAGGAGGGCATGTGATGTGATGAGCACTGGATGTTATGTGCAACTGATGAATTACTGAACACTATATCTGAAACTAATGATGTACTATAGGTTGGCTAAATGAATTTAAATAAAAAAAAAAAAGAAAGCTTTCTTTTTATATGCTCCAGAAGAGTTAAAAAAGCAAGCCCATCATTATGAGGAGAACTTGGCAATCTCTACTTCTCATAAAGTGTTGTTCTTTTAGATTTTCTGTAACATCTTGCACAAGCTTGGAAAGTTGTAATTTCCTGGAAAATTATCTATTTCATGTATATTTTCAAAAGTATTTGTGCAGAGTTGAACAAAGTGATCTCACAGGAATATTTTAATGTTCTAGCCACATGAGGTTATTTCCTCATTCTCATTTCTTATTTATTATGTATGCTCTCTCTCACCCTTTCCCTGAGAAAGTTTGGTAGTTCTTTATTTTTTTTATTATATTTTCTCCTAATATCCCCTTCTGCTTCATTCAGTGGTTTTACCATCTTTCTGCATGATGATTGAATTTTCCTTTTTCTCCTCTTAGGCTCTTTTTTTAATACTTTGCTATGCTATTTTCCTAATTTCTTTAAAATTCAACAATTAATGGATTTTCATGTTTTCTGGTGAATTAATGTGTGGATTTTTCTAGTCTTGTGAACAATGCCTTTAATTGTTTTTGAATCTTTTGATATTGAGCATTTTTATTATACTTATTTTCTACTTATACTTTATTTTTACATTCAATTTTGTGAAGGTTTTTCTTCCTGCTTTGCGATCACTGAGTATTAGAAATTAATGATATTCGTATTGTGGCTGTATATACAGTAAATTTTTGTAAATGTTCCATGGATATTTGAAAAGATGTTTTTGTTTTTAGAATATAGAATTAAATATATAATTATCAGAAAATATTTTTATTTAGGTCTCTCATCTTTTAAACTTTTATAGATCAAGAAAGGTGAATTAGATGTTACTATCAGTAGTATCTTCCCATTGTATTTCTATAATTGTGGCTGACTCCATTTTTATGTTCATTTTATTTGGAAAAGACAGTTATATAATTATTTGACTTTTATTATAGACTGTACCCATTATCATTATAAAGTTACTTCCTTTGTCAATTTACTCTGATATGAAGATCTTAATTCTTATTTTATTTGTGCTTATATTTGCCTGTTTTGTTTGTTTATTTTTGCTCATCTTTTTATTTTCAACTTTTCTGAACTGCTTTTGATTTAGGGGCTGGCAATATGCTGTAAACAGGAAACATTTGGTTTGGCCTTTCTTATTCAAAAGGAAGAGTTTTAGCCCGTTTACACTAATCGACATGATATACTTGTTTTGTTTCAGTTAGTCTTCATATATTATGCTAAATTTTGTTTTAATGTGTCTTTTATTTTTCATGTTTTATTACATGATATGGTTTCCTTTACCTGTTATGTTTCTGTTTATAATTTGGGATCTTCCTATTTTTATTATATTTTAGATATTACTTTATAACTTTGTGTATTTAAACTTCTATTTCTGTAGCCACTATGAACATTGACAAAATAAGATTTTTATTGTGTTCTCTTCTCCCTTCTTCCTCTAGTTAATATTGTATTTATATTACATTTTTTGTCATTTTCTTGACATTACTCATTTTTTACCTTTATGTATACTTACATCTTTATTCTTGATTAACAACTTGAAATCTTTTCTTTCATTCCCTGCCGTTACAAGAAAGACAATACTTACACTATAATCTACATTGTTTTCCCCTTTCTTTCTCAATTTTTTGTTATACACAGTTTATGCCATTTTCTCTGTGACCAGAGGGAGGAAAAGAAAATCATCATAAAGGGTCTCCAGCTTATATTGGTGGTAGAAAGCTATTTTCCAACCTAATTCAAAGCCAGGATTTAGGGAAATGTTAGCAGAGAATCAGATGATAGGGAAGACTGACATTCTCTTTTCTAGTTGGCCATTTGTTTGGACAGCTGAGGAAGATGGTGGAATAGAAAGAGGGATTCCTGGGGAAGCAGGCTGCTGTCTCTACTAGATGTTACAAGGGAGCAAAATATCCAGTGTATATTCAGGGTACTTGGGAGGAAGCTGGGTTTGAACTGTTTGCCTAGTATCATTTCTCTAAGAGAGCTGTCTTCAGGATGAGGGGGGCCCCAGCAGCAAGGTGCTGCTAAACATACCATGTTACAGGGAGGAGATGGAAGAAGTTGAACTGAAGTCAGATTTTGAGTTTCATGTATAACTATATGTGTGAGCTAGCGTTTAGATTCCTGAGCCACAGAAGATATTTATAACCACTCAGTATTAGCCAGAAAAGACTCTCTCTCACTCTCTCTCTCTCTCTCTCACACGCACACAT
Organism: Eumetopias jubatus; assembly: GCF_037043125.1. NCBI lineage: Eukaryota > Metazoa > Chordata > Mammalia > Carnivora > Otariidae > Eumetopias > Eumetopias jubatus. Next base: position 163,508,251 of record NW_028274809.1, on the reverse strand, counting down.
AAGGATTATCTCTGTCTCCCAATAAATAAAAGATAAGTGCTTTCCGCCCCTCTTCACTTATTTCTACCCCCAGTACTAGATTAGTTAGATCTAGGAGAGAGAGCGCAAGAGAGGAAGTGGAGGAGTGTCCTTTGTCCTTACCCTCCTCATTTCAGGTCCCTCCCTCTCAAGTCTGATCTACTTTGAGTGAAAGGGAAGGAGAACTTTAATTTGTTGTTTGTTTTACTATGTTTTTTTTTTTTGATGTCTTATTAGGTACTATTTTTTTTACTTTATTTTATTTTTAATTTTTCTGAGTGTAGTTGACATACAATTTTACATTAGTTTTAGGTGGACAACATAGCAAGAATGCACAATAGAAGAAAAGAGAGTCTCTTCAATAAATGGTGCCAGGAAACCTGAACAGCTACATACAAAAGAATGAAACTGGGCCACTTTCTTGTACCAGACACAAAAATAAACTCAAAATGGACTAAAGATCTAAATGTGAGACCTGAAACCATAAAAATCAGGAAGAGAACATAGGCAGTAATTTCTCTGACATTGGCCATAGCATTTTTCTGGATATGTCTCCTGAGGAAAGGGAGACAAAAGCAGAAATAAACTATGGAACTATATCAAAATAAAAAGCTTCTTAAAAAAATAAAATAAATAAAATCTTTTACACGGCAAAGGAAGCGATCAATAAAACAAAAATGTAACTACTGAATGGGAGAAGATATTTGCAGATAATATATCTGATAAGGAGGTAATATCCAAAAATATATAATATTTTATACAGCTCAATACCAAAAAACAAACAATCTTATTAAAAAATGGGCAGACAGGGTGTCTGGGTATCTCAGTCAGTTCAGTGTCCGACTCTTGATCTCAGCTCAGGCCTTGTTCTCAGGGTCATGAGTTTGCTCTGTGTTGGGCTCCATGCTAGGTGTGGAGCCTACTTAAAAAAGGGGGGGGCAGAAGACCTGAATAGACATTTCTCCAAGAAGACATATAGGTGGTCAATAGACACGTGAAATGCAAATCAAAACCACAATGTGATGTCACCTTATACCTGTCAGAATGGCTAAAATATAAAAGACAAGAAGTGACAAGTGTTGACAAGGAGGAAAGCTTTGATTTGAATGTCTGGTTGAAACAGTAATAATGGACTAAAGTGTTAATAACTAAATATGACAGAAAATTTGTGGACTCTCCCCAGTGTGACCTTAAGGAACTAGAAAGGGAATCTGACACAGAAAAGCTGAAGGCAATGATTGAAGAAGGCAGTGATTAAAGGCTCAGGTTTGTATCCACAGTACTGAGACTTTTCAAACCACTGGTTATTGGGTATTTGCATGGGTAATGTGTTGGCTTCTTTGTGTTGATTACATGAAGTGAACTTGCTCCTGGCACAAGTTTATGTTCAAACTGGGCAAGAAAATTATCTGGGTTAGTAGATTTTCTTCCTGGTATTAAGTGAAGTTGTTTGATACGACCCAGGGTGTGTGCAAGCATATGAGTTGTTTTTTCTCTTCTCTACATTCAACAAAAATGTAGTAGCTCTGAAATTGGTCTCTCTCCTCACCCTGGAAAAGTAGCCTGTGTGTGTCCTTACTCATCTGGTCCCTTCCCTATTCTCTTTAGTGGCACAAAAGGCTCAAGGAACTTCCATCTGTCAGTCTATGAATCCATTTTTTATTTCCAGTAAAAAGATTTCACACTATGCACTTTATTTCATCTTCTTATTTTGGAGAAATCTGAAGCTACAGAAAATTTGCAAGAAGGTAAACTTATGTATATGTACTCTTTAACTAGATTCATTATTTGACGACATTTGATTTGTTTGGTATGTTTACCTTCTCTATCTGTGTAAGTATATACATTCCTATAATGTATGTATAGAAATATTATTATTTCCTGAATCAGTTGCAGACTTCACGATTCTTTACCCATAAATGTTTTATGGGTATCCTAAAACAAAAACGTCCTTTCAGATAACCACAGCATAATATTTAAATTGAGGAAAATTAACTTTGATACCAAATAACTACACTATATCATTCATATTCAAAATTCACCAGGGGTGCCTGGGTGTCTCAGTAGGTTGAGCATCTGACTTTTGATTTTGGCTCAGGTCATGATCTCAGGGTCCTGGTACTGAGCCCTGCATGTGGCTCCCTTCTCAGAGGAGAGTCTGCTTGTCTTCCTCTCCTTCTGCCCCTCCTGCCTACTTTCTCTCTCTTTCTCTCTCTCTCTCTCAAATAAATCTTTAAGAAAAATCAATTGCCTCAATAATGTATTTTAGAGCATTATTTTCTGATTGTTTCCAATCCAAGATCACACAATGATTTTAGTTGTTATGTCTTGTTAATCTTCTTTAATGTTGGAATAGTTCTATATGCTTTTACATCTTTATATTGACATTTTAGAAGAGCTTAGGCCAATTCTTTTGCAAAGTGTCTCTTTGTAATAAACAGTCTTACTATTTTTTCTTTTTTGTTGACAACTTTTCAGTCTCTCTCGACTTCTCCTTCTCCCACACATGTAGGCAAGTAGATAAGAAAACCTAGATAGTCCCTTTTTGGGTCCATTTGGAGGTTTAAGCCATGTAAGTACCTACCCCTATGCAGGAACCCTCACCTTGCCACACTCTTAATGACAATAAAAACCCCAAGCCAGTCTCTTGTTCCTCTCTTTCTATTTTTGGATGTGCTTGGGAGCCACCCACTTTAACTAGAAAACTTCATTATGTGAGTAATAAACCTTCCCATATCATCTTGGGGCGTGTGAGTCTGATCATCAGTCTCAGCATAGGAACCAAATTTTGGGTGGGTTTCCATTTTATTTTTGCTGGATGTCCATAATACCCTCAATTTAGATTATATGATTTTTTCCTCATGATTCATTTCAGGCTGTGCTTTTTAGGGAAGGAGATCAGGAATAAGTGGTGTGCTTTCCTCAAGAGGCTCACGATGTCCACTTTTGCCATCATTGTTGGCATTAACTCTAATCACTTGGTTAAACTCATAAAACCCTCTTTGAAGAACTATGTTCTGCCCCATTGTTTGAAATTCTAGCTTTGGGCTTGCTTTCTCAGCATCCCCCTTCATCTCCATTTGACCTTCACTGCACTTGGCAGTCTCTCTACATGTAAATGTAGTTCTGGTTGCCGATGTCTTCAGTTTTATTAGTTTGGCTTTTGTTTCTTGTTTTCCTTGTTATTTTAGAGTACAGAAGGAGAAAGGGACATGAGTCCACCACTTAAAAAAAGACAAAATACACTTCTTTATGTTGTTAAACATTTTTCCAAGTCATGATCTATAAAATAATGAAAATAAAACTAATTAAATTATTTGGTATTGTTACCACAAGGTTAATCAAAGCAAGGCTGATTTTATTACTGTAAAGAGTGTATGGAACCACAATTCCTAGGTCCCCCCAAAAAGGAATACTGCTAAGAAAAGCAATTCAGGTGATTGAACCTTATCAAAATTTCCAATTTGGAATTTGCAAATGGAGTGGATGCTTGATTAGCAACCCCCCTCTGGGTAACCCAGAGCCTCACAGAATATTCTGATTATTTGGGAGAGGCTGTTATGATTCGCAAACTGAATTTCTCCATCTATATAAAGATGCCTTGATGAAATAAATACCATTGGCTTTCCTCTCATAGCAAGGCTGTAGATTGATTGCTTCCCTGGAGATATTTTCTGCTTTTAAAAATATGCTACAGGTATGTTTATTTTTTCTTCTTCTTACTGTACTATGATGAAAATTATTTCCCATGAAACACTACCATACCTGGGGAAAATGGGAAGATATTGGTCAAAGGGTATAAACTTTCAGTTATGACTAATTTCTCGAGGTCTAATGTATAGCATGGTGACTACAGATACTTGAAATCTGGTAAGAAAGTAGATGTCAAGTGTTCTCACCACACACATACAAAGATAACTATGTAAGGCAAAGATATGTTAATTAGCTTGAGTGTGGTAATCACTTCACAATGTATATGTATATCAAATCACATTGTACATCTTAAATATATGTAATTTTTGTTTGTCAATCATACCTTCATACAGCTAGAAAAAAAAGACAACCACGTTTTTAAGGAGAAAGCTGGAAAGCCTTTTGTTAAAGGCCATTGTGTTCATTTTACCAACTTTGTTTTCATGTGGTGTTATTTCTGTTATTTTTATTTATTTTTCTCTATTTTAAAGATATGGAGAAATTGAGGGAAACTTAGAAACTGGGTTTCTTCAGCCATGTCTGGACACTCTATAAAATAAAAGTGATCCTTTTTAGTTAATACCTAAATGGTTTAATTCTAAAATCTCTGTTTTCCTGATTTTGCAGCTTCCTGAACCTTGGGAAGAGGAGAAAGCACTGAAGTTTTTTTCCTCAGATTTTCAGTTGTTCCCAGAGCTAATGGCTAAAGGAAACTGCCATACTTTTATTTCTAGCTATAAGAGAAAAAAAATAAAGAAAAACACTAACAGAAAATATTACCAGGGATTATATTTTTCATTTCAGAATCTCATTAAAAGGACATACTTAAAAGAAGAACCTCAGGTAGCACTTTTTTTTTTTTAAATGGCCTTACCAACTATCAAATTAAGATAGCATGAAAGATGAGAAAGCATAATTGAAAGCAGGACATATAATGCCTGTTGCTCCCTAGGAATCCAGTGATGATGAAAAGGTTCAGATGTTCTCAACAAAGGTGCCTCCACATTTCCCCACCGTGAGCCCTGGCCTTTGCTAATAGGAACAGGCCTAATTTTAGCCACCAGGATGTCCCTCACTATGGTTTCAACCTTTTCAGGGGATTTTTTTTTCTTTTTTTACATTTAGGAAGAACTTTTCAAATAAAATCTCATTTTAGCAAAAAGTCTCACAGATAGTCTGAGGTCTGGTCTTTTCATGGGTGGACAACAAATGCCATCATTTTTAAAGTTCATTTAAGTGTCAAGAAAATGAATAAGGTACAGGAGGAAATGAAAATATTTCCCAAAGCCTACTCCATGGGTTGTCTGAAGTATTCACAATGCTTTTCATAACCGCCTTACCCCAGTTTTGCTCCTAGCAAAACTTCTGAACTTATTAAGGAAACTGGGCATCCAGTACTATAATAATCCTAAATTCTATTTATATGGAAACTTCCTCAGAATTGAGTTGCAAGCATGAAAAACACATTATCAATCATTCTCTCAATTTCATTTGGTGGGAAGGGGGTATAGTATTTCTCTCTTTTTTTTTTTCTTCTTTCAACAGATGCCAGAGAGGAGAGGTTATGGCATTTGCGAATGTCATTTGATGAAATGGCCAAGGGCATACTTTACCATACTGGTAAGTTGTCCCCCTGCCTCTCCACTCCTTAACAGCACTGTGTGTGCCCCATTACCTTCTCCCTGGTACCATGGGTGCATCTGGCAAGGGGATGAAGAAGTCCTCAATGAGTCTGAATTTCTAGAGGGCCTCCCTCCCTGTCCCATGAGGAGATTCCCATGTCTATGCTTCAAAAATTCTCTAAGCCTAATAGCTAATTCTTCCTGAACTTTCCATTCCCTGATTAACAGAAGTAATTTTCAGATTTCCTAGTAAAATGGAGAATCCATTTGGGATTTGAGGTAGAAAGCAATGAGATGGAGAGGACTGTTTTGCAAGAGACAGGAATCTGAGTTTACTTAACGACCTGCCCACTGGCCATGCTATAGTTTTCCTTATACTACATATACAGGGGAGTATCCAATCCTGCTTGTTGCTTCTTAATATGTAAGCCTTCTGGGACCTCAAGGCTGGAAAGCTGCTCCTATATGATTCTAGAGTGTTCTTACCAAAGGAAGCATCATCATCCTTCACTGCCCCCATGCCCCACATACATATCAACATACTTTTCTTATTTTATCACTCCAAACTCCCTGCTTTATTGATCTTGAAATAATGCTTTTTGCCACTTAATAACTGTTCCTCTTCTTTTTGGTGATGCCCATAATGATTATATTTTATGCTCAGTTTCCCATGAAAGAAGCCAAACAAAAATTCCCTTCTAGCTCTGTTTTGTTTATAAACCAGGAATTGCTGTTCTTTGGGGCTGCCAAAGACTAACACTTATTTTTCTCATATGTTTTCCTTCCTAAAGAATTGCCCTTCATATTTTTATTAATGATTAATTACTTGAGGTTCTCTATTAAGGAATTTCTTCTGAGAATTACCATTCCCATGGCTGTGAAAGAAAATGCCAACTTTGTTTTCTGGTGGACAAGGTTGTAGTGAGTTCAATACAACAAATCTTAAACTCTTAAATATTTTACAGGGAATTTCTAATCATACTACATATATTCCCCATGCTGTTAGTACATTTATTTCAGTAAAAAATGGCATGTGCTCATGAGTGAGTATATTGACAGTAAACTGTTTTTTCTTTTTTTTACTATTAGCCCTTCATCCCTCTGATATTTTATAATAAGGCAGAATTTTATGTATCTACTTTATAGATGCATTTTATGATCAAAAACAAAACATGAAAAGATATCTTGATGACTTTTAGACTTTAATTTAGAAAAGCATATCATTTAAAGGATACATTAAGGTTTTTACACATATAATTTGTGGCAAAATTATTGGGTCAATTTATCTGTTTAATGTTCTACACATTTAGTACCCATTTCTTGATGGCAATTTTACTGCTTTATTTACTTCTGATGCAAATGAGATCTCTGGACTCAAGGGTTTGGTCATTGGTTTAAGATAGGCTTTGGGGTTAAAAGAAAAAGAATAAGCAGAAAATTTAGATGTACTCCTGAACTCCAATATAGTGGGGATTAGGTAATCATAAAGTGGGAAAGGTAATAAACTATGATTACAGATTTGGAATTAACAAAGTTCTACATAACTTTAGGTTTACTGAAGGATGCCCCAAATTGAAAAGATCTAGAAACTTCAGTTGAGAACTTGAGTCCTCAAAGATGTAGGCAGAAAGTGGGAAAGAGAAGATGACCATCACCAAGATGCCAAAGATGTGATGATCTTGAAAGTGGAAAGAAAAAGGAAGAAAGGGAATAGCTATGGAGGTGGTTGGAAAGCCCCCCGCCAAAACAAAAAGTGAAATTAGTGAAGGAAGAGGCCAGAGTGCACAAAACACACTGAGCCCCAGATGCCCTCCATAAGGGAAAGCATGGCAAAAAAATTTAGGTCTGGCAAACAATTTTGGGGTTAACAGTAGAAAACTGTACACCTGGGTTACTTCCTAATGAAATTGAAATAAGTAGGTAGGTTCCACTTGCCAGTCTTTTAGTTCCTGGTTTTCGAAGACCAAACTTCATCAAGGTAAGCTATTTTCTGCTAAATGAATGTGAACCATTAATGAATATTTAGTAGCACTGTTGGAAACTTCTTCTGTCTTTGTAGTGCTATGCTAAAGGCGTCGTGTCTGTTTTTGGCTCTCTTACGGGTCTCCTCTGCCTGACTTTGAGTCCTAGCTCTATTGGCCCCTGGCTGGGTTGCCAATTACTTAACTACTTGAAACTTCTCACCTACAAAATAGGTATAATAAAAACGTTACCTCACAGAGTAATTTGGAGGATTAAATGTGACAATCCAGGTAAAGTACATGTAAAGAACATAGGATGGAGACTGACATGTAGCCGTCACTCAATAGACATCAGCTGCTTCATTTTTATTGTTGTTGAGTAAGAGATTTCTATGATTAAGACTTCATTTTCCAAGATTTACCTCATCGTTAAATTTTATCATGCATAAATTGGCAGATAGCTAAAGTGCTATGATGTTTAATTAAATATCAGAAAGGTACCTGTGATCATTGAGAAAAGTGCTATAAAACAGAACCATAACAAAATCAATACAGCACAACAAGCTTGGGGCCCTTAGTAATCCATTACAGGACTATCTCACTTGAGGGTATATGATATGAATGTACTGAACCTGGAGTTGGGAGATCTGATTTCAGGTGCTGGTTCTACCCCTTCCTACACGTTTGACCTTGAACAAATTACCTCGTGCACTCTCAGTTTCCTTGTCTACAAAACAAAAGTAATAATAGTAACTCCTCTCTGGGTTGTTCTAAGGATTAAATAATACAATTTAGTAAATCATGGTAGTTAGTGTAAGCCCTGATATTTTTTTTCTTTTTTGTAATAAAAGTGCCTAAATGAAGTTTTGATTGCTGTGACATCCATCTCAAAGAGCCATCCACTCCAAAGACAGCTATCTCAGTAAACACACCACCTGCCATGGGACCTAGATAAAGAGCCAGGCCACTTCCCCTACCTAAGTTCCTTTGTTTTAGAGTTCTTGGTTGATTTTTATAACTGACCATTTGGGCCACCTGTCTTTTCTCTTCCCTTGCTTTAAATTCCCACTCTTATGTTTTAAATTCACCAATAAAGAATGAGCCCCCAAAGACTGAGCCCTGACCTTTGACCCAGTAGAAGCACAACTCTGGGCCCCACGCACACACTCTCTTTCTCTCTATTTCTCCACCCATGTCCTCATTGTGTGCTGTGTACTCTCCAGGTCATGTAAGTAATAAGGCTTTATTTTTTCAAAGATTTTGATGGTTGTTGCTGAAGGGTGACTTGTAATCCATAATAATAAGCACCACAAGGGTCAGTCCTGTCATAACATTGGTTTGGAAAGGGAAGATGTCTGTGGGAAGCTCACCAGGGCCTGGGTGAGTGCCCCCAGGCATTTCTAGCCAATAGCATTTCTATCAAAAGGCTGAGACCAGTATGAAACAATTTCCCAGCTTAGCACTAAGTCCAGATTTGGGATTCAAATAATTACTACTTTCCTACATGTCCCCAAATTCCAATAGGCTTGATCATCTGATTTTCCACCTCACAAGTTATCTGAAGCAGCAAATTAAATCGTGGGAGGCTGATAGAAGAAGTTGCATTGATTTTGATAAAAAGTGACAGCTGGTAAACTGATGTGCAGGAAGCAATACAAGAAAAATTAAAAACAAATATAAAAGTTGAAAGACCGTATAGAAACCTGAGACATTTCTATATAACAAACAGTCCTACATAGAGCCCCACAAGCCTCAAAAGGCATGAGGAATCACCACTATAATACAGTAAAATAATCAATGCTCTCAACAGGGATCTTGAGACTTCGATTTTTTGAGAACAGATCCTGTTCCTGTTCTTAGGTTTAAGAAGAGCAGGTTGGGGCACGACATGAGAAAGGAGCCAAACCCTGTACATACACATTCATACATTGTGTCTTAGTCTTCGAAACAATCCTAAGAGGTAAATATTTTTATTCTACTTCATAGAGTAGAACACTGAGGGATGGAAAAACTAAGTGACATGCCCAAATGTCCCCATGCAAAGAGGGCAGGCTGTTGGTGAAGTGGTTTGTTTTTTAATCAAAAATGATTTTATAAAGTTAAAAAAGTTTGGGAGACTATGGTTGTAATCTAAAGAATTAATTAATATGGGACCACTTATTTTTTTTAGTTACCCTAAAGGAGAGAATAAAATATGCATCAATTTAGAGGTCAAAATTTGGAAACTCAACAGACTCAGCCTAGCTCCTACAGAGGAGGAAAACGAACAAAATTATGAGTGACATTAGCATAGTTCTGAGGGTTTGGGGGTTTCTGAAAACAAGTTTACATCATATGAAGAAGCATTTAATAGGTATTAGAACCATCAAAGAAGAAATGAAACATAGACTATTGTGTTAAAAAGGTCTGCCATAAATCCTGTTAGGAGATGAACTGCATTCCCCCAAAATTCATGTTGAAGTCCCAACACTCACTACCTTAGAATGTAACCATATTCACCAAGAGGTGAAGAGGTTAAAATGAGGCCATTAGAGTGGGACCCTAATACAATAGGACTGGTGTCATTATAAGAAAGAAAGAGACACGAGGGTTTGGGGGGCAGTGCATAGAGAAAAATCCATGTCAACACATAGCAAGAAGGTGGTCAACTGCAACCCAAGGCAAGAGGTCTCAGGAGAAATTAAATCTGCCAACACATGGATCTTGCCTCCTAGCTTCTAGAACTATGAGAAAATATATTTCTGTTTAAGCCACTCAGTTTATGTCATTTTTTTATGTTAGTCCTACCAAGCTAATACAAATGCTTTCCTGGGTGGCAATGTTATGTGTAGATTAATAATTCTGTTATAATCATTTGCAAGGTCTATAAACTACAGCTTTACAAATAATCAACATTAAAGTTATAATGAATGTGAATTATCCATGTTGAATTATTACAGGAAAAAATCAGTGTCTAGTATCATCATATATTCCATTACATGAGAATTACATTCTTTCTAGTGATTTATAATTTTAAAGTTCAACACTAGTACAGCATATATTAAATTTGTTAATTTTAAATACTTGTGTGGTGAGATTTTTACTTCTAATTAAGAAATTGTGGCTCATTTTTCACTCACCCAATATCATGTAATGAGGCTCAAAATTCTTGCCTTGAAACATTTTCCAGATAGAAAGTTTGCTTCTATTAATATTACGTATGTCTAGGCCCTCCCCTTCCCTTTCTACTGTCACCTATACAATCGTCCTACTTCTGGCTTACACTGCTCTAATTTATTACTTATACTGTTGCCAAATTGATCTACTTTTTGTTGTCATCCTCTGATTCAAAAGTGAACTAGAGCTTTTATTCATATCAAATATCAATGACTTTATACGAATTTTAATACAGTCATAGAATCTGACTCCTACTTTCCATCCTCCCACACAACTACTTATTTAACTATACTGTCCATTCATCTTTATCACCTATCCTTCAGGTTTTTCATACAGGTCTTCTCACCATTCTCTGAATAAGCCATGTTTATTGGTTTGACTTCATATCTTAATTTGTTCTGCCACCCTACCCAGAAGGAAAAAAATGATACACATTAAGACCATTTCAAGTCCTAAAAATTAGCCAACTACTCAAACCCCTGTTAATTTTACCCTCCTCAGAATGATTAACTCCTTGAAGGTATCACAGTGGAGTTTTATCTCTCTGGTTGGCCTCCCTCCCACCCCGATAGCACATAGTTCAGTATTAGTTACTCAGAGGGAACACAATGGAAGCTCACCAGTCACTATATTCACTATCCTCATAAACACTTCCAAAATATTGTTTATTTAATAATTTTCAAATTCATTAATTCATTTATCTCATCTACACATAATGGTTAATATTTACTCTTTGTCTGGTATTGGGCTACAAGCCAGGCATTAGGACTAGGTATTGGGCAAGAAACATGAAAAGAAGTGCAACCACTGCTCTAAAGAGCCTGACAATATATGAGTGGAGACAGATGCAAACAGAAGGGTGCTGTGTGGTAAGTGAATCCACAGAGGCAAGTGCAGTGTTGCTGCAAATTGATCCACTCTGCTGTCTGGATGAGACAAGGAGGCACAGTAGGGGAGACAACTGAGTCCAGCCTTGAAGGATAAATAGGAATTCATTTGGCTCATGTGAAGGATGTCACAGAATGGAAAACAGTAATTTCTTTAAGAATAACACACATAAGGTATTTGATTGATGCTTGTCTGAGTTCAGTACTCATTGACTCCTTTTTAAAGGTTTATTTATTTATTTTAGAGAGAGAGAGGGAATAAGTGTGAGTGAGTAGGGGGAGAAGGAGAAAAATCCTCAAGCTGAGTGTGGAACCCGAATTCAGGCTGGATCCTAGGACCCTGAGATCATGACCTGAGCCAAAATCAAGAGTTGGGTGCTCAACCAACTAAGCCACCAAGGGTCCCTTATTGCCTTTTTTAGTAGAGAAAAAAGATTTAAAACCTCTTATAAAACCAGAAAAATAAAATTAAGTAAAAAAAAATTAAAGGGGGGGGGAGGAGGGCAAGGGAAAAAATCAAATTTGGAAAAGAGATAAAAGCTACCATGAGAAACAGAAGGAAAAGTACAACTATCCTTTTTGACCATAAAGTTTAGCCTTGAGTTTCCCAGAAACTTAGGAAGATAGAAATATAAAAAGTTATTCAAACCTCATAAAATAACAGTGAACACAGGGGTGCCTGGGTGGCTCAGTCAGTTAAGTGGTTAAGCGTCTGCCTTGGGCTCAGGTCAAGATCTTAGGGTCCTGGGATCAAGCCCCACCTCCGGGTGGCTCCCTGCTCAGCGGGGCTCTGCTTCCCTCTCTCTCTCTGCCCCTCCCCCCAATTGCTCCCACCATCTTGTGGGCACTCTCTCTCAAATTAAAAAAAACAACAACAACAACAGTGAATACAAATATATCTTTAACCCAAACTCAGAAAACTATGTATCTCTCATTGGAAATTATAGAGAGAGAGCTGGGTGATATAATGGACAATGTTTTCACAAATATTTTTAATAGCTAACATGAAAGTGAATGCATATAAACATGTCTCGCTCTTTTTTTAATATATCTTACTTAAATTTTTATCTACAAAACAAATGTATTGAACCTTTGTAGAAGAAAGGCACATAAGTATCTCCTGCCAAAAATAAAAGCATCAAGTCCCTTGTTAGAAAGAAAATATGATCAGAAATATGAGACTCTCCCTCAAGAATAGACTTTTTAGTCAGTAAACTTATTTCCAACTAGATTTAACAATAAGATTCTCCTCAAAATTCTTCTTAAACACTTGACACCCCTAGATGAAAATTTTTTTGGTATAAATAAGCTTAATAATTATACTTACTTGTTATACACATTTTTTTTAGGAAGTTAGTTGTCTCAGATGCTTTTGAAGAAGTCATAAACTACAGCTTAAAATGATATCTGTAGAGTATTTCAACAGGAGGCCTACTAAGATATTCATAAATGTCCATTTATTCAGAGAGTCATTTCACAGTTCTCTTTTTGTTATGGATAATTTTCAAAATAAAATTTTTTGTGTATTAATTTTTCCCTGATACTTAAACAGAGAGCTATGCTTTTTGTTTGGCAAGCATCTACTTCTACGTGTTTACCCTTGACTTCTTAATTAGTTCCCAGCATCTATTATGTAGGAGTTATACTTTGTGTAAGGAACACAGAGCAAAAGAGCCAGCCTATTCACCATGGTTTGGCCTGGTGTGCTGGCCAACACCCAGGGGCTCTGAGTGTCCTTCTCTCATCTTCTTTTTGTATTTAAGAGATTGCCTTATTCACTTTCCTAAGTGCCTCTAAATCATTTGATCAAAAAAAAAAAAAATTGTGGGAACAAAACTAGGCCTGCCTTTACCATGGTCCTCAAATGTGATAAGTTTCTTCGTTCTATTGTTGTTTATTGTTTCTATCACCTGTCTAGGGATTTCCACGCAAGAAAATATCACATTATTTCTTCTCTGTATCTTAGCCCATTTGCAATGCCAATTTTCTCTGTTACTTTCTCCTTAGCTTTCTTATTAATAATGAAATACAATTGTAGAAGAAGTAGCAGGTAACTGAGCATGCTGCTGCTGGCAGCAACTGAGCAAGAAGCTTACGGGCATACTGGTGCACAAGCCAGATACCACGCAATTTACTGAATCCAGAGAGGAGATTAAATTTCTTTAAACAATAAATGAAAAGTATCACTTGTGTGGGAGGTACAGACTTCCAGAGGCCAGATTAAGGCAATGCATTTTTTAACATAAGATTTCCATGGCTATATATATAGAGAAAAAATAAGGCTAAGGTTTTGACTTGTAAATAATGAAAGAGAAACCTCTTTATTAACTGTAGTAGGATTCTTTTTTTTAAAAAGATTTTATTTATTTGAGAGACAGAGAGAGAGCATGAGCGGGGAGGAAGTAGGGGCAGAGGGAGAAGCAGACTCCGGGAAGCAGGGTGCCCAATGTGGAGCTGATCCCAAAACCCAGGGATCATGATCTGAGCCCAAGGCAGATGCTTAACCAACTGAGCCACCCAGGTGCCTCAAGATTCTTTTATAATATTGTGATCTTTACAAAACTAAGTTCAAAGGATAATAGTGTTGTATTAGGCTTTTACTATTTATTTAATTCATCTTTTAATTAGTCATGATTTGCTTATAACTTCAGACCAGGGATAAGCAAACTTTCTCTACTAAAGGCCAGAGATGAAATATTTTTTGGCTTTGCCAACTATCCAGGCTTTGTGGCAACTAATCAACTTTGCCATTATAAGATGAAAGCAGCCATGGACAACATGTAAGCAAGTGAATATGACTGTGTTGCAGTAAAACTTTATTTACAAAAATAGGTGGTGGGTCAAATTTAGCCTACACACTGAAGTTTGTTCACTCTTGCTCTGACTCTATAAATGAAGTGATGTACTCAGTTTAGTGATGTTTGATGCAAAATCAAAAAAAGAGTTAAGATATTAATACAGAAAAGAAGGGAATTACTTCTTTCATTCAATAAATATTTACAGAGTACTTGCTATATGTCATGCACAGGGTTAAGTATTAGGGATCAATGATGAATATGAGAGTGTTTGTCTCCACCCTCAGAATTCTACAGATAGAGAGGAGATGAACAAGTAAGCCAAATTAAAATATAGAATGTGATAAATCCTACAATGTGTATAAATATGGGCTGTTACAAGAACATATAGGAGGAAAAGCCATAATGGCCACATATAAATATCTTTCTAGTTTCTAAAGACTTTGGAGAAGTAGTTCATGATTTTATAAAATCCTTTCTAACTGGACTTCTGGGGAAGATGGCAGAGTAGGAAGATCCTAAGCTCACATCGTCCCACAGAGGCAACTAGATAACACCCACATCAGTGTAAATAACCCAGAAAATTACCCAAAGACTGGAAGAACAGATTGTCCACAGCTAAATGTAGAGAAGAGGCCACAATGAAGAGGGTAGGAAGAGTGGAAATGCAGTCCAGAGCTAAATGGACCCAATGGGATTGTCCCAGGAGGGAGGAACACCACAGGCACAGAAAGGGGAAAGAAACAGACCCTCCCACCAAGAACCCTAAACATGGAAAACTTGCACAGGGAATGCAAATCCCCATAAATATTGGTTTTGAAAACCAGAGGGTCCTAATTTTACAAGTTCTTACAATCAACAAGGCTTAACATTTGGAACTTTAAAAATCAGAGGTTTGGTTCTGGGAGAGCTGGAGGGCAAATAGGAAATTGAGTCCCCACCCTTAAAGAGACAGCACAACAAAGAGTCCTTTGGAGATATACCATAGAAGCACCAGTTTGAAAATGCATGGGGTATATGGGAAGGAAATTTATTTACTAATCTCAGAGTATGTACTGGAGGGGCAGGGATCTTTAAGAGACTTCTCCAGGAACAAAGGAGCTGGCAGATACCACTACTTCCCTCTCCTGCTCCCTAACCTAGACACACAGACAGCTGCAGGAACCAGCACAGCACCAACACTCTCCATCTAACATGCTAACAGCATTCCCGCCCCTTCATTCTCCTATGGAAATGCTCCCTCCAGCCAAGCCTCCACTCCAGGTCTCCTCCAATAGCAGACCCCTGCAAACCCTGTTAATACTGTGTGCCCCACCCATGGTGTTATGTAGACCGGCCCCCTCCAATATGCCCATGGCCAAAATCCATCCAAATGGGTGCCAGGAGCTTAGCAGTGTGTGAGCAGCCCCAACAGGGGGAAGCACCATTCCAAAGTGATGCCTACCCCAGGGAGAGGGAAAGATAACAACATACACCAGTTCAACTGTGGCCCCAACAGTGGGCTGGGGGCAGACATTTGATCTAACTGCTGACCTCCCCACCAATCAACAAAAGCTTCTCAGGGGACAACAGAGGGAAAGAGCCCTGCACTTTGCTGCTACTGCATCTCTGGCAAATGCCTGGTCTGACTAAACTCAATATCAGACAGCTCCAGGTTGGTCCACTAACAACAACAGGGACCAAATCCTGTCCACAACAGGCAAGGAGAACCATTGCAGATGACTGGACTAAAGGCAAAAGTGGCTCAATCACAACAAAAGGGCATATGCAACACATAGGACACACCCCTGAAATGACAGGCTCTGGTAAAAAGGGGACATGGCATAGCAGGGCACTATAGAACCTCTTCTGCACGAGGCCATTACTTACAAGTGCAGGAGACGTAGCTGTCTTTCCTGACACACAGAAACAGACATAAGAGTTAGACAAAATGAAGAGACAGAGGAATATATCCCAACTGTAGTATAGGAAAAATCATAGCAAGAGACCTAAACAAAATGGAGATGAATAATATGCCTGATAGAGAATTTAAAGTAATTGTCATAAAGATAGTCACTGGACTTGAGAAAAGAGTAGAGGATATCAGTGAGACAAAGAGATAGAAAACAAAGAAATGGAAAACAAACAAAAGAACTAGACATGAAGACCTCAATAACTGAAATTAAAAATACACTAGAGGGAATAAATAGACTAGAGGAAGGAGAAGAATGAATCAGTGACCTGGAGGATAGAGTTATGGACAACAATCAACCTGAACAGATGAGAGAAAAAGTAATAATAAAAAATAAGAATAGACTTAGGAAACTAATCAACACCATCAAGCATGATAAAATTTGCATTATAGGGATCTCAGAAGGAGAAGAGAGAGAGAAATAGGGGAAGAAAACTTATTTGAAGAAATAATAGCCCAAAACTTCCCAAATACAGGGGAGGAAACAGAAATCCAGATGCAGGAGGCAGAGAGAAAATCAATCCAAAAAGCAACTCAAGGAGGTCCATGCCAAGATTTATAGTAATTAAAGTGGCAAAAAGTAGTGATAAAGAATTTCAAAAGCACGAAGAAAAAAGAACACAGTTACATACAAGGGGAAACCCCATAAGACTATCAGCTGATTTTTCAGCAGAAACTTTGTAGGCCAGAAGAAAGTGGCATGATATATTCAAAGTGCTGTAAGAACAAAAACCTGCAAACAAGAATATTCTATCTAGCAAGGCTATATCATTCAGAATAGAAGGAGAGATAAAGAGTTTCCCAGATAAACAAAAGTTAAAGAAATTCATGACCACTAAACCAGCCCTATGATAAATGTCAAAGGTGGTTCTTTGAGGAGAAAGAAAAGACCATAAGTAGGAGAAAGAAAAGTAGGAAGCACAAAAGCAGTAAAATTAAGTATATGTTTAAAAATCAGTCAAGGGATTCACAAAATAAAAGAGAGTAAATTATAACAGCATATATCAAAAATGGTGAGGAGTAATGAATAGATTTAAAGGTAAGTGACCATCAAATTAATATATACTGCTATATGCATAAGATGTTAGATAAATCCTAATGGTAACCATAAATCAAAAACCAGTATTAGAAATGCAAAAAATAAAAAGAAAAAAATTCAAGTATACCACTAAAGAAAGTCAGCAATCTGTGAGAGAAGAGGGCAAGAGAAGAAAGGAACAGAGAAGAACTACAAAAACAACCATAAAACAAGTAACAAAATGGCAATCAGTACATTACTTTGAACGTAAATGGACTAAATGTTCTAAACAAAAGATATAGGGTGATGGAATGGACATAATGGCAAGACCCACCTATATATTGCCTACAAGATACTCATTTCAGACTTAAGGACACATGCAGGTTGAAAGTGAAGGGATAGAAAAGCATTTAACATGCAAATGGAAGTGAAAAGAAAGCTGGGGTAACAATACTTACACGGAACAAAATAGACTTTAAAACAAAGACTGTAACAAGAGACAGAGAAGGCCACTGTATAATTAAAGAGGGAACAGTCCAACAAGAAGATTGTAAATATTTATGCACCCAACATGGGAGCACACAAAGACATAAAACAGCTAAGAATAAACATAAAGGAAATAATCAATAGTAATACAATAATAGTAGGGGACTTTAAAACCTCACTTACATCAATAAATAGATCATCCAAACAGAAAATCAACAAGCAAACAGTGACTTTGAATGACACATTGGAGCAGATGGATTTAGCAGATATATTAAGAACATTCCATCCTAAAACAGCATAATACACATTCTTTTCAAGTGTACATGGAATATTCTCCAGAATAGATCACATATTAGGCCATAAAACAAGTCTCAGCAAATTCAAAAAGATTGAAGTCATACATGCATCTTTTCTGACAACCACGTTATGAAACTAGAAATCAACCACAAGGAGAAATCGGGATAGAACACAAATACATGGAAGTTAAATGTCAATCTACTAAACAATAAATGGGTCAACCAAGAAATCAAAGAGGAAATCAAGAAATACATGGAGACAAATGAAAATGAAAACATGAGGGTCCAAAATCTTTGTGATGCAGCAAAAGCTGTTCTAAGAGGGACCTTTATACTAATACAGGCTTATATCAAGAAGCAAGAAAAATTTCAAATAAACAATCTAAACTTACATCAAAAGGAGGTAGAAAAAGAACAAACAAAACCCCAAACCAGTAGAAGGATGGGAATAATAAAGATGAAAGCAGAAATAAAGTAAACATGAAAAAAAAACCCATAAAATCAGGAGCTGGTTCTTTAAAAAGATCAACAAAATTAATAAACTTTTAGGTAGTCTCATTAAAAATATAAAAAGTGAGAGAGTCATATAAACAAAATCAGAATCAAAAGAGGAGAAATCACCCCTGATACCACAAAAATACAAAGGATTATATGAGAATATTATGAAAAATTATATGCCAACAAATTAGACAACCTAGAAGAAATGGATAAATTCCTAGAAACATATAATCTCCTAAAACTGAATCAGGAAGAAATAAAATTTGAATAGAGGGATTACCAGTAATGAAATTCAATCAGTATTCTAAAAACTCCCAAAAATCAAAAGTCCAGGACCTGATGACTTCAATATTCACAAATCAATCAATGTGATACATCAAATGTATAAGAGAAAGGATAAAAACCATATGATCATGTCATTAGATGCAGAAAAAGCATTTGACAATGTACAACACCCATTCATGATAAAAACTCCCAACAAAGTAGGTTTAGAGGGAATATACCTTAATATAATGAAGTATATATATAAAAAAGCCATAGCTCCCATCATAGCCAATGGTGAAAAACCGAAGCGTTTTTCCGCCTAAGATCAGGAACAAGATCAAAACGTCCACTGCCACCATTTTTATTCAACATAGTCCTGGAAGTCTTAGCCACAGCAATCAGACAAGAAAAAAAAATTAAAAACATCCAAATTAGTAAGGAAGACGTACAACTTTCACTATTTGCAGATGACATGATACTATATATAGAAAACCCTAAAGATCCCACCAAAAGACTACTTATAAATGAATTTAGTAAGGTCATAGGACAAAAAAAAATCAATGTACAGAAGTCTGCTGTATTTCTATACAGTAATAATGAAGTACTAGAAAGAGAAATTAAAAAGGAAACAATCCCATTTATAATTGTACCAAAAAGAATAAAATACTTAGGAATAAACTTAACAAAGGAAGTGAAAGGTTTGTACTCTGAAAACTATACAGGTTGAATTAAAAAATATTCCACTTAAACAAATGGAGAGATATTCCCTGCTCATGGATTGGAAGAACAAATATTGTTAAAATGTCTATACTACCCAAAGCAATGAGCAGATTTAATACAATGCCTATCAAAAAAACAACAGTATTTTTCACAGAACTAAAATTTTTCACAGAACTAAAATTTATATGGAACCACAAAAGTCCCTGATTAGCAAAAATAACCTTGAAAAAGAACAAAACTGGAGGTATCACAATCCCAGATTCAAGTTACATTACAAATGTGTAGTAATCAAAACAATATGGGACTGGCACAAAAACAAAGACATAGATCAAGAGAACAGAAAAGAGAATCCAGAAATAAAGCCATAATTATATGGTCAATTAAATTTCCACCAAGGAGGCAAGGAGAAAAGAATATGCAATGGGAAAACACAGTCTCCTCAACAAATGGTGCTTGGAAAACTAGACAGCTACATGCAAAATAATGAAACTGGACCACTTTCTTACTCCATACACAAAAATAAAGTCGAAGTGGATTAAGGACCTAAATGTGAGACCTAACACCATAAAAATCCTAGGAGAGAGCACAGGCAGTAATTTCTCTGACATTGGCCATAACAGTATTTTTCTGATATGTCTCCTGACTTATTCCTATTGACATGGGAAACCAAAGCAAATATTAACTATTGGAACTACATCAAAATAAAAAACTTCTGCACAATAAAGGAAACAGTCTATACAACCATGAGATACCCTACTGAATGGGAGAAGATATTTGCAAATGACGTATCTGATAATGGGTTAATATCCAAAATATATAAAGAATTTATACTCAACACCAAAATCCCAAATAATCCAATTAAAAAATAGGCAGAAGTTATGAACAGATATTTCTCTAAAGAAGATATACAGATGGCCAACAGACACATGAAAAGATGCTCAACATCACTCATCATCAGGGAAATGCAAATTAAAATCACAATGAGATATCACCTCACACCTCTCAGAATTGCTAAGATCAAAAACACATGAAACAACAAGGGTTGGCAAGGATGTGGAGAAAAATGAACCGTCGTGCACAGTTGGTAGGAATGCAAACTGGTGCAGCTACTATGGAAAACAGTATGGAATTTCCTCAAAAAATTAAAAACAGAATTACCATATGATCTAGTAATTCCATTACTGGGTAATTACCAGAATTACAAAACAAATTTGAAAAGATACATGCACCTCTGTGTTGTTTGCAGTATTATTTACAATAGTCAAATTATGGAAGCAGCTCAAGTGTCCATCTATAGATGAATAGATAAAGATGTTTTATACACACACACACACACACATACACATACATACACACACACACACACACACACAGTGGAATTTTACTCAGCTATAAAAAGAAATGAAATCTTGCCATTTGCAATGACATGGATGGAATCAGGAGTATTATGCTGAATGAAATAAGTCAGTCAGAGAAAGACAAATACCATATGATTTCACTCATATGTGGAATTTAAGAAATAAAATAAACAAGCAAAGGGGAATAAAAGAGAGAAAAACCAAGAAAGAGACTCTTTCAACTATAGAGAACAAACTGATGGTTACTAGAGGGGAGGTGGGGGGGGATGGGTGAGATGGGGAGATAGATATTAAGGAGTGCACTTGTGATGAGCACCGAATCACTATATTATACACCTGAAACTAATATAACACTGTATGTTAACTATATTGGAATTAAAAAAATAATAAAATACATACATACATACATGCATGCATACATACATAAATCAAATGAAATCTTGCCATTTGCAACAACATGGTTGGATCTAGAGAGTATAATGCTATGTGAAATAAGTCACTCAGAGAAAGAGAAATACCATATGATTTTACTCACATATGGAAGTAAAGAAACAAACGAACAAAGAAAAAAGATACAAACAAAAAACAGACTTTTTTTTTAAGATTTTCATTTATTTTGGGACGCCTGGGTGGCTCAGTACGTTAGGCGTCTGCCTTCGGCTCAGGTCATGACCCCAGGGTCCTGGGATCCTACAATATTGGGCTCCTTGCTCAGCGGGGAGCCTGCTTCTCCCTCTGCCTGCCACTCCCCTGCTTGTGCTCTCCCTCCCTCTCTCTCTCTCTGACCAATAAATAAAATCTTAAAAAAAAGACTTTCATTTATTTGAGAGAGAGACAGAGATAATGATAGACATAGCAAGAGAGAGCAGGGAGGAGAAGGAGAAGCAGACTTACTGCTGAGCAGAGAGCCCAACGTAGGGTTCAATCCCAGGACCCTGAGATCATGACCTGAGGCAAAGGCAGACGCTTAACCAACTGAGCCACCCAGGTGCCCCCCATAAACAGACTCTTAAGTATAGAGAACAAAGTGGTGTTTTCTCCCAGAGGGGATATGGGTGGGAGAATGGGTGACACAGGTGATGGGGATTAAAGAGTGCACTTGAGAGGAACACTGGGTGATGTATGGAAGTGTTGAATCACTATATTGTACATCTGAAACTAATCTAACACTGTATGTTAACTATACTGGAATGAAAATTTAAAAAATCCTCTCTTGCTATACAATCAAATTATTTTATTCTCATATTTCCTTTAGCCTTACTTTCATTCTCTTCAATTTCTTCTTTCATTCCAGTGGGTATTGTCAACCCACTTTTTTCCCAATTTGATCTTCAGGAGATGCTTTCTCTTAAAATCTTAGAACAGTAGAGTGGGAGGGGACTCTTATACATCACCTGGTAGAATCCCATACATTTCAGTTGACAATAATGAGATTTGAAATTGCTGGAAGATTTGGACAAGGCCCCATGAGAGAAGTAGGATTAGAATGTGAATTTTGGCTCTACATCGGTTCTGACTCTTCCACAGTAGGTTAAAGTCAGAATCCACCTTGTCACTAGTAAACAGGAAAATAAAAAAGCAATCCCTAACTTAAGAAAAGATGGTACTTGATGTAAGAACTACTTCAAAAACATTTTATTTTCCTCTTTTTGAGCTGCAAAAATATTTTAATCAGATTCTCTAAAGTTCATTTAGCTTCTCTAAGTTTATATGCTTTCTTGCCAGGCAGGTATTCTTGCAATACTCACTGTACTAATTATAATTGTATGGACTGTTATCCTTTTTTTCAAAATCTTAATCTATATTTAAGTAAATGATTTCTAACTAAAAGCACTCAATGCACCATGTAGATAATTATTAATCTAAATCTGCCATTATAAAATTTCTCCCTGAAAACAAGTGAAAAATAGATTTCTTGAAATGTCTGGATATGTCTTGAAATGTCTGGAGAGTCATACTGTTTGAAGCTACTAAACATTCTTGCAGGGCCTGAGAAGAGGATTATCTTCCAGGTTTAAAAATATTAATTATAGGGAATACAATTTAACCAGTGCAGAAAAAGTAGGGTGAATGGAAAGAGAATTTAAGAACAAATATCTGTACAGTCACAAAAAGCCTCTTTGGTTTGTACAATTGAGTTTTAAATAACTCCTCAGAACACCAGTCTTCAGTGTGGAACAACTTAATGACAAGACTGAAATCAAATCCATTCTTCCCTCAAGTGTCATGGAGCTAGTAGCATTTAGCTGAGGATACATTTTTTTGGCAAAGTTTTGTTTGTAGCACTGAATTTGCCGGTTTTCTGCTGATATCTATACCTCTGAATTATTTTGTGGGACGGGGGAAGAGAACAGAAGCATATGTTCATGGCTAACTTTCACCTCCCAAATATACCTAAAAGCTATTCATTTAGAAATGGGATATTTAAATAAAAAATAAACAATATTATTAAATTAAAACATTTTTAGTAATGGTTCATAAACATAATGGCTATAATAGTGAGGTAGAAATTAACAGGCTGAGAGAAAAAAAGAAGGTGTAGCAGTATCAAGAACTCTGTTGTGGACTTTGCCAGGGATGGGTAGAGAAGTTCTTCCAAGGCAAAATCTTCTCATGAGAGGCTTGGATCTACTTGCTTAGATAACAGACTTTGAAACCTGTCAAACACAGAAAGTGGTAAGGCCAAAAGATTTTCTTTTTATGTAACAGAGATTTCTCTTGAATCTATAAAACTTAACTTCTCAGAGACATTCTATAAAAACTTCCACTAGTTTATTTTCCTAGAACATTGGTCCTCTGGTAATTTCAACAGCTCTGGTAACTATTGACTGAATATATGAGTGTGTGTGTGTGTGTGTGTGTGTGTGTGTATGTGTTTTGTACATATAATTATAATAAAAATTTTTCATAACCAAAGATCTTAAAACTTGCCCCTCCGTGTTCATTGGTTGTTTAAAACTTTCATAATATTCAGTAATGTTTAGCAATGCATCAAAATCCATAATACATTAAAAAAGAATCCTACTCTAAAATTTGATAAGGATCTTTAACATAAAATGGTTGAACCTCCCATCCAGTCATTGAGACTCCTCCAATATCTCCATAAAGCAACATATAGGTATATAAATATAATTTTTAAAAATTTAAATTACATATTTTTATAAAAAAGTTAAATAGGATAAATATCAAGATACCAAGATTTTGTGTAACTTAGGATATTTTAAATTTCTTCTTTATGCCTTTTATGTTAACTTTGAAATAAGAATATCAAATGCAAAAAGTGAGAAATAAAAAAAAACCTTCTTTGGTGTTTTTTCTATAACTTTGTCACCATAGCCCAATATCTAACCTCTTGCTTACTTAAATCTAATCCTCTTTAACATTGCCCCCATTTATATACATGAATTAGTCTCTCATTTGCCACTAGCGTCTTTCCTTTTATTAGATGAATAGGATCTCTCTCTTGGCCTCCGTACTGAGTATATGAAGATGAAGATCATACATTCTCTCCGGTATGTTGGGAGTTGGGAGTAGGCCACATTTCATTTGGGTCTTGGTCTTCCTGAATTTATCTCTACAGTTTTATGTTATCTTTTGTAATCCCTGGTTATATGCCCCTTTCCATATCATCTGAATATATCTTCCTTAAATTAAAGCCCAGCGAATCTTGTCTCTTTTCATATGAAATAATTTTTTTTTATATTTCAAGATTTTATTTATTTGAGAGAGAGAGAATGAGAGAGAGAGCACACGAGAGGGGGGAGGGTCAGAGAGAGAAGCAGACTCCCCGCCAAGCAGGGAGCCCGATGCGGGACTCAATCCAGGGACTCCAGGATCATGACCTGAGCCGAAGGCAGTTGCTCAACCAACTGAGCCACCCAGGCACCCTCATATGAAATAATTTCATGTCTCCCATGTTAGTCATTTCCACTTAAATTCTTTCACTTTGTTTCCTAAGATATGACCTCAGAAGTCAATACTTAGTTGTAGTGGAATAAATGTGGATTTTGGTTGGTAAAACTGAAGAATGTGAAGTTAATTGGTGGAGAACTGGTCTCCAGTGGGGGGAATGTGGACTGTATCAAGAGTTGATGGCAAATTCGGGGAAATTAGATTAGGTGATTCAAGTCTTATGGAGACAGGCAGAGACAGAGACTGAGAGAAGGATGGCAACAGTCATATGTGCATGTCAGCTCTCTGTTGTGTGTACACTTTACACCTCTCTTGGGTACCAGCTGACCCTTTCCAACATGCACTCTACTGTGCTCAGTATAAAGATCTTTCTGGAAACACATGGAGTGTATTTTTCATTTTGTCATCCATCATCATTATATAAGTTGTCTTTCTCTTTGAATGTTCATTCTAAATAAAATATTTTAAAGCACAATTAGAGATTTAGGTTTGACTACAATACATGCATAGATCCAGTTAGTCAGTCAATACTTAGTGTATACTTAGTCTGTTTTAGGTACTACTTTAGACAAAAGTGGACTCACTTTTGGGCCTTAAAATTTATACAATTGGTGGTTATGGTGAGGTTTTTTTTTTAAGAACAAGAATATCAAATTAGGTATAAAAAAGAATATTTGTTTAGAATAAGAAGATAACAAAAATATAAAATTTTAAATTCTGAAAATTACAAAATTCAGAAAAAAATAACATTTCAATGAGGTAACTGCCTAATATCTCTAAATACTTTTTTCCTATACATTTTTTGCTGTGGGTGCTTTAATTATTTCTTAAATGGCAGTGATTTTATAACATGATATAGAAAGAATAGAAAAAAATGTTACTTTTCCTCTAACATGTTTGGTTCAAATTTGTTTTAACTGTTATTGATTATTAAAATATGTAAAAAAAAACTTTAGACATATTTATTTGTTTTAAGAAATATTATTATAGGTTTATGCCATACAAACACAGGCATTCTGAAAAAATTTATTCCATCTGATTTTTAGTATTAAAAATTTTATGTATATCTACATCTTTGTAGTTTCATTAGATTCAGGTCACCCATCTCTGGTAGAGATCTTAGGACCTTAGTAGGTCCTAAGATACAAGAGAGAACAGATGGGCACAACAGATGTTTTTCTAGAGTTTGCATTTTAAGGAAAAAAAAAAAGAGAATACCCAAAGAAACAAGTAACTTGAAAAGTTGTGATTTTATCTATTTCATAAAGCAGTCTCAAAGTCCGGTTTGAGGCCTTTTGGGGGTTGCCAAGAGACTCTTTTAGGGGATCCATGATGTCAGATCTATTTGTTTAATAATACCAAGATATTTGCCTTTTGTACTGTGCACTAATGATGGGAAGCAATGCTGGGCAAAAGTTTTGGTTCCTTAAAATGAATCAAAATTACCCAACTGTGCTAGTAGTCATCATGCACTCACAGTAAAAAGAAAAAAAGAAGAGAGGGGCCCCTGGCTAGATGAGTCAGTAGAGCATGTGACTCTTGGTCTTGGGACTGTGAGTTTGAGTCTCACTTTCAGGGTAGAGTTTACTTTAAAAAAATAAAATGAAATGAAATAAGACAAAGTTGATTTCCCAAGTTGGTTTCACTTAAGAATGTCCTCAGTGAAGCAGTAAAAATTAATTTAATTAAATCTCAACTCAAATGTATATACAAAAATATACACATTTTTAATGATCCATGTGATGAAATGAAAAGTATACAAAAAGTGATACTGTTGCATCCTTAGGAACCATGGTTATCTTAGGGGGAGGATCACTTATACATATGTTTCAGTTGCAAGTTAAACCAGCCCCATTTTTCATAAACACCATTTTTCCTTTAAAGAGAAACTGAAAAACTAAGGTTATTGACTTGGGTATTAGAATACATTCTCCAAGAAAGTGAAAAAGTGGGCATACTACTTGGAGCAGACAACTCAGAATTTATTGCCAATAACGTTATATTCAGGTGTCAGGCAAAAACCCGAAAGCTTCCCAATTCTTGAGACTTTTGTGATGAGATTGGCAGTGATATTAACAATTGTAATTAATATTTCATGGTTTTTTTGAATGACCAATACATAACAGAGCAAAATCATCCAAGGATAAAAGATCCATTCAAAGTGCAAGAGTGACTAATTAAATGTAATATAACACAGTATGTAAAGTTCATTGATATTGTTTCAGATTCCACACTGCAATTAACCTTTAAGATATTACCACTTGTCAAGTTTTGTTGTAGTACAAAGAAAATATATTCACAATTATCTGAAAAATGCTATTAAAATACTCCTCCCTTTTTAAACTATGTATCTGTGTAAAGCCCAATTTTCTTCAAATACTTCAAAACAACATATTGCAAGGTAGATATGAGGCTACAATCATCTTCTATTAAGCCAGACTTTTAAAAAATGCAACACAATACTCTGTCATTAGCCTTCATTGTGTTTTGAAGCTATATTTTTCATAAAAGTAGCTTACTTATGCTGATATGTAATGGTTTATTATTTTTATTTTTTTCAAAGATTTTATTTAGTTGAGAGAGAGAGAGAGAGCACAAATTGGGGGGGGCAGAGGTAGAAGGAGAAACAGACTCCTTGCTGAGCAGGGAACCTGATGTGGGACTCAATCCCAGGACCCCAAGATCATGATCTGAGCCAAAGGCAGACACTTAACCAACTGAGCAACCCAGGTACTCCTACTATTTTTATTTTTAAATTCATAAACACACAAATTTTTTCAGTTTTAATTTTTAATAGGTTAAATACCAATAGCTATAATGTACATAACCAAAAGCCCTTTGGAGTTCTCAGTAATTTTTAGGAGTGTAAAGAATTTTTGAGATAAAAAGCTTGAGAGCTAATAATTTATATCTATCCTTTTTGTGCCCCTAATTTTTTAAAGCTTTTATATCTGTTCTAAGACTGAGCTTATCAAAAAACAGTCTCCTACATCTCCTTGATTATCTTCATAGAACATCAATGCAAGTCCTCCATTATTAAGCTCATGTTTTGTTTTTTGTTTTTTAAAGATTTTATTTATTTATTTTGACAGAGAGAGACACAGCGAGAGAGGGAACACAAGCAGGGGGAGTGGGAGAGGGAGAAGCAGGCTCTCCGCTGAGCAGAGAGCCCAATGCAGGGCTCAATCCCAGGACCCTGGGACCATGACCTGAGCCGAAGGCAGATGCTTAATGACTGAGCCACCCAGGCGCCCGCTAAGCTCATGTTGATATTACCTGTTTCCTATTGCCACATATATATATTTTTTTTCCTCAGGATGATGATGATCTATGTTTTCTTTCATTAGGGTTCTCCTTTTTCTTGTCCCTGAACTTCTTGAACTCTGCCTTGCTAGAGTCCACATATATGTGTCTGACCATTTATTTATTCTATTATGATCTTTTTCTACTGTGCCATCAGGAATCTGAAGTGGTGCATTGGAGAGCTTAAAACACTGGTGGCCCTTTTCTCTGTTTTCTTTTCTTCTATAATATTTTCCTGTTTGCATTCTTGTCCATTTTTTCTATGCATATCCTGGGATGCAAGCGAGAATGGGAAAGAAGTTGGGCTACGTAAACATTATTTTTTAAATTCCTGGAAGATTTCTACATTGGAAAAAATTTTTGATTAGAATTCTGCTTCTTCAGTTAATGATTAGTTTTGGGGGACAAAAGAAACAATGAAAAGAGTGACAAGGGGAGAATAGTAAAGGTTGGGGCATAAGGGCAAAGAAAGGAATCTATGCAAATAATTACATGAAAATACTCAGTCTAAGAACAATTACTGAGGTTAAGATCAATTTTTAAGTCAGAATTCATCTTCTTGGCAGTGGAGGCTCTAGCAATCATCTATAGTTGGAAGACTACTAGTATGTTAGAAGAGAGATATATTTCCTAGTATTTAACTCCAATGGGTAGACTTTTATACTCGGTCAATACACCATGTTTTCAGTGATTTAGCCCAAGGTGCAGAAATAATTGTGTAGCTTTCTTTTTCACACCCCTGAGTAACAATCAGAAGTATTTTGCTATAGGATGGTTCTATGAAAGTGTTTTTGTAGAGATAGAAAACAATACAGTTTAAGGACCTAATTTTCTGCTCTTCTCATGAATACAGGGAGAGATAGGAAAACCTAACAGTTCCTCTTCCCCTAGGGGACTGGTTCATACCTCTTCTATAATAACAAGAACTCTCTATTGAGCATTTAGTATGTGCCTGGCCCTGGGATGGCATTTAATACACATCATCTCCATTCTGTTTGCAAGATAATTATTATAAGCCACATGTAAGAACAAGAAAACTTAAAGAAGTTACTTGATGAAGGTTTATTTGACCGTGATGCCCATCTATTTTCACTAAATTAACCTGTTTTGGGAGGTTCTTCATTTCTAAGGAATGTTTAGATCATAAACATTGCAGGGCTCTCATCAGAACATTCAGGGTTCTATCAATGCTAAAATGTACAGCCTCCAGCCTGTGGTTGCCTGAAGCAGTGCCAGGCTGATTGCACAAGACTCATTTGTGGGGTTATTAAAGATATCTAACCTAACCTACAAACCTTGTAGGCCCAAGTCTACAACTCGAATGGGCCTAGAATCCATATTTTTGTAAACACCCCTGGATTTCTGTGACTCAGCATGAAGTTTAAGAACCACTGCATTAGACTTCATCTTTTGAACATTTTTTTTTCCCAGCTGGGAGTTTAATCAGAGTAGAAGAGTAAATATTTTGAGTATAGGTTAAAACAAATGCCTGAAGTTTAGCTATTTTGTTTAATACACCAAAAGGAGAAACTTGTATCTCATAAACCAGCTAAGGAGATGCCCAAATTCATATTTTATTACTTAAGAGAAAAGTTCTATCTGGGAAGACAGAAGTAAGTTATAAAAACAAACAAACTAACCTAGCAGGCAAGGCCAAAACATTATTCAATAAACAACTTTGGATCCACTCCAGAGTTTGAATGATGACTTGGTTCAAGCTTCAAACTTCAACACCTCAAAGAAAGGAAGAAAGGAAGAAATGGCCTTGAGTTGGAGAATGTTTATGGTTGGAGTTCACCAGTGTCCTTCTCATAATAAGAGAACCCAGTCCAAGACTGTCTTGTACTTGATGGTGAGTCGGTCTGCCTTCTCATCAGCGATAAATGCGTCCCCAAACTGACTTGATGATTAGAATTGGTGATTTAGGTTTGTTCATCAGATAACGATGAATACAAAATGATGACCAAGGGTAAGAGTAAGAATGTGTTCTTTTTTGTTATCATTTGCCCAACAGATTTAGCTGCTTTTGAAAGCTCTGTTGCAATAGGACAATTAAGACTATTTGCATTATTTTTGGTGCAAAGGATTATCATCCTGTTACCCAAGGCAGGAATAAGAATATTTGGTATCCAAATATGCATAAAACATATAGATATATGGCTCCAAAAATGGAGGAAAACAGAAATTCTGAAGGCCAAGGTTTCCCACAATCTCAGAGATAGAACTTATGACTACTTAAGGAAAATCAGGAGAAAAAAACAGACTTGATTCAGCTTATACATTGGTCCTTTGTGATATTTCCTCCTTGTGTCTTTCACATCAAAAACTTGCTACTCAAAACCTTTTTAAAAATACTTCCAGAATAAAATTAAATATCTCACTTATATATGGCAACACATACCATATAAATTGTACTTTGGATGAAAATTACTATTATAATTTTCAGAAGTCCAAATCATGGGATATCATATTACTAATCTAAAATATTTTACATTTAAAAAGAGAATTCTACATATGGCATAAAAAAACCCAACCAAACATAATTTTATTAGTTTTCTAGGGTTGCCAATAAAATACCACAAACTTGATCACTTAAACAACAGAAATTTATTTTTGCATAGTTCTGGGGGCTAGAAGCCAAAAATCAAGGTGCCAGCAGGATTGATTCTTTCTGAGGATTGTGGTGAAGGATATTTTCTAGGCCTCTCTCCTTGGCCATAGATGACCCCATCTGTGTCTCTTCACATTGCCTTTCCTATATATAGTGTCACTTTCTGTGTTTGAATTCCCCCTTCCTATAAGGACACTTTATAAGGGCCCACCCCGATGACATCATTTTAACTTGATTACCTCTGTAAAGACTGTATTTCCAAATAAAGTCACATTCTGAGGTAACGACGATTAGGACTACAACATAGTTTTTGGGTGAGTACCTAATTCAACCTATAACAATAATGAACAGAACTAAAAAAATACCTTAAAATTTTGCCACAAAATGAAACAAGTAACACAGAGGGTTTATTCCTATTCTCTTCCCAGGATCCATTACACTTATAGTGCTCAATAACAGGTAGAAACTAACAGTAATGATTGGTCTATTAAAAGATGTTACATATAGAGGGTGCAGTATATTTGGGCATCAGAGTTTTTAACAGCTAAATATACCTATTTAATGAAAACAAACAGGATATATTCTTTAAGATAAAGAATATTCTTCAAAAAAAAAACACAATTTGTTGAAGAGCTCAATTTTAAGTGCAGGGCTTTCATTGTATCCTCTGTATATCACTTCATTGGAATGTTGAAAATACCAAACAGAGATCAATATTCTCCCACAGATTTCCTCAAAGCAAATGTAGAGGGAAAATCTCTACAAGGGGTATGTGATCAAGATGCAAGTACTGACTGATATATTAACTAGTCTTATTATGGCAATCGTTTTGCAATATATATGAACATGAAATCATCACATTGTACATCTTAAATTTACACAATGTTATACGCCAATGACATTTCAATAATGGTGGCAATAGGAAGATACAAGTACTGGCTTGGATTAGGTCTCATGCATAGCACACTGCTGGTTCTGGGTCTCACACACCTAGATACAAAGTAACTAATTGGCAGCAGCCTCCAGTGGATTCCGAGGTGAGCTGAATGGCTTCACTATTCCTTCCATCTGCCCTGTCCCCCTACCTACTCCTTCAAGTGTTCTATCACATGAGCCACTCTCTTTTGGCCACATGGTACTGCAGTTCCATTGCTTCCACCAACCAGAGGCTCTGAGAACATCAGGGCTCCACTCTTGCCATACGTTTTTATAATAAAAATAACACAACATAAAGAGTGAACCCTACTGTAAATGATGGACTTTAATTAATAATAATAATAATATATCACTATTGGCTATCAATTTTTTTAAAGATATTTATTTATTTGAGAGAGAGAGAGCACGAGCGGGGTGGGGGAGCCCAATGCAGGGCTGGATCCCCAGATCCTGGGTCCTGGGTTCATGACCTGAGCTGAAGCCAGAGGCTTAACCGACTGAGTCACCCAGGTACCCCCATTGGCTATCAATTTTAACAGATGTACCACACTAATGCAAGATGTTAAGAATAAGAGAAACTGGGGGAGGAGGCCATATGAAAACTCTCTGTACTTTCTGCTCAGTAAAACTGCTTAAGAAATAAAGTCTAATAATTTTTAAAAATAACACTAAAGAAAATTATACTCAGCGTCAAAATTGTGTGAAATGTTTCAAGGTATCTGAAAATATTCTGAATTCCAGAGCCCACTTTCATCTTTTGCTCTTCCCACAACAGGTTTTCCAATCAATCAAATAAATAAATAATAAATTAGAGTAACACTTGGGATTTCTTCTACAGTTTCAGTTTTTAATATTTATCTCAATGAAGAAGTGTCTGTTTGCAGCACAGCTTTTGTAATGGATAAGACATTCCATTATGAAAAGGAAAGGAAAACACTTAAAGAGATTTCTTGAGGTAGTTGTCAAAGGCAGTTTGTTTGCAATCTAATAAGAAGCATATGACAAGTAATTATTTTAAATAACTGGAACTGAGCCAGGCAAGTGATGGAGATTTTTATTATTTCTTTCCTCCAAACTCCTAAGCATATATGAACTATACAATATGATTATCTAGCTCTTATTGCACTCATTTTAGGTCTCTTTCCTCCTTCCTCTCTCACCACCTTTGTTTTCTCTGCACTTTCTCCCCCATGACCCAACATTTAAAGAAGAATTTCTAGAGAGAGACTCCCAACTGTGGGTTTCAGATGTCATTTTTGTGTTGGCTCAGATCCAGATAATGCAATGCTTTGACCCACAGTGGTGGGAATGGTGCCTATTGGTAACACAGAATTCGAACTGCTTTAAATTGTTTTGAGTTTTTTGGCTTTCATACTTCTCTGTTGCTCCTGAAGAGAACTAAGCATCCAACCAACTGTCAACAATGACAACAAAAATGACAATATCTGTGTAACTTGGAATTGACTCATTTAGTAAGACATTGTCTTGTTCACTAGCTTCATTTATTTTTACTTTATGCTAAAAAGATTTCTTGACAGATGATCCTGGAGGGCTTGAAAATATCAAATTCTCCCTTTCTGTTTACACCAATTCGGTATCTAGAATAGCAAAGCACTTCTTAATTTACACATTTTAATGAAAAGATATTTACTTCAAAAGGCTATAACCTTGGAAATACATGTAGCTTGCAACACAAGACTTCCTTGCTTTGTGGTAAGTAAAGCAAATCTCTCTTGGATTTAGGTAGTATCTTAATGACACACACACATACACACACACACACCCTGCCTAAGAAAGTAAGGAAATTGTGTAAAGCGGATCACCACTCAATTGTAAATTCATACACATTGATTGCATGTTTCTAGAGTCAGAGAGAAATCAAATTTAGACGGAAGACCCTAGGGCATTTGGTTGAATAGTCACAAATTCAGAGCTTAAGTTTTCAATTTCTACTATTTTTTTTTCCTCTGGTCCATCTCCTAAACACACATTTCATTAAATCTTTATACAGGCTGAAATGTTAATTTGTGAATTCTCCCAGAATTCTTTAAAAATGATGTAGTGAAACCTCTGGAAGTCACTTAAATATCCAAAATTTTTTGCATATTGTGGCAGATACCTAGACAGTGCCTCAGTAGGGGACAGTACCCCAGATAGAGTACAACTGCACAGAGGAAAATTGCGATGAAAGACTTGGCAGGCCCAGATTTCACTTTTGTTCTCCCGCAGCCCATAATTACTATGCCTGGAGAATCATTTATAAAACTCCCATGTGTGGAGTCTCTGGATGATTAATGAGTCTCAGGCTGGTACAGAGCACCCAGAGATTTGTCATCCCTGAATTCATGTTAGCAAGAATGAATGCCAGCCAATGTTTAAAGCCAGAGTGCAGCATCCTCCAAGTGGCCCGAGAAACTTCTGGCTCTCTGGCTGCCATCATCTCTTTACTTTTTATCATAGACTAATCATACATTCTCTTTTTTCCTTCCTTTATATTGAAAGAAAAATGTACTCCATGGAATAATAAAAAAAATATCTTAACTCCAGGCTTTGCTCTCTCCCCTCTCTCTTTGCTCCTGTTTTCATTTCTCTTCCATTTCTACTTTATTTTTATATCTAGAATTATCACTCTTTGTAATTACTTCCTCCCTTAGTTCTTCCTGTACATCTCTGTCCAGAAGCCTTGCCTGTATTTCCTTAGGATTTTGAATCCTTTCTCTGTTCAATAATCTCTCTTAATTTTTCAGCCTCTGAAGATTTTTTTCCATTCCTTTATTTCCATCATTCTTCCATTCTTTCCTCATTACATTCTTTTGCTTACTTGCTCTTTCACTCTGTTTTGTCCCTCCCCTCTGTTTTATATTTCCAAAGCAAATCCCAAGATCTGTAGCAATTAACAGTGATTCTGGAGAAGATTTTGGAAAGAATTCACAATGTTTTAAAATAATTCCTCTTCGGGGCACCTGGGTGGCTCAGTTGGTTAAGCGACTGCCTTCGGCTCAGGTCATGATCCCAGGGTCCTGGGATTGAGCCCCACATCGGGCTCCCTGCTCTGCCAGAAGCCTGCTTCTCTC
Organism: Eumetopias jubatus; assembly: GCF_037043125.1. Taxonomy (NCBI): domain Eukaryota; kingdom Metazoa; phylum Chordata; class Mammalia; order Carnivora; family Otariidae; genus Eumetopias; species Eumetopias jubatus. Next base: position 163,473,692 of record NW_028274809.1, on the reverse strand, counting down.
TCTCCCACTCTCCCTGCTCGTGTTCCCTCTCATGCTGTCTCTCTCTCTCTCTCTCTCTCTGTCAATTAAATAAATAAATAAAATCTTTAAAAAAAATAAAATAAATAAAATAATTCCTCTTCTTTGACAGGTACCCCAAATGGGGTACTCAATTCAGTTTGCAAATCCAGGTAACTGGCATATATGTTTTCCTGAATAAATTTACATAATGAATATAAGAGGTCTCATAAATTTATGATGATATGAAATAAATATTAACTGTACGAATTATGGGAAAGCTATAACGCAAAATCTACATATTCAGTGAGGAAAAGAATATGCTTGAGTATGGAGAAAACCATACCTGAATTCTAAATATCTGCCTGATTTAAGAATAGGAATAGGTTTCAAATGAGTGCAATATAAAAAGCCCTAGTCTTTCCCCTTTGTTTCACCAATGGAATAGCAATGAACTTTGTGTGTGTGTGTGTGTGTGTGTGTGTGTGTGTGTATGTATGTGTGTGTGTGTTTTTTTTCAGGGATGAGGTAGGGGTACAGAGGTTTTTGGTGTGTAATTCTTCTAAGACAATATTCTATAACCAAAACTTATTCCTTGAATTGGACTTTTACCATTTTAGTACATATTTATGCACAAAATATCAGAGTAACTCACACTTTATCTTAATATCTGTTGAGCCTTTATTTAGATGAAGAGTTGATACTTTATGAAAGATTGAAGGGTGTTCTATAGCATTCTTGCATAGAACATGGAAGTTAAGAAAATGCTTAACTGTTCTTCTATTACCAATACTTTAACACTGGCACCAAATGCACTTAGCTCTTTCAAAACCTCAAAAACCCTGCTCCTTGGAAGGCAATTCAGCAACGATGTCCCATGCAGAGTCACATCACTTGAGCATCCCCAAGCCTAAGTAGATTTTCTAACTCATCCTTAAAGCCATATCCAGGACTCTTTCTGAAATTTTAGCAAATGGAATTTCTCCCTGCAGTGGTCAGAATAACAGCCCTTCAAAGATGTCCACATCCTAAATCCTGGAACCTGTGAATATTACATGGAAAAAGGAACTTAGGTAGTAGATGGAATTAAGGTTGCTAATCAGCTGATTTTCAAATAGGAGATATCCTGGGTTATCTATTATGCCCAGTGTAATCACAGGGTCCTTAAAAGTGGAATAGGGAGGCAGAAGAGGAGGTAAGAATGATGTGATGCAATGTGAGATTGGCCATTGCTGACTGATATAGGTTGAATTGTGTCACCCCAGGCTATGTTGAAGTCCTAACAAGCAAGTACCTCAGAATATGATCTTATTTGGAAATAGAGTCTTTAAAATGGTGATAAAAATAAAATGGGGTCATTAGGTGGGCCCTAATGTGAAATGACTGGTGTCTTTTTAAAAAAAGAGGATATTTGGACACAACACACGCACGAAGGAAAGACTATGTGAAGGGACAGGGAGAGCACCATGTGAAAGGTGGAGTATTAAAGTCACATATGCAAGCCAAGAAATGTCAAAAATTGCCAATAAACCATCAGAAGCCAGAGAGAAGCATGGAACTGATTCTCCCTCACAGACCTCAGCAGGAATCAACCCTGCCAACACCTTAGTTTGACTTCTAGCCTCCACAACCATAAGAAAATAAATCGCTGTAATTGTGATCCACCCATATTGTGGTACTTTTTTATGGCAGTCCTAGGAAACTAACACACTGGCTTTCAAGAAGAAAGGGATATGAGACCCAATAAATGTGGGCAGCCTCTAGGAGCTGGAAAAGAAAAGGAAATGGATTCTCCTCTAGGGTCTGCAGAAAGGAATACAAGCCTGCTGACACCTTGATTTTAGCTTTGTGTTATGGACTGAATGTGCCCCCCTCCCCAAACATGTATGTTAAAGTTCTAACCCACAATGTGACTGTGTATGGAGATAGGGGTTTGTGGGGAGGTGATAAAAGTTAAGTGAGTTCATAAGGGTGGGGTCATAGGGCTGGTACCCTTATAAGAGTGTGCTCTCTTTCCACACCATGTGAGGACACAGAGAGAAGGCAGCCTACTGTAAGTCAGGAACAACGTTCTCACCAGAAATCAAATTGTCCAGAATCTTGTTATTTGTCTTTTCAGCTTCCCGAACTGTGAGAAAATAAATTTCTATGGTTTAAGCCACAGAGCCTGTGGTATTTCATTATGGCAGCCTAACTGACAAAGACACCTAGTGAAACCCATATTGGACTACTGACCTCCAGAGCTATACTGTAAAACTCTGTGCTGTTATAAGCAGTAAATTGTAGTAATTGTAGATTGACACCATGACTATTAGTTAGCTTATCTTTAGTTAGCTTATTAGTTACCTTATCTTAGTTAGGTTATCTTTAAATGATCTTAGCTTAAAACACACTCTATTAGTTAGCTTATCTTTAAATGATCTTAGCTTAAAACACACTCTAATGAGAACTTCCATACAGACTTTAGATCAGCAAAAGACGTGAAAGCCAAGGATTTCAAACACAGCAGTGCACAACCATTATTACCTTTATTTCACAAGTTAAGATTTTACTTATTTTTCTTTAAAAAAAAACCTTTAAAAGAGAGTTATGAAATAATTCTTCTTACTAAAAAACCTATTCATATGTAACTTAAAATTCAATGAACATGAGAGACTATGGACTCAGAAACAAACTGAGGGTTCTAGAGGGGAGGGGGGATGGGGGGATGGATTAGCCTGGTGATGGGTATTAAAGAGTGCACGTATTGCATGGAGTACTGGGTGTTATATGCAAACAATGAATCATGGAACACTACATCAAAAACTAATGATGTAATGTATGATGATTAACATAACATAATAAAAAAATAAATAAATTCAATGAACATGATATTTCAGGAAAAAAAGTCAAATGATACGGTAAATGATTGCTATTTGTGGAACATTTCACACCTATAATTTTATCTGAAGGCTATAAATTCTTTCTTGCTGCCCATTAAGCACGCATAAAGCATAGAATTAGCATTTTTAAGAAGACCAAGGTAGAAAATATACCTTGACAGACACTGGGGAAAATTTAATACAAATAACCAAAGATCTAAAAGGATGCAAACTAAAGTAACATTTTACCAAAACCAATAGTTTTGGAGTATCCAGTAAACCCAAAGCTGTATACTCTTGGGATTCAATAGTTTGCAGACTTAGAAAGTTTATAGATTAAATATCCTCAGATTTCTTCCAATTCTGCCATGTAATAACTGAGTAGCTTTTACTAAATATTTAGCTCTTCCTTTTTGAATACTAACATCTTTAAACTTTGTAAATCAATTAATTTAACTCTTCATTTTTGTATTTTAACATCATCAAACTTCTATTTATGTAAAAGTTTTACTTATGTTGTTTAGTTCATCTGTGTAAAGTATTCAGGACCATGCTAACACAGAAAGAGCTCTTTATATCTTAGCTACTATTACAATATCCCCGGCAGGTTGTGTCAATTAGCTTTTGCTGCATAACAAATCATCACAAAATATATTGGCTTAAAATAATTTCTGTTTATTCAGCTTAGGATTCTGTAGGCCTTCTGGGTGGCTATTTTATCTGGGTCAGTTCAGCTGATTCTGCTGGGCTAGTGACTATTGTCAGCAGGAAGACTGATGGGGCTGGATGACCTAGGATTGCTTCAATCTCATGTCTGACTTGCTGTGGGCCAGAGCAAGGAGGATGACTGAACCAGTGGTTCAACATCTAGCAGGTTAGCCTGGGTTTTATCATATTGTGGTCAAACACAGAGTTCCTAAGAGTAGCAAGAGGAATCATTGTATATGAGTTTTTCAAACCTCTGCTGGCATCATGCTTGCTAATGTGCCATTGACCAAACCAATGCCAGCCTAAAGTGAGTACAGGTGAGTACTACTAAAGGTCATGGATGGGGAACTATATTTTGTGGTCATTTTTCCAATCAACCACAACTGTGAGACCTATATAAACATATATATTATTCAACATCCCCTTTGAGATGTTTCATAGGCACCCTAACAATATTTAAAGCTTACCTTGCTCATTTTCTAGGGTTTTATAATACCAATCAAAACTACTTTCCTATGACTTACTCATGCTAGACTACTAAAGGTCATCTCTGACTGTTCCATTTTCTTTCTATAATACCCAGTCAGTAACCAATTTCTCTGGATTTTATCTTCTGCAAGTTTTTAAATCATTACATTCCCTCTCCATCTCCACAACTATCACCCAAATTCATGCCACCATCATCTCTTGCCTGGAGATGTAATTTGCTAATTGTAATATCTATTGAAACAGACTCTGCATCCCTTCTTCTCTTACTCAATCTGTTTCTCATATATAGATATATTCTCTATAAAATGCAAATATAATTAATTAAGTCACATCACTGATGAAAAACCTTCACTGGGCTACACTGGGGATTTGAACAATGTGGAACTTGTGTGGAGAAAATAGAAACAAGGAGACTAATTTTTCAAGAATGTAGGTAGTGATAAAACTTGGGATGTGTGTGTGTGTGTGTGTGTAGAGGTTATTTTTGGATGACAAGATATGAGTATGTTTACAAGTAGAAGCTCTTAGTAAGTAAGGGAAGGAAGGACCAAGGGAACAAAGTCCAGGAGGAGGGAAGAAGACATGGAATCCAGAGCATAGGTTGGAGTCTGGGGTCAGATGACAAAGGCTGATCCATGTGTTTGGATTTTATTCAGTAGACAATTAATACACAATGCCTGGCATGTAGTATATAATGAAACAACTGTGAACAAATTAATAAATAAAAAAGATTTTGATGAGGAGAATGTCATAGTACCACCTGTTTTCCAAAAATAAATATGGTTTAAGTAAGATGATACTGAAAAAGTGAGAGATTTGAGCTGGAGCAACTATTTGGGCAATAAGTACATTATTTGTATGAACAATAACAAGGGCCAAGAGTAGGACTGATAAAAGGGAGCAGAATGACAGTTTCAAGGAGACACTTCATAGAGCGGTAGGGACCTGCAAGGTTTGGTGACCACCTGATAAGAAGCTAGAGAGGTGTTAACTGCATTTCAACAGACTACAAAGTTTCTAGGCCAAGAGATTGTGAATATTTGAAAGATAAAAGGAAGAATCACATTTCAGGGTTGTTGAGAAGAAGATGATCAAGTCCATTTTAGACCTCCTGAGTTTGGAACCAGAATGAAGCTCCATGTCCTGACACTTAGAAAATAGTTGGGATAAGGTTTCTTGCTTCCATGTTCTTCATCCCATTTTCTCAATCTGGGCTGCCTTTGTTCTACTCCAACTGTTTAATTCAACCTTTAGGACATCTCTTAGCAACTTGTCCCTGATCTGCCTAGTTGGATTTTACCACTCTTTCCAATCCTCTTTGACAACACTTTGTTTGCCTCCTTTTTTAACCAGTGAGTTTACAAGGTCTTATATTATACTGAGTTTACATGTCTGCATCTCTCACTAGACTTGAAACTACTTGGGATAGGGGTAGAAACTAAGAAATTATTTCTTATTTACCTGGCATCATTTAAAATTTTCTTCTTTATGCTTCACTCATAAATAACAGGATAGGTGTGCTTTTTATAGCGCACACGAGAACCAAATATGCAGGCAAGTTAAATGTATACAGAAAAAAATTGTGAGGAAGTTAGAATAATACATTTGATACTGAAAAATGAATTAAATCATTATTATTTAGTTTCATGGTAAAATGAGAAAAACACTGAAAAGAAGTCATAAAACTTGAGATCTAATCCTGTTCCCTCACTGTTTGACTCTATTGGAGAAAGTCAATAAAACTCTTTTTCTCCAATTTTTCTCATATATAAAATGATGTTGAATGGTCTCTAAAATCTTAAAGAATTCTTCGCTTGTTGGGGCACCTGAGTGGCTCAATTAGTTAACTATCAACTCTTGATTTTGGCTCAGGTCATGATTTTGGGGTCATGAGATTGAGCCCCACATTGGTCTGTGCACTTAGCAGGGAATCTGCTTGAGATTCTCTCTCTCCCTCTCTGTCTGCCCCTCCATGTGCTCTTTCTCCCTCTCTCTCTCTCTCTCTCTCTCAAATAAATAAATAAGTCTTTAAAAAGAATTCTTCACTTGCTACCATTTTTGGTTTTGACTAATTACATAGATAAACAAATAAAATATCCTAATATAAAGGAATCAGAAGGTATGTAATATAGTCAGAAAGCACTACAGTTTCTAGCAATATTTTCCCAGGTCCCACCGCAAACTTCTGGATCCTATAAATCTTCACTCAGATGGATACAGTTGTAGATGATAACATCTGAATTTTCCTGACATTTACAAAGTTCAATTACCCACTCTCTATGCCAAGTCTTACTTACATAACTGTGGGACAGTTCTGCACATAACCTAAAGCAGGATAATATATATGTAAAGGCACACCAAACTTGACCATCAAATTCTGAGTTTGTATGTATAATAATGGAATTCCCCATCATAACAAGATGCATGAAGACTTGTCTCTCCCTGTTCCTCTGCACTAAGTACAATTATAAACTCAAAATAAACGAACAACCAAAGAAGAACCTTGAAAATTGGAAGAGGAAGGTGAAGGTGAACTGGTTAGAGATCCCAGTGCTGGAGAAACAGCACAAAAGGAGAGTATCTTACAAGCCCACAGTCACCAGAAGAAGTGACCTACGCCTGGTGTTTCTTAATTTCCAACAAAGGGTTTCCTAGATAAATTTGTTTTTACTGTAGACCAAATTGGAGGGCCTCTGACAACACCAGCTGCATCCAGTAGAACCAACAAGAGGGATCAATTGGAAGTGCTACTGTTAATAGGCAGCTAAAGAAAACATTCTGCTTTTACACCTGGTCCTATGACTCCTCTTTCCCACCCAGAAAAAACATGTTTCCAGAGAATGTGGCAAGGTGGATCCCACTACAACAAGTACCCAGATGAAGAATTTCTCATCTGTCCATCCAGGCCTGAGGTTCTCCTCTCCCACCTGAAGACACCATGCAGCCACAGGGCACCAACATAGGGGATCATGCCCCAACAAACACTACCTAGAACACCTTCTCTGTCCTTCATAGGCAGGGGGCAACCCACCACTAAAGTTCCCAGCCCAGGAAGCACTGTTTTTTCTCATGGGCCAAACAATCCCTTCACTCATCTATCAGGACAAGGCAGTCTGGCTATGGTAAGCTCCTCAAGATGTATCATCAAGGACTAGTAAAAGCCCCAATACATGAGAGAGACCAAATAGACCAACATAGCACCACACAGTCTCTGAAAACTAGACTATAATTGAAACATTAAAGCAGACCAGGACTTGCATACCAAACCTAAACAGGGTATCTTCCTGTTAAAATAAAATAATTTAAATAAAATAATTTAAACAAGAGTCTCCTTATATAATATCCAAAATGTTCAGAATACAATAAAAAATCATCATCATACCTACAGCCAGGGAAATCACCAACTGATGAAGAAAAGACAATCAACTAATGCTAACATTGGAATGAATACGATGCAGGAATTATCTCAAAGGATTTTAAAGCAACTATCATAAAAATGTGTTGACAAATAATTACAAATTCTCTTGAAATGAGAAACATAGAAAACCTAAATTCTGTTTAGAATTTAGATTAAAATTTAGAATTAAGAAGCAAATGGAAATTATAGAATTGAAAAATACAGTAAGTTTTAAAAACTCAGTGGATGGGCTCAATAGTAAAGTGGAGGTGATGGAGGATAGACTCTGAATTTGAGGACAGAACAACAGGACTCATCCAACCTGAACAACAGAGAATATAGGCTAAACAACAACAACAAAATGAACACATCCTCAGGGACCTACGAGACAATAACACAAGAGCTAATATTCTTATCCTTGGAGTCCTAGTGAGAGGTAAAAGAGGGGATGAAGGAGAAAAGAAGTCAAGTCTGAAAACATCACAAAAGATACAAATCTACAGATTCACATAGTTGAGGAAATCCACACCAAGACACATCATAATTAAACTTCGACTTACCAGAGTCCATGGTGGCCATGAGGAAGTGACACAATATTTTTCAAATGCTGAAAGAGAAGAACAGTCAATCCTGAGTTTTATACTCAGTGAAACTATCCTTCAGGAACTAAGAGGTAATAAAGACATTCTCACATGAAGGAAAGCTAAAAGGATTTGTCACTACCAGACTTTACCTTAAAGATTGATGAGAGGGGCTGATGTTGTGATACCAGTTTGTATCAGTATAGTTTGTATCAGGTTTTATATAGTAACCTGCCCTCAAGAATTTCATATTCCATAGGAAGAGGCTCTATTTAGATTATCTCAGTAAAACAGAGTGAATCAAAATGATAGAACCATTCACAGAGTGTTATGAAGCACATAAAGTGGGTGCCTCAGGTCCAAACATTGGTGCCTAGAGGAGATGACATCCAACTGAATCTTGAACCAACTGCAGAAAGCAGCTTGAGGGAAAATCTTGGACAAAAAAACAAAAACAAAAACAAATAAGACCCTAGAAAATAGGGAGTTAGCCACAAGCAGGTACTCTTGCACAGGAAACAAAAGCTCTTGCTTAGGACAGAACAGAGGATAATACTATGCATGGGAACTTAGGGAAGCAGTGTGGAGTGCTTTAGAGAAGGAATTTTGACAATAGAAAAGATGTAAAGGATGGATTTCATTGCAGACAGATACTTGGTGAAATAACCAGAGTCTGGACAAATCACATAGTGGAAATACATATCATAGGGACTCATTGATTTCAATGGAAAAAGAATTCACTTGCTTTGTCAAGCTATTGTACCTAACAGCAAAAGAAAGAAAAACATCAAAAAGTACCCTTCGGGTACCTTGTAATTTTCTGCAATGGGAAAGTTCTTAATTTCTTTCTAAAATGGCCCTTTGGCCCATCTTTTTAACAGTCAAATGACATATGTTAAAACGTAAGAAAAAATAAATTGAATGAGTTGTTCATGATAAAGTGGTCTTCTGTTAGTGTGACTGGAAGATTTGTATTCCCTTTCCTTTATTTGAAAAAAAAAATGTTAATGTTGTAGAGAAAAACTTTTGCAATTTAGCTACCAGAGGAATTTTATCTTTTACACTAAAATTACAACACAGTTTATAAAATTATTTTTTATGAAGAAACATTTGTTTGCCATCAAAGTGAATATGTATCTGTCTGTGATATGTACAATAAAATATAATGAAAATACAATGGTTTATCAAAATGCTGGTATATAATTTGTGGCACTTGAGAAATACATACCATAAAATGCCTTCCCAAATAGGCCCATAATTTTGTTGCGGGCATGTATGTTTCCTTTGTTACGCTGGGAGAAAAAACATCTTAAAGTTTTTCTGAAACATTCTCTTCTCCATCCCTTCTCTGTTGCTATTGCTAAAATCACAACCCATTACCTCTCTCTCCCTCTCATCTAACCATCTGGTCACTAAATTTTTATCACCTCCATCTCCTGAATCTACTCCTTAATCTCAGTTCATTACCCTAGTTGAACAATCATCATTTCTCATGTTACTATCACAGTAAATTCCCGGCTCACTCATGGAGCTCTAGTTTCATCCCTTCCAACTCTCCTTCACAGAACTAAAAAAAGCAGGTGGTCTTTCTAAAACTTGCATCTCATTACGTGTTCCCTGTGTTTAAAAGCCTTCAGGGGCTCACAATTGCTTTTAGACTAAAATCCAAATCCCATGGCATGGTCCCAATGCTTTTGCAGAAGGACTCCTGATAATCTTTTTAAGGTTTCTGAGGTGTTTTGCATTTTTTCAAGAATAAGAACTAAAATCCTTATCTTCTGATATCTCCTCTGCACTTAATTTTTTTATTATTTCAAAAATATTAATCCATAATACCTTTCCTACCATTGCTGAACTGTATCTTTTAATAACTTCTAAAATGAAATATAAGTCAAATAAAGGTAAGTGTGTATAATCAACTGTATTCACAAATTGTCTGATATTCCATAAATGAGAAACAAAAAATTTAGTTTTTCTCCTGAAATGTGTCTGCTTCATGGAAGTTTGACCTCTATGTTCATTGGAAATATGAAATTAACTGCAGTTAATGGTGTCAATGAAAATACAAATGGTGTTTCATAAAGGCAAGTGAACATACTCTCAGTAACAACCTCGTCTAGATTAGGAAGACTGAAGCAGAAATGAGAAAGGAAACAGAGACAGTTTAGATGAGTTTGAAATGATTTTATAGAGAAAATAATCTATTTGTTCATTTTTTTCCTGTGAGTAGAATCTTCCATTACAGGAAGAAAAATAAAAAAGAAATTAAGACATTTGGAACCTCTGTTATCTGTAAACCTTTAAGGTTGTGTTTACCTAATTGGATTTCAATGAAACATAAACATGAGGGTCTGGCCATGACATTGGGCAGATAGAGTAATCAGCTTGGTTCCAACTGCTGGGAAATCTCCACCAGAAACTTGTCAAGTTCATTCGCAAGATGATAATTCACTCCCTAGGGCCATCAACACTTCTAAATCAAGAGAAGATGAATTGTATTTCAAGGTTAACTCAGCACAGTTCTTACAGATTTAAAACAAAGAAACATGATCTATATTTGGAGCCTAAGGTCTGCATCTGCCTCAGTATTTTTAGTGCTCTCTTAATTTTACTTGCATTCAAGCACTTGTTTAGATCACACAACAATATATGCATAAGTTTCTTTTAGGTTTTCCATGATGCCCCGCACAGTGTCAAGCACAAAGGAAGTGTTAGGGTTTTTGCATTTCACTGTTTCATGAGCATAATAAAATTATCATAGTTTCCAAAGCACTTTTAAATAATCTATCCCACTTAAACTTTATAAAAATGAGGTCGATATTACTAAATGAATCTTTTAAAGGCATAATGATGTCTGCCTCAGCGGCCATTTAGAAAACAGAGGGCAATCACTATCCCAAGTGAAAGCTCTGCCTCTCTGTACTGCCAGAGGGGAACAGGGGGTTTATATTTCATAAAGAGCAAGTTGGCTGCCCATCTAGAGTCTCAGTCATTAGGAGAGGAGATGCTGGAGAAAAATGCCTTAGTCTTTCTACGGCTAGTCTTAGTCTTTACTACAATTGCCACCAAAATCACTTTTACCTATTTTTTGAAGTTCTGTATTAGCTGCCTAACTAGTTCCCCTCACTAGCTGCTCCCTTCCTTCAATCCAAGGTTTTCTGCAATGCTTCCAAGAGTGACCTTTTCAAAATGCACATCTGATTTTGTCACTACCCTGTTTTTGGAAATAAAAGCTTCCCACCACTCTTAGAATAAAGATCACAGTCCTTCTAATCATACAGATGACTAATTTTGATACAATCATATTAATGAGTAATTATGAGATGATGTGATAAAAAAGAAGGTGGGACTATCATATTAGAAAACAGTAACGTGGAAGATGGGAGGAGCAACTGGAATTATTTCTAAGATCCTTGTATTATTTAGAAAGAGAGATTGCCAAATATGTATGTTAAAAATATAAGGATATGATTTTTTATGTACTATAGTGTAGCATTCTTAGATTTCATACTGGAAGCCCTTATCTCAAGTGACCATAAGTTTGATGATCTACTAAGTTGTCTCTCTTCCACACCTTTGGGATTCACTTAGATGGCAGGTGAAGCCAGTGGACTGGCAAGCGCCATGCTTGTTCTCTAGTCAACTTCACAGAGTTTTAACTGATAAAAACTTGTATGTGGGGAAAGTAGCCCCTAGGAGAAAGTAAGTTGTTGGCGGTGCATGTAAAAAAAATTCCCCCCCAAATAATGATTCTTAGCCATAAAACATAGGGAAATTATTTGCAGTTTTAATATTTGTGAAGTTTGGAACTTGAAGAGAATATGCGTTGTGTAAATGCTAACAAACTGTTTTATGCAGCTGTAAGAAGTTGTGTACCTAACCAATTCAGCAACTCCTGATCACACAGAAATGTACTAAAGCAGCACTTTTGTGAATCAGTGTTTGAACATTGTTATATTTATTAAAAAATTGTTATATTTAAGTCATTTAGCATAAAGTAGATGAAAAATAGTTGACCAAATCCTACACTTTTCAACCAGTGATTCTGATATTGTATACACAGTCTAATGACATAAACTGGCATTTAATCCAAAGAAAACATTTTAGGCAACTTAACATAGTTGATTTATAGAAATCTTAATTGCATTGTGAAACATTTTTGAACTTTGGCTTTTAAATTATTTTTTAAACACAATACAGCAGTAAAATAAATTATTAACCTTTAAAAAAAATGAAGAGATCCTAGTCCTTGACTTGAAATGCCCTACGTGTTTAACCCTGCCCACTGCTCATCCATTACCACGCCCCCTTTCTCCAGGCTCTCCACACTCAGAAATAGGGGGCTTTGTTGAGTTCCCTGACTCTGCTAGTTCTTTCCTGCCTTGTGCTCTCACGCCAACAACCACCTCCCCTCCATGTCTACCTGGATCCTCTGGTCTGACTCTGGCAAGCCGGCTGGGCTGGTTTCATCCTACAGATCTCAGTTCCATGTCACTTCCTCTGGCAGTCTTTCCTCTCTTTCCAGTGTGGGTTAGGTCTTCCGGATTACATGGAGGTGTCCTCTCTGGTAACACTCAGCACACTTATGTGTGTTTACATCATGGTCTTTATCTTCATTCCCCAGCCTCACTCCTCTAGTTTATCAATAAATCCCCAATACCAATTCATGCATGGTACTGAGTAGATGATTTATAAACATTTGTTAAATAAACCTCTTACTGTAAGTTTTGCCTCTACTGAGCAATTTTCAGTAACCTTTCTTTTTGCCTTAGAAATTTGCATATTCTGGACCCTTTTCCTACTGGCCCATTTTCCCCTCTGCCCAAGCTCATTTGTTTACTTGGGAGCCAGTTTAAATATCACTTTTTAAGAAGACTATTTCTGATTTTTTATTTGATTTTTAGTAAAAAATAGCTGGAACATTTATTGTATTCTGAAAGTTCTAACAGCATGCCAATATGTCATTAACACTTATATAAGATTGTAATATATAATAATAGTGACAATTACCTGAAATTAAAGCATATTTGGAACATTAAATTTAATGTTTTTCATAAAAGAGTGCCTTTTGAAATTAAGTTGATATGATGCACTTCCACACAGTAGCTTGACAACATTCAGAAAAGCGTAATAGTGTAGTTTGTAAAATTTGGATCAAACCTCATGAAATAAATAATAAATTGCTCTGGATAAGACATGATGTATAAACCATTGCATTAGAAAATTCCTATGAATCTTGCCATCAGAGAGCTGTAATACAAACAGGCCAATAATAAGATCTCACTAATTTGTAATGACTCCTTGAATATTATTATTGCTAACATCTTGTTAAAAGGTTCATATGCATTTAAGATTCTCAATTTCTTTGAATCACATTCTCTATTAATTGTATATCCATCCTGGAAATATAAATGAGGCCATCTTTTTCACTAAATCAATCTAGGTAAATATTTTATATTTTGCAGCACTCATTTTTATTAATTAATGATAATTTAAAAAAATTAATGGGAGCACTTGGGAAGCTTAAATGTGTAGAGTGCAGAGAAGGTATATTTTGAAGATAGTAGCAAAATTAATAGCAGTAAGAATTAGTGCATTGTGAACAGTGGAACAGATGGAAAATGATTTGATATTTTAAAAATGAACTTATTCCAGATTGAAGCAATTACACTTGCTCATTGTAGATAACACTGAGAAGTCTAATGAAGAATTAAAACCTCTGATAATATCACCATGTAGTGGTAACTGAATAGAATGTCAAAATTTTGGTGCATTCTATTATTTTCATATATATATTTCATATATATATATATATACAGTTTCAGAATTATAATCAGACACGATTCACACTTTTAAAATCTTTTTTCCCCTAATTTAGTATTATTTCCTAGGCATATTTTAAAAATCTTTTTGAAATACACAGAGATAGCATACTTTTCCTTTGAAAACATGATTTTAGTGCTAGCAGAATATTCCATTTATGATTAAATTTTTTTGAGAGATAGGAGAGACAGCGAGTGAGCAGGGGGAAGGGCAGAGGGAGAGGGAGAGAGAATCTTAAATAAGCAGGCTCCATGCTCAGTGTGGAGCCTGATGTGGAGCTCCATCTCATGACCCTGAGATTATGACCTGAGCAGAAATCAAGAATTGAATGCTTAACTGAGTCACCCAGGTGCCCCTCCATTTATGATTAAGCATTGTTGGATGCTCAAGAAATTTCTCATATTCTAACATTCTGAATAACAAGCAACACTGCTTAAAAACATTTGTGTACATGTTTGATTATCTTATTAGCATAGATTCCTAGAAATGTAGTTATTGGATCACAATTTATGTGTATTTTTAATGCTTTTGAGAGTATTGCCAAATTGCCTTCCCTAATGGTATACACTATACAGTTTAATCATTTGTTTGCAAGACTGCCATTTTTCAATTTATGCTCACCAATACTGGGTACTCTTTCAAAACACGTCATCTTCATAGTTTGAAAGGTACATCAAGGGACAAAATCTTTATTAGTGGTAAATTCTCTACTGTATATACTTAGATGTCCATGAAACAATCTTAAAGAGAAACAGAAAGGTGAGTGAAATGGTAATAAAAGTCTATGGTTACCTGTGTGAAGAATGGCTTTTTAACTTAACTGTGGGATGGTATAAATTACAATCTAAAATAGTTTTAAAATGCCAAAAAGAGAAGAAAAGACAAAGGGAAGAGGAAGGGAGAAGGACAAGGGAGGAATGAAGGGAGGCAAAAAGAGAGAGAGTTTCCCCGAGTATTTCATGTAATTTTGTTTATTTTTTTGACCTCAAACTTCAATCTTGGATCATGTATGACGTGGGAAGAGAGATACTAGTACAAGATACTCTTAAATCTTGGGTCGAAAATAAAAAAAAAGGGATGTATGAGATTCATGCATATCTGAAAATGTTAACTCTGAGAATAATGACTGCATCATTTCTTCACACCTACAATTTCCTTTTAAAGATATCCTGTAGGAGGGCACCTGGGTGGCTCAGTCAGTTAAGCATCCAACTCGATTTCAGCTCAGGTCATGATCTCAGGGTTGTGAGATCAAGCCAGCATCAGGCTCTGCACTGGGTGTGGAGCCTGCTTAAGATTCTCTCTCTTTCTCTACTCCTCACTCCCTAAAAAAAAAAGAAAAAAGAAAAAATTCCTGTAGGAAAATCACTCTGAAGTGAACCAAATACGAGCTACCCCTACTTACATGTACATAGCTGTAACACACACACACACACACACACACACACACACACACACACACCACTCTTTCTGGTGTAACTGTGTGAACTCAAATGTATTGAGAGTGTCAGCTATCAAAAAAAGTCTTTTGTTGCACTCTACTTTTCCCATTCTAAGAACTGGCCACTATTTATTTGAGTATGACTGCCTTGTCATTGGAATAAAATGGAAAATATGAAATTTTGAGTTTGTACGTGCTCACAAAGGGTAGAAGCAAGTAAAGACATTTGTAACCACCCCATTTACTCCTCTGCCTGTTTGATGATAGAATCAATGGTTTTCTTCTCCATATCAATCATTAAGGATAAAATTGAATACTGCAGTCTGTTCTGGTTATTCTAATGATGGCAAATAATGAAGCATTATCATTAGCAAGTATTTCCACCTAACTAGAGGGTGACTAAATATTATCCCGAATAGAAATCTTTAAGATTTTGGTGGGAAATAGAAAAACAAATGTTGATATTTCAGTATATACGTGGCTAAAAATGAGGAAGAATCAAGTATTTCCATGATAGAAAAGCCAGGGTAGGTACTTGCATAGTCCCTAGCTATAGTTCCTACAGTTGGTTCTGGGAAGTAATCAGTTTGATTCCAGTTGGTCAAGATGGAGATCAAGAGCCATCCAGAAGATGTTGAAGGGCTCCTTAACGTGCTCAGGTGAGGAGAGTGGCATTTGGGAGTTGCCTCAAAAAGTAGACAAGCTTTAACATCAGTCCTACAAACCAAATTTCTCACATACCAAAATTTGTGCCTTTGAAAAGCACAATCTAATCTACCATAAACACTTAAAGTTTTCCTTGAGTTTCCCAAAGAATTTTTTGAGAGCTCTTATAAATATGTAATAAAATGACAAGGTAATAAAGGAAAAAATACAGAGGTGGGTGGAGTTGTGGGGGTTGCGAGAAGTTCTGCATAATGAAACTCAGAAACAGTTGTCAAGCTTGTTCTCAATGTAATTTGTGTTTGTATTGAGTCAGAGACATTATTCCCACAAGGGGAATGGCTTAACAATTCATCAGTTCTTTTCTGGGTAATTGAAGGCCTCTCAACTATACTCCTAGAAGGTGCAGAACCTGAGGAAAGGAATGCTTAATATGCAACCCCAGATTAAAATAAAAGAAGAGAGTTGTCTTCAAACCTGTGGCATCAGGCATAGTTAGAATTGTGATTTTTAAGGAACAAGATGGTCTTCTGCTTATATTTTGAAAAATGCCTTAGTTATATAACTTTTGTACTTCAGATCTAAAGATAACATCTTATGAGATTTAACTGTCCATGAAATCATCATGACCCCTAGAATTATATAATATTGTGCTCATATTATAAAACAGAATTGAGAAATAATGAATTAGATGATTTGACTTAGAGTACATTAATAGCTAATATTTCTTGAGCATTTACTATGTGCCAAGCACAGGGCTAAATACTTGAAATTTATTACCTCTTTAATACTCAGAACAACCCTGTGAAATAAGTATCATGTTCTTTCATGTTATAGATGAACCAAGGGGGGTTTAGTTCAGTTACTCAGTTATGATGGCTCATAACCAGTAAATAGCCAAATTCTCTGACTTGAATTAGGGTTTTATCAGGAAACTTTCCATGGCTATGGTTGTTTAATTTTAGTTAAAATTTAGCTCAGAGATAGTGAATGTTAAAGATTTATCTTTATCTTTACAGTTATTCTCTTGTATCTTTGTTTTGGTGTTCTAAAATATACTTTTATTTTTGGCTTATTGCAAAAATTTGTAATGGCTTTCATATTTGGCCTTTGGAGAATTCCAATAATTGAACATAGAGAGAACTCTAGTTTTTCCAATTTCAGAAAAAAATTCTTGAAACTATTCCTCATCAATATCAAAACATCTACCACATGGGTCTTTTGTTTTACTGCATTTTATGAGGATTTAGCTAGAAAAATGAACCTATGAAAAAAGGCATTGAGTTATGGTATGTTTCTTTCCAATCAATATCTAATTTGATCAATTTACAATTCTTAGTAAGTTGTCTTTTAAATGTCAATATTGAGGTTTGAAGAGCCCTATTATTGTCCACTATGTCCATCACTATCAATAGCATCTTACATAATATGTCCCATTTCATAGAAGGCAACTAAATAGTTATGGGACTAATTGATAAGCATGGATAAACTCTTTCTAAATGACTTTATGTGTATATCACTTAGCATATAACTACCATAACTGTTGGCTGCAATTATTATTATTAGCCAATATAATAATAACTTATGTTATGGAATGTTTTCAACCTAATGGGGCAGATGGATTAAGTTCAGAAACATATACAGATATCCAAACATTTTCTAAACAGTCAGGTAAATAAAATGTACTTTGAATGGCCATATATGTTTTGTGCACTTGACCCATTTTCCCTACTAAATTATAAAACACTCCAAGATACTATTATGTCTGCTTATGATTTGTCAGATTAAAAAAAAATGATACCCTAACGGTGTAGGATCCATTTTACATATCTACACAATCACTGTCATGAAATATAAAGCCCTGTTATGGTCAGTTAGGCTGATCTTTAGCTTTTAATAACAGTGTTTCTGAGTTTGTGTGATGCCCATTGGCCATTTGCTTCAGAATAACCTGAGGCATTTGAAGAAGTATAGTTTTGGGGGAAAGGGTTCTTAAATTAAGCTTCCAGTTTTAAATGATTTAACATTTAAAGTAAATTATTCATAAGAAAAGTAAGCTTTCCTAATTGCTCCTTATTTTACAGGAAATATTAGACTTGTTTAGCCTCTCAAGTTGTAGCCATCATTGTCCAGACTGCTACAGTGTAACTACAGGAAAAAACATATTTATGGACCATAGATGGGGTATGGTCCAAACTTTGGTGCTTAAATTTTGGAAACAATTTTCTTGGGAAAAAAGGTCCATGGCCACTAGTCTCAGAATAACCTGGGATGTTTTAAATAATGTAGATCCTGAGTCCCTTGGCAAGCCCACTACATCTACATCTCTGAGAATGGGGCCTAAGAACTTCTGTTTTAGGCAAACAAACTAGTGATTTTTACTCACACTAAAATCAGAAGAAAAACTTTTTTCTCAGCTCTTGAGCTCATAGCTGAAGTGGTTAGAGCCATAGCAAGTTAGTGAGGAGCCAGTACATGCTAGTATGAGTCCTGCTGTGAGTGATTCTTTGCTAAGATAATGCAGTCCTGGACAAGGTCAAAGAGCTCTGAGGCTCTGCTTAGTACCTCACCAGCTGTTGTGGAGGAAAAATAATTTTTCCTCTACCTTTCTAGATTCTTGTCTGAGAACACCCTGCCCCATAATAATAGATTAACAAGAGAAAATCAAACAACTTTGATTATATATGCATATGTGTACATGTGGGAGCCCTACAAAGATATGAGATTCAAAGTCATTCAGGCAATTAAGGCTTTATATAGCACCCTGAACTAAGGAAAGGGACACGAGTCTGGAGCTTCAAAGGGGAGGAAGACAATTCACAAGAAGTTGAAAAGAGGAAATGTTTGGTAAATAAATGTTTGCTTGCCACACAGATAAATCTCAGAAACTCTCTTCCTGCTGCAGGCCTGCATTCTAAATTCTTTTAGGCAGATAATGGGGAGGTAAAAAGCTTTTCCTAAGTCCCCTGGGTCTTGACTGCCTTCAGCTCAAAATAATCTATATGTGAATATGGCACATTTTGGGGTGTCATATTCTGTTCCCCTTTACAGCTCAAAATCCCTTCCAACACACATCCCTAGAGGGCAGGAGTTTGGAATAGGCATGCATAAGATGGGCCATTACAAAACAGAAAGCATAAAATTGATGCCCTGAAAACAGACAGTTGCTTTATTTAATTACTGCCCTGGTACCTCTCTGAATTATGAGGATTCAATGTTGCTAGAATGATTAGTAAACAGAAATTTCTAATTAAATTAATTAACACAGGCTTAAACAGAAAACCTTTCCGTGTTCCTATTTTTGTCAAAAACAGAAACTCAAAATCTTGGCTGAATCAATCGGTATCATCAAACTGAATGCCAATGATTATGATTCAGTAGACGTATGGACAGGATGACCATACATCCTGGTTAGTGTGCAATGGTTCTGATATAAGCCTGATCTGGCAGAATCACTCTTTTGCTCTCAGAGGGTTTTTGTTTGAATGATAAATTATGTGGCCATCTAGTCTACAGATATATCTCTAGAGAAGACTGATCAAAGTGTGACACATCCTTGAATTTGTGTGTATATTTTTAAAATAAAATGTATGATCTCTTTGTTTCATGAAAGCTGAATTGTCAGGAAAATGCTTTCTAGTTAACTTAGGTTTCTGGTAATTTGGGTTCCGATCCCATGAAATTTCCTTATGCTATATATTGGGCCTTTTGTTTTGGACATTTTAAACATTCCAGTGCCAGTGAATCAGAAGAACCTTATAATTCATATCCCCCAGGCACTAAGCAATAAAAGCAGGATCTCTTACCCATAATTGGGAATTAAAGTAGTTTTGATTGTATTTAAAAGTCTTTTGGAAGGAATTGAATTGAAAAGTAGATGGGCCTAAGCACTCTGAAAGTAGAGGATAGAAGACAGATGACCACAAAGGGTAGATAAAAAGACAAGCAAATGATTTTGCTTTATGCCAGGAAAGGCATTTGGTACGTTCTATTTAAAAGGCTCTTTGTGACCATTAATTAGTTAATCCTAACAACCTCCTGGTAGAATATATCAGCATTATTATCACTCGCTGCAGATGCAAAATTTGAAATACTATAAGATTAAAGAGCTTTAGTAGGAACTGAAAGCTACTGAATTGTATAGTAAGAATTAGAACTGAATCTCTGTTGGGCAATTCTATTTGGAGTCCACCAGGCCAGAATTGTCTGCAGTATACCCAACACACCGCTCTATGATTACAGAAGGGCACCCTGAGGAATGCTTAAGTCTGATAAGAAAAGATCAGCTCAAAGCTACTTTGAAAGCTAAATGGAATGTATGAGTCCATGAGGCACTGAAATGCTATCTTTGCCTCAGACCTCCATGGATGAAAGACATGATTCAGTTTCCCCTGAAAGGAGACACATACTGTAGAAAATCAGCCATTGGCTTTAGTAATAGACCTTATATTATATCAGCTTACAACAAAGAGTAAATAGAGAGGGACTAAGGGAACAAAGCTTTTTTATGTTTGGAGCTGCAACTTTCCAGAATAATTACAGCTATGCTTTGAAACAAATAGCTCAGTGGGATCATCATCAGAAGAAAATCTTGCTGCCATGTTCTTAAACTCAGATAAAAATCTGAGAAGGAGCTAGTTAACTGGAAGAAAGCTGAGATTTAGTGAACCATTTGTTCTTCTACCTCAGACCAACTAGTAAATTGCCGGTCAATTCAATAAAGAAACACAATGACAAATGCCATTAAACAAATTATAGAGAAGTAATAGATTAGATGACAGCCTTTTTCTAAATTTTCATCTAGTCATTTAGTATTGAGAGGTTCAGAAAGGTTTCAGATTTTGTATTATCTTGAAATAGGAAGTTCTTTAGAAGAAAAGACTCTTAACTTACACTTACATCAGAACTAATTCCAGATGTATTATAAATTTAAATCAAAAAAGAAAAATACTGTAAGAAAATACATATGACTCCACATAATTTTGGGATAGATAACATTGTTTAAGCTTGTCACATGAAGTAACAGAAACATATAGGGAAAAGATTGATATATTTTCTGTGTAAGACATGACAAAATACTAAACTTAACACAAAGTATAAGTTGGATATGTGATGGGATCGAGGTGTTAGCTAATGCTATGGTGGAAATAATTTCATAATATATAAATGATCAAATCAACATGTTGTACACTTTAAACTCACCTAATATTATATGTCAGTTTATCTCACTAAAACCAGGGAAAAAAGAAAAAAAGAAAAATACTTGGAGAAATAATTGTAGTGTATCATTAATATCATTAAGGGATTAACATCATGACTATACAAAGAACTCTTATAATTGGTAAGACAGATAAATATCCAATAGAAAGTTTGGTGAATAAAATAAATAAAAGAAAAAATACTATTGGCTAGTAAGAAATTTTAAAAATGCCGAACCTCACCATTAATCAAAGAAAATTTTATTTAAAAATATAATATGTACATGTAATAAAATAACTAGATTGGCAAAGAAGAAAAATAGTATTGCTATCTATTGTTGACATCCATATAAACAAAAGCATGCCTTGAAAATTGAATTGCTAATTAGTAACAAGTGTCTGGGGCAGTAAAACAATACGTATCAAATGCTTTAAAAATATACAGGCCTTTAGGCACAAAGATGCTACTGAAAGAAATATATCTTGAGAGAAAATTCACCAAACAAAGATCTAAGTATAAGGATTTTTAACAATGTTCATAATATCCCAAATGATGTAAACAATAGGAAATTGATTGACTAAATTATTATATGTTTATAAGAAACTACTAGTAGCCATTAAGGAAAAAGAAAGACCAACAGAACTCAATCCTATGAACAATATTAGATTAGCTCTACAGTGTTAATTCCCAAGAAGCTATATAAATTGGCAGAATCTTTAGCAACCTGACAACCTAGGTATTGTCTTATCTACACAACCTAAGTGTTGTCTTATCCACACAAAGAGAACTACTTGGTGCTTACTTTAAGGTAAAATGCTTTGGGCAAAGCTTAAAGGGGCTTTTTGGTGAGTTCCAGCTTTGCTCCTTTGGTTGCCCTAAGGGCCCAAGGCAAAATAATCCTGCAAAGATTCCTCTAAAAAGTACTGGTGAGCTAATTTATCTTTGGAGAATGAGAATCATTTTTTATTGAAAGAACAATATGTAAAAATCATATTCAGTGGATTCGAAGAGATGTAACTATGTCCTTTAGTTGTGCTGTAAAGTAGTAAATTGTATGGACATCCTTTCATTCTGTATTATATATACATCTGAATCCTAAACCTATCTTTGCCAGACCAAGAAAAGGACAAAAATTCCCATCAAAATATTTATTTACCTAAAGAGACATGATATACAACACTATAATTCACTACTTCCATGTCTCTGGGATGCATCATCTGTTTTATTGTAGCCCAATTTCAGCTTCTCTTATTTAGGGAGAGAATTTTAGAATAGATTGGATGGATTCCCATAGAGCTGTGGTTCTCAAACTTGAGCATGCATCATCATAATCACCTGGAGAACTAGCTATGACACAGATCTCTGTGTCCCAAACCTGAGAATATCTCACTCAGCAGGTCTTGGAGTAGAGCCCAATTTTGCACTTCCAGGTATCCAAGGTGGGGCTGATGCTGTTGGTTTGGGCAGCATATGCACAAGCATCTTTGAGGCAGACATCCAGAAAGTGTATTTGTCTTGTAATTTACACAGTTCTATTGATTTATGACACGATAAAATATGTGATATGATGATACCACTACAAACTAACTTCCTCCTATAGTTTTTGCATATTTTATACTTTAAATTAATGAATACATGAATTCCAAAGATTAGAATAGAATGAAGTCATTTTTTAATCCACGATTATAGTTAAGCCAACCGATCCTTCAGTTTAGTATTATTCAATCTTATTTTTATGAAACTAACTGGTGGGTGATACAAAATGAGAATGAAATCAGGTATATCACTTGTTACTTCTTATATCATTATTTGGAAATTTTTAAGATTAAAAATACTATTATAAAACTGTACACTGAGTAGGGAGTTCTGATGAAGAGGTAGGGCATAAGGTGGATCCAGACAGTGATGGACCAGATGTTTTACATATACATACATTTTTAAATCATGTAAATAGAGACTCAAAGAAGTCAGAATTTGCATAGGCAGCACAGTTAGAAAGGCAGAAAATGGTGCTCCTGGAGACCACTGTGCATATTTCCAGCTCCTGGAGACCACTGTGCACATTTCCAGCTCCTGGAGACCACTGTGTGCATTTCCAGCTCCTGGAGACCACTGTGCACATTTCCAGCTCCTGGAGACCACTGTGTGAATTTCCAGCTCCAGAATTCTGTGGCTAAGTTATTCTTTTTCTTTTAACTTCTGGAATCAACCATTCAAATACTATTGCAAGTAGTCTATTACATATTTGAAGCCTAGTAAGCTTCCAAGATTTCCAGAAATACTATATCCGTATTAAGAATAATGGTGATTATCTTAGAGGGTACAGAGTTAGGTCAGTAAAAGGACAGTGTGTGTGTGTGTGTGTGTGTGTGTGTGTGTGTGTGTGTGTGTGTGTGTGTGTGTTTGGGTGAGAACTGTCCATATCTTATAGGGTACAGAGTTAGGTCAGTAAAACGACAGTATGCGTGTGTATGTGTGTGTGCGTGTATGTGTGTGTGTGTGTGTGTGTGTGTGTCTGGGTGAGAACTGTCCATAGTAAGGACACAATGTTAATCTCTAAAGATGCATTATTAACATAATCATTGTAGATTTTTTTGATACAACCATATAACAAAGTGTTTATCATGCTTTTCTTCTTTGTTGTCATCCACATTAAACTTTGTTTTTACCTACTTATTCCTAGAAATTCTAAGTGAACAGTTCCCTGTTTCCATTAACACCAAAACCTTGGCTCATTATACAATTCCTAACAGCATCCAGCTGATCGCCCTGCACTCCTTTACCCATATGATCAGACATTTAATTGTTTAGCATGCTGTAACTGATGCCTTGTTCTATTTCAGGGATCATTTCTCTCATCATCCATTAGGCCTACAAGTCTAATGTTAGAGGGAACACTTTTTCCTCTTCCTAGTTTCCTAGAGGAGGGATTTGGATACTGTTTTTGCCTTTCTCTGCCCCTTTATTCATTCTACTTCTGCTTATCTGGAGCAATGCGTCTGTTTGGAAACAACTGGACAAGCTTTGTTCTGCTCTACCCTTATTCCTCTAGGGAGCAAGATGCCTGCAATAAGTGTTAATTTTGCAGCTACCCCAGGGAGATGTGGTTCTCTTCCAGGGAAGCCTCCACAGGCTTGTACTATCTCGACTAGGTGGTTAAGCCTAAAGAATTCTGCAGTTCAGGATTAGCAAACCCTTTCTTAACAACTCTAAAGCCATGTCTTCTATTCTTGCCTCTATTAGTAATAATAATAATAATAATAAACTTTGTATCATAACCTGAGTAGAGAAATGACATGCTATTGATTGTGGCCACTACAGATCCCAATACCAAGCATAAATCTCATCTTAATTTCTATCCCTCTGGGCTTTTATGGATTTTATGCTACTCATAAATCCCTACATTTCCTTTCCCACAAAGATTATGGTTTTTCTTGTTTTCCTTTCCCATTATATGTGTATGCACTTGTAGGTATCTATTATGATATCATCTAGACAGATACTTATAACTTTCTTTGTCTAGCTCCCTTTAAATACTGCTTTCCTTATTTCTCTGGGTTCATTGCTCTTCTTCTTTCAGTGGCAAATTCATACTCAGACTGTTCCTCATCGACCTTTCCAAACTGTGACACCTGCTTCTTCTACTTAGCTGCAGATTCCTGTGCAAAACTCATGTTTTATATTTAGTACATATAGGAGGAGGCATCCATTAATAGACAAGCGATAAGAAAGAAAACAACAACAACAATTCATCAGGATGACACACTGTTTGAAAGCACTAATCAAAGGATACACTAGTCAATAAATGGATTTTATCTGCAATAAAAATTGGATTTATACATTGTACTTTACACAAAATAAAGGCAGATTAAATAATTAAAATAGCAAATTAGTGTATATAATACAAGTAAATAAAGTAATAAGACATCAAAATTCCAGAAAGAAATGTGAGATTAAAAATTGCACAGAGCAAAAGGTCTTGATCGACAGCAATTTGGCAATGCTTTTCAAAGTGACAAATGTACACACCCTTTTTTTTACACCAGCAACTCTAGTCCTAGGATTCTTTCCACAGATATACTGGCATGTGTAAGAAATTGTACATTTTTGAATGTATCATTCATTTAAATGTGTCATTAAAGGTGAACATTCATTTTAGCATGGCTTATGGATGCAAATTATTGGAGTGTAATTGTCCTTCAATAAAAGACCAGTTCAATTTTGGTACATAATTGGAGACAAATTCAGCAGTTCAAAACAATGAGGCAATTCGGTGTTTACCAACAGACTGAATTATAGGATAATCTGTGAATAACTTGTTAACTAGGGAAAAGTGTAGGACAGGAGATGTAGCCGACTACCTGTTAAGTAAAAAAGGAAGATAAAGGTGGAAAGAAAAAAAATGCATTTAGTTCTATAAGAATAAAGAAGAAATCTGTAGCTGTGGTTCACCCAGTGAGAGGAATTAGTGGACCAGGGAACTGGAATGAGAAGGATAACTTTTCGTCATATAATCTTTGGAACTTTTAATTTTGCTTGTTGTATATGTATTACCTGTTAAAGGAGATATTTTAAAAGAACAAATCTGTATCTATAAACTCCCTCTAAAAATTACATAAAATTTTAAGCTTGCTTATACTCATCTTCTCCATTTCCCACTTCCCAGGATTTGTTTAAAGTATCTGGAATTTCAGCTCTAGAATGTTATTAATTTTTTAAAAAAGAATTTATTTATTTACTTATTTTAGAGAGAGAAAGAGAGAGCATGCAAACAGAGAGGAAGAGCAGAGGGAGGGGGAGAGAGAATCCCAAGCTGACTCTGCACTGAACTCAGAGCCTGACGTGGGGCTCAATCTCACATGACCTGAGCCCAAACCAAGAGTTGGACAGATAGCTGACTGAGCCACCCAGGTGCCCCTAGAATGTTATTAACTTTAAATTAAAAACACTTAGAACATTATGCCTCATGTTAGCAAAGGCTACATGTTTAAATTTTGTAAAATGCCAGGTCTATAATTCAGAAGAGTGAATCTATAGAACATATTTACCCCTGATTGCAGTTGCTACTATCAAGTGTGAGAGCAGCCCTGTTGGAACAAAAGTACCTGGGGAGCATATGATCTGGAATCATTCTAGACACAGGTTCAAGAAGATAAAGCTTAAAGAGATAAGGTTTAAAGAAAGCCTTGGTAAACTTGCCAGAGTATTAATTGTTACTTCTCAGTCTACAGAGGCTGGATCTGAGAGAGAGCTACAAGGTAACCAGACCAACTCCTGACAGTCTATATGACCATATATTACTTTACTCCCCTTGCTGCCTGTGCCCCTTCCAGCGGACTCTTTGTTTTCTGTTTTCCTTGCTGTTTCACAAGATATCTCCACAATGCAGTCTGTAACACCTGCTATGGTAGATTGCAAAAAAGAACACAGTAGTTTTTAGCTTCCACCATCAATATTTCCCGCATCCCTATGTCAGGGCTGTCTTGTGCTTTCCTTGACCGATAGCATTCAGTGACAGTGGTGTGATGCATATTTGTAGCCTACACTTCTAGAGACCTTCCTCTCCTGCTGCTAATGATATCCTGTGAAGTACATGACCAAGCTCAGGCTAACCTTCGGGATGATGACAGCGATGTGGCCAATGAGACTTCACTGCTCCACCAGACAGTTGGTAAAAACTCAGAAGGAGAGCCATCCAGTTGAACAGCCACCAAACACAGACACATGAAGAGTCTTCCAAAGCTGGAGACTCACTCAGCTGCACCTGGCCCAAATTCCTGACTCCCAGGATCATGATATAATTAAATGACTACTGCTCTAAACTGCTGAGTTTTAGGGTGGTTGGTACGCAACAAGGGCTACATTATTTTGGAGCAATCCCTCAGTTCTCACCTCCAATGTCAGCAAGAATATCACTCTGATGAAAAATCTTTCTCAACACTTCTCAGGGAAACACATATCTCAATTCCTAAACTTGAGTTTTGATGATATAAGTAATTTCTGAAACAAACAAACAAAAATCTTCCTTTCACTGTATTCCCAGACTCTAAATACAAGTTCATCTCAGCTGATTCTGATTCCCTTCTGCCTTGTCATGTCTTTTCTACCAACACATCCTTCCTTATTGCCGAGACTCACCTGCTCTAAGGAGCCTCTTTTAGACTAATCACCTAGCTCACCATTGCTTCTCTCGGGCTGGTTATCCGTATGTGGATTGCTAAACTACTTTGGACTTCTATACTTGTTGTGCTGCAGACAGTTTTCTAAACCAAGTTTAATGTAAGATTGGGTTCTGAGGAATAGTAACTGATCTTTAGACATATAATTCTTCAAAAAAATAGTTGTTTTGATCAAATACATCTGGGATATATTGGGGTGAGCAATAGCAAACTGGTTTTCGTCTGTTTTTTACATCTTAAATCATTTTCTTTATAACGCATGAACTGTTAACAAGCAAGCAGATCTAAACTGGTCCCAAATTAACCACGACACCATTAACATTTTACTGAACAGATTTTAGGAACCGTTACCATAATATTGCCTTAAGTTTAAATGCATAAAAGAAAAAAAAAACAACAGTTAAACAAAACCTTTAATCCTTAAATGCCTGTGTGGGAAAAACAAGAAAGAGAACTCATTAATTATATGGAAATTAAAGAAGCTTTTTTATTTTTCTTAAAATTTGGTACCATGAATTTCTAGATGATGAGAATTCCTTTAGATGTTAGATCATCCATGTTTTTGTAATATTTGCCTTTGTGGCTGAAATAGATATCTTAAGTACGATATGGCTTAACCTCTGATTAAGTCATCTCAGTAACTCCCATATTCATCAGAGTAAATGTATAAACATAACCATAGTTTTGTTAAAAGTGAATTGTATGTGTGACAGACTGAAGCTAAGCTGCCCTGTTATGGGCCACAGTACTCTCATCTGTAGAACAGATCAATGAAACTAGGAGCTGGTTCTTTGAAAGAGTTAATGAGACTGATAAAGCCCTAGCCAGACTTATCCAAAAGGAAAGAGAAAGGACCCAAATAAATGAAATCATGAATGAAAGAGGAGAGATCACAACCAATACCAAAGAAATACAATTATAAGAACATATTATGAGCAACTATATGCTAACAAATTAGGCAATCTGTAAGAAATGGATGCATTCCTAGAAATGTATAAACTACCAAAACTGAACCAGGAAGAAATAGAAAACCTGAACAGACCCATAACCAGGATGGAAATTGAAGCAATAACAAAAATATCCCAAAAAACAAAAAGAGTCCAGGGCCAGATGGCCTCCCTGGGGAATTTTACCAAATAGTTAAAGAAGAATTAATACCTATTCTTCTCAAGCTGTTTCAAAAAATAGAAATAGAAGGAAAACTTTCAAACTCTATGAGGCCAGCATTACCTTGATCCCAAAATCAAAGACCCCCCAAAAAGGAGAATTACATACCAATATCCCTGATGAACATGAATGCAAAAATTCTCACCAAAATACTAGCCAATAGGATCGAACAGTACATTAAAAGGATTATTCACCTTGACCAAGTGGGATTTATTCCTGAGCTGCAAGCATGGTTCAACATCTGCAAATCAATCAATATGATAAAATACATAAATAAAAGAAAGGACAAGAACCATACGATCCTTTCAATAGATACAAAAAAAGCATTTGACAAGGTATAGCATTCTTTCTTGATTAAAACTCTTCACAGTGTAGGGATAGAGAGGAACATATACCAATATCATAAAAACCATATATGAAAAGCCCACAGTGAGTATCATTTCTCAATGGGGAAAAACTGAGAGCTTTTCCCCTAAGGTCAGAAACACTGCAGGGATGTCCACTATCACCACTGCTGTTCAACATAGTACTAGAAGTCCTAGCCTCAGTAATCAGACAACAAAAAGAAATAAAAGGCATCCAAATTGGCAAAGAAGTCAAATTCTCACTCTTTGCAGATGACATGATAGTCTATGTTGAAAACCCAAAGGATTCCACCCTAAAACTGCTAGAACTCATACAGGAACTCAGCAAATTGGCAGGATATAAAATCAATACACAGAAATCAGTTGCGTTTCTATACATAACAATGAGATAGAAGAAAGAGAAATTAAGGAGTCAATCCCATTTACAATTGCACCCAAAACCATAAGATACCCAGGAATAAATGTAACCAAAGAGGCAAAGGATCTGTACTCAGAAAATTATAGAACACTCATGAAAGAAATTGAGGAAGACAAAGAAATGGAAAAACCGTTCCATGCTCATGGATTGGAAGAACAAATATTGTTAAAATGTCTATGCTACCTAGAGCACTCTATATTCAATGCAATTCCTACCAAGATATCATCAACTTTTTTCACAGAGCTAGAACAAATAATCCTAAAATTTGTATGGAACCAGAAAACACCCTGAATAGCCAAAGGAATGTTGAAAAAAAAAAAAAAAGCAAAGCTGGTGGCATCACAATTCCGGACTTCAAGCTCTATTACAAATCTGTCATCATCAAGACAGTATGGTACTGGCCAAAAACAGACACATATCTCAGTGAAACAGAATAGAGAGCCCAGAAATCGACCTCAACAATATGGTCAACTAATCTTTCACAAAACAGGAAAGAATATCCAATGGAGAAAAGACAGTCTCTTCAACAAATGGTGTTGGGAAAATTGGACAGCCACATGCAGAAGAATGAAACTGGACCATTTCCTTACACCACACACAAAAATAGACTCAAAATGGATGAAAGACCTAAATGTGAGCAGGAATCCATCAAAATCCTAGAGGAGAACACAAGCAGCAACCTCTGTGACCTTGGCCGCAGCAACTTCTTGCTAGATATGTCTCCAAAGGCAAGGGAAACAAAGACATAAATGAACTATTGGGACTTCATCAAGATAAAAAGCTTTTGCACAGCAAAGGAAATATTCGACAAAACCAAAAGACAACTGACAGAATGGGAGAAGATATTTGCAAATGACTTATCAGATAAAGGGCTACTATCCAAAATCTATAAAGAACACCCAAAGAACAAATAATCCAATCAAGAAATGGGCAAAATATATGAACAGACATTTCTCCAAAGAAGACATACAAATGGCCAACAGACACATGAAAAAACGCTCAACATTACTCGGCATCAGAGAAATACAAATCAAAACCACAATGAGATACCACCTCACACCAGTCAGAATGGCTAAAATTAACAAGTCAGGAAATGACAGATGTTGGCTAGGATGTGGAGAAAGAAGAACCCTCTTAACACTGTTAGTGGGAATGTAAGCTGGTACAGCCCTTCTGGAAAAAATAGTATGGAGGTTCCTCAAAAAGTTGAAAATAGAGCTACCCTACCACCCAGCAATTGCACTATGGGGTATTTACCCCAAAGATACACATGTAGTGATCTGCAGGGGCACCTACACCCCAATGTATATAGCAGCCATGTCCACAATAGCCAAACTATGGAAAGAACCCAGATGCCCATCAACAGATGAATGGATAAAGAAGATGTGGTACATACACACACACACACACACACACACACACACACACACACACACACAGGAATACTACTCACCCATCAAAAAGAATAAAACCTTGCCATTTGCAATGACATGATTGGAACTAGAGAGTATTATGCTAAGTGAAATAAGTCAATCAGAGAAAGATAATCATCATATGATCTCACTCATATGTGAAATTTAAGAAGCAAAACAGAGATGGGGAAAGAGAGGAAAAAAAAACAAGACAAAATAAGAGAGGGAGACAAACCATAAGAGACTCTTAATCATAGGAAACAAACTGGGGGTTGCTGCACGAGGGGTTGCAGGATGGGTTAACTGGGTGATGGACATTAAGAAGGGCATGTGATTTAATGAGCACTGGGCATTATATAAGACTGATGAATCACTGACCTCTACCTCTGAAACCAATAATACATTATATGTTAATTAATTGAATTTAAGTTAAAAACAAATAATAGGGGTGCCTGGGTTGCTCAGTCATTAAGCATCTGCCTTTGGCTCAGGGGATCGAGCCCTACATTGGTCTCCCTGCTCGGTGGGAGCCTGCTTCTCCCTCTTCCACTCCCCCTGCTTGTGTTCCTGCTCTTGCTATCTCTCTCTGTCAAATAAATAAATAAAATCTTTTAAAAAACAAATAATAAATAAATTTTTAAAAATTACAAGTTAAACCACATTAGTCCTCCATTCAAATCTCCCATATCACTCAGAGTGTAACTGAAGACTCTCCATCTTTCTTCCTCTTGCTCACACCTCTCTGGACACACTGGCTCCTTTATTGTCTGTTTAATATGAGAAACAATTGCCTATCTGAGGAACTTTGCACCTGTTCTTTGCTCTGCATGATTTACTTGTCTTCCCTACCAGATCTCTGGTTAAATGCCATCTTCTTAGAAGAGGACTTTTCTGACCCCCATCACTTTCTAGGCCCCTTACCTTATTTTTGATCATAGATATTCATCACTTGACACATCAATTTTTTTCTTGCCTGTCTCTCTTCAAAGTAATCTTCATGAGAATGGGAAATCCAACAGTATTACTCATTGCCATATCCTCTGCATCTAGAACTGTGCTCAGCTCAGAGTCAAAACTCAGCTTTTCAATGAATTAATAAGTGCATATATGGTAATATATTATAGAATTTCTGTTCAGTGAATATTATAGCATTAACTTACTTATTGAAATATACTATTGGAAGGGACCCACCTCTCACACACATGAAGGGTGACATATGCAGAGTGAACAAATATTAAGGTAAATGAATAGCTAACAGTTCATTTTTGAGCATTCAACTAATAATACTAAGTGTAACTACTAAATATTAGCCACGGTTTACACAGTTTTCCACTGTACCATCAGATCCTCACTACCATACAGACAGGTATGATTAATACTCCTTTTTATAGATGAGAAAATGTTGCCAGAGAGTTAATGTTACTTGTCCTTGCTCAAACAAAAATGATGGGGCAGGGTGATAGTAGGTGAGATTTATTGTGCTTTCAAGGAGTGCCTCGCTCTGCATAAACGCTTTTCAGGCATCAGGTCAATGAATCCCATAAGAACCCTCTGAGTAACCTACTATCCCTGTGTGGTGGATGGAAACAGAAACTTAGATGAAGTTCTAGAGTTAGAGAAGTCAGGATTCAAAAATCTGCGGCTCAAACACATACTTATCACCTGTGATTCTACTGTTTCCCACAGGCCTTGGGCACTCTGTGGTCAAGCATTTTTGCTATCACCACTGCATACAGCTTCTGAGAGACTCAACTGTGTTCTGCTGGACACGTTCAGAATACACACTTGCATAGGATTTGAAGATATTTCACTCCAAGGGTTAAAAAAATGATATCACATTGTCAAGTATTCCTAAGTAAAATATTAAGAATATCAAGTCATTCAGCATTTAAGGTTATTGCCTAAATGGATTTTTCTAGTAGGTATAAGGGTCAAGGCTCCATGAAACAGTTATATATTCAAATATTTTATGCAGCAGAATTATTATGGCTGTGAATATAATTAAAAATAACCTCTTACATTTGGCACTCAAAATTTCTTTTTTAAATATATATTTGGAAACAGCACTGAGCAGTTTAGTCTTACTTTGAATGATTCCATCAGCTCTTGAACAATTTGCATGGCTCTGTGAACTGAACTATTCCAAAATCACACTGCAATATCATTTCTTGAATTTGGGCATACATTTGTTCTTTTGCACTGTTGAAAAGTTAGGTAGGAGGATTGGACTTGCTGTACTACACTAATGAGATTTTCTGGACTGCAATTACTCCCGAGCAGAGTTTTCTTTTTTTTTTTCAAAGGTGATAAATTACTAAACATATGCTCTGTGACTCGAGTTGGTTGGTGAAGAGGGTGAGATTGATGAGCCCAGATGGGCCTTTGCAATGAAGACAGAAGCCCAAGATGGTTCAAATTTTAATTAGGCTCTGCTAATAAGACGTATGTAGAGAAGATATGAGAAATATCTAAGTTTCTCAATTTCTCATAAATCATTCATTCATTCCCCAGTATGTGTTGGGTGCCTATGTGTGCTAGGCTGTGTGATACAGGGGAAACTAGGGATCATCCAGTGATGATTACAGTTGTAGCGCTCAAGAAACTTATACTCCAATGGCACTTAGGGCTTTCTAAATATTGATGCTTGTCCCAGGGAAGTTTCAATAAATTCTATACCACATGGGGTAGTGCACGGGAAGTAATGGCAAAAATGTTGACATTGGCCCATTTTACCTTGGACTGGGTATTTGTCCTTGCACAGGTGAGAAGGGCCAGGAATCAGTACATTCTTATGAGAGATTTTCTGTCAGCCCTCAAGTCTGTTTCTCCAGGATATAGCTGAAATAGTTAAATGTTCAGCTAAATTACAGTTAAATTGGTTTCTCCAGTCTTTTAAAGGTCATTTTCCAGCTACATCAAGTTAGCCAATTACCAAAACCATTGATAAAGATCGGAGTAAACTAATATAGAGAGACCCTAAGTCCTTGAAGAAACACTATGAAGGGAGCACAGGAAGCTGGTATGGAGAATAAAATTTATAGCAGTATTAGTTTTATTAAATAGGAGTTTGTTTATTACCCTGATTCTTAAACACTTGTCTTTCTAAAAATACAGTTTGATGTTAAGTCCACCTTTAAAACGACCATGCAGATAATCTATCTGTTTTGCTTTTAACCAATAAAGAATAATATTTGGCTGGTCAGCAATAGACAATGTTTCTTTCTAAATTTGTGGTTTGTGAAATCCCATTTAAAAGAAAAAATGTAGAATTGTCTCTACCGGTGTGGTCAGCTCTATGATGCCCATGTTATAAGGTAAATACACTGTAAGAAGCTGGGTAGGGCATATATGAGTTGCAAAACCTAAATACTACTTTTAGCTTTAAAGGGCCCCCAAATATTTAAAGGGCCCCTGACTTAAAAAAATGAAATAACTTTTCTCTTGATTTGAAGAAAGTCTCTTGGATAATTGGACAAATGGCTTGATTTCCAAATGCTTGGAATCTGATAAAAGCAATTATTTGATCTAATCACCTGTCTGTATATATCTAAAATATTCAAACTGAAAGATGCCATGATCTTGAGTGACAGTCAAGACACCCTTAGGGGTCCCCACTACTCTTGCACATAAGAGACTATGGACTCAAAGGAGCCCTTTACAATTTTTTCCAAACCTGTAACTAGTAAATATTTATTATATTACTAAACCATTGTTACTAGACACTGTACATGCTTGCAACTGTAACTCAGTAATTATTACATACAACATGCACTAATCCCCAAAGAAGAATCAGATTTTTGACCAGTTCCTTTATTTGCCTTCATGAGACGTCCTTATGGGAGGTTTCTAATAGTGATGCCAAGGTACCTTTTCCAAGTGGCAGCTTTTTAAAAAAGAAAGCAAGAGAATATCTTCTTGCTGATATTGGAAACATTTAAAATTTAATATGTTTTGAATGTCATTATTCAATTAGAAATATCCAAGGGATATAAATAGGTCAGTAGCACAATGGTGATACTTATATTCACTAGGATGTTTAAAAAACGTAGCCAGTTCATTAAAAAGTAGAAAGAAGAAGGCAAAGACAGCCAAAGTACCTGCGTGGTGTTCTGAGTAACCAGGCAAACATTATTTCAGCCTCCTTTGTCTCATTTTTCTTTTCACTTCTCTGGATCTCTTAGCAACCATCATTTTCATGCCAGAAACAAAGATAAAATATTCTGGTCTGAGGTATCTGGGGTAGTTGTCAGTTTGTTTTTCTTTAAATAAAGCCAGATTTATTCTGGTTGGAACAATGGGGGGAAAACAAGGTTACACAGCCTCTTTCCTGGGATGGTAATGAAAACAATCTTCAAAATATAATTGGAAGCTTGGTGGTGAAAGTATAATCTTCTAGATATGCTTGGAACACAGGACTCCCCAGCCTCCCTAGACCTAATTACAGCTAAATTGGCAAAAGTAGCTGGAATTACTTTGGATAGTGCTTTGTCATATGATTTTGATGTGCTACAGATCAATGTAATTTTATTAGTTCTGGGTGTTTAGAGTTACACATATCCCAAGTTGTTTCTTGGCAACATAAATAAAATTTCAAACACTGCATTATCAAAAACAGACAAGGATAGAAAGACAGAGTGTTAAGGGAAAAAACACTATATATTCAAAGATTTGTCCAGTGCTCATTGGTAGCTGAATAAGAAAGGTACAAAAGAAACAGTTATTAAAATACTAATTTATGTTAGCTGTGGTGAGTGCCAGTAATGAAACAGAGTATAATGAAGACACCATGGCAACAACAGTGGCAGGAGCAAGATTAGATCAGACAGAACTTATTTTAGAAGAGGGAAAAAGACGATAAAGTTTTGAATGGAAAAGGGAAATGACCAAAGAGTAATATTTATAAAATAAAATGTTTTCAAATGCCTGCAAAATACAGATGGATGTATGGTGTGATACAAAAAGAGGAGTCAAGAACAACTCTAAGAGTTTACATCCATAGACGAATAGATAAACAAAATGTGGTATATACATAAAATGTAATATTATTTCTTTTTAAAAAGGAAATAAATCCTATCATACACTACAACATGAACCTTGAGGATGTCATGTTACATGAAATAAGTCAGTTCCAGAAAGACAAATACTATCTGATTCCAATTATGTGAGGTTTCTAAAGAAGTCAAATTCACAGAAACAAAAAGTAAAATGGTGCTACCGAGGGCTGGGGGGAGAGTGAAAAGGGCATAGCTTAATAGGTCTAGAGTTTCAGATTAGCAAGATGAAAAGTTTGAAAGATATTTTTACGACCATGTAAATATACTTAATACTATTGATGCATACATTTAAATTGTACATCTGTACCATCTTATGGTTAAATGGTTAATTTTATGTGCTTTTTACCATGATAAAAAAAAATACCAAAGTCCTTAGTTTGGCACATAAGGCCCAGTGCTTTCTTACTACTCTCTCCCTTGCATATTCCATAACAAACACACGGGCATTTTTAGTATTCTCCAAATACACTTGGTGTATTCCTGCCATGGGGTTTTTGCACTAGTTCTGCTCTTCCCAGTTTATTTGTATTAATCATTCCCTACTTCAAGTTCTGGTCAAATGTTATCTCCTCAGAGAGTTCTTTGCTGATGACCTAGTATGCAATCTAAATCATTTTCTTTTCCCTTACCCTGGTTGATTATTCTTTGTTGATTTACTACCATCTGACATAGACATTTAGTTGTTTATTTGCTGTTTTCCTTATGAAAATGTAGGAGTCATTACAATAAAGGTTTTGTCTGTTTTATTGATTGTTCATTATTTTAGACCCAAATTTGGTATCAGTGCTTGTATATAATAGACATTTATTTAATATTTGCTAAATAAATAAGTCAATGAAAGATAAGTCATTTTAACACCAAGAAGAGGAGATAATGAGTCTTATGATTTGAGATGTTGTTCATTATATGGGTGTCCTACATTCCACATGTGCTCCCTTCCTATTCTACTGGTGTTTATACACTACTATGAGACTCATCACCATAAAATGTGGTACCCATTTAGTTTTGCTAACAAAAATACCCTTAAAATAAGTTGCTAAAAAACGGGAATGACCTGTTATAGGTAATGGATTCTGTCCACTATTAGAAGTGATTTCAAATAAACCTATCCTTCTCTGCCTCCCAATCTCTACTACCCCTGCCAACAAAATACCCTGGAAAGGGACCAATCCTTTAATTTTAAGTTTGAAAACAATATTTAACCTTGGGAAAGTTATTGACTTTAACTTATATTCACAAGGAGTATAAGAAGAGACCATGTTTGAATATAGGTTTTGGAGAAAATATAAAACTTAAACTTAAGTTTTATATATGATAATAAAGAGGGGTTATTTGGGAACAAAAGACAAGTTGGGTTTTTTTAATTTTTTTATTTCACCATTTCTAATAATTTTTCCTTTACAGAAATTTACCCTCAGATCCAAATTTTACTCTTAATATTCTTCATGATTTAAAAGTTGACATTAATATATGCATTATAATAATCTTTTAAATGTGAGAGTAGACGTAATTCTACTGTGAAGAATGATTTTGGATATATTTTGCATTTTGCTTTTGTTTTGGACTCAAGTGGGTTCAATTCACTTTGCAAACCTCATTCATGTTTCCAGTTCTTAGCTCCAGACATAATACCCTCCACAGATGGTGGATGTCATTTGATCCTGCCCCTTTCTAGCAAATTCACATATGTCAGCAAATGAGCCTAAAACAACTCCAGGTTTCAAATGCAAAACATTCGTAAATTGCACTGATTCATAATCAGGACAACATAATAAACTACAATCTAGTCATTCTCAGCGGGCCTTATTCAGCAGAAATAAAAGCCATAGAATGGAAGCCAAGAGAGGATGTTGAGCTTGGCTCTTCCAGTACTAGGCTTTTGGAAATTCAATTACTCGCCTGTGAAAAGTACAAGAATGACAGGCTTGGAGAATAAAATCTCTCATCGTTTCAGGACACTGAATAAAAGAACAGACTTGCCTGACCACAAAGGCCCACCAAGAAACTGAATTCCCAGGAGCTTCCATTCTCCACCTTGAATGAAGGGACTTTCACAGTCAACGAGTTATGTCCTCCACCAGTCCCTCACCACTCCCTACCCTTGGCTGTCTTCTTTATTCATTTAATGAACTACCACTCAGTTTTTGGTATCCATCAGTTTGAATTGTTATGATATAGGAGGAATTGTATGGAAAGGCAGAACATTTCTGTTGCTGTAGTTATTTTTAAGACTATTTTTTTCTTATAAACTGAGAGAAGTGAGGGAATTCAAAGTCGTAGAACTGATAATCAGGGTAGCATTTTAAAAGAAGTTAATTATACACAAACTGAATCATGGAACACTACATCAAAAATTAATGATGTACTGTATGGCGACTAACATAATAAAAAAATTTTAAAAAATGAAGAAGTTAATATAACTCAGTTCTCAATGGTGGTCTTGTTAAAAAAAGTCTTTAATAGGAAAAGAACAGGAATAATGAAAAGATTAGTATAAATAATTCTGAGACATTTATATGGAAATTATGTACATGTGAAGCATCAAATAAAATATTTAGAAAAAGTAAAGACTTTGTTATTGCCCTTAGCCTTTATATATTTGTCTTTTTGTATTTTCAAAAAAGAACATTCTGCTGTTTCTGGAAAAACAAATGGGTCAATCAGTTCTGCTATTTGTGCCCTTCCAAGAATTTGATTAGATAAGAACCAAGCTTAAAAAAAAAAAAAGCCAACAACCTATCGAACATAGAGGTTCAATCTGACTAATCTGGACTACTACATTTAAATGATCTCAGGTTGATATTTCAAAAGCTAAATAACTCAAAAAATTGTTACAGTCATAAATGGTCTACAAACAAAGGATATAAAGTTGAGAGTGACCATCTTTCCACAAAAGGGGCTGGGTAATTTTATAAACCCAAATTTCCAAGGTTGTTCAATCTCAGGACTTTGCTTGATGAGAACGTAAAA
This sequence comes from Eumetopias jubatus, assembly GCF_037043125.1. Lineage (NCBI taxonomy): Eukaryota > Metazoa > Chordata > Mammalia > Carnivora > Otariidae > Eumetopias > Eumetopias jubatus. The sequence continues at coordinate 163,434,968 of NW_028274809.1, read as the reverse complement.
GATTGAGGCATGCCTGTATTTCAGGGCCATGTAACACCCTGCGCTTCTGGGCTGTCCTCTGCATAGTCTCTCAACTGCTAGATGATTTTTATTTTCCTCAAAGTTAAGTGCAGATGTCTTGCAACTCTGAACATTCCCATCAAAAAACTTTTTTGAGAACTAAAGAAAAGTTCCCCCTGAAAATTCTATCACTAGAAGGTTGGCATGTGAAGGACAAAAGAAATGAATCTTTTCAGTGTAAAAATAGAAATCCTTACTGTTTTCTTTTTATTCCTTCCCATCCACACCACATAAAAGTGTTTCTTTTTTATTTGAAATACATTAAAAATTATTCAAGTTTAACAAAAATGTGTTTATTACTTATGATATGGGTTTTCTAATTACTGCTTGAGAGAAAGAACTACAGTGAAATAAATAAATGTCAGTTTACACTGATGAAATTGGGTAATTTTGTTTTGTGAGATTTTAATTATTTTATATTTTCAATGGTTTATTTTTGCCCAGTCTTATTCTGGAATGATTTTAGGCAGGTTAAAAAGATGTAGGCAATGTGCAAGAGTGTTGAATCACAGACCTGTACCTCTGAAGCAAATAATACATTATATGTTAAAAAAAAAAAAAGAAGATAGCAAGAGGGGAAGAATGAAGTGGGGGGGAATCGGAGGGGGAGACAAACCATGAGAGACTACGGACTCTGAAAAACAAACTGAGGGTTCTAGAGGGGAGGGGGGTGGGGGGATGGGTTAGCATGATGATGGGTATTAAAGAGGGCACGTTCTGCATGGAGCACTGGGTGTTATATGCAAACAATGAATCATGAAGCACTACATCAAAAACTAATGATGTATGGTGATTAACATAACATAATAAAAAAAAGATGTAGGGAATCTAGAAAGATAAATTTTTATTAAAAAGTGAAAGAAATGTAATAAGGGAAAAATAAGAGCAGACTAATAAAATGAATCCCAGAGTGATAGCCACAAATAATACAGGCAATAAAACCCTATATACACTCATGGGAGATGGGCCAGAACACTGATCCATGTCCCATGTTTTCTAGCAGTTAACAGGAACTGGAAAACATAGAATCGCAGTATCCATAAGTTAAGGGCAAACCAGATGATTAGGACAAGCACAAATATTCCTTATAATGAGAAAAAAAGAGAAATTACTCTCTGGGTCCATATCGAGAGATACCATGAGATTTATTTAACAAATACCCCTCATATCATCCTTCAAATAAACACAGTGAGATGTGTAATTGTACTGCTTCTATATAACATACTTTTATGTGAGCTGATGACATTACAACAAAGCACAGTTCAGTAAAAACCATTTCGCCCAGGGACTGTATATTACAGTCCACAGAGAGTTCTCTCTGAGAGTCTGGCTTAATTCAGAGATAGATTTTATTGCAAAGGGGATGCACAGGCAATAAGTATACTTTTCATGGCACTTTTTTCTTAGAACTTAACATATTTTATAACTAAGTCTTTCATCTCATTCTAGGCTATAAGCTTCATGAGTATATAGACAACTTTGCATCCCCAGGTCCAGCAAAGTAGCAAGCGCACAGCAAGCATGCAAACATTTGCTCAATGTTAAATGAACGCTTGATTTTCAGGAATTTCTACAAATATTGTTCCTCTCAAGCATTTCAGGATTTTCTCCCTGTCAAGCAGCTGGAGGTCAGGCAATGTACGTGACAGATCCTTGTGGAGATATATAATTAAAGCAATCATTTGGACTCACTTGAGCTCCTTTCCAATCAAGCTAGTAATTGTAGGTCCAGTGCCTGAAATTAGATAATGCTGGACTTATATAGCAACAAATTATCATCATTCATTAAAATCATGTACTACTAAGCCAGCACAAGTATGGTTATTAAGCTTAATCACACTGGGGAACTCTGGGAGCAGGTGTAAAAGATGGGTGTCAGAGTTATCCCACTCAACAGGAGAGGGAGCTAGGGTATTTATACACCAACTTCCATCATCAGTCATTAGTTGAGGGCTATCCCCAGAGGGATGTTAGTTCCTTGGCATTTCTGACCTGTCCTATTTGAGGGCAGGGCAGAATCTGGGGACCAGAGAAAATTCTCTGAATTGGTAAGGCCTATAACAGTAGGGGCACTATAGTATCTGTTACAATAACTGTGTTTAAGGTGACATAGTATATTTTTGAAAAAGAATAAGGTTAGGTGGAATTTGACAACCTTATCAAATAATATTCTACTGTTAGACTTTTTCAAGCATCAGACAAAAACCTGAAGAGAAAAGAAGCAACTACATATTTTATTTATCATTCATTCATTCATTCATTCATTCTCTTTTGTCTTCCTCCCTAGATTGGAACAATCACATAGTGCAGATTCACATTTGGTAAGCCTGAAATCTCCAAGCAGAAGGTTTTTCTATCAACTTTTTGAATTTTGGTTTTACTCATTTGCCATTTGCCATATTTGTATTACCACATCTTTACTCTCTCCTATGAGAAATTTTCAGTGATTTACTTTGGCAATTATAGCTGGAAACAAGCTATACAACTTGAAATCTGAAACACAATATGTGTTTTCTTAAATCCTAAAATAGTCTCAATCTATTAAGATCAGAGTAATGGTTACCAAGCAGCTTGAAAAAGCAAGGACATCTGACTTTCCAGTTAATGGTCAGAGAAGTTACATGTGAAAAACAAAATATGTTTCATGGCTAAGCAAACAGTCTTTCCTGGGAGTGAGTCAACAAAAATAAGGGCAGCTTATCTGCATATACAATTAGTAAAACCTGAGTTACAGAATATTAATGTTGAAAACCAAGTCAATAACTTGAGAAATAAGTGGAAATAAGGAAAAAATAATGGAGATTAAGGTTTTAAAAAGTTGTTTCTAAATTAAGCATGTTGGGTATACATACAAATCCTGGTTACAGTGGGCATGGTAGAAGAAAGCTGGTTAGCTTTCTGGGTTTCAAAATGACACATGGAAAGGCAATTGTATCAGTTAAGATTATGTTTGGCTACAACAGACGTAAGTATGGAGGCTCAAGGGAAATAGGAGATTGTTATTTTTATTTCTCATTTAAAAGAGGTCTAGAGGTGGGCAGGTTAGGACTGCTGTGGTAGTTCCATGTTGTTATCAGGAATCCTGATGCCAATTCAGCATTCTAACATATGTCTGCTATTCCCAATATGTTCTCATGCTTCAGAGTAACTGCTGGAGCTCCAGCCATCACTTTGGTGCAGGCTAGATGCAACCCAAAGTAAAAAAAAAAAAAATCTCCCTGCTAAATAATTTAAATCCATAAACAGTCTTCCTAGAATTTCAAACCCTTCAATATGTTTCCACTCTGGTCAACATTACTTATCACATGACCACAGGTAGCTACAAGGGAATCTGGAACTCTCATTCTTTGTTTGTTTCCTTATGCCAGGTAGCAAAGACCAGGACTGAACTGTAACCAGGGTTTATATGTATACCAGACTTGCTTAATTTAGAAACAGCTTATTAGAACTGATAGAGTAGGCAGGTAGTTAGACATAAGCTGGAGGCATGGGTGATGATAAATAGGTTATACATTAGAAGCCTGGGGGCAAAACATTTGACTTTGTCCTAAGGGCTTCCAAGACCCCTCAACATCTTGGCCTTGTAGCTTCCAAGACATCGGGGCTAACAGACCAAGAGCCACAGGTGCAGAACATGAGCTCTCCTCTTCCACCTCTGCTGCAGGGTAACCCCTAGACTCATTATAATGCATTTGCATTGAAATTTGGGCTGCCCTCCATGGGGAAGGCTGCCTTAATGGTTCTGATACAAACCCTGTAGAGTCAAAAACTCCCCCTCCCGACCAGTGGGAGGAGTCCCCCCAACTGATCGGAAGCAGCCTCCATTAGAGACCATCCTATCCATGACCCCAAGACCCTGCTTACATAAAAAGATAAGACCCCTGTAGCCTCAAGGCAGTTGCCACCCCTGGGCCTGCCCACCCTCCCATCTTGAGAGTGTACTGTCCTTAATAAACTGCTCTGTGCTTGCTATTTTCCTTCTGGCCATCTTTATTTGAGCATGAATCCTCAGGTATATCTTTTGTGAGGAATCCAAGAACTGAGACCTCCATTCATACAATGCAAACTCTCCCAACTTATACAGAACCTTAATTTCCATAATTTTTGTCTTATTTTCCACTTGTTATTCAAGTTATTGACTTGGCTTTTGGCTTTAATATTCTATTATTATTCAGAGTTCTGTTATTGTCATAGAAGGGAAAAATTGATTCTTGTTTTAGGTAATTAAAAGTTACTGTCTCTATAGCCACATAGGGGTAAGACCACCAAAAAGAGAGAACTTGAGTGTGGCCCTTAGCTTAAAAATAGGCACAGAAAAGGAGATGGGTTGGATGGTGTCATTCCTTAAAAATTTTGATCAGCCAACACACAGAGTCATTCTCCTTCATCCATCCTCATGACACCAGAAAGTACATCCAGTTCATTGCTATGTTTTAATTGCCAGTGTTTGTGGTGCACTGACTCTGTGCCAAGTTTTTTGCTAACTGATAAATTTACCCCTTGAAACAACCAACGTACATAGGTACTACTTTACCCATTTTACAGATGGAGAAGGAAATAAAGTGATAAGGACACAGAGTTAGGACGTACTAAAACTATAACTTGAGCCAGACATTTAGACCCTAGAGCCTCATTCTTCGCCACTATGCTATATTATGTTTCCTTTTTTACATCCTGACAGAGCCAGGATTAGGGTGGAGTGGGTAAGATATATGTCCTGGGCACAAAACTCAACGGGGTATCAAAACACTCAATAGTCAAAATAAATAATATTTTGATGAAATATCTTTTTAAATAAATATAAATTCAAAAATATCCAGATAAATAAAATATCAAAATTTTAAATAAAGACATTAGTGTTTGAGGCAGGAAAATATCCTACAACTTTTGACTGTATGAAATCTGGCAAGAGAAAAATTGGCCCCATTTAAAAAAAATTGCACATCACCTCAACCAGTGTTTCTCAATAGCATCACTATTGATATTTGGGGCTAGAAAATTCTTTTAAGTGAAGGGCTTTCCATACATTGTAGGATATTTAGCAACATCCCTGGACTCTACTTATTGGATAATAAAAGCACATCCTTCAGCTGTGACAACCAAAAATGTTTCCAGACATTGCCAAATTTTCCACAGGGGACAAAGTCACTTGGTTAAAAACCACTCACCTAGGTGCATCTGATTTATTTTTGAATTGTTAAAAATAATTTTAAGTCTCTTTAAAACTGCACATTTTTTTCATAACACATTCATCCCAGAAATGTGGTAAATGACTTTATTAGTGATAGGTTTGTTTTGTACAAACATACTAAGCCAATGTGATGAATTCATCCTTTGCTTATTTTAATTTAAAAAGTCCTCTGTGGCTTGATTATTTCCTCTATGAAGAGGAGAGGTGAGCTCAGGTTAGTTGAAGCTGTATTTTTCATTATGCTATTATTTCAACATTAGATCACAATTAACGTTTACATCTTTCTTACCTCAAACATCCTTGTAATTCATACTTAACATTCTAAGCCCTCATTAAATAGACAAACAAATCAGATATAAAAAAATAAGAGCAGGAGGAAAAGAAGGAGAAGAAGGGGAGGAAGTGGTAGGGGAGATTAAGTGGTCTGAAGGGCTCAGGATAGTGCACAGGTGCACATAATTATTCCTGCTGATATAATGGAAAGATTCTGTATGGGTTTTGGCAGTTCACTGACCTTGCTTTGAATCCTGACTCCTTTTCTTAACTGTGTGATGTTAGCTAAGTTACTAACTTCTCACTGTAAAATGTGCTCAATAATTCAAGCCTCTCATGGGTTCTATGGAGATTGAGATAAAAGTGTCTAGAATGGTGCCAGATACAGATAGGCAACACATGTTAGTTTCCATTATCCTTTCCTGTTTGCATTCAGATGATTTCTCTCCTCACTGGGTTTATAACAAATTTTCATATGCTCCTGAAGCATAGGAATGTTATGCAGGACAACATACTTTCTATGCAAAATCTCAATGCAACAAAATAATGTCGGTGGCCCAGGAAGTTAGTCTCATTTATGCTTGCTTGATCCTTATGCTACTCTGTAACTTATAAATGCCAAACTAGGAAAACCGTCCTGCTCTCTGGACCATCGAGATAAATAGAATTGATACCAAAAAATCATGTAAGGTTTCCAGAAATTGGAGGTGGGGACAGGGGTAAGGAGAGGAAGCTGCCTCAATATTAGTGTTCTTGTTAAAAACAAAACAAAACCTACCTCTAGTTTAGATAATTGATCCTTGGTTTGTATTTTTTCACTATATAAATAATAAAATGTTAAGTATATTTTCTTTATAGAAATATTTCTATGTCTACATTGTGATGTTTTTCATAACAAATGTCTCACTGGTCCATTTTTTCCCCTTTTCTCATTGAGATTCCATTGAGTTAAATCTACTCTGAAGTGTTCCTCAGAGACTGTCAATGAGAAAATATACCTTTGCTTTAGAGTCTATCCTTTTGCAGTTCTTGTTTACATATTTTTCATTTAATGTTGAATAATGTAAGTTAAAGTCATTCAAAATGTCTCTCACTATCCTTCTTTTCATAACTTGGCTTCAGTTTTTCTTTTCCAACTAAAAATAGTGCAATTGCAAATTTTCTATTTAATGATGTGCTTTTTTTAAGATAAAATATAATATGCTTAAAATTATGCTGTTTCCATGAATAAGGAGACTTCATAAGGTTGGCTAAAACATCAAGGAATTGAAATAATGCCATCTTCTCACAACATTCAATGTCCTGTTAAATAACCTGTCAAACTCCTAGTAAGCTCAAATTATTTACAAACATTGAATTTTTAAAAATGCATTTATCTAAGGAAGACGTAAATAACAAGTTCAATTTTCTTGAATGCATTTAATGCATTTAATGAATCTGCAAAGTGTAGACAAGGTATTTTACTGGGTTATACTGCACAGGAGAAAGACATCATAACATGCGTCCCTAGAAGAAGACTACTCCCCCAACACAGATGACTTTTATTATTGGAAATCAGAAAGAACCCTGTCCTAGAAGCTTAGATAAGTAAAGCAAGGCTTTAATAATAATAATATTATTATTATAATATAGGAGATAATAAAGGATAATAAGGAAGAGGTATTATACACCCTCTGCTACAGTCTAGGTAATCAAAGAAGCAGATTGTAAGATGGAGATTGGGGGAGGATTATTAGGGCGTGCTCCTGAGATCAGCACCCACAGAAGGGAAGGGAGGAGGGAAGGAAGCCAGAATTTGACAGGGGAACATGTTGGGCTGTGATACAGTCACAAGGTAGGCCTTAGCCAGCTGTACGGGGAGCTCTGAATCAAGGATGACCCTTTATGTTTTTAAGAATTCAGGTCAGGAGGCTGAGCCTTTACATTTCCATGTCAAGGGGGCATGACTTTGGGCCAAGTGGTTCATCTCAATGAGGCAATTCTTCAGAAGACTGATCACTGAGATCTGGATGCTGGTGGCACACACAGCAGTTGGATCAACATGTCCTTCACTCCTGGAGGAGGTTTGGGTGTAGACAGCATCTACTATTACTATACTTTTTTTTCTTTATGTTTTTGTTAAAGCCACTTTTAATAAACACTATTAAGCCCGTAAAAACCATCATTAATATCTCCATGAAGGAAATAAAATAAGCTATTTGAAAAACAAAGCTGCAAGCATAGAATTGTATTTTTGAAGGCATCAGTGACTATAGCTAGCCAAAACATTTGACAGATGGAGACCTTGGGGTATCAGGTGGTAAAGGGTTTTTGTCCTGGGTCACAGTTTTGGTTAATGTAGACTCAAGTCTCTAAGCTCCATCATTCTTTACCCTATAATATTCTGCACATAGTGCTTTCCTCTTGCTCTCTACCAAATCTATTTCCTAGCAATCCTAGATAAAAATAACCTATAAAAGTTGGGGAAAAATAACAAACATACAAAAACCATGAAAGTGTGGAGGATAGATTGGCTGCATTTTCATGGTCAAACCCTAATGACCTTTCCAAGAATACTGTGATTATATCCACTCTTTTCTTCATCTTGCTAAATGAAGAGATATGTGTGGTATTGAGAAATGGGAAGTAACCTCTCTTAGTTGCCCTGAGTTGTCAGAGTCAGGGAAACTGCTAGCACCACATTTATCAGCTCTTGTGAATTGCCTCAATTTTTCAAGATCCACTGTGTGCCATGTTGGGTCTGTATTTAACTGGATTATTAGACATGGAGGAGAGCAGTGAAGTTGGTCACACTTATTTCCTCTGGATGTAAGCCCCCTATGAGTTGTACCTCAGGAGTTTTTTTCCTGGTATCATATAAATGGATTACCCAGGACAGCTAAGGTTCTCTGCCAAAGATTACATTTTAAGGTCTCTTCCCAGCTCTACCTTTATATCTGGCCTTGGTCTCTGATATTAACCCACTCAAGAAAAGATGGAGGTATGATAATTATGGTTACTCCAACCTTCTTACCAAAGAGAATGCAAAAATTGAAAACAACTGCAGATACCCCTGAAGTATGAAATGCAATCAATAGTATATTCACCATTGGCTTCCATAAAAGTTTCAGGATGATTTAGTAGAGAAGGGAGAATGTTCATGGATTTGTCTTCTTGCTGCCTGTCTCCTATCAGCCATATGGAACTCCCAGCCTACATCTCCACTATGGAATCAAGTAACAATTCAAGTTAGTAACCAGAGGTCAGCAATTACCACTGCCCCTGCTGGATAATGCAATAGTTCCTATGCTTTCCATACATATGCATGCTGTCAGTGATGGTGATGTTGGGTCTGACAATGGTCACTACAGATGGTACTGACTAGCCAAGTTAGAGCCAGGACCCATTCAGAGCAGAGGGTCTGAACAGTTATAAAATTCAGAGCTGTCAGAGAAAAATCTGTGAAGTGTGAGTCTCTAACTTCTGTTTTTCACTTAGAAATTTGAGTGCCACAGGCCTGTGGCAATGTTTAGCCTTTAAAAAATTTAGTCATGTATAGATTCTGAATCCTTTTGCCCAAAAAACTTAAATGTAGTATGAAAAAAAATATGAATTAAAGGTGATACCCAAGTCAAAACTCATTTAGAAGAGAGATCCATGGTTAATTCTAAGGCAGGAGTCATCTTATATAAAGGAATAGGTCAATCAGATTTTTCAAATTGAATGATGAGGTAATTTTTATGCTGCCATCCTAGGTCAAAGACCAATAGGCAAGATGCCCAACCAGTGTGCTGAGGTTGGCAGGCTGTGCACACAGAAATTGCTTAAATTTTAGCTCCACAGATTCAGTCACTTCTACTAATTTAATTACAGGGTCTTCCTTGGCAGGTAATAGTTTTATACACAGTCACCATTATTCAGCACATTTTGCGAATTCTATTTCTATTTAGTGAGGCTCATTTCTAGAAGTAAGAGAGAAGTTCAAGTCAAATGAATCCATTTACCTACAGAGACTCTTTCCACAGGCCAGACTCAAGTGGGCTCCGAATTCTTGAGTTTCATCACATCAGTTCAGCAGATATGCTGGCTAATTAAATTTTAAAACAAGGGTGAAAAGTCTAAGTCTCCAACTAATCTCTAAGATCCCCCAGCCATCTCTCCAGCAGCTATGTGAGGAGAAAATTTAGTCAACTTATACTTTTACAATCCTCAAGTTCAACCTGTTTGAGATAATTAAAAAGTGAGTGGAAGGAGACAAGCATTTTAATACTGACATCTTGATTCCCACAAAGCCTAAGACTCACTGTGTCCTATATCCTGTCTCTGACTTGAGGCAGCCTGTTGTTGGAAAAATACAGCAGAATATTAAGATCTTGACTTCTCTACAATAATGCAGCAGAAAATACCCATGTCTACTGCAGTCCTTCATAAGGCTAAAATATAAATATTAGGATGATTTTAGAATTGTAAAATAAGCACAATCTAAATTTTAGATTTTTTCCCCCAATTCTGTCTTCAAACTCCCATAGTATCTGGGAAACTTGGTTTTTATTCGTAAAATGAAAAGGAAAGATCTTACGATAACCAGGACTTCTGACTTCTAACATTGAGCAATTCTACATTTATATCTACAAATGGGACAGTTATGAGACAGGTTTGCATCTTGCTGATATCAACTTTTTAATTTTACGTTCTTTTCTCTTCTCTGGTTGCCACCAACTAAGTCCAAGTCTCCATCATCTCTTGGTTAAATTACTGCAACAAATTTCTGCTTTGAACGTGTTTATGACTCTAGCTATACCTTACCCTCAACTCCTGAATGGTCCTTTTACCTGAAGTGGAATCCCATTGCTCTTAGGTTTCAAGTTCAAAAGCCTTCACATAACCTCAGAGACCTAAGAGATAGTATCATCTGGACCATATCAGAAATGTGTCTCATTTTCACCACATTCCTATCTAGTACTTCATTCAAATATACTGGTCATCTTTCCCACCTCAGGACCTTCCCACACTTCACCATCAAACCACCTCATTAACATGCTGACTCTATGTCCGTCTCTTCCTTCATTTCTCATCTTAAATGCCACTGTTTCAAGGGTGAGCATTTCTGATCCACCTAGATCAGTTCTCTCTAAAATCATTTCTTTCTGCTTCAATATCCTACATTTTGCTTTATAGCATTTGTCATGATACTAATGAATTTGGTGGGATTATTTATTTTTTTATGCTTTCCCCAAGGGGTTGCTTATTTTGATAATTTCTATATAGCCTGGGTCTGGCACACTGTCTAGCACAAAGGAAGTGTGAAGGTGAAACATCTCTTAAAAAATGTTTAATTTCACTGGTGTAATCCAATCCTGGTAGCCTCTCTCTTATCCCTCTTATTTCTCAAATTTCATGTAGTTGCCATGGACAAAGGAAAAATGCACATGATGTTACCTGTCACAAACTATGATTAAACTGCTAAGCTAGAGCTCTATACGTTTGAAAATGTCCTGTTCCAAAAATTCTAAACATACATTATTCAGCATATACACAGGAGACATGTCTGATACAGAGCTGTTCCAAAGTATCCTCGCTTAATTAGCATCTACACATGCTATGGCTTCAGTCCATGACTACTGGAAAGCAGATACAATTTCTGTCGATCAAACTTATTCATATGGATCACTAATAATTGGTCTTGACAGAGTCACCATGAACTAACACCTCAGTACAAAAAAAGGCAAGACACGCTTCTCAAATAAACTAACAAAAATACAGAAATGAGGTCATAGTGAAGGCTTATATAAAGATCTACAAAGGATCATTACGGATTTACAAAAACAAATTTCTTTACACATATCAAGTAATGCAAAGCAAATTTTGTCCCCTTTGAATCCAAAATAAATGAAAGAGATTGTAATATATATTCTTAATTTACTCCTACTCAAATATATCATGGAATACCTCATTCTGTGGCACCGGGGCTTGTTCACGCCAAGACTTACTCATCTGTAGGATCTAAAAGGGTCATCCTATAGCTTTTCCCTTATCATTTTCAGGTTTGAAATGAAAACAAAAAGAGGAGGCTAAAAAAATTCAATTCCAATTCTCCTCCTCTTCCTCCTTCTTTTTTACCTTATCTCCAAAAGGAAAGAGAAATGGGGTCAATTGGACTGGTAGTATGAACAACGGGAAGAGAATAGAGAAAAGGAGGTAAGTGTTTTAGGTGAAAGCAGAAGGAAGGAGGCAAGGGAGATTAAGATTACATTTTTTCATGTGCACCATATATTCATAGTGACAGACAGACCATGAGGATATGGGCTGTCCTGCTGAGCTAGCAGATCTTCTGTTGGTGGGGGCACTGCATGCCCAAATGAACAGCTTCACACAGTGAGGACTGGTGTGAAACCATGCACATCAGCTTATCTTCTGGTTCAGTGTGACCATCTTTTGAATAAATAGAGGGTGGGGCCAAAATCAATCCATGGTTTCTGTCTGTTGGCAATGCTAAACCTGGATAGAATTCCATTTATTGAAAAATTTATGGAGAGACAGAAAGAATAAAATAAGACCTGTAAAAAAATTCCTTCAATTAAAAAAAGGAAAAGAAAACCCATCCTTTTGAATCAGAATCAATGTAACTACATTATTTAGAAAAAAGCTACAAATTAGATGTGATCTCTCTATTTATCTATTGGAATATTACTGAACCATAAAAAAGAATGAGATCTTGACATTTGCAACAACATGGATGGACCTAGAGGTGTAATGCTAAGTGAAATAAATCAGACAGAGAAAGATATCATATGATTTCAGTCATATGTGGAATTTAAGAAATAAAACAAATGGGGCACCTGGGTGGCTCAGTCGTTGAGCATCTGCCTTCGGCTCAGGTCATGATCCCAGGGTCCTGGGATTGAGCCCTGCATCGGGCTCCTTGCTCCATGGGAAGCCTGTTTCTCCCTCTCCCACTCCCCCTGCTTGTGTTCCCTCTCTCGCTGTGTCTCTCCCTGTCAAATAAGTAAAATCTTAAAAAGAAAAGAAACAAAACAAATGAACAAAGCCAAAAAAGACAAACAAAAAAACCAGACTCTTAAATACAAAGAGCAGATTGGTGTTCGCCAGAGGAGAGATGGATGTGGGGGCTGGGTGAAATAGATAGAGGATTTAGACTACACTTACCACGATGAGAACTGGGTGAAGTACAGAATTGTTGAATCACTACATTGGACCCCTGAAACTAATATAACACTGTATATTAATTATACTTCAATAAAAAAACAATAAAGAAGCATATTAAGCAAAAAAAGGAAAATTTCAAATTAATAACTATATTATTTAGAAGAAAGAAGCTGTAGAGTTTGACGTCCACGTTAGATAGTGAGAAGACATAATGCCTTCAGTGTAAAATGAATAGAAAGTTATATGGAAATAACAAGCTAAAATTAAAATATGGAACTTAAAGGGAGAAGAGTAAGATAAGGAAGAGTCAAAAAGGAAGCTAATAACATCTTACAAAGTTTGAATCTGCAATGGCATTAAGGAAAACTAAATACACAAATCGGACGAATAACTTGAAAAGTGCTCACTAAAAGCAAATAAAAAGGGCAGACAAAGGAAAAAGTTGGAAAGGGCATGCTTCTGAGGAGGGTTGAGAAGAGTGAGGAACATGAGCATTTGAAATAGAAGAAATATGAAAAGACATAGCTGAAGAGAAAATATCTCAACTGGAAAAATTTAAGGAGATCTAAAACAGGATCATAATATTTCAGGTGAAGTTAGTCAAAAGAGATGATGCCTTACCAGGGCAAAAAACACATGTAAAAAAAAAAAAAAAATCCTACCAGTTCCAGGCAGACAAAGAGGTTCCTTATGGAAACAAAACCTCAGACTTCCCTATCATAAAGGGGAGAGTGGAGACAAAGCTATAGTCCTTTGAGACAATGAGATGGAATACAGAAAATGCTTATGCGTTCAAATTATCTTTCATTAGCAAAAGAAACAGAAATGAATTCTCAAGCACATAAAAACTCAAAAACATCATCATCAACCACATTACTGACTCCAGATGACTTAGAGGTGAGAGAAATTTCAGAATTCAAAGATACAGAAAGTTTTAGGGGCGCCTGGGTGGCTCAGTCATTAAGCATCTGCCTTCAGCTCAGGTCATGATCCCAGGGTCCTGGGATCGAGCCCCGCATCGGGCTCCCTGCTCGGTGGGAAGCCTGCTTCTCCCTCTCCCACTCCCCCTGCTTGTGTTCCCTCTCTTGCTGTGTCTCTCTCTGTCAAATAAATAAATAAAATCTTAAAAAAAGATACAAAAAGTTTTAGAATTATTAAGAACTATTGTTATTATTACCGTTACAATTAAGAATAATAGCAGGTAATATTTATTGGATGCTCATTTTGTGCCCAGTACTACATGTGAACTATCTCATCTTTACTACTAGCTTTCACATAAACATTTTTATTTGTCTATTTACAGTGAATACACTGAGGTAGAACAATCCCGAAGATTGCTACAGCTTATAAATATCTTGCTTGAAATTAAACTCACAATTTTAATCACGACACTAAAGCTTTTCCTTGCTATGTTTGAACTGCAACATCAGGTTTAGATTAATTAACTGTAGCCTGGTGTCGAAACTGGTTCAGCTCTTTCTGTTTGCATAGTTCATACAATGTCTATGGCCACATATAACCCCTTTAAATAGTAAAGAAGATATTGATTGTTCTTTTCCAGAACTTACTAGTCATGGCTAACCTTATATAGCATTTACCAAGTGATAGGCCCTCTGATAAGCAGTTCACACATATTAATTCATCTATCCCCACTTTATCAATGTGAACACAAAGCATAGAGAGAGTAAATAACTTGTCCAAGGTCACCCATCTTCTAAGGGACAGACCTGGATCTTATCCTAAACCCTATATATTATTGCTTTCATTAAAATGGTTGGGACAGGGATGCCTGGGTGGCTCAGTTGGTTGAGCGACTGCCTTGGGCTCGGGTCATGATCACGGGGTCCTGGAATCGAGTTCTGCAACGGGATCCTTTCTCAGGGGGGATCCTTGCTCAAGGGGGAGCCTGCTTCTCCCTCTGCCTGCAGCTCCCTCTGCTTGTGCTCTCTCTCTCTCTGACAAATAAATAAAATCTTAAAAATAAAATAAAATAGTTGCAACACTAAGGGGTTTTTTGTCGCAAAATCATAATTGTGTAGAAAATTATCAAAGAACTTGAGAAAATATATTTCATATTTTTAAATCTTACTTGTTCTCGTTCATTGAGAAAAACTAATAAATCAAATTAATCACAGAAATATCCTCTCAGCAAGCCCCAATAGATATCTTCTCCCATCAAAAAATATCCCCCTGATAACTACCCTTCATAGAATATAAAAGATGATGTCAATATACATAGGAAAGAAAGAAAATTAGAAAACACATTAAAATGTTAAGAGTCTATATCTGTTCATGGAATTCTGGATGTTTTCCTTATCCTTCCCATGTTTTCCAAATTTTATAGCTTTCCCTCTAAATTACTATAAACTTATGCACATAATATATAAGCACCGCTAGGTAAAAAATGACGCATAGAAGTACTGAAAAGAAAGATAACAATGTTATGAGTGTTTATTCCTGGATGATGAGGCCATAGATGGATTTTCTGTTACTATTTTTTGAACTGTTCAAATTAATCATAATCAGAATACCTTATTTTGGTGATGGAAAATTATTATTTTTAATAAAAAGAATTACAGCATATCATCACAAAAATTTATGCATGGTGGGTCATTCTCAGTAGAACAGACTTCACACATGTCATACACATTCAGAATCTGCTAAAGCTCTGCTGTGTATCACGGGCAGCCTCTGAGTTTGCTTCTACTTTTCTGTGGTTTACTCAGACTGTAAACATCATTTACAATGGCAAACCTCTTAGTACACTAACCTACATTAGAAAATTCTCAGAGGTTTTCAAACCTCAAATGTGCCATATTTTAACTGAAGCCTATTTGGATAATCTTTCTCACATATAATCTTAACATTTTTTTACAAAGGAAATAATTTATCGAAGCAAATACTAAATATTACATATTTATTTGTGTATTTAAAATACTAATTTAAATACTAAAATTACCTAGAGTGAAGCAGTTGATGTAAAGTTTATATTATTAATTCTAAGTAATTTACTCAATCCACAATGACAGATAAATATAGCTTTGAGTTTTTAAGATTAAAATTATTTAACAAACATTTATTAGTGATTTCTAGGTATCAAGCACAGAGCTAATGGAAGAGAAACATCTTATTTGCCAGAATTCTATTAGGTGAAAAAAATAGACTCGTTCTTCTTTAATATTAATAAATATGAATTAAGAAGTACACATAAACATTCCAAATAATTCTAAATCCTAATATCCTATGTATTGAGGAAATTCTAGAAAGAATAAATATTTGTGTTGAATTAAATATCAAGCATATCTTTAATCATGCACTGGTAAACATGGGTTTCTCCTTTATCTTATCTCACAATCATTACTTATTAGCTCAGAAGCAATATCCTAGGGGATATTCTTCTATTACCCAAAATTTAGTGATCAGTTTGGCATTTAATAGAGGTCTTGAGATGACAAATCATCTAAAGTTAGTTCCAAAGTGCAAATTCGAGTATAGTCATCACTAGTACTCAAGCAATTGGCATGAGCTTGCCTTCCATACTGAGAGTGATCTCACACATTACATAGTATCTGTGGATAAGGCAGTCTACATAATTTCATTCTAACACAAAACAAGATCAAAATGAATGCATCGAGAGTTTGAGACAAAACATGTCTTGAATCTTAATGATGAATTTGGACATTAGGAAGGAAAAGAAAGGCTGGAATAATAATAAAAAAAAACAACGAAATCTTGACATTTGCACTGACATGGATGGAACTAGAGGGTATTATGCTAAGCGAAATAAGTCAATCAGAGAAAGACAAGTATCAGATGATCTCACTGATATGAGGAATTCTTAATCTCAGGAAACAAACTGAGGGTTGCTGGAGTGGTGGGGGAGGGATGGGGTGGCTGGGTGATGGACATTGGGGAGGGTATGTACTATGGTGAGCGCTGTGAATTGTATAAGACTGATGAATCACAGACCTGTACCTCTGAAACAAATAATACATTATATGTTAAAAAAAAAAAGATAATTGGAAGCAAAAAATAAAGGGGGGGAATCGGAGGGGGAGACAAACATGAGAGACTATGGACTCTGAGAAACAAACCGAAGGGTCTAGAGGGGAGGGGGGTGGGGGATGGGTTAGCCTGGTGATGGGTATTAAAGAGGGCACGTACTGAATGGAGCACTGGGTGTCATATGCAAACAATGAATCACGGAACACTACATCAAACTAATGATGTAATGTATGGTGACTAACATAACATAATAAAATAAAATTTAAAAAAAAGAAAAGAAAGGCTGGGAAGAGAGGACAGGGTGGAAAAAGGTAGTGGTCTAGTAACTGGAATAATATCATTTGATGTGACAACTTATGCATTTATTTGTCCACTTAAAAATATTTTTGAAGCATTTAGTATGTGTCAGGGACTAAGGATGCAAAAATAAGCAGGGCAGCCAGGCTTCCAGTCCCAAAGCAATTCAAAATCTTCTAGTTAGAAGATACAGAGATTGCAAGCCCTAGTTCTTTACCCTAATTCTTTTTACCTGAAACTGGAAATTGCCAATTAAAGGTAGGGCACCTAGTTCTTTTGAGATGCCCTTAAAACCATGATCCTTCAAAAGAATCTTTGAAAGCAAACTAAGGAAAGTTTTATTCCAATTACTAACTATGATGCAGCTCTTTTTAAAGAAAATTGTTCAAAAAAAGGAGGCCTGGTAGGAGGAACCTTTTGGAGGTGATGGATAAGTTTATGGCATTGATAGTGATAACGGTTTCATGGGCACACACTTTCCTCCAAATAAATGAAGTTGTACTCATTAAATTCCTACAGTTATTTTGTATGTCAAGCATACCCCAATAAAGCAGTTAAAAAAGAAAGGAAAAAAAAGAAATAAAATTGTTCTGATGCTTGTTGTGCAGTTCAAAGATTTCAAAATGTATTAGAAATGTTTTTAAATTTCACTGGACATAGTAGTCACCTTACCTATTTCAAGTTCTTCCTCCAATTCATTCTCCCTATTGTCAGCACCAGGCTATCTGGCAAACTGGTATGTCTGATAATATAGATCTCTTTTAAGACCATCCCAAATCACCCACTACATTAAAATCCTTTTGGTTTCTTTTGACCCTACCATCCTGAGCACTTCACACCTATGTGCTTCTTGCTCTTCCTCAGTCACACCCTGCTCTTGTCCACCTGCAGGTTTTGCACAGATACAGTCTTCCTCTGATACTGTCTCTTTCTGTACTTATCCATCAGCCTGTTAGCCCAGGGCCACCTTCTCCAAGTAATTACCTCCAGGCCTCTACACAGAATCATCTCCTCCATTTGTCTTAATTTCCTGGGATAGGATTTAATCCTCCTTCCTTCTGCCTTTCTTCCTTCCCTTCAATAAAACCCCATCTCACTTAAAATAAATCCAACTTCCTTACCATGACTTCTGTGACTGAACCCTGCGGCAGAAACACAATAATCGCCAATGAGTCTTGTACTTGTATCATCCTCTCCCTTGCAGCGCAGTGGAAACTGATTTGCTTCTAACCAACAGAATCTGGCAACGACAATAGGACACTCTCTAATTATATTACATTATATAAGACTCCATCATAGCAGATGGGGGAGTGAAAGATACTCTCACCTTGAAAAAGTCAGGTAACATGTTATGAGAGAGTCTGTACAAAGGCCTTATTGCAAGGAACTTTGGGTGCATCTAGGAGCAGAGAGTGGTCCCTGGTAGCAAGAAAATGGGGACCTCAGTCCTGCAGGCACAAGGAACTGAAATCTACCAATAACCATGTGAGCTGAGCCCCAAAAGGAGGCCAGCATTATGAGTGGAGTCTTTTAAGACTAAGACCCTGAGCTGATACAGCTAAGCTGTATCCAGACTCCTGATTCCTAGAAAACTGTGAAGTAGATAATACATATATGTTATTTTAAGCTGCTAATTTTGTGGTTATGCAGCAATAGAAAATTAATACAAGCCCTTAACTACTCTCTACCACTTTTTCTGACCCTTTCCCCTTATATCACTTAGATCTGGACACTCAGGCCTTCTTTTTCCGATCCTCACTTCAGGAATTTTGCACATGCAGATCCCTCTGTTTGGATCACTTTTCCTGTGGCCGACTCCATCTCAATTTATGCCATTTTATTTATTTATTTATTTATTTTTGATATGCATTCATTATTTATTCATTATATTAACTCAATATTCATTAATTATACACACTACAAATCTAAAACATGTCCCAAAATATAATTGACAAAAATAATTTGCATATTTCCAATTATGTGCTTTATGAAAGTGCTTTATCTTTTTTAATTTATTTTTTTATTGTTATGTTAGTCACCATACAGTACATCATTAGTTTCTGATGTAGTGTACCATGATTCATTGTTTGCATATAACACCCAGTGCTCCATGCAATACGTGCCCTCCTTAATACCCATCACCAGGCTAACCCGTCCCCCAACTCCCCTTCCCTCTAAAACCCTGTTTGTTCCTCAGAGTTCACAGTCTCTCATGGTTCGTATCCCCCTCCCATTTCAAAATGCCATTTTATTTTAAGCAGCCCCTTATCAGCTCCTTTGGATACTCTGTCTCAAATTGATGTTCCTCCATCCCATTATGGTTTAGTATCAAATTTGTTTCTTTTATATCAGTCATCAAAATACATTATAATTTAATTATTTATTTATTTACATACTTATTTCTATATTCTCCACTAGAATATAAGATTGTTGAAAGAAAGTATATGTGTCTTACCACCGCATATTCAACATCTAGCCAGACGTACAGTGAGTTCTCAACAAGTATGTGCTAACTGGATGAGTAATGGTAGAGGTAAGAGCATGCAGATTCTTACAGACAATGGCAAAAAGTCTGCATTTAAGCTGGCAGTGGACATGATTCAATATACTTTTTAGAATCCTATTCTGGTATTCTGTAGAGTTGACAATTGCCATAGTGGTGAGACACATTTACTATTTTGGAGATAGAATTAATGAGCATGATGATGGGTTAAATAAGGAGAATGAAGGAATAAGAATTTTTTTTTATTTTTAAAAGATTTTATTTATTTATTTGAGAGAGAAAGAATGAGAGATAGAGAGCATGAGAGGGAAGACGGTCAGAGGGAGAAGCAGACTCCCTGCTGAGCAGGGAGCCCAATGTGGGACTCGATCCGGGGATGCCAGGATCACGACCTGAGCCGAAGGCAGTCCCCTAACCAACTGAGCCACCCAGGTGCCCGGAATAAGAATTTATTTATGCATGAATGTAGTTGGGAGGGTAAGTAGGTAGGTAGAGAATGCTAGGGAGCAGCAGGGACTTGGGTAGGAAATAGAGTTCATTGGCGTTGTTGACTGTTTTTGAAGTAGAAAATAGAAGGAAGTAGGTAAAATAATATTCCAGATTTATAACTTGCATGCCTGAGCAGTTAAAATTCAAAGTACAGGAAGAGAATGAGTCTTTCTGTCTCTAGTCTTTCTGTCTGTACAGAGATATTTATATATATATATATATATTTTTTTTTAAGTATTATGTGAGTTCTTAGAAAGTTATAATTGTTAGCACTGAGAACAGTGCTTTGTTAACAATAAATGTCGAATAAATGTTCTTTAATTTGAATCGTTGAATTAACTTTAGGTATGATGTACCTTTTTAATATATTCCATTATTAAAAAGAAATATTTTATTAGAGTTGGAGGAAATATTTGGCAGGAAAAAGTATTCAGGAAGAAAATAAAACAGAATAGCAAGTTTGGTCTAGTGCCAGGATGTCTTGGATTACAATGATAATATTTCTTTTTTTTTTTAATTTTTATTGTTATGTTAATCACCATACATTACATCATTAGTTTTTGATGTAGTGTTCCATGATTCATTGTTTGTGCATAACACCCAGTTCTCCATGCAGAACATGCCCTCTTTAATACCCATCACCAGGCTAACCCATCCCCCCACCCCCTCCCCTCTAGAACCCTCAGTTTGTTTTTCAGAGTCCATCATCTCTCATGGTTTGTCTCCCCCTCTGATTTTCCCCCCTTCATTCTTTCCCTCCTGCTATCTTCTTCTTCTGTTTTTTTTCTTAATATATATTGCATTATTTCTTTCAGAGGTACAGATAATATTTCTATAATGTCTCTTGCATCCCTGTCTGCCCCGATTTTCAACTTGACTTCATTATTTGTTGTTGCTGTCTCCAAGTTTTTTTTTTCATTTTATTAAAATTAATGAAATATAAAAGCTCTGAGGTAACACTAGGATTTATAAGGACCAAAACACCTTGAGATTGAAAGTAAAACGTCTCATAAGTTACCTCGTGGATAGATATATTCCCACAATGCAATAGAAAAAGAACTAAAGTGGACATGGCACAATTTTCTTGGGAATGTGCTGACCTAACTAAAATGGACAGCAGTCATTTCAATGCTGACCTCTGATAATTATTAGATCATTGACAGTAAAACCAACTGTAATACATTGATACTTCATGACATATATGTATACTTAATGATTAAGTGTATATATATTAAACATATTAAGTGTGTGCATATATCTTACAGTGTATGTATGTGTGTATATATGTGCATTATATTCATGTGTGTGTGTATGTGTATATATAATATATATATTTATCTCACAGAGGATAGATATCCTATAATATACAAAGATTGTGTTGCTAAAATTTGTATGGTTTATCAATGAGTTTGAACCTTATCCTACAGGCAATGCAGAACTTGTAAAGTTTGAATGAAAGAGACTGACATGATCAAAATTGTTTTTAACAATTGGAAATAGAGTGCAG
Source organism: Eumetopias jubatus (assembly GCF_037043125.1). Classification (NCBI taxonomy): domain Eukaryota; kingdom Metazoa; phylum Chordata; class Mammalia; order Carnivora; family Otariidae; genus Eumetopias; species Eumetopias jubatus. Next base: position 163,413,497 of record NW_028274809.1, on the reverse strand, counting down.
AATATTTTAGGGCATCTTATTTCTCAACTATTCTGCCAACACCCAGTGATGTGCAACAACCAATTTTGAGATATATATTTTAGTAAACATTTCATTTTAATTAATTGCAATGGAGTCAATGTTGTCTCCACGCTAATAACATCTTTCTACCCTTGCATTATGATGTTCCTTCATGCCATAACAAATGATGTCCCAGGAATCGCCTATGAAGCCTGTAGATGAATATATATTTAAAATTGAAGAAAAAATGGAGTTGAGTAATTTGAAAGATATTGCAGAGATGGAATTGATAGAAATCGGTGAGAAAAAAATTTGAGGAAGGAGGAGCTATCAAGGATGACAACAGGATTTCCAGCTTGGGAGAATGGGTAATTGGTGAACTCATGAACTGAGATAGGGAGTAAATGATATTCTGTTGGGGGGAGGGGCAGAGTGGAGAAATCAGTTCCATTTTAGTCATAATGAATTGCCAAGAATTTACTGCTAGAATACCAACACTATCTTCCCTGAAATATTTTCACTATTTGGCCCCTAAGAATAGCAGTTCATGAAGTTTCCAATATATTTGTGTTTTTTAGCAGACAACGGATTAAGAAAAAAAGATAAGCAAAGAATCATACATATTTCATTCTACTCAATTATTATTTATTATGTAATGGTCAAAGGATTAAAAACTACATCACCTAAATAATATGTCTATAATATAGGGATCTTACCCTCAATATAATAACTAGATCTGATGGAACATTTCAGCTCAATAAAATCAGTGCATACAGACATAGTCTAATAACCCATAGTTACTACCAGACTATGATTAGCCTCAGGCTGAGCCCACAAATGCAAAATAAAGTTGGGAACTACAAGTATAAAAAATAAATCTGAGAAAAACAAATCCCAAACATCCTGCCTCAATTATAAAATATTTCAGACAAAGGTGGCGGTATAATAATTTTCTTCTTGAGTGCTACCCATTCGATAGGCAAATAGATGACATTCTTGAAATACCCATTGAATTTATTTGTGAATTATCTAATTGATTATTCTCATAGTTATACTGCCCATGTGAAATATAAGTTATTAAAGTATTTTTGTGTATACATCTAAACTATAACACATGTTCATGTGTTCTTGCTACTGTCAGACACACATCTATGAGTCTACAGCTATATGTGACAGCTAATGCTGATACAGAAAGCTTTTGCTTTCTTGGCTCAAAGGTAATTGAGTGCTAGTGATCTAATATGTTGAAAGCTCAATGTAATCTGTTACTTTTGGTTTAACTGAACTTGGTTAATCTAAGTCAGTTGACAAATTTCATCTTTTTGTACATTAAAATGTGTCTAAAAACTTGAAATGTAATGACATTGTATTTTCATCTCTCTGGTTACTATATAAATATAGCAGACAAGAAAACCATAAAAGTAGACAAATCAAGTTTAAATTAACAGAGTCTGACTAAATTCTTCCTTTCTGTTAAAATAAATGCTTCATTATTTTCAAATGAACTTTTTTGCTTCTAAATGATACTATGTGAAATTATTTATGATATTTTCAGCGAAGGCATCTACATTTTATACCTTACACTATAAGGAGTCTATAATGAATGAAACATTACAGATAAAGTGAAGTTCATTTCAAGGGTACTTTCCCACTGATAGACTGCTTACTGCTGACAGCAGATCAGTGACTCATAAAACTGCTATGCTGGTGTTCACTTGATACTCTAATGGTGATGCATCTACCTTGTTATCCTTTTCAATAATGACGCTAATATAGAGTGTGAAAATTCACTAACAAGATCCACCTGAGGAAATGATTACCTCTTATAAAAATGTATGATTACGCCATTAATGATATTTTGAAAGGTTTAATGGATCCCTGGAATCCTACCCTGTAAATAGCCAAACTGCCCCTCATTTTCTGAGGGAAAATGGGTGAAAGTCAATCTTTGGCAAAGCTGTATAAAAAAACAGCCAACTTCTTTTTCCATGCTAAATGTAGTTGTCCTTGAACTCCAACTACTTCATAAATATTTCCTTTGATAGATATTGTTTCATTCTCCCATATTTCTCTGTGGTTAATGGCGTAAAACTTTTACTCTTTTAAATGTCAAATTATCATTTCTTATTCATACTTTTTGACAACTGCTACTCTCTAAGTATATTGTTTAGAGTTATTTGCAGAGTAAAGCAAAACTATATGTATAGCTACTATTCTATTAGAAGTTTTAGATAAGGGTGTGTTTCCTTCTTACAAGGACGCTAATCATATTGGATCAATGCCTTCTCCTTAGTAGACCCACTAACAAAGACATTTATGTGGAGCAGGGAAGGTGTTTGGGGGGCAGTCAGTAAGCATGGCCAAAGAAGACACACTCATCTTTGTCCGTGAAACTGCAGGTCACAGACCTCCAGTGTTAGGGATCTCTGAAGTATCCAGTGGAGTTCCCTATAAAGAGATAACAACCGATCTGAGAGCTAGTTCACATAAGGTAATATAAATTAGAGTAGATCCCATGCATATAGCTTATGATTTTCTTTAGCAGTGTTTAACCTTCTGCATCACTAAGGGCATCCTCACCTTTTGAATCCGCCATCTTTGAGCACTGGAGTCATCATGTTCTCATTCCTTACCTACAATCCACTGTTAAGTCTAGAATGCCATCCTTCCACATTTACTGTAATAGGTTCTAATTGCAGCCCTCCCCCAACACCGCAGCTTCCTGGGGTGATCTCTAGGGCAAACGCAGAACTGCTACTGTCTGACAAAATTCTAAGCACTGTGTGTATTACCAAGCACTTGAGCTTTTGCTGTTGTAGTAAATAGTTCAAGTTTATGTGACAAATTACAGAGCTTTGCCCTTGTTTCAATGATTGATTTAATCTAGGGCCTTATTTATTCATCCCAATGAAAGTGTGGTCATTTTTTATTGATGACCAATGTCTCACAAATATTTGACTCTGTGATTCAGAAAAAAGTCCTACATGAACTTCATTTAGTTAGTCATTTATTTATTCAACAAATCTTTTTGAACACCAGTCATGTGTCAGGCAGTGTTCTAAACACCGTGGTGTAAAAAAAAAAAAAAAAGTCCATGTTCTTATGGAGCTTACATTCTGGTGAAGGAAGGTAGAAAATAAACAGAAATAATCAAACAAGACAATTTTCACTAGTGATAAATGCAATGAAGAAAATGACACCAGGTGATTCACTGGGGAAGGACTGGGTGAAAAGGCTGGGTTTAGATTAGATTAAATAGACATTTAGATTAAATGGTCCTAAAAGACCTCTCTGAGAGAGTAGTACTGAGTTTAGACCTGATAATTAGGAGTCAAGCGTGTGATTGAGAATTGCCAATGCAAATACCCTAAAGTAGAATATTTTAGTTTCAAACTGAACAGAATGAGGTCAGATACGTAAGCAGCATCAGCTCCTTTTGGTTCCATGTTTCCTGAATTTTAGTGGCCAGCCAGGGTATGGTAGGTATGTTTGGTCCAGAAAATACTAATGTGCAGGGCAAGTTTGGGGACTAATAAGCTCTGCGAAATAATCATGAAATATTCACTTTAGAAGGATGTATGGATATTGTACAAAATGTAGAAATGTATTATAGACATGTACAGACTCCTAGTTTTGCCCCAGTGAGCACTCTTGCATCCAATTAAGCCACCTGACTGCTTTTATAATTATGTAATCAGTCTGCACACATTTAAAGCCACAGAAGAAACGTTCCCAAATTACTCCACACTTTTACTTGAAATTAGTGCTTATTTTAAGTTGAAGCTTAGTGCTAGAAAAGGCTCACTTTATCTCTATCACATAAAATTAAGGGAGACAGTATTTATAAAGGTAAAAGAAAGTGAAGAGCTGATTTTATCTAGAGAATTCAGTTAACATAAAGATCCAATCTAGGTAATTTATATGAAAAGCCTAATTTCTCAAATTATATGTTTAATTGTCAGTTCTTCACTTGTCTTTGCAAATGCAACAAGCCAGTCTAGTCATTTACACTAGAAATCTTCTAGAGATGTTTCTTCATATTTTCAAACAGTCCATGGATTTTAAAAAATTTGCTAGAAATATAGATTTATACATATTTTGTCAAATAATGGAATGTTTAGAAACATCTAAATGACAAGCTATATTTTTAGATGTGATTTTCACATCTGATAGCCTATACTTACAACTTTAGTGTCCTAATGACATCAAATAATCATATAGTGGCTCAAAAGTTAGTATCAAATACAAACTTTTAGCTATTCCTATAATAGAGAGAAGCTATTTTTGGTATCATAAAATTACAGTGTTACAATCTGAATGAATACTGAGTTTATATAATGTTTTGAAAATTTCTTAAAGGAAATGATTTTAAAATCTAGCTGGATGAAATTTATTTCATATTAAGTATAGGGTTTTCTTTTCTTCCATTGGATCTACAGGTCATCAAATCAGTTAATAATTTCTCTTTTTTTTCATTTTTAGACATATTTGACATAGAATTTGAAAGTAGAAAGAATAGTAAAATGAAACTTTTCCCCAGTTTCCACAATAAACAATGTGTGGCAAAACCTGCTTCATGAATATCCATGCACACATATCCCTCCTACCTCCCTGGATTGCTGTGAAACAAGTTCAGGAATTATATAATTTCATCTATGAACTTAAATTCCTGAAAGATACACCAGAGGGGCCACTCTAGGAAGGTACAGGAATTTTTTTCCCCCTGAGTCTCCTTTAGCTTTTCTTCCTTAGTGAATAAGGCTGGATAAGACTTGAATAAGACTAATTAGACTCTCAAATCCATTCTCCTTTCTTCTAAGTATCAGTCCAAAATTTCTCCTGGGTCATCCTGGCCCCTTAGTCCTGTAGGAGTAAAAGTATTTCTCAGCCATAAGGCACAGCCAGCCCCAGTTCTTAGTACCTCACAGGATAAGTGAAAACAGAGAGAGAGAAAAACATGACCCAATGGTCTCTTCCATACTTCAAAAATCACCAGGATTTGCCCCTTTCATGTAGTTTCCCCGGAGTTCCAACATCCTAATCCAATCCTATGAAACTAGAACCTTGAGAGGAGAATGTCTTCCCTCTATGAGTGGTTATTTCATGATGGGAAGATTCTCATTTTACTTCTTAATCTTTTCATTTCTCTGGGATCATTTTTAATTTGCCTCTATCACATTTCCTTGATTCCGGTTAAGAGCACCCTTCCTGCAGAAATTTCAGTTGTCAATAGGGGACTTGGGATATGAGGGAGAAGAGAGAAGGGTGAAGAGCTAACATCAGCTTATCAACCAATAATCATACATGTGCACCACTGAAAATGTAAACACATTGTGAAATACAGAATGTAGTTGACACAGTCTTATCTATCATCAATAAGAAGTGTTTAAAATAAAAAGAGATTTACTGAAATAACACTGTTGGTTTTTGGATTACTAAGAGGTGCAGGTTCATCTGTATAAAAGTAGTCCTCTTTTCAATCTGATATTCTCCAAGGGCTATAAGACATGTCCAGCCAAATGGACATGCAGCTTATATTAACCTTCAGTGCCCCACTTAGCCACAGGCCCTGGATCTACCTGGTTGTTGTTGTTCCAGATTAGCTCTTTGACATAAGCCAAACTCATTTGATTTTTGTTCTACCACATAAATAACTAACAAATACCTTTCTTGAGTCTTTATCTGACATTATATAGTAGCTTATAAGCCTTTAGACAGAGCTCATCTCATTTTATTGTCTCAATTAACCCAATACAGAGAGCAGAGGAGTTAGTCTTTTCTCATAAACAAGGTAGTATATTTTAAAAAAAGAAAAAGTTCTGAGAATCATATTTGGATAATAGAGAGGAATGCACTCAAGAAGTTGGAAAGATGAGAAATATGTCACTCTAAGAAATCACCACATAATAGATAAGAACAGAGAAGAGAAATGCAGTCATTTAAGAGCCAGCACCTGGGTGTGTTACAGCAGGATGACCCCTACCTGAAAGCACAGACATAATAAATAAGAACTATCTCATACAGGGGCAGGTGGTTAGCTTGAGATGAGTCAGTGAAGTAAGCTTTGTCTATGTCTGCCTGCACTAGCCAAGGAGACAGGGCTCTCTCAGGACAATCTGGTTCATTTGGAGCAGAAATGGCATTCCTAACCCTGATGAACCAATAGAGTCTTAGAGAGGTTATATGACTTACCTCAGACATATTGCTATCTGTTACCAAAGCATAATTAAGAATTCAAGTCATAATTAAAAATCCAAATAAAAAATACATGGAGACAAATGAAAGTGATAACACAATCATCCAAAATCTTTAGGATGTAGCAAAAGCAGTTCTAAGAGGGAACCAGGTTATACCAATATGGGCCTACCTCAAGAGGCATGAAAAATCTCAAATAAACAAGTTAACATTATACCTCAAGGAACTAGAAAAAGGACAAATGAAACCCAAAACCTGTAGAAGGAAGGAAATAATAAAGATTAGAGCAGAAATAAACTATATAGAAACTAAAAAAACAATAGAACAGATCAATGAAATGATATATACACCTCTATGTTTATTGCAGCATTATTTAAAATAACCAAATTATGGAAGCAGCCCAAGTGTCCGCTGATAGGTGAATGGATAAAGATGTGGTATATATACAATGGAATATTACTGAACCATAAAAAAGCGGAATCCTGCCATTTGCAACAACATGGATGGATCTAGGGAGTATAATGTTCTGTGAAATAAGTCAGTCAGAGAAAGACAAATACCATATGATTTCAGTCATACATGGAATTTAAGGAATAAAACAAACGAAGAAAAAAAGAGAAAAACAAAAAACTTAGACTCTTAAATATAGAGAACAAACTGGTGGTTACCAGAAGGAAGGTGGGTGGAGGGATGGGTGAAATAGCTGACCGGGACTAAGAGTATACTTACAGTGACAAGCACTGGGTAATGTATAGAACTGTTGAATAATTATGTTGTAGACTGTACACCTGAAACTAATATAACAGGGTATGCTAATTATACTGGACTGGATGGATGGATGAATAGAAATAAATAAACAAATAAATAATTCAGATCTGATTCCTTTTATCCCTTGTCTCTTTATCTAAATAGTTGTTCTCAACTTGTGGTTCTCAGATCTGCTGTCTCAACATCACCTGGGAACTGGTTAAAAATGTAGATTTCTAACCCTTGATCCAGATCTACTGAATCAGAAACAGAGTGGGGTCCAGCAGTGTGTATTTTAGTAAGTATTCCAGGTGATTTTAATGCACAGCAAAGTTGAGAACTACTATTCAAAGGCCACCGCACAATGTCTTGCAAACAGGAGATATTCAAGATATGACTATTAAATAGTTTTCCAATTGAGGCTTTTCTCATAACCCGTAGGATGTTGAGATTTGGGTAAAACTGAAATATGTCTTAAATATCCTTTCCTGGGTTTAGTGGAATATAGAGAGAAAACCTAACAGTTTCACCTTGCAGATACCTCCAGCATTGCACATTGTATTTTAATTAAAATCCCACTGATAAGTAATCAAATTATATCCCAATACAATGCTTCTGTTGAGGGGATGAATTCTCACTGCTGATAAACTGCTATGTAGGTAATCCATTGCTGATAATTAAAAGTTAACTGTAGTTAAGAAAACAGTGATAAGAATTGTTAATGCTCATGTAATAAGGTATTGCATTGGATTTAAATATTGCTTAAAAAAACTTTTTTTCTAATTGATATGTGTTTAAATAACTTGTGATGTCACTCTTTTCAAAATGCAATTGTGTAATAATGTTATAACCACATAGATTGTTATCATTCCCATGAATTTCTCCTATAAATCTCAAATAATGGGGCACCTGGGTGGCTCAGATGGTTAAGCAACTGCCTTCGACTCAGGTCATGATCCCAGAGTCCTGAGATCGAGTCCCACATCAGGCTCCCTGCTCAGCGAAGAGCCTGCTTCTCCCTCTGCCCCTCCCCCTGCTCGTGCTCTCTGTCTCTCATTCTCTCTCTCTCAAATAAATAAATAAAATCTTAATAAATAAATAAATAAATAAATAAATAAATAAATAAATAAATCTCAAATAATCACAGTAGGTAGCTCAAGGAGATGAAATGACTTCCCCAAATTCACATGCTGATAGATGGAAGAACTTGTGCAATACCAACATACACACACATAATTTAGAGTTTTCCTCCCAAATTCAATATTATACAGATGCTACTTAGAAGGAAGAGGAGGAGGAGGAGGAACCTAACATTCTTTGAGGTTTAACCGTTGTCCAGGGATTTGGCTTTTCTGAGCTGGTTGCTATGACTGTTTATGGTGCTATCTTTGTGCTAAAACAATTCATAAAACTCACTGTGCTGCAAGAAATACGGGATTCATTTTCAAATTTTGCAAATGGGTTCTTGTTAGCACTTTCTTTTGTGGGATTCCAAAGTCAGAGCTGCCTGGGTGGCAGCAAGTTTTTTATTTATAGGTACTTGAACTAACACGAATTCCAGACACTAAACATAGACTTAGTGAAAATATGCAGACACAATTTAACTTTTCTGTAATAACCTTGGTTATGATTGGCCACTGTGAAGTTACCTCTTAATCAAATTTCCAAACCACGTTGCAGACTGAAAAAATGTCTTCCTACCAAATGTTAATATTTTACTTGTACTGATTTGTTCCTTATCATCTCCAACTTCAATGATATGAGTGTTTTGAAAAATCATTGCTGTGTTAGTTCTTAAGTGTTTTTAAATTTTCTTGGATCATATTTCAGAAAACCAATATCATGGTATCCAGTTATGGGTTTGCAATAGAATGTTCCAGACCACAGCCTTAGAAGCCTGTAACCACTATACAATTGTTATAAAATAACCAAAGTCATTTATGAGGTCATGAGGTTTTTCTTTATTTCTTGTCTTATTTTATTTTAGTTTCAGCAATATCCCTCATTTTAATGAGCCTTTCAGTCTGTTGGAAACCATCAGAAAAAAAAATGTATTCCAATGGATATATATATATATATATTCCAATGACATTTAAAAAATAAACATCCAAAATGGTTTCAGAGTTTCCAAAAATACTATTTGGGACTTGAATGCAAATAAAATTGTATTTTTATTTTACATATTACAGAAGACCTGCAATAACATGGCCAGCATGCAATAAATAAGCAAAAGATCTCTACTCTCTGATTTTGATAAACATGACATGAATTTCTGCTTTAATGATAGGTTTCTTAAATTAATATTAGAATTAGTTGGCATTCCTTGTCACACACATCAACTGACAGCACAGAAAATATGTCAAGGAGCATTCAGAGCACCTGGAAGAAGGCAAACTTAGATTCTAAAAATAGTTACAGGCAATCCACCAAGAGTCAGGAAAATACAATATAGTGTAGTAAGAGGCTGAAGGGATTATCAACACTGCTGTTTCAATTTATAGATGGCTGAACTGAGGCCCATTAAACTAGATAACTTGCCTAAGGTCACAGATGACTCTTTAAAATTTCTTGGGTCATATTTCAGAAAATCAATGACTCTGTGGCCTTGGACAAGTTCTCTAGTTTAATATATATCATGATATAGATTAGTGTCACAGGAAAGACTCAAATCTAGCATTCTTGATGCTCAGAAATAAACGGGCTCAAAATTTATTCATTATTTACCTTATGCCATGAATTGTATTCTACCATTATTTATATTCTCAGTTTTGTCCTTTCAATTTATTTTCCTTTATTAATAAAAAATAACAATAGGAATAGCCTTCCATTGAGAATCGATTAGGTACCAGTCATTCTACATACAATTATTTCAAATTTTTACTAATATGCTATAAAGTAGACAAACTTGTTGATGAAATACATCCAAGCATAAGACATACCAAGCTAAATAAGTCAGAAGGGAAAAATGCTATAGTATGAAAAGACTGTCAGTATAATTAAAGCTATAAAAGTATAGAATTAATGCCAATCACTGGATGAATTACAGTTACAGGGCAGAATGTAAATGCTATAAATCTTGACCACTTAAAAATAGTAATATGATTAACATAAAAGTATGAAAAAGATGAAGAAAAACATGGGAGTGGAAGTTAGCTTATTGCTTCATCTTTCATATTTCAGAGAAATAGAGAGAGTTGGATACTTTATTTTTCATATTTGAGAGGCAATATGTCCCAATTAATGTGGACAAATCAAGAAACAGAAATGTATATGTATTATTTAAACTCATCTATATTATTCAAAGCTATACATATTATTTAAAGTGGCAAAGAATACCAGGCGATGAATATGGTGGATTGGCTTGCTCAACATTTATATATTTTTAAATGTCTCTCTATATTACAGAGAACAGATAGCTGAGACAAACATTTCCCAGACTTCCATATGTTAGGGTTCCAGATGTGTGTGAGCATCCACCAGACATACCCATTCACTGAGATTTGAACATGGAAGTGAGAAAGAGAGAAGTGAAGTACAAAGCATCCATTTTTCTGACAGAGATCACAATGGAACCAATGTGTCCCACGAAAAAGCACCAGCCACAAGTGGTTGGTTAAGTATCTGACTCTTGATTTTGGCTCAGGTCATGATCTCAGGTTTGTGGGATTGAGCCCCATGTTGGGCACAGCACTCAGCATGGACTCTGCTTGTCCATCTCCCTCTGCTCCTCCCCATGCTTGTACTCTCTCTCTCTCTCTTTCAAATAAATAAATAAATAAATGAAATCTTTTAAAAAAATAAAAGGATAAACCCATGCAAACAAAGAGACAATAGATGCAAACAAGGGGATGTCAGAAGTTGATAACGTACACATCAGATAAATTTAATTGCAAAACATAAATAAATTAGACAAATAGTGACTTCAAAAGATGATAAAAATTAAAAACCATGAAGAATATTTAAGCATCAGATAACACAGAACCAAATACAAATACTAAAAATTGCTGTAAGTACAAGAAGAAATTCAGAAACAAAATAGTAACAAGAAACTTAAATTTCGCCTCTCTCTAGACCAACGGTCAACAAACTTTTTCTGTAAAGGGCCAGATAGTAAATATTTTAGTCTTTGAAGGCCACAGTTCAGATCTGAAAAATAAAGTATCTTTGATCTAATTGATAGAAATTGACCAAACTTGGATCGAGCCCCGCATCGGGCTCCCTGCTCTGTGGGAAGCCTCCTTCTCCCTCTCCCACTCCCCCTGCTTGTGTTCCCTCTCACTGTCCCTCTCTCTGTCAAATAAATAAAAATTAAAAAATCTTAAAAAAAAAAGAAATTGACCATAGTTCCGTGTAAACAGAGAATACACTTTCTTTTAAATTCATTTACAAACCTTTGCAATATGGAAGTAGTTGCTACCATTTATCAAGTACTTTCTATGTGTTTGGCACTAAGAAATTCACTTGCATCAACTCATACAATTTCATGAAATAGATACAACTATTTTTATGCCCATTTCATGGGTAAAAAACACTATGGTTTAGGTTAAAAAAATGTTTCTACATTATCCTCCACTATCTCTTTGCTTGCTCCTTATATTCCACTTAAACATGTTCTAAATAAATATGGAAAGTTTCGTGTTTCCATACCTTCACCCTTGCTGTTCATTCTGGCTAGAACGCCCATTCCTTGCATTCCCACCATAAAATTTTAACCCTTATCCAAGATCCAGTGCAATGATATCTCTTCCATGAAACTTTCCCTTTTCCATTTCAAGCTAAAGCAACCTCTGTTCTCCTACACAGAAGGTCTTGTTCTCTGTCTGCAGTTACGTTATCCTCTATGTTGTTAGTTAAGCGCATATGTTCCTTCCCCTCCTTTTTTGGGAAACTATTAGATATGTAAACTTACTCTAATTAGTCTAACTTTTAAGTCATCATGTCATAACAGAAATACCATGAGCAAAGGAAACATTCATGTATGAGTTGAATGAACCATGTTACTTTTCCTTATCAACATTTATCAGATGATTATTTTAGAGACATTGTTAGAGTTCACTAAAAGGTGGGTAAATCAACTTATCCATCTACTGATCAAGTCATATGCACATACCTATGAATATGATGTAATTGTTGTATATAATGGATAAGTTTTATATGTTTGTATTATGTACATATATAATACCATTATGGATAAGGATAATTATAGCTTAAAGATAGTTTTTCCTTCAGGAATGTTTGAATCTTCTATTACAAGTATCACAATGCCTTTTGAAAGTCCAATGATTGTGTGTGTGTGTGTGTGTGTGTGTATGTGTGTGTGTATTTCCAGATTGGGAAGGAGAAAATATGGTAGAAGAGGGATCCAGGAGCTACCTGTGACTCAGTTGAATTAAGTAGTAAAGGAAAGAGACATTCTTAGGTCGGGTTCCCTCTTGGGCCAAAACTTCCTCTGGAAAGCTTCCCAACAGAGAATCAAGTGGCAATCCCAGACCCATGATGATCACACTAATGAGTTACTGTCGCTGTAGCATTTATAAACTGTAACTAATTCTTCACATGGTTTCTCTGTGAGGCAGCCATTCGAACAGATGTAAAAAGCTCTCTGTAAACAATTTTAGCGGTCATGTGTAATCACAATACATTATATAACAGATGTGTACTCAGGAAATTTAATTTGAGGGAAGAGTGAGGATTCACTGAATTCAGTAGAATAGCTTATGACTGAATGAGGGGTTTCTGCAAAGCTACCAAAGTTTCTTCAAGAGAAGCTTCCCTCACTGTATTTTTCTAGACTTATGGGGAAATATCATTCTTCCATGTTGAAAAAGAAATTAATTAAGATGTTGGCTTATTATTATATTGTTGGTAGTGGCAGTTAGTGATTCCTGGCCTGCAGACTGGCCATGCTATCACTCTCAAAACAATCATTTTCTTTTACCATCCTCCATTTGCACTAAACAGGAAGAAATATTGTAAGGAAGCAGAAATTCAAAATTAAAAAACTAGAGAGAAAAACCTCACTATTCCCTGTTCTCAAATATGAAAATAAAACCTCTGGTAAACTGCAAGTGGTTCATACAGGCTTTCAAGAATCTCAGTGCTGGAAATGAGCTCTAATGAGCAAGTCAGAAAAGGTTTACTTAAAATGAAGGGGTTTTGGTGAGTTGTTCTTTTTAATCTTTTTTCCTCAAGGCACTTCATAAACATTAGCTCATTAATCTCACAACACCGCCATGACACAGGTTTGATGAAAGAAGCTATTATCTTCCCTGACTTTCTAAAGGAAGATGGAGCCCAAGCACTTCTTTTTGCAGAGAAAACTGTCTTGACCATGCCCCAGAGGGAACTGGTATGCCTCTGGATCTATAAAAACAAGAACAGAGAATTTCATGTTTTCCTCTAGGGAATAATATCCTTGAAGTGGAGACAGATGTGGCCTTTACCCTTAGTCCTGAACCACACTGATTAGAAAATGCTAGACAGGTCATTTTAGAGAGGAGAGTGGATTGTGCTAAAAAATATTTTAGGAGAATCCGATTAAAAATTGTGAGTTGGAGCCTGTGGATCTGGTGGGGAGAGGACATAATTCTTCTCTGTGTTCCTCACTTGTCCAATAGTGAATGATGAAACAGGAAAGGATTGAGGGTCATCTAGGGTTGGCTGGCAAGTCATACCTTGCATTCTAACTCTGAGTGGGAGAAACTTGTTGCTCTGAAAGACTGTGTGACAAGGACTTCAAGGCCCTAACCAGTCTCAATAGGAAGAGCAGTGCTGCCACTGGAAAAGGAGAGTGGAGTCAACATACAAGCTTCCCTTGATTTTCCCAACCACCTATTTTAAAGATAGATAAAGGAGCTCACCTCAGGTCAGACAGTTGGTAAAATCTGGGTCTTTGATTCCTAGTCGGGTATTTTTCCAAATTATTCACTTGCAAATGAGAAATCTCTATGCAAAAATGTAATGGCTTAACTGTGTTTACAAACAAAATATATCAATTGTGCTTGCACAGAACAGAATTTAATAAAGCACAAGGAAGGGTCTGCTCTCTTTTACCATTTAGAATGACAGGAGCTGGGCAATAATAATGATAGTAAATACAAATAACGCTGTCACCATTCAGAATAGCAGAGCTACCAATAATGAATGATATCAACAACTAACAACAACAGTGAGCAACATTTACAAGACATATGTTTGCCATACAGAATTCTAAATATTTTAGATAAATTATTACAATATATAAAGTGCATAAATAAAATGTATAGTATGTTAGATGGTGATATAGGCTAAGCAGAGAAGTCAGGCAAGGACAGAATAGTGCCTGTGTGCTGTGTGTGTGTGCGCACGTGTGTGCATGTGAGCGTGTGTGCGTGCGTGTGTATGCGTGTGTGCGTGCACGCATGCATGTGTGCTTTGTGTGCGCGCATGTGTGCGCGTGTGCATGTGCGTGCGTGTGCACACACACTTGCACATGTGTATGTGAGTATGTTAGGTATTTTCATTTAAAAAGGGTGGCCTGGGCAGGCATATACTTATTATGTTGAAATTAGCAACTTCTGAGAGACTATTAAGAGCAAGATATTAATACTAAAAAGATGATTAAACCATATACCTACCCTCAAGGAGATCACAGTCATATGAAAAACCAAAGACATAACACCATAATGATAATCTGGTATGGAAAGTACTAGATGGAGTATTTATGAAATGCAGCTGGGAGCCAATAGGACAGAGCATTTAACTTTGCAAGTGAGAATGAGGAAGACGTTTGGAGGAAGATTTTGAAGTAAAAGATTTTATCTCAGAACTGAGATATGTATAAGGAAACAGAAAGTCATTTCAGGCAGAGAGAATAGCCTATGGGCATTCTGGAAAGAACAAGAAAGTCAACATAGCAAAACACTGGTGTTATGGGGAGTGGAGTGTGGAAGAGATAAGGCAGGGAAGGCAGGTTGGAGCCAAATCATAGCTCCTAGTAATATCTAGGATTTTCTGAATACTTGAGGACATTTACATTAAAGTACATGTGTCAGCCTCATTTAACTTTCTCAACATCAATATGAGTTTAGTATTATTAGTATCCCGTTTTTACGGCTGAGGAAACGGAGACACTGGAAGTTAAGTCACTTGCCTAGGGTCCTTCTAGGAAGGGGTAGGGCCTGGATTCACACTAAGGCTCACTGGTTTCAGAACCCTGTCTTTTAGCTTCCTAGGTCATCCCTTTATGATCCCTGCCATTAGTCAGCCACAAAGCAAGTGCAGTGTGGAGGGAAGACTATGGACCAGAAGCTATAATCCTAGCTCCTAGCATCAGCTTTTCCATAACACATAGGAATCTTTGTGGTACTCAGTTTCACTATGTATAAAGTAGAAAGATGCTAAGGCTCTTTCCATTCTAGTTTATGTGTCGCCCATATCAGAAGGCTCACTTGTTTTTGGTTTCCAAATAAAGAAATGTTTTTTTTTTCCCCATTCTTATACTATTATGGCATGAGATCTAAGTGGTTAAATAAAAAGAATTTTCCCTTCCTGCAAAGTTCACACACCTGCCCCATGGCTCTCTGTGAGTTTCCTGCTCTGTGGCATGCCTCAGTCTTCAGTCCCCTGAGATGGTCACAGCTTAGCTGACCCCAGTGCTGCACTGTCTGTCCTCTGCTGGAGAGCCTCAAAGCCCTGCTCTTTCCTCAGGGAGGGAGCTCTGTTCTCCCTATTCCCTAAAGCAGAGCAAAAAGCAGTCTGTGGTTTTTAAAAGACCCTTCCTTCACTGAAGGTTTAGAGATAAGGAGAGCATAACACACAGAGTAGCGTCTATTGGATAACAGACCCCAAATCTCGTCCCTGAATGGGTCTCTGGACCTTCAATCCAGGTCAGAAACTCCCAGCTTACATCCCAGAGCCATCGGTTTCCTCCTACCCTGGTTCCTGAGGATGTCTTTCCTATGGAGCTAAAATGTGCAATTTTTAATTATTTTATTCCATATAATATTTTTGGAAGGAAGCTTCAGCTCAGCTTGCCATGTTTTGACAATCCCTGAATATAGTTGTAAGCTCAACATCACACTCGAAAAACCATTTATTGTAGTTCAGAGGTTAGGAGTTTTGTTTTTATTTCACCTCAAATTCTACTGCATTAAATGTCAATTCCTTCCACATGGATAAAGTTATTCAAAATCTATTGAAATACTTTTAAATTGTATTCAGCCATACCTTTTTTTTTTTTTTTTTGGTCCCTTAGTTTTGGAAACACTCCTGATTTAAGATAATCAGAAAAAATATAAGAAGAGAAACTTAAGTGGTCTCTCCAAGTTAACCAGTCATGGTGACTCCAGCTCTTTTCTCCTGCTCAGCCTGCTGCAAATTCATCATTATGTGTCAGTGACATCTGGACCTTTTCCACACAACATCCGGTGAGCTGGGTGTGAGGCACTGTCTTACTGAACCTTGACTGTATCCACCTGGTCAACACAAAAGGGTCAGACAATGACTGTGAGGCTGAAATGTGCTTTTCATGTTGCTGCTTTGGGCTGGGTTGGCAATAAATGATTCATGGGTTGCAAAAATGAATACGTAAGTGAAATGGAAGTATTGTGTGCCCTTGGTCTGACAGCCGACATGTGTGAAAGTTGTAGCAGAGTTTTTAGCAGAGGAAGAGTGAAAGAAAGAAAACAATTCTCATGTCAGCTTGTTGGACTTTCCTCTGACTCCTAACAGGAACATCATCTATTGTGTTGTGTTTTAGCCTTTTGTCTGTTCAGAGGACTCAAGTATCTGAGCTCTGGGCAAAGCAGAAGACCAGCATACACTTGAAGCTAATATTTATTAAACAATCTCATTCAGTGAGTTCACACTGAATTCGTTTTATGTTCTAGGCCTTGTGTGCGTTGTTGAGAAAAACTATGCTAAGAAAAGAGTTGCGGTTCCTGCCCTCAGAAGTTTGAGTCCAGTGTGAGAAACAGATGTGTACAAAAGGACCATCCTAATTACTTAGGAGTTAATTCATACAATTTGGTGCCTATCAGAGCAAGGTATGATCTCATGTTCAGATCCTAAGAAGGCTCTATGATTCTCAAGAGAGGATTTAATTTTAATTTTTAAATATTAAATTCTGAGTATACAAATACAAATGAAGAAAAAAAGAAAGCCAGAGTAGCATTAAGGGCCTTCTATTAAGTGTGTTGGTTTTTAAAGCACATGTACAGGGGCACCTGGGTGGCTTAGTCGGTTAAGCGACCATCTCTTGATTTTGGCGTTGGGAGGGCCCAACCATGGCCCCCATGGAGCCTGCTTAAGATTCTCTCTCTCCTTCTCCCTCTGCCCCTCCCCCATCTCCCTCTCTTTAAAAATAAAAAAAAAGCACAAGTACAAACATGAAAAGGAAAAGTCCACATCCAAGAACAAATAAACAGAAATATGATACTCCCAAGCTCAGCCTGAAGAATGTTAAAACCCAGAATGAACTCAGACTTGAAAAGAATGGCACAGAACTAAAAGGGCTTTATTTAATTTTATTTATGCTTTGGGAAGAAGAATAAAAAAGGAATAGCTTCAGTGTTTGGAACAGATGGTCTAATGCTAACAGATGATAAAAAGAAGACAAAACAATCTGACTTTTCTCTACCTAAGAGAAAAATCTTCAAACTGTAAACAATAAACCAAATAAAATAGAGTAGAAAACCAAACAGTAAATGATAAGACTTTCTAGATATTTTGAATGAATCCTTATCAATAGGCCATTACATTTCAAACTTTATCTACGGACAATATTAAAGTAAATGTGTCAAGTACAAGAATATGAGCAAATGTTATCCTTATTTTGAAAAGGAAGAAAGGAAATTTTAAGGGAAAATAGCTCATTCAATAGCAGGTAAAAGTCTGGATTAGTTATCAGTGGTCAAGCAGATGGATTTTGGGTACTAAGAAAAAAATATATTGGTAATTAGGGGTATTAATAGCAATTTAGGTAGAAGAAGTTATGTTAAAATAACCTTTTTTTTCACATAGTTATGACACTGGTAAATCGAGAAAGAGACTGGCATTCTCCTTGTTAAAAATAGGAAGTAAGGAAAAATGGGGAGTAAAAGGGGAAAGAGAAGAAGGGAAGGAGAGAGAAATGAAGGGAGAAACAAAACCTATTATTTGTGGATCCAGAAGACAAAATTAAAACTGATTAGGAGAAGTTACTATGAGGGACACTTTGGATGAGTAAAGAGAAAAAAACAACATTTCAGGTTTGAATCATTACCAGGTGTTACATAGGGGCAATTATATAATTTATTTCAACCAGCCCCAACAACTTTATGAGGTAGGCATTTTATCTCTTTTTTTCCTAGATGAATGATTTAAAGTCCTAAAAATTTGCCACACATGCCGAGTTTACACGAGGTAGAAAGGGACAGAACCAAGATTAATAACCATGACTTTTCAACTCCACAGTCCTGGCACTTTGCTCTTCGTCACTGTGCCTCAAAGCAAGAAAAAGTCTTCTCAACATAAGAGAAGGCCACCAAAATCAACAGGATTTTGTAACTCATTTGATATGAGAAGTAGAGGAGAGGGAGGGATCAAGATGATGCCCAAGTTTCTGACTTCATGACAAATCTAGGCATCCTTTGCAATTAAAAAAGTGGTATCATCCTCATCTTGTATCATTTTGAAAACATACATATATCAAATCAAAACGTTGTCTACCTCACATGGAACCAATGTCGTATGTGAATTACATCTCAAAAAAGCTGAAAAAGGAAAAGAGATGGCCACCCATGGAATGGTCTGCTTTCTGAGGAGAGGAGCTTACTGGGAGCATATTGCCTTGATGGCCACCAGGCAGAAAAAGAGGAACTTTAGGAATCGGGTGAGGAACTGAACTAAATGTCATGAAAGATCCCTTGTAACCGTAAGTTGTTATATTTCTGTGATTGTGCTTTTATTAAGGTCTGTGAGCTTCCTTACTGTCGTAACTCTTCCAGAATATTTACATTGTCTAAGATTAGCTTGTTAACCAAAAGAAGTTTGGTTAACTTAAGTTTGGTAACTAAAATTTCAGTAGAGGTATTTTGGGGAAGGAAAATCTCACCATCAAATTATACCATGTAGGCAGCTACCTACATTGCCTTGGTTGAGAAATGCATGTTTTGATTCCAGCTCTGCTGTGGTTCTCTGTGTGACTAATGGAAAGTTGTCGTGTCTATTTATCTACCTTCTTTGTAACATTGCTAATAATTTAATTTTCAATTTAAAAAGGAAGTCTTAGTGCACAATAGGATTTTTAGACCTTTCTCCCTACATATAGAATGATATTTAACATATAAACCTATACCATCTATTGTGTGCTTAATTTATAAGTCAGGACATAAATCACTGTGTGCTGGAACACAAAGAAAATATCAGATTCTCCTAAAAGACAGAAAAAGAAAAAAATCAATAAAAGTTAAGTGGCCACTTTGTCCTAAAATCCTGAACTTATTTTTTAGTGTAGAATATACATATCACTTCTTTTTGTATTAAAATAATAACTAATCTGCAAATGAACTCCACATGTCTTGCTTTTTAGCTCAACTCAGCAGTTTTCACTTACCATATCAGTTACATCTGCCTAAGTCCTCCTCCTGTACACAGTTACTACAATTCTATTTTCCTCTTTCAACCCAGAAGATCAGAGGGATTTAACACTGGAGAAAATACTTCTGGAGAGCAGTAAGTGGCTAATTTTATAGAGGTTAAAACAAAAACTTAAATTAACCAAGTTGGACTCAAACTGGGCTCTAAAAATTTTCATATTCTATTTCAAGTGGGAAATCCATACTTAGGAAGAGGATTCTGATCCCCAGACAAAAGTGAGCCACCTCCTCCCCTTTTTCATATCCTGAAATGAAGGAAGGGGAGATAAGTTTTTTTGACACTGGAAAATAAATCACATAATCCTAATCCCTGCTGGGCACCTTGCATACATGATCATATTTAATTATCACAATAACTCTGACAGATGAGGACACTGAGGGGAGAGAAGATAGGTTACTTGTCGCAATTATAAATCTAATTAGTGGTAAAGTTAGAATCTAGTCAGTAGGAGAACTCAAACCACTGTCTTCTTTACTACACCACTCAAAAAGTCTTCCATTATATAGAATTTAGCTATATTTTATCCATGGATTCAGCAATACAGTTTTTATTTTCTTTCTGAAAGTCCACAAAACTGAGAAGAGGGAGGAAATTAGATTCTTGGGTAAGACATAAACACTGGGGTTATAATAGCTCAGAAAACAAAACTGGCTCTAGTCATATTCTGTTGGCAATAATAACTGAAAAAGTAGGCAAGTCAGTGCTGGTTCAGAATATTACTATAGAGGTGGACCCCAGCAAAGAGCTGAGGTAGGAGTTATACAATGGAATATTACTCAGCCATCAGAAAGGATGAATACCCAACTTTTACATCAACATGGATGGGACTAGAGGAGATGATGCTAAGTGAAATAAATCAGGTGGAGAAAGGCAATTATCATATGGTTTCACTTATTTGTGGAACGTAAGGAACAGCATGGAAGACATTAGGAGAAGGAAGGGAAAAATGAAGGGGGGAAGATCGGAGGGAGAGATGAACCATGAGAGACTATGGACTCTGAGAAACAAACTGAGGGTTTTAGAGGGGAGGGGGACACATAACATAATAAAATAAAATTTAAAAAAAAGAGTCAAATGAGAGGCCCTCAGGGTGGTGGAGTCAATGCTCTAGTTTCAGAGAAGGAAAGTGACAAAGGTTAAGTCCATGCTGCAGGGCTCTGTCCACTTAATTGAGGTTCAGACCAGGTCTCAGGACTAGGCAGGGGCCCAGAACTAACAGGAGAAAAAAATGTTACCAGACCAAAAAGGTATCAGTTCCACAATGGCACAAGAAGGTACAGTGGGAAGTAAGCTTTTAGGGAATGATCCAGGAATGTGGTCTACTTCCAAGGCACATCAGAATGAAGACCTGAAGTCAAGATGGAGGTAAATCTTATGTGTGTACATATGCAGGGGGGTGGGGATTAAGGAGAGAGGCACTGGCTCTAAAATCAGAGCTAAGGTCAAAATAAAATCTACTTCAAATCTACTCCTAGGAAATCCTTCAAATCACCTATAATATGTAGTGATACTCACACACTGTAAGTCTTAGACTCACTGAACTAGAAGAAGTGAAAGAAATATTCAACAATTTCAACCAAAGTATTCTTGCTCATCTTTACAATTTATTCAATTTGTTTTAATTTTAACCTCCCTTGATTTTGAAATATGTTAATAGATTTGTTGGTTGCTGAAGGAATTAAATGCAATTGTGGTGTTACAGCTTTCCTCATATTGAAATCTTAAATTTTAAATCAAATAGGTTATGTGTGGTGTTGCATCAATATGTCAAGACTGTCTCAGAAACAGATGTGTTGGTGAATTGTGGGAGCTGTCAGGAGTATAGTCTTCAAGGAGCTAGCGGAGGATTGCTAAAACAGGGAAAATGAGGTGCCTGAAAAAGATGGATGGTACATCACATTGGCGGTGATAAATTTGGTCTTGATCTCTTTGAAGGAAGTAGGGGATCTTTTGTGGCTTTGGCAAAAGAAAGTTCTTGAATCACATAGCAGTCCCCTATGATAATCATAGGAGGCATCATTCTAGATATATTTTTTCTCCAATAATTGTATCACAATTTCTCATCATAGACATATATAAAGATAAGACTATAAAGAAATGGTAATCAATGGGTAATTAACATGCAAAAATATACACAGTCAAATGCACATAGTGACTTGACATATAATGTACAAATTGTTTTTTTTTTTAATGTCACATGTCATTAGAGAACTACTTAGTTTTTAGCCAGAATTATTTTAATGGCTGATATAATTCAATATATAGTTCAGGTAGATTGTGGTCAAGAAAAAAAATCAATCTTCTCTCAAAGATTAAAGATATTGTACTAACTGGAATACTCCAAAAATGTATGAAGGCATTTCAAAAAAAGAAATCCCAAAAATGATCATTGGAATTGGTGCTCCTAAGGAGAATACTTTTACAGAGCCCTGGAACAAAATCCTGCTTCTTATCTTGAGAAACAAATAATGATTTTATGAAATGCTTCTATGATGCCAACTAGTAAACTTTCCAAAAGCTTTCTCATATCACACCATGGATGAATTATGTTCTCTCCTCTACTCTAGCCCTGCCAGGATTTTGAATGCCAGGAATGATAGACTTTCAACTTCTTTGAGTGACTCAATGGCAGTCTTGGCCAACTACTACAGACCAGACAGAGACATCGTTCTTTCCCCTTCTTTCCCTTATGTGCCATGATGAATGGGATTACTTCCTTTGTCTGAATTTCTACATCACTGTTTATACTCATTTGACGTTTACCTTATTCTGCTTCACATTAGAGGTGGAGTTTAATCTTCTTTCTACTTGATCATATATCTTAGAGATCAGCATCTATGACTAATAGCAACAGCCATTATTTGTTCAGTGCCTAGTCATGTTGCAGAGCAGATCACATGAATTATTTCTTTTTATCCTCTTAACAGGCTGACAAGGTGATATTACTACTATCTCCTTTTTTAAATTTTTTTAAAGATTTTATTTATTTATTTGACAGAGAGCGAGACACAAACAGGGAGAGTGGGAGAGGGAGAAGCAGGCTTCCCACAGAGCAGGGAGCCGGATGTGGGGCTCGATCCCAGGACTCTGGGATCATGACCTGAGCTGAAGGCAGATGCTTAACGACTGAGCCACCCAGGTGCCACACTATTATCTCCTTTTACTTGTGGAAACTGATGCTTGGTTAACTATTTTGTCCAAGTTTACATAGCTGGTCAGGGGGAGCAGAGATGGAAACCAGGGCATCTGTCTAGAATAAATTCACGAATGATCTTGCATTAGGGAGAGGCTGTAAATATATTAGATAATAAAATGTGATTATTGCAGAAATCTACCTTTCCCTGCTTTTAATGAACAATTTTGGCTAGAATGTGTTACATGATAACGGGACATGTCTAGAGTCTGGATTTTGTCAGAGACAAACAGATACCCTCAATAGTTAACCTCAGTATTTTATAATAATATTTTATTTCCATTTTTTAGGTATTTTAAATTAATATTTTAAGGCATTTTGTGTTTTTCGCAGAATGCTGCCCTCAATTATTTAGTTCTTGGTTCATTTCTTTCTTCTTTTTCTCTCTGAGGATTTTCTAGGCTTTTGGCAATTCTTAAATTCTGGTTTAGCTTTGCTCACACTAGGCTGGTATTATTTTTCTTTCCAATTTGCAAGTGGCAGCTGTGTGTTGGTAAGTGTGCATGCTGACATCCTCCATTCCTGCTTTATTGCTCTTGTTAGCATGCCAAAAGCTACCCATCATTCATATACAGTGATCCCATTTCTATACCCTGCCCCCTCTACACACACTTAAAATTAATTGAGTGAGTTATTTTAAGACAACTGCAATCATGGACTTGGCATTTATCAAAGTCTTAAGATAAATCTTTTAAGATCTAAATGACATAATCCTTATTACTGCTCAGACTTACCAAGGATCAAGTAAAAATACATTACAACACTCTGTACTCACTGTTTAAGTCATTAGTCTATGTTTCCAATTACACTTTTTGTACATATTTTTATATGATGGTCTAAAAAGGATTTTAATTAGTACTTAGCCATCACATTAACGACACTCCCATGGTAGCATAGTGGCTAAGACTATAGCCTTTTCTACTTTTCAGCACTGGAGATCTGATTCTCACCCTGCTCAGTTACAAACTGTAGGTCAAGCTTCCTCTTTCCCATATCTCTATTTTCATCTAAAATATGAGCATGTTGAGGGTTTTGTATGAGATAATGAAGCCAAAGGGCCAGTGCTTGGAGTGCTCCAGAACTATTTCCTCACCCCTTATTTTTCCAAGTCTACACGTCTCTTCCAGACCTATGGCATTAATATCATTTGATTTCTGTTGATCCTTAAAGTTATGTCTCCTCCCTGAGTTCAAGATTCACACATCCACTCCTTACTTGAGATCTCCACTCTTATGTTGAAGGGACATCGCAGATTCAATATCAAAGCAGAACTGATATCCAACCTCCACTCTCCACTGTCCTAACTTACCTCCTCAATTCAACAAACATCGTTCACTGTTGCTCAGACCTATATCCATAATTTCTTTTTCCCTCTACTCTTCATTCAATTCCCTAGTAAGTCCTATGGGCACTATCTCTAATATACCCCTAATCGTGACCACTTTCCATTTTTTCTCTTGTCAACCTTTGTTGGCTTGGATTGCTGTGACAGTCACACAACTGTTCTCCCTTCTCCCCAACAGAAGGGAACAGAAGCAAGCTGCAAGATCATTAAGCTGAAGCAAAGAGAACGACAAGCTCACTGCTATGGACTAGGTCAGTGATTTTCAAAGTGAGAAATGCTATATTTAAAGGTCTGGACCTGAAGTATCAGCATCTCCTAGGCACTGATTACAAATGCAAATTCCTGAAACTACCCCAGATCTACTGAATGAGAATCTCTGAAGGTGGGAACCAGCAGTCTGTTTTAACAAACCTTGAAGGTAACTCTGATGCATGATCCAGTTTGAGAACAGCCAGCTTAGGCTGCAATACCAGAACAATGCCAAAGAGGAGGTGATGACCCCAGAACCTGTCAGCCTTCATGCAGCAGCAAGTGTGCAGTGTAAGGAAGGAACTGCCACAGAGCACCTGCCCAGCCCTCTGTCCTTTGTGATGCAGCCTCAGATCTAGTGCCCAGGCCAACGGAGAGAGACCACAGAAAGGGGAGTGCCTTGCACAGGGGACATGGCATCAGCTTCCCACTCTGCATCATTAGCAGTTCCACAGGGGCAAGCAATCTGGCAGGGTGGAAGAGAGTCACGTGGAAACAGGAATGATGTTCAACTGTCAGCTTGCAGTATGAAGAAACTAGTCAGCAGGGTCGACAGCTGCCTGAGGAATAATTCCTGAGCCCCACAAGAACCCTAGCACAGACAAAATTGTCCTGGGGAAGTCAAGAGTTTCACCAATTACTCTGGTTGAGGCTGAGAGAGCAAAAGTTCTTTATCTAAGGAAAGAGTTTTCAAATGTTTCCCAAATGCCCTACATATTCTAGCTCAAGTACCTGCAGGCTTCTTCCCATTCTTTCTTTACTATTTCTCTTTCCTCTCCATCCCCCCTTTGTTTCATTGCTCTTTTTCCTTCTCTCTCCCATTCTTTTCTCCTAGTATTATTAGGTTGAATGTCAGGCAAAGAAAACGAATGTTTGGCATTAATTTATTCCATTTGGTGTTGCTAGGAGATGGCCCCAAACCTCCTTTCCTTGAGGGGGCTCAGGTGGTATGCCAACAGCATAGCCAGCAGATATCAGTGCTACTAATAAACCTGATCTGACCACTCTGCTTATTAATCTGATCTTTCATCAAGATGAGATTCTTTACTCCAGGCTAAAAAAACAATGTATCTCTTCTCTCTGGTCCTCAGTTTTTCCATGGAGAGAGAAGGGAACACCAGAAGTTGAAAGGGAAAGTTATTCTTGATATTTAAGGGGTGGGGGTGGAGGGAGTTCATGATAAACCTGAAACCACAAAAACCACAACGATCATTTACTACAGTTTAATGGGAGAATGTTTATTTTTTTAACTGTGGTACGAACATTTCAAGTTGCTTTTTTCAGTATGCCTTCTATCCTAACACTTCCGTGACCTATTGCAATTGTCCAGAAAAAAAACCTGCAGGTGCTCTAAAGGTGCCCCCATTTCACCCCACATATGATGTGATTTTCCCCAAATTCTCTCACTCCCCCACTAGAGTTTTCCAGGAAATGGACCTAGTCTTGTTTATCTTTGAATGTTTAGCCCAGTTCCTGACAAATAGTAAACTATCAATAAATATTTGAACCTAATTAAAACTAGAGGTAGTTTTCTTTTATAAATTTCAAAAGTAATTGATTATCCGGAGGCAGATTATTTGAATTTGTCCCCATTTTGTACCCTCTACTTTAGAAAGGCTGACATTTCCCCTACTTAGCAAACATGATGTTCTTTTTCACCTCATATTTTTACCCCTATTGAAGAGATTGTGCAAGGTATTTTATAATTGATTTGCTAGTCAGCTATTTTACTGACTTCCCCTAGAGTAAGTAATCCAGGAGAGAGACAGAGACAGAGCACGCACACACACACACACACACACACACACACACACAAAGCCACAACTTCTGCCACATTTTATTCACTAGATACAGGTCACTAAGTATAGCCTATCACAGTGAGATAATTAGATTCCACCTATTGAAAAGAGGAGTATCTGAGAATGTGTGGACATATCTTAGATCCACGACAACTGGTTTACAACTTTAACTGAACACACACTTCTTTCAAAAAGAGACATTCTCACAAATTTAGTTTCCCATAAAAGTATTTATAGTCCCAAGGTCACAAGTCAACAGATGGCAGAAAGAGTAAAACACACATCTCTGAGTAATATAGAACACTCTGTTTTTCTTGGTAATCAGTCTTAGCCAGAAACTTAACTATTATGACAAGATCCCTAAAAGTATTGATTTCACTTAAATTTATGGTAATTGGTAGGTAAACAAGTGAAACAGCAAGCAAAAAGTTGATGAATAGCTTGCATGGTGTGTCCAAGTGATGGGAAGAGAAGAATGGCTGAAGCAGTGAGTTGAGAGAAAGAGTACTGATGAGTAGAAATGAGACTGGAAAGTTAGAAGGGAATCAGTCAGATAATACGGGTCTTGTCAGCTAGGTAAGAATTTTGATTTAAGTGCATTAAAGAGCCACTGGAAAGTCTGGGGCAGAAGATTAACTTAATCTGATGTATTTCTGAAAAGACAATGCCGTGTGAAAAATTGACTATAATGGTGTAAATGGGGAAAGAGACAAGAGATAATTACAAAAATCAGGCTTGGGCCAGATCGGTAGTCGCATAAGTGCTGGTGTTGGTAGTGTAAATCTGGTTACATTTTGAAGGAAGAACCAACAGGATTTGGTGATGGACTGGATGTGAATTATGAGAGAAAAAGTAGATACTGTGATATAAAGACTGGAAGACTGGTGTACCATTTCCTGATACAGGAAAAACTATGGGCAGATCAGTTTTGGAGAGGAAAAGCAAGTTTGCTTAGAATATGTTAAACTTGAGTATGTAACAGAAATATTATTGGTAAGGATAGGCTAGAAGAAGATGCAGAACCAATAACCCCACAATATCATTGACTTATAAATAGGTCTATTTCTAACTCTTCTTTCAAGTCCAACAGCGCCAATGCAGGCTCTGCCCATTTGGGTCACTCAGAGAGCCACTCCGATGGAGTCTGTTTCTGGACACATACTTTTCCCTGTTAGATAGCATGACGGCAAAGGGAATATGGTGACTATGCTCTGGCTCTTTAAGGCTTCACATATAAATGACCTTAAAACACTTCCTGCTCTTATTTCACTAGAAAAAGTATGCATGTGGCTCGTTACATGGGGGGAGAATGTTCACAGAAACACAAGTCTACCATGAGGCAAAGGTAGGAGAAGATTTATGAATAACTCTAACAACCTCCACAATATCAAAGTGGAAATGCCGAGTAAGCTGATAGATACTTAAATCTGGCATCAAGGAGAGAGTTCAGACTGGAAATATATATTTGTGACTGGTCAGCATGTAGGTGGTTAGCATGTAGGTGGGACTAGGTGACACCACCAAAGCACTGAGATACTAGGGTTGAGATACCTCAACATCTAGAAGTAGGAAGAGGCAGCTGGAGTGAGGAGTGAGCTGGGAGGAGAACTAAGAAAGATTGAGCACTTAACAATAAATGCAGATGATGTTCTTTGATTTGTTTGAAAGAGAAGGTAGACATTTTTGTGTGGTAGTGTCTATTTTCTCTGTGAAATAAGAAACAAAGTTACCAGCTAAGAATCAAAATGAGGAAAATGTGGAGATTAGATAGAGGAGAAAAGGTATATACTATTGATCTATAAAAGCAGGAGAGTGAGTATCATGGGGAAATGGAGGAGAATACTTAGGTAACACTGGGCAGATGACTTGAGGTGAGTCATCATGGATTTAAAGATCTGTCAGAACAGTTGTGTGATTTTCCTGTCACCATCTACACCTGTTTAGGTACAGGTACAGAGTACATGAAGGGTCATATTTAACTGGGCTGTATTTGCCAGCACACAGTGAGAGGGAGGGAAGATCTGGGGCTACACATGAGATGTGTTTATAATGACTGGCCACGGGGATTAAACTAGCTAAGTAGGAGACTGAAAATATGGGAGAGCTGAGGAATAGTGAAAAGTAGGGTAGGATTAGTAGTCTGTGGAAAGGTCGTAAGGGCTTTGAGAAATCCCAGGATTTGGGGCAGTAAAGAAAGAAAACTAAAAGGATAATAGGCATGTGTTAAAGATTAGTAAGGTCTAGGCTGATCACCGGAGTGGATGCCTGCGAATGGAGGACAAGACCTTTGGAGGAAAGAGTCAAGGATCTGGAAACCAGTTTACTGGAGAAATCATTAGTATGGATGTCAAAATCCCAACATCAAATTTTTGGTAGTGAAGATACCAATTTTTTTTTTATTATGTTATGGTAGTCACCATACATCATTAGTTTTTGATGTAGTGAACCACGATTAATTGTTTGCATGTAACACCCAGTGCTCCCTGCAGAACGTGCCCTCCTTAATACCCATCACCAGGCTAACCCATCCCCCCTCCCCCCTCCCCTCTAAAACCCTCAGATTGTTTCTCAGAGTCCATAGTCTCTCATGGTTCATCTCCCCCTCTGATTTCCCCCCCTTCATTTTTCCCTTCCTTCTCCTAATGTCCTCCATGCTGTTCCTTATGTTCCACAAATAAGTGAAACCATATGGTAATTGACTTTCTCTGCTTGACTTATTTCACTTAGCATAATCTCCTCCAGTCCCATTCATGTTGATGTAAAAGTCGGGTGTTCATCCTTTCTGATGGCTGAGTAATATTCCATTGTATATATGGACCACATCTTCTTTATCCATTCCTCTGTTGAAGGGTATCTCAGCTCTTTCCACAGGTTGGCTACTGTAGTAGGACATTGATGCCATGAACATTGGGGTGCATATGGCCCTTCTTTTCACTACATCTGTGTCTTTGGGGTAAATACCCAGGACTGTAATTGCTGGGTCATAGGGTAGCTTATTTTTAATTTTTTGAGGCACCTCCACACTGTTTTCCAAAGTGGCTGTACCAACTTGCATTCCTACCTTCAGTGTAAGAGGGTTTCCCTTTCTCCACAACCTCTCCAACATTTGTTTTTTCTTTCCCAGAAATTTTCAATTTTTGCCATTCTAACTGGTGTAAGGTAGTCTCTCAATGTGGTTTTGATTTGAATTTCCCTGATTGCTAATGATGATGGACATTTTTTCATGTGTCTTGTTAGCCATTTGTATGTCTTCTTTGGAAAAGTGTCTGTTCATGTCTTCTGTCCATTTTTTGACTTGATCATTTGTTCTTTGGGTGTTGAGTTTGAGAAGTTCTTTATAGATCTAGGATACCAGCCCTTTATCTGTAGTGTCATTTGCAAATATCTTCTCCCATTCTGTGGGTTGCCTCTTTGTTTTGTTGACTGTTTCCTTTGCTGTGCAGAAGCTTTCTATCTTGATGAAGTCCCAAAAGTTCACTTTGCTTTTGTTTCACTAGACTTTGGAGATGTATCTTGAAAGAAGTTGCTGTGGCCGATGTCAAAGAGGTTCCTGCCTATGTTCTCCTCTAGGATTTTGATGGATTCCTGTCTCAATTGAGGTCTTTCATCCATTTTGAGTTTATCTTTGTGTAGGGTGTTAGAGAATGGTTGAGTTTCATTCTTCTGCATGTGGCTGTCCAATTTTCCCAGCACCATTTATTGAAGAGACTGTCTTTTTTCCATTGCATGTTTTTTCCTGCTTTGTCAAAGATTATGTGACCATAGAGCCCATATCTGGGCTCTCTATTCTGTTCCATTGGTCTAGATGTCTGTTTTTGTGCCAGTACCATGCTGTCTTGGTGATCACTGCTTTGTAATATAGCTTAAAATTGGGTAATGTGATGCCCCCAGCTTTGTTTTTCTTTTTCAACATTTCCTTGGCGATTTGGGGTCTTTTCTGATTCCATATAAATTTTAGGATTGTTCCCACACTTTGAAAAACATCATTGGAATTTTGATTGGGATGGCACTGAAGGTATAGATTGCTCTGGGTAGCATAGACATTTTAACTATGTTTATTATTCCAATCCATGAGCATGGAATGTTTTTCCATCTTTTTGTGTCTTCTTCAATTTCTTTCATGAGTGTTCTGTAGTTCCTAGAGTATAGAACCTTTACCTCTTTGGTTAGGTTTAGTCCAAGGTATCTTATGGTTATTGGTGCTTTTGTAAATGGAATCATTTCTCTAATTTCTCTTTCATAGTTACATTGTTAGTGTATAAGAAAGCAACTGATTTCTGTGCATTGATTTTGTATCCTGTCACATTACTGAATTGCTGTATGAGTTCTAGTAATTTGGGGGTGGAGTCTTTTGGATTTTCCACATAAAGTATCATGTCATCTGCAAAGAGAGAAAGTTTGACTTCTTCTTTGCCAATTTGAATACCTTTCATTTATTTTGTTTTCTGATTGCTGATGCTAGGACTTCTAGTACTATGTTGAACAACAGTGGCAAGAGTGGGCATCCTTGAAGTGTTCCTGATCTTAAGGGAAAGGCTCTCAGCTTTTCCCCATTGAGGATGATATTCGCTGTGGATTTTTCATAGATGGATTTTATGAACTTGAGGAATGTTCCCTCTATCCCTATACTCCGAAGAGTTTTAATCAGGAAAGGATGCTGTATTTTGTCAAATGCTTTTTCTGCATCAATTGAGAAGACCATATGGTTCTTCTCTCTCCTATTAATGTGTTCTATCACATTGATTGATTTGTGAATGTTGAACCACTCTTGCATCCAGGGGATAAATCCCACTTGGTCGTGGTGGATGATCCTTTTAATGTATTGTTGGATTCTATTAGCTAGGATTTTGTTGAGGATTTTGGAATCCATATTCATCAGGGATATCGGTCTGAAATACTCCTTTTTGATGGGGTCTTTGCCTGGTTTGGGGATTAAGGTAATGCTGACCTCATAGAATGAGTCTGGAAGCTTTCCTTCTGTTTCTCTTTTCTGAAACAGCTTCAGGAGAACAGGTATTTCTTCTTTGAATGTTTGGTAGAATTCCCCAGGGAATCCATCAGTCCCTGGACTCTTGTTTTTTGGGAGGTTTTTGATCACTGCTTCAATCTCATTACTGGTTATTGGCCTATTCAGGTTGTCAATTTCTTCCTGTTTCAGTCTTGGGAGTTCATAGGTTTCCAGGAAGGCATCCATTTCAACCAGATTGCTCAGTTTATTGGCATGTAGTTGTTGATAATAATTTCTAATAATTGTTTCTATTTCCTTGGGGTTAGTCATGATCTCTCCCCTTTCATTCATAATTTTATTAATTTGGGTCCTTTCTCTTTTCTTTTGGGTAAGTCTGGCCAGTGGTTTATCGATCTTATTAATTCTTTCAAAGAACCAGCTTCTCATTTTGTTGATCTGATCTACTGTGTTTCTGGTTTCTAATTCATTGATTTCTGCTCTAATCTTAATTATTTCTATTCTGATGCATGCCTTAGGCATAGTTTATTGCTTTTTCTCTAGTTCTTTAAGGTGTAGAGTTAGTTGGTGAATTCGGGACTTTTCTATTTTTTTTTTTTTTTTTTTTTGAGTGAGGCTTGGATGGCTATGTATTTCCCCCTGAGGACTGCCTTTGCCGTATCCCATAGGTTTTGGACTGATGTGTTTTCATTCTCATTGGTTTCCATGAATTGTTTAAGTTCTTCTTTGATATCCTGGTTGACCCAAACATTCTTGAGCAGAGTGGTCTTTAGCTTCCAAGTGTTTGAATTTCTTCCAAATTTTTTCTTGTGATTGAGTTCCAGTTTTAAAGCATTGTGGTCTGAGAATATGCAGGGAATAATCTCAATCTTTTGGTATCAGTTGAGACCTGATTTGTGACCCAGTATGCGGTCTATTCTGGAGAAAGTTCCATGTGCTCTCAAGAAGAATGAGTATTCTGTTGTTTTAGGGTGGAATGTTCTGTATGTATCTATGGGGTCCCTGGTCCAGTATGTCATTCAAAGCTCTTGTTTCTTTGATTTTCTGCTTAGATGATCTGTCTATTGCTGAGAGTGGAGTATTGAGGTCTCCTACAATTAACGTATTGCTATCAATATGACTCTTTATTTTGGTTAACAGTTGGCTTATGTAGATGGCTGCTCCCATGTTGGGGGCATAGATATTTACAACTGTTAGATCTTCTTGTTGGATAGACCCTTTAAGAATGATATAGTGTCCTTCTGTGTCTCTAACTACAGTCTTTAGTTTAAAATCTAATTTGTCTGATATAAGAATTGCTACCCCAGCTTTCTTTTGAGGTCCGTTGGCATGGAAGATGGATCTCCATCCCTTCACTTTCAGTCTGGATGCATCTTTAAGTTCAAAATGAGTCTCTTGTAGACAGCATATGGATGGGTCCTGTCTTTTGATCCAATTTGCAACCCTGTGCCATTTTATGGGAGCATTTAGGCCATACATGTTGAGAGTGATTATTGAAAGATATGAATTTATTGTCTTCATGTTGCCTGTGAAGACCTTGTTTTTACAGATTGTCCCTGTAAATTTCTTTTCTATATCACTCTTGGGGTCTTTCTCCTTTTATAGAATCCCCCTTAATATTTCTTGCAGGGCTGGCTTAGTGGTCACATATTCTTTCAGTTTCTGCCAGTCTTGGAAGCTTTGCATCTCTCCATCCATTCTAAATGAAAGCCTTGCCGGATAAAGTATTCTTGGCTGAATATTCTTCTCATTTAGTACCCTGAATATGTCTTGCCAGGCCTTTCTGGTTTGCCAGGTCTCTGTGGATAGGTCTGACATTATCTGATGTTCCTCCCTCTGTACATAAGGAATCTCTTCTCCCTAACTGCCCTTAAGATGGTTTCCTTGGTTCTAAGATTTGCAAGTGTTACTATTACATGCCGGGGTGTTGGGCTATTTTCCTTGATCTTGGGAGGGGTCCTCTCTGCCTCTAGGACACGCATGTTTGTTTCAGTCCCCAGATTGGGGAAGTTCTCAGCTATGATTTGCTCAAATATATCTTCTAGTCCTCTCTCTCCACCCCCTCAGGGATTCCAATAATTCTGACATTGAAACGTTTCATGGTGTCACTTATTTCTCTGATTCTATTTTCATGGATCCTGAGTTGTTTTTCCCTGCTCTCCTCTTTTCCCTTTTTATCTATTAAATGGTCTTCCAGGTCACTAATTCATTCTTCTGCCTTGCTTACCCTCGCTGTTAGATTATCTAGATTAGACTGGGTCTCATCGATAGCATTTTTAAGTTCTGCCAATTCAGCTTTCATTTCTGCCCTTAGAGACTCTATGTTGCCATTAATTGATTTCCCCATTTTAGCTATTGTCTTCACAATTGCTACCCTGAATTCCATCTCCAACATCTTGGTTATATCTGAATCCATTTGTAAATCTGTGGCATAAGTCATAGTCTCTGAGTCTTTCCTATTTGTGGGTTCCTCCTCCTAGTCATTCTGTTGAGGGGTGGTTGAGGGAATGTATAGAGTCCAAATTATTGACCACAACCCAAACAAGACGTACCTGTTTTCTAGGGACCTTAGGGTTGCAGGCCTCTTGTTTTCCCAGTCTGTCTTCTGGGGTAGGGGCCTGCTGCACCATTACTCAGGCAACTCTCTTTGGGCAGAGTTGCCCTGCCCCCTGTGGCGGCAGATGGGCTCAGTGAAAACCGTTTTTTGGGGGGCTTTTGTTCTCTGGTGGCTTTCCCTGGTGGCTTTCCATTTCTCTTCCAAGAGTCAGAGCAGAAGAGACCATTTCCAATCCTCTGCCTCAGAGCAGAGAGATCGCAGTCTGTTCTTCAGTGAGCTCTCCAGGCCACACTATCTCCATTTCTGTCTGTGCTGCTATAAACTGCAGTCCTGGGTTGTGCGCCCTACCACAGTGCTCCCAGTGCTTGCCTCCAGGTATGGGCATGTCTCTGCCCTTTGTGCTTCTAAAACTGCCAGCCGCCCCCACTACACACGTGCAGCCCCACCGCTCTGGTTTCTGTCCTGGGGGCTGCCCTAAAGTCCTTTCCCCACCACTACTGGTCTGTGAGTCTGTGCCCCGTCCCCGGCATGGGAGGCTATCAATCACCAGCAGCGTAGGATCCCCATGGCCAGGCTCCCTCCGCTGCCGTTTATCCTCCCTTATCTCCCAGCGGAATCACGGCTCCCTGCTTCATACCTCGAAACCAACCACCTGTGATATTCTCTTTGTAGAGATCCAGATCTATCTTCTTACATCTCAGGCTGATTTCGTGGGTGTTCAGAGTGGTCTGGTAGATATCCAGCTCAATTCTGGGGACTGGTTGGAATAGGGTCCCCTACTCCTCTGCCATTTTTTCCCCTCCTCCTGAAGATACCAATGTTAGGAGAGATAGGAAAATTGACTAAAGCACTTAGAGTTCAGTGGGTATCCATAGTAACACAGATAGTGGGGTCCAGACTGATGGAGGGGTGGCAATACACAGTGGGAGCAGGTATAAAGGGAAGAGTGTCCTAGTCACCTTAACACATGGTCTGATGAAGCACCTGTGAGATATCCAAATGTCTCCATTTTCTAAGAGGCAGCTGGATAAACAGGACTGGTGTTCAAAAGAGATCATCACAATGGGAGTCATATATTTGAATATGCATAGCATTGAGAAGGCAGTGGCAGTTATGAGAATAAATGAGGTCAACATGGGAAAACACACAGTCCCAGGAGAGAAAAGAACCAAGGGAAGAATGCTGAAGGACAAGAACATTGAGATGATACACAAAGGAACAGGGAGAAAAACTAGGAAAAATGTTCAGAGATAAGAGAAGTCTCAGAAGACAATCTTCTTAAAAACTAATGTTTGGCTTTTCAGTAGATGATATAAAACTGAAAGGCTAAGGCGAGTTTGAGGCGATAACAAGGAAGCCTAAAAAGAAGTAAGTTAGAAGAAACTGGTTTTAAGCACTTAGGAGTGACTGTTTAATAAGTAGACGGATAATTTGAGAGTCTCACTGTCTTTATTTTTTTCCTGACATTCCTTTTCAAAAGCTAAATTCTCAGTCTATATTAGAAGGACAAGTGATGAGGCTGGCTTTGCCATGTTGTTGTAGCCATGACTTGCTGCATTTAGGGACCAGGTAGATTGCCATAATACTGCTGTCTAGAAATGCTGTGCTGAATTTCATCAGACCACGTCCCCTTAGCAACAGTGATGACATCATCTGTTCTAGAGCATTGCATTCTGCACATGTTCACCTAAGAATCCTGCGGAGGTGCTCTGAAATGTCAGCATGAACACATGACAGAGGGCCATAGAAATCCATTCCCTGCCATACTTCTTAGTTTACAAAGAAATTTCATATGCTGTCACGTATTTTGAGTTATGACTTGATAAAACCTGATAAACTTCAGTTTCAGGTTGTTGTGTATACTACTGTTTAAACATGGATGTGTGACATTCTAAAGAAGTTATGAGGAGACTGCTAGAGGTTGACAGGGAAAATCAGTTTGTTTGGGATCTATAAGGTCCATCTTTCTCAGGTTTCATACTTTGTTTTAAACCTTCACATATTTCAAGTTTACTCAAACTAGTCTCTTGGAACTCCTGTTAAAAGGTATATATAAGCAAATATGGTTTTAATTTGAAGTCAACCCTAAAATATCTGGAAAAATCGTGTGAATTCTCCAGAAGTACCCAGACAACCAAACTAGTTCAAGTTAGGACAATAATCATACTAAATTCACTCATAAGCCTAAAATAAGAAAACATAGCTTGCAAATTTGTTATCATTATCATATGAACCATTGATAATTACCTTCCCCCCCAAAAGAAAGGTGTACCATGGGATAAAATCCTTTAATGAAAGATTAATATGAAACATTACAGTATTAATATCAGATATACATGTAAAACTACTTAAGGAGTTAGTGGCATTTCTAATTAATAAATATAATATATTTTAGTAGTACAGCCCATGGAAAATATTTCTATTTTAAACTCATGGAAAACAATATTTTTAAGTATTGGAGAAAACAATCTGACTCACTTTCTTTGACATGTTGAAACTGAACAACAGTTCTTTCCTTTTTAAGAAATTACTGTTTATTTACTCAAGAGAATTATCTGACCCTGAATTTTGCTCAGTTTCTGAGTAGATTCTCAACATATAAGCATTTTCCTTACAATTGCACTGATTTTTCAAGACAAAATTTCTTGGAGTCTGCACATTTTCATCTGCACAGTCATAAGACACACAATCCAGATTCCCTTTTTACTGAATTTTGATGAAAAACAAAACGTTTTTATGTGGAGACTTGAACTAAACTGTCTCTACAATCCAGTTTTACTAAAAACAGTCTGTATCCTACAGAACAATATTATTCTTGATTAACATATACAGCTGTCTGATTAGGCTGGTTTCTGAAAGTCAGGCTCCTCTATGATGAGATATGGCAAGTGAGATGTTTTCAGAGTATACTGCACACTTAAAAATAGGTAGAAGAAGGACAGACAAGAAACAGAAAATCCTAAATGTTGGATCAATATAATGAAACAAAAGTGATCTTACACACACATTTTCTACAATAGCTCCAGGAATGTTCTGCTATTCAGAGTCCATTAACTTGAAGATCCTTACCCTGACCTATCACTTGTTTCATGGTGTATGTTTGGTCATATCCTCCACCCCATTACAGCTAATCCTTTGTCCTTCGAGTAGCTGACAGAGCTTGAGAGTAGCATTTCTCATTTTACAATGTATTTATCTGCTTTTATGGCTATCAGCCTGACCAGACTGAGATCCCCTACAGAGAAAAGCCAGTCTTAATCATTTTGTATCCCCAGTGCCTAATAGGGTTTACATCAGGAAAACCTCCATAATGCCCATATAATAAGAGAATGCACTGACACAAACACAAATTGGATCTATGTGTCTGTATGTGTGAGAATGAGACAGTATGTACACACACTTACATGCATGCATACACGTGCATGCATAATATGACAATATATATAAATATATTTATAACAGGATATTAAAATACAGAACTTTCTGACTCAGTTTTAGCTAAAGTCTTAAGACAATAGGTGACAACAACCTCCTATGCTAAATCACCTTAACAGGACATTCAAAAATTCAAAAATTCAAATTTTCTGAGACATGGTCCCTTACAACCACATTAGGTCTGTTTAAACACTAAAACAGAAGAGTAGAAGAAGATGGAAGTTAAGGACTGGTTCACTTTGGAGAGAGTTATAAGGATTTGCATCACAGCCCAGAGGAAGGATGATGGGGGCTTTCATCTCATCTCACACACTGTGAGA
Source organism: Eumetopias jubatus (assembly GCF_037043125.1). Lineage (NCBI taxonomy): Eukaryota > Metazoa > Chordata > Mammalia > Carnivora > Otariidae > Eumetopias > Eumetopias jubatus. Next base: position 163,376,073 of record NW_028274809.1, on the reverse strand, counting down.
GGAACTTCCAAGAAATCACTTGGAGAGGGGGATATATGGTGCCTGGATTTTGAGGATGCAGTGAAGGGATGTTTGACTTGTGGGTAAGGTGCTGACTGAAGCATCTGTGGCATGGAGCAGAGGACACCATTTGGGAAATAAGTGCATCTGCATAAGCGCAGGTCTAAGGTGTGTGTTGACCAGGTGTATAAACTGCAGAAGGGACATCAGCTCAGGTCTAGGAGGGCTTCTTGTACAGGTCAAGTAGACAAAAACAAAAAGAAGCATAATATTAGGAGAGAGCATCTTCTGATGCCAGCCAAGGCACAGCGCCCTGTTATCAAGTAAGAGTACACAAAGAGAAAAATCTGAAGGCACTCACCAACAAGGACAATATCAGTCATGGCCAAAGACATCCAATGCCAGATACATGAGTTTCAGTGAAGTGAAATCTATTTTGCCAGGCTTCAACCAAGAAGGAGCAGAGGGCAACCAAAAGCTGGGCAAGCAAAAGCTGGGCAAGCAAAGTCAGAACTGACAGATAGGGATGCAAGAACTTAGAAATGAAGCTTACCAAGGAACCTCTTTCTCCCTTGCAGTAGTAGTTCAACTGGAGGCAAGCCCTAACTCAAGACAGGGAGAACCTTTAACTTGGAATAAGGCTGAGAGATTCAATTACCACTCTGAACTGCATATTTTAATTACTAAATTGAGACTGTTTTTTGGCAACTGACATGACCAGAAGATTCTGATTTTTCAAGAAGCCCCAAAAGTCATGAAACCACTCCAAAATTTTATATATATATATATACAAAAAAAAACAGTCCCCAAGGTAGGTTTTAACAGTCAAGAGGGGAAAAATAAATTTGTATTCTGATTGTTTCTATATGAGTTCTGACTGTTCAGTGTAAACTCTACCCATATGATTCTCACTCATTGTGGGGGAATATACTCCTGTGGAGTACTGGAACTTTGGAAATTTACTTAAATTATTTCTCCTCCAAGAAGTTATTCATAATTATGTTTAACCTATCCACTAGCCCTCTACAGACAAGCTACTCTTATGTTTGTATATGCATGTTTATAAGTTTTTAGAGCATTACTATCATCTGTAAAACTACATGTGTTCATTTTATTCATAAATCAAATAATATAATTTATTTTAAAATAAAAATTTAATTAAATATTAAGTTAGAGGACCAGAACATTGTCTAGCCAAAACCTTGGTCCTCTTGATCCTTAATAAGTGGCTTCAGATAATTACAGGTGTTCAGTATAGGAAATGTTTTGTAGAAAAAATATTCAGGCTGAAACACTTGCTACATAACTCCTTTCCTAGGCTCTGAGCTCCAATTTCTTTATCACTGCTTATCATCCTGTGTTTTTTTCTTCCTCATTCACACATTGTTATCATTTAATGAAACAAACCTATAACCCCAAAACATTTGAGATAAAGTTGGTAATTCTAGAACTTAAAAAAAAACTTGAATCTTAACATGATGTTGGATATGAATTTTGATTCTTTCAAAATACAATATACACAACACACACACACACACTTTGCCAGAGAATGTTAACTATAAACATTTTGTTTTAAAGTGTTTCTCAAAGGATTTGTTTCATAAAAAAGGCATCTACTTTGCATATAGTCTTAGCACTGAGGCTACACGTCTTCCCTGGGGAAATAATTCTAATACACAATTCACTTCTAGACATGTTTCTTGTGTTTCATCTTTTAATTCAATCTTTCTGTTTTCTGCCCTGTTCTAACAATGCAAATCAAGTTTCCCCTGGTTTTTATATCACTTGTTAACCTTACAATTGCTTCATAAAATTTACCATCTCTACAAACTTTTTCCAGCCCACCTACTATTTCCAACTAAAGTGCAAAAATAAAAATAAACAAAAATTTATCTGCAAGCAGACAGAAATGTACTTTAGCCACAGAACAAATCTCCAACATAAACAAATAGGTTAAATATTGTTGGGGAAGAAGCTTATCATGATGCTGAAAGGCCACTCTAATTTCTTAGGGGTTCAGGCTCCATGCAACTGTCCATGCAATTGTACAGCTCCATGAACTGTACAATACATCTGTCAGATTTACACCTCTCAAATATTTCTCTGTCAAGTGTCCCTAGATTACACTGAATATCTCTGAGTTTAAAAAAAAATTTTTTTAAGAAGTTAAGATGACAGAGAAGTAGGGTGACCCTAAGCTTACCTCGACCCTTGAACATAGCTAGATAATTATCAAATCATTCTGAACACCCAAGAATCAATCTGAGGTCTGAGAGAACAAAATTGCAAGTCTACAAGTAGAAAAGCAACACCTTCTGGAAGGTAGGAGGTGTGGAGAGTTGACTTGGGGGAGATATAACCGTGGGTACAGTGATGGGGAAGGAGCCCTAATTACAGAGACTACTGCAAAGTATTATAAACAGCAGAGTGCAAAATCTGAAATTTTATAAGTCTGCCACTACCGGGGTCATGCTGCCTTAAAGGTGCTCACATGGGGAAGTGGAATGGACCCAGAAGTGGACAGGGTGGTCTGAGGATCCCCTGGGTCACAGTTAGAATGGGTGGTACCAATGTGCTACACTGTTCCCAGGCATAGGAGTGGGGACTCAGGCTGAGGAGAGTGAGCCTATAGTAGGCCTGGGTGCCGACTCTCTGCTCCACCTTGCCATAAACTCTGAACTGCTAAGGAACGTGCAACCACTTTCTTGTCACTGGCCAGCAAAGGCAAAAGCCTGGTAAGACCCTCCCCTAGAGAACGAGCATGGTCTGTGCTGGGACAGTTCCTAAAATTTGCTTTTGAAACCCAGTTGTGCTCATGAGATAAAACAGCTCAGATACAGGCAGGGTGAAGGCAGGGTGAAGGCAGAGACCTGACAGAAGCTAGGGACATAAGAGGAGTGACTGCTCTTTGACAGTTTCCTGAAGGGTGGGGGCTGTGAACTCTCAGCTCTGGTGCTAGAGAAGGGAGTGTAGTCATTTTCATCCCACCCATCAGGGAGCAAAACAGTGCCACCTAGTGGAGACCAGAACGGCTTTACACCAAGCCCTGCTCCCCTGGGGCCTATAGGCTCATCTCCACTAAAACAAATCAGCCTAAGAATCAGTACAGCAGGACCCTCCCCGAGAAGATCAGCACAAACACCTACCCAGCATCAAGTCTACTGATCATAGAGTGCTGCAAAGCTCCAGCTCTAAGGTAAATGGGATCTAGCTTCCTTTTTACTTTTATTTTTATTATTTTTTCTTAATTTTTTAAATTCCTTTTAAAATTTTTATTTTTAAATTTTAATTTATATGTATTTTTTACTTTGTTTTTTACTTTTCATTTAATTTTTTTTTAATTTTTGGATCTAGCTTCTTTTAACAAGTGGACCAAAACACATCCAGGAACTAGATTTTTTTTTATTTTCTTTTCTCTCTTTTCTTTTCCTCTCTTTTCTCTTCTGGACAAAATGACTAGATGGAGAAATTCACCCCAAAAGAAAGAACAGGAAGTAGAACGCATAGCCAGATTTGATCAATACAGATATAAGCAAGATGTCTGAACTAGAATTTAAAACAACTATTATAAGCATACTAGTTGGGCTTGAAAAAGGCATAGAAGACACTAAAGAAACCCTTACTGCAGAGATAAAAGAACTAAAATCTGACCAGGCTAAAATTAAAAATACTGTCACCAAGATGCAAACTAGAATGGATGCCAGCAAAACGAGGATGAACAAAGCAAAGGAATGAATCAATGATGTAGAAGATAAAATTATGGACAATAATGAGGTTGAAGAGGAAAACAAAGATAATGGACCATGAAGGTAGGATTAGGAAACTCAGTGACTTATTAAAACATAATAACATTCATACCATAGGAATCCCAGAAGATGAAGAGAGAGAAAAGGAGGCAGAAGGTTTATTGGAGCAAATTATAGCTGAAAACTTCCCTAATCTGGAGAAGGACACAGACATCAAAATCCAAGAAGCACAGACAACTCCCATTAAATTCAACAAAAGCTGACCATCACCAAGGTATAGCATAGTCAAATTCACAAAATACATATACAAGGAAAGAATCCGGAAAGCAGCAAGGGAAATAAAGTCCTTAACCTACAAGGGAAGACAGATCAGGCCCACAGCAGATCTGTCCACAGAACTTGGAAGGCCAGAAGAGAATGGTAGGATATATTCAACGTGCTGAATGGGAAAATTATGCAGCTAAGAATACTTTATCCAGCAAGGCTGTCATTCAGAATAGGAGAGAGAAAGAGTTTCCCAGACAAACAAAAACTAAAGGATTTTGTGACCAGTAAACCAGCTTTGCAAGAAATATTAAGGGGGGGGAGCCTGGGTGGCTCAGTTGGTTAAGCAACTGCCTTCGGCTCAGGTCATGATCCTGGAGTCCCTGGATCGAGTCCTGCATTGGGCTCCTTGCTCGGCAGGGAATCTGCTTCTCCCTCGGACCCTCCACTGTCTCATGCTCTCTCTCTCTATCTCATTCTTTCTCTCAAATAAATAAATAAAATCTTTAAAAAAAAAAAGAAATATTAAGGGGGGGTTCTTCTTTGGGGGAAAAAAAGACCAAAAGCAACAAAGACTAGAAGGAACCAGAGAACATCACCAGAAACACCAACTCTGTTGATGTAACACAATGGCACTAAATTCGTATCTTTCAATAAATCACTCTGAATGTAAATGGGCTAAATGCTCCAATCAAAAGACATATGGTATCAGAATGGGTAGAAAAGCAAGACCCATCTATATGCTGCCTACAAGAGACTTATTTTAGACCTAAAGAACCTGCATATTGAAAGTGAAGGGATGGAGAATGATTTATCATGCTAATGGTTGTTAAAAGAAAGCCAGTGTAGCTATACTTATATCAAACTAGATTTTATTTTATTTTATTAAAGATTTCATCTATTTATTTGACAGAGAGAGAGAGAGAGAGAGAGAGCACAAGCAGGGGGAGCAGCAGGCAGAGGGAGAAGCTGGCTCCCCGCTGAGCAAGGAGCCCAATGTGTGATTTGATCCCAGGACCCTGGGATCATGACCTGAGCCGAAGGCAGATGATTAACAAACTGAACCACCTAGGCATCCCAGACAAACTAGATTTTAAAACAAAGACTGTAATAAGAGATGAAGAAGGGTTTTATATCATAATTAAGGGGGCTATCCATCAAGAAGATCTAACAATTATAAGTATTTATGCCCCCAACCTGGGAGCACCCAAATATATAAATCAATTAATAATAAACATAAAGAAACCCATTGATAATAATACAGTAATAGTAGGGGAATTTAACACTCCACTTACAGAAATGGATAGATCATCTAAGCAGAAAATCAACAAGGAAACAATGGCTTTGAATGACACACTGGACCAGATGGACTTAACAGACGTATTCAGAATATTTCATCCTAAAGCAACAGAATATACATTCTTTTTCAGTGCACATGGAACATTCTCCAGAATAGATCACATACTGGGTCACAAATCAGCCCTCAAGAAGTACAAAAAGATTGAGATCAGACCATGCATATTTTCAGACCACAACGCTATGAAACCTGAAGTCAACCACAAGCAAAAGTTTAGAAAGATCACAAATACATGCTACTAAAGACTGAATGCACTAACTAGGAAATTAAAGAAGAAATTAAAAATACGTGGAAGCAAATGAAAATGAAAACGTGACAGTTCAAAACCTTTGGGATGCAGCAAAGGCAGTCCTAAGAGGGAAGTATAATGCAATAAAGGCCTATGTAGCAGCAAGAAAAGTGTTAAATATACAACCTAACCTTATACCTAAAGGAGATAGAAAAGGAACAGCAAATAAAGCCTAAATCCAGAAGAAGGGAAATAATAAAATTTGAGCAGAAATAAACAATACAACAACAACAATAACAACAACAACAAAACCCCAGGAGAATAGGTCAACGAAACTAAGAGGTAGTTCTTTGAAAAAATTAATAAAATTGATAAATCCCTAGCCAGACTTACCAAAAAGAAAAGAGGAAGGACCCAAATAGATAGATAAAATAATAAAATCGTAATTAAAGAGGAGAGATCACAACCAATACCATAGAAACACAAACAATTATAAGAGAATACTATGAAAAATTATATGCTAATAAACTGGGCAATCTGGAAGAAATGGACAAATTCCTAGAAACTCACAAACTACCAAAACTGAAATGGGAAGAAATAGAAGATGTGAATAGACCCATAACCAGCAAAATAATTGAATCAGTAATCAAAAATCTCACAACAAACAAAAGTCCTGGGCCAGATGGCTTCCCAGGGGAATTCTACCAGATACTTAAAGAAGAGTTAATATTTATTCTCCTTGAACTCTTCCAAAAAATAAAAATGGAAGGAAAACATCCAAACTCATTCTATGAAGCCAGCACTACCTTGATTCCCAAACCAAAGACCCCACTAAAAAAGGAGAATTACAGGCCAGCATCCCTGATGAACATAAATGCAAAAATTCTCAATAAAATACTAGTACATCAAATTCAACAGTACATTAAAGGAATTATTCACCATGATTAAGTGAGATTTATTCCTCGGCTGCAGGGGTGGTTCAATATTTGCAAATCAATCAATGTGATACACCACATTAATAAAAGAAAGGATAAGAACCATATGATCCTCTCAATAGATGCAGAAAAAGCATTTAACAAAACAGAGCATCCATTCTTGATAAAAACCCTCAACAAGGTAGGGAGAGACAGAACATACCTCAACATCATGAAGGCCATATATGAAAGACCTGTATACGAAAGACCAATCATACTCAATGGGGAAAAACTGAGAGCCTTTCCCCTACGGTCAGGAGGAAGAAGACAGGAATGTCCACTCTCACCATTACTATTTAACATAGTATTGGAAGTCTTAGCCTCAGCAATCAGAAAACAAAAGAAATAAAAGGCATCCAAATTGGCAAGGAAGGAGTCAAACTTTCACTATTTGAAGATGACATGATATGTAGAAAACCTGAAAGACCCCACCAAAGAATTGCTAGAACTGATACATGAAGTTGACAAAGTTGCAGTATATAAAATCAATGTGCAGAAATCTGTTGCATTTCTATACAACAATGATGAAGCCGCAGAAAAAGAAATCAAGGAATCAATCCCATTTGCAATTGAACCCCAACACAATAAAATACCTAGGAATAAATCTAACTGAAGAGGTAAAAGATCTATACTCTGAAAACTATAAAACACTCATGAAAGAAATTGATAAGGACACAAAGACATGGAAAAGCATTCCATGGTCATGGACTGGAAAAACAAACATTGCTAAAATGTCTATACCACCCAAAGCAATCTATACATTTAATGTAATCCCTATCAAAATAACACCAGCATTCTTCACAGAGCTAGAACAAACAATCCTAAAATTTTTATGGAACCACAAAAGACCCTAAATAGCCAAAGCAATCCTAAAAAGAAAAACAAAACTGGTGGCATCACAATTCTGGATTTGAAGCTATATTACAAAGCTCATCAAGATAGTACAGTGCTGGCACAAAAACAGATACACAGATCAATGGAATAGAATAGAAAACTCAGAAATGGACCCCCAACTATATGTTCAATTAATCTTTGACAAAGCAGGAAAGAATATCCAATAGAGAAAAAATAGTCTCTTCAACAAATGGTGTTGGGAAAACTGGACAGCGACATGCAGAAGAATGAAACTGGACCACTTTCTTACACCATACAAAAAAATAAATTCAAAATGGATGAAAGACCTAAATATGAGACAGGAAACCATCAAAATCCTAGAAGAGAGAACAGGCAGCAACCTCTTTGACCTCAGGCACAGCAGCTTCTTACTAGACATGTTTCCAGAAGCAAAGAAAACAAAAGCAAAAATGAACTATTGGGACTTCATCAAGATAAAAAGCTTCTGCACAGCAAAGGAAACAATCAACAAAACTAAAAGGCAACCTATGGAATGGGAGAAGATATTTAAAAACAACATATCTGATAAGGGGTTAGTATCAAAAATCTATAAAGAACTTATCAAACTCAACACCCCAAAACCAAATAATCCAGTTAAGAAATGGCAGAAGACATGAACAGACACTTTTCCAAAGAAGACATCCAGATGGCAAATAGACACATGAGAAGATGCTCAACATCACTCATCATCAGAGAAACACAAATCAAAATCATGATAAGATACCACCTCACACCAGTCAGAATGGCTAAAATTAACAAGTCAGGAAACAACAGACATTGGCAAGGATGCAGAGAAGGGGAAACCCTCTTGCACTGTTGGTGGGTACGCAAACTGGAGCAGCCACTCTGGAAAACAGGATGGAGGGGCCTCAAAAAATTAAAAATAGAGCTACCCTATAACCCAGCAACTGCACTACTAGGTATTACCCAAAGGATACAAAAATACTGATTCAAAGGGGTACATGCACCCTGAAGTTTACAGCAGCATTATCAACAATAGCCAAACTATGGAGAGAGCCCAAATGTTCATTGACTGATGAATGGAAAAGAAGGGGTGATATGTATATATACACCCACCCACCCACACACACAAACACACACACAGTGGAATAATACTCAGCTATCAAAATGAATGAAATCTTGCCATTTGCAATGACATGGATGGAGCCAGAGGGAATTATACTAAGCAAAATAATTCAGTCAGAGAAAGACAAATACCATATGATTTCACTTATATGGAATTTAAGAAACAAAACAGATGAACATATGGGAAAGAGGGGGGGAAAGGAAAAAGGGAAATAAACAATCCGAGACTCTTCATGATAGAGAACAAACTGAGGGTTGATGGAGGGAGGTGGGTGAGGGATGGGCTAGATGGGAGACGGATATTAAAGAGGGCACTTGTTCTTTCTTTTTTTTTTTTTTAAAGATTTATTTATTTATTTGAGAGAGAGAGAGTGAGGGGAGGGGCAGAGGGAGAGAATTTTCAAGCAAAGTCCCCGCTGAGCACAGAGCCTGAAGCAGGGCTCAATCTCACGACCCATGACATCATGAACTGAGCAGGAACCAAGAGTCAGACACAACTAACTGAGCCACCCAGGCACCCCAAGAGGGCACTTGTTCTGATGGGCACTGGGTATTATTATATGTAAGTGATGAATCACTGAATTCTACTTCTGAAATCAGTATTGCACTGTATGTTAACTAAAACGTAAATAAAAATTATAAGAAAAAAATTATATATATATAACTACATTGTTATTCTCAGTTTTTAAAATGATACATGTTAATGAGGGAAAAATTAAATCTGCTCTTGCTTTATTTTATATATTTAAGGCATAACACAATGTCTGGTATATAGTGCTGTATTTTTTAAATTTTATTATGTCATGTTAATCACCGTACATTACATCATTAGTTTTTGATGTAGTGTTCCATGATTCGTTGTTTGCGTGTATTTTTTTGAATGAATTTTTTTAAATTAAAGAAAAACAAAACAGTATAATAAAGAAAACAGTGTAATATAAGCTCTCAAATCCCAACACAAAATAATCACTGTTATATTTTGGAGAATCACCCTCTAGGCATCTCTTCATGTGTTTTTACGATATGTATATTTTATTTTACATTTAAGAATGAAATTATGTAAAGTGTAAACACATTTATACTATTTCTACAGTTTCATTTAAATGGGATTGCATTACACATACAAGCCATTTTTCATTCAACAATGGATGATATCCAAGTCTTTTATATTTCTAAAGCAGGGTTGGACCTGGGCAAAATTGTAAAGTTCGATTTAGATTATTCAGCTTCTCTTCTTTCTTTCTCAACTGCTCCATCTAAGCCTACAGTTAAAAGGTATCTAATATAGACAGTTTTGTTGTTGCTCTTGTTTAAAAAAGGAAGTGATGGGGATGGGTTAGCCTGGTGATGGGTATTGAGGAGGGCATGTTCTGCATGGAGCACTGGGTGTTATGAACAAACAATGAATCATGGAACACTACACCAAAACAAATTATGTAATATATGGTGATTAACATAACAATAAAAAATTTTAAAAAAATTAAAAATTAAAACTCCACCAGAAGATGCTAAAAAAAAAAGGAAGTGATGTCATACCCTTACATGATGAATAATAAAGTGCCTCTTCCACTCCTTCATTTTCTTGAGCATTCCACACTTCTCACAGCCTACTATTTTTTGTCTTCAGTGGCACACACGATTAATGTTCCTTCTCATGTTATAAGAATAACAATTTGTTTAAGCAGATGAACTCTATAAATAGAATGTCATTTTAAAACAAGTTGTCCACATGCCTCACAGTCATTAAAGGAAAATAGGTATATAATATATAGGTCAAATAGGTACTTACATATAGGTCATTTATCCCTTAGATCAAATAAAGGTGTATACATGTGATTTTGGACATTCATATTTTCAGCCTCATTTAGTTACAGTGTTAAAGTCTCTAACCATTACCATCCATCCCATTAAAGGAATGTGAGGAAAGAGCAGCCTCCTCTCTATTCTTAGGGTACTCGATACACAATTTCTGCAGAACCACTATGCCGTGGTATTCCATTCCAGTACCTTTCTCCCTGCATTATCGCTCTTGACAGAACAAGTGCCTTATTCATCTTTGCTTCTCAGCATCTAACACAATGCCAGGTTAAAAATACATACAAAAAATGTTTTTGCTAAATGGATGAAATCACCTCCCATAGGTGTATACATTTCATGTATAAGCTGATTGTTTTCAGTGAAATGCTTATATTCTCTTATTATCTTAAACTGGAATTGCTACTATGTAGTACCTTCCATTGTGAATATAGATACATTCCTTCTTGCAAACAGATAAAATGACAAACTAGGCAGAATTCCTGCAATAATTTAAGAAATGATAAATATTCACAGAAAGAGAGAAAAGGCAATGCAGTAACAGAGGCAAATATGCCATGATTAGAGTGAAAGCCAAAGGTGTTTTAAGGTGACCTCAAAGGAAACATGAGCCCTCAAAGAGGGAAAATTGATCTTTTCTGCACTGAAGCTGAAAAATCAAAAGGAACTACAGAAAGTTAGATTCAAAACCACAGCAATCCCGAAATAATCAAGATGGAAATTCTGCTACAGAAAAAATGGTGTAGCATTGATTCTTCTGAACCTTAATTAGAGCCAGTGGGGCTGATTCAGGAAAGATATCTGTAGCATTTCTGTAGTGGAAGTATGTCTGTAACTGACATTTTCATGAAGATGAAAAGTTGAAGATCAGTTCTAAGAAATGCAAAAGAACTTGACCATTTGAGCTTTGGAAATTTGTTGAGTAAAGAACTGGCCCATGTGCACCGGAAAGCTATTCCCAAAGGAACATTCTCATACCTTAGACCTTCACCTAGTGAGTCTCAATCTAAGATAAAGCAATCGAGGGCTCCAGATACTAATCATTTTTCTTCAATGAAAAGGACTGACACCACAGTTGAGATTTTGCCCTCAACACACTCTGGTCTCCAGATTAGCTCCTTATCTTTTGAGATTTGCAAGAAAGAGCTTTTTTACTTTAGATTTACTATTAGCTATGCAAATCCACATAGGTCAACAGGCCCCAAACCTGACAGAAATTAGATGAGCCCTAATGAAATCAAATTGCAGGAAAATCACTTTATGTTTTAAATGATACCCATGGCACTGGGAATGTACTTTTTCAAAATTCTCTGCTCTCTGCCAAGAATGCACCATGATGTGAATAATGAAAATGAATAATGCAAAGTGAAATGCAATACACCATTTGCACATCAGTAACAGTTTTCCTCCTCAGATTGCTTGAGTTTGGAAATTACAGACAAGGCTGTTTAAAATCCAGACCAACAGTAGCATTAAATTGGAATAGAGGCCAACTGGATATGGAGCCCATGTGTAATGGAGCTATGTTGAGTCATCAGAAGAGAAACAACAACGAAGATTCATAATGAATGGTGGCAACATACATGACAAGTGACTGGTTTGAAAGATACCATGACAGACAGCAGGCAAGTTTCTTGGTTCACCCCAGGACAACACATTTTGGAGGTGCTGTGAACCTAATATTTGAGCTAGCATTTTCAAAGAGTTGGAACTAAAAACTTGAAAAGAGTTTTTGATTATGAGCAAGACTTTTCCTGACCTGTGAGCCCCTTCATTATAATTTGGTCAAGCAGTTCAGCAAGGTCATGCTCCAAACGTTCTTCTTATGCTCGGGTGAGAAAAGGGCTTTGATGGCAGAGCTTATTTTAATCTTAGTGAGAGAGCCAAGAAATACTCACTGCAGGAGGAGACTAGAGGTTAAGTCTGTCTTTGAACAAAATGAAAACTCCAAAATCTATTTTCACAATTAATCATTTCAGTGTCCCATAGACTAATAAAATGATAGCTCTCCTCAACCGCTCTTCTCTACATGTCCTTTCAAACATGTAGCATATTCCATAAAGAACACTGCACATCTGCTCTTAAAAGAAATGACTCTAATTGCTGAGCTGCTAATGGGGCGTTTTCTCCTGTTGAATTTCCATCCATCTGCACACTCTGATTATCACATCCTCTTCAGATCTTGTCTATTTCAACCTCTTTTCCTAAATGACCATCATTAATCCTATCCATGGTCTCTCTAAATATGGGAAATGAGTCTGGAGTAATAGCATGCCTGATTATGCTGCCATCTTCCCCTGGGTGGGAAAAAGATTAAAGTTTCAAACTTCTCCTGGGTAGACAAACACTGGAACCTGGTGAGGAAAAACGTCTACTGGCAGTTTGAAATTACAAAGACAAGTTTATACTTGGTAGTGAATTCTGGACTCTTACGTGGGAATGTGAAACTATTTTCTGGAGTACTAGGAACTTCTCTGCAACTTGTGGCAGAGAATTACACAAATAACGCCCTCAGGGAAATCCTCTCACTTCTTTTGGAACAGAAAGTGCTCAGGTCAAGGTAAAATAAATACTATTCTAAATTCATTATATCCTTACATACCCTAACTCTTAAGCATCATGGACAAATTTTGAATCAACTAGAGTTTGTAAAAGTCACAAACAGAAGAGATAAAAAAAAAAAAAAAAGAAAGGAAGAAGAAAAGAAAAGAAAGAAAAAACTTTTATCAGTTTCTCTTTGACATATAGTTTAGTTTTTATGGTAATTGCTAAAGTGAGGGTGTTTCAGGGAAACAAGGTCACCCTGTTCATATGCAATTTTCACCTAGATCTATATCATTTTTCTGTAATGATAATGAAAATAATACATTTACATGGCAAAAAAAGGAAATCTGGACACTTATATCAGGATTCCAATAAGAAAGTATGTTAATGAAGACTTTGAAGCTTACACACTGTTGGAAGAACTAAGGGAGCAAACATCAGTGAAGCTACTTCCACCAACGTGGGATGCCTGTAGCACCAGAGGGGATGATCCTTACCAGTTCACCTGGAGTTTTTGTGAACTTGACTTCTGCTGTGCACCTTTCAAGCCCTTAGTAACTGTTTCTGGAGAATGATGCCTTCTTCTCTATCACCTTCCAAATCTCATGAGAATCTGTCTCATTGGCAGACTCTAAACCAAGAATTAGGGAAGAGATTCTGGCATATGGAGGTACAGCTTCTTTCCCTGCAATCCAGAAAAAGATACACTAGATCTGGAAATCAGAATTTGTTGTATGAATGTGCAAGTGCATGAGTAAATGAGTAAAAGAATTCTTGTCCTGGCAGTTTAGAGCACTCCCAAGCTATGTGGAAAATAAAGGTGTTAAGTGGAACAAAAAGAAGACTTCATTGTGTGATTTGAATGTTTAGCAGCTGTAAGCTAATGGAGCCCCATTGACTGACTTCCTGAAATGATTCCAACCAGTGTGAGCTGGGACTGACTGTGCCTTTAGTTAGGTTTACCATCTATATTGATTGTAGTCTTTCTCTGAATTCTGTAGTGATACTGACTTGTTTTCCCCTTAACATACTGAAGTCACAGTCCAGTTTTGCTTCCCTAACATTGTTCCCCCTTATCATCTTGATTTTGGGTTCCCAATCTTTTCAGTCATGTGTTATACAGAGGCTTGGTCTATTCTAAATATGGCCAATCACACTCCTAAGAATGGATCTTAGCAATTTAACTCTCCAAGAACAGCCTGATTCTTATTTCTTATATTATTTCTTCATGTGCATCAGTGTCTTGAAGTATTCTGTTTGGTTCAGCAACATTCCTAATGTGTTCATATTTTAATTGGTTTTCTTAAGTCAGCAATCATGCTCTTAAGACAAAAGCAACTGATAATAGTCGATAGATTGAAAAAAAAAAGCTATGTTCTAGTTTCTAAATAAAAGTAATAAAATTCCTGGAACTGTGATTAAAATATCCTGCCACCAAAAAGCAGTGACAGTTCTAAAATATAAGTAGTCAATTAATTTTTTAGTGTAAGGAAATATCATTGTTTTAATACTATAATAATTTTCCATGAAAACTCCACTATATATTTTATTGGTGTGTAAATTTCAGCTAATTCACTGCTTAGGATAAAATATGAATGTACCATAATAATTAATTTCAAGTACCTCTGAGAGATACTGGAAGTTTCTGTTAAAACTATAAGTGCTAATTACATACTCCAATAACAATACTGTTGGCCAGGTGCTTTCTGGTATTGGTTTGGAACTCAAAGAGGTCATGATGTCATTTCACATCACTGGTTTTCCTTTCCCTGGCTAAAAATCACATCAAAATTCATGAACATACGGCACCTCAACAGGAATTGTGCTGATGTGCTCTGCACAACAGCCTGGAAATTCAGAAGATACAAAGTTGTGTGAAATTGTTTCTTATCAACCACATAAATAGCTATAACTACCTAGTAATTAGCTGTAGCTAGTACTGGTAACTAACTGTAGCTAGTACTGGTAAATAGCTCCTTCATTTCTCTTTCGTTTAGCACATGGGGTCCAAGGGTTGTTGTAAAATACAGAATTAGACATGGATTCTATAGCCAGTAATGAAAAATTTGAGTTTATTATTTGTTTAAAAAAAACCTCATATTTATTTTTCTGAATTTTTTTAAAAACAGAAACAGCAATTTTTGTAAGGATGAGAAGAAGAAAGAGCATCTGAGAGGTACTCATTTGGAAAATGTGAGCAGTTATATACATTTTTGAGATACACAAATTTCTGCCTACATTTATACTTCTCACCATTTGGTTCACTTCTTTTATTGAGCATGCTCCTTAGGCTTCTGTTAAAGAGATTCCCAAGGCCACAGGAGCACAGATTGCTAGGAATTAGGATCCTCAAGGGAATAAGATTGAGCATGAGTAACTTTTAAAAAGTCTGTGAATGACTAGGACATTGGTCTATGCTCAAGGATACAAAGCTTGGGTGGATTCCCCAGACTGAAGGCAGCCTGAAAACTAGGGTCACCCAGATGAGCTCATCTAAGGATGGAGGGAATGGAGGTTGAAGAAAAGAGTTCAATTTATATTTCTGCCTAGGGCCAACTGGGAACAAAGAAAATATTGAAAAACAAGACAAATTGAGTAAAAAATAGAAAGAGAAAGTTGAATGTGACAAAGAAGAAGATATAAGAACAAGACTTTTGTGAAAATACTGTGTCCCATTTTCTAGAGCCTCTAACTTAATCCGTATTATTTGCACACATCAATTTATAATTCAGTGCTTGTGCCTCTAGCAAGATTTCACAGTAGAATGCTTAATAAGAATCTTACTACCCATTGGGTACTATTACTTAACAGTAATTTTAATAAAGTAAATGTCATTATTTATATCCTGAGTACACTGTGATGCATTTTTAGGGATGGAAAATATTTAATTATGAGCATAGAGCTATGCCATATACATATGTATTCACATCCAGAGTAATAGTGAGCACTGTCATTGATTAACTAGTTAAAATGCAATTAAGTTTCTATGTTTGCTAATTAATTATATTGATCAATATCTCATTAGCAGTTCCAAGCACAGCAAACAGGTACTCTTTTAGGGAGCAGAGTTGGGGAAGGGCATAGAGTGGGCATTAAATGACTAAACATCAAAACCTTGCCCAGATAGAAAAGGTAATCAGCATCTTCAATAAAGCAGGTATTGTGACTTTAGAGGAAAGGCCTTCCGTAGTAGGAAGAGTCAGCCACAATCTGGGTTTGACCGGAACATGTAGGTTTTTATTCTTCTTAATGAATATTCTTTTTGATAAGTCCAAATCTACAATCATCAGACTTTAAAAATGAATCTTACTACTTTCAAAGGAGAACCTATTCTCAGAGGAGAAGTGTAACAGGGATTCACCCTGTTTTCAGTATTGTGATGAATTTTGTAAGTATCATTAGAAATAGAAAGAGCACTCGTCCTAGAAATGGAATCACTCATTTCTATTTCATCAACACAGAACTCCTGAAGGGGAGAATAAGAAATTGGAAATATGAAAGGTCCTAGGTTGTCATTGACCTCCAAGGGTTTAGCTTCCCAATCAGCGGCACCTAATTACATTGTGGTTACCTCAGGATACTATTTTAAATTAGCTGGAAGAAACTCAAAGTTCTTGGGAGTTAGGATATGTAAATATAAATGAAATAAATAAATATTGCATAATATGGATTTTGTTCCTTTAACTAAATTATTTTAATATATGTGTTTATGAAATCTAAGGTGAAAAGAACTTTTTATAGGTTTCAGCTAAAGAGGGTCATATTAACTGGGTAAGCCTGACCTGGACATTGAGTCATTATCTTGGTGCCCTAAGTAAGCAAAGTTTTTAAAAATAGCACCCGAACTAGGACACTTCCCACCTTAAGTGACCGTACTGTTTGATGTGTGTTAAAAAGACAACAATAAGAAAAACTAATGGGAGTGATAATTGTCCGAATTTACAACTATATATATTTTTTAATTTTTTATTGTTATGTTAATCACCATATATTACATCATTTGTTTTGGTGTAGTGTTCCATGATTCATTGTTTGTTCATAACACCCAGTGCTCCATGCAGAGTGTGCCCTCCTCAATACCCATCACCAGGCTAACCCATCCCCCCACCCTCCTCCCCTCCAGAAACCTCAGTTTGTTTTTCAGAGTCCATCAGCAAGTGGGTCACAGTTACTATAATACTATACTATTACAATGTGATCCACTGGCCCTCCAAAAAAGTCTAATCTCTAAACCAATAACCTGACCTATACCAGCCTAAGCTCACCTGGTTGGCATCTTGTGAATTCCTCCTGGCTTTCCATGGGTTTTCCTCCTTTGCCTGAGACCCTCACACTGTTTAGTTATGGCTCTCCAAGGTCTGAGCTTGGCCCTGCTCACACTCACTGGCCAGGCTTGGGTCTGCTCACAGTTTCCTGGCAAACAATCATGGTCCATTTCCAAGGTTTGGCCAGGCGATTCCCAGCTCAATGCTAGGAATGCCCTCACCCTAACTCACACTCATACTAGAAAATTAATTCTACTTTTGCCAATAAGCTTTCAAGGGCCATATTGTTTTAGTATCTCATTGCACTTGCACAGTTAAAATATTTAATGTTATCATACTCTTGACTCTTCAAGAACTTGGCAAATGCACAGAAAAACGTATATAACTATCAAGGCTCATCTGCCCTTAATTTAATTTTAACAAGTTTGAGTGATAGAATTATTATGCTTTTGTACCAATAAATCTTACCTGGCAATAACAAAGTACATATTAATTAGACTAAAGCATAATATTGATTTAGATATTCTGTTGCTAACAACCCTTATTTTCCCTGCTACTTTGTCAGCATCTGAGTTATTTTGCTAGTCTAACTTCCAACACAACAGATTGCTTTGTAGTCAGGGAAAAAAGACTTTACAATGCATTTATTGCCATCTAAATAACCCCTTTGTGGTCTTTAAAAATTGGATTCAAACAGCAAGAAAATAATGTCTCTCTTCTAATTGGCTTCAGGTGCAACATTTATTTTAAACTTGAACTTCCTTGTACTGAACACAGTAATCGGTTATAAACAAGTGTGGAATGATTATTCTGGTAGCATCTTTTATTTTTACATCCTTTTATAGAATAGTTCATCTTGAATAATGCAGATACACCCAGCGGAGATAGTCTGAAGCCAGACTCCTCTATCTCAAGGAAATCACAGACTAGCACACATTTAATCGCAGGACTAGATCTTCAGGTCACCATCAGAATTCATCTTTCATCCCAACCCAAACAGAAGTGTTTAGTTAAAAGACTCCTCTATAATTATGAGCCAATTAAATAGACTGATACTCAAAATGCTTGGAGAATGGATGGCTCAGCCTAAATGCCTTCCCCTGTGCAGACAGGAGCACAGGGTGGTTGCCATTTTCTTCTCATTGTTCTTGCCATCAGAACTGGAGATCACCCATACTCACTCTCACTCTTTCAGGCTTAGAACATGTGTCCCAGGCACAGATGGGGACAGTGATTTTTCACTTTCTTATATTAACCTCTCCTTAACCTCTTACTTTCCAAATACAAAGGAAGTATCAATCTTCTCATTCCTCTTGCAGATAATGTGGCAATGAAACTGACATCCTATCTTACATGACAATTCAGAAATACTTTCCCCATAGGCAAGGTGTATTGTGAAAAATAATACTTGAAACTTCTGGAAATGCTTCAGTGAAAAAAGTTATATCTATGAAAATAAGAAAGGCAACATTTCTCATAGCAACATTAGAGTGAATACACGCTATCACATCAAAGGCTCTTTTTAGTATGCTAACTAGTGTTGCAAACCCTATACATGTGCAATGTGGGCGAGTTCACTGCTAAGGGAACTTTTAACAATCATATTTTCTGGACTTGCTTGGTTTGACATTAAGCAAAATTCACAAAGAATCATATGAATTCATTTGGATATATTAATATAAATTGTTTACTTCACCAGTTGAACCTTTTGGCTCTCTTAAACTTCAGTGAGATTCTCAAGGGAGAGCTTTGTTGTCTCTGGATTTCAACACAAGATACAGTGCTCCATTCAACAAAATGCATGAACTAGGTCTCCCTTCAAAGTAATGTAGAGCATCTAATGATGAATGAGACACAGTCTTTGTTCTTTAGGACTGTATATTTAAAAAGGAAAATAGGGTATATACCCCAGTGATTTCAGTATAAAACAGTATAATCCCCTGGAAAATATAAAATTTTACAGCTGTATCATACAGGATAAAATCTAAATTCCTTAGCAAAGAACACAAGATCGTTTATGATATTGTATATTTCTACCTTCCTAGCCTTATCAGCATCCACTTTCTGCTTTATCTTATATCAAACCCTAAGGGTAACCATTCTGAGTCCCCTTAGAAATCTGTGCTTATCTCTAACATATGTGTGACATATTTAATAAATGCTGCTTGAACAAATAAATGAGGTTTAGAGAAGTGATCGTTTCCATATGGTGTGAGCAGAGAAGAGTTAATGGAGATTGTGGCATTTGAGCAATAAAGGGTAGAATTTTGATGGAGATGCAGCTAAAGAGTATTATGAGATGTGTCCCAAAACGTTGGAAATTTCAGTTGCAAAAAGTAGACCAGGTTTGGTTTCTGCAAAAGAATGAACGCCAGACTGAGAAGACAGATTGGAACCAGAAAGAGATCATTTATTTTGAAATGTTGGAAACCATTATTGTTGGTATAGTTGCAATATGAGATTACTATTTAAGTGCAAAAATTGTCAGCTTAGTTTGAGATTTTGAAAGATTAGATTTTCTTGCATCCTAAAAGAAATGGAGTCACAAAAAGTGCTAGTCAGTATTAAGGAAATAGATTTTAAAATTGGAAAATTTGGTCAGGGGATTGCAGCAGCTAGGCTATGCATTGCTTTATTTGTCTATGAGTTTTTCCCTAGATGTTTCATGCACATATCCTGCTTCCCCTCAACATAGTTTGTAATTGTTTCAAGGGCAGAGCCTTTAAATTTCCCGTGATACTCAGCCCAATAAGTATGTGCTTGTAATAATAATTAGATATAATATATAATGATATCATAATAAGCCATAAAGTAAGTTCTTAGTATAGCAAAACATCAACTTTCAAAAAGGGCATAAATTTTATGACCATTAACATCAGAAAGGAAGAATGAATAAAGTAGGATAAAGATACATCCAGCTTCTTATTTTCTAAATTTCTTCTTCATGGCTTCTTCCCCAAAGAACTGAATGTGACAATATTCTGTTGGACTAAAGAAATTTGACCAGACTAGGGGACTAAGTTGATTTGGAGAAAGTTGAGGCTTCCATCTTCCAAACTGCCCTGATAGCCTCAGGATGAATATCATCAATTTGGAAACTGATTTTCACAAATTCTAGAAAAACAGCCAAGTAGGCAAAATCTACCTCTGTTGTCTGACCATTAACCTTTTTGATTTTTTTTTAAAATTTCTTCTTTCTATTGACCTCTATGTATTCATGTTCCTTCTGGTTATGGAATGTTCTCCTGTTTGACCATTCCTACCTTTCCATTCCTAGTTATCAATAGGTGTTCCTTCCTCCAATAAGAAAAAGTTCTCTTATTAAAGAGATGGGTACTAATATTAAGCAATAATCATTCTTTCCAGAAGACTTTGTGTTATAAATGAATGACCTTTGGTGCATTCTATGGGAGACATAGGAGAACGAATAGAACAAATTTTCACTGCCAGTTCTGCTATCTACTAGATGTGTAGTTTCTGTTTGTTTACATGCATTTTCTCAGATGCTTGACCTCCACACAGTTGTTGTTGTTTTTTTGTTTTGTTTTTGGTTTATTATTCCCTGCTTATGTAGATAGAAATAAGTACAAAAATATGAATTTAAATAATAGATATAAAATATAATTGTATAAATCATTATGTTAACTATACATATAATTTTAAAAACTATATATATAATTAGGAGAAAAATCCATGTTAACCAGATTCTGCAAAATAAATTATAAGTATATCCTATTATATTCACCCTTTTTGTGTATTACAATGAACATTTCCTTCAACACCACTTGATTTTTATAAATTTTACAATTAAAAGACTTTTTGATTAAAAGCTTTGCATGTTCTGTAATTCAAAAAAGTTATTTTTTTCCCTAAAATGTATTTGAATGTATCTTCTGTTTCAGCTTCTCTGTTTCTATACAAAAATCCTAGCTGTATACCTAAATATAACTTTTTTGGCTCTATATTTCATTTTCTTCTATATTCTGGACTCTTTAGGAAAAAATGGGATTATTGATGTATTGCATTGACATACAATGAACTGCACTTGTGTGAAGTGTATAATTTGATAAGCTTTAACATACGTATTTACCCCTGGGAAATCTTAACCATGACCAAAATAATAAACATGTCCATTACTGTCAAAGTTTGTCACTTGGTAATCCTGTCCTTTCCCTTTCTTCCGCTTTTCCTCTCTTCTTCATGTTCAGTCACTGAGCTCTTTCTATAACGATAGATTAGCTAGACTTTCCTTTTATTGGAATTACATGATATGTTCCCTTTTTGGGTCAGGCTTCTTAAACTCACAATCATTTATGAAATCCATGCACATCATTGTATATATTAATATACATAAGTCTTTTTTATTGCTGAGTAGTTTTTATTATATGAAGACACCACAACTGGTTCTACTTACTTGTCCTCCAGGACTCATTATTGGCTCTAGTCTCATTTTACCCACAGTCTTATGTCATATGTATTGATCACTCCCAAATCTGGTGTCATGGCCCATGCTATTCTCTCTAGGCCCACAACTTCCATTATCTACTAAATATATCTTCCTGAATGTATAATGTGCTAAACAAACTTAACATGACTAGGATTAGCATCTCATCCCCCCTTCTCTCAAACTGACTTCTTTCCTTCGGTTCCCTTACATTGGGTCACCCAGCTTAAAACCCTACAATGTTTTCTCATTGTTACTGAAATGAAATCCAAACTCCTTACTTCTGGCTATAATCTGGACCCTGTATATATATCCCTAGATTCATCACGTCCTATCTTCTCTTCTTCTACACATTAAATATCCTCAAAGAATCTCTATTTCTGAACCTAGGCATCTATCCTACCCTAGGCTTTTGTCCTTACTATTTGCTTTGTCTCAATCCCTCTTCCACAAGCTCTTCACAGGGCTATCCTCATCACTCAGTTTTTTTTCCCAAAATTTATTTTTATTATAACTTTTTTAAAATTTTATTGTTATGTTAATCACCATACATTATATCATTAGTTTTTGATGTAGTGTTCCATGATTCATTGTTTGTGTATAACACCGAGTGCTCCATTCAGTATGTGCCCTCTTTAATACCCATCACCCGGCTAGCCCATCTCCCCACCCCCTTCCCCTCTAAATCCCTCAGTTTCTTTCTCAGAGTCCATAGTCTCTCATGGTTTTCTCCTCCTCTGATTTCCCTCCCTTCATTTTTCCCTTCCTGCTATCTTCTTTTTTTTTTTTTAAACATATAATGTATTATTTGTTTCAGAGGTACAGGTCTGTGATTCATCAGTCTCAACACAATTCACAGCACCCACCATAGTCATCACTCAGTTTTAAGCTCAAATATTCCCTCCTCAAATAGGTCTTCTTCATTCCCCTCTTCCCAACTAAAATAATATCCCCTTTACTTTCTTACCAGCCTTTTATTTCTGTAATGGCACTTGTGGCTGTAACGACTGCTGAATTTGTGTTTACTTCATTATGTGTTGTTTCCCTTCTCTAGGATGTGAGCCCCTAAAGATAGAGACTCTGCCTGGGATGTTCAGTGTTATATCCCAATACTTTGCACAGGGTCTGTCACATAAGAGTACTTGATAAATATCTGTTGCATATCTGAATGTATGAATGGGTAAATATCACCACCATCCACTCAATAACCCTAGACTTCTATCTTTTCCCTGCTCCTACACCTGATTTGTCACTGAGAGTCTGAGCCATAAATTCTAATTCTTTAGCATATTCTATCCATCTCCCCTTCTTCCTCTCCACCTATTCTGGCCTTAATTCTCTCCAAAATGCCTTGATTCAGGAATCTGCTAATTGATGTCTCTGATGCCATTTCAATTCCCTGCAGTTCATCCCTGTAACTTTCTAAGACACAAAATGGGCTAAGCTTTACCCTACCTAGATTCATTCAAGGTATCTGCATTTCTTGCAGGTCAACATTCAATTTTAGTACCATTATACACAATTTCCCATCATGGCTATGTTTTCTTGCTGTGCTTTCCCACCAACCTGAAACTCTCCACTTAATTTATATGTAAGTACTAACAGACTGAAACCCCCCAAAGTGCCTTAATTCTCTTTTGTCTTTTTCATGCAGCTTTTTCTTCCTGAATTGCACTTGTCACCTATGTTATCTGGGAAAAAGGACTATCTCGTCATGAAGACGTGCACATATACACACCATCAGGCACTGGAGCCCAACAGCATAAACCCAGCCCTGAGGCCCAATAGCCTTGGTTTATTCACTGTTGTAATAAACTGTGTGGTGCTCATTAAGATTCATAAGCTCTGTACCTCAGTTTCCTCGTCTGTAAAATATAAATAATGAGAACACTGGCTTCATGAGCTAATAGCAAACATCTGAGACATGACAGTTATTAGTATGAATGTGACCACTTCCACCTCTGTAGCCCCTCTGCAGCTTCTTTCATAGCATCTGCAGCTCCTCCCCACATCAACCTGCAAGACAGCAAGTGCCTCAAGGACAGGACTCCTGGCTTTGTAACTCATCATGAAGATATGCTCAATAAACATTTTTTAAACAGTGAATACTTTTAGCAATGAAATTGCTACCTAAATCTCACTGGTTTGGGGTAGAGGGAAGGTTTCCTTCCCAACACCAAAAGGACTGCCAAAACTTCTGGCTTTTTCCAGCTAATCCCGTTTACCTTCTCTGTCTAGAAATAAAACCCAAAGCTTACAGGAACAAATGTAGCATGCTTTCACTCTGCAAATAGGCGATGCCATTATTTAATCCACAGGACTTAAATATATAGGGCTTTATACATATGCTTGATTCATGAATAGATTTGATGAGAGAAGTGGGACTAATTGAGGCAGGTGTTGTTTCTGTCTCTATCTTCCCCAAGTTTCTGTCTTGGCCCCTAGGGGATCTTGCACTTGCCAGGACTCAGGGTAGGTGTTGGAGGAGCACTTTGGGGCCCTTACTAACTCCTCCCCTCAGGAGGAGGGGTTCCTAAACTGACTGGTTAGACCCAGAAAAAAACTGGCTCCATTTACCTGGAGGTCAGAATCACTGTACCTTAATGGCAGAGTCTGAGGAGGGGGTCTCGCTGATCTTCAGCACACAGGTGCAACATGAAACTCACTTGGGCAGGAGCTGCCAAAGTCTTATTCCTACTCGTTCCTGCTTCATGTAAGTGGCAGAATAAACTGAAATAATACTATGATTCTCAACATTTGCTTTGGGGAACTTTATAAAGCCCAGCCCCCTCTACAGTCTAAGTAACTCACTGTTACTTAGTAACTAAGTAAGTTTCTGCAGGTAGGGCACAGATATCAATGGTTTTTAAAGGCCCCCAGATGATTCTGATGTGCAGACAAGTTTGAGAAACACTGCCCTAAGAGAAATTAAGAGATACAGTTTAATACCATTCACATGTGGTAAAATTGCTTTGTCATTCACAATTCAGGAATTGTTAAACTTTGGGTGCCTTAGCCATAGGCTAAGATGACTCAGGTGTAAGAAGAGCACCTGCAGCATCCTCTCCCCTTACCTGGTTCCTCCAGGGGCCAGGCAAGCCTAATAACACCAGCTCCGCCTAGATTGGAAACAGTGATGTCCTCCTTCCAACTTTTCCTAACACAGTGTAGGAGGAAAATGATGTGGCAACATGGGGTCAGGGAGCAGAGGGAAAACAGTATGGAGGTTCCTCAAAAACTAAAAATAGATCTACCATATGATCCAACCATCCCACTCCTGGTAGATATCCACAAGAACTGAAATTGGAACCTCCGAGTGATATCTGCACCCCCACGCACATTGCAGCACTATTCACAATAGCCAAGATGTGGAAACAACCTAAGTATCCATCAACAGATGAATGGACAAAGCAGTGTGGTATATACATACAATGGAATACTATTCAGCCTTAAAAAAAGGAAACCCTGCCATTTGCAACAGCATGGATGCACCCGGAGGACATTATGCTAAGTGAGATAAACCGGACACAAAAGGTCAAATGCTGCATGATTCCACTTATATGAGATGTCTGAAATAGTCAAACTCACAGAGACAGAGTAGAAATGGTGGTTGTCAGGGACTGGCAGGAGGGAGAAAGAAATAGGGGTTGCTGTTCAACCAGTTTAAAGTTTTAGCTATACATGATGAATAAGATCTAGAGATCTGCTATACAACATAGTCTGTGTATTAACAATACTGTATTATGCACTTAAAAAACTTTGAGAGGGTAGATCTCAAGTTAATTGCTCTTACCACAAAAAAAAAATCATTTTTTTTAAAGAAAGAAGTGTGTCCATATGTACGCTATCTACTGTGGTACATGAAGTTTGAATGAGAAGTGTAGAAAATCTGTCTAACAGAGGTTTGCTTTGTTTTATTTTTCCAAAATACTGAAATAAGATGCTGGCCCATTACTAAAAGAAAAAAAATCCAATTGTATCATTTACTCAGAGGGAACAAGCCTGAGAAATAAATGAGGAACAGCTGGGGCAGACATGATAGGTTATCTGCTTTCTCTTTAAGAAGCAGTTAGAGCTGCTAGGAAAAAGCAGCAGCAATGTCTGGAGAAAGAGGGATTATATTGGGAGAAACAAAGAATCACTTGAGGGACTTCTGTGCTCAGAGCAGTAGCTGAAATGTGCTAATGATCAATTTAACACCTGCCATTTTAATTAGCACCTAAGGATAAGCTGAAATTGAGAGAGAGGGCTGAAAACAGTAAAATGGCCTGAGAGGCAGCCCAAGGTCAGAGGGAAAAATAAAGAACCATGGTTTATAGAAGCAGGTGATTATAGTTTCTTACAGGAAGCACAATTTGTATTTAGGCATTGTTTGTTTTGTTTATTAGTATATTTTTATGATGTAACAGTTGGAACAGAAGCTAATTTGTGAATTGTCTCAAGAAAATTAGATTCCATATGAACTTTTCAAAGCTGTCCCTCCCTTATAGACCAGAAATTTTAAAGAATCAAAATGGCAAAGATTGCATGAGACTCAGCATAGTGTTTCAGGAGTCACACTTCTATGAATTTGAGCTACTGTCCATCTGTGTGGTAGTAGCTAAATATAACCTCACATTACTTAAGTATTGGTGGTCAAAATGTAGCAAAAATCAAATTTAAATAAATAAAATTCCATGTAAATAATTATTTGGGGGGCAGTGTATCACAGTGATTCAAAGTCACATCATAAACATTCCCTAATGTCACAGGCTTTGGGAAATGTTTCATGCCAAGACCTATCAAATGTTGGTCTTAATTTTGGCTAGTGGGGTTGTCTGGTCACTTATTTGCTCCAATTTTCCAGGGTCCATGCAATGTAAAACTACTCTGAGTTGGTACCAAGTCCATTCATACCTCTTTAAACCTTTCCATGAGGAACTGTGCCCGTCTGAGGACAGGTATCTGTCATTACCTGTGAATCTATACTGAGGAGAGATTATCAAAGCAATATCATGGTCTCAGCCTTTCCAAGATCATGAGAATGGAGTTGAACCCCCAGTGTGGTCTGGAAAGTCCCCACTAACTAGCACATAAAAAGTATGATACATTCACTGATAAAAGTTAAAAGAAGAGAAAGACATCAGACATTATCAGAGGACCAATTCCTGGGTGGCGCTATTTTCCATATACATTCCTAGGAAGAACAGAATAGACTGATAGATGTTCATATATGCAGAGGAAGAAAGCAAGACCCATGGTCACAGAGCTACTAAGGGCAGAGCCAAGCCTGAACACTTATCTCCACGTTCATTTCCTAACTCAGAGTCTACAGAAACACATCCAGTAGGATATGCATGGCAAGGTCCTGAAATCTATCACTAATTAAAATACACATCTATCACAAATATCATAGAATTTGAGGCATCTAAATAAATCATCACTGCAATCATTTTCCAAGAAGACTATCTAAACAAAAAGCAATTAATAATCGTTCTGCAGAAACATGTGATTAAATGTGACTTAAATATGTAATGATGGTGTATGTTTGCTGTTGATTTTAAACTTGTTCTATAGTTGCATTTTAATTCACGTTTTCGGTCTGTTAATACACAGTCTGATCATGGGATAACTGGCACATTGACATGAGAGTCCTACATTTAAAGTTCAGTAAAGGCTATAGAAGATTGTTCCTTATGAATTATGCTGATTTTTCCATACACAACGTGTCCTGGAGTTTTTGTGTTCATTTGTTTCCTTGCTTGCTTGCTTGTTTTGTGGTCAAAATAAGGCAGAAGGCCATGAAAGAAAAAAACGAATATTTGCTAAGCAATAAGAAAAAAAGAGAGAGAGAGAAGAAAGGAAAGGCCATTACTTTCAGATCCAGGAAAAACCATAATGCCAAGCACACTAACATTAAATTCCTTTGATTCATTTTGACCAGCAAAATTCTTGCCAATAATAAATAGGTCTAGTGGGAATGAAAATTTCATATTTTTGAGTGAATTGTTTCTCTAAAAAATTGTCTTAAAAAAGCAATAATTGTGCACAACAAAGACTTATACAGCACATATTTTTACTTAGGTTAAAATGCAGCTAGTTTTTTACTAACACTTGAGAAAAAAATTTTTTTATATTGGAGAGAAATGCCTTGGCTCAGCATTTATGTGCTCTGTAAATATAAAACCTTATCTTTCAAGAATGGAGGTGCCATATGGATTAGTATATCTTAGAAGATTTTGAATGTGTCAAAAATATTCCAAACTCTTTATTGTTCCAAGGTATTAGTTAAGAGGGGATAACTCATTGAAATTGTATTCTATATCCATGAGTATTACTTAAAATATATAGTAAAAAATACTTTTTATTTAAATTTAGAACATTCTTACAACAAACATATTATGATACTATACTTTTAGTCAAGAAGATCTGGGTTTAATTTTTTCCTATTAAAGGTTGTAAAGCTGGCCCAAAGTTACTGGGAATTTTGTAAGGAAGAGTTAAATTGTTCTTTAAAATTTATATTTAAGTTCATGAATCCCATCTGAAATACATAATGCAAGAAACAAAAATCAGTAAGGCATGATCTCTAGTCTAAAAGATTTATAGTCTAGTAATCAAATATATATAAAGGAACCACAAATATATATATATGTCTATACATGTATCTGTGTGTACATATATATAAATGATTATATATTAAATATATAGTATATATAGTATATTATAGTAAATAATATATAATTTAACAAATAATGTAATATTTAATATAATAAAACATAATTAAAATATACATAATTACATATGTGTGTGTGTATATATATATATATATATATATATATATATATATACAAAAGAACCAGAAGAGTGGCATAAACAAAACACAATGAAGTTGGTGCAGAGAGAATGACATCTGGTTGAAAGAAATCAAAGCAGGTCTCACAAAGGCTGTGGGATCTGATAGTGATTTTTCAACAACTTCCAGAACGAATAAGTTATCTACAATAGAGATGAGTCCATATTTACAGTACGTAAAAAAGGAAATAAATAAGGCACATATTAAACAGCTAAAATTTGCAAATACAGAAAATGAAAATACATAATAGCCCAGGTTGACTATGACAAGACCATGTAGTGTGGTATGGATAAACCTGGATACAGAGCTTGGTACCAGTGCACGGGAGACATTCGAAAGCCAGGCTAAGAGGTCTGGTTTTATCTAATTGGCTGAAGCACTGGAGGTTTTGACTAAGGAAATGACAAAATGAGAGCTAAGATTTGGGAAGTTTCTGTTTAATATGTATGACTGAAGAGATACAGGAAACAGGACGGCTCCTCAGAGGACCTTTGTACAGGAGCCCAGAGGAGGAATAAGGAGCTAAACTAGTGTGTTGGTAGAAGAGGAGGTAGAGGGAAAGGAGAAAACAAACAGGAAATGTTTCACGGGGAGTTGGTGACCAAAGGATGTGTGGACCCAATGGTGAGAAATAATGGACTCCAGGAGCCAAAATGGCCATGTAACAATTACAAATGCAACAAAGTCAGCCCAACAGATGGCTTCTGAGCTTTGCTGCATGGAAGACCCCATGAATTGTGCTGAGTTCTGGGCCCACATGATACATAAGACAATACAGACAGTGTACTCGGGGGATTAGTAAACTCATGAACAATGAAAGCAGGTAAAGAGCTATTCCTACAGTTCAAACTTAAAAACAATCTAAAGAGTGGTTCTTGCGGACACGTGATGAGGAGTAGAGCCATTTCATATTTTTGAGTGAATTGTTTCTCTAAAAAATTATCTTAAAAAAGCAATAAATACTGAGGTGGAGAAATAGTGAACATTCAGGAAGTGTGGCACAAAGAAAGAGGATTAGCTCAGCAAGGAGGAATGACCAAACCAGACAGATATGAAAAGTACAGGAGGAGAGGGCAAGTAAGAGGTTTACACTTGGATAATGTGGGAGATGGACTAAGTGACACAGGATGTGGACAGAAGTAGGCTGGAGGCAAAAACTGCCCATGTGGAAGAATAATGCCAAGAAGGCAGAACGTTGTTACTGAATGAGTATACAATAGAAAGCAGCCAAATGCCAGTTTCACTCGGAATGATCATTTAAACATGGTCTTTACCTGCCTGTTCTCCTGCCTGATGGTGAAGCTTCCAGTACTTCTAGGGGAGGAGTGGGGTGGAGGGAGGAAGAGTATGAACAATGGAAGTCTCCAGTGTCTCCCTGTAATGTGCACAGATCTAATTAGCTTCTTAATATTGATGGCTGATATAAAAATATGCTTTTCTAAGTCTAGCTTGTTGCCATTTGAAATAATTATTTTGGTGGCATTTAAAACCATTCACCCCAAGAACAAAGCAAGGCATGGTAACCTTGATTTTTGTATCCACACCAGGAAACCCAATGCAATCATTTAAAAGAATGGATGAGAGGTAAAGCATTTGTCTTGGACTGATTTCCACGAAGAAATGGTGAGTGGAAAAACAAGATCGACAAGTACGATTAGTGTGATGCTGGGTTTTGTGTACAACAAACCAGTGCAAAGCTCCCTATACAGGTATGTTTGTATATATGCAAATTAGGATTGTATGAGCTTGCAGCAAATAGGGTCTACATATCCGAGGTGCTCACAAGGATTGAGTAGAGGGTTACGTAGGTGGAAGGAAGACTGGGCAGTGCTGGAGCCAGCATAAAAGGAAAAAGAAAGACAAAGGACTGCACTTGATAAAGCACATGTGCAAAAATTACTTATGAATTCATGTATTGTTTTACATTAAGTGCACATGGGATATATTTTTAAAGAAATTAGGTTTCATAAATGGGTAAAAGCACAAGCAAATTTAGTAAGAGTATATATTGTATTTCAAATAAGATGAAGGAGAAACAAAAATCTGGATTCACTTTCAATTTATTACCCCACCAGAGACTATTTCTGTTTCTTCTGGTGTTCAAAGTAAAGTCTTGGGAAACTGAGCTCCCTGAACATGTCAATTTTGTTTCATGTATGAGCTATTCCTGTGACATCTCCTTTATACATCAGTGCTGATAGAAGAAAACTGGCTTTTTTTCAACTATCACAGGAATCTTTCAGAGGAGCTATTCTCTCTGACTAGTTAATATTTGCTTTCTGCCAGAAAAACTTTAGTTGTGGTAAATTTCCCTACTTAACTGCAGATTTTTAAAGATTTCCTCCAAAACTGGATGCTACACTAATGTGTATTCTTAGCTATGCTTCTAAGATAGTATAGAGCCTTCATTAATTTTTTTTCTAGCATTTATCAGCGAAGTAGTTAGAAGTATCAGCCTGCATTAATGAAGACTTCCCCCTTGGTCCCTGCTGGCATTGCCAAGCTGGGGCTAACCATTGCGAGAGATGAGTGAAGAAGAGTTAGGACAGTAGAAATGACCTGCAACTTATAGCAAATACATAAATGTTGTGCTAGAGTTCTGGGGGTCCTCTGTATTATGCCTTTGCAAAGGTGCTAGAATACACTTTCCTTCATCACTGCGTATTCAATTCCTTCTCATCCTCCAGGTTTACCTCAGTGGCTTCACTTAACATCAAGCCCATCCTGTTTCCTCTCCAGCTAGAAGTTCTATTTCATTCCTCTGACCCTTTTCTATGTGCAATAGAAATCCATCTGCACCTTTTT
Organism: Eumetopias jubatus; assembly: GCF_037043125.1. Taxonomy (NCBI): domain Eukaryota; kingdom Metazoa; phylum Chordata; class Mammalia; order Carnivora; family Otariidae; genus Eumetopias; species Eumetopias jubatus. The sequence goes on along the minus strand of NW_028274809.1, from coordinate 163,344,815 downwards.
CTGGCATGTGTCACCCTCTACGTTATATAACAATTAAGTAGCTTGCTGTGTTCACTTTCAGTTAACCACTGAAAGAGTGGGAGTCCCTTCCCAGCAGTTGTGTTATGCCACCAGCACACTGCTAACAGTAGGGACATGATCAATATTTGCTGACTGAATCATCTCTCAGCTGAGAAGAGACCCAGGGCCACCATCTGCAAGAAAATCATTAGGATTCCACAGCTGGATGTATACTCCTAACAATATTCCCAGTCCAGGGAGATTTTGATTGGAACTTTCCTCTTGGTCTTGGGTCAATTCTATCCATGCAGCATGATTAGAAAAAGCCCATTCCTTCTCATGGAGCAGAAGATTCTGTTCATGCTGTGTCTTTTCCAACCTGGCAGCATAATCAGTGTTGTGTTTTTACAATCTGTTGGTATTCTAAAAATGAGAACAATGACCTTTGTGTTAATTAGCTGATACAAGAGCCTGCTGAGACTAGAAGAATAAGACTTAATGGGACTTGAGATTATATATTCCAATCATAATTGCAGAGGTAATAACTAATGTTAATGATGAGAGCAAATAAACATGCATCCATACTAATGTGCTTTTTAATCCCCTTCCTCTGACTGAGATGTTCTCAGGACTACCTAGCAGTATAATACACATACTTAAGACTGCCCAAAAAGTCTAGAAATATAAGGAAAATACTTCATTGCACTTATTTATTAATATATTTGTTGGGGGGTGGGGCAGATGGAGTGGGAGAAGGAGAATCCCAAGCAGGCTCCATGCTCAGCATGGAGCCCAATGTGGAGTTCACTCTCAGGACCCTGAGATCAAGAACCAAGCCGAAATCGAGTTGTATGCTTAACGTGCTGAGCTACCCAGGCGCCCCTTCATTGTACTTTTTTAGATAAGTAAATAGACTATTGCTTTAAATTCAGAAGTGCATCACCTGAAAAGGCATTTAAAATTTGAAGGAAAACATAGTAAGCATATTATTTGAAAATATAACTAATGTATTTCAAAAATAAGCATAGGCCATGCTTCCTGACTTTCTGGAAAACCTTTTTATCTGGTGGAAATAAGTGTTTCTGAAGAAGAAGTAAGTAGTGAAAGGATAGAGAAACATAGGGAAAGGTTCTATTTTAGACAGAGTGTCTAGGAAGAGAAAGTAAACATAGAAATTTTATGATATTTATAATGCCTCTAGACTGTGCCTGCTCTAACACACATCTATCAGAGATATATGGTATCTCTAGCATTGCTTTTCCTGAGCAAGGATGGCTCCCTCTATCAGGGTTCTTAATGTACGATCCACTGAATCAATCTTCAGCCCATCCAGAAACCTCTGGAAACTGGATGTGAGATTTTTCCATGACTGTATATGGGCATTTTTCTCAGGAATATAAAAAAAGTTTAGGAAGCAAAAAAAACTAGATGATGAATACTTATCTGGCATCCTGTTGTACAAACAAGGGAGAATGACCAGGCAGCACAGAAACAAAGCCTTCTAGAACAATATCCCTGGGGACAATCATAGAGACAAGAAGATGTAGGTATCTCCCATGGCCCACTGCATTTTGGAGTAGTAGGCGGGGGTGTCCAGGCTCTCGAGGTGAGAGGCGGTCCATGTGTTGTTGGCTTTTAGCTGCATAATTAGGGAAGTACCAGTACTACCCAGTGAAGCTTTATGGTCATAGCTGAGAGTCCTGGTAACTCCTTAGACTCTAGACCTCATCTGCTACTGCATTCTTTATTTGTTGGGAGACAGCTGATCCTTCTTCTAATGTAGTCCGGGAGCTGGGGTCCTTGCCTTCTGGTTGCAGCTACAACAGAACCTCTGGCTTGAGCCACATCTACTGAAATGTGTTTGGAAAGAGTGGGGAAGGCTACAGCATGAAGCAGAAAAACTCTCTGGTTCCCTGTTTCTCACTCATTTAATACCTGGCTATGAATAAATGGGCTTTTGAGGGAAAGCAGATAGTCCAAGAAATCACTTGAGTTATTCTTCATCCCAGGTCAACATTGATCGCCCTTCATTATTATTTTGATACTGTAAGGATCTAAGCATTTGTCAGAAGCCACAGGCTCTGCTCTTTCCACTCCCACAGTCACAGCCACTAATGTCATCACCAAGGAAGCTGCGGATTATTTATTCATTTGTTTGGTTATATTTGTTTATTTATACCCTGATTTAGTTCATGAAGAATTCATGGTGCCCCAAGGGAGCTATTGTGATAAGAGCTCACTTACTAGCATCTCTGAGTTCGGACAAAAAGAATGGGAAGAGGCTGAGGAAGCAGAAGGCACTTCCGGGGAACTCTGGTGAGGAGTAAAATCCCAAGGGACCTGCATGGCTCTGATGAGACCCATGCAATTCTGCCCACAACCTCTTGGATTTGCCCTTCACTTCATTCTCTGCTAACAGGCTATTTGCAAGCACCCTTTTAAAAAAATGTATAACTGATTATCTGGAGGAGGTTTAAAGATGAAATTACTCTTATTTAGACATTAATTATCTTCCAACTTGTAGCTGGGTTCAGATGTGTGGTTGATTAGATTGGGAGAGAAAAGATTTTCAGGTATGGGGACTAATGGGGGAGGACACACCCAGGAAGGATGGGAAGATGAGAACATCAACGAGACACTGTCTTCTGGACATCTGGAGAGAGCATGGGAGCTGGGAACTGAATGGTGAGAAGTACAAAGATGAGCCATAGTTATTTCATGATATCATGTGGGGTTGGTACTGCTCCCTCCATGGCATCTAAAGGAAGCTTCCTTTTCCTTCTCCCTCTTCCTATCATTTTCTTCTTCTCCCAACTCTTCCTCCCCCTCCTCCTTCTTAAACCATTTGGCCTCTACTAGATCTCAGAAGAGAACTGTTGATACTATAATCCTTCTACATTATTGATTAAATGAAATCATTAATGTGTTGGCAATGAAAGGAGGAGCCAGAGAGCATCAGCTCCTTCAAAGTGGCAAATAAGGAACATAAAGTTCTAAGAAGGGAAGTCACCTCATTAATACAAGGTCATTCTGGGACTAGAGTCAAGGTTTCCTGACTCCCAATTAAATATTTTTTCTGCTCCACAGTAGAGTTTCCTGGGTAAACAAAGAACTATATACCACATACAACATTATTTTACTCATGAAACAGACTATTTAACTGCCTGTTTTGTGCCAACTTTGTGCTTAAAGCTGGAAATTAAGATGGGCATGACTTCAATTTTAAAAGTATTTTCTAGTGCTTTGTTCATAACCCATAAAATTATGGAACTGGCTGTAATTTTTCCATTTTACAGCTGTGGAAACAAAAGGAGGTCAAAGACATTTCCAGATGACCCAAAATACAATTTCAGTTTGGATGACCTGGATTTATTTTTCTATTTGAGTTTGCCTGTTCTTCATTCTACTTAAATTTCAGGATGAACCGATCTCACCTGTGAAAATGAAAATGCTAGAGGGAGAGACAGGAATAAAAAATGGAAAGCCTACTGTTAATTTCAGGAAATCATACAGTTTGACATAATTATCCCATCTTTCCTTCTTATATGAACTCTATGGACAAAACAGTGGCTGTACATAAAATGACTAAGGAAAGGCTCAGATATATAAATATGTAACAGGTGTTTCATAGACCACAATAGCCCTGTGTGTATAAAGCATAATAGCTAACATTAGTAATAGTCATAATACAGTATTTATTTGGCCTCATCCTCATTTGCATTACATCCTACCTGCAATTAAAATTTCTCCCAAATATTTCCAGGAATGGGATGTTAGGTTGGTTGAATAGAGAAAGCTAGGGTTTTATAAGTCCTTCTGGTTAATATGTATGCTGAACCCATGTGCTCTTGTCTGCTCAGCTCATTGTAGTAACACTGCTGATGGCAACATTCACAGTTATGTGGACAATGCCTTCCTGGCAGGGTGGAGCCAAGACTTCCGGGCTGTACTGAGAGTACTACATATCTACAGTAACCTTGAGAGCCTAATACCCACCATTACCATGGTCTATCAGATAGAAATTAGTGTCTCTGTTTTCAAATGAGGCTCAGAGAGTTTAAGTAACTTGGCCTAAGTCACACAGCTAGTTCAAGGGAACGGTTTGAAACCAGCCACTGTGACTCCAGAGCCTGCCTGCCTAACTTTACACTAAAGGTTCTGGATTTACGAGGCTACTGGACAACAACTCCTGTCGGGAGCCAGTCTTCCTCTAGCAAACTGGCACTCTGGAAAGGGCTGCTGGTGCCAGGAAGTTAGAATAGCTCTGGATATGTGTAAGGCGGGCCAGCTTAGCATACAATTTTTTGATTGAGTGAAGCACTAGGGGACAGAATTACCCTTTGCAGAAGAATAGCTAGGACAAAGAAAAACTCCTTAATACGCAAGTTGGGAACAAGAAGAGATGACTCAAGCCCCAGTTATACTGATTTGGCAAGATAATGATGCTTGGTTTCGTTGGAAACATCTTCATCCTAACTAGAAAGAAGAATTTGAAAGATCTCTAAGCACACAAAAGAATCCAGTTCAATTTGGGCATGGTTCTGCACCAAAGATAGCACCAGAGGAATAAGATAGATGACTGTTGTACCCCTACCCCAGAGGCCACCAGCTTTAGCAAAGTAGAAAAGTCCCATCAGTCCTATCCCACTTCCTATAGGAAAAGTCCCAAGTCTAGTTCCCCAGCCAGAAGATCTGGCAACCTGGCTCTATGCCTGGCCAATCTCTGGGGGACAGTATGACCTTTTCCAGGTTCAGTAAGCATACTCCAAGTGCTGTGTCAGAAAGGGGATGCAGGAGCTAGAAGTATTCCCTCATCTCTACCACACACCCCAACACTGGTGAAAGTGTGGGGACCCTGGAGTCTGAGACGTGACGCTTTGAGCATTCATTTCAGAAGGTAAGACTGATTCTTTAAGACACCCCAGATACATGCATGGGATGTGATGTACCACTGTCCACATCCAAAATCAAGGAAGCAAATGTTCCAAATTTCTGACATTTTTCACAACCTGGCTGTTATACGGAATCTCATCCCTTTATTGTGAAACAAGACAACCATAAAAATAAATCCTTGGGTTGTAAGTTTCATCTTGCAGATTACATTTCCAAGAATGACTTTAGATCCTCTTTGGAACATTAATGACACTTTCCACATACCGGCTGCTATTCCACTTTGCTTCGCCAGTATCTTACCATCATCACTCCTTGGGCCCCCACATGCTCCTTTCCCAGGTGTGCCAGGAATCTCATTCCTGCCCAACTGTCACTGGTCTAGGCTTTTGGCCAGCAGTGGTAAAAGCAGAGGTAGCGTCTGCTTGCATCCTGACAGCAGGTTTCTCTTTAAGTGTGGATATAAAATCTCTATAGATAAAAAGAAGAGGGAGCTGAAGCAGAGAGCAGAAAGGGATTGGAGTTACTGGCTCTCACTGAAAGAAAGAATGTCAGGGATTTGCAATAGGAAGGCGAGGTGGGGGGAAACAGGAAACCAGTGATTACCTGATGCTGATGAGAAGGCCAGCACTTCTGACAGGGCTGACAGGTCCTCCATGGGTGAATGGAGGACCTCCTAGTAGCCTGGCAGAAGACCAAAGAATGCAGACAAAGAATTCTAGCTCTCTCAGAAGGAACTCTTCCTGTAATAGACTTCCATCATTTTTCAGTTCATTTCATTAATGAGTAGTAATCACATTCAAATTATTGTGAAATTCAAATTAAATTAATTTCACATTCAGTGAAAATATTATTTTGACAATGAACTATGAAAAGGTTCAATAAAATCTGCCTCTCTTAAGTAAGGAAAATAGTAGTCTTGGTCATTCATTGTACAATTAGATTAAAATAAAGCTTTGAGAGACACTGTACTATGTTACCATTTTAGTGTAGTTGAATGAATGAATTTGGGGTTTAGAGTCAGGCTGACCTGGGTTTAAATGGTTGTGTGACTTTGGACAGGTAATTTAACCTCTATTGGCCTCAATTTCCTCATCTATAAAATGGGACCACAGTCACTACTACATCATGGAATAGTTAAGAAAATTAAATTGAATGAGATTAGTAATGTATTCAGCAATATTCATGGTATCTTGCAGAAACTCCATAAATACCTACTCACCTCTCTGTCTTTTGAAGGCTAAAGGTACCTATTGTTTCAGTGTACATAGCATGTTCCCTAAGTTTCCTACAGAGCTTAAGATGTGATCGAGAACCTTATAAAATCAGAAACCTGGGAACACCGAGGAAAAAAAAGAGTGGAGGAAGCTGTAGTATCATGGGAGGAGCCACAGATCAGAGTCCAAAGTCCTGCACGACAGTCCTGGCTTTGCCCCTTACCAGCTACAGGATTATAGGCACATTGCTTAATGCCTCCAAGCCTTGACCTTATCTAGGTCAAGGAGGTAACAATATCTCCTTTGCAGACATCTTTCCTATGCACAGACACTTATGATTATGGTTATGATTGGGTTTCCCACAAAGATGAACATGACACATTCGATGCCTTCAACAGAGTTTGCAGCCTAGTGGAGATGAATTAGGCACTTGTTTCAACAAAAGCACACTCACTGAATATAGGATCAGCTTTTGAATTCCTTCTCAGAAACAGTAGAATATAACAATGGTAGTCACTAACTTATGCCAGATAACTTTTTTTTAAAGATTTTTTTATTTATTCATTTGAGAGAGAGAGAGATCACAAGCAGGGGGAGAGGGAGAGGGAGAAGCAGACTCCCTGCTGAGCTGGGAGCCCCAATATGGGGCTCAATCCCAGGACTTGGGAGATCATGACCTGAGCCGAAGGCAGATGCTTAACCATCTGAGCCACCCAGGTGCCCCCACCAGATAACTTTCAATCCAGGCTCTTCTACTTCCTAGCTGTGTGAATTGAGGCAAGTTATTTCACCTAACTTTGGAAATTAGGAAAATAATGGAATTGTTGTGAAGATTAAACAAGATAATATATGTAAATGTAAAAACATTATATGTTAGCACTTTGTAGTTTGCTGTAGGTATCCCCTGCACATGGGATCAAAGGTGACAGGTTTGAGGGGACCTCTTGTGAATCCTATGTGTCTTCTCATACCAATGATCCATGTGGGAATGTTTCCTAGTCTCTGCTCTGAGAAATGGAATTGTTTTGATATTGTTAGGTATGTCTACAATTTCAAAAGTCCAGACTTTAACATGTGAACTTTATTTCTTGAAAGAACATAATGATAGAAGGTACTTTTTCCCCATTTTTTCATAGAAATGCCATCTTGCATACTTTCACTTGCTTCTTCTTATTTTTAAGAATCTTCTATTTTCTGTAACACAGTTTCTATAAATTATCACGAAAAGGACAAGCTTTACATGCTACAAGGAAATTATGAGACGACAATGAGCTTCAGAGAGAATCATCACAAAGAGAATCAATTATGAAAAGAAAATGTGCAGGATCTCATTTTGCAATGTCCTTGAAAAGAAAACCTGTTCCAAAGTAAGAGGAATTGTTTTCCCAAATGATAGTTTCAGCCCCTGCATCCTCCTCTCACCTAAGTCCCAGCTGTGTTCATTTTACTTAATTTTCCCTCAAAGTGAAGATCAATAGGATGAAATACTGTGCATATGTAGCACCTTGTTTTCAAAGAGTCCAACAGGCTCTAAGCATATTATGTCATTAATCTTCCCAGTGGTCTGAGAGAAGGAAGTGACAAGCGTAATGTCCCCATTCTTGCAAATGAGGAAACCAAGGAATGACAAAGGGAACCGAATGGCCAAGAACACAGTGGAATCTGTGACAAACTGGGAAAAAGAAATTGGGTAATGGAAATTGTGATTATTTCAAGGGCATAAGAATACCCATAAATTATAAATAATAAGAAAAAACTCAGCTGCTGATTGCTGAGTGTATTTAAATCAAGGTAAGGAACATGTGTGCTTTCAAATATGTACAATAGGCCTCATGCTCCTCCAGGTGCCGGCGATGATGCTAACAGATGCCCGATTGAGTTTTTTTCTCCCTTTGGCCCCCACAATTGTATGTCACTTCTCATACTGTGAGAAATTTTCTGACTCCTAGTAATTGGCTATGGAATTCCAATGCTAACTTTAGGGTTTTATTTCTTTCACGTTTTTCTTCTTTCATATTCCAAGTCAAATCATCTACCTATTTTCTTTCCAAAGTCTACCTATATAAGGGATGATGAAATTCCTGTCATTTTCCTTTAAAAAAAAAAAAAGCAAAATGGTCTAGAAGACCATATTTTCTCAATAGAGACATTGGTGAAACGGAATTAAATATGGTATAAAAATCTTCTAAAGCTATTTTTCATCAAATGTGGGTAGTTTTTTTTTTAATCCACTTGGAGTCATATTTATGGCTGGGAATATTGTCATAACTTGGCTGTTAGGAAAGCGAGAGTTAGAACTTTTGTAAGTCATCAGCCAGTTAAGAATGTCAAAGTATCTCTTAAACACTTTAAGGTTAGCGTCCATGAGCAAGTTACTTTGATATCAAAATCAAGTCACTGAGAGAAGAGTGGGGGTCACTTAGGGATGGATGTAACAGGCATCCATCCTCTTCTCAGTCTTCTAATGTCTTGTTTCCAGGTTAATATTTATAAATTTCAATTAATAACTTGGTCCAAAACCTCTTTTTTTGGCTTCATAGCACTAACTGAATTAAAGGAAGAACATCAGTTAATGTACAAGAACTTTTGAAGGATATCTCCAGTCTACCATCATAGTACCGTCTGGGGTGAAGGAGTGAACTCTTGCTGAATACTGACTATTGCCATAGGTGCATACGCATTTATATCTCTACAGGTGTAGACAGGTGGCCTGGTGTGTGTGTGTGTGTGTGTGTGTGTGTGTGTGTGTGTAGGACAGAGTGCATAGAAGGAATCAGTGGCCTGTGCCTAGGTCAGATGGTTCTAGTAAAACTAGTTACAGTAGCAGGACTAGGAAAGGAGTGGAAAGAGCTATTGTGAGCTGGTGGTGGTTATTATTAAGAGTCCATGGGCATGGACCATAGAGGCTACCCAACTATTGGAAAGACAGTTTGTGTATAAAATGCAAAAAGGAAAAGTCTTGTGTAGGTAGTTGTAGTTGTTTGTTCATGGTGCTAAAATAATGCTATCTAGAGAACAGCATTGGAGAGTAAAGAATCCCTTTCCTGCTGCGTTTGAATTTAGACAAAAGAAGGAGCAGCCTACTTTCTCTTTAATGGAGCTTCTATGGCTTCCCTCTTCTTATGAAAAACCACCTTTGATGAAATGTTATTGTTTCACTGTCCACGAAGTGATCGGCATCTCCAATTCCTACAGTAACTCCAGCAGGTTTCAGTTGTCATGGGCCTATAATTTCAGAAAGCCTCCACCAGTTAGAGAATTTGCACTGTTTCCATGCATAAGATTTGTGAACCATCTTCTGCATCTGCACAAAACAGGAGGAGTCACATTTCCTTAAAAAAGAGCTTTATTGATAACATATTGTTACGGGCTGAATTGTATCCCCTAAAAAAGATATGTTGAAATCCTAACCCCCAGTACCTCAGAATATAACCTTATTTAAAAAGAGAATCACTACAGAGATAATTAAGTTAAAATAAGGTCATCAAGTTAAAATGGAGTCTAATCCAATATGACTGATGTCCTGAGGAATTCAAACATGGAGACGAACATGCATAAGGAAAGACAATATTGAAGGACAGAAGAAGAGACTATGTGAAGTATAGGAGGAGACAGGAATGATGCATCTATATGCCAAAGATTGCCAGTGATCCTCCAGAAGCTGGGAGAGAAGGACGGGGCAAACTTCCCCTTACAGTTCTCAGAAGGAAGGAACCCTATCAATTTTGATCCTCTAGCATCCAGAACTGTGAGATATAATAAATTTCTGTAATTTTAAGCCATCCAGTTCTTGTTACTTTATTATGCAGGCAAAGGAAACAAATATACACATTAATATATTCTTTTATTTTTTAAAAGATTTTATTTTTAAGTAATCTCTACATGCAGTGTGGGGCTTGAACTCACAACCCTGAGATCAAGAGTCATGCTCTAACGACTGAGTCCACCAGGTGCCCCTAATATATCATTTTAATTACTAGTTTCTAATATACAAGAGAAAAGAACTAGATTTGTAGTAAATATTCCAAATCCTATTTTTATTTCAAACAGAGGCAACTGCTTTTAGTCTCTCAGAGAAGATATCTTTATGTTTGAGTAAATACCTTTAAGCTTCTACAAGCAATATTCTTAATATGACTCATCACCAAGATCTTCTAGAAGTTACAATCTCTCTCCAACTTCCATCGCAGCTTGCACCACCATACATCAACTCCTTAATTGGGCTCGTAGCCTATATGGATGAATAATCTTGCTTGCAACAGATCCCAATGCAGCAAGCATATCAATAGCCAATTCAGAATACTGTGAGTTTGATATCCTTCTTATTTTTTTAATTTTCTGTGGAGATGAAGGACAAACACAAGTAAATCTTGCCTCGTTTTAATCTGTGACTTCTCCTTTTCACCATTAGGTATTTCCAGTTAGACTCTGATGGAAAGTCACTAATTATGACTTCTATCAAAACTGGAAGCAGTTTTGCCAACTAGTAACCAAATGGAATTCCTACTGAAAGAAATGTTTTTGTTTGTTGCTTAAACATGTAGTCTATGCTGAGCAAAATGTGAAGTTTCCGCTCTTACAGAGTTTACTCATTCTTTTCCCTTGAGAGTAATAAGGGTATTACCAAAAGTATTGTCTGAATGTTTCAGATCAGAAGATGAGAAAGCAAATTCTCCTTTCTGAATGGCTTAATTTTGATTGTAAGTCTTACTATTGTTTCTCTTTTCCAGGACTAGAAAGAGGAAGAAATTTATTTCCGTCTTAATTCAATCACAAGAGCATCTTTGTTGAACCAACCAGAGCCAGTTACTGTTGTGTGGTTAGTATGTGTGGCAGTTGAGTGAAATTGAAGACATTTGACACATGTGAAGTTTATTCAATCTCTTGCCAACCACTAAGAGTAACTAATGGCCAGGGAGAGTTTTTTCCACAAATCTGAGATCTCAGAGCACTATCTTTGCAAGAAATCTTGGCTTCAGTGAAAGTGCATCTGAGCCTAGATTTTTTCATTTTCTATGGATGTTGTCTCCATGTCTCTACCTTTCGTGCATATTTGATCACTCTTTCCATCTGGTAAAAAAAAGTTTCTTTTTTCTTTAGAAATAAAATTTCTATTTCTTTCTGGCAAACACTGCCAAAATTTTTTTTTAAATTTGAGTATAGTTGACACACAAGGTTACCTTACTTTCAGGTGTAAAACTTAGTGATTTGACAAGTTTATCATTATGCTATGTTCACCACAAATACAGCTACCATCTGTCCCATTACATCATTATTATAATACCATTGACTGTATTTCATATGCTCTGCTATTATTTTATTTTATTTTATATATTTTAATTTAATTATATATAGTGTTATATTAGTTTCAGGTGTAAAATATAGTGTTTCAACAATTCTATACATTACTCAGTGCTCATTATAAGTGTACTCTTAATCCCCATCACCTATTTCACCCATCCCCCACCCACCTCCCATCTGGTAACTATCAGTTTGTTCTCTGTAGTTAAGAGTCTGTTTTGTTTTGTTTTTTGTTGTGTTATTTTTTCTGGTTTGTCTCTTTTTCCCTTTGTTCCTTTGTGGGTTTTTTTTTTCTTAAATTCCACATATGAGTAAAATCATAGGGTATTTGTCTTTCTCTGACTGACTTATTTCACCTGGCATTATGCCCTCTAGATCCACCCATGTTGTTGCAGATGGCAAGATGTAATTCTTTTTATGGCTGAATAATATTCCATTTTATATATATATATATATATATATATACACACACACACACACACACACACACATATACATATACATATAGCTTCCTTATTCACGCATCTATTAATGGACACTTGGGCTGCTTCCATATCTTGGCTATAAACATAGAGGTGAATATATCTTTCCAATCAATGTTTTCATATTCTTTGGATAAATACCCAGAATTATGAGATCATATGGTAATTCTATTTTTAATGTACTGAGGAACCTGAATACTGTCTTCCACAGTGGCTGCACAAGTTTGCATTCCCACCAACAGGGCACAAAATTTGCATTTTCTCCACTTCCTCACCAACACTTGTTTCTTTTGTTATTCATTTTAGCCATTCTGACAGGTGTGAGATGATATCTCATTGTGGTTTTGATTTGCATTTCCCTGATGATGAGTGATGTTGGACATCTTTTCGGGTGTTTCTTGGCCATCTGGATGTCTTCTTTAGAGAAATATCTATTCATGTCTTCTGCCCATTTTTAATTGGATCATTAATTTTTAGGTGTTCAGTTGTATTTTGGATACTAACCCCTTACTAGACATGGTATTTGCAAATATCTTCTTCTATTCAATAAGTTGTCTTTTAGTTTTGTTGATTATTTTCCTTTGCTGTGCAGAAGCTTTTTATTTTGATGTAGTCCCAATAGTTAATTTTTGCTTTTGTTTCCCTTGCCTTAGGAGACAAATCTAGAAAGAGGTTGCTACAACCTATGTCAAAGAAGTTACTGCCTATGTTCTCTTCTAGGATTTTTATGGTTTCAGGTCTCACATTTAGATCTTTCTTCCATTTTGAATTTATTTTTATGTATGGAGTTAAAAAGTAGTCCAATTTCATTCTTTTGCATGTAGCTGTTCATTTTTCCCAGCACGTTTTATTGAAAAGATTATTTTCGTCCATTTTGAGTTTATCTTTGTGTATGGTGTTAGAGAATAGTCGAGTTTCATTCTTCTGCATGTGGCTGTCCAATTTTCCCAGCACCATTTATTGAAGAGACTGTCTTTTTTCCATTGCATGTTTTTTCCTGCTTTGTCGAAGATTATTTGACCATAGAGTTGAGGGTCCATATCTGGGCTCTCTATTCTGTTCCATTGGTCTAGATGTCTGTTTTTGTGCCAGTACCATGCTGTCTTAGTGATCACAGCTTTGTAATATAGCTTGAAATCAGCAACGTGATGCCCCCAGCTTTGTTTTTCTTTTTCAACATATCCTTGGCGATTCGGGGTCTTTTCTGATTCCATACAAATTTTAGGATTGTTTGTTCCCACACTTTGAAAAATGTCATTGGAATTTTGATTGGGATGGAATTGAAGGTAGACTGCTCTGGCTAGCATAGACATTTTAACAATGTTTATTCTTCCGATCCATGAGCATGGACTATTTTTCCATCTTTTTGTGTCTTCTTCACTTTCTTTCATGAGTGTTCTGTAGTTCCTAGAGTAAAGATCCTTTATCTCTTTGGTTAGGTTTATTCCAAGGTATATTATGGTTTTTGATACTAATGTAAATGGGATCATTTCTCTAATTTCTCTTTCTACAGTTGCATTGTTAGTGTATAAGAAAGCAACTGATTTCTGTGCATTGATTTTGTATCCTGCCACATTACTGAATTGCTGTATGAGTTCTAGTAATTTGGGAGTGGAGTCTTTTGGGTTTTCCACATAAAGTATCATGTCATCTGCGAAAAGAGAGAGTTTGGCTTCTGCTTTGCCAATTTGAATACCTTTTACTTCTTTTTGTTGTCTGATTGCTGTTGCTAGGACTTCTAGTAATATGTTGAACAACAGTGGCAAGAGTAGGCATTCTTGACATGTTCCTGATCTTAAGGGAAAGGCTCTCAGCTTTTCCCCACTGAGGATGATATCCACTGTGGGTTTTTCATAGATGGATTTTATGAACTTGAGGAATATTCCCTCTATCCCTATACTCTGAGCGTTTTAATCTGGGAATGGATGTTGTATTTTGTCAAATGCTTTTTCTGCATCAATTGAGAGGACCATATGGTTCTTCTTCCTCCTCTTATTGTGTTCTATCACATTGATTGATTTTGGAATTTTGAACCACCCTTGCATCCTGGGGATAAATCCCACTTGGTCGTGGTGGATGATCCTTTTAATGTATTCTTGGATCCTATTAGCTAGGATTTTGTTGAGGATTTTGGAATCCATATTCATCAGGGATATCGGTCTGAAATACTCCTTTTTGATGGGGTCTTTGCCTGGTTTGGGGATTAAGGTAATGCTGACCTCATAGAATGAGTTTGGAAGTTTCCCTTCTGTTTCTATTTTCTGAAACAGCTTCAGGAGAATAGGTATTATTTCTTCTTTGAATGTTTGGTAGAATTACCCAAGGAATCCATCAGGCCCTGGATTCTTGTTCTTTGGGAGGTTTTTGATCACTGCTTCAATCTCGTTACTGGTTATTGGCCTATTCAGGTTGTCAATTTCTTCCTGTTTCAGTCTTGCGAGTTTATAGGTTTCCAGGAAGGCATCCATTTCATCCAGATTGCTCAGTTTATTGGCATGTAGTTGTTGATAATAATTTCTAATAATTGTTTCTATTTCCTTGGGGTTAGTCGTGATCTCTCCCCTTTCATTCATAATTTTATTAATTTGGGTCCTTTCTCTTTTCTTTTGGGTAAGTCTGGCCAGTGGTTTATCGATCTTATTAATTTTTTCAAAGAAAAATTTATGTACTAGCAAAACACTAGCAAATATGTATGATATATATTATTGTGCACATGATAATATATATAACATGCATATAGAACATTTAAATATATATGTATATATAATTCACTTCTATAATTGAATAGGTACCATTCAGTTAATTTACAAAAGACAGATTGCCTAGGCAAGATGATTCTTTAATCCAGGCAAGCAAATCCCTATTGAGAAGAGTCAATCCATAGGGAATATAGTCAATAATAGTATAACTTTGTAAGGAGACACATGGTAACTACACTTTTTGTGGTGAGCATTTTGTAATGTATATAAACGTTGAATCACTATGTGATTCACCTGAAATTAATATATACCTGAAACTAATATAATATTGTATGTCAATTGTACTTCAATTAAAAAAAAAAACAATCCAGGGTGCCTGAGTAGTTCAGTCGGTTAAGTGTCCAACTCTTTATTTTGGTTCAGGTTGTGATCTCAGGGTTGTGAGATCAAGCCCCACACCAGGCTCTGTGCTAGGCATGGAGCCCACTTAAGATTCCCTCTCTCCCTCTCCCTTTGTCCCTCCCCTCCCTCTCTAGAAAAAAAAATCGATCCTATCATTTTTGTCAAAGGAATAGATAAAATCCTGGGCTTGTTTGACTCAGACAGAACTAAGTTAGAACCCTGACTCAACCACTTAATATATAGATGACTTTGGGTATAATGCTTATTCTCCCTGTGTCCACAGGGAAAATGAGGATAGTAAAAAAGTATTTCTCTCCTAACATACACATTTTTAAAGAGATAATATATACACAGTGCTTAACCTAGAGCTTGGCATTTATCTAAAACTCAATATTAGTTACTATTAGCTGTTATTAGTTTTAAAAAAGTTCCGTGTGTACCAATTTATTAGGTTGGTGACATAGATGTTTCTTTAGCTGCCCCTCTCTTAGCTGAGAAGATCCATAATCCATATACATATGTGGAATTGATGGGCTGTAGTCAACTAAAACACATTAGCAATGTCTAGGGACCAAGGGAAGAAAGTACGTTATTTTCAAAATGTTCTGGTGAGATGTTTTATAAGTGAGACAAAAGGATATAGGTTGTTGTATAACACATGTCAGCATTTTCTGTCCCTTTGTAACAGAGTAACCAATAAGACAAGTGTCTCTTTCAAAAGCAGTAATTACTGAGCAGGTACTTTGTAAGGGTAGCTAAGTGTAGTGCTAGACACTGGAGACACAAAGATTAAGAAACATATCACCTGTTCCCTTATGGAGTTATAATCTAATAAGGATGGTAGGCACTTAAAAAAATATCACACAACTAAATATACAATTATAAATTATGTAGGAGTTGTAAAGAAAAAGTAAAATTTGCAACTGGGGAGCAGGTAGCATGACCAATCTTCCCAGTTTGCTTGGGGCTATCCTGGTTTTAGCACTGGAAGTCTCACTTCCTAAGAAATAACTCGGTTCTGGCAAACCCAGAGAGTTACTTACCCCAGAAGTAGAATGGGGAGTCCTGATAGAGTAGAGGTCAGAGAAAGCCTCTCTGAGAAGGTGACTTTTATGCTGGGACCTAAATAAAGAGCAGGAGTTAGCAACGTCAGAATCAAAGTAAGAGCATTCCTGGTGATTGAGCAGATGTACAAAGCCCGAGATGGGGAAGAACTCCATGAAAGAGGACCAGAAAGGAAAGTGAGCCTTGAGATGAGGCTGGAAAGGCTGGTAGATCATGCTGAGCCTTGTAATGATGTTGGGGGATGGAAGAGAGGTGGATTTTACCTGGACAGCAACAGAAAGATGCTGAAGAGCTTTGGGCAGAGGAGCAACCAAGTTCAAAAATCCTATACAGGCTACTTCCTATTTTAAGATAATTACTCTGACTACTATAGGGAAAAATGATCAGAGGTGGAAAATGGATATGGTGAATAGTAGGTGGATTCAAGGGAGATTTTGATATGCTAAGACTATTGGTTTTTCATCTCATGAAGGCAGAGCACCTTAATAGTGGTACTCAAAATGTGGTCACAGCACCCACAGCATCAGCTGGAAATTTGTTAGAAATGTAGTTTCTTGAGCCTACATATGACCCTACTGAATCACAAACTCTGGGGGTAGGCAGCAATCTATGTTTCAACATGCCCTCCAGGTTATTCTGATGCGCCACTAAAGTTTGAGAACCACTGCTTTAAAAAAACAAAACTGCTTCCAAAGCAAGACCTAAAAAGACATGGAAATATAGTAATAGTATTATTCTACTTCAGAGTCAAGATTCTGGAAAATAAGAGTAGATATAGAAAGAGAACACAGGCCTGCATTGTTTGCATTGATAAACACAGCTCAGGGTTTTCAGATTCCATACTACATCACCAACATTGTAGTCATGATAGGATAATTAGCAGCTAGACGGAAAAGTATTTAAACTATAGTTTGAAAGGCAAAGATAAAAATACCAGGTTTAAAATTTCTCAGTAATTACTAGGTAAAATAATGATTGTTACATGAAAAGAAAAACCATAAAACAGTTTCCAGAACTATGCAAACCTAAAATTCCTTCTAGTCCTGCATTTCTGTGACTCCGTGAACAGAAAGAGAATTTTAAAAAAAAATTTTTGAGTATAGTTGACACACAATGTTACATTACTTTCAGGTGTACAACATAGTGATTCAACATCTCTATATGTTATGCTATGCTCATGGCAAGTGTAGCTACCATCTGTCACCATACAATGCTATTCCAGTATCATTGACTTTATTCCCTATGCAGAAAGAGAATTTTAATTGGTAGTTAACTCTTTAGAATTTAGACCCAGAAGACTATATCTGAATATTCAAAATCCCAGGCTAAAATTTCTCTCTCAATTTTAATTCAAGGAGGTTCACATGAACAGAGAGATATTATTTAAACTTGATGGGATGAGACTCATGATGTGCTACAGTGAAAGAGGCATAGTTATCAAAAAGAAACATGTAATAGAAAATGGAAGGCGCCATGCACTGTGTGGGGATTCAAAGCCGAGAACAGACACATGGTAGAAAAAAATGTGTATGTCAGAAAGTAAAGCAAATGTGAGCCTGACAATGAAAGAATACTGGTAACTTCCAGACCAGAGAGAGAACATAAATGACACTTTCCTTAAATAAATAAATGGGAGAGAGTCAAGCTGTGAGACGAGAACTCCAATTATCCTTACAACTCTTAGAGGACTTAACTCATCAGAAGAGTAGAAAATAGGTTTTCTTGGCTTAACACCAATTTTGTTCTTCAGATGGGAAAAGAAACAACTTGTGAATCTATTACTCCGAGTCTAATTTTGACCACCAAAGAAGTGATTTGTTATGCAAATATATTCAAAATTTGGGGAGAAGCCATTTTGCTTCAGGGATTGTAATAACAAAGGAATAAAAATATTCAGATCATACTCTTTGAAAGAGTATTAACTTTTGGATGTGAACCTTTATGCCATGTCATTTATTACTCTTGGAAGGCTCTTATAATAATAAAATGTCAGGAGTGCCTGGGTGGCTCATTCGGTTAAACACTGGACTCCAGATTTTGGCTCAGGTCATGATCTCCGGGTCTGGGATTGAGCCCTGCATCTGGTTCCTCACTTAGCAAGGAGTCTGCTTGAGATTCACTCTCCCTCTTCCTCCTCCTCTCCCCCTACTCATGCTCACTCTCTCTCCCTCTTTAATAAATAAATAAATAAATCTTTTTTAAAAAATAAAATGTCATCCAAGTCAACTACTTTATTCTGGTGATGAAGCTGTTTCTTCATCCGGATAAGATGTGTATCTGATTGACTGATCAAGTACTTTCTATCTAACTGAACTCTAACTGGGTGATGAATGAAGACAGCTTTAAATGTTGACCTCCAAATATCTGTTAGCCAGAGGCTTTACTGAAAATGATGGTTCTCAAACTTTAAGATACATTAGAGCAACTGAAAGACTTTTTAAAACACAGGGTTCTGTGCTCCATCTCCAGGGTTTTTGTTTTAGTAGGTCTAGTGTGGGGGCTGAAAATCTGCATCTCCCACTAGTTCCCAGATGCTGATGCTACCAGTCCCCTGACCATTTTGAGAACCTCATAGCTAACGAAAGAAACAGTATCATGTGGAAGCCTCTGTAACCAGACCTTTCCCACAGAGCAGGTAAAATCAGTGGCTCAATTCTCTTGCTGCCTGGAAATGAGCCACTCCCCAGTTTCTCAATCCTGTCTACACAATAGAAACCCTCCCTAGGAAGTTTTAAAAACATTTCTGTCCAGGCTTCCTCTACCCTTGGTTCTCACTGAATGAATCTTCACTTCCAACTAGACCATCAGTTAAGTTTCAAGGCGATTCTATTCTGCAGTCAGTGTTGAGAATCCTGATCTTTATGCTGACAGGTCTTGAGCATTTCGCTCTTCACCTGATCCTGTCGGCATCACCAGTTCACAGCTGTCATCTAAGCAACTAACCCTCAAACCTTGAGCTAATTAGGTGGCATGCACGAAGGGAGGAGCTAAGCACACTAAAAGGGATCCGTTGTAGAAATAAGAACTATATCACAGTTACCACTATCTAGAAACCTTGATTTTGACTTAAGGGTTCAAATACTAGACATTTTTACTACCTACATCAACAACAAACATGTCTTGAACATTTACAGCATACTATGGGAAAACAGCACCTCATGTGCATTCTACAGGTAAAGAGGGAGCCCTGGTTCTCACTCACTTGAGCTTAAGTTGTTAGCTTCCTGTCAGCATTTTCAGAGATGATAATCTGTGTATTGCCCTGACAAATGCCTTTGAAAAAGTCAAGGTGGGGGGAGAATAGAATTGTTGCATCTATTGTAAAGGAGAGTCCACAGTCGGTGCTCAAATCTGACTAAGTTAAAGTCTGATAATTTTAAGCAAGTGAAACTTTTTAAAATGTAAGTTTGTCTTTCAAGTAAAAATATTTCCCTTTGTTTTAAAATCAATGAGACTGTCAATTCTACCTATATTCTCTGTATCCAGTATCTAATGCTTTTTTTTAATCTCTGAAACCAATGATTCAATTGCTGCATATGGAAAAAAATTGGGAAGTGAATTTTAATTCTACACTGTTTATTTGATTATGAGTTTCTTTCATTATTTGTATATCCTAAAAAAAAAAATCCTCAAATCAATGGACTAGCATACAAGAACACACGTTCATTATATTATTTTTTTCTCAGGATTGTGTTCAGGAACAAATTGATAGATATTGATAGAACTGACAGATATTGATAATATATTATCTATTTTCTCAACAATGAAGATTATCTTCATGGTAGCTGTATACATTATCAGTGATCAACTCATCTATATGCAAGTAACATATTTAACCACTGTCATTATAAGAATATCATATAGTTTTATTAAAAGTTGATATTTGCATCTAGATTAAAAAATATATTAATTTATATTTGTAATGGGAAATGGGCATTTTCATAACTACCATAACAAATATTTAAATATATGTAACTGAAATTTCAAGCACAAGTCCTTGATGTTTATTGCTTTAATCTGAACATATTTTCCTCAATTCAATAAAAATCTTTTATAAGAATAAATAATTTTATGCAAGAAATTTAGTGTGCTTACTAAATATTAAACCTTAGTACCTGCAACACAGAGAATCTAGAAGTGCTAAGGAAAGAGTGAAGAAGGATCATCTCAGAAACTCAGGAATTTACTTACAGAATTCAATGTTGAGTGCTTGGTAAGTGTTATGTTTCTTTCTAAAAGCAACGGAGAATTTGTCATTTAACAAGGAGCAATAACCAAAGAAATGCATTTTTGAGGAATGACTAAAATGTGCACTTTAAATGGACAAGAGAACTTTAATGACATCTTGTGCAATTTGTGGCAATAGCAAAATAAAAAGTGGTAAGTGAGATACTTGTGGCTTTCACCTCTAAAAAGAAGAAACTGCACTTTGCATAAATATCTAATCAAAATTAAGTATGCACAACTGCACTCTAATTTTGGGGACTCCCATTTGTTTATCTTAAGAACTGCATTGGACAGATAGCTTCTTTAGATGTATATATTATGTTCTCTAGACAGCAAATATAGATTCTGGTTTTTTACTTTTAAGAATTACTTTTTCAGTTTTCCTGTCAAAATTACTTATGAGTTGCCAGAAGCATAATCAAATTTAGATAGTCTGGGCCCTAATAATTAAGGCATGGGATGAAACTCACCTACCACTATAATATTAGCTCAAGCCCAGCAGAATCATCATGCCAAGCACTCTGGAGTTGAATGAAAGAAAGATTTTATTTAATAAGAGATAGAAAGAAGTGATATATACATTTTTTTGCAAGTATAGGGAGAAGAAGATGGTAGAGTGAGTAGTGATTCTACAGCTTAGTGATCCACAGAGGCAAAAAAGACCACAGGTATGAGTGGGAGTAGGGACAAGGTAGGGGGAGAGAAGGCAGTTTTAAATGTCTTCACCTTGCACAACTCTTATCATACAGTGTATGTTCAATAAAATTTTATTGAATATTCATTTATCATATTCATCATATTTATGGTATTGTGATTTTAAATTTTTAGAGAAATTGAAAATAAGAAATAAGACTATGCAGATACTAAACATAAAATCATGACAAAACAAAAAAAATAAGTAATTTTAACAATGAGATACACAGAACACAGAATTGCTGATATTTGTTATATCCATTGCTCTTCAAATCAAACTGTGTTTATTAAAATAGAAAAAGATATACTTCCTGACTCATTTCCTCAACAGAGGTCTTCCCTGCACTCTGCCTTGGTCTCCAGTTACTGACCTTCTATATGGAAGATTAATGATTTAAAGAAAGAAATACATTAGATCATGCTACTTTCCCACTTAGTTTTTCCAACAGTTTCCCATTGTACTTCACAAAACAAACAAATCCTGTATCATGAACTACAAACCCTTGCATCATTTGGTCTTTGTCTATTCTAACCTCCCACCTCCAACTTATCTTCCCCTCTCCCTGTCCCATTGCATTAGGACCTTACTCTCAGGTCCAGAAATATACTAAGCTCCATTTCCCACATCAGGGCCTCCAGGCACAGCTCACTCTCTTGGAATATTATACTACTCGTTCCTCACCTGGGTCACTAGTCATTTAGGTCTCAGCTAATTGAGATCTCTACAGGGAGACTTTCTCCCATAATCCTGAGTGTAATAGGTCCCCTAGTGTTGCTCTCTCATTGCTCGCTGTTCTTTCCCTTCATAGTACCTCTCACAGATGGTAATTATGTAATTTAAGTGTTGATATGGTCACTGTGTCTCCTCCCTCCCAGTGGAAACTCCATGAATGTGGAAACTGCTTCTGTTGGGTTCACCACTTCATAGCCATCACCTAACAGAAAGCCTGACATACAGCAGGTGCTCAGCATTTCTGAGATGAGTTTGTAACTTGTAGTGAAAGAGTGCCAGAATTCTACTTAAATTACCTAGAAAAATCTTAGTCTTGTAGGTGAAATGACAATTTAATGACAAAGAAAAATTCAATTCCACCAAATTGTCCATAGAAAGGTTAAGGTTACTACAAAGAACAAAAATATGGAATTGGAACAATAAGAATGAATCTATATTGTGTCTTTTAAATGAAACCTTAAAGCCAGAGTGGGAGTGAAATATTTTATTCACTTAATTTTTAAATTTTTATTATTGTAAGAACAACTAACATGAGACTTACCCTCTCAACAAATTAAGTGTATCGCACAGTATTGTTGACTCTCGGTACAATGTTGTATAGCAGATCTCTAGAATTTGTTCATCTTGTTTAACTGAAATTTTATGCCCATTGATTAGTAACTGCCCCCCTCCCCTCAGCCTCTGGCAACCACCATGTCACGCTTTGATTCTATGAATTTGACTGTATTAGATACCTCATATAAGTAGAATCCTGCAGTGTTTGTCTTTCTGTGACTGACTTATTTCGCTTAGCATATTGTGGTCAAGGATCATCCGTGTTATTGCATATTGAAGAATTTTCTCCTTCTTTTTTAAGGCTGAATGAAATTCCATTGAATATATTACCTTTTCTTTATCCATCCATCTGTCGGTGGACAGTTAGGTTGTTTCACATTGTGGCTATTATAAATAATGCTATGATGATGAACATGAGAGAGCTAGTGTGTCTTCAGGATCCTGATTTCAATTCCTTTGGATAAATGCCCAGAAGAAGGATTGCTGGATCATATGATAATTCTATTTTTAATCTTTTGAGGAACTTCCATACTGTTTTCCATAGTGACTTCACCATTTACATTCCCACCAACAGTGTTCGAGGGTCCTAATTTCCCCACATTTGCATTAACACTTATTGTCTTTTGTTTTTTAAAGTCATTTTTAAAATTTGAGCTTTTAAAATCTCCATATTTATTAAAACAATGTTAAATAACTCTTAAAACAAGCTCTCCATCTTTTAAAAATTTTTATTACTTTGTGTCTTCCTCAGTTTCTTTCATGAGTATTTTATAGTTTTCTGAGTACAGATCCTTTGCCTCTTTGGTTAGATTTATTCCTAGGTATCTTATGGTTTTGGGTGCAACTGTAAATGGGATCAACTCCTTAATTTCTCTCTCTTCTGTCTTGTTGTTGGTGTATAGGAACGCCACTGATTTCTGTGCATTGATTTTATATCCTGCCACTTTACTGAATTCCTGTATGAGTTCTAGCAGTTTTGGGGTGGAGTCTTTTGGGTTTTCCACATAAAGTATCATATCATCTGCAAAGAGTGAGAGTTTGACTTCCTCCTTGCCGATTTGGATGCCTTTGATTTCTTTTTGTTGTCTGATTGCTGTGGCTAGGACTTCTAATACTATGTTGAATAGCAGTGGTGAGAGTGGACATCCCTGCCACATTCCTGACCTTAGGGGGAAAGCTCTCAGTTTTTCCCCATTGAGAATGATATTCGCTGTGGGTTTTTCATAGATGGCTTTTATGATATTGAGGTAGGTACCCTCTATCCCTATACTCTGAAGAGTTTTGATCAAGAAAGGATGCTGTACTTTGTCAAATGCTTTTTCTGCATCTGTTGAGAGGATCATATGATTCTTGTTCTTTCTTTTGTTAATATATTGTGTCACATTGATTGATTTGCGGATGTTGAACCAGCCTTGCAGCCCAGGGATAAATCCCACTTGGTCATGGTGAATAATCCTTTTAGTGTACTGTTGGATCCTATTGGCTAGTATTTTGGTGAGAATTTTTGCATCCATGTTCATCAAGGATATTGGTCTGTAATTCTCCTTTTTGATGGGGTCTTTGTCTGGTTTGGGGATCAAGGTAATGGTGGCCTCCTAAAATGAGTTTGAAAGTTTTCCTTCCATTTCTATTTTTTGGAACAGTTTCAGGAGAATAGGTATTAATTCTTCTTTAACTGTTTGGTAGAATTCCCCTGGGAAGCCATCTGGCCCTGGGCTTTTGTTTGTTGGGAGATTTTTGATGACTGCTTCAATTTCCTTAGTGGTTATAGGTCTGTTCAGGTTTTCTATTTCTTCCTGGTTCAATTTCGGTAGTTGATACATCTCTAGGAATGCATCCATTTCTTCCAGGTTATCTAATTTGCTGGCATAGAGTTGCTCATAACATGTTCTTATAATTGTTTGTATTTCTTTGGTGTTGGTTGTGATCTCTCCTCTTTCATTCATGATTTTGTTGATTTGGGTTCTGGAAGGGAGGGGGGTGAGGGGATGGGTTAGCCTGGTGATGGGTATTAAAGAGGGCACGTTCTGCATGGAGCACTGGGTATTATGCACAAACAATGAATCATGGAACACTACATCAAAAACTAATGATGTAATGTATGGTGATTAACATAACAATAAAATTTAAAGGAAAAATTTATTAAAGAAATAAATAAAATCATCCATTCAGCCTCCTACTACAGGGCAATAGGTATAATGATGACGGTTTAATAATGAAGAGTCAAATGATAGTTGGCACCTTCAAAAAGCCAGTGTCACAAAAAGGCAAAGTAATTCAAATGGTTGCTCAGAACATAATCACAATTTTCATTTTTAAATTTTCAATACAAAATGAAAAAAAATGCTCTGCAGGATTTCTTTTTCATTTACTGTTTTAGGAGGAAAGCAAAATAGCAATTAAAAACTGTTTAACAAATAACGGCCAAATGACAGTACAAAATGTTAATAACCAAAAGTACTGAACCATGTGGATTTGGATTCACAAAGTGGCCTTTAAATGATTAGAAAATACAAGTGCTCTTGTCTGCTATTTTGAAGTGCTTTTGTGTAAGTCAGGAATTGCAACAAGAGAATTGTTCTTGGCTTCATAAATACTTCCTATGAACTTTTGAAATCCAATCTGTATCTTTGTGTACACAATTACCACAGGGTAATAACTGCAGATGGTACATGAACTCTAAATCTCCGGCCTCCTGGGATTTTTCTTTCCTAATTTCTGTTACCATAAGCTTTTTTATCAATATACTACATAAACAGATTCCATTTACAGATATTTTTAGAGCAAAGGAAAAGATTCTATATAATCTCTACTGTCATAATATTTTTGGTTTGCTTATCTAATAGAGAAATGTTGTGTATATTCATGTATCTAAAACTTTATTTTGGTGAGTTGATTTGAAGAATAAAAAAAGAATGACATGATTCTTC
The DNA here is from genome assembly GCF_037043125.1 of Eumetopias jubatus. NCBI lineage: Eukaryota > Metazoa > Chordata > Mammalia > Carnivora > Otariidae > Eumetopias > Eumetopias jubatus. The sequence goes on along the minus strand of NW_028274809.1, from coordinate 163,319,621 downwards.
TGAAAGTTTCCATTTTCCTGCTTTGGGACAGTATCCCAATAACCATAATATAGAGAGGGATTAGGTATTCTCTTAAATGTCACCCATGACACTTATGATAGGATTTCCTAATCACCCCCCAGATCAGCAGGGTGCTTTCCCAGGAGGCAAATAATGTCACATCTGTAATGTTAATTAATCTAAGTCACTTTTGAATAAAAGGAGTTTTAGATAGAGCCTGAATGCATAGTGGAAACTAAACCAGCTCCAAATCTACCTAGAGATGAAGGTGATGGAGATGGGGATAGGAGTGGAGTTAGGAGGAGGGCAAGGAAGAGAGAGAGAGTCTCATGAACATAGGCAAAAGCACAGACCAAATATAATTGGCACCTGTCAGAAGTTTTAAAGTGTTTAGACTAAGTTACATAAATATCTTCCTTAATTTTCTAAGATTGTGAAGACCTTTTTGGACACAGATTGAAATAAATGCTTGCAAAAGACATAAAGTGTGACAATACACCAAAAAACAATAATAACCAATAACCAACAATTAATAGATTACACAGTACTCTTAAATTTTCTTGTCAGGGAATTTGGGAAGCCAAAAGTTACATACAAGAGAAATATTTGAAATTATTAACTGTTATTTATTTACACAAATCAGTAGGTCACAGTCCTATGTTTTGGCAAACTAACATTTTATGTACCTTCCAAGAGAACATAATTACTTCCCAATAAAAGCGTTCAATATTGATACTGTCAGGAACAAAATGGAAGAACATAATTCTGATTTCTGTATCTACTTCACTTTTTTTTTCTTCTGACTCATAGAAGTGGCCCCTTTCCATTAAGACTAATCCTTGTACATAGGATCTTTGTATGATTCCTTCCTGACACCATGCATTGAACCCTCTGTCTCCTTCTCCATTGTTGCCTCAAAGATGTCCCAATTCCCTCTAATCTTTGAACAATTGGTTTTTGCCTCATTCCCACCTGAGGCCACTCTTGATACAGTCTACTACTAATCATAAAATCCAACTGTTTCCTAAATCCTCAATTTCATCCTAAGCATTATTGACAAATGATTTTTCTGTGAAAAAAAAAAAAAACAAACCTACCACCTTGACATTATGAAATACTGTCTTCCACTGGTACTTTCTATATTTTTGTGGGTGTTTTCCTGTTGTTTTTTTTTCCCCCAACTTTTTGTCCCATTCTTTTTCCTGCTCTTGTCCTTTAATTGCCAATGCCCCTCATCTTTATCCATTGACTTTCCTTTCAATACTCTCATTATGTATTCCTATAATATTCATTTATTGGTTCAGTGAAAAGTATGCCCAACTATGTAACTCTAGCAGCTGCTGAATCCTTCTTGGATGTTACACTGACACACTGAACTGAGTGTTCTCAAACAAGGTATCTTCCCCAAAATATATCAGCTCTTAAAAAGTGTCAATTTTTTTCTACTCTGTTTGACTTTTCACTTTCCATGAATCTTTCTTGTTATGTCAAGCAGCACTCAAATATGGTGGGTTTTTCACAGTGCTATTCACAATAATTGGGTTAGGAATCTGGACAAGGCGTAACAGGAATATCTTGTCTCTGCTCCACAATGTTGAGTGCCTCATCTAAAAGATTTCCAAGTTGTGAATTGGATTCATCTGAAAGCTCAGTCACTCACAGTTTTAGCAATTGGTGCTATTCTTCTTAGGTTGATCCTTTTATGTGGTCTCTTTGCATGGGTTAGTTTGGACTTCATCACAGCTTAGTGGATGAATTCCAGGGGCAAGAGTCCCAAGCAAAAGAGCCAAGCAGAAGCTCTATTCTTTTTATGACCTAGCCTCAGAAATCAAACAGCATCACTTGCACAGTTTTCCATTGGCTGAAGCAGTTTCGAGCCCATCCAAGTCCAAAAAGAAATAGAATATACCTCTTGGTGGAGAAAGCTGGCAAAGTTCTGGAAGCATGGACACCACAAATATGGTTGTTGTCATTTTGGAAAAAATCTCTGCTAGCTGGTGTTAACTTCCATTCTCAGTTGGACATTGCACTAATGCCATACAGTGTTTTTCCTTCTCCAACCCTTGACTCCTTCTTATACATGCATCCTCATCTTGAGGTGGAGCATATCACCACTCCTTTCTGGAATTCTGGTCTAAACTAAACTTAGAAAATCAAAGTGGGGGCAGAAAAGCAAAGAGAGATTCATTTATCTTACAATGATCTGGAGTTCTAGAAGTTATAACATAAGAGATTGCCAATCTTAGTAAGATTGCTCCTGGGTTGAACCAGTGCAAGCATGGTAAAAGGTTGAGAGGAAAAATAACCATCAATCTGGCAGAATAAATCAAAGACGAGTAGAACCATGATAGGAGACATATAGAATGGAGAAGATAAAGAGAAAGTCACTGTCAGTCTAAGGTAAGTTCAATTGGCACCTTGAAGGAAAAAACAAAGACAGGTTTCAAAATCATCCTTGGGATTCAGTCTGTATGGCTGATTAAGTAATAGAATAAACTTTCAGTGATATACCATCCCAAGTTTTTATAGCTTAACAAACATAACTAAGGATTTAAATAAATTTATTTTTCTACTTGCAAACTCAGCAAATATCAAACACACTTTCACAATTGGCACCTTGAAGGAAAAAACAAAGACAGTTTTCAAAATCATCCTTGGGATTCAGTCTATATGGCTGATGAAGTAATAGAATAAACTTTCAGCGATATAACACCCCAACTTTTTATAGCTTAAGAAACATAACTAAGGGTTTAAATAAATTTATTTTTCTACTTGTGAACTCAGCAAATATCAAACACACTTTCACTCTCCTTCCCTCTTACACAGCCTCAAACATTTGTTTTACCTGGAACAAATGTCTTCCACAAATAGATATGTTGATCTTTCCAGATTCCACTGAAGTATCGTCTTCTTCATGAAATCATCTCAAAAGAGATCTGTGTCTCTCTGGGGCAAATATACATACACAGTGATTCCCTACTTCTTTTATTACACTTACTACATGGATACTAGAGAACATTTTCTATACCCTTTGTCAAATGGAAAGATCCTCAGGAGTAACAGAATCCACTTCTTTCTTCCTATGGCACTTTAGGCAATGCCTCAAATATAATCACTTCTCAACACAGAGTTGTTGGATTAATACATAATACATTATTCAAATCTATGAATGGAATTTTTGCTGCAACCATATTTTGGATTCTGAGTATCATTCTGCCTCTTGTTTCTCAATAAAAAGTATACCAAAGCTAGAAAAATTACAATTAAAAGCAATTATAACGATCAAGTTTTGGTCTTCAGAAGGAAGATGAAATTCTTTAAAAAAAAATTGAGAAAAACAAAATAATGGTTGTAAAGATGAAGTGAATTCAAGTACACATAACAAATTTTGGTATACCATTATTTTTGAAAATCCCTTGAAATTTAAAAAATAGTAAAATCAAGATGAATAAGGTGAACATTTTCATGTGTGGTTAAACTTTTTCCACTAAGTTATAATGTAGAGTATGACCAAGATTTCCTAAACGTTCCACTCAGCTTGACAAAACTTTAGACAGTTTTCTTCCTGACAATAAGCCCCGACCTCGTTTTCCTTAAAGCATTTACTTTAAAAGCATGTAATTATAAATTCTTTCTCTGCCCCTTTAAGATATAAACCTTCCTGCCAGTTTTACAACCCAGGAGTGCCTTTTCCATGGCCTTGGAAGGTATCCCTTTGAAATGTAATCATTAAGAAACATAAAGCTCCCATATCACAATTTCTGTGGTACAGTAGAGAGCCTAACTTCAATAAGTGCCAATTAGTAAACACAGATGGCCTAATCACACTTACCAACCAGCCACCTAACATTTTCCCATGCTTTTTCACTAGCTAACAAAAGTGCTCAAGTGGGGTGCCTGGGTGGCTCGCTCAGTCATTAAGCATCTGCCTTCGGCTGAGGTCATGATCCCAGGGTCCTAGGATCCAGCCCCGTGTCAGGCTCCCTGCTCAGTGGGGAGCCTGCTTCTCCCTCTGCCTCTGCCTGCAGCTCCCCCTGCTTGTACTCTCTCTCTCTGTCAAGTAAATAAATATTTTTTTTTTAAAGTGCTCAACTCTCCTGTCTTTTGTTTCAAGGCAGTTAATCTCAATCTCTTTCCCTTATTACAATAGTCTTAAGTCTTTCTTGCCTATTTAACTCCATCAGGTGCTATTTTTCTTTGACAACTGTCACCTAAAAGAATAATTAATTTAATTTATGCATGTCAGATTTAGAAAAAAAGTGTTAAGGAAAACAAAGGTTTTTTGTTTTGGTTTTTGGTTTTTGTTTTTTTGTTTTTTTTTTTTACAAGCCATTCTAAACTAGTTAGTCTCATCAAAGACAAATGCATATCCTTTAATAACTTTATCATCAAAGAAGACTGGGCAGAAGTAGACAGAATGCTGCCAGGATAGAATTTATTTTTTCAGTCATTTTTTTCATCCATTCCGCAAGATATTTTTGGCAACTTCTAAATACCAGGCACTATGAATAAGCATTTACTATTAAAAAGATGATAATATCTGGTCTCCTCCCACATGGACCTCACAATCTAGACTGAGGTGGCAAAATGTAAATGGTACATTACAATACAATGTGATAAATGCTCCTCAGAGCTCTGATGCCAGCAGTTATTCCAACCTCATCCCTGTCACATGTCTCAGGTCTGCATGGATGGTACAGCTTTCCTGTGTGCCTTGTGAGGCAGCCCAATCCCAACATCAGTCAGCAGGGGGCTTAATGAAGTTAGAGGCAGAATTCACAACTCCTTGCTGCTTTGGGTGACCATACTTCTGAGATTTGTTTACTGACTACTCAAATGTAAAACCTTTTTAAAGATACTCCTCTTAACCTTTTTATTTGTTAATTTAAATGTCTCTTCCATTTCTTATGCTTCAACCAACACAGATGATGAAAAGTAATTAACCTTAACTTGTACTTACTCTGACCTTGAGTAATCTGTATATTAAGGTTAGAAACTGATATTAATAGATGGCATTGCAATTTAGAGCAGTTAAGTAATCATCTTCCTCAAAACTAATATTCTATCATCTAACTGTTTCAATTTTTAGGTCAAGAAAATAAAATGCCAGAAATTATGAAACTTAGTCACCTTTACAATAGAATTATCTATCTACTTTGAAAGTTGAGTTTTGTTGATACCTTTCTTGCTTGGGAACAATAAGAGACAATCCTTTCTTCTGTCCTTGTTTACTGATTTATTGTCCTTGTTGACATGGTGACAAATCCATAGCTCCCAGGAGATCACTGTTTTGAACTCTGAATCTTTTGACCCTCTGAAACCAGCAATATAGAAAAGGTAGAAAAGCAACCTTTAAAATCCCTCAAGTGGACCAATTTATGGAAATGCATGTTCTGCTGCTATGCTCCAAACTACATCCAGTGTAAATATCTAGTATATCAGAAGAGAAAAATACAAATAGGCTCTGTGTCTTGAATTATCGAACTACTGTGAGATTAGTTTTATAAAAAACGCTGTTAGAACTTGTCCCCAGGACTGCATGCATAACAACTTTGACCTTAGAAAAGGCATCATGATCAACTTTTTAGATATTTGGTATTTGAGCTAAAAGCATGCAGATGTACAAAATAGGTCTTTTCCTACAGTAACTTTACAATTAATTTTCATATTAAAATAAATTTGTAAGTAGAAAATACAGTTGGTCCTTGAACAATGTGGAGGTTAGAGGCCCCAACCCCTACACAGTAAAAAAAAAAAAATCCATGTACAATTTCTGACTCCCCAAAAACTTAACTTCTAATAGCCCACTGCTGACCAGAAGCCTTACTGATAACAAAGAAAACTAAACTAAAAAAAACAAAGCTAAAAAAAGAAAACGTTAAGAAAATCATAAGGAAGAGAAAATACATTTACAATACTGTAACATAAAAAATCTACATATAAGTGGATTTGTGCAGTTCAAACCCATGTTATTCAAGGGTCAACTGTATAGAAAAAAATAAATACTACCTAGAAAACAATGACTTTGATTTTCTTTACTTAATAAAAGAGATAAGGTCTTTAAGGTTAAGGTACGAATTAGGGTAAAATGAACTGACCAGATCTCAGCATATTTCTTTCATTTACACATTTATTAATTCATAAAATATTTATTGATCTCCTAAAACAAAAGGCAAGTGTACCTGGTCAATAGAGTGAGTCAGGGGAGAGGGGAAAGAGAAGGAAGTGAGGCAGGAGCTAGATCTTGTAGAGCCCTGAAGGGCATTTTAAAGTGTCTCAATTTATTCAAAGTACAGTGGAAGTCATTGGAGGGCTTTAAGCAGGAGAGTAAACAAAATCAGATTTGCATTTCTAAAAGTAGCTGCTGGATATTTTATTATTTACAGCTATAATTTGATTATATTTTTAGAAGCAATTTAATTTTGCACAATTTTGTATGATTTGGACATCAAAATGGATGGGTCATCCATGCATAATCCCAGTGATTGCTGGAACCAATTGTATGTCTAGACAGGACATTGATATGAATCACCTTAATTTTTGTCTGTCCTAAACTTTGGCTATTGTAATGCTATGGATGACAACAATGATGACTGAATGGTACCACTGCTAACAGTAGATACCATTTATCAAGAATTTAGCATGTTCCAGACACCATACTGAATGCTTTGTATTATATATTACATTTAATCCTTATAAGAACCTCGTACAGTGTCCGTTTTATAAATGAGTACACAGTCTTAGAATGATTAAGAGGCCTTCTTCACTTCAAGCAGAGTAGATAATGAATTAAGAGTTGATCCAGGATCTAATTCAATAAAGTAAACTCTTAGCCATTGTACTTTTTTGCTTTGAAATGTGATTTTAATTAGTTTCTTTTAGAAAATGTGAACCCAAGTTGTTTGTTGTTTTTTAAGGTTACATTTTCTCTACTAAGTAGATATAACAACAGTATTTGATTGTGAGTAGAAAATGTATCTAGAAATCTATTAGTATTCACTATTTTTTTCTTTTTCAAAGATATAACAGTAGAACAAACTACAACAGTGGCACTGCCATTAAATCTAATGAGTTTTGTTCAAGACAGTACTTGGAAGTTATTCTGATTCACTGAAATATGTTATTTTTTCTTAAACATCAACAAATCCATTATTAAGTCAATGGTACTTCAACCAATAAGAAAAGAGAAAAATTCAAAGAAACTAAACCTGCTATAGTGTTTTCTGCCCTGATTTACATTGTGCCAACCTCCTATAAATCAGGGAGATAGTAATTCACCTTTTGCCCATTCTCCAAATTCTAACAAGTTAAAATTCTTAAATTACTAAAATGTATCTCTCCTTAATAATTAATTCATCTGGTGTCTTTCTCCCAGAAAGACTGGAACCTAGAATATAGCCAAAAATAATTGTTTTTCCCTTAAAAAAAATAGTTCTACCTGTTACTGCTTCAGTACCAGCCTTAAGCATTCTGCTGGACCTCCAGCCAGCTCATCACAGAGAATACTTTGGTTTTTGCGTTTTTACTTAGAATTTTATAAATGTCTTTTAACTACTTTTGCTTTCTGTCCTAGCAAGAATCTTCTAATACCCACTATCATACAGTCTGTTTTTCTTTAATAAACCTAATAATCATATATTTTTCCATATTCATTTCTCTCTCTTGGCTCTCTAACTCCTGACACTCACATCAACACACCTTGACATCACCCATGACTCGGGGAAAAACAAGAAAATAAGAACAAAAATATCAAATGACTCTTCAGCTTTTTGATTCTCATTAGATTCTTTCTGATGATTCCTCTAAAAGCTGTGTGATTAGTTTAACATTTGGAAAAAAAACAATGAGCTGTTGCCACCCTCATTTTATGATGATGCAAGGCTAGTTGTCAAATAACAGAAGTGGAAATTCATGGCAAACTTTCAAGATGTTTAGTTTGGGCTAAAGAAAAAAAAAAAAGATAAAATTTTTCCAGGCCTCTCTCTTTCACCCCAGAACACATATACTTTGGAAAGATCAGCTGTCAATCACTGTTGAGTGACTCATTATTCAGTCACTTCTGTGCCTTCACTCAAATAATATTCTAGTGATTTCAATGTGCTAAGCACCAAAAGGATGACATAGCTTCTTCTTACAGAACACAGAGATTTTAGGAGGAGGGAGATAACCCGACACACATACCACAGTACAGGGCTGAGTATAAGTTCATGAAGAGAGGTACAGAGTTTCATATTAAACCAGAAAAGGAAGAGTTCACTTTGACTAAGATCAGGGAAAGCTTTAATGGAGAAGTAACACCCAATTTCTTCAGGAAGGGCAGAATTTTGACAGGCAGATTAGGGAGGAAGGGGTTGTTGGGGAAAACGTTAGAGGCAGAAGAAAGGGCATGAGCAAGACAAATTTAGTGTGGTGGAAATAGCATGGACTGCGAGTCTGGGATGTAAGTGTGAGTGCATAATAATCACATGGTCCTCAGTCCTCACTTCTGTATAATGAGGGTTGAGCTAGAGCATCTCCAAGTTTGCTTTTAGTTCTAAAATTCTGTGATGTCGGGGCACCTGGGTGGCTCAGTCATTAAGCGTCTGCCTTCAGCTCAGGTCACGATCCCAGGATCCTGGGATCGAGCCCCTCATTGGGCTCCCTGCTTAGCAGGAAGCCTGCTTCTCCCTCTCCCACTCCCCCTGCTTGTGTTCCCTCTCTGTGTTTCTCTGTCAAATAAATAAATAAAATCTTTAAAAAAAAAAATTCTGTGATGTTTAAAACCCAGAAGTGGGAAGCCACAGAGTAAACTTAGAGAACAGCAAGAGTATAGTTTAACTGAAGACTATTAGATATACATAGGCAGTGAGAAATGAGCTTGAGGATTGATTAGGGCCATAGGGCATTTGAATGCTGGCCTAGGAATTGGGGCTGTACACAGTAGTCCGTGGAGATCCAGTGACTATATCCCATGATATCCAAGATTTGTTGCAAATCAATCTGATAACATGTTATAGGGTAGAATTGAGCCAAGAGGCATGATTAAAGTAAAAATTTAAGTGACTATTATAAGATCATGTTATGGATACTAGGGGTGAGAATTAGTGCTGTAATGGTAGGAATAGAAATGAGTTGTAGACCTGAGAGGCATTGTGAGCAAGCTGTATCTATCTAAGAAGAGTTTAATTTACTAAGTAATTTGAAGATCTACCTCAAGAAAAGTATCCTTTGTCATCAAAAGACCCTATGTATGAATCTGAAGGCTAGAATATTGTAACTCACTAAGAATTGCCACTCTCTCCTCATAATATCTTTTATTTTTGGCTTTCCTCTTGCATATAATGCCTGTCTAGAGCCTTAAATTGATTTAAAAGAGAAAGCATGATGTGTCCTGACAAGATGGTGAACAAGCATTGGCTGTTGTCTCCTTCCCCCAGTTCTCTCACGAGCATCAGAATCACAGCATTTCTCGTAAGTGTGATTCTGCCACAGCAATAGGCAAATAGAAAAAAAAAGATGGAACAGAATATGAAGTCCAGAACTAGGCCCACGAGGGACTGAAATATATAGGGATGGCACCTCAACACAATGAGATGAAATGATGATAATTTGGTAGGTTGTATTAGGAAAACTTGCTCATTGTGTGAAGAAAAACAAGGTTGTATCCCTATTGCATACTCTATACAAAGATGGAATACAAATGGTATAGAGACCTAATGTGAAGGCATAAATACATATGTAATTGAAGAACAATATAAGAGAATATCATTGTGAATTAAAAATTGGAAAGATTGCTTAAAAACAGTAAGGCTGGTACTGAAGCAGTAACAGGTAGAACTATTTTTTAAGAGAAAAACAATTATTTTTGGCCTGTTTTTAAGCAATCTTTCCCTTATAGGAAGCCAAAAGTGATATATATTGCATAAATAAAAATAAAGGTTTCCTGTTTAATGAAGAATCCCATGGATTTTCACTCCATGGAGTAAAAAAATAGTAGCCAGAAAGAAGATATGTTAAAAGGTCCAAGATCAACCATGAATTAATCTCTAACTTATACAAATAATTCTGATAAAACAAGAAAAAGACAGTAAATTCATTTTTAAAAGTAAGCAAAGTCCAAAAATAATCAATTCATAGAAAGCTACAGAAGTCTAAATATCTAATAATACTCAAATTCATTAGTAGTCCAAGATATTCATTAAAAGCAGAAAGAAATATCTCTTTACAACTATACAAATAGACAAAATTAGAAAGTTGGATAACATCAAATTTTTGGTGAGGATTTGGGAAGAAGAGAATATTTATGCACTGCTGAATGAAATAAAATCTGGGTATAGTCATTTTGGAAATCAATCTGATAAAATTAAGTATCAAATGTCCTAAGCATGATCACATTCCTGGGTATCTATAACAGGACATGTCTGAGGATGTTTATTGGGTAGTTGTTGGGATAACAGAGAGTTTGAGACCTAGGTATACTCACTGCAGGAAAAAAAAAAGTTGATTGGGTACAGCTCTGAAATATTAAGCAAACTATAAATATAAAATATAACAGTTAGAAGCAATCATACAGAGACACACAGTGATTTGGCTAGATTTTACCAAGAGTGTTAAATGAATAAAGGAATAGAACAAGCTTTAGTGTACAATATAATTTATGTTAACCAAGACACATATACAAAATCCAAAGTAGTCAAACACAAAAACAGAAAGTAAAATGGTAATTATCAGGGGATAGGAAAAAAAGGGGAGTTGTTGTTAAGGGGTGTAGAGTTTCAGATTTGCAAGATGTAAAAGTTCTGGAGATCTGTGTCACAACAGTGTGAATACACTGAAATGTACACTTAAAAATTATTAAGATGGTAAATTTTGTGTTATGTCTTTTTACTACAATAAAAAATAAATATAAATATAAAAATGTTAAAAAGAAGATAGTAGGAAGGGAAAAATGAAGGGGGGAAATTGGAAGGGAGACGAACCATGAGAGACTATGGACTCTGAGAAACAAACTGAGGGTTCTGCGGGGGGTGGGGGAATGGGTTAGCCTGGTGATGGGTATTAAGGAGGGCATGTACTGCATGGAGCACTGGGTGTTGTACGCAAACAATGAATCATGGAACACTACATCAAAATCTAATGCTGCAACGTATGGTGATTAACATAACAATAAAATTAAATTTAAAAAAGAGGAAGAAAAAAATTAAAATGTCACATATACAATCAAAATTACTAATAAGTTTATAAGATAAAGGCATATTTAAGAGCCTATATCAAAAACATTAACATGTATACTCATGGTAGGGATTGGATTGAAATGAGAATCAGAAATGGAGAAAATTAAAACAAAAAAGAAAAATTATAATGTACTATGAACTAAAGCATACAAATGGAAGAGAGGGAGGGAGGGAAGGAAAAAAAAAGAAAAAAGGGAGGAAACAAATGAAGGGAGAGAAAAAGGAGGTAGCTTAGGTCCTCCAGAGAAATAGAACCAACAGGAATTGTCTCGTGTGGTTATGGAGGTTGAGAAGTCCCAAGATCTAAAGTTGGTAAGTTGGAGCCCCAAGAGAACCAATGGTATAGCTCTAGTTTGAGTCAGAGTCTAAAGGCAGAAGACTGATGTCCCGCTCAAAGACAGGCAGAAAGAGAGAGCTAATTCTCCCTTATTCAGTCTTTTTGTTCTATTCAGGCCCTTGGTGGATTGGCTGAGGCCCACCTACACTGGGAAGGGCAATCTGCTTTACTCAGTTCACCTATACATATAATCTCGTTCAGAAACACCCTCATAGACACATCCAGAATAATGTTTAACCAAATATCTGGGCACCTCATGAACCAGTCAAGTTGACACATAAAATTAGCCATAACTAGTCCATTCCTTGTCAACTTGGTACCCATCTGCATCTCTTTAAACCATACTTAATCTTCAAATAAAACAATAACAACATCATAATTCTACCCAACATGACAACTATCCTACATACAACCGGAAGTGTAGTAACACGTTCCCCAGAGGCAAAGTCCTTAAGATATAAAATTAACAATTCTAAATACTGTGATATGAGGTCAATATAGCTTATATTACATGGTAAGGGAATAAGAGAGGAAGAAAACAAAGAACCCATGAATTCTGGCTATGGGAAAAACTGCACATATATTGGACACTGATTCAGAACATATACAGCCCTGCAAAGTATTATCATCTAGCTGATAATGTAACTGAGACTTCAAAAGGCCATTCCATCATTTTATGAAGCACTGTTTCAGGCTGGTGGGGAACATGGTAAGACTAGTGAATTCTATGAGCAAAGGCCCATTTCCGTACTTCTTTTACCATGAATTGAGTTCCTTGATGAGGAGAAATGCTGTTTGGAATACCATCATGGCAGACAAGGCATTCTATAAGTCCACAGGTGGTTGTTTGGGCAGTAGCACTGTGTATGAGGAAGACAAATCCATATCCAAAGTGTCTATTCCAGTAAAAACAAAATACTACCTCTTCCATGATGGAAGCAATCCAATGTAATCAACCTGACACACAGTAGCTGGCTGATCACCCCAGGGAATGGTGCCATATCAGGACTCAGTGTTGGTCTCCACTGCTGGCAGACTTACACTCAGCATTGGTTATAGCCAGGTTGGCCTGGATGAGTATGAGTAGAGGTTCATATTGCTAAGCTCATACATAACCTCCTTCCCTGCCACCATGGCCACTTTGTTCATGAGCCCATTGGGCATTATAGGGGTGACTGGGAAGGAGGTTGATTCACTTGATTATTAAAATACTCCTCCGCTGATGTCACACTTTGATATGCATTCACATGGAACACAAATACCTTCACGTTTTTTTGCCCAGAGAAGTCTATCCACATAGTTCTTCCCCAGATTTCCTTATCACCAATTTTCTAATCATGTTCCTTCCAAGTCCCTGACCATCAGCCAAACCTTCAGCTATAGTCCTTGAATCAATATATAATCACACATTTCTCCTTCCAAGCAAAATGCACAATCAGGTACACTGCTCAAAGTTCTGACCACTGCGAGGATTTCCCTTCATCTCTGTCCTTCAGGGATGTCCCAGAAAAGGACTGCGGTGCTGAAGCTGTCCATTTTCTGGGTGATGCCTGCATATCATGCTGAACCATGTATAGACTAAGCCCAAGTCTTCTCCTCCTCTGTCAGCTAATCATGGGGAACTCCCCATGAAGTCCTGGGTGCAGGTGAGAAGACAGGGGGCATTTGGGTCACTTCTTCACATAACTTATTTGTGCCCCCAGAGCCTCCTCAGACCTGATCACACATATACCACTTCCAATTAATAATAGAGTACTTCTGTACATGCCCAACTTTGTGGCTTGGAGGGCCAGGTAACACCTAGTTTATGATGGGCAGCTCATGTTGCATGGTAACTTGGTGGCTCATGCTTAAGTATTCTGACTTAAGACTTAAGACTCAGCAGCAGGCCAAGACCTGTTTCTTAAAAGGAGAGCAGTTTCTTTGAAGGATGAAAGAGCTTTGTTCCAAAATCCTAATGCGCTATATTGTGATTTATCTATAGGAGCCTGGCAAAGGCCGCAAACAGCATCCTTATATGTCATTGATACTTCAAACACCATTGGATCTGTAGGATCCAATGGCTCAAGTGGCAGAGAGCTTGCACAGCAGCCTGGACCTTTTATGTTCTGGGCCCCACCCACAACTAACAGTACTTCAGGTCACTTGGTAAATGTACTGTAGTAAAACACCCAAATGAAGACTATATTACCTCTAAAACCCTAAGAGACCCACTAGGCATTGTGCCTCTTTCTTGGTTGCAGGAGGGGCCAGATGCAACAATCTGTCCTTTATCTTAGAAGGATTATCATGATATGCCCCACACCACTGGACCTCTAGGGATTTCACTGAAGCAGACGGCCCCTGAATTTCAGTAGAATTTGTTATGCAATCCAAACTGCCACTGCTGAGGGATGCCTGCATGGCTCAGTGGGTTAAGTGTCTGCCTTCGGCTTGGGTCATGGTCTGTGATCATTTTATACTCAAGCATATTTAATTTACTTGGTTTCTGGCTATGTCCCTGAATTACCTTTGAAGTTTCATTGCTAACAGCTATTCAGTATCTGACAGCATTTCAGTTTCCCTGCCTATCTTCCCTTTTGGTTCGTTTTATAGATGCCATGATTCAAAGTCAAACTTCCTTAAATACTCTTCTTTGCCCTCAGATTCATTTGCTTCATTTCTCGGCCCATCCTGCAGAGGTTTTGTTAGCTCTAAAGCAGGGTCTCATCTCAGTACTAATGATAGTTGAAGCCAGACAATTTGTTGTAGGGGGCTGTCCTGTGCACTGTAGGATAGTTAGCAGCATCCCTGGCCTCTGCCCACTCCCCTCATTTGTGACAACTGAACACATCTCTAGATATTGCCAAATGTCTCACAGAGTGCAAAACTGCCCCTAGCTTAAACAAGGTTCACACAGATTTCAATATTATCTTGGGGATTAATCTTACCTATAATTAACCAAAATAATGGGAAATATGGAACTTTAAGGAATTCCTCTTCTCATCTACCAATTATCATTCAACATAAGTTGTCATTAATCATTAATCATTGCAGTTTGTTGATGGTCCTTCTGTAAATTCTCCCCCCTACTATTTATGGCCAGGCTAAGTTCTCCTAAGACCATAGAGATATGTCTCAAATTTACTCACCTGATGTATACTCACTTTACCTCACAGAATTTATTAAAGCTGCTGCTTAATCATTTATTATTACACTCGTTATCTGTCCTTGAGTAATCTTAAATCAATACTTTATGGTGATGAAATGGATACACATACACTGTTCTTTCTTCTGTTGAGGATCCCCTTTGGGAATTTTTATCAAATGTTCTAGCAAAATGCTATATACTCAGAAATTCAGAAAAAAATTCTATTTAAATATTACCATATTTCTGTTTCATATATGAGCTATATATTACCATTAAAACAATTTTCCAAAGTATGACTCCTATGAGTTTATAGTAAGAACACCAAACATCTTTTCTAACTTTATTGATGCGTAACTGACAAATAAAAGTTATATACATTTGTGTACAACATGATGACTTTATATATGACTACATTGTGAAATGATTAGTGTAATCAAGATAATTAATACACCTATCACTTCACATAGTTACCATTTTGTGTGTGTAGCTAGAACACTTCAACTCTACTCTCTTAGCAAATTTCAAGTATACAATACATTGTTATCAACTATAGACACTATGCTGTACATTGTATTCCCAGAACTTACTCATCTTATAACTGAAAGTGTTATAAGTGTTAGACCAACATCTCCCCAGTTCCCCCCACCTTCCAGACCCTGCCAACCGCCATTCTACTCTTTGCTTCTATGAAAGAACATCAAAGATTTTTAATATTGAAGCCCATGTTCATTTTAGAGGGCCTACATAAATGTTCTTTGGAAAATAACAGTGATTTGTGATAGATCACACACATGGCCCAAGATGTTAAATATCACTCAGTCTGAGCCAAGTGCAAATAAAGGTACTTCTCCTCAATTTTCTTGTGTTAATCTTCATAAAGTACCATTTTTAAGTGATAAGTTTAGTGTAACAAAACTTGAACATAACAAATCAGTATAACTGAATAAATTCAGCATAAATTGTGATGACTGATTGATTCTAATGTACTTCACTATAGCTGACTGTACTCAGTCATATAGCAAGAAAGCTGTTAGACAATGATTGACTGTTACTTCATCTTAGCTAATTAGATGAAAAGTAATTACAAAAGTATGCTTGTAAAAAATTTCCTTGTTAGAATGGGATTGAGCAATAGTCACTATTTGGCCTCTGGTTCTATGTTTGATACTTAGACCAACTAATCATTTAGCAAAGCAGGTGGGAAACAGATATTCCAAAATTAAAAAAAAAATTGCAACACATTTCCCTATGAGATCAAGTATGTGCTTAGGGGGATAAAGTAAAAGAATATGTATTACTAGAGCTTCTTCAGACAATCTAGGCCAGTGGTATAGGCTACATCTCTTTAGTGCCTAGATGCTGTGCTTAAAGTCTGTACCTTCTGGGACAATGTTGCATTACAAAGTGTCCTCTGGATATTTTATCTTTCTACAAAATAGAATGAACCACTGCCTTCATGGGATGACATTTTTGATAGAGCAGAGAGTATTTCAAAGGGCTAGAAAAGGTATGAGGATACCATTGAGGACTGAAAAAAAAAAAAAAACAGAGACTGAGAAAACCAGAGTGCTTAAGACACATCAGTCCATTTCACTGGGGGTCAGACAGATGTATCCATCCAAGTATTGACAGGGCACCTATTTGGTCCTAGAGTTTTTTGATGGGTTAACTGACCGCAAATAATTTTATCTAGCATTTGTATTTACAAACAACTTTCAAGTCATTTTTGTTAGCAGAGATTTACAACAAATGTGGAGGGTGTTGAACATCATCCCTGTACCTTAGCCTTGAATAAGCAAATTCACAGGGTCTTCCCAACATACTGTAAAATTCCAAGTTAATGAACTAGTATTGAAACCAAAGAAATTTTTAATGCTTGCTTACTCTTGACTTGTTGATCTCTCCCAGTGTCTATGAGCCTGTAGTTTGGCAGGTAGAATAGATGAGAAAGAAGACCCTCTGTTACATTCTCTGCCTTTTCTTTGACTTCTCTTTAAATTTTATCTTGAAATGCTGTACAATATCACAATTTTCCCTTTTACATGTTTAAGTTACAACTTCTGTATCAAAATCCTGCATTGTAAGTTTTATATTTTCTTTAAAAACCAAAACTCAATTATGCATTTTAGTATGAATTTCTTGAACTCATGTGAACCATTTGTTTAACAGAGGCCAAGGTTATATTTCCTAATGAAAAATAATGTAATTCTTACCTTTCCTAATGTTAAAGTTTAGGAGCTAGAGAGAAAGCCAAACTTAAATTTCAACTGTTTTAATGGTTCCTATGTAAGGGAGACCTCACTCTGATTATATAGCATAATGGTTTATAGATCTCAAGTGATTTAATTTTATAAATTAGAAAGGTGTTATATATTAAGTTATCATGATGACCTATGGTTCCTAAGTGAATTCATTAGGAAAAACATCTGCAAACGTTAAACATTCTAAGACCCTCAGTTTCATTTTCAGCAATCTAAAAATCTGTAGGCTGAAAAAAAATGCTTTAGCCAGACAACAGTCAATAAGCAGCCAATCTGCTTGGTAAACAGTATGAAGATAAACTACTTAACTAATCCTTGGAATTGACTCTACCCATCCCTTGAGCATTCCATCATCATCTAAACAGCTAGTCATTATTGGCATCACATTAATGGCAAGAAAAAATGGGTCTATAAACACACCAAAATAAAAAGTTAAAATTTGTAATTTGTTTTCTTTTAAGAATGCTAAACATAAAGAATAGAGAGGATATCACACAGATTATTTTAAGCCCAATACTTTAATACATCCCTAAAAATCATCGAGAAACTAGTTAATAACTATCACAAGATAGAGCAAATGTACACCTGATGTGCATTTTTTTATGCAGAACTACATTTTCTCCCTTTAAGCAAGTCTCTCATTACTTAATAGTATGCAATTCTTTTAACTCAATATTAGGTTTAAAGGATAGATGTTTTAAACTTTCTAAAAATTAAAATAGCATTGTTTCTATTATGTTTTTTCATTTAGGTATGTTTTTGTAAGCATAGGTGTAGAGCATATGAGAAGAGAGCTTTTCTTAATTCAATGTAACTACACTGTATATAAAGCATTTTCAAGTAAAATTAAGTCATTGTTTTCTAACAGCTAAAACATGAGCCTAAAATTAATTTAATTTTCCATTTCCCATCCTCTCAGTTTCTATGAGTTGAACTACCCTAGATACCTCACATAAGTAGAATCACACAGTATTTGTCTTTTCCAACTAGCATATTTGATCAAGCACAATGTCTTCAAGGTTCTTCCATGTTGTAGCATGTGTCAGAATTCTTCCTTTTTAAGGCTAAAAAAAGATTCCATTGTATACATATACCACACTTTCTTTTTCCATATGTTTATGGACCTTTGCATTGCTTCCACTCCTTGTTTATTGTGCATAATACTGCAAGAGTGTGCAAATATCTCTTTGAGATCTTGCTTTGAGTTATTCTGGAGAGGTACCCAGAAGTGAGACTGCTGGGTCATATGGTAATCCTATTTTGAACTTTTTGAAGAAACTTCATACTGTTTTCTATAATAATGGCTACACCATTATGCACCATTTTACATTCCCAGCAACAGTGTATAGGGGTTCCAGTTTCTCTGCATCTTCACTGACACTTATTATTTTCTATTATTTTGATAGTAGCCATCCAAAAGGATGCAAAACAAGATAAACTTTTAAATGGATAGGGAGAGAAGGGAAAGATCTGGTTTCCGAGTACTTCAACTAACATTTATTGACCACAAGCTTCCCATAAACCAATAGTGTAATGGCTAATAGAATGCTGCTTTAATTTTGGGCTACATGAATAGAATTATAGAGTCCAAATCATGGAAGGTAGAGAAGAGTCTCACTGCTCTGAACTGCTTATATCATATTAGAACATTATTTTCAATTCTGAGCCTCATTTTATAAGGCACAAAGTAAAGTATGTTCTGAGAAATTCCATCAGGTTAATGACAGATATGGACATCTTTGATTAAGAGAAACAAGTGAAGGAACTAGGAACTCTATCGAGCAGAAGAGAGGCCCACAGTGAGATAGAATAATTATTTCAAATATATAAGGATATCAAGCAGGAAACTATCTGTTCCTGTTGCTCCAAAAATCAAAAGGAAGACTAAAATATGGAAGAATCTAAGAACTATCTGTCATTTAGAAGTGTTCAATGATAGAATGGGTTCATGTGGCATGCTGATCCCCTTTTCAGTTGATGGTTCAAGGACAGAGTCAATGACAGTTCTCTAGGATACTGTAAAAAGGAAATTACAATAATATGGACTCTAAACTATTTTCACTCAATATACCATAACTACATTTTTAAATAGTGAAGCAAATTAGTTCCAGATTTCATAAAACTAGCCTCTTTCCCAGTTCTACCAAGGAGCACATGTGTGTACACACCCACACAGATATTTAAAAATTTCCTAGTAACTAGTGTCAATCCCCCTCCCTTCCAAATCTCTTTTCCACTCCTCATGCTAAATAATTATCTCAAATCATTGCCAGAACAATAAATGGAAAAAAGTCAACATTAGTGCCCACTAGTATTTCTCACATTCTCAGCTCTTGAAATTTGATTGTTTTTGTCACCTTCCAGATGTCTTTGTATAAGTTGTCTTTGATAAAATGCATTTTCCAAATGCTGCTGACATGAAGCATATTGCAATTAAAGTCAGTTGCTGGTAATGGCTGTTTGTGTGCACAGGTTTGGGCTTTTGCAGAACAAAAACCTTACTTTTAATTTCTCTGGACATAAGGAAGGAATAGGTAATGTTTTATATTTGATTTATGTCACTGAGAATTATTACTGGAAAAATCTCCTAGCAATATTTATCAATGTTGGGTCAACAGAAACCAACCACTTATGGGAAATTTTGAAATGGGGCATACTTTATTAAGTGTTTATCTTTGGGAATAATCAGAATAAATGTGTGTGTGGAGCCAGTGATTTGAAAGGAGGGAGGAAAGCCTCTATTCTACTTTTGATATAGAGGATAAAATAAGTATAAAGTTTTAGACTCCCTTCCCTACTTCCTCACTAATCTCTTTCACTCTAGACAGACCCCTGCTTGCATAAGTCAAAAAGTCAAACACCTATTAGTAGATTCACTGATATTTCCTTTGTGTTATACAGGGATGAGGACCACCATTTCCTTATAACACAGCCACATATGATATATTAATATTAACCTGTTCTCTTTGTGTCTGGTAGAGGAATTTGATTTCACAGATTATATGTTTATGTCAGGTGATTTGAGTGATTATTCCAGACTGGCTTCTACTCTCAAAATATCACTGTAAATTTACCACAACCTAATGAATTTTCAATAAGAAATATCTATTTTATATTAGCATAAAAACACTGCAACTCATTATTTCTCCTATTAGTTAATTTTATGGATTTAAGAAAAGCAAGGTATTTCTCCATATGAATCTCTACTTTTTATTATTATGAATTTTTAAGAACTTTGGCCTTGTTTGATTTAGGTTGTATTTGTTACCTTTAAGAAATCTTAACCAGGGGTGCCTGTTGGTTTAGTTGGTTAAGCGTCTGCCTTCAGCTCAGGTCATGACCTCAGTGTCCTGGGATCCAGCCCCACATCAACCCCTGCATCAGGCTCCTTGCTCAGTGTGGAGTCTGCTTCTCCCTCTCTGTCTACCCCTCCACCCAGCTCGTGCTCTCTCTCTCTCAAATAAATAAAATCTTAAAAAAAAAAAAAGAGAGAAATCTTAACCAGACATTTTTATGCTACAGCCTTAATTTTTTAAACCAAATACTTTTTCTTCTTTGTGATCTTTACTTTCAGAATTCCAGCCTGTAGAGCTTAAGGTAGAGACAAAAACTCACACCACTTAAACTTACTAAAGACAGTGAGACTACAGATAAAGGGCTGATATCCAAGATCTATAAAGAACTTCTCAAACTCAACACCCAAAAAACAAATAATCAAGTCAAAAAATGGGCAGAAGACATGAACAGACACTTCTCAAAAGAAGACATACAAATGGCTAAGACACATGAAAAAATGTTCATTATCATTAGCCATCAGGAAAATTCAAATCAAAACCACACTGAGATACCATCTTACACCAGTTAGAATGGCAAAAATTGACAAGGCAAGAAACAACAAATGTTGGAGAGGTTGTGGAGAAAGGGGAACCCTTTTACACTGTTGGTGGGAAAGCAAGTTGGTACAGCCACTTCAGAAATCAGTGTGGCAGTCCCTCAAAAAATAAAAAATAGAGCTACCCTATGACCCAACAATTGCACTCCTGGGTATTTACCGCAAAGACACAGATGTAGTGAAAAGAAGGGGCACATGCACCCCAACGTTCATAGCAGCAATGTCTGCAATAGCCAAACTGTGGAAAGAGCCGAGATGCCCTTCCACAGATGAATGGATAAAGAAAATGGGGTCCATATATACAATGGAATATTACTCAGCCATCAGAAAGGATGAATACCCGACTTTTACATCAACATGGATGGGCCTGGAGGAGATGATTCTAAGTGAAATAAGTCAAGCGGAGAAAGTCAATTATCATATGGTTTCACTTATTTGTGGAACAAGGAATAGCATGGAGGACATTAGGAGAAGGAAGGGAGAAATGAAGGGGGGAAATCGGAGGGAGAGAGGAACGATGAGAGTCTATGGACTCTGAGAAACAAAGTGAGGGTTTTAGAGGGGAAGGGGGTGGGGAGATGGGCTAGCCGGGTGATGGGTATTAAGGAGGGCACGTACTGCATGGAGCACTGGGTGTTATACAAAAACAATGAATCATGGATCACTACATCAAAAACTAATGATGTAATGTATGGTGATTAACATAACATAATGAAAAAAATAATAAAAAAATAAGGATTGTGAGACCAGAAGACACACTATGGAAATCCTAGAAAGGACCATCTGAATAGCCAAAGAACAAAACTGAAAATAACCAAATATTAAGCAACTAGAAATACCTAATGGAAAGAAAACTGACAGGCTTCCAGGGGAACATGCAAACAAGAACAATTTTTTTCCCCTGGTCTTTGGAAATATATTCTTCAAAAGGATTTTCCTACCTTAAGTCTTCCATCTGATGTCTTGTCTTCTAGGTCCTATCAATTAAATTCAAAATATCTCAAATTTTTTTATGGTATCCCCTCTGTCCAAGAGACTGATAAACATATAGTAATTTTGGGGGGAGAAAAAGTACTTTTCATCATAACATATTGATAGTTAACAATGGATGTGACAGTGGAATATTATTCAGCCATAAAAAAGTAATAAAGCACTGATACATGCTACAACATGGATGAACCTTGAAAATTCTATGCCAAATAAAAGAAGTCAGACACAAAGGTCATATACTGCATCATTCCATTTATATAAAATATCAGAATGGGTAATCTATAGAACATAAAGCAGATTAGAAGTTGCAAAAGGTTGGGGAGAAAAAGAATGGAGTATTACTTCTTAATGGGTACAGGACTTTATTGTATTGAAAATGTTTTGGAACTAGGCAGAGGTAATGGTTGCACAATACTAAAGGAATGTACTAAATGCTCCTGAATTAAACTTGATAAATTTTATGTTATGTGAATTTCACCTCAATGAAAAAGGACAAAGAGTGGATTTGTTGGTTGATGAATTCTGGATATGCAGTAATATTCGACTATTTTTGTAAGTACTAATGACATAAAGTCGGTCTTCTTTATTCACAGATTCCATATTTGTGAACACACCTCCATGTATGGGCATGCATAGAGTGGCAAAAATTTCAGTCACCTCACATGCATGTTCCCAGCTGAGGTTGAACAAGGTGAAGATCTGTCTTTTTGTATCAGCTCTCATACTCCAACATTCTTTTCTTGGTCTACTTAGTGTCATGTTTTAGCATTTTTGTGCTGTTTTTGGATGACTTTGCTGTTTAAAATGGCTTCCAAATGTGGTGCTGAAGTATTATCTAGTGTTCCTAAATGCAAGAAGGCTGTGATATGCCTCATGGGGAAAATATCTATGTTAGGTATGCTTCATTCAGGCATGGGTTATAATGTTGTTGGCCACAAGTTCAATGTGAATCAACAATATATATGAAAGAATGTGGAGAAACGGGAAACTTTGTGCACTGTTGGTAGAAATGTAAATGGGTATAGCCATATGGAAAACAGTATGGAGTTTCCTCAAAAAATTAAAAATAAAACTACTATGTGATTCAGAATCTCACCTCTGGGTATAT
The DNA here is from genome assembly GCF_037043125.1 of Eumetopias jubatus. Lineage (NCBI taxonomy): Eukaryota > Metazoa > Chordata > Mammalia > Carnivora > Otariidae > Eumetopias > Eumetopias jubatus. Next base: position 163,296,690 of record NW_028274809.1, on the reverse strand, counting down.
ATCTGAAGGAAATAAAATCATTATGTTAAAGAGATATCTTCACCCTCATATTCACTCAGCATTATTCCCAACAGCCAAAACATGGAGACAACCTAAATGTTCAACAACAGAAGAATGGATACAGAAAAAAAAGGATATCCTGCCATTTTCAACAATATGAATGGAACTTGAGGCCATTTTGCTAAGTGAAATAAGTCAGACAGAGGAAGACAAATACTATATGATGACACTTATATGTGGAATCAAAAAAAGTCAAACTCATGGAAACAGAGAATAAACTGAGGTTACCAATCTACTGGGTGTTAGGGCAAGTAGGGGGAGGTTAGTCAAAGGGTACGAACTTTCAGTTATAAGATGAAAAAGTTCTGGGGATGTAATGTACAGCATGGTGACTACAGTTAACAATACTGTATTGATACTTGATATTTGCTAAGAGAGCAGATCTTAAATGTTCCAACACACATACATATACACAACACACACACACACACACACACACACGAATGACAATTATCATGAGCAGATGGATGTGTTAACTAATTTTATTGTAGTAATCATTTCACAATATATATAAATATCAAATTATCACATTGTACACCTTAAACTTACACAATGTTATTTGTCATTTATATTCCAATAAAGCTAGGGAAACCCCCAATATATATTAAATAAAGTATCCCTACACAGAAACAAACATAAAACAAAGTTATGTATTGATTAGTTGATAAAAAATGTGAAAAGAGGCTTGCAGGCACCTAAAACTATATTTCCTCTAGAAGCCATGGTTGATTATTCATTCATTCAGGGTTTGAGCTGATTTTACAGAACCTAACACTATGAATAATGAGAATCAACTTATATAAAAACAAATATACAGATTTCAGTAAATATTGGCACATAGTAAAAGCAAATCAGCATTTTCTTATAAATAAAAATTCACACTTATGGTCTGGAGAAAAAGGGGTGCTGAATTTTAGTCACAATTTTAATTTCTATGCAGATAACCACAGAATGTGCATATAAACAAATAGTCTGGTAAAAATGGTACAAGGCACCTAGGAAATAATGAATTTGTAAGATTTCTGATTCATGCTCTAGCATGCACTAAGAGCAAATATTTTATATTTCTTTTAATAGTAATACACAGTAGGCAACACAAAAATACGAATGCACTCTAATATATACTGCTATTTCAATAAAATATCACTATATAGCAAGAAGGAAAACTGTAAAAATATATCTGTCGTAAAGGCTTTACAGCGATCTTCAACCTCAGAACCTAGAAATTGCCATCTTCAAAGCCAGATAACTCATTATTCCCCAAACCTCATATTCCAATGTTTCTGCTTGAATCTAATCAATTCTCTTCATTGCTGGCATCCACTGTATTAGAAATTGAGGCATCTCTATTCAAACAATAAATCATGTTCAGTACCAAGAAGGGCATTATTGTTTGCACATTTATGAGATAATTTCACCTTGTCCCTTATTTTACAAGATCTCGTAAAATTTTAACTTACAGAGATGTAGGTTTCTCCTTCCTGTCAACACCACTTAAAATTTCCAAAGCCTATAGCTGACATCAATTCTACAACTTCATCTGAACCCTTTAAATAGCTTCTTTATAAAGATGCCTAAAGGTTGCAACAGACTTGAAGTCTGGAATCAGAGTGAAATGAGTTTTCAGTGGTCCCATGTTCTTGTAAAAAATTCAATCATATGAATCTCCAATGGATCAGGGAACAAGACTGGCAATTTCTTGCTATTCTTGGTCTTTTCCACATACATACTACATTATTTCTCCTTACAATTTAGAAAGTCATGGTGTTGATAAAGAGAAGAAAGAAAAAGAAAAAGAAAAAGGAAGGAAGGAAGGAAGGAAGGAAGGAAGGAAGGAAGGAAGGAAGAAAGAAAGAAAGAAAGAAAGAGAAAGGAAGGAAGGAAGGAAGAGAAAGAAAGAAAGAAAGAAAGAAAAAGAAAGAAAAGAAAGAAAAGAAAGAAAAGAAAGAAAAGAAAGAAAAGAAAGAAAAGAAAGAAAAGAAAGAAAGAAAGAAAGAAAGAAAGAAAGAAAGAAAGAAAGAAAGAAAGAAAGAAAGAAAGAAAGAAAGAAAGAAAGAAAGAAAAAAGTATTCTGGTGTTCTGCTTGTAGTGTTAATTGGCAAATTGAAATTACCAAGGTTCTTTACTAACATCCACTTTGAAATTTTTCTCCTATTGTGGCCACTTAAAGTTCTTGCAGAGAGATCATGTTTGACATATCCAGCACCTTATAGCTTTCCTTTTTCTCCAAATCTTTCATATTTCTCAGTTCTGCAGCCATATTTCTTTGTCTTTTCATGATGTCTTATCATTTGTTGTGAATCTAATGTTTGGCAATGTCTCTGTGGTTTCCAGGTAATAAGTAATGGTAATATTAAATTTAAATCTATAAGATAAGGAAATAATGAAACTCTGTATCTCCAATCATCTTTGCAATCTATAATTTCTAATTTTTCATGACTAATTATAACTAATTCTTGACTTTTTTTTTGGTTGCTATTCTCCAACAATAGAGGGTAGCATTATTGCTATATCTGAATGTTTTTCATCCTCTCAGCTAAGACTTGCATCCATAAAATGTTGCAAAAACAATTTTTAAATAAGTTTGGAGAAGAGGGCATTGTGTCAGTATGTGTAAAATTGGGGCATAATTAAGATTGTAGTAAGAATAAAATATGATGACTAAAATGTTTTAAAATTGATATATATCCCACAAATGAGAGATATTTCCATGAAATTATGACTAAGATTTTATCTTATATTTAGCTAGTATCTTCCCCCACAAAAAAAGTGAGGAAAAAAGTTCCACAGTGTTCATCTGTCTGGTTTCCTTTTCACTCCACATCTTGGGAGCTCAAGTATGCCAGTTCTTAAGAACAATTTAATCAGGATGCCTGAGTTTGGACCCAAACACTGGTATTGGGAAAAACTCTCCAAATTATCAGAGTGCACAATGACAACTGAATGTTGAGTTGAAAAATCACTGGTCAAGACCTTCCAGGACAATTTTAGGCAACAACAGCCATACCAGAAACCCTCATCTTCTGTGTGAGTTTAATTAGAAAGTTTTCAGTGTCTCATTTTAAATATAATAATAGCCTATAATTTTAGATATTCTCAAGTTATGAAAGCAGCCTTCTATTCCTAATAAAAAACTTTTCTGTATTTGGAAATTGATATATTTTTTTAATCAGGACATCTTACTACCCTCTGTCCCATTTGATATTCTTGTCTTGAATTCTACTTGGATCTTTATCTTATTTTTATGTATATCAATATCTTACATATTCACCCTATTACTTTTTAGCATGCCACATATTTTGCCTTAAGTGTTGTTTGTAAAAGGCATGGCTTGCTAGGCAATGGTATCTTAAAGCAAGCTTTGAGCTTGGAGTCTGGAAAACTAGGTTTGTGTCATTTCTCTTGCAATTCCAGTTATAAACCAGTTTTCACCTTGGGCAAGTAATTTAACCTTTCTAGAATGAGATCTCTTATCTTTAAAATGGGGGTGATAGTCTCATGCATCTCACAGAGTTGTTATGAGGATTAAATAGAACAGTTTACTTGAAAGCAGTTTATAAACTGTAGAGTTCTAGGTAAATGATAAAATGATAGACACTTCATAAGTGTAAGAATCAGGACTAAAAACCAGGTCATCTAATTCTCGAGAGCCATGTACTTTCCACTCATTTTTATCATTTTAAAACATTGTGCTAAAGTCGGCTTTTGGGAAGCCATGGATGTCTCTGTCATTATAGACCAAGTTAATCCTTCTAACAATGGCTAAAAGGAAGAAGAAAAAACATGGAGAGAGAAGCAGTCATATTTTATTTCTGGATGGATTTGTCTTTCCATGAATTTGTCTTTCAATCACTTCCCAAAGCCCAAACTAGCTACAGGCAAGACTCCTGTAGCATCAGTGATTAGCTGAACAGAGAATATGAAACAAATTAGATAATGTCACCATGACAACCAGTGAGGCTACTTGGTACTCATCCACACTTTTTACAGTATATGTTTGGTAAAAACTTGACCTAGAAATGTTCATGCAATGAAATTTTTGAATTATGATTTCTACTTCCTTCTTAAACCATTTTCGTTATGTTTTCTGTAAGGTCTCTTCCTTACAGTTTAAAATTGCACAAGAAATAGAAAAATTATTTTGTTGCAATACAGTTAAGCAAAGCAGAACTACAGAACATAAAAAAGAAATGTTCCTCTCCCTGCCTACACCAAGACATTGCTTTCCCAGAGTGGCTGCCATTAATAGTTTCATGTATATAGCCTTCTAGAGCTTTTTTTAGGCATATTTAAATATATATACATACACTCGCATAAGATTTTATTTATTTATTTTATTGAGAGAAAGAGCACAAGTGGATGGGGGCAGAGGGGGAGAGAGAGAGAGAGAGAGAGAGAGAGAGAGAGAGGCTGACTCCCTGCTGAGTGCAGAGCTTGACTTGGGGTTCGATCTTAGGACCCTGAGATCATGACCCAAGCCAAAATCAAGAGTTGGATGCTTAACCAACTGAGCCACCCAGGCGCCCCAACACACTTGCATTTTTTAATGCATTCACATTATGTGTGTGTGTGTGTGTGTGTGTGTGTGTGTGTGTGAGCTTTCTTTATTATCTACTTATTTATTTATTTTTATAAAATAGATTTCCCAAAGGTGAAATTGCTGAGGACAAAGACATATATGTATTATTTTATTTAAAAAACATTAACAGATTATTTTTTAAATGTAACTAAATACATGACAGTAGGGATAAGAATGGAGAGGGGTGGAAAGGAAGTAGGAAAAAAAGCAACTTTTTCAGTTATTGGATACAGAGGTCTCTTGAGAGTTCCCTTGAAGCCAGGTACACCTGCCTTTCTGTATTTTTGTGAGCCATTAATGTCTGTACTCTTCCTTGAGCTAACTCAAAATATAGTTTTGCACTTGCAGCCGAAATGTTTCTAACTAGTAACAATCTACAAAGAAATGAGGTCAAGTCTGTGGTTCTAGGAAGCTACAGGTGGTTGACTATTTTCCCTCACTTTTTGCTCCAGGTTCATTTCCTCGGTATTGTCCTTGAGGTTAGGTAAAGGCACTCTTCAGTATTGTACTACTTTCCACCTAGATTGCTGCCTTTTGTTGTGGATGACTGCATCTCATGACACTGAAGCTGCCTGCTACTTTCAGAATTCATTCTAGAACTCTCTTCTAGTCACAACACCTTAGGTATCACATTTTATCACAAAATGCCACCTTGCAATTCCAATTTTCACAAGGATTATAAATTCCAACCCACTCTTTCAGCATCTATGCATGTTCTGTCTCTCCCCAGGACTTAGACCCAACTTAATGATGGGTCTGGCCAGAGGACCAATCATCAATACATAATTCTGTCCTCCAAAATTTCTTCCATTGTTTTCCGAGGATACCCTCCTTCTACCAAAGCTTTCCTTCCTCTGTCCAGTGATTCTTTAACCTCCAAACCAGTCTAGTTGACACAAACATTGTGCATCATTTAAGTTTTTGTTGCCTTGATAAATGTCACTAAACCTATTTTCTCCAAATGATAACCTTCAAATGGAATAAAGCTCATAGATCCATTATGTGTCATTCTCAATAGTGAGACAATGACATTGCCTAACATAAACTTGGATGACAGATTTACTCTGTCATCAGAAGCATGGATATACATTAAGTTTATGTACTGATTCCAATTGATAATGGCACAGCTGTGAGTAAGAGACACAAAATCAAAAATAACCATTGGAGAAAATAACCTTAAAGGCTACTCTTATAAAAAAAATTATGACTCTGACAAATATATTCAAATAAGCTTAGTGGTTACTCATTTACATATTTGGCATGCATTCAAAATACTTAATGCATTTCTTCAGGGTATGATGCATAATATTCAAAAACTATACCAACATTATGTTCATTTATTCAATTTAATTTTATCCAATATCAACAGAAACTTGGGAGAATTTGCTGAAATTATAACATGTCTAATTAAACATCATCACTATTGCTTCATTCTAAAACAGGTGAGACTTTTTTGGCTATTTGAGGTCTTTTGGTATTCCAGGACTTTTAGGACTGTTCTTCTATGAACAATCTGTGAACAATTCTGTGAAAAAGCCTTTAGAACTTGATAGGGATTATTAAAACAGATTTTAAGTGATCTCACCACACAAAAAAAGGTAATTATGTGAGATGATCATGTGTTAATTAACTTGGTTGTGGTAATGATTCTATATATATATACAGAATGTATATATTATACATATAGTGTATATATACAATGTATATATATTATAATGTGTATAAATCATCACATTTTACACCTTAAAAAATCACATCATGCAATCTAAATATATACAATTTTTATTTGCCAATCACACTTCAATAAATTAGGAAAAAAATAAAACATAGGTGAAACTCCACTGCCCAACTCTCCTGACATCAAAATATTTAAAGGAAAAATACTTTAATTAAATCCTTAAGTTTAAAATATCTGACTAGCTGCAATGATGGCCATGTATGCAGTATTTTCCTGGGCACAATCAGTGCCTGGCTTTGGTCTCACATGAATTCTGTGATTGGTTGAATCATAAGATTGTCACAAATAAAACTGAATATAAGAATGTTCGCTACCTCTGCCAGTATGATACGGGGTTGAGAGGTGCAGAATGGATAGCCCAACAAGTCTGTTTCAGTTGACATATTTTGGTTAAGGAAAAATATGAAATGATACATAAACAAGCTGATATTGATTATAGATCAATCACAAAGGTGACTTAGGAGATGTCTAGGTATCTATAAAACTATAGAATCACTAAAGAAAATAAATATTGGGTATAGTAATTAGGGTAAATCAAAGTAACTCTGATGAATAATAGTTCTCATTGGACAATCTCATAACATTGCTCCACTGGGTCTTAAAAACTTTATGCCTTATGCCTTTATGCCTATTACCAAGCTCATGTGGAAAAATGTGATTTTGAGGATACTAAGGAAGAGCTGCTAAAGGAACAAGTGTTTCTATGGTGAATGGTTTATTAAGTTCACAGAGAGTAAAGTATGTAAAAAAGTTGAAGAGAATATAACCAATTTTGGCATTAGAACATAAAACATATCAATAACACAAACATGCACATATCCATAGACAATTATACATATATACAAATACATATGTCCACACTAATATGCTTATTATAGAGCAAAATATAAGTATGAAATTATCAAAATATAATCCTTTATAGGATTTCTATTTCTGGCAGAGACAGACCAATTTGGGATAGAATGATCTGTACACACACACACACACACACACACACACACACACACACATACACAAACACACACGTGGATAAAATATAAAAGCCATCTACCTAAAACATTAGGAAACTACCATGGCAGGCAGGATAACTTCCTGATGAACAGCAAAGAGAAACTCATTGACATAACAACATCCCATATTATTTTTCCCCTCATTTCAAAACCAGAAATTGAGCTATCAGCAGTGTCATGGATTGGGGGAAAATAATATTGATAGAGCCTAATAAGGTAAAATAGCCCAAGTAAATACCTCAGCTTTAAGTTGGAACTCATCAAGAACAGTAACTTAGAGTATTTAAAAATCATAAATATATCAAGCCTCACAAATATTGAAAGTCAAGTTGAATTAATTCAACCCAAGACAGTATAGTGATCCTCTCCTTCTATAGCAAAATCTAAAGGAAACTGCCTATAGAAATAGATAGCATCATCCAAAGCCTTTACAATTTTTACACATTCGACCGGATTTAATAAAAAATTACCAGAATACCAAGTTACTGGATGAAGAGCAAGAAAGGCTAACAGAAAGGGTCTAAGAAGCTTTTCAGTTATTGGAGTTATTAGATATTAGATTTTAAATACAATAAATATATGTTAAGAAAATAAATGAGAACATAGAAAATTTTACCAAAGAACTGTAATTCTTAAAATAACCAAATGAAAATTCTTGAACATAATAAAACCGGCTGAAAGTAAGAACTCAATAGATAAATTTCCCAACTGATTAAACATAGCTGAAGAGAAGACTGGTGGTGAGCTGGAAGATAAGTCCATTTAAAAAACCCATTCTGAAACTCAAAGAAAGTATAGATACAAAACTAGAAGGAAAAAGAACTTAAAAGACATATGGGATAAGGTGACTAGGCCTAACATATATGAAGTTGACACCCAGAAAGAAGAAGGGAGAGAGAGTACAGACCAGAAGCCAAATTTGAAGAGTCAATTTCTGAGAATTTTCCAAAAATAAAAACAAAGGGCCACAGATATGAGAAATACTATGAAATCCAAACAGAGTGGTAGCAAAGAAAAATACATAATACAACATCATAGTTGAACTGCTGGGAAAAAAAAATTCAAAGACAAAATCTTAATAGCAGCCAATGGGGGGAAAAAAGACACATTTTAGTCAAAACAGTAATAAAAAGTCTCACAGCTAACATCTTGACAAAAATTTCTGAAGCCTGAAAACACTGCAATAACTGCCCACAAAGCTGCAGAAACAAAAAAAATATACTCTTATATCTATTAAAGGAATTGATCAGAAGTTTTGAAGTTTCCCATGGACTTTTGGTTTCAGTCTAGATGAAGTAAGCCCACTAAATCGAATCTCTTCCAACCACTTCATTTAAAAGCTTTGGACAGTATAGAAAAAGCAACTACAGGGAGGTTTTGAAAAGCAATAGGAACCTGGGTGGCTCAGCTGGTTAAGCATCTGCCTGAGGTCATGATTTCAGGGTCCTGGGATCGAGCCTCACGTCAGGCTCCCTGCTTAGATGGAGTCTGCTTCTCCCTCTCCCTATGCCCCTACCCCTACTCCCACCTTTAAGCTTTTATTTAAAAAAATAAAAGCTTAAAAAATAGAAAAGAAAAGAAAGGAGTAGAATTTGGAAGGCAAGTCAAAACTTAAAGAACAACCACCAGTACAAGGCAAGGTCACAGTCTGTCTGTCTGTCTCTCTTTTTCCCCCTTTATCTCTTGGAAGGCAAAATTGCACAACAGGTAGACTGTGAAAATTTCAAGAGATTTCCCTTTGAAAAAGGGGAACTCTGTGACTCAGAGAGTGAATGGGTAATCCCCTCACATGGTTTTTGATGGTTTGTTTTTTATTCTTTCCCCTCAGCCCTGCCTCAAGCCTGTCCCACTCACAAAGCTGCATTGCTGCTAAAGCAACATGGATGCCTTAAACCCCAAAGACAAAAACATCTCTGTGCCCAGAGGGAACCAAGGGGCCCTGTGTTCCAAAGAGTATGGGGGAAGTTCCTCCTACTTGTTCTTTTTCTTGTCATTTTTCCCTGACAGTAAAGTCATACAAAACTGCATGAAAGTACAGGAAGCTAAAATTCTGAGTGAAACTCTAGTTTTATAGCCATAGGTTGGTGAAATGGTGCCCCTTGGAACAGGAGAGCATGGGAAGATCCTAGGGTGGAGGGAGCCGGTGAAGGGGATTCCCTATCAACTGTCACAATCCTGGCTCATCCTCAAGCTGCACATCAAACAGATGCAAAGCAGCAGACCAAAGTCTTTGAAAACTGATCTATAATATAAAGCAATGCTCACACCCTGAGATGCTGTACAGACACAAACAGCACAGCAAATGTTGTAAAAACTAAATTTATATTGGAAACATTGCCCACAGAAAGCTTGACAGAATATGTTCTGAACCTAAGTTGATGGTTTAATAAGATACAATACAACACACACACACACACACACACACACACACACACACACACATTATATGGAGGAATATTAGCAGAACCTAGAGTCACAGCATAATTTTCAAATGTTCAGGATGCAATCCAAATTTACTAGACATACAGAGATCCTGGAAAATATGACCAGTTCTCAAGGAAAAAGACAATCAAGAGATATCAATACCCAGATGACCCAAATACTGGAATTATGAAACAAGGCTCTGAAGCATCTACCCACAAATGTCTTGCTTTCATATTCTAAGACTTTAAAAATTTTTTTTTATGTAAAACAAGTATAAAATAATGAAAAAATATAATAATAAGAGACTAACCTTGTTTTTTTTATTTTCCTTTTCATGGATGATGCCTTACTTAAGACTACCAACTAAACAATGCTTTTCAAACTTTAATATGCTTTCAGAGTACCCAGAAACCTTGTTAAAGTGTAGATTATAATCCAGTAGGTCTGGGGTGTGGCCTGAGATTCTACGTTCCTTGTAAACTCCCAGGTTAGGCTGATGTTGCTGTCCTCAAGTCACACTAGTAGTAATGTCACATTTGAAAGTCTAAGTAGAACACCCAAAGAACAAATAATCCAACCAAGAAATGGGCAGAAGATATGAACAGACATTTTTCCAAAGAAGACATCCAAATGGTCAACAGATACATGAAAAAGTGCTCAACATCGCTCGGCATCAGGGAAATCCAAATCAAAACCTCAATGAGAAACCACCTCACACCAGTCAGAATGGCTAAAATTAACAAGGCAGGAAACGACAGATGTTGGTGAGGATGCAGAGAAAGGGGAACCCTCCTACACTGTTGGTGGGAATGCAAGCTGGTGCAGCCCCTCTGGAAAACAGTATGGAGGTTCCTCAAAAAGTTGAAAATAGAGCTACCCTATGATCCAGCAATTGCACTACTGGGTATTTACCCCAAAGATACAAATGTAGGGATCTGAAGGGGTATGTGCACCCCGATGTTAATAGCAGCAATGTCCACAATAGCCAAACTGTGGAAAGAGCCAAGATGTCCATCGACAGATGAATGGATAAAGAAGATGTGGTATACACACACACACACACACACACACACAATGGAATATTTATGCAGCCATCAAAAGGAATGAGATCTTGCCATTTGCAACGATGTGGATGGAACTGGAGGGTGTTATGCTGAGTGAAATAAGTCAATCAGAGAAAGACATGTATCATATGACCTTACTGATATGAGGAATTCTTAATCTCAGGAAACAAACTGAGGGTTGCTGGAGTGGGGGTGGGGTGGGAGGGATGAGGTGGCTGGGTGATGGACATTGGGGAGGGTATGTGCTATGGTGAGCGCTGTGAATTGTGCAAGACTGTTGAATCACAGATCTGTACCTCTGACACAAATAATGCAATATATGTTAAGAAAAAAAAAAAGAAGAATAAGATAGCAGGAGGGGAAGAATGAAGGGGGGAAATCGGAGGGGGAGACGACCCATGAGAGACAATGGACTCTGAAAAACAAGCTCAGGGTTCTAGAGGGGAGAGGGGTGGGGGAATGGGTTAGCCTGGTGATGGGTATTGAAGAGGGCACGTTCTGCATGGAGCACTGGGTGTTATACACAAACAAGGAATCATGGAACACTACACCAAAAACTAATGATGTAATGTATGGTGATTAACATAACAACAAAAAATTTAAAGGAAAAAAAATTAAAAAAAAGAAAGTCTAAGTAGAAAATATGAGAGGTCATGCTGTTATTGATACTTCTCAAATGACCCAAGAACTTTGTTCCTTAGAGAGTTTTTTTAAAAAACATCAATATTTCATAATCCAACAATTACTACTCATTAATGCCTTTGATGGAGCTAACTGAAGGATACTTATGTGTCTCTTGTTTTCTTCACTAAATGTTTAAGAAGTGGGGCCCCTGGGTGGCTCAGCCAGTTAAGTGACCAACTCTTGATATCGGCTCAGGACATGATCTCAGGGTCATGAGATCAAGTCCTGTGTCAGGCTCCTCACTCAGAGCAGTCTGCTTAAGATTCTCTCCCTCTCCTTCTGCCCCTCCCTGCACACACTCTCTCTAAAAATAAATATATAAATAAATGTTTAAGAAGCAAATACTCAAAATATTCTAGGATGGGAAAAAGCAGTCATATATGATTGTTTTCTAAGATGATACTTTATATCATAATTTAATACTACATTACATGGGTAGCTGGAGAATTAAATTCCTAATAAAATACACACACATATATATGTGTAGGCTACCTGCCAAATAACTGTGACATTATTTTATACTAGAATATGAGATATTTTTGATAAAAAATGCACACTGAAAGTATGACATGTTACAAGTTACTTTCCTTTATATATAAAATATATTTTGTTAATTTTCATGAAGCTAGTTAAATTTCAGGAAGGCAATAGCAATGACCTCATAACTAGGCACTATAGCTTCTTACATTTTTCAGAAAAATATTAACAGAATTCAATCCAGAAACAAAATAATACTAAAACATCTCAAATTGCACAGAGGAAGGAAAGTATTAGAAAATGAAAGCAGGTCATAAATGTTTCAGCAAAGTGGAAAGCATTTATGGTCTAACACTACAAAGACCAATGTGATTTAACCCCACTGATTACAGATTCTAGGTGACTATTATAATCACTAAAAGCTAAGAAATCCTAGGGTTCCTTTGCAAATAGTCTATAACTCATTGTGTTTTATTTCAAACTAAAGAGCAAATGAAGAGGGGAAAAAAAACTAAAATCACAATCCTAAAGTAAAACACTTTTCAGCTTAGTATAGGGGCTTCACGACTGATATGGTATCCAAGGCAACACAGGTAATATATAAATGGTAAAATTTGAAATATATCATCACAGGCAAATTCAGAATCTTAAACTAACAACAGGGTCTATATTAGCAAGCACTTATTTAAGCTAACTCTAGAATTTCTAACACACCCAAAATGTCAAAAATCTATTATAAAAACATCTATTTCTATATATTTTACATAATAACCTATTATACTTTTCTACAAGAACCTTAATCAATAATTTTATGAGCCTAGTTATACATATAATACATGTGGATAGTGCATTACTAGAAGAAAAATGATGTCTAAAATTTTCACTGGATTGGCCTATTGGGAAAAAGTATGCATATACAAATTCTATTTATGATGCAATACAGTTATAATTCATAAGTGATAGTTATAGTTATTCTGGCATTACTATAGTTATTCTAGATATTATGCTCATATTTCCACTGTACATAGATTGTGTATTATGGAATTGATAAAGATTTGTTTATATGTTTGGGGTGCCTGGGGGGCTCAGCTGGTTAAGCTTCTACCTTCTGCCCAGGTCATGATCCTAGGGTCCAAGGATCGAACCCTACATCGGGCTCCCTGAAAAAATAAAGTAAATAAATAAGTAAAAGATTTGTTTGTATGTTTGTTTCTGTCATTCCTTTGTGAACACTTTGAAAGCATGGATCATATCTTTTTCATCTTTGCATCTCCCCATTAGTATCTGGTCCATAATTTTCCAAAAATGTTAAATAAATATATGATCACTTCAGAGTCTTTTATGGTTAGAAATGATATTTTGATACCCATTAAAATAATTTTCAAGTTATTAAGAAAAATATCCATTTTAATGTGAGCATCAGTAAGTCAGTGGTTTCTCCCTTCAGGAATTCAGAACTCTCTTCCCCTTTCATTTAGAAATATGGATAAATTCTCATAACATCAGACCCATTCAATCTTATAATCAAGAGATTAAGCAGTTGTCTACATGGACATGCTCCCTCTCTCCTGCAGTCTGGCATCTAATAAAAAAGTTGTATCCTTTAATAAAAATTTATTTTTCAAGATGTGCTCTGTGTCTGACACTGGGAAAACCCATTAAGTATGTAAATAGAAACATCAACTTTGTTTACTATGCAGGTGGAAAGAATAGATACTTAACTAATTATTAAGCTATTCTATACATCGAAAGTGCTGGAAATATACTCAGGAATCATTTTCTTGGTTTAATCACCTATTTTATTGCAGAACTAATAATCTGTCATTTGTAATTACTCACCTTAGAAAGTTATCCCAATAATACTACCACTGTTCAAATACACCTGAAATTCATCCCTTGCTATTATCTTTATAGATTTTTTTCAAACTCTACACAGAAGTCAGTTTTACCACTTTATAATATAAGTAACTAAATTCCAGTTTGGGTATCCACAACTCATGCAGCTTCTTCTTTTCTATGTGTACTACTAACTAAAATCAAATTAAGTGAATATTAATATTTAATGATTATTTCTATTAAAAAGCTTGAGCCCCCATCCTATATATGGGGAAAATCTAACTTCAATTTAATTCTCCTACTTCTGATGAATTATTATTCTAGGTCTTATTCCACTTCTATGGTTATTCCCTTCTATTTAATCACCTGGGCCAAGAGTAGTTCACATTCCTTTTCTCTGATTAAAAAATAAAATAAAATAAAAAACAGACAACCTTATAGACACTGGTGTGTAATAGGCTTTACTGAAGCTTAGAGAATAAAGAGGTTATTTCACAGCAAGAGACACTGAGAAGTAAACATTAGACTTCTGTTTTTTAACGTTTCTTTTCTATTGTAACCACTAGAAATTTTTCAATCAGTTTTTAATAGGGAATATATTCACATTGCAAAATGTGCAAAAGGGTGTGGAGACAAAGCAATTCCTCCCAACAAGCCCTCTGGTTTATTTCCCCAGTGGTAATCATTACTGTTGATTTCTTGTTTTTCCTTCCAGAAATAGTCCTCATTAGGAGGATTTTCACAGACTAGTCCTCTCTTTGATAGCCAGAGGAAGGCCCCATCTTCCTTTGCCATAACTTTTTTTTAATGTTTTTTTATGTTTTTTGCTTTTTTTATTATGTCATGTTAATCACCATACATTACATCATTAGTTTTTGATATAGTGATCCATGATTCATTGTTTGCATATAACACCCAGTGCTCCATTCAATATGTGCCCTCTTTAATACCCATCAGCAGGCTAACCCATCCCCCCACCCCTCTCCCCTCTAGAACCCTCAGCTTGTTTCTCAGAGTCCATAGTCTCTCATGGTTCATCTCCCCCTCCAATTTCCACCTCCTTCATTTTTCCGTTCCTACCATCTTCTTTTTTTTTTTTATTTAACATATAATGTATTATTTGTTTCAGAGCCATAACTTTTTTAAAATAATAAATGGGTCATTTTAGTTTTTTAAACTGGGCCTGTCTGAATTAAATTACAGGGAGAAAAAGTTTCTCAAGATAAACCAGTGTCTGGGCACCTGGGTGGCTCAGTTGGTTAAGCGACTGCCTTCGGCTCAGGTCATGATCCTGGAGTCTCCGGATCGAGTCCCGCATCCGGCTCCCTGCTCAGCAGAGAGTCTGCTTCTCCCTCTGACTCTCCCCCCATCTCATGTGCTTTCTCTCTCTCTCATTCTCTAACAAATAAATAAAATCTTTAAAAAAAAAAAAAGATAAACCAGTGTCTGTATTAAATTACAGGGAGAAAAAGTTTCTCAAGATAAACCAGTGTCCAGACTGAAATCACTTTCAACTCAGCAACTTTTTCTTTTAAATTTGTATTGTGATAAAATAGACATAATGCAAAATATGCTATTTTAAATTAAAGTATACAATTTCAGTGTAACACAATGCAAAATTCGCTTTTTTAAAGTGTTCGGTGGTATCAAGTATATTCACAATGTTGTACAACCACCACCACTACCTACTTCTAGAACTTTTTCATCCCTCCAAATAGAAAACCCACATCTGTTAAGCAATCACTCCCCATTTTCCTCCCCCACAGCCCCTGGCAACCACAAATCTACTTTCTTCTCTATGGATCTGCCTATTATAGATGTTTTATATAGATGGAATTATACACATGTGGCCTTTTGAATCTGGCTTCTTTGACTTAGCACGTTTTCAAGGTTCATCTATGTTGTAGCATGTATCAGTACTTCATTCCTTTTCATGGCTGAATAATATTTCATTGAGTGTCTAGACCATATCCTGTTTACCCGCACATCCACTGATAGACATTTGGGTTGTTTCTATTTTTGGCCTATTCTGAACAGTACTGCTATGGACATTTTTTATACACATTTTCTTTGAAAACCTGTTTCTAATTCTTTTGTGTATATGTGTAGGAGTGTAACTGCTAAGTCATTTGGGAATTCTAACTTGTTGAACCCTCTCTCATAACTTTTGCTTCCTTCCTTACAAATATCTTTTCCTTTAGTTAACTGTGAAAAATCCCAAATTAACCTCATCTTCTTGGGCAGAGTAGTTTAATCCTACCTTAATACCTTCATCTCCTTTCTGATTATAAAATGAGCCCATCTTGACTAACCCTAACTGTCCAACAAATGATTGGCTAAAAATAAGATTGTTCTGTGCCTAAAAAAAAAATTGTAGCATTTTTCTTGTACAATCATAAACCAGCTTCACCAGCTATATTCACCAGCTATATTCACCCTGATTAAATATCTAACAGAATTAGTGTGTTTCTCCATGGCACAGGGTTTCCTAACATAAACTGAATAGTTTACAAATGATTAAGAAATGTTATTCAAATCATACTGACTGGTTTTGGTTATGCCATGGTCGCACATTAGAAACTAGATTTTGGGGGCGCCTGGGTGGCTCAGTTGGTTAGGCGACTGCCTTCGGCTCAGGTCATGATCCTGGAGTCCCGGGATCAAGTCCCACATCGGGCTCCCTGCTCAGAGGAGAGTCTGCTTCTCCTTCTCACCCTCCTCCCTCTCATGCTCTCTGTCTCTCATTCTCTCTCTCAAATAAATAAATAAAATCTTTAAAAAAAAAAAGAAACTAGATTTTGAAAATGCAGGATACTACATTATGCCAGAATTGACAGATATTTTAGGTCATGAGGAAAATATATTAAGTTCAAAAGGCAGAAATTTTACTGGCCACATTGCCTGATTATAGTTCACCAAAAAACATAAACTAATAATATCAATTTAAACCACAAAAATACATCTTTTTAATTAAAGAGCACTCTCCTAAATGACTCTGGGTCAAGTAAAAATACAATAAGAAAAATAGCACCAATTATTTTTTTAAGCAATAAAAATAAGGAAGGGAGACAAACCATGAGAGACTCTGGACTCTGGGGAAACAAACTGAGGGTTACAGAAGGGAGGGGAGTAACTGGGTAATGGTTATTAAGGAGGGCACGTGTTGTGATGAGCACTGGCTATTATACACAACTAATGAATTGTTGAACACTACATCAAAACTAATGATGTAATATATGTTGGCTAATTGAACATAAGAAAAAAAAAGAATAAAAGAAGAACACAATATATCAAAGTCCAAGTATGAGGACAATGGTATGTTCAAATAGAAATGCCTTGAGTTACATGTATTTATTATTGAGGGGTGAGGGAGAAGAATAAAATGAACTCAGCTTTCAACTTCAAATTTTATAAAGATACAAAGAATCAATCCTAGTGGAAACTAGGGGAAAGAATTCCTAAAAATTACAACAGAAATACACACAGTAGAATTAATAAATCTAAAAGCTAGTCCTTTGAAAATTTAATAAAATGCTGAAACTATAAGCTAATCAATCAAGAACAAAAACAAAATCTATGAACTAATCTCATAATGGAGGCGAAAACATTACAAAAATAAAATGTTTTAAAACTGTCACTACACAGTGAATGATTTACTAAAAATAAATTGCCAATGATGTCTAAAAATGAAGTCAAAATCAAGACAACTGATGATCCCAACATTGCATTTCCATAGGGCTTGATGCAATTCACCCTAAATTCATGTGTGAGAGCAATGACTAAAGAATATCTACAAAAATTTGAAGAAGAACCAAGTGGGAAGACCTTATACTCAAGATATCTGATATCAAGATATCAGAAATTATGACAGTATAATAATTAAGACAGTATGGTACCAATGGCACAGGGACAGACAGCAGATCAATGGAACAAACTAGAGAGCTCAAAAGCAACCCATTCAAATATGGAAACTTGGTATATATTAGAAGTGGCTATACATATTGAGAGAAATGTGGAGTAGTCAATAAATAGCAATTACTAGAGTAATAAGTTATCTGTATGGAAAAGTATGGATTCCTAAATTATACTCTACATAGAAGTTAATTCCAGGCTATAAAAACCCTAATGCTTAAAGCAGTTTTAGAAGAAAATATAGAAAAACATCCTCATGAAGAAAATAGTAAGGAAGGATTTTCTAAGCCAGACACTAAAAACACAAACTGGAAAGAATAGTTCAATTCGACTCCATTAAACTTTAAATCTTTTGTTCTACACTATCATCAAAGGAAAAAGACACACCACAGATTAGGAAATTACAAATTTAATGTTTATATCTGAGAAGGAGTCATACCTAAAATTGATAAATAATGCCTACATGTCAGTAAGAAGAAGTCATACGGGGAAAGGATATGAATTCACAGAATCAAGAAACCTGGATGGCCAATAAACACCTGAAAATATGCTCTACTCACTAGTAATCTGGTCAATGTAAATTAAAGCACCATTTTCCCTCCTTTAAATAGACAAAAATGGGGCGCCTGGGTGGCTCAGTTGGTTAAGTGACTGCCTTCAGCTTAGGTCATGATCCTGGAGTCCTGGGATCGAGTCCCGCATTGGGCTCCCTGCTCAGCGGGGAGTCTGCTTCTCCCTCTGACCCTCACCCCTCTCATGCTCTCTATCTCTCATTCTTTCTCTCTCGAATAAATAAATAAAATCTTAAAAAAAAATAAATAGATAGACACAAATGTGTACCTGGGACAATACCTAGAATTTTTAAGGGCATGGAAGGAGAAAACTCATATTCTGCTGGTGGGATGTGAATCACACAGCCACTTTGAAGAGAAATTTAGCAATATCAAATGCAGGTGAAGATGCTCACACTTTGCTCCAGTATTCTAGACATACACTCTAGAGAAACTCTCATGTATACCTACCATATATGTTCACATCAGCATTGACTATAACAGCAAAAAGAGAGGAAATAGGTGAGATGTTGATGACCCCAGTAGTAAAGGGGCTAATAAAACAATGAAACAGAGTGGGATTTCCCTTGTTGTACGTCAACAAGGAGATAAATAAGTATTTTAGAAGTATAAAAATATAAGTATAGATACCAGTTAAAATGAATAAGCTAGAATGAAATATCATATATATATGATCCCTATATCTATATGCCATAATATGGATGAAAAAGGCAAGCTGCAAAATGACAGGGAGAATCAAGTTTAAAAATATGAATAACAATGCTATTCATAATGTATGGATACATGCATATGTTGTAAGAGTCTAAAGTAATTTACAGAAACAAACTATGAGATAGTGGTACCTAGTAGTGTTGTGGGGCAAGGTAGAGGGGGCTGCAAATGCAGCTGTAGTGTTTTGCTTAAAAATGTTTTGAAACAAATATGGCAACATGTTAAGATTTTATTCAGCTGGATAGTAGGAATATACATTATTCACTTAACTGTTCTGTATGTTTGACATAGTTCAAAATTAAGGAAAACACAGACATATACATACACATGCCCACAAAAAGACAACTGATAACTAAACTGAGAACATTTTTCAAACAACTATTATTAAAATTACTAAAATTTTTCACTAGAAACATGGTCATTAAATCCATGAGTCAAGTAACAATACTTAGTATCACTATTATTTAATATTGTTTGGAAGCAATGATCAGTACAGTAAGACATGAAGCAAAAATAAAGTGCATGCAGGAAAAAAAAGACAAAAATAACATTTGTTACTTATGTGACTATTTCTAGATGACTTGAGGGGATCATCCAAAATTATATTAATTAATAAACTAGTATGGAAAGTAGGGAATGTAAGGTAACAAACAACAAGGGAAATCCCACTCTGTTTCATTGTTTTATTAGCCCCTTCACTACTGGGATCATTGATAGTCTACACCCTGTTGCTAAATAAACATACTTAAAATGTTTTAGGGTCACCCAAACATGATACACAATTCAAATTTCTCCCTAGCAAGGAACTGTTGTATGAAATAAACTGGTGATTGTGTTTTGGAAGCGATAATGCAGAAACAGCCCTTCTTATAGTACATTTCTTTAGTATGATTTTGGGTGAAAATGTCATTATATCAAAAAAGAAGTCATTCAAAAAGTGCCATAACTTGTGCACCCCATGTTTATAGCAGCAGTGTCCACAATAGCCAAACTATGGAAAGAGGCTAGACGTCCATCAACAGATGAATGGATAAAGAAGATGTGGCATATATACACAATGGAATATTATGGAGCCATCAAAAAATGAAATCTTCCCATTTGCAACAACGTGGATGGAACTAGAGGTTATTACGCTAAGCGAAATAAGTCAATCAGAAAAAGACAATTATCATATGATATCACTGATATGAGGAATTTGAGAAACAAGACAGAGGATCATAGGGAAAGGGAAGGAAAAATGCAACGAGACAAAACCAGAGAGGGAGACGAACCATAAGAGACTCTTAGTCTCAGGAAACAAACTGAGGGTTGCTGGAGTGGTGGGGGGTGGGAGGGATGGGGTGGCTGGGTGATGGACACTGGGGAGGGTATGTGCTGTGGTGAGCGCTGTGAATTGTGTAAGACTGATGAATCACAGACCTGTACCCCTGAAACAAAAAGTACATTATATGTAAATGAATGAATGAATGAATGAATGAATGAAAAAAAAGTGCCATAACTTTCCAAGACCCCTTGTGTGAAAAGTCATAAACTGAAGAGTAGTGATGTGAAGCAAGTCTATGTTGGAAAGCAAACCTGCCTCATGCCACTAACCATGTCTTCCTGCCTCTCCCCATTTAGAAACTCACTTTCTATTAGCTTTTAGTCTTTCTTATACTGATTTGTTTTTATTTATACTGATTTCTAACTTAATTGCCTTGTAGTTAGAGAATGTTGCTTGTCTGATATAAATTATTTGAAATTGGTTGAAACTTGTTCTATAAATCTGCAGTGTGGTTAGTTTTTGCCAAAGTTTCATGTGTACATGAGAAAAAATGTGTACATTCTCTAATTATTGGATGCAGTGTTCTATATATGACTTTTCATCATGCTTGGTAATTGCCTCAAATATTCAAATACTACTATTCTCTTGCAAATCGGAAGATCTTCTGATTGTATATTCTGTTTCATGTTTTTATTGTATCTATGGTCATTTTCATTATTTCAAAATTACTTATTTTATCATTGATATACAAAAAAAACCATTACTTTAAGTTCATTGTATTCTAAATATGCTACTTGTTGTCTCCAATGCTTACAGCTAATAAATGATTGTTTCCTTTTGTATATTTAATTTTAGATTGTAAACTCATGTTTGATGAAATTTCATCAGTGGGAAACTTGAAGGACCTGAGTTAGAGTGAATTCCCTAGAGAGATTTTATATTTGCTTTTGCTAGGTATTACAAGAGTATTGTCAATCAAGACCCATTTTTTTTTTTAAAGATTTTATTTATTTGACAGAGACACAGCGAGAGAGGGAACACAAGCAGGAAAAGCAGGCTTCTGGCCAAGCAGAGAGCCCGATGTGGGGCTTGATCCCAGGAGCCTAGGACCATGACCTGAGCCGAAGGCAGACGCTTAACGACTGAGCCACCCAGGCGCCCCAATCAAGACCCATTTTTAAATATTAATATTTAGTTTTTGCTAAGATCACATGAGTACATAAATCCAAGTCCAAATCCATGTGAAGATGGAACTACAGTGACAAATTACCAGAGCAGATTTCTTTAAAATCCCTCCAAAGGAAAAGCCAAGACAGGCAAGCTTGCCTATCATCTTATTAGCCAGGGACAGACATATTATATAAGGATGTAGTCCCTTAAGAAATCTACAACTTTGGATGTTTTAATTTGAACTCCCTTTTTTTAGGAGCCCCATATCTTACCACCCCCCTTCAGGTAGCCATTATGACTCAGGTCTCTTGATTGCTAAGATCTATAATGCTATCCACAAATTCAGCAGAACAGCCTCTATCAGAATTTTTTTCTCTATTTTCATTTTCATTTTCATTTTCAAGTTCTTGTTTACCATTGGCCCCTGTAAATCTCATGTATTTCTTCTGGGCTCAGTTTTGCATTTAAAGAATGTACATTACATATAATCCAACATCTTCCTGTATTTTGTGCTAAAGCTATTTAAGGATATTTAATCTACCTGGCATTGCTGAAAATACACCAAATACTACTTTCTTATATTCAATCTTTCTTTTCTCATATTCTTTCTTGCCCAGAAGAACCTCTGAGAATACGTGACCCTTTGAACATGTGTAGATCAGAACACACTGTTCTTGCAGAGAACTCCCCTTCTAACTACAAATATACACCTTCATATGAGAGGTTAATCAAACACAGCCAACAACAAAAGAGAGAGCAGAAAGTGAATAATTTCTTTTGTTTCTATTCATAAACCTGCTCTGTATCTCTAGTGTTATGAAGAATAAGATATTTTGCTATTTTAAGCAAAAGGCAAATCTAAAAATCCTCTGGGCCTTCTCTGATCACCCAAAACTCAAACTCTTTTTCTATTAAGACTTCTTTTCATCAGACACATCTTAGAGAAAGTCTTTGTCTTTGCCTACATTGCTATACCACTGTCCTGCTTCTCTCTACTATCTCTAGTGCTCCATTTAGAAATCAACAACAAAAAAATACATGACCATCACTTCAAAGTGTGGTACCTTTTTCTTTGACAGGAAACAATTGTAACTTAATGGAAGGATGTCCCATGGGCACAGCAACAACATGCTGTAACTTGACTAGCACTTCCCCCACACCACCTGGAATGTGCTGTGGATATAGTCCATGTCCAATAATAACTTGTTCAATAACTTATTAAATAATTATTCAACTGGCATAATTTCCCTAACACCTTCCATATATCAATGTCTTCAGCTAACTAAAACACTATATTTTATTTTTTTATTATGTTATGTTAATCACCATACATTACATCATGTTTTTGATGTAGTGTTCCATGATTCATTGTTTGCGTATAACACCCAGTGCTCCATTCAGTACGTGCCCTCTTTAATACCCACCCCCTCCCCTCTAGAACCCTGTTTGTTTCTCAGAGTCCATAGTCTCTCATGGATTGTCTCCCCCTCTGATTCCCCCCCTTCATTTTTCTCTTCCTGTTATCTTTTTTTTTTTTAACATATGATGTATTATTTGTTTCAGAGGTACAGGTCTGTGATTCAACAGTCTTACACAATTCACAGCACTCACCATAGCACATACCCTCCCCAGTGTCCATCACCCAGCCACCCCATCCCTCCCACCGCCCACCACTCCAGCAACCCTCAGTTTGTTTCCTGAGATTGAGAATCCCTCATATCAGTGAGGTCATATGATACATGTCTTTCTCTGATTGACTTATTTCGCTCAGCATAAAACCCTCCAGTTCATCCACGCTGTTGCAAATGGCAAGATTTCATTCCTTTTGATGGCTGCATAATATTCCATTGTGTGTGTGTGTGTGTGTGTGTGTGTGTGTGTGTGTGTGTGTGTGTGTGTATACCACATCTTCTTTATTCATTCATCTGTCGATGGACATCTTGGCTCTTTCCATAGTTTGGCTATTGTGGACATTGCTGCTATAAACATTGGGATGCGTATACCCCTTTGGATCCCTACATTTGTATCTTTGGGGTAAATACCCAGTAGTGCAATTGCTGGGTCACATGGTAGCTCTATTTTCAACTATTTGAGGAACCTCCATACTGTTTTCCAGAGGGGCTGCACCAGCTTGCATTCCCACCAACAGTGTAGGAGGGTTCCTCTTTCTCCACATCCCTACCAACATCTGTCGTTTCCTGACTTGTTAATTTTAGCCATTCTGACTGGTGTGAGGTGATATCTCATTGAGGTTTTGATTTGGATTTCTCTGATGCTGAGCGATGTTGAGCACTTTTTCATGTGTCTGTTGGCCATTTGAATGTCTTCTTTGGAAAAATGTCTGTTCATATCTTCTGCCCATTTCTTGATTGGATCATTTGTTCTTTGGGTGTTGAGTTTAATAAGTTCTTTATAGATTTTTGGATACTAGCCCTTTATCTGATATGTCATTTGGAAATATCTTCTCCCATTCTGTCCGTTGTCTTTTGGTTTTGTTGACTGTTTCTTTTGCTGTGCAAAAGATTTTTCACTATTTATGTTTTAGAAGAATGAAGTCAAGTGTTCACTAACACTGCACGTTTGCAGGTGATGATAAACCTAATTTGTCGTTTTAGTTTTTCCCTGGTGAGTTTCTAGATTGTGTTATCTTTTGGCTTGGCAAATTTATATATTCTATAAACTTCTGTACTTTGTTCTTGAATTACTGATGACTCCATTTGGGGGAAATGCTCATGTGTTTTTAACCTTTTACAAATACAATAAACAAGCCCTTAGTTTTAGGACCTTTCAAATCAAAACAAAAAAAAAAGGAATAAAGGAACTCTCTATAAGTCTTCCTTTATTCAAAGAAAAAATATTGATAATGTCTTCTATTTCTACAATGTGTTGAAATATTCTCTTTCCTACTGATCTGAATATATTTTTCAACATTATCAGAGGCCTCTACTGCCAGTTTTAGCCATGTGAAAACAGGTAGCAATTCTTTTCATCATTAAAAGGAAAGTGCATGGCCCTTTCATTTATTCAGGGATTCTTGTCTACCAGCTTCATGTTCCAGAATCAGGAAATCAGTCAAAGAAACTATTGGGTGGCCAAAATAGATGTTACCAAGTTCATGTGAGACCTACAGAAGAATGATGAGAGAGATGAAGGTACTAGGTACTAGATACTAGGAGGGGTGCCTGAGTGGTTCAGTCAGTTAAGCATCTGCCTTTGGCTCAGGCCATGATCCTAGGGTCCTGGGACCGAGCCCTGTGTCAGGCTCCCTGCTCAACAGAGGACTCTGCTTCTCCCTTTCCCTCTCCCTCTCCCCCAGCTCATGCTCTAGCTCACTCACTCACTCTCTCAAAAAATTAAATCTTTTTTTTAAAAAAGAAGGTACTAGAAGATTGCTGAAGGCTAGCATATAGACAGAAGTAGAAGGGACTGCTGGGATTTTGACAGTGAGGAACGAGATAGAAAATTATGAAAGTGAACACCTCAAAAACACACCGGTCTGAAATCCTTGAGAATTGGGGCAAGTGATATATCTAGAAGGCAATAGAGAGAATCAACCTATTACACTGTAACTGCTAATTACAATATCTGTGGTCAACCAAAAGATATTTACTATTTGAGAAGTAAATAGAAGAAAGGTTCAAACTATTCAGTGTAACAGATTATATTTAATTAATTTTGGAAACATTTTTTTCAAACTTGGGTAATTTCTAATAATCCTCCAAATATGTTCTCCCATGTATAGGGATGGCCCTCCTATGTTCTAAATAAATTAACACATCACCTCTTGATCTTGAAAATTAAATGAATAACTCTCACAGTTTCAGATTAACTCATTTCAGTCAAGAGTTAGCTGCCCAATATTTCTAATGTAGCTTTATTTCCCTCAGATATTTTTAATATTTAAAGAATATATAAAAGGGTACAAATAAGTAAATATGTTAATGCTTCAAAAAAATTCAAATAATCCCTTTTAAATAATAATTTTCAAAATTATAAACCATTTTAACATAAAATAATTCACTGCTTGATACAGAACTTTAAGTTCAAGTTTCAGAAATACAAATCAAACCTGCCTTATGAAAAAAAGTTCTGTACTGGTTCACATGACTGGGGATTCAGAACTAGAACCGGTCTCAGTCAAACCTAGTCAGAGGTCAAATGACCAAATGGCCTCTCTGTCTCTCTCTGTCTATAAGAGGGACAGGAGGCAAAATATGGTCATAAACAATTCCAGTTACCAACCCCATAATAAAAAAAAAAAAAGAAAATTTCTTTTACCACTTCCTGCTTCAGTGGTATGTGTGTAGGGGAGGGGATGATGTATCTATAAAAGAGAATTCTAACTACCCAGCTTTGCCAACCTTTGACCATAAGCCCATTCCTTTGGCCATAAACACAAGATAGCTTTATTGACCACTTCACTAGAGCAGTGAGGGATTAGGAATGGGGGCTGTAGAATTACTGATACCAGACAAAGAGGGGAAGGCCTGTTACACAGTAAAAATATATATGAAGTACATGGTTTCTCTTATGAAGGTGACTTTAGATCCCCCCCTTCCTACTACCAGCAGACCTCTACATAAGGAATTCTGTGCAGATCACAGATATTTCAAAATAATTCTTAGTTGTCTAAAACACTTACATAAGTGAAAATAACATGATGTTCTGTCTGAAGAGACAAGTTCAACCATTCACCACCAAGACCTTTAAATCTTCAACTGAAGGTGGGTTCAGAAGAGCAGTGAAGGTGTCCAACATCATGGTCTATAGGAGAAATATCACCTGCTCTGATTCCCAGCTGTGTTATGGGACTGAGGATCACTGCCCAAATATGACAAAGTTATTACCAAGATACAAACTTGAAAAGTATCCAGGATCCCCAGTCTCTACTTTTCTACACTTGTATGTATGACACCCAGAAATTCCCAAGGTTATTTCCAATTAAAATGGTGGCAGTATCCATCTCCCCTAAGATCCCTGCTGACTCTATGATTTTAATGGGAGAAAAGGGATTAGAGATTTGGAAGGAAGTCATCTGAGAGTGCTGGGAAATAAAGAATTGGAGATGAACTGTCGGTTTCCAGAAAGGTATTTTCAGGTGCAAGTTTTAAACATGCATACAAAAGAAGTGCTATTTTAAGTGGAAATTCACAGAGAAAAATGGCACCTAAAGCAAAAAAAAAAGTAAACTCAAGTGGCCTGAAAGAGCCTACCAGCAGGTGATAAAAACTAGTGAATCTGGCTGTGTAAGTCTGCACCCATGCCCTAGTGAACCAGTTAACTGCAGTAACTGGGGTGCACAGTTATCTTAAAGTCCTTGTTCATTGACTTTAATGTCTGGATCTCCTGTGGATCTAGGTCTGTTTTCCACAGTTATTAATTATGCAATCTCCTTTCTTCCCATGTGTAGTAATTTGTGACTGAAAGTCAGAAATCTCATATGAAAGACTGTGGAGCCAATTTGAGTCTCTGGATGGACTTCCTGGCAGGCAGTTATGATAGAATATAATCCATCTGATATTGAGATGCTTCAAAGCAAAGCTTCAGGCTTTGTGAAACCTGTTCTTTACAAAAGGTCTCTCTGACTCCAAGGGTATAGTCCCTCACTAATACCAACTGGAAGACTTGGGTGTATACTAAGCCCCTCCTTCTTGGTAGTCCCTGGACTCTAGTGTCTGACCCTATAGACCCCGAGACTGACAGAAGTTTTTCTCAGCTTCTAAGAATCTTAACAATCTCCATTAGAATGGGCAAATGCTTTGAAAGGAAAAGTGGTACCAAATATTTATTCTGCTTTACCCTTTTCTTCATTTGTGCTCTTGGCTGCTTGAGTCCTTGCTGACTGGGAAGCCCTCTGATATGTTCTGACAGACATTTTTCTTTATTTTATTTTTTTTTATTTACCATTTTTTATTATGTTACGTTAATCACCATACATCATTAGTTTTTGATGTAGTGTTCCATGATTCATTGTTTGTGTATAACACCCAGTGCTCCATTCAGTACGTGCCCTCTTTAATACCCATCACCACACTAACCCATCCCCCCACCCCTGTCCCATCTAGAATCCTCAGTTTGTTTCTCAGAGTCCATAGTCTCTCGTGGTTCATCTCCCCCTCCGATATCCCCCCCTTCATTTTTCCCTTCCTGCTATCTTCTTTTTTTTTTTAACATATAATGTATTATTTGTTTCAGAGGTACAGGTCTGTGATTCAACAGTCTTACACAATTCACAGTGCTCACCATAGCACATCTTTAATTTTGTCTATATTTTCCAGGTAGTCTCTTTAAGAGATCTGTCTATAACAGGCTAGATTACAAATTTAATATCCCCAAACAAAAGTCTTTTTGATCCAAGAGCCCTTTCAATTTTTCACCTCTCTAAATTTCTATTATAATTTCATACTCAATACCATCTAAAATAACATTTTTATCTAAGTTTATTAAAATGTAAAGTGTTTACATGTAGATGATAATATCCTTGGAGGTCAGATTTATATCATACACTTCTTATATGTCCCCTGAAGGGTTAAAATATTTGATTGGAAGGTTGTTGGTATGTTATGCAGAAGTAGTGAGCTGAGCACTAAAAAGATTAGTTTCTATTTGTAATACCAATCTGGTAAGCCCCTCATCACTTCTTACACAGCATTTTCACTTAGAAAACTATGCTACAAACATATCTACGTGTGCATGCACTGATCCATATAATACACTGACCATGCCCACAAAACACTAACTTATGCTACTTTTATCTTTGAAGTACTTTACTGAGACATTATACATATAAGTATGTGTATTGTAATCCTTTGCAATAAATATGTATGTGTCAATGAATGTGTATTTGTGTTTTTTCCATGCCTTGAGTTCTCAGTCAGTGAGAATTGGTGAAGCATATTCTGTTGAGAATCTCAACTAAAATTAGAAACATCACAGCCAAGAATGCTCTATCATTTTACCCAGTGTCAAGTATATTCTGCAACAAGGGTTGTTTACTCAGCTGTGGCCTCTTTTTCTGCCATTTACTTTGTGTTCTGGCAAATAGTATCAACACTACTGGATATCAAAAGTATGCAAGTGATAATGTTGGACCTCCTTTGAAGAGAAAGAAGGAAATGCATCAGGCTGAGTATGAAAAGTGTAAGGTTTATCATGACTCAAGTTGCCTTCTGGAAATGAAAGCTTCAGAAGGTAAAGACTAACAGATGACTTGAGATTTGTGAAAGTCCTCTGACAGAATGAGGGACATCATAAAAATCGTTGCAACCTGAGAAAAGTGACCAAATATGTTATGGAATGTATCTGGAAGAAAACAGGACAGAAGACAAGTTATGATTTCAGAGGATGTGAAAAGAAAGGAATAAGGATTGCTAAAGTATGAAACTAGAATACATCTCCACAGAGAATAGGTTCAAAGCTTCTTCTGGGCTCTATTATACTGATTTGACTGATGCTTCTATTTGAATTTATGCTTCTCTGTATCCCAATTCCTCACAGAGACTGTGTGTATACAGATGTCCACTCTAGTAGGGGATGGTTTAAATAAAAATGGTAATCCTTAAAAAGAAAAACTAGCAATTAAAATGTATAGACTTGCAAATATCATCAAGACATATTTTGCAAATGACACTACAAAGGGCTGATATCCAAGATCTATAAAGAACTTCTCAAAATCAACACCCAAAAAACAAATAAGTCAAAAAATGAGCAGAAGACATGAACAGACACTTCTCAAAAGAAGACATACAAATGGCTAAGAGACACATGAAAAAATGTTCATCATCATTAGCCATCAGGGAAATTCAAATCAAAACCACATTGAGATACCACCTTACACCAGTTAGAATGGCAAAAATTGACAAGGCAAGAAACAACAAATGTTGAGAGGTTGTGGAGAAAGGGGAACCCTCTTACACTGTTGGTGAGAATGAAAGCTGGTATAGCCACTTTGGAAAACAGTGTGGAGGTGCCTCAAAAAATTAAAAACAGAGCTACCCTATGACCCAGCAATTGCACTCCTGGGTATTTACCCCAAAGACACAGATGTAGTGAAAAGAAGGGCCATATGCACCCCAATGTTCATAGCGGCAATGTCCACAATAGCCAAACTGTGGAAAGAGCTGAGATACCCTTCAACAGAGGAATGGATAAAGAAGATGTGGTCCATATATACAGTGGAATATTACTCAGCCATCAGAAAGGATGAATACCCAACTTTTACATCAACATGGATGGGACTGGAGGAGATGATGCTAAGTGAAATAAGTCAAGCAGAGAAAGTCAATTATCCTATGGTTTCACTTATTTGTGGAACATAAGGAACAGCACGGAGGACATTAGGAGAAGGAAGGGAAAAATGAAGGGGGGGAAATCAGAGGGGAAGATGAACCATGAGAGACTATGGACTCTGAGAAACAAACTGAGGGTTTTAGAGGGGGGGGGGTGGGTTAGCCTGGTGATGGGTATTAAGGAGGGCACGTTCTGCAGGGAGCACTGGGTGTTATATGCAAACAATGAATCATGGAACACTACATCAAAAACTAATGATGTACTGTATGGTGACTAACATAACATAATAAAATAAAATTAAATTTTTAAAAAAGATATATTTTAAGTAAAAAACAATTTATAGAAAAATAGATATGGTATGACCTCACATTCTTTTAAAATCCTAGAACTATATAGTTATATCTGTATCTTCCTCTTTACCTATATCTATATTCTATGAAAAAGTTGTAGAAGGATACATGCTAAATTTTAACAGTGGTTACATATAGGGAAGGGAGTGATTGAAGGTGAGGTTGAAACTTAAAATAATACTGCCTTTTTACTTTATATGTAAGTATTGTTTGAATTTGTTTAACAAATTTGTATTTAAACATAGAAATATATTGGGGCACCTAAGTGGCTCAGTCAGTTGAGCATCCAACTCTTGATTTCAGCTCAGATCATAATCTCAGGATCATGGGATCAAGCCCCATGTTGGACTCCACACTCAATATGGTGTCTGCTTTTCCCTCTCCCTCTACTCCTCCCCCCACCTCTCTTTAAAATGAATAAATAAAAAGGTATAATCTCTATTTTGATTGATGCATCCCTTATGGAACCATTTAACATTAATGTACAGTTTACTTTAATAATGACCTATCATGATCCTTAGAAAAATTCAAGAATGTTATAATAACAATTACCATATCATTTTATTTGCTGCCATAGAATTGACAACATAGGGCAAATGGCCTATTTTTTCAGAATATTAAGGATACATTATTGCTGTGCTTGGTAGTACAGACTTTAGCTCTTACCACCTGAAACCTGTTCTTCTGGCTGAATTTCTGAAGAACAAGAGAATCCTTGGAGAGAGAGAGAGACAGAGATAGGCAGTGAGAGACAAAGATAGACAGAAAAAGAAAAATTATGCTCCATTGAAGACAATTCTTTTTGTTTGGTCAAACAATCTACAGGATTTTGTGCTAGAAAAGTAAGTAAAAACCACATTATTAATATATTGCCAAAACTTTTACAGAATTAGCCCACCCTGTATAATATTAATCAGTGAAGAAAATCTTTGTTTGTCTTTAAGAAATTACTTTCTCCAAAATTGAGCTTAGAATAAAATTTTTATATTTGTTTCTCCTCTTTTTGGCCACAATGTGGGAATGTGGGCAAATGCAATTTCTCTTAAGTATCAAAAAGAAAAAAGAAGAAAAATGGTTTCTAAAATATAATATGTGAACAGTGGTAATAATGAAATGTCAACAACTAGAAAAGTATATTGTCTTTTCATTTAAGTATCATTACAAAAGAAAGTTCATTTATTTGTTTGAAGTCATAAGGAAACTGACAGCAACATGAGATATTTCTTCAATCCAAAAAAATGAAAATTAGATATTAGAAAACCACTGAATATCAAAAGTTATTGTTTCACTGGACCATTTCCTTACACCACACACAAAAATAGACTCAAAATGGTTGAAAGACCTAAATGTGAGACAGGAGTCCATCAAAATCCTAAAGGAGAACACAGGCAGCAACCTCTTCGACCTCACCCACAGCAACTTCTTCCTAGAAACATCGCCAAAGGCAAGGGAAGCAAGGGCAAAAATGAACTATTGGAACTTCATCAAGATAAAAAGCTTTTGCACAGCAAAGAAACAGTCAACAAAACCAAAAGACAACCGACAGAATGGGAGAAGATATTTCCAAATGACATATCAGATAAAGGACTAGTATCCAAAATCTATAAAGAACTTATTAAACTCAACAACCCAAAGAACAAATGATCCAATCAAGAAATGGGCAGAAGACATGAACAGACAATTTTCCAAAGAAGACATTCAAATGGCCAACAGACACATGAAAAAGTGCTCAACATCGCTCGGCATCAGGGAAATCCAAATCAAAACCTCAATGAGATATCACCTCACACCAGTCAGAATGGCTAAAATTAACAAGTCAGGAAACGACAGATGTTGGTAGGGATGCAGAGAAAGGGGAACCCTCCTACACTGTTGGTGGGAATGCAAGCTGGTGCAGTCCCTCTGGAAAACAGTATGGAGGTTCCTCAAATAGTTGAAAATAGAGCTACCATGTGACCCAGCAATTGCATTACTGGGTATTTACCCCAAAGATACAAATGTAGGGATCCAAAGGGGTATACGCATCCCAATGTTTATAGCAGCAATGTCCACAATAGCCAAACTATGGAAAGAGCCAAGATGTCCATCGACAGATGAATGGATAAAGAACATGTGGTGGGGGGGAGGGAGGGATGGGGTGGCTGGGTGATAGACATTGGGGAGGGTATGTGCTATGGTGAGCGCTGTCAATTGTGTAAGACTGTTGAATCACAGACCTGTACCTCTGAAACAAATAATACATTTTATGTTAAAAAAAAAAAAAAGAAGATAGCAGGAAGGGAAAAATGAAGGGGGGGGAATTGGAGGGGGAGATGAATCATGAGAGACTATGGACTTTGAGAAACAAATTGAGGATTTTAGAGGGGAGGGGGCAGGGGGATGGGTTAGCCTGGTGATGGGTATTAAAGAGGGCACATACTGCATGGAGCACTGGGTGTTATACGCAAACAATGAATCATGGAACACTACATCAAAAACTAATGATGTACTATATGGTGACTAACATAACATAAAAAAAAGTTATTGTTTCATTTAATGTATTGAACAGATCAATTAAGAGCAAAGAAATTGAATCAAATAAATTCCATCAAACAAAAATCCAGGACAAGATGGCTTCACAGGGGAATTCTACCAAACATTTAAAGACGAACCATGAGAGACTATGCACTCTGAGAAACAAACTGAGGGTTCTAGAGGGGAGGTGGGGTGGGGAGATGGGTTAGCCTGGTGATGGGTATTAAAGAGGGCACATACTGCATGGAGCACTGGGTGTTATATGCAAACAATGAATCATGGAACACTATAATATATGGTGATTAACATAATAAAATTTAAAATATGCAAAAAGAAATAAAAAAGAAGAGTTAATTCCTATTCTCCTCAAACTCTTCCAAAAAACAGAAAATGAAGGAAAACTTCCAAATTTATTCTAAGGCCAGCATTGTCCTGATACCAAAACCAGATAAAGACACCACACACACACACAAAAGCTATAGGTCAGTATCTCCGATGAATATAAATGCAAAAATCCTCCATAAAACACTAGCAAACAAAATCCAACATTACATTAAAAAAATCATTCACCACGATCAAGTGGGATTTATTCCTGGGTTGCAAGGTGGTTCAATATTCACAAATCAATGTGATACATCACATCAATAAGAGAAAGGATAAGAATCATATGATCATTTCAATAGATGCAGGAAAAGCATTTGACAAAATACATTTGTTCATGATAAAAACCCTTAACAAAGTAGGTTTAGAGGGATCATATATCAACATAATAAAGGCCATATATGAAAACCCACCCAGCCAACATCATCCTCAATGGGAAAAACTGAGAGCCTTTCCATTAAGGTCAGGAACAAGATAAGGGTGTCCACACTCACCACTTTTATTCAACATAGTACTGGAAGTCCTAGCCATAGCAATCAGACAACAAAAAGCAATAAAGGGCAACCAGATCAGTAAGGAAGAAATAAAACTTTCACAATTTGCAGACAATATGATACTATAGAAAACCCTAAAGGCTCCACCAAAAAACTGCCAAAACTGATAAACGAATTCAGTAAGGTGGCAGGGTACAAAATCAATGTGCAAAAATCTCTTGCAATTCTATACAGCAATAATAAAGCAGCAGAGAAATTAAGAAAACAATCCTGTGGGGGGCTCCCAATCAGATCGGGGACACCCCAATCAGGTGGAAGCCAGCGGTGTGGGTGATTTAAGAATTCACCCAAGGCAGACAAAGGAGATAGAAGTTTATTGAATATACTACAAGGAAGCAGCGGGCAGGACAGCAAAGTAGAGACTGTCTGCCATGAGACATTGGTGGGGGGCTTTAGTTAAAAGGGGGAAGGTGAAGAAGTATGAGAACAAATGGAATTTCTGGGTGTAAGTAACCCATTGGTCAGCTAGGGCTTATGGATATTTCGAGGTGGGTCGCCTAATAGGCCTATTTGTATTGAGACAGGAGATTGTTGTGGGGTCTTCTACCTGACTCAGGTTTCCATTGTTCAAGTTGACTGCCTAAAAGCAGCCTCTACATATCCCATTTATAATTGCATCCAAAAATAATAAAATACCTAGGAATAAACCTAACCAAAGAGGTAAAAGATCTTAACTCTGAAAACTACATGCCACTGATGGAAGAAACTGAAGACAACACAAAGAAATGGGAAGATATTCCATGCTCATGGATTAGAACAAATACTGCTAAAATGTCTGTACTACCTAAAGCAAGCTACACATTTATAATGCAAGCCCTATCAAAATACTAACAGCAGTTTTCACAGAACTAGAACAATCCTAAATGACCCCAAAGAGCCAATGCAATCTTGAAAAAGAAAAGCAAAGCTGGAGGCATCATAATTCTGGACTTCAAGTTATATTAAAAGCTGCAGTCATCAAATTAGTACAGTATTGGCACAAAAACAGACACATAGATCAATGAGATAGTACAGAAAATCTGAAATAAACCCACAATTATTGACAAAGCAGGAAAGAATATCCTGGAAATTGGGCCAGTGGAAAAAGGCCAGTCTCTTCAATAAATGGTAGTGGAAAAACTGGACAGCAACATGTGAAAGAATGAAACTGGATCACTTTTTTATACCATATACAAAAATAAATTCAAAATGGATTAAAGACCTACATGTGAGACCTGAAACCATAAAAATCCTAGGAGAGAATATAGGTACTAACTTCCTTGACACTGGCTGTAGCAACTTCTTCCTAGATTTGTCTCCTAAGGCAAGGGAAACAAAAGCAAAAATAAACTATTGGGACTTCATCAAAATAAAAAGCTTCTGCACAGCAAAGGAAACAATCAACAAAACTAAAAGGCAATATATGGACTGGGAGAAGATATTTGCAAATGGCATATCCAATAAAGACTTAGTATGCAAAATATCTAAAGAATTTATAAAACTCAACACCAAAAAACCCCCTAAGTAACCAATTTAAAAATGGGCAGAAGACATGAACTATGTTCCTCCAGAGAAGACATACAGAGGCCAACAGACACATGAAAACATGCTCATCATCACTTATCATCAGGTAAATGCAAATTAAAACTACAATGAGATATCGCCTCACCTGTCAGAATGGCTAAAATCAAAAATGCAAGAAACAACAGATGTTGGTGAGTGTGGAGAAAAAAACATTCGTGTACTGTTGGTGGGGATGAAAACTGACGCAGCCACTCCGGGAAGCAGTATGGAGATTCCTCAGAAAGTTAAAAATAGAACTAACCTACCATCCAGCAATCAGACAACTGGGTTGTTTACCCAAAGAATACAAAAACACTAATTCAAAGGGATACATGCACCCTTATGTTTACAGCAGCATTGTTTACAATAGCCAAGATATGGAAGCACACCAAGTGTTCATTGATGGATGAATAGCTAAAGAAGAAGAATATTATTCAGCCACAAAAAAGAACGAAATCTTGCAATGTCATGGATTCCAAAAAAATATTAAGCAAAAGCAACAATAATTACTTAAAATTTAACACAAATTTTATATACACATATATGCAAAATGTAAATTTACACACTTTTATATGTATGTACACATTTTAAATAAACTTTCTAAAAGATGTAAATTATTATAAGGATTTACTGTTTACTTTTTTTAAAGATTTTATTTATTTATTTGAGAGAGAGAGAGAGAGCACGCACAAGCAGGCAGAGGGGCAAAGAGAGGGAGAAACAGACTCCCGGTGGAGCAGGGAGCCGGATGCGGGGCCCAGTCCCAGGACTCTGGGATCTTAACCTGAGCCGAAGGCAGATACTTAACTGACTGAGCCACCCAAGCACCCCAAGGTTTTACTATTTTCAACCAAAAATGTTAGCAATAATTTTTTTTTTAAATAACAAAGTTGGTGGGTGAGTAGTATGATTGTCACTCTGATATACTTTGTGACTATAGCATAAGTTTCCACAGACTTTCTGGAAAATAATCAGCTGTGTTGAATCTTGAAATTTTACGAGCTTTGATCCATAAAGTTCCCCTTAGAAATTTATCCTAAAATACAAAGAACAATATAACTACCAATTTAATAATTACTAAAAATAAAGAACCCATATATTTATTATCAGGGAAATGTCTAAATAAAACAAAGAACACCCACAGTATGAAATATTATGAACCCTTTTTAAAAAGATTTTATCCATCTGTTTATTTATTTGAGAGAGAAAAAAAGAGAGAGAGCACAAGCAGAGGGAGGGGCAGAGGGACAAGCAGATTCCCTGCTGAGCATGGAGCCCCACATGGGGCTCGACGTGAGGCTCGATCCCAGATGCTGAGATCATGACCTAAGCTGAAGTCAGATGCTTAACCAACTAAGCCACCCAGTCACCCCTGAAATACTTTAAATGATAATGGCACAAAAATTGTAATGAAGTGGGGAAAATGCTCATTGTGTTGTACTGTGAAATAAGAAATTAAGATATATATTATATAAACTATATGTTATATATATAGTGTTAGTACTCAAATAGAATTTTCTTTTTTCCTTTTTTTTTAAAGATTTTATTTTTAAGCAATCTCTACACCCAACACGGGGCTCAAATTCATAACCCCAAGTTCGAGTCACGTGCTCAACGGACTGAGCCAGCCAGGCACCAAACTGTAAGTCACTTGAGGATAGCATGCATACCCACACACGCACAAGCACATTATTCAGTCTTTTTCAAAATGTACAGCACGTTGTCCATGATTAATACATGTTTTTTAATCAGTGAATAGACCAGGCCAATAAGTACATATACATACTTAAAGGATGAAATGAAATTTATCTAAGGGTTAACAGTGGTGTGACATGGACTTTTTCACGTTTTTTTACAATAAACATTCATTTTATAAAATATTAAAGAAACAACTCAAACACTAACTGAAAAGGTACTTCCTAACTAAGTGTAAAAATTAGAGAAATTTGAGCAAGCTTTGCTTCTCTTAAGTGTATGTAAACCTGACATCACGGACGCAGTTCAAATTGATTTTTTTTTTTTTTAAGTGTCTGGGCAGTGAGTGAAAGGAAGGCTATGTGTTCTCATTGTGTTCTGGCAACAGCAACAGACAGGAGACAAGTAGTTTCCATCACAGTTCTTTATATTAGGGCCAAAAGAAACCTATTGAACAACAACAGACCCACAATGGGAAGCAGACTAACAAACATGAGGTAGAACAAATAATCCTCAGATTGAATCCAAGGCTCCCTGACTAACATGACTGCTGCTCATTCACAAAGAGGAACTTCAGTTTTAGTTGGGATAATTTAGTGTGTTAGAAAAGAATTAAGTCAGGAGGCAAGTTTTCCCTGCCACTCTGCTAGGATCTGTGTTGATTTTTGCAAAGGACTCAGTTTGTAGCCTTGGATCCCTCTCTCCCCTCAACCCTACAAAACTACTCAAACAGAGCCCAAATCTCTTGAAATATCTCTAGCTACTTTACGGATTTGTTACAACACATGAGATCCTTAATAAGCTTGTTAGGCTGAAATATTCACATCCAAAATACAACTGCTCAAAATGCATTGTGATTAAAAGCCTTCCACTGAGGTGAAATGATGTCTTCATAAGCCAATGCATATTTTATGGGTGGTACTGTGTATTGTTTTTGTACTATTATTAGTTTAATGAGCACTTCTGTTTGTTACAGATTGGCTAATACATTTTTTATTTCCTATACTTTGGGGCAGGCCCTTAAGTAATTGGCCTCTAGACAATTTCATATGCAATGCACAGTTTTTTAATGGAGGTCTAAATAAAGTGTGGTATTAAACAGTCTGCTTATGAAAGAAAACTTCTAATCTGATATCTGCATCAGATGAGGTACCCTGGAGGGTTGCCATCTGGTTCATGTATTTTTAATAATCTCAAGATTAGATTGTAATAGTTCAGATCTACAGTGTTCTTGGTTTTATTTAGTTGTGGTTAAAATGAGTCACTGTAAAACCAGAAGCAGCAACTCCATATGATTGAAAGGGAAGTGAGGTGAAAACCCTCAATTAACTTGTAATGTCCTTAAAAACAACATTTATATCTCAAATACGAGCTTAATTGGAAATCAACACAAAGTGACAAAACTTTTGCTTTAAGAATTTGACTACTTGTGAAATTTTACAATATTGGGGCAGCTTTGATTGAAAATATTAGTTTAAAAAATACAAAATTTATTTAAATAGTTTTTAAAAACAAGGAAAAGCTGGGTCACCTAGCTGGCTCAGTCAGAAGAGTGTGCAATTCTTAATCTCACAGTCATGAGCTCAAGCTCCATGTTGGGGATAGAGATTACTTAAATAAATAAAACTTTAAAAAAATAATATGCAGGGCGCCTGGGTGGCTCAGATGGTTAAGCAAGCGTCTGCCTTCAGCTCAGGTCATGATCCCAGCGTCCTGGGATCGGGTCCCACATCGGGCTCCCTGCTCAGAGGGGATCCTGCTTCTCCCTCTGCCTCTCTCTCTCTCTCTCTCTTCTGTCTCTCATGAATAAATAAATAAAATCTTAAAAAAATAATAAAATAAAATAAAAATAAAAATAAAAAAAAAATAAAAATAAAATAGGCAGGGCCACCTGGGTGACTCAGTCTGTTAAGCATCTGCCTTTGGCTCAGGTCATGATCTCAGGGTCCTGGGATTGAGCCCCACATCAGGCTCCCCGCTCAGCGGGGAGCCTATTCCCCCCTCTCCTCTGCCCCTCCCGCTCATGCTCTCTCTCTCAAATTAATAAATAAAATCTTAAAAAAAAATAACATGCAATAAGGAAAAGTTGACAGGCCCAAAATAATATTCCTGCTCCTCCTAAAAAACTATATAAGGGAGTATCAAACCTTAGTGAGTATGTCAGGCACACTGGATACTACTTTATCTCTTTTAGATCACTGAACCAGTATTTCACTAAAGGACAATGAAAGGTCATCCCAACTGATTTAGAGAATTAATGCCTGCTGACAAAATGATTCATTCACTCCCAGAGAGAAAACCATAACTGGGAAAATACACAGAGCATCTTTTGTGATCTTTTCATTTATTTTCTGAGTAGAAATAGCAATTTTTTGTTTACATTTTAAATTTCCTCCTTTCCCCAGAATATCTTTTCTTAACTCAATATAATTGGTAGTAACAAACCACATTCTGTGTCAGTGCAGTTTGAAATTGGGAAATTATCTGACAGAATATGTTTATTTTATTTTATTTTTTTTTAAGATTCTATTTATTTATTTGACAGAGAGAGACACAGCGAGAGAGGGAACACAAGCAGGGGGAGTGGGAGAGGGAGAAGCAGGCTTCCCAAGGAGCGGAGAGTCCGATGCGGGGCTCGATCCCAGGACCCCGGGATCCTGACCTGAGCCGAAGGCAGACGCTTAACGAATGAGCCACCCAGGCACCCCAAGACAGAATATGTTTAATGAAATTGTTAGGCACATCATAATTTGACATATTATGAATTTAAAAATTTAGAAATTGTATTTAAAAATCCTAAATACTACTTTTTGTGTATTTTAGTATTCTTGTTGAAGAAATTCATTTTCATTTCTACACTAAAGAACACAGAATGAAGTTAAAGGAGAAATGTGAAAACATTTCTACACCCAGCCCTCAGAGAAAATCACTTAACAGTGATTGATGTTGATGTATTGTCTTCCATTTATATATATTATATATATATATATATATATAAAATTAAAATCATGATATGCTTTGGATGGACATAACTATTTTTTGTTCAGTTAACATTAACTATTCTTTAATGTCATTTCAAATAACCATGTCATATAGCATCCCACTGACACAATTTCTTTAATTCTCTGTTGCTACTGATTTATGTTGCTTTCAGTATTTCACTCTTACTAATAACATATTTTTACAGAAAGATTCATTCAACTTTCTGAATGGACTCTTAATATAAACCCTAAATGGGGAAAACAATGGGCCCAAAAGACCCTTGTTACATATTACTAAATTATTTTCCATATGGATTCTAATAAATTACACTGACTGGCAATATAAATCTCACCCATATCTCATCAGCATTAAGCATACTATTATTTTTTAAAATACATGTTACTTTGGTACTTGAAAAATTATTTTATGAATTGGTATTACCACTGAGCTTCAACACATTCCCACATGTCTGCCCATGTGTATTTATTCTTCTATAAATGTTTTTGTTCATGCCCTTTCCTTAGTCTTTAGGATATTTGCTTTCTCATGTTTGTCTTTTCTTTACCTCTGGATATCCAACTTTTTCTGTACCACTTAAAGGTGGAAAAAAAATAAAAACAATTCAGTTATATTGCAATGAACATGAAGGAAGGGCATGAAGATGCTCATACTGTCCCTCAGCTTAAAGCCTAGGCATTTCTGTGTAGTTCAAAGCTTATGTTCTATTTAAAAGAGAGAACAGGAAAAGGAAGCTAGAAGGAACTCACATGTAAAATTATATATTTAAGATCCTTTTTTAAAATATTCTTTTATTTTACAGATAAATAAATTCAGGCATGTAAAAGCTGGTTAATGGTGTGACCAAGACTAAAGATTAAAACCCAGGCCACTGGACCTCAGATTAATATTAGCTCACATTTGGAAAGACAGAATCTTCTAGATCGCTTTGGCACTGTGCCTCAGGCCTTACCCAGTCAAGAGCCAGAGAATATTGTTGATTTGGGTAGGGGGGAAAAGGGTGTTGAATCCATGGAGTAGAGAACACTACCAAATTGCCATTTTTTCCCCTCTCTTCTTTGCGTATAAGACTTCATTGATGTGCAAAGCATAACTAATGTACTGAGAGATTCTGCTTGATTTTGTCCTAGGGCTTAAGATTTGGCCAACTCATTGTACCAGAAGGCAGCATGACAAAAACTGATTTGAATGGGACACTGCCTAAAATGGTGATGATACAAAGCTGATTAAAAAGATTTTGGCAAAACCCCAATGAACTT
Organism: Eumetopias jubatus; assembly: GCF_037043125.1. NCBI lineage: Eukaryota > Metazoa > Chordata > Mammalia > Carnivora > Otariidae > Eumetopias > Eumetopias jubatus. The sequence continues at coordinate 163,255,605 of NW_028274809.1, read as the reverse complement.
TCAACTCTAATGAGCTGATATTTAAAGAGGAGTTCTTAATAGCAGAGAGATAAATTATAATAATTGAATCAAGGGCACAATCAGCAAATGCTTATACTGGGAACCTACCTGGTTCTCGAATATTCCTGCTTTGATAAATCCAACTGTGGTTTCCAAATCTACTGGTATTCTTATGAGTTTGTGTTTCTTCTTGTACAAAGATAGCTAATAGGTTATATTATATGTTTCCATCCAAATCATCTGAATTACTGTACATAAAAGAATTGTGAGTCAACAATAGGAAACATGAGAGTTACAATGATCATTAGGCTATGTCTACCATCTGTTCAGAAGAAGAGGAGCAATAACCACATATTGGTCACATCTCTGTGTTGTCACCACTAATCAGGAAATGGTGTTGATGGGCACAAAAAGAGTAGAGACCAACCAGTTTCCCTGCACTGTGGGTTTAGTAGGCTTATTGAACTACATACCACATCCTGATCCTGTTCAGGGAGACCTTACAGAAAAATAAAAGCCATCTTGAAGATTCCTTCCCAGGAATATAGGACTTATTTTTAAATCTCCTTTAAAAGAAGTACAATTTTTTTTCAAAAAGAATAAAAATATATAGAGGTTTAATCTCAGCATTAACCAACAAAATGAAGATTAAAATAACCACGTGATGTTATTTTTCATCTCTAAGCTTAAGGATAAAGAAGAATCATATCCTTTGTTAGCAAAGACTGGATAAAAGAAGTGCAATTTCTAATTTAACTTTTTAGTTATTTCTTTTATAGATTTATGTCAAAACTGTCCTCCCACATTTTGTATATATGATGCCAAAAAGGCTTTGCTTGGCCCTCTCCAGTTCACAGTGAGTTCATCTGGCATGAACAATCAGCATAGTTATAATTACATTAGTTAATCCATTCCCCTTACCAGAAGCACTACTAGTTAAGTTATAAACTGTTCAGTGAAACAAAGATAAAATCCCAAAGTAAGAGTTATATCTCTCAAGAAAAATAACTTATAAGTGAAATACAAATCTAACCCTGAAATAACTTTCACATTTATCAAGAAAAAGTAATTTGTACTTTTTAAAATATGCAATTTACTAACAGCTCCCACAATCACAGTAATTCTCACATGAGCATAGAGCACATGCTCATAACTTTGTAGTCTGGCAGTTCACTGAACCAATCTTTTTGTTGTTGTTGCTGCAATTTACATCTTGATTTTAACACTCATATATTCTAAAAGGACATGAGTGAATAAATTGAGTTTTATTCTTTAAGGTATCTTCATATTCAACTCATGTATCCCTTTTGAAGTAAAATCCATCCATATATTACTATTTCCAGCACATATACTAAAATTTTCAAGGCACATGTCAGACCCCTGGAAGAAAATAATTCATTATGATGCCTGTAAAAATGCCTCCTGAATCCATTCACCCAGATCTCTTCTGAGTTTCAAATGCACATTTCCAACCTTCTTGTAGACACTTGCACCGATGCCTACTGTCCCACTTTTTATTGAAGTATCACTAACCACATTTAGCCAGAAAACTGTTTTTCATTCCTTCTCTTTCCATTTATCCCACATAGTAAGTCATCAAGTCCTTTTCCATAATATTATTACACCCCTTATTCCTGTAAGGAATCACAACACTAAGCACCAAATCAGGAGGCTGAATCCAATCATCAGCCCCAGTCTACACCCTCTCAAGTACAAAATGCACATGACAGATACTCATATATAAAACCCTGGCAGGCTGCACTCAGCATCTCAGTTTAAACACTCAGTCCAAGTGATCTCATGAAACAGCTCTCATCATCCACTGCCACACTTGTGACCCTACTAAACTCAGAGGTCAGTGGAAGGAGAAGATGGCAGAGATTGCAGGGTTACTGTCCTTCCTTCTTTTTCATCTATAGACAGCAATGAGAAATTTCAAAGGGCAGGACTTTTCCTCAACACCAGTGGTGCCTCTTGGAAAACTCCTTAAAACTTATGAGTACATATCTTCCTCCCACCACCAACCTCCATCCTAAACAAAGGTATTGGAAAGACAGTGCTCAACAGAAGGTTTCAGGAGGGACCCCCTCCCTACATTTTTAATCCTAAGTGAAAAATATTTGTCACACCTTGCATCCGGAGCTTGCGAAATGCATCCGTATTCTCCAATACAAGGAACCAGTGCTCCTTGGAATGGAAAGGAAATAACTCTTTCAGAGACTGGGACAGTAAATATACAAGATGAGCCTGAAGCCATCTTACAGTGCCAGAGAGCAAGAAAGTGCCCTCCCCCCCCAATAATAATAATCACAATGAAGGAGCTATGTCAAAGGGACACATGGAGGCATTAGATGTGCAGAACCAGGCAATGACAGGACACACAGATGCATGAGACCACACCTGACGTGCAGATCTAAGAAATGAAGTGGGCATACAACCTCCAGGGAGCTAACCTAATTACTGCTTGTCTGGAATAAGATGGGTACACGCACCAGCTGCAGACACTGTCCCAAAATCTGTCAGGACACCACCATTGTTAAGTTGGTTTTAACTTCAAAAAGCACAGAGAGGAGTCAGAGACTTTCATCCCAAACTGACCCAAGCTTTTGACTTGGAGTGACAGCTCAGAATGATAGCAGAGGCAATTTGGCTTCCTGGTTTGTTCTACTAAAGAACTGATCTTTTTAGGACTAACTTTGTGGAGAAAAATCCTAATAACAGCCAGCCAGTGTGGGAAATATAGGTGGAACACATATAGAGGTGATGTATAAGCCCCAGTTTCCCAAACCTTAATCCAGCCCCTTTCAGCCCTCTGTACCATACATGCTTCTGACCTCAGTAGTAAACTATTTCTACATTATGTAAGATTGACTGAGAAACCCAAAGCAAATATGTGCCCATATGTGCATGCTCTGCCTTGAATAAACAAAAGATCTAATAGTAACAAGAATAATTGTATTATTTTTCTAAAAATTTCATGAGGAAATGAGTCTCTGATTCTTAACTAGATGTGTTCACATCTTACAATGATGTTGCAATTCTTGCATCATTTTTTTCACAAAATTATAAGTTTTGGGGAGGAGTTACAAAGGTAGGGCCCACTTCAGACTGTAGAGAGTGAGTAGCTCCTGAATGTTTGACGTCATTGAACCATGGAAGAGACAGAACCTCAGATAAATCAACCAATCAATCAAGAGATTATCATCCTTACCCTCTCTCATTCATTTGGAAGTTGAGGAATGCATATATCCAAAGGGGAACTCTCATGGGATGGAGCTAGTGAGGCGCAGAACTTGTCAAGAGCTTATTTTGTCCATGGCAATGGACCAGGTCTAACAATCCAGAGCAAGGGTCAGAAAACTACAGCCTGCAGGCAAAATATGGCCCTGCCTGATTTCTTAATGCTTTGTTGGAATACAGTCCATTTATTGATACACTGTCTATAGCTGCTTTCACTACAACTGCAAAGTTAAACAGTTGCAAAAGAGACAGTAGGGTCCACAAGCCTAATGTATTCACTACCTAGTCCTTTACAGAAAAAGTTTGCCAATCTCTGATGTAGAGAAGATGCAACGTGTTGTTATCTAGAAGATTCATAGTGTTGTTCTAGGGTTGTTTGCCTTTTTGTTCCCGATTTTTTTTCATAATCAATATTAAAAAAATATTCTACCATGTCTCAGCTAAGCTATAGTAAAGCAAGAGCAAGGTCCTTTCTCTAAATTGGGACCAGAAAGTTGAAGGACAAACTTGCCCCTGGAGGCTATCACGGGGATAGCAACTAATCTCAAGGGGATGGTGACAGCCTCAGAGTGCAGCCGTACCATGAGATTCTCTTCCAGTGCCAACCTCCAAAGGCAATGTTTATTTTTTCTTCAAACAACAGAGATGTATTTATTTATTTGCTTTTTCACTTTTTTAATCAGCTCTGTTGGGGTTAGATAACACATAATAAAATTCACTAATTTTATGTGTACAGCCTTAAATATGCATGCTGTCACCACTGCCATCATAGTATCGAACATTTCCATCACCCCAAAAGTCCATTCATATTCTTTGTAGTCAATCTCTTCCTTCACTCCCTGGACCCGGTGACAAGCAATCTACTTTCTATCATTACAGTTTTACCTTTTCTAATGTTTTATATAAATAGAATCATAAAATATACCTTTTTAAAATGAAAACTGCATATATTTAAGCCTTAGAACATGATGAGCACACACATGTACACACACAGTGAAATAACTACTACGGTGTGCTAAGTGAAATAAGCCAGACACAGAAAGAAAAAAAAAAAAAACTACCTGATCGCACTTGTATGTGGAATCTAAAAGAGTTGAATACATAGAAGCAGAGAGTAGAAACATGATTACTGGAGAGAGGGGGAAATGGGGAGATGTTGGTCAAAGCTGCATCTATGCAGGATGACTAAGTGTAGAGATTCGATACACAGCACAAGGACTACAGTTAATAATACTTATTAAATATTGAAAATCTACTAATACAATAGATTTCAGATGCTTTCATAACATAAAAAAATGGTAACTAAAGTCAGGAGATGGTATATTAATTAGCTTGATTATAGTAATCATTTCACTATGTAAAAGGTGGTGTTTCTTTAGTCTTCCTGTGTCTTTTTTATTTACAATATATTTCTAACCTAGTTATGAAAAAAATAAAGAAGTTTACAATAATAAAACACATAAAATAGGATTTTCTTAAAGAAAGACTGTAGAGGAGACCCAAAAATCACAGAATAGCCTTTCATTAAGAATCATATTCCCAGCTGACCACATGTTCAGAGCAAGCTCTATCTTCAAACTACCGCTGCTAAAACTATATTAACATAACCAGGACATAGCCTGCCAGATGGTAATAGTATTTACAATCCTAGATTCTGTTATAAAACATGAATGGCCTTCCTGTGTGTTCAGTAGGGCTAGCTCTCATTCTCATTCTTTATTCACTCATTCATTCATTCAACAAACATTAACCGATCATTCCCATTTGGGCACATACATTCTAGGAAGCACATCCACAGCACAAGGCAAGCACGTTCTGGAATTTTCCCAGGACATATAGTGGGCTCCTATGCCTGGGCAGAAGTTTTCCAAATGTACATAAGATAAAACTATTTACAAGGTGCTGACTTTGTCAATATTGAAGAGCTCAAAGAACATTTCCCATGTTCTCTGCCTTTTAAAAATGAGCTTAGAGAGTAGAGCAAACACGAGCAATCAAAAAAAAAAAAAAAGGAAAATAGTAGATATTTGACATAGGAAACTGTTTCCATTTTTGAGAGGAATTGTTAGAAGAAAGAGGCCTCAGTGAGGAAAGCAGAGGAAGTAGGCATTGGCTAAAGGGACAAAAAAATGTTAGACAAGTTAATGAGAAAATAGTAATGAATCTACTCACTGTGCCTGGGGAAGCATTATACAGACAGTCTGAGCTTTTGCAGTGTCTCCTAGAAAAGAGGAGGAAATAAGTCAGTAAGTAAAGACTCTGCCAGCCAAGTATCACCATTCCTCCAACAACTATGGATAAAAGCATCATTATTGCTGTACCAAACTGAACCGACCCCCAACTGATCATTTTCTCCAGAGCCTTGCCTATCCATCCTGGGAGTAGCTTCAGCTCAGGTACCTTAACCTGAAGGGTGGGTAGTCTGAATACTTCAGGGTGACTGACCCACTCTGGGGCAAACGAGATGATGTTATTTCTCAAAATATTCAGTTAACATTTAATAATTTTAAAATGAAATACTTATATTTTATTTTTTTTTTAAAACCCTGGTGAAATTTAACATGAAAGCCCTTTACTATGGAAGCAGAACCCATTCAGATGTGCTCCAACAAGGTCCTTGACCACATTCAGCTTTTCAGGGATAGAGAAAGAGGAAGAATCAGATTAAGAGCTGGTGTGTCAGCTTGAGTCTCCAAGGCGATCAAGAGAGAAAGCAGAAAAACTGTGACCAGAGTGAATGCCTTTGTAAGGAAAGAAAGAAGACTGAATGCCACTGAAATCATAAAAGCTAATTATTTGTTTAGATAAAAGGAAAGAACTTCAAGTACAATTCATTTTTTTTCTTATTGTTATAACCCACATTTAGCTTTCTATTCAAAGCCTCCTAGTCTATACTTGTTCTATAGAACCAAATACATTTAAAGTTAAGTAGTTAGCTTTAATATAAAATTAGTCACTATGTAATTACTCAAAAGACATGTTCATAACCATAAAGGAAACTACAAAACTCTCTAAAACTCCTTCCATGCCTAGAAAACATTATTTCTTCTGGGGTATCATTTTTTTCAAACTGCTTTCAGGCTTGCTAGATTTTCATGGAGATTTTCATAAACAAAGCAAGGTTTCAAATTATTTTGTGAAATTCTATAATTTGTTAGAGGATATATTTCTGATTTGTTCCTTTTTATTTTTCTGCTTCCCAATTACATTTTCATTTATACTTGTTGCTCTGCAGTTTCTCCCCCAAAGCAAGTGATGAGTGAACCATTTGTTTAGTAAATGCTTATTGAAGAGCTAGCAGCCAATGTAGTATCTGACAAATAGCACTCAATAAAAAAAAATAAAAAACACTGAATGCATCTGGAATATGTGTATATTCTGAGGGCACCCTGTAACCCTTTGGAGATAGAAAGTATATGAAATGCAAGTTCCACCTCTAGATCAGGTTTAGAAAATATAAAAATATCATGAAAATGGTATAGGAAATTATCATGTAAATTCAGAGTAGGCAGAACACTCTCTGGTGGGGTATCAGAGACGCACTCTAACAAAGGAGGCCTTTGAGCTTGAATGAAAAGATCTGTTTAGAATTTGGGTCTGTGGAGACATAGGCTAAGGCCATAATGGGCTGAGAGGACACGGAAAAGCAGAGTTGTGAAATGAGTACAGGCAGTTCAGTTCCCAGCTAAAAATTAAGAATTCTATACAGAGATTGAAAGAAGGAATAATATAAAGGCAGGAAAGAAAGCGATCAACTCAATGCTCAGTTTAGCACGTCACAGTCCTGCAGGTAGAATGTGTTGAGCACCTACCGGACAGATCCAAGAACTACGTATGCACAGACAAGTGAAACAAAATTTCTGCTCTTGAGTTTCTACCAGTTAAGTGGTGGAGATCAACACATAATTCAATGTTTTCAATATAAGTACCATGATAAAGGCAGGCACAGAGAACAGCTGACTGGGGAAGAAAGTCAAGGGAGGCTTCCTGGGAAGGCAGAAACGAAACTCAACCTTGAAGGATAAACAAGAGGCTATCAGGCCAGTTGGTAGGCATGGGTCAGGGAGGCCCTCCCAATTCAAGCAAGAAGCTGCATGTGCAGGCAGTGAAGTGAGGTTTCTTACAATTATATTTCAACAAACTCCACCAACATGGATTATTAATAACAGACCCGTTTAAATTGTGCTTTATTAGCACTTAACTTTATAAATAAGAAATTTTCATTCACTCAACAAATATTTACTGAGCCAAGCTTGTCTCCACAGTGTTCTCTGCTCTTTTGATTCCTCCCTGGCTTTTTTTGTGAAGTTCTCTCTGCCCACATGCCAATCTTCACCATCTTTACCCATCAGACTTCTATTCTCCCACCAAGGCCATCTACCCAGAGACCATCAGTTTAATGAAACCTGATCAATTTAATGAAACCTGTGCTAATACCTCAAACAAATTCCTCCTACTTCTTTTAGGTACCCAATACATTCCTTTGTACTACCTCATTATACCCACCCCATCTGCTTTATAGAATTATGTTTATACCAAAATTTTTGTAAGAACAAATACTGTGTTTTGTTACTCTTTTAATCCTATACAAGACTAGAACAATGCTTTGCACCACCAGCATTTGCTGAAATGAGTGGATAAGATTATTCCAAGAATAAATCAAATACATGTGTGGGTCAAAATTATCTCTATTTCCAGGTCTATATATCTTCCATATATGTGTAACTACAGATAAACATCTATTGACTTACATAAAAACAGTATCTTCAGCAAATTTCCTGTAGTATTTATACCATTTTTCTCCGAGGTATTTACCTGTAAAATGGAGATACTAGAGAAATGAAACCTTGGAAACCATGCTACAAGGATGACAAAGCTATATGACTCCAATTATATGATATTACAGAAAAGACAAAATTAGAGTGGAAAAAAAAGTAGATCAGAGGTTCCAGGGTTTGTGCATAGGGTGTGAACTTTGACTGCAAAGGGAAAAGGGATTACTTTTGGGGGTGATGAATGTGTTATAAATCTTTGACTGTGGTAGTAATTGCATCACTTTATATATTTACCAAAACCCATTGACTCTATTCTTAAAATGTGCATATTTTACAATATGTAACTTAGACCTTAATAAAGATATTTTTTAAATATATATTATACCAAAAAATTTTTCAGCCTTAAGCCAGGTCCCCTGGAAATGAAATATTTTTGTATGTTAAATAGATTTTAACAAATTGATCAAAAAATTGTAACTTTGATGAGGAAAGGTGAACTTTTATATCATGCAGAAACAATCCACAGACTCACAAATAGTAAATATTTGATGAAACTTGAAAATCTTATATGATATTTGTCAATTTTGTTGAAAATCCATATTCTTAAGACAGGACAAAAACTTCAGCCATGACTTAAAGGGAGATAATGGAAAGGGGCAACAATCACTGCAGCATCCCCATATGGGGAATTAGGCACAAGATAAACAGAGTGAGGCTGAGAATATTTATGTACCAAGAAACTTTTAGCTCCTTAAAAAAATAAAGGGAAGAAAGGAAATGAGGAAAGAAAGGCTAGTGGCCAGGAAACCAGAAAATTTGATCATTTGATCACTGGAATTTAAATTACCCTGAAATTGACTTCAATTCTGCAGTCCTAAGTTGACGGTGAAAAAACACACATTGGAGGGAATGCATGGGCTTAAACAGTGGGGCAGTGATGAAATTGACACACAGGAAATGACTTCAGGATATTAGAAATGGAAATATGCAAGGGAAGGAAGCTCTGGTGCTCCAAGCCACAAAGGTCAGATATTACGCAGGGATATTCTAATATTAGTCTCCAGTTAAAATTCTATTTTCAAATCTCATTACCAAAGAACTCCACAGTACATCCATTTTCTGTTGTCTAGAATTTCATTATCATGAATGTTCTATTCCAGTCAAGACATCCTGGAAAGCAAAGGCCTCTCTAGTTCAACCGGGAGTTGCTGTGAATTAAAAAGGAGAAAAAAAGTCTTCGGAATCAGCTACTTAAGTTTTGAGGAACTATTAAGTACACACCTCACCCTTTCTTAGTCACAAAATTGCGCGCACGTGCGCGCGCGCGCCTGTGTGTGTGTGTGTTGGAAGACTGGATGAGTCTCCCTGAGCAGGTGACCAAGACAACGAAGCCTACAGTTTGTTTACGAGTACTGCTGCTGAGGGGTCCTGCTCTCTCGTCCCTCCTTGCCACTCCCCCATTTCATTTGGTAACCTTCTGTTGAAGTCTCTACAATACCAAAATGCAACACTGTCGAGACCCAGCTCTTTTCTTCTTTTGAAGTTTAATTTCTCACATGCCTTATTAACGTTTATGAACCAACTTCCACTAGGGATAAGACTGAATCAAAGATAAAGGAGAGAAAGGACGGCTATGGTAGAACGAGCCTTGGAACCATTCATTTGGTTGAAGTTCCACAGACTTCTGCACAACTGATAGAAATACACATCCCACACGTATTCACAGCACCCTGCACATGCATTAAGTACAATTCCATTCACTGTAGTATAATTATCTCTTTATTTGTCCCCCCAACCCCCCAGGACTGTAAGTTCTTTTAAGGCAATGGTTGTGTCTTCCTACCCAGAAGAGTATCTGGCATGACTATGAAATCAATGATAATAAAGAAGTCATTTCACTTCCCTGAGTTTCATTTTCCCATATGCGAATTAAAACAAACAAAAAAGAGCTTCTTTGGGGTTACTGTGAGGTTTAAGTGATATATACAAATATAATGAAAAAATCTTCATAAAGTAGAAAGCCATATGACATCTCTTTCTTAAATTCATCCAACAATTAAAAACAACTTATTCTGTAGCAGAGTAGTTCATTATCGCAAATACCACTGTAATGAAATTCTATGTTCAAGAAAATAATTTCAAGCTCTTATTGACAATTTATGTATCTAAGCAACAGGTCAAGTAGATAAATACAGAAAAAATATAGAGTATGGATGATACTTTCAACTTTGTATTAACAAATTAACTGGCAGTGAGATGCAAAAGAAGAAGTTGGCATTTATTTGTAGCCCCATGCTTCTGAAACCTGGGACTAAAAGCCAAATATGAAGTACATGCTCCCCAAAAGACTATCAGGCTTTTTTTCCTAAAAACACATGGTGAAGTATCAAATATCTTACAGAGTGTTACATGTAAATACAGCCATCAATTCATGCATCCATTCTTCCTTACAGTCCAGCCATTCAATCAACACTGAATACCCATTCAATAAGTAATGTATTGTATAAATAAGTTGTGAGCTTCTACTAGGTGCCAAGTTTCCAGTGAAAAAAATGACAGGTGAGACATACTCTGTGCCTTAAATGCACTCACAAGTAGTAGGGGGAAAATGTCACAAATTTGTGTGCACAGGAGCTATGCTATTTATTTTAGTATTTAGTATTGTGCTATGTATATTGCTGTAGGGAATTTTGAATAATATTATAATGCCTTATTTGCAAGTGCGGAATTTTACTCTGACCAGATCATAAAAATATTCTGAATGTGGACCTTCAAAGTCACATAAAAAGTTGTTTTCTTAGAGAAATAGTTCCTTTGAACAGTGTATGTCTGAAAGAGGTTTTTATATGTTCATTAAGTCATTAGCCAATTATATAAAAAAATGGTTATATTTTGTAAGTGATTCAAGAATGAAAATATGTACACATTTTTATTGCCAGATATAAAATATTTCAGATACTAGGGATGCTAAATGGGAAGAATGAGTATTTCTAGTAAGTTACAATAAATGACAATGGCTTGTCTTTGTAGAACCATGTCTAGCACACTGCAGACACACAGAATATTAAATGAATGAATGAATGAGGAATGTTGGAACCGTGGCAGCCAAGATTTGCAAGTGAGAACTAAATCAAATGAAAAAGAGATTAATATCAGTTTCATTAGTTATCTTTTCTTGTGGGGCCCACTGCTTCTCACCTCATCTATAAAAGTATAGCAACATGAGGGGCACCTGGGTGGCTCAATCCATTAAGTGTCTGCCTTGGGCTCAAGTCATGAGGGTCCTGGGATTGAACCCTGCATCAAGCCCCGCATTGGGCTCCTTGCTCAGTTCTCTCTTTCTCTCTCTCTCTAATAAATAAATAATCTTAAAAAATTATATAGCAACATGAAATAGATTGGAATCTGGAATTCACATCTAGATACTCCACACCTGGATAAGTAATATAACCCTTTGAGATTCCATTTATAAAATGAGGATACAAATATGTAATGTATGAAAACATCTAGTGCACTGAGTTACTGACAAACAATTATGGTTCCATACATTTTCATGGTATTTTAGAAATAATTGTGGGGGGAGGTTCAAAACTCTGCTACGGTGCTAAAGCAATAATGTGCTGGTACTCAATCTGAAGTCACTCATCCTGAGGTTGTTTTTATATCATTAATAATATTTTCAAACACATGTAATTGTAGAAGAAAATATCCTCTGCTTTCCTCTCTCAAGTCAGGCAACTGCTCCCAAGCTCTCTTGATGATATTGGCAGATGTCTAGATGATGTGATATGAAGGGTATATAAAGCTACTCCTGGTTCAAAATAGCTTCTCTATCAGTCTACCTTGGAGACTTAAATGCCATCTTTGGAAATACTTGTCTGGATTGAAGCATTGAAGGTTATCACCAAAGGTCAATCCTTGACTTCCAATCCACATAGCTCTGAGTTCCTGCCTTAACCCAACTCTCCTGCTTGAAACAATGACAGATAAAATATTAACAGGTAAAAAGAATGAGACAAAATTAGGTTCTGAATGTTTAACCTATCAGTGGATCAAATATAGAACAAAAACAGTGGACCTTAAAGCCAAGCTTCATGGACTCCTGGACAGGAAGTAGGTGCTAGTAAAGAGGAGCTGATTTTCTGGGGGACGATGGGACTAAAAGATTTCCATATAAGACAGGGGACAAGACTCATGCTAACTACTTAAAACCAGGGCTCACGTAAGACTCTCCTTCATGAAGAGAGGCTGATCCTTTGTCATCCTGGAGCAATTATTTTGCTGAAGTTCTGAACTTCAGGAGGTAGGGTGACACAGACACAGCCTCACAACCAGAAACTGAGGAAAGCCAATTGCTGGCTCTGTGACTGGATTCCTGATATTCACAATATCATAATGTCATAATGGAACAAAAGTAAAATATCATTCTAAAACAGGTCATGGACTAGTGCTCCAGAGGCCGATTGAAAGCAACAGAACACTTGTTAACTACAGAGAGAGAGAGAGAGGGGAAAAAAAACCAAAAACAAAAAAAACCAGAATCTAACCTCACACCATATACACAAATTTCAGAAGGCCCAAAGACCTAAATTAAAAGGAAAAGTGAAAACTTTTTAAGAATATAAACTATCTTAATGAATCTGGGATAATGTTCCACAAAGATAAGTAAGTGAAACTGGATGGGGTCAAGATATATTTTGAAAGTAGAGTCGATAGGTCTTGAAAACATAGTGGGAAAAAAGGGTAGTCAAAATGGCCCAACATTTTTGGCCTGAGCAATAGAAAAATCATGTGCTAAATACTAGGTTCGAGAAGATAGAGGAGGAGCAGGCTGGAAAAGAAATATTAGGGGTTATTTGTGCAAATTAGAATTGAAATTCCTATGAGAGGTGTGCAATAGCAAGTTGAATATGCAAGTCTGAGCTCTGGGGAGAAATCAGATCTGGAGATAAAAATCTGGAAGTCAGAAGCTTATGGATATTATCTAAGGTCATGGAAATTGATAAGATTGCCTAAGGAGTAAGAATGGTTAGGGAAGAAAGGGTGAAGAACTAAACCCTGAGAAATTCCATCAGTTAGAGATTAGGAAGAATAGAAAGAACCAACACAGGAGACTGAGAATGAGTGGCCAGTAAGAGAAAAGGAACCCAGAAGATCTTGTCCTAAAAGCCACCTAAATATTTCAAGAAGGAAAAAAACAGCTATACCAGAAGTTTCTGAGGAATCAACTAAGTAAGGGCTGAGAATTGATCAAAGGTTTGGCAATATGGAGATTGGTAGTGACTGTAACAAGAGAAGTTTCAGTGGAGCGAGGGATAGAGATGCACGTCTGACAGGAATGGTATGAAGAGAGAAAAAGGACGGAGAAGTCAAGGTGGTGAGTCTAGACAGTTCTCTCAGGAATTTTCTTATAAAAGAGAATGGAAAAAGGAATCAATAGCTGAAAAGATAGAGCAGGAAAAAAACTTTTTCCAAAGATGGGAAGTATGGCATTTTTAGGCTAATATAAATATTTCATCAGAGAAGAAGAAACTGATGACATAAGAAAGAAAAAGCAAAATTATGGGAGTCAAGTAGGCAAAGAGGGACTAAGATCCAGGCCATGAGGAAGCATTTGGCTCCAGACAGGGGCAGGGCAGTTCTTCTATTGTAGCCTGTATGCTTTAGATCCATATTTCAGCTTTGTACAGAGTTGTTATTTTATTTTGTGGTTTTTGGTTTGTTTGGTTTGGGGTTTATTCATTGTTTTTCATTTTCAGATAATAAGATGGCTAGTTGGGTCTTAGAATATATGCATCTATATAAGGTGCCCCACATGTTCGGAATTACACACTCCCATTCACACCTGAAGTCAGGGTCTGGCTCATAATTGCAATGTTTACGTCAGGTGATCCTAGGGAACTCACCCAAGCTTTCAAAAATGGCGTCCTTCAAATTGGTTGCTCCACACAGTAAGAAATAAACACAGGCACACACAACTCATAGTTCTCTAGGCAGAGTTATAGGAGCTGAATTAAAATTTGATGCAATTTTTGGAGGCTTGATAAGATTTCTCATAAAAAAATTGGAAGGAAATGTCTTTGAGCGTACTGAACACTGATTTAAGAAATGTTTTAAATTCTTATTTTGGAAACTCTTGAGTTTTTCAGATATCAATGTAATGTAAGGTCGCTCTAAGTTGATTTAAAAGATACTTCTGAGTTTCCAATTCCACCCATTTTACTATCCATTCTTTGTGTGAATTATACATATGTAAAATACATTAATATAGTTTGGAATAAAAAAGATTTTTGTGTTATATTCTTCAATGTCATGCTCCCCTTTTTACTTTCAGTTGAAATAACAAATTCTAACAGTCCATATCAAAGTGATTGGAAAATTACCAAATGCTATAAAAATATCTTACACAAAAATCTGAAGAAAAAAATTAAATCTGAAAATTAACTTAGGCTATATTGCTTTGAGGTTTTAGTATATCTGAGATTTTATTTGAAAGTTAAAAGCTTAACAGTTGCCAGTAATGACATGCAATTCAACATCTATCAATTATTTTTCCTCAGAATTATTAAGATTCAATTTAAGCCGCTTCAAAAGCTTAAAATTTTCTTTCTTTCTACATAACATTCTAACCAAGCCAGGAACTAATGGAAGTGTGGTGATTTCAAATGTTCTTACTATATTTTCACTTCTGTAGCTCACCGGATTAGTTAGCTTGGGCTGCCGTAACAAAATCCATCAACTGGGTGGCTTAAGCAACAGGGATTTGTGTCTCACAGTTCTGGAGGCCAGGAATTCTAAGACCAAGGTGCCAGCTGATTCAGTTCCTGGTGAGGACACTCTTCCTGGCTTGCCGTATCCTCATATGGCAGAAAGAGAAAGATCTAGCCTCTTTCCTTTTAATCCCATCCCTCATGACCACATCTAAACCAAGTTATCTCCTGAAGACCCTCCCCCTCCAAATACCACCACATTGGGGGGGTTAGGGCTGTAACCAATGAATTCTGGGGGGACACAAATATTCAACCCGTAACATTCACCTTCTCATACAATTAATCACATGAGCTGTCACATACTACTTTGTCAAGAGCCTTCACATTGTGCAAATTTTTATGCACTTTATGCCCAATTGCCAAACGGAGCATCTAAAAGCAAGGTATTAGTCCTTGTTCATAAAGCCATAGTACTCACTGGTCTTATCAGACCCCTTTACCTAAGGCAGATACTTGAGAACAGATTTAAGGACTACTTTCAGTCTGAGTGCCGTAATTATACAGTGCTTTGTTTGACGAGTCTACCACCTGGCTATTAGTTGCAGGAGTCTTTATTTTCCCCCAATTTAGCTTTCAGATTGATAGTAAATGAATCCAGTGACTCAACAATTACTTAGTTGGCAATTCAAGTAGGGTTTTTTTTTAATTGAGCAGAAAGAAAAAGACTTTGCCACATGCAAATATAAAATTTGGTTTAAGATCTTAAGAAATAAATTTTGACCCATCAATGGCTGACTTTTCTTGTCATTTTTAAAGAGGAGGTGGTTCCTTATCCCTGACAATCTAAACTACAGTTTTATTTTCACCTATTTTCTATAGACCCAAGTCTTCAGATTAAATGGAAGTGAAGTACAGTTTAAATATTAAGGTCTCCATGCAATGTCAAGTAGAACAAATAACTGACAGGCACTTCCAGATTTTACACATTGTTCCGGGAAAAGCTCACAAACAGCAGTTCAGCAGCACTGCCTCTCCATGTTCTGCACTGTTTTTGTTTTCTTTATGCTTACATTTAGATTGTGTAACTAAAGAACAGAATGCATGCTTTTGCCTTGATCATTGAAAAAAATCAGAGACTTTATATGCAAGAGCACTCCCATACATATAGGTAGATGGAAGATACTTCTTCCCTTCAGACAAAAAGCTGAAAGATGTGGGAAAGAATAGGAACAAAGAGGAAAAGACTGGATAAGATTGTAAAGAGCACTTCAATGGGATCTGAAGTGATCTCCCCACACCAAATCACATCATTTTTGTGTCCCTGTTAATTCTCTCCATATTAACAAGTCAGCCTGGACTGACATTATTTAACCCAGACGTTGTTAAGCATTATTGAACTAGGTTGTGAGAAAGAAAGAATCTGGAACTATTCAGAGCTGTGTCTATCTATGGACTTTTCCTAATAGTAGAAAAATAGTAGAGAAATGGGCCCAAGGTACATTTGCAGTGAAACATGGAAACACAAAATATCTATGCCTTCAAAAAATTAGAATGAGGGGATTTCTGATGAACAGGTAAGTATTTAGAGTGCAGTCTGTATCTGGAAAGATAGTGAAAAAGCCTCCATTTGTTCTTTCTTTAAAAATGTTAATATTCCCTAAGTTTCTTTAAATTTAGTGCCTCACTTCTAAAGGCTCCAACCTCAAGACAATTCATCCCACATTTAGGAGCACTTACTGGACCTTTGTCCTGCTCAGTGCTAAGGACAGGTGAGGAAACTTCTCTTGAGGGACTACGTTACAAGAGCAAATTCTCCAAAGAGAAGCCAGATTAGCTTGTCCAGATTAATGCTGAGGAATAAGTTGTGATACTTACTGGGGAACAGAAGGAGGTTGACAACCAGAATGTTCATTTCTCAAAATACCAGATTTCCAACTATCGTAGGCACTCAACATTTGGTGAATTTTATTAAGTGAAATGTTAAATAAGAATTTCCTTTATCAGTAAAGAAGATTACATCCTTATCTATGAAATATTCTGACCAACAGGGTGATCCAACACTGGAAGGAGCTAGGAAAGGATGATATGACAAGCCTTTCTCTATATGTTGCTAAGAAGAAAGAAGCTCCTAGTCTGGAAGACTTGTGATTCTGTAATATAAAGACAAATGGACCCAAAGGGCACCTGTACCCCAATGTTTATAGTAGCAATGTCCACGAAAGCCAAACTACAGAAAGAGCCCATATGTCCATCGACAGATGGATGGATAAAGAAGATGTGGTATGGGCCGCCTGGGTGGCTCAGTTGGTTAAGCAACTGCCTTTGGCTCAGGTCATGATACTGGAGTCCCAGGATCAAGTCCCGCATCAGGCTCCCTGCTCAGAGAGGAGCCTGCTTCTCCCTCTGACCCTCCTTGCTCTCATGTACTCTCTCTCTCATTCTCACTCTTTCAAAATAAATAAATAAATCTTAAAAAAAGGAATATATTTTTTAAAAAAAGATGTGGTGTATATATATATATATATATATATACACAATGGAATATTACTCAGCCACCAAAAAAAATGAAATCTTACTCTTTGCAACAATGTGGGTAGAACTAGAGAGTATTATGCTAAGCAAAATAAGTCATCAGAGAAAGACAATTATATGATTTCACTCGTATGTGGAATTTAAGAAACAAAACAGAGGATCATAGGGGAAGGGGGAAAATAAAATAAGATGAAATCAGAGAGGGAGAAAAACCATAGAGATTCTTAACTATAGGAAACAAACTGAAGGTTGCTGGAGGGGAGGGGGTGAGGGGATGGGGTCACTGGGTGACGGGCATTAAGGAGGGCACTGATGTAATGAGCACTCGGTATTATATCAACTGATGAATAACAACTCTACCTCTGAAACTAATGATACACTATATGTTAATGAATTAAATTTAAATAAAGAAAATTTTAAAAGACAGATAATGGACCATACTATTTCCCAAGTCTTTCCACTTCTATAAATAATATATATTTCTAATTTATGTAAGAAGGTCGGCTTCTGGGTAAGATGGGCACTCCATCTTGTTTCTCTCACTGAATGCAGCTACAATGTAACAACTGGAACAAGCCTTGGGAGCTCTAAAAAGAAGAGCAGGGTGGATTGCAAAGGAACATCAAAGTTCAAAGCACCACCAAACCAAACCTGTGATGAGCTGATCATTTTTATTCTCCTGATATCCCACAGTCAGGATTCAGGGCAGCCAGGGACCCTGAAGTGGGCAACTAATGGGGTTTCCTGCCACACAGAAGAGGGGAAGTCCTCTGCTTTTTTTCTGTAAATTTGAGTATGCAAGACCATTTTCAGATGTGACCCCTTAGCTGTTAGGAACAAGCTGGCTGTAGTCAGTACCCTGAACGTTGGCTCTGGTGATCAGACAGATTGAGTTTCAAATGGTAGCTGTGCCACTCAGAAGTTCTGTAACCTTCGGAATTGTTTAACCTCTGTGAGACACCTTGTCCTTATCAGCACAATCATAACAGTACATTACAGGACTGGTGTGCACATCACACCTCTGGGTTGTTAAAAGTTTTCTCTACAGGAAAAGGCAATATTTTCTGAATTCATATACAAAATGGAATACAAGTTCCTTTATAACTTCCTAACTTAAGGTGTTGATTATGTCAGTTCTTGAGTCAAATTTTATGGACTAAAGTTTTCAGAAAAAGGTTTTTTTTTTTTTTTCATGATAAAGCAAGATAGTATACCATACTACCTACTTTTACTACATAAAAGTTCACTTCTTTTTTGTGACTGATTCAGGAAGAATTGAGGTGGACCCAGGAGGAAAGTGTTACTCAGTATTTTTTAAGGAGCCCTTTTGATCAGAAGCTAAATAACCATCTTCAAAACAAGTGATTGTCTTACTCATCTGTTTTCCTTACATTTTTCTTCTCACATCATTATTTTCCAACTTTCCATTTCATCCTATTATTTTTTTATAATAAAAAATGATTATAGCTTTCCATGAACACCATTTAAAACCTCACAATCCCCCTCACTAAGAGAAGCTTTCAATGGGGAAAAAAAATAAGTATTGAGCCAATTTTGCCACTGTTTGAATGAATCCTTTTTTAAAAAAGAAACATCTATCATTTCTGCTTCACTTAGTTTTATCATCCACAATATGTTTCCTTAAGAATGATCATGAGAAAATTTGCACCCTGAATATTCATGACTTTTATGTCCCTGGATGACTAAGTGAAGACTGTGCTGGTGCTACTTGTATCTGTAGGCCATATGCACACAGCTCAATGAACAAGATCAGCAATACTGGCAAAGCCCACTGAAGACTGGGATGTAGACTGTGTCGCCATATATGCAAGCTATCTTGACAGAATGTCAGTCAACTTGGTGTGTGTATGTGCATGTGTGTGTGTACTCAGTATATAAATTTTTTTTCAAGGATCCATAGACCCCAATTTTTAATATGAAGATGATCATTTCAGAAATTTCATGCACATACAGAAATGACATGACCAGAAAGCTTCTGCTTCATTCATAAATACCTATGAAGGAAAGTTTTACTTTACTCCACTCTCAGTAGTTGGGTTTACCACACATGGTCAAAGATAACTGTTTATGAACCTGTTCATTCAACTGTTGCTAAATCTAGTTTTTCTTAGCCATTAACAATGGCATCTTCAACTATTCTTAACTTTGTGTGTTATTCTTAACTCAGACTACACATTCAGTCTTAAAGACTTTCAAACAAATCGAGAAACTTACCAGGAAATCTCATGGAGTCCATACGAATTCGGAAGAGATTAAGCTGCAAATTTCTGTTTACTTCCTTGTATGCACACAACCAAGATTAACTGGTAATAATTTGGCAACAGGTTAAATTATAACGTGCCAACAGAACAAGAAGGGAAATGTCAGTGTTCAAAGACACCTAATACCTCACAGCTCTATGTACCAGGATAATGAAAAACAATTTCATGATATGTATATTTTACAAACACTTTCTAAGAGTGGGGTACTATTACTCTGAGAAGTGTACAACCTAATAATTACAGTTACATTTTAAACTTCTACTCTACCTGAAACAACTGTTTTTTTGTTTGTACTTCAGTGTTTCCACAGGTTACGGAATAGCTGGAAAAGACAATCCCACTCTTCTCCATAGCTCTCATTTGCCCTGTCGGTTAAATTAATTTTTCACCCTAATTCGCCAAGGGAAAATAAACTTCTCAGAAGTGAGTTGAACACACAGAGCAGAAAGAACCCAGCTCACTGGGGCCTTCCCCAGCTACTAGTTCTCCAATGGAAAGTAAGGCTGTGAGGGATACATGAATTGTATCTGTACTACAAAGTGCGGATAATATTACCTACACCAGGGAAGTAGGAAAATGACCTGAGAAAACCATAAACAAGAGAGTCAGCTTTGATTAGCACTCTCAGTCCTACAACTAATCCCATACTAATTCAGTTGTATCTCCTCAAATTTTTCCACTTCCCTTCATAGGCAAGGACACTTGTGTGATCCAAGAAATTGTCCAATTTTGCTGGGCCACAGTCTTTTCCAGTCGGAGCTTATATTCTTCTGGGAGGCACTCTGTGCTAATTATCAAGTACTTCCATTAAAGGAAATGTAACTCAGAATCAGCAAGGCCGCTTACCTGGAGCAAGGAGAATCAGAGTCTGTACCCAGGTACACTAACTATGTCTCTACCTCTTCCTCTTCAGCCTTCCGGAAAGCCCATGTCCCTGCACATACCTTATATAATTCAACCGAACAAGTATGTTAAGAAAGTGGCCTGTGCTCAGTGCTGGGGCACTGACAGCAACAGAGGCATGTCCCTGTTCAGGAGTTTGACAATCAAATAGTAATACAATTAATTGATTATATAGCTACAAAGAGTGAGAAGTAATATGAAGGAAAAGCAAAGCATAGTGGGGAAATTGTGTGTGTGTGTGTGTGTGTGTGTGTGTGTGTGTACACATGTATCAAAGAACTAAAGTAGAGTGATAAAAATCTCTCTAAGGAATTTTGGAAAGGATCCATTTGGGCTAAGCAAGCAAAAAAAAAAAAAAGAGGGATAAGAATATCAATGATGAGCACTGGGTGTTGTACATAAGTGAGGAATCACTAAATTCTATACCTGAGACTAATAGTATATGGTATGGGGATGCCTGGGTGGCTCAGTTAAGTGTCTGCCTTGGGCTCAGGTCATGATCCCAGGGTCCTGAGATGGAGTCCTGAGTCTGGCTCCTTGCTCAGCAGGGAGCCAGCTTCTCCCTCTCCCTGCCACTCCCCCTGCTTGTGTTCTCTGTCTCTGTCAAATAAATAATAAAATCTTTTAAAAAATATTATATGGTATGTTCACTAACTAGAATTTAAATAAAAACTTGAAGAAAGAAAAAATAAAAGACTATCCCAGGCAATATCTAGGAAGGCCCTGAAGCAGAATGAGCTGCTCTAGGGGACATGCAGTGCCATGATAGGTGAGGATGGAGACCAGGCTGAGGCAAACCAGGCAAAGCCTTGAAGGCCACATTAAGGATTCTGAAATTTTTCCTGGGAGCCCTAAGAATTAATGCAAAGTGCACAGTAACTGCCATGTGGAGAAGAGACGGCAGAGGGCACAACAGTGGAAGCACAGAGACTGGTTCAGATACTATTGAACCAGGCCATGTGAGAGACGGTAATGGCTTGGACTCAGGTGGTGACCGTGCAGATGGAAGGAATGGACAGATCTGAGATGCATCATGAAAACAAAATCAATTAGTCAGGGGTGATCAAGGCAATTCTCTTATTTCTGAGGTTCTAAGTTAATCTTTATAATTGTATGATATGGATAATGTTATGTATTATCTTACAGATTCATTTGTGCATTTGACAAATATTTCTGGAGCTCTGGACAAAACTCTGTTGGTGACCTGACTTTGAATACTGGTTCTTCCTCTGAACTATGTGACCTTGAGCAAGGTTCTTAACCATAAGTCTGAAGAACCTCAAACACCATCCTGAGCCACCTCAGAGGCTCCTGAGATCTAGAGACTGTGGGAAATAGATGGAATTCACATCTCTAAGGCAAACCCTGCTCCTTTAGAGATTTGATCTTGCATCACTGGAATAGAGAGTGGTTTCAAATCCTATGCCCGAGAAATGCCTTTTCTCTTAGTGAAGGTTACCAGATTACTGCATCACCTAAGGGTGAGATGGCATTTCAGAAGGAGTTCTTGTGTTAATAAAAGACAAGGACTACACCAATGAACTACTTTCCAGAGGTAGAGATTGTTAAAACAGTTTGCAATCTTGGTTTCTATAGGTAATAGGTGGAGTGGAATAAAATAAATAAAATAGACCTCTCATAAGAATTATAACATTCCAGCATCATATAGTCACTCTTCAATACTGCAAAGGAACACTTTAGTCTCAGGGTCAGGAACACAATACAGAGTGATGCAAACTATGGCTGATTGGAAAGAATGTACCTAAATAAACAGGTCAGCTGATACTCATTTCCAGCTAATTGTTGCCAGTATGCCTAGTTTTGTTTTGCTTTTTAAGAATCTAGAAAGCAGGATTTTTATGAGAACTCTCCTAATATATAAATACTGGCTCAATTTTTTTTAAATAAAGTGATATGTGGGCCAAATAAACTATATCTGAGGGCCAGATGCACCCCCTTGGCCATCAGTTTGGAATCTCTGGTTTACACTACTTCAACGAGTCCCCTGTGGGATGAAGTAATGGAATGAACGAACAGGACCGGGTTTAGACTGTGACAATAGAGCCATGTGGTGCTGACATGGAAACCCTGCCTCACTGAATGAGCAATATTCCAAACACATGAGCTGGCCCAGAACAGGAACATAGGAAAAGGGATGGAAACAGGAAGCTGAAAGAGATAGAAGTCAGTCACTCCTCTTTATGATTAATTATAAGTTTCTAAACAGAAAGAATTTCTGCCTTTTATATATATTCTAAACTTAACTAGTCCAATTTAAATATGTTAGGTCAAAAATCAATTCTGTTTCTTTGATCTGCAGAGTGAACTTTTTTTTAAAAAAGATTTTATTTATTTGTCAGAGAGAGAGAGCATGAGCACAAGCAGGGGAGCAGCAGAGGGAGAGGGAGAAGCAGGCTCCCTGCTGAGCAAGGAGCCCAATGCGGAACTCAATCCTAGGACCCTGGGATCATGAGCAGAGCCAAAGGCAGATGCTTAACCAACTGAGACACCCAAACGTCCCCAGAGTGAACTCTTTATAAGAAATCAAACAAATTCTCTTACACATTTAAAAAAACTCTTCTTAACAATGTCCCTTCTATTTAGTTCAAGGACTAAGCAAACTGCTAGACTAGAAGTAACTCTGAATACTCATGTCACATCTAAGGAATTTAGATTATCACCAGAAACTTCTCTCTGTCCAAATTTCCTCAATTGTTAATAAAAGTGCTGATCTTGTGAGTGTGTTTCAAGGATGAAACGCATCATATTTCTCATAAAGTCAATGTGCAAGGAACAGAAGTTAACGATAAATTTCACCATATGCAATAGATAGTGCTGAAAGGTTTGAGGCCTATGATATGATAAAAAGATATAGCATATTCAATATATAGCTAGCAATGAGATCATATTCTTGTTTCTCAGCCCTGGGGGTCTTGTAGCCAAAGAAAGGAAGGAGAGACCTGCGGACAGAAGGCAAGATCCTTGCATGAGCGGGAAAAAGAATGTAAATGGGAGTGGAGAACATGCAGAGCAGTGTGCAAGAGAGGGGCACCTCCAGGTTTCAGGAGTGAGGTGGAAAGCCAGTAACCAAAACAGGTCAGATGCTGTATATCTCAATATTCTGCTCCCTGGTGGCCAGTGTCATAGACCCTCGGGCACGTGACAGAGAGGCCCTGAGATGGGGGGGGCACATTTACCACCAGATGGCGCCCACAGCTTTTCTTTCCCATCTCAAGAAACCAAGGCTGTGTGGCAGAATTCCACCTATGTAACTTAACAATTTATGGAGCTGATTTTGCTTTATCCAGTTGCAAAGTCATCTAAGGTGGTCCACCTCAATTTTTCTGTGCTTCACCCCAACCTAAAGTGGTCAAACCAAATTAAAGACAAAAATCAGGCATTCTACTTCTGAATAATTGAATCGTAAATTCAAATCTGCCCCACAGATTCTTTTGAGCACCAACTGTGTACACAGCTCTGGGGAATACATCGGCAGAATGAAACCTAAAAAATACCACCTACCTTAATGGTGCTTATATTCTAATGAAAAAGAAAAGTTTAGAGAAATAGTTACCAATACAAATACACTATACAGTAAGAGAAACTCAACTCACACTCATTTACACTGAATTAAAAATAGCAAATTAGGAGGGCAGATGTAAGGACACCTCTGGGTATTTTTTAAGGAGGAGAGGGAGCCTTGATAATGGAGAGAATGTTGTTTTTTAAAGAGGTCCTTCCAATATATCAAGGAAGTTTTAAGATTTTTTTTAAAGCTTACTTTCTGTGCCTTACAATTTTGCCCAAGGACTGCCCTGTTTACCTTCCGCTGTGGTGGTAAGTAGATGGTACTTCCTGGGGTCCTTTATGCTGTTTATGACTGAGCACAGGGGCAGCTAGGAAGAATGCTGCTACTAAATCCCTGTTTCCATCACATTTTGCAGATATAATTTGCATCCAATCTATAAGAAACTTCTTCAAACCATTGCAAGAAACAGTCACTTCTAAAAATAAAGGTAAATGTGTTTTTCCAGTGGTATTTCAAATTCCCTAAGAATGAAATCAATTACATGATGATTATCTATTGCTCTCAAAATCCTCATTATGCAAAATCTAGGAGGCTGCAGACTTCGTACAATTTCACTTTTTCTTTTAGATACTTTACACTCCACCTCACCCAATCACCTTAAATCTATGAAACTTTCTTTTCTCTGGTCTTAGACTCAATGGCTGCTTCTCTGCTGAGCTGTATCAACCTCGGAGAAATCTGCTGGCTAAGATTAGCCAAGGGTAAGGCTGCTAGAAGTTGATATTTTGGGGTCACATAGACTTCTACCGAGACTACATGCTTATCTTGACTCATTCCAAATTAACTTTTTCTTTTCCAAAGTTGGAGAAGCAATCTTTAGCGACCAAAATTTCTCCAGAGATATCCCAGCAGGTCAGAGCAATGCTGGAGTGCCTTTCTTTATCATTTCTGTTTGATGTACTTCAGAAAGGATAAAAGCACAGGAAACATTTCAAACTCAAAAACCACGAAGCTTTGTGACTTCAGCAATAATCCTAAAATAGAGAAAAATATCTCATTTTATGAGGCACGCCTCACTTCCTGAGAATTTTCCAGCATCTTCAGTTTAAGCTAAACTACCCACTGAGAGTACAAATAAAGTGTTTAACTCTTAGTAAACAGTTTTGTTTGAAAAACTCAAGTAAAAGTCAATGGTGCTTGAAAATACTTTTGAGTTTCTCCTAAGGAAGGTTATGTCAAGGCTGAATGGTTTCATTTAGTAATCTTAAATGAAAACTGATAAAACAAAATAACAATAGAAAACTGATCACTTGGGTTTAGCCTGATGCTATAGCCAGGTATCTTGGATTATTCTTTTAAGATTATTCGGGCAGCACTGATTTTAGTGGCTTGGTCCTATTGTGTTAGATTCCTCCTTTCGAGTCACTGGAATGTCTCACAGTGTAGCTATAGAATAACTTCCCTTTGAATGAAGCATCTGAATATTTAAAGTATGTCCTTCAAGAAATCTGCCTAGCTTTTCTTAAACTTAGAAAAAAATGAGGGGAGCGGGGAGAAGGGAGAGGGGAGAGGGGAGGAGAAAAGATAATAAATTAACATTTTCCTGACTAAAACCTGCTCTGTGGTGTCCTCCTTCAGTAAGTGAGTGAGTAAAGATGACTACCTTCTGAACAAGTGG
This sequence comes from Eumetopias jubatus, assembly GCF_037043125.1. Taxonomy (NCBI): domain Eukaryota; kingdom Metazoa; phylum Chordata; class Mammalia; order Carnivora; family Otariidae; genus Eumetopias; species Eumetopias jubatus. The sequence continues at coordinate 163,229,956 of NW_028274809.1, read as the reverse complement.
ACGTGAGTAGCCTGAATCACAGAAAGAGCCCTATGGGGCATTTACACAGCCAACACTCTGTCATGCCACAGACTGACTTCCATAGGAAAACACCCACGGTTCCTAAAACACCTTGAGGAGGGCAGTGCACCTGGGAACTGCTGATTTTATCCCAAACTATCTTATTTTACAGATAAAGAAATAAAGATCAAAGAATTCAACTGATAGTTTCGATCTTTTAAAGAATTAAAATCAGAAGCCAAACTTCCTTGACTTCGAATTCATGAAGGTTCTTCCTATTGTTATGGTATGATATACACACAAATTTTTATTATAAAAAATAAAGAGAATATATCAGACTCCCTTAAATTTCTTTAAATATTATCTTGAATTATTTTCTAGTTCGACACTTGCTATCAGTCACCAGAATGTTTACCCCGTGGGTCACGGGAAGAGGACTTGACACACATCTCTAGATCCAGACTGACACAGGCGGTACTTAACTAACTTTGCTTCATCCACTTTAAGTTTTCATGTTTGTTTGGGATGACTACCTTGATCAACAAATGAAATAACGTGTCAGAAAGAAATTTGTAAATTATAAAACAAGACACAGATATTAGGTATGTTCTTTACATATATTTATTATATCAGTGTTAGTATTTATTAGTGTCATATTACTATTTATTAAGTATCACTATCATTATCTTCTATCTTACCTAAGCCATTTCAGAAGGCTCAACATTCAAGATGGTGTTCTTCTACCTCTTCTCGTTATTTCATTATTTTTCTTTTCTGGAATCTTCTGGAAATAATTATTGATTTATTTTTACCTGAATAATTATTCATTATAGCTCCATAATCTTGAAATTTTCTTGAATATTTCTTTTACTTTATCCTAGATTTGCCTCTTTCTCCCAGATCTATTAAAATATGAGGTCTGAGTATATTATTTTGTGTTGTTTTATAGGTTTTCTAGTTGTATCACTGTTCCTTTTCCTATGTGTAAGTTTTTTTTTAAGGCCACTTATTATTTGCAAACTTGGGCAAATTTAGTACCTTCCCTGAAAATCAGATTTCTCCTCTATAAAATGGAAATATAAAATATCTACTTAACGTTGTTTTGAGAAATAAAAGTGATTTTTTTTTTTTGCCCCTGATCTTCCTTTCTTCAATTTTTTGAGGTGGCAAATAAGTAAAAAATAAATTGGAAAAAAACTGGGGGAAAAGACCTACAATATGCTAATACTATGCTTATATTTGCATAAATATACCTTAGGTGCAAAAAACTAATACTCTACTAAATTATTTAGATTTTTTACTTCCTACCAACAAGAGTCCTTTGAAGTCCTTTGATCTTATAGACAAACAGCAAAAATAATAACTGCTCATCTGTTTCTAATAACTAAGAAGTTAAAGAGCAGGGAGACTAAAAGCTCATAGAAAGTATAAATCTCAAGATTAAAGAGGATGATAGCTTATTAATATAACGTGGATGAACAATAACTTCCATTCAAAGATCACTTTACAGCTGACACACCACCTCTGCTTACATATTTTATGAGAACTGAGTGTCAGTAGAACCAACAATATGTGAATGTTCAGGAATGAGGGGTAAAATTAGATGATTATATAAAGCTATCAAAGAGAAACTTCACAAATAGCTTCAGAATACAAAGCACAAATAGAATAAATAGGTGAGAGTTGGGAAGGGCAGGTTACAGTTAATACTTAGATATAATTTTAATTATTAATGGAAACCTTTTTATAGAATAGAATAAGGGTGGACATTATTTTTATTATTGTGTAAAGCAAAGGTTGTCAGAGCTGTCATAGAGCAAAGTCTGCATTTCCTGAAAATATGGATAGTATGATCATTCAGACAATATGCCTTCCAACTCTTGGATTCAATGAATTAATAAGGAAAAGTGGCAAAAGAGTTTAAAGAGACAAAAGAGAAATCATATTTGACCAAGATCATTTATCAAGCAGAGTACTTAATGTTTAGGAAATAAAATTAACCACAGCACTGTATTTTGGGATAGAATCCTTAAGGGTTTCAGATAGGGTGAATTTTGTACAAAGTATACATAACTCCAGCTACCATCGAAACAATGCACCAAGAACTTTGTTTTTGTTACATAGCTTAATAAGATAAAGAATTAATAATTTTTGCAATTGTTCTAGTGACTTAATTATAGCAGCATGTATTTACCTGCCTAGCAACTGCTGTTTCTTCAAAAACAAAATCACTTTCAACCATTTTCCCCACCCTGGATATCATTCTGCTCTACCAACAGTCTCTCCGAAATTAAATTCTTTGTGCAGAAAGCATGTCCTGCAAACACACAAAAGGAGGACTTTGAAGCTCAGACTGCATGCTTGAGTATGTATAGCTGAAAATGAGGAGCAAAAACACAGAAGATTGACAGCAATTGGGTAAATTTTCTTCACAGTGGAAAATTTGAGAGACTTTCCCATTGACACAAAACCAGAAAATAGCAAGACTGTGAACACCTCAGGAATTTTTAAAATGCTTCACAGGGTCCCTAATAATTATAAAAACAAAAGTCTTGATTTCTGAGATATGATTAAAGTTCCACAACTGATATTTGGTTCAGCTCTTGGTTCTCCCTCCACTGGCCACAACTTTTTAATGAGGTAACTAAAACTTATGTTAAGAAAAAATATCAAAATTGTATCAGGATTCCTTTTTTTCTGTTTTTATTTACTTAATCATTTATTCTATTCAATGCATTTATTCTATTCAACTCAATTCAACATTATTCAACTCTAGTTGAACTTTAAAAATCTTTTTCTACTTCTCCTCAGAACATGTCTATTCCCCAATGATTAAACATCCTCTTTGAAATTCATTCTTACAGTCATAATCAGAATTATAATGACTGAAGATAGGCAAGAAGTAGTATAAAGATAGATAAATTTTAAGAAAAATGTGTCTTATACTAATAAATTCCTTCATTTTTATTAATAAGCTTTGTCTTTTTTCAAAAAAGTTTTCTAATGAGATATTTCTTTAGCTTTTTATTTAATAAACAACTATTGCATAACTATCATATGCCAGGCATTGTGATCAAGGGTACAAAAGTTCTGGGGACATGCAGATGAATAAAATATAGCCCATGCCCTCAGAGATGATTCTTCAGTTAGGGAGACAGACTCACATACAATTACTTTAAGAATGTACAAGGTGCTAAGATAATCACAAAAGAGGGAAAATCAAATTCCAGCCTCAATATGTTAGGTGCACATAAGTACATCATTGAGGAACATTTTAAATATCATATGAAGTACTATTCATCATTTAGCATTGTTTCTACAGAAAATCAGAGTCAAAATAATTATTCCTAATGAAATACTTTTCTAAAAATGTAACTTGCCATGAATAAAAGACCTTTGTTACTAATAAATAAGAAGTGTTTCCGTTCTAAACTGCTATCCTATTTATTAAAAGTAAAATGAAATAAACATCCAACTTTATTTCAAGAAGCCCCACTAACCTCAATGGCTTGATCAACATTCCCTTAGTAATCATATATCTCTGCCTCATTACCCAAAAATCAATGGGCATGAAGTGAGAAATAAGTAAAAGAACTGTTGTTGCAGCCAGGAAAAAAAAATATTTATTAGTATCACAAATCAAATGTAATCTTAACCTGCGTCTGAACAATTCAACATCTGATTCTGATGCAGCACTATGGTGAGCAAAGAGCTGGAAAGTCCCTCCCATGCACAGCAATCAAAGATTTCACTACACATACTAGAGGGGAGGGGATTTTCAAAGGACCCCCTCTCCCATTCCTTCAAAAGAGCAAAGAAAACTGAGCTGGAGTCTGAATGGAGGCAATTAAGGTAAAATAGTGACACTAGTTGTCCCCTATTGAGTCAATATCCTTGAGGAGGACAAATGCAGGTACAGGTTGGTGGGTATCTGTAATAGAAGCATATACAGATTAAACAAAAGCTTCCTTGAGTCAGGCCCATGGAAGGAATGAGTCCACAATTAAGACCAAGGTCACAGTGCAAGCCACTATGAATCACAGTTGATAGAAAAAACAAGCAGGTCTGCAGAAGGGCCATGTATGCAATATAAATAAATAAGGGAAACAATCACAATGCTGAGCACACAAAAGGAGACTATCCAGAATAAAGAGCCAATTGAAGAAAAAATAAAGGACTTCTAGAAATAAAATATATATTTGTTGAAGTTATTTTTCTCTTATCTCATTGTCTGGCTCATTTCTCTTTATAGTGTCTATTTTCAGGTGTTTTTTCTGTTTTGGGGGGTTTTGGTGTTTGTTTTTAAGATATAAAGAGGCAGCTACAACTTTGCAGAGCATATTTAATACAGCAAAGAAATCCATAAGATTTGATGCTTAAAGATGGTGTTATGAGCAAATGCCCATGATTTGGTAATAATTTATGAAGCAAGGCCCATGATTTGGTCGTAAGGGCCCAGACACAAGAATCTAGCCATCCAGAACAAATAGCTGAAAGGAGGAGCAGAGAAGAAATGGGGACTCACAATTCAAAACCAGATCAAAGACTGTTTCTTCAGCTACACAGATAGTAGTCACCAAATACTTAGTGACACTGAATTAGAAAGTAATATAGAAATATATCACATATCATTTGTAGAAAGTTGTGTACGATTTCTCATTATGGAGCTTGAGCTCAGAAATGTTTAGAAAATTTCTCTGTTGCATTGTCTTTCTGAAATCCTGAGAAACCCCTTCAGGTATCATTCTATGCTGATACATGAATCAAAAAGAACCCTGAGTAACCAGCCTGTTAAACTTAAGACTCCAGTGGGTGGAGGCAGCCATAACTGGCCAGCAGCTTCCAATCCCTTTTTATGGCCCATATGTGGTAGGCAGAATTGATCTTCATCTTTACATAATCCCTTCTCTAGTATGTGCAGAACCTATAAATATGACGAAATATCACTCCAGTAACCATGTTTCCAAATTTAACAAAGGGATCTTGTAGATGTAATTAAGGCTGCTAATTTATTGACCTGAAGATAGGGAGATTATCTGGGTGGGCCTAATTTAATCACATGAATTCCCTAAAAGCAAAAATATTTTTCCAGCTGGTAGCAGAGGGTATTTCAGAGAGACTCAAAGCATGAGAGGGATTTGACAGAAAGGAGACTTTCCATCGCTGTTCTGAAAGGGACCCTGTGCAAGGTCTTAAGCCAGGCCCCCTACTGACAGCCAGTAAGAAAATGGGGACCAGAGCCCTAACAACCACAAGGAACTGAATTCAGTCAACAACCCAAAGCTTGGAAGTAGATTTTTCCCTAGGGTCTCCAGTTAAGAATCCAGCCCCATCAACAACATCTTGATCTTGATTTTGGCCTTATGAGACCCTAGGCAAAGAACCCAACCAGGTAGCACACCCAGACTTCTGTCCTACAAAATTGTGTGCTAGTAAATGTACTTTGTTTTAAGTTACTAAGTTTGTGTTACATAGCAATAAAATTTATTGTATTTCATTTATTACATTTGTTATTAATTTATTTCATTTATTACATAGCAATAAAAAGCTAACTCAGTCTCTTTAAAATTAAAGTTTAAATTTAGTTTAGATTTGTTCAAATCTTTCTAAAATTCTGATTTGATTATATCATTTCCTTGCTTGAAGCCTTTACAGGCCCCCTTGTAGAAAGGAAATGAACTCTCCTTACTCCTAGCATAACATACCAGACCCTTTATAACTTGGGTTCACCTGCCTCTCCAGCTTCATCTACTGAACTGTTCCCAGGGTCCTAGGGTCCAGCCACAATGGACCACTTACATGCCCAGAAACACAATGGTGTAGGTACAACAGACTGGCTTTATCAACGTCTCTTCCCATGTGTGTATTTCAGAACCTAGAACACTAAAAACTGCATTAAAAACCACAGTGGGACTTGCCTTTGAATAATCTTCTCTTGTTAAGTACAGGCAGAACCTGTGACTTGCTTCTAACCAATAGAGTTTTTCAAAGGTCATAGGATGTCACTCTCACAGTTACCTTATATTATGCTAACACTGTCTTAGAAGACTCAAGAGAGATTTTTCTAGTACTTATCACAGTATACTAAACTGGCATTTTTGGGGGTGCCTGGGTGGCTCAGTTGATTGAATCCAACTCTTGATTTCGGTTCAGGTCATGATCTCAGGGTTGTGGGATCATCAAGACTCTGTGCTCAGTGGGGAGTCTCTCTCCCTCTCCCTCTGCCCTTTCACCCACCCCCCTCTCTGCTCATGCACACACATGCTTGCTCTCTCGCTCGCTCTCTCTCAAATAAATCTTTTTAAAAAGCAAAATAAAAAATTATAAACTGGATTTTTTTTTAAGTGTCTCATTTTTTTGCTCTACTATTTCAGCTTAGTGGGGAAAAGTGTGTTTTATTTATCTTTATGCCCTGGACTCTAGCATAGTTAATAACTCTTGCTGAATGGAACTGCACAATACTATAAATGCCAAATATCAGGTACATATGACAGTGATCAGAGAAGCATCCCACATTCTGTCAACACTGGATTAACAATGCCTGATTATCTTCCTGAAGGCCAACCCAGACATGAGAGTCATTTAATTTTGAAGTCACACACACACACACACAAAGTGGTGAAAGGAAATATCTACTTTCATGCTCTACAGAACTATCTTAGGAATGCACTTTTTTTTAGCTCTTCAAAAATATCCCTGGGCTTGCTTAGATAATAATTATCTCTCCAGGTCAGGCACTTCTCTGACTCATTTCCCTAGGCTACTCCAAAATTTGAGCATCTTGATAGACATTAGAATGCTTTCCAAAATAAATTTAGAAACTTTAAAAAATGAAAATAAAATCAGTCACTTTTGTTATTTAAACCAAACCAGTAGACTCAAAGAAAGACTGTTAACTTTTCAGTAATGTAAATCTAATTTGCCATTCCTTTTACAATTAAAAAGCTAAAAAGTAGGCATTTTTAAATTGGGAAAAACACTTCTGAAAAAGGTTCAGGCAGGTCCTGAATTAGATATAAACAAACAATTATGGCTGGTGGTGGCACGAAGGATTTGAAAGAGTAGCTTTTAAGGAACTCTGGAGCCAATATTAAAGGCTTAAATAATTGTAAATCTTATTCAATATTTTATTGCACTTATTTTTTCTACCTAGGTAGATTGTAAACTACCAAGATACAGGGAGTATGAGATATTTATTTGCATTTATCCCTATTAATAGTTGTGTCTTAAAGAAAAGAGAATTGTTGAAAATCCTAAATTCCCAGATCCTAACTCAACTAGTATTTTGGCTAAAAGATAGCTCCTCTATGCTCCAAAAGAAAGTATGGGTAAGTTAGACTTCATCAAAATAAAAACTGTGCATCAAAAGACAATATCAAAAAAATGAAAAGACAACCTATTAGGAGAAAATATCTGCAAATATATATCTCACAAGGGATTTGTATTCAGAATACATAAAGAAAACTTATGACTCAGTAATGACATAATCCAATTTAAAAATGGCAAAGGAGGGGCACCTGTCTGGCTCAGTCAGTTGGGTGGCTGCCTTCGGCTCAGGTCATGATCCTGGAGTCCTGGGATCGAGCCAAGTATCAGGCTCCACGCCCAGTGGGAAGTCTGCTTCTCCCTCCCTCTGCTCTTGTGCTCTTGCTTGCTCTCTCTCTCCCTCTCAAATAAATAAAATCTTTTAAAAAATGGGCAAAGGATCTGAATGGACATTGCTTCAAAGAAGATAAGCAAATGGCCAATAAGCACATGAAAGATGTTTAACATCAAGAGCCATTAAGAAAATGCTAAAGTGGAAAGCGGTGTGGCAGTTCTCAAAAATGTAAACATAGAATTACCATATGATCTTGCAATTCCTCCCTTAGGTATATATACACAAGAAATGAAAATACAAGTCCACATGAAAACCAGTACATGAATATTTCTAACAGCATTAGTAACAGCTAAAAAATGTAAACAACCCAAATGTCAAGCAACTGATGAATAAATAGAATATGGTATAATCATACGATGGAGTGTTATTTGGCCCAAAAAAGGGAGGATGTACTAATAATGCTACAACATGGATAAACCTTATTATATCATGCTACGCTAAAGAAACGAGTCTTTTTAAGATTTAATTTATTTATTTGAGAAAGACTGAGAGAGAGCATGAGTGGGGGTGGGGAGGGGGGGAAGGTAGAAATAGACTCTCTTGCTAAAGCAGGGAGCCTGATGCTGGACCCGATCCCAGAACACTGGGATCATGACCTGAGCCAAACACAGAAAATTAACCAACTGAGCCACCCAGGCGCCCTGAAAGAGACCAGTCTTAAAAGAAATCATATTGTGTTCCATTTATTGAATTTAATTGTCCAGAATAGACAAATCAATAGAGAAAAGAAAGTAGGGCAGTTGTTGCTCAGTGTTGTTAGGGCTGGGGGGGAAGTCAGCAGTGACAACTAATAAATATGAGATCTCTTTTTGGGGTAATGAAAATCATTTAAAATTTGTGGTGATGGTTGCACAACTCTGAATATATTAAAAACCACTGTATATTTTAAAGGGTGAATCATATGGTGTGTGAGTTACATCTCAAAAAAGCTATTTAAAAATTCATGTTAAGGTCTGTACTAAAAATCAGAAATAAAGTAATATCCAAACTAGAATTGGTGGGAAGAAGGGAGAAAAAGAATTAAGTAAAAAACAACAAAACTACAAATCCTTCAGAAAAAAAAAAAAGTCAGAAGGAGTAAAAGGAGAACTACCGAAAAAGCACACTAAACAATTATAATTAATCCAATAAATATAATTGCAACTAATAAGTAGTTCAAATCAATATAAATGGATTAAATTCTCAAATTAACTTGCCAACATAAAACATGAAATATTTAAAAACTGAAAGCAAACATTTAGAAGATACATGCCTAGCCAATACTAGTCATAGAAAAGATACAACTATATTAAAATCAGACCAAATAGACATTAGAAAAAAACATATATTGCTAGAGATTAAAGAAGTCATTACCTATTAATAAAATTTTATCTTCCAAAGTGAAAGAATTCTAAATTATATGCATGTAAAAACTAGCTTCTATGCAAACAATGAGCAAATGCAAAGAAAAGTTATCAAATCCATTGTGAAAGTGGAGGATTTTTACATTCTTCATTCAATAATCAATAGATAATTTAGGAAAGAAATAGTAAAACTAAAATTAACAAGTTTAATTCAAGAGACATATGTAGAATGCTGCATTTAAAAACTGGAAAAAATCACAAACTTTTCATCATATATATGACATTACCAAAACTCCATATGCCATAAATCAATTCTCAGAAACATTCCAAAAAGTACTGAAGACTGTTTTCTGACCTCAGTACACTTAAGTTAGAAACCAACAAGGAAAACACAACCTTTACACATCCTACATTTAGAAAAATAAAACAGCTAACATGGACATTAGAAAATACTTAGAAATAAAAGCAGACACTACAATGGATAAACTTAGAGGATGGTATTTAGAGAGAAATTTGGAGCCTTAAATATGTAAATTGGAAAGGGAGAAATGCTAGAAATGAATAAACTAAATATATAACTTTAAAAAAAGTAGAGAAAAAAGACAGAATGAACTCAAATAGACTAGACAAAGGAAAAAAATTATAAGGGTCAAAATTAATAAATACAGAAGACAAAGATTTAAAGACAGTTTCAACAAATCCATAAACTGGTTTAGCCATCATAAAAAGATAAATAAAATTTTCAAATCAATAATATCAGAAAGGAGAAAGTAAGGAGAACTACAGATTTAGCATATTAGATATTAACATTATTAACAATCTATGACAGTAACTGTGAAAGCTTAGATAAAATGGCTAAATTCCTAGAAAATATTATAAAAATTTCTCTAGAATAGTTAAACCCACCTGAAAAGTCCTATATTTACTAAAGTAATTTAGGAGCGCCGGGGTTGCTCAGTCGGTGAAGCATCTGCCTTCAGCTCAGGTCATGATCCATGAGCCCACATCGGGCTCTCCCCCCTGCTTGTGTGCATTCTCTCTCTCAAATAAGCAATTTAATCAGCAATTACATATGCCCCATAAATAAAATGGGGTTTTGCAGGTGAACTGTAGCAAACATCAATGAAAAAGAATCCAATTTATAGAAATAATTCCAGAGAATAGAAAAGAAGAAGCATTCTCTGTATCCTTCAAAGGGGCTAATAAGACTGTGATTTTGAAAATAGGTAAGAACTGTGTAAGAAAGAAAATTTGTGGGTCAGTGTAAACCATGAATATTAAAAAGAAATTCTAAACAAAATATGAACAAGTCAAATCCAGCAATACATACAGAAGAGAGCATATCATGAACCAGTTGAGTTTATATCAAAACATGGAAGTTTAGTTCAATATTAGAAAATCTTTTAATACAATTCACCAAATTAAGACATTAAAGGAGTATTATCTCAACTATTTCAATGAATTTTTTAAAGCAGTTGCTAAAAGTTTCACACATTTGTGATTTTTTACAAAACTTTAACAAATTTACAAAAATAAGCTGCATGTTGTTCATAGGTCTATTTATATGTGGTAAAACTATTTTTAGAAAAGCACAATAATCATCAATCCAAAAATAAGACTGGGGTTAGCTTAAACAATGAGAGATTAGGGATGAATATTGGGAACTTCAGATATATAGTTACTGTTTTATATTTTTTCAGCTCCATGGTAGCTACAGAGTGTTTGTTTCATAACCATCCTTTATATTATTTTACTGGTAAGAGCTATTTCACAAAGAATAAACAAAAATACAAATAATATTTCACAAATAATAAACAAAAATACAAATAACCCAAAAGTCAATAAAAAAGCAAAGCTTTAATAACGACTAATACACAAGATCACTTACAAAGATAGCTGATAAAAATCTTCAAATCTTTCTTTTAAGCTATAAACCAAACATTAAAGGATCTTATACTTGCTAGAATGATGCCCATGAACTAGGTTGAAAGGTAGCTCAGTCTTCCTGCTTGCTGTCTGCAAGCCCATCCATGGATGTCCTTCATCTGAGTACAGATATGACCCTGACTAGAGAGAGTACAGCTAATAATTAAATTGAAATCCATGACAAAGATGCAGTAGGGAGACCATTCTTTTTCTCAGCTCTGCAGGGCCCCCAAGACACCCAGAATGTCTAACCTTTGGATGATAAACCTCAGAATGGCTACCAATACCTGAGAACCTACCTTGTGCCAGCTAGTTTGCATATACTACTTCAAATCTTCACAGTGATCTTGGGAGGTAAGTATTTTAATTCCTCTTCTACTGATGTAGAAACTAAAACTCATGTAAATTAAATAATCTACCCAAAGTCACACAGATGATAAATCACAGGGTCAGAACTTTAATCCAGATGTAACTGAATTCAGAACCTGGAAATCCAGAACCTACTAACCCTTCTATTATTCAGTGACAAAAATTTTTCATATAGTAAACACAAAAATTCTTGACAACGTTGAATAATTACCATCTGTATCATAGACAACCAGCAGTAAATAAAAATAAAGCACATTCGAGTTAATGCCATATTTTTTAGGAATCATACTGCTTGCTTTTTTTTAAGATTATTTATTTGAGAGAGAGAGAGTGTGAGTGCACAAGCAGGAAGGGCAGAAGGAGAGGGAGAGAGAGAGAATCCCCAACAGACTCCAGGCTCAGTGTGGAGTCCAACATGGGGCTCAGTCCCACGACCCTGAGATCAGGACCTGAGCCAAAACCAAGAGTTGGACACTTAACCAACTGCACCACCCAGGCGCCCCTGTTTGCTTTTACTTTTAATTACGTCTAGATTAGATTTTTAAACTGCCTTTCAACAAGACTAAACTAAGTCAATTACAGATTTATTTCCTTTTCTATTCTTCCCGAAAAGACCAACTTGGACCTAGTATCATACTAGCTTCTGAGCATTTACTAGTAAATTTTAAATTTCAGAGGCTTGATTGCTTTCTCCTACACTTCTAGTAGAAAAGAATCCTCTGCACTCAGGGTCGCCAACATGAAAGAAAGCAACAATTGGCTGTCCACCCTCTAAGTATCCCACTCCTCTTTGAGTAAACTTCCATTTAGTGGCACAGCAATCACTGATTTGTATAGAATATCTTCAGAAATTTTTAGAGCAAACCCAAAATTTAGCAGAACTTTGCACAACTTCCCTCTCTTCATTTTAAATACTGCTGTATCAGCACGATTGGCTGGATAGAATCAAGAATTCGGGATAGAAATGAATTGCCGTCACTCAACAGACAATACATTGCGTGATTTAAAGGAAAATGTCAGAGGTTAACTAGTGTCAATGATTTTGCTACATTTCCCAATAGTCAGCTACAAAAAAGGGCTGTCAATATTGCTAAGAGCCAAAAATCTTTCCTATTGATAGGCAGCTTGAAAGTTAAAGTGTACACAAAAGCAATATATAATCCCCCTTGCATTATTACAATCCTTCTATTATATAATAAATATCACTTGCTATGAAGCTTTATTGTAATAAGGCTATACAGTACCAGAAAAGTAGGTCTTTTTAATTCATATGAAGCTAAAACAAATATGTATGTGTGTCTGTATACACACACACACACACACACACACACACACACACACACATACACACAATCAGGAAAAATAAATTCTTTTCCAGTGCAAATATGTTAAGTAGTATAATTTTCTTAAATCTTTAGACCATGTTGAGTTATTCAAAGATTTTAAGTTTTTATTTCATTCAATAAATAAAAGAGAATTTGACTGTTCAAGCCATTAATGGTAATGATGGGTCTTACTAGCAACCAGCATTTTGCAGCTATTCTTAGGATAAATTTAGCTAAACTCAGCATGTCCAATTAGAGCAAAAATCTGGTATGTTTTCTTCCTCTTCTCACATTATAATGACTTCTGTGCTGTTCTTTACTTTGTGAAAGGGGTGACTACAGAAATTTGGAAACATTTTTGGGTGCTATCCTTCCCTTTAAAAAAAGTATCCATGTGTTCAAATGGGCACCCAGCTTTAATGCCTGGAAAAATGCTAGAATTATGTTTCACATAAAGCAGTTCTAAATGTCAAAGGAACTCAAAAGAAGAGTAGAAAATATATATGCATATACAACACTGTTTTATTATTGCTCAATGACATAAACAGCAATTACAACTATCCTAAATATCTCTTGCACCAGTATTAGCACCCATAATCAAAGCTTTACTCCACATATTAAACACTACATGGATGTCTTAGCTCAGGTCTTACCTGAAAACCAGACAGGGTTGGTATGCAGGTGGATTACTTCATAGGTGATGCCAGGGAGCAGAAGTGAAGGACTAGGGAGGAGGGCATGATGGTGAATTTTATGTGTCAACTGGACTGAGCCATGGGATGCCCAGATATCTGTTCAAACATTATTTTGTGTGTGTTTGGGGGGGTGCTTTTGGTTGAGATTAACATCTCAGTAAACTTAGTAATGCAGATGCTCCCCCTAAATGTGAGTGGGCCTTCTCCAATTAGTTGAAGATCCAAATAAAACAAAATGGTTGGCCCTCCACCAAGTTAGAGAGAATCCCTCCTTCTTGAGTGCTTTCTAACTGGAATATTGGCTTTTTCCTGACTTTGGACTCAAACTGAAGCATAGACTTCTATGTCTTGAGCCAACTCATGCTGAAGAACCATGTGAGTTCACTCATTAAAATAAATTTATACATACACAAATCTGATTGGTTCTGTATCTCTGGGGATAAAAGATACAGAAGATAAAAAAGAAAAGTGAGACAAGACAATGTAAAGACATGTTATTAGGTTGTAAACCAGTGTAGATAACTGATGCTCAGTGAAACTGTAGAATGCATCTCAAAATTGTCCACCAGTAGTTACGAGTTACTTCCTCTGAGTGTCCTGTGTGCTCCCATAATCATCCCATCCCCTAAGCCAGAGAAGCTCCAGGACAGGAAACAAAAGACCAGCATAAAGTTGGCCAAATCCTGTGTAGAACTATTGGCTGAAAGCAGAGACGAAGCAGAAAGCACACTGGGCAGTGTGCAAGAGGAATTCAGTATAATCTTTGCTTTAAACCACTCTGATCAATTTAAGCCCTTAATTTGGCTCAACTGGTCACAAAGTCTTCTAGATGATAGCCACAATATATACAAAAGACTTCATACATAAGGATTAGTGAAATATGTAAAAATTAATTTTCTGTACATCTACAATACTCAACCAGAAAATAAAATTTAAAATTGATTGCTCTTAATCTAATAAGAATTGACAAAATCTCTATGGAAAAAATGTTAAAACTCTAACAATCAACACAGATGATCTGAATTAATGGAAAGATACCCCATGCTCCTGAATAGGATGACTCAAATTAATCTATACATTTAAAGTGATCCTAGGGGAGCCTGGGCGGCTTAGTCGGTTAAGTGTCCAAATCTTGATTTTGGTTCAGGTCATGATCTCAGGGTCATGAGGTTGAGCCCTGCATGGGGCTCTTTGCTGAGCATGGAACCTGCTTGGGATTCTCTTTCCCTCTCCCTCTGCTCCTTTCCCCCTCCTCAAAAAAAAAAAAAAAAAAAAAGTGATCTTAAGCAAAATTCTGGTTATTCTGAGAAACTTGATATACTTACTATAAAATTTATTTGGAACAATAAAGGAACATGAATGGTCATTTTAAAAAAAGCAATATAGTTTTGGTATAGCAACAGATAGGTAGATCAGTGGAACAAAATATAAGTTACAGACAGATGACACATATGAGAAAATGATACACATGAAACTACAAATACTGGTAGAAGAAAGAAATGTTTAATAGATATATTGGAATATCTGGTTCACTATTTGGGGAAAATAAAACTAAATACCTGTGTAAAATCACAAACATTTGAAGTTGGGTTCCTATTGAAACAAAGGTCTAAATGTGTAATGTAAAACTAATAACGTATCTTTGCAAAATTGACATATATGTAGCTTTTATAGTTTTAAAAGTGTAGGAGAGTTTTTGGGACCTAAAGAAGAGAAAACCCCCTTAAAATTTCAAATATATAATTGGTAATGCAAAAATTCAATGATTAATTTGATTACATCAAAATTAAGTTTCTATGGACAAAATTTAAGGACATTAAACTAAATGAAATAAGCTAGTCACAAAAAGACAAATACTGTATGATTATGCTTATATGAAATACCAAATTCACAGAATGAGAAAGTAGAAATGGTGGTTTTCAGGAGCTGGGGGAGGGGAGAATTGAGAACTGTTGTTTATGGGTATGGAGTTTCCACCTTTCAAATGAAAGAGTTTTGGAAGCTCTTTCATCCACAACAATATGAATGTGCTGAACACTACTGAACTATACACCTAAAAACAGTTAAGATGATAAACATTATACGTATTGCACCATAATTTAAAGTTTCTGTTCAATGAAGGACAGTTAATGAAATGGGAGAAAAACATTTGTGATATCAAAAGCTAATGAGAGATTAATATCAAAGTTGAATGAGGAATTTTCAGCCCAGCATGTAAGCAGATTGGGAATTGCCACTCCATCCTAACAAGTAAAAAGCTAAGCAAAGTGAAAAAGCAATAACTCTTCCTAGTTCCATAAGAGAAGGTCACAGAGCAAACTGCTACCACCAAAATTAAAGAGACCCACCGGGGAATTCAGAGAATCACAAATCACCTGAGCAGGAATCCAGAAATAGCAACCTCCACAGGAACCAGTACAAGGTAGTGAAACCTGAACTGTAATTCACAAATTCCTGGAAGCTCAGAGTGGACAGTCTGAGAGAGAAAAACTCCAGAGTACCCAATCATCAGGGGACCTTACATTTTTGTGAGTTTTACCTCCAGCAGCTCTATCTCACAGTAAATATTGGAGAAAAATCCCCTGTGCCTCTGGTAGAGGGAGTGATAAAGGAACCATTTTGAAATACCTTGGAGCATCTCTCCTTAACGAGGTCTGCCGGCAGGAGAAACTAATTAATCAGAGCCTGACCGACCTGGAGAAGGGAAGTAACCAACTCCAGCTGGGTATAGTTTTCCACAAGGTGAAGGGAAAGACCTGACTCCAGCCCCCTCCGTCATCCTCTCACATGTAAGTGGGGAGGAGGAGCTGAGAAACGTGTAAAGTTCACAGTCTAGAGGGACAAGGTGACTCAAAGACTGACACCTCATCACAGGACTATACTTTCCTTTCTCTGACGACTTACCACCACATTACCAATTTACAGCATCTCCTTTTGGCCAGTACGTCATGCCTGGCTATCAAGAAAAAATGTAAAACATACTAAAAGGCAAAAAACAGTTTGAAGAGACAATGCAGGCATCAAAACCACAGATATGTCAGGGATACTGGAATTACCAGAACAGGAATTCAAAACAAAAGCTATGATTAACATGGGCTCTGTTGGATAAAGTAGACAACATGCAAGAAGAGATAGGCAGAAGCACCTGGGCAGCAGAGTCGGTTAAGCATCTGACACTTGGTTTTGGCTCACGTCCTTATCTCAGGGTCCTGGGATTGAGCCCCATATTGGGTTTGGCACTCAGCGCAGAGTCTGCTTGAGATTCTCTCCCTTTCCCTCTGCCCCTCCCGCTCATGTGCTCTCTTTCTCTCTCACTTTCTCTCTCTCTCAAATAAATAAATAAATCTTTAAAAAAAATTAGGACTAGGCAATGTGAGCAGAATGATGGAAATTCTAAGAACCAAAAAGAAGTCCTAAAGCTCAAAAAGACTATAACAAAAATGACATATCCCTTTCATGGACTTATTAGTAGACTGGATACAGCTGAGAAAAGAATCTCCAAGTCTAAGGATATCTCATTGGAAACATTCAAAACTAAAAAGTAAAGAGAAAAAAGAACAACAACAACAAAAAAACAGAACAGCATATCCAAGAACTGCGGGACAATGATAAAAGATGTAACATAAGTATAATGGGAATACCAGAAGGAGAAGAAAGAGGAAAAGAAAAAATATCTGAAACAATAATGATTGAGAATTTCCCCAAAATTAATGTCTGATACCAAACCTCAAATCTATAAAGCTCAAAGAAGGCCAAGTAAGATAAATGTCAAAAAACAAACAAAAAACAAAACAAAAAACCCTACACTTAAGCATATCATTTCCAAGCTTCAGAAAATCAAAGATAAAGAAAAAATCCTGGAAAAAAAACATCAGGGGAAAACCCTTTATCAGGGGTGCCTGGGTGGCTCAGTCAGTTGAGCTTCCAACTCTTGATCTTGGCTCAGGTCTTGATCTCAGGGTCAGATCAAAACAAAACAAAATAAACAAACAAACAAAAATTACCAAAAGAGGAGCAAAGATAAAAATTATATCTGACTTCTCAGAAATCAGATAGCAAGAAGAGAATGGATTGAAATATTTAAAGTATCAAGAGTAAAAACATCAACTTAGAATTCTGTACCCTGTGAAATTATCCTTCAAACGTGAAGGAGTAATAAACACTTTCACAGCAAACAAAAATATTGAGTGAATTTGTTGCCAGTAGACCTGCCTTGCAAGAAATGTTAAAAGAAGTTGTTCAGAGAGAAGGAAAGCAATGCAGACCAGAAACTGATCTACATTAAGAAGGCAAGAGCACTGGAGAAGGAATAGGTGAAAATAAAATTAAAACTTTTATTTTTTTTTCTTAATTGATCTAACATATAACAGTTTGTTCAAAATAATAGCAACAAGTTATTCAATTATGTATGCTCATGTATGTGTGTGTGTGTGTGTGTGTATATATATATATATATGGTTATCTCATATATATAGTTGACCCTTGAAGAACACAGGTTTGTAATGTGCAGGTACACTCATACACAGATTTTTTCAATAAATACAGTACAGTACTACAAATATATTTTCTCTTCCTTATGATTTTCTTAATAACATTTTCCTTTCTCTAGCTTACTTTATTGAAAGAATACAGTTTATAATACATATAACACACAAAGAATGTGTTAATTGACTGTTTATGTTACCAGTAAGATTTTAACAGTAGGCCATTAGTAATTAGGTTTTTGAAGTCAAAAGTTATATGTGGATTTTCCACTGCAAGGGGAGTTGGCACCTCTTAAACCCCATGTTGTTAAGGGTCAACTCTATATGAAGTTACCTATAAGTAAAATGAATGACAGTACGATACAAGAGACAGGAAAGAGGAATTAGTATTATTCTGTTATTATAAAGTATTTGCACAACCCATGTAGCAGTATAGTGTTAAATGAAATTAGACTTGGATTGGTTGTAAATGTGTATCATAAACTCTAGGGAAACCACTAAAATAAGTAAAAAAGTAAAACTGATATGCTAAGAAAAGAGAGAAAATGGGATCATATAATATGCTCCATTAAAAGCACAAAAGAATGAAAAAGTATAGAAGAACAAAACGGAGGTTGTTAGAGTGGATCAAAAATTAAGACCCAACCTATTTACCCAAAAAATACAAAAACACTAATTCAAAGGTGTACATGCACCCCTATGTTCATAGCAGCATTATTTACAGTAGCCAAATTATGGAAGTGCCCATTGATAGATGAATGGATAAAGAAGATATGGTATATACACACAATAGAATATTACTCAGCCATAAAAAAGGGTGAAATCTTAACATTTGCAAAGACACAGATGGAGCTAGAGAGTATAATGCTAAGCAAAATAAGTCAGTCAGAGGAAGACAAATACCATATGGTTTCACTCATATGTGGAATTTAAGAAACAAAACAAATAAGCAAAGGGAAAAAAAGAGAGACAAACCAAGAAGCAGACTCTTAACTGTAGAGAACAAACTGATGGTTACCAAAGGGTTGGGTGGGGGATGATGAGCACTGGGTGATGTATGGAATTGTTGAATCACTGTATTGTACACCTGAAACTAATCTAACAGTGTATGTTAACTATAGTGGAATTAAAATTTTTAAAAAGAGAAAAAACAAAAGCAAAAGTAATACCCAGCCATATGTTTTCTATAAGAAAATCAATATATATATATTAAATATAAGGACACATATAGAATAAAAGTAAATGGATGGAGAAAGATACGCCATGCTAACACTAGTTAAAAGAAACTGGGAGTAGCAATATTACTTTCAGACAGAGCCAACTTTACTGCAGGGAAAGTTATCACAGATTTAAAAATGGCATATTATATATGATAAAACGATCAATTCCCCAAGAAGATATACTGATCCTTAATGTGTATATGCCTAGCAACAGAGCATCAAAATACATGACAAATTACATGAGGCAAAAAGTGAAAAACTTCAAGGAGAAACACATGAATCCACTATGATAGTTGCAGACTTCAACACCTCTTTCAGAAATGGATAGATCCAGCCAACATAAAATTATTAAGGACATATCTGAACTCAATGATAGCATAAATCAAATGGATATAAAGGACATCTATACACTATGTGATACAGCAACAGCAGAATACACACTCTTCTCAAAATATCAGGGAATATTCATCAAGATAGACCACATTCTGGGCCATAAAACACACATTAACAAAATTAAAAAAAAAGAAATCATACGTCTGCTCTCAGACCACAGTGGAACTAAACTAGAAATCAGTAACAGAATGATAGGTAGAAAATCACAAAATACTTGGAGATTAAACAACAGACTTCTAAATAATACATGAGTCAACGAAAAAAATCAAAAGAATTTTAAAACATTTTGAACTAAATAAAAATGGAAACACAATTTACCAAAATTTATGGGATACTTATGGGATACAGTGAAATCTGTACTAAATAGGAAATTTATAGCATTGAATGAGTATATTAAAAAAGGAAAAAAATGGGGTGCCTGTGTGGCTTAGTCGGTTAAGCATCTGCCTTCAAATCTCAAGGTCCTAGAATAGAGCCTCGTATCAGGCTCTCTGCTCAGTGGGGAGTCTGCTTCTCCCTCTCCATCTTCCTCTCCCTCTGTGACATCTCTCTCTCTCTCTTTCTCTCACAAATAAATAAATAAAATCTTGTAAAAAACATCTAAAATCAATCACCTAACACTAGAAAATGAAAATTAAATCCAAAGGAAGCAAAGAAATAAAATTAGAACAGAAATCAATGAAATCAAAAAACAGAAAATTAATAGAGAAAAACAACAAAATCAAAATCTAGGTCTTTGAAAAGATCAATAAAATCAATAAGCCTCTAGCCAGGAAAACAAAGAATTGGAGAACACAAATTACTAATATCAAAAATTAAAGAGGGTACATTACTACAATCCCACTGACATTAAAAGGATAACCAAGGAATACTATGAACAACTCAATGCCAATAAATTTATAACCTAGATGCAATGGACCAGTTCCTTGAAAGATGCAGTCTGCCAAAACTCACACAAGAAGAAATAGACAATCTCAATAGGCATATATCACTAAAGATTTTAAATCAGTAAGTATACTACTTACTCTGATTTGCCTTGCCTTTCCTGTGGAAAACCCAACACAGGCTCTGGTTTAGCCTTGCCCCTGGCTCCTGTTTTCTGCCACCTGGCTACTACCTGGTGCTTCCCCTGTGGCCCTACATGGCACATGGTGACCCCCACCTCTGGAACTTGTGAGTATGAAAAATGCCTTCCTTCCAAGCTTCCTTCTTGTTCTTCCTATGGCCATCCTGACTTTACCCTATTATATCCAACATCTACATTCTTAGGACAATCACACATGTGTTTAATTTGTAAAAATTAATCAAGTTGCACCCTTGTAATTTCTGTACTTTTTCAGTATGCAGTCTATAAATCAATGAACAGTTTTTCCAAGTTTTTTAAATCCAAACTTTCATATTAAGATTCAAGCTATTAAAACTCCATGAATATTATTTTCTATCAGAGTGTGTGGAGTTAAGACTCAGAGCCCACACATCATTCTCTGCAGCTAAGTAGATTATAAAGCAGGAGTTTCATTTTGATATTTTTAAGTCAGACAGTTACATTAAGTAACCACATTGTTTCAGTGTTAAAATTCACTTAAGTTGTTTCCTTGTTTATTCACAGTGACAAGTAATGGAACTAAAGGAAAGAACTCCAGATTTAAAGACTGCCATAGATGGAAAGAAGTCCTGGTTCCCCCAATCTTATCTCTAAAGTAGAGAGAACATAGGTTATTGTCCTGTGGCGATGATGTATAGAAAGCACGGTAATACAATACCCAGCATGTTCTAGAGTAATAGTAATAATTTGCATCAAGTTTCCCACTGTATGTTAGGTGTCACCACTGTGTGTACAGGTGTATCTGTATTCATCAACATAACTTCCTCATTTGAAAGCCAGTATCCCTTTCTGCATTACAGTAAGAACTCTGTCACCCCCTCTAAGAGATTCTTCCTACAGTGGCCTGGGCATTATGTATTCCTTCATTTCTGATATGCCTACACAAAATTATTATTGCCATTTTCCTCGGGCTATGTTCTTACAACCTATCACCTGATTAAAATAAAAAAAATGTTCTCTCTACAGATTGCTGTTTGCCCATTCCATCTCCAAAACATTTTTTCTAAAGATATTATTTCCTCTGTAGTATATTCTCTATCAGTATTCACTTACTTATGCATGTTTTTCATCCAACAATTATAAACTGAGTACCTATTTTGAAGCATCCCTTGTGCACGCTGAGAAAAGACTGAACAAGTCTCAGTCTCTCTGCTTTCTAGGAGTTTATTTCTTATGTGAACGACAGAAAAGTAAAAGAGCCAATTCTGATCATATGCAAAGTGCTATTAAAGGCTTAATACAGGGAGTACAGGAACTTATGAAACAACCACCTGATTCAGTCTAGAATGTCAGCATAGATTCTGCAGAAGAGCTGAAATTTGGTGGGATGCGTGGAGACCAAGTGGAGATTAGCTGGGCACAGGATAGCAGAGACCATAAGGCATATCAGAGGATATAGCACTGTGCTGCTGATCTGAGGTGGGAAAGCATGTGGCTTATTGAAGAAACTGCAGCAAGCTCAGTGCATCTGGAGCCCACAGGGCTAAGCGCTGAAAGAAGATCAGAGTAGGACCCAGGAACCAGATACATGGCATTTCCTTTCTCCCAGCACTTTGCCCTAAACAGCAGAGTCTATGAACCAGTCATTTCAGTTACATTTTTGTCTTTTTCTTTTTGGTAAAGATTTATTTATTTATTTATTTATTTGAGAGAGAGAGAGAGAGAGAGAGAGAGAGAGAGATAAAAATGGGGGGGGCAGAGGGAGAGAATCTTCAAGCAGACTCCCAGCTGAGGGTGGAGCTTAGGACAGGGCTCAATCCCATGACCCATGAAATCATGACCTGAGCCAAAACCAAGAGTCGGACGCTTAACCTACTGAGCTACCTAGGCACCCCTTAGTTAATTTTTTCAAACTTATTAATGCATCAAAATATTTCTTTGGAAGCTCTTCCATTCCCTGCACTGTGCTAGTCTGCAAGAACACAATGAAGAATAAGCTGAAGTCCCTGCCCTCATCAAGTTTACATTCTAATGAAGGAGATGGGCAATAAGCAAGTCAATAAATTAATGAATCTATTAAAATGCTAATTATTGCCCTAAAGGAAATAAACAAGGAACGGTGATAAAGATAAAAGTGGGTGGGCAACTTTTTAGAGAGGACTCAGAGAGGGCTCTCTCAGGTAATAACATTTAAGCTACAGTCTGCATGACGAGGAGCCAATCATGGAAATAACCAGGGAAAGAGCAACATAAACAATTCAAGAGGCCTTGTTGCTAAACAGCCAGGTATGTTCCTGGAACCAAAGATTTTGAAAATAAGAACTAGAGGGTATTAGGCTAAGCAAAATAAGTCAATCAGAGAGAGACAATTGTCTTATGATCTCACTGATATGTGGAATATAAGAAACAAAACAGAGGCTCATAGGGGAAGGGACGGAAAAATAAAAAAAGACAAAACCAGAGAGGGAGACAAACCATAAGAGACTCTTTTTTTTTTTTTTAAAGATTTTATTTATTTATTTGAGAGAGAGAGAGAATGAGAGATAGAAAGCACGAGAGAGAAGAGGGTCAGAGGGAGAAGCAGCCTCCCTGCTGAGCAGGAAGCCCGATGTGGGACTCGATCCCGGGACTCCAGGATCATGACCTGAGCCGAAGGCAGTCGCTTAACCAACTGAGCCACCCAGGCGCCCAAGAGACTCTTTTTTTTTTTTTAATTTTTTATTGTTATGTTAATCACTATACATTACATCATTAGTTTTTGATGTAGTGTTCCATGATTCATTGTTTGTGCATAACACCCAGTGCTCCATGCAGAACGTGCCCTCTTTAATACCCATCACCAGGCTAACCCATCCCCCTACCCTCCTCCCCTCTAGAACCCTCAGTTTGTTTTTCAGAGTCCATCATCTCTCCTGGTTCGTCTCCCCCTCTGACTTACTCCCCTTCATTCTTCCTCTCCTGCTATCTTCGCCCAAGAGACTCTTAATCATAGGAAATAAACTGAGGGTTCCTGGAAGGGAGGGAGGTGGGAGGGATGGGGTGATTGGGTGATGGACATTAAGGAGGGCACATGATGTAATGAGCACTGGGTATTATATAAGACCGATGAATCACAGACTTGTACCCCTGAGACAAATAATACATTATGTGTTAATTAACTGAATTTAAATTTAAAAAAAGGCTTATATGATATAAAAATGCATGTTTCATTTTTTAGCCCAATTTTTAAAAAATAACAACATGCTTTAATATTTTGAGGAATAGTAATTATTTTCAAAATAATGAATAAATGATATCTTCAGGAAACTAGGACTAGCTTTGAGGGGATTGGCCATTTGATTCCTTTAGCTAAATCTGTAAGTTGCCAATATATTTTTAACCAAACACTGTAAATTGGAAATTTAAATTTACAAGTTAAGAAGTTGTGCATTTAACGAGTTTCTTCCATGTGTGAAGTAGAAACATACACGTTAATTAACATGTTCTCTATATTTTTACTGTAATTATTTCAATTATTATGATTAAATAAATTCAAAGCATAACCTAAAATGAAAAAATATATTAATAACAGAGGATACTGAAACATATCCAAATGAAAAATGCAAATATTAATATTAACTCTAAGGAAGGAAAAAAACAGAAAATGGAATATCACAGTAAATCAATTAGCTGACAGCATATTGGCTGATCCAGGCATAATTTAAACATGGGCTGTTACTAATTCAACTATATATATATATATATATGTATATAGTTGCTTCTGGGAAGCAGAACTAGGAATGGAAAGAGGTGAGACAAGGACCTTGTGTCTCTCACTACTGCACGACATTTGGAAAAGCATGTTCATCTATTACATTTTTCATGCCAAGTCTCTGGCCTTCCTGTCTTGCTTCCTTCCTTATTTACTGCTACCACACTCTAGCTCCAGGCCAATTCCCTTGGCTCCCGTGTCCCTTTGCCAGACCCAATTCTAGAAGTGATACTAAAGAAAATCTGATCAAGATTTTTACCCACTTATACAACTTGTGGTCCCAATCTGTCCAAACTGGTTCTAAATTCATTTTACTTGTTCACAGTGTCTCATGTCTGTGGCATACCTTGATTATTTATGTATCTTATAGACCTATGAGTATTACTCTTTACTCATTTTTCTTCCCTAAAGACTGAAAGTACAATATAAGAATATCAAACTACCTCTACAGAATTTCTCCCTTTAATTGATCTGAAAGAAATTTCTTTAACTCTGAAAGAGGTTTCTGTAAGCAGATAAAGAGGCAATGTGCCCCTACCACTGCTCTATGTTCAGTATTTTTCCTGTTAACGCCCCCAGTAGCAATTATTTCACATAATCTCTCTGTTTCCAATCCATGTTAGCCGTATTAAAGAAAAAAAGTTTATGTAAAAACTTAAGTCACCCTTTAATTTGAGGATTATATAGGTAAAGTTGAGTTGGCATGAATGGTCCCATAGTCACATCTAAGTATAGACCACCACACAGAGGCCATTCATAAATTAAGTGTAGTATCTAATGTTTAAACATGCAGCCAATAATATCATTTATAAAATTGAGGTTAAGGCATTTCAAGTATATTTCTGGAATTCTAATTAACACAAGCTAATGAGTTGAGCACTGGGGCCAAGGACACCATTAGAAGAAGCTAATGAAAGTCCAACAGAACATAATTATCTTTCAAAACAGGAACACTTGAAGGTACCATTACTATTTTGAAAGCATATGACAATGTGATCTAGTATATAGAAATGATGACTTCATCCTGTCAAATGAAAACTCCCTGAGGGCAGAAATTTTTGCTATACTTGTCAATGCTCTGTCCCCTGTGCCTTAAATAGTGGGGGCATTTAGTAGGCACTCAAAATTGTTTTAAATTAGTGAATAAAAAGATGATGTATCACATTCTATTAACTGACACTTTATAAGACTAAATGCACTTCTGTTCTATAGGAAAACTAAATTCAGTTATTAAAATTGGGGCTTCACCAAAAATTAGAGTGCCTTCTGTATCATCAAAGGCAGTAGGGCATTCACATTATATTACAATTTAGTAACCAACTGCATGTTATTGTAGTCCAACCCTTTGATCAGTGGCTGGGCCTCAAACTAGATATAGAATATTAATGAAGTTTTTTGGTTAGACATTTATTCTTCCCATTGCTTAAAAGAGGTCCACAAACTTATGTTCCTCGATCTAGATCCAGTTTTCAGATATATTTTGTTTGGTCTTCACCATATTGGTGCATATAAATGCTCTTTTAAAAACTTGAAATGGTCTGTCAAAATTCACAAATCAGATCACTTCATATAGAATTTTAAATTTGTGGAATCTCTTGAAAAAAAAGTATAACATCTGACAACACTGAATTTGAATTGTGCCCAAAATCCCACATGGAATCAACTCAGCAGGAGGTGAGTAACATTGCTGCCTTTCAACAGAATGCGTATTTCTGTGTGGTCATACTTCTCACGCTCTCTTTTGTCCTCCCAATCAGATGTTGTTCATTATGGTGCTCAGACTATTGATTCTTGGAGTATAATTTTAAAGAATGCAAAATACTTCCCTTTGTACTCTTCACTCTTTAATATTATCTGTAGGAATTCCAAATTTGTAAATTCTGGCCTGAAGGACAAAGTACTATTGCTTTACTATGGCAGATCTGTTTAGTCCCATCTTACTTACTTTTCTTAATAAAATTTTATGCTTTATTTCAATAACTCCTACACACTTCTTACAAGAGTTATTTTTAGTTGCTTAAGATTTTTCATTGTTATTGGCATAGAAATGCTTACCATTTTCTTTTAGATGGATATTACCTCTAAATAGTACAGACATTGATATTTTTTATATTTGTCTTGTGTCTTTCTATTACCTTGAGCCCCTTTATTATTGTTAAGAGTTTAGTTCATTCTCGGAATTTCCATTTACATATAATCATACTGATTGAAATAATAATTTGAATCTTCATTTGTAAAAGTTATATCCCTTATTTAAATATCTTTGTTTTTAATGGACATATAGATGGGATAAATTACATTTATAGAGTGAAAGAAAATTAGCATTGCATTTGGGATAAACCTTTTATAGTGAATGATTTTATAATGTGCCATTTAATTCAGTAAATATTATTTATATGATATTAGTTTAATCTTTTTATTGCCTAAGTTACTCAGTATCATATTGAACTTGGCTTATATATCATGTACTTAGTGAGGCCTTCCCTGACCATGCTATATAAGATTTCTTATTATTCACCAACACTACAACCTGTTTGCCTCCTTTAAAGTTTTTCATATAATTAGTAATTATATATCTATTTCATTGTAAATGTTTCATTGCTTAGTTCTGATGTACACATTATCTGACATAAACATGTTATACTTATCAAAATCAGGAAATTGGGAGCCTGGGTGGCTCAGCTGGTTAAGCGACTGCCTTCGGCTCAGGTCATGATCCTGGAGTCCTGGGATCGAGTCCCGCATTGGGCTCCCTGCTCAGCGGGGAGTCTGCTCCTCCCTCTGACTCCCCCTCTCTCGTGCTCTATCTCATTCTCTCTCTCAAATAAATAAATAATATCTTTAAAAAAAATCAGGAAATTAACATTATAATAATATTACCTAATTAACAGTCTTCAAATTTTGCCAATTTGGATACTAAAACCAGTAGGTAAAAGTTTCATGACAAGCAGGACATTGACATAATTTAATGTACATTCTACAAGATACTTAAAAATCACATGGAGAAAAGTAGTAACTTTACAGTGAAGAAACCTAGCAGACATCACCTATGCAAGAGATTAAAGTAACATCATCAGCAGTGGGACAAATCAACATCATGTGCCTGCTGATATCCTGCAGTGAGAAGACAACCCTGTATCTTTCTTATTACTCCTTCCCCCCCAAAAAACACATAACCTAAATCTAATATTGAGGAAACATCAGACAAACCCAATTTCAGGTAAATTCTATAAAATATCTGGCCTGTATTTGTTTAAAATGTCAAGGTTATGAGAAAAAAAGACTAAGGAACTATTCCAGATTAAAGAAAACTAAAAAGAAAACATAACTATTTACCTGGTCCAGAATTTTTTTTTCTTAACTTTATTCTTTTGCTCTTATCTGCTTTCCTGATCACTGATGGTCTGCTCAGGGAGGGGTGGGTAGTGCATAAAAAAACCGAAAAGCATTTCAACTCAAAAGAAATTTCATATGTTGGCTCTCTGAAAAGATCCCTCATACATGCTCTCCCCCGAAAAACAGTGCACTGAATATGTGGAAACAAGCTGAAATTTAGATGAGAAGGTGAATGGCAGGTGAGTGAAGTAATCTTGAAATAACAGCTTAAAAAGTGACAGAAGATTAAAAGGTGTCACTGCAGCACCTGCTAATGTCTCGTCACCTCTAGATTAGACAGTAAAAGCAAGAAGGAAAAAAATAGAGAGTAAACATTGCAAAATACAATAAGAAAGAAAATCTCAGCCAGCAGGATTTTGTGGATTCTTTCAATAGAAGCAGACAAAGCTTTTCATGACAATTCTGAGAAGTCAGGAAAATGAAGGCGGCCCATTTGGGAATCTAACCTGGCCTTAGCTAGACCAAGAAACTTGGAATCATAACCTGCATGTTGCTGACAGCTCTCCTATCCTAATTCACCCTCCATCCAGGTTGCCAAAAACCAGGAGAGGAGCATGGAATTATGCTTTACAACTTGTGATGACACTGTCAAACAAATGCCTTATTCTTCCTGAAAGACTTCCCAACCCTAAAAGTTTCAACCTGTCATTTATAAGTCAAAAATTTGCAGGCACAGAATTTAAAATTCTGTGAAATTTTCTTCAGTGAAGAAAGAGAGCTGACGTTTCCTGTATCTTGCTAGGGCATCTTTCTTCAAAACATCTTCATAGATGAAGACACAGAGGCTCAATAACTTAAATTACATTTGAAAACCCAATATTTATGGTATTTTGCTTACTAACAAGGAAATAATAGAAACATTTGTTGAGGTGAATTGAACTGCAAATATTTAACCAAGTTTGAAATAAGTTTTACGGTAGCATTTGTTTACCAAGAACTTGTCAATAACATTAAGAAATGGAAGTTTCCAATACATAAAGAATTAGAATTTGAAAATGAGGTGGTAGGGGCACCTGGGTGGCTCAGTGGGTTAAGCGTCTGCCTTCAGCCCAGATCATGATCTCAGGGTCCTGGGACTGAGCCCCAAGTCCCAGGTCAGGCTCCCTGCTTAGCAGGGAGCCTACTTCTCCCTCTTCCTCTACTGCTCCCCCTGCTTGTGTTTTCTTTCTTTCTTTGTTTCTTTCTCTCTCTCTCTCTAATAAATAAATAAAATCTTTTTAATAGAATGGAAATGATAGTAGTAGTGGGGAGGATGTGGAGGACAAAGAAATTGGGAGCATTTGGGAGTAGAGTTGAAGGAGTATAAAGAAAGCAGTGAATAAAAAATATTTTTAAATTATGTTGACCATAATGTGCTTTGTTCAGAGACTGATATATATATATGTGTGTGTGTGTCCATGTAGCCTTATATATGAATATATTTGAATATGTTTCTATTTGAATATATTTAAATATATTCAAAGGCTTATATAGATACAGATACGTAATTTTAAGGAAGAGGTAGGGTTATAAAAAGAATTTCTAGAACACTTTCTTAATAAAGAAAATTCCACAAAAACTGTACAGTGTAAAGAAGGACAAGGTCAATCATTACGTAAATTAAACATACCACATATCATGAAGACAATATATTTACAGACCTTCATGCTAGTCTTACCTGCTTTTCCACTGTGATCAACAGAGGAAAAACTGACAGAAAACTGAAGGCCAAGCACTGCTCACCATCAACCATTTGGGGAGTTGACATAAACTGCACTAATCAGAACCACACTATACTCTGCAGAACTGAAGTGAAGTAAAGTGATCTGAATTAACATCACCAACAATGAAGTGATGCTTTTAAACTCTGAATTTATGAGAAAGTGATGATAGATTTTTAACAATATGAAAAAGAAAATGAGGTGAGCCACGGTCACAGCAACCAGTGAGAGACACCCTGTTGTTCTGGCTGGTAATTTTCACAAAGGAGTAGGGTAGATGGAGAGGCAAACGGTGTATAAGAGAGAACAAAAGCTTTGGTGATGCTAGAACAGTAGTGTAGAGATGAACTTTTATTATTTTTTAAAAAATATTTTACTTCTTTATTTGAGAGAGAGCGAGAGCACAAGCAGGGGAGGCTGCAGGCAGAGGGAGAGGGAGAAGCAGGCTCCCCACTGAGCAGAGAGCCTGACCTGGCGCTCCATCCCAGGACACTGGGATCATGACCTGAGCCGAAGGCAGACGCTTAACCAATTGAGCCACCCAGGCACCCCTACAGATGAGCTTTTAAATAAAGATTTTATCCTCACATATTTATACATGTCTTTTTCTCCTAGAATGAATTTTAGAAAAATGAAACGATATTATCAGTTCACCAACTAAATGAGAGCTCAGCAAAGAAAGAGTCAATGACTTATTCAATTTGTAACTATGGTTTCCAACACAGTGTACATAGCAGGTATGTAGGTATGAAACACATATTTACTGACTCGCCTCTTATAAAATTATTATGTACAACATGCACCTAAATGGGAGAATCTATATTTGAAGTTTTCCAGCTAGCTGGCTTCTGATTGATTAAAATGTTAATACACTCAAAAATGTCCCTGGAGCTTGTGTGCAAGAACCAATAAACTAATGTGGTTTCTATACTATGAAGCATAGAACTGGCAAAAAATATTAAACCCTAGTCTATCCTATAAATATGCATTTATGAAATTTTTGAAAGGTAAATTATGCAAATATGTGTTTAAGGAATTTAGAAATCATGGATCATTGACCTGTTGGGCCTTAACAACTTCTTCAAAACCATTAGCAACTATTATGTAAATTCATATTTACAGAGCTAATAAAATGCACATTAATCAGTCAACAGGAGGGTAACTTATCTGTGCATTTATATGTCCATATTTCTTTTGTTTTTAAGAAAAGAAACCAGAATATCTTAATTTGAGAGCAGAAACTTCAATATAAGCAAGGAGTTTTTGTCTCTTTCATTTTTAATACCTTTAGACTTCAATTTGGCTGAGACAATTCAGAGAAATTGATGGGTTTTCTTATAACATAAACAACCAAAGTCCAAATATCTAATATAACTGCACTGCTGCTGAAATATGTATGACTTTCAATTTTTTTAATATATAGAACCAATGATTTTAAGATGAACTAGAAGTGATGCAACACAAGAGTTCATAGAAACAAATAGACATGAAGTAAAAATGATCTTACTAAAAAAAAAAAGATCTTACTGTTCCAAGTCAACTATAAATTCAATGTCAAATTCAATGCATTTGAATAATGTTATCTCAAATAGTCTATTATTGCAAAAGAAGTTTAGGCATGGCATCATGTTGTTAAGAAAGAGTTTCATTCTGCTAACATCTTATTGAGCTACTTGATTATTATTTATTTAAATATCAAGCAACTTCATTCTTTTTCAATTAAAAAATTAGATTGCATTAAAACTTTATAAACCATATCAGAACTACCAAAGATTGGAGAGAATTTTTTACAGATTCTTCAATTTTCAAATCACTGAATTCATAAATATAATATATGAAATTGCTATATTAAATGAAATGAGATACTTCGTGATTTTTTCTTTCAAATATTAAATTTAGTTTAGTATCCTAAAAGCCCCTCTCCAGTTTTCTGATACAACTATCTCACCTTCCTCCTAACATCTGTGGCACACCTCCTTCCCGCCTCTTGCTCTCAGATATAAGTCAGTGCAACCTCCTGTGAAGAGTGTGTTCACTCTAAGGATTTGCAAAGCTTAATAATTTTCTCATAATCTTAAGTAATTTCTGAGTACTCTAAATATCTAGCACAGTGGCTGGTACATAATTGGTGTTCAGTAAATATGTGTGAAATTAAACCAATAACTCAAAGTAATATGGCTTTAATGGTGGACAATGAGCCTTGGTAGGACCGTGACAAAGATATTTATTTACAACTGGGGATATCTGCAAAACCCCTCAATTTACAAACATGGTGACTATTCATAGGCTAGACCGACTCAAAAGGACTAATTTACCAACCTACATAAATACTTTAGACGATCATTTATTATTAGAATCTCACTGATACCTGACAAATTTAATATGAAATTTAAGTAAGTTTTGGTGACTAAATACTTTCCTAGGGTTCTTTTTGAAAGCATTTCTAACGGTATGCTCAGTGTCTAGCCTTACTATCAACTTAAAAGGTGCTCAAAAATACTTGTTTAGGGGCACCTGGGTGACTCAGTCAGTTAAGCGTCTGCCTTCAGCTCAGGTCATGATCCCAGGGTCGAGCTGGGATCGAGCTCCGCATCAGCGGGGAGCCTGCTTCTCCCTCTCCCACTCCCCCTGCTTGTGTTCCCTCTCTTGCTGTCTCTCTCTCTGTCAAATAAATAAATAAAATCTTTAAAAAAAATAAATAAATGGATTTGGAAATGTCAATTAGCTTATATGACAAAAGAGAGTTAGGTTTGTTCTATATGATCTTTTAAAACGCACACCCATTGAAACATGATCTACATGTTTATGTCCAAATTCTTGTGCATCATGGACGAGGATATGAGAAAACTGTTTCTGTTCCTATGTTCCTTGTTTGGTAGGAATCACAGGTTTCAAAATCTGTTATAATACCAAAATAGCATTTGAGAACAAAAGTGTATCATCTACCTATCTTTATTGTGACTATTGGTAAGAATAAAACTTTCAATACTTTACCGGAGAAATAGTCAAAAATAAGCACCTGAAACATTATTATTGTAAAAAAGGAAGTAGGACGATTCCCACATTAAAGTAGAGAAAGTTAGATCAGAATTTTATGCGCAGTGTAATATCATTTTCAAAATTTTTAATTTAATAATCAAAATTAAACATTATTGCTCCAGTATTTTCCTATCTCTCACACCCCACCTACCCAAGGCCACAAAGGAAAAAGAGAGAGAGGGAAATAATTTCTCTCAGAACATCACACCATTTCCTCTATAATCTTTTAGTCCTCCTTGTGTGCTCAAGCTCACTTCTGAGCTCGTTTAAAAGACCAGCTTTTGAAGCCCTCCTGCCCTTGCCTGATGTACTCCAAGCACGACCAATACTAAACCTGGGGCTCCAGCTGAAATGGAGACAAGGGAAGAGAAAGTCATGGGAGCTGAAATAGGTCAGTCTCTTGCTGCTCTCTCGGATTTTATCTTTACTAATCTATTCTTTCTATAAACAAAGGTAGAAAGCAAAAAAAGTATCAATCCTTCTAAGCTAAGAGGACTGTTCTCTTATATTATTAATGCAAAAAAAAAAAAAAAAGGGTGGGGATATCCAACTATGTTCAAGGCAGACTCCATAGTGCCTGAAATCTTGTGAAACGACAAACCCATCAAAAGTTTGCAAGATTTACTCAAAGTGAAGGGTTGGGGGAAATCGACAATGTGAAGTTTTAAGCTACCAATGGAAGAATTTAAAAAGAAAAAGGCTGAATAATTATTTTGATGGTAATTGACATACAAACTGTTCAATTTCAGTACTAATTTAGTTCAGTATTTTGTTTTTCAATCAAACTTGGATATTCTCCAAAACATGTTAAGACAAAACTGGTTCTAAAATAATTTTTTGCTTAGGTCTGCATATACCCTACATAACCCTCCAAACTAATTCACAGTGGTGTCTAATTTATTCTTATTCTAAACTTGTCAGGATTCAAGTGTATTAGAGTCAAAAGTGATTTTGCATGATTACTGTTAAAAATAAGATGAGATTTATGGTATTGCAGTCAATGCCTAAAAACGCCTGAATCTTTCTCCACAAAATCCCTACTTTCCTTCCTCATGGTTCCTGAAACATGTGGACACACACACAGTGACCAATGTGGGGAAAAAATACCCCGCCATTTTGTCTTAATCTGAGTCATATCCTAATCCTCTAATACAGAATTACATGGTAAAAAAAAAAAAAAGCTTAGTGCTCATGGTTCAGGCCAGAGTCTGTAAAACAGGACCTTTCCCTTATCCTAAATCAGAATCCAAATTCTTTGGCAAGGCCCATGATAAATAAACTCAGGATGATGAGCACTTAACTCAGGCAAGCATCAAAAAAAAAAAAAAAAGAGGAAATTTAAATAACTAGCCTATCCCCAAAAGTTTTGCCTGGCTCAACATATACACCTCCAGCTCCTGGAAGCAATGATGTTGAAGAGTAGAAGGGCATAGGATATGATTCTGATCACACAGTAACTTTGCCCATCAGTAAACATAGCCTGATCAAAATTTTAAGCTAGAATTCATCATTCATTCAACAGATTTTGAGCATCTACTATTGACCAGGCACTGTTCTAGATAATAGAGATTTAATTATCAATTTCTTCCATGGAGAAGTAGAGTGGATGTGGAGAAAATTGAAGCAATGGCCCCTCTGCCTGCTACATGCAAGTTACTGTTTCAATGATGAAGAGAACTCATCCATAAATAAGACTTGGATTTATCATCAAAAAACATACAGTCTATTTAGAAAGAAAATAAAAATACTAAATAAACAAAAAAGTGAAACTATGTGATTCCTCTTGGCTAATGATCCCACTTTTAGACTACTTTTTTTAAGACTACTTTTTAATCAATTTATTTATTTGAGAGAGAGAGAGAGCACACATAAGTATGAGAAAAGGCAAAGGAAGAGGAAGAGAAACAGACTCCAGGCTGAATGCAGAGCCCAACAAAGGGCTCCATCCCAGGACCCTGAGATCATGATCTGAGCCAAAGTAAAGAGTCAGATGCTTAACTGACGAGCCACCCAGGCAACCCAAGATTATTTTTTAAAGCACCGATCAAAAACATGGAGATAGGTGATATCAGCATCATGGTGGCATAAGATGTCCCTCATTTCTGTCCCCCCTTTAACATCTAAAATTCAGCCTCTAGGTATGAACAAAAGTGCCTCTATGGGAGCTGTGGGATCCAGCACCATACACTAAGGGACCCAGGAGGAGTCTAGCCCACTATGAATTGGGTAATAGGCAGACAGACCCCAGTATGGGCTGGAACTAGCCAAAGCCTGTGAACTGGCTCCAGCTCCTCTCAGCTGTGCTCAAAAGCACCTGGAAAACACTGACGTGGGTGGATGCTGACAGATGAGAGCACTTGCGGAAATCCAAGTTTCTAGAGAAGTTTCAACAGTCCATCCGAGAAAAAAAAGTTTGGATTCGTTAGAGTGGTAAGAGAAACTGCCTACGTCACCCCTCCCCATAAAGGTGGCACAGTTTAGAGGACACGGCGGGGGGGGGTTG
This sequence comes from Eumetopias jubatus, assembly GCF_037043125.1. Taxonomy (NCBI): domain Eukaryota; kingdom Metazoa; phylum Chordata; class Mammalia; order Carnivora; family Otariidae; genus Eumetopias; species Eumetopias jubatus. The sequence goes on along the minus strand of NW_028274809.1, from coordinate 163,195,107 downwards.
GAGAACAGTGAGTGAGCACCCAGCTGTGCAGAATGCAACTGAAGAAACTCATTCCTTTCCTGAAGCACCCAGAGCATTAAAGTAAGAGCTTCATAACTGGAAGGAGGGAGGAGATAGGGAAAGAGGTAGGTAGATAAGAATATCATTATTATTAAAAGGACATGGTTCCTGCTTAAGTATTCTAGACTCTGGCAGGAAACCTGCCCATGAGCTAGGAAAATCTCACCTTAAGGATCTCCCCATTTGATTCATGGACACCTCTAAGGCCCTGAGTGCCAAACCTATACCTCCCTCAACTCTGCAGCCAGGTCCTTATGTGAGCTCCTAAAGGTTGTGGTGAGTGTCAGCTCAGACAGACAAGGAGTACACACAGAAAACAAGCCAGCATCTGCAGGCAAGGGAGAAACAACAATCCTGAGCTGTACCACCACTTTTAAGAAAACAAAAGAGAAGTTACCAACAGCCAGCCTGGTGGTGCCTTGTAAAATTGAGGGAAGACATGCACGCTTTAAAATTCTGCCATAAGAGGGAGCAAGAATAGTGAAGCAGGTGTATCCACAGAAGGTCAGAGAAAGCCCCAGAATGTTAAGCAGGACCAACAAAAGATAGCTTTCAAATGAAGGCAGCTAGTAAAGATTAAAGCGGGTGACTGCTGCTTCAAATGTGAAAACAGTGCAAAACTTCAAAGAACATGTAGAGTCAAGAAAACATGACATCAACAAAAGATTATAATAATGCTCCAATGACCAAACCCAAAGAAATAGACATCTGGGATTTACTTGGTAAAGAACTCAAAATAGCCGTTTTGTGGAAATTCAATGAGCTACAATAAAACACAGAAACACAAGTCAATGAAATCAGGAAAACAATATACAAACAAAATGAGGAATTGAACAAAGAAATAGAAATAAAGAAAGAACCAAATAGAAATCCTGGAGCTGAAGAATCAAGGAACGAAATGAAGAATGCAACAGAGGACATCAATAACAGAACAGATTAGGCAGAAGACAGAATCAAGTTAGAGAATAGGAACATTGAAATAACCCAGTCAGAGGAAAACAAACCAAAAAATGTGAAAAAGCAAAGAAAACCTAAATAATCTATGGAAGCAATATCAGAATCATCAGAGTTCTAGAAGGAGAAGAGAGGGAAAAGAAAGCACAAAGCTTATTGGAAGAAATGACGGTTGAGAATTCCCAAACCCAGGAAGGAACTTGGACATCCAAGTTCATGAGGCTAAAAGAGCACCCATCATTTCAATTCAAAATGATTTTCTCCAAGACACATTAGAATTAAACTGTCAAAAATCAAAAACAAAGAGAGAATCCTAAAAGACTGTAACCTACAAAGAAAGCTCCCTTAGACTATCAACGGACTTCTCAGCAGAAACCATAAGATCAGGAGAGAGTGGGATGATGTATTCAAAGTGTTGAAGGAAAAAAATTGCCATCCAAGAAGTCTATCTGGCAGTTATCCTTCAGAAAAAAATGGACAAACAAAAGCTGAGGGACTTCAGCAGTAAAACTGCCTTATAAGAAATGCTGAAAGGAGTTCTTCAAACTGAAATGAAAAGACACTAATTAGTAACATGAAAACATACAAAATATACAAAGCATACAAAAACATACAACACATTGGTAGAAGTAAATAGGTAGTCAGATTCAGAACACTAATTCTGTAATATGATGATATGTTAATCACTTAACTATATTATAAATGTTAAAGTATTAAAACTACCTATCACTAGTATACTTTCTTAATGAATGACCAATGTAAAAACATTGTGACATTAAAAACATAAAAGTGAGGAGCAAAAGGGTAGAGTTTTTATATGGGATCAAAGATTAAGTTGTTTTCAATGTAAAATGGACTGACACATCTATAAGATGTTTTATGTAAGCCTCATAGTAACCACAAAGCAAAAACCTAGAGTAAATTCACAAAAAATAAAGAAAAGGGAATCAAATGGTACCACCACAGAAAACCACCAATTCACAGAAGTAGGCAGCAAGAGAAAGAAAAAAGGAAAATGGAGCTACAAAACAGCCAGAAAGTAGTTAATAAGATAGCATATACACCCATGTGTGGATGCAGGTTTCTCTTCCACATTCCATAATCTTCAGTATACCTTTCTCTTTAACCACCATATCATGTTGATATCACCTAATAGACTGTAGTATTTAAAGAAAAAAGAGCAGAGTTTTTTAAAATTTTATCTTCAATCTCCTAGGATCTATTTAAATGTATGGTGCATAAAATGTTGTTTATCTAGAGGTCTTGAACTTTGGCTCTGAAATTTTGCAGATAAGGATTAAGATTCCATCTCTATTCAGTTACCTATTATATGACTTTGAGCAAGATATTTACTCTCTATAATGCCACTAACCCAAAAAAGTGTTACTTCTTTTCCTATGACCATGATGTTGTTAAGAAAAACACAGGCAGAATTTGAGTGAACTTCACACCATTCAACAGAGGAGCTGACATTTATCTAGTTCTAAGAAATCACTTCTTGGACTTCTGAAAAGATGTATAGCCCATACTATAACACAGTCAATCTAAGCCATTAACATGAGAATTAATGAGAAAAAAAAATCTTCAAAATGCCAATGGATAATGGACAGATATTGAAGATCCCACAATAAATCTGTTTTCCCTGGGATACTAATTAAGGGTTTCTGGGTTGTAGTCAACAGGAAACAGATACTCTTGTTAGATTAAATATGAGACAATATATTGGAAGAGTGCTGCTATTTCTCAAGATGTTGCAGAAGGAATTGAACAAAAAAGGTCAGGAAAGGAAGAAAATAAGGCAGCTTTAGGAATCTCAGCATAGGATTTCAAGGACACATTTATTGTTAGAAAACACCACTCAAGTGACTCAGCTCTAATCAATCATAATCATTAGCTCTCACTGTTTTCATATTTCAATTTTTTTAAAGATTTTATTTATTTATTTGACAGAGAGAGACAGCGAGAGAGGGAACACAAGCAGGGGGAGTGGGAGAGGGAGAAGCAGGCCTCCCAATGAGTAGAGAGCCCGATGCGGGGCTTGATCCCAGGACCCTGGGACCATGACCTGAGCCGAAGGCAGACGCTTAACGCCTGAGCCACCGAGGTGCCCCCATATTTCAATTTTTTAAAAGAGAATGGGTAGCTCAGTTTGTATCAATAGCCTTGACCAAGGACCAGGGTTATATTTTACAGAAACTACTCTCAAAGAGAAGAAAAAGTGTCATGAGCTTTTTCAAAGTATCTTCTACAACTAAGTTTTTCATCATTAAAACAAATTTCTTCTACAACTAATACAATATGACCCCAAATAACTATTCTATTTATTGAGTTAGAGACAACACAAAGAATTAAAAAGAAAAGAGAAATAAAAACAGCTTTCTTGTGCCATTAAAGGAGAAGCCTTTTAAAGATACAAAGAATTCTGAAACAAATATTTTTTGACTAATGCTGAAATCAAGTGGTAGAAAAATAGACTGGTATGGCAGATAATTCATTTCTGCTTCCTTACAAATGTGGCAGAGAGAGACAGCTGTCTACCAAAATTTTTCCTTTCCCCTCCACATTACAGAATTGTTTTGAGGAAGCCTGTGCATAACAATAAGCTATGTTTCCTAGGTGCACATGTATCTAGATTGGCCCCATGTCTTCAGTTTTTCCCAACAGACAGTGAGTGGAATGTGTGTGTTACTGTCTACACAGATTTTAAGATGCACATGAGCTTCTCCATGTGCTCTTCCCTTTCTGCTGGCTGGTTCTGGGGAGTGGCAGAACCAATGGAAGGAGCCAAGGTTTCTGAAATTCCTCATAGAAGAAAGCCTCCTACCAGCCAGGAACTATTACATGAAGAAAAAAGAGCTTTTACTTGTGTTAAGCCATTAAATTCAGGGGTCTACTTATCACAGCAGATAGAATTAATCCAGAATTTGATTGCAGAGAGGTGAAAAATCCAGAATAAGATACTGTTTTGGATGACAAATACTATATTTAGCAAGATATTACAAGAAAGAGATGAGCTCAGGCAAAAGTTAGCTGGTTTATGATGCAAGAAAAAATGTTTATAACGTCTGACCACTTCTAGACATCAAATAAGTACTCTGTGGGAAAAAAAAAAACTGTTAACCTTATTTATAAAATAAATAATTCACAAAGATGAAAAGTACAGTATCAGGAATATAGTCAATAATAAATATTGTAATAACGTTGAATGGTGACAGTGACTACACTTGTGATAAGCACTGAGTAATGTATAGAATTGTCATATCACTGTGTTGTACACTTGAAACTAATATAACATTGCGTGTCAACTATACTTCAATAAAAACATTAAATAAATTTTTAAAAACTTAAAACCTGTTAAAATGTCCTGGTTAAACAGAGTTTAGTCTTATAAAAAATGATCAAGTATGTTGCCTTCTATGTCAAAACTATCGTTTCAGATGGCTTCAAGATAACCACTATTACAATGAAAAAAAAAATATAAGGACTAGGAACCAAAGAAATAATACATACTGGAGAACTGTATCTAGTAAACTACACTGTTGGGGGTTGAATCCTGACAATGAAACAGATTGAAAACAAATAAATCAGATGTTTGGCCAAAGACACAACAAGCATATCCTCAAAACCCTTTTTACTCTTAAGACTTTCAAACAATTCTAGGGGCTCCACCTGTAAACTTAAGTAAGCAGAAAGTTGCTGGAAAACATAAGCAAATACAAAGTATGATATACTCAACAACACCTACTTCGGGTGTGCCTATGAAAGATAATGGACAAGAAGGGGTGCTGGTGGCTTTGGAGAGCAATGAACAAAAGAATTTCTTCCAGAATCAAGTTCCATGGAGCACCTGGGTGTTTCGGTCCATTAAGTGTCTGAATCTTGATTTAAGCTCGGGTCATGATCTCAGGGTCATGAGATTGAGCCCCACATCAGGCTCTGCGCTGGGTGAGGAGTCTGCTTAAGATTCTCCCTCTCAGACAAACAAAAACTAAAAGAATTTGCAAACACCAAACCACCCCTATAAGAAATATTGAAAGGGGTCCTCTAAGCAAAGAAAGAACCTAAAAGTAACATAGAACAGAAAGGAACAGAGACAATATACAGTAACAGTCACCTTACAGGCAATACAATGGCACTAAATTCATATCTTTCAATAGTTACCCTGAATGTAAATGGGCTAAATGCCCCAATCAAAAGACACAGGGTATCAGATTGGATAAAAAAAACAAGACCCATTGATATGCTGTCTGCAAGAGACTAGTTTTAGAACCAAAGGCACCTCCAGATTGAAAGTGAGGGGGTGGAAAACTATTCACCATGCTAATCAACATCAAAAAAGAAAGCTGGGGTAGCAATCCTTATATCCAACAAATTAGATTTTAAGCCAAAGACTACAATAAGAGATGAGGAAGGATACTATATCATACTTAAAGGGTCTAACCAACAAGAAGATCTAACAATTGTAAAGCCAATTAATAACAAAATCAAAGAACACATTGACAATAATACAATAATAGTAGGGGACTTTAACACCCTCCTCACTGAAATGGACAGATCGTCTAAACAGAGGATCAACAAGGAAATAAAGGCTTTAAATGACACACTGGAGCAGATGGACTTCACAGATATATTCAGAACATTCCATCCCAAAGCAACAGAATACACATTCTTCTCTAGTGCACATGGAACATTCTCCAGAATAGATCACATGCTGGGTCACAAATCAGGTCTTAACCAGTACCAAAAGATTGGGATCATTCCCTGCATATTTTCAGACCACAGTGCTTTGAAACTAGAACTCAATCACAGAGGAAAGTCGGAAAGAACTCAAATACATGGAGGCTAAAGAACATCCTAGTAAAGAATGGATGAGTCAACCAGGAAATTAAAGAAGAATTAAAAAAATTCATGGACACAAATGAAAATGGAAACACAACTGTTCAAAATCCTTGGGATGCAGCAAAGGCAGTCCTAAGAGGAAAGTATATAGCAATACAAGCCTTTCTCAAGAAACAAGAAAGGTCTCAAATACACAACCTAACCCTACACCTAAAGGAGCTGGAGAAAGAACAGCAAATAAAGCCCAAATCCAGCAGGAGAAGAGAAATAATAAATATCAGAGCAGAAATCAATGAAATAGAAACCAAAAGAACAGTAGAACAGACGAACAAAACTAAAAGCTAGTTTTTTAAAAGAATTAATAAGATTGATAAACCCCTGGCCAGACTTAAAAAAGAAAAGAGAAAGGACCCAAATAAATAAAAACCACGAAAGAAATACAAACAATTATAAGAACGGATTATGAGTAACTATATGCCAGCAAATTAGATAATCTGGAAGAAATGGATGCATTCCTAGAGATGTATAAACTACTAAAACTGAACCAGGAAGAAATAGAAAACCTGAACAGACCTATAACCACTAAGGAAATGGAAGCAGTAATCAAAAATCTCCCAAAAAACAAGAGCCCAGGGCCAGATGGCTTCCCAGGGGAATTCTACCAAACATTTAAAGAAATATTAATACCTATTCTTCTGAAATTGTTCCAAAAAATAGAAATGGAAGGAAAACTTCCAAACTCATTTTATGAGGTCAGCATTACCTTGATCCCCAAATCAGACAAAGACCCCCATCAAAAAGGAGAACTACAGACCGATATCGCTGACGAACATGGATGCAAAAATTCTCACCGAAATACTAGCCAATAGGATCCAACAGTACATTAAAAGGATTATTCACCACAATCAAGTGGGATTTATTCCTGGGCTGCAAGTTTGGTTCAACATCCGTAAATCAATCAACATGATACAATATATTAATAAAAGAAAGAGCAAGAACCATATGACCCTCTCAACAGATGCAGAAAAAGCATTTGACAAAGTACAGCATACTTTCTTGATCAAAACTCTTCAGAGTATAGGGATAGAGGGTACATACCTCAATATCATAAAAGCCATCTATGAAAAACCCATAGCGAATATCATTCTCAATGGGGAAAAACTGAGAGCTTTCCCCCTAAGGGCAGGAATGTGGCAGGGATGTCCACTCTCACCACTGCTATTCAACATATTATTAGAAGTCCCAGCCACAGCAATCAGACAACAAAAAGAAATCAAAGGCATCCGAATCGGCAAAGAAGTCAAACTCTCACTCTTTGCAGATGATATGATACTTTATGTGGAAAACCCAAAAGACTCCACCCCAAAACTGCTAGAACTCATACAGGAATTCAGTAAAGTGGCAGAATATAAAATCAATGCACAGAAATCAATGGCATTCCTATACACCAACAACAAAACAGAAGAGAGACAAATCAAGGAGTTGATCCCATTTACAATTGCACGCAAAACCATAAGATACCTAGGAATAAATCTATCCAAAGAAGCAAAGGATCTGTGCTCAGAAAACTATAGACTACTCATGAAAGAAACTGAGGAAGACACAAAGAAATAGAAAAATGTTCCATGCTCATGGATTGGAAGAACAAATACTGTGAAAATGTCTATGCTACCTAGAGCAGTCTACACATTTAATGCAATCCCTATCAAAATACCATCAACTTTTTCAAAGAAATGGAACAAATAATCCTAAAATTTGTATGGAACCAGAAAAGACCCCGAATAGCCAGAGGAATGTTGAAAAAGAAAAGCAAAGCTGGTGGCATCACAATTCCGGACTTCCAGCTCTATTACAAAGCTGTCATCATCAAGACAGTTATGGTACTGGCACAGAAACAGACACATAGATCAATGGAACAGAATAGAGAGCCCAGAAATGGACACTCAACTCTATGATCAACTAATCTTCAACAAAGCAGGAAAGAATGTCCAATGGAAAAAAAGACAGTCTCTTCAACAAATGGTGTTGGGAAAATTGGGCAGCCACATGTAGGAGAATGAAACTGGACCATTTCCTTACACCACACACAAAAATAGACTCAAAATGGATGAAAGACCTAAATGGGAGACGGGAATCCATCAAAATCCTAAAGGAGAACACAGGCAGCAATCTCTTTGACCTCAGCTACAGCAACATCTTCCCAGAAACATCACCGAAGGCAAGGGAAGCAAGGGCAAAAATGAACTATTGGGACTTCATCAAGATAAAAAGCTTTTGCACAGCAAAGGAAACAGTCAACAAAACCAAAAGACAACTGATAGAATGGGAGAAGATATTTGCAAATGACATATCAGATAAAGGGCTAGTATCCAAAATCTATAAAGGACTTATCAAACTCAACACCCAAAGAACCAATAATCCAATCAAGAAATGGGCAGAAGACATGAACAGACATTTCTGCAAAGAAGACATCCAAATGGCCAACAGATACATGAAAAAGTGCTCAACATCACTCGGCATCAGGGAAATCCAAATCCAAATCTCAGTGAGATACCACCTCGCACCAGTCAGAATGGCTAAAATTAACAAGTCAGGAAATGACAGATGTTGGCGAGGATGTGGAGAAAGGGGAACCCTCTTACACTGTTGGTGGGAATGCAAGCTGGTGCAGCCCCTCTGGAAAACAGTATGGAGGTTCTCCAAAAAGTTGAAAATAGAGCTACCCTACCACCCAGCAATTGCACTACTGGGTATTTACTTCAAAAATAGAAATGTAGTGATCCAAAGGGGTACGTGCACCCCAATGTTTATAGCGGCAATGTCCACAGTAGCCAAACTATGGAAAGAGCCTAGATGTCCATCAACAGATGATGGATAAAGAAGATGTGGTGTGTGTGTGTGTGTGTGTGTGTGTGTGTGTGTATACATATATATGTACACACACACACACACACACACACACACACACACACACACAATGGAATATTATGCAGCCATCAAAAAAATTAAATCTTTCCATTTGCAATGATGTGGATGGAACTAGAGGGTATTATGCTAAGTGAAATAAGTCAATCAGAGAAAGACAAGTATCATATGATCTCACTGATATGAGGAATTTGAGAAATAAGACCAAGGGTCATAGGGGAAGGGAGGGAAAAATGAAACAAGATGAAACCAGAGAGGGAGACAAACCATAAGAGACTCTTAATCTCAGGAAACAAACTGAAGGTTGCTGGAGTGGAGGGGGTGGGAGGGCTGGGTGGCTGGGTGATGGACACTGGGGAGGGTCTGTGCTATGGTGAGCGCTGTGAATTGTGTAAGACTGATGAATCACAGACCTGTACCCCTGAAACAAATGATACATTATATGTTAATTTAAAAAAAAATTTTTAAAGATTCTCTCTTTCTCCCTTTCTCTCTGTCCCTCCCTCCCTTCCCCTATGGCTTGTGCGCTCTCTCTCGCTCTCTCTCGCTCTCTCTCTCTCTCTCTCTCTCTCTCTCTCGCTGTTAAATAAATAAATAAATAAATAAATAAATAAATAAATAAATAAAGTTCCTAAATAAGGAATTTCCTTTTTTGGCAGAATCCTGCCATCAGGATTCTATCACTGCTACAAACAAATAATTATTGAGTTTATCAATTCTTCTCTTTCTAGACAGGTGCCACTACTCCATCATTGTACATTGTGTACGTGTGTGCACAGAAAGGTGTCAGGAAATAAAGGGACTTGTCTTTTATTCTGTAAGTTGTCAAACCTTCAGGAGCCATATCTGCATCTGATACAAATGACTGACATTGTCCAGGTTTACTGGATTTTGAAATGGATGAAGAAATAAAATTGGAAATTTAGGCTATCCTTATTGAGAAGGGAGTAAATTGGTTCTATATATGGGGGAAAAGGGGTACAAGTGGACATTTGGTAGCCAGAAGGGAAGGCTAGCAGAGATGATTAGCTGGCAAGCAAAATACTGTGTTTCCCCAGCAGCCAACAGCTCCTGTTCCCTCCCTTTTATGCAGCCATGTGGCAATTTCTTAATAAAATTAGCAAAATATAATGCCTATGACTTGTAGGCCAAAGTTTTGAAGAAGGAGGTAAGTATTCTCAATGCTTTCTTTTGGTTCAGCCAGCTTGATTCAAAGACAAAGAGGTCCCAGGGGATAGATGAGCCATGAAATGGGAGGTGCCTGGGTCCCCGGATTATCACATGGAGGAAAGATATACAATAGTCAGGAACACACACTTGGTCAATTACATAAAAGAAAATCAACTTCTATTGTGCTAATCACTAAAACCTAGAGAATGGAGGGTTAGTTTGTTTTATTATCCAGAATTTGCTAACTATAATTTATGCCTCAACATGAAAGGAAAAACATATGGATTTACTCTGTTACCCAAAAATGCAAAATGACAACTAAAATGACAAAAAAGGAAAAATAAACACAAACACAAAGAGAACAAAATAAATGACAGAAGTAAGGTGGTATCAATGATATTTGGAAAACCAGAAAATACCTAATTTAAGAAAGCTGATAAATAATCAAGAAAATTAGTGCCATAGAACATTAGATAGATTTAGGAATTGGAGACCAATGATACTTGTAAAGGTGGATATGGAGGAGAGACTGATGACAGTAGAGTTTACTAAGCACTTGGACCTCCAGAGCCCCACACAGTCCAGCTGCTGCTCTCTTACTTAGGCAGACAGTATGAGTCAACACTAGGGATTCAGGACACAGGCACATTAGGAGTATGTGAAGGAGGGATGCCAAGTTTGCTCCCATGTACTCTGACCCCATGCCAGTCAGAAGTTAAAGAGAATTTTCCTGAGGAAACTGGCCACTGGTCAAGGGAGGGTCCGCAAATGTACTAACAGTTGTAGGTTCCTTGGGGAATATTCGGGTTTGAAGCAGCCACAAAACAGCCCTCAATAAATCCTACCAATATATAAATAGCTTCCAACTGGTTTTTAAGGACTCTATCTTAACAATGAGTAGACATCTAAGGTTCACTGGACATTTTAGGGAAGTCTCCAATATAAATAAGAAGGACCAAGACAAATTAATAGCTATAAGGAACTCAAAAGAAAAGGAAAAGTCCAAGAAAAACTCCAGTAAAACATAAAATTAAATTAAGCTCTTCAGAAAGACAGAAAGTACAGAACAGTCCAGGAGAGAACTTTCAGGGAACAAAATAGAACTCTTGGGTATGAACAATTTGATGACAGAAATAAAGAATTTAATGCCATGATTAGGAAATAAAGCTGAGGAGAACATCCCAGAAAGTAAAACAAAGAGAGAAGGAAAATGAGAGACAAAATACAGGGAAATTAGAGAATCAATCATCTAATTGATAGGTATTGCAGAAAGACAGATTAGGGGGAACAGTGGGGGAAAAGTTGTAAAGTACAAAATAAAAGAAAAATTTCTAAGAACAGAAGAGAATGAACATCCAGTTCAATAGGCACAATAAAAATAAATCAATAAACGTTTAAAAACACCCCACACAACATTTTTCAGTCCTCTGGAAATAAAGAGAAGAACTTAAAAACTTTCAGAGAGAAAAAGACTCATAAACAAAGATATAAGGATCAGAATGGCACTTGGCCTATCTACAGCACCACAGGCCCTAAAGGACCATAGAGAAATGCTTTTAAAATTCTGAAGGACCAATGCATTTCAACCCAGAATTCTGAAACCAGTCAATCAGTTAAAAATGAGGACACTATAAAGTCATTTTCAGATATGCAGGAACCCAATTTTCACCTCCCATGCATTTTTTTTCTTCGTTAGGACCTACTGGAGATTTTGTTCCAACAAAATGAGGGACTGGGCCAAGGAAAAGAAGACATGGGATCAAGGGTGCAGAGAATACGATACAAGAGAAAATAAAGAAAACTAAAATGTCAAATAGTCCTAGAGAACAATCAACTTAGCAGTCTGTAGCAAAAATACTTGAAGCCTACCCTCCTAAAATTGGTGTTTAAGTTGGATAACAATAAAACTGGAAGTTAGAAGTATTCTTTTTTGAAGAGTTGGAAAGGAATTTAGAGATCTTCTGCTTTCTCATTTTATAGATGACCGAACTGAGATTCAAAATGGTTAAGTCACCTACCTTCTTGGCAGACATAGTCTGCTTCTACTCAGAAGCCACTGCAGAGAAAGCTGGATGCACATAATTAGGAAGGAAGAGAGCTGCAGTCTGGAGTGAAGAAACACTTCTTAAACCATGCCTTTCCTCCTTTTTTATATTTAGTTCTGCTTGGATCTAAGCCAAAACTGATTCCCATTTTTATGTGCAAAGATATACTTTGCAGTTTATTTCTGTCCATTTACTCTGGCATCAGATGATTTGCTTTTAGCTAAACTACTGTATAATCACATTGCTTTTATTGTATAGCTTTTGCAGCAGTAGCTATAAACTTTGGGCAAATTTTTGTTGTCCTTTCAAAAATAATAATTGGCTTCTCTCAATTTACAATGCATTCTATTTTTATCCTGATGAATTTTATCACCCATAACATATATGCAGCTTTGGAGAGAATGCAAAGATTTCTTGCAGACCAGTAAACCCTTTCATTTGCCTTTTGTTTGTGATTGTTGAACACGTGCTGCATAAATCTGCTTCTCTTAAAAGAGCCATAATTTCAACTTTTTAAATTGTAAAGCTGGCACTTTTCTATTCTTCAGTTCTACCTGGATTACTGTCTTTGTGAATCTTCCTCTTCAAGAAAGTGCTGGTGATTAATGAGATGCTGTTCTGCACTCTGAGACTCTGTGCATAGGACACCTTCCTATATACTATTGGCCAGATGGAAAATTTAACCTTTTTTTAATAAAGTAATTTCATATTTCACCTGATCCAAAAGACCTATTCAAAGTATAGATAAGATGACTGAGTAGTCTGCTACTTCCTTTTTTCAAGTGTTTAAAATTTTGTGTAACTTTTGCTAGAATTCTTTTTTCAGGTTAAGAGCACAGTTAGAATGTATAATATCATACCACAAATTATGCCTATTTCTACTTTTTTTACTAATCTTTGTGAGACAATCACATGGTTTATTAACATCCTACGATTTTACTCTTATTTTGAAAAGCTATGTTTCCATTATTGCTTAGTTTTTTAAAGATAATTGACTTGCATTCAAAGGGAAGCATCACTTTTGGAAGCAGAATATGATAATTAAAACCTAAGGATAAAATTTTCAGAATGAAGTAGAAGTGATCTCAACCTAAATTATCATATCCCTCACATTCTGTAGTGATTTATAGTTTTTCAGGTATTTTAAGATACATTATCTCTTTTGATCTTCACAACTACTCTATCAAGTACATGGAAAAGAGATTGATATCTCCATTTTGCAAACACAAAACCTGATCTGAGTTACCTACCTCAATCAAAACCACACAGTGAAAAACTGACAGGGCTGGGCCTTGAAATCAAATCCCTTGATTCTGCATTCTAGTACGAGGTTGTTGGGGTGAAACAGAACTTTCAGGGTAGAAGTCTGTGAGAACTTATTTATAAATAGCGATTAAAAATCTTTGTAAATTTAAATAATGAGTTGCTAAACTTCTCATCACTTGACAAAAGTAAATGCCTTCTAGAAAAAAAATGTATAAAAAGATACAGCTATTGTCTAAATTAAAGAGATGACACTAAATTATATTTCTAACATATTTACCTTTTATAAATACAAAACTATTTCAAAACAAGAGTTCCAAATCAGGAAGGCAATGCAGGAAGATCTTGAACTCACTTCCTCCCATAGGCACACTGAGTTGACAGCTACATGTGGAATAATTTCCTCTCAAAAAAACACTAAAGGCCTGCTGAGTGGTGACTACACATTGAACAAATGAGAAGAAAACCACACTGAGAGCCTGGGACACAAGCTCACTATAAACCCTATCCCCAGTGCAGTGATCCATAACTGGGAGAAAACTTTACACCTGGAGCTTCTCCCCAAGTAGCGAAGGGCACATCAGGCACTAAGACTTTTAAGACCTGCACCTGAGACACGGCCCCCAAAACATCTACGTTTGAAAACCAACAAGACCTACAAGACTGTAGAGACCTGGGAGACTGCCTTACAGGGCCCAATACTCAGATTCACTTGCCCCAGGTCAAGCTCAGAGACAGCCAAAGGTGCCCAGACTTAAAGTAAAGGACACCCACTGCTTATATTAAAGTGTCAGCCTGAGAGTCAGGCATCTAATTTAACACACACAGCCAGGAGCCCGCTAGAACACTCTCCCGGAATGGAGACTGGTGGGCACCATCTTCACACTCTCCCTTTGCTATTCTCCAGAGCACCAGATCTCCCTGAATGGAACATTTGCTTGCATCTTGTCCCCAATTTTTATGGCTGCTGCCCAAGGGACATCTCTTGACTATCTAGCTCTGGAGGCCAAGGAAGCTTGCATTCCTGGTCCCATGGGACTGTAGTAATTGGTGTCACCCAGAAAGGAGCTCATACTCCTGCCTGGTGCCCCAACTTTTTGATTGCTGCCAGGGAACACCTCTATGTAGCCCAACACTGGTGGCCATTGGAGCTTTTGCTCATGGGTCCCACGGGACTATAACCAATGGATAAGGAGTTCTTAAACAGCTAACACACCCAGGGCACAGTAAGAAGCAACAGACTTGAGAGCTCATTCTTTCTTTAAAGGAGGCCTATTAGCTAACCATCATGGCTATAGCATATTTTCTAATTAAACACACATCTAGGAACTGACTGTAATCCTTTCAGAGACTTTGGAGGGAGGGCACTAACTTTTCATCTCCCTCTGCCACACCCCAGAGCACCAGTGTCTGTGTGAGATTTACATCATGGCTGGTGTCTTGGTTTTTACATCTGATGCCCCAGTTTTGGCAGCTGCTGTCCAGGGGAAGTCCCTTGATCACCTGACTCTAGTGGCCAGAAGGCCTTATACTCCTGGGCCCCACAGGACTATGGCAATTAGAGAGACAGTTTTTGACAGGCTGCCCTCCCACCAACCCAGGGCACTATGCAGATAGCAGAATGAGGTACAACCCCAGTCTTTCTGTGAAAGAGGCCTCTTTACTCGTCCTGGAGCTTTAGTCTGAAGGCTGGCTTCTGTTTTGACACACATCTAGTAGATTACGGGGCTCCTCTCAAGGAACGTAGGCTGAGGACATCATTTTGGCACTCTCTCTACCTTGCTCCAGCTTGCCATTATCTCCCAGAAAAAAACTCTATACACTCATGTGGAGCTCCAATTTTTGTGACTGCAGCTCAGGAGACAACACCAGATCCCCTGGCCAGCAGACTGAGTGCAGAGATCCTCCTAAGGATACCGACAGGTCTTCGCATATCTTCAAATACTGGGAGCTATTAAAAATATGATAGGCTGCTTGGAGAAGCACAAAGGTTTGGGAGAGGACAAAGAACTGGGACAGGGTTGACCAGCAAGGCTCACCTCCTTCAAGAACTTGGAGAGGTGGTTATCTCATCTGCTGTATAGAAACCACCACAGAGAGTCAAGCAAAATGAAGAAACAGAGGAATATGTCCCAAATGAAAGAATGAGATAAAACTTCAGGAAAAAAAAAAACTTAATGAAACAGAGATAAGTAATTTAGCTGATAAAGAGTTCAGTGTAATGATCATAAAGATGCTTACCAAACTGGGGAGAAGAATGGATAAACACAGTGAGACCTTCAAAAAAGAGATGAAAAATATAATAAAGTACCAAACAGAAGTCACAGAGCTGAAGAATAGAACAACTGAACTGAAAAATACACTAGAGGGGTTCATTAGTAGACTAGCTGAAGCAAAAGAAAAGATTAGTCAACTCAAAGACATATATTGTATGTTAGGCAACAAACAAGTCTTAAGTGATTGGGTAGAATTCACCCAATTAGAGCAGCAAATAGAAAAAAAGAAGAAAAGAAAAGAAAAAAATGAGATAGCATAAGGGGCTTATGGGACATCAAATAGGCTAACATTCACATTATACAGGTCCCAGAAGGAGAGAGAAAGGGGCCAAAACCTTGAAATAATGACTGAAACTTCCCTAACCTGAGGAAAGAAACAACATTCAGAACAAGGAGGCCCAGAGTGTTGCAAACAAGATGAGTCCAAGAGACATTAAAATTAAAATGTCCAAAGTTAAAGATAAAGAATGTTAAAAGCAGAAAGAAGAAAACAGCATGTTATATACAAGTGAATCCCCATAAAACTGTCAGCAAATTTTTCAGCAGAAACTTTGCAGGCCAGAAAGGAGTGGTACAAATATATATTCAAAGTGCTAAAGAAAAAGAACTCCCAACCAAGAATACTCTATCTGGCAAAGTTGTCATTCAGAATTGAAAGAGAGATGAAAGACGAGCAAAAGCCAAAGTTCATGGTAACCACGAAGCAAAAACTTACAGCAAATACACAAAAGATAAGAGAAAGGAGTGTAAAGTATACCGCTAAAGAAAGTGATCAAAACACAAAGGAAGAAACCAAGAAAAGAAAGGAACAGAGAGGAACTACAAAAATAGCCAGTAACAAAATGGCAATGAGTACATGCCTATTGATAATTACTTTAAATGTAAATGAACTAAGTTCTCCAATCAAGAGACACAGAGTGACTGAATGGATTTAAAAAAAAAAAAAAAGACCCATTTATATGCTGCCTACAAGAGACTCACCTTAGATGTATGCATACACACAGATGTAGAGTGAAATAATAGAAAAAGATATTCTAGGCAAATGGAAACCAAAAAAGAAAGCTTAGAGTAGCAATACTTATATCAGACAAAATAAACTTTAATACAAAGACTAGTGAAAGACCAAAAAAGGTGTTACATAATGATAAAGGGGTCAATCCAACAAGAGGACACAGCATTTATAAATATTTATGCACCCATCATAGGACTAGCTAAATATATAAAGCAAATATTAACAGACCTAAAGGGAGAAATAGACAGCAATATAATAGTATTAGGGGATTTTAATACCCCACTTACATCAATGAAGTAATCATCCAGATAGAAAATCAATTTAAAAAATCAGCCTTCAATGACACATTAGACCACATGGACTTAATAAATATATACAGAACAGTCCATCTAAATAGACTGCAGAATACACATTCTTCTCAAGTGCACATGTAAAATTCTGGATAAATCATAGGCCACAAACAAGTCTTAATAAATTTAAGAGTATTGATATCAGATCAATTGGGTGGCTAGTCAGTTAAGCATCTGACTGTTGATTTCAGCTCAGGTCATGATCTCAGGATCCTAGAATGTAGCCCCATGATGGGCTCCGTACTCTGCAGGGAGTTTGCTTGAGGATTCTCTCTTTCCCTTCCCCTCTGCCCCTCTTCCCCCACTCTATCTCTCTCAAGTAAATAAATTTTTAAAAAGAAACCGTATCAAGCATCTTTTCCAAATTCGATGGTATGAAACTAGAAATTAATTACACAAAAAAAACTGGAAAATTTACAAATATGTGGATATTAAACAATATGCCACTGGACAAGCAATGGGTCAAAGAAATCAAGATAAATTTAAAAATACCTTGAGACAAGTGAGAATGAAAATTTAACATATCTAAAATTTGTGGGATGCAGCAAAAGCAGTTCTAATGGGGAAGTTCAAAGCAATTAATGTCTACCTCAAGAAACAAGAAAAATCTCAAGAAACCTAACTTTATGCCTCAAGGAAGTAGAAAAAGAACAACATGCCTGAAGTTAGAGAAGAAAGGAAATAACAAAGACTAAAGCAGAAATAAACAAAACAGAGACTAAAAAGACAAAAAAAAAGATCAATGAAACTAAGAACTGGTTCTTTGGAAAGATAAATGAAACTGACTCACTAAGGGGCGGGGGGAATGTAAAGGATTATAAACAAATATAAATATATGCTAACAAATTGAACAACCCAGAAGAAATGGATAAATTCCTAGAAACATACAACCTACCAAGACTGAGTCATGTTGAAATAGAAAACCTGAACAGAACCATTCTAGTAAGATTGACTTAGTGATCAAAACCTTTCCAACAGGGGCGCCTGGGTGGCTCAGTCGTTAAGCGTCTGCCTTCAGCTCAGCTCATGATCCCAGAGTCCTGGGATTGAGCCCCGCATCGGGCTCCCTGCTCCACAGGAAGCCTGCTTCTCCCTCTCCCACTCCCCCTGCTTGTGTTCCCTCTCTCGCTGTGTCTCTCTCTGTCAAATAAATAAAATCTTAAAAATAAATAAATAAAATAAAATAAGGAAAAAGATGGTGATGTCCACTCTTGCCACTTTTACTCAACATAGTATTGGAAGTCTGAGCCAGAGCAATTAGACAAGAAAAAGGAATAGGAAAGGGAGATATAAAACTGTCACTATTTGCAGATGACATGATATTATTTATAGAAAACAATAAGACTGCATCAGAAACTGTTAGAACTAATAAATGAATTTAGTAAAGTTTCAGGATACAAAATCAGGACACAAAAATCTGCTCTGTTTCTATACATTAATAATGACCTATTAGAGAAATAAAGAAAATAACCCCATTTATAATTGCATCAAAAAAATAAAAATCCTAGGAAAAAATTTAACCAAGAATATGAAAGACCTGTATACTGAAAACTACAAGACATTAACGAAAGAAATTGAAGAAGACACAAATACATAAAAAGATAGTCCAGGGGTGCCTGGGTGGTGCAGTTGGTTAAGCATCTGACTCCTGGTTTCGGCTCAGGTCATGGTCTCAAGGTCGTGCGATCAAGTCCCACATGGGGCTCCCTACTAAGCATGAAATCCACTAAGAATCTCTCTCCCTCTCTCTCTGCCCCAAGCCCCCATACTTGCACTCTCTCTCTCTCTCTCTCTCTCAAATAAATAAATAAATCTTAAAAAAAAAAAGTCCATACTCCTGGATTGGAAGAATCAATATTGATAAAATGTCCATACTACCCAAAGAAATCTAAGCAATTCCTACCAAATTACAATGACATTTTTCAAAGAAATAGAACAAATAATCCTAAAATTTATGTGGAACCTCAAGAAAATCCAAATAGCCAAAGCAATATTGAGAAAGAAGAAAAATGCTGGTGGCATCACACTCCCTGATTTCAAACTATATTACAAGGCTATAGTAATTAGAACAGTATGGTATTGGGGCACTGGGGTGGCTCAGTCAGTTAAGCGTCTGCTTTTGGCTCAGGTCATAATCCGAGGGTCCTGGGAATGAGCTCCACCTCAGGCTCCCTGCTCAACGGGGAGCCTGCTCCTTCCCCTCCCTCTGCTCCTCCCCCTACTTGTGCTCTCTTGCTCTCTCTCCCTCTCTCTCACTCTCTCATATAAATATATGAAATCTTAAAAAAAAAAAAAAACATTATGGTGGACACAGGTCAATAGAACAATATAGACAACCCAGAAATAAATCCATGCATATATAGTCAATTAATTTATGACAAAGAAAGCAAGAATATACAATGGGGAAAGGACAGTGTCATCAATAAATGGTGTTGGGGAAACTGGATAGTCACATGCAAAAGAATAAAAATTAAAAAAAAAATGGGCAGAAGATCTAAATAGACATTTTTCCAAAGAAGATATACAAATAGCCAACAAGTACATAAAAAGATGTTCAATATCATTAATCATCAGGCAAATGCAAATCAAAAACATAATTTGACATCACCTCATACGTGTTAGAATGACTACTATTGAAAAGACAAAAAATAACAAGAATTGGCAAGGATGTGGAGAAAAGGGAAACCTTGTGCACCATTGTTGGGAATGTAAATTGGTGCAGCCACTCTAGAAAACACTATGAAGTTTCCTCAAAAAATTAAAAATAGAAGTACCATATGAGCCAGCAACTCCACTTCTGGGTATTTATCAAAAGAAAATGAAAACAGTGACTCAAAAAGATATATGTGCCTCCATGTTCATTGCAGCAATACTTACAACAGCCAAGATATGGAAACTACCTATGTGTCCATCAACAGATGAATATTTAAATTATGGTGTGTATATATAGAATGAATATTATAGCCATAAAAAAGGATAAAATTTTGCCATTTGTGACAACATGGAGGGACCTCAAGGGCATTATGCTAAGTGAAAAACAAGTTAGACAGAAAAACAAATTCCATATAATCTCTCTTATATGTGGAATCTTAAAAAACAAAAAAATTTAAAAAACAACCACATAGATATAAAAAACAGATTCGTGATGGGTGAGGGTGGGAAAAATGGATGAAGAGGGTCAAAAGGTAAAAAAAAAAAAAAAGTAAAAAATAAAAAAAATAACAGTCTGAAGGTCAGTAGGCCAGGGACCAAGAAAAAAAGAGAGAGAGAAAAGGAGAGAGTAGGAGTTCTGCATCATGTAGGGTCTTATGAACTATTGTAATGACTTTGGCTTTTACCCTCAGTAAAATGGAAAGGTACTGTAGGGTTTTGAGCAGATGAGGGACATGATTTGATAATACTCTTTTTTAAAGACTTTATTTATTTATTTATTTATATGAAAGAGAGAGAGAGAGCACAAGCAGAGGGAGGGGCAAAGGGAGAAGCAGACTCCCCACTGAGCAGGGAGCCCAACTTGGAGCTCAATCCCAGGACCCTGGGATCATGACCTGAGCTAAAGGCAGACGCCTAACTGACTGAGCCACCCAGGCGCCCCAGATATTATTTTTAAAGTACCATTGTATAGACTGTTGAGAGTCAGAAGGAGGGAGATGAATTAAAAAGGTAGTATGATAATTCAAATGAGAGATTAGAGTGACTTGAACCAGAGTACCAACAGTGAAGGTAATAAGAAATTATTTGAATATTGTTTGTTTTAGAAGGTAGAGACAACAAGATTTGCTGATGGATTAGAGGTAAAATGTGACAAAGCAAAATCCCAGATTACTGGCTTGAACAACTAGTGAATACACAGAATGCAAACACACATGTCATAAAGACTAAAATAGAAAATTTGGTCTTAGTTATGACACTCAAATAAGAAACAAATAAGCAAACAAAAAACTAAGAATATTTTAACTTAAAAATGAATAGCTCATTTTCTCATGGGCCTAATATAATTAACTGATTTATTTTCACAAATACTGATTTTGGCTTATCCACTTCCATTAATATTTTACAGTATTCTTTTTTATTAGCTTATTTTATTTAAATTCAATTAGTTAACATATAGTTAATCATTAGTTTCAGATATAGAGTTCAGTAATTCATCAGTTACATATAACACCCAGTGCTCATTACATCACCTGCCCTCCTTAATGCCCATCACCCAATTACCCCATCTCCCCACCTTCCCTCCAGCAACCCTTGGTTTGTTTCCTATAGTTAAAGAGTCTCATATGTTTGTCTCCCTCTCTGATTTCACCTTATTTTATTTTTCGCTCTTCCCCTATGATCTTGTTTTGTTTCTTAAATTCCACATGAGTGAAACCATACAATAATTGTCTTTCTGTCATTGACTTGTTTTGCTTAGCATAATACCCTCCAGTTCCTATTAGTAAATATATCATTTCATGTTTCACTTAATGTTATGCTGTACCTATTTTCCATGTTATCTTGTATCATTGTGAACGATGTTATAATAACCATTTTTGTAAACAGAGCCTTTTCCTTTTATTGAAAAAAAATCAAAAATAGGACCAGTGGTTCAAAAAGTATGAATATTTAAAGGCCTACGATACAGGTTGCCATGTTGCGTCTTAAAAAAACTGTAAAATATAAGAGTTATTGGTAACGTAGAACCCCCATTCTTTCACCAAACTCCATGTTCTCAACTGCTCGAGGCAAAAACCTTGAAGGTATTCTTGACTCTTCTGTTTCTCTCATCAGCAAATCCTATTGGATCAACCTTCAAAATGTATCTGGAATCTGACCACCTCTTACCACCTCTACTGCTGTCTAACTTCTCTTCAAGTTTCCCTGCTTTCACACTAGTACCTCATAGAGTCTATTCTCATTTTGTCCACTGTCCACTGTGCTGACAAAATGCATAGGGGGATTGAATCAGAAAGACCAATTATGAGGTCACTGTAATAATTCAGTGAGAAATAATGGTGGCTACAGATCAGGGTAATTGAACTAGAGTTGATAAGTGATCAGATTCTAAGTATACTGAATATATTTTCAAGATACAGTCAAAGTAATATCCTAGTGGATGGAAGTAAGATGTAAGAGAATGGTCTATGTTAGAGATACAAATTTAGCAGTTGTTGGTATATGAAGAATATTTAGACCCGTGAGACTAGGTGAGATGCAAGAAAATGAGTGTCAATAAAACAGAGAATCATGAACTAAGCCTCTGGGGACTCCATTAGTAGGATGCAGGGAACAGTGAAAGAACCAGCAAAGAACCCTAAGGAGGAGCCATCAAAAAGGTAAAAAGAAAACCAGGTGAGTTTGGTGTCCTAGAAGCCAACGATTAATTGACTGTTAACAAATAATGATGATAGATCAAGTAACATAAGACTGAGAAGTGAGCAGGGGATTTGGTAAGGTGACCTTAAGACCTTGACAAGAGCAATTTTAGTGGTGATGGTCAAGATGAAACCCTAATGGAGATAAATGTAAGACAGAATGGAAAGAACACAAAGTCAATGAGCAGAGACAATGTTTCTGTAGAATTTCGCTGTAAAGCAGAGCAAAGGAATGGATTGGTGAGGGAAGAGGGATCGAAGGAAGAGGTTTTGTTGTTGTTTTTAATTGTTTTTGTTTTAATGAGGGGAGCAGGCACATATTAATGAGTGTGTTTCAGAAGAGAGTAAATGAATTGACCCTGTGGGATGGGAGAAATGGTATGCTTTAGTAGACAGTGAAAAATGAGATCCAGTGCACAACGTAGAGGAGTAAGATTTAGATAGTAGCACTGAAGTTTATTTCTGTTTGCAGGCAAGAAAGCACAAGCCATCAGGCAGCTACTGATAGTGGGTAGATGGATATGGAAGTCTGTGGAAGATTGCTTTTGATTTTCTTTTTTTTTTTAATTCCATATACATTTATTTTTTGTTTTATACATTTTTTATTTACTTTATTTTTTAATTTAAATTCAATTAATTAACATATGGTGTATTATTAGTTTCAGAGGTAGAGTTCAGGGATTCATCAGTCTTATATAACACCCAGTACTCATTATATCACGTGCCATCCTTAATGTCCATCACCCAGTTACTCCATCTCCCCTCCTCCCTCCCCTCCAGCAACCCTCAGTTTGTTTCCTATGATTGAGAATCTCTTATGGTTTGTCTCCCTCTCTGATTTCATCTTGTTTTATCTTCCATCCCTTCCCCTATGATCCTCTGTTTTCTTAATTATTTTAGTAAGATAGTAAGCAAGAAGAGAAAGATAAAGAGAATGTGTTGCAGGTTTCAAGCAGGACAAGAAGGTGATAAATCATCTAGGAGGGTGGGAGCATGAAGACCACTCGTGGAGTGTAAAGCCTGAGATGACTGCCTAGAGACATTCAGAGTGTATTTGAGGTTCATGGTCATGAATTCAAAGTAAGACTAGTTTTTGAAGATGTGATTTCCCTCCTGCCCCATTTAGCTGCACCAGTTCAAATATAAAATGTGGGGAGCTAAATTTAACCAGGGTTATGATTTTGCCAAACAACTATAAAGAAAAGAAAGAAGAACAAGGGAATTTTGGGTGCAGTCAATGGCATGATCATACTGATTAACCAACCATAGGATTTCACCAGTCTAAGAAGTAGGGGAAGACATCAAGGAATAAAGGAGAGAAAAGAGCTGAGATCAATGGATTGGAGGTCCTCACAGGATCAAAGAATCATTGAAGTTGGGTTTCTAGAGGAAATAAACTGAAAAGACAAGAGGTGGTAGTCATAGAGTATGGAATTGAGTTTCTGGAAGAGTTATAGTTAGTTGGCAATAACAGGACCTTGATCACATCTCACATCTGATCAATAGCCTCCACTGCTTGCCTCTGCAAATAAAATAAAGACTATAGCCCTAACATTAACTTCAAGACACTCCACTCTCAGCCTGCTTCTGTTTGCCCCTGTACCCGCCTCACTACCTTTCCATCCTCAGCTCTTAAAAGCCCCTCTAATTCATTTCACTTCAGCCATCCTGACCTCTGTGCTAGTCCTTGAAATACATTCATGCCTTGAGGTGTGCATGCTGATTGTACCCCCAGATTCTCCCCTCCCAACCTTCAAAGTCTGCATAATTGTCACTTTTTCAATAATACCTTCCCTGACCATCCTGATTAAATTGACCTGACACTTCCTGCCTACCTTTCCTGCTTTCTTTTCTCTATATCATTTGCCATTTTCGAATACTATACACTACACTTATTTTGTTTATTGCCCATCTTTCTCCCACTGGAATATGAGTTTGTGAAGAGTGAGATTTTTGTCCATTTTAATTACAACTGTTTTCCCAACATCTAGCATATAATAGACTCAACTAATATGCATTGAATGAATGGATTATTTTTATTCGTTGTCATTATTTAAGTTTTGCCATATTAATAGGTATAAATGTCAATGTGATCTTATTTTAATTTTTTGATGGAATTTTAAAGAATTGTTTGTGTATCCTTTGGATTTGAAAATTACCACTAAATACAAACTTGGAAAAAAATCAGTCTCAGAGGTTATAAATTGTGCAAATAATTTATAAGAAGTTACCACATAATATATAAAAATATAGATATACAGACATAATATGGATTAATATCTGCTATTTTGAAATTCTCTAAAGGAGCAAAGTTCTGTTCAAAAGGGTAGTTGCAGTAAACTTTTGAGTCACTTTGATTTATTAATTCTATAACTGAAATCTAAAATGTCTGTGATGGTAAAGTCTCCCCCTCTTAATTTAGTATGTGGCTCTAAGACTTCACAGAAATATTGATGTTTGAGCTGATACTAGGAAAAATGGTGACGTTATACCAAAGTGTCTACTTCTAATTATGAAATAAGCAAACTTTAGGTGAATTTTTTTCTTTCAGATTACAAATATGTTTGTTATCTACAAACAGTTTGCATATTGTTGTGCTCCAGTGATAACCCGTACCACCAAAAATCTATTTGAGTGATAATTATCTCACTATAGCTCATCTTGGAGAAGGTCACCTTGAAAACTAAATTTGAGAGGAAATAAAATGTATTGTCAAAATAAGCCTAGATCCTAAAGACAAAAAAACCTACACACAAATACAGTATTCGAGTCAGTAAATGTGTTTCTCACAGAGGCATGAGTTAGCAATTCTGAAACTACCTTGTAAGTATACT
The DNA here is from genome assembly GCF_037043125.1 of Eumetopias jubatus. Lineage (NCBI taxonomy): Eukaryota > Metazoa > Chordata > Mammalia > Carnivora > Otariidae > Eumetopias > Eumetopias jubatus. The sequence continues at coordinate 163,170,028 of NW_028274809.1, read as the reverse complement.
AAAACTGAACAAACAAGAAAGGATCGTGTCAATAATGGAAGCCAAGTTTCTTACCGGTAAGGGAGGCAGTTAAAAATAAGAAAAGGGGGAAGGACCCCATTGTGGCAGATTGGAATGAGAGTAACAGTATAAACTGAGTTTTAATTTTTTTTAGATTTATTTATTTATTTGAGAGAGCAAGTCGGACAGGGGCAGGGGGAGAGGGAGAGGCAAACTTTAGCAGACTCTGTGCTCAGCAAAGAGCCCAATACGGGGCTTGATCCCACCACCCCGAGATCACGACCCCAGCCAAAACCAAGAGTCAGATGCTTAACTGACTGTGCCACCCAGGCACCCCTGAAATTTAATACTTTTACAGATAGATATAGAAATAAATATAGATGCACATATATGCATGTGTACATATACATACATATATTTCCTAGTTTTGTCCCCTGAAAGGGCCTAGTAGCAATGATATCCTAACAACAATTAATATATTTAGCTCCAACATGTTAGATTTTAAACATCATTCTCTAATAAAGGAAACCAGGACCCCTTAGAGAAGTAGTAGATTCCAAGTATGGGGCAGGGAAAATACAAGCCTAGATGCAAGAAGCAACATGAAGGGGCTCCTCCTGGCCAAAAGAGAAAAATTTGAGCAATGAAATAAATGATAAAATTGGATTAAAACCCATACAATAAAATACATATCCATAAATCTATATTTATAACTTGAATTTTAATAAATAAACGGGAGAAAGGATACATTACTTCCTTGCTTCACATATAGCCACTGTCCCTTTCATTTCTTTCTTTCTTGAAAGAGCATGCAATATCTTGAGATACTGTCACCTCTCAGCATTTCTTAAAAGTCTGCCATAGAATTCTGGAAAGGCAACAGAAACATTAATTTAGCTCTGCTCCCAGAAATCCTGCCTTCTCTTCTTAAGACGGGTACAAGCTCTGCTTCTCAAGTTGTATGAGGTCTTCCAAGAAAGCCCAGGCTGGTCTTATCTACTTATCTCTATCTTATCCCAGCACCATGAGCAGAATTTAGGGAGACGATCCGTGATGTGGCAGGAATGGGACCAGTTAAAGAAAGAAGAGGAGGAACTTCATGCCCCACCACCAGCTGCATACATGTGGTCTTTCTCCTTCGCACACTGTTTTCTACCAAGCCTGGAAAAGTGCTTCAGGTCCATTTGACTTTCTCTTATGCTTCCCTGCATTCTAGCCATATCCACTGGCCAGTAAAAGATGGCACTTTTCCATTGTTTCACTGTTCCTATAGCAGAATCAAGGATTGCCCTTATTGGACCCTCCCATTTGCTCCCCACCCCTTCCAGGGCCAAAATCTGCCACTGCTTGAGATTCTCACAGAGGTAGTCTCTACCCAGGTCCCCTCTGAGGGAGCTGTCATTAGAACAGCATGTTATTAGAACAACTCAGGATGCACATAATTTACCAGAACAGAGACAGGAAAGAACAGTATGCTGTCCAGTCAAGTGGGTTAATGGTATAAAGACAGATGGCTGTAAACTGACTAACGAGCTTGAGCAAGTATGGAGAATATGAGCTGCAGACCCAAAACTCCAGCAAGGCCAAGGGGCAGAAAGGGAGTCTTTTTTGCTTGTGCTGCAAAAAATAATGGCAAGCTGATCACTTGGAAGAAGAAAACCATCATTCCACGTGAATATAGATTTTAGTGAGCATCTGAATGGCTGGCATTAACTCACCCCCAGAGCAATAGCCAGCAATAACAGATTGTCCCAACAGCAAGCCAAGACTTTTAGCCAAAAATGAAAATCAGAGAGGCTCATTTCTTACATTGTCTCTAATCGGGCAGCATATTAAAATACTTCAGCAAAAGTGAGAGGCTCATTTCTGAAAAGGAATCATTGTTACTACTTTTCATTTTACACCCAGTGCCCTGTCAAGCCTTATAAAATTCTTCTGCCTTGGGCGGAACTGCTTTGGAACACTTTTCTGTTTCCCAGTGACCAGGTTTACGGAGCAATCCCTATCTGGAACAGGATTAAAATGGCTCATGCTTGAGTTCCTGGTCCGCTGCATTATGTTTAACACTAAATTCAGGATTTCCAAAGAAAAAAACACTGAGCTTATTTCAAAACTCAAGAATATAACTTTTCCAAGAACTGGCCATAGCTAGTATAATATACCAAACAGCTACATTTGCCTATTCTACAGTGCTATTATTTTTCTAAGGTTGCTCATAGAATTACTAATCTAAACTTTTCAGCTTCGTGCTAAATTGTAAAGATGAAATCCTAAAATGCCATGGTGCTTCAGATTCCTGACAGCTGGTTTTTTGCCTATTACCCAATGTCTACCCTCTGGACAGACACTGGGGTGGACCTCTCCCCACCATCAGTCATGTCATAAGGCATCTGGTCTTCAAGAATATAAAGGGATTTGGGTCTTCGTTTTATGCCTCTTCAACCATGTTGTACAGAGGTAGGCAGATGGTCCTTTACAGCAAAATGACCACATATCTATATGGTGTCTTCTGTTATCAGACATTTTATTCCATGTTCCATGATGAAAATAATAAAAACTGTTACAGATGGATGTTCTCATGCCTTTAATATATGGTCAGATCAGAATTGCATTGCTTTTTGACAAACTTCCAAATCAGAGAACAGATAACATATAGACTTTCAAATTAGTATGAAGTTAGATTATGTTTCCAAGCATGAAAATGGCATTTCTAGTCTGGTTGCATTTATGGCTTTATCGGACAAATATAGCTCCACAGCAGTGCACTGTTGGGTATAAAATTACTTTTGTTTTATGTGCTCCTTCAGAGCAGATGCTATGTCTTGCTCTGCATTAAGAGGCCAAGGCCCAGCATCCCTAGTGCAAATGTTTGTTGTTAGACACATTTTTTTGTTCAGTTTGTGCAAAATAAGAAACTACTGCATTTACAAATATAGTTGCATCAAAAAAACATCTTCAAGAATGTTACTCCTTAACTTCTTTGGGAAATCTTATTTTTTCATAATGCATTTTCAGGCCATCTCTCTTTGCCAGGGGTCATTTCTTACACCCACCATTTCTTATTTGGAACAGTAGAATAATTTTGCACATCCCTAAGTGCTTTCTGGCAACAGCCTTTCAGTTCTTTATCACTATAATATTCCTCCCTGGACATTAATTATCTTCAAGAAGTAAAAGTCCACAAATTCTATCTCTGACTCAAGATCCCATCACAATATTCTGACATACTATAAAGTATCTAGTAAATATCGAAGTATTGTTCTCATCTTCTGAAATGGCTCCCTTCATACAATTTCTTCCTTTTCCCTACTCCTTATCCTGAAGTATTTAAACAAGGATGATTGACATTCCTCTCCTCCTCTTAAAAAAGATTTTAGGGAAGTCTCTACATGAATAATTAATTATTTATCACTGCTGCTGTTATTACTACATGAATGCTTAATATGTGCCAGACAATAAAGCAAGCACTTTGCATCTATTATTTAATATAACACAAAGAAAGTCTTAATAGTATTCCAACTTTGCAAATGAAGAAACTAAAGCTTAAAGCACTGCACTGCTGTGCAAAGATAAATGAGGTAGAAGGGGGGGCACCTGGGTGGCTCAGTTGGTTAAGCGACTGCCTTCGGCTCAGGTCATGATCCTGGAGTCCTGGAATCGAGTCCCGCATCCGGTTCCCTGCTTGGCAGGGAGTCTGCTTCTCCCTCTGACCCTCCCCTCTCTCATGTGCTCTCTCTCTCTCTCTCATTCTCTCCCTCAAATAAATAAATAAAATCTTTAAAAAAAAATTAAAAAAAAAAGAGGTAGAAGGAAGCAGCGGCATGGTTGTGGCCCAGATGTGCCTAAATCCAGAGCCCTGTAACCCAGCACACTCCCCTTCTTGAGCCCTCCTCCTGCCAGTTTCCCATCCTGCTGCTCCTGGCACCCTGGCTTTCATGGCCCCAGGAAGCTGCTGTCATCATCCTGGTGAACTCTTCACTTCAACCTCCTAAATCTGCTATGACTGTACCATTATCTGACTCCTTTTCTCTAGGGTGGAGACTCTACAAGTTTTAGGCATGTTTTTTGTTGTTGTTGTTGTTTTGTTTGCTTGTTTGTTTGTTTTTACCATTCTGGGTTATCTAGGACTAACATACCTTCTTTCTGAGGCAAAAGAAGAGAAATCCCCAACTTTACCTACAGGTTGACTATAATCATGTAGAGTCCTATATGAGCAGTTTTTATCACTGGTAATAAAAGCAGGATTTGAGAAGGTTAGGTATAGGCCTCAAGAAAACTGAGAGGTTCTTTTACCACATCCTAGAAAGAATATTTCCTAAATGGACCTCAGTCCCTTGACTCTGCAGGTCAGCCATTCCAGTGGTGTTTGGTCACTTGCTGTGTGTGACTTCACACTCACCGAAAGAACAAAATGAATATATAAACACCTGTGCAATTTGTTACCAAAAGATTGTATAAATTTCTCAGTTCATAAAATAATTTATACCAATATATATTTTACTCAGAAAAAAATGGCATCTTTGTAGGGAGAAATATCTTACTTATCTTTGTAAAAATCTAAATGCCATCCCCTCTCAAACAACAGTTCATGGAAATTAGAGAAGGTAGTTTGGGTAGACAGATAAAAATTCACAGTTTACATGCCTGTGTTCAGTATATTTGCTGGAGTTAAAGCTAAAGAGTTTTTCAAGAGGATAAATATATTTTTAATATTGTCCTGTATTACAAAGGGCTCTAGCTTCTTTGGCCAGTGTTCAGACATATTGCGAATCACCTCTTACTTGGTTTTCAAGAAATCCTGACTTTTCCAAGGATTACAATTCCCTGGATCTGAATGTCTTCAGGGCTACTTATCTGTGTAACACAAACGTCCCTCATGCTCTGCCCACTCAGAAGTCTTAATTATAGGCCCTTACGGGGCGCCTGGGTGGCTCAGTCAGTTAAGCATCTGCCTTCAGCTCAGGTCGTGACCCAGGGGTCCTGGGATTGAGCCCCGCATCAGGCTCCCTGCTTGGCGGAGAGTCTGCTTCTCCCTCTCCCTTTGACCCCACACCTGCTCATCTCTCTCTCGCTCGCTGTTTCTCTCTCTCTCTCAAATAAATAAATAAAATCTTAAAAAAAAAAAAAAAACGGTCAAAGGCCCTTAGTCTTTAAAGTGAGATTAAGGATTCTCACCTTCTAAGTAACAGAACCTGCATCCCCACTGCCCTCTTTTTCTAAAGTCACACTAAGAGTCCCCGTCTTAGTTCTGATGCTATTACAGAGTACCACAGACTGGGTGGCTTATAAACAACAGACATTTATTTCTTACAGTTTTGGAGGCTGGAAGTCTGATATCAGGCACCAGCATGGTTGGGTTCTGGTAAGGCCCTCTTCTGGGATGCAAGCTGCTGATTTTTCATTAAGTCCTCACACAGCAGAGAGCAGAGAGAGGGAGAGAGCTCTCTCGTGACTCTTATAAGAGCACTAATCTCATTCGCAAAGGCTCTAACCTTCCTAAACTCATATAATCTTAATTACATCCACAGGCCCCACCTCCGAACAACATCACACTGAGGGTAGGGTTCAACATATAACTTTGGGAATGACACAAACATTCACTCCATAACAGTCCACAATAGGGAGAAGGGAAGTATCTTACACAGAATACAGTCCCTAAAATATATATATGGACAGAATACAGTCCCTGTACTCTGGCTCTACGTTTCCTCTCTTTTGACTACAATTATCCCTGTGTATCTGGCTCCATTTGCTAACCATGACCCTAATCAGCAATGCCTGTGTGTCAAAGGCTATGCTCTTCCTTGAACCACTAATGTCCCTTGAGGAATAAATTATCTTCACTCTCCAATACTAATGCCTTGGAATTTCCACCATCTTCTGCCAAGTCTTCATTCAGTTTTTACCTGGTTCTCAGGCATAAAGAAACACCTTTGGCAGACGTTCAGCCTTGAAAAGGAAGAATCCCACAGTGGAGAGGTATGGATACCTGTCTACCAGGATCCTTTTTATCATACTACCAGGGGGTACAGCCATCTGGTAGGGCTGAACTGGAGGGAGGCCAAGCACAGCCTTGCACTGCATGTGGAATCACATTCATTGTGGCCCACTCTATTATGATTCCTTACACATTTATATGATTTTTCTCTCAAGATCTCAAGAACTAACTGTGTTGGCCTCCTTTCAATGTGGCTTTTGGTGAGCCAACCCAGTCTTTCAACTATGTCTATATATTTCTAAACTCTAATTAAATTCAAGGCCCTAATAAATCAAGGAATGGCTAGAGCCTTTCCTCTGAGAAATCCTTGACAGTTAAAGGACTTGTCTTCCCAGAGGAAACAGAGGTGCTCTGGGGGAATGAGATAACAAACTTCATGTGCTTCTAGGAGTCTCAGCCAAAACACCCTCCTTCACATCAAGTTACTAAGAGTGCCTAGGGAGAACATTTCAATTCACAAGTCTTTGTGACAGAAATGTCATTACTAAATAATTGAAAACTTTTTTTTATTATGATTGGGATTAGAAATATAGTTAGACTATATTAGAAATATAGTTTTGAAACATAGAGCATTGAAACATAGAGAAAAAAGAATAGAAAAATTATGCAAGGGGCATAAAAGTTACAGTGCAAAAATCTAACATATACACATTGAAGTCCCATTAAAAAGGGGGAGAGGAAAAATTGGAAAGAAACAACAAAAAATCAAGCCACAGTTTCAAGGAACCCTAAAAACTACAAATTATATCAATACAAAGAGAAGACTACCTAGGTGCAAACACTGGTGTAATCCAAAGACAAAAATGAAAACTTAAAAGCAGCCACAGGAAAAAAAAAAATTGACCTATTACCATAAAGGAGCAGCAATTCACTTCTGAGGGCTGACTTCTAAACAAAAACAACAGGAGCCACAAAATACTTAAAAAAAAAAAAAACTTCCAACATGGATGGATTTCCATACACAGAAAAAACAACAACAACAACAAATGAAGATGAAAAGATGAAATTTAGATTTTTTTTCAGACAAACAGAAACTAAGAGAATTTATTAACAGTGGTTCATACTACATAATATAGTAAAGGAAGTTTTTCAAGCAGGAGGAAAATGATCCCAAATGGAAGCCTGGACATGTCAGAAGAAAGGAAAAGTAAATTTTAAAACAGGTAAGTGGCGCCTGGGTGGCTCAGATGGTTAAGCGTCTGCCTTCGGCTCAGGTCATGATCCTGGGGTCCTGGGATCAAGCCCCGTATTGGGCTCCCCGCTTGGCGGGGAGTCTGCTTCTCCCTCTCCTTCTGCTTCTCCCCCTGCTCATGCTCTCTCTCTCTCTGTATCTCTGTGTCTCGAATGAATAAATTAAAAAAAAATCTTTAAAACAGGTAAAAATATTTGGTAACTCTAAATGAATATTTTCTGTGTAAAACAATAATCATAATGGGTTTCTATCCCCTAATAAACATGATGAAGATATAATAAAACATTAAAAATAAGTTTTATGATAAAAAATATCATATACATGGAATATTAAAGCAGATAAAAGAGAGTAGCTAAGTCACTTATTTAAAGGAGCATGGAAAGTCATCATTAAAAATATTGCATTTGGATTGAGTCTGGAAGGATAAATTTTTCAATAGGATAGACTCAGGAGGACTTTTCAAACAGAGGCAGTACTGTGAACAAGGCACATGTACAAGAAAGAATCTGGAGTGTGAGTAAACTGCATGCAGAGGGACATGAATAAAGCAAAGGATTACGGTGGTGTAAGGCAAGAGATATACTGAAAAGTCAGGATGTGGAGTGCTATTTCTGCACAATAAAAGACTGCATTTTATAGGGCATGTGGGTGAGTGTCACCTTTAGATATGTGGCCAAATTACTTTAGGCCATGAAAAACCACTAGCTTTGTGTGTTTCACAAAGATTTCCCAGCAGTCTAAATGAAGCGTTGCAGGGATATAAGGCTGGAGCTAGAAGCATATCAATTAGGAGACTATTAGAAGAGTCTCAGTGAGAGATAAGGAAGAACTATGGAGGGAGAGTCCAAATTGCTTTGAATTCTCTGTTAAGAGAGTTAGATACACACACACACACACACACACACACACACATACACACAGTACCACTACAATATGGGAGCACTAGGAGATTGTAACACTTACAGGGAAAACACAGCTTCCAGGAGGTAAGGTGTCCACTCACAAAAACCACCACAGGGCCTTCAGCCTTGCCTTCAGTAGAAACCCACAGTTGGCCCATGAAAATCCCCCAATTTAATACACAGCATTAACTCTGCAGGGACATCCAGAACTTGCAGTTTGCAGAAGTACTAATAATTGACTTAGCTCAAACCCCACCTTTATGATGCTAATTCTGCAAACTTCCACCATTCCATAGCAACCAAGGGTTTCCACTTCTAGCTCATCACTGAGCATACTTCTACCTTTCTGCCTGAAGAGGCTGTTGGCCACCCAACACAATACAGAATGTGATCCACAATCCAAGGATCAGAGCCAAGAGGCATAATTTGGGAGACAGTCCAAATTAGTGACACCATCTGCCTCTCCTTCTAATAATGTCACACCACCCAACCTTTTTAAAAAAAATGGAAAAATACTTTTTAAGGCCATTTAAAGATACAGAGCTAATTGGTCCTGTTGGATTTGTACTTCCACATCTCCCATCCAGCAATTCCATCATCTACCTTCCACTGGTCCTGCTAGCCATGAACTTGGGCTAAAAATCAAAGTGATTTCCCAAGACCCATTATCAATTTCCTTCAGCTTTGCTTGTTTCTGACTCGCTTGGTCATTAATCCAACACGATTTAAACTTTGGGTCAACTCCAATTTTAATTTCTTTCTCTGACTTCTCCAATTTTGCTGTTCACGAATTCTGCCTCTACTCACATTTCTGGGTCCTGGATTTCTAACCTCTTGCCCCACCACCCTCCTTATGACCTTTCGGAAAAGAAACACTCAACATGGCAGAAGCCAAGGGGAGTCTAGCTCACTCATATTCAGTTTTGTCAGTCATGAATAAGAAAGTTGGATAATTTGAGGTGAAACATAATAATTCTATAAAATATATACTTTGGAGGAATTTTTCCCTTTTCGTAAGGGAAGGCATAAGAATGGAAGTTACCATATTTGGCGGAACGTATCAGGTTTCATGGAGCTGGTGGCATTTGTCTGGAAGAATAGGAAATATAATAGAGAGACAGCTAAGGAAAAAACAGCTATGTGAACCAAAGCTGTTGAGCAAGAAAGTGACTTGATCAAGTTCTGTGCCGTGATGTGTAGGAGGATTTAGGAAGCAACCCGGGAACCAGGCAGTGAGAAGAGCAAGTGGACTAGAGTAACGGGGAAATCTGCTACAGTTGTTGGGCTACAGTTGCAGACTAGGCATCAACAACTGTATTGCTGAGCAAAAGCTGATTTTATTTTTTTAAGATTTATTTATTTATTCTAGAAAGAGAGAGAGTGCAGGGGAAGGTACAGAGGGAGAAGGAGAGAGAGAATCCCAAGCAGACTCCCCACTGAGCCCAGAGCCCAGTGTGGGGCTGGATCCCAGGACCTTGAGATCATGACCTGAGCTGAAATCAAGAGTGGGATGCTTAACCGAATGAGCCACGCAGGTGTCCTGAAGGCTGAATTTAAAATAAAACACACTGGGCGCCTGGGTGGCTCAGATGGTTAAGCGTCTGCCTTCGGCTCAGGTTGTGGTCCCAAGGTCCTGGGATCGAGTCCCACATCGGGCTCCCCGCTGAGCGGGGAGCCTGCTTCTCTCTCTGTCTCTGTCTCTGTCTCTCTCTCTCTCTCTCTCTGTCTCTCATGAATAAATAAATAAAATCTTTAAATAAAATAAAATAAAATAAAACACATTAGGCTGTTAAGAATAATTCAAAAATGTTGCAGATTTCAGCCGGGTCATGAACACTATTGGGATAAATATATTTAATCAATGTTTTTAAACTTTATTTTTAAAGGATCCTTGAAGAGAAAAAAAGATGGAGTATGAGATTTGGCAGAAGTGTTTAACTGAATGTTTGAATTTTAATCCAGAAATAAGCTGGTTTCTGAGATTGGCTGGAAAACATTCTGTTTCACAGCCTTCTGTTTGCATAAAGAAAACCTAGGGCAAAAAGCAGAATAATCTTCCAGGTGTGGTAAATATTATAGAAGAAACTAGAAAAGCTGGGCACAAGAGACTCCAATGCCAAAGAAGACGGTATAAAAGATGATGCCAGAAAAAATATTTCGAGAAATATGCCACATCTACAAATGCAGCATAGTTGCTGCAAGCCTGTAATTTAATACAGCCTATAAATTTGGGCACCTTGAGTTCAAATGTAAACATAAATATTGGTATAAACATAAAAATGACTTAGCTGAGAGAGTGTGACTGGCAGGTTACTATTTAGTAAATCATTATATCAGTGTATCATGTCCGGTGGCATTTGTTCTAAGATCTCTCTCTTAGATCAAATTATACAGTATTATAATATCAAGGGAAGCTATCCTTTATGGAGTACTTGCCACTGAACTCTATGCAGATGAGTTGTTCATAGGCATTATCTCATTCATTCCTGTCAGTAGACTTCTGTGGTCCCCATTTAACAATGAAGAAATTGCGGCAGAGAGATACACAGCTAGATAGAGAGCAAAGAATAAAACAAGAATTATTCCAGAGGCTGGGCTGCTAAGCCTTCCACTGTCTGGCTTACACTATGTTTCTTAGTCTCCTGTGACATTGATAACAATAGTGAGAATGGCAAGAAAGAGACAGCAGCATATGTGTACTAATCAGGATTAGATTTGACTCATGTAAGAGAGAACCCGAAACAGTGGCCTTTTTAAAAGACGGAAATTTATCTTTCTCTCACATAAAAGAAATTCAGTTACGTAGTCCAGAGCTGGGAGGGGAGCTCCACACTGGCAGGCCACCACTCTGCTATCTTTGCTGCTCCACTATCCTCAGCATTGTTGCCTCATGTTTCTTTTTTTTTTTTTAATTTAAATTCAATTAGCCAACATATAGTACATCATTAGTTTCAGATGCAGTATTCAATAATTCATCAGTTGTGTATAACACCCAGTGCTCATCACATCACATGCTGCCTCATGTTTCAAAATGGCTGCTTGAGCTCCAGCCAGGGAGCAAGCACATAGACAAAAAAATAATATGACAAAGAGCACATATACTGTCTTTTAAGAAGCTTCCTAGAAGTTGCTGTACAGCATTGCTGCTTGTATCTCATTTGTTAGGTCAAAGACACAGAAACACATCCAGCAGTAAGGAAATACTGGGAGATGTAGTCTTTATTTTGCACAGCCATTAAAGGCAATTAAAAACTAGATTTCATTACTGAGGTAACAGAAAAGAACAGACCTGGGAAAAGCAACATGGCAAGACATAATTTGACTAGTAACTAGATATAGAGACAAAAGAAGGGGAGAAGCCAAAGAGGCTCCCAGTGTTCAGATTCTTGCTGATTACAGGAAGGGTACTGAATGCCTTGAGCAGAGATAGGGTAGAAAGTAGGAAGACAAATAGCCTAGGGGAAGAGCATGCAGGAAAGATGATGAATATGACTTCAGGACTGTAATACTGCTGAATTATGAACAAAAATTAAACAAATCAGTATAACAATGGTTTCTTTCACCACCATAACTGTAGAAATTTGATAGTAATTCTGAATCTCTAAACATGTAAAGATTAAGCATGCAGATGAATTTAAGTATTTTTCCCATTGGAGCACATTTAAAAAATGTAAGTCATTCAAACATCAATAAATATTCCAACCATTACTCTTCAGACTTAATGATTACTGCGGTAAAGTAACATTCTAGTTCTTTGGTGGATATGGGGAAGATTAGGTTTTAAAAAGAAGACAAATGCACTTTCTTAGAATTTAGGGCAGGAAGCCCAGTGTCACTGAAGTCAGCAAAGTAAACAGCCCCAACGCCACTGGCCCAGATTCAAGACCTTTCAAGGAGACTCATGAGAGCATGGCTTGAATGACTGGTTAATTGAAATTCCATATGTTTCACTCCCATTTCACCTGGATGGAGAAAACAGCCTACCTTTGGCCAGATGTACAAGATGTTGTTATCTTCCAATAGATGCAGAAAATATAAAGATGTTAAGTCTGATCTTTCTCCACCTTCATCCAAGAAGCTCTTCCAGGGTGGGAGGCATGTCTTTCTCATCTTGCTTCCCCTCTGTGTGGCTCAGCAGCTGTTACTGAGCAGTTTCTCAGTATATGTGTGTTGAGAAATACTGTTGGTGTGTCCTGCTCCCTTCAGAATTTGCTTTGTTTTAAGGACCCGGATAGCATCACATCAGCATTTGAGTTCCTGAACCTAAAAGAGATGTAAAGTTGCTCAGATCCTGCCTATTCTGACACATCCATCCTTCAGTGTCAACTGTGCATCAGAGGCTTCCGGGCTGAATCAATCTTTCCATCTTCTGAATGCCTTAAGATTAATGCAACTTGAGTCACACAAGGAATTCTCTTATTCAACCTTTGCAACCCAGGGTCAGTGACATACTGGCTGAGCAATCCATTGTGAGACAAGAGGGGTTTTCAGGTAGCCCAAGAACCAAATGTAGACTGAAGACTATCTTATCCCTGATGATAACATGTAGTTAGTACTGTGCAAACCATATGGACAGCCACTCCCCCGACAGTTTCACACTGAGTTAACTGTTCCCCATTTTTTAGTCTGGTTTCGTCATTTGAATTGCAAGCTCGTTAAGGCCCAGACTGAGTTTCAAGTCTCTTGGCTTCCCTCATAAAGCACCAAGCCTGGCATCGTACACAGGAAGGCCTCTCTGTGAACACCATAACTATGGGAAGCAATCACTACAGTGGAAACTATCAGCATGGTGCTTTCCTTGTAAAGGGATAAAGATCTGGTGATTCCCAGAGAGGAAAATGACCCAAAACCCAGGCATTCTTCAATTTTTCTTCCCATGTCCATTCAATCCTGGCTGGATTCCTTAGCAGAAACGTCCACAAGACAGCACAGGGAATTTGGAGGAAGAGAAATCTGTCTCCAAACGATTCCTGGTGCAGGGCTGCCTAGAAGGAGCTGGTGAGTCACTCAGTGCCCTTATTTGTACTCTTCTGTTTTCTTTATTTAAAAAGGGAAGGGTAACGCTGATCAAATGTCTAAGTTGGACAGCAATGAGTTTCTATTAAACCCACTTTAAACCTGCCCTACACCATCAGGTAAATTGTTTCATACTCTTCACAATTACAGTGAACTACAGTCATATTTATACTCTACATTTAGATATTTTGCTTTCTCTGGCTAAAAAGGATCAGTTTTACGAAGGGTGCCTCTCACTAATTAATTAACGTTTAATTCAATAGTGCTTCCAAGCCTTATGGTATTTCAGAAAGCCACATTAGCCTCAATAGCTGGCAGGCAGCTCCTAAAAGAGAAACCTGGCAGAAGGGCAACAGACAAAACCCATGACAGGGAAGGATGGTGTGAAATGTCCGGGAAGTAGCCAAAACATGCTGTGAGGTGGATGTAATACATTTATAGCTTCTGCAAATACTAACTCATAGGTTCTCTCCTGTCTGCTCTCTCCTTCACCTTCCACTGTCAATACATTTGTTCTGGATCACATCCTGCCTGGTATGAACACACAACACCCTGAAGAGTTCTAGCCTCTTCCTTCTCTAAGTCATCCTTCATCCTACCACCAAACTTATCTTTTAAAACATGTCTGATCTTACTTTATCACTCTTCCAAACCCTTGACTAGCTCTCCGTTGCTCAGTGGTAGGATACAGCCTAAACTCATTAGCAAGCAGTATGTCCTATATATTCTGACCCAAGCTATCTTTCAAAACACTCCTACCGTCCTCTCTTCTCTCCATCCTCCCTGGCTGCCAGCCATTCACAACAATCCTCAGCACCAGGCACCCAGTTACATTTCCCCTAAGCAACCATAATGCTCACACCTTGTCTTGCAGATTTTGTTCCACACACCTAGAATGCCCACTTTTTTTCTTGAGCATTCAGTGTGCTAGGCATTGGGCTAAGTGCTTCAGAAAATCCTCTAGTGCCTTGGTTCTTTGATGTGAAAAAGGAGGAACAATAAAATCCTATTATTTTCAGAACCAACTCAAATATTCTCTGGGACCCCTTCTCCTGTTCTACCTCCCCCAAGTTAGAATTAGCGGCACCTCCATGGGGACCTCCATAGTATTTTGTCCACCTACTGTATAGGTGGACAAAAACTGTCCACCTCAACCTGACCAGCATAAATCATTTTCTGAAAACTTTTAAGCCCTCTTTCTCGGGCTACCCAAATTTTTCATTACATCTATAACTCTACTCTCTTATATTACCACATGAATATTTTTATTTTTAAAAGCATGATATAGTTTTAAGTCTTCTAGACTTATTAAGAAGCATATGAAAAATACACATGTTTGAGAGAGAAAAGAAACTTTTTAACAAAATTTGGGTAATACTCTACATCATAGTCTTTGTTTTATTTATAAATAATTTCGTAAGTCAATTTTTTAATTATAAATTTATAAAATGTATAATATTTATTTAGAAGTCATATTCTTTCTTTTTACTTCAGTGTACATTGAGTGTATTTCTTCACAATGGAACATACAGAGCTACCCCACTTCTACTAATGGCTATATAGTATTTTTGTTATGCATGCACATATTTAAGTATGTGCATATAGATGCACCCTATGTATGTGCATATATGCCATAATTAATTTAACAAATCTCTTATAGATAGACATTTATAGTGTTTCTATTTGGAGTGAATTATAAATAGTCCTGCAATTAATCTTTTACATATGAGTATATCTTTATGTGAAGTGGTATTATTTGGTCAAGAAGCAAGTATGTTTTAAATTTTTATATTCTTGCCAAATTTCTTGCCAAACATATGGTAGCCATCTCTATTCCTTTTAACAGTATGAAAGAAGTCTTGTGTCTATTCTTTCTCAAACTTTGACAGTATGACAGGTAAAAAAGCATATCTCAATGCTGTTTTAATTGCATTTTTTTTAACTAGAGGAACTGACCATCTACTCATAAGTCAAATGCTCGTTGCATTCTTTCTTTTTTGAATTGATCTTTAATATATTCTATTCATTTTCCTACTGAAGATTTACATTTTTTTTCTAAGATTTATTTATTTGTTTTAGAGAAAGAGAGAGCACGCAAGCGTGAGCATGCGGAAAGTAGGGGCAGACAGGGAACAAGAGAAAGTCCCAAGCAGGCTCTGCACTGTGCATGGAGCCCCACAGAGGGCTCGGTCTCAAGACCCCGAGATCATGACCCCAGCTGAAACCAAGAGTAGAACACCCAACTGGCTATGCCACCCAAGTGCCCCAATTCACTTTTTTTTAAAATGAATCTTCAAGAGTTCTTTACATAGCCCTTTTTGTCAGTTAGGCTTCAAAATTCTCCTGGTTGTCATCTATCCTTTATTTTCTTTATATTTTTCTTACAGAAAAGTTTCCTTTTTGATGTAGTCTTACTTGTTCTATTTTTCATTATGGCTTCAGAGTATTTTATTATTTTTTAATAGACTTTTCCAAACAGAAAAAAATTTAAACATTTTCCTGAAAAAATCCACTTTTACCCATTTATTTGAATTGCCATCTTTATCCTATCTGGATTATCATATATCTGTTTTTAGAATTACCCTGTTCAACAGAACTCTCCTTGCTAATGGGAATGCTCTATATCTGTGCTATCTAATGTAATAGCCACATGTAGCTCTTGAACACTGAAAATGCGGTGTGGCTAAAAACTAACTTTTCATCTTATTTAGTTTGAATAAATTTATATATAAATAGCCATATGTAGCTAATGGCTACCATATGCACAGTGTACTAGATATCAGCACTAGACTGCTTCCATCACTAGAGTTCTATTGTTTCATTAGATTTATAATAAAGCAAACACCATCATTCTTCTTTTTTTTAAAGATTATTTATTTATTTATTTGAGAGAGAGAGACACACAGCCAGAGAGGGAACACAAGCAGGGGGAGTGGGAGAGGGAGAAGCAGGCTTCCCGGGGTTCGATCCCAGGACCCCGGGACCATGACCTGAGCCAAAGGCAGATGCTTAATGACTGAGCCACCCAGGTGCCCCTCTTCTTTTATTTTTAATTTGTTTTTTGCTTTTCTGGTACATTTAGTCTTCCAATCAAAATTTAAAATTAGCTTGCTAAGTTAGGAAAAAAGTGCAGAGAGAGTTTATTACACTGGAATTAAGTGTATAAATTTGGATTGGGAAGAACTGTCACACCCATGATATTGAATTTCATCTGGAATATGGCACGCCTCTCCATTAGACAGACCTTATAGTTGTATAAAATCATCAGGGAGGTTTCATAGGGGTTTGTGAGTAGGGAGATGGAATGCACATTCCGGAGAACAAGCCTAAATCCTTCAAGCCTGAGAGTTCGACCCATCTTTGCTGGGCACATGTATCATTTCCCTGTTAACAACATTTTGGAGATGAAATTAACTTCAGTGTAACTGTTAAGGGAGTGCCTTACGGGGGAACTAAGTAGGACCACACAGTGGATGATGTCAAGCAGGATACACAGTGATAATCCTAATGGAAGCTCATACTTGTGTGGCAACTACAATGTGCCAGACACTGCTTTATATGTATTAACTCATTGAATATTCACAGCCTTATTACATAAATATAATTATTAGCCCCATTTAACAGATGAGACAATTAAGACCAGTGTTTGCTGGTGATTCACCTATTATATCTTGAAGCTAGGTTTCAAATCTAGGCAGCCTCCCTTTGGACCATGTTCTCACCACCAAACTTGCTGCCTCTCCAAGGATGCACTCTGAAGTGGGATTTTGAGAGCTACTGAGGCTTGGTACCAGTGAGCAAGCTTCTGCAGCAAGGTACCTTTATATGGTCTAAAAGTAACGGTGACAGATGACATCAAATTCAAAGCCTACTGGGTTTTATTATTTATTTTTATTTATTTATTATTCCCAAGCATTTTCTATCATAGGTTAGAAATTTTCTATTATGTTTTCGAACAAGTTATTTCTGGTATAAGAGAATGCTGTTGGTTTTCATATGTTGATCTTATATTTACTAAAATCTTTTTATTCCTAATGGCTTTTCATGTCATCTGTAATAAAATAGCTATTTTATTAACTCATAAAAAATAGTTAATTTTCATGTCATATGTAATAAAAAAAGTTATCTCTTCTTTTCTAAAATATGTATAGCTTATCACTCCTTCCTCTCATTTTATGTTGACTAGAACTGCCAGAAAGATACTGAATATTAATCATCCTATGTGTTTACAGAGTGGAAGGGCATTTTAAATTTTTCGTATAAATAATTTGTTCCTTAAGTATATTTGCTTTTTGAATGTACATATAATGTCCTTTCAGGAGCCCCAGTGGACAAACTTGGCAGACTCTAATACAGCATTACCATCAGCACGCAAATCTCCACAGATAATGGGGTTTTCAGTCCAGCTACCACTATTCTTTTTACTATGATGGAACTTTTCTGCAAGGATCATGCACAAAATAAACAGAGCTCCATTCCAGGAATGCTTAGTCACCACATAAAACCAGGAAGGAACATTTGTACCTCTTCTTTGGGAATTCCCAATGGCCATCAATTGCATGCTTCCCACTGGATGCAACAAACACACAGTGAACACTAATGTATGACCAGTATGTTGGTTATCACTGCAGAAGATAGAGTTGAGTTAGATAGGACTCTTGTCTTCAAGTTACTCACCATCTACTAATAATAACCAACATAATGCCAGGTATACTAATACTAT
This sequence comes from Eumetopias jubatus, assembly GCF_037043125.1. Lineage (NCBI taxonomy): Eukaryota > Metazoa > Chordata > Mammalia > Carnivora > Otariidae > Eumetopias > Eumetopias jubatus. The sequence goes on along the minus strand of NW_028274809.1, from coordinate 163,152,197 downwards.
ACTGACAGTACATTATGCTATTTCACAAGTTTTTCTCATTTGATTCTCAAAACAGAATGATTTATTATTAAATTTATTCTTATATGTATTACTTTCTGTCTCTAATGTAAAAGGGTTTTTATTCCATTATAACTTGTAACTAGTCACTTGTGTACATATCTGCTATTGATTTTTGCATATTAATTTTATATCTTGCTATTATGCTGAATTTTTTATTGTTTAAGTTAGCTTTACTTTGATTCTCTAGAATTTTTCAAGTATGCTATTATGGCATCTGCAAATAAAAGATATGTGGAGAAATTCAAATTCATTGGGCCACAATATTTTCCAGACCCAGAAGACATAAATGTGTGTGGTTTGGACAATTTACTAGAAGCAACACAGTAGTATTCTGAATGTTATTTAAAACACATACACAAGGGGCACCTGGGTGGCTCAGTCGGTTAAGCAACTGCCCTCGGCTCAGGTCATGATCCCAGGGTCCTGGGATCGAGCCCCATGTCAGGCTCCCTGATCAGCAGGGAGTCTGCTTCTCCCTCTGCTCCTCTCCCCCATGCTTGTTCTCTCTCTCTCTCTCTCTGTCTCTAATAAATAAAATCTTAAAAAACACATACACACACACACACACACACACTTATTTCCTTGAGAAAAAGTAGTTCTCAAAAAAAAAAGGCAAATAATAGTGTTGTTAACAGAATTTTAAGGTTAAGAAAGTGATGGTTCATATATTCAATATAGCTTAACATAGAAATCTGGGATAAATTAAAGAATGTCTACTTCAGCAGTGCTCATAGCTATAAAGTGAATACATCCATAATATATCTTATAAAGAAATGAAAAGAAAATAATTCATGACATGTTTTGGCTAGTTGTTCCAGCCAGTGTTACCATCAAATAACAGATAAAATTAAATATTGTTTGGGTAGCTTCACCTATGCATTTACTACCAAATGCATCACAGAAATATTTTCTTGCCGCCCCCACCCCCATAAACTGCTTATTTATCAAACTGCTCATCCTCATATCATCGGCCAACCAATCATCCACTGTCATAATTTGGCATCAGTTTATAATGTAAGGACTCCTTAAGAGTCTAGAGGAAATACACATACAGTTCAGTATATTTTCTTCAACTTTATTTGAGATATTTTATACTTCATTGATATTTATAATTTGAAAGACTCTCTTGAAAACTCTCAGGATAGATCCCTTAAATGTCAGTTACCTGGGGTTTTATTCTGCATCTGATATCTACCATTTCTAACTTCACAGAAAAATCTCATGTTAGAATTTGAGGATAACCATTTTATCTTTATCCTCTTCATATATTTCACATTTCATTTCACTTTGATTACAATCTCCTCAAGCCCTTATTTTCCCAAACTGGACATTTCTCCTTTGTAGACCTCAAAAAATAGTAAGTTGAAATTAGAAGGGGACCGACTTAAGTTACTTGAAAAACTGAATGATAATCTGTCAGAAAGAAAAATATAAAGAGATAAACAAAGGAAAGCGAGGAAGAGAATCAAAGTGACAAGATGAGAACAGAAAGGTTTTTTAATTGAAGGAGAGGGGCTTCCTTGTGAGTTTCTTAGTCATATGTATGACTTCCTTGACTTCCTCATTTCTAGAACTGTAGTGCTGTTCTCATGTGTGCACTTCAGTAATTACCTTCCTAAAATGTTGACTTGAGACAGAGAAATGACTCACACATTGCTGTTGAAAACTCTACAGGTTTAACCTCTGGTGAGAAGGTTTCTTGCCAACATGTCTCACCCCATCTGTTCTGCATGCAGCCACATTATTGTATCCCCAACGAGCATGCAGAAGGACATTTGGCAATCTGACTGATGTATAAGTTGCACTGCTATCACTCCCACCACAGTGCACTTGACAGTGTAACCCTCTTAGTTCATTACAACCTGTCACTGGAAATGGATTGCCTCGTTGCTGTAAAACTCATGTTCCAGGCATTAGCATAAGAGTAACAGCAACAGCTGATGTAAAACCAACGTGGAAAGTCAGAGACGACAGGAAAGTGGGATGGATGGCTGAGGAATCCGTTAGAATAGACTAGGTAGGTTCTTAAACAAGTAAGATCCTTTTAGGGAGTCTGGGATGGTTTCAGACCTTTCCAAAACAGAAATGACTTTCTACTCAGGTTACTTACTCACTCCATGACCAATCTTTGTCCCATTGTCCTCACCCATTCTGATCCATTCTCAAACCAAGTGCAAATGGCTAGTCTTTTACAGCAAGGTACCATAACTTCTTTCTACTTTTTCATTTCTTACTATTAGGGTGCCGATTCCTTAATGTCACAAAGTGTTCTCCCATTGAACTTGCTCCTCATATTACCTAGCTAAAATATAATAAGTTTGTTTTGTGTTATTGAATTTATTTCATAATTATCTTTTGTTTATGACATTGAAAGTGATACTGAATTTATATTTAAAGTAATGGCATACAATTTCTAAACAAATTTACTTAAGTGAAAAAGTTACTTAAGTAAACATACAGAAAAATATTAAGCAAATAATAGCAGGGTTTTATGTCAATATGGAAAAACTGTGAAGACTGTATTCAAGAATACACATTTTGGAATACCTGTCTGTTGGAAAGAATGCCATACTGATGTTAGCAAACCTGACTTCTAGTCCAGGCTCTGTCATTTACTATCCAGAAAAGATCAGAAAAGTCGTAACTTCCATATGCTTCAGCTGCTTCATCAGGAAAAAGAGGAAGTTGACCTTCAGCAATCTTTCAGGGAATAACAACAGCCACCATTTTATGAATACTTTTATGGGTCGGACTGTGTTAAATGCTCTACAAAGGAACTCTCACTTGATTTAATAATCACAACAACCTTGTAAAGGAGATTGTCACTCTCATTTTACAGATCCAGATTGGGAAACAGACTCAGAGAGATGAAGTAACATCTCAAGCCTGCACAGCTTGTGACTGGTAGAGCTTGGACTCAAGCCCAGCTTTGTCTGACTCCCAACCTGTGTTTCCAACTTTCCGAGGGTAACCCTTATCTCAGACCCTATGACAATACCAATGGCAAATATCCTGCAAAACCTCTCCAAGGGACTCAATTCAAAGGTTCCTGGAGCTGGGTTAACAGGAAGAACAATTACAAAGGTCAATATAGTTTTATGTTATTAAATTGGCCCTCTACAAATAGACTGAATCAAAGCACAAACATAGAAAACCCTTCACTAGGGAGGGGGGTGGGGGGGATGGGGTAATCGGTGATGGGTATTGAGGAGGGCACGAGTTGTGATGAGCACTGGGTGTTACACACGACTAATGAATTGTTGAACACTACATCAAAAACTAATGATGTACTATATGTTGGCTAATTGAATACAATAATAAATAAATAAGAAAACCCTTCACTATGGAGTGATGGCTGATAAATTCTTTAGTATTAAGAGGTGCTGTAACAGTGCATCCCATTGTATTGAAGTGGACTATTTGAAACAATGTATTGGATGTGTTCAATCAATCCAGCACATGTGGAGACCAGGCTAGTAAGACAACCAATAAAATCACCAAACATCCTAAAAGTAAGTCATTTAAATTTTAAAGAAAAAAATGTATACATACACACACACACACACACACACACACACACACACACACACACATATCCTCAACATTAGGCTTTTTAATTACATATAGTACAAATTAGATTAATCACTTATTCCAATGTCAAATTCATTTTGGGTTTTAATATATGCTGCAATTGAAAAGAAAATAGATTTTTGTCAATATTCTGGGAAGTGATTTAATGCTTGCCTGACTCTATAGATGAATAAACTATTTAAGATTAGTTGAAAAATGAAAAGCTACTCTGAATATTTCATTAGATGGCACATGTGAAAGTAAACATAATTCACATACATTGATATTTGGATACAAACAATTCCAAGTGAATTGGCTGTTTTCCTCGTTGGAAATAAGGGTTCTGAATATCTCTGAAGATTAAATTCACTTTAAAGGTATTCAATGAATGATTTAAAGAAAATCTTCCAATATCCTCCAATCTAAGTATTATACAGTGAAGTCAATAAATCAATGGTGAGTGTGCAAAGATTTTCTGTCAAGCATCTCTTAAATAAGAGATTTCTATTTATTTTTTTAAATGAGTCCAGAGACATTTGCTTAATAGACAACATTCAAAGTTCCTAAGCCAGCTTGCTTTCTGAAAAGAAAAAAAATCTTTGTCTCTAAGATTTAACTGTAAAAAAAAAAAAAATGTGGTCAGTACATGTAACAATAAAGTGCAGGGGAAAAAAAAATGGAGGTTTTTTTTTTTTTTTCAAGCTCCCCCATTACATGTCACTGTGATTTGAAGGTGGTTTTAACTTCTCAAGAGTCTGATCACTGTTAAACCAATTAGATTGTCTGTCAGGTCCTGAAATCTGTCACCTAACGGCACAGAGAGAGCATCATCACTCAAGGATTTCAGCTCTTCATGTCTCATCAGGGTACCTGAACAAAACTAACAGGGGAGAAGGCCTATGAGTACGCATTTCAAAAGTCAAGTAAATTATTTAAGTGCTCTGTCAGAATAAGGATTATTTAAGTGATGTGAGTTAGGAACCAAGAGAATTTGGACCCAACTGAAGTTTCAATGTAAAAGAAATACACAGCAGTCCCTCCCGATCCACAGAAGATATGTTCCCCTACCCACCCCCCCCCACCACAGATGCTTGAAGTCGCGGATAGTACTGAACCCTGTATATATATAATATGCTTTTTTCCTATACATATGTACATACCTAAGATAAGGTTTAATTTATAAGTTAGGTACAGAGTTGAATCATAATAATTAATAATAAAATAGAACAATCATAAGAATATCCTGTAATACTACACCTGACCTTAGCCAAAAGGCTGAGAAGCAGTCACAGCAATGTGCTTAACAGAAGTTACGTGAATGTCGTCTCTCTCCCTCTAAATACCTTATTGCATTGTACTCACCACTCTCGTCATGCTGTGAGACGAGAAGCCTGCGCGAGCAGACGAGGAGAAGAGCATGACGCAGGCACTGCGACGTAGGGTTAGGCTACTGTTGACCTTCTGATGATTCGTCGGAAGGCTCATCCGCTCCCGACCCCGGCTGATGCAGGTAAGGAAATTGCGGAAAGCGGAACTGTGGATGAGGGAGGACTACTCAATGCCTTTTCGTTCAAATTACACTACCCCTCTGGTCGCCCGTTTGACTAAACTCGTGGTTTTGATTCCAGGCTGAGATCAACTTTCCTGTATCATCACCCCCTAAACCATTCCTTGGTATTACCATCCCATTAACAAATGCTTGCTTTGGGGAAGATGTACGGTTAAAACGGCAAAGAGTATGTTCTGTGGTAGGTTCAAATCCTCTGTACCATTACAACCCATGGGACCTGGGCAATTTACTCAACCCTCCTAAGCTTCTTTTTTAAGTCTCTGGCCATGGGTCTGTGAAATAGCAATTTTAGAAACCTACTTTATAATGTGGTTGTGAGGATTATGAGATTAAATATACAATATAAATGTTAATTTTTATTATTAAGTTGCATTGATTTATGAAAATTTAACTGGATGTTAGAAACCACAATACTCTGGGTCTAATCCCACTTCCATTCACTGCCTGTATGACCCTAAGCAAAACATGTCACCTCTACAAGTGTATTTTCTCATTCCTAAAACAAGAATAACAGTATCTGTCCTGACTGTATCTCAAGAGTGTTGTGTGAATCAAATGAAATAATATATATGAAAGTGCTTTACAGATAATAAAATAAAACTTTAAGATATTTTTTATTAACATATAACCCAAAAATAAAGGTTTAAAATGTAAATCAAGTAACCAAATGAAATCAAGTAACCAAAGGAAAGGGAGAATAGTTGCAGGAGCTTCTCCTTTCCAGACTTTTCTCTCAACCATGCCAAAAGGTTTTGGTTTACTTTAGAAGCTTTTCAAAACATTGCCTCAGAACATGAAGCCAAGGAATCTTTGATTATTGCTCCTTGTTTCAGCCAAGAATAGTTTTTTTTAACCAAATTATAACTTGAAGGAAAGGCAGACATGGCATATTTGTGTCCTAATAGCGAGATACACATCTTGAATCGCAAGCTTCAGAGAAATTGTTTTGACCTATACTCTTCCTCAGAGACATAAACAAATAATAATTAAGTTTCTCCTGATCTGATTCTATAATTTACTAGTGACTAAAATGTATCTAAAGAAGAGAAGTGAGTAGTAATAATGGGGACAGAGGACGCCAGAAGCATTGGAAATGAAATGATGAAGCTAGAATACCTGTACACAGACTGTAATCCTCAAAATGTTAAGTCAGTAAAAGAAAATGATCATACTGCTTCAGTGGTTGGCAGAAAAACATAGTGGTCCACAGTACTGGTTTTGGAGTCAATCCATTTGGATTCAAGGTCCACCTCTAACTAGAATGGATTCAACCGCACCAGTACTCAGTCTCTTAATCTGTGTATCAGGAAAAATAAGTCAAGGGGCTATGAGGATTCAATCAGATATGACATGCTTACAATCAGCCCAGTGCCAGGAATATATGATGTAGTATATATTGTATACTGAGTGCCCAGTATTTTAATGCCATGACAACCAAGGTGAGGAGGAGAATAAATCAGGAAATGGTCTCGTCCCCTGTATTAGTTTCTTAGGCTGCCATAATAAATTACTGCAAACTGCGTAGCTTAAAATAACAGAATGTCCTACAACAAAAATAACAGGCATCGTCCTACAGTTCTGGAGACTAGAAATTCTGAAATCAAGGAGTTAGTAGGGCCATGCTCTTTCTGAAGGCTCTAGAGGGGAGAATATATTTCATGCCGTCCTCTTAACATCTGGAGTGGCCAGCAATCCTTGCTACTCCTTGGCTTGTAGATGTATCGTTCCAATCTCTGCCTCTGTCATCATGAGGCGTTCCCCCACCTGTTTTTCTCTGTGTCTCTTCTCTTCATATAAGAATACCAATTATATTGGATTAAGGGTAAGAGCCCATCCTACTCCATTGTGACATCATCGTAATTTAATTACATCTGGGAATGCCATATTGCCAAATAAGGTCACTTTTATAGGTACCAAGGGTTAGGACTTCCACCTAGCTTTTCGTGGGACACAATTCATTCACAACAGTCCCTAAAGAAGAAGATGGAAATGATGGATGTACACTTAGGCTTTTCCCCCAGGCACATTCTGTACAATTCTGGAAAATACTGCATTTGGTTCTGCAAAGTTCCTAACCATAAATAATTTAAATGTCAGAAATCATTTAGAATGAAACACAAAACACTTTAGGAAGTGGAAGAGCTGACTAATAAGGAAATTTAACGAGAGTGAAATAAGTATGTTGGACAAGCAAAATCCACAGGGAAAGAGTGAGAAGTTCAAATCAATCCAGAAAGCAGTAGAATGAGACATTATTCAGAAAGGATTAAGAGTAACAAAGGGGATGAAATTAAGTGAGAAGATGATTTAAGATGAGTACCAGGGGATTTGTTAGGCTAACAATAGTTCTAATGAATGCTGGTTAGACAGAGGAAGTAGTGGAAGTATGACTTTTTTAATCATTAAAAATGGGGAATATGGCATAGGAATTAATTATGGCTCAGCAAGCTGGAGGTGTTTATCAATTCCTTGATTTTACATACACCAGTCTATAAAAAGAAATCTATATGTAAATGAGTCGTCCATACCCTGCCACCCGGGCATGGGAGCCCTCATCCCATCTCAGGATGAAGAGTAGAGCAGGAGTGATATAACAGAAAGGAGGGTAAGAACCCTCTACCTCTCTTTCAGTTCCCTGTCTCCTAGACCTCATCAGAACACCAGTTCCAAATCCTGGTTCTATCACTGATACCTCATACTAAAAATGGAGGCAATAATAGTAATCTCTACCTTTGCAGGTTCTTCTGAGAATAAGTGAGGCACCCTACATAAAATCTTTAGCACACAGATGGGCACACTGTGGATTCTCCTTAAATGACAGCCATCTGCTTAGACTGTGATCTTCATTTTCAAAGCCTATGGAGGATTATTTTTTTATTGTGACAAAATAAGTCAGCTCCTATAAGCATCAATCAAACAATACATTTTTGTTCAGTACACGCTATGTCAACCAACAGACCTACTATGCACCCAGCACAGGGATGGGCTGGATAAGGGATTTAAAAATGAGCACAATGAGCATTCTCCACCTCAGAAAATTTTCTGCCCCTATCCTGTACCTGGCTGCAATTCCAGACGCTAGAGGTAATTTTTATGGCTTTTGCATATGCTACAACATAACCTTGAAGTTTATTTTCCTTTTGTCTTTTCTTTTGGCAGATTACTCACTTCATCTCAGTAAACAAAGCAGTGTCAGGAACCTTTTGTAACCCATCTTCCTCACTCAGTAAGCTCAGCTAAGTATATCTAAAGGGTCTGAACTCATTAGAGCAAAGTCTGAACTCATTAGAGCAAGGTCTACCACCCAGAATACCTCCAGGGCCTGATCTTTCTGAGGGCACTAAATACATAAACATGTGGATGGTGTCCGGAAAGAACTCAGAAATTAAGTTTGAGAGAGGGAACACTCTCCCTCCGCTGGTTCAAAACCTGGGGAGCTCTCTGAGTGAAATCTGAAACCAGTCCCCAGACACAGAGGCCAGTCACCCCAGAATGGTAGGTGGCAGTATTAACAAGCAAAGGAACCTATGAGGCTTGTCTATGGTGGCTGCAAGATGAGTAGATCTCCACACCCACCTGCCAGAATCTTAGAAGTTTATAGAGGGGCCCTAACAGGGTTCAGCCATGTATACACTCCCGATGGTCTCAACAACACATTGTCCTCTCCTTCCTTGGCTACTTCCTTAAGTGGTTCCTAGTGCAAGAAGAGTGGGCAGGGCTACCTTCCAGAGAACTCATGTTTTTTTAAACTCCATAGATAGCTAGAACTTCAAGTCAATTATTATTTAATTATAACACTCTTTCAGTAAGAACAAGATTTTAAGCTAAACAGGATAATGGGAGAAAAGGCTTGGGAATGATGATATACACTGTAGAACTCATCAAACCAGGTAGCTTTATCTATTGTCCTAAGGCGATGAGAAGGACCTCCTACTTTCCCATAGGAAGTAGCTCATTTTTCTTACCTGCTCACAAAGGCTAATCTTAAGAACTGCAAAGGGAAATGTGATACCAATTTGAACCTGAGCTGAACATGAGTGTTTTATATATTCTACTTTTACAGAGGAGGTTCTCAGAGAAATGGGAATAGTCTAGACCATATTGGGTACCTCATAACAAACCTATGAGGTAAGTATTACTACCTTTTCCCTTTTACAAATGAAGAAGCTGAGCCATGGAGAGGTTAAGCAGTTAGCCGCAGGGCACAGAGCTAACAAGTGGCCCACTCTGGATTCTGAAGGAAGGAAGTCTGACCCCACTCTGAGGTCTGTCAACTCCTGCAGCTGAAGGACGGGTGCCGCTGAGCATGCTGGGAGATGTTGAGAAAAGCCTTTGGGGGCCAATTTGAAGTGGTCTTGACTATAAGAAAGATTATGATTAAATTCCACATGAAATGGTTAGCTAAGCAGAAATTTTTGAACAGGACATACGGAGTCTCCAGGTTTCTGCCTCATTAATAAGATGAACAAGAGTATGCTCCTTTGGCTGGGTCAAATATAGCTTGTTCCTCTAAATTTCTGGAACTTTTGCCTTTCTACATCTCCTGTCTGGGATATAGAAGCATAGACAATTACAGTCTGATGAAGTCTTCAATATCAGTTCAGCTTCCGCTTAAAATGCATAAAGTTGCAGAACATCATTCCCACCCTAACAATCAGAAAAGTCAGATAGTCTACAAAATCATAACTTTTCTTGAGGCCATCAGAGAGGTGAGGTTACAAGGCACCAAGCAAAGTACGAATGGGACCAAACTCTTGAAAGGAGGAAAGGACACATGACTGTCACAGTTGCCAGAGCCTGGGAGGAGGAGTTAGCCACCATAAAAGCAGGTAAGGGGAAAAAAAACCCAGCTAAAATGTTAATGAATTCTCAAAGGCCAAACGTGGACTGCCAGGAACCAGTTTAGAACAAAGGCTTGAGGGGTGCCTGGGTGGCTCAGTCGTTAAGCGTCTGCCTTCAGCTCAGGTCATGGTCCCGGGGTCCTGGGATCAAGCCCTGCATCGGGCTCCCTGCTTGGCGGGAGGCCTGCTTCTCCCTCTCCCACTCCCCCTACTTGTGCTCCTTCTCTCACAGTGTCTCTGTCAAGTAAATAAATGAAATCTTTAAAGAAAGAACAAAGGCTTGAAGTGGCATGGGAGGGACCGGAAACATTCCACCCTCAGGGCTCCGGTAAAATCTGTTTCTGAGGGAGAAGTCGAGGCAAGTTATCTGTCCCTGAGGAAGGCAGAGGTGCTTCCAGTCCTCACTATGAGCCTTGCACTGAGTAACAAGCAGTAAACATCTCTAGCTAGAGGGGTGAGGAAGAGCAAAAGGGGCAAAGGTTTTAGCCTTGAGCGGAGAGGATACTTGGCTCCAGGATGCCGCACTAACCAGAACGGAGAGGTCGGTGACCAGTCAGAGGTGGTGTCATTTGTTACTGAACTATAATTTAGCCCGCTCTAACCTAATCATCCTCATAACCCGAATCAACATTGTGGAAAAAAAAAAAAGGAGAATACAGAGCCAGTCTTAGGAAGAAATACCAGATCTGTATCAGTTTTTGAAATATCAGATAAGGACAACTATTTCTACAGTGGACTCTGGGCTAGAGCATCCGTCACGCACATTTCAGTTTCCTGACCTCATTTGTATCATCCTACGAGGATCCTGAAATTTTTGCTTCCAAGGAAAAATGTTCTAAATACAATATAATATAATCGTTTAGGAATTTTAATAGCCTGTTAATTTTGTATTTATTTTGTTGTAGAGAAAACTTGGCCTTCTAAAAGTTTGTCGTATAGCATTAAGCTATTTTGGCTTAATGGAAATTGTTCCATTTGAGAATTGGGGAAATTTTTAAACATTCATGAAACAAATCACTCCCCTTTTTCTAGCTGTTGCCTTGCTTTGTGACTTTTCCTTAACCCATATAGCAGTGAAATACGGTGTGACTAAAACTGAAGAACTCCAAGTAAGATTTGCTGAGACCTGCCAAGCGAGCGTCCTGCCATGGACTCAGCAATGAGCAATCTCAGTGAGCTATGACTCCCCAGAAGCTAAACTTCATGCAGCCCTTCTCTTCCCTGCCATCTTGTCCACAACGTTCAATAACTACCCCCAAATGCCCTCGGCCCAGCCCTCAGGCCCCTGGTATTTTCAAGGAAAGCAGTTTTTTATAGTGCATAGTTAGCCAGTTTTTGTTCCTTAAAGTTCACCCATAGCAAAGTATAATTTCTTTTTTGCTAACTGAAGAAATCTGAACTCATTTTTTGGCAAAGTATTTTAAAACGTGAATTTTAAAAAGACTTAGTAAACATTAATAGAATATCCTCTATAGTTGACTCAGCAAGGTGTTTTTGAAATGTGAAACCTTTAATAGGTTTAACAGATAATTATGTAGTAGTACAAACGTGCCAGACACTGTACTAAGCACTTTATAAATATTTACTCATTTAACCCTCCTAACACCTGAAGGCAGAGAGAAATTACTCCTTATTTTGCAGATAAGTAAACCAAGTGCCAGAGAAGCAAAGTAACTTGCCCAGGGTGACACAGCTGGTAAGTCAGAGAATCAGGATTCAAATCCAGGCCAACTGGCTACAGAGACTGTGTAGGGATTATAGGAAGAAGGGAAATGTGGAGGCTCTGCTGGTAGAAATAACCACCGTTTCACAGCCTTCGTAGGAAAACAAAGGAGAGTCACAGTCATATTAATAGATTCAAGCATCAAAGCCAAAGGAGTCCCCATTAATTTCCAAAAAGCTCAACTCCAAAAATCTATGGCTTCCCTCAGACCTCAATTACTTGTGATAATTGGTGGAAGAACAGGTATGCAGAAATGCTAGTGGGAAATAAGTGAGTCTTCATATTTAGACATAAATATGCCAAATAAATCTCAGTCTCACATGTATAATTTATTTCAGCTTAGACTGAAGATAAACTGAGTTATGATTCGTAGAAATAGCCAGCTAGATAAGGCATCCACTTGCAGTGAAAATGGTATTTATTCCAGATCCCCTTCCAATCTTTTGTTGTATCCAAGTGGCAACATTCAAACTATAGAAGAAAGGAGATTCTATTGAATGCTTTTCCTGGCTTCTCCATGCCAGCGTGCCCCCCTGTGTTAGGGAAGGGCATTCAGTGATGACTTTCACTGTGACATTTCTCAAACTTAAGAGTTTCCCTGCATAGTCTTATCTCCATAGGTGTTGTAAAGGTAGTTGGCCCCCCTAACTGATGGAAGATACATCCCAAGACCCTCACTGCGTGTCTGAAATCACAGAGAGTGCCACACATAGGTATATAGTACCTATATATACTGCTTTTTCCTATATACATACCTATGATAATGATTAATTTATAATTTATAAATTAGTCTCAGTAAGGGACTAACAACAACAGTAATAAAATAGAACAATTATAACCATATACTGTAATAAAAGTTAGAATATAGTCTCTCTTTCACTCTCAAAATATCTCATTATACCATACTCACCCTTCTTCTTGTTTTGATGTGAGATGATAAAATGTCTGAGTGACGAGATGACGTGAGGTAGGTGACGTCGGCATTGTGGTGTAGCATTAGGCTATGACTGACCTGATAATTCATCAGAAGGTGGATTATCTGCTTCTGGATTGCAAGTAACTGAAACCGCAGGAAGTGAAACCACAGATAGAGGGGGGCCACTAGAGCAAACTAATAAGTTATAAATTAGTATTCTATATAAATGTGAATTCATACACTAATAAGTACATATTGGTATCCATAATGCAAACCCACACACATTAAAACTCTCAATGAGCATAAGAAAGTCAAAATTTTTGTGAAATGCAAGAGGAATCATGTTTATTCCCAGTCTGCAAAATTCTGCACAGCTCTCAGTCTAAATCAACAGCTAATTCATTGAATGACCTGCAGCTAATATCTGATTAATGACTCTTAATTACCAGGAAGCACTTTAAAACTATGAAGAGCCATATAAATGTTAAGGATATTATCTTCAAAAGTCTCTAGTGCCTTCCTCCAGCGGGGCAAACAGCTCTCCATTCCTATCTGCCTCTGCGTTTTTCACTCACCATGAACAATGCATTCTCTCCTGTAATCTTATTTTCTTATTTTTGCAACTCAGAACTAGTTCTCCAGGAGAGTGTATGGTATCTCTGTACCACAGTAGAGGACAGTAGACCTCCCTTGTCCAAGCCCCAAATATATACCTGAAACCACAGATAGTACTTAGCCCCATCTATACTATGTTTTTTTTCCTAAGCATACATACCTATGATAAAGTTTAATTTCTAAATTAGGCACAGTAAGAGATCAACAACAATAATAATAAAACAGAATAGTTACAACAATATTCTGTAGTAAAAGTTATGTGAATGTTGTCTCTCTCTCAAAATATCTTACTGTGCTGTATTCACCCTTCCTGTGATGATGTAGGTGGTAAAACGCCTCCGTGTTGAGATAACATGAGGGGAATGATACAGGCACTGCAGCATTAAGCTACTACTTACCTTCTAACAGTTCATCAAAAGGAGGACCGTTTGCTTCCAGACCATGGTTGACCATCAGTAACTGAAATAGCAGGAAGCAAAACCATGGATGAAGGGAAAGTACTGTAAACAGACAGCTTGCCAAGCCATGGACTGTGCTTTGAAAAAGTCACAAAAACATATAATTCATTTGAAAAAGCAGCAGATTACCCACAAGTAGCATTATCTGCCAGCAGGTAACTGACCACCTTAGCTTTCCTGGAGGGAGTCATATGAAATATCACACAAAAAGGAAAAGACAGAGGAGCACCTGGGTGGCACAGTCGGTTAAGCATCTGACTCTGTTTCGTCTCAGGTCATGATCTCAGGGTCGTGAGCTGCAGCCCCGGTCAGCTCCATGCTCAGCAGGGAGTCTGCTGGAGATTCTCTCCTTCTCCCTCTGCCCCTCCTGCTTGTGTTCGCTCTCTCTCTCTCTCTAAAATAAATAAATAAATATTTTTATTAAAAGGAAAATATAGGGGCACCTGGGTGGCTCACTCCTTAAGCGTCTGCCTTCGGCTCAGGTCATGATCCCAGGGTCCTGGGATCGAGCCCCACATCCGGCTTCCTGCTCCGCGGGAAGCCTGTTTCTCCCTCTCCCACTTTCCCTGCCTGTGCTCTCTCTCTCTCTCTCTGTCAAATAAATAAATAAAATCTTTAAAAAATAAATAAATAAAAATAAAAAAGGAAAATATAGGATCATACCAAAGCAAAATTAAATACTCTAAATATAAATGCAATATTCTCAATTACAAAAATAAAAGATTGCTATTTAATATGTTATTATCACTTATCACTCTGTAATGCAGACGTCAGCTACCCATTGTATTCCCACCTGCTACTTCTGTTTGCCCCAAACACAGAAAAACTTCTTCACATTTGCTCAAAAGTACCCACTTCTATCCCCCTAAAAAGAGTGAGAGACGTCTATTGGACTGAAGAGTATTCTGTTAGGAGTGGAAGAGCCGAAGCTGAGAAAGGACCTGCCAAAGCACAGACAAAAACCAACTTAAAAATTCATGGAGCACATTTTTCTTCCCCCAAAACCTCCTCCAGCTGTGCTGCTACTGGAGCTTTCAGCTCTGGATCATCTCCCACCCTCCATTCCTCTGCATCTACCTGTTCTGTCCACAAATTTCCTTTCTTGTGATGTCCTGTGATTAGGGGACTCTCCTTTCCTTCCTGGGCAAGCCCTTTGGGTCTTACTCTCCCTCCCCAGCAACTTACTGAAGTTCTCCACCATGCACACAAAAATGCTCCCTCCCCTGAGAGAAATCCTGCCAAATAAACCTTTATCGTGTTAGACGTTCTTTTTTCTTTTCTTTTCTAGACTATCTTGCGTGCACATTGATCTGCTTTAGTGAAGCTGAAAAGAAATTGAACCACTATAACATAATGTTTCTAAAAGAAGATTTATTTCTGCTTCGCACAGGCCTCATTGTTCTCCCAACTTCCACTTCCCAATCAGGGAAATTTCAGAAAACGTGGGGAAATAAGCACTATGGCATAAACCTAGGCAGCGTGGCTAAGGAGCAAGTGAAGCTGGTAGCCACTCCAACCCCTGATCCTGACCTCCAAGGAGTCTAATTTTAAGGAGATGGGCCTTAAAAGAAGATCGTTATGAGGGTGGTCTCGGGAAATCATTTTGGAAGAGTAGGACTTGGTGAAGCAAGTGTCAGATACTATTATCAGTTGTTACTCTAGCATTCCTGTGGGGAGCAGCGTGCATCACTTTTATCTGATAGGTATCTAGGTAGGAAATGATCCTTTGTTTCCACTTGTGTGGCATTGCACTTAGCCTTAGTAATGTATCCTCAGTTGGCCCAAACCATAATCAGGTATTATAAACACACACACACACACACACACACACAGTGGTGCCTGGAAGGTCCAGCCTGTGGCACACATTCACGGCAGGTTTAGAGCTGGTGCAGCCTCTGCAGAGTTTCTCTCTGGTTTCCTCTATTCCCTCGGTTGGGGTCCTGTACCCCTCCCAGCGATACCTTCACAAGAGGACCTCTCTCTGGCTAACTACAGCCAAGTTTCTAAATCTCTTTACTCCTCAATTTTCCCATCCACTAAATGGACATGGTACTATTGATTTCAGAGGGTTGTCCTCACCATTTAAAATGTAACGGTACAGGGGCACCTGGGTGGCTCAGTTGAGTGACTGCCTTCGGCTCAGGTCATGATCCCGGGGTCCTGGGATCAAGCCCTGCATCAGGCTCCCTCTCCCTCTGCTGCTCCCACTGCTTGTGCTCTCCTGCTCTCTCTCTGCCAAATAAATAAATTAAATAAATAAATTAAATCTTAAAAAAAAAAGTAATGGTACACATAAAATACTGAACACAGCCCCTCAGCCCAAAACGTAGCGGATACTCAATAAATACCAAGTGTTGTTTTTGTTGTATCAAGTGACTCCTCTCAGACAAAATTACAGAGTAGAAGAGGCCATGGGAGGCTTCTTCCAAAACCATAGTCCCTGAGAGACAGCAAAGACCTACCTACCCCAAGCTAACTCCCTCCACCTCTTCCCAGAAACCCGAATTAAGGTCTTCACCAACCTCTCTGAAGAACTGTTACTTGGCTATCAGTCTGAAAGAATTGCAGATAAATAACATGTGAGCACAAGAGCACTGCCTTTGCTTCCCTCATCCATAAACTAATGGGCACCATACCACGCCAGGGAGAAGCTACTTCAAGATAAAATTCTGTGAGGACACCAGCTTGCCTCACTTGGCCCACTCAGAACCTCGCAGGCTGCCAGGAGACCCAGGTGTCTGCTTATAACAAAACCAGGAGGGTTTCTTAAAGTTAGCTTTCTAGAAATTGACTGAGAATAACTGAGTCCACATCTTTGATATGTGTATTTTATGATTCGTAATTATAAAACACGAATTTCACGATGTATGAAACAGATTTTGACATTAGCTAATAATTTCTCCTCACTCCAAAAGATAATATTTAAAAAAAAATATTTTAATCTGCTGTAGGCTTGATTCTCATCTATGTCTCGTATGGCTCTTGTCCTGCACTCTCCATGCTGGAAACTCTGTTCTTAATCCCAGGCCTTTCTTACCAAGTCAGCATCTTTGTATGGACCTTGATTCAAAGAGTTTATGAATTGATTTCTACATGTGAATAGAGTGAACTCCTGCAGGGACTTGGATATAAATATTGGCACATCTCTGTTATCGAATAGCGCGTACCAAAGCCAGCTCAGGTCTCTTCTTATTAGGGGAGCTGGAATCTTCTTGGGGCTCTCCCCTCCTCTTGAGTAGGCTCAGAACCGTGGTCGGTCTCCAGGTTAAGTCAGTCCAACTTCCGCATTCCTGCGTGGAGAGCCAGAAGATCGGGGGCTACTGCCATTGCTTCTCCCTGACACAAACAGAGCATCAGGCCCACGCTGACTCAGAAATCCATGAGGTCATGTGCGTCTTTGGGAGAAGATAATCCACGGCTACGCATTTGCAGCAGAGGGCAATTCCACTGACATGTTCTTTCAACAAATATTCAGAGTGTCTCTAGGTAAGGTGGACACAGTGCCAAAAAGGACAGCATCCCCCTTACCTTCCTTGCGGTCACACTGATGACAAGCAGAGCACGTTCACACAGCCATGACACGCCGACCTCACTCACCAAACAGCCATGGGGCCAACACTTCTAGAAAAGGTCATCTTTGATCTCACATCCTCTCTCCTAGTGTGCCTTTGGCACTTTTCCTAGATTGATTTGTATTTTATATTTGATTTTGTTATAGAACATTTTATTTTATTTTGGTAAAAGTACATGAAATGTGTCTCCTTGACAAGTTTCTCAGCGTACGACACAGTATGGTTGACTACAGGCACAATGACGTACAGCAGATCGCTAGAATGTACTCATCTTGCTAGACTGAACCCATACCCCTTTGATTAGCATCTCCCCAATTCTCCCTCCCTCCTACTCTGGCAATCACCATTTCACTCTGATGCTATGAACCTGACTATTTTAATTTTTTTATTTATTTGAGAGAGAGAGCAAGCACAAGCGAGGGGGATAGGGGCAGAAGGAGAAGCAGACTCCCCGCCAAGCAGGGAGCCCAAGGAGGGACTCGATCCCAGGACCCTGCGATCGTGACCCGAGCCAAAGACAGACGCCCAACCGACTGAGTCACCCACGTGCCCGAAGCTATTTTAGATACCTCATATAGGGGGAAGCATGGAGTCCATAGCACTCTGAACACATCCAATCCCATCTGATTGATATTTTATTTGCTTGATTTAATTCATTTCCTTTTTTATCTCTACATTGTTTTAATTACAACTATTTAAAAAACAGGACACATCTCCTTCAGCCACACAGAATGTTACAATACATACTGTTACACAGAATGTAACAATACATTCACTGTCACTTGAAAAAGAAATGCTGCCAACTAGATAGAAATATGTGGAAGGGTCTAAGCCCTGCAGGTACCCACCGTCCTCTTCTCACCAAGGTTTCCAATGTCACCATGGCATTATCTTTTAGAGCTTGTTTGAACTCAGACTCTAGCAAGAACCCCAGAAGATCAATAGCATCTTCCTTGGGTGGCCTGAGGTACAGAGGTGGCAGGGTCTATCTGCAATCCCATGGCCCGGTCAGTACATAATTCATGCCCGTGTAGCTTTAAATTTAGAATCTAATTTCATCCAAATAGCCGTTCATCCCTGCTAAACAACACAGTGGTGTACAGAGTAATTTCAGCAAAAGGCTGCACCTCCTATGGGCCTAACAACGCATCTTCCATACACTGTCCTAGGAAAAACAGAAGACCAGGGGCCAATGGGGGTGCTCATGTGCCCGCACCCCCTTAGTGCACAGGAAGGGCTCTGCACACTGTGTACCTGCACGTTTGGGAGGCCAGGTGGGGAATGAACCCTGAGGCTTTCCCTTCAGCTGGTCTGGCCTTGCACCCCCACCAGGTTGGTCTCTGTGGGAGCCAAAGAGCAAAGAGCCTCTCCAGCGTAAAGCAAGCATTACGAATGCATCTGTTTTGTCAGATCAGCACGGCTCGTGACTGGAGATAAATATTTTTGGCAAACAGTATAGCAGCTGCTGTTACCATGTAGGGGACGCAGGAGTGCCTGAGTAACACAGTGAGTTACTTGGACTTTGGAAATCAAGAGGCGTGAAGTCAAGAGATGACGGATGGCCGCAGAGAATGAGGTGAGCTGGAAGGCTCATCCTTTGCAGTACTGGATAAGGTTCCTTTCCTTCTGGAAGCTTTGAAGAAGTGGAGGCACAGGGAGGCTAAGGTCTTTGCTCACTGCCCACAGTCAAATGGGCTGTGCTGCCAGCCAGCACCTGGGCTCTGGGCTGAGGCTCAGGGAGGGGACTAAAGGCCTCTATTTCCGAACTCAAAAAATAGGCCTTTGCATTCAAGGTGCAATGCATTTAGCAATTTCCTTTCTTCTGAACATTTGCTTTCCATTTCAAGTCAGCTCCCGTGGTCGCTGCAGGACTTGGCAAGCTCTCTTTGAAAGGCGGAATTCACACAGGGAGAAGGAGGCTTCCACACGGGCAGATCAATGGCGTTTTCACCTCAGACAGAAGGCAATTAAACAGATTGGAGGACTTTGGGACTCACAACCTGAAAAGGCCATGGGGGTGTGTGTGGAGGTGCATGCACGCACGCGTATGCATGTGTGTGTGTAGGTATGTGAGCATGTGAATGTGTGTATATGTGGGTGAGGTGAGTTGGTGTGTATACCGTGACTCTTTTCACTGAAGTGAAAAAGAAGCTTATCTATTCAGCTCACTGATGAAGTATTGAAACTTTCGTGTTGAGAGCAATGACAGTTAACTCCACTCATTACAGATAAACTGACTGAGCATCCCCTGAGTTTCAGAACTGAAAGTAACAGAAGCCTTTCAGTCTGCACAGTACCCCCACAAAATGGCTTCAAAGCCGTTCCCCAGGATATTCCAGGCTCCTCCCTGGAAGCCTCTTTTTCAAGACTGACAACTTCACTTCTTTAGGAATGATAATGTGGGTTGCCAGAGACATCTGCTCCAAACCTTCTTCTCTTTGTTCTGGCCTCCAAAGGTGAACTCCTACTTATCTGGAATGTCCACTACCCTTCTGTCTCTTCATTTTTTCCTGAACTTTCAGCTCCTTCTCATGGCGGTTTGAAAATCAACAGTTTACCTGACTTCTCCATGCCTTGACCTGAAACACCAATGAGGCCAGCTCTTCTTGGGATCAGTTTTATTCTTTGACACCTACTTATTGCTATAGGACACCTGACACATTTTACCTCTCATCCTTTGAATTCAACAGATGGTAGAGCAAAGAGGTTGAGAACGTAGGCTTTAGAATCAGTTTGCCACGGCTCATAATCCCAGTTATTCCATTAGCTAGTCGTGTGGATTTGAATGAGTAGCTTCCTGTCTCCGTGCCTCAGTTTATTTATCTGTAAAATGGGAATGATAGCAGTACCTGCCTCATCAAATCTGTGTGAGAATTCAATGAATCAACACAAAGTAACATGCTTTAAAAAGCCAGGTGCACAGGGTGCATGGGTGGCTCAGTTGGTTAAGCGACTGCCTTCGGCTCAGGTCATGATCCTGGAGTCCCGGGATCGAGTCCCGCATCGGGCTCCCTGCTCAGCGGGGAGTCTGCTTCTCCCTCTGACCCTCTTCCCTCTCGTGCTTTCTATCTCTCATTCTCTCTCTCTCAAATAAATAAATAAAATCTTTAAAAAAAAAAAAGCCGGGTGCACAGTAAGTGTTCAATGAATGTTACTTTTCATTACCCACATGACAACTCTGCAAGGTGTATCTTATTCCAATATTCTAAATGAGGAAGCTGAGCCTGGAGAAGTAAGGAGGCTGCACAGAGAGTGAAAGGCAAAGCTACATTTTAAATTCGGAAGTATCATTCTCCACAACCTCTCCTCTTATTACCTCACCGCATGCTGACTCTCAGTTCAGTGACGGGCACAGCTCGGCACTGGTGTTGAGCCTTATCAAGTCTCGGGCATAATTAAAGGGAGGCAAAGTGATGGCAACAACTGCTGACAATAGTTTCTGTTTGAGTGCCAGCACACACACCCTTCCCACAAGCTTTTCCAAGAGAGAAAAGTGGTTTTATTTCTCATGGCTTCTGCATGCAGGAAGTGGAGGGGAAAGAGAACCAAGTAAGAAGAGCGAGTCAGGAAGTAAAGAGACCATGGCATCTGGAGGAGAGGGAAACATCTCATTTTCTTCAGAAGAAAAGTATATCTTCCTTATTTTCCTTTTTTCCTTTCCCTGTATGGTCTTTTTTGGTTTTTTACCTTAGTTTTGTATTTGACTTTTTTCTGAAGATGTGGAAGAATTTTTTTTCTGTGATTAGATTTCTATCTATGACTTTACATAAAACATTTAATCCTCCGTTTCTTTCAAGGAATAGAAGTTTCTTAGAATTATTATGGGTTAAAAATCATTCCTTTATGGTTTGTGCCACAGGCAATCCTTATTTAATAAATCCTTGCCTACTCAAAGTCACAGTGGCGTGTTTTTACAGTACCAATTAACTTTATGCTTTGACCAAAAACGAAATTAGCCCATATATTTTTCCTTTCCTCTCGCCTCCCTCTACTCTGCTGCCCCATTTGGCTGATGATATTATCATTTTAGTGTTCGCTTTGTAATGGTAAATATACTTGTGCTTTTATCCAGAGGATGCCCAAGGACAAGGCTGTGGGGAGAGTCCATGCCAGGTGCTAGCAGTAAGAATGCACATTGTTCCTTAGAAAAATAATACATTATGTTAATTTAAAAAAGGGAAAAAAAAACAAAAAAAATTAACAAAAAAACAAAACCAATTCCAAGTCAGGTCATTAATACAGTGATAAACACCAGTAATACAGATTGGTGATAAAATACTCCTCCTCATAGGCAGACACCTCTCCCGCTGCTACGTGACCCTTTGCATGTCCCTCATTGTTTCATCAGCTTTACATAATATCTTTCAATGTTTCACTGTAAAAGATGAGAAAAACAACAAAATGGATAACAAATTTTTCTCTCTGTTTACCTCTTGCCAATATTTGTCACGGCTTATAGCATTTATGTTGTTTGCAGCCATATTTGTTTTTGTTCAATGAAGTAGATTCAGTACCACCACCATTTTGCTATACTTACCATTCATCCCCTGATTAGCTGTGGTTTATCATTTAGTAGTTTATTTTTTTTTAAGATTATTTATTTGAGAGAAAAAACACATCGGGTGGAGGGGCAGTGGGAGAGAGAATCCCAAGCAGACTCTGCACTGAGTGCAGAGCCAGATGCAGGGCTCCATCTCAGGACCCAGAGAGCAGGACCTGAGCCTAAACCAAGAGTCAGATGTTTAACCAACTGCGCCACCCAGGCACCCCTCTCCTTTAGTAGTTCTTTAAAGAAAGGGTCAAAAGTCCCTGCATTCTAACTTGAAAAATGTCTATTATGTTAATATAGGGCTAATATTTTGGCTGGGTATAAAATTCTTAAGTGCTGCCCACCACTATTTTCTGTAACGAAGTCTGAGCATAGACTCCTGTTTTTGACTGGAATTTCTCTTTTACTTGAAGCTTACATGTATGATTCTGGGTAAAATTTTTCCAGGAAATAGCATGCCCTTTAAACTGTAGATTCTTCTTTTATCTGTAAGATTGTCTAAATATTTTTCTGAATCATTATTTCCATTTTTCCTCTTTTGGACACTATTTATGCATATCACCTTCATCTGTTTATTATTTTTTCTCTAATCTTTTTAACTTTTTGCTTCTATTTCAGTGTGTTCATTTTTATCACGCCCCTTACTGTGTTTTCATCAGTGCCGGGTTTCTGTTATGCTGCTAATCGATTTGCCTTTAGTTCTATAGCAGTTTTTATTTCTTTTTTATTTCAATTTGCTTTGACTTTTTCCTGAACTCTGCAGGCTCACAGTTCATCTCTTGGTACTCTCTAACCAGCTCCCCTTAACGCCTTATATTTCTGCTTTGTCTCTTTTCTGTATTAGAGCAATTGCCTCTTTCATTTTTTTTAAGATTTATTTTCTTATTTGAGAGACACAACATGTGTGCATGCACGTGGGCACATAGATGGAGAAGCAGACTTCCCACTGAACAGGGAACCTGATGGGGGGCTCAATCCCAGGACCTGGAATCATGACCTGAGCTGAAGGCAGATACTTAACCACCTGAGCCACCTAGATGCCCTACCTCTTTAATTTTTTTAATCACTGGAGATGTATCTGGGTACAATGTTCATCTGCAATGTATTTCTACTGAGCATTCCTTATCAGCAATTTGTCTCTGTTTTCCTTTTCTTCTTCTTTCTAGTAATAACTATATGTATATACGCTGATTTCTTTTTTTTCCCTATCATGAGGTAAGTTTTTCATGAACCAATTATATGTATGAGGGTCATGTGGGGAAAGAGCCAGGACATAGTAGTATCTGTGAGCTCTCTGAGAACTTACATTTTCCCCAGCTGTGGAGTTTGTCAGTTGTGGGGAGTTTTATCATGTAAAGGCCCTGTCTTTACATAAGGACAGACTGCTTCTTGCAAATTGTTTACCTATGTAATTCCTCCTTCGGCCATGTTGTTCCTCATTTCTCAGAACAATACCAAGCAGAGGGAAAACTTCCATGCCAGCCAGTGAACCTTTCTCCCAATTTCCTGGCAAGGGCTTTAGTTCTGCACCTCTACATGAGACTCTACCTTAGAAAAGCACACTGGTTTCTAGAATCTACTCACATGGACATCGTTTTAATTTTACCTGACCTGGGGTGGTTTGATCAGCACCATTGGTATAATACTTCATCTACTTTGTTGTTCCAAATTTATGCTATCTCTCACTTTCATTGGAGACAGGTATTATGTTTTCATTTCTCATTCTTTTCTTGTTGCTTTTGGATAAGCCGAAAGGGGAAGAGAGAAATGCCAATTTTATGTCGCCATCTTCAGAATGGAAATCACTAGCTCTTCTTAAGAGAGAACCAATTTTGTAACTAAAAATGACACATAGAGAGCAATACAAAGAAATGAAGAAGAAGGAGGGGGAGGGGGAGGGGAGGGGGAGGAGGAGGGGAAGAAAATTTAACTTTCCAGTAGAAAATCTGCTCTTCACAAAGAAAGCCACAGTAGTCAGTACACACTCTTGGGTTCTGGTTGGCTTTTCACTCTAGTTACTATTTTTTTCGGGAAGTCCATGACTAAATCATCTTGTTTGGCATGACTTGTTAACATGGAGGTCATGTGACTTCAGTCCCAGATATTTGTCATAGCAACAGAGGCTGCAGATTCCAATAGCAAATGACATAAGTTTTAACTCATAGAAGCAGAGAATAGAATAGTAGTTGCCAGGGGTTGGGGGCATGGGGAATTATTTATCCATGTGTACAAAGTTTCAGTAATGAAAAATGAGTGAGTTCCAGATATCTGCTCTAAAACGTAGTACCTATATTTAACCATATGGTATGGTGCACTATAAAATACGAGAATAGATTTCATGTTAAGTGTTCTTACCATCACACACACACACACACACACACACACACGAATACAAAAACATTTTGGAAGTGAAGGATATGCTTAGTATGTTGGTTGTGGTGGTGGTATCACAGGTATAGGCATATGTCCAAATCCTCACGATGTACACATTAAATGTGTGCATTTTTTGTGTATCATTTATACTGCCATACAACTAAAAAACACAAAAATAAACTAAAACTTTCTTTTAATAACAGTGAGACTATGATTTATCCCGTGATAGTATTGAATACATTGATTTTTTTTATTTAAAAATAAAATTCTAAAGTGAGAACACAGAATTTTTTAATGGAGAAGAACTAGTTATATCCACTGACAGCTTTTTTATTTGTGGGCGGCAGAAAGACTGGTGAGACAAGAGAATTTTCACTGCTGAAAGCACCGTAGAATTAGCTGTCACACTTGACATTAATGTTAATTGTGGACAAACTGAATCTCCTGACAGATTTTCTGCAGCCAATAATTTAGTAAAAGTGCTCTGCTTTGGAACACCAAGAATGTCAGCTAAAAGTCAGCTTCTAGGGCATTGAAATGACCCCTTCACATAACAAGATGTTAAAATTGGATTCTTTCTACCTTTCTCTAAAGCTGAAGAAAGCAAACAATGGGTACTAAGTACCCCTACGTTACAAAGTGCAGGGCAAGATCACCTCTGCAGAACTTGCAAAGTGAATGGTAAGAATTCAGTGCTGCCATGATTCCTTATCAACTCTCCTGAGGTATAAAAAGATGGAAGTTAGAGGGACTGCGAGCAATATTACTGCAGCAAGTTCTGGAGGGCTAGAATTTTTTTCTCTTCCCCTCCTGGAGGGTGGTGTGGGGGAGGGCAAGTAACAGAAACATCTAGTGAACAGCTAAGAGCATTTGACCTTGATTGCCTGGCATCTGTGGGGTCCAAAGACAGATATCAGAACCATGCTGGAGGAAGTGCAAGGCAAGAAGCTGAAGCTCATGGCTACAGAGTAAAACCCTACACCGGAAACAAACTACAGTTCATGGTGGGACAAGGATTTGTGAGTGTTTTTAGTGGCAACATGTGGGCCACATTGGGAAGAAAGCTGATCTAGAGCTGCCTTAAAGTGAACTTTGCTCAGGAGATTCCCCAAGTATAAGAGAGAATTAGTATAGGATGAGCTGCTGGATAGACAGAGGCTGAGACTCAGATTATGAGAATTACAATTAGAGAGCCCAGCATGAGTATTTCTGTGGAATTCACAAAAGCACCCAAAAGAAAATAATCAGCCTGTTGGACCGGACGTTGAGAGAGGACACCAGAGCCAGGATTCATTCCCTGTGCAGTGGCAACTACTGTTCAGTACCATTATAGATTCTTTTTACCCACCCTAGAACTTTATGTAAGTAGGTTCATATAGTATGTACTCTTGTGTCTGGCTTACTTTCTTCCAAATAATGTTTTTGAGGTACATCCATGATGATGTATATATCAGTAGGTTATTTTTCTTTCTTATTACTGAGTATATGCCACTGAATAAATTTATTTATTTATTTTTAATTTTTTATTATGTTCAGTGAGCCAACATATAATATACACAACTAATGAATCGTTGAACACTACATCAAAAATTAATGTTGTATTATACGTTGGCTAACTGAATAAATTTAGTTCAATGTGTTTATCTAGAAGCTCTGTACATTTTGTCTTTACATTTGATTCTTTTTCTTAAGATTTATTTATTTATTTTGGGGGAGGGGCAGAGGGAGAAGGAAAGGGAGAGAGAAAATCTCAAGCAGACTCCCTGCTGAACATGGAGCCCGACCCCAGGCTTCATCTCACAACCCTAAGATTATGACCTGAGCTGAAACCGAGGGTCAGATACTTAACCAACTAACCCGCCCATTCGCCCCTTTGCATTTGATTCTGTCCTCCAATTTAAACTAATGTTTTATGTATGATGTGAAGTATAGATTGAAGTTCCTTTTTTTTCATACAGATATCCATTTGTTCCTGCACCATTTCTTGAAAAGTCTCATTTGCTCATTAAATTATCCAGTTACTCTTGCATAACAAACTGCCACAGAAATGAAAGGTTTAGAACATGTCTTGGAGCGCCTGGGTGGCTCAGTCGTTAAGCGTCTGCCTTCGGCTCAGGTCATGATCCCAGGGTCCTGGGATCGAGTCCCGCATTGAGCTCCCTGCTCAGTGGGAAGCCTGCTTCTCCCTCTGCCTGCCCCTTCCCCTGCTTGTGCTCTCTCTCTCTCTGTCAGATAAATGAATAAAATATTTTTTAAAAAAAGAACATGTCTTTTATTTATTTATTTTTTGTTTTTTTTAAAGATTTTACTTATTTGACAGAGAGAGAGAGAGCACAGGTAGGCAGAGTGGCAGGCAGAGGGAGAGAGAGAAGCAGGCTCCTCACTGCGTAGAAAGCCTGATGCGGGGCTTGGATCCCAGGGCGCTGGGATCATGACCTGAGCCGAAGGCAGACACTTAACGACTGAGCCACCCAGGTGCCCCTGCTGGGCAGTTCTTAACTTGGAGTTTCTCATGTGGATACACTCAGATGTTGTGTGGTTCTGCAGCAATCTGAAGGCTCAGTTAGGCTGGACATTAGATGGGGCACACCCACATGACTGGCATGTTGGCTGTCTACTGGGAGCTCAGCTGAGAGTGCCAACTAGAGTATCTACACATGACCTCTCCAGTATGGCAATCATAGGTTAGTCAATCTTACTCAATGACTGGCCTCCCCCAAAAGAAAGGAAACCTGCAGAAGGCACATCGCCTTTCATGACCTACTCTCAGAAATTAGGTAGTGTTACTTCCATTGTATTCTTTTGATCAAAGCAGTCATAGGACTATCCAGATTTAAGAGAACCCCACATCCTGATCAGAGGTGTATCTAAGAATTTGTAGTCATCTTCAAAACCATAACATCATATATATGGGGGTCTATTCATAGACTCTTTTTTCTTTTTTGTTGATCTATCCTTATATCTATAGTAATATATTGATTATTATAATTTAAAATAAGCCTTGAAACTGAGTAGTATAAGTTCTTTATTTTTTTAATCGTTTTGGCTATTCTATGTCCACATTTCCATATAAAGCAGCTTGTCAGTTTTTATTTAAAAAAAAAACCTGCTTGGATTTTAATTGGCATTATATTGAATCCATGTAACAATCTGGGAAGAGCTGATTTCTTAATACTATTAAATCTTGTAATCCATAAATGGTATATTTCTCCATGTCTTTAGGTCTTTATTCTCAGTATTGATTTATGGTCATTTGTGTAGAGAATTTATACATCTTTCATTAAACTTATTCCTATGTATTTTATAATTTTTGATGCTGTTGACAATGGAATTGACATTTAATTTCATTTCCCAATTATTTCTTGTTATATTGTATATGGAAATGCAAACATTTTTGTACAGTGATCTTAAATCCTGAAACCTTGCTAAATTTACTTGTTATACCTTATTATACTATATATCTCCAACATAATGTTGAAAAAATAGTTTTAGTCTTGTTTTCAAATTTGGGGATCAAATCTGAAATTTTTTGGCAATTATTTTTTCCTTGTTTTTCTGCTTCAATCTCACCCTTCCTTATTTTAGGAACTTCAGTTACACATAAGTTATATGGATTGATGTTGCCCCACAAATCTCTGAGGCCATTTCTTTTTTTAGGCTCTTTTCCTATGATTCAGTTTGGATGGTTTACTGATCTTTTCTTCTACAGTGTTCAATCTTCTGTTAAACTCATCCAGAGAATGGATGAAACTCATCCATTTCATATATTTTTTTTCCAGTTCCAGTGTTTCCGTTTAGTTCTTGTTTTATAATTCCAATTTCTCTGCTGAGATTACCCATCTCTTAACTAATTATGACATTTCCTTTAAATCGTTGAATATATTTATAATGGCTGTTTAAGTTCTTTTCTGCTGATTCCAATATCTCTGTCATCTATGGGTCTGTTGCCATTGATTATTTTATCTAATGATTATAGAACACATTTTCCTACTTCTTTTCATAAGCCAGAGCAGCCCACTATCTGAGTTGTGGCCTTTCTGGATCCCAATTAAATGCCTGAAGTTTCAACGAGATCTCTCTATTTTGATTGATCTGAATTTTAATGCCACCCTGAACTCTGTGATCACCAAAACTGCAGGTCAGCTTATAATTCCCTAAGTAGCTGTTTGCTGCCAGGCCTTGCAGAGTCTCTCTACACATGCAGCTTAGTATTTGGCCAAAGATTCAGGGGAACCCCTATGCAGATTTATGAAGCTCTTTTTCTGCCCAACTGCCTCCTTTCAGGTATCCATCCCTGCAAGTTTCAGCCATAACAACCCCGAACTCTGCCATCTCACCACAGTGAGATTGTGGTGTTTTGCTTGGATTTCAAATTCCTTGCCATGGTCTAAAAGTGCCTCCAGTCAGAAATCTGGGGTAATCATGGGCTCATGTGTTTTCCTTCACACAGAGATTACAGTCTAGTACTGCCTGTTGTCTATCATCTGAAAACAGTTGCTCCATATACATTTGCCTAGTTTTACCTTTGTTTCTGTTTTTATAAGAGTTAGTCAAGTACCAGCTATCACCATGGCTGGAAAGTCGGTTGACATTTTATTATCTAGCATTGCCTGGAGACATCAGAAGCTGGTTAAGATTTCATTCCAGTTACGGGAATAATATCCACAATGTTTAAAGGACAATAATGAGAAATAATAAATTGGTTTTCCACTTGTACCCTATAAAGTTCAATCGATTCAATATATTATTTATATTACCATATCAGAAATATATGTATATATGTGGAATAAGAAAAAGAGTATGTTTGGGGAGCCCTAATACTGCCCCTTTAATTAGGGAATGGAGGAAATGTTGACCCATAAAATCTTGATTGTAAAGAAATAAAGCTGGAGTGGGTTGGAGCAGGAGAACTTTGAGTTTGGATTCAGTCCCAACTCTATTTCTTATTAGCATTATTGAGCAAAGTCCTTTAACCTCTCAAAGTCAATGTCCCCTACCATTTCAGCTGGATTAAAATACTAGCCCCCTCCTTTTTGTCATGAATAGCAGACGTGAAATGTGTGCAAACTCTCTACAAATGCTAGTCTTTATTAATGGGAACTTGATTTAGGAGCTATATGAGGAGAAAAAGAAAGATAGATAGAAAGAAAGAAAGAAAGAAAGAAAGAAAGAAAGAGAGAGAGAGAGAGAGAGAGAAAGAAAGAAAGAAAGAAAGAAAGAAAGAAAGAAAGAAAGAGAAAGAAAGAAAGAAAGAAAGAGAGAAAGA
Organism: Eumetopias jubatus; assembly: GCF_037043125.1. Lineage (NCBI taxonomy): Eukaryota > Metazoa > Chordata > Mammalia > Carnivora > Otariidae > Eumetopias > Eumetopias jubatus. The sequence goes on along the minus strand of NW_028274809.1, from coordinate 163,122,684 downwards.
GAGAAAGAGAGAGAGAGAGAGAGAGAGAGAGGGAGGGAGGGAGGGAGGGAGGGAGGGAGGAAGAAAGGGAGGGAGGAAGGAAGGGAGGGAGGAAGGAAGAAGCTATATCCTAGAATGAGGGTACAAATTCTATTCCTAACTCTTTATTTTCTAAGCATATATAATAATACTAGCACCCCCATTCGTTCAGTGTTTACTACATGCCTGACACTGTTTTGCAGATTTTAGTTTATTTACTGGCTACTATAAACTTGAATGACAGGTATTAACATCCTGGTTTTGCAAAGGAGGGAATCAATGCTAAACAAAGTTAAGAAACTTGCTCAAGGTCAAATGGCAAATCAAGAAATCAAACTCAGACTCTTATATCTACAAAGCCTGGGTTTTTGCATTACACCACATGGACCATGGGCAATCATCACTGCTCTAGGCTTCAGGGCTCTGCTCCATGATTTGAATCATGTGCTAAGTATTACTATCCCTTTTCATCAAAACATGCATAATTGCAACATGACTTTCTAATCTTATTAAACCTCAGGCATAAAGAAGCCTAATCTAATTCTAAGTCTACTTAACTTGGAAATGTTGAATTCTAGGAGTATGTTTGTTCTGGTTTTCATATTCAGCTTCTGCTCTGCTATCAGTAAAGGCTTCAATCTGAACACTGATTTTCTCACCTTATTCTAATCAATCACACAGGACTTAGTGCTCAATGTTTTTTCCTCCTCTACATGGGTCAAATTCACAGTGAATTTCTAGCTGTATCATCTGTTATTGCTTGTCATGGAAGTGGTGAAAATATAACCTAGGTGGGTATTTTTGAAAGAGAGTCCCCCTACTTATTCTGATGCACCCCTGTCCACAGAGATAATCTGAAAAACCTTATTGCGCATTTGTCTGTGCCCAGCTCAGCTCAGCTCACACTTCAGACATATATTATTTCGCCCTATGCTCATTACTACTCATCATTATTTTCTCTCTTAATTTTTAAATCTATACAATCCAGGGCAATAACATTATCAGTTTGCAGAGCTGGCCTGAGAAGTAAGAAAAGGGGAAACCTCACCTCTATGTCTGCTTTGACAAGATTAGAAATGGGGACGTGATGGAAGAACACACTTCTGCCTCCCAAGCAGAAGCAAAGAAGCCAGTCTTGGCAACGGCAAGAGGTCACTCCACAAGCACAGGGCGTATTTGAATAAGCATGTCAAATACATCTGTCCGAGACACATGTCCCCCACCTGACTGACAATCACCACACCCAGTGGCAGGTAGTACAGTTGGGTCTGCACTGTGTATGCGAAAGGCACTGAGGGAAGAAAGAACTGGCCAGTGAGGTTGGCTGAATGACAACTTCAGAGGGAGAAGGGAGCTGTTTCCAAATACTTCTGCCATGTGTAGGAAAATAAAAAGGCACTAACTGACTCTCGTCAAGGCAGACGTTCTCCTGGCACAACCTGGGGACCCAATGGGGACCTGAACCCCCACGTTTTCCTGGTCATAACAGTCCTTGGTATCTTCTAGAGTTAGGTCTCCAAGGGGAATGGGAAACTGACCAGTAGTGATGCGCTAACTCAGCTGTCACCTCCAAATCATTTCTGTCTTTCCCTGCATATCAGCGACAAGGGTCACTCACCAATCATCTGGCTGAAATACAGGCTTTTACAGCACGCTGCCTCCTACAGAAATTCAGTTTGTGTCGAGCTCCAAGTTGACCTCTTTTCCAATCTCCTGAATTTAAAATTAATGCAGCATCTCTGTTTACTGCATGATTGAAGATTCCAAACTCTGAAATGTAATCACATGCAAAATGTTAGCAGGGCAAAAGATCAAGGACGTATATAAGACAATTTGACACATGCAGAGGCCAAGTCAGAAAGGTCAAGTCAGAAAATAAATTGTAACTAGCAAAGGCATGAAAGATCAGTGGGGCCACACTTTATAAATATATTAGCAATGTGAACAAAGGGTAGATTCCTCAATTATTGTGGTGGGAAGGGAAATAGAATAAGGGATAGCAAAATGGTGGAGATATTACATATCTCCATCACCCTAAGATATACATCCAGTGCTTGAAAAGTATTATTTTGACTCCAGTTTTGACCCCCAAAAAATTTTTTTAAAGACTCCAATAATCAGAAGCCTAATTATTCTGTACTTGGACATAAAAGGAAATTCAGCCTGGTTAAGAAGTACTTTACCAACTGTTTACTGGGCATTTCTGGATGTCTCAAAGTCACTGCAACTCAACCCGTCCAAAACAAATTCATCACATTTCCATCAAAAATTATCCCTCTCCCCAAATATTTCCTGTCATAGCCAATGACACTACTATGCATTTTCCCAAACCTTGGAGCCTTGAAATTTTTTAATTACTTTGACTCATCTCCCTTCCACCCTTAATGTCTATGGTCAACACTGGCTTTCCTTTTTTTATTTCCTTCAAAGTATCTCTTGATCTCTGTATCTACTGCTTTTTAAAAAAATCTCTCACCTCACAATTTAACTCCCATATCCTCTATGCTCGCCTCTCAGGATCCACCTTTTTTTTTTTTTTTTTTTTCAAACAGGCTCCACATCCAGCATGGAGCCCAATGCAGAACTTGTACTCACAACCCTCAGCTCAAGGCCTGAACAGACATCAAGAGTCAGATGCTTAACCAACAGAGCTACCCAGGTGCCCCAGGATCCACTCAGTTCTATATCACATCTCTTGAGGCGGTTCTTTTTCAAAACAACAAAGGTCTCTATCTTCTATCTCATCAACTCTTCACCCTTCTGCACAGTCTATACAAGATAGGGAAGCTTATGTGATGTGATTTACCAGCTCAGTTCTCTCCTCTTTTTTCCAGTCAGTACCAGCCTCTTGGAATTTACAGTTCTCCCTCTCCCATCAGAGGCCTGCTGTTTCTTCACGGACCCAGGCAGACACATACACACACACTGAATAAGAGCTGTGTTTTGACCAAGACTCAGGGACCTTGTGCTTCAGCTCTTGGCTCTGGTGTCCAAGTTCTGATTATCATTAGCTACTTGGATCTGAGTTCTGGTATTGAAAATAAGAGGAGAGGACAGTGGGCACCACCAGCAGCAACAATGACACTGAGCAGAATTTAGCATGAGCCATTGTGCAGGCTTTTGTGACAAGATAGGTGACACTGGCTTATATCACCAAAAGCCGGCATTCTCAGTGACTTAACACAAGGGTTTATTTCTCATGCCACAGCCCCACACATGTCAGTGGGGCAGGGTGAGGAGGAGAAAGAAGCAATAGTTTGGGGGTTCCAGGCAGGGGAAACAGCTAGAGAACCCTCAAAACTCCCATGATGGGGCGCCTGGGTGGCTCAGTTGGTAAGTGACGGCCTTCGGCTCAGGTCATGATCCTGGAGTCCCGGGATCGAGTCCCACATCGGGCTCCCTGCTCAGCAGGGAGTCTGCTTCTCCCTCTGACCCTCCCCCCTCTCATGTGCTCTCTCTCTCTCTCTCTCATTCTTGCTCTCTCAAATAAATAAATAAAATCTTTAAAAAAAAAAAAAAAACTCCCATGATGGAAAGAACTAGAAATAGAGGACATTCACACCGTGACAGGACATCAATGGCAGTTTACACTTACACCAGCCCAGAAGACTTAATTCCCTTACTCCCTAACCCCCTTGTCTGTGTGGCCCAACACTGAGCCACAACAACAGCCGCTAGTGATAGTAAGAGGTAGCGGATGGAGGCAGAAGGCTGGCAGGGAGAACTCTTCCTTTACTGTAGGTTTCCAAGCCCAAAGCAGAACCAACCTGGGTGAGGAAATGCTATGGCCTGATTTAAAGTTTAATGGTTTAATATTAACCCCACTAAAATAAAACTGCTCTTATGAATAAAGCATATCATAAATGCTATGGGTGCTGCCTAAAATTTTGTCCAGGAAGTCTGAGTCTAGAGTGTGTTTGAAGGGGCAGTGGGAGAAAGACAGAGTTGCTTCCTGCTCATGGCTCCAAATGTGGTCCAGCTTACTCAGTAAATCAGTTACCAGTTCACTTAGCCTGCTCCCCTGACCCCTTCATTTGACCCTTACTCCTGTCCTCAGACCCAGGAGTATGTTGACTATATATTCACCTTTAGATACTTGCTATGCACATTTGATAAATATTTATTGAGTACCAACTATGTGCCAAGTACTGCTCTATTGAGAACAAGGGAAAAATAGCTGCTTTCCCAGAACACATAAATATACAGCACAGTGTTAGGTACTGTAGATATCATGATGGGTTTGTCATGCGTCTATTTGGCTGTGCTGAACTACATTTCCCAGTGTTCCACTTCTCATGTCTTTCCTGTTAGACCAGAGGAGGATTCTAGGGAGGTGTGGAGAGCTGAAGGGGAAGAGCATCCGTTCCTTGTGTAGCTCAAACAGGTTGTTGACGATCTGCTGAGTTACCCTGGCTTGAAGCAGTAGCTGGGACCACCTTTCCCGATCCTCCTCCTGCTTCTTTGATACCTGGGCCAGGTTGACTCCTGACCAGGTGTGTGTAGTTCTCTGGTCAAAGGCTTTGGTTTCTGCAGGATACCCTTGTCTTCAAGGTTCAAGGCCAAAAAATAGAAATAGGTTTCAATCTGTCCTTGTTGGGTCCCAACCAGTCCTTGATCTGTCCACTCTACATCTACCTTCCCCTCCTGACTGTGGTCCAGGAACAGATGCAGATATCATATGTATTTCTCTGCTTGAACTCTGATTGATACAGGTACTATGATTTTTTTAAAAAAGTTAGAAGTCAGGTCAGTGGAGCATAGAAGGAGGTTATTTTAAATAGGGGTAATCAGATAGGTTTCTCTGGAGAGGTAACATTTGAGCAGACACCTGAATGAGCAAGTAAATGAGGCCTCGGAGTATCTGGAAAGAAATGATTCCAATAGAGGAGATAGCAAGTGCAAAGGCTGTGGGTCAGGAATAAGCATGTTGCAGAAAAAAGAAGCCCGGTGTGACTAGATCAGAGTAGGAAATACTCTGGCTCCTGGGTGAAGAATTGACTGGAGAGTGTCAAGGTGGAAACAGGAAGTCTGGGCAGGAGCTTAGACTATGGGATATTTGTGGGAGTGGTAAGTGTCCAGATTCAATACATACTTTGACAGTAGAGCTGATAGGAATTGTTGATGAAATGGATATGGGTGTGTGAGGGAAAAAAAGAAATCAACAATGGTTCTTGGTGTTTTCCACTGAGAAACCATATGCTAACCCTGGGAGGATCTAAAAATAGGGCCTCATCATCCTCAGGGAAACAGTCTGTTGGGCTACGTGTTTTTCTGCACATGCCCCACACTCAGCATTTCCTCCCTCTCCAAATTCTTCCCAGCTTCCCAATTAAATCATTGTGTGTCTTCCATCCTTACTCACCTGTGAGCTCCATGGAAGTAGGGATTCTTCTTCTTCTTCTTTTTTTTTTTTTTTTTTTTTTTGCCCCAGTCCACGTAGTGCTGTGATTTGTGGAAAATATGGTTTATTTAAAAGTTTTTGTGTTGATTTTCTTGAAAAAGATTTGAAACCTACAAACTCTCATAAGCTGCCCTAATTCCTTGAAATCAATCCACAAAGTGGCTTTAAGGTTTTCTTTTTTGGAAAGTCAATATGCGCATTTGTTTGCATGTGCTGATTTTGTTTTTCTTTTGGCAAATTTCAGGGATATGCCAGGAATCAGAGATTGTAAAAGAGGAAATCCTTTTATTCCTGTCATTTACTTCACAAAAGAATTAGAATTTCTTTAAACAAAGTACATTCATATTAGGCAGATTTTAGGCAACTAAATTCTAAACAAGCCAACCAAAGCCAATCCAATATCTTACACATGTTGGATATTAATTAACACAGTTAATTAAAGCAATTTTAAATCTCCCCTTCCTGATTCCATTAGCACTGGATTTTTCAACTAATAAAGAACCTTTCTTAAGTATTAAGAATTGTTATGGAAATCACAAATTGCAGAGGCATTTATGAAGGAGAAATAATTTATTCATTAATTACTAAAATTCACTGACCATAAATTTGTCACCAAAATAAAACTGTAGCACTTATGCCCAGATGCACTCATAAATAACTAAATAATTAAACTCACAGCGTCAGAACAAAAGCCTCACAATGGGCACAATGAAGTCCAAATTAAGTATCTCACAGGACAAAAATAGAACATGTAATAAAAATTACACTAATCTGCATGCGACCCCTTCAGTTTCCAGAAATTGAACTTTGTTTGTCATAACTTATTTCCTGTCCACTGTCCCTTAAGAGTGACGAAATATCTGGTGCCTCCCAAGGCAGATATTGGCCCTGTCGACCCTGTACGCGTTGTGACGATGAGGATTGTGGTCTTCCAGTGCTCAGAACACACCCTCTCCCAGCTTCTATCAGCACGGCTGGAAGCCTCCTCCAATGGGCACAAGGGAAAGGAAAAGGGAGAGAGCAGAACCAGCATTTACCAAGTACCTACTGTTCCGTACCTGTGGCTCTTAACACCTGGTTTAAATATATTTACTTAGTTCCCAAAGAATTTTTTCTCCATTTTCAAACAACAAAATTGACATTGAGGATTTAATTGGATTGCTTAAGGTCACTCAGGACGAGGTACTTTGTATCCAACTCTTTCTGACTCTAAAGCCCATATTTTGGCACTTGAATTTGGCCTGAAGGTAGTACCTCAAGTCTCTCATCTGTACTCATTCTCTGAAGCATTCTCCTCAGACAGCCCTAGAGAGGTCTGAAGTTCTGTGTTGGGTCCACTCCAGACAGACCAGCCTGCTCAGAAGGCAGCAGCTCCGCATTTGCATCAAGCTATTTTCCTCAGAAACTTCTTGCCTTCAGAGAGCAAACTGATGTACTGAAAACAACTCAGAGACCTCTGACATATCTGAAGCATGTTAACTGTAGGGTATTATGCACACATACCACGTTCTTTAATGTTGTGTGAAAATATGGAGATGGTATCAGTCAGAATCAGAGGAGGAGCTCTTGGATGATAACTTAGATATAAGAAGAGTAGGTGCCAAAACTATTGGCAATTTCTGCCTCTTCCTGCCCCAAAAGTTTTTTAAAAAAACAACTGGGCCTGGGTTCACAGAACTTCAAGTTCTTACCCTTGCCCTCCCAGTTACTAGCTAAGTTACCTTAGCAAGACTTCTTTACCTCACAGAGCTACTGTCTCTTCATTTGAAAACAATGCAGTCAACTTCAAATAGTTGTTAGAAGCTCAAATGAGAGTGTGTGTATCTAAAAAGAGGTCCACAGGGTAAATCTAGCCCACGTATATATTTCATTTGAACAACAGAATAAGATTTTTTTAAATGTGAATTTGAATTTAAGAGGGTAATGCACATCCCAGTTGACCATGGTCCCCACCACTCCCTAAGGTCTTATAACAGACAACTCCACACACTGACACTGTCTACGTGGCCCCTGAGGCATTTAAGTTTGTATCTGATATGTTTATATGTCTTCTGTGAACCGTAAGAAATTATAAAAATACTATAAATATCATGTATTTCTTTAAGGACAAAAATCATATCTTAATGTCGTGTCTCATGTCATGATAGTTTACAACAGAATGCCAAACAGATATTGAGCTCTAAATAGAAGTTTCTGGAAATTAAATCATATTGGTGGTGTCTTGATAGAAGTTATGGGGAGAGTTCATCCTCACAAACCTGATCAAACTGCAGAACTCTGAATTCCAGGGCCCAAGACAATAACCAGCCTTCCTGGTGCTTTCCAAAAAACACTCAGATTGTTTTAAAGAAAGAATCTTAATGTTTGGCTTGGATCGGAAACTTGTATTTGTATGCTGCAGCAATGGTTCAGGTCACGGATGTTTTACAAGGAAACCAAATAAGTAAATCAATAGTACAGAAACAGTTTACCCCAGGGCCCATCTGCTACTCTGTGGTTCATTGTAGTACTTAATATTGCCATGATTAGAGTTTTTCTCTTGTGAGTTCAAGGAATCAACAGTATTTTGAATGTATGAAAAATTATTATGTATCCATCTAAACAACTTCCAAAGAATCTTCTACACTGCACTGAGTACTGGGTATGCATGGTATGGGAGGCGGGTGGGTGCCCATGTCCAAGGCTTGGCCAGAACGTGTAGCCTGAATTACAGACCAGGCTAACTACAGCACGAGGAAAACAATAAGAATAGTTCTTTCGGTCCTACTATTTCCAACTTTCTTTTGCAGCTGGGTGCCTTTATTTCTATCTAGTAGCAAAAGCATAAAATGTAAGTAAGAAAATTGTATGTTCTAGACCTCTTACCATTAATTTACATAAATGGAAAAAACCCGCAAGTTTACATCAGTTCTACATCCTTATCCATAATTGGACAGTTTTCTCCAGTGGTTTAAATAATACCTTTCAGCCAAAGCTTTCAGGTTGTTCCTTCTTATTAACTTTATTCCTCTTGGTCCCCTGTGAGCTGGGTTAATAACAGGAGTGGTAGAGTCTTTATGTTGCACATAAAAAGGGAGACAAAATGATTAACCCCAGGTCCCAATCCAATACTAGACACTGGACACTCTCCCCCAGTTCTCTTGTTCTAGTCCCATATTATACTAGTGAGTCACATACTAGAATTGCTAAGGTTTGCAATCAACAAGATGGGCTTTACCAGATATAAGTGGTGGTCAACACAGACACAAATAGGAAAGAATACATTTCAGTCAAGAGACTTCTGGCAGTGTGTCTCAGGAAAAAGTTCATCAATCATCCACTATTCCTCTTTTCACTCTATAAAATAGTGATGCCAGATATGTGGGCCATGAATCAGCTGGAAATTTGGAGAGCTAATATAAAGAGGGCAAAAGAATCCATATTTTCAAAGCATACATCTTCAAACATTGTCTGTAGATTGCACAAATTTTCTTGCATATAAAGCAGCTACTATTTTCAATCATATATAGCTTATATGTGCTGTTCTGGTTTATAAAATACCAATGATTTAACATATATATTTGTCATTATATATAACAATTTGAAATACTATTAATTGTGGCCTTGTAAATATGCATCACCCCAATTGTTATAAAAACACAAATGCTATTATACAGAGTATGTTGGGAAAAAATGAAATTTTCAGCAACTAAACAGTTGGGATACACTATCCTAAACAATATGCTCGAGTCTATGTTATAAAATACAATTGGATACAAGGAACTCAGTTTCTTTTTGAGCACTGAATATCTTGAAGCAAAATTTCACCCTTTCTACATTTTATTATTTCCTTTTAATCCTTCCCATGCCCACTCTTTAGAAAGTTTTATTCCCTGGGGCACCTGGGTGGCTCAGTCAGTTGAGCATCAGACTCTGGATTTCAGCTCAGTTCATGGTCTCAGGGTCATGAAACAGAATCCTGCGTCAGGCTCTGTGCTGGAGGTGAAGCCTGGTTAAGATGCTCTTGGGGCACATGGGTGGTTCAGTCGGTTGTCTGCCTTCAGCTCAGGTCATGATCCTGGAGTCCCAGCATCGAGCCTCACATCGGACTCTGTGCTCAACGGGGAGTCTGCTTTTCCCTCTCCCTCTGCTTCTCCCCCTCTCATGTTCTCTATCTCTCTCATTCACTCTCTCTCTCAAACAAATAAAATCTTTAAAAAAAAAAAAAAGATGCTTTCTCCCTCCCTCTCTCTCTGCCCCTCTCCCACTCCTCTCTCCCTCTTAAAAAAAAAAAAGTTTTGTTTCCTGAGAAATATCTGTTAAATAATTTATTAGTTGGTCTTTTCATAGTAGACATTTGTTTATTAGGATTTTAAATTTTTTAATTAAAAGTCTCTTTTCCCCATTATTTATTTTAGAGACATCTGATTGGGAATTGCAACTTTGATCTGATTTTTTAATTTTTTGAGTTTATTTTTATAGTGATCACAGAATCTCCAACACTGGTTTTCTGCTTTAGAGTCTCTGATAAATACAAAGAGTGTCTAATCACCGTATTCATTTTTGTCAGTTTCTGACAGCTAAGAACACTCTGCATCACTCAGTTTAGAAATAGTACTATAACCAGTGACATAATCCTTTGTTTCAGAACTGGCTCCAAGCCAGGTATTATTGATTCTTCTGCAGAAAGAGTCCCATTTCCCAGAGTTTATTGAGGTAATCCCCAAGCCGACTCACGGGCATAATTCTGATTTCAGTATAGACTTCCCACTGGCCAATCTATTGAGTCAAAAACTGCTGTCCTACAATAGAAAGCCCAAGAAAAGGGCAGTTGTCTTTAAGGGAATTGTACTGGTCTTTTTCTATTGTCGGGAAGTCTATGAGAGACTAAAAGTTTGGAAGAGAATAAATCATAACTCTCTTAACCTCAAAGAAAAAAAAACCGAGGTTGATTGTGGGATTAGGCAAAAGTTTACCTACAGCAGCCATGAACTTGGCAGTGATGCGCAGCTGATGCTATTGGGATGATTTACATGTATCAGCATTTTTATTATAACCATTACCATTTTACACATAATGAAACCAAGGCTTATAATATCACATTCTTGTTGACTATGAAGTCATTTCAAATGCACACACACACACACACACACACACACACACACACACAAGGATGGCATAAATCTTTCTAAATGTTCCATCCACTTCTCCCTTTGCTCAGATAATTGACCTTTGTAATCAGGGAAACCGTCCTGGATCTCAACCAGGAAATGAAGAAGTCTCAAGAAAAAGTAAAGAACAATGATGGAATGTTCCCTCAACTATGTTATTCTTTAAACTGATTATCAAAATCACCTGGGGAATTTTTGTTTTTTGAAGACAGCTTCTCATCCCCCAGGGCTAAAAAAGAAGTTCAACAGACCATAGGTAGGGTCTAGCATCTGTATTTTTTTAACCCAGGGGATAACTCCGATAATTAGCCAGGTTTGGGTACCACTTACCTGCCCCTCTGTTGTAGGAATACCACATATAATTTCATCACTCCCTAGTATTTCCCTGAGCACCCACCAGAATTGCCAATGCAGCAACCAGCCCCCATCTTCTATGCTACCCGAAGTCCAGCCAAGAGCTAATTTTACCACCTCTTCCTTGTTTGCTAGCAGAGAAACAGTAAAGCACATGCTTGGACTAACCATATCCAATATTTAATTGATACTGTCTGCACAAGTTGCTTATGGTTATTATCTGATGATTGCTATCTAGGCCAGTCCAGTGGTTCGATATTCTCAATATTAACACCAGTACTAACCAATGAGTAAGGGACTTGGGAATATTTTGAGAGCCAGGCCTCCTATTCTGTAGCAGCGACAACAGATTCAAAGAAGCCGATGGAAGGGTCAGGGAGAGCCCACCAGTCCACTTTTCCCCTCTTGACCACACCCCCAGTGCTAAGAGCTGTCCCCACAGTGACCACGCAGCAGCAACAGGATCAAGAGAAGGCTTGGGAAGAGCACAAAAGCCTAGTGAACCTCAACTGGGGACTTACTTTTACTTGACATTGAGCTGAGTCGTTTCAGTTCAAAGGGATTTGTTTTTTTGTTGTTTGTTTTTGCTTTAGAGATTACCGTCCAAAATAGTACGTTTTGTTCAGAATCAGCTGGGGTACATACTCTTTTTAGAGCTATGCATTCTACCAAGATTTCTGCATCTTCTGCATTCTCCCAAGATTTCTGCATCTTCTGCAGCTACTTAGCTACTTCACAGAATTTCGGCAAGAGCTCTAGTCTCAAACACTTCATGACAACAGTAGAATGATTCACGGTGTTCGGGGCTATAGGAAGATGCAACGTGTGGAATAAGAAGACTTCCACCAGCTCCCCACTCTACTTTCCCTATTTTTGTCCTCTCCCCCACAGCCCGCTCCGAAACCTCAAGACCAAGCAGTACCAACGTCTGGACATAAGGTAGATAGAGCTCTGGAGTCAGACTTGCCTGATTCAAATCCTGCTCCAGGCAGCGCTACACCTCTGGACAAGACTACTGACCACTACATATGTCATTACATACGTGGAAATGATAATGGCATCTACCTTATGGGGTTCCTGAGAGGATGATAGCAGACCACGCATTAAAACACAAAGCACGGAACTGGGAACGTTATAGGTTCTCATGAATGCCACCCAGGGAGCATACCAATGGTCCACTGAGCTACTGAAATGATGCTTCGGACCTGATCCCTGCCTCATAAATAAGGACCAGACATGGAATCCAGGTCAGTGAGAATTTACTATTATTAATACTCAATTGAACATTGGAGAAATACCAGTGATTTCAAGGAACTTGCAGTCCAGTTAGGAAGATATTATAAACACATGAAACAGGAGATCTGAGAAATGACACACATAGTATCAGAATTAATAAAATAGAAAATAAAATCTAAGCAAAGGCTCATTCTGGGTTGAGTAGTGATATTTAAGGAAAGCACTGTAGAGGAGACATTTGAACCTGAGGTGAAAAATGAGAAGTAACAGGTGAGGAGGAAGGGAGAAGGATGTTTTCAGTGCTGGGTAGTGTTAGGAAGCGTACATTGATTTACATGGCTGGAAATCATGAGAATTAGCAGGTCCATGCAAAACCTTAGCTAAGGTGAGGTGGGGAGGGGAGGCCGGCGGCATGATTGCTCAGGGCCAGAAAGAAGCATCTGTGATGAATCCCGGGGGCCCTTGCGGCTTACAACCCCCTCTCCTGTGTGCACCGTGTGGACATATTAACAGCAGAGGAGCCGGAGAAGGAGGGCCTCCGAGCAGTAGCAGGGTGCGTGGCAATGCAGGGTGTGGGCCCTGGAGCTGTGTGGGATGAGTGGAGGTGTACACGGCAGGTGAATCCAGTAATGTTCGGGAAATACTGTCATGACTTCATCTTTTACATACTAGCAATTTCTGCGGTTTTCTGAAATCGGAGTCACTCCTACAAAGAGAGCAGTGTTTCCACGGCGTCATCGTGCTGCTGGGTGACGGCAGTGCTGGAGTGGGCCGTGTGCACACACTCGGGGGGCCTGTAAGAGAGAACTATGGGACTAAAAGCAGGGTCTGGCTTGGGGCAATGGGACTGAGTGGCCTTGGGCAAGTTCCCTACCCTCGTCGAGCCTCAGGGTCCTTCTGGGAAAAGGACAGGTTGTTGTGCAGATTAAAGGCAACATGTACGACCTATGTCTTGCATACAGTAAGCCCTCAATAAATGCTAAACACTGTTGTGACCTACAATGTAGGCAACTCAACCCAAACAACATTGAGTGTAGCTCAGAATTGAGAGTCCTCAAAGACCCTCTCAGAAAGCCCATATTTTATTAAAACATGTTTAATTTATTTATAATTGTATTATTTGTATTAAAACTTTGCACGGTTTACTCGTGTGGCAGCTACAAAACCCCTCAGGGGTTGTGTTTGCCTGCCCCCTAGTGGTAACACAAGCCCACTTCAGGCATGAGGCGAAATAACGCATTTTGTTGATGAGAAACCAGAGGCCTGCCGAGGTAAAATGACTTCCCCAAGGTCATGGTGTTTTAAAAGGCAGAATTAGAGTCCAAGCTTCATCACTCCTCTTCATGTTTTCTTCTAGCCAGCTGGAGAGGGCTGAGGGAAGTTTAAGCAGGACGTTTAATGGATACCAAGTACAGATATGCCTTTACTTCACCTCTCTTAAGCAATAAAACCATTTTCCTTTGGGAAGGAAGGGAGTTTAAATTGCTAGGCCCTCCACCACCTGGCTAACCTTCCATGGCACCAGGAAGAAATGGTTGTGGCAAAACAAAAGGAAGTCTCTAGATGCTTCTGACTAGATAGGGCTGGGCTCCCACAGGCAGAAAGAGCCAAGTCAAACCATGTAAGAAAATCCTGATTTAAGAGTCACAAAGAATATTTTCTACCAGGAAACTGGCCAAGGTGAGATGGAGGGGATAAAAGCCCTCTCACCCAGGGTCGTGGTGGGCTGGGGATGGGACCCTGGGTTTGTGGCCAGGTAAACTGGTTGGAATCCTGGTTGTCTTTCACTTGCTCTGTGGCCTTAAACTATTCTTCAGAGACTCAATTTTGTCATCTGTAAAAGTTTATTTGAGAACAAATGGGAAGAAAAAAATTATATTTCAGTACCAGATATCAACATTTTCAAAAGTATTTTGTACGTAACAGAGTTTTACATATTCACCCTTGTATTTATTTTTGTATTCTCTTTTAAGGAGGGTGACTAATTTTCATAAGCTTCCAGCCCCATCAATTTGTATCTACCCCTCCTGCCTCCATGCCTCATGCCCCAATTTCCTCAGACCATGTGTATGTACCTCCCCCTGGAATATTCTTACCCCAGAAAGTTGCACATTCACAATCTCACTTCATTCATGTCTTAGTCCTCTCAGGCTGCCATAAGGGAATACCATAGGTTGGTAGCTTATATACAGAAATCTGTTGCTCATAGTTCTGGAGGCTGGGAAGTCCAAGAGAAAGGCACTGATTCAGCGTCTGGTAAGGTCCCCCTTCCTAGTTATTAGATGGCTGTCTTTTTGCTGTGTCCTCCCATGGTGGAAAAGACAAGGGATCTAACGTCTCTATTATAAGGACATTAATCCACTCCCATGACCTAATCACCTCCCCAAAATCCCACCTCCAAGTACCATCACAGTAGGCATTAGAATTTAACATATAAATGGGGAAAGGTGACAGCAACATTCAGACTTCAGCAATTTCAGGTGTCTGCTCATCACCATTCTCAAGAATCCTTCCTTGGTCACTCTATCTAAAATAGAATCGCCTTCATTTCCCATTACTACCCCCTTTATACCACTTTGCTCCCGCACTTACCACCTGCCATATTTGTGTGTCTCCCACCATAATATAAGCTCTTATGTAAGAGGGGTGACATGGCCTGTTTTGTTCACTGCTTTATCTGCATTGTTGAGATCAGCGACTGGCTCAGAGTGGGCACTCAAAATATATTTGTGGTTTGAATGAATAAAAATGTGGGTATGTGTGGGGAGAGAGAAAGAAAGATGCCCAAATCCATTGAGGAGTTGATCTAATGAAAACTCTTTGGGTTCAATTAACACCGTGAACATGCAGTTCAAAGAAGGAACAGGAGCACCCCCCCCATACTCCTGTGGGCCCTATGCCTTTGCCCACTTGGGTCAGTTGCATTTTTCACTTTAACAGGTGATAATTCTAGCAATCTACTCTTACCTTTCTTCGAGGACCCCCAGATAAAACAATCTAAAATGAATCGAAATCGTATTTTAAAAAACGGGCAATTTTAAAAATCAAGACCCGAGTGTCCTGGCAAATATCTGCCTGCCCCATAAAGAGAGTCAGCAAGAAACAGTGCAGCCAAATCCCCACTGCAAAGGGTAGTTGGCTCATTAGCGGAGGAAGCATGGAAATTCCTGAAACATGACAGCCTCTCAAAGCTGGGGTGTTTCCAGGGAGAGGCACGGTCTCTCCAGGCCACTGCTTAGCGCGCGGAAGCCTTCCCTAATCCATTCCCAAGCAGAAAAAAAGGGCCAAAGCCTGATTTTGAAATAAGGCCTTACCTTCTCCAGGACTCAACAAGCCCGTAGGAGACAATGATCATTTAAATTTCCTGTTAATCTTTTAGCCAGTCTCCTGTAGGATTCAGCTCTGGGCTGTGCTCAGACTACTAATATTGGACTGATCAGAGATTCAAAAGCTGACTAGAAAGTTCTCTGGAAGGGGAAAGAAAAGAAAAGAAACCAAAAAACAAAACCCACTCTGGATTTTCCCATCTTGTGCCAACACTGCCACCTAGTGTTATAAGTACAGAAAAGGAATTCTGTGCAGTAAAAATCCTCACAAAGTCCAAAATTAGGAACACGGGCGCACCCTATGCTCTTTGTCAATTTTCTAAGATTGTGTCAATCCGCTTTCATCTCAAAAGCCGAAGTAAAGGTTTTAGAAAATAGCTTCTATTCTTTCTTCCAAAACTCAGCCATCACCATTCAGCCAAGAGTTAACTAGTATTGTTTGTTTGCCAGCCTCATTTCTAAGAGCTTTACAGGAGTTGACTTGGTTCTTGGTCCCAGGAAGCTCATGAGATACAGGCAATTAGTAACCTGCCTATTCCTTGTGTTTCGCACATGAGAAGAGTGCGGCCGGGAGAGGAAAGTCAGTCTGTCAAGGTCATACATCTAGTAGATGCCCCGCCACAGATCCTGTGACTTTCAACACTCACTGTTGTCTTAACCATTACACCGTCCTGACTTCATACGTGCTACTTGCCATGAAGGCGATACAAAATAATTAGAAAACTTGAATCTAACCCTCAAGGAGTTGCGGAACAAAACAATACAGCTCTTTACGGAAAAAGCAAGATTCAGGGTGAGACCTCGTGCTGTATCTCCTCACCTACGGCTTTTCCCATGGAGATGCAGGTCTCTGGAAGTTCAAGTTTCTACCCCCAGCTGTGTTATAACCAAATAGAGTGAGTCCCACTGCTAATGGTCCAATTCTCCAGCAGATGTAAATCTTCTTCACCTAGGGTAATAAAAATACATTAAAAGGATGTAAGATGGGAAGATCCACACAGGAAAAGACAGGCCTAAATTCCAGTTCTGGTCTGAGACACCTTAATTCAATTCAATTTGCTTCTTTGGGTTTCAGTTGCTCATTGTTCTATGCCATCTACCATTTAGGCAGAAGTTTTGTTAAAAATGAGCTGGTAAACTGAAATTAAAATAAAAGCTTTTAAAAATGAGCTGGTAAATTTTCATCTCATTATAGTTACTCATTGAATCTTGTGTGGGTATACCTAAACAAATTACTTCAAACTCTAAAATGCATCATTTGAAAATATTTTAAAACATATTAGTTTCCAATGAGAACTGTTATGCATGAAATATTTATGGGGGTTTTTTTTTGCAACAAAACCCTATGAAAATGGGAACTTTTTAAACATTAATTTTCAAAATATTCTATGGCCTATGCTTTTTCAAAAGGAGTTATTTTTTATTCATTTTTAAATTAGCACGTTTATTGTACAAGAAGATTATTAAGTTTATGTTTTTGTACTTTAAATATCTACTAGGCAAGCCACAGACAGCCAAGGAAAAGGAAGAGGTCAACAAATTTGGAACACTTTTCTTGCAAAGGAAAAAAAATGGGTAACATCTTCAGCTACTGCCAAACAGAGTAAAGAAAACAAAAACATCGAACATTATTGCCATCAAATATAGCAAAAATAAAAATTAAAAAAAAAACTCCCAAGATTTTCATGGTCATTCTCTATTTGATTACAAAGTGTTATTTTAGTCTGGTAAAGATCTTGTTTTTAAAGAGTTAGAAGAGTGGTTGCCAGGGGGCGCCTGGGTGGCTCAGTCAGTTGAACGTCTGCCTTTGGCTCAGGTCATGAGGATCGAGCCCCTCATTGGGCTCCCTGCTCAGTGGGGAGCCTGCTTCTCCCTCTCCCATTCCCCTGCTTGTGCTTTTTCTCTCTCTGTTTCTCTGTCAAATAAATAAATAAAATATTAAAAAAAAAAAGAAAAGAAAACTGGTTTCCAGGGGTCTGGGCAGTGGGGGAAATATAGGGTGAGCTTGATAAAAGAGTAGTAACTCTCAGTTACAAGATGAATAAGGTCTGAAGATCTAAAGTATAAAATGGTGACCATAGTTGATAACACTGTATTGTATACTGAAATCTGCTGAGAACTTAAGTGTTTTCACCCAAAAAAAACCAGAAGAAATACAGCGATCTCCTCCTTATCCTCAGGGAATACATTCCAAGACCTCCAGTAGATGCCTGAAACCATGGATAGTATCAAATCCAACATATATTCTTTTTTCCTATGTACACATACCTACGCTAATACTTAATTTATAAATTAGGCACAGTAAGAGATTAACGGTGACTGATAACATAAAATTATAATAATATACTGTAATAAAAGTTATTTGAATGTGGTCTCTCAAAATCTTACCCTTTTTCTTGTATTTGATGGGAGATGATAAAATGCCTAGGTAATGAGACGAAGTGGTGAATGATGTAGGCCTCATGGGGTAGCCTTAGGCCACTATTTTTTTCTGACCATACATCAAAAGTCAAAAGGAGGATCATCTGCTTCCGGATCCTGGGGCAGGGCGGGGGTTTTAACTGAAACCTCAGAAAGCAAAAACCAGGATAAGGGGGCGCCACTGTATGTGGGGTGATGGATAGGTTAATTGACTCAACTGGGGGACTCCTTTCACAATATATATGTGTATCAAATCCATGAAAAAAGATCTTTATAAAATTAACATCTGTGAATTTCTGGCTACAATTTAAAGCTAAAACTTGGGGAAAATGATGTAAAAATAGCTTAATCATAGTGATAATATAGAAAACTCTGTGCCTATGTCCTGTAACCTCCGTTTTATTCCAAAATACGGTTTCATCAATGTGTAAACATGCACAGTTTTACCACAAATAATTTGTAATACAGAAATAATTTACAGTTGATTAGGTCTTCTGGGATATTTCCCTTTTGAGGGCTTATAAGAAATAGTTCTTGTATTCCATCACTGAAACAGAATTTAACAAATACCACACGCTGAGATATGGTGCAGATAGATACCTGTGCCAATAGCAAACCTCCTACAACGAATTGTTTCAGGTTTGTTTCTTCTTGACTTCAGCAATGTTTCCTATGCCTCTTCCCTTAATACTTGCTGCCAAAGGAACACACGGGTGTGTCGGTTTCTATGCTCTTGCCAGTATCTCAGCTATTTTAACCTCTGCAGGAAGAACCAGAGGATTTGTCTTTCTACTATCTGCAAAAGACACCTGTAAACATTTATCCTTGTGGTATGTTTATGTAGTATGTGAAAGACAGGTTGAATCTTCACTTCAAACATCACTGACAATTTCGTAGAGGTTCTTTTTCATGCTCTTCATGCTCAGTTTTTTTCAAATCTTGCAAGGTGATGCCACAAGTAAATTGTAATACATCAGAACATGCCAACCGAGGGCACCATCGTCAACCCCTGCACGGTGTGGAATTCCCAGCCTGCCATTGGATACTTCGTGGTTTTTGTACCACACGTGATTAACAGACATAAAGACAGGCATGGGTGTGTCAACCCTTCTCTGAACTATTACAGAAGCTTCAAGTTTTCCTTTTGAAACATACGTTAATGAATATAATATATTCTTCCTACAACACAGTGGATCATCTTGCTTGCACCTCATTTTGGAGACCACTCCCACAAGAAATGCTTCATGAACTAGAAAAGCAGGCAGTGTCCAAGTCATTGGAACCACCATCATCCCACTGAAAATTAAGTCGACTGAGACTACAAATGCCATTTTATTAATCTTTTAGTGATGAGCACACATGTATAAATACAATTTGAGAGAAACATTTTTTGTCAGAATCATCCTAATATACTCCCTTTAAAGAGGCATGAGGGAAAGGTATTAACTTCTATGTGTAGTTGGTAAATAGCAAAGTGGCTGTGGGATGCTGAGTAATGCCCCCATCCTAATCTGGAACCTGTGATTGAGTATGGGGCGGGGGGGAGATGACCTTTTGCTAATAGAGCAGACATGTTGACCATGGGAGTGACATATTTGAAGAGAAGAGATGGATGCCGAAGCAGAATCCTGGATAGGTTGTACTGCATAGACCTCCAAGCCATTGATCAGATGGGGAAGGGGACACCCCAGGGGATGCCACCATGTAGGGCTAACCAACTAGAAAGCCCAGAGAAGACAAGAGGGCTGCAGTGACCTTTGGCATAGAAACCAGGGGGAACAAAGTGATCCACAGGCCCACCACAGGGCCATGACTCTGGGGTTGTAAGTAGATACTAATTTCAATGACAAAAATGTTTAATTTTCATAGCTGAACCTCACGGTATGAAAATACCACATTTGCTCTCATGTCCCTAATAAACCTGGCACATAGTTAGTACTCAATAAACACTTGTTAAAGTGAACTCAGGTAGTAGGAGAGGCTCTTCCCTGTCTTCTCTCCTCTCTGCTCCCATCTGGCCTCCTCTGCATCTAGGAGCTGGATTCCCCAGACTAGAACTTACACATAATCAGAATGAAGGCATCATGTCCATCTTAAACTTCATTATACCTCTGAACTTGAAACTGCCACCAACTTGTCATTTTATGACTAAGGGATTGTAGGGAGCTCATCTGATTTGGAGGCAAGAAATGGATTTAAGAGCACACACAGACTTCCTCTGGCCATCTTTGACGGATGTTTTCCTGCTGCCATGGAACAGCTCGGAAAGGAGAATGAGCTTCTGATAAATGCAAGAGGAGCTCTCTATTTAGCCTCAAGTAGCAACAGGCAGATCAATGCCTCACATGCAGGTCTGTGACACTGAAGTCATTACGGATCTAATAAGGCATTTTAGCTTGAAACAAAAACAAAAACAAAAACAAAAAAAGTAGCAGCAAGTAGCACGCAAAAATATGTAAGCTAAAAGCCTGAATTAACCTAAAAAACACTGCTGCATTGTTTTCCTGATTTCTGCCAGGCCTCTCCTATGGAATGTTAAATAAATCCTATTTTTTCTCTAATCTAATTTTAATAGCAAGACGCTTTAATAATCTTCCACAGGATTGTGTTATAAAATTGGTGTTGAAAATACTCACTGTCTTGCCAGTACTTACCAATACCTACCAGGAAGAGCTTTGAGGATCTTGAATAGTGAAAGTGCTAAAAAGCTTCACACAGAGTTGTCAAACAGAATCTTCAAGAGTTACGGGGTCAACTGAATGTGTTAAATGATATCATGGGATTATAGCATATAAAATCAATAATTTCAAGAAGCTTAAAATTTAATCATAAAAAGATGAGTATTTAACCCATGGTTTCCTTTCATGAATTTTTATCGAAGAAACCCGAAAAAGTATATTTTGCACACTTTTATATAAACAAAGTATTCACAAATTATCCAGTTTCCCAATTTTTCACCTCATCACCACGAGCTGATCTTTTATATTTGCTTGAACAGATTAAATTTTCTATCAACTACTCCCTCAAATGGTCCTTGTTGGATATGATAAAAGGAAATACTCTCATTCTTCCCCCTGTGTCTTCTGTATTGTTAAGAAACTCACTGACAAGGTTTTAATTATAAATGCAGGACAGGGTCTTGCACAAAGCAAATACTCAATTTTCTAGGGAATTCATAAAGGCTAACAATGGTACACGTTGTGGTCGACTCCCCAACATTTACTCAATCATACTCCAATCAGCAATTTCATGATTTGGAAGTTGGACTCTACTTAAGGGGGTCCGGATTACCAGAGGATAGGATTACCCTTGTTTCAAATATAGGCAAATAGCCTAAGTCCAGCCAATGAGGACAGAGGTCTTTCTAAAGGCTTCTGAAAAAGTTCCCCTACACACTTAAGAGCAATGAGGAGTCAGTCTCTCTTCCAGTGCATATGAACGAGGAAGCATGAAGCCTATCAACCATCTTGTAACCATGGTAGTAATTACCCTTGGGATGAGGCCACCCTCATGAATGGCCAAACAGCCTCAGATGAATGATATGGGTCTTTGATGACATTAAACTGCTGAATGAATCGACCTTGACATCCTCTCAGGTGAATACATAAACTTTAATTTGATCATGTAAATGAACAAACAATGGACACCATTTTTTTCTATTTAAACCCAGCTACCTTTAGAGACTTCCGTTCACATGTCAACTTTACAGTGTGTCTAAAACAGAGCTCATCTCTAGCAAAAGCATCCACCTCCAACCTACTCAAGGTTGAGGTCCCAGAGCTATTCTTTCCATAAATACCGTTTAGGTCTTGTCCCATTTCGGAGTCATGATCTCTCACCTTATTCCTTCTTGCGGTATCCCCACCCTAGGCCAGACCCTCAGATGGATACACTACCACACACAGACCACCAAGGGATCTTCCCATTCCTCTGTAAAACAGGCCAAATGGTGTATGGTTTTGATGGGAATGCAAAGCAAGGAAACAAACTGTGGGAGTTTGGCCTCCACTCAAATGGGATTTTGTTCCTTCTACATGATCTGCTAAGATTGTGCCTGCTCTTAAAGATGCTGTTCAAATATAAATTCTGCTGGGAAGTCACTTCTTCTCCCTTAGTGTAAAGGCCTCGTGGCTTCTCACACACTGTAGTTCCCTGGCCTCTCACACTGGGTACAAGAGTCTTGTGGGTATGTGCTCCTCTTCTCCATAGGAGAGGAAGGATTGCTCTGTATTCATCAAATATACTCCCAGCACCTACGTGCTTTATGACAAGAATCCTGAAGTTGGTTTTTTTCCTGTCTCAGTCTCATGGATTTTAAGGACAAATTAGGGTTTGTTAAGGCTATTTTTACTGACATGACCTGGGACCTATATTAACATGTGTTTAATCCCTCTTCCAGATTGCAGGGATGGATGTTAAAGTAGAATCCCAGCCCTGCCATATCCTATTAGTCTTGTCCCTCAATTCTGATAGGCAGTGCTGACTATTCCATATGTAGCCATTGGAATCCAGAACATTTCTATTTTTTTTTTTTTTTGGTAGTTCTCACCCTGTGATATAAATGAAAATTAGGTAAAAAGCCACGAGTACATTCTTGCATAGAACAAACTTTCATGCTACTTTCCTTTCTGCATTTAGCACTGCAGAGGTTCCAGTCTTCTCAGGAATCCATCCTTGGACATCTTCTCTAGTTATTCAGAACCCAGGGGAGGTCTTCCCGGTTCTCAGCTTAGGATTTATCTATATCCTGATGGCTCTACATCCATCTCTCCGGCCTGACCCCCTGAACTCCAGACTTGCAGAGCCAGCCGCCTCCTCCACACTGTCATTAATCATCTATAGACTGTTCCACCGTACCATGTTTAAAAACCAAACTTCTGATCTCCCCACCGCACCACCCCAAATGTGCTCTACCCACAACCTTACCCATTTTAGAAAATGAAGATTCTAACTTTCAGCTCCTCAGGACAACACTTTAGACTTTGACTCTTCCCTTTCTCTCACAATTCATCCTACCTGTCATCAGATTGTCAGCTTCACCTTCAAGACACAAACACACACTGCCTCATCTGCCCACTCCTCATTACCTGCCCTGCCCCTACCCTGCTGAAGAACACATCTGCCTGGACAATTTCAGGGTAGTCCAGACCCGTCTCCCAGCTTTTACCTTTGCCCTTCTGGAGTCTGTTGTTCACACAGTGGTCTGTAGTCCTTATAAAATGGTAATTCATTTCCCTCCTCTGTTCAACCCTCCAATGTCTCCCTCTCTCATTCAAAGTAAGAGCCGAAGTCCCAGGAGAGTCCGCTGACCTGTGCCCTCCCTCCCCACATCTCCCATCCTCTTTCTCATTCTGTTCTAACCCCACGGTGGCTTCTTGAACACACCAAATATTCTACCCTAAGACTTTTGCACGTGCGGTTGTCTATGTCTGCCATGCTTTCCCCTCCCCTGTAAGGTTTGCGCCCTCATTCTTTCAGGCTTTGGCTCAAAGGTCAAAGAGGCAGCCTCTGACAACCCTTTATAATTATAAAAAGCACGGCCAAACTCTCGTTGCCAGCACTTGAGTATCCTCCTTAACACTGTGTCACTTCTTCTTCATGACCCTTATCATGGGTTATATTTTCGTGCCTTTATCTTTCTCTCTCCCAACTAAAAATCTAAGCACAATTAAAAGCAAGACTTCGAATTTACGTGTTGTTCTATCTACAATGCCCAAAACTGCCAGGGACATAAGGTATGAATAAACAATATTGAATGACTGCCTCTTTCCTTGTTCCTAGATGAAGCAACACATACTCACGGGTATATACAGAGGTCCTGTAGAACCAATGTCTTAGAAGAAAACCTCTGAAAACTGTCCTAACAATTTGTACTAACAAAATTGTCATCACTGAGCAAGATAATGTGAGAAACATGAGAAAAAAGTCCTAAGAACATACTGAGAAGAAAAGTCAACAGAATAGATGAAAAGACATGAGGCTTAGATGAAAAGGACTAAAAGAAAAGATGTCGGATCAGAAAACTAAAATCACCACATATGAACTAAAGCTTGCACTAGAGACCTGAACAACCGGAATTAACAAGACAGAAATTGAAGCAGTGGTTTATTTATTAATTTTTACAGCTACTGCATATTGAGGGCTACTGCACATCAAGCAGACAACAAGGCAACAGAAATTCATTTTGGTGAGCATGTATGGAAATGGACAAGCCCACATATTGCCTGTGGGATCTAAGCTGGTGGCATCTTTCTGGAAGGAACTTTGGCAATATGTACCATGACAGCCTTAAAAAGGCATATTTTAATCTGAGCTTATATTCTGAGGCAGTAATCTCATATCTATGAAAATATAAAGAAATAAGATATGAGTCCATCACAGGATTTAAGTTAGAAATATATTTATATGGATATAGCTAATCATATCATACATATTAAAATGTTCATTAGAAACAGTTGAAATACGCCCAGAATTATCAACTAAACATTAAAAGCACCAAACAATGGAGCACTATGCAACTATTAATAAATAAATAGAAACGATTTTAAGAACACAGAAAAATTCACAATCCAATGCTAAGAATACAGGGTAAATAGATACAGAATGAGTTCAAATAGAGCTCTTGTCTTTGGAGTTTGGGAATTGAGAGTTATATTTATGCTTTGGAGCATTTGATCAATTTTCTTCAATAAGCACATTCTTTTTTTTAAGATTTTATTTTTAAATAATCTCTAAACCCAGCATGGGGCTTGAACTTATAACCCTAAGATCAGGAGTCGTATGCTCCTATCTACTGAGCCAGCCAGGTGCCCCAATAAGCACATTCTTCATTTCAGATTATTAAAGTAATAAGTACTAAAAAACAAAAGCAAACTAAATTTTTAATTTTCCCCTATATTAGAGCTTCTTATCTCTAACTGATTCCAAATACAGTTCTCATGCCCTAGAATTATCCATTCCACTTTCACTGTTATAAAGGATTCATGCAAGTTGGTATTTTTGCTCAACGCATGCTAAAGTTTTGTATTCTTGCCTCACCATTCCAGATTTCTAAAACAAAGTACATTTGGGTTTTTTTTTTCCTCTATAGATTTTCTAAACTCACTGCTATTTTCTTTTATCACTGGGGAAGCAGAGATTCAAGATTTTATCCAAATGATCCAACAATTCACCACTCATTTCACCTCTTACCACAGAAGTGTACAGCATTCAGAAACAACCTTCCATCAGAAATAAAGTTCCTAGTGAAATTTTTCAGTAAAAACAGTATCAAGATTATGGTGATAATTTCATAGGTAATCACACATATCCAACTTGTCATATTGTATGGTTTAAATATATAAATTTATTTATATGTCACTTTTTATCTCAGTAAAGATGCTAAATAAAAAATATCAACACAAGTTTAATACTGAAATGGGACTAAAAGGTCTGGGAGGTAGACAAACACATACACACACACAGAAGAAAAAAAGAGAACCAGTCCTTAATGCATCAGCAAGTTTATTTACAAACGCAGTGGAACAGAAAGGCTTATTAGTTCCTGGAGAAAACTTTTGGTATACAAACCATGATGATTCTGTATTAATGAAAAGAAGCAGCTTTCTATTGGGCATTGCTTAGTGATCATTCTGGTGAAGAAAACAGAGATCCCCTCATCAAGCAAATAAAATGTCACATATGCTAAAAAAATTTTTTTAAAAAGCACAAATTACATAGATGAAAAGAAGGACACAGAAAGCAAATTTGTGGGTAGATTTTAGTGAAATTTTCTATATGGTTCTGCATTAATTTAGTATACATTACAATAAACAGAGCAAATACAATTATATATTTATATTAACTATTTCAAATAATGTTTCAGAACCTTTTAAAAAAAACAATAAAATAACCCTCTTCAAAACACCACTAGAAAGTCAAACTAGATCAATATCAGCGTCAAAAATATTTTTAAGTTCTTATTTTTCCCTTGTGCTTTTAAGATGTTGAATTCAAAAAGTAAATACTGCACTTCCCCCCCCACACACAGAATCACCTTCTTATAAATAAACAACAACAAAAATACAGGTTCTACCAAGACTATAATACTCTGATGTAATCTAGAGAGGCAAAAAATTTAAAAAAAAAAAAAGTGTTATCCTTTTTAAAAAAAAGCAAAAATGACAATACAACATGTATTTATAGATCTACATCAGCAGCAACCACCTCTTCTTCTATCTGCAACAGTGCTTTCGTATGGAGGCTTACATCACATGGCGGTTGGCCGTCCAGCTGATCAGGCAAGGAGAAAAAAAGAAAAGTACTTAGGATAGAGAAATACTTGGATATCGCCGCCCGGGATACATAGCAGTAATCACTCAGAGAATGGCCCCGTGAGGTAAAAGAGTGACCTGTCACTCACTTAAGATAAAGCAAGGCAAATCACAGCCTCGGTTCTAGAACCCTTTCTTTGCAAAAATGAAGTAAATATAAACTGCTGATATAGAAGTAAGTTACACTCAACTCTCTATTATTTGTACTGGAGGAGAGAAAAGGCATGGGCAATTTTCCCCTGAAGATTTCAAAAATCAATTCTATTTGGCTTGGGAATTTGATTCAAGAGAGAAAAGCGCACACACATACACACACTCCCGCCATTACGTGCCCAGCCTTGCCACTCTCCAACCGCAGTGGTCATATCCAGAAAAGGACTGGACGCCGGGGAGCGAAGGTTCACAACCCGCTGACAGATAAAAGAGAGTTGACCGGGCTGAAACCATTTTCAAAGCACTCTTCACATAAAGGGCCATGTAAATACCTCAGAGTTCAAAAGCAAATGGTTTTGCTGATACCACTTGTAACACCCTTTCACAATAAGGAAGAAACACATGTTACCAGCATCAAGGTCCAAAATATCAATAGCAGTAAATGGTTGTCTTTATGTGGCTATAAACGATATGCAATCTATTGGAGCTAGCCTCGGTTTTATAACACACAAACAAAAACATGCTTAGACACAAATTCGCATGTGAAGTTTTTGAAAAACTCAGTTTTCCCAAAAATGACACCCAAACACCATAAAATCAGAATTCATGTTCTCCTTTTAAAAATATTAATCATACTAATATATGCTTATATAGTAACAAAGCATAAGCTATTCTTTACTACCTTTTTCAAACCACTGTTTTTAAAGTTGGTCATGTTCTAAGTCACAGAAACAAAGCCCACTGTGAAGTAACAGAAATCAGCTGATAATGAGGGACTGATTCTTAGCCAAGAAACAGATTACAGTCTACCCAGAAGGATCATTTTAAACTGTCTGTTTGGGTTTGTTGATAGCCTCAAGTCATTAGAAGTTTCTTCTAATGGATGCCGTCCTGACTCAGGCAGGTGTCCCTCTCCAACTCCTTGGCCCCTCAACCCTCCCGAGAGTGGATGGAGTCTGGAGCACTGACCCACTCACCATACCTGCTTTGAAGCGGGGGCACACACAAAGCTTCCTAAAGCCTGGAATTCTAAGGCAGGGAGCTTGAGGGGGACATGGCTGCAGATTCAGGGAAATGCATGGGAACCCGTGGTCTCCTTAAAAGACAAGAAATTTTCTCCCTGATTTGCTCTCTTACATTTGAATCTGAGATAGCAGTCGTTGCAGTAGAGTTGGTGGTTTCTGATTCTGACTTCGGCTCCTGAGGAGGAGCCTCCGAGGTCACACTCACAGGCCACACACTGAGGGACAAAAAAGAACCACGACAATCAGTCAGTTGGAGAACTCTCAGGGCACTCCCGGGGCGGGGAGGGGGGAAACTGAGCAGAATGCAAATTTAAGCTCTTAGAATTGTTTCAGCAAAGAAAAAAAAGCCCAAAAGATAATTAGTAGATTAAAATCAAGCCTGCCAGATGAGACATTAAAGAATACATAAGTCTAATTTTAAGAGCCGAAATGATCATTCTAAATATACCAAAAGAGTAAAAATGATCTGCTGATTGGCCGGAAAGAATTGAGTCTTCATTTCTTACAGGGGAATGTGAGAGGATAAGGCATTACATGGAAGAACCAGAGAAGTGAATGGGGAGTGGGGTTCTGGCACTTTCCTCTGAGGTGGGCAATGCCTGGTGGCCTGCTGCCCCAGCTTGACGAGTGTTTGCACGTGGCACTTGCACTTTGAGACTGCATATATTGGTTCGACATACCCAAACACTGATTATTTTGACTGGTTCTGCCTGCCCAGGAACTACTCAAGCCAGCGACACACGGGCTTAAGCAAGCTGTGTTCTGCAGGACTCCAGGAATAAGAACCAGAGTCTCTTTCTGGCACAATGCAAGTTCTAGAATCACACAGATGTGTCTCTAAAGACAGAGAATGCAAAATGAAGTAAATTACAGGTTTAGTTCTTATGTGCAAAAACCCATCAGGTATAAGCAGGCTTTGCAATCGTAAAAATATTTGACAATGCTCTTCTTTACATACCCTCCCTATCAAAGCTAGGCTCTCAGACACTCCGATTTGCATGTCCCCATGCTGTTAATAACACTGCTAAATTATATTTCAAGTATGCCTGTGACAGCATGTTAAAGAAAGGACATATAAGCTGTAAATTTTACTCATAGAATCTTAACAGACTAAAGACCAGAAGTGCACAGTGTTCTGGATTTAATTTTTGAGACTAGGTTCAAGATTTGAGAACAGGCAATTTGCGATTCAAAGTGCAGCACAGACTGACAAAATGTAGCACTGAGTTGGTTAGTGGGACATTCACACCCAGCCCGCCAAGAAGCCATGCGCTCTCCAAGCAAAGCTTTGCGGGCCTACAGGCTGTTCGTCTCGGTCTCACCTTAAAACAATGCAAATGATAACAAAGACCCAGGGACTCGATGATCATGGCGGCTCCTTTGCCCAGAATGTTATTACAGTAGGAGCACACACGCTTCCCACTGACTGACCTAGACACGGAACGAGAACGGAAGGGAGGCTTTCATCGGCGCAAATCAAGGTTACTTAAAATCACACTCTGGCATTAACATTAATAATTCTTAGGAAAGTATAGATCTGTGGGAGGAAAACTGTCACCAACCAACCAAAGTATGCTGTGTTGTACCTCGAAGGAGCTCCGCGTGGCGGTTCTGAAACCCTTGACACCTCCTTCATGTAAATTAACAATTTCGGTGTAATTCGTCCATTCTGTAACTCCGGACATTATTCTCCTGAGATCACATCTGTATTCAGCACGAGTCTTCCTCTCCTCTAATCCAGCCAGGTCACCAGCCAAAGCCCAGCCCTCCTCCCGTCACACCCGGCCGGACCCTAAGAGAGCAAGCCCCAGCTCCACCCAGAAAGCTCTACCGTGCCCCTTCTACCATCTCAGTCTTATCTTCCCATTCTCCTCCTCATTCACCTGCTCCTCTAGTTATACAGAAGGACCAGGGCTTTCCTGACGGTGCCTCTGGCTTCCAGGACTGCCTCTGGGAGGAGGAGATGACAAGTGGCTGACAGCTACCATGGGCACAGGTAAGGACGGTGGCGACTTTCCTTTGGATGCAAGTCTCTCCTGTCCCAGGTGGGAAGGTAAAGGTCACTTAGTACCACTGCATCCCACAGTACTGGCCCAGGTTAGTGACTCTGAAAGTGCAGAACTGCCAAGGGTCTCGCACAAGAGGACCACCTCCGAGACAGAAACCTCTCCAGGGCAGAAGGGCCAACCGCCTGTCTCCTGCCTGCTCTCCTAGGGTGGAGCTCTCAGTGAGTAGATGCTGCCTCCTCCCACTCAAGAGCCTTCATCTCTGCCCAACATTTACCACACATTTGCACCCCTTCTTAAGTCAAACTCCATGATACACATTTTAGAGATCCTGGTACAAGTAACATTATTTTAGATGGATATGTTTTCTTAACAAAATCCCTTGACAGCTAAAAAACATTCCAATATTTATCACCGTGTTTTTACTTTTCAGGACCTCACTTGCAACGGAAAATACTATATGCCGGTAGAACCCCCTTCAGATGACAGCAGAAACACTGCTGTGTGGGCTTCATGGACGCACTGGTCGTCTGTAGGGAAGCTGTGCAAACCTCAAAACCCAACGCATGTTGATATCTGTGTTTTCCTCCACATCAAAAGGCAAATGGAATCAAGACCTATAGTTAAAACTCTTACCCAGTACCTGCAGCATATAACCTACAGAATTCAGTCGATGTAGTCTGAACAAAATGTTGGCAAACTAGATAAGAAGCCAGCAATGGTTTTGAAAACCAAAAACAAACAAAAAAAGCATTATCTAACTACTTAACATTTTTCTATTCAGCTTGTTAAAAGTTCCACAGACAATGGAGCTTGGTTATAATGCTTTCCTTTTCAACTTAGTGCCTATAAAAAGAGTTGGTACTACAGTCTCAATCAAAGTCAAACATTTTATAATACTGCTCTTACTCATAAACTGCAAATGCATTCATAAGCTACTGTATATTTTTATGGTTCCGTGCTGAGCATTATACGAGTATGTCTGCACTGACCACAGGCAAAAGCAAACGAGACATTGGCAATGAGGTACATGTTTTAAAGGTCTCCAATGGCTTCACAAGACATCCATAAATGCTCTTAGGGTAGCATGGAAAGCCATTAAGAAGCCTTTAATTGATTTGGTAAAGGAACAGTGAATTTGACAGATTCTCAAAGGCTTGTTTCTGGTTTTCACTAGAAAATTTGGACAAGACTTTGGGGAAATTTTAATGAAAAATTCCCCAAGACAAAGGTCCTCACCTGTTGCGGAGCTGAGAGCCTGGCTGTGATGCCGAAGGAGAATGGCTGCGTGGTGTGGGAGAAGGTGCAGCCGTGGCCTTCACGGAACCAGTGGAAGGAGGGGGGATGCTGGAGGATGGATTCCGCATGTAGGCCCGGTTTGACATGGACACCAGCTGAGGCGGGGGGCGACTGAAGTCTTGAACAGAGGAAGAAGCATGGATTCCTGAAGACTGATTGAGCCAAGGGGATGGTTTCCAAGAACTGGATCTTGGGGAATCCAGGTTATCTAGAGATTCACCTCTGAAACATGGAAAGAGCTCATTAAGACTATATAATACATTCCCCCTCCGATTTTGGGAGACGAACCATGAGAGACTATGGACTCTGAGAAACAAACTGAGGGTTCTAGAGCAGAGGGGGTGGGGGGATGGGTCAGCCTGGTGATGGGTATTAAAGAGGGCATGTACTGCATGGAGCACTGGGTGTTACACGCAAACAACAAATCATGGAACACATACATCAAAAACTAATGATGTAATGTATGGTGATTGACATAACATAATAAAATTAAAAAAAGATATATAATACATTCAACTAGAATCAATACATCATTATAGTCCCTAAAATACGCATTTTATGTATTTTATAAGTAGGTATTAATCTAACAAGTCCAGTTACATAAAAAATTACCTTTAATAACTAAAGTTTCTTTTCATCAACATCATGATGTTTCATATTCAATTAATCTTCACTTATTTTCATTTACTTGGTGCTTAAAGAAAAAACACCAAAGTGGAAAAGAAAATACTAAAAAAAATTTTTTTAATAAACTACTACCAAGACATACATTCCTCCTTTAAATCTTCAATGGATTAGACATATCAGTCTTAATTTTTGAAGCCCAACCAAAAGAAAAATACCATTTAGTAACTTACATATGTCAGGTATTAGACTAACACGGTCACAAAATTTTTAACTTATTTAATCTTCACACTTTTTTATATATCTCTAGAAGTTAACTTGCCCATATGAAAAAGAGCTAGTTAGTGGTGGAACTGGCTTTCAAACCAGTGTCTCCTTGATTCCAGAGTAATCCAGATAATTCCTACTCTGCAGTCCTCACTCCCACCCCAAACCCCGAATTTAATCGACTGTCTAATGTCCATCTTATAGAAGCATTCACCAACCACGTCCCTTAAACTGAATATGCATTTAAAATAGAGTTGGGGCACCTGGGTGGCTCAGTCAGTTAAGTGGACGACTCTGGGTTTCAGCTTAGGTTGTGATCTCAGGGTCCTGGGATCGAGCCCAGCATTAAGCTCCACACTCAGTGCAAAGTCTGCTTGGGATTCTCTCTCCCTCTCTCTCTGCCCCTCCCCCTGCTCTGTCTTTCTCTCTCAAATAGATATATAGATAAATAAATAAGATGCTCAAAAATTATTTAAAACAGTAAAATCGAATTTAGTTCACAAACTGATTTAAATACAACTTTCAGAAAATCTCTCTTGAATGAATTCAAGTGCTTACATTAATTCTGATCTACAAAGACTGACTCCAAATTATAAATGGTTTATTTTTTTTAGAAGATTTTATTTATTTATTTGACAGAAAGATAGCACAAGTAGGCAGAACAGCAGGCAGAGGGAGAGGGAGAAGGAGACTCCCCGCTGAGCAGGGAGCCAGATGTGGGGCTCGATCCCAGGACCCTGGGATCATGACCTGAACTGAAGGCAGACGCTTAACCAACTGAGCCACCCAGGTGTCCCTAAATGGTTTATTTCTAACAGGTCAATTTTGTTATTACATTTAAAACTTGAACTCTTATCCCAAGTTTGAAATATGTATTTTTTTTTAAATTTTATTTATTTATTTGACAGAGAGAGACACAGCGAGAGAGGGAACACAAGCAGGGGGAGTGGGAGAGGGAGAAGCAGGCCTCCCGCAGAGCGGGGAGCCCGATGTGGGGCTCGATCCCAGGACCCCGGGATCATGACCTGAGCCGAAGGCAGACGCTTAATGACTGAGTCACCCAGGCTCCCCTATTTTTTTCTTTTAAAATTACAGTACTACATCATTGTGATGAGAAAGACCCAAGCAATATAGAAGGGTATTTGAGGGAAGAATAAATTTTCCCTCCACCCTCACTTACCAAAATGTACCTGCCCTAATTCCCAGAGGTAACCACTGTTAACTTCTAGACTTTTTCTGTTACATACAGATTTTCATACAGAGACAAATTCACAAGTAGAGTCATGTCTATATACATATGCAATGGGTTCATGAGTTTAACACTCTTAAACAAATGGGATTACTCTACAATGTATACTCTTCATAACTCACTTTGTTCCAGGTAATATATTATCTCAGAGCTATCTTCAAGTCAGTTCACACAAAGACAGCACTTTAGAGGCCCCCAGTGAATCATCCTCTTGGTATCCATGCCATTGTGTGGTCCCGTCCCACTGATTTTCTGCTTGGCCATATGACATGTTAGGCCAAGGGGACATAAGCAAACATATACAAATGGAGGTCTGTAAACACTCGCACATTAGGGCTTATCTTCTGCAAGCTTTCCTCTTTGAATCCAGGTGCCATGTCATGAGGCAGCCCAAGCAACTCTGTGGAGGGGCTGCAAGGGAGCAGAAGCTCCCGACCAGCAGCTCCCCACCAATAGCTCCCGAGGACCTATCAGGAGAGCATCAACATCAGACATACAGCAAATAATAGCTCACTGTCAGGATATGTACAGATCGTGAGCTAAGGGTAATTTTAATTTTCCAATGGTCATTAAAAAAAACCAAAGAATATGTGACAGAGACTGATGTGGCCTACAAAGCCAAAATTATTTACGATCTGGTCCTTCATACAAAAAAAAAAAAAAAAAAATTGCCAACCCCTGCTCAGAAGGACTATAACTGTCCAAGTGCCCCAACCAACATCATCCAAAGAGCTGCCCAATTTTGATATGATTTGTGATAAGGCAGAATACTATACCACTATAAAAGAAAGAGACATTGCTGTCTCATACACCACCTCAAAACTTAGTGGGTTTATCAATGTGCCACTATTTGTTTAGCAAGCACTAAGTACTCTTATTAATAGATACTCTGCTTCTTTTTTGCCAATAACATTTAAGAATATATCCTTCAATATATCTTTGCATACTTATCCAAATACATTCAGAAATAAAGTGCCAGGAACTAAATTGCTGACAGGGTATGGACGTAAAAACTTTTGTTTAATAAACACTGAAAAACTTTCCACCCAACTGAGAACAAGAATTCCTATTTCCTTATACCACTGTCAATACTGGATTGAGTTAATCAACCATTTAACTCTACAAATCTCATAAGGAGATACAGGATTGTTGTTTTAGGAGTAGGGCTGATCTTTTAAATGTTTACTGACTTTGCTTCTTTTTCTATGAACTCTCTGCTCATATCACTTGTCTATGTTTCTATAAAGTTGTCACACTTTATTTACTGATTTACAAAAGTTACTTGTAAATTGAGATAAATAGCCCTTTCGAATGTGTTACAAATTTTCCTCAGTTTGTCACCTGTGAAAACACTTAATAAAAGTAGCTTCAGTATTCATTTACTCAAGATACATCTTTTAGAATATTCATCTTCTCCTCTCCAATTAATTTATATCTATATTTTTTAAAGTTACAAAAATTAGGTTTCACACTTTGTGAACACTATTATCATGATTCCAATTGAACCATTATCTCCTTATAAAAAAACCATTATCTCCTTATAAAAAAAATAAAATCAAAAAATTATAATTTTCTTTTTCAGTTCAGCAGCCAAGGAAGGACATTTAAGTGCTTGAATTGCACTTCAGAGTTCTACATCCAGCTTTGCAACCTATTACCATGTGGTTTTGTCCAAGTGTATTCCCCGCTTGAGCCACAGTTTCTCCATATGGAAAAACAGCATCACTACCCCTGCCTCAAAACATTTTCCCCAGAGCAAGTCAGATGATGGAGACAAAGTAACAGGCATATGTGTGGCACTCAATACATGCTCGATCACATACACGCAATGACATCTGCTGCATTTTCCCTTCTCCACTAACTCTTAAATAAGACAAGAAGAAATTATGACATCTCTCCTGTCCAAGGTAACCAGCATGTCTAGAAATTAAACATCTGCTTCAGAGTACGAAGAGGAAATAACTCCTAAAAAGTCCCGCACCTTCTCATAATCCCAGGCAGACAGATCGGCTCTTTATGCACACTGGAACTGCGCTGCCGGATCCAGCTGTTGTCATTGAGAAGAGATGTTCTCTTCCTCATTTCTTGAAGAATTTGTTGTCTCTCTAACTCTGCTTCCGATGGGACTTGTTCCTTCTTGGAGCTCCTCTGTGATGAGCTAGTGCTCCCAATTTGGTCTAAATATTTATTGCCTCCTAAATTAAAAACACATCAGAAGCTGCTGGATTAGCACATTATTAAAGGTGGGGGGGGGGAGATTGTGGATAAACCTCCAGATACAATGTAGCAAAAGATGTGACACTAT
This sequence comes from Eumetopias jubatus, assembly GCF_037043125.1. Classification (NCBI taxonomy): domain Eukaryota; kingdom Metazoa; phylum Chordata; class Mammalia; order Carnivora; family Otariidae; genus Eumetopias; species Eumetopias jubatus. The sequence continues at coordinate 163,087,538 of NW_028274809.1, read as the reverse complement.
ACACATATGTAACATCAATTCTCAGTGAGACTGCTGCATGGGAACCTAAAAGTCAAATCTGCGATTCCTGGAAATTCCAGTTCCACACCCAGAGGCATGCCACAGAGTGGACTCAGGAAGACTTAAGGAGGCTGCCCAAAAAAGCAAACAACCAGCATTGATTTCAGCGCTATTAAGTTACAAAGTGCTCGCCTACAAATAATTTCTCTTCCACTTGTCCCTTCCTTCTGAAATTAAATCAACCAAACACATAGGCTTATTGAAAACTTGCTGTGACAATGCCTTCAAAAACTTACACTCCGCCGGGGGAGAGCAAGACTTATATGCCTGTTTCTCCAGCTGACTCCACTCAAGTCTTCGTGGTTCTACAGTAAGTTCTACAGTAAGCCATGACCAAATTGTAGGAATGAGAGCACCTTCAACCGCTAAAATAGCTTTTGTGAAACTGAACAATATCCAAGTAACCCAAATGTTAACCAAGGACTGTGAACAGGCTTGTTCGTCCTCTGAGAAACTGACAAAGCTATAATTTGGATGTAGAATACATGCTGACGATTCAGTTAGGTTTTATCCTGAAGACTTTGTCTCATTTTGGATTTGCTGATTAATTTCTGATTTGAGTAAAACGTCTGTAACTTTGAAGTTTCTTCCCCCTTTAATTTGGATTAGGAAATTCCATCTAAGGATTTGTTTCCTTTCACTCTCCAGATTTACCGCTGTTGTTAATTTTTCTAAATTCACAGTGCATCTCTGCCTTAGTTCATCTTCCAGCAAGCAGTGAACAAGGCCAAAGTTTTCTCATGCCCACCTATATTTACCTTGGTGGGTGCCCACAGCCTATCAATTTGGTCAGATTTTAAATTAAATATTTTCTATTTTAAAAGTGCCTTATTGGCATAACCAAGTTTTTCAATAAAATATTTCATAAGTTCACTGCCTGCTCTTCAAGAGCTTACGGTTAGTAGAGGGAAGAAAACACATACTGAAGATCGAAGTACTTAAAGTACTGATGGATTTTAATGGTGGCTAGGGGCAAATTCAAGGGGAAAAGAAACCCAGAAATCCAAACAAGTAAGACCAGAGAGCATCTGATCAATTGGCAACTGCGAAAGAGAAAATTTTGGTTTTAGTCAGGGGTCCCTAATAACAAAAAGAGCAAAAGAGCTGGAAATTTAGAGTAGGACCAGAAAATGGAAGCTCCTCAGTGTTAAGGAGGAGGAGTGATCATAGGACCCAATAGAAACTAAATTCTACAAGCTGTAACCAGAGGTTACACACTAGCTTCCACCTGACCATTTAAGGTCTGTAGATGTGCGGTTTGGCTCACAGAGCGCTTTAAATTTTATTTATCCTTGTCAGCACTTAAAAGATAACATGAAAATCCACATTGTTTTTAACTTCTCTTTAACCACGGAAACAATGGCCTTGCATTCTCCCACATGGCAAGGGCAGGCTTGCATTCTTTCACGTGGCTACCCGCTCAGTGGACATGTCCACCAAATTCACCCCAGTCCTCACCTGGACCTTCATTCATTTATATAACTGACTAGCAAGCACCTGCTTTGCCCAAAACCTGTTATGCAAACGCTGCTTAAAATCATGCTTTTTGCTTAGTGTTTTTTTTTTTCCTTAGTTATATAATTTGTTACATGCAGTCCTAAAAATACACTTTATACTAACAATATCGGGTTCCAAATCATTTTTGCCAGGTTAGCAAAATCATTATCATTTTGGACTTTTGGACATCTTGACACTTAAATGTACAATTTCAAGTTTATAAACAATTTTTAAGTCCCCTGGTATTCTGCAGAAAACTTTTCTGTCCCATTTCCTTGGCTGCAAGATAAAATCTATACAAAACTATCAATAATACTGAAAAATTTCCACGTTTCATTAGCTATTTAAAACCATTTTCATCTCCCAGTACCCCCTCCATTATAAAGTAAAGCCAAAGTAAACATAAGATAGTTTTGTTTTTATACACAAACGCTAAAAATACTTGGTATTTTAATTATGTTATCTTAATGAATCTGAAATATATTGACTTTAAAAATACTGATCATAGCATGTGATAGCATAAACAAGCAACTGTGCTGAAGAATTTGGGGGAAAAATCACATTTACCATTTTTATTTGTAGGGTAATCATTCAGTTCAGTTGTGGATCTGGATTTATTCCTATAACACAAAACACAACATATTATAGACATCTCATTAAGAACATCTTTTTTACATTTATGATGTAAGAACACCAAAAAGATTGCTTTTTAAAGCAGTTGATTTATTTCCTGTATCTGTTGAAAGCTACATTTATCTTCTTAAAAAGGAATTTTTCATGTTGTACAAGGTAGCAGAAAACAGTGACATCTCTAAATGAGAGAAGAGCATGTGAAGAACATGTGAAGATCCTCTCCAGTTTGTAGGATGACTAAGCCTATGATTTTTTTACCAATTTGTATACTTTGATTCCCTTCCAGATCTCAACCGTCAGGCTCTACCAAGCGTCTGTCATCAGATCACCTAACATCATACTGTCCTTTCCTTCATGCTGCCCAAGGGTCAAGAAATCAACTTTTTGGGTACTTCCTCCAAAACAGCTGCTGACCAAATGCTACCTTAGCTGTGCAAAGAGGTATTCAAGCATCCTGGCATAGGCAACCTCTGAAGATAACTGATTTTGTAATGGCAACATTTAAGTTTCTGTATCAACCCGCCCTGGTCTCATTCTCACTTTACTAAGCAACACACCTTCAAACAATAGTGGTAATAATGAATAATATACATTATCATATGTACATGCATACAATGTATATGCACATGTATACAACATAAAATAAAGTATAATACATAATGTATCGCAACTGCTGACAACTTTCATGAGTGGTTTCATTTGTACTAACACAGAAAATAATTTTATTGCAACATGTCCAGCCATACCCTTTAACGCCTCTAAGGCATGCTACACCACAACTGCCTGGCAGTGTTCTGTATTTTCCAGGATTTGTTAAGTTTTCTTCTGCAATATAATTGTTGTCTCCAGGTTATAAGCTGCATAAAGATTATAAATATATAAATAAATGCATATCTTTAAAAAAGAGAGATACACATTTAATGATCCACAGTTGCTCAGAAACCTTCGTTATAAATAAGAGCATCCATCACTAAAAGTTTTTCTAGCTTAATGTCAGCCCATTACTACCTATATATTAATTTTCCCTATCTACTCGGAGTCCTACTCAATCAGCCTGGTTGCCTGTAGAAATGAATCTTTCCATATCTCTCAGGTAAATTCCTAAGGAAGAAATGTCAGCTCTGAAAACACAAATTAATGGTCATACACTGGATATTTATAGACAGAGTCTATTTAGAAGTCCTTAGCAATTTCAAAACTGCCAAGTATTTTAAAAATTACTTTTAAACATTAAATTTATATCTCAGGAAATTTTAAGAGGTAGCTAACATTTCCTGGAATTGACCAGTAGTTCTCATCAGGGTAGGCCACAATTCTCATTTCAGATGTCCACATGTAACTTCATCTGGGGCAAGCTGATGCCGTTGCTTATAACCGCCTTAAAATAAAAATTAAGGCAGTTGCACAAAACGAACACAATTCTACCCTGTGTCCGTTCCCCTTGCACTGCGGCTCCTCCTATAAAGAGGTAAAGTTTTTCTCTGTTCTGTGAACTTGGGCTGGCCTGTGATTTTACTTTAGGTAATAGAATGTGACAGAAGCATTGGTGGGCCAGTTCAGAACATAGACAGCAAGGTACCTAGCATGCCTCCTCTCTTTAATTCTCTCTTCTCTGCTCAGCCACCATGTACATAAGACTGCAATGGCTTGCTGGATCTTGAAAGAACATGGTCTAGTTGTTCTCACTGTCCCAGATGACAGCCAACTCCCCAAAGCAGAGCTGCCTAGTAAACTAGTAGGAGATGTAGGAGGAGCCCAATCAACTAAAAGAACCGCCAATTAGGATCAGCCCAAAATACTTACCCACAAAATCATGTTAAATCACTAAGTTTAGGGGTAGCTGGTCACACAGCAAAAGCTAGTCCATACAAAGATCAACCGGCAAGATCTCTTTATATCCCACAAAAGATCAAGACCTAAAGTAGTTCTAAAATACATCTAGACGAGCCCTCAAATATTCATCTCAAGTCAATTATTCCAACTAAATTACAACAAAATGTCCCATATACCTGTCACTAGGAAGCAGCCCTGAAGATTTTTCCTCTCTCTTTGGTATGTCATAGGAATCAACGGGCCTAAAAGATAGAAAGAAGAGTTTATGGTCAACATATTAGACTTTAACACTCTTCCTGAGTTTGAGAAATTGATATCAAAACAAGGTTATTCTAGCCTCTTTATGAGATGGTCTCTGGGTTGAAAACTGAACATACAGAAGCATTTCGATCAATCACTGCAGAAAGAAGACCTATTAATACCAACAGAGATTTGCAATTCATTCATCCCACAACTGTATACGGAGTGCCTGCCGCTGTTCTAGGGCTGGGCTATTGAAGCAAACAAAACAAAAAGAGTATTAAATGTAATTCTTACATTTCAGTGGACAACCAATACAGAACATGAAACAGGGTAAGGCATATGAGGAGAAGGTGTGGGGAAAAGGCACATCTTTTAGATAAGGTATTCTGGAAAGTCTGAGAAGGTGACATCTGAGCAGAGACTTATTAAAGAAAATGAGGAAGACAAGGAAAGAGGTGAGGGAAGCTCTCTGCAAGCACAGGGACTAAAACATGCGGATGTTCAGGGGCAGAATGCATTGGACGTTTTCAAGGAAGAAAAAGGAGGCCAGTGTGGCTGGAACAGACAGAGCGAGGGGAAGAGTGGTAGGAAGCCAAGTAGACCAGAGGGTCACAATCCAGGTCACGTGAGCCTTCTAGGTCACGGCGAGCACCTGGGTAGTATTCTAATGTGACAGGAAAGCCATCTGAACAGTTGTAAGGTGACAGGATCAGGTGTGCAATGTAAAGGGTCTCCCTTGGGCTGCTTGTGTAGAAAATGGATGGTAGGGACCAACTAGGAGCCTCTGAAGTGGGGAATGGACTGAGCTAAGCCAAGCCAATATAAAAACATCACAGTGCCCTTCGGCTGTAGGACAAACCTTCTATACTGGTATATTTTGACTGAAGTTTCCCTCTCCCTTTCTGCCTGGTGCTTCTGCTCCTGGGCCTCCTCGTGACACTGCTTCTGCTCTGGCTCTTCCTCATGTTGTTGCTCCTTCAGTTTCCTCTCTTTCTCAGGCGTGAGTTGGTCCTGCAACTTCTTTCTTTGGTCCTCCACTGCACCTTCCTTTGGCTGTCTCCTCTCCTCCTCTCCTGCCCGGGTTCCTTCCCGGTCTGATGACTTGGACCCCTCACCCCAGGAGGCTTCCCAGGTGGCCGCGGCAGGCTCCCGAGTGGTCAGAGAAATGCTGTTTGAGCTCAGGACCATCAGTTCCTACATGACCAGGGGCAAAGAGAAACCCATCCGAATCTGTGTATCGCTATAATTTCATTTATTTATATTCAGTTTGAGAGACTGACTGTAGTTGGCCCGATTTCCACTCGAAATGATGTTAAAAGTTTTATCGCCAACAAAGCCACACATGGGTGAAATAGAAGTACAAAGAGAAAGATGCAGTTAGGGTCCATTAATAGAAGCAGTAATGATACAGTAGAGAAACTAAGAGAAAGGTTGAAACATCAGAGCAAAATTCTGACAAATCAGAGCTCCTTGTGTTTTTCAAAGAGCTTATATAAGTGGATATGTGGCAAAAGCCAGGTGAAATAGAGGATCTTCCATCTTGGCTAATTTCACTGAGACAGAGAAGAACACAGCGCATTCCAACACTACTACCTCATTCAAGTACTTGTAATTCTCTCTCTCAGCTTCCTGCTTAGCCCTTTGCCACTCTTCCCTGAGTTTCTCCTGCTCACGTTGATATTTTTCCTATAAGGAGAGATAGCATATTAGTTAATTAGTTAATTAACAGATTAATGATGTTACACAGGATTTTTTTTCACCAGCATTTTTGCTAGCTCTACCCTTCACCTCAATCTTTAAAGATGGTGATATTATTTTCACCAATCGGACTTTCATCCCTCAAGTACGAACTAGCTTATATCAAATTAAGCAGTCTCGGGAAAAGGTAGATACTCAGAATTGAATCCACAGCCACGCTTTACCACAGTTGTAATTGATTAAAACCCCTAGCTAACTGCAAGGGGGACCGAATTTCTCTGCAATGGAGCTCTTTTCTCTGCAACACAGCTTACGGGGTGGAAGTCCTTACAATTCATACACCTGTCATACATAAGAAAATCCACAAAACTATAGTGCCGCCTCCTAAAAAATACACAGGGTAAATAACGATTTTAAAAGGAGGACTCGGAAAGCTTCAAACTAGAAATGTAATGAATGCAGAATGTGCTGCCTAGCAAAAGATTTAATTATGAGGTTATTAGCTTTTGATTTTTTGTTTTTAATTTGCTTCCCGATGCTGGCTGACACTGACCAGGGAAAGCCAGCCTGCCTCGCTCCCGTGGGCCCACGTCACTCTGCTCTACCTGCAGCAGGCGGTCCTGCTCCTTCTGCCACGTCTCCTGCCGCTTCCGCTCCTCCTCCTGATCCCACGCCCAGCGGCTAGGGGCACTGAGAGTCGGAACTGGAAGCTAAACCAGTTGTAAGAGAAGATGCGCAAACAAAGGAAGAACATATTACTTCATTCAGTCATCTACGGAAGCACTTTCGCTTACATGAATTATTCATACCATCCTTGGCCTAAGTGGCACCAGGGGAGGTTTGGCTTTCTGGTTCAAAATGGGTCCTTTCAACTTGGAAAGACTATCCACCCCTTGACAAATTCTTATGCAACCGAAAATCAGCAACGCTAGTATGTGCTAATTCAGTCCCACCAAGGTCACCTTGTTTATTCCAAAAACAAATGAATGCTACTTACGTCAGGAACCACAGAATCTGAGCTTCCTGTGTTGCACCATGTGGGAAAGGAAGAAAAAAAAACCTATAAGTCTTTTCATTTCTATGAAATAATTTTTTTCAGAGTCATATTAGCTGTTTCTATGCCAGTATACTAAGTGAGCTCAATGTTTTTTTGGTTTCTTTTTAAACCACAGCAGTATCTCAGTTTTTCTCTTCAATTCCATCTGTTACTCATCTTCCAAAGTCAAAGTCATTTAAAACAAAGAGAGAGAGAGAGAGAGAGAGAGAGAGAAACTATGGATGCTGAAAGTACCCCCTAGCCCTTGGTACTAGAGCTGGACGGCTGGTGTTTTCTGAAGAGGTTTTAGGGTTCTTTTATGAATACACCAGGTAGTATGTCACAGCTGAGCCCAACAGGGGAAAAAAGAATTTCAAATGTTATAACATCTGCCAAATCCAAGTTTTTACTTGCCACTATTTAATGACAATGTGACAGCTCTATATCAGATTTTCCAGATCTCTTTGCTAATGAGCTACTTTATTTAAATAAGACACCACAAAGACATGTTCAAGAAATCCTTTCCATTCCTCTGAAAGGGAAGCACAAATATTCAAACTTCATGTGTAAACTTATGGGCCTAATAGTCTTCTTTTTATTCTCAGGGGATGCTACATGAATATGTGTCTGTATGTTGTACAAGAATAATAAGTAAGTACATTTCATGAAAGGCACTATCGTACAATATTTTTTAATTTTCCTGAAACCTCAGCTGTCAAATAAATTACTCACTTAAACATTTTTTTTTAATAGAAAACTGCTTTGAGACTTAGGAAAATATCCTTCCCTAAAACAGCCTGTTGAAGAAAAGTGAGTGAAAATCAGACCAGAGAAAGAGGGAATTGTCTTATGTAGCCTGTTTGAGCTAGGAGTATCATACTGTTTCAATTAAATTACCATAGAAAAACAGGAATTTAACAAAAATACAAAAAACACTAAGGATACTGACACAAATAGACCTTGTACATGCACAGTGGTGAGCTACTCCTATTTATGGTCAAAAAGAAACCTTAATTCACCAAAGAAAGACTAGTAGATTTAAAAAAAAAAAAAAAATCTATGTATAAGGCAAGTGTGTAAAGGTTTTTAATCATCTTAAAAGTAAGAAACAATAACATTTAGACACCAACAGCACACTCCTCTCTGTGCCATCGCATCTCAAATGTTGGATATTACTTTTAAGTTCTTGATAGCACAAGCTCCGACTGCATTCATGAGACAGGGCATTAGGCAGATGTGGGAGGGAGAAGAAATGCCACATGCACAGCATAGAAGGCAGAGGGACCCAACTACACCAACACGGGGAGGTTCAAAATGCACGTGTTCAGAAGTGCAACCGAAATTTACATTTAGTTTACTTCAGCGTTAACAGGGGGGTCCTATTAACACGCCAAAGCCATCATTCCAATAGCAATAAACAACTCTGCTCTTTAGTAAGAGCATTTTCCATTACCAAAAGTTAGAGTTTTCAAAAGTTCAACAATTGGGTGTTGGTGTAATCTAATAGTATGCAATTGGTAGGAAGCAGTAAGGCGTAAGTGAAGTTCCTCATTTCTTACTGTCACCACCCAGTGGAAAGAAGTGTGTGTTTAAACAGCATCTCAACCTTTTTTTTTTTTAATTAGAAAAAAAAATTCAGAGGTATACACAAGACACACAAAGACCCATTACCACAGAGGTAGACCCATGAACTGTAAGAAAAGCCTGATGACCCTAGGAAAAGAATGGAAATGGGTTATGTTGCTTGGTCACAATGGCAGCCAAAGTGAAAAGGCTTAGTGCCCAGCACCAAAGACTATGAGGACAGAGTGGAGATTGGGAACAATTCCATGAAAGGGCATGAATCGTCATCTTGGTAGTTTACCTTGTTCAAAAAATTGTGATCGCCTTTTTAAGTTTTTCAAAGAAATAGGTTCAGATGCTAGTTGGAAAATAAAAAAAAAAAAATGTCAATACCATGTCATTCATCTTAATCTCTTACCACTGGAAAACTAAATGGTATTTGACACACCTTTCTAAACTGTAGCATTAGTTGTAAAATGACAAAACTGATAGCCATAGAGGATATGGATTATTTAAATGTACAAAGACACACATTTTAGTAATCTATACCACATCCAAATTAGTAATGGAACTAATTATTTTATTAATAAATTCTAGCAGATAGCATCATAGTTTCATAGAAGCCAAAATACTTCCGTGCTAGATCACACAGCCTTAGGGAAATGGAAACTGAAATGTTTTGCTTAGGTTAATCAATCCAAAAGCTAGAAGTCCAGGGAAAAGTATTTGTAACTAAGAGTTTTTGCAGTGCTAAGTAAAAAGTGAACTGAGAAATAGTGGGGAGGAAGAAGATAAATTAATACCCAGAGAAAGATAAAATAAAAACAAATGTCCAAATTAAAATATTCTTCTATTTAAAGTATTTGGCCTTGGTTTAACATCTTATAGCCACTAACTTTAAGCAAATGGAGTTCGCTCTGATTAAAAAAAAAATAGAAAAGAAAAGAAACATTCTGACTTCTACAGATGTGTTGCAAGGTTACGGCAAATGATTCTTATACTTAAGTTTATTCATAATATGTAAATGCAATTATTACTTCATACTAGTTGGTGCTTGTCTAAAGAAAACCCTCACATGACAGGCGTGCATATAGTCATAGTCACTAATGACGAGTTTGGTGTCTTAGCAGTTTGCTTTAACTGAGTTACTGGCAGAATGGGACCTGGATGTCTTGGATTTAACATCGTGAATCAAAAATAAGTCAGGTTTGTTTTAAAAACTCCTTTGATAAAGAATGCAGTATCAGTTAAGATGCAGTCACTTTTTTTTTATTATGTTATGTTAATCACCATACATTACATCATGCAGTCACTTCTAACTATCAGAAATTAAATACCAAAATAAATCATCAATCAAGGGGAATTTATAAACTTGGTTTGGCTTTGACCTAATGTATTATGAACTGGCAAAGGCAGATACAAAGCCGTCAAACTGCTGTGAAAACCTAGCTGGTGGGAGTCTAGTTTCATGATAGCAGGCGTTCTGTCTTCTTTGGGTCTTGTTCCCTGCCTATGTGGACCAGATCTTTCTTATTTATTTTATATGCCTAAGGAGTAGCATATAGCATGTGGCAACAATGATTTATGGACAGACAGAAGGAAGAGAGTGATAACTCCACCATATGAGATCTCCCTAGATACGACACCTGCTTTTTCATTACAAATGGGTCCTCTGGCTAACGACTATTATTGCCATTTCTCTATTAATATTAGCTGCCTACAAACTTGTCCCTTTCACAATAAAGGGAGAAAGGAAACCTCATTCATCGTTTCAGATTTAACTGTTTCCCTCTGCCAACATACCAGAGCAAGAAGGCTAATGGCCTCAGGAAAACCAGTCTTTCTTATTTGACTTAGACACACAGTCACTCAAAGCTCCTGGACACTCTGCCAACCTTTGTTTGTAGTTCCTGAACTATTCCAGAACCCTGGAACTGAATGCCCTTCCACCTGTCTGCAACTGGATCTGCATGCTAACCTCTTAGTTTCAACTTGCAGTGAGATCAGTTTTTCTTTGACTCACTGATATTAATTTTCATAATAGCAGAACTTGAATGCTGTGACTTCTATATTATAAACCTAGTTATAATGGTGATGTTTACCTTTTGATTCAAAAGTAGTACTTTCATCACGAATTCCATTCATTTCCTTGGATTCAGTATTCTGGAAAGGATAAAATGCCAGTTAACAACATTCTTTCCAATTGGACTTTGGGTTTTAATAATGCATTTCCCAGTAGAGAGAATATCTTAACAAGATGAGTTTTACAGGATATTAATGTATTTCTTATAGTTTTTTACATAGAAAAGTTTTTAAATTTTTTTAATATTTGTGAAAGGATTAATGACCACCTATCTATAAGCATGGATGACTTTAAGTTCAATCAGTCATTAATTTTCCAAGAAACATGATGTGCCAAATAATTAAGTTCACTTAGCTTATACTTATGGGTAAGCAACACAAGCATAGAGGATTCTTCAGCAGTTAAGCTTTTCTTACACAATGTAGCAGGATCTCCTTATTAGATAAAAGAATATCTTAGGATAACAACAACTATATCTAGGGAGTCAATGTAAACATTTGAAATTTTAAATTTAACTATTGCTTTGATACTTAGAAAAATTTCTACATTGTAATTATTTTTAATCAACGTAATTGAGTATCTCTTAACCACACATCTAAGTCTACCCATCAAATTCATCTACACAAGAACTAAAAATGCTTCATGAGGTTTTAAGATATAGTAATTGTGTGCAATTTACCCCTAAAGGCCAAAGAAAGCATAGAAAACTTACAGTGCATAATTTTACGTCATTACTACTTCACATCCACAAAGATTTAAGAAATGGGTATAATGATGAAGATCAGCAGGAAACACCTATAGAACACTACTACGGGATCTTTTGCTTTTACCATTATATAACTATTACTCTATCAATGAGTACTGCTTTAGGACTGTCAAAAATACATTTTACTCCCATTACTATAAATTACCTTATTCAACTAAATGTTTTTCAAGTAGCATCAAAATTGTTCAAATTCTTTCCCCCCCACACACACACTTCCTACAGATGCTTTGCTCTACACAAATACTCCCACTTCTCAAAATACTTACAGAATGCTGGAGGCTTTCTGAGAAATCAGTTGTTATTGACAGATTTGAAGATTTGTCTGAGTTGTAAATTCCAGAAGTTGTATCAATCCACTTTGTTTCGGGTGAACCTATAATTTTGGTAGCCATACTGGTGAGATTGAGGGTTTTATGCCGTGTAAATGGCAGGGAAGTTTGGTCTTTGGCCCAGTCTGATTGGCACATGATGATCAAGAAATGAGTACACGTAAATGGTGAAGTGGAAAGAACAAAGTTACTGAATGCACATACACAAAATGTACATACAAAAACATACAAACAAATCAGGTAGTGTGGGAAAGAAGTAAAGAGTGCAGGTGTTTTGACCAACAGATCATCTTCCGAAAACACAAGGGTTAGATCATATTAATAAGGAAAAGACTAGCAAATTCGCTGACACTTTCTATAAGCCGGAACTGAATATCGTATTTTGAGATCATAATTTGGCAGGGAGGGGGAAGCTTAATGCCATTCCCCATCCAACCTCAACAACTAAGGAACAAAATAGTAGAATTACATTGCAAGTTCCTTGAGCATGAAAAGGAATATGACCCACCATGTTCTCTCTTACACCAGCAGTTAGTTATGGTGCTATTGAGAAAGTAAAATCATAGTGTAATTCTTAATACTCAAAATTATTATGAGACTCCCAAATGCAGATGCAATTACAATAGCTTTCAGTTAATACCTGCATTCAGAGTCAGTATAGCATCTCAATCAATCAATCAATAATGTAGAACTCAGTAAATTTGCTAGTGAAAAGTTTTCAGACAGAATAGTCAAGGAAGGATTGTTCAAGATTTGTCTCAGCATAACCACAAAATACCTCGAAGTCAAAAAAATTTTAAAAAATGAGAAAAAAGTTATTGAAGCAAGCTGTTATAACCATTTGCCAAAGACCAGTTCCCCATTGAGAAAGGCAGACAGTGGTAAAACCAACTCACCAGACTTTCCATAGCGCCTGATATCCATTACTAGGTTTCCAGTTTCTTTAGCATTAGCCATGGTTGCCTCCCACTCTTTTGTGTCCTTATATGAAAACTTGGTGTTGTTAATAGCAATAATTTCATCATCTACCTGTAGCTGAGAAAATTCTGCTGGGCTACCTGTATAAAGCAAAATAAATTATAGAACCAATAACAAAAAATTCCTAACAAAAAAAATCCACATCCTGCTAGTCATTGCTTACTGAGAGAAAAAAAATGACTTTTTAATCCCAACTAACCATTCTTAGATTTTTCAGGTAGACCAGAATCAGGAATTTTTTTAAAGTTATCAAATATTTGAGTACCTACAACATACAAAGCACCAAAAGCATTTTTTATTCTATAGTATGTATCTTTATTAACATGTAAAGGAGGAATAAGCTCATCTGCTCAATAAAATTTCTTTATTACCTTCCTAAGAAAAAAGAAAATTTTAAATTATTTTTAAGTTAAAGATGTGAAATATATTGTACTTTAATTGAGCTTCCAAAACCAAATGTACTCTGGAATGGATTAAAAAAAAAGCAAGGATATTTAAAACCGCTTACAATTAGCACTTACCATTATCTAATTAAATAGTCTTTGAATTTTCAAAAACAATGACTAGAGTTAGCATGCAATTTTATATAGCTAAAATATGTAAATGAAGAACTCCTCTTAATTAACAGTAGCTTAATTTTAGCCTCTGTGGTAATATTTTGCTCAGGGTTCCTGTGACTGACTTGGTAGAACCCTGGGTGGGGGAGGGGCACTCCTTTTGTACAAGTCCAGAAGCATCCTGAGGACTCCATGGGCTATAGATATATTAGGATGCTCAGAAAACACCAATTTATTATACAGCATATATATATCCACCACAACCATGGCCAATCATGGACAGTTCTTTCAAAATTTTCAGTTAAGTGTTGCACGGAATCATTTCAAATATTAAGTGAAAAATTTTGACAAATGAATTCTGTAAAGGTCACAAGATTAAGATTCTACAAAACTAAAATTAATTAGGCAAGGAGAAGAAACGGTATTAGTCTCAGGGAAAAGGATGCATCTCCTCACTTTACTGCTACATTTTTCACATGTGTTTTTCTCCTCCTATATCACATAAACTAATTTCTGGAGGGTTTTTTGAACAGCATAGGATAACAAGGGGAAGAAAGTTGAGTAGAGCCAAATCTATGATTTACCTGCTTCGACTGATGCAACGAAGATCCCAGAAAAAGCCCATTTTACTGTAAACCCAAAGTCAAGACCGCTCCCAGGAGTCTGGTTTATGCTGATTCTCATATCACTGAACTGATCCTGAAAACAAACACGAAACGGTGGGATCAGGTGTCCCTGGCACCCACATGGAGGAAAGTCTATCCGTGAAAGAAGGGAGGCTATATGCAAGGTACACTTGAATTATTTCATGATAAACCAGAAGCATCAATCTTTTTAACTTGGGTTTGGTAAAACCTTCATTTATATACGTATCAGTGAGTTTATTATTTTTCTGCTAAAACAAGGGAAACCTTCACATCAACAGATGTTTTTCTTCATATTCATATTTTAAATCAGCTGGGCATTAATAAAGCTTGGGCATTTGCCCACTACACAATTGGGTTTAATTTATAGACCATTTGTTATTACCCAGGAAAGGAGTGAGAAGGCATGTTGTGTGTGTTTAGTGGTACAAACTTGCTATTAGTAAATAAGCCCTAGAGATCTAATGCACAGTACAGTGAACATACACAACACAGTATTATAATCCAACTTGCTAAGAGACTATAACTTAATTATTCCAACCACTAAAAAGAAAGGATAATTATATAAGGTGATTGAGGTGCTAATTATCACTACAATGGCAATCATATTGCAATATATAAATGTGTCAAATTAACATATTGTACACCTTAAATTTATACAATGTTACATATCATATATTTCAATACAATAGCATTTTTAGAAATGCAAAAAAAATATTTAAATGGTTTTTAAAATGCCATCGTACTTGTTAAAAAGGTATCTCCAACATTTAACATATTTAGCTGAATAATTTCGAAGGGTTCATCAACACATGACTCAGCTACGTGTAGAGCTCAACTAGGACTGGGACCATCCCCTAATGGGCACCTGAAGTTTTGGCAAGGCGACTGTTTGCCCCATTGCCACATGAAGATCGAGGGGTGAGGGCAGAGCTGCCAGACAAGCTGCAAAATGCTGAGCTATGTCATCTCTGAGGAACCAGGGTCAGATGCCAAGAGGGTCCCTACTGAGACACTGAAGCAACAAGTCACAACTTCCTCGAAGTTACATCAGCCACAACAAACCCCAGAACAACAGCCTCCCGGACAACAGGCAGACCTCTATTTCCAACTCCGTCACTATACTACACAGCAACAAATGCTCAGTTTCACAAACTTGCAGCCATTTTCCAAAACAAATGTTTTAAGTTGTAAAATACACGACGTCTGTGAAAATTTCAATTGCCTTTCATAATTTATATGTTTTGTTTTAGGTAAAGAGTAGACATGAATCTTAACTTGAAATTCCCAGCCTAGTTTCAGTCTTTGATTTAAAACATTAAGAACTTAGACTTACTGTTTAAAAAGAAGTTCTCCCTAAAGCCACTTTATTTTCCAGGAAAAAAAGACCTACAAATTCTCCAGTTCAATGTGGCAGTTAAAACTGAACCTAGGGCTAACTGGGCAATTCATAAAGCTTTATGCCAAAGTTTTTCCACCTCTCAAACAAGTTTTAAACCCAAGTGACTCTATTCTACGAAAAAGTGATATTACATAAGAATTAGAAGGAAGGCAAGGAAGGCACCGAACCAAGAAGTTACTACATTCTGTGGACACAGAATTGCTATAACAACATTCACTTATTCATCTGGTCAACATACACTTATTGTGCATCTATTCTGTATAAGACACGGGGCTTAGTACTTGGGAAATAAAGATGGATTAGGCATGGTCCTTGCTCTCGAAAAATAATTACTGACTCTTCCAGAGTTGAGTATGGAATTATTTTAATAAAAATCTGTAGCTAATAATATAGAAAAGTTTTCATCAGAAAGCTTGTAAAGCAGTTTAAATACAGGAACCCCGATGCAGGCAGTGAAAACATGTTAATAATCAGCCTGACGAACACCAATCTCCAGAATAAAACTCTGCTATGAATAGAAAAAATTAGTGGTTAGTTCTTCTCTTTAACCGAAACTACCATACACTTAAATTAGACATGACTCAATGAAGATAAGTGGTCATCTTCGCTACACTTACCCTCCAAAAAAAAAAAAAAGAAAGAAAATCGACTTAAAGCCAAGTAAAGCACAGAATCCACTGCTATACAAGGGGGGAGGAAAAATGATAGGTTAGATATGCAAGACACTAACTGATGTTTTTTATCTTGAAGAATAAAAGACAGGATGGAGTTTTAATAAATAGTCTCAAACTACATAAAGAATACTTTGTGGGAGAGAACAAGCAAACATTATCCTTTTCTACCAAATATAGGATAAAAGAGAATGAGCTTGCGCTCTAGATGAAAGAGTCTCACAGCTTTATTAGACCAGAAGAATTGTCTCACAGAAGGATATTCTTACCTTGGAAATAAACCTCTACTTGACCGTATCACATAGAAGGGCAGATAACCACCTCTCTGAAACAGTTAACAGCGGGCAGCCTCACTGTGGCTAAGCCTGGCAGACTGTAGGTGTGGGGGTCCTTAGGACTGTAGACAGGCAAAGGAGAAAAGAACCACAGGAGCGATTACAGGTCCTTTTCTATCAATAACCAGGTGACCTCAGGCATGTCTCAGAGTCTGGCAGGGTCTTCTCTCTCATAATGACATGGATTTGCAAGCTTTTTGTTTTGCAAAACCCTCTTTTCAAATGAAAATCTTATGTAGACCATCTCCCTCCCAAACCAATACATAGAAGGGATTAGAATGAATAGCTATAATTTCAATTACAAGCTATAATTTCAATGGCGTGGCCTGCCCATGATGGCAGTCCCTCAGGCATCTCTCTGGAATCCTAGGTCCTTGAATTAGATCAGCCCATAGACTCCTTGCAGGGGAACATATCTATAATTATAGTCAAGCACAAACTGTTCAACAGTGATTTCAGTTAGGATTTCTACTTCCTTATTTATCTCTGCAAGATACATGCCACGTGGGTATTCCACAAAGGATCTGTGCCTCAGAAGACGATGATGGGGGAATTGCTGCTTGAAATGGATAGAACCAGAAATCCAAGTTCTTAAGGGAAATCTAGATTCTTGATGACTGATAAAGTGGTTCCAGTTGTCTATGCCAGAAAAGATAAAGTGTGGTTATCAACATATCACCATTTAAAAATAATTTCCCTCAAATTAGATCCGATTTATACGGAAGTACACACTGAAAGATGAGCTTTTTAGCAAAAACATGATGATCTATCTAGAGTAGCAATGACAGGATTTAATTTTAGGACATCTGATGAATTTAGACTTTCCAATCACCAAAGATGAGAATTGATGAAAAACAGGGCCAGTCTTACATACTAACAGGTCAGAAAGCGATTTTCCCCAAACTTTTTCAATTAGATAAATGTGTTAAGGGAAGCCTACTGAAGTTGATAAAATTAAACAAAACACAAAACACAGATTTGGGCTCTACAGTCGTAAGTAACAGAGGAAATAGATCAACTTTGATTTTTGTACACATGATTCTTCTGCATCGTTTTTTCAGGGTGCGGGTGGGGTTAGAACCTAAGTGAGTGGCCCCCTCACGGTGCTGCTCTGGCCCTGGAGCCACTCTCCTTCAGGAAAGGCACATCTCTACCTACTTCATCCACTTCTCCATTCCAAGAGGCAGGTGGTATTTTCAGTCCATCACTTAACCCATTTCAAGTTTATCTCTTTCCTACCAAATCCATCTTCAGTCCTCCTCCCACCAGGCACCACACCAACTCTTCTTGCTTTCAGGAACTGTCTTCTGTGTCTCCCACTAGCCACGTTCTCCCATCTTTTCCTCCGTCTGTCCCACCACCTCACAGTTTCATGAATGCGGTCCTCTGCTTGCTCTCCCATCCTCACTTTTTTGTCGTTCCTGAGCCAGTCTCTGTCTTTTTGACTATGAGCTTTCCTGAATAACCTTCCCTGCTGTGTCTTCAGTTATTGACCCAGCCCAATATATCCAAAATTAAATTCAGGATCTTCCTCCCAAACCTACTCTTTTCCACCTCTTGCTTCTCAAGTATTGGTCAGTTACATCACTATCTGACCAGATGCCCAAGTGAGCAACACCGGGGCCTCTTCCTCCCACCCCACCCCCGCAGCACCCATGCATTTAATAAAGCGATCTCAAGTCCTCCAGCCATCAATCTAGCCTTTTGTTACTTTTACTCCCATCCTTTTGTTACTCTTCAGGTTACCATGTTAATTTCGAGGGGAGACCATGGTCCAAACTATTGGGGCCACCTCCTAATTGGTGATCCTGCCCCCGCCCTTCTTTCCCTCCATCTCCTACACGGCTGCCAGACTGGTAGTCACGGAACGTGCCAATTATCATTACTGCACCCCGTTTTAAAATTGCTGGTAGCTCCTTACTGCCTATTGGGTAAATTTCAAACTACATTTCAGAAAACCCACGTTTCTGATCCAATGCTGGTAAGTTTCAAAAACTATATAGCTTTCCTCAGAAACAATCTTAAGAATGATTTTATCTTTATGCAACAGAAGATATTTCAGTCCCTGTTGGCTCTAAAATTCTAGAGATACAGCAAAGTTAAGTCAACATTTGGAGACTTAACTACACATAAGGCAGTTCTCAAACTGGGAGGTTGTCATATTTCCAAAAAATTAGGGTCAGAGAAATTACAGTTGTGGCCTAAGTGCTTAACCAGCCCAGGGCAAGTTATGTAACTTCCAAATCACCAAGTATTTCATTCCTAAATGTGGGGATAATACCACCTACTTTGAAAGCTTATTGGTAAGATTAAGTGAAACACTTAAAGAGTTGCCAAGGTCCGTGCCCCATAATTATTTTCTCTTATGCATGGAAACAATGTTACGTATGATATATTTGCTGGTTAAGCAGTTTCCAGGTCAGCTAAACAAAGTCCTATTTAATGCTCACATACCTAGCTCTAAAGCCAAGAGAACGCAGCATTCAACGAATACTTTCAGATCCAGGTACTGTGCTAACAGTGATCGGGACATGCTTGTTTCCTGCCCTCCCGGGGAGTAGGGTCTAGAGAAGTGTGTGGGAGGAAGCTGGGACAGCATTATCCCTGGGTGCTATTCAAACGGGGCCCCGTTGCAGGCTTGGTGATCGGGAAGTAAACATGTAAAAATCTTCCTTCCTTCCATCTGTATCATCTGGCTTCTGGGTAGCACTTTAAAAAATCTGGGGCAGAGGTTCTGAAATGGGGATTTGGATGGAGTTTGAGAGAAGAGGGCTCTGACAAGACAGAAAAGCAAACAAAACCTTGTCAATGAGACCAATCAGGGGGAAATTAATCAAAGCCACATCTGTGAGGCAGATGGAGGAAGATGAAGAGCTATGGGGTCACACTCTCCCCTTGCCTCGGGGTCACCGTCACGATTGCCCTGGCAGGCTGGATCAGAAAAAGTGGGAGGAAAAGAAACAGTATCACAAGAGAAGTAGGGCAGAAAAGGGAATGGGAAGAAATGAAACCCCACCTGGACACTGGAGATGGGAAAGAAATTTCTGTGGGCAGATTTTAAATGAGGTTATATTAAGTTCTTTCTCTTCTTAATGGCATGAACCACCTCATGACCACAATTCTGTAAGAGGCTCCTAACCAGTTTCTGCCCCCCCGACTTCGGTTCCTTAAAATAATTCTATGTAACAGCACAGTGCTTAGAGTCATAAAATACGCCTTAATCTTAACACTCCCACATTAAAAGAGCCTAGGAGGACCTAAATTACCTACTGGATCAAGCTCATACTTCAGTTTGCTGATCAAGGCCTTGAATGCAATTCAAGTCAGTAAAGACATAAGTGCCAACTACGTGTAAAGGCTGCAGAGGGTACAAAGAATACCAGTGAAGGAGAAATGATGAACATTTGGAACGAGGAAGAATCCAGCAAATGAAACTTTCACCAAAGGTGAAAAGTTCAGTTCCAACTAGGGGAAGAAGAGGTCTTGATTCATGAAGGAAGTGACCCTCCTGGGCTTTGAGAGAACAGGATGACTTCACAAGGCAAATATGGGTGAAATGAGCATTTTCGAATCTGGGAACAATAAGAACAAGTAGCTATGATGTGTTGAAGAAAGTGTACACTGTGTTTAAGAAAAAGCAAGCAGTGTTGTGTGGCTCGGTCACAGAATTCCAATTCTTCTGTGGTGCAGGCGACCTTGAGTTCAGAGTGCCTGGTTACAAGTCCTGACTCCACCACTCAGGACCCTGTATGGCCTTGGACAAGTCACGTGACTGCTCATGCTTCAATTTCCACAATAGCAAAACAGGGATACACGGTCCCTGAGGACTCAGAAATCACCCAAGTAGCCTGTCGGCACATGGCAAGTGCTCAGGAAGCAGCCGTTACAGCACTACAAAGGGAGCTCGGGACCAGTGTTGAGGAGACAGAGTGCTCCCCTGAGTGCTTTGAACTTCACTGAACAGACCACAGAGTGCCACTAGAGGCTCTGGAGCAGAGAAATTACCAAGTGCAGCCTGGCATCATGCAAGTCAATCTAACACCAGCCTTGCAGAGAACGCAGAGATACAGGTGAAGATTTACAAAACGTTCGCACTGATGGGGAAAGGGCCTGAGAATTAGGCTAGTGGAAGCAGAGAGAGACAAGAAGACCACCATGGGAGATTCTGGAGGAAGAAATGAAAGGATGTTACTGGCGTAAGCGTGAGGTAAGAAGGAGAAGGAAGACCCGAAGAACACTTACAAAGCTACCAAAACATCTAGATGTTCATCGACACACTATTTTTTATTCTTCTATTCTCTGAACACCTAGAATTATAGAGTTTGGACAAACGCTTGGAAGAGCATTACAAACACCCTTGACTTATTCGTCCCAGGCTATCTTGTACGTTCACGGCACCATGCCCGAGGCAGAAAGCTCCTTCTCGGTGACAAGAGCAGGTGATGCTACCTGAGCAGTAGCACTGTCCACAGTGTAGGAGTGGATACACCGAGCAACTCTGAGATGGGCGAGTCACCGTGTGATCTATATATATGCGCAAGAATTCCAACCACTCAACTTGGCAAAGCCTAATTTTGCTTGGTAGGATACCATTTCAAGTTTGGAGACAAAGGGGCATGAATCCATTAATGATGAAACCTGAAACCATGCCATGTTAATTCAGGTTCTCCTGAACTGCAATAACCTGGAACACATCCAACACCACACTTAGCCTCTTTGTCTTAATCCCTGGATGCGACTAGTCAGCTGCCACGCTGAGGGCGTTCTACCACCTAGTGCACAATACTTTAATAAGGCTGTTTTGTCAGGTTTGCTATATGAAAACATGAAGGCAAACACGCACGTCCATAAAACAAAAGACACCTTGCTTCTGTTTTTATTATTCATCCACTGGTACCTTAGGTTCTCCAAGTATACCATAGGCTACTGTTCTCATCCACTGAAATTTAGGATGTTAATTATAGATTTCCAATTCTTTAAAAATGAAGTTAAAAAAATGATAGCTAAGGATTTTTAGCAAGCTGAAGAGATTATTTTTAGATATATGTTTGTCAATATGCATGGGAATAACAAAGAAATATACCTCCATGTTAACAAAGATTATCTCTGAAAGACGGGTCTACCAATCGTTTTTATCATATCACTTTCCTGCATTCCCAAATTTTCTCAAGCACAAAGTACTTCATAATCAGAAAAAAAGGGGGGGGGGCGCCTGGGTGGCTCAGTCATTAAGCATCTGCCTTCAGCTCGGGTCATGATCCCCGGATTCTGGGATCGGGCCCTGCTTCGGGCTCCCGCTGAGCGGGAAGCCTGCTTCTCCCTCTCCCACTCCCCTTGCTTGTGTTCCCTCTCTCGCTGTGTCTCTGTCAAATAAATAAATTCTTAAAAAAAAAAAAAAAAACCTTAAACTTGTAAAGCTTTTCTGTGGTAAATATGCCATATCAACTTAGTGCACATAGTTCTTTCATTAATATAATTTAGGCCCAGTTATATACTTGGTGCCGTGCCTTGGAATGCACACATACCCTGATAAGGCAGCAGAGAGTGTCTGACTAAGCCAGAGAACCACAGAGGCGCCTTCATGCTCAGGGGTTCATACAGCTATCAAACTGCTTGACAAAGGTTGGTTTTTTTGTTTTGTTTTGTTTTTTTGTTTTTTAAGAAAAGCTTTCTGTACTCTAGACAACCAATGACTTTTAGCTTACATATAAAACATACTACATTCATCACCTAGCAATTCTCCTAAAAGCTATCTATGGTGATTTTAAGTAGGAAAAACTACAGATGCCCCCCCATTCTTCATCTGATAGTCTATTTGTTTAGACTCCAAACATTAAGGAACATGCCTGTCATATAACAAAGCCTCAATATTCCCATTAAGATACAAGTAAAGGCACAAAATTGTAGACTTTCTAAATTAGTATTAAAAGTCACAAGAAGGCTGGGGTGCCTGTGTGGCTCAGTCGGTTAAGCGTTTAACTTTTGGTTTCGGCTCAGGTCATGATCTCATGGGGGGTGGGATCCATCCCTGCGTAGGGCTCCCCGCTCAGTGGGAAGTTCGCTTCAAAGATTCTCTCCCCCTCTCTCTGGCCCTCCCCCACTTGCTCGCTCACACGCTCAATCTCTCTCTCAAATAAATAAACAGATCTGTAAAAAAAAGTCACAAGAAGGTTAATATTATAGGGAAAGAAATGCCATGTCCCTAGAGGCCAGCATCTAGCACGTGTACCGATTTCCCCTCGTGGTCAGTTAATTTCCCTGAGAAGGGGCTTTTATTACCCAATTACCTGTTAGACCTAAATCTGTAACCTCCCAAGTGACCCCTACATCTGAACCAGGGACTGCTGACCACTAGAAGTATAAGGCAACTGTTGCTGAATTGAAGAGAGAAAATAACAGCCAAGCCCTAAAGAGATAGGTCCAAAAAGCCTCGATACACACACAACATCACAAGGGTTATCTGGATCTATAAACGCAAAGGTGGAAGAGGCCTACTTCTTCCAAGATGTGCTAAAAATAAACTGCAATATCGTTTTCCACATTATCAGCCCAGATAATAATGCCTAGAGGTTAGAAGCATGGCTTCCAGATTTCAATACTCATGTTTCTGAGCAGTGGGTGACAGGCAGCCTCCCAAAATCACCTGTGATCTCGAGACCTCTGTCTGCGGTGAGCTTCCCCCTTCTCCAAACTCAGATGTTAAATCGGGGCCAGATGTTGAAGACAGAGTGGCTTGAGAAGTGGCAGCCTGGTCCTGGGAAAGTGATGAGAAGGAGGGTGTAGGAGACTGCAGCCCCCTCACACCTTCTCCCACCACTGCTTGCTCTCTCTCACTGGACTTGCTGGAAACAAGCAAGCTTATGTCAGGTTTCGGCACAGAGGTGCTCACCAAACTGTTCTGCATTCTCTTCGCATCTTCTACATCTCCGTTATACTTCCAAGCATCATCCATCTAAAAAGGAAACGCCATTTTAAGGTTGGTGTCATTAGATTTCTGTTTAAAAAACACATACATTAAATACTTTAAAACTATAGAAGTAACATACCTCCCACAGCAACTATGCCTAAAAGCTCGGAGCACATTCTTTCATGCTAACAGACAGGCACATTTGTAGTGGGAGGAGGACTTGTTTTTTACAAAGTGTTGATATTATAGACACACTGTTGAAACTTGCTTTGCTCATTTACATCACCCCGATAGGTCATCAGACAGATCTCTAGACTAGTCTTTTTAATTGCTGAATGGTCCATTGTAGGTATAGCTACAATTTATGCACTTGATATGCATTCAGTGTTGTTTTGAGTTTTCTGTAACTTCCAAAAACACTGCAACAAGTACCCACATATTTTTATAATTGGAATATTTATTTTTATATTTTTATATAAATATGAATATAATCTATTTTTATAGATTCCCAAAAGAAAACTCGCTGGACCAAAGGATATTTTATAATATGAAATTATAAAAAATGTAATATACAAACTTTATATCTATTTATCTTCTCGAAAAAAATTGTAGCAGTGTACTCCTAATGGAATATAGAAGAATGGCTACTTCTCTGCATCCTTGCCAACACTAGACATTTTCAATGTTTTAAATCTTTGTCAGTCTGATGTGTAAAAAGCTGTACACCTCATTCTTCCTCTCATGAAGTTGAACATGCTTCGATGTGTTTATGTTATCCAACATTTGAGCTCTCCCTGAAACTGGCTACTCATTTCTATATCCATTATTCTACTGCTTGCCTGTCTTCTTACCAATTTGTAGGAACATGTTAAATCCTAGTTATATTAACCCTATATCTAAAACTCATTTTACTAATATTTTTCTGAGTCTGTAAGTGGTCTTTTGACTGTTACTAATGAGTCATACACATTTGATTGTTTTTATGCTGCCAAATATATCTCTATTTTATTTACTATAACGATAAGGACTTTCCTGGCTAGTTTAGGCAGGTTTTCCTTACCTTGAAAATCTTTTCAAGTTTTTTCTTAGATTTTAGGATACTATACTGGCAGAGGTAAAAGAAATCTGAGCATTGATCTTAACACTATACTGCTTCCTCTTACGTAGTTAAAATTAATACACCCACTTTCAGCTATGCAATACTGCTTCATTCTCAGGGCAAATGATTCCATGTTCTATATTCTTAAAAACCCCAGTATAAATAGAACCATGAGATACATTTTAATAACCACATTCAAGCATATCAAGTTCTAATAAAGCAGGTAATCAGAGAAAAATAGAAAGCTGTACATAAGGCGTCTGAAAATATTTAGGTTAAACCACGCAAAATTGCTATTGTGTAGGTCAAAAACAACTACTAGCATCTTCATATGGTTCAGCCTAACACTTCACAAAAGCTACATTTGAGAAAATACAACACTAAAAAATGTTCTGCCTTAGAAAGCAGCTTATTCATTCTTTAAAAGGTATCAGGCCTTACTTTGATTGAATTTAAAGTTTAATCAGTTCCACAGAGTTCTTACATTTTAAGCATTAAATGTGTATTGAAACTAATCAGCTGAAACAAAATGGCCCTATACGTAAGTTATGCATATTTTCTACATCAAGTAGAGGTAACTCAAACTTCTACCCAAGTTCCCCAACATTTTGCTCTTGAGAACAGACTAAATGAACTGGGAACACATTTTTTACCGTGTAGGATCTTGGGAGTGATGAGATTCCCCTCGCTTGACAGCCAAAAGGTCTCGGTGTGACCACAGATGTTAACCTGGCTGTATCAGTTTTCTGGAAACTTCTGGGGAGAGAGGCTGAAACTCGAGTCAACTCTGTTTGTGTAGTCAGTGAATGCTGAGAAGACAAAGAGTCTGGGAGTTGTTCTTCCATGGGGCTTTTAGAAGGAAGCTGAATGTTAGCGGCCACAGCGGCCTCTCTTTTTGCAAAAGTCGTGGAATCTTGTTTAGGAATTTCTGTAGAATATGCTGTAGCCTTCTCTTCCACTCTCTCGCTCTGGTAACTTGCTTCTGACATGGTCGGTGTAGGGGAAAGCATCTCTTCATTCAATACATCATCAGAAGAATGCAACCTCCTCCTCGAGGAAACTGTGGACATTTGATTTCGGGATTCCCTTAGCAGGAAGAAGCACACCATAACCACCAAGTTACACATGTGACACACTGAGGTGGAGAGACAGAGGTTACTTGCGCAGTAACATAAAACGGGACTAAGAATAAAAAAGGCTACTGACTTCACCCAATAACCAACACGGTATTAACAGGAGTATAAATACATGTAATTTTTTTTTAGTGCCACACTAAAAGATTGTAGGAACTTGATTCTTGTTTTTAAAGAGGCTCTCAAATATTTCAGAGGGATTTTTTTAATTGTAAAGAGATGTTAATAAGAAAATGATGAGGGGTGCCTGGGTGGCTCAGCCGTTAAGCGTCTGCCTTTGGCTCAGATCATGAACCCAGGGTCCTGCTTGGTGGGAAGCCTGTTTCTCCCTCTCCCACTCCCCCTGCCTGTGTGCCCTCTCTCGCTGTGTCTCTCTCTGTCAAATAAATAAAATCTTTAAAAAAAAAAAAAGAAAGAAAGAAAATGAGGATATTTTACTAAGGGAACATTCATGAAGTTTTACCTACAAGTTTATCAATCTTCCAAAATTAGTGCACTTAAAATATAACTGATTGTCTGACAACCAATTTGAATCTTCCAAAGATGTGGATTCCCTTACAGGGTTGTATTTTTTCCTGTATGCAATTTAAAATAATTTAGTAAAAACAAAAGACCACAAAAAACTCAGACTTCAGTTAAGGTCAAGTTAGTGTATGATTTCATATAGCTTGATAGAACTTGCATGGACAATTACTACAGATTAAAGACACCATTCATATTTATAGAAAAGTTCATGACACATCCTCATCACTACCATTTAGTAGGGAATACCTCTTAAGTGAATGAAACTGTGTTTACCATTTGCTTCTAGGGCACAAAGGAGCTTTGTTTAACTTTACCTGACAGCACATTTCCTTTTTGACATTATCCTTAGAGCATATTTGCCTTCCCCCTGACCTATAAATATTCCAAGGTTTCTCACAGTAACTGCTCTACAGGAACTTTTAAATTGGACCTTTATCCTGTTCTGTTGCAATGCCAAAAATAAACCCCTTATGTTTATGCTTATATTGTCTTCCTTTAAAATAGAATTTTAATTGCACCACTAAAACATGAAAAGGAACTTGTTATTTTACACAATTTAGATGAGTGGGAGCTGGGTTTATTTGGCCATTCTATTCCTAAATTCATTTTAAAAGTAGAAAAGGTAGTTTATTTTCTGCACCAAAGATGGCCAACACCACCCAATACTGCACTTGAATATACAACGTAAAAATCAAGAAAGAATGCCCACCTATATTAAGCACCCATTTCTTTTGTTAATCCAAGTCACTCTTTATTACAGGAATACTTTGCTTTCTCACTGCAGAGCAAAATCCTGACCGTTTCACACCTATTTGCTTATGGTTTAATATTGGTATCCTACCCTTACATAAAATATGGATTTCTAACACTGGTAACTCCAACCGTGAGATGCACTCAGCTTTATTACCTGTCCTGTAGCATTTCCTTAAATGGCTTAGAGCTTCTCTCGGATTTCTCAAGTGCCTGCTTTTCAATTTCTTCCCTCTCTTCCTTTTTCTTCTGCAGATCTGAAGTGTAGCTTTTTCGACGATCTTTCCATTTTGCAAGATCCTG
The DNA here is from genome assembly GCF_037043125.1 of Eumetopias jubatus. Lineage (NCBI taxonomy): Eukaryota > Metazoa > Chordata > Mammalia > Carnivora > Otariidae > Eumetopias > Eumetopias jubatus. The sequence goes on along the minus strand of NW_028274809.1, from coordinate 163,060,493 downwards.
ACAGAAGAAAATCACATCAGCACAGGCATACCTGAATTTCTACACACCCTCTCTAACAGTGAGAGCGCCAGGGTATCCCATTACATCGCTGAAACTATTCACTCCAACTCGATGCCAAGGTGGCCTAATTTTGCTTTTTATAGCTGGCGTTTCTGTACCAACCTTTATCTCATGTGTCTGTCTAAAAAACCTGACCTAGTAAGATAGACCCCATTACTGTTTTTCTGCCTCCCTGCCCATTTCACAAAGCCTGCTAAATGCCTGTAATTGGGTTCCAGGTCAGAAGGATCCGGAACTGTTTCAAATTCATTTTCATCTTACTCCAATAATCTGGCTGTTGTGTGAAATGTATTTCACTAGTACAACTGGAACAGAGACAGGATTGGAATGGTGAGGCATAAGTGCACACTCTGTCTTTAATTTAACATACACTGAGCTGGATCCCTAATTTGAGGCAGAGGACCACAAACATGCAGATGCGTAAGATGTGGGTTCCCTCAAGGAACCCTTAGTCTGGAAGGGAGAGGGACTTGTAAATAAAAGTTCAGCAATGCGTGTGACTGGACAGCACAGGATGGCGGGGGTCTGAAGCAGAGAGAGTGGTCAATTCTACCTCAGGCAGGGGAGGGCAGAGTTTGAAAAGGCTTTCCTGGGGAGGTCAGGCTTGAGGATATGATTTTAAAGCAGGTAAACTCCACCCAACAACAGGGCAATAAGGAAGATGCCATAGGAAAAGTGGACCTGTTTCCCATATTCCCAGGAATAGAAGTCTAACCTAGCTGGGAGACCCCAGGACAATCAACCTGATTTTGCTTTTAAATTAGCCCTAGCAGCCTAAGCTGGTTGTGACACTCAAGGGTTTAAGACATTCTGGATGGTACAGACTTTTCTAGGTCTCCAAAATAGAGAAATGCCATGCTAAGAACTGCTAGTGGCATTCTAGTCCAAAGAGAAGCACATCCAAAATCTCAGACTAAACTAGTTTGGTTTATACCCTTAAGAGCTGACAGGGCCATTCCTATTTAAAAACAGCCTGAAGTCAGTATGAACCACTTCCAAAAAGGATAAAAGCAGTGTGCATTTAGTCCTACAGGGTAATCAGCATGAATTCTCATCTGCATTAACGGATAACCCCTCAATACTTCTTTTCACACCCAAACTGTCCCCATGTATCCAGGCAAAGTGACACTGAATTACTGTTTCTCGATCATTAAATCGAGTTCCCAACCAAAAGAGACACTGGAATTGAGAAATGCAGCCAAGGCAGAAGGTTCTTCTTCATCTCATAGGCTTTAATCTCTTTGAAAATGAAGATTTACTACCCCTGGCCCTTTTGTTCATTCTAACACTCTACTCTTCCTATAAAGTTACCCTCAAAATCCTTTGGGTTCACTCTGTATAATTTATCTATTGTATTCCTAGACACTCTTTTGGTTTGTAACAATTGCCCCTTTCAAAAAAAGGTCAAGCTTTTTTTCCCCCGCAGGGACAAAGCTAAATAGTAAGTCTGTGTCCATATAAACATCTGGATATAAGTCAGCTCTATGAAAACATCTCATTTTGATTCGTATCAGACAATGACTTCTCCAGCCAAAATATTACTCCTAGTTATATTTCTTATTTCTCCCCAAATCTCTGTTAACTCTGAGAACCCCCTTCATCTCTTCCTGCTAATCCCAAGACTGTTCAGGACCCCCAGCTCCTCTAAACTTTGAGCTAAGTCTTTTCCCTTCACAAGCTTCAATAACAGTCATACCCCAAATTCAACCAACCAAAGCAAGGGAACAAATTAACCATGCTGTAAGGAAGCAGATTCACATTTTTGAGAACTCAGAGAATATTAGAAAATAAATATCCTATTATATTTTTCACAGAGGCCTTTAAAATAGGCAACAGTGATAGGCCAAAAAGGTGTACGAGTCTTTTCAAAGGAAGCCGATCACACTTTCTGTAGGACTGAATTCTGTAGCAAGGAAAATCATCTCAAGTATCGTGATCTTCTTTTAAGAGAAGCAAGGAAGAGTCAAATAAAAATACTCTCCCAGTCTTCCCAACTCCCAACATAAAAAGTACTCACATCCTGCCATTTCTGGTCTTGTTCTTTTAGTTGTGATTTTATTTTCTGCATCTCCTCATAACGCAGCTGACGCAAGTTCTGAACATCCTCCACGCTGACATCACTCATGGACTTACTCCTACAACCAAAATACCCATGGTAACCAAGGGTCACATGACCGGATTTAGGGTTAAACTGGAAGGTTGTTCGTTTGGAAATTCCATCTAAATTTCTGCTGTACTACCTAGACGTTTTCGTGATATTATCACAGAAATAACACTACAGAGATAAATGGTGTTTTTCCAAAACGCAGAAACAAGAGCCTAGCACTCAACTCAAGCGTGAATTCTTTCACAAAATGGTTAAGTGAACCCTGCATGAGCCTGAAAAAATAATCCAATGTTCATATTTGGAGTGGTCCATGCATAAAAGGATTACTTTAGAGAGAAATATTTACTAGAATCGTCTATATTTTTCTATCTCCCCCAAAGATAATCTTTTAAGGTTTGGCTGCCTTTTCTGGGCACTTATTCAATAATTTAATGATTACCTGATATTTTCTCCTCAGGTTCATTACCATAAATAAACGTGTTACTTCTTCTCTGGGATTCTCTAAAATCCACCCTACCACTGCACTAGACTTATTCTCAAAGCACCATAGGTAGTTTCTAGCAGCTAGTTATAATGGAATGACCTTTACAGTCCTCTGTTTTATTAAGGCAGATTGCATGTCTCCCAACGTGTGACCCTGTTACGACTATGTACTGAGGATTAGCTCTCAGAGAGCTCAATCTAGAGTAGAACCAATGAGCAGAGTGAGGTGTTAGAAACGAGGCACATAGAAGGGATGGTCAGTTGCACTGGAGAAGAGGGTAGTGAGAATGGGATAGCCCAGTATGAATACTGGAGAGCAGGTAGGAATGAAAAAGAGCTTTTGAAGGTGGGGTATGCAAAATGTGCTTTCCTATAGAAGTTTCATAATGCACTTTGGATTTTATTTCATTTGAACGGACTCTAATTTTATTTAAGTAAGTTATTTAAGTAACTCTACATCTCCTTCTTGGGCCTAAACTTCGCCCTCCCGACGAGAGTTTGCTATCACCACATTTCTTTTGTAACATGCTTGCCCTTAGCCAGTTCAGGAATTCAATTAGTTTCTATGCAAATGACTCCCAATCCACACAGCGCCTTCCCTTGACTCAATTCCAATTACTTGTTGAATAAATATCTGCATGGATATCCCCTAAGCACCTCAGTTGTAAAAAGACCAATTGAAATAATATCTAGGAAGGATTTTGTAAACTATAACTCACTAAACACATGGTTATTGTTGATGTAGCCAAACTCAATCTTGTCCCCAAACCTGCTTTTCTGCTTGTGGCTGTTAATGGTGTAACCTGCTTCCAATCATCCACATTTGAAACCTAAGAACCATTTTTCACCTTTGCCTCTCCCTTCTCCCTACTTTCAATTAGTTATCAAGTCCTCTTATTCAGTGTCTTTTTCTTTCCACTTCTTTTGCCAACACCCTAGATCAGAACACAGCCAACTCTTACCTAGACTTTTAAAGTAGCTTAAATTATCACCCAGCCTCCAGATCCAGTGAGTCTTGTCTTCAACTGTTCCAACAAGAAAGCCCTTCGTCAGTATATATGCCTTGTTAAATGCCAGTCATTCCTCAGGATCCCTGATACACTAAACACCGCATTGGGTGTGTGTAACTTTCTATTCATTCTCCACTTCAAAGTCTAACAGACTACTCGAACTTGACTTGTCATAGACCAAAAACATGATTACTCACCCGCAATGTACTCATCAATGAAATTCAACTCCATCCTCCAGATTACAGGCCAAAAAACTTGGAGTTATCCCAGATGCCTCTTTTTCTCTTATACACCATGACTGGTCCCATCAGTAAATCCTGCCAGTCTACTGTCTAATTATAACTAGGACACAACCACTTCTCACCACCTCCACCATTACCACCCTGATCCAAGCCATCATATCTCCCACCTGGACTGTTACAATAAGCAGTCTTCCTGCTTCTACCCCTTCTTACCCAATAGTGCATGCTCAATACCATGGCCAGAGGGATCTTCCCAAAATTACACTCAGATAGTAACATCCCTGTACACTTCCCCCATCAGTTTCTTTCCATTTCACACGAATTAAAAGCAGGTTCTTCCAAGATGTAGGACATTACCTGGATCCTGCCCACCTCTCTCTGTTCATCTCCCATCATGGTCCCCCCTTCACTCACACTGCTCCAGCCGACTGGTTTCCTTGCTTGTGCCCAACCTCCTGCTCTTCTACTGGCTCTTCAACCAACCATATGGCTTCTCTCTCACTTCCAGTCATCCGCTTGAACATTACCTCAGTGCTTCCCACCCTGACCACCCTACACAAAGGAGTAAATGCACCTCTCCCTTGGCCACATTATCCCTCACCTTTCTCCCCATAGCATTTCTCCCCATAGCATTTATTGTCATTTGAAATGTTTATGTACACTTCACCTGCCTCATCCTGCAAGATTACAAGGCAGGGATTTTTTTTCTGTCTGCTCCTATATCACCTATGCCTAGAAGAGTGCCCAGCCCACGGTAGGTGCTAATAAATGTGTTAATCTAGAGAATATTCTACCACTTTGATAATAATTCCTACCACTTCCATGCCAAAAGTGGTCTGGCCTTTCTCTCCACTCCTCTACTGCTTTAGTTATACCTTTCTCCTGGCTTTACATTCAGCATTACAGTGTACGTGTGTGTGTGTGTGTGTGTGTGTGCATGCGCGCACGCGTGTGCGTGTGTGCATGTGCGTGTGTGCGCACACGCTTAGTTTATCTCCCTCACAAGTCCGCATGTTGTTTGGAGAAAAACACATTAACACATAACAAAGCATACAGGATACATGCATTTAACACCCATGGCAAGAATGAAGTATGTTTTATCATACTTAATCAAGCAAAATAAATTTGAAATGTCTCATCTTGTGTGTGTATAATAAATCAGAATTCCTCCCCAAAGTTTTATAAGGAAAGCTTTGTAAGATTTATTAAAGAGTATTAAGGAATTACACATGGAATATATATCAAATTATACACTGGATCGTTAAAAATATATACCTAACTAGGTATGACTATATATGAACCTGATTTATGTGAATTTGAAAATATAAATTAAGCTATAACTTCAAAGAATAAGACTTTTTTTGCGCTCAGACTTTAACAGACTCCCTAAAAAAGAGCACAGAGGCTGGCACCCAGTAGGAGTGACCCTCCTACCTGTGAACCAAGGGAGCCCAGCACTGTCCAGAGCAGACTAATCCTTGTTTCAGGCGGGAACGGGAGTTCCCTATGTTCCCGAGGGTGTACAGTTACCTAAAGAAAGCCTGAGCACATTCCATGCAGGCTGAACCGAGCACTGGGGTGGCCATGCCACTGACCTGCGCCCCAACCTAACATCACTTAGCTTCTCTGCGCCTCAGGTCCTCATCTTCTAAGCAAGGAAAGCGTTGTTATAAGAAAAGGCGGAAGGTTATACCGATTGTATTTTAATAACTATCAGTGCTTTACACCAACTATTCTTATGAAGGAAAACATGACTGCATGGAATTTCTTGAAAACGAACTCCCAAAACAGCTTCAGATTAGCAAGGTCACCCCAGGCCACACTGATAAAATCTAGAACTTTCTGAGTACAGAAGTCTTTCAGCCAGATCATGAAGAATTCTTTCCTTCCTTATCAGAATTACCAGCATAACATTAAACTCCTGAGGGCTTACTGTGTGCCAGCCACACTGCCAACTGGTCTACCTGGATTAGATCATTAAAAGATGCGCGCGTCTGGTTCTACCACTCACTAGCTGTATGTCCTTGGGAATGCTGCAATATCTGTGTCTCTTTCTTCATGTATCTATAATGCGTCTAATACCTACCAGTCTACCTCACAGACTAGAGATAGTCTAAGAAGTAACATCTAAGAAGTAAGGGATGAGAAAGGACCAACATGTAGAAAATGTCCTAAATATAAAATCACTGATTGCCTTAAACAGCAGGTAGAAATTCCATGATACTAATTCTGGGGTTCCTGGAGTCCCGAACTTTCAAAGGAAGATAGGGATATACTTATTTATGCATTTTTTAGTATATTTCTATTAGGTGCTGTAGGAATTCTCTGAAGCATAATCAGTACTAAAACCTGGACAATAGGCTTTAGAGTGACTACAAACTAGGATGATAATGTAACATAAGAAACTTTTCATTTATAGGTTTACAGTCTAAATCAGGTTTTCCCTATAGCAGCACTATTGATATTTTGGGGATATAAAATTATTATTTATTGTAGGGGGCTGTCCTGTGTCTTGCAGGACAATTTAGCAGCATCCCAGGATATAAAAGGACCAGATGGCTAGTAGAAAACCCCATCCCCAACCCATCCAGTGTAATAATCAGAGATGCCTGCGGACATTGCTGAGTGTTCCCTAGGGACAAAATCCCCAGACACTCACATCCACTTTATTTGCCCTTCCTTTTTGTTGTCTTAGGTGTCCTTACAGTTCTACAGAATCTTTTGGCCATAACCCATACATGAAATATACATCTCTTAGTTGTCTTTGATTAAAATTTCACCTTCAATCAGTTTTCATTTCCTGTTGATCCTGGCAGTAGACTGAATGGCTTAGTCCTATTACAAATTGTAACTACATACCCTTACAACAACTTTCTCATTCACAGCTTCTGCCGAGAGGCATCATAACCGTATTTTCAAATGTCATGGAACCATACAGACAAATCCATGCAACACAAAAGCATGCGTGACAAAATGCCACATAGAAAGCATATTAAAAATAAACAGAGTGACAGATGTTAAATGCCAACAAAAAGCAAGCCCAAAATGAACAAGCTAAGTCTTTAAGAGGTAATGTGCATTTCTCTTTCACCTGGTCCTTAACCAAAAGGAAAGCATTCATGTTATAGGCAGTCATTTTTCAATCACAGGATGTTAAGCAATAAAGATTTTCCAGGTAAGTATTTTAAGTTTAAAAATGGACATTATGTCCAAGAAATATTATTAAGAAATATCACTTGTTTCCTGTCATACGAACATGTCTAGAAACAGGAAATAAGTTCTAGATGAAATGCCTATACCCAATCCAATTTTTTGTTTTCATTGCAGCAAACCAGTTTAAGAAAACCATTGGTAACTGATAGAACACAGAAAAAAAAACCCATATAAAAGGTTTTGATGACAAGTGGTATGAAACACACTTTAGTTTTCTGAAGACGTATTTGCTTTACTTTCCTTTATCTGACAAGTCATGCATTATTCATCAGTCTCATTTTACAGATAACCTTGCTTTATTTGTGTTACCTTGGCACTACACTGCAAGGGGGACAAACTTTAAAATAAACAGTGTACCATGCAAGCAACAATCTGGAAATAGTCTACAGAAGGTATTTGCTGCTGCTAGCTAGAGCCAGAAAAATCCCTTGCTCTCTGAACTTGGCATTTGGGTTTCTCTTCTCTCTTCTTAGCCCAGTCATACAGGGCATTCCTATGGAGAAACACGGGGAGTCACTGAAATAGCTGTACATGTTCACATTCTCATCCAGTACCTGTACTCCATGTACTTAAATCCTCTTTAAGAAAAACAAACTGCTTCTATAATCAAGCCTTATTAGCGATGAAAGTTCTGGAAGTTTTCATTCAAAATGCTCAAAGCAGCAGAGATTTTTCATCCGTTAAAATAGCTCTCCTGTGATGAACTGAGATGAGCAGATGCTTAAGCATCATGCTGACAAGTGCCTCATTCACCCTCACAAATGAGAAAGCTTTAAGCCCTTGAGGAGCTGGATAGGGAATCATGTGCCTTCGCACAGCACACTGAAAGCATGCTGGTAGTCTGATTTTTTAAATCAGTGGCTGAGAAGTACTTGCAATTAGATGCCCTTGACTCAGTTAAATTTTGACCCCTAGAATGGTTATATTGCTTCAAATAATAATTTAAGTTAAGTTCCAAGGTTTCTACACTTTAAAAATTATCCAATGCTATCACAACTAAAAATTCTTAGAGATGACATAAATCCCGGTGGGGGAAGATACTTAGTTACTAAGGCTTAGGCAGATTAAAATATTTGACATACTTAAATTTTCTTCTTGTTCAAAAACTATTAGAAGTTAGATTCACAAAGTCAGAGAAAGTCTGATGGTAAATATTAAGATGCAGCCACCTGGTTATTCTGCACGAAGAATGAATGATTCTACAGTGTGCAGTAAAAAGTAAAAGTATGGTAGCATTTGCTTTTAACTCTCTATTACTCTAGAAACGGGAAACATTTCCAGAAAATTTTAAAAGATTTTAATTTTTGCAGTTTTGGGAAGCTGATTTTGGCTTTGTGACATAGCCATATTATAAATTTTTACCCTAATCAGGAATCATGAAAATGTTTCCAAATTCTACTAAGGGAAGACTAATGTCATCCCTCATCCCAACTAATAAAGCTCCCCATAGGGGCGCCTGGGTGGCTCAGTCGGTTGAGTGTCTGCATTCGGCTCAGGTCATGATCCCAGGGTCCTGGGATCCAGCCCCACATCGGGCTCCTTCCTCAGCAGGAAGCCTGCTTCTCCCTCTCCCACTCCCCCTGCTTGTGTTCCTGCTCTCGCAGTCTCTCTGTCAAATAAATAAATAAAATCTTTAAAATCAATCAATCAATTTCCCCATAAACAGGGAGTATATAGATAATACCAACTGTATGAATTCCAACTTCAAAGTGAATGTTAGTATTCCTTTTCCATCATAGATTTTCTAAAATTTTCTAAAATAACTTTATTTGGGCTTCAACATCCAGAAGTGAAAATGTTAGTCTATGTAGCAAATACTAAATTAAATATACCCAATCTTAGGCAAGTAACTGTGTTACTTTTAATCAACTCAAGTTAAAAAAAAAAAGAAAGAAAAGAAAGGGGGAAAAAAAAGACCTGAATTTTAAATTTCTAATAAAAACAAAATCTACTGCAGTCATATAGCACTTCATGCACTGAGCACTCAGACACAGAAATATTACCATTAGGTTGCAAAATTAAGAAAAAATTTCCCATTTTTAAAAAATTACATGCACAGCACACAGCATCCCCATTTAGTGACATGCCAGGATAGAAGTGCAGTGACATATTACATGAAGGACAAATAATATGCAGAGATTTTTTTCCACTGTGAACTAAAAAACTTACCCATTCTCACCATAAATCTTTTGAAAGAGTCTAAGAAATCAGAAAACCAAAAATGAAAAGTCACTTTTCAGTTGGTTACTTTCTAAATGTTCAATGTCTTTAAGATTCTAACTAGAGATGGACAAATCTCAAAAGGTTTTATCACATTCTTGATAATGTCTCAATTTCTAATTGATCTCATATCTCAAGGAATCAAATTAAGCGAGATAAAGAGTTTCCTAATTTACCTTGAACCAACAAATCCATAACAAAAAGCTTCCTGTTGCCAGGGATAAAAGTTAGATTTGGATCTACTGATTTTAATCAACCTTGTATTTGTCCATCCCAAAGTTCAACAAGCTGAACATCAAAATGGCAAGTTGCATAACACATAAATGCAGACACATTATTATCAAAATGGCCATAATTACATACAAGTAAAATTTAGCCGACAGCAAATAACATTCATGCATTTTAATAAAGTTTGCACTGAATTTTCAACTATAAAAAGTCATATATTGATAGTCCAGGAAACCTAGGTCAAAAACAAAAATCATAATTAAGTTAAATGAAATTTGCAATGCCATATTTTAAGGGAAATGTTTACACATAAATCCTATACTCCAAAATATGGGAAACACAGAAAACCAAACTACAACCAGACTGGTTCAGAAAAGCCTGGACATGAAAATATAAAGTCTGTAGACGTAACTGGAAAACATTTTCATGAAACGTCATGTTGCAGATAGTACCATAGTCTTCCTTGAGGCCAAAGGCAAGGTTTGGGTCTACACCTTTTTAAACAGGCCTCAAATAGTTTAGCGATGTGCAAATATGGAATTGCACTTTTTTCTAAGAAATCACAACAGGCTTCTCACAACAATATACATTTTTACAGGATGCTTCAAAATGGCTCGTGACATGCAGAGTTGGGCAATACAATGCCACTTTCTCACACAAGAAAAGTTATACAAGACCATCCATGACAAGCAAAATCCTTGCAGAAACACACTCTGACCTCTCGACCATCAGCCGTTTCTTGTGCCTAAGTCTGCTGGCCTCCCGGATGGCCTCCCACTTGCGGAGGTCCGCCTCACTGCAGGGACCAGGGGTGAAACTGACAGGAGGCACAGTCGTCCCCAGCTGCCAAGACTGGATCTTGCGAGTCAACATGTCATCTTTCTTCTGCCTGTAGGAAGGCACTAACACTCTACAGCTCTTTCTTTTTTCTTTGGGTGGGCGTGTCCTTTCAAGTACACAGAGAAATTTTGCTTGAATTTCTGGAGGAAGAGTCCACGGTTCAGGGAAAGGGACTGGTTGGTATCTATCCGGGGCCCCTGAGAGTGGCACCTCTTTATTCTGCGCTGGAATTCGGCGAACAATCATATCATCTTTTTCTAGATCTGGAAGTACAAGTTCACCTTCTCTACACTGCAGAATTATATCTCGCTCTACAGGATCATCTTGCTCAGAAAACCTTCTAAAGTCTTCGAAAGCCCGGAGAACATATGGATTTGCATGGAAAGCCCCAGTCTTTCTGACAAAGAAATCATCATTTTCTAAGTCAGGATCTAGGGTTGACATCTCAAGGTCATCTCTTTTACACCCTGGTGCAGAAGAGACATTCTTTCTGCGTGTTATGAGCCTTGGGCCGGCAGTGGGATCAATTTTGATATTTGTTTCAGAAGACAAGATGTCATCAGAGTATGTTTGGAGTGCCTGAAGTAATAAAAACTGACTGAAGCACAGAAAAGAAAAAGGAAGGGAGAATCTTATTAAGTTTAGGTAGAAAAGGTAATTAGGCAGCAGATCAACTAGCCCGTTACCATGGGTGAATTATTTTAGGGAACCATGGGAGAGATTCTTGTTTGGAAGAAAGCCTAGCCTTTAATGTCATCACCCGTGACCTTCTTGGATACCATTTAAAGAAGCAAAGGCAAAATGTACTTCTCAAGAAAGGTGGGCACCATCCAGGCCAACTGATGGGGCTAGAACGTAGACAGAGCACACCTCCCTCCCTGTCGTACACACACTTGCTTTCACCCTCTCCTTATTCTGTTAGCCACGGTGATGTAGTCCCCATCCCAGAGAAGCAGCAATGATCTTGCACAGAGATTGAAGAGTTGGTCATCAAGCACTTTATGCAATCAGGGAGTCAGCAGAATTTAAAAAAATAAAATAAAATGCTGCGAAGCTTTCAAAAAGACCCTGATGAATCTTTTCTTTGCCTTTTCCCACCAGACTTGCATGCCCTGGTGTTTATCTAAAAATTATTTCCCGGGCACCTGGGTGGCTCAGTCGTTAAGCGCCTGCCTTTGGCTCAGGTCATGATCCCAGGGTCCTGGGATCGAGGCCCGCATCAGGCTCCCTGCTCGGTGGGGCACCTGCTTCTCCCTCTCCCACTCCCCCTGCTTGTGTTTCCTCTCTCGCTGTGTCTCTCTCTGTCAAATAAATAATCTTAAATCTTAAAAAATAAGTAAATAAAAGTTATTTCCTTTCTCCACATCTCCATACAGAACACAACCCTAAGTTAAGGTCAACTTTTGCAAATGCTTTTTAGAAATAGTTTTCCCAAAGACCTGACTCTGCTCCCATGTAACTGTGTACTATCTTGTACATCACTGTGCTGAAGAATATTTAATTTTATAGACTTCCAAGCTTATCTGCTCCCACAGAAAGCAAGACGTTATAGAGTAGGCTTTTGCACTAAATATTATGAACGAGGTTTCAAGATCCAGCGCATCATGGTCAGAGATTAACACAGCAGCAGTCGCTGGCCCGGATGTCCCCGGCCAGGCTCAAAGCGGGCAGGCTCATGCACACAGGTACACCTGGGCTCATCCGCAGCACCGCGGCTTCTCCTGGCTGCTTGCGTGTCCCGGGAGTTCCTGGCCCCTTTGGTAGCCAATTCCAGCAGGAGTGAACGTCTTTGGCAGTTGCTGTCTAGCCTACGCTTTGCTTTTTGGATTCTACTAAAAATGGAGGAGCTTCTGTCAGAGCCCAAATCCTCATCCTCCGAATCTGAAGTCCTCCTACTGTAGAGTGATGCAGAGAAAGGAGGGAGGGAAGGAGAAAGTTGGAGGAAACTACAACCACTGAAAATCCTGTCATGCAGAAGGCTTCCTAAGATCCAGATCCTAAGGTTCAAATTTAAGCAGCATTATTTTTTGCAGTTATAGAAGTTCTATAGGTATTGAAGAGAAAAGTAACCTTTCTCTTTCCAAGAAGCACACACAGAATGCACCTAGCCAGAGTGCCAAATGAACACTAGGACAACAGAAACATGCACAGAGACAAACCTGAATCCCTGAAATTCTTTATACCATGGTTTGTAAGTTTCCCTTTTTATTCTTTTCCAGTTCACATCTTCTGGGATCCAACATTTGGGAAGAAACTGATCAAAAGCATTCCCTGGGTTTGGCATGATTGGACTTAGCTTTCGCACATATAGATCATCCTTTACAGTGTTGGGTATACTTGTCTTTTCTTCTTCCTCTTCCAAGTAATAAGAGGAGTTTGAAGTTTCTTGTACTCTTGGCCAGTTCTCCACATTTGTGCCCCAAGTCCTCCTCTCGTTACTGTTCAAAACATCCAACCGGTTAAGATACTGAATGACAATTTGTGACACAGAACAAAAAGGCATGCTCTCTGGCTCACAGAGTTTATACCACTGGATGAGACAAATTAGTTGGCACTCTCATCATTATAGTTCCTAGAACAAAGTTAAGGCATTATAACGGCATCTCATTTTAATTAGAGAATAGCTTGATACACAAGGGCCAAAGGTAATTATAAGATGTGTTAAAAAGAGACAAACTGCAAACAATCTGGGGTGTTAAGTATTAAAATCAACATCACAGACATTCTGATCTAGGAGAATTTTTCTGACCTCGTCAATTCGTACAGCCCAGTGGCTAATGGGTCAGCAGGAGGAAACCTTTGTGAGCAAGAGCTATGAGAGGTGGTTTTCGAGATGAAACACTCGGGCCTCTTTTTCACTTGGAATCTACGGTTGGCTAAGTCATCCAAAACTATATCAGGCAACCTTCGTTCATCCTCGGAGTCCGAACCACTTTCAGAACCATATACCTCCTTCTGACAGCAAGCTGAATTTGACAAATCCCACTCTGCTCTGCTAATTTGATGTGAAATTAGAGGATTCTCTGTGTGTCCACTGAGATCACTCAAGACAGGGAAAAAAAAAATGGAAGAAAATAACAGCTCCACAATGAAAAACAGAAGTCATCCAATAAGCTAAAAGATGTCAATAGGCGAAAGGCATGCATCTAAAAAAAGAACCGGCATATCCTAGGCTGACACTCTAAAATGGAAGAAATATCATCAGGATATGCATGACTAAAGATATAGGTAAGAAAAAAAACATTTTCATTAGTGAAATTTATTATCTATGAAATACATTTTAAGAACCATTCCTTTTCCCATATTTAAAATCCCAGCAAATTCACAAAGCATACTGAATTTTAAAACTCCATCATCAGCTTGCATCCCAGTACCTTGGAAATGTTCCATCTGCTGCTGGATAGACCGGGCTGGCCCAACTTCTTCTGTTGTCCTCATTTTTGTCAGGCTTTTTCTTCCGCAACGGCGCCGGCACATAGGATGGCTGTCTACTTTTATTGGGCAAAAAACGATTGAACGGTAAAGCAGATTTTGGTTCAATGGCTGAAATCCTCCGATAGGACATATCGTCTTTATTATAATCCTGCATTTTGGATGTAAATTCAGAATCTGTGTCACTTTCACAACCTATAAAAAAAGCAAGAGAATTTGCTTTACTCTCCAGATCATTTGTCTAACTGAACCCACACAGCATGCCTGCTTTGTCTTTCCCTTAGAAACCCAGGGCTCTTCTGCTAACTCTGGGGAATATTTTTAGAAATTTGTCATGAAGTTGTGATAAGATCCATTAGGAGGAACTTGCTTTGCATACTGGAGGCGCATGCGCTACATTCTTTTCCTGTTGTACATTCTAAGCAAATAAAGTCCCCATTAACCGCTGAACTCCTTTTCTTCCCAATCCTTCTTGCCACTGTGACTTTACATAAAATGTGTTGATGGAACACATATGACTAAAATGCAGCGACCGAGTCAAAGACACCAAAAAGAGTGAGCAATCAAAGAGTCATTCAAGGGAGAGTCTGTAATTTAAAATAAAGCATGACGTCTCAAATTTCTGTGAGGCAAGAGAGAAGGGAGAACATGGAAAGAGTAGCAGAAAGCACAATATCACAAATGGGTTGGCCAGATCCTTGTGATAGCCCTACAAGCAAGAGTCACACATCAGAGAGGAGGTTGGGACTTTAGAAATCATTTGGTCCAAAGGAATATCAAATCTCATTCCTAAATGAACACACACAACTCAAGGCTTTTTCTGAGGGTGGCCGTGGAAATATTGGGAACCTTGTGTTTGATCCCAAATCATTCAAACACAAATTCAAAAGAATGCACTTTGATACACCTCAAGGTCAGATAGATACAAATATTGATCTGTTTTCATAAAATACTAAGTCTGCTCTTTTTAAAGACACAGGAAGAAAAGAGACTACACAATACTACTACAGATCCAAGCTGAGTTGTCTCCCTTCTCTGCCCTTTTCTTCCTGCCCCTGTGTATCTGTAAAAAAAAGTTTGCAAATGTTGCTTGCTTCCCGCCTGTGCTCTCTGGGAGCATGGCCGTGCTCTGTACCTGAGGACCTGAGCGGCAGCCTCTCGACACCCAGAACACCTGTAGGGTTAACCTGCGGGGGAGGCGATCTGGTCCCCTCCCTCCTGCTCGCCAGAAATCCACAGTCAATAACACTGAGAACAGCCTACAGGAAGTGGTTGAACACGCCCCTGTGAGACCAGGAGGCCGGAACAGGATAAGGGAGAAAAGGCAGAAAGGGAGGAAGCGGCAGCTATGACCAGGAGGGTTAATAGTCAATAATCTGGTGCTTCATTTTTACCACCTCTTAAATACGACATTTTTTTTTGCAAGTAAGAAAGATCTTAAAGATTCTTGCCAAAATGTGTACTGTGAAATTTTAAACACACAGGGAGATTGTTCTACGTTGGAATTTTTTAAACTTAAAGTATTTTTATTTTTCAGTCCAGTGGAGTTCTCTACAGAGTAGGCAGATACTCTTGATAGGGTCAGGGGTTTTATATAAAACCAAGGAATGTGACTTTGCAATGCTGTTAACCTAAAAATATTATCCTAATGGTGGTGATCAGTTTGGAATTACAACTCAGTAGGTAGCAGAATTTCAGCACATGGATTACAAAAGTTTGATTGTCTGGGCAGCCCGTGGGCTTTTCTTCTCCTCCTCAGTCCTAAGGACTAAGTCTTTACTTCCGCCCTCTTCAAACAAGCTCTGCAGCTCCTTCCCCACTATCGGGAAGCAGTGGGGCAGTGGCCTTCTGCTTTCTGTCACATGTACCAGGCATCCACTCCAGCAAGTATCTGAGGAGAGGACTTTCATTTCACACCACGGGCCACCATACGGGAAGCGCCAGATGTCTATTTCCACACGCCTTCAGTCTTTGTCCCCGTTATTCTCTGTTGGCTGGATATAAATTTAAACATTGCATGTTTTAGGTTATCCAGTCAGGACAAAGCAATATAGTGCGTTGGGAATTTCAGCCTCTGCTTTTACAGCTTTAATCACTCAGATGAATTATAAACTCAGATTTATTTCCTTGAATCTGTACTGGTCATCTAGGCTATGAAAATGTCACACTCAAGAGCAGACAACCAACAAATGCAACAGTAAATATAAAAGGTTAACTCTTAGATAGCTATTCACTTTTCTTTTTTATTTCAAATGTCACTACTACTCTAAAATCTAAGAATTTGGGGGTTGGTTATACTTAATTTGTTGATTAACTGTCTTTCTCTAAACCAAATCCATTGTACATTGATTTTATGTAAATTTATATCAGGACAACAATCAAGATTGTTGATCACTGTATGGTGAGTATTTAGGACAAGTGTAATGTACTCTGAGGTACCTTGGAAAAACAAGATGTATAATTAATGTATAGAGAAAGCGGTAAATATGTTGTAAAGCAACCACAGTACAACGTCATGGTAGAACCAGGTGGCGGGAACATGGGTCTTCACTGTAAAATTCTTTCAATTTTGCTGAGGTTTTAAATGTTTTATAATAAGAACCTTAGGAAAAATTAGTAAAAATTTAAAAGTAATTATCCATATAATCAGCAAGGTAAAATCCCTAACAATCTAGCACAAATTCATGACCAGAACTCTCAATGTTTTCATGTTGACGGTAGAAGCACAGAAATTTACTGGTGGTTTCAGTCTATCCAAATTTGAATTGTTAGAAGTACATAGTCAGAAATTTCTGACATCACCCAATAGCCATTGGAAGAAGACATGCATTTAAATAACCGATTTGACCATAATATTAGGATTTTGAAAGAAGGGTCCTCTCATAACAGAGTAACTTTCATTTACATGCTCTTTCTTCACTCTGTCCTGGATTTGCTCTGGACTAATAGAAGCAAAAGAGGTTTTCTAACACCATGCTAGTATGGCTATTTGAATTATCAAAGTTTAGCATAATATTCTATCATGATAGGTATCAATCATTTTTGGGGAGAGAATTATAGAAATATTTTTCTTGCTTTTCCTTAAGAGAAATTTTTTATCTTTTGGGGAGGAAATTATTCAGGAACTAGAACAGACTTTTATAGAATCTTTCTTCTTTATGTGTAGATATATCCGTGAATAGGCCTCAGAGCACAGATTATTAAACTTGAATCTGGAGAGAAGAGAATTAGAATGGATTATCACTGATTTGAACAGGTCATAGTTAATGGTCTCCCCACTCTCCTCTAAATGGAAGGATAAAAAAAAGTGAAACTATTACCATTCTAGTGGTGATACAGTGAGGAAGGAATGAGAAAGGAAAAGAAAAAGAAAAAGAGAAAGGAAAGGAAAAAGAAACCCCCAATATTCTAGTCTCTATGAAAAATCCACATCTTTGTAAAATTTTTGCCCCAATAGTTTTTGCTCCATTTTTCTCCTCTCTACCATTCCCAACTTTCTCTTAACATACAAATAAATAAAAAATAAACTGACAGTCAAAAAATGCAACTCACCCTCACGTCCGCCTCTCAAAGTACTATCACAGGAGCAGCTTGTGAATGACCTGGACCCCAAGGAGTCCAAGCTTTCAAAGGAATCTTCTCGCTTATGGTTGCCTGAAGAAGTAGGAAATTCTCCACGTTCAGCACACCAGAGATCACCGTAACCACTGTCCCTGCCACTCCTTTTCAGACAGCTAGAGTCTTCAAGAGCCTAAAGAAAAGTTTTTAAAGAAGTTACCATAAACTTCCAAAAATATAATCAGTCAGGACTTGTTTGCAGAGCTCAAGTTGTGCTATATTTGATAAGCGAGGCAATGAGATTTCTCTGTGAAACGTAAAAAGAAAATCTGGCAAAAATCTGAGTATAAACCTGTAAATGTTTTCCCACAATACTTGGCACCTATGTAACAATAAGGAGGTATTTTTTAAAAAATGAGGTATTCAATATTATTCAATAAAAGAGTATAGTTTATTTAAAAATAATGGAACATTTTAAGAGAAGAAAAGCTAATGAAACATTCAAGTGCTAAAATCAACGATTACTTACAGTTATCTGGCAATAAACATGAAAGGAGTTAAAGCAAAAAGCCAACCTTAATTTTTATATCCAAAAGGAGGTAAGTTAATAAGATGTATAGTCAGGGCACCTGGGTGGCTCAGTCGTTAAGCGTCTGCCTTCGGCTCAGGTCATTGTCCCAGGGTCCTGGGATCGAGTCCCACATCAGGCTCCCTCCTCAGTGGGGAGTCTGCTTCTCCCTCTCCCACTCCCCCCTGCTTGTGTTCCCTCTCTTGCTGTGTCTCTCTCTGTCAAATAAATAAATGAAATCTTTAAAAAAAAATAAGATTATAGTCAGCCTACCTCCAGGAAATATTTGGAGAGTTTATAATAAAGTCACTGTAAGTGTTATGGATTCTTAACAAAAAACTTTAAAAACAGAAAGAAGGGCAAGGGCAGCAGGCATACACCACAGAATTCACTCATTTTCGTTGAGTATGAAAAACCTAGATCTGCCAAGAAAAGCAGACTTGCTCATGGGCATTCAAAATTTACTTTCCCTGAACCTAAATAAGTATTTGTTTGGCTCATGTAAGAGGTACATAAACATATGACAAACGTGATTAGCCATAGGTTTGTAAATTATATAGAACCTAATTTAGAAGCATAATTTTGGGGGTGCCTGGCTGGCTCAGTCAGCAGAGTATGTGACTCTTGATCTTAGGGGTGTGAGTTCGAGCCCCATGTTGGGTGCAGAGATTATTTAAAAGTAAAATCTTAAAATATATATATATGTATATATATATATAAGCATTATTTTGAATAACATTTCTCTATGAAAATGTTAATGGCAAAATAAAACTGGACTTTTTACAATGAGAATATCAATAAAATTATAAAGTCCTTAGCATAGTCCCAGTACATAGTAATCAAAGAATACCTAGTGACTATTTCCTACAGTGAAGGTGATTTTGTCATTAGTGTACAAATCAGAAATTCTAGCTGATGAGCAAACTACAAAGACAGTTTGAAGAATGTAGGAATTTCTAACACCCAGAGGTAATATGTGAATCTCGATTAAATCAGAATTCAGATAAAATAAGCCATGAAAGAAAGTTGACAGACAGTTGGGAATTTTGGAATACGGACTTGATATTTGGTGGTAGGGAACATTTATTAATTTCCTTCAGTATCATAGACATTGTAGCTATATGGAAGAATATTTTTACTCCTAAGAGATGCATGCTGAGTTTTTAGAGGTGAGAGATCTGTAATTTACCTTGAAATGATTTTGTAAAAACAGATGAATGGATAGACGTGTAAAGCCAGTATGGGAAGATTTTAATAATTGAGTCAGATGGCACATATCTGGGTATTTGTTGTATGATTCTTTCAATTTTCAATTACGAACATTTTTAACGTATGGATAAAGTTGAAAAAAGAATGTGCAAAATGCAAATTAGCAATTGTCCTGGGCATGCTTTTGGCTGAGATTGGATCTGTCGATTCTTGGTTCAACCCTCTGACCAATATATGAAGCACTCCTAAGATCTACTGGATTTATGTGAGATTTCATATAAATCAGATGTCAGACATCCTGGTGTTAGAGTTGACATCGTGCCATGAAAACATAAGCACCTACACCTTGTACCTCGTTTCCAAGGAGATGGGGAAGCTGGGCTTAGAGCTGATACCGCCAAATACTTCTCAAAATAGAAAGAGATTTTAAAAATTTTAAGTAAACCTTTCGATCCATAAATTTTCTTAGATACCTACTTGTTGAAGCTCAGAGTCCTTGACACAGAGCAAGATGATTTTTGACCTCATAAAATGTCCAAGTTATTGATGTTGGGCCACTTCAGTGATAAAAGAACCCGAGTCTGGCCCTGGTACCTGGTTTTTATGAGGATTTCCCTCTGACCAGTCACCTAAAATGAGTCACCTCCAGTTCATATGATGACTCAGGTACAACAGCTTGCCAAGTGTGTTTTTTAATCGACACTTTGGACTGGCCATTAAGCATTATCTATTTCAGTGTGAAACACCTGAACACAGTGACTGTTAACAGAACAGATGCAAAACAGTGATCATATATATACACCCTTCTTACGGCCATCCCCATTCCATAATAATGGAATGGAAACAGCTGTAGTTTTATCTATCAAAATGTTTTACCTACTCTGCTTTTGACACTGATGACAGGAAACGGCTTTGAATAAAGCATTCCCCAGCAAAAACGCTGTACTAGGATTATTCAACCTGAGTCAGACTGCCATAAAAAGAACCAAAGGCTGTAAGAGAGCACTAATACAGGAGCCAAAGTCCCATATTATCTTTAACTAGAAGTTTTCTTGGCTGACAAAACTGTAAGGCAAGGTTCTGCTCATGTCCCAAGCCACCTACCCATTCATCCGTCACAGCCTATCCTCTCCCACTGCAGTGACCAATCTGTTCATCTGTCTCCATCTGACAGCAGTGCTCTAGGAGGATGGGCCTTTTGTGAAGTGTTCTCCCAACATCCAGAACAACGCTCGTGCGGGATAACTCTATAACCTGAATTAACTCTTTCAAGAAATTTGAGTGAAGTACCATCAACTCCCTACAATTCAAAAACAATAAAAATCAAGAAGGAATACCTTAACCTTCTAAGCTCTATAATCTCATCTTTCTATGATGTATGTGGCTGGGCTCAGGCAAAAGTATTTGAAGATCAGAGCAGATGTGAGGCAAGGTGCTCATTTTCATCCTAACCTAAAATTTCTATCTTCCAATCATGGTAACTAACATTTATTACATCCTTACAATGTGCCAGAAACTAATGTTAAATACCTTCTCAGTAGAGTGTCACTTAATCATCATAAAAATCCATGGAGCAACTACTATTAATTAGATGATAGCATATTATTTTAGCTACCTATTTTCTTCTGAGCACTGCAAATTCCCCTGGATAAATATCCCCCTAAAAAAAGTTAATTTTCCCATTTGGATCTTATAAATGAAAATCTGATACAACTATGGTCAGCCCTAGCACTGGACTCTCCTCAAACAATCCTTAAGCATTCAAAAGCTGCAACATAGACTCCAAGATATAAAGGACTAGAAATGTGTCTGAAACAAAAGATTCTAATTTAAACCCCTTAGCACATTTCACGTAACAGCATTTACTGCTCTCTAGGAAATAGAAGCAATATGGCAGAATCATGGGGAAACTGGAGTATGGGCATCAGAGATATAATAACCCAGGGCAGGATATTAGGATAGAGAAACTGAGTAACTTCCACACATAATAATAGTCCTAAAGCACTCTCTATTACAGGTTGAGTTTCTACGGTAGAAAGAGTTAAGTTAGATCAAGTGCCTTAGAAAGGAAGCAAATGAGTAGGTCATTGAATTACTTAAAATTAAGAAATAAATACCTAGACTCACTCACTCCTTGGCGGGGGCATATAAAGCCAGCAAATAAATAACCCAGCACAATCTAGAGTGAAGCAAAGGTAATAGGAGCTGCCATATTTGTTGGAATAGGGGAAGAAGGAAGAGGAGAAGTGGAAGGAAAGGAACACAGGGAGGTGGGGAAAGCGGTAGTGTGAGGAACAACAGTCATCTCATCCAGATGTGGTTTCCTTACCTTAGTCAGAGCTTGTCCTAAAAGATTCTCAAAGGCTTTCAAATTAAGATAGGGTCCATGATAGTATGGGTTACTTTGTGCTTTTCTTCCCAACCAGTACAGTGTTATCAAAACCTTGAAAAATTCCACGAGAACAACATCAGTCTATTTAGTAACTAACTGCAAGTCCAAATGCAGGTGAGCACTCTAGACAGAAGATAACATATCTATCTAGGTTGAAAAGTGGAGTTTCTTCTACATTATATGAAGGAGAAGGGTCATTAAAAATGTTAATTATTCTCAGATTTCTGTCTCTGAGCACATTCTCAGACCAAAAGCTCAGATCCCAACAGGTATTTGTATACTCTGCTGGTACATATAAAGGAAAACATTGATGAAGAAAGCAAATTAAACTTTTAAAGCAATCAATTTTTCTAACAAACTTACAGACTGAACCCTTAAAATTAGTAATTCTCAGCTTCCTTAATAGGGTTCTCTTGTATTTTTCTTTCAAATAAAGCTGTCCCACTTTTAGAAATTCTTCTAACGTGCAGAATGTTAGGCATGTAAGTCTGCATTGAGCAATTACCCAGCGTTCTTAAACATTCAGTGTTTTTCTTTAAAGTCTGATCTGGTGGTTTGACGTACTCCTCTAAAGGACTTGAAGCACGTTCATTTGTCTTTCCCACCTTACTCACGTATAAGAAGGCACCCACCCCACAGATTTCACCTCCCCCTTAAACCCTGACATCAGAGAATATATGGTTTAACCTTATTTAAACATACTTTGAGCCCCTGAATGGCTGGCTACTGACAATAATTCCATTAGAAAAAGGATTCACAGTATATCAGATATTTTTAGATCCCACTGCCTTATTACAGAACATGTAAGTAAAAACCCATTAATAATGTTCCCTTAAATATAGCTTACATTTTTCACTCTCCTATCAGTCTCTTCTTGCCTGTAAAGAAAAAAGAAAATGCCTATTAAGTAATATCTATGAGCCTTAAATTATTAAGTAGAAAAATCTCATTTTTATTCTAACATTCTATGAATATTAATACTACCTGGACATTCAAAAACCTCAGACTGCATATTATCCATCAGAATTTTTCCATATTCAATGATTTCATGAAATAGAATGGTCCATTTTCTATAAAAAGCAAGTCTCTTTTTCTCATTTTTTTATTACAGTCTGATTTTTTTTAATGCATTATTTGCATTTTTTGTATTTTCATTTTAAACAGTGTTTAAACCCACTCAAAAGTGGGGCAGGCCAGTGTGCCTCATGGCACAAAAATCAGGAAAAAACAAAAACCTTAAAGAACAGGGGGGAAGTTTTGCATGGAGTTTTCTTTTCCATCATCCATGGGTTTTTCACCCAAGTTCCTCCGAGCAAAATGCTCAGAGGTCAAGGTCCTGCAGATATTAAGAATTACAGTTTTAAAAATGGCCATGAATCTCTGCCTGAAGAGATTTCACTCTGTCACAAGAATCATGAGTTTTCCCCCCTCACCTGTGAAAGGGCATGATATTTATGGGAGAAGGTAAAAGGAGGCTGATGTCACCACAGTATTGAAGAAGCAACATCAGTTATTTAACAAGGGGTCACCCTAAACTAATGTGCTTCCCGTCACCAGACGCACTGAAGCAAGATCGTTGCTAATTCAGAGACTGGAGAAACCAGAACCAGGTGACCTCTAAGGTGGCTTTCTAGCCTAAAAGTCTGTAAGTGGTATATTTTCCAGATAAAATGTATATACATATATGTCATGTGTATATAGGAGAGACATAAAATACACATCTAACATATAAGACCTGTATACAGAAAAGAAAAAGGGGAGAGAATGAAGACACAAACATTTAACTTAACTTTCAAAGAATCAGTGAGACAGCTAATGGCCATTCCTTTCTATAAAACAAGCATGAAGGGAAATGGACCTTAGAACAACATGTACGTCCTACCTACGCCAAAAGAGGACAAAAATAAAATCCACAAGTTCTCACACTACTGTGGAAATGTAAATTGGTGCAACGACTTTAACTTTTAATCCATTTGGTAATAATTATAAAAGCTGAGTATATGTGTATTCTAGAACCCAGGAATTCCAATCCCAGGTATATACTCAATAGAAATGCTTACGTATATTCACCAAAAGTCATATATGAGAAGGTTTATGGAAGCACCTTTCATAATAGAATAATCTGGCAGCTGCATATATGTCTTTAACAACAGAATGGATAAATTACGGAATACCCACAATGAAATATTATATGGCCACAAGAATGAGCAATCCGCAACTGCATGTAACCATATGACTCAGTCTAGCAATGAGAAGCCAAAGCAGTCAGACACAAGCAGTACAGATTGTCATTTTCATTCATAGGAAGTACAAAAACAAAGATATGATGCTAAAAGAGTGGTTACCCTTGTGGGGAAGGATGGTGGAAAGATTAGAAAAAGGAGGGGGACACTAATATTTCTCTTTATTTTGAACTGTAAGCTGGCTACCCAAGTGTGTTCTGTCTCTGAAGTCTTTGAATTGTACACTTATAATGCATATCATTTATATATGTATATTACACTTCAAAAAAGTAAATTAAAAGAATAAACTGTACAGCCTAAGTGCTCAAATCATAGCTTATCTCCTAAGTAAAATCACCTTATAAAAATCAAGATTTAATTTTGGAAGTAGTTAATGGAGGGTGATTACTAAAAACTGACCATAAAAAATAACACATAGGGTTGTAAAATAGATAGCTTCTTTTTAGAAGAATGATCAACACACACACCACAGAAATTAAATTAGCCAAAGCACAAAAGAACCATTAATACTCAATGCCAAGGACAGATTGCTGAAAATTGCCATTCCACTGAAAGTGGGATGATTTGAGTGGAATGCTATCATAAGTACACTGAGGGCAAAAGAACAACAGAGTGCTCTTGAACCCCTGACCTCCTTTCCACATCCGTCCATAAAGGTTTCTATTCCAACACACTCCTTTGCCATTTACTATTTATTACGATAAAGCAATCACTATAAATACAAGGTATGGTCTATTCTGTAATAAACACAATAAGCAGTAACTTTGGCACTGTAACCTTTTACACACTGTACATTCCCTTCTAAGTATGAGCATTTATGATGTGTTCTTGAACACAGTGATACGTAGGCCAGCCAAATTAGTATCCTATCACTGAAATGCAGTGCCAGGAATTCAAGTAGTCAATGATTTGCTAGAGTCAACAGAGGCCAATCTCCGACACGTAACAAATACATCTCACTGGATGGAAGTCAGTAACCACGTGGCTTCTTTGCCTTCTGTGGCCACTGGGCCCAACCCAAAGCCTTTTAAATAGAACAGGCTTGAGGGGAAGCTCATGCTAACACCGACTTTCCATGAGCCAACCAAGTTACTGCCCAACACAACAGAACCAAAAACAAGGAAGCCCAATCTACAGAGTTGGCTAATTCCTCCATAAACATTTCAAGAGTGAACAAGCTAGGGCACCTGGGTGGCTCAGTCGGTTAAGCAACTGCCTTCGGCTCAGGTCATGATCCTGGAGTCCCGGGATCGAGTCCCGCATCAGGCTCCCTGCTCGGCGGGGAGTCTGCTTCTCCCTCTGACCCTCTTCCCTCTCGTGCTTTCTATCTCTCATTCTCTCTCTCTCTCTCTCAAATAAATAAATAAAATCTTTAAAAAAAAAAAAAAGAGTGAACAAGCTATAAGGCCATGTTTAAGAGCATGGGCTTCAGGTCAGATCTAGATCCTGCTAACTATGTTCATCCGAGCACTTTCACTCTCACAAACTTCCGTTTCCTTCTGATGAAACTGGGGACAATGCTCCCCAGTTTAGTAGATTAGGAGAAAATGTCCACAGGCACTTAGCAGAATCCCTAACCTCATGGTAAGTACTCATCAAGAAGCAGTCATCACTAGACTAGAAGCGATGTGAGGGTAGGGCCCACTTATTCACCACGCTGCACACAAATGCTTCCTTGTGAAGCCATGCTGGACCCAAATATTTAAAATTGCAACCAGCCTGTCTGACACTCCCTATCTCTCATCTCTGCTTTATTTTTGTACTTCTAACCATCTACTTCATGTATTCATTATGACTCTCCTCCACCAGAATCCAAAAGGATTTTTGTGTTTTTGTTTATTGCCATATCCCAGGTGTCTTAGGACAGGTCTACCACCTGGCAGCCACATAATATTTTAGTAACAATGCCTAGCACAGTGCATGGTACACAGATGCTCTCAAATATTGACTGAATATATTTATTTAGCGTGCAGAAATGTAAGTTAGCAAGAGAAAGCCTAAAATGATAAAAGCTCAGGAGATTCCTAATAAATATTCAAGATCTCAAACAACAGTTAAATTGCACTAGCTTGCTTAAAACATATCCAATTGACTCAAATTGTGTTGATACCCATAATGGGGCTTCTTTCTTAAAATACTACCTTTAAAATTGCAACAAAAGGGAATTCTTTACAATTGTACATCAATAAGTCAAAAAAAGGCAGAGGTTCAAAAACAAAAAGACCAACTTCAGAGTGCTAAGTACAAAGATGAAGTGCTAGTCTCTGCAATGAAAAGCTTCCCAGCAGAGCTCGGAAAGACAAAAGCCAAAGAATCTAAACCTTCCTTGAAACCCAAATTTACCATAAAAAGGGATAGAGATGAAACATTAATAGTTTCAAAGAATTATTCCATTGTCTATGTTGCCAGCCTTTCCATACATTAATTTTTGAACATTGCATTTAATATTCAAAAAATCACAAGTATAACGCAGATATAATCTTCCACTGTTAATGAAATAGCTCCGGTAATTTCTTCGCAACCTGACAAAGGGCCAGAAAACATATGCCAATCACAGACCTCAGAACCTTCTGCCGGAGGTCAGGAAGAAAAGAGGCACAACCTCTCAAGTGAGCCCATCAGCGAACACATCCATCTGTAACTACCTTATCCTAATAGCTTCTGGTATATTTCTAACCAGGAAGCTCTAGGTCTGATTCCTCCTTTCTTTATCTGAAGCTATTTTAAAATACTAGTGTGTATCATCAATCAAGAGGACCACCTTTAAGCAAAGGGAAGTAAAATCCACATGGATGTTCTAGCTCTCTTCCAGAGATCCCCATGCCAGGTTCTTCCATGAAGAGCCAGCTTCGCTAAGGGGGCAGGCTCTGGGGTCCCACCTCTGGCGGCAAATTCTGGCTCCGCTTTGACTAGCCCTGAGAACTCGGTCATGTATGGAAGTCTCATAGTCCCACCTAGGAACAACGTACCAGTCTTGCTGGGCTTAAATGAGAAATTTAAGAAGCGCTTAACTGAAGCAGATCTGTCAAGGAGACACTTCAAAACTATCCTCCAATTATCCATCCCAACCAAACAGCGTGGGGGAAGAGAAATGGCCAGAGGACAGTCCAGTTTCACCACACATAACGTGTTTCCCTGGAAGAGACATTTCTGTGAAGCACAATCCAAGACACTCTCATGCTATGTTTTCTTTGCCCTCTTGCCACGGAAAGCTTTGAACAAGAAAATATTTCTAGAATAAGGTCAAAGAGCAAGGCAAACTGCTGTGGTATTACTATCACTGGCCAAACAGCTATACTGGCATCAAGCCAGCCCTCCTGATCCGTCCTTTTTCTAACAGAAACTGCCTTGGCCAACCCTCAAATTGTCCAAATGCTCAAAATCACAGAAAAAAAAACCCAAAAAACAAAAAGTTCCTACATGGCCAAAATCTATCTCCCTGATATCTGATAACATAGTTTGGGAACAAAGGATGAAATTATAATTTTATTATAGCTTGGGGCAGCCAGCTGTGTTCTAGGACTTCATCAAAAGTATTTCCAAATACCTTCTATTTATCCGAAGAGCTAACCCCGGCCCACATGCATGGGCCCGCCCACCACGGCCTTGCCCATCATCTCTTCCGGTAGACTGCAGAGCACTGGAGCATGCCTGACTCACGGTTGTATCTCTGGAATCAGCCACAGGCCTGAATTCAATGCGTTTATGTAGAAGTTACTTAAAGCCACTCACAAAGCCAGTCCAGCAGATGAAGGACCAAGAGACGGAGAGGATTTTTCACCAAATCAGGTAAAATTTCATAGTTTTAAACACCTATCCTATTAAACACCTATTCTCTCTGTTCCTGCCCCATATCTCGATACACCTTTTCTTCAAGGTACCAACTCCCTCATTTGCAACAGTGAAAGGTCCAATCTCCCCATGCTCTGCCACAATATCATAGTCCCCAAAGAACTGAACATTCCATGCTCCAAAATCATCTTTCCTCCCCCAAATCCCAGCCCCCATCCTCTCCAAGCCTTCACCAATTGGTAAAGATAAAATAGAGTTGTCTCACTGAATCATCAAGGAAACATGATTAAAAATTCATGCTGGAACGTCTTACAGAGTGGCATTATTTTTCCCTCAGGTACCGGCGGTGGGGTGGGGGGAGACTTCCCCGCATCCTAATAGGAAAGATGAGAAGTGTGGTCTCACCTGCCACTCCAAGTTTCGCTGGCTAATAAGGAATCTGGAATTCTCTATGGCGCTCAAGTATAGCTTCCTACCCCACCCATCTCTTCCCTGCCACACATACTCATCCTTCTTTTGGCCCCTAATCCTACAGCCCTATAGTCCTCCTTTCTTGGCCCAGAATAAGCTTCCACCTTTGTTCCTCAGAACAACTGCAACTCACTGGGTGATTTTGTCCCCAGGCATCCACATCCACTTCCTGAGGCAACTTGCCAGAATGAGTAATACGGGGATTCCTGCTAGGGACCCAACCCTTCTAGAGTTAGTCTGGCCCTGCCCTGCCTGGCACCAGCTGATCTGGATGTTGCCTCTTCGGAAACCAGGCTGATGTTACAGAAACTGGACTCACAAGATACTTGGTTGCTCTCCAAGCCACTAAGTAATCTCTGCCCTCCAGTTGTTGCCTATGAAGTCTGGCCACCTGTTCACAACTTTAAAAATATTTCAAGAAATGAGGCCCTGAGTCATGGTTTCATAAGGGGTCACAAGTAGAAGTGTGCGGACAGCAACCGCTTTCAATCTGTCAGACATGGGGTGGGGCACATTTGTGGCAGTGGGAGACAGCGGACACAATTCACAGCAGATGTCCTTCTCAGGACAGCAGCGGCATCATTTTTATATACGCAACAAGACAGTCGCCTCTACTGTCACGGGAGCAAGGAGGGAACTCTGAGCAACCCTAAAGAGTACTAAGTGAAATTTTCAGAAACATAACAAACAAATTCTAACACTACTGTTTGAGGAAATGGCTTGTTTTTATTCCAAATGCAGGAGTCAAAGAAGCAATTTAGGAATAGATCAAATAATGCTCCTTTTTTCTATTAACAGCAGCTCGATTTTTCTATTAATGGAAGCTCATGCACTGCATTATTTAATATAGAGCAAATACCAGCACCCTTCTCTAATGACTGCGTCAAGCAGGAGGAAAACACCTGTGAGTAACAAGTTCAAGATGAATTCTTAGAATACCGCACTTATTCTTTTCTTCTCTCCAAGTAAGCTGCATTTAAAAAAAATGAAATTCTTCCTTTCCTCCCACCTTCATCCCTAAAAATGAAACTGCATTCCAGTGGACAATCTTCCAGCAATGTTAGACACATGTGACTCACAGATTTTCATCTCCCATAGTTGCAAAATGCAGTTCCACCTGAATGTAGAAACTGTAAAAATGACTCTTGGGAAAACAGCATGAAACCTGGAGGTAATTAGCACAAAGAGATAAACTCGTGATTTCTGAACTTACCTATGTGAGAAAAAACTCTTGGAAATTCAACAGTCTTTGCCCTAGCAATGTAAAATGCTTTTTCCAAACATGACAATCAAGTAAGTACTTCTTGTTAAAAATAATTTATTAAATTTCACACCCTCCCACATGCTACTAAGAAAGGAATAAAACCGCATGCATCCGAAGACACTGACATCACTTCAAAAATGACACTGAGGCTGAAAGGTGGGCTTTCTCTCTAACTCTCAAAACCACAGATTCTTTGTAATTCTCTTCTACTTTATGGAATGTTTGCTATCACATACGGCTGATTTCACATTGGAGCCTCACACATGTATATTCCCTGTTAGACTGCAACCTAAAAACAGGCAATTCTCAATGTGGGACTGAGTACCCATCATGACCAGACAAAGTAGAAATGGGAAATAATTGGTAATTAGGCACAGAAGTAAGGTGTTCAAGCTAGGAATCTAGCTTGGAGATATAATCTGGGGAACTGTCAGCATAGAGATGAAATGTAAGGTCATAATGCTAAAATAATATCACCTAGAAAATAAGGGTAGATGAGAAGAGGTCTAGGGCCTGAGTTCTGGAAAACCCAACACACAAGGGTTAAGAAGTAGAGGAGAAACCAGCAAAGTAGACAGAGGCCCACCCCGTGTGATGGGGAGAGGGGCATGCCAGGAGTAAGGGAAGAAGGGAGAGGGGACAAAAGGGTCAAAAAATGCTGTTGAGAGAAGAGCTGAGGAATTGCTGGGAAAAGAAGGAATTTTCAACAAAAATCTTGTCAAAACCACTGACGTCCTAAAGATACAATTTAGGAGAATACTGAACTACATATCTCAGGTGTCCTTCTAGATGCTCAAACCCATGCTCAACATCAATGTGAAAATCAACTATAAGCATAAATCTTCCAGTATCATGATACTGGAACGTGCTAGGTGAGGCACTTTCAAAGTCAGTGTCTCTCAAACTGTGTACCATTATACAGGAGAAGATGGCCAAATTTTAACAGGATTTAAGGTGGAAAATTTTTTTGTGAAGTGTTGTCTATTTTCTTCTCAAGTATACACAAAAGCAAATTAAAGTTCTGAGATGTCCTGCAACAATAGATCCATTTTACTTAAAGTTTGAAATTTTTTTTCATATTTTTTGGCACAACTGTTATTAAATCTTAAGAGACACTGGTATTATGAAGTATTTTGCAACTGTGTTCTGCTTTAGGCTCACTTTATGCTTAATTATATAATGTATATTAAAATAATTGCCTTTATCAAGCACTTTATATTAATCATTGTATTGATTATTATACATTATCTCCTTTAATCCCCAGAAGCATCTAATGATTACTAAGTAGGAAATTGGGACTCCAAAAGCTTAAAATTTCCCAGTCATAAAACTATTAAGACTTGATGTGATCCATACTTTCCATAAACTAAAATCCATAGACTAAGACCGTGTTTGGGTATTAGTGCATTCACACTTTCCACCATCATATATTTTTAAAATAATTTACTTCTTTCTTAATTATGAAAAAATAATTGTCTCTATATTATCCTGAAATAGGTCTCTCAATATTCTCTCAAAGTGTTGGCTCAAAACCTATCTATGGCAATAACTATATCCTGTGTAAATCTGTCTCCCAGAGACAATGTCAGAAGCTCCCTATTACCATCTTTTCAGCAAAAGTTTAGCTATGTGTTCCACCATCTTGAACATATAACACATTATGGGATTCCACACATGGAAAACCACCAGAGCACTTGATAGAAGACTTCTAAGTAAATGAAATATATCACGATAATTCTCGGAGTGAGAGAACTGCAAATTATAGATTTCCTGTACTTCACCTCTGCTAAGCCTTTATGAGTATAGTTTCTGTAAAACAAGTACTCATCAACTATAAATAAGTAAGATTATAAATTAAGCACAAATAAGACGAAATGGGAAAATCTTTTGGTTTCCTGAAGGCACATTTTCTTATATTAAAGAAAAAAGCTATATCTTTATATATTTGTGATATATAAATATATATAATACCTTTAAATTTGTGAAAATTTATACACACACACACATATATATGCTTATTTTAGAGAGAAAGAGAGAGCAAGTGGGGGGAGGGGCAGAGGGAGAGAGGGACAGAGAGAGAGAAGGAAGCAGACTCCCCAATGAGCATGGATCCCAACTCAGTGGACTCAATCTCACCACCCTGCGATCATGACCTGAGGCACCCCAATTGAGATATATTTAAAGTGCCTAGCATGTAAAAATGTATTTCTTTTCTGATACACATGAACATTCCTGGTAGCAAAGCATAAGAGCACATACATTATTAGTAAGCTATCATACTGCTAATTCCTCAGCTGTAATTTACACTAAATGTGCTATGTGTGCATTTGGTACAATTCCATGTTGTCAAAACATACTAAACTATTTATTCATCCTACACATTCAAAAGTCCCCATATTGCTTAGAAGTAAATTATTCTCCCTTGCCTCTAATACTTGTTTCAAAATTTTAATTTCCACTATGGGAAAAATTAGTACTGTTTCCCCTTCAAAAAAAAACCCCTAGCCCAATTTTACCATTTTAGTCCTAAATTTTGCCTGTTTTAGATAAGCCTCTCTTTATCTAATGTTTACTGGAGCAATTCCAAGATAGAAAAAAAAAAAAAAACCTTAATTTTTCCACAATTTTATTTAATCCAAAGGTTCATGGAGGCAATATAAATTTAGAGTAGGAGGGTTTCTAACCTTGGCAGCATTAACATTTTGAACTGGATAGTTCCTCATTATGGGGGAATGATACTGTGCATTGTAGGGTGTCAAACAGCATTCCTGGCCTTATCCACCAGCAGCACTCCACTCAGACTTGCCATGACAATCAAAAATGTCTCCAGATATTGCCAAATGTCCCCTGGGGGGCAAAAGCGCCCATGGTTGAGTGAGAACCACTGTCTTAGAGGATCTAAGAATTTAACTAACTCCTCTTAATCAAATAAAGCACACTCAAGGTTCCCATGGGCTGAAAATTAGTGGAAAACATCATTTAATTACTGCAATCTAGAAAAAGATATCAAATATGTGAGCAAAGGAAACAGCCAAGCAATGACTAAACACCTGAGAAGTTCATGAAAAACTTACTATTAGATCCAAGGGCAAGACCTAACTCAGTGCCTGCATCGTAACGGACACTCAGCAAATACATACCAAATGCTCAAAGAATTACAACTTAGTATAAGCTAGGAGTCAGAGTTCTCATTACCCTGGAAAAATGCATTCAAGCTTGCTTATCCTTCACATTTAAAGTGGTAAGAAATAATGCATCAGGGGGCGCCTGGGTGGCTCAGTTGTTAAGTGTCTGCCTTTGGCTCAGGTCATGATCCCAGGGTCCTGGGATTGAGCCCCACACGTTGGACTCCCTGCTTGGCAGGAAGCCTGTTTCTCCCTCTCCCACTCTCCCTGCTTGTGTTCCCTCTCTTGCTATGTCTCTCTGTCAAATAAATAAATAAAATCTTAAAAAAAAAAAAGAAAGAATGCATCAGATCTTCATTTTTCTCTATCACAGTCATATTAAAATGTGTCCTATAAAGTCTGACCAACTTACATGGCCCTCCAATTAAACCTTATTTAAGCTATTATCTAATAATATATGAGGTCCTGTTTTTCATGCAATCCAGAATGGCCAGGTACAGTCTTTAAAATACATCTGTAGGGGCGCCTGGGTGGCTCAGTCATTAAGCATCTGCCTTCGGCTCAGGTCATGGTCCCAGGGTCCTGGGATCGAGCCCCGCATCGGGCTCCCTGCTCAGTGGGAAGCCTGCTTCTCCCTCTCCCACTCCCTCTGCTTGTGCTCACTCTCTCGCTGTCTCTCTCTCTCTGTCAAATAAATAAAATCTTAAAAAAAAATAAAATACATCTGTATATAAAATATATTGTATATTGATATTTCATAACGTACTATTACAGATTTTCCTAACTTAAACACAAATATTCCATCTCTATTTCTTTATTTTCTGTTCACAATATTGAAAATTTGAGTACTATCACAGACTGAATAACAAACATCCCCTTCTCCCAAAATGTCCACATCCGAATCCCTGAAATCTGCAAACATTACCTTACATGGCAAAAAGGATTTTGCAGGTGATTAAGTTAAGGATTTTGAGAGGAGGAGATATCCTGGATTATCGAGTTGGGCCCTAAAGGTAATCCCAAGTGTCCTGATGAGAGAGAAGAAGAGGAAGGCTTGACTACTAGAGGAGAAGGGGATGGGACCACAGAGGCAGAGACTGGAATGTGCAGCCAGCGGCCAAGGAATGCCTTCTGCCTCTAAAAGTCAAAGAGGCAAAGAACAGATTCTCCCTCTAGAGCCTCAAGAAAGAACCTGAACTGCTGACACCTTGATTTGAGTCCCTGAAGACTCATTTTAGACATGTGACCTCCAGAACCATGAAAAAAATATACTTGTGTTGCTTTAAGTCACTAAACAGTGGCCACAGGACACTAACACATGTCCTACATCAGCATTGCTCTACGCATTTCATAGGCAGCTTAGATTTCCCTTCAATATAGCTCTATAGTCAGTGCTATCCCCATTTTCCAGATAAGGGACCAAAGCTTATTGAGATTAAGTGACTTTCTAGAAGTTTTCCTATATAGCTATAATTCAAGCCCAAATCCATCTCCCCTAAAAGCCAACTCAAAGCAATAGGAGAATCATTTGGCTAAAAAAAAAAAAAAAAAAGGGCACCTATTCCTATTGTCCATTTTAACCTTCATCCACAGCAACCATGGCCGACAGTGCTACCTGCACATAATTTGTGTCAACAAAACTCCATTCACAGCTGAACTGTCACTACATTCATGTGAAAATCCACAAAGACATCTGTCCCATAGCAAAATTACAAATATATAAGTATTAGAGGTGACATTAGAAAAAGGAGTAAGATAATGGGGAATTTCTCTTTCTTAATATATCTTCCAAAACTCCCAAGACGCATAAAAGCAAAACCAATCTACCTCCTGAGTAGAAATAAATGAAGTCTGAGGAACTGACTATCCAAAAAAAATTGTGTTTTTTTAGAAGATTTTATTTATTTATTTTACAGAGAGAAACAGCATGAGCAGGAGCGGGGGAGGGAGGGAGAGGGGGAGAGGGGGAGAGGGGGAGAGGGGGAGAGGGAGAGAGGGAGAGAGGGAGAGAGGGAGAGAGGGAGAGAGGGAGGGAGGGAGGGGGGGGGGGAGAGAGAGAGAGAGAGAGAGAGAGAGAGAGAGAGAGAGAGAGAGAGGCAGACTCCATACTGAGCATGGAGCCCAATGCAGGGCTCAATCCCAGGACCCTGAGATCCTGACCAGAGCTTAAACCAAGAGTCGGACACTTAACCCACTGTGCCACCCAGGTGCCTCCTAAAAAATTATTTTTAATTTAATATTTCATGGTTTATCTTTCTTGCAATTTGTATAAAGCTACCTCTTTTATTAGAAAGCCAACATCGTGCATTATTTAAAACTTTTCCATTTACATATACCACCTGTGACAGAGTTTCCATTTCCTATTCAGCCTTCCACATAACACTTGAAATTTCAGAATATTATCAAAGTATCACCAATCATCCTATATAAACCACTGAGAAAGAATGGACATACTTCAAAGGAATAACATAAGTGGCTTTCAAATTCAGATTAATCTAACTTTGCCTTTCAATTAACTTTCAAGGTCAATATACATTCAATGCAATATCCTTCAGACTACTTGGCATTTATTGCAATCAACTTCAATTTTTCCATTTTATTTGCAAATTCCTTTTTGAAATTTCTGAGACTAAAGAACCTAAGGAGCTCTTTCTTTTCCCCCCTCCCCACCTTCACCATATTTAGCCCAACCCAAATTCAGCTAGTACTTCCCAGACAACTTTTCTCAGATGTGCCCTATTCCCACTAGCATTATCCCAGCTCAGAATGTCAAATTTAGTAAGTTTTTCTCCAATGCATGTATCACCTAATCCGCAATCCTGTTCATTCTTCCATGTTTTCTGACCCGGCGAAGGGCTAAGTTTCAGAGCCAGAAAGCTAAGCCCTAATTAACTCAAACAGCTCCTTCTCCTTCAAACTCACTTCCCTACCCACCAAATCCTATCAATTCTAGCTCCTAAACATCTCTTGTCTTCATCTCTTGCTTCTCAGACCTATTTCCTGTCCTCAGTCTTCTCCACACCTCCCCCTCCTCCTTCATGGAGGTGACTGAAGAACCTTCCTAAAACGGAATGCTCTCTCTATGTCCTTCCTTAACATCCTTATTTTTTATGGCTTATTTCCCTTGAGTAAAATCCAAGTGTGGCATTTGCACTCACGCTCTGGCCACTTTTAGTCACCTCATTTCTTGACCTGCTCCAGCACAAACCCAACATTCTCTCCATGAAACATCCTTAGAATTCTCTCCCATCTCTACATGGGAGACAATAGGTTTTCTCTTTCTAGAAGTCTCCTGACTATTCTCCCCTTCTTTTGAGCTACTTATTCTCTCAGATTAAGCTCACATTTCAATTGCCTCTGAAGACTTCCTATATTCTCCTAGAGGCCCCTCCCATGTGATCCCACGTATACCCAATGCAGACTGCTTTTAGAACATTCCACTATACTATCATGTACCATGGACGTCTCCCCTGCGGTCTCTTCCACTAGACTGTGAATGCTATGAATTCAGAGATAGAATGCAATTCAGCTCTGGTTCAGTATTTAAAACAGACACTTTAGCTTCTCTCTAAAAACCTACCCAAGTACCCAGAATCATTTTTAAGGGGGCATTTGACTATGTCATTTACTCCCTCTCATCCCCATTAAAATAAAGGGCTCCCAGGCTTTAATCTTGAACTTAATTTTAGTTACGCGCCCCATTTCCATCTTTCAGCCATTTCCTGTTGTATCCCAACCTATTCTCTGACTTCAGTCAAGAAAGTCAGGACCTGTTAATTCTCGCTGAAGAGCCAAATATGCCATTCCTTCAGCCTAAATGCCCAGAATCTGTCACATATCTAATTCTTAAATGTCGATTTCCAGTAAAGTCCCACAGGACAATGCCATTACCCGAAAACACCACCACTCTGGAGACCCAATAGCTCATATGGGTATGAACTATTGGGTATACGGAAAATAACTCCATGAATATGAAGCCATACCATTATTCATCCACTTGCGTACGTTACTAATGTTAATATACTTAAGTACTTGTATCACCACCTCCAAAGGAACTCTGAGGACTAATCTTTTTCTTGGTATAAACATTATTCATATAATAGGGGTTTTGTTAAGAATATAACCTGAGGTAAAAATATTCTTAGGATAACAATTTCACATACCCTCTCTTTGGAGTAGTTCTCATTGGTTTATTCCCTACAATAGAAGTTCTCAAACCATGGTCTCCAGACCAGCAGCATCCAATGTACCTTAGAACTTGTTGGAAATAAAAAAAAAAAAAATCTCAAGTCCTACTCCATACCTATGGAATCAGCAACTGGGGTTGGGGTCCAGTAAGGTGGCTTTCTGAGCCCTCCAAGGGATCCCGATGCATGCTAATGATTGAGAGCCACTGCCCTATAAATATAGAAAACTGAAAACATCTTTAACTGAAACTACAGCTTCAACTAGTTTAGCAACTTCTCTGAAAAAGGAAGTTAAAATGAAACATAATTCCTCTAGACTCACCCAACTAGAATTTAGAACAAAAAGCACAGAGAAACTCAAAATTAAGCGAAAAGCCTGGAACTCCTGCCAATGATTTTCAAGTGTGCACTGAATAAACCTCACATGCTTCACTGTGCTTAGGCATGCTTAAGAGGGCACCATAAAAATGCACTTGACTTGTTGCTGTCACAGCACACTGAGCTGGCTCTCAGGAGGTCTTGGTCCAGGGATCTAAAGGACGGAGAAAGTCATTGAGTTTATTACTTAACACTCCATAAGCACCAACACTCCCAGGGATCCAGAAGAGAACACTTAAGCATAAAAACACGCTTCGGGTCCACAGAACAGAATGTTTCAAGAAGCAAGAAGCACAGAACTGATGTTCTGAAAAGTCAACACCTTCTGGTTTTAAAGGAATACTGCTCAGGAGATTCTAGCAAGTTACTTTTGATGCATCCACCTTACAATTTCCTCAGAGCATGCACTCCTATTTTACATCTGCAAAGAAGAGTAATTGGTTAAAAAAACACACACATGCAGTCTCAACATATTTTCCTATTGCCCAATCTCTAATTTGTTTAGCCCAGTTAAGGAAGTCTGAATTAAATAATGCTGGAATAATTCATCTGAATGTGGTAAAAGATTAAATGAGCATGAATCCGAGGCCACCTTATTAGAAAATCTTACACAAAAAGTTACAATATCAAAGCAGTTTCTGTCAAAATAGCCGTGAGTAAATAGTGTTATAACGGCATCATATTTAAAACACAAAAACAGAATTCGTTGAAAAGAGGTGCAAAACATGGATAAAGGAAAATATATGGTAGCTGCATCAAAAAATTAAATTGCCATTGGTAAACTTCCTTCTTTACATGGTAAAAATGTGAAACAATGTGAACATATTCTGGTCTGCTGATTTCAAGCAGGTAGTTTCCTTTGAAACTTCATTCTAGGGGCACCTGGGTGGCTCAGTCGTTAAGCGTCTGCCTTCGGCTCAGGTCACGATCCCAGGGTCCTGGGATCGAGCCCCGCATCGGGCTCCCTGCTTCGCAGGAAGCCTGCTTCTCCCTCTCCCACTCCCCCTGCTAGTGTTCCGTCTCTCTCTGTCAAACAAATAAATAAAATCTTAAAAAAAAAAAAGAAAGAAACTTCATGCTAGCTCTTATTCTATTCAGTTCACTAAATATCTAAAATAGAGTAATAAATTAAAATGTACATTAAATGCCAATATGAACAGCCAGTCATTGAAACAAATGAGGTTAACACCACGTAAAATGAAATACTACCCTTGTTCAAGTCATTTGCTGCTCTGGTTAAGCAGGGAGTGAGGTCCAGTGGAAATAACTACACACAACCCAGGAGGTGGGACTGAAGTCAGAACAGCTGTCTTACCTCACTTGGTGGCCCCTTGGAAAAGCCACCTAACTTCTTCTGAGCTACTTTCTCCTCTGTGGAAGAAGGACATCAAATGAGATTCTCTTTCGTACCTTCCAGCTCTGAAAGTCTGAGTTTTGCCTCTTACAAAGGAATACTCATTAAAAGCATTTCTGAAATTAACAATTCTCACTGCAAATTTAAAATTGATATGAAAGACAACACAGACACTTACTGGTCTGGCTAGAGGGCCCTTCTGGTAAGTCCAAATGAGACAATGAACACTTGTCAACTGTATGACATGACTTAGCATTCCAAACCAATATAAATAGATGTCCTCATATATTTGATTGTAATTGTGGGATAACATGCTCCAGATCTGAAGGCTGACACCTTTGAATATTTATCTCCTTGAAAATCTACCTCAATTTTTAAATCTTATGAAATTAAAAATGCCTTTGAAATCCCAAAGTAACTGATAATAAGTTATCAAAGTCATTCCAGAAAAGCAATCTTTTGACATAAAAATAAGCTTTCAAATGATGTACCCCCAAATTTCTTAAAGTTTCAATAGACCATAAGAAAAAGATCACACACCAGACTGTCAAATTATTTACTTAGGAGTAGAGGAGGAGAAAGAGAATCATGACCAATATATTTAGGAGTGGGGGTTGAATATTTAAAAGTTCAAAAGTATACCTAAAATAGGTCCTTCCTGATTCCATAATTCTCATTTTATGAATGAATTTATTTACAAACAAGGCCCTTAGACAAGATGATTTACTACTAACTTCTTGGTAAAACAATGCTCTTCCTATTTCTACACTTTAATACAACTGTCACTAGAATTAGGAGGACAAAGTATCTACTTACAAGTAAGTCTTTAAAGAAATAGTAAAAATACTTATTCCTAATAATACACTAGATTAAAACAAGAGAATAATACACTAGATTAAAACAAGAGTAAATTATTAGTGGGCTATTCGACGGTTTTAGGTACTTTACATTTAGGATGCAGAAACGAACATTTTGCTTTCATCTTTTCCTTTCTAAGAACACTGTTGAATATTATCAGTTAAAATGAAGCCTGTGTTTACAACTGTTGTCACGGCAATCCAAATATCCAAGGGATATCAAGTGATCGTGAGATATTCCTACATCTCTAGCCTTCCATCCCTTAAGATTTAGATTTAGTTGGCTTAGAGTTCTTAGTTTACTCTAAATATCAATTTAAAAAACCTTTTTGTATATAAGGGCAAGAGTATTTAGAGTTCCTTCCTCTCCCATTATAGTATGTTGCATAGAGTCTGTAGGAGTATCTCCTGGGTCATACCATTCTCTCCAGGCAAAACCACTCTAGTCCCTCTACTACACCTCTCCTTCCACCACACATGCCAAGGGTCTCCTAGAAGGGTTTCTCCCTCCCCTTTTTCCTCGTACAGACAGATGCCTTAACTTCCCTTTCTCACTTATTCTTCCAAGGATAAAATCAAATTGCTTAGTTCATTTAAGAAATGTATCCTTTCAACCCTTTCTTAAGACTCAGCCACACTATTAACCACAAAGCATTTCTGACCTGCATCTTTGTTAAGAAACTATAGGGAATCAAAGCCTGAGGATTTAAACTGAGGTGAGCATACAAAATTAATAATACTATGAGACTGAATAATATTCCATTGTAGGTATTACACCACATTTTCTTTATCCACTCATCCATCAATAGACATTGGGGATTGTTTCCATATTTTGGCTCTTGTGAATAATGCTGCAATGAACTTGGGAGTATAGTTAGCTCTTTAAGATCCTGATTTCAGTTCTTTGGGATATATACCCAGAAGTGGAAATCCTGCCATGTTCAACAATATGGATGAAACTGGAGGACACTATACTAAGTGAAATAAGCGAGTCACAAAAGGACAAACACTGCATAAGTCCATCTGTATGAGGTATCTAAAAAAGTGAAACTCATCAAAACAAGATAGTGTAATGGTAGTTGCCACAGAATGGGGGAGGGGGAAATGGTGTATTGCTTTTCAGGGATATTGCTGTACTGCTATACAATTTCGGTTATGTAAGATAAATAAGTTCTGGAGATCTGGTGTAACAACATTGTGCCTATAGTTAACACTGTATTGTGCACTGAAAAATTAGGCAAGAGGGTAGATCTCATGCTAAGTATTCGTACCACAATAAAGAATACTGCCATGAGAAAATCCGCAAATTAAGCCTTATCTAAGAGTCAAAACAGAGCAGCAACTCAGTGGTATTTTCTCTTAGCACCTTGGGTCTATTCCCTCCTCTCACATTTCATGCAAGTGGATAAGATCCATCTCTAAGTATGCT
The DNA here is from genome assembly GCF_037043125.1 of Eumetopias jubatus. Taxonomy (NCBI): domain Eukaryota; kingdom Metazoa; phylum Chordata; class Mammalia; order Carnivora; family Otariidae; genus Eumetopias; species Eumetopias jubatus. The sequence continues at coordinate 163,019,831 of NW_028274809.1, read as the reverse complement.
TTGTGCCCCCAGTGTTCACACTCCTACCTACTCTGTCATTCACCAAGTGTTTTTTAATTCCACCTAGCTCTAGATATACTAGAGTAGTACTTACCATACAAGTAAAAAAACGAAAGAAAAATGTCATGTAGATTGTACAAACCATGGGAGTCCAGAGAACAAAGAGCAGTCCAAGATTTTACCATAAAAAAGTACCAATAGTAATTAATAATTAGATACCTAACAAAGTATTTACTATATGACATCTAAATTCTTTACCCGTGATAACTCATTTAATCCTCACAATGGTCCCTATGCAGCAAGTATTAGTGTTTTCCCCCATTTGACAGGTAAATAAATCAAAGGACAAAGAGGTACGGGAACTGGCCAATGCCCACATAGGCCATATTGGCCGAACTGGGACTGGTAAATATCTGGCTTCTTCTCCTAGTGAGGGAGGGCTTCATGGATGAAGCAAGATAGAGCCTGGACTCCAAGAGTGACTGTCTAGGGGAAGCAAAAGAGAGGAAGCTGGCCTAACTGACAAAGCTTGTGTGAAAGGGAAAAAAAAATGCAGGTGGATAACCAAAAAGTGATCAGAAGGCAGAATGCCTTGAAAGTCTGTGGGTGTGCTTGGCAGTGAGTGACATGGTAGACTAGCAGCCATGGTGGGTTCGTAAGTGAATGCACAGTTCAAGTTTACACACAAGATGTGAGGAGAGCAATGGACAATACCAAATCCATAAGCATAATCTATACCATAAGCATCTAATCACCTGATCAGAGCTAGCCAGCAGCTCACCACATTGGGAGTACAGGTGCTGACGAGGAAAGGACTCATGTATACACACAAATGGACCCCAACTTTTAGAAATTAGCGTGCCTTTCTGCTCTTAAAAAAATTTTTTAGGGGCATCTGGGTGGCTCAGTCATTAACTCAGGTCATGATCCCAGGGATCCTGGGATCAAGCCCCGCATCGGGCTCCCTGCTCAGCAGGAAGCCTGCTTCTCCCTCTCCCGCTCCCCCTGCTTGTGTTCCCTCTCTCGCTGTGTCTCGCTCTGTCAAATAAAGAAAGAAATAAAATCTTTAAAAAAATTTTGTTTTATTCGAGTTCAGTTGACACAAGATACTAGTTTCAGGCGTACTGCTTTCTGGTTCTAAAAATTATTTATGATACTGTTCAAATAAAACATTAATTCCAGTTTTATTAGTGCTTTTAAATCTATTGCATGTAAAATTTTATCTCAACATATGCTTAAAATAGTGTATCCAAAAGAACCTTCCAGACATGCCCTCTCCTCTGTTTTTCTCATAGTCTTATCACCATCTTACATTATCTTATTCATTATCTGCCCTCTCTATGAGAATATATGCCTAAGAATGGCAAGGCCTTGTCCTTTTCACCATGAAACTGAATGCCCAATACCTCAAACAGTGCTGGGCACATAGTAGGAGCTCAATAAATGTTTGTTGAACTCATCCATTCATCCATACATATATTTATTATACACTGAATCAAATACCCTGGTGGCACACATGCCTTAAAATATTTTTGTATTTTTTTCTTTTTCAAACTCGATAGATAGAAGTGGAAGTAGTTTTTGATTATAAAATTGTCGGGGTGAATTGAACATCATTTTGTCAACTTCGTGGGCTTGTTTTCAGTGCTGTTGTTTGGGAGGAGGGTTTCCAAGGAGGGGAAATGGGAAGATCAATACATTTGGTCATATGAATTTAAATGCAATGTGCCTGAAATGGTTCTGCCAGGAGTTGTACGTATTCTTTTTTGGGAACAGTCATGTGTGGGAAATACAGAGTTTGGATTTAAAAGAGGAGGGCAGGAAAGAAAAGCAAGCAAACAACAATTTTTGCTCATTGTGTAGGAGAATCCACAGAGTAAATGAGTAGGGTTAGGCACGGCTGACACTAGCCCACACAAACAGTGATATTCACAAATTAAGGACCCCAAGGCCAAGACAGACAGAGACCTTAGATTCTCTAAACCGACTTGAATATCCAGCTGGGCCAGGAGGACAAGCCCATGATGCTTCTCTGGAAGGTGTGACACACCCACTGCCAGTTTTTACAAAGCAAAGTAATTCCCAGGATAAGGAATCAGGCCTCACATTTCCAGAAGGTGCCACAGAAAACAAAGTTGAACTTTAACAAAATGAGGGAACTTTTATTTGAGTTTAAACGAAGGAAGGAATGGTTCAAGCTACCAAGTTATCCAGAGCCTACGGAGCACAGGCAGAAAGTGAGGTAATATAATAGGTCAATGGAACAGGGGAGTCAGAAACAGATGCGCTTACACAGATGATTGTTGGGGCGGCGCGGGCGGGGCAGAGAAGAAAAGGAAGAGGGGTCCTTAGCCAGCTACACTTCCTCTCCACCCTCACTTCCTCAGAGCTGGGCTATTCCCCTACAAACGCCTGTTTGCTCTTCACAGAGGACTCTCAAATCCACACAGCCAGCCACAAGTTCTGAACATCACCCTGACGACTCCACTTCCGTGTGTGGATGCTCTACTGTCCTGTCCAATGCAATGTGTTGAAACTTCACTTCCATCTTCCATCCCTGTTTCTGCTAGTGGTTGCACAAGCTCAAAAGCAGATTCTTCTAGCTCCTTCATACTAATCAACCCCCATCTTGTCTTACTTGAAACATCTTCGGCATTTCAAATTTACATTTTCACAGCTTTCCGCAGTTGTCATCCTTATCCAAACCATCCAACGATTTCCTAACCCCTCTCCAAGCCTCCAGCCTAGTGCTCAATCTACTTCATGCACTATTTCATTACCCCATCCTTATCAATCTCTGCTTTTAACATTGGAACCTTCTGGGGCGCCTGGGTGGCTCAGTCGGTTAAGCAGCTGCCTTCGGCTCAGGTCATGAACCCGGGGTCCTGGGATTGAGCCCCGCATCGGGCTCCCTGCTCAGCTGGGAGCCTGCTTCTCCCTCTCCCTCTGCCTAGGCTCCCCCTGCTTGTGCTTTCTCTCTGTCAAATAAATAAATAAAATCTTAAAAAAAAAAAAATTGGAACCTCATGCTCAAAAGCTCTTGGAAATAATCCCATTACCTAGGAGATAACACTTAAACTCTCTAGCCAGGATCCTCAAGATACCACTCAAACTGGGCCCAACTCATCCTTCATCCTGCCTCCAAGCTCCTGGCCTGGAAATGCATTCCTTGTGCTTCCCACTCTCCACTTCCCCAAAAATGAGGGCCTCAGAAGTGGAGATCTTGTTTAACTTTACTCATTGTTTTACATCCCAAACGCTCTGAAAAATGTTTGATTCGAACTCTGTACCAATGTGCCAATCTCCTTGCATCCCTCCCACCTCTCACTCAAATCCCGTTCATCTTTTCAATCCACACTCAAGCCTTACATCTCCCCCAGCACCTCTGTGAAACCTTCACTCCAGTGTGTGACCACCAGCTTTTGATGCTGAAATCCTTGTCAAAGCATGGTCCTCATTGTCATGACCTGACAGCTTGCTACAGATACAGAATCCCAGCCTTGCCTGGACCTAATGAACCAGAATCTGCATTTGAACCAGATCCTAAGGTGTTTTATACACACACCGAAGTTTGAGAAACACTTATTGACAGCACTCTACCTCTAAAAAAGTCTGGGTAATTTCTTACCCACAGGATCTAAAAATTATAAATTCTTCCGTATCTCCAAAACTTCCTCCCTACCCAACCAACTTCACGGAGGTCATATCTGACAAATACATATGAACACATTAAAAAAAAAAAGTACTTTATTCAATCTTTATATCTTTCATTAGGGCATACTTTAGAGGCAGAATGTTATCATGGAAAGTACACTGGGTTAGGAGTCCTAATGAGGGTTCCCACTTGAACTAAGCATGTGACCTTCAGCAAGCCACTGAACTTCTCAGTTTCCATATCTGTAAAATCAGGCAACCGCCCTATCTTACAAAGTGGTTATTAGATTACACAAGGCATTGACTAAAACATTCAAATGTTATTTTCTTTCTACTCTCCTCCACCTCCTCTCTCATAAACAGTACTTTTCCTCTTTACATATTACTAGTCTTAAAAATCAAGTGTTTCTATTATTGCATCAGACCCATTCCACCAGTTACTTAAAAGGAAATTGTTCCTTATATTCTTCTCCTATGTCCATATCTTGGGCTCCTATGACTTTCATCCGTGTTTGGCAGTCTAAAACATCACATTCACAAAGGAGGAGCTTAATAAACATTCCTTCCTACTAATGAAAGGCAATTACTCCTGCTGCTTTATGTTTAAGAACTAGCAAGAAATAACTTCTAATGACTTTGTAGGAAAAGGAGTGATTACTCCATTTATCTTAAGTCTTGGTAAAGGAATTTTTAAAGTGTTTCTGTGCTTGAGTCATTTCTTGGACTTTGCCTTTCTGAGTCACTATCTGATCCCCTACTCTTCTCTGCAATGAGAGAGGGGTTTCATCTTACTGGAATTAGACTGTGCTATTTATTGTTACACTTGATGCTCTGTGCTCACCACCTGTTTCTAACCCTCCAATGGCTACACCGATAGCAGGACTTTGGGCAATGTACTGAAGTAAACTTTCTTTAATCCATTATACTAGGTAACAGGACTATAATTCATCTTTTTTGCTTATAATTTGGACTTTCAAACAAGACTTCAAATTATTTATAATTACAGCTTTTGTTATGAGATTTAATATACAATGACCTAAACCATAATAAAAATATCCCATCTTATATATAATTTTTTCCATCTTATATATTTTTAATAAGCATGCTAAGAATGTTTGGGGGAGGGAGTCAGAATTTAGTTTGGTTTTAACAAGTAAAATAGAGCATCAAAAATTGGTAAGAAATTATTCTAAATAAATTATTTACCCGTTCTATTTTAAAAGATACTTTCCATGCCAGTGCTACAAAGGTCAAAGTGTGGCAGCATGAGCCTGAGCAATTTAGATTAGTAGGGTTTTACAATCCACGGCTTTAACAGGAACGTTCCATTATAATGGCAAATACAACTGAATGTTCATAAATGTCTGTGTGAAAGTCATAAAACTTAAAAACTTATGTGTACATATCAGTAAAATCCAAAGACTCCATTGTTTTTCAACTAACCAGTGTTAAGACCATACACATAGCATATTTCTTCTATTCTAAGTCACGCAGGTGGTTTATTTAACACTCTTAAAATTAGGAGAGCTTATTAGTGATCTGAAATTTGATGGTATATTGTACTGTTAGATCCATTTGAAGTTACATGGCTCACAAACTAGTAAAAAAATTTTAAATCATAATACAAAGATACTTGCCATGTATCAAATGAGGGAATACCAATCACATACACAAATCCACTTTGGATCTAGCTGGTCTGGTTAAAAAACAACTCAAGACAATTTCAGTCATATAGCACTAGAAATAATAGCAGCAATTTTTTTTTAAGGTTGTTTAAGTCTATTTTGACAATATAGAGGAAGGAGTCCAAGCTAAGTAGGCTAAGACACCCCTGAATTTAAATTCTAGCTCTGTTATTTGTCCAAGGTCATACAGCGAAACAAGTTACTCTTCTGACTCATTTCACTTCACCCACTGGAAACAAAACAGAAGCAAAATGGTAATACGTGGCTGGGCTGTTACTGGGTTCAAGATAATTAATGTAATAGCAGTGCCTGAGCACTCTTATCTGGTTTGTCTAAACCTAATTGAATATTTGAGATACTCTGGACACTCTAGCACTGTGATTTCCTTACCTACTTCATCCCTCCGAACCCAGCGTTCCCTTAGAGTCACCAACTATAAATCATGCCAGTGCTCCTTGAGACACAAAAGCAAACACTAAGACTTCACAATGCATTTCATCTTCTTCACTTTGGGTCTTAAGATTGAGGTAGAAAAGGAGGAGGACTTCTTTTACCTGTACCCAACCAGGATTCAGGATCTGTACACGGTGAATATTAAGTATCTGATGGATGTGGTTGACAAGCCACAAGATAGAAGGTCTACAAGTGAAAGGACTCAATACCTCCAGGCTAGGACTCAACCACCCACCCTCATCAGCCCGTCAGGTCCATTCCAATGGCCCAAGGCTTACCTCCGTGGAAGTCACAGTCTTTTAATAGAGGACTTTTTTTCCTGCCTCTTTCTAGCAAGTAGAATTAAATGGAGAATGGGAAGTATGAGAAAAGATACACAGTTCAATTTCTTAATAGTCTGGGATCAGCATCCTCTGGACACCCATATGTAGTTGTCATACTATTGATTTTTCTCCTCTAAGACAGGGACCAACACCCTTTGTATAACGAATTCATCACCAAAATAAACAAAGATCTGGAGACCCTCAGGATCTGATGCTTCACTCTTTTAAGCCTTACACAAATTTTCACATATGTTCTTATTTAGTGTGTATGCACTCCTGCACATTCTATAGTTGAATACACACTATTATGTACAAAATAGAGCATGAGATAATTATCTAGTAGACATTTTTTCTTCTCGATATTAAGCCAAAAGTAGTCTAGTAACATGTCAGCCAAATTGTTTACCCAGATACACTGATTCTTTTGAAGAGTATTTCCGTGTCTCAGTCAACTAAAAAAGTACAGAACAAAAGCATTTTCAAAAAAATCCACCAGCCAATATTATCATAATATAATGAAAGAGTAAAATGTAGTAACAGTGATACTTGATATTTATTTAAAGATTTCTCCCCCAAATTGCTCAAAGCACACAGAGAAAATCCTTGTTAAATTGATAATCAAGTAGCTAATGTAGTTAATTCATAGCAGCTGCCTCCCCCCAGGCCACCAAGATCCTCTATTTTTCCCCCTTTTCAGCTTAAGAAAAACTGGTTTACCTGAAGTGTGTTTCAAGCACATTTTTAAAATGGAATTTTAGTACACTGTCATTTACATTCAAGGTGCGCTACTTAAATTTATATGGCAAGTATACTTTGTTTCCCTGAAATTAGAAGGCTTTTCAGTAACCCTTTTTGAAGCATGTTTTCTTAGGTTTACTGGGCATATTTGGTCAGTGGTATCTGAAGCAATGGTACTAAACTCTTAAGAAAAAGTTAGAACACATCACCCTGTGTCACAGTTCAGTTGGGATGGTCACTTCAGTAGGGATACTCAAAAAAGGTATGTCTAAGTTCACCAGCAGCCACTCTCACTGGGCAAGGCTGCTCAACATGACAAATTATACCTGGGCAATTATCCCTAAAACATTTCTACTCCATTAACCTACACTCTTAAAAATAACCAATACATGGGCAATATGTTACTTAACACCCAATCGATTTAACATTTTTGATAGGAAGGCTCTTTGTAAAACTTAAAAAAAAAATCAAGTTATGTTATGTTCAAAGAGTATTAACATATAAGTGTGCTTCCTAGTTTCTTGACTTTTCCCCCCTTGGGTATATCTGGAAGTAAGCAGCAAGATTTTTGACCTCCCAAATAGTGCCTATTGCTATTTATGATTTTCTTTATAGTGTCCAGGGTAAAAACCACAAATATTCTAGATAATATAATCAAGATTTTATGCTGTTAGTATAGTAGCCTTTTGATGGACAAAACAGATGGGAGATGCCCAAAAGAAGCAGCTAAGTTTTCTGTCTGGTGGAAAACATGGCTGGAGTGTGCTTTGGAGTTCCCTAAAGTTTATGAACACCTTTCAAAAAAAATTCATAAGCTCTACAAAAGCCTTTCAGAGAACAGTATCTGATCTTGCCTATCCAAAGGATAACTTCCTCTCCTCATGGCCAAAAGGGCACACTTTTCATGGAAATGAAGGGGAAAAAAATGGGATGATAAAAGGAAAAAATAAAGTTTTAGATTTGGATTTGTGTATAGACTGATTCTGATTTTATATGTTTTTGTTTTTAAAATATGGAAACAAACTTTTTAAAAAGATGCAAATCAAACTAACATTTACAATTCAAAAAATATACAAAAAGTTGAGTTCTCATAAAAGGTAACAGAATTGTTTTGGGTCCCAAGGTGCCTGGGTGACTGAGTCGGTTAAGTGTCTGACTCCTGACTTCAGCTCAGGTCATAATCTCAGGGTCATGAGACTGCACCCCACAAGGGGCATGGAGTCTGTTTAAGATTCTCTCTCTCTCCCTCCCCCCTCATGCCCCATGCCAACTCACTCATGCTCTCTCTCTCTAAGAAAAAAAAAAAAAAGGGTGCCTGGGTGGCTCAGTCGTTAAGCGTCTGCCTTCGGCTCAGGTCATGATCTCAGGGTCCTGGGATCAAGCCCCGCATCAGGCTCCCTGCTCGGCAGGAAGCCTGCTTCTCCCTCTCCCACTCCCCCTGCTTGTGTTCCGTCTCTCGCTGTGTCTCTCTCTGTCAAATAAATAAAATCTTAAAAAAAAAAAAAAGAATCCTATTAAAAAAAAAAGAAAAAAAAAAAAGAATTGTTTTTGGTCCCACATATACAGGAGCGAGAGCAAATAACTTAGCTATCTGTTCTCTGGTTTCCAGCTTTGCTAGTCTAACAAAATAAGTTGTAAAAAGTTGACTACACATAAATGTCAGAAAAACATACCTGTTTTAATATCTGCTCCCAATCAAAAGAAGGGATTAAGTCTAAAAAGGCCTAAATTCTTATTAAAAAATAAAGCCTATAGCTAATTGTCACAATTTAGGGATCCAGGAGCCAGATTTTTTTCCTTCATGTTCTTCTGCCGGGGACATGTATCTTCATAGGGTCAAGAAGGGACAGCCAAATTATGAAAATGATCACAATTATAATTCAACACCATTTATTGAGCACTACTGTGCTCACACCTTACACACCTGACTTTGTAATCATTACATCTTTGTGAGGTAGGGGTATTCCCCAAATGGGGTTACTTGCTAAGCTCCAAGAAAGCAGCAGTGATATCCGTCTTGTTCACGGAGAAGCAGTTATCACAGGGAGGAAAAATAACCTAAGGTCATTCAGCTACCCAGTGACTGAATGGGATGGGATTAAACCCATGTCAAGGGACACCTAAAGCCCTACTCTCATCCTAGATGCTTATCTGTTCATGACAACTGATGCACAGTGACTGAACTTTTTGTTCCATCCTGGGGGAAAGTGATAGGAACACAGCCTAAAGGGTAGTAGAAATAGTTCAAATGAAATGTTAAAAAATTTTCAAGTTTCTCTGTGCTCATATTCTTCAAATGGTTATCATGCCATAGTCAAAGTTATCATATCAAAGTCAAAGGTAATTTGTGACTTTTTTCTTACTGACTTTGGTGTTTAATGCTAGGCAAAGGTAAGAGGTACCAAGGCAGGTAGCTTGACTTTGGAAGGAATGAGTCTTACTATAAACTTGTTGGCAACATTTCTTGAAGCATTCTTTCTAAGAAGTTACCTACAATATTGGTCCCTGCTTTTAAAAAATTTTATTTCTTGCCCTTGAACTTCTATAAACTATTCCAACTACCTATATAGCCAACATATTTTTCCACCCAAAAGTCTTAAGCATATATTAAAATTTATTTCACAAAATGAAGTGACTTGTGATCATGATATGAAAACATTAAAATTTTTCTAAAACTTCCCATAAGCAAGCTCAGAACATCCTTCAAATGTCCATTAAACATTAGTGATTATCATTTGTACATTAGCATAGATATTAAGACTTCCACCAACTACTTTGAAAGGCACAAGGTCCGAAGTTTCCATTTTAGTGTACTACACACTGAGGTAAACGCACATGTCTCTTTTCAATTGTCTCAATTTTAGATTATGTTGTAATATGCTACATAATATTCTGGAATGATACATAAAAGGCAATTAAAACCAAGAGATCAACGGCTGCTTTGCCAGATCTGCCTTGCAATTTTGAAAGAGGGGAAAACTTGACAAAGGAAAAAAAAAAGTTTCCATCTTCAAAACCTGGCTTTAGGGGCGCCTGGGTGGCTCAGTTGTTACCCGTCTGCCTTCGGCTCAGGTCATGATCCCAGGGTCCTGGGACAGAGCCCCGCATTGGGCTCCCTGCTCTGCACGAAGCCTGCTTCTCCCTCTCCCACTCCCCCTGCTTATGTTCCCTCTCTCGCTGTCTGTCAAATAAATAAATAAAATTAAAAAAAAAAAAAAAAAAAACAAACCTGGCTTTAGAATGTCCAGGAAGTCAAAATAATTAGGGGTATTAAGGAGGGCACATGTTGGGATGAGCACTGGGTGTTATATGCAACTAATGAATCATTGAACACTACAACAAAAACTTATCATGTACCATATGCTGGCTAACAACATCATAAAAAAATTAAAAACTTAAATAAACAAACAAAATACAATCTTCAAATAAACACTTAACACTTCAGGTGTCAGGAACTAAGGAAATAAGGGGATAATGTACTTGTCCCTGTCCTCAAATAGTCTCAAGTCCAGGGAAAATTTAGATATAAATGAAAACAAAAGTGCTTTCAAAGCCCAGATGGGAAATCAATGTCACCTCCCATTCGAAGTGTTTTCCTAATTAAAAAGTTGAAAGGATTGTTCATCTCTGTATACTCAGAGAAGCCTGTGCATTTATCTCAAAACAATGTACTCTGTGAACTTATGGGGACAATTCCTTAATTATAATGGGAGCCCCACTAAGGGCAGGCTCCATGGTATTCTGACTTGTAAGAGTGGTTTCTGGGCATCTCATTTTTAGGTGCTATAGAGAAAATGCCCAATCAGTGCTCATTACGTGACAAACAAGCAAATGACTTCTGACACCAAAATTTCCCCTTACTGAACTAAGTGCCATTTTCTCCTCTGTAGCTCCCAAAATACATGGAAGCACACACACCTCACACGTATACCCTCACACAAATGATCAGGTAAATCATACCAGAATATAGCAAGAAACTCAGAGCAAAGCAATGCTTAACACCTCTAGTTACTGGTGAAGCTCTGTTTCAAAAGTGACTGACGGGGCTACCAATATTATAGTGTATGCAACGTTAAAATTTGATTAATTCAACATATGCAGCCCTACAGGTCATAATTTGAAAGACAGGAGAATCTCTTCAACAACAATCTGTCTCTTTAACCCTTGAAGGACCTTGTTATAAAACAAATGCTAGCTGGTCAAGGGAAGCAAATTCTATTATTCTCTCATGAACAAATTCATGTCAACTGCTAAGCAGATGAGCTGCCCAGTGAGACTCTGCAGCAACAAACACAGATCAGGTTACTTTCGAATATAAAGACCCTGGGCCAGAAAAACCCACATCATCAAGCCTCACCCAGCAAGCCAAGACACAATCAGGCCCCACGGCTTTGGGGATTTAAAGGAGTGAAGACCTGAGGATGGAGAGTTGGCATTCAGAAACTTACTTAACTATCTGAGAAGTTAGTTAAGAACTAGAAATAGAGAGAAACTGATACTACATAAATCTTCAGTTATTTTATAGCTTTGTCCCAGTATGGGTCACACCCTTTTATTCCACAACCTTTCTCTGCAACTAAGCAGACTCTTCGATAATCTAACCCTGCAATTAAAGAACATTTGAAAACACATCCATACATTTTTGCTTCTGGCCTTAAGCAGAGTCTTCACAACCCGAAAGAATTAATGCCCCCTTTCAGTCACTACCTAACACCTGAGAATCACTGAATGGGATAGAGATGCGTGCAGTGCAAACTTCCTTTCTGTTTCATTCCCTTCTAATAGCTAGGTAGGAAGAGTACATTTTTAAAAGGGTAACATGAATTGACAGGTGGAAGTCACCATGCTCAAGTTACTGATCGAAGTTTGGATGTCATTATTAAAAAAAAAAACAAAAAAAAAAAACAGATTAAGATTTGAAGGGCATGAAAAAAAACTAAAAGCAGGTTTAAGTCAGAAAATTATGAAAATTTCTTCAGAGTAGGTATATTTTTACTTACATGAATTATAATCTTAAATAAATACTCACATACACATTCATATCCCAAGCTCAATTTGGCAGGCTGTTCGAGTGCCATCTGGGAACCAGATTTCTGAGAAATGACTTTATAGTATTGCCGCAAAATCAAGCATCCTTTTGAAGCTCTAGAGAACAGTTAAATCCTTAAAATATCGTTTTGAGCCTCCTTTATTTTCATGACAGAAATATGTTAACACTAATTGTTTCCAACTACTGTTCCTTTGTCAAATAGTATGTGTAAAAAAAAATTAATTTCTGTACCCTCCCTTTGATAGACATCTTTTAAAAACTGAAAATTACCATTTACACCTAAAATATTAATAGCCTAGATGGAAGAGTGGGTCTGTACTAGAAAATAATTTTTCTTTGCATAAATGCAATAGCGTGCTCAAAAGCATGGCCATCCTGTAATTGTATTATGAACAGAATGCATCTAAGGAAGTGCTAAAAACTGGATTGGAATGATAAGGGGGTAGAAAGAAGAAACATGTTTACAATCTGTTCAAATTCTCAGCTTAAAAATTTCAATATGTAATTCGTTAGGGCAATGGTTTAAATACGGGACTTTGTTTCGGAGCCAAGTTGCTAAAAATATAAAATTAAAACCTTTAATATTCAACTCTGCCTTTCTGCCAACTTTGATTCCTCTAATACAGGACAACCTCCAGACCACTCTGTTGAGCTGCTTTCTACAACAAGCAATTGCTTGGTGCCACAGAATGACCAGATGCCACCCCAAAGAGCATGACATTTGCTATTGGAGCTCTCCAGGGCGCTGTGGCGTGAGGCTGGGGTGAGGGTGCTTACTCTGCTACAGGCCTTCTATAGAAAGTGTGCAAAGACAGCTCCGTAGGAGTCACACCACCTCTTCTCTGTGGATCGTGTTTCTGAGTTCAATATGGGATATTTAGGAAATGGTTAATAATAATGATACCATTATTCATTGGTACAGGAGCTAAATTTCATGGCCTCGGTAAACATCTCACCTAGGGTAACTTCAACCTCAATCTACCGTAATTCATGAAGGCAAACTCACGAACTTGCTTTTCCTGTTGGGGAAAAGAAAGTGTCAAGATGAATCCTCCTCATTCAAGTCAGGAATGTCAAAATTAAAAGTATTAACTGATATTTGAGTATATGCAGTCCTAAAATAAATGAGTAATTCAAACACACTTGGAAAAATTCAAACTACTTCTTACAAGAAGTAATTGTTAGAAAATTTAGATCACGGGTGCCTGGGTGGCTTAGTCATCAAGCGTCTGCCTCCGGCTCAGGTCGTGGTTCCAGGGTCCTGGGATCGAGCCCCACATCGGGCTCCCTGCTCTTTGGGAAGCCTGCTTCTCCCTCTCCCACTCCCCCTGCTTGTGTTCCCTCTTTCACTGTATCTCTCTCTCTGTCAAATAAATAAATAAAATCTTTAAAAAAAAAAAGAAAATTTAGATCACGTATTAATATGTATAATTATAGAAATACAGAGTACCCTAGTTCTGTTTGACCAGTGGAAAAGTTTTTATTGCAAATCTGTAGTTGCTGGAAAATAAGTTTTTGTAGTTAGGGTCTGGATTTTTGAAATTATTGACTAGCAACATCTCTCTAAATTGGTTGCCTCTGCTCCCCCCCTCATTGCTACCCCACACAACTCTCCTGGCTCCGAGCGCCATCCATGTTTTTTTTGGGGCGGGGGAGAGGGGTTGGGTTTTTTTTTTTTTTTTTTTTTTAATCACTGCTGCCCTCTAACAAGAAATACCTCATGTTTGCCAGCATGGAGGTTTATCAACTGTCCTCTCCTATTTGGTTTCAGCGTGTCATACAAACACGCATGTTAGATCACACTCATCTATGAACTGCTCATGCAGTCTTAGCAGATGAGCTCTGAGAGAGCATTTAAAATAATCGAGTACTTTGCCCCATTTTTGCTAGTTTTAATGTATACAGATGAGCAAAATAATGTCAAGTCTACTTGACACATTACTGCACATTCAAGTGATAATGAGATTTCCTTTTTAAATGGGCAAACATACTACCATGGAAATACATAAATGATTATAGTAATATGGGTAAAAAGTTACATTTTAGCAGAATGTAAAGTCAGTCAGTAGCCTTCATTTCCACATGATTAGCTTGCTGGCAGAGTGGAAATAAGGAATTTCAAGGCTAAGTCAGGGTTTCTCAACCTCAACACTACCGATATTTGGGGCTGGAAAATCCTTTGTTATGGGGACTATGCTGTCCATTAAAGGGTATTTAGCAGCATTCCTGACCCACGAGATGCCAGTGGCACTCCCAGCCCAACTATATCGACAAAACTATCTCTCGACCCTGCCAAACGTCCACTGGGGGAACAAAACTGCTCCCAGTTGAAAACCACTAGTCTAACCAACACCAAGTCCTTTAATCTACAATAATGATAGGAGGGGATCTGACCTACAGAAGTCTCCGCATTATATAAGAAAACTAAAAACTAAGAAAAACGTGGATATTTAGTAACCAATAATTTGCTTTCCCATAAACTTGCATCCTTTTATAAAATTGCAATCTCAGGGCAGAAGAGCCATAGCCAACATTTTTAAATAAGCCATTTGTCAATTTGCTCAGGTCTCACAACTGGGAGCCTCCTGGGCTTCCATTGTGGCAGGCCCAAGGTCAAGCCCTGGGCTCTTTGGTCCAACAAGATGGAATTATCAGGGGAAATGTTCCTAAGCAGAGTCCAGGCTCTCAGGCTTTCCTGTTAGTACTACCTAGGCACACCTTTATGAACTTGTGGTTTCCACTGAAACAAGTTGTTCTGCTTACTTCCTACTACAGCTCTAACGGACGTGACCTCCCAGTTTCAGTTTGTCAGTGATTTAATTTCCCTCGAGACTGAACCCAGGTACTGATTTTTTTCCTAAACACTTTAGAACCAACATCTCACGAAGCAGATTCCAGGCAAGTTTTGCTAGGAGCATTCTTGGAATTGGAAGCCAACAAACATGTTTTGCCTAATCAGTAGCCTACTCAAACATCTGCTACAGAGTTTCAAAACAGTATGATTGTGGGGGGGGGGGGCTGTTTTCCTTAAGTTGTCCCTGTTCATTGAGAATAAAGCACTTTCTAAGTGAAAACTTTTTTTGCCCATCAGATAAGTCTCAGAGAAGGCTGATCAGGAAAAATAAAACAAAGTCATCCATGCAGTTATTTTTCATGGATATCAAGCATGACCTCACAACACCGCAGAAGTAAACATGCCATTTTGGTGATGAAACTTAGGAACAAGCTATCTTCCAATTAATCAGAAATGCAGGCAGACCCATTCCTGCTATGTACTTACCAAGGCTGTGTAGTTTAGAAATGCTAATTCAACAGAACTGGAAGCATATAAGTCCAAAATGGCTTGTTCGTTTAAAAATATGTACTGTTAGGCTTTGAAAAGATGAATTCTATCTCAACTTTTAGCTTCTACTACTAAAAGACCATGCGTACTATGATACTTATATACAGGGTTATTTTTCTTTAAGAAAAATTATTGGCCATTTTTAAGATTTTACCATCAATTCTTAAATAGCTTTAAAGCTATTACAACAGGATATCAACCATATAAACTAAATCTTTGTCTAAAATGGTAGAAACTAATCTTTCCATTTCTATTATTTCTACAGCTAGAATAAGGTATTTATATTCTCCTTTTAAAAAATGTTAATTAGCTTTAAGGGCCATGATAAAGAATCATTTCTACAAAATTAAATCATTTTCCTATCACGATTATCTGGTAACACGAGTTTATTCTGATTCACTGAAAGCAAATTAGATTTATAGGGGGGAAAACAATCCCATAGGAGCTTAAAACCAGATTTCCTGAAACCATACACTCCTACATGACACCATTTTCCATCTAAAACACAAGAGACACCTGCACACATTTTCACCCCACTTTCACTTTCTCATCTATACTATTAAAATAGTGAAAAACAGTTCATTTTTAGAAATCATCCACAATTGACAAGGTCATTAGCATTCCATGTTGGTGCCAGGCATCGCTGCCTTCCAAATTACAAAAGAAAGTCTCTTTAACCACTGTCTCAGTCTCATTTTTGTAGTCTTAATTCCAAATATATAAAGATCATGTTAAAAATCATTCTTTTTACTCTGTAAACTATAATATAACCTCTAAAGTCACTCTATAACGTGCACCCTCACCATTAGCAACCAAACACTACCATGTTGGACAAGCATTAAACTATAAACTACCATTTTAGTTTTATAGAGAGTTAAAATAACAACATGCCATGGTCTCAATCACAGACAGCTTCACATTCATAGTCCCTAAGCTATTTTTTAAATAATCAGTTTCGGAATGAGAACAGAGGAAGACAGAGGAACGATTTTTCAGTAATCATAAAATCTCAGAAATTCTTTGCACTTCAGCCACAAGCCCTAAGCTGAAAAAACAGATAACAAACCACTGAAACTTACCTGACAGTGACTCGGTTTGATAAATCCTGTAGATCCCCAGGATGGAAAAGCTGGGCTTCTTTCAATCCAATCTGTTCACAAGCTTTCAAAAAAACGTTTATATTATCCTGTGAAAAGAAGTGGAAAGTGATTGCTTAGCCGAGCTCTCTCTCAAACAAAGGGTACAGATTTTTATGATAGAACTTCTAGGCTTCAAAGTCCAATTATAGCCAGCAAAAAAGAAGGCAGCAAGACTGATGCATACATTTTTTTTTTAATTACATGGGCATGTAAAGCCTTTCAGTCTTGCAGAGCATAAACAGTAGTGCTAGCTTATGCCTGGGCATACGCTGTTCTGTGATCTTTGTGACCGGCACGTTAAACATTACCTGTTACAGGACAAGTGCCTAGCCACTGAGCAGTAATCTACACTTTGATGTCAGCTCTGCTCTGCAAACAAACGCCCTCTTCTCAGCTTTGCACGACAAGCCTCACCTCTCCTCTTTAAAAATAACTCCAGCTACTGACATTCACCCACCCAGAAACTGTTGGCAGGGAAGAAATAAGAGGAGGAACATTCTGTTTCTATGATTACAAATTGCAGAACGACTGTGGAATACCACACCTGGAATCTGGGTTCGGTTGCTGAGCTGGCTCTTGACAGACAGGGAAACCATACTATAGGACCCAGGAGAAGCCTAATGTTCATTGGCCAGATCACATAGTTTAGGTGTGGTACATTATTCACACCCTGCACCTGCTTCAGGAACTGCCTCCAACAAAATGAAAATCTAGGTTGTCCTCCTAGCTAATTTCAAAAACCAAAATCCTCCTTTCACAAACCAATGCTTTTCATTCCTGTCAACTGCTGCCCAAACACTGGCTACTACAGATGCACATTTGGTGAGCAGAATCAGCTGGAGCTTCCCTCTTCTCTTTTAGGAGGTTGAGCTTGTGAAGATCGCATGGGGACTCTACTGTCTCTTTGTTAGGACTCTCGGGGAAGAGAATGGCCTGCTAGCATGCCAACACACATTCAAGCACTTGTACACACTGGCACCACCACATCTGTAGCGAGAGAGGGCCTCCCTGAAAACTCACCTCCCTAACGGCTGGCTGTGAGGAACCAGAAGACAGCGTGCCCCTTGGAGAAATACAATTACTCTTGTCCCATATGGAGAAGCTCATCCCCATGAGAAAAGGCAGGGTGGCCCAGCAAAGTGGGAGGGAATGATAGAGAAGCCAGGATGAAGAGGCTAAATTCAACAGCATGGATTCTTGGAGAGTGAGGGGGTTTAGGGAAAGGGTAAGCAAATGCATGGCAAGAGAAAAGCTATACTGACTATTAGGGACTAAGGGACATTCAAAACAAAAGTATTTGTAGAGAAGAGAGGTTATTTTAGTGTACTATCAGTAGAAAGCAGTGTGAACTACACAACTGAAAGTTGAAATCCATGCTTATTTTTTTTTCTCCCAAGATTTTATTTAAATTCAAGTTTATTAACATATAGTGTAGTATTGGTTTCAGGAGTAGAATTTAGGGATTCATCACTTACATACAACACCCAGTGCTCATCCCAACAAGTGCCCTCCTCAATGCCCACCACCCATTTAGCCCAGCCCCCCCCACACCTCTCCTCCAGCAACCCTTTGTTTGTTCTCTGTAGTTGAGAGTCTCTTATGGTTTGCCTCCCTCTCTGTTTTTCTCTTATTTTTCTTTCTCTTCCCATACGTTCATCTGTTTTGTTTCCTAAATTCCACATATGAGTGAAATAATATGGTATTTGTCTTCCTCTGACTCATTTGGCTTAGCATAATACACTCTAATTCCATCCTTGTCACTGCAAATGGCAAAATTTCATTCTTTTTGATGGCTGAGTAATATTCCATTGTGTATGTATGCCGTATCTTCTTTATCCATTCATCAGTTGATGGACATAATTTGGCTACTGTGCAATCCATGATCATTTTAAATAAGAGTCTGAAGATTAAAAGAATTTATAAGTCAAAAGTTGAACAACTCAATGGAAGGTGTTTGATCTGACTTAGTGGAAAAAGGGGGGAATAATATGTTGGCAAAATTCCAGAAAGAGCAAAAGTGATCATTTTGTTAAGCTCACATAATTTTTAAAACCTATACTATCTCATCACTCAATTATTCAAATTAATGGTTCTAAAACTGGCCTTCAGAGAAGCAGACAAGAACAAATGGCTTGGTGTCCTAGTACCCCAAATCCTACAGGAAGAAAAGCACATCTCTAAAGAGGAAGAAAAACCATTAGAAATAGTCCCACAAAAAGAAAGGGGGGAGGAAGAAGGAGAAAAGAAAAAAAAAAAAGAAGTCTTCCCACAAATTCATTGTGGTTCTGAATGTTTAAAGTGTTATAAAATATTATGACAAAGTTAAACTGAAAGTAAACCTATTGAATGGACAGCCAAAATAATTCTTCATGTGTTTTTTAAAAACATAATAGCATTCATCTGGTTGACAAATATGTACCTATTGATGAGAATAAATAAAGCCACATATGCCTCAAAACCCACCCACCTAATTTAGAAAGAAACCACTTCAAATCTAGAGTGATTATAGTTCGAGACAATAAAAATAGATTATGATTAAATTCTAGTTTTAAATAAAGCCATTACATTAAAAAGCAGTTTCTTTTAAAGAGTTCGATGATGCTCAAGACAAACTTTACAAACAAGGCCCCACAACATCCTATGCAGCAGGAACAAGTTGTATTAAGATCAGAATTGCAACGTAAATCCTGCTTACTGGACTTGAGCCCATTGGTAATTTATTTTTTGTGATTTCAAAAGACCTAGGCAGAGAGTTGCCTAAGGGGAGATACAAAATTATAAAATAAACTTTTAGTATCTGTTGGAACATCAAGAAGCCACACCCCACTCAACATATTAAAAGGGAAGCATTTAGTCTTCAATAATGGGATCATTTTCACTTGAAGCCAGCAAAGATAAAGTAAAAACAAAGGACAAACATGAAACATCTTCTCATTGGACTGTTAGCCAGGACTCTAAGTTAGCTCGGCCACTAACCAATTGTGTGGCTTTGGAAACATTCATCAGCCTTTCTGGCCCCATTTTCCTCATCTGTGAAATGAGTAATTTCTGGATCTGTACCCCATTCCCTAGGGCACACAGCTCTCTGCAAAGGAGAGGAAGGAAGGAAAGCCCTCTCTAACCCAACCCTCAATACTTCATGTCAAAAGCCAGCACCAAGCTTCTGCACTTCTACACACTGAGGACCAAAAGTGGCTTCACAAAAACAAAACAAAAGGAGATCTGCAATAGCTCCTTTCAGAGTCGTTTATCTAGGACATGAATAAAAGCAGACTATTTAAACAGACAAGGCAGGATGGCTTAAGATTTTCATATTCTCCCCCAAACCCTCTCCACCCCTTAGCCTTGAATCAATTACAAAGTTAATCATAACAGGTGGAGGGGGCGAGGGTAAATGAGAGAGAGATTAGTGAGTCAGGAACACTATTTGCTCACAACTGAGGAAAGATAAGGAATCCACAAAAATTTACAATATTCCCAGGTTTATATTAGTCCACTGGGGACTAATTTAGAACATTTCTTTGGGATCTTAACGCCCCTCTGTCTCCATTACACATCCTGAAGAGAGTCATGAGAAGGAGAATGTGAGGCCAACATGAATATTCTAACACTGGACCCAGAGGTAACATGGGTCTTTCATGACATGAACCCTTCCAGAGCCCTTCATCCCACTTTCTTCCCCCCAAGCACTTATCCAGTACCATAGTCTCGTGTCATTTCAGCAGATCGCTTTGCTCTCCTATCAGGGATGGAAGTAGCTGAGGAAAGTGTCAAGGGCCCAGGGTTGATTGAATATATTTTAGCATATGTGCTGCCGAAGCAAGCACGATTGAATATATTTTAGCAAGTTCCTAAATATCAGTCAGTATAAGGATGACTCTCTCATTTTGTTATATTTTTCTCCTCATCGCATGCTCCCATTCACTCCCACTGCTCTTCATTAAAAGGTGCTAAGAATGTACCCTAAAGAATTCAAGAGTTCCCCAGACAAGTACATGTACGTGTGCACATTGATAGCAGCACTATTCACAATAGTCAAAAGGTAGAAACAACTAAAACATGTACATGAACAGAAACAGATAAACATATTGGGATATATTCATACAATGGCATATTATTCACCCATAAAAATAAGGTACTGATACATTCTACAGCATGGATGAACCCCCAAAACATGATGCTAAGGAAAAGCTAAACACACAAATGTTACCTACTCCATTTATGTGGAATATCCAGAATAGATCAATCCTTAGAGAGAGGATACAGACGTGGCTGATAGGAGTTTGGGGAGGGGGAGGATGGAACAGGAAGTAAGATGTTTTACTTGGGAGAGATGGAAATGTTTGGTGGCTGCTCAACACTGAATTGTTCACCTTAAAATGGCTACTTTTGTTATGTGAATTTCACCTCCATAAATTATTTTTTAAAGGTGCCTTCTATAATGTGCTTAAAAATCTAAATGTCCTTTAAAGTGTAGATTCACTTATGTATCTCACTTACATAAATGGCATCATGGTATACGTTTTTCTCTTTCACATTCAACCATTTTTGTTACACAAAAGTCTAAATCCTCATTAAAGTCTATGCTATACCTCCCTAGGATCTTTCGCTGAACAAAGTCATTTTCATTTTCACTTGGAGAAAGTTAAAAAATGTTTCTTTTATATATTTCTCTTAAATATATCTTTAATGATACAATTTCAAGACTTCTAACTTACAGAGGGAATACTTTGTATCAAGAAACCTAAAATGTCACAGCAAATGGGGAATGTCTACTCACAGTATCAAACCAGTTAGACCTACTTCTGCAAAAATTTCCTGAGTGTAGAGGGTCAAGAGCTGTCATCAATAAAAATGGATTCTTTAAATAAAGACAAAGAGATTTATTACAGAAGCCCTGAATAAGATCAAAATCCTAACCAATTCTGAAAAAGAGTAAAACTGTGCTCAGGGCTATGACTGTATAGTCAAAAGGGCCATACAGTCACCACCTTAAACCAAAGATGCCAGAATGACGTCACATGGACGTGGGCCCCATCCGTGAACCAAATGTTCCTCATGTGCTCACTCTGGCCTTTCTATGCCTATTTCAAGCAAGATTTTTTTTTGATTAAAAAAAGAGAGCACATCATCCAATTCCTCTGAACCTGGGCACATGGTGTTGCAGATCAATTTATCTGAAGGCCAAGAGACTTGGTGACCTCAATTCCTTTTCTATTTATAATATAGCACAAAAGCCCCTGTCTCCTGTCCCTAGAGTTAACAGTGACAAAAAGTTAGGAAGTATATGCCAACAATCAAGAGGTTGTAACCACTGTTTGAGGCAGAGAAACTGAACTAAGTCTCTGTGTGAGAATAACAGTCCCCAGTCAGCCACATCAGAATCTCTCGAGGGAGCGCTCAATCACCTTGTAGGTGAGGCTCATGTACTAGGCAACAGTAGTCCCAACTAGGCAACAGCTGTCCCAACCTCCTGGTACTCGACATGGGGTCCACACGCCATCAGCATCACTTGGGAGCCTGTTAGAAATGCAGATTCTAGCTCCACCCTAGACCCACTCAGTCAGAATCCACATGCTAAGAAAATCCTCCAGGTGATTTGGATCTTTGCAGACATAGTTTTCTGGCCAATAACAAAATAAGGAAAATATTTCCAACTAGGATTTACAGCAGGGTTTCTCCTTAGGATGAGCAGCAATCACCTGGGGATTACGGAGCTTACCATTAGGCCATCCCCAAAAGTACTCAAATTCCATTCTTGTGATACACTAACTGTGAACATTCAAAATTATTTTAAAGCAACTCCCAAGCGCTGGAGTGACCACGATATATCCAAATGTGCACTTTAGTTACATAGTTTCCATTAGGAAAGGGGTGTGGTTGCAATTTTGATCAGTGGCACTAGCTTTATTATTAGAGACTTCATCTTCTTATTTATGGCTTAGTGAATAAATGTAAACTGTGTTACTAAGACCTGCAGGGGATAATTACAATATGTAGGTAAACACACAGATTCAACTTCAGTAGTTATTTGTGAGAAAAGTACGCAGAACATTTTCCTTTGCTTCGCTGCAAAGAGCCTCAGTCATGGGCTGATAGCAAAGGATTTGAGGACAGTCAAGTTTTGTCATATGTGATGAGGAGTTAAGAACCAACTAGGAATGCTTAAGAGGAATTGCCAAGTGACACTGAGGGCCCAGGGGATTATACATAAGTCACCAAGTGGCTTGCATGCTTCTCTCCAACATTGCTTGGCAAAGGAGGAGCAAAAACCATACAGAGAGGCAGAACAGAGCACTGGCAAGCGAGGGCAGCCGAAGGTCAAAGGCATGAGGGCCGTGCCCTGCTGAAGGGCTGGTTACTGAAATGCTTAATCAACTTGGGTCACAATTAACCACACAGAAGCAGGAACAGGCTTTGTCAAACTGCAGCATGGATTAAGGTACAGTCTTCCATGGTGTTCGAATTAAACTTTATATATCCGAAATGAAGGAGTTCTAACGCGTACCTACTCTGTTGGAAGGAAGGAAGGAAAGAAGGGAGGGAGGAAGAAGGAAGAGAGGGAGGGAGGGAGGAGAAACGGACACAAAATGCTGAAATAGAGGCTTAAGAAGTTCTGTCTGAGACCAGACTGGGGGTTGCCAAAAGTGGGTGAACAAAATGGGAAAAAAAGGAAAAAAAAAAAAAAAAAACGTTCTGTCATCAAATTATCCGTGTTCTCTGCTCCAAAGTAAAACAAATACGTAACTGCTTAAAGAAGCATGTCATAATGATGCCAAAACACATCGTATGAAGCAGTAAAGCACATTTAACGAAGGAAAACGGCACAGTAAAACCTTAGGGCTAGCTGGGAATCCACACTCTCAGTGCAACTGCGCCTACCCGCTTGCCGAGACTCACTTTTACAGGTGATGTGTCTGGGTCATCAGCCCTTGTTTTAGCGTTTCCAGCCCCGGGGACTCCTTGCCCTGTGAGGCTGACTTACTTTTAGTCATTTCCATGTCAAAAAAGTCCAAAGACTCCCTCGCTGTAATTGTAAAACACTGATCCTAAATCTGCCTACTTAATGCGAATTAAATCCCGTCTTTTTCCCACGAGAGTCTCTTAGCTACTTAGACAGCTCTCCTACCTCATACACTCCACACGTTGCCCCAACCTCACATCTTCTCTTCAAATATCCCTGGTCTTCTCAACACCCCTTGTCCCTCTGTGACATTTTTCGGTTCTCCTGTCGTCCCAACTGGCCCTCCACCGAATAGCTGATTTTCTCAAGTTCACATTCACTGAGTTCTTACTGTATGCCAGGCAGCATGCTGAGGCCCTTTACACAAATTATCTCCAATTCACACTAAAAAAGCTTATGAAATCTTTTGGTTCCCATTTTACACATGAAGGAACTGAGGCCTAAGAGGTATGTGACTAACCTGAGGTCATCCAGCAAGTGGTGGAGCTAGGATTCAAACCAAGCAGTTCAATCCCTGAGTCTGTGCTCTTAACTCCTATATTCATTTTCACCACAAGTGAAACAAATCACCACTAGTCAGTGGCTGAAAACAAGACAAGTTTATTGTCTTATAGTTCTGGAGGTCAGAAGTCCAAAATCAGTCTCCCTGGGTTAAAATCAAGGTGTTGGCAGGGCTGCGTTTCTTCTGGAGGCTCTAGGAGAAAACCCATTTCTTTCTTCTTTTCCGTCTGCTAGAGGCCCCTTCCTCCACCCTCAAAACCAGCAGCAGCAGCCTGAGTCTCTATCACACTACCATCCAACTAATTCTCACTCTCTCTTCCAATTATGAGGACTCTCAGGATTACACTGGCCCCCCCTGGATAATCCCAGATCCACTCATCTCAAAGTCAACTGATTTACACCTCAGTTCTCCCTGGAACCCAGGGTTCCCTCCCCTCACAACGCATTGGCTGGTTCATGGATTAGAGCATGAACGTTATTGGGAGCCATTCTGCCTATGACAACAATCATACTTCCTTACAGACAGGTTCCTGTTTGTTAGGTCCTCCGTTCTTAAAATCAAGCATCTGTAACTCAAAACAGGACTCCAGATGTGCTTAACTGTCCAAGTCATCACGTGATGGGTCACTAACAATAGTCCTCTTGCCAAATGAGAGTAATAGTGATTTTGAAGATTTACTGAGGAAACAGATATGTGATTGGCAGTTTCTAGGATATAGCAAGTGGTCAGTAAGTGGACCTTACTTCTCTTGTCACAGGCCACAGGTACTTTGCGTTGTGGCATCTAAATCATACTGTTGGCTAACTGAGATATACAAGGGCAACAACCAGTTCACAATGACATCACAGTTCATGGGGAAGATGACCTGCGAGTTTTAATGAACCAGGAGGCTACTGAAATTTGGAATAAAACTAAGGTGGATATAAAGAATCTGAAATGAAAATCATGTGATTCTATCACGGGAGGTTTCATGGATAAAGGCATAAAATGCATAATTAAGTTGGCAGATAATATAAAATGGCTGGACTCTTATGACTCTAGATCATTTTAAACTGCAGATTTTTATATTCAGTACATTAACTACGCTTATTGACTAACATCCACAAAGAGGACTAAATACATTTCCTATGTTCTTATTCCATCTTTTTTTTTTTTTAATGAAAATAGCACAAGGGTGCCTGGGTGGCTCAGTCAGTTAAGCGTCGGCCTTCAGCCCAGGTCATGATCCCAGGGTTCTGGGATCAAGCCCCACGTCGGGATCCCTGCTCAGCGGGGAGCCTGCTTCTCCCTCTGCCTGCTGCTCCCCCTGTCTGTGCTCTCTGTCAAATAAATAAATAAAATCTTTAAAAAAATTTTTTAAATAAATGAAAATAGTGCAAGTACAAAGCCCTAAGGCAAACTGCAGAAACTTCTCTCCATGTTTACATGGCTTTCCATTTAGCTCCTTAAAAGTGAGCATTTTTATTCAACTATTTAAGATATCACCTATAGATATTACCTGGTCTACTTTTTTTCCACATTGACTCTACCAAGGCCACAGCAGACACTTTGCAGGAATGAAGACATGTCTAAAAGAGAAAGGCTGGTAAAATGACTGAATAAGCCAAAAATGAATAAAATGGGCATCATGTTAGGGAAATGACCAGAGAACAAGCAATGCAGAGACCCATCCTGTCCACAGGATGCCCCATACAATGGTTGCTTTGGGAGAATGCAGGCCTGCTGTTGCCACATTCATGCAGAAGCCAGAGATTAGGATTTTACATGAAATCTAAGGGTATGCAAATTTTGGCTCAAATTTTAGAAATAAGCAAAAACAGTGAAGTCAAACAAAATCCATCATGAGCCATTTTATGACCTCTAGCTGGTCTCTTGGACTTTCCATGGGACCAGCCCAGTAATATGTTGCTTTAGAGCATTTGTCTGTGGTGGACAAGACTGGCTTCTAGTGTTATGTTCTTTCTTATAAATAATCACAAACCATCACTTTAATCATGTTTTTCAGGATGTTGTCAGGGAACAATATCTAAGATTGACACTGATCACTTTGGCATTTACCAATCTGTAATCGTATGTAAACTGCCTCAATTTCTAGCTTCTCCCTTGATTCTTCCCTTCCCTCCACCAACCCTCTGATTTCTTATTTACTATCTCAATAAACTACTGATGCAAAGACCCTGGCTTCTCTGTCAATCTATTACAGATTGACGGGTATTACATACAGGTATTACAACCTATACCTACAGGCGCTATATGGTCTTCCATCAAAACAAACTCTGACCACTTCCTCCATTCCCAATATTGTCACCATCACCTCTTGCCTGAACTACTGTATTAGTCAGAGTTCTCTAGACAACAGAACAAGATACATATATCTAGAGAAAGAGACTTATTTTAAGGAACTGGCTCATGTGATTATGGAGGTTGAGAAGTCCCAAGATCTGCCCATCTAAAAGCTGGACACCCAGGAGAGCTGATGGTCTACTTCCAGTGCATGTCCAGAATCCTGAGAACCAGGAGAGTCAATGAAATGTTCCATTTGAAAGTAAGTTCCAGTTTCAAAGCTGGCAAGCTCCAGACCCAAGAAAAGCCAATGTTTTAGTTCTTGCAGTTAGGCAGGAGTAGCTTCCTCTGACTCACAGGAGGACTGACATATTTGTTTTAGTCAGCCCTTTGACTGATTATATGAGGCCCACCCACATTAGGGAGAACAATCTGCTTTCCACAATCTCCAAATTCCAATGTTCATCTCATCCAAAGACACGCTCCCAGACAGATGCAGAATAATGTAATAATGTCTAACCGATTATCTGGACACTCCATGGCCAGTCAAGCCGACACAAAATTAGTCATTCAACTACCAAAACTGTTCTTTAACTGGCCTTCTTGCTTCTCTTCTTGATTTCCTTCAGTCTATTATTCACATACCAACTTGTGATTTTTTTATTTTCACATTTTATTGGGATAGAATTCACATACAAATATAAATTTAAAGGGTACAATTCAACGATTTTTAGTATAGTCACAGATATGTACATCCTTTACCACAGGCATCCAATGATCTCTAATAACAAATTAAACCACTCTCAAAAGCCCCCAGTGGCTTCTCATCATGCTAGGAGTAAAATATTATCTACTCACCAAAGCCTATGAAGCCTTATACAACCTTGCTGGCCCGTCCCTATCTGCCTCACTTAGTTCCAGACCCACAATCTTTTCCTGAACCAGCTTGATCCTGCCTTGATCCTCCCTGTCTTCCTTCTGTCTCAGAAAGTCCCATGATCCCCATATTTTCCCCCTCCCTCACTTCATTCAGGTCCCTGGTCAAATGTCAGCTCCAGAAATAAGATATCTCTGAGCCCCCTTTTTTTTTTTTATGTTACGTTAGTCACCATACAGTACATCATTAGTTTTTGATGTTGTGTTCCATGATTCATTGTTTGCATATAACACCCAGTGCTCCATGCAATACGTGCCCTCCTTAATACCCATCACGGGGCGCAATAGTGCAATTGCTAGGTCATAGGGTATCTGAGCACCTTTTCTGAAATACTTCTCATACACTCACTCAATCACTCTCTACCCATTCACTTTATTTTTTCAGTGTAATTATTGGCAACTGACAAGGTATTATACATTCTGCATGACAACTGTTAGTACCTTACAGGTTATTATTGACCTATTGATTATGCTCCATTAGGGAGGAACTTTCTCTGCCTTATTTGTGGCTGTGTTCCAAGTTCCTAGAATAGTACCTGGCACATAGGTGTCCAATAAATACTTTTAGGGAGGGCCTAAGACCCATCAAATGACCAATGTGCTCATACCAGTCTGACATCTGGGTTCTACTTCTTATTTAACCTCATTTGATCTGTTTCCAATTTCTACATAACAAAAGGTTCCTAAAGAGAGATGTTCTAAGCATTTTAGTATCTTAATAAAACTGTCATGTAAGATATAATCCTACTCTGAATCAATTTTTCTTTGACTCTACAAGTTAATCATGTTGTTGCATTAGGAATTCTAATTCATTAATTTTTTTTTAAAAGGTTGCCCTCAAGGCTGAAAGTTAGTATATGTTCATCTTAGATTTAAAAACAAGTTTTGGAACTCTAGGGAAGTGCTCCTAAATGTGTGCCAATGCCATGACTAAGAAATTGTGGCACAAAATAAAACAGGAGTTTCCTGATTTACAGTGCTGCATCAGTATGAGGGTACTGGAAACAACTTTAAATGTTGACACTAAGTTTTTAGGTTTCCATTCTTAGTGATACTTACCTTTACTGGGAGTCAGAGAGAAGTAAGGAGACAAGGAGACTCTTGAGGAAATCACCTAAAATTTCTTTCTAAATAACTCAGTTATCATTGACTTATTATCTGCCATTTATATGGAGGTATTAAGGCATTTGGATATTTAATATCTACTATTTGTTACCTTGAAAACAGCCAATGCATAATCCCCATTTAGTCTGTTTTCTCAACTTAATTATTGGATAACCCCAAAATACTTCAAAATACTGATGGTGATCCACAGAAATTCCAATATACTTTGGAAAAAAATTAAAAGTACAACCACAGAAAATATCATTTTCAATACATAAAGTGGCTTTATTTTTAGTAAATGGCTAGCTTTTATGCTATAATCTCTTACATAAATGTAAGAATACATTAAATAATGGCAACACTAGAGTACTCTTCCTGTAACTTCATTAAGAAAAAGCATTCCACGTTTTTGTTATTGGTGTCCTGTTTTCAAAGAAAATAATCAGATTGACAGACTAGAAAAATAAAAATAGTTAAAATTTATTGTTTGAGGCATAATTATACAACCTGTAATAGTGGTCTAACCTCCCTTTGAGATAAAAGGATTTCTTTAGTGCAGTTTTTATCCTGAAACCATAATTGAGCAATTTTAATCAAGTTTATTGATATCATTTAATCTCCCGTCTCTATTAGGAAATGTAAGAAAAAGAAAAAAATCATTTAACTCAATAAAACACTAAGGTCTGATTCCACATCTACAAATTATTCCAATACAGTGATAGGGGAGAAATAAACAACAATTAAAAACATGGTCATTTATAAAATATCTAGCCTTCATTTGTTATCAACTGTGAGGAAAATGAGAATATGAAGTCTAAATAAGAGTTAAGGCAGAAATAGTGTTATGGGAGGGGACCTCGTCAGTGTTGTCCCCCATCCATTTGGAGATGGGGATCATGGCAGCCAGAATCAGCTCTGCATGAATGCTGCCCTTATATGGCTACACAACCAAAAAGCAACAATGAGTGAATCAAAAAGACTTTACTTGGTGGAAGCCTATCCCAAATGTGCTAGGTGGAGAGCTCAAACAAATCTACAAAATCAGCAATAAAATTCAAGAACAGAAAATAGACAATATTGATCTTAGCATTAAATGGTTATTTTAAATGCACTCTATGATACCATCTTCCCATATCTTTCCATGGTGTCACTTTTTACCAGGTTTTATATACATCAACATCGAAATACATTCACAAATGTATCTTTTTTATTACCAACTAGAGAGGGATTCCCTCTGAAACACATACTGAGTTTGACCCAGTACAGAGCGATCCTTAGTCACTACTCTTTTAAGCAAAGCATGTGTTGGTTGTTCATCCAAGTCACATTCTAATGTTCCCTGAGTATTTTCTTTTCAACCATACAAAATTTATTCCTGCCTCCTAACCAGAGAAGTGCCCCCTTGAATGAAAATAATAATTATATTCATTCTTCCTATATTATTTCAACTTGGGTAAGAAAGGAGAGGAAAAAGAAGTGGGCTTTTTCCCTGAAAACACTCTTGTCTTGAGGTCTCACATTTTGGTTTTATTTGTAAAAGAGCTCACAAGCTCAGTGTCCCACAAACCTCCCCTCTCCCAACCCCCGTGTTCCCCTCACCCTTGGGAAAAAGAGTAGGCTACATAGAGTCACTGCCTGAGAGTGGGTTTTTAAAACTATGATAAAACCTGGATGAGAATATTTAAATTTTATAGCTAATTCCTCAGGTGCACTTTCTATTACTGCTGGAAGGGAACAACTAGATGTTTCAATAGTGACCTTGGCACAGACTAGGTCACACTACTTTGCTGACGCCCAAGTGTACAGTGAGTAAAGATGAATCAGGAATAATTTTACACAGGCACAAGAACATTAACCACTAATAACCTTTTGAAAAATGGCAGTAAGAATGGACCCGTAGACTGATGTTATTTCTTGAAGTAACAATTATGAACACAAGAGAAATGGACACGTCCAACAGCTTAAGCTAGCTGGCATCTTTGCCCATTTCCTGCATTCTATAGCATTCATGAGGAAACAAACTTCTCAGTCTCTACAGTCACACCTTATGCATTCCAATCTCGAAAATAATCTGAAAGAGTAACCCTTTAGAGGAAAGATGCTCAAATTCAGCTCATATTTTTGAAGCAAGTGTGGATATACTGAAGAAATTGAGAGAGAGGGGCAGGGTGGGGGGCAGAGGGAGAGGGAGAGAGAATCTTAAGCAGGCTCCACACCCAGCACAGAGCCGATGCTGGGCTCCATCTCACGACCCTGAGATCATGACCTGAGCCGAAATCAAGAGTCAGACGCTTAGCTGACTGAGCCACCCAGGCACCCCAAGAAGATTTTTCTATTAAGCCCACTAATAGACACAAACTTTCAAACAAATGATTCAAACCAAATTTTCTAGAATACCATTTCTTTTCTAAAAGAAACTGCAATTGAAATGGCAGGCATAAGTAGATCACTCAAATCTATACTCAGTAAGCAAACTAGCCCATGTAAAGGGGTATTGTTTACTTTCTTAACTCTAGCTCCGTGGCTCTTAGTCAGGGATGATTTTACCCCATCAGGGTCATTGGCAATGTCAGAAGACATTTTTAGCTGTCATAACTTTGGGGTGGGGAACATGGTGTTACTGGCATCTAGTGAGTAGAGTCCAGGGAAGCTACTAAACATTTTACAATGCACAAGACCCCCCCCCCACAACAAGGAATTATCAGGCCCAAAATGTCAATAGTCAGTGGTGCCAAAGTTGAGCAACCTTGCTTTAGTAAATACAATTAAATCATTAGGGGTCCAAGACAACTGTAAGTCTTAGGGTTAATAACTTCCTTGATGTTCTCTACACATATTGTATTTCATGCACGTTAACACATCAGATGGTAAACATTATTCTGGTTCAATGGCTCTTTTCACCACCAGAATATCTTGCTTGTTTCTCACGGTTCTGTTTTGAGGTTGAGTTTTTTAATTCCCAAATACACTTTTAGTTTTGAGTTTCAATGAATTGAACATACCCACACTTAACACTGGTTAATTTTTTGGAAAACTCAAACTCTTGGGTGAGATTTTTTTAGCATGGCTTTGTGAAGAATACAAAGATAGAGAAAAATGTATTTCTTTAAAAATTAAAACTTAGTCAAGTGAGAAAAACTGTCTCTCTAAATCTATGAGAACATGGTTAATGCCTTCCCAAAGACAAAACATTCAGAAAATAATGTGAATGTTTCAAGCGAAGCATTCAGTACATTTCTAAATCAGCTAAACATCTCTCTTCATTGTCATTGCTCAGAGGATATTCCATGTGTTTCACATAGGGCCATCTATAAACAGTAAATCCAGTGCCTTGGCTTCAAAGCAAATATAGTAACTGGCATGAAATGGATAAAAGTTATAGCAGAAGGAAAGAGAATAAGAAGGGAGTAATGGAAAACAGGGCTTGGAGCATAGAAATTATATAATTCTTACTATATTTAACTTAATATTATCTACCCCAGAGAAACCTCATTCACAGAACCCTCTTTAACCCACACACTTGAACTCAGTGAGCCAAAGGCTACCGACATTCCTAACCATAGCCCATTTTGCCAAGAGGACACTCTTCTCAAGGAACGCATCCACCAGCTGGCTAGTGACCTATGATATCTGTAGCCTGGAAAGACAAGGTAATTTGATCTATTCAGATTCTTCTCTTGGGAACCTCAATTGAGAGACACCATTTCCTGTTTGCAATGGGGCAGAAAAAGTAATCATGTGGAATGTGACTATCATATTTATGGCTGAACACCAAATTAATGACAGAGTCCTCTGAAAATTCCTTAAAATAAAACACTTCATCTCACTTAGCTTGAAAGCACCTCTGCTCTTTGTTACTAAAAAAGCATTAACTGCATATAAAACTGGTGAATCAGATTAAGATCTTTAGATGTACCAATGTCACTTTCCTGGTTTTAATATCATATCACAGTTATGCAAAATGTTACCATGGGGGAAACTGGGTGAAGGACACAGAAGACCTCTCTGTACTGTTTTTTTTTTTTAACTTCCTGTGAATCTCTATTTTAAAATAAAAAAATTTTTTAAAGCAAGTATTAAATTAAAAAAAAAAAAAACTTACCTATTTGTATTAGTTTCCTAGCACTGCAATGACAAAGCCCCACAAACTGGGTAGCTTAAAACAGAGATTTATTGTCCCTCAGCTCTGGAGGCTAAAAGTCCAAAATCAAGGTGTCTACAAAGCCATGATTCCATGAAACCTGTAAGGAAACTATTCCTTGCCCCTTCCAGCTTCTGGTGGCTTGCTGGCAAGCTTTGGTTCTCCTTGCCTATACATGCCTCACCCCAGTCCTCCGTTGTCACATGGCATTCTTCCTGGGTGTACCTGTCTTCACATAGTCATCTTCTTATAAGGACGTTATACTAGATTAGGGGCCCACCCTATTCCATTATGACCTCAGCTTTACTAAGTACATTATCTGCAACAATCCTATTCACAAATAAGGTCACATTCTGAGGTACTGGGGTTTAGGACTTCAAAATATTATGTTTGGGGGAAGGCACAATTCAACCTATAATACTATCCCCTTCAAAGATCTAATTTCAGAGCTTACTATTTTTCACAATTGAAAACTTTTCCACTTATTCATTAAAAAAAATCTTTGGGGGCATCTGGATGGCTCCGTCTGACTTAGGCTAGGGTCATGATCTCAGGGTCTTGGGATGGAGCCCAGCGTCAGGCTTTCTGCTCGGGGCGGGGGGTGGGGGGGAGTCTGTTTCTCCCTCTCCCTCTGGGCTCTCTCTCTCTCTCTCTCTCTCTCAAGTAAATAAATAAAATCTTTAAAAAATAAATATTTTACCTCCAAATGTATCAGTCATTATGTTAGTTGCTGTGAACACAGAAATTACTAGTATAAAGAGTCCAGCTTGGGTTTTTTATCTTTCTTCTATACACATCAAAAACAAAGGCTTCTGACATATT
The DNA here is from genome assembly GCF_037043125.1 of Eumetopias jubatus. Lineage (NCBI taxonomy): Eukaryota > Metazoa > Chordata > Mammalia > Carnivora > Otariidae > Eumetopias > Eumetopias jubatus. Next base: position 162,986,694 of record NW_028274809.1, on the reverse strand, counting down.
CCTTGAGGAATTTTTGAGGTCAATCTTCATAGTCCAACTATGAGTGCTCATAAGTGTGCAACAAATGTCAGTCTATTATAATTCTCTGCAGCACATTTATATCCGGTGATTTCTTGCTCATTTGCTAATTTATTTGCTAGATCCTGTTCTACCACTAAAATGTAAGCTTTTTGAGGATAATGTCCTTAATGTTTTTATTCCTCCAATATATCCCTATAAACTAGAAAAGTTCTCGACCTAGTAGGCACTCAATTATTTGTTTAAAAAATTAATATGCAACAAAACAACATTCATTTAGCATCTGTATGTCAGACTACCTACATAATCCCTTTCTACGCATATATGACAGCCTTACCAGGTAGATGCTGGAGCTCTAATGCACACTTCAAATTGAGGCTTCAAGAAATTCTGACATAACCATCCTGACACACAAGTGTGAGAAGAAGGAGTCAAATGAGGCATGATGACAACTTCAAACCAATTACAGCCCAATTCTGCAACTGTGGTTATTCTTATGCTCCTACATCCCATTGAAAATGCTCAGTGTCCTGTATTTGGGAAATCATCCCAGTTAATGTTCCGGAAATACATTTCATTTTAGTGTCTAGAGATAAAATCCAAACCAGATAGAATTTCCATGCTTGAAACTGAAATAGTTGGAGAGATGTTTGGATTTAAATATAAAATACATTTGGCTTTCATCTAATCATAGAATCAGAAGACTGAATAAAACCTCTAGTGGCCAATAACAACAAATCACCACAATTCAAGTATTCCAAATATGAAGGGTGTTTGAAATCAAAGGCTAATTTCATTTACAATGTGTGTAATTGATTCAAGAAATGACAATTCAAAATCTAAACATTATAGTAAGAATAACTCGAGCCACTTGAAAAAACTTTCAATATGATTCAAACTTTTAATTTTCACAGAAGTTATTTCATAAAAATGATTTTCATGTAAGGCTTTATTTTTATTAAACTGAATGTTTCTTCCTAGGAAGAATTGAAAACCAAATTTCTTCAATTTTATTATTGAAATAATATCTTCTGACTTGCTATATTAATAGAAGTAATTCATACATATATGTATATTGCTATACAGTCATATATATATATATTCACATAACAATATATGCACACGATAGTTTTTTATACCTAACCAAATTTGAGACCAATAAAAATATCATGTCATGACAGAAATCATGTCATGATAGAAATGGAATAGAAATAACTTGGTAAGAAAGAAGGAATTAATATTATATATAATATTTATATATATATATATAATTCCAGGTAGTAGCTGTGTTAAACTTCAGTGTTTTACAAAATTAATTTTTTTAAATTGACTCCTGTCATCAGCCTTGATTCTTAGGGGTTGCTAACAATTTGAAAATAACCCATCATTTGTACTTAATTATAAATTACTTCTTTTTCAAAGATACAGCCCCACCTTTCTATTGGTCTTTCAATTATTGATCCACTAGAGTATCCATATAATGACAGTGTGGGGTATTTTTCATACACAGAATCCAAATTTAAAGCTAGAAAGAATCTAGAGACTTATCTCATAGTCATCTGATAGGTAGTATTACTGAGGCAACAGAAGATAGTGACCTACCCAATATCACACAGAACTCTGGTAGGAAATCTATGATATAAAGCAAACTTGTTGCAAATACACTCCAAGATCTGCAGGCTAAGTGAGGGTTATGCATAAGCATGAAGCAAGAGAAACGTAACAACTGGGGAACATCTAGAGTTTCCCTAAAGTGTGGTCAACTGGCAAACAAAGTATGCAGGGCTGAGCTTCAGAAAGAAGGTGATCATAAACAAATGCAATTTGTGGAAGAAATAAGCTAAGAAAGGGGATATATGAAGTTTGAGGGCACAAAAAGCAAAACAAACAACAACAAAAAATAAAAGTCTCCCAGCAGAAGGGAAACAGAAAAAAACTGAAGATATAGGAGGACATCACTAAAAACACTTTCCTTGAGCAAGAAACCCCAAACCTAATTTCTATGATAATTCCAGATAAGAGTACCAGTCTATGCTCACCATTTTACATTTTGAAAACAAACAAATCCAGTTTTGAAGGTAATTTTTTACTTACCAAACCTGCTATTGGTGTGGATAATCTATTGATCTTCTTAATAACGCCAGGTTTAAGTTTATTAACCAAACTGAAAGTAAATAAAGAAATAACATATGCAATTACAAGAATGCCAGTATCAGTTTCATATTCTTTTTAACATTTTCAAAAATCTTGTATATCACTAGTCCATCCCCCATATGTGACTTAGAGCCAAGGGCCCAATAAAAGGCAAACAACCAAGAAAACAAGTCAAGAAACAAAGTAAGAAGAACCTCACTGCAAACAATGGTGAGTGTCCTCTCAGACCATACAGACACGCTGCTATACTCAAAGCCATGTCCCTAAAAATAGTTCCACATTTGTTAAAGGTAGTATTTGATTCTATTCCAAGAGCCAGTTTAAGAATCTCTTTCGTTACAATAATCTAGTTCTCTTGGACCTAAGAATAATTTTTTCTATTAATCATTTTCATTAATTTTTTTTCTCAAACTGTTTTTTATTCTAAAAGGTAATTTCAAACCACATTATTTTTCCAGATTTGTTTACTGAAGTATAGTTGACGCATAATATATTAGTTTCAGGTGTATGACATAGTGGTTAGACATTTATATACATTATGAAATGATCACTATTATAAGTCTAGTTACCATCTGTCATCATACAAAGTAATTATATTATTGACTCTATTCCCTATAACTATATAATATATACGACTATATTCCCTATATTCCTTTTACATCTCCATGACTTATTTATTTTATTATCAGAGTTTGTACCTCTTAATACCACTTCACCCATTTTCCCTACCCTGAACCCTCTGGCAACTACCAGTTTGTTCTCTGTATTTATGAGTCTATTTCTGTTTGTTTTGTTTTTTAGATTCTACATGTAAATGAAATCACACAGTATTTGTCTTTCTCTGTCTGATTTATTTCACTTAGCATAATATTCCCTAGATCTATCCATGGGTACAAAATACAACTGTATTTTGCCAGATTTAAAGGGTGCAGCGGAACTCATCCCAATGGCCAGCTAGTTCTTACTGGTAACTCATTAAAATATGTGAGTGGTTGCTTTGTTACTGTAACAGAATGACTGGATAAAAATTAAAATGTACCAGAATTCCCCAAAATGGACTAACAGTTACTTCAGAATCTAATACTGAACACATTAAAGTTGCTATGACAGAATCTGCAAAGATATTCATAAGTCTCTACATTCCAGAACACAAGGAAAGAAGCCACCTTTGAAGAATGTAACGTAGAGTATAATTCTTGGTTCTAAATCTAGTTATTGTGAACTCTATGTTTTTTGTTGCTGTTCAGTGAGACAGTCTAAGCCTTGGAGACATTTAATACTATAGTAATGCTTTTCTACTAATGCTAGCTTGGTTAATTAATCATTAGTCACTGTCAGAAAACAGTAATTTAAAACAGTGATTTTCCTATTCAATAATCTAACTACAAAAAGCAATTCTTTATTCTGTAAACGGAGCTCCAAAAAGAAAGCAAATATAGGAGAAAGAACCAAACATTCTTAATTTACTGGTCTCCTCCTCACAATGGGCAACAGAAAAAAAAAAAATCTGACACTTGTGGAATGTCACTCCTTCAACATTCCAGAGATTTATATATATACTTGAATGTGCTAAAAATAAAGAAGACAAAGGTCTCAATTTAATAACCTTCAGAATGTTGTTCAGCAAGATTCAAAATTACACAACGATGGCTTACGAAGATTTAGTCTGGTGAACAAAAGATGTTTTTTCTGTTTTCATAGTTTCTTCACACAAAGATCTTTAGACAACTTAATATACATAAAGTTTCCCCCTCAGTTAAGCATTTCCTAGAACGGTTACCCTCTGATTCCTAATTTCTTGTTTGTGCACTGAAAGCCAAGTAGGAAGGAAGGCTTTCTCCCTTCATAGCTGAATTATTTTTCTTTAATGGCTCGCCAAGAAGCTAGAAAAAAATTTGAGCAGGCTTCTAAGAAATGACAGTTCCAAATTAATTCTTCTAGTTGTTCCCTATTTACCAGGTATGCAATGTATAGAAGCACTAATAACTGGAACATTACTTAATAGCAACATTATTCTGGCATAGTGTAAATCAAGAAATTCAAAGAGTTGTTGACCACTAGCTTGGCAGTGACTTTCCTAACGTAACTTGGATCTTAAAATGTAATCTTTCAGGACGCCTGGGTGGCTCAGTTGGTTAAGTGGGTTAAGTGTCTGCCTTTGGCTCAGGTCAGGATCTCAGGCGCCCTGCTCAGCAGGAAGCCTGCTTCTCTCTTTTCCTCTGCCCATTCACCCTGCTCAAGCATGTGCACATGTGCTTGCTCACTCTCCCTCCCTCCCTCCCTCCCTCCCTTTCTCTTGCTCTCACTCTCTCAAATAAATAAATAAAATCTTTAAAAAAATGTAATCTTTCAGTGGCATAAAAATTAGAGACTAAAAAGAGCTGGGCCAACTTATCAAATGTCAGAAAAGTCTGGCATTGGTTGTCTTTATTGGAGGAAGAGTGTCATAAATACCTCCCCCGCCCATTTGAGTCACTGATGACTGGCCAGATCACTCAATTTACCTGTTTACTTTACTTATCATTTTTATATTACAGTGTTAGCAATACCAAGAGCATTCGAGGCAGCAAAAGGAAGGGATTGAAGGAAGTAAAGGAACCAGCACAGATAAATGATGTCTCCCCAAAATGAGTTGCTTCCTCCCTCATCAGAAGTTTCCACAGCTGTTAGTTACATAGAAGCAACATACACACTGTGGACTGGCTTCCTTTTCTACTCCGGAGCCTCCTAGTATGGGTACAAACACAGAAATAACCACAAGGCAAAAACAACCCTCTGTATAACACACAAACTACCCTGTAAAAGTTGCATCACCAGAGGAAAATGCTGTTTTACTTTGTCAAATGTTAAAATGGTATCAGTTCTAAGCACTAGAACATGGAGAAAATACACATATGGTTTTGGCAACTACTGAACATCCAATCAAATTATGAATCACAAATAATTATTTTCACATACAATTAAAGGAAAACCTTTTAGGGTATTTCTTCTAGGGAGGAAAATATCCTAGATTTCATAATTTCAAAGTAGATTCCATAAAATTTAAACTTCTGTGAAATTTAAGGATATCTAAAAAAGTAGGGGCATAGTCTTATACCAAATTAAATACAAGTGCCACACAAGGGAGACACTACTTTTATAAATAGAACTTCTTTGCATAATAAGGGTTCTTCAATTACACATGTGGAATTCGTAAAGGCAACACTCACTTGAGGTCACTGGCTCTATTTAAGAATCATATAACATGATAATCTTCCAGTTGCCTCTGTACACAAGGAAGTAGAGGCAGTCAAGGGACCATTTTATCTGCCTGCAAGCCCACCATTCCACTAATCCTAAGTATAATTATACCATAACTCCCCCAAGCCTTCCCTCAGGCCATGGCATAAACCTAGTTATGTGTTTTGTTAGCACATCAGAGATTTGCTCTTTTGGTAAGATTAAAACCAGAAGAGAAACACCTAGTCATTTGCTATTTGCGGTGGTAGACCACACTGGCAAAAGCCTGCAACCCCTCTCCTTCAGCTCATCCCTGCATTATTGTCTGCTTCCTTTTCTTCTTCTCTCCAAAACATCCTGCCCACTTCCTCCAACAGGAGCTGAGTTACATAACAGATGCTAGAAGGCTGCCTCTGTTCTGAAACCTTGTCACCAGTGAATGTGTCCTGACTTTTAAATATAACTCAGAGGTGACACTCCAAGAAAACTGTACATAAAGTTCAGTGTAACATCTAGATCAGTTATAAATGGTTTCAATGAGAACTAGAATTTGGTGCTCTCTTAGTCTCCAGAAACTAGTTCCAAATGCCAAACCTCATTTCCCCTTTACCAGAAAGCTCTTCAGCAGGGACACCTTTTCAATTTCCTATTTCCAAAGATTTTTTCCAAATGTCCTAGAGACACTGACCTCAAAGAGCATATGAAAGTGAACTTTCTAACCTATGAATTATTTGGTCAGTCAGTCACACATACATATTTCTATTATCTTTCTGCTGACTACATTTTCTAAATATATATCCCCACATTAGTCAAATTTTCCTATTAGTAACTACATTTTTTTAAATTTTTAAAAAGATTTTATTTATTTATTTGACAGACAGCGAGAGAGGGAACACAAGCAGGGGGAGTGGGAGAGGGAGAAGCAGGCTTCCCGCGGAGCAGGGAGCCAGATGCGGGGCTTGATCCCAGGACCCTGGGATCATGACCTGAGCTGAAGGCAGATGCTTAATGACTGAGCCACCCAGGCACCCCATGGTAACTATATTTTTAAAGATGTAATGAAGACATTATATATTTCCTTACAAATTAAAGAAAAATGATTTTTTATCTGTTATTTAGCACATCTTCATTTGCCTAGTTTTCTTCTAGATGCAACTCTGTCCACAAATATTTGAATGCTTACTAAAGACAGAGCACTGCACTAATCAGACAGTGAAACTAAGTACAAGGAAATTCTCTCATTCCAAATATCTCCTTAACACTTAGCAGTGTACCTGGTATTGTGTAGGTGCTTTAAAAATATTTGCAAAAAACCCGCTATCTTTTAATACAGAAATTTTTCTGTGATTCAAAACCTCTACCTTCTTTATAGAAATAAAATTAGAAAAATGTTACCTTTTCATTTCACTCAAACATGAGAAATGGTTTTTAGCTTTTCCCAAAAAGGACACCTCCCCTCTGTTAGGTTTTCTGTTGCCAGACAAGTCGAACCTTGATGTTGTTTCTCTTGTCAAATGTTGACCAAGAGAATAAACTATCAGATATATTAATTTAGACAAGTTATCTTAAGCAAATTCTTTACTAAGATTTTTCATTAATTACCTCCATTTAAATGCATAAGCTATAATATCTCTAAAATAAAAACCACTCTGAGTAGTGATCACATTTCCTTGGGTAAAGTGAGAAGTATATATAATCTAAAGTTTTAAAGTTTGGGGTACCTGGGTGGCTCAGTCAGTTAAGCATCCAACCTAAGCATCCAACTCTTGATTTTGGCTCAGGTCGTGATCTCAGGGTTGTAAGATTGAGCCCCATCCGGCTCCATGCTGGGTGTGGAGCCTGCTTAAGATTCTCTCTCTCCCTCTCCCTCAGCCCTTCCCCACTTCTCTAAAAAAATAAAATAAAATAAAATAAAATAAAAAAGTTTAAAAGCATTCAATATAAAATTTATGGTCACCTTAATACTTTCAAAGACTGGTAGTAAAATTAATATAAGTTTAATTCCTAAAATTCCTGTGGTAATTTTGAACATTACTCAGTTGGAACACAAATAGTTAACAATAAGTGCTAAGATGGGAAAGTGTGCAAGAGCAAAAAGTCAGTATCAATACACGTGATGATTTAGTTTTATTATGATAGAACTCTCTTATTTAGCCTCCCTGCTAGGCCTGAAGCATCCTGAAGTGAGCTGAGCAAAGCTTGAGAGGTCTGAAAACGGACTCCTCAAGACATTTCCGAATACCACATCAATAGCGAAATGCACCTAGCAGGGGGACTCTGGGTTCCAGCCCTGGTTCTGCTGTTTACTACTAAGTGACATCTCTAAATTCCTCTCCACCCCTTCATGCAAATGAGAGTGATACGTTGTTCCCTTATGTGGACTTGGGATCACTCGAATTTTCGCCACTGTGAAAATGCTTCCGATGCAGGTCTGTATGCATATCTTCATCCCTGCTCCTTACAGTTTCTTATATTCTATTTCTAGAAATAAAATCAGCAGCGTCAAGCTCTTGATACTTGTCTGGAAAGGAACTTGGCAATGCAAAATCAATTTACTTTTGGGCCAGCAGGTAGCATTCGTGCATCCATCTCACCGCAAGAGCTAGACCCGCAGTGCCATCCCTCCGCGCCTGCGCACCGCACTCACTGCATGATATTCCACAGAGAGGCCCTGCCTTTCTAACCACCACTCTTCAGGGATGTACAAGATCTCACTGATTTTCTCTATCACACTGTAGATATTTAAGTTGTTTTTGATATTTTCCACTAGGAAGAAGCTTTATACATATTTCCCCCATTTTGTAATCTATTTTTTTTAACTCCCAAAAGGGAAGATTATTGGGAAAAGTCCTGTAATTTTTTAAGTTAATATATGTTTATATTAATTAAAAACTAGCATACAATTACATGACAGGTATTGTCACATTGTTTTTCAGAGCTGTACCAGCTTATATTCAATTGATCATTTTGAGTATATACCATTTTGCCATAATATGCCATCATTTGGTAACATTTCAAATTATTTACCACCTTCAATTAAAACAGAGTATTTGGTTTTCACATAATTATTTCTTACTAATGAAGGTAAAGATTTTACTGCTTATTTCCAGTAGTACTTCTTTATTTGTGAAGTATTTGGTCACATCCTTTGCTCATTTGTCTACTGAGGTTTTTTGTTTTTTTTTTAAAGATTTATTTATTTGACAGAGACAGCAAGTGAGGGAACACAAGCAGGGGGAGTGGGAGAGGGAGAAGCAGGCTTCCCTGCTGAGCAGGGAGCCTGATGTGGGTCTCAGTCCCAGGACTCTGGGATCATGATCTGAGCCAAAGGCAGACGCTTAACGAATGAGCCACCCAGGCGCCCTCTACTGAGGTTTTCAAGTATGTATCTATCTCACCAGTTTATTTGAAATCTAGATAATGTTTAAGTCATTTTGCTTAATGTATTTTTCTCAGAATGTTGTCAGAATATCTATTTATATATAGATTTAAATCTATTTTTTTCCTTCTCCTTCAAAGCTTAGAATTTTAAACTGCCTCCAAAGATTTTAACTCTTCAATTTTATTTTTTTATTTTTTTCTATTATCTATTATTATTTTCTATTATCTTAACCTAGGCTATTTGGTGGGCTGATAAATTCATTCTTAGACAATTATTTATCCCAATATAATGAACTGATTTATCTCTTCTGCATGTTTTCATATCTCCTTTATCACAAATTCCTACATGTAAGAATGTATTTTGGACCTTGTTCCTATATTAATATGCACATTTATAAAGCAATCCATAATTTTTAATTACTGTGCTTTGTCATGTTTTTCACATGTTCTAATGTTGGGACAAGCTCATTTCACAGAAATTTTTATTTTTAGAATTTTTCCTATTCTAACCTTATTCTTCCATGTGAATGTTAAAATACTTATAAAGACAAGCCTGACTAGATTTAACATGAGTATTGGATTAAAATTATAAATTAACTGACATTAATTGACATCTATTACCCTACGTAGAAATATAGCTTCTCATTTCATCTCTTAAATCTTATAGCTTACCATAACATTTTCGACATCCAAGAGAACAGTCTCACACATTTCTCTAAAGAAAACAGTGTTTTAAACCTTGTCACTATTACTTTTTATTTTTAATTTCTTTCTTTTTTTTTTAAGATTTTATTTATTTATTTGACAGCGAGAGAGGGAACACAAGCAGGCAGAGTGGGAGAAGGAGAAGCCTGATGCGGGGCTCGATTCCAGGACCCTGAGATCATGACCTGAGCCGAAGGCAGACGTTTAACCGACTGAGCCACCCAGGCACCCCGTCACTATTACTTTTAACCCCTTGTATCTGACCTAATTTTCTGGCTGGTGATTGTTAATATATAAAAAATTCTAGAGATTAAGTCTCTCATATAAGGCAATTGCTCTACTTTTAACTGATGTGATACCGTTATATATTTGTTCTTTTTACAGTATTCATTTATTTAGCTTACTTCTCAATACACTGACCAGAATTACCATACTTGGATTATTTCACAGCCAACACATTGTTTTCCATGTGCCTACCTGAACCCCTTTATTACATGAAAACTGACTTCAGTAAAGTTTTTGCTGATCAACGTTAATAAAATTCTCATATCTCATACATCTAGCATACATATTACTTCCTTTTATTTTTAGTAGACCATCATTCTCATTTCTGTCTCAGAGGTCCTATCACTGAAATGCGTCTGTTCTCCTCTTAGTAATTTATATTTAGGGCAGGAAAGCCCTATAGATGGTACACGCAGGTTTATGAAACAGGATTGAAGCCACAATACAAAATATCTGCAAAATTTGCAATGAGTCTGTACAGTGTGACTACTATAACAGAAGTGAACTTTTAAATTGATGTTTGCTAAGCTAGCCTTCAACTTAAGAAAGTATTTTTTAAATGTTTTGGTATATGTAGATATCAAATTACAGAAAAAAATTGACTACGCATCTTAAAAACAGAACACATAGACTGGCAATCACAAAATGCTAACATGAAGAGAAAGCAGTATAAAATTTTAAAATTGTCTTTATGAACCTAAACACTTGCATCTTGCTTTGCCTACTAGAGGGTTATCAAATAATATGTAAACTTCAAAGCTTATATTACTTTAAGTGAAGAAAAATCTTTTTTTTAAGATTTTATTTATTTATTTATTTATTTATTTATTTGAGAGAGGGAAAGAGATGCGAGCATGTGCATACAAGCAGGGGGAAGGGCAGCAGGAAGGGGGAGAATCCCAGGCCGACTCTGCTGAGTGCGGAGTCCGTTGCAGGGCTCTATTTCAGGACCCTGAGATCATGACCTGAGCCGAGACCTAGAGTCAGATGTTCAACCGTCTGAGCCACCCAGGCGCCCCAGAAAAATCATTTTTATTACTTATATTGCAAATGGCCATAATACGGATGAGGATCAATGGATAGTGTTGGCATGCTAGAGAGATGTATGGAAACAAGTGTCCTCCTCAAGAAGTTCTTTTTTTTTATTATGTTATGTTAATCACCATACATTACATCATTAGTTTTTGATGTAGTGTTCCATGATTCATTGTTTGTGCATAACACCCAGTGCTCCATGCAGAACGTGCCCTCTTTAATACCCATCACCAGGCTAACCCATCCCCCCACCCCCTCCCCTCTAGAACCCTCAGTTTGTTTCTCAGAGTCCACAGTCTCTCATGGTGCGTCTCTCCCTCTGATTCCCTGCCCCTCGCTGCATTTTTCCTTTCCTACTATCTTCTTCTTTTTTTAACATATAATGTATTATTTGTTTCAGAGGTACAGGTCTGTGATTTAACAGTCTTATACAATTCACAGTGCTCACCATAGCACATACCCTCCCCAATGTCTATCACCCAGCCACCCCATCCCTCCCACCCCCCACCACTCCAGCAACCCTCAGTTTGTCTCCTCAGGAAATTCTAAACCAGAAAGAACTCTAAGAGAAAATGTCTTCATTAAAGAAGGCCCTCTGGACTTCACATGGAACACGGCAAAGCAGCCCAAGGGCCCACTGGTATCACTGCCATTCAATGTGTGAAAGTCTCCAACTATAAGAAGACAGAGCTCTCTTGCATTAATGAGAAGTGACAAAGTTCTTTGTCTTATGCTTTAAAACAATCACCCAAGAATCCCATAGAAAATTAACAGGAATTTTCTAAATAATTTTTCTCCTTCTACTGAATGCATCTTTAACAAAACATCATGTTTTATTTATGTAGACAGTGTAGTGGTCACATGGCATAATAAATTAAAATAGGATTTCTCAAACCAAATAGATGAACATCTTGATTCACTCTTTCCAAGCTGTGAGCCAAGGAAAAGAAGGCCTCGTAACAGTGTGAGAAGAGTTTTCTCAATAATTTGAGCCAAGTTCAAAAAGACACACTTCTGAGATACGGCTCACATGTAAACTTCTGAGGCATGGCTGGCTGAAATGGGATAAGCAAGAACTGGCGATACTCCAGGGATGGTAAGTACAGACTGACTAACCAGAGACACACCCAATAAATTTATCTTCAAATGTATCTTCTTACTTCATAAGGTAAATAATGTTTTCATTTTAGCATTTCTAAGATTGCTATCATAAGATGAGTAACTCTGAAATTACTAACTCCTATCACTAGCTAGATATGCCTCAACTAAATACGTTTAGAGAAGAGAAATAATTCAGCTAGAACCACAGAGTGAGAGAGGTTTGGATATTTAGGTAGTGGCAAATCTCATATTTTTAAAAATATATAGTAAGGTCCTGGTGAACACTAATAAACACTGCAGATAGGGGACTGATTAACGAATACGGTCAATAATTAACAAGGAGGTGAAGTCATCTTACAGACTCTTGTCAATCCTTTTACTAATTGAAAAAAAAAAAAAAAAAACCCAAATTAGATTTTGTTCCCATCTCACTGTTTAGGAAAGCCAAGAAATATTACCTAAGGTATACAGTAAAAGAATTAACTGTAACAGACTTTAACCAGCAGAGAGTATTCTTTAGCCCTCAACTCAATGAGATCTCACAGTCAATCAAACTAAATGATACTAAAATGATTAACAGAAGATACTAACTTCAATAGTCAATTAGATTAAAAGACAATAAAGGCACATTATCTTCATTATGCAGGTATGTATCTTGTCTAAAACCTCAGTGCAGAGTTTTATACTCAATTTAGACTATCTGAAATGTCAGAACACTGCCAGTTGGGTGGAAGCTATAATAAGCTCACTTCCTCTAACTCTTGACTTTGATATTTCAGAATGCCAGCTCAAAAAGGATAAACTATGACTAACGGATAAAAGACTGCTGAAATTAGATAAAATAATAAGAAAGCTCTTTAATGATGTTAACGAACCAGGATGCCTAGAGATTGTTAATAGGCAATAAGCAGAACCCATATTTCACAAGAATCCATTTTCCTGGCCGTGAACCAAGCAGAAGTCAGCCTTTTCCTGTAAGAAAATGAATTCAGAGTTTTAAAATATCCTAATCATATTTCAGCTAAAACTTGAGATCTCTTTTGGGTAAAATATTCTCAAAGACAGACCACTTACTATATTTACCATGAATTTAAGAGTCAGGATTTTTAATATCAGACTCTGAATGGCAGATTGTGCTTTCCGGGTAGGCATTGGAACTCAGGTGTAGGTTTACCCAACAGTGAAGCCTGCTTAATCATTTCACAGGCCAACCAGCTAGGCTCTCTTCACTACAGATTTATACAGAACAGAGTTACCTAGGCTTTCCCCCACCCCAACATTACACCTTTTAGATTAGTATACTTCATTAACCAGTGGCCGTACATAATGCGATTTTCAATTAAGAGAATGATTTTTTTTTAATACAAACATCACACAGGGCTTTGATGCCCCTCAGTAAACTACAACTGCTGATTACCATAGCTTAATACTTACTTACGCTACTTTTGGAAAACATTCATTTAAAGAATACTGGGTACCAAACATATTGATTAGACTTAATCTGGTAATGCACAAAACCCCCGATTGGTATTATTCCAGCTAGGAAACAATCTAAGAATGAGCTTTTGGACGTTGTGAATTAAAGTGACTTTTTTTAAACCAATATAAAACATGCATCCAAATGTTTGCTGTGAAGGTAGAACTTATGTATTTAACAGTACAACTTTTGGTCAAAACAGTTTTTCATCAACTCTTAATATCCTCACTGGTAACAATAAGCTCCTCATCTCAGGTTGGGTATGGTTTTTACAAATCACCTCAAATCATTCAGAGACCAGCCCGGTGCATAAATTGCATTTTAATAAAAAAAAAAAAAACACACAAAAAAAACAACTAAGTGTCTCACAAGTATGTTTAATGATCTTGTTATGGAGGCAATGCCCCAAAAAGGGGAATCCTAAAAATGATTTAAGTGATAGTTCATCACTGGCAGTATATACCCACAAAGTGACTTCTTTGAAAAGATCACCTGTTTGGGCTATATGCTCTCACATGTCTACAAACAACTCAGTACTTCATAGGCACACATCCTACCTAAGGCTTATCCTGATTGTGGAGAAAGCTATTTCACTGCAAACCTCTAAATAGTCCATACTCATAGATAAGGTAGATTTCAGATCACATGCATCTTTCTAACCATCATTCCCCCCGTCTTCTAAACACATTAGGACATATTTCAATTCTATAGTTTTCAACTTAATATAAAGTAATTTCCTAACATTGACCAATTAGATTGACCATGTGGTCTACTAGAATTAGTTTAAACATATTTGGCAATGGCATTTCTAAATATACATCAGAAGAGGACAAGAAACACCCCTTAAACTTTACCAGTGGCCCTTCTTCAGATGCCTGCTCTGCTAGGTATTAGGCAGAACCACATGAAATTGACATTTCTGAAGGTCACATAGGGTTGTATATCAACAACTGCATATGGCTCAATTTAATAATATTGCTCTAAGACAAAAAATTTGAACATCTACTAACAGAGCTAATGAGATAGAGGTTGTTATCTACATGGCCATCTTCCTAGCAACAACTTTTATTTATGCAAAGAAAGTTTATATAAACCTTAATATATATATTATGGAACTTTGCAACTCTGTGAGTTAGGCAGATCAGATATGCTGATCTCCATTTCATGGATGAGAAAATAAGGCTCAGATGGTAAGTCAATAGCTTAAATGTCCAAAAGTAATAGGGCAAGGAATCAAACCTAAGCCCTTTGACTCCTGATCTTTGCTGAAACAACCTTCTTTTAAAAGGATAATCAAAATCATCTAAATACAAGCACATATACTCCCAATGTTTACTTGTGGACAGATTCCATAAATACCTATGCGATAAGTGTCTAGATTGGAGTACTTAAGCCCTTTCAAAAATGTGGGTGCATACTCAAGGACATTCTTATCATTTATTTGCTCACTTCTGCAACCTGCACCCTCACCAGGGACTTCATCTTTACATCCCACAGGTATGCCTACCCTTCACCCCCAAAGGTCACATACCTGGCTAACTGCACTATGCATCCACTGGGGGACAAAACAGTGGGACTAAACACACAATGTAGGCTCCATACCATCAATCATGCCACCAGCCTAGTTTACTTATGATAACAAAAACCTGGGATATGATTTTCAATAATATATTATTGAACGAATGGCCCATGGGTCATTGACTCAAATTGATGGTGGCAATGTAATGACTCCACTTAAAGCTTAAAAGAAAACTTCGTTACTGCTTAAATTTGTTCTACAAGCACCACTATTTACAGATGAAGAAAAAAGTTTTGTATTAACTTCTAAACCAGGCAATTCCATATGTTAGAACATTCAGAGGGAAGGGTGCTTGGGTGGCTCAGTCATTAAGTGTCTGCCTTCGGCTCAGGTCATGATCCCAGGGTCCTGGGATCGAGCCCCACATTGGGCTCCCCGCTCAGTGGGAAGCCTGCTTCTCCTTCTCCCACTCCCCCTGCTTGTGTTCCCTCTCTCACTGTCTCTCTCTCTGTCAAATAAAAAATAAATAAATAAGTAACTTAAAAAAAAAAAAGAATATTCAGAGGGAGAGCTGGTGCAATGTAATAAGGCTTCCCCTTCAACCACCCACCCCTACTGACCCATCAAGCAATAACAGAATCTTTCTTGTTTACTAATTTAAAATAATATATATTTCACCAATGCTATCTTTAGATGCAGAGACTGATAACCCCTTCCTACTGTCTGGTACTGTGGGGGTGTCAATTTGCAGAGATCAAATCTCACCTGTTACCAAGAAAACAGATCTGTGACTATGGTGGCCACGGAGGAAGGAGTGAAGACAACTCACAACACACATACACATCTTCGCTTTTGAATTATTTTTTAACTGCTTTAAATACTTACTCACACAACAGAACACCATTCTCCAGAGAAGCTCGAAAATCCTTTGTTTCAAAATTCTTCTCTGTTACCGCCTGAAAAAACAAGATTTGGGTATTAATTTTCTCTTAATCAGGGTTAATACACAAAGTCAAATTTAGCATTAATTAATATGCATCTAATCTTATCTTGAAGGATGTGCATATATCATCAAAAGTTGTCCCCTATAGGAAATTACATGTGGTTCTATGTTACAAAGAGAGAGATTAGCCATTTTAGTATTAACAAATATAAACAGAAAAAAAAAAAAACATGATGAGAGTTTTCTGTAATGGAACAATTTTACAGGTAATCAACAAAAGTTAGAAGCTACATTTCCAACATCTTTTCTATAAAAATTCTATGGGCAATCTAGCCTACTAAGAGTAAATAAAAACAGATTAAGATATAACCTTGAAATATCAACTCTTTATGCACATCATTAATTTCAATTCCATCCTTTAATTCCTCAAGTTTCATGACAAAGCTAAATTGCAGAGGGCATGTTCTCCTTAAATGGATTCATGAACTGGCCCTGATTTGTGTAATGAGCCATATTTACTGAAACATTCTAGAGAGAGGGTTATGAAATCCTGACACAGAGAGACAAAAGACAGGCACGGAAGACAGTATGTACTTTAAACAGACAATTCCCCACTTAAGGCTATGACATATGAACAGACCACCTACAGTTACCACAACCAATGTTCCTTAGTGAAGCCACTGGAAAAATATGTACAGATCCTGTCTCTCGAGGGTGGAGTAGCTGAGAGGAAAGGGGGTCTTAGAGAGGCCACAGTAGGAATAAGCTGTTCCAAGAACAAGTCCTGACACTGGGTCCCCAGTTAAGGTGTGGGCAGTGTGCATGGCAACAGCAGTGACCCCAGTGGCCCTAGAGATGTATCCACCACTTGCAGGCAGGAGTCCTTGCTCCACCTGCCACTTCAGGGAGAAATACCATATTGGGAATCTGATTTGGGAAGTCCCTGATCTTAAACCCTAAGCTAGCTATGAATCTCCTGCTGTCCTTACTCACCACAGCTAGGTCTTCAGCCCACCTACAATCCCTGTATGCCTTCCACATCTTTTCCATGGTGCCCAACATCACCATGGCTAGGCATATTGTCTGTTAACTGACAAGCAGTTATTTTGTAGAATAGAAGTTAGTTTCTCATAAGCTGGTTCTGTAATTATGGATGGGAGCCTGGGCCAGGAGGTAACACACTCAAACACAAGAAGTAGGGGATCCCTTCCCATACACAGCATTAATCTACAGAAAGGCTCCATTGCCCCATGAATTGAACATTGGCTGAGTATCTCTGTTACAGGCACTTATCTGGATGGTGGAGATCTAAAGGAAAAAAATGCAGAAGCTCTTCCCTCAAGGACCTCACAGCCACATAAGTAAAACAGAAAGTTTAAAAATGCAATAAAACAGGGGCTCCTGGGTGGCTTAGTTGTTAAGCGTCTGCCTTTGGCTCAAGTCATGATCCCAGGGTCCTGGAATCGAGCCCAACATTGGGCTCCCTGCTCAGCAGGAAGTCTGCTTCTCCCGCTCCTACTCCCCCTGCTTGTGTTCCCTCTCTCACTGTCTCTCTGTATAAAATAAAATAAAATAAAATAAAATAAAATAAAATAAAATAAAATAAAATAAATAAAAAATAAAATAAAATAAAATAAAATAAAATATGCAATAAAACATATCCAAACAGAGTGGTACATTCCTTTGGGGAAAAGCCTGAGTGGCTCATGGATTATCCCAGCTAGCCAGGTGCTCATGGTTTGTGCAGCACAAACTCTCTTGAATTTTGTCCCAAAGAGATCCAAAATAAACTCAAGATGAGCATTGTGGGGCGCCTGGGTGGCTCAGTTGGTTAAGCGTCTTGATTTCAGCTCAGGTCATGATCTCAGAGTCCTGGGATCGAGCCCTGCATCAGGCTCCGAGCTAAGTGGGGAGTCTGCTTGAGGATTCTCTCTCCCTCTGCCCACATGCCCCTACTCACTCTCTCTCTCTCTCAAAAATAAATGATAAAAAAAAAAAAAAGATGAGCATTGATCCCAACTAGTGAAAACACAGTAAGATCTCATTTATCTGGAAACTCCTACCCAAAGCCAAAAAGGCATGAAAAATTCCCAGGAACACCCAAAACAGATGTCAAAGTCCATTCTCTCTAGTCAGGACAGCCCCCTCAGAACCCCCAATACTTAATGATCCACCCCTGACACAATCTGGTGATTAAGTTCCCACATTAACCTAGAGTAGAAGAAGTGAGTTAGAAGAAAGAAGAGTTGTACCTATTGACACATGGAGGGCAGTGAAGAGTGACAGTCAACGGGCCTGAATGGGGCCGATCAAGAGGGCAGGGCAGCCAATGGCAAAATGGAAAGAGAAAGGGCTCATGTCAGACAAAAGTATATTCATACTCAACTTTCATTACCTAAGAGCTGTGTGACCTTAAGCAAGTTAAATACCTCTCTGAACCTGTCTACGCATCTGAAACAAGGGAAGTATCACCTACTTACTAGCTTGCAATGGCCAAGATGCTATGCAATCAAATACCTAAGGGTAGCTAATAGTTTAAAGCTTAACCTCATCACAGGGACTGACCTTCGAGTTAGCACTCTGACAACACACTCTGAAAATTAACTCTCCAAGGAACACCTCTGAACCATAGATAAAGCCGGGTTACCTTCCGAATATTAAGTAGAAATAATGAAATATACAGAGATATTCAGAAAGCCCAAGTATCCAGAATGCTTTATTCCTTGAAAAAGACTACAGAAAGGCAAAAATCATAGTACCTGGATTTTGGACCACCCCCATCCATATGTCAAAATATTAACCTACACCTGTCTGTGTGTGTATGTATATATACATTCTTGTATATAATACATATATATTAATCTAAATGATAAAATTAAAATTATACAAAATCTAAATAAATCTAAATAATGGTATAAAATGAGACTCCATTTAAACTGTATTTCTAAAGAAGACAGAATATAAAAGCTAAACAAAGATTTTTAAATAACAGTCCATATTTAGGAGCCTGGGAATCTGGCAAACTCTGTACATTACTGAAGG
This sequence comes from Eumetopias jubatus, assembly GCF_037043125.1. NCBI lineage: Eukaryota > Metazoa > Chordata > Mammalia > Carnivora > Otariidae > Eumetopias > Eumetopias jubatus. The sequence goes on along the minus strand of NW_028274809.1, from coordinate 162,967,815 downwards.
TGTTATAAAATAATACTACCTTTCTAGAATGCAGTTCGTGATATATATGTGAAGTCTTAAGTCTGCATACTCTGAGGCACACAAGTGCAGATCCAGGAATTTATACTAAGACAACAGGACAAGAACGCAGAGACATGACACAAGAATTGTCTCACAGCATTATGTGGAATAGGAACAATTATAAACATCCTGAATGTCCATTAAGAAATTGGTTAAATTATAATAAAACCATAAAACAGAAAACTACATGAAGTTTAAACTCACATTATGAAAGTAGCTTAGTTGTAAAGAATACTTAATGTAGGGGCGCCTGGGTGGCTCAGTCGGTTAAACGTCTGCCTTCGGCTCAGGTCATGATCCCGGGGTCCTGGGATCAAGCCCCGCGTCAGGCTCCCTGCTCGGCGGGAAGCCTGCTTCTCCCTCTCCCTCTGCCACTCCCCCTCTGTCCCTCTCCCTGCTTGTGCTCCCTCTCTCTCTCTCTCTCTCAAATAAATAAAATCTTAAAAAAAAAAAAACACTTAACGTATTAATTATAAAGTAATTTATGGAATACATGAAATATACCAATTACTATAACTCTATAGTAGGTGTTATATAAATAAAGATGGAATATATTAACAGTAATTGTTTCTAAGTGGTGAAATTATACCTTATTTAAATGTATTTTTGCTTATTTTTATTCTGTAACAACCACAGGTATTTCTTGTTCAATAGATATACAAGCTAATTAACATTTTAAAAAATTCAAAAAGGCCAGAAACCATCAGATTTGAGTTAATTTCCTGTATCTCCCACATTTAAAGAATAAAGGAAATTTTTATGCTATGTAATTTTTCTCATCTATGAAATCCACATAATCCTTAAATTTAATAATCCTTAATTTTCCCCTTTTGCTAGTGAGAAAATTAAGGCTCAGAAAGTTTAACTTTCTAGAAAGTTACAGAACCATCCACATGCAACCGACACCAAAAACCTACAGCGTTTTACAAGTACTCAGAGTATCCCAACTGCATCACACACTAAATGTTTCTAAACTAAAAAAGTTGTCTTCAATCTGTATGTAGATTTTTTAAAATTTAAATTACTATATTAGACCATGCAATATGTCTTCTAAAATAATCCTCCACTGTTCTGGGTATAAAAAGTAATTTGGTAAATTAAAAATGTTCCAATATCTTTTTTACAATGTTCCTGGATAAAAGAAATCTGTGTCTTAATACATAATGAGAGTGTGTATGTGTGTGTGTGTGTGTGTGCGCGTGTGAAAGAGAGAGAGTGAATATGGCACTCTAAACATTAATAAAATGAAAAAATAAGTGGGTTAAGAGTTTCCCTGGACATTTTCATGTACAAAATGCTCAGACTGTATATGCTAGCTAATGCAACCTCAGTAACCAAAAACATCTGATTATTGTGAAGTAAAAATTTTTAATCAGCAAATTATATATCCGTGTAAATATAAACTCATCTAAGACCCATCCCAAGGAACTAAAACAAAAAAGTTTTTCCTAGAGTTTTAAATCAAAAAAAGAAAGCATAAATTTATTTATTTTTAAATATTTTATTTGTTTGAGAGAGAAGGAGAGCAAGAGGGAGAGAGACAGAATCTCAGGCAGCCTCCACACTGAGCACAGGGCCCATCTCAGGGCTCCATCTCACAACCTGAGATCACGACCTGAACCAAAACCAAGAGTTGGATCCTGGTTGGATCCAGGATCCCTCTTTGGGGGATTGGATCCCTCAACTAACTGAGCCACCCAGGTGCCCCATAGAAAGCATAAATTAATAGCAGGGATTTTCGGTCTATAGTGCTACCTGGGCCATGTTCATTAGGAAACCTACAACAGACATCTACCAATGCCCGGTGGGGTCAGGTCAGGCTCCAGAGCCCCTGCTATTTCCTACCTGTAACTCTGGAGAAGCCAGCTTAACTTCCTAGTGTTCTGATCTGTGCATGGCGATACAAAGTACCCACCTCACAGGGTTACTGAGAATTAAATGAGATAAAGTAATGAGGTACTCAACACTTGCCTGACTCAGGAGCACTGACAAATGTTAGCTAGGATAATTAGCTGTTACTATCCATCTGTAGAATGAAGATAAAAAGTTTCATCTTATCAAACAAAAATCTGTTTTGCCAGACATAACATCCTTTAATTAAAGGAAGAAACTGATTTACTACATTATAAAAATCCACCAGACTACTTTCTGTATCCTGGAAAGTGTACAAATTATAGAGATCTGTAAAGGACCTCAAAATATTGTGAAGGCAGTTTGTTCAAAAAAAATCAAATCATACTTTAAAATATAAATCTATCCTTATTGTAAGAATTCAGTGTGCTGAAAGAAATTCCAGAACCTTAAAAGAACGAACTGCCTAGGAGTTCTAAACTAACAATTACTATTGCGTTCAATAATTTTGAACCTTACTCATTAGCAAGTTATTTGAGGTGTGATACATTTTACGTAATGAGGTGTGATTCATAGGAACCAAATACATAAAGACTCTGTGTTTCCCTCTTAAGTTGTCAGAAGTCAACACAAGCAAGAGTCATAATCACTATGTAGTCAAACAGCCACACCTTGCCGTCTATAAAACCTTGGTTTTTCCCTCTTTCATGCCCCTTTCCATATTATTCCTAATGCAGGTAAAGAAAACCATTACCTGAACTAACCTGAGAGGGACATCAGACAAAAAGACCTGGGGTTGAATCCTAGACCCATCTTTTGACACACTTGTGACAAGCCACTGCTCAGTCACCTAACTAAAACAAGACACCAGATATTTACCCTATCTACTTCACAGGACACAGATGATATGTAAAAAATACTTGACTCCTCTAAAAAACAAACAAAAATCAACTACACACTGGAGGCAAGGCCAGCCCTGTGTCCTGGGTGCTGACAGGCTCTGTTATTGGAAAAAAGCTGTCAGCAGTCAGTGACAGGACCCACTGTGAGGCTCTTGGGTGAGAAGCTTCTCCTGGAGTTCATTACTCTCTCCAAGCATATTAAGGGTAGAGCAGCAGGCCAAAAGCATACTCCCCATAAACCCTGCTGCCAAAACCTGTCTTTCCACCTGTAGCCTCCAGAAGAACCCACGATAGGAAGTTTTCAAAGGGCATATATTGAGGAAGAAAATTATCAGCTAAGTATCCAGTCAATGAATGCAAGTTCACAAATTCCAGAAAAGCCATCTCTTTTGCTATGAAATGTATTATTTTAATAAACCAATGGGAGTTACCTTCATACCCTTTACTGTATTTTTTATGGTTTTATTTTAATCCTCTGGCTGGATGAGATTTCCCACCACTATAAGCAACATGTTTCTCTATGGCTGCATCTCTCCATTCCAATTCTGACCACATAATCCACATGACTTAAATCCCAAACATTCTGGGACCTTCTCAAAGACCACTTCATACCAGACTTGTTATCAGCAAAACACCCACTAGCACAAGTCAGCAGACACTCATCTCGTTTAAATTTTTCAATTCCTTTTAAGCAGCCATGTAAAAGATGTTTAGAATCCAAAATGCACTCTCGATCATATTTTTGTGGGAATCACAGTATAAAAACACAGTGCCCATTTGAGCTTGTTTTAAAAGAGAGGATCTAGCGATGCTTGCAACAAAAACTAAGCTATGAGCTTCAGCTGGTCTCGCAATGGATTCCAAATTCAGTTACATTCTAACCGATCAACTGCTAGGTCCTGCTTAAGATACATATGATCATCATCATGTCAATCATTCCAACCTAAGTAATGCGAGAAAACCCAACAAAACAAAACCCAAGGAACATTTACCACCAGAAGCCACTGTGGAACACAGGACCATATCACGAAACAATTCACCAAAGATGGTTCTGCCTTAATTTTTCCATTCCAGGAGACAACCGAGTGTTCACCTTTGAATGAGAGGGCCCATACAGGGCACTGTTTCCAAGCTAGAAGCCCCAGGCCACACACATCAAGGAGCTGCCATGCTTTTCAGTCAATCTCTAAAGCTGTCAAAGAATTAAAAACACCTCTCTCTCCTTTCTTCCATTAAAATTCATTTTGGGGGCACCTGAGTGGGTTAGTCAGTTCAGCATCCTACTCTTGGTTTGGGCTCAGGCCAGGATTTCAGTGTGGTTGCATCGAGGCCCACAGCGGGCTCCATGCTGGGTGTGGAGCCTACTTGGGATTCTTTCTCCCTCTCCCTCTGCCCCTCCTCTACTCTTTCTCCCCCCTCCCCCCAAATGTTTTTTTCATTTTTGAAGCAACCACTATATGATCCCCGCAACTCCACAATACAGGTCCAATTTTTATATTCCATGAGTTATCTTTATTATTATTTATGATACAGTAATTTTGACAGATCTCATTGATCACACATGCCCAAAACTTATAAAGACAAGGATTAAGGCACACAGTCAAAAACATTAGGTAAAAACTAAACATAATTTAAATAAAACAAATGTCTACCTGCTTGCTCCTCTCCTTGAGTAAAATTATTGAAAAGGTTATTCACAATGTTAGAGAAGCTGGTTCTTCCCAAAAGGATGGGCTGTTTTTTTTGTTGTTTTTTTTTTGTTTTGTTTTGTTTTTTTAAACCCCCCCGGTACTGTATCCCAAATAAAAAGGAATAATAAGGAATAACAAGCTGGGATGGGAGGTTCACACTCCTTCCTTGTGTAACTAAGAGTAAGTATCTGATTTTCTCCAGGCCTCAGTCTTCTCTGCTATGAATCAGGTACCCAGGTTATGAGAACCAACACTTACTCTGCTTACTTTGTGCACAATCTCCCTTAATCCCACAGCGACCATATGTGGTAGGATCTCTTACCCCATTCTTACATAAGGAAACTGAGTTACAGTATGGTTGCTTGAGTTGAGATCTAGATCAGTTAGTAGCTCCCTACCTAACAGGCAGTGAGTATCAAGTAAGAGGGTCTATCACAGCACAGAGTAAACTCTACAGTGTAATTAGGAACGAAGTCCTGGTCATGCCAGGCTACACTACATACTCTCAAGGACAGAACTCTCAAGGACATACTCGCCCAACTTCTCAGTGGTTGAAATACAGCTTATACATACTAGTCCCTTATGTTAAATTTATGTATTATTCTTCCCACGGATATTTACACTATGAATATTTTAAGCAAAGAAGAACAAGACCAAAACAAAATGAAACAAACTGATGGTTTCATTTCAGGTGGATGGGGAAGGCGGTGGGAGGGACGGGGGGCAGGTGTTTTAGAGGAAGAACCTGCCTCAGTTCCTGAAATCACCTTATTAAAGTAGCCTTCTACTGCGTAAGAATGAACACATTGTAGTTTTGTCAATAGTTTAAGAACAAACACAGGAGTCCATGGAAGCGTATCACTCTAATGATATACCTTCTCCAAAGGGAATATTCTTGGACGAAATGTTCAAAGTTGAGAGCTTGTTACCACTATGGATTTGCTACCTGAAATTTTTTCCAGGCTAAACGATATCTTGGAATTTAACTTCCTCATTTAAATTAACTTTCTTAATTTTATCTAAGATACTAAGAAGGTACCCAGTTATTAATTCATTCAAAACTCATGTAATGACAATTGTTATGGACGTACCTGACATGGTGCCTGGCACTAGGAATTTAAAAATTAGATGAGGCAATTCTTGGAAATTCCTCTTTAAAAGTCTAACCCTGTTTTGAAATGTGTAGTCAAAATGGTATTTTAAGGCTGGGCATCTCTTTAAAATGTGGTTAACCCTCTGAATTGTAGCCTGTTCTTGGTTAACTTATATTGTATATTCAGCAAGTAACATTGCTCTAAGCAACATAATTCTCAAGTCACTGGCCTCTCTGAAGATTTGGCATCGTACTACATAATACCCTAGAGAATACTAGGACTGTTTTTGCCAATGCTAATATCACTCGATAGCAAATCCAAAGCCAGCTCTCCGTCTTCCAAAATAGTGGCAATTAGAATTGCACAGATCACTGAATTCTAAATGGAATCCAAAAGCCTCATAATGGTCAAAAATCTAAACATTTTTTCCTGCCCCACTGCCCCTTAAATCCCCAGTCTCAGTGGCTGATGTAAGTTACACATCCCACTTCACCTTCTCTTGGGAAAGATGAAAGTCCTCATAAAGCTGGGAAGGGAAAGGAGCAAAATGGGAAGCTCCCAGCTGAATTCCCAGATAATGAAAAGCCACTGTCTTTATAAACACTCAAAATTCTCACTCAATCATCATTAGGCCAAACGTCAGCTACACCCAGATTTAGGGGTGCAAAAAAAAGAATGAGTTTAAACATAATTTCTGTTCCAAAAGTCACCACTTCCCTGTACAATTACCAACATTTAGTGTACAGTCCCAAATTATTTTGGCTAAAACATAACCATTTATAAGCCAAACATGAACAATAACTGGAAAGAATTAAAACTGAGGAAAGAGGAAGATTTGCTCCAGGGCTAATTTATGTGGCAGGTTTCATCCAGGTATGAAATCCAAGACAACCTATTAGCAACTAGTTAAGTTCACTGAAAACATCACACATACAAATGTGTTCAGATTTTACAGATCGACTTTGTGTTCTGTTAACAATCATAAAAACTACTTCTAAAGGGTAAAGTATAAAGTACATTTTGTCTATAAATACAGGTTCATACTCCAATTTAGGCTGTTGCCAATAGGAAAAAATATCCCAAGGGGGTAAAAAATCTACCAAAAGACTCGTCTAGTGCATAGATTATTAGTTTTTTCTAGATCAAGGAGTTTTTAAATAACTAGCACACGAGGCACGCATAGATGTGAACATCCATTATCAGGATATTTTAAGTATAGTTCAAATGCTTAATATAATCATGGGTTTTCAAGAGTCAAGAGGCATCCTTCTTTTTTGCAGAAATGTCTCACACACACATTAGCAAGTCTCAACAATTATCTGCTTATCTCCCTATGAATTACTAAGAGAGTCATCACTGTGGGAAACATTCATTTGGGGAAACAGCGTGTTTATATTACAGGTGAGAGTCCCTACTTATTTTATGCAAACTTCAATTTGATAGTTACACCCCTGGCACCAATGATATGCTTTGTCTCCAGTGTATGTTTGGTATTAAGGAATGCAGCTGAGGTGACCACTAACAGAAGAGTTCCCTAAATAATTCTTAAGGGATTCCTATTGCAAGCTAACAACACAGTCCTTCTGGTACCCATTCGTCAACCTTCCTTCCATTCAAAAATGAATTTCTAGGAAGCAAAGAGATAGTTACAATATACTCCTAATCACATACCCAAGAGAAATAAAAACATGCCTACACAAAAACTTGTATGTGAATGTTCACAGCAGCATGACTCAGATTAGCCGAAGCATGAAAACAACCCAAATGCGCATCAACTGATTAATGAATAAATAGAATATGGTATAGCCATACAACGGAGTCTCAATCAGCCGTAAAATGGAATGAAGTACTAATACGTGATACAACATGGATGGACCTTGAAAATATATAGCTAAGGGAAGAGAGCCAGACACACACAAAAATCACATATTGTGTGATTCTTCCATTTATGTGAACATCCAGAATAGGCAAATCCATAGAGACAGAAAGTAGATTAGTGGTTGCCAAGGGTTGGGGGAAGAGAAGAATGGGGAGTGACTGCTAATGGGTATAAGGTTTCTTTTGGAAGGACGAAAATGTTCTGAAATGAAACAGCGGTGATGGTTGCAGAACTCTGTGAATGCACCAAAAGCCAATGAATTGTATACTTTAAAAGTGTGAATTCTATCTCAATAAATATGTAACCTCAAATTGTACACCTAGAAATTTGTGTTTTATTGAAATTTAATAAAGATGATTTTTTTTTAAAAAAGATATTCCAAAAAGCCTTAGATGGTATCCGTACCCCAAACACAAAAGACGTTCAATAGGCGCTAAGCCAATAAAGTAATTTCTGTACTCTACATGCCTACCTCCCTTAAAAAGTTATATATAATTTCACAGGAATAGGACTAAATTTCCAAAATGGAATTTCCAGCCTCTCTATCCTACACACAGAAACGTCTAAATATTAAATTATGATATTTCCTTTCATATTTTTGTATCTATCTTTCCATTTTCTAATGTGTCATCTTTGCATTATATCTAAACAATTCCATAACCCTAAGTTTTCTTACATGCATTTATGGGTTTTTTTTGATAATTCACTTTACTTATATGGTTTCAAAGCAGAAAACACACTTATGGCATAAGAAAGAGGACCATAGCAAATGGACTTACATACTGTGGTGCTTTTAGAACAATCCAGGCCTTTCTCTAAGAGGTCCTGATTCAAACAGCCTGGATTGACACCTGAAAGTCCACCTTTTCCAGAAGCATCCTTACTGAGTCTTGCTAAGAATGATCTCTGATAAACACGGTTTTAGTGTTAGGTATCTAGGGTTCTTATGAGTCTTGATTTCCTTATAAGACAAAGAACTTGGACTAACTCACCACATCTCCTCCCAGTTCCAAATGCTTTGGCTCTTTATTGGAAGTCTAAGGAAAGCAAGCAGGAAATTAGTTACTGTTCTCTGCTACCCCCTGCTGACATGTTCTGGTACTGCAAAGGTATAAACGGGCCCTGGAAATACTCTCCTCTATTTTTCAGGGCTAGATCCAAGTACATAAAAAATACAACAAAATAGTTTAAAAACACAAAACCAAGTTACATTTGATGAAAAGGAAAAAGAAATATCCTACAATTTTTTGTGTCAATTATACCTCAATCAAGCTAATTGTTTATGTTAATACCACTAGTCTGTCTCCTTTGTTAATTATACAAGAGCTTCTGGATGTGTTTCTATAAAACTGATTTTGGAACACACAAATAGATTTTGAGACTTTTAGCGGAAAAATTTGCACATTAAAGTATACAATCTGTGTAGATTTGGGGCCTACTACCTGGAATAACTTTCTACCATAATAAAAGTTCCAGAATGGAACGATCTGCACTTTAGGATAAAAAGCAAACCCCTGATACAGAAAAGGTTCTAGGCCAAACATATGTAATTCATCTTGATTGGGTGAGATTTCTAAGATTCCTCTCAGTGATTGGGATGGCTTCTCTCTCATCTGATAGACCACCAGGGAGCTCATGAATCTGGGTCCTGTGAAGCTTCTGGATTTAGTTTATAGATGGAGTCTGCTCTCCAAGCCTAGAACTACACTCCAGAGGGAGACGATATGGGCTGACAGCCAGGCATAACAAACTGAAGCTCTCAGCCTAGATGTTCGGGCAAAACCCAGAAGGATCCACAGCAGAGAGCAGTTGGGTGTGACAGGATGTGTGGGAGGAAGGCAAGCATGGGTTAATCTGGAAGCTTTCTCATGATTACTTCACCCTCCTCGAAACTGTGAAGCTTGAACTGCCAACCACTCCCTCCTTCAAATTCTTCTTCAGTTCACCTGCTCAGAGTTCTTCCTCCACCTTCTAAACCTTGCTCATTCCAGTATAAACTCCAAGCAGGTTATCCTACATTGACAACTCTGGTCCTTCCCTGGCATGTCCCTTCATGGCTCCCAGTTGAGCATTTCCTCTTGAGCACCCTTATATCACCACAAAACCAGGTGTAAAATTGACCCCACCCTCTCACCAAAGACTGAACTGCCATACCTTACTTCGCTACTGAAATCACAATACCAACATCCTCTCAGTTGACTGGACTCAAAACATTAGAATGCACCTTCCTTGTCACTCCAAGTCCACATACTCCTGTGTACCAAGGTCTAGCCTTCTCTTCTGAGAGATGTAAAGCTTCAGTACCTCCTACTCTGCCTTAATCTCCTCCGTATCTACTCTACTTCAATGCCTACCCATTGCTCCTTAAAAATCAAAAAAACTTTTGTCACAAAAAACCACTGCTCAAAATATTCCAAAGGTCCATTTGGTCTGTAGAGGAAGGTCTTCCTACCTGCCCTCAGGCCCTTCTTCCCTGGATCCTCACACATAAACCCCAGATTCTGCCTAAACACAAGAAGTCAATGTTCTCCAGTACCTTCATCCATCTTAACAACTCAAATGTCTTCCCCAAATACTGCTGCTCCAAAAAGATTCCTTCTCCCTCACATCTTTGTGACACTGATTTTGAGCCACTAATTCAGGAGTTGGGCCATTCTGCCTTATTGTCACCATGATTTTGTCATCTCCTCTTCTGTACTAGACAGAAACTTTATTGAAGTCAGGAAGCTCGATCAAGGTTCTACACATCTTCTCCCTCCCTCCCCACTCAGTAACACGCACAAGTACTTGCAAGTAATAAGAAATCATTAACTTCTAAAGGCTGAAGGAAAAGAGAAACTGCTGCTTGAGGCATTACAGAAAAGGAAGAACACAGCTCAGGAAAAACACTTTGACTTTCTAAAAACAAACAAACATATGTGTGATAAGACAGGGCAAGACCAGGTTACCGCCTACTAGCATCCACAGAAGGCAGCCATGGAAAGTAGGAGAAGCTGGGAAAGCAAACCAGCCTCGCTGCCTCTCAGGCCACGATTCAGAAACTAGAGTCCCAGATCAGACAAATGGTACCTGGGATGTGGAAAAACACTCTCAGGGCTTCTGGCAGCACATAAGAAGCCTAACCAGTGTCTTGAGGGGAAAGAGAGAAGCCAAAAACCAGCATCAATGAACATTTTTCTCCCCTCACAGAGGAGGGCAGTGACTCTTCCTCCTGGAACAGAGAACAGAAGATGGACAAGCTGGAAGAAAAGGAAAACAGATTCAGGAAAGGTAGGGAGGGGGACTGGCAGTGCCACATGAAAGAATTATCACCCCCATCGAAAGCAGAGCCAGATGGCAGCCATGGACAATGGGGACCCACACAGGCGATATGAAATTTTGATGAATTCCTTAATGGCCACACAATAAAAGCCTATATTCCACAAACCAGCTAATAATAGGATAAATGTCGGTACTACACAAAAAGACTTAAAATTGCCTTCATTATTTACTCAGCTGTACTGGTACATTTTTCAAAATGTGGTTGTTTAATGAGTGCTTTTGTTGATGAGAAGAATCACTGTCTACGTCATGAAAACTAACATTACTTTTTTGAAACTAAGCTGATACTCCAGGCCACTGGATTAACCGTATGACCACAAAGGGCTAGGTAATTCAGCTACCCATACACTTGACCCAAAATGAAAACTCTGGTCATGAATGAGGGAGAACCATACACACCACTTCCCCGTGTCTCAGCGTGAGATCTCAAGCAAAGTTACAGCTTCTATAGCCCTTGGAAGGAGCAGACCAGATTTCACGAGAGTGTGCACAGTGCCTTATTAACGCTAGCCTGACTAGGAGAAACGCTCTGAACTACTTCGCATTGCCTACTTCGATGCCATTTCGTCATCTAATCAAAGTCTAAAGTCAAAATAAGACCGAAGGTCACCAGTGCTATCTGCCTTCTACAAAAGCCTGACAAAAAGGAGTTCGATCTCCTGGAGAGAGGTTATTCTCCAGGAAGACATCATTTGAAAAGGCATTGGATACCTGGTATGAAGCGAAGTTCCAGGTTGAAAGAGCTGAAGTTGGGTAACCAGAGGGAACATGAGTAGCTATCTGCAAGCATGCAGGATCCTAAAGCAAGTAGGAAAGAATTAGGGGATCATAGAACTCCTGCAGGTCATGGGTAAATAACCTCTTAAATAAGAGACACTGAGTGGACTAATAGCCCCGAAACTGGCTGGTGTCTGTTGGCTACTGACCACAGAACAAGGGTCCAGGAGGTCCACAGCTAGTACCGACAAAGCATACTCGAACAGACTGTCAGCTGCTGGGTCTTCCCAGGTAGATGCGAGAGGATCAGAGAGCAAGCTTGAAGGCAGCATCAAGATGGTGGCCTGGTATTAGACTATGCAAACTATGTTAAGCAGGCAAGGGAGGGAAAGACAGGAGGCTGATAAGAAGGAAGAAAGTGAAGAGGTTTTGACTAAGCAGGTTTGTCTGAAGCTGCAAGGTGAGATGCTGAGCAGGCTGCAGCGTGAGATGCTGGGATTTAACAATGCAAAAGTGAAGCCCTCCCACGAAATAACGACATCCTGGATTAGGATGTCAAAGAAAGAGGCTGGAGTAGCAGTGGAAGTCATGGTTTCGGAGGTGAGAGGACTTGATGGGCCCTCCCACTCTACACTGTAATCCCCCAGATGATGGCAGGGTTAGGGTGGAAGGAAAACAGTGGAGGAGGTGCGCAAGCCCGCAATGAATAAAGAGGAACAACAGAGAGGTCAGGTAGGACTGAGGAGGAGGGTGCTGGACGGGGAAGCCCCGCGGTATAAGGCGGACCGGGAAGCCCCGCGGTATAAGGCGGACGGGTAAGCCCCGCGGTATAAGGCGGACCGGGAAGCCCCGCGGTATAAGGCGGACCGGGAAGCCCCGCGGTATAAGGCGGACGGGTAAGCCCCGCGGTATAAGGCGGACATACTTCTATGTAAACTTTCCACCTCGTCTGGAAGTGGCCACTGCCTCCCGCCCAGGGGTGTGCAGGGGGTGGGAATGAGCAAACTCCACTGGGGAAAGCTACAGGAGAAAAATGACTAGGTTTCTCATTTGGGAAAGAGGCAAAAGGAAGGCTTAGGAAGGGGTAGAAGTTGAAACCACAGAATAGTTCCAGAGGGCAGAGTGGAAAGTTCTGGGAGGAAGTACGGGCACCAGGCCAGCAGGCCATGTTTTGAGCACTATGACCAAAACTCCTCCATCTTGGGTAGTTACAAAGGCTGACAGGAAGGACACAGAGGTCAGCTGGGGGCAGAGAGGACCTCTACATGATACTGAACATTTCCATTACACTTAACAGTAAGTCAGGCCAAGACCGAACGAATCATGCGTTTTTTCTTACGACAAACCATTCTACATTTTGAAACTAAACTGAACAAATATCCTCTACCCAACACACACCCAGGAGATTGATGGGATGAATAATACTTCAAACATTAGGTCATTAATCTAGAAACAGTGAGATATTTTGGCTATATTCACATTACCTGAAGCAAAACTAATTTTTTAAAGCTTTCTGAAAACATTCTTCTTAGTCACAGTTTGGCTTAGAAAAACCTTCCAGTTTTGGGGCACCTGGGTGGCTCAATCGGTTAAACGTCTGCCTTTGGCTCAGGTCATGAACCCAGGGTCCTGGGATTGAGTCTAGCATCAGGTTCCCTGCTCAGTGAGGAGTCTGCTTCTCTCTCCCTCTGCCCCTCCACCTGGCTCAGCTCGTGCTCTCTCTAATAAATAAAATCTTTAAAAGAAAAAGAAAAACCTTCCAGTTTTGCTTAAAGAGTACACTTCAAATGGACTTACCAAAATTTTTCATTCACTAAAATTAAACCTCCATTTTTAACTGTAATTTAAAATAAATACTTACAAATACAACATACAAATTATCCCTTATATATTCTATGAAAACTTCCATGAAGTATTACCAGAAAAAGTAATTATTATTCAGTCATTAGAAACAATTGTTTAGCCATCCATTCAACAAAATCAATGTAATTTATGTGCATTTTCTTAGTGCTATGTTAAAGCAATATAGGAGACAAAATAACTTATAAACCTAATTTTATGGAAAAATACACATTAAACAAGGGATAGGCAAACTAGAGCCTCGGAGCCAAACCCAGACCTACCATTCTGTTTTTATAAAGTTTTATTGAAACACAGATTCCAATCGATTGCAATGAGATTTCTCATTACAATGGGCAGAGAGAATGGAGTAGTCCTAACAGAGACATATGGCCCATAAAGCCTAAAATGTTTACCATCTGGCCCCTTGCAGAAAAAGTTTGCCAACTATTGTTATTGACAAAATATCAAGGTTTCATTCAAACACATTAGTGCCAAATGCTGGGAAATATACAAATGTACATAAAACACAGCATGCCCCCCCAGGATCTTTCAAACACAGGACAAAATAAACAATAAAACATGGGCTTGGGCTATGGGTAACAGTTCCAGAGGGCCTGTCAAGAGGCCCTGTGTAGGCAGAGTGAGCCACGGAAGACCCCAGGCAGACCCACACTTTCCTCAGAAAGGGCAACTCAGCAACTTCCCAGGTCCTTGGTTAGAAAGGGTTTCTCTGTCCCAACCCAACCAAAGTGAGAAGGGTAAGGATGCCCCCCATTGGGAAAATGGACATGTTTACAATCGTATTCTGAGAAACATCTACAGCTCAAGGATATGTCAACAGGCTAGAAATCCTATCTGGGACCTGAGCATTTTTTTTTTTTTAAATATTTCATCTTCATTTATTCATGAGAGACAGAGGGAGGGAGAGGGAGGGAGAGGGAGAGAGAGAGAGAGAGAGAGAGAGAGAGAGAGAAGCAGAGGGAGAAGCAGGCTCCCAAGGAGCAGGGAGCCTGATGCGGGACTTGATCCCAGGACCCCGGGACCATGACCTGAGCCGAAGGCAGATGCCCAACCATCTGAGCCACCCAGGCGCCCAGACCTGAGCATTTTGTCCTGTTCCTGGAGGAAGTTCTTCCCATGGTGGGACCAAAGGGGAGCTCAGCCCTGGAGTCACAGACTTCTGGGTGTACAGCCAGCAGGGAAAGTGTACCTTTCTAAAACTATCCTCTTGAAGACTTAACTTTAAGAGAAGATGTGGAATGGGCTGCTTCCTCTTGGCCTAAGTGAAGTGATGTTGCGCTGTGGATAATTAGAAAAACAAATCTCAGATTTCTTTACAGACAGACCAAAAACTGAAACAGGGAAATGTAAATGCATACGAAGCATGCCCTTCTGGAATTTCCTTAAATATGTAGAATCGATTTCAAGAACTGCATTAAAAAAATTCCAAATGTATAACCCCAACCTCAAGATCGGGTGTGGGGGTGGGGGGGTGCGCAGAAAAGCCAAGTTGAAGACCGAAGGGGAATCTCATAGGGAACAACCTTGAAGCCAGTGGAAGAAACATATTCAATATTTTGGAGTCAGTGATAGGTTTGAAGAAAAAGAAAAAAAAAATTGATAAGCCAGGCCTTCAAGAGCATGACTAGGCTGTGGACAAGTAGAACATGGAAAAGACTGAGGAACTCAGCAACCAGCTAGTTACCAGACAGCTTGGTGTAGAAACTCAGAGCTGTCACTAGCTCTGACAAGCCAAAAAGGATGCTGAAAATTCACAGGCTGTTTGAGAAGAGAATAAATGTCTATGGGGATTTGAAGCAAAGAATAGATAGGAAACCAAAACAATATGGGGTAGTGGTATTCTTCAATCCATCTGTGAACTCCAGGTGCTTGATTTACTGGAAAGATTTTCCTGCTTGGGTTAAGTGTGTCAGGAAATTGACAGATGTAGAAAAAAAATAAGCATAAAATTTGGGGGCTAATTATGGAAACTTTTCCATCCTTTTCTAAGGAATTTATCTTAGTGAAATGAATGAAATGGAGCTTTCTGTTATTTGCACAAGAAATCTAAGCATACACTAGGATTTTTAACACTTACATAGACCTACAGTATAAAAATCCATTTCAGTTTTCATCCATTTGGTATAGCATAGCCCATTAGTTTCCAATACTTTCATTCAGCCTAACGGTACTAACCTGGAATTTTGTTTTTAAGGTTGCTATTTGTTTTGTGATGAATCAGTCCGAAGTGCCAAGAAGGTCTCAATTGATACTGTTTTTACAAATGCCATAATTATTCTATTGTTACAAAAATAACTATTAAATCTTTATTGGGAGGCAGTGGAGTTAATATTTCACAGTCACATGGTAAAAGCAATTAAGTTTTACATTCCTTCGAATATATTACAATAAAAAAAAGAGAAGAAAATATAGTAAGTGCCACAGAGAGATATGTACTGAGTTCCAGTCACTTAAGACTGATAATAACAATGTGACCAAATGTTTCTGACAAAACAGATCCTCACACAGACAAGTTTTAGCCCTCCCATAAAACCGGCAGTCACTTTATACAAATACATCCCATAAAGAGTCACTAATAATAAATCCAGAACAGCGATAATACCTTTCATGCTCGCAGAACCTGTAGTTTGTCCCTCATTCCCCCACAGGATAACGGACTGCACGTGTACTGCCTTCTCCTAAATGTTCTTCCTGTTCTAAGGATTTGTTTTTTGATATTGTTTCCACAGACTGTGCCTAGACCCTTCTGTACACATGCTATTAGTCTGTTGTATCTAAAACCCTCTCACACAAAGCTGATTTCAATGTATTTTATCCCTTGGTGTTGGGAGTCAGGAGTAGCTGGGACATGAGAGAGAAATCCTGTTTTGATGAAGCCTCATTTCCCAGTGAATTGACAGAACTGAGTAGCCATTTTTCACTCTATTTTTCACCCCTTATATCATATACATAATTATGGCTGATAGGGGCACCTGGGTGGCTCAGTTGGTTAAATGTCCAACTGTCGATTTTGGCTCAGGTCATGATCTCAGGGTCTGTGCTGAGCATGGAGCCTGCTTGAGAGTCTCTCCCTCTGCCTCGCCTCCCGCCCCTCCCCCACCACAGCCCCCTCACTTGCTCGCTCTCTCTAAAAAAAATTAAAAAGGGGGGGCTGATAAAGTTAACTGCTATTTGAGGACCCACAAAAATGGAGGCCACCCCAGTCGCCCTGCCCTGTCACAAATCTAAGCCTAAGAAAGCCTGCACTTTCAGAAACACTGGTCAAGGAAAACTAACATACGCCAGTCACAATCTTCTGACTCAGCTTTAGCTAGTTCACCTCACCCTAGAAAACAAAGACCTGCTAGCCTTACCAGGAAATCCTTGCTGTCCAAGCCAATCATGCCCTCCTTCCCTGTTGCTGCTTCTAATGTGTTATAAAACTCACTTTTGCCCCAAATCCCTCAGGAATAGTGCTCCCCACTGCTTGTTAGCCACTGTTGAACTGTTTTCCCTTGAATAAAAGACAAACTCATTAGTAAATTGTATTATTTTTTATCATTTGACATGGCCTACATATACTTCCTCTACATCCAGGCTGTTAAAGAGCTTCCTCCATCTTTTCTCATTCTTAAATGTTTGGATCTGTCAGCCACCACCACAGGCCTCACAGAGCTATACATTCAAAGGTAAGCCTGAAAACATGGCTTTCATTTCAACATGTTCTTCATGAGTCATTTTGGTACAAACCATGAACAGCTGAGTACTGAGTTAGTTTCCATAAGTCAAATCCATGTAAATATTCCACAGGCTCTCCTGCTTCCTCTCCTTGACAGGGCCCTGGAGGCTACCCAGGACAGGCAGATGAGAAGATTAAAATGCACTGCCAGGCTTTCATCTTTTAATTGGTTTCTCTTCGGCATTCTTTCGGAAGACAATAGTGTGGGATGAGGCTTCAGTTTCCTCCCACTTTGCACAAACATGAGTCAGCTCTAGCCAGAAGGGGTAAAGACACTCAAATACGTGGTGTGGTGGCCTCATTCCCAGGCGCCAGCAGGGTTCACAAGACACTGCAAACCCAGGTTACTCCAAGATCATATCTGCCTTTTACAGGATGTTTACTAATTCTATGCAAAATGAAAATAAAGGCAAATTCCATGGAAAATCTACACCAAAGGATACTCAGAGGCAAAACATTTTCTCCTTATCTAACAAAGTCTGGGGAAATTACCTGTAGGATAAAGGACTAAAAAGTTATGGAAAACATGCTTAAAATGTCCACTATTACTGCTGTTACACAATAATTTACAAATAGCTGAAGATAGGTGGAATTTACCAGAGTTAATCTAATAAATCCCAATGTCACAGAAGATCAAACCTTGAAGGGGCCTCTAAGATTACCTAAGAGCTGACATCCAAAGCTCTTTGTAAACTGTAAATCACTCTTTGTAAGATGAGAAATTGAAGGCTCTTCACTGAAAGAGATAGGTTAGTAAAGAAAAGACAGTATACGGTAACAAGCACAAGCTTCAAGTTTGACTCACCTGCTGTCCACTTCAGGCTCTGTCACCCTCTAGCTATGTTAGAGAATTTCTAATCCTCTATTTTTCTCTCTCATTGAACCACATTTTCATAAGAAGATTAGCTAATCTTATGCCCTTCCTACAAGACTTTCTGCCTTCGATGGTAAAAATTTTATTTTTTTAAAGATTTTATTTACTTGAGAGAGAGAAAGAGAGAGAGCAAATGAGCACAAGCAGGGGGAGAAGCAGAGGCAGAAGGAGAAGCAGACTCCCCACTGAGCAGGGAGCCCGATGCGGGACTCGATCCCAGGACCCCGGGATCATGACCTGAGCCAAAGGCAGACACTTAACCGACTGAGCCACCCAGGCATAACCTCCATTGGAAAAATTTGAAAGGCAAAAAAAATGACTAAGAATTTCAAAGGGATAAAGTTTGGATACATGAAAAATATTCTTTTCCACTACTCCATACTGCCACTGGATATATTTAAGATATTGCACATGGGTTTAAAAGTGCTGGAAAAGAATAGCTGAGAAGGAATCTGTTAAGAAAAATAAAATTATATGATTGCAGTAAACGACAGTTAGTACTGGGACACAACTTCTTCTTTTTGAAAGACACCGTTAAGAGAGTTTTTTAAAAAAATCAAGCCACTAAAATTTTTCGCAAAACATAACGGATAAAGGACTTCTAGAATATACAACCCTAGAAAACAAACAATCCAATTTAAAAGATATGCAAATAATCTCAACCCTTCATCAGAGAAGACATATGGGTTATGAGCACACAAAAAGGTGCTCAACATCATCAGGTAGTAAAGAGAAAGACTCAAGTTCTGATGTTTGATTTCTGCAGTTTTCAAGCGCCCAGCCCTCCTCTTTCTCTTCAGCCCACATCTGGAAAATGTGATAAGAACACCCACATGCACCAGCTGTCCATTAGCACCAATGGAAATTTTGAAACTCTCTGAGAAAATACAAGCCTGGCTGAAAAAAATGCTCATCCAGGCTCCACCCCTTAAACACGGTAAAATTCCCAAACCACCAATCCTTTCTTTAGCATGTTTCATGCCCAACAAAACTTCAGCTCTTCTCCTTAGTAAATCCTCTTGCTATTTACTATATGAGTGATAAATGTGATTTTACATCCATTGGTAGCTGTGTGTCATTTGTCCTGACATCCATAAATTCCTGGGGGAGCGGGGAGCTACTGCCCATTGTCCAGCAAAGGATGCTAGGTGCTCAAATAAAACCATCAGTCATTAGGAAAATGCAGATTAAAACTAGTGTAAGGTATGATGCATACCTACAAACTTACTACTACTATATCGCGTAGAATGGCTAAAATTTTAAGAACTCACATTAACAAGGGTTGACAAGGGCATGAAAGAACTGGAACTCTCCCACACTGCTGGTGGGAATGCAAAATGGTGCAGCCAAGGTGGAAAACGGTTTGTTAATGTCTGAGAAATTAAATATATACTTATGATAAGACACATCAGTCCCACTTCTCAGCATTTACTCAAGTGAAATAAAAAGCCTGTCATGAATGTTCATAGTGACTCGATAATTGACAAAACCAGAAACCACCCAAATGTCCTTCAAATGGAAATCAATAAACTGCAGTATTTCAGGACTACTGTATTCATTTTCAGCTATAAAAAGGAATCAAGTACTGATACAAACAACACTGATGCGTCTTGCATGTGTCATGCTAAGTAGAAAAAAGCTGGACTCAAAAGACTACAAATAGGATCATTCCATTTATAGGACATTGTCGAAACAACAAAACCACAATGATCAACAAAGACAGAAAACGGATCAGCAGTTGCCAGGGACGAGATGAGGAGGGAAGGGACACAAGGAAATTGGGGGGGGAGGGGGGGATGAGATGCTGAATCTTGACTGAGGGGGCAGTCACACAACTATATGCATTTATCAGAATTCAGTACCTTAGTACCTAAAAAGGATGAATTTCACTGTCAATTATACCTCAGTAAAAAGAGAGAGAGAGACAACAATGTGAAACCGCTATCAGAAATGTTGCCATTATCCAAGAGGATATACAGTGATTCTTAACTTGTCCTGAAAATTAGGAATCACCAGGTCTGTTGGCTAATACTTTGGATTCCCCACCTGTGCCTCCATTCTTGAGTTGGTGGGTGGAAGTCAGAAATCTACAGCATTAACAAACATTCTAGATTACTTTGATGCAGGTGGTCCAAAGACTACAGTGTGAGGTTGTTACATAGCATTATGGCAAGAGTTGATACAAATACCCTCCCATCATTTCTTGATCTGAACAAGCTTTTGTTCCTCTCCAAAGCTCAGCAACTCCAGCTGTTCTGCATATGACTCCGTATGCTACAAAGGCAGAACAGCTATAAATAGAGGAAAGAAGAACTTTCTCACTGCAGGGAGTGGGCACAATAAACATGAGCAAATACCAGATGCTGTATAAGGTCTTTTCCAAACTTCCAATTCTCAGAGAGCTATGGATTTCAGATAATCACCTGTTTAGTGTCCTTGAACAGTTTTACCAAGCTGGAAAGACAAGAAAGAAATGAAATTCACAGGCAAACATGGAATATGACCACAAAGGTTAATCAAAGAACATCTAAACCATCAACTTGTCTGTTTAAGGCAAACTTCAAATGGAGAAAATAATTCTCCATTTTCTAACATTTCATTTACTCCATTCATAACCTAAAGTGGAACATTTATTTTTAGAGAACTACTATGCTGAACTCCCCTGCATAAACCAACAGGAGTAGAGCTGGTCTAATAAAGTAGGGAGGGACGTGCAGGGGGATAGTGTGGTAGAAGATTCTGAGCATCACTGAAAAGCCATATACTCTGTAAATCCCATCCACACACATCATGTCCCAAAGTCTTCATGCAGAGCTCTGCCTGTGGAACCACATTAGCCAACATCCTCAAACAATAAGGTTGCAGGAATAAAGACAAACCCTTTCATTGGGACATCTAGCTAATTTCCACCAAAAGATTTTCAGCAAACTGAGTAAGCTTGGCTGAACAGTGGAATAAACTTAACACATTATTCTATATGTTTGTCTAGTTTCTTCACTAATATATCTCAGAAATCTAGAAAAGTCGCTGACTCATAGTAGGTACTCAAATAATTTTGAATGAATACCTAAACATAAAGTACCTTATAAACATCAATATAAAACATAGCCCCCGTACATTCAAAATATGATCACACACACTGGTAAGAATTAAATGACAATGATTAAATCTCCCAGATTAGAATAATTGCAATTTTTAAAAACCATTAAGTGAATGAATCTCTAATTAGTCCAAGGTATTAGAGTAGATTTTTGTAGAGAGGACTTCCCATGGTCTGTATCTCCCACCCAGGGCCATGCTATCACTCCGACTGTGAGTCGTCATTACTGTTTGGTGTATATATTCTTAGCTATGTCTCTTCTGAATTAAACAAAATCTTTGAAAAACAAATCCAGGAAAAAAAAATATACTTGGGCTCATTCTATACCATAAATAAGGTCTTAAAGGTTTTTTCTAAGAAAGGAAGGTAAGTTATTCTTACCTCCAACACAAAAATAAGAGCTGTGGGCACCTGGGTGGCTCAGTTGGTTAAGCGACTGCCTTCGGCTCAGGTCATGATCCTGGAGTCCAGGGATCGAGTCCCGCATCGGGCTCCCTGCTCAGCAGGGAGTCTGCTTCTCTCTCTGACCCTCCCCCCTCTCGTGTGCTCTCTCTCTCATTCTCTCTCTCTCAAATAAATAAAATCTTTAAAAAAATAAATAAATAAAAAATAAAAATAAATAAATAAAATAATAATAAAAAAATAAAAGCTCCACTACCAGAATTTGATCCAGAAACAAAACTTCACCAGTTTTATATTAAAAGCTTCAATTACAGACTTAAAGTTATAAGTCCAAGTTAGAATTTTAAACATGTAGTAAGTAAAAAGTCTTTTAAGAAAAACTCCTATGTAACAACCAAAGAACTGCCACCTTATTACAGGAAAGTACTACCCCTGAATAGTTGTTTTCTTTGAAAAACAATGGGCAGGCGGGGTATCCTCAGCTTATTTACCTAGCACCCCTCTAAGTGGCTAAAAGCTTTAATAATGCATTGCCTTCTCATTTTTGCTAGCTAGTGAAACAAGGTTTGAGTTTCACATTCAGTTGGTAGCTCTGTGGAATGCATTAAATAAGGAATGCTTTATCCAGAGCAGGACAAACCTAATCTTCAGGTGTGGATTGATATAAAGAGAGGAACATTCACAGAACTCAAAAGAGAATCAACACCTAACAAATTCTTGCTCCCAAACCTGGGTGTTGCATTACCTGCCACATTTCCTCCAGCTTCATTTCCCTCTGTAGTCAAAAACACTTAGAAGGTATTCATATGAATGCAAAGAAGCCAGCTTGAATGCTTGGTTTCTTTGTGTATAATTTAGATATAAAAGGGCAAGATCTGAAAAATCTTTTTTTGTACCTATAATCACATTTATAATCATAAAGATTAATGAGTAGCAACAGTCACTGTTTCATGAAATCAGTCAAATACTCAGTCTAGAGAAAGTCACATACTTAAAAATGCTATACTTGACAGCATAATTCGATTCATCCAGTCCACCATTTACTGATCTTTTACCATGCCCCAGGCGGGATGCCAAGGACACTTTTAACAGGAATGTGACTATATCTATCAGTAGCCTGATTTTGTATATGCAGTCTTTCAGAAACATGTGCAGTTTTAGGGAAAAGTTTGTAAATTTCCCCATGCATTTTAATTATGACTTTGCTTCTTCTAAGAAACACTGTGTAAATGATACCCATCTGTGTGTCTGTCTATGTGTGTGCATGTGTTCGTGTTTTTACAGGGAGACATTTACGAACAGGGAAGCCAGTTTATAAAATGCTGTTCAATTTTGTGTGTTACAAGCATCCTGTCTCATTGAACCACCTTCTTCAACTAAGTTAATAACTCATTCTTTGTCTGTTTAAAGAATAGCATTCCAGCAATGAATGGCAGGGTAACATTTAGATACAGAGCTCTTTCTCAGAGAGCTCACCCACACCTCAGAGAGCGCCTCTAACCACAAAGATGTCTTCGGATTCATCTTGCTGGTTCAGGCTCCAAAAGCATAGAAGAGAGAATATCCTCCAAAAGAGAGTGTTTAGATTATCTCTGGAATGAAAAGAAAATGCTAACGGTGGGATGGTGGGAGGGGGGGGCGGTTAGAAAAGATGTGTCAATCTGAAAAAAAAAAAATAAAGCCCAACTTCCTAAGCAAGTATTTATTTTACAATCATTCACCTAACTCCAATTTGGCTTACAAAATATTTTATCCTGAAAGGAAATACAGGGTATAAATATGTTTGAACATACTTCCATTACAATTTAACATGAAGATAAAATTACAAATAACAAGAAAAGGGAGTTGAAATCAACTCAGAAACCATCTACTCACTATGAACTTTACTGAAGCCGGCAGATTTAATCCAGTAGGTCAATGAATTATTACTTATATTTTCCTCACAATAAAATCTCCATTCTTTAAAGACTGCATACTACTTAGTCCACTACTCAAATCAAGATATTGGCAAAAAAAAAAAAAAAAAACCCAAACGAAAAATACATAAATAAAGATATTGCCCTTATGCTGAAACCAAGCAGATTCTTTCGTTTGAGCGGGTTTTCTCTGCCTTTCAAAACCTAGGCTAAAACTTAGTGAGAAAACCAACATACTTGGTCTGAGATGCCATCATATTTCAGAGTAGTTTTTTGTATGCCCCAATTCTTAGGTTGAATTTGGAGAAGCCAACATATAAGAAATGAAAACTAAGAATTCAGTCCTTCCTTCCGTGTAGTTCCTTTCTTCCACGGTTCTCCGCCCTCTGCTTTGAACTCGCCAACTACCTATGCACAGAAGCACTCTGACCTCTACTGCCAGGGATGGGAACTTTCTCCACAAATGTTTTTACTTCCATTAAATTTGTCTGTGATGTTCACAGCATCCATAAGGTTGTTTCTCAAAGTGTAATTCGCAGTGATTTCCTTCATGGGCCACAAATACTGGGCATCCACACTTTTCACTTTCATTCAAACAGGCAAAGAAGGAAAGGGTAAGACCAAAGAGTGAGCATCAGTCTGTCCCTCTTTGCCTGCAAGGCAACAGCTCTCCTAGAAGCTCAGCCACATCGTCTTCCATGGTACGTGGCCACCCTCAGCACAAAGATATCCAACACGAGCAAATCTTTTCATCAGACTTTACTGACATTTTCACAAACACCAGGGTTCAGACAGTGAAGAGGGAAGAATGGATATCAGGTTCATAACTGGTAATGTCGGCCTTAGGTAGAGGTTTAAAAAAAAAATGAAATCACCTGGGTAGCCATTAGAGGGAAAAATAAAGTTAGATGGATAGCTCCTGCCTTTCATGGAAGTTAATTCCAGGTAAATCAGTAATGTTAAAGCACACAAGATGAACCCACAAAATAACCTAAATAGAACTGGAAGAATTTTTATACTCCAGAAATGAGAAAGGTCTCTAAGATACAAAACCATAAAACCATACAAAACCAGAAACCATAAAAGAAATGATTAATAAATTCAATTACATGTAAATAAGTTTTGTTCATAGAAAACCAAACACAATCAAAACAAACCACCACCTCCCCCCCAACACACACAAATATCTGCAGTTCACACACTAGACAAAGAGCCAAACTTCTTAATAAGTAAAGAGCTCCAACAAAAAGGAGGAAGGGGCTATCAGGAGTTAATAGAAAAGAAAGAAATTGCTCTTAAACACAGATAAATACAAAATCAAAACTATAAGATACCATCTTCATCTTTCTAACAAAGAATAACAATAGGGGTACAGACCCTCTCTTTTGTGGTTGGTGGCATCATAAGCTGGCAGACCCTCAGAAAGGAAACACCAAAATTCAACAGCTGGGAACAATCCTACAATTATGCAAAATGACCTATGCCCAATTTTATTCACTGAAGCATTGCTTATTATTACAAATATCCAAAAAAATGTAAGTATCTATCAAAAGAGGACAGGCTAAATTAAGTTCTAGTTTATCCACTGAATGAAATACAGTGATTACACATATTAGATTTTGCAACTGTAAAGAATTTTTTAACCTTTTATATGTCAATACATAAATGTAGTCAAGCTATATTAAGTACCAAAACCAAGGAATAGTGTATATATTATGTTTCCATTCATACTCTTAAAAATTAATATATGAAAAATGGAGGCTCCCTAAAGCACTATTTCTCAGAAGCCATCTGATTTATTTTTCACCCACTACCCACAGTTGAACTGCGTTTTCCCCACCAAACAGTGGCAACTGAAGGTTACACAGGGCCTTCACAGAGGTGAGGATAGCAGGAGGCTGGCTACGGAACTGCAACTCCAAAGCTGATTTGATATATTTTACTCCTTAGCAAAGCACCTTAAAAGCGTGAGGTCCAAAATGTCTTTACTACAAATGGAGCCAACTGCAGATTTTTTTTTTTTTTAAAGATCTTATTTATCTGAGAGAGAGGGGGGTGGAGAGGACAGAAGGAGAGTGAGAGGGAGAAGCGGACTCCCCGCTGAGGAGCCCAGTGCAGGTCTCAGTCCTAGAGCCCTGAGATCATGGCCTGAGCCGAAGGCAGACGCTTAGCCAACTGAGCCACCCAAGCGCCCCAGCAGATTCATTTTTTTAAACAATTTTCTACTATAATTGAAGGTTGGTGGGGGATTCACTTCCATTTAATCTTTGATGCAATATGTTCATCCATTTTATTTATCTATTTGACAGAAAGAGAGACAGCGAGAGAGGGAACACAAGCAGGGGGAGTGGGAGATGGAGAAGCAGGCTTCCCGCGAAGCGGGGAGCCCGATGCGGGGCTCGGTCCCAAGACCCTGGGATCATGACCTGAGCCGAAGGCAGACGCTTAACGACTGAGCCACCCAGGCGCCCCTACAAACTGTCTTTTAACTTAAAGACATCAGGATGAGCTCAGAAAGCTACAAAATCTCAATTTCCCTACCTAAGGCTACCTTTCGGATTCCCACATTAGTTCAGCCAAGTGTCTACCCATCTAATCACACTTCTCTCCTATTAAGAAATAAAGCCCAAAAAGGGGTGGGAGGTGTGTATATTCCATTCCTCCCTACTTCTCCTGATCAAAGGTCTAAGGCCTTTCCCTGTTCTAAGGGCCTCTAAAGGGTCAACCTTAGGAAGCCAAGCCGACATAGTGTAGAGCAGCCTGCAGTCCCTCCAGGGACCCGAGGACATCCGGGCGCAGCTGTAAGAGTAACCCTGCGCCAGAGACGTTTTCTCCACCCTTGGCACAGACGCCTGTTTCCACCAGCGCGTGGCCCTATCCCATACCCCGAGACCTCTGCCAGTGAGCCACAGTAAGCCTTTACTATCAGCAGAGTATAATACACAGTGCTATACGGAAAGAACACCCAAAATACAGGAAAAAAAAAAAAAGAAGTCCTCGCTGTCACGGATCTCATAACCTCTTTGGGATCCGAAGCTGTGAACGCATGCATGCCTGCCCACACAAGCAGCCCCTGGCTTTTCACAAGAGCAGTTTTCACAAACTAGAAGACTCAGTGCATAAGCACAAAAGGGCTAGGATGGCCTGTGATAGATGAGGCCAGGCAGGGCAATGCTATGCTTTTCTTAATCTCATTCCCCTCTATGGAGCAATCTCTCCTCACCTTATCATCCAGACTTCCTGAAAGCGAATTCTACACTCCCTATCACTACCTCTGCGTCTCCAATTTACTTTGCAGTGAACTCCAATTGGTTTTCCACCTTCACTCTGAAATTGCTCTAATGAAGCCACTCGTGGTTCTCATTCATTTTTCTGAACTTTGATACTGTTTATTTCAACATTTAACTCTTTGTGGGTCACAGACCTGTTTGGAAAGCTGATGAATGCTGTAAACCTGCTCCCTAGAAAATTCATACACACATACACTGTAGAGAGAGTCCAGAAACCTCCTGAAACCGAATCCTAAGCCAACTGGATCAGCAGATCCTAGGTTAAGAACTGCTGACCACTTGCTTAGTTTCTGTAACAATTTTTCTTTACAAATTACTCCACTTACATTTTTATCTCCTTCCTGGGCTCTTCTTCCTATGCCTACCTCTTAAACATGGCTATGAATTCAGGGTTATGACTTCAGGTCAGTCCTCTCATTCAAAACACTCCTCCCTTATTCATCCATCCTCATGACCTCAGTCGGCATCGGTAGGCTTACATGTTCCAAATCTGTATCTGCAGCCCAAACTTCACGTCTAGGAGTCCCACTTCCATAACCACCACTTGGGGGAGAAATCCATGTTGGCTAACATCATACTCAACATGGCCAAAATTAAATTCAGTGAATTACGTTGTCTTTCTATAATCTCTCTCTCTCTCTCAGTTAATAATGTCAACACAATATGATTCCACTTCATGGATGGCCAAGTAGCTCCTATCGGACCAACTCTCCCACAAATAAGAACTATGAATTCAGGGGGTGCCTGAGTGGCTCAGTCCATTAAGCGTCTGCCTTCAGCTCAAGTCATGATCTCAGGGTCCTGGGATCAAGCCCCGTGTCGGGCTCCCTGCTCAGCAGGGAGTCTGCTTCTCCCTCTCACTCTCCCCCTGTGCTCTATCTCCCGCTCTCTCAAATAAATAAGTAAAATCTTAAAAAAAAAAAAACCCAAGAACTATAAACTCAGGATTAACATATATTTTTTTAAAAAATAGTATTTAAAGGCACTGGAGAGCAGATTAAAGCAGGCAATCACTGGAGGGGAGTCGATATGTGGATGACAGAACTACACCAGATGAGTTTTCAGTTGTTAGGGTTGACAGCCTGACAAAAGGCCCCTGTCTATACCAGGCACATGCCGAAAATTCTGGTAAAAAACCCACAGTCTCATTGGGCTTCAGAACTAGAGAACAGCGTCCAGGGCAACCACAGTAACTGGAAAATGAAAGCAGAATGCCAAGCAAGAGAGGGCTAGAGAGAGGAAATCATCAAAACTCCTCCCAAATCTCTACATGGCTCCGAAGCACAGACGTGCAGGCAGGCTCCAAGGGCCGCAGCTACGGCCAAGACCAAGTGAAGTGAGAGCTAAGCTGTCATCACTGCAGAGAAAACAGAATTTGCAGCCAAATTAAGTGCCTGGTTCAACAACAACAACAAAACCCAAACAAACATTTTTTGGCAAAATGTAACAGAACTAAGAGTTTCCACAACTTATTTATAACATCCAGGATATGATCCAAATTACTTGACATAAAAGAACCATGAAACAGGGGCTTATTCACAAAGGAAAAGACAGTCAAGGGAGACTCCAAGATGTTCCAGATGCTCTAATTAGCAAGCATTTTGAAGCAGCTCTCATTCCAACACTAGAGTATAGAAAGCAAAAATGCTCATAACACTGAAAGAAAATCTCAGCAGAGAAATATAAGCTATGAAACTGAAGAACAATGACAATAAATGAGCCAAATGAAAATTCAGGGACTGAAAAATTAAGTATCGGAAATAAAAATTTCACTGGGTGGGATTAACAGCAGAATGGAGATGACAAAGAAAAGTCAGTGAACTCGCTGAAGATATTGAGGACACATTAAAGATGGATCAATATCAATTATTCGATCTAAAGAACAGAAAGATGGAAGATTGCAAAGTGAATTCTAGGGGCACGTGGGTGGCTCAGATGGTTAAGCATTTGCCTTCAGGTCAGGTCATGATCCCAGGGTCCTGGGATCGAGTCCCGCATCGGGCTCCCTGCTAGGCGGGGAGCCTGCTTCTCCCTCTGCCTCTGCTTGTCTCTCTCTCTCTCTCTCTGACTCTCATGAATAAATAAATAAAACATTAAAAAAAAGTGAATTCTAGGCATCTGTGGAACAACATTAAAATGTCTAACATAACTGGATAACAATTGCAACCGATGTCCCAGAAAAAAGGAGAGTGAGAATGGAACAGAAAAAACATTTGGCCAGATACTGGCCAAAATTTCTCAAAATTTGGGAAAGGTGTTTGGTGATTGTTGAGGAGTGCCATCAAAAAGATGTGACCTCAAAGGGCCCATAAGCTGGGCTTGGGCACCGGGAGGCTCCTCAGCTCCTGCCCGTCCTTGGAATGTGGCCTTTGCTTGCCTCTCCTGCTTCAGAGAGTGCTCCAAGGACACAGTCCTGAGACTGTGCTATGACTGAACAGTATATGTAACTGAACGTAGTTAAGGCCTCTTTATACACTTTCAGGATTTGGCAGGTAGGTACAGGGATCTACACATCTCACGCTGCCCAATACAAGACTCATATGTAAGTTCTCTTTGCTTATTAAAACTGCCACCTGCCCAGCTGGGGAGTGGCCTGCCTCTTTCTCTGGTCTCTCCCTGCCCTCTGAGTACAGGGGCCAAATTCAGATTACACCAGGGAAGCTTCCAGGAGGGTTACAAACCAGGAGTGAGTCAAGAAGATAAGCAAATCCTACTAAGCAGGGTATGTACAAAGAACGTGACACATGGGCACATCAGAGTCAAAGTGCTAAAAACTAACTGGAACCAGAAAATCTTGAAAGCAGAGAAAAATGCCACATTGCGTGGTGTAGTGCACTGATCTGAATTACAAGTTACTTCTCATCGGGGCAATAAAAGCCACAAAACAGTGAAACATTCATTCATTCATTCATTCATCTTTGCAGGGTGGGAGGGGTGGGCAGACACACACACATTACCTTTAAAATGCTGAAAAAAAAATTACACATCCACTCGGCTCATAATAGCACACAGCATCCCACATCAGAAATCTGGGAGTGAGCTGGACATCTTCCTCCCATTCAACCCCTCCCAGGACAACGAATTCTACCTCCTTTGGGTCTTTTGGCACTACCACATCTATCTCAACAAAAAGTAGCTTGAGCCCTCGCATCTTTCCTGAATTATAGAAATAGCTGTTTAACTAGTCTCTCTGGCCCCCAAAACTTCGTGTTTCACATCACAAGCCACGCTAGGAATACTGATCATGTCAACCTCTTGCAAAAGTCGTTCAATGACTCCCTACCACACTCGAGATAAAATCCAAACTCTTTAGAACAGCATTCTCAGAGTTTTGGGCCTCAGGACCCCTTTATACTCTTAATTATTGAAGGCCCCAGAAAGCTCTTGTTTATGTAAGGCTGACGTATCAGTATTTGTCATTTTAGAAATTTAAAGTGAGGGACGCCTGACTGGCTCAGTCAGTGAAGCGTGCAACTCTAGAGCTTGGGGTTGTGAGTTTGAGCTGCACGTTGGGTATAGAGATTGCTTAAAAAATAAAATCTTAAAAAAATCTTTAAAAAATTCAATTTAAAATGAGAAACTTTTCAAATACAAGAACCCATAAGTGCATATCCCATTAAACATGAGAGCAATGATGTCATCACAGATCATGTAGCCTCTGGAAAATTCTCTGCATACACTTGAGAGATTGAGCAAGAAAAGACAAATAAAATCTTAGTATTGTTTTAAAAATAGTTTTGAACTTGTAGACCCCTCCCAAAAAAGGGGTCTCAGAGCCCACATCTGCTTTACATGATTCCCTCTGGTGCCCAGTTGCCCCTGTAAGGTTCAGCTATTCCAAACTTGGGGCAATTCCCTGAGCACACCACCTCATTCTAGAATTAAGAGCAGAAATGAGAACACTTTAGGAAGGTTTCTACTTTTTGAAGTTTCTAAATCCTAACCAAAAAAAAAAAAAATTAAGACATTGGGGAAATCTCATTTTGAAAAATAAAAATTAAAAATTATCCATAGTAATATCCAACTTCCAAATATAAACCAGTCTGTTATCAAGTTTTATTTTTTTATTTTTTTAAAGATTTTATTTATTTATTTCACGGAGAGAGACACAGCGAGAGAGGGAACACAAGCAGGGGGAGTGGGAGAGGGAGAAGCAGGCTTCCCGCGGAGCAGGGAGTCCGATGTGGGGCTCAACCCCAGGACCCTGGGATCATGACCTGAGCCGAAGGCAGATGCTTAACGACTGAGCCACCCAGGCGCCCCTGTTATCAAATTTTAAAATGTATGGGATCGATGGGGCGCCTGGGTGGCAAAAAACTGTATGGGATCGAGCCCCACGTCGGGCTCCCTGCTCAGCAGGGAGTCTGCTTCTCCCTCTTCCTCTGCACCTCCCCACTGCTCCTGCTCCTGCTCTCTCTCTCTCTTGTTCTGTATCTCTCTTTCAAATGAATAAAAAAAATTTCTTTAAAAAATGTATTTCATTGTAAATTGTAAGTATGCTCTATGTCAATAACAAAAAAAATTACCAAGTTAAATGTTTTAAATTTTGACTCCAAATTAAGACAGATACACATTAGAACATTCTTAGAACAAACATTGGGAAAAAAGTCCTAATACTTTATGATTTTTTAATCTAAATATCCTCTAACACTTTTCATTACCTGGAAAATAGAATCTTAAATCAAAATTATACATTTAGTTGAGTAACAATCAACACTTGTAGAAATCCCTACCATATGGATATCTGGTTTCTAGCCACCAACACTGAATAGCTATAGAACACATAAAATATAGGCCAGGTAGATAAAAAATGCTTCTGAATTAGAACTCTATTAAGTTATTTAATACATTCAGAATAAGACTTATTTAATAAAGTAATAAAGTAAATAAAATTAATTTATAAAATAACAATCCAAAAGTAAATCTCATCATATAAAGTTTATAAATATCTAAATGACAACTTGCAAATATCCAAAATATGAACTTTTTTAATAAAGATTTTATGTATTTATTTGAAAAAGAGAGAGAGAGAGAGCACAAGTGGGGCTGGGGGTGGGGGGGCTGGAGGGAGACAGAGGGAGAGGGAGAAGCAGACTCCCCGCTGAGCAAGGAGCCCAATGCAGGGCTCAATCCCAGGACCCTGGGGTCATGACCTGAGCCAAAGGCAGATGCTTAACGACTGAGCCATGCAGGCACCGCACAAATATCTAAAATATATAAGGAAAAATTACTAAGCTATGGAAAAGAAATCATAGCCTTTAAAACAGGAAAAGAAACTATCAGAACAGATTTGTTTCTGAACTTTAACTAGTTCTAAAATTTACACTAAAACATTTGAGGGGGCACCTGGGTGGCTCAGTCGGTTAAGTATCCAACTCTTGATTTCGGCTCAAGTTATGATCTCAGGGTTGTGAGATCAAGCCCCATGTGGGGCTCCCTGCTAAGCATGGAGTCTGCTTGATATTCTCTCTCTCCCTCTGCTTCTGTCCCTCCCTCCCACTCTCTTTCTCTCAAAATAAATAAAATCTTCCAAAAAAATGAGAATTTTCAAAAAGCTTTAAATTTCTAAAGAAATTACTAAAAAATCTAATATATTCTACCCAAGAGCATGAAAACAAATTTAAAACTATGAAGCATTTAATTCATAATAGCCTTTCTATTTCCTCAAAAACAAACAATATTATTTAAAAATTTTCATTCTACACACATATCTGACCTTCATATCATTATGCTAATTTTTTTAATTTTTTTAAAGATTTTATTTATTTATTTATTCATGAGAGACGGGGGGGGGGGAGAGAGAGAGAGAGAGAGAGAAGCAGAGGGAGAAGCAGGCTCCCAAGGAGCAGGGAGCCCGATGCGGGACTCGATCCCAGGACCCTGGGATCATGACCTGAGCTGAAGGCAGACGCTTAACCATCTGAACCACCCAGGCGCCCTATGCTAATTTAAATGGGGGTAATACCAGCTTTAGGACACCTCAGGTATGATCATATAAATAAGGCTTGGGGCACCTGGGTGGCTCAGTCCATTAAGTGGCCAGCTCTTGATTTCAGCTCAGGTCATGATCTCAGGGTCTTGGAATCAAGCCCCACAATGGGCTCCATGCTCAGTGGGGAATCTGCTTGAGGATTCTTTCTCTCCCTCTCCGTGTGCCCCTCTCCCCACTCACATGCACACGTGTTTCTCTTACGCTCTCTCTAAAATAAATAAATATATCTTTAAAAAAAATAAGGCTTGCCAAGTTGGCTGCAGAAAATCATCTTATACAGGGGCGCCTGGGTGGCTCAGTCGTTGAGCATCTGCCTTCGGCTCAGGTCATGATCCCAGGGTCTTGGGATTGAGCCCTGCATCGGGCTCCCTGCTCAGCAGGAAGACTGCTTCTCCCTCTCCCACTCCCCCTGCTTCTGTTCCCTCTCTCGCTGTCTCTCTCTCTCTGTCAAATAAATAAATAAAATCTTTAAAAAAGAAAGAAAATTATACTAATTTTGTACTATGAACATATAATGTATAAAAGATGGGGATTATGAGATCCATAAGTATATAATCCACTCTAAATGTTTAACTATATTAAGGTGGATCTTAAGGACTAGAAAACATTTCTTTGTAATTCTATAGAAAGCAAGAAGCCCAACTTGATAAGAGGTCACATTCTTATGTTCTCTTAGCCAACCTGAATAGTAAAATTAAAATCAAGCAACCTTTTAGATTAAAAAAAAACGTTTAAGGGGCGCCTGGGTGGCTCAGTCATTAAGCGTCTGCCTTCTGCTCAGGTAATGATCCCAGGGTCCTGGGATCGAGCCCCGCATCGGGCTCCCTGCTCAGAGGGAAGCCTGCTTCTCCCTCTCCCACTCCCCCTGCTTGTGTTCCCTCTCTCGCAGTCCCTCTCTTTGTCAAAAAAATAAATATTTTTTAAAAAACCATTTAAGAATTCATTGACAGACTTCTCACATTCATCTTTCCCCATCCCCAAATCCCATTTACCAAATATAAAAACAAAATAATCTGAGGCACCACTGGAGAGAGCAAATATCACAGCAAACAGCACTAGAGAAAGAATCTTGGTACAGGGAAGAGTATCAAGGGAATTTCTGGAAAGAAACTAGCTGAAAAAAAGTCTAGGAAATAGTCAATCCTAAAAAACATATATTTTCAAAGTCGATAAACTTATTTTACTCTAGCACTGTGTCTAATCTGGAGTACTTATTTTACATAGCATGCTGAATTCAATAAGAATTAGAAGTCAAACACTTCTAAATTTTCATAGTCACTAAACATAAATGAGAGATGTAAGCTTTTTTCCTAGTTGGAAATATTTTTCAGCTATCAACTATGAAACAAATTTTTCCCAAGAACACATATATCTATTATTGCCTTATGAAGATATTTAGAAAGATCCTTTCAAGGACCAGAAGTTATCTAAATTAAAATCAGCTTTGTTATTGGATTCTAAACGTATCATGCCGTTAGTAAAAAAAAAAAAAAATTCATTTGGCATATATTAACTTCTAGATGTGAATACACAGGGACAAAGATATTCATTTTTCTTTAGTCATTTTGTTACTTTAGTTT
The DNA here is from genome assembly GCF_037043125.1 of Eumetopias jubatus. NCBI lineage: Eukaryota > Metazoa > Chordata > Mammalia > Carnivora > Otariidae > Eumetopias > Eumetopias jubatus. The sequence continues at coordinate 162,933,565 of NW_028274809.1, read as the reverse complement.
ACATAAAAAAATTCAGTCATTGTGTAACTCGATTTAGTTTATATTAAAAAAGTCATGCAAATTTTTCTAATTTTATAACAAGTGATACAGGCATGTTTTAGATCTTAAAAATTTGACATAAAGACCAGAAATGGCCCCGAACTAAAATATACCACCATTCATCATTAGCACTGATGCTTCACAAGATTTTTGAAACATAAGAGGTTTTTATGTTCTAAATATTTAGAAGTCCTGTTTTCTTTTTTTTTAAGATTTTTTTTATTTGAGAGAGAGAAAGTGAGAGAGAGAGCAAGAAAGCACAAAAGAGGGGAGGGTCAGAGGGAGAAGCAGACTCTCCAATGAGTGGGGAGCCCAATGCAAGACTGGATCCTGGGACACCTGAGCTGAGGGCAGACACTTAACTAAATGAGCCACTCAGCCGCCTAGTCCTGTTTTGTTTCTTAAAGAAAAAACAAGCAGTAATTAAATTTGTAATACAATAAATTTTATCACTTTTTTTTCATTACACCTCAGGAAGAATTTTTGTTATTGCTGCAGTTAATCCTGTTGCTGTTTTTACCTTTTAACAGTATGCAGTGTCTTTATCTTGTTTCCCTCAGTGTAACATTTTGTAAATGATTAAAGACAATTAAAGGTAAATCTAAATCCATTTAATCTTACACTTAGCATTTGGCTGATATTTAAAGCATATTAAAGCTCCAAAATTTAAATCCAAAACTGAACTTTAAGTTATATTAAAGAAGCATGTAATATAGGGGCACCTGGGTGGCTCAGTCGTTATGCGTCTGCCTTCGGCTCAGGTCAGGATCCCAGGGTCCTGAGATTGAGCCCTGCATCGGGCTCCCTGCTCAGCCAGGAGCCTGCTTCTCCCTCTCCCACTCCCCCTGCTTGTGTTCCCTCTCTTGCTGTCTCTCTCTCTCTCTCTGTGTCAAATAAATAAATAAAATCTTTAAAAAAAAAAAGAAGCATGTAATATAAAAAGCAATCAAAAGTATGCCTGAACTCTGACTAAACATTTTACAAATCTGAATTTAAAATATAGATAGCTCCAAAAAAATAATAAATGAAATACAGATATCTCAGAGAAAATCTTCGATAGCTAAGTCTTATATTTAACAACGAGAACAAAATTATTACATTTCCTAGAATCAGGTAAACCATACATACAGTCATGAAGGATAACTCAAAAGCTCCTTAGTAATAATCAGTATTCTTGCCCCCTCCATAATGTAGGTCATTTATCTGTTACTATCAGCATCGACAGCAAATGGAAAACTTGGCACACCTGTCACTTTAAAGGCACTGTTTAGCTAGAGGATGCTACCAACACTCCTTTAAACTCTCAGGATTAATCAAAATCAGAAAACTTCCAGAAGGAAAAAAAAAAACGGTTGGGGGTAATTAAAGGGAATTAATAAGAGGTTCCCCTCCTTTACCAACAGGATCAAGACTTGCTTTTATTCCCAAAAACCAGCTGGTTTCCTCATAAAGATAATTTCTTTCTCCTAGGCATATACCAGAAAATCAGTAAATACTTACTGAGTTAAATTTGACAATTAAAAAACTTTACTTATTCTTTTAATTAAGAACTAGAAGAACAACATGGGAAAATATACTCAATCTATAAATGACATTAGATTAAAATCGGAGCTGAGGGTTCTAGAGGGGAAAGGGGTGGAGGGATGGGTTAGCCTAGTGATGGGTATTAAGGAGGGCATGTACTGAACGGAGCACTGCGTGTTATACGTAAACAATGAATCATGGAACACTACATCAAAAACTAATGATGTAATGTATGGTGATTAACATAACATAATAATTAAAAAAAAAAAAAACGGAGCCCTCAGCTCCACCATTTGGAAGCTATACAGAAGTCCCTTAAGTGGGCTTCAGTTTCCTTATCTATAAAATGGGAACTTTATCTGCCACTCATAGGGGAGAGGGGTTTTGGAAGGACCAGATGAGAATGCACAGGACCGTATAAGCCTAAAAGTATGAAGAGCAATGTAAGAGATGTGAACTTGGGACGCTTAAATCAACATCTCTGCTCAGTCGTCTTCCAAGGGTTAATCATCTCCTCGCTGGCCTTCACAGGGTAATTGTGAAAATGGTCCACCACTTCAGGAATGTAAAGGTAAATAAGAAAGCAAGGAAACAGATGAAAATTATATAGTGCTTGTTAAATGATCAGTTTCTAAAAATTCCATGAGTACCACACAAAAGAACTTTTTGAACATTAAGAGATTTAGTTTAACATATGGTTAAGGGTGAGTCAAGGTCAGACATGAGTAGCCACTCAGTTAAACTGTGTCACTTTTACAAACTGGTGGTTAGCAGAGGGGACAGTGAAGGTGGGGATGGGAGAAATGGGTGAAGGGAAGTGGGAGATCTTGGCTTCCAGTTACGAAATGAATCAGTCATGGGAATGATAGGTACAGCATAGGGAATACAGCCAATGGTATTGTAACAGCATTGTATGGTGACAGATGGTGAGCCCCGCATCACATACAGACTTGTCACATCACTATTTTGGGCACCCGAAACAAATGTAATTTTAAAAACTAAAAAAAAAAAAAAAACAAAAAAAACAAACAGAGAAACCTGTCACTTTTTACTTAACGTTAAAATGGCAAGTAGAAAAGAACTTTAAAAACAAAAGAAGAAAATTTAAAATGGCAGGAGAATAAGAATTTGAAGTTATAAATTCCATATAAAAATATTTATAATTCACAATTTCCAGTGTCAAAAAAGCACACCCACTTAAAAAAAAATAAGACTGTTCACCTATAAAAGTAACCCTATGTTATTACAACAGTGTCGTCAGGGGGGAGACTTAAGAATCTTCAATAAAGCACAGGATTTTACAGGATGCAAATTATACCTCAACAAAGTTGGTAAAATATAAAATAAAAATAAAGCATGGAAAGAGACGGGAATTGGGGCACCTGGGTGGCTCAGCAGGTTAAATGTCCCACTCTTGGTTTCATCTCAGGTCATGACCTCAGGGTCCTGAGATCCAGCCCCTCACCTGGCTCTGAGCTCAGCAGGGAGTCTGCTTGAGATTCTTTCCCTCCTTCTCCCTCCCTCTCTGCTCCTCCCCTAGCCCATGCGCTCCCAGGCTCGCCATGCGCTTTGTCTTTTGTTCTCTCTCTCTTCAAATAAATAAATAAAATCTTGAAAGAAAGGAAAAGGAAATGAAAAGAAAAGAAAAAGGTAAAGGAAAAAGAAAAGAAAAAGAAAAGAGACAGGAATCATGGGCTTCAAGTGCAGATACATTTGGAACGTGACAGTCCCAGCAGAGGGAAGTTTCCGTGCCTCCTGGATTGGCCAACAGAGGAGAAGGTGGCAGTGGTTGGAAGGTGGGTCTGGTGGCCAGGCACTCTTCGGGCACGCCCCATGGTGTCTGTGTTACCTTTTCTAGAACCTCACCCTTTTCCTTGCTTCTGGTGTCCACATCTTTTGCATTCCTCTATTGCTCTAATCGAAAGAGCTTTTTACATGTCTCATCCTCTGAACACCATAAAAAAGGTTTTACAAGCATTTTACAATAAGAAAACTAAACTACAGAAAGGTTCAGTAACTTGCTCATGGTCACATTTGGTAGTTTACAAAGCACTTTCATATATATACAAATTTTATTCTTGGCTGTCCAATGTCAAGAAGCCACCTTTTCTAAAATTAGCATTTGACAATATTTAGTTTAATAAACCTCAACCTTTTTGGGGTTTTTTTGGCACCTACTATGTATATACAGTACTATGGGAAACACAAAGATGAAAAAGCCAGGGTCTCAGCCCTTTAAGTGTTTCCACATGAGGATGGGAAACAGCTAAGCAAAAATTACTACTTTAAAAGAGACGGATATAGACACTAGAGGTAAAAATAAAGCAGAATAATACATAGAAGAATTGCTGCTGGAGAGAATAATCAAAACTTCTTAGAATAAGAGATTTAGAGCACACAGTGAGAAGACAAAATGTGAAAATACAAGTCTATAAAAATGGCCATGGTCTTGCATTAACTAACTCTCCTCCTGGGGACTCCACACTTCTGACATTCTAAATTCCACTGGCAAAGTACCTGTTCTCAGCCAACCCTATACCCCACCTGAAACTCGTGACAGGGATAAAGCATCTCTTCTACTACTCAGGAGGAGGACTCAGAAATAAAATCACAAAACCTCCACCGAATGGGTTTCTAAAGGCAGAAACCGTAACAAACTATGGAGCGATATTTAGGAAGGAAGGCTCCTTCTCCTTATGGCACAGCATGTGACCTCCTCTACCAGGAGCCAGGTTGCTCTGATCCCACTGGTGAGCAGGGATCTGAAAAAAACCAAACAGTAAAAGACAAGACACTGAGAGAAGAGAAGGGGCAAGATGCAGTAAGTCTCCCAGGGCAGTAACTTAAGCGCTATACCCGTCAGCTAACGATTTAAGTAGTTAGAAAATAAGAGTAGAGTAAAAACCAAGAAACAAAAGGTAAGACTGATATTGAAGAGAAGGGCAGAAACAATGAAGTGCCTGTATGCATACCAAAAAAAGTAGACAAAACCACAACTCTTTCCTGAAATGATCAGTAACTTCCACATGCCCCTGGATAATGTGGTGAGATTTTTAAGAAAGGACTACAATGACTAAAAGACAGTCTCAAGGGCGCCTGGGTGGCTCAGTTGGTTGGGTGACTGCCTTCGGCTCAGGTCATGATCCCAGAGTCCTGGGATCGAGTCCCACATCAGGCTCCCTGCTCAGCAAAGGAGTCTGCTTCTCCCTCTGACCCTCCCCCCTCTCACGTACTCTCTCTCTCTCTCAAATAAATAAATAAATAAATCTTTAAAAAAAAAATAAATAAAAGACAGTCTCAAAAGGGACAATAAGCAAAGATCTAATAATGTCATCTCATTTGTAAGTGTAAGTCCCTGAAGCTAGGGACTTTTATCTACTTGTTTGTTGCTGTTCTCCCACCAACCATACTGTCTAGAATACAGCAAGTGCTCAATAACACTCAATAAACATTTTTTTCAGTGGATACACAAAGTTTTTTTTACAAGAATATTATAAACTATCAACTACAATTTGAGAATCTAAAAGGAATGGGTAGATTTCTGAAGTCATATGAAATACCAAAATAAATGCAAAAAGAAATGGATTTTTAATCAGTCCTTCCCTGAAATGAGCCCATACTAAATGGTTTTCACACATGACAGAATAAGAGAAGCAGCCACACAATTCATTTTTATGAGGCTAATAAAATCTTGATTCCAAATCTTAAGCCCAAAAAAGAAAAATTCAGGGCTGATTCCTTAGGAACATAAATGAGAAAAATCTTAGAAAAATATACAGTAAAAAAAGCTAACAGAATATTTAAATCATCATCACAAAGTATTTATTCCAAAAAAGCAAGGGTAGCTTAATATTAGAATATCTATCAGTATATTTCACCACATAAATGAATTAGAGGGAAAAAAAACACATAACTTTAAAAGATGCCAAAAATGTATGTGATGAAATTCCACATCTGATTATGATAAATACTCTCAAAGTCAGAAATAGAAGAAAGTACTCAATTGATTTTTGATGCTATATACCCCAAACTAGAGCATATACAATAGTAGAAAAGAGTAATCTTTTCTGAATTCCTATTAAGATAAGAACAAGTCAAAGATACCACATCATGCTGTGGATCCTGACAAATGTAAGTGTGTGTGTATGTATGTATGTATGTATGTATGTATGTGTGTGTGTGTGTGTATGTATATATGTATATATATCTGTAAGACTGGAGGGAAAGAGATAAAGTTGTCATTATTTGGAGATGATCTGATTATCTGCAGGGAAAAATCAATCAACCCTAAAAACTAATGAGAGAATTGAGTTCCCAAGCTGAAGACAAACTTCTGTCACATCTGTCAATACTAATTTAATGTCAGCATTAAATTAGAAGACATCATTGAATCAAATACCACACAGAGCAGCAAAAAACTATGAAGTTCCTAGACTTAACCTGATATGTAAGAACTGCATCCATAATTTTTAAAACATATTAAAGGAATATGTTAAAAACTTGAAAAATAAAAAAAGAACCCTGCTCACAGATGGGATAAAACTGTTAAGATGCCAATTCTCCCCCACACTGATCTAGAAACTTAGGCAACTTCAAGCAAATCCTACCTGGATTACTTGAAGGACTCTCTAAACTAATTTCAAAGTTTGTGTGAAAAAAATGCAAGTTGACAAATAAGCAAAATCAACCTTGAAATACTGCAGAAAGAAGAGATTCACACCACCTAAGATTTGACATAGCTCAAAGTCAACTAAAGAAAACACACAGTGATATTGATACAGACACAATAGACAACTTGTGTATATATGGACCTTGATACATGTTCAAGGAAGCAACAAAAACAGGACTAGATGATTCCATATATGGTACTGGGAAACCTGGAAGAAAAAAACCAGTGCTGGGAAAGGCTGACTACTACCTCATACCATCCTACGACCTCAAACATAAAATCCAAATGGATTAATTACCCAAATGTGAATGTAAAGTTCTAAAGGTATCAAAAGAATATATAGAAGAATATCTTCATGGTTTAAGGAACCACAAAATACTTAAATATAAAATAAGAATGGATGAATGTGAGATCAAAGTAAAGACTTTCTTTGCAAGAAAAGACCTCATAGAACAGAAGTAGTAGGTGAAGGCCATACAGAAGATATTTGAAACCCAAACAGGTATATGAAGAGATGCTCAATCTTATTTTTAATTCTAGAAATGCATATTAAAACCTGAGACAGTTTTTGAGGGTTACTATGTCACCCCTTAAAGAGAATATGATTCTCTGTGTGAGTTAGTATTCTCCCTCTCTTCTACTCAGTAGGGATCTAGATCACGAAATCTGAGAGACCTCATTTTCTTTAAAGACTGCAGTCAAGGACTTTCAGAATTATGCCTCAGGTGTTTCTTTACTGGATCACTAACTTGACTGCTGGTGTCACCAAAACACACACACACACACACACGCACACACACACATCTAAGATACCACATTACACCAGTGAGATTGGCAAAAATTACAAAGTTGGATAATATCAGTGATGAGGAGTGTATTAGCCTGCTAGGGCTGCTATAACAAACTACCACAAACTGAGCAGCTTAGAAAACAGAAATTTATTGTTTCACACTTCTAACGTGTGAAAGTCAGAAATCGAGGTGTTGGCAGGGCCATGCTCCTTCTGAAACCTGTAAAGGAAGGATTCTTTCTTGCCTCTTCCTAGTTTCTGGTGGTTTGCTGTAAATCTTTGGTGTCCTTAGCTTGTAGGCACATCATTCCAATCTTCCACCTTCACATGGTTAGTGTGGGCGTGTCTCTTACATGTCCAAACTTACCATCTTTCTAAGGACAGCAATCATATTGGATTAAAATGACCATATGTTAACTTGATTACCACTGTAACGACTCAACTTCTAGGGATGCCTGGGTGGCTTTGTTCGTTAAGCATCTCTGCCTTTGGCTCAGGTCATGATCCCAGGGTCCTGAGATTGAATTGTCCGGCATCCAGCTCCCTGCTCAGCAGGGCGCCCACTTCTCCCTAGGCCTGCCACTCCTCCTGCTTGTGCGTGCTGACAAAAAAATAAATAAAATCTTAAAAAAAAAAGACTAAATTTCTAAACAAGGTCACATTCTGGAGTATTAAGGGTTAAAACTTCAACATACCTTTTTTGGAGGGACACAACTCACCCTCAACAGTGAGGACAGGAGGTAATTACAAGGAGAAATGCTTGTTCAGTGCTAGCAAGTGTGTAGCTGTGGGAACCTCCTGGAAGGCAATCTGGCAAGTAGTTAATGGTGAAAACGAAGGTGTGTATATCTTATGGTACAGCAATCTCACTTCCAAGTATATACCATGGCACACATTGACAAGTTTGAGGATGTTTATCACAACCCCATTTGTCTACGTGGTTCAATCTTCATAAAACAGAGCTTGGTAAATAAATAATACATACATAAAATGGGATCTAAAATATGTAAATTTATAAGACAGTAATGCACAGGTACACAGAAAACAGTACCTATTTTATAAGAACACAAAAGTCTACAGACCAAACATATTGTTTGCCTATGTGGAAAAAGGATTGGGAGTAAAAAGGATTCTAGTGTACCATGATCACAGACTCTGAACTAAACTACAAAGTGTCATTAATTCAACTCTCTAGACCTGAAGTCTGAAACAGAAGGACAGGGAAATGTACTAAAAGAGCAAAATAAAAATGATCAAAAAAAAAAAAAAAAAAGACAAAGCTGAAGCTCACTAAAGCTTATTTTTAAATGATACTTAGTAGTCAAGATTACTTGTGAATGACAAAAAACTTAGTAATAACTTCCATCCCCAGTGATGAGCTTCTGTGAATTGGATATCATTTTCACTTTTTTCTTACATAAAATTATACTTGCTTACCAAGACTATTGAAGATCAGGACACAAGTCTTAACAGGTTTGTTTTTCTCAAATAAAGGGAATAGAGGAGTGATTTAAAACAGTCACATCAAATCTTTCTCTTTGGTATAATATGTATATCATCAATTCATGGGTTTCCCTATCCTAACAATGTGTATTAACCTGCGCCGGAGAACTGCTGGGTGTTCAATAATAACTTGGGTTTATTCAAGGGGACGTAGCTAAGGAATCAAGGAGGATTCCAAACATGATACACATTCTTTGACTCTTGGAGACTATTTATAGATAGTATGCTATTTTAAACTGTATTTTATCTTTCAGATTCATTGTATTGCTTCATTTCATTAATCAGTCCTTGAAAGTGGACTACACTCTCCTCATTACATTCCCACAACAATACCCGGAACATCATGCTGCTCACAATCACCTGTACGAGCCACTCAGTTTTTTGATAATGCTATTACAGCTGTAATGTCCAGACATACAGCTCTCCACAGGACAAGAAATAAGCAAAACAACAGTCGAGTATAACTTTTCAAGTACTGAGGGTAATTCTACTTTTAAAAATTACTACTGTGCCAAAAAATATTTGGGGGAAAAGTCTAGACTCAAGAACAGGATTGTTCAACTTAGGCACTACTGGCATTTGAGGCCAGATAAATATCTGATACACGGGCCAACGTGTGCACTGTAGGATGGCTCACAGAATCCCTGATCTCTGCCCACCAGGAGTCAGTAGCACCCCCTACCACAGCTGTGACAACCAAAAATGTCTCTAGACATTCCTAAACAACACCTGGGGCACAAAATCACCCCCAGTTGAGAACCAATACTCCAGAAGAATAAGACCATCATTTTGGTCCAAAATTCACATAATATTACATTACATGTATTATTATATTATATATAATTATACTAATTATAAGGATTGTTAATAATTATTAATAAAATTAATTATTAATTATATATAATTATAATATTATATATTATAAATTCACATAATATAATATTAAAGAGTGATGTCGGGCTCATAGGTAGGCTGGTGACTCAAGAAGGGGAGAGAAAGGAGGATCCTGAAATCTATTCTTCACAGACAGGTCCTCACACTGCCAGAGAGCCCATCCTAAAACTAAGCTTTTTCACAGCCAACCCAACTGCTATAACCTTTCCAAGAACCTATATTTTACATTCAAATAAAACTTGTTGGCTAGGGTTTCTCCCCACTGGCTGTAACTATAAATGTTCTATAGTCTACCAACCACAGGCTAAACGTGGCATCTCAGAAACCATAACTAGGATGATCCCTTCATATACAAAATATGCCTACATTTATTCCAAAGTCATAATTTAAGACAAAATGTTACAGTCTAGGTTTTGAAATACAAAAACATCTTCATGCATTAAAAAAATGCCAAAATTAAAAAAAAAACACATTTCAAAGGTGAATGACCATTTTGAATTGCTGAATAATTAAAAACATTATAAATATTAATAGTGTGTCTAGAGAAAGCCTAAAACATTTTTATATATACCAGGAAGTAAGTATATTAAATACTGCCTTCCTTTCTCTCCCAGCTTTAAATCCAAGCCATATATCTCCCCTGGATTCAGTTCCAAGCAAGGTACTGGGCCCCCAGAGAGCAAACAAGAGAGATGTCGTAGGGACTGTCTTCCTTCAGCACAAGAGAACTAGAGGACCAACAGTGGAAGAGCCCAGGTAAGCCTGTGACCACAACGGCTTCCAGGAAGAAGTGATGCACAAACAGACCTGGATCCCCACGGGAACAAGAATGTCAGCTTCCATGTCGCCAGGATTAGAGCAAGTAGGGATGTGCACCCTCTACACAAGGGTCTAAGAGCATAAGGAAACCTAGGAGCAGAGAAGTGTCCTGTTGGTGTCTCAAGATGGAACAAGAACCTGCCTGCAGATCCACTGCTTGCCACATGGACAGAAATCACTGAGTCTCCCCCACACGAGGCAGCGCAGAAGCTGGACCTGAGCGGCAACAAGGAGACAAGGAAAAATAACCGTGTAGGTGTCCAGCAGCCAAAGAAAGAACAAACAAAATCTTCTCAATTTTTCATGAATTAGACCTACTGGAGGTCACAGGTGACAACCTGAGCAAAAACGAGCACTTCAAGAAATTGAGTCAATATTAAAAAATCCTTCTTGTAACTATATATGTGTGTGTGTGTATATATATTATATATGGAAATATAAATAGAATACATAGAATACATATTCTATATGGAATATATATTATATATATGGAATATATACATTATATATATGGGATATATATATAATATATATTCCATGAACTTAAAAAATTAGCACATAAACTGAGGCATCAGCACTACCAAGTTTAGAGGCCTCAAAAAAAATATCAATCACAGAGCAAAACTACAAAGGGACAGAAAACATGAAAAGATTTTGGGAATAGCTGTGGGAAACCTAAATGCAAACATAAGGAGTTACAAAAAAAAAGATATGAGATGATCACTAAACAGAATTAAGATCACTATACATTAAGTGATTAGTGAAATCTCACCTAAGGTTGTATTCGAGTAATATATAAACACCTCACATTCCGAGTGTCAGGTTGTGAATTATCTGTTGACTAATGACGCCAGAATTATAGGTCTAAATTCATGAGAATAAGAGAAAACTATTTATTGGGATCTGTCATCAGAGATGTGGACTATGATCCCTGCAGCCACGAAAGACCAGACCCATTATAGACTGCTCCCAGTTGTCCTGATGGCTTCCTCGTCTCGCTCAGCAGTTCTTCCCTCCAGAAGCTACACATCTAAGTCACTAAGGCTCAGGTCTCATTCCACAAGAACTTACAGTACAGGCAAAACACTGAATTCATTCAACAATTTTTTTTTTCAAGAAATTTCTCCTGAGCCATCATCAAAGCTTCAGGCACGGTCCTGGGTGGTTGAGAGCTCTTCTGAAGAAGCCTGTAACATGATGTGTAGTGTGATGCCTAGAGTTAATGGTAACTCTAGTTGACATAATGTATTGTGTATTTGACAGTGAAGAGAGTATCTTAAAAATTCTCATCCCAAGAAAAAGAAAAGGTCTGTAACTATGTGTGGTGACGGATGTTAACACCGTGATCACCATTTCACGGTATGTATGCATATTATATTATACACTTGCAGCTAATAAAGTTATATGTCAATTATATCTCAAAACTGGAAAAAATAAAATATTAAAGTTTTATTAACTAAGAAAAAAGTAAAAAAGAATCTTGTAGCAAAGACAGACAACTAATTCTAACAAGTGAAGCACTGTTCTCATTTAGGGAAACACTCACAGAAGGAACATCACTGGAAACAATTCTGATGGGGAAGAGATGACATGAGGACTAAAGCCAGGGTCTCGGTGTACAGTTTATTCTTCCTGGGGCAGGTTGTTAATGTTACCTGATCTTCAGTTTTCTTTTCTGTGGAATGTAGTTGTTTGAAGTGACTGGAACATGGGTACTCGATATATGTTAGCTTCCCTTTTTTCTTTGAAAGACAAATTTTTCGGAGGTTTAAGAAAGAAACTCTCATTTATTGAATAGCTATTACATGCTAGTCACTACTTATTCCGCTCCCCCCCCCCATACTCTGTCCTCCAGGTCAATGAGGGGGCCTAGCAGCCAGGCTGTGCAAGGCATGGGTGAGACCAGGGCTCTCTCTGAACTGACTGCTAGACGTAGAGCCCACCACTAGCACAAATATTACAACATAGGGCAGAAATTCCAACTCATCTATGGCACTGTGTGGATTTAAGATTTATATGAGCCCTCTCAATTCAAATTTACAGTATGGTAGGATTTTTTAAATTTAAATAAGGTGGCATTTATTTTACTTGTATGAAATTTGTAATCTTTATTGAATCCACGTCTTTCTACTCTCTTATTCCATGATGCACTTTAAATACACACACACACACACACACACACACACACACACACACAGGACTTCTGTCTGGTTAAACACAATGAACTGGTTACACATTTTTCATTATTGCCTCCGACAGCACAGAAATTTGAGGTATTAATTCACAAGAACAAAAGGAATCTAAAAAGTAGAAGAAAACTTTCAACAAACTTTTGGAAGATAGAAAGTAGATGGAGGACTGGTAGCTGACCGAGCAGAATGCGGGACATTTCAACTTCAGGACATGTGAAGAGATGCTACAGAAAGCAAAGCAGTCAAGTTTCCCCAGGAAAGATTTAGAATCTGGAGGCAACCAGTTCTTCAGATAGGAATGGGGGTGAGGAACACAGCTTGATATACAGAAATTGGTAGACAATGATTATCAGAGGTTTAAAAGAAAAGTCTGGTTTAAAAGAGACCAAAGCCAAAAGGGAAAAATAGAAAAGGAACTTTGAAGAGACAGAGACGATGCAGGGAGTAAGAGGGAAAAAAAAAAAAAAAAAAAAACCTAATACGGTCTCTTCCGAAAGCAAGACATCTGATTGCCATCATAACAAAGCAAAATGCTGTAGGAAAGCAAATACATGTAGCAGACTTCACTGTCAACCCAACATTGGCAACCCATTCTTCCTTAGTAACAGAAACCCCATACTGTTAAAGGCAGTGATGTATCCAGCTAATAACATTTTCCAGACTCCCTTGCAGATAATAGTGACCAATGAAAAATCAGCAGAAATATTTAGCCGGGCTTCCAAGAAAGTTCTCCTTTATGCCACTAGGAGAACTTCCTATGTGTCTTCACCTTGATTTCCTTATGGCCTGGGTTACCTAGCTAGAAGCAGAGATGCTTGACACGTTTTAGTCCCAGATCATGCCGAATACTGAGTCACTGGTCATCTCATAAGCTTGTACCCCAAAATGACTCTTGCCAAAAAGCAATTTCCTCCCAACGCATTTCAGTTTTGCAAAGGATTCTAACATCACATTGGCCATTGCAAGCACAGAGAGGGTTGCTGTTGACTGAATAATGAAACCTGAATTTTAAATGACTTGGTAATAATCAAGGAGCCAGAAACTCATCTGGAATTTATTAAACCAAGTAGATTCATTTCCTTACACAAAAAGGATTACTGTAAATTGCAGTGTGGCTGTCAACCACATTCTTTTTACCAGAACTTAGGCCAAATTTCAAAAGTATCAGCTATTTGGCAAGTTATACCTTTTAGGACTTACATTTTCCAGTCTAAAAATGTTTGCAAATTGGCTTAAAAACAGGCATTTAAACTCTGTCCTTCAAATAAAACACCTAAAAATGTATTTCCTTTCTTCATGGAAACTATAAAAGCTTCTCTTTCTAAAATAGCTCATTAGGCTCAATTTTAGTAAGACATCACAAAATGTCCTCTAATCTTAGAAAGATCTTACAATTGCCTCTTCCAATTGAATACAGCAGAAAAGCTAAACAAGATGACTCAAAGACACACACATAAAACATGAAAAGTAAAAGGATAAAGAATAAATGAGATAACAGAAATGTAAAGGAACTTGAAAAAATTCATATGAAAAGAAGAAACTTAACACATGGAATCTACACACCCTACTCTCTAATCTGGAACTTCAAATAGAAGCTAAGTGGAAAGGAGCAGGGACGACAAGAACATACGGCTCTGTTTTCAACAATGCAGTGCATATGGGATTCTTCAACTTGAAAAGTCTCAGGCAAGTCGACTAGCCTGAGTTTTATATAAATCCACCGACAGAATCAATAGCAAAGAAGGGCTAAAATGCACATGGGGATCCCTAGAGAGAAGACAATGACAGAAGTACTGTAAAGAAACAGAAGCCATTACTCTTAAGGCATCTGTTCATTCCAAACTCAAGGTCTCATAAGGGATTTTCATCACAGCTTAAGAACATTATAAAAAGGACTAATAAATACCCGTATTCACAAATCAGAGGTTAAAATAAACCTACATATATTCCACCTTCTTTTTTTCTAAACCTATCGCCACCTTACAATCCTCATTTTATAGTTGTGGGAATTTCGGCTTAGAGAAGCTTTAGGTTCTGCCCACGGTGACACGTGTTCTCCAGCGTCTGCCCGGTGCTATGCCTAACCAGTATTACCCCAAACCTCACCACTCTCGCCACTACACCGTGAAACCTCACCACTCTTGCCACTACACCGTGAAACCTCACCACTCTCGCCACTACACCGTGAAACCTCATCACTCTCGCCACTACACCGTGCTAGAACACAGAAGAGAAACAGACACAGCGATCTGAAACTGTGCGTTTTCATGGTAACTATTTTGTATCTCTATTTAAGAGTTAGAAGTGTTTTATTTCCTTTCTGATTACTGTCTGTTTTCATATTAACATGACTTCACTAAATCAAAACTATTAAGATACTTTTTTCTGAATGTTAAAAACAAAATATCTTCACCAAATTATTGTCAGGTAAAAACCCTGGGGGCAGGAGAGGCATTTTCCCAGTTTAGGAGAGAGGAAATTAAATTCAGAAGATTAAAGGAAATTAAATTCAGAAGATTAAACTCTTAGATGATGTTTAATACACTAAGAGTACTTTACATAGCAGACCACAATGATTCCTTCAGACCCATTGTCCTAGAGCACACTTCCCCTAAATATGAAGGGTTTGTACCTCTAATATACCCAATAATATAAACTGGAGATAGTTTTGCTAACACAAATAAATAACTTTTTTGACAGAATATTGGTTTCTTGGTAGCTCTTCTTACCTCTTCTCTCATGGCCCTCTTGCCCCTAAGCTAAGACTATGCTAAGAATTTCAGGATTTTCTGAAGCTTAATTTGACTCTCACACTAACACTTTCCAGCTATACTTTCAACAAGTGAGACATTACTGTCCTGTCAGATTCAATGGCCTTGTTCCCACTTTCTTTTCCCATGACCACTTCTTCTAATCCTGAACACTGTTGTTACTCCTTCCTTTCTATCTTTCATGAGACCAATGCTTCCTTAAGACTTCTAACACTGCCCTGGTTTTCTGCCTAGCGTTTTGAACCTGATCTCCCTTTCCTCTTCCTGTCTTCTTAATAGAAGACCTATCCCAAGGCTCAGTCCGTGATCCTCAATGTGATGTGGTCTCTCCCCTCCACTGACCCATTCTGTCCCTGGAGTTCCAACATCACTTGATATGTCATTTCAAGGAAAAATTCTAATTCTGTATCCACAATTTCGTCTTGTAACTCTCACTACCTTCAAATAAGCACATTCCACAACAAGTCGACTACTAGCTTCAACGTCTTATCCATAAGACAATCCAGTGGACCCACGCCTGTGCCAGCACCATCTCCACCTAACGCAACTGCCCTCCGCATTAATTTCCACCATCATCTTTTTGGTCAAGCTCAAGAAGGACCTTGTCTATTAGCTTCCAGATGCTTTTCCGATCCCCAAAGTCCCTGCAGATTTGCTAACATGGTCACATTTATTCCCGCACTGTCTTGGGATTGTCTCCTCCTTGTCAGGACAAGTCCCAGAAAGAACCACCACAGCAAGTGCCCTCACCATCCCCCTCTCTTTATACCCTGCCTTTAAACCCACTGCATTCCAATAGCAGGAAGTTGTGCACATCTTAGTGTGAATTTACACATTTTATATTAAATCTGAAAACTTTCCTATGCTTTTTAACTTAACTCCAATCTTAAAAAGAGAGAGAGCGAGCAAGAGTCAAACAGAGACAGAGGCAGACATGCACAATAACTAATGGCACAAAACGGTGTGTATGTGCCAAAACCACAGGCACACCCATAACAGGAGAGAAACAGAAAAGGTGAATGAGGTGACTCCGAGCTTGAGTTTTTCTGTTAGAAAAATCTAACTTCAAATACTGGTTCTATCGGTATCGGCTGTGTGGTCTTGGGAGAGAAACGTAACTTCTCTGAACCACTCTTTTCGCATCTGTTAAAAAAATTATATTTATAAAAAGAATAGTATCAATTAATTCATGACATCATCTTGGAGGAGTAATTTTTTAAACGTACATTTAGACAAAGTCAGTTTGCATCAAAACAGATGATGAGTTTCAGCTTCCCTTTTCCCCCCCCAAAAAAGGGCTCCAAAGAGGGGAGCTCTTTAGAAAGCTTCTACTCTTCAGTTTTATGTGCCATTTCAGAATAATTCCAAAAAAAAAAAAAGTATAGCACTTTGCAAGCATGAGGTAGGCCTCTGATGTGTGAGTGGGGCAGAGAAAGAAATGTTCCTGTTCTCAATTTTTTTTTAATTATTTTTGTTTGTTTACAAACAGGGTATAGTTGTATTCTGCTTCTTTGTCTCCAATTAGTACCAGGGTCCCTAGTCAAGCTGGAGGACACTAATCAGTGAGTGGCAATATCTTTTTCATGACTAATACTCCAAAGTTGCATGACAAAATACTGTCCCCAGTGCAGGATATTCAGCTAAGTTCAAATGTTCTTCAAATGTTCTGAGATGTTTATTATCTTATACTTGCTTACCTCCAGGCATTTTTACAATTGGTTGAACAAAGTCAATTTCTCATGCTTTAAACTTGTTTTTCCAAAAACTTGCTTTGAACTTGCTCAATAAAGAACTGAAGTTGAAGAAAAGCAAACAAACAAAAAACCTGATATAACAGAACCAGCTTGTCTTGTTCAGGGAAACAGAGCCAGAGAGGCAGTCAAATCACAGGGTTAACAACGTATCAGGTATAAAGAATTAAAAGACATTTGTTCATTCATCCATTCATTTACCCAACAAATATTTATTGAGTGTCTACTAAATACCTGGCACTATTTAAGGCTTGAGAACAAAGTAAGCGCTTGCACATAAGACACTTATCTATTCTGGTGAAAGTAATAGCCAAACCAAAACCTATATCCTATAAGTGTTAAATGCTATGAAATATAAGAGTATGGAGTGACAAGAAATGTTATTTTACAAGGAGGGAGGAAGGGTGGAGGGAAGAGGGGTATCATTTGAACTGAGACCTGAATAAGTGAAACATATTCATGCAGAACGAACAGCAACACCAAGTCCCTAAAATACAAATCTTTGCACATCCAAGGAAGAGCAGGAAGCCAGTATGATGAGAGAATCGTAAGAGAAAGAGTGAGAGCAGATGAGACAGCAAGTGGGAAACAGATCATGCATGACTCTATGGCCCATGGTTTAAAAATTCAGATTTAATTCAAAATGTAATGGATAGCCATTGTGGGGGGAGGAGAGGGCAGAGTTCAAAGTACAATCTCTGGTTTACATTTTTTTTAATTGAACTATAATTAACATACAGTGTTATGTTAGCTCCAGGGGTACAATGGAATGTTTCAACAACTCTATGCATTACTCAGTGCTCATCACAGTAAGCGTGCTCTGGATTCCCTTCACCTGTTCTACCCATCCGCTTCCCATCTCCCCTCTGGCATCTGCCAGTTTGTTCTCTGTATATTTAAGATATTGAGTTTTTTTGTTGTTGTTCCTTTTTGTTTGTTCGTTTTGTTTATTAAATTCCATGAGTGAAATTATATAGTATTTGTCTTTCTCTGATTTATTTCACTTAGCATTATACCTTCTAGGTATATCCATGTTGTTGCAAATAACAAGATATCATTCTTTTTGTGGCTGTATAATATTCCATTGTATATATACCACATCTTCTTTATCCATTCATCTGCTGATGGACACTTGGGTTGCTTCCATAATTTGGCTATTGTAAACAATGCTACAAAAAACATAGGGTTGCATATGTCTTTTCAAATTAGTGTTTTTCTTTGGGTAAATACCCAGTAGTGGAATTACAGGATCATATGGTAATTCTATTTTTAATTTTTTGAGGAACCTCCATACCATTTTCCACAGTGCCCAGCAATAGTGCATTCCCAGCAACAGTGCAGGAGGGTTCCTTTTTCTCCACATCCTCAGCAACACTTGTTATTTCTTATCTTTTTGATTCTAGCCATTTTGACTGGTGTAAGATGACATCTCATTGTGGTTTTGATTTGCATCTCCCTGATGACTACTGATGCTGAGGATCTTTTCATGAGTCTGTTGGACATTCATTTGTCTTCTTTCTGGTTTACACTTCTTAAAAAAGATTTTATTTATTTATTTGACAGAGAGAGCGAGAGAGCACAAGCAGGAGGAACAGTAGAAGGAGAAGGAGAAGCAGGCTCCCCGCCAAGCAGGGAGTCCAATGCAGGGCTCAATCCCAGGACCCTGGGATCATGACCTGAGCCGAAAGCAGACGCTTAACCATCTGAGCCACCCAGGCGCCCCTGGTTTACATTTTTAAAGGGGAATCTGACTGTTACACTAGAAGCAGAGAGGATAATGGAGATGGCAAGAAGTAGTCAGATTCTGGATATATTTGAAGATACAGCCAACTGAATTTCTTGACATACTAGATGTGGAGTGTGATAAAAACAAGAGTCAATAATGACTTCAAAGGTGGAGACCTGAGCAAGTGGGTTAACAGTGGTGCCATTTACTAAGATGGGAAACACTGGGGGGGTGAGTAGGTAGGTGACGGGGGGAACTCAGAGTTTTGTTTTGAACAAAGTGGGATGTGCCTATTTGACCTACAATTGGAAATCTTGAGTGTACGTGTGTATCTACATATGTACACACACACACACACACACACACACACACACACACACACACACACACACGGTCCAGGGGGAGGGAAGATGGGAGGGAGGGAAAGGGAGGTTAAAAACAACATCAGGGCCAGGAATATAAATAAAGAAGTCATCAGCATATAGAAGGCATATAAAGCTATGGATTTGATAATATCTATAGGGAGAGATTATAGACAAATAAAGGAAGATATGGGAAGATGAACCCAGGGATACTCTAATACTTACTGATCAAATAATTAGGAGGATTCAGCAAAGGAAAATCAGAAACATCAAGTAAAATGGGAGAAAAATCCAAAAGATGGTTGAAGGAAATGTTTCAAGAAGGAAGGTGTGACTGTGTCTGATGCTTTTAACAGACTGACAATATTTTCTTTGGACAATATGGTAAGTTCCAAATTGATTACATACCACTCAAGAAGTAAACGCAAAATGTTTGCTTATTTTCTCCCTCCTCAGGTAGAATGAAAGACTGTAAATTCTAATGAGAAAGAATTCCAGAATCCAAGTTGATAACAAGGTTGGCCATGAGTCCCCTTCCTTGAATGTTACGAAAGGGTGGTATAACAAAAAGAAGGCACTTCCTTCCCAGCTCAGACATCTAGATCAAATTGCAACCTAGTTAAGAAGAGGAAATCTTTGATCCTGGTCTTCCCTTCAGCAGAACTTACACACATGAAACACTAACTAGAATGTATCCTCACTGAAAACATGACATGTATTTTGAAGCACTGTACAGTAACAGTCTGTACAATTTCTGGTATGTCTTGGGCTACTGAAATGTAGGTCAGTAAGAAATTGATACTTCTGTAAATAGTCTTAGAGAAAAACTAATTAGATATAATTTATCTCCTCTTCTAGCTCATAATATACCTCAATCTCATCATATAAAAGTGCTTCCATTTAATAACACTTTAAATGGTTTACTGAGCATTAACGTATTCACTTAGATATACCAGAACATATAAATCTAAAATCTGCAATTGATCAAGAATGTCTATCAGCAATTCTATAATTTATAGAATATTTTCGATCATCATGTGCTTTCCAGGCGCTAACCTAACAAGATAGAAGCTGTTCTAGGGTGCAGGACTTGTCATAAACAGAAAATAGCTAATCTTACAGCTTTAGATGGAATGAGGGCTGAGAGCCCATTCTCTTCTGATTTACAAATCCTTTACCACGATTTACTGACCAGTGTCACTCTGAGACAGTACAGTGGAGTGATTAAGAGGGCAGGCTGTGGAATCAAATTACCTGGGTTCAAATCCCAACCACTACTTACAAGTTTTAAGTGTTTCCCTGAGCAAATTATTTGACCTCTCACCCCTTTTTTTCCTCAGAGAAAACACCCTTGGTTAATAACAGTCCTTCATTATAAGAGTATGCAGGGATAATACACTTGCCCACCTATCTTGCACTTATAGAAAAAAGTACTAGCTGCTTTAATTGTCACTCACCTTCTCTTGTAGAACCTTCATAGCAGGTAACTCGCTCTTCATGTCAGCCTATTCTGGCATAGGACGGAACTTTGTTTAGAGCAACACCTTCAAAACACTCAATGCCAGCAGAGAAAGACAATTACCATATGGTTTCACTCATATGTGGAACATGAGGAATAGTGTGGAGGACCACAGTGGAAGGGAGGGAAATCTGAAGGGGGTGGAAATCAGAGAGGGAGACGAACTATGAGAGACTATGGACTCCGGGAAACAAATTGAGGGTTTCAGAGGGGAGGGGGTAACCGGGTGATGGGTATTGAGGAGGGCACGTATTGTGATGAGCACTGGGTGTTATACGCAACTAATGAATCGTTGAACACGGCATCAAAAACTAATGATGTACTATACAGTGGCTAACTGAACATAATAAAGAATAAAAAAAATTAAAAAACAACAAAATACTTGATGCCAAAGTCTCACTGTGCCTGGTCAGTTATTACTAGTGTTGCCCTTTGAACCCACAGAGAACTTTTCTAATCTCTCTCTGACAATCCCCGCTGTACTTAAAAACAGACATAATGTCTAGTGCTGTGCACCAGCATATCAGCGCACTCAAGCACCCAAGCACCAAACTGACCTTTGTATACACAGAAACGAGAACCAGTCTCAAGCAGCCTATCCGGGAGGACTCTGCAACCTTTGGAAAGGCTGTTCATGAGACTGCGTTGAGTCAGCTGCAGAATGTGCCAATGCCTATCTACTTAGAGCAAAGCGGCAGACTGAGCATGTTAAACCTCTGTTCCCAAAGTTGTGCACAGATGACAACTCTTACCCCTTTAAGAGCTTTGAGTACATCAAAAGTGTTTTTTAAAAAACACACCCAATAATTATCTTCAGAAACTGAAGAGTAAGCACAGGTACACATATTTTATCATTTCCTCGGGCTCTAATACACTTTTGACAGCTAACAGGCTTAAGGAGATGTGCAAGCCTTAATTAAAGAAGTCAATCTCTTCACAGCACACAAAACATTCATTCCTTCAACAAGCTTTTGAGAACTTTCTGCCAGGAACTCTGGGATATAGAACAACAGAAAATATTCAGTCTGCAGATGCTAACAAATGAAATGGTTTTCCTACAACATCTATTTTCCCGAAACCAAAACGGTTGGACAAATCTATTAATGGTGTTTTTTCTTGGTTTTTATTTATTTATCTGAGAGAGGGAGAGAGAAAAAGCGGGGGTGGGGGGGCGAGGCAAAGGGAGAAGCAGACTCCTCGCTGAGCAGGGAGCCCGATGCAGGACTAGATCCCAGGACCCTGAAATCATGACCTGAACCGAAGGCAGACGCTTAACCGACTGAGCCACCCAGGCGCCCTTGCTGCTTTGTTTTTCTTAACTAACATTCTCAAAACTAGTACTTTTCTTTGACTCAAATGCTGTTATGTTGACAAGCAGTTTAAAAAGGAAGGAGGAAGTAAAAGGAGAAAATTAATCTCAACAGGAGTCCCTTTCCAGACAAAGCACTCTTGGCATCCAGACAGCAAGCATGCTAAAGCACTGCATAGAAGGACAAGAACCAAATGAATTGAATGAAGCAACATATGTCCTGCCACACACTCAGGATACTATTCCTAAAGCTAAGAGAAGCTTTAAGGATTTCTGTGCTTTATAAATGGCTGAAGAAACATCCTCAAAATGGCCAATTGTTCCATTCCTCATCTTATAATTTTGTTGAGAATTCAGACGGTCTATCTCCAAATAACCCAAAAGAAAAATAAGACAACTCAGGAGACACTTCCTTAATGGTTCTACCATGCCCATGACCTTGGTGATGTGCTTCACCAGGCCAGGGGCCCTCTGAGCCTTTCGTAAGCTCATAGAGAGGAGACAGAACCTCCTTGTTTCAGCTTCATACTTTCTCAGTGGGAAGAAGCCCAAAGAGTCGTCTGTTAGATAAATGTTTAACATCACTAGGGATCTGAGAAGAGGGAGAAAAACATGCATCTTTCATCTGTTTATTTATAGAGAAAAAACTCAAATGATAATTTCCAATTCTAGCCAGAAGATGGAGAAGCTGGGGCCCTCAACCTCTGCTAATGGTTGCAAACCAGCACAAACCTTTCAGAGGGTAACTTGATAATAGGTCAAGAATCAAAAAAAATCATTTAATCCCTTTGACCCAGTGAGTCTACTCCTCAAACTGGTTCAAGAACACTCCATTTTATTAAAGATACAAGTTCTTTGTACCTTCCCCCGTTTTAAGAAGAGGTCCTAACTTTCAGTGCATGAGTACACTGGAAAGATCCAAAATAGCACTGTCCTGGAATCCTCCCAGCTGCCCAGGAAATACCTTGACATGTGTGCCTATATACCTCTTGGAGTCAGGCTATTCTAACAGCATTCCCGCCCTGGTTCCCATTCACAACTGTGTGAATCAGTTCCTTCTCAAGAGGACTTTGTGAGCACAATCATCTCTTGCCAGCCTTCCTGCCCTATTTTCCAAGCAAAGACATTGTGTTCAAGTAATAGTAAAATGCTACATAAAGAAAAAAGGAACGAATTGACAATCGAGATACTTCTTGGCTGTTCAAAACTACACTAAGAAATCTAAGATGCTGGAAATCAAAAGGATGGTTGCCTACAAGAGGTAGAGTCTCATGTGCCCTTCTGGATGGGAACTTTGCTGAGTGATAAAAATGTTCTACATGTTGATTAAATTGCTGGCTACATGAATATAAACATTTGACAGAATTCCTACAACTGTACACTTAAAATCTGTGCATTTCTCTGCATGTAAACATGACCTGAGTGAAAATAATCTACTCTCAGCAACTCCTAAGAGCTGTGCTGTATACAACTTCAAGGTCTTACAAGTTATAAAGCCACAAAGTGGGCAAATGTGTTAGCCCCACTGCAGCCTGATGTAAATGCTGCCTCTCGAGCATTTACATTACAGCCGAGCTTGCTCGGCTCCCCCAGCAGACTCTGGCTGCCTCCTACATGCTGTCACTCCACACTGGGCAAACGTCTGCTACGGCAATTATCAAACAGCGCTGCTGGGTGTGTTTGTGTGTCTGCTCCTTGTGGGGCATGCCTCTGGCTGGAGGTCCAGCAGAGAGGCTAAGAATGTGGCATTTGAATCAGTAAACCTGGCAAGTGGCTGGGACAGAGTAAGCACATAATAGGCATTTTCTGGATAACACACTGACTGAATGCAAGTCCCCATGAGGGCAAGCGTTAATCAGAATGCAGGAAGAGAGTGACAGGACTCCGCAGCAGGGCTGGAGCAGCAGAGAAAATGCTAGGTAAATAGGCAAGTACTCGCCGGCCCCCAGATGAAGGCTTATCTTGTAGCTGGTCCAGACCAACCCACCCCCAAGCAATGAACTCAGCTTTAGGCACTGAAGCAAGTTTCCACCGGGGTGAAAAATAGGTTGTGGTCTTTAAAACCCTATTGTTGGGGCGCCTGGGTGGCTCAGTAATTAAGCGTCTGCCTTTGGCTCAGGTCATGATCTTGGGGTCCTGGGATCGAGCCCTGCACTGGGCTCCCTGCTCCGTGGGAAGCCTGCTTCTCCCTCCTCCACTCCCCCTGCTTGTGTTCCCTCTCTCGCTGTCTCTCTCTCTCTCTGTGTCAAATAAATAAATAAAATCTTTAAAAAAAAGAAAAACCCTATTGTTAAATTTTGTTAAAGCTGTAGCCTTCAGATTATACTCTTATTCAATAAGCATTTACCAGGCACCATGCCAAATCCCTGAAATAAAGATACTGTTCCTCCCCTCAGTTACCTCAGAGTCTAATATGGAAAAATGGATAGAATTATACCGCAGAGTGCAAAAAGATCTAGACAAGCAAGAGGGGAGAGGAAGCAATGTGTGGAGTGGAGGTGTGCTGGCTCAGAAAAGGCCCCCCAGAAAGGTTGATTTTAGTCCAAGTAGGAAGGACTGAAGAGAAGTAATGGGTGTTAGGTCAACGGAGAAGAGACTGACTGGCTCCTTTTACCTCCTCCTTCCTTTTTAAACAAGGAACAACCCGAATTCCATGCACAGTAGTCTGGAGGTCAGAGAACAGCTTCCAGGCAGTGGGAAAACATAAGCAAGGATGAGGGAGCACTAATTGCTTTACAGTCCGCAGGTCACCGAACAGGCACCACCAGCACACAAGGGTCAAGGAGGAAAACGGAGCCCTACGGCATTTAAGGAGCAGAGCCAGGACTTGAACCATGGTTTGTTCCCAAACCTGTGAGGGTTTTCTTCTTCTTCTTCTTTTTTTTTTTTTCCCCAATTTCATTGAGATATAATTGACACACCGGTCAGTAGAATAGTTTAAAGCGTACCACATAACGACACAACATACACACATTGCAAAATGCTTACCACAAAAAGTTAACATCCACCTCCTCGAAGAGTTACAAAAAACATTTCTTTTCCTTGCGATGAGAAATTTTAGGATCTGCTCTCTTAGCAGTGTTCAAATATACCATACAGCAGCATTAACTACAATCATCATGAATTGGATGAAGTAGTCAAAAGGTACAAACTTCCAATTTTAAGACAAAGCAGTACTGGGTATGTAATGTACAAAACAGTGCTCTTAATCTCTCTGCTATCTGGCAGCTAGGCAAAGAGTTACAGAGAAGAGAAAAAAATAAAAATAGATACATAGGCAGAGATGAGATTGTAAAAAGCTGTCAACCCTATGGTACGCTTCACAGTGCAATGTAAATAAAGACCGTGGACTTAAAATCTTTTCATGACTCTCAGAAAAGAATGAACTAACAAAATCAGGTTTTTATTTTGAAAAAATAATTTTAGCTACAACAGCTACTATAAGAACTGCTTCCTAACATTTAAATTTTTAAATAAATTTTTACCATCATAGTATTTCCAGGTTTAATATCTGTTCATTGAAATTATACGTCATTACCAAAAATGCTTTTTTTTTTTAAAAAAAGATTTTATTTATTTGACAGAGAGAGACACAGTGAGAGAGGGAACACAAGCAGGGGGAGTGGGAGAGGGAGAAGCAGGCTTCCCGCGGAGCAGGGAGCCCGATGCGGGGCTCGATCCCAGGACCCTGGGACCATGACCTGAGCTGAAGGCAGACGCTTAATGACTGAGCCACTCAGGCACCCCCAAAAATGCTTTTATGAATTCAATGTTTACATCATTCTACACACATTTGAAAAGAAATAGTACAAGTCCATGCAACCTTCATTTAGTCCACAGATAATGCTTGTGTGCACTGAGGACTCATGTTTCCCAGGCAAACCCTTTCAAACCAGACCACAGGTTGGAAACCACTAGCAGAAAGGGTGCAGTTTACAGAGAAAGAGAAAAACCACTTAGAAAGATTTGGGGGTAGGTGGAGAAACAGACTAACTGGAAGTAACTGAGTAAGGAGTCATATTCCGGTGCCAGGTTTGGCAATGAGCTCAACTTGGCATCCTTACGTCCTTCCACAGGCTGACAGTGATACGGAAAGAATCAAACTCAGAGATAACAGGAAGTACAGGTGAGCAAGGGGGTGGGGAATGAAGTTAGCCTGTTCTGCTCCAACCATCCTGTATTTACTACTATATTTAAACTTCAATCCAGACAGCAACATGAACCCACAGATTGGAAACTGATGACCAGCCAATGCAATGAGTGATAGATCCAGTTTTCCATCTCCTTGGTATTTTGTCTGGTCACTACAAAAGCTTTTTAGTGCCCCAAAACAGAGAGACAGAGGCAACTGTTAGGTGTAGAAAATTAGAAGGTGCTAGAGAAAAAGTCTAAAATTACAGGGTCCGGCCGGCAATTTCTACTTCATCACCAACTCGATGACCTTGCTGGAATCAGGCTTCCTCTCCGCCTCTCCCTTTAAACTATTACATTATTTGGTTTTAAAACAGCGTTTAATCATAAACCAGCTCTGCTACATTATTAATATTCCAAACAGCATTTCGACCAGACAATAATCCAGTATTATTCTGTTGAATTACATTAAAGGGTGACATTCCTACATTTGCTTTAAATTGAAATATTAAACTAACCTGAAGTATATATATACATTCCAAACCATTTAAGCACAATCTAAAATAGTCATACAATTTTAACTGGTAGAACAACAACCACTAGCCCTTGCCCGGCCCTTTCTCCTTCTCCTCCCAAAATAAAATAAATAAAACTTTAACTTTGGTTGTGAGAATAATACATTAGCTATTTAAAATCATAGAGAATGGAAATGACAAGAACATACTAACATGGACACTGGCCATCATTCAAAATTTTATAAGGTTGGGGCGCCTGGGTGGCTCAGTCGTTAAGCGTCTGCCTTCGGCTCGGGTCGTGATCCCAGGGTCCTGGGATCGAGCCCCCGCATCAGGCTCCCTGCTCAGCGGGAAGCCTGCTTCTCCCTCTCCCACTCCCCCTGCTTGTGTTCCCTCTCTCGCTGTCTCTCTCTCTGTAAAATAAAAAAAATAAAATCATAAAAAAATTTTTTTACAAGGTTATTGGAGTTTCTTGATCTCAGGATAGTCAAAGCTGCAGCTAAGAATAAAAAACAGCAAAGTAGATTATGTAATATATATATGTTTATATATATGAACGACCCACTTATGCCTCACTATACATAAAGTATGATAGGGAAAATGAAGCAAGAATATTAGCAAGCAGAAGAAAGACTTACACCATAATCTTCCCCACTTTCCAAAATATGTTATAAAATACACTTCGGAATCAATATTTTATCTTTAAATTAGGGGTTCTCAGAGTTAAGAGGCAATTGTGGCAACAAGGGAGTCATCCATTCTGCTTCTTTTGGCAAGAACAGTATTTTAAAATATGTGCTTTAGTTGTAAAGGCAAAGCAAAGAAGGCAAATAAATCTGGACACTAACTGGAGAAATAAAACAAACCTAACAGTGAGCACACTGCTGTCACTGTGAATGTCCAGAGCATGCGGAAAGTGTACATGAATATGTAAACTATTCACGTATATTCAATGAACATACTGCCTTGCTCCCAGTGGCACTAGGGAAAAAATGATTTGAATTTTAATCTCATTAACTATATTCTAATGATAAGGCAAGTCCTTTACAACATTTGTCTCTCTGCTAAAGGTGAACAAAACACGTTTAGATGGGATGGATGAGAGTGGAAAGATGAGCACGTGTACCGTGCACTATGATATCTTTTATTGCAACACACTTCCCTTGCGTTTATTAGAAATTTCTCACAGAAAGTCTACACAATCACGAGCAAGCTACAACAACAAGCAAGGAATCTTTAGATTTCAAAAATCTGTACACTAAAAAAGAAAAGTGTGAAATCCTCCATATTTGTAGATTTCCTGAAGCCAATACACAGCGCGCAGATACAAACTCCACGAAAGCTGAGGCGCAGTCGGCCCCGGCCTCCTCCATCCCTTCCGGGACCTAAAAACGTCCTATTTCTTTCTCTCTCCTATCCCCCCAACACTCAAAAACCAAAAGACAAGTTTAATCTCTTTTCTAAAATTATGCAGAACAAATACTACAAATGGAAAATTACCTTTGGACGCCTTGGCTTTTCCAAGTTTATGAATGAGGGAAGTCATTTCTCTTAACTGCATTGCTAGAATTTTTCCACTCTCATTTCAATTCAAAATACAGTGTTTATTCTTCTCTCAAGGTCCCCATGCCCTCCCCTCACATCTTTCCCCCTCCCTCCATACCTTTCTAAATCACCTTCAGACTAGTTCAAAGTTCAGTCCAAAAAGGACACCAAGAGCGAATTTCTTGACCCCCCCTCTACTGTCTAGTGGGTAATGCTACTCACATTTCACATTCCTTTTACTGTTAGAAATGTAACACTGAAAGTTTATTCTCCTTTTTCCCACACATATATACATTTGTTTCTTTAAGGACAAATGAATTATGTTTTTTAGTATACGTGCTGCCGAAGCGAGCACACAAATGAGTTATGTTTAAGCACTGTGTGCTTTGGAATTCTTAAATACGTTGTTTTTGCTCTGGAATAACCTCTAAACCTAATTTGCATTTTTAAGTACTCTGAACAAGCCAGCACGTGGCATCAATAACTTCTAAGTAACTGCAAGGCTGGTGGAGGCAACAATTTTCTAACAAGCCGTTGTTCCTGGTTCACATCTGCTCTGAAGACTTCCCTAGCATCATTTAAAAAGTCACCTTTTTCATCCAGTAGAATAACGAATAGAAGTCCTGGTATTAACTTTTTTACAGATAAATGTAACCTTAAGACGTTGAGGAAGAAACCTCCTAGAGACCATCTTCATTTCGGTGGAATGGAAGATCCCCTCTCTAAAGCACAGCTGGGAAAGTAACAACACTTCAGTGAGTGACCCCAGGAGATCTTAGTCTCATCAAGGCCAACCTTGAATAAGGAAAAATCCTTACCCCCACCCCCGGGCTGCAGACGCTGCGCGGGAGAAAACGTCCCTCCAGGTGCGCCTCAAGTGTCTAAGCTCCTCCACCTGCCTTCCCACACAACGCACACAACACACTGCCCGTGCAGGTAAGAGTCGGGCATTCCCACTGTAACCACCCCCAAAGAACCGCTCCCGAGGGCCCTGGGCCGCGGGCCGCCTCTGCCCCGTTGCTGACGTGGTCCGGCGCACAAGGACTTGTGGTCCCCAAATCCAAGTGGGCGAGCGCCGGACTCTGCCCTTGGCACAGGAGCTCTGGGGAAGCCAGCGAGCCCGTCGTAGGGAGGGCAGCACTAGGCTTAGAGGGACGTTGAAAAATACGAGAAGCAGGACTTGCCAAGTCCCCCAAACTGCAAACCAACCGGCTGCCACGCGCCGGCGCCGGTCCGGGGAGGGGGCTGAAGCGCAGGGCTGCGGGAGCGGCCTCGAGGCCACGAACTCGTGCGGAAAAAAGTAAAGGCACTCACCTCCACCCATCTCTGGGCCTCGGCGAAAGCTAAGGCGCAGTCGGCCCCGGCCTCCTCCATCCCTTCCAGGACTAGGGTAAGAGGGAGAGAGAAAGACGCGATGAGTGCGCGGAGGGGCGGGGTGTCCCGCGCGCGTCTGGCCCTGCCGCCCGGCCTCTGCTCAAGCTGCGAGGCGCCCGGGCTCTTTCCTTTTGTTGCGCTCTGCAGTTTGGAGAAGTTTCGAACCCGCAAGAACTTGAAGACGTGGCTTCCTCTCAACTCCCGAAAACGACCCCGGGGCCCCGGGCAGCCGGACAGGGCGCGGGGACTAGAGGCGCTGCGCCGCACCAGCCCGGCAACTGTTTGGACTTCAAAAGTCGCAGCGCTGCAGCCGCCGCCCTCCCCGGAATGGCCCCGCCCCAGCCCACCCCGCCACCGCCCACCCGGAGCCGCAGAGTCGCCGCTTCCGTCCGCCCCCCTGCGGCTCCCGGGGGCTCCTGGCCGCAGCCGCCTTTGTGGTCAGACTGTCTGAACCAGGAGATGCCACCGACCGCCAAGAGACCGTGACCAAAGCCACGCTCCCGCGCTACCCGCCCAAACCGCGGCTCCTCCCGGTGGGACTGCGCCCCCGACACCCGCATCCTTCCCGTCTCTGCCCGCCGGGCCGCCTTCCCTCTCCCGGGGACCCGGGTAAGAGGCGCCCCCTCGGCTTGCGGCCGCCGGACCCGCCTGACATACCAGGAATAGCTGCACACATTTGCACCTTTCCGGGCCAAGAAACTTCCCCCTTGGAGGAGCGCGGCCCGCCGCCTCACCTGCGGCCTGAGCCCGGCGCGCGCCGCTCTGCTGAGCCAGCCGTCCCGCTGTCCCGCTGCGCGCGGCCCCGCCGCCAGGTGCGTGGCCTTCCCTACCCCAAGTTCTCCGCCCCTGCAGCCGCCCGAGCCCTCCTGGTGGCAGGTGAGGGAAGTGGCCTGAGCGTGTGCCGCCCATTTCCCCCCAGTCTAGGCCGGCCCCACTCCGCCCCGCTTCCAGGTGGGTGAGATGGAAGGTACCTGCCACTCCATCCCCGTCTCTCCGCAGAGGGTGGGAGCGGAGGGGAACCTGGTATGTCTCCCGCCCTAACCCAGAGCGTCGGACAGTAAGGTGACAGGTTATTCAGTGTCCCCAGCGGTCCTGGGTAGGTGCGCAGGGCTGGAGGGTCGGAGGCTCCTGGTTTGGCTTATGTGAGTTCTTTTCACACAAAAATCAAATCTTCGGAAAGGAACGTGTTCTTTGGTCCAGTCTCCCTGGGACCTCGCGTGATGCTCCTGAAGCCCTATTCAGGCCACATGTTGATGGCGTCACCTTTGGAGGAAGGTAAAGATCGGCTCTTACTCTCGTAAAGGAAACAAACCCTTATTTTTCTTTTTTTCCGGTTAATTGACGTCGTTTTTCATCATACGGAGTAAACAAGCATAAAGCAGGAGACTAATGAATAGCTAAAACCTAGCTCCTATATTAAACAATTGTTTGCATTCTGCCTTATTTACTTCATCACCTTCATTTCCTGCTTAAAGATAGATATTATATTTCACCCGTAAATATTACAATATACATCTCGATTTTTAAAGGACACTTTTCTACATAATCATATTTCCATTTTCACACCTAACTAAAGCTAACAGTAATTACCTAGTAGCATTTTATACCCCATCCAGACTCAAATTCCTCCACTGATCCAAAATGTCTTTTACAGCTGTCTTAACTCAGACCAGAATCCAAACAATGACCACACAATTGCATTTGGTTAGGTCTTTTTTTAGCCTGGAATAGCCTCCTCCTTCAACCAACCCCCCCACATGGCTTTTTTATTTTATTTTTTATTACTAAAATATTTTTTTAATTTTAAGTTTTTAATTTCAGTAAACATACAGTGTTATATTAGTTTCAGGTGTACAATATAGTGATTCAATACTTCCATACATCACACTCTGCTCATCAGGACAAGTGCCCTCCTTAATCCCCACCACCTATTTCACCCATTCCCCTCCCCCCACCCCTCTCATAACCATCAGTTCTTTATAGCTAAGAATCTGTTTCTTGATTTGTCTCTCTTATTTTTTTTCTTTTGCTTTGTTTCTTAAATTCCTGCCTTTTTTTTTTTTTTTTTTGGATAGCATTGTCTTGTTAGACACTGACTCCCGTGTACTTCCAGTTCAGGAGAGGGACAGACATTCCCCAGGCTTCATGAGAATTATTGTTACTACAGTTACTATGTACATATACTATACTGTTTAAAGCCGCTGCTATGTAACTTGACTTAAAGCTTTGGGGGTAACAGCCCAGGATGGTAACGAGCACATAGACGGGAATCTGAATGACTAAGGTTACCAAGTCACCAGACGTACTGACCTTCAATTTCCTCATCTGAAAAATGTGCTGATAATAATTACTTCAAAGGGAAGTCGTGAGAATTAAATAGGATGGTATATGTAAAAGCCTAAGGGCATTGCTTGGCAGAGGGTAGGCACTTAATAAATGATGGTTGTTTCCATTAGTCTCTCTCTAACAACACTGCGTCAAATATGAATTTTTCTTTATAAATGGTAATTTCATTTATTTGCTCAAATACTCAGATGGAAAGAGCTATAGGGTACTGTGAACTCTGTTTCAAGTCCGTTCAGGCACCAACCATTTCTGTCTCTTTAATGATGCAGTTTACATATCAGAAGTCCCAAATCCAAATCTTTGCCTTCTACTATCAGTCATTAGAGTGTTTTATCCTTCTGTAAAGATTTCTACAGCTCCAGAGAGAAAAGTAACCTACTGCAGGAATTTAAAATTAAATTCACAACAATAAAACACCAAGAATATTACTCATTTTCCCAAAGAATTTGAGGTACCTTCCAATATTTAAAAACAGTACAGTTGTCATGTGTTTATACATTGGTGATGAACCGTTGGTGGGAGAAAGTGATACAATCTTTCTTGAAGGTAATTTGACAAATATTTAAAAAAAAATAACTACTCATACTTTGTTGCAGCAGTTCCACTTCTGGGCATTTATCCTAAGAATATGAAGAAAGAACTGTGCACAAAATGAGCAACTGTGGTGGACACAGAGTCACTGGCCAAATCTTCTTTTGGGGGAGTGTGGTCAGCACATAGCCTCCTGCTGACCAGCCCCTTTGAAGTCTGCCTCAGCTGCAGAGTGCAGCCTCCTCTGAGCTCATGGTCCTCTCAGAGCTGCTCTCATCTGGTGACTGAGTGACTGTACACTACAAAAGTCCAGTCATTTCCACCCAAAACAGATTACCTTTGATGGGCCCTTTCCATAAATATGAGGCCTGGGTCACAGTTAACTTCTCCCTTGCTCTTTCCTGCTTCTTCCTTCTTCGTTTCACGGGGGTCAATCCCTAATAAATATCTTGCTCTTCAAACTCCATTTCTTTCAGCTTCTGGAGGACTAAACTTGTGATAACATGAAGCGTTTGTTAAAAATGAAAATCCCAGCGTGCCTGGGGTGGCTCAGGCGGTTAAGCGTCTGCCTTTGGCTCAGGTCATGATCCTGGGGTCCTGGGATAGAGCCCTGCGTTGGGCTCCCTGCTCAGCGGGGAGCCTATTTCTTCCTCTCTCTCTCATGCTCTCTCTCTCAAATAAATAAATACAATCTTTAAAAAAAAAAAAAATGAAAATCCCAAGCAGTCTAAACTAACAACAGGGACAGTGGAGTAGATTACGTTTCTTCCATAGAGTGGGTTATCACTCAGTCATTAAAAAGGTAAAAGGCAATTCTATAACCCAAGGAGATGTTTAAAAATGTATATTGAAATGGATAAAAAGCAATGTATAAAGCACCCTAATATGTGATTGCATTTTTAAAATGCATTTTGCCACATAGAACGAATTAGAAAAAAAATCACCCAAATTTTAATGCCAGCTATTTCCAAATGGAGATATTGTGCTTCTCTTTTACAAGTTTTTTGCAAAAGACATATGCATTACTTTTATAAATGGGAAAATAAGTATGACACAAAGATATGTCCAAATACCTTTTTTGGCTCTCTCATCCCACGAACTTCAACCTCCTCCTGCCTTCCCTGACTTGGCAAATGGTACCACACCTAAAATTTGGTCTTGTCTTTCACCCCCATATCTACCCCATTCCCGTTCTTGTCCATCTATTTCTTTAGTATCTCTCCAATTGGCCCCTCTTATCAATCCCCATTTCTACTATCTTAGGTCAGGCCATCATTTGTTCTCAGCTAGATGTCAAAAATCCTATGACCTTTCTAAAATGTAAATCTTATCATGCTACCAAAACATCCCACCTCCCATTACTCCTCAGTGACTCCCGGTTGCCGTTTTATATTTTTAAAGGTTTATTTATTTGGAGGGGGAAACCAAGAGTTAGGCGCTCAACCAACCCTACCACCCAGGCACCTGTCAGTTGCTTGTAAGAGTCATTTGATGGTTTCCAGAACATTAAGTGGCATCTTCCAGGATTTGCTCCTGCCCAGACCTCTAACCACATGTTTTGGCCCATATTTCGCCCTTTGTGAGAAATGTGCTTCCCCCTCTCCTTGCCTGGCTTTCTCTGACTTATTCTTCCAGGCTCAATTAAGGTCTCTTGCTTCTCGATGTCCTTCAAAACATTTTTGCAGATAGTCATAGGCTAGGTTAGATATCTCTTCTTTATGTAATCATAGCCCCTTTCATGGGGTATTATTTATTTTTCTTGTTGAACCATGAGCAATTTAGGAGTGTGTGACACATATCTGGTATTCAACAACTGTTTATTGATGAGAGTGTATGTGGGTATAAATATATATGTATTTAATATATTTAACTCTTAATGCACAGAAGTAATAAAATATAGTATCAGAGTAGAAAATGCTGTTGATTGCTGCAGCTAATACAAGAATTTCCTCACAGCAGGGTTTCTAAACAGAAGTACAATTAACAACCCAGACTAGATAATTCTTTATTAGGGGAATAATCTTGTGCATTGTGGGATGTGTAGCAGCATCCCCAGCTCTAACCACTAGGTACTAGCAGCACCCCTGAATATTCAGCAACCAAAAATGTTTCCAGGTATTGCCAAATGTCTCCTGGGGGACAGGTGGCAAATCACCCCAGTTGAGAAACCACTGCTCTACAGGAAGAGACTGGCTTTGTCAGTTGATGCTTTGGTAACCTAGAAGTATAACTCAAGCCCAAGTTTCTTGTAACACGTGGGTGGAGTAGAGAAGAGTTAGGGTGAATTAGAGGACAAAGGTTATTTTGTGTTATAATACAGGAAGGGGCAAGGGAGAACTGGACTGAATGAGGTCTGGGCACAGATTATAAGAGGAAAGGGATCTTGGTGACTGAAAAGATGTATGAGAAGAGACAGGCACAGTGCAAATTCTAACAAAAGAACTGAATCTATACTGCGGTTGCTTATGATTCAAAAAGTACCAGCCCTTATAAGTTCAAAGATAGCCAACATCTGGATTGTATATATATTTCTCATGCTTATATAATACCTTTATTAACGGGAAGATTCACTCTTGGAAGATAGATAAAAAATATATATTAAATATAATAAAAATTGTTTCTGTTTGCAGGTGATATGCTCTTATATAGAGAAAAGTCTAAAGACGCCACCAAAACACTTAAAACTAATAAATGATTTCAGCAAAATTGCCACAGAATACAAAATGAACATACAAGAACCAGTTGCATTTCTGTACACTAACAACAAACTATCTAAAAAAGAAAGAACAATACCATTTACAATATCTTCAAAAAAATAAAAGACCTAAATAATAAATTTAACCAAGAAGGTGGAAGATCCATACACTGAAGATTAGAAGACTTTGATGAAAGAAATCAAAGACACAAGTAAGTGGAAAGATACTCATGATCATGGATTGGAAAAATTAATGTTGTTAAAATGTCCATAGTACCCAAAGCCATCTATGGGTTCACTGCAGTCTCTATCAAGACTATGCATCGGGAGGGCGCCTGGGTGGCTCAGTTGGTTAAGCGACTGCCTTCAGCTCAGGTCATGATCCTGGAGTCCCGGGATCGAGTCCCACATCGGGCTCCCTGCTCAGCGGGGAATCTGCTTCTCCCTCTGACCCTCTTCCCTCTCGTGCTCTCTATCTCTCATTCTCTCTCTCAAATAAATAAATAAAATCTTTAAAAAAAAGACTATGCATCGGGAAAGGATATTCTCTTCAATAATTGGTGTTAGAAAAACTGGATGTCATGCACAAAAGAATGAAATTGGACCCCTATTTTTCATCATTTACAAAAGTTAAGCTGCAATGGATTAAGTATAAAACCTGAAACTGTAAAACTACTAAATGAAAACATAGAGGAAAAACTCCTTGACATTAGTCTTGGCCATAATTTTTTGGATGTGACACCAAAAGTACAAGCAACAAAAGCAAAAATAAAGAAGTGGAAGTACATCAAATTAAAAGGCACTGTACTACAAAAGAAACCGTCAACAAAATGAGAAGGCAAACTACATAATGGAAGAAAATATTTGTAACTATCTGATAAGGGGTTAATATCCAATATATATAAGGAATCCATATAACTCAATAGCAAAAGCAAAAGAAAAGAGAAATGAAAAAAAAAGAAATCTGATTTGAAAATGTGCATAGTACCTGAAAAGACACTTTTCCAAAGAAGACATACAAATGGACAACAGGTACATGAAAAGATGCTCATCCCTCATCATCAGGGAAATGCAAATCAAAACCACAATGAGATTTCACCTCATACTTGTCAAATGGCTAGAAAAAACAAAAAACAAAAAGTAACAAATGTTTGCAAGGATGTGGGGAAAAGGGAACACTTGTGCACTGTGGTGGGAAGGTAAATTGATGCAGCCACTGTGAAAAGTAGTATGGAGTTTCCTCAGAAAATTAAAAATCAAACTATCATACGATCCAGCAATTCCGCTTCTGGGTATATATCCAAAGGAAACAAAATCACTATCTCAGAGATATCTGCAACCCCATGTTCATTACAGCATTATTCACAGTAGCCAAGACATGGAAACAACCTAAGTATCCACTGATAGATGAAGAAATTGTACATACACATACATGCGCACACACACACATACACACATGCACATACAAAATGGAATATTCAGCCATAAAAAAAGGAAATCCTGCCTTTTGGGGCAACATGGATGGACCTTGAAGGCTTTATGCTAAGTGAAATAAATCAGAGAAAGACAAATACTGTATATTTTTATCTTTATGTGGAATCTTAAAAAGCCAAGGGCTGGGGGATGGGAGGTGAGGCATAGAATTAGCAGAAGTTGGTCAAAGGGTACAAACTTCCAGATATAAGATGAATAAGTTCTAGGGTTTTCATGTACAGTATAGTGACTCTAGTTAACAATACTGTATTATACACTTGAAAGTTACTAGGAGAATAAATCTTAAGTGTTATCACCAGAATAAAAAGAAAAATGGTAATTACGTGAGGTGATGGGGTGTTAACTAATCTTATTATAATCATTTCACAATTACATGTGTATTAAATCATCACGTTGTACACTATTTTTTTATTTTTTTTAAAGATTTTATTTATTTATTTGAGAGAGAATGAGAGATAGAGAGCACGAGAGGGAAGAGGGTCAGAGGGAGAAGCAGACTCCCCGCTGAGCAGGGAGCCTGATGCAGGACTCGATCCCGGGACTCCAGGATCATGACCTGAGCCGAAGGCAGTCGCTTAACCAACTGAGCCACCCAGGCGCCCACGTTGTACACTTTAAACTTAAATAATGTATGACAATTATATCTCAAGCTGGAAAAAAATTCATATAAGCAAAAAATATATACATATATAATGATAAAGTCATAATTGTCCCATCTTTACCCGCAAAAATATATCTAATAGTGCTAGTAATTAAAGGATTATGATGTTGCCAGTACTTACATAATGACATTCAGGCAAGTAGATTCAATTTGATGGAAGCCAGAGAGAAAAAAGGAGCTAACGTGTTACAGATAATGACTAAGAAATGAAGATAAGAGGAAGGATATAGAAGGGAAAAAATCTACGTGAATCCATATTTTATCACTCCCCAAAATGTAGACAAACCGTGAGGAGGTTTTTAGTATGGCCTTAGGATGGCGATGAGTGCTTTGCTCAGTGGATGAAGACAAGGGTCCTAAATTTTCTTCTGAACCTGCTGGATGGTTAACTGAGAAGGAATAGATGAGAAGCCCTTGGTTCTTATCAACCTTCCCCCTGTGTTCACAGACATCTCATTAAGAGATCAACTGAGATTGTAACTTTCAAAACATGGGACCAACCCCATAATAAGAACAGTTAGTTATTTTCTTCCTACTGTAAAAATCTTAAGAGTTTAGAGTTTGGCTTTTTTTTTTTTTTCTTAACATGTATAACAGTTTCCTATCATTGAACTCAAGTTATTTGACATAAAACCTAGGACTTTTTCTTGTTGTTGTTGCCATTAAGATCCTGCATCTGCATTCTAGCCGGAATTGCAAAACCACACTATAATTCTCTAAGTGGTAGCAGTGAGATCAAAAGGACTTACCCTAGAATTAGCTTTAAAATAAACTATTGGGGCTTCTGGGAAAGAAGGAGAGAATGTGTATTTACTAAACTTCTCTTCCTGAAGTCCAGTGAAATGAGTAAACTCTGTGTTTTCCCTAGAAGGATATCCTTAGTAATTATAATCACATAAAAATAGTCAAGTCCAGATTTCTCTAAAACATACTTATTTTTTTCTTTGTTATTATGGTTTGGGAGAGAAGTTCTACCTGACTTCATTAAGTTTACTAAAAAAGAGCAACAACTATACTATCTGTTCAAATTGTTATGCTTTTAAAAAGGGAGAGAAAAAACAAGCACAGGGTTTACTGTATTATTAATACTTTAGAATTGTAATAACCATTGTTTACATTCTGAAATGGACCCATAGAAGAAACAGCTCATCCATTATAGCAAACTTAATTTTATATAGTTATAGGAAACAATTCTTTTTTTAAAAAAATTTTTATTTATTTATTTGACAGAGAGAGACACAGCGAGAGAGGGAACACAAGCAGGGGGAGTGGGAGAGGGAGAAGCAGGCTTCCCGCTGAGCAGGGAGCCCGATGCGGGGCTTGATCCCAGAATCCTGGGATCATGACCCGAGCCGAAGGCAGACGCTTAACTACTGAGCCACCCAGGTGCCCCAGGAAACAATTCTTTTAATAACCCTTTCATTCTCCCTATTATGTGAGAACTAGCTACCTATTGATAATATATTACCTTCAGAAAGGAAAGGATTCAAAAACTACAAAATAGACTGGCCTGAGAAACAAGAGACTCAGGTTGTGCTCCTGGGTTTACCACTGGTACTAGGGTACTAGTCTGGCCTCAGTTGTAAGATGACAGATATTTTTAAAAGATTTTATTTATTTATTTGAGAGAGTGCACACAAGTTGAGGGGGAGGGACAGAGGGAGAAGCAGGCTCCCCCACTGAGCAGGGAGCCTGATGTGGGGCTCGATCCCAGGACCCTGAGCCAAGGGCAGCCACCTAACCAACTGAGCAACCCAGGTGCCCCAGATGACAGATTTCTAACAAAGCTGTTTCTTATTTTCATGCAGTATGAAGAAATCTTACAAAGAGCCATAAAAAGAAGCCCTTGGTTGTTCTCCAGAGTCCCAGGATGGCCATGATATCATGCTGAGACACGTCTGGTGCTCCCTCGAGGATTGGAGATTATCACAGAAGAGGCTAGCCTCAGACCCAGCTCAGCCAGAAGCTTCCGTACAAAAGGAGGTAAAGGAGTTTCCCTGAATGTGGGGATCACTTGAGAATGCTCCCAAGGATCATGAATGAAACCAGATGGTCTGTGAGGTAAATCACCAAAGTTCCCGGGAGTTCTTACAGGAAGAATGCTCCATCCGTGACTCTACTATAAATTTATTTGGTCCCTGTGGACAGAAAGAGACCAGTCAGGCCAAACCATTTCAATCCTATATAACTGAATTCAAAACAAAAACATGGGACATTGTGGCTTTCTCAGGACAGAGAAGACAACTATCTACTCCATTTCTGCTAAGACAGTTAATTACACTTTTGTCATGGATCAAGGCTACACACACAGGCGCGCGCGCGCACACACACACACACACACACACACACACATTCAGACCCCTCCACAGATTGCACATACGTGTATCTTCTTCCACTGGATCTTTGAATAATTAAAGGTAGTGATTAGGACTACATGGCTTTGTTACTTCAGGAAGTATTATAATGGACTCCATTTTATTTTTGCAGAGATAGGCTTCTGGGTATGGTCTAGGTAAGAAGAACGATATGGGGGAAAAGACCTAACACTCTGTAAAAGGTAAAGAGCTATTTATTGTAGACAGGAAAAATTCTTTGTGAGATATATTGGAAATGCAAAACCTTTTGTTTTAATTTGTACAACAAAATAATTTTACAGTAATATTTCGTGCCAGAAAAATTATTTGCCAAAGAGGTGGTTTATTCATTAAACCCTCATGGCCAGAGAAAAGCTTATTGGATGCTAAGTCAAAGAGCAGGAGTTATTAATTTTTATTTTTTAAATTTTTTAAAAGATTTTATTTATTTATTTGACAGAGACACAGCGAGAGAGGGAACACAAGCAGGGGGAGTGGAAGAGGGAGAAGCAGGCTTCCCGCTGAGCAGGGAGTCCAATGCGGGGCTTGATCCCAGGGATCATGACCTGAGCCAAAGGCAGAGGCTTAACGACTGAGCCACCCAGGTGCCCCAGGAGTTATTAATTTTTAGATCGGTTTTTAATTGATATCCTGACATATTCAGCCAATGCCATGAGAGAAAATAAGCTCTTCTCATGCATAAGTAGATTTTTCAAAATCAGACATTAGTATTATCTATGTTTATTGCCCTATCTGTTGAATAGATCTAATGTCAGGTTAGGATGGTGGTCATAAATCAACATGTCACCCACCATAAGTATCCACTTCTAGTTTGGTCCCTTTGAAAGGAGTCCCCGGCTTATAATTCTTAAAACTCTTAAAAGCATGGCTAGAGTAGGAGCATCAATTATGAAGGTGGTACTTACAGACAATTACAAGATTTAGAAAAAGAATGAGAAAAACTTTTCAAAGCTAAGTCCAGAAGGATCTTAATAACGCTGGGTTCACAAATCTAAGCTAAAACTGGCTTTGAGTAGCTTGGTTGACATTTCCGCATGTCCTTAACACCTTGTTTGTGATAGCATCTTACAAACTACAACATGCTTTATGCTACCTTAATGTCCTCCATCACCCAGACATATCCTATTGTTATAAGAGATCAATAATGATTATAAATTTGCTAGGAGGGGCTAAATATTTGCAATATTGTGGCTACCGGCAATAAAAGTTCAGATTGAATATGCCTGGGGATGTTCTGCAAGATTGACTTAACTTTGTCTCAGTTGTAGTATTTACTTCCTAACCTCCTTCTGACTTCCTCTTTTCCATCAGCATGTGTTCCAGAAGAAAGCCAAATGAAGGCATTATGCCTTAGAGCTTTCAAAGCAACAATAGAGAAGTCATCAAAGAACTATTATTACCTTCTGTGCTGCCAACTCCCTCCGTGGTTTGTAGCCAGCCCGTACCTACCCAGACATGGGCACTGATCAGTTGCCTCCATATTTCCAGCGCTCAGAGGCCTGTTGTCAGCATAGGAAGTACAACTGTAAAAAGTGGAAACACTGAATGTCTGAATTTTCTTTACAGCAGTTGTAATAATAATTAACATAGGTTTATATCACAACCATATATTGAACTTATCTGAACTCGTTTTGTTGTTCTAGCACCACACTGGAATTTATCAAAATTCAAACAGCTTGTAAATGAAGCATGAGCAGTTATAACTTGAAATGTTGAAATAATTATTCAGGGTGATTTAGATTCTGTAAACATAGCTATCAAAAAGAAAAACAGCATTCTTGGCCCTCAAGAGTAAGAGATTCAGATAAAAATGTTTTCCTAATGAGCAGTATGCTTCAGCATAGTATTATTACAGGAAAGACCAAAATTCCAATCATCCTTGCTAAATTGCATGTCTGCTAACTTCAGCTATTTTGAGATTTTTAAAAGTTAAACCATTTCTGAGTTACAGAAGAAATATGCACAGTTCCCTTGTGCATGGAAACAGAATGTGATCTATTCATTCCATCTTCTTATTCAAATTCTTTAGAAAATTAGGTGAGTCTGATGATTCATGACACAAACTTTAAAATTATGTTCAATACAGCTTATTGCACTCACTGGGGTGATTGTGATAATAATCACTATAACTTTTGGGTACTGGCTTTTATGTACTACATTTATAATTCTCACAAAAAAACCCACGTAAGAGTACTTTTATCTAATGTGTTAATAGTTTGCCTAAGACCACCCACGCAGAGACAGAACCAAGACTCAAACCATGTCTAACACCAAAGCCTGAGCTCTGTTCCTGAATCTGTGACATTTAGATAAATTTTTTGGTAGAACCACTACATTTTATGCCATAACTTCAGTATCATGCTGTCAATCAAGCATTGTGAAAACACTGAGATTCTTTGTTTTATTTGGGGGGGAGGGGCAGTGGAAGGGGAAGAGAGAGAATCTCAAGTAGGCTCCACACCCATCATGGTGCCCCTGATGCTGGGAAAGGGTATTAATTGGATATTAGGGGGGAAAATTCTCCCTTAAAAAGTTCTACCAGCCAGGATCTCCAAATTCTATAGGAGTTTAATTCTCCTGCCAATGGTTTACCTCTTCAGCTGGGTTCTAGAATTACCGTACTCAAAGTGGAGTCTTCAGACCAGCAGCTTGAGTGCCTGTTAGAAATGCATAATCTCAAGCCCTATATCTAATGGCTGAATTAGGATCTGCATTTTGGCAAGATCTGGCATCTCCAATGCTCATTCAAGTTTGAAATGCTCTGCTAGATGACATATCTTATCCCCATCCCCAATTAGATCCCTCAATCATCCCATTTCTTACCTGTGTTCTCAACTTCTCTCTGCTGTTTTTTTGTTCAGTATTGTTTACCCTCACATAGAAATACTCTTTTAAAAGTCCTCTGCTGGGTGCCTCGGTGGCTCAGTCAGTTGGGCATCTGCCTTCAGCTCAGGTCATGATCCCAGGGTCCTGGGATCGAGTTCTGCGTGGGGGTGGGGGGGAGGACCCTGCTCAGCAGGGAGCCTGCTTCTCCCTCTACCCCTCCCCCCTGCTCGTGTGTTCTCTCTCAAGTAAATAAATCTTTTTAAAAATTTTTTTAAATAAAAAAATTAAAAAATATAAGTCCTCTGCTGATCCTGCCTCCACGCACCTGAGACATTTCTCTTTTCTCAACCATGTGCCTTGAAGGAGGTGTTTGTACTCCTTGAATCTATATCTCCACCTCCTGTTTGTGTCTCAACCCACTGCAATATAGTTTACACACCAAATATCATCTGGCCCTCTACTATATGCCCAACACTGTGCCAGACTCTGAGGATAACCTGGTGTGCAAGAGACATGGTCCTTGTCTTCAAATGACTGTCTCTGAAATTGTTTTGACATGGATAACCAACTGACTCTCTAAATTACCAACTCCACTTTTCATTCATTATCAGATAGATTCAGCTGTCTTCTGTAAGTCAGAGATTAAAGAGATTTTGCAAAAATGTAAAATACTGACTGCTATTCTACTAACTTTTTAAAGAAAATAGTTATTTTTATAATATTGTTCTTCATGTTAACAAATGATGGGTTTATTTTTATTTTAAAATGAATTAATATTCTGAAAATGTGTCTTAATCTCTAATATTTGTAGGTCAACAGATAACATCCCTATAAAAGTTCTCTCTCTCTGGGCCCCTCAATAATTTTTAAGAATGTGAAGGGGCTTCTGAGACTGAAAAGTTTGAGAGCCACTAGATCCCATTTTGAAACCAGGTTAGTTGCTCAACAAATTGCTAAAATCTACATAGCTATCAACTATACAATTAATATCAGAGGGACATGAATAAATTGGCCTAAGCATTTTCTATCCTATGTCTTATTAATTTGGCTAAAGACGTCACTTTCTCTAGGCATTTCATGTACAGTAAGAAAACAATAGTTGACTACTACCCCTGAAAAACTAAAAGCTTTCACAGGAGTATTTTTAGTATCTGAGATGATATACACTCTTGTCTCCTGAAAACGGAAAACAAGGTAAAAATTAAAACGGTAAAGTGAACAGTTGGCTTTAAACATTCCTTCTTTCTTTTGCCCACAAGCAATATTTTCTAAAGTTCTGAAAATCAATACCATTATGCTCTTATCTTGAATACTTCATGTGTACCTGATTATCAAGCCATACCAGACTATGGCTTTAAAAGCAATTCTATTTATCACATTAAAATGAAGAAATATTTAAGGCATTTGCATTTTGTTTATAAAAGAAATCAGTTTCTCAGAAGAATGCATCTTTTAAATTATACCCAAACCATGAAATATGCTTTGGTCTCCACCATAAAAATATGAACAATGTAACATTCCCATTAACTGTGTACACTATTATCAAATGTGTGTAGTTCTTTAGTAGTGATGAAGGACAGGAGGAACTTGTGGTTCCCAATACTTCACATTGGAGGCAGAATAAAGAAAAATAACTTTTTACTGCTTAGCCCTAAAAGAAAATGCAAATGTAACCTGTTGCCATCTTCTACTACAGGTAAACTCTCAGTATGCAGCACGACTTTTCAGCAAACAGGTTTTAGGACATTTTTAAATGGTCTAATTTACAACCTTTGCATGTGTTGCAAGTCTCTCATGTTTGGATACAAATAAAGCCTCAAGCAATTTTTCATCTTGTTCTTACAGAACATGTGCAGGACAGAGACTTTATCCTTCAGCTCTAGAAGAATACAGTACTGAACATAACTGTTATTTAAATACCAACTATGTTTACATGTTGTTAAAGGGCACATTTTGCATCAACTAAAATGTGTCATTCACATTATTTGGGATTTATTCTTGACCACATGGATTTTTATTCTAAATAATTCAATTTATACTCATAG
The DNA here is from genome assembly GCF_037043125.1 of Eumetopias jubatus. Taxonomy (NCBI): domain Eukaryota; kingdom Metazoa; phylum Chordata; class Mammalia; order Carnivora; family Otariidae; genus Eumetopias; species Eumetopias jubatus. The sequence goes on along the minus strand of NW_028274809.1, from coordinate 162,889,159 downwards.
CTGTCTTATAGATTAGAAAGTCTTTATTATATATTTCTAAGCCTTTTAAAGATTTTATTGATTTTAGAGATAGAGAGAGCAGGGGGAGGGGCAGAGGGAAAGGGAGAGAGAGAACCTGGAGCAGACTGCTGAGTGTCGAGTCCAACGCGGAGCTCGATCACACGACCCTGAGATCATGACCTGAGCTGAAATCAAGAGTTGGACACTTAACCCACTGAGCCACCCAGGCCCCCTAAGCCTTTTAAATAATTGATTTTGCAAAATAGCTCTTAGTATAGGTTATGTATATTTAATGCCTCTAAACCAAGGATTCCCAGCCAGCCCAACAATTAGACAATAAGGTAATGCTCATAAAATAGAGCCTTTATTGTCTACATAACTTCCCATGGATTATCTAGGTGTGGACCACGGATAATGTCATACTGGGGACTCTCACCTATAATGTAGGTGGAAGCAACAGACAGGTTCAGAACCACTATCTTAAAGAAGTCCAGAGAAAGAGTTAGAATAACTTTTATTCAAAGGCAAAACAAGTAAAAATATGCAGGAAACTAAGGCATGGGGATTGGTCTGATCAACTGACACCATTGGCACCAAGACAATCAATGTTCTTCATTACACTGAATCATCCACATCACAACAGATTATGCAGGTCATACTCGGAAATCAAAAGAAGCAAAAGAAGTGACAAAACTTACTTTCGGTTATCTGAAAACTCAGTATTGGTTTTTCGTAGTAATTTTGTTGAGAGTACAAGGAACCTCATTTTAAGATCTTACCAGAGAATCTTAATAAAGACATTATTAAACTTTATACATGTGTGTACAAATCCTTCTAAATTAGCTAAAGACCTTCTGCAATGATTACATACTTTTCAAAGTGGTTTTACTTTAATTTCATATTAAAGTAAAGGATTTAAATAATCCAGAGGATTTAGACCAAAGTTATTTGCCTATTCAAGGTACAAATGTGTGAACATGTGTGTGCACATATATATACATGCATATACATATCTATATGTTAGTTCCCCAATGATATATACACAAAAATATATACATATGTACAAATATATATGTGCATATATACACATATATACATATATGTAAGCTTTCTCTAAAGGAAATTTCTACAGACAGAAAAATGTTTTAAAAGTGATGAAAATGTTACTTTTTGTAATTTTCTCACAAGCACCAATATAAGAATCATAAGCCTATAGGTGCTACTTTGAAAGATACTATGGTAGACAGATAATAGCTGAAAATCTCTCTTAAACTATATTATTTTCAAAATGAAATAAGCAGGTTATGTGTTATACACAACCCAATTACAAAGCTTACCTAATAAGCACTGTACACCAATCTAAGATGGAATGAAACTAAATTTAAATCAGGTTTAAGTAATTTTTATACTTAAAGTATTAAAGATGGTTTTCATTTAAGACATATTAAAATTTGATTCACCCCAGAATACAGACAACTTCTGTTTTAGTCACAAATGAACATGGAAGGGCATCTGGGTGGCTCAGTTGGTTAGGCGACTGCCTTCAGCTCAGGTCATGATCCTGGAGTCCCAGGATTGAGTACCTCATTGGGCTCCCTGCTCAGCGGGGAGTCTGCTTCGCCCACTGCCCCTCCCCCCCTCTTATGTGCTCTCTATCTCAAATAAATAAATAAAATCTTTAAAAAAATGAACATGGAAAATATTAGAGATTAAATATGGATATCATAAACTCTATTTCAATACTTCAAAACAAACCATTACACCCACTGAAAGGTGATGTTTAGTCAATTTCCAAAAGTACAAGTAAAAACATTTAAAGTTTCAGTTCTATTTAGTTCTATTCCCCCAAATATATTAGTCATTAACAAGATCCAGAAATTACCCATGACTTGACCACCCTTAGTGTCTCTCTTCAAGTTTCCATACAAAATTAACCATCAATTTCTTCTACAAGTGCTAAATTTTAAGAAAGTGACTAAACAAAGTATTATAGTTAATAGAGTAGTAGGACTAAAATCCTAGACATAAGAGAAATAATGTAAATTTTTGGTAATAAATGCTAGGAGAAATTCAGCCAGGCAATAGGCAGAGAGCTGTTTAGGAACACTTAAAATTTTAAGATAATATACAAAATAGACGGGAGTACAAAATGCAAATAAATGATGGAACAAAAGAGTAGAATACTTGGTTGTTACTGGCAGGACAGAAGCACCATCCTCATATACTATCGGTTGTTTCAGATGATTTCTTCATCCCTATTGCCATCATTTCATTCAGGCACTCTTCACCATAGGGAGTTTAAAGGTCTTCAAAAGTGATCCTCCTCATTATAGTCTATTTTTTTCTAATCCAGTGCTTCCCAAACTTAATATGCATATTCATTACCCAGGGATCTTGTCGAAAACCCAAGTTCTGATTTCGTAGGTCTAGGGTGGGGTCTGAAATAATTATTTTTTACCAAGTTCTTAGGTAATGCTGATGTAACATTTTGAGTAACATAGATCTAATCCATTCTATAAGTCACTGCCCCATTACACTTCCTAAAATACCACTTATCTCAGGTCACTGCCTCAGGAATCTAGGTTACCTCAGTGAATCAGGTATACACATTTACACTTAATGATTGTTCCAGAACTGCATTCCAATTTGGTCTTTCTCCTAACTGCTATACTCATTCCAACCCAACTCTGTATTTTTTCTTTTTTTGAGGTAAAATATATATACAGTGAAGTACAAAATTCAATGAACAAGTCAAAGAGTTTTGATAGTTGCATACACCTGTGTAACCAATACTCCCCCCCCCAAAATACAGGGCATGGCCATCACACTAACCCTGTGTTTTGACCCAGCTCTATACTCTTCCACCTTTCCTCTGCCTTCCACCTATCCTTTAAGACACAGCTGAAGCCCTCCCTTCTTCAAAACACACATCAAATTCACACACACAGCTCTGTCTAAATTACCACTTCTTTTAAGAATGAGCCATCACCATCTCTCATTGACCTCCTCACAAATTTCTCTGCCTCCATTCTTACCCGCTCCCCAGTATATTATCCACAGAGGAGTCAAGATGATCTTCTAAGATTATAAATCAAATCAGGTCATTCTCCTGCTTAAAACCTTCCATGGCTTACCATCACACTTGCAATAAATCCAAATGCCTTTTTCTATTCTGTATCACTCAGCCCCTCCTCCTCTGACCTCATCTCTTGACACCTTCCCCTTCACTTTCTATGCTCTGGTCCTAGAAGCCTTCTTCTGGCCCAATAGCCCAGTGAGATTTTCCTACTTGAGGGACTCTGCATTCATTATTCCCTTTACTCTTCTCTACCACCTTTCTCTCACTGGCTGTTTTTTTTTGCTATTCAGATCTCAACCTCACAGCTACTTCCTCATAGGAGCCTTCCCTGACTACAGAATCTAAAGTATCCACTCAGTCACTCTCTCACCCAAATCGGACTTTGCCTAGCATCTAGCATTGGTGTGTATCTTACTGATGTGTTCTTCATATCTTCCCACAAAAACATAGGCTCCACGACTGTGGAACCTGTGGACAGTGTTCACTGCTGTAACTCCTGCCCCTAGATCCGCGTCCAGCTCATGACAAGTCGATGCTCCACAACTGCTTGTTAAGGAAATAGGTCAAAATATGATATGTCATATATTTATACTATGCAGATGGAAACTGTACCTGTGCCCGAGACAAAATCTTCCATGAAATTTAAAAGAGAGTAAGAAAGTTATCGCTAGTCCTCAGACAAGGTAAGTCGTTCACAAGAAAGAAAGGGGAGAAAAGAATGACAGCTTTAATGTGCAGCAGAAATAAAACTCAGATTAAGTCAAAGTTTAATTCACATAAAGTTTAATCAGTCAAGTTAATGAAAATATCAAAATTTTTGAGTTAGTGTATGGCAGCAGAAATTTAATTTTTGTGGCAAATAATACAGTATTTGGTGTTTCCATCACTGACAAGCTATGCTGCAGATAGAGCAATGGCATTGAATCTCAATTCATCAGGGTCACGTTCCATAAACTTCTTGCAAACTTCTATGGCATCCTATGGGGGAAAAATGTGTAATTTTTCACTTTATAAACATGTGTTTTCCTTTCAAATGATAAGTGTTTCGTATTTTCCTAATTCATACAAATCTTACATCAGACTTCTTTTTCCAAATGCAAAAGAATTTAAAGCACACACAAGAAAAGCGAATGGTTGGTATCCTAATTTGCTTAGTACAAAACTGTAAGATATAGTAAGTGTTCTTTCTTAAAGTACTTTAAAGAAAATTTTCACTTGAAAATTACTATTTCTTAGCCACAAAATTTGTTCACAAATCTAAAAATCTCTAAGATCAGGATCAAGATACAAACGATGGTATCTTGGATTCAGTGAAATATGGAATATGATGTGCAACTCTTTCAATACTATTCTTATCTTTTTCAAATTTGATACTTGTTCACACAAAGAGCTCTGAAAATCTCTTCATTTGCTATAGATTTTTAACACTAACTCAGAATTTTCTTTTTGAATTTTCTCAAGAGTATAAGGATCCAGATTCAGAGAAAATGTTATTCAAGAGATCTTTAGAGATATTTTAAAGATAACAAGAACATTAATAACACTTAAAGTAGGCCAACAAGTTTTGTTGTTACCTCTAATAAAGTTTCATCACTAGTTTCCCCATGGTTAATTGGAAACGGTTTCCGTCCATCTGTGGAAAATGAACAAAGAGCTGTAACATTTAGCTGCTTATACAGGATAATGTACTTCCAACTTCCATTTTCTTCTTTCCATAGTGAGGCGAAAGTTAAAAGATACTGAAAATAATATATCCTAAAACACATATTTTAAATGTGCTACCTATCAGTATTTTTTATATTAAATGTTATTAGAACCTTGCTTCCATGTTTGAAAGCCTAAATTATCTTCATAAACAGAATTTATAAGAAATAAACATTGGCTTTAATTTCCTTAAAAAATGAAAAATTCCTAAGTCAGTTTTTAAAAAGCTACAACCCTAGTTTCTACCCTCAGGAATATGAAACATTTATTTCAAATCAGAAGGTTCCTAAGACTGACATGCTTATACCAATGAAAGGGAGCCACCACAAGATTTATATATTACTTCTACTAATTATGTAGCACCAAGGCAGTAAGTAGTATAGACCAACAATCTAAATAACCTAGGGTTATTTCACTGACCACCAATGTTAATTAAACACAATTATAAACATCTTGAATAAACTAATACTTTATGAATGCTATGAAAAAAGGAAAAAGTCCAGTATTATATAAACTCATCCTAACTCAAGTTAACTGATACTCTATATCCAAATCTAAATCTCTATGTCTTTTAAGTGGCACTTCATGGGGTGCCTGGGTGGCTCAGTCGGTTAAGCGTCTGCCTTTGGCTCAGGTCCTGCTCCCAGGTCTTGGGATCAAGCCCTGCACTGGGGTCCCTGATCAGAGTCTGCTTCTCCCTCTTCCCAACCTGCTCGTGTTCTCTCTCTTGCTCTCTCTCTAATAAATTCTTTTTTAAAAAAATGTGGCACTTCAAGTTCAATCCATAAAACACAATCCCTTCTATAATTTCATGGCTTCCAAATGTAATAAAAATGTCTGAATCCATATACATACACAGTGATAGAGCTGGACTGATAGATACCACTGTGAAAGAAAAGTATGAGGGAAGATTAACCAAACAAACCAAAAGGCAAAATGAGACAATTATTAAAGCCGGAGAAATAAAAATTTATTTATTTGAGAGACTGAGAGAACGAGAGAGATCACAGAGGGAAAGGAAGAGGGAGAAGCAGACTCGCTGCTGAGCAGGGAGCCCGATGCGGGGCTCGATCCCAGGGCCCTGAGATCATGACCTGAACCAGACGTTCAACCAACTGAGCCACCCAGGAACCCCAAGTTTTTTAAAAAGTACATTAATTATGGCTCAGCTGAGAATAAATGTTTCTGTGGTCATAATAATATAACTACAACAGAACTGGGAGAATAGGAGAAAGGAAATAATCTATTTCGTGATTGGGAGGGTGGGTGAGGAACAAGAGTGACACAGGAAAGCTAAATTCTGATCTTCCTTGTGGGAAGTGAAGAAATAATACTGAGGCTACTTCCACCTCCAGCCAAGTTGGAATAACTGGTACCGGATGACGCCTTCCACTGGAAACAATGAAAAAGTTGGAGGAAATGGTTGAAACAGTTGTTCTTAGACATCAGGAAATAGGTAGCTTTTATGTGAGCTCAACAGTAATAGCTTTCTGCCAGTTCATGAATTGGAAACCCACGCAGAGCACAACAGTCTTAATGAAGAGACTGAGGAGAAAGAGAGCGTGGTTCAGGAATTTGCACAATATCAGAAAGAAGGTGGGTCCCCACTTTGCAGAACTGTTGCTCTGTATGGGCCTGGCCAGGCCAGGATCAGTTGGGAGCAAGTGCGGGGGGAGGTTCAAGGAGAATTGTGTCTGGGTCTGAGTTTAGGCTGGGATGGCTAAGAGCTTGTTTATATACAAGAAGAATGGGTAAGTCAAGAAATATACGAAGGGTAATGGAGAACACTAGAATAAACTATATATTATTAGATTTAGAAGTGTTAATGGAAATGCTTTTTAAAAAATTTTTATTGTTATGTTAATCACCATACATTACATCATTAGTTTTTGATGTAGTGTTCCATGATTCATTGTTTGTGTGTAACACCCAGTGCTCCATGCAGAACGTGCCCTCTTTAATACCCATCACCGGGCTAACCCATCCCCCTACCCCCCTCCCCTCTAGAATGCTTTTTAATATATAAAGATATAATTGTGGGTACGTCTCTACTCATATTCACATATATGTATGTGAGTGTATTTTTCTAATACATACAAACATTTCCTACCTTTGTCCTCTGAGAGGGCCTAGAAGCAATGATATCTTAGTAGCAATGAACATACCTACCACCCAGATATTGGTTCTAAATTATCATTTTCCACTAAAAGGAACCAGGGTTCTATGGAGAAGCAACTGAATAACAGGGCCAGGGCACAGAAAATCAAAGATGAGTCTAGTCTTATTCCACCTGACAGTTAGAAAGTACTTGAAGAATGACAGAAACATATCAAAAGGACAAAAGGGCCAGCTTGAGGGGGTTCCCTTCAAGGCCAATCTGGGGAAAATTTAAGCATCAAAACAAATTATGATAATGAACTGTATGTAACCTTTTGAGTGAAATATTAATCCATGAGTCCATTCTGACAATGAATGAATAAGGGAAAAAGGAAAGCTTCTAATGGTGGAGGAATTTTTTTTTTAAAGTACCATTTGGCAACCATCATAGTGATAATCAATTAAAAATCATTAATGGATGCTAAATCTGATAAAGGCTTAATGAGAAACTACATTTACATAAGCTCAAAGTATCTCCTGATAAAATATTTATTAATTACTTACTAATTAATAACTAACATATTAACATATTAACAAGTTTAACAAACTTGTTAACTTTATAATGGAGAAATGCAGATACCACCTAGACCAAATGATAAAGATCATCATCACCAGTGATGGGACAAATCAACATCATGAGCCTCCTGAAATGATGTGCTGAGAATATAGCACCACTTCTGTGGTGTATGTGCCAAAAATGGATAAATCATGAGGAAATATCAGGCAACTCAAATTGAAAAATAATCTCAAAGTAACTGCCCTGTATGCTTAAAAATAAATGTCAAAGACACGAGAGAAAAGAAAAGATTGAGGAACCATTACAGATTAAAGGAGACAAACGTGACAACTAAATACAACACACAACCCTGGATTGGATTCTGAACCTATAGAGGACATTGTAAAAATCAGAATAATTTGAATAGGGTCTGTGAATTCAATCGTAATATGGATTGATGTTAATTCCCTGATTTTGACAGTCATACTACAGTTATGTAAGACAGTATCCACCTGTTTTGAAGAGATACATACAGAAATATTAAAGAATAATGGGGCATTGTGTCTGCAACTTATTTTCAAATGGTTCAAACATATTAACTGAATCTGGGGAATCTGAGTAAAGGGTTTATGGGAACTGTATACAATTTCTATAATTTTTATAAAAATTTTAAATTATTTCAAAATAAAAGTTTCTTAATGTTTCAGAGTATTCCTGTTACTCCAGGTAGACAATAAATCGTTAGTTATCAGTTTTCTAATCTGATGATTCAATCAGTTCTGAATTTACTTTCAAACCCATTGTTCTAATTTATCCGTAAAGGGTAATTTTATCTATGTAAAAATATGTACTTCTCCCCTCCTACATATGCCATTAATGACATGAAGCCCTAAGGAAAAGGAAGAGGTGACAACCAAAAGATGAGTAACTCAGTTCCTTTTATCCGTTAACCTTACAATTTAGTATGGAATAAATATATTAAAGATAACCACTATTCTTGTGGAATGATTGTCCTGTAGTAATTAATTTGCACATGTCTACAATCATACAGCCTTATTTTTAAACAAATAAGGTCACTTTGAAATGATTTTCTTTTCTTAAAAACCTATGCTGTTCTCTTAATCACTGTTTTCTTTTTGTGTGTGTGTGTGTGTGTGTTCCTTCAAAATTTATTTTGCCTCTCATCATGACTGGGTTTAGAGGTAATGGACAGAGGTGAATGTACTTTAAAGGCCAAAGCTCTCAGATGGGTAGAGAGCATGTTTCAAGAATCTGGGAACACTGCAGGACAAGAGAAATATATGATCAGGCCCCTGAAGATTATTATTTCATTACATAGGTAATTCTATATTGCCAAATCACAAATAACTGTACATAATATATGTTCTCTGTATTAGCAAGTATTGTGCGTGTGTTTTAATAACTGCTAGCATTTTCTATCACAAATATTTTTTTATTATGTTATGTTAATCACCATACATTATATATAATCACTGTTTTCTATTCACTAACTCAATAGTTTTCTTGCTCAATATTCCTTTAGAATTTATTAGGAATCAGGGGCGCTTGGGTGGCTCAGTCATTAGGCGTCTGCCTTTGGCTCGGGTCATGATCCCAGAATCCTGGGATCGAGCCCCGCATCGGGCTCCCTGCTCGGCGAGAAGCCTGCTTCTCCCTCTCCCACTCCCCTGCTTGTGTTCCCTCTCTCACTGTGTCTCTCTCTGTCAAATAAATAAAATCTTAAAAGAAAAAAAAGAACGCTGAAGTGATTTAGAGGAGTTTCCTATGATTTTTACTTATCTGCTTTGCTTGAAATACAAATGTGGTATGCACACTTCTTTGAATTATAACTTGCTTAAACAATGAAAAAAAATATTTTTTTCTAGTAAAAAATCTTAAATGGAAAACTTTTCATTATGCCCACTCACTGTTAAAAGGCAATTAATATTAAACACAATAAATGCCAACAGTCCTGTTAATATAGAGGCTTTCCCACTTATCATTTCCCTCCCCAGAGTAAATTTAAATAGTTCTTACCTAATTCATAGAGATGCCCATCTACATGAACTAATGCAATAAAATGAAGATCTACTTTTTCATCTATACTTGGTGCCTGAAATAGGAGGGAAAAATACATATTATGCATGTTAGTAGTCAAATCAATCAAGTACATGTAAATACATACAAATATGAAATGACATGAGAGAACATTTATCTAATATAATTCAAGGTTTATTAACCTTTGATATGGTAGGCAAACAATGAACATGACCACATTTATGACAATGTCCTCACCCATTAACCAGGAAAACATCAGCTAAAAGCCTATCTTTCTTAATCTCAACTGATCTAAAAACCTTTAATATTGTTGAACCTTGGAAGCCCTGGTGCCTAGCATAACACCTGGTACCTAGTAGATGCATAATGCATACTTGCTGAATGAAATGAATGCATGAACTCATTTGTCTAATTTTTGATATCTGAAATAAGAAAGGTTAAAAAAATTTATAACATAAACAGTTAAAGAAACTCTTTTCAAGCTAAATTTTAAGACACCAAGAAAGTGAATTCTTTCCTTAATGATTTGAACTTGATAATCTTTTTTGAACAATGTAATATGTCTTAGAATAAAATAAGTCTCATTATTCATCATAGATTCAAAAAGTTTAAAAATGAATAAATGCAGGAAACCAGCCCAAAAGAGTAAAGGGGGGTGGGGGAAATAAAAGCAAATTAACGTGCAATTAACTGTAACCTATGATTTTTTTGCCTGCTTTCTTAGTGAACTACTTGAAATTAAAATTAAATTACACCTAGTTTTTGTTGGTTTTTTTTTTAGTTTACCAAATTCAATTTGCATTAAGCAATATCTGCTACATTTCTTAGAAATGTAAATAAGTTACCCCAAATCAATACATGATTAAATGGCACTGCCTATGAAACCAGTAAGCTACACAGTTAACACTGATGTATATTAGCTGTATCTCAAGTCTTAATAAAATACAATCACTATTAAACGCAAGTGCAAATTTTAGAGGCAAACGTTTTAAAGAGGCATAAGTCAAATCACATTTCATATTAACATCTGATAACACAATAGTGTCTGAAATGTAAAGTTTATACTTTTTTCACCTTCAGATAATTTTATAATTTTAAGTAGTTTTTTTTAAAGTAGTTTTAAGAAGTTTTCAGATGGAAAAAATTGAAAGCAACAGAATAAACATTACTATTTTGGATTTACTGAATGTTTCTAAAACATGTACAGAGAGAGTGACTCATCTAATCTCACATTATTCTTCAGAGATTATTTCCCTCCAATTATGAATGGGAGAATCTCAACATAACAATGTGACAAACTAGCTCTTCCTAACTTCAATTTAGAATGAAAGAATTCCACTGTTGGTAGGAAACAAAATGATCTACTTCTGCTGCTCCAGTAGTAGACTTCTCCCCGGCGCAGCTCCATCTGCAGTGGCCCCTAGGAGAACAGGGGACTGGCACTAGGTTCGGAGGCAGTCCGTCCTGTCTTTGGACAGTTTTGCTGCAGTTATCCTTCATACCGAGACTAATATATGTCTCCCGGTATTTTCCATTATCTTAGAAAAAGCCTAAATCCCTCTTGAACAGGATACTTCTTCAAATATTTAAAGATAGTGATAATGAATTCCCTACTTTCCTGGTCAGAGAATCAAAAAATACTAGTGATCACTCAAATCCAATATCCTCGTTTTACTAATGACCAGAAGAGAATCCAATTTTTCAAGGCTAAACCCAGGCAATTCTACAAACTATAAATTCAGTTTTATAACAAAAAAATACTAGAAATGATTTTTTACCCAACTAGAAGAGTTTTGTTTTACTCATTTTAAGACAATTCTCCAACAGGATATCAAATATTTTAATTTTTTTGAGCTACTGCATTTTAAAAAATTATAAACGATTTTAACACCCTCTCTTCTTAAGAATAATACATCTTATAGCTTCTATTTTTCATATTTTGTCAGTAAATACAACCATACTATAGGAGAAAGGAGTACAAGTGAGGGTCAGAGACCCGAATATATACCTGATCCCTGTATAAACTGGGTTCCTTATCTGTTTTAAAGTTTAAATGAAATGCATGAAAGTATTTTGTAAATTGTTAAGTGCTATAAAAGCATTATGTAACATCGCAATATTAATACATTATCACAAATATAAGAAATCAGTAATGTTAGTGACTCATAATGGTGAGTCATTATACTTTTTATCCAAAAGTGCATACTAAAAATATAAAACTCTAAAGAGGGCATGAAAAGCCTTCAAACTTTATTATAAAAGGTAAGTAAAGCTAAAAACTTCTAAGCCTTCCACAGAACCTTGGTACCTATTGGGAGCCTTTCCCTTTGATCAACTTTATTAGTCTGAGAGAGTGTGAAATTTGCAATTATCTAACTGCTTAAAAACTGTTCCACTAAAAACAAGAACAATACATAAAAGGCAAAGTCTTCAATTTCAAAACATGACCAAGAAGGCAGAAACCAGAAGCTATAGACTGGATCATGTTGACTACATTTATTTTTATGTATTATTTTTTATGAAGTTCCCCAATTTACAACACTTATTACTATCTCAAACAGTTAAAAATAATGTAACAAATCAATTAGAGAAAAATTAATTAAATACTAAATACAAATTTCAAATTGTTGAAAATGAGTTTAAATTTAATTTCTACTAATATGGCACTTCATATATACCAGGCACTAGCACTGTTTTAAGTACCTTAAATGTACTGACCAATTAATCATCACATAAACTCTATGAGATAGGTAACACACTCATTTATTCTCAAGAAAACTGTTCAACAGTTAGTAAGTGATGGAATCTGGTTTCAAACTCAGGTGGGGTAGTTTTAGAATCCATGCTATGCTATGAAAATACTTATGAAGCTATAAAGCAATAGAATTAATATGGAGAGCAAAGATCAAAATTAGGTAAAATCATATAAAACTGGAAACACCAATTTTATGGTATGTTCATTTTTATTTAGAATTATTTTAAAAGTACAAAGGAATCAGTCATATTTAGAATCAATTGTGCCCAAGTTAGAATTTACAAAATTAGGGTTTTACTCTGATCATATAATTCACCTTATGTCTCCTACTATGCCAAACAGTGTATGGCACAGTAGGGAAGCAACAAATATTAAATCAATAAATGAATAAAAATGGCAAATGTGTGTTGTGATCCAATGGGGAAAAAGAAATAGACAGCAGTTTATTGATTGATATTCAGCATAAATGAAAGGCTATTTTGATGACCATACTGACATTTGGTGGAAATCGATATTTAAGAAAACATGTCAAGACTCTACTTCACAGTTTGAGTCTAGCTCTGGAAGAGTAAATAAGGGAAAAGAAAGAATGTTTGACACCAACTTTTAATTTTATCATTAAATGTATGAGGAATCAGACTGCCTCTGGCTTCAAAAGTTATGATGATTTCTAGAAGCATCAAGTTTCTTACAAATGGATAGCATACACCAAATCTTTCAAATATAGCATTTCTAAGTAGGCTCTGCCAAACCACAGTCATTGCTATTAACAGTCTAAAACATCAGAAAGAAAAGAGCTGGAGTTGCCTAACCCTACAGTTTATTTCAATCATGAGAATTATCAGAATTCCATCATCAACCTCAACATTTAAGATAATTAGCAAGATTATAAGAACAAATGTACTTTTTAATAGTTTGTTAATATTATCAACCTAAGAAGGAGAAATCATAAAATTTATGGGAAGCAATTCACAAGGAGAAAATCTTCACCTCCTACTTGGAAAAAGATCTTTAGAAACTGAATAGGCAGGGAAGATTGGATCAAGATTAAACCAAGTACCTGAGACACCTCAGGGAATAAAATATCTTAGATGAAACACCCTACACCATGAAGGATTAGGTTAAGGAAAGAGTAAGTAAAGTGACCCCGGAGCATGACAAGAGACTACAGTCATGTTCAGAAACATGAAAAAAATAAAGAGATGGCAAAGAACTCAGAAGGTACACAGCATTTGTTGACCTGGGTCAACTAAATGAAATCAGAGAGATGAAGGTTAAGAGAATACATATTTACTTTAACAACAGACAGGAACTTAAACATTATCATGAATGCCAATCAGTACTCATCAAAAGGCAGGCATCCTTATGCTGGCGGGATATGGAGTGGGAAGATGAATGTTCACTGAGGCACTGGTGAAAGTCAAGCTAGACTGCAAAGCATAAAGGTATGCTTGCAATCTTATTGGGGGAGAAAAAGCTAATGGTTGAGTGAACCAAGAGAAAAGCACTTTGAAGACTGAAGAAGTGTAAGGGAAAAAATGGACTATCCTTGTCACTGGAAGAAGAGATGGAAGATTGACTACACTTACAACAGAATGGAGACCCATAGATGGTAGGCGTAAGAAGGGTCGCCAGCGACGAAGACGGAGAGATGGACTGGTAGCCTTTGCAGGGCCTACATGGTTACGTTTGACCCAGGGCAGGGATGCATGGTGACACAATGATGAGGCCTTCGTTCTGCAGTGGCTAGAATGAGGCTGTGATGAGGATGACGAGGAGGACTACATAATTAAAAAAGAGAACATTTTACTTAGACCACGTTACTGGGCGATCATTTATTCTTAAAAGCAACGTATGGTCATACTTGTATTTATATGGTCTAGTACTTTTAATCAACCATAATCTAGAAAAGGATCATATGTGAATGTTGGTTCAAACTGGATGAAGTGGAAATATATAACTAAGGTATAAGGTTATATGCCATAGCTTCTCTAAGTACACATCTAAAATATTTACCTATTCTCATTTGTGTAGCACAGACTCATGGAATTATTTAAAAGCCACTAAAATGGAATTATCACATCAAATCATTTAACAAACAGGAACACACACACACAGAACACACAACATGTATGTAACACATATAAAACACAAAGAATAATGTGTAGAAGAAAATAAGATGATGATAGGCACTGTGAAAATAATTCTTTAGTGAGAATAAGCTCTAAGGGGGGGGGGGACCTTTAAAATATAAAGAGGAGTAAAGCAAACTCCTCCAAAGCTGATGACCTGCATAAAGTATAGTATCCTCTTACATAGGCTGACAAGTTAAATGGAAATTATCATAGCCTATTAGCCATCTTTTACTAATCAATAGTGTTTGTTAAAATACGTACCATTTATTTTGTCCTGGGCACTCTTTTAAGCACTTTACATTATCAATTCATTTAATTAACTCCCAGTAACCCATGAGATAGGTACCATATTTCCATTTTACAAATGAGGAATCAGAACACATAGAGGTTAATTAATATAACCCAGGCCATTGTACTAGCAAGTGGCAGGGATGGGATTCAGATACAGGAAATCTGGTTCTAGAATCCATTGTGTAGAATCACCCTGATGTATATAGCCTAATTTTCCAAGAGAAAGATTTTATAACTAATTTAATAGACCAGATTCTAATGAGAGGTACAATCCTCTTAAAATTAGATATTTTGAGAATCATGCTTTCAAACATAATTACACCACAAAGGTTGGATATGGCCCAACAGTTTTCCACAAAATGCACATGCTTACGATAAGTAACTTACTAATGGTAATCCAAATGATAATTTTATGATTGCTACCTCCAAAAAATATTACCAGTACATGAAATAAAAATTTAAGGCAGTAAGAAAAAATTATAAGTGTTTATAACCATAGTGAGAAGCAGCAATAAGAATAGTGTTATGAGTCCTTGGGAAGCGATAGCGATCACTAACCATGACCTATTCTCTTTAGGAAAATGAAGGGTTTTCCCTGAATGATTTCTAGGACTCTTCCAACCCTGAAAATTCTGTGATCCTACTTAGTACTTTCAATCTATGTAAACAGTACACTAACCTAAAATACAGCTATCACTGTGGTGAGGGTTTAAAAAACATGTCTGTGAACACTTTAGTGGCTCTTAATAAGAACCAGTCAATCAGAACTACATAAATAAATCCTCTTGGCTCTATACAGGAATAAACGGTCTGCTCTCACAGACATGGTCTAATCAGAAGTTTGTCATATTCAGTCTGATTACATTAAAATAGGAGAAAGAAAGGGAAGGAGGGAATGGGGAAAAGAAGAAAAATAGATGAAGAGGTAAAAGAAATGGAGTAAAGATAGGAAAGGAGAGACGACTAACGATCAGTGGAACAAAACAACAATCTTCTAAGATTACTAAGCTAGAAGTAGAATGTATAAGGTTTGGGGAGGTGAAATTGGAAAGGGATTCCTGGCAAAGAATTCAGTGTGAGAAAAAGAACAGAAAATAGGGACAAGGAAGACATGTTCACAGAACCAGACCATGAGGTCTGGGATTTGATTTTACCCTTTCAATCAAAAGAGCTGGCCTGTTACTTTTCCAGGGATGCTGGAAGAAGACTTGAGACTCCTGGGTCAGAGAAAAAGGGCTTGACTTCTAGCACAGCCAGGAGCATGATCATCTATAGGTTTGCATTGCACTCACAGGAGGACGACACAGAAGGCCTAGATGGATGGCTGCACAGGAGGTGAGCTGCATTCCAGGAGAGGAACACTGAGTTTGGGGAAACGTGTTTTGTAACAAGAAGCAAGCAAACATACTCTTCCTATAAGCAGACCTTACCTAATCCCTCACAGTTGCTTACTGGGAGAAAAGCAGTTTCCCTTCAAGTGTAATGGCCCTCTTCTTTTGGCATTTTTGAAAAACCTTTTAAGAACTTAAAAACAAAAAACAAAAAAACTCAAGCTTATAAAGTTACAAAAACAAAAATAGCACAGGAAACACTGAAATCTTTGCCCACGACATCCTACCCCCAATTTGTTTTGTCCTCCGCATTTACACTCTCTCTCTATGTAATTTTTTTCCTGAACCATTTGGGGGTTTAGGGTAAGTTACATATATCATGGTCCTTTACCCCTAATACTTCAGTATTTCTATAAAAGAATTCTCTTACATAACAGCAGTGTAGTTATCACCTTCATAATTTTACACTGCTATAATATCTTGTCTAGTGTGTCCATATTTTAATTTGTTAGTTGATCTATTCATTTCTTTTAGAGCATTTTCCCTCGTGACCTAATCTAGGAACAGGTACAATGAATTTACTTGCCATGTCTTTTTAGTATCATTTAACCTGGAATATTTCCATCAGTCTTTCCTTGTCTTTTATGACATTCACATTTCAAATACAGTCTCCATCCCCCATTTTTAAATAAACAATTTTCTATATAAAAAGTCATGCTATGGAGTGTTATACGCAAACAATGAATCATGGAACACTACATCAAAAAATAATGATGTAATGTATGGTGACTAACATAATAAAATAAAATTTAAAAAAAAATTTTAAAAATCATGCTATGAATACAGTTTTATTTCTTCCTTTCTAACCCATATGCCCTTTTTTTCTTCTTCTTGCCTTACTGCCAGGATCTTTAGTACAATAATGAATTTCATTGATTTCTGCTTTTATCTTTATTTCTTCTTTCTGTTTGATTTGGGTTTAATTTGCTCTTCTTTTACTATCTTAAGGTAAAATGTTAGATCACTGACTTGAAGCCTCTTTTCTTTTCTACTATAAGCATTTAATACTAGGGATTTCTCTTGAATCCTTGCCTTTTCTACTGTAAGCATTTAGTGCTATAGATTTTTCTGTAACTCCTGATTTTTTCTCTTCTATAAGCATTTAATGTTAGAGATTTCTAATTCCTGCTTTAGCTGAAACCTGTATTTTTTTTTTTAATTTTTATTCAATTTAAAATGTTTTCTAATTTTCTTTGTGACTTCCTCTTTGATCCATGAACTATTTAAAAGTATAGTGTTTCACTTCTAAATATCTGGGAATTTTCCAGATATTTTTTGTTACTGATTTCTAATTTAATTCCATTAATCCAGAAAACATTCTTTGTATGATTTCAACTTTTAAGAAAATTGTTAATTTCTTGATAGAATGGTATATCCTGGTAAACATTCCATGTGTATTTGAAAAGAATATCAGAAGCTGTTTTGGGATGGAGTATTCATAAATGTCAATAGGGCCAAGTTGTTTAACAATGTTGTGAAGGTCTTCTACGTTAAGGTCTTACTAATTTTCTGGGTCTACTTGTTCTATTGATTACTGAGGAGAGTGTTGAAATATCCAACTCTATTTCTGGATTTGTCTATTTCTCCCTTCCATTTTCTGTGTTTGCCTCATATATTTGGAGGCTCTATTTTCAGCTACATACACAAACTTTATGTTATGTCTTATTGGTGAATTGATCTCCTTATCCTTAGAATGTCCTTATCACTGTTAAATATTCCTGGTTCTGAAGTCTACTTCATCTAATTTCAATATAATTACTCCAGCTTTCTTTTGATTGGTGTTTGCATTGTATATCTTTTCCTATTATTTTAATTTTAATCTTTCCATGTCTTTATATTTAAAGTGACTTTCTTGTAGACACATATAACTGAGTTTTGCTTTTTCACCGATGTTATAATCTTTCTTTCAATTTGTGGGTTTACATTCAGACCATTTATATTTTATTAATTTCATGTAATCATTGATATGGTTGACTTAAAACCTATCATCTTGTCAGCTCTCTACTTTCTCCATCTGTTCTTTGTTCCTTCTTTGCCTTTTTTTGGATTATTTCTATGATTCCATTTTATATGTACTATTATCTTATTGTTTATATTTCTATCTTTTTCAGTAATTGTCCTTGGGTTTAAAATATGTGTCTTTAGTCACAGTGTACCTTCAAATAATATTACACCAGATCATATGTCATCTAAAAGCCTTATGGCAGTATTCTCAATTCTTTCTCCCATCCTTTGTGCTAATGCCATATATTTTAATGTATGCTTTAAATTTATAATGCATGGCTACCATTTTTATTTAGACAGTCAACTATCTTCTAAAGCAATTTTTTAAATTACAAAATTTATTTTAATATTTACCTTCCCTTGTTCCATTTCCAGCATTCCCCAAGTCTTTGTGTAGTTCCAAATTGCAGTGCAGAAAAGTTGCTAATGAATTCTGTTTTTGTTTGTTTCAATGTGTCCTTTAGTTTTTAATAGTTTCTTTTTTTTTTTTTAAGATTTTATTTATTTATTTGACAGAGACAGAGATGGCGAGAGCAGGAACACAAGCAGCGGGAGTGGGAGAGGGAGAGCAGGCTTCCCGCCAAGGGAAGGGAGCCCCATGCAGGGCTCGATCCCAGGACCCTGGGATCATGACCTGAGCTGAAGGCAGACGCTTAATGACTGAGCCACCCAGGCGCCCATGAATAGTTTGTTTCAATGTATCCTTTAGTTTTGAAAGATATTTTTGTTTCATTTAAGTTTTTCATTTAAAAATATCATTCCATGGCATTCTGGCTTGCATACTTTCTGATGAGAAGCCTGCTGTAATTCTTATCTTTGCTCCTTTGTACTTGACCCTTCTTTTTCTTCTGGCTGCCTTGAACATTTTCTACTTATCTTTCATTTACAGCAGTTTGAATATTATGCATTTCAGTGTATATATGTGTTTGATTTTCAGAGGGTGGGGGTATTTATCCTATCTAGTGTTCTTTGGGATTCTTGAAGCTGTGGTTTGAGGTCTTTAATCATTCTTTGAAAAACAGCTATTAGATCTTGAAATATTTTTTCTGTCCCACGTCTCCATCTCACTCCCACTTCTCCTTTCCTTCTAGGATTCTCCTTTCATGTATCAGATCATTTGAAATTGCCCTACCACTCTTAGATGACCTGAGTACCCCCTACCACCAGCAGTATATTTTACTTTTGTGGTTCTGTAGGAGTAATTTCTAGTGATCTGTATTCATATTTACTGATTCTCCCCTCAATTTTGTCTTGTCTCCTGGTTGGTGAAACCATTAAAGGCATTCTTCATCTCTGGTACCATATTTTTCATTAGTAGCATTTCCATTTGATTCTTATAGTTTCCAAATCTCTGCTGATACTCACTTTTTGTTAGTGCATGTCCACTTTTTTTCACATGAGTCTTTAACACACTAATTATAGTCACTTCAAACTACATCTGACAGGTCCAATATCTGGATCATATCTGACTCTGATTCTGTTGACTGCCTTGTCTAATAACAGTGTATTGTTATTTTTCTTCTTCTTTGTCTTGTAATTTTTGGTTAAAAGCTATACATCTTCTGTAAGAGCAGACTGAGGTAAATACTATTTATGCCTGAGAATGGGCATACCTCTTCTGCTAGACCTTTCATGTGTGGAATTGAATTAATCTGGTCAGGAGCTGAGCTGTTTGTGTTTTATTGTGCTATGGTTAACCTTAGCACCCTATCAGCTTAAAATTCATCTAGCATTACCTTGTGCTTAGGGTAGCAGCTGGGTTGCTGGATGCTTTCTTTTTCAATGTTCTTGTTCCACCCAAAGCTTTGGACTTTTTCTCAGAGTGCATGCTCAGAGGTCTCTCTCCTTGTTCTTGACTCACTCTCACATTTTTGACACTTGTTTATTGGTGCTTGCTGGTCTTTAATGGTGGGAAGGTGGAGATATTCTTTATTGTTCTGGTTTA
Source organism: Eumetopias jubatus (assembly GCF_037043125.1). Lineage (NCBI taxonomy): Eukaryota > Metazoa > Chordata > Mammalia > Carnivora > Otariidae > Eumetopias > Eumetopias jubatus. The sequence continues at coordinate 162,869,144 of NW_028274809.1, read as the reverse complement.
GCCATTGCTTCTACCATTATAGCTAGGCTGTTTACCCCTCGTATTAAGGATCAGGCTTTCCTCCTCCAGCAATTTCTCTTAGTTTTCTGTTCCTTCCCCAAAAAGGGGGTTTTATCTATTCCCTTCCCCAAAGAAAGTGTTTTGTCCTAGCATCTTTAGGTTTTGTTCTGTAGGGGAGAAGAACCAAGACTTAGAGCCTTAGCCAAAGTAGAAACTGCTCCCTTCCTCAGGTTTGTACCTTAGGGCTCTCTCTAGTCCTGTCCTTAGTCTATCTTATAAGTACCAGTGAGGTCTGTGGAATGAATGAGAGCTTCCCTTTTGGGGGCCCTTACAGCAATTTTATAGTTTCATACTAGCCTATACTTGGCCTTTAGCAATTTGTTAAAATTTTTTAGCATTTTGGTTTTTTTTTTTACAAAAAGGGATCATACTCTTCATGCTGCTATATTCACTATCCATATATTTTGGGCATCTATCCACCCCAATAAGTATGTATCTATATCATTTTTCAAGGCAAGTTATTTCTTAAATAGATGTACCATAAATATATATATTATTGTATATTTAGGTTGTTTCTACTTTCCTACATTTATAAACGATGCTGTATGTTCACACAAGTATCTTTATATGTTCACCAGTGAATAATAGTAATAGCTAATATTGTGTGATTACTATTATGTAACGGATGTTCTGAACTATAGATGCCATAGATCCTCACAGTAACCCTATAAGGTAAAAATTATGATCATTTCTTTTTAAAGATGAAGATACAATTTTTGCCCAAACTCTATCAAGTTATCTATAGGTGATTTTAGCCCTTTTTACTCATCATGTCTTCCAGTGTAAGCTTATATAAGAGGAAAAAATGAAAAAAGTACACCCTGCTGAATTAGTTCCACACTTGAAGTTTGTATGTGTGTGTGTTTGTATCTGGCTATGTTTTTATATTGTAGAACATAAAAAATAGGATGGTACATTACTATATTATGACTGTTTTACTTTTAACCACCTTCTAAAGGTCTTAGGCAGGAAAGCTGTTACCCACTATTTTATAGCATAAGTGCCAGCTTACTAAGTATTATTTTTAATAAATAAATGAATATGTTAAGATGTTAAACATTAGGAGTAATAATTCTAAATGTTTAGTCTAGTCATATTTATGTCTACCTAATGCTAAATGAACACAATATATACATATTTTTTCTAACTACATGATTTCTTAAGATAATTTAATTCATAATTTAGGCATAACAGTGTACATCATATATATTTTCAATTTCAGTAAAAATGTATATGATAATTCAGGAAAAGGCTGTCAAGTAATATCATTTCAAGAGATGAAATGACTTTGATATGAAGTGTGCTATTATGAAATCTTAAAATTCCTAGGCTTTCTTCCTAGAATTACAAAGATTAAAGACATACACACCAACTTTTAAATTTTCATATTAACTGTCAATGCAATAGCTTAAGAAAACAAGGTAGGCTTGCTTTCAAAATATGAAAATTTAAACTGTAAACTGAATCTTGAGACTAAATATCCAATTTTTCACATTGTCTTCCATACTAATTGGAAAAGATCAAATATTTACAGTTTATTCTTGAGTCTTTCAGAAGAGGCATAATAAAGAGTTCACTTCCTCAGTTTTTCAGTTCTGGTAGAGGAATCCAAAATTGCTAAAAATTAACATATTTCACTAAAATTATTAAAAACATCAACATTTGCCAGGACTTTAACATTGAACCTGCACCCCCTCTGCTGTGTGGGTAATGCAACAGTATAATGTGACTACATACAGAACATTTCACGTGTAATATAAATCTATCTCTTTACTACATGATGTTTGGGAACACCTAGAATAGACTTTTCAGAACCTTGCCATTTTAAAAGCAGAGTAAATGTTTTGCTCTTTACAAAGAACTCTTAGGAATTTAATATTGTTGCATGAAAGAATTAGGTATAAACATTCATTTTAAGAGATTTTTAAGCATTCTCATTCTGACTTAAATCCTCTGAGTTAAAAATAAAATACCAAAAAATAAAATAAAATAAAATACAGACACAGAGTGAGTTTATCATGACAATGTTGGGGTTTTTAATATTCAGAAGCACAAGGACTTAGTTGACTTGCCCAAAGCATTCAACTAGTGACTGTCAAAGCCAGAGGCAGAACACATGACTCCTAGCTCTAAATTCAGTGTTTTCATTACATACAAAGCCACTCACCCATCAACTGTCAACTAATTTAACTGATTCATAGAGGGAAATCTATTACTATCTTCATCTGTATTCTCCAAACACAATTCAAGAGGTTGTTTTCCAAAACTTATAACTAGTTCAGAAAAAACAAACAAAAAAACCCAAAAACAAAATACCTGGGTCTTACAAGGCCAAATTACTTTTCCTTCACAGGTAATGTGCATGTCACTTTGTATATGAGAAAATGAGTCAACTACTCCTTAAACTGTTTAATAACAATAAAAAAAATTAGACATACCATGGAAGCTAAAAAGAAATGATTTAAACCTTTAATAAAAAGGTGGAGTGTGTCCCTTTAAAAAGGAAAATTACCTTCTTCCGATTAATGTACATGTCTCTGTGTGTAGGAAAAATGAATATTACTCTTTAAACTGTTTAACATTAACCAAAGAATTAGAAATACTATAAAGGCTAAAAAGAAATGATACGGGGGCGCCTGGGTGGCTCAGTCATTAAGTGTCTGCCTTCGGCTCAGGTCGTGGTCCCAGGGTCCTGGGATCAAGCCCCACATCGGGGTCCCTGCTTGGCGGGGGGCCTGCTTCTCCCCCTCCCACTCCCCCTGCTTGTGTTCCCTCTCTCGCTGTGTTGCTCTCTGTCAGATAAATAAAGAAAATCTTTTAAAAAAAACAAAAATAAAAACAAACAAAAAAAGAAATGATACAGACATTTTTTTAAAAAGAGGGCAGAGGGTCTGCCTAAAAGAACTTGTCTATTAAGAAATCAAGTGTTTGGAAAAAAAAAAGACATCAAGTGTTTGGTAGATTATTTAAGTGCTCAAATCTGAATTATTCTAAAATGCTAAAATAAACTAAGTAGATTTTGGCTTACACCCAAAACATCTTCTCATTTTAATGGACATCCTGTTATTAAGAAAAATATCATTATAACTATGTAATTTTCTGAACATGAAGGGATCATTAACTGGTAGATACTTACAATAATTACTGTTTTCTGAAATATACACAATATGATAATCAAAAGACTGTGGTTGGTTTATGGGTAAGATTTTATGTTTAATATAAGGAAAAATCTACTAAGAGCTAACTTAGATATAGGGGTAACAAAGAATAAAGTATTCAGCACAACTCTGAATGGACATTTATAATGCATTACATATTTGCACTAATTTATTAGCTGTAGAAATAAGTCAATCAGAGAAAGACAATTATCATATGGTTTCACTCATATGTGGAATTTAAGAAACAAAACAGAGGAGCAGAAAGGAAAAAAGGGAAAAGTAAAACAAGAAGAAATCAGAGAGGGATACAAAGCATAAGAGACTCTTAATCATAGGAAACAAACAGAGGGCTGCTAGAGGGAAGGGGGTAGGGGAATGGGGTCACTTGGTGATGCACATTAAGGAGGGCACATGATGTAATGAGCACTGGGTGTTATATAAGACTGATGAATCACTAAATTCTACCTCTGAAACAAATAACACACTATATGTTAATTAATTGAATTTAAATAAAAAAATTATTAGCTGTGTTAACTTTGCTTTTAGGACAAAAACAGAACTTTTAAATTAAAAATCCTCCCTTTCTTCTTTTTTGTGTTAGCAATTTTGATTTATGTGCACATTCTGTTGCCTTCAGAGCATGGTCACTTACTAACTATGTGACCTTGAACAAGTTACTTCTCAGTTTTCCCACCTATAAAATGGGGTAACATAGATAGATCTTAAGGGATTTAGAGGGTTAGTATAGTGTAACTATACTAATCATTAAAATAAGATGGCAAACATACTTTAAAAAGCAGTGAAAATTAAGAAGATGAGAATATTTGGAAGTTACTAAGCACCTTAATTTCTATTTGTATTCACCCATAAATGACACTAAAGAGTTACAAAGAAAACTTCCTCAATTGATACTGTGGCACCCCAAATCATGCCTAATGTTTCCAAGCATCCCCAGTCACTTCACAGTGAGAATTTTTTGGCTTCAGAACCTACTTTATTTGTGCATCTCTAATAGAAAACAATGTGCGCTTTTTTCACAGTATCTCCTCTTCACAGGGCAGAAATGGGAATAAAATACTGAAAAAAAATGAAATTCAACTTCTAAAAATAATTTTAGCTTCTCATTATATGATCATTAAAAATCATGGTTCCTTTTATTGACCTGTTGATAAAATATGTACTTGATCACAATCAAATTTAAGTTATTCTTGAATGTATATGTCCTTTCAGATATTAGAAATATCACTGAGTCTAAAAAATGGCACATGGACAGAAAAAGAATTAGGAACTTCTCTAGGGTTGCCAAATGCTATGAAAAGAAGTAAAATATAAATGTGTGTGCATACATGTGTGAGCACGTGTGTGCACATGCATGAGAACATGTACACATATATAAAACATGAAAAATTTTTAACTTGAAAAGTTTAAAATCGAAATTATAAATTAATTCTAAATGGATTTCTGTAGATATTTTTACTATCTATCTATACAATACATTGGATTACACTAAATGTAAGGTCCAAATTTAAAATAGGAAAGTAAAACCAGATTCATGCAAAAGATGCAAACTTTCCTATAGAGTATCCATGTTTAGTTGGCAAAGAAGTCAAAGTGAAACATGGGCTAGATATCAAAATACACAAAATACCATCACATAGTCCATGGAAAATCTGCGTGATGGCAAATTTATTCATTTTGCTCACCTAATAAATCAAAATGCCCACATTTAAGAATGTCTTAAAAGACTTTTCGTCTACTGGTTTTAACAACTGTGTTTTCTCACCTCAATTTATAATTCTCCAGGTCAGAAATCTCTATTAATATGACTTATATCTGTACATGTTACATTAAATTCAACCTTACCACTGTTAAGCTGGCCAAACTAATTCCCAGAAATTCTTTTTTTTTTTTTGCAACATGAGAATAGGTTCTCATTTATTACAAATGAAAAAACCCTAGCATTATCCTCTGTTTTGGAAAGCTGTGGTTTAAAACAAAACAAACAGAAAAACCTCACCATCCCCAAACCTAACCTTGACTCTATGTTTATTGCTGAAGACATTTTTACATAGAGGATTACAGCTAGTCAGATCTGAAAGAGTATACTCATGAGTTCAGTCTAAGAATTTTCCTTTAAAATAAGTAATAGCTTAATATCTCTATTTCCAAAACCCTCAGATTGTCAAAAAATAATAAATAAATAAGATGATGAAGAAAGAAAAGAATATTTTGATCCATTTTAGGACAAAGCACTCGTTAACCTAAGAAGGGGGGAGAAAAAGTATAAACAGGATAGAGTAGTAATTACATTTCTTACCCTTCAACAACTAATTTAATCTATCTATAAATCATTTTTTTAGTGAGAGTAAAGAACTGATTACATGCCTGGAGACATGGTGTTAGTGTTTGAATATTACTCAGCCATCAAAAAGAATGAGATATTGCCATGTGCAACGATGTGAAGGGAACTAGAGGGCGTCATGCTAAGTGAAGTCAGTCAGTCAGAGAAAGACAAATACCATATGATTTCACTCATATGTGGAATTTAAGAAACAAAACAAACGAACATAGGAGAAGGGAAGGAAAAATAAAATAAGATAAAAACAGAGAGGGAGGCAAACCATAAGAGACTCTTAACTACAGGAAACAAACTGAGGGTTGCTGGAGGGGAGGTGGGTGGAAGGATGGGTTAACTGGGTGATGGGCATTAAGTTTCTGCCTAACTGGGTTAGCTTCTTTAAAAGATGGGAAAGAAAAAAAAAATCCTTAAAAAAGAAATAAATGTGAACATCTTAATTTACCCTAATTCTAACATAATCAAAATCACCAAAACTGTACTGCAGCATAAAATAAAGCCATGAAAACTATACTTCTACATCGAATGAAAATGAAACCTGACACTGTTTTTCCCCACTGACAGTCTGCACTGATTGGGCCAAAAAGCAAATTAAATACACACACACACACACACACATTTTATCTTTAACTGTGTATACATATATGAACACATACTTGAAATCACAATTTATTCATTGCTTACCTAACAGTCAAATAAACTTCCTCTTATAGGACAACAACACTAACCAAAATATATTATCACATATATCATAAAGAAATTACAATTTAATTTCATGATTTAAATTCATTCTGTAAACTTGTAGTAAAGATCTTTGAACTGTCATTAGCAACCAAACTTATTACTTCCCTCTATCACACATGCCAAAATTTAAAAATAGAATTCAACACTGGCAAGGGTTAGTTTTGGGGCTATTTCCACTGAAGTGAGAGATCCTTAAAGACACAAACTATTCATCTTTGTATATACAGCTCCTAGCACAGTGCCTGGCATTATAGGTGCTCAAATAGGTTATGTGGTTGATCAAATGAAAGAAAGACAATTTTATATTCTACAAGAATCTTAAAAATGTTCATCCCTTTGTCTCAGTAATTCTACCTCTAAGAAACTATCTTAAAAAAAGAACCTAGAATGAATACTTGGATAATGAAAGATATTTAATGAAGTTATAGTTTTAACTTGAAAAACTGAAAACAATACAAACATCAAAAGTTTAAAAAAAACTGGAAATTATGGTTCATTCAAATGTAGTACACAGTCACAAAGAATTCTTTATGAAGAGGTCTTGATGAGACAAGAAAATGCTCATGATAAAATATAAAGAAAAAAAAATCCCACAAAATTCTTTAATCTTAACTATTTTATTAATTTTTAAAAAGATTTTATTTATTTATTTATTCGATATAGAGCACGTCACAAGCAGGGGGAACAGCAGAGGGAGCTGCAGAGGGAAAGGGGTAAGCTGACTCCCCACTGGGCAAGCTCCACCCCAGGACCCTGGGATCATGACCTGAGCTGAAGGCAGATGCTTAACCAACTGAGCCACCCAGCTGCCCCTTAACTGTTTTAAAGATAAATTTTAAAAGGGGGGGTACCTGGGAGGCATATGACTCTTGGTTTCAGGTCAGGTTATGATCTCATGGGTCATGAGATAGAGCCCTGGGATGGGCTTTGCACTCAGTGCAGAATCTACTTGGGATTCTTTCCTTCCATTCTCCCTCCACCTCTGCCCCTACCCCGACTTTTGCACACGCTCTCTCTCTCTCTCTCAAATAAATAAATCTTTAAAAAAAAAAAAGTATAAATTTTAAAGGGGCACCTGGGTGGCTCCATCAGTTAAGCATCTGACTCTTAATTTCAGCTCAGGTCATGATCTCAGGGTTGTGAGATCAAGCCACAAGTCAGGCTCCATGCTGGGCATGAAGCCTGCTTAAGATTCTCTCTCTCCCTCTCCCTCTGACCCTCCCTGCTGCCTCTCTTAAAAAAAAAAAAAGAAAGAAAGAAAAAAGATACATTTTAAAGAAAAGACTGGAAGTAAATATATATAAATCAAAAAGCATTTTTTGCTACACTTTCCATATTGGCATGTTTATTTAAAACCATAAATAAAACAATAGTGCCGGGGGCGCCTGGGTGGTTCAGTTTTTAAGTGTCTGCCTTCAGCTCAGGTCACGATCCCAGGGTCATGGGATCAAGTCCCGCATCTCGGGCTCCCTGCTCCCTGCTCGGCTGGAAACCTGCTTCTCCCTCTCCCTCTCCCACTCCCCCTGCTTGTGTTCCTTCTCTAGCTGCATCTGTCTCTGTCAAATAAATAAATAAAATCTTTAAAAAAAAATAGTGCCAATTTCTATTACTTTTCATTATTATTATAAACTTGAATGGAGGGTTCTGAGCAGTAAAATAAATCTATTCTTTTGTAAAAATTTAAATAAACAATAAATTATCAGAAGATCTCTACTTTTATCTGGACGGGCTCCTAGACTAATATGGACAAATAACAAACTTTAGAAATTGCTTTTTAGATAAGCATCAATGAAATAAAAGTACAGTTTAAAGGCAAGTTAAATACCTTTTTGGATTTTTTTTTCTTTTCTTCACATTGGACCTGCAGATTGCTTCCATTATTGTATCACTGATACTTGTTCACAATTTTTTTTTAAAGATTTTATTTATTCATTTGAGACACAGAGATACAGAGAGAGAGAGCATGGGCAGGGAGGGAGGCAGACGGAGAGGGAGAAGCAGGCTCCCCACTGAGCCAGGAGCCCGATGTGGGGCTTGATCCCAGGACCCTGGGATCATGACCTGAGCCGAAGGCAGATGCTTAACCATCTGAGCCACCCAGGCGCCCCACTTGTTCACAATTTTAAAAACACATAATTTAAATTCCTCATATCTCATTGTTCTTTTATCTTAAGTGAAAAACGAAAGCAATAATTTTCAGTATAGGTTAATGAAACATAAGTGAAGTGGGGCTCCTGTCTAAATTTCTGGATTAGCCATAGTCGGCCTGAGTTCATGGTGGGATGGTGGGATGGCGAAAACCATACAGGTAAACAGACAACTGGTCTGTAGTAGCATATTAAGGCCAATCTTCTGAAGACACTACTGTATCTGGGTGGTTTGACTTACTGATTTCTCATTTAGTCTACAAATCTCTACATGCACTAAGGCTCCTGCCTGCCCTACTCCCATGAACATGATCTGACTGAGTACCAACGATGTCAGTGACGACTACCAATGCAATTACACTGTTATTACTGGCTCTTCTTCCTCTAACCACTTCCTTTAATACCAACATGCCCTGGGGATTTACTGTGGTCGACCACTATTCTCCCTCTATAGAATTCTCAAGGTTCTAACTACTACCCAAATACAAAAGATTTCAGATGTCTCCCCAAAGCTTTAGGTTCCATATCCAACTTCTACACAGATAACCCATAAACTCACCTTAAACTCAATATGCTGAAAACTAAACACACCGTCTTCGGTGGCTCCCCACTGCCTGTAAAATCCAAGCTCCCTCCTTGATCTGGCTTCACCTTATTACTTCTTCCTCTGCCTCTTCCTTACCTTATTAGAGCCTCACCCTCTGCCATCCATGTTCATTTTTTCTGAATGCCTTATAAAATTAACCACCTAATATTTATTGAAGGTCCATTACATGCCCAGCACTATCCTAAGCACTTTATATGATTCACTCAGCAATCTTCACAGCAGTCCCATGAGGTAGATGCTACTACTTCCATTTACACTGAGGAAAGTATCCTGCCTAAGCTACAAAGTAGTGGAGTCAGCATACAAACCTATATCCTGTGCTCCTTACCTTTATATATGTAATTTCTCATAAATGCCTACACATGCCAAGCACTGTCCTGGGTATTCAAGGTGAATGGGACAAACAAGGCCCATGACCTCATGGGGCTTATAGTCTAGTAAGTAAACAGAAAAACAAACAAACAAACAAAAAACCTTATTATAAATCATTTACAAGTTCCAGGAAGAAAATAAATAGGATTTTATGACAGAAAATTCACAGAGGTGGATATACTTAACAGTGATAAAAGAAAAGCCTCTTTGAAAAAATGACTTTTCAGGAGTGACCTCATGGATAAGAAGTTGCCAACTATACAAATAAGAGGGATTTATCCAGAAGAGTACTGAGTCAATAGACAGCATAAAGATAGTGTTACAGATTGAACTGTGTTGCCCCAAAATGCTTATGTTGAAGCACTGACCCCCAATGTAACTGTATCTGGAGTTAGGATCTTCAAGGGCATAATTAAGGTTAATAAGGTGGGTCTCCAACTGGATGAGACTGGTGTCCTTATAAGAAGAAGAGGCAAGATCAATCAATCGATAGATCAATCAATCAATCTCTCTCTTTCTCCCCGCCCCTCCACATGCACACAGAGGAAAGGCCAGGTGAGAAAGTACCCATCTTCAAGCCAGGAAGAGTGGCTCACCAGAAACCAACCCTGATGGCACCATGATATTGAATTCTAGCCTCCAGAACTGTGAGAAAATAAATTTCTGTTGCTTAGGCTATCCAGTCTGTGATATTTTGTTATGGCAGCCAAGCAAACAAATACAAATCAGAAAGACTTAGTTGAAAAAAAAAAAAAGAAAGACTTAGTTGTTTTCCAGGAACTGACAAAAACCAGTGTGCTAGAATATAGAGACAATGGAGATAATAACATGTCAAAAACTCTTAAGCCCATAGATGGCAGATGAACCTGAAATGAGATGATCACAAAAATATGACCTGGTGCAAAAGTTTTAAGCTGGTTCATACTGGATTTGAAAATGTATGCTGTGGGTTTTTGTTCTCTCAGTGACTGGGAGTCACTAAAATAGTGACTAAAATACAGTAATTTATATTCCACCGTGGAATGCACAAAATGGCCCCACACAACAAAGAACTGAACCCTTCCCAAAATGTCAGTAGTGCCCTATTGAAGAAAAATGGCTAATGAGTATGTCTTGTTTACACAGAGGACTATGGAAAAAACAACGATGGGGTTGTTGTTGTTGTTGTTTAGTTCTTACATCACTAAGGATAGTTCTGAGGGAATTATGGTGAAATAATAGTATGTATGGTGCTCATGTGCAAGGAATGGTGTTGGATATCTTGGAGCATGTCCAAATGAACCAGATACCAACCCTAGGCCTAAGAGCCACAGTAAGGTAGATATGATGCCCCATTTCATCAAATCTAAGGTACCAGTCATTATGTGTCACATTTTATGCACAACTAAGCAAGTTAATTATGACATTAACTGTAAAAATACATCTTAATTTCAGGGCTGTTAAAATGTAGAGAAAAAAAGTGAAAAAATACACATCTTAAGCAAATGAAAAAGAATATGAAAATAGCTAAATGCAAATAGAAGTCATATAAAAGAGTCCATAGAAGGAATGTATTGTTTCATGCAGAAGGTAGTATTTAAGCCAAATCTTGAAGAATGGGTAGAAGTAGGAAGAGCAGAGATTGACGAAGGAATATTTTTAGCAAGAGTAAATTGCAAGAGGTAAAGCATAGCAACAATAAAATGAGGTATGGCAAGAGAGAAATATTTAAAGAGAAGACACTGTTGAAAAGTTAGAAGGACAAGGGCTAGGAAAACCTTGAATACAGCTAGGCTAAAGAGGCTGAAATTTATTGTATATCCTTGGGGAATGGTTCTCAAACACTTTTCGTTTTTTTACCCCAATACACTTTGGGGCTATAGTACACATAAAAAAATAGGGCCACTCTAGCAGTGATCCTCAACTATAAGAGATGCAAAATGAGCAAAAGCAATTAATTCTTCTGAGAATAAATTTAGAAAAAGCTGTCCAGAAAATCCTAACTTTTACTCCTACCTCACCTTGATAATCACTGCTTTCTACACACTAAAAAAAAAAAAAACAAAACAGAAAAATTTGAGTACCTTTTCAGGAAAGGTAATCCAGGAGAACTGTGTAAAAATGAATGAGTATTAGAATAAAGGTTAAGGATTGAGAATCTACATAAGAAGCTGATCTTCGAGGAAGAAGTGAAATAAATTCCTATTATTAGATTAGCAATAATGGGGAAAATGTATGATGCAATTATTACAAGAAACGGGAAAAATAAAGGAAAGAAAAAGTTTAAAATACAATATACTAAGCTCAAACAAGGACAAGTGCACTCCAAAATATTGGTGATCATTCAGATGATGTCTAAAAGGCATCCAAGATTAAGAAAAGTGGAATTTAGGTCTGGAAAAAGCTGTGAACATCATCTAAAAAGAGTTATTGAAGCATAATATGGATAAAGCCACCAAAAAGAAGGCAAGAGAAGGTATTGCAAAGACAAATTTTTTGAAGTAAACATGTATTAAAGCTTTACTATAGTAAAGCTTTAGTAGCTTTACTATAATTGTCTTCATATTTTATAATAATCTCATGCTGATCACCATCATTGTTAATTTTAATACTATAAGTTTACAAACAAAAAAGCAAAGCATAGTGAAGATTAAGAACATGCCTAGGATCATACAAAGCAACTTAAAAAGGGAGCGTTCCATTAATTTCCAATCTGGTGTTACAGACATTTAGAGATGCCGTGTGTGTGTGTGTGTGTGTGTGTGTGTGTGTGTGTGTGTGTGTGTGTACGTGTGTAAACTTAGTCAAAAAGTAAAAGTCCACACCCCTGAAAACAGAACTTGAGAGCAACCAAGACGGTATAATATAATTATAGGGGGAATTAGTGTTTAAATTCCTAGATGGCTTTATTCCAAACACTCACTTATCCACTTCAATCTATGAAAAACTGCAGGTATATCATAGTATTGAATTGTTTTCTCCGTAAAAAAAAAAAAAAAAAAAAAAACTTTTGGAGATAGTGAAAATATTTAAGAACAATATTTTTAAATCAGATATTTTTTCAAGTATTTTTTCAAGTATTGTTAAAGCACAAAGGCAATATAATCTTTGTATGTGAAAAAATATGGTTTCAAGTCACACATGGATAAGAAAGAAGAAAATCTATAATTTTCTGGTGTTAATACTTAAATTTGTTCGTTTGTTTTTTTTAAAGATTTTATTTATTTATTTGAGAGAGAGCCAGAGAGAGTGAGTACAAGCTGGGGGAGCAGCAGATGGAGAGGGAGAAGCAGGCTTCCCGCTGAGCAGGGAGCCAGACGTGGGACCCGATCCCAGGACCCTGGGATCATGACCTGAGCCGAAGGCAGACGCCCAATGACTGAGCCACCCAGGCGCCCCAAGACTTAAATTTGTTATAAATTTACCAAATGACTTTAATTAAACTCTATTCATTTTGACTGAAATAACCTTTGACAAACTTCCTCCAAAAGTGGGAACATGAGGCTTAGAGGGAAAGAAAAGAAATGGAGAGGGAATAAGAGAAACCAAGAGAAAAAAAAAAAAAGAGAGAGATGAAGGAGAGGAGAGGTGACCCAGGTGAAGAACTACTAACAGAATGAAGATGGTAGAAATCATATTGCCCCAGAACAGATTTATTGAGCAAAGAGTACAATGGGTTTTTTGCTGGTGGTTGGGCATGATAAAGAGTCTTGAAAATCCTACAGGTTCATCTACTTGTACTATCATGCAGATATTTTTCTCAAAACACTTGCATAAGTCAAAAGAATCTAATAAGGAAGATGCAACCAGCCCACAGTCTGCAATCTGTCTAAATGATTAGACAAACTGAGATGGCTGATATCGAAGTGCCTATTAATACCTTATCAATACATGTTCTTGAGCTACTTCATGACTACTTTCACATAAGCAAATTTCCTCAAAGGAAAAAAAAGTCCAAGTAATTTTCTAAAACTACACGCCATACAACAACACTATGGTTAAACTTACACATGGCAAGAAAAGTTTTGAAAAATGTGAAATACCTCAGTCTGACCTTCATGGGCACTGGTCTCATGAGTGACTCGAATAGCCTGTAATAAGAACACAAGATATTAATTGGAAAAAATGACTATATCCAAAATTTTAAAAGAAAACAACAAAGCTAAATTTTAACATCTAAAGCTTTGTTAAGAGATAACAAATTGGAAGAAATTTAGGAACAGTTTAATATTAAAGAATGATTTCTGGGTAACGAAATGAATTGCTCTACTTTCCAACCCACAAATCCCTGAAGACGTAGGAAAGTGACTATCTGATTATTTGTAATTTCCAGATGTGAAGTGGGAGACATTTAAATCATTTGTTAGAACTAAAGTTTTAACACTTTATTCAGCTGGGACCAGAATAAAGTAAGCATCTCACAGACAGAGACTGGAAAACTTATCTCATCTGTTTCTCCAGGTTACATGCTCCTCTGCAGCTCTGGCTGTAGTTATGCTTAATCATGCAGCTTCAGTCAGCAGTTTAAAAATGGGGAGCAGAGGGCGCCTGGGTGGCTCAGTTGGTTAAGCGACTGCCTTCAGCTCAGGTCATGATCCTGGAGTCCCAGGATTGAGTCCCGCATTGGGCTCCCTGCTCAGCAGGGAGTCTGCTTCTCCCTCTGACTCTCCCCCCTCTCATGTGCTCTCTCTCTCTCATTCTCTCTCTCAAATAAACAAATAAAATCTTTAAAAAATAAAAATAAAAAAATAAAAATGGGGAGCAGAAAGCATGCATTTATCAGAAGCTAGAGATTTTAGTTTTCTGAACTTAAAAAAAAATGCTCTTATAATACCCACTATTAGCAAAAATGAAGAAAAAGGGCAAAAGTAGTAAATTTGGGGTGAAAGTACCTTTATGAATGGCAATTTGGAAATAAGTATCAAAGTTTTAAAAACATGCAAATTGTTTGATCCAGCAATTTCTGTTCCAGGAGTTTATTTACATGTAATTGTACATAAGTATATACAATTAAGGATATCTGTAAAGATTTAGCTACAATAATATTCCTTGTATATTTTTTTAAATAGTGAATAAAGAGGAAAAATATTAAATTTCCAACAATTTCTTGGTGAAATAAAATACTGCACAATGGAAAGCTATGCAGCCATTAAATAATGATGTCAAATATATACTTACTGGTACGTAATACATTTGTGATAAGTTAAGTGAAAAAAACAAGTTATAAAACAATATTACAGTGTGATCAAATTTTTGTTTTAAAAAATTGTGTGTATATCTATCTATATATATATAGATAGATATACACACTCCCTATAAAAAATATGAATAATGATGGCTGTCTCCCATTGGTGGGATTACTGGTGACTTTTGTGTTGTTTATTTTACTTTTGTGTAAAATAAAGATATCTTATGAGATCTGTAGGGTTTTTTTTTAAGAAAAAACAATTTAAGATAATCAAAGTGTATAAGAATGCTAAAACAACATAATCAAATCAATGGATTCATTGGGCAAAAACTGTGTAAGGCATTTTTCTAGCCAAATAATCTGTACACTACACCGCTTCTAATTTCAGAGAACTTACCATCTACTTAATAGTGTTACTAAAAGGTAAAAAGAACTTCAAAAGAAAAATAGATTTCAAAACCAATGAAATTTAAATGCCACTCTAAAACAATTCTATGAAATGGTACAATCATTTAAAAGTAGATTATGTAGCCTGTGTCTTCACACATGCAAAAACATTACTAAGAGGATGAAAGAGCTAAAGTATGGTCTGGCATCTACCATTAAACCTTTGCTTTTTCCATTGGTATTCAGCCTTGTTCCAAATTCCCAGTGAAAGACACATAGGGTATTGGCAGGCATATATTTATTTATAGGGAGAGAATGGTAAGCAGTGGTCAATCATAAAGTATTTTTAATATTTGTCAATCAAACTTTTTTTTTCTCATTCACCTCTGGATGTAGAAAAGAAGTGGCAACTGATCAACATTTATGGATATTTCAGGTAATGACACAACAAAATCCACAAGTGCTTAAAACTAGTTTCAAGACAAACCCCCAAACAGAATCTACAATCCCACAAAACTTTGCCCATAATTGAGATCAAGACAGAAAGAAGGTACCGACGTCATAGTTCTCTAAGTATCTGGCTCGTTCTTCAGGACTCATTGACACAGACTCCTCGAGGAATTTTTTCAAGGTTGATCCAGATTCTGAGAATATTAAGGTAAAATTGAGAAGGTTTGCTATCTCACTGATATATGAAAATACTATTAGCATCCTAACCTTTTCGGGTAAAAACCTTTTCACTGGTAAGCTGGAAATGTAAGAAAATTGGGATAAATGATAGGCTTTAAGTTGTTTGTTAAACCTCCGTTTATCACTCATAAAAGAATGGGAAAGATTGGGGTGCCTGGGTGGCTCAGTCGTTAAGTGTCTGCCTTTGGCTCAGGTCATGACCCCAGGGTCCTGGGATCAAGCCCCACATCGAGCCCCACATCAAGCCCCACATCGAGCCCCACATCGAGCCCCACATCGGGCTCCCTGCTCGGTGGGAAGCCTGCTTCTCCCTCCCCCACTCCCCCTGCTTGTGTTCCTCTCTTACTGTGTCTCTCTCTGTCAAAAAAATAAAATCTTTAAAAAAAAAAGGGAAACTTTAATATTTCTTCAACACAAAAATATACATTCCCATTATAAAAGAATGGAGAGGGGAAAAGGTTTCCTTTACTACTTTAAAAGAAAGAACTACAGCACCACCTACTGCTCAATAAGTTAACTTTTAACTTAGGAGGGTGAGGGGGCCAAGCAGTAACACAAAATTATTTACCAAAGTGCATCTTGTCTTTATTGTTGGCAATAGCATGGATCAGTCCAATTGTTCCACAGGCATTGCTGATTGTTTGCTTCATGAAATATACTGATGATGTAACATCTTGTCCCTGAGATTTTATTTTTTCCTCCTCCTCTGTTCTGAATACTTCATACTATTAAAAAAAAAAAGTCAATAATCTACTTATGAAAATAATACATTAAAGAGTACTCAAACGTAAAACTGGGAAACTTCTAATTATCCATCAATAGGGATTTGGTTAACATACTATGGCATATCTTAGTGGAATACTATAAAGCACATAAAAAAAATGGAATAGATTTACATATTCCTACTCGGAAATTTGTCTGATTATAGGGTGGTTCTAGGTCAATATACATTAAAATGATTCTCATTTATGTTTTTAAAATATCTACTTTATAGGGGCGCCTGGGTGGCTCAATCGGTTAAGCCTCTGCCTCCTGATTTTGACTCAACTCATGGTCTCAAGGTTCATGAGAGGGAACCCTGTGTCAGGCTCAGCACTGGGCATGAAGCCTGGTTAGACTCTCTCTCTCTCCCTCTGCCCCTCCCCATCCGCTTGTGTGCACATGAACGCTCTCATTCTCTCTCACTCTCACTCTCTGAAAACAAAAACAAAAACAAAAACGGTTAAGGGGCGCCTGGGTGGCTCAGCCGATTAAGCATAGGCCCTCGGCTGAGGTCATGATCTTGGGGTCCTGGGATAGAGCCCTGCATCAGGCTCCCTGCTCATCGGGGAGTCTGTTTCTCTCTCCTTCTGTCCCTCCCCCTCTGCTCATGCTCTTTCACTCTCTCTCTCTCTCAAATAAATAAAATCTTAAAAAGAAAAAACACAGAAGCCTGAAACACTCTGTATTCCTAAAATACCCTCTAGATATCCCTTGAGTGACTTTAATATGTCACTTATGAACGGAATGAGAATATACCAAATTGTAAGAGAGATCCAAAAGTGGCAGATGCCATTATATTCTCCACTTTAGTATTTTAGAATTGTGTTCTTTCTAGCAATAGGCACAATGAGCTTTTTAGTACTGGTGATCCACTAAATGAAGAGTCCAATTGATAAGGACAACATGCTTTTTTTAAATACTGAGAGCCACTAAATGAAGGAGACCAAATCCAATTTATTCTTTAACTTAAAAAAGTGAATAAAAAAATAAAAATAAACTTTAAAAAAAAGACAGGTCATAAAACTCAATGTTTTGAGAAATTTCCAATTCAGACCATAAACTCATATCTATATCATACCAACTAAGAAATCCTAAGCATTAAGCAGCTGTTTGTTTTTTTCTTTTTATTATTCCTTACAATTGGAGTCCTGGGATAGCTATCTATTGGCTTACTTTAGTAATCCAAAAAAAAAAAAAAGAAAGAAAGAAAGAAAGGAAGAAAGAAAGAAAGAAAAGAACACTGGACTAAGAGAGAGTAAACTTAAGGGTCCTAACTCCTCCTCAAATTTCAGAATAATTACAACCTCACCATTAAAAGTAGTTTAGTCTAATAACAGATAATCATCAAGAAATTTCTAACTCTGAATTTCTATATTATAAACAGCAAATATGAATAAATATCCCTTCCTTAATTAATTTTTTTGTAGCACCATAAGTAGAAAAGAGAAATATTTCAGTATGTTTTAATTTATATTGAATTGAGGCTAGTTATGGCATAAAGAAAATTATCCAGGAATTCCTAGGACTGAACAAAGCCTAATTCTTATCTTCTCAGAGACTTGGCTCCATTTATTCCTGAAAAGTAAGATGACCTGAGCATCTATACACAAAGTCATCAATATTTCACTTCTCCCACATCTTTCCATTTACTTCCTCATTTTTCACAACTACTGACTTCATCCTGTTGTTTCTAAGTTTAAAAATAAAAACCAGAAGGATATGAACTCAAAAGCTGTTTTAAAAATTAATATAACATAATAAAAAAAATTACTAGCCAAAAAAAAAAAAAGTATATGGAGAAAGAAAAAAAAAAAAGAATTTAAAAGTTCTGGCTCCATAATGCATATATCTAAACAAGGCCTGAAATATAGAGATCTGAAATTAAATACAGAACTCCAAGAACAACTAATTATAATCCCCAACACATCCTAAATCTACCAATAAAGCTGTATTTAAACTTAATAATTTCCACACATACTGGGTTTATTCTGAAAAGACTTCTTTATATATATATATATATATATATAGAAAATAATTACATATTTTATATACTGAAATTATGAATATTCTTTATTCATACCTTCTCTAAGACAGACTTAAGATTATTCTAGTCCTTAACATTTCTAAAGCATATACAACAAAATGTGATTAAATGTGATATCGAAACACGCTGAGGCAAAAAATATTTTATAAAAGAAGAAAATTAGCCAAGTTTAAAAGTCTAACTCAGGGCTTTATTGTCAATCTATACATCAAAATCTAAATATCATCTCTTTAATAAAACTAGGGTTTTTTTTTAAGTTGTCTTTTAGATTTCCTCATTTCATGCAAGAAGGGGGTCATCTGTTCTTAAAGAAGAGTATGTTTTTAATTCAACATTGAAAGAAAACATTACATTTACCAGAAACCTTATTATCTTAGTTACCTTTTCTGTAATAGGGAAGAGAAGTAACACTGCACACACTGGTCTTGGTACCATGCTAAGGAGTTCAGGATCCATTCCATATACATCAACAAACTGCCAGTTAGGATGTAGACCTAATTGTTTGAGAAACTGGTAAAAAGTTGAAAACAAAGTTGAAACAAACAAAAATTGTAGTGTTAACAGGGAAATAATGAACATGTATTACTACATATCTAATAAACAAAAGGGAATGAAAGGTACAATTATTACTGATGTTTGGTAAGAATGAAGTAAAGCAGGTTTTCCATGAACAGGGTGGGAAGAGACAGCAATATATTATACCAATTAAGAAACATTAAAATTTTATAATATATTAAGCAAAATCCCTTTAAAAATCCATTACTTTGGGGTTGAACATAATAAACCAGGACTTCACCAAACACATACAAGTTAGTTTGTTAAACTCATTTCCAGTACACGATTTTTAAGAAGATATATTTAAGTCCTAGCAAATAAAGAATTATATTAGATGGTCAACACAGTTTATCCTGCTTACCGAAGATGAGATTTGAGGTTTAAAGAGAAATACACATCACAAATTATATCAATGAGCAAAAAGTACATAAAGCCAAGAAAGTACAATGATAATATGTACACCAGAAAATGCTTGATATGAGAAGTAAACTATGGGCTTCCTGACCTCTAGTACACAGTGAAACGTATTCAACTTCACTGTCTTTCATACTTGGCAAAACAACTGTAACAAAAGATTAGCGGGTTTTTAAACTCTTAAGATTTCATAGGAAAATAAAATGTCAGACCCTAATCTATTACAGAGAGAAAAAATGAGAATGATGTCAATTTCACAATGAAGTCTTAATAAATGTTTGTGTTGAATGAAGCTGTTAATTTATAAAAGTACACCATCACAAAATAAGGTTTAGATTAAAGAAAAAAAGGAGCAGAGGGGAAAAAAATCATATTAAAAATGCATCATGGGGCAGCTGGGTGGCTCAGCTGGTTAAACATCTGACTCTTGATTTCAACTTGGGTCATGATCTCAGGGTTGTGAGATCGAAGCCCATGTTGGGTTCCCCGCTGGGCTGGAAACTGTTTAAGATTCTCTTTCTCCTTCTCCCTCTGCCCCTCCCCCCCAAAAAATGCACCATTATATCTTAGTTCAAGAATATAAGTTATTGGGGTGCCTGAGTGGCTCAGTTCAGTTAAGCATCCAATTCTTGATTTCAGCTCAGGTCATGATCTCAGGGTTGTGAGACAGAGCCCCATGTTGGGCTCTGAGCTGAGCACGGAGCCTGCTTAGGAGTCTCTCTCTCCCTTGCCCTCTGCCCCTTCCTCCCCTCTCTCGCATGTGCTCTCTTTCTCTAAAAAAAAAAAAAAAGAAAGAAAGAAAGAAAAAAGAATATAAGGTATCTATTGATCTAACATTATCTAAAATTTGAAAATAAGACAGTGCCTTGGGTACTTCTTCCTGAAGAATGATTGCATGTACTTGGACCATCAATTGAGATCTTGCAAAACCAACAGAAACAATGCCATGTTACATAAACAGTGCCATTCATCTCATAGTCAGGTTCTATAAGAAAAGACCTTCCTAATTGAACAGAGAAACTCCTTCTCTGCCTGGTGAAGAAACTCTAATGATAATATGGTTGGTCAAAAATAAGGTCCTAGATAAGTTTAATAAGAAATATATTAAATTAAAAAACTCTTGGCAGAATGTGCTCAACACCTATTAAGTTAATCAAGTCACATGCTCTCCAACAGTCTGGGGCCACAGAAATCAATGGGCTCCTCTATATTATACCTGTTCTTCATCTGATTCCCACTCACTCCAAACTACTCTCTCCATTCTCCACTTTCTCCAAAATTCTTAGTTAATGCCCTTCTCAATATTCAGGTTTTTTTAAAGCATTAAACCAATTTATTTAGTTTTATCTAGAAACCAAAAAGAATTAAAATTGACAAAATCAAGGGAAGGAACTGTGTCTTATTCATTTTTTTAATCCCATCCCCTAGCACTGTACCTGGCTAAACCAAAGACACTCAAGTTATGTTGAACTGAAGATTATATCCCTATTTTAACAAATAATCTTGCCATCTGTATGTCTATGTATGTCCATTAAGCTATGGACATGTATTTAAAATATATTCATTTTTATTTGTGTCATGTTAAATAGACAGGAAAGATATATTTGCCTAATCTAAAACCAGGCATTCATTTAACCAACTGAGCCACCCAGGCGCCCGAACCAGGCATTCATTTAATCAACTCAGAATACTACCTGCTCAGTCTACGACCATACCACCCTGAATACAACCAGCTCTTGTCTGATCTCAGAAGCTAAGCAGGGCTGGGCCTGGTTAGTACCTGGATAGAAGAATACTACCTGCCCAGGATTGAGAGCTCTAAAAGTAAAAGTATCATGAACCCTGATAAGACGATTTAAATTTATTTGTTAATTTTATATACCCCCAAAAGTCAAACTGTCATAAAATTATAAAACAAGATGGTACACATAACAGAGTAATTTCACATCTGTGCCGCAAACAGCAAGTAACAGTTAAACATTTTAGTGACACTCTGGACAAAACTGGCCAATTACTGTGAAGTAGAGGGCCTTTGTTGTCAAACGACTCCATGGCAGCCAAAGTTATTAAGTACAAAAAGTACCAAGATCCAAGGCAGCAACTGTAGTGAGACTGGTAAGTAACAAACTGAGGAATGAATGACTAAATTAACATAAAAATGGCTAAATTTTAACTGGAATCACACTTTTTAACTTTTTACTCATATTGCTAATCAAATGAGATTGATATAAAAAATTCAATCAATATCTATCAAGTACATTAGTTGCATCCTCTGACCAGATTTCTGTAAGATTCACACAGGAAGTTATCATATGAATAAAAAGAACAAAAGCAGCTATTAATAGTAACTACCTCTGGGAAGTGGAGAAAAGTGGAGAAAGGGTGAGGAAGAAGGCTTTCAACTTTTACCTCTCATTTTTTTTTTTAATATCATGAAGCCATCCTACGTTGATCATGAAAACAAAAACAAAACCTGTGTTTAAAATTATCCTATGCAAACAGAGAAAGATTGGATGGAAATTTTCTAAAATATTGACTGCAGTTAGCTTGGGTGGTGTGAACTCAACTTTTTTATTTTCCAGTTTAAAAAAAATGTGTTATTTTTACAATAGGTATATATAGTTTGTAAGTTACAAAAAACTATAGAACTGACACATATATGTATTTTGGCTAAATTTACAAAACTGGAGGAAAACTCAAAATAACAATCTTAAAACTGTTCCAAAAAAACTCTCCAGACTACCCACAGAGTATTCTATATATGCATTTGCAAAGCCATCTCTACACAGTTAGAATCAACCAGTTTGCATCAAGCAGGATAATGGATTTATAACCTCTAATACCAGTCTCTTGGCTTTTCTAAACATTGGATAATAAAATAACAAAATTCTGATTGATTAGCTCACTAAATTTTCACAATGCCACTAAAATTTTGTCAAGAAAAATGAGTAAATTAGAGTATGTGCCTTTAGGGGCCCCTGGGTGGCTGAGCAGGTTAAGTGTCTGACTTTAGCTTGGGTCATGATCTCAGGGTCCTGGGATGGAGCCCTGTGTTGGGCTCCCCGCTAACAGGGAGTCTGCTTGTCTCCCTCACTCTGCCCCTCCCCCTGCTCATGCATGCTCTGTCTCTCAAATAAATAAAATCTTAAAAAAAAAAAAAAAAGAATATGTGCCCATAAAAGATCCTTAGGTCACTTATCTTTTTTATTCTATGGTCCAATGATAAAATTTTCCACCAAATAATTTAAAATTATTTATAAATATTTTTTAAAAGTATCATGTATCAGAAACCATGCTAAAAGGTTTAATGTACTTCACCTTTATTGCAACTGGCAAGGTAGGTTTCAATATAGCCTTTTACCAGTGAGAAAACGGAGTCTGAGAGTTTACATGATTTGTCAAGCTCACACTGCCAAAACCCACATGCAGAGCTCCAGGATGCTCTCATCCCTATTTACTTTTCTAGCCTCGTTTTTTTCATTGTCTGAAGTCTCTTTTTTTGTACCTTGTTCTCCAACTTTACAAAGAACTCTTTGCATTCTCAAAGGGTCTATAACTACCTATTCTTTCCAGGTTTTGCACAAAAACTAGATTTCTTTATTTTAAATCTGTTACCCTTTGCCCCTAATTTATAATGAATTCCTCCTCCTTCTTTAGGTAACAGTCAAATAACAAAGACTCTGATTTTATAAATTGAAGAAAATAGAAAAATAAAATTCACTTTCCTTTCAAATTTGTTCTAAAGCCACTTTCTCCAGTCTTTAATGGCCTGCTCAGGGCAGCAATAAACTCCGTCTTATTACTTATTTGTTAATGATTTAGGTTTTAACAGAAATTACACTTATTTAGTACTTGCTTGATATTACTACTAATAAACATATACTAGTAGTAATTCCTAGATGCAGAAATAGGAGAATAGTAGTTAAATGAGAATAATTTTTTCTATCACTTAACTGGTTTTATTCCAGGTAAGCCCTACCTGCAACATGACAAAATATCCTTAGAAGGGATCGACAGCATATTAATCAATAAGAAAAATCATTGCTTACCACATCTACAGAGACACATGGTTACTACTTAATATCTGACAGTTAATAATGATCTCCATATAGTAAATATGGATTGATCATTCTTCTACAAACTAGGCATCATTAGAACATAAAACAGTATTTGCTCAAACTAAGAGTACAATAATAACATATGCAACTATCAAACTGTAACAAGTAAAAGGCCTAAGATTCCATTAAGATAGGGAAATAGAGAGCGTGGGGATAGATACTGTTGGGGTTTATCTGGTTTAATTTATTAATTCTCCAAATTCTAAGTCAGTTATTAAATTTCTATTCATTTTCTACCCTCAGTTTTGTCACTAATATACAGAGAATAAAGAAACAACGACAAAAATTTTGGTTAAAACTAATCACACTCAGATTTTTTCCCATTCTCCCCTAAAAGCATATTACTTCTTTAAAACAAACTGAACCATGCCAAAGCAAGCCAGAAATAGTATAGAATCATACACTAAATAACATCTTTTCCCTGTTTATGTCACCTCAGAATGGCCTCCTGTCACCATCCAACCTATTATGTTTCTCCTGATGGTCTCGATCACAGTACCCTATTAATTTTTTTCATTGCACTTAAAACAATTGCTAATTGTTTGCTTGTTTATTGTCTATCTTCCCACTGAAGTGAAAAGCAGAAAACCATGAATATTTTAATCACCAAAGAATAACCAGCTCCTTCTCAGATACCTGGCATTATAAAAGGTATTATTATTTATATTATATTATATAAATAATATTATTTAATTAATGTGAAAAAGTACACTTTTTTGTTTTTTTGTGGTTTCTTTTAGTGAAGGCGTTTTATAGTTTATTAAGATTACCTAGGGAAAGTCCAATAGCAGCTGGGTCACATCACAGTTAAGTAAGTTTATATCTTATTAACAAATAACAATATCATCTAAAAAATAGTTTTGTTCATTAGTCTGTTATATGGTTAATTATACTGATTGACTTTTGAATGATGAACTAGCTTTCCAATAACCTGCATAAACTGCTCTTAGTCATGAATTATTATCCTTTTTACACATTGCTACATCCTTTTTGCTACATTTTGTTGAAGATTTTTAGATCCCATGAGGGATACTGGTTTGCAGTTATTCATATTATGGCTTGTCTGGTAATGCTGGCCATTAAAATGAATTGGTAAGTGTCCCTCCTCTTCTATGTTTACACAGAATTGGTATTATTTCTTCCTTAAATAATCACCTCAAGGGATGCAGAAAAGTCATTTGAGAAAATTGAACACTGATTCATGATAAAAACTCTCAGCAAACTAGGAAAAAGAGGAAACTTCTTTATCAGAGGAAAAGTCTTTACTGAAACCCTACGATTAATATACCTAATGATAAAAAATCCAATGTTTTCCACCCAAGGTCTGGTACAAGACAAGGACGTCCTCTCTCTCCATTCTATTCAACTTTGTATTGAAGGTCCCAACCAGTGCAATAAGAAATAAAAAGCACACAGACTGAAAAGGAACAAATAAAAAACAGTCTATTCACAGA
Source organism: Eumetopias jubatus (assembly GCF_037043125.1). Taxonomy (NCBI): domain Eukaryota; kingdom Metazoa; phylum Chordata; class Mammalia; order Carnivora; family Otariidae; genus Eumetopias; species Eumetopias jubatus. Next base: position 162,844,109 of record NW_028274809.1, on the reverse strand, counting down.
GAAAATTATGGTCTATATAGAAAGTCCCAAAACATCAACAAAAAAGCCACCAGAGTAAGTGAATTTAACAAGGTAGTAGGATACAAGTCAACATATAAAAATCAACTGCATTTCTACACATAGCAATGGACAATTAGAAATTGAATTTTAAAACAGTATCATTTACAATAGTACCAAAAATCATTAAATATTTAGGTATAAATCTAACATATGTGCAAGACCTAAATGCTAAAACTACAAAACACTGTTGAATGAAATCAAAGAAGACTCAAGTGAATGATGAGATATACCATCTTAATGGATTACAAGACTCAATATTTTTAAGATGTTAATTTCCCCAAATTAAATCTATATACTTAGACACACATTCATCATCAAAATCATGATTTTTTTGTAGAACTTGATGAGTTGATTCTAAAATTTGTATGCTAAGGCAAAGGAGCTATAAAATAACCTAAAACAATTTTAAAAAAGAACAAAGTGGGAAGATCCATCCCATTCGATTTCAAGATTTACTACAAAACTACAGTAATCAAGACAGTGTGGAACTGGGAAAGGAACAGGCACATAGATAAATGGAAAAGAACAGAGTCTACATATATAGTAAACTGATTTTTCACAAAAGGTGTAAAAATCATTTTGGATTAAGTCTGAGAGAAAAATACCTCTTTCACTATGGCACTAAGTCAGAAGTTGCAAATACTGATTTTTCGGCCCAAAGATTTTTTTTTCCTCTTTTTACAAAAGTGTCAAAGTGTTTTAAGGAACAAAATTAACAGCAAATTTCAAAGGGGGAAAACAAAAGAAAATGGACATGATAATGGACAGGGCATGCCACCTAAAGAGTAATATAGAAAGATGTATGCTGGTTTTCAGTTTTTTACATTTCTAGGTTACTAAAGAGAAGAGTTTGGAGTCATTCTGAAAACATAAAATAAACTGCATAAGATTTAGGATTTGCTGTCCACATTAAGATAAAGCATTTCTATCTACTTTCTGTATATAAAGAATTTTTTACAAGCGTTGAAAACAAAAAATTAAGTACGTAATGAATCATTATTCCTTGGTGATGAAAAGGAAGATTATGGGGGGCGGGGGGGAGCATATCATTATGATAAAGTAGGAGAGCAGTAAAAAGTCAATGAGCTGTTGAGAATGAAAAACAGGTCAGGACAAAACACACCTGAGCAAATCAAAGGTTTATACCTGGTAGCACTTACTGTTCTGTTAATCGAGGGGCGGGAGATGTTCCCTTTTCCCTCCCCAAACGTGAACCTTCCATACCCAGAGGAACTTTGTTTGTAGGTGGGCGAAGAATGGCGTGGGTCCCTATTACTGCGCTTTCTACGGTATCAAGGCGAAACTGAATTCCAGTTTTAGGGACTGGAAGAGAAAGGGGGCGTGGCGGGGAAGAGAAGTGACTTGATGGAGCAAGAGAAGACGATTGGAAGATGATTTCATAGTGCAGGCGGTGGATGAAATTACAAGGACTGAGTGGGCGAGTTTACAAAGCTTGGAGTCAGGTAGTGTAGACAAATTAGTCACCCAGAAGGTACAAGGGTTGGGAAATTATGGAATCGGCACTAGCAGGAGGCAAAACGAAGAGGGAAGAGGTATGGGAACACAGGGTCAACGTGCCACAAGCCTCAGACCCGGGGACCCCAGGAAACGTGATGACACGGCAATGGGACCAGAGGAGGGACTGAGACAGCTGGGAGCATCTCCAGAAGCCAGGTGGGAGGCACACGGCCGTAAAGGGGGCACACCCGTCTGAAGCAGAGCAAGAGGGGCCCTCACTGAATCTAATTCCGGATTCCCAGTAAGCGTAGAGATGCAGGCGGGCAGGGAGGGCTCCGGGGTCCCGAGCGACAGACACCTCACTCACCTGGTTAGTGACCTGAAAACAAACAGAGAACACAATTTATAGAAACAAATGCTCTGAACTAGCCGCGGCAGCCCGCTTCCCTCGACCCCTGCCCGCGGCCGCAGCCCGAGATCCCAGCCGCGTTCACCTCGGGATTGGCCTCCAGCGGGAGCCAGCGCTGACCCTCCATCGCCGCTCCGCACGGCCCCTCTCCAGGTCTGACAGCCGCCGCCGTCACAGCCACCGCCGCTTCCGCCCCCGCTCTTCTTGACCTAGGACCGTCTAACCCTCTGCCCCCAGCCCGGGTGGGGGGCTGAAGAACGAAGAAGAGCTTGACAACACTCTACTGCCTTTCTTGCTCTCTCCAGAGCCACACTCAAGTCTTACAAATTAAGATACAATCGAAGAGGAGAAGAGAAGCCACATCCCTACTGCACAAAGAAAAAGAATCTGAATCCACAGCCAGCTCCCCTCTCACTTGGACTGTTCCTATCCGAGCCAGGCGCTCGCGCGCTACGCATGCGCCATGCACGGGCCTGGGACCGCATGTTCGCCCGCGCCCTGCCATTCCTGCAGCTTCATCTGGAGGCGCTAGGGGGAGCCCGAGAGGCGAGACGGAATTGCCACCCACACATCAGGAGTACTGAAAGCCAGGGATGCCCAGGAATCGTGTCCCAAAAGTTCATTTGCCACGGTGCAGAGGTGATATGTTGGCCTTTTCTGATGTTGCAGAGTGGGTGGGAGGGAGGGGGGAGGGGGGAGGGGGGAAGGGTGCCCTCTATATACCTATTCAGTTACGTCTGAAAAAAAATGTCAAGCAGCGATTATGAATCAGACTCTGCACTCACAATAGAGTAGAAGAGGTGGACAGAAAAATGAAAAATCACAATGAAGTATGATACATATGTGATAGTGGTAGCATGAGGTGTAGAACTGCAGAGATGTGCAGCTAAAGGGGGAGGGTGTGTCCAGAAGTTTCCAGCAGGTGTACAGCTGGAGTGAACCCTTAAGACATGGTAGACATTAGCCAGGCAGAGAGGAAGATGCTCTGCAGAAGGGAAAGTGTGCATTGTGGCTGTAGAGCCCGACAGATTGAAGGGCTGAGGTTAGAGGTGATGCTGCAGGGGTAAGAAGGGACAAGCCCATCCAGACAAACGGGCTTCATTCTGAAAACAGCAGGGAACCACGGTAGGATTTTATGCAGGATTTTCTTTCTTTTTTTTTTTTAATTTTATTTTATTTTATCATGCTATGTTAGTCACCATACAATACATCATTAGTTTTTGATGTAGTGATCCACGATTCATTGTTTTCATATAATACCCAGTGCTCCATGCAGTACGTGCCCTCCTTAATACCCATTACCGGGCTAACCCATCCCCCCGCCCCTCTCCCCTCTAAAACCCTGTTTGTTTCTCAGAGGCCGTAGTCTCTTGTGGTTAGTCTCCCCCTCCGATTTCCCTCCCTTCATTTTTCCCTTCCGTCACCTAATGTCCTCCACGCTATTCCTTATGTTCCACAAATAAGTGAAACCATATGATAATTGACTTTCTCCGCTTGACTTATTTCACTTAGCATAATCTCCTCCAGTCCCATCCATGTTGATGTAAAAGTTGGGTATTCATCCTTTCTGATGGCTGAGTAATATTCCACTGTATATATGGACCACATCTTCTTTATCCATTCGTCTGTTGAAGGGCATCTCGGCTCTTTCCACAGTTTGGTTATTGCGGACATTGCCGCTATGAACATTAGGGTGCATATGGCTCTTCTTTTCACTACATCTGTATCTTTGGGGTAAATACCCAGGAGTGCAATTGCTGGGTCATAGGGTAGCTCTATTTTTAATTTTCTGAGGCACATCCACACTGTTTTCCAAAGTGGCTGTACCAACTTGCATTCCCACCAACAGTGTAAGAGGGTTCCCCTTTCTCCACAACCTCTCCAACATTTGTTGTTTCTTGCCTTGTCAATTTTTGCCATTCTAACTGGTATAAGGTGGTATCTCAATGTGGTTTTGATTTGAATTTCCCTGATGGCTAATGATGTTGAACATTTTTTCATGTGCCTGTTAGCCATTTGTATGTCTTCTTTTGAGAAATGTCTGTTCATGTCTTCTGCCCATTTTTTGACCTGATTATTTGTTTTTGGGGTGTTAAGTTTGGGAAGTTCTTTATAGATCTTGGATACCAGCCCTTTATCTGTAGTGTCATTTGCAAATATCTTCTCCCATTCTGTGTGTTGTGTCTTTGTTTTGTTGACTGTTTCATCTCTCTCCTCCACGAGACTATAAATCCCATTAGGCCTGCAGGAGTGTCGTTTTAAACTCTTCACATTGTTCCCTAAAGCCTAGCCCAGTGTCTGATACATAGTAGATGCTCCATAAATACTTGAGGAACGAATAGAGTCATCAGATATGCTGAAACATAATTTGTCAATAATGTAGGATTATTTGTAAGAGTGAAATGATGAGAAAATTAAGGCAATAACCATGGAGATGGAGAGGTAGGCACAGATTAAAGAGAAACTGTTTTAGGGAGGTATACCTTTGATGAGCAGGAATTGTCAATGATAACTCCAGAGATTTGACCTGGGATCCAGTGCATATTCCTACTGTGCACCCAGTAGAGGGCATTCTGGGAAAGGAGCATTTAGAAGTGAGAAAAAGATAATTTTATTATGCTGAGTTTGCCTTTCTTGAGGAACTTCCAGCTCTCCCATTCATGTTCTTCTGGCCACTGTTCTTTGACCTCTGAGGAATTTCTAATCCTTTGACCCCTTTTTCTCCTTATCTATCTGATAGATTGCTGTTATACCTACTTAAAAGTGACTTGGTAGATCTAAAATGTCCAGCTTGTGATAAGCAGCCACAGTGCATAATACTTAGTTGTACGGCCAGGTTTTCAGTGGCATGCCAGGGGCTGCTTTTCAAATAACAGGCTGTCAGTGAATGGCCTTGCTCCAGAACCCTGAGGTTCTGCACTGTGATTCCCTTGTTAGGATTACCTAAGACTCCACATAGCATCCTTACTGACTGTGGACTTCTCTAGTACCATTGGATCTGCTGAGACATAGGGCCAAACAGCAAGCAGCTTGCATTCAGCATGGACTTTGCTGCAAAGCACTGTCTTGCTCAGGGACCCACTCAAACTGGCAGCCATCCATGTTGCCCAATAAATGTGTTGCAGCTATATTTTCAAGTGGGGCATATGCTGCTGTCGAAAAGCCAAAGAGGCCCAAGACCTCTGCCTCTTCTCTATTAACAGGAATTGCAAGATGAAGTAAGTTATTCTTCACCTTAGAGAGGCTATCCCAGTATGCCCCCAAACTTTCAGACTCATAAAAATATTATATAGTAGACCCCCAATCTTTGTAGGGTTTAACTTCCACACTCTGGCATGAATGTAGCTGTCATCATATTGAAGACAGTATTTTTCAAACTTGAATATACAAACATCTGGGGAATCTGAAATGCAGATTTTGACTCAGGAAGTCTGAGATGGAGCTCAAGAGTCTGCATTATTGGCCCCAATTTTTTTTAACCCTCCTTTCACCTACCTCTTTCGTCTTATAACTTTGAAGTTTTTTCCCACTAAGGGGCAAAGCAGTGTTGATCCTTGTTTTTCATGTGTTCTGCATTTTGAATTTGCCTACTTGCTGACATTATTTGTAACCCCTAAATTAATACTCATGTCACTTCCACAGTCATTTGCAGACATGCACAGTGGCAAAAAACTTGAGTTCCCAGCTAAGGTTGAGCAGGCAATATTCTTCCTTTTTTGTTTTAGGTCTCACACTAGAAACAAACGTCCTCTGCAATTTTTAATGCTGCTTTTTTTTTTTGCATTTTTCCACTTTTTTTGATGATTTCAGAGTACATATGGCCCCAAGCATTATGCAGATGTTCTGTCCAGTGTTCCCAAACACAAGAAGGCTGTGGTGTGCCTTACACAGAAAATACATGTGTCAGATAAGTTCCTTCAAGCATGAGTTATGGTATTGTTGGCCAGAAGTTTAATGTTAATGATTCAACAGTATATATTAAGTGAGGTGTCTCTAAACAGAAACACATTACACAAGGTTATGTATTGATCCGTTAATGAAAATGTGATCATAGGCTCACAGGAAACTAACCTGTATTTCCCCTGGGGACCATGGTTCTGTATTGAGTAATGCAGTATTCATGGTGACTTTATAGACCATAACTACCACAAATAATGAGAATCAACAGTGTATTTCCCCACTCCTTGACACTGAGTTCAGCCATGTAACTTGTTCTGGTCAATAAAATAGGGCAGAAATAATGGTGTGCCTGTTCCAAATCTAGGCCTTAACAAGCTTGTGTTTCTGCTTGCTGTCTTGCACTTCTACCATCGCCTTGAGAAGAATGTGCTCGGGCTAGCCTGCTGGTCCCAGAAACACAGTAAAAGACACCTGGAGCACAGCAGAACCACCTCAGCTGAGCCCAGACTAGACTGGCCAACACATTGCTAACCCTTGAGAATTGTAAGGTAAATAAATGTTTGCTTGTAGTACGACTTTGGGAATTTGTGTGTGTTGGGGAGGGGGTTGTTAGTTTGTTTTTACATAGCAACAGCTAATTGCTGTACCTGCCAAAACTTCAAGTAATCAAATTAAAAGGAATAGCCGGGTAATTGATACACTTGCCTCAAATTCGAAAAACCAAATAAAAATGTGAAGTTTTACCTCCAGAAATTTAAAAAAATGTATATGGTAATGCAACTTTAATTTGTTAATGAACTGTTTAACTATGTTAACTAAGTGGGATGTTATGTTAGCAATGAAGCGGTGATAGATATTCAGATTTGATTCAGGCTTTACTCTTAATAGAAACTTTGGCATTTTTCATATATTCGTTGGATCCTTACCACAGTCAAGTGAGCAGGTGAGATAGGGATGTCGCCACATTACAAACAATGGTAGCTATGGCTTGGAGAGTGTAAATTGTTTCCCAAGGTTGCACAAGTGGCAGAATGGGACTTCAACCTAGATTTCCCGCAGCAGATCCAAAATTCTTTTCAAAGCAGGAAGGAGGCAGGAGCAGTGACGATGTTGACAAGCCAGGGAAGGGTACTCAGAAGATAAGCTGGGGATTGGAGGAAGCTAAAACGTATTGTTGCAACAGCAGTTGCCACAATTCCTCTGAACTGTCTATTCAGAGAAATGCCACACCATTGATGAACCACTAGGTTGGAGATTGAGCCCCAAGGACATCCGAGTCAGCAGGAGGACAGGCAACAGAAAATCATTATTACACCTCTCTTCATGAGAGAAGAGTATGAGGCGGGTTTGAGAAGTGGGATAGGATGAAAAGGAGGGGATTAAAAAAAAGGAGGTAAGTGAGGAGCTTGAGAGAGGAGCCTATCAGAGAAGAATCCTAGAACTTAGTGGATGTCAGGGTATCTCATTTTATTTTAATTGATGATGAATGAGTTTGGACATTTTTCAAGTTGTTATTGGCTATAACTTCCCATCTTTTGATCTTGGACCCATCCTAAAAATCTTTCTGAAAGCTCCTGTTGCATTTATTATCTATTTCAGTGCTTCCCAAACTTTTTCCCATATGATAACATACGGATAAACAATATAATATAATCTATGCCTTTTATTGACTTCAACTCCAACAGATCGATTTTGATGGTTGTCAAGAATATCAAGGTTTTTCACCATTTCCTACTTGACTAAACTCATAGTTTCATTTTCTCAGCCACCCATGAAAATGCAACAGCTTCTATTCAAAAACAGCAGGATGTTTCTGACAAAGTGATGTTTGACGTCTTAACAAAAGTACTTGTGTCTCAAAACCTGCTATCTCATCCTCATAAATTTCTTTCTTATATTCTGAGGGATTTGGTAACTTATCCAACCTTAAACTGGAATAAGCTACCTTTTTGTTTTATCTACTCAAGGCTATCTACTTGCTTAAGGAACTGTAGATTATTTGGTTGTTTTATGAGAAAACATGGATTTTTGGTCATTACTCCAATAAGCCATATTTGCCCTACTGATGCAACTTTACACCCATTGTTCTATTTCCATACCTAGTAACTTTTTGTTATGTCAAATAAAGCATCATCTTTTTAAAGACATTTTAAGTGGCAGTTAAACATAGTAAGTATACAAACAATACCCCTAAGTCGATAGAAGTGTTGATCAGCTATGACCAAGTTCATGCATGCACTTGAAAAAACAACTGAGTCACAACTATTGTCTGGCTACCTGTCACCATAAGAAGCCATCCGATGCAATGTGCAATGCAATTGCTGAGATGTTAAATGTGAAAAAAATAAGAATAACAATGGTAGTTATTGTTATGCAATGCAATATTTGTATAATACCTGACAATCAAATAAGGTTGTCATCACAGTGTTAACCAGCTCAAGGAATCTTCCAGGCTCAGGTCCACCCAGTTTTCCCTAGAGTTATGAGGATCAATTTCTCTATACACCTGTAACTCATTCGTAGTGCACCACCATGACTACTCACTATCTCATACTATTTAATAGGAATATGTCTAGCTATTTTCCTACTGTATGCGTATGTATCCTGTCATCATCTGCCTTGAGCCTGCACTGCATTGCCAAAACACCATCCCAAAACACAGGCTTTTTGCAATACTTAAGAACATATCCAGGGCGCCTGGGTGGGTCGTCCCTTGGGCATCTGCTTTCAGCTCAGATCGTAATTCCAGGGTCCTGGGATCTAGCCAGCATCATCTGGCTCCCTGCTCAGCAGGGAGTCTCCTTCTCCTTCTCCCTCTGCCCCTCCCTCCCCCCTGCTTGTGTTCGCCTGAGCTCTCTCTCTCTCTCTTTCTCAAATAAATAAATAAAAATCTTTAAAAAAAAAAAAAAAGGAAAAGAAAAGAACATATCCAAACCTTACATAATTTGGCCTCATCTGCCTGTGGGATGGCTTAATAATTCTCCCCCACTTGATCAGAAGTCATGACTACCACAATCTAGCTATGTTTCTATAAGCCAAGCACTTAACCTACTTAGGTCTCATTTTAAATAAGAGACTCTGTAAGGTCCCTTTAAGCCAAAAGTTGAAACCTGTGTCTTGTTGCAGGTTTCACATAAATGTGCAAATTGGCCAGGTGAAATGAAAAGAAGAATGTGGGGACAGTGACAAACTGTAACATGTAAAACCTATCTAAATGCATTCTTACTCAGTTTTTTTATATAATTCATTTTGTTTTCTTTGTTTGGTTTTAAATATGTGGGTAGGCCAGGTTTGGCCCAAAGGTTAAGAATTTGTGTAATCTGCTTTAAGCTCTAAAATCTACTGTGCATCTAGGATCAGTAATCATGGTTTATTCCCAGCTCTGCATCTTTGCTTCTGTTGCTCATCCATTACTACTACTACTATCTCCCATGACCCCCACCCCTGCAGCAAAACACACATACAAACACGCACACAATCACTCATATTCTCGAATAGCCTGGAATACAAGTAGAACATTCAGTTAGCACAAGGAAGCTGAGAAGGATTTCAGCACGTATTCTGGGAGTTCTGAATCCCTCTGGAGTTCTCTGAAATTACACTGCAGACTGTAAATTAAAAACAGAATTTGAGGTTTTCCCTGTGAGCTAGGTCATGTTGCCAAACATTCTTGCACTTAATTTTCTTTTTTTTTAAAGATTTATTTATTCATTTGAGAGAGCGCGAGTGGGGGGGGTTTGGGGGAGAGGAAGAAGGAGAATCCCAAGCAGACTCCCCCTGAATGCAGAGCCCAGCGTGGGGCTCTATCTCGTGACCCTGAGATCATGACCTGAGTCGAAATCAAGAATTGGACGCTCAACCCACTGAGCCACCTAGGCGACCTGTGAACTTTAGTTTTCTCATCTTTAAAATGGGGACAATGTATGATAAAGATCACTTATAGGCTTCTTTTGAGGATTGAATATCATGATGGTTATAATAGGAACCAGTATTTATTGAACACTTACCATGTTCAGGAACTTTGCTATGTGCTTTACATATGTGATCTCATTTAACCTTTAATCAAAACCTTCCAAGTCAAATATGAATAGCCTCATTTTTACAGATCAGAAAGCTGTTGTTCAGGAAGGCCACCTTTACCAAAGTCACACACCTGCGTGGTAGAGGACAGATTTAGATGTGACTCTAAAGCCTCCAGAACTGTCTTAATTTCCTATTGCTGCTGGAACAAATTACCACAAACTCTGTGGTTTAAAACAACATAAATTTGTTACCTTATAGTCTGAAGGTCAGAAGTCCAAAATGGTCCTACTGGGCCAAGATCAAGGTGTTACTTGGGCTGTGCTCTGGCATGAGAGAATCCATGTCCGTTCCTTTTCCAGCTTCTGAAGCTGCCTGCCTTCCTTGGCTCTTGTCCTCCACCGCTGACACTTTCTCTCTGACTCTAACTCTTCTTTCATCATCTTCCACATGTAAGGACCCTTGTGATTTTACATTGGGCCCACCTCAGCAATCCAGGAACATCTTATTTTAAGATTCTGGGATTCGCAAACTTAATTCCATCTGTAAATTCAATCCTTCCTTGTTATATAACATACTGTATTCATAAATTCTGGGGTTTTGGAAGTGAATATTTGCTAAATTAATTAAACAAGGAGGCCATTCAACTGGGATGGCTCTATGGCTGTGCTGGCCTCTGTGAAGTAAACCAAAATCTATGCCTATAAATGCCTCAAGTTTACAAGGTCAAAACACTAAGGACAATCAAATCACACACAGCCAACGAGGCTTTAAGGCATAGCCAATCAATATCTTCCTTATTTTGCTTCCACCATTTCTCTATGAAATCTCTTCTTGAGCTCCTGTCAGTGGAGTGTTCCTACCATTTCTGGTTTGGCACTGCCTGATAGGAATCGATTTTTTTGTTCAAATAAACTCTTAAAAATTTTTAACAGGCCTGAGTTTATCTTTTAACACATCTTTGGGGGGCCATTATTTTGCCTACCACATCCACTGATTATATAGTAGAGTACAGAGTTAGTAAATGTATTTAGTGGATATCTATTGATTTTTGTTCCTTCGGTATCTTTTCATCTAAGCTTTTAGGCATCATCCTCACCTCTGTCTCCTATGGGGTACATCTTCTTATCCTTTTTATTGCTACTGACTGCCAATTACACAATTTTACCTCTTGTGGCCACAATAGGGGGCAGAGGGAAAAAATAGTAATGCATCACCCTAGACCCAGTATTGGTCCAAGGGGTGGGCATATGACCCAAATCAGAGTCCTTCTTTAAGAATTGAGATGGAAGGGGTGCCTGGGTGGCTCAGTCAGTTAAGTTTCTTTTTCTTTTCTTTTCTTTTTTTAAAGATTTATTTATTTATTTTGAGAGAGTGAGAATGAGAGAGAGAGAGAGTACATGAGAGGGGAGAGGGTGAGAGGGAGAAGCAGGCTCCTCGCTGAGCAGGGAGCCCGATGTGGGACTCTATCCCGGGACTCCAGGATCATGACCTGAGCCGAAGGCAGTCGCTTAACCAACTGAGCCACCCAGGTGCCCTTTACTTTTCTTTTTTTTTTTTTTAATTTTATTTATTTATTTGACAGAGAGAGACAGTGAGAGAGGGAACACAAGCAGGGGGAGTGGGATAGGGAGAAGCAGGCTTCCCACTGAGCAGGGAGCCCAATGTAGGCCTGGATCCCGGGACCCTGGGATCATGACCTGAGCCGAGGGCAGACGCTTAACGACTGAACCACTCAGGCGCCCCGGTCAGTTAAGTTTCTGACTCTTGGCTTTGGCTCAAGTCATGATCCTTTTTCCTTTGTTCCCTTTAACTATGGCCAAGAACTCAACCCTAATCTCCAAGGGTGGGGCTGCAGACTCCTCTGAGGGGCTCTCTTAAGGCAGTACTGCTAGTGATCAGCCCTCCCCAAGGGGGCCCTTTGAGGAAGCCCAGTAAGGCATTTCCCCTACCTAACTTTTCCTTGAGTAGTCATGGCCATTCACAGTGGGATGGGACTGATTTAGGGTAGGTGCATGTATTTGCCAAATGTAAACCCTCTCTCCACCACCACCATTTTCCTTATCTACCCATCAAATTAACTCACCTTACCAGTCCCTTCTCAATAATTGGTTCCAGCTAGACAAAATATCTTACACATCTATAAATATACAAATTCTATTCTTCCAGAGGAGCTGTTTTTTTAATATTTTTAATCTATATCTTATATCTTTAGGAATCAGCTCGGACATTTATTTCCTTAATGTCCCCATGACACCCTAGACCTGGGTAGGTGCCCTACCTCTGTGCTCATATAGCACTATTTGCTTTCCTTTAAGACATTCTAGTGTAAATTTGTTGCCAAAAGATGAGCTCCTTCAGGGATTTTCAGCTGTGTTTTACCCATTTCCATATTACTGGAGCCTGGCACATAGTAGGCCCTCGATAAAAGAAAAAGCCCCCCAGTGTGGGGCTCTGCATGCTGGACATTCTTCCCCCTCCTTCTCCCTCCCCCTCTGTGCCCCCGCACCCCCCCATGCACATGCACATGCACATGTGTGTGCTCTCTCTCTAAAATAAAATAAATAAAATCTTAAAAAAAAAGAATTGAGATGGAAGAGCAGCTTCCTCTTTCCCTTTGGATCATGAGCCACAGGCTATGACTTCAGCGATGCTATTGGTCATATATCTATGGGCAGGTACCCTCTTCTACAACATATGGAGAAACCTAAGAGAATAAGCCAACAGACAAACTGAACGTCAGACCACAGTTGATAAACAGGGATTGGGCCCTTTTACTATTAAAATCTCACAATTCTGTGAGATTCCTGCAGCTGGCTCCACCCCTACATTTCAGAGGCCACCCCTGTGAGAGGATGATTTGGTTATTTTGCTCAGGCTACTTTGAGCTGGCTTAATATCACTTGATACAGAAAAGCCCTAAAATAAAAGCTTAGATTGAAGTACTACTTGCTTCATGTGTGTCAATTTTGTTTTCTTCATTACACTATAACTCTTGTGAGGTCAGAGTTCATGCCATAGTTTGTATACATCCTCTACACATCTGTCAGTGCTAGATTTGTTTAAGAGCTCCAAAAAATGTTTTCTTATTTATATGTCTTACTTACATGTAATCACAAAAAATAAATATAAATAAAATAGAAGTTATACAGCTTTAATTTTAGCATTTTTTTACTCTCTTCATAAAATCTGTGTTTTCCAAGTCTGAAGCTTGCATAACTTCTGATCTTTAATAAGATGGAGGTCTTAAAAATAAACAGTTGATCATATGTGCTTGTGAAGTGTCAGGAGCACAACAACAAGATTAACAATTGGCAGAGATTGGCCTAAACACTACTGACATTTTACTCTCCCCAAATTTTATCAATAAATTTTTGAAAAGGGACACTCATGTTTAAAAAAAGAGCGGTTTTAAAAGGAATGTGTGGCTCAGTTGGTTAAGCATCTGCCTTTGGCTCAGGTCATACATAATCCCAGGGTCCTGGGATTGAGCCCCACATGGGGCTCCCTGCTCAGTGGGAAGCCTGTTTCTCCCTCTCCTGCTACCACCCCCCGCTTGTGCACTCTCTGTCAAATAAATAAATTTTAAAAATCTTTAAAAACAATTAAATGTATGAAAAATACAGAAAAACACAAAAATTAACTTTTTAATATATGTCATCTTTTCACCTTTTGGAAACATTTTATGTAATTAAGGTGTGTGTGTGTGTGTGTGTGTGTGTGTGTGTGTGTGTGTGTATGCAGCCCTCCATGGAGCATAATCTCTTGGCAACCAAGAGCTTCAGAGAAATATTGCCTGACAAATGGCATTGACACACCAGTGGGATGCATCACAGTGTTCTATCTTTCCAGACTTTCTTTCATAGGAAATAAATCACTGGATTAATTCAGGGACTATGTTCCCAAACCAGTTAGTACTTTTCATTATGTCCAATAACCTTGAGTCAGTGGCTTTTTGTCACAGATTCCCAGTGTTACATGCCAGGCACAATTCTAGAGGTTTTACATGCATTAACTAATGTAATCCTCCAACAATGCTATGAGGTTGTTTGCAGTAGGCAGAATTTTAAAGATGCTCCTCCCTCTAAGAGTCTCATCCACTGATTATTCAATCAGGTACTAATCTGGGTACTTAATCTGAAATGATTTTGTAGATATAATTAAGATTATGGACCTTAAGATGTAGAGATTATCCTGGACTATCTGAGTAGGCTCAATATGATGATTTGAGGCCTTAAGAACAGAACTTTCTCAAGTTAGAGTCAGAGATTGGTGAAAGAAGACAGCAGAGGAGAGATGATGCAGAAGGGGAGGTCAGAGTGATTCAAAGTTTGAGGAGGACTTGACCTATTAATGGCTTTGAAGATGAAAAGCACCACAAGCCAAGGAATGCTGATGTCCTCTAGACATAGAAAACCCCATATCCAAAAGCCAGCAAGTAAGTGGGACCTGCATAGAACTGAGTTCTGGCAACAAGTGGAAAACAGATCCTCCCCCAGAGCCCCCAGTAAAGAACCAATGTAGTCCCAAGGACACTTCATCAGTGCAGTTCTAGATCTGAAGAGATTGAGCAGAAACGATAACTAAATTCAACGGGTAGTTCTTGATTAGATTCTAGCAGCGGGTAAGATAAGGAAACAGTTTTAAAGAATATTGTTGAGGGGCGCCTGGGTGACTCAGTCGTTGGGCATCTGCCTTCGGCTCAGGTCATAATCTCAGGATCCTAGGATCCAGCCCCGCATCGGGCTGCCTACTCAGCGGGAAGCCTGCTTCTCCCTCTCCCTCTGCAGCTCCCCCTGCTTGTGCTCACTCTGTCAAAGATATTGTTGAGACCACTGGAGAAAATTGAATTTGGCCCACGTGTTAGATCATAGTATTTTGTCAATGTTAAATCTCCTGAATCCGTGGTGGTAGTACTGTGATAACTTAGTTAATTGCTTTGTTTTTAGGCGTTATATGCTCAAGTATTTAGAGATGAAGTGCCCTTATTACCGTGTATGTACCTAGAGGTAAAGCAAATGGATAAAATATTAAGTTGACGAATCTAGATGAAGGGTAAACGGATGTTCATTGAACCACTTTTGCAACTTTTCTCCAAAAAATTTCAAGTTTTCAAAATAAAAAGTTGGCGAGAAAAAAATCGCTTTAGCTACTGTGCAGAACGGATGTGAGAAGCGTAGGGGGAAAGAAGGAAGACCAGATGAGAAGGTATCCCCGTACGTCAGGTTGAGAGCTGGGGTAGGTCAGTGGCAGCGTGATAAAGAAAAGCATCCCCACCCCACCCGCAGCTAGGCCAGTGAAGTAAATCCGAGTGACAAAAGCTAATCATATAATTTCCAATTGGCATCTCCCTGTCCAACGACTTCGACGGCGAAAGGGTGTGGTCGTCCAGCTGTTTTTTTAAACTTGGTGGGGATCAATTACTCGTCCGGCCGCCGGTTTGCGAGCGCGCATAAAGTCCCGGGGGCGGGGCAGACGGGAAGAGTCCACGTCTACGGGTCAGAAGGGTTCCTTAAGTTAATCTGTCCTTCCCTTCACAAGGTATCTCCAAAATCTTCGGACCTTTTCCCCATAGAAATGTCCCTGTTGCTGAGTATCTCCTTGAAACTAATGTTTAATTGACACTAAGGGGGAGTTACACAAATACGTTTGTTTCCGCTCCCCCCACTTCCGCTGCGTGCGCCAGGCCGCGAGGGGGCGGGAGGAGGAAGCGGAAGTGTTGGCGGCGACAGTCTACCTGATCAATCGGGGATCCGAGCCGTAGGCGCTTGCTATGGAGGGCTGCAGCGAGCCGCGACTGGATGCTAAGTCCGAGGTAAGTCTGGCCTGAGAGGAGCCGGGGCATCGGGGCTCTGGAGCTAGAGAGATCTTTCCCTAAATCGTGTTTTCTGCCTTCATTTCAGGTCACCAACCAGGTGAGTGAATGGCCGCCCCGCCCTCAGCCAGCGTCAGCTGGGCAAGCAGCGGGCGGTAGCACCTGGCCCGCCCCCTGCCTCCGGCGCGGGGGGACGATGCCACCGTGAGCCTTGCCCAGCAGCCCCCCACGTCCAAAGCCTGTGTCTGCGAGTCTGTGACTTTCATCCCGCCACCCTGCACTGCTCCCTCCACTGTGCACCTGCCACAGGAGCTGCTGCCGTTGTAATTTAAGCTCCTCCACCCAAAGAGTACCGAGCAATTCTTGTTCTTGGTGACCATTTATTCAAAGCTAGGTACACAGTATTTTAGAATGTGATATAGAAAGACAAGAAATTGTTAAACTCTACAAAGATAGCGCTGCAAACATTTTCTTACCCTTTAAACGAGGTATTTTGAAGATGGAAAGTATACCTCTTTAATTTTCAATGTCTACATTTTTTATGCCAGAAAAATTTGAATTTTTAAGTATATCTCATGCCTCCTTGTTCTAAGTGTTCTTTATTTTAACCCTTAAAAAAAGAATACATTATATGTTAATTAAAAAAAATAAGTAAAAAATAACTTATTTTTAGACAAAAACTTAACACATTTCCCAGAAGAAGAGTATGAAAACTAGAGCATTTTATTTAGGTCAGGAGTTTCCCGGGCCCGAACAAAATATAAGAAAGGGTTGAGATAAGAAATAAGGGGAGTACGATGGCAGAGAGATGTCCATTGGCTGCTCTCTGTCATCTCTCTCCAGCAGCTGTTGCTTTTCAGGATTCCTGGGAGGTAGGGGAACTCAGAAAGATTAACCAACCCCTTTATATGGCTTTGCTCAGAGTTACTGAGTTAGTGCACTTTGATTCAATCTTTCATAAGTCATTTTATCCACTGACACTAAATCATATGTTTATTTGAGTAAGATATCCTGAAACTGAGTTATGTTGATTATAGGCTTCTAAAAATTGAACCTCTTTTGGGGGTGGTGGTGTTTAAAACAACACAGATTTATTATCTGAGTTCTGGAGGTTGGAAGTCCAAAGTTTTGTGGGGCTAAAATCAAGGTGTTGGCCGGGCTGTGTTCCTTCCGGAAGCTGTAGGGGAGATTTTATTTCCTTTTCTTTTCCGGCTTGTAGAGGCTGTCTACGTTCCTTGCCTTGTGGTCTCTACTTCTTTCTTTGAAGCACAGCATTCCAACCTTTGCTTCCATCATCACATCATCACTTCTTGTTCTGTTACCATCACCACAATGCTTTCTCTTACTCTGAAACTTTGCCTCCTTATAAGGACCCATATTATGTTGGGCCTACTTGGATAATTCAGGAAAAATCTCTCAACCTCAGGATCCTTAATTTAGTTGTATCTACAAAGTCTGTTTTGTCATATAAAAGAACATATTCACAAAATTTGGGGGTTGGAATGTGGACATTTGGTCGGGTGAAGGGGGAGCTGTTTTCAGCCTACTTCTCATTCCTTCCATGGAATCATTGACAGGTTATAGGATTGTTTACAAAGAAGCCAAGACAGAATAAATAAATAAATAAATAAATAAATAAATAAATAAATAAAACAAGCCAGGATAATTTACAAACATTAGAATGTATGAGACTTTAGCAAGGTGATTCATTCAATTGTTTATCTAATTTGACACAGAGCTGAAAAATATTTTTATAAAAGACATCATTTACAACATAAATTATAAAGTACCTTGCAATCAATCTAACAAAAGATGTTTAAAGCCTTTGTGAAGAAAGTGATAATGAGTGCTAGACATCCAGTTTCTAGTCTGGCATGTTAGGAACTTGGAATATGGAATACATCATCATAAAAACAAGTAAAAAGCTGAACAAACTGAAGAATTAACAACTCTTGGATCCATCAGAGGAGTGAGGTCCTAAGGCAAATTGCTACCCCCAAATTGGAGAGACAGAGGTGAATACAGAGAATTACAACTTACCAGAATAGAAATCTGTGGAAACTGGTGCCAGGGTAGGAAAACCTATAGTATAATTGATAAAGTGCTTAGAGGCAATTCTGAGAGTGAAAATCTCAAGGACCTAGTCATTGGGGGACCAGGGGTAGGAAACGCCCTCACACTTTCATGAGTTTTACCTCCAGGAACTCCTAAACTGAACATTTTTATTCATAGTTCATGATGCAGTTTTAAATGCACTGCTAGAAGAAAATGATTATTCAAGAATATTGTTGAGGGAAGAAAATCCGTTACCCAATTATACGTCATTTATGTTTGTAGTATGTGCTTTTCTCAAAATGCACCAGATAAAACTAATATTTAGGCTTGAGCTATAACACCTTCTTTCTTTGTTTAAGTATTTCTCACCAGTGTATGAATTAGCCAGGTTAATTGGGACTGTAGGTCCAGTGAGAGTTCATGACCCCCTATACTATCCATCAGCACACTGACTGTTCTCCCCACCTTTAAAATATACTCTAAATTCATCTTCCCTACCACCTAAGTGCAACCCTCCATCCTCTTGCGTAGACTACTTTGCAGTAGGCTCCCAATTGGGTCTCCTTGCTTTCCTTCTTAAACTTAATGCCCTATCCAGCAATTTGGATGAGCCTTTTGCAGTCTTAAGTTAGACCATGTCTTTCTGCTCAGAGACTTTTTTAAGTGATTCCTGTCACACTAGGAAAAAATCTTACATAGACCAAGGCCTGCAAGGCCATTCAAAAACGGATTCCTCATCTCTTACTACTCTTTTAGTTCATGCCAGTCCAGCTACATGGGCATCATTGTTCCCTGTTCATGTCAGGCATGCTTCTACCTCTGTCCAGAATGTTCTTTTTTCCAGAAGTCCATGTGGCTTTTTCCTTTCCTTTATTCTGTTCCCCTTCTACTCAAAACCCAGTCCTCAAAGAAGTCTCTCCCAGGTTCTACCTAAATAGCCTTCCTGGTCACTCTATCTCTTCCCCTGCATTTTTTTTTTTTTTACACTTTTTAAATTTATTTATTGTTTTGCCTTCCCCACTAGACGACAACGTCCTGAGGTCAGGAACTTTGTTTTTTTCTTTTTTATATCCCCAGTGGCTAGAACATAGTATTCTTTAGTAAATTCTTATTGAATATTGGAGCGTATTGTAACTTGTCCATAGCCACATGGTTAAAAGGTAGGGGAACTGAGATTCAAATCAGGTGGTCTGACTTCAGAATTTGCTTGTACTTTGAACAAATCATAGTGCTATATTACCCAGCACCAGAGGTCTCAGATTATCCATTACTACAGAGTTCTAATACTTATAATCATTGTTTTGAAGTAGTTTTTGATTTTCTTTTAGATGTCTAATTAGAACGCTTCATCATAGATGAATGATTATCCCTACTGCCGCCACTTTTATTGCTTTCCTTGCCAGTTTTATGGTATAAATCAAAAGTAAGATGTTCTGTTAACACTCAAGTCTCGTGCCATTTTCCCTCTTCCTATATATGAGACATAGTGACTTAAACTTGTACATTTTATATAGTGGCTCATAAATGTATAACTTTTTGTTCTTCTGGGTACATGTGTTGGATGTATGAACTGCCCTCAAGGAGTTTACAGTCTAGTGGATGTGGGGGTGGGAGACAAATCCACCTATACAAGGCAGAATGTTCTAGGTGGTAGGGTGTAAGAAATGTGAATATTCATAGAAAGTTTGAGTAAACTAGGGAAGTCTTCACAGAGCAAGTAGAATTTGAGAGGAGTTTTAAGTAGATGTTTGAGAATTATATTGCAAGAGGAATGAGCAGTATGAGCAAAGGTACAGAGGCTGAATGCAAATTTAAAAAAGGGATGCAGTCCTATTTGAGGATGGTGGGAAAACGGGGACTGTGCTGGAAGATAACTCAGGTACTTGGTAACTAGCTCATGAGGCAGTGAACTTCACAAGTTTTGACCTGTGATATTATATTTGGTTAATCTATAAACAGTATTTAGAGACCATAGTCTGGATTGGAGCCAACAAAGACCTAGGAAAGAAACTAATTAGGAGGCTGCAGTAAAATTTAAGGCAAGATAAAAAAAAACACAAAAACAAAACTATTTGTGTAGGTCTGTAGCAATGAGATTGGGAAGAAGGGAATAAATCTTGGTATTGGCTAAAATAAAATCTTGAATGCCTACCAATTGTTACGTATTTTGAGAAAAATCGAAGTTGACCAATGTTTCAAACCCGTGTAAGGGGTCATTAGTAGAAATGAAATGAGGATGAAAAACATTTTTGAGGAAAGATGATATATGTCTGGTGTTGGAGGGCATCTGTACTATGAATTTATTAGTAGTGAATGTGTTTAATGGGAAAGGCTTTATTTTTCTGTATTATTTTTACTGGAGGTTAATACCTCCAGTATTAACCTCAGAGGTACCCTGTTACTGGAGGTAACAGAGGTAACAGGTTACACAAGCCAAATCTGAAATATCTTTTAGTTGTTTTTGCTAAGATTTCTAGAAACTAATGTATTTCAGATTAAATAAGTTATGAGAATACATTTTTGATGTCATATATTAAATTTATTGACAAAGTTATTTTCAGCCAGTTATGTTTGCCCCACTTTAGTTATCTATTGCTGTATAATAAACTACCCAAAACTTAGTGACTTGAAATAACAGTTTAATGATCTTTCAGGACACCAGGTTTAGCTAGGTGGTAGCTTCTACTCCCTGTCATCTAGGAGCCTGATTGAGCCAGAAACCCAGAGGGCTCACCTACATGTCTGGTGATGACATTGGCTAAGAGCTCAGCTAGAGCTGATAATTGGAGTGACTTGGTTCTTCTCCCTACATGGCTGTTCACCTTAAGGTAGCTGGGTTTCAAGAGGGAGAGTCCCAAGAGCCAGCATTCCATAAAGAAGGAGGCAGACAGTTCTCCTAAGGCCTAGGCTCAAGGATTCCAGAAAGCCTCTTCTGCCATATTCTGCTGGTCAAAGTAATCGCAGAGACAGCTCAGAATGGTGCAGAGGGAAAATAAGCTCCACTTAATGTGAGGAGTGACATGTATGTACAGGAGGGGTGACACTAATGGTTTGAAGCTATCTTTGGAGACCAGTTACCACATGCTGCAGAAGTTCTAAACATACTAGTTCAACAAATATTTATTTGAACATCCACTTTGTACCACATATTGTTGTAGTAGATTCAGTAGTAAACTAGATGGATAATGCTCTTGCTCTTAGGAAGTTTGAATTTCCTTGGGGAGACAGATAATAAGTAAACTTGATAATTTCAGATAATGATGAGTGCTGAGAAAATTAAAAGGCAGAGTATGGATGAAGGCATCAGTAAACAAGATGAGGAAGGCTAATGACTTAGCAAATGTTGTATACTTGGACTAGAGTAATATGAATTCTCACGTAGAAATTTGCTAATAATTCATGCCTTAATTTCCACATATACACACAAAGTGTAGCATAGTATTGTCCAATAGAACTTTCTGTGATGGTGGAAATGTTCTATGTTGGCACTGTCCAGTATGGTAACTTCATACTGGAGTATGAAGTGACTAGCCATATGTGACTATTGAGCATGTGACTAGTGGAACTGAGGAAGTGAAATTTTTTATTTTATTATTTATTATTTAATAAAATTTTTATTTTATTAAATTAAATTGTCATATTTGGGTTATGGCTACTGAATTGGACAGCTCGGTTCTAGCATGTAGAAGATGATATTCTCATGCCATCCTAGACCTATTTACTTTCTTGACCTACTAGAACTTAATTTAATTCCAAATAGTAATGTTGCAGCTAGGTATAATGAAAACTGCATAGAATATGGAATCAGAAAGATTAGGGTTGGGGGCGCCTGGGTGGCTCAGTTGGTTAAGCAACTGCCTTCGGCTCAGGTCATGATCCTGGAGTCCCGGGATCGAGTCCCGCATCGGGCTCCCTGCTCAGCAGGGAGTCTGCGTCTCCCTCTGACCCTCTTCCCTCTCGTGCTCTCTCTCTCTCTCTATCTCATTCTCTCTCTCAAATAAATAAATAAAATCTTAAAAAAAAAAAGATTAGGGTTGGGATAGCAGCTATACTAGTTTTGTATCCTTGGATGAGTTATTTGATCAGTCTTTTCCTCATAGTTACTTTTGAGAGAGGTTAATATGTGCAGAATACTTAACATTCCTTCCATTGGCAGACTTTCATTTTAAAAAGGAGAGAACATAAACGTAGGTATTTTATGACTCTAGCTATAAAAATTACAAAGACTAGAAATAAGAAAATAGTTTTTAGGATGGAGTAGTCATGATTGTTTTTCTAATATATGTTGTATTTTGAAAAAATTAAAATTAAACTGAAATGGTCTTTATCAATATTTTTCTTTAGAGTTTTTATATGATGTCTTTATGTTAATAACTGCACCTTTATGTTAATAACTACCATATCAATTAATTTTTTAAAAGATTTTATTTGAGAGAGAGAGAGAGAGTGTGTGTGTGTGTGCACGTGCGCGCGCATGAGTGGGGGGAGGGGCACAGGGAGAGGGAGGAACAGACTCCCCGCTGAGTACGGAGCTGGACATGGGGCTCTGTCCCAGGACCCTGAGATCAAGACCTGAGCTGAAGTCAGACGCTCAACCAACTGAGCCACCCAGGCACCCCCAGATCAATTAAATTTTTAGTCACACTAAAAGTGTGACTGACTATAGCTAATTTCTTTGTTTACCTTTTAACATGTATTTGTTTTGAGATTATTTTTCTTATTTGTATTCATTTTTTGTAAAAGATTGTATTTATTTATTTGCCAGAGAATGAGAGAGAGAGAGAGAGAGAGAGAGAGAGAGAGGCAAGCAGAGGGAGAAACAGGCTCCCTGCTGAGGAAGGAGCCCAACACAGGACTCCGAGATTACGACCTGAGCTGAAGGCAGACACTTAACCGACTGAGCCACCCAGGCGTCCCTCTTTGTATTCATTTTACTTTGGGATGTTTTTATATTTTTTCACTACTAGTTTTTTTTTCTTTGTACATTTTCCTTTTTAAATCATTTTCTTAACTCTACAATACTTGAGAGTCTTTATTATTCTATTCCTTTTTTTGTTTTTTAAAGATTTTATTTATTTATTTGACAGAGAGAGACACAGTGAGAGAGGGAACACAAGCAGGGGGAGTGGGAGAGGGAGAAGCAGGCTTCCTGCTGAGCGGTGCTGGGTCCCAGGACACTGGGATCATGACCTGAACTGAAGGCAGATGCTTAACGACTGAGCCACCCTGGTGCCCCTATTATTTATTCCATTCTTAATATCCTCCATAATGATAAGTGTGCTCTGTTCTGATTTTTCTTTTATTCTTTTCTTGTTTTTTTCTTTTAAGATTTTTATTTATTTGAGAGAGCGAGAATGAGAGAGAGAGAGAGCACATGAGAGGGAAGAGGGTCAGAGGGAGGAGCGGACTCCCTGCTGAGCAGGGAGCCCGATGCAGGACTCGATCCCGGGACTCCAGGATCATGACCTGAGCCGAAGGCAGTCGCTCAACAAACTGAGCCACCCAGGCGCTTTTCTTGTTAAAATCTCCAATGCAGTTAATTAATTCCTATTTAAGGCTAAACCACATTTATTAGAAAATTTGCTTTTAATTCTCATTTAAATGTTCAGTTTTGGAATCATAAACTGAATCCCATCTTTCTTTTACTCATGAGTACTCATTTTGCACAGTGAGTGTCTGGATGGTAGCTCTCCCTGTTTCCTCATTGGACAGTTTCACCATTGTAATTTGTCAGTGGATTCCAACATTGTGTTCCTTAATTGATTTTCTGTTTGAAATGTTCTAAATAATCCAGTTTTATTTCAGAGTCAGAGTCCAGTAAGTAATGGTTTTCTCTACCATTTTCTTGTAGACAGTAAAGCATCAAGAAATTGTGCAAGCTGAATAAGTTTAAGAAGTGCTCAATTAAATTTTTGGATGTCACCATTGATCTGATATAAAAACTATATCTCTAATCATGAACTCCCTTAGATTCTGTTATTGGATTTTTAGCCACTTATTGAACATTCCTATTTAAATACCCTCTATCCCCACTTGATAATACCTTTGGACTTAAAATATATAAAGTCTGATTGGTAACATGATATCAACATTCTCCCTGTCATCTGTACTCAAGATTTTCATAGTTGTCTTTGATCTCCCATAATTGTGAAGAAAAACATCAGGGCTTGCTGATTCATTCTTTAAGGATCAGCTTAATCCTATTAGTTACCACCTTAGTTCAGGCATTTAAAACCTCATACCTGGATTATTGTATTCTGCTGCCACCAGATGAATATTTTTTAATCAATACTTTCATATCCTTACCTTTACTGAAAAAAATTCAGTGAGTTCCCATTGCATACAGGAAAAGTTTAAATGACTTAACATATTTTCCATAAGGTAAAGTATATGGGAATACTTTGAAAACCTCTGAAAACTCACAATTTGAAAAGAATTATTGGCTTCTTCATCTCTTTTTTCAGCTTTATCTTCCATACTTCCTTACAGGAGCTGTCCACTTAAATGCAGTTAAATGCTCTCTTACACCAGATACTGACTCTCTCCATCTCTAGTTGGTTCAGCTTAATATTTATTAAGCACTTATTCTTTGTTAGGTGTATATTTCTGGAATATATAAAGAAGACACATTTTCTTCTTAATTTCAGTTCTGTTTAGTCTTCAAAACTGAGCTGAAAGCTTATGCTCTCTGTAAAGCATTCCTTTGATTACTGTAGCCTATGATAAGTTTTTCCTTTCAACCAGAAATATGGTTTGTAAGGGTGCCTGGGTGGCCCAGTCATTAAGTGTCTGCCTTCGGCTCAGGTCATGATCCCAGGGTCCTGGGATCGAGGCCCGCATCGGGCTCCCTGCTCTGCGGGAAGCCGGCTTCTCCCTCTCCCACTCCCCTGGCTTGTGTTCCCTCTCTTGTTGTGTCTCTCTCTGTCAAATAAATAAATAAAATCTTAAAAAAAAAAAATATGGTTTGTATTCACTGATTTATATTCACTCCCCCCACCTGATACTTACAAGATAACATATGCAAAAAAAGTACATTACCATGGACAGCTTAATGAATAATTTTAAAGCGAACACATTTGTAATTACAATCAAATTCAAGAAATGGAGTATTACTGGTGCCCCAGAAGCCCACCACATGCCCTTCCCCAATCAAACCTCTCCCTTCTCTCCTTCCTAGAGGCAATGACCCTTTTGTGATAATCACATTCTTGCCTCTATATATAGTTCTTCCAACTGTGCATGCAGCCTTAAACAATATTGTATTTCCTGTTTCTCAAGTTTAAGTGAATGGAATCACATAACTTTTGACTGGTTTCTTTCAACGTTTTGGTGTTAAGTGTAGCTGAAGTTCATTGCTGTACATATTTATCTAACGACTGATGAACATTTGGGTGGTTTCAGTTTAGGGCTGTAATGAATATAGCTACTTTGCTGTGCAGAAGCTTTCAGTTTAATGTAGTCCCACTTGTTTACTTTTGCGCTTGTTGCTTTTGCTTTTGGTGTCAGATTCAAAAAATCATCACCAAGATTTCTGTGTCAAGGAACTTAACTGCCTACATTTTCTTCGTGGAGTTTTATGGTTTCAGGTCTTACTTTTTTTTTTTTTTTAAGATTTTATTTATTTATTTGAGAGAGAGAGAATGAGAGATAGAGAGCACAAGAGGGAAGAGGGTCAGAGGGAGAAGCAGACTCCCTGCCGAGCAGGGAGCCCGATGTGGGACTCGATCCCGGGACTCCAGGATCATGACCTGAGCCGAAGGCAGTCGCTTAACCAACTGAGCCACCCAGGCGCCCTCAGGTCTTACTTTTAAGTTGTTAATCCATTTTGAGGAAATTTTTGTGTATGGTATAATATAGTGGTCAAGTTTCCTTCTTTTACATGTGGCTGTTCAGTTTTCCCAATATTATTTATTGAAGATACTGTCCTTTCACCACTGTATATTCTTGCCTCCCTTGTCATATATTAATTGACGACATATGCATGGGTTTATTTTTGGACTCTATTATGTTCCATTAATCTATGTGTCTCTTTTCATGCCAGTGCTATACTTTTAAAATTATCATAGCTTTGTAATATAGTTTGAAACCAGAGAGCATGATGTCTCCAGCTTTGTTCTTTCTCAGAATTTCCTTTGGCCATTTGGGGTCTTCTGTGGTTTCATACTTATTTTAGGATTTTTTTCTATTTCTGTGAAAAATATCTTTGGAATTTTGATAGGGATTGCATTGAATTTGTAGATTGCTCTGAGTAGTATGGATAATATTTTAATAACATTAATTCTTCCAGTCCATGAACACAGGATATCTTTCCATTTATTTGTGTCTCCAATTTTTTAAAAGACTTTATTTATTATAGAGAGAGAGAGCATGAATGAGGAGAGGGGCAGAGGGAGAGGTGGGAGGGGGAGAAGCAGACTCCCTGCTGTGCAGGGAGCCCCAGGTAGCTCTAGATCCTAGGGTCTTGGGATCATGACCTGAGCCGAAATCAAGAGTCAGATGCTTGACTGACTGAGCCACCCAGGCGCCCCTCTATTTTCTTGAGGTGTAAAGTTAGCTTGTTGAGACCTTTCTTGTTTCTTGAGGTAAGCATTTATTGCTGTGAACTTCCATCTGAGAACTACTTTTGCGATCCCATAAATTTTGGCATATTACATTTTCATTTTTCTTTGTCTCAAGGTATTTTTTAAATTTCTCTTTTGATTTCTTCTTTGACCCATTGATTATTCAGTAGCATGTTGTTATGTCTCCACATATTTGTGAATTTTCTAGGTTTTTTCCCTTGTAATGAATGTCTAGTTTCATACTACTGTGGTCAGAAAAGATGCTTGATAGGATTTTAGTCCTCTTAACTTCTTTGTCCTAACAAATGATGTGTCTTAGTAAATGTTCCATGAGCACTTGGTAAGATGTGTATTGTGTTGCTTTTGGATGGAATGTTCTGTAAATATCTGTTAAGTCCCATCTGTTCTAACGTTGTTTGAGGCTGATGTTTCCTTATTGATTTTATGTCTGGGTGTTCTATCCATTGATGTAAGAGGGGTATTAAAGTCTTCTAGTATCATTGTACTGCTGTCTCTTTCTTCCTCTGGGTCTGTTAATATTTGCTTTGTCTATTTAGGTGCTCCTATGTTGGATGCATAAATATTTACAGGTTGTATCTTCTTGTTGGACCGAACCCTTTTTCATTATGTAACTTTTTTGTTTCTTATTACAGTGGTCGTTTTAAAGTCTATTTTGTCCAACAATAAGTGTAGTTACCCCAGCTTTCTTTGGTTTCCATTTACATGGACTATCTTTTTCCATCCCTTCATTTTTAGTCTATTTGCCTTCTTACTTTGAGAGCTTGTCTCCTGTAGGCAGTATATAGATGAGTCTTGTTTATAAAAGATCCCAAGTTTTATAAAAAGAGGTTTATTAATAAGCAAAGCTTTTTGCCCTATCAGCATTAATTTGATAGCAAAAAGTATCAATCAACAAGTATTTTTTGTGAGTGTCTGCTGTGTACCATTTACTTGTTTAATCTTTGAAAACAAGAAACAGAATTCCTCCACTCACTGTCTTATGTTTTAGTCAGTGTTAAGAGCTGCATTTATCCAATCCTGTTTTATGCCCCAGAACACTGAGCAATCATTGACAGAAATTCAATTAAAAGTATTAAGGCAGCCAGTAGTCAATAAGCATATAATCCTTGGAGCCAAACGGACTTTGGTTTCAGTTCTGATCACAGAAATGTGTGACCTTGCACACTTTATCTAAGCTCTCTGAAATTCAGTTTTGTCATCTGCAAAATGGAAATAATAGCCTATAATGTTATGATGATTCCCTGAGGCATTTAATACATGTAAACTACCTAGCACATCACCTGACAGGTGTTTATCATCAACAGTGATGAAATCTAAAACCACCTTATCACCTGGTGCTTTTGCTCTTGTAAGGCTGCAGGTGGAGGAACATGGTGAGAGAGGAAACTGGAATGATTCCCATGTGGGTCCCAGTCACATATGAAGATGGTATGTAACCCATCTTCCATTTTAGGATTTCGGGTTGTGGAATGGGGACAGGAGAGTAAGGTGAGAGAGGCCACAAAGCATTTGTAGTCCCCTTAAATGCAGGAGCAAAATGAAGGGAAAACCAGCAGTTGTACCACATCTTCCTTCTACTTCCGTTATACATCTGGTGAAGATGGGTGTGTGTGTGTGTTTTACTATTGTAATTATGACAGTGTTGTTTTCCAACTCTGTTTACATCCCATATTGCCTCTCTCCATTTTTATTTGATTATTGTGCTCCTAGCAATATTAAAATGAAGATATTTTCTTTTACTGTGACTGGCATTGAAACTAAAAGTTCAATGTGAGAGCAGTAAAATTGAGTAAGTAAAAAAAAAAAAATTGAGTAAGTAACTGCATTCATGGCAATGTTATTACCAATGTATTGTTCTGTAATGTTTCATTACAGCTTGTAGATTTTCAGTGGAAGCTGGGTATGGCCGTGAGCTCGGACAGTTGCAGATCTCTTAAGTATCCTTATGTTGCAGTGTTGCTGAAAGTGGCAGATCATTCAGGCCAAGTAAAGAACAAGTCCTTTGAAATGACAATTCCACAATTTCAGGTTTGTG
This sequence comes from Eumetopias jubatus, assembly GCF_037043125.1. Taxonomy (NCBI): domain Eukaryota; kingdom Metazoa; phylum Chordata; class Mammalia; order Carnivora; family Otariidae; genus Eumetopias; species Eumetopias jubatus. Next base: position 162,815,775 of record NW_028274809.1, on the reverse strand, counting down.
ATTTCACTCATTCAGTTGTAGTTCACTGTTCTGTAATTGCTACTTAAATATGTATAAAATATTTCTTAAGGGAAACTTTTAATTGTTTTTATTTACACACAAAAGATCTGAATTTGTTTTCTTTGGGAATTTGATACATTTCAATATTTTCAATATAATGCTGAATTGGTGTACTGTCATATTTGATCACTTTCACAGTACTCCTCCTCTGTGAATATATTTAGGACATTTTCATCTTCTCTGGCAGGATATTTACTTGGCATTTAACTATTTTACTCTTATTCTTTTTAGGCTTAATATTCAGGAATCATGAGCTAAATGAATCTTTGAACAGTGGTCTTGACCCTCAATTTTCTGATTAATAATGTTTATAAAATGCTGATCAGAGTAACAAACAGTATGTGATGGTAGTTTTATCAGTTAGAGATTTGAATAACTCAGTGGTCTCTATGTAGAGTCCTCTTATTCATACTATCATTTCTACCTCTTTTCTGTAAGCAAGGAAGAAAAAAAAGGGCTTGAGTGAAAAATGAGATTTTCTTTTAAAGGTACATTCAAGGAAATGTTTTTATCATTGACTACTTTAACTGGCCTTAGAGTTTTGTTCTTGTTTGTTTTGATTGCTTTGGTGAGTGAATAGTTAAGAATCCTCACAATAGTTAGTACTCTAAGAAGAGTAAAGTACTCTAAAAAACAACCAACCGGGCGCCTGGGTGGCTCAGTCGTTGAGTGTCTGCCTTCTGCTCAGGTCGTGATCCCAGGGTCCTGGGATCGAGCCTCACATCGGGCTCCCTCCTCCGTGGGGAAGTCTGCTTCTCCCTCTCCTACTCCCCCTGCTTGTGTTCCCTCTCTCGCTGTGTCTCTCTCTCTGTCAAATAAATAAATAAAATCTTTAAAAAAATAAAAAAATAAAACAACCAACCAAATGAATGCAATGGAAATATAGTAAGAATTCTTTGTAAAACTAACTAAAAATCTGTGGGTCCTAGGCTTACCTTTTAAGAAAAGCCTCTTATATACCTCTTTAAGATACTTTTGATTTCTTCTTTTACAGACTACATTCTTACCCTAGCATTATCGAGGTATAGTTGACAAATAAAAATTGTATGTATTTCAGGTATATGATGTGATGTTTTGATTGAGAAATGACTGAGATTGAGAAATGAATACCACAATCAAGTTAATTAACATATCCACTACCTTATATGGCTACCTTTTTTATGTATCTGTGTGGTAAGAACACTTAAGATCTACTCTTAGCAAATTTCAAGTACACAATACATGATTATTAACTATAGTCACCATACTATACATTAGGTCTCCATAACTTACACATCTTAAAACTGAAAGTTTGTACCTTTGACCAACATCTCTTCATTTCTCTTACTCGCCAGCCCTGGTAACCTTCAGGTAACCTGCCTGTCTACTCTTTTTTTTTTTTTTTTTTTTAAGATTTTATTTATTTATTTGAGAGAGAGAATGAGATAGAAAGAGAACATGAGAGGGGAGAGGGTCAGAGGGAGAAGCAGACTCCGTGCTGAGCAGGGAGCCTGATGTGGGACTCGATCCCAGGACTCCAGGATCATGACCTGAGCCGAAGGCAGTAGCTTAACCAACTGAGCCACCCAGGCGCCCTGTCTACTCTTTTGTTACTATAAGTTCTACATTTTATCTCTCTGTGTCTGGCTTATTTCATTTAGCATAATATCCTCCTAGTTCATTCATGTTGTCAAAAATATCAGATTTCTTTCTTTTTAAGGATGAATAGTATTCTATTGTGTGTATATATGTATACACACACCACATTTTTTAATGCATCCATCTGTCAATACACAGTCATGTTCTTTCCATACCTTAGCTACTGTGAGTAATGTTGCAAAGAACATGGAGTATAAATCCCTCTTGAGGTAGTGATTTTATTTTCTTTGGATATATACCCAGAAGTGGGATTGCTGGATCGTATGGTAGGTTTCTTTTACAAATTACATTTTAAGGGTTTTTGTTCCATTTGATTTCTTTCTTTTAAAATAGATACCACTGCTTTTGAACAAAAACCCATGGTCACAGATTCAACATTATTAATGCTAATTAGCGTCCTGGAAAGAATTAAGTCTTGGCTAAAAGGAAATATCGTATATTATGATATGTGAGTAGCCTTCAACTGAATATAAGGACCAAGTCAACTTAAAAAAAATACAGAGTTCATTCCTTTATATTGTGAATTATATTCACAATCTTGGCCCAGGTCTTATTTTTCTGTATAGCATTCATGCTCTCTGATTCCACCTCTAAGAATTTTTTTTCCTATAGGAAAAGAATCACAAATGGGACAAATCTTTTAAAGATTGTTTTTACATGTCTTTTAACCAGGAACAGAGCCTTTTAGTTACATTGCAGGACTGAGAGCATAGCAACATTTTTTGAGCTTTTATTTTTATTTTTTTTAAAGATTTTATTTATTTGACAGAGAGACAGTGAGAGAGGGAACACAAGCAGGGGGAGTGGGAGAGGGAGAAGCAGGCCTCCTGTCGAGCAGGGAGCCCAGATGTGGGGCTGGATCCCAGGACCCTGGGATCATGACCTGAGCTGAAGGCAGACGCTCAACGACAGAGCTACCCAGGCACCCCGAGCTTTTAATTTATATGTTTCTTGTAGCTGAAATTTTGACTTTCAATATATAGCTTCATTCATAATGAATTTACATATAAACTAAAACGAAATATATATACTCTTAAGTAGCAAAATCAAGAATTAAGACCACATAAGAAGGAAAATGCAAATATGTAAATCATTCGAGAGTGTTCTAATTGCTGGGGTTAAGTTTCAAATTTGCCTCCTAGCTTCCTGGCAGGTAGAGAAGAAAGGAAAACAGAATGTGTTTGCTTCCTTTCTTAAGAGATTTTGGGAGATGGAAAAAAAAAAGATGACTTTTATAGGAGAACAACCATACCAGCTTAATTTTTAAATGAAAGGGAAATACGCTTCTAACATATAAGCCATTTTCAGTGTTGGGTCTTTCTTAATGTAACTAAACCCATATCTTAAAGAAGACAGCTCTTATCACCCTGAAAAACAGTCTTTCACTAGATTTAAAGTGGTTTGAAGCCTGGAAACTGAACTTTTTATTTTTATATTTTTAAAGATTTTATTTATTTATTTGACAGAGAGAGACACAGCGAGAGAGGGAATATAAGCAGGGGGAGTGGGAGAGGGAGAAACAGGCTTCCTGCTGAGCAGGGAGCCCGATGGAGGGCTCTGATCCCAGGACCCTGGGATCATGACCTGAGCCAAGGCAGATGCTTAACGACTGAGCCACCCAGGCGCCCCTGAACTTTTTTTTTTTAAGAGCTGCATGCTGTGGGTGTCTAGGTGGCTCAGTTGCTTGAACATCTTACTCTTGATTTCTGCTCAGGCCATGATATCAGGGTCGTGAAATTGAGCCCCGCCATCGGGCTTCGCGCTCATCAGGGTCTGCTTGTCCCTCTGCCTTCCCCTGTGCCCCTCCATCTGCTCTCCCTCTCTAAAATAAATAAATAAATAAGATCTTTTTTTTTTTTTTAAGATTTTATTTATTCGACAGAGAGAGACACAGCGAGAGAGGGAACACAAGCCGGGGGAGTGGGAGAGGGAGAAGCAGGCTTCCCGCCAAGCAGGGAGCCCAATGCGGGGCTCGATCCCAGGACCCTGAGACCATGACCTGAACTGAAGGCAGACACTTAACTGACTGTGCCACCCAGGTGCCCCAAATAAATAAGATTTAAAAAAAAAACAAAAAACACGCTCTACCAACTAAACCAGCCAGGCGCCCCCTCCCCCAAACTGTCATTTTTGTTTTTACCTTCATTGTCTAGTACAGTGTTGGGTATTTAATAAAAGAACTTTCTTTTGTGCTTTTAAAATTTTTAGTTATGAGCTAATTATCCAACTCTACAATGGTATTTGTGCTTGTGGTACCAAATTGCACCTGTTTGTTTTTTTATAACTTTCCCATAATAATAGTTAGTGATATAAACTTGAACAAATTTAATGTCATATGGCCTTTAGTGGTCAGGTATAAGTAAAAGAACTACTTACATATCCTCTAAAAGCTAAGTTAATATTATTTTTCCTTTTTCTCTCCAGAATTTCTACAGACAGTTCAAGGAAATTGCTGCAGTTATTGAAACTGTGTGAAAACTGATTACTTGGTTGATAAATTACTACCATCATTCTAAAATCATGGACTTCACTTTCTGTAACAAAACTGTATTAAGAATCAAATGATATTTATTGAGTGAAAATTGTTTTTTTTGTTTTTCCATTTTTTAATAAAAAAATCAGACAAACAAGAATTAGATAGTGGTGATCAATGCAAAACTTTGTGAATATACTAAAAGCTGCTGAATTGAACACTCTAAAGGGTGAACTCTGTGTTATGTAAACTATATCTCAATAAAAATCAAATGAATGATTGATATTGAAGGCAATACAAGTTTATGTATTAGACCAATAATTTTAAAACTTATAATTGTACCCATTTTATAAACAAAATCTTTTATGGAGTCCTTTATATAAACTATATAAATTTTAAAAGTAGCATTTGATTACAATAACATTACAAATTCAATTTTCTAATCTCATTTATCATAACAGCAATCAGTGAGAAGACTGAGCCTACTCCTCAAGCATTTGGATCAGGTTAGGACTGATCATTGCTGCCTTATATTAACTAAGCACTTAGTTGTTTCTGTTATTAACATTTATAGGAAGTTCAGATACATGCACGGATATAGAACAGTAAGATTTATTTTGAGTTCTATATATAACTGAGTTAACTTGGTAGCACAAATTATTGTTAGATAATTTCCATTGAATTTAAATTTATAAAACAATTATTAAACTATTTTATAAAGCCAAGCAAAGGACACTGTATGGCATTGCTTAGGAATAAACAAATAGCTCACTGGACTAGGCTAGGTGGCCTAGAAATAGATCCAGCCATTTGGGAGATGGATGGTATTTCAGTTGGGTGGGAAAATGTGATTTATTTAATAAATTATACTAGCACTCACAACATATGCAAAAGTAAATTCCAGATGGATTAATGCCTTTAAAATATAAAAATTTTAAAAAGTATTCTGTAAAAAGTTTTACAGAATATTTATGTTCACTAAGGTTTAGGCAGACAGCAGTTCCAAAGCTATAACATACAACATAGATACACTTGAAATTCGAGAATTAAAAAATTATATGTGGAAAAAAAACCCGGGCCATTAAAGACAAGACAAAAGACAAATGCTAGGTGGATGTATAAGTTAGTTCTCGCTCTGGAAAAAAATTGCTTTAAATATTTCAAGTAGGAAGAGATTTTATACAAGAAGTGAGATGCTCGCTAACCTACCAGACTGAAGGAAAAAGTCAATAGAAATTACTGCTGGCTTGTAAAATCCAGTGGTGCAGGGTCAGGGAAACCACAGCCAATAATCTCTGCACGATGCAGGACATACCTGGAAGCCACAGTGCGTGCCATTTCTGTCATGTGTCAACGTGTGTAATGAAATAAAGTCTCCTTGCTTTCTTTGCCCTTCCTAATTTCACAGCAAGAACGCCTCTTATTGGTGGAAGTTAAACCAGGACCCTGGTGACAGAATCTGGTCAATTCAGTTTCTAGTCTTCTAGCACTTAGAGAGGAGATTTCGAAAAGCAAGAATGGTGCTGAGTATTCTTACTCTGCTGACAGAAATAGGAGTTCTTACGGTCCTTATGCAAAGTGATGACACACAATATAGAAATTTCATAGTCCAGAAATGTTAGTCTGGAAATAAATCCTTTGAAATAAAGTTACCAGTACGTAAAGATATTTGGCAAAATTGGTTGAATGTCATCCATTTCCTCTGTCTGGGCCCACAGGAAGACTGCATTTTCCAGCCTCCCTTGCAGTTAGGTAAGGACCTCACGATTGGGTTGTAGCCAATGGAATCAGGGCAGAAGTGTGTAAAGCCACATCCAGTTTTCGTCATAAATCCCTCTCATCTTCTGGCGAATAGACATATGAGAAAATGCTCAAAATCACTAGTCATCAGGGAAATGTAAATCAAAATCACAATGAGGTATCACCTTACACCTGTCAGAATGGCTAAACTCGAAAGAAATAACAAGTGACAAAGGTGTGGAGAAAAAGGCAGCCTCATACACGGTTGGTGGGACTGCAAATTAGGAAGGCCACTGTGGAAAACTATGGAAATTCCCCCCAAAATTTAAAATAGAACAGTACATGGTCCAATAATTTCACTCCTGGGTATTTACCCAAAGAAAATGAAAACACTAATTTGAAAACATATGTACCCCTATGTTTATTGCAACATTATTTACAATAATCAAGATATGGAAGCAACCCAAGGGCCTATCAGTAGACAAATGGATAAAAGATGTGTGTACACACATACACACACACACACACACACACACACACACACACACACACGAATATCATGCAGTCATAAAAAAGGAGATTGTGCCATTTGTGACAATGTGGATTGGCCTAGAGGATATTATGCTAAATGAAATAAGTCAGACTAAAACAAATATATGATTTCACTCACATGTGGAATCTAAAAAACATAAATGCATAAACAGCAGAATCAGACCTGTGAATACAGGGGAAAATCTGATGGTTGCCAGAGGGGAGGGGTGTTGAGGAATGGGCAAAATGCGTGAAAGGGCAGGGAAGATACAGACTTCCAGCTACAGAATGAATAAGTCACAGGAATAAAAGGCACAAAACAGGAAATAAAGTCAATGCTATTGTACGGTGACAGATGATAGCTATACTTGTGAGTTTGTCATAGCATAGAGACTTGTCAAATCACTATGTTGTACACCTGAAACTAATGTAATATTGTGTATCAAATACACGCAAATTAAAAATTTTAGTTAACATCCTTCTCATCTTCCAAGCTCTCTCACATCCTTGCTATTGGAAATGAAGTTCTCTGAGAACAAAAGCGTAAGATGGATCCCTGAATCACTACTGGAGGCAGACGCCTTGAAATAATAACCTGACTTGCATCAGACAGTGGTGCAAACTAGAAGCAAACTTTTCTTGTGGTGAGCTGGTGAGCTATTTGGAGTGTTGGTCATAATACAAGTGAGCATAAATTTGAATAGCACAAGATATATGAATGAAGATTTTTATTGTAGCATTTCCAGTGGCAAAAACACAAAATAAATGAAAGAGTGAATACCTGTCAATGAATGAATGGTTGAATAAATTTGTCCTGTCTATGCTATAACATATCATATACCTACTCCGATTTGCCTTTGGGATATTATCATTACATATTTTTATGTCTTATAAAATGATGTAAAGATGCATTCATATGTATTTGAATCCTTAATGGAAAAATACCAGTGTATGGAAGGATGTCTGCCAGCTTCTAAGCTACTAGTGGAGAGCGTGTCTAGAGAGAGGGTGGAAGAGCAGGTTAAAAATTTTCTTTTGTTGATGTCCATGATTCATAATAAATAAGTATAGTTCTTTTTTAAGATTTTATGTATTTTTTTGACAGAAAGAGACACAGCAAGAGAGGGAACACAAGCAGGGGGAGTGGGAGAGGGAGAAGCAGGCTTCCCGCAGAGCAGGGAGCCCAATGCAGGACTCCATCCCAGGACCCTGGGATCATGACCTGAGCCTAAGGCAGACACTTAATGACTGAGCCACCCAGGCACTCCATAAATAAGTATAGTTTTTTAAAAAAAAGTGAAAATATATGATTTTAAAAATATTTAAGTATGTTTTTGAAAAGTCCTTATGGTTCTTTTTATGGTATAATATTTTCTTACTTATTTTAATTTAACAAATATGTAGTGTTTAGAAGCAGGATTATTTGTAAAGTGCCTCCCCAAACCAGGATAGGCAAACCTGAAATAACATCAAATGTGAGCCCAGTTGAGTCTAACATGTTGGCTGGCATTGACGCAAGAAACACCTCTTATACCTTTGTTTCCTCTTCTGATCTTCCCTGTTGGAAATTTATGTCTTTTTTGCACTGTCAGCATTTCCACAGGTCCCCTATGTGAATCCACTTTGTTTCTTTCTCCTCTGCCAGGAAGCACACCGCTAAGAGGGTCCCGGATCTACTGCCTGTTGCTGCCCACCTATGGTACTCAGAACCCACCTGCTTAAAGAGTTAGCCAGCTGGTCATTCATGCTTACCAGCTGCCTAGAGATATACCCTATTACCCACCCTCTGGATAGTAGCACATTAATGATTCTAGGATTCTGAGAAGCCAAAATCCCCTTTCCATCCCTTTTCCATTCTGTGGGGTACCAACTTCATTGTACTCCTGGAAATCAAGAGTAGAAACCACCTCCACCCCAAGCTGGGAAATACAATGTACTTACCTTCCCAGACTGTGCATAGGGTCTCTCCATGTCCCACTCACCCAAATTCAAAACCTTCCACTCCACCCCTCTCCATTTGCAGTGTTTTATGCAGAGTCCCAAAGTGAAGCCCTGGCTCAAACACTGTGGGTAATGGATCTGATTAGAATACATTTAAACTGCATGTTGAAATTTAACTTTTGTATTTAAAAGGCAAGGGTTTTTTTTTTCCATAATACAGTTTTATACTATTTTCATTGCCAATGTCTACTTTTGCTTTTTATGAGTTTAATGAGTTCACTGAGATGGCCTGGCAATTAACCATTGTTTGTAATAACATTTCTGTGGGAAAATGTGTTTCAAATTTTAAACACTTGCTCTTAAATGTAAACTTTTGGGAAAATGAAAACTTATTCTTAAGTTGGAAAAGGTATTAATGAGCTTTTAGTTTCCAAAAGGGAATACATTGCCCTTGAACTCATCAAGCAAAGTCCAAGTGTTTTCATATAGTCTGCTACTGAGACAAGTTAACTTATCAGATTTATGAGAAAGAAGGCAAAATAGTCACATTTATTTAAAGGAATTGAAACTTCCAACATACTACCTTGATTTTAAAAGTGCTTGGCATCTAGAATTTTCAGTCTTTGGTTCTCATTTCCCAGTATTAACCGTTTGCCTTTTTTCCCCACTATTCTTTCTTCAGATGCATTATAGATTCAGTACTCCTTTTCTTCCTTCCTGTATTGCTTATCTGAAAAGTTCCTTCCTATATGGCTCATCTGAAAAGTTTTGAAATGTCTGGCAACAATGCAAACAATAAAAGAGTTAGAAAACTACTGAGGAGGTTAGGACACATAAAAAGTATGAGTAGGGGCGCCTAGGTGGCTCAGTCAGTTAAGCATCTGATACCTCATTTCAGTTCAGGTCATGATCTTAGGGTCATGAGATCAAGCCCTGTGTCAGGCTATATACTGGTCATGAAGCCTGCTTAAGATTCTCTGGTGCCCCTCCCCCACACTGGTGCGTTTTCTCTCTCTCTCTCAAAAAAAATATGAGTCAGAAAATATGATAGCTAAAATGAGCTTAGTGCAGAGAAACATGTATGGGATACCATCCTGTACAGTTTAGATTGGGTCGCAATTTACTAGTTTTCTAAAGTTTAAAAAAACCTCAACCAGTCATTAGAGTCACTGTAATATAAAAGCAAAGCATAGATTCAAGGTAAGCCTAATTTAGTCAAAAGAGATCCAAATTTTGCCCAGGGGTCCTGCCTCATAAAGAGGGCACTCTTACAATGAGTCAAATGTCATTTTGGATAACATCCTGACAACAACTGAAAGATAATTTCCTACCAATGCTTTCTAACGTTGGTTACACCACTGTTACCAAAATCATAAGTTACAGTTACAATCGTTATAGATTTCTTGACAGTGCTTAGAGAATCCCTAAATTTTCATTAATAATGCATTTATTTATTTTTTATTTTTTTTAAGATTTTTTTTATTTATTTATTTGAGACAGAGAGAATGAGAGAGAGAGAGAGAGAGAGAGAGCACATGAGAGGGGGGACGGTCAGAGGGAGAAGCAGACTCTCTGCCGAGCAGGGAGCCCGATGCGGGACTCGATCCAGGGAGTCCTGGATCATGACCTGAGCCGAAGGCAGTCGCTCAACCAACTGAGCCACCCAGGCACCCTAATAATGCATTTAGAAGTCATTTCCTATCTTGAGGTGCAAACAACTAATCCTCAAATTAAGTGATTCTTGTAAAAGTAGATTAGGAGATTGTGTTGGGAGTCCTCAAGACCACTCTGAGTTTTGGAAATTCTTTAGGAAAACTCACAGGACTCAGCATGTAGTCATACACATGGTTACGATTTATTATAGTGAAAGGATATAAAGCATAACCAGCAAAGAGAAAAGGTACATGGGGCTAAGTTCCAGGTAAACCGGATGTAAGCTTCCAAGATTCCTCTTCCAGGGGAGTCACACAAGATGTGCTTAATTCCTCAAGAAACAAGTTGTGACAAATTGTGCAAAATGTTGCCAACCGGGGAAGCTCTCTAGAGAATGAACACCCAAGGTTTTAATTGGGGTCTGATCATATAAGCATCCCCTGCCTGGCACATACCCAAATTTTAGATTCTTAGAAGAAAAGCAGGAATCTGCAGAAATTATATTGTTTGTACAAACATTTTAGATACTGTGAGCCATAATATCAGTTAACAGTAGGAACCTTCCAGAAATCCATGTTCCCAGATGTCAGCTAAGGGCAGACTTTTTAAGTAAGGACTTAAGCTTTTTAAGTTAGGACTTAACTATGTTAACTTTTTTCTGCACCTGGATAATTAAACTTATTTAAAAATTCTGGGGATAACTTATTAAATAGCTTCTTATATATTGTCTAAAGAAATAACCTACCTGTGTTAGTACTAGTTCATTGGTATTAATTTCATTAAATCTCATGTAATGAATGATGTTAGTGTAAATTTAGCCTATACACTCTACTAAACTGATTAAGAATTCACTGATTAAGAAACTTCAGAAATGGGGCACCTGGGTGGCTCAGTCGTTAAGAGTCTGCCTTCGGCTCAAGTCATGATCCCAAGATCCTGGGATCGAGCCCCTCATCGGGTTCCCTCCTCCGCGGGAAGCCTGCTTCTCCCTCTCCCACTCCGCCTACTTGTGTTCCCTCTCTTGCTGTGTCTCTGTCAAATAAATAAATAAAATCTTTTAAAGAAAAAGAAATTTGGGAATTTAAGTATTAACATGTTTTCAAATTTGAGTAAGAAACTTTTTACATGTGAAATTGGTTGAATGAACTGTACAGTTTCATATATCATTCTCAAACAAGTGTGCTGATTTTACTAGGGCCTTTATTTGATAAGGGGAATATTCTAGCTATGGATTTAACCAACATTTCATTGCACGGAGAAATACTAAATATAACGGATTGCATAGCTTGATTAACTTGATTTTGATTTATGTTCTTTTGAATTACAAGTGCCCTAGGAGAAAGTAGCTATTAATCTTTGGCTAGTTACAATTTCAGCGTATGGAGAACACTGATTAAAGAAAAGCACTTTGTAAGTGCTTTACTGTAATCAGTAAGACACGTCTTACTGTGTTTTGCATTTCTGTGCCAATGGAAAGGGGAAAGAAATATTTAAGATATGTCATTAAAAAACTGTTATCAAGAAAATAATTGCAGAGGCTTACCATCTATGTTTTCTTCCATAAGTATTAGGTTTATGGTTTCAGGCCTTATGTTCAACTCTTTAATCCATTATGAATTCATTTTTGTGATGGTATAAGATACTGGTTCAGTTTTATTCTTTTGAATGTTACTGTCCAGTTTTCCCAGTACCATTTATTGAAGAGACTGTCCTCATTGTATATTCTTGCCTGTGTTGTATATTAATTGACGATATATGTGTGGGTTTATTTCTGGGCTCCCTATTCTGTTTCACTGATCTATGTGTCTGTTTTTATGCTAATATCATACTGTTTTGATTACTATAACTTTATAGTATAGTTTGAAATCAGGATGCGTGATGCCTCCAACTTTGTTCTTTCTCAATATTTGTTTTGATTATTCAGGTTTTTTTTGTGGTTCCACGCCAAATTTTAGGATTGTTTGTTCTATTTCTGTGAAAAATGCCATTGGAATTTTGAAAAAATTGCATTGACTCTATAGATTGCTTTGGTTATTATATACATTTTAATAATATTAATTATTCTAATCCGTGAGCATGGAACATCATCCCATTTATTTGTGTCTTCTTTAACTTTTTTCATTAATGTCTTACAGTTTTCAGTATATAAATCTATCATCTCCTTGGATAAATTTATTCCTAGGTATTTGATTCTTTTTGATGCAATTGCAAATGCGATTGTTTTCTTAACTTCTCTTTCTGATAGTTCATTATTAATGCATAAAAACGACAGTTTTGTATATTACTTTTTTTTTTTAAAGATTTTATTTATTTATTTAATTGACACAGAGAGAGACAGCAAGAGAGGGAACACAAGCAGGGGGAGTGGGAGAGGGAGAAGCAGACTTCCCGCCGAGCAGGGAGCCAGATGTGGGGCTTGATCCCAGGACCCTGGGATCATGACATGAGCTGAAGGCAGTTGCTTAACCAACTGAGCCACCCAGTCGCCCCTGTATATTACTTTTGTATCCTGCAAGTTTACGGAACTCTTTTGTTAGTTCTTTTTTTTTTATTACTTTTTTTTTAAATAGAGATACGAGAGAGAATGAGCAGTGGGAGGGGCAAAGGGAGAGGGAGAAGCAGGCTCCCCACTGACCAAGGAGCCCAAGGGGGGCCTGGTTCCCAGAACCCCAGGATCATGACCTGAGCTGAAGACAGATGCTTAACCTACTAAGCCACCCAGGCGCCCCGCCCCGTCTTTTGTTAGTTCTAACAGTTTTTTGATGGAGTCTTTTGGATTCTCTGTATATGATATCATGTCATCTGCAAACAGTGACAGTTTCACTTCTTTCCTTCCAATTTTGATGCCTTTTATTTCTTTTTCTTGTGTAACTGCTCTGGCTAGGACTTCCATACTGCCATATTGTCTTCATATTATATTTATACATACATAGTAAGTGTTTTATACAAATAATCTTTGTTTCCTCTCTCCTTACTCCCTCCCTCCTTCTCTTTTTCTCTCAGCATTTCTTTTACTGGTAAAATTTGTATTTTTGCTTCGATGGCTGCTTGTATACGAATACCTTTATATCATACCCTTAGTAATTTTCTTTTTGTTCTCTACTATGAGAAATAATTGAAATTGGCTAACCACCTCTTCTTCCCTCCTCCTCTTTCTCTCTCCCAGCATCTGAAGTGAAGTAATATCCTCTTATTTCCACGTAATAGCTATAAGGTAATCAGCTAGCTTTTCCTACTTTTCATATGTTCTCCGCATCTCACACCTACTCCTCCTATGTTTGATAGCTGTATTGTCTACCTTATTAGACCATGTGACCAATAACATATTATACTCTCTCCTTTATATCCATTATTTAGTCTTAGTTCCATAGGTCAATATATATGCAATGCTCACCACCAGTCCTGATGTTGATGTCAAAGTCTGTCTAGCCATTTTGGTTGTTTGAAGCTCATTCTCTAGTAGATAGAAAGGGGCATGGAAACAATATTTGTTTTGTTCATGAATGTTTATAACTGTTTGTTTATGGTCTTTATTCTTGAATATAAGTTTGCATGGTACAAAACCCTTAGGTCACATTTTCTTACCTTGAGTGTGTTAAATATGTCACTCTATTATCTTCAACCCATAAAGGGTTGAGGTAGAAAGATCTGGCAATTGACATCCTTTCTCTCGTAAGTGATCAGTTGTTGTTGTTTGCCTTGATACAAAAGAATAAAGTTTTCCTTTAAAATTCATTTGTTTTACTAGAATAATTCTTGATGTTGGCCATTTTGGTGTCACTGTTTCCAGATATGCTTTTCAATATATTTTCCAGGCTTTTTTGTTTTGTTTTGTTTTGTTTTGTTTCCTTCAGGAAAATTTTCTTGGATTACTTTGTTCTGTTCTATTGCTCTGGTTCTTTCCCTTGGGTACTTCTGGCATACATATGTAGGAACTTGTCTTTTTTATCTGTTACTTTCTCTCAAATCTGTTTCACCTCCTTCTTCATTTCTTTTTGATTTTTAACATTTTTCTCCTCTTAAACTTCGATTTCTGCTAAAACATTATTTGTTGCTTTTATATGCTCTTGTGTTTCTTGTTTATGTTTCCTTAAATATTTTTTTTAAGTTACGTCTTGAGGTCCCTCATTTTTTCCCCCACATAAACTTTTGTTTTATTAAATAAAGCACATTTACATATGAGGAAAACTACTAGGCCCAAATAACAGAAGCTACTCCTGCTATAATGAATGCTTGCCACATGCATATTAAATCAAAATAGCAGAGACTTACAGGGGCTTATGTTACCCACTCAGGTCCCTGGGCTCTCCCAGCAATATAAATATCCTAGAGACCAAGTTGGAAGTCCCAGGCAAGGCTTTTATCGGGGCTTATGCTTAAGCACAAAGGAGATAGCACGAAGGAAAAAGTCCTTCATGCTGGCTCTCCAAACAAAGGCTGGGGAAAATTTTTAAAGAGACTGAGGTGTGAAAGGAGGGATATCTAAGCATGTAGGGGCAGGGAGATACAGGAAGTTGGGCACAAAGTTTCAGTGGACGGAACATGTTTTGCCATGCATCATCATGTCTCATTAGCATGTTAAATCCCCACCACGAGTGCGATTTTTAGTATTTTAATGAGGGAACAAGTCAGTGAAAGGTCAGCCCTGGAGTCCACCTTGGTGCAGACTGGTTTGGTTTGGTCTTTGCCAGTCTTCCTAGTGGAGTCCCTCCTTTGGTAAGCATGCTGCTGTAGGTCATGCTACTCAAGAGGCAGAGGGTTTCAGCTCTCAGGGAACGCTGTATTTTGTGGTCAGGACTGAGAGGACTCGAGTCCAGTCTCTGGTCTGTCTTACTTAAAACTTTCTAAATTAGATCTCTGGAGTTAGAGAATGGGCAGAAGACTGGGTAAGTCATACAACCATTGTCTGATCCCCTCTACCTCATGCTCAAAACCACTGAAAGTTGTATTACTTCTAGAATCGGAGGCATGTTCCGGTTTGTTCAAGTACATCTTTCTCCCTGTGTTAATGGTTAGAACAAAGGCAATAGCTATGGAAGAGGTATTCCACTGATAAATATAGAACTATATCAGAACAAAGAGGGGGTGACATAGAAAAATCTTGTTTTTTCCAAATATCAGATGCTTTCATAATATAGTCATATGCAGTGGAGAAAGCTCCACCTCCCACAGGCTTAATCCCAAAACTTTCTGTTGCTATTCATATCAAACAAGGCTCACCATACTTCTGGCATCATTCCTGAACTAACAGATCCAGCTGGCTCTTTAGGGTATTGGAAAACTTTATTTTGTGACCTCTATTACGGATTTCAACACAGCTGGCTATTTACTCAGACAGGCATGCCTCCTGATCAATTTAGGCTTCAGCAATTTTGCCTATAGGGATCATTGTTTTACACTTTAGCCTTTACTAAAAGGAAGTCCTGATTCCTGCAATGAACAGTCATTAGAAGCTATAGCAGGAGAGCGGTGCTTCCAGCACTCAGTGCCTCGTTGTACATTTTACCACCTTGTTGAGCATCTGTTTTGCTTCTCTTAGGTCTGTAATAAGGTCATTTCTGGCTCAGAAGACTTTTAAATTTGCTTGGTTCAAGTTGGGCATTTAAATTTCCTTCTGCTACACAATCTGCATTTTTTTCCTTTTGTGATATTCTGTCACATTCAGTCTTTTTGTTTGCACAAGAGAACCTTTCTAGTGTTTTACATTTCCTTTGCCTTTGCCTCTTTTCCTTCTGCTTTCTCATTGTCTCTTGTTCAATGAAAGCTATCATGCCTAATCTGCTATTGTGTTTCCACGTTGCTGAGGGCCATGGCAAAGCCTAAGAGTTGGCTCAAGTTGATCTTTGAAGAGATGAAAGAAATTTAGCAAAGTTCTTGGCATCTTTGCTTTAAAACCCCAGATTCTGGGGCACCTGGGTGGCTCAGTTGGTTAAGTGTCCGACTCTTAATTTCGGATTGGGGTCATGATCTCAGGTTCATGGGACTGAGCTCAGCGCTCAGCAGGGAGTCTGCTTGAGGATTCATTCTCTCTCTCCCTCTGCCCTTCCCCCCTCCACTCTCTCTCTCTCTAAAAATAAATAAATAAAACTTTAAAAAAATAAATAAAATAAAACCCCAGGTTCTTATTTTGCATTTTTTGAGTTTTTCTAATGCTAATTTATGTGTTTTTTTAATGGCTTAAAATTTTTTAGCTTATTTTAAAATATTAGATTTTACAGTTTCCCAATTTGTTGGCATGTCTTTCTGAAGTGTTTTCATCATAGTGTATGGGGATTTTATTCTGCCCCTTATTCCTTTACTTCTTCTAATAATTTGGCATGAAATTTGGCTGCAATTCTTTTTTACTGCTTATTTTGAAAATGACGTTTTCCCACACTTTTACAATGGGGGAAGTCCAAGAAGATAGATTTTCCCTTATTCCAGGAATCCTTCTGTTGTTTTTGCAGAGTAACAAGAAAAAAAAAAGAAGAAATAGATCTCTTCCAGAGATCTGCTTCTCACTGCCTTCTTTTTTTTTTTTTTTTAAGGAAAGCAATGGATCATTTAACAAAGGAGAATTATTTTATTTTTTTTTTTTCCATGCAGAACGTGCCCTCTTCAATACCCATCACCAGGCTAACCCATCCCCCCTTCCCTCTAGAACCTTCAGTTTGTTTTTCAGAGTCCATCATCTCTCATGGTTCGTCAAAGGAGAATTATTTTAGAACAAGGAATATCATAATGGGTAGCTGAGAAAGGAGTGGAATTTTAATAAAAGTTATGTATGGAGTTTAATAATCCAAAGCAGAGATTAATAATTCTTCTCAGAGTTACAGCCATAACCCTGAAAAATACGGCCTCGTCTAAATAACCTATTGCACACACATTAGAGCAAATTGTTGTGAAAACGTAGTAACTAATCCAGAAGCAGTCCCACCACTTCTTGCAGTATTTTTAACCCCTCAACCACCGTTTTATCTTTCTCTCATCCCCTCCCTTCATCCATTTGCTTAATAAATTTTCTAGGCCACCTTTTTCACTGTCTTCTCTTTAGTAATCTCACTATTAGATAATCTGCTATTTTCTTAAGTTCTCTATGAAGCTAAATTTTGAGAAGAACTTATTTAAAATTCCCTAGAGTTTGTAAAAAAAAAATGCATTATATGCATACTGTTTATTGGTTAGGTAATGGCTACAAATCAACATATAGTTTATTCAATCTTCTGTTCAATTTTCATGTTGGGTTGTAATATTTATCCTTAGACAGATTTGGCAGTTCCTCTGATTGTGTAACAAACCCACTCATCTTACGACTATTTTCTCTTTCAGGGGAGTGCTAAGTTTTCTGTATTATATTATTTCCTTGTTGATGCCATGGGCTAAGGTCAGAGTGCTGTAGATTTTGGAGCAAGATCTCCTCTCGGAGGGAGAAGTCCTTTCCACCGACAGCCACGTGGAAGAGTGGAGGCTTTAAGCTCTCGGTTGGGAGGATAGAGCAGGGGCTTAAGGGTAGGCTTCTGGGGCCCTTGCTTCTCTGCCCAAAGATGACCTAAGTTCTGTGAAAAGGGACTGTGTAGACAGTGAAGTAGGTGTATCTCACTTTTTACATCTTATGCTCAGTTTGCTCCTTTGAAGACTGGTGAGTGCCTTGATGGTTACCCAGTATCTGGGTAGCCAGGTGTCAGAACTGTAATGAGCTATAAGAAATGTCCCCAAGGGGGCATGGTGAAACACTGTCCAGGTAGCGAGGCAGAGAACCGTGGAAGGCTGTGGACTCTCAGGAGCTGTCATGTTTCAAATCTGGTGGAGCACTGCCAGGAAAATAAAGGAGAGAACAAATATTGAAGTTCGTGGTCTAGAGTTTCAAGTGAGGGAGGAACAGGTAAAGGTGCCAGATGATCGGATTCAATACTGAGGCCCAGTATGGGGAGTATATGAGGGGTAACCCCTTTCACGAGCCACCACATGTACTGCAGAGGCTGACAGGTGCCTAAAGGGCTTTCCTCTGAAGCTTCTTTTCAGAACACGAAACTATTTCATCAACTTTTTCATTCTTCTTGATGGTTCCAATACACTTTTATTTCCCTGAGATGTTCCCATCTTTCATTTCACAGAGAAAATAGAAGTCATCTGATGGAAATTTCTCCAGTTCTTCATACAACATCTACCAAATGACCTGTATCCACACTTACTTCCTTTTCTTGGCTTTTTTGATGGAAGAGATATCCTACTTCTTGTTTAAGAGTAATTCCTTCTCCTGGTTTCTGGATTAAACACCTTCCTGTCTTGTCAAGGAATTTACTTCTTTACTTAATAAACACTTAATGAGCATCTACTTTGTAACAGACACCATGCTCTATCCATTCTCTCTTTTGTAGATTCAACTGCTCTCATTCCACTGGTTCCTTCCCAATGGCCTTTAACCATGCCCAACGCTCTCTCCCAGTGAAAAATCAACTAGGCCAAACCAACTGAAAAGAAAAATCTTTCACAACACCTCCTTCTTCAGCTACTAGCCTGTCGTTCTTCTCTTCAAAGCCAAACATCTCTAAAACACTGTCTGTACTCAGTGTTCTCATGTCTGCCTATCTTACTCATTTGGCAACCTACAGATTTCTAGCTATTGCTCTTATGGCTCCCAGTAAAAGTGCTTTCACTGTGGTCACCAATAACCAGCTTGTGGCTAAACTGCATGAAACCACTTCAGTTCTCACTTTGATCTGTATGCAGCATTTAAAAATATGGGCCACTTCTTTCACAGGGTTTCTATGATACCACATTCTCCCTATGCGTCTGGTTCATCCTTCTCAGTCTTTTTGCAGGCTACATGTTGGTCTGTATTTCTCTTAAGAGTTGATGTTCCTCAGGGTTTCCTGGGCAATCTTTCCTTCTCTTTGTCAGCACATTATGGTTGATGTCATCAGCTTCTAAGACTGTAATTATCATCCATATCATGTAGGAAAGATACTTGACATTGTGTTGACATGAAGCTGCTGGAATCTCAGACTGTTTTGTTTAAATAGGCCTATAAGGAGAAGGTCAAAATAAATCTGTGAATGAACCCTGATTAGCAATCTATTTCTATTAGCAATCAATACCAGTGGAGTGACAGAAGAAAGTTATTAGGTTTATAGTAGTATCTTAGTCACCCCAGTGCTGGGTATATTTTACAACGTAGAGGCGTACAGTCAATTGTTACAACAATGAAGTTTCACACAATACTGATGTAGTGCAAAAATACATGATCATTACAAAATGGAAAACAAACTTTACAGTATCTATTTCCTTGAGTTAATGTTACATTCCAAAGAAGATGATGATGGTAATCCTTTTGTAATTAAAAGGTAGACGATCACAAAAAAGGTTCTTTTTGTCCTTCTCAGTAAATCGTCCAGTGATTCATATTTATAAGGGGCAGAACCTGTATATGTAAATTGAACATGGCCTTCTTCCCACCTGGCTAGTGCTGCATATTCTTTGTGGGTTTACGATATGTGACCTATAAGTATTATTAAATCTTCTCCTTTATCTTAACACCTGCGTTATTCTCCATTTACTTATCTAGATACACTGTCTGTCCTTCTCTCCTTTGCTTTATGCCTTGGAAGATTGTCCTTTGAGAACTGTATCCCCTGTGCTCCTCTGGTTTGTCCAGTGGGAGATACACCAGCAGGAGATGTAACAGGAGGACAGCAAGGTCAGGGAATTTCTTCTCTGCTCCTGTCCTGCTCCGTGCCGCATCTCGGGCAGTAGCTGTGTCCCTCCCTAACTAACGGTTCCGCTGGGCTGTGCCTCCCATGAGGTTCCATTAACAGTTTTTTACTATTGACTTTTTGGTCCTAGGTGTAATAATAGTTTCCCATTGTTACAAGTCTCTCAAATCCCTTGATATTCTGTTTTTTCCCATATCATCCCATACCTTTGTTACTCCTTTCATTCAAGTCTTAATTTGAACTCATTTACACTGATTTTTTTTTCTTTCCAGGAACCTGACTGATATGACAAGTTGTAAAACTAGCCCAGTGCCTTGCATTCTCAAAAGCACTTGTGTCAACAATTTTCTGTTTCTATTTGGGGTTCTCATTGAATAATGTGATGTGGGGGTCCTAACATTTTACCCATACTTCAATCAATGCTCAAAGTTTGTATTTGTACTTTTGTATTTTTACTATGTGCTAAAGACTCTCAAACTTATATATCTAGCCCATATCTCTCTCCTAAGATTCAGAACTGTATGTTTAACTCCTCTGATTCCTCTGCTCTGATATCCCACAGTTATTATAAAATTCCAAATGCCCAATTCCATTGCATCTCCTCATATGCCTTTTGAATAACTTCTCAGCCTGTTTCTGTCTGTGTAAAGTTAGGGGTCCAGAAACCTCTTTAAAATCTGAATACTCATGGTCCCTATGAATCTAGCCTGGCAGTACTTTTGCTAATATAATTCCCTTAGAACTCTGGGGGCTTTCTGTATTTCAGATCAAAGCCCACTCCATGCTCTAGAAGCCAAAGCCACAATTGTTTTTAAAAGTTTTCTCCTTTTAGACTGATTTATTGCTACTTTGGTATCAGGCTTCTGTGGGACTGCATTCTTGTGCTTTCAAAATGCCATTTTGTTTAGCTGAGAAAGCACCAATTTAAATTCCTTAGAAGCTTTAAAAGTGTCTTATGGCCATACCTTTGATTTGACCTTTATCCTTAGGCCATGTCTTAATTTGAGAACCTTATTTGCTTAAGAACCTGTAAATAAGAGATAGTTTATATTCCAGACTGGCAGGTTCTAGCCTCTCAATAACGTCTACTGAAGATGTGACCCAAATCACTTCATTGCCAAAACAAGTCTTATGACCCATGCCTAAATTTAAGGGGGACAGAGAAGAGCTATCTTCCCATGTGTCAGGACGCAGAGAAGATCAGATATTGGTAAACAGTAATAATACTCACTGCACAGAACATCACAAAAAAGTTACAAAGAAAAGGCTAAAGGCTTTTAGAACAGGAGGCAATCACAGTTAGGATGTCATGTGATAAAAGACAATTCTTCTGTTTTTCTGTCAATGAGTGAAACATCACAAAAAAGTTACAAAGAAAAGGCTAAAGGCTTTTAGAACAGGAGGCAATCACAGTTAGGATGTCATGTGATAAAAGACAATTCTTCTGTTTTTCTGTCAATGAGTGAAAGTTTATTGCTTCACTTTCTTTTACCGTTAGGAAATGGTCTGCTGGGGTTCCAAATTCAATCCTAGCTCCCAAACTGGTTGAGTTGGTAGAACCAACCCACAAGATTTCCAAGCTCTCCTCATCCCACAGATAAACCTAGATAACACCCACAGCAGTGTAAATAACCCAGAGACCAACCCAAGACTGGCAGAACAGACTCTCCATAGCTAATCCTAGAGAAGAGGCCACAGCAAAAATGGCATGTATCTCCTTAAAAAAAAGAAAAAATAGGGCGCCTGGGTGGCTCAGTTGGTTAAGCGACTGCCTTCGGCTCAGGTCATGATCCCGGAGTCCCGGGATCGAGTCCCGCATCGGGCTCCCTGCTCGGCGGGGAGCCTGCTTCTCCCTCTCACCCTCCCCCCTCTCATGTACTCTCTCTCTCTCATTCTCACTCTCTCAAATAAATAAATCTTTAAAAAAAAAAGAAAAAAGAAAAAATAATAGTACTACTAATCCCACGTGACTGTCATGAGGATCCTTTGTGCAGAGTAAATACTCAACAAATGGTGGCTATTATCTCATTTTTAGATCCATTAAAATAAATGTGTAAAAATGGCTGCTTCCAGGAAGAAAATGGGTTGCTGGGGAAAGGAGTAGAAGGAAGGCTTGTATTTTGCTATATTTATGTTTTTTGTAACCTTATTTTTTAAGAGAGAGAGAGAGAGAGAGAGAGTGTGAGCAGGGGGAGGGGCAGAGGGAGAGAATCTTCAAGCAGACTTCCTGCTGAGCACAGATTCCCCACACGGAATTTGATCTCACAACCCTTCTTAGATCATGACCTGAGCCGAAATCAAGAGTTGGATGCTGAACCAACGGAACCACCCAGCTGCCCCTATTTTTTGTAACTTTTTGAATTTTCTACCCTCTACATATGTTATCTATTCCAAACAATAATGAGTTTTAAAAATACTAGTTGTATATTTGTTCATTTTAATCTGTATTATATTAGAAGCTTGAAAGTTGCATTTTAAAATCATCAAGGAAAATATGAACCAGTTCATCCATGACAGACTTAAAATAGATTCCTTTTTAAAAAGCTTCTTAGGGCCCATTAGAAATAGTAAGTAAATAAGAAGTCTTCTTACAAGGGGACAGTTCTATTGTAGTATCAATATGCTTTTGGTGGCAAAAAAATGTCACTAAGTTCAAGAGAAAATAGTCAATAATACCAATGTGAATCTACACAATTTTGAAGAGCATAAATGTGAAATTTCATTCAATGATAAAGGAGTGTTTAGTGGGGAAAATATCTAATCTCGCTACATTAATGTCTTCACTCAAATATACAGTACTTCACAACGTGTGGCTGATTTCATATGCTTTGTTGAGGTCTGGAGCTGTTTGACTTGAGAGCATGCATTAAATAAATGTTCATTTTAATTCTGTTTCCTTTCAACCCCTCAAATAGGTTTTATAACAACCAAATTTTTTAGATCACTCGAGGCACTTCTGAATTATAGTCAGACAAAAATAGGTATTGTAAAATTATCTCAGCCTTATGGTAAAAGAAAAATCTGTTTCCTCTGTAGAAATTTTTAACTTCTGAAACTAACTGATCCTGTCCTTTGGCATTTGGGAGAGCTGTAAAGCCATTCATTCACCAGACATTTATTAATCACCTCTGTTTGCAAAGCACTGTGCATTTGATAAGCAATCAGTTGCTATTCATTCCATTCATTTTCTATCACATTACTCTCATTACCCACTTATTTTGTGCTTCAATTTCCTAATTTTTAAAAAATGGCACTTTTATAATTCTTGCCATCCATTTATCTGTCAAGAGCATTAATAAGTAATGCCTATATTTGGGGTGTGGGCTGGTGTAAATGAATAACTACCTAAATTTTTGGCAGGTATAATTTCTTTGAATATTCCATGAATGTTTGGAAAAAAAAAATCTGTATTCCCTCTTTTTGTTACATTCAAAACAAATAAATGATGAACTGGGAAAAACATGAAATATATTTTGGACAAAATGTTACTATCCCTAATACCCTAATATAGGACAATTCTATAATTTGACCCTGGTTTAAAAAAAAAAAAGACAAAAGATATTAACACCAAGTTCTTCAAGGAGAAATACAGATGATCAATAGACATGAAGAGACTATTATTTGCTATTCCCTTCTATTGTTTTCCCATTTTTTTATTTTCCTAATTTCTAAACTTATCTCTATTACTTTCTCCCTCATTTCTTTGGGCTTCTCCACAACATTTTTTCTATTTTTTTAAGTTGAATTTTTAGTTCATTTGCTTTCATTCATTCATTTTTTTTAAAAGATTTTATTTATTTATTTGTCAGAGAGAGAGAGGGGGGAGAGAGAATGCACAAGCAGGAGGGAGCAGCAGGCAGAGGGAGAAGCAGGTTCCCGGCTGAGCAAGTAGCCTGATTTGGGGCTTGATCCCAGGACCCTGGGATCATGACCTGAGCCCAAGGTGGACGCTTAACTGACTGAGCCACCCAGGCGTCCCCATTCTTTTTTTTTTTAATTTGGTTTTATTATTTATTTTCATCAATACATTTACACGTATTTGACAAGTTTTGACATTAAATTACTTTTATCATTTAATTCCATGTATTAAGGAGTACCTGGGTGGCTCAATGGGTTAAGCGTCTGCCTTTGGCTTAGGTCATGATCTCAGAGTCTTGGGATCGAGCCCCAAGTCGGGCTCCCTGTTCAGTGGGAGTTTGCTTCTTCCTCTCCCTCTGCCCCTCCCCCTACTCTCTCTCTCTTTCTCTCACTCTTGCCCTCTCTCTCTCCCAAATAAAATCTTTAATTTACCTTGAATAATAATCAGAAAACATGATCTATATGATAGCAATTCTTTGGAATTTATGGGTCACAATCATGTGACACAGTGTATTGTCATTTTTGTTTCTTTCACAGGTACTGTATAAAAATTTTGTATTTTCTATTTATCAAATTTATAGATCTGATTATAGTTAGTTTATTTAATCTCACTGTATGTGGAAATGATTTGTTAAAATCACCAACTAAAAATGTTGATGTATTTATTTTTCCTGTCACTCTCTTAGTTGTTTTCTATATTTGAAAGCAATTTCCTTAGTGCATATGTTTTTAAAAATAATATCTTCTTAGTGCTTTCACTGGCAAATCTTTCTTTGTATCCCCCTCATTAGCCTCAATTTCTATTTAATTGGATATTGAAACCACTACTCTGGCTTTCTTTTCATTCTGTGCCTGATATATTTTCTTCTATGTATTTATTGCACATTTTCCATATGGCTGTGTTTTTGAAGTGATTCTGTAATCATTCTGGATCATTAAGTTGTTATCTTTTGGTGGGTTAGACTAATTTACATTTATTATAGTTACTATTTGGAGTTAGTTTAGCCATACTATTGTAAGTTTTCTATTTATCATACTTTAATTTTGTTTCCTTTTTCCGCCCTTCTTATTCCCTTTCCTTTTCCACTGTATGGATAAATATTCTACTGGTTTGGAAGTCATACATTGTTTTTTGGTTCCCTAGTAGTTACCTCTTATTTATTCCCTCATCTCCATCTCCCAAGTTTGGGAAAACTTCAAGTATCTAGAGCAGGAGAAACTGACTCCGAGCACATACTCTAAATCTTTTGCCTTTGCCAGGTCCTTAGCTTTTGAGACCTCAAGGCTAAGAATGGCCTCTTTTGTTATCTGTATTTTGCTGTGTCACCCTTCCCCTGGAGCAGACAAGATTTAGTGTCCTGGCTGTCTGGGCTGAGGGAAGGTCACAGGGAACAAGGGAAAAATGGAGGAAAAACCCTCTTATCTCAAAATTTTATTCAGTCACAAACTCTTGCGCTTTATTTGCCATCTCCACTCAGAGCTCCATTACAATTGTTGGGAGGCATCCTATATTTTCTAGTACTTTATAGTTAGCTGGTAGATATATTTAGTATGTTTATGAAATAAGCCAATTACATCATTTGGTATATCATTTCTGTGATATTAAAACTCTCTTTATAATCTTTGGTTTCTTCAATTCTAATTTGCTATTTATTCAATTTATATCACATGCTCAACATCGTTCGGCATCAGGCAAATCCAAATCAAAACCTCTGAGATACCACCTCACACCCGTCAGAATGGCTAAAATTAACAAGTCAGGAAATGACAGATGTTGGCGGGGATGTGGAGAAAGGGGAACCCTCCTACACTGTTGGTGGGAATGCAAGCTGGTGCAGCCACTCTGGAAAACAGTATGGAGGTTCCTCAAACAGTTGAAAATAGAGCTACCATGTGACCCAGCAATTGCACTACTGGGTATTTACCCCAAAGATACAAATGCAGGGATCCAAGGGGGTATGTGCACCCCAATGTTTATAGCAGCAATGTCCACAAGAGCCAAACTGTGGAAAGAGCCAAGATGTCCATCGACAGATGAATGGATAAAGATGTGGTGTACACACACACACACACACACACACACACACACACAATGGAATATTATGCAGCCATAAAAAAACACGAAATCTTGCCATTTGCAACATCGTGGATGAAAATGGAGGGTATTATGCTAAGCGAAATAAGTCAAACAGAAAGACATGTGTCATATGATCTCACTGATATGAGGAATTCTTAATCTCAGGAAACAAACTGAGGGTTGCTGGAGTGGTGGGGGGTGGGAGGGATGGGGTGATGGACATTGGGGAGGGTATGTGCTATGGTGAGTGCTAATGAAGGGGGGGAAATCGGAGAGGGAGAAGAACCATGGGAGACTATGGACTTTGAGAAACAAACCGAGGGTTTTAGAGAGGAGGGTGGTAGGGAGATGGGTTAGCCTGGTGATGGGTATTAAGGAGGGCATATATTGCATGGAGCAATGGGTGTTACACGCAAACAATGAATCATGGAACACTACATTAAAAAATAATAATAATAAATTAAAAAAAAGAACCCATTACATGTCAGCTACCTTGCTGGACGAAAACATGGAACAACAACAACAAAAATAATGCCTCTCTCAAAATGCCCTTTGTAGTTGGGGGGGGACACACAGAAAAATCACTGGATCATTACAAAGAACGCATTAAGAGCTATAATAGTGGAATGCATAAAAAAAGAGCAAAGAAGAGAGGGCCACTAACTCTGGGGAGATGAGAAACAGGTTCACAGAAGAGTGAGTTTTGGGTTGGGTCTTGAACAATGAATGGGTATTCAAGTAGTGAAGGACAGGGATGGGCAAGGGGGAATTCCGGAGTGGGGGGGATATAGGAAGAGAGCAAGGTGCCTACGAAGCCCCAGAGAGTGAGGACATATGTGGTGGTGGATGGAGAGGCTGTCTGGATGTGGGAGTAGGGGAGATAGGAGCCAGATATAAGACTAGAAAGATTTGTGTTTTGAGCTTCAAAAAATGTACCTTCTTTTAGAGATTTTTAAGCAGAGGAGAAAAGTAGATGTTGGATGGGGACACAGAATGGAATAGAGAGAAAGAGAGAGTCAGAGAGAGAGCACAAAGTCTTAGCAGCAAGGAACAAGAACGAGAATCTAATTTGCTAAAAATGAAAAAAAAAACACTTCTTTTTCTGCTTTAAAGTTAGAATGATCAGATTATCCTTAAAATGTCTTCTGAGTACCTTAGAAATATATATTACTACATATAAAAGAGTGAGAAATCTCTACACTACTACAATGAAAAAAAAAAGAATACTTCTTTTTCTGCTTTATAGAATGATCAAGAGATTGCAACAAACCTTTCTAGTCTTACACCACCACACTAGCTCAGGCCCTTATATTTCTCATGTGGTACAAATTTTTTAACTAGGATTTGACCAGATCTTACCACTTCTAATTAACAGTGACACCATTAATTTAGATTGGGATGTTAGAAGAGCACTATTTTTTTGTTTAATATAAGAGTTCACTTTTGGGTATCACAGGCAGTGGTGCCTATAAGACTATTCAGGAGATATTTCTTGCAGATTACTGGAAATGTTTTTCTGAACATATTCTTTAGCCCTTTTTTGGGGGGGTGGACTGGGGTTGAGAATGGAAGGGTTGGGGGTCAGAGATTGATTTATTGCTCCACCATTTAGTAAACATCATAAACCTGCATATTCTTTGTAATTCCTACCAAACATTTTAAAATTATGTCTTGTCCTCTTATCTTTTTAGAAATTCAGTGATCAAATATATAATGGAGTACTTTTCATGTGCATGCAATTCTGTAAGGTCCTACAGGTGCTACAATGGGGTAAGTATAACTTACTATCTAGTTCATGCAAGTAATAAATCCAAATATATAAATGATAATAAGACAAGTCATATAAATATACTATAGTATAATAATTTTATTGGACAGGAGAAGATTAACAACAGGGTAGCAAACAACTCCATAATCTCAGTGGCTTAACAGAACCAGAAAGTTTATTTTTCACTCATAAGCAGTGTGCTGTGGGCCCAGGAGATTCTCCAGGACAGCTGTCTTCCTAGTGTTGGCTCAGCATTCTGGGCTTTGATCATGAGCAACTTCCATATGGATAGGTTTCTGTGATGACCACTGGAGGGGAACAGTGGGCTGGAGGGGCAACTACTGGCAATTAAATGCTTCTACTGAAGATGTGACACAAGTCACTTCACTGCCAAAACAAGTCTTAAGACCCATGCCTAAATTTAAGGGGGGCAGAGAAGAGCTATCTTTCCACGTGCCAGGATGCAGAGAGGACTGGATAGTGGTTGACAGTAATAATACTGTCATAGTAAGATAAATATCGCAAAAAAGTTACAAAGAAAAGGCTAAAGGCTGAGCAGGAGGCAATCACAGTTAGGATGTCATGTGACAAAAGATAATTCTGCTTTTCTGTCAATGAGTGGGAGTTTATTGCTTCACTTTCTTTTACCATTAGGAAATGGTCTGCTGGGGTTTCAAATTCAATCCTAGCTCCCAAGCTGGTTGACTTGGTAGAACCCACAAGATTTCCATGCTCTCCCCAGATCTTTGCTCTTTTCTCCCCCTTTTTCTGGATCCCACATATGTGGCCTAGGGAAATGTAATTTGTAGAAGAGAGTTACTGGTAAGGTTCTAGAAGGTTTCAGTCTATATTCCAGGAACTTTTCACTGCATCTTGAAGACATGGGTCTATTTTGCACAAAGATGAGGTGGAGTGGTTAAACTAAGTGACTAAACCTCTACAATTAACAAGGTCTCCATCTTGGAACTTAGATGCGTATTTACAAGAGAACCATCACAGTGCAACCAGAAATTCAGCATAGTAATAATGGCAACTGATCATAGTCATCTTACATAAATAGGATAAAAAAATAACTCCAGGACCTTACAGAAAGTGAGCATACCATTAAACTAAAAACAATAAGAAACCTTTGGGTTTTGATTCCTTGGCAAGTACTTTGGGGAAAATTGGGAACTTTCAGTGTCTTTCCCATTTATTTTGTTTACTTATCGAATTCTTCATTACAATTCGGTAAGAGCAAAAATAATGAGAATCTAATTTGCTAAAAATGAATAAAAAAATACTTCTTTTTCTGCTTTAAAGTTAGAATGATCAAATTATCCCTAAAATGTCTTCTGAGTACCTTGGAAATACATATTACTACATATAAAAGAGTGAGAAATCTCTACTCTACCTCTGGACTGGGCATATATAATGGATAGAATAGGATTCTTTTGGGTAGTATTTGGAAATAAGATTCAGAAATTATCATGCAGGCTTCAGAAAGAACTGAAACCATGCAAATACTGTTCATAAAAAAGAAATCCCAAAGCCCGCTGGAGAGGGGCCCCCTCGCCAGGGGGCAGGAGGGAGGCGCAAGGGGACGGAGAGGTCGGCGACCCGGGAGAGGCTGTGTAGATCCGGGCAGTGCCCGCGCCCGCGCCCGCAGCAGGACTGTTGCCCCAGGGGCCGGAGGAAGAGGCGGAGAGGCGACTTCACGGAAAAAAAAAAAAGAAAAAAAAGAAAAGCTTTTACCGGCGACGCTCTCCGCCCGCCGGACGGGAGGCGGGGTAGCAGCCCGATTAAAGTAGCAGCCTGGAAGGAAGGAAGGAGCGAGGGAGGGACGGGAACAGTTGGGAGGAGGAGCCGCGAGCTGGGTCGCGGCGACAGCAAGGGGGAGCGGCCCCGCGTGGCCACGTTTTGGTTTTGTTGTTTTCCAGTGGACCAGTTCTCGCAGGCCCTTCCCGAGGACTGATCGCGCCGAAGCCCGGCGGCCCCGACCTTCCAGGTGACAGCCGGTCACCCTGGTAGGAGTCAGCTCCGCCCCAAGTCACCCGCCCGCCCACAGCCCATTCCCCGCCCAGCCTCCGTCTGCCTGCCCCGGGCGAGCGCGGCGGCCGCAGCGCCTCTGCGGCCCTGGAGCGGGCGGCGACGGGCAGCGGCGCGGGGCCCAGGGCGGAGGAAGGAGGAAGTGAGGCCCCCTAGGCGCTAGCGCGAGGAAGGAGGCTGACGATTTAACCCGCGCTCTCCTGCCAGTCCGGTTACGGGGCGCCTCCGCCGTGCCCGCCGCCGGAGCCTCCGAGCCGCGCCGGGGGGAGTGCCGCATGGGGCAGGGCCGCTGAAGCGCGGAGTTCGTGGTCTTGCCGTGCCAAAGAGGGCGCGGGGGTTGGGTGCGGCAGTTGGCACAGTTTCGGCGGCGCCTTCAGCGCGGGAGTTGGGGGCGCGGCACGCCTACCCGGCCGCCTCGGTGTCTTCGTGAGGCGCGAGTTATGGAGCCCCCCAGCTGCATTCAGGATGAGCCGTTCCCGCACCCTCTGGAGCCCGAGCCGGGCGCCCCTGCGCAACCGGGCGCCGGGAAGCCGGGCGACAAACGGTTTCGGCTGTGGTACGTGGGGGGGTCGTGCCTGGACCGCAGGACCACGCTGCCCATGCTGCCCTGGCTCATGGCTGAGATCCGCCGGCGCAGCCAGAAGCCCGAGGCGGGCGGCTGCGGGGCGCCGGCCACCCGCGAGGTGCTCTTGGTGCTCAGCGCGCCCTTCCTGCGCTGTGTCCCCGCTCCGGGCGTCGGGGCCGCGGGCCCCGCGGCGGCGCAGCCCAACCCGGCGGTGTTCATCTTCGAGCACAAGGCACAGCACATCTCGCGCTTCATTCACAACAGCCACGATCTCACCTACTTTGCCTACCTGATCAAGGCGCAGCCCGACGACCCCGAGTCGCAGGTGGCCTGCCACGTTTTCCGCGCCACAGACCCCAATCAGGCAAGACGGCGGCTGGAGGCGCGGGGGAGGGTCCGGCGCACTGGGGAGGAATAGCCGGGCTGGAGACCCTGGGGCGCCTCAGGAAGGACTGACTGACTGTGGTCGGGCTGCTGGCGCGCGCCCTCCACGTGGCGCGCTCGAGCGTCCGCTCCTCCTGTCCCAAGGACCAGGAGGCGCGGAGCTAGCGTTCGAGGGTGGGCGGGGTGGCGGGAGCGGACCCCGCGCGGGCTCAGGAGAGAGGGTGGGAGGCGGAGAGTGGTCCCCGGGTGGTGGAGGAGCGGGAGCGCCCCAGGAGGACGCGGCGAGCAGCGCGCGTCTTGGGAGGACTGCGGTGTTTGGGGTGTGCCTGGAGGAGGGAAGCTGGCTTTGGCCTTGTGTTTGCGTCTGTACGCGTGTGAGAGGAGACACTGGAGAGGGTTGGGGTCCTCAAGGCCCTGCACTCACTCTCCGGCTTGGTCGAGTCCTGCGCCTTAACCCACGTGGAACGTTGAGCCCTAGTTACAGCAGCACCTGCAGGACTGGGGGCTGTGAGGCTATTTGGGAGCAGGGTTTAGGGAAAAGTAGGTTGACAACGATGTCAGATTGTCAGCAAGTACGAATCTGCGTATAGATGTTGAGGATGTTGAGTGGAAAGAAAACTTTTTTTTTTTTTTTTTTGCAGTTTTTTTACGCACTAATTGGAGACAGAATCAATACCGGCTTGGGTGATTTAAAAAGCAGTGTCGTAAAAGAGGCCAAAATCTATTTTATAATATTTTTCCAAAGTCTACTAAATTGAGGTGTCTGTTACCAAACAGTGCATTTTTACTTCCTTAAAAACAGGCACAACCCTATATCTAATGGCTAGGGGAATCTAAACAAAACTTTATAACAGTGATTGTGTCTTTGAAAACTGGTTTTAAAATAAAAGTGTAAAGAGTTTTTACTATGTGATAAGCAGCCAAAATGCTATTCTAAAAATAGCTCTTTAATGTTTGCAAAGTACTTTAGATTCTTTAGAAAAATAATGTTGTCTAAATATAAATAAAGTCGCAGTTGCAACATGTGGCAGTTCCTTTGATAGCTGGGGAATTAATAATAGTCAAAGGAGAAAAACATCCTGCAAATAAGGCTTTTTTTCTTAATTCATTATTTTAGTATCTGTCATTGAAAGTTTTTTACAAAAGGCCTGTGGCTGAATTGAAGAAAATAAAAGCTCATTGTCTTAGATGTCATCAGTTATTTTGTAAGCTAGTTTAATACTTTAACATTCAGAACTCCCAGTATGAAGAGAGCAATTTTAACTTACATGACTGCAGTTAGATGTATGTTAAAATACCATTTTTACAAATTGTCTCAACATTCCAACCATGATTAAAATGAATTTCACTTTGTGCTTATTTGTTCAAAGCTTATTTTTAGCTTTCACCTCTGTTGAAATGGGAGTGCAGCATGTTCTTTATATTTGGAAGTTATCACTAATTTTATTGTATTAAGATTTTTGGGTTCTGTCAATAAGGAGGAAGAAATTGCATTTTCCCAGGACTGTAAGGAATGTTTTATGATTTTGGGTAGTTTATGTTAAAGTTACTTTCTTCAGATCTGATACATGACACATCATGGCTAATTTCATTGATGGTCAAAGTTTGCTTATGGGTCGTGGCACTTTGAATTCTTGACAGTTGAGTCCTTCCCAGATTCGTTGTTAGGGGATCAATTAAAAACATGCCCCCCCACTTTTTAACCTTAATTATGTATTTAGGTGTTTGAGGCTGAATGTGCTATTATTTTACAAATAAAAACATGCTTAGTCTCATTTTGATCCTGTAGGAACAGTGGCAACCATATGTCCTTTTAATAAAAGAGAAAAAAACCCTAACTTTTCCTGTTTATTGCCATTTCCCTGTTGAGTCTTTGATCTAAAGATACGGATTCTAGTTTACTCTGAACCTAGAGAATCCCTGGTAGAGGATCCTTAATTTGAAGGGCCAGATGGTTATTCCATGAAGGATTATCTCCAGCCATATATCAGGGTTGCAAACTCAAATGCCTGGGATTTGGTTGAGTGAGGTGGAGGTTGAGTGAGGACCGAGGACCATGGAGTGATGGTCATTTCTCAGGGAGTTACTCAGCACCAGTTTCAAATTGCATTAACAAGATACAAGCCTAGTGTTGACAGAGCCTCTGATTTTCTAAGAGTGGAAGTCTGGATTTTTAGGTATGACTTCATATTTTAAAACATTAGCAAATGTTTTAAACATTTAAGATTCCTATCTGGACCCAACAAAACGCATCTGAGGTTTGGATTCAGAGATTTAAGGGCTGCCATTTTGTTTTTCATAAATATTTGTTGAATGGACAAGTACAATCATCAGACACTGTGTGCTTTTTGCCACTTTTCCATTTGGGCATCTGGATTCACTTGATGTGGCTCTCATAGTAAGCGTAGGGCCATTCTAGGGGAAGAATTTATAAGTAATATTCTCAGAAGTGATGTTTCTACAGCTGAACTGGTTAAAGGGATATTCCTCACATTGTTTCCATCTAGGGGTATGCTTCATATAGAGTAGGCTCTGGATGGTCCTAGGCATCTTTGAAATCAGAAGGAAAAAGACCTACTGTTTGCTTTGCTCCTGAGTTCTAAATTTGAAGGGGAGAATTCCTTAGTTGGACTTTAAGATCATTGTTAAGAGTCTCCGGTCACTGAAGAAAGTATGGATGGTAGCCTAGAGGAGTAGGCCTGCAAACATCCATGAATAAATTTGCCTTTGGTTTGTCTCTCATGTCTGTCCCTTTTCTGAAATGGGCCTGTCTGTAGGATGGCCGTATAATTCAGTGTTTGACCTAGGGTGATTTTTTTAAAAAAGATTTATTTATTTATTAGAGAGAGAGAGAGAGCACGTGTAAACAGGGAGAAGGGCATAGGGAGAAAGAGAAAATTTAAGCAGCCTTGCCGCTGAGCGTGGAGCCCAACCTGGGGCTTGATTTCAGGACCCTGAGATCATGACCTGAGCCAAAATCAAGAGTCGGAGTCTTAACTGACTGAGCCACCCAGGTGCCTCTAATCTAGGGCAACTTTTATTGAGAATAGGGACACCACTAATAATTACACAAACATAACAAGTATAAACCTGGACCATGTAGGGCAAACCAGGATATACGGTGACCACAGCTAAATGGCAAAGTTTGTGTTTATGCCTAGCCACTGAGATGGGGGATTGTAGTTTCCATATAAAAAATGATAAGGTTTTGCAGAGTATCTGCTCATATCTTTTGGGGGCTGGATCTACATGTGACCTCTGAGATGGCAGAACTGTGTTAGTAGTAGCTTGGGTCTGTTGTGGGGAGTTGCCATGGTGATGTGCCCTCTGGCTCCCCCTCTCTTGGTTGGTCAGAGTCAACTTAAGGATGTGGGTCTAAAGGAGCACTCAGCCAGAAGGGCCTAATGAAGAGCTATTTCTCCCAGGTGCAAAGAGAGGTGGAAGTCAGTAGCAAACCAACCAGTTCCAGATCAAATATATGCCTGTGCGGATTGGTTCCCATTTATTCAAGCCTGTGTGGTCCTGCACAGGAGGAATGTCAGCTTTAGTACATTCCAGCCAAACTTGGATATTTGAATTAGTGAAAGTACTTAACTGTACATAATTAAAAAAATCCCACAGGCATAAATTGAGTTATAGATTTAAAACTGGTTGAGGAACCAAGAATATCTGATTCTCTATCTAAGATCTAGGGTAGGTCACTAATATTCTTCAAATTTTTATCTTTACTTTCAGAAAGAGACTATGTAGCATTATCTCAATTTCCCAATTAAAAAGCAGAAATTATTCCAAGTTATGTCTATTTTACCATATAAAAAAAGCAAGAGTTGTTAGTGTTTATAAATATTAAGAGATTAAAGGTGTTAATTGTCATTTGCATGAGGCTCTGCATGAAAATTATATTTCAAGATTATAGAATGAGCAATCATTTAAAAAACAAAAACATGATTACTATAATTTTTGTTGATTTTGTTTATGTATATATTTCCTGAAGCTTGCAAGAATGTAATTTCAAAGAGATTTTATAATTTGTGTTCTTAAAATTCTTTTTTTTTTTTTTTTAATTTATTTGACAGAGAGAGAGACACAGCGAGAGAGGAAGCATGAGCAGGGGGAATGGGAGAGGGAGAAGCAGGCTTCCCACCGAGCAGGGAGCCTGATGCGGGGCTAGATCCCGGGACCCTGGGATCATGACCTGAGCCGAAGGCAGACGCTTAACCACTGAGAAACCCAGGCACCCCATGTTCTTAAAATTCTTTTTTTTTTTAAAGATTTCATTCATTTATTTGACAGAGAGAGACACAGCGAGAGAGGGAACACAAGCAGGGGGAGTGGGAGAGGGAGAAGCAGGCTTCCCGCGGAGCAGGGAGCCCGACTCGGGCCTGATTCCAGGACCCCGGGATCATGACCCAAGCTGAAGGCAGACGCTTAACGACTGAGCCACCCAGGCGCCCCTGTTCTTAAAATTCTTAAAAATGAACGTGACACCAGTTTATTTGAGCTCTAAGTTCTCTAAATCTGTAATATTTTTGTTCCTCATAAAATTATTATTTTCTGAGCTTTATTCAGGTAACCGATTTTCAATTTACTTCTGTTGATAGTTTTCAAAAGGGGCCCTTTCTCAGAAGTTCTTACTCATAGCTGATGGGAATATACTAGTCAGGAAACAAAAGAAATAGAAATCTGGAAGTTTTCACATTTCTCTCCCTGCTTTCTGAATAGTCTGTGCCGTTCTAGACAGGTAGATCTCTCTCCCTTCATGTTTGCTGTAGCTGCTTTTTTGTTGTCCCCCCCCCGCCCCCTGTCCTGATTTGAGTTGGAGGTTGATTTGCCCTGGCTCCATTCCATGGTAGAATCTTGACCTTGGTATCTGGGGGAAAGGTAAAAAATATGTGCCCAGAGCCTCCCAGTTGTGAGGCAGTGTTAGTTATAGTGAAGATTGAGACTGGTCAGTATTTGGGCTTATTTATCATAAGCCAAAGCTCTGGTTCTCAAACTTGAGTATGTATCAGAATTACTTGCAAGGCTTGTTAAAACACACGACAAATCCTCCCCCCCCCTCAATTTCTGATGCTATCAAGTTCCCCCAATGATGGTGCTCAGTCTACTGGCCTGGGGAGCACAGATTGAGATCCATTGCCCTCAATGATTTTATTCATTTGTTGGGTTATATGACCACATTTGTTCCCTTAGTTATTTTTGCAGTTCTCAGAGTTGGAAGTTCAAGGTAAGTGTGAGGAGGAATAATATCTGACTACAGAAGATTTTTAAGAAACTCTTCAATATATCTTCCCTAGATAGACATTATTCTGCCAGGCATCCTAAGACTATCCATATGTTGAATGAAAACTTTACTTTCAAGTTTTAAGTTTTGCGGATGGAATAAACAGTTTTTTAGGAGTATGTCCCAATGTTAAATTATGATAAGATTTTGCAAAAATTAAAGGTTTATTTATTTGCATCCAGAGAAATAACAGCATTCAGCATGTTTGATATACTGGCTGTTAAGAAAATCAAGCAGGGGTGCCTGGGTGGTTTAGTCAGTTGGACGTCTGACTCTTGATTTCAGCTCAGGTCATGATCTCAGTTGTCCTGGGATTGAGCCCCATATTGAGCTCTGTGTTCAGCTCAGAGTCAGTTTGGGATTCTCTCTCTCCCTCTCCTTCTGCCCCTCCCCCCACTCACACTCTATCTCTCTAAAATAAATAAATGAAATCAAAAAAAAAATCAGGCAAAAAGAAATAAAGAGTTGACAACTTGTTGAATAAGATGATGGCCACTCTGAATAATTATTGCAAACAATGTTTACTCATTTTTTTTTCTTTTTTTCCCCAATCCCAGGGTCTTTGTTTTGTTAAAATCATCTGGATGGCTGTTTTAGAGTCCCATTTCATTTGGGCCATGTTGGCATGTCTGAACCAAGTCAACATGCCAGTTACTTAGATGTAGCCTCTTGTAAAATGAGGGGCAGATCAATTATAATTTAAGTTAGTAGCATATTCAGAATTACTGATCAGGAAAAAGGTTTTGCTGGAAATATGGTCAACATGACGTATTAATAACTCATCCAGAAGCATCAACTAAGGATGTCATTGGCTTGTCACTTTAAGGTTATAATGTGATACTATACACCATAGTATGTCTGAGTCACTTTTCCCTGCATTTCCTTAAAAGCTAATATTTATTGAGCTCTCTTTTTTTTTTAAGATTTTATTTATCTGATGGAGAAAGAGACAGCAAGAGTGGCAACACAAGCAGGAGAAGTGGGAAAGGGAGAAGCAGGCTTCCTTCCGAGCAGGGAGCCCGATGGGGGGCTCCATGCGGGCTCAATGCGGGGCTTGATCCCAGGACCCTGGGATCGTGACTTGAGCTGAAGGCAGACCCTTAACGACTGAGCCACCCAGGCACCCCATTTATTGAGCCCTTGCTGGGTGATGGTCCTGCCCCCTTAGTGCTTTTTCCTAGGTTATCACATTTTATCTTTGCAGTAACTGTGCCAATTATATACCAGTATTCCTCCTGTTTTACAGAGGAGAAAACTGAGGTGTAGAAAGTTTACATTGTTGCCCCAAGGACACAAGGTTTGTAATAAGAGAAGCAGTTTCCAGGCCAGGCCGACCGATTCTAAAGCCTGTTTTCTTATCTTCTACTGTAGAATGCAGTTGTTGAAAAATGAGCTTTCAGTTGTTAGTGTTAGAAACTTTTATACTATCACTTTTCCCACTCTTTTTTTAAAATAGTGTTATTTTCCAGCTTTATTGAGGTATAATTAAAAAATAAAAATTGTATATATTTAAAGGGACAATGTGATGTTTCAATATATATATCAAATGAAATGATTACCACAAGCAAGCTCATTGGTATATCCATCACCTCACATGGCTATCTTTGTGTGTGTGTGTGTGTGTGTGTGTGTGTGTGTGGTGAGAAAATTTGGGGCATCTGGGTGTCTCGGTCGGTTAGGTGTCTGCCTTCAGCTCAGTTTATGATCTCAGGGTACTGGGATCCAGCCCCGCATTGGGCTCCCTGCTCGAGGGGAGCCTGCTTCTCCCTCTGCCTTTCTGCCTGCTTGTGCTCTCTCTCCCTCAAATAAATAAATAAAATCTTAAAAAAAAAAAGAAAATTTCAAGTATACAATATAGTATTTTATTAACTATAGTCACCGAGCTGTCTGTACATTAGATCTTCAGAACTTATTCATCCTACATAACTGACAGTTGGTGCCCTTTGACCAATATCGTTCCATTTCTGCCATCCCCCAGCCTCTGGAAACCACTATTCTACTCTGTGCATTTATGAGTTTGACTTTTTAGGTTCCATATGTAAATGAGATCATGCAGTATTTGTCTAATTTTTTCTACTTTTATATTAAAAATATCCACAGTTAAATATGCTTATTAAATTTGTAAAATAATAATTATGCTTGGTGCATGCTTGGATATAGTTATGCCTATATATATATAGGCAAATGAGAAGTAAAAGTTCTACATGATTTCTTAGGCTGGGGAAGTTGAACTCTGGTGTATCTTTTTTTTTTTTTTTTAAGATTTTTATTTATTTATTTATTTGACAGAGAGAGAAACACAGCAAGAAGGGGAACACAAGCAGGGGCAGAGGGAGAGGGAGAAGCAGGCTTCCCGCAGAGCAGGGAGCCCGATGCGGGGCTCGATCCCAGGACCCTGGGACCATGACCTGAGCCGAAGCAGACACTTAACAACTGAGCCACCCGGGCGCCCCTCTGGTGTATCTTTTATGTAGTGTCCTTAGGAAAGCAGGGAAGTAAATCATAACAGTCTCTTTGTAACCTCTGTAAGTACAGGTTAGAATAAAAATTTAGAATAAATTTAGGAAAGAATATAAAGTCTTTAGGATGTGTATTTAAGAACAGGTACAACTGTGCTTTATATAAAGTATATATAAAGTATATAAACACTATAAAATAAAAGAAAGTATAAAGTTTAAACTATTAACTGTATTTATTATAATATGAAAGTATACAATTTATAATATAAAATATAAAATTATAAGATATAAAAATAATGCACTTACCATCATTATAAAACATACGATCAAGCAAGAAACACTGGAACCAAGTTGTGCTATCATAATTACCTTAAGTTAAAGAGAAAAGAATATATAAATTTTTTAAAAAGATTTTATTTATTAATTTGGGGGGGAGAGAACACCAATGTGGGGGATGGGCAGAGGGAGAAGCTGACTCCCTGCTGATCAGGGAGCAGGACACTGACATGGGGCTCCATCCTGGGACCCTGAGATCCTGACCTGAGCCAAAGGCAGATGCTTTTTTTTTTTAATTAAAGGTTTTATTTATTTATTTGTCAGAGAGAGAGTGAGCACAAGCAGGGGGAGTGGCAGGCAGAGGGAAAGGCAGGCTCCCCACTGAGTAGGGAGTTTGATGTGTCCATCCCAAGATGCTGGGATCATGACCTGAGCTGAAGGCAGACTCTTAACCGACTTAGCCACCCAGGCGCCTCAAGAATATGTAAAATTTAAAGTCAAATAAAGCCCAATGACTTGATGGGCTAATGTATGATTTTGCAGGAGTTCAAGTAGAGAAAAGTGGTTTAGAAAAAATCACAAGGTCCGTAGTAACACTGGGATGCTGACCCTGTGCTGTGCCATAGTCCTGTTGTTTTGGAAAATAACATCTTTTATCACATTGAATTTAGGTTGTTAGTATAAATGGTACTGGTTTTATACTTGTGTTTACTTTGTAAATTCATTTTGGCTTTAGAGTTGTTTAAAAACTAGCTCTATAAGCATATGAAGTTTCTATCTAGATTTTTGTGAACATATTTAAATAAACTAACTGTGAAATAATGATGTCAGCCTCTTAAGTTACCTTTGAAAGGATAAGTTTGGAAAACTCTGGGTTTAAACTTTTAGTTGTTATTTAATGTATTCCCTGATAATCTATAATCACGTGATAGAAGGGAAAAATGTGGGATTAATATTTTGGTTGGTTTAATTTCAGATCATCTTAACACAGGTTTTTGCAGCCGCACCAAGAGGATATGGGAGTTACTATTTTTTAAGTTACTGATCTCTTCTGAGTTTTATTTCTTGTAAGAGGTTGGGTTGGAAAGAGGATCTCCAAGTAATGGGATTTTCCCAGCTAAATATAGAAGCCTAAATTTGCTGCTCCAGTTCTTTTAGTTTGTGGCTGCCCTTAACTAGTTCAATAGTTTCCACTTTGAAACTGTTGTGAATTTTT
The DNA here is from genome assembly GCF_037043125.1 of Eumetopias jubatus. Classification (NCBI taxonomy): domain Eukaryota; kingdom Metazoa; phylum Chordata; class Mammalia; order Carnivora; family Otariidae; genus Eumetopias; species Eumetopias jubatus. The sequence continues at coordinate 162,776,132 of NW_028274809.1, read as the reverse complement.
ACATGAATTTCTAAAACTCTCAAAGTTAGAACCATGGAACTTGTACTATCAATATTACTTTGGAGGAGTTTATTATCAATTTTAGTTTCTAAGTCAAGCTGTACTTCTGGGCAAATCAGGCATTCTTTTGCATCTCACCATTGTATCTTCATAAACATTTTCAGTAGCAGGTTATATGATTTGGACGAATACATTTATGACCTAGGCCTTTTATAAGCCAATAAGCAAATTTGTTTTCAGGCCCTAGATGGCTCCCAGCTTTTTCAATTAACCTCTTGCCCTGGTTTCAGGCACTTCATTCTCATTAGCTGGGCAGCCCAAGAGATTTTCCTGAGTTTACCTAAAATTAAGCTGATGGCCTTCCTGCTTGGTTTTCTAAATATTTCTTCCCATTAGGTCTCCAGGAGCATGCTCTGTGCCTGTTGGGATACCTCGTCACTCTGTGCTGGGCCTCCCTGATCCTGCTGCTTACTCTGAAGATCATCTAGTGCCTCTTGCCTAGCTCTTTAAATACTGTACGCTGTCTGCTTCATTGAATTGTTTTCAGGTTGTGGAAACTAGTCTTCCGTCTTCTGAGAGATGATCTGGTGTCTGGTCCTTGCCCTTTCCTGTTGGCTTCTTCCAAGGCTATTAACCATTGTGCACTGATTTTCTTTTAGTTTTCCTGTGGAATTTTGCAAAGGCCTGTTGACATGAACATAGCCTAGTGGTCATAGTGGGCATGACTCCTCTGTGTTCTTCCATAATTCTTTCTTGTTTTGTTTTAAAGTTTGTTTGTTTATCTATTTATTTATTATGTAGTAATCTTTACCCAATGTAGGGCTCAAACTTACAACCCCAAGAACAAGAGTCACATGCTCTACCAACTGAGCCAGCCAGGCACTGCTCATCTGTAATTCTTTTATCTAATTTGAGGCATGTTCAATAGGCAGATCTCTGGTTTCTAATACCAGTATTGAACACAATATGAAAATGGATATTATATTCTGTTTTTTGACACAGCCCTTTATATTTTAACTTCCCCATTGATTGTAAACCTTTTCCAGAGGTCAGATTATTCTGTTAAAATAATAAATGGCATCTGACAAATTTGCTTCTTCTATATTCATGTAAGTACAGTGTGTTACAGCCGTAGAGACTAGTAAGAGCAGCAGAGAATAATATGCCGTTAGGGATCTGGGAATTAGTTAATTGGCATTAAACCTGTTTCTCTTAGAAGTTAGATTGGAGATATATATTTGAAATTTATTATTTGTTTTGATTGTGAACAGGACTAAATAAAATCTGTCTTAATATGTGAGAAAATATAGGAGTTCTTTAGAATAAAGAGCATAAAAAACAATCTTTAATTTCTTAAGTAGTTTTACCTAAGCCCACCTTATATTCTAAGTTTGTTGTCTCTTTGGCTTGATCTACCACAATTACCCAGCATTTGGTTCTGTCTTTGGGAATTATACTCTAAACTTCTAGGAGCCAGGTTACTACTACTACTACTACTACTACTACTAGGAGCCAGGTTACTACTACTACTACTACTACTACTACTAGGAGCCAGGTTACTACTACTACTACTACTACTACTAGGAGCCAGGTTACTACTACTACTACTACTACTACTTCTAGGAGCCAGGTTACTACTACTACTACTACTACTACTACTAGGAGCCAGGTTACTACTACTACTACTACTACTACTACGAGCCAGGTTACTACTACTACTACTACTACTAGGAGCCAGGTTACTACTACTACTACTACTACTAGGAGCCAGGTTACTACTACTACTACTACTACTACTAGGAGCCAGGTTACTACTACTACTACTACTACTACTACTACTTCTAGGAGCCAGGTTACTACTACTACTACTACTACTAGGAGCCAGGTTACTACTACTACTACTACTAGGAGCCAGGTTACTACTACTACTACTACTACTACTACTACTAGGAGCCAGGTTACTACTACTACTACTACTACTAGGAGCCAGGTTACTACTACTACTACTACTACTCCTACTCCTACTCCTACTCCTACTACTACTCCTCGTTCTAACTAGTCTGTATTCATTTGTTTTCTTGACCATGGGGGTCGCAAACTTTGGTACGCATCACCTGGAAGGTTTGTGATAATGACTGATTGCTGGACTCCACCCCCAGAGTTTCTGGTTCAGTATGTCTTGGGTGAGGTCCAGAATTTGTGTTTGTGACAAGTTCCCAGGTGATGCTGATACTGCTGGTCCAGGATTACCTTGGACAACTACTGCTCTAGACCAGGGGTTGGCAAACTACATCCTTTATTTTTGAAATACAGTTTTATTTTGACAGAACTCCACTCACCTGTTTACATATTGTCTTGGCTGCTTTCATGCTACAGTGACAGTCTTGAGTATTTTAGACAGATCCTCTATGGCCACCAAGCTTAAAATCTTTCTTATTTGGCCCTTTACAAAGTTTGCTGACTTCTGCTCTAGACAATACTTTTAAAACAGGTTTCTTTAATCCCCGTTTTATAAGTGAGAAAATGAAGTCTGTAATTTTCCTAAGGACACAGGCTAGCAAGGAGCAGATCTGGGATTCCAAATCCCATGCATTTTCTAAAACCCACTTTGTAAATTTTTTTTTTTTTTAATTTTATTTATTTGACAAAGACACAGCAAGAGAGGGAACACAAGCAGGGGGAGTGGGAGAGGGAGAAGCAGGCTTCCCGCGGAGCAGGGAGCCCGATGTGGGGCTTGATCCCAGGACCCTGGGATCATGACCTGAGCTGAAGGCAGATGCTTAAGGCCTGAGCCATCCAGGCGCCCCACCACTTTGTAAATTTTTATTGATGGCCTCCACATTTATGGAGGTAGACCAGCTCTTTTCTCTGAACTCCAGCTCTTTTCAGTTTCTAAATGCTTATTTGATATCTGCACTTAAATATGTAGTTGCTAATGCTGGTAAACCAAGGAATTATACTGGAGTCCTACTTTTCACTCCCCAGTTACGGTTCTGGAGGGACGTCCCATTGATTCAGCTTCCAAAACTTAGTTTGAACATGTCACGTCTGTCCACTACGCCTGCCACCACACAGGTGTACCCCTGTGATCTCTTGCTGGGACTCTTCTCTCGGCTCTTCTCCCTGCTCTGCTCTTGCCCTCCTGTCAGACCCTACTTCCATGGAGCCCCAGGAGTGGTGCTTATAAAACACAAACCAGATCAGGTTCCCTTTGCACACAGAATAATATGTAAATTTCCCCTTACAGTTGGGTTGGTCTCTCCCACTTAGACTGTTGCTCTCCTGCTGTACACTTCAGCTATCCTTAAACAAGCCCAGCTCCTGGGTCACTTCAGAACCTTTGTATGTGTGGTCCCCATTCTTGCTAGATTAGCTTTTTCTCAGGTCTCAGTTCTTTGCCTAGATCACGAATGTCGCTTACTCAGATTGGCCTCCAGTGACCCTCTATCTAAAGTAGATAGGTGTTCCAGTTTTTCACTTCTATCTCAGCCCTGTTTTCCTTCGGACACTAACACATTTAAAAATAATTTTTTTTAAAGTAGGCCCCACACCCAACGTGGGGCTTGAACTCATGACTCTGAGATCAAGAGTCTTGTGCTTTATCAACTGAGCCAGCCAGGCACCCCTGAAATTAATTTTTAAAAACACTTTCTGGGGGTATGTCACCGTCTCTAGAATGTAAGCTTCATAGCGAGAGAGCTCTTGTCTGCTCATGGTTATATGCCTGGGACCTAGTTCTGTAATAGAAATTCATTCCAACAGATTGAAATTAAGAATCAGGACCTGCCCTCAAGGAATTTAAATCTACCTGCAAGAGGCTAAAGTCCATTTGCAGGGATGTGCGTGTGTTCCCGTATTTGTTACCTTTAGTTGTTAACTTCAGCAAGAGTTAATTGTATTGTTTGCCCAGTTTTATTTTTTGTTATGAATGTTTATAATCTGAGACATCATACTACTTATAATATTAAGTGGGATTATAAAGAAGAGTTTTTTAAAAATAAGTAAATTGTGTAATTTCTGAAAAAAAAATTTCTAGACTAATTTAATTTGGTCTGTTTTTTTCCCTATCAAAACATGGGAAGTTTACTGAAGCTGCCGACGTGAGAACAGGCATCTCCATGGCCTTTTCTCTGAATGACATGAGTCGAGCATTTGGGCATCTGGAAGATGATCCGCAAGAGTGGTATTGTGAAAATATCCTTGCAATAATTGGATTATTCTTCATTTTCAGTCCAGTTCAGTTATTTAGGCTTCTCAGTGGAAGTCTGATTTCATTTGGAAAATTATTTAGTTACACAATGCTTTGGATGGCTTCTGTAAGTTTTTACTCCCACATCTAAAACTAACCAATTTCTAAAGCCCTGATTTTTAAGCCTGATCCTAAAAAGGGCAGGGAAGGCCTAAAAGGTATTCAAAACTTTTTATTTTAATCAAAAGGGAAATAAAGGCCTGGAGAGAAGATCACCTGGGCGTGGCCGGGGATGAGAAAGAAAAAAACCATGGCCAATGTCCGTAGTGAACTACTGACCGATAATAAGATGTAGGATTGTATTCTGGATTTCTTTATTTGCTTAAACAGTGTGCCCTTGTGACAGAGTAATTAACTTGTATTCATTTTATGTCATGTTTATAATAAGGACAATTAGATAGGTTGATTATAGTTTTCATTGGTCACTGGGACATGAACCAAGCTACCAGTAAGATGGGATTAATATTCTGCAGTGTTCCCTTGGAGTTCTACTTTAAAGAAAACAACACAAGGAAAGATGGCTTTATTTTTCCAGGAAAAATGAAAAAGTGCCATAGTCATTTGCTTTTGTAAATAAGACACTCTGCCTCTTCCTCAGAAGGGGCATTTTCTCCTCACTCCTTCCTTACCTTCAGTCATGTCTTTCTTTGAGCATTACTTATCTCCAGATTTTCTTCAACTGTTGATGCCTTGCATGCCTTGCCTCGCCTTCCATTTTGCTCCATGGATGAGACAGTGTGTTTTCCAAATGAGCTTCTGCTGCTTATTAAGGCAAAAGGTAAACATAAATAGTTTCCTAACATGTTTGCCCATTTACGGAGGTGGCTTTCTTTTCTCCTGGGCTGGAGAATAAACTGGCCAGTCATTTCTGTAGAGGGAGCAGCCATACAGTACATACTGGGAATGGGAGTTGATATTTGTTAGTGCTGGATTTGAGTCATAATACATTATCCCATTTACCTAGGAACCAGTCTTTTGTGTGCATGTGATTATACCAATTAATAGTTTCTCTGGAAACCTTGTTTGCTATGATTTTGCTATGATTTCTCTTGGGAGAGGAGAATTAATTCTGGACATTGATGGTGGGAACTGACATATGTATAGGCCCTGTGATTTTTTTCTTGGCTGCTTACGTTTTCCAAATGATTTATTTTTAAATGTTGTGCTGCCACCATGAAAGAGAATGACAGCAACACTTTATGTATACTTAGATGGAAACTTTAAAACCGATGAGTTTACTAAAAATTGTTGACTTAAAAAGATGTGAAATTTCCTTAGTACCTGCTACTGCAAAGGGCTTTGTACATATTTTCAGTTTTGATTCTTCTTCTCAATGAACAAAATGTTTGTCTACTGCAGTTAGGGTAAATGTAGGAAAATCCCATTCTAATATCATTCTCTGTTTTGAACATGTTCATGTATAATCTGCCTCAAAAGAAGTGAGTGACTCCTGCTTGAATTTTCATTTGCAAAGGAGAAAAGACCATTTATTATTGACTCTTCAGGTAGGACCGGTGGCACAGAGATAACAGTCCTTCAGCTAGAGAAGCCAGACCTGACACAGGAAGTTGAAGCTCTGGATCTCACTCTTCCATAAGTAATCATAGAATAGGAGCGATGTTAATCTGGATCTTTGTTTTTCTAGTTGTTCCTTTGTTCATTACCTCATTCATTCATTCATTTATTATTCAAGGAATATTTATCCCCTCAACCATCTATTCATTTATTTAGTTACTAGGTGAATTGAATGTTTCCTATGTGCCTGGTATTGCACTGGATACCGCTGTGGAGTGGTTTGTAAAACAGATGCATTCTCTGCTTCATGGATCTTACAGTTTTATGGAGGAGCAACACAAAATTAAGTAAAAAGAACTGCATAATGTAATTGCTAAGTGCCTGATTGCTGGGACCCAGAGCTCCATTGTGGATGGGCTCCATAGTCCTGGGCGAGTTCTCGCACCTGTCTGTTCCTGGAACTCCTCATCTGTAATATGGGGATGATAGCATGGTTGTGAGGATTAAGTGAATCCATTCCAAGTATGTACAACAGTGACATGTGGTAACTACTGTATAAATATTACCTACATATCCATAGGTATCCAATTTCAAATTGTAAAAAGGGTTGTGAAGGAAAAGAATATGGTGCTATAAGAGAATAAGAAGAGAAAACTTATTCTAGATTGGGTTGTGTAGTAGGTAGATTCCCTGGGTCTCTTTATTTAATAAAATCTTACGTTTTCCTAGTTACCTCTCCCTCTGCCAGTCAGTCCAGAATCTACAGGAAAGCTGGACTCAACCCCAGCCCAGCCCCAAGGTGGGAAATGCCATTGATTTGTCCAGAAATCCAGGCCCAAGCCAGGTGATGAGTTTGTATCTGGAGCTCCAGTGGTCCCAGGGAATGTGTCAGTTTGTGCCAGTGCAAGAGGAGAGAAATTTTCTTGGGGCTCCTAAGAAAGTTTCTCCTTGGCTGTCACATGTAGATTTAAAATCTGAAACTGTTATAGTTATTTCACTACCAGAGTGATGATGAAAATAACCTGGCCGTGCGTGTGGAGAGGCCTGGAAAACTGCATCTGAACTCTGACAGAAACAAGCCTGCTTAGCACCTGCAGACTTTTTCAGTTTATGAGTTGAGTTGAGCTTTCTGCTACATATAACCAAAAGCGAGAGATGAGTCAGGGAAGGCCTCTTGTGGACATGACAGTTAAGGATGATTCCCAAGTTTTCTGATTTTTTTTTCCTTTCTTTTTTTACTAATGGGTGGGTTTGATACCATTTATAGATGTGAGGAAGGCTGGTGGCAGGAGTGGGGGAGAAATAGATTTTAGGGGCAAAATCAAGAGTTCTCATTTGTAAAATGAGAGGGCTGGATCTTAGTGATTTGCACACTTTTTCTGACTAAAGATAGCTGAGAGAAATGACATCCTTCCATCAGTAATTATGATTTCTAAAGCATTGCCAACCATTTTCACCAACAATGGGCTACTGAGAATAGAGTCTCAGCAGGGGTAGGGAGAGTGCTACATGGGTGTTTTTCAGCCTGATTGCATATAAGAACGTCCTGCTGAGGTTAAGAGAAGTATGCATGTCTAGGAGATTCTTGGGCCCTTCCCCACATATGTTGAATCAGAATCTCTAGGGTGAGTTGTAGGGACATGTTTAAGAACTAGTAACTGGGTTGCAGGCAGCTTGCGTGCAGCTAAATTGGGAAACCACTGCTGTTGGTGATGCAGGGCCCCTTCCCCTGCCAGGCTTTGGATGACAACGCTGGGAACCAGTTTCAGTTAACTTAAGCTCAGGACACAGCGCGAACCATAGGAGTAGCCACAGTATGGTGTTGTTAAAACGCCTCAGCTGCCCTCGTGACACTCCTTCTTGATGCTACTCCTGGTCGAATTGTTACATGTTTTCTTTGTACAGAGTGTCTGTGACTGTAGGCATATTGGCAATAGAGAGAGTGTCTTAACAGTTTACACAGTGTTTACATGTTTGAGTTAGAATATCTGTTACTTAAACAGCTGTTAAAATGTCACTTTACATATCAGTAGCTGGGTAAATTCCACGAGAAATCAGGTGGTAGACCAGCCTCTAATCATAGATCATGTTCTAGAGTCGTTGCATGGACATTATCTACCCATGCTCTGTCAACGCTAGATAATAGTAGTAGACATCTGTTGTCATAGTGAGAGGGGTCTTGGAGAAGAAATGGGTCAGGGACACACTGAAGCATAATTAGGATCAGGGTTATAAACAGTGGGGAAGTGAGATGTCTGGGATGGGGTGAGCCAAAGAGAGTACTGGCTCCAAGGCTGAGACTGGGACCCCAAATAATGAGATGGTCAGCAGGAAGCAATTGCTCTAATTAATATAATTAAGGCTTTATTTATGGTCCTTTGGGGTTGCATTGGCAGCCAGGCAATTAGCCCTAGGTGGTAATGATGCTCTCAGCTCTGGAAAATGATGCTTGAGGCATTTTGAGGGAAACTTAGCTCTGCTTTGTCTCCTGCTCCCCCCTCCCCAACCTCTACCTTTGTAGGTTTATGAATGAGGGAAGGAGAACATTTAGTCCCGGAAGGAGGCAACGTGTTAACTCTTCTACCTAGTATGAGATAGGTTTCTGATTTGACTTCCCCAGAAAGAAAGCAAGGTTAAAGATAGCATTCTTCTCTTTGCTTACTTAATTTTGAGGTAGTACATACTTTGATATTTATCTTAGGTATCATATTAAGCTTTAGAACACTGGACACGTTTGCGTTTGCTCCTTTGATTCAATTTGCTATCCATAATCGAAGTGGATTTTATATTTAAAAATTAGTTCATCTGAGGAAAAAAATAATGGTGTCAGTGTAGGATTTTTAGAGGATGATTTTTGGTGATGTGTTATACGGTTGAAGCCATGACTATCTTGTAGTTGTCAGATTGTTTCAAGTTCCTTGTTACCACCAATGTTATCAGCTCCACCATGGCCATTCACAAATATTGGTTGAGGTCAATTAAGTGTAAGATTAGCAAGTTAGCAGCTGGGGAGAAAGAGGTTTAAGTGATTTCTGCGGAAACAGGTAAACAGTGAGAGTAGCATATGCTTGTGTTAATTACGAGGGGAAGCTGTTGAGAGAACGCATTGTTTGTCAGGCACTCATATTCCCTGACATGACATCTGCACTTAGTCTCCAGGAATGTGGAAGCTTCAGGGCCTGGTTCTAGAGTGTAGAGAAAAATGACAGATAATTAACACTTAAGGTTTTTGTAGGTTTTTGTTCTTTAATGAAGTGTCGCTCTTAATCTGTTGACTTGTTTAAAATCAGTGCATCCACTTGTATGTAGGAGGTAAAGAACTCAGTGATTAGGAAATTTTAATGGTTTTTCTGTCATTCTTAAATTCCTATAAAGGACGTGGCATTTGTGGATTTAGCCAAGTTAATTAAAAAAAAAAAAAGGCTCCATGGTGATTTCTGAGTTGCTCAGAAATGTAACGCCACTTTGAAAGGACGTCTTGGTAGAGCTGGCAAGTTTATAGCACCTAGTAATTTTGGAAGCTATAGTATTGAAGAAATTGACAGCTTCATTATATATGGAAATGGGAGTTTGAGAATTTATGGTAATTGAAATCCACAGACAGTCCTTCACTTGGAATCCTTTCTGAAATGTGGTAAAAACAGTCTTTAAACCCTTTTTCTTTTAAGCTGTTACTCAAATTTCTTTATGCCATTATGTATTATAGATTCTAAGAAGTGTGAAAAAAAAAGTTTTAAAAAGTGGTAAACTGAATAGGAGCTCCTGATTGTTTTGCTGCTTACTTTCTGTGGTACAGACACACACTTGCCTCCCAAATGTACAGCCCAATATTAGATGTGTGCTTGTAAGCCAATGGCTTAAGTAATCGTGGTGGTAGTGAAGATGATGATGAAAAACCATGTTGACTATTCATGGAAGCATTATGAATCAGTGCAGCTTTTCTTTTTTATCTTATTTTATTTATTTATTTGACAGAGAGAGACACACAGAGAGGGAATACAAGCAGGGGGAGTGGGAGAGGGAGAAGCAGGCTTCCCGCGGAGCAGGGATCCCGATGCGGGGCTCGATCCCACGACCCCAGGATCATGACCTGAGCTGAAGGCAGACGCTTAACGACTGAGCCACCCAGGTGCCCCTGGTGCAGCTTAATGTTGCATAATGCTAGTGTCCAGTCTGTAAGACTCTGTAGTCACTGAGGGGGTGAATTTGCTACACCCAAACTTTTTAACATGGCTGCAGTTCTGCCCCTTCTCCCTTCCTCCACCCCAGCTCTGTCTTCCAGCCTTCTCTGAACTTCACACTATTTCTCATGCCCACTTGGCCTTTCACATCTTTATGTTTACATACAGGTCTTTTTCTTGGGAATGTCCTTTTATCCAGCATCCTGGTGGTATGGTCTCCTTTACAACGCCCCTCAAAAGTCACTTCCTTTTCTATAAAATCTTTTCTATCAATCTCCATCCCCTATTCAAAAGTTGCTTCTTCTGTGCTCCTGTACTTACTTATAGCTTTATTGCAGCAGTTCTCCAGTATTCTTGTTGTTTATTTGCAAGCCTCTCTCCACTAGTTTGTAAGCTTATTGAAAGTGGGGACAGTGACATTTTTGTATCTTGAGCGTCTAGCACAATGACTAATATGTATGGGACATTCATTATGTCCTTTGATGAAATAATTTTATATATATATACATATATATATAATATATATATTTATAGTTGTTGTTTCTTTTGAATATTTTCTTCCTGAGTAGGTTTGTACTATGTATTCAGGGGTATAAGAAGTGTGACATTTGACCTGGATCTTAAAGAGGTTTATATTGCAGTTGGAAGAAACAAGACACACAGGGAAAATATTAAATAATTAAAGACAGGGAATGGTTCTGCCACTGTTTTAAGAAAAAGAACCCAGAGAAAGACTATAGGTCTTCAGTAGAGAACTGGGTAACAAATGCTGTATTTATACAGAAGGGAAGTGGGATAGAGTGTATGCATGTATTTTGGAGGAGGAAGAGCAAGAAAAAAAAGCAGAAGCAGTGTCAGACTATAGAGACTAGATGGAATTGGGAGAATTAGCAAATTATTTAATCTAAGTCTCCTCTTCTGTAAAGTAAGAATAATGTCAGTACCTATCTGACAGGATTATGAAAAAGAAGTGAGAAAAGAACTGAGAAAAAGAAGTGAGATTATGAAAAGAAGTGAGTTAACAAGGTAGTGATTTATTATTACTATTATTATCATTACATTGTGGTGACCAGGCATAAACACACACTTTTATGAGGGAAGCATAGAAAACGAAGCCAAACAATCAATCAGAAATGTATTTGGAGAAGATACAGATAAGGAATCAGGTATCAGATTAGCCAAAAGGAAATTGGGAATGAACTGGTATCAGATTAGTGTTGGGGGATGGGAAAGAAAGGCAGAGAAGTTTGCATCTGAGAACCGAACACAGAAAACTAAGGAAATGAAGATGACCTTGAAGCTAAGGCAATGCTTACCCTAGGCTGGTAAAAAAACTGATCTGCTTCCTGCTGGGCATGGAGTGATCAGTGAGTGTGACCAACCTGGGGCTTGCTGGCAAGGGCAGGTGTGCTGAATGGGTGAGCTGGTAATTAGGGGGACTTGTGGAAAGTGGGGAGCTGCAGCAGGGGCAGATTGTGACGAGAGATAGGGTAGCTATGGAGGTCGGCAGGGAGATTGTTGAGCTAAAGAATGGCTGAAACGTTTATGGGAAACAGGATCCCAGTTTAAATTGAGGTAGTGCTTTCTCTTTGTACTTTTAGGTTTGAAAGGCAAGGTCATGTAATCCGGAAATGGTGTCAGTCTCCTAGTCCCTTAGGGGAGTCCACAGTTACTTCTCTTGCTTGGCCCTTCTTTCTTGAAATATTAGACAGTTCCTATGTCTAGTGTCTCTATTTCTATAGATTTTTATCTTACTGTATTATTTTATAAGCATGAGATAAAAAGAGAAAGCCTTGTTTGTTGTGCTTATGGAAACACTAAGGGTTTTTGTCATCAATATAGCCGAAAGATTTTCTAAGGTGTATACGTTAAATATAGCTGTCTTAGAGTGCTGTTCTCAGGCTTACATGTTAATAAAAATCCCCTCAGGTGCTTGTTAGACAATATAGATTTCTAGACCTCACCCCAGACCTACTGAATTTCTATGGAAAGCATCTGGGAATTCATGTTTATAAATGTCCCAGGTATTTCTTATGATCAGGCAGCTTGGATAGATTATTGCTTGTGTCAAATGAAAGACTTCTAAATCCTTCTATCCTTGTAGGTCAAGGATTCTAGTATTTAATTTCTAAGTCATGGTCTGATTGTATTCTGATTCAGACTTTGAGAAGTCATAAGGAATGTTTACTGTATTCTCCTGGTAGACCAGGAATTTAACCCTTGGTTCTCAAATGGTGGTGGTGGGGGAGGGGTGTGGGGGCGTGGGTTTTATCTCCAGTGGAAATTTAGCTTTATTTGCAGACTTTTTTTTGGCTGCCATACTGGTGCTATGGTTATTACAAGCACCTAGTGGGTAGAGAGGCCAGGGATAATGCTAAATATTCCTTTGCTTGCTTGCTTTCTTTCTTTCTTTCTTTCTTTTTTTAAAGTTTCATTTATTTATTTTAGAGAGAGAGTGCTCAGGACCCCAAGATAATGACCTGAGCGGAATCAAGAGTAGGGCACTTAACCGACTGAGCCAGCTAGGTGCCCTGATAATGCTAAATGTTCTATAGTGCACAGGACAACTTCCCACAAACAAAGAATTATCTAGTCCCAATTACCAATATTGTCAAGGTTTAGAAACTCTGGTTAGCCCCTAAGGTAGTTCTGTCTGTATTAATTAATAAATAGTTTATTAACTAAGTCTTTAAGGTATAATATCTAGCCCATGTGACCACCATCCATGTTAAGATGTAGAACATTTTTTTAAAGCTTATCTTTTGTAATCTCTACACCCAATGTGGGACTTGAACTCACAACCCCAAGACCTGGGTGGCTTAGTCGTTAAGTGTCTGCCTTCGGCTCGGGTCATGATCCCGGGGTCCTGGGATCAAGTCCCACATCGGGCTACCTGCTCGGCGGGAAGCCTGCTTCTCCCTCTCCCGCTCTCCCTGCTTGTGTTCCCTCTCTTGCTGTCTGTCTCGCTCTGTTAATAAATAAAATCTTAAAAAAAAAAACAAAAACCCAAGATCAAGAGTAACATGTTCTTCAAACTAAGCCAGCCAGGCGCTCCAAGTTGGAGAACATTTCAATCACTCAAAATGGTGTCTTGTGCCCTTTTCCGGTAGATACCCATTTCCCCTCCAGAAATAATTATTGAAATTTCTATCTCCATAGATGAGTCTTGTTTGTGCCTAAACTTTATATAAACAGAGTCATACAGTATGTGCTCCTGTGTCTGGCTCTTTTGTTCAACGTTATGTCTGGGAGATATATTCTTGTTGTATGGGGCAGAAGTTTGTCTTTTTTTATTGTTGTAGTATGTATACCACAATTTAGTTATCCATTTTACTGCTGACAGCCGTGTATTGTGTCTAGTTTTGGGCTATTATGATGAAAACTTCTGTGGATATCTTTGTATAAGTCTTTTGGAGAACATAGGCAATCATTTCTCTTGTGTATATTCCTAGGAATGGAATCATTGGATCCTAAGATCGAGTTTGTTTGGCTTTAGCAGATACTACCAAACAGGTTTCCAGAGTGTCAGACCCCGCCAGCGATGGGTGACCTTGCTAGTAACTCTGCTTCCTTCCTAGTGTCTGATATCTTCCTATGTCAGTTTTTACATTTTAGCCATTTTTGTGGAAGTGTAGTGTTAATCTCATGGAGGTTTGAATTTGCATTTCCAAGATGACTAATGATGTGCTAAGCACCTTTCCGCAAGTGGCTTTTTGGATGTTCTCTTTGAAAGTGTACGTTCAAGTCTTTTGCCCATGAAAAATTTTTTTCTCTTCCTTTTTACTATTGATTTGTAGGAAGTTGATGTATATATAATGCAGTTGGTTTAAGTTGGATACGCTATAAAAAGCCTATATGAGTAGCAGGCTGATAATATGTATTATGTTAATATTAATAATAGTATTAACAGTATTATAGTAATATTGATTACTATAATATTACATAGTATTAATACATATCTATGTTAATTTTACCATGACAAGTTGGGATGGGCAATTGGGGGCTAATATTTTGCTTAGAATAGAGTATCAGAGAAGACCCATTTCTTAAATATTTTAAACTAACCATTTACTAGTACTTTGAGGTAGGTCTAGGTCAAGGACCTTTGTTTGCAGATGGTATGTTAGAGAGAGTGGAATCTCTTTAAAAAAAATCACACTTTTTAAAGGTTTCTTTAATGTGGAGTCAGAATGAAAAGATACTTATGAATTGGTCTAATAAGCATAGGATTCCAAAAGGGGGACAGATAAGCTTTCCGTTTGGAGGGCGGGGCCCCAACTGCTAGTAGGCAGTGCTCTGCAGGCACGTGGGGCATGCATGTTTTATGAAGGCAATGCAAAGCAAGGGTTAATTCATCAACTCACTTAAGGGAAGGTTGATGAAGAAATCCTCTCCAGTTCTTTTTGAGCTCCGTAGTTTGAAAGGATGGGTGGAGGGAAAACTAGATTTTTTAATCTTTTTAATGAATTGGTTACACAGAAACAGTCTCTATTTTCTTTAACTTCTCTAAATCCCACAATTAAAACTTAAATTTGGATTTTTTACCAATTCATATTTCCTGAAAAGAATCAGAAGTGGATAAAAGAGTAGCCAACATATTTAATCAGGGAAAACATTTATATGTTCATGTTTGCATTTTTCCTAGAGAACATAACTTTCATATTCAAAATAATAGTTTGGGGGGCGCCTGGGTGGCTCAGTTGGTTAAGCGACTGCCTTCGGCTCAGGTCATGATCCTGGAGTCCTGGGATCGAGCCCCCGGGCTCCCTGCTCAGCAGGGAGTCTGCTTGTCCCTCTGACCCTCTTCTCTCTTGTGCTCTCTATCTCTCATTCTCTCTCTCTCAAATAAATAAATAAAATCTTAAAAAAAAAAAAGACTGAGGACTTGTTCAAAGGGCATCAAAAAAAAAAATAATAGTTTGGAATCAGAGGAACCTGACAACTATAGAAGGTGATATTTAAAAACCTTTCCAATATGTATATCCCTTTATTTCAGATCAATATAAATCCGGAGAAGAGGGACTGGGGACTTACAGGCTCTTGTTTGGTCTTGCTTGTCTGTATCTGGAGTTGGCCTTGTCCTAACATGCCAAATTCCACCCCGTACATTCTTTTCTAAAGCAGTCTGCCAATTTGAAGTTGCCTAATGCTTACTAAAGTCTAGCAGGTCCTATATGTTTTCTGTAGAAGCTGAAGATAGAATCTGTGTTTAGCTTTGGAAGTGATACTATCTTTTACTTAAAATCTTTGAGTTAAAAATTAGTTGGAAGCACTTTTACATACTGCTTTTAATGGCCTGTGAACAATAGTTTTATATACTTTAGGAGTCTTGTAAGAATTAGAACATCTATGCTAACGTTTATCTCAATCTTTTTTTTTTTTTTAAGCCTGGAAAGACTCTATTAAACAATTATGAGTAGATATGAGTAGATGGTTTAAGGTATGTTTTAGAATGGTAGACTATATACATTTTTAAAAATTGCAATTGAGATTTATTCTATGATGCATTGTTAGAAATAATGGTATTTCACAAAATAGTCCTTTATTTTTATTTTTGCTTTATTTGTTGTTGACAGTTTTAGGTACTGGGATCCATGTGTGATTTTTCTTATTCAACATTATTAAATAAGAATATTTTAAAGTAAAAAATACTTTTTCTTTCCAGTGGGAGCATATGCTCTACTATTCTTATAATTAATGTTGTTTTAAGAAAATTGAAGAGCTTGGTTTAAATATGTCCGAATGGAACCCAATTATTTCACAATATTGTGGGAGGAAAATATGAATTGGTGAAAAATCCAAATTTAAATTTTATTTGTATAATTTAATTATTGTATTGAAACTAAAGGCAATTATAGTGATCCTTAGGAAATTTTTATTTGGATAGCTAAGAAAACCTTGTAACCAGCTTAACTCCTAAATGTGCTTCCGAATACTTGGGGATACTTGGAAACAAAAACATTCTACCTAGAAATCTTATTTACACTATTTATAAAGCGGTATAATATTAGATTTAATTAACTTAGATGTTTACTATGACTGATTTGTAGCTACACTGGGCCTAAGAATAAAACTTGTGCAAGTTGATAGAGTTTTAATACATTTGAAAATAAAGTTCTTGAAATTTTGCTTATTTTTTGAAATTTACCCTGCCAGTACTTTCATAATTGTCATTGTATGGGTTCATTACACCTGTATTTGTTGCCACCTACCTTACATCATTGTGGTCGGAGTTGCCATTCATTTCTTTTGCATTGTTTTCCTTGTTTTTCTTCACTATTATGTACTGTCAGAATTTCCATCTTTCCAGAGGTATACTTCATTTAATGTAATAGTAGCATTCCTGAAAATATATATCAAATTTTAGTATTGCCTATTTATTTACTTTATACATTCAGAAGGGAGTGCCAAGCCCTTTAGGGTTAAGCCTTTTAATAACATCTTTGATATTTAATTTTTAACAGACACATATGTTACAAGGTTCCCTCAATCCCCAAGAAATTTCAAATGGAAAGGGTGATAAAATTGTAATACTGGTTGATGAAGCTAAATTAAAACACCAGTTGAAAATGGGGGAAACAGAATTTGAAATATTTATTAACTGTCATAATAAAAGCAATAAAAATGAGTATGTAGTTTAAGGAAAAATCATTTTTATTTCATAGTTTTCTAAGAACTTGTCAATTTTTATGACGAAATATTAACCCACATAGTATTGCATAGCTATTCCATAAGAGTTGTTATAAATAGCCACAAGTAATTTTCATCAGAGAAACTGGTGGAGGTTAAACTCTATCTTAAAACACTTTAATCCTTCATATGTGAGTGAAGTGGAGGAGGGAAGTAATTATCTGGATCACAGGAGATAAGATAACATTTTAATTGTGGTTATCTAGAAATGGCGTATGAAAGTGTTTTTTCTCTTTGTAGAAGAGTCTGTTTCCAGCTTTCTGTGTGACCTGTTGGTGTGCTGGGGAGATCGGAGGGGAACCGCAGGGCCATAGTGTCTGGAGGTCTGAGACCTCTCACTCTGTGTCTTCAAGCAGAGCAGCTGTTTTTACTGGATTTATATACTGGAGGCTTTGAAAGATACCTTTTGAAAAAAAAATTTTTTTTTTCCTGAGTCCAAAACCGGGCTGGTTTAGAAACTCCTGGCCTAAGAGAATATTTAGGATTTTTAACATAAAGTGATCAGTTGAAAATTATACTAGAACATAGAGAAGCAAGGGAGGAACAATACAGATGGCAGAGAACAGATAAGCTGTCTATCCACACCCCACAGTGAAAATGAGAAAATGTAATAGGATTATTTGGCTGCTAAACATATGCTACTTGCTGGGATTGTGCTGTACTTTCTTTGTTGTTGAGGAAAAAATTGTAGAATATGAAGTTAACTATTTTTTAAAAATATTTATTTGAGAGAGAGCGAGAGAGAGCGAGCAAACATGGGGAGGGGCAGAGGGAGAAAGAGAAACTTTAGCAGACTGAGCTTGGAGCCCGATGCCAGGCTCTATTTCAGGACCGTGAGATCATAACCTGAGCTGAAATCAAGAGTCAGAGCTCAACCGACTGAGCCACTCAGGGGCCCCTGAAATTAACTATTTTAGATAAAATGTAGAATTCAGTAACACTTACTTAGTACACTCATAATGTTGTGCAGCCATCACTTCTATCTAGTTCAAAATTTTCATCACTGTGTTGTACTTTAAAATTTTATCTACTAAATGTATTTATCCTGACTTCTTTCTAAAAAGAGCTTGGGGGCGCCTGGGTGGCTCAGTCGATTAAGCGTCTGCCTTGGCCGGCTCTAGTCATGATCCCAGGGTCCTGGGATCGAGCCCCACATCAGGCTCCCTGCTCAGCGGGAAGCCTGCTTCTCCCTCTCCCTCTGCCTGCCGCTCTGCCTACTTGTGCTCTCTCTCTGTCTCTCTGCCAAATAAATAAATAAAATCTTAAAAAAAAAAAGAGCTTGGAAGTGGCTTCTATAATAAAGACGATTAATGAAATAGAATTGGAAGATCAGAACCAACAAAGGAGAAGGAAACTAATGTTAATATCATTTTTAGTTAATGTTAGGGTTGACTCTTAGGCTTCCCAGCAACGGAGGATGAAAGTATATCTGATAAGTAATCTAAAAGCATAGAAGAATACCAGCTCCTCAGAGGAAACACTTTTTCTTACGACTCAGTTCTAACTGAAATTTCTCATTTGAGACTTGATGTCACATTGAATGACTAGTTTTACACTTGGTACTGGAACATTTGAAATAGGGCTCTTTCTGTAATAACCTTCGATAAAAGCTAAAGGCACAATATTATTCTGAGGCAATGATAGGAATTTTAGATACAGCAAAACCACAAATATTTGACTCCTACTTGCTTGATCCCAAATTAGTTCAGATAATTTTTTTTTTTTTTTTAACGAGAAAGAGGCAGAATGTGAGGCAGGAAGTCCTTAAGAACACCTTTGTCAACAGGTCGCAGGGAGATGGGAGCCTGGTTGGTTGGTTGGGCCAGGGGTATGTTTTGTAGTTAATAGTGAAATAGAGTTTGAAGGCTAAAATTTTTTTTATGTGTTTATGAAATGAGCTGTAGGTGATACAAAGTATAAGCCTCACTGTGCACAAAGACACTAACTATTGTACATGGTTACAGAAGTTGCTTGTTTTAATCATTGGACTTGGTGGGTGGCAAACCTAGAAATAATTGGAGGATATTTATCGGCAACCATTTTGTTATTTAGATTTGGTAAATTTATCACCAATGGTGGAAGTATGGAAGGATTAAAGTAGATTTTTTGGTTCTGTATACCTGCTCTCAAGTTGATTTTCCTAAAGCTTTTGCTAACTTACAGTGAAACTAGCCGTTTAAGAGAGTTCCAGTTTCATTGCATATTTATTATTTTTTAAAAATGTTTTATTTATTCATGAGAGTCAGAGAGAGAGAGAGAGAGGGAGAGAGGCATAGGCAGAGGGAGAAGCAGGCCCCCTGCTGAGCAGGGAGCCCTATGCGGGGCTGGATCCCAGGACCCTGGGATCATGACCCGAGCGGAAGGCAGATGCTTAACCATCTGAGCCACCCAGGTGCCCCTCATTGCATATTTATAAGCTCTGGGTGTCATCATTCACACTTTTCCCCTTAATATAATACAAAAAAGGGATTCTTATTGTTACTTTATTTTCATGGAAGAGGAAACTGAAGGTCATGATGACATGGTGACATCAGACTATAAGCTGGTGGGCATGGTCCATATATTTTTTATCCCAAGCTTTATTTTGGATAATTCTTTTTTCGAATAATTTTAAAACTATAAAATGTGAAAAATAATACTATGGACATGGTATTCCCTCCATGTAGGTTCACTGGTTAACATTTGGGGACATTTGTATTATCTCCTTTGTTAAATGCTGAACTATTTGTTGTTGTTTTAAAGATTTATTTATTTGAGGTGGGGTGCGGAGGGGCAAGAGACAGGGAGAGAGAATCTCAAGCAGCTCTGTGCTGAACGCAGAGCCTGATGCAGGGCTTGAGCTCACAACCCTGAGATCATGACCTGAGCTGAAATCAAGAGTCTGATGCTCATCCCACTGAGCCACTCAGGCACCCCTGAACTATTTGAAAGTGAGTTGTAGACATGATATTTCAGAATGTATTTTTAAAAAATAAGGACATTTTTGGGGCACCTGGGTAGCTCAGTTTCTTAAGCATCTGACTCTTGATTTCAGCTCAGGTCATGATCTGAGGGCATGAGATTGATCCCCACGTTGGCTCTGGGGTCAACGGGAGTCTGCTTGAGGATTCTCTCCTCCCTCTCCCTCTACCCTTTTCCCTGCTCTCACACACATGTGCACACACTCTCTCTCTCAAATTAATACATAAATCTTTAAAAAAAATAAAAATAAGGATTTTTCCTTTCATTCCACAACCAGCCTATCATTATTACAGCCAAGACAGTTAACATTGATAGAGTAATCTGATAAAATCTACATTCAGATTTTCCCGGTTGTCCCAGAGATGTCTTTCATAACAGTTTTTCTTTTTTTCCCAATCTAGGATTCAGTCAAGGAACAAGCCTTTTATCAGTCAAGGGACATTTGGTTGACATGCATTATATCTTTCATAATACTGATAGTTCTGAAGAGTACGGGTCCTTTTCTTATACAGTGCCTCACAGACTGGTTTTGTTTGATTGTATTTCCTGTTAGATTCAAGTTAAACATCATGGCAAGAATGTTATCTAGGGGAGGTTGTGTTCTTCCCATTTCATCATATCAAGAAGCATATATGTCATTTGTTCTGTTTTTGGTCATGCTGCATTTGATGAGTAGGTTAAGGTGGTATTGCCAGATCTTTCCATCTCAAGGTAAGTTTTCTCCTTTGTAATTAATAAAGAGCTATGGAAAGATACTTTGAGAGTATGTGAATATTCTCTTCAGGGACTATTTTAATCATTGTTGTATTCACACCACCTGGTAGAGGGCCTGGCATGGAGTAACTGCATAAGAAAAGTTTATTGAATAAGTGAATGAATGACCTGGGACACAGGTTTCTTTCTTTCAAGTCAGATGCAATGTTAGATTTATTTTATGTGAAAATTTATTTCCTATGTTTTATTTTTTCCAGCTTTATTGAGGTATAGTTGACAAATAAAATTGTATATATTTGAAGTATACAGTGTGATGATTTAGTAAATATATGCATGCGTTATGGAATGAATACCTCAATCAAGTTAATTAATACATTAATCACCTTACATAGTTACTTGTGTGTGTGTGTGTGTGTGGTGAGAATGCTTTCACAAAATTCAAGTACACAATATAATATTATTAACTATAGTTATCATGCTGTATATTAGATCCTCAAAATCTATTAAGCAGCATCTCCCCATTTCCCCTACCCTGCTGGCAGCCACCATTTTGTGCTTTTTTTCTGAGTTCAACTTTTTTTTCTTTTCAGATTCATGTACAAGTGATACCATAAAGTATTTGTCTTTCTCTGTCTGGCTTATTTCACTTAAGCACTAGATGTTTGCATTTATTGTCTCACCACTGTGGCTGTGATTTAGAGTTCTAGAAAATTCTGGTTGAGCAGGGAAGGTGCATATACACTTCCCTATCCCTACAGGACAGGGTCCCAGGTAGCAGAGCAGGTAGTAGGAAAAGAAAAGCCGGGTGCTCGCCGGTCAGGGCCACAGCCCAGGATTATTCTAGGCACTTGTGTGTGTGTGTGTGTGTGTGTGTGTGTGTGTGTGTGTGTGTGTGTGTGTGCGCGCGCGCACATGTGTACACACTAGAGAAAGCTATTTAAGGTCGTAATCATTAAGGAATTGATTATCTGTTTTGAGGCCTAAAGATGACGTGTGAGAAATAATTTAAGAACAGTGACATAGAAACAGAATTTTAAATCTAGAAGAAATTTTCAGAATAACCTACCCCAATCCTTTCTCTTCACAGATGAAACAACAGTCATTTAAGTGTGATGATTTTCTCAAGGTTACATAATGAGGCCTGGGCCAAAGCCAATTTGCATATAGAAAAATCTTTCAAAGCCCGACCAACTGGTTTTAATATTATGAAGAATTATTTATTTTGATAACGATGAATATCAGTGCAATCAATGTAATGTAGTGTATTTTTGCAAAAATAGTTACAGCAACCTAATCTGATTATAAAAAATGCAAACAAAGTTTATTTCTGATTTTTTTTTTTAACTACGGACTGTTTAGAGGTATGTAGATTGCACAGGAATAGTCATAGTGCTGCTAAATTGGGTGCCCTCTAGTGTTTGGGTCAACTAACAATAAAGGCACAGGTTTTCAATTTAACTATATATTATATAATTACTATATTCTATATTTAGAATTAATATTCATTAATTCTAAAATACACATTTTCCCCTCACTTTTTAATATCTCTGCAGTCTGGATGTGTCTTACAATCTATAGCATCTTAGATGTGATTAAGGACAATGCTGATATGAAGAAGAGGCTACAGAAATGGTTCTTGAAGCAACTGACTCAGAATTACTTGAAATAATTTTTTAAAACCAAGTTTTTAGGCTTTGAATGAGGCCATGGAACTAGATTACAAATATGGTGGTAAAATGGCAGTAGTCTTTTACAACTTTTTATCTCTTCATACTTTATGGGAAATAGTGGCAAATTTCATTCAGGCTTGAAAAATTTTTTATCATCAATCAATGTGCTATTGTATGTTGTGTGTTGGTAAATTACAAGTTTATCAACTGATATTTTTTTCTGTGCTTTTGTACTAGTCATGGATCACAAATTAGATGAAATTTATATCACCACTACTAAATGTTACTTTAGGTGTTGGACCATGTGAGCAGCTGATTTCAGTGTTTATGTTTATAGAAGATTTCATAAAAATTAGAAAGCAGTTTCTGTTTTAAAAATTTTTTAATATTTTAAAAATTTTTAAGTAATCTTTACACCCATTGTGGGGCTCAAATTTACAACTCTGAGATCAAGAGTCGCAGGGAAAGCAGTTTCGAATACTTTAGTTGAGAAGGCATTTTGGTGAATATATGTTCTCATTGGATCCTTACAATGGTTTCTGAGGAAAATAGAACCATAGACATTATTATTCCTTTTGGTAAACGAGGAAATAATGTGCACAAGGTTCATATTCACATTTCCACAAGAAGTCCAGTGGGTCATGTAGACAAAGTGTTCTGTTGTACACATTTGCAGATATTAATTATTCAAGAGCAAGTTGAACATTTTCAAAAACAGTACCACGCATTGTTCTATATACACTGTATGAAATACAGAGATGTACAATATCCACCTGTGGATTCTTCCAAATCCTGAAAAGATGTAAAATTGAGAAATATCAATTAGCTCTGTGGTTATATTCCTTGATGTCTGCGTAATATTATTAGAAAATACTAGTTTCAGTATAGCATCAGGAAAAAGCATGGACTTTGAGGTTCACATAGTCCTGGTGCCAACACTCAGCTCTTGCATTGGTTCAGTGTCTATGACCTTGGGCAAGTGACTTCTTTTTTTCTTTCTTTTTTTTAAGATTTATTTATTTATTTTAAAGATTTTATTTATTTATTTGACAGAGAGAGACACAGTGAGAGAGAGAACACAAGCAGGGGGAGTGGGAGAGGAAGAAGCAGGCTTCCTGTGGAGCAGGGAGCCTGATGTGGGGCTCAATCCCAGGACCCTGGGATCATGACCTGAGCCAAAGGCAGATGCTTAACGACTGAGCAACCCAGGTGCCCGGGATTTATTTATTTATTTTAAAGAGAGACAGGGGGACATGGTGGGGGGAGAGAGAGAGAGAATCCTCAAACAGACTCCTTGCTGAGTGTGGAGCCCGATGTGGGACTCAATCCCAGGATGCTGAGATCATGACCTGAGCTGAAATCAAGAGTCTCTGTTCAACTGACTGAGCCACCCAGGTGACCCTAGTGACTTCTTTTTGAGTGTTATTTGGAAAATAGAAATGATTATATCTATTCAGAGAGATTTTATGAAGGTAAAATGAGATCAGGTAAATAAAGGGCCTAGAAAATTGCCTGGCTCATAGTAAGCAATCACTAAATTATAGTCAGTGATATCATATCCTTCCAATACGGAAATATAGAGAAGTAAAAACCTGTAAATCGTAATTAATTAACATTACAAATTAATGTATTAATACAACACCCAGCCCAAAAGTTGAAATTAGGTTTATAAACAGATACCCAGATTGCAGGGATAAATGATCAATCCTAGAGCCTGAGGTATTTATTTTATTTATTCTTTCTCTTTTGAGTTGTTTTGTAAGTCTTAAGGTGGCTGATAGAAAAGTTCAGGAATATACCATACTTGATTTAAACCCACATTACAGGTTTCATCAAGGTGTTCAATAAAATGAAGACGTAAGATATGAGCAAAAATTGATTTCTTATTTACAATGTGAAATTATTAAACTGTTGACCCACTTTTTTCTACTCGCTTCAGCTTTATTATTCTCTTATCTAAATTGAGGATCACAGTATTTTTATTTTTACTGAAGAGCATCATTTGATTTATACAGATATATTCTTCCACCTTACCCCCAACAACTAAATATATTTTCTTGAGCATTTGGGAATGTCTCCTAGCAGTGGTTACTTTGCCTTTGTTCTCAGTTATGTCAGCAGCTACTGCCTTTTCTCAGGTCTTTGTTTTTTGCCAGTTTATCTGCTTATAAAATGCTTCAAGCAAACTATGAAACTTACCTTGTTGTCATGTTTCTATGTTCTAATTTCCATTACCTGGATTTCAGAGTTGTTGGTAGTCTGCAGTGCTTGGTGAGGCAGGTGAAGACATGTCATACTTTCAGCCTCATTTTTCCTGTTCTCTGTAATTGCTGATGGCTGTGATTCCAAGTAGGTATAGGGTTCCCTGGCAAATACAAAATGGTGCTCTCAGGTATGAAAGAGAGGATGGAATATCTTGTTTTTGCAGGATGGAGGAAAAAGCCTTCTTGGGGAGTCTGATGAATATTTGTTCCTTTCCCTTTATTGAGAATCATGGATATAGATAAAGGGAAGGTGGCATGAATCCTCCTGCTGCTGCTTTGATTCACATATAATGTTTTTGTTTTATGTAATGCTGTATTTAAAACTTTCCCATGATTATATCCAAAATATGGAAACACTTGATAGATTCATATATTCATATGGAAAGCTTAAATATTATCTGGTTAGAAGCCAGATATCTGGCAGATCTAGCTGCCTTTGTGTATATATAATTTTAATTTTTGTGTTCTTTTAGTAAACTTTAGAAACCCAAGGACAAATATTGCCTTTTAATTTCTTTATGGTTAAATTCAATAGGGAACAAAGCAATGACACAGTTATTTGTCAGTGACAAGCCCTGTTTACTGTTTGCATTCACTTTTCCATCTGCCCACATTCAGCTAGGGGCCTCTAAACTCAAGTAACTAATTACCTACAAAAGCCCAGAGGAGCTATGATAAACTTCATAAAATAAACAGGGCAATGATACATGTAGCAGTCTATTGGCAATGGTCCTTTTTATCAGGTTGAATGGTGAATGCTATTTTTAGCATAGACAGGGACCCAGAGAAGAGTTCTCAGCCCATGTAGGATAGAGAAGGGGTAATGTTTTCTGTTCTTGTTTCTTTTGTTTGTTTTCTGTGACTTTTCACCATTTCCCCCCTAAATCACTCACACTCAAATTTAAATGTTAGTTTTAGATTATATTCCAGAAATCAAATGTAAGTGATTTCTATTTTGGGATATTCTAGCTTTGCTGTATTTATTACTGTTGATCATTGGGATCTTAATAGTAACAGTAGTTAGAACAAGTACAGTGACTGTCATTTATTGAACACCGATTATGTGTTAGATTCTCTACTGGATATTTTATTTTATTCAGCTCTAAGATGATTCTGTGGATAAGTCTTATTATTAGCCTTATTTTCACAGATGAAGAAACCAAGGTTTTTAGAAGTTAAATGTAAAATGGAATTTGCCAAAAACTAAATACCACTTACTCCTTTTTGAGACCTGATATTTTTTGTTTTGACGTTCCTCATTACATAATTGAGGAGGTAGGAAAAAAAGTACACAAATAGAATATGATGTTTATAAGTTATCTAAGTATTTTCTGAAATCATTATTTGAATAGACCTAAAACAGAACTTATGACTAATCATTATTAAGTACATTTATCTCAGGTCTCTTCAACACATTGATTGAGCTTAAATATTAACGATAGCTACACCATACCATTAGGTACAAAGATGTGTAGGAGAGTCTAGTTTTCTTATGGGTGAAATAGGCACATGTACAGTCAAACCCTAATACAGCTCAGGTAGTAACGGCTGCTATAATTCAGTGGGGAAAGTGCACTGGGAAAGAATTCATGATTGGTTTTTACTGGCTGGATTGGGGCAGGCTACAGAGATGTCATTCTCTTTCTGAATTTAACCGATCTTGTTAAAACTTGAATTTTATTTATTTTTATTTTATTATTTTTAGAACTTGTCATGACTACATACTTTTCCAAAAATTAGGTGTTATATGCCTTCTGTATATGTGGTACATAGACTTCCTGGGCAATGGCAAAGAAATTATATTTTTAATCTTCTTACAGATATTAAAAATATAATGCTTTTAAGGTACTTGTGGGAGGTGGGAGCTGTTCAATTTTTTTTTAAGAACGCAATTTCCTCAATTTTTATTTTTGAGATTGATTAGATTGCATTTTTGAAAATTTTGAAAAAAATTACTACATAACAATTATTTTTTCATGTTAATCTGTGGTT
Source organism: Eumetopias jubatus (assembly GCF_037043125.1). Classification (NCBI taxonomy): domain Eukaryota; kingdom Metazoa; phylum Chordata; class Mammalia; order Carnivora; family Otariidae; genus Eumetopias; species Eumetopias jubatus. The sequence continues at coordinate 162,749,896 of NW_028274809.1, read as the reverse complement.
TCTTGGGGTATGAATTTGATGCCTACTCTTGAAAATGTGGTTTCTAGATGAGTACCCTAACGTAGAGATAGCTGCTTTCATTGTTCACATTTTGTGGAGTGTTTGTATATGCAAAGCTCTAGTTTTCTAGATCTTAAAGGCACTGATCATATCTTATTCTCCTTTTTGTCACCTAGCATTTAGCACAGCACCTGCCTGATTGGGAGGTAAATGATCACTAAATGTTTATGAAGTAATATTAAAGTATGGTGGCATATAAACATCTATTCGGTCTTCAATATGTATTTCTTGCTTTCAGTCCAGTCTTCATGTCCTTCACATCACACAGTGTTTTTTTCTTCTAGGATTTAATTGTGTCAGTCACTCTACTACTTAAAACCTCCATCTGGTTTCTCATTATTTGAGAGATGAAGTCCAATTTTGTGCATGGCTTACTGCCCACTTCATGATGTGACCTGGCTCAGCTTAGCCTCAGACTTCTCAAGGGACCTGTTCCCCCTTGAAGATTTAGCCATTTCATTTGTGTCTTCCATCCCTGAATTGAGATGACCTTCTCTTTGTTCTCAGTTAAAGCCCTTACCACCTTATTGCAAATATTATTCACTTCTATGACTCTTCAGAACTCCTAGAAGATGGGGATGTCTGCCTGGATAGATTTATATTCATCTTTTAAATACCAGTGTCTGACACATAGTGGATCAAAAAAATGCTTGTCTACTGATTGTGCACCATCCTGCATAATTATTATGCTCATTATACAAGAATCCTTTGGTAAAAGATATAGTTTAAAGTCATGTGAATTTTAACATTTAGTATACCATTTTTGAAGGGGTTTTGAGTGTTATATATATACCAGTTTATCTTCATACTGACACAACTTATGCTAAGAATTAATATAAATGCACTGTATTAGTTTCTGACTGCTGCTGTAACAAATTACCACAAATTTAGTGGCTTAAAACAAGTCAGATTTATTATCCTACAATGCTGAAAATCAGAAGTCTGAAGTAGGAATTATGGGAATAAAGTATTAGCGTATTGGCAGGGCTGCTTTCCTTCTGGAGGCTCTAGGGGAGCCTGGCAAGGCCTTCCTCGCCTCTTCCAGCTTCTGGAGGCTGTGCGCATTCCTTGGCTTGTGGCTCCTTTCCAGCAATTGCATCACTCTGACATCTGTTGCGGCTATCTATCTCCTCTGACTCCTTTGCCTTTCTCTTTCCTTATAAGGACCCTTGTGATTACATTGGGATCCCACCAGGATAATCCAGGATAATCTCTGCATCTCAGGATCCTTAACTTAATCACACAGGCAAAATCACTTTTGCCCTGTAGGATGTTAGGCATTAGGATATGGACATCTTTGAGAGGGGGCATTATTCTGCCTACCACACTGATTAAACTCTCTTAAAAAACTTGTTTTTCTCAACAGTGAGAAAAGCAAATATAGTAATTGACAGGAAGAAGACTAGATTAAGGGATGTGTTCTAAGCAACCACAAATGAGTGGTTATCTATTTCTACCAAGATTTAGACATAGTCAGTGGTTTATAATTTCTATTAAATACTTTCCATACCAGACCTTATTATTTTGTATAATTAACAGAATACTTTTGAGCGAGCAGTATGATTTGAATTAGAGAAAGAACACAAGGTTGAAAGATCAAGCATATTAGGCTTCTAGAGTTATAAGTAACATATTCAGGCTGATGGCAAAATATTAAATATGAACTGTTGAGAGTAAAAATTATAAATTTTATCACAATACTTGGCCTTAAATGAATAAATGAATAAAAATAAATAAATGAATAAAAATCAGCATAAGTACTGTAAGAGCCAAAATTTATATATAAGATGTTTAGATGTGGCAAATTTCACTTCAAGTCTCCACCAAAAAAACTGGCAATACCTCTTGGATGAAGAACAAGGCAGTTTTTCTGGAGATATTCTCTGTGGCAAACACATTTATAGAACTTTCAGAGAAAAGCATCATTAGTCATGTTGCTTGAGCTCATCTTCAGCTGCAGCACTAAAGCTTTTCGTTCTCAAAATATGTGGTACACATAATACTATATGGTAGAGTATTAAACATTTTGTAATAAAAAATAAATCTCCACTTAAATTACCTTAAACCGTCAAAACTTTCATCTCCTCTCATATGCCCTTTTTTACTGTATAGGTGCATAGCTGTAGGAAACTATTTCTGCATTTTCTAAAATATGAGTGTAGGCTATTGGATTTGCCACTGTTTATCTGTAGTGGGTGAAGCTGACATTAAATTGCTACAAAGAATAAGTGAAGAGATATGGCATGTTCCTGGATGAAAGTCTTAGTATTATAAAAGTGTTCTATAATGTTTTACTGTTTGTAACTTAAATTTTCAGTGTTACATAGCTTTGAGTGTTCTTGCCTTTAGATATACCACTGTTACAGAATTCAGCTACAAGTTTGTTGGCTATGCTTCCTAAAATGGCAGGTACTTTGGGAGACATAATTGGATTTGCTCTTTTTTGTACATCTAGGATAGAATGCTTTCATTTTTCCTTCCGTAGGCATTTGCAATTGACTAGGCTTTTGTTAAGGTGGGTATTTCAGGAAGAGCTAATATGCAAAAACACAGTTAATGAAATGTTTCTAGAGAAAAGTGAACATAAACATTACTCAAATGAATTATTTGGATTTTTTTTTTTAGTATGCTCAGATTAAAAGAAATGCTCATTTGCTTTATTCTTTATCAGTTAAAAAGTTCCTAGTAGGTCCTAGAAAAATCTAATTAATGGAACAACTTCAAGAGGAAAGCTTGTTTGAAAATTCAAAGGATGAAATTTGTCTTTTGAAAGAGCAATTTACCGTAATTTTAATTTCAGGAGAGAGCAGAGGGACAAAAAGAAGTTTATGACCTTGGAATACTGGGGTCTAATGGTAGAATCTGCAAATTTTCTTTTTACCATATTTGTTAGTTTAGCTCTTTGAGTATCTTTTAGGCCTACAAGATTTCCCCCAAATTACAATAATTGCAGGTACATTTTCTCTAAAAGTTTTTAGAACTTTTAAAAACAGGTTTATTAATAATTTCGAGCACAACCCTGTTCTTAGGCAGCCCTCTACCAGCAACCAGAAAGAGTTAAGTCATCTTCAAATACTTCACGGCAAATAGCAGCAACTTCTCACTGAGAAGGTCAGGACCCTTAACAGCCTGCTCAGTTTTATAGAGGAATTAGCTGCTACTGGTGAGTTAGCTGTTCTCGGAGAGTCTGTTATCCACTGGAGAACTGCCAAACTTTTTAAGACATCAGCTACTTTTTTAGTGTATCGAATCTGAAAAGTTATATGGTGGTATTTTGTAGGAGCTAGGGACAGCTCCACATTTTCACTTTCTGTAATGACAATATCACTTCAAGGAATTTACTCCAAGGGAATAATTTTCCTCTTGAACTCAAGGAATGTGTATATTGTAGTCAACTGAAGTAGATTTTAAAATTTTATTTTATTTTATTTATTTTGAAATAATTTCTGACTTATAAGACACTGAAAGAACATTACAAAGAACTCTCATTTCCCTTTGCACAGATTTCCCATTTGTTAACATTTTTTTTTGCCAAATTTGCCTTATAATTCCCTCTTCATATATTTTTAACATATTTTATGAGTTTTTTGAACTATTGCAGGGTACGCTGCATCTGTGATGCCCCACTACCCCTTTAATACTTAAATGTGTTTTTCCTAAAAGCAAAGACACTGATATAATGACAGTGCTACCATCACAACAGGAAATTAACATTGATCTGTTATTGCCATTTCATCTACAGACCACATTCAGATTTTGTCAGTGATCTCCAGAATACCCTTCATAGGTCCAGGATCCATATCTAGTGTCTCTAGTCTCTTTCAATCTGGAATAGTTATTAATCTTTATTCTCTTTTATTCCCTTGACATTTTTAAAGAGCACCAGTTACTTTTCGAAGAGGCCCATTACTCTGTAGGATGTCTCTCAATTGTTTGACTGATACTTCCTTATGATGAGATTCAGTTTATGCTTTTTGGAAGGAATACCACAGACATGTGTCCTTCTCAGTGCATCATAGGATGAGCAAGATGTCGATTTGCCCCATTTCTGGTGATACTAATTTTTACCACTTGGTTAAGATGGTATCTGCCAGGTTTCTCCAATGTAAAGTTAATAAGATTTTATACTCGTCAATTAATAAGTATTTTGTGAGGAGATACTTTTCATATGTTCACCCATTAGTGTTCATTGATGATTTCTTACCTGAATCTATTAATATTGATGGTTGTGAAATGGTGATTTTTTTTTTTATTCCACCATTCCATCTTCATGAATTAGCTGGCATTTTGTATAATAGGGCCATCCCTTTATCTATCTATCTATCTATCATCTATTTATCTTTCTATCTTTTTATGAGTGTGGATTCATGGATTCCTATTTTGGTCCGTGGGCTATAATCTGTTACTGTCATTATTATTTTGGAGGTTAGATTGTTTTAGATCTGGCCATTAGAAACTCTTTTACACTGACTGCTGCATCTTTTTACATACCTCCATCATTCTTTGAGGCACTTTCTTCTGGCACAGAAACATATTTCAGACTCAATTTTTACTTACCCTGCCCCCGCTTGGGAATCAATCATTTCTTTAAGGAGCCCCAGATTCTTGTAGTGGAGAATGGTATTTAGAGACCAAGATTTGGACTCTTGGTGTACCTATTGCTCTTGGGTGTCATACCTTCTAGGATCTCTCAGTGGACAGTCTTATGAAATGTATGTATGTATGTGTTGTCATAGTCAATTTGCCTGCTATAATAAAATATCATAGATGTGGTGGCTTAGGCAACAAACATTTATTTCTCACAGTTCTGGAGGCTGGGAAGTCCAAATTCAGGTGCTGGCAGATTTGGTGTCTGGTTAGAGCCCTGTTCCTGGTTTGCTATATCCTCACATGGTAGAGGGGGAGAGAAAGAGCATGTGCTCTCTTTTCTCTTTTATTTTTTTGTTTAAAGATTTATTTATTTATTTGAGTGGGAGAGAGAGAGAGCACACATAGAGGAAGAGGGAGAAGCAGACTCCCTGCTGAGCAAGTGCCTAATGTGGGGCTTGATCCCAGGACCCTGGGATCATGACCTGAGCCGAAGGCAGATGCTTAACCTACTGAGCCACCCAGGCGCCCCATCTTTTCTCTTCTTTAAAGGTGTTAATCCCATCATGAGGACTTTATGCTTATGACCTCATCTAAACCTCATCACCTCCCAAAGCCCACCATCTCCAAATACCATCACACTGGGGATTAGGGCTTCAACATATGAACTTTGGAGGGACATAGTTCAATCCATAGCATGCATATACATTTATCTACAACTATTTCAGTGCCTATATAATTCTCTTACTTGTATATTAAAAACCATGAGTTTTAATATTATTTTAAAAATTATCTATTGATATTAAAACCACACATTCACATTGATACTTCCAATTCCAGTCCAAGACCACAGATAATTCTAGACTCCCAATTAATTTGTCAGTCCCTGTTCCATCATGAGAAATGTGTCTCTCCTTATCCTCAACTATTTGCATTCATAAATATTTACATAATTGGTCAATCTCCTTACTTGTAGAAATTTCATAACTTTCTTAGTGCTGACCAGGTAGTGTCTTGATCAAACCTTGGCCACAACCAGACTGGCCAAAGCTTTAGCCCCAGACTCAACAAACATGGAAGTTATGCTAGCCAAGTAGAGGGTCATCCTGGCAACTTCACATAGTTGTGCAAATGTCTAAGTAGTGAGAATGATCACTGTTTTCTGTGGCTGTTCAAACTACTTGCATTGGGATACTTTATTTAGACTCACATTTTAAAGGTAAGCAATAGAAACAACAAAATGTTCTTGCAATAGAGATTATTGCTTGCCTTAGCATTTTACTATTTCATATTTAAAGGTTGTAAAGACTAAATTAAAACTCCTATTACAGAGTTATATCGTTGAAGTCTTGGGAAGTTATCACAAAGTAATCACGGTAGGTCTCTATTTGAAGATGTTTTATCACTGATATTGGAGTTTTGTTTTTTTCTTGTAGTTGTCATAATCATGTATGTTTTAGTTGAAACTTTTTCTCCCCTCCTCTTTGTATGGTAAATATATAGAAGTAATGAAAGTAGTCATTTTTAGCTTTGTGAAATAATCTGCACTTTTTCATTCTATAGTTTTAAAAATATACAACTTCTCTTACTCCTTGTTAGGTTGAATCTGAACTATTAAAATATTTTAAAATCATATATATGAAATTTTTTTTAGTTATCTGTTTGAAGCTTTCCAATTTGCCACTGAGTTTCTATTACCTTCTTGTGTGAGTTAATGTAATACAGTAGTCTATGAGTATCATATGTGTTATAATATTATGAATCAACTATATAAGGAAAGATCTAGCTCTTCTGCAGGTAATTTATTGACTAGATTAAAGAACATTTGTTACCTTTCCCTTACTTCCATGTTTGTACAGGGACAAGAATTTTGCATTTTCATTTCCTAACAAGGGAAAGTAGGTTGTTTTTTAAGATTTATTTATTTGAGAGAGAGAGAGAGAACACATGCGTGCGTGTGTACATGAGAGTGGGGGGGGGCGGGGAAGGACAGAGGAAGAGGAAGAGAATCTCAAGCAGACTTCCCACTGAGTGTGGAGCCCAACACAGGGCTTAATCTCATAACTGGCAGATCATGACCTGAGCTGGAACCAAGAGTCGGACGGTTAACCAACTGAGCCTCCCAGGTGCCCCAGGTGTTCTTATCTTATGACTTATCCTGTTTGCATTTTCATGCTTTGTATGAAATATTAGACAGATTTGGGAACAGATTGTGCAAAGAATCTATAAGTTCTTTAAAAAAATCCCACTTCTACGCTTACCTAAAAGTACTACACAGTAGGGCAGTATGGTTCAGAGACTGTTTTGGATAAGTGGGCAGGAGTAGCTTCCTGTGTTCCCCAGAGCATATGAGGGCATAGGCTGGGCAATACCACTGGGACTGGAGATAGAAGCAGTGAACGGGTGGCAAAAGGTAGGTCACTATGCATGACGGGGAAAGCAATTCACATATAGAAGGTATTCAATATTTACTGAATGGCATGGAGTGGCAAGTGAGATGTGAGGCAATTAAGTGCAAGTGTGTTGTATTCTTTTCAGTTATTTGTGCTAATCCTTATGAGAGGCAGCACGCAAAGATGATATGCACTATGGTAGGACAGGTATGATTTTCACTAGTGACTCCACTTCTTGCTGTGTGTGTCCTCTCCAGGCTGGTTAAGTGTTCAGTCCATTTACTCATCCAGAAAATGAACGTGATAGGACCTACCACAGGCTATGGTCATACAGTTATAGGAAGTATATCAGACTTAAGTGTTAGTTACCCTGTTCTGCTTTTTGACCTGTAAATAGTTATCCTATGTAAGTGTTAAGTACACATTCTGAACTGCTTGCCCTGTGCCATTTTAAGTTTTATCTAAAATTATAAATGTCCACACTTCCCAGTCACACTTTAACTTCCCATGTAGTGCCAGCAGAGTCCTGGTTATCATTCCTAATACTCTTCTCTGCTTTGCCCAAGAAGTTGCATATCTCTGGATGATTGTTGACATTCCTCTGATGTCAAGGCATTACTGTTTTGTCTGTTTAGGGCCACAGTCAGCTATCGGAAACCAATGCCTCAGACCTTGTGGTTTCAGTGAAGCTTGCGATCAGAGTCCCTCCTGGTCCCCGGGCCGTAGACCTCTCTGCGCCGTTGGTACATTGACACCTTGGCCACAGTGTTTTCTCCAGGCATGGGCCGGACCAGGCAGAGCCCTTCTCAGGATATTTCACACTTGAGCCCATCCTCTTCTGTGACAAAGCTGGAAGGATGCTCCTGTAGCCAAGACGGAATGAAGGCAACTCATGGGAAGTGAGATGGAGAGTCCCTGGTTTCAACTATTTGTAAAGCCAGTTTTGCACTGGCTCTTTCTGGTTACACACAAAAAAAGGAGTTGTCTTTATTTGCTTGAGCTAGTTTGAGTTGGGTTTCTGCCACTTTTCACCAGAGAATATGTGGTTTTTCCTGGAATCCTTCTCTCTCCCACTTCAGTTGACTAAATTTTATTCATCCCATAGGCTCAGTTCAAGCATATTCAGTTCTTCTAAAAGGTCTATTCTTAACCATTAGACTTAACTGAGTTGCCTTTTTCTTTTCCCAGTTCCTCCCACTACTGCTTTCTTGACACTTAACACAGTCTTTTGAAATTTCTATGTACACAAGCCTATGTCTCCTACTGTATTTTGTTTCTGGAATAGAAATAGATCCCTTAGAACGAGTACTAATGCGGGCACATTGTAGACACTCAATAATTGCATGTTGAATTTCTGAATGACAAGGCAAGGGTTTGCCTAATGCTAACTGTATGCAAATAGTTCCTTAATAAAGATCTTTGATAACAAGAATGCAGTATAAAATTCCTTTTATTTATTTTTTTCATTATACTTACTGCCTAACTCTGGTCTTTAGAGTAATGAATATTGTTTAGAAAATTGAGAAAATGTATAAGAAACTTTGCTATAGTCCTACCACCCATATGCTTGATAGACTTACGACATTGGTCTCCTCAACGTTCTTTTTTTTTTTAAAGATTTTATTTATTTATTTGTCAGCGAGGGAGGGAGAGAGAGAGAGAGAGAGAGAGAGGCAGAGGGAGAAGCAAGGCTCCCTGTTGAGCAAGGAGCCTGATGTGGGGCTTGGTCCCAGGACGCTGGAGTCATGACCTGAGCCGAAGGCAGATACTTAATGGACTGAGCCACCCAGGCGTCCCAACCTCAGTGTTCTTAAGACTGAAAATTGCATAGAAGCAAAGTCAACACTTAGTTGCTCATAATAATTGGTATATATTATTACTAGCTTCTATAAATCAATTAGAAAATCAGTTATAATTTCTAGATCATCTTCTATAATTGATTATTTAGAATATTTAGAAAAGCTATTGTAAAGCCCATTACAGCCTCGTTTCCCTTTTAGTGTCTGGGACACTTCCAGAAAGAGCTGCATTTAAGCTTGCCATGGGTGTTCATTTGCTGAGGTTCCCTCAGGAGCTTAGTTTGAGTCCAGCTCATTTTAAGCCACAAAGCTTTTGTTCACCTTGTCTTTGAGAATCAGCAAGGATTTTCTCAGTTGTGGTGGTGGGACTGTGGGGAGTCCTGTGGGAGGGCAAGCGTGAGCAAACAGAGCCAGGGTGGAGCCTCGGTGCCATCTTAAAGGGAGGGTGGAAAGGGAGAGGGGCGCTATGCCGGAGCTAACCCCTCACTGCAAGGGAAAAAGCCTTGGGGGAGCAAGTGTTCATATCCACATAGATCAAATGGGAACTTAAAGAATGGAAGAATCAAAACAGAAACAGCCATCTGCACATGTAATAAACATTTGGTAAGTTGTGATTTCTCCATCTGCCTCCTGAGGAGTGGGAGTACTCAGCTGGTGTAAAGCAACAGCTCTTAACAAGAGAAGCCCTTGGAATGACCTCTTTCCCAGTTATTCTGATTCCTTATTCAGCGTCCTAAATTTCAGCGGCGACCCTTTGGTTGTGTCTGGAAAGAAGATGGGGCTGTATGTAAGAAAAGAGATTTTTGAGTGAGGGCTTGGGGTGGGGTGAGGGAGCGGTGTAGACTGTTTCGAAAAGCGGCCTATTTAATTTAGAATTCACAAAGTCCCATGTACTCAATTTTGAAAAAATGAAACAATGCTAAACCACTACTTTTTGCAGAGTAGAACGTGTCCATCTTTAAATCCATGTGTGTTTTACAGTGACAAGGGAACGTCTTTGAATTTAAAATATAATTTTTGTCATCTCTTTATCCAGATTACAGAGTTAAATTTTGTAATTTCCAATTACAGACTAACTTAATGGTGAGATAGAGCTATAGACACCACATTTCCTGTAAAAACTTGGGATTCTCAACTTCTTAAGTGTTTGTCATAATTTTATTTTATCATGTTCACTGGGTGCTTGCTGTAGTAAATGAATACATTGTTCTGCCCAGTCTTTGTTTGGAGATTAAGAGTGAAATACTTTTAGGGGCACATGGGAGGCTCAGTTGCTTGAGCATCTGACTCTTGATTTCCACTTAGGCCCCGATATCAGAGTCCTGAGATCAAGCCTTGAGGCAGGCTCCGTGCTCAGCAGGGAGTCTGCTCCAGATTCTCTCTCTTCCTCTGCCCATTCCCATCGTTCTCTTCCACCCCCCACTCTCTCTCTCAAATTAAAAAAAAAAAAAAAAAAATCTAAAAAAAAAAAGAGTAAAATACTTTTATCCAATCTTGCTCATAGTGGACTAACTCTAGTTTTCCTCCTTTTCCACATGAGTATGTTTTGGAATACTTTGTTACATAGATTACAAAATTAATCTAAAAATCAGGGCGCCTGGGTGGCTCAGTTGGTTAAGCCTCTGCCTTTGGCTCTGGTCGTGATCTTGGGATCCTGGGATCAAGTCCCATGTCAGGTTCCCTGCTTGGCAGGGAGCCTGCTTCTCCCTCTCCCCTTGCTCATGCTCTCTCTCTGTCGAGTAAATAAATTAAAAGAAAAAAAATCTTTAAAAAAAAATCTATTCATTCAATTCAAGTTCTTCAGGACTACTCCCTGCTCTGAAGTCCTATGGGTTCTCAGATGAAGGTTTTTCTGAATTCCTCTTTGTAGTTCAGTGTTGTCTGGACTGTTCCAGTCGCTATAACAAAAATACGGTAGAGTGGGTGGCTTATAAACAACAGAATTTTTTTCCTCGCGGTCTGGAGGTTGGGAAGTCTGAGATCAAGGTGCTGGCAGATTCTTTGTCTGAGGAGGACCATCTTTCTGGTTCATAGATAGCCTCACTTGGTGTGAGGGGCAAGGGGTCTCAGGAGGCGCCAAGGCCACTAATCCCATTCATGAGGTTCCACTCTCCTGACCTGATCACCTCCCAAAGGCCCCACCTTCTGATGCCAGCACACTGAGGGAATAGGTTTCAACATTTGAATTTTTGGGGTGGGGGACACAAATACCAGTCTATAGCAAGTATCTTAAGGTTTTTTTTTTTTAGATTATTTATTTATTTATTTATTTATTTGAAAGAGAGAGAAATAGCATGAGACAGGAGAGGGTCAGAGGGAGAAACAGGCTCCCCGCTGAGCAGGGAGCCTGATGTGGGGCTCGATTCCAGGACTCTGGGATCATGACCTGAGCCAAAGGCAGTTGTTTAACCAACTGAGTCACCCAGGCGCCCAAGTTTTTTTTTTTTTTTTTTTAATTTTCTAATTTGCCTCAGGTATTTTTTTCTTTTTTTTTTAAAGATTTTTATTTATTCACTTGAGAGAGAGAGAGAGTGCACAAGTTGGGGTGGGGGGAGGGATAAGCAGTCTCCCCTCTGAGTGAAGAGCCCCACTTGGGGCTCCATCCCAAGACCCTGAGATTATGACCTGAACTGAAGTCAGATAATTAACTGACTGAACCACCCAGGTAGCCCTACTTTTTCTTTTTAGTGTCACTTTCTTTTTCTTTCCTTTTTTTTTTTTTTTTGGTAAAGATTTTATCTATTTATTTGACAGAGAGAGAGAGAGAGAGAGCAAGTAGGGGGAGTGGCAGGCAGAGGGAGAAGCAGGCTTCTCGCTGAGCAGGGAGCTTGATGCAGGATTGGATCCCAGGACCCCGGGATCATGTTAGTGTCACTGTCTTTTTTTTTTTTTATTCTTTTTTTTTAAATTAACATATAATGTATTATTTTTTTCAGGGGTACAGGTCTGTGATTCATCAGTCTTACACAATTCACAGCGCTCACCATAGCACATACCCTCCACAATGTCCATCACCCAGCCACCCCATCCCTCCCACCCCCCACCACTCCAGCAACCCTCAGTCTGTTTCCTGAGATTAAGAGTCTTATGGTTTGCCTCCCTCTCTGGTTTTGTCTTGTTTCATTTTTCCCTTCCTTCCCCTGTGATCCTCTGTCTTGTTTCTCAAATTACACATATCAGTGAGATCATATGATACTTGTCTTTCTCTGATTGACTTATTTTGCTTAGCATAATACCCTCTAGTTCCATCCACGTAGTTGCAAATGGCAAGATTTCTTTTTTTTTGATGGCTGCATAATATTCCATTGTATATATATACCACACCTTCTTCATCCATTCATCTGTTGATGGACATCTAGGCTTTTTCCATAGTTTGGCTATTGTGGACATAGCTGCTATAAACATTGGGGTGCACATGCCCCTTTGGATCACTACATTTGTATCTTTGGGGTAAATACCTAGTAGTGTAATTGCTGGGTAGCTCTATTTTCAACTTTTTGAGGAACCTCCATACTGTTTTCCAGAGTGGTTGCACCAGCTTGCATTCCCACCAACAGTGTAGGAGGGTTCCCCTTTCTCTGCATCCTCACCAACATCTGTCATTTCCTGACTTGTTAATTTCAGCCCTTCTGTTAGTGTCACTTTCTACATAAACAAGCCTACAAAGCATTTGGGATCATTTATTTATTTATTTAAAAGATTTATTTATTTGAGAGAGGGGAGGGGGAGGGGCAGAAGGAGAGAGAGAGAGAGAGAATCTCAAGCACACCCTACCCCCACTGACCATGGAGCCTGATGTGGGGCTTGATCTCATGACCCTGAGATCATGACCTGAGCCAAAACCAAGAGTCAGATGCTCAACTGACTGAGCCACTTAGGCGCCCCTTTTAGGATCATTTAATGGATACCTTTTATTTTACCAAGGATTTTTTGGAAGAAAAAGTGTGTAACTCTTTTATCTGATAGAGATATAAATGCCTGGGCATGGACGTCCTGGAAAATAATACATATTTGTCAAGCCCTGAAGCCATAGATGTACAAGGTCAAATCAGAAGATCTCGAAAGGCCTTCATCAGGCCCTGGTCACTCTGTCTTATAAATGTACCCCAGAAGTTCTGTTTCATATTAGGACTTCAGTTTATTGACTGGACTGTGGAACTGGACTCTTGTGATTAGATGAAAATAAGACTTTCAGCAATGGAGATTATGGAGAGGGAAGTTTGCTTCATCTTCTCCGTGTTGATTTTCACATGGACTTACTTTAGAAAGTTGGATAAGACATTTATACACATTTCACTCTGTGATGTCCCCTGAAAAAAAAAGATCATCAAGCATAAGGATGTCATGGATATGAAATTTAATGATCAAGAACTAACTGAAAACATACAATGTAAGATGTTAAAAAATATTCATTATTTTTCATCATGATACTTTACTACCTTTATGGATCCTTCAGGAATGTGGTATTCCTGAATCTATTTGCTCTACTTATATGTGATTTTCTTTAGGGATGGCATGGGATAATAATTTAGTATTTTATCCACTCATCATTAAAATTGGAATATTTCTGTTTGACAGTCTATCTTAATCTGCTTTAACTCCAGAAGGAAAAGAAAGCAGTAGCTAATATATTTAGATTTGATTTTTAAAGCACTTTCACATAAATCATGTCATTTGACTATAACAACTGCCTGGTAAGTAGTCATGGCAAATGTATTTATCTCAGTTTTGCAGATATAAAAATAAGCTTTGGTCATAGAGTTAAATATCATGTTGAAGATGATATAGTAGCTTTAGTGACAGCATTAGGATTGTACCATAGGATTCTTGGTTTGATTGTTTTTTAGTCAGTGATGTTCCCTTTGCAATGGAGACTATTAATTTTATAGAAGGGTATTAAACTTTACAATAAATAACAACAGAGGACTTCTGTAAATAACCAATTTCCATAAACATTGGCAACTTGATTTATTGACGTTTGATTAAAAGGGCAGTACAGGGGTGCCTGGGTGGCTCAGTCAGTTGAGCATCCGACTCTTGGTTTTGGGTCAGGTCATGATCTGGGGTCATGGGATCAAGCCCTGCGTCTGGCTCCTCACTCAGCAGGGAGTCTGCTGGAGGTTCTCTCTTTTCCTTTCCCTCTGCCCCTCCCCCACCACTTGTGCGCTGTCTCTCCTCTCTAATAAATATATAAATAAATCTTAAAAAAAAAGGGTAGTATAACCAATTTTACATTGGCATTTTAGAAGGCCATGTTGATGGCGCTGTCAATCTTGGGGTTCGTAGTGAAAGTGTGTCCCTTTTGTTTTGTGGCACCTTCACACTTGATCTGGCTTTTAAGATTGTTGCTTAATGAAAGTAGTGGCCGGGAGAGACTGGTCAAAAGCTGTTGATGCAGGATGGCAGAGTTCTGGTGTGGCATCTGGCGCTGCCCTGGAGCTTTAGAACTGCATTGCTCCATTTTAAAAGAGCTCTCCCTGAAATTTGCTCATTTATTTACTGATTCCCTTAAAAAGCACTTAATTTTTTTTATCTGGTAATTCCTCCAGTCTATTCAATATTCTCTTTGGGCTCAGTTTTTTATTTTGATGTGATAATCTTCCCTTGAGGTCATTCTTTCCAGTTACCAAATAGTTCCCCTTTAAGATATGCAATAAAATAATATTTCAGGTTGCTCCAAATACGCTGAGGTTACTATTACAGTAGTTAAAATTTACAACTGTGAACGTCAAACTTACGGTTAGTGGGCCCTCCTGGAAGAGTCATATAATACCTCAGTTTTGAGAGTTGAGGTTTTTTATGACCACACAAATAATTTAAACAAAAGTAATACTGTATCAAAATTTAATTATCCCAAACTTCTGTTTCCTTTGTTTTTGCATTATTATAGCTTTTGATATATTCTGCATGCTATGCATTTTATTAAAATGAAAAATGGGATTGGAAAATGAGAATTGGCCATTAAACAGAATAATAAATATTAGATTTTATGTTTTATGTACAGTTTTTGTAGAAGCCAGCCTAAAGTCTCGGGCACAGTGAGGTAGAACCTATTCTTCATTGGTCATAAGGTGAAAAACACAAAACAGGAAATTTATAGCTAGTAGCAGGAGGGAGCCTTCCAATGGAGAGCCTGGCATTTGAAGATGGTGGGTCTTTTTTCAGCAGTCTGGACTGCAGGTATCCCTAGTTATCCAAACGTACTTTATCCAGACCCAGAAACTGAATAGATCTGGATAGTCAAAGGTATTTGTCTTTCATTTGTGTAATGGTAAATGACAAAGGAAGAATGTAAAGATGCATTCATATCTGCTTTTTAAAAATCCATGATCACTGGTAATGGGCATGACTTCTAATATGATTTGCATTGTTTCCTCCTATGTTTTTGAATGCATTTATGCAAACACACCTGTAGCTAAGTATGCATCCATACGTGCACAGGCATAAAATGCTAAGTTTGAGCGAATGGCTATTGTGAGATTTCTTGATGCTTATAAGCTATGAATAGGGGCCTTGTATCTGTTACAGGCTTAATTCTTTTTTCTGGCAGGTGAGTTTATGATAGAAAAAACATAATGTGATGGTTTTAATTTCTCACTGGTGCTTAAAAATAAAAGACAAAAACTTCTCACCCAAAGCTAGGATTGTCACTACTTGTGGCTCTGTGTAGTGGTAATTTTGACATGTAGTTCTGTGATAGTTGGGTCGCTCAGCAGGTGACAGTTTCCACAGTTAATTTATTCTTATCTCCAGGATGTGTGTGCTTGTAGGCAGTAGTGCTCCCCTCATCATCACTTCTCTGAAAGTTAGCCACTAAAGACCAAGGCTACAGTGGTTGGAAGTGTGGGAGCCATAGAAAATGTGGCATGGCGGGGGTCTCAGAGACAACTCACATTTACCTATTTACCCCTCCCTCAATCTCCCTGAAGATGGTTGTGGCAGGCTTTGTCCAAGAAGGCGAAGTCTTTTGTAATACTGCCTCAGACACAGTGTGGTTCCATTTCTAAATGGACAAATCAGCTAGTCCAGGGAATTATGTCACCAGAATCCACTTTGGAGGAAAATTGTTCTTCATTTGCCCATTATATTTTCATTTCTGTTGTGTTTAGTCCCCTGATTCTACACATGGGGTGATTTAGCTTACAGGAATATTGTTTTTATTCACAAGAGCTAAATGAAACCATTATACATTAATTCCTTGTTTTTCTAAAAGAGTCTAGTGCAGATTCAGATCCACAAACACTACTATACCAGTTTTCCAATACTTAGTGATTATATATATGATTTAAAAAAGTAAGGGTGGGATAGAAAGGTACTGGAAGGGTATGCAAAACATATGACAGTTTTCTAGGTAAATTTTCAATTTTTTTTTCCTTGAAAGTCTGATTTGGTAGTTAACATCGAGCCTTAGTGTAGAATGGTATAAAGCAGATATATGTTTGAGATCTGTCTCTTGAGGTCTGTTGCCTTACTCCCCCCAAGCTTCGCCCAAGCCATAATAAATAAAACCCACAGTATTGAAGCACTCCATTAGTGAAGGCTGCATTTTTATATCTCCTCTAAGTTTTTGTACCTGTAGAGAATACCAGGTATAAAAACTAAGTTTTCTATTATTTAATACCAAGTATTAAATACTTGTTTCCTGACTATTTTATTTTATTTTTTGGAGTGGGGGAAGGGGGCAGAGGGAGAGGGAGAAAGAGAACCTTTAGCAGGCTCTACACCTAGTGCAGAGGCCCCTGCGAGGCTCGATCTCCCGACCCTGAGATCATGACCTGACCGGAAATCAAGAATTGGACGCATTACTGACTGAGCCACCCAGGTGCCCCTCCTGACTTTATTTTTATGGTTCATACTCTTACAGTCTATTCTTTATTTCAGTCCTTTTCCTGTTGATAAAGTGTTAGAGGAATATTTCCTACAGTGCACAGAAGTTGATTTGATAATAGTTCACAAAATTAATTATTATGAGAAAAATAGTTTGACATTTTATTTTTGCTCCCTAAGCAACACAGAATAAAAGAGAACAGAAGTGTATATTTTTCACTTAAGGAGTGAATAAAGCATTGTTGGAAATGCTGTGGTAGATACAAAGACAAGGGAAACCAGTGGTGCCAACCCTGACAAACCTTGTAAGGGCTGTGCAGGAGAACCATGTGTGTGAATAATTGGAGAGAGTGAACATGGGACTAAGGTCTACATACAGGAGTAGCCAGCCTCCAGCTCCAGGGTGGGGCTACAACAGTGTGAGATTGATGAGCTGCTCTGAAGTTTTGTTTTGATAGTGTTGATATACATAGTACTTACAAGCCAGTGTTTTGTAGATATTCATTCTTCCTACTTTCATGTAGTTTTGGGACATAAGACTGCTTCCAAGCCTGTGTAGGTGTTTGCACCCCGCGCCCCCAGGTAAGAAGTTGAGTCGGTGTGCCTGAGTGGTTCCTAGAATCTCATACTGGTGTTGCTAAGAAATGCATTTAAATTGGAGTTGAATAAGAAAAGAATTATTTGATTTATAGGCATTTATCCTAATATGTCTAGAATCACAGGGTTACACTGGCCAATCATAACAAGAAATTGAACCTCCTGGTTATTTGCTGTATGCATGCTTCCTGTGAAATCGTTAAGTAATAGGAATCACTCACTATATTAATTTTTGAAAACATGATTTGACTTAAGCATTATCTAAAATGATTTTTTAAAAAGCACTTCAGCTCAGGTCATGATCCCAGGGTTCTGGGATCGAGTCCCGCATTGGGCTTGAGTCCCACATTGGGCTTGTTGCTCAGTGGGGAGTCTGCTTCTGCCTCTGCCGGCCACTTCTCCTCCTTGTGCTCTCTCTCTGACAAATAGATAAATAAATAAAATCTTAAAAAAAATAAAAAGCACTTAAAAACAATATAATTAAAAGTTTTAAAGTTTATTAAATGACTGTTTTCTTGCAGCATGTCTTCAACCATAAAACTTGCGGTGTAAGAATAGAGAAGATGTCCCGCCAAAAAGGAATTATATTAGAATGGCCTTCAAATGGAGACTAAACAGAAGTAGAAGCTATGTAGTTACTGTATAGTCTCACAGAAAAAACTTCCTTTCTCAGCCTTTAGTACCTAGAATCAGTAGTGTAATTAATATCTGGAATTGATTGATGTGTTTACCTTCTTGGGTTTGCTCCCCCTCCAACTTGGTTACTCACTCCTCTCCTTGCTTTTTATAGCTTTACTGCTTTTTCTCCTCTTCAGTTTTAAGAGAAAACTCTCTCTCTTTCTTAAATTATAACTTCGATAGCAAGGCAGGTAGTCCTAACAAACCACCTCTTGTTAAAAACAGCGCTTTTGTATTTTTACTGATGAAAGAATGAAGGGAACTATGAAGTATCGACCACTTCTTGAAAGTTCCCACTATGCCACTTTGCTTTTATGAAAGACTTGCATGAGCATCTGTCTTTGCCAACTGAAAGAAATCAAACGAGGATTTTTGTGTCTCTGAGCTTCTGTGCTTTTTCTTGATTTATTGTGTGCATCCACGGGCAAGATGTGTCCCAAGGTATCAGAAAAACCCAAGAGAGATGAATTATTTGGCCTGGGAACACTCAAATACTTTTCCATATACATAAATGGTAATTGCTTCTTTGCTTTACACCATTTCGACTTAACAAAAGCTTTTATAGGAACATTCTACTTTCGGATACACGTTATTATTTATTTTGGAAATAAATTATATAGAAATTTACTGAGATATTTCCCTAAAACTTACCAATTAGCTTGAAACAGATAAACAAATATATAGATATTTATATACATTAAACATTAATATGGGTATATGACAATAAAACTATAGCAACTGACAGAGCGCAAATACCAGCTCTCTGTTTAGACCTGGTTTGTGATTACTTTGGGCTGATGTTTATAATTTCCAATTAAGAGTTTCGTTGCTTTTTGAAATGTCCCTCCCTCCCCCCCAAGATTAGCTCTGGCATAATGCCATTATAGTACGTTTCCTTTGTCAACTGGGTCATTTAGCCTAGCCAATTAAGAATACAGCTCTAAAATTGCTCTAAAATCTAAAGTTTAGTTTGAATAAAAACTGTAAGGTAAATTAACAGAGAGCTGGTAAACAGATGATGGCTAGACATACAGACTAATGGAAAACTATTGCAGAAGTCCATTTTAAAATCCAAAAGTACCTGAATACTTGGTGGAGTTCTCTATTTTGCTTGTATAAACAAATGATCAAAGTAAAGATCTGCTAAATATTCTGTGACATTTAGAAATAATACATTGAAGATTCCCCTATCCCCATTTTTATAAGAAAATAATTTTCCCCTGTGACTATTTTTATTAGGAGAGGCACTGCATTGATGTTACCTTTAACATAAATGCTCAGAGAAGATTCTTTGCACAGTCTTTCTGGCACAGTTGTGAAAGGTGATTTAATAGATGTGTGACAGAAGGACAGCAGTTTTTAAAAAGATGGATTTAAATATTGTAAAAGATTGAATTTTTTAAAGAATGTTCTTTGATAGTGAAAAACTTAATAGTAGGAATTCTCAATATTCTCAAGATTTTCTGATAGCAAAATAATTAATTTTCCATTTGAAGTGATTAAATGAATCTTTGCTTGACAAAAAAGGTAATGCGCTTATCACAGGGTATTGTAAAACGGAGACAAATGAAATCCTATCTAGGGTTGTTCGTTACAGCGTCTCATCTTGGTTATGAGAAGGAAAGGGTACTGGATACTCTAATGTTATCCTGTGGCTGCCACAGAAGCAGAGTCCTTCCAAGTTCAGGCTGGAATTATTGTGATTTTTTTTTTCCTCTTAAGACTATTTCTCAGACTGCCTCCCAGGGAATTCCATGAGGTCAGGGGACGCATGTACTCATCTTTGCTCAGTATTTCACAATGAGGAGCAGGAATATTAATGTCTGGGTATCAGGTCCATGTATATTACAGTGGGTGATATTAAAAACAGTATTTAGTTCACTGTGTGTGCATGTACCTGGGGGGGCGCAGAGAATACTTTTGTAGAACATTGGATAAAATGGAAGAACAAAGAATGTATGTGATTGATTCATCCCAGTGTCGGTGATGAAGCTAAGCCGCAATAATGAACTTTAGAGAAAACAAGTATTTTTTTAATAGACTTAGAATATGGTTGTCTTTTGCTGAGAAAGTTGTCACTTTCAAAGTACTTCCTTACTTGTTTTTAATACTGAAGGAAATGGGGTGCATGTTTAAGCCCAAAATTGTGTTATTGAAAACAAGATTTATTAGAGAAGTTCTCCTTGACTGGTCTATGATATGCTGATTCATATCATGTTTTTCTTGCAAGACTGTACACCCAACCAAGAGAGTTACCACTAGCCTTCCTTTGAAGTGTCATTGTTCTTAGCAAAAATAATTATTCTGCAGTCCTTGTTACAGGACATTTTGTAACAGGAAAGCATGTATAAATATACTCCAAAGAAAAGTTTAGTAACAGGGCTTCCAATTCACTAAGAAATTTCTGAGAACTCTATACCAGGCTCTTACAGGTTGGAGAGGTGAATGTGACCCAACTTCTGTCCTCAAGGATTTTTGTGAACCCAGTTGGGAAATAAGATTACACAGTTAGACTGGAAATAGGGTAGGAGAGACCAAATCAACGACAACAATGTTCCTGAGGATGGAGAGATACGAGGCTGGCTGAAAGCATCAGAAAAGGCTCTATGAAAAAAGTAGTTCGTCTTATTGTCCCTGTTCTGAGACATCATTTGTGCCACTGTGAGATTTGCAGAAGCAGCTCAAATACCTGGTTGTGGGGGTGCGATTCAGTTGTTCTCTTACTTTGTCACTTCTCTGAAAGAAACTTGGGAGTCCAGCGGCAAAGCCTGCCAGGCTTTTATTAGTGCTTTGTTTTGCATATGTGGGTATGGTTTCTGTTAAATAAGCATCTGGATTTTGAATGAAGAGAGATGTTTTTATTTGTTGACTGTGGGGCTGAATAAGATTGAGCTTTTGATATCCAGGTGTAAATCTGCTTAAATCGTTATTAATTTTCATGACTGCTTTGCATGTTGTATGCTCTCAAGGTCCATTTTCTAGAGGCTTCCTTCAACTCCTACATACACTACATTTCTTCTCTAGAATTTGTTCTCTTCTTCTTCTGAACGGTTTCCTGCTTTTATGTTATCTTGGACTATTGTCTTCCTGTCCGCATGGCATCTTGCATACTCCACTCTATTAGATGTAATTTGTTAAATTATCATGGGGTAGGATTCGCATTGATCTCACAAGGTATAGTTGTGTGGGATTATTTGAAAATCTTTGTTATTTCTGATTATGTTTTAAGAAGCTTTAATAGCAATCTGATTATGATTCCTACTTCTTGAAAATGAAGGTATCTGCGTTTTAGGTTGATTTCGGCACTTGCACATTTCTTGCTTATTTGCCTCACCAGATCCCCACCTGAGACCCAGGTCGTTTCAAACTACAGAAGGAAGGAGGTACAGGTAGATCTTGTCGGTACTCTAAAAGAAATTCAAACCTTTAAAAATCTACAACTTATGATGACTCCATATTTATGAGTATATACTATAAAAATCAACCCATATATTAGACCACTTCTACTACTCTCTGTACTTGCAAAGGCCACATAATTAGAAGGCTAGCTACAGCTGATAAGGAGTGGCACCCTCATTCATTGGAACCTCTCTGGGGTCAAGTGTCTCTCACATAAGAGAAGTCTCTTCTCCGTTCCAGCTTCCACTGCTCTGCCCACCCCTTCCTGAGGAATTTTCTAGATCCAGGCCCTTTGACCTTCCCTGGCCTATCCTGTCTCTGCCAAAATGTGTTACTTACCATTCTTCAAGTATATTCTTTCCTCTTTCTTTCTGTTTGTTCATGCTGTTTTCTTCCCATTTATGCCCAGTGAAATCCCGCTCTTTCTTTAAAATCTAGCTCAAATGCCTCTTTCTGCATGAGGTCTTCTCATCCTTCCAGAAATCTCTACCAGTGGCATAATTTTCTTTTAGGGCTTATCATATTTGGTATTCTGTGATTATTTATATGGATTTTATCACCCCTGCGGAGAGATAGTATATAATTTCATTTATTTTTTATATTTTCTATAACATGTAGCAGTATCATGTACATGGTAAGCACTCAGTAAAGATTTTTGGATTTAATTAAATTTGTGATGTCCCAAATGTACCAACACACAGAAGGTGGCCTTGGCTGGGAGACCAAGTTAACGTATGATACCTGCGTCAGCCTCATCCTTTGGAACCGTCATAAAACTTTTACTACCATGTGGTTCTCATTCATTTCCTATTGTAATATAAGCAATACACCTATTAGAATATTTGGAAATGTATTTTTCCTCAGTGTTATTTTTAGTAGCTTTTCCCATATAACTTGGAGGTATGCTTAATCTGAACTAAGATACTTGCCTTCTTTTGGTCTGTCGCTGGCGATAGATGACTAACCCTAAAAAGGTGGTAAGATCTGAAATCTGAACTAGATAAAGACATTTTTAGGAAGTATCCAAGGATTAGGGTGTAAGATGTTGCACAAAACCTCAGCAGCTTTTGTTTGTTTGTTTTGGTATTCCCAGCAGCACTGGAATGGGACAAGGGCAGAACTGTAAAGAGGTCAGATGATTGCTTAAAATCACTTCTTAGGTTGCAACAGAACTTGACTAGCAAAAAAGCTCTAGCAAAACTTTTTTTTTTTAAGATTTTTTTATTATTTGAGAGAGAGAGAGAGAATGAGAGAGAGCACGAGAGGGAAGAGGGTCAGAGGGAGAAGCAGACTCCCCGCTGAGCAGGGAGCCCAATGTGGGACTCTATCCCGGGACTCCAGGATCATGACCTGAGCCTGAGGCAGTCGTTTAACCAACTGAGCCACCCAGGCGTCCCTCTAGCAAAACTTTCTTAAGCAATTATCTGAGGGGATTGTAAAATTAATTGCATAGGAAAGGGGCTCCCGAAGTAAAGGTTATATTCAAACTTGAATTAGCATAAAAGTGCCTTGAGTTATTTACAATTGTAATATTTGTTCATGCATGAGAGAGAGAGGCAGAAGGAAACACAGCGAGAGAGAATGAGAAGCTCTCAGAGAAACAGACTCGTAGGTCAGGGAGCCTGAGTGCTTTTGGAGTTACGCCACCCAATGACCCCACATGTGAGTGAATGCTCTTACCCTGCCCCAGCCCTCCAGCCAACTATGGCTGTACCAGCACTGTTGCTGTAGTAGAAACAGGGGAAATGAGTGTCTTAGTGTGGGCTGTATATGGGCAGGGGGTACATGAAATAATTTGAATACAGCACTTGGACTTGTTAGAACATCTGTGAGTTCAAAAATGGGGAAAGGATGAGCTTTTGATAGGAAGTGTTAATCAGAGCTGACCCTTCTGAGACACATTCTTAGCAATTTTGTTGTAGGACTGTGTATTTGTGTTGCTTATATTTTTCACATGAACATTGCTTGAAATAGTAAACATTTAGATAGCAAGTATTCTATTTATTTTTATTGAGGTATAATTGACATATAACATTATAGTAGTTTCAGGTGTACAACGTGGTAGGATATTTGTGTGTATTATGAAACGATCACCACAATAAGTCTAGTTAACCTCCAGCACTATATATAGTTACAGGATTTTTTTTTCCTTGTAATTGGTATTTTCAAGATTTGCTGTCTTGGCAGCTTTCAAATATGCAATAGCAATGGTCGCCGTGCTGTACATCACATCTCATAACTTATTTATTTTATAACTGGAAGTTTGTACCTTTTGACCACCTTCATCCATTTTGCCCACCTCCCAACCCCCACCTCTGGCAACCATGCATGTATTCTATTTTAAAAATACAGATTTCTTTGAAACAGAACGGGGTCATTTCTTGGATTAATTAACAAGAATTTTGGCCTAATAGCTCAACATATGTCTTTCACTGCTTCTGAGTTTTCCTTTCCTAGGGATTCAATCCTCCCCTTGCTCATCGACAGGTTGCTACTTATCCTTTAGGGTCGCCTCAGATGCCACTTGCTTCCAGACCTGTTGCCTTTCTGGGCATGAGAAGTGATTGTCCCTCCATCTAGATTCTCATTTAGACTGGTCTTTTCACAATTTCATGACAATTTTTTTCAGATTTTGACTTGCCAGCAGACTAAGGATAAATATTATGGCTTCTTCAACATTATATCTTGGGCTCAGTATTGATAGTGACAAAAAGTGACACTCAAACATTGAATTTTTATTTATTTTTTTGATTGGATTTTTAAAATTTAGAAATTAGATTAACTTAAGTCCAAATGAATCCTACTGGATTATTTTCAAGTTAATCCGTACCAGGTCTAACATTTTCTGATTCCAGGAAGAATATGTAATTTTTAGCATCTTTAACAATAATAATGATGATAATAACAGTAATAAAAATACAGCAATCAATATATCAAGGCAATTTATTATATCCCATATACATCCCATACACATGGGATGGTAATTTATACATACACCCATTTAATTTTGGCATCCGCCCTATGGTGTCATTAGTATTATTATTATTTTTTAAAGATTTTATTTATTTATTTGACAGAGAGAGACATAGCGAGAGAGGAAACACAAACAGGGGGAGCGGGAGAGGGAGAAGCAG
The DNA here is from genome assembly GCF_037043125.1 of Eumetopias jubatus. NCBI lineage: Eukaryota > Metazoa > Chordata > Mammalia > Carnivora > Otariidae > Eumetopias > Eumetopias jubatus. The sequence goes on along the minus strand of NW_028274809.1, from coordinate 162,725,422 downwards.
GCTTCCCGCAGAGCAGGGAGCCCGATGTGGGGCTCAATCCCAGGACCCTGGGATCACGACCTGAGCTGAAGGCAGACGCTTAACAACTGAGCCACCCAGGCGCCCCGTTAGTATTATTATCATATTGATAGATGTGGAAGAGATTATGTAACTTATTCAAGGTCACATAACTAGTAATTGGCAAGATTTGAACCTAGATCTGTCTGATTTCTGAGCTTATCTGTCAGTCAAAGTTGGAACTAAAAGGTGAACAAACCAAGCAGCCTTCTGTGGTATTTATTTATAAGGGCTAGTAACACATGAATCACTGGAATAAGAATAAATTCTACCAGTTAAAATACATTTCCATATATTAATTCTTACCTTACCAATTGTGCCACAAAGGAGGCCATATCTTTCACCGGATGCACCCTCTCTTCTGACTCATCTACACCTACTCCTGTTCTCTGCGAGTTTAAGGTCTAGTCCTCAAAGCCAGGCCTTTGGTCAAGTCTTTCTCAGTTCCCTAAGCTAGAATGAGCATCCTATTCTGAAATCATACAGTATTTTTGTTTTCATATCTCCTGACTTCTCTCTAGTGTCCTAGTTTCAACAGGATGATAAAATGGGATTCAGTTTGAGCTGAGGTCCTACGTGCCCATTACTCTCATGGTCCAAAGCTGTACCTCCTAAGCAGGGCTTGCTGAGGGTGGTGTGTGGAACACAGGTTTGGGAATCCCAGCTCAACACCCACCTTCAGCCTATAAATGAGGCTGGCCAGGCTGGTAGGAGATTTGGAAATTAGAGGGAGACAATGTGGCTAGTGTGTTGTGAGCCCCATCTCAGCAACAGGGTGGCAAGGAGAGTGTGATGTGTGTCTCCTGGAGCTTGGGGAACAGAGGGCACCATGCATCAGCCATGCCAGAGAACTCTAAAGGGGAAAAAGCTGTATGAGGCAGCCAGGGGCAGACAGCAGGTGGGAAGTAACTCTCCCTGATGACATTGGGCCAGAGGAATCTGTAGGTGACCTTTGAGAGAAGGTGCATTCATGCTTGTCAGAGGTGGCACAGGGCGCTCACCCATGGGTGGAACAGGAAGCTTTAAGCATCTGTACAACAAACCAATGCAGATACTTGCAGGGCATTTATAACGTTCTCTCCCTTTGCCTTCCCAGTGGGGTCAGAAGCAACTGCCCATCAGTCAGTAGGGGGCTAGGGAGATCTGCTGGCCAAGTGAGATGCAGCAGACCTGAGCCAGGGGAGGGCAATGCTCTAATTTTAAATGAAGTCCAGAGTTTGGTTTTTACATGAACTGAGTATTTAATGACTGAACTGAGACTATTTTAGGGACTTTTTATTATCCAACACCTGGCATCCAACTGTGGGGTCCACCTTAGATTTAATTCAGGGCCCAAGGAAGATTTAGCCTGGCAGAAAGGATTTATAGGGGTGCTTGAGAAGGGGAAAAAGGTTGCCTTATGGTTTCTGCATATTGCTCTTTCAGTGTCCTGGCTCTTATTTCTTCTCTCCCTCCTCTCTTGATCTCCTTGTGTGTGGGAGCTTGGCAAGTTGAGAGAGCTGATTTCTTAGTCATCTCTGGGAATCATATAGAGCTAAGCATCCATTTGTTTGATATATATGTATTGAATAAATATTTGGTGGTGAGATTAAGCAAAATGTGATCTTTAATTTTAAAAAGCAAAAAAAGGAACAGTGATGACGTTTTTTAAAAGAAACTTTTAATTTTAGCTTTAGATTTATGGAAAAGTGACAGAGATAGTACAGAGAGTTCCTACATACTTCATGCCCAACTTCCTCTATTGTTAAAATTTTACTTTAGCGTAGTGTATTTGTCACTGCTAATGAACTGGCGATTACTTTTTAATCTGTACAAAGTCTACTTCTTGCAATATGAGATAGTAAAGGAAACCATGCTACAGTATTTATTTCAAAGAAGAGCCGTTTTAACTTCTGGATCAAGGTTTTGTAGTATTTGTTAAACTTCTTCATGAATTTGCTTTCTACAAGTGGTATGCTTCTTAATTTCAGTTACAAATCAAGGTATATGGCAAAATTCCTAGTGAGTTATGTCACTAAGTCCTTTGACCCTCGAATGTCACAAAGCAGTTAAGCTTTTCTTTAAAATCGTTCAGGAGAAGCTTGATATTTACGTGAGTTAGCATCTTCTTTATTCCATGATGGAGTAGCTTCACGTTGTTGCCAGAAGTAACAGGGATTAAAAGTTAAGATTATTTTTGATTCAGGTGGTTTTCTATCAAACCATAAAGTGTCATAAAGTAAAATTTTCTAATCTAAGAAATTTTCCTTCCTACAGAGCCCAGCTTTTATATTCTTGATCCAGACAGTCTGTCTTCCTCACAGAATAATCACAAAGAAAAAGTTAATGTAAGAAAAATACTTGAAAAGCCAAAAGCTCTAAATAAATTTAAGCAACAGAATGGATTTTGTGTTAATCATGTGATATACACTTTATCACTATTTGCCAGAGTCACGTTTGGGGGACTCTTATTTAATATTTATGTGTTCACAAGCATGGTTTAAAGCATTAAAGTAAATAATGATAAGATTAGAAGTATAGTTGACCCTTGCACAATGTGGGCGTTAGGAACACTGACCCCTGCACAGTTAAAAATCCACATGTAATTTTTGACTCCCCCAAATCTTAACTACTAACAGCCTACTATTGACCAGAAGCCTTTCCAATAACATAAAAAGTCGATTAACACATATTTCATGTTACATTTATCATATACTGTATTCCTACAATAAAGTAAGCTAGAGAAAGGAAAATGCTATTAAGAAAACCACAATGGGGGGCGCCTGGATGGCTCAGTCATTAAGTGTCTGCCTTTGGCCCAGGTCATGATCCCAGGGTCCTGGGATCGAGCCCCACATTGGGCTCCCTGCTCAGCGGGAAGACTGTTTCTCCCACTCCCCGTGCTTGTGTTCCCTCTCTTGCTGTGTCTCTGTCAAATAAAAATAAATAAATAAATAAATAAATAAATAAAACCGCAAGGAAGAGAAAACATGTTTGCAGTACTGTATTGTAAAAAATCTGTGGATAAGTGGACCCACACAGTTCAAACCTGTGTTATTCTCAAATGGCTATGCAAAGCTGGCTTGATAAACTTGTTTTTGCATACAATTTAATCACCTGTAATTGGAAATGTCATCTATTGAATACTTTGAGTGTCAGACATTCTCAGCAGTACTGTAGTTACTGGGACTCTTTACATCACACCTGCCACCGGCACTGGTGACTGGATATCTTATGCCACTCCAACCTAGGTATGTCTAAAACCAGTTCATCTTTTAGGGGCACCTGGGTGGCTTGTTCAGGTAAGCATCTGATGATGCTTGATTGCGGCTCAAGTCATCATCTCAGGGTCCTGAGATCAAGCCCTGCATTGGGCTCCACACTCGGTGTGGAGTCTGCTTGTCCTCCGTCTGCTCCTGCCCCCAACCTTCTAAAACAAACAAACCAGTTCATCTTTTAAAGTCAGGATTATTTCTCCTGACATCCCCCTTTCAAATTATGGTAATAATTCATTGACCTACGTCAATTCTCATACTTTACCTATGATTTTCTTTCTTTCCACTGCTGTAGTCATACAAGCTTTACATTGTTGACTTTGAATGGCCTCTGTATGCATTTCTTCCTTTCCGTCTCTGAGTTGTTAATTTGAAGCTGGATCACCTCATATCTGGTTATTGACATAGCATCCTAACTGGTCTAACTTCTGTTTTCTCTTCCCAAACACACACACAGAATGCTTCCACACCCACACAGACCACACTCACACAGACCACACTCACACACCAATGCCCTCTTTGTATCCTGCCTGTGTGCGCACGCGCGCGCGCATACACACACACACACACACACACACACACACACACACACACACAGTTTAGTGATCTAGCTCATGGTCAGATTAATGATCCTAAGGTACTTCCATCATTTCAGCATACTAAAATACTTGCAATGGGTAGCGCCTTGTGCTTATAGATTGTGGTCTGAACTTCCCAGTGTGACTTTGCTGGCAATTCGCTTTTTAGTTTATTGGAAATTCTTCTTCTGCCATGCCCCTGGATTTCTATATGTAGAAAGAGATTTATGTGCCCTTTATTGAGATTTTCTATAGATTCTTTCTACTAGTCTTTGTTTATTAAAGTCAGATATTTTTGTGCATTATCCAGAACTCAATTGGGATTGTCCATTGGCCTAGGCCTAGAATCCTCCCTCTCTCACATAACAAACAGAATGTCCCCAGGCAAGCTGATTGATTCATCCTTAGACTTCTGAAAATTTATAGGATTAAATAAACCTATCATTGCCATTCAAGGCAGTGCATTTTGAGCCCCAGGGGTCTTAAAGATGCCACAAGCATCTTGTGGTCACTTGACTCAATAATAGGGGTGATTATTGCAGCTTTATACAATTTCACTATTGTTCCTTTGAACCACTGGCCAAATGGTCCCTGCCTTTGAAGCATTTTGGAAAACATCTTTTGCCCCATATGTTTGTGGGTTTGTGGCCTCTCCATGGGGCAGGGGCCTTGATAGTATATTATTATATATTGATATATAATTGTATCAACTATAATACTGGTCCTATTAATTGGGTTTTACATAAGGCCTCCTGTTTCATACTGAGTAGTAACTAGTTCCATTTTATTATGTTATATTGTAAAGGTGGAAAGAATGGTATTGCATATTTCATTTCATTCTAATGATCTGCATTAGAATTCAAATTGTCTTATTTGCCCTATGCTTGCCTTTTGGGCTCAGTAAAGCAAAGGTACAGTTGCAAAGTACAGAATTTATATCATTTGTTGTAAAATATGGGGCATGGTGTTAGGGTACTTCTGGCTTCTTTATCTCTATAGCTTGATATAGCATTTGCCACTTGGATTCATGGTCCGGTGTGAAATGTCTGGCGTTTGAAATTGGTTAAAATATTTTATATCTATGCTTAGAATGTAGGTTGTGAATTTCCTCTTTCATTATTTTTTTTTCCTCCTTCAGTGTCTCTAAGGTAATTTTCACTTTTAGTTTCTGTGTGGTATCTCTGAAAAACAAGCATGTGTTTAAGTTTTTGGTAACTAAATACAGCTCTGCACACCAAGTAGTGGCATTTGTACCAGGCGCCATGACCCATCTCCTTAGGCAAATAGCACATGTGGAGTTTATTAATAGTTTTGACCTCTAGTCTTCATTGGCGCTTAGTTTATTTGGGGCAAAATTCACTAGGGTTATGGGTTGCAGTATTTAAGGGTCAGCTGAGGAGAAGGAGACAAAAGGCACATTGTCCTCTCATGTGTGTAATACTGAGATGTGTCCACACCTGGGCTACTATATGCATCATGGTGTATGTGGTTTGGGTAGACCATGGCTAAGGACAGACTGAAAGCTTAGGGACTTTTAGTATGAAAGGGGGAGAGAGGCATAATATAGAAAAGCTTTAACATGTATTAAATATTACTCATTGGCACTACCATTTACTGAGTGATTGTCATGAGCATGCACTGTGTTAAGAGCATTATATATAGTAGCTTACTTAAACCTCACAACAGTACTCTGAGAGGGTTGTTATTTCTTTTGTAAGTAGGCAACTGGGTTGTAGGTCTGTGGCAGATCAGGAGACAATAAACGATCATGGATTTGGTGAACAAATTTAAAAATCCTGAAGCTGAGTAAATTCTTCATAGCTTCTGTGAAGTGGATCAGAACACTTAAAAGTTTTCCACTGGATTCATTTCCTCCAAAGGCGATACAGGAGGACAAGTATAAATCGACACTAGTATTTAACATCCTAAGATTAGAAGGAACTTTTATAGCTATCTATGAAGGGGTTTGCAAAATTTCTTAATTGAGGTTACATAAATGTCTAAAGAGAAGCTGAGATGGCAGAGAATATTCATGATCTCTTTGAAGGTCTTTGTAGGCAGCAGAACTTTTAAAATTAAATGTAGGATTCTGTTTGTTTTACTATGAAACTTCACCAAAGATGACTTTGAATCAAACTGCATACTTCAAACTGGAGTGAACTAAACTAACTTATGGAAATTCAGGAGGGGCCCGAATACTTTAAATTATCTATCAACCACAGTATTTGAAGTGGGGGGAAACCTTAATCAGTATTTTTTTAAAAAATCCACACTGGAAAAGAATCAAAATCTGGTAAGACTACTAAATTGAATAACACCATAATTGTGAACTCAGCCTTTATGTCCCTGGCCTTAAATTGAGGCAGTTGACGAACTTCCTGGACAGAAGTGAAGACACACTGTTTAAAAATGAATAAAAATTTAAAATTAGGAAAAAAATTGTGCATGTTTATTATAGAAAAAAATTAAAAACAAATTAAGCAGAGAGGAAAAAAATGCCCATAACTAGTCATCACTGCAATATGAACAATGGTAAGATTCTGCATGCACATTCCTAGCCTTAAAAAATACACATATGTGTATAATTATATATACACACATTTATATACTCAAAGTATAACTTTCAAAAAAAGTTTTCTTGAGGGTAAGACTGATAACGGATCTATAGCTCTTTCTTAAAAACTGACATTTGAATATATTTGTGTGTGTGTCGATTTTGCCCTGGGTGAAATGATTAAGACCTAAAATTTCCATATGGCAATAAACAAGTCAAAAATGATGTTATTTACAATAGCATCAAAAAGAATAAAATACTTAGGCATAAATTTAATAAAAAATTATAAGACATGTACACTGAAAACTACAAAATGTCATTGAAAAACAATAAAAAGTTCTAATAAGTGGCAAGCCATTCATGTTCATGGAAGAATTAATATTGTTATAATAGCATCCTCAAGCTGATCTACAGATGCAGTGCAATACCTAGCAGAATCCTAGCTGACTTTTTTGCAGAAATTGAGAAACTGATCCTAAAATTCATGTGGAAAGTCAAGAGACACAGAATACTCAAAGCAATTTTGAAAAGTTGGAAGATTCACGCTTACCAGTTTTAAGATTTACTACAAAGCTGCAGTAATTAAGACTGTGGTATTCACATAAAGATAGACCTATAGATCCATGGAACAGAATTCTGAGTCAAGAAACAAACCCTTACATTTATGGTGAATTGACTTTCTGACAAGGATGCCAATACAACTCAGTGGGGTAACAATTATCTTTCCAGTACGTGGTACTCAGAAAACTGTATATCCATATGCGGAAGGATGAATTTGCACCCTGTTTCACACCATCCCCCAGAATTTACTTAAAGTGAATCATATATCCAGGGGTGCCTGGGTGGCTCAGTTGGTTAAGCCTCTGCCTTCAGCTCAGGGTCCTGGGATTGAGTCCTACACCTGGCTCCCTGCTCAGCAGGGAGTCTGCTTCTCCCTCTCCATCTGCCTCCCCCACTGCTCATGCTCTCTCTCTCTCTCTCAAATAAATAAAATCTTTTTTTAAAAAAGTGAATCATAGATCTAAATGTAAGAGTTAAAACTATAAAATTCTTAGAAGAAAACATTGGAGCAAATCTTGATGGCTTAGTCAATGGGTTTTAGATATGACTCCCAAAATAAAGAAGGTCAAACAGGAAGGTTGATTAAGTTGGACTTCATCAAAATTAAAAAACCTTGTGGGGGCACCTGGGTGGCTTAGTCATTGGGAGTCTGCCTTCGGGTCGGGTCATGATCCTGGGGTCCTGGGATCAAGCCCTGCCTCGGGCTCCCTGCTCAGTGGGAAGGCCTGCTTCTCCCTCTCCCACTCCCCCTGCTTGTGTTCCCTCTCTCACTGTGTCTCTCTCTGTCAAGTAAATAAAAAATAAAATCTTTAAAAACAAAAAACAAAAAAAACCCTTGTGTACTATTACCATCAAGAAAGTGAAAGGACGACTCACAAATGGACAGAAAATATTTGTAAATAATATATTTAAAGATTTTATTTTTTTAAGTATTCTCTACAACCAATGTGGGGCTCAAACTCACAAGCCCAAGATCAACAGTCGCATGCTCCACTGACCGAGCTGGGCAGGCGCCCCTGTAAATTATATATTTAAAGAGACTTGTAATCAGAGTAGATAAAGATTACAACTCATTAGTAAAGACAGATCATCCAATTAAAAAATGCACAAAGTATTTGAGCAACATTTTTCCCAAAAAAAGATATGAAAATGGCCAATAAGCACATTAGAAATGCTCAACATCATTTGCCATTAGAGAAATGCAAATCAAAACCATGAGATATTATCTGACACCTACCAGAGAACAGCTATAATAAAAAAGACAGACTTTAACAAATGTTGATAAAGAAGTGGTACTAATTGGAACCCTCATACACTGTTAGTGGGAGTGTAAAATGGTGCAGCCACTATGGAAAACTGTTGGGAATTCCTCAAAAGGTTAAACATAGAGTTATCATATGACTCGACAGTTCCACTCCTAGGTATCTACCCGAGAAAAATGAAAACATACTGCATACAAAACTTGCACATGAATGTCATAGTAGCATTATTCTTAATGGCCAAAAAAGTAGAAACAACCCAAATGTTCATCAAGTGATGAACAGTTAAAAAAGTGGTATATCCATGCAATGGAATCTTATTTGTCAAAAGAAGGAAGGGAGTTCATGAATTACTGATACATGCTACAACATGGATGAACCTCAAAAAGTGCAACATGAAAGAACTATTTGTATGAACATGTTCAAAATAGTCGAAAGTATTTGGAGAGAAGAATAGATTAGTGGTTCCTAGGGCTGGAGAAGATGGGGGGAAGGTTGAGGCATGGAGGTATGACTGATAATAGGTACGAGTTTTCTTTTTGGGGTGTTGGATATGTTCCCAAATTTTGTAATGGTGATGGTTGCACAACTTTGGAAATATGCTAAAAATATACTAAATATAAATAATAAATATACAAAAATTGTATGGCTTTAAAAAGGTGAATTTATGTAAGTTATATAGTCATAAAATTTAAAAAATGCACTAGCTTATTTTCCAAGATTTTCTGCCAGTTTCCCTATTTCTCTTTGATCTGACCCTCTCTTTTCTTTTCCTTTCCTGTTCAAGTTTGATTCCATGTACAGCAATTTCTTATCAGATTGGGTTCCTATCTTGAATGTGAGCCCTGGGGAGTTGTTTCGCTTAGACTTTGCAGTCTCACTCACCTGCTTTTTGGAGTAGATGGAAACCTGCCCATGTCATCTGCTTTTCTCAGAGTGGCCAGCCAGGCTTTAGTGAGTACCTGATGGCCACTCTGGTTCTCAGGCTCCTTACTCACCCCATTGCTTCCCCTTTCTTTCCCCAGTGATACGGAGACCATGCAAATCTTTTTTTTTTTTTTTTAAGATTTTATTTATTTATTTGAGAGAGAGCATGAGACAGAGAGAGAGAGAGAGAGAGAGAGTGTACAAGCAGGGGGTGGGGTTGAGGGAGAGGGAGAAGTAAGCTCCCCGCTGAACAAGAAGCCGGATGTGGGGCTCCATTCCAGGACCCTGGGATCATGACCTGAGCCCAAGGCAGACATTTAACTGACTGAACCACCCAGGCTCCGAGAGACCATGCAAGTCTCATAGTTCTATGTGGTTTGTACCAAACTAGTTGCATTTTGGGATTCAAGAGGATGCTTTCTTACCTTATTTTGTTGTGGATGTGGTCCATGAGTTTTGGTTTTGTAATCCATTGTTCTGTTTTTATGGAAAGATTTAGGAAGATTCAAAAACTGTGCTTCCATTGCTGCTGCCATTTTTGTAGAATCCAGAAGCGTAGTCTTTCCGTCAATTTGAGGAAGAGATTTGGATGGTATTAGTCTGGCCAAAACAGAGGATATCCTCTTGGAGATGTTAATATCTTTGAAGGAAGAGCCCATGGCTTGTTAATCTTACTAAATCCAGCACCCAGCACAGGCGCTGGAATCAGATAACACCCAGATGAACATTGGTTGAATAAACAGAACTGCAGAGAGATGAGGGAGAGTGAACTGGAATTTGGAGCTGTCAACTGAGCGTTGACATCTAGGCGACCTGGATGAATAGTTTCCCCTCCTTGCACATGTAGATCAGAAATACTTCTGAAGCTTTGGTCAACTATTCAGTTGTCTTACCTGCCTCAGTTTATCAAGAACTTTGTGAAATGTGAAACGATTCATAACTATCATGTTAGGTTCCCTTAGGATATTGATGATCTAGGTTTCTCGGATTCTGCATATACCTGAGCATGTGCTAGACCCATTATTGACCCATAGGTGCTGGGTGTATGTCCCACAAGTCCATGGCCTTAGATTCTTTTTTCCAACCCTAAACTGCCCTAAACCCCCCTTATGGGCAAGTATATTCTATATATGAGATAATATCTTGTCATGCAGGATCTTCCAGTCTGATATGGAGAAAACTGCCTGCTCGTTCCTGAGCTTTCTTGTTTCTCTCATAAATCACTTTTGTTTATTCTACTTTTCTAGGAACCACAAAAAAGTTAGGAAGTAGAACTATATATCTTACAAAAATGAATTCCCTCAAGGCCCCATGTTCTGAAATTGCTTCTGAGTTGCCTTGGGCTATGCATTGCGATGTGCTAAATCCTTCCTGATCCTCTTATCCTCATCAACACTTACCCTCCAGTGTTTAATTTCCTTGGTACTCCGTTTTGCTACATTTAGTTTCATAAAATTGTGCTGAGACAGAAAGGAAGGACAAAGACATAAAATATGCTGTCAGCGTATTTATTTGTGTTTGAACAAAGGCCTGCAGTGCTTTAAGTCAAAGAAATTAAGTTGGGTAGAAATTTGCCAGTTTTCAAATCCAGCTGGTGCCCAGTCATCTTGGAAATAAGTAAGGTTTGTGAATAAAATTATAAGGAACACAGTATTCACTCTCCGAGCCTCTGTGAATATGATTAAGTGTTACATATCTGGGTTGGACTCTTAGAAGGGTTTCTTAACAGATTCTCCTGAAGATTCGTGTATCAAATCAGCTTGTTAAAAAGCAAAGGAACATATCGGCATGTTGCCCTCATGGTTGGATGCTTTTAGACACTGCAGCTGTTTGAAGGGCCTGAGTGAACTGATTCAGTTACGCCTGAGAAACCTATCTCCCTGAGATTAGTGCTTGTCATGAACATCCTTCTTAAGATGATCTGGAGAGAGAGAGATGTGCAAGGAATATAGACAGCTACATTTAATTTCAACTTAAAAAAGGAATAGCACAAATATGGCATTTACGTTCTTAAAAGGTAAATGAAGAATTGAAATCTTGGTATGTCATGCTTGAAATTTATTGAAACTTCCTTGTTTTGGTTTACTCTTTGGAACTGTGCCTTCTTTTGTATATAGTGGCTAATTTAACCCTTAAACAGATGAATTTTTGGCTTAAAGCTTTTCTATAATTTAAAACTCTTTTTTATACTTTGAAACTTTTTTTATAATAATAAAGGATGCTTGTGGTAAAGTTTATATACTATGAAAGTATAAAAAGTAAAAAACAAAAAACCCAGGAAAAACAAAAAACAACTTCCCTTTTAATTCTCCTTTCCCTCAGGAAATTATAGACCAATGCATACTTTCTAGACTTAAAAAAATACATACATATGTTTTATTGGAGATGTATATGTTGTATCTTTTTGTAAACATTACATCATACTATTTATGCTATTCTTCAGCTTTATTGTGTCACCTAATAGTTCATTACCTAGCTGAGAATTTATTGGGCCAGATTCTCCCTTTTGTTTCCATAAGGGTATTAGACGTTGGCCTATACGTAAGAAAGATGTCAGGGAGGAATGACAAGCCTCCCCAGATATTTTCCCTTTCTCTAGCCCTAGCCTAAATAGATGTGCCAGTACCTAGAAGTCCTTCAATAGCTGTCAAACCAATTGCATGGCTGCTGGTGACCTGGAGGAGAAGCCCCAGCTGGGAGACAAGTGTAGTCACCCTGTTCCTGAGCCTGGGAGGCAGGGCAGCAAATGGACCCATTTCTGCTATTGTTCCATTTTTAACTACATGGTTTCTCTTGAGGTGTTTTCCTTGTACAGTCATAAACAATGGTTTTAATGAAATATTTTAAAAGGTGATTTAAATAATTGTAGAGGAGAAAAAATATTATCCACAGACTCTCATTACTCCAGTTAATTATTAACATTTTCTTTTTTCCATGCCTTCTATTAAGTGAACTGTAGAAATCGCACTTTACTTCTGTGATCTTCCTCCCCCAAACCTATCATCCCAGTTTGTAATCATGAGAAAAACCTCAGGAAAATCCTGATTATGGAACATTCTGCAAAATGCTCGACGAGGATGCTGCAGAACTGTCAAGGCCACCAATAACAAGGGAAGCCTGAGAAATCGTCACAGCCCAGGGCAGCTTAAGGAGACAAGATGGCTAAATGTAGTGTGGTATTCTGGATGAGGTCCTGGAACAGGAAAGGATGTTTGAGGAGAGCTCAGGACATCTGAAGAAACTACAAACTTTAGTTCATAATAATGTACCAGTTATGGCTCCACCAATTGTGACAGACATACCATGCCAAAGAAAAATGCTAATGGTAGGAGAAACCGGGTTTGGATTATATAGAAACTCCTGATACTATCTTCACATCTTTTTGGTAAATCTAAAACTATTCTAAAATAAAAAATGTTAAAGTGTTGTAATAATACTAGGTATGCAGTTCTGTATTGTTTCTTATTGTATCATCTTTTAAAACAATTAGTAATTGTTTACTACTTCTCAGAAGGAATATGCTATATAATTCATGAAACTATTTTTTTCATGTGGGATATATGTGTGTGTGTATATATATACATATGATGAACAGCCATATCCTTTAGTTGCATCTCTGTTTCAAAGGGATTTTTAGGGGCACCTGGATGGCTCCGTGGGTTAAGCATCCAACTTTCAGCTCAGGTGGTGATCTTGGGGGTCGTAGGATTGAGGTCCATGTCGGGCTCTGCACTGGGTGTGGAGCCTGCTTGGGATTCTTTCTCTGCCCCACCCCGTCCTCCTCTCTCTCTCTCTAAAAAAGGGGGGAGATTTAAAAAAAGAGAAATCTAAAAATAATTTTTAAAAATAATTTATTTTTAAGAATAATTTGATAATTTTCAGAAATATGTTTCTGTGTTTATTTTGTTGTGATGAAGGGGGGAAATAGATCCCTAGAAGTAGACTTAGCGGGTCGAGTTGTATGAAGATACTAAGCATTTTGCCCAATTGTTTTACTGAAAGCCTATTCTAATTTACAATTATACCACCAGTGTCTACCAGTGCCTGGGTTTCACTGTACCTTCTTTATAACTGTGTATAATTTTTGTTATAATCTCTTCCAAAACTAGCATCATCTTGATTTAATTTGTGTTTCTTTAATTATTTTTTAATTTAAACACCTCTAACTTGTCTTTATTACTTAAAGAATTATCTGTTCACATCCTCTGTCCCACTGGAATCTGTTATTGCTGTCAATTTGCTTGAGCTTTTTTTTTTTTTTAAGATTTTATTTATTTATTTGACAGAGAGAGACACAGTGAGAGAGGGAACACAAGCAGGGGGAGTGGGAGAGGGAGAAGCAGGCTTCCCGCGGAGCAGGGAGCCCAACGTGGGGCTCGATCCCAGGACCCTGGGATCATGACCTGAGCCAAAGGCAGACGCTTAACGACTGAACCACCCAGGCGCCCCTTGCTTGAGCTCTTTAAGTCCTAAACACTAAACCTTTAAGAGTAAACATAAGAAGAGATGAGATACTGGATTTCATATGTACTCTTTTAAAATAATGCTGTATTGTAGCTAGGAAAAGGAAAAAGAATTTATGATAAAATCTAATGTAAATAAAATTTATATCATGAGAGATACAGAAATAATAGTGAGTAATCAGACCATCATGTTGTAAACCTAAAACTAATACAATAATGTATGTCAGATATACTTCAATAAAACTGGAAAAGAAACGAATAATAGCAAGTAATAAATCATTTTCTTTGTATATGTGTTAATTATTTTGGAGCAACATGTGAATTGTGGGAATGTTGGAGTGTTTAGCAAAATTATTTACACTTCTTTCCCATATTCATTAAGCTATCTACCAGATCAGAATTAGTAAGTTTTGTAACCCTATTACAATATGCAAAAAAACACAAAAGCATTTACAGTGTATTTTATTTTATTTTATTTATTTTTAAAGATTTTATTTATTTATTTGACAGAGAGAGAGAGAGAAAGAGAGAGAGCACAAGCTGGTGGAGCAGCAGAGGGAGAGGGAGAAGCAGGCTCCCTGCTTTAGCAGAAAGCCCCATGTGGGGCTTGATCCCAAGACCCTGGGATCATGACCGGAGGCAAAGGCAGCCGCTTAACAGACTAAGCCACCCAGGCGCCCCTACAGTGTATTTTAAACAATATAATAGAGCTTATAATCATATTTGTTTAGTAATGATGAAAAACTAGTTGTTTGCAAATGTTTTTATTTCTTCTATGAAATTAGAACCAGTAATTATTTTAATGCTCTCTGCCCAACAAAAGAACCCACAAACTTTTCTCTGAAAAATAAAATTAATAAGGATGCAAAGCTGAGGATGTGGTAGAAGATGTGGAATTAAAAGTGCATTGGATCTGTGATACCTGGCCATGTGCCAGCAGTAGGTCATCACCCATGAGTGAAAGGCAGCTCAGTCTCCTGGTGTGGTATATTTTGGGACCTGCATGCTTGGAAGAGACCTGAAGAGAAGGGCCCTGGAGCACAGGGGCTGTGTGTCCTCTCCCCATGACTGCAAATGCCACACATACTGTGAAACTAGACTGTGGACCTTATTCCCCCCAGGGCCTGATGGCTGGCATGCTTCACAGCTTCCTCTTATTTTGGCCAGTGACAGAAGTTCACATGCCTTGTGTGTGTGTGTGTAACTCTGTGAGTTCTATTTTCCTCTTGGGTGCTTCGGCAGTATATGGGGATTAAAAGGTACAAACTTCCAAATATAAAATAAATAAGTCATGGGGATGGGGATGAGAAGCACAGCATGGGGAGTCTACTCAATAATGCAACGTTGGGTGGTGACAGATGGTAACTACACGTAAAGGGTGGTGAGCATAGTGTAATATACAGAATGGTCCCATCACAGTGTTGTACACCTGAAAGTAACGTAACATTGTGGTCAGCTCTATTTCAATAAAAAGTTTTCTGTACCTCTCTCACTTTTACATTCTTTGTAAATTTTATTTTCTGCTTCCCTGAATTAAAAGGCATATAGCCAATAATTACCTTTATTCTGTGCTTACCTGAATTAAAAGGCATATACCAAATAATTTATTAGAAATCTTTTCGTCGCAGATCATGTTACCTGTGTGTTTGTGTGTGTGTGTGCGTGCGCACTAAGGGTGGAAGATCACATGGAAAATAGTTTTTAAAGTAGAAGTTTTATGTACCAAATAAAATATATGGAGTCAGGTAGGCAAATGGCCTTTTATATGGGGAATGTAATCAGAAAGTTCAACTTTAAATAGTATATTTTTTTCCTTGAAGCTCTTATCTGAGAATGGAAGCATTCATTATACTGCAGTCATTATATAAATGGCTGGTTCTTAAAGGGAGAGTGGTGAAATGTTCTGTGAAATGTTTTATTCATTTCTTTTGAATTTTTCAACAAAGCTTAAGGGAGAGAAAAGTGAAGGTGTACACCTGGGGAACATGGGGGTGACGTCTTTGCAGCTGCCACAGACTCGACTTTAAACCCTTTGCTTTATATTCAGAATGATTGCAGATTTTAGTTTATTCAATAGTGTAGTATAGTGCATACTATAGTATAATATTTTGATATAAAAATGTTTTAGAGGCACCTGGGTGGCTCTGTTAAGTGTCTGCCTTCGGCTCAGGTCATGGTCCCAGGGTCCTGGGATCGAGCCCCACGTCGGGCTCCCTGCTCAGTGGGGAGCCTGCTTCTCCCTCTCCCTCTGCTGCTCCCCCTGCTTGTGTGTGCCCTTGCTCGCTCTCCCACTCTCTGTCACATAAAAAAAATCTTAAAAAAGATTTATTAAAAAAAATAAAAATGTTTAAATTGTTCATTAGTAAAATTACTTAACTCCTTCTCTCCAATCTGTAAGTAAGAATGATTCTGCTGGAATGCATGCTGTGTATAACCTTGACTTTGGGACACATCCTACAGAGTACACATAGTCTCATTTAAATAGCTTTTCAATAGACGGAGAAGGAACAGCTTGAGATCTCCATGTTTTAGGAGAGGCTAGTCAGGATTTTTCTTTGAAGTGTTCATGTGAGCAAAAGTCCACAGGTTTTCATGATTTGAGTCATGCCTCAGGGCTTTAATATTCACTTCTTATTAATTCATCTATTAATTAGCCTGATAGTCTAGTCTCCGGGACTGAAAAATTGTCTGTCTTCATGGAGCTTACAAAGTATTCCTTCTTAAGGCTTCCAGTTTGATAGACACATTCTAAAACTAGTTTGAACTTGTTTTATTTGTCAGCAGCTAAAGAAACCTTAAAGTCTAAACTAAAAAAAAAAAAGAAAATCTTCATTATCTGGGAAATAACCCTGCTGCATTCCATGGGTGAGAAAATGTATAATAATCTGTAAGTTCTGTTAATTATTGATAAGAGGAGAATTTCTCATTGCCAGAAGTATTGTATTTTTAAATTTTCTACATAACTCTTGATGGAAAAGAATTGATTGTGCCTCTGAAGATGAAGTACTGTGTTCTTTCTAATCACACTTTTAGCTACTGAAAAAAGCTGCCTAATGCAGAGGCCCTTTAGGATTATATACCGACAGAAAATATTGGATAGGTAGTCCTTGCCTGTGAGGACCCTGACTCATAAATAGCTCATGGGTACACACTGCAGCAGGTGCCCCCCCCATGCTACTCATCCCCACCATCTTGGGAGCCATCATGAGAAGGACGCTTGGGGTTTGTGAAGGTAATGTCACCTATGAGGAAGAAAGGGGACAAATTGTGCACACTAGAGGCCAGGTGACCTGGAGATAAGCTGTCATTGTCAAGCAGGCATGAGGGTAGGAGTGGGACCAGGGAGAAGGGTGGTGTGGGTAAGCTCCTTTGAAACATATTTTCCTTCCTTTCTGCCTAATTTTTAACAAGCGTTTTGAGAATTACAGCCTGTGAAAGGTGAATGAGAGACCGTTATCTTGTTCTTGTCTAACACTAATATTGTACAGAAAGGAAACTGAAGCCTCTTTAAAGTGACCGGCCTAAGCTCACGTGGTTAATTTGTGGCAGGATATATGCATCCAGATTTCAGAACCTGGTCTATAGCAGTTCTGAAATCCAGTCAGTTCCACCTGTCCTGGGGGGCAGGGAGCGTACCCCGAGTAGGGCCCAGTTCTCACTGGGAGCGGTTTCCTGGAGTTCTCGTGGCTCCACCTTCTGGGTCATCCTTTCTTTCCAATGTGATGTGAATGGCTTTTGCAGCCTGCTTCCTGCCCAGAGAAGTTGGGGGGCCCAGTGGCCTCTTTTTTTCATTTTGGAATGTCTCATTTTAGTCCAAGCCAGTATAGCTTCCAGAATTTTTAAGGGTTCCCCATATATCAAATTACAGACCACTCTGTTGGACGAAAGTCACACCCAGAAATATCTTTGTGATGGACTGGCCCCTTCTCTACTTTAGGCTGGATGTCAGGTTGGCCTGGGACAGCACCTTAAGATCTCAGAAGGCCCTTCGTCTGGCTGAGAGAGTCTAGGAGGCAGGCCCTCAAATCTTTGGGGTTTTAAAAAAAGAGTTCTTAAACTTTCTTGATATATATCCTGAGGCCATTTATACTGGCAGACCCCAATTCTAGTCTTTGCCCAGAGATTATGAGCCTGTTTTACACTTTGAGAGACTTTGGTTGAGGAAGACTGCAGATGAGAAGCTGTTTTTCTGTTGGACCCATAAAGCCCTAGATTCTTTAAATGTCCTCTAATTTCTGCTTGAAAAACAAACAGCTCCTTCTTAGCTTATCTTGTGTCTCCCATATTTTATCGCAAGCAGCAAAAAGAGGCCAGTTGTGCTTTTAACGTTCTTCCTAGAATCTCTTCAGCCTGACCCACAGGGTCATTAGGTACTCATTCTACTGTGCACATGACCCCGGGCGCGTTTCACCTGTTTTGTCTGATACACAACTCCTGCCCTTTTTTCCACTCTTCAACAGCAATTTTCTCACCGTCTCTGTAGCTCCTATGAGCAGTTTGCTTGATGCCATCCTATAGTGCCCACTCCCGAAGCCAGTGTCACATATTCTGGGTTTTCCTTTTGGCCCCATCCATTTCTAGATACTGATTTTGTATTGCTCATTGCCTAACGAACCACCCTCCAACTTAGTGGCTTCAAATAACAACACATATGTACTCACTATCTGGCTCTTTGAGTTCTCCTTGGTGAGAACAGCTCATCTCGCCTCCACATGGTGTCTGGCTGGCTTGGGCTTCCTCACATCATGGTGTCCTGTGGCTGTCAAGCTTCTTACATAGCGGCTGGCTTTTTTTTTTTTGTTCCCCCCTCCCAACCCCCGAGAGCTTAAGCAGAAGCGGCCAGGCCTTCTTAGGGCCTGCGTTTGGACCTCCCAGAGTGCTGCACCAGCTGCATTCTGTGTGTCGAAGGGCAAGCCCTGATTGAAAGGGTGGGCAAATAGCCCTCACGTCCTATGAGAGAACAACAAAGAATTTGAGGCGGCCTCAAATCCACTGCGCCAGGGTAATTCCGAGGTGTTTCTGGTTTAGGTAACAGGTAGATGATGATATGATTCACTCAGACCAGGTTTTCCGGGAGAGGTCAGCATTGACTGATGGGTATGTTTCAAAGCAAGCAAGTCCAGATTTCAAAGAGACCAAGTCCAAAACAAGACAAAACAAAAATGAAGGAAAGAAAGAAAAAGGAAAGGAAACTGGTCCTGCCTTCCTCTCCCTGACCATGCCCCTCCCCACAGCAGGGTTCTGTGAGTATATTCGTGTCTGCTACCTGTCGTTGCACTTTTCCCTCCTATCAGCTGTAGACAGCATCTCTTCCCGTGTGTGTGCTGTACTGCCTTTGGCTTTATCTCTTTTCTGCCATTTCCACTTTCTCTACTTTTTTACTTCATGTTGTTAAAATTGATCATTACATTGTGAAGTGCCTCTAGTTCATGCTCATAGGTTGATTTTAAAATGTGACCATTTAAAATTTTAAGTCCCTACCAAATTTTTTTTTGCCTTCCCCGCTTTTATCCTATCCTTAAATTCTTCTTATAGCTCAGGCATACTAAGTAATCTTGAAGCCCTTTGGTTTCCTGGAAACCCCTCAGCTCAAGCCTCTGTTAACCTGTTTCTGCTGGGCCCCGTGGTGCTGTTGTCTGGGCCACAGCCCTCCAGGATGGATTCAGTATTTCTTCCATCTCATGACTTCCTGTTTCTTATTTTACCCTTGTTTTGCTCAAGTATATCTTTAAATAACTTCTCCAAAATCCTTATATGGGTAAATCTTCTGAATCTCTTCTTATCTGAAAATGTGTGTTCTGTGACCACAACTTTTTTAAAAACATTGTAGGAAAAGAAATACCTAAGTACTCAGAGCATTGTCCCCTAATTATTCCATAAATGCCTGTAAGGGATGTGATTACTTGTTTTTTGTGTTTTTCCCCCAGAATCTATGTTATGATCTCCCATTTGTTCCATGATTGTTGTTTAATTTTTTCTTTTTGGTATTCATAATTTTGAGTTGTAGAAAGTGCAATCAGATATCAGTTATTGGGTTTATTTATTGATAATTATATTAGATGACAAACTTGTGCAATTTTCCCTAAGCGCAAATTGTTATTGTGAAACAAACAGGTGGTCCTCTTCTAGGAAAAAAAACCACTAAAATGTTTGGAGTATCCTCATTTAGTTTTTGTTTAAGGATTCTCTTTGCTCTTTTCCTGGGGAGACATGGTCAGATTGCTAAAACTTTTGTTTCAGGAGGGTTTTTCTATGCAGGTGACCTTGAGCTTCATCTTTTTAAAACACGGTCAGTAAGAGAAGTGGTGCTCGTAGGTCAGTGCTATCACCCCTCCTTTTTTTTTTTTTAATCACCCCTCCTTTGAAACAGTTGTTGAGATAATAAAAGGTTGAGCTATAAACTCCATTAACAGCAGTCATGCCTGGAAGAAAAATGTGCTTTATTATTTTAGTATAATGAATGACATTGTCTGTGAGGCTTTACTGAGTTTTTTGTACCCCTCTGAAGGTGTGAGATTTGACACAGGTGATTTTTAATGAAGGAAACTGGGTTAGGCATTGACCTTTTACATACATTATAAGCATGTGAAATAACCCTGTGGAAAACATTGCTTGAGAGCAGGAACTACATTAATAGCAGGTCATGAGACCAACGAGGTGCTCTGTCGGGAAGTCCAGTCAGTGGGTTGCAAAAACAACTTGATCCTGTATATAAATGAGGAGGCTTATATAAACCAACCAGTTAAAATGGAAAGAACACAAAAATTAACTGGTTCTGGAGCCGCAGTACATACCAACGTGTCATTTTTTTTTTTCTCTAGTGCGTTGTGAACTTCATAAACTGCTTATGGGTTTGCCATATCTACTAACTTATCAAAAGATTCAAGAAATCTTTATAAATGGTCTCTGCTAGTATACAGATATTTTACTGTAATATTGCAAGGATGCATTTCTTACTGTGACCTGTAAACTCATTACTTACTTAAAAAGTATGTGAAAAGGGTGTTTTAGTTTGAAGTCAGCTTTTTACACATGATTCTTGTTGAGCTACTCCAGAGTTAAGAGCCACAGCCCCTGTGGTGAGGAGTCCACGGGGAGAAGGAACAGTCAATGTATCCTTTTCAGCTCTAATTCTGCTGAGGAGATACAGACCAGTAATGTACCTGCAGGGTTCCAATTTCTTGGAATTTCAGGGAACTTCTACTTTTGTCCTTAAACTTGCCTCATGAGACTACTTTAACACTTAAAGGAATGGCAGTATTCTCTTCGAAAAGCATCTTAAAATTTGATGAACTTATTTTTTAATTCACACACTTCTATGTGCAAACTCTCTGTATTAATGTCTACACTCTATCACTGTGCACTTGGTAACTTCTATACTGGATGTGATCTTTTTGAAGGCAGTGGTTCCCCCCCGCCCGCTGCCATATCTAGCAAGGGTTTTGCACATATAATTGCTCAGTAAATGTTTGTTGAATGAAATTAAATGGATATGCTCCCATTCCTATTGTTTCCCTTTAGTTCAGTAAATAACTCATCTTCTAGACAAGTAGAAAGACTCTTATTTATACCATTTAAGGACTTTACCCAAGAATGTATAACCTACAAATTTCTCTGTTGGTCTGTTCCCTCTTTGTATCAAAAGGTTCATTCTAATATTTGATCTAATGTTTCCAGAATGTTTTTCAGACTTAGAAATTAATCCCTCCACCCCACACGCACCCCACAAATCATCAGACCATTGCCGACAACACAACTTGACAACCTTTTCACATCATGCATATGGATAACTTTGGGAGTAAGGACTGGGACAGGTCTGGGTCACCCCAGTCTACTGTGTTATTGCACTGGAAGTCTGCTCTTTGTAGATATGGCCTGTGTAGAGCAAGCCAAGTGGCTGGCAAGTGGGTAGTAATTATCTGGTAGATCTAGTAGAGCAAAGGATATCCATTGATTCATACTGATAAAATGTTTGGAACAGGGCCTGGCACACAATAAACCCTACATAATATTTATTACTTAAATATTAAAAGCCAAGAAAATATTAATTGTTATAGTAAAAAGGTGGTTAAGTGGAACATTACAGAGACCAACAAGTAGACTGGAGGTCAAAAGCAAGAGGCAGGTGTCTGAACAGTGTCTGAGAAGTGGCTATCCACTGAATGTTCAGAGCTTGGCAGCAAAGGGAAGTAAAACCAAAACTGAGTAGTAACATCAAACAAAGGCGCTGTGTGTTGTGTGTATTTTTTAAATTTAAATTTTATATATTTTATGATTACAAAAGAGATGAAGGCCATAGGGAAGAAATGACTGGAAGTCTTAAAGAAGAGGTTATATTATAAAATTTGGATTCCCAGTGAAGTAGAAATGGATCAGGGGCTCAGTAAAAATGAAGGATTAACTCTAGAGGAGGGGAGAGAAATATCTTTGGTAGCTAGAGCAAAGTATGAGAAGATAAATGTAGGAACAGTGAAGCACATTTAAGAATTTATGCCAGGTGGCCTCATAAGTACCATCAAATTAAAAACGGATTGTCTGCTGCAGGGAACCTTCTCGTCTGTTTTTGGATTAAGATTACCAGAGAATTAATGAAACTACAGGAAATGATCAACTGAGGGTTGTGATAGAGAATGAATTTTGGTGATGAAGTGGAAATAAAGTATGTGAAGAAGGATATGGTGATATTTATGGTCCTATTTGGAACACACTGTTTCAATTTTTAAATATGGCAGTTTTTGTGGTCATTAGGTGTGCATTTTAAATATGGTCTTTTGTATATTCAACACATTCTTATTTGTTGAAAGTTCTTGGCCAAAAAAAAAAAGTCTTTGGTTTCATCGGACTTCTATTTTAGTGTGGAAAGACAGATACAAATACAATAGTAAAATAAAACTAAGAAGCAAAATATATAGTATGTTAAATAGCAATAATAGTTAAGGAGAAAAGTTATGTAGGATGGGGGTTGGGAGGAAGGAATGGAGAAAGGATGAGAGAGCATGAGAGAGAATTAGTTTCAGGGGATGTGGCTAACAAAGTTCTCACTGAGAAGATGACGGCTGAAGGATGCTCTAAAGGAGGTGCGGGAGAGGGGCAGGTGTTTCATGGACCTGAGGAGGAAGCCTACTGGTCTGTTGAAGGTGCCTTAAGGAGGTCATTTGGCTGGAGCCAACTGAATGGGGGGAGGTGGTAGGAGACGAGCTCAGAGGTGAGCAGGAATCAGGTAGTGTAGAGTCTTGCAGGCTTCAAGACCAGGTGAAATTCCTAAGTGGGGTGGGTGTAGACAGAAAAGAGAAGAGGGCCAGTCACAGAGCCCTCAGTAGCTCCAGGCTTTAGAGTTGTGGGAAATGAGAAGGAATCAGCAAAGGAGACTGGGAAAGGAGAGCCAGGGCAGTGGAGGGAAACAAGGACAGTGTGGTATCTGGAAACCAAAGGAAGAAAGCACTCCAAAAGGGGAGACATGACCAGAGGTCTTGAAAGAGAAGGACTGAGAATTAACTATTGGATTCAGCAATATGGCAGCCACCGTGTCTGTTCTCATGGGATGACTGTGGGAGCAGTTGTCGAACTGATGTGAGTTCAAGAAGGAAAGGGAGAAGAGATAACAGAGGGTGAGTGCTGGCAACTCTTCCAAGGAGTTCAACTGTGACTGGAGGAGAGAATTAGCATTGCTAGCTAGAGAACTGGGATCAAGAGAATTCTTTTGGGATGAGAGGGAAAAAAAATAGCATAAAAAACCAATAGGGAAGATAAAGTGGAGAAGGAAAAAATGAGGGGGGAGAGAATTGTTACAACACTGTCCTTGAGTAAGAGGCAATGGCATCTTGAAGTTCAAGGTGTATGTGTGTGTGTGTGTGTGTGTGTGTGTGTGTGTGTGTGTGTGGAGGGTGGCCTTAACTAAATCTCTTTGAAGTTCACATGCAACATCCTTAAGCATTCAATCCAAGCCTTGAGGGATTACTGTTGGTAAGGCATAATGTTGGAGTTAAAAACTAGTTCACGTTCATTGATTACATTTTAACTCTGGGACATTGGTAAGTGAGATGGAAATCCCAAAGGTGAATGCAGATTGCTGAAGATGGCAGGAAGGGAGTCCCCTGGTGTCAGAATGGGTAGCATCTTACAAACATTCTTGATCCCTGGTGCTGAGTTAGTGAGAGAAAGCCCCGTCTCAGTTGATTATACATTCTCATCTCTCTGGACATAGACTTGTTTCTCATCTCCTGGATAACGGAACCTTCTGACCATTGAGACTTGACTTTCCATTTAATCTCTGTTGGGACCTTTTCATTTTAAGTTTTTGGCTTAATCACCCATGTTCTAGATTTATTCCTTCTGTGACTTCCGGGACCCCAGATTTCTGATTTGCTGATAATTTTCCACAGTCTTCTGTTATAATTTGTTAACTTTCAGAACTTTTCTGCCCACATTTTCTGCTTATCTCCGTCTATTACAATTGTCTTGATGCTTAGAATTGGTATTTGGTTAGCCAATCAGACTATAACATAATTGATTGGATTTTTAAAATTGGGTTTATAAATTATACTTGTTATTCCTGAATTGATTAAATGATTTCTTAAAATTACACAATGATTTAGTCTATTTTTTAAGTCTATAATATTTAGTTTGCTTAAGTGTGTCTCATAATCTACTGTATTAAAAAATGAAAACCATCAACTAACTAGAATTTAAATTAAATAAATCAAAAACAAAATAGCTATGACGAATAAAGAAAACATGAAAACCAACTCTGGAAATACAATAGTAAAATAAACTAAGCTTTTCTATGAACGAGTATGTTACAGAGAGTGCTTTTTCTGAAGAAGCAAAAAAGAAAGGCTAATAGTAGTCTCTGAAATTAATAAAAGTACATAGGAAAGAGATGTGGTTGTGACTTTAATATGTAATATAAATACTATGATTGGTGCTTCTGTCTTTTTTTTCTAAATCTCCTTTCAAGGTTGTTTATAATTCATTTTGACTGCAGGGTAGATAACTGACACAAGCAGGTCCAGGCTGTGGGGGGAATATTTGTGGCAATCTATCATATGGTTCTAGTTGTCATAAAGATAGGATTCAAATAAGCATATCATTGCCCTGTTTTAAGTATGAGAAGAAGAGTCTGCCATATTGCAATATGTCAATTAAAAAAAAAAGCCAAAATAGTTGAACCCAGAATAGATGGTAAGCAACAATGGCTACCATTTGGTGAGCACTTATTAGGCGCCAAACATATATACTCTCTAATCCTTACAACCATAATTTGAATAGGTGTCATTAAACCATTTTATACACGAATGAAACCTACATTTGTAGAGAAGTTAATTATAAACTTGAATAAGTCTATACAGCCAGTAAATTGAAGAGCAGATATTGGAGCCTGTTTGAACACTTTGGAAGGCATTATATTTTGATTATGACTTATATATCCGTAAGTTCAGTAGATAATTGAATGCGGTGGAGATTAGGTCAATGTTAAATACTTTATTACTGTGGGCATGGTGGAATACTCTATTACCACGGTTCTCAGATGTGCTTGCAGAACTGTGGGGCTCCCTGAGATACTTTCAGTAGGTCACCCAACTATTTTCTTCATAATGTGAAGATGTTATGTGTTCTTCTCACCATGTTGACATTTGCACAGCTGGTACAAAAGTAATGGTAGATAACACTGTTCATGCCTTACTATGAATCAATGTACTGGCACCAAACTCTTTTTTTTGAAGATTTTATTTATTTTTGCAAGAGAGGGGGGGGAGGGAAAAGGAAAGCGGGGGGGAGGGGCAGAGGGAGAAGCAAATTCCCCACTGAGCAGGGAGCCCGATGGAGGGACTCGATCCCAGGACCCTGGGATCATGACCTGAGCAGAAGGCAGATGCTTAACAACTGAGCCACCCAGGCGCCCTACTGGCACCAAACACTACTGGTGGTCACTGCATTCTTCACCACTAAGAGTTCACAGTTAAAAACAAAATAAAAAAAAATTTATACCTTATACTAACTACATGTGCACATGAGATGTCTAGAGGGGTGTTCACTAAAATTTCAGTAGTGGTAATCTCTGCATAAGTATTTTCTTATTTGTACTTATCTTTATGAATTTATTTTATAGTGAGGCTGTATCATTAAAGACAACAAAACAACATAAAAGCCATATTATTTTACAGCATGTGTCATTTTTATAAAAACATATGAAACTATATAAGAAGCATATAATGTGTTCTTAGAAACTATTCTTATGGGGCGCCTGGGTGGCTTAGTCATTAAGCGTCTGCCTTCAGCTGAGGTCATGATACCAGGGGCCTAGGATTGAGCCCCGCATCGGGCTCCCTGCTCAGCAGGAAGCCTGCTTCTCCCTCTCCCACCCCCCCTGCTTGTGTTCCTTCTCTTGCTGTCTCTCTCTCTCTGTCAAATAAATAAATAAATAAAATCTTTAAAAAAAACTATTCTTATAGTGCATTCTTTTTTAGAGATGCTACGTAATAGCTATGATTTGTGGTCTAAATTTAGTGCCAAACTCTTTAATGTGGTAGTTCAATCTTACCTGTTTAAGAAGGTGTTACTGGTAACTTGACAGAGTAGATGCTGATGTTAGACATTTGATAATTCAGCTACACGTGGACAGCTTTACTAATCCTTTTTTCCTTCTGGTATTTATGAATAAGGCTTGGAAGATGGAATTACAGTGATATTTGTAAAAATACTGTAAATTGTTGAAGACCATCGCAGGACATGGTGGCTTTATGGTGGATGCAGTTAATCACAAGCCAGCGCTGTCACAGATGTGACAGTTTTGATGTCTAGTTTTTAGGATAATCTCACAGTCTTTGATCTCATCCTTCTCGCAATTTGAAAATCGTCATCTTTACTTTCTTGATTCAGTTAAGATGATTTAGTGAGTGGGTTAAGTAAATTAGCAGAATCTAGGACAGTTTCTTATCAGTAAAATGAGGATAATAATAGAATTATCTCAAAGGATAGTTCTGAGGATTAAAGGAGAGAAAATATATAAAGCATTTAGAACAGTGCCTGGCATATAACAAGTACTTGATAAATGTTAGCTATTTTTAACTAGGAAGTACACAAAGTAACTCCAGAGCAAATATTATTTATAAAGAGCTAACTTTCCCGAATATCCAGTTACAAATTGTTCATCTATTTAAATTAGCAATGGTCACGCAAAGGCTCTTATCAGCTTTTCTTTTTGAAGTGGGCACTTGCTTTTCAGGTGGCCTTCGTAATTTGATTAATACTGGTTTCCCAACTGAAAACAATCTGGGTTCAGGCAAGAACCTGTTTAGTATTCTGATTTAGGAAGGTGAGCAGAATCACCATTTTCTCTTTGATTATTTGTTTGCTTATTCATTCATTCATTCATTCATTTTGCAAACATATGTTAGGTGTGAGCCATATGTGGCAAGCTCATCCTGGGGATAGAGAAAAAGGTGTGAGACACAGCTGTTGGAGAGAGATGACTCGGGGTGGCTAAATATAGCACGTTAAGTGCTCTTCCCAGGGAAGCACTGAGTGCTATGGGTGATTTGGAGGGGTGTGTTACTGTTACTGGGCTCTAGGTTCCATCACCAGTTGGAAAGGGCGAGGAAGGGAAGTTTCTCTGAGGGGAGTTGTGTTAGCCAGGGGAAACTGTGGGCAAAAGGGATCCTAGCCTGAAGAGCAAAGTGGTTTTATTCTTCTACCTTGTTCCATGTTCTCTCAGGACCTCTTACCATCTGCTGATGTGTATTAGAGGCAGTTTGCATGGAGGATTTATTAGTGATTTTTTTTGTTGTTCTTCACATTCTGTTCACTAGTCAAAAAGAGAGCATATGTGTTTATCCAGTATTTATAAGTCATCAAAATTTTTAGGAATATTTAATAAAGGCAAAGAGGTTTCAAAAGATTTTTCTGTAGGTTCTTTTAACCATATTTGGTTATTGTTATTTGTTTTTAAATTTAAACATTATTTTTGTTTGTTTACTTCAGAAATGTTGAAGGGATACTTAAAATATTTTTTCTGAATCAACCCACAAACTTATAGATGAATCATAAAGAAAGCCATTTAACAGGTATCTGTATAAAGAAGTCTTTTATTATAATTGAATTTTCAAATCTTTGGGCCCATATTTGCATCTTTAGCAATGGGTTTTTGTTTCTGTTTTTTGTTGTTGTTGTTTCTGTTGTTATTACAATTTTTTTTTTCATCTTTTCATTTTGCCAAATTGAAGTCGAGTATTTGAGGCACTGGAAATTTACTGTCGGGTTGATTTGATGCAATGCTTTAGGGCTGTCCAGAAAGGAGCATGTTAGTTCACTGGTGGTAAGTTTAGAAATGGTTTAAATGATAGAGAGCAGTAGATGAGAAAGAATAGTTCAGGGAAGCTGACAGACTGTGTGCCCAGGAAATACATAATGAGAGGAGAGAGAGTACTAGGCAAGGAATTTAGAATCTTACAGGAGACACAAGGCAAGAAGAGGGATTACATACAAGTCAAAATGTAATAAGTACCATGAGGATAAAAACAGTGTTTTAGCAGTTCATTCAATAAATTTATTTAGTGCTTACTGTATGGTATGGGTGGGAGTGAGATCATTTGTACTTAAAGAATTCAGGATAGGGTTTGCATAGAGTTCATTTCATTTAATTTGACCTTGAGGGATATGTAGAGAATAGAATTAGAATTCTAAATTCTAAAGAAGTGCTGTTCAATTGAAGTATAATGTGAGCCATATATGTAATTTAAAATGTTCTAGTAATGATATTAAAAGAAGCAAAAAGAAACAGGTGAAATTAATTCTAGTATACTTTATTAAACCATCATGTCCAAAATATTATAATTTAGAACTGTAATCAGAATATATTACATTTTGGTGGAAAGTCCTTGAAATTCACTAGGTATGTTACATTTCTAGCACATCTCAATTCAGAAGCTAAATTTGCACTGGAAATACTGGATCTATATTTAGAGTTCATTAAACTTAACAGTTGAGAAGGAAGATTGACATACACAGTTTGTTCCAATCATACTTTAAAGTTTTCTAATACCTGAATAGGGAATCTGTTTTAAAATTTGCATGGAAATTAATTAAAATTACTCAAAATTTAAAAATTCTTTCCTTGGTCATACTAGGGTCCTCTCAAGTGCCCAGTAGCCACTTATGACTAGGAGATAATGAACTGGGACTAGACCATTCTAAATGATTGAAAAGAACAATTTTGTAGGTAGAACAGCACATGCAGAGACCTCTCCTTTTGTGGGGTTGGAGAACAAAGTACGAAAGCAAATGTCCATAGCAGTTATGCTTGCAAGACTTCAGCTCTCATAAATGCTGTATTTCCCAGAGCCAGTGTGGGTCATATTGGACATTGAGCTGCCTCACTGTGTTTAAAGTTGAAGGTGCTCCACTCCACCCTGGGAGTGGAGCACCTTCCCTGGGAGTGGAGCACCTTCCCTGGGAGTGGAGCACCTTGGGAGGAACACGAGGACCCTACTGTGTTACAACGAAAGTATAATGTTCACACTTTAAATCAGCCACAAATGTTTATATTATACCTACTATATACTGCTTATGAAGTCAGACATCTATATAATACATACTCCAAAAGATTAAAATGAAAAGTTACAGACAACACAGTTAACTCCCAGCTGCTCAGTAAATTCTTGTAAAGAGATAAATGCTGGTTTAAAAGGTGACTGTTCCCTGTGTTTGTCATACTGGAATGAACTGACTATATTTTCCAAGATGAAACGTAATTAAGAATTAAATTTATATTTGTTGTATTTATTAATTGGTCTCGATTGCTTTGTGTTTGCACCAGAATAATATGTGCAGGAGCCTATCACAGTTTGAAATAGGTTTTAGGTGGTTTTTTTGTAGATTGCTGTCCCATTCCTATCTCTATAGGGCATATAAATTTTACATAAAGACCACCAGGCTAACATGGCTCTATTTGGAAAAAATACTTATAAATTTCAGCGATGACTGTAGATGCAGCTTACCGAAACGATTATCAGAAGTGCTTTATTATCTTTGAGTGAGAAGTTATAGTCTTATGACTGTCTTTGAGGGTTGATCAGAAGGTTTTTGGTTTCTTCAATTTGGGAAAGCTTTAGAACAATTAGATCAGTCTATCTTTTTTTTTTTAAGATGTTTATTTATTTATTTATTTGTTAGAGAGAGAGAGAGAAAGTATACCACCAGGGAGAGAGGCTGAGGGAGAAGCAGACTCCCCACTGAGCAGGGAGCCCAATGCGGGGCTTGATCTCAGGACCCCAGGATCATGACCTGAGCTGAAGGCAGACGCTTAACCAACTGAGCCACCCAGGCACCCTAGATCAGTCTTATCTTTATTAAGGGCATATTTCTGCAGCTTTGACATGAGCCCTTTCTTTTAAGAATGATTACATGATTTAAATACTCTGACATATCTATCCTTAGTTTTTCTTTGTCAAAGAGCTCTGACTGATGCTTTTTCTCTGATGGATTATTGACAATTATGACAGGAATGTAACTTGTCCCTGATGTCTGTTCTCCCTTAGTGATAGAATTCTACTCTAGGTGCATGGCCATTCAGAGTCAGGACTACATTTCTTAGCCTCTCTTGCTGCTAGGAATTCCTCTAGTTTTGACCAGTGGGATGCAAGTAGGATTTTTGTGTGGCAGCTTTTTAAAGAAAGTGTTCTTTTTTCTTTTCTTTCTTTTCTTTCTTTTCTTTCTTCCTTCCTTTCTTCCTTTTCTTCTTTTTTCTTTCTTTCTTTCTTTTTCTTTTTCTTTCTTTCTTTCTTTCTTTCTTTCTTTCTTTCTTTCTTTCTTTCTTTCTCTCTCTCTCTCTCTTTCTTTCTTTCTTTCTCTCTCTCTCTCTTTCTTTCTTTCTATGTGTGTGTTGTGGGGGCCATGCCCCTTGCTTTCTTTTTCTCTTTATTCATTCTTTCTTCATGTCCTGCTGCCTGGGATTCATTTGCCACTATTTTGGACCATGGGGCCAAGGCCCCTCAAATTCAGAACAAGCAGATAGAAGGAACCTGCATCTTTGATATTTAATGACATGATGAAATACCAAAACAAGCCTGTACTATACACTGGACTTTAATGTGAGAGGCAAATAAACTTCTGTTTTCTGTAACCAGTCGTTATTTTGGGTTTCATCATAGCAGACGAACCCAATCCCATCAATCCATGTAGACATTCATACTAGTAGGACTCTTGGAGGCAAGGGTGAAAACCACCACCAATATGAAAGGATCCTGAGTGGCCCATGGAATTAGAGGAGACCCAGAGGTCATTAGCCACACTTCCAAGGATGTCTACAACCAGGAACCTAACCCCACGAGACTCCTTCTCTTCATCTCTTGGTTTTAATTCTCTTTTCCTCTATGTTTCATTTTGTGTTACTCTAGACCGGCTTTCTCCAGCAAAGGGATATGGTCACCTGTGGTACCAGACTAACTTCCTCAACACCTTGAAAATGTAGATTGAAAACGGCTAGTCTTGTCTTCTATTTGAAAAAATATTGGGGAGTGACTCAGATTGACCTGTCTTGCGTCACATAACCATCCCTGTATCTGTCACTGGTCCAGCTTGGATTACATGCCCTGCATTGTGGTCTACTTTGTGGGGGATGGAGAGATTGGCCCAGGGGGGAGGGTGCAAGAATTGGCAGCATCCTCTAGAACCATTTGTTGTAAATTAAGTTTGGTGCTATTTAGATAAAACAGTGCTTATTAGTTCAGCTGATAAGTCATTCATAAATGATTTATCATAAAAATCATCCTTTTTTTTAAAGATTTTATTTTTTATTTGACAGAGAGAGAGAGAGAGAGCGAGCACAAGCAGGGAGAACGGCAGGTAGAGGGAGAGGGAGAAGCAGGCTCCTCACTGAGCAGGGGCTCTATCCTAGGACCCTGGGATCATGACCTGAGCCAGAGACAGATGCTTAACCAATTGAGCCACCCAGGCATCCCTCATCTTATCCTTTCTTGAAAGTAGCCCATGTATGAAAAAACGAGGATCGCTAGTTTGCTTTAAATTTGCTTTCTGACTTTGAAGTTGTGAATTTTGGCAAGACACAGCTCAGATGTCTTTTATGGAATTTTTATGAAAATGACCTGTCCACGTTATCATACTATACAGGCAAATTTTTAGTAGCCATTGAACAGATTTCCCGAATTTCTTTTATCTTCAGTCGTGTTGATTGTAATGTCAGCACTGAAGAATTGGCTGTAATCATGAATTCATTGAATAGAGAGGAGGAAGCATTTTGAGTATTAGAAAATGAAGACTATTATATCATAAAAAATGTTTCAGTGGCACATTCTATTTAAAATTCTAAAGTGAGAGTTTTCTTCAAGGAATTAAAATTTAGCTCGATGTTTGACATAAATGAAATTTGATAAGTAAAAGTACTTTTTTTGGTGGGAGAGCTTTGATATATTGAGTTCCCAAAGTTTACTTGAAATCTTAACAAAATCATGGAAGATCAATTAATTGAAAGGTAATGGTGTCATGTGATCGAGTTGTGTTGAAGGGTTTAGGAGATCTCTGTCTAGAGGGCACATTTTACAGCAGGGGTTAGTTATGACAGGGCACTTTTCTTCCAGGTGGCTTTTAGGCAACATGGTGACATTTTGGAGACTTCAAAGGTAAAGGTTTATTGCTTTGGAAGTACTATATTTATTAATCTGGTTTCAATCAAATGTCCATGATGTGCACAGAAGGGGTATTTTCTTCAGGACTCTCAAAGGCTCAAACTTCCTATTGTTTTCTGCAGTCAATCAAAACTGGGGTTGAGTCACCTAAATCATTATATGCTGTTCCTTTGGTATCATTTAGCCAGTCAACACAAGGCATGTGGGGGGGAGGGGTGGGAAGGGAGTCTTTGATATTTAATGAACAAAGACGAATATCTTTAAAAAACTAGTATCAGCTCTGGAAAAACATATTTTCTGATCAGAAACTTTTCTAGGTGATAGTCACCATAGTCACAAATAAGAAGAAAGAATGAGGGCCAGAAATGTAAGTCTTGCTGTAAGATTTTATTGTACATACTAATTTTTCATTGTACTAGGAGCAACTGTATCAGGCACCTCTGTTATGACTTAGGTTGTTTGCAGGAGTTGAATTCTACTCTGGGGTTGGAGATAGTGCAGTCTAGAGCTCCAACATGAATAGTCACTGTGCGAACGTACCCCTCTTTCACCCACGGAAGTGCTGGTCGAGGTCAGGGATTAGGCTTCTGGGTGCTTGCTATTGCCCTTCTTTCCAGCCTAATATTGGCAAGAAGTGAATGTATGTTTTCATTTTTATCCTAGAGTAGCCAGCAATTAGGACTTTTCTTCTTTGAAGAAGGGAGACCTATGCACTTTTAGTAGTTATGTGTACAGATAACTGATGACTCTGAAAAAAAGTTCAAAGATGTCATTATTTTCATTTGCAAGGTGAAAAATTCTGTTGTGGTGGTATAAATATCTGAAGTCATACAGAAGGCCAGGACAAAAATAGGTTTCTGAGAAAGGCATGTTTTTTTTTTTTTTTTCTTTTCTTCCTGATACTATTACAGCTTTATCTACTGATCTCAGCCAGAACTTGTCATGTCCAGGTCCCTCTGGGTTTAGCCTTCGCTCCCTTCCCTCTTTTCCCCAGGCCCATTCTATTTCCCAACTAAGGCTTGCTCAAAAAGTCCTCCCCTCATTAGCTCAGACATTTCATAAGTTAAAATCACTTACTGAGTATCTAGTTTTAGCATTTTGTTTAGATGGCTTTGTACTTTCATGTATCATGATAAAGGACCGAGAACTATCTTTCTTACTATGTTTATTGTGTCCTGTTTGAAAATATCTAACAGAGTCAAGGTTATCAAGTGCTGATTTTGATATATTCTAATTTTTTTCAGTCTAACTTTATTTGAAGACTTAATTGATTTTATTGCCAAACTGTCCAGTCAGTTAAAATGTCAGTTAACTTATTTTCCAGTGTTTAATTTTATGTCAGAATGGGAGCAGTAGTAATAATGTTTTACAAACAGTGGCGTTTTTTCAGTATTACAAAAGACTTAATTTTTTTTCCTTTTTTTTCCCCCCTTAGGTAAACCAGTTCATGTAGGAAAGCTCCCTCTAGTGTTTCCTAGAGCAAATACAAATGGTATTGGGCTATTTTTTTTTTAGAAGACTTAAATTTTTTTTTAAAGATTTTATTTATTTATTTGACAGAGAGAGGGACAGCGAGAGAGGGAACACAAGCAGGGGGAGTGGGAGAGGGAGAAGCAGGCTTCCCGCGGAGCAGGGAGCTGGATGCAGGGCTCGATCCCAGGACTCTGGGATCATGACCTGAGCCGAAGGCAGACGCTTAACGACTGAGCCACCCAGGTGCCCCAGAAGACTTAATTTTTTAAAGCAATTTGGGGCTCAGAATAAAATTGAAAGGAATGTACAGAGATTCTCCAGATACCCTTGCACCCTCACGTGTATAACAACCCTCATTATCTGCATGACTCATGAGAACTGTATGTTTGTTACCAAGGATGAACCTACACTGACACATCATGATCACTCAAAGTAAATAGTTTGTTTTAGGTTTCATTCTTGGTGTGGTACATTCTTTGGATTTGAACAAATTTGTAGCTTTGCGCAGTGGCAGTATCATAGCCAATGAAGTTTATCCGAGGCGCGATTATTGCTAATTGAACAAATTTGTAATGACATATATCCATCATTATAATACCATAACAGAGTATTTTCACTGCCCTAAAATTCTCTGTGCTCTCCCCAGTCATCCGCCCTATCCCCTTCCACCCTTTTTTACTGTCTCCATAGTTTTGCCTTTTCCAGAATGTCATATAGTTGGAATCGTACAGCATGTAGCCTTTTCAGATTGGTTTCTTTCACTTATTAATATGCCTTTAAGGTTCCTCCATGTCTTTTCATGGCTTAATAACTCATTTCTTTTTGGCAATGAATAATGTTCCATTGTCTGGATGTACCACAATTTATCCATTCGCGTACCGAAGGACATCTTGATTGCTTCCAAGTTCAATTATGAATAAAGCTTCTATAAATATCTGTGCACAGGTTTTTGCTTGAATACATGTTTTCAACTCCTTTGAGCAAATACTAAGGAGAGTGATTGCTATATAGTAGGATAAGAGAATGTTTAGTTTTGTTACAAATCATTATGTTTAGTTTTGTAAATAATCACCAAACTCTTCCAAGATGGCTGTACCATTTTGCATTCTTACCATCAATGTATGAGAGTTTCTTTTGATCCACATCCTCACCAGCATTTGGTGTTGGTAGTTTTCCAGATGTCGGCCATTCTGATAGCTACGTAGTGGTATCTCATTGTTGTTTTAATTTGTATTTCCCTAGTGACATGTGGAATATCTTTCTGTATGCTTATTAGCCATCTATTTATCTTTTTTGGTGAGGTGTCTGTTAATGTCTTTGGCCAATTTTTTAATGAGGTTGTTCATTTCTTATAGTTAAGTTTTAAGAGTTCTTTGTATATTTTGAATGATGGTCCTTTAGCAGAAGTGTCTTTGTCAAATATTTTCTCCCAGTCTATAGCTCTCCTAATAATGTCTTTTGTAGAACAGAAGTTTTTAATTTTAATAAAGTCTAGCTTAATTATTTCTTTCATTGGTCATATCTTTTATGTTGTATCTAAAATGGTATCACTATACCCAAGGTCATCTAAATCTCCTATGCTTTCTTCTTGGATTTTTATATGTTTGCATTTTGCATGTAGGCATATAATCCATTTTGAGTTAATTGAGTTTGTGAAGGGTGTACTCTGTGTCTAGAGGAATTTTTTTTTTTTTTTTGCATGTCCAGTTCCAGTACCATTTGTTAAAGAGACTATCTTTGCTTCATTGTATTGTCTTCACTGCTTTGTCATAGATCAGCTGACTATATTTATGTGGGTTTATTTCTAGGCTGGCTATTCTGTGCCATTGATCTCTTTGTCTTTTCTCTCACTAACACCGCACTGTCTTCATTACCGTAGCTATATAGAAAGTCTTGAAGTTGGACAGTATCAGTCTTCAAATTTTGCTTTTCTTCAGTATTGTCTTGGCTATTCTGAGTTGTTTCTTCTCCATATAAATTTTAGAATCAGTTTATCAATATCCATAAAATAAGTTTCTGGGATTTTGATTGGGATTGATTTGAATCTATAGATCCAAGTTGGGAAGAACTGCCCTCTGGACAATATTGATATCTATTTCTTTAGTTTTAGAAATAGAAATATCTATTTCTTTAGTTTTTCTTTCATTAGATTCACCAGAGTTTTGTAGTTTTTCCCATAGAAACTTTGCACATGTCTTGTTAGATTTATACCTAAGTGTTTAATTGGGGGGAAGGTGCTAATGTGGATAGTATTTTGCTTTTAATTTCAGATTCCCCTTGTTCATTGCTGGCATATAGGAAAGCAAATGACTTTTGTATATTAACCTTATATCCTGCAACCTTGCTATTATCACTTATTCTGAGAGAGTGAGGGTTTTTTTTTTCTTTCAGATTTTCTACATTGACAATTGTGTCATCTGAGGACAAAGACAGTTTTATTTCTTCCTACCCAAAACTTATACCCTTTGTTTCCTTTTCTTCCCTATTGCATTAGCAAGGACTGATATTAAAAAGAGGAGTGGTGGGGCGCCTGGGTGGCTCAGTCAGTTAAGCCTCTGCCTTCAGCTCAGGTCCTGATTCCAGGGTCCTGGGATCGAGCCCCGCATCGGGCTCCCTGCTCAGTGGGGAGCCTGCTTCTCCCTCCCCCTTTGCCTCCTGCTCTGCCTGCCTGTGCTCTCTCTCTCTCTCTTTCTGTCAAATAAATAAATAAAATCTTAAAAAAAAAAGAAAGAGGAGTGGTGGGAGGGGACATCCTTGCCTTGTAGTTGATCTTAGCGGGAATGTTTTGAGTTACTCCGCATTAACTATGATGTTAGGTTTAGGTTTTTTGTAGAAAGCTTTTATTGGGTTGAGAAATTCCCCTCTGTTACTAGTTTGCTGAGAGTTTGTGTGTGTGTGTGTGTGACAGTTTTTGGAATGAATAGGTGTTGGATTTTTGTCAAATGCTTTTTCTAAATCTATTGATATCATCATGTGATTTTCCTTTTTTAGTCTGTTGTTTTGATGGATTATACTAATTGATTTTCAAAAGTTGAACTAGTCTTGCATACTTTAGATAAATCCCATGTGGTCTTGGTGTATAATTCTTTTTATACTTTTTTGGATTTGATTTGCTAATATTTTAAGAATTTTTGCATCTATGTTCATGAGAGATATTGTAGTTTTTCTTTTCTTGTAACATCTTTGTCTCGGTTTTTTGTTTGTTTGGTTTGAAGTTAATGCTGGCTTCATAGAATGACTTAGGAAGAATTTTCTCTTTCTTTCCTCTGAAAGAGATAGTAGAGAATTGGTATAATTTCTTTCTTAAATGTTTTATAGAGTTCACCAGTGAATCTCTCTGGGCTTGACGTTCTCTTGTTTGGAAAATTATTAATCATTGATACAATTTCTTAACAGGAATACACCTATTTAGATCATCTATTTTTTCTTATATGAGTTTTGTCATTCAAGGATTTTTTCTACTACATTTAAGATATCAAATTTATGCAAATGAAGTGAGTCATAGTATTCTTTTATTATCCTTTTAATTTCCATGGGATCTGTAGTGATGTCCCTTCTTTTATTTCTGTTAGTAATTTGTGTCCTCTCTTTTTCTTAGTTAGGCTGGCTAGAGGGTTATCAGTTTTGAACTGTATACTTTTAAATATGTGAGCATGAAGTAAATAATAGGACTAATTTGCTGACTAGAAAGCATCCAGTTGAATAAGCAGGTAATAGATTGATCTCATATTGAAGGTGATCTGTGGTTGGGTAAAGGGCTATGCTGCATTTGAAACTGTGGGTCTCATAGTGCCAGCTTAAAAAAATAAACAACCTCTTTTCAGGGGTGCTTCTTAGATGCCCCTATTCTATGTTATTACAGTTAAAAAACCAGAAGATTAACTTTCTAGATTAAATATGTATAAGAAGTTTGAGTTTCTTGTGTTAATGACTTCGCTTATTTTCCCTTTTTGGTCATATTCATATAAATACCCATATGTAATAAAAGAAATATGGAATTATTTTTTACAAGTGATACAAATACTTTATAATCTGTGTTACTCTTATTTGCTAAGGTAAAGAATTATATTTCTTTTTTTGCCTAACTATATGCAAACTTTTTCCAAAATGTGTTCCTTACATAAACATTACTTATATAGGATAGCTTCCAATCTCATCCTAGGCAGAAAAGGCAGTTTATCTACATGGTTTCATTTCAGGGTACAAAATCTCTTCTAATTGCTGGCTCATTCCTGAATTCCTACCTGATAACATGAGTTCTCAAGTTCAACCTTAGATTACAATACACATTTTCCCATGAAGGGGTTGTAGGGGCACATTCAACATCATCAGAGCATTGGAAGGGTAGCCTGAGAGGTCTAAAGATAATTTCACCTCACAGTTTTGTCTGTATTCAACCTTGAATTGCATCATTCAGTGTTCCATACTGTGTCTCTCTCCTTCCCCATCATCACCTCAGTTGATGGTCATTCTTTCTGTTTTACTTAGGAACTTAAAGCAGTCAGAGGAGAAATTCTCCATGCCACCCCCCACCCCATCTTCCTGCATCTGTGCCTTTATATTTTGCCTTTCCCCTTGAGGTGGACTGTCCATGTCCCTGGGTCAGTTCAGACTCTTCCAGTGTGCCCTAGGTGCTGCCTCTAGTTAAGGACATTGCGGGCAATTCTGTCTTCTTCCTCCAGATCATCAGTTTCCCCTTTACTATTGGATATTCTCTACTGGAGCTGTCATTTCTTACATCCATGAGAGAACCGTCTTTTGACTCACTTGCTGTACCTATAGCTCCTGCCCTAATAGGTTTCCTGCACCTAGTGTTTTGGATTCTATTCCTGGAATTTTCTTTGGAACCTACCCCAGGAAGAACTTTGCTCTAAGTCCCCACCAAAACTTCTATTGTTGCTTATTCCCTCCTTCATGGAAGCCTTTCTTACTTGGCTTCACCATACCGTTCTCACCTGGTTTTGCCCCTGGGACTGGTATCTTCCTTTGCCCACATCTTTGCATGTCCCAGACTAAACAGTGTGTGCCTCAGGGCTTGGTCCCTAGAGGTATTCCCTTTGCCTGGCTCTCTCTGCCTCACTCTGACATCTGTACTCACTCTCTCTATGAACTCATCTCATGGCTTTAAATACCATCCGTATACGAATGCCTTCCAAGTTTTCTTTCTCTGCTTTGTCCTCTCCCCTGAACTCTAGACATGTATATTTATGTATATATTTCCCCTTAGATGCCTATAAGCTTCTCAAAATTAACATGTCTAAAACTAAGCTCTTGCTCTCTGAAGCTTCCCCCACCCACAACCTGTTTCACTGCAGCTCTCTTTTTCTGGTTCCTCTGGCCAAAACCCGTAAAATTCATTCGTGCTTCCTTTCCTTCTGTTACATGCCACATTAGATCCATCAACAAGTCATCTTGACTGTGCCTTTTAAATTATACCCAGAAAACTTCATTTTCTCACCCCTTCCCTTGCTGTCACTCCACTGTGAACCACTGTTAGCTCAGTGGCTCCTGCTTATCACCCTTGCCATCTCTTTTCCATACAACAGCAATGGGAGCCTTTAAGCATCGAACTCAGCACCCTACAGTGGCTTTCTGTCTCACCAAGAGTAAAAGCCAAAGTCCTTTCAGGGCCCTACGTGGTTGACATGCCTCCTCCTGTTCCCCACAGTGGCCTCTTTGATGGTCTCACTCCCATGGCTTCTCGCTGTTCCCTGAACACGCCAGGCAAATTCCTGCTTCAGGGCCTTTGTACTTGGTGTTCTGTCTGCCTGGAATGTCACCCCCCGGTATGAGCCATACCGGTATGGCTCACCTCCTTGCTGACTTCAGGTTTTTACTCAAATATTTTATAGAGAGTCCTTTCTCTCAAATTGCAACTATTCTGCCACCCCCTCCAAATTTTTTGTCCCCTTCCCTGCACTATTTTTGTCCTTAGCCATTTTTACTATCTAGAATCCTTTATATTTTACTTATTATGTCCCCCCCACTGCAATTTAAATTTCGTGAAGGTGATATTTATCAGCAGCTCCCCGCTTCTTCCATCTCTTTACAGTATAAATCCTGCTTATATTGTAGATTTAATTAAACATTATAGAATGCTTTCATTGTCCCCGCGCTGTATCAGGCACATTTACACATTTAATTTCCCCACTTTATTTCTGAAATCAACATTGTGATTCCTATTTTACAGATGAGTGGAAAACCAAAGGCTGAGAAAGATGTACAGTGTCTTTACTACAGATAATAATAGATATTGGAATGGGCTTTAAACTCAAGGCCTCTAACTTCACGTTCTGTGCTTTTCTAATATACCATGCTAGGGACAAATCCACTTTACAATAACGATTTAACTTTTGAAAGGGAATTTGGAAAGGACTGCCCTTGCCAATCCTTCGCCATCTCAATTCTTACTCCCTACCCTACCCCATCTTCTGTCTTGTCATGCTGTTTCTCTCCAGCACAAACTCAGTTGCTATTGAGGACACTTGTAAATTTGGAACAGTCATAAAAGCACAAGTCCTATCTTCCAGCAATGGTATTCAGTGACGGGAGCAGTGAGACAGAATGGGAGGGGAGAATTTAGCAGAAAGGTTTTAAGAATTTCCCTCTCTGATGCTTGAGCTAACTCAGAGGCCACCAAGAAACTGCAGTTAGAGAAGAGCTGAGCCAGAAATGAGTTTGGAGCAAAGTGGCTGAGAATATCTAAGAAGTAAAGTGTGATGTGAGAGGAAACTGTCTTGACTCCAGCCCGTGTGGCTCAAAAACCAAGCAACTTGGATGACTGTGGTGTTGTCACAGAGATACTCTGCTTTCTTTGGCTCTAAATAGTCTCCGTTCTGTAATCTCATCCTGTGTTTCTTTATTGGTGTAACTTTTGGGATGTAAATAGTTTGTTTCCACATCTATAAAACAAGATAGTGGGGATCAGTGATCCCATTAGGGCACTTTTAGTTATAAAATTATGTGATTTTTAAAATCCTGCATTACTCTAGTGATTTTGAATCTACATCTAGTGATAATCAGACCTTTTTTACTGTGCAAAATTTCCCTTAAAATAATAATTTATATTTTTAACCAAATACAAAAATCGCTGAAGCACTTTCAGATACAAGTTAAAATGGTTTTTAAAAATCAGTTTTATTTCTTATTGAAATTGTCAGACAGCCTTGTCTTAAAAACGACAACACAGACCACGCTTCCAAGGTAACAGGGGCTGGAAAAACCTCCTGTCTCCTCAGGTAATGGGTGGTGTTTCTTTAACTAAGTGAAGGATTTCATGGCATGGACCTACCTTCTGATCACTTTCCACTGGTTAAGAGGAGATTTTGAAAACCAAACAGAAATTATAACATTAAATAACCAAATTAGCTTTTTTCTCAAAATGCCGAGCTGATCTTTTATTTTTATTTTTATTTAAGTAATCTCTGCATCCAATGTGGGGCTTGAATCAGGACCCTGAGATCAAGAGTTGCATGCTCTTCCCACTGAGCCAGCCAGGTGCCCCTTAATACTTTAAAACATACTTAGAAGGGAAATCTGCCCTCCTCCTAAAGGCATGTCTTACTTTCAAAGCAAATGTATTTCTTTTCTATACTGTCTCTCTTGGCCTGAGACTAGTTTAAATTGTTAGTTCTTTTCATTAGGCAGATTTTTCAGTTTACTTGAAGTATTTGCTAGTGTTTTTTCTCAACTTCAAAAAAATACTATCCCTCTCCTTTTTGTACTTATCTAAATTTCTCTGTGCCTACTGTAACTATTACAATAATTAATAATGAATCAAGGAGTTAAGCTCATATCGATTGTAAAAGAAT
Organism: Eumetopias jubatus; assembly: GCF_037043125.1. Taxonomy (NCBI): domain Eukaryota; kingdom Metazoa; phylum Chordata; class Mammalia; order Carnivora; family Otariidae; genus Eumetopias; species Eumetopias jubatus. The sequence continues at coordinate 162,683,844 of NW_028274809.1, read as the reverse complement.
TTACTCACTTTTTTGCTTTATTTCTTAAGCTTATTTTCATATTCATATTTGTTTCCATTTTTAAATGTTTACTGAGGTTCATCTGTTCACCAGTTTTTTTGAGGAAAAAAGATATCGTACTATAATCTTTTCTTGTCTTCATAATTATTTAAGTAGTGTAAGAAAGACAGTGGTTATCAAACTTAAAATGTTTCTTTTTGAAGAAAGCTAAAACTTCTGCTCTTTAGTCCTGAACAATCAGTGTGTTTCCTGATTGCAGAGTCAGGAAATACTTTACTTTTGAAGCAATAACGGTTATTCCTGGGAACTTTTATGATTGGCTGCATAGTGATAACGTGGACTTTAACAAGTACAACGGATTTACTGCTGCCTTATTTGAAAAGAAAGAGAACTTCTTAAGTGTGACAAAAGGCTAATTGCTGAGGACTGCATCAGTTTGGCATATTTAGTGCTCTTGGAGAACGACTTTCAGCTGGCTTCCTGACCAAAGGTATCTTTCCCTAGTGCTTTTTACTATCCAGATTTTTCTCTGGTGTTTGCCTAGACCTTTAAACATCAGTTGTGGTTCTTGTAGAATTTGTTTTCTTTTGAAGTCAGGTGGAGTGTAATTTTTATAATACCCTTGGATTTCTTGGAGTGTGATAACTAATTATGATAATTAATGAGAAACCACAGCATGACATCCAGGGATCTAGTGGCAATTTTTTTTTCCTTCTCTGGAGTGAGAAATTGCTGTTATCTGATTTTTGATATTTGAATCTAAATTCTTTTTTGAGGTCACTGAAGGTGTAACAACAACATATTGGCTTAAGGTGGCACTGTGCTTTTTCTTAATATTATGAGACATTTGAAAAAAGCCCTGTTCATTTATTGTCTGTTGAATTGACTATTGTGTGTTAATGAAAATGAGTAATTTCAATGACTTACACTATTTCTGGTTTAACAGAGTGAATTTTCCATCTCCTTGATCCTGTATTGACATTGGTACAAAAATAAACTCACAGAAATTTGGATCTGGATGAGGTCTTATGGACCTTCTATCTAGCCCCCCTCCACCCCCTTTCACTGGTGAAGAAACTCTGGGATTAGGAATAGCACAAATTCCTGGCAGAGCTAGGGATAGAATACAAACCTCTCAGTCCCTATTTGGGAGAGTCTTTTTCATTATTGTTGTTTTGTGTTAAAGATTATGTCCTGCTACAGAATAAAAACCTTGCCTTTGGGGTCGCCTGGGTGGCTCAGTCGTTTAAGCGTTTGCCTTTGGCTCAGGTCATGATCCCAGGGTCCTGGGATCGAGCCCCGCATCGGGCTCCCTGCTCCGCGAGGAGTCTGCTTCTCCCTCTGCCTGCCGTTCCCCCTACTCATGTGCGCTCTCTCTCTCTGACAAATAAATAAATAAATCTTTAAAAACAGCAACAAAGAAACACCCTTGCCTTTAGTTGGCATTAAATCCTCATCAGGTTCCATGCAACATAGTCAGATCCTGAGCAATGATGTTACTCATAGCTCGAGTATGAATAACTAGGTTATGTACCTAGAGTGTGTAGTTTGAGGTGCTCCGTGGCATCTGGAAACATTCCTGACATGTACATTCACTTCCTGGCTGGGTGAGCACTGAGCAGAGTGAAAAGTTATGGCTTTCCATTTTTGGGGAATGCCAGATCTTGAGTTAGCAACAGAAATTTACTAAACCTGTATCAAACCTGCTATTTATACTTCTGTTTCCTGACAGTGGTCACTCAGTTTCTTCTGAGAAGAGAATACTTTCCCAGCGGTCACATGGAAGAGCTCTAGTAAGAACAAAATCACCACCGCTCAGTTCTCCACTTAAGAGTTTACAGTAAAGGAGCACCTTGGGTGGCTATCCCTTAAGCATCTGCCTTCGGCTCAGGTCATGATCCTAGGGTCCTGGGATCGAGTCCCGCATCGGGCTCCTTGCTTGGCGGGAAGCCTGCTTCTCCTTCTCCTACTCCCCCTGCCTGCCACTCCCCCTGATTGTGCTCTCTCTCTCTCTGTCAAATAAATAAAATCTTAAAAAAAAAGTTTACAGTATAATAGTAGAGCGGGAAAAGAGATGTTGAAAGATATAATACATATGAAGACTCAAATTCATTCAAAAACATAGAAAAGGACATAGAAATATGTCAGTTAACACTGTCCTAGGGGAAAAATGCCATTTTTCCAAAATGTCACATGTATGTGCAAGTACTGGACCGAGTTTTATTTTTCTTCTGCTGCTTCTGATTGGCCCCTTAAATTAAATGCCTCATAGGTTTTCATGTTTCTCTAATAACTCATTTCCCCACTATGGATGTTTTACTGACCTTACTTCATCAGTGTCTCTCTCCTGGTGTGGCCTCCGAGTGTGTCGGCAGCGGCTGTATAATATTTTGTGTGTGCTTGCCACGTAATGGTAAATAGAAACAGCTGGAGGTTGTTCGGTCAGTTCTGCAGGGGGAGCCTCTCTGCATCCCGGGTCACTGAGAGCTGTTGATATCATGACCTGAGGGAGGGTGTCATGGTGCAGTTAACACTCAGATTATTGGAAGATGAAATGACCAACGCAGCTTAGGCAAGATGATAAGCTTTGCTTATATAAACTGGGTCATTAACTGAATTACATTTAGGTACTAAGGCTTTGCCTGTGGTCACAGGGAAGTGTCAGTAAGACTGTAGAAATTCAGCCCCTAATCAGTTCCCCACATGTGAGAGCTCTCAACCTAATGGTAGAGAAAAGGCACAAATGTGGAAGACAGAGGAATTGATACACCTAAGGTTGAATTAACTTTATTTGTAGTCTCAATGGTAGAATACAACTCTAATAATAGTTTACATATTTATAACAAGATCAAAATTCTGCAGGTTAAAAAAAATCCTACAGATAATCTTTCCTCACTCTACAGAGACACTTTGGAAATTTAGGAACCCTTGGGTTGCAAAATTAGATGAGAAGTATTTCATGAAATATGGTTAGTGAGGAAGAAGGCATTGAACTGTCTTAGGGTTTTGCCTAATAGCCACTAGAATCATTTTGCCTTTTTTTTTAAGATTTTATTTATTTATTTGACAGAGAGAGAGAGACAGAGAAAAAGCAGGGGGAGGGGCAGGCAGAGGGGGAGGGAGAAGCAGGCTCCCCATTGAGCAGAGAGCCAGACATGGGGCTCCATCTCAGGACCCTGGGATCAGAACCCACGCCGAAGGCAGATGCTTAACCGACTGAGCCATCCACGTGCCTCAGAATCATTTTGCTTTTTGCAGGGTTGCATATGTAGCTCACTCTCCTTAGCTTTGGCCCTTGTCAGATACTAAGGCAAAAAGAAAATGACAAGAAGGCTAAGGTTGCTGGCCACGTATTAGTAAAAACACCTGACTTCTTCCCTGAGACAGGTCAGGTGTTCAGGGTAGTCATTGAAACTATAGCATTTGGACTTTATTCTTTCATAGGAAGTACTTGGCCAGCAAGCTGAAATTCTTATGGTTTTTGAACTGTGAGTGTTCTGGCAGTATATCCCAAATAATTATGAGAAAGAGAAGTTCCCATTTCAGAATTGGTGCTAGATTTGAAGATATACTATGTCTAAATGTAAAACGACCCTGAGTATAAAAATAATCTTCTTTGCCAAATATAAAAATTATCCACACTCCACCCCACCCCCCCGCCAATTTTTTTTTTCCTTTGGCCAACATAAGCATGTACTTTGTACCAGGAATCATTCTATGTTCTGGGATAAAAGGAAAAAATGAAACAAAACAAAAAACTCCACAAAAGACAGAAATCACTGCCCTCTTAGGTCCTACATTCTGGTAAATTATACAGGATGTTAAAAGAGGTAAGTGCTACAGAGTTATGAAGTAGGGAAAAAAATCCAAGGCATGCTGTGTGTGTGTGTGTGTGTGTGTGTGTGTGTGTGTGTGTGTGTGTGTGTTTTGGGGTGGGGGGCACGTGCTGCCTCACAAGGTGGCCTTAGAGCATGGATTGAATGGAATGAGGGAGCGAGCCATGCAGTGAACTGGGAGAGGACCATGGAGCGTAGAGCCATTAAGGGAGGAGTGTGGGGGGCATGCTCTGGGAATAGCTAGGAAGCCAGTATGGCGCCAACAGAATGAGAGGGAGTTCAGGAGTAAGGTCATAGGAAATGGCGTTAGGATGAAAAGATGAAAATCTAGGTTGACTAGAGGTTGTATGGAGGACATGTAGCTACAGGGCATATTTAATGTACACATGTCATATACAGATGGCGTGGGCCCTTAGGGCATTGTAAGGATCTTTTATTCTTAATGAAATGGGCAGCTTGGAGGATTTACAGGTGAGTAACATGACATTTGTTGAGGAAAGATTCTGCTTCAGTTTAAAAAGGATCCTTCTGGCTTTTGAGAGTAGACTGAAGGGGGCAAGGGACACCAGTTAAAAGATTAGTGCAGTAAACCAAGTGAGAGATGACAATTTGTATTCTATTGTATGAATGTACCACATTTTATGTTTGCTTTTTTTCATCAGTTTATTGAGATATAATTGACATTCAAGGTTGTATTAGGTCAAGATGTACAATATAATGATTTGATACATGTATATGTTGGGAAATGACTGACAAAATCAGTTTAACATCACATAGTTACAGGTTTTTTTTCTTGCGATGAGAGCTTTTAAGACCTACTTGCTTATGTAGTAGTATTAATTATAGTCACCCTGCTGTACATGACATCCCCAGAACTTAACCTATAACTAGAAGTTTGTACCTTTTGACCATTCCCAGCATCCCCCTTACCTACTTTGCCCCTGGCAACCACCAATCTGTTTTCTCTATGAGTTCAGTTTTTAAAAATTCCACATATGAGATCACGCAGTATTTGTCGTTCTCTTTCTGATTTACTTCACTTAGCACGATGCTCTTGAGGTTCATTCATGTTGTTGCAAATGGCAGGTTTCCTTTTTTGTGGCTAAATAATATTCCATTGTATACTTATATTTATATCTGTATATCATATTGTTTTAATCTATTCATTGTGGAGGGACACTGAGGTTGTCTCCATGTCTTGGCTATTGTTAACAATGTTGCAGTGAGATAGTAATTTTGTGTTTTTTTGGATATATACCCAGAAGAGGAATTGCTGGATCATATGATAGTTTTATTTTTAATATCTTTTTTTTTAAAGTTTTATTTTTTTATTTGAGAGAGACCGAGAGAGCACAAGCAGGGGTAGAGGCAGAAGGAAAGAGAGCAGCAGACTCCCCAGCTGAGCTGGGAGCCCAATGTGGGGCTCGATCCCAGGACCTGAAGATCATGAACTGAGCTGAAGGCAGATGCTTAACCATCTGAGCCACCCATATTTTGAGGAAATGCCATGCTATTTCCCATACTAACTGCACCAGTTTATGTTCCCACTGACACAACGTGTGGATTCCCTTTTTTCCTACATCTTTGCCAGTACTTACCTCTGGTCTTTTTTGATGATAACTGTCTGGTAAGATGATATATCTCATTGTGGTTTTGATTTGCATTTCTCTGGTGGTTAGGGAGTATTCACTTGATGCACATTTGGGTTGGTTGTTTTGGGTATTGTGACTCAAGCTTCTATGAATATTTGTGGACTAGCTTTTGTGTGGATTATGTGTTTTCAGGGCTGTTAGCAAATCTCTAGGGGTGGAATTACTGGGTCATGAGATAGGTCTATGCTTACATCCAGAAAAACTCCCAAAAGATTTTCTAAGGTGGTTTTGCCATTTCACATCTCTGCATACAATGTACAAGAGTTCCAGTTGCTCCACATCCCAGCAGAACTTTTCTCTTTTTGATGTTAGCCATTTTAATAGGTGTGTAATGGTATCTTACTATGGTTTTCATTTGCATTTTTTCTGAAGGCTAATGCAGATGAGGAGTGTCTGGGCCTTAATCTCTTTATCCAGAAAGCTTATTTTATGCTCATTGTTGGAACTTTGGTTCCTTTCAGCTGAGACTTACAATAACTTTTATTTTTTGCATTTATTTATTTTTTCAGTCCTGGGTGATGTGTGTTAGTGTATACTTTTTTTTTTTAAAGATTTTATTTTATTTATTTGAGAGAGAGAGAATGAGAGATAGAGAGCACGAGGGGGAAGGGGGTCAGAGGGAGAAGCAGACTCCCCGCAGAGCAGGGAGCCCGATGCGGGACTCGATCCCGGGACTCCAGGATCATGACCTGAGCTGAAGGCAGTTGCTTAACCAACTGAGCCACCCAGGCGCCCAGTGTATACTTTTTTTAATCTTAATTTTTCTAAGACCTCTGATCCCTTATAATAACTTTTCAAAGTACTGAAAGGATATATCATGATTTATTAAAGGTTGGCAGTGGCCTATTTAGTCTCACAGTTTTGTTTTTGGGAAACCTATGCATTTAAAATGGGAAAGTATAATACTGATATTAAATTTCTATCTTACCTTTAAGTCATTGATGTCCAACAGTGTAACTTAAGTTTATGCTTTATCCTATATGGGGTGTGACTGTTACTTTCTATACCTTATTTAGGATGAGAATACATTCCGTGTCTAAGTAAACATCACTACATCCAAAACTAATGATGTATTGTATGGTGACTAACATAACAAAATAAAATAAAATAAGATAAAAATAAATTCTCTAAATATTCAACTGAAATGCGGATTTTTCAATTGTTTTCCAGGTTCCGGATGTGATCAGCAGCATAAGGCAGTTATCCAAAGCTGCCATGAAAGAGGATGCCAAAGCCAGCAAAGACAGCGAGGATGCCTTTTACAACTCTCAGAAGTTCGAAGTCCTGTATTGCGGGAAGGTGACGGTGACCCACAAGAAGGCCCCGTCGAGCCTCATCGATGACTGCATTGAGAAGTTCAGCCTGCACGAGCAGCAGCGCCTGAGGATCCAGGGCGAGCAGCGCGGCGCGGATGCGGGTGACGACCCGGTGGACTTCGAGGCCGCGGCGCCCGGCCCAGCCGCCGACATCCTGTCCGAGGAAGGGGACGGCGTCCCCAACACCCAGCCTGCCTTACCGGCCGCGGCCAGCCAGCCGGGGCTGCCCAGCTCTCGAGCTGGCTTCCCGGAGCGGATTCTGGAAGATTCTGGCTTTGATGAACAGCAGGAGTTCCGGTCTCGGTGCAGCAGCGTCACCGGAGTCTTGCAAAGGAAAGTTCACGAGAACAGCCAAAAACCACTGCCGCGAAGGAGGCACGCCAGTGCGCCGAGTCACGTACAGCCGTCGGATTCGGAGAAGAACAGGACGATGCTGTTCCAGGTGCGGCCGGGCGGGGTGCTGGCGGGGGGCCTCAGCACACGGGGCTCGCCAGCCAGCCGGCGCCGCCCGGCCGCACTCTGCACTGCTCCAGCTTTCACTCCTCCCCGGGCTAGCAGGGAAGGCGGGTGGAGAGCCGAGCAAAGGAAAATGCGGAAGTAGAGAAGGGCCCAGAGGCAGACACGGAATGTGGATTTTAGGAAGTGAGGGAACAGGGCCGGGAGAGATGGAGAATGAAGCGATTAAATAGATGACCCTTCATATCACCAGCATTTGCCTTAGGTTGATTCTTAAATAGATGTTGTGTCTTGCAGAGGATTTAAAGATGGGAATAATCTGGGAAAGTGTGATAGGCATGGAGGAGAAAGAGAAAGTTTTCTTTAGAGAAGGAAAAGTCTAGAGACTCCTAGGTGTATCTTCAGATGATGTTACCCAAAAAAAGAAAGTTAAAAAAATACCATGGGCCTGACAACTTACTGGAACCATTGCTAAAATAACGGGGTGCAAGCTGTATTATAGGTGTAAAAGATGTAACTTTTTTTTAATAATTTTATTTTATTATGTTATTTTAGTCACCATACAGTACATCATTAGTTTTTGATGTAGTGTTCCCTGATTCATTGCGTATAACACCCAGTGCTCCATGCAATATGTGTCCTCCTTAATACCCAGAAAAGATGTATCTTAATTAAAAAGTAGTTTTTGAGTTTGTACAGGATATAGAAAATGGCAAGTTCCACCTAAAAGAACTTAAGTCAAAACAATGCCCTGGAGAGGTTTTCTAAGTCCTCAGCTTGTAAGATCTGAGTTTTCTTGAAAAAAAACAAAAAAAAAAAACAAAAAAAACTGAGCGACTGTCCTTTTATCCTGTGGTAAAGAATCCTTGAGTAGGAAATTCCACAGCGTACCTTGATAAATAGTCCCAGTGTGTAATACTTGCTTATCAGAAGTTCGTGGGTTCTTTTGTTTTGTCCTGTTTTGTTTTTGATAACTCTAGGCATGTAATGAAAGTTATCCATAGTCTTTTCTTGGGTGATACATTGACGGAGCTTCCTCTCTTTTTGAGGCTCTCAGATATATTCATTTTCTTAGCTAGCCACCGTAATTGATGTTAATTTCCCTGGCTGTGGATTTTCAAAAAGTTTAATTTGCTCAAGTGCAGATATCTTTTGGTTGACCATTTGGGAGGAAGTATGATTATAAATTATGGTTAAATAATTGGTGTTTTTAGAAATCATGAAGGGAGGAAAGCTTGCATGTTTTTAAAAGGATGATCATTTTTAATGAACAGAATGGTTTCTTGTATCCTGTAAATTGAGATCAACTTAATTTTCATGATTTTTAGACAAAAGGAGGAATTGTGTTGAGGTAGCCGATATTTGGAGTTGAATATACTGGTTGGATTGGATGTTGAAGCACATTGGATGTTGAAGAATATAGCAATTAAATCTGTATTACTAGTTGGATATGTAATTGTAAAGTAAGTTGTTAGATCCTTAACTGGAATGTTTTTATTTTTAAGGTTGGGCGGTTTGAGATTAACCTTATCAGTCCAGACACCAAATCAGTTGTGCTTGAAAAGAATTTTAAAGATATCTCTTCTTGTTCTCAGGTACGTATTAAAGTACGTCATAATGTTTGACGAAACCAACTTAATCTTGTTTTTAAATTGACCACAAAACAACTTCATATTTTACTATTTTTTTATTTTAATTTTTTATGAGTGGGTTTGTCTTAAATAAGAGTGCTTCTAGAAGTGCTTGTATCTCTACTAGTAACAAAATCCTGTCCAGGTCCCTCAGTATCCTAATAGTTGGTCCTCATTTTTATCACCCTTTCTTCTCGTAATGTCACTTCATCAAATTCTGTCCTCTGGTGGAATTTTTGTGGTGGTGAGTTCTTTTGAAAATACCTTCACAGTTAGTTGTCCTCAGTCTTGGGCAGTGGGACTTGTGGGTATTACTGAGTCATGTTTGCTCTTTATGCTGCAGTAGGTAGTAAAAGGAGAACTAGCACTTTCCACTTCTTTGAATGTAAATGTTAAAGCTTGAGAAGAAAGTGTTGGTATATTTTTGTTCTTTGGTTTAGTTTTAATTCACACACTGTGTATTTGAATGCTTTGAAATTATTGATACAGCTAAATGTGTACAAGGTCATAGTAGACATAAACCAGAGTCCTAAGTACTACAGTAATAATTTAGAATATCTATCCCAAAGTTAGAGCCACCTAAGTGTATTGTAAACATAGAAAGAATTTTTGAAGATGTTGGAGTAGAGAGAGTATCTAATTCTAAATATGGGAAGGTTAAGAATGCAAGGATACCTCTGTGGAAGTCTCCGGAATAGGGAAAGATTAACTTCTTTCCTAGCAGAGTGACTTAGAGGCACCTTTAGGGACCCAGATCTTGCCAAGGTCCTCTTCTGTATTTTAATGTTGAAAAACCAAGACCATCTATCTATTTTTAAATTTCAGAGTTAGCGTTGCCCTAGGTATAGTATTCAGATGTTCTGCCTTTCAGAAATGATGAGCTTTTGTACCTCTTGTTAATTATTCACCTTAGCCTCAGCTAATGCCTTTTCACTTCTAATATTTTAATATTTGTTCTATTAATGGTGACATAAAATTATGTCATGAATATAAAAGCTTTCTACTGTAATAACAGAGAGAGAGGCAGCATCTGGTTATAGGAATGATAAATGGCAATTTTCTAAATTCCTATTTAAAGGACCAAAAATTGGTAGAAAGATTATATCACTTGAACTGAAAAAGTAGTTATTAAGTCTTCTTGTAATTATCTGTTTACTGGCCAGTCCCTGCAAGATCATAAGTTTTGTGAAGGCAGGCATCAGATTTTGTGGTGTCTCATTCTGTAGGGCATCAGAATAAAAATGCTAAGATAGAGCTTAATACTTAGGTGTTCAGTAAATGTTGAATGAACATTTCTATGTGTGGGACCTTGTGCCAAGTATAGAGGAGAAAGTGATGTGCAAACCAGTGTAGTTCCTGCCCCCCAAAACACAAAGAGTCATCCTAAGAAGTTGTGCCTTTCACCCACACATTCCTTCAACTTCCCAGTAAGGAAACAGCAATGCTCACTGAACATCCAAAGGAAAAAAAATGGGGAACAAAAAAAAAGAAAAGAAGAACCAACCAATCCAAATATATAAAACTGGCAGTTCAATCATGATTTTTGCTTTTTTCCCTCTTTTTTTTAAAGCGAGGATGCCGAGAAAGGGGAACCCTCTTGCACTGTTGGTGGAAATGCAAATTGGTGCAGCCAGTCTGGAAAACAGTATGGAGGTTCTTCAAAAAGTTAAAAATAGAACTACCCCATGACCCAGCAATTGTGCTACTAGGTATTTGCCCAAAGGATACAAAAATAGTAATTCTAAGGGGCACATGCCTCCCAATGTTTATAGCAGCATTATCAACAATAGCCAAACTATGGAAAGAACCCAAATGTCCATCAACTGATGAATGAATAAAGAAGGTGTGGTACACACACACACACATACACACACACACACACACAGGAATATTAGCCATCAAAAAGAATGAAATTTTGCCATTTGCAATGACGTGAATAGAGCTAGAGTGTATTATGCTAAGTGAAGTAAGTCAATCAGAGAAAGACCAATACCGTATGCTTTCACTCATGTGGAATTTAAGAAACAAAACAGATGAACATTGGGGAAGGATGAAAAAAAAAAGAGACAGGGAAACAAACCATAAAAGACTCTCAATGATAGAGAACAAACTGAGGGTTGCTGGAGGGTAGGTGGGTTGGGAGATGACCTAAATGGGTGATGGGGATTAAGGAGGGCATTTGTTGTGATGAGCACTGGGTGTTGTATGTAAGTGATGAATCACTGAATTCTACACCTGAAACCAATTTTACCATATATGTTAACTAACTAGGATTTAAATAAAAACTTGAAATAAAAAAAAAAACAAGCTTTGTATCCTAACCTTCTGGGGCTAGAAAAAGAAAAAAAGAAAAAGAATTAAACATTTGTGGAGAGGCCTTTGATCAGAATAATTGTCAAGTTAACCTCTGCTCCTCACTGGCCCTGCTCTTACTACTTCTTTCCACAGAATTGAACTGTTATAATGTGGCCACATTTGGCAACAGGCCTACTTTTTAACACATGCACACCAACAGACATTTATGCAAAATCTATAGGACTGTGTCCCTGGCAAGCATGAGGAGTAAGGGAGTGGTTTTCTTTCCTGGAAACATTGCCACTGTTTGAGGACTCCCTGACCTAATGAGGTCCTATGAATTTTTCCCATTTAGTACTCAGCCAGTAAAAGATATTTTGTTATCACTAAGGAGTTGTACCAGATGGAGCTTACTTTCAGCTCATGAATGGTCACGTCACCCCTCCTTACTGACTTTTTACTTTTGGTCAGAAGTGATTTCCTTTATTCATATCCATTGGATCGACTGAGTAAATTACAAGAATAGTGGTTACCATTTATCAAAGTTATGTGCCAGTAACTATAATAGTAATTCTTAGTTGTAGATTTCAAAAATTGCTGATATAGCTGGCATTACTACTGTTTTCTAAGGAGAAATGGAGCCTCAGAGATCATTACCTGAAACCCAGCACAATGCCTCATACCTTGTAGATGGCTTGAACTAAGAATGAAGCACAAATCTGACTCCAAAGCCCATTTTCTTTTCACTGGGGTTTAGGTGATTGCAGGACAACTTTAAATTTTTTGTCTACCTGGCTTTTTAAAGTACTGTGCTTGCTATTGAAATAACAAGGTGCTGTCTACTAATTGGTATGTATGTATTCAGCCTGGCTGAAGTTCACAGATGATTCAGATTTTTTTATTAAGTATAGCTGAGGTTATTTAGCCTGCGTTCAGGAAGTATAGTGATTTGTAAATTTGGATAATTGACATCTACAGTAGTTTCTTTAATATATTAGTTTTCTAACAGTTGTGGTTCCTTAAATGTCTTATATATGCACACTTTAGGGAATTGCATGCCATTTAATTAGAGCATCATTAGTTGTAGGTTTTCTGATTCTTAGCTTCATATAGACAAGAGCAGGGTTTATGATAACCCATCAGACTGCTTGTTCCAAGAAGACTAATAAATTGAAAAGTCCATTACTTGCAAACACTAAGTAGCCATTTTATTACAAGAGACAATGAATCGTGCCATCATATTTTTCTTCCTGTGGCCCAGAGTCACGGTGTGCAGGAAACAAACAATCTGAGTTGCTGTTTCCCTTTATTTTGTGTGTCAGAAGACCCCTACATAAGTTTGCTATGACATTATGTCCCCCTATCACCGGGCTGAGAAGGAGAAATTCATGGAAACGTGAAAGCGTCGGACTAATGCCGATTTCCATAGTGTTGAATAAAAGGACATATTGCAGTAAACACTGTACTTCTTTCCCCCTTGTAGGGTATCGAGCATGTAGATCATTTTGGCTTCATCTGTCGGGAGTCAGCAGAGCCCGGGATGAGCCAGTATATCTGCTATGTGTTCCAATGTGCCAACGAATCTCTGGTAAGTGGTGTGATTGTCTGCATGCTCCTGCCCTCACCTCCGGCTGAGCCGCACAGAACTGCCACCAGTGGAAAGAGAAGAAGGCATCCAGAAGCAAGTTCCTTCTCTTTAAAGCAGCAGTAGGAAAACAAAAACAAATTGTCATGGTGATTTTTAAGCCTAGATACTTTCTTGAGTCTAACGAGTCCGGTCGTGTTATCAGGGCTATCTTTAAAAAGGTAGGAAGAGACTAATAAGAGGAGAAGGACTGTTATTTTTTCCATTGCTCATGTAAGCTGATACGGAGGACCACTGATCTCTTACTCTCTGAGTTATTATAACATCTCAGAGGAGGTAGTGCTTCCATCAGCAGAGCAGACGGATTTTGTTTTCTTTCTTTATTTCATTAGCCACTGTTCTCATTTTAAAAACACTTTATTTTTTAATGGTCTTGTTTTAGCCTTCATTTTCTTTCTTTGGAATTTGAAAGCCCCATTCTTCTTTCCAGCACCCTCCCCTCCTTCCTCCTGTCCCTTTATGGCAGCAGTTGGAGTTGAAAAAATATTTAAGGCAGACTTAGAAATGCATGTGAGTGACTAAACATAGTTTGATATTTTTCCCTAAAATTTTTTACTTCTTCTTCCACTTGTGTTATCCTAACCATTTTAATACAAACCCTTAGCTCTGTCACCATACTTTGAAGAAAAATATTTCCTTGGGCATATAATTCTCCTGCAAGCTTTTCTCCTGGGGAAACACACACCACTTAGACATAGACAACAAGCCAGGCAGCATTCTTCTCATTTCTTTGGTACCTGTTGCCATCATTTCTGCTCAACTCTGACCTTCCATATTCCCCGTGGAGAAGGGATATGGAAGTGTAGGAATAAGGAAGAAATGGGAGTGAATTGGTACCAAGGCACTTTCTGACTCGGGCCCTCTGGGTCTCAACCTGTTTTCTCTGGGGAATATAGCACTCCCATCACTAACAGTTTCTTTCTTTCTTTCTTTCTTTTTTTTTAAGATTTTATTTATTTGACAGAGAGAGACACAGCGAAAGAGGGAACACAATCAGGGGGGAGCGGGAGAGGGAGAAGCAGGCTTCCCACCGAGCAGGGAGCCTGATGTGGGGCTTGATCCCAGGACCCTGAGATCATGACCTGAGCCGAAGGCAGACACTTGATGACTGAGCCACCCAGGCGTCCCCATCACTAACAGTTCCTTACTCAAGAGAGTTCCATTTGTCTTTTGTTCTCATGCTAGATAATTAACCATACCTAGGAAAAATCCACATGTTGAGATCCAGGTGACCATGGTATTGTAGTTTCAGCTCAGGACTCGAGATAAAAATTTTTGAGAGTTGCTGTTATGTAAATGATAGTTGAAGACATGAGAGCAGATGAGCACAGTCAGGGAGAGAGAGAAAGCCAAAGAGAAGCAATGACCCAGCACTGGAAAGTGCCAACCAAGTAAGACGTAGATAGAAAATACCATCAGGAGAACCCGCTGTCCTGCTGCCCGCTCACCCCTCACTCTCTCCTTCCTTCGTCCATCTTCTTCGCTAAGGCTGATTCTTTCACTTTCTGGATCCCTTTCCAAAACCTGTCCTATATTCCACGTTTTATTTTGGCATCTCCATTTACCCAGCTTCCCAGTTTAGAAATCATAACACATTCTCCTTCACCTTTTTTTTTTTTTAAGATTTTATTTATTTATTTGACAGAGACACAGCGAGAGAGGGAACACAAGCAGGGGGAGAGGGAGAAGCAGGCTTTCCGTGGAGCAAGGAGCCCGATGTGGGGCTCGATCCCAGGACCCTGGGATCACGACCTGAGCTGAAGGCAGATGCTTAACGACTGAGCCACCCAGGCGCCCCTCTCCTTCACCTTCTATATCCGTGTGTTCACCAAATCCTGCTAACGAAAAGATAGGAAGATTTCTTACCCGTTTCTCCTCCTTTCCCTCTCTACCTGATTCTGGGCATTCATCTTCCCTGCTTAGACTATCACACAAATGTCCTAACTAGTCTCCCTGCCACTAGCTTAATCTGTCATCTGTCCACTTTCCACATCGTGCTCTAGCTTTGTTTCTCACAAAATTTCCAGGAACCAGTTTATGCCTCCTTGTTAAGAGACAAAGTCTAGATTGTGTGGCATGGCAGAATGACCTTCCTCCTTCTCTGGTGTCCCCCCGGGATGCCTCTCCTTTTCATGACTGCATCCTCACACGGGCTGTCCCATCTCCTCGGCTGGTCTCTAGGGCAGACAGCAGAGGCTGGTGTGACGATTGGTGTGGCGTAGCTTTCCTTTGGTCCACTGCTGAAGCAGCAAGTGGTTCATGCGCGGGACGCATGGGATCAAGGATTGAAGGGAGTGGCTGGGGCTGAAGCTCTGAGATCCCTGTTGGTTGCACAGAGTGAGGAGTCTGCTGTGTCAGAGGAGGCCAGAGCCAGGGCTCCCACGTTTAGATAGTCAGGCAGAGAAGGTGTCCATGTGGGTCTCAAGGTCTGCCCTGCTGCTGAACAAGGAGATTATGCTGTGTTTTCCTTACCTATTTTTCACATTCTCTTTTCTACTGCTTCATGGGATATGAGGCAGGCCTGGCCTTGCTTTCCTGTGACTTGAATACCCTTCTTTTCTACTTTGTATTTGTACACATCCTAGTGAAGTCTTTTTGGCTGGCTTTTTTTTTTTTTTTTGGCAGGAATGACTTTTTTTTTTTTTTAAGATTTTATTTATTTATTTGACAGAGAGAGACATAGTGAGAGCAGGAACACAAGCAGGGGGAGTGGGAGAGGGAGAAGCAGGCTTCCCGCGGAGCAGGGAGCCCGATGCGGGACTCGATCCCAGGACCCTGGGATCATGACCTGAGCCGAAGGCAGACGCTTAACGACTGAGCCACCCAGGTGCCCAGGAATGACTTTTTTTTAGTTGCTTTGTTGTCAGTGCTCTTGCCATATATTGTTTATAGGTCTCTCATGGTTCCTATTAATCCCCACTCTTGCTTGTTTACATAGCTTTCTAGTTCACTAGATTGTGAATCCCACAAGGTCAGGACCGTTCTTATTCTTGTTGTACCCTCAGTGTTTCTAGAGTAGCAGGTGCTTGTTAAGTGTATTTTGAGTCAGTGAGTTCGTTACTCTTTAAGAGGAAGACTAAATAAAACCTTCTTATTCTCAGCCTCATTTGCAGGCTTTGTTTTGTTTGTAATTTTTAGTATTTTTTTTTTTTACCCTCATACATGTAGAATGAGTTTTTGAAACAGGGAGTCAGAGTTGAAGGTCTGGGAACGTGCTGTATTTTCCACCTTAAGAAGCTCTGTGACTAAGGCAACAGACCAGTGTGGCTGAGAATGTCTTCCTTTTACATGGAAACTGTATCAGAATCTCTGTTTTGGCACTGTTATTTAAGAAGGGCAGGCCTTTGCTAGAATCTTTTAAAACTTGTTGATTCTAGCTTTATTAGTACGCATCTTAACTGAATAGTGGGGCATCAGAAGTGCAAGCTAGAAGAAAAGTTAAATGAGATTTCCTGTATAAAAGAGTATGGTTCAAGCAGCTGACATATAGAACAGAACAAAACAGTTAATTAAATAGTATAGGTCTAAGCAGTGTTATGATTGATGTGGCTTGGCAGTTGTGTAAGACAAAGTATTGCAAAACCACAAATGCTGACTTAACCTCTCTGCGCAAAAAGAATACACAGTAGCATTTTCCTTTCCATCTTATCTGCTGTGAATTGATAAACAGTATAGTGTTTTCATGGGTCCTGGAGAATTACACTCCAAGTTTAGACACTCGGTACACCTTCCTTCCTTCCTTTGTAAAATATTTGTTGGCAGTTGGCTTCATCTGGTTTAACCAACCCTTGAGATTTGTGGAAAACACCATTTTTGCATTCTCCAAAATTGGTTCAAAAGGTGTGGGGAAAAAAATGGAAGTTGCTGCTGATAGACAAAGAAAAAGTAAAACCCCAGAGATGCAGACAACAGTATCCAGGAAAAGTAGGAAAAAAGAAAAAAGATGACGACTCAGGCTCCCAAGACATAGCATTTGTATAGGGTTTAATAGTTTGCATTTTTCCAGAGAATTAAACTAGGTAATCCTGTGAAGTCCTTGACGCATTCTGTGATTCTTAGGCTTATTCTTACATGCCATAAAATACCTAAGTTTGGTGCATAAATGTTTAGGAGCGTTATCTTCATTATGGATTTTTATGTTAATATCATAAGTTGGCTTTCTTTGTTCCATCTCATACTTTTCACTGCAAATTTAATTTTGCCTGATAGTAATGCTAAGAATACTCTCCTTCTGTTTGCATATGATTGATTTATCTTTGTGCATTCCTTTACTTCGAGCCTTTTAACATGACCTATGATTTTTTGTTGTTGTATCTAGAATAAAAAAGTTATTCATACTGCACTAATTTGAACTTTTAGTTGCTCTGATCCCATGATAGAATTTATAGGCCATCTAAAAAAATGGTGTATCTAAAAAAGCAAAACATTTAAAATTTTAGAAGTTAAAGATTTTAGTAATATTTGTGGCTGGAAGAAATTGGTGGCCACATATTAGACGCCATTGAAATGGCCTCTTGTTTCATCTAGAAATAGAGAAGAAAACATGAAAGTTCAGTATTTTCATTGGAGTTCTTTTACAAGGTGGTATTACTAAGTAACAAATAATAAATCCATTTGAAAGCTAAGCAGATAACTCATCCTTTCAGTGCCTTTAACAAATGAGAAACAAGAAAGTAGAAACAAACATATACATAGTAATTGAAATTATTTTTGAATACATACATAACAAGGCAAATGAAATAAAACTGCAAAGGCATTAAGCATGTAGTGCTTTTATTTTCAAAAATAAGAAATCTTTATTTTTTAATTATAGTTAAAAGAACAGACTCTGAATAACCCAGTTTTATTTATGGAACAATGTGAAATTATTCATAACACTTTTAAAAACTTGGTAACATTGTAAAACATAAATGAATAATGGCTGGCTGCTTACTGTTTGATCTCTCCTTTTAGTAGTAATATTAGAAGAATAAAGTTTCTTTTCATTTCAGGATCTTCATACACTCATATGCAGAAGTAGATTAAATCCTTTAAATAATAGCTTATTCTTAAACCAGGCTGAAGGGGGAGGGAAAAGAGAGACTTTAAAAAAGGTGGTTTTCAATATCAAAGCTAGCTCCGGTGAGGCCCTTGGTACTCTGCAGCTCCCCATGGAGGTTTGAGACTTTGATCTCAGTTTTACAGCATGGGAAAGCCACAACTTACATTGATGATTGCGTCACAGAGACATGGCCTGAAGTTGGATTAGCAGTGCATGAGAGTGAGCTGATAGTTGACCCCAGAGAAGCAAGCGGGGAAACTAGACTGCTAGATTCGCACTTCTTGATTGAGTCATTGGAAGGGCTAGCGAGAAACCAGCTGGTAGTTTTCAAACTGCTGACCTAGTGGTGAGACCCAGCTGTTGGACAGTATAATGTCAGAACTTCTTAGTATCGCACATCAGAGGTGAAATTAGCAGACATAGAGGTAAGACCAGCAACCTTCACAGACTTCCCTCAACATTCGTTAAATTGAACTCATTGTCTGCCCCCCAGAACTTTGCTTAAACCCGTGTTTTTACACTAAAAGTAAAAACACACTATAAGTAATCCAAAAGGATGAAGTAAATAGGATACCTATTACCAAAAGTGAACATTAAACCTATTCTGTTGCTCCTTATATATTGCAGATGGAACTTCCAAAGAAATCTGCTACACTACTTAATGAAACAAAGATCTAATTGACTGTCCCTTAAACTGTCAGTGATGGTGTTGCACTCAGTGGGATCTAAAAATAGCCTCCAAGTAATCAGTATTATACACATGAAAATGATCTTACTCTATGCAGCTTTCAGTGATAGTATAATTGAAGGTCTAACGTTACACTTGATATTTTCTCTCTACTAGCTCTGTAATCGTCAAATTCCATTATATATTATTTAGTTAACATCAACAAAGTCTCATATTGCTGTTGGGCTTTGAATGTGTTACTGTGAAGGCACACGTTTTAGAGACCGGAGTTATGTTTCTTCTCGTAGGTCGATGAGGTAATGCTGACTCTGAAACAGGCCTTCAGCACCGCAGCTGCCCTGCAGAGTGCCAAGACCCAGATTAAGCTGTGTGAGGCCTGCCCTATGCACTCTTTGCATAAGCTCTGTGAAAGGATTGAAGGTACAGTAGAACTTGGTGGGGACGAAAGAAGAGTTTGCTTTGGCATCTGGGAAGTGAGAAAGTCCTTACTCTGGGTGGATGGGTCTTTCTTTCCTGTGAAACCAGAGCCCAGAGAATCATTTCTCACGTCCAGTCAAATTTGTGTTCTCAGCCTCTCTGAGGTGCTTGCCATTTTCCCCACTTCTTTCTCTGTTTCATTTTTAATTCTTTTTTTTTCTGAAGGCAGACTCAAGGAAGGGAGTTAGTTGTATTTCCCACAGTTCTTAAGACTGCTATGTACTTAGTGGGAACTGACCAAATATTTGTTCAGTGGGTGAAGAGAGAATGTCAACTGTTTATTTAAGTCTCTTTTTCTTCCCCTCTCACTTGGTGATGTGTTCCTTTTCCCTAAAACTGTGGAAGTGGAATGAACCTTGTGTGGCTTTTGAGGGACATTTGAAAATGAGAGACGTAATGGATGTTATATCATAAAGCAGGTTTTTTTAAAAAAAAGTGTTCTGAGGGGGGAAATGAGGAAGAGGTGACTCTATGACTCACATCCCCTTTCTCCTCATTATCTCATTAACAAAAAAAGGTTGGAAACTACTTCACAGGAGAAGAAACGCAATTCGATAAATACTTGTTAAGCATCTGCTAGGGGCCAAGCGTTGTACTAGGTACTGGCAGTACAGAAGTGATTGAAATGTGGGCTGTGCCTTCAGAAGCTTACTACCCAGAGTGGAAGACAAGCACATGAGCCAGTTAATGCAATCCAGGATGATAGCTGTTAGGATAGATGGGGAGAGTGCAAGTGCCAGAACATGGCAGAGAATGGTCTCATCATTGTAAATGCAAAAATTGTGATTTCTGTTCAGTAGACAACAGGATCATAGGCACAGGGCAAAATTGATGATGAACAGCAGTGTTTACTGAATATCCATTCAGCTGTGTGATCAAGGACTATTTAAATGTAATATTCAGATCTTAAAACTTATGATTTAACAATGCACATTGTTTTTGCATTTGTACCTTTACAAAAATGGAAGATTCTTTGGTGTACAGTAAAGAGACCATTATAAATTTGTGGCGGAAAGGCTGAATTGCTCAGGAAATAGTGTTGGATCAATCTGCTATCCAAAGAGAGAAAGATTCCTTCCACTTATCCTACTCAAAATACACTCTAGATGGATAAAACCCCTCACTGTAAACAAAATATTAAAATCATTAAAAGAAAATAAGAATATCCTGGTGTCCTTAAACAAGGAAACCTTTATGAAGATACAAACATGCAAAAACTGTTAAAAGAAGACACTGACTGATTTGACCTTATAAAAATTTACATTTTCTGCATAACAACTATTTCCTTGGAAGTTAAATTAGGAGATAGCAGATTGTTAATCAGAATTTATTAGAATTCTTACTGTTTGAAAGAGAAAGATAAAACTACCAGTAGGAAATGATACAATCCATATTAAAAAACACTCATATGAGAAGGAAATTAAAAGGTCCAATAATAAAAATGAGAAGATTTTCAACCTCACTAGATGTCAGAGACATGAAAGTGGAAGCAACAATAAGATAGTCATCAGATTAACTGTTGGTGAAATTGTGGAGATATTGATACATTTATGTGAGGCTGAATGTAGTGTAAATTGGGATAGCCATTTTGGGGGAGTTGATAGAAATTAATTAACCTAAAATTACCCACCAGTTCCCTGTCTTGATAAGAGAAACTCTTATATAGCTTTAGAAGGTAACGTTTTTAAGGTTGTGTTGTTTTTAAATAAGGGAAAATTGGAAACAACCCAAATGTGTATCAATAGCCTAACTGAAGTATGTTCACACAGTGGAACAATTAATAGGAATGAATTCCAATTGTATATCAACTTGGATACATCTTAAAATTGTATAATTGAGTGAAATGATAATTTGCTGAATAACAAATGCACTTTGTTATATCTGGAAAAATACATAAAATAATACCCTGTATTTCTTTTTTAAAGAACTTTTAATATGCTCTATTTTTAGATTTACAGGGAAGTCACAGAGTTTCCAAATGTTCGTCCCCCATCCTTCTCAGTTGTTAACATCTTATATAGCCCAGTGCAATGTTCAGAACAGGAAATTAACATTGGTGCAATATTATTATCCCAACTGAACATTTCATTTGATCTTCACCAGTTGTTTTATCCATGTCCTTTTTCATTCCAGGATCCCCGTCAGGATTCTGGCTTATGTGTGGTTGTTGCCTTACCCTGGTCTCCTGCAGTCTACAGCTCCTCCTCAGTCTTTCTTTGTCTTCCATGACCTTGACATCCCCAGTGAGCACCGTACTTTGCTGGATGTCCCTCAGTTCAGCCTGTTTGACATCTTTTTACATTTGGACCGAGGGCACTCCTCCCAGCAAGAGCACTGTAGAAATGGCGCGGCCTCCTTCTCAGTGCATCCTGTCACGGGGCTCATGATGTTGAGTTTATTACTGGTCATGTTGGCCTTATCACCTGGTCGTGGTGCTCTCAGCAATTTTCTGCTGTAAAATTGCTACTCTTCCCCCTGGAGCCAACAAGTATTTTAGGAAAGATTCTTTGAATCTACACAAATCTCTTGTCTCTTATGCCTTTGCTCACTGATTGTACTACATATGAAAGGCAAATTTAGCGCTATTTATAATGTTCGAATATTTAAAAAATGTAGAATATATCTCACTTGGGTAATAAAATATAAAGCAAATATACACACACAGTGTCATCTTTTTTTTTTATAAAGATTTTTTATTTATTTATTGAGAGAGAGAATGGTAGAGAGAGAGCATGAGAGGGAAGAAGGCCAGAGGGAGAAGCAGACTCGCTGCTGAGCAGGGAGCCCGACATGGGACTCGATCCCAGGACTCCAGGATCATAACCCGAGCCGAAGGCAGTCGCCCTACCAACTGAGCCACCCAGGCACCCGACACACAGTGTTATCTTACTCAGAGGAAAATAACTCTTCTCTTTTAAAAAAAACTTATGGAGCGCCTGGGTGGCTCAGTTAGTTGAGCATCTGCCTTCATCTTGGGTCATGATCTCCGGGTCCTGAGATTGAGCCCCATGTCGGCCTCCCAGCTCAGTGGGGAGTCTGCTTCTCCCTCTCCCTCTGCCTCTCCCCCTGCTTGTGCTCTCTCTGTCTCCATCTCTCTTTCAAATGAATAAATAAAAAAAATAAAAATTAAAAAAAATTTATAAAACCAAGAATGTTTTCATGGAAAATATTTTTGCCCAAGGACTTGATATAAATTATGTGTAAGAGTGTGATAGATATAAAAATAACATGATATGAAAAGGTAACAATTTCATGGTAAAATAATAACACCAAGTACTATTGCTATTCCTGAAATTTTGTTACCACGGAACAAGACCTGCATGAGGAGGAGAGACTCCCTTTTATGCTGTAGCTCTGCCTTTTAATACATTAATATTAAATTAGTATTATGTCATGGTTTAAGCTCAGAGATTTTGGCCAATGCTATTCATTAATAGTTTGGCCAATTCACGAATGAGTTTCTACAGTGTCTGTGTTCGTATACTAAATGGTACCTGGTTATGCTGTTGATTTGGTGTCCTTTAGAAACTTCTTGTTAATAAATCTGACTTCAGGGTAACTGACAGGGGGCCGTTGATTTTGGTAAGGGTTCCATCTAGCTTTCATCATTTCGTGGTAGTGTTCCAAGGTTTGTTATAGGCAGGGACCGCTCCTTGAGAAGATTTAACCTCAGAGCCTGCTGGCAAAGGGACAAGCTGTAATACCTGATCTATGCATTTTGATCTCTGCAGCTGCACTCTGTTTAATACTTATCCCCATCATTTTCCCTAGGTCTCTACCCGCCGAGAGCCAAGCTGGTAATACAGAGGCATCTCTCATCACTGACAGATAACGAGCAAGCGGACATCTTTGAGCGAGTTCAGGTAACATGATTTATAGTTCTCACAAATAAGATATAAGAAATGAGAATTGGATCCTGTTTTTACAAGTTTTTTTTTCATTCCTCTCTCTGAAGTTAAAGATATATATCCTATTGCACTATATGTGATAGTAACCAGAATACCACTGTTACTCTTGCTTCTGAGAGCAGTGAAATGCTTAGATTTATTTATGTCTGTGTGCCAGACACATGAAACCAAGTGGGAATATAATAAAATGAGAGAAACTGTGTTGCATAGTGTGCTATTGGTTTGTCTCTTGGACAGAAAATGAAGCCAATCAGTGACCAGGAGGAGAATGAACTTGTGATTTTACATTTGAGGCAGCTGTGTGAAGCCAAGCAGAAGACACACATTCACATTGGAGAAGGCCCATCGGTGAGAAGATGCTTTTCTTCCTTGACCTACTTTTGTTTTGTTTATATTTTTAGTCAAAATATCACAGAAGATGTGAAAGGAGTTTCTTTGTGTTCTCACCTGTAGGGCTAACTTTCTATCAGTCAGATTTATTTTTCAACATCTTATGAGTTTTATAGGAGGTTTTAACATTGAGATAAAATAAGGATGAGCTTTAAAATGCAAAAAAAATGGGTTCTTGGTACAAAAACAGTAATAACAAATGTTCATGATTTAGAATGAACATGCTTTTTTGGTTATATTGATCTATTTTATTTCAAATTCATACGAACAATTTATTTCATTACAAGTTTACACAACCTTGATGGGTAAATAGCAAACACCCAAAGAAGCAGATAGCATTTTGGAAACAGCCATTTTAGCTGCAAACGAAGGTGTGATATTTTTGTGTGTGTGGTTGAGAATGTGTTTCCAGCGGCATGTAGATAAAACAAGATGCCAGCACCAGCCCTGTAAGAAGATGATGACATAGTTACTTCCCAGTAACACAAATTCAGGTTAGTCTGTATCCCACTCTATTCAGAAGAAGTCACACGTCACTTTATTAGTGATTCCTGAATTGGATTCCTTGAACCAGCTCTTCCAGAGAATCTTCTTTGAGCCAAGCTGTGTGATAATGGTGAACCAAGAAGAGATGAATGAATCCTCTAGGGAAGGGCTCAAATATTGGAAAGGGGAATGCAGATAGATAAATGGATCCATAGAATAGAGGCAACAATGTGGCTTTTTAGAAGAATGTGCAGTGAGCTCAAAAGTAGCTGTCTTCGCTTTAGGGCCGGAATACAGAGTAAGGATGAAGGGAAGAATTCAAGAATTCAAGGGGAAGAAATCTTGGGGAGGGCAGGCAGGGGACCAAAGTTTTAGGGGAGATAGTTTGTTAATTGAAAAAGTCAAGGAAATGTTTTTTAAGAAAGGGACATTGAGCACAAAGTTATGCAGAAGCTGTGACCATGACATACTCCGTGCGGGTCTTCAGACTACTTAATGGACTTTTAGGATGCACTTGGGGATTGATGGGGAAATAATGGCTGGAAGGATAGGCAGCAGTGAGATGATGAAGAGCCTTAAGTGCTAAGCCTGACTTTGTCATTGAAGGTAAGAGCATGAGATCAGATTTGTAATTTAAAGAGAGAATTCTGGGGCACCTGGGTGGCTCAGTCAGTTAAGCGTCTGCCTTCAGCTTGGGTCATGATCCCAGGGTCCTGGGATCAAGCCCCACATCGGGCTCCCTGCTCAGCGGGGAGCCTGCTTCTCCCTCTGCCCCTCCCCCCTGCTTGTGCGTGCTCTCTCTCTAACAAATAAATAAATAAATAAAATCTTTAAAAAGAAGAGGTAATTCTGTTGTTGTAGTGATGGCTGATTTGTGGGACAGGTTGATGGGTGAGGGGGTTGACAGTGTTAGAACTGAAGTCACATTCCCAAATCAGGAGAGTTTTGTAATAGAATATGCGAGAAGTGATTCATGTAATTGCACAAACTTTTATCAAGTTGCATACTGTTTACTAGGCAGTGGTGTTGAATAATGACAGCTCTTTTCTGCCATCTAACTGTTGAGGAGGAGAAACCAACATGTAATCAAATAAAGTAAAATATGGAGATAATGGTGGGGTTGGTACAATGATAGAAGTATGTGCTAAACAGAGATAACACTGCTGCATAAATAGATTGAGTGAGTCTGTCTTTAAAAATTTATTTTGTCTTGGAGAGAAGCTGAGCTAGAGCACTACGGGAGATGTGGGGGAGGGGGGGAGATGAGGCAGGAGCTATTTAGGAGGCATGATCGGCAGGACTTTGTGACCAGGAACGTGTCAAGGAAGCGAAAGGAGATTGCTAGGAGAGACTTCAGAGTTTCAGATGTGGGGGAAGTGGATGAAATTGAGCTGGAAATATAGGAAGAAAACAAGAATGGGACAAGGGATGGAAATAAGAAATAAGAGTTAAGTTTTAGAAGTGGGTTTGAGAGGCACCTGGGTGGCTCGGTCAGTTAAGCATCTGACTCTTGATTTTGGCTCAGGTCGTGATCTCAGGGTCGTGAGGTCGAGCTGTGCTGGACATAGAGCCTGCTTAAGATTTTCTCTCCCTCTCCTTCTGCCTGCCCCCTGCCATGTGTGCACTCTCTCTCTCCCCATAAAAAAAGAAAGAAAGAAAGAAAGAAAGAAAGAAAGAAAGAAAGAAAGAAAGAAAGAAAGAAAGGAAGGAAGAAAGGAAGAAAGGTTTTTAAGATTTAATTAGAAAAATAGACTTGGTGCCTACAGAGAAATTTGAGTTGATATTGTGAATAAATATGGAAGACAATGAGTTTTGGCTTAGATTTGAAGTCAAAGCAGAGGTACTGAAGAACCCCTGCATTTCAGGCAATGAGTGAATTAAAATGGTGCCAGGGAAAAGACTGAAAGAAGATGATAGGGTAGAAAGAGACTGGAAGAGATTTGCTACGGTAGGTGACCAAGGTAGGGGAAAAGTTCAAGTTAGAACATCAACCATGTCCAGTGATACAGGAAGGTCAAAAAACATAAAGACTAAAATCTGTGAACGGCTTTGCTGATTTCAGTCACTGGTGGTGATAGTGATGTTGACTAGAGGCCCAAAGCAGTGTGTGAGCAGGGATGTGCATCTTCTTGGTGATGGAGGGCACTAAAGATCACAGAAGAGGAGACTTTAACACACTGTTTGTTTCCTGCTAGGAGTTAAGTTCAGCCTCACTCTCTTTCCCTCCCTCGCCCCTTCCTTTCTTCCTTTCATTTATTCATCTGGTATTTACTGGGCAGCTACTATGTCAAGCACTGTGCTAAATACCAATACAACTTCCCTATTTTAGTCATGTTCTTTGCCTGGAAAGCCTGAGAAGAAGTCCTCCCAGTTCTTTATCCACACCTGAGCCCACTCCAACCTACATCCATATTCATTGTTTTCTTTCCTTTCTTGATGGGGGTCATATTTCTTTTTATCAGTAACTTAGATCTGTTAGCCAATTCTAATGTGGACCTTTTATTGCCTTCTCTATGGACTGTGCTGAATTCTCTAGTCTGGTCTTTCAGTCTCTGATTTTCTGTCCTTCAGGTGATTTTTGAATACTCCTTTCAGATAAATCTTCCCCCAAATATTACTTTTACAGTGATGCCCCTCTGCTTATAAATTCTGATCAGTAATTCTTCCTATTCAAAGTTTCATCTCCAGCCTCACTTTTCCAAGTTAACCTTCAACTACTTTCCTTTGTTTTAGCCAAACACCTGCACTGACCCCTGTCCCATGAGCACTGGTCTTTATGATTTTGCTAACATCATCCCCCATGCTGAGAACTTCTCCATACCCATTTTTTTCTGCCTGTAGAATCTTGGCTATTTTTTTTTTATTCCTGACCACTGAGACCCACAACCAATCTTTTTTTTTTTTTTAAGATTTTATTTATTTATTTGACAGAGAGAGAGAGAGAGCAAGGGCAGGAACACAAGCAGGGGGAGTGGGAGAGGGAGAAGCAGGCCTCCCACCAAGCAGGGAGCCCGATGTGGGGCTCGATCCCAGGACCCCCTGGGATCATGACCTGAGCCAAAGGCAGACGCTCAATGACTGAGCCACCCAGGTGCCCCCACAACCAATCTTTTTTTCCTGAGACCCACAACCAATTTTCGTGCTTCCAGATTTGATACATGTTGCTTTGTGTTACTGTTTAATGTGAATATATTCCTTTTTCAAACAAAGAACAAAGTTTCTCTCTTGGAAATTTTCTAGCACTGCCAACTGTGTAATATACATAGTAGGTTGTTAGTGCAATAGAAAAAATATAGAGGGACCCTCGTATAGTGAAAATACTGTAGATTCTCAGACAGCTCAGTACTATCAATGAGTACTTGTTGATTTGAAAGAGAAATGACTCACAAATGAAAATGGGATTGTCACAGAGGCATTAGCAGAATTCAGTTTTACTAGAAGATGCTTTGTTCTTTGAGACTTATTTTCTATGTTTTCCTTGGTAATTTGGATATAAAATATGCAGCTTGGAGAGGGATGGTTATAGTTGTTAATCAAAATAGCAGTAAAAATTGACATCTCATGTTTAATTTTTGTTAAATGTAGCAGGAATATATTAGCATAAAGGAAAGGCATAAAGGAAAGATCTGTGTTTTTTTTTTATTACTTAATAATATTAAAAAGCAAACCCCTGCCCTTATAATCTGTATGCTCACAGTGTGGAACCTAAATTATTACTCCTTAATAGAGCTACAGAAGAATTCTTGTGCTTTTTAATGGCTTAGTCAAGCCCATATTTAAAGCCTCATTTAACCTTGAGTGTTTCTAAACTAAAATTTATCTGTTTTTCTTCCTATAGACTATTTCAAATAGTACAATCCCAGAAAATGCAACAAGCAGTGGAAGGTTCAAACTTGACATTCTGAAAAATAAAGCTAAGAGATCTTTAACTAGCTCCCTGGAAAATATCTTCTCAAGGGTAAGATTAAACTGAGACTCTCTTAATTAGATATTAATGTCTGTGTTTGCTAACTGCTTTACTTCACTCTCAACTGGCTCATGGAAAATTTCCTTAAAAAAAAAAAAACACAAACTACTAAGATAACTTTAATTTAGTTAACTTATTTTAAGTAATCTCATGATTTATTCTGGTGCCTCCAATATCTAAGTTTGAGCAAGAGATTTAGTAGTAGAGATAATATGTATAAAAAAGGGGAAGTAGAATATTGATGTCTGATATTATAAGAACTTACTATCATTTGCCACATAAAGTTATAAAGTAGCCTTCATTTTGCTATTATTAAGAGCAGACAGGAAATGCTAAAATAGTATAAATTAATAAGAATTTATGTATTCCATTTATTTTATTGTGTGTTTTATTTTAAAATCAAAGTGATTTCTCTTCCCTTCATTTTTTTCTTCCTGAATAATTCAGTCCTAAAGCTCTTAGATAAGCCCAAGCAAGGTAGATGTCTTAGAGCTGGAGGGTGGGGGACCCACAGTGGCTCAGAGCAGGGAGACAGAGCCTAATGGGGTGCTGTGTGGGGGGTGGCCCAGTGCGGCATGTGGAATCCAGAGTGTGGCGAGGAAGATGTCAACTTAGGAAGGCAACCTGGTTCAGGAAGTTAGAGCTTGAGCCAGCGAGGAGGCCAGGCCTGCAGAGGGATGGCCCAGAGCAGTGTGTTAGAGCCAGCGCAGTGGAGGGGAGAAGGCTTCCAAGGTGCTTGTTACAAGGAGTCCTGGAGCAGGGTGAGGATGGCATTGTGTGTGTGGGTGGCAGCCCCGAAGTGTGGAACCCGAGTAGGATGAAGAGCGTTGGTGAGGTGACAGTTGTGGAGAATCTTACGCACAGGGGACTGGTCAAATATGGAACTGTATTAAGGATTCGGGAAAAGGGAATTGCAAATATGAAGAGGGAAGAAATTAGAATAAATCCCGTGTTGTTGGATTCAACTCAGAGGTATGTAGAATCCTGGTTATCTATCTATGTACTTTTGAATTTATTTTTAATGTAGTTAATTTATTTTTATTTATTTATTTTTAAATATATATTAATGTATTTGTGTGTGTGTGTGTGTGTGTGTGTGTGTGTGTGTGTGTGTGTGTTTAAATGTGTATATGGTCCCTGGCTCTGTCCAATGATAGGAGCTGGAAACAGCTTTTCTGCAAATGCCAAAGAATAAATTAAGCCTGGTTAGGTGACACTAAGCACCCAGATTTTGGTTTCTGTTTATCATTCTGCAAGAAGGAACCAGAATCCTGGGAGAAGTGTCTGATTCCAGGACTGCGGTGGAAAGTACAAGATAAGCCCTGAGCATGTTGGTGTTGTAGATAGTAAGGGAGTGCTCAAAGAAAGATGGTGGTATGTCATAAAGACCACGAAGGGCTCCCACCATTGACATGTAAACCTCAAAATATATGATAGCAAAGGATTGTAACCTGCTGTATAAAAGAGGAAATGATGAACCTACTCTGATACGAAAAATGAAAAATACCTTGGAAGTTTGATCATGCTCAGGATATTTACTGGATTTAATTGATACTCATTAATTACAAAGAAGTGAGCAGTAACTTTATGAGGGAGAAGGCCGGCAGACACCACCTGAGTCAAGTGATCAGATGGAACATCCTCAGCAACGGGACAAATTGGAAATCTTGTGCCACTTGATACAGAGAATACAGAACTTCTGTGCTATTCTTGCCAAAGGGGCCATACCTGAATCGAATCATGAGGTAGCGTCAACAAACCCACAGTGAGGTACAGTCCCTTCCGGTATAGGGCGTTATTGTTTTTATTTCTTTGCTAAAACTCTAAATACTTTTATGGGTATTCCTCTTGATGATTGAAATTCTTCTGATTCTAACAAAAGCCTTATAGCAAACATGGTCAGCTATCAATACTATTGTCAGCAGAAGGCAGAATGTAGGGAAAGAGAATTCTAGGAGGTTAATCAGAAGTGTGTGAATGCAACAGTTCATAAAATTTTCCTATCCTTTTTTTTCCTTCAGTGTTTATGGATTACTTGTGTTCCTTCTTTCCCTCTTTCCTTCCTTCCTCCTCCCCTCCCGCCCTCCCCTCTCTTCCACAGTATTTAGTGAGAATTTTAGTGCAAAGTGGAAAGGCCATTTAAGTAGGTGGTCAGGGGACCTGAGTTCAACAGCTGGCTTTATATTTATGATCTCGATTTTATATTAAATGTAGGTTTTATATTTATGATCTCAGACAAATTATTTACCTTTCCTAAGCCAGTTTTCCAGTTTGTGACATGTGCATGCTGATAAGGTGCTTACCTCCCGTTACTATGAGGATGAAATGTCAGTCTGCTAGGAAAATATCCCACTGTAGCTGGGATGGGACAAACAGTGGTAAGCTCTGGAACCTCTGTCCTTTACAAAACGACCAAAGGGGACTTAGAGTGTTAACTCTCTTATCCCCATTTAGTCCCTTGGCATTCTGCACAACGCTTGCAAGGCTGACTTTGAAGTGCCGCTCGCTCGCATAGCCTTGAGAGGCCATGCTAACTCTCAGCAAGGGCACAGACCGTCTGTTTTGGTCAAGGCGGATCCTGTAGCTTGTACCCCACAGTGCTGCCAAGTGCCATAAATTATGTGACCTAATGAGATCTTGCTTGCACCGTGTGCAACAGAATGGACTTAAGGGGAAGGTTGGCAGCTCCCCGTGTTGTGTTAAAGGCTACATAGAAAAGAGGTTTATGTACGTCTAAAATGGGTTAGTTTATCTCTTTCTAAGTGACATAGTAGAAAATTGACACACCAGTCTTAGAGTTTGGCTCATAATTGCTGCCATTTTTAAATGCCAAGACAGTTTATTTAACTAACTATAGTTGTTTATGGAATAGAATATATTTTATTAAAATGCTTAGAAGCTCAGCTCATTAACAATTAAAAAGTGGGTCCAAGGGAGAAGCTTGACACATGTATTACCAAATCATCATATAGTTAAACTGAAAAAGCTGTCTGCTCAGAGGTGAAAAGATAGAGCCTTGTATTCCGGTTGTTTGTCTTGCTTTTTCTGAAGTCAGTGTTTTCCAGAAGGGAAATTTTTACTAATATATTAATATATATTTTCAAAAGAAGAATATTTACAATATAAAGTATGCATCGTAGGAAAACAACCCTCATTTCATCCTTCCCTTAGAGTACTTACTATCCATTGTCCTTCCTTGTTGAAACGTGTGAATTAACGACCGTGATAGAGGATAATTTTAAAAGTAAGTTTGTTTTGCTTTGTGCACATACACACCTACACACACACAAACATATGGATAAAACACTACTACGAGTAAAATATGTGATTTAAGTGCTTTTCTAATAATGGCAATGATTTGATACGTCTGACTAGTTACTTGCTTGTGACCAAATAACCTGTTTTAAGATACACAGGCAGGTTTGGCGTGAAAGTAGCAGCTCAGAAAATGGGAAAAAGCAACCTTGTCTTTACAATATTTTCCTCATGGCCACACACATAAACCGAATCATTTATCAGCCACAAATATAGTTTATTACTGGAAGTATCTCCTGGTCTGTATAACACTGAAATAATAGCTAAAGGAACCTTGAATCAGATTCTAGAACATTTGCAAAATTACCAGCATCAGCTACTTAGTTTTATTAGTAATTCCACTCTTCACAAGCTCTGTTTCTAGGAGATGTGGGTACCAGCTCAAGAGTTTCACTGTTAAGTTGAATGTCCTGGGTTCAAATTGCTGCCCTGTCCTTTAACTAGCTGTGTAAACTTTGGCAACATAATCTATCAGAACTTTAGTCTCCTTAATGGTAAAGTTGAGCTACGTAACTATACCTACCTCATAGAATTTTTGTGAGGATTAAATGAAATAATGCATTATAAAATGCTTAACATGGTATATAGCAGACTGTAGGAACTCAGTCTCAAATAATATTTGATGCAGCTATTAATTTTACGGTTGAAATAGTTGTTATTTATGGTGGCACCAGAAATATAAAACTATAATTAATATACATAGATAAAAATAAAGATTGCTTCTATAAAACCAGGTGTGGGATACCATCAATATAAAACAGTCAATGGACAGAGAACAAGAGTCACTGGAGTGAGCAATTGAATCAACAGTCAGTTGGGTGATAAAGAAAGAACTGTTAAAACTTTCTGGTAGTAGACATAAAAAGAAAAATTCAACAGAAGTCTGGGGCACGAGAGTTGAAAAACTCTTCCAAAACGTAAGCAAAATGACAAAGAAATGGAAAATAGGAGGAAAAGGGAAAAACTTAAAGGTCAGTCTGAAGATCCAAAAGCCAAATGGTAGGAATTACACAAAGAGGAAATACCCCAATCTCCCTCTCTTGGAAGGCACCTGGAGTGTGTACTCTGCCAAAATGAGGAAATAAACTAAAAAAAAAAGGAACACATGGGATCAAAGACACAAATTTCGACATAGGGTAGTATTAAAGGAGATGTCTAGGTTGATAGTAAAGAAAATTACTGGAAAGTCTAAATTGCACCCTGTCTAGAGTAGGGCAGAAAGACCGATTTCTAGGATGGGTGGCTCAAAGAAAAAGAAAAAAAAATGCAATTGATGGATTATGTGATGTTTGACCACACCGAGTTCTGTGGGTGACTTTTGTAATAAAACCATGATTGCTGAGGCACTTGTTGACTACATGAAAAACAGATTGTACAAGATAGGAGTTGTAATAACAGTAAAGTATGTAGTAGATGAGATGATCGCTTCAGTTCCTCTTTCTCGGATCATCCGTGAAATTCATACCAAACAACCATGAAAAGAAAAACAAGAACCAATATTGAAGCAGACTGATGTATAGTCTTCTAGAGAGAAATACTTTCTTGATGTAGTTTGCATTGTGGAAGAATGAATGAAGCTTAGTCTATACATTTTATGACACAGTTTTGAAAAACCTGTTTGTTTCCCATAATCCTATAATGGGAACTATGATGTTTGTCATCTAGGTTGTGTGGAGGTTGCATGTATTAAATCATTTTCTTTATAACTGTTGTGGTTTGTGTGTTCTGCCTTCCATGGTTGTGTTTATCTGTACGAGACATAAAGCGAATGGGGCACTCTCTGATCTTAACGCAGTTCTCCTGATCTTATGGATGAAGAATGTTTAACCTCATAACCAGAGTAACTTCAAAAAGCTTGGTCTGAGTATCTAGTTATCTAATGACTGACTTAGAAGCAGTGTAAATAGGTTATTTCGTTTACCGTGCAGGCATGGCTGTGAATACTGCTGACAAATTTGAGCAAGCTGCAGAAGGATCCATTTAAGGCTAACCTAAGAAGGTGACTGCCTTTTATAGTTTAAAGTAAAAATTTAAACCGTACCAACAAGTGAATTTTATTCTCTTCATTCAGGGAGCTAACAGAATGAGAGGTCGGCTTGGGAGTATGGACAGCTTTGAACGATCCAACAGTCTTGCTTCGGAGAAGGTAACCCATCTCAGTTCCCATTTTTAGTACTCATTGCCACTTGGCAAAAACCAACACTGATATGGTAATATCACTCCATCGTTTTGTTCTGAGTCCTTTATGACTTTTAACAATTATTCATTATTATTAAAATTAAATTTAAGGGATTGAATTAATGTTAAAATAAATTGAAAATGCTATTGTCTTAAATAAGAAGGTTCTGGATAGTATCATGTTGTTCTCTGCTCAGCCGCCCCTTTCTTGTGTGAGGACAGAACACACCCTCTTCCCAGCTAGTGGTGCTCCATCAGGCTTTTTACTGTTTGGAGAGAGTATGCTTGGGAGGACAGTATTTGGGCAACTGTTGATCCAAAGCCACAGGAAAATAAGCCATGTAATTCCAGCACTTATACAGTGATCTTTTTATGTTTTGTTCTGTCGCCATGTTACTCCCCCCATTCCCCCCTCCCCATTTTAACTGTCACATTAGGCTCCTCTTTATCTCATAGACAGTTCTCAGTAGGTTTGATTTCCTGCTTCCTGGGTCATGCAATATGTAACCTGAGGTCTATGCAACCTATTTTTTTAAGGAAAATATTAAAATATTTTTACTGAACTTTGTGTTGACAGAATTGAGGACTCAGTCTGGCTCTGAGTCTATTAGCCCTAAGCCATGTTTATCAAGCTAAACATTTCTACAGTGATGCCTGTTTTGGAAAGTAGAAACAGCATACCTGTCTAAATTGAGAGATTTATGATGTCTCCCCATGCAATATGAGAGGCATTCCGGCATAGCTCGCTTTCCATTCATTTCCTGTTTTCCATGTCTTTTAAAAAATTTTACCTCAGGGAACGTGTCATTGGAGAGAAACATCCACAGTGAAGAAAGATGCTTAACAGGCTTTATTTTATTTTCCTGAAGGCTTTGCCATGAAACTTGGACACTCAAGCATTGTGGTATTGTTTTGACAGTACAGGAAGCATGCGGCTGATATGTCACGGAAATCAGTAGATATGTAAACACAGACTCCACCCTCTTTTGGTCATGATGCCTTTTCATCTTTCTGGCAACAATGAGAAAAGTACAGTAACCATAGCATTTTACCACAAAGTGTTAGGGGGAAAGAATACCTTTTCTTATCATTCCTTTCACTTTCTGCCTATCTTTACTACGGATGCTGTGTTACAGCTGCTTATCAGAAGAAATGGGTGGTGGTGATACTGATTAGCCTTCAGCATGGATTGAGCGGAAAAAAAATAAAAAAGTTTTGTCATGACTCTGGAGGAAGAAGAGGCACCCTGTCACTTTGGAGCTGTGTGTTGAAGCAGGTCTGCCATGATCCATGCAGGAAAGAAAGACCTCACTTCAACTTGCTTTTCAGGACTATTCACCAGGAGACTCTCCACCGGGGACACCACCAGCCTCCCCACTGTCCTCAGCTTGGCAAACGTTCCCTGAAGAGGATTCTGACTCCCCACAGTTTCGAAGACGGGCGCACACGTTCAGCCACCCACCTTCAAGCACAAAGAGAAAGCTGAATTTGCAGGATGGGAGAGCTCATGGTGTTCGCTCCCCTCTTCTGAGGCAGAGCTCCAGCGAACAGTGCAGGTGAGTCCAAACCTCTTTCTGGAAAGTGAAATAAAATGGTCCTGTCACCTGTTTTGATCAATATGGAGTCAAGATCTGTTGTGACTTCATGCTGCCAACATTTTGTCTTTAGAAAGACCAGAAAAATAAATTGAAATACAAAAACCTTTGTTAATAAAAAAAAAAAAACTTCGTTAATGAAGGAAACAAGGCAAGATTTAAGGTGCACCCCAAGAGTTAAAGCATTTTGGATGAATACATTTTTTCCCCAGAAAAATGGAGAAAACAAGATATTATGCAATTATTTTCTCTAAAATTTGGTGACCACACATTACTCAGTGTCTTCTTGATGATGGCTCTAATGAAACAGAGTCAGCAAATTTGAAAATCACCTACATAGCAGGAGAACTTCCTGTTAACCTGTAATAAAATACAAGGATTAAAAAAAAAACCTAAGTTACCTCCATACCTGTGATAAAATTTAGCCATATTTCATAATGAATTAAAGCCAAAAATGAAAATTATTAAAAATTTTATCTAGAATAAAAGGATGTCTGTAAAGAAGAATACACATATCATAACTGTCAGGAAGTGTCCATTAGAAATGATCTGATGGTACTTAAAAAATAATTCAGCAAAATTGTTTGGCATTTGGAAAGATATAATAAAGGGGGTAAATCCAGAATTGCAGAATGGTTTTACTACTTCCTGTGTAGCACATATCAGAATTTATATCCTAGAATTAATTTTGTTTCTCTTCTTTACCTGTGAGTTTGATCCAGGAAACAGAATCTGATAGTGATCCCAGTTGGAGGAAAACCCAGAACTCATTAGTTGTTATCAAATTTACCCGCATTTCTTTTAAGGGTACTATTTTATTGTCAGTGTTGTTTTTTGACTGATTTGATACTTACAAATAAGATAGATGTTTTGGATATATGAAAATAAAGGAGATTAATAGAATTAATTTTTCTCAGATTTGCTTTTCTAAAAAAAGATTAAGCATTCATGTGTATATCAAGAATGTATATATCATTTTTAATGACCACTTCATTTTATATTTATATTTATATTTATATTTATATTTATATTTATACAAAGCAATGTCTGTTTTTGCAGGAAAAGTTATCAAGAATTTAAAACATTATTTTAGACTTATAAATGATTTCTCTATTTCTCCTTACATCTTATAATGTAGATGCTCAAATAATTTTTGTCAGTATGAAAAGATGCTATTTGTGCTATTGTGAAAACTTGCTAGGAAAAGAATCTTCTGAAAAGAGCAGTCAATGGAGGAGGTTCAAGGATTCAGAGAAAACTGTGGACACACAGTCCCACAGGCTGCAGGGAGAACATAGACATTCATGTTTGTTAAGCCAGAGGTATTATGATGGCTTCCAACAACCAAACATGTTGTTCCTAAATTTTTTGAAGGGTGTATATGTTTAAAATAGCTAAGTCTTTGAACTACTGATAATCTGTCACAGGAACGTGTTTCCTGTAATTATTTCTGCTTTCCTACTTTTTCTTTTCCCTTGAGGTATCTTTTGCATGTAAAAACAAACACCGTTTGTCCTAAAATCGTGAAGAATTTTTTAGAGACAAACATGTCTGGTTGGTCATTCTGGGTGAGGAGTTCAGTTTGTGAAGAGTGAGCTAGGTCACAGTCATCGAAAGAGACGACTGCATGCTCTCCTCTTTCCATAGAAGATCCAGCCCTGAACTTTAAAAGGAAAGCTTAAGTTAATAGCAAGATCCTGTTTATAATGCTTTTTCATAGTGAATGAAGATTTTTGCTGAAATCTAAATTAAGACAAATTTGCTGTGTTTTCTGTACTCAGCATTCTTCCATCAGTGTGGCGCATGCACAAGGAGAGTAACTCTTCCTCCAGCCTTCCAAGTCTACATACTTCCTTCTCTGCCCCTTCCTTCACTGCCCCCCCTTTCCTGAAAAGCTTTTACCAGAATTCAGGTAGACTGTCCCCACAGTATGAAAATGAAATCAGGTGAGATCAGTGTCCTCTGTTTGCAAAGCAAAGTTTTCTGCAGTGATACACTGATATGTTACTAAAAAGTGGCTGATGAATTTTGGAGTGACTTGTATGCATCCGTATGCTGTGCTTGTTCTAATCCATTTCTGTTATGTCAATTTCAATTCCAATGAATTTTATCAAGAAAACTTTTAAAACCAGTGTTTCAAAGCTTTTAACAACATGATTATCTTACTTTTTGAATTATATCTTTGATAGAATCACACTATTTGTGTGATTCTTCGCCATATGCTCCAGAGTCTAAGCTTTGTATTGTTTGCAACGAGCCTTGGTGCTAACACATACTAAGCAAATCTCCCCCCAATTGTGCTTTTTTTTTTTTCCTTAGCCTCTCTGGACATATGATATGGAATCCAAAAGCCACTGATTTAAACATGTGTACTAAAGTGATGGATACGATATATCTTTATTTTTAAGTATATAGACTATTTCCTAGGCATTTCTTTGAGTTTTAAATG
Organism: Eumetopias jubatus; assembly: GCF_037043125.1. Classification (NCBI taxonomy): domain Eukaryota; kingdom Metazoa; phylum Chordata; class Mammalia; order Carnivora; family Otariidae; genus Eumetopias; species Eumetopias jubatus. The sequence goes on along the minus strand of NW_028274809.1, from coordinate 162,646,519 downwards.
ACATAGACTTACTTCTCTGAAACTCAGTGTAATTACATAATGGGTACAGTATCGTGTTGATGTCAACTTTCAGAGAGCATGAAGGATTTCTTGAATCTTGTAGATATTTGATTTTGTTTTGTTCCCAATATTGAAAATATATATAGCCTTTTAAATTATCTTCTTTGAGCTTTTAGCTACACGAAATTAGATATAGTGATTTTTGGGGAATTGTCTTTTTTAAAAATTTAAAGTTATGAAATCTTACTGATTATCCAAATTATTAGTGGGATATTGACAGCCTCTGGAAAGTGGTGAGTTAACTTGGGAATTCTTTTAAACGGACTGATTGTTGCTGGCTTAGAAGTCTGTGATATTCATTCAGGTTTTTATGTGTAGCTTGACTCATTCTTTTTTTTTTTTTTTTTTTTGCTGTATAGTGTTCCATTTCATATACCACAGTTTATCCGCTCACTTGCTGATAGACATTTGGGTTGATTCTAGGCATTTGATATTTGGCAATTCTTGCAGTCAAGGAGAGGGACACCTGTTATCAATCAGCCTGTGTGCCCCTAAGATTTTCTTGGATATTTCTTTTGGCCTCATTTCTTTCAGACTTAAGAAATCCCAAAAGTTAGCATTTAACTGGGTAACTTCAGTAACTGGTTACATTAGACTAATTCTTGAATTATCTCTGAGTGTCTTTTGTCTATGTATGCCAACTGTTTTCACTCCAAGAAAGATAGTTAATATTGGATTAAAAACAATTTGAATCTGAATTTCCTCTGAATTAGTACAAAATCCTGTTCATACATTGAGTTTCTAGTGAAGAAAGTTAATGACGAAATGATTTTAAGAGTTTTTTTCATGGGGGACCCTGGGGGCTCAGTCAGTAGAGCACGCGACTCTTAAATCTCGGTGTCATGAGTTTGAGCCCCATGTTGGGTGTAGAGATTACTTTAAAAAAGTAAGTATTAAAAACATAAATAAGAGGTTTTTCAAGGACAACCTTATGGGAGAAGAGTTAAAAGAGATTAGCTACAAAAACAGTATAATATGTATGGAATATGCTGTGATTTGAGAGAACCAAGAATGTGTATATATATATATATCAGTTTGCCTTATCTCCATAGTACTACCTATGAATAGGAATACAACACTCCCAGTGAAACACGTTGGCAGTTTCTTATTGTTCTGTTAGTTAAAGTGAGCATCTGGACAATCCCAGTTTTCTTCTGGAAACAGAAGCATGCCTGAAAGTGACAATTAGGAAAAGCCACTGAGGTCAAAGGTTAGCTGTGAACAGGACGTAGAATACCAAAACAGTGACTTTTTCTTAGATTATTTATAGTGTTTAGATTATTTATAGTGTAGGGTGTTACATATTCATCTTCAGTGGTTTTGCTTAAGTGTATACATTATCGCTTCTTAGTCCTCTGTACCTCATTCTAATAGAAGGATATTGAAGTCAGAGGCAAGTATATATTAGTTTTGCATTGAAAATTTCCACTTTTTTAGCTATCTTACTTGAAGTGATATATTGAAATATGTGGGGAACTTTTAAATTTGTAAGATCATTAAAAGTAATCCTGTTTTCTGTACTTTGTAATATTTTCTTGACTCTGAGAAAATCTAAAAATCAGAGAGCACATTTTTGTACATTTTTCTATAGCATCTGTACACTTTTTATTTACTTATTTTTTTTGTAATTTGACAAGCCTAGAATCAGTAGGCCAAAAAGAGACTTAAAATTTTTATTTTCATAGAGAAGTACACCAGTCATGAGGATGCAGCTCAGTGGATTATCACAGAGTGAATACTCCCGTGTCACTACTCCATCAATAACTGAAATGCTGTCAGCACTCCCACAGTTCCTCGCGTTTTCCCACCCAATTACTTCCCCTCCTCCTGACCACTAATACCATAGTTCATATCTGCCTGGTTTTGAACTTTATATAAATGGAATGATACAGCATATATTCTTTTATTCTGGTTTCTTTTCTTGCACCTTCGTTTGTGAGATTCATTCCCGTTTTTATGTGCACTTCATTAATTTTTTATTACTGTATAGTATTCCATTTAATATGTTGCAATTTATTTTATTTTATTTTATTGTTTGCTAGTGGACCTGTGGATTGTTTCTAGTTTTTGGTTATTTTTATTTTATTTTATTATTATTTTTTTTATCTAGAGAGAGTGAGCAGTGGGAGGGGCCGAGGGAGAGGGACAGAGAGAATCCCAAAGCAGGCTCCATGTCTACCACAGAGCCCAGCATGGGGCTCGATATCATGATCCTGAGATCATGACCTGAGCCGAAATCAAATGTCAGACACTTAACCGAGTGAGACACCCAGGCGCCTCTAGTTTTTGGTTATTAAGAGAGTACTGCTGGGGCATCTGGCTGGCACAGTTAGTAGAGTGTCTGATTCTTGATCTTGGGGTTATAAGTTTGAGCCCCATGTTGGGTGTAGAGATTACTTAACAAAATAAAGTCTTTAAAAAAAAGTAGTCCTATATATTATTAGTTGTGCATATCTATGCATTATTGAGGACTACATCCACAGTAGTAAAATTGTTGGACAAAATTCTAATAGGTTTATTTCAACTAGTAAGTCAGTTGGACATAAATTTACTAGTTACAGTCTTGGAGAGGGTGTTTTTTTCAATTTGTACTTTGATATAATTTCAGAAATTTGAAATAATTTCAGAAAATTTGGAAAAGATTATGGAGAACTCCTGCAAACCTTTTATCCAGATTCATCGACTTTAAAAATTGCCACATTTTCTTTATTATTCCCTCTGTCCATTTACATATATATGTAAATATATGTGCATGTAATATATATGTAAATACATGTATACATATGTATATATGTAAATATATGCATACATGTATCTTTATTCTAAGCCATTTGTGAATAGGTTACATATATCATGTCCCTTTACTCTGAATACTTTAGTGTATATTTCCTAAGAATAAGGATATTCAAGAGCATGGTTTTAACCCAGTGATTTCTGAATCCACATTTCTCATCACTGCTTTCAGAGAGAACATTATGCACACACAATTAGCATAATATCTGGAACTATTCAGAATGGTAAGGGGAGGAAGTTCAGAATACTGTAAATTATAATTTTCTTTTCACTTGAGTATCTCATATTTTATTAGTTGTATCTCTATGCATAGTCAAATAAAGTATAGAGTGGGTTAGCATATAGGCTAGCATATACTACTTTTTAAAAAGGCTGTTAATTTGAAATTTGAAACTCAGATTAAGCATCCTTCTCTAGGACCTCTATTCTGAATTATTAAAAGCATGTGAGGTTACTGTTTTTAAGCAGGCTGAGAAAAAGGAGACAAGATGTTTTTAATATCATGGTTTATTGAAAAGTAGGTTTATCTGCACAGCATTGAAATGGTTAAGGAAAAGGAATAAGCATATGTTTTGTTTAATTTTTAAAAATTTACTGTTATTTCATTGTTTAGCGACTAAACTATAATTGTGATGATATAATATATTTATATAATATTCATTTATCAAATACAATATATCCTTTTCATTTATGTTGAAGTTCATTGGTCAAAAGTAAAATGATCATCATTACTTCTATTCACTTATAAGACTTGTCAGTGAGAAAATAAGATTTTTGCTGATGAAGTACTTTGTGGTACAGTTTTGGTTCATATAGTTCTCTTGTGTTCACTGATAAAAATAGTATTATCATAACTCATGGTTCATTATTGCCTCATTTATGCCTTATTGATGACTAATGGGAATGCCTTTATATTCTAAATCCTGATTTTGGACATATATCTCTCTCTGTGTGCTAATGTCGTTCCTTCTTTTCCTGTTGTACTAGACAGGATACTGCTTCAGAATCAAGGTGATTAGAGGTCTAAATATGTTCTTATAAAAACTCATAAATTCTTCCAACTGAATATCACTCTCAGTTTAAAACGCAGTTTTGGCTGTCTCCTGAATGCATGCCAACATTCCAGTGCTATGATGGTTATATAGTAGGGAAAATGTGATGCCTGGTGTAATCAAAGATCACAAATGATCATTTAAAATGTTGATTGCAAACGGAAATCCTGTTTCTACTCTATTCCATGTTGACAATTCCTTAGTACTGTGCTGTGGCCTTCAATCAAAGCCCAATTTAAATTCTGAATTAATAGACATGAATTTGCTCATTTGGAGGTACACATGTATATATAAGGAGTTTATTTCAAATCCTGAGAAGATGCAGAAATGAGCATCCTAAAAGAAACATACTCATGAAATTTAATCTGGTTTTCACCCAAAGAGGATTGTTAATCTATTTCCTTTCACCTTAATTCTTGACACATTGGTTATTTTGAGATACTGCTCAGGCCTGCCAGACCTCCCATTGGTCTGGACAAAGGAAAACACCTACTTCCTTAATATGGAAGTCTGACCACATCTGTAATGACATCTCTTCCTCTTGACCCGCATGTTTTTTGGTAAACATCCAAAATCATCGCCGAACAACTTAATGGAAAATAATTAGTTTTTGCTTTGTTCTAGTTTCTATACTTAGCTTATGTCAGGAATCCAATGAAACAGACACGCCCATCTTCCTATTTGGAACCACTAACATTTAGATTTCTTTCCAGTTGGAGTGAAAACACATATTAAAGATTGAACTAGAATGAAAAAGAAGGAGAAAAGAGAAGGGAGAAAAAAGAAAATTATTTTGGCCACTCTGATAAGACTGAGATTTATAACTGTCACTTTTTGATGGTTGGGTGTAAGACGTTTAAATAATACTTCTTATCTACTTTTAAAAGCTAATGGAAATGTTAGTTTTACTGTGTGTCCTTCTAGGTTCTACTATAGGTATAGAATTAAGTTTGTTTATTCCCTTAGAAATCATTTGGCCTATAATTTCCTTACTTTACATATGGTTAGATTGAGCCCCAGGGATGTTTTATATTTTGCTTGATATTATTTTCTTAATTTCAGGTTTTAGGGATGTGAGTAAGCAAATGAGCTTGCTACCCAGAGATACTTTAAATTCCAATGCAAAGAACTTGATCTTTTAAAAATTTGCATTCAGTGTAGAGTTTATGAAATAAAACTGTTTTTCTCATTCTTTTTGTTTGTTTTACACATTGTTCCACTGATTAATCTATCTCTGATTCATAGCTCAGATGCTACATATAGCTTTCCATTAGAATAGTTCAATATCAATTTTATTTAATTAGTAAAGATTTTCCATAGAATGATAGGATTGCCCCCAACTGAGAGCCAGGACTTAGGTAACTATTAGTGTACCTGATGGGTTTAGGAGTTAAACTATATTATGGATCCTGTGAGAAAAGCTGACGTTTCATCACTATGTTGTTCCATGAGTCTTTCTTGAGGCGTTTACAAAGAGAAAGCTTTTTTAGATTTCTGTCACATAGTTGCTATCACATTAATCAAGTCTTGTTTCTATCTTGAGTTGTAAAACATTGTGATTTAGATGTAGCTTTAATCAGTATTAGTCATTTTTTGGATTTGATGCTGGTAGTTTTCCATGGGGGTTAGGGGGCTGGAGGATGGGGGGCAGTTTGCTCCTCAGCAGGATAACACCTTTGTGAACTGGTTCTGGCTCAGGACTTTTGTGAAAAGGTTGTATTGCCCGGGGTGGGAGGGGGATGGGTGTGTGTGGGGGGGAATAAAACATGACTGCAGCCTTAAAGTTGAGTCCCTATGAGTGGTCACTAAAACATCTTCATTTTATAGAATATAGAATATCTGGTGAATTAATTGTTATTAAAGCAGACAAGTATGCATTAAAAATTCTGTGTTAGCATAGAAGTATAATGTTAATGCTAATAGTTGATGTCGCGAAGGGTCTAACTGCTTGGCCAAAGATGTACTAAAAACTTATCTTGAAGCTTTGTGGGAGGGTTCATATCATATCCATAGCTTTGAATTCATGCTATGTCCAGAAGGACTTGGAAATGCCTCCCAGCCTACAGGGTGATAACATGTAAGATGGGATGTTTCTTCTCCTTCTAAAGCTCTCATTGGTGCCTTTTGGATTGTAGTCCTTAATTAATTGGTGCTTGGTAATAGGAAGTACATATAGAATACACCAATACAAAAATATGTAGGAATTCTCCACATTGTATTCCCTTCCTAATTATTCATTTTTAATGTCATAAATTTTCAGTAGAGGTAATTCTGGCACAAAATACTTTTTCTGAATATGTCTCTTGGGAAGCAGTTTTATAATGTGCATGTTGATGTTCCAAAATGCAAAAGCAGGAGGGAAAAGACTATATGAAAAAAATAGGAAATGGTTGTAATTTGTTTTATCATTTAAAAAAATGTAAAGATAATTAATACACTAATATATGTATAGTCCATATTAATGTGTTTTTTATTTGATCCTGTCATTTTAAAAAGTATTTGCATTTTGGAATGGAGTTATTTCAAAAGCAAAGAAGAAATGAGACACTTGCATAAATGAACACCTAATACTTTGAAGTTATTTCTCTGCTGAAATAAATGACTCTTTTCCCTTAAAAAATAGAAAAAGGTATACTGATCAAAAGACAATGCTAGTTAGAGACTTCACTAGAACACACAGGATCCTTGGGGTCCAGACAGCTTTAGTTTTATGGCCTGATAGTGCTTTGTCTGAACTAACACAGAGAGTATTTACATTGGCATGATAAACTGCAGTGCCTAAGCGTCTGGATTCGGACTGCCTGGGTTTGAATCCTGGCTCCTCCACTTAACCTTCCGTGGAATTGTGGACAAGTTACTTAGACCTCAGTTTTCTCACTAAAAATGGGAACAGAAATAACACCTCTGCCATAAGGTTTTTATGAGGATAAAATGAGTTCATACTTGTAAAATGCTTAGGACAATACAGTTGCCACCTTAGGAAAGTCAGATTGCTGAGCAAATGTAAATCAAAAGGTAAGCTTTGGTAAACTGCATAGATGCACTACTGTTGAAACCCTTATCTGGACTCTGACGTCTGGATACATGGTTTCTCTAATTAAGTGAAACAGGGCAGCTCTTGCCTTATCTTAGCCACCAACCTGCTTTTTCAGGATGCCCTCTTTTAGTACAAGATAAAGGGTCAATGGTCTGTTATGGAAGTTCTTTTCAATATATCATTATCTCATATTTTTATTGCTAATTTTTGGCTTATAAATTCCGACCATTAAATTCTGGACATGGAAGAAAATGTGTCATTTGGTGATTTATTGAGATCATAGGATATAAAATTTTAGATGCTATGAAACTTTCAGATTTGTAACGGGCTAATATGAGGGGTACTTTATGGACCTGTTTTCTAACCTATTCCCCGAAAAGCACATATTTTAGAGATGCTAATGAAATTGATAAAAATTCAGTTTTATTTTTAGTACTATCTAGACATTAGATATGTCATCAACAGTGAATTGGAAGGCGATTTTTAAAAGATGTTTTAATTCCAGCGTTAAAATATAAAAGTTTCAGAATCCTTTGGTTTAGTTTACTCCAGTTTCATTTGGTAGAGCTGCTAAAAAGTCAAGAGGAATTATTGAACATTTATCCCATGAGGCATATTGAAATAGGGACTTTTACAGAAATCTTTCATTTAGTTTCTGGATGCTCTTACATAGGACAGGAATAACACTTACTTGGAAGAAGGATGCCTTCAGTCGTTTCCTAACACTGTCATCATTGTCAGTACCTCCCAATGCCATCCACTTGTTTTTCCCAAAAGTACAGAGCTGTTAGAACTTTTTGCCAGAAAGACTTACAAGTCATGCTACCAACACAGGGTTTTAAAAAGGTATTCTTTTATTTATTCCTGACCTGTTTAGCCTAGACAATATGATTTTTTTTTGTCCATTTTACTTAAACTTCTGACTTAATGTTTCATTTGGTTTTACAATTTTAATTTATGCAATGGATATTTGTTAAGTGTTTACTATTATTTTCTAGTTACTGTACCAGGAGCTGGAAATACATCCATGAATACTGGACATTTAGCAACTAACTGCCAGTAAGATAGTGTTACCAAAATGAAGATAGGGAGTACGTCAGGAGCGTTTATCAGAATATAGCTGTTATTTACAGAACATTTAAATCACAGTTTCCAAAAGGGAAATACTTGAATTAGTACTTTCCAAAGTGGAAGTAAAGGTGAACATATTTATTCAGTATTACAGGGAGTTTTGAACCATGGACACATACTGGGGTTAAAATTTTATCTAGGATACATAACAAAGGGGGTTTGACTGTATTCAGATACGTGCATCAGCTGCTTTCGGAAGTACATCATGACACTTGCTAACTGTGTAGCAGCTCAAAGGTATGTCTCTCACTTAGCTAATTCAGAAGGAATATTTCTAGGCAGATAGATCACGATTAGAGATAACTGAATTACCTGATGTCCAAGAGTACGAAAAAGAAATAAAATGATGACAGGCAGGTGCTGAATTGCTCTCCTGACTGTTGATGGCCTCAGCACTACTGAGGCAGAGTTGTGGCTTTTCTAGCTCCGCTTCCTTTCTGACTTAAGTACTGACTCTTCTTGACTCCATCAAAGATCCTGTATCTTCACTTGGTGGTGTCAGCCCCTGTAAATATTGTTATCTTCATCATTTTCTCAGGAAAGCTCAGACACTTTGAAACTTAATATGATCACCACTAACAGTCACAGTTCTTACACGGTGTTCCAGCTGCTAACATAACTGGTCTCAGAAGTAAGTTTGAGTCATAATGACCTTTTATTGCAGATAGGCCTAGCATAACTTAGGAATGTTCTTTCCTAGGAAATGATACTTTTAGAGCAGATCAGCATTTCCATTTGTTTGTTTCACAAAGCACTAATGTAGAAAGATGTCACACCCTCAAACTCCCCCAAAATTGGAGAAGGTGATTATGGGGTCAAATGATTTAAATAAATGAGGGCGTATCTATATATTACTTCACTCTTGGAGAGTCATAATGCATACCAGCATAGTATAGTCTCTGTGAAGTCCTGCTATAAAGAAATGTTGCATATTTTTTATCTTAACGTAGCCAATCTTATTGACCGCAGTTTTTTCTTAATATATCACCTAATAATAATACCAAGGTTGACTGTTCCACGTTTATTCAGGTTCCTTTCTGCCATGATCCAGATATTGGTGGCTCACAATTTGTAGACAGATCTTAACAGCCACAGGCAGTGAGAAGCTATCTTTATCAGCCTTTTCTATAAGAGTGTAAGGAAAGCTCTTTATAAGCCTTCTATGGAACACTTACATTGCTTAGAATACACTTTTAAATTTTTTTAGCAAAGCCTGAGCTGATTCCTTAAGCAATCTTTGCTTCTCTGTATACATGCTTCTGTTCCTCAGGTTAGGACTTGAAATGGTTGGCTTTTGTGGAATGAGTAGAAACCGGTGAGCTTCTCATGACTGGGCTGTGGCTTGGGTTGCATTTTTCCTAGGATATGGTGGCCTGGGTGACCGGTGTGCCTAGTGACGCATTGCACCATGTTGCCTGAGGCTAGTGCTTGCCCATGGCAGAACTTGTGAATGGCTTGTGCTACCATGTCGTGGAGCAGTCCGTCTTCTGTGGTTCTCCTTGCAAGTTACATATTTATTTGCTTTCCACAGCGATGGAGAAGGGAGAAAAAGGACCTCGTCTACTTGCAGTAATGAATCCCTAAACGCTGGAGGAACCCCTGTCACCCCTCGTCGAATCTCCTGGCGGCAGCGCATTTTCCTCAGGGTTGCTTCTCCCATGAACAAATCTCCCTCAGCGATGCAGCAGGGTCTGTGTGGTACACACTAAAGACTTATGCCTTCTCGGTATCATAAACTAGGGAATGGAATGCAGTGCTTTGGGTACAAAGAGATTTAAGTGATTACAGTAGAGAAATAACTTGTTTCTGTATCTGATACAGTGGTTAGCTTCTCAGTTATCATTAGAACATATTAGACATTCAGTAAATGCTTGTTGAGTGAATGAGTGAATGAGTAAGTTTCCCAGACTGAGCACTATGATAGTGCTAGAAAAGCATAGATCTTTTTATTATTAGAAAATTTAACCTATGCTTTTACAAGAGTCACATATAAAACAAAGTGCCATAGAAATGTTGAGTGATAGAGAAATGGATACAGATACCCTAGGAAAATATCAACCAAAAGATATTAGACCTATTAGAAATTAAAGCAGAGACATCCAAAAGGGCAAAGTAAATATAACAATAAACAAAGATGCAACAGTGATGAGAACATGCATAATTACGCAGCCTTGAAAGCTAGAAAATAGAACTTTACAGAACATTTGGGAGAAATGAATCAGTAGCTCTCGTGGGAGATTTTAACATATTCCTCTCTGAAAATTAAATACAGAGAAGGTTAATATAGATAATATTTGAGAAATACAATTAAACAAGCTTGATCTAACATTTATGCAGAGCCTTGCCCGCTGTAGGGTAAGTTCATTCATTCTTAGCACACATGGAACATTCCTAAAAATTAATTATGTACTTGGCTACAAAGGCAATTTAGTAAAAGCAGTCATAAATATTCATACTGTATTCTCTGATTATAGTGCAAAAAAAAAAGGAATCAAGAATTGGAAGACAACTAAAATATTTCAAGTGCTTAGAAACTGAAAACTACTAGAAACTAGAAGGAATAAAATATGTTCAGAGCCCTACACATCAACATTGAGTGATATTTAGAGGGCATTTCTAAAATCAGGAAAGACAAAACTCAAATATACTAAGTATTCAATTCAAGAAGCTAGAAAAGGAGCTATAGAGTAAAATTTTTTAAAAAATTGTTTATTAAGGAAATAAAAGGGTAACAGCAGAAGTCAGTAAAGAAAAAGAAACGAGAAAACAACTGACATTTCTAGAGAAAAAAATTAACTCTGCCTAGGGTGGCCAGAGAAAGCTTCACAGAGATGTTGGATATTTATATTTAAACTCATTGCTGGGAGAAGCGTATTTCAGAAAGAGGGGCTAGCAAAGGTCTGACGTCACTGGAGAGAATTTTGCAGGTCAGAGAATCATGAGAAATTCAGCATGATGGGAGCAGAGGATGGGAGATAGAAACAGAGGCCAGAAGGGTTCCAGGAGGCCAGAGTCTGAAGCCGTCTGTATGCTATTTGCAGTGATTTAGACTTTGTACTCTTGGATACAAGCAACCGTTGAAATGTTTTAAGAGACACAATCACGTTTGTTAATAGGAAAATAATTGGCAGGAGTGCAAAAGATGGCCTGGAACAGAGGGAGAGAGTGAGCTGCAGGATTGGGTAAGAGAATGTTGCAGGAGCGAGCCGAGGGACCGAGCCAAGACCTGCCCGGTGTTGCTCAGCCGCTCTTCTCTTGCCATCTCTGATGGTAGATGGAGACCTTTAGGAGATTGCTGTTACCTGCTCATGTTATCTCTTTGCTTTGCACAATCAGAGAATGTACAAAGATAAATTGCAGAAGTGTTGGGCTCTGGGGAATGCCAGTTCACTTTAGAGCACCTATCTTATAGGTCATTTTGTGCAGAAAGAAGAAGTGGCGAAATTGCATGTGCTTTCGTTTCACTGTGAGAGGGAAATCTGGCAGGGGAATTTAGTCTAGTGAATTTACTTAAATCGTTAGTTCCAGAAATGCAGTTACTGGGAAAGTGGTTTTGTGAAAAGCTTTAAAGGTGGAAGATAGGATGAGAGAACACCAGTTCTAGACAAAGCTTCCGTCGTCTGGGTAACTAGTCAGGAATGCCTCTCACTGTTTTCTTCTCTGCAGATGGACTGGACAGGAATGAACTGCTACCACTATCCCCTCTTGCTCCAACCATGGAGGAGGAACCACTGGTTATATTCTCGTCTGACGAAGATGACCCAGAGAAGGCTGAAGAAAGAAGGAAATCAGAAGAACTGAGGAGTCTGTGGAGAAAAGCCATACACCAACAAATCTTGTTGCTTCGAATGGAGAAAGAAAACCAGAAACTTGAAGGTTAGCCATTCAAACAGGGCTAAAATGATATGATACTATAATGGAAGGGTTTAGGTTAAAACCACCCCCAGCCTCCCCCACCCATTCTCAGAATGTGAATACACTTTTACTAGGATTTTACTGGCTATACTCGCTTAGTTTTATTTTTGTGAGGTTGCTATGCCGTGGGAATGTTCAGCTTAAAATATTTACATTTTTGTTTAATAGATAAAATGTCAGACACCTTTAGAGTATATTTGGGTAACAGAGGATGTAGATAGTGTGGAGTCAATGTATTTGATATGACTGAAAGTTTAATATTATTGTGCATAACTTAGGAGAAAAACCCTTAAACATGAAAAAACACATTCTCTTCTTTTTGAAATTGATTCAACTTTTAGGATCATTGTATTTATAATAGAAGAAATGTGCCTATTTCAAATAAATTGTTTTGTACCCAGTTCAACTATCTAATTACCTGTTATCAAGTCAATCCTATTTTTTGTTGTTGGCTTTATACATTTCCTATTTAACAAATCATATTCAAATCTTTATTAAATTTATATTTGGATAATTTACAATACCTACTGTGCCATTTCTGGTGCTTTACTGCTTAGTTTATGAATACCAAATGCTTTAGAATGCATTCTCCAGACTTTGAAAGAGTGTTGTTTACCCCAGTATGAAGCACACATAAGGAGATGGGCAGGCAGTACCCAAACTCAAAAAACATATTCATGTTATTATATTTGGCAATCCACTTAACCTAAAAGGACCTTGTTTTTCACATTTGTAAAATGAAAGATTTAGCTTAAATGGGCCCTTTGGCTTACAAGATTATTGGAAAATGTACAATCTAGGTTTTTCTCTGGCTTGCTTTTATTGTGGTGTCTTCCAAAAAGTTTTTTTAGTACAGGCATTCACATTTCTGTGTTCATCACCTGTCTTAAGATTCCTCTTACTACACTTATTATTCAATTTGGTTTTTAAATTGAACAATATTTAGTTTGCAAGCCAACAGTGTATTTTCTTTATGGTTGTTTTCTTGGCAGGATGGAAAGTATATGAGGTTTTAAATAACCCTAGCAAATTAATCTTCTTTTCTTTAAAATGAAAACCCCAATTAATTGTTATTGATACAGCTTTTAAAAGGTTGATGTGATAAATGGTATGCCCACTCGAGCTTTTATAGGTTTTGAGAGGAATTACATTCATATTCAGGATAAGACAAGAGGTGACATTTAGCAGATATGATCAGAAACCCTTATTAGTTCTGTATTTCTTAAGTAACAAAGACAAAAAATAGTTGAGCTGTTTAAAATTCTAGTCAATGGATAATCATTTATTGATGGTTCTTTGTTTTTTGCCTAGTTAACCAGGTGAGGACAGATGTTGACTGCTCTTACCCAGCATTTTATCCTCAGGGCCCGAAGCTGGCACATAGGCCTTGATTATTATTTTAAATGAATAATGATTTAGAGAAGGTTGCAGGGGGGGAAAAAAGGAAATGTGCTTTGTCCACTGTAAAAAAAAATCATTAGTAAACTTACATATAGGGTTATGTTAATTATTTGCTTTAATGAACCCACTTCTTGAAAAAAAATTATTTGATTATCAGAGAGAAATATAAAGCAAATATTGAGAAGCAAAGCTAAACTCTGCTTTAAAGCCATCTAGTGGTATCCAGGAGGAGTATTTTTGTAATGAAACTTACTTTTGATTATGTCTGGACTTTTAAGTAGAAACTTTTAGCCTTACTTGAATAGCAGTATTATAAGATATTTAAGTTCTTTGAAATGGTTTCAGACACACTAAGTAAAGGGAAATACTTACTCTGCTATTGTTTTTGTGCTGTTGAGGACTTTGGATGCATGACAAAGATTTGTGTTGCAGAAGGTAAGGGGTTGAGCACTGTGAACTTGAATGAATACACATTGATTTGAGAGACTCTTGGTCAGTGTGATCCTGAGGAAAGAGAAGAAAAAATAGCTAAATGTTTTTTCTCCATTTTCCCTTTTGGAATCAGTTATTGAAGATAAAGAACACATCAAGATAGTGTTGCTTTTCGAGGCCCTTTTTTTTTTTAAGATTTTTATTTATTTGAGAGAGAGAGAGAGAATGAGAGAGAGAGAGCATGAGAGAGGCGAGGGTCAGAGGGAGAAGCAGACTCCCCGCAGAGCAGAAGCCTGATGTGGGGCTCCAGGATCATGACCTGAGCTGAAGGCAGTCGCTTAACCAACTGAGCCACCCAGGCGCCCCTTCAAGGCCTTTTTTAAATGAGCTCTGGGCTTATGTTTTAGGCCATCAAATGAGAGAGAATTCTATACTATTTTAAAAAATGGAAGTAGTGTTAATTTCAGTGAAATGAAGTTTCCTCTTTAAGGTTATTAAATATGAACACAGAGACACATGGCTTAGCGTTTTTAAAGGCAGTATTAGTAACTCTGGAAATAGTTAGAAAAATTTATCGCGTTTCATGGTCAAATATTTCTCTAATTAAGGTTAGCAGGAGGCATTGTTTTCTCCTATATGTCATATATAAAATGTATATATATAAAATATATAAAACACTAGTGTTGAAAATGATGCAAGTTGTTACTTCTGAGGCTACCACATTTGTCAAAAAAAATTGCAGTGTAGAGCCTGGCAAACATGGTTTGTTTTTTATGCTTAGCAGAGTTCCCATCTGTAAGATACAGAAGTGAAACATCCTTAGGAAGTTATTCCTGATAACTTTTTTACATGAAATGACTCAAAATTTTGGAACCGTCCGTGTATCCTCGATTTTTTTTAAGTTTACTTTTTGATCAGATGTTAGCGGTTGATTCCTAAAAGTCATTTGGTATGATTTTACAAATACAACAAAATGTTAAAAATATTGTGTTTTCAGAATACATGGGTTTTACATAAATTGTTTTGTTTTTCTTAGCAAGCAGAGATGAACTCCAGTCCAGAAAAGTTAAACTGGACTATGAAGAAGTTGGTGTATGTCAGAAGGAGGTCTTAATAACCTGGGATAAGAAGTTGTTGAACTGCAGAGCTAAAATCAGATGTGATATGGAAGATATTCATATTTCTCTTAAAGAAGGTATTCTGGATCTTTTTTTTTTTGAGTATAGTTGATGCACAATGTTACATTAGTTTCAGGTGGATCATCGTAGTAATCTTTTTTTTTTAAGATTTTATTTATTTGAGAGAGAGAGAGAGAGAATGAGAGAGAGTGAGCACAAGCAGAGGGTGAGTGGCAGAGGGAGAAGCAGACTCCCCGCTGAGCAGAGAGCCTGATGTGAGACTTGATCCCAGGACCCTGGGATCATGACCTGAACTGAAGGCTGATGCTTAACTGACTGAGCCACCCAGGCGCCCATGTAATAACCTTTTATAAAGAAAATGTTTAGAGATTTTTTTTTTGATTGTGTAGCTCAGGTATATGTGCTTTGCCTATAAAAAAAGGGAAGTGATTTGCTTTTGACCACAGTCAGTGACTCAGTTGGGAAGAAAACAGTGCTAATGGAGAGACTGTCCTTGAGGAGTTAGGAGACACCTTTCCTATAGATTTTTCTGACTTCTTCAACCAGCTGTTCTTAGCCCTGTGTTGCTGTTTACCAAGGAAGGAGTGAATGCATTGGTACAGACCTTAGATTATATCCATAAAAATAATTTAGACTTATAAACTTGACTTATTTCCATCATTTGGTCAGAAGTGTTTATATTTATGTGTCTATGTCAATGTATTATGTATATTCACCTACATGTATCTGTATACATAAACAGATTCATATTTTTATTAATCAATCAGTTTTCCTTCCATCTATGTGATCCTTTGTTTATCTTGGAAAACTTGCTTTTATTTAGCCATTATACTGCATTGCTGCTCTGCCATATAAACTGACTGATATTTAAACATCCTAAGTGTAAAATTGAAACTAGCATGTGAATATTTGAGGTGCATTTCTGTGACCCAGATATTAAAATGAGAATCTCCATGGCCTGTATAAACTGAATGTAAAATAAAAATCCAAAAATAGCCAAAGAAATATGATAATGAATCTTGTTTTAAAAGCTTATGATTAACGTGTGAAACTTGCACAGTTAAGTTTAAATGAAGTTGAGAATAATTTTGTAAGATGCTACATTTACAAGCCTAATATATTGGTTTTTTTTTTTTTTTTCCCTTGAAGATATGAAAGTCCTAAAGATTTTCATTGACTGTATTATTTGGGACACAGCAGTGCTCAATAGAATGTGTGTGAGATATCGATCACACCATTCTTTGGAATGACTTTTAAAGGATTTTGGGGGTGCTCATCTTTCCATTTCTTATAGAACACATTTTAAACTTTTTTTTAAAAGATATTTATTTATTTGAGAGAGAGAGAGAGAGCGCACGCATGAGCGGTGGGAGGAACAGAGGGGGCAGGAGAGGATCTCAGGCAGGCTCTGCACTCGTACCCGGTGCCCCGGAGAGGCTGAACCTACTCTGGGTCTCAGTGTATCTCCCCGGCTGTTTCTTGCATGGAATGCTCCAGTTCTCCCTACATTCCTTCTTCCTTACATCTCTGCCTGCTCCCCATTTCCCATCATCCCTTTATTTCCATCCCTACTCCTTCTCACTCTTCCTTTCTCTCCCCATTCCTTGCCCATCTGAGCGTGTTCAAATATTCCTTTTTCTTAATAACTAATTTCTTTTTTTAAAAGATTTTATTTATTTATTTGACAGAGAGAGAGCACAAGCAGGGGGAGCAGCAGAGGGAGAGGAGGAGAGAGAATCTCAAGTAGGGGGGAGAAGGGCAGAGGGAGAGGGAGAAGCAGGCTCCCCACTGAGCAGGGAGCCCACCTCAGCGTTCAATCCCAGGACCCTGGAATCATGACTTGAGCTGAAGGCAGATGCTTAACCACTAACCGACTGAGCCACCCACGCGACCCAACATTCCTCTTCCCAAAGGGATTGCTGCCCACCCTGGAAAATTCTATTGTCTTTTTGTTCTCAGTTCAAATACCATTTCTTCAGAAATAGTATGCCCTTTTTTTCTCTTCCACCAAAACAAATTAGTTTCACTTTATTTTTTCTCATGATTCTTTCCCTTTAATTGTGCTTATCATAATTTGTAACTTTGTGTTTATGTATGTATTTGTTTAATGTTTTCCTCACCCCACCACTGCATACCTAGCACCTAAAAAGCGTCTTGCACGAATTATTTACTGAATGAATACATGGATGAATAAATGAATGAGACTAATTCCTGAGAATGGATTTATTCATCTTCCGGGGATGAAGTATCCTTATTACCATTCTCTGTACTTTGCTACATGATAGATGTTCAACAAATACTTATTTAGCTGAAGTGAATTGCCTTCTTGCAAAATTGTTATTAGATGGATAATAAAACAGCCCACTCATGTTATTAGAGATTCATTTAATGGGCTAATGAAAGTTACCCAAAAAATGACATTTTACATGTGATCATTCATTCATTTGTCCAACACATGTTTAGGCTGCAAAGTATATTTTTGGTTTTCATCAGACAGAGATGAACATTTGCTCGCTATTCTCAAAGAGCTCACCAGCAAAGTGGGGAAAATAGGCAAACATGCAGTGTAGAGCTAATCCAATATGGTGATGTTAGAGTATGTGTCAAATAGTATGTGAAAAGGAAGTGATTACTCCTAGAGATGTGAGAAAGAGCTTCAGCAGAAGAATGGCATTCAGGCTCAGCCATAAAAGATGAATAGAAAAACACTGTGCAATCAAGTGGGGGAACTTGGAAGTCCATAAGGCAACAGTAGGAACAAGAAACTGGAGGTGAGAAAATAACCATGTGCTTCTTTTACTTAGTGTATGGTGCAGAATGGGAGGTAATGGAACGGAAGAAGGTAGTTTGGAGGTATATTGTGGAGGGCCTTATAAATCATGTCAGTGAGCCTGAGTTATACCTTTTGGACAATAATACTTTTGGTTTATGCAAACAATCGTACTGAAGTTCAAAAAGATCAGTGTCATTAAACCTTCCTTAATCAGCTGGGAGCTCAGAAACCTATTCCTCATCCAGTTTACCTGAACTATACTTTGTGAGGTAGGATATCTGCACTATACAGAATTGAATTAGTATGTAATGAAGTAAGCACTTCATTTTCGTTGGCATAAAAAACAAAGATATTTTGGGGGGAGGGCACCTGGGTGACTCGGTTGAGTGTCCAAATCTTGGTTTCAACGCAGGTCATGACCTTGGAGTCATGAGATCAAGCCCCGCGTCTGCTCCCTGCTCAGCATGGAGTCTGCTTGGGATTCTTTCTCCCTCTCCTTTTACCCCTCCTGCCCCTCTGCTCTCTCTCTCTCTCAAATGAAAAAAAGAAAAACAAAACAAAACAAAGTTTTGGTATACTTTGAAATGCTTGTGATACCCTTTGGTTCTCGAGCATAATGGAGTTAATGTTTCATTATCTATATGCTGGATGATGTCTTGTCAGAGGAGGTTCTGGAGCACTCCAGTTAAGCCTTCATGTTGTACTGACCATTCTTATTACTTCATTCTTTTACGACCATATAAAAATGCTATTTAATTCTCTTTTACAAAGTTACTTATTGATGTCAAATATTTAGAAATTATAAGTATTGACATTTGTTACTTGCTTCAAACCAAACGAAAGATGGGAATAGACAGTGATACATTTCATGATTTCAGAATTTGGCCTCTGAAGCCAGACTCGGGGAGTTCTAATTCTAAACTTCTATTTGCTAAGTGTGCAAACTTGGGTAAGTTGCTTAGCTTCTTTCTGCCTCAGCTTGGCCATCTGTAAAGTGGGGATAATAGTAACTGCCTATCTCATTGGGTGGTTTTCTGAGCATGGGTACAACGCTGAGTAGCAAGGCACCCTCGGTGAATGTTATATTAGGTGCCCAATCAGTGTTGGCCAATGTTGTTAACATTGCCTTTATTACTACTTGAGGGTTTTCTTTCATAAGACATCAGCAGTTACAGGATTAAACTTGTCAAAATATGCTTCTGTCAGTATATCATACTGTATGACCAGAGGGTGGCATGCAGGACATTACAGCTGCCTGTTTTCAAGCATTACAAAGTTCCTCAGGTGAGATTTAGCAACTTCATTCCAGAGTTTGAGACCTTGCTTTTTTATCTTCGCAGGTGTTCCCAAAAGTCGACGAGGAGAAATTTGGCAGTTCCTAGCTTTACAATATCGTCTAAGGCACAGGTTGCCCAATAAGCAACAACCTCCTGACATATCCTATAAAGAACTTTTAAAGCAGCTCACTGCTCAACAGCATGCTATTCTTGTGGATTTGGGTATGTTTGTTGTATTGACTATTGTACAAAAGTAAAAAATAGGTCCCTTTGTTGAGTTTTTTGGGGGGTTTTGCTTGGGTTTTTTGTTTGTTGTTGTTGTTTATTGTTTTGTTTTGTTTTGGTGTTGCTAAAGAAGATCTGTTGAATTATGCAGAGCTGCTGACTTTGCCCTTTCTTGAGGACAAGTTGGCTCTATATCTGGTTGAAGATACTGTAAGTGCCTGAATACAGAATGAAGTTTTCATCCCCAAACTTGCCCCACCAAAAGGGTGTTATATTTAAATCATTATAAAGGTCATATTATCAGATACTCCCAGTTCCTGTATTTTGAACAACTGACTTTTGTTTGAGATAGACATTTATCTTCTCAATCAACACTGGTTTTAAAATAGAATAGGTTAAAAGGGGCACTAAAAATTTTAAACAAGTCTTTGAATATCACTTTAAAAAGCAATACAATAAGTAGTTATGTTGTGGAATCATGAATACATCCCTATAGGATGAAAGAAAAGAAAAGAAAGAAAGAAAAGATGAGCCGTCCTAATATTACATGAATGGGTACTTGTGACTGGGGGAGAATTTCCAGTGACAGCATCATAAAGCTGTCTTTTTAAATGCTGAATTTCAAATAACTAATGGAAAGTAAAAATAGTGTGCTTTTAAAAATTACATTGTCTCTAGTTTTTCTCTAACTTAGGATATTATAATATGTATATTATTATTTAAGAACGCCTGATTGGATTAAATATTGTACATTGGTATTTGACTATTTCATCTGTATCCCTAAGAGTTGATGTATTTAAAGTGGTCAAATATGTTACTTGGGCCCATTTGGGAAAATAAGGGATTACCTTATATTTGGGATCATCTTTTATTAGGGCATATAAAAATCACTGGCCAAAACCTAGTTTGAATCTCTGTTCCCTTTGGATGATAAACAACTTTTGTTGGGAAAGGACCCCACTCAGTTAATACTTTTTGAGTCAATATTTTTTGAAAAGGGGAATTTTACAGAGACACTAAAGACTTCAGTTCTTGTCTGATTCTACCACTAAACTGTGGTTATAGGCAAATTACTCTGCTTCTGAGTCTCAATCCTCTCGTTTAAGTGGGCAGTCCCTCTGGATGCCCACAGATCTCTGGTTCTGTGACTAGAAGTTGATGACCAGACTAGAAATTGGGATGGTTCATTTAGGGCTAATCAAGATGTCCTATTAAAGAGAAGGCAATGAGGAGATCAGGTTATCAGGGAAGGCTGGTCAGGAAAAAAAAATGGAGCTAGAATTAATGTCTCAGAGAGAGAGTACATTTGTAGTTTTCTTTGGCAAAAATTTTAAGTAATGAAGTAAAATGATAATTTAAAAAATCATTGATTTAACTCTCCTTGTAGCCATCTGTGTCTCCTCAGTGTGTTCTTATTTTCTCCTATCTTCCCCTTGCTCTGCAGAATTAATCTTATCAGTTCCTGGGGAAAAAAATAAACGAAGATCACTTTTAAGCATATGTGGTGGAAAACATTTAAAGATCTGGCATTCTTACCAGTTCTCACTAACATGAGCAGTCATTTCGCAAGCAAACTACTAGCCCCTTCGTTTGTATGGCCTAAGGAAAGCCCCGAGCCAGTGTACACAGCTTTGGTGATGAAGATGGCTTTGTCTCAGCATTTAGTACCAGCTTGTCAGTGATCCGGGACTGATTTTGTTTGCTTGCTGGGCTGTCTCTGTGGTCATTTTATGCTCAGAGGTGAATTTTGGAGGGGAATTTATTTGAAGTCAGCTTGACCCTTTGCTTTACTTGTCCTTTTTCAATATATTGAAAAAAGAAAAGAGGTCTACATGGCTCATGGAGGTGGTTTAAGAGAACAAAGGGCATTTGAAAAAAGGAGTATTTTCTGAAAGATAGGCTGAATATAAAACAAAACAACTTCAAAAAGTCCCTCCAGTGTCATATTACAGGAAAAATCTGCTTATGGACTGCTAGGATTTCCTTTTAAATAGAGACCTTTTTTAAGAATCTGATTTCAGTCAGAGAGTGGGTTTTTTTCTTTCTTTCTTTCTTTCTTTCTTTCTTTTTTTTTTTTTTTTTAGAGGGAGAGAGAGAGCGGAAGCAGCGGGTGGGGGTGGGTGTGGTGCAGAGGGAGAGGGAGAGAAAGAATCTTAAGCAGGTACCACGCTCAGCATAGAGCCCGTCGTGATGCAGGGCTTGATCTCACAACCCTGAGTTCATGACCCGAGCTGAAATCAAGAGCCGGACGCTTAACCGACTGAGACACCCAGGCGCCCTGAGGGTGGTCTTTATGTGAAGTTAAGGAGGGCACATTCTGCATGGAGCACTGGGTGTTATATGCAAACAATGAATCATGGAACACTGCATCAAAAACTAATGATGTAATGTATGGTGATTAACATAACATAATAAAAAAAAAAAAGAATTTGCCTTGATTTATAGCCAGAATAGATTTTATATTCTATTTTTCTGGGATCTCTCCTGGACACGTCCTTGATCTGTTTGTGAATTTGTTGTTGTTATTTTCTAGAAAGAAGTGCTTGTTAGCATTAAATGTTTGCTTCCCTTTCATATGTGTAGAGATGGAGGGTGGTCAGGCAGGTAGGATTGAGGGCTTGCTAGAGAAAGAGAGAGAGAGACTCTTAGATGGGTATTCCAAGCAACTCTCACTGGTTCAGAAAAGAAGTTTGTTTCTTCCTGGAAATCACTGCATTGCAATTTCACTTTTGTCTCCCAAGCATCAGGATATCTGAACAATATTTCTCTTCTCTTCCTCTGCAGGAAGGACATTTCCTACTCACCCTTATTTTTCAGCACAGCTTGGGGCAGGGCAGCTCTCACTCTTTAACCTCTTGAAAGCCTACTCACTGCTGGACAAAGAAGTGGGTTACTGTCAGGGGATCAGCTTTGTGGCTGGAGTCCTGCTTCTGCACATGAGCGAAGAGCAAGCCTTTGAAATGCTGAAATTCCTCATGTATGACCAGGGCTTCCGCAAGCAGTACAGACCTGACATGATGTCGCTGCAGGTGAGGCACATGGGAAGCTGTTATGAGCAATCATGGCAGAGCCCTCTTCTACCTCACAGTAAGACTGAACGAAATTTGGACCCATTGTCTTGGAATTCGTATAAATGTAGAGGCGTGTTTTGAGTTCACGCTTTTAGTGTGGGATTTGCTCTTTGGCTAAACCTGTAAGTGTATGACAGTGTGTATGCAGAAAAACCCTTCCATGAAGTTCCTTAAGTGAATAAATAAGCAATTCTAGAAAGGTAGTGGGTGGATACTCAAGTCTCTCTCCCCTAAGTCTGCAAGTGGAGACGGAGAAAGAATCAAGTCCTCTTAATTCACTTTCCCTCAACCTGTCAATTGAAAAGAATCATAAATCTTTTTTTTTTAATCTAAAAATATAATGTGGTTTTGTTTTGTTTTGTTTTTTTACTGTGAATACCTCAGTGGCAGGCAGCTGTTTCATGGTTCTTCTTGAACTTACCATGTCTCCCTTCCTTTACTTAATGTCAGATAGAACCTTCTGGAGGAGAAGGTGTCCAAAGTCGGTGGTACTGTTCAGTCTGCTTTTCTTAGCATGCACTGAACAAATACCGTTAAGATGTTGTAGTCATTTTAAGTGGGGTATTCGCTGCCGCTGTGATCTTCAACCTATTTCAGACTCCCTGTATACACATTTCTCCCTTCGAGTTTAAAGTCCACTTTTCTTAATGTATTGGTTTCTAACAAGCTGTTTAAATTTTATCTATAGATATGATATCACAAACAGCCACTACCTGTCAATTTAAAGCTTTTAGTAGTGAAAATATAAAGACTTTAAAGAGAGAAGTATCAGAATTCATCTCCTTTGAAATGGGGTGGGCAAGATGCCCAGTTAGTCATAATATTATGCTGTAGATAAGAAGTAAAATATTTTAAAAATGCTTTTCAAATATACTCTTTTCTGCTTCCCAGGGATCAGTTTTTACATTTAGTATTTTAGGTACCAATCTATAGACAAAAAAGGACTGGGTTTTCACCTTGTGAATATTACAGTAAGTGGTATTTTCTTGAGAAGATCAGTTGTAAAGAAGTGGTCCATTTTTCTTCTTTAAGATGAAAATTTTGCTAGGGAGGTAGGTAGGGCTTTCCTCTCAGCTTTGGGTTTTCAGGTGTTGAGTTCATATGAAGGGTCTTCACCAGGATATGTAAATATAGTGATTTGATTCCTAATTGATGACTATTCATAGGTCTGTTAACGTTCCACAAGTCAAATAATGACAATGGAAGGTTTTATGTTTTCCTTTATTTCTAAAGTTTATCTGTATCTCATGTTGGATAGGAAGCATTGGTGCCTTTGTAAGGAATTAAGTATCTCTGATTTCCAGAAATAAGTTTGATATCTAATATTAAAATTTTAAAGAATGGAAAGTATCTGTGAGTCATGTTTGATTTAGGTACATAAATAGAAAGATAGATGCAATTATCACTTTAAAAATGCAGTGATTTTTCTTTTTTTCTTAAGATTTTATTTATTTGAGAGAGAGAGAGAAAGAGAACAGAGGAGAGTGAGAGGCAGAAGCAGGCTCCCCACTGAGCAGAGAGACTGACACAGGGCTCCGTCCCAGACCCTGGGATCGTGACCTGAGCTGAAGGCAGACGCTTAACTGACTGAGCCACCCAGGTGCCCCCAAATGCCGTGATTATTCAATTTAAAAATTCATCAATTTGATATCATAAAAATTCACATAAATTGGATAAATAAATTTATATGGCTTGCATCTACCAAGAGATATATATTTTTTAAAGATTCTATTTATTTATTTGCCAGAGAGAGACACCGTGAGAGAGGGAACATAAGCAGGAGGAGTGGGAGAGGGAGAAGCAGGCTTCCTGCAGAGTAGGGAGCCCGATGCGGGGCTCGATGCGGGGCTCGATCCCAGGATCCTGGGAACATGACCTGAGCCGAAGGCAGCCATTTAACCGACTGAGCCACCCCGGCGCCCCCTACCAAGAAATATTTTATATCTATAATAATGACAATGAAGTTGTTTTCCTCTTTGGCAACATTTGTAGAGGCTGCAAGATTGGGGACCTTATTCTAGGAGGATAGAGCTTTTTGCTCTAGAAAGTGAGGTGCAACACTTTCCCACTTTCAGGAGCAGAGAGTGTTTTTTGTCCAATCAGTATGACTTTCAGAAGTGTAAGCAGCAGTGGGCTTGGATCACTTGATGGGATTTCTGATCACCTGCGTGGTGTGAGCTTGAGCACTGCTGGGTCTTGGCCTCAGTTCCCTTCTGTGTGACATGAGGGGGTTGAGGTCTCTTTTAACTTTGTCCCCTCATGTTTTGTGGCTGCTGTATTTTGTGTTGAGTGTGAAAGCACTGTGTCCTTTATCTGAAGTCTTTGCTCTCCCTTTTCCCCCGTCTTCTCTACCCTTCTCATCTCTGTCCCCATCTCCCTCCTCTGGATCTGCCTCTTCCGTCAGAAGACCTGCCATGTTATCTATACCGTAGAACTGAAGAATTTCTTATTCTTAGCAGATGGCATTTTATCATTAAAGCTTCCTTTGAAGGAAGATTGAATTGTGTTTTCATTTGCCTTTTTCAAAAGAGATTTAATGTAAATCTACCTTGATGGAAGAGATGTTCTAAACCCCTAGTTTAGAATGTAAAAAAAGGAAAAGCTTCTTTAAAAAAAATAAAATACCTTCTGTGTCACAGTCCTCACTGAACAAGAATAGAATGCTTTTGACCGTGTTTCTCTTTATTTTGCTAATTAGACTTCTTTGATTTTTGTGCTACCAAAATTCCTCTGTTGATAGAACCCAGTATGTCTAGTTTCTAAATTGTAAATGGCCTAAGGGAAATACATGATTTTTCCAACATGACTGATTGAGATGATAATCACATTCTTTTAAACCTTTATGTCTGACGGAATCTAAGCTTCTTGTTTTATAGCCATGGCTTCCGGTGGCTCTTTCTTTCCTTTTACAGTGTGTGTGGAACTTAATTTCCACACATATGTGTTACAGATAAAGATCAAACAAATAATTTGCTGTGTTTATACGTAGTACTTTGATTTTTAGTTTTGTGCTCTGGAAACAACAGTTGAATGCACAATATAATTGGTTATTTTAATGCATTTTGTAAAGCTATTTAAGTGTGATATTTTGATGATATCTTCTAGGGAAAGAAGTTGTGCTAGATTTAATAAAATATTGTGTACTTTTCATACCAAAATGTCAAACTGATAGAACTGACCAAGGAACCACTACTCAGTATGTTACTGTGTGGATAAAAATTTAAAATAAGGCCCCGTTCACAAATTTGCTTATTATTCGCAGCCATATGCTGCCTTAATAATGTTTTGTGTTTTTTTTGAAATACCAATAATCAAGCAGTGGCCACATGAAATAATTTCTTCTAATACTAGAGACAGACTGTAATTTTTGCTTTAATCTTCTTTGTCATAAAATAATATGCTGCTGGAATACTTTGGATATTGGAAATCGTATCTCAAGCATCTGGCTCCATAACATTCTAAGCCAGGCAGTGTCCTAGCAGCCCCTGTTGCCTGGTGGGGCCTAAGCCAGAGCGCCATCATAAATCAGATGCGGGGCCCAGCAAATAGAGACAAACTTTGCTGGAACAGTGAAGCGGGGGAAATCGGAGGGGGAGACGAACCATGAGAGACGATGGACTCTGAGGAACAAACTGAGGGTTCTAGAGGGGAGAGGGTGGGGGGATGGGTTAGCCCGGTGATGGGTATTAAAGAGGGCACGTTCTGCGTGGAGCACTGGGTGTTATACGCAAACAACGAATCATGGAACACTACATCAAAAACTATTGATGTAATGTATGGGGATTAACATAACAAAAAAGTAAAAAAAATAAAAATAAAAATAAAAATAATTAATGAAATGAACTAAATGTGGTAGATCCTTTTGAATGGAGGCTTTTCTGGAATTGGTCTGAAATTATAATGGACTTTCCATGAGAGTCGTAGGCCAGGACAATTCTGATTAAATTCCAAAAGCAATTCCTTCCTAGATGAGGGAAGATGACCATTTCCATGTATATATGTGATACCAAAACACACTAATGACAGAGAAACTTGCTCAGTCATCTTAGATGGACTCTCGTTGACTTGCCTTCTGACCTCAGTTAAGTGAACTTGGACTTTAATATCAACTTTTTCATAATAAGAATAAAATAATACTACTTTCATATATTGAATATATATGAATTTGTTATTAAATATTAGGGTAATAAAATTAAAGTTAGTGTATTTTATGCACAGATAAATGCATAATATTTTCTTTTTCTTCTCCAAATTAACTTTAGATTCAAATGTACCAGCTGTCCAGGCTCCTTCATGACTATCACAGAGATCTCTACAATCATCTTGAAGAAAATGAAATCAGCCCCAGTCTTTATGCTGCCCCCTGGTTCCTCACATTGTTTGCCTCTCAGTTTCCACTAGGGTTTGTAGCCAGAGTTTTTGGTAAGAGATGCCTATGATCAAATGGAAGTGTTATTTATTCCAAGGAATGTTCTTCTCACCATGTGGTGCCCCAATTTTATCGTGTGTTACACAGAATAGCAAATTGCCAGTAGACTTTAATAAATGTGCCTGGCTCTATTCTGAGAGTAATTTACAACTATATTGGTCTTAAATGAAATTGAAATTAAAAGGGAAAGAAGA
This sequence comes from Eumetopias jubatus, assembly GCF_037043125.1. Lineage (NCBI taxonomy): Eukaryota > Metazoa > Chordata > Mammalia > Carnivora > Otariidae > Eumetopias > Eumetopias jubatus. Next base: position 162,619,590 of record NW_028274809.1, on the reverse strand, counting down.
ATTGGGCCTTGTGTTCGAGTAGTTGTGATGGAGCTCTTACTTTCATTTATACCCCCAAATCAGAAGGCGCTTTTTTAAAAATCCCAACTAAGGACTTACTATGTATAATTTTCCAGATTTTTATGCACATCCTTCTTAGCTCAGTTTTTGTTTTTCTTTCCCCATTGTCTCCTTCAACACTAGTTCAGAACAGGGGGAAACATGTTCTCTGGTTGGGTCAATGGAAGTACCTGTATCAATGTGATTTCTAATGACTTTTTTTTTTAAACCTGACTTTCGTTAATAAAACAACTGAAATTCCTGTTTTATTGCTTAAGTGACTCTCCTTCCATGCCAGTGAAGTGGTGGCATCAATCTCTAAGACTGGGTGGCTCAGGGAAAAAGCACTAAACACAGGCAGTAAGGCCTAGGGCAAGATACTGAGTTCCCGTCTTGCTTCATCACAGTGTTAGGCACCAGGAATAAACTATGATGTGGTTTATGCACCCTTTGGAGGTCCTTAAATGTATTCACAAGTTTTTAGTGAGCTTTATCTAAGTCCATTATTTAAAAAACAAAAATTTTTTAAAAAACAGCTCTTTACTAGAGGTTTGTTCTGAAAGAGGTTTAGGACCTCTGTGACCTCAGAAAAGGCTCCCACAGTTTTTACATCCTGCTTATCTGGTATCCATGGTGAAAGCAGTCAATATGTGCCTTTGCTAAATTGGAGCTTTTTGTCAAATTGTGAGTATTGGCCTGATTGTAGGTCGTTACCAGCATTAGAAAAGCATTAGAAAAAAAAAATGAGCTAGAATGGAATATAATGAAAATATCAGAGTATAACAAATAGTAAGGAAAAATGTTTGGAGAAGCTTCAATTTTGAAGATATGTGTGTAATATGTATACATATACCAGATAACAATGTATGGTGTCTTTCTTATTGGGGACTGTGATTTAAAAAGTTAAACACTGAATTAGTGTAATACAATCTGTAGACAAAGTACAGCAAAAGAACAAAATCAAGATGCGCAGAATCAAATGTTCACCAAATTTCTCTTCTTTATTAAAATACTGGATTGCTTCTCTTCAATTAAGTTTTTGGGTGGAGTTTGGGTTCCTATTCTTGGGTCTTTTAAAATCCTTTCATTCATAATATTTATTATATATAATATATATATTTACTCTCAGGATATATATATTTTTCTTAGAATAATTTATCAAATCAAAATGATAAAACGATGTTTGAAAGCATCTCTCTTTGACTTACACTTGGGAGCATGATATTAGAATTCAAGAAACAAACCTCCACAATTCTATTTTTTGCAATGAGAATATGACTGATGCCATCAGCTCTGCAGTAGCTGCTCAGTCCTTTTCTTTGAATTTAGTAAAGGGAAAGATGCATGAGCAGAAGTTCACAATTTCCTATTTTTTAAAGACTCCCTGTTGCTTATTACTGTTTCTAGAGTGGCAAAGATTGAAACTTTCATACAGAAATATTTGGTACGTTCAAAACTATTGCCTGTTTGTACCTGTTAGGAAGTAGAGTTCAGAGTCAGGGTAGCTTTTCTGTTTTTCTGTTTTACTTCTGATTTAGGTTATATATTGATTTTGATTTTTCTGTTAAGTTTTTTTTTAAATTTCTTGCTCTGGTATAGGTTTAATTGCATATTAACTGATTCCTTTATTTTTTATTATGGTAATGAGAGTTTAAATAGTACTAATTGCTTATGTTGATTTGTTTTTGTATTCCCCTTGTGAAGAAAAATCAAAGTATCAGTTGAATAAGCATCCTTAGGTTTACCTAGTCTCCGTTAAATTTGCCACTAAAAATTATAAATATATAGACAAACAGCTATGTAATTAACCTTTTTTACTTTTTACCTTGGCCTTATCTGAGATTCCTAAATAAGTAAGAAAAATACTTAAACATCTGTTTGTTTCAGTCATATTATTTTTTTTAAAACTTTTTATTTATTTATTCATGAGAGACAGAGAGAGAGAGAGGCAGAGGGAGAAGCAGGCTCCCAAGGAGCAGGGAGCCCGATGCGGGACTCAATCCCAGGACCCTGGGATCATGACCCGAGCGGAAGGCAGACGCTTTACCATCTGAGCCACCCAGGCGCCCCATATTATTTTTTTAAATGTAGATGATCTCAAACCATATTCTTTTGCAGACTATTCCATCGTTCCACTGCAGTAATTAAAAACAACCACCACAAGAAACACAAAAAGCCATTAGCACAAAGAGTATACTTTTTACAATAGTGGATGCATAATTTTGATCATGAAATTGTATCTCTTCTTTTAGATATTATTTTTCTTCAGGGAACTGAAGTTATATTTAAGGTTGCACTCAGTCTGCTGAGCAGCCAGGAGACACTTATAATGGAATGTGAAAACTTTGAAAGTATTGTTGAATTTCTTAAAACCACACTACCTGATATGAATACATCTGAAATGGAAAAAGTCATTACCCAGGTATGATTAAAATGATAATAATAAGATATAAAATCATTCAGCAGTTTCTCCACTAATTACATATTAAATGCATTCGCATAAAGACTTAGTTTTGTTTGATAGATTTTTTTTATTTAATCAGATATATTTTATTTGGAAATGAGATTATCGTGGAACTTCTACATTGTGACACTGTCTGTGTGGCTATGCACAGGAAAAGTGCCTCAGTGCTACATAAGGAATGTTTGGTGAATCTTTCCATTTAGACCAACGGTAAGACTGAAGGCAGAGCTGACAGAGTTAGGAAAATCTAATAAATAAATAAAAATGAGACCCACTTACCTTTGCAATACTAATTCTGTCTTAAAATATATAAGGAGGACACATGGCAAGAACCTAGGCTTTGGAATTAGACAGTATTGGGTTTGCATCATGTTCTAACTCTTTTATGAATTGGTGGGCTTGTACACATCTCCCTAATCTTCTGAACTCTAGTGTTCTTACCTTCCAAATAGGACAGTACTGGTTCAGAGGTTTTGTGAGGCTAAAGTGTAGGAAACAGAATCTGTCGTCAATGATTCAAACAATTGAATCATAGAGGTTGGGGCAGGGTTAAGAGAACCAAATGTGGATATCCAAGTGCCCAAGAACTAGTAACAGAGGGAAGGATCTAATATTGTTACCAGGCCCAGTGAGTACCAGAACTATGCAGGAGGGGAGTTTGGAGGTTTTTGTGCTCTTGGTGAGCCAGGCAAGGAAGGAGCAAGGAAGAAAGACCAACCTCTTTCTCCTTCTCTTTCTGATCTCCTACTGGCTGCTCTTCTGGACCATACCCAACCAGAGCCAGCAAGAAAGGAGGTGTGAAAGGGGGATGCGGGTCACAAGAGTCTGTCTCCCAGGTCCAGCAGAACAGATGTGGGTAGAGAATGGATCTGGGAAACAAGTGGAGAATAATCAATACATCACGTATCTAGTCCCTGGCTCTTCATAGGGACTAGGTTCAGTGGTAGTTATATATTGATGTTACTCAGACGACATGAACAAACTTAAGATTCATAGATGACTGCTTTAGCAGTATTGATAAAATTTACCACCTTCCTAGAGGCACTTGGGATAGCAGATAAAAGAGTTTAGAGCTAGAGAAAGGGAATTTGACATAGTGTTCTGGTGCCTTACTGCCTATTAGCTGTGTGACTTTGGGCAAGTTTCAAGCTCTCTGAGTCTCAGCTTCCTCCCTTACAAAATGAGAATAACAATGACAATCCTGTTACTTTTTCATATTGTTTTTAGGAGCAAATTTAACCAATTAGGTTGAAGAATTTTATACACTGTAATTCACACTATAACATGAACTCTTATTCTATGACATATAAAAGTTTCTTTTTATGGAATCTAAGTCACAAGCAGATTATTCTGTAAATATCTATGAACAGTTTTGTTAAAATGCTATGTAAGCTGAAAAATGTAGCTTTTATTTACATATGTACTTGTTTATTAATTCTTCAGAAGTATCTTTTTGGACTGGCAAGCAGTCAGAGATTGTGCTTTTAGAGAAGTGATAATATGATTTGAAGTCAGATCACCTCTCTTCTAAAATTAAGGAGAGAATTACCTGGCTTTAGAGATCTTTGCTAGGATGAATGGATAGAATTTATAGGCAGGTAAATTTGACTTGACATAAGAGAGATTTTTCTAACAATTAGAGTTGATTTAAAATGGAATGAACTGTTGATATTAAAGGAGACCTTGATGAGCTTTACTTAAAATATGATCACTGTGAAAAATGCCAATAATGCAGAAAAGGACAAAGGAAAAAATAAAAGTAAAAAAAGAAAAGAAAACCTACTAAACACATCTCTCTGCTTAAATATAAAGTGAAATCATACTATACATGCTATTATGTAACCTGATTTTTTTTTGACAGTTTTTAGTTGTACCTTTATTCACCTTAGTACATTAAAAATGTACTTGGTTTAGAGATCTTAGTGACCACCCACTAATGTGGGATAGAAGTCACCCCTCTCTGCATGGTACTTGTTTTTTTTAAAAAGCGGAATTTCTTCTAGGAATCTTACTGATCACACAGTAGTTACAAGAATGTCAGATATAATGATGTATACAATCTAAACAAGACAGGCTGATTAAGAACTTACATAATGTAAAAATACACATATGAAAAGTTAGCCCTAATAGGGAAAGAGCATTAAAATAATGCATGCAGCGGGAAGAGTAGTTGGAAGGTCGGGGGTCAAGTGCCCATATGCAGTACTATTGCTTCTCCCCCCCCCCCCCCCCGTTAATAAGTAATTTCCACTAACAGGTACAGGCATACCACACACATCTAAATACACAAAGGTAAATCGTGACCTGCTACAGTACAGGCTAAAGTGGTCTGTGATCTTTCTGTGCTACTCCCACAAAAATAGTAAATAGTGAACCCCATGCAGGTAGTAGGAAGCATTGGTTATTCTAGTTGAACTTGGAAAATGTTTAACTTCTGACATTAATATCTGTGAAGAGCATTAGGTCTCCTTTTGCTATTGTTTTCTTCACAACTGACATGCACTTGGGAGTGGAGGAACTTTGATGGTTGGTTGACCTACAATGACAACTGAAATACTCTTAAAAACGTGGTAACTTTTTTTTTTTTTTGATGTAGTGTTCCATGATTCATTGTTTGCGTATAACACCCAGTGCTCCATGCAGAACGTGCCCTCTTTAATACCCATCACCAGGCTAACCCATCCCCCACCCCTCTCCCCTCTAGAATCCTCAGTTTGTTTCTCAGAGTCCATAGTCTCTCATGGTTTGTCTCCCCCTCCAATTCCCCCACTTCATTTTTCCCTTCCTACTATTTTCTTTTTTTTTTTTTTTAACATATAATGTATTATTTGTTTCAGAGGTGGTAACTTTTTAATAAGAGTCACACACTTAACATAAAACATGGATCATCTACAGCTTTAGGCCAAATGGTAGAGGGAGTGCATCTGAATTTTAATGCTTTAGTTTCCGTGTTCTGTAGTTTCTAGCACTGTCCTAAGAAATGAAGTGGATAGAATAGCTTGTTTCTTTACCAGAGCAGACAGCAGTTTGACTTCTTAGAGAATATACAAACCAGGAAAAATGTCACACATTCTTTCTCTGGGCCCTTTGAGAAACTAGACCAAAATTTTAAATTATTCAAGGTTCTTATTGAGCAGTGGTCTTTTCTGTTATTGTCTAGAGAAGCAAAGAACTTGCCAGCACAGCGAGAGCGCGGGCTCCTGGTACACATACACGAGGACCAGGAACCTTGGGCAGCAGTTCACAGTTTTCCTACTGCCATTTTCCCTGCTTTTTTCCAACGATTAAAGCAAATGGGGGGGGCTATGCTTGACAACTTAGGCTTAAAGATCCTCTTACAGAGATTTCCCCAGTTGAATAGAAACCCTTCTACAAAAAGTTGGCTGGTTCAGCAAACCTAGTAAAGAATGTCTTTCTGAAAGCTTAAATTGTAGGTTCCTAATAGGGAAAAAGCATTAAAATAATGTGAAGGTCTATTTTATTGGCAACTTAGAATGCAAAGTATTTTATTTTTAAACTTCTAAATTTGAAAACAAAACAGCCTAGGTTAAATAATATAGTTTTCCAAAGCTGAATGTGCTCATTTGGAGCTCAGTTTTTCTGCTTGCAGTACAAAACAACTTCCTAAAACTCCTAGGCAGAAACACTACTGCTTTGATTATCTGAGATTGGATGAACTGATCAATCTCAGTTGGTAATATCCCCTACTTTTCCCCCCTGGTAAGGGTTTAAAAAAAATTCAAGAACAGATGCATTTTTCTAGTCTTACACAGACAATTTCATTCCAATGTCTCCTGAGAAGCATAGCCCATATATAGGAATCAGTGTCTGTCCTTCTCACTTTCATACACTTTAGAAATCAGTGTGGACACACTCACCATGCTGTGTCCATTCACTAACGGGAAAAAGGCTTGATTAGCATGCAACCTGATTTTTTATTAAAAATATATATGGAGTACTGGACATTTTTACATGCCAATACATATAGACCCATCTTATTTTTAATGGTTGGGTCACAGGTCACAGTCCATTACGTCCATGGTTTCCCACTAGGTAGGGAAAAAGTGATGCTTGAGAGGGATGACCACCTTCTCTAGACAATTCATTTAAATTCTAAGATTGGAGTACCTCTGATAGTAGTAGGATAAATAAGTCAGGCTTGTGGTTTCTTTTCTCCCTATAGTGTTAGTGTAGACACTGTTGCTTAAATGGCAGCTACTTCCCTTGCAAGCTGAGACCAAGGAAGCATTACCTGCCCACTAACTTCTAAGCAAATGGTCTTCCTGCTTGGTGGCAATTTGGGAGAGCAGAATTAAACCCTCCAGCTCTGTACCGTGCTCAGGGAAGGCAGTTATCAAGATTCTCTGCATGGTACAACATGGTACTCCTGAGAGGCCCACGTGGATTAGCAAATGCATGAAAATATTTAGTATAAGTCCTGTCTGCCCTATTGACAAATTATTAGAAGTAGCTTTGGTCTCTTTATTATAGAAATACCCTATGCAATTTCCCTTGCTAATCAGCAAAGATTATCTCTAACACAGGTAAGAATTATTCAGTAACTAATGTTATTAATCTGGTATGCTACATTTTTAGAGAGTTACCAGATGATGTATATTTTGGTTGCAAAATACCCTTGAGCATTAACTTATTCTAGTGTCTTGGCCTCATTATGAGAATGTTTCAGTTGTGTAGAAATAATCTATTTGTCCATATATAGACAGTCATACCTGTTATTCTTCCTTTTGATATGCCATACTCTTCCTCATTAGTATTTGGAAATCTATATGAAGCACACCAGATACATAGACTGTATTTTGGTATACATACTAAAGGCCAGACTAACCCATGGTATTTTCATGGCAGGTTTTTGAGATGGATATTTCTAAACAGTTACATGCCTATGAGGTGGAATATCACGTTCTGCAGGATGAGCTTCAGGAATCATCATATGCCTGTGAGGATAGTGAACCTATGGAGAAGCTGGAGAGGGCCAATAGCCAACTGAAAAGACAAAACATGGACCTCCTAGAAAAGTTACAGGTAAGGATATAAAGATTTGCTCAAAAAAAGCACTTGACTGCACAGAACTATACCAGGAATTACAGAGATGTGAGGTGGATTGAACCATTGCCGACAGAGGGTCTGTGTATCAGACTGTGTTCAAGTGTTCTGGGGGCTGCTACAAATGACAAATCAACCTAAATATCACTAGGGAGAGAAAATGTACACTCACAAAATATTAAATGGCAATTCAAAACAGAATCTGGTTAAGTACCTGTAGGGTGTTACACATATTTGGTTAAGTTCAAGGGCGGAGGGGCTGAATATGGGAAAATGGGAAAGCTCTGGAGGACTTGGGGCTTGAGCTGGACTCTGAAGGATTGGTGGGAGAAATGAGTGGGGGGTTGGTATAAATAAGGAAGATGGGGCAGAGCAGCAGAGTAAGCTTGGGGTCAGTTTAAGATTTATGTTGGGGAAGGGTGGGATAAATGTGTAGAGGCAGAACTACAGATGACTTTCAGTGTCAAGCAGAAGAGCACGGCTTTAATCCTGTTGAGAGGGAAATCTCTCAGAGCTTTTAAGCTGTACTTTAGAAAGAACAATCTGGAAACCTTGACGAGTACACATTTGCAAGGGGAGAGAAGGTATGGAGACTAGCTAGAAATCACTTGCAGACATCTGGGGACAGTGAGAATTGTCTAGAGTAAAACTCACTGAAATGGAAAAAAAGGCATTTTTGAGAGAATCGAATGAAAACATGTAACACATAGTCCCTTCCATCAAGGAGTTTACAATTACTTGGGAATATGAAATACTATGTATTTATTTATAAATGCACATTTACAAAAGCAATAAGCAAGTTACTATAAACTAATATTCTGCATCTGCAACTTGTATGATGTGAGCTGTGTGTCCAGGCCCCAAGGGTCAGGGCTTAAGAGTGATCAGTGGAGGGGAGTTTAGGAAGGGAACCTTCTGGGAGGTGGGGGAGATGAGTTCTGAGTTGGAGCTGAAGTGCCTAATGGCTCCTTGATTTCTGTCTACCCCCCACTTCCCAACATGATACCTGTTCCTAAGCTAGAGAATACTAAAGCTCTGCTTCTATGTGGTGAGTCCCCTGACAAGAATGACTAGGAGAGAAAGGCTTAGAAACGAGGGGTCTCCAGAGTAATTGCTCCCCAAGGATAGGAACTCTGACTTCCTTCACTTCATTTTACATTAGCTCCTGCCCACCGAAAACTGTATGCCCATTCAAAGAGCCAACACTATTTTCAAAAAAGAAAAACAGTGAGGTATTGTCCCTTATTATTTGATGCTTCAATGGTGATTAATTGAGCCCTTTTCTGTTAGGAAAAGTGGGTTTGCACCTGCTTTATATTATAATGATTTTTATCAATCGTTACAAACTTTTTCATTGACAGTTAAATGTCATCATCATGTCTTGGTTCCCAAGTTATGTGGGAACCCCTGACACCCACTGAAACTGATAGGATACCAAGTATGTGTTTAGAAAACCCTGTATTTCTAGTCAGGGGGTGGAAAGCCTCTTTCAGCACCTCCGGGCAGCATCAGAAATCTCCCGTTTCTCCTTCAGCCAGATTCCACTCACTCCAGGGGAATACAGTGAGGCCCCCACCACTGTGGGATGCTGATTTAATCTTGCATTTTTGTTGTATTCAGTGTATTCAGTGACATGAGGTGGATTTTGTCAGTACTGCAGTTACATTTTGAGAAACCCCTGTCACAAAGGGTTTCAAAGTATTTGCTTCACATACTATTTTATTAAGTAATGTGATATGATTGGTTACTAGATCTAAGGTCTAGCTGAGGTTCTGATGAGGAACTGGACTCTTCAGATTTTTGATTTGGAGGAATTTGCATTTGTTTTTCTTTCCCCCAAACAGATAGCTCATGCTAAAATCCAGACCTTGGAATCCAATCTGGAAAACCTTCTGACCAGAGAGACCAAAATGAAGTCTTTAATCCGGACTCTGGAACAAGAGAAAATGGCTTATCAAAAGACAGTGGATCAGATCCGGAAGCTGCTGCCAGCCGATGCGCTCGCCAGTTGCGAATCATTGCTAAGAGACCTCACTTGCAACCCTAACAACAAAGCCAAGACAGGAAACAAGCCATAATTGAAGAAGCACCACATCAGCAGAACGTGCTCTTAGAATGGTGAAGAAGGGAAGCGTCTGCGTGCTGCCGGCCCAACGCTGGACACTGGAGCTGACGGAACCACTGCAGTCTGGTGCTGAGCCCTAGTCCTCGAGGGTGGACCTCGCTCTCGTTAGAGTACGCCAATCCTAAGCCATTGTACATATGTAGACTGGTTTTATGTTGTTGACTATGTACATAGACATAAAATGGACATAAAGAGTTCATGCCTTCAGATCAAAGAAGTAGATGTATATTTAGAGTAATTTTTTAAATCAAAACTTCATGAAATCCACACCAAAGGGAAGTTAAAATGAAATTCCCCTTGGACATAGGTGAAATCATTTTGTCTTTGTAGTGAAACAAAAGCTAGAACATCTTTGTATATTGAAATATACTTGAAAAAAATGAATGTATTTTTTTCTCCAAAGAACAGCATGTTTCACTCAATGGTGGAGAGGTAGAAACATTTGTGTAACTTTATGTATATCTGTCTTAAAATCTACTGACATTATGTATATCTGAGGAAAATGACAAATTGCCAATTATGCTCCTATGGGTTTTTCAGGAAGGTGGGGGCCTTCCTCCCCCGCCTGCTTTGTGCCAACTAGCATGTTGTTGTCTACATGCATTTTGAGTCAGGTTGGGCATGACTTTGGACATGCATAAGGAGAAAGCAAGACATCGTCGTGGAGTCTACCCACCCAGCTCAGGGTGAAAGAGAATGTTGCTAATTTCTCAGCAAATTAGACCAGCATTGTTACTCAAACTAAAAATATCAGGCCTCCACAATTTCATTTAGGACCTAAATTGTCTAGATCAACTTTCTATTTTTTATTTAAATTACTCCTTACAGTCATAAATGGGCTCCCTTTTACTTGGTGCCATAGTTGGTGACAAGGATTTGTCATTTTCCCACTTACAGGAGCTCCTAATTTAATTCTCTCTACCTTAAATGAAAGGGAAATTATGATTGGTTTTCTAAAGATAATATGCTGTGTTGAGATACTTTTTTTTTTGCCAACTGATCGAATCTAATAAGCTCTCAATCATCTTTCCCTTGTATGTGAAAGTTTGTGAGAACTGTGAAATGTTTAAGAATAAACTGTTGAAATCCATTGGAGAGAAGTGGAAAGTGGCACCAAGCTCTTCTAAGACCTACTTCTGTGTTTGAACTCCCAGCTTCCTCAGCCTACAGCTTATCAGAGGACATTCATGCATGCTGGGTATGTGGAGGAAAAGTAATTTTCAAAGTACACATGCAGTTCTCCATTTCAGAGATGATTCTATGGTAGTGCCTCTGAAAGTTGATGCAGCATTTTTGCCTTTCCAAACAATATTATCATTTCTGCTTTTTGCAGTCCTTATCACAGATGGATTACTTGGGATAATTTTCTTCAGAGGGAGTTTTTTATACACTAGCCACAGTGTATTATAGGTTAGAAGGGCAAAGCTCTCAAGGTTTGGGAAAACCTTGAAGAGCAGATGATAAGCATCTGAACCCCTGCCTTTACACCATTACTCAGTGTAAATGTAATGATTCTTGTTTCAAATCATCATGCCCTCTAATCCAGTTTTTTTAAAAAAGAAAATAAAATCTTATTAGGAAAGTTAATGTAATTTCTAGCTCTAGGAAATGCAGATTCTAGGTCCCCTATTAAGTTGGGGTTATCAACTGATTTGTTGCTTGGACTCCCTCAAATTTCTCTATTTGTAGGAGAGGTTTTTCCTATGAGGAATATGACAGATACCATCTGGTTACTGTCTGATATGAGAATTACCTTATGTTTGTGACATACAGGCGGTAGCCAAAGAATCTTTAAGTTGGGAAAAGAAACTTTCCCTTTCAGTTCAGTTTCAAGTAAATTTTATTCTGGGTATTCAAAGTCAACGTCATGAGCTGTGTTACAGTGTTCAGAGATTAAAATGTCTTAGATACAGTATTTCTTCTGAAAATGAATTTTCTTTTGTGACTTTTTTAAATGTTGCACCAGTTATGCTTATGCATTGTTACATCTTCATCCAATTAATGTAATGTCTAGCTCATTTCCAATAAATCTATTGCTACGGTTTCCTTGGAGTATTGGTTTGTGTTTATAATAGGAAAGAAGATGCTCTTGTTTAGAGTTCTTTACAAAATCTGCATGGGCTGGATTATTGCTACTTAAAATTGCTTCAATGATAATTCTTTTTAATAGAATCAGAGAACAAAGATAATTGATAGAAATATGAAAGTCCATTGTCAGTTAGCACTTTTCAACTTTTTTCCCCAGTGGAGCCTTTCGCTGTTGAATATAAAAAGAAAAAGACAACCACACTGACAGATTTGCATTCTGTTCCTTTTGTTTTCTATGCTCCCTCATAGATCACAAGGGAGAGAAGAGGAGAAGAAAATATAATTTTTAAAAAATTGGGTTAGTTTCCAAATAATTAAGAATAGTTATTGATGGATATGATGTGAATGTGTTTACATATATATCTTCAGAATATTCTCTAGTATGTTTATAATCCAGTACAAGGATGCTGGATCTTCTTGGTAACTTTAGGACTAGAACTTTTATGAGATATTTTGCATTACAGGTAGTAAACACTTGGAGTGTCAGTGTAGGCTTACATAGTATGGTCTCTTAATATCCATGTTCACTTACCCATTTTATGACCATTTCACCAATTTGTTTTTACTGTGCTAGATTAAGAATAGGAAATCCGTCATCTGAAGTATTTGGTCCTCTACCATAATGTGTCACTCTTAGTGGCTGTGATACATTGAGAAAAGCACTAGATTTAAGGTGGAAAATTTCAGATCTGAGTCTTGGTTCCACCACTTTTATTTATTCATTCAACCAATAGTTTTTGTAAGCCAAGCTAGATGCTGAGTATTGAGAGGTGGAGGAGATATAGTCCTTGTCCTTGACGTGCTTGCAGTCTAGTGGCAAGGGGATAATTAGGAAGCAAGAGAATTTATATTACAGGTCCACAAAGTAATCCAGATGAGAATCACTTCACTCAGCCTAGACTGGAGGGACTGGCAGCTCCGGAAGTGGGTGTCAAAAGTGTTTGGAGCAAGTGATGCTTGACCTGAATCTAGAAGAGCCAGTAGGAGGTAAGTTGTGTTAAACAGGAGATGAATGAGAGAGGATGGTATATTTCTGAAGTCACAACTCATTAATCCTGAAGTACAGTTAGTGCTCCCATGGGGGAGAGGTGAGAGACAAACATGGACTCTATCATGAAGATCTTAGTAGACCTTGTGACAGAGTTTGGACTCCACCTAGAGAGAAATGGGAGCTGTTAAAGTCCAGTAACCTAGAGAGAGACACAATCGGATTTGCTCTAATCTAAACCCAATTTCTACATTGGACAGGGACTAGGAAATGGGAGACTGCAGTTTGGTGATTTCCATAAAAATCTAGGCCAAATAAAATAAAATAGTAAAAACTTGATCTAGAGCAGTGGCCTTTGGGGAAGCAAGTCAGTGTAGACTTCTGTCTCCTGACAGAGTTAGTCACTGAAACCTGCTAGTTTTAGCTGCAAAATATTTACCCATTTTCCAGTTTCTGCCCATTGCAGCTACTTTCATTCATCTCCTTGCTCTGGTGGGTTAAACTGAGATCATTTCCCGCTTCTGGGGACAAACTCCTAAGTCACAGATATTGAACTACTTGGTTTTTGTTTTGTTTTGTTGACTTAGAAATGGAAGCAGAAAGTGGGGTCAAAGAGGGGAAGGATCTAGGATAGACAGGGAATCAGCTGGGGGCATAGGGATAAAGCAATAGAAGTGATGGTCAGTGGGACTTTCTGGAGTGACATGCTCTGCAAGCCTATTCTCCCATCTACCCATGCATTCATGGTGTTCCCCATTATGGAACTAGATTTGTTTTGCTTCAAACCCCACTTCAGGGTGAGCAGCACCAAAGGGTATGCCAAAGGGCGCCTACCCAAGTGCGGGTTATCCTCTCTTACCTGGACTGCTCCTCACCTCACGCAGAGGGACCTTCCTAAAACATAAATGTCACCTAAGTTTAGCTTCAGCTTAAAACCGTTCAAAGGCTCTTCTTTCCTCCCAGGATTATCCAATCTTTAAGATGACACATTTGGCCTTTATGAGCCTGTCCTTCAAAACCCGTCTAGCTTTGTCTCCTGCCCGTGGCCCCATCTTGTCCCCTCCTCTAGTCACATGGTTCAAGTCTACCTCCTTTCCTGAAGCAGCCATCATTCTGTTTTGGACAGGCTGGTCCCTTTCCAGAGAGCTTGAGGAGTGCTCCTTTCTTCCTGCATTCCAACGAGCTTACTCCTTCAGAACGCCCGTAGGTCTGTGTAGTAAGACAAACTGACCACCCTCACTACCGCCCAGGGACTACTGTCACAGTGTCATAGCATTAGTTACCTCAAAAAAAAAAAAAGGGAACCATGATGCTTTAAAATCAAAAATCTTTACTCTCATCTGTAAGATCGCTTTAGATAGAATAGCACCAGGATCTGAGAGCTTCAGCTGTGATCTAATTGAATATATTTGCACAGCTAAAGAACAGTTAGGTTAATCAGAAGAGAATGAGTCTTGGAAAGACAGGGGAAAGAAAACCAGTCAGTTTTGGTAGATCCAGTGGAGGGAACCCTAGCCAAAACCACTAGGCAAGCCTGTCCTCATTGTTAAAATGAATACAGAGGCGGGGCGCCTGGGTGGCTCAGTCGTTAAGCGCCTGCCTTCGGCTCGGGTCACGATCCCAGGGTCCTGGGATCAAGCCCCGCATCGGGCTCCCTGCTTGGCAGGAAGCCTGCTTATCCCTCTCCCACTCCCCCTGCTTGTGTTCCCTCTCTCGCTGTGTCTCTCTCTGTCAAATAAATAAATAAAAACCTTTAAAAAAAATAAAATGAATACAGGGAGTCCTGGCTTCCAGAATCCAAGTGCTCTGGTCCCTCTGACAAGTCTGTCCTTGTTGTGAGATTGCTGTGTCACCTGCGTTGGACAGACGTCTCAAACATCCAATTCAGTGGACTACCCTTGTTCTTTTTTTTTTTTTTTTATTGATGTATGCCTTCACAGCAGGCTTCCATTTATGATTTAGTTTTTTTTCTCTGTTAGGCTAGGCTAGTTATAAAAGAGCAAATACTTAAATCCCTGTGACCGTACTGTTTTTCTATAAATTAAAAACAAGGATTCTGAATTTTCAAAATTGTGGTAAAATACACATAACATAAAATATACCATCTTAATCATTTTAAGTGTACAGTTCAGTGGCATTAAGTATATTCACCTTGTGTATACATCCATGAACTCTTTATCTTGCAAAACTGAACCTCTGTTACCTATTAATAACTTCCCAATCCCCCCTCCTCCCAGCCACTGATAACTACCATTCTGCTTTCGGTCTGTATGAATTTGACTACTCTACTACCTCACATACATGGAATCATACAGTACTTGTCTTTTTGTGACTGGCTTATTTCACACAGCATAATGTCATCAAGGATCATCCATGTTGTAGCATGTATCAGAATGTGCTTCCTTTCTAAAGCTGAATAATACTGTATTGAATGTATACACCCGATTTTGTTTATCCATTCATCTGTCAGTGGACACTTGGCTTGCTTCCACCTTTTGGCTTAGACAAGTAATGGGGTATGTGTACAAATACCTCTTGGGGATTCTGATTTTAAACATCAGTTTCAGAAGCTTGGTTTTTGTGAGTCCACCCATGAGAAATGAATCTGTTGTTTGTGTACTGAAGAAATCATATTCTTGTTTCCAAGACCCGAGCTAGAGCAAACTCACTAGAGTAAATGATATCTTTTGGGTGATTTTTTTGGATCATATGGAAAGAACCCTAGAACGTACAGATGTGATGTTGCACAAATTGGTTTTCTTAATAATAATGCTGCTTCTGCAAACATAGGAGAAGAATATTTTTTTCTAAGGGATACTAAAATATTGCTAATATTCAAGTTTTCTTTTGTAACGTAAAAGTCTCGTGTGGTCTGATATTGTTTCCCTTCTCAAACTGTTAATTTGCAAATTCACCAATGCTATTTTTAATAGAATATGATATTGTTCAGAAGTAATCATTTCAGTTAAACATATAGCTAATGCTCTACGTTCAGGGGTGTTCCATGGGGCTTTACAAAATGAAATGAGGGCATTTCCTTTGTTGACTTTCACTAACTTGGGCATATTCAGTTTTCCTTATAAATTTATGTTCTACTTTGTCTAATCAACAGTTACTCTGAGTCCTTTCTGCTCCCTAATTTAGCCATTCTGTGGTAAATTTGGTACTTACAGTGAGATATCACCACTGGCTGTTTAATCAGTCTATTAAAGCTTATGTAATGAGATCATTCATTGGTAAACTTAATAGTACTTATATTTAAAGTCACAGGGCAAGGCAGGAAGGGATGTACCGGTGACCCAAGTGAATTAATATACTTGATTTTCTTTCCCTTTCTTGTGAAGCTAACTAAGCTTATTATCAACCATGTATGCCCTTGGATAAACTGTCTCATATTCAAAGTATCAAAAAAATACATTTTACATGCTGTTTCTAAGAAAGGGTTGCAAGACATAATACCAGTGCAAATTTGGAAAATATGCTTTCTTGCAATTGTTATCTTTCTATTCCTCTGCTCTTCCTGAGCCTGGAGGAAGTAGGCAAAAGAGTTATTAAGAGTACAATCCCTTGCTTTCAAGAGAGATTCCCTGTCGCAAACAAAACACCACTTCCTGAAAGACTGTACCAATCTTCTGTTTGAAGGACTGTTTGAAGGGATGACAGCTGTGCACTTTTTCACTATGCAGGTTAACTTTTCCTGTGACAGGCACACTTAGCATGAGCAAACTCTCATGCTTTTGTAGGCATTTTATTGAGCTGGGTTGTCCCCAGCCCACACTTATTTGTATACCTGGCAAGTTATATGAAAGAACTGGGTTCATCCACTGCATTTTTTGGTTGATGAGCACCTGAATTGTTGGTACCATCTGTGAGATCCAGTTGTTACGGTTCTGCAGCAGGGACACTTGGGACTACCTCAGAATTCCCTAAAATTTATTCCTGGAGAATGTTAAGGCTTCCAAAAGACTATGGGCAAATGAGTTTGAGAGACAATAAATTAAGTGACATTACACACAACATTTAACCTGGCATGGCTCCTCAGGGGGAGCACTGAGTGGGCGAGGAGACCATACCCCCCAGGGTTAGGAGCACAGGTTTGTCAACATGTGGACCAGCCTGACTGAGTCCTGGCTCCTCTATTTAACTGCTTGTTGACTTGAGGCCAGTGACCAAACTCATTAAAGCTGAATTTTCTTATCTTTCAAATGATGGGCTTAAATTAGAACTCTAAGGTTCCATTTAGCTGTAAGAGTTCTGGGGTAATTGATTTTCCAAAGCTCCAGATAAATTAAGTAAGGCACACGGACAGAGAATTCTAGTTCTGCTTTTCAGTTTAACTCCATAATTCATCTTCATCTCATAGTTGGTTTTTGTTTTTTTAAAATATACCATACAACTAACGAGCCAAGTAAATATTTTTTACCAGCCTTTCTTCTTCTTCTTCTTCTTTTTTTGTTCCTTTTGCTACGTAGTACAAGTCAAGTTGAAACCGTGTGGTTAGCCTTGTTTAAGAAAAAAAAAAAAAAACAGATGAATAAGTCCTTTCCACCCTCTTCATTATGGGTGTTGGCTGTACCTGTTTCCTTGTCAGTGGGAAGAAGCATGTTTTTATTTACATAGACAATCATAAACAGCATACACATCTAATAGAGGGGTAAGTTGCAAGATTCTTTTTTTTTTATTCACTCAAAAGACATTTATTAAAAACTACTGTATCCCAGCCAGCGTGCTAAGTGCTGAGAACACAGTCTAATGGAGAATATAGACAAGAAGAAGCAGTATAATATAGTGGGATACCTATCATGCTAGATGTAATAAGACAGTATTATTGAAGCAAATAGGCGGACCATGTAACCGAGCCTTCTGAACCTGTTTTTCTGACTAACAGCAAAGCAAGAGTTTTGGATCTATGGTAAGGAAGGCCACCTAAAACAATGGGATGTTTCCCAAAAGGCCTTGTCTGAGAGAAATCACCTAGAAGGGACTAGTAGGAGGACAGCCATAGGGCCTGTCAGTCATTTTAGCTTTCTGATGATTATTCATCAGCAATACCCTTTATCTCAGAATCAGAAATTTGTACTTCAAATCTGGGAAATCCAAAACATGCACTGGGAGTGTGGCTGCTAAGAATTTAATTAAAGCATTCCAATTCTGTTGGGTTTAGTCTTTAAACTGTGACTATCGAAGTACTTATAATCTGCCAGTTCCCTCTGGAAGGCTTAGTCATCAGATGGCCTGATGATTTGGGGCCTGTTTTTCCCTTAAGTGTATGTGGCTGAGGCATGAATGGAAAAATATAATCTTGAAACAGGTTTGCATCTAGGTTTAAAAAAATTAATTAGTTTCAATACTTAAAAGTATATAGGGATTTATTCATAGATTGGTATATTGAATGTTATTACAGAGCTTTCCACTAGATGACACTGTTGTTTCAATTTGTTTGCACTGATTGTTGCTTTCTTTGGAAAGCACTTACAGGACAGCAGCTACTTGAAGAAATTCTGTAGTTCACCATTCTGCTTCCAGATAAAATATCTCCAATATAGGAAAATCTAGCTTATTTAGAAATGCCTTCAGGGAAACTGCTTAAGTCTCCCTTTGTAAGATCCCTAAAACTTAATTCTCTTTATTGTCAAGAAATTGTTTTATATCAAACCTATATTTTAATACTGCTGTTTAAACACATTTCCTCTTCCTCTGTTCTCAATGGAGATGAGGAAAAACAGATCATCTTCTCATATATAAAAGCCTTTCAAATATAAAAGACCGATATAGAATTGCTTTCCATCTTTTTTTCCTTAAGGCACAAATAATATAATTTCTTTTAAGTTTTCATCACATTTTTTCACCATTCATTCTACCTAATTTTTGATGAGATCTGGAATCCAAATTGAATTCAAAATACTCCAAGGAGTTTGGGTTTCTGTTCATGGCTGACTCACTTGTTACTGTCCCAAAGTTTCAGCAATATGACCTAACAATTGTTTCTTGGGTTCTCAGACAAACACAGAATAAAGTTGATACTGGTTTAAGTCACCACACTTCATCCTAATGTTGATAACAGACACTAGAGTGGACAGGTGTTCATCAACTCCGACTTGTCCTGACCAAAACATCTTTGAATGCCATGCTCTTCTATACTTCCAGACTTTGGTATTCCCCTTGCCTGGGATGATTGCAACATCCCACCCTATGCCCCTTTCTCCTGCCTGGCTTACATACACCTTCCATGCCAGGTTCCACATCCTTTCCTCAGAGTCATTCCCTGAACCCAGCAGCATCTTGTGTGCCTGCAGACATGCCACATATCCCAGCACATTTTCCCTTCACACTTTACACTTCTCTTGTGTAGAATTTTGCACACATGTAGCCCTTTAATTATTTGTAAACATCGGCTTAATGTCTGTTCTTTTCCCGCATTAGACTCTATTAAGTTAGGGGTAAGGTTGGTTTGTTTGGTTTTTGACCCACACAGGGCCGGCATGCTACTGAAGATACAGTGAGCACATGGTAGGAACTCAGTAGGCCTGTTGTGACAATTGCACTAGTTTCTGACTTATTTTGCATCCTTTTCTTTTCCAGAGATATGATGATTCTTAGTAGGATAATTATCAGGAATCAGGAGGTAGACAAGAGCATGGCTTATTCAAAAATCTGAAAAAAAAAAAGTGAGGGACATAGGTGGGGAGGGAGAGAGTGACACATACCAGTTTAGTGAGGAAGGAAAAGCCAGATTTCAGACTCTATACTATAGGTAATTACATTATTAATGGGTTTTTAAAGAGGAAAAATGATATAGTCAATGGTGACCATTCACCAGGAATGTTGAATGGTTCTTGAGGACAAAGACCATGGGTGCTGATAATTGTAGTAGTAATCTTGACATTGAGCCTGCTCCTCCTGGCTGGTTGTGACTTCGGTCACAGCCGTTATTTTGGAGGCGACTTTGCTGTGCTTTTGAAGGCTTTGACACAAATGTGGATAACAACAATGATGTCAATAATAACAACATAATACCTCACACTTGTTGAGCACTTCCTGTGCACTAGGCCCTGGGTTAGCCACTTTATAAGCATTCTATCAGTGATCAAACTTTAGCAGGCATAATAATCACCCGGAGGCCTTCTTGTTATATACAGCTAGGCCCTGCTCTCAGAATTCTGATTTCATGGGGGTGAGTGGGGCTGATAATTTTTGTGTTTCTGACAATATCCTGGGTGATGCTGATGCTGCTGGTCCAGAGACCATGCTTTGACAGCTTCTGCATTATCTCATTTAATCATCAAGACAACAGTAAAAGATAAGTACTACTATTATCTCCTCTTTATACATGAGGACACTAAAGCTTTGAGAAGTTCACTAACTTGTCTAGAGTCACATACCTGGTAAATGGCACAGCTGTCAAATGCAGGTCCTTCTAATTCAAAAGTTGCTCTCCTTAACCCTTAGAATGATGGTTCTCAAACTCTGCATGCACCAGAATTGCTGGAGAAGCTTTAAAAAACATCAGGTACAGATTTTCCTTGATTCATGATGGGGTTATGTCCCTACAGATAATCATAAGTTGAAAATACTGTGAGTTGAAAATGCATTTAATACACCTAACCTACCAAATCTCATAGCTTAGCCTAGCCTACCTTAAACATGTTCAAATCACTTACATTAGCCTACAGTTGAGCAACATCATCTAACACAAAGCCTATTTTTAAATAAAGTGTTGAATATCTCATATAACGTATTAAACACTGTACTGAAAGTGAAAAACAGAATGGCTATATGGGGACAGAATGGTCCTAAGCATATTGGTTGCTGGCCCTCGTGATCACGTGGCTGACTGGGAGCTGAGGCTGCTGGCCCTGCCCAGTGTCTCAAGAGAGGATTGTATCACCTATCACTAGCCCAGGAAAAGATCTAAATTCAAAATTCAAAGTGTGGTTTCTAGCAAATGTGTATTTCTTTTACACCACTGTAAAGTCGAAAACTTGTAAGTTGAACCATCATAAGTCAGGGACCATGGGCACTTGAGTTCTCCCTTTTTTAATGAATCACATCTTCCATGATAGGATGGGCTACCTGTTGTTTGACAAGTTTCTCAAGGGATTCTAAAGCCCAGAGACTTCTGGAAACAGTGCATTTGACTGCACATTCTAATCTCTTGAGAGTTAAAAAAAAAAAAAACAACAAAAAACAAAACTGACATCTGGTCCTACCCCCAGATATTCTCATTTATTTGGGTGGGATGTAGTTTAGGAATTGGAATTTTTTTTTTTTTTAAATGGGAAGTAAATCTCTCTCTTTTTTTTTTTTTTAAAGATTTTATTTATTTATTTGAGAGACAGAGAGAACGAGAGATAGAAAGCACGAGAGGGAAGAGGGTCAGAGGGAGAAGCAGACTCCCTGCCCAGCAGGAAGCCCGATGTGGGACTCGATCCCAGGACTCCAGGATCATGACCTGAGCCGAAGGCAAGTCGCTTAACCAACTGAGCCACCCAGGCGCCCCAGGAATCGGAATTTTTAAAAGATCCCCAGTAATTCTAATGTGCAGCTTGAGAAGTGTGAGAACCACTGCACTGAGATTCTGCCTCTTGACCTTGTCTGTTCATGTTTTTGAAACACTTGAAAATGAATTCATTATGCAAAAGAGAGGTTAAAGCAAGAAAACACCCAACAGCAGGCTTTAGTGGGGAAGAGCTCTGGAGGTAGAAGCCCTGGGTTTAGACTGTTCTGTCATTTACTAACTCTGTGTAACCTTGGATGAGTCACCAAAAATTTCCTAAGTCTTGGTTTCCTCATATGTAAAATGAGAATACTGATGAGAACACAGGCTCTTCCAATGCACAGCATTATTGTGAAAATTAAAAAAATTGTGTCTCTTTAAAGCTTTATGAATTCTTGAACACTAAACAAATGTGAGAGATTACTTTTGCCCTGATTTGAAGAGAGACTTCTCACCAAGGATATATCAGAGCCAGCAATAAATGAGGCTCGTTTATTTTTTTCTACCTGCAGCAGTCATGATGCCCAGCTCTTATTTAGGTGTTATGTCAAAAACCTTTCCTTGGATTTTTTTTTTTTCTGGCAGGCATAAACACTGAAAAAATCTTTTTTTATATCATTTGTATGCTTTCCTGAAAGCACCAAATTATAGGCAGGACTAATGGGTTGAGAATGCTTAAGGCCAGTTTATTGTGGCTTGCCTATGACATATCACCAACTGAAAAGCCAGAGGAAAAAAATCATTCACAGTCTAATTTAAATAATGGCCGCATCCTTGCAGTGATGACAGACTGTGACAGTTTATAGGTTTTAGATGGCGACTCCTTCACTTTGTAAAAACAGATCCAGCTGCCAGTGGACCTACAATTATTGCCACTTGCATTTGTGAGTATTTAAAGGGAAATTGAGTGGGCAGCTGCCATTTCAACCAGGTAGACTTAGGTGAGTGAATGTATCCATCAAATGACATTCAAAAAAATATATCATCTGCTTGTAAAGCTTCAAGTTCCTGAAGCCCAACTTCCCAATTGTAAGTTTCTATAAGGCCTCTTTGGAACAGAGGTTAGAAGATAATGAAGAGGAGTAAAAGAAATATCTCTTGTAAGGGTGGACTTGAGAGAATTGCAAATTATTTTCTCTTCCTCATCCTCAGTACATAAGTACCATACTGAATCTGGGAAGCCAGAGAGGACAGCCTAGAGTGGCTGGCTAACAGAAAGAAGAATGGGGGGTTACAAAACAAATTAAAGAAAAAAAAATTCCCTTCGTCTTTTTCAAGGATGAGCTCTCCTAACCCCTTACCTCCGTAGATGGAGCCTTATTCATGGACGCAACATACATTAACCAGGGAGAAGGGGGCCAAGGCTAGGAGGCAAGTGGGGCCCTCTGAGGGAGGCAGGGCCATTCCTACCTTTGTCCTGAGAAACAGGACAAAGCTTTGATGCTTTCAAAAGCGAGGGGTAGGTTATTCTCTTTGCTCTGAATCCAAAGAGAAGGTGACAGAGATCCAGAATTGGAATACCAATAGCTACCATTTGTATAATACTCTAAAAGATTAGTAACATTTCTTTATCAAATTCTATCAAAAGGCACCTTCATTTTGAGTCCTAACTCACTGAAATGCAAAGATTGAAGTATTTTTAAAAATGTTTTTTGAATAATTCACCACTGGCCTTCTAACGATGTGATCACTTTCATCTGACTTGACCATTTGACACGCTGAACATCGTACTTGGCTTTCTTTCTGTAGCTTCCCTGCCCACAGGCAAAGCAGAAAAGAAGGGAGATTAGATAGTGGTCAGGGAAATAGGAAATAAAGCCATTTCTACATAATATTAATCTGGTTTTCCATGATTCTTTGATCATTTCTCAGTGATAGTACTTACCAAGTTGTGTTGTAATTTATGGTTCTTGCCTACTCAACTATGAAACCCCTGAGGGCTAGGCAATGCATTTCCCAATAAGTATGCACAGTGTCTGGCACATATTAGGTGTTTGATAAATGCTTACTGAATCAACATATAATAAACCTAAGAGAAAATCAGCCATTTATAAGAATTTTTATTCCCTATGTTGCTCTGTTTTAAAGTACATATATATATTTACATGTTACTGGTATAGTCATTTTGCCAGAGTGGGTTGCAAATACAGTCACATCCCTTTCACCTCAAAGATCTTTGGGGATTCCATAGTTTTATTTTAGGAGAAAGTCCCATGGTTTACGTGAGGACTATCCTACCCAAACTGTTCAAGAACCTCAGGGACTTACTCAGTCTAGAAGGGTCTGTGCACAATCTGACTGGTTCAGTGGTGGTCTGTGTCTTCAGTAATCATTGCTTTAATTGATTGGGTTCTATGCTTTCTTGCCTGTCTTGTTCCCCTGATCCTTTATTGAGTTCTCTCTCTGGGTCTATCTCATATGTCTCTGTCCTCTGTTGCCATCTGTGGCTGCTTCAGATATCCACATATGCCACGTGGGGCGCCATGCTCAGAATCCCAATCTCTTTTGCCTTTAATTGCACTCACATAATAGGTTGGGTCTCAAGGCTCTTCTAGGCTCAACGACACACTGCTGCGACAAGCCCCTTCCCTAAACCCTCAGGCCCTCTTTTTGAGAGGATGGATTACCCCATAATTCCCTTACCCTCCTGGAGAGCTCCATTTGGAGCCCTTGTGGTCATTCCTACCATCAGGCCATTGTCAGGACAATCCCAAATATTCTACTAACATTGAATTTCAAAAGGAAAACTATGACTCTCACCTTTCTTTCCTTCCAGGATGCTCCTAGACCTTTATGAAAATTTGTCCACCTTTTCCACAAATGCTGACTCTGCATAAGCAAGGGATACAGAGAAGGCAAGACTCTGTCAGGCTCCAGAAAATTCTGCTGTATCTTTCCTCCAGGCAATAGGTGCCTGCTACACTTACTTTCGTGTAAGTGGGGTCAGTCAAGTGACTCTTCTCTGAAAAAGGAAAATTTGATCCAAGAGGCCTTGTTACATTCACCTAAAGATGCAAGAGTTTTTGAATAAATGCTATTCTAAAATTTCTTCTCAACACACACATACATATGCACACACATGCATGTAAATAAATACACATAGATACTCTTAAAGTCCACAGAGAATGTTAACAATAACCATCTCTGGATAATAAGATTGCCAAGCATAACTCCATTTTTTCTTATTTTTCTCAAAAATATGTATTTTTGAACAATAAAATATCAAAAGTTAGTATAATAACAAATATAAAGCAAAAACTTCCATAACTTTAGAGAAAACGGTATCAACTGCATATGCCAACTACAAATGCTGCAATATCTGTGAAAACAAAATATTACACTGCCGATAGATTTTATTTTCTGTTTCATTCACACTCAATTATAGGTGAGTTTATAAAAATATGTAGTTACCTGCACTACTTGCTTACTTTCTGAAATGCTGGTGACAAGCCATGCATACAATTTAGTGACATTTGCTTTTTTTTTTAATGGTACTCTGATTACAAGTTTTAACTATATTTCACCCTCCAATTGGAATTTATGATTTTTTCATAAAGCACATAAATGGAAATATATTTTTAAAACATCTATTGCAGAAAGAGAACAAAAGTGTTACCTCCACTTGTGTTTACATATCATTTTACTGTCAATCTAAAATTTTCTAAGATAGATAGCTCATGCACTGACATCTTTTCAGGAAGGCTAGCAAAGTCTTTCAGGCAATCTCTTTCACATATTATTATTATTTAGAAATGCAATTTCTAGCAGTTGATTTAATCTCAAAATATATCCTGAAAACAAAATAATCTTACAGCAACACTTAACTCTTTAAATGCAAAGTAGAATAAAGGAACACTTTAAACCATTTATTGGTTGAATTGTCATTCATCAGTTACTCTGTCATATAAGCTAACTGATGTTGAAACATTTGAGATAGACAACATATGCAGAATGTTCTCTGGTTGACTAAAATTCAAAATCCCCTATATCCATTCAATATGGTGAGAGAGCAGCTCATTTGCCCCTCTGACTTCCATGGAACTGAGTTGTAACGGTGGGGACTGCACAGCTGGGAGGATGAGAAAAATGATTTCATTAGGAAGAAGATTCCAAATTGGAAGCAAGTTGCTTTTACAAATTTCATAATAAAAACTGATTTTTGTACTTTCCATGTGCTTATTCTGCAAATGTTTAGTGCATTTCTGTCTGCTAGGTTTAATTTTCTAATTTGGCTCTGGTTTGCATGTGAAACTGATTTGAATAAATTAAAGGGAGGGTGTTAAGATTCTTTCTTTCTTTTCTTTTTTTCTTGGTTTTTTTTTGGAAGAGGGGTCGTGGGAGTGCTCAGTCATAGGAGCTTCATTATCCTTGATAGGCTGTTTGCAGTCAAATGTCACAGAATTCAGTGGGTAAGACATGTCTTGTATTATGCCGTATCTATTAGATTATTTCATGACTCAATGAGTCATAGAATCAGGGATTGTTTTAGTTGGCTGGGGACAGTGGTGGGGGATAGGGTGCACAAGTCAAGCAGTCTATGGGACTCAGCCTGGAGTTTTTTTCAAAAGCCATTATGACTAACCCCCTCTTTCTGACCACCCCTAACCTCCCCTGAGTCATGGCAGGGAAGAATCCCCCAGAGATGGGAATGTATATTTAGAAAAACTTCTTAGAGTGTTCTGATAGGATCCTCTGCCTGAGAACCAAAATTTCATATTCACGTTGGAAAAAAAAAATGAGAAAAGAAAAGAAAGAAATTGCAGAGAGGTAAAGTAACACCCATCTGCAATACCATCAAGGCTGGTATTTAATTCACAGGCCATTTCTCTTTAAAATCTATTGAGGATATTAGTCACAGTAATC
Source organism: Eumetopias jubatus (assembly GCF_037043125.1). Lineage (NCBI taxonomy): Eukaryota > Metazoa > Chordata > Mammalia > Carnivora > Otariidae > Eumetopias > Eumetopias jubatus. The sequence goes on along the minus strand of NW_028274809.1, from coordinate 162,593,462 downwards.
CCCCCTTATCCATGGGGGATACGTTCCAAGACCCCCATCAGAGGCCTGCACCCACAGGGAGTGAGATATTAACAAGAATAACATCGAACAATTATAACAATATACTGTAAGTTATGTAATGTGGTCTCAAAATATTTTACTATCCCGCACGCGCCCTTCTTCTTGGAATGATGCCAGATGATAAAGAGCCTACGTGCTGACCTGACGTCTTAAGGTGAAGGACACAGGCGCTGTGACTTCGCGTTAGTCTACTGTTGACCTTCTGATGATTCGTCAGGAAGATCATCGCCCGGATGGTGGTTCACGCGGTTAACGAAACTGCGAGAGTGAAACTCCAGATGAGCGGAGCTGCCCTGTATGAATATATATTGGTTTAGCAGCCTCAGGAATTCCTCAGGTGAAATTTGAACCTGGCCCCTGTACGGAGAGGGCTAGGAGAGACTGGAGAAAGGCATGGTAGGCGGCAGGTTTAACAAGCAAGGGAACTGATGATGATGGAGGCTTGTCTTGAGTGCCGTCAGGACAGAGAGCTCCACCCCTGCCTGCCAGAATCTTAGGAATTTACCGAGAGGCCTTAACGGGGTCCGGTTGTATACCGTCCAAATGGTCGCAGCGACCTACTAACCTCTCAGAGCTGCGTCAGTGTAGCGGCTCCGAGTGTGGGGACAGACTCTACCTTCCAAGGCTGAGGGAGGTGTGGAGCCTCTGAATGCCTGGGTCCAGCACGCCAGTCAACCAGTGGCCACGTTCTCTCCATGGTCTCTTCTCACAGTGCATCTTCCAGGTAATCTCTTTCATGTATTCTTCTTCAGAATTGGTAGATAGAATCCAAGTGTTGATGTAATGACGTTGGTTCTTTCCCGATTTGTGAAGGTATTAGGACAAGCTGTAGCACATCCAGATGGAAACAGGCTGCCAGCTGAATTCTTTAGCAGGGACCGTTCATTTGTTTTTTTCTTGTTATGGCACCAGCATCTAGTCTTGGCAGCTAGAGTCCACTTAGTCCCTGTATCTTTCTATAAATGCCCCTCGATGGGTTATTTAACGTAGATTTTTGTGAATATGATAAAAAATGAAGTTGTGAATTCTAGAGCTCAACTTATTGATTGAGACTTCTTTCTCTTTATTTTTTACCTTATGCATAATAAATGCATAAAATATGCACGGACTATGAATAGTTTATAGTGAACTTTAATATTAGCTTCCAATTCTTTTTTACTAAGTCAGTGCTTGTGATACTTAGTGTGCCTAACAGAAAGAATAACTGGTCTGGCCAGTCTTTTTTTCTTTCTGGCTTAGTAGATGCTTTCTGCAGATTCATCACTAACTATGCTGGACTCGCTGCTTCAGCACTCATAAAAGTTGATCTTTACTCATGCACTTGTTCAAGGTATGATATTTATGTATTAAATCTACTTCAAGTACATTGATTTCTTTATGAAATGCTTTGTAAAGCCTGGTTGCATGCTTTACTGTAAAGTATTGGGAATATGCTGTTTGACTCTTTAATCCAAATACTCAATATCTGTGTTCTTTGTCATCTGCAACTTCTCTGCCAAATTTATTGCATTTAATGTCAGCAGATGAGTCTGATCTTTTTGGGTGGGAAGAACTTTCTGCTTAAGGTCTTAAACGGAAAATGAATGTCTTGTATTAAAAGAAAAAATACACTTCTGATATAACATCTGTAAATATACCAAAGAATGGAGGTGTTCCTGTTTAGACATTTTGTATCCAATAAGTATTGGCTACATAGCAGCATTCTCTCTGACCTGTACCCTCCAATATGGAAGCTCGTTCACTGCTGCCATTATCCCAGACTAGTACTGACCCGTAGAAATAAATGTAGGCCATATATGTTATTTCAGATTTTCTGGTAACCATATTAAAAAAAGAAACAAGTAAAATTCATTTTAATAATATATTTTATTTAATCCAGTATAGCCAAAATATTATAATTTCAATATGTAATCCATATAAAAAGTATTAAGAAAATATTTTACATTCTGTTTTTCTTCCAAGTCTTTGACATCTGATATGTATTTTACATTTAGAGCATATCTCAATTTGGATGTTAACTACAGACTTTTCATTGGGAATACTTGATCTGCATTCAGATTTGATAAAATTTATACTTGAAAAGTAGATTCATATATGCAAGCTTTTCCAAAATACCTAAAAGTTTTTCAGTAATTAAATTAAACTGGAAAAGTAATTGTTCTCTTATATTCCCATACATATTGACAAAATGGGTTCATCTTTTTCAAAAGCATCGATTTGACTTTGAAGCCAAATATGAGTTTTAAAATTACATCTGTCCAACTTAAATAAATTCACTAACTCTTGTGTCAATTCAGTATTGTTAACATTGAATTCAAAGGGGTATGGCATAAACTGAAAAGCAATTCTAAATTTGTCAATATCAGCAAAGTGTTCTTCACATTTTTCTTGTAGTTCTCACAGCCAATCTCATAACACTATTAATTATGATTAACATGTTCTGCACATTGATTCTTGTTAGAAAAATATGTGAAATTATTACTTCCACATATTATGAAAAATTTTAATTTTAATATAAATTTTTATACTTGTCTAGGTAAGTCATGAATAATCTTTCTCTTTCCTTGGTGCTTCAAATTTAGCTCATTCCTATGCAGTGTGATATCTATAAAAAATCATAAATCACATTGCCCCTTTCTGTCTTTGTTTATTAAATACTTGGCAAATATTCCCTTTGTTTCAAGAAAATCTTGAATAGGAGCTCACAGTACAATAATTTTTTGTAAAATGCTTCCATGACTTGAACAAACAGCCTTGGCCAAGAACACATGATTTTTATAATCTATTGCCTACTTATTTATTTTAATAATTCTGTTAACTGACAATGATTAATCAGTTGCACATTTTTACTGGATGATTTTAACAGTTGTATCTGTGACACTTTTTATGAAGTCCACTTCAGAAAACTGAGCATACGTACTTTCAACATGTATTATATAATGGAACAAAGCAATAAGAAGGGAAATGTCAATCTCTTGTTTTAAAACTTTAATAAATATAGGTTTTTGACCTAACCTAGATGGAGTGCCATCTATCATGATATAAATAATTTTTTCCTATCCAGCGGAGATCCTTCTTTGACAGATGTAAAAGATGAAAAAAAAATCTATTCTATGGGTTTGGATTTTAGCCTGCAAATTGGCAACATTTTTTTTTCATAAATTTGGAAGTCCTTCAAGACAAAAGTACTCTTGGGGAACTCATAAAGAAATACGGCTTTAAATATCATCCATATGCTGATCACTTCCAACAAACATATTATGTTTAGCCCTAACCTCTTTACTGAATTCTAGACTTGAATATCCAGTGTCTACTCAACATTTCCAAAAAATTGATTTTCCTGCCAGACTGCTTATTCCCTAGTCTTCAATAAATGATAACTCTAGGCCAAAAAAATAGGGAGTTATTTTTAACTCCTTTCTTTCCATCATATCTTATGTTCAATCTATCAGCAAATTCTGTTTGACTTTGTAATGTATCCTAAATATGACAATTTCTTAGGAACTCGTTACCATACTAATTCCCTGTGATCTCTTGCATAATCTCCTAGGTAGTCTCCTTGTTTCCATTTTGTAACTTTTATAGTCTGTTTTCAACACAGCAGATTACTTCAGATTATTCCATGTTTCTCTTCAACATCTCTCCAATGGATTCTCATATCATCAACATAAGGGCCAAAAGTCCTTGACCTACATAACCTTACCCCCACCTTCCTTTCTGTCCTTACCTCCTATCATATTCTGATCTTGCTCATTTCCTCCTTCCCCACTGGCTTCCTTGCTGTTCTTCAAACAGTCCTAGCACACCCACACCTAGCACACCCACACCTTTGCAAACCTATTATTCCCTCTGTCTAGAACACTGTTTTCCTGATAACAAATAATTTGTTCCTTCACTTTATTCATGAGTCTGTTCAAAAGTCACTTTATCAGGGAATACTGAATATTCCCTGAACACTCACCTAATATATGTTACTCTCTGTGCCCCTTTACCTTGCTCTATTTTCTTATAGTACCTATTACATAATATATTTGTTTGGTTTTTGGAGGGTTATGCTTGCCTGTTCCTCTAAAGCATAAACCTCAGGAGAGCAGAGTATTAGTTCATTTGTGACTGCAGACCCAATGCCTAGATCAGTACTGATGCATAAGACACTAAATGAACAGTTATTGAATCTATAAATGATTTACCCTTCTGATTGAAACTGAATCGATTTATTGAAATCTTGGAAAATCTGTTTTCTGTAACTCATTTGTTTGTGATACGGTGGCTGAAATGCATAGGAAAGGAGGGGCGGAGCAAGATGGCGGAGGAGTAGGAGACCTGGGTTTCGTCTGGTCTCAGGAATTCACCTGGTTAGGGATCAAACCATTCTGAACACCTATGAACTCAACAGGAGATCCAAGAAAAGAATAGCAACAACTCTCTGAACAGAAAAGTGACCACTTTCTGGAAGGTAGGACGTGCGGAGAAGTGAATCCGAGGCGATATTCGGGAGGATAGACGGCGGGGGAGGGGGCCTCCGTCAGCCGCTTCTGGCAAGTGATAGAGCCGCGGAGCACAGAATCGGAACTTTTAGAAGTCGGCTCCGCTGAGGGACGTCGCTCCAGTGGCTAAGCGGGGGGTGGAACCCTCGCGGGACAGTGTGGACTCAGGACCCTCGGGGTCACAGAAAGACCGGGGGTGCCTGAGTGCGGCAGAGCTCCCAGGTATCGGAGCGGGGAAGCCGGCTGCAGAGACGGAGCTGAGGCGCGGGCTCTCAGCTCGGGGTTGCCATAAACTGTGATCTGCGGCCCAGTCGGGCCACTGCTCCTCCAGCAGGGACCCAACAAGCGGCAGATCCGGGGAGACTCCACTTCCTCCCCCAGGAGGAGCGGCGCGAGAGTGCACTGCAGGGATCTGCTGGGTTTGGAGACTCCACACTGAGTCGGGTGCCAGAGATAGAAATGCTCAGTCACAAGCTGGGTGAGCACAGAGTGCCGCCGGAGACTGGGGAGACGGGAGTGATTGACTGCTTTTCTCTGGGGACTCACTCAGGAGCAGGGCCCCCAGTTCTCAGCTCCTCCAGGGCGGAGATTGGGAGGCCGCCATTTTCACTCTCGTCCTCCAAAGCTGTACCGAAAGCTTGCAGGGAACAAAAGCTCCCGAGAGCAAACCCGAGCAGATTACTTAGTCCCAACCAACAAGGGCAGGGTAATTCCACCTCCGGCAACACCTCCAGCAAAGACATTTGGGAACCACGGCAACAGGCCCTTCCCCCAGAAGATCAGCAAGAACAGCCAGCCAAGACCAAGTTTACCGATCAATGAGAACGGCGAACTCCAGCGCTAGGGGAATGCTGCACATAGAATTCATGGCTTTTTTACCATGATTCTTTAGTCTTTCAAAGGTTATTTTTTAACTGTTTTTTTTTTTAATTTTTATTCTTCCCTTTTTCAACCAACATCTTATCAATCCCTTTTTTAAAAAAAAGTTTTTATTTTTCATTTTTAGAGTCATGTTCTATCCCTTCATAGTAGTTACCCTTATTTTTGGCATATATATATAAGTTGTTATTTTTGGCATATATATATAAGTTGTTCTCTCTTTAAAATTTTGAGATACAGTTTCTTCTACCAGATCAAAATATACCCTAAATCTCTAGTGTATGGTTTTGTTCTAGTCTCCTGCCTGATCACATTCTCTCCCCCCTTTTTCTTTCTTTCTTTCTTTCTTTCTTTCTTTCTTTCTTTCTTTCTTTCTTTCTTTCTTTCTTTCTTTCTTTCTTTCTTTTTCTTTCTTTCTTTCTTTTTCTTTCTTTCTTTCTTTCTTTCTCTTTCTTTCTTTCTCTTTCTTTCTTTCTTTCTTTCTTTCTTTCTTTCTTTCTTTTTCTTTCTTTTTAAATCCTCTTCTTTCTTTATTCAAACAACTTCTTATCTTATCAATTCCTTTTACAAAATTTTTATAATTTTCATCTTTACAGTCATATTCCACCCCTTCATCGTATCAACCCTTATTTTGTACATATATAAGTCTTTCCTTCTTTAAAATTTTAGGAGGCACTTTCTTCTAATAGACCAAAATACACTCAAAACCTAGTGTGTGGCACTGATCTATGCACCAACCTGATCATATTTGATCATATTTTTTTTTGTTTTGTTCTGTTTTTGTTTGTTTTTATCTTTTTCTCTTTTTTTCTCTTCCTTTTTTCTTTCTTTCCCTTTCTTTTCCCCTGGTTTTAGGTCTTTTCTGATTTGTTTAGAGTATATTTTCTGGGGACATTGTTACCTGTTAGCATTTTGTTCTCTCATTCATCTATTCTCCTTTGGACAAAATGACAAAACTGAAAAAAATCACCTCAACAAAAAGAACAAGAGGTAGTACCGTCTGCCAGGGACCTACTCAATACAGGCATTAGTACAATGTCGGACCTAGAGTTCAGAATCATGATTTTAAAGATACTAGCTGGGCTTGAAAAAAGCATGGAAGTTATTAGAGAAACCCTTTCTGGAGAAATAAAAGAACTAAAATCTAACCAAGTTGAAATCAAAAAGGCTATTAATGAGGTGCAATCAAAAATGGGGACACTAACTGCTAGGATAAATGAGGCAGAAGAGAGAATCAGCAAAATAGAAGACCAAATGTTGGAAAATAAAGAAGCTGAGAAAAAGAGAGATAAACAACTACTGGATTACAAGGACAGAATTTGAGAGATAAGCAATACTGTAAGACAAAACAACATTAGGATAATTGGGATCCCAGAAGAAGAAGAAAGAGAGAGAGGGGCAGAAGGTATGTTGGAGCAAATTATAACAGAGAACTTCCCTAATGTGGGGAAGGAAATGGGCATCAAAATCCAGGGGACACAGAACCCCTCTAAAAATCAATAAAAATAGGTCAATACCCTGACATCTAATAGTAAAACTTACGAGTCTCAGAGACAAAGAGAAAATCCTAAAAGGAGCTTGGGAGAAGAGATATGTAACCTATAATGGTAGAAACATTAGATTGGCAACAAACCTATCCACAGAGACCTGGAAGGCCAGAAAGGACTGGCATGATATCTTCGGAGCACTAAACGAGAAAAATATGCAGCCAAGAATACTATATCCAGCTAGGCTGTCACTGAAAATAGAAGGAGAGATAAAAAGCTTCCAGGACAAACAAAAACTAAAGGAATTTGCAAACACGAAACCAGCCCTCCAAGAAATATTGAAAGGGGTCCTCTAAGCAAAGAGGGAGCCTAAAAGCAGCATAGACCAGAAAGGAACACAGACAATATACAGTCACAGTCACCTTACAGGCAATACAATGGCACTAAATTCATATCTTTCAATAGTTACCCTGAATGTAAATGGGCTAAATGCCCCAATCAAAAGACACAGGCTATCAGATTGGATTAAAAAACAAGACCCATCGATATGCTGTGTGCAAGAGACTCATTTTAGACCCAAAGACACCCCCAGATTGAAAGTGAGGGGGTGGAAAACCATTTACCATGCTAACGGACATCAAAAGAAAGCTAGGGTAGCAATCCTTATATCAGACAAAGTAGATTTTAAACCAAAGACTGTAATAAGAGATGAGGAAGGACACTATATCCTACTTAAGGGGTCTATCCAACAAGAAGATCTAACAATTGTAAATATCTAGGCCCCTAACATGGGAGCAGCCAACTATATAAGGCAATTAATAACAGAAGCAAAGAAACACATTGACAACAATACAATAATAGTGGGGGACTTTAACACCCCCCTGACTGAAATGGACAGATCATCTAAGCAAAAGATCAACAAGGAAATAAAGACTTTAAATGACACACTGGACCAAATGGACTTCACAGACATATTCAGAACATTCCATCCCAAAGCAACGGAATACACATTCTTCTCTAGTGCCCATGGAACATTCTCCAGAATTGATCACATCCTAGGTCACAAATCAGGTCTCAACCGGTACCAAAAGATTGGGATTATTCCCTGCATATTTTCAGACCATAATGCTTTGAAACTAGAACTCAATCACAAGAGGGAAGTTGGAAAGAACTCAAATACATGGAAGCTAAAGAGCATCCCACTAAAGAATGAATGGGTCAACCAGGAAATTAAAGAAGAATTAAAAAAAAATCATGGAAACCAATGAAAATGAAAACACAACTGTTCAAAATCTTTGGGATGCAACAAAGGCAGTCCTAAGAGGAAAGTATATAGCAATACAAGCCTTTCTCAAGAAACAAGAAAGGTCTCAAATACACAACCTAACCCTACACCTAAAGGAGCTGGAGAAAAAAACAGCAAATAAAGCCTAAACCCAGCAGGCAAAGAGAAATAATAAAGATCAGAGCATAAATCAATGAAATAGAAACCAAAAGAACAGTAGAATAGATCAATGAAACTAGGAGCTGGTTCTTTGAAAGAATTAATAAGATTGATAAACCCCTGGCCAGACTTATCAAAAAGAAAAGAGAAAGGACCCAAATCAACAAAATCATGAATGAAAGAGGAGAGATCACAACCAACACCAAAGATATACAAACAATTATAAGAACATATTATGAGCAACTCTATGCCAGCAAATTAGATAACCTGGAAGAAATGGATGCATTCCTAGAGATGTGTCAACTACCAAAACTGAACCAGGAAGAAATAGAAAACCTGAACAGACCTATAACCACTAAGGAAATTGAAGCAGTCATCAAAAATCTCCCAACAAACAAAAGCCCAGGGCCAGATGGCTTCCTGGGGGAATTCTACCAAACATTTCAAGAAGAATTAATACCTAGTCTCCTGAAACTGTTCCAAAAACTAGAAATGGAAGGAAAACTTCCAAACTCGTTTTATGAGGCCACCATTACCTTGATCCCAAAACCAGACAAAGACCCTATCAAAAAGCAGAATTACAGACCAATATGCTTGATGAACATGGATGCAAAAATTCTCACCAAAATACTAGCCAATAGGATCCAATAGTACATTAAAAGGATTATTCACCACGACCAAGTGGGATTTATCCCTGGGCTGCAAGGTTGGTTCAACATCTGCAAATCAATCAACGTGATCCAATACATTAACAAAAGAAAGAACAAGAGTCATATGATCCTCTCAATAGATGCAGAAAAAGCATTTGACAAAGTAGAGCATCCTTTCTTGATCAAAACTCTTCAGAGTATAGGGATAGAGGGTACCTACCTCAATATCAGAAAAGCCATCTATGAAAAACCTACAGCAAATATCATTCTCAATGGGGAAAAACTGAGAGCTTTCCCCCTAAGGTCAGGATCGCGGCAGGGATGTCCACTCTCACCACTGCTATTCAACATATTATTAGAAGTCCTAGCCACAGCAATCAGACAACAAAAAGAAATCAAAGGCATCCAAATCAGCAAAGAAGAAGTCAAACTCTCACTCTTTGCAGATGATATGATACTTTATGTGGAAAACCCAAAAGACTCCACCCCAAAACTGCTAGAACTCATACAGGAATTCAGTAAAGTGGCAGGATATAAAATCAATGCACAGAAATCTGTGGCATTCCTATACACCAACAACAAGACAGGAGAGAGAGAAATGAAGGAGTCGATCCCATTTACAAGTGCACCCAAAACCATAAGATACCTAGGAATAAATCTAACCAAAGAGGCAAAGGATCTGTACTCAGAAAACTATAAAATACTGATGAAAGAAATTGGGGAAGACACAAAGAGATGGAAAAACGTTCCATGCTCATGGATTGGAAGAACAAACATTGTGAAGATGTCAATGCTACCTAGAGCAATCTACACATTCAGTGCAATCCCCATCAAAATACTATCCACTTTTTTCAAAGAAATGGAACAAATAATCCTAAAATTTGTATGGAACCAGAAAAGACCCCAAATAGCCAGAGGAATGTTGAAAAAGAAAAGCAAAGCTGGCAGCATCACAATTCCGGACTTCCAGCTCTATTACAAAGCTGTCATCATCAAGACAGTATGGTACTGGCACAAAAACAGACACATAGATCAATGGAACAGAATAGAGAGCCCAGAAATGGACCCTCAACTCTATGGTCAACTAATCTTCGACAAAGCAGGAAAGAATGTCCAATGGAAAAAAGACAGTCTCTTCAACAAATGGTGTTGGGAAAATTGGACAGCCACATGCAGAAGAATGAAACTGGACCATTTCCTTACACCACACACAAAAATAGACTCCAAATGATTGAAAGACCTAAACATGAGACAGGAGTACATCAAAATCCTAAAAGAGAACACAGGCAGAAACCTCTTCCTAGAAACATTGCCAAAGGCAAGGGAAGCAAGGGCAAAAATGAACTATTGGGATTTCATCAAGACAAAAAGCTTTTGCACAGCAAAAGAAACAGTCCACAAAACCAAAAGACAACCGACAGAATGGGAGAAGATATTTGCAAATGACATGTCAGATAAAGGGCTAGTATCCAAAATCTATAAAGAACTTATCAAACTCAACACCCAAAGAACCAATAATCCAATCAAGAAATGGGCAGAAGACACGAACATACATTTTTCCAAAGAAGACTTCCACATGGCCAACAGACACATGAAAAAGTGCTCAACATCGCTTGGCATCAGGGAAATCCAAATCAAAACCTCAATGAGATACCACCTCACACCAGTCAGAATGGCTAAAATTAACAAGTCAGGAAACGACAGATGTTGGCGGGGATGAGAAGAAAGGGGAACCCTCCCACACTGTTGGTGGGAACGCAAGCTGGTGCAACCACTCTGGAAAACAGTATGGAGGTTCCTCAAAAAGTTGAAAATAGAGCTACCATACGATCTAGCAATTGCACTACTGGGTATTTACCCCAAAGATACAAATGTAGGGATCTGAAGGGGTACGTGCACCCCAATGTTTATGGCAGCAATGTCCACAATAGCCAAGCTGTGGAAAGAACCAAGATGTCCATCGACAGATGAATGGCTAAAGAAGAAGTGGTGTGTATATATAACGTAATATTATGCAGCCATCAAAAGGAATGAGATCTTGCCATTTGCAACAATGTGGATGGAACTGGAGGGTGTTATGCTGCGTGAAATGAGTCAATCAGAGAAAGACATATACCATATGAGTTCACTGATATGAGGAATTCTTAATCTCAGGAAACAAACTGAGGGTTGCTGGAGTGGGGGTGGGGTGGGAGGAATGGGGTGGCTGGGTGGTAGACATTGGGGAGGGTATGTGCTATGGTGAGTGCTGTGAATTGTGCAAGACTGTTGAATCACAGATCTGTACCTCTGATACAAATAATGCAATATATGTTAAGAAAAAAATGATAGCAGTAGGGGAAGAATGAAGGGGGGTAAATCGGAGGGGGAGACGAACAATGAGAGACGATGGATTCTGAAAAACAAACAGGGTTCTAGAGGGGAGGGGGGTGGGGGGATGGGTTAGCCTGGTGATGGGTATTAAAGAGGGCACGTTCTGTGTGGAGCACTGGGTATTATGCAGAAACACTGAATCATGGAACACGACATCACAAACTAATGATGTAATGTATGGTGATTAACATAACAATAAAAAATTTAAAGAAAAAAATAAAGTGCATAGGAAGGAAACTATGCTGTGAAAATCATCAGCTCTTCCTTAGATTTTATGCTGCAGATATTTTGTAGTAAATTCACAATCATGCAATGAGCATAGGCCAATGTCTCCTACAGTTTTGGGGGATGATTGAATTCCTAGTTCCTGGAGAATTTTTTCCATTGGTTATTGTTCATTCTCTTTAGTTCAGTCTTACTTTTTCCACATCAAGCTCCATCTCTATCTGTAGGAAAATCTCAGGCTTCTATACAGTCCAGGGACTTTCCTATCCCAGGACCAGTACATATTTTATAGTCACCAACTTGAGTGTGCAAAAATATAACTTTATTATCTGTCAGATTTTATTTTGGGACCCTGAACTTCCGATCTGAGCATAGCATAAAATTCAGTCTAATAACCTACTGGGAACTTCTGTCATATTCAGTGATTTCTCAGTCACCTCAGACTTAGTCCAGTCACAGTTAGGACATTTTAGGTTTTATTCACCCTTCCTCATGGACTTGAGGCTACACTCCATAGTGGGAATACAAAGCACAGTGGTGGAGGGAGAAGGGTTGACTCTTCTCTGGGCTGATTCTGTCCTATGCTAGCTTATGACCTGTTCCTCTGGGTATTCAGCACGGGCAATGTGCGGTGTTTCCTTGAATGCGTACTGAGATGAGACAGATCCTGGCTGGGCTCTCTTCAGTTCCCTTCAGCCAAGAGTCTTCTGGCATGAACTTGTGCTAGCTGGTCCTCAGTAGGACTGTCCTTGCTACATCCTTCTGCAGGAGCCTCCTCTTCTTTTAGCTTCAGTCTAGCCCTTCTGGCTCAATCTCTCCCATTAAAAACTAGATCCCACTTAGGTTTTGAGCTTGTAGGTCTTATAAAATTCAAAGCATTGTCTCTAACTTCCCATGCTTAACTAAGCCCTCTGCTATTCTATTCTTCACTATATAGGTGGGGAACTTCTCTGTGGCTTGCTATTTTCCTGAAGGACACCTGAGAACCATCACTCAGGATCTCTCTCCTTTTGAATCCTTTTATTTAAAAGATGTTCCTCTGTAGTTCCCCCCGACTCCCCACTGTAGCCCTGGCACTTCACTCAAAAGAGCAGAGGTTCAGAATATTTCTAGTTTTTTCTAAAAACTCTACTTCTACCTAGTTCAGAGGGTCTTTTCCATTGTACAGGATGGGTACAGAAGATGTGGGGGGAAATATTGGTTCTGGCTTGTCAGGAAACATTGTCTAAGGTGTGAAAGTGGGCAAAGGGGACCAGTAGATGTCCTTTCTGTGGTGCATGGGACATTGTCTAGAGGAAAGGTTCTCATTTGGCAATGTCTAGAGACATTTTCCCCCCAGTTTTATTGAGATACAGTTGACATCAGCACTGTATAAGTTTAAGGTGTACAACATAATGACTTGACTTTCATATATTGTGAAATGATGACCACAATTAGTTTAGATCATCTCGCATACATACAGAAAAAAAAAAAAAGAAAAAAATTTTCCCTTGTGATTAGAACTCGTAGGATCTACCTGGAGATATCTTTGATTGTCAGAAATGTGTGAGGCATATGCTACTGGCACCTAGTGGGTAGAGGCTCAAGATCCTGTTAAACATTCTACGATGCACAGAACAGGCTCTCACAACAGCTAATTATCTAGCTCCAACTATCAATGGTGCCAAGCTTGAGAAATGATGGTCTAGTGGGTCCTAGGAGGATTATATGATTTATAGATGTGTGCCTTTTTGATTGCCTTTCTATTGACTAGACTATTTTACATCGCGGTAGGGGAAGAAGTTAACTTGTTAAAACACCATTAGTAATGCAAATAATCTTGTCCATAGCAATGCAAATGAATTTTGATGACTAGAGACACTGTTAGTTTTCACTTATAAAAAATGTGACCCCAGATATTATATCTTATTGTCCTGTAAGATAATAAGCAGTTTTGCATCTATTAGCAGATTTATTTCAGCATTCCTGATTGCCTATAAATATAAACATATATATATACACACACACACACATCTGTTCTTCAAATTCTATACTAGTTTCCTCATTAATAAATGAATTGAGTACAATTTTTGACACATGCTAACTTTATATTGGCTTGAAAGTCTTGTTCTTAATATTTTGAAAATTATCCTTTGAAACAAGTGTTGGCGAGGATGTGGAAAGAAAGGAATATTCTTGCACTGTTGAGTGGAATGCAAATTGGTGCAGCCTTAATGGAAAACCATATGGAGATTCCTCAAAAAATTAAAAATAGAACTATAATCCAGGGATTGCACTACTGGGTATTTACCAAAAGAATACAAGAACATGAATTCAAAAGGATACATGCACCCCTACATTTAGCATTATTACAATAGCCAAACTATGGAAGCAGTTCAAATATCCATTGATAAATGAATGTGTGTGTGTGTGTGTGTGTGTGTGTGTATATATACATACATATTAGAATATTATTCTGCCATAAAGAAGAATGATATCTTGCCATTTGCAACAAATGGATGGAGCTAGAGCGTATAATGCTCAGTGAAATAAGTCAGTCAGAGAAAGACAAATAATACCATGTGATCTCATTCACATGTGGATTTTAAGAAACAAAACAAAGGAGCAAAGGAGAAAAAAGAGAGAGAGACAAACCAAGAAATAGGCTCTTAACTAGAGAGAACAAACTGATGGTTACCAGAGGGGAGATGGGTGGGGACGATGAAGGAAATTGTGGATGGGTATTAAAGAGTATACTTATACCAAGATAAAAAAATAAAATAGGGGCACTTGGGTGGCTCAGTTGATTAAGTGTCTGACTATTGATTTCATCTCAGGTCATGACTTCAGGGTTGTGATACTGAGCCCCACATCAGGCCCCGTGCTGGGCGTGGAACCTCCTTAGGATTCTCTCTCTCCCTCTCCCTCGGCCCCTCCACCCTGCTCTTGCGCACGCTCTCTCTCTTAAAAAAACAAAACAAAACAGAAAACCCAAAATAGAACAAAATAAAATGATTTTAAAAAAGATAACTGCCCTTCTACTGGTTGTCTTCTCTTATGAGTCTTCATTGTTCTGATAATTAAAGGTAATTTTTTTAAACCTAAGAACTAGTATTGAAAATGAGTTTAAGCACAAATTATTGGGATCAATAAATACTGCATAAATAATTCATTACAAAAAAAGAATTTCACCTTTTTAAACTAGTCTTTTTGCCATATTCATAAATCATGATTTAAAGAATTCTCCAAGAGGATTGTGAAATAAAGATGTCTCTATTTAATGGACCCTATTATTAGGTTTCAAGGCCTGGGGCACAAATAAAGAGTCCCCAAAACAAAAACAAGAAAGAAAGAAAACTATCCTTTGGCTATATATTTATATTCCCTTTCAAATATTTGTCTTAAACTGAGATGGTGACATTTGTTTTTAGGGGCCAAGAACTTGTTGCTTTCTCCTTGGGTTCTACACTGATCTCTCTAAATTGTGGGAGTCTCACTTTGGGGATTGGGGTGAGGTTAGGTGAGTCACAGGAGGCCCTGAGAGATCTTTTTTTTCAAACATGACTCTAACACCAATATTCACCCCTTAAAAATTAATAACAGTTGCTTAATATCAACAAATATGCATTATTCACAGATTCCTGGTATTTCACATATTTTTAAACAGTTTGAGTTAGGATCCAAATAAGGCATACAAATGGCAATTGGTTGAGATGTCTTTCAAGTCTCTTTTAATCTAAAGCTCTTCCCCAACATCTCTTGATTTTCCTCATAATTACATTGTTGACAAAATGTGATCATTGCTCTTCACCTCTCCTTTGGTATGTTTCATGGCTATGGGTGGTGGAGTGGTAGAGAAGATTTCCTCAAGGAGGTTAACATCTCTTAAGGAGGAGGTGTAGGGAATTCCAAGCAGAGGGAATTCAGAAGGTGCATAGGCAAGAGGACATGAACAAGTATGAGTCCATTAGGAAATTGTGAGGATGTCCATGTGCTTGGGGGAGTACAGTCTGAAAGAAAAGATGGGGAATAATCTTGGGGAGAATGTGGATTTTGGCCATACTAGAAAGGTCCTGTTATAAGACATTTCTGAAAGTTCTTAATCAGTAACTGGTTGAGATTTAGTTATAATACTCTGCTAGTGCCTACACACAAGTCCCTGAAAGCTAAAGAACTCCACAGAGGGGAAAACAGAAACACCACCAGGCGGTGCAACTGCTCCATGCTAATGTCTCATAGTGTTCTCCTTCCCTTCCCCTCCCAGGGAATGAAACAATGAGCTTCAGGTCATCAGAGGAAACAGCCAAGTAGAAATCAAATCCAACTTTGCTGTTTTCAAAGTCTTTGCTACTTCTGGTGAGAGAATTATCAAGAGCCTTCAGACCCCTCACCCTTACTGTGGGATGGGAGAAAAGAAATCAGGCATGCATCCATTATATTATTTTTCTTGTCATTTTAAATTACAGGGTGGCAATTTTGAAATACTGTACATGGCTGAATCTGGCTTGAAGTAAATACTATGTCTGATGCTGGCAGACAATAGATTTCCATGAGCCTAAAGTACTCAATTTTTAAACTCTCTTTTTCTCCTCTTCTTTCTTGAGGTGGAGGGCCTTTTTTCACCTAAAAAATAATAAGCTTTAAGAGTACAAGCGTATAAAAATCTCATCTACATGTAGTGTTTTTGCTTTAGTCATTTCTTTTTTCTTTGACATCATTTCAATCACTATCTTAGCTTTTTCTACGCCCTACTGATTACTATTTTTGTCTCCTTTGATGGTTCTATTCCCCCATTTGTCTTCTTTAAAATATAAATCGTGTTTGAAAAGTGATACTCCATTCTCCATCATTTCTTTTTTTGGATATCAGGACCCCTAATTTCCTCTTCTATGTGTGGATTTGGAATGAGACAATGTGCTAAGACCAAAGATTCAATTTTGATTTATCTGCAACCTTTTTCATAGATTCAGTACTAATCCTGGACACAGAAGTCTCATGTTTTTTTCTTACATATTTTACAAATATTTCTTATTGGAGTCCTTTTTACTTATTCAATCACATTAATTGAGAACTTACCATGTGTCAAGTTTTGGGAATTCATAGTAGGACATCTTCCTAAATTCAGTTGGTAAACAATTCTGCTCACTCTAGCCAACAATTTCTATTAATTTTCACTTCTCTTTTCCATTCTTACCACAACCCCCATGGTCTGGATCTGTACACCTTTATCTCAACTCTTGCCAAAACCTCTTTATTGATCTCTCTTGCCCTTCTCTTCTCCAATACGTTCTGAACTTCAGCTTGATTGTCCAACTGTACTGGTTTCGTTGTGTCAGTTTCCTTTTCCAAACATCTTGGAAAAGGTGTTATGCTAACACCTAACTTATAGCAACATTTCCCAAAGCATGTTCTTATAGAATTGGTAATTGCCTTTAGCCAAAATAAAGGTGTCGTAGATTTGAAAGCACTGGGGTAAGTAAAGTAAATTAGTTGTGGGGGTGGTAGTTTTCACTGTGGAACTTCTGTGAGCCTTTAATATACTTAAGAGATGTCGGTTATGGGGTTCCCGTTTCCCATACTTATCTGGCCATAAAACACTCCTCTTGCCACCCCCACAGTGGGTCTCCTGGGATTAATTTTGGGGGATATCAGTTTGCAAACTGCCGATCTGTGATGCATATTCTAAATGCCTTGGATTGGCCTTTAAGTCTTTCAACGATCTGATCACCGTGTCCTTTTCAAGCCTTTCCTTCTAATACTTCCTTGTATGAGTTTTCTTCGGTTTGCAGGACCAATCACACTTCTTCATTTTTGTCTGTGCTGTTTCTTTTTCCTACAACATCCGCTCTGCTTCTACTTCTTGAGAGCTTACTCATCATTAAAGGGAACCATATAGACCCAAAGGGAACAAAAAACCAGAGTTGAACTTGTGTTTGGAATCCTGTGAGGAATATGGCTGACAGAAAGGGAATGACAAAAAGGCAGATTCCTGGAATGGGGAGAGGCTGGTATCACCAATACCTTGGAAGCACCCACTGTGGTCAAGAATGAGGG
Organism: Eumetopias jubatus; assembly: GCF_037043125.1. Lineage (NCBI taxonomy): Eukaryota > Metazoa > Chordata > Mammalia > Carnivora > Otariidae > Eumetopias > Eumetopias jubatus. The sequence continues at coordinate 162,575,824 of NW_028274809.1, read as the reverse complement.
AGAGGAGGAAGATAATCTGCTGCTTAGCCTGGGAAAGTGAAAAAGAATGAAAAGCCCCATGCATGCAATGCCCGGGTTTACACCCGAGACCCAGGCAGCTTGGCTTTCTGGGAGAGCCCTCTGCCAATGACCCAGGAGAAGGAAAGGAACTTAAAAGAACTCTGTGGGCCATGGGAGGGGGGTGGGGCTGGCTATACACTGTAGGTGTCTTATGAGTCTTTCGTTGCCAAGATGGTAGAAGGAACAGTGCTGCAGAGGCTCGGCAGAGAGGATAAGGTGTTGGTAAATGAACGGACAGCAGGGGCTGGGCAGCAACAGAAACTGTGATGAAGGAAGAGGTGCTCACAGCAGCCTGGACTGCTCTTGGAGCTTTTAGCAGCTGATGCATGCATCCCAGAAGTTTGTGTGCTCAGCTCAGTGGTTAGAGGAAAGTGTTGGTGTGAGGTGGTGAAGAGACAGTTGGTCCCCTTAGTTTTGGGGAGTGGACTGCAGCTGTTTTGTTACTGATTTACTCCCCAGTGCACCCACGGGCTGGTGTTGCCATGTAAAACATTTGAGTAGTATTTCATAGTTTGCAAAGTGCAATTTGTTTACATTACAGGTAACCCCTGCTTTTGAAAGTTTGCTTTATGCCATTTCTGTTTTATGCAAGACCTACATTACAACCTGTCTTTTACTAACCAAAAGAAATCTGAAGAGGATTTTCATTTTTATGGAAAAAAGCAAAAAGCAAAAGTAGTATTCAGAATCTATTCTGCAGGAGATCTTAGAGAGGCAGCACACACCCTGATCGGCAAGAGCGGCCCCGCCAGGCTCCTTCCCTGGGAACCACACCCAGCATCTCAGCACCAAGCCGACGGAGCTCCGAGTTGTGTCTGTGAGCAGCTGTGCTTTATCTCAATTTATGTGCTGCATCCGCTAGCAAGATGTGTCCTAAGGTTTCGGAAACACCTAAGAGAGGTTAATTTTGGGGTCTGGGAATGCTCAAAAACTTTTTCATATAAATTAATGGTAATTCCTTCTTTGCTTCAAGCCTTTCCAGCTTATGGAAGATTTCACATCTTGGATAATGGGGGAAACCTGTATCTCCTTTCTTGCCAGATTCCTGGAGGTCAACTTTGTGATTTGAGGCAGTTAACTGGGGAGTAAAGGAAGGAAGCCTGAGCAGAGAGAGGAGCTCTGCAGCTGGGATGGTTCTGGAAGTTTGCAGGGATTGGGGCAGGGACTTGGACTTGACTGTAGTCTCTCCCTATTAGCTGCAAGTTGCTCCCTCCCCCTCTCCATCTAAGAGCTGTGTCTTTGGGCAAGGGCAGCTCTCTTCAGCCTAGGACAATCTCTGGAGTGGAAACTGTGTGAGCTGTCAGTCCCCATTTCTCTCAGCAGCTGAGGGAACTAAGGAGTGCTTCCATCTTGTGGGCAACGGGGGCAGGTCAGGACAGCACATCACAGCGTCTACCATATCCTGTTATCCTTGGATTAAACTTTATAGAGGATCCTCATTTTATGGAGGAGAAAATGGAGGCCCAGAACTATGAGGGGGAACTTTTTATTTTTATGTAGCCACTACATACCCAATAAAGCCAGAAACTACTCAGAATTAGTATGCAGGGCTTCAGAATCCAACTCTAGTGGTCATTGTACCTGTGGTACATGGTTCATCTCTCCTGTAACTACAAGGCTACCTTCTTCATCGTGGGCTTGACTGCTGCGGATCGGAAGGGACCTTGCACTTTTGGAGCACTTTTATTTGGTACCATGAATTGGTAATTCTATTCATACTTATGTTTTTATCTGTTGGGAAGACTGAAACAAAGGAAACATCTCTTGTAAATGAGGCAGTATGATGGGCTTACCACTTAAAGAGGCCTTAACCCCTGGGAAAAAGTTCTCTTTCTTTGTCTTTAAAAATTAGTCATTTGATGAGCCTCTTGTCATTTTGCATTAAGAAATGTCTTAATTCTCTGTGTTTATCTGTTAAACTGTGCCATTCAGAGATCGCCTGTACTCCTCGCTTTCTTAGAATATATGCCTTTACCTCAGTTACATGTAGGCTAAAGATAGACATTCCTTACCCTAGCAGATGCATAGATGCTAGAGACTTGCAAATTTCCCTTCACAGGTTGATGTTTACCTGACTGATTCTGTATTAAAGAGGCAGCCTATGTCATGTCTTTGGAGCCTCGTGAGGTGTTCAGTGTCTGGGGTGCATGCTAAGGGTCATGAGATTCCAAACATAGAGAAAAGGGAGTGAAGGACTGCAGAAGACAGTCATTTCTGAATTTTAGGTGTTTTTGAATCCTCCTGCTCTTTTCATAATAGCCTTTCTACCCAACAATTACAGTGATGCAGAGGGTCCAAAAATCGGGAAAGGAGTGAAAATATTGTACTGGGGTTTAGAGTTTCTTGTGACCTAAGTAAGTTTTGGTCAATAATGTACCCTATGAGCTAGGCTGCCTTCTCTTGTGGAGCATCTTGAGGATAATTAAACTGTCTAAACTCCCACCTTGATGTTTGCTGAAATTACCCCTGGTGACTCTAGAGGCCAAAACTAATGACAGGGCATCCCAGGACTGGGGACACATTATCCAATATTGTTTTATAACTTCTCTGAGGGCAGAGACTGTGTCTTTTGCATTTATATTCTCTACACATAAATTGCTCTGCATTAGCAGTATGCATAAACAAATTGCTTGATGAGCTTTTGAAATGTAGATTCTGGTCTCTCCCTGTACTCTTTTCTTTGGAATCTACATTTCACTAAACACCCAAGCTATTATGTCAAAGTCCCTTGTCACCTAATATGTGTTCCTTAATGTATATAGAGTGAGTACAGTTCTTACTGCTTCCTTTGCCCTTATTTTTAAAAATAATGGTTTATTTTTTAAAATAAGTTTATTGAGATATAATTCACGTACCATAAGTTCACCCTTTAAAAAGTATACTTTAGTGCTTTTTTAGATTACCAAAGTTGTGCAAACATTACCACTAATTCCAGAACTTTTTTTTTAGATTTTATTTTTAAAGTAAATTGTGTTCCCCTATCCCCAAATTCATATGTTGAAGCCCTAGCCCCCAATGTGGCTGTATTTGGAGATGGAGCCTCTAGGGAAGTAATTAAGGATAAATGAGGTCAGAAAGGTGGGCCTTGATCCAATAGAATTAGTGTCCTCATAAGAAGAGACAAAGAGAACTCTCTCTCTACAAGCATACAGAGGGGAAAGGCCATGAGACCACAAAGCAAGAAGGTAGCCATCTGCAACCCAAGGGGAGAGGTCTCATCAGATGTCATCCACTGTCACCTTGATCTTAGACTTCCCAGTCTTCAGAACTGCTAGAAAATAAATTTCTGTTGTTTTAAGCCCCCCAGTTTATGGTATTTTTTTATGGCAGCTCTGGCAGACTAATACTGTGTGTTAGAACATAAAATTGGGGGATCACTCATGAACATAGGAAGGAAAAAGTTAAAAAATAAAAGGAAAGAAACCCACTCAAAAAAGGGGGTCAAAACCCTGGGAGAACCACACCCAGAAGGTCAAATGATTTTCTTTTGCTGCTGGCTAATTTCTTATGGATTAAGTGCTAAGAAACATGGGGACTAAGAGCCCTCTGCCCGGCTCTGGGTATTTCTTGCCTCTTAACATCTGTGCTACTTAGGTCTTGCTATCAATTTGGTAGGATTTCTTCCTGAACTAATCACAGAGGCTCCCAGGGCAGCAGTTAGGATTGCTTGACTCTGTGGCTTCGTAGAGGAATCTGACTTTAGGATGTCCTCACCTGTTCATCTCCAGTGCATTTTCGCAGCTTCCTGGTCCTCTCGCAGTCTGAACGCTGGAGCTGTGGTGCTGCAGGGCAGAGTGGCTTCCCCTTATTTTTTCCCACAAGTATAACTGTTAAGCATTACTGTTTGCCCAGCAAGGGCAGATGCAGAGAAAAAACTGTGAGCAAAATTGACAAAAATCCCTGCCCTCACGCGACTCAGGTTCTTGTGCTTTTTCTTTACATTATGGCTGTACTTTTACATTGAATACTTCATTTTTTTTTTCAAGTGGGGTGTCAGCTCTGTCTACTTCTAAACGGTAAGCACTTTAAAGAAAGAGACTTCAGCTATCTTGTTCACTGTAGCCTTGTACCTGGTACGTAGTAGGTATTCAAAATACATTTGTACAATGGATTAATTTATGGACCATATTTATCTTCCACCAGGTTTTTGTGCCTCACCTCTTCATAGAGTAACTCAGAATTTCTAAACGAGGGATAGTCCTCATCTGCCTAGGATGATTTAAACCAGTAGTAAGATTTGCCCTTCATCCAGAGGCCTTTGGTAAAACACTGCTGACTTGCCATGGGTCTGCAAAGCTGAGGACTCCCACGCTCAGAGCACTGTCATCCTTGCCAGTGGTATTTTCCCTTTACCATGGGATCACAGGTCTATATCCAGTGGCGTAGTGGAGTCAGCTCATACTGGCTTATGAGATCTGAGTGTTAAATTTTCAAGAATTTTGCACACTGGTTAGCATCACATTGGTAGATTAAAATGAACTATTATGGGAGTATTTACACCATGGAAACTGGCAAATGCTGCAAATCACAATGTAACAAATCAGCAGGTGCCTCGACCCCAGCCAGCTATTAAAATTTATGAGCACACTATTTGAGTGGATAGAAAGTGTGTGATGATGTCACTCAGCCACTGAATCAGTCCTGAACCTCCTGCTTCCAGTCTTCCTGTTAAATAAATTATAAATATCTTTGTGGTTTAAGCCCTGGCTAGTTAAAAATGGGGTTCGTGAACCAGCAGCAGTGGCATCACCAGGGGCCCCACCCCAGACCCACGGAATCAGGATCTGCGTTTTAATAAGCTCTCCAGGTAATGTATATAAACACTAACATTTGCAAGCATGGGTTTACAACAATAGCTCACAAATATTGGTGGGTATCAGAATCAGCTGAGTGCTTGTTTAAACACAGACGGCCTGGCCTACTCCCTGTGCTTCAGATTCAAAACATCTAAGGTAAGCCCTGAGAAATTGTATTTTTAACAAGTTCCCAGCTGCTGCTGCTGCTGGTCATCTGGGACCACATTTTAAGCAGCACTTGTGGTTTATCTATTACTGGCCGCATTTTCTGTTTCTTGTAGCCGAATGTATTGTAGAAGACCTAGGCAGTCCTGGGCTGGTAAATGTTTAACAATCAACTTTCCAATTAAAAAAAAGGCCTGGATTTGTAGTGCTTGCTGATTTCTTATGGTGTAAATATTCCTACCTTGACCAGTTTCAAGTTACCAACATTGTCACCAAATGCTGTGCTGAGAAGAGGCATGCACAGGTGGCTCTCCTGAGCTGCCTTCTGCACGGTACCGAGGCACATCACACACACACAGCCTGGACACGGAGGGAGGAGTAGGTTGTTAACTGTAAGCAAAGTGACTCAATTAGATTTGGGTTTTAGATGGGTCTGCATCTCCAGACTCACTTTAATAGGGTCAGATGGAAGTGGAGATCCTCTCAGAAAACTATGGCAGTATTTGAGCTAAGAGGTTCAAGCAGTGCAGCCAAAGGAGAGGGGTGAATTTGAAAGCTAGTTTGGTGGTGGATTTATGGCCCAGGGAAGGTGGGGGCTAAGGGCAAAGGCAGAGTCTAGGATAGTTCCCAGAACGTCAGATCGGATGATTTGGTAGTGCCATTCATTAAGATCAGGAAAACAGGAAGAGAAGATTCTGGTGGAGTTTAAATAGAGGTGATTTCCCAGTCCTTTATAAAATTATATTCAACAGCAGTTTATATTTTTTGCCTCTTCTGTGGGCTCTCGCACATTGTAGAGCTTTTTTTTTTTTTCAGCCCTAAAGCTGTCAAAATCGAAACAATTTGGAGACCTACCAGGTTAAATATAGGATATATAGATAAAATATAGGATGCTCACTTAAATTTGAATTTCAGATTAACAAACAATTTTTTGGTATATATATATATGTCCACATACTGTATGGGATTTTTTTTTTTTAAGATTTTATTTATTTATTTGACAGAGAGACAGCTAGAGAGGGAACACAAGCAGGCGGAGTGGGAGAGGGAGAAGTAGGCCCCCCACTGAGTAGGGAGCCCAATGCGGGGCTCAATCCCAGAACCCTGGGATCATGACCTGAGCCGAAGGCAGACACCCAGCGACTGAGCCACCCAGGCGCCCCTGCATGGGATGTTCTTGTATGGAAAAAATAGGGTTTATTTGAAATTCAAATTTAATCCTAGCCTGCCAAATAATTAGGGAGTCACTTTTGGTCAGCTGTGCTGAAATGAGAGCACACGCAGTGTGGATCCTGCTGACAATATATTGTAGTGGCCACAAGTTGTTTGTAATAGGGATTGTAGGTGATCCCTACACATGAACTTCCCAGAAGGCTGGAGTAGGGAAGGCAAGAGAGGGAATGACTGAAGAATTGGGGGCTGGTCCGCAGACAACTGGCTGCATGTGAAGCATGATACTAAACACGTAAGTGGGTCTGTAGCGTACTGCACTGGCCTGACATGTCTCCTCTAAGAAAGGGATTATCTGAATTACTCCTCCCTAGAATTTCTCTAATGTTTCTGTAACAATTTATCACTTCCCCTGACTGCCAACTGAAGTCTTAAGGGAGTGTCCTATGCATTTAATATTAGATCCTGGGATTCCTTTACTCTAGATTCCTTAGTCCTGCTTTAAATCAATTTTTTGGTCTCAGTCCTGAGTCCTGCTGAGCAGGACCCAGCTGGCCCAAACCATCCTGGGTGAAGTACAGACCACATCTGAGCATGCTTCCCACACCTGGGGCCTGCCTGGCAGGCATTCCCTTGTCACAGCCTGGTCTCCTGGATCCTCTGGGGGAGATAAGCAGGAGCCTGGAGTGCAGATAGGCCTCTGCCTCCTTAACTACTCTGGCCAGAAGTATGGCCCCAACACTGGAGGGATAATCATATCCAGGTGTGAGTTTAAAAATGTGAAATCATGAAAGTGTGTGCAGTCTAGTGCATTCCATGATGTATTGGTGTGATACTGTGAGCAGAACAAAATCAAAGTAAGTAAATGGAGATCTCTATGAATCTAAAATGCTTTCTGTTTTGCAGTTTTGTAAAGGTGCTATCTTTACAGTGTTTGTACTTTTCAGGCAAATCATGTCTTAACATCTATGTGTTTTTTAGCCTGTATAAAAGTAAGTCATCACCTCCACTCCTTTTCTGTCAAAATTCACTCTTATTCCTATATTCCCAACCTCTATTAAAGGTGCCATCCTCACCCAGTCAACAGCACAAAGAATATTGGAGCCATCCTAGGCCCTGCTTGCTTTCTTAACTCCTCCCCCCACCAAAACAGCACAACCTTTCCATTCTAGTTCTTAAAGCCGGTCTGCCCTTACTCTGGATCCCTACTGCCTTCATCTCACCTCTCAGCTGAAAGATTGCCATGGCCTAGTCCTATTTCTGAATTAAATAGTATTTCATTGGTGCAGGGAAGAGACAAAAAGACTAGTTTCATATTAGATGTAAATATGAGTTTTCTCATAATTTGGCTTGTGTCAAATTATCTTTGTCTTCTTTCTTGATAGGGTGACTATAATAGTCACTGGGTGGTCACAGAATGGAGAGTCAGTGTAGCATAGAGAATAAGAATGTGGGCTCTGGAGTCAGCCTGCCCAGCCCTGCCACAGTGTGACCTTGGGCAGGTAACTTAACATTGTTGTGTCTGTTTTATGTAAGATGAGATGATAATTGTAGGGTTATTATAAGGATTAAATGGATGTCTTACACAGAGTAGTAAGTACTCTATAAGTGTTGGCAAAATAAAATGGTAGGTCTTAGGGGATGCTAGGTCTGAACCTGTCTCTCATCACATCTGCAATAACTTGGGAACTGACCAGAGGTAGGGCAGTCTTCTCATGACTGGATGGCCCTTCTGAAAGACCCACAAGCTGGTTCAACACCTGCACATAGGCTCTGGGAAGGAAGGAAGACATGGAGCACTAACTTATCTCTAGATTTGTGTCTATAAAAGGAAGGCAGGGGACAGGAGACAGGCATGCAATGTACTTATTAGGGATGAATTGGTTCTGGAGAGTCACCCAAGAGGGGATGTCAATTAGGTAATACTAACGTCTGTTAAAAATTTGTTCATTTGTTTTCCCACATTTATTGTACACGTATCTCTTTTATGTGCCAGGCACATGGGCATGCAAAGATGTGCAAAGAACACAGCAATGTAACTTAAAAGGAGCAAATCATTTACACACCTGGAGATCAAGGTGAGATGAAGGTGGCCAGCAGTCTGAGTCAGAGAGACAAGAGAATACAGTGTTTGGCAGTCCAGGCAGCCACATGGCTGATCATCATTCAAGAACAGAGCTGGGATCCAGGAGGACAAGGTAACACCTCGTGCTCAGGAGAGATGGGGATATGGGCTGGAGTTACTGGCCAGACTTTAAGTCCAAGGCTTGTAGCAGAATCCCATTTATGGCAAGGCCAACATGGGGAGGTGGTGTTGGTAAGGGGATTCTGGGGCCACAGGGAAGAACTGCCTGGGGATCCAGGTCCTAAATGGGAGCAGTTCATTTCTGCTCTTTCTCTTGAGTTACCTTATTCTGAGTCTGAGATGGCCATTTCAGTGCCTCACTGAGCCAACAGGGTTGTTTTTATGCTTTTCCCTTGAGTATAGGTTTGCTTAGAAATTGGGTAGGTTGACTTGGCTAAAATAAGGCATTGCTGAGCAACTGCCCTCCATAAAGCACTATTTTAGGAATCTAAACCATGGAGTAGGAAGATGAACTAAGTCTTTCTCTCTAGGAGGAAGTGGTGCTTTAACAAGAGAGGTATGGTCAACACAAAGACAACACATAGGGACGAATACATCAGGGCACATCTCCCTTCTTCCTGCTGGCCCACCTCCCCATTTTATCAACATCACTGCACACACATCAGTATTTAGGTGTTGCTTCATTAAGTGACTCTGCTAGAGATAGCTAAGATTTAGTTTCCTAAAAAAAGAGGGTCTTAAATATTGTAGAGTTTTTGAAAGTAGGAAGGGACATGGTGTCATATAAAGAACAGGTGTTTCTCAGGGCACATGGGTCGCTCAGTTGGTTGAACATCCGGCTCATGGTTTCCACTCAGGTCATGAGCAGCTCTGGCATCTGACTCAGGCTCAGGTCGGGCTTTGTGCTCAGTGTGGAGTCTGCTTGAGATTCCTTCTCCCTCTCCCTCTGTGCCTCTTCCCCGTTCACACACGCTCTCTCTAAACAAACAAACAACAACCAAGAAAGAATAGGTGTTTTTCACTTTCTTAATGTCGTAAGTGTGCTAGAACTTTCTGTTGTAAGAATCATCCCTGCTTAATTCTTTCACATAGAGTTTGTTCCCGCGTGATGGGTAATTTAAAACCCAAACCCAAGCGGTTAGATTGTATGGCTCCCTCTCCTGTTTTGTAAAGTTGAAAAATACATCAGCTATGTGCTTCTTTGCTTTATTTCTTGGGATTATTTTTATTTTAAGAATATTTGGCAAAATGAAGACAACCTAACGCAGAGTCTTTTGACTCATTTTTAGAGAAACAATCATCACATCTTTCAAAAACATGTGGTTTTGATTTTCTTTAAAAGATTCTCATCTTTTTGAGGTACTATCCTGTCTGTGGAATTAAAGAGGTGCCAGCCTCTGAGATTCACTCTCAGAAAAGCAGGGTGGGTGATGGGGGCTGGCTTTCGACTGCCAGAAGGCAGGACAGTTGGAGAAGAGCAGACTGAAGTCATGGTGTAAACTGTCTTGCTCATGTCATACTTGCTAACCTGATGCCCCTGGGCTTTGTGTGTGTGAGCAAATGGCTCCTCATTTTGACAGTGCCACATCAGAAACCTCACAGAAGGGATCTGTTGTACTATTCATTTAATATGAGAGCTAAGAAACTCTTCCTAATTTGGGTCTTAGTGTGAATTTTGGCTTTGCTTATGCCAGTCCTTTGAAATAGAGAATTTGGTGGTCCTTTGGATTTGTTGGAAGTGGGAACTTAACAAGGGAGCTTCAGTCGGCAGTAGGAAAGGTGTATTTGCCTGTGATGGAAAAATTTCCCTGGGTTGGAAATCCAGGCAGGTGGTGAAGATCAAAGTGTTCTGGGGTTAGAGTACAGACCTCTCAATAGAGAGGCATTCATGGGCTAGTTCTGGGAGACATTAGGGCTGTTCTTCAGCAGAAATCTGGGACACAGGGGAAGGTGGGGTTTTTGCTCTGCTTTGGAGTGAAAGCACCTCTAGTCCAGGGTTTGACAGGGCTCACAGTGCAGCCCCAGGCCGGCCTGCCTGCAGCCCAGTTCTGCTGTCCCTTTGTTCCGTGTCACCCCTAATCTCCCAGTTAGCCAGCATCCTCATTAGCTAGCTGAGCCCAAGGGGTAGAGGAGATGGGAGGGGGCAGCATAGGTTTAAGTCTACTTTAAAGCCTGGTTTGCAGAGTCAGAACAGCCCCATTTTCTCCCCTCTCCCAGACAAACCAAATTGCACCACTCCTTGCTTTTCTAAGGGAATGTTTCTATTTCTTTTTCTTCCTCTGCGCTTACTGCCCGAGGATATTTGGGGAAGGAGAATTAGAGAGAGGATGGAAAGCTCATATACTTTGTCATTTGTTTTTGGATCCTAACTTTGGAGCAGCTGGATTCCAAAAGCCCTGTTAACAAAATGATGCATGTTTTGTTCCGAGGCTCTGCTCTGGAAGACGTGTGGGGCGCTCCTTGCGCCTGTAGGCAGTAGATGGCGCTCCTTCCCCGCTCAGCCGCCCAGGGAGCCCAGGCAGCTAACTGGGCTGGGCTCTTCTGTTCAAACCGAAAACCAGTGTTAACCCTCGCACAGGCAAGAGACTAATATTAAATCTAGCATTTTATGCATTTTGACAAAAAAAAGCCTTTCTATTTAGGTTCACTCCAGATTCTCTGGAGATGTGTTTGGAAACCCCCTCTGCCACTGAACTCATCACTGTGGCCTTTTATTCACTTTACAAAATGCTTCCCCAGAATCCCAGCTCAATTACCTTTTGTCTCCCCTTGGTCCTAATACTCTGGTTGAATGCATGAAAAACAAAGCAGCAAGGTCAGACATCCCCTTCTCTCCCACAAGGGTTTGTCCTTCTTGTTTTCCAGAACTAAATGGAATGAGTGGCTCTGCTGCCCAAACATATATGTGTGTTTGTGTGTGTGTGTATGTATGTATGTGTACCACAGACATTTTACTTTTGCCCAAAGGAAAGAAATACATAAATACATACAAATAAATAACAATAAACATATATTTCTTTCCTTTGGGCAAAAGCAAACGTTTGTAGACAATGTTTTCACCAGTTTACTCAAAGCATATGTTTACATGTCATTTCAGAGGTCCAGTATCTGAAAACCTATCATGAACGTCTGATAATTAATCAGTTCAACAACTAGTTACTGACTGAGATGATGTACAAATTCTTACAGTCTGTGTTGTGGAGAAGGCCCAGATAAGTAAGTTCTTACCCTCAAATAATTTATTACCTGGTCCTAGAAAAATAGCCTTTGGACACTTAGATCCAAAGCATTGTGTAGATGGATTTGAATATATGCCTATAGACTACATGTGCATGTTAGTGTTTGTGCTATATCCAGTTCAGATTGAGATCTGAGGGCTGTTATTAATTTAGAACAATATTTCTAGATAAGTGGGGTGATTTGGTTGTCTCAAATTGCCACGCCTGGGTTGAGTTGGTACTGTGCTCTATCGATGAAAATGTGAATTGGACTCCAGAAAGGACTAAATTTACCTTAGGTTGATTAGAATAATTTACCTTTTCTAAAGTACTTCCACATGTATTATCTCAGGAATAAAACTTTATAAATATTTTATGTTGTGACTTCCCTTCAACAATATGTCAGCATGAGATGAACAGACAACAGATAATAAAGAACAATGCAGGATCAGAACTCAGAATGCCAACCATAACTTCATCTGTTTTGTTTCTTATTGCCTATATTCACCCCCCCCCCCAAATATCTAGTTGATTTAGATGGAAAGGATAAGTTTCTCTGGTGGAAAAGCAAGTGGGTGTGTGTGTGTGTGTGTGTGTGTGTGTGTGTGTGTGTGTGTGTGTGTGTGTGTAGGCACGCACTTGTGCTATTAAATGTCTTTTCATAGGTCTTGGTCTATTGCAGTAGCCTTGCCAATCCTTCAATTACTGTTTTCTTTCATGAGAAATTGTTACTGGAATGCACTCACCCTTTTAGGGAACTGTGAATGTGGTTATAATTGCTTGTTTCTAAGATAATTGGTCTGACTGCATAGCCCTGGAAAAGTTACTTGAACAAATGGAATGTGGAGGAGAGCATGAGCTGCATTCAGACTCAAATCCTGACTGCAAGCCTTGCTGCCACCACGGACCATTGTCCTTGAGTAACCACAGTAGATTGTAAGAGATATGGAACTGGGAAGTTCTACAAACAAAGCCATCTCAAAGTGTAATGACCCCTTGATTTTTGACATTTCCTTGCAGGAAGAATTTTCTTTTGCTGATTAAGTTACCCATTCTTGCTTTCAATGGATTCATTCCAGTAGCTATAGAGTACTAGACTCTCCAGTGGAACCTAATCCCCTCTTTAGAGAAGGTTCTGATGATTCAGGATCTGAATGTTATCCAAGTCTGCAAGAGCAATGGAAGGGAAATAGAATGGTGAAAGGCTGATTGATTTCAGGCACTAAATCAATGCAAAATTTTCTAACATCTATATTGTTGGTGCTATCAATAGCCTTTGATTCCATTGATCAAAGAGTTGTGCTAATTCATTACAAGCTGACATGAAATGATTATCTTCTTTTCTCCTGGGGAGAAGCTAAAATACACTTTGACTTAAAAGTGTAGGATCCTGAGGTGTTATAGAATGCAGTTATATAGAGTGCAGTTGGTTGTTTTTTCCTTAAACTTCAGTCTCATTTTGCTTTCTTAAAAAGAAAAGGAAACTAGTAGGGAACTCCTCATGACCCATCTCTGCTGCAATCCCTGAAATTTAGTTACCAAAAGGGTTAAAGAATCTTTAACTTGCTTAGAGTAAGCCAAGTAATAATTCACAAGGGAAAATAGAGACCAATGTTGTAATAAGGTGAGTAACCCAATCAACCCAGTATAATTTAAAGAAAGATTGCTTAACCATTCCAGAATTTATGGAAAACAACTTACCACTGTCATTAAAATCAACCTAACAAATCAATGTTGCCCTTCTATTTCTTGTTTTCATTTTGTTCCCCCAACAACCTTCTCTTTCTATTAAGGAATCACAGGATCAAAGTTTAATACAGTTTATATGTAAAGGATTATCAGGATTGGAAATTATTTGCACTTGATCAGTTTCAAGGAGTTATTGCAAAGGGTTGCTACCCAAAGAGCTCCCTCAAAGTCAGATTACAAGGCAGAGTCCATACCAGGCTGCCTCTGTGAGCATTGAGCTCCGTGGTTCATTTTGCTGAGCATTTTTTTTCAGTGACTAGAGTTTAAATATGCCTCTGGAAGCTACCATTTAATTTTTCAGGATGTCACTGCAAAACCAGGCAGATCATATACTTCTTTTTCAAAATTCTTTTTAGCCATGACAACACAATGATAATTTTCTACTATATCAAACCACAACAACCATGTAGCCATTAAAGAGGATGAAGCAGACCGTTATATACTAACATGGAAGGACCTAAAAGATGCACTGTTAGTGAAAGAGGAACAGGCAGAAAAATATGTTGCGGTGCCTGGGTGGCTCAGATGGTTGAGTGTCTACCTTGGGCTCAGGTCATGATCCCAGGGTTCTGGGATCAAGCTCCGCATTGGGCTCCCTGCTCGGCGGGAAGCCTGCTTCTCCCTCTCCCTCTGCCTTTCCCTCCACTTGTACTCTCTGGCTCTATTTCTCTGTCAAATAAATAAATAAAATCTTAAAAGAAAAATTTGTTATTTACTTCAATATATAGAAAACTGACTAAAGTCATTCAAACAAAACTGTAAATTTGGTTACCTCTGGGGAGAAAAATGGGAATGGGTGAGAGGTAAAAAAATGGACTTCTACATTTTACTCTGTATATACTGGCTCTTTTTTGCTGAAATACATTAATGAATTATTTATGTAATATAGTTTTCAAAGACTAATTAGAAATGTGATCACAGGGCTTCAAACACACTGAGCAAAACACCTATTTTATCTTTTGTGTCAGAGTATATACACAGTTGTTACTGTTCTATCATTTACTGTAGCACAGATAAGAAGGGGTTAAGCCATCTAGGTCACTTTTAAATGCCTGGATTCTTGCAATCAAGGCAATCAAAATATGCTTGCACCTTAGCCCTCTGCCACCATTCATCAAATAGGTCTTGCTCTGCTGGGAAGACAATCTGGTTTCACAAGTAGGGAAATACCCAGCTGCAAATGGTTTGCACAGAGCTGGTGGGAAGAAAGCTACTAAGGATTCTGCCAGAATGAGTACAGCAGTATCTGGCTCCTATGTGGGTCACTGGGTGTGCTTTCTTTCCTTCAGTGAAGCCTTCCCCGAATAGCTGGACGTCCTGGAGATGAGTGAAAAATGTCCTGGTGCACAGAGAGGTCATTGGAAGCAAGTGTTAAACTAATTTGAACATGAACAAAATAAGCATCCAGAATTCTCTGGAATTCCAAAGGACCCAGGCTGGGCTGGCTGCCTTTCTCATTTCATTTGTGTTGTCAGAGCTCCACTGTCACACCTTGTGATGTCTCACTTTCCTTCCGTGTCTGTTACCAAATCGCATTTTTACGAAGTTGAAGGAATTCACTGCTGGCTCTGGTGCATGGCGTTCTTGGTGAGCACAGGAGATGTGTTTTTCCCTTCTTTCCTTTTAGGCCTTCGGATATGTGACTTCTTTCAGCCTGAGCTTTCTGCACTACCTCAAGTAGGCCTGTTAGGGATATGTCATAAGATGGGGGCATGGAGCACCTCGGTCCCTGAATTTTCCTGGGAAAGAGTAAAGTTCATTCCTTTGTCAGTGTCTAACTGAATATTTTGTTTGCTTTTTTGATTTTTCCTCCCTGATTATTATTTTGGGAGTCACAGTTTTGACCAGATCATTCCCTGATGCAGGTGGGAGTAAGAACTGATAGAGGTATTTGGGAAGGGGTGAAGAGGGAATCACTCCTCCACAAAGCTAGCCTCCTTGTTGAAGGGCTTGCTTCTTTTTCCCTTTATGAACTCCTATTGGAGGGCCATGCAGGTATCAATGTGAAAAAGTTTGAAAAAGTATGCTTGCTATTAGGAACTGGAAACAGGCGTAAACCATGCAAAATCACCAAATCATTCTCCCACGTGTATCTTTATCAAAGTGTTTATAAAACTCTCAATTTTACACCTAAAATGAAACCCTTAACTTAAAAAAGATGCATGTGAAAGTTATAGTTCAAGGAATTGAGATGTAAAAATCCAATGTGGAAAGTTAAAGAAGCAAGGTTATTTAATTTATATAAAAATGTATTACCCTTGAGGCTAGAGAGATATAGTAGCACATTTCTTGTGGTGTACCTGCCCAGGCCATACTCACTTTCTTTAAGAACAGATACTCCTCTACCCACCACCAATAGTCCAGCCCTGTTTGCATTACAGAACCTTACCCACTTCTCCCTGGCGATGTTGAGTGACCAAAAGAGTGAACACTTGGCTCGGGAATGTTCCATCCAGACACAGGGTTAGGCCCATAGGTTCTGTAACAGGGATTTTATTTGTGAAATACACCATCCTGTATTTCCACTTTCCAGTGGTTCTATTTCTTTTTCTCAAATCCTTCTGCTATTTTTGCCCAGGGAAAGGCAGGGAGAAGGGAAAAGCTTCTAGCTTTTCTGGGCTAATAGATTCAGGTTCAGGTATATGTTTTCTGCCCTGTAGAGGAGTCCTACCTACATTCATGTCACCAGAGCCCCAAGGCACTTCTTGGGCAGGAGGGTAGAAATACCTGATCAAGGGGTCAAGGCTGATGGTCATGAGCAGGGTGCTATAAGCTGGAAGGGTGGCTTTATTTGAATTAGAAAAAGGCACCCCCTTTGCATAGAGGGAGAGTAGTAGGTACAAACCTGGCCGGTTAACCAGTGCCTTTTGCAAAAGTCAGAAACCCTTTTCCTCCAGATTGAGGCAGCATAATGCTAGGCATGTGGCTTGGTGGATATAACACAGTTTGGATTTTGGGTCCCATTTGCTCTTCTGGCCAGAGGTCTTTGTGCAGTCCACTTGTGGCTCAATTGTACACAGAAGCCATGTGCATATGAATCACTTCCCACAGCCTCCATGTTCCAAGGTGGGGTTTTGAAAGTGACTGAGATTTCCTGGGCTATTGAAGAGGGTGAGGAGTGCTAGAACCAGCCACTTGGCACAAGGCATGCAGAGACTAGGAAGGACAGATTTTATAAAGAATTTACACATCTAGCCAGGGTTCCAAGATTACCAGTTTGAGAAGCAATTACCGGTAGCTATTACTGGTTTCTTGGGTTCTCATTGTACCTTGGGTTTTTGAATTTGCTTTGGTGCTGTAAATTTTCACACAAGGGTTTCAGTAAATAGAAGTCATTTGGCCAACATGGTAGCAACTTTTATTCCCACATTTGGATGCAAGCTTCTCCCATATTTCTCTGTAAACAATCTCTTTCTACAATGTTACTTTTATGCAGTGCTTTAGTAATCAGTAATCTCATGCACTCACACCAGTGTAGTCAAAGTCATACTATGTTCTTGTGAAATTCATATATTATAATCTTCATGAGGTTTCCTGAATTCCTAAATCATCTATACTGATTAACTCATAGTGTTTCTAAAGATTGACCATGTCAGACCTGTCACATGAAAAGAAAAGATGTGAACTAAAGGAAGCTTGACTTTCCAGAAATCAAGCTTATTTGGGAATAGCAGAGAAATTGCAGTTTAAGACCCACAAATTGCAGCAAGCTACAGGCTACTCCAGTGGGATTATGGGCAGGTTGCTTTTATGGGCAAAGCGTGCCAAGGGGGAGGGGAGTCCAGTCAGGGTCCATGCAGCTTGTTCATTGGCTAGAAGATGGGGAGAGATTCTTGGCAGATGCTCATTGGTCTGAAGATAAGTTTCAATTTTCCATAAACCAGGCATTTACAGGAAATCAGCCTCTCCGTCTTAGAAAAACAAAACTTAGAAGGCACATGAGTGAGATTCTCCATTCTATATCCTTCGGTTCCACTTTGATTAAAATCCTTTCTCACTCCCATGACGGTCTTGGAGACAAAAATAGTTCTCTTGTCAAGTAAGTTTGGAAAAGACTGCATAATATACTTCTCTCTTCATATTATCTCCTCTTTCACATTATTATAATCATCTTAGGGTTTATGAAAATTACTCTAATAGCCCTTTAAACCCTGTTTAACTCAGAATGACCTAGACTTAATTGACTCTGAAACTCTTTGTTCCTGTGGAATCATTCTAGGAAAATAATTTGGCAAATGTTGTTCTAGATTTTGGATTCTTGCACCGAAGATAATGAAGGAACATTTTTTTCTGGACTGTAAAAAAGTCATATACTTTCAGAATGGTTTATTTTCTTATTTGGGAAATCATTTCTTCCTCTTTTAAAACAATTGACTGTGGGCTTCCATTTTCTCAAGTGACCTATGCTTGTCTGGCTTTTTTTTTTTTTTTTGCCTTCGACAGACTGGAAGAAGATATTTGCAAATGACATATCAAATAAAGGGCTAGTATCCAAAATCTATAAAGAATTTATCAAACTCAACACCCAAAGAACAAATAATCCAATCAAGAAATGAGCAGAAGACATGAACAGACATTTTTCCAGATATCCAAATGGCCAACAGACACATGAAAAAGTGCTCAACATTGCTCGGCATCAGGGAAATGCAAATCAAAAACCTCATATGAGATACCACCTCACACCAGTCAGAATGGCTAAAATTAACAAGTCAGGAAATGAGCGATGTTGGCGAGGATGTGGCTTTGTTTTTAATACTTGCTCTATTTGAATAAGTTATGATTGTTTACCATCCCTTCTGTTCTTTCCAATGAAAAATAATTTGGGGGAATATTTTCACCTTTTCACTTATGCTTAGATAGCCCTTTGCCATGTACAGAGTATTTTCACATTTATTATCTTATTGATCATTACTATGACACAGTCATTTTAAACAACCTTGCAAATGGTATTTAAAAATCATTAGGGCCATTAATATTCTATTTAGTCTGCAAAAATTTGAAATGGCTGACTCCTTCATATCACAGACCTAAGAGAATATAAAATTATGCCTGTAGCAAAAATGCTCAGAGCTTTTATTTAAACACAGATTATTAGACTCCAGTGAAAACTAACAAGAAAGGAAGTTAAAGAGTGGGAGACTTGTTTACTACTGTTAGTGTTAGAATAATGCCTTTTAAAAGTTGTGCTTCTCCTAATTTATTTTAATTTCTGGTCATACCATTTTCCAAGCCCATTATATATAATATATTCTCAAAGACTCTGGGATTCAAGTCATCATAGTCTCTAGTAACCTTCAGCAAATAAATATGTAAGTGAAAATATTTTATTTGCTATCTTTAATTTACCCAAAAGCTTATGAGAGGGAATATTATTTTTAGAGTTGTTTTCT
Organism: Eumetopias jubatus; assembly: GCF_037043125.1. Taxonomy (NCBI): domain Eukaryota; kingdom Metazoa; phylum Chordata; class Mammalia; order Carnivora; family Otariidae; genus Eumetopias; species Eumetopias jubatus. The sequence continues at coordinate 162,557,190 of NW_028274809.1, read as the reverse complement.
AACTATAAATTCAAGGATTTCTTAGTTGTTTTATTTTCCTGGTTTCTGTTAGAAATAATATATATCTGTTGACTGACTCAATAACAAAGTGATAGTTAGCAAACTGCTGAAATTTATACCTTTTATACCTTTCCTCTGTTGTCTTTAGTACATAATATGTTTATGTTAAGTCTGAACCAGTTGCAGTTAGCTCTTTGAAGATTCCTATTGAATTTATACCATTTTCGCAACTTTATTAAGGTATGTATAATTGACAAACAATAAATTGTGTATGGTTAAAGGGTACAATTGATGGTTTTTGATATATGCATACATGTATGAATTGGTCACTACAATCAAGATAACAGACATTTCCTTTAACCCCCCCAAAAGTTTTCTTGTATCCCTTTGCAATATCTCTCTCTCCCCTGTCCCCAGGCAACCACTGACCTATTTTCTGTCCTTATAGTTTGGTTTGCATTTCTAGAACTTTATAAAATGAAATCATGCAGCACATACTTTTTTGTGTCTAGCTTCTTCACTCAGCATAATGATTTTGAGATTCCTTATGTTGTTGGGTGTATCAGTAGTTCATTCCTTTTAAAAACATCTTTTGAACATAAAAGGTATTTTTGAGCATATATTGTTGCTGAGTAGTATTTCATTATATGGATAGTTTATCTCTTCACTGTTGCTGTGCAATGGTTTTTTTCTAGTTTGTGTTTTGCTTTTATTTTTGGCTATTGTGAATGAAGATGCTATGGAAAATATACCTAGCAGTAAATAGAATGGTTGGATAGTCTAGTAGGTGTATATTTACCATTTTTTAAAAGAATTTTTGTAATGTCACTTGTGATAACATCTCAGTGGATTGTGATCAGAATATTAATCATAAATCCAAAAAATATCTTGAGCATATATTACATGCTGGGTACTATGCCAGGAGCTGAGGATACAACAGAAATAAAAATAGACATCTTGCCTATTTTCATGTGGCTTATAGTTACATTAAATAACTATAGTTAACTCAATAGCTATTCTAATAATTATGTAATTGTACAATTACACACATGCTTTGAAGGAAAGAAAGTGATTCTGTGAATCACTATTATACAATAAACTGAGTCCTATACCTGGAAGTGATAATTTCAGGTATCACATGACTCTAGGGAGAAGTGATAATCAAAGATGAATGGGGATAAACTAGGCAATGAGCTGAAGGACATGGAAGGTGGAAGAACATTTCAGAAAGAGGAGCATCAGGGCCTCCTGCGTGGCTCAGTCGGTTAAGCATCTGTCTTCTTCTCAGGTCATGGTCTCAGGGTCCTGGGATAGAGCCCCGCTTTAGGCTCCCTGCTCAGCCGGGAATCTGCTTCTCCCTCTGCCTTCTGCCCTCTGCTCATGCTCTGTTTCTCTCAAATAAATAAATAAAATCTTAAAAAAAGAAAAAGAAAAGAAAAAGAAAGAAAGAAAGAAAGAAAGAAAGAAAGAAAGAAAGAAAGAAAGAAAGAAAGAAAAAAAGAAAGAAAGGGAGCATCATGTGCAAAGGTAAAGGGAAACAGGTACATTTGAAGATCTGAAAAAGTCCAAGTGGCTGGAATAGAAGGAGGTAGGAATCAGATAATGCAGGTCCGGGGAGGTCCTATTCATGATTGGACCTTTATTTCAAGAGAATGTGAAAGTGTTTAAAACAGGAAGATAATATGTTCTGATTTGGATTTTGAAAAGAATACTCTGGCTGCAGTATAAAGAACAGACTACAGGTGGGGTTAGAATGGATATGGAAGACCAGATAGGATGTGGAAGACCAGTGCCAGCATGAACTGAGGTGCTATGCAAGGTAATGGCACCAAATAGATGGTTTGAGTGCTGTTTGGGAGATAAAATCGACAGATACTATACATAGTTAAGGTAAGGGGTACAGTGTAAAAATGGCTAAAGGTTTTCGGCTTGTACAACAGTGCCATTTGCTGACATAGAGACCTCTAGAACAGGGCCAAGTTTAGGGGGGAAAAGGCCAAACTTGGTTTTGAAAAATTGAGTTTGAGGTACATTGGAATGATCCTCCCATCCAAGTACTAACCAGGCCCGACTCTGCTTAGCTTCCGAGATCAAGGCAAGATTGGGTGCGTTCAGGGTGGTATGGCTGTAGACCATTGGAGTGATTATCCTAATGTGCATGCCATGCAAGATGAGGCATGAACTCAAAGGAGAGGTCTGAGTTAGGAAATACATTTGTGAATAGTCAGTATTTATAGAGAGGTGGTACCTGAAGCTGTGGATCTGAATGAGACTGGGGTGGGGAGGTTGTCTAGAGAAGAGATGAGGACCTTGATAAACATTGAAGAACCTTTAGGAATCCCAGTATTTAATGGTCAAGTAGGAAGGAATGAACATGAAAAGAGAAGACATGGCCAGAGACAAAGGAGAAAAACTAAGAAGTGTTGTCATAGAAGTTCAAGATGTTACTTACATCAAGATTGAAGGCCAAACCGGAACAGACAATGAAGCTGTTAACAAAGCACTTCTGAAACTAGAATGTGTCATACAATTCAAGGAGCACTAGACTGAAAATCAGATGTCAGTAAGACACTTAACAGTTCTTGAACATGTATTATGTGCCAAGTACTGAGGTTAACTCTTATCTCTCCCATTATCCCTGCAAAGAACATTGTATTGTTCCTACACAGATATGAGAAGATAAGAATCAAAATGATAATATCAAATAAGGAGGACCTGGTGCCATACACCAGAGAGCCTAATGCAGAATGATTGCTTTTGTGGATTCATGAATCTGGAAGTAATGTTTTTCTTTTGATCTTCAAAATTTTATTTTTAAATTGAATCACAAATTATCTTCCATTTACTTCGTGAAAGTAATATAAAATCCATGCTAAAACTGAGGTTAAAAATACTCTAATTAGGTAGGAAAAAACTCTAAATGTAACATTACAAGTATTTCTCTTCTCAAAAGTTTAGTGACTGTATCTCACAAATTCAAACTCTCGTCCAGAGTATTGGTGTTAATTCAAAGAACAGATGCTTAAGCTTATGAAGGGCATGGCAATCCGCTGGTTTTGCCATAGGCACACAGTAACTAATGGTAAAACGGGCCATATGTTGAAACCTACATGGGTAACATGTGAGGCAGTTTTGTGGTTTAAATGAAAGGATTTGGACCCATATGACCATTTTTTTTTAAATCTCCCTGTGCATTTTACTATTTCCATGTTCTTCCAGCTAATTACCAGAAGCACTTGTATCATTCCTTTCGAACAACCTCGTCATCTTTTCCTCCTTGATCCTGCTGTGAAGTTGAAATGCCGAATTTATGACATTGCAATCATTTTCATGGCAACAGACTTGTGGCATCATAAAAACAAGATTATGATGACTTCACTGCAGGATCAGACTGAAGGAGAAACCAAGTTCTGTGCAGGAGAAACTCTTCTTCAGACACAAATTGTTTTGATGACAGCAGGGGAAAATATAGAAAATTATTGCCAGTATAGGAAAAGACCCCCAAACTTGTCTTACAAATGTTTCTATTAACTGTGCCCAAGTTGCAGGTGTATTTGGAAGCTCTGAGTCAACCTTTGATATTTTTGAAAACAGATGTCCATCCATTGAAACTTTTGTGGATATCAGATATTTTAAGTGATGATTTTTAAAAAATAGATTTTCCTTAGCCACTATTTGACCAATGTTTGAAAAGTGAGCAAAAATATTTTGTCAGGTTTCTGAGGCCTGAAAATTACAGTATATTTGAAAGTTGAAGTTCCAACAATGTTTGTTGATTTCTTTATAGCTAAGTTTAATTTTTGGCTCAATTTGAAAAAATGCTTCAGATGAATTATCAAGAAAACCATGTAGTAGTCTACAATTATACTTTGAATCAAATTGTATCCTCTGTGTGCATAATGATATGTCAGATATATTTCTTTATCATATTACTGCAATAGTTCTTGGGGTTTTAAAATGTTTTTTCTCATTTTATTTTTTTTTAAGGTTTATTTGAGAGCCCAACATGGGGCTCAATTTCACGACACCAAGATCATGACCTGAGCCGAAACCAAGAGTTGGATGCCTAGCCGACTGCACCATCCAAGTGCCCCAAGAGTTTTTGTTTTTTAATATTTGAGTTAATTTATCTTTTTTTATACTTAAATTTTTTTCTATTGAGAGGTATATTTCACATTCCAACAATGCTTTGTGATATAATGACCTCTTTGGTATGTATTGTGGTTGAATTTAACTCACAGTATTGACTACTTTTATGAGCAAAGCATTGTCCTTGTCCTTGGATAGCTCACTGTCCAATCTTGCATAAATTGTAGTGTATAGCATTCCCCTATGAGGGTGTATCTGTATGCACAAGAGCTACAGAGGGATAAAATACTCTCTCACACTTCTTTATTCTCATCTGACAGAAAGCCAAGAGACCATTGCCTAATTTCTGAGACATTGCCAAAGTGGATTTTGAGGTAGCATGATCCAAAAATTACTAGGAGTTCATACTGACAACCTGCCTCTGCATAAATGTCCTAATGTCTAACTGTACTTGAGATTTTGCCCGACTGTGTAGAAGAAATGGGGCACACCTATAAGAGCTATATTTATTCTTCTCTCATCTTTGCCTACTTTTGGAAATTTTATGCAAAGGAACTTATAACATAGAAGTTCAGAGAATAGATTTGGTTGTCCAGTAGATCTGTGTCCTGGTTTTGGGTGGCACTTTCTGCATAAATTAGACAAACATTCTCTTAGATATTAAGGTGTTGATCCAGCTTTCTTTTGGTACATATTTTCTAATCTTTTCCTATTGCTTTCCAAGAGAGTTTTTTAGTTTAATCTTCCAGCTCACAAATTTCTACTATATTTGCATCCTAATGTTCTTCTCACTGCTCTGTTTCAAAATTCCAAGTGTTATATTTGCCATTCATAATATTTTCAGTGGGCTCCTTTTCTTATGACTTTCTATTGATGTTTTGTGTTACTAATAACTTCTCAAAGATATTTAAAGCCTTGCTTATTTTAAATCTTTTGTCATTCCAACAATTCTACTTTAAATATTGTTCCTTTTGTTGTCTTTATAGTAGTTGTGCTCCTCAGGTGTCTAGATATTTTGCCTTTTGAGCTCCTGCCCTTGCCATAGATTCTATCTCGTTACCACTGATGGCATTTACCTAACACTTGGGCTCAGTTTTCGTTGGTAAATATCAGGGAGAAGTAACATTGGGAGAAGATATTTTGGTGCCCTAGACAGGGGAGGATTGAGGAGAGAAGGCTCCAGAGCAGCCGGTTAGTCCCCAGTTAACTTCATTAGCCTTCTAGGCACATAAAGCATTGGCCATAAAGACTGTCCCTGGGTAAGGCTTGGGAGAGATAAAAACATAATTTAAGAGCTTTCCTCCAGCTTACCCTCTGGTCACCCACTCCTCCTTTACCTTTTCAAGTCAGTTTTCAGTTTCCCCATTGCTTCTCATAGTTTTTGATAATGGCAGCTTAATAATTCTCTTCCTCCAGAAGAGTTTTGCTATGGCAGATTTTGAGAAAGGAAGCAAGGAAGCAAGCACTCTGTAGCTACTCTCTCTCTTTTTTGACCTCATAATGTTCCCATAAAACATGAGTTGTGGATTCTCCCTCTAGACTACATGTCTAGAGGGAAGGGATCATGAAGGCAGGAACTGTGTTTTCCTTTCTGCCTTTTTTTTTTGCATTCATGTCTGCTCCTAGCCCTTTCTTCTTGATTCTGTGAGTTAGGATGTAGGTTTAAGTATGACTCTCAAATAAGGTAGAAGTTTATTTTCCTCTCATGCAAAAAGGCTGGTAGTAAGTGATCTAGTTCTGATATGGTGGCTTTGCTTCACAAAGTTCTCAGGTATCCAGTCTCTTTCCAGTTCCCCTCTCTGTCATCCATAAGATGTAGTCTGAGATGGTGACACCAGCTCCCATGCAGCAGGATGAAGGCAGGGATGAAGAAGGATTAGCAAAAGATATAATCCAGCTCTTTCTTGGGGGAATGTTCCAGGGAGCTGGTTCACAAAACTTGTCTTACATATCAGCCACAACTTAAATGCATTGTTATATCTAGCTGCAAGGAAGCTAGAAAACTAGTCTTCAGCCATGTACCCGCTAAAAATTTTATAATCATGGAAGAATAGGTGTCAGGAACAACCTGTAATTTCTGTTACATCTTCTTCCCTTTCTGTCTTAATTTATCTTGTCTTCCTATTTTCATTTGTTCCTTCCTCTAATATTATTTAGTGCCTAGTGTACACCATGGGCTGTATTAAATGTTTTATAGCCTCAGTATTTTATTCTGCATTGCCATCATTCATTTGAAAAACAAAGATACCTTACTACATTATCAGGAAATCTCAGAGAGAAAAAGTACAGGTTGGATGCAGAAGTTCTTTTTCTTGTATGAAAACAATTTGCTATTTTACAGATAAAGAAACAAACCTAAGGCAACTATGTCAAAGATTCAGGTTGAATTTTAGTTCTGCAACTTACTAAGCTGTTTTAGACATTCAACATTTATTCATTCACCAAATATGTCAAGCAGTCTGTCAGGTAGTAGGAATTCAACAATAAATAGGTAATCACAATCCCTGCCCTCAACTAGGTGGAGATTGCAACCTAGTTGAGCAGCCAGGCAATTAAGCAATTAGAGAGAGCAGATATACTCCACTGTGGTAGGTTGGGAAGCTTCATACTTTTCCCGCTTTACATCTCAAACAAAACAAAGTAAAATCTTTCTTTCATTTATATAGTACTTCCCAGTATAGCAAATGTTTTCAATATAGTAAAGAGGTAAAAAGAAAAATCAGGGGATTTCCAGGCCGGGGAAAATCATGACTTGAATCACAGAAGTAGAAATAATTTTGGAGGAAAGTGATCAATTTGACCAAACCTAGCTAAATTTAGGAGAGTGGGAGGAGGTAAATTTGGAGACATGGGTTTCAAACCATGAAGAAACTTTAATGGCAGATTAAGGTGTTTGGACTTCGACAATAGGGACCTTTTTCATGTTGACACCCAGAGGAATGGCTTATGAGCATGGTATTTTAGCAATCAGATAGAGAGGCAGGGGCCTGGAGACATTTAGTTTTGAAGACTGGAATGTTGATGATGTAAGAGAGGTGGCAGGTAAGTGGTCGATGTGAGTGCTCTTAGGACGGTTGGAGTTGGAGAGTATCTGTGGTTCCCACTAGTGACAAGGCTTTGCTATTCCTGAGTGTAACATCTGGTACACTCTGTAAGGGAGGAAGTGTATGTCCTTGGTAAGGACTTTCCAGCATTGTATGGGCTGCCACAACCTGGAGTGCCTTTGTCTCCTTCAACTGTGGTTACCCTTGGCTAGAGGGGGAAAAAGAGGAGTGATCTTAAGAATGGCACCCTGCATCATCCTGGGTGTGCAGGAAAAGTGAGAGGCTAGTGTGGTTTATATTGGGATCAGATTTTGCACATGTTTTGCTATGCTTGTTCATTACTTGGGCATTGTGTCTGGGAGAGCCCTGACACAGTTATGCAATAGGAACTCCATCATTTAACACCTGCACTTATTATTCCAACAGTAAATTACTAGGTGGCCTAGAGAAAAATCTCCTGAACTTAGTGATTTTTTTTTAAATGCTGATATCCATGACAGAACCATCTATAACTTGGAAAACATATTTTTTCTTTTTTATTGCAGTATAATTGACATATAACATTGTGTTAGTTTTAGGTGTACAACATAATGATTTGATATATGTATATATTGTGAAATAATCACCACAATGAGTTTAGTCAATGTCCATTACCATATATGGTTACATTTTTTTCCTTATGATAAGAACTTTTAAGATCTACTCTCGTAGCAACTTTCAAATATACAATGTGCTGTAGTCACCATGCTGTACAATATATCCACAGGATTTATTTATCTATAACTGGAACTTTGTACCTGAAAATGTAATTTCTTTATCCACTGTCCTGAGGACAAACAACTGGTTTGAGTGCCTTATTCAAAAATGAAATAAGGGGCACCTGGCTGGCTCAGTCAGTGCAGCATGTGACTCTTGATCTTGGGGTTGTGAGTTTGAGCCCCACATTGAGTGTAGAGATTACTTAAAAATAAAAAAAATCTTTTAAAAAAATGAAACAAAAGTTCAGAATCAACTGAAAGGATGGTCAATTTTTGTGGAGAAATGTTTTCCATCCCAATTTATTTTGGGTATTGAATTGTACATCCTAAATTATAGTAAAACAAGATATTATCAGATTTCATTAAGAGCTTTAGAAACTTTGATTTTAGCCATTCTGAGGCTGAGAGGAGGGGTAGAAAGGGCAAATAGCCAAAGCAGTATTAGTATTTGTGTGGAGAGCATAGAATTGGATAAAATGAACAGAAAATACTTTCTCCTCTGGATATGCCTTGCTTGGTTTTTGCTCTGTATTTATTTTTTAAATTTGAATCATTCATAAAATATCTTAGTTGTAAATGAGATCTGTTTAGTATTAATGAAATGGAAATCTACCATTGAATTCATCTGTCTTCCTTAGCACTGAAGAATTGTGTTCAAATGCAAGAAATAGAGACTTAAAATACAGTGGGTTCAAAACACAAAGGTTTTTTTCTCTTGCAGAAAAGAATTCTGAAGCAGGCAGTTTTGGAAGCCCCTGGGGACTGACTTCTTTTGGCACCACTTTGTTCAGAAAATGGCTTTAATCCTTGAGTTTACCTCAGAGTCCAGGTTGGCTGCTGGAGATCTAGACATCACCTTCACATTTTAGGCAGGAGGAAAAATTAGGATACTCTGAGTCAGCATCCTTTAAGTATACTTCTTGAGAGTTGCCTGGAATACTTCAACTTTTGTCTCATTGACCAGAACTTAGTTATGTGACCACACCTATCTGCAAGGAAAACTAGGAAATCTAATTTTTTTTTGTTTTCTGGGAGGCTTTGTTCTCAGCTAAAATGTCAGCATTCTATTATTTATAAGGTAGAGCCAAACGTTATTATTAAGAAAGAAAGATAATATTGGAAGGTAACCAGCAGTCTCTACCCCATTTTGGGATAATCTAATTAAGGGAAATGTGTCCCAAACTCCATGACTTGCAAAGCAGGATAGAGGTAAGGGGTTTTGTGCCAGGTAAATGTTATGAGAAGAAAATTTGTGGAGTAAGAAAGGAAAAAAGACATAGATTCTGGAGGTTGAGCATTAGAATATTTTCAAATTGAGCAATCTAGGGAGTCTCCCACCTACAATGTGGACAATTGAGCATTGACAATGTGACAAGTTCATGCTAAGGGAGATTGGTAGGGCTGTTGCATGCCACATACTTCCAGAGAACACCATTCACATAGACTATTTGAGTGGAATAAGTCAATCCGAGAAAGACAATTATCATATGATCTCACTCATATGTGGAATGTAAGAAACAAAACAAGGGATCATAGGGGGAGAGAGGGAAAAATAAAACAAGATGAAACCAGAGAGGGAGACAGAAAGAGGAAGTGTGTAATATACACTGAGGCAGCCAGTATAATAGAAAAACTAAAGAGCAAGTGCAAAAATCTGACATTTAAGCTAAACTGGATTTAGTACTTTTTGCCAATATCCTCAGTCTCCCCCCCCACACCATTAACCTTTCATCTCATGTGTCTAATGGAGCCCCAACTTGGCCTTCATTCACTTCTAGATCTGTGTCCTGAGTGGAGCTGGGGGAAAAAAATCACACAATTGTGAATATTGTTATCATAAAGTTTTACAATTACCAACCTCAATTTGGTCCTCAATACTGCTTCCTGTCTTTTCTATGACTTGCTCTTCCTGGTTCTCTAGAGTATCTTAAAAAAAAAAAATGTCCTCCATGCTCCCAAACACCACTTCCCTTTTCCCTTCCTTCCCTGTGTGTCCTTTCCCTGGCCCTTCCTGAATGACTTTACTTCCCATTTCACAGAGCAATTAAATGCCATCTTGACTCGCTGCTGTCTCTTTACTTGCAAACTTAACTTTTTTTCACATCCATCCTTTCCTCCTTAATTCTAGTTAATGGGAGAGGTGGCCTTCATTCAATAGGCAAGTTGTCTTCAGTTGTTTTAGAGGTCAATACCTTTCTTCCTTCTAAGGATTCTTGCCTCTTTGATGATCATCTCTTCTGTATCTTTAAGCTTTTTTTTTCATACAGGCTCTTTCCTATAAGCATTTAAATATTTTTATTTAATTTTAAGAACGAAAATCTTCCTGGGAAAAATTTCCTATTTCAACTATTGTCTCCCCATTCTATTCACTATTCCACTGCCCAAAGCCAACCACATGCCTAGGCTCAGTGTTAGGGATTAGTAAAGGAAGTGAATAATTTAAAATGCAACTACCACATGCTCTTTTTTGCCAGACTTCTTCGAAAGAGTTGTCTGCATTCAAGCATCTCTATTGCTAGACTTTTTTTTCCTCTTAAGTCAGTCTCCTCAATCTAGTTTCTGCCTCTGCCACTCCAGTAAACTGCTCTTGCCAAGGCCCCTGACTATTTTCTTGTTGCTAACCCAAAGGGTGTTGTTTTTCAGTTCATACAGTACTTGACTGTCGCCAGCATCTGAGAACATAGACTATTCCCTTGTAGAAATTCTTTCCTTGGCACCCATGATTTTACTTTCCTGTTTTTCTCCTATATCTGATTGCTTATTCTCACCATCCCTTGTGGGCTCTTTCCCTTGGCCAATCCCTCAGACATTGGTCCTGTTTTGTCTCCTGTGCTTCCCTTTCTCACTTTACACATCTCTCAATGATCTTGTCTATTTCCAATTTTCCAATCATGGTCTACATGTTGTAGTAAGTTAGAAGTAAAACCTACATGCACAAAAGTGTAGCTTTCCTTATTTTTTAAAGATTTATTTATTTATTTATTTACTTATCAGCAAGAAAGGGAGAAAGAGAGAGAGAGTGCATTCATGCACAAGCAGGGAGAGCGGCAGGCAGAGGGAGAAGCAGGCTCCCCGCCAAGCAAGGAAACCGATGCTGGACTCAATCCCAGAACTCTGGGATCATACCTGAGCCGAAGGCAGATGCTTAACCAACTGAGCCACCCAGGTGTCCCTAGCTTTCCTTATTTTTAATAACTGATACACCTGTGCTCAAATTTCTTTCCCCTAGTCTTAGTATTGATACCAAGGGTGGGGGGAAAGACTAGCCAATTAAATTAACTCATTCTCTTCAAGCTCTAATGTCCTTTTCAGGTAAATATTATGTCAACTCAATCTTTCTTTTAATGCTGTCTCTTCCCTCTCAAGGAAGCTTCGTTTCTTATCATTGCCTACCTCCAAGAGGGAATCTGGATATATGTGTAGTCTTTTCCTGTTGATAGAAGCTTGTAGTAGTTTATTAACAAACTGGACTCGGTAGGGTGGAGCTGAAAGCTTCTCACCACTATCCCATCCAATTATACTCTCTCTTGTTATTCTCCACTCATTGGAAGAAATGTTGGGCAGAACTCAAGATTTTCCTGGTCGTACTTAGATAATAAAAAGTTCAGTCCAATTTATTAATCATATAGCACCAAACTCCAATCCAATTTGTTTTTCTCCACCCCTAATTGTTGGTTATGCTTTGATCAAGTGAGTATTAATAGTTTTATGATAACACACTTCAGAAGAAATTTTCTAAAGACATAGTACCTTATGATCATGGGAAATAAGAAATTTAAATTTAAATATGTATTTTCATTGAAGGAAAGTATGGGAATAAAAGATTGGAATATTTTATTGAATATTTTTATTGAATCTTTTAATGACTCTTGGAATCTTCCAGTGAAAGGAAGGAATAGTTTATTCTCTATTTTTCATTCATTGGCCGGCTGTTTTGAGGGCCCTCCAGGGAAGGAGACAGGTAAGACAAAAAGAAAAGAGACTTTATTCTGGTTCTTTTTTTTTTTTTCCAACTCTGGTTCATTTTTTATTGGCATTGACGCTGTCTGACTATGAGAGATGCCAAAGTTGATCCTTTCTCATAGGGATCCTTTGTGTGTTTTTAGAGACCTTCTCATGGCTGGGAATTGTCAAGTTGCATTTCCCTTGACTTCAGGCTTACCTGCTGTGGTGGCCACATGTGCCCATCACCCTCAGCCCCATGTCCCACAAACTTTGGTTCCTGCGATCTGCTGCCCTGTGTTTCTCTTTCAGGGTTTCTGGAGAGAGTTTCTTCCAGAATGACCCAGTGCAGCCATCTCCTATGAGGTGCACATCTGGCTGGTAGAGAATTTGCCCAGCATTCACCTTGCCAAATTCTGGAAGTGTGACCAATTCCCCACACTGCTCTTTCTCTTCTCTCTGTTGTAGTTGGAGCCACAACGTCTTACTTGGTCAAGTGAGGAAAGAAAATCTTCTGCTCTCCCTCATGGGGAGTTAGGGGAAAGAAACGCTTCATATTGAAATCTCTCCAAAGACTGACCCTCACTCAGTCTCCCCACTTTCTCTTAGATAGCCTGGCAGTTGCTCACGGGCAAACACTGGCACAACTGTTCACAACCTTTTAGGGCACTGATCTCCCAACTCTCAGATCTGCAGACCACTTAAACTTATTTTGAAAGTTGAACTCTGTGCTCCTTATACATTTTAATGTTGATATCTAGAATTTTTAATCATAAATTAAATAGTACCAAAGGTTGTGATTTTTTGCTTATTGTAAATATCAATATTTTAAAATAAAAATATTACATTATTTTTTAAACATACCTAATGGAACTTAAATACCATACTAATTTGATTCCTACTACCATCTTTTAAATAAATCATCATGACTTACCACAACTTCCACAAGTAAATAAATAACTCCTTTTAATAGTAGAAAATGTTACATTGTTCTTTTTCCCCTTTGAACTCTTTTTTTCCATTTTACTTCACCCAAAGAATTTTTCCTCATATAAATAAGTTTTGGACTTTCCAGTCTTATTCCCATCATACTTTTCTTCAATAAAAATACAAATTTTTTCATTTCCTGTGATCATAAGGTACTATTTAGAAAATTTCTTCTGAAGTGTATTATAACAATTATTAATGCTCAGTTGATCAAAGCATAAAAAAGTTATACATTTTGATAAATATATCCTAACCATGAAAGTAAACTTTTATCAGAAATGTGCTTTCTAAAGAGAGATGGGGCCTTTCTTCTTTTCCTCCTCTTCCTCTTTCTTCTTCCAGTTTTGAGGAAGAGTAAGGGTTTGGTGGAAATCAGCTATGACAGTAAAAGAAAGTATTGGGCCATGAGTAAGTGTGCAGTTACAAAAGATTTATTACAACCCTTAATGGTATTATTTGCAGGGACATCTATAATGCCATCCCATTAAGTAAATCCAAATAAAAGAATTACACGGTAGCAGGGAGTAACAGAGGAGAGAAGAGGTTAATGAATGGCAGTAAGCAGTAAAAATCAAATAGAGTACTCAGTAATTTGGGGACAGAAGTGGGGCGCCTGGATGGCTCAGTCAGTTAAGCGTCTGCCTTCAGCTCAGTCCATGATCCCAGGGTCCTCAGATAGAGTCCCGTAGCGGCCTCCCTGCTCAGCTGGGAGTCTGCTTCTCTCTTTCTCTCTCTCTCCCTCTGTCCCTCCCCACTGCTTGTTCTCTCTCTCTCAAATAAATAAATGAAATCATTAAAAAAATTTGGGGGACAGAAGTTAAAAAAATTCTCTTAACCTGAATAAATGCTTAAGAAAATATACTCTATCTGTATATTCCTTTTACTCAAAAATACAATATTAATCTGTTATCAGTAAATTTGGAATTTATCATCCTTTTATTCTTGAAATCATATAAAATATGTCACAAGACTCAAACCTGGGGCTTGATGAGCAGCAACTTAATAGATATGGATATATATATTGTCTCTTTGGGATCATGGAGTTGCTCATAACCCAAACAATACACTAGAGTTTAGTTAGGGATGGATGGGACATTTGCCATTCTTGTGAAAAAAGAAAAAAGGGGTTCTGTGGGGGGAAAAAGTATATATATCTCAGAAATTAATTTCTTAAAACCATCTGTGGCCCTGTACCCCTTCAGAAATCTTGGTGTACTGATTAGGGAGTGACCTCTACATTTAGGATGTGAGAGGTCCTTATTGCCAACTATATACCCATCCTTTGAGTCTTCTGCCAAAACTGAGCAACAGGGGATGCCACATATAACTTCCCATTTTACGAATATATACTTTCCCCTGGGAGGAAAATCTGTAGCTCTCATTGGCTTTATTAAAGGGCCCACTATACTCAAAAGGGTTAAACAGCACTAACTGGCAGATTGACCTCCTTTTACAATCCTGTTATTAGGCAACCATGGATGCAACATATGACTCTAGATTACGTACCATACATAACATTTCTGCCTCGTTTTGATTCTGCAGACCAAATGGTCTGCTTCTGTTAAGTTCTTCCCATATCCACCGGGGACTCAGCTGCCATTCCACAGGGCATGGAGTGCAAATTAGTTATTCAGGCTCCATCAGCAAACAGTGAGAACACTGTGCAATCTGTTACCCCATCTAAATATCTATGGCACAAACAATCACTTAAACTTGATTATAGTTATTTGATGCTACAACTTAATTTCATGATAAAATTCTATGTATTTATTATCTCTCTGCTGGTTTTTATAAGATCTTGTTGCACAAAGGACTTGGTTTGTTTGAAATCAGATATCCATTGTAATTTGCACAACATGCACAACAAATGTGGGATGTTTTTGTAGGAAGGTAAAAAGACCAATAGCAGAACTATGTTTTGTTTTATTTAGAAAAATGCTGCAATGCCAGGATGTTTAAGGAATATGCTTCTGGATATGTGCAGAAGTAGCTGGAGAGAGGGGAAATAATCATTTGAAAAATTCCTTAACCTTGGCTGAGACCTACACAGGTAAAAAGATGACACAAAGGCAGGGAGAAAGTGCATCCTAATCTAATGGAACTAAGGGAACCACCAAGCTATCAATTCACTGAGCTGTAGATGTAGAAACAGAATGGAGCCTTTCAATTCTGCTGCCTTCTCCCTGGGGTTAGAGACCGGTTGCCATGGATATTCTGGATTCCAGCAGCTAATGGGAGGGAGATCTGTAGCCTTGGTATCCTGGGGACCCGCCAGGGTGAAACATGAAATGGAGGCCTGTGGGTGTGGTGGTGGAGCGCTGGGAAGCAAGAGGTCATAGGGCTGGTTTCCAGCAGAGTTAAAGCTGATTTTGTTTCAAGTCACATTCATTTGGCAATCTATATTTTCCTGAAAAACCAGACCTTTTCATCCCTCCCCTACTGAGCAAAGAGAATCTTCATCTCCTTAAAATGGTTGCTATCACAGCGCTAAGTAGTGTATGCTATAATTAGATGTGCAACCATGGTTCGGAGTAGGATTTTTTTTTTTTTCCAATGTATCTGTGGGGGGAGGGGAGGAGGGAAAATAATTTTAGTTTGGTTTAGAGATTAAGCTGTTTAAGAAGACCCCATATATAGCAAATAAAGAGAATGAATAAGAAAGTTTCTAATTTATTCTGTTTCATCTAAAAATATTATTTATTACATGGCCCCTTCTTTCCTTCCAATAACTCATTGCAAGGTCAGCCCTTTAGCTTCCTTGTGTCTGCCTTTCATTCTGCCTTGGTTTTTAACCAGGTCACATAAAAACACTTTCCCTCTCTATAATCTCTTGGAGAATTTCCCTCTGTGGCTGGATAATCGAGCACTTTAAAGTCAAGTTCTTGGACAATGGTTGCTAATTCTGATAAGCGGGAAGTGGCTCTGCCCTGACCTTTTGAGCTGCCTTCTCAGCAGAGCACTGAAACAGCGATATGGTCCTCATTAGATGATTTCAGTGAGCAAAAGATTCAGCAGTAACTGGCCATGCCTCCTTTCTCTTCACATTCCTTCAGCCTTCACTGAAGGAGATGCTCCAATGCAGGTCAAATAAATCTTAATCACCAATGCCACCTGGCTAGGTGGAAAGGTGTATGTTGAAAAATAGGGACTGTTCTTGGTTTTAATGTCTGTCTTGCCTTTAAAATATCACATGGTCTTTGCTTGGCACTCACTGTGTAGCTTGTTGGCAAGAGCAACAGAGGAAGGTTGGCCTCTATTAATCCCTTCATCCCAAGAATAGAACTGCGTGTTTAATATTGTCAACCTCATGGAAGGGATGAAGACTTGGAAACATTTCCCTGTAGGCCAAATTTAAGGAAGTGAAGTGATTTGGAATCTGAGAGAAGTAGTTGCCAGACCAATGAGCATGTGTTGGCCAAGGAAACACATCAGAGTTCTGCCGGTCGTTAAGAACTACTGTAATTTTTCCATTATACTTCCCCTTTTCTCTATTGACCAGTCTTTTGCTTTTTCTACCTTTATTGCCTTAATCCATTAGACATTAAGGTAAGTATCTGGTGATCATCTACCAGCAAAGCTGTCTTTTTTTTTTTTTTCCAACTTGAGAAAGGTGTGTTGGTCATTCATAAAATTTCACATCCACACATTTGTAGCTATCATCACAACTCAGTGGCCACCAAAAGACTCTATCTTTCTTTACCATGTGATGTTTCATGGCATGCTCAGGTCTGTAAGAATCAGGCACCATCCAGAGAATTAGAAAGCATAGCCTGAATTGGGGTAGAGAGTATGGGAAGTGAGCATGGAGGCTTTCCCTCAATTACTGACAGCCAGTGTATCTCATTAACACTCTTTCAGAAAGTAAAGAGACCTGTTTAATTTTCTAATAGCTGGAGGAATAAAAGACTTGGATTCAAGTGCTGGCAATACTAGATAATAACGGTGTGATCATAAGAAATTAATAAAATCTCTTAAGAATCTAACTTTTCTTAACTGCAAAATGATGGACTATATGATTTCTCAGTGCAGTTTCCAATATCTGATTTTATATAAGAGACTATTTACATAACCTAAAAATGAAGAAGAACTTTCCTCATCTAGAAAAGAAATCAAAAGAGAGGTTTGATAAACTTGACAGCACAAAATAGAAAAATATCTCTATATCCAATAAATATTGTGGTATGCAACTAATGAATCATTGAACACTACATCAAAAACTAACGATGTACTATATGTTGGCTAATTGAATGTAATAAAAATTAAATATTAAATAAATTTAAATGATTAAACATTATTAAATAAATACTAAATATAATTATTAAATAATAAAGATAAAATAAAATTAAGTATTCATAACATGTGACAAAGATTAATGTCTCATATAAAACACTTCAAGTCATTAAGAAAAAGTAGTTTAAGGACACAGAGAGACAAATCACAGAAGTATTAACAAATCTAGTACATTGGTGAAAAGACTGTTCAACTTCAATAATTGAAGAAAATAAAAACAATATACCATTTTTAGCCTGCAGATTGGCACACATAAAAAGATGTATTTATGATGGTAAGAATACAGTGAAGGTAAGTACAGAGTTATTCCCCCAACCCTAGCCTTTCGAAAAATCATTGATGATATTATAAATTGCTACATTCCTTCTGCTAGTTACTTTGTAAATGTTCCAAAGCAATGCCACTTTCAGGAATTTATCCTAAGGAAATAAATATTGGTGTGTAAAATATTAGCTCTAGTTCTATTAATCATAACAAACTACTGAAAAACCTAAATGTCCAACCATTGGGAATTGGTTAAATAAATTAAGATGCGTTAACATAATGGAATACTATATAATAAATTAACAAGATGGTACACAAATGTTTCTATTTGTATGGAAAGATGTTTAAAATGTATTGTTATTTGAAAACACATTATCAAATAGTACACAAGATATTACTGGATTATTCAAATAATTATGGATACATGTACATATAGGAATAAAAACAATCTTGAATGATAAAGAGAGATGTATTAGTGGTGACTTTCTATCGGTAGATATATATATATCTATATCTATATATATTTATATCACCTCTTCTTTATCCACTCATCTAGTAGTGGCCACGGGTTCCTTCCATAATTTGGCTATTGTAAATAATTCTGCAATAAACATAGGGATGTGTATAACTTTTTGAATTATTGTTTTTATATTCTTTGGGTAAATATCCAGTAGTGTGATTACTGGATCATATGCTAATTCTATTTTTCATTTTTTAGGAACTTCCATACTATTTTCCACAGTGGATGTACCATTTTGCATTCCTACCAACAGTACATGAGGGTTCCTTTTTCTCCACATCCTTGCCAACACTTGTTTCGTTCTTGTGTTTTGATTTTGGCCATGCTGACAGGTGTCAGGTGATTTCTCCTTGTAGTTTTGATTTGCATTTCCCTGATGATGAGTGATATTGAGCCTCTTTTCATGTGTTTGTTGGTCATCTATCTATATGTCTTCTTTGTAGAAATGTCTGCTCATGACTTCTGCCCATTTTTTAATTGGATTATTTGTTTTTTGGGTGTTGAGCTGTAGAAGTTCTTTATAGATTTTGGATACTAACCCTTTATCAGATATGTCATTTACAAATAATTTCTCCCAGGGGTGCCTGAGTATCTTAGTTGGTTAATCATCTGCCTTCAGTTCAGGTCATGATCTCAGGGCTCAGGAATTGAGCCCCACCATCAGGCTCCCTGCTCAGCAGGGAGTATTTTTCTCCCTCTCCCTCTGCCCCTCCCCCTCCACCATCCTGCTTGTGTGCTCCCTCTCTCTCTCTCAAATAAATAAAATTGAAGAAAAAAACACAACTTTTCCCATTCTCTAGGTTCTCTTTTAGTTTTGTTGATTGTTTCCTTCACTGTGCAGAAGCTTTTTATTTTGATGAAGTCCTAATAGTTTTTTTTTTTTTTGCTTTTGTTTCCTTTGCCTCAGGAAACATCTAGAAAAATGTTATTATGGCTGATGTAAGAGAAATTACTGCCTATGCTCTCTTCTAGGATTTTTATGGTTTCAGGTTTCACATTTATGTCCTTAATCCATTTTGAGTTTATTATTGTATATAGTTTAAGAAAGTGATCCAGTTTCATTCTTTTGCATGTTGCTGTCCAGTTTTCCCAATACAATTTGTTGAAGAGACTGTCTTTTTCTAATTGCATATTTTCATCTTCTTTGTTGAAAATTAATCATGGGTTTATTTCTGGTCTCTCTATTCTGTTCCATGGATGTATGTGTCTATTTTTTTGTGCCATACTGTTTTGTGCCAGTACCATACTGTTTTGATTATAGCTTTGTAGTATGTATTGAAATCTGGGATTGTGATATTTCCAGTTTTGTTCTTCTTTTTTTAAGGTTGTGTTGGATATTCAAGGTCTTTTGTGGTTCCATACAAAATTTTAGGATTGTTCTAGTTCTGTGAAAAATATGCTATGGATATTTTGATAGGGATTGCATTAAATTTGTAGATTGCTTTGGGTAGTATGGATATTTTAACAATATTTGTTTTCCCAATCCATTAGCATGGAATATTTTTAAATCTGATTGTCTTCAATTGCTTTCATCAGTGTTTTATAGTTTTCAGAATACAGGTCTTTCACCTCTTTGGATAGGTTTATTCTGAGGTATTTTATTATTTTTGGTTCAATTGTAAATGGGATTGTTTTCTTAATTTCTTTTTTTAAATTTATTTTATAATGTTATGTTAATCACCATACATTACATCATACATATAGTGTTCCATGATTCGTTGTTTGCATATAACACCCAGTGCTCCATTCAATACAGGCCCTCTTTAATACCCATCACCAGGCTAACGCGTCCCCCCAAACCCCCCTCCCCTCTAGAACCCTCAGTTTGTTTCTCAGAGTCCATAGTCTCTCATGGTCCATCTCCCCGTCTGATTTCCCCCTCTTCATTTTTTCCTTCCTACTGTCTTCTTTTTTTTTTTTTTTTAACATATACTGTATTAGTTTCAGAGGTACAGGTCTGTGATTCATCAGTCTTACACAATTCACAGAGCTCAACATAGCACATACCCTCCCCAATGTCCATCACCCAGCCACCCCATCCCTCCCACCCCCCACCACTCCAGCAACACTCACTTTGATTCCTGAGATTAAGAATTCCTCATATCAGTGAGGTCATATGATACATGTCTTTCTCTGATTGACTTATTTCGCTTAGCATAATACCCTTTAGTTCCATCCATGTCGTTGCAAATGGCAAGATTTCATTTTTTTTTTTAATGGCTGCATAAAATTCCATTGTATACATACACCACATCTTCTTTATCCATTCATCTGTTGATGGACATCTTGGCTCTTTCATTAGTTTGGCTATTGTGCGGACATTGCTGCTATAAATATTGGGGTGCACATACCCCTTTGGATAACTACATTTTTATCTTTGGAGTAAATACCCACTAGTGCAATTGCTGGGTTGTAGGGTAGCTCTGTTTTCAACTTTTTGAGGAATCTCCGTACTGTTTTCCAGACTGGCTGCACAAGCTTGCATTCCCGCCAGCAGTGTAGGAGGGTTCCCCTTTCTCCACAACCTCACCAACATGTGTTGTTTCCTGACTTGTTCATTTTAGCCATTCTGACTGGTATCTCATTGAGGTTTTGATTTGGATTTCCCTGATGCCGAGCGATGTTGAGCATTTTTTCATGTGTCAGTTGTCCATTTGGATGTCTTCTTTGGAAAAGTTTCTTTTCATGTCTTCTGTCCATTTCTTGATTGGATTATTTGTTCTTTGGGTGTTGAGTTTGATAAGTTCTTTATAGATTTTGGATACTAGCCCTTTATCTGATATGTCATTTGCAAATATCTTCTCCCATCCTGTCGGTTGTCTTTTGGTTTTGTTGACTGTTTCCTTTGCTGTGCAAAAGCTTTTTATCTTGATGAAATCCCAATAGTTCATTTTTGCCCTTGCTTCCCTTGCCTTTGGGGATGTTTCTAGGAAGAAGTTGCTGTGGCTGAGGTCGAAGAGGTTGCTGCCTGTGTTCTCCTCTAGGATTTTGATGGACTCCTGTCTCACATTATGGTCTTTCAACCATTTGGAGTCTATTTTTGTGTGTGGTGTAAGGAAATGGTCCAGTTTCATTCTTCTGCATGTGGCTGTCCAATTTTCCCAACACCATTTGTTGAAGAGACTGTCTTTTTTCCACTGGACATTCTTTCCTGCTTTGTTGAAGATTAGTTGACCATAGAATTGAGGGTCCATTACTGGGCTCTCTATTCTGTTTCATTGATCTATGTGGCCGTTTTTGTTCCAGTACGATACTGTCTTGATGATGACAGCTTTGTAATAGAGCTTGAAGTCCGGAATTGTGATGCCACCAGCTTTGCTTTCTTTTTCAACATTCCTCTGGCTATTTGGGGTCTTTTCTGGTTCCATACAAATTTTAGGATTATTTGTTCCATTTCTTTGAAAAAAAGTGGTTGGTATTTTGATAGGGATTGCATTGAATGTGTATCTAGGTAGCACTGACATCTTCACAATACTTGTTCTTCCAATCCATGAGCATGGAACATTTTTCCATTTCTTTGTGTCTTCCTCAGTTTCTTTCATGAGTATTTTATAGTTTTCTGAGTAGAAATGTTTTGCCTCTTTGGTTAGATTTATTCCTAGGTATCTTATGGTTTTGGGTGCACTTGTAAATGGGATCGGCTCCTTAATTTCTCTTCATTCTGTCTTGTTGTTGGTATATAGGAATGCCACTGATTTCTATGCATTGATTTTTATATCCTGCCACTTTACTGAATTCCTGTATGAGTTCTAGCAGTTTTGGGGTGGAGTCTTTTGGGTTTTCCACACAAAGTATCATATCATCTGCAACAAGTGAGAGTTTGACTTCTTCTTTGACAATTCGGATGCCTTTTATTTCTTTTTGTTGTCTGATTGCTGTGGCTGGGACTTCTAATAATATGTTGAATAGCAGTGGTGATAGTGGACATCCCTGCCACATTCCTGACCTTAGGGGGAAAGCTCTTAGTTTTTCCGCATTGAGAATGATATTTGCTGTGGGTTTTTCATATATGGCTTTTATGATATTGAGGTATGTACTCTCTATCCCTATACTCTGAAGAGTTTTAATCAAGAAAGAATGCTGTACTTTGTCAAATGCTTTTTCTGCATCTATTGAGAGGATCATATGGTTCTTCTTTCTTTTATTAATATATTGTATCACATTGATTGATTTGCAGATGTTGAACCAACCTTGCAGCCCAGGGATAAATCCCACTTGGTCATGGTGAATAATCCTTTTACTGTACTGTTGGATCCTATTGGCTAGTATTTTGGTGGGAATTTTTGCATCCATGTTCATCAAGGATATTGGTCTTTAATTCTCCTTTTTGATGGGGTCTTTGTCTGATTTTGGGATCAAGGTAATGCTGGCCTCATAAAACGAGTTTGGAAGTTTTCTGTCCATTTCTATTTTTTGGAACAGTTTCATGAGAATAGGTATTAATTCTTCTTTAAATGTTTGGTAGAATTACCCTGGGAAGCCGTCTGGCCTTGGTCTCTTGTTTATTGGGAGATTTTTGATTACTGCTTCAATTTCCTTAGTGGTTATGGGTCTGTTCAGGTTTTCTATTTCTTCCTGGTTCAGTTTTTGTAGTTGATACATCTCTAGGAATGCATCCATTTCTTCCAGATTATCTAATTTGCTGGCATATAGTTGTTCGTAGTATGTTGTTATAATTGTTTGTATTTCTTTGGTGTTGCTTGTGATCTCTCCTCTTTCATTCATGATTTTATTTATTTGGGTCCTTTCTCTTTTCTTTTTGATAAGTCTGGCAGGGGTTTATCAATCTTATTAATTCTTTCAAAGAACCAGCTCCTAGTTTCGTGCATCTGTTCCACTGTTCTTTTGGTTTCTATTTCATTGATTTCTGCTCTGATCTTTATTATTTCTCTTCACCTGCTGGGTTTAGGCTTTATTTGCTGTTTTTTCTCCAGCTCCTTTAGGTGTAGGGTTAGGTTGTGTATTTGAGACCTTTCTTGTTTCTTGAGAAAGGCTTGTATTGCTATATATTTTCCTCTTAAGACTGCCTTTGCTGCATCCCAAAGATTTTGAACCATTGTGTTTTCATTTTCATTGGTTTCCATGAATTTTTTTAATTCTTCTTTAACTTTCTGGTTGACCCATTCAATTTTTAGTAGGATGCTCTTTAGCCTCCATGTATTTGAGTTCTTTCCAACTTTCCTCTTGTGATTGAGTTCTAGTTTCAAAGCATTGTGGTCCGGAAATATGCAGGGAATGATCCCAGTCTTTTGGTACCCATTGAGACCTGATTTGTGACCTAGGATGTGATCTATTCTGGAGAATGTTCCATGGGCACTAGAGAAGAATGTGTATTCCGTTGCTTTGGGATGGAATGTTCTGAATATGTCTGTAAAGGCCATTTGGTCCAGTGTTTCATTTAAAGTCTTTATTTCCTTGTTGATCTGTTGCTTAGATGATCTGTCCATTTCAGTGAGGCGGCTCTTAAAGTCCCGTACTCTTACTGTATTGTTGTTGATGTGTTGCTTTGATTTCGTTATTAACTGGCTTATATAATTGGCTGCTCCCATGTTAGGGGCATAGATATTTACAATTGTTAGATCTTCTTGTTGGATAGACCCTTTAAGTATGATATAGTGTCCTTCCTCATTTCTTATTATAGTCTTTGGTTTAAAATCTAATTTGTCTGATATAAGGATTGACACCCCAGCTTTGTTTTGATGTTCGTTAGCATGGTAAATCGTTTTCCACCCCCTCACTTTCAATCTGGAGGTGTCTTTGGGTCTAAAATGAGTTTCTTGCAGACAGCATATTGATGGGTCTTGTTTATCCAGTCTGATAGCCTATGTCTTTTGATTGGGGCATTTAGCCCATTTACATTCAGGGTAACTATTGAAAGATAGGAATTTAATGCCATTGTATTGCCTGTAAGGTGACTGTGACTGTATATTGTCTGCGTTCCTTTCTGGTTAATGTTACTTTTAGGCTCCCTCCTTGCTTAGAGGACCCCTTTCAATATTTCTCGTAGGGCTGGTTTCGTGTTTGCAAATTCTTTTACTTTTTGTTTGTCCTTAAAGCTTGTTATCTCTCCTATTTTCAGTGACAGCCTAGTTGGATATAGTATTCTTGGCTGCATATTTTTCTCATTTAGTGCTCTGAAGATATCATGCCTGTCCTTTCTGGCCTGCCAGGTCTCTGTGGATAGGTCTGTTGCCAATCTAATGTTTCTACCATTGTAGGTTACAGACCTCTTGTCCTGAGATGCTTTCAGGATTTTCTCTTTGATTCTGAGACCTGTAAGTTTTACTATTAGATGTCGAGGTATTGAGCTATTTTTATTGATTTTGAGGGGGGTTCTCTGTCCTCCTGGATTTTGATGCCTGTTTCCTTCCCCACATTAAGGAAGTTCTCTGGTATAATTTGCTCCAATGTACCTTCTACCCCCTCTCTCTTTCTTCTTCTTCTGGGATCCCAATTATTCTAATATTGTTTCATCTTATAGTATTACTTATCTCTCGAATTCTGCCCTTGTGATCCAGTAGTTGTTTATCTCTCTTTTTCTCAGCTTCTTTATTCTCCATCATTTAGTCTTCAGTATCACTAATTCTCTCTTCTGCCTCATTTATCCTAGCAGTTAGAGCCTCCAGTTTTGATTGCACCTCATTAATAGCCTTTCTGATTTCGACTTGGTTAGATTTTAGCTCTTTTATTTCTCAGGAAAGGGTTTCTCTAGTATCTTCCATGCCGTTTTCAAGCCCAGCTAGTATCTTTATAATCATCATTCTGAACTCTAGTTCCAACATCTTATTAATGTCCATATTCATTAGGTCCGTGGCAGTCGGTACTGCCTCTTGTTCTTTTTGTTGAGGTGATTTTTTTCCATCTTGTCATTTTGTCCAGAGGAGAGTAGATAAATGAGAGAACAAAATGCTAACAGGTAACAATGACCCCAGAAAAATATACACTAAACAAATCAGGAGAGACCTGAAACCAGGGGAAAAGAAAGGGAAAGAAAGAAAAAAGAAAAAGAAGAGGGAAGAAAAAAAGAAAAAAAAAAGAATATGATCACATATGATCAGGCTGGTGAACAGATCAGTGCCACACACTAGATTTTGGGCGTATTTTCATCTGTTAGAAGAAACTGCCTCCCAAAATTTTAAAGAAAGAAAAACTTATATATGTACAAAAATAAGGGTAAATATGATGAAGGGATTGAATATGACTGTAAAGGTGAAAATTATAAAGGATTTTATAAAAGGAATTGATAAGAAGTTGTTTGAAAAAAGAAAGAAGAGAAATTAAAAAAAAAAAAAAGGTGGGGGGGAGAATGTGATCAGGCAGGAGACTGGAACAAAGCCATACACTAGAGATTTATGGTATATTTTGGTCTGTTAGAAGAAACTGTATCCCAAAATTTTAAAGAGAGAACAACATATATATATATATACCAAAAATAAGGTTAACTGCATTGAAGGGATAGAATATGACTCTAAAAATGAAAAGTAAAAAAGATTTTTTAAAAAGGGATTGATAAGATGTTGGTTGAAAAAGGGACCAAGAAAAACTCAAAAAAAAAAAAAAGAAAAAGAAAAAAAATTAAAAAAATTAACTTTGAAAGACTAAAGAATCATGGGGAAAAAAGCCTTGAATTCTATGTGCTGTATTCCCCTAATGCTGGAATTCTGCCCTTCTCATTGATCGGTAAACTTGGTCTTGGCTGGCTGTTCTTGCTGATCTTCTGGGGGAGGGGTCTGTTGCAGTGGTTCTCACATGTCTTTGCCAGGGGCGGAATTGCCCTGCCCTTGCAGGGGGCCTGGCTAAGTAATCTGCTTGTGTTTGCTCTTGGGAGCTTTTGTTCCCTGCAAGCTTTCCCTACTGTTTTGGAGGATGAGAGTGAAAATGGCAACCTCCCAATCTCCACCCAGAGGAGTCGAGAACTCAGGGCCCCACTCCTCAGTGAGCCCCCAGAGAAAAACAGTCAATCACTCCTGTCTCCCTGGTCTCTGTCCGCACTCTGTGCCACCCGGCCTGTGCCTGAGCGTTTCTAGTTTCTATTTCTGGCACAAGATCCTGTTTGGAGTCTCCAAACCCAGCAGATTCCTGTGGTGCACTCCTGTGACGCTCCTCCCAGGGGAGGAAGGGGAGTCTCCCCCATGTGCTGCTTGTTGGGTCGCTGCTTGAAGAGTAGTGGCCTGACTGTGCCATGGATCACAGTTTATGGCAACCCCAAGCTGAGAGCCCACTCCTCAGCTCTGTCTTTGCAGCCAGCTTCCCTGCTCCGATACCTGGGAGCTCTGCCACACTCAGGCACCCCCGGTCTTTCTGTGACCCCTGGGGTCCTGAGACCACACTGTTCCAGAGAGGGTTCCACTCCCCACTTATCCGCCGGAGCCATGTCCCTCAGCAGAGCAGACTTTTAAAAGTTCCGATTTTGTACTCCGCTGCTCTATCACTTGCTGGTAGCTGGCTGATGGAGGCTCCCTCCCCTACGGTCTATCTTCCTGTATATAGCTTTGGATTCACTTCTGCACATGTCCTACCTTCTAGAAAGTGGTCACTTTTCTGTTGAGAGAGTTGCTGCTATTCTTTTCTTTGATCTCCTGTTGAGTTTGTAGGTGTTCAGAATGGTTTGATATCTATCTAGCTGAATTCCTGGGACCAGACAAAATTTAGATCTCCTACTCCTCTGCTATCTTGTTCCTCCTTTCTGTTTTCTTAATTTCTTCTTCTGCTACTTCATCTCTTTTTGCTAATTCGTTATTGGTGTATTGAAATGCAATAGATTTCTTTATATTGATTTTGTATCCTGCAACTTTACTGAAATGACTTATCAGTTCTAGTAGTTCTTTTTAAATATTTATTTATTTTTTTGGTGGGGGCAGTAAGGGACAGAGGGAAAGAATCTCAAGCAGACTCCTTGCTGAGTGTCAAGCCCAAGATGGGGCTCAGTCCCATGACCCCAAGATCATGACCTGAGCTGAAACCAAGAGTCAGACACCCAACTGACTGAGCCACCCAGGTGCTCCTCTAGTAGTTTTTTGATGCAGTTCTTAGGGTTTTTTTTACATATATTATCATATCATCTGGAAATAGTGAAAATTTTAGTTCTTCCTTACCAATTTGGATGCCTTTATTTTTCTTGTCTGATTGCTGTGGCTAGGAATTCCAGTATTATAATAAATAAAAATAGTGAGCGTGGGCATCCTTGTCTTGTTCCTGACCTTAGGAGAAAAGCTCTCAGGTTTTCACCATTGAGTATGAAATTAGCTGTGGATTTTCATAATGGCCTTTATTATGTTGAGTTATGTTCCCTCTAAACCTACTTTGTTGAGGGTTTTTGTCATGAATGGATGTTGTGCTTTGTGAAATCCTTTTTCTGCATCCAGTGAATTGATCATATGGTTCTCATCCTTTTTCTTATTGATATAATGTATCATGTTGATTGATTTGTGAATATTGAACCACCCTTACATCCCAGGAAAAAATCCCACTTGATCACAGTGAATGATTCCCTTTACTGGTTTGGGGTTTTGTTTATTTTTCTTTTTCTAGCTCCTTTTGTTGTAAGGTTAGCTTGTTTATTTGATTTTTTTTTTCTTCTTGTAATAGACCTGTATTGCTATAAACTCCCCTGTTAGAACAGGTTTGCTGCATCCCCAAAATTTTGGGCTTTTGTGGTTTCATTTTCATTTGTCTCCATGTATTTTTTGATTTCCTCTTTGATTTCTTGGTTGACCCATTCATGGTTAGTAGCATGTTATTTAATTTGACAAACATGTATTTGTGGTCTTTCCAGATTTTTTTCTTGTGGATGATTTCCAGTTTCATAGTGTTGTGGTTAGAAAAGATGCATGTATGACTTTGTTGAAACTTGTTTTGTGACTTAACATGAGATCTATTCTGGAGAATGTTCCATGTACACTTGAAAAGAATGTGTAATCTGCTGTTTTAGGATGGAATGTTCTGAATATATGTTTAGATCCATCTGATTCAATGTGTCATTCCAAGGCACTGTTTCCTTGTTGATTTTCTGCTTGGATAATCTATCTATTGATGTATGTGGTATGTTAAAGTCCTCTACTATTATTGCATTAGTATCAATTCCCTTATGTTTGTTAATAGCTGCTGTATGTATTTGGATGCTCACATGTTGTGTGCATAAATATTTATGACTACTATGTCTTCTTGTTGGATTGTTCCCTTTATCATTAAATAGTGTCCTTCTTTGGTTCTTGTTACAGTCTTTGTTTTAAAGTCTATTTTGTCCAATATCAGTATTCCTACCCTGGCTTTATTTTCACTTCCATTTGCATGATAAATGCTTTTCCATTCCTTCATTTTCAATCTGCAGGTGTTTTTAGGTCTAAAATAAGTCTCCTATAGGCAGCATATAGATGGGTCTTTCTTTTTTAATCCATTGCATCACCCCATGTCTTTTGATTGGAGTGTTTAGTCTATTTATATTCAAAGTAATTATTGATAGGTATGTATTTATTGCCATTTTGTTACTTGTTTTATGATTGTTTTTGTAGTTTTTCTCTGTTTCCTTCTTTGATTGCTTTCTTCTATCATGGCTTTCTTTAGTGATATATTTGTAT
The DNA here is from genome assembly GCF_037043125.1 of Eumetopias jubatus. NCBI lineage: Eukaryota > Metazoa > Chordata > Mammalia > Carnivora > Otariidae > Eumetopias > Eumetopias jubatus. The sequence continues at coordinate 162,528,719 of NW_028274809.1, read as the reverse complement.
TCCTTTGTCTTTATTTTTTGCATATGTATTCTTGGTTTTTAATTTGTGGTTACCATTAGGTTTGTATATAACATCTTAGACATGTAGCAGTCTCTGTTAAGTTGATGGTCACTTAATTTTGAACCCATTCTTTACTCCTCTCCCCTACCACATTTTATGTATATGGTGTCACACTTTACATCTTTTTATTTGGTGAGTCCCTTGACTGATTTTTACAGATATACTTATTTTTAATGCTTTTGTGCTTCCTACTTTTCTTACTCTTACTTATGATCTTTCTTTTCCACTCAGAATCCCCTTTAACATTTCTTGTAGGGCTACTTTAGTGGTCATGAGTTCCTTTAACTTTTATTTGAGAAATTCTTTTCCTTCTATTTTGAATGATACCCTGCTGGATAGAGTATTCTTAATTATAGGTTTGTTTTTGTTTTTGCTTTTCTTTCAGCACTTTGAATATATCATGCCACTTTCTTCTGGCTTTTGGAGTTTCTCTGGAAAAATCCACTGATAGCCTAGTGGGGTTTCCTTGTATATAACTGCTTTCCTTTCTATTACTGTCTTTAAAATTCTCTGTCACTACTTTTCGCCACTCTTATTACTGTGTCTTGGTGTGGACCTTCTTGTGTTGATTTTGTTGGGGGCTTTTTGTACCTCCTGGATCTAGATTTCTGTTTCCTTCCCTAGATTCAGGAAGTTTTCAGCTGTTATTTCTTCGAATACATTTTCTGTCCCCTTTTCTCTCTCCTTTCCTTCTGGGATCCCTAAAATGGCAAATGTTATTATGGTTGATGGTGTTGCTGAGATCCTTTAATCTAATTTTGTTTTTTATTATTTTTTTCTCTCTCTCCTGTTCAGTTTGATTGCTTTCCTTTGGTCTGTCCTCCAGGTCCCTGATCCATTGTTCTGCTTCCTCTAGTCTACTATTTATTCCTTCCAGTATATTTTTAATTTCAGTTATTGAATCCTTCATCTCTGATTGGTTCCTTTTTATGTTTCTATCTCTTTGTTGAAGGTCTCACTGAGGTCCTCCACTCTCTTCTCAAGTCCTGTGAGTATTTTTATGACCATTACTTTAACTATTCTGTCAGGCATTTTACTTATCTCCATTTCATTTTGTTCTCTTGCTGTGATTTTTTTTTCCTATTATTTCATTTGGCACATACTCCTCTGACTCCTTTTTTTGACTAACTTTCTCTATTTCTCTGTGTTAGGAAAGTCAGCTATGTCTCCTGTTCTTGAAAGTAGTGGTGGCCTTATGAAGAGGGGGTCCTATAGCGCCCTGCAGTGCAATGCCCTCTATTCACCAGAACCTGGCATTTTAGAGGTGTCTCTTATGTGTGTTGTGTGTGCCTACTGTTGTGGCCAAAGCACGTTTGCTTTTAGTCCAGTCATCTGTAGTGGCTTTCTTTGCCCATTGTGGGCAGGGTTTGGTCCCTATGTTGTTATTGGGCCAGTTTGGGGACACCTTGGCCTTTAGCTGAGTCAGACCAAGTGTTTGCCAGAGCTGTGGTAGAACCAAACTGCAAGGCACTTTCTCTGTGTTGTCCCCTGAGAAGCTTTTGTTGGACATTGGGGAGTGCAGTCAGACCAGCTGCCTGCCTCCTGTCACTGCTGGTGTCACAGTCAGATGGTATGTGTAGTTATCTTCCCCTCTCCCTGGATCAGGAGTCACTTTGGAAGTTCTGTCCCTTTTTGGGGCTACTTGCATGCTGCCAGGCTTGTCACACCACTTTATATGGATTCCTGCTGAGGGTGGTGGTTGGGGGCATGTAGTGCCATCAAGGTCTGCTGGTCTGCTGTGGGAGGGGAGTTATAGCCATCCAGGAAACTCCTGCCTAGGCTGGGATGGGAGGAGGGGCATGTCCACAGGAGAACAGGGGGTAGGGCACGCTTTTGGCAAGGTAGGTGGATCATGTTTGATCTGCGCTGGTTCCTGCAGGTGTCTGTGTATCTAGGCTGGTGATGAGGGAGGAAAAGGTGCCTGCTAGCTCTTTTGTTCTTGGAGAAGTCTCCTAAAGATCCTTGCCCCTAGAGCACAGGGTCTGAGATTAGTAAACAAATCTCCCTCCCATATACCCCAGGTGTTTTTCAAACTATTGCTTCTATGCTGTATTTCAGCAGGGCTTTTCGTTGTGCTGTCTCTTTAAGGTGGGGACTCAGATTCCCCTCACCCTCCTTGCTATCCCAGAGATGAGCCCACTGATTTTTAAAGTACCACGTGTTATGCCTTGTTGATTGTAAGAACTTGCAAAATTGGGCCGCTCTAGTTTTCAAAGACAAGTGTTATATGAATTTATCTTCCCAGTGTGGGTGCCCCATGCCTGGGGTGCCTGGCGTGGGATCTCTTCCTCTTTTCTCTCCACACCCACCACATCCCTCTCTCCTACATGTAGTCCTGTGTCTCTGGCTCCTGTGGCTCTGCCCTTCCTACCCTCGTCCATGTGGCCTCTGTCTACTTAGCTGTGGTGCGTCTGTCCTGCCAGTCTTTGGGTGGTGTTCTGGGTTATCTACACTGATGCGATATTATATAGTTGTATCTGTGGCTCAAGGTGAGCTCAGTACCCTCTGACTCTGCCATCTTCTCCAGAAACCAGCACTTGAATTTTGTGTCTGTGTTTTCCGTAGTGAAAATTTCTTGCTTTTGTATTAGAGAAAAAAAAAACTTCATTTAATAAAAGACTTAAAATGCTACCATTTTAGAGGGATTCATGGTTAAATAATTAATTTCTAAACTGGCACTCATCTATATATAGAATTGTGACAGTAGCGGTAGTTTAATTAACAAATTGATAGTAATGATGTCAATAAAGGCAGTACATATTTTTTCAGACTGAAATAATTCAAGACACAGACATAATCATTGTTCATTTAATAATTTCAGAAGTATGTAAAGGGATATGTGAACAAGTATTCCCCAGGTCAAGTGTGAGGAAAAATAGATTCCTTACAGCTGTATGTGTTCTCAGATCTGCAAGAACAATTGCATAGGCTGGAGGAGCAAAAATGAAAACCATTTTATTGAATTTTATTCTAAATAAATTTTTAAAAATCACATAGTAGAGTGAATATACAGTATTAATATTCACTTAGTAAATGCTATGAGAGTTTCAGAAGAATATCCTTCACAATGTTTAGATTTTCTCACATATATTGGAAGGAATTTAACTGGTATAAAATGGCTTACTCCCACAATCTAGTAAAATTTATCTATGTAGATTGACAATCACTTCAAATTATTCATTGGAAAGTTAAATCATTCAGCATGCTTTTTTCTTAAGTTTTATTTATTTATTTTAGAGAGAGAAAGAGTGAGCATGAGTTGGGGGGAGGGCCAGAGAGAGAGAATTTCAAGCTGACTCCCCACCAAGCAGGGAGCTTGATGTGGGGCCCTATCTCAGGACCCATGAGATCATGACCTGAGCCAAAACCAAGTCAGACATTTAACCAACTGGGCCACCCAGGTGCCCCAGCATGCTTTTTTAAAACAAGAACAACAACAACAACAACCATTTCTTCTATTTTAAAATCTTTTCATTTGAGAGTTTCCAAATTTTGCCCTTTTACCAAATCTATCTCCCTCTTGCCACCTTGGGTCTCACCCTCACATCCCTAACCCTTGGGAATCACCATCTGTTCTTCATTTCTAAATTTATCATTTCAAAATGCTATGTAAATGGAATCATACAGTATATAACTTTTGGGAGTTGGCTTTTTACCTCAGCATAATGCCCCGGAGATTCATCACAGTTGTTGTGTATACCAATTGTTGGTCCCCCCCCCCCCTTTTTTTTTTTGGCTGAGCAGTATTCCATGGAATTTGTATTACAATTTGTTTAGCCATTCACCCGTTGATGGCCACCTGGGCTGCTTCTAGCTTTTGGCTATTTTGAATGAAGCTTCTTCTTCTTCTTCTTCTTTTTTTTTTTTAAAGATTTTATTTAATTATTTGACAGAGAGAGACAAAGCGAAAGATGGAACACAAGCAGGGGGAGTGGGAGAGGGAGAAGTAGGCTTCCTGCTGAGCAGGGAGCCTGATGCGGGGCATGATCCCAGAACCCTGGGATCATGACCTGACCTGAAGGCAGACACTTAACGACTGAGCTACCCACGTGCCCTTGAATGAAGCTTCTATGAGCATTTATGTACCGGTTTGTGTGTAACGTAGGTTTTTATTTTTTTTGGAGTAAGAGTCCAAGAGTTCAGTTGCTGGGTCATATGGTAATTGTGTGTTTAGATGGATAAGAAACTGCCCAACCATTTTTTAGGGTGGCTGTATCATTTTACATTTCCACCAGCAATGTATGAGTGATCTCGTTTTTCCTCATCCTCCACAGCGTTTGGTGCTGTCACTATTTTTTCTTTTGGTCCTTCTGATACATGTGTAGTGATATCTTATTTATTGTAATTTGTATTTACCTGATTGCTAATGATGTTGAAATATTCTCATATGCTTGTTTGTCATCCATATATCCTCTTCAGTTAAATGTCTATTATGACTTTTACCTATTTTCTAATCAGATTTTAAAAAATTATTGAAGTTCTAAAATTCTTTAAATATTCTAAATATAGTCCTTTATTGGATATGTGGTTTGCAAATATATTGTCTGCATCTGTAGCTTATCTTTTCATCCTCTTTATGTAGGCCATCACAATGAAATGTTTTAAATTTTTATGAGATTTATCAATTTATCCTTTTATGGATTGTGTTTTTGGTGGCACGTCTAAAAATTCCTTGCCTAATCCTAAATCCCAGATTTCCTCTTATTCATCTTTCTGAAAGTTTTATAGTTTGCCCTTTATATTTAAGCCCATGATCCATTTTGAATTCATTTTGTCTATGGTAGAAGGTTTAAGTCAAGGTTTTTGCTTTTGTTTTTGTTTTGTCTATAGATGCCTAATTGATCTAGCACCATTTCTTTAAACGACTATCCTTCCTCCATTGAATTGCTTTTGCACCTTTGTCAAAAATCAGTTAAGCATATTTGTATGGATCTATTTCTGGGTTTTCTATGTTCCATTAATTTATGTCTCTCTGCCAATATCACACTGTCTTAATTACTGTATCTATATATTTTAATATTATATATTTCTTTCATAGGGCCACTGTAACACATTACCACAGACTTGGTTGAAAACAACAGAAATGTGTTCTCTCACAGTTCTGGAGGCCAGAAGTCTGAAATCATGGTGTAGGCAGGGTTGTGCTTCCTCTGGAGGCTCTAGGGGAGAATCCTTCCTTGCCTCTTTCAGCTTCTGGTGGCTATTGGTAATCCTTGGCTTCTTGAACTATGGCTGCATTACTGCAGTCTCTGCCTCTGTCTTTACATCATCTTGCCCTCTGTGTATGCCTTGTCTGTGTGCCTTTCCCTTTTCTTGTAAGGATATATGTGATTATAATTAGTGTCCATCCAGATAATCCAGGATAACCTCCTCCTCTCAAGATTTTTGACTTGATCACATCTTTTGCCATATAAGGTAATATTCACTCTTTTGTCATAGAGATAATATTTTCAGGTTCCAGAATGTGACATATATTTTGGAGGACTAATATTCAGCTCACTATAATTCAGTAGTGTAATTCCTCTCAATTTATTTTTTTATTCAAGATTGCAGATTGTTTTAGCTTTTCTAGGGCCTATACATTTTTTTTTTTTTTAAGAGAGAGAGCGAGAGAGAGCACCTGTGTATGAGTGGGGTGGGGCAGAAGGAGAGGGAGAGAGAGAATCCCAAGCAGGCACCACACTCAGCACGGAGCCTGATATGGGGCTGGATCTCACAACGCTGAGATCATGACCTGAGCCAAAATCAAGAGTCAGAGGCTTAACTGACTGAACCACCCAAGTGCCTTGGGCTTATACCTTTTTATATAAATTTTAGAATAACTTTGTCTTTGGCTACAGAAATCCTTGCTGGGATTTTCATAGGCGTTGTATTCTATATGTTCATTGACAGTACATAGAAATTGGATTGACTTTGTATGCTGTAAACTTGTAATAATTTATTAGTTCTAGGAGGCATTTTATAGTTTCTTTGGAATTTTCTTTTTTTAAAGATTTATGTATGTATGTATGTATGTATGTTAGAGAGAGAGTGGGAGGTGGGGAGGAAGAGAGAAACTCCAAGCAGAACCCCACATCGAGCACGGAGCCCAACATGGGGCTTGATCTCACAACCCTGAGATCACAACCTGAGCTGAAACCAAGAGTTGGATGCTTAACTGATTGCACCACCCAGGTACCCTTCTTTAGAACTTTCTACATAAATAGTCATGTTATCTGCAAATAGAAACAGTTTAATCTCTTCCTTTCTTATCTGTATGTTTTTTATTTCCTTTTCTTCTCCTGTTGCAGTGACTAGAGCTTCCAATACTACATTGTGTAAGAGTGGTGAGAATAGACATTCCTGCTTTGCTTTCAATCTTATTGAAAAATCAGTCATTTTTTTAATCATTAAATATGATGTAACTTCTAGTTTTTTGTTTTTTTGTAGATGGTTTTATCAAGTTGAAGTAATACCACTGTATTCCCAACTTGCTATATACATTTTATACATTGTTGGATTTAGGCTGCTATTATTTTGTCAAGGATTTTTGTATCTATGTTCTAGTCTGTAGTTATCTTCTTTCTTACTGCTTTTGGTTTTGGTTTCTATTTCACATTGGTTGAGTTTTGGTAGTTTTTGTTTTTTAAGAAATTGGTCCACTTCAAAGTTATTGAATTTATGAACATAAAGTTACTCATAATATCCCCTAATTATCTTTTCAATGACTGCAGGATCTGTAATGATATTTTGATATTGGTGATTTGTGTCATTTCTCTTTTTATTTTGTTCAGTCCTATGAAGGATTTATTGATTTCCTTCATATTTTAAGAGCAACTGGCTTTGTGCTTCATTGATTTTCTTTATTGTTTTTCTATTTTTAATTTTGTTATTTTCTTCTGTTGTCTTTATTATTTTCTTCCTTCTACTTGTTTTAGGTTTTCTTGCTCTTTGTTTTATTTTTTTAGGTAGGAACTTAGATTATTAATTTAAAAATTTTCCCCATTTCTAATGTAAACAATGCTATAGATCTCCCTCTCAGCATTGCTTTAGAAACAATATGTTGTATTTTTGTTTTCATTTGATTCTATACATATTTTTAAAAAATTTCTTTTGAGACTCCTCTTTGATTTATGGCTCATTTAGTGATGAATCACTAAATTCTATCCCTGAAACTAATAATAGACTACATGTTAACTAAATTTAATTTAAATTAAAAAAAAGCATGTTATTTAATTTCAGTTCTTTTTTTTTTTCTTTTTTTACCTCGAATTTGTTTTGTGACCTAGGATATGGTCTAAGTTGGTGACTATTCCACAGGTGCTTGAAAAAAAATGTATTCTGCTGTTGTTAGGTGGAATGTTCTACATACGTCCATTAACTTTTCTTGTTGGTTATGTTGTTCAGATCTCCTATATCTTTGCTGATTTTCTGCTTAATAAGTGTATCAGTTTCTGGAAGGAGAATGTTTAAGTTCCCAACTATATTATAGTCTGTTTCTCCATTCAGCTCTATTAGCTTTTGGTTCATGTATTTTGATGAGTTATTTGGTGAGTACACATTTAGGATTGCTATGTCTTCCTGGTACATTGATACTTGTATCATTATGTAATATCCTTCTTTGTCTCTAGTAATTTCCTTTGTTTGAATTCTACTTTAAGAAACACTAATATAGTCCCTCCTGATTTTTAAATTTAACGTTTGCATGGTGTAACTTTTTCATCCTTTTACTTTACATATACTTATGCCATTGCATTTGAAATAAGTTTCTTACAAACAGCATGTGTTGGGTCATTTTTTTAAATCCACTTTGTCAATCACTCTCTTTTGATTTGTGCATTTATACCATTTACATATAAGGTAATCTTGATATTTTAGTCCTTAAGTCTGCCATTTTAATGTTGTTTTCTCTCCCTCTTGTTCTTGTTCTTCTGTTTCTCATTTTTACCTTCTTGTAAATTACTTGATTTTTTTTCTTTTTTGGGTATCATCTTGATTTACTAATGATGTATCTCTGTATAGTTTTCATAGTGGTTATTTTGGTTATTACAATATACAAATATGACTTATCACAATGTATTGGTATAGAAAACAGAATGGCCCCTCCTTCAGCTGCTCCCCAAGATGTCCGTGTCTTAAACCTCAAAACTTATGAATGAATACATTACCTTCCATGACAAAAGGGGCTTTGGAGATATGATTAAATCAAGGATCTTGAGATGGGAAGATCATTCTGTATTGTCTGGTTGGGGCCAATATAATTACAAAGGTTCTTACCAGAGGTAGGCAGAGTCATAAAAAGGGATATGCTGAGGGGAGCAGAAATAAGAGAATCAAAGAGAGATTTGAAGATGCTATGCTGCTTGCTTTGAAAATGGAGGAAGGGCCCACAAGCCAAGGAATGTGTCTTAGGAGTTTTGTCTATTGTGTTAGGAGTCTCTAGGTTCTAATTAAAGTTTTCAGTTTAGTAGGCTGTTTAGTAGGTCATCCTATTTAGCATGCAGACCCTAGCTTCCTTTTGGGGGTCACTGTTACAATGACAGGTTAATTTTTAGAGCCTTTGCTGTATTGTTTGAGACTGCTTGATTTATCTTTTGTTGCTGGGGCTCTCACCGGTATTTGCTGGTACTGGCTGAGAAGAATGAGGGTTTTTCTTGGGCTGAGCTGCCAGGTGTTTCCCAGTAAGGAAGAGAAGTATTAAGTCTGTATAGTTAGAGGGGCTTCTTGGACTGTGCTGCTTGCTGTGCCTGGGTCCCTCTTCCAGACCCCCTGGCATCTCTGGTATCTTTCTGTGAGAAAAGGGAGTCTTAGGACCACTAAACAAGAAGCACAGTTCCTCAGGACCCTAATTGTTAGTGGGGTTCCTGAAGAATCTCTCTTGCCTGTTCTTCCAGGTTTGCCTGATATTGTCAGAAGGGCTCCCATTGATTTAAGGCAAGAAAGGAGCCTTTCTAGGCTGACTTTTGTTGCTGGGTTGGGGGTCTGAAAATGCTGGGTCTGAGTGACTTACAAATTCTGTTGTGGAAGAGAGGGGCACACAGCACTCTGCTGCAATGTTGTTCCTCCAGCCCTAGGGTTCTATGCAAGTTTGCCTTTTACCACCTTTCAGAGTTCTCCTTTGCTTGTCCACTGCATTATTTCCAGGGTTTATACTGTCTAGTGGGAAGGAACAGGGAAAAATGGGTCTGTGCCTTCTTATCCAGAACAGGAGTCACCATTAAACTTCTGATAATACCAAATTGTTTTTCTCCTCCCCTTGTGAGGATCTAGTGTATTTGAAGAACTGGAAGAAGATACCTGAAGTGGAGTGAATGGAGTATGAAGTGAGGTCAGAGAAGTAGGAGGGGCTAATCATGCAAAACATAGATCATGTTAAGGAGTCTGGATTTTATTTTATGTGCAATGGGAAACCATGTTAAAATTTTAAACAATGGAATGGCTTAATCTGTTTTTTTTTAATTTTAGAAAGATTGTTTCAGTTTCTATGTGAAAAAGAGATGTTAGGGCTTAAGAGTAGAAATAGTGAGACATACAACTATTGCCTGGGCACATTGGTTACTTGAACAAAGAGACATGATGATTACTGGAACAAAGACAGAGCTAGGGAGAAGTAGACAGATTAGAGATAGATTTGAAGGTGTCAACCTGTAGATTTTGTAATGGATTGACTGTGGACATGAATGAAAGGGACATGCCACAAAGTTTCTCAAAGTCTTGGCTTAGTGAACTGTGTGGATAAGGAAATAGAAGATAGGGAATAGATATGAGAGGTGTAGCTAGGGTTGACTTTGAGATGGATTTTACATAGCTAAATGGAGATGCTTAGGAGATGTCTATAAATATCACAAGAGTGGAATGGACTGGAAATACAAATGAAGGGGGTAGCAGATCATAGGCATTATGGAAGTTGTAGGAGTGGATCAGATCACTTAGGGAAAATACAGAGTAAGAAGAGTCAAGTGCTGAATTCAGAGTCATGAGGCAAACCAGCATTTAGTTGCTAGAGGAGGAAGAATGTGCCAAAGAAAATAAGAAGCAGCAGCCAGAAAGAGATAGGGAGAAAGCCAAGATATATTTCCCATCTCTATAAGAATTTATTTCAAATTCCCAGCACATTAGTCCCTTAATGACAATAAACAAAGCACAGAGTCACAAAAACACTCCTCCACATAATATAATGAAGTTCCCTAATTACTCAGTTATATTACTGCCAATTCATATTAAAAAATTATCTGTAGGAGAAATTTCTGCATACATACAAGCACTCAAAAATTTGGAAGATAATATAAGAAAATGTTAACAGACATATCTAATGATGGAATTGTGAATAGTTTTTACTTTCTTCATTTCACTTTTCTAAATTTTGGTTTTTTTTCTATAATAAGCATATCAGAAAACATTGTCTAGATATATTCTATTTATTTTCTTTGTGAGAAAGTAATTTTCTATTAGTTAGAACAGGGATAATTAATCTGAGTGTTATGGTGCTGCCTGATTCTGTGAAGCATCCCAGCTGTTTTTTGTTTAGTTAGATATATGCAATCTCTGCTATCTTCAGGGCTCTTTCATACAGATGAGCATGTAGTTATTTATAAATAATATTGTGAGACAGTGATGCATAGTGAAGAATGTGAAAACTAAAATTAAATTATTTATATTTGAATTCTAACTCTGCCACTTCACAGTTCTGTGACATGACATGTTGAAAGTGAAACTATTAGTATATATCTTGAAGTATTATCTGGAGATCAAAATTAGATAAAATAAAGGAGTGGCACCGTCCACTTCCTGGCATGTGGTAACTTATTGATATATGATGGTTGTTAACAGCTTAGGCTGTGGAGATGGAGAGTCTGGGTTTGAAATTAACCCATCACTTACTAAATGGGTCACATTTTGCAAATTATTTAACCTCTCTGTGTTTTTTCTTTTCCTTACATGTCAGGTCTTAAAGGTACCTACTCAAAGGTTATTATGAAATAATGTATGTGCAACACTTAAAATACTGTCTGGGAGTATTCACAAGTACTCAACAAATGCCATTTTGCATATTTCTTTTATGATTAAGGGTCTTTCACTTCAGAGACTAGATTTTAAACTCCCATAGGGTAGGAACCAGTCTTGCACATTTTTTTAATACAAAATAATTCATGTGCTGAAAAATGTTTATAATTTAGGATTATCATTCCAAATATGAATTCCCATGACATAAGGCTAGAGTTGGAGCTTTCTTAGCAGATCTTCCCTGAACTGTCTCAACAGGTTGATTGATGCTCTCATTCCCCTATAGCTCATAAGTGCTGATGCCCAGATGATACTGAACATTCCTTGTACATTGCAGGCCACTATTCCATGCATGTCAGCATAATTCTGCTCCTAATAGTTGAGTTGTTTTCTTAGCAAGGGACTCGTGTTTATTTACTAACCAGTGATTCCAGTTGTTATGTACTATAGTGACATATTTATTTAAATATTGGATAAACTGCTAAACTTTGAGTACAAAAAGAAAAAGTATATCTTGTGAAAATTAAGTTGAATACTTTGGAAAGAATTGACAAAAGGACTTCCTAAAAATTGTCGTCAAGTTAGATGTGGGCAATGCAACAGAAATATACTGGGAAAACCCTCTGTACTCATATTGCCTTACAAATGGATTTAGGTTCTCTTTCCTCTTTAAGAAATATAAACTAAAAATCACAGACAATGGATGATGGGTATGATTTATGTGTGTGATTTGTGAAGGCACATATCTCCATCTGTGGGCACATACTGAAAGAAGAGTTCCTGGCCCAACATCTAACCATTGGTGGTATGTAGATATTTTTTCAAGTTAAAATGAAATATTTAAGGTTTATAGGCAACCATTTTTTAATGATTCCCTGCTTTAACCAACAACTATTCATCTTGAAAAATAAGTCTCCTAAAATACTTGGATTCAGCAGAAATTAAACTGTATATCTACTGATTTTGAATTCCAGTTTAGTCAGTTGCTAACCTTATGATTTTGAGCAAATTAGTTATCCTCCTGAATCTTGGTCCTTCATTTGTAGAAGGTATTTTTTCTATCAATGAGGGTTTTAAAAAAATTAAATGAGACCATATATCTAAAGTACTTAGCCGAGTCCCTAGAAAGGAAATGAGTGCTTAATAAATGTAGTTTTCTTTTTTAATTTAATTTAATTTAATTTAATTTAATTTAATTTAATTTAATTTATTTATTTGACAGAGAGAGACACAGCAAGAGAGGGAACACAAGCAGGGGGAGTGGGAGAGGGATAAGCAGGCTTCCTGCCGAGCAGGGAGCCCGATGTGGGGCTCAATCCCAGGACCCTTAACTGACTGAGCCTCCCAGGTGCCCCTAAATGTAGTTTTCTATACTATAATGACCATTGAGTTTTTTCTCTGAAACCATGACCTCTTCTAAGCTCTAGAAATACATTTCCAGCTATAGACTATACATACCTAACTGTATCTCCTTAAGACACCTTCACCATTCTCCTAGACTGAGTCTTAGATTAATTATCAAGGCATCATTTTCTTGCCTTTTCACTCGTTCTCATACACCAAAATGGCTATGAAATAGATTTGATTTTAAATTTTAGAAATTCTCTCCATTTTCTTTTCTTTTTCACTATTAATATTTATCTTTCCCTTGCTTCCTTCTTAATTGCTCCAGTTTATTTAGTTTAATAAGAGCTATTTTATTTTCATTACTCAAAAGTGGGTTTAAGTAATTTCTTTCTATTTACTTAAATAACATTCCCAGTTACTTATTTGGCTTAAGACTTCATTAGTTCTCATAGTACATTCCTCTCTCTCTCTTCTTCCCAGTACATTCATTGCCAATATTATCTTCCCAAGAAACAAATTTGATCTGCGTACCAACACACACACACACACACACACACACACACACACACACACACACACACGTGCTGAAACATTTATGCCTTGCCATTATATCCCAGTTAGGACCCAGCCTCCTTAGCTTTACATGTAAGCCCATCACAGTTGTGCTAGAACTACTCTGTAGATTTAGCTCTGCCTCTCTCCAACCAAACTCAACGTCCCGCTGTTCTCAAATATAATTTTCACAATTCTGTGTTGTTCTTGTGTTTACTTTTTCATTGAATTGCTCTGTCCTTTGGAGCACCCGTTTGGATGGATCCACTTTTATTGCCCAGGAATTGTTCCCATTCCTAAATATACAGCTTTGAAGGTATCTAGGGGGTTTGGGGGAACTACTGCTGTATCTCAGTCACTATCTACACACACACACCCGATGATTTGCACATCTGTGGGCAGAATGTAATTCTATCAGAGTTCTCTTGGGTTGACTTAGTGTCTTCTCACTAATTACTACACATAGAGCCTCAAGTGACAAAACAGCTGGTTATGCAATTAAAACCTTTCAGCTGTGAGAGGAGAGCTCAGTTAGGATGACTGGAAGGGTACAGTGTATAACGTACTCATTGGTTTAATAAGTTGGAAAGTATGTGGCTGCTCAGTTATGCAATTCATTTTGACTCGAATGGAGAAATCAAATTAACTGCAGGTAGGTATTATAAGAGCTGACAGGTGTGACATCCTCAGTGTTCCATGAAACCGAAGACTATTCTTGTAGAGTCACAGGTATTTTTTTTTATTCCTCCTTTTTCTTTGAGCATTTCTACAAGCTAAAATAAATGTCCAATACATACTCTTTAGCAGCTAAAAGGATATTTTGGTTTTGGCTCTATCAAGTGTAGAATTTGCAAAAAAGTAATAAGTTTTTTTTACCCTCAGTGGCAGAGGATAAAAAACAATAACCTGCGGAAACATTACTGCATTGATCGGTGTTCTAAATTGCTGGGTATCACAAAAAGAGCAGAGATACACAGACATCTCATTTAGACTCATTCAGATAATTTTTGTTTCACAGAAAAATACTGTCCCTGTTTTCTAACATTATTTTGGTAAAGGCTGGTATGGTGGATTTGCTTTCAAATGACTCAAAAGGAGAAAATAAAGAACACACTTAAGTTCCTTTAAAAATATTCCTTATTTTACGTTTAGTGCATAATTTAAGGGACCGAATAAGTGGAAGTGGGAGAAAAACAATTATGGAAAAATCAAACCACTGACACATTCATTTTAATTGTTGAAACATTTTATGTTGATATAAATTTACTGAAATATATTAATTTTCATGGCTGGCCTTCCACACCTGTGATTGTTGCTCAATATATTTGTAGCTATGCTGTGTGAAACATATCAGTTTTGTCTGTGTTCATTCTCCGACTCCTCCCTCTCTTTCATTGTGAGCTACTTGAGGTCAGGGATTGTGTATTTGTCATCTATGTAATCCCATCACATACCAGGATGCAGTTCATCCATACTTTTAATGAAGGGATTGATTTTATAAACACTAAATAGTACTTAGCTTGTGGTACATACTATTTTAAGCACCTTCTATATTAGTTAAAATATTAACTAATTCTGTTCTCATAACAACTGTGTTATTTATTCATTGATGCATAACAAATGATCCCAAAATTTAGGAACTCAAAGCAAAAACAAACATTACCTGACACAGTTTCTGAACATGAGGAATTTGGGAGCAGCTTAGCTGGGTGGTTGTGGTTTCAGGGTCTCTCATGAGGTTATAGTCAAGATGTTTGTTGGGGCTACAGTTATCTGAAGACCTGACTGGGGCTGGAGGATCAGCTTCCAAGGTCGTTCATTCCCATGCTTAATAAGTTAGTGCTGATTGTTGGCAGGATGCCTCAGTTCTTACCATACTGTTCAAAAGTTCAGGTGATTACCTGTGCTTCTGACTAACTGGCTATAAATTGTACGTTCCCAGCACCCCCTTCCTGAGTCCATTAATTTGCTAAAGAAACTCACAAAACTCAGGAAAACAGTTTACTTATCAGATTACCAATTTATTATGAAACGACATAAATCAGAAACAGTCAGATGGAAGAGATACAGGGCAAGACATGTGGCAAGGGGTCAGAGCTTCCAGGCCTTCTCTGGCACCACCCTGCCAGCAGTTCTGCATGTTCCCCAAACTGGAAGATCTCTGATATTTAGATTTTTATGGAGGCTATATTATGTAGGCATGATCGATTAAATCATTGGCCTTTGGTGATCTATTCAGCCTCCAGCATCTCCCCTCCCTTCCCTGGAGGTGGGAAGGCAGGGGAACCTGAAATTTCCAACCCTCTAATCAAGTTTGGTTCTCTTGGGAGCCAGCTCCCATCCTTGGGAATTTACCAAAAATCACTTCATTAATGTAAACTCAAATGTGGTTGAAAGGGGCTTGTTATAAATAACTAAAGACACCCATAGTCACCTTTATCACTGAAACTAGGAACCCAGCACAAAACCCAAATATTATTAAAAAAAAAGATGCCCTTATTGCTCCAGTCATTTAGGAAATTTCAAGTGTTTGGGGAGCTGTGCGCCAGGAAAGGGGACAAAGACCAAATATATATTTCACAAATTTATAAATCACAATATCACAATTGATCATTGGGGATGATCCTGGGAACTGGTAACTACAAGAGTATATGAGATAGGTGCTTCCTCCTTTTTTAGTTGGGGGAAGTAAGGCACAGAAAGGTTAAATAATTTGGGTTATATGAAAATTAAATGAGATACACACACACAAGTTACAAAACATTATATGGCACATAAGAATCAATAAATATTAGCTGTTATTTTCTCTGTAAGCCAAAATAATTGCCTTTGGTAGTTATTTTCAGATTTCAGTGGGTCCAGATGGCAGGTTGTAGGTTCAGTTTCCATTTTATGGGATCACATTTTGTGACTTGAACCTAGGAAAAGCTGGCATGTGATGTATGTTGGTTTCCTATTGCTGCTGAATGAATTACCACAAATTTAGTGGTTAATGCAACACTGATATATTATATTACAATTCTGCTGGTGAGAAATTTGACACAATCTTACTGGACTAAAGTCAAGATGTTGGTAGTGGTACATTCATTCTGGAGGCTATGGGGAGAATACATTTTCTTGCCTTTTCCAGCTTATTGAGGCCACCTGAATTCCTTGACTCATGGCCCCATCCTCCATCTTCAAAGTCAGTAGTGTAGGATCTTCCAATCTTTTTTTCTCTTACATCTTTCCAGCCTCTGCTTCTATGGTCATATCACTGACTCTGCTTTCTGACCTTTGTGCCTCCCTTTTAAAAAGACCCTTATGTTTGGGTCCATCTGGACAATCCAGGACATTCTCCCCATCTTAAGATTCTTAATCACATTTCCAAAGTCTCCTTCGTCAGGTAAAATATCATTCACAGGTTCTAAGGATTAGGATGTGAACATATTTGGGAGGCCATTACTCAACCTACTACATGATGAGTGCTAAGTTTTTATTTGAATCAAAGCTTTTGTTATAGCCATAGAACTCTCTCACACTAGAGAGTGGAAATTAAATCCACTTGCCTCTCTCTTTGGGGGTGATTTTAAAGTTTATTCTATTTTCTGAGAATGATCTAAGGCTCTTCTTGCTGAAGGATTGTGGGAGGCAAGCAGAAGACACATTGGACCGAGGATCAGAGTCTGAGTTCTTGCACAAACTCTTCCTCTTTCTAGCTGTGGTACCTTGGAAAAATCACTTAGCATTTGAAAAAATATTTAAAGTATGTGTTGAACAAAAATACTTGTCTGTGTAGCTTATAGGATTGCTATGTTCATCAGTGGAATAATACGAAAAGGCGTACTTTGTAAGCTGCAAGGAGCCAAACAGATATAAAATCCTATTGGTTATCAATGTATGCTGTTTGAGGGGTTTAGTTTAACATCGAACACTGGGAGCACAGTGAGGCCAATAGAGTCTTTTTAAAAGAGACCTCCTCACAGTGCCAGCCCCTTTGCCCTCCTTGACCTGGCCCCACACCCTTCTTACTGCTGCTAGTGAGTTTCCAAGCCCCCCTCAGATGGAGCCAGCATAGCTGTGAACACAGACAAGGACAAACTTGGACATTCTAAGGGTCTCTGTGAGTGGGCAGAACTGTGAGGGGAGTATTACTTTATCCCTTGCTTTGGGGAACTATATAATTTCTTACTATGTGGAGATAGATGGAACACTGGAGAGATTTTCTGATCAAAAGATATTTATGTTCCTTAGGATCTTCCATACGCTAATAAAAACAAAGACTTTAATTTGTGAGGCGGGGTTTAAATAGCGTGTTAAGCAAGTTAAAATGTTATTAAGGGGCTTTTGTATGCCAGTTGGGAAGGAGTTAAGTATTGAATATTCCTCAGAATTTTTTTTTTTTTTTTGTATTCACTTATGTGTATGTCTTGCAAATAGGCAAGATGGGGGGCTGATGGAGATATGTGAGATAACAGGAGAGTCACAAAGTGAAGGGGGAAAGTCCCCGATGGTGATTACATGGTGTTTGTGTTATTCCTTCTTTTGTAAAAATATCTCTGGGCTGCTTTGTGTGTGCCTGTGTTAGGACCCTGACAGAACCCCAGGACTTTCATTTAGTAATCCTTTCAGGGCCCACAGATACAAATAAAAGATAGCTGGGTCCACCCTGTTTGCTTCTCTTCTCTAAGCAATTGTTTATACAGTGAAGGCCCAGAGCCCTGCCATCTGAGATAATGAGCTGATAAGGAGTTAGAGAATGGTCACACAGAATCAAAATGCTCAGGTCTGGGAAATCACCCAAGAGGTCCTAAATTTAGCCCTTCCATTGCTACTTAAAGCCTTAGAGCTTTCAAAGGTGCTTTTCACCCCTTTTCAGCCAGCATTTAATTTTCTTAAAATCATTATTGATTCGTCTCAACAATCAGTCTGTTTTCTATAGCTGTCGATTTTTTCTACCCATGAATCCATCCTGCTCTGAGGCACTGTGGGGTTGGAGCTTCGGGCTTCTCCCCAGCAGTGTGCCTGTCTTCCAGCCCACCAGGCCACACACACCACGGTGACATCAATCACCCAATGGGAGGCAACTGCAGATGACTGCAACCTCTACCCAGTCAGTATCTTTTAACAAAAGACAGAGAACACTTTGAATTTGTGGGAAACAACCTGGATTTTTGCCATGTCCTCCTTGAAATAGAGATTTCACAGAACTAAATCTCTTTCAAATAGGGGAATTACTGCCTACCCTGAAGGGGGAGTTGGGGAGACTCCGAGTCCTGTGCCTTTGTCTCTCCATATAAAGGAGAACGAGGAAAGACCTGCTCTTGATAATCTTGAGCAGTCATTTAAAGATGTGTGAGAAAAAAAATTCTGTTCTTTTCAAAGCCTGCCTTTCATACAGAATGTCAACCCTCAATTTTTCAGGGAGCAAAAAAATCTTGATAAAAATTATCCTGAAAAAAGAAGAAAAAAAAAAGAATTATCCTGTTCCTTTGATTTTTTTCTCTCCTCCTTTTTGCTTGCTGGGCTTTGAGGCATTTCAGTACTCATTAACGCTGTTCTTACATACAAAGCAGAGAAAATAGGAGATGTTACTCAAACTAGGTGATTCGACTCTGATTTGAGATAGTTGATGTGTGTACAGATATGGGATGTTCATTTAATCTCTATCTCTCACACATCATTGTTCACATAGAGATTTTCAAAAAAGTCATACCAGGTTTCTTTGATTAAGCACTTAGCATAATTAATTGGTATGCATTATTTGCATGAACTCTAGTATACCTGCTAAATAATACATCTCTAACTGACATTCAGAAAATTTTAAAGCTTGAGATGCCATCTTTGGTTTTGAGGAACAAAAGTCCCACTTTCTTAGCTAAAAGTATGCTTCTTTTAATGGTTGAAGTGGTTGCCCTCTCAGGCATCTCTTAGAACAGAGGATGTGTTACTTAGGGAACGATCCCATTGGATATGCAAGATAAGCAACCTCATTATGGATGTGGAATGAAGAAAATAACCTGCAAAGTATATGTATATTTTTTCATATATATGAAGGGGTCTTTAAAGGAAAACCAAGGGAATTAACTAGCAGTATGGCAGGCTATCTACCGTACTCATTTGCTGTATTGCTTTTGTTTTTGTGCTTTACAATTCCCCATAGTCAATTTTAAGATTTAGGAAGCATATTTGTGTGTGTGGATGTGTGTTTGTGCATATAAGGAGAGTCAGGGCAGGGAAGGGGCAAAGAGTGGGCATGGCCAGCCGAGGAGGAGGAGCCATTAACCTGGGCACTGAGCCTGTCCCAAAACAGTTCCTTGAGCAAGTTCAACTCAAGGTAAGAAAATGAGAGATATTAACCAAGGTCTGGGGAAAGAGGAGATACATTTTCATGATTAACTATGGAGTATAGCATGCTGCATGCATTTAACTTAGAATTCTACATATATTTGCCAAGAAATCAAATGGATACCTAGAAATCTGAAACTACAGCTGACAAGGTGAGGCGCATGTGCTTATTAATGCTCCATTCATATAGAACATAAATGTGAAATAAACAATTACCTAAGAGTTATTTAGAAGAAGTTACATTTAATTGATTGCTGAGTACCTATCTCTCAAAGACTAGGCAATCTTGAGAACAGTTCGGGGCAATATTTTCCTGAAAATATTTGGGAGTATGGTATCTTCCTCATGGGTCTATCCTGAGGATTAAATTATGTGATGGGCAGAATTCATTTGTTCTCCTTTTTCTCCATTCAAGAATTTTTTACCCTGCCTTTGATAGTACCAGAGTAGCACCATGTACCAGGGTTATGGGAAGTGATTGGTGTAAACTTTGCCACTACCCTCAAGGAGTGTACAAATTAAAAGAATGTCTAGATCCTAGCAGATTACTTTGCATATCAGAGGCTCAACAAATACTATTTTCCTTTCTTAATTTTTTTAATTTGGGCTGTCTTTTAAAGAAAAAACTTTTTGAAAATGGTGAAATTCTGAATGATCCTTCATGTGTGAAAATGTTTCTTTTCTTCATCCACTAAATAGTTATTGAGTGCCTGTTGTGTGAATATGGCATTATTATTAGTATCTAATGAAATACAGTATTATTCTTTGTTTAAAATTCATAATGTGTCTACTATGTGTCTGGCACAATTGTGTAATTAAGAGGGTACAAAAGTTATTTGAAATGGTCTCTGTCCTTAAGATAAATCTACTCTAGTGTTGTGCAGAATTTTGTTGAGTTGTTAAATGCAGTGGTAGGCTGTCAGGAGTTTTCTGTTTTTACTCTAAAAGACCACTAATGATCTGTTCCTTGTCTTTAATCTTTGTTCTCAGTGGTCCTTGCCTTGTCTTGTGCTACCATCAGATGGACTTGGTAGCTGCCTGGGTGGGCTGGAAGAGGCTTCCTGGGAGGCCTTACCTGTTCTCCAGATTAGGTAAACTCTTGCTAATCAATGAACCTAAAGAAAACACCCAGAGGCAAATCCTGACTCCAGGTAACGGCTCACTGCATCTCATTATAAATATTTTTCAAATGTGCATCTTTCTGGTTTAAGTATAAGTTGTGACCATGTTACTTGGATACTTGGATTGCTTCTATATCCCTAGTACCTGGCACTATGCTGGGGCCAGTAGGGGCATGGTTAATGTTTTTTGAATGGAGGATAAGAATAAATGAATTCTGCCCATCTCATAAAATACATGCAGTATTCTAACAACCACAGAAAATAAAAGAATTGGAAGACATTTGTCCCCTCTTGTGCAACCCATGCAGGCTGCCCCAGGGCTACCAAGCCCTTTTGATGATTGATGGTGACTTGCTGTGTTCTGATGATCCCTTTTCTGCGCTCAAGTTACACAATTTACAGATTGAAAAGTAGCTGAATTAAGTTGAATTCTGTAGTCTCCTAAGTTTGGGAAATACTGAGTTAAACCATGTTAAAGTGATTGCTTTTCACTGTACTTCTCAGGGGTATCACTACTTAATGTGCATGGTGCATCTCTAAAGATATGTGATGAGAAGTATTTTCAAACTTACTTGATTCTGAGACCCTTTTTTCTTGGACCAATTTGTGCAGAGTTGAGGTTTGCAACACACTCTTTGAGATGCGCTGTATTTGGCTGTTCTAAGGGAAAAAAAAAAACACGATTTACTCAATAGTAAGGAGAGAATTGAACTCAGTTTTACTTTCTGCTAAATTCCTGCTAAGGATAACTCAACTATCTACTATTATCCTCAAAGAAAGAAAATCTAATCAAATGCTAACTCTGGTTAAATGGTAGGAAATGAGCTCCCAAGTGTTAAGAAAAGCCAGACAGCCTCCCCGAAGCATCCTCCCCGCATGGCCGACCTCAAGGCCAACCTGGAGTTGCCCACAAAATGCCTGGGGAGATTCCTGTGGAAGCAGATGGTGCTGCCTGGAGACACTTGTCCACAGCTTGGCATCTGGGCTCGTGAGTGCTGTCCAGCTGAGGATTGTGCAGGCAGAATGCTGGGTGATAGGCTTCCTGCTGAAATCCATTAGCAGTCCAGCATAGCCCATTCTTCTTTTCCTTAAAAAGGATTTGTACTCATTCTGAAATCATATCAGAAATCGCTGCCCATAAATATGGATAAGGCATGTGGCCTTTACAAGAACAAATTTAAGGACAGAAAGATATTAATAAAGATGGGGTCACCCAGCCAGTGAGAGCTGATGCTAGGACTTAGTATAGCACTTGGAGAGAAGGGTTTTCCATGTTGCTTCCCCACATCAGTTACCTTCTCAGTGACTCAGACTCTTTCCTTGACCAAACTTTTCTTAGGCTCCTCTAAGCCTTCTTTTGACTGGGTCTTGACCTTGGGCTTCTGTGTCTGTTTTTGCCAAGTCTAGTCTTAGGAGGAATCCTGCAGAGTCAGTTTAGAGAGAATCCCCTCACCCTTGATTTCTGATCACCCTCATATCTGATGAAGCTTCTTAGTCTCCACCCCTAATATCTGATCACTCTGACCTGGAATCAGTAAGAATCCTATTAAGTCAGTATAGCAAAACCTCCCTATTCTTGATGTCTCCTTTAAGTCATTTTCCACCCATTGACTCCTTCATTCTGCTCTTCGGCTATAAATCCCCACTTGCCTTTATCATATTTGGAGTTAAGCATGATTTCTCTCTATTGCAATAGTCTCGAATAAAGTCTCCCTTACCATTTTAACAGGAGTCAGAATAATTTTTTTTCTTTAACATTGAACATGCTCTGTACTTAGTTATAATTGGCAAAGGTAAAAAGTGAATGTTTTCAGAAGGCATTCAGAAGGAATACCTTGAACAGAGATGCTAATCTTTTCTTTAGCTGATTGAAAAATAGCTATAACTTTAATATAATGAAAGCTAGAAGGTAGGATCACTGGGAGGTGAGAGAAGGGATGGTTCCTGAATTAGACCCACAGCCAGAAGAGATATTTATATTGTTCATAATATAAGGGTCAAGAACATCAGTAAATACAGAGTATTATATACATAACGGCCTATTATTTTATAATTTTATCTGCCTAATGACTATTTTTCAAAATTAAGCTTAGTGTTAAAGTAAAATTTAAAACTTTATAGAAAAAATAATAAATACATATTGAAAAAGCCTTCCCTATGCTTCATCCAGATAACCATTCAATTTTTATGTAGTTCTTCTAGCTATATCTAAAGAAATTAGACATTTTGATTTGTCTGGGGCAGCCCCAGCTTATAGCCATTGCCCCAGAACCCTGTCCAGTTTAGCATTTATCTTAGACAAAAATGTCCAGTTTGAATTGTGAATTATATGAATTCTCTAATCCTACCTGATGTTGGATATATACCCAGTTGTTTTAGTGCATGTATCTGTGTGAACCCCTACTCCATGTCATTAGACTACAGCAGATACTTCTGTACCCCCTTGTGTTGTTCTCTTGGCTTCAGTTGTCTTCTGAGCCTCTGGCCACATGTTTGTGGCTTGACTCAGCCACTTGTGAAATAACCGTTCCATCTCAGTGTAGCCCGATGGTGCCTTTTGTCATGCCTACACCATCCACCTCTCTCCTCCTGCCCTGAGTTTTTTCTGTTGCCTTTGAGATTCGAAAAGACCCATTCTGCTACCACACATGGGCAATCTGGAATGCGGGGAGTTTATGCTTATGTGGCTAATACTTGACCAGTGTAAGAGAGGAGCAAGCAGTTCTACTTAAATAAGTTCTACTATTGAGACCCAGCAGTTCCTAGGCTCTTTGGAAGATAATCCCAGGAGATGGAGCAACCAGTTCCACCTGACACCAAGTGGTGGCCCGCTTGATAATATGCCACTATTTACCTCTTTTTTTCTGCCTCATTCTGCATTTCCTCACTCTTTTCTTCCTGGGATTGAATGGTCTAAGGAAATAACATCACATAAGGTTTTGGTTTGGGCTCTGCTTTCTAGGAACTCATGTTAATAAATGTAACCTTAAATGATTTAGCTCCATACTACCTTTTACTCCCCCACCCCACCCCGCTCCCCATCCCCTGATTCTGGGGCTGAAACTCTGAAAGTTACATTTCCCAGATACCTTTGCCAGTTTGCTTACACATTCTGCCAATAGGAAGACTGGAGGGCAACTGAAAGTTGGAAGAAAAGAAGCAGGGAGAAGGGATTTCTGATTTTTTCCCCCATTTTTGAGAGTATGGCCAGAATAGTGGCAGTTAACTCCAGTAGTGGTTAACCCCAGCCTCCACCTTCTTTTGCCATTCCACAGACCAGCCTCAGATAAATAGAGGCAACCGTACCTGGGTGATGGCCCCTTCTGAGATCCACTCCATGTGCTCTCCTTCACGTTCCTAGGTGCCAGACTCCAGAGAGTACACTTCATCCTTTATCTATGTGCAGCCTTGGAGAGGTAGCTGTTTCCTCCAGTTTTTATGTCACTTGTGTTTCAGAGGATTTGTGTGAAGATGAAATGAGTCAGTACACAAATATCTGATTCTTACCATTTGTGGTAATTAGATAAAGTCCCAGGAACACCAAATGAGTGAATACCGAACTATCAACCCTAGGGAAAACATGTGTGTGCATGTGCACATACACACACACACTTTCTCTCTCTCTCTCTCCTCTCATGTAGATTATAATCCTAAATCTTAAAAACAACTCATCCTGGTAGGTTCTATTTTATTTTACAAAAGAGAAAATGTACAGATCTAAGTGGTTTGCCTTGACTTACTTGTCACTCATATTGCCTTACAGTTGTGACTCAAACCTTCTCCCACTGGCCCCAGATGCTGGGCTTCTTGTACTAGCCCGTACCCCTTGTCTCTTTATCCTCTGCTTACCTCCATATTGGCTGAGCTGCAAATTTCAGGTACCTACATTGTTTTTTGCTGCTCTGTGCCTGTCCTGAATGAACTTGAAGGCACCAGGAGTTGTGATTTTGGGGTTGCAAATAAATGTTATCGAATAGGAGGATTGTAAATATGGGATCCCATGAGTAATGAGGGTTGACTGTACTAAATTTAGAACTTTAATTGTCACACAGTAAGTGGTCAGTTAATGTTCACTGTTACCCTGTTATTTCCATTTTACAGTTGAGAAAATTTAGTTCACATAATTTGTGTATGATAGAGACAGATTTTTGCCCTGTTTCATTTGATCTCAATACTTGTATTTTCAACCATTAGGATATATTATTTCTACTTTTCTCAAAAATTCTTAAAGTTATAACTTTAGTGACTATATAATGTTTTATCAGTCTGATATATAATCATTTCCTTAAAGTATTCCTGTAATATTAAGGATATAGGTGTAAATATATAAATTCTGCAATGAATTTCTATATGCTTCGCTTCTACTGAAATTCTCAGCAATAGTAATCTCAGGTGATATAAACATCCTTAAGGGCTTCTGCTACATTTTGTAATTTTGCTTCTCACAAAAGCCTTGTTTTAATTCATTTCAAGGGCCTGGATTCAGTGTATCTATTCCACCAAAATGGCACCAGGTGTTCTACAATTGTTGCTGCTGTTATCAACATGAAATGATTTCTCAAAGTTGTCTTAATTTTCATTCCTTCATCATGGAGAAATATATTCCCCATATATATTTTTTTTCTATTTGTATTTGGAGTATCTGTGATGTCTTTTCCTCCTGCAATGTGTGTAGTCTTGCTGTTTTTCTCATACATTTGTATTTTCTATATATTAAAGAGAAACTTTAATATGTTGCATTTAATGTAATTTTTTTGTTTGTTATTACATTTTTAGTGTTTTTTAAAATTTTTAATTTTTTATTGTAAGTGTGACTGGGCAGTTTAGTTTTTCACTGACTACATGGTTTGTTTTATTAGCTTGTTGACACCAGAGGTCCGAACATAACTAGTAACAAACCAGCAGCATGAATGGATCATGGGGCCTTGGTGGTGACGTGAGGGAGAATAACTTGTTTGCCTTTAACCATTTCATTTTAAATCGTAACTCTCCTCATTTGTAAAATGAGTGGATTGAGAAGGTGATCTCTAAGGCTTCTTCTGCCACTAAAATGATTTGATTCTAAGTGAACCAAATGTGATTCGAGATAAATATTTATTTAAAAATTTAAAAAAATCTGTTTTGTAAAATTTATTTGGGATATGGTAATTGCTACTGTCCTTGGGCTGCCATAATAAAACACCATGGACTGGGTACTTGCACAACAGAAATTTATTTTCTCAGAGTTCTGGAGGCTGGAGGTCCAAGAACGAGGTGCCAGCAGCACTGTTTTGTGGTGAGACCTCTTTTTCTGGCTTGCAGATAGATGCCTTTTCACTCTGTCCTCACCTGACCTTTTGTTTGTGTGTATGCAGAGAGAAAGAGAGCTCTCTGCTGTCTCTTCCTCTTTCTTTAAGGACGCCAGTCCTACTGAATTAGGGCCTATACATATAAACTTATTTAATTTTAGTTACCTCCTTAGAGGTCCTATCTCTAAATAGTCATATTGGGGGTTAGAGCTTCAACATATGAATTTTGGGGGATGCATTTCAAACCATAATAGTAAGCAATTTCATTCAGTGAATGCTGCCACACCAGTACAACAATGCTTTTAGAATTCTGATTTCAATGGAGCTGGTGATTGAAGATTACAAAAGTTGAGAAACTTTCTAATCTCTTCCCCTAGCTTTCACACTGTGTTCTGGGTATGCTGACCTTCCTTCCATCTTTCCTCTACCAGACCACCGGATTCCTATCTTGGGCCTTCCATCTGTTTTCTTTCTGCATGTATGGACTACTCTTTCTCTTGGTCTTTGATGGGCCAACACCTTCATCATTCAGGTTTTAGCTCTGCAGCCTAGCCAAAAACACTTCTCTCAACTCTCCTCTGCCAAGGCACTGTTTTGGTCTCTGCATAGCACTTACTGTCTCCTGTAATTAGCTTCTTATTAATTTATTTACTTGTTTACTATGTGTCTTCCTATCTGTAGAATATGATCTTTACAAGAGCAAGGGCCTTTCCTAATGTGTTTCTTCAGCTCCTACTACATTGCCTGTCACATACTAGGCTCTCAAAATTATTTGTTGAATGATGGAAGCCATTACAAAAATTTCAAGTTGTTTCTTTTCTTATTTTTTTTTTATTATGTTCTGTTGTTTCAAGTACAAAATGGAAAGGGTTAATTTTGCAACAAATGTAACAGATATTAAGGTGATCATTTATACCAAAACAAGATTTCCCTTTGAGATTTAATCTGGTTATAGGCATGCAACATACACTAAAGAAATACTTGAATTATCCCTGAGGAATGCTGTCTCACTTTCTGAAATGTCAAGGCATCATATTCAATTTGTGTACTACATGATTTAGTCTACTTTGTTGTTTGGGAAAACAAGAAGGAATTAACTTTCTGAGGTTAAGATTTAAGAAAATGAAAACTTCCTTAAGATCATAGATATTGCCATGCTAAGATTAAAGAAGATTTGAAATCTGCAGTAAGCTTTACTACACAATGAAGAGCTCCAGCCTGTAGGTGTCATTCATTGGCAAATTATTCCCTAAGCATTAGTTATTGAGTCCTGGAAATGCACTTGATCCTACACAAACATAAAGAGACTTGTCTCCATTTGATGGCTGTTCCTTCTAGATAGAAAACACAAAACAATTAAGGTGGCAAAACACAGTATATGAGAGAAGAAAACAATTTAAAGGTGCATGGCTTGTTGTCATTTCTTTTATTTGTATCAAACATTTGAACAATAGACCCTGTTTACTTTTTGATATATAGAATTGAATCATCCTTTCTTCTAATTTCATCAATATTTCAATGGCTGACTTGGTTTTATTCTGCAATCTCTATTATATATATTAAAATAATTATGTTTTGAGGAGTAAGCCATGTGTGTACATGCAGAGAATTAATAATGTCTGTTACCAAAATCTTTGGTTTACATTATATTCAATTTTGTGTATGCATTTTTTTTTAGCTTTTGTAGGCTAGGAGATACAAGAAATTAAATAAAACATACATGCATTCCAAGTAAGATATTTAATTCCATCTTTCTATTTATATTTTTTGTGTTGGTTATAAGCTTTTACTAATCTAAGTTAGGTTTGTAAAAAAACTAAAATATATACCTTATTTTATGAAAATGAAAAATGCTTAATTATAAATTATAGGAAGTACTAATTCTTTCCTAACAGATTTTTGAGGTGATTAAATGACAACAGAAGTTGAATATCTTTATATTGTTAGCTTAAAATGCTTTTTATATTGAGAGGGAAAATGGGGTGATAAATGTGAAAATTTTGAAATATTAACCTTGTAGGTTATTCTAACTAGAATAGTTTCCTTGGATATAGGTTCAGACCTCTCTGTTATTGACTTGTTGGGAATTCAAAGATAGTCATTTCACCAATTTTCTTTAAATTTGTCTCAAGTAGTGATAAAAGTATGGCAGCAGAAAGAGTTAAGAGCTCAGGTGTTAGGGGCTTGAAAATCTGAGGAACATTCAAAAGTCTATGAGATTTCTCCCCCTTACAGTTCTTGATCCTCACAGGCTGAATCTATATAAAACATTAAAAAAAAAAAAACTAGTTAATACAGTAAGTTTAAATAAATGGTTAGTTTAACAAGAAAATAAAGATTAAATTATAGCTTGACTAAATTGAATCATCTTGTTAATTTGGTCAAAATAGCAGTTAAATTGTTTACTCTCTGATAAATTCATCAGTGGATGCCTAGTGGTGCTTGGGCTCCAACCTGTACATCTTACTTCCTCACTATTGCTGCTTCCCCTCTGAGGGGGATCCCCTGATGGTGCAATCACTCTGGCTATATTTGTGTGTGTGTTGTGACCATCCTTCTCTTAGAAAACCTGATCCAAATGTAGGGTAAGATCTTCTTTATCCTCTGGTAAGCACTAGAAGTCAGGCTATTATTTTACCCAGCCTCCCAAGCTTGTGGGGTCAGGGGAAGAGAAAGTCTAAATAAGAGAATCATTTATAATGGTTACACGGTTGAGATCTCCTCTTTGGCTGCCCCCTGCCTGGATCCATAATGTAGAGGCAGGCATTCCATTTCTACTTCCCTCTCTCTCCTTCTACCAGAAATACTCCAGGTGGCTTCAGACCTAGGAATTCCCAACCATACTGACTTCCACACCCAGATAAAGGGACATGGAATCGCCTTATTTTAATTAAAGTTCCACTGAGTTCTCATTTCTATCTTATGATAAACTTCTTTCCAGGAAGACTGGTAGTAGGATTTTTTTTCCCCAAAGAAGATCCTGCCCTCACCCTTAGAAGGTTAGTTTGGTTTCCAACAACACAATTATTAAGTGTATATCAACACATTTTGTAAGATTTGTTTTATTCATATTTGGATGATACCATGTATGAGATAACACTATTTATCTATATAATCTGAGTTGTGGTTCAATTTTTAAAAAAATATTTCATCAAATTTTCAAAAAATATCTTGGTGTATAATCTCACTCATTTAGTTAATATTGCTTGAAGTATCAGCGTATGTTTGTATTATTTTATCCAAGAAAATCTCCATTTCCCATCTATACCACTACTTTCAATTTTTTATTATGCTCTTCATCAAAAGGTTCACAAAGAACTTTCATATGTTAGTTAGTATTTCTATTATGATTCTTATAAAAATGGGTTACTCTTCTAATTCAGTGCATGGTGCCTAAAAATGTTTGTATTTTGATTCAAGATGACAGGGCAAGGAAGATAATTATTGAAGTAATAGAATTCTAAGATGCTGATTTTAACCTTTGGATTTACAGTGAAAATTACTTTTCACTTTAGAAAATTTTGACAATGATTCATTCACACTCAAATATACTACTTTATTAAAAGATAATTGGGAATGATTATTGAAACACAAAATAGAACAAAAATAGCAAAAGTATACCAGGAAATGTTGTTACCTTGTATCTGGCCAGGTGATTAGGCCACACAAATAATCTGAAACCTGAGCTGAATGCTCTTTGCAGCCTACTAAATAAGATTCTAAAATCAGAATCCGTGATTGTGATGGGTAAAAACAATTTAACTGGTTAAATTTGCAATCAAGAAGGTGCCTTAAATGGATTCAGATTCCTTTAAAGTGGAGTAAAGGTGATTCACCACAGCATATCTATTACAAAAACTCAGTTGTAAATCTGAATAAAAGCTAAAGAAATAAACATCTTTTCAAGTCCTTTGTCTCGGCTTTCTTCAGTGTTCAGTGAGGATACTGCTGATGTAGCTTAAGAAATTGCAGAATTAAATATATTCAGAGGTTTAAAGATGTTCTCAGCTATACCAGATTCAGAAGGAGGACAGGGCAGGGCAGATGCACATTTGCATTTCTCACATCCAAGGCCAATGAATGGAAGCCACTTGGAAAGACAAAGAGCCTCAGTTGGAAGGGCAAACCACAATGTGCAGGCAGTTCATGAAGTAAAAAGATCTGAGCCCTCTGGAGAAGGATGAAGAGGCAAAGATGTGAGCAATCTGTTTAATAATAGTATGTACTTAACAGGGGGTCTAGGTTTCTTCCTGCTTCTACTTCCTGACCATCAAGAGAGAGATGTGCCCTGCTGGAACACAGTATGAAGTGGGGCAATGTGTCTCTGGAGACTTCTGCATCAATCCCACCTCTATGCAATGGAGTTTAGCTGCCAACCTTTTCCTATAGGATAGCCCTGGAAGTCAGTTGGAGGAGACCAGTTTATGAGATGTGGTTGGGAAATGTTTATTAGAACAGTTTCAGTAATATCAACAGCTAACAGTTGAGTGTTCACTCCTGTGTTAAGTGTTTCACAAATATTATTTCATTTAACTTTCATAACCCCATGAAGTTGGTATGATAATCCCCATTTTAAAGATAGAACAAATTTGGCTTACAAAGGTTAGAACATGGATCCTTGATACAACGTGGAGTTGAGATTGAATTCTAGGTCTGATTACAGATGCTAAGTTTTTAACAACCATGATCTACTGTCTCTCCTTGTAGCAACTAGACAAGTTAATGAACTTGACTACTTATCTGATCCCAGAGTGTATTTCCTCTCCCAGAAGACTTTTAGCTGGAACATAGATTTCCTGGGGCTTGTTCTGTTCTTTGGCTTGAACCAGGTACAAACCTGGGTAATTAAGAACAAATGTAATCAAGGGGAAAGTAACTCTGTCCCCCAGGCTTCCTAGGAAAAGATAAGTTTCAAAATTGGTTACAACCTCATGAATTTTTAGTATAGTATTTGAAAAAAATTAATTTTAAGACTATTATATTATTCCATAAATATAAACTGAATGACTAAGAAAAGAACTGATGGTATTATTACTATAGTTGCAAAGTTTAATAGGATTATTGAAAGGTAGACAATTTTTATGGTTGGATAATGGTTTTAATCTTAATTTGTAAGTCTTTCTTTTTTCTCTGTAATTTTTTTTATATTTTAAATCCAGTATAGTTAATATACAGTGCTATATTACTTTCAGGTGTACAGTATAGTGATTCAACAATTCTATATCTTATTCAGTGCTCATCAAGATAAGTATACTTTTAATCTCCTTCACCTATTTCACCTGTCCCTCCACCCACCTCCCATCTGTTAACCATCAGTTTGTTCTCTGTAGTTAAGAGTCTGATTTTTGGTTTGTCTTTTTTTTTTTTCTTTGTTTCGTTTCTTAAATTCCACATATGAGTGAAATCATATAGTATTTATCTTTCTTTGACTAACTTATTTTACTTAGAATTATACCCTTTATACCCTTTAGATCCATCCATATTATTTCCGATGGCAAGATTTCATTCTTTTTTTTTTTTCTATTTGAGAGAGAATGAGAGAGAGAGAGAGAGAGAGAGCACAAGAGGGGGGAGGGTCAGAGGGAGAAGCAGACTCCCTGCTGAGCAGGGAGCCCGATGCGGGACTCGATCCCGGGACTCCAGGATCATGACCTGAGCTGAAGGCAGTCGCTTAACCAACTGAGCCACCCAGGCACCCAAGATTTCATTCTTTTTTATGGCCAAGTAATATTCCTCTGTGTGTGTGTGTGTGTGTGTGTGTGTGTGTACTATATCTTCTTTATCCATTTATCTATTGATGGAAATTTGGGCTTTTAGTCCATTTACATTCAAAGTAATTATTGATAGATAGGTACTTATCACCATTTATTCCTTGCTTTTTGTAGTTCTTCTTTGTTGCTTTCTTGCTCTCTTCTCTCTTGTGGTTGGTTGGCTTTTTTTAGTGATATACTTGGATTCCTTCCTCTATTTTTTTGCATATCTATTACTGGTTTTTAATTTGTGGTTACCATTACATTTGTATATAACATCTTCTGCATATAGTCTATATTAAGTTCAGGGTCTCTAAAGTTTGAACCCATTCTTTACTCCTATCCCCCCATGTTTTAGGTATAAGGTGTCATACTTTACATCCTTTTATTTTTGTGAGTCCCTTTACTGAATTTTATAGATATACTTTTTTTTTTTGTCACTGCTTTTGTGCATCCTACTTTTCTTACTCTTATGTATGGTCTTTCCTTTCTGCTTAGAGTCCCCTTTAACTTTTCTTATAGGACTGCCACTCAAGGTGAGAGTAGTTGCCACTTTTGCTAAATTCACATAAGCACATTTTTGTGGTGAATTATGCAGTACTTTATGTCATCTTCCATGGGTGTAAACAGACATTTCTTTCTTCCTTGATGGTGAAATCTCAATTTTCTTTAGGCATCTAGCCCTTCCCCAGCAATGATGGTTATCTTAGTTCCCTTATCAGGGTTTAATTTAGGATATATTATATGATCCAGTTTTGGTCATTGAGATGCAAAGGGAAGTCTATTGGGTGCTTTTGGGAGTGGTTTCTTTGCTGTTAAAAAAGAGACACACGGGAAGAGAAATGCTTTTCTTCCACTGGGTATTCTTATTCTGATTACTGGAGTAATGTCAGCTACCTTATAATCCTGAGGGAGCTATTCTGAGAAGAGCAGAGCAGAGTAGAAAGACAAACTGTTGGGTCCTTGATGATCTACTTAAATTTCCAATCTTGAAACCAACAGACTTACTAATATATGAAATATATACTTGCTGTGAATCGTAAGTTCCATTTTTCTGTTATTTGCTGCGCAAAGCATCCTGATATAGATATCTATTCCTTTTATCATTTAAACACATTTATATCATAGAAAAAACTTGTATTTGTTTTATATTGTCCTTCAAAAATGAGTCCAAGTTTATTATTGTTTACCATTCTGTGAATTATGCATTCCTTTAGGTAGGTAGATGATAAGATGACATGACCACATTTCTGCTAAGAACAGAAGAAGAAATTCAAATGAGTTAGAGAAATAGGCAAAAATCAAAATGTAAGATCTGACATTAAAGGATAGTATAAACTTTATATGTAGTTCATACATTTAGAAAAAGTTAAGTGATATTTGCTCGTTGCAATGATTGGGAAAATTGTCTTAGTAAAATCATTTATTCAGTAGCTGCCAATTAGCATTTACTGCACATTAGCATTTCTTGTGCATTATCATTTACACTTGGCACTATGCTCACACCTAGTTTTGTATTTGGTGTTTGCCTGGCAGAAACTGTATAGTTAAGCAGGTGAGGCAAGAGACATGTATTTTATTTACTTATGTGCAACGAATTACACACACACACACACACACACACACACACAAACTTAGCAACTTAAAGTAGTTCTCTCATAGTTTCTGTGGCTCAGGAATCCAGGCAGAGTTTAGCTGGGTCTTGTGCTTCAGGGTCTCTCACAAGGCCGAAATCAAGGTGTCAGCCAAAGCTTGGTCTCATATGAAGGCTTGATGGGGAAGGTTCCACTTCCCAGCTCACTCACGTAACTGTTGGAAGGATTCAGTTCCTCTGAGGCTATTGAATTGAAGGCTTCAGTTCCTTGCTGGAGTTCAGCACATCAAAGTGTATAAGCTGAGAAGGCAGGAGAGAGATTCTGCTAGCAAGGTGGAAGTCACAGTTCTTTATAATTGAATCAAGAATGGCACCCCTTTATTTTTATTGTATTCTATTATTAAAAGCAAATCACTATGTCTATCCCACACTCAAGGGGAGGGGATTATACAAGGTCATGTATATTAGGGAGTAGGAATCATTGGAGGCC
The DNA here is from genome assembly GCF_037043125.1 of Eumetopias jubatus. Taxonomy (NCBI): domain Eukaryota; kingdom Metazoa; phylum Chordata; class Mammalia; order Carnivora; family Otariidae; genus Eumetopias; species Eumetopias jubatus. The sequence goes on along the minus strand of NW_028274809.1, from coordinate 162,495,207 downwards.
ATTTTCTGATTCTGCCTACCACAATACATATATAAATACTTTCACTATGCAGTAATTGGTGATGTGTTCCAAGTGAGTAAGACAAAATAGGAAAACACAAGGAAGAGGAAGCAGTTCTGGCTGGAGGTGTAGAGAGAAGTTAATATTTGAAGAGCAGAGTTCTAGTTCCAGACTACATATTTATTTATGCTCTAGCTTGGATGGCACACACATATGTCACAGTGGAAAATTAATTTGGAAAATCGCTGTTCTTGGCCAGAGGGACTCATTGAATCATATGAATGAGGGGGTGACCTCTCGCAGAAGTTCTGTGGGATTCATAAGGCAGAATGGAGGGAAGTGTAGAGGTGGAGAGGCCAAGTGAAAGGGGACTGCAGAGCCGAGAATGGAGAATAATAAGTGAAATTGTCTTTGGGTTGAGGGAGTGTAAGAAAAGGGTGTATGAGATGGACAATGAGAAGAAAGAACTGGCCTTGGTGATAACTGAATTGCGAGCTCACTGAAAAGAATAACTTGAAGATAACTCCTTTTGACCCTGTAAGCTTGGGCTAATGCTAGTCCTATTAATGAAATAGAGAAATCAGTCAGTTGATTTGGGGTGAAGGTGGTGAGGTGGGAGGTCTAGGTGGCAGTTGGAGTTTGAGGTGCTGCTAGAGAACCTACCAAGTTGCTACTCAGGGTAGGTTTATTTCTTGACCAAACTAATTATTCATGAAAGCTTATTTTAGGCAGATGGGCAAAGACAAACCTAGGAAACCACACCAATATCTGCTCTTCTCGAGGACTGTGAAATGTATTACCATCATCATTGCAGTGCTGAGATTTTGTTTCTCAAATTCCCCAGACTGAATTTCTGCCTAAATAAATAGCCACCAGATGACATTATGGGTCAGTTTATCATCGGGTATTATAGATAATCAATTTACAAAGCATTTGGGAAAATTTTCCTGTAGCTGTTTTATTGGCTGCTATTAGTGTCACATGTCAACCATCTATTACTTTGGATTTGCAACGGCAGCTACTCTTTTACAAGAAATCTAATCAATTTGATGCATAGAGGTTTATTTTTGAGTTAAAATTCACATAACGGAGGAAAGCTTCTTTTGTCCCAATGAGACTATACCATGGTTTTAGGTTCCATTAGTGTAGCAATATATAGTTACAGTTGTACATAAGTAGGGAGAGGATTCTGATCGATAAACTATGATGATTTAATTCAAGAGTATGTTAGAAAATGAAAAAAATGAGGTTTTGGAAAACTGCATTTTGTCCTTTCAGTTGTAATACTATACATGGAAACAATCATCTCAGCTTTTTATAAAAGGCAAAACTGTCAGCCAAACTAAATAAACTCCCCAGACTCCAGAGCAGAACCTATGCCAGGGCTAATGTTGAGAGCAAATGTATCCATCTTGTTCCCAGACTGGTAACAGAGTCCATGTGTTTATTGGAACTTTGCCTCAGTCAAAGCCAGGAGTCTCTGGAATCTCTAACTCGGGCAGTTCTTAGGAGAAGCTTAACAGAATGAAATAAAATGAAACTAATAGGATGACATTTAATTTGTAGTTCTTGTTTTGCTTTTAGTTATGTGAATTAATTGGCATGCAAATAACAAATGGAGGCCCAAAACGTAGGAATGGTCTGGAAAAGTCTCAATCAAGACCTTGGATATAGATGCAGATATGGCTGAAGACAAAGGTTTTCTTTCAGTGTCCTAGGTAAAGAGACCATACTGTGGCAGTCACTTGGAAGACTGAAGAAAACTGACTGAAAACTATTTGCTTGATCAGTTGTGAGGAGACAGGAATTGAGGAGGTGGATATGTGGGGTTACTTGTTGGGGTGATGCAGGGAAGATATGAAACAGTGGAGGGCACTGTGTACACTTGAAGAGTAGATTAGCCTGAGAGGAAGAAGAAAGTGGCTGTGAATACCCATGAGTGTGGGTTGCTGCTTGGCGTCTAGTGTTGACATACTTTTTGCATAAAGCAATGTTCACTTTTGTTCTTGGTTCTCATTTGACCACCCTGGCTCCACCCAGTTCTTGTGAAATTGTCTCTGAAGATGGAAGGATTAGTATTCACCATTTTCTAAAACTTTTCTTAAGGAGAGTGTTAAACAAAATGTGACATCTGGTAGATTTATATTTTCATGCAAGTTTTGCTAAAATATTATCTTACAATTATTTTCTTACAAATAGATCTATTTTTTTCTTTCTTCAGAAATTCCCAATTTTTTATAGAATTTGAACTGGTGAAATAGATGTGGAAACAAATGTGTCTAGTGGGTTTGCTGACTATATAGTCTTATGTGAGGAGAACCACACATTGAGGTGGCTGGGAGAAACCCTGATGACTAGGAAGTCTCACAACTGTGAACTTTATGCCATATTTTCATTAAATTTCAGTCCACCCGCTCTCATCCCTGCCATGACATGACATATTTAAAGTACAGCTTCTAAAATAAATAAATAAATAAATAAAGTATAGCTTCTAGAAATCAAGGACATGTTAAGTTCCAACTGTAAATTGAGACAAAATTCTTAATCCACTAAAATATATTTGCACATTTTCAAACTAGAGAGAAAGAGTAAGTTTTTTTTCTTAGAATATTACTTTCACTTTTTAATGATAATTTTTGTTTTTTTTAAATAGTTCTAAGAAATGTAGTCTCACTGTAGAATATTTGAAAAGTATAGAGTGCTGGAAAGATGAGGATTAAATTTAATCATCCCACCCCTCCTTCATCAGAGATACAGTGTTAGGGCTCTTATGTGTTTTTTCCTAGTCCCCTCTCTGTTACATCAAGTTTCTCAAGACTTTGCAAAGTTAGCTCCATATTTTATAAACATCTTTGTGTCCTACTGATTTTTCTATAACTTGAAAAAATTCCAATGTCATTATAAAGCTTTAGAATAACCTATTGTATAGAGGTAATATAACTTATTTAATTGTTCCCCTTTTGCTGGGTACTAATTATTTTACGATTTTTGACACTTACAAATAAAGCTGCCTATTTTTTCCCCATTGCCAATGTTTCTGATCATAAATTGGAGACAACATTCTTTCTTTTAAATTCTTTTTTAAATTTGAGTATAGTGGACACACAACATGAAGTTGATTTTAAGTGTACAACATAGTGATTCAGCTTCTCTATACGTTATGCTACACTCACCGCAAGTGTAAATAACACTTGTCACCATATAGCGCTATTATAATATCATTGACTATATTCCCTATGCTGTGCATTTTATCCCTTTGACTGTATTCATTGCATAAGTGGAAGCCTGTATTTCACACTTCTTTTCATCCATTTTGCCCAACTTCCTCCCACGCCCCTCCCCTTTGGCAACCATCAGTTTGTTCTCTGTATTTATAGGTCTGATTCTGCTTTTGGTTTGTTTATTCATTTTTTTTAAGGTTCTACATATGAGTAAAATCATATGGTATTTGTATTTCTCATTCTGACTTATTTCACTGAGCATAATAGACCACATTATTTAAGTTAGAGTCCTAGAAGTAGATTACCGTATCAAAGGATGGAATCATTTTTAAGGTTCTAGATACCTATTGCCAAATCACTGTCTAGATAAGTTTTATCTATTCTCTTTTGTAGTACGTGAGAATTTTCATCTCATTGCACTTTTCTTAGAATTTGTCATTAAATATTCAAAGAAAATTATATTTATTTGGGTTTTAATTGGTATTTCTTTAATAGCAAGTAAAATGGAACATTTTCTTCTCATAAAAATGTACCATTCAGGCGCCTTGGTGGCTCAATCGGTTAAACGGCTGCCTTTGGCTTCAGGTCATGATCCCAGGGTCCTGGGATCGAGCCCCACATCAGGCTCCCTGCTCAGCAAGGAGCCTGCTTCTCCCTCTCCCTCTGCCTGCCTGCCTGCCTACTTGTGATCTCTCTCTGTCAAATAAATAAAGAAAATCTTAAAAAAAATGTACCATTCATATTTCTTCTTTAGCAACTTGTTGGTCTTATATATTTATGAAGGCTCTTTCAATCTCCATTTTACTTTTCTGTTCAGAATAGTTGGGAAGCTAAAATCTGTATTTTTCCCTAGTCCCTAAATGTGAATTAGGTTGTACCAATTAGATACAGGGGCATGAGTTTTGGAAGGTGGAAGTGGGGGCTGATGCCACCTTCCTATAATGAGGCTGGTGAATTAGAGGCCTCCAGGAGGAAGGAATCCAGGAGATCCCACATTCCATTGTTGTTACCACCTTCATGAATGTGGGGCATTTGTCAGCAGCAAAGTTCCTAGCAGAGCAAAATTTGGATCCTGGCCTCACTAATATGATTTTCAAGGCAGAAGCTGTATTTCCAATTTCCCCAGCCCTTTAAAATATTTTGAAAGTATCTAGTATCCTCTTAAATTTTTTCTGCTGGAAATATCTCAGATGGTTTCTGTTTCCTGCATTGAGACATGGCTGATACATTGCCTGTTCCTCAAGTCTTCAAGATTCTCTTTGTGGCATGTTTGTATGGGTCTATGTTCATATTTTACTGAAGACTTTTAGTGAAAGTCTTTTGCAAAATACTTTTTACATAGCAATGCAAAAAAAATTGAAATTAAGTATTTAATAACCCCTTCATTAAGGGTTTTTAGCCATTATACCCTACTGCTAGTATTAGTATATCTATTAGTATTCTTTATTTATTCCCAATTTATTTCTGTTTTCTGGATTCCATCTCTTCTTTTTAGGCTACTCATTAATTCCCTTTATTACTTTTCAAAATTATGAAACAGTGCTTGGCTTCATCAGCACATACACAAAATTATGAAACATATTTTTGCTTCTGACACATTTAGAAAACATAAAGGTTATAGTCATTTAGATTTTAAATATTTTTTACTTTTGTCATTATTATGTTTTTATACCTGTCAGAAAAGAGGTCCTTATTTTTCTTTTACTTCTTTTTTAACTCCTTATTTTTCTTAAAAAGTTTTCTTTTGTATTCATATAATTTATTTTTTTCAGATGAACCTGAGAAATATGTTTTTAAGTTCTCAAAAGTAAGTCATAAATAAGCTAGTTATGGAATCATTGACCTCTTTATATTGCTGAATCCTTCCATCCATGAATATGGTTCACTTGTCACTTATTCAAATCTTTTTTTCATGCCTCTCCATAAAATATCATAGTTATAATTTTCTTAAGATATTTACCTTTCTTAGGATTATTCACAATCTTTTTTTCATTATATTTTGAATCAATTTATTTCTGGCATCTGGGAAAGATTGGCTTTAGTGTATTTACTTACATCTGACTACATTTTTTTCCAGTTGATTCTCTTTATTAGATTAACTTTTTAAAATCTTTAACAAACTTTTTCTGCCTTACACTGGAAAGCCAATTCTTCACATCAAAATGTGGGTATTTAATAATTTTCCTAAAGAAAAAAGAACCTGAATCCACACTCATTTAAATAAAACCAATGCATACTTACTAAAGTCTACATGTGCATGGTTCATTCACTAGTAAATGTTAATGGGAATATAATGAGAATTTTCCAGTCTATACAGGGAAGCAGGGCACAAGTGCATGGACTTTGGAATGGTAGTAAGATATTTAAAAATAGCTGAGGAAAACATCCTGGTAAAGGAAAAACTATGGAGATAGTAAAAAGATCAGTGGTTGTGAGGAGTTTCAGGGGAGGGTAGAGAGGGATGAACAGATGAAGGGCAGGGGATTTTTAGGGCAGTAAAGCTCATCTGTATGATAATGTAATAGTGTTTACATGGCATTATGCAAAACTCATAGAACTGGATAACAAAGGGTGAGCCTTAATGTAATCTATGGACTTTATTCAATAGTTATGGATCAATATTGTTTCATCACTTGTAACAAATGTACCACACAAATGCAAGATGTTATTAATAAGGGAAACTGAGGGCAGAGGAGACAGCGAGTATATGGGAACTCTCTTTACTTTCTGCTCAATTTTTCTCTGAACCTAAAACTGCTCTAAAATGTAAAGTCTGTTAATTAAAAGTAAATTGAAGAAGAACACAGTAGGAAAGATTTCACAGAATAGTGTTGCCAAATGCATGGTTTAGACAAACTTGCAGTAGAAACTCAGGAAGGAGGTGTTACTTCAAGTGAATGTGGTCAGAAAGGATTGTACAAAATATGTAGTCTGAGTGAGATTTCTGGAAGATTGAGTTAGATTGATGGAGATTTGCTGATTTGGCAGTACTTGGTATGAGAAAAACATGGAGGTAGAAAGGTGTGAAATTTAAGACAGATGGCTAACAATTTGCCTCAAATACATTTTTTCTGAGGTGGAAAGTAGGCCTTGTGTGGAGTTTAGGATAATATTTTTGAAGGTCTTGGATGTCAGACTGAAGTGTTTAGACTTGAATCTCTAAGTAACAGGAACCACAACAGGAAAATAGCATGATCAAGGTGACATTTGAGTGTTTAAAAGTAGAATTCTGTAAGGTAATTGCAAAAATTCTATGAAAGTACAAAAGGGGAAAATGTCCTTCTCCCATCTCCTGCAACAGGATGACACTTGTGGAGTTAGAGACAGAACACCCAGAAATACTGTTGGTGCTGGGCCCGGATTTCTTCACGTCTTTTTTCCTTCTGTGCACACTGGCCCCCAGCTCCTGTGTGCTTTCATTCTAATAGCCTGTACCTTCAGACCACCTGTAGCCAACTGCCTGGCGGCTCCTGGAGCTGCTTTGCCTGCACATGTACAGAGAGCCAGAAGCCTCTGTGAGGTGCTGATTCCTTCTGACCCTCACCAGCCAGACCTTAGTTACACCCCTTACCAGCTTCTGGGAGCATTTCTTTATCACTTGTATATAAAACCTTGTCTCAGAATCTGCTTTTGGGCTCTCTGACCCTGGAAAACTCTCTAGTAACAACTTTTGTGAGAGTTTTCTTTACAACTCTGGAAAAACCTCTCCATCTTTCTGGGCATCCATCTTATCTGCACGATGAGATGGCTGGTCTGTGATTGTGATCTCTAAATTTCCCTTTGGCTTTAACATTCTAAGATCCCAGCTCTAACTCTTCTTCTGGAGTTCTGGGTGGGGACTGCAGGCCTGAGAAGATAAATCCCCATCTTTTTCCAAGGTTGGCTCCAATTCCAACACCCAATTTTTTAGGAATCATTTTTAGTACCAGCTGAAATGGGAACAGTCAGTGTGCCAGTGATTAATAATTCATTGGCTTTATTAAAACCATTTGTTTAAGCAGTAAAGGTAATTTGTGAGAGAGAAAAATATATATACAAGTAAATAGGGGATTGTTAAATTAGAGGAGAAGAAGGTGAAGGTGGAGAATTTTCATCATGAGGTGAAGAAAAAGACATCTGAGCAAAATAAATGGAAGCTGGCGTGAAAGATCAAAAGACACATTTAAAATTTAAGCAATAAATGTTTCAATGGGAAAAGGATGATTGGAGGTCAGTTTTGGTCAACAAATACAACCTACTTTACTCTCACTTTATTTTCCTCAAAAAATGCATTATAAAGTTTCTTAGGATGTAGTTACTCTCAGAACTTAATCTTACTGGAGCTTAGTGACAATAGACATGAAAGGAAAATATAAGGTCAAACATCTGAGAAGCAGGATTACTCCTGGACAAAAGTGTGAAGAAAGCTGAGAGCCCTGGGTATCCTCCTACCACTTCTTGCAATATTTCTCCTTCACATTCCTTTATGGTATCTGCTCCTCAGATGCCATGGCCAACCAAACATTCTCTCTAACTGACAGTTTCTCCTTCATACCCCAACGTGGCCTCATCCTATTAGGGTTCTTCCTCTCTCACACACTGTTTTTCCCTCCTCTGGGCCCCACTTTCTGATACGTATTAGTGGGTGGCATTGGCTTATTAATTACCTTAAGGAATCTATGCTAATGTGTTGGCTAGGTAACTAATTATCTTCTTGCAGAGCAAGTTTTAATCCTTAAAAGTGAATGCTTAGCAATTTAGTCAATTATAGACATGGTTAGGGGAGGGGAATATTTTTCAACAAAAGTGGTATTTTTTTTCTGGCCTTTTTCCCTAAGAGGGACAATGACACAAATCTGTTCAAATAAATTAATGTTGCCTTTTTGATGACTGCCCCATATGGCAGGAAGAGAATTCTATGCCAACATGTAGGCTGACTGATGTGCCTCACCAATCCCTTCATTGTATATTTGTATTAACAGGCATAGAATGGAGTGAATTCATTTTTCTGTTTTTCAGGGTGATATTCACTGACCTATATATCTGCTAATCTGTGTAATATGTTTGTGTAGGAAATTGCAATTGTGGAAGGACCTGTCCCATAGGAAAAGGGGACGTTCCAGAGAGGTAACTTCCAATTTACCAAGATGGCCAATGGATTCTTTCAAAGTTCCTCAAATCACACAAATGACTTATTTATTGGTAAGGATGATCCCCAAAGCTTTGGACAGTATGATAGAAAGCATAGGTGACAGCACTAAGAACAGTTTTTGTGAAGTTGTGGAAGCAAAGATCTGATTACAGGAGGCTTAAAAGCAAATAGGAGAATTAGAGGCAATGAGTTTGACAACTTTTTGGAGGAATTCTGCTGTAAATGGGAGGAAAGAAATGGTCGCTAGCTGGAGAGTAAAGTGAGATCATGAGGGGATTGTCTTTATTTTATTGTGGGAAAAATAATAGTATTTCGTATGTTAGTGGGAGAAATCAGTAAAAATGATAGGTTCACGATGTAAGAGAAAGAGGGGAGAATTGCTGGAGTGCTAATACTGAATAGATGAGAATGGGATCTGGCATGTAAGTCATTGGGAGATTGGCCAATTTAGGGCCATGGAAAGAGCACAGAAATGGGGCAGGAACTGAGGATCTGGGCCCTCTTGCAGGAGGGTAAGTAGATGTAATGGCAGGAGGTTGTGGAGTTCTCTAAAATTGCTTCCATTAACAGGGAAATCAAGGTCACTGCAGAGAATAAGGATGGGGGAAGATCTGGGAAGTATGAGCGGAAGACAAGGTAGGGAAGAACCTTATGTTGATTAGAATCTTAAGGGATGGACTGGGTATCCTGGGACTGGCATAATATGACTGTCCTGATGATCAGTTAGTGATGTTCAAGCCATTAACTGTGGCCAGGCTGTGAATGTTGGGCATGAGGGTGTTCTAGAATTTTACATGTCTATCGTGATCTTTGCTGATGGAGTCTTGAGGGTATCAGACAGATGGATTACATTCAATGCATAGACTCCTCCTGATTTCCCACCAGAATGAGATTAGGTTTGCTGTCCTAATGATTTTGTTTAGACATACACTGATTCTAGGCTGGCTGTTCTTTGATTCTTAGAATAGTGATGCAGTTGGGGTTAAATTGAACTTTGAAAAAAGATCTTCCTTTTAAATCAGGACATAGCCACTAAACATATTTTCATTACTTTCAGAAAACTGTAAATATAGGTAATTATTATCATTAGTAAGAAAAATAAATTCTGTCATCCCAGTGGGGGCATATTTGTGGGTGCCAGAGACGGTTCTTCAAGTCATAAATACTCAGTGATTTTAGTCCTTAGACTATGTCTTTGATGAAAATCTTTTAGCAGTTTCTTAGCCCATATTGGAAGTACCTTCAGATGAAGGTTGGATGGTTTTTTAAGCTATATGCTTGTGTATTGAGAATGGTCATGGGGAGAACATTTTGAGAGCACTCTTAGACCTGAGAGGAGAATTCAAACCAGAAACAAAGGTAAATGGCAACTTTCTCTTAGAAGAGTATCATGGTTTTGTCTTTAAACAGACAGATAACTTCAATCAAGGGTGACTTTTTGGTTGGCCGAGGAATGTCAGTAGCCACTGACTTCACAGAATCCTGAGGAAACTCAGCCTTTGGCTAGAGTAGATGTGAAAGAATCATGAAAACAAATGCCTTTAGGATGACTTTTCAACACGTGCAGAATTCTTCAAGTGAAGCTGATGTTATTAAACCATCTGCTGTAGGTCATTTAACACATAATCCATCCACTAAAGGAAAGTACTGCCTTTCTAAGCCAAAAACAGGGAGAAAATATGTCTTTATAAGACCATCTCAAATTAATGCTGGCTGCTCCTGTCACTCTGAAGATAAGACAGGATCTAAAATGAACAAACAGGCAAATGCCTCAGAGATAAATTTCCCGAGTTCCCCTAAAAGATGGGGAAGACAGAAAGATAGAAGTAGCATTAAAAAGGAGTAATGAAGGGGCGCCTGGGTGGCTCAGTTGGTTGGGCGACTGCCTTCGGCTCAGGTCATGATCCTGGAGTCCTGGGATCGAGTCCTGCATCGGGCTCCCTGCTCAGCGGGGAGTCTGCTTCTCCCTCTGACCCTCTTCCCTCTCATGTACTCTCTCTCTCTCTCTCTCTCTCAAAAAAAAAAAAAAAAGGAGTAATGAAGTATGTTTACCCATTTTGAAACATGGTCAGTGTCTGGGAGCATTTTTGTCCTGTTTGTAGGTGAAGAGACTCTGGCAGTGAACATGGGCTGTGTTTACAGCTGCTTTGGAGGCACACAGCCAGGGACTGGGACATATCGTGAGTCTAAAAGATTCCGTACTTTTGTGGAAGGCTTTCCATTTTAATGGGGCTGCCAATATTAATTTTTTGCCTTTCTGAACTTGTGGAAACAAAATATTACTAGTTGAAATTTTCCAGGGATGTAATAAAATGTTCATGAAACAACTCTTAATAAGAAAGTGCTACATTACAACTTAGTCTTCATGTATGGTTCTTTCTGGAGTATAGTTTAAAGATTAAATAAAAGGAAAATTTAGTCTAAAAAGAACTATGCCCTTCCAATTTTAACTTTAAATTACTAGAACTTCAAGTTGGTATAAAGCAAAGTAAATATTTGTAAACTATATGTAGGCATTAAGATTTATTTATCACAATAGTTTAGTGTTTTATACTTATTTTACCTGATAGGTAAATGAGTTTAAAGAATCAACATATGAAGGATGATTGTATCAATTCAGTGGCACATTATCTAATTATATACCTTCAAAATCAAATGATTGTAGTGAAGCGAAAAATTGATTCAAACACCCTGAATATCTGTGATGGTGACCAGCAAATCATTGTTTGTTTCTTTGTTTCAGTTACTTATCAAATAGTATTGCACTTGTGCCATTTATTAGGAAGAGTGTAGCAGGAACCAAGGTAGACATGGTTTCCATGCTCAAAGGTCAGGCTAGAGTCAGGTAGACAAATATTAAACAAGAAATTATAACAAAGTATGATGGATCCTGTAATAAAACAAATATAGTTGTTAGAGGAACATATAGGAAAAAAACATATAGGAACATGTAAGGAATAGTCTAGGGGTGGTGGATGGTCAAGGAAGCCTTCTCTAGGGAAATAAACATAAGAGACTAGACTGAAGACAGCAGCAGGTACAAAGGACTGCAATCCACACCCTCTCTTTCTATCTTACTGGAGGCATTTCTACTCAGAGACCATTAATAAGTAGTATCACCTAGGGACTAGAGATTTATAACCCTCTGTTCTTTAAATTATAGTCTTTTACCAGAGCTTATTTTTCTTATCTCTGCACATATTGGGGTATATGGCATATAGACATCTTGAAATTCCCGTTCTCTGTCTTGCCAAGTAGAGGAGAAGGTTGGGGTCATTATGGCATCAGCTTGTATTAATGATGGTTTGAGGAAAATGAATCATTATACTGCACTCTATGCATATGAACTCTGGCACCAGATCTTTTGCATATTACAACCATCATAAATTCATATGTAAAATCAAGATTATCTTCATCTGGCTGCATCCCGAAGAATTGAAGTATATATTTTAGTTTCTTATATTTTGTTGTTTAATGTTAGTGCTGCCTAGGAAGGGCTGTATGCCCAGATAAGATGTCTGGAGTAGTGGCTTCTTGAGGGTGTGTGTGATCATCCTGGAGAGGTCAATGGGAGCCTGTGATAATGATGCTGAAGAAGGTAGTTGGAAAATAACTTAAAGGTTTTTCTCTGCGGAAGTGAACAGAACTTGGGAAGAATCAGGAAGACTTGTTCCTGATTGGCAGGATTTGAGCAATCAGCCTATTAGAAAAAATTCTAAAGCAGGAACAGATGTGTAGTGTTCAAGGGACAAAGTCATGAAATGTGGGAATTTGGCTATGATCCCAGAATAGGAGAGGTCAAAGAATTTCATGAGGGGTATCCAGAGAATATTACAGTTTTGGGGTTTGAATGGCTACAGAGGAAATTTCAAATTGAATCTCTTGTGTGAATTTGGGCCTGGGTAGCAAAGGGCATGAAGTCTCACAATGAAAATGGCTGCAAGAAATAGTTCAGCCTTTGACTGTTGGTAGAATTTTAAGGGGACTTATAAGTTAGTCTCATAGACCCAAATGTCACTATAGTAGTTAGTACAGCCATTTTACCAGCTCCATGAGAAAAAGAGTGGCTGAACAAGGCATTTTTTTTTAACTTCTACTGAACTGAGTAATGTGAAATGGGAAGTTCTAGGAATCCTTGGTCCATGGAGGAGAATTATTTGTGAAAATCTAGGTGGTGGCACCAAATAGTTATCCATATAAGCAGTTTCTCTCTCCGTTATGTTCTGGGACCATATTTCATCTCGACCACCAAGTCCAGTCAGTAGCCACAGTCATTCTAGTTAGCATGGTGCCATGATGACTCCATGGGGTTATTTTGAGTCTTTTTGTGCCATGTGAGGAGGCATGTTTAATAGGGGCTTAATGATCCACACTCGATCCTCAAGGCTTGTCTATTTCTACTTTCAGCTTTCAGATAGCTGAAAAGTAGAAAATATAACTTTTTCAAAAAATATTTTATATATTTATTTATTTGAGAGAGAGAAAGAGTGAGAAATTGAGAGAGAGAGAGAGCACGCACACAGGAGTGGAGGGGAGGGAAGGGGCAGAGGGCAAGGAAAGGGAAGAGGGAAAGAATCCCAAGCACACTCCACGCTGAGCACAGAGCTAGACTTAGGGCTGGATCTCATGACCCTGAGATCATGACCTGAGCTGAAACCAAGAGTCAGACACTTAACCAACTAAGCCACCCAGGTGCCCTGAAAGCACAACTTTTTGATAGCAGGAGACTTTTATAGGAAGGAATCAAGAGTGAGGCCCAGAGGTTGCTTATGTCTTCCTGAATGTGAATGAGTGAATCTGTGTCACAAATTAAACAAGATGTAAGCTTTCCACTTAATTGAACTTAATTGGGAACAAATTCCCAGGAAGATGTTTTCAATCCACCAATTCATCTCCTAGGGTAACTTTATAAATTGAGAAGTGCTCTGGGCTGATGGTGTCCTCTCTTTGAAGGTGTGTGAGAAGTACCACCTTGGCTTAGTGGAAGGGGATGCTATCTTATATTCTCAGCCAAACAAAAGGGGCTTTAAGAGGATCCCCTTTGAGCCTTGAATGCCATACCTTGTGGTTAGGAGATGCAAAGGACTAATGGTAGGCTTAGGACCAAGAAGGCTCAAGTAAGATTGTAGAGTTGGGTGGGTCTGACTATAGGTTGTAAAGTTGGATTGGTCTGTCTGTAGGAGGCAATTGGAAGGTGCTGCCAAGAAAAGCTCTGCGGTTAGAGGGTCTCAGTTTGCCTAGAACTGTGGAGAGTCCTGATTTATGGCACTTTCAGTAATAGAACTGGGGTGGTCATGGGCAAACTAGAATGGTTGGTCACCCTGATATTGTGTTAAGATTGATCAGCAACCCTAGCATTTGTGAAGGAAGGGAGACCTGTTTCCTGTAGTCTAGATATGAACCACATGGGAAAGAGCAGGCATGGGGTCATCTTGAGTCTTATCCAGCACGGCCATCTGGAGGGGCAGGAAAATATCAGTAGAAAGCATTTTGGAGCATAGCAAGACCTGAGAAAGGAGCCCAAATGACCTCTTGGAATAGATATTTATTTGGCCTGGGGCAGTACAACTGTAGGCCAGCACAATCTATCAGGGAACCTCTGAAGATCCAGTGAAAGCATATCCTCGGAGAGAAAAAGTCACCTTTATTGATCTGCCAGGTACCACTTGGGGAAGCAGCTTTCACCATCTGGCAGGCTCAGAGCATGGGAAGCCACCTAGTCAGGGAAGAACTGGCCCATCTTCATACTCCCTCCTTCATCTCTGGCCAAGAATGAAATAGCAGTTGGAAGTCAAGTAGGAGCAGAAGTTTGCTGGATGAAATTGAAGAGAAACCATGTTCCTTTCCCTTGTAGGAAGGGAAGAAGACATAATAGTAAGTCAAGTGAGGATATAATACTAAGTCAAGTCTGATGTTTTGATACCTTGGATGGTACATTCTTATTTACTGTGTTTTAAAGTAACCATAGTATACCTATTCCCCCAAGAATCAACAATAGTGCCTTGCAAACAGACAGAATTTTTTTCCAGAGGTAAAGGAGGATTATGTCCACTGAATGTAGTTAAAAGGGCCCTGGGAGACAACAATCAGGTTATATAATATTTGTAAAACAAAGCAGCTACAGAAGGTAGGCTATTGATGTCCTAGTTAAAACACACACAGTAAATAACACAGAAAATGCCAGGCCTATTCTGAGATAGTAAGTCCTAACCATGTCAGCAAGTATCATATGTTTAGATATCATATGTTTTAGAGCTCTCCTTTCCCAGTTACATGCCAATGAGGAATAAGTATCATATGTTTAGATACTTCTACTTTAGTTTTCTTTTGCCATTTTGGGAGAATCCAGAGTTGATGTCAGTGTGCACTGCTATTTGGGTTCCTTACATTGAGAGAATCTGATACTTTCAAGGCCATGCTTAAACGTAATCTGTAGGCTTTTAACTTGACATGGAAGTAAATATGTAGGTATCTGGAAGGCCCACATTACAAGAACAATGCTAAAAAGCTTTGCTCTTTCCCAAAGAAGCGTCCAGACCATTTATCACAGCCAGAGGCAATGCATGAAAGGACGGTAACAAACAAATGAATGAGTGCCCAATAAATCACAGTAGCCTGATTAATCAATAAAGATATTGATTTTTTTAGTGATATTTCCCATCCCCTCCCCCTCTCTCAACCAAGGGATTTACACAGGCCATGGAAAGATAAATTTATCTTCCATTCTTGGGGCTTGTATTTGACCTGGTATAATAGGAATTGATCATTATCTAAATGTTGTTTTGGCTGGAATGTTGTAATTCGCTGTATTACAATGTCTAAAGTTGCCCGTACAGGTGCCACCGTCTCTAGTTACATCTTTTTATAATATAGACTAATGATTCTTATCAGGAATCCCCTCGGAGTTCTCCTTTCTGAATTATATGCCAATGAGGAATAATAATAATAATAATAGTAATAATGGTAACTTTCTCAACATGTCAGAGAAGACTACTGTTACCAGTGGCTGGTGCTCTCTGTCAGAATCTTATGGAATGAAAAGGCCCAATGCTGTGCTGTGATGCCCAGTGCTTTATCTTCTTCCTGAGGAAGAAAGGTTCCCAGTTCCACAGTGGGAAGCAGGGATTCCTTCTCACATCCCTAGTACTGGGGGCCATGGTTAGTAGAATGTTGTGTACTTCTCTTGGGGTAGAAGAAAATGGGATGGCAGTTTGTCATCATTGGCACATTCCTAGCACAAATCCCAGCTCCCTTCTGTCTCCACTCTGGCCTCCCCATGAGGAGTATGTAGCCTACCTCATAGGGCTGAGGCAGCCTCCTCATTTTCTCCTTGTCCACAGCAACCTTGAAGGACTTAGTAGCAATTCATCCAAAGTTTGAAGCAGTAAAATGTAAAAGACAAACAACCTAACCACATGATTGTGCTTTTTTTCTGTGGAAAATGGTACTGGATATTTCCTAATGAATACTGATCCCTTATAATGCTGGTTAACATACTTTACATTTTTTTGTTAATTTTTTTTTATAGTAATTAGTTTGTCTTTTATCTTTGACTATAGATCTACATTCTGGTGTGCCTTTTTTTTTTTTTTTTTGAAATTTAAGAACATTTCTTAAATCTCTCCTCAATGTATATTCATTCCCTAGATGGGTGTATCCAACTGCATGATTTAAGTACCATGCATATGCTGGGGACTCCCAATTATATAACAGTTCTTTTATCTAAGCCCCAGACTTACATATCCAGCTGCTAATGTTGCATCTCCACTTAGATATCTCATAGGCATCTCTACCTTAACATGTACAAAATGGAATACTTGGTATTTATCTACTCTAAAACCTGTTCTCACCCATACTTCCCCATTTCAGTAAGTGGCATCACTACTGACTCAGTTTTCTAAGCCAAGGATTACCCAAGTCATCTTCATAGAGTTGACAGTGGGACGTTTTAAAGGGTAAATCTAATTGTATCAAATTTAAATTGCTTCAATGTCTTCCCACAGATCTTCAAAGATAATTAACAATCTTTATTGAGGTTGTCAAGGCTGTGCATGGTCTGGGGCCTACCTCTTTTCATTTTGCTGCACTTTAGCTATACTGGACTCCCTTCTTTCCCTGAACACATAATGTTTTTCCTGCCTTGGAATCTTTGCCTTTGTCTTCCTTCTGCCTGGAACTATGTTACTTCATATTTCTTATCTCAGGTTAAATATCAGTTCTTCAGAGATGCAATTTCTAAATCTCCTCACCAAATTATGTCCTTCCCCTGTTATTCACAAAGTATCTTTATTTCCTGCAGTCCAATAATCTCAATATTTAATTATTTTCTTCATGTATTTGTTAATTTAGTGTCTTCGCTTCTCTCAAAAAAAGTTTTTTGAGGCCAGTGACCACATTTCTCTTGTTAATTAATAAATTCTCAGTGCCTAGGCCTATCTCAGCTTCTGGCATCTATAGACATTTAATATATTATTTGTTAAATAACTGAATGCCCAAAATGGTGAGTAAACTTACTGGACAACTGGCCTTCCCTTTTATAAAATCATTATCTATTACTAAATGACTACAATACCTTGTGCTGGTGAAGGTGTGAGGCAGTTGTGCACTCAAGCATAGTTGATAGAACAATAAATAGTGGAACTTTTCTGGAAGGCAATCTGGTAATAGAAAATATAAAATGTATGTGCTATATAATCCAGCAATCCTACTTTTAGAAAGTAATCACAAAATGGGAAGAGATTTATGCCCAAGGAATAATAGTATAGAGCTATTCATAATAGCACCAAATTGGAAACAACCCAAACATCCATTAAACAGGTTAAGTAAATTATGGTACATAAGTACAATTGAATAATAGGTGACCATTACAAATGGTACAGATCTATATTACTGACATGGATGAATGTCCATGACATATTGTTGAACGAAACTCTCAGATTACATATATTATGTACATATATTATGATTTATTCACACAAAGTTATTAACATTGAACTATATGTATGTGTGTGTGCCTCTTTATAGAGAAAATGGAAGCATGTTTATCCAAATATTAGTAGTGGTTATATCTTGGTAATGGAAATGAGAGGGATTTTTGCTTTTCCTGCTATTCTTCAAGGAGAATGTATACCTTTTATACTAACAATAAAACTAGTTATTTATCAGTCAGTACACCAAACTTCTGCTGGGCTCAAATGGTAATATTTTATTTGGAAATATTTAATATGTATTCACAAATAGGGTTTCTCTGTAGTTCTGTTTTATGGTCGTTTTGTTGGTTTTGGTAGCAGGTTAACTAGTTAAATTAAAAAAAATTAAAATTATATTTTTTGGGGGGGGCTGCTTCAGAACAGTAACACTATAGGAATGATCACATTTTTAAATCATGAGAATATCCAGGTTAGATTAACAGAAGTGGGGGAGGTGGTAATTCTTTGGCAACTTTTAAAATACCTTCTGTGAATATTGGACTATTCTGAATTACTGCCTGTTTGATTAGTTTTGGTGTTTTATATTTTCTTAGAAGATTTTTTATTTTCAAAGATATTGAGATAACATTTAAATGATTTTATTTCAAAAATAATATAATTCTGATTATATTTCTATTTTTTTTTAAGAGTCCATTCATTTATTTGAGAGAGAGAATGAGAGATAGCACGAGAGGGAAGAGGGTCAGAGGGAGAAGCAGACTCCCCGCCGAGCAGGGAGCCCGATGCGGGACTCGATCCCGGGACTCCAGGATCACAACCCGAGCCGAAGGCAGCCGCCCAACCAACTGAGCCACCCAGGCGCCCCATATTTCTATTTTTGTACTTTTGCTCAATTAGCCTTACCAAGATTTTACTTATTGTATTGTTTCAAATAACAGCTTTTTGATTAATTGATTTTTTACTGAATTCCTATTTTCTAACTAACTTAGTTCAGTTTTTAATCTTTATTAATGACATCATTTTAATTTTCTCAAGTTCCTTTCTACATTTTTGAAGTAAATATTTTGTTCATTTATCTTCGTCTTTATTTAATATCAAAAGAGCAATTGAATCTAATTTGGGGAAGTAAAAGTCAGTAAATCTTATTTTCCATTTTCCGTTACATGAACTCTCATTGGTGGGGTGATCAAACAGAGGAAAACGAAGAGGGAAATGAAGATTTTGTAACTTAAAACACAGGGGCCTGATAAAATTTGGATAAATGATCGTTTATTAATAAAGAAATGAGAATAAACATTTATAATACTTTATTTTCTTAGTGAGATTTAAGAAGACATTGTTCTCCTAAAACTATAGCTGATGATATAACAAGGGAGCAATGTAAGACTAAGAAAGATTTCTTAGTGTGTTTGTCTAATTAATAGGCCAACAGTGAATTGTAGATTCCATCCAGTGAAAAACAAATTGCTTTATTAAAAGTTATACTCAAAACCAGTACATGGAAATTCAAGAAAATAGACATGATGAATATATATCAACTATGCATATAATAAAACTTATATGAGTGAACAGGAAAAATGAAATAGAAATTGTCAAAGAAATTAAAAACAATGCTGAAGATTCGAATATAGAGCAGAATGATGAAACCTAACTTACATTTAAATAAAGGTTGTTGACATTTTTGGGTTATAAGGATAAATAAGAAATCTGTAGTTATTTAGGCAGAACAATCAGATGGCCTATGAAGGTAGAAGCAGAAAGGCAAAATTTCTCCCTGTATCTCTTATCAGTTGAGGGCCCTTCCTGACTCTCTTGTGGGTAACTTCCTTCTCCAATAGGCAAAAACACCCATATTAAGGAATAGTAATGTTCCCTGCTTGCTCAACTCACTATTAGGCTCATGCCATGTTGGAAGTCAGAGATGTTCAGCAGGATCTGTGTGAATTCTGGAATCTGGCCACTTCCTGAGTATTAGTGTGACTGATTAAATTATTAATCCCTTCTAGGAGCTGATAGCCCTCATTCTTTGCTGTTTGAGTTGAGGAGTGGGGAGGGGGGTTCGTTAAGTTACATTGGAAAATTCTTTCAAGTACTTCTTAGCCTTTTTCATTGTGTCTAGTGGTTGTAGTTTGGTAGGTCTCTATCTCATTCTTGTTTAATCTTCATTATATCTTATGGAAAGTCCTTAAAGTTTTCTAGAATGTGGGTGGCACTCTTACCTAATTTCCAATGATAATTGCTGATTATATTTCTTTAGATATTTAAATGGGATAATTTGTAGAGGGGCTAGAATTAAAGATGTGGATCCAGATTATTATCTTGGACCAAAAGTCTTCAAGATTACTTCGTGTGAGACATTTGTTCCTGTCTGTCTGGGCCCCATGTGTCCTACTTGGGAGACGTTTGGAGAGGGAAAGGACAGCTTTTGATTTGGAAGTATGTCCCTGAGATTTTTTTTTTCAGTGAAATTACCTATTGATTTAGTTTCTACAATAAGTGCTATAAAATATAATTTATGTATTTAAGAATTTAGGAAAACTAAGTACTTTCTAGAACTTAAAAATAGTTCATTAATCAATGTTTATTTAATTGTGGATCATTTATAAACTATCCTTACTTAAGTCACTGTTTTCCCCTTAATCCAAAATTTTTCACTCTGTGTGTGTGTGTGTGTGTGTGTGGTACTATTTAGTTTTTGTTAAAAAACAGAGGTGAGGTTTATGTAGCAAAGTCAGCAGAAATTTTCATGCTTCACAATTTCGGCCCTGGAAGGTCCCCAAATTTCTTGAACCCTTGGGAGGATTTCTCAATGTGCATATTAAAGAGCAAGAAAAGAAAACAGCATTTTTTTTTAATGCTAAAAAGCATTACTTCTGCCTTTAGAATACCATTTATAAGACAACAACAAGCTTATCTGTGCCCTCAATGTAGATTTGGAACGGTTTGGGAAGACACAAATTGTTTTCTTTCATACAGTTTGAGGCATGAAATCTACCATGATATTGGGCAAATATATGTTGTATTTTGGGAGAGAAATATTAGAAACTGTAAATAAGAAGAGACACAGGTGCTATATTTAGTATTCTAAAGATGTGCTTCAGGTGGTACAATAAAGATTCTGATGAGACCAACTGTTTACACACATCACACACACGGATTCTAGTGGTTTTAGACAAGTGAATTTGTGACTTTGCAGAAGTGAATGTGGTACATTTTCAGCATCATTATGACCATTGACTCTGATTGCTCAGTCCACACATCTGTTACAGTTGCCTTCTATGGTGATATTGCTTTTCTGTCCCTCCAAACTGAAAAATACTGGGACAGTTAAGTAAAGTCTGAATTGTTGCACAAAGGACCATTTGCTCATCAGATCCCATTGATTTCTTCTGTGTCTGTGTTCTGGGAAAACTTCTGGTTGAAGCTTTATCAGTCTGATTCAAAGTTTTATGAGGAATGAATTCCCATTAACATTATGCTGGTTTGATGTATCCATTTCTATTTTCTGTGTGAATCTCTTTTGATTTCTAGATTATAGGAATTAATAAAGTCCAATAGCTAGTAGCTCAAAACCAGCAAGAAACATATGTAAAGATTGTTTCTTCATCTAACCTATTATCTTTCATTGATTGTAACTATTTGATCAAAGGTAGTATCTTGGAATTGCCGTTCAAATATTTGAATTTAGATTTATGAGTAGATCACAGGGTCAACCACCCATGGACTCTCAAAGAGGAATGAAAGGGTCTCTCAGTTGCCTGTTTCTGAAATGGCCCTACAGTGTTTAGATGAAGAATTGTGATATTCTGGATATAAAACTGGTGATCCTGAGGATAATGAAACAAAACGTCTCATTAACAACAAAAGTTCTGTACCCTGTATATCAAGTCTATAAGGAACTTCACAATGCCAGTCTCTTTTCTCCTTTTATAAATATGGTAGATGCATCTGCCTTTATTGAGTCTTTAGGTTCCCCAAATACATCTTCTTCCTTCAAAAAATCTGTGTCTTCATCTCTTTTAACCCTCAGCTTCCACATTTTTATTATTGAATCTTTCACTTGTTCTTCATCCACTCTAAGATATTGCACCACTGGCAACTACTTTCTAGGCCCCTCTCCAAGCAAGAGGGTGGCACACAAGACTACCAAGAGTGGTGGAAGAAGGTGAGAGAAGAGTCTCACTGTGTGGCCAGTTGAGTGTCCAGTCCCTGTCCATGGTTTGGGGGGGTCTAGCAATGTTAGCAGCATTATACTTCATCTAGGCTTTGGGGTTATAATTCTCTGTGTAAGTGTTAAACTATGAGGCACCTGGGTGGCTCAGTTGGTTAAGTGACCAACTCTTGATTTCCACTCAGGTTATGATCTCATGGTTATGAGGTGGGGGTTCACACTTGGCGTGGAATCTGCTTGGGAATCTTTCCCTCTTCCTCTTCCTCCCCCTCTGTCCCTTGCCCAGCTTGCACTGTTTCTCTCTCTTTCAAAATAAATAAAATCTTTTTTTCAAAAAGAAGTTACACTATGATCAGCTTGGAAAGAATAAAAATCAGGGTCATTTGGGACTCTACTGATTAAATAACATGTCTTTTGTACCTATAGACCAAATCATTTATATTACAACCATTTTGTTTTGGTGGAGTTTTAAGTTACATTTATCTAATCTTTTATTCAAAAATATTTTTTAATCACTTCTAAAGTGGGAGTGAAGTAAAGTAGTCTTTAGAATTCCTACTATTCACAACAAACTGCAATGATTTTTCTTCCAAATGCTAATATTTAATTCATTTATTAAGTACCTTTTTGTTACGAAGTGTTTGTTCCTTAGGCTTTGCCCAAGGGTTTGGCACTCTTTGGATCTTAATGTCATGGCCAGTGAAATACAGACCACGAAGGCCAAACATCCTAAGTTTCAAAGTTTTGGGAGCATGGACTGAATTCCCTGCAGAGACTCTGGCCCAGATGTGACACTAATTTGGTTTCTCACATAAGCAAGTTGGTTTCCTGGCCATAGAGTCAGTGGGATGTCAAATGGAACCAAGTTTTGCCTTCCTTTATCCCATCTGCCTCAATTATAGCTTAAGTATCTCTAGAGAAAAAGAGGAGGCCCCAAACACAATGTTGACTTTTATGACACCATTAATCCAAACCAAGGTAAGATGCATTAGATTCTTCCCACCCAATTAAAACAAATACATCTTTTTGTTTCTTTTTTTATTAAGTTTTTAGATTTTAATTCCAGTATAATTAAAATACAGTGTTATTTAGTTTCCGGTGTACAATATAGTGATTCAACACTTCCATACATCACCCTATACTCATCACAAGTGCACTCCTTAATCGCCTGTTTCCCCCATCTCCCTCCCACCTCCCCTCTGGTAACCATCAGTTGTTTTCTATAGTTAAGAGTCTGTTTCTTGGTTTGTCTCTCTCTCTCTTTTTCCCTTTGTTTGTTTGGTTTCTTAAAGTCCACCGATGAGTAAAATCATATGGTATTTGTCTTTCTCTGACTGATTTAGTTTACTTAGCATAATACTCTCTAGCTCCATCCATGTCATTGCAAATGACAAGATTTCATTCTATTTTATGGCTAAATATTATTCCATTATATATATATTATATACAATTCCATGATATATATATATATATATATATCCCTTTCTTTATCCATTCATTCATCAGTGGACACTTGGGCTGCTTCCATAATTTGGCTATTATAAATAATGCTGCTGTAAACATAGGGGTGCATGTATCCCTTTGAATTAGTGCTTTTAACAAATGCATTCTTTATTTCCATTTATAAACTATAAATCTCTAATTGAAAAACCTGGTTAAAGTTCCAAAATCTTGGAATGAGTCTTGTAGAGTTAAAGCCTGGTTGAGTTCCTTGAATGCACAGTGAATTAATTCTAGAATGATTTCCCAGTCTCCGGGATCAGCCCTTATGGTGGGTGTTGAAATGAACCATACTTCTCTGCATTCAGGCTGCTTGGTTGGGTTTTTTTAAGCCATGGTAATCTGATTGGTATCTCCTCAGTCTCTTGCAGAAGTCCTCATTCTTACACATGGCCTCAGAACTGTTGTCAGTTTCCTTCCAGTGCCCATTTGCTGGATAGTCTTCATTTGATTCTTGAGACCACTGGTCAGTTTCCTCTGTCATCCTCTGAGTGCTAGCAGGCTGACCTTTATGGATGGATGGGCTGGCCTTCCTTGCACTCTAGATTCCATTTGAGTTTAGAGTGTGGGAGGCACTGGCAGAAATTGAAGGGTGGGATAAGAGAGAGGTTGGGGTACTTATTTCCCGGACTCTCTTCTTGTTTGGTCATCTCTTGGTAGTGGCCATGTTCTACTACCATATGTGGTAAGTGGTTATAAACCACATATTCTGTCAGATGTTTTTCCCCTATTGCTTTAGGTCTCCCTGGGTTCCAGTTACAGCTCTGGACCCTCCTTGTGGCAGGGTGAATAGTGGCCCCCAATGATATTTAGACCCTAATCCCTGGAACTCATGAATATTACCTCATATAAAAAAGGGTCTTTGCAGATGTGATTAAGTTAAGGATCTTGAGATGGAGAGATTATCCTGGGTTATCCAAGGGGGCCCTAAATATAGTTAAAAGTATTTTTTTTAAGGAAAAGATTTTATTTATTTATTTGAGAGAGAGAATGCCAAAAAGCACGGTGAGGGGAGGGGCAGAAAGAGAGAAAGAATCCGAAGCAGACTCCTTGCTGAACCCAGAGCTCAGTCTCATGACCCATGAGATCATGACCTGAGCAGAAACCAAGAGTCAGATGTTTAACCGACTGAGCCACCCAGGCGCACCCCCCCTTAAAAGATTTTATTTAGTTATTTATTTGAGAGAGAGTTTGCATGTGTGCAAGTGGGGGGAGGGGCAGAGAGGGAGGGAGTGGGAGAGGGAGAGAATCTCAAGCAGGCTCCCCTGCTGAACACAGAGCCTGACATGGGGCTCCATCTCATGACCCAGAGATCATGACCTCAGCTGAAACCAAGAATTTGACGCTTAACTGACTGAGCCACCCAGGTGCCCCTAGTTAAAAATATTCTTAAAAGAGGAGGATATAGGGAGATTTGACTACATATAGATAGGGGGAAAAATGTGATAGAAGCAAAGTCAGAGGAGTAAATGCTACACTGTTAGCTTGAAAGATGAAGGGACCACAAGCCTAGGAATGCAAGGAATGCAGATCGAGATCCTGGAAAAGGCAAGAAAATAGATTCTTCAGTACTGCCTTGTGAGGGAGAGTGACTCTGCCAGCCAACACCTTGATTTTAGCTCAGTAGGACTGATTTTGGACTTTTGGCCTCCAGAACTATAAGAGAAAAATTTCTGTTATTTTAAGTCACTAAGTTTGTGGTAAAATTTTTCAGCAGCAATAGGAAATTAACACACTCCCCTTGGCATTGTAAGCATAGTGGAAACTGTTCTTGCTGTTGCCAGCTCCAGGTTGCTGCACCACTCCATCCCTTGGTCTCCCTTAACCTGCCCCCACCTTTATAAGATGTCCCATTCCTTACACTCTGTTCAGTTATCTTTGAGACAATGCCACTTGTTTCCTTCTGGGTCCCTGACTGATACACTTCGCTTCCTCTGCCTAAGGCCAGGAGAACTAAGACCCATGACAGGGAATTCTCATTTAATTTTCAATTTTCAATTCCTCAGTTCCATGAGGAAAGGACGATAGGTTTTGCTTTGTTATGCTTGTTTTAATAAATGGATTAATTAGTTTAGGAACACTGTCAGTCTGTATTTGGGAAGAGTACCAGTGGAGCAAGAAACAAAGGATCCTAAAACGATGTCATTTACATTTATGCAAATATACCATATGATGTGAGCTACACATGATGTTATTAGTCTTTCATAAATAGTCTTTTTATTGTCAAAGCAAGGGTTTACCTTGCCAACCACAATATGAAATGAAATAACTCTTATTGAAATAATTCATTTTTAAAATGTTTCAAATGATATGTATACTTTCAAACACAGGCTTTCTGAAAAATCTCTTATTTTTTGTTGCTGGCTCATAAGTATTCAGTCTGGAAAGTGAGGATTGTCAGATGTTATTACAATCACACACAAAGCCTAACAGTTTATTTTGTGGTATTTTATTCCCACTGAAGACATTAAAAGTGAGTTTGTGGTTTGCAACTGTAGAACATAAATATATTAAGTGATAGTAAGCTGAGGTCCAGAATTCGTCTGTAAGCTGGAGAACTTTTACACTTATGCCCTTATAGAATAACAAAACATATTATTCTCTAGAGGACTGATTTAATAGCTTTTTATAGATCTGAACCAAGCAATTATTCCAAATCCTCAGTTATTTGACCTTTCCCATCATTGTTGTTACTGCTATAAAAAGCATTATGTATGTAGTGCTGGGCACTGAGCAGGAATCTTGAGCATGCAGTATCCCTAACTCTAAGCTTTAATCTTTTGCTATAGCTCTTCTGTTCCGAAGAGAAAGGTTTGCTCAGAGAAACTAAAAGCAGCAGACAGGCCTTTGAAAGCATGTAAAAGGTGCTTTATAAGTGTTCAGTGAAATACTTATCTTTCTTTTTCTTATGGACCCCTGATTGATCGATTGTCTGCAGTCCTCCAAATAACATAATTTCCACTCCTTACATGAGCAGTTGACTCCCATTCAACACTCTTCCTGGATATATTTTTTTCTTTATAACACTCATTACTTGCAAAATTATTCTGTTTAATGTATATGTTTAATGTATTTTATCCTGTTTAATATATATATCCCATGTAATGTTTTATGTACTTGATGTATCCTGTTTAATGTAATACAATAAGGTATTAATGTAAAATTATTTATTTTTGAAGGTTGCCTTCTCCAAGACTATAAACCCCGTGAGGATTGGTACCTACTAGATCCCTAGATCTTTGCACGTACTTGGCATGTATTAGGGATACAAAAAAATACTTGTTAAATGAATGATGATGCTATCAGCTTTGAGCCTTTAGGTGGTCAAGTTGACTATGGCACAGGTTATTTGGTATAGCTATGTTTATAACACTACATATTTTCTCTGAAGAGAAATTCATTGGAAAAAAACCACCTTAGTATGTTGGGCCAATAAGTATGTCCCATACAGATTTCATTATCAAAGTAGACCTAGAGTTCAAGCCATGCCCCATCCATCCAGAGATGTTCCATTGCTCAGGAGTCAGGGAGAAGCTCTTGTTACCATTGATTCTTTACTTTAAACAATTTAAAAACATGCTGTAACTCCCATTCCTGTACTCCCAGAGTAGGAACAAGGATTAAAAAGCTCCAAAAGTTTCCAATCTCAGTGGAAAATTGGCTGTCACATGGAACGAGATATATGCTAACTGATTTTGCCATGTAATTGGGTTCTTAATGAAAGCAGCGTAAAACAAAACTGCACCCCTCTATTTCAGTTGTGCATCTTGTACCTGGAATAAAATGTAACTTCTGTAAATCTTTAAGTTGGATTCAATAAAGCAATAATACTCTAGCAATGGTCAGTGCAAACTGACCATTTAGCTTAGCGACTGATTTGTTACACCATTAACTTGTCCCATGCCTTGTCTTAGGGCTCTTTGCTAACTGAGTGGCTGTTAACTATTGTAATGAACAGATTCTTCCAAGGGGAAAAACCTCTTAAACTGGGAAGTTAGTAATATCACTGGCTGATGTATTAAAGGTGGCCATGGAATAATGAATAGATTTTAAGGTTATTAGAGTTTAATCGTAGAGGCATTGTAGTATCCTAAAAAGTAATTTAGAAAGAAAATCAGGGAAAGAAAAAGGCATGTAGAATCTTGTCCAGGTTTTGCAATTTGCACGTTACATGTCAGATTTCTTAGCTTCTACTTTAAAAAAATCTCTGTAGTCAAATTACATGGTTTGAAAGTATAGTACTGTTATTAGGAGTAGCAGCTATGGTATGCATTCTCTCTTTTTGGCCAGTGTACTCTGATGTAAAAATATCTCTCACTTCCTCTAAAGAAATAGATGAAGTCATGGAGGCAGTCCATTTGGAATTAGAATAAGCTGGTGGGAAGGTGTAGCATCTTCAGAAGAGTCCTTACAAATGGAGCAGGGAATGGATATGCTCATTAATCACAGGTAGCCTGGCCTGGATATCTACACTGAAGATTATATCTCCTTGTCTTTATAGCACAGTCTTAACAACTTTTATAGAAATGTAATCAAGTCATTTACTTCACTTCTCCAGTGTCTTCAGCTTTGAGTTTTTGTAATGCACAAGGGCCCCTTTCTCCTGTGAAGCAGAGTCATCTCAATATTCTTTTACAAAGCAAGCTATCTGGAAGTTTTTGATATGTGATTTTCCAGGATTATATTAGTATCTATTTTTTCAAAAACATATTAA
Source organism: Eumetopias jubatus (assembly GCF_037043125.1). Lineage (NCBI taxonomy): Eukaryota > Metazoa > Chordata > Mammalia > Carnivora > Otariidae > Eumetopias > Eumetopias jubatus. The sequence goes on along the minus strand of NW_028274809.1, from coordinate 162,467,540 downwards.
ATGAAAAATAATGAAACCATAAAAGTGTTGGAGGAGAACACCCATGAGTATGTACATATCCCGGGGTAGGAGGAGTATTCTTCATTCTTGAAAGAAAGGCTTTCTCGGCATGGCACCAAAAGCAGAATTCACAGTTGAAACGTTCATACACTTCTACATAAAAATTAGAAATACACTTTTGAATGCAAACTACTATAAAGTTAAAAGGAAAACTGGAAACAGTACTTCTACGTAACAGATTAAATGTTAATTTGCGAAGTGTAAGAAGCAGTCTTATAAATAAATAAGAAGAATTGGAAATGACATGAATACCCAACAATGGGGAATTGGCAAGATAAATTATGGGCACTCGTAAAGCAAAATAAAAACATGCAGTCATAAAAAATGTTATTTTATATAGGACTTGACAAGGTATTCATAATATAGCTAAATGAGAGAGGCAGTTACACAGGATATATAGGGTGACAAATATAGTTTTACTTTTACTAGGACAGAATTCTGGAAGGCTTGACAATAAAATATTTATAATGATCATCTCTGGTGGTAATATCTTAGGTGATTTTTAAATGATGTTATTCTAAGTTATCTAAAATGAGCATAAACTGCTTAAGTTGAAGTAAAAAAATACATCAAAACATATTAAATACACTGTGGCTATATCACAGGTGTCAGGCTGCTGTTTTAAAATATTCTTTCACATTTATTTTATTTTTGGTGAATTATCATTGAAAGCTTTTTTGAGTCGATGCCTTTGCAAACCATATTGAATCTTCCAGATCCTTGGGGGCATAAGTTGATATTTAAAGTTTTTGTCGATAGGTTACATGATGATCCAATATATAGAATTCTATCATTTTGGAATTTACAAAGCAGAGGGAAAATGATGCAGTTACTGCTTGTTTCTGTGCACAACAGAGGACCACAACCCAGAATGATGCTGGTCATTACAGCACCATTGCTCATGCTGGTAATAAAGGCTCTGGCCATAAACCCTGCTCCTGCCATGGCTGTGCTAACATAGCTCCATGCCAGGAACATAGTTAGGGAAATAATCACTGGAAAAATTACATTAAAAATGGGCTGCCACAGTTTGACTACTTTTTCTATGTATCTCATTGTGGTCTACCACTGGTATTCTAAACAGGTACTAAATGGACCAATTCTTGCTTTTACATAGTTTTCTCTACCCCCCCCCCACCATGGTAGAAGTATGATGCTATGTGTAACTAAACTATTAGTGGGGGCTCCTGAGTCTCTGTTCAAATCCTGCTACTGCCACTTGCTAATGTGTAATCTTGGACAAGTCACTTCACTTCTCTGTTCTTTGATTTTCAAGTCTTGCTGAACTCGTTTCTGTTCCCTCCACCATCCCCTATCCATTAAGACTCCCTGCCCAAATCTCTACCTATTGTGTACCTATTTCCTTCTCCTCCTCCACGCTCTGTTTTGTCCACTGTAGGACCTCCATCGACAGAAGCCACCTGCTTACTTGAGCCTTTGCCTAATGGCCGTTGGCTCTTTCAATGTACTACTGGCCAAGGCAGATTTTGTTCCTGCTGGAGAATCATTGGATCAACAGCATGCTGTCTGTTTAGCTCTGTTAGGTCTGTGGGTCCTTCCAAATTTATCCATCTTGCCAAAAATGAAGCTCCATTTATGGGATCTGTAATCTGTTCATGTCAGAATCCTCTTCTCAATTCCTTTTGTGGCCATTGATGCCAGCCAATAAATTAACTCCTCTTCCCCATTCTATGAAGACAGAGGCAGGTGACATCATTGGCCTGATTTACCTCCATGTGGGGAGCCTGGGAAATTATTCATACAGAAGATGCTTCTTGCTTTTGAATGGAGGAAGAGGTCAACTGACCATCTCAACTCATGCTCAGAAAGCCAAAATGAGCTCATTTAATCTGAGACAATAAAATTGTTTATAAAATTGTATTGATGCCTTAAGTAAAGAGTGTTTAAACAGTTTTTGTCAGCTGTCAAGAGATAAAGTCCACAGAAAGCAGAAAATATAAAAGTCAATTCTCTGACTAGAGTGGAAAACTGCATTATTTTAAATTCTCTTGCCTGTCTCCTATAAAACTGAAGACACATAAAAATAACCTCTTATTTGCATATAAAATAGCTATATAAAATTGGTCTACAGCTTATCTCATGCTGTAAACACAAGGAAAGGAGAAAACACACATTTGTATGTACAGCTTATATTGAAAAGTCTTATTAAACCTAAATTACGCATTTCCATTCAGGAAAAACTTCTCCACTAAGAGAAAACCGCAGCCATTTTGCTTGGCAAAACACTCCAAAAGTTCACATGGTAGGAAGTATTTTGCCATGTTTATATAAGCTGTTGGTTATATTCCAAAGCAAACTATTTGATTAAAATACCATTTGTTAGCCTCCTGTGGAATATGGCTGCACTACTGAGAAAGTGTCATCATTTTTGAGGTTAGTAAATGTGAATCATAGGGTAGAGAGAGTAGGAGTAGGCAGAGAGACTGCAATACAGACCTGATGCCTGTGAGAGCAGAGGAGGAAGGAGACGGGAGGACTGGATAGGAAGACTCTCAGACTAGTGCCGCTCTGAGATAGGCTCAGCTAGGCTGATAAGGAGCTGGAGAGTAGACGGCTCTTTAAAAGAGTTCTCTGTTGGGCAAGAGCGGCGGGGAGAGTACACGGCTTCGGCACGAAGTGCTTCAGCGCATTCTGAAGTGTGGGGGCTGTCAGCTAAGTGCAACCTTCGCAGCATGTTCTCTCTTGATTGGAGATTGGAATGTGTACCTCCATGCTTGTCCTGCTGCCATGGTAGCCATTTGCTGCCTCCAAGCAGACGTTCTTATATGCTATCCAGCTCTTCTAGTTGGTACTGGCAGGAAGATTAATCTGATATACTATAATGTTCCACAGCCATAAGCAGACTCTTGAATCTTGTTTTAATGAAAAATTTAATTTAGTTTTCATAGCAAGGATTGGTAATCATGAGACATTTCTCTCTGGAAGTTCTTCACAAGATGATATAAACTTAAAGAAGGCGTAAGGACAGTTTTTTATCTGATAAATTGGTTTTCCTCTCTTCTCCCTTACAGGGACAGGGCATTCTCAGTGCCTGCTCCCTGACATGTCCTAGTGATTGACTAGAAATGAAATTCCTATGGGGAGAAGTAAGTGCTATACCATCAAGTCTTTGGCCCTCGAGTATCTTCTTCGTTAATTTTTCCTACTTCTGGCTTTCCTATTCCAGTTTGATTTTGCCACTCTTGAAGTTACTAATGGCTTTCTAATGACTTGATGGGGTGGGCTGGATGTAAGAAGGTGATGGGCATGTAAGTAATCTCTACTGATAGTAGATTGATTGAATCACTCGAAGCCCAGAATTATTTTTTTAAAATTATTTTTGTTTATAGGGTGAGTACATAACAGGTACTCAATTCTTGAGTGATTGAATAATGATGTAGATGTTGGATAGGAGCCGAATGCAGTTCACTTGGAATGCATTCGGTAGTGATAGAAAGACCTTGCGGTGCTCTCGAGACTGTCATTGTCTTCCTCTTGTGAGTTTCTAAGCAGGGAAATTTTATTACAGTGTCTAGATGCTACCTGAAAGATGCAGAAAGACTTAATATTAAGTGACAAGAAATAGGGAGGCAAGTGTAAAGACAGGGAGCATAACTGTAAAAATTATGGAGAGTCAGTGGTGCATTAAGTGATGGGGCAATAGTGGAAAGTGTTAGAGGAAGCAAAACAACATAGTAAGATTGGAACACTAGGGGCTGTTTGGGCAAAGGTGGCCTATTGCCTGTTTTGGTAAGTAAAGTTTTATTGGAACACACCCATACCTATTTGCTTATACGTTCTCTATGGTTGCTTTCATGCCACAACAGCAGAGTTGAGTAGTTGCTAAAGCCAAAAACTTCTATTATCAGGCCCTTTACAGAAAATATGATCACTGAAATATAAGCTAAGAGTGGACATGATGAAGACCAACATTATCAATTTAACAATTTTGTCTGGAAGCAGGAAGACTTTTTTGGAGATTTCCATTAATATATTCTCAATATTTTGGCAGCATTGGATCTTACCTCTATTACCTCTCTCCTAGATATCTCTCCTTTTCCACGCTCTTCACTTTTTCCTTTTTCCTTTTCATCTCCCCTTTCCACTGCATTTGCTTTCCTCTTCATCTTCTTATGTCATTTCTTTTCCTTTCCCTTACTATCTTTTCCTTCTTTTCTACCTCAAGAAACTTAATTCCCCAAATTTTCTGCCAAGTTGTTAATAATATGTAAGTAGGGTTTAAATTATATATTCAATGTTCTTAGACTTTAATTTGTCTTCTTTCAGAGGTAGCATTTCTAGTACCATGTTCTCCTAAGGCAGAGCACACCTGTACTCTTCCATGAAGTACAGAATCCCACAGTTGATTTCACACTAAATCCACTCACATCACTGGCTTTAGATGCATCTTGCTATACCAGTTTATGTGAGTGTCACCACCTGCAGTTTAAATAATGGACAATTTCACTGGCTCCGTATAGCCTCTGGCTCTTATGTCATATTTCTTACCTGCCTCCTCTAAAGAAATGCCTATTTTTTTTCTACCCCAGGTTATTACAAATCTAGTCACTATTACAGAAGCACAATTTTCTAGTCCCTTCAGTTTTGCTTGTATTGATTTTTAGCTCTATTTTATTTACATTGCTTTTAAAGTAATATGTGAGCATTTTCATTCATACAGGTGGCTCAATGAAAGAACACTGTGCTCTTTGTACTCAGCAAGCAGTTTTTCTCATTTGAGACCCCTTTTTTTTAAAATTAAGTAATATAGTAATTTAAGTAGTAAGTGCTTCCTGTAAGAGATTTTATTATTGCACACCTTCTACCATGAATACTATCACTTACCATGAGCAAACCAAAATAAAGAGGATTTGTGAACTATCAATTAAGTTGACCCAAAATCAGTAATACACAACTTCAAATTCCCACACATCTTCGACCTACATTCTATTCAATGGACATCTACTTCCTGCTTAACAAATTTCAAGAAACCACACAGTATCACAAGATTTTCCTAAATCATTTTTTTTTTAGTTTTTAATTTTTTTTTTAAGATTTTATTTATTTATTTGACAGAGAGAGACACAGCAAGAGAGGGAACACAAGCAGGGAGAGTGGGAGAGGGAGAAGCAGGCTTCCCGCTGAGCAGGGAGCCCGATGCGGGGCTCGATCCCAGGACCACGGGATCATGACCCGAGCCGAAGGCAGACGCTTAACGACTAAGCCGCCCAGGCGCCCCCTAAATCATTTTTGAAAGGTTAACTTATGAACAAATGAGAGGTAGAAGACATAAAGACATAGTATAAGCAATTAAGTTTTTTTTGCAATTAAGAATTTTAATGCAATTTAAAGTACTGATAACATAATTATCTGTAGTAGCATGCTCCTGTTAAAATTGCAGAGTAAGCCACATTAAAATGTTAAAGGGGGAATTTCAACTACTTAGGCAACACTGATATGCAAGATGACTTAATTATCTTTTTGGAAACTGATTTTGAAGATCTTTTTGAAGATTTAAATGATGGTGACTCTGATCAGTAAGGAGGCATTAGTTTAGGGTTGCTGCTATTGTGAAGATAGAATTTCATGCAGATTCCAGTTTGAAGGTGGATGGACCAGAATGGCAATTCAAGATTTCTTACTTCCCTTTTCTGTGACTTTCTGGACCTGCTTTGACTAATTCCCCAAAAAGTGATTTCCACAAAAGAGAAGGTGAAAAGAGAGCTTTCAGGCATCCAGTGTAAACCACTCTTGACCCTGAAAACCCCTTGAAGTCCCTTGAATTAAACAAGGTCACAAAAATATTATTAATATTTATGATTTCTTTTTTTTTTATTTATTTGAGAGAGAGAGAGAGAGAGAGAGCAGGAGCAGTGGGGGGAGGGGCAGGCAAAGGGAGAGGGAGAGGCACACTCCCCGCTGAACAGGTAGCCTGTTGTAGGCTTGATCCCAGGACCCTGGGATCATGACCTGAGCAGAAGGCAGATCCTTAACCAACTGAGCCACCCAGGCGCCCCAATATTTATGATTTCTAATATTATCTTTAAGTTTAGTGAGCATCCTTATATACATTTTTCCTTAGAATAAATTAATAGAAATGGAAGTTTGGGTCAGAAAATAAATATATTTTTGAAGTTTTTGATACTTACTGCAAAAATGCACAGTAGAAAATGTGTAACAATTTACAGTCCACTGACATTGTATGAGCAATCCTATTTCCCACTCCTTACTCTTCATCCAGCCCTCTAAAATTTATTACTTTTCAAAAGTATTTGTCAGCTTGATAGATAAAAATGGCAATTTATTTTATTAATTTGTGTCTTTTTGACAATAGAAATGTAGACAATTTTTCATATTTTTATAGCACATAAATATTCCCTACCTCTCTTGTGGTATTTGTTCAATTTGTTTAACTTTTCCATCTTTCTCACATCGTTACTCTGTGTCTTCCTGGTTTTAATCTATGTTAGATAGAAGAACTTATTCCAACAGATAAGGATAACAGAGCTGTTCAGACCAGCAAAGAAATTTCTAACAGGATACTCATATGTAGAATAGCTTGCCTTTTGAGGCAATGGACTTCTTGCTGGAAGCATCTGTCTTTGGGGATTTCTTCAGTTGTTAGAAGTTTGAAATAGATGAATTTGGCTGTCTATTCAACCTCTGAAACCCTAGGATCCCTTTGAATTTTTGCACTATGGTTCCTAGAGAAATTTTAAAAACCCACAAAACTTTTGTCCCAATAGTTGAGCAGTTAGAAAACACCTGCTCCTTATAGAAAGAGCCAGTAAGGTAACTTTTGAAACCTAAGTGAGCCTCAACTCAACTGTCTACCCACAAAGGCCAGGAGGGGCATGTTCTTCTGCAATGAAATCTCAGACAGTGACTCAGCATGTGCAAACTAGGCGTTCATTACACACTGTTTTGAAGGAATACAGTCAGGAAACACCAATAGCAATAATCATCTTGACACAAAATATGACATTAGGTTTTTTTCCGGTTTCAATGTAAACAGTGCATTTATAGTCCACTTAACACTAAAAGGTAATTCTCTCCTAATGAACAGAAGAGTTGTTAAAAAAAAAAAGTCATGCTATACCAAGAGAGATGACTGTTTTTAATGGAATTATGCATGCTTGATTCTTATTACCATAATTAGCTTTTCCTCTGTTATGTGTTTTGTGGGTTTGTATTCTAGGAGAGTGCTAAATCAATAGCAGCCTCATCAGTGTCTTAAAAGAAGTTCAAGCCAAATGAACTTTCTGATATGGTTGTAAAATAAACTGCCATAAATTAATGTGAGGGTTTTTTTCGTGCTCTTGTAGAGCCTGAAATCACCAAGAATACATCTTTTTAGACATACAGTTATATCACATTTGGGGTGTGGGAAAGTTACCAAAGTAAAAATATGAAAGAATATGCTGTTGTGTCACCTTTTCTTATTTCTTTCCCTATTATTCCTATTTCCTATGAAGTAATCTGGAATCCTTGCTATAATAAGATGAATTATTTTACAAGTTCAGGCAATAAAAAAAGGAAAAAGAAAAGGAAACAAAAGGTGAGGGCCGGGCTTTGCCTATAACTCTCATTATGTACAGAATTATTGTGAATTATTTTGCAATTTTATTTTTAAAAAATTCTCTTAAGGCATTTTCTCCAATTGATTAGTTCTTGTAACATCATCATCTCGTATCATTAATATCATCAGACATCACATAAGGTCCCATTCTGCATAAAATACATTAGAATTACTGCAATTTGGAGCTCACGATTTGATGCTGATACCAATGTTGGTGATAAATGTTTGCCACTTACAGAGTACCAGGGTCCTGGGCTTTGCCCTTTGGAGGTGTTACATTACCTCATTTAATTCTCTTAACAATCTAATGAGGCAGATGCTGTTATTAAAATCCATTTTAAGATGAGGAAACTGAACCTCAGAAAACTTAAATAATGTGACCAAAGTTGTCTACCTAATAAAAAACAGAACTGAGGAGTTCTTACTCCAGAGCCTACACTCTTAAGCAGTATGATTTGTTAGCTACCCACCAACCATCTCAGAGAGGAAAATTTGAAAATTGACAGACTTAAAGGATATGTGGACAACATAAACTGTGTAGGCTTTTAGAAAGCCAGTGACTAGAACGTAGTGGGGAGCTCTGAGTAGTGAGATGAGGGTGATGATGTATATCACATGGAGTGAGAATCACCACTGGCAGTATTGGGAAGCAGGCTCAGTTTCAGTTTGGACTCCTCCAAAGTTTTCCTTTCCATCTTTTCCCACCTGTTACACTGCTTTGCTTTCATTCTCTATTCTCTTCCTCAGTGAAATGTCTACTAGAGTTCAAAGGTCTTTGCTGAGTTTTAGTGATAAGATTTAAGGTTTGCCTTATAGTAATAACCTTGTTTGTGTATTATTCTTATGGTATATACACAAACTGTAAAGGTTTAGATATTGTAAAACTCAGCTACAATTTTTCAGTCACTTCCTCATGGAAGACTCATGGAAGCTAATTCAAATTTTATAAAATGAGAGAAGTAAGGAACTTGATCAAGGAAGTCTTTAAGAACTCATTAGAGCTCAAAGGCATCAACTTCTGGTTCTCTGAAAATGAGCTGTGAACTCTACAGGACCCTAAGACCAAAATAAGAGCTGGAGAGTGAGATTGCAGGGGATGACTTGGGTTAAACCAGGAGAAAGGTTGTTGACAGTTGTTCTTCCAGTAGAGGCCCTGGAATGTGGACAAGGGAGCCCACTTAGGTCTAATTCTGGGTCTGTTAGTGACCACCTGAATTATCTACAGCAAGGTAATTAAGCTCAGTGTTCTCATTTGTATCATGGAGTTGCTAGAACCTTCCTCACTGTAATTGCCTGAGGATTTGATGTTTGAATATCTGTAGAACTTTTAGGACTAAACCATACCTAGCAAATAGTAGATGTTCTGCTGAAATGGTAGTTTCCACCTTCCTCCACTCTTCATTCCTTCCTGGTGGTGAAAGTACGATGTTCCCCACGATTTGGAGCCTGGTAACTGCTTGGTGCCTCAAAGGATTAACCAATTTGTAAAAGATCATTAATAAAATTATAGCTCCCATGGACTGAACACATTGTATCCTTCCTGAGCAGATTCTGTGCTAGCTGTTCTTGTGTTATTTCACAGTTCAACCTTACGATATGCTTGCAAGGTAGATGCAATTATTCTCTGTTTATGGAGGAGGAAGCTGAATGTGTAGCTCTTGCCCAAATTCTTGCCACATACTTGGGATTCCTGGGCCAATATTTATATCCAAATATTATTAAACTCAAAAAACAGTGTTCTTTCCACTCAAATATGTGCTTGCATTAAAGGTCATTTTACTGAAATGATTACTGGGAAATTTATATTGCAAGTCTACATTTTATTTATTCTTAATTGTCTCCTTAACGTTTAATTTTTTAGAAATTTGATTTTGTAATATTTGATTCATATAAGGAAGGATCATATGCATGATACATGAAGGTTAAAAAGCAAGATAACATAAACACTTTGAATCCATTCCCAATTTAAGAACTAAGACATTTATAGGCTTTTTGGACTTTCCTATATGTTCCTTCCAGATTTTTCCTCCTGTTTGCTTTTCCCTTATTCTAGTCAGACCAGGAAAGACAAATACCGTATGATTTCACTCCTATGTGGAATCTATAAAACAAAACAAATGAATAAACAAACAAACACAAAGCAGAATTAGACCTATAAATACAGGGGACAAACTGATGGTTGCTAGAGGGAAGAGGGATAGGGAGATGGACAAAATAGGTGAAAGGGAAGGGGGGTAGGGTCCCAGTTATGGGATGAATAAGCCATTAGAATAAAAGTTACAGCACAAGGAATATAGTCAATGGTATTATAATAACATTGTATGGTGACAGATGGCAGCTATACTTGTGGTAAGCACAGCATAACATATAGAGAAGTTGAATCACTCTGTTGTACACCTGAAACTAATGTAACATCATGTGTCAACTATACCCAAATAATTTTTTTAAAAAAAATTAGTTTCATAACATATGTGAGTATCTCTAGGCAATTCTTAACTTTACTTGTTTTTTAGTTTTTTCAAAATGATTATTTGTTTCATCACATATGTAAGTATCTCTAGGCAATTCTTTACTTGTTTTTTAGTTCTTTCAAAATGATTTCATACTGTGTTCAGTCTTCTATTTGATGTTTTGACTTGACACTGTGTTTCTAGGATCCTTTCATGTGATAGCTTCTAGTCCTATTCATTTTCATCATTATATCATATTCCACTGCATTTTTCAAAATTTATTTATCCATTTTCTTTTAGATGGATATAGAAGCTATTTTTTTAATTTAAAAAATTAGCTGTGAAGCACACTGTTTTTACTGATATTCATGGGAATACCTTCTGATGTATGTGGGCAAGAGTTTCTTCCAAGTGTATGCCCAAAAGTGGAAATGCAGAGACAAAGGGTATGCACATATTTATCCATACTAAAATGTGCCAAATTTATTTTTGAAGAGGCTGTATTAATTCATACCCTTTACCAGCTGTGCATAAGAATACCCTTTACTTCATGTTGTCTCCAAGCCTTGTTGGTATCAGACATAACTTTTTCCCAATCTAATGAATGTTAAATACTATCTTGTTGTGGTGTCATGTTCATTTCCTTTATTATTAACCAAGTTAGACTTCTTTCTCAGTTTATTGGGCTTTTAGTATTTTCTCTCCCATAAAATTACCTCTTCATAGTTTTGACCATTTCATTTTGAGTTGCCTGACTTAAAAAATTCACTTGAATTAGTTCTTAATATATTTTGGATATTAATGTGTATAAATATCTTTTCCTAGTATTTGATTTACCTTTTCACTTTCTTTAGGATGCCTTGCAATGTATCATTATTCTTCATTTTTATGTATAGAATTTATCAACCTTTTATTGTATGGTTAGCATTTTTTAGTTTGATGAAGTCCAATTTATCAATTTTCCCTTTTACAGATTGTGCTTTCCTGTCAAGTTTAAGAAATCTTTGCTTTGTCCTAGATCTTGAAGATTTTCTCTTTTTTCCCCTTAAAGTTTTATAGTTTTATATTTACACAAGTACAATGGGTCACAATTAAGTTTTTGATCCATTTTGAGTTATTTTTTTTATAAGAAGTAAAGTTTAGGTTGAGATTCGCTTTTTGTGATTGAAAGTAATGGATGCACCATTATTTTCAGCACCATTTATTGAAAAGGCTCTTCTTCCTCCACTGAATTACTTCTGTACCTTTGTTAAAAATCAGTTGAGCATATTTGTGTGAGTCTATCTCTGGGTTCTCTATTTTATTCCATTGATCTATGATTCTGTCCCTCCACTGACTATGCTGTCTTGATTATTATAGCTCTATAAAAAACACTAATATCAGAGTGATTTTTTCCACTATGTTCTTTGTTGTCAAGTTGTTTTAGCCATTCTAAGACCTGTGCCTTTCTATATGAATTTTTTAAGAAACTTGCTATGCCTACAAAAATTTTTCAATAGGATTTTGATAGGCATAAGCATTACATTAAATCTATAGATCTAGTGAAGAATTGATATCTTTACCATGTTGAGTCTTCCAATTTACGAAGACAGTATGTCTGCCCATTTATTTAGGACATGATTCATTTCATCAGTATTTTGTGATTTTCAGTATATAGATCCTGTGCATGCTGTGTTTTGAATATACCTAAGTATTTCATTTCCTTTGGAACAATTTTAATCTTGGTTTCTGCATGTTTGTTATTAGTATGTGGAAATGTGATTGATTTTTTATGTTGATTTGTTATTTTTTGACCTTATTGAACTCATTTGTTAGTTCTAGGATTATTTTTGTAGATTTCTTGGGATTCTCTGTGTAGATAACCATGTTACATGCAAGGGGAGACAGTTTTATTTCTTTCTTTCCAATTTATATGCCTTTTATTTTTTTTTTGCCTTATTGCCGTGGCTAGAATTTCCAGTAGTATATTGAATAGGAGTGGTGAGAGTAGATGTCAAACATCCCTACCTTGCTGATGTTACAGGGAAAGCATTCAGCTTTTCATCATTAAGTATGATGTTAGCAGTAGGTTTTTGGTGGATGTTCTTTATCAAGTTGAGGTTAACAACTCTCTATTCCTAACTTACTGAGAGTTTCTATTATGAGTGGTATTGGATTCTGTCAAATGCTTTTTCTATGCCAAATGACGTGACCATATAATTTGATCAGCATTTTTTTTTTTTTTTTTTGTCTTAAGAAGCAAAGGAAAAGAAACAGACTCTGCACTAGGTTTTGGGCTTTTCAGCTGACAATAGTAGTGGTTTATTACAGTTTTTGAACACATTAGGAAGTAAATTTCTATTGTAGATAGCCCTGTAAATCCAAAGCTATAGGAGGTTTAGAAAAATACAGGTTTTAGCAGCAGGTGTAAAATGATGATAGCACTAAAAATCTAATGTTGGATTTTTCTAAGTCCTTAAACATAACATTGGGCATGAGTCAGTCATATGTTTCAGTCTTCAAAGATATAGAGAAGATATTTTGTCCCTAAATTCTTTCCTTTTACTTTGTTTGTACTATGGAATCACGTAGTTGGTAGACTGAGTAAAAAGTAGTATAGACTTTTGTTGCCATCAACTGCTTATAATTCCAATTCACGATCTTAGAAAGATAAGATGCAAAGCAAACTGTTAGCAAAAATCCTCTCAAGTTTAACATAAAATGGGCTGTCCTGCTGGAATTAAGACAATGCATGCCAAAGCATTGTCTTCCAGATCAACTTCAAGCCATGAAAGAGTTGCACACAAAGGTCTTCATTTACATTTTCTCTGTGTTATTCATCCCTCTTGTGGAAAGGCTAGGGCTGAGAAGTGGAGAGGATGCAAAGGGAAATGGGTAATGGACCTTGGTACTAAGGAGAAAGACAGACTCATAAACAATTCTGAGGTTATTACATAAGTATAGCTAAGATATGGATGAAAAGTGACAAAGAAAAGCATGCAAATGCTTCATTTATGTGACAACATAAGCCCATATGTTTGAAATAATTGGTGTGACAATCAGAACCTTTCAGTTTCCATCTGGATATATGTTATATTGTCAACACTGCCCAATTTTGAAGATAAAGGCTTCATTTGGTTTTGTAGCATGATAGAGGTTCTTTTTAGCTCATTTGTTTCCTTTCTTATAAAATGTGTTGTTGCAGCTCCAATAATACACTTTTGATGACATCACGGATGATTCATCTGTTAGTCTCATCACTCAACACACTAGGCTACACTGGCAGAAATCCTTCCTGCATTTATGCTACCTAAATTGAAAACTACTGTCAAATACTTCAAGAAAGAGAAAGAAACCCCAAGAGAATTAGGTGATAATATTATTCAGTGATATCTATTGAGAGCATTTACTTAATCAAAATAAAAGATGTGACACCTGCTATACATCTATCACTCTCCCCAGCTGGTGCAGAGGATGGCAGACGGCTTGGGCTATGAAATACCTTCCATTGTGGAGTCTTCCCCTGAGTGGTGGCTTGAGAAAGGAGGTGAGAGGAGAAGGAAGCTACCCCAGCTTAGTTCGGCAACATCTCCTGACTTCCTGGCAAGTCACTTTGATGTGCTATGCCTTTGAAGTTAAGTCCTTTCATATATTGTACCCCTCTTCCCAATCTCTTTATTAGCCCCTGCAGTTTATCAGAGGGAGAAAAGTCCTCTGATAATTACTTCTTTGAGGGAGTCTGAGAGAAGCAAGGCAGGAAGAGAGAGAGGGGGAGCAAGAATGCTAGAAGGGGAAATGGGTAGTGAGTATAAAGCTATTTGTCATTTGAATCTACCTCACCAAATTTTAGTTGAAAAGTATGCCATTAAAATAAACACGACTTGGCATTATAACAGCTTTTCTGGGGTATTTTATCCTCTTGTCTTCAGATTCTTGGGCCTGTTTTGTGCTGATAAGAATGCTGTTTACTTTTTGCATTTTAGAATGTTAATTTTTAGAGAAATCAAGAGTCTTCTTGAGTATTTTTATTTCACTGATTTTAGAAACTCTTTTAGAAACTCAAACCACACCACTGCCAATACCCTCATATGTAAAATGAAGTTAATAAGGGTATCTATTTCTTAAAGTTATTAAAGGAGGAAATGAGCTAATATTTGTAAAGGGCTTAGAAATACCTGGCAAAGTAAATGCTATGTAAAGGTTTATTAACTAGAACAATAAAAATAGTTTAAAAATAAAATCTGTAAAAGGGAATAATGAAATATTGAATAAAATACACTTCGTTAAGTGAGATTGTCAGTCATCATTGTACTTAATCTATGTTAAATTATTTCCAAAATTACATTGGTAACTCCAGAGAAGTTAATGTTGTTTCTGCCCCCTCTTGCTATATTGGATGATGCTGAAGTTCCATATTGGTGTTACTTCTTATAGGTAACACAGAAAACACTAGTTTTAATTATTTCTAAACTCTTCTGTGGTGCTAAGGAGGACACTTGTTCTTAGTTTACTTAGGTTTTGGCAAGAAGATTATTGCATTGTTTGGTGGTCTGGCTGAGATGTGGCCCAGGGTAGCCAGATGGTGACTGCCTTTATACAGTAAAAACTTTCTCTGGCTTGAAATGTGATGAGCAACATCGTTTGGCCTCTCTTTCAGGAAGAAATTCAAAGTTGTTTCCGCTTCTATGTTTTCTTTCTGTGTTTCTGTTGAATCTCTTACCATGTATTTCAGAAGCAACGCCAGAATAAAGCACTTACTTCCTTGACTGATATATTTACATTAATCATCAGCCTTTCAGCAGAACCTGACCTAGCATGCCCCAGTGACAGATTTCTTGCTGCTGTTTTTGCAACAGGCTCAGAATATTAAGGCTGGAAGTCTACCAGGGCTGGGGCTATTGATCACACCACTGCTAGTCCCTGGCTATTGCCTGGCATTTTAGTTTATGGCTTGTATTCAGGCTTTAAGGATTGGTGCACTAACCATTCACTATTGTAGATGGGCATTGGCTGAAAGCCTGTCTTAAGGTTTGCAAAATAATCACCGTTTCCTGGTTACCAAGCCAACCAATTTTTACAGTTTCTAGACAAGATGTCTACAGACTCAATTAGAGCCTCAATGCTGAAGAAACTGTACCAGCTCTATGAATTCAAAATACCAAGAGTATGTCCACCTAAAAAATACTTGTGGCCATTTACATTCTTTAGATTCTTATCTTAGGATCAGAGACAACAGTTCCTTTTTATTTGTAATAGTGAATGGTTAGAGCACCAGTTAAGAGTACCTAGGGACTTAGATTCTCTCCTCTATTCCATGGATGTGTTAACTAAATTGTATTATACCTTTATGGTCTACCTGCTATTTCAAGAACTTGTGGTGGAGAATTACCATAAAATGGGTTTCTGGATTTCAAACCTGGCTAGATGACTGATTCCCCACTTATCCCATTATCTTCTTTTCTTTTTTTAATGTTTTATTGTTATGTAAATCGCCATACATTACATCATTAGCTTTTGATGTAGTGTTCCATGATTCATTGTTTGTGCATAACACCCCATGCTCCACACAGAATGTGCCCTCTTTAATACCCATCACCAGGCTAGCCCATCCCCCCACCCCCCTCCCCTCTGAAACCTTAGTTTGTTTTTCAGAGTCCATCATCTCTCATGGTTCTTCTCCCCCTCCGACTTACTCCCCTTCATTCTTCCCCTCCTGCTATCTTCTTCTTTTTTTTCTTAACATATATTGCATTATTTGTTTCAGAAGTACAGATCTGTGATTCAACAGTCTTACACAATTCACAGCGCTCGCCATAGCACATACCCTCCCCAATGTCCATTACCCAGCCACCCCCTCCCTTCCACCCCCCACCACTCAAGCAACCCTCAGTTTGTTTCCTGAGATTAAGAATTCCTCATATCAGTGAGATCATATGATACATGTCTTTCTCTGATTGACTATTTTCACTCAGCATAACACCATCCAGTTCCATCCACATCATTGCAAATGGCAAGATCTCATTTCTTTTTATGGCTGCATAATATTCCATTGTGTATATATACCACTTCTTCTTTATCCATTCATCTGTCAATGGACATCTTGAATCTTTCCACAGTTTGGCTATTGCAGACATTGCTGCTATAAACATTGGGATGCACGTACCCCTTTGGATCCCTACATTTGTATCTTTGTGGTAAATACCCAGTAGTGCAATTGCTGGATCGTATGGTAGTTCTAATTTCAACTGTTTGAGGAACCTCCATACTGCTTTCCAGAGTGGCTGCACCAGCTTGCATTCCCACCAACAGTGTAGGAGGGTTCCCCTTTCTCCGCATCCCTGCCAACATCTGTCGTTTCCTGACTTGTTAATTTTAGCCATTCTGACTGATGTGAGGTGCTATCTCATTGAGGTTTTGATTTGGATTTCCCTGATGCCGAGCGATGTTGAGCACTTTTTCATGTGTCTGTCGGCCATTTGGATGTCTTCTTTGGAAAAATGTCTATTCACGTCTTCTGCCCATTTCTTGATTGGATTATTGGTTCTTTGGGTGTTGAGTTTGATAAGTTCTTTATACATTTTGGATACTAGCCCTTTATCTGATATGTCATTTGCAAGTATTTTCTCCCATTCTGTTGGTTGTCTTTCGGTTTTGTGGACTCTTTCTTTTGCTGTGCAAAAGCTTTTTATCTGGATGAAATCCCAATAGTTCATTTTTGCCCTTGCTTCCCTTGCCTTTGGTGATGTTTCTAGGAAGAAGTTGCTGCGGCTGAAGTCGAAGAGGTTGCTGCCTGTGTTCTCCTTTAGGATTTTGATGGACTCCTGTCTCACGTTTAGGTCTTTCAACCATTTGGAGTCTATTTTTGGGTGTGGTGTAAGGAAATGGTCCAGTTTCATTCTTCTGCATGTGGCTGTCCAATTTTCCCAACACCATTTGTTGAAGAGACTGTCTTTTTTCCACTGGACATTCTTTCCTGCTTTGTCAAAGGTGAGTTGACTATAGAGTTGAGGGTCCATTTCTGGGCTCTCTATTCTGTTCCATTGATCTGTGTGTCTGTTTTTGTGCCAGTACCATACTGTCTTGATGATGACAGCTTTGTAATAGAGCTGGAAGTCCGGAATTGTGATGCCACCGGCTTTGCTTTTCTTTTTCCATATTCCTCTGGCTATTCGGGGTCTCTTCTGGTTCCATACAAATTTTAGGATTATTTGTTCCATTTCTTTCAAAAAATTGGATGGTATTTTGATGGGGATTGCATTGAATGTGTAGATTGCTCTAGGTAGCATTGACATCTTCACAATGTTGTTCTTCCAATCCATGAGCATGGAACGTTTTTCCATTTCTTTGTGTCTTCTTCAATTTCTTTCATGAGTATTTTATAGTTTTTTGAGTACAGATCCTTTGCCTCTTTGGTTAAATTTATTCCTAGGTATCTTATGGTTTTGGGTGCACTTGTAAATGGGATCAACTCCTTAATTTGTCTCTCTCCTGTCTTGTTGTTGGTGTATAGGAAAGCCACTGATTTCTGTGCACTGATGTTATATCCTGCTACTTTACTGAATTCCTGTATGAGTTCTAGCAGTTTTGGGGTGGAGTCTTTTGGGTTTTCCACATACAGTGTCATATCATCTGCAAAGAGTTAGAGTTTGACTTCCTCTTTGCCAATTTGGATGCCTTTGATTTCTTTTTGTTGTCTGATTGCTGTGTCTAGGACTTCTAATACTATGTTGAATAGCAGTGGTGATAGTGGACATCCCTGCCGCATTCCTGACCTTAGGGGAAAAGCTCTCAGCTCTTCCCCATTAAGAATGATATTTGCTGTAGGGTTTTCATAGATGACTTTTATGATATTGAGGTATGTACCCTCTATCCCTATACTCTGAAGAGTTGTGATCAAGAAAGGATGCTGTACTTTGTCAAATGCTTTTTCTGCATCTATTGAGAGGATCATATGATTCTTGTTCTTTCTTTTGTTAATGTATTGGATCACGTTGATTGATTTACAGATGTTGAACCAACCTTGCAGCCCAGGGATAAATCCCACTTGGTCATGGTGAATAATCCTTTTAATGTACTGTTGGATCCTATTGGCTAGTATTTTGGTGAGAATTTTTGCATCCATGTTCATCAAGGATATTGGTCTGTAATTCTCCTTTTTGATGGGGTCTTTGTCTGGTTTTGGGATCAAGGTAATGGTGGCCTCATAAAATGAGTTTGGAAATTTTCCTTGCATTTCTATTTTTTGGAACAGTTTCAGAAGAATAGGTATTAATTCTTCTTGAAATGTTTGGTAGAATTCCCCTGGAAAGCCATCTGGCCCCGGGCTTTTGTTTGTTTGGAGATTTTTGATGACTGTTTCAATTTCCTTAGTGGAAATAGGTCTGTTCAGGTTTTCTATTTCTTCCTGGTTCAATTTTGGTAGTTGATACATCTCTAGGAATGCACCCATTTCTTCCAGGTTATCTAATTTGCTGGCATAGAGTTGCTCATAATATGTTCTTATAATTGTTTGTATTTCTTTGGTGTTGGTTGTGATCTCTCCTCTTTCATTCATGATTTTGTTGATTTGGGTCCTTTCTCTTTTCTTTTTGATAAGTCTGGCCAGCGGTTTATCAATCTTGTTAATTCTTTCAAAGAACCGGCTCCTAGTTTTGTTGATCTGTTCTACTGTTCTTTTGGTTTCTATTTCATTGATTTCTGCTCTGATCTTTATTATTTTTCTTCTCCTGCTGGTAGGCTTTATTTGCTGTTTTTTCTCTAGCTCCTTTAGGTGTAGGCTTAGGTTGTGTATTTGAGACCTTTCTTGTTTCTTGAGAAAGGCTTGTATTGCTATATACTGACCTCTCAGGACTGCCTTTGCTGCATCCCAAAGATTTTGAACCATTTTGTTTTCATTTTCATTGGTTTCCATGAATTTTTTTAAATTTTTCTTTAATTTCCTGGTTGACCCATTCATTCTTTAGTAGGATACTCTTTAGCCTCCATGTATTTGAGTTCTTTCCGACTTTCCTCTTGTGATTGAGTTCTAGTTTCAAAGCATTGTGGTCTGAAAATATGCAGGGAATAATCCCAATCTTTTGGTACCTGTTGAGACCTGATTTGTGACCTAGGATGTGATCAATTCTGGGGAATGTTCCATGGGCACTAGAGAAGAATGTGTATTCCGTTGCTTTGGGTTGGAATGTTCTGAATATGTCTGTGAAGTCCATTTGGTCCAGTATGTCATTTAAAGTCTTTATTTCCTCGTTGATCTTTTGCTTAGATGATCTGTCCATTTCAGTCAGGGGGGTGTTACAGTCCCCCACTATTATTGTATTGTTGTCAATGTGTTTCTCTGCTTTTGTTATTAATTGCCTTATATAATTGGCTGCTCCCATGTTAGGGGCATAGATATTTACAATTGTTAGATCTTCTTGTTGGATAGACCCTTTAAGTAGGATATAGTGTCCTCCTTCATCTCTTATTACAGTCTTTGTTTTAAAATATAATTTGTCTGATATAAGGATTGCCACCCCAGCTTTCTTTTGGTGTCCATTAGTATGGTAAATGGTTTTCCACCCCCTCACTTTCAATCTGGGGGTGTCTTTGGTTCTAAAAAGAGTCTTGCAGACAGCATATTGATGGGTCTTGTTTTTTAATCCAATCTGATAGCCTGTGTCTTTTGATTGGGGCATTTAGCCGAATTTACATTCAGGGTAACTATTGAAAGGTATGAATTTAGTGCCACTGTATTGCCTGTAAGGTGAATGTTACTGTATATTGTCTGTGTTCCTTTCTGGTCTATGCTGCTTTTAGGCTCCCTCTTTGCTTAGAGGACCCCTTTCAATATTTCTTGGAGGGCTGGTTTCGTGTTTGCAAATTCCTTTAGTTTTTGTTTGTCCTGGAAGCTTTTTATCTCTCCTCCTATTTTCAATGACAGCCTAGCTAGATATAGTATTCTTGGCTGCATATTTTTCTCGTTTAGTGCTCTGAAGATATCATGCCAGTCCTTTCTGGCCTGCCAGGTCTCTGTGGATAGGTCTGTTGCCAATCTAATGTTTCTACCATTGTAGGTTACATATCTCTTCTTTTGAGCTGGTTTCAGGATTTTCTCTTTGTCTCTGAGACTCGTAAGTTTTACTATTAGATGTCGGGGTGTTGATCTATTTTTATTGATTTTGAGGGGGTTTCTCTGTGCCTCCTGGATTTTGATGCCTGTTTCCTTCCCCACATTAGGGAAGTTCTCTATTATTTGCTCCAATATACCTTCTGCCCCCTCTCTCTTTCTTCTTCTTCTGGGATCCCAATTATTCTAATGTTGTTTCGTCTTACCGTATCGCTTCTCTCTCGAATTCTGCCCTCATGATCCTGTAGTTGTTTTTCTCTCTTTCTCAGCCTCTTTATTTTCCATCATTTGGTCTTCTATATCGCTGATTCTCTCTTCTGCCTCATTTATCCTAGCAGTTAGTGCCCCCATTTTTTATTGCATCTCATTAATAGCCTTTTTGATTTCGACTTGGTTAGATTTTAGTTCTTTTATTTCTCCAGAAAGGGTTTCTCTAATAACTTCCACACTTTTTTCAAGCCCAGCTAGTATCTTTAAAGTCATGATTCTGAACTCTAGGTCCGACATTGTACTAATGTCAGTATTGAGTAGGTCCCTGGCAGCTGGTACTACCTCTTGTTCTTTTTGCTGAGGTGATTTTTTTCATCTTGTCATTTTGTCCAGAGGAGACTAGAAGAATGAGAGAACAGAATGCTAACAGGTTAGCAATGTCCCCAGCAAATATACTCTATACAAATCAGGAAAGACCTGAAACCAGGGGACAAGAAAGGGAAAGAAAGAAAAAAGAGAAAAAAAAGGAAAAAGAAAAAGATAAAAACAAACAAAAACAGAACAAAACAAAACAAAACAGAATATGATCAAATATGATCAGGCTAGTGCATAGATCAGTGTCATTTTTGGTGACACTTTGGTACCCAAAGTACATTTTGGGTGTACTTTGGTCTGTTAGAAGAAAGTGCCTGCTAAAATTTTAAAGGAAGAAAGACTTATATATGTACAAAATAAGGGTTGATACAATGAAGGGATGGAAGATGACTGTAAAGATGAAAATTATAAAAGATTTTATAAAAGGAATTGATAAGAAGTTGTTTGAAAAAGAAAGAAGATTTAAAAAAAAAAGGAAAAAGTAAAGGAAAAAAAAGGGAGAGAATGTGATCAGGCAGGATACTAGAACAAAGCCATACACTAGTGATTTAGGGTATATTTTGATCTGTTAGAAGAAACTGTATTTCAAAATTTTAAAGAGAGAACAACTTATATATATATATATATATATATATATATATATATATATACACCAAAAATAAGGGTAACTACTATGAAGGGATAAAATATGACTCTAAAAATGAAAAATAAAAAAATGTTTTTTTTAAAAAAGGGATTGATAAGATGTTGGTTGAAAAAGGGAAAAAGAAAAATTTAAAAAAAACAGTTAAAAAATTAACTTTGAAAAACTAATGAATTATGGTAAAAAAGCCATGAATTCTATGTGCAGTATTCCCCTAGCCCTGGAGTTCTCCCGTTCTCCTTGATCGGTAAACTTGGTCTTGGCTTGCTGGCTGTTCCTGCTGATCTTCTGGGGGAGGGGTTGTTGCCGTGGTTCCCAAATGTCTTTGCCGGAGGTGGAATTGCCCCGCCCTTGTGAGTCCAGGCTAAGCAAGCTGCTTGGGTTTGCTCTCAGGAGCTTTTGTTCCCTGCAAGCTCTCTGTGCAGCTTTGGAGGACCAGGGTGAAAATGGTGGCCTCCCAATCTCTGCCCGGAGGAGCTGAGAACTCAGGGCCCTGCTCTTCAGTGTGCCCCCAGAGAAAAGCAGTCACTCCCGTGTCCCCGGTCTCCGGCCTGTGACCAAACGTTTCTATCTCTGGCACCCGACGCCGTGTGGAGTCTCCAAACCCAGCAGATCCCTGTGGTGCACTCCCGCGCCGCTCCTCCCCGGGGAGGAAGTGGAGTCTCCCTGGATCTGCTGCTTGTTGGGTCCCTGCTGGAGGAGCAGTGGCCCGACTGGGCTGCGGATCACAGTTTATGGCCACCCCGAGCTGAGAACCCGCGCCTCGGCTCCGTCTCTGCAGCCAGCTTCCCCGCTCCGAAACCTGGGAGCTCTGCCGCACTCAGGCACCCCTGGTCTTTCTGTGACCCCGAGGGTCCTAAGACCACACTGTCCCACAAAGTTTCCACCCCCTGCTTAGCCACTGGAGCAACGTCCCTCCGCGGAGCCGACTTCTAAAAGTTCCAATTTTGTGCTCTGCTGCTCTATCACTTGCCAGAAGCGGCGGAGGCCCCCTTCCCCGCCGTCTATCCTCCCGAATATCACCTCGGATTCACTTCTCTGCACGTCCTACCTTCCAGTAAGTGGTTGCTTCTCTGTTCAGAGAGTTGTTGCTACTCTCTTCTTCAATCTGTTGAGTTCGTAGGTGTTCAGAATGGTTTGATCCCTATTCAGCTGAATTCCTGAGACCGGACGAAATCCAGGTCTCCTACTCCTCCGCCATCTTGCTCCGCCCCCCTATCCCATTATCTTCTATGAACAATTAAAAGAACAACTGGAACTACTGCAATGTGTTGAGTGATGGCCATGTGCCTAATAGTGTGCTAAGTATAATCAGTAAGTGTTCTCTTATTTCACACTCACATTACCCCCATGAGCTTGCTATCATTATGTCCATTTTATTGCTGAAGAAATCAGTACTCAGTTGACTTACTTAATCATATGGGTAGTAAAGAGATAGAGATGAGATTTGAGTCTAGGCTAATCTGAAGACAAAGCCCATACTTTTAGTCACTATGCAAAATTTGCTTCCTCAGTGGCAAGATTGCTCATTCTTTTAATGAAGAGTTAACCGAATCTGTTGGGACATATGACAAGACTAGTGCATCAGTATGTCTGCCATGAGAAGGAATACCGGCCAAGAGGTTAAAAGGAACCTAAATTCCATCTATCTAGAACTCTTAAAATATCCACGACATATCCATGATATGTCAACATATCAACATTTGCACCTCTGCTTTCTCAAGAACTTGTTAAAGCCATTGATTTTTCTATGTATGTGAATATGTCCATTAGTGAAGAGAATCTATTCCAATGACGTAAAATACTCACAGCATTAATTTTTAACAGACATGAGAGCAAATAGTCTACACATCAGAAACTTGGCGTCATCTTTCAGAAGCCAAAGCTTGGCCATGTCTTTCTCCCAGCTGTCCTCAGGAAAGCCCCTCATTTTCCCCATCTTATCTTCTCTAGGAGACCATGTGTCATAAACATGTCATTATAATGAGCAATATTATGGGCACAAAGAATTAAAGACTGCTGAAAAAGAAGTTTTTTCATTAATCTATTCATGAATATGTAGCTGGAAAGAGTTAAAAATTATTCAGAACAGGCAGGTATATTAGAAAAAGATGGGGAGAATATAGTAATAGTAATGCAACTATTTAAATGAGAATCTTCCATGTACCTGGGGGAGAGTAAAAATGGTAGTAGCAACTATTTAAAGAGAACTTTTATGCACCTTTCTTTTTTTACAGGTACATTATTTCTTTAAATTCTTATCACAACCTTTTGAGCTGGATCTCATTTTGGTAATTTTTCCAAATGGAGGAAATGGAAGTGAAGGGTTTTTTTTTTTGTTTTTTGTTTTGTATTTTGCCCAATGATAACAAAGCCAGAATTCAATTCAGGGTGTGTCTAACTCAGAAGTTCGGGTTCTTTCAACTAAAGCCTCCATAGTCACATTTAGATGAACATATAGCACAGTGGTACAGTGATGGTGTTGGGAAGCTCTTGGCTTGATTCAACTGTTCTGTGTGGTCAGTTTGAAAATAATTTTGTTTTATTAATTTTTTTTAATTTATGAAAGTTTTTTTTTTTTTACCTTTTCTAAGTTTTTATTTTCATTCCAGTTAGTTAACACGTAGTGTTATATTAGTTTCAGGTGTACAATAGATTCAACAATTCTATACATCACCTGCTGCTCATCACAAGTGTGCTTCTTAATCCCTGTCACCTGTTTAACCCAAACCATGGGCATAGGAGACAAGCCAAAAGAGTAGTATTGTCCACATTTTTTAAAAAAGATTAACTTATATTTTATATTATTTTCATTTTTCTCCATAATCCCTTTGTCCTTAATCTCTTTCCTTAAGAAAGAGACCATGAAGGAAGACTACTATTAACCTGATGAGAAAAGGCTGAAAATTATTTTGTCTAGATATGAATTTTTCCATAATGAATCTGTAATAGGACTTCCCTGGACATAAAGAAAATTCAATATACAGGAGGAATGTAGTGGAAAGTGGAATTTAAGATTTAATAATGAAGGGAATTAAATTATGTTCTCTTCATTCCTAGCATAGAGCATTATACCCTCAAATACTTAATATTTATTTTCTATTAACAAGAACATTATTCAACATAATATAATAATATAAATATAAATTTATATTTATATATAACATAATATAATATAAATATCAAAATTGAGAAATTAAGATTGGTATTACTATCTAATGCTCAGATCTCATTCAAGTTTTGCCAGAATTGCTAATTATAGCCTTTTTAGAAAAGGGATCCAGTTAAGAATCACAGATTACATTTGCTTGTTATGTCCCTTTAGTCTCCTTTAATCTGGAATAGTTTCTCCTCTTTTTCTAAAATTAAATTTTATTGACTTTTTTCCTTTGTGACTCTGACACTTTTGAAGATTACAGAATACCACTCTTGAAGAATGCCACTCACTGCAGGATTCTCAGATGTTTCATTATAATCAGATTTGGTGATACAAGTGGTGCACAATTTTGCTCACTTTCATCATTTGACTAAAGGTATTATCTGTTAAACTTCTCCATTCTGAATGTACTTTCTGCACACCTTTGTAATTAATAAGTATTTTGTGGAGAAGTATGTTGAAACTATGTAAATATCCCATTTGTTAAATTTCAAAAATTTTTTATCTATTTATATCTATATGGACTCATGGTTTCCTATTTAATTTAATGAGTTATATTCAATTATTATTATTTTTTTATTTTTATGCTAAGATATTCCTAGATTTTCCAAGGGGGATTATATGTCATTTTGACATGTCCCTATCATTCTATAAGCCTATCTTTGCTTTCTGGACAAAATGTTACACATTCATCTTCACTTTCCCTATCTCAGCTTTGTTATCAACTATTTTTCCAAGGATCCCTGATTCCTTTATTGAGGAATAGTATTTAGAAACCAAGATCTCGCACTAGGTGTCCTCATTGCTATTGGAATATCACTGTTCTCAGGCCCTCTCAGTGGACATACACACACACAGACACATACATATACACACGCAGGCATGTATGTTTCTTACTATGTCTCTATCTAGTTAGCTTGGCTATTGAAAACCTGGCCCGATTCTACCTATTTTGATTCAACCCTGTAGAGTTCATTCTAGTTTTCTCACATTCTGTATTTATAACTCTCTTTTCTTATACTGAAGATGTTGGCTCCCATTATCTTTGATGTATTTGTTTGATCACTTCCCCCGTATGTAATAAATTTCCAATGGCTCTGTAGCCCCCTTCCCTCCACCCACATGTCCTTCTCATTCTACCCAGGCTCCAACTCCTTGTGCCAGGCTGTTCCCCAATGTGCGTGACCTCCCCACCCTTCTTGGGTTCTGGTGCCCCATTCCTGGCCAGCTCCTACCCCTCATGGCTGTCTTCCTCAAATTGCCTAGTTCTGCCACCCTGTGCCAGGCAGCCTCCCTGGCAGATGTCCTCCTCACCCTGCTTGGTGTCTGATTCACCACACTGGACCTCCTTTCCTTCTGCTTTGCCTCACCTCATCTTGTTTGAACTGTGACATCCTATACCAGGTCACCTTCCAGCATGGATACCCTTCTCACCCTGTTTGTTTCTGAAACCCTAATCTTATCCCTCATCACCCTCCCTGGGCCTTGTCACTCCATGCATTCTACCCCTTTTCCCCAAGTGGGTGTTTATCTTGCCTGCCCCATCTAATGTCTTTATGGTTGAATTACTCAGGATGGCAAAGGAAGGAAATGGAGGGAAAAGGAAGAAGAAGAGGAAGTCAAGGAGAAGAATAATTAATACTTTTGAAAGAATATTATTGTCTTAGTCAGTTTGGGCTACTATAACAAATCTCCATAGACTGGGTGACTTAGACAACAAACACTTATTTCTCACATTTCTGGAGGCTGGGAAGTCCAAGATCAAGACTCCTGTGGATCTAGTGTTTGGTGAGATACTGCTTGCTGGTTTGCAGATGGCCATCTTCTTGTTATATTCTCACATAGTGGAGAGCAGAGAGCTCTGGTCTCTGAATACCCTTGTAAGGTCACTAATAGTATTCCTGAAGGCTCCACCCTCATGATCACCTCCTGAAGGCCCCACCTCCAAATACCATGATATAGGGGATTTAAGCTTCAACATATGAATTTTGAAGAAACACAGACATTCAGTCCATAGCAATCATTAAGATTATGCCCTATTTTCTAGTTAAATTTTTCCTTTCTGAAGTGTTTTACTAGAATAGAGTAGCAGGGGCATTTTTTACTCAGTTGTCTTTACTAATTAAAATTCCAAAAGATCACAAATAAGTGAGTAGTATAATACTTTTTAATAATACTTATATAATAATAATTACAAACACATGGGTGGTCTATACAAATGTTAAGTATCTGTTAAAAGCCTCAGATTATAATCAAACAGTAACATATGGCTCTGTATTTCTTGTATTTATATATGTATAAAATGGTGTTGTTAAAATATATAAAAGTAAGACATCTTGTAATGAGTATCATATCTCTAAGCTAATTGGAGTTTTAATTGGAATCCAGTTAAATTCAAGGCAAAACTTATAGTGCCAACTAAATGAGTTCTTAATTTTTATTGCCTTTATTTGAAAGGAGACTTCAGAGTCTTGCAAAATTTATCTACAAATGAATTAATGTATTCACTTTAACAAAATAAACACAAAGTTCTACTCCATGCCCATTATGGGTGGTGATTTCATCATTGTTTGAAGAGACACTTGTAAGGATGACAAAGGTTGTCTAGGGTTATATCCAGCCTTGAAATTTTACTGCTTTGTACTCAGGTAAGTATCTCCTTGGCCTTTAATTTATATATTTTCTTTTACATATTTTGTGATAACTGGGAAACTAAACATAGAAACACTTATTTAATTTTCTCTAGAAAAAAATGTAAAAATATATTCCTAGATACAGAACAGATGCACAGGACATGCATTGAAAATAGTATGAAAACTGTCATGTCAGCCCTCACCATCACATTTTTTCACCTGCTTGGGGAATTGTACATCTCTGGCTTGTTGAACACATTCTTGACTGTAAAATTGAAGACTGCCAGATCAAAAATGCTGCCTTAAGCATGTTATTTCTTAGCTTATATTTTATACTGGGAAGGAAAAACCATTAAACTACATACTAAAGCATATTGGAATGGTGTTAAAGAATGGAACTGATTTTAAGAAGACATAAGTTGCAGAGATACCTTTGTAGATCAGTCAAGATTAATTTATATAGCACTCTTTAATGTCTAGATTTACTGAACTTGGGCAATCTAAGCCAAACTGCAATACTTAGTCACTTAGACCACAGACCCCTATAATCCTAAGAATATTTCTAAATTTGAGAAAATACCCACATTAAAATGGTGCAATTTATACTTTAATCCTCAGCCCCTTGAAAAAAAATTTTTGTGAAAAGATGTAATTACCCTTTGTCTCTAAACTTCTGCTTTATTATTACATTAAATGGATCAGTAAAATATTTTATAAAATAGAAAATAAATATGTTCTATATTCATATATGAAGATAAGCAACCTAAATTTTTAGATTCTAAAAATGCCCCAAGAACTAAAAATGTTTTTTTTTAGTAAAGCAATCTATAGCTGGCTTTTATTAACTGCTCATTCTAAGCCAGATATGCTTTATATACATTATCTCATTGAACCATCACCTCCATCCTATGAGGTCGACATTTTTATCATCCCCATTTTTCAGGTGAGGAAACTAAGACCTAGAGAGCTTACCTAAGGTCACACAGGTGGCAGATGATGCAGTAGGGATTTGAATTCGGTAGTCTGATGCTATGGTCATGCTTTTAACCTTCATGCAGTAATATATGAGTGAGGGACCAAAAGAAAATGGAATCCATATTTTCAAAATTTTGTTACTTTGTTTATGCTACATTGATTATTCTCTATCAGAGTACGATAAAAAAAAAGTGGCATTTTCCCAAGTTCACTCTTCTGTGGAATTCTAGAAGGCAATTAAAGAAACTATAGATAAGATTAGGCTTGAGCAATTCAGAAGAATAGGGGAGAATGGAAGGATGAACCCAGTCTTGGTGTTCCCTGCTTCTACCCTGGCTCCAGAGCTGTGCCTGCCCCTCCCACTGGCCAATTCCAGGCAATGCTCACTATAGTTAAGGGTACAGAGTCTGGAGCAGACACAGCTGAATCCTATTCTAGCTGCACCATTTATTACCAAGACATTTTGGAAAAATGACAACCTCTCTGAGCTCCACTTTTTCATTTGTGAAAAAAAGGAACATGATACAATAACACCTTGTAGTCTTGTTTGGGGATTAAAATGAGATAATAATGGCCCATAATGTGGTCGGTCTTTCTTGTCCTGCCTCAAATTCCTATTTACATTGCCCTGTTGCTGACCACTGGCTGTCTGAAAACCTTATTTTCTTAGTATTCTACAATGAGGTCTTGCTTGCTGCCAAATCCATTCTCTTCTTCCCATATTCATAGTCATGTTTTGTGTGTGGAGGTTGATCTCAGTTTGACTTTGGAAACAAAGCAATTGAATGATCCTACTGGGCATGTTGGCGTCTCAAAAGCAAATGTGTTAACTCAGATGGATCTAGCTTGTAGACTGTCAAGCTATGCGACAATATGAAAGTGATTTCAGGCAAGGTAGGAGAGACATTTTTGGTAAGCCTTCTCAAACCAAAACATATTAAGCATGATCTATTCTTTCAGAGAAAAGGCTGGCCTCCTCCATATCTGCCCCCCACCTCACCTATGGGTCCTCTTAAAAGCCTGAATATTTTCTTCTCCAGTGCTGGAAAAAGGGGGTCTGAAGATTAACTGACCTGTTTGTTTTGAAAGGTTCCTGACCTCACTTTAGAGGCACACATGGGGGAATTTCATAGTTTGTTAGTATGCACAGGTGACTCAATAATTATAATAAAATGCTCTTCTGGTTGAAGTGTATAGATGTAATGAAAAAGAAAGCAGCAAATGGTTAATGAGTAAAAAAATAATTTCAAAGAAAGATAGGCAGGGCATGGATGGCTTTCTGAAGATAAGAGAGGCTAAAGGCAGGAGTCCTAAGAATAGGGTTCACTTAGCTCAGGTCATGGAATTTATACATGACTGGGTAGTTTATAGTAGCATGAGTGTTGTTACTAGAATCTCAGTGTTAGTCATATTATGAAATATATGATATTATCCCTTCTTGAAAACTCAGCTCTGAAGTACCACTCACAGATACACATATTTCCAGTGGCATGCGTATTGACCATTGACAGCTAACACGGGAGGCTAGGGGAAAAGAGAATCCATCAGCTTCTTCCCACATATCATTCTTCAGAAAGAAGAATTAGGGGGCGCCTGGGTGGCTCAGTTGGTTAAGCGACTGCCTTCGGCTCGGGTCATGATCCTGGAGTCCCGGGATCGAGTCCCATATCGGGCTCCCTGCTCAGCGGGGAGTCTGCTTCTCCCTCTGACCCTCTTTCCTCTTGTGCTCTCTGTCTCTCATTCTCTCTCTCTCAAATAAATAAATAAAATCTTTTAAGAAAAAAAAAGAAAGAAGAATTAGAAGAGCTGAAGCAGAAACCCTCCCTTTTTTTTTTTCTGGCTTGGACTTGTTTCTTTATATTGTTCTCTTTGGTTCTACAAAAAGTAACTTAAAGGATAGTTGTCTTAGTTGCCAGACCAGACAGAACTATAATTTTTAAAAAATGCAGTGATCATTAGCATATCTTGGCCTTTCTCGTAAATTCATCGAAAGTCCCTTCACAATGTAGATTTCCTTGAAGTTTCAGAATTGACTGGGAAGGACCAGCTCCTCCCTGGCCAGGGCTGACAAGGCTGTGACTTGAACCACCAGGTGATGCACCTGACTAGGTCCCTGAAAGAGCAGAGGATAAAGAGATTTTGAAAACCTAAACCCATTGTGGAGAAAGAAGTGCCCCTTTGAGCATGACTGTAGTAAAAGAGGGAATAAAGGAATGCAAATACTTCAAAAAGTAGTGTGAGGTCATGCCTTTTTATTTATTTTATTTTATTTTTTAAAAGATTTTATTTATTTATTTGACAGAGAGAGGGAGAGAGCACAAGCAGGGGGAGTGGCAGGCAGAGGGAGAGGGAGAAACAATCTTCTCACTGAGTGGGGAGCCTGATGTGGGCCTCAATCCCAGGACCCTGGGATCATGACCTGAGCTGAAGGCAGACGCTTAACAACTGAGTGCACCCCCCCACCGCCCCAGGTACCCCGAGATCATGCCCTTTTAAAAAACATTTTAAACCTGAAACTTTCTGTTAATGGACTGTGAGATCAACTACCAGGCCATAACTTCAGTAGGAATAATAAGTAAGCATGAGCATTGTCTTTTCAGAAAGGCTCTGTTGGGGGCATGATCTTTGGCTTTTCTCTGTAAGATTTTTTTCTTATTAAAACCTTAGTGAGAGGACAGTTATTTCACATGTGGTTTCAGATTTTGCTTCTCTTATTCCTGATTTGGTCTCTGCTTTGTATGGTCAAGGATTTTATTGTTCAGGATGAGGCATGTTAGTTTGTAGAATTATCTGTCTAATATCCCCATCATTATTCCCTCCTTAGTATGCCTGGCCTTCCTCCCTGTGTTCTGTGAATCGTTATCCGATTCTGTTTATGTCACTATCATCTGCACCTCATGATTGTATTTTTGACCTTGGTCATATCACTCATTCTCTCTGTCTCAGTACCCTCCTTTGATAAAGAAGAATGACAGTTACTTTTAAGCTCTTTAGAGAAAGATGTATATCCTTAGTTATTTGTAAAACATTAGAGTCCTGGAAAATGTAAAACTGAGAAGGTACTTAAACAAAAAAAATATGGATTTTGGAAAATCTGTTTTTTTGTTAATGTCTCCTTTTCAAAAACTAGGCAGTTAACCCAAGTGTAACACCATTGTAAACAGTTGCTGTATATTTGAACATGTTACTGTGCTATATCGTACACACTGTAAATAAATCATGGTTCCTTTCCACTTGGATAGTGAGCATGATTTGCTCAGAATATTGATGATATATAAACAAATAAGCTAGATAAAATACAAGTATTGTCCTAATCACTCCAAATCCAGGGAAGTTAACATATCTTTGAATAAAACATATAGTCAAATCCCAAGATCCATTCAGTAATTTCAACCAATATTTAAGCAAATCCAACCAATGTAAATGGGGATTAAATATTTGGGTGCTAGACTCTTTGCTAACCACAAGGATTATAAGAAGATTAAGCTCTCTCTCTCTCTCTCTCTCTTTTTGAAGATATTAATTTATTTATTTGAGAGAGAGAGTGCGAGAGCACATGAGTCAGAG
This sequence comes from Eumetopias jubatus, assembly GCF_037043125.1. Lineage (NCBI taxonomy): Eukaryota > Metazoa > Chordata > Mammalia > Carnivora > Otariidae > Eumetopias > Eumetopias jubatus. The sequence continues at coordinate 162,435,807 of NW_028274809.1, read as the reverse complement.
GAGATGGGTAAAGGGAGAGGAGCAGAGGGAGAGGGACAAGCAGACGCCTTGCTAAGCAGGGAGCCTGAAGTGGGGCTCGATCCCAGGACCCCGAGATCATTACAAAGATAATGACCTGAGCTGAAGGCAGATGCTTAACATACTGAGCCACCCAGGTGCCCCAAGAAGATTAAGCTCTTATTGAGTTTATAGACTAATAGGAGAGATAGATATTGTCCTAAAGGGAAAGAGGAGTCATTAAACATCTTAAAGCAGTTAACAGTTTATATAGCTTTGTATTTTAGAAATATTATTCTGAGTTTCCTGTGAAGAACAATTGGCGAGTGGGGAATCAAAGCAAAACTGGACAGAAGACCAATTTGTAGGCTATGGCAATATGAAATGCTGACAACATGCAAAATTGTTAAGCACTGAAAATTCTAGAATAATATATATGACACATGGGCTTGCCTCCAAGGTAATTAGAGTATAATTAGAGATATATGGCTTAAAACCAAATGAAATTAAATAATAATACTGGCCTTGTTTTTCTTGGAAGCATGGGGTATTTTTACTTGTCTTTGTATTTCATATCTGAAACAGAGCTCTTGTTCAGTAGATGTTTGAAGGAATGAATGAGTTGAAAGACTATCTAATAAACATATGACATACAATTTTAAAAAGACCAAGAATTTCATATAAGGAAATAATTACTGTGGAGTGCGATGAGTTCAGGAACAGGGATAAACAGCAGAGAAGACAAAGTAATTAACTCCCTTCACATCAGACAGGACATCTGATCTGAAATAGATTTTCAGAGGTAAAATTGTTTTCCAGAAGGGTACAAGGGTGAAGGATAATTTACAGAGAAAAGCACGTGCGAAGGTATGAGAGTTGTGAAACTATTTGGAATTCGCTGCTGTCCTGTGTATTAATCTGTTTGGAGTATAAAGAGGAAGGGATTGAGGCTAAAAAAGAAGAGGAATTAGGTTGACAGAGAACACATCTTAAAAAACTTCAAATATCACACAAAGTAACTGAGATCATACCTTGTAGACTTTTAAGAAATTTTGAGCCAAGGGCAGAACTGATCCATTGTTTTGCTAGTTTACCCCAGCAGCATTATGGAGGATGCACTGGGGGACCTGGGTCTAAATCAGGAAGGTCAGTTAAATAGTTAGTGGGAAGCTTCCACTGAAGTCAACTAAGCTAATTGTTTTTTCTTTCTCCTTTAAAAATTCACTTGAAACAACTTAGATTCTACTCTTGACAAAGAAACTACAAGGTCTGTAACTCTGAGCCACAGTGTATGAGGGCAATTGAATACTGTTATGGGAAGACACCAAGAAAGGATCCCCTTGACTGAATATTTCAGACACACAGCAGAACACTGCCAAAGAAATGGAACACTCTGAGACAATGTTATAAACCATTATGGTGTGTAAAACTGAAGTTTTGAGGACAGGGAAAGGGGAGAGACAGCTTGAGAAGTAGTGTAGGTTTGCTATCTGAATGTAGATAGCTCTCAAGAAAAAAAGTGTACTCTGGACTCTGGTGGTCATTTCACCTCCTCCAGGGCAGAATGAATAAATGTCCAAGAGAACCTAAGAGTTACGCTAATGGAATTCTCTCCAAATGCAAAGGAACATGAGTGATGGGTAAAAGGGTTCTTCTGACAAATACGGATGGAAAAAGGACTCCCACTGTACCACAGAATTGTGAAAATTTATATTGCAAGGAAAAAAAGAATTACTTAAATATTGATATATAACTTATATAATATAAAACTCACCCTTTTAAAGTGTACACTTCAGGGGTTTTAGTATATTCACAGACTTATGTGATAATCACAGGTACCTCATTTCAGAAAATTTTAATCAACTTTTAAACATTTATTTATTTATTTATTTTAGAGAGAGAGCGCAGACAAGCAGGGAGAGGGAAAGGGACAAGGAGACTCTGCACTGAGCACTGAGTCTGACATGGGGCTTGATCTTATGACCCTGAGATCATGACCTGAGCCAAAACCAAGAGTGGATACATAACCAACTGAGCCATCCAGGTTCCCCAGTTTTTATCAACTTTAAGAGAAGTGCTGTACACTTTAACAGTTACTTTCCATTCTTCTTTCCTCTAACTCCTAGCTACTACTGGTCAACTTTCTATCTCTATGGATTGTTCATTCTGGATATTTTATAAAAATTGAATCATACAATAAATGGCTTATTTTGTCTGGCTTCTTTCACTTAACATATTTTCAAGGTTTATCCATGCATGTATCAGAAATCTACTCCTCTAAGTGGCTGAATATTCTTTTATATTGGTATACCACATTTTTTGTTTCTTTGTTTAGTCATTCATCAATTGATGGACCTTTGGGTTATTTCCACTTTCTAGCTATTGTGAAACATGCTGCCATGAACATTAATGTACAATCTTATGTGTGAACATATTTGTTTTACTTCTATTCATTATATATTTAATAATAGAAATGCTGGGTTATATGGTAACTCTATGTTTAATTTTTGAGTAACTGCAAACTGCTTTTGAAGTGGCTGCCCTGTTTTACATTCCCACTGGCAAAGCATGATGAGGATTCCAATTTCTCCACCTCTATTTACCCAAAATTTGTTTTAAAATGTTTACAACATATAAAGGCTGAAGGAAAATTTGATGGTAAGAAAATTTGAGAGAATAAGGCTTGAGTGCTTTGCAAAGATGCTTCTTTCTCTGAGACTGGAAGGAGGGCTGTAAGGCTGGGAATGCATGTAAATAGATTTCTATGGGAGAGAGATGAGAAGCTGAGGATATGGTTTTTCTGGCAAACCTCTAGGCTCTGAATGAACCAGGGTTATCTACCATAAAACGAATTGAGTGATTCTTGAGGAGGGAGGTGAAGATTTGGAATAGCTGCTTGGGGGATTGGAAATTAGACCAACAGGTATAAAATTAACAAGTGGTGCTGAAGAGTCAAACAATATTTAAGTCACTATGAATTATGGTTATGCCCACCAGCCCTGAAATCACTATCAGGGAATCCTCCTTTCTGAACAGAACAGTACCACTTAGTGGTCTGGGTGGGAGAGTGGCAAAGAGGGTTATTTATTAGGATCAGGGTTGAGAAGTTTAGAGTTGATTTGGATGAAAGGACCCTGTTGAAGTTGTTAGAAAAGGACTAGCCCAAGTGGCTATGATTGGAGAGGGACGGAAATGAGGTTGGGAAAATAGAGTGTTCAAGACAATAAAATAGTATCCATGAGATTGAAGAAAAGTTTTAGTGAGAAAAAGGGATTTTGAAAATTTATAAACAAAAAAATGTTGAGATGTAAATTTTTAGTCAAGCAAATATTGCCTTGTCCAGTCCCTCAAGCTTTGTTGTGTCTTTATCTAAATAATTATCTCATCTGTAAAGACAAGGTATAAACATATTTAGAATGGGGAATGATGTATTGAAAGTTGAATATGAGGACAAATGGCCTTTCTGCCTTTAAAGGTGAGGGAGAATTTCTTAAGGAAATGTGGTTTGAGGAGATTTTGAAAGATGGCAAAGGAAGAACTTCTGAAAAGGTGAGGTAAAGAGGGCATTCCAATTACTGTGCAGGAGGAGCTGACTGAGAGTAGATGAAGAGGATGGTGGGTTTTAATTCTTAACATCCAGGAATGTCTTTCCAAGGAAAATGAGATCCAGATGAGTCTTAACTAGTTATTCAGCATATGCTGAATCTCCCTTTGGGTTAAAGGTCTTCCATGTCACCTCTCCAAGTGAAGTCTGTGAGGTTTTAAACCCTTGAGTGACATATTCATACAGCTAATCAGTTTTATTTCACTTTCTCCTTCCTGCTCAGCTTTCTGAGCCACACCTGCTGCTTTTAGCCACTTCCATTCCCAAAAGGAAGCTGGAGAGTGAGGTGGGGCAGGAAGCAGAGAAAGCATGGCAATGAAAAAGGAAATATAAAGGGATGGAAGATGAACATTTAAGATAAAAAGTGTTCAAGTGGGGATGAGGGATTTGGAAAGAAATGGAGTTTGTGAAAGGAATAAAAATGACATTATAAGAAGAGGAAAAGGTGAGGGAAAACATGAATAGAAAGGATGGTAATGCCAGAGTTTCTTAATCATTGTGATTCCTTTTTTGTTGGTTTGTTAGGAGGAGTAGTAAATATGGAGCCTTTATTAGATCATCAGTGCTTATTATCTTTTTTTTTCTCCACTGTGAACACACGTGGGAATGGTGGTCACATGCAAGGCACACTCTCCTGGATATACCCAGGTTTATGAGCAATTTACAGCATACTAATTTTAATTTAATTCCTTTTTCTTTCAGCTAAGAATGTATATTATAAGCAAATAGGTAAAAGTGATCTTGTTACAGAAATAACTCATTTATCTTAAAAATTAAAAACCCTTCAAACATTTAATTATTATTATACTTTTTAGAATTCTCACAACCAATTAGAGTGCCTAGGTTGAGGACAACTGCAAGTTATTTATGAAGTTTTGGATGCCAGTTTGCTGCAAAATAGAGAATAGTAGCTGGGGTAGTGCAATGAATTCAGCATGTAAGTTTTGAGTGTCTCTAATGTGCTGGACATACTGATCTTGATCACTTATCATAGGCTCTCCAAGAGAAATATCCTTCTTGATCCTTCCTCCTCCTCTGCCTTGTACCTCAGTTTCTATTATTTCATGATGTATACTGCATGTTCTACAAATAAATGCATGAGTTATGGGTGCTTTGGTGCTTTATAATGAAAATGATATAAAAACTCCCTCTATGTACCATTTTAAATTAAGGGGAAGAAAACATGCGATTAAAATTGTGATGGTGTGATTTCTTCACACATGAGTGTTATTAGTTTTTCCCTTGTCCCGTTGCAAAAAATAAAAATCAGACTGGTGAGAAACCAAGTGACACTTGGAGAAGTAGGAGAACTCGGGTTTATTTTATGCTGGCGGACCCAGACAAGCTTGCACTCCAAATTCTGGGCCCTGGGTAGCAAGGTTACAGAACTTTTATAGGGCAGTGCAGGGGGTCAGGTTCTAAGGGCTGTGGTGACTGCTGGTAGGTGGCTTAAAATTGGGGGTGGGGGGAGGTTGCTTTAGGCGGGAACAGCAGTTAGGGCAGTGTAGGAAGCTTATGGTGGGAAGCCTGTCTACAGAAGCAGAAACAGCTTCTTATCTCTTGCTCTTAGTGGGGCTTCTGGTTATCTCTTGCTATTACTGGTAACTTTCCATCTTCTGGGGCCTGCCAGCCTGGGCCTGCTCTGGGTAATTTTCCTCTTTAGTCCCATGTTTGTATCACTCAACTCCTATGACGTTTAAGAGTTCTGTCTTTTCCAGGGAAGTTCCAAGCTAATTCAATCTAGAAGGTGAAGCAAAAGAAAAAAAAAATGCCATGGGTGATGTGTTTTGAAGTAGTGTTGTTGGGGTCTGGAGCCAAGGGCCAAGAAAGAATTCTCAAGACATCTTTCGTGCAAAAATGTGGTTTTATTAAAGCACGGGACAGGACCCATGGGCAGAAAGAGCTGCTGTCCTGGGATTGTGAGGAGCAACTGATGATATACTTTGAGATTGGGAGAAGTAAAGGTAAGGGAAGTTCCAAAAGGATTTTTATATGCTAAAGAAGACTCACAGGATACCAGAGGCCTTGCTATTTGTCAAACCAAGGTTATTTTTAACTCTATCAAGGCATTAGCATTAAGACAGTTGGGAGCTTCCTGGAGGAACATTATACTCTGCCTGCCTCAAGTATTTGTCAATGGGCTGCAGCTTATAAGGACATTTAATTTTATCTACATTTCCTTCTGCCTTTGTTTCCCACACCATGGGTACTGGGTGAGTGGGAGAGGGTTTAACGTGCGAATTGTTCTAGAACAGTTGAAGATAATGAGAAAGAATTGAGAAATGGCAAAAGAACTTTTTGAGAAGCTTTATTGTGGGTTATAAATTGAATAGCAGATAAAAATGGAGAGATAGACTTATACTATAAATATTTTAATTGTTGGACTGCCTTTTGAATGTACTTCGTATAGAGACATTGGATCCCAGCTTTTTGACAGGCTACATTATTATTGAAGACATAAGGCAATCAGTTTTATTGGTGGTAACAATATGATCTGGAGGCCCAGAGCAAAATTCTGATGGGGTATTGATATTTAAACAGGTTTTTGAAGGCTGTAAGTCCTTAGAGTTGTGTAATGTTTAAACCATGTAAATATCTAAAAGCTTTTTATTGTTCTGTACTTTCTTTTCTTAAAGTAATTTGATTTTAAAAATGTTCTTTACAAACATTTATTGAAAAGGATATATGCACCCCTATGTTTATTGCAGCATTATTTACAGTAGCCAAGATACAGAAGCCATCCAATGTCCATTGATGGATTAATGGATAAAAAAGATGTGACACACACACACACACACACACACACATGTAATATATTTTATACACACACATACAATATTACTCAGCCATAAAAAAATGAATGAAATTTTGCCATTCATAACAGTAGGGATGGGCCTAGAGGGTATTATACTAAGTTGAAGTAAGTCAGAGAAAGACAAATAACATATGATTTTACTTATATGTGAAATCTAAAAAACAAAACACATGAACAAACAAACAAACAAAAAGCAGAAATAGACCCATAAATGCAGAGAACAAACTGATGGTTGACAGAAGGGAGGAGTGGGGAAGAATGGTCAAAATGGATGGAAGGAAGTGGGAGTATAGGCTTTCAGTTATGGAATGAATAAGTCATGGGACTAAACGGCACAGCATAGGAAATATAGTTAATGGTATTGTAATAGTGATGCATGGTGACAGATGGTGGCTATGCTTGTGGTAAGCATACTATAACATATAGACACTGAATCACTCTGTTGTACCTGAAACTAATGTAACATCACATGTCAACTGCACTTCAATAAAAAAAAAAGTGTTCTTTACAACAACAACAATAAGTCCTTAGGGGAAAGGGCAAGACATTCCATGATGAAGATAATGTCTGAGAAAATACCAAGTTGTTGTTTGAAAGTATAAAATCTTCTGGGTATTGAAATGTAGATTTTTATAGTAAAATGTGTTAGGAAATGAAGTAAAAAAACTTGTTATAACTACTGTTAATATTGAATGCTTAGTAAACACCAGGTATTGAACAATTATCTTAACCTTTGCAACCAAGTTGTGACTACATTCATCATCATAGTCAAGATAAATAGTTAGAAGAGGACTGAGAATAGAATCCTAGTGAATGCTGACACTTAAAGAGAAATATAAGCCTAAAATATGAATGGTTAAGATTAGTAGAGAAAAAAAGAATAGTAGAGACTCAACAGAAATCAGTGTCTCAAATCAGAGGAGAAATGTTCCAAGAAGATGGGTGTGGGCAACAGTGCCAAATTTCAGTAGTATGAGGCCTTAGAGAAAAGAATAGGAACTAATATGTAGGCATCACTGTTAATGAGTGATTTTGGGAAAGCATTTTCAGTAGGCTGTTGGAAATGGAAATTATATTAGAGGAGGCTTCAGTGAATGTATGAGGAAGTAGAAGCAGCAGAGAACCCACTGTTCTTCAGGATTAATGGCCCTCCAATGGTCACAAATGGGAAACTGACTCATGGTATCAACAAGAGCTGAGAATCTTCTATAGATGAAGAAGGAGGAACAACAAAGACGGCAAGCTTGATCTATGGGAGATAAAACATCCCTGATGTAAGCAATAGGAGGGAATGGCTCCACAGCCAGATGGAAGAGAAGAGTTGTGCTTGGCAGGGAGAGATACCACAGCAAGGCAGAGCTGGACGGAGGGCTTAAAGGTTGATCTGACTCTACATTGGGTTTTTTTTGTTGTTGTTGTTGTTTTTTACTGTTTTGTACCATATCTCCCTATTTCTACAGGAGCAATTAAGCCAAACCTGATAAGAGGACCACTGTGATAATCACAGTAGCCTGGGCACTGTAGGATGCTGAGATTGTTCCCAGTGTTTGGTCAGAATCAGTGTTTCAGGACTTCTTCATAAAGTAGCTATGGCTTTTCTGAATATAGGAAGTTTTCAGAGCAATGGAGAAATGGAACCTGTATATCAGGTCAGGTTTATTTATATCTAGGTTCAGCATGGACCAGACAGGGCATAGTGTGAAATACAGGCTATGCAGGGACTTAGCTTCCAAACTCTCACCCCCTCTCAGAGAAAACCTTTCTCAGTGGATTCTGTAATTATAATACCAATTACATCCAATGAGATGTTTAGCCATTCAACTATCCCATAATATTTCTGGGGTGTGCAGTTGCTCAGGAGCACAGAATCCTGTCCAAGTATATTCATGCTGCAGGCAGTGTTAGCTGCACACAATTTATGTTGGACCCGGTTTTGGCTTGCTGCACTTAATATTCTTTTTGTTTTTTTAGAGGATAATTTTTTCCTTATTTAATTGAAATCTACTCTTTAGGCAAGGTAAAAAGACCCATTAATTTTCAGAACAGATGCTCCGTTAGGTCTGGCTTCATGAATAAGAAACCAAATATAATCACATGGTATTATCTGAATGCCTTGCTAAGCAGTAGACTGTCTTCTCACACTTACCTGTTGATGTCTAGGGCCTCAAAAATTAGATATTTCTAATTTTTTTCTTTGTAGCTTTTATTTTCTTATTTACCCTATAAGACTGTAAACATTTCTGAGGTGATGGTGGTGAAGGAGTCTTAATCAGTTAACTCTATAGAGGGATTCCGTTACATATGACATTTCTCAAAATATTTCATGTTATGTAATGTGACCTTAAAAAACTCCAAGGAGATAGGAAAGATAACCCCTTCATTTTATAGTTGAGGAAACTGAGGTTCAGAGATTAAGTTACAAGCCAATCTTAGGAAGACATTAAGCTAGAAGGAGAAGACAGGTCATTGCAGTACCATTTTATAGAACCCCTTACTTAAGGAAGAAATTAATTGCCTAAGAATCAGTGCATCATGGTCCTAGGAACAAAGACTTTTAGCCAGGTTTGAAGCCATGTGCCAAATGTGTCACTGTGTCATATTAACCCTGTCATTCTCAGGGTGCTTGGGTGGCTCAATCAGTTAATTTCAGCTCAGGTCATGATCTCTGGGTCGTGGGATTGAGACCTGTGTGAGGAGTGTGGAATCTGCTTGAGATTCTCTCTCTCCCTCTCTTTCTGTCCCTCATCCTGCTTGCACAGACACACACTCTCTCTCTAAATAAAAAAAAAAAAATCTAAAAAAGTTACCATTTCTTGAGCACCTACTGTGTGCCAGTCACTTATCAATCATACACATTACTGCAAGGTTGGTAGTATTATCCACATTTTAATAAATATAAAGCTGTCACTTAAAATGATTAATTGGCTGGTGATGGGCCAGATAATAATATGTGATAGAGTCAGGATTTGAACCCTAGGCTGTCTGGTTTACTCTGTGCTGCCTGATTGGCGTTCACAGCTTACATGCCATGTGACCATTGCAGTTTCAGTTTCCTTATCTTTAAAAATGGATAGATTGTACATACCTTGCAGGGTGTTTTGACAATCACATCAGAACACAAGGGAAATATCTAATAAAATACCTTTGGCTGTTTCAACAGCAGTGATGGGTGCTATTTGTCACTCTAAGTTAGTTGGTTACTGTTGGAGCTGGAGCTGTGCTCTACATTTTCCGATTTCCAGCTCCCTCTCACAAGCCATGTGATGCTGAGGGAAGGGTCTTGTGAGGCAGACAAAGAAACACGAGGAGGAAGAGCAAACACACAGAGAGTGGGGACAATCAGCAGTGACAGTCCGAAATATAATGATGGGCAAGTGGCTAATCAAGAAGGGACCCTCAGGGAAGATTCAGTCATGTGTGCAGAGGAATGGCTGTGAAGCAAAAATAGTCCCAGTGGGAAGAGAGGCATTGATGGATGTGAAAGCAAGCAGAGACATCTTTTGGCTTAATTTACCATTTATTTGACTTGAGGTAAACTAGGAGAAAAGATCCATTTAAAATGGATTTCAAATTATGAAATTAAAGAAGCTGCAAATTGCAGGTATAGAAATTACAGATGATCTGACCACATCCAACTGCAGAAAGGATCAAATAAATACAATTAAGACATAATTGGAGTTAAAGATGGATACAGAGGTTTTAAAAAAGGACCAGACTATTTTGAATGAGTTTGCTCATCTATTTACTTGTTCATTAAGTACTGCTCAACTCTGGCCATGAGGGAAGTACTGTGATAGCAGTTAGTGATACAAAGGTGAAAAAAGAATGGCCCTTTCCTCAAGGAGTTCAGATTCTGTTAGGGAAACATAAACATATATAAGAAAGTAACTATAATATGACATGATAAGCCCCATTAAAGAGCTTTGTATAGAGTATGATTAAAGAACAGAACAGGAACACTTAATATAACCTTGAAGAGCACGTTAGGAACTACTTAACTAATGGGTTAAAATGATCATTTTTATGGAGGATCATTGACAGTTGTTCTGAAGGAAAAGTGAGGATTTTTCCAGAAAGAAGAAGTGAGTACAAAGATACAGAAACATCCTGTGCTGAAGGATATGCAAAGTGTTATGGCTGGAGTGTTGGGTGGAAGATAACACAGAGAACAATGTGTTAAGAAGTTTGGAATTATACTTGTGGGTGATGGGGAAGCTTGGGAGGATTTGCAGCACTGAGAAACATCTTTTGGGGGGCAGTGTGCAGAAGAAGGTGGATTTAGAGATCACTGCCTTCATCCAGGTGAGAGATGAAAGCCTAAAATAAGGTAGCAGAATGAAAAATGGGGTCAGAATATGCCATCTTCAGATTTTTAAAAAAGTTTTCTTATGACGTGTAATTTGAAAGTAGCTGGCAACAACCCAGGACCTCACCTCACCCCAGTCAAGTTTCTGACTCCAAACATAGAAGGAAAGGTTAAACAGCGAACTGGAAGGAGAGATCTTTTGACATGTGTAGATATTTCTGTTGGGGAAAATGTAGACTAAGCCCAGGCCAGTCCCCAAGGGTTGGTGGGAAGATGGACAATAATTGCAGTACTGTGGCCCCACTTTACAGAGCAGACTTACTGCTCTGAGCCAGCACTCCTGAAATCTGTTGAGGGAATTAGCTTAGCTTAAAGGTTCTGGAGCCCGTGAATGGAAGACCAACATTAGAGGCAGCAACTCCAAAAGCTGCTTGGTTTAAAGGGAGTTAGGTAGAGAGAAGTGTCAGAACTGGGAACAGCTAATGATTTATATAAAAATTATAAAGTATGTTTAATATACAAATGTTATAAATTTATTGTTTTTCACAACATTTAGACATTTTTTGTATTTGCTATAAAATGTACTAGTTTGTTGATAGTTCAAAAATTGTTCAAAATTAATAATATCAAATGAATTATTCAAAATTAATAATATCAAATAAATCATTCTAAAAGATAAAACACTGATGTTATTTTAGGTATCTTAGTGTTAAATAAAGGAAACACCTTAGTGGTTATTTTGTCTTGTATTACAATGGCTAAATGAAATGGCTTTCCTATTTGACTATGGAATCCTTATACTTTATCATGGAGAATGAGAGATATTCCAGAAACATAGGGTAGACTCAACTTTCAAAAGAGTGGAAAAAAAGAAATTTCAAAACTACAGATGGAGGATTACTAGCCACATTTTAGAATGGGTTAGTAAGCTGGAAAATTGCTAATTGAGGAAAGGAAGCAATAATCACTAGGAACTTGGGAGCGCACCAAGAAAATCCAAACAAAAATAATTTCATTTCCTCTATGGATGATGCTGTGAGAATCTATAGACTAAGAGAATGGTTTATATATATAGTTATTTTCATTTTAGCAAAATGATATTTGAAAAATGTTTGTATGACTAAAAATGGAATGATTGTACCATTAGGTCATATTTATAAATGTTTGATCCATCTGTAACTTTGGAGCAAAAATCTGCAAACTTTTGCCAGAAAATGCCAGACAGCAAATATTTTGGGCTTTGTGGCTAATGGTCACTGAGGCAACTACTCAAGTCTGCCATTGTAGCATGAGGGCAGCCATAAATATACATAAATGGATGAGTGACAGGAGTTCCAATAAAACTTTCTTTACAAAAACAGAAGGCAAGTTGAATTCTACCCACAGGCTTCAGTTTGTTGATCCCTGGATTATGATGTTAAATAATGAGTCAAGATCAATCTGGACTAAAGTATATAGTGGCATGCTGTAGGATCCCAACTGAGACTGCTTTGTTAAAAAAATGTTATCAATATTGTCAATGAGGTAGAAGGCAGCTTAAATCATATTCATGAATAATAAAAACTGATGCTCAATAGCTAACATTAGAAGATAGGATTCAAAATGGTTATTTGATGGATGAGCAATGAGCAAAAATAAGAAAGATGAAATTGAGTAGGGCTAAATTTCAAGTTGTGTACTAAAGTTAAAAAGGAATTCTAAAAGTGCAGAGGGAGACTTTGCTTGATAGTTATTCATGTGAAAAAAAGTCTCTGTGCAACAGACCAAAAAAAATTTTTTTTTAATTTATTTATTTATTTGAGGTGGGGGGCAGAGGGAGAGAGAAACTCAAGCAGACTCTGTGCAGAGCACCAAGCCCAATGTGGGACTTGATCCCATGACTGTGAGATCACGACTTGAGCTGAAACCAGTAGTCAAATGCTTAACCAACTGCACCACCCAAGTGCCCCTAGACCAAAATGTGTACAGTGAGCCAGTGATGTAAGGTGGTTACCAAGAAGGCTAAGGATACCTTAGGCTGCATTAACTAAGTAGAGTGTCCATGGCAAGATAAGTTGTGATCCCACTGGGTTTGGTGTGGACCAGAGTCCACTGGAGGGCTGCGTTCAGTTTTAGGTATCATATCTTATTAAACATTTTGCCATGTAAGCAAGGATAGATACCCATTGGTTTAGAGAAAAATATAAATATCTAAGGCAGTTATACCTTGAACTGTTGAAAATATTTTACAAAAGTGTATTTAGTTGAAAAATGGTCATTTTAGGAGTTGCAAATAATTTCTGCCTTTTGGGGGAGTACAGGAATGACAGCATGTCTTTCCTTTGTTCTGGGAGAAAACATTTTGATAACTATCTTTAGTCATATATCACCTGATTTTGGTTTAGAAACCTCTGAATTAGTAGATTGACTCAAATGGAGGCATTTTAGACAGATTTTAAGAATATAGTTTAAGAATGTGTTCTTGGCTATATTAGAACTCTGCCACTGAAGAATTAGATGATTTTCTTACAACCCACGCCCAAATCTGGAGTTTGACTCTCCTATGCTTGAAAACTTTTCTTTCCCTTGGGAGATCTGTATGTGTATGCATGTGTGTGTTCTGATCTAAGGAAGACTTTGTTTATTGAGGGTTGGGAGATGAGCCTAGAGTAGGAAGGCTATGTTAGTTTGGAAGATAGATTTTGATTTGATCTTGAGCTGGGCTTAGTTAAATGCTACCAGGCCTGCCTCCATGTGTGCTCCTCATGGTATATTATCTGATAATGCATAACCTTGGACTATTGTGATATTCTTGTCCTGGTTATGTAGGCTTATATAGCATCCATAAAGGGAGGGATGGAGTGTCCCCGCAATACAATGGATGGTTCCTCTATAAATCTTTTATTTAAAGATTTTATTTATTTATTTGACAGAGAGACAGCGAGAGAGGGAACATACAAGCAGGGGGAGTGGGAGAGGGAGAAGCAGGCCTCCCACTGAGCAGAGAGCCCAATGCGGTGCTCGATCCCAGGACCCTGGGATCATGACCTGAGCCAAAGGCAGACGCTTAATGACTGAGCCACCCAGGCGCCCCTATAAATCATTTCTATTCTCTACTCTTGTTGGCTGATGGAAGTTGGGCTAGAACTCTTCTGGGTGATTCCTAATTCATTGGTGGGGATTGACCTGAGCCTGTGAATGCTTCACAGGAAGTAGCCAGGGACTCAGGGTGGGGTTGGCCTTGGGAGCACTAAGGCCATCCACTTCTATTGGCAGTTGTTATTTCTCTGTCTTGCTGTTATCCCCAGGCCTTCCATAGTATCTTGCTAAAATCATAAGTTGTATGCGGCAGGACTTTGATAATTAAAAAAGGTAACTATGGAAAGTGGCAGAAATCTGGGGACGTTAGTTATGAGTTAACAAGAAGTAAATTGCAGGAAGGTAGAAAGCAGTCTGAAGTAAGATAGTTGTCAGAGGTGACATACATTAATGAGGATAGACTTGTGGAATGTGAGGTACTTCCCCGAAATTCCCAGAATATACTAAAGTACCAGGACAGTATTCTCATAAAACAAAACAAAACAAAACAAAACAAAAAAAACTGGACTTTATGTGGTCTTAAAGCACTGAACCTTAGTCTTTTGTTATTTGGTACTAAAAGGAAAGCCAACATTTGAGTGTGGCAGAATAAATTTGATTTCCCTTTTTCTACTTTAAACTACTCAAAGAATACAAGGAGAATGAGAAAAAAATCTGTTTTTGATAAAACCAAAAAGCATCTGGAACACTGACCCACATTACAGGAGGAAGGGCTACCAAAAACAATGAAGAGATTGGATGGAGACTACTAGTGGTTAGAGTTAGGGGCCAGTAAATTACACTTTTCTAAGGTGAGAGGCATTCACCTGTTTGCAAAATGAGTTAGAAGATACAGAACCTCTTTGGTTAGATTTATTCCTAGGTATCTTATGGTTTTGGGTGCAATTGTAAATGGGATCGACTCCTTAATTTCTCTTTCTTCTGTCTTGTTGGTGTATAGAAATGCCACTGATTTCTGTGCATTGATTTTATATCCTGCCACTTTACTGAATTCCTGTATGAATTCCAGCTGTTTTGGGATGGAGTCTTTTGGGTTTTCCACATAAAGTATCATATCATCTGCAAAGAGTGAGAGTTTGACTTCTTCTTTGCCGATTCGGATGCCTTTTATTTCTTTTTGTTGTCTGATTGCTGTGGCTAGGACTTCTAATACTATGCTGAAAAGCAGTGGTGATAGTGGACATCCCTGCCATGTTCCTGACCTTAGGGGGAAAGCTCTCAGTTTTTCCCCATTGAGAATGATATTCGCTGTGGGTTTTTCATAGATGGCTTTTATGATATTGAGGTATGTACCCTCTATGCGTATACTCTGAAGAGTTTTGATCAAGAAAGGATTCCGTACTTTGTCAAATGCTTTTTCTGTATCTGTTGAGAGGATCATATGGTTCTTGTTCTTTCTTTTATTAATGTATTGTATCATATTGATTGATTTGTGGATGTTGAACCAAACTTGCAGCCCAGGGATAAATCCCACTTGGTCACGGTGAATAATCCTTTTAATGTACTGTTGGATCCTATTGGCTAATATTTTGGTGAGAATTTTTGCATCCATGTTCATGAGGGATATTGGTCTGTAATTCTCCTTTATGATGGGGTCTTTGTCTGATTTTGGGATCAAGGTAATGCTGGCCTCATAAAATGAGTTTGGAAGTTTTCCTTCCATTTCTATTTTTTGGAACAGTTTCAGAAGAATAGGTATTAATTCTTCTTTAAATGTTTGGTAGAATTCCCCTGGGAAGCCATCTGGCCCTGGGCTTTTGTTTGTTGGGAGATTTTTGATGACTGCTTCAATTTTCTTAGTGGTTATGGGTCTGTTGAGGTTTTCTATTTCTTCCTGGTTCAGTTTTGGTGGTTTATACATCTCTAGGAATGCACCCATTTCTTCCAGGTTATCTAATTTGCTGGCATAGAGTTGCTCGTAATATGTTCTTATGATTGTTTGTATTTCTTCGGTGTTGGTTGTGATCTCTCCTCTTTCATTCATGATTTTATTATTTGAGTCCTTTCTCTTTTCTTTTTGATAAGTCTGGCCAGGGGTTTATCAATCTTATTAATTCTTTCAAAGAACCAGCTCCTAGTACTCAGAAAACTATAAAATACTCATGAAAGAAATTGAAGAAGACACAAAGAAATGGAAAAACATTCCATGCTCATGGATTGGAAGAACAAATATTGTGAAGATGCCAGTGCTACCTAGAGCAATCTACACAATTAATGCAATCCCTATCAAAATACCATCAACTTTTTTCAAAACATGGAACAAATATCCTAAAATTTGTATGGAACTGGAAAAGACCCCGAATAGCCAGAGGAATGTTGAAAAAGAAAAGCAAAGCTGGTGGCATCACAATTCCGGACTTCAAGCTCTATTACAAAGCTGTCATCATCAACACAGTATGGTACTGGCACAAAAACAGACACATAGATCAATGGAACAGAATCGAGAGCCCAGAAATGGACCCTCAACTCTATGGTCAACTCACCTTTGACAAAGCAGGAAAGAATGTCCAGTGGAAAAAAGACAGTCTCTTCAACAAATGGTGTTGGGAAAATTGGACAGCCACATGCAGAAGAATGAAACTGGACCATTTCCTTACACCACACCCAAAAATAGCCTCCAAATGGTTGAAAGACCTAAATGTGAGACAGGAGTCCATCAAAATCCTAAAGGAGAACACAGGCAGCAACCTCTTCGACCTCAGCCACAGCAACTTCTTCCTAGAAACATCACCAAAGGCAAGGGAAGCAAGGGCAAAAATGAACTATTGGGACTTCATCAAGATAAAAAGCTTTTGCGCAGCAAAGGAAACAGTCAACAAAACCAAAAGACAACCGACAGAATGGAGAAAATATTTGCAAATGACATATCAGATAAAGGGCTAGTATCCAAAATCTATAAAGAACTTATGAAACTCAACACCCAAAGAACCAATAATCCAATCAAGAAATGGGCAGAAGACATTTTTCCAAAGAAGACATCCAAATGGCCAACAGACACATGAAAAAGTGTTCAACACCGCTCGGCATCAGGGAAATCCAAATCAAAACCTCAATGAGATACCACCTCACACCAGTCAGAATGGCTAAAACTAACAAGTCAGGAAACGACAGATGTTGGCAAGGATGCAGAGAAAGGGGAACCTTCCTAAACTGTTGGTGGGAATGCAAGCTGGTGCAGCCACTCTGGAAAACAGTATGGAGGTTCCTCAAAAAGTGGAAAATAGAGCTACCATACAATCCAGCAATTGCACTACTGGGTATTTACCCCAAAGATACACATGTAGTGATCCGAAGGGGTATGTGCACCCCAATGTTTATAGCAGCAATGTCCACAATAGCCAAACTGTGGAAAGAGCCAAGATGTCCATCAACAGATGAATGGATAAAGAAGATGTGGTAAATATATACAATGGAATATTATGCAGCCATCAAAAAATGAAATCTTGCCATTTGCAACGACGTGGATGGAACTAAATGGTATTATGCTAAGCAAAATAAGTCAATCAGAGAAAGACATGTATCATATGATCTCACTGATATTAGGAATTCTTAATCTCAGGAAAGAAACTGAGGGTTGCTGGAGTGGTGGGGGGTGGGAGGGATGGGTTGGCTGGGTGATGGACATTGGGGAGGGTATGTGCTATGGTGAGTGCTGTGAATTGTGTAAGACTGTTGAATCACAAACCTGTACCTCTGAAACAAATAATATATGTTAAAAAAAAAAAAGAAAATAGGAGGAAGGGAAAAATGAAGGGGGGGAAATCAGAGTGGGAGACAAACCATGAGAGACTATGGACTCTGAGAAACAAACTGAGGGTTCTAGAAGGGAGGGGGTAGGGGGATGGGTTAGCCTGGTGATGGGTATTAAAGAGGGCAAGTTCTGCATGGAGCACTGGGTGTTATATGCAAACAATGAATCATGGAACACTACATCAAAAACTAATGATGTAATGTATGGTGATTAACATCACATAATATAAAATAAAAAAAAAAGAAGAAGATACAGAAGCTATGGACGGAGACTTGGGGCATGAAGTGGTTCCTCTCCAAAGGAGGTGCGGCTGAGTAGGGAATCACATAGATAAACCATACTGGCTAATGTCTGGTGATGGGGTAGAGATCTTTGTGGAAGAAGAAGAGTCTTTCCATGGTGAATATTTCTAGCATGCCTGCTTATCTCAATAGGACAGGAGAACTACATGCTAAACAACATAACCCTACTGCCAGTGAGAATATAAAGTGGCACAACCAGTTTGGAAAAAGTTTGTCAATTTTTTAAGTTGTTAAACATATACCAACATAGGATCCTGTCATTCCACTTCCACACATTTACCCAAGAGAACTGAAAGCCCATGTGCAAATAAAGACTTGGACAGCTTGTTTTGTTTCTGCCCCAAACTAGAAACAACTCAGATTTCTATCAACTTGTGAATGGATGAATGAATGTGGTATATTCTTAAAATGGAATACTACTCAGCAATAATAAAAAAAAAAAGGTACATCTACCAGCATGGATAAATCTCATGTTGGCATAGAGTATGGGATGTGCAGGGGTAGGAAGAAAGGATTACAAGGTAACAAGAGGAAACTTTTGTGGGATGATGAATATATTCATTTTCTTGTTTTTTTTAGGATGGTTTCATGAGTGTATACCTATGTGAAAAGTTACCAAATTGTATACTTCAAACATGCATAATTTACTATATGTAAATTTTATCTCAAAACTATTAAAATAATATACAAAAAGTGTTGTGATGCCTGAAAACTCTAAAATGTGGTGGCTGGTTATAATTCAAATGAAAGCAAGTAATCTAATTTTCTGTAATGTTTTAGTATAACTAACATTCATTAGAATCCCTGTAATAATGGCATTTAAATTGAATTTAAATGCTATCTTTCACAAATCTCATCTTCCCGTAGGATTCCTGGTATGAGACCTATTGCAATTTCAGTTTTATTGCTTGTTTGGCTGAGGAGAATAAATGGTCCTAAGAGGAAAGTGTTTTTGTTTTGGTTTGGTTTTGATTTTGGTTTTTAATTCCTGTGTCCAGCCCTGAGCCCTTCAGTATCTAGATCAGTAGAGCCATGATGATAGTGAATGTTTAATAAATATCTTGACTTAATGTATAATTGAAGGCCTGAATAATGTCCTCTCAGTTGCTTATTAAAACGTCTGCTGATGGAGAAAACCCTTGCATGGGTGTAGGTAGTGTCAGGTAGAAGACATTCAGAGTAGAAGAATATCTAAGTATTTTAGACTTCAAAATGATTATTGCTTCCAAATAAATTCAACTCTCCGGGTGTGAAGACAAAATTTTTTCTCTTCAGTGTTTGATTAAAATAATGTAGGCTTTCATCAGTTTAACCCTAGCAAAATGAGTGGTAGACAATACAGGTTTTATTGCTAGCAAGATACAATGATTCTTTATTTTCTGCAAATGTGTTTTGATAATAATAGCACTTTCCTTATAGGGTTGTTACAAGAAATAAATGAAATAATGCATGTAAAGTACCATGGTGGATGCTGTGGTGGCCTCTCCGATTCCTCTTCTGGACAGGCATTCATTCCCCCAGCTGCCTGGAGGGTCAGCTGCTGAGAGCTGTTTACAGCTGAGGGCTCTGATAGAATGAAAAAAGAAATGATGCTGAGGGACCCTTTTGTCGCATTCCTTGTTGTGGGGGGAATCTTCTATTTTACCATTAAATATATTGTCTGTAGGATTTTGTAGGTAGTCTTTATCTTATTAACAAAGATTATTTCTGTGCCTAGTTTGTGAGGAATTCTTTTTTATCATGTTGGGGCACCTGTATGGCTCAGTGGGTTAAGCATCTGCCTTCAGCTCAGGGCATGATCCCAGGGTCCCAGGTCATGGTCCTGGAGTCCCAGGAAGGAGCCCGCATCGGGATCCCTGCTGAGCAGGGAGTCGGCTTCTCCCTCTGTCCCTTACCCCTCTCCTGCTCTCTCCTACTCTCGCTCTCTCTCTCAAATAAATAAATAAAATAAAATAAAAAATTATTGTGAAATGGAGTGGTTTTTCAATAAAGGCTTTTTTTTTTTGTACCTATTAAGATGACCGTATAACCTTTCTTCTTTTTTCTGTTAATGTAGTGAGTTTTGCTGATTGAATTGGTGTTATTGGTGATTACTGGTGTTAACTGATTGTTATTGGTAAATAGGATTGGTGTTATTTCTTTTTGAAATGTTTGAATGAAGTTAATGATAAAACCATTGATAAAGCCATCCTGATATTTTCCTTGTGGCAAAAAAAGTAATTATAGATTTAATTTCTTAGACAGATGGAGAATTATTCAGATTTTCTATTTTTCTTGTCTCAGTTTTCAGTTTTATCTTCTAAGAAATTTGATCATATCAAGTAAATTTTCAAGTTTATTGTCTTAAAGTTGTTTATCCTCTATGTCTTTTAAATATCTTAAGGTTAAGAGTCCATTTTTTAACTGTGGATAGGGGCAATTTGTGTTTTCTTTTTCTGTCCTCTCTTCTCTTTTCCCTCCCTCCTTCCTCCCGCGACTTCTTCCCCCCTCCCTTCTCCATCAGGTGTGGTAAGGTTTATTTATTTTTTAAGATTTTATTTATTTATTTATTTGAGCGAGAGAGCAAGGAGCAAAGGGAGAGGGACAGACTCCATGCTGCACTTGGAGCCCGACTTCGCATCCCACCCCCGGGGACCATGACCTGAGCCATAATCACGAATTTGCGGCTTAACCGACTGAGCCCCCCAGGTGCCTCAAGGTTTATTAATTTTATTAGTTTTTATAAAGGGACAAAATTTTAAATATTCTCCCTATTGTACGTTTGATCTTTATTTCATGAAATTCTGCTCTTTATTTTTTCTCCCTACTTCCTTCAATTTAGTACACTGTTTTTTTTCTAGTGTCTGGAGATGGATACTTAGGTCATCAATTTTAAGCCTTTCTTTCTTTTTAATTAATGTTCGTTTAATACTATCCATTTTCCTCTAAATATGGGTTTAGCTGTATTCTACAGTTTTCTTGGTATCATAGCTTCACTTTCAATTAGTTCAAAGCATTTGATAATTTTTATTGTGATTTTTTTTCTTTTACTTATAGGTTAGTTAGAAGTCCACTGCTTATTTTCTAGCTATCTCTAGACACTCTACTTATCTTTAAAAAAAAATGTTGAGTTCTAGTGTAATTCCTCTGTGGTTAGAAAATATTTTCTGTATGAATATAACCTTTAAGCTGTGTTTAGAATTGCTTTGTGACTTAGTGGATGGTCAGTTTGGGTAAATATTCTGTCTGTTTTTGAAAAGAGGATAAATTCCTCAGTTGTTAGATGTAATGTTCTATATATACCAATTAAGTCAGGTTTGTTAATCATGTTACTAATATCTTATTTATTACTACAAATTTTGTCTTCCTTTTTTCAGTTATTGAGAGATGTATGTTGAAATTCTTATACTATGATTATAAATGTGTCTATTTTTCCTTTAAATGCATCAGTTTTTGTTTTATGTATTTTGAGAATGTGCTGCTACTTACACACTGAAAACCAAATTTTTCCCTATCAAATCAATATTTTTATTGGTATGAAATGGACCACTGGTGCTCCTATTGTCATAAAGTCTATTTTGTCTAACATTGACCTAGCAATACCGACTTTCTTTTGGTTAGTGTTTGTACGGTATACATTTTCCATCATTTTATTTTCATTTTTTCTGTATCTTTATATTTAAAGTATATATCTAATAAGCATTATATATTTGGATTTTGTTATTTTACCAGTCTGGTAATCTTTAGTTTTTTAGTTGTAGTATTTAGTTCTTTAGGATTAATATAATCACTGGGTTTCAAACCATGTATTTATTATTTGTTTTTCTATTAGATCCATATATTCATTGCTTCTTTTTCCTTCTTTCTTGTCTTTCACTATTATTTCATTCCCCCCCCCGCCCCACTATACTGGCATGTTAGATGTACATTCATTTACTATCCAATTAATTGTCACCCTAGAGACTGAAACTTGTATATTTGACTCACTATGTGTATAATACATTAGTAATTTTATTCCTGACAACTGTTGTGCTATTGTCATTTTAATCTACGTATATTTTTTGAGAGTTGATTTTTTTTAAAGCTTTTATTTATTTATTTATTATTTGTCAGAGAGAGGGTGCACAAGCAGGGGGAGCAGTAGGCAGAGGGAGAAGCAGGCTCCCCGCTGAGCAGGCAGTCCAATGCGGGACTCAAACCCAGGACCCTGGGCTCATGACCTGAACCGAAGGCAGAAGCTTAGCCAACTGAGCCACTCAGGTGTCCCTACATATATTTTTTTGAAATCTGGAATTTTTATTTAAACTCTGGAATTATTATTACTGTTTTAAACAGTAATATTTATTAAAATTCATCAACATTTTAACTTTTCCCAGACATTGTTGTTGTTTTCATCACCATGTTTCTAACTGCTAACATTTTCTTTTGCCTGAAGCACTTCCTTTAGGATTTATTTTAGAGTACACCTGCTGGCAATGACTTCTCTCTGTTTTTGTTTTTGTCTAAAAATAGCTCTACTTGGTCTTCATTATTTTCATGGACATAGAATTGTAGGTTTGTAGTTATTTTCTTTCAGTCCCTTAAGTATTTCTTTCCATTGTTTCCTGGTTTTTCTCATTTCTGTTGAAAAGTTAGCTTTAGACCTTATTGCTGATCTATCTTTCTTCAGGTCATTATCTCATTGAATACATTTTTTGAATCACATTTTGTCACATTTTTAATACATTTTTTGGTCACATTTTTGTCACATTTTCCCCTCCTTATTTTATATTTTTCTCTTCTCTCATATGTTCCTTATGTACTTCTTTTTCATTTGAGATCTGTCTGTGCTTTAGTTTGGTTATTTCATACTAAACTTTTTTTTAAAGATTTTATTTATTTATTTGTGAGAGAGAAAGAGAGCATGAGAGAGAGCACAGAGGCAGGGAGAGGAAGAGGGAGAAGCAAACTCCTCTTTGAGCAGACAGCCTGATGTGGGGCTTGATCCCAGGACCCCAGGATCATGACCCAAGCTGAAGGCAGATGCTTAACTGACTGAGCCACATAGGTGCCCCTATACTAAACTTTCTTCTAGTTCACTAATACTCCCTGATAGTTATTAAACTCATCTCTTAATTTCTTCATTTCTAAATTATTTCAAAACCTACCATCTACTTTATAGATTCAGGTCTCTATGAAGTTTTCTATATTTTAAACTATTTTCTTGAAGATATACATCAGTTATTTTGATATCCCCTGTGATCATTCCAATACCTGCTTTACTATGGGTTCGTTACTTTTTTTTTTCTTTTTGTCATTTGATCCTACTTCCAGTTATGCTTGGAATTTTTGGATTACATGCTTGACATTATGTATAAAAACTGAAAAAGTTTTTAATAATGTCATCTTCATTCTGAGAAAATTGACTTTTTTTTTTCCAGAAGGCAGTTAAAGGTTAATCATCTAGATCCAATCAATGATGAAGTAAACTGAGGCCGATTTTTAGACAGGTCTCTTTCTGGTTTGTTCTTACCACTAGTCTGTTATCCTTCTGAAGTCTAACCTGAATCTCTGGAGAGTTTATAACCCCTGACCTTTGGAAGACTCTGAACTCATATTTTGACTTCTAAGCTCTGTGAAAATGTGAGGTTCTGCTCAGTTTTTAAAGATCTTAGCAGCTCAGGGTGACTTTTTTTACCTCTTGCTCCATTCAGCCAATATCTAAAAGGGCAAAAGCCAAGCTGAACATTGGTTTACTTCTCTATGATTCTCTTTTCTCCTGTATTTTAGCTCTTCACATCCTGGTTGCCTTGAGAATTCTGATTCAAATTTTTACCTCCAAGCTCAGCATGGCTGCCATATGGTTGGGCCTGCAGCTTTTTGTATGGTTTCTCTGAATCATGCTGGGAATTGGAAAATGTATCAAAGAAAAAATGGTAGTAAATGTGAGGCTTACCTCAATGTACTTCTCTTTTCACCCAGAGTTTAATCCCTCAAGTCCAGGTTTCCTTGGTTGCTCTCAGATGCCTTTGAATAGCTGTTTAGTTTTTTGCATTTTATTCATCTTTTATGATTGTCCAAGTCAGAAAGTCTGGTTTCATATAAGCTACTATATTACTGAAATGAGTGGAAGATCTCTATTGTTTGTTACACATTAGAGGGCATGAGAATTATTTGGAGTGCTTGAAAACTATATTTTTGGGCCCCATATCTGAAGATTCTAATTTATATCTGCATTTTTAACAAAGTACCAGATCATTTTGACGTAGTTGGTCCTACAGTCCAAACTTTACATCTTTTAGATTCTGCAGGTCAAAACCTACCATCTACTTTTGTTTCTTGTGATAAAATAAATTTATTTTTTTATTGACAACAATATGAAACAGTGAGAAGGCAGCTAGTATCATCACAAACTTTTGGTTTCCCTTTTGAGGGGTAAGAGGATATAAAAGCCAAAGAACAGAAACTTAAGAAAGGAAAATGGGGGAAGATTCTATTTGCTGGAGGTGCAAAACTCCCTAGGTTTGAAATTAAAAAAGAACTTGTTAGTCATTAACTTTTCAATAGGATGACTTGGTAGTTCCATAGAGGATCCATATTCAGGCTCTTGGAATTCATTCTACATCACCCTGCCCTAAATGTAATTATCATTGAATTGATTCACATTCTATCAAGGCACATTCTCAGATGAATTCTTTTGATGTATAGATCTTGCAGCTTCTTTCCTTATTATGATCTATAAGATGAGATTGTCTAAGGCTGGAACGATTCCCAATTGTGTGTATGTGTGTGCACGCGTGTGCACATATGTATGTGTATGTGTGTTTGGTTTGGTTTTGTTTTAGAATTATTGCAGTTGTATCTCTGCTGGGCTATTTCTATCAATATGTAATCTCTGTAAGTCTCTACTCTTCTGTTAAATGGAAAGGAAAATGCCTAGTTTACAACTCTATTTAATCCTTTGGGGATCAATTGAGACTATTCTTGTGAAATTGTTTTATAAATAATAAAGCATTAAATTTTTTATTAGTTATTTAAAGAGACAGAGATACTGTGGGCAACAACATAGAAGAATGAAAGCTCAAGGTTTGTCAGCAGTCTGCTTGTTCAATATGCTTGGAGTGAGGTGAATATAAAAAAAAAAAATAGTGAAACAGTGGGCAATGGGGTTAGGGCCAAATCATGGAGGTCTTGATTACCAGGCCAACTTTGGACTTTTATTCATTAAGCAATGAAAATGATTGCCTGATGACTAGAAGGTTGAATGATAAGAAAAAAATTATACCCATTAAGTGTAAGATGTCCTTGAATGAAGCAATGAAGAATTAAGTGGTTATTGAAATATTCTAGGTGAGAGGTAATGAGGCTCTGAAAGGGAGAAGTGACAATGAAAATGAAGGGACATTTGAGAGAGAGGAGTTGAGGACAGAATCAGTTCATCTTAGATATGAAGAATGGATGAACAGGAGTATCTTTACTTTTAACTTTTGATAACTGGGAGAATTAATAGAAGTAGGGAACACAGGTATAGCCCCAAGTCTCAAGCTTACATCTGGTTTAATAACTGCTTTTTTTAATACATAGTTCCAAAAGAGATTTTTGTGTTGTACATAGTTCTTTTTCTCTAATTGCCCCTACATGTGTGCATTCATTGTTTAAAATTATAAGTATTAGTTTAGATATTCAGTAGTATTCCATGTCTCATATATATGAGCCAACATTCTAACTTCCATGTGTTCATTTTTACATAAAACACATTTACTGAATTTTTCTGACACTACATTATGTGTGTAAAGGCTAAATCTGGAATAGTTTAGCAGATAAAAATCCATTCTTCCAATTATGCACAAGGGATTAACACAGGCAACTCCCATTAATATTAATCATCCAACTTCTTGGCCATGAAAGTTTCACCACATTCAGAGGAAGAAGTCACACATGAAGAGGAAGAAGAGAGATAAGTAAATCATTTCCATATAGTGTATTGTACAAGCCATTAAAAAATGTATAAAAGACATTTATAAAATGAAGGGATTTTTTTTCTAAAAATTAAGGAGCATCACTTCCTTCTTAAATCTCTCAGATTAGCTTTGGCTGAAATGACCTTCCGTCTGTGTTCTGAGTTGATAGGACTTGGCTATTGGTTATATCTTCTGTGGTTGTTCAGTACCTTCCTTGTCATCTAGCATTTCATTAGAATGCTTTCTATTCTTCCAGAAATAATAATAGCTACTAATTACTGAATGTCCAGTCTATGTTAGTTGCTTTAGATAAGAAGTTCTCAAAGCATGATCCCTAGACTCTCAGCATCAGTATCACTTGAAAACTTGTTAGAAATGCAGATTCTTGGCCTCCACTCCTGAACTAAAAAATGAGAATGTCAAGGGATGGAGCCTATCACCTCATCTTTTAACAGTCTCTGCAGATGATTCTAATGGACTTTGACTTTTGGAAACCACTGTTTTAGACATATCTATAATCACAGTATGCCTACCTGTTAGGAATTGCCTTCTTTTTTGATGTCAAAACTGTGTCAGAGAGAGATAAAGTAACTTTCTCAAAGTTGTGTGGTTCTAGGATCTCAAAAGCAGGTCTGTAATATACTTTACATCTCACCACACTAACTAACTTTAATTAACTATGTTAACTAAAGACTAAATGTACTCATGTCACAGAAAAACAAGGCTCAATTCGTGACTTCCGTTGTTATGTTATGAGGCCATGGACAAAATATTTGGCCCTTTTGTGCTTTTTTATTCATACATAGAGTAGACTTGGGGATCATTTACAGCTCAGTATGTGTGTGATCAGCTAACCAATATGCCAGCACCCACAGCTATGAGACAAGGAACTAAGCTGTGTGAGGTGACTAGAAAGATAAATGACTAGAAAGATAAATGACTAGAAAATGCATTTCCAGAAGATAGTCATGCAAATAGGAAAAAAGAAGGAAAGAAAGAAAGAAAACATGTTGATAAATTGGTTTATCTTTTTTTTTGCAATCTCTAACATGTAAATTTCTACTGAATAGTATTAAGAACTTTCCATGGTCTTAGACTAAATTGGAACATTTGGCCCTAGCAGTGAATGTGCCATGAACAGTGTGAATTTTTAGCCCCTCATTCTCACCTTGCTCCTCTTTCCCTTCAAGGAATTATATTACTTCTCTTCATGTAAAATTACAATATTATGGTTACTCTCTGGTAAACCCTGTGCATGTCACTAATCCCACTCCTCCAAAGAAATTGGCTTTTCTCAGATTGCTTCCTATTCATTTCACTAATATTTATTGAAAACTGTTATGTTCCCAGTATTGTGCACTGGATGGAGTGTAGGTGGTAACCAGAGATATTACACATTCTCTACCTTATGGCCTTTGCCTGATAGTGAGTGTAAGTCACATACACACCAAAAATGATTAAACAAAGCAACACTGTAAGAACTCTCATAGAGGAGGGTCATGCTCTTAGAGTGCTATGCATTCAGGGACCAGAGTGAGATGTTTGGGTTAGAGTGATCTTGGAAAAATTCATACTGAAAGTCAAAAGCCTAGGGAATATCCAGAGAAAAAGAGAAGATAACAAAGGGGAGTACACGTTATGCTTGGGCAGTGCCCTTTCTTCCCACCAATCCATCTCCCTCCCTAGATCCTCTCTGCTCCTACTCTCAGGGAAACACTAAACTGTCAGTGGGCATCTGTGTGGCCCAGTAATTGAGAGCTAGTACTAACATGCACAATAGTTATATTTTCTATTCTGTTTTCAGTCTACCTAGTCTGGGATCTGTATTCTGAGGTAAAGGAATGAGTCACACATTTTTCTGAGAGCCTTGTTGACTTGTGTAAAATATTAATCTGACTTCATAGGAAAGGAATGAAGTGGGTGAGGGAAATGCTCATTGGTGAGGAAGAGGTAGAGATGGGATTCTAAGTTTGTGTGGATCTTCCAGCCTTGGGAAACTGCAGCCAGAGGGCCCTCTGGGTGCCATCCTCATCTATATGCTGTGGCAGTCTTTGTTCCTGACATGGGTGCCCTGGAGAACCTGCAGCTCATGCCAAGAGCTCCTCCTGAAAGCAATTATCAGGTTCACCATATGATTTCAATTCTTTGTGGACTATAAAAGAGACATTTCACCATTTTTTGAAAAGGATATGAGCAGGAATGTTGGTAGCTTATGCATTATTTAGAGCCTGCCATCCTGCCTCGGTCTCACAAAGGAAAATGACAGCATTGTCACCGTGGTTTCAATGTATGTGATGGTGGAAATACAGATGTTGGATATTGTAGTTTCTCAGAATTACCTATAATCTGATGACCTATAATTAGCTTGGCTGAGGATATTAAGCCTTCATTTTTTTTCACCTATCACTGAAGATAGGTGTCTGGTATCTCATTACATTAAAAAATCATATTACCTATACATTTGAGAAATGTTGTATAATGATAAAATTATTAAGTGCAGTTCATATTCCATCCAAAGTCGTGCATATGAAAGATTAGAGGATATTACATGGATACAGCTGATAGCAGGATTTGACTCATTCTTATTTCCAATAGTGCCACATAGAAATATTTTACTTTGTTTTGTGACATTTTCAGTGAGGTACTTGGAAATTTGGATAAGACTGTTCCATCAAGACACATTGATAAAAATGCTTGGCAGCAGCAATATCTTATAATTCCTTTGCTCCTTTCCTTTGACCATTCTAAAGATCTCTTTTGATCTGCTCATGAGAGGAAGGAAGCTTAGGTTTGAAACCTTCTAGTCAACTCTGCCCTTCCATGCTGAGCAGTTGCTAGACTCTTTCACTTCCATCTGTACATGCTTCTGGAAACTTCTCCCATGAAAATTTTCCCCTCCTACTCCTCTAAATCAGCCCCTTCTTACCTCAATTCCTGTGTGCTTTTACCTTTCTCCAATACAGTGCTTAGGCTTTGTATTACCAGAATCATCTTATCAGAACACATCTTCGGTCACATTACTGCCAATCCAAAAATCTTCAGTAACATCTATTTGCTCCCCAAATAAATTACGAACTCCTCAGTGTAATAATTTGAGTCATCTTACAAAGAATATTGGCCTAAACTCTAAGTAGCCTGGGCTATAGCTATTTCTTATTTTTTAAAAGACTTCTTTTGGAGCTCTTTTAGGTTTACAGTACAATTGAGAGGAAGGTACAGAGATTTCCTATATACCCCTTACTCACCTCCCCCCCCCACATATAGCTTCCATCATTATCAACATCACTCATGAGAATGGTACATTTTTACCAAGGTTGAATCTACATTGACATGTTAGATTCACTCCAAATCTGTAGTATACCTTAGGGTTCACTCTTGGTGTTATACACTGTATGGTTTTGGAGAAATGTATAATGGCAGATATCCATCATTATAGTAATGGGTATTTTTCCTGGCCTGAAAATCCTCTATGGTTTACCTATCCACCTACCTCCCCATCTCCCGCAAACCTTGGGCAACCACCTATTCTTTTTTATTGTCTCCATAATTCTATCTTTTCCAGAAAGTTATATAGTTGAAATCATATAGTATGTAGCCTTCTCATATTGGCTTCTTTCATTTAATAATATGCATGTAAGTTTCCTTCATGTCTTTTTATGGCTTTACCAGTACCACACTGTCTTGATTACTATAGCTTTATAGTAAGTCTCATTACTATAGCTTTATAGTAACTCTTCAAGTTGGATAGCATCAATCCTTTAACTTTGTTCTTTTCCTTCAATATTCTATTGGCTATCCTGGGTCTTTTGCCTCTTCATATACGTAAGACTAATTTTATTGATATCCACAAAACAACTTGTAGGAATTTTTATTTGGATTGAATTAAATCTGTAGATCAAGTTGGGAAGAACTGATTTCTTGACAATATTGACTATTCCTATCCACAAACATGGAATATTTCTCCATGTATTTAGTTCTTCTTTGATTTCATTCTTCATAATTTTGTAGTTCTCCTTGTAAAGGTCTGTATATATATTTTTTGCTAGATTTATAACTAAGTATTTCAATTTTTTGGTGCTAATGTAAACAGTATTATGTTTTTAATTTCAAATTCCACTTGTCCATTGTTGGTATATAGGAAAGCAACTGACTTTTGTATATTAACTTTATATCATACAATCTTACTATAATTGCTTATTAGTTCCAGGAGTATTTTTTATTAATTGTTTTGGATTTTCTACATAGATGACCATACTATCTGTGAACAAAGACAGTTATGTCTTCCTTCTTAACCTGTGTATCTTTTATTTCTTTTTCTTGTTGTATTCCAGTAGCAAGTATTTGCAGCCCAGTGTTGTAAAGGAGTGGTGAGAGGGGACATCCTTGCTTTGTATCTGATCTTAGTGTGAAAGCTTAAAGTTTCTCACTATTAAATATGAACCTTATTGACATGTCATGCTTTTATTTTAGCAATTTTTAATTTTCAAATTAGACATAAAAGCTCTCTGAAATTGAGACATTTGTTGCCTTAATCTCTAAGGGTTCAAATCATAACCATTTCTTAACGTCTATAACATCTATAACAATGCTACTTCCTCAATGAAAATTTTCTGATTGCTTACAATCAGATATTCTTTCATTTGAACCTCTGTGTATAGGTTATCTTTTGCATAACAAAGTACTGCAAACTTAGTGGCTTACAACAACATGCAAGTATTATCTTACAGTTTCTGTGGGGAAGGAGCTCTGGCATAGCTTAGCTGGTCCTCTGCTTAGGGTCTCATAAAGCATAATCAAAGTGTCAGCCTGTCTGGATTGGGTTCTCATCTAGAAGCTTAACTAGGAGGGCATCTGTTTCCTTTTTTTTTTTTTTAAGATTTTATTTATTTATTTGAGAGAGAGAGAGAATGAGAAAGAGAGAGAGCATGAGGGGGGGGAGGGTCAGAGGGAGAAGCAGACTCTGTGCCAAGCAGGGGGCCTGATATGGGACTCGATCCTGGGACTCCAGGATCATGACCTGAGTCGAGGGCAGTTGCTTAACTGAGCCACCCAGGCGCCCAGGACATCTGTTTTTAAGCTCATTCAGGTTGTTGGCAGAATTCATTTCTTTGCCACTGCAGGTTTTGTGGCTTCTTCCAAGCCAGCAATGGAGAGAGAGAGAGAGTGACTCCAGTAAGATGGGCTCTATGTTCTTATGTACTTGTGTACATGTAATTGTGCATATTGAATCACATTTGCCATTTTCTACTGGTTTGAATCAAGCCACAGGTCTTGCCCACTCTCAAGGGGAAGGAATTACACAAAGGCATGAACATCTTAAAAATCATGGGCACCACCTTAGAATCTATCTGCCATGCTCTGCATTATATTTTCTGCTCCTTTTATGGAATATTTTATGCCTCTGCTATCTTTTAAGAACTGACTTTCTCTTTTCTATATTTTTTAGCTCCATGGGTTCAATGATTGTCTATTTATGCTTTATTATGCCTATACTCTTTGGTGCAAAGTATTTGTGTGTTAAAAAGCTTATGAAGTCAGTTGATCACTGGATGCTTGTATTTTTCTATAGAGTGTGTTTTTCTCTTTATCCAGATTATGAGTTTTATTTTTTAAAGATTTACTTATTTATTTTAGAGAGGGGAGAGGGGCAGAGGAGAGAGAGTCCTAAGCAGACTCTGTGCTAAGCATGGAGCCTGCTGTGGGGCTTGATCTCATGATCCTAAGATCATGACCTGAGCCAAAACCAAGAGTCAGATGCTTAACCGACTGCACTACCCAGGTGCCCCGACAGATTATAAGCTCTTAAAAGGCAAGAGCAATATCTGTAACCTAGTTTGTATAGCATCTAATTAGGAACAAATTAGCAATTAACATTATACTCTTATCACTCATTGAATAGACACTTTAGAGTCTGAAACTATTAAACACTTAAATTGGTAAGATGAATATAATCTTGCCTTCAAGATGACAGAAATATCAGACCCTGTGAGATGTGTTACATGAAGAATGCCATGATGTCCTTGGTTCTTCAGGAACATCATGCCTCTGATATTGGGGTACTCTATTTTTCCTCAGTCTTTTTTCTTAGCTTTGCATGAAATATTAGCTATTGTAGAGTGCTGCCAAACATCTTGAAATAAGGGAACTAGATAAGGGGATGCATTTCTGGGATGAAAGTGGGTGGTTGGCCATGGTCAGAGGGTATTGGAAGAGAGGTTCTGGGAAGGAAGGATAAAAAAGTAAAGTGATCCAGCCTTCAATGAAAGGGTTTTCTATAGGACAGTTGTTCTTTGATATATTAAAGGTGCTATATGAAAAAAAGAGTGCTACTGTCCAAGGATTTAGAATGATGTTAAACAGATTCAGAAGTATATCCTTCAGATGACTTGATATGCTAATGAGCATCTTATTCTTCTAAGACTAAGATTTAACATGCACGTTCTCTGAAATTTACTTCTTCTTGGACATCTGTGTATATAAAAAACAGAGAATTTCCTAGTTGGTTAAAAAACAAGTTGAAAGAAAAAAAAAAACAGAATGGCATCCTAAATCCTGCATTGACTTCAGGGGAGGGGACAAAATATTGATCAGAGCTGTGTGGATATAAACGGGTAGATGAAGAAACACCTATGTGTGTTAAAGGAATAAAGATATTTTTATGCATCCATGTTTGCATCTTGAGTTTAACTTGAACACAGCTTTTTTATTAGTTGGCAAATCTATGAGGAAAAAGACCCATGGTCAATATAGTAACTTGATTTAGTTTGTACTGAATCATTTGAACAAGTATCAAAAAATACATTTTTTGACAGAAACTGAGTAATAGCCATATGTACCCATATGGAATTAGAAGCTATGTTATCCAAAAATTTAAGCTAAATATACTTCTGTATCTTGCCATACTAATGTTGAATTTCTGTCAATCTGTTTATTGGAAAGAGCAGAGGGTTTTTCTGTAATAGTCAAAGGTTTGTTTTACTGGATCCAAGACCTGATGTTTTATAAACTTCAGATTGATCGTTAAAGAAAAAAAAACAAACAAACAACTACATTTGTTAGGATGTTTAGTCTAGAGAATTGCGTTTGTTTTCTTAGAAGAGTAAGCTGTGTTTGCCATAGGAGGTTGAATCTGTTCACCCACCTTTTGAAGTTAACCTGCTGAATATAATTCAGTTATAGTCAACTGACAAATGAGATCTGAAAATTCTGGAATGTTATTTAAAAGCATTCTTCTAACTATAAGTCTAGGTAAGTAAATATTAAATGTGTTTCTAATGGAGCAATTTCAAAAACGAAATGATACAAACACCATTCTTTAAAAAAAAAAAAAAAAACCCGACACTGAGGTTCTAAATAGCAATGAGATGATGGTGATACTCTTAACAGAAAGGATGAAATAAATCAGGAATATCTGGTTTGGAGGAAAGGTGGAGGAATGGAGTAATATACCTCATTTTAGAAATGTTGAATTTGAGGGTAAATTGAACTTGAAAGAGACAACATTCTAATGTCACAGCTCTGGGAGTCAAAGCTCTGGGAAAAAATCTGGGGGAAAGAACAAAACTTATATTTATTATAGTTAATCCTGGAAATATATCAATAAGTACCAGGTAAAAGGGCCAGAGAGAATCTGTGGAGGTATCATTAGAATCTATCATCTATCTATCTATCTATCTATCTATCTATCTATCTGTCTGTCTATCATCTATCTATCATCTATCTATCCAAGTTTTTATTTAAATTCTAGTTAGTTAACATACAGTATACTATTAGTTCCAGGTGTAGAATTTAGTGATTCAGTGTTTACATACAACATCTGGTGCTCATCACAACAAGTGTCCTCCTTAATCCACAACACCTATTTCCACCATTCTCCCACCCACCTCCCCTCTGGTAACCATCAGTTTGTTTTCTACACTCAAGAGTCCGTTTTTTGTTTTTTCTCTCTTCCCCCCCCCCCATGTTCATTTGTTTTGTTTCTTAAATTGCACATATGAATGAAATCATATGTGTCTTCCTTTGACTTATATTGCTTAGCCTAACATTCTTTAGCTCCTCCATGTCATTGCAAATGGCAAGATTTCATTCTTTTTTATGGCTAAGTAATATTCCATTGTGTGTGTGTGTGTGTGTGTGTGTGTGTGTGTGTGTGTGTGTGCGCGCGCGCACATCTTCTTCATCCATTCATCAGTAGATGGATATTTGGGCTCTTTCCATAATTTGACTATTGTTGATAATGCTGCTATAAACATCAGGGTGCATGTATCTCTTTGAATTAGTATTTTTGTATTCTTTGAGTAAATACCTAGTAATGCAATTGCTGGATTATAGGGTAGTTCTGTTTTTAACTTTTTAAGGAACCTCCGTACTATTTTCCAGAGGGGCTGCACCCAGTTTGCATTCCCACCAACAGTGTTAAGAGGGTTCCCCTTTCTGCACATCCTCCCAATACTTTTTGTTTCCTGTGTTAATTTTAGTTATTCTGACTGGGGTGAGGTGGTATCTCATTGCAGTTTTGATTTGTATTTCCCTGATTTTAAGTGATGTTGAGCATATTTTCATGTGCCTGTTGTCCATCTGTATGTCTTCTTTGGAGAAATATATTTTCATGTCTTCTGCCCATTTTCTAACTGGATTATTTGGTTTTTGCGTGTTGAGTTGGATAAGTTCTTTATATATTTTGAAAACTAAGCCTTTATCAGATATGTTACTTGCAAATATCTTTTCCCATTCCATAGGAATTTCTGGCCTGGCTTGGGAGGGAACATATATAAGACTTAATCTTACCAGGTCTTTTTTTCTCTTTAACATTGTTGGAAGTATTTACTTAATTAAGTTCTGAAGACCTATTAGAAGATTCTTCAACAGCTATATTGTGAATCTAACTTCTCAGGGCAGGCTTAAAGTTATTCCAGTATTTGGGATGGGGGAAGGGGGTATCACCCAAGTTGGGTTGTTCATTCAGAGAGCCCTCCTGAAGAAGGCATCCTGGGCCTATATAGCTTTCAGACTAGCTTGGAATCAGATTGCCTTCTGAATGCCTGGGTAGAATCCTGGCCCTCACCTTCTGGCAATTAACCTTCTGGAGGCCTTCCAATTGCAGCTCTCTACTAATAGTTTAGTGAAAAATGCTGAGAGCATCTTTTCCTCTTTATCTTGTGTTCTTGCTAAACTGATTGAGTTCAATAGCAGCTTCTGGAAAGCATTCTAATAATCTCCAAAGTGTTTAAGAAGCATTACTCACATTATCACAGAAACATGTCTTGCTCCAGAAATGTATTTACTGTTCTTTTTAGAAACACAGATGCAGTCTAGGTAAATAATACAAAACAGTTACTTTCTTGCCAAGGGAAAATGCTGTTTTTGTATCTATCTATTTAAAAAGCAAATGAAATCATTCATACTGAGGGAAGATGTATGATAGATCAAGATCTTTGACTTGCTCACTTCTTGTTAACCTATATATTTATTTATCACTATCTTTTCAAGTTTATCTCTATTTGGTTTAACTGGGAAGACCTATCTTCTTTTAAGTCATCCTGGTTATAATAAAATATTTTATTTTAACTCCTTCATGGTTAGGAGACATGGCTTCTGTTAATTTATCATCTAGCAGTGTGTTGTAAGAAAAGGGTCTTGGGTAAATCTTGGAATGAGAAATTTAAAGTCATAGCATTTAGAGATGATCTATTTCCTTATAAAGTTTTAAACTTCTTTAGAATGACAAATTTAACTGTTTAATTCTTTGATGAGAGAAAATATAACTGAATGAACACTAACATCAAAGAGCAGGCCTCTTCTGGCTTTCTTCCTTCCAGTGCATGATGTAAGAGCTATACCATTTACAGTTAGATGGTCATTTTCTGAACGGCAATATGTTTTAAGTGTGATGACTCTTTTTTATTGTACTTCAGCTGCATGTGTACAATTTAACATATATTACATGGTTGAAGCAATTCAAGTTATTATGTAAATCTATAAAATACTTAATATGAGCAAAGTGCCTGGCTCATGGTATGTACTCAGTAAATGAATATTGAATGAATATATCCTTGCTACTTTAATTCCATTCCCAATATTGAAATACCATGTAAATTCTGTGGAAAACCATTGATCATAAGATTGGAAGGGGAAGGCATTTTCAATCTGGAGCTCCATGGTACATTTGTCAAAGAGCTCTAAGTGCAGCTGAAGCAGCTGGCTAAGGTAGAAACCCTAGATATTGCTATTGGATTTGTCTTGAATATAAGAGGAGAAGAAAATTGTTTAATGTGGGAGTTCTGATGATTCTCTTCTGTGCCTAGACCCAGTCTATAGAGTCCCAGGTGTATGAGCTAGTCTGAAATAACTGTGCACATTTCTGAGCCTCAGGCATTTCTTGTTCTGCCCTATTGTCTCATAGAGAAAATCTCAGAATAAGTTAGCGGGAAGTTTTGAGGAAGTCAGGAGCTCTGTTTTGCGCTCAGCTGCATGGGGGTGGGGAGCTGAACTGCTGGCCCCTGGTGTGGTGCAGAATCTGGGTGGCATATGTTATCTGACATCACAGTCGAACTACTGGCTGCTCAAAAAATATAAAATATAATGAAAAGTAGTGCACGGAACCAGAAGGAATCAGCTATTTATTCCTTCAGTACTGGAATTTATTTTTAAAATGAAAATTAAGCCTTAATTTATAAAATTTAAAAATTCTGAGTCGTGAAATGGGAAAACTCTCCAAGAGTCATTAATTTGTCCTTCTTGCATATGTAGTCAGTTACATAGGTTATACAAAGAAATGTGGAATTTGGGTGAATCTTTAGCTTACATTTTGTCTTTTTTGAGAGGCTCAACTGTTCTTATCTAGGTGGTTCGATGTTTTGTTGATATTCATTCCTGCAATGTTCCTGTGAATTAGGGAAGTGGAAAAAATTTTCTCCCGTTTCTGTAACACAATGTCCTATGATTAACTCCTCTATGAATTTCCACATCTGCCTTATATGCTTCCTTTGGGCATTAACTTCCTAAAAGTTTAAATATCAGTCAGCTGTGCACTCTGCCCGCCAACTGCATCATGGACAGATCACTTTTCATGAAACCTAGTTTTGGCATGGGGTCATGTTTAACATATTTTTATGATTATTGCTGGCACACAGCATAGAACTGTACACTTACCTCTTATGAAAGCTGGAATAATGTAAATGCCATACACTTGTAAGACAGAATTATAGAAAACATTGAAGTTTCTAACACACAACAACTATTTCCTATAAATGTTGACTGAAAACTCTGATACTAACTGCCCAGAGATGGCTGTGATTTTAAATATATTACTTGGTTTTTAAAATTGTAAATATGTTTTTACATTATGAAATGGAGAAAATTCTTCATGTAACACATAGGAAGCACATCACAACAGAATATGAAGATTCTCTTCTTTTTTTTAAAGATTTTATTTATTTATTTATTTGAAAGAGAGAGAAAGATTGCAAGCCCAGGGAGGAGCAAAAGGGGGAGGGGGAGGGAGGGGGAAGGGAGGAGGAAAGGATCTCAAGCAGACTCTGAGCTGAGCCTGGGGTCCAAGGCAGGGCTTAATCTCACAAGCTAGAGATAGTGACCTGATCCAAATCCAAGAGTTGGATGCTTAACTAACTGAGCTACCCAGGCACCCCAAAGATTCTCTTTTCTTGATACTGTATTGTATCCTTATCTATTCTCTTTCTCCATTTTACATGACTGAGGAAGTGCTTCTTCCCAGAATTCCAACTGAAATAAGTCAGTAGCGGACTTTGAGAGTACAGGACAATTAAATATGTAAATGCCCATGTTCCACTGTTTCTTTGGGCAGAATTTTCCGGAAGCACTGTAGAGTCATAGAGAGAACACCATGCAGGAAGGCAGATGGTCTGGTCCTCATCCCTGTTCTGCTCTGAGTCTCTGAGTCAATCACTTATCAGACTGGAATCTCAAGTTCTTCATCTGTAAAGGGGAAGCCATAAAACACTTGCTGTGTAAAGCCCAGAGGGTCGCTCTAATGCCCAAATGAGATAATGTCAGTGAAATACTCTGGAAATTGGAAGGCATTCCACAAGTATAAGATATTAAAATTACCAAGGGACTGTTCAGATTTTCCTAACCATTTCAAAACTAAAATAATCACTGTGGGTGGAGACCCATATGTGCATTCTTCCTAAAAAGAAGAGTGCAAAATAAACAGTTGTTTTATGGAATTTTCCGCATTTAATGACAATAGCTACTACTGTCATTTGAAATTCTAAGAAAAGGTAAGTTAGTGGTTTCTTGATACATTCAGCAATTTTAATCTTTTCTATGTATGAGATTCATTATTCAGTATGTTTTTTATCCAGAAACCTGCATCATATTACCTGGGGGAAAGTGAGATATCTATCCATGGACAAAAACTATTTTGTAATCATAGCTAAATCTGGAATGCAAAGGTACATGACAGATTTCAGTTTAAGCTGCCCAGTATCTAGCATTGAAAGGAAAATGTTCACTTGAAATCAAGACCCTCGACAGTATGTCAATAGTGACATAAAACTTGATCTCTGACAAAAGAACGCATAAGGATATTAGATAACACAGATGACAACATTAGGATTAGTAAATGACATTGTATTTTCATACTGCGAAACACTTTGCTGTGGTTTTTGGAGACACAAATGTCATGAGTTTACACATGTTAGAAATAATGTACATCTACATATCATGTGTTCATTCAACAGATATTTTTCTGATCATATGCTATATGTCAGGCACTGTGTAAGTCATAGGATACAGAGGTAAATATGTAGTCCCTTTCCTCTGTATTGATGGATCTAACCAAGGTTAAATCTTGGAGTATTTTTAAAAACCTGTACTCCAGTCCTAAAGATTCAGGTTCAGGAGCCCTGCGGTGGGATCCGAACAAGTAGATTAAGAAACACCATCATTAATAACAAAAACAACTCCCTTGGGGTTTTGATGCGGTCATTCTTGTTAATAAACACCACTCAACATGCTAATAGGTGGGGATGGACACAGCATGGTAAGAACAATTTCTGAATTGTGAACAAGATATTATAGAATCCCAAAACAGGGACACTGAATCTGTCCTCAGAGGGGGCTGGATAGGGAAGTATGTCTGGAGAAGGTGATACCTAATCTCAAATATTTTTTGTTATTTTTCTAATCACAAACTTAATGCAGGACACCAATGAAGAACACACACACAAAAACAAAAAAAAAGTTATCCTTTAATATCTGTGACTTTGATGGTCTTAAATTTTGCTATAACATGTATAGAGTAGGTTTTTATCCTTAACTATTCAGTTTTGCATTCTCTAGATTTTTAGATTTAAGGTCTTTAATCGATTCTGAAATACAGGGAAATATATCATCATTACCCTTGAATTTTTCTCTCGTCCTTTTCTTTGTCATTTTCTGAGATTTCTGTTGTCTCTATGTTGGTATTTTATTCTATTCTCCATATCTCTTAATTTCATCTCTTTATACCTTCTTTGTTTTTATAGATTCTGCAATTTATTTCATCTATTTTATTTTGTTTTTTGACTATTATATCTTCAGTATCCAGTATTTCTATTTGATTATTCTTTTCAACTTCTGGTGCCCATTTCATATAATCTATAACCTGAACTATTTCTTTGAGAATTTTATTCTTGTTTTTTGTCCTACTTTATGTTGTGAAGCTTTTCTTTGTAACAAATGTCCTTTGTATTAGTTATCTATTGCCACAAAACAAATTTATGACAAATTACCTTAAAATTTAATGACTTTAGAAAACAGTAATCATTTTTTTGTCCTTCATGGTTTCTGTGGTTCTGAAATTCAGACAGCATAGAGCAGGGGTAGCTTATTTCTGTTCCACATTGTCTGGGGCCTCAGCTGGAAGACTTGAAAGTTGGGGACTGGAATGATATGAATTGCATTCTCTCACATTTCTGGTAGTGGATGCAGGTGTTGGCTGGAGGCTGGCTGGGGCTGTCTACAAGAAAACCCACATGTGACTTCTCTGTTTGGCTTAAGTTTCCTCACATGGTGGCTGGATTCCAAAAGAGAAAGAGAGAGAGAGAGAGAGAGAGGGAAAAAAAGAATCAGGCTGAGTTGTAATATTTTTTTTGGTCTAATCTTGGAAGTCATATAGATCACTTTTTTCTTACTCCACTGTTTGAAGCAGGCATGAGTTTCTGCCCAAATTCAAGACAAAAGAACATAGACCATATATCTTGGTGAAGGGAGTGTAATTTACATTGTAAGAAGAGCATGTGGGAATGAATGCACATAGAGGTATGGGCCTCTTTGTAAAGTATAATTTCTCATATGCGTATCATCTAGTTGTTCTTGCCCATGAGCTCAGTTTCTCCTGGGGCAATAACTATATTATCTGTAATATGCAAGAAGGTGTGATGAGCCAGAGGACTAGCTATGTAGACCTTCTGGTGAGTTTAAGGAAAGAATCTGAGATACGCTTCTCTTTCTTGTACAGATAGAAGATTCCAGATATGCTTCTTTATTTCTCTGTAAGAGGTTCTTACAGATTAACTTGTTTGTGTCTGAGCTCTCCTCTTTCATTCCTATTTATGTCTTAATTTTTTTAGAGGAATCCAGTAGCTCAAGCTAGTTTATCATCTGTCAGGAGCCAGAAGTTCTTTAGTATCCTTCTTTACCTTAATAGTCCATAATTAGAGCCTTGATTTCTTCTTTGCCCTAGGAATTATTCAGAACAGTGTGGTTTTGTTTCCTTACATTTCTATTTGATTCGGTTTTTAAATTTATACTTTAAAGACTTTTTCCATTTTTATTGCATCATGGTCAAAAGTGGCTTACACTATTTCTACTTTTTGGAAGTTGAAGTTAAATATACAGTCATTTTTTGTTACGGCTTAAAGGATCTTGAATAAAATGTATTATTTGGGGGGGGAAGCTGTTTTTTTTTTTCCTGCTTAGAGTCCTTTTAGAATTCTCTTTTTATCTTTGAAATTCAGAAAATGTTCAAGCCATTTCCAGATGATGGCCACTTTTCATGACTATGCATGTTACAAAGCAAACCATTTTATTATTTTTTTATTAACATATAATGTATTATTTGTTTTAGGGGTACAGGTCTGTGATTCTTCATTCTCACACAATTCACAACGCTCACCAAAGCACATACCCTCCCCAATGTCCATCATCCAGCCACCCCATCCCTCCAAACCCCTCCACTCCAGCAACCCTTAGTTTGTTTCCTGAGATTAAGAGTCACTTATGGTTTGTCTCCCTCTCTGGTTTCATCTTGTTTCATTTTTCCCTTCCTTCCCCTATGATCCTCTGTCTTGCTTCTCAAATTTCTCATATCAGTGAGATCATATGATACTTGTCTTTCTCCGATTGACTTATTTCACTTAACATAATACCCTCTAGTTCCGTCCATGTCATTGCAAATGGCGAGATTTCATTTTTGATGGCTGCATAATATTCCATTGTGTGTGTGTATATATATATATATATATATATATATATATATATCACATATTCTTTATCCATTCATCTGTTGATAGACATCTTGGCTCTTTCCATAGCTTGGCTATTGTGGACATTGCTGCTATAAACATTAGGGTGCATGTGCCCCTTTGGATCACTACATTTGTATCTTCGGGGTAAATACCCAGTAGTACAAAGCAAACCATTTCAATTTGCAAGTTCAGGTTTATATATACCTCAGGGTTTTTTCCTATATTGTGTCTACAATTATTCCTGGTTTCATATCTTCCTTAAAAGGCCTTTTCTATCTTTTTTTAATCTCAAGATTATTAAGCTGTTTTGAATGCAGTTAGATCTTTAGTCTTTTCTGGAGTGATTTTTTAATAAATGTAAAGTAAGTAGCTACTAATTATTTTATTTTCTTCCAAAATTTATATCTAGTTGTTCTAATATCAATGATTTAAAGTGACACATTTTATGATTTTAAAATTCCCACATATATTTAGAAATATTTCTATACTAGCATATTGTGCGTTGATCTATTTTTCTATTTCTTTTGATATCTCCAGTGCTGTTTTAATTATTACAGCCTTACATGTATTTTCATACTACTTCTAGGCACATGCCCTACCTTTTTTTTCCCCTTTTTGGTGTTTTTCGGATTCTCATATATGTTTTCCAAATGGACTTTGTAATTCATCAGGGAATTTTGATGTTTATTATTTGTGTATTACTACCAATCGATACTCTAGGAAAGAAATGTTATATATTGCATTGTCCAATATGATAGTCACCGGCCACATGTGACCGGCTAATTGCATTGTCCAATATGATAGTCACCGGCCACATGTGAAATTTGGCTAATGCAACTGAGGAACTGAATTTTTTTTCATCTCCAGGTATTTCTTTATTAGAAAAGAAATTAACCATTTGCCCTAGAGACTGCAGAAGGAAATTAACTTAATATTGCAATTCCAGAACAAACTTCACAATAAGGGACTCTTAAGTTTTCATAAAGTGGAAAGAAAAAGGAGAGAGAAAAAATCATTTAGGACTGTGTTTCTCAAATTCAGCCACTTTCACAGACATATTTTTAGGGGAGGGGTTTGCAAGTTTCCTGTGATAATATTTTAAATTTTATATTTTACTTTTTATAATATAAACAAGTTAATAATCACTTATTTACGATTATGTGGACAACCATCTTACATCACAGAGGTGCCACAGCAGCTGCACGTGTACCTCTGATTCCTGTGCATCCACCAAATGAAGACCAACCGTGCTTAACTTTTCACATGGCGTTTCTGAAATTGGGTCCTCAAGACTCTTCACGGAGTTGTTGAACATTTCCTATGAGATCTGTGAGTTGTCAAGATTTTTTTTTCTTAAATTTTATTTAATTATTTGTCAGATAGATAGATAGAGTACAAGCAGGGGGTGTGGCAGGCAGAGGGAGATGCAGGCTCCCCACTGACCAAGGAGCCTGATGACAGACTCGATGCCAGAACCCTGGAATCATGACCTGAGCTGAAGGCAGACGCTCAACCGACTGAGATACCCAGCTCACATCCCTGTGAGTTGTCAAGATTAAGAACACTGGTTCAGAGCAGAAATTCTTAAGATGGCATGGGGTAAGATGGGGATGACGGCTGGGGAGACACATGTAGCTTGGAAAAGCACGTTCAAATTACCTATTGTTTTTGTAATGTAAATTCTATAAAGTCAGATTCAATAAAATAAGCGGTAGCAGAAAACCAGTTATAGATTCATCCTACAGGGCATGGGATAAACTTGGCTGAAAAACACTGGCTTAGAGGTAGAGGAGTCCTAGCATATAGGGAACAGTTAGTAAGAAACATGTGTCAAAGAGAAAGAATATCTTTTGAGTCACTGAGTGAATCCTAAGCCATAACTTGTCATTTTTTTTTTTTTTTTTGGAACCCAAGGGCCAATTGAGAGAGAAAACTCAAGTTGTTCATCTACCTTCTCAGACCTGTGATTTAGGGCAAGTTGGTCCACTTTTAATATTAAGTCAAAAGAAGGAAAAGCTGTTTTTGCCAAGAAATGTACCCTCTCTCTCTCTCTCTCTCTTTTTGGTTAACATATTTCAGAACTTTAAG
Organism: Eumetopias jubatus; assembly: GCF_037043125.1. Taxonomy (NCBI): domain Eukaryota; kingdom Metazoa; phylum Chordata; class Mammalia; order Carnivora; family Otariidae; genus Eumetopias; species Eumetopias jubatus. The sequence goes on along the minus strand of NW_028274809.1, from coordinate 162,392,456 downwards.
TAAACAGTTGCTGTGGCTATTAGCCCCAGATACATCCACCAGGAAGTATAGTCATTTGCAATGCCATCCTGCTCTCAAGGGGGATATCAGCCTGGGGTCTGCTCTGTAATTATTGTAGAACTCCAGTTTGCTTTAGCTGCTTCAACAGTTCCTCACTCTGATGTATTTCTATCAGATTAGTGCATCCACCTATACAATCTTTACCGATAAAGACCCAAAGTACTATTTTGGCTCCTGTGAGCTGTTGCAAATAATCATGAATCTTTTTTGTGTCACTGGTGGCTATGATATCAACAAATTCCAAAAAGCCTTGTTTGGAGGGCAATGGCTGAGGAGCTCTTGGGTCTTTCTGCAGTAGAGGCAGGTGGGCTTGATGAACACAACAACCTTCCCGGGTTGGATTTTGCTGTTCACAAACTCTTGAGCCCATGCTGACAGGCAGCTGCCTGCTGGAAAGGAATCCTCAATTGCAGGTATTGCTCAGGGTATAAACCTCTGAACTTTAATTTAATATAATTTAATTACATTTAAATTTAAATAGCCACATATGGTAGTGGGTACTCTATTGGACAACAAAACTCTAAGGCCAGAAATAAGTAGGGAGAAAATAGATTGTAGATATTCCTATCAGGGGGCCCTTTGTTTTTTGTATTTTCTAATGTGTGCTGATTTCAGAGTATGCAGGTAAAGTTTATACAGGCTTCTCTTCAGCCTAGATTCATGTCCAGGGACATGGTGTGACCGTGACCAGCTTTCTTCTTGGTGCTACTAATCACTGCATCTGGGAAGGGACCCACAATATCTAGTAAACCTGTATGTCTTGGATTACTCAGTTGGCACAACAGGTCTTAAATGATCTATAATAGCAGAAACAGAGTGTTTCTTGTCTTTTCCCCTACCTGCTCTCATCCTCTCAAATTATGGGAAGTTAGTGAGTTTCTACCAGGAGCTCTTCTTTGACTTACTTCCTGTGTTAATTAACTACTGTCACAGTTTGGGTAGTGGAATGTTAGCTGTTGCTTTCTTTTTTTTGATTTAGAATTCCTAGCATTCCAGTTCAGGAATCCATAGCCCCTGCTGCCTCAGTAACGTGTTGTATTGAATAAGCCAGTCATCTGAATATCTGTCATGCCAATCCTACGTTCTTCTAGCTACCTAGATAATTGTATTTTGTTTCATATGAACTTGGACCCTTTGCCATAACTGCTTGGGCCATAGGTATCTGAATCTGACTCACAAATGCATAGACTGAGCAGTAATCTATGTGGTGGCATTAAAAAATGAGTTGAGCCAATTTATTTCTTTTCCATGTTTGATCTGATAAAATCTAAGTAAATGATTCAGGTAGCCTTGCAATAGTTGGTTAAGAATCCATTAGGAAGAATCAGAGCCATATCGGTTTTATTGTAGTGTCTCACAGAATAAATGATGAGGGACCAGAAACTAAGAGTAAGCAGAGGGAGCTAGCTGGTCACTACAGGACATACTGTGGAAGTGAGAGCATGCTGCCTTACTTCAAGAGATGGAACAAGTGCAGTTTATCAAGTTGCCTCAGTTTCTGATGTCATTACAGTCCCACAGTATAAAATGCTTACAATAGCCATTTAAATTTAAATTTATATAATTTACTTTAGTGTTTGTTTATTTTTAAACCATTTTATTGAGGTGTGATTAGCACACACAAAACTGTACATAGTTAATGTATATATTATTTATTTTCTTGAGATAACTTCTTGAGATTAGTTTCTGTTCTGCACAGTTAAGAGTCTTATATGAAGGTTTGGTAGAAGTTATCACTAATTTTGTATTTTGTTTGGTTCTCTTTGGGAAGAAGTGGTGATTAGATAACTTTGCTCATATCGCCCTTTTTCCTGAAAGTTACCTGAGGGATGTGTGTGTGTGTGTGTGTGTGTGTGTGTGTGTGTGTGTGTGTGTGTAGTATGCATGATAGAAGGGAGAACATTCAAGGGTGCCTGGGTGGCTCAGTTAGTTAAGCATCTGCCTTCAGCTCAGGTCATGATCTCACGGACTTGGGATCAAGCCCCACACTGGGCTCCCCACTCAGTGGAGTCTGCTCTTCCCTCTCCCTCTACCCCTCCCTCTCCCACTGCACCTCTCCTCCCCCCACTCATGCATTTTCTCTCTCTCTCTCTCAAAATAAATAAGTAAAATCTTTAAAAAAAATAAGGGAGAATATTCAGGCAGGGAGAACAGTGTTAGGAATGAAAGGCAAGAAAACAAGAAGTAGTACGGTATGGATTAAAGTATGGATTTCTGTTTTGTTTATGCTGATCTTAAGAGATGCAAATGAGAGGCATTTTCCCTCCCTCTCCTGCTCATTCATTCATTTATTAATTTATGTATCCATCCAGCAATAGTTTCTTAAGTGCTTAATATGTGCCAGGCCCTGTCATAGGCAATCAAGATATGTACATTTGAAGGAAGAGACAAAAAGCCCTGCCCTCCTAAGATTTAGGAGAAAGATCATAAACAATGAGAAAAATAAGTAAATACATCTTTCAGCATATTAAAAAGTAAAAAGTGCTATGGAAAAAATAACTAGATTAAGTAAGTGGGAATTGGGATCCTTCTAGGGCATAGAGAGAGTATTCAAAGAAATGAGTCTGTATTTTTGCCTCCCTCATGTTAAGGAGAAAGCCAACTACTTGTGTTCTGGTGTTCGTTGGGCAGAGAAAAGGGCCTGAATAACATTTTGTTTCAGGACTGATAAACAATGCTATGAGGTGCCTGGAGGATATCCCCTTACATAGGTTTTTCTTTTGGACCTTAGTTCTGTTAAGAGAGGCTGGAGTTCTGGATGAAGAGGAGGAAATGGTCTTCCTCGAATGATGGGAGCTGGATGTGGGAAAGGTTTTGAGAGGATTTTCATCAGTGACACAGACTTATACATGTTGTACTTCAGAGTATTGGCACTCGGGCCTGTGGCTGTCATGAGTGTCTGATGAGCAAGTTGCAGTTAAAGGAGAGGGGGGCACAATTATGAAGGACATAAGCTGAGCAGCATGAGATTAGCGTCCAATGGACGGTAAGGAAGCAGATGGAAGGCAACCTCATGGAATAAACAGAGTCACAGTGATAGTGGTGATCTCCATGAACTAAAGGCCATGACTTCTTTTTCTATTTCCTGGATACCATTTAAGACTCTGGTTTCTTTTGCAAGTCTAGGGAGGTTTGAGAAACTCAAAGAAAGAAACAGTGAATTTTTTTTTAAAAGATTTTGCTTATTTATCTCAGAGAGAGAGAGAACGAGTGGGGGAGAGAGGCAGAGAGAGAAGCAGGCTCCCGGCTGAGCAGGGAGCCCGATGGGGGCACGATCCCAGGACCCCGGGATCATGACCTGAGCCGAAGGCAGACGCTCAACCAACTGAGCCACCCAGGAGTCCCCAGAAACAGTGAATTTTTAATTACCCTGGAGAACATGGTACATTTGATTTAAAAATTGTTATGTTTCTTGATCTGAGTGTGGAAAAATCTTCATTCCTGCTGCATATGTTAAAGAGTTTTGTCTTTTCCAACAGTCAGTGAAGAGATAATGAAAAATTTTAGGGAGAGTGACACCACAAATTTGTACTTTAAATACAGCTTTATGTTGATGCATTTAAAGGGCATGGACAATAGTTAGAAGCTATTACACACTTGTCTGTGAGAAATGATAGAGTCCACATCCAGAGTAGAGGCAATAGGGAAACTGAGGAGAAAGTTTCTCAACTGACCTTGGCCGTTGGATAGAGGGAGAGCTCAACTTGACACTAGATCTGTGGCTTAAGTAACTGGGTAGATGGGTGTTGTATCATTGACATTCTTATGAAGACAGAAGTTTGGTTGAATTTATCATACTGTGGTGCCTGTGATATCTCAAGGAGATATTGAGAAAGTGCTGTCTAGGGTTAAACTGGATACCTGAGTGTGAAGTTCAAGAAAGGATTCTGAGCTGAAATAATGATGTAGATTGGTCCAGTTGAGGGGCAAGGGAATTGAAGGCACTGGTAAGTGTATTCAGCTCATCCCCAGGAAGAGGACAGGAAGGGACTTGGCAGGGATGACATGTAGGATACAGAATCAAAGCTAAAGAGGCAATATCAGAGAAAGGCTCTCAAATTCCTCATTAACCTAGTATCACCTTGGATATCACAGAGATATATGCTCTTAATGCTTCAGATAATTTTGTTTTGTTACTTTTAAGTAAATACCATAATGGTAAATGAAAAATTCCTCCAGATATATTTGGCAGAAAAATAGCTCAATGAAATAATTCACACACGCCAAAGTATTTGGTGGCTAAATCCATTTGTGGAATGCTGTTTAGTTTATACCTATTGGAGATTCATGATGGCCATTAACATAAAAGTTTCAAGAAATCTTGCTGCAGTTTAGAAACCAGTTTAACCTGGTCTTTCTCAAACTTTCCCTACCATAAAACTTTATTTTTAAAGTTCAACAGCTATTAACATTCCTCTAGAATGATTATTAGAAAGAACAAATCTAGGAAAAGATGGGAACTAACCGCTGTTTATCATCTCACAGCTGAGGTAGGATCAGATAATAAAGCATTGGTCTAAAAGAAAATCATTTCAGATTGCTTGTGGGATCCATCTATACTGCCGCTACAAAGATAACTAAAAATGACTGCTTAAAATTTTTGGTGTATTTTGTAGCCACTACCATAGTACTATTTTCTTTATTCTCCTTCTCTTCCTCCTTTCTCTTCCCCCTCCTACTACTCTCCTTTATCTCCTGCTTTTTTCTTCCACCTTTCTCCCTCCTTCTCTCTCGCCCTTCCTTTTTCCTCTCTCTAGCTTATGTAATTATAATCACATTGTATGTACTCTTCCCACACTAAAAATGCTAAAAATGTTTGTTATAGTATTATAAAAATTTCCATTAATTTCAGTGGTTGCAAAATATTTTATCATGTGGGTTTTTAATGATTAACCATGCCTCTTCTGGACCCTTGTTTCAAAAGCATTTTTATATAATATGCTGTGATAAATATGCTTATGTTGAGTTTTTCTGCATTTTGAGATATTTTCTCAGTAATTAAAAAATTTTAATTTAAAGGGTATCTTTTCATAAGCATTCTTGGGACAGTTTAATGAGTTCCATAATGTGATGGCAGCATTAAAAATCTATCAGCATTTTTCAACATCACTCAGCATCAGGGAAATCCAAATCAAAACCTCAAGGAGATACCACCTCACACCCATCAGAATGGCTAAAATTAACAAGTCAGGAAACGACAGATGTTGGCGAGGATGCGGAGAAAGGGGAACCCTCCTACACTGTTGGTGGGAATGCAAGCTGGTGCAGCCACTCTGGAAAACAGTATGGAGGTTCCTCAAAAAGTTGAAAATAGAGCTACCCTATGACCAAACAATTGCACTACTGGGTATTTACCCCAAAGATACAAATATAGTGATCGGAAGGGGCACGTGCACCCCAATGTTTATAGCAGCAATATCCACAATGGCCAAACTATGGAAAGCACCTAGATGTCCATCAACAGATGAATGGATAAAGAAGATGTAATACGCACACACACACACACACACACACACACACGTGCATGCACAGTGGAATATTATGCAGCCATCAAAAATGAAATCTTGCCATTTGCAACAACGTGGATGGAACTAGAGGGTATTATGCTAAGTGAAATAACTCAATTAGAGAAAGACAAGTATCATATGATCTCACTGATATGAGGAATTTGAGAAACAAGACAGGGGATCATAGGGAAAGGGAGGGAAAAATGAAACAAGATGAAACCGGAGAGGGAGACAAACCATAAGTGACTCTTAATCTCAGGAAACAAACTAAGGGTTGCTGGAGTGGAGGGGGGTGGGAGGGTTGGGGTGGCTGGGTGATGGACATTGTGGAGGGTATGTGCTATGGTGAGCGCTGTGAACTGTGTCAGACTGATGAATCACAGACCTGTACCCCTGAAACAAATAATACATTATGTTAATTAAATAAAATCTATCAGCATTTTTATTAGAAATGATTCTTCTAATGATTAAAAATACTATATTAGGACTTGATAAGTAAAACAGTGTCTGTGTCACTCTCCAGCAATTTCTCCTTTTCCATAATTTCTCCATCATTCCTTTTGTTAGCTTCTCCCATGCAGCCTACAAACCATTTCCTTTACCCCACTTAAATCTTATTTTCTCTTTATTCTACCACTCCATTTCACACCTTTCCTCATCAAACCCCTTGAAAAAATAAATAGTCCAGACTCACTTTCTCACCTTCCAATCAACCATTAACATCCTGCCATCAAGTGTCTGCTGCCACCACTTAAAACACATTGTATTATTGTTTATCTTCTGCCAGACTGTGTGTGCCTTAGAGGCAGGAAGGACAGTCTTGGTATCCATATGGCACAAAGTGTATAGTCAAGAAAATGAATTCATTCAACAAACATGGTATGATATTCATGGAATGATGTTTATCCAGTCTTCACTTAAGCATACATAATGGAAATAACAGAAATCCAATATAACTTTTTTCTAGGAGTTATCCTATATTATATTTCCTTTCCCTTAGCATTCACTGGGATGGTCTGTCTTTCTGTTTGTGTCTGTTTGTGTACCTACCGCCCTAATTGCCTGCCATATATATCTATCATCTGATTATATCTATCTTTGTTAAGTTCTGCATCTTTATTGTTTCTATAAGTTGACTTGATAACATTCTGATGGTTGTCAGTGCAAGATACTTTGTACCGTAGATGCATGTAAATGGCATATTTTCATTAAGATAGTGTTCCTCATAACTGTAGGATTAGAGTTTGTGACCAGGATCACAGAGGCCAATGTGGTTCAAGGAGTCTGATGAAATGTAGAAGCCACTCCTGTAAAGGGTTTGTGTCACATTATTCCATCTCTAAAAAGAAGATACTGAGGGGCGCCTGGGTGGCTCAGTCGGTTGAGTGTCTGCCTTCGGCTCAGGTCATGATCCCAGGGTCCTGGGATCGAGCCCCGCATCGGGCTCCCTGCTCGGCGGGGAGTCTACTTCTCCTCCTCCTGCTGTCCCTCCTCTCCTGCGCCTTCTCTCGCTCTCTCTCTCGCTTACTTTATCTCTCTCAAATAAATAAATAAAATCTTAAAAAAAAAGAAGATATTGCTAATTACATGACACAGTTGTGTGATCAGAACACTGTACATGGTGCCAATACCAAAGGAAATAAGGAGTCCCTTATTTGGAGCAGTTTTTCTAATTGAAGTAGGCAACACATATATAAGTATATCCCTGGAAAGAATGTACATGCACATATGTTTGGGTTGTGTCCACTGCCAAAGAATTGCTAAAGTTATTACAGGATTTTGAATGAGATGCAGTTTATCTGGGAAGACTGCGAGAGAAATATTTAAGTCATACTAAGAACTTTCATCTTAAGTCAAGACAAAGAGAGGGACGCTTTGAAGAGTAGGATAAAAGCTTGGGGTAGAGAAAGGGGTGTGTTTGAAAGGTCAACAGTGAAAGTGAGCAAAGTGGTAGACAGTTGTGATGCTGCCTATTCATAGATGTAAGAAGCAGTTCTGAATCATTTCTCAGCTGAGCAAAAGGTGCTGAAAATGAGTAAACACCATGAGGCAGGAAGTTGTTGCTATTTAACAAAAGAGCTTTTTGTCTTGGCATACAATTATGGATATGAGACTGAAAAGGCAAAAGAAGAAAGGTAAGTATATGATATCGTGTATGGCCATGAGGAAGAGTAAAGATACAGATGAGATTACAAGCCTGTAATGGGTCATGATGCTCATGGAGACATTGAGCTGGGTCCTGAAAAAAACCTTGTGTCTGAACCAAAGATACCATTCTATAAGACAGAGACGGGGTGTGGTGGGAAGAGAGAGGCAAGTTTGGGGAATCATTACTTTTAAAAGTAATATTGAACAAAATAGTAGCTGAATTATTTAAGAGAAAGAATGGAAGGGGGAAACGAGCATCTTGTACAATACTATATGACAAGATTCCTTCCTTCCTAGGAGAGTTAGCAAAAAAGCCCCCAAATACATGGTCTTCCTAGAGGTTTGCATGCAAAGGCAGATGGGGTTCCAGAGCAATTCATGAATTACACAGAAGTGGAATACAGGGCTGCCTTTCTCAAAGTGTGAGGCATGCTGAATTCAAGAAATACGGAATTAGGAGGTAGTTGTGCTTACTCCTGTTTGAATACCTTACTAACTATAAGAGACAGTTCATAGGGACAGGAAGTTCACAGGATAATGTCAGCAACTCTGCAAAGAGAATGAATTCATGAGAGGCAATTGGGAGGATACTTTGTGGGAAGGAATATGAGAGAATGTTTCTGCCATGAAAATGCCTTCTTTCAACCTTAAGAGTGAGGAAAACATTAAATTACATCAACTGTAGAGTTTAAATTTATTTTGTTATAATATAGTTAAAGAAAATAACTTGTGAATGGCATTAATGAGAGAACATATATAAAACCTTCTTTCTCTTTTTTTCCTTAAACATTTCTCAGCAATGTGGGGCAGAAGATTCTTTGTTTTACTTCGTTTTTAGAGATTCCTTTTGTAAATTTTAAGGGAGTAGTGCTCTCTGTCCCTAATACAGCTGCTGCCTCCTTAAGGCTTTTCTGAATTTAGAAGATAATGGTAGTTGGTGTGTTAATCCTGTGCAAAGGCCATATGTGCAAAGGGAAACATTGGAGTCTGAAGATTTAATTGTTCATCAGTCAGGATTTGCCTTTTCTAAAATGTTAAACAATCACCACTTTGTGAGCAATAAAGCCAATATCTTCAGGAATAATTGTGGCTGACATATACAATTTAGGAATCTAAGGGGAGATAATCAATCAGAGCATATTACAATGTGTTAAAAAATATGTTCATATACTTGTTTTTGCTACCTAAGATAAAATCAAGTTTGAGAAGTAAATAATACTTTGGGGATTGGTAAGTATTCAGAAGTACCTAATTTAAGCCAATTTTTAAAATAAATTTTGTTAAAAATAATATAGAAATTAAATGAACACAAAACCTAAGAATAGAGCTCGATGAATTAGTACAAAGGGAATACATCTGTGTAACCACCCTCTAGAACAAGAAGTAGAATAGAAACAGCACCCAGATGTTCTCCTTGATACTGTCCTCATGCTCCTTCTCAAAAGCAACATCTGTCCTGAAATCTAACATTATAAATTAGTTTTGCCTGCTTTTAAAAATATATTTAAATCCATCATACAGTGTGTATTCTTTTGTCTGCCTTCTTTTGCTCATCATTATGTTCATGAGATTCATCCATATTGTTAAATATAGTGGTAGTTCATGGCTGTGAATTATTTTCATATTTGAAAGAAAAATGACCATGTTATAAAAAATTGGGAAAATAAATGTAAAAGACATCTCCTTATTAATATTCAAATATGAGAATAACAGTAATTTTGATAAGCCTAACCTCAGATTGATTTCCTCAAAGTTCACTGCTGAAAATATGTGAGAATAGGTAGTTTATTAGGCAGATAATCCCAAGAAACACCAACAGGAGAGTGTGGAAAAGAGATGAAGAAGGGATAACTAAAGAGGGTGACTAAAGAGTTTGCTGCTGCTTTTGGCAACTGAGGCACAATTCCACTGGAGACCTCTGGGAGATGATGTAGAAATCACCAAGAATTGTCACAACCAAGGGGCAAAGCAGCTGGGATATTTTTCACCACCTTTCACATTAGTTGGAGACTGCTCTCCATGGTGTAAACCCCCTGGTAATTCCAGTCAACTGTGCACATAGACAGAATATGTTCTCACAGTTGAAGAGAACTGTCAGGTAGAGAGTTGCAGGTAGTTTCCCAGCAGAACCTGCAACTGGAGGGTCAGTGCTGAGAAAGTGTAAGTAGAACAGCATCTGCTACAAATACAATCTCAACCAAAAGACTAAAGTAAAACACACTAATCAATTACTGTTTGGCAAATAGCTGTGGTCAGACTCACAATGAAGGAATCTAAGTGTTTGAATAGTCTCTATATCTTGAGGAACACACTATTTCTAATAAACACATGTATATTTCCTTGGGTTCCAGATTGGGTCTTTGTCTTGACTGCACGGCAAAGTGTTGGTTGTGGGCACCTAGGGATAGGGGCTATATGATCATAGCCATGGTTCTCTATTGCAAATTCTTGATTTACTTTGATAATTAGCCATTTGTAATTGACCTCTAAAGAGCAGTGGATTAAAAGTTAATCAAGGGAGCTTACATGAAGAAATGGAATTCTGAAGGCCAAAATAGTCCATTAATTTGAACTTGTTAAATTTGGTCTTTGACAAAGAATTAGATTAAATTTGACCTTTGATTTTCAATGACAGACTTGCTGTGTTTGCATGAGTTTCAAAGTTGGAAGTAACAACTCACTTCTGTTATTTGGAGAGCTTGGAAACCTTTTTAGTTTGCAAAAGGAAAGGTATATTAAGATTTATAAAATTATTTATGAATTTCAGTTTCCTCCTTACTGTCCAGAAAGCACTTGGAAACTATCCATGAACTTTGCATAATCATGATTATCTACAAAGGATATTATTCAGAATTTGGTTTAAAACTATTGCTCTTAGTTTACATATTCTTCCAGCTCCCACTTTACTCATCAAAACTACTTAGAGATGAATATAGTTCTAAGAAGCTAGGTAACTTTGTGAGCTCAAAAAATCTTTGTTTTGAGTAGCCTAATGTATTTTCAATACTGTTGAATGGAAATTCCCTTTCTTTAAGTTCTTCCTCATTCTCCTCCATCTTTACACAGGGGCAGGTCAGAACACTTCTGTTCATTTTTTCCTGGATAATAGGCAGAGACATACAATACTCTCACTCCTCCTTTCCCATTAAATTACTGTTTTTAGGCTGATCCTTAAGCTGTTCATAAAGACATGGTCCTGGCTCCTTTTTTCCTGCTTTTTTTTTGGTTCAAACTCAAATTTGTTGATAATGTTTTGGTGGTATATTATCCAGAACTGAAACCAATATCCAAGGTGTGCTCCTTGTATGAAATATGGTAGAACTCTTTATTTTCTTATTTTTGGAAGTTGTTTCTCTTGGTAAGGAGTAGGATGAATCAGGAAATCTTTGGGCACAAATTGAAATCGAGTTTGAAAGTTTCTGTATGTATTGGGAATCATGAGGGGTTTTAAGGGGGAAATTGTAAAACGAGGTTCAAGTTTTATAAAAGTAACTTTGGTAGCAGTAAAGTATAGATATTATAAAGTAAAATAACAATTTCTGATTGAATTCACCCTATTTTTATATCATCTATAGATTTGATTAATAAGCAATCAATGTCTATATCTAAGACATCATGATACACACACTGGACGGCAAAGTGAGGAAAATACAGTCCCACAGGATCAAACAAGTTCCTCCTTCCAAGTCACTTACACCTTCTTCACTTACACCTTCTTCAGTATGATCATTCAGCCGCTTACATCTCCATCCAGTGCATTTTTATCTTGGACACCAGGTGCTAATAAAAATAATGATGATGGAACCATTTTTATCACTTATGGGATGCAGACACTGTTTTAAGTGCTTTAAATATCAACTTAATTTCCTTCCTAACTCTTTGAGGTAGTATTATTTTCATCATCATTTATAAATGAGGAACTCGGACACATAATTTAAGTAGTATGTCCAACATCCCACAGCTGGTAAGTGGCAGAGCTACATTCCAGGTCAGAGGTTTAGCTTGAGTAATTTCCATGAATCTGTTCACTACACTACCTCAAAAGAGCCAAGACAATGTAGAATGAATATCACCTAATGTGACCATACAGAAAAAAACCTCTACTTCATGGGCTCTTGAAATAGACGTTTATACCACTCTAAGAAAACTCAGTTTGTGGGCAGGAATAGTAAGACTGTGTGGTTGTTGCCATTTTGAGAGTAAACATATTTCAGTTGAGAAATGGATTAATTAAATAGGTAAAGAAAGTCCCCTTCTCCCAAAAATAAGTTACAAATGGGGTTTAATTTCATTTTCTTTTTTGGAAAACCACCCAGTTGTTCTTGCAGAGTATATTATTAATAAACTATTTTTTAAATTCCAATTTACACTGAATTGCATATAATCACTAGTTCATAATTAGAGAGTGTTTTAAATCTAAAAATTATCCATATTCTCTTGATGTTCAGTTTTAGTACTTGCCCCAAAACTTTTCCATTTATAGTCAATTCTTGTTATTCATGGTAGTTATGTTGTATAAAACCACTACAAATACTGAATTAGTGAATATTGACCCACTGGTCCTAAGAAATACAGAATTGGGTTCCTGTGAGCTTCTGGGTACAATATTTTTGTCAACCAATCAATAGGCAACCTTGTTTTATGTGTGTTTCTGTTTAAGGATACCTTATTTAATATGTATTGTTGATGAATTAACACCAAACTCACAACTAACAGCACTAAACTCATGCCTGAATGAAGCTTATATAACACATGTATTTTCTCCATAAGACACATACAGCATAGCCTTCTTGCATTAAGGACTTAAGCACTATGCTTGAAAAACATTTTAAATAGCACAATCACCAACATAAAGCACAAAAATGCAAAAATCTAGCAGTAAATAAACCGAGAAAAGGATACTTGTTTACAGCATCAGAGCTGAAACAAGGCAAAAGTTAAATTGAGACTTTTGATCTCAATTGGGGATGTACATGCTGGGTGACTCAAATTTTTTACTACCTGCACATGTCCACAAATGACAATGAAAACATCACAAGTATCGATTTTAGAGTAATAATAAATTTTAGCAAGTAGGCAAATTAAAAAAAATACATAATCTGAATAATGAGGATCATCTGTCATTTGTATTTTGTTAAAACACAATTAAGGATGGGCTTTTAGATGGCATCATAACTGAAAGGATTCAGAAATCTCTAGTATTTTTTTTCTCAAGGAGATTATTTCTCCAAGTATCACAGTGTTTTTAGATAGTCTTTTAAAAAGGAGAGTCAGAATTATTGTTCTAAATGGTTAAGAATTCTCTTGCCGAGAAGAGTTAATGGGATTAACTTGGTTTAAAGTCTACATTTTTTTCTTTCCTTATCTCTTGGGATCACTGGGGATTACAGGTATTACAATTAGGTAAAGCTTTATGAAGTAGTTTTAAATATCTTCATATAACAAGCTATTTAAAAAGCTAAATTTGTCCCTATCGAAATACCATCAACTTTTTTCAAAGAAATGGAACAAATAATCCTAAAATTTCTATGGAACCGGAAAAGACCCCGAATAGCCAGAGGAATGTTGAAAAAGAAAAGCAAAGCTGGTGGCATCACAATTCCGGACTTCAAGCTCTATTACAAAGCTGTCATCATCAAGACAGTATGGTACTGGCACAAAAACAGACACATAGATCAATGGAACAGAATAGAGAGCCCAGAAATGGACCCTCAACTCTATCTTTGACAAAGCAGGAAAGAATGTCCAGTGGAAAAAAGACAGTCTCTTCAACAAATGGTGTTGGGAAAATTGGACAGCCACATGCAGAAGAATGAAACTGGACCATTTCCTTACACCACACACAAAAATAGACTCCAAATGGTTGAAAGACCTAAATGTGAGACAGGAGTCCATCAAAATCCTAGAGGAGAACACAGGCAGCAACCTCTTCGACTTCAGCCGCAGCAACTTCTTCCTAGAAACATCGCCAAAGGCAAGGGAAGCAAGGGCAAAAATGAACTATTGGGACTTCATCAAGATAAAAAGCTTTTGCGCAGCAAAGGAAACAGTCAACAAAACCAAAAGACAACCAACAGAATAGGAGAAGATATTTGCAAATGACATATCAGATAAAGGGTTAGTATCCAAAATCTATAAAGAACTTATGAAACTCAACACCCAAAGAACCAATAATCCAATCAAGAAATGGGCAGAAGACATGAACAGATATTTTTCCAAAGAAGACATCCAAATGGCCAACAGACACATGGAAAAGTGCTCAACATCACTCGGCATCAGGGAAATCCAATCAAAACCTCAATGAGATACCACCTCACACCTGTCAGAATGGCTAAACTTAACAAGTCAGGAAACGACAGATGTTGGCGGGGATGTGGAGAAAGGGGAACCCTCCTACACTGTTGGTGGGAATGCAAGCTGGTGCAGCCACTCTGGAAAACAGTATGGAAGTTCCTCAAAAAGTGGAAAATAGAGCTACCCTATGACCCAGCAATTGCACTACTGGGTATTTACCCCAAAGATACAAATGTAGTGATCTGAAGGGGTACGTACATGCCAATGTTTATAGGAGCAATGTCCACAATAGCCAAAATGTGGAAAGAGCCAAGATGTCCATCAACAGATGAATGGATAAAGAAGATTTGGCATATATATATATATATACAATGGAATATTATACAGCCATCAAAAAAATAAAATCTTGCCATTTGCAACGACGTGGATGGAACTGGAGTGTATTATGCTGAGCAAAATAAGTCAGTCAGAGAAAGACATGTATCATATGATCTCACTGATATGAGGAATTCTTAATCTCAGGAAACAAACTGAGGGTTGCTGGAGTGGTGGGGGGTGGGAGGGTTGGGTGATGGACATTGGGGAGGGTATGTGCTATGGTGAGCTCTGTGAATTGTGTAAGACTGTTGAATCACAGACCTGTACCTCTGAAACAAATAATACATTATATGTTAAAAAAAAAAAAGAAGAAGATAGGAGGAAGGGAAAAATGAAGGGGGGGAATCGGAGGGGGAGACGAACCATGAGAGACTATGGACTCTGAGAAACAAACTGAGAGTTCTAGAGGGGAGGGGTGTGGGGGGATGGGTTAGCCTGGTGATGGGTATTAAAGAGGGCATGTACTGAATGGAGCACTGGGTGTTATACGCAAACAATGAATCATGGAACACTACATCAAAAACTAATGATGTAACGTATGGTGATTAACATAACATAATAAAATTTAAAAAAAAGAAAAAGAAAAACAAAACAAAACAAAAAAGCTAAATTTGTCAAACTGCTGGAAATCAAAGACAAAGATGAAAAGTAGGCAGGGAAAAAAAGACATGTTACTCTAAAAAGTGGCAATAATAAACTTGATGACCAGCTCTGCAGCATGCAATATGGAAACCAGAAAACAATGGATTGTCATCTTAAAGAGCTGAAAGGACAGAACTGCCATCCTGGAATCATAATAATTATGGAAATACCCTTCAAAATTGAAAGCTAAATAAAGACTGTTTAAGATGAGAATATTAGACAGTTTGACACGAGCACACCTGCAGTACAAAAATACTAACAGAAGTTCAGGCTGAAGAAAAGTGTCCTTGAAAGAAATTGTAGGAAGGAATAAAGCAATAAAACAATAAAATGCAATGGAAAGATACATGCATGGGTAAAGATAACACAATATTGACTCTTTAACAACAATAATAATGTCTTGTAGGGTTTATAACATAGGTTAGAAGTGAGATATATGAAAACAATAAAGAAAAGGGGAGAAGGATGTAAGCAGAGTTAAATGCTTGAGTTCCTTACTTTATTTGAGAAGTAGTGAAAGTACTTAGTTAAGGTGAAATGTAGTGAGTGAAAGATGTGCATTGTAAGCTCTAGAGTAACCACAAAATAATGATACAAGAATCTATAATTGAGAGAAGAAAAAGAGAACAATAAAAGCTACTTGAGTCATCAAAAAGAATGCAAGAAAGGAAGAATAAATGGAAAAGTAGTAAACAGCAAGTTCTTAGGCATAAACTTAACTATTTTTAATTACATTAAATGTGAATAAAATAAGCAATCCAATTAAGAGATAAGATTATCAACTTAAAAAAAAAAACCCTCAAAACCCAAAGGTATGCTCTTTATAAGAAGTACTAAAAATAAGCTGACAAAAAAAATAGATCGACAGTAAAGGATGGGAAAAAATATAATTTTAATTAATTAATTAATTAATTAATTTTAAAGACTTTATTTATTTGGTTTTGTGAGAGAGAGAACGAGCCCAAGCATGAGCAGTGGGGAGGGGCAAAGGGAGAAGCAGACTCCCTGCTGAGCAGGGAGCCTGATGTGGATGCAGAACTCGATCCCAGGACCCTGGGATCATGACCTGAGCCAAAGGCAGATGCTTAACCAACTGAGCCACCCAGGCACCCAGAAAAAATATATATTTTAGCACTAACTCCAAGAAGGTAATGTACCTACATTAATATAAGATAGGCTACATTTTGAGGTAAGAAAGAGATTTCATAATCTTTATATGTACATTCCATCAGAAGATAAAAAAGTCCTAAATTTGTATGTACCTAGTAACAAAATTCAAAATATATAAGGCAAACGTTGACAAAACTAGAAGGATAAATTAACATCTTTATAATCAGAAGTGGAGTTTTAATATACCATTTTCAGTTATGGACTGAAGAAGGCAGAAAAATCATTAAAAATACAGAAGATTTTCATATTACAACTGAGAAATTTGACCAAATTGAAAATATAGAATGTAGGGATGCCTGGGTGGCTCAGTTGGTTAAGCGGCTGCCTTTGGCCTGGGTCATGATCCCAGGGTCCTGGGATCGGGTCCCACATCAGGCTCCCTGAGCCTGACTCTCCCTCTCTCTCCCTCTGCTTGTGCTCTCTCTGTCAAATAAATAAAAAATCTTAATAAAAAAAAAGAAAATATAGAATGTAGGTATAACTCTAGATTTAACTAATTCAGAATGTATATTCTTTTCAATTGCAAATGCAACATTTTCAAAAATAGACTCTATGCTGGACCATAACTTAGGGCAACACCTTTCAAAGGACTGAAATAATATAGGGCATATTCTCTGACCATAGTGTAATGAAACTAGAAATTAATAATGTAAGCATTATTAGAAAATCTCCCAAATTTTAAGAATGTGATTATTAGCAAATGAAAAAATTACAAGGGAAATTAGAAAGTAAGGCATGATCTTAGAAATACATTATGAAGTACAACATATCAGAACTCCCTCCCAGTCGTAAAGGTTGGGACACTAGATATTTGGTCTAAACTCTTCTCTCCCCAAGGAGAAGATGGGAATTGTGAGTTCCCTCCTGATTTAACGTTGCTGTACCAGGGGTAAGGTTTATGAAGAGTGTGTCTGAGCCTTTTCCACCTGTTTAAATGTGGGTTTTTCCTCATTTGCCTGATGTGTGGGAGTTGCTCAAGTTTCTGGATTTCTTTCAGAGGGAATTATTGTGTGTGAACCTGTAGATTTGGTGTGTCCTTGGGAGGAGGAGCATTCAAGGGCCTCTGATATTGCCTGCTATCTTAGACTGGAACTCCCTGTGGTGACTTGGGCATCCTTGTTTTGTTCCTATTTCAAATAAAACATTCAGTATCTCACTATTAAATATGACTTTTTTTTTTTTTTTTTGGTAAATGCCGTAACAAATTTTAAGAGATCATTTATATTATTAGTTTTCTAGGAATTTTTAAAAATCATGAATATATGTTTAATCTTATCAAATGCTTCCTTACAATTATGAGAATGATCATATTGGTATTCTCCATTCTGTTAATATGTTGAAATGCATGGATTGATTTTTAATATTAATTCAGCATTGCATTACTGGAATAAATATGACTTGGTCAGTATGGTTTATCAGTATTATATATTGCTGGATTTAATTTGCTAGCATTAAGGATATTGTGTCTATGTTTATGAGAGACATTGGTCTGTAATTTTTTTTAATATTTTTTTTCAAGGTTTTGGTATTAGGGTTATACTGATTTAAGAAAACAATTTAAGCAATCTTCCCTTTTCCTCTTGAGAAAGTTTGCATAATATCAATACTATGTCTTTCTTAAATGTTAGATTTCATCAGTGAAATCATGTAGGCCTTGATCTTTCTTTTTTATTTTATTTTTTAATTTAATTTAATTTTATTATGTTATATTAGTCACCATACATCATTAGTTTCTGATGTAGTGTTCCATGATTCATTGTTTTCATATAATACCCAGTGCTCCATGCAATACATTCCCTCCTTAATACCCATCAGGTTAACCCATCCTCCTACCCACCTCCCCTCTAAAACCCTCAGTTTGTTTCTCAGAGTCCATAGTCTCTCATGGTTTGTCTCCCCCTCCGATTTTCCCCCTTCATTTTTTCCTTCCTTCTCCTAATGTCCTCCATGCTGTTCCTTATGTTCCACAAATAAGTGAAACCATATGATAATTTCTCTGCTTGACTTATTTCACTTAGCATAATCTCCTCCAGTCCCATCCATGTTGATGTAAAAGTTGGGTATTCATCCTTTCTGATGGCTAATATTCCATTGTCTATACAGACCACATCTTCTTTATCCATTCATCTGTTGAAGGGCATTTCGGCTCTTTCCACAGTTTGGCTATTGGGGACATTGCTGCTATGAACATTAGGGTGCATATAGCTCTTCTTTTCACTACATCTGTGTCTTTGGGGTAAATATGCAGGAGTGTAATTGCTGGGTCATAGGGTAGCTCTATTTTTAATTTTTTGAGGCACCTCCACATTGTTTTCCAAAGTGGCTGTACCAACTTGCATTCCCACCAACAGTGTAAGAGGGTTCCCCTTTCTCCACAACCTCTCCAATATTTGTTGTTTCTTGCCTTGTCAATTTTTGCCATTCTAACTGATATAAGGTCGTATCTCAATGTGGATTTGATTTGAATTTCCCTGATGGCTAATGATGATGAACATTTTTTCATGTGTCTGTTAGCCATTTGTATGTCTTCTTTTGAGAAGTGTCTGTTCATGTCTTTTGCCCATTTTTTGACTTGATTATTTGTTTTTTTGGGTGTTGAGTTTGAGAAGTTCTTTATAGACCTTGGATATCAGCCCTTTATCTGTAGTGTCATTTGCAAATATCTTCTCCCATTCTGTGGGTTGCTTCTTTGTTTTGTTGACTGTTTCCTTTGCTCTGCAGAAGCTTTTTATCTTGATGAAGTCCCAAAAGTTCATTTTTGCTTTTGTTTCACTAGCCTTGGAGATGTATCTTGAAAGAAGTTGCTGTGGCTGATGTCAAAGAGGTTACTGCTTATGTTCTCCTCCAGAATTTTGATGGATTCCTGTCTCACACTGAGGTCTTTCATCCCTTTTGAGTTTATCTTTGTGTATGGTGTTAGAGAATGGTAGAGTTTCATTCTTCTGTATATAGCTGTTCAATTTTCCCAGCACCATTTTTTGAAGAGACTGTCTTTTTTCCATTGCATGCATATTTTTTCCTGCTTTGTCGAAGATTATTTGACCATAGAGTTGAGGGTCCATATCTGGGCTCTCTATTCTGTTCCATTGGTCTGTGTCTGTTTTTGTGCCAGTACCATGCTGTCTTGGTGATCACGGCTTTGTAATATAGCTTGAAATTGGGCAATGTGATGCCCCCAGCATTGTTTTTCTTTTTCAACATTTCCTTGGCGATTCGGAGTCTTTTCTGATTCCATACAAATTTTAGGATTATTTGTTCAAGCACTTCAAAAAATGCCATTGGAAAAGAAAAAGAAAAATGTCATTGGAATTTTGACTGGGATGGCGTTGAAGGTATAGATTGCTCTGAGCAGCATAGACATTTTAACAATGTTTATTCTTCTGATCCATGAGCATGGAATGTTTTTCCATCTTTTTGTGTCTTCTTCAGTTTCTTTCATGAGTGTTCTGTAGTTCCTAAAGTATAGATTCTTTACTTTTTGGTTAGGTTTATTCTGAGGTATCTTATGGTTTTTGGTGCTACTATAAATGGAATCATTTCTCTAATTTCTCTTTCTACAGTTGCATTGTTAGTGTATAAGAAAGCAACTGATTTCTGTGTATTGATTTTTGTATCCTGCCACATTACTGAATTGCTGTATGAGTTCTAGTATTTTGGGGGTGGAGTCTTTTGGATTTTCCACATAATATCATGTTATCTGTGAAGAGAGAGAGTTTGACTTCTTCTTTGCCAATTTGAATACCTTTTATTTCTTTTTGTTGTCTGATTGCTGTTGCTAGGACTTCTAGTACTATGTTGAACAATAGTGGCGAAAGTGGGCATCCTTGACGTGTTCCTGATCTTAAGGGAAAGGCTCTCAGCTTTTCCCCATTGAGGATGATATTTGCTGTGGGTTTTTCATAGATGGATTTTATGAACTTGAGGAATGTTCCCTCTATCCCTATACTCTGAAGAGTTTTAATCAGGAAAGGATACTGTATTTTGTCAAATGCTTTTTCTGCATCAATTGAGAGGACCATATGGTTCTTCTCTCTCCTCTTATTAATGTTTTCTATCACACTGATTGATTTGCAAATGTTGAACCATACTTGCATCCAGGGGATAAATCCCACTTGGTCGTGGTGGATGATCCTTTTAATGTATTGTTGGATCCTATTAGCTAGCATTTTTTTTGAGAATTTTGGAATTCATATTCATTTGGGATATTGGTCTGAAATTCTCCTTTTTGATGGGGTCTTTGCCTGGTTTGGGGATTAAGGTAATGCTGGCCTCACAGAATGAGTGTCGAAGCTTTCCTTCTGTTTCTATTTTTTGAAACAGGCTCAGGAGAATAGGTATTATTTCTTATTTGAATGTTTGGTAGAATTCCCCAGGGAATTCATCAGGCCCTGGACTCTTGTTTATTGGAAGGTTTTTGATCACTGCTTCAATCTCATTCCTGGTTATTGGCCTATTCAGATTGTCAGTTTATTTCTGTTCCAGTCTTGGTCATTTACAGTTTCCAGGAAGGCATCTTTTTTTATGATTTGTATTGTGATTTCTTCTTTAACACATGGATTATTTAGAAGTGTACTGTGTAATTTCCGGCTTGTGTTTTTCTATATATTTTCTTCTTATTTTTGTGAATTCAAGTATAATTAACATACCTGTTATATTAGCATCAGGTGTACAGTATAATACTATAATTCTATACATTTCTCAGTGCTTATCAAGAAAAATATACTCTTAATCCCTATTATCTATTTCACCCATCCCCCCACCCACCTTCCCTCTGTCAGTTATCAGTTTGTTCTCATTTAAGAGTTCTTTTTTAATTTCTTTCTTCCTCCCTCCCTCCCTCCCTCCCTCCCTCATTCCCTCCTTCCTCTCTTTCTTTCTTCCTTCTTAAATTCCACCTATGAGTGATATAATCCCAATAGTTTAATTTTGCTTTTGTTTCCCTTGCCTGAGGAGACATATCCAGAAAACTGATTCTATGGCTAATGTCTTTCCCTGACTGACTTACTTCACATAGCATTATGCCCTAGGTCCAGCCATATTGTTGAAAATGGCAAGATTTCATTCTTTTTTATGGCAGAGTAATATTCCATTGTATATGGAATCTTCTTTATCCATTGATCCATTGATGGACACTTGGGTTGCTTCCATATCTTTGCTATTGCAAATAACACTTCAATAAACATAGGAGTACATATATCTTTTCTAATGAGTGTTTCATTTTCTTTGGGTACATACCCAGTAAGGGATTACTGGAACATTTGGTAATTCTATTTTTAATTTTTTGAGGAACCTGCAAATTGTTTTCCACAGTGCCTGCACTAATCTACATTCCCAGCAACAGTGCATGAGGATTCCTTTTTCTCTACATCCTCATCAAAACTTGTTATTTCTTGTGTTTTGATTTTAGCCATTCTGACAGGTATAAAGTGATATCTTATCATGATTTTAATTTTTTTAAGTAGGTTCTACGTCCAACATGGGGTCATCACCCCAAGATCAAGAGTCACATACTCTACCCACTGAGCCAGACAGGCACCCTTCATTGTGATTTTAATTTGCGTTTTCCTGATGATTAGTGATGTGGAACATCTTCTGTGTCTGTTGGTAATCTGTATGTCTTTTTTGGAAAAATGTCTATTCAGGTTCTCCATGTATTTTTAATCAAATTATTTGTGGGTTTTTGTTGTTTTGGTGTTGAGTTGTGTAAGTTCTTTACATATTCTGGACATTAACCCCTTATCAGATATATCATTCACAAATATCTCTTTCCATTCAGTAGGTTGTCTTTTTAGTTTGTTGATGTTTTCCTTCATTGTGTAAAATCTTTTTATTTTGATATAATCCCAATAGTTTAATTTTGCTTTTGTTTCCCTTGCCTGAGGATACATATCCAGAAAAGTGATTCTACGGCTGATGTCAAAGAAATTACTGCCTGTTTTCTTTTAGGAATTTTATGATTTCAGGTCTCACATTTAGGTCTTTAATCTATTTGAGTTTATTTTTGTGTATGGTCCAATTTCATTCTTTTGCATGTAGCTGTCTAGTTTTCCCAGTACCATTTGTTGGAGATACTGCCTTTCCCTGTTGTATATTCTTGCCTCCTTTGTTGTAGATTAAATGATCATATAATCCCGGATTTATTTCTGGGCTCTCTATTCTGTTCTAATGATCTATGTGTCTGTTTTTTGGGCCAGTACCATACTGTTTTGATTACTAAAGGTTTGTAGTTTATCTTGAAATCTGGGATTGTGTTACCTCTAGTTTTGTTCTTCTTTTTCAAGATTGCTTTGTCTATTCAGTGTCTTTTGTAACTCCATAAAATTTTAAGATTATTTGTTTTAGTTCTTTGAAAAATACTGTTGGTTTTTTGATAGGGATTGCACTGAAGCTGTAGATTGTTTTCGGTTAGTGTTGACATTTTAACATTATTTGTCTTTCATTCCCTGAGCACAGAATATCTTCCATTTGTTTGTGTCATCTTCAACTCCTTTCATCAATTATAGTTTTCAGAGTACAGGTCTTTCACCTTTTTGGTTAAGTTTATCTCTTTGGTGCAATTGTAAGTGGGATTTTTTTTTATGGTACACAAAGCTTTATTGAAGTAGAATTTATATACTACAAACTGTGCCTATCAGAACTGAAACAGGTTATTGATTTTTTGAGTAGGGGTTTGTTTTCTTAATTTCTCTTTCTGCTGCTTCATTATGAGTGTATGTTGAATAAAAGTGGTGAGAATGGGCATCCTTATCTTTGTTCCTGATGTCAGAGGAGAAGCTCTCAGGTTTTCACCATTACATATGATGTTAGCTGTGGATTTCATATATGGCGTGTTGAATATGTTCCCTCTAAAACTACTTTGTTGAGAGCTTTTGTCATAAATGGATATTTGTTGTACTTTGTCACATTCTTTTTCTGCATCTATTGAGATGGTCATATGGTTTTTATTCTTTATCTTGTTAATGTGATGTATCTCCCTCTTGATTTTTAATTTAATTCTCATGTGATGAGAACATATGATTATAATCCTCTTAAATGCAAACTTGTTTTATGGCCTCACATATGGTCTAGCTTGGTCAATATACTGTGTACCCTTTAAAATTACATGTATTTTGAAGCTATTAGGAGTAGTAATCTCTAAGTGTCCATTAGGTCAAGGTGTTAATGGTGTTGTTCAGTTTTCTATATCTTATTAAATTTTGTCAAATTGTTCTATTGATTTATGAGAGAGGGACATTAAAATCGCCAGTTGTGCTTTTGGTCTTGCCTATTTCTCCCTTTAATTCTGTCAATTTTTTCTTTGTATGTTTTGAAGCCCTGTTATTAGGCATATATTCATTTATAATTGTTATTTCCCTTTTTAAATTAACCATTTTATTATTATTGAAATTTCCTTTTTGTCTGTACAGTCTACTGTTTCTGATCTTAATGTAATCGCCCCAGCCTTCTTATACTTATTTTGTGGCAGAAGATTCCCAAGAAGGTCCCTAAGATTTATTTCCCTAGTCCCCAGAATTATGACTATGATGAGATATAATTCCCACAAATATGCTGTATTATGTGGAAAAAAAGAGATTATTGGGGTGGGCTTGATCTAATTGTATGAGTTGATTGATACAGACAACTTTCCCTAGCTGATCACAGAAATCAAAGAGATTATAAGTATAAGGGGGTTTTGACAAAAGGAGGGTTCTCCATTGCTGAGACAGAGAAACTCATATAGAAAGATCTGAGAAAGGCCTCACATTGCTAAAAGTGATCTCCAGTTGACAATGAGAAAGAACATGGGACCTCTGTCATACAACTGCAAAAAGCTGAATTTGGCAACTACCCACATGAGGTTGGTAGCAGATTCTCCTCAGAGCCTCTAAATAAGAGCCTATCCTGGACAGTATCTTGATTTTGTGAACAAAGAATCTGCTTGAGCCTGCCTGGACTTCTGACTTAAAGAAACTATGAGATAGGAAATATGAGTTGTTTTAACCTGCTAAGATTGTGATAACATGCTAAGAAGAAATTTTCAAAAGTAAAGAAACTAATACACTTTGCATGATACATCTTTCTTCCATCCTTCCATCTATTTAGTTATTTATTTATTTTTAAGAGAGAGAGAGAAAGAGAGAGAGAATGGGGGGCAGGGAGAGATAGAATGTTAAGCAGGTTCCATGCCCAGTGTGGAGCCTAACATAGGACTTGATCTCACAATCCTGAGATCATGGCTTGAGCTAAAATCAAGAGTTCGATGCTTAACCAACTGAGCCATCCAGATGCCCAATCCTACATCCATTTATTTTTATATGGGTCTTCTGTCCATCTTCCTTTCATGTTCTGGGACTCCATTTACACATATGTTAGGTCATTTTGTTTTATATATAAAATATATAATATATATCCATATGTATAGATATATATGTTCATTTTAAAACCTAGTTCTTTATTTTTCAGATGGGATAATTTCTACATCTTTATTGTCAATTTCCTGACATTTCCCTCTGTCATCTCAAATATATCAAGTCAACCCAATGAATTTTAAAAATTTTAAATGTTTTCAGTTCTGGGATTTTTATTTGATTCCTTTTTTATAGCTCTTATTTCTCTCTTGAGCATATTTTCCTTTGAAATTCAACAGAAATATCTGTTGAATGTCTTTTCTTTTAGAATGGGTCTTATTTTCTGTGTTCTTTGTATGTTAAGTTACTTGGGGTTGTACACTGTACACTGTGAAAGTTACAGAGTGGACACTTTAAATTCTGTCACATACTTTTAAAGAGTACAGATTTTTTAAAAGAATTAGACATTAAACTTCACTGGATTCAAACTGAAATACTGTCTTTGACAACAGCTCAAGTATTATTTCAGTTCTTTTATCTTTAGCTGGGCTTCCTTGAGCCTTCCCTACACATGCATTGTTTATGGTTTAGCCAGATATTTGGATATACCCAGAATTTGGGACTCTCTCTTTCTGAAACCACCTTTCTAGGATTTCCTCTTCATTTTCCATCAAGGAATTCTCTTCTCTGAATCTTCAGACTAGAGAGATTATTGTTTTTATTAAGTTTTTATTTTAATTCAAGCTAGTTTACATATAGTATTATATTAGTTTCAGATGTACGATACAGTGATTCAACAATTCCATATATCACCCTGTGATCATCAAAACAAGTGCACTCCTTAATCCTCATCACCTATTTAATCCATCCTCCTACCCACTTCCCCTCTGGTAACCATCAGTTTGTTTTCTATAGTTAAGAGTCTGTTTCTTGACTTCGCTCTCTCTCTCTCATTTTTTCCCCTTTGCTTGTTTTGTTCTGTTTCTCAAATTCCACATATGAATGAAATCATATGGTATTTGTCTTTCTCTGACTTATTTCACCTAGCATTACATTCTCTAGCTCCATCCATGTCCTTGCAAATAGCAAGGTTTCATTCTTCTTTATGGCTGAATAATATTCCTTTGTATTTATATAACACCCTTTCTTTATCCATCCATCAATGGATAGACACTTGCACTGCTTCCATATCTTGGCTATTGTAGACAATGCTGCTATATACATAGGGATGCGTGTATTCCTTGGAATTAGTGCTCTTGTATTTTTTGGGTAAAGATCCACTAGTGTGATTGCTGGATCATAAGGTAGTTAAAATAGAGGTGCCTGCGTGGTTCAGTCAGTTAAGCATCTGCCTCCGGCTCAGGTCATGATCCCAGGGTCCTGGGATCCAGGCCCCCCCCCCCATGTAGGGCCCCCTGCTTAGCTGGGAGCCGGCTTCTCCCTCTCCCTCTGTCCCTCCCCCCACTCATGCTGTCTTATGCTCTCTCCCTCAAATAAATAAATAAAATCTTTAAAAAAAATAAGGAAGTTAAAATAGTTTTAACTTTTTGAGGAACTCAGCACTGTTTTCCACAGTGGCTGTGCCAGTTTGCATTCCCACCAATAGTGCAAGAAGATTACTTTTTCTCCACATCCTCGCCAACACCTATTGTTTCTTGTGTTGTTAATTTCAGCCATTCTGACAGATATGAGGTGATACCCTATTGTAGTTTTGATTTGCATTTCCCTGACAATAGGTGATGATGTGCATCTTTTCATGTGTCTGTTGGCCATCTGTATGTCTTCTTTAGAGAAATGTCTGTTCATGTCTTCTGCCATTTTCGATTGGATTATTTGGTTTTTGGGTGTTGAATTTTATAATTTCTTTATATATTTTGGATACTAACCCTTTATCAGATATGTCATTTGAAAATATCTTCTTCTATTCTGTGGGTTGCCTTTTAGTTTTGTTGATTGTTTCCTTTGCTGTGCAGAGCTTTTAATTTTGACGTAGTCCTGATAGTTTATTTTTGCTTTTTTTTTCCCTGCCTCAAGAGACATATCTAGAAAGAAGTTGCTATGGCTGATGTCAAAGAGGTTCTGCCTGTATTCTCTTTTATAGTTTTTATGGTCTCAGGTCTCACATTTAGGTCTTTCATCCATTTCAAGTTTGTTTTTGTGTATGGTGTAAGAAAGTGGTCTAGTTTCATTCTTTTGCATGTTGCTGTACAGTTTTCCCAATGCTATTTGGTGAAAAGACTGTTTTTTTTGCCATTGGATATTCTTTCCTGCTTTTGTCAAAGATTAATTGACCATATAATTGTGGGTTTATTTCTGGATTTTTTATTCTGTTCCATGGGTCTATATATCTATTTTTCTGTCAGTTCCATACTATTTTGATTACTACAGATTTGTAATATAACTTGAAGTCCAGAATTGTGATGCCTCCAGCTTTGCTTTTCTTTTTCAAGATTGCTTTGGCTATTTGGAATCTTTTGTGGTTCCCTACAAATTTTAGGATTGTTTGTTCTAGTTCTGTGAAAATTGCTGTTGGTATTTTCATAGGGATTGCATTAAATGTATAGATTGCTTTGGGTAGTATAGACATTATACCAATATTTGGTCTTCCAATCCATGAGCATGGAATATCTTTCCATTTCTTTATGTCATCTTCAATTTCTTTCGTCAGTGTTTTGTAGTTTGCAGAGTACAGGTCTTTCTTTCTTTCAAACCTCTTTGAATAGGTTTATTCCTATGTATTTTATTATATTGAATGCAATTATAAGTGGTATTTTTCCCTAATTTCTCTTTCTGCTATTTCATTATTAGTATGTAGACATGCAACACATTTCTGGGCATTGATTTTGTATCCTGCGACTTTACTGAATTCATTTATCAGTTCTAGCTGTTTCTTTGATGGAGTCTTTCAGGTTTTCTATATAGAGTATCATGTCATTTGCAAGTAGTGAAAAGTTTTACTTCTTCCTTACCAATCTGGATGCCTTTTATTTATTTTTGTTGTCTGATTGCTGCAGCCAGGGCTTCCAGTACTTTGTTGAATAAAAGTAGTGAGAATGGACATCCTTGTCTTGTTCCTGACCTTAGGGGAAAAGCTCTCAGTTTTTCCCCTATTGAGGATGATGTTAGCTGTGGGTTTTTCATATATGGCCTTTATTATGTTGAGGTATGTTCCCTCTAAACCTACTTTGATGAGGGTTTTTATCATGAACAGATGTGCTTTGTCAAATGCTTTTTCTGCATCTATTGAAATGATCATATGATTCTTATCCTTTGTCTTAGTGATGTGATGTATCACACTGATTGATTTGTGAATATTGAACCACCCTTGCAAACCAGGAATAAGTCCCACTTGATTGTGGTGAATGAATTTTTAATTTTTGTTGGACTTGGTTTACTTGTGTTTTGTTGAGAATTTTTTTCATCTATGTTCATCAGAGATATTGGCCTGTAGTTCTCTTTTTTTAATTTTTAATTGTTATGTTAATCACCGTATATTACATCATTAGTTTTTGATGTAGTGTTCCATGATTCATTGTCTGTGCATAACACCCAGTGCTCCAAGCAGAATATGCCCTCTTTAATACCCATCACCAGGCTAACCCATGCCCCCAACCCCCTCCCCTCTGGAAACCTCAGTTTGTTTTTCAAAGTCCATCGTCTCTCATGGTTCGTCTCCCCCTCCGACTTACTCCCCTTCATTCTTCCCCTCCTGCTATCTTCTTCTTTTTTTTTCTTAACATATATTGCATTACTTGTTTCAGAAGTACTGATCTGTGATTCAACAGTCTTGCACAACTCTCAGCGCTCACCATAGCACATACCCTCCCCAATGTCTGTCACCAGCCACCCCATCCCTCCCACCCCCCACCACTCCAGCAACCCTCAGTTTGTTTCTTGAGGTTAAGAATTCCTCGTATCAGCGAGGTCATATGATATATGTCTTTCTCTGATTGACTTATTTCACTCAGCCTAACACCCTCCAGTTCCATCCATGTCATTGCAAATGGCAAGATCTCATTCCTTTTGATGGCTGCATAATATTCCATTGTGTATATATACCCCTTCTTCTTTATCCATTCATCTGTCCATGGACATCGTGGCTCTTTCCACAGTTTGGCTATTGTGGACATTGCGCCTATAAACATTGGGGTGCACGTACCCCTTCGGATCCCTACATTTGTATCTTTGGGGTAAATACCCAGTAGTGCAATTGCTGGATCGTATGGCAGCTCTAATTTCAACTGTTTGAGGAACTTCCATACTGTTTTCCAGAGTGGCTGCACCAGCTTACATTCCCACCAAAAGTGTAGGAGGGTTCCCCTTTCTCCACATCCACACCAACATCTGTCGTTTCCTGACTTGTTAATTCTAGCCACTCTGACTGGTGTGAGGTGGTATCTCATTGAGGTTTTGATTTGGATTTCCCTGATGCCCAGCGATGTTGAGCACTTTTTCATGTGTCTGTTGGCCATGTGGATGTCTTCTTTGGAAAAATGTCTGTTCATGTCTTCTGCCCATTTCTTGATTGGATTATTGGTTCTTTGGGTGTTGAGTTTCATAAGTTCTTTATACATTTTGGATACTAGCCCTTTATCTGATATGTCATTTGCAAATATTTTCTCCCATTCTGTCGGTTGTCTTTTGGTTTTGTGGACTGTTTCTTTTGCTGTGCAAAAGCTTTTTATCTTGATGAAATCCCAATAGTTCATTTTTGCCCTTGCTTCCCTTGCCTTTGGGGATGTTTCTAAGAAGAAGTTGCTGCGGCTGAGGTCAAAGAGGTTGCTGCCTGTGTTCTCCTTTAGGATTTTGATGGACTCCTATCTCACGTTTAGGTCTTTCAACCATTTGGAGTCTATTTTTGTGTGTGGTGTAAGGAAATGGTCCAGTTTCATTCTTCTGCATGTGGCTGTCCAATTTTCCCAACACTATTTGTTGAAGAGACTGTCTTTTTTCCACTGGACATTCTTTCCTGCTTTGTCAAAGATTAGTTGACCATAGAGTTGAGGGTCCATTTCTGGGCTCTCTATTCTGTTCCATTGATCTATGTGTCTGTTTTTGTGCCAGTACCATACTGTCTTGATGATGACAGCTTTGTAATAGAGCTGGATGTGATACCACCGGCTTTGCTTTTCTTTTTCAATATTCCTCTGGCTGTTCGGGGTCTCTTCTGTTTCCATACAAATTTTAGGATTATTTGTTCCATTTCTTTGAAAAAAGTGGATGGTATTTTGATAGGGATTGCATTGAATGTGTAGATTGCTCTAGGTAGCATTGACATCTTCACACTGTTTGTTCTTCCAATCCATGAGCATGGAACGTTTTTCCATCTCTTTGTGTCTTCTTCAATTTCTTTCATGA
Source organism: Eumetopias jubatus (assembly GCF_037043125.1). Lineage (NCBI taxonomy): Eukaryota > Metazoa > Chordata > Mammalia > Carnivora > Otariidae > Eumetopias > Eumetopias jubatus. The sequence goes on along the minus strand of NW_028274809.1, from coordinate 162,362,572 downwards.
GTATTTTATAGTTTTCTGAGTACACATCCTTTGCCTCTTTGGTTAAATTTATTCCTAGGTATCTTATGGTTTTGGGTGCAATTGTAAATCAGATCGACTCCTTGATTTGTCTGTCTTCTGTCTTGTTGTTGGTGTATAGGAATGCCACTGATTTCTGTGCATTGATTTTATATCCTGCCATTTTACTGAATTCCTGTATGAGTTCTAGCAGTTTTGGGGTGGAGTCTTTTGGGTTTTCCACATACAGTATCATATCATCTGCAAAGAGTGAGAGTTTGACTTCTTCTTTGCCGATTTGGATGCCTTTGATTTCTTTTTGTTGTCTGATTGCTGTGGCTAGGACGTCTAATACTATGTTGAATAGCAGTGGTGAGAGTGGACATCCATGCCCCGTTCCTGACCTTAGGGGAAAAGCTCTCAGCTTTTCCTCTTTGAGAATGATATTCGCTGTGGGTTTTTCATTGATGGCTTTTATGATATTGAGGTATGGACCCTCTATCCCTATACTCTGAAGAGTTTTGATCAAGAAAGGATGCTGTACTTTGTCAAATACTTTTTCTGCATCTATTGAGAGGATCATATGACTCTTGTTCTTTCTTTTGTTAATGTATTGGATCACGTTGATTGATTTGCGGATGTCGAACCAACCTTGCAGCCCAGGGATAAATCCCACTTGATCATGGTGAATAATCCTTTTAATGTACTGTTGGATCCTGTTGGCTAGTATTTTGGTGAGAATTTTTGCATCCATGTTCATCAAGGATATTGGTCTGTAATTCTCGTTTTTGATGGGGTCTTTGTCTGGTTTTGGGATCAAGGTAATGGTGGCCTCATAAAACAAGTTTGGAAGTTTTCCTTCCGTTTCTACTTTTTGGAACAGTTCCAGGAGACTGGGTATTAATTCTTCTTGAAATGTTTGATAGAATTCCCCCGGGAAGTCATCTGGCCCTGGGCTTTTGTTTGTTGGGAGATTTTTGATGACTGCTTCAATTTCCTTAGTGGTTATAGGACTGTTCAGGTTTTCTATTTCTTCCTGGTTCAGTTTAGGTAGTTGATACATCTCTAGGAATGCACCCATTTCTTCCAGGTTATCTAATTTGCTGGCATAGAGTTGCTCATAATATGTTCTTATAATTGTTTGTATTTCTTTGGTGTTGGTTGTGATCTCTCCTCTTTCATTCATGATTTTGTTGATTTGGGTCCTTTCTCTTTTCTTTTTGATAAGGCTGGCCAGCGGTTTATCAATCTTGTTAATTCTTTCAAAGAACCAGCTCCTAGTTTTGTTGATCTGTTCTACTGTTCTTTTGGTTTCTAGTTCATTGATTTCTGCTCTGATCTTTATTATTTCTCTTCTCCTGCTGGGTTTAGGCTTTATTTGCTGTTCTTTCTCTAGCTCCTTTAGGTGTAGGGTTAGGTTGTATATTTGAGACCTTTCTTGTTTCTTGAGAAAGGCTTGTATTGCTATATACTTTCTTCTCAGGACTGCCTTTGCTGCATCCCAAAGATTTTGAACAGTTGTGTTTTCATTTTCATTGGTTTCCATGAATTTTTTTAATTCTTCTTTAATTTCCTGGTTGACCCATTCATTCTTTAGTAGGATGCTCTTTAGCCTCCATGTATTTGAGTTCTTTCCGACTTCCCTCTTGTGATTGAGTTCTAGTTTCAAAGCATTGTGATCTGAAAATATGCAGGGAATGATCCCAATCTTTTGGTATCGGTTGAGACCTGATTTGTGACCTAGGGTGTGATCAATTCTGGAGAATGTTCCATGGGCACTAGAGAAGAATGTGTATTCCGTTGCTTTGGGATGGAATGTTCTGAATATGTCTGTGAAGTCCATTTGGTCCAGTGTGTCATTTAAAGTCTTTATTTCCTTGTTGATCTTTTGCTTAGATGATCTGTTCATTTCAGTCAGGGGGGTGTTAAAGTCCCCCACTATTATTGTATTGTTGTCAATGTGTTTCTTTGCTTTTGTTATTAATTGCCTTATATAATTGGCTGCTCCCATGTTAGGGGCATAGATATTTACAATTGTTAGATCTTCTTGTTGGATAGACCCTTTAAGTAAGATATAGTGTCCTTCTTCATCTCTTATTACAGTCTTTATTTTAAAATCTAATTTGTCTGATATAAGAATTGCCACCCCAGCTTTCTTTTGGTGTCCATTAGCATGGTAAATGGTTTTCCACCCCCTCACTTTCAATCTGGGGTGTCTTTGGGTCTAAAATGAGTCTCTTGCAGACAGCATATTGATAGGTCTTGTTTTTTAATCCAATCTGATAGCCTGTGTCTTTTGATTGGGGCATTTAGCCCATTTACAATCAGGGTAACTATTGAAAGATAGGAATTTAGTGCCATTGTGTTGCCTGTAAGGTGACTGTGACTGTATGTTGTCTGTGTTCCTTTCTGATCTATGCTGCTTTTAGGCTCTCTCTTTGCTTAGAGGACCCCTTTCAATATTTCTTTCAGGACTGGTTTTGTGTTTGCAAATTCCTTTACTTTTTGTTTGTCGTGGAAGCTTTTTACCTCTCCTTCTATTTTCAATGACAGCCTTGCTGGATATAGTATTCTTGGCTGCATATTTTTCTCATTTAGTTCTCCAAAGATATCATGCCAGTCCTTTCTGGCCTGCCAGGTCTCTGTGGATAGGTCTGTTGCCAATCTAATGTTTCTACCATTGTAGGTTACATATCTCTTCTTTTGAGCTGCTTTCAGCATTTTCTCTTTGTCTCTGAGACTCGTAAGTTTTACTATTAGATGTCGGGGTGTTGACCTATTTTTATTGATTTTGAGATGGGTTCTCTGTGCCCCCTGGATTTTAATGCCTGTTTCCTTCCCACATTAGGGAAGTTCTCTGCTATAATTTGCTCCAATATACCTTCTGCCCCTTTCTCTCTTTCTTCTTCTTCTGGGATCCCAATTATTCTAATGTTGTTTCGTCTTATCGTATCGCTTATCTCTCGAATTCTGCCCTCGTGATCCTGTAGTTGTTTATCTCTCTTTTTCTCAGCTTCTTTATTTTCCATCATTTGGTCTTCTATTTTGCTGATTCTCTCTTCTGCCTCATTTATCCTAGCAGTTAGTGCCCTCATTTTTGATTGCACCTCATTAATGGCCTTTTTGATTTCAACTTGGTTAGATTTTAGTTCTTTTATTTCTCCAGAAAGCGTTTCTCTAATAACTTCCACGCTTTTTTCAAGCCCAGCTAGTATCTTTAAAGTCATGGTTCTGAACTCTAGGTCCAACATCGTACTAATGTCAGTATTGAGTAGGTCCCTGGTAGACGGTACTACCTCTTGTTCTTTTTGCTGAGGTGATTTTTTTCGTCTTGTCATTTTGTCCAGAGTAGAACAGATAAATGAGAGAACAAATGCTAACAGGTTAACAATGTCCCCAGCAAGTATACTCTATACAAATCAGAAAAGACCTGAAACCAGGGGAAAAGAAAGGGAAAGAAAGAAAAAAGAAAGAGAATAAAAAGAAAAAGATAAAAACAAACAAAAACAGAACAAAAAAAACAGAATATGATCAAATATGATCAGGCTAGTGCATAGATCAGTGCCACGCACTAGATTTTGGGTTTATTTTGGTCTGTTAGAAGAAAGTGCCTCCTAAAATTTTAACGGAAGAAAGACTTATATATGTACAAAATAAGGGTTGATACAATGAAGGGATGGAAGATGACTGTAAAGATGAAACTTATAAAAGCTTTTATAAACAGAATTGATAAGAAGTTGTTTGAAAGAAGAAAGAAGATTTAAAAAAAAGAAAAAAGAAAAGAAAAAAAATGGGAGAGACTGTGATCAGGCAGGAGACTAGAACAAAGCCATACACTAGTGATTTAGGGTATATTTTGATCTGTTAGAAGAAACTGTATTTCAAAATTTTAAAGAGAGAAGAACATATATATATGCCAAAAATTAGGGTAACTACTATGAATGGATAAAATATGGCTCTAAAAATGAAAAATAAAAAATGTTTTTTTTAAAAAAGGGATTGATAAGATGTTGGCTGAAAAAGGGAAAAAGAAAAATTCAAAACAAAAACAAAAACAAAAAACAGTTAAAAAAATTAACTTTGAAAAACTAATGAATCATGGTAAAAAAGCCATGAATTCTATGTGCAGTATTCCCCTAGTGCTGGAGTTCTCCTGTTCTCCTTGATGGGTAAACTTGGTCTTGGCTTGCTGACTGTTCATGCTGATCTTCTGGGGGAGGGGCCTGTTGCCGTGGTTCCCAAATGTCTTTGCCGGAGGTGGAATTGCCCCGCCCTTGTCGGTCCGGGCTAAGCAAGCTGCTTGGGTTTGCTCTCAGGAGCTTTTGTTCCCTGCAAGCTCTCGGTCCAGCTTTGGAGGACCAGGGTGAAAATCGTGGCCTCCCACTCTCTGCCTGGAGGAGCCAAGAACTCGGGGCCCTGCTCCTCAGTGCGCCCCCAGAGAAAAGCAGTCAATCACTCCCGTCTCCCCAGTCTCCAGCCGCACTCCATTCTCACCCAGCCTGTGACCGAGCGTTTCTATCTCTGGCACCCGACCCCGTGTGGAGTCTCCAAACCCAGCAGATCCCTGCTGTGCACTCCCGTGCTGCTCCTTCTGGGGGAGGGAGGGGAGTCTCCCCGGCTCTGCTGCTTGTTGGGTCCCTGCTGGAGGCCCAGTGGCCCCACTGGGCCACGGATCACAGTTTATGGCCACCCCGAGCTGAGAGCCTGCGCTTCGGCTCCGTCTCTGCAGCCGGCTTCCCCGCTCCGATACCTGGGAGCTCTGCCGCACTCAGGCACCCCCAGTCTTTCTGTGACCCCAAGGGTCCTGAGTCCACACTGTCCCGCGAGGGTTTCACCTCCCGCTTAGCCACTGGAGTGACGTCTCTCAGCAGAACCGACTTCTAAAAGTTCCGATTTTGTGCTCCGCGGCTCTATCACTTGCCAGAAGCGGCTGACGGAGGCCCCCGCCGTCTATCCTCCCAAATATCGCCTCGGATTCACTTCTCCGCACGTCCTACCTTCTAGTAAGTGGTCGCTTCTTTGTTCAGAGAGTTGTTGCTACTCTCTCCTTCCATCTCCTGTTGAGTTCGTAGGTGTTCAGAATGGTTTGATCCCTATTCAGCTGAATTCCTGAGACCAGACGAAATCCAGGTCTCCTACTCCTCCGCTATCTTGCTCCGCCAGTTGTAGTTCTCTTTTTTATGTGGTGTCTTTATCTAGTTTTGGTATCTGGGTATTGCTGGTCTCATAGAATGAATTTGGAAATTTTCCTTCTGTTTCTATTTTTTGGAATAGTTTGAGGATTATAGGTATTAATACTTCCTTAAATGTTTTGTAGGTATCATATGGACAATCTAAGTCTAAAATACATATGGACATTCAAAGACCTGGAATAGCCAAGGCAAACTTGAAGAATAAAAGTGAACAGCTTATACTAGCAGATATAAGATTTATTTATTATATAGCCACAGAAATGAAGACAGTGTTAGCTCAGAAATAGATCCACACGTATGTGGTCATCTGATTTATGACAGAGGAAACACTACAATTTGTGGGAGGAAGGCAGTGTGGGAGTATAGTTTTTTCAATAAATGGTGCTAGGTCAACTGGATAACTATATGGAGAAAAAGTTAACATTGGCCCTTATCTCACATCATATGCAAAGATTCATGTGAGATTATAGACCTAAATGTGAAATACAAAGCAATAAAACTTCTAGGATAATATATAGAAGAGTATATTCCTGAACTTAAATCGAGGTATCTAACTTCATATCAAATATCTTTGTCACAAAAGAATATATTGATAAATTGGACTTCATTAAAATTAAACCCATTGGTTAATCAAAACACAATCAGGAGTGAAAGGGCAAGTCAAACACTAGGAAAAGACATTAGTAATACACAGTGTTAGATATATCTATTGTTAAATGCCTTTTCGCAGTATCTATCTATCCATCCATCCATCTATCCTACATCACCGTTAACAAATCAGTGGGAAAAAAATGAGCAAAAAACTTAAACAGTAACTTCACAAAAAAAGGATATTCGAATACGGTATTACCAAAAAATACTCAACATCATAAATTCAAACAAATATAAATTATACATACAGTCTGAAACTACCACATACCAAGCAGAATGGCTAAAATGAAAAGAACTGGCAATGTATTGGCAACCATACAGGGGGTAGTAGAAGTGCAAATTGTTTAGACAACTTTGTAAAACTGTCTCATTAAAAGCTAAACATTTCCATTCCCTCCAACACTTAGTACCAGTCCTGAGCATATATCCAACAGAAGCTGAGTGTTAATACCCACCAAACTACATGTACAAGAATAGTACTATTATTTATAATAGCCCCTAAACAAGAACAACTCAAAAGTCCATCAGTGTTAGAATAGATGAATACATTTTGATATATTCATACAATGCAATGCCTCACAAGCAATAAAAGAACACAATAACCTAATGAATCTCACAGACATACTCTGGAGCAAAAAGAGCCAGACAGAAAAAGAATACATATTGTATGATTTGATTTATATGAAATTCAATACTAGGTAGAGCTACTCAGTAGTGATGGAAGTTGATATAGTGGTTACCTTTGGGAGAGGAAGGAGTATTGGCCAGAAATATTCTATATCTTAATCTGGGTGATCATTATATGGCTGTGTACATATTTGAGAAGCTTTACATTTAAGATTTTTATGCTTTTCAATACAGAATCTGTCAATTAAGAAAAAAAAAGTCTTAGTTAAGAATGAGTAGAAATAAGCTGTAATCACCATGTTTCACTCCAGAGCTTATGTGTGCAAATTAAGGTCACTGTTAAAAATGATTGAACAGTGATTTCTCCACATGTGAATGTGTGTCAGAGAGTGAATTTATTCTTGGTGCTTTCTCACCAAGTAATTTCTGGGGATTCCCCAAGGAATGCTTGTATGTTCTGTAACCTGTCTGCCTGCTGTTTGTCTCATATGCCTATATATTGTTTGGTCCAGAGAATAGGAGGGCCTTTAGGTCACCTTGGGGTTGTTTTGTTTTATAATGTGTTTTTTGAAGCTCAGATCTTCTCTAAGGTTCAAGCTGAACACAGCTGCCTCCTGTCAGTTTCCTCAAAGTACAGGCAAGGCTTACCACAGTGGTCCAGCTAACACAGTCCTAATGGTCAGTGGTCCATGTGGTATAGTTTGAGTTATCCAGCACTAGATCACTCCCATCAGTATCACAGTCTATTCTGCATTTAGGGAAAACATTTTTCCTTCTTCTAGGGAGCAGTCTGGCAAAAGAAAAGGTGATTCACTCTAATATCCCAGTCCACAGCAGATGTGTTCAGTTTTCTCTGAATACAAAGAGTGAGAATATGTTGTTCATTTGTGTTCCCAAAGGGTTCATCTTGATGACTTTCCCAATACACAGGGAACAACTCCAATCCACAAAGAGTTTTTCTTCAGCTAATACAAAAAAAGGAAGAAAAAAGGAAAAGATGGAAGGAAGGATGAAGGGAAGGAAGGAAGGGAAGGAGGAAGGAAGGATAGAAAGAAAACAAAGGAAGTCTCTCTTTACTGGGCTCCCACCTCAAGTTAATTTTTTTTTCAATTCTAATTTTATAGATTACATAAACATTGTGTGGGATTTTTTCCTTCAAATTCAAGAAACATTCATAGATTTCAAAGTGTCATAAGAGCAAACACCTGCAGCCTATCACTGTAACTATTTTAAAATAGGAGAAGCAGAAAGCATGAAAAGCAGAGAAATCAGTTTTAAACCCTAAAACATAGCAGACCATATCACAACAGTACCCACTAGATGACATTTTATCTGTAGGGGCAGGTTTTGTGCAGGTGGTGCAGATCATTCTACTTTAGAACAGGGGGAAAAACTGTATAAAAGCACATGCAAGGATTGTGACCACAGGAGAATTTCATGATTTTTCCATTGCTCATGTATGGACATGAGTGACACTTGGATATTATTGTGATCGCATGAAGCGCAGGACACTGCCACCCCTCTTCTCCATTTATTTCTCCTTTAATCTTATAGATACTCTACCACTCTCTGGGACACATCAGGAGGATTCACAGAGATCCTAGGATAAGGGAGATTTGTGGCTTATCTCGGGGAACTGCCATTTCCTGTGATGTCCCACTGTAAGAAACAGCAATTACATTTTTCTCCAAGGTCTGGCTGAATGTGACATTTCCATTTGCTTGTGTGATCCTCACCCTGTCCCTGATTGGGGTTGTCACCTTCACTTGAGCATCCTTCCCAGAACAAATGAGAGAAGGTAAAGAAGGGAGACCAGGGAGGTGCTTGAGGGCAAGGCCAGATTCCTCATGTATTTATAGTTTTCTTTTTTTAATAAAACAAATCCAAGGAATAAACCCTCTATTGTCTCCACTGATATAACTGTCCTAAAGCCCCATGGCCAGAGCTATTTAACAGCCTTTGAACATGGCCTTTGTCTTGGTGGCCCCTTTACGCTGTTAAAAGATAAACTGAGGCATATTAAAAATTTTAAGAGTTTACTTGAGCAAAAATCAATTCAAATGGGGCAGCATCAAACCAGAAGTTGTCAGAAACACTCCACAGACAGGAGCTCTGGGAGAGGCTTTTGTAAAGAAAAGGCAGGAGCAAAAGAAGAAAGTTATCGACTGACTGTAGCTTAAAGCCTGGTTGGTTGGTTGTGATTGGTTGTCCTCAGTGTCTTGATTTCATAACCTTGAGGCATTTATAGGTTTGGATTTTGCTTTGTTTACACAGGCCGCCATGGCATTAGAGTCACCTCAGGCTAATGTCCTCCTTGTTTAATTAATTTGTCAGTGCCTAGAAAACACGAAATCAGTTCACTGCAAGGTTGCCTGAGTTCCTTCTCTGAGGTGCAGACAGGCTGGACTTTCTTCGCCTTCCTTACTCACTCCTTGAGTGATGGGTTTCTGCTTCCTCTCAGGACTTCCTCTCGTCATTTCAGTCGTCATCCAGTCGTCATTCAGTATAGTTAAATGCTAGTAAGTTAAGTTTCACCACCCCCGCCCATCACAAGCCACCTGGAGCACAGTAGCCATTTCTTCTCTTGTCAGGGAAGTTAGAGACCGACTCTATCTTACTGTCCTGTGTGTGGCGTGAGAGGCACCCTTATAGCAACTGTCTTCTTGGTGATGTTAGAATCACAGGCTTTAAGGAAGGAACCAGTTTTCAAGAAAGACAGGTGGTAAGAGGCAGGATTCAGGTATTTTGGTGAGTGTTAAAAGACTGCCTTTGAATAACTATTTACCTGTTTTTCTACCTACCTACACACAGAATCAAATGTAGACACTGGGAAACCAGGACAAAATAACTGTTCACAGGGTTACTTAGGGAAGGAGGTAAGCAGTTTGGCTTGAGAGTAGGTGGTTTTAGGAATCTGGATACTGTGATTGCCATGAGTTTGACTAGGACTGATGGTTGGAAATTGATGGTTTGGGGACTTACAGGGCTGGATTAGAAACAGACCAAATCAGAAGATTGTCTACAGTGCCCTAAAAGAAGAAATCCCTGAGCAAAATTGTATCTTAATTAATCTCCTAGAATGGCCAGTTTTGGTATGAACAATATGCTATTTCTTTCCTACCTCTGGTGAAGCAGTTTTTTTCAATAATCAGAATATCTAGCCTGAAAATAGTTTGCTATTCATGGTTGCGCTATGAGGTAGGATGTTAAGTATAAGTCTTTATTTTCAGGAAGACTCAATTTGTAATATTCTGCTCCTTCAAATAAATATGCATTTATCATAGCATGATTTTGATTTGTACATCAGAATGTATAATCTATATATCAGGAACAAAGAAGATAACAGTATTTCCAAAGTCATCATAAGAAAGAGGTCCAAGACCTTATGTGGTTCCAATTGGCCTAATGGAGGGAGCAGAAATTCAGGTGCCTGGAAAGCTCAGCCAAGATATTATTGGTGTGGGCTCATGCCTTTGTTTTCATAGTGCACATGACATGTCATGTCTCCAGTGGCAGAAGTTCTCATACCGTGGTTGGAGGGGCTGGCAGGAACACAGCAAAGTAAAGAAAAGTTCCTTACCAGATGGAACTCTGATTTCAGTTAAGATGACCCAATTAGCCCTGATTCCAACATGTGCACAGGTGCAATGGCTTGAAATAAAATAGCAAGTGACACTGTTGAAATGTGTGTGATGGGTATGCATGTATATGTGTTTGGGTATTTTTTATGGAAAGCAGGCTATCTATCTGACCTTTGCTTAAAATATTTTATTAAAGTTCTGAAACGTGAATCAGTTGTAAGGCTGTTCTAATCAATCAGTACTCTCTTAACAGATGGTCAAATAAACACAATGTTTCTACCTTCCCAGAAATCATCTTAAGCACAAAATTATTATCGTTTGTGAGAAAAGAGCAATCTTGTTTAAATGCTAGTAAACAAGCACCATGTACCTCGCTTACCTCTGTCTGAACCTCAGGAAGAGGACCCAGGTGGGAGTTCAATATAATGAAAAATGCATTAGGAGTGGTACTGATGGCTCAGAGGGTCCATTACTCATTTGAATCTCAGCCAACCAGGTAAACAGGCACTGGTCCATGAACCCTGGCCTGAAAGAATCAGGGAAGGCTTAATGAAAACCATGCAGTGGTCCTAAATGAAGGGTTTAAACTTTCTTTTTTTCTGCCTTCTGTGGGAATCACATTTGGATTTTATGAGGACCAGAAGGTGTTAAAATTTGCATTGGAGGTTGGCATAAGAAAGAGACTAAGAAAGATAGAGCCATTGTGAAACTTCTTAAAGGCCTAAGGTATACTTTATATATATATATGATATTGTATAATATATATATAATTATTATACATATAATTATATATACTTGTTTTTAACAATCATTTTAAAAGTTGATGTATGCTATGTAAATAAAAGAGAGCCCATTCAACTGTGTGTAGGGCACTATACTAGCTACCATGGGAGGTTTACCAAGGTTATGAAAGTATAGTATCCAACTTGAACAATTTATAATGTATTTCTGGTGAGAAGATTAAGTAAAATAAATGGAGGTAGAGTATATGTGACAGAGAAATGCTATCTTAATCCTTAGGGCTGCTGTTAACAAAATACCATAGCCTGGGTGGTTTATAAAAAAAAAAAAAAGAAGTTTATTTCTCACAGTTTTGGAGAACAGGAAGTCCAAGGTCAAGGCACCAGTAAATTTGGTGTCTGGTGAAAGACTGCTTCTTGGTTCATAGACAGCCATCTTCTGGATGTGGCCTCACAAGGGAAAGGGGTTGAGGGAACTCTCAGGTCTCTTTTATAAGGGCACTAATCCCATTCACTATGGCTCTACCCTCGTGTCTTAATCATCTCCCAAAGCCCCATCTCCAAATGCCATTGCGTTGGAGATTAGGATTTAATATATGAATTCTGAGGGACACAACCACTCAGTCTATAGCAAGTGCATAGAAGGCAATCAAGAGGAGGGAGAGAGCATATGGTAAGGGGAGCTAGGATGCATTCATGAAGCAGGTGGTACATTAACAGGGCTTGACACATTATGGAGAAATCAATTGAGAGTTGACTATAGGAAAGATAAGAACTAATTGGAGGAAACATAGTGATAAAGATAGGAAAATGCAGGACATTTTGGAATAACATATAACCTCTTTCTGGAGCATAGGCTACTTCTTGAATAGGTTTTTTTCTGACCTCAGTGGTATTGGCAGTGCAGATCAGATATTCTTTGATTCAGTGGGCTATCCTGTGTATTACAGGATATTTAGCAGCATCTCTGGCCTCTACTCATTAGATGCCAGTAGTATCCCCTCCATCCCACCCGTCGATGTTGTGGCGGGCAATTTCCCCAGACATTACCAAATGCCTCCTGGGGGGGCGGGCAATATGACCCCTAAGTGAGAATCACTGCTCTAAAAACTTGCCATTCCAGGGATGGGTAGCATGAGCATGACCTGGGAACTTGTTAGAAATGTAGAACCTCAGACCCCATCCCAGACCTACTGAAATAGAGTCTGCAGTTTAACAAGATCCCCAGATGATTCATATGCACATTAAAATATGAGAACTACTCTGAGAAATAGAAAAAAGAGCTGGTGAGATTGGTTGGGGGTGAACATGGATGGTCATGAAAGGGCTTGAACATTTTGCTATAATTTTAGATTTAACTTGGTAGGCAATGAGGCTATATTGAATTTTTTCTTTTTATCACAATATTTAGAAATCATAGTCTGATTTTGCCTACTGAACATTCTTCTCACCCTTCTTACTACCTCTGTCTCAATTTTACGGGGGATGACAAATGCCAGCTAAAAGCTGCATTTTCCAGTCTCCCTTGTAGTTGAGAGGACTATGAGAATACATTCTAAGAAGAAGTTATTTCGGGAGTTTCTAGGAAAGCTCCTTAAGAAGGAGGCTGACTCAGATCGCATGTCCTTTTCCCCTTAGATCTTTCTTCTTCTTTCCTGGGAATGAGCAAGATGGCTTGAATTACAGAAGCCATCTTTAAGGTCTGAGATGAGGCACTCCCTAATCATGGTGGAGCACAAACTAGAAGGAACCTAAATCAGAGAGAGAAGAATATACCCCACTCTTGTTTAAGCTACTATTTTTCAGAAATCTATTATTCACAGCTGAATACAATTCAGTGATTAAGTGATTAAGATTACTATTGATGTGATGGATGAGTTGGAGGAAAGGAGATCTGTATGGAAACTATTGAAATAGGTTGGGTGGGAGATTGGAAGAACATAATGAAAGTGAAGAGGAATTTAGAGTCTTATTTTCTTTGGAGGGACTATCATCCTTAAGTTTGTTAGTGGAGAAATGGTGATGTAGTTGATAAACATTTGAAAGTCAGGAAGAGGAGTGGGCTTCTGGGAATGTAATGAGCTTGATACTGTACCCGTCAGACTTGAGGATTAATAAGACAGATGTCTATTATACCCAGCAGGCAGTTGCTCAGAAGAGAAGTTCCTGTGCAAATATAAGGTACTGGTGAGTGGAAGCTGAGCAGGATTGAGGATTGGCAAGATGAAGGGAGGAGGAGGGGGGTGATCGTGAGTCTGTCATTGAACTGGAGAGAAAAGCATGGAGGAAAATATTGGGCAGGGAGTTGTTAGGGCATTTTTGCTGAACAGGTTCCAGAGAGGAATTTTTACAATGGTGCTTTAAGGTGGAATTCAGAGGACCTGGAGCTATTTTATGAGAAAGTCTGCTTGCTCAAGGAGTACTTCCTCCCCTGCAACGACCTCATAAATCAGTGAGGTCAAGTGTTTGTTCACTTTCTGCAGTTAGGCTGAGTAACTGAAGCATGCTCCATCTTTTCCAGATTCTTCTGAGTTCACCATGACTCTTCAGACATCTTCTTTAGCTAATGCTGTCATGGAAACCGTTGATCCATGCAGTGTATGGCGTGGCCAAGAATACTGCCTTCTGAAAATATTTTCTCTTTTTTCTACTCAAAATCTTTTGCATATCCAAAGAAATTAATTCCACAGAAGTTGATTTATTAAACAGCTGCAAATATAGGTCACATGAGAGATGTTTTCAGAAATGCAAAGATGATGAAGGCATGATCTAGCCCTCAGGGACCTTATGTGCAGGATAGAAATAAGTGTGGTAAGTGGTAAGTAGGATGTATCACAGGGTGCTCTGGTTCTAAGCACTAAAGGCTGAGGGTACATCTAAAGATAGGATTCTCTACTTGTCCAAGTTGGGTGAGCTCTGGGGTCCATGTGCTTTTGCTTCTTTGGGGAACACTACTGCAGTCTTGTCTCTTGTCCATTTTACTTTCTTCCCTCTTCCAGAAATAAACAATCTCAAGTCTTGACCAACTTGTCCGTTCTCAAGAATGATTTCCATTACAGCCACTGTTTCTTACTTCACATTCATAGTCTCTTACCTGCAATTGTGAAATTCCAAAGCTCTGAAAACCAGAAGGTGTTTAGTTTTTTAAAATTTTTTTATCTATTAGTCATATGACAGCTAAACCTGCCCTGAACTGATGGGAGGTGCTATATAGCTTTTATTCATCCCTAGAACATTCATGTTATTTTTTGAAGAAATACTCATTTGTTTGGTTAAGGAGTGCTGCCTTATGTCTTGCTAAGGGAAACAATATTACTACCTTTTTAAAATGTGAAAAAGTCTGAATTCTAAAACCTATCTGAGCCCAAGAGTTTTGGGTGAGGGAATGTGGGCCTGTAGTGTTCTCAGAGTCCTACCCAGTGCAAAGAAGATGAGAAGAGGAGGTTATAATGATTGGGAACGTGGAGACAGCATGATCCTCATTTGCAAATGATGCCATATGCTAACTGGAAAACCTGTGAGAATCAACTGAGAAGCCAGAAGATGTAAGTAAGATGACTGAACCTGAAGTAAGCACATCAAAGTCCAGCCTTGTACCAGCTTCTGGATTAATCCTACAGGTAGAATTTGGGGAGCCCCACTTAGTTCATTAGTTTAAGTGACTGAGGTCAAATGGCCTGATCTTGTATTCCAAATTTAGTAGCTGGGTTTCTGCCCATACTTGTGGCCAGCATCTCACTTTGCCTTCCAGTTTCTCCAAGATTGCCAGGGTTGGGAGACCTGACTCTGAGCAGCAGCTCTGTGATCAGGGAGCCACAGCCTGCTCGGCAAGCTCTAGTCAGCTTGCCTGCAGAGATCTCTTTTCACATGTCCCTCTGCCCCACTAGGATCCCAAACTTCTACCTGGCAGCATTCTACCCCTTGGTTGCATCTGGCCCTTGTTTTCTGGTTGTCTCTAGAATGGTGCCCCTTATGTCATTATGGATATCAACTTGGGTATTTTTTAGAAGTGACCCACAGGCAGCTCTGTTGAAACTTTACCTACAGTATGATTGTGCAGCACATCATGTAAACAAGCTCACAAAACACAAAAACTGAGTGGCACAGCTGTGCCTATATGCCCAGAAGCTGTTGTGTTAGTGACATTTTAAATCTGAACAGTGACTAATAATGCACCAGGGATAAAAACTCTGAGTCATACGAAACTATTAATTGTCTCTGTACTAGGTAAAACTAGAGCCATGGGAATTATTTTGTATGGTGTATATTTGGGCTTCACATATGAGCAGCCATAGCAGGAATCTGTTTGAAGGGGCATCTTGTGTCTTCTGGAAATATTACTTCCTTCATTCTTCCTCCCTACCTGCTTCCCTCCCTTTCTTTCTTCCTTACCTCTCTATTTCTGTTTATCATTCATGTATCAGCTTTCTCATGTAAAGATGGAGATAATAATGGTGCCTTCTTATAGAACTGTTGTGAAGATTAAACAAGTTGAAATATATATTTGGAATATATTTGAGTGCCTGGCCCCAAATAAGAGTTTTTTAACTGTCTGAAATTATGCTTGATGCCAACTCAATGCTAGGCTCTGTTCTAGGAGCTATGGATACAAAGATCAAAACCACATGCTCTGCTCTTAAGTATTTCCCATATTTGTAGATACTTTGTATTTGCAGGACTTGCTGTTTTGAAGCATGGACTCTAGAATGAGTGGTTTGAATTTGAGAGCCAGCTCCATCACTTCCATCACTCATTATCTAGATGACCTTGAGCAAGTTATTTAATCTCGAAATCTTAGTCTCCTGCATGGGGATAATAATAATAATTCCTCTCTCATAGATTTGTTGTGAGGAATGAAGGATATAAGACAAGTAAAACACTTAACAGGATATCCAGGGGAAGTAATACATACTGAGATCCTTTATCCACAGGTGCTACTGATCGCGGGTCCTGATATAATCCTCAAATAGGACTTTATGTTAGGACCCTTATCCTTATGGATGGGATGGGAAGAGTGTGGGGTTTGTTGTACTGCTTTGGATCTGGTATCCAGGAAGTTTTATAATTTGAATACTTTTTTCCCTAATGTGTTGCCTCAGTCCAGACAGCTAAGGGACTACATGGAGGAGTCAGGGGCTCTGCAATGAGACTGCCTGGTTTCAAATCTTAACTCATGCAATGTCTTGTCCCGTGACTTGGGTATTTACTTAACCTCTCAAATTCTGTTTTCCCTTCTGTAATGTGAGCACAGTAATCACTAACTCACAGTTATGGTGAAAGTCAACTAAGGTAATCTAGGTAAGGAGTTTAGTACAGCAAATATACCTGACATATAGTAAGTTGGCAGTTATTGCTGTAATTTTTTATTAGTATTTGATTCTTTGCATGGGAAAGAGCTTGCATGGTGGGGCCGTCCTCACTCTAGTTTTATCTTGATGCTCATGATTATTTAACTTTTTAATAATTATTTTATTTTCTCATTTTAAGAGTAATATGTAGTCAAATGTATTTCTTCTGTGGAAGAAATATCAGAAAATTCTTTTTGTGTTTGCTAAGCTTCTGTCCATGGGCTGTGTGGGAGTCACAGTGGGGGAGGAGATAGCACAGGGAAGCTGGATCCTCTTGCCAGTCATTTCAATTATTAGTTGGCATTCAGTCTCATAAGAAATGATCATCAGCAATCATTTGTTATCCCATCATTGATTCATTGATTGTCTCCAAAACAAGTACAGACTGGGATAACTAAGTTTATATTTTCCGAGACTTTTTTTTTTTTAAATTTCAGGGAGAAAGTCAGATTCAGTGATATAATATTGTAATCCTGGAGAGCAGATATATACTGTCTACCACTGCCCTTATTTATCTCTAGCATGATTCCACACTAAGCAACAGGTCATGCTGCTAATAGTTACCATTTAGTAAGCATCAGGCACTTTCCATGCATCATCTCATTTTTTTCAAACAGTAACCCTGTGAAATCGATGTTAGTTTCCACTTTTAGCCATGAAAAAACTAGCTCCAGATTAAATAACTTACCCAAGATCACATAACCAGGATTAAAACCAAACTCAGTATGACTTCAGGGTTTTTTTAAGTTACTGTGTCCCCCAAATTAGAGTGGATTTAAACAAATTTAAAAAAAGAACAGGGGCGCCTGGATGGCTTAGTCGGTTAAGCATCTGACTCTCGATTTCAGCTCAGGTCGTGATCTCAGGGTCCTGGGATCAAGCCCCAGACGGTTGGGCTCCGTGCTCAGCAGAGGGTCTGCTTGAGATTCTCTCTCTCTCCCTCACCCCTCTGCCCCCTCCCTGCATGCTCTCTCTCTAAATAAATAAATAAATACAATATTTTTTAAAAATTAAAAAAAGAAAAAGAAAAAAATGAATTTGAAAAAAGAACAAAGCTTTCAACAGTAATCCTTACTGAAGGGAAAATTTCATAAATACTTCCAGGAACCCAAAAAGAATAAAAATATCAAAATTCAAACATTAAACTATACCCTAACCATATTTTTCACAACCTCCCTGTCACATCCCAACATACACATCAAGTACTGGTATTTTAGAATCTAATACAGTTAGTCAATGGGGTTCATAAAGCTTTGACCTCATTTAAGTTGTCAGATAAAAGAAGCTTATAATAAACAAACAACAAGAGCAATCAAAAATTGTATACCAAGAGCTTTGGAAACATCTGAGTACAAATCACTTTCTAAACACGAGTTTCTCTTATTATTGATTGTATAAGAAACATAACCTTAGACCTTCCTAGCATAGCAATAATAATGAAGGAAAGCCCTTATGCTCAAAATGATTAAAGCATTTAACACACAAAGTGAGCACTGGGGAGAAAGTCTTGTCTTCATTATACTAACTGTTATGCAACACAATGAACATAATCTCCCTTAGGTTTTACTAAACATCCAAGCTCTTTAAATTACATTATTTTATTCATTTGAATTAACCTTGGATTTACTAAAGGAAAAAAAAACAATAAAGGAGGTTTAGTAAACAAGATACTTTAATGGATCTTAAAATCCAGGTGGGGTGAAGGCAAAATCAACTCACCCTGAAGTCACAGCAGTTGGTGGCCAAATACTTTATGGGGTGAGAGCAAGTGTATTTGTCATTAGAAGAGCATAATTAAAATTACTGTCTGCATATGCCCTTCAGCTTAGGTTATGATCATGAATATCACACAGTATTTTGCTTCATATTCAAAGCATTTTATAAAAAGGTAAAGAATCAGCCTATAAAGTAGACTGCAGTATTTTCTATGATGCTTTGCATATAAGCATTCAATGAAGGTAGTTAACCGGCTGAATAGAGAGAACACTTTTCTTGTTTTAATCACATTATACTTGTGGACGTCTTGGCATCTACTTATTTAGCATTTACAGTTTCAGTGTTCTCATGTGATACTGGTGGCTATGATATGCAGATTTGTAACACATTACCAAAAATTGTTTTTAAAATTGGTTTTCATTTAGTAAAAATAAAGTGTCATCATCTTAGTAAGTGTAGCAAAAGGAAGAAAATTAAAGTTTTTGCAGTTCTATCATCAGACAATAAACAATGTGTTCACCAGGGTTTTTATGTCTATATATGTCTGAAATAAGGGAAACAATTAGATTTTGCCAAATATATGCCTTGTTGTTCTTGTTTTGCCTATTTTTTTCTTATCAAAGGTCAACTATGTCTGTCTTAGTCACTATTGAGGTCTTAGCACCCAGCAGTGTCAGAAACATGCTAAGCACTCAGTCAACATTTGCTGAATAAATAAATGTTATTAAGATTTTTTCATTTCATTACACATTCTAGAGTGTCTTTTTAATGACTGCATAGTATTCCATTCCATAGGTGTATTACAATTTATTTAGCCACGTCCCTTCAATGTTACTGATTTTTCACTGTTATAAGTGGGAATAAATATTACTAGAGCAAAATCTTTTCTTAGAGTCCATTTTGACTTCTTTGGAATTGTGAGTGTGAAGAAAAAATTAAAAAAAATCATATCTATTATCAAAAAGTCACCAAACATATTTAAATATTTTACTTTGGCCCATGTAAATGTACAAGTGACCATTTCCCACACTTTTGTGACTTGTAGGTCTTTGAGGACAAGTACGGAGAAAAATCTAGCTAGTGAGTAAGTTTAAGTGACCGGCATGTATTCCTTAATGAGGTTTATTTTTTTCAAGAGGACATTCTGTGAAATGAATTAAATTCCCAAATTTAGAAATTGTAAAAGTTGTTGGAGTAAGTCCCTTTTGAATGTCAGTATCAATAGTATCTTAGTGTCATTTAAAGACCGTTCTTTGGGCAGTGAAAGCACAACTTTTTTGTGAGAGTGCGTGAAATTTCAGTAAAGGAAGGCGTTTCATTGGATTGTGCAGATCAGTAACTCATCCTAGATTTCATTTTAGAAAGTAAATACAGCTGGAGCACCGATACATGTCCCAGAGGTGTCAGGTTAGAAAGGATTTAACACTTCAGGATAAACTATAAATAAACAATATCATTTTGAAGAGCTACTGAACATTCATTAGTGTCAAAGAAGGAATTTGGAAATAAAATAGCCATCAACAAGCAATTGTGGTGCTAGTAGCATCTCAGAATTCTTCATTAGCAGAGAAAGAGAAAATACATGATCAAGAAATGGCAATGAAGAGATTTTCCAATTATTTTTGACACAGAAAGGATATAATTCATCCTCTTGAATATGACTGTTTAAATGTGTGAAATAAAAGAGTGTTCCTTATAGTCTAAGCATTTCAAAAAGTCCAAGAACTCCTTCAGAGTAATTCACTTGAGGGGCGCTTGGGTGGCTCAGTCAGTTCAGCATCTGTCTTCATCTCAGGTCATGTTCCCAGTGTCCTGGGATCTAGCCCAACTTCTGGCTCCTTGCTCAGAGGGGAGCCTGCTTCTCTCCCTCTCCCTCTGCCTGCTATTCTGCCTGCTTGTGCGCACACTCTCTCTCTCTCTGTCAAATAAATAAATAAATAAATAAATAAATAAACAAATAAATTCTTAAAAATAAAGAAAGTAATTCACTTGAGCTGTCAGGTTGGATATAAAGTGGTACTGAGCAACTTAATTTTAAAAAGCGTGAAAAACACAAAGCCACAATAATGTAATAAAAAGCCTTATGATAGTGAATTTAAACCCCCTAATTTCATGAAACTGAGGACAACTATAATATATATCAGAAATAGTATGAAGAAAGTTTAACAACAGAGATCATGTTCATAAACCCCTGAGAATCATATCCAATATACATAAAGAGAGTTGACTGTTCAAAATGCCTGAAGAAGCAACTTACAATGAGATTATTGATACATGGATATGAACACTATGATGCTTAATTTTATGTGCCAACTTGACTAGGTTAAGGGATGGCAAGATATCATGAGCCATTTTTTTTCTGTGTTGTCTCCAGAAGAGATTAGCAATTGATTCGGTAGACTGAGTAAAGATCATCCTCCTCAGTGTGGATGGGCATCATCCAGTCTGCTGTGGGCATGAACAGAACAAAAAGGTGAGGAAGGATGGGTTTGCTTTCTCTCCTTGAGCTGAGACATCCATCTTCTCCTGCCCTCAAACATTGGTTCTCCTGGTTTATATATATATGTATATATATATAAATTTACTATAAGAATTGGCTCACACAATCATGGAGGCTGGGAAATCACATGATCTCCTCTGCAAAAGCTAGACATCCAGAAAAGCTGCTGGTATAATTCATTGCAAGTCTGAAGGTCTGAGAATTGGGGGGGCTGATGGTATAAATCCCGGTCTAAATCTGAAAGCCTGAAAGCCAGGAGCTGAAGGATGTGTAGATCTTGGTCCTCCAAAGAGTCGATAAATAGTGGCCCACATAGACAAAGTGTGGTGAGGCGGGCCCAAACCTGTTGTGTTTGCAGATTTCAAAGAACACCAACATGGACAGTGGAAGCAGAAACATTGCCTGTAGAAGTTTCAAGTAGAGGATGATAGTGATATTAGCAGAGAAGATGGAGAGAAGTGGGTTCATTTGAGATATAATTTGATAACAGCATCAAATTCATTATGGATAATAAGTTGTATATAGAGATTGAGATAAAATAGAGAATTAAGAACTAAGACTTTGGCTTGTGCATCAGGATAAATGGTGATGATATTTTACCAAAATGTAGCTGACTGTCAGGACAGATTGCAATATATGGATTAGGCAAGAGAACAAGATTTTCTAAATCTGCTCTGGTGATAAGAGTCACTTGGAGCTACTTGTTAAAAATATCTGGCCACATCTTAGACTCAGTGAAGCAGAAACTCTCAGTGACAGACCTGGGAAGCCTTCATTTTGAAAAGCACCGTGAAAACTTTTTATCATCGGGGCAATTGGGAAAACATTGTACTAGGGAGAGGAACCTCCACGGAAGGGGGTTCCTGTGTAATAGGTGCAGAATTGGAGGCTGGGGAGACAAGAGGTTGGATGGAAAGGAAGAGGAGATTACAAGGCCGTTGGACTTGCAGTGGTTAAACCAAGGACCCTAATCAAAGTACCTAGCATGATACCTGGCACAGAGGAGAAAAATCAAAATTTTGTGTACCACCTTCAGATATGCAAAGAAAAGCCCTTTACTTTTCATATCTCATCTAATCTTAATAGAGAAAAAGTATCTGGCCAAATCCAATAAACCCAATCTGGCTTGTTAATTTAAAGAATCTCTCTAAGTATCTTTTTTTTTAAGATTTTTATTTATTTATTTGACAGAGAGAGACACAGCGAGAGAGGGAACACAAGCAGGGGGGAGTGGGAGAGGGAGAAGCAGGCTTCCTGCTGAGCAGGGAGCCCGATGCGGGGCTCGATCCCAGGACCCTAGGATCCTGACCTGAGCCGAAGGCAGACGCTTAATGACTGAGCCACCCAGGCGCCTAAGTATCTTATTTTCAAAAAATGGAACCTGTTTTCAGGATTTTCTCTTTGTCCCTCCACATCTTTCCAAGAGGGCATCTGCCTGCTAAAGGGAGGCTCATGAAACTCCTGAATGGAGGGAAGAGAGCCATCCTCTTTTAATGTGCTTTGGCTTTTCTGACCCCACAGAGTTGATTTTTGTTTGATGCTGAAGTCTGTGAATAGGGAACTCTTTTTTGTTTTTTTAGGTATCAGAGCTAGGGCTTCAGCCCTCCTGGCTATGCCCCACTTCAGCACTGAGGTTTGGCTTTGACTGCTGCCAATACCTTGAGGTTTCAGGGTCTTATTGCCACAACAACATCCGGAAAGCTAACCCTATAAATTCCTTTCTGCATGGCCTGAGAGAACACAAAGGAAGCTTTGGATCCCTTTCAGGATCTTTGAGCACCAATGGGGGCTCTGTTATCCTCCCCTGCCCACACTGGCCACTTCACCAATATTCCTCTGCAACAGCCACCCTGGGAATGATGCCAATCTATAGTGCAATCTCCTGTTAGAGCCCCCTATGCGAGGTAGAGCCAAAGCCCGTTCTACTTCTGTTTTGCCCCTTAACCTGTCCGATCCTTTCCTCTCTTCTCAACCTTTGGCCCAGAGAGGGAAGGTCAACACACACAAGTATACTCACTTGTGTCTCCATCATCTGGCTTTTCTCCCCTATCTACAGTGCACTGGGGGCCACAGGGATGGCCTTCCTTCCTCTGATTTCTTTCTTCCTATGGCTTACCTATATCATCCCTTCTCTTTCCTGGATGAGGCATCTGCCCTTTTTTACTTTTCCCTTCCCTGGGGCTATAGAGGAATGACCACTAGGGAATGAGGTTTAAGGCAGAGTAATAAATGACATATTGTTTTAAAATTTCTATTACATAATCTGAGAACATTGTGATCTCAAGTTTATTGCTTTTGTTATCCCTGATCTGAATTCCAGTATTGTTAGTAACTACAGTAATACAGGTACTGTTAAACTATAGTTGTTAGTGAAATAACACATTTATTTTCTTGGCTCATATGGAAGAGGAGCCCTAGACATTGCTATCCACTCTAACCCTAGTGTTGGCTGGGTAAGAACTCAAGAAATACAGTAGGTATTCCAGCTTTAAGGAAAGAAAACCAATCAGACTTTTCTGAAGCAGTGAGAAAGAAGAAATGAGGGCCAGTGTGGGAAGAGCCCATATGAAAGATGTGGGAGGCAGGGAGCTGGGGGCGGGGGGTGGGGGGTTAGATGCCTAGGATGTTGGAGTTGGAGAAAACACTAGAGATAGACTAGTGCTCTAATTTACACATGTTTAAACAGTTCCCAGCTGTGCAAAGTGATGTGTATGGATTACACAGCTAGTGAGAGATGGGCCTGGGACTTGATGTCACATCCTTGGCAAGTCTATTTCCCAATCCAGAACTGATTGTCAGCACACCATCTTTAATCACAGCTTCAATCCAAGGACTGCATTTTAACAGAACTTCATCGTATTGTATTAATTAATGTAACTCATTGTGTTAGATAGAGTAGCACTGACTGCTCCAGCAGATAAAATCTGAAACAATACAGGTTTTAGATGGGTTCTTTCTGTCTTGTGCCTATGCCATCGTGTAGGGCAGAGGCTTCCAATTCTCAGTGCCCAGCACCCTCACTGTCCTCATAACTGTTTCACTGCTCCTAAGCCAAAGAAACACTTAGCAGTTCTTTTGATTAAGTAGCTAGCCTCAACAACTTACTAAGTATTGATGTCCTAACAACCGGGCAGCTGTCTGAAAAAACTCATACACATATGTTGAAAGAAGAAAATGTTTTTATTCTTAAATACCACAGTTATGTACCAATTGGAATATGTATGCTCATTGGTTGTGCAACTTAAATCTTGAGATCAGATTGGAAACCACCCACTCTCATTTCCTGGTTTGTGTTGATTTTTATGTAGCACTTGCTTTTTATGACAGCAACCACACAGATAAGAAATTCTGGAAAGAAATGTAGTGTGGATCTAATGTTGAAACTGTAGGCTACCTCAAGTTAACAGCTTGTGCAATATTTGATAGATGTTGCTGTGTTTCCCTTGAAAATTTATAATATGCCAGGAAACCCTGTGACTTTGCTACAGTTCCCTGGGGGTGTCCGGTATACTGTTGAGAAATTTCAGCTCATGAATGTTGGGATCACTGTCTTCCAGTTGAAGGATGGAAAATGAGAATGGGGATCACCCATGGGAGGTTGCTATGGTCCATGTTTGGAAGTGGCACAGATCACTTTTGCTTCTCTTCTGCTCGTTAGAACTCAGTCACTCAGCCGTCCAAAACTGCAGACGGGAAATCTGGTCTAGCTCCTTGCCTAAGAAAAAAGAGGGAAAGGTTTTGGTGAACAAAGAGTAGTCACTGGGGCGCCTGGGTGGCTCAGTCGTTAACCGGCTGCCTTCGGCTCAGGTCATGATCCTGGGGTCCTGGGATCGAGCCCCGCGTCGGGCTCCCTGCCCAGTGGGAAGCCTGCTTCTCCGTCTCCCGCTCCCCCTTCTTCTCCCTCTCCCACTCCCCCTGCTTGTGTTCCCTCTCTTGCTGTCTCTCTCTCTATCAAATAAATATATAAATAAATCTTTAAAAAAACAAACAGAGTAGTCACTGCTACATTCTTAATCCTTAGCACTGAATCTTTTTGAACATAATTGTGTCAAATGGTTAGAATAAAAATAGAAAAAGCATGACTTTGCAACCAAGGGGTTGAAATTCCAAAGGCATCTAAGATTTAAATATTTGCTATCTGTAACTACTAACCAAAGCATTGATTTTTGACCAAGGTTTCTCAATCTTGCCGCTATTGACCTTTTGAGCCAAATAATTTTTTGTTGTGGGTTCTTCCATGTGCATGGTACGATGTTTAGCTATATCCTGGTCTCTACATACTAGGTGCCAGTAGCACAACCAAAAGTGTCCCCAGACATTTCCAAATGTTTCCTGGGAAGGAGAACAGTTACCCAGATTAAAAACCACTAATTTATACATAATTATATTAGAAGGGATGAAAAGAAGTTAGAGTCGCTGCCCAATTAAGGAATCCTCAGGAATATTTATATATATGCGATTTAGTACATAGTACATCTCATTGAGTCCATTTTAATTGTGTCTAAGCTCTTTTCAAATAGCCTTTCAATTGTATATTAATGAACCCCCACTTTGGGATCAACTACCTTCAGGAAGTGTTGGCTGCTGCTGGCTCACAGCCGAGTCCCTCCTGGGCATCTGCCCTTACCCCAAGGAAGCTGAAGCTTCCTTGCCCAGGTTACACCTCTTCCCCAGGGGACAGTGCTCATCCCATCACTGGTGGGTGTGGAAGGAAGAGGAGTGTACAAGTCTGCCCCTCTCCCTCTCCTTTGGGGCCACCCTGAGATTTTAACCTCTCCCTCTGCACAGACCCATTCTTCCCTCGCTGCTTTACAGCTGTAGCTCCCTGGAGCAATCACTAAGAAACTCCCTGCATAAAAATCTGAGTCTGTTTCCAGAGAACCTGACCTACAACATGCACCTTCAACTTTTATTTTAACTTAATATAAAAGTATCATTGTTTCCCCAGTCTTCTGATTTGGGGAAAATGCCTTTTCTTTGATTACAGTTCTGCTTAGCAGAATTCTACCATTTTTAAGCATTAACTATATCCTTACGCATCGCCTGCAAGTTCAATTTCAGCCTTTTAAAATGTAGTAAGAACGTAAATAAACATGCAAGGCTGAGTGCAGAGTGTTTTTAGATTTCAAAACCTATTTTACAGTTCTGTTGCCACGCTTAATGCAAAAGCAATTTTTGCTGAGACTCACTCTTACCAATTCTCTCCAGATTGTTCTACTTAGTTGTAGAAACAATTATTTTCTTTACACACACTCACATTATCTGTTTATATACTATTTAATTCTATTACATAATTGCTATATATATATATATATATATATATATATATATAAAACTTGCAAGGGGCACCTGGGTGGCTCAGTCAGTTGGGCATTGGACTCTTGGTTTCAGCTCCTGTCATGATCTCAGGGTCGTGGGGTTGAGTCCTGTCTTGGGCTCTGTGCTGGGTGTGATGTCTGCTTGAGATTCTCTCCCTCTGCCCCACCCCCTCCTTGAGTGCACTCTCTCTTAAAAAAACCCCCCAAAACCCCCAAAGAAAACCTTGCATAATTAGGCTTGGGAACCGCCACAACAAAAGGTAAATTCACCTGGTGAGTTCAAGTCACCAGGTATGTAGTAACCTACAAGTGGCAATTGGTCAGCCCCTATAGGTCACAGTATCACTGTGTTTGACAACACAAAAGACTAATCCACTGAGGTAAGTAAGTAGAAGTCTCAGAGCTTCTAGACTTACTCAATCAAAAGACTCAAGAGAATCCAGGACTTGGTCCTTGTCTCACTAATGCTGAATTGGCAAAACAAAATCATACTGCTTCAGCAGATCTGGTCTTTTCCGGGTCCTTTACTGACAGATAAGAACACGGGGACTAAGAGAAAGTTGTTCTAGCAGTAGCCAGTATTAGAAATCAGGTTTCTGACCCTTAGGTCAATACTCTTTCTGCTACACTATGCCACGGACCTAGACCAGAGAGATAAATTAGGAATTATAATTTATTCACAAATCTTAGACTTTTGGTTACTTGGAAGTAGCACTAAAATATTTATGTCTGATGCTCATTGGGGCATATGAAAGATAATGTGTTCTGGTACTTGGTTAGTATTCAGAACTGTGAACCATCTTCTCTTACACTCTAAACGAGCTAAAATTAACAAACTCCGAGGTAATGAGGATTTAGGTAAACTAGTCCACATATATAATTACGCAAATAACTCTTACCATTAAACAGCAAGCATTTTGATTTGGGCCACGTTATCATGGTATAATGAATGCTTGTTCTACGTACCTGCTCAAGAGTTTAAAAAGGAAAAATAATCATACTGTTCTTTTCAGTTTTTTTGCAAAGAAATTATAGAAAACATTTTCATCCATCACTTACTGGAATCAACAAGTAAAGGGATTTCTAAAACGATTTTTTTCAACATACATATTAACTATAAAAATTTCAATCTGCAACAACTACTTTATTTTAAAAGTATTAAGTTAGTAGCTCCCTTGGTTTAAAAATACCATGCTTATATTTTTATATCTTTATTATTAAAAAATGTTGCTTTTCAAATTATTTTTTTGCACAAAATTGAAATATATTTTCCTTGTTCTCATTCTATGAATTGTGAGTACGTACATACATATGTTCAATTACATATATCTGCATATATGTATATGTATGTATTACATATATACACACACAAATACCTAAGCTTAGACACAATAAACTTCCATTTTAGGAAGGTGAATTATGTATCAATTGAGAATAAATTGGAGGCAGATCAATAATTCAGAATAAACCAACTGAAGAAATGTTCTGATTAATGACATACATACTTATTAGTAACTCACAGTGCTTATTACTATGGATCAAATTTTCTGGACATTTAGAAGTTTTCAATTTGGGGCTATTACAAATAGTTCTGCTATGATATACTTGAACATAGGTACACATTTCTCTTGGTTTTATACCTATGGGTGAATTTCTGGGTTATAAGACATACCTATATTCATTTTTAGTAGTTACTGTCAAACGGTTTTCCATAGGGGTTGTGCAATTTGGACTCCCACCAGCAATGTTGTACACTGCTGTGTATCCTTACCCACAGATAGGTTTTTTTTTTAATATCAGCTATTTTGCTGCATGTAGGTTGATCTTTCATTGTAGTTTTAATTTGTAATTCCGTGATGACTAACGAATGAATGCTTCTACATATGCTTATTAGCCATTTGTATATTACCTTTTGTAAAGTGTGTGTTCAAATATTTCATCTATTTTTTGACTGAACTGTTTTTTCTTTGTCATGCTGATTTTTAGGAGTTCTTTATATATTCATCATATGAGCCCTTTATTAGTTATATTTATTGCAGATGTTTTCTTCCATTCTGTGGGTATGCAGTCCTTTCTGTAACAACACTAGAGCTTTTGGATTGTTCCATGGTCAGTTAATTCTGAAAGAAAGAAAAGAATACTGGTTTTGAGTTGAAACACCAAGGACCTTGAGTTGAAGGCTTGAACGACTACTGTGTGATTTGGGACAAGTCTTTTACCATCAAGAATTTCTTTGTGAGGCGCCTGGGTGGTGCAGTCAGTTAAGCATCCAAGTCTTGGTTTCGGCTCACATTGTAATCTCAGGGTCCTGAGACTGAGCCCCAAGTTAGGCTCCATGCTCAGCATGGAGTCTGCTTAAGGCTCTCGCTCCTTCTACCCCCTGCCCCCTGCACGTGCACGGGGGGTGTGTGCTCTCTCAAATAAATAAATAAATAAATCTTTTTTTTTTTAAAGGATCGCTTTGTTCCTCTTGTAAGATGGAACCAATAATACCATCCACAGTGTGTTCTGTATTGTATTGTGGGCATTTAAATAAGCCATTTTAAGTGACAACCTAGCAGAGTGCCCGGCACATTTTAGATGCTTAATACATTTAATCGGATGAAAGGTGGTAAAATATTCTTTATTTAATCTCATCTTGAGTATCTGATGCTGGCTATGGACTTTTAAAACTTCTCAGCTGAAATCTCAGTATAATTGTGGATCCTCCCTGAGGCATGCCTTATATGCTATTATGTCTTCCTTATCTCTTCTTGTAAACTCCATGAAGTAAAAAAGCCTTAAACATCTACCTTCTGCTCTTGCTTCCTTAGATGGGGACTCAGAATATATATTTTCTGTGGCGTGAAATGAATTAGATTTTATGGGAAAATAATACATTGGAAATATGGAGATTTCCAAAAATATCAAAGATACATATTTTTAAGAGAAACAATTTAAACGTGTTCAGTAGGAACCAGCTAGATATCTCCCAAATCTTTTTCTTTAAATTTTGTTGGGTGATTTATAGGCTAAACATACAACTACACTAAAGGTATTATAGTTGTTCTGTTAGGATGTTAGTGACTTATTTCTAGTGTAAGGACAGTGAAATTGTGACCTGTTTGGTGTGACAATGACTGGTCCAGGAACAACCAGGTGGCAGTGCAGATCAGTTCTCCTGAATAACAGGACATCATGATCTCAGCCAAATACCCAAGTACAGACTTGAGGAGCAATTGGGAAAAATATCATTTCTGGATTCGAGAGTTTTTAAATCAAGTGGAAGGTCATTACTATGCTGTTTTAAAATTCAACACTCAGAATTTCTGTGGTAGCCACTGGTGTTACTTACTTTTGCCAGAGGTGCCCAGTGCTCAATATCTTGAAATTGTAGGCAAAGGACCCTCACTTCAGTGGATGCAAAACAGAAAAAGAATTGGGCAAAATCCACATTCTTTTTCTTATCGGGAGCTAAATTAATTACTCTCTGTATTCTAGAAAGGTAGATTTGATCAGGTGAGAAGAGTTATAGAATTCTGCCCTTTGCTTTCTAATAAATGTCTACTATAACTGAATGCTCCAGGGGATTGTTGGAGTTGGTATTCTCTCTCAGGCTATAAAATGGTTTTAAAAATCCTTTACTTCCATACTATTTATATATCTTTGTTTTCTTCCCCTCAGGAATTCGTCTAGAAAAAGTGGAAAAGTGCTAGAATGCTTGCTTTTACAATCTGTTACCATGTAACTAAACTCGTTCCAAGTGGCTTGTTGACTTCCAAGGTTTAATGGGTTAGTGGGTTCGAAAAAACCTTAGAGGAGAATTGTGTAAAACTCAAATTGGAAACACATCCTGGTTTTTAATGATATTATCCTTTGAGAAATTTTCAGTAAATTAGCTCTATATTTTCAGTTTTCTGAAGTGCAACAAGTACTTGGTAATATCCAGGGAACAGGCATATTGTTTACAATCAGTTATTTATGATTTGTTAGCCAGCTCTGGAACGCTGACAACATAATCTCTCCTGCATCCCCCATCAGATCTGCTCTGGGTTTGCTGAATATCATTCATGTGCAAGCTTGTTTTATATTTATATTTAATGAGATCCTGAATTCTCAATTTTGGGTAGCACCTACTGGTTTAAAACTAAAAATAGTATAACTTTTAGACGCTCAAATATTTAAAATTTAAATTTAGAGACTTTAAATTTAAATCAGCTGAGCAAATGAAATTGGACAGAATCAAGGGTTTGGGGCATAAGCTGTGCTAAATAACCAGCTATGCTATAAGGATTTTGATACCTATAATATCTGTTTTGAAAAATTCCTTGAGGACATTGCTCTGAAGGGCAAACACCCAGGGAAATTGCTCTAACTAGGTTTGGATGTCCTAAGAGATGCAAAGAAACATTGAGAGTAAGGGCATGGGGTTCTTTCAGGTCTCCTGGCGGGGAGGGTGTCTGCAGAAGCCCTGGCCTGGAAATTGGGAGGAAGAAGTAAGAATGCATTTTGTAAATTTCATTCTCAGGCATGGAAGCTGAGGGCAGAAATCCAATGGGGATCTTATTCGTCTTAGCAAATCAGTCGATGGACCGTGAATTAGTTAAGATTCCCTAAGGTTTGTAATTTCTCCTGGTTATGTTTGTCATCTTATATATTTGCTATAATGATCAGTGGTAAAATCATTGAAATGTAAGGTCTGAATGTGTTAGTATTGGGAACAGTGATGAAAGCAGTTACTTTTTACTCAGAGCCACTCCTATGGATAGAATGAGTGGTGTGACAGTCACCAAAAGGAATGAGAAGAAATTGGGTCTGAGCAGTGGCCTGGACCTTCTTTATCGAAATGCCCCTGAGCTTTGTCCCTATTGCTGTAGATTTCACTTAAACACATTTTTAAAATATTGTGTTGAAATTTCTAATCAACCGAAATCTTTAAAAATGTCCACCGGCATTTATTTATTTATTTATTTTTGCATTTTTAAAAAATTTTATTATGTTATGTTAATCACCATACGTTACATTATTAGTTTTTGATGTAATGTTCCACGATTCATTATTTGCGTATAACACCCAGTGCTCCATGCAGTACGTGCCCTCTTTAATACCCATCACCAGGCTAACCCATTCCTGCATCTCCCTCCCCTCTAGAACCCTCAGTTTGTTTCTCAGAGTCCCTAGTCTCTCATCGTTCTTCTCCCCCTCCAATTTCCCCCCCTTCATTTTTCCCTTCCTGCTATCTTCTTCTTTTTTTTTAACATATGACGTATTATTTGTTTCAGAGGTACAGGTCTGTGATTCATCAGTCTTACACAATTCACAGCACTCACCATAGCACATACCCTCCCCAGTGTCCATCACCCAGCTACCCCATGCCTCCCACCCCCCGCCACTCCAGCAACCCTCAGTTTGTTTCCTGAGATTAAGAATAAGTCAATCAGAGAAAGACATGTATCATATGATCTCACTGATATGAGGAATTCTTAGTCCACAGGCATTTAAAAACACCATTATTATCATGTTGATGGTGGCACCTGCAATGTTAGAACTAACTTTTAAATCTGGGTTATTTCATAAACAAAAGAAGGCAACTGTGATGTCATCCCTCAAAACAATAGCAAATAGAAGGCCAAATCATGGGACTGTAGGTATATAGATTCCACTTCTAATTGTAGCTCTTATTTCCTACTGTTATGAAGTTCACATTTTTTATTATGCATATTTTTTAAACCTACAGTAGTCCGCCCCAACCCCCATCCATGGTTTCACTTTCTACAGTTTCAGTTACCTGTGATCAACCATGGTCCAGAAGCAGAGGATCCTCCTTCTGATGTATTGTCAGGTCAGTAGTAGCCTAGTGCTATGTCACAGAACCTATGTCATTCCCCTCATTTCATCTCATCATGAGGTATGTCACCATCTCACATCATCATCATCACAAGAAGGGTGAGCATAGTACAATCAGATATTTTGGGAGAAAGACAACCACATTCACATAACTTTTATTGCAACATATTATAATTGTTCTATTTTATTGTTAATTATTATAGTCTTTTACTATTCTAAGTTCTAAATTTAGCTTTATTATATGTATGTATATATAGGAAAAAACTTAGTACACACAAAAATTGGTACTATCTGTGGTTTCAGGTGTCCATTGGGGTCTTGGAATTTTGAAATTTCCTGGGGATAAGGGGAGATTACTGTACACAAAAGTATAGAAAACAATATAATGAACTCCTATCTACCACCTGGATAGATGATCAAGATTTTTCTTACTTGCTTTATCCATCTTTTATTTTGAGCTGAAATATTTTAAAGCATATCTAAAACCTCATCTGAGGATTTTTAAGTTTCCAATGTGCTTTAATTTCATTTTTTATTTTACCAATCTCACTGCAAGTAATTGTAGCAGATAATACCATTATCACTTGATAGTGAAGGAAGCTGAGGCCTGGACTTTGACTTGTCTAAAGTCACCCAAGTAGTTAGTAGCAAAGCTGTGATAACCTCCTTCTTAGCCCACTGGACTTGCTGAGATAATTTAACAGGTCCCAGTGTTCCCTGTTCTTGAAAACAGCACCCTGTGTAGGAATGAGTCTTCGCAACTCTGTTGTTTTACTACATGACAACCTTGCCACTCCCATCCAAGATGAAACTAATAGGACTGTGGTATACACTGAAGCTGTGGTAAACTGGTCAGATTCTTTCCTTTTGGAATTTAGAATTTCAGCTAAAAAAACAAGGCATTGAGTTGTGCTGCTTTGGGAATAATGGGTCAGAGAAAGTCTGATGAAGAGATCCTTGAATGGAGTTCTGGAAGAGAAGAGGAAGCGAACAATTCTTGATATCAGTAGTAGGACAGTACATAGAAAACAGCAGAGATAATATAATCCAAAATGATCAAAGAAGTATTCATGTTTGTCATTCTTTGTTTAAAAAAAAAATCAAACAGCAAAACCGAACACTAAACAGTTGAAACAAAGCAAAACAAAACAAATTGATAATCCTAAAAATATTTTTTCTCAAATAATATGAAAATTTATTTCTTGAACAACACAGAGAACATCAAGGATCCTAGTATGTGCAAATACTCATTAGAGGTCATGTTTCTTATTGTGCTGCAACCACTCCCTTATGAAAACAAGGACTTTAGAGAAATTTATGAAATAGGTCCAACTATGCCTCTAGAAATGGCTCAAGGCAATAGTGTAAGTAGGTCAAATATATTTTTTTTCCTATCACTTCATCTTTTGTCCTTTTTTTCTCTTCAAGTGATACAGTCTGCCTGATACCTTCCCCTAAATTTATTCTAGCAAATATTTATTGAATTTCTTTATGAGCATATATGTTATCAGCAGACTGTATTACACAGTGTCGCTCTCAGGATGTCATCAGTGGAGGGATACTGGGGGCCAGGGAGTAGGGCTTATCATGGAAGAAGCTACACAAAACCCTTGAGTGAGAATTGTCAGAAATAGAACTTGGATTTTCCAAGCAGAGGCAGAGAGAAGGACATGTCAGGTGGAGGGACCAGCACAAGCAAGTTGTAAAGTGTTTGAGTGCAGAGCCTAGACTGGCATAGCAAGGAGGATTTGAATGGGATGGGAAGAGAAGCGAGAAAACCCTGAAGGAGCACCTAATCATGGTGTACCAAATTAGGCATTTTAGATACGATTTTACTTATTTTTCACCCAGGAATAAGTGAAGGGGTTTTGGAGACCTGAGAATATATACAGGGTTCTGGAAAGGGTCAGAACTCAAATTCCATGTGTAAATTAACTCCGGAGAGGTATCAGCTCCAGATTTTCATTTCTAACTGTGGAATGGAAGGCTTGGGCGACAGTTAAAGGAAGTTCTGCATCCGGAGAAGTATTTTAGTAGTGGAAAGTTGAAAGCTGGTTTTATTAACACAGCACATGTCACTTTCAGTCACAACCTACACAGCACAACACTGCTATCTAATTTTTAGAGCAATTCATCCCAGCACCCTCTGGGATTTGCTCTCCAGTAAAAGGCAGGATGGGGTGCCATCCTTGCCCTGAATTGGCAAGAAGAGCAAAGTGATGTTAGGGCAGCAAACCATTATAATGCTTTTTTAATAGGGCTGTTGTTTCCTTACCTCTCATGCGGGAGACACTACTCATCCCGCCTACTTCAAAGGATATTAGTAACATTTAAGACAATGAAGCTTTGCCTTTTATCCTGGACAATTCCATCTAAGACATTCCATTTAATTTTAACACAATTTAAAATTTTCAATCACTTTTCAGAGGGTTGTGAATGGGAAGGAGGGGCTGAATTTTTTTTTTTACTAGAATAATAACAGTAGAAATAAAACTAAATGGGGAGACAAAACACCCAAGTTTGGGATCCTGGCTTGGCCATTTACTAACTGACAGATCTTGAGTGACCTTCTTGATCTTTTGAACCTCAGGGACCTGCATTTCGCTCACCATCTACTTCATGGAGCTGTTGTAAGGATTTTATGGGTTTTTTTGTTTTTTGTTTTTGTTTTTGTTTTTTTTAGAGAGAGTATGCATGCACAGGGGTGGGGAGGGGTAGAGGGAGAGGGAGAGAGAGAGAGAATCTTAAGCAGACCCCATGCCCAGCACAGAGCCCAATACAGGGCTCGATCTCACAACACTGAGATTATGACCTGAGCCAAAATCAAGAGCCAGATGTTCAACCAATTGGGCCACCCAGGTGCCCCAGAATTTTATGTTTAAATAAAGAAGAAAGTGCCTTATAAATTATAAAACACTCTACTGATATTTAGTACAGTTTATAGAGCCATTTTTGTGTGATTGTAAGCTGGTACCATCCGTCCATATTTACAAGATATTTTTGTCAACTGAATTCTTGGTATTTTTTTTATCATATACCGTACTAGAAGATGGAAGTGTAAGAGAAGCAGTTGAACTTTTGTCAAAATTTGAGTATTGAATTCTTATTAAACTATGAAAAAAATACACATTCTTCCTCTGCTTCAAGAAATTCAGGTACCAGGGTAAAATATAGCTTTTGTTTTCCATGTATGTAAATTTTCCATATGCATAAACACAACAATACTTAGAGCTTTGAGGATTCTTTAGGTAATGAAAACTTCCCTCATTAACCACAATTCTATCTTCAGTCAATGAAAAAAGAAAATAAGAAGATTGCTATGAATGGACACTATGAAAAACTTTAGTCCTAGTAGACTTTATTGCATATGATCCACACATTTCTTACTTTCTTTGAAGTTAAAGTTGATTCTCAAAAGAGACTTTTTTGGGGAAAGGACATTATTTTATTTTCCAGGGCATGGTGTCAGGTAGGTAAGCTGGTAGGCAGACTTTATTCTTTCTTTATCTGTAACATTTATATAAAGAATTTCACGGAGTAAATGCCACTTAGGAAAAGCTTTTCATTTTTTTTTAAAGATTTTATTTATTTTTTGACAGAGAGAGAGACAGTGAGAGAGGAAACACAAGCAGAGGGAGTGGGAGAGGGAGAAGAAGGCTTCCTGCTGAGCAGGGAGCCCGATGCGGGGCTCGATCCCAGGACCCTGGGACATGACCTGAGCCGAAGGCAGACGCCTAATGACTGAGCCACCCGGGCGCCCCAGCTTTTCATTTTAATAGGCAGAAATGACTCGCCATCCAGAATTTGAAGTCATGATACCTAATAGAGTCCAAAGCACAACAAAATAGTTATTTTATCAGCTAATCGCATGCTGCTGAATTTGATTTAAGCCTGCTCTACTGCTCTCATAACATTTTACAAATCACTGTCTGCACTTCAGTAGGTTCCATGCAATGTGCTGGTGGAATCTATTTCTGTCTGTAAAGACTTTCCCATCTTGGGAGGGACATTAATGATTATCTCTCCCTTTCACATGGGTGACCACCAGTTGAATTGCCTAGGTGACTTCCTGCCCACTTGGATGATTAGAGTCTCGCAAATGAAACTGACTTGGGCAGGAGGATCATATTCCCCACCTCCATCTGGCAGTTCCCTGCTTTGGTCTCCTGTACCCTAAGGACAAAACTGAGGACAGCACCATCACCCCTACTTATCTCTCTCCAAGGATTAGAATTTGTCATGGGATGAATGTGGTGAAGACAGCAGGGCCATTGCTTCATTTTAGGTGAACATTAATATGAAACAATAGACCTCCCTGGGAGTGAGCTGCTGTTGCTTGAATTCTAAGCTACTTCATTAAGACTGAAACGGAACAAAAAATAAAAAAGGAAATTGAACCTAGAAAAGGGGCTGAAGGAAGAAAGCAGCAGAGTTTTAAAAGCTTGTCAAATGTATAACCTTAGAGGAATTAAGGAGAATAATTATCTGTCTGTAAAAGATGCTGATTTTCCGTTGCTCCATATAATGATTCTTTTTAAATACTGGATTTATGTTAGAAATATGTTTGCCATTTCACAGAACTTTAGCATTTTATACTGTAATGGGAAATGCATTATTCACATTTGGGTGGTTTATATTTGGGGGTTTTAACAGCTTATTTTGTTGCCCCAATTTTTCACACTGTGCGTATACCTTTTACAATGTGATTTTGTGACTCTTCCCATTAAAAAATGTGCCAATTTTCTCACCTCTTGAATATGGGTTGGCCTTGTGACATGCTTTGGCCAATAGAATTTGGTGAAAGTGACTATGGACCAATCCAAGTCTAAGCCTTGAGCATCCCCTTCCTCTCTTGGAATCCTGCCACAGCTGTGAGAATAGCATGCTCTTAACATATATTGCATTATTTGTTTCAGAAGTACAGATCCGTGATTCATCAGTCTTGTACAATTCACAGTATGTTAAGAAAAAAAAAAAGAAGAAGATAGCAGGAGGGGAAGAATGAAGGGGAGTAAGTTGGAGGGGGAGACGAACCATGAGAGACGATGGACTCTGAAAAACAAACTAAGGTTTCAGAGGGGAGGGGGGTGGGGGGATGGGTTAGCCTGGTGATGGGTATTAAAGAGGGCACATTCTGCGTGGAGCACTGGGTGTTATGCACAAACAATGAATCATGGAACACTACATCAAAAACTAATGATGTAATGTATGGTGATTAACATAACAATAAAAATTATAAAAAAAAAAGAATAGCATGCTCTTCCATGTGGAAGAGCTTAGTTGTAGGTAAGACCATTTGGAACAATCCTATAGCCACTTGGACCCAAAAAACTGACCCATGGCTGGCCACAGATGCCTAGGTGAGCCCAGTTGACACAATGGCTCATTAAAATAAGAATTTATAGTTTTAAGATTCTGTGTTTTGGGTGGTTTGTTATGTAATAATAGCTAATTAATACAGAAACCAAGAATATTTCATATTATTTATTTTTGTTTCCATATACCCATTAATAAAGATAATATTTGTAGAGCTTTAAACTAATGAAACAACAGGATAAAATGAATTAGGGTTCATTGGTACACTTGAAACCAAATCGCCTGAGTGAGAAGTAATATAGCTAGAGATGCAATCTGAGGCTGGATCCTTCAAAATCTTATGACTCAGGATGAGGTGGTTGGGTTTTTTGGGGGTTTGTTTGTTTGTTTGTTTGTTTTTTTTGAGGGCTAATGTGATCCTATGGCATGTTTTTTGGACATATTTTTTATTTTGAAGATACTATAGGAAGTCTCAAGAATAGTGCAGAGACCTCTGAACCCTTCACTCACCTTCCTCCAATAGTGACATCTCATATCATTGTAGCACAATATGGAAACCAGGAAACTGACATTGATAGGATGGTATTATGTAGACCAGAGTCCTTATTCTGAAGTTTTTACATGCACTCATGGTGTGTGTGTATGTGTAGTTCTTTACAGTCTGATCTCTTGTATAGATTCATATAACCATTACCACAAAAAAAATACTGAACTGTTCCACCACCACAAAGAAAATCTCTTGTGTCCTTTATAGTTGCACCCACATACCCCCTCCATCTCTGTCCTCAGGCAACCACTAATCTGTTCTCATTCTCTTCAGTTTCATAATTTTGCAGATGACATAGGAATAGAATCATATACCATATAACCTTTTTCTAATTGCTTCAAAATATTTTAAGCAATGGAGCAATATGATTCATTTCCATTTTATTCGGAGCACTCTAACTGCACTCAGAAGGCTGTTTTGAGAAATAGGAGACTTGGCGGGGGGCAGGTAAAATGACATTGCGGTAATTTGTTCACAGTGTGCCTGGCACGGTTCTAAGCTCTTTACATGTATTAACTCATTAAATGTTCACAACAACCCTATAAGGTAGGTTGTTATTATTACGTCCATTTCCAGATGAGGAAATTGAGGTATCGTGGGGATATGTGATTGCCTGTGGCCTCATAGCTAGTAAAGAATGTAGCATTAGACGCTATTGCCCTGAAAACTATACCATACTGTTTCTACGGAATACATGTATCCTCACTAGTACCATATATATACATGCTTTCACTCTATTTTTTATTTTTATTGTATTTAAAATTTTTTTAAGGATTTTATTTATTTATTTGACAGAGAGAGACCGCGAGAGAGGGAACACAAGCTGAGGGAGTGGGAGAGGGAGAAGCAGGCTTCCCGCTGAGCAGGGAGCCCGATGCAGTGCTCGATCCCAGGACCCCGGGATCATGACCTGAGTGGAAGGCAGATGCTTAACCGACTGAGCCACCCAGGTGTCCTTGTATTTAAAATTTTTTATTTGAATATAATTGACACAATGTTATATTAGTTTCTGGTGTACAACGTAGTGATTCAACATCTTTACACATTCTGCCGTGCTTACTGTAATTTTTATTATGCCTGTATTTGTAATGTTTCTACTTGCCAACCTATCTAAAGTGATTATGCTTAACCTCTCAAGCACCCCTCTAATAGAAGAGAGTCTGCCCCTGTCCTATAAAATTGTTAACTTCCTTTTAGATGGGATCCTGATGTCTAAGGCTCTAACAACCTGCCTAGAGATACTTTTGCAAATGACTCAATACATATAGTCAGGTCAGAAGTTTTCCAGCAGGGGCAAGACTAGAATGAGGCCCTTGGGAAACAAAATGTATGGACGCCCTCACTCTCAGGTCCTAACTCTACAGGTATAGTTAGCGCCTCCTGACGTTTTCGGCCCCAAGCTCCTACCTTGCCTCACCCGAGTCTCACTTATGTTTTCTATTCTTTTTTTCCTAGAGATTAAGCACCTTCTCCATGTGCTTTTTCCTCCCAGCTCTATTCAGGTGTAATTGACAAATAAAATTGTAATAAAGTGTACAATGGGATGATTTGATATATGTATACATTTTGAAAGGATTCTCCCCTTTGAGATAATTAACATGGCCATTACTTCACATCTTTTACCCCCACCGTTTGTGATGAGAACATTTAATTTCTACCCTCTTAGCAAATTTCAATTATATGATACAGTGTATGGACTTTAGTCACCATGTTATACATTAGATAGTCAGATTTTATTCATCTTATAGCCAAAAGTTTATACTCTTTCATTAACCTCTCTCTATCTCCATGTACCTAATAGCATCTGAACTTATAGTATAACAACATTTTGTCCTCCTGGTCTCTGTTCTTAGCTGCTTGAGAGCTGTCATCTTCATAGTATCTCTAGGACTTGAGCGCAGAGTAGATGTTTAATACAATTTTCCAAATGAATTATGAGAAGTTCTTTTTTTTTAAGATTTTATTTATTTATTTGACACAGAGAGAGAGACAGCGAGAGAGGGAACACAAGCAGGGGGAGTGGGAAAGGGAGAAGCAGGCTTCCCGCTGAGCAGAGAGCCCAATGTGGGGCTCGATCCCAGGACCCTGGGATCATGACCTCAGCCGAAGGCAGACACTTAACGACTGAGCCACCCAGGCGCCCCGAGAGAAGTTTATTCAAAAACATACTCTAAGGAATTGGTTACATTAAGAGAGTGAAACACTTTTTCTACCAGGGGAGCTCAAGCCCCAAAGAGGGAAAAATATAAATCAAATAGTCATACAGTAGCGAGCTAAGTTCTGTGATAAAGGCATGGATAGATGTCTCTGAGAGCACAGAGAAAAGACTAAGAACAA
Organism: Eumetopias jubatus; assembly: GCF_037043125.1. Lineage (NCBI taxonomy): Eukaryota > Metazoa > Chordata > Mammalia > Carnivora > Otariidae > Eumetopias > Eumetopias jubatus. The sequence continues at coordinate 162,322,876 of NW_028274809.1, read as the reverse complement.
CCATCTGGGAGGTAGAGGTTTTGGACCCATGGCTTGAATCTATCCTACACAGCCCATCACCTTCTTCCCAGCATTCAAGTCTGCAGAGCGGCCACGCTGATTCTCTGATGAACAAACAGGCAGGGGATGGAAAAGTCATTTCTGAACATGAATTATCTAATGAAGCAGTTGGGGAAGGGGGAGAGTGAGGATGAGTTGTTTGTTTTCTACTAAATTAAATTGGGTATGCTTGTCTGGACACCCGAGTGGAGTACTCTCTGGATAGCTGGAAATCCTGGATGTGAGGTTCAAGAGAAAAACAATCAGGAATAAAACTGTAAATTTTGAAGCCATAGCATAAAACAGTATTTGGAACTGGGGAAAAGTGATATTGCCTTTGTAAAGACTAGAGTATGAGCATAAATAAGCAGGGGGGAATGGACAGATATGTGTTGTGTCTATTTGTAAATACTATGCTCCCAAAGTAATATCTAGGCTTTCTGAGTAGGAACAGTTTTCTGCAGAAATGCTAAAGCCCCCTTTAGGTCAGAGTTGTCACGTGGAATGATAGCTGACACCTTATTCAATGGGAATGCATACGGGGCTGTAACACAAAAACGATGGATAAGCCTGGAGCATATTGCTGTCAGGCGACACATAGCCTTTTTTTTTTTTTTAAATGAAGAAAAAGTGTTCTTTGGCTTTTCAGAAGCTAGATTTGTAACCAAACACCCATTCTTGGGAGATGGTGGTTTTATTCCTGGAAATATTTGTAAAATTTCATATAAACAACACTGGTGTTTCTTGCATTTTAATTGTCTTTTTCTCAAACCCCTGTGATAGCAAAATGTTGTTTTTTATGAGTTTTCTTCCAGAGTACTAAATCTTGATATAATCAATACTATATATGTTAACTAACTTCAGGCTGTCTGTGTAAGTTTGAATTATTAGATTCCTCTGAGGTCTAGACTATTTTTCTTTCAGCTATCACTTGCTATTTATCTATCCATCTATAGTATATAGATGTTTTACAGGAATATTCCTAGGTACATAAATAAATTATGTGGCTGGTGGCAAAGATTGGTTGTTACAGCAAGGCTCCAGTGTATTATATTTAGTAACTCAAACTGTGATTAAAAAAAGAGAGAGAGCAGCAAGAGAAAGGTTGAGTTCTTATGAGTCCACACTGGGCCCATCCTCACAGTGGCAGAAAAGACCCCATAATGGGACTGTGTTTCCTGTGACACTTTTACATCATGGGCACAACCTTGTGGGAAAGTTAAGGTGCTCTACAGATAGAAAGTGCTGCCAATTAAACACCTCAATGCAGTAGTTTCCAAAAGCTATCGACAACTAGATTCATCACGTATTTTCCTTTTTACAAATGCTTATTGAGCATTTGTTGAAAAAAAAAAAAGTTAGATTCATTTTCCCCAGCCTCCCCCTTTCTCCTTCCCCCTTCCCTACTTCATCCTCTTGACCTCTACTACTTAGCTCCACAAAGCACCGGGGACAGCTGAGATGAGAACACGCAGGTTAAAAAGGCAATGAAATTGAAAACTGAGATGGGGAAAAGTTTACATAAAAGTAAAAATTCAATACCAAGGAAAGGAAAAATACACACTCACAGACTCAAAGGGTCAGCCTAATTGTTACAGTTGAGCTTCAAAATGGGCTGTGAATTTTTTGGAAGATGAAGCAAAATGGAAGATATGAATGGCTACAGAATTCTTATTGTTAAAAGAAGGAAGTAGAGCAGTTTCTCAGGGGAAGCAAAGTTATCCTAGCAGTGATTTTTGTTTGTTTGTTTCTTATGGGAATACCAAGCATTTAAATTTTTCATTTAATCCTCACAACAAGGAAAGTATTACTGCAAATAGCTCACAAGTTAGCTTGTGGATAGCTCAGAGGACACTGAGCCCAAACACATTAGTTTGCTTGAAGTCATACTGCTGCTAAATGTTGGTATCGGGACTCAAACCCAGGTCATCCGATTCTTATTCTGGTTCCAGAATGTCACAGTTGTTTCCATAGTTTGCTCTTTCCTGAGAAACTTTGACTCACCCTGTTTTTTTGTTTTTGTTTTTTTGAGAGCGAGAGAGAGAGAGAGAGAGAGAGAGAGAGTGGGGGGGGGCGCAACAGAGGGAGAGGAGGGGGAGAGAGAATCTTAAGCAGGTTCCATGCTCAGCACGGAGCCTGACATGCGGTTCAATCTCATGACCCTGAGACCTGAGCCGATATCAAGAGTCGTAAGCTCAACCGACTGAAGCACCCAAGTGCCCCTCACCTTGTTTTATTTAATGGATGCATTCCTGAAAATTCTTTCCAAAATCTGTCTAGGAAATATATATGAGTGTGTATGTATATACATTCACACACATATTTATATGTATGTATACATAGGTATATAGATATAAATGTATATTGCAAATCAAATCACACTTTTTATTGTCAAGATTCATGATTCCAGGGATGTTTTATCTTATAACTGATAACCATTTGGCAGGAGTCCCCAACTTTTAACCTTATCTTTAATAGACAAATTGAAAGTCATAGTTTTCAACATTTTAGTTAGCAACAGCACCTTCTTCTCCATGGAAATTCCCTCCAGAACCCCACAGACAAGAGCATATTGAAGGGAAACTGCTCTGGAGGAGGCCTGGATGGGACAGGGGGAGCACCATGCTCTCAGAGACCCCAGGGTCCACTCTGTTCAACACAATTTGAAACAAATGACTTTAGAATTTACAAATATCCACCATATTCACTGTCTCATTTAATTATTTAATTTGTGGTTTCAAATAATCCTGTTGGGAAAAAATAATAATAATCCTGTTGGGTATATTGGTGTAGAATTTCCCTCATTTTAAAGTTGTAGAAATGGAGGCTGCCGTTAATCAGGTGCAGGTCACTATTGGTCAGCTGTCATTTGTGTTCTTTATGGCCCCATTGACTGGGTTTGGAAGACAGAGAAGACAGTGGGCAGTGTGAGAAGCTGAGAGCAGAGAACAAGTTGCTTCCTAGGAACGCATCTTGGGAGTCCATTCTCATTTGTCAAGTAGCCCTAAAGCAGAGGGTGGGAGAGCCCATGGATTGATGATAACATATGCTATGGTTTAAGAATTAGCAAATGTCTTAACCATTCTGAAATTATTTTTATAGTGAAAAAAATTAAAAAATCAGAAAGGGAGTCTTTTAAAATGAATAGGGATACTAAAGAGATTGTGGTTGTATAGAAAACAGTAAAGTAGGAATTAGAAATTCCTTCATTCCAGAGTGGTTGGAAAGAAGGCTATATATTTCTGCTTCTCTAATTTGCCTGGATTGCCTTTCTCTTTGAAATAAATATTGAAGTCTTGTTCTCTTTTAAATTTTCTATTACAAAAAAAATTCAAATATATACAAAAGTAGAGAGAATAATGTAAAATCCCTCATGTACTCATCACCCAACTTCAGTAATTTTATACCATATGACCAATTTTTGTTTCTTTATGCACCTCCACCCTGGATTATTTTGAAGCAAATCTTTGACATAATTTTATTTTATCTGTAAATATGATAGGAAAGCCTCGTAATAGAAGTGGTATCATCCTTAAAATGGTCATTGCTCAAAATACATCAAATTCTACCTTCTCGGTCAAGTGGATGTATGGCCTGGGGGAATGTTCTGCTGCCCTGATTACAAGTAGTGATTCTGTAACTCTTACTGAGATCCATACTTAGTGAGTCTGCCTCTATTCTTTAGCATTGAGAAAATTGGGGCTTATCTCTCCCAGAACAATGTCTGAACATTCATCATTCCGGAAGCCAAAACTCGGTGACTGTGCCTTCAGGGTAGTTTTGACTGTTCCCATAAACTCTCCTGCTGCCTCTGATTCTATTAGCTAAATGCCATTGTTGAAAGAGCAGTTATTTCCATAACCTAGAACAAGATCCTCTAAATGCCTCTTAGAAGGTTCATGGATAAGTTTTAGGAGGTCTATGAACCTCCTGAAATTATGTACACAATTTTGTGTGATGTGTGATATACATTTTTAGAAGGTCAGTAGCTTTCACCACCTTCTCAAAGGGGTCTGTGAATCCCCCAAAATATTAAAATTGCAGCACTGATCTTTAAACCTATGCTCAGAAAGGCATATCAGTTCATGTAGTGGATTACAGTGAATGAGTCCGTGAATGTCGGCATGATCCAAGCAGAAGAGTGTGAAGCCAAGGTCCTGCAAATGTCAGAGAGGGGATAGAATTTTGGTTTCTATCTGGAAGATGCCTTGTAGGTATCAGGGAAGGGAGGCATAATAGCTAGCACTTGAGAAACTCTTACATAAACTGCCAAGGTGACATCCAACTTTATAGGACACAGACTATAATAGGGCACTTGGATGCCATGGTGAACTAGCTAGTGCTTCCAAGGACCATAGTACTCACTAGGGTCCCAAAGGCATTTGTTTTTGTTTATATATAAAGGATATGTTGATCTGGGACACTGTAAAACAGAGATAGATGGTTTTGAGTTTTTATTCAGAGTTACTTAAGGTAATTTAAATCTGATTATCATATTAAATGGTGTAGACTGCGAAAATGGCCATCATCCTTCACTGCTCTCTAGCCCATAACCATTATAATATGACTTTGCAAAGTCTCCGATCAAAAGGTAGTCTTTTTTTTTTTTTAACCATTTCCTTAAATCTATATTGGATTTCTGATTTGCTTTGGCCAATAAACACAGTGGAAATAATAGGTTTTAAATTTCAATTGGAGTCCCAAAGAGACCTTGTATACCACACTTTTGTTCTCTCTTTCTCTAGGGACCCTTGCCTCCATTTGCTCACAGTGCTAACTTTGATGGAGGTGGCAGACTGTGTGCTTCAGAGCTATGTCAGCTCTGTTTTTGTAGCTGATGCCCCACATGTAAGAAGTAGCCCAGCCAAGATCAGCAAAGCCACTTACCCTGGCTTTCCCACCCCAGCTGATTGCAACTGCTTTGGAGAACTGAGCTGAAACCCTGGACCTAGTTGGTCCAGCCCAAGTTTCTGACCTTCAGAATCATGAGTTACATGAATGGTTATTGTTGTAAGCTACTCCATTTTGGGGGTGCTGGGGTGGGAGGAAGTTTGTTATACAGCAATAGCTAAGTCAAACGGTAGGAATACTTCTTAGAGATTCACATTCTTATATTTGAAAGATATTTCAGTGCCTCTGAATCTCTGACATTTTACCCAAACTTGTTTGTTTCTTCTATACCTTGCATTCAAATATGCAAATTATCTTTTTTTTTCCTGTGGCTCTTCCTTTCCCTTCTGTGAATGAGAAGTGTCACTGTTAGCAAAATACACCGAATTCTCTAATTTTGCTCCTCCGTGCCCTGTGCACTAGAAATTTTTATCTGCTGTAGGATAAAAAGAAATTGGGTCAGCAAAGGTATTGCTTAGGCCAAGAAGCTGGCTTTGAAAAGCCAAACACTGAAAATATGTATATTTTATGTATTAGTATGTTTATTTCACTGAAGCTTCCCCTCCCTGAGGCAGAATTCAAAGTCGTTTTATTTGTAAGAAGAGCAATTACATAAAACTAATGATAGTGAGTGAAAAATATTCATACAGCAAAATGTGATCCTTGTCTGCACTCACAATTATTATTAGTAAAACACTGATTAAAATGAAAGGATGATAGTAGAACAAATACCTTAAGCTCTTCATTCTAATAATAGTAGTACTTTTTAATCTAGGGATTGAGTCTATAGCTTTTTGTGTTATATTCAAGGTATTTGAAACTCCAAAAGAGACTAAGAACCACTGATTTAGTACAAACTTTTTTTTTTATAATTTATTACTAGGTGTTTTAATAAATGTATCTTTTCCTATGTTGACATAGCTGCAGCTTTTGTCTGTAAAAAAGAAAGAAAATTTGGCTACATCTTCTTGTTCTCAGCTTTTAAATAGTTGAGAAGGAACCTAAAATTGTTTTCACTCACTCAAAGAGGCTATGCTGCCTCTCTGAATACAAATAAGATGGAGAGTGACTTGTTAAATATTGGTCCTGTAGTCTGAAGTCACCAGGAACATACACAGTGGAAAAAAAGGAAGATAGAAGCAGTGAAGTCCAAATGGCAGTAGTGATAGAAACACATTGAGGGGTAAAAAATGAAATACAGCAGCCGGTGGGAGACACAATTACCTAATCTCAGATAAATGGGGGAAGTGCTCGGCAGGTCTTGCTTATACCTTATTCAAGGTTGTTTCTTTTAGCTAGACCCCAGTCTGAGTCAATGCTTGATTTCCCATTGAGAAAGTCAAAAGCATGGTTTTGCATTTTCATTCTCCTATGCCATTAGGAGACACTCAGATGAAGCTGGAAGTACACAGGGAGTAAGTAACATCTGTGACAGGCACACCACGAGGGATGCAGGATTGGGCAGGGAAAGCCTTCATACAGCACTGCTGATCGGACACCTTGTGAAAGGAAAGAGGGAAGGAAACCAGCTTGGGAGGAAGAACCCCGTACCATGACGCAGGCCAGAAAGCCCCAGCCAGCTGAATGGAAGCTCTAGAGTAAAGCTCCCCCACTAGAGGAATCCTGAACTGGGCAGAAATAGCTAAGTCCCACTCCCCGTTACCCTCAGTCATAGAGTGGGGGCTGCTTGAGAGGATCTTGGCCTTGAGCCGAAAGCTGAGACAATCTGGAAATCCCGAAGGGCAAGTTTTCTCTTGGGGGGAATCTGAGGGACACACCTGCACAGCTGCCCCAGCCCCCTTCCATTTCCATGAATGAGGAATGCTTGGTCATTTCTAAGAAGTCTGAAATAATGCAACAGTTCACTAGCAAATACATTAATTGCCTTTCCCAAGGGTTATTTAAAATGTCAGAAAGGAAGGTTTTTTTTATTGTGTTTTTAAACCCTGTGATAGGCTGGAAAGGGGGAAATTTTTTAAGATACAACATGGTATAGTTGAAAAACAATAGGATTAAGGACAGTTATGAGTCGTGACCCCTTCAGGTTCTTACCATTCTATCAGCAAATGTTTATTAAGACCTTACTGCGTCCTAGAGACCTCAGTAGGAAATGGAAATGTTGATGTGGAAATCACAATTCTGACAATGAACCTCAGTCTAACTGAGGTGACTCAAGAATCAGTAGTTACAAAACAAAGCGCTCAGCACTCTAATCAGCATATAACCTCATTGTCTTTGCCATCATCCTTGTCAACATCGCCGTGATCCTCGAGCACTTGACATGTGCTACATTCCATACTAAGTCCTCTAAATACATTATCTCATTTAAACCTCGTATAAAACCCTATCAGTTAGGTAGCCCAGAAACATTTGTTGAAAGAATAAATAAGAGGAAGGAAGAGGAGTTGGGTGGGGGAGGCGAGGGAATGAAAGGTGGAAGGCACAAGGACAGAACTCTGGCATTCAGATTCCATCTACCCATAATTCCCTGTGACTGACGCATACATTCCATACTGATAAGGAGTGTACAATAAGGACAAATTGGCAAAAAGGAGGGAATGAGGTAGATCTTGAGGAATTTTGTTATCTCAGCTATGCCATTTAGCTTTTGGTTGAAAATGATGAGGAACCACTGGAGGAATGAAAGCCTTAGTTTCCTGCCTCTCCTCCTGGGTAATCTTACCATCACCCAGCTCTCAAGATTTTAATGCGTAGGTATAATGGGATGTCCACAGTGAGGGCTTCAGACAGTGGTGCCATATAGCACATCAAGTCTTCTCCAGCACTGCTACTTCTACATTGGCAATACCTGTGAGCTTGTTAGAAATGCTAAATATCCACCCCTAGCCCAGATTTGCTGAACCTGACTCTCCGAGGGTGGGGCTCAGGGGTCTGCATTTAACAAACTTTCCAAGTGATCTCAGTAAGTTTGAGAAGCTCAGTGCTAAACCAGAGCTATTGACTGCGTGGTGGTCTGGTGGCCCATTCTCTTCTGCTGTCTAGGCACTCTGTCTGGTTTGTGAGGAGATCTGGACAGAAATTCAAGGTAAGTGTTTAAAAGCATTTAAGGAATGAATCTGAAAAAAATTTTTTTTGGCTGGCTCTTATTTAAAATTTGGTTTTGTACTTTGTAATGCCCTTTTTAATTTCACCCTACTAAATAGTTTTTTAAAATGGTACTTTACAAAATAACAATCTGTGACGAACGGTCACATACACAAGCTGGTCCTTATACACAGAAGTGTGAGAAGCTTCCTACACTGAACCATTGGGGCTCTTTTGACTTTCAGTTTGGGCGTCCTGTTTATAGAGGACATTAAATATTCCACCTTGGAAAGGTAAATGTTAACTTATGTATATGCCATTATCATTTCCCACAGCCCCCTGATTTCCTGCTTTGGGGCCACTTGACAAATGAAGCCTATTTTTCCTGAGTGCTGTTGCTAGGAAGCAACTTGCTTTGATACCGGCTTCTCACACTTCCCACTGACTTCACTGTTTTCCAGATGTGTTCAGACCTAGAGATTAAACAATAGACAAAAGAGGCCAGAAGGAAGGCATTTTACTGCAATATGTTTTGGTGGTGTTACCGTAAACAATTTTTGAGTTAGCCTATTGAAGGAGAGAAAAATATATGGATAATTCTCACATTGTAAAATTACCAGAAGTATTTAATTTTCATGGAAACAAAATACTCTTTAAAAATATCATTAGAAGTCTGAAAGTGCAATATAATACTTCAAAGCTTTCTTTAGGGAGCCTTTGTGGTTTATAGGTTTGAGGGGAGTTTATAGTACTCGTCTGCTTTTGTTTAATAAAACAGACAATGAGCTGTTTTCAAAAAGAAGAAGAATTTTCTCAATAGAAAATAAGTGAAATAATGAATCTTTTACTTGTTACACACAAAAAATCCATAAGGGTGATCAAAGGATGCTTTAATGATGGAAGCTGACTCAAGTTGTTATGGCAACTAGAATCTGAAAGTACCTGGTTGTGCGTGTGTGTTTTATTTTCCTCCCTCCCCTTTTTCAAGAAAGGGGGAGAAAAAAGTTGTCTTCCATCTGGTTTAATCACAGTGTTAAAATACCAACGTCAAGGAAAAGTATCTAATAAGGATAATTTCACATCTGTTTCAAGATGAGTGATGTTTCACCTTAACAAGAAATAACGACAATTGTAGGCAAAAGTCTTTTAGGAGAAAAGTATATGATTGAACATTATCATAAATTGCTAAAGAATCTTTTACATTGCTTTAGACTGTTATTTTTTTTTTTTTTAACTTGAATTATGTTAGCTGGATTCATCTTTTCTTTCTTTCTTTCTTTTTCCACCTGAAGAAGAGAACATGGAATTGTGGTCATGGAGAGTGTTGGAAGTGGCCTTCGGTTACTTAACACTCCTCCCACTTGAGGAGCCTCTGCCAATTGTCTTTTGTTTTGTGTTCTAATGCAAAAGAAAAAAAGGTATCTTTCTTTGGAATGGAAACTTTAAAACCTGGATCTTTTAAACAATAGGAATTGTATGAAAGAGTTTATTTTGCCCTTCTTGCTACAGTCGGGAGCTATTTAAATATCCCCCTATTCTCTTTATCATTATGTATTTTGAAAATGAAATTATGAAAAATCTACATTGGCAACCAATGAGGAAGGCTCCAACCAAGATAGCTCCGTGGGAATGTATCTCTTAAGCTAGTATAAACATTTATTAAGTAGGGAAGCATTGTTTTCACTTTCTTTTGAGAGCAAGTTATGGATTCTGAGGAATGTTCTGTCCTGGACCCACAAGGGAGGAGTGAGCCCACTGAAGTGATCTCCTGGTGCCTTATCCCAAACAGTAATCAAATGAGATGCTTTAGTACCTTCTTTTTTTCTTCATAAAAGAGGTATTGCTCCATCTTAAGCATCTAATAGATTCATTTCAGCTGCACTCTATTCTGATCTTTTTATCTATAAAGAGGTTAACCTATAGAAAAAGTATTTGTGGCTATTTGTAGTTATGCTCGGCTATGAGTGTTGGGAAGGGTAATGCAAATCAGTTTAATACAATAAAATCAGAGCTTGCATGCATGGTGCTGTGATCTCTATATGCTACCCTGTGTGTGACAAAATGGGGTTGTCTGTTTGAGAAAACGATGCTGCTGATCCGTAATCAATGTGCCCTTTAATTCTGAGTTACTTTTCAGGGACTTCAGTAAAAAGAGATTAATTAAACAGAAAGCTGAATGCATGGTAGTGAGCTGATCCTGAGGGTTTACTTTAAATCTAGTCTCCCTAGGTGAATACCAGTATAAGTTACTACTATTAACACAAAGCATAAATTATACCAAATAGATGTGTTGTAGCAGGTTATATAAATCAGCCGTCATAAGAATGGGTAACTCTCTACACTTGTATTAGCGTTTGGAGTCTCCACTTCCTTGGGAACAGAAAACTCTTGCTAAAAAAACAACTTCGTTTATAAAGCAGTAGTTAATGTATGCAGTGAAGTAGTAAGTATGTAGTAAACCATGTAATTAAAAGTCTTCAGATTTATAAAATGCCAGAAAACCAAGAGTTACTTGGATTCTAACTACTAGAATTATTCAAGTTTAACTAGGCACAGTTGCCAGGTTAGAAATACTTTCCAGAAGAAGCTGAGGATGTGTAAAATTCACTGTAGCCATATGTATTTATCAGGAGAAAGATTCTAGATTCACGAAGGTATCTTTGACCAAAATTAGATTAAAAATTACTGTACACAAGAGACCCTAAAAGGCTAATTGACTTAGGTTTACACTGCTAACAGTGGCAAATCTAAAAACCCGAAGCAACGTATCTTAGAAACCGACTCTCAGGAATGCTAGGTTTCTCTGAAACTCTTTATTTCACTAATTTATCTTCATTTGGAGTCCTGTTTGTATGGAAGAAAATTATTTCTGATTTTTAAAGGTAGTAGTAGGTAGATTATTATGCTAAGGAGGTAGATTATTATCCTAAGTAGTAGGTGGATTATTATCCTATTATTCTATTCAGTTGTTATTATTTGTTGTTATTGTTTGTTTGGTTGTTGTTTTTTACTGGAAAAAATAAAGATACCAATAAAGGTATCTTTCTTATCTATATCTTCACTTGGAAGTAAATTTCCAAATCCCGAGTGTTTGCTGAGAGAATACTCTTGGGTTATTTTTATGCCTGGGTGCCCTAAAATAATCAGTCCATGAGGAAGTTTAGAACTTATATAGGGGCAGGATTGCTATATGACAGAGTACCTGGAACCTACTGTGTGAAAGCAATGTATGTTTATTTCTTTATATTTTTTGGAGGTTGGGAATTCAGAGGTAGCTTAACTGGATTGGTGTTGCAGTCAAGATAGTATGTGGAGCTGTGTAATCTGAGGCTTGACTAGGCCTGGGTCAGCCATTTAGAGATGGCTCACTCACATGGCTGATGACAGGAAGATTCTGCTCCTCACTGGCAACTGGCAGGAAGCTTTAGTTCCTCTCCACAGGGCTGCTTGAGGGTTACCATGACATGATGACTGGCTTCCTTCCCTCAAAGCAAGTGATCCAAGCCAAGGGCAACAAGAAGAAAGCCATAACACCTCTTAAAACCCAGTCTCAAAAGCCTGTATCCTCACTGCCTGCCACTTTCAAGGTGAGAGGAAGGAATTAACCCCTCCCTCTTAAGAGAGAAGTATCCATAAATTTTAGGTTACAGTTTAGCATCACCACACATGATAATTAGCTGGGACTGATTGCTGCTCTGGAGAAATTATCTTGAGATATGGGAAGCACACAGAGATGACCGCTTGAAGATACCAAGATCTAGAAGCCAAGAGTTAACAAAAGCCTTGAGATAAAAAAATATATATATATAGCAGAGATGGTGAGGTGGTGGGCTGGCAAACACTGATCTACTTTCTGTCATTATAGTTTTGCTTTTTCTAGAATTTCCTATAAATGGAAACATACTACGTAGTCTTTGATCTGTTTTCCTTCACTTTGCGTATGGTTTTGGGATGCATCCATGGTGTTGCAGGTGTCAGTAATGTTTTCCTTTTAAATTGCTGATTAGTAATCCATTATATAGATAAAGCACAATTTGTTTATTCACCAGTTGAACATTTTGGGGTTATTATCAATTAATCTGCTATAAATAGTTGAATATGACTCTTTCATTGAACATATGTTTTCACTTCCCTTACATAAATATCTGAGAATAGAATTGCTGGGGTTTATGTTGAGCATATATTTAACTTCAAACCCCCTCCCCCCAAAACCAAAAACCTTTAAAGCAAATGTTCCCCAAAGTGGCTCTACCAGTTTTCATTCTCAGCAACAATGTATGAAAGTTCCAGTTGCCCCACATCCATGCCAACATTTGATATTAACAATCTATTTTAATTTGGCCATTCTAGGATGTTTTAATTTGCGTTTTTTTATAACCAATGATAATGAACATATTCATGTGTGTATTTAGTTTGCTAAGGCTACCATAACAAGGTACCACCAACTGGCTGGCTTAAACAACATAAATTTACTTTCTCAAAATTCTGGAGACTAGAAATGCAAGACCAAGATATCTACATGGTTAGTTTCTTCTGGGGCCTCTCTCCTTGGCTTACAGATGGACATCTTCTCCTTTCTGTGTCTTCACAGGGTCTTCCATGTATGTATGCTTGTGTCCTAATCTCTTCTTTTTACAAGGAGACTAGTCAAATTTGATTAGAACCCACCTAATGACCCTAATAACCTCATTTTAACTTAATTATCTCTTTAAAGACCCTATCTCTAACTACAATGACAATATGAGGTATTGGGAGTTAAGATTTCAACATAGAATGGGGGTCAGGCCACACACAATCCAACCCATAAGTGCCTATTTGCATTAATAGATAATATTTGACGAAGTATCTCTTCAAATATTTTGTTTAATGGATTTTCAAAAATTGTAAGAGTTCTTCACTAAGTTCTTTATTATCTGTAAGTATTGTGGATGTTTTCTCTAAATCTGACTTGGCTCCTCACTTTTATATTCATACCTTTTAAAGAAAGGTTTTCAATTTTAATGATCTTGAATTTGACTTTTTTTTTTTGTCTTTTGGCGGTTTATTCTTTTTGTGTCCTATCAAAGAAATTTTTCCCTACCTTAGGTTGCAAATATTTTCTCCTGATTTTTTTTCCCCCCTTAGAAGTTTTATACTTTTAGTTCTTATATTATGACTAAAATCAATTTGTTACAGTATGAGGTAAGCATTGAAATTTGTGTTTCCCTGACAGTGATGTTGAACATCTTTTCATGTGTCTGTTGGCCATCTGTATGTCTTCTTTGGAGAAAATTCTGTTTGTCTTCTTCCCATTTTCAAATTAGATTATTTGTTGGTGTTGAGTCATATAAGTTCTTTATACATATCAGATATGTCATTTGTAAGTATCTTCTCCCATTAAGTTGTCTCTCAGTTTTGTTGATTGTTTTCTTTGCTGTGCAGAAGCTTTTTATTTTGATGTAGTCCCAATAGTTTTATTTTTGCTTTAGTTTCCCTTGCCTCAGGAGACCTATCTAGAAAAATGTTACTACAACTGATGTCAAGGAAATTATTGCTTGGGTTCTCTTCTAGGATTTTTATAGTTTGGGGTCTTTAATCCATTTTGAGTTTATTTTTATGTATGGTATAAGAAAGTCCACTTTCATTCCTCTGAATATAGCTGTCCAGTTTTCCTAATACCATTTGTCGAAGAGACTGTTTTTTTTTTTCCCCCTGTTGCATATTCTTGTCTCCTTTTCAGAAGAGTAATTGACCATATTATCATGGGTTTATTTCTGGGCTCTCTAGTCTGTTCTGTTGATCTATTTTTGTGCCAGTACCATACTGTTTTGATTACTGCAGCTTTTAGTATATCTTGAAATCTGGGATTGTGATACCTTTAGTTGTGTTCTTCCTTTCCAAGATTGCTTAGGCTATTTGGGGTCCTTTGTGTTTCCATACAAATTTTAGAATGGTTTGTTCTGGTTCTATGAAAAATGTCAGTAATTTGATTGGGATTGCATTAAATCAAATTACTTTGGGTGAATGGACATTTTAACAATATTTGTTCTCCCAATCCATGAGCACAGAATCTTTTCATTTGTGTCATCTTCAATTTCTTTCATCAGTGTTTTACAGTTTCAGAGTACAGGTCTTTTACCTCCTTCATTAAGTTCATTCTTAGGTATTTAATTTTTTTTTTTGTACAGTTGTAAATGGGATTGTTTTCTTGATTTCTCTTTCTGCTACTTTATTAGATTTACTTTAATAGATTTCTGTGCATTGTTTTTTTGTATCCTGTGACTTAACTGAATTCATTTATTCTAGCAGTTTTTTTGGTGGAGTCTTTCAGGTTTTCTCTATATGGTATCATGTTGTCTGCAAATAATGACAGTTTTACTTCTTCCTTACCAATCTGGATGCCTTTTATTTGTCTGATTGCTATGGCAAGGACTTCTAGTGCTATTTTGAATAGAAGTGGTGAGAGTGGACATCCTTGTCTTGTTCCTGTTTCTAGAGGACTAGCTCTCAGTTTGTCACCAAGAGTAGGATGTTGGCTGCCGGGTTTATATATATATGCCCTTATTATGTTGAGGCATGTTCCCCCAATCTGCTTTGTTGAGGGTTTTTATCATGAATGGATGTTGTATTTTATCAAAGGTTTTTTCTGCATCCATTGAGATGATGATATGGTTTTTATCCCTTCTCATATTAATGTAATATATCATGTTGACTTGTGAATATTGAATCACCCTTGATTGTGATCAATATCCCAGAAATAAATCCCATGTGATTGTGGTGAGTGATTTTTTTAAAATGTATTATTGGATTTGGCTTTCTAATATTTTGCTGAGAATTTTTGCATCTATGTTTATCAGATATTGGCCTATAATTCTTTTTTTTTTTTTTAAAGTGTCTTTATCTGGTTTTGGTGTAAAGGGTAATGCTAGCTTCATAGAATGAATTTGGAGGCTTTCCTTCCTCTTCTAGTTTTTGGGATAGTTTGAGAAGCATAAATATTAACTCTTCTTTAAATGTTTGATAGAATTCACCTGTGAAGTCATCTGTCCTGGACTTTTGATTGTTGAGAGTTTTTTGATTACTAACTCAATTTCCTTAGTTATTTGTCTGTTCAAATTTTCTATTTATTCCTGATTCAGTTTTAGAAGGTTATGTTTCAAAGAATTCATCCATTTCTTTTGGGTTGTCCAGTTGGTTGGCATATATTTTTCATAATGTTTTCTTATACTCCTTTGCATTTCTGTGTTGTTAGTTATTTCTCCTTTCTGATTTTGTCTGTCTTCACTCTTTTTTTGATGAGTCTGGCTAAAGGTTTATCAATATTGTTGATCTTTTAAAAGAACCAGCTCCCAAGGCACCTGGGTGGCTCTTGGTTAGGCTGCTGACTCTTGATTTTTGGCTCAGGTCATGATCTTGTGGTCCTGGGATTGGGCCCCATGTCAGGCTCCATTCTCAGGGGAATCTGGTTGAGGATTTCTCTTCCTCTCCCTCTGTCCCTCCCCCCTCAAATAAATAAATCTTAAAAAAAAGAAAGAAAGAAAGAAAGAAAACCAGCTCCTGGTTTCATCTGTTCCACTGGGGTGTTTTTCCTTCTCTTTCAGTGGTGTGTGTGTTGGGGGGGGAGGGGGGTTGTTTGTTTGTTTTTTTCTTTTTTTCTTGTTTTTTTTCTGCTCTAATCTTTATTTCCCTCCCTCTATTGGCTTTGGGCTTTATTTGTTGTTCTTCTACTTCCTTTAGGTGTAAGGGTAGGTTGAGTTTTTTCTTACTTCTTGAGGTAAATTTGTATTTCTATAACTTCCCTCTTAGACTGGTGTTTTCATCTTTATTTGTCTGCATGTATTTTTTTATTTTTCTCTTTGATTTCTTCGTTGGCCCATTCACTGTTGTTGTTGTTTGTTGTTTTTTAGCATATTATTTAGCCTCCATGTATTTGTGTTTTTTACAGATTTTTTTTTTCTTGTGACCTCTAGTTCCATACTGTTGTGGGAGAAGATGCATGATATGATTTCAGTCTTTTTGAATTCATTTAGACTTATTTTATGACCTAACATATGATCTGTTCTGGGGAATGTTCCATGTACACTTGAAATGAATGTGCATTCTGCTGTTTTTCAGTGGAATGTTCTGAATATATATGTTGGGTCCATCTGATACAGTGTGTCATTCAAAGTCACTAGTTGATTTCAAAGTTTTCTCTTTCTTTCTTTCTTTCTTTCTTTCTTTCTTTCTTTCTTTTTTTTTTTTTGCTTTGGATGATCTATCTATTGATGTAAGTGTGGTGGTAAAGTCCTATACTATTATTGTTTTACTATCAATTTCTTCCTTTATTTCTGTTAGTAGTCACTTTATGTATTTCAGTAGTCCCATATGGGGTGCATCGATATTTACAGTTGTTATATCTTCTTGTTGGATTGTTCCCGTTATCATTATGTAGTCTCCTTTGTCTGTTGTTACAGTTTTTGATTTAAAGTCTATTTTGTTGAAGTACTGCTATGCAAGCTTTCTTTCTGATTCCATTTTCATGGTAAATGTGTTTTTATCCTTTCACTTTCAGTTTGCATGTGTCTTTAGGTCTGAAATGAGTTTCTTTCACTTTAATTTTGAAACAATTTTTGCTTAGTACAGAGTTCTAGATGATTTCTTTTTCTTTTTTTTTTAACTTTATTGTAGAAAGAACACTGAACATGAGATCTACCCTCTTGACAAATTTTTAAATGTGCAATATATCATCTATTGTTGACTATAGGGACAATGTTGTATAGCAAATCTCAAGAGATTATTCATCTTGCTTAACAGAAATTTTATGCCCAATGATTAGTATCTCACCATTTCTTCCTCATCCCAGCTCCAGGCACTCACTATTCCACTCTTTGAGTCTATGAATTTGATGGTTTAGATAAATCATAAGTGGAATCATGCAGTATTTGTTTATGTCTGGCTTATTTCACTTAATATAATGTCCTCAAGTTCATCTATGGAGTTACTTATTGCACAATTTTCTTTTTAAAGGCTGAAGAGTATTCCACTGTATTTTTTTTTTTTTTTTAATCCACTCACTTGTGGGTGAGCACTTAGTTTGTTTCCATATCTTGGCTATTGTGAATAGTGCTGCAATGAACCTGGGAGTACTAATAGGTTTTCAAAATCCTTATTTCAATTCCTTTGGCTAAATACCCAGAAGTAGAATTGCCAGACCATAATGGTAGTGCTAGTTTTAATTTTTTGAGGAATTTCTATACTGCTTTCCATAGTGGCTCTACCATTTTGTATTTCCATCAACAGTATGTAAGGGTTTCAATTGCTCCACAATTGTTAATACCTGGTTGTTTTTATTTATATACTTTAAAGATGGTGTCTCTGCTTTTCTCTGCCTTTCATAGTTTGACATGTAGTCTACTGTTATTTACCTTTGTTCCTCTGGTTTCTTTTAAGATTTTCTTTATTGCTGGCTTTCAGTAATTTGATTAGGAGTTGATATAATTTTCTTTAAGATTATTCATTTTTTTATTCGAGCATTTTGCGTTTGTGAATTTTTTAAAATCAAACATGGAATTATTTTGGCCATTATTTCTTCAAGTACTTTTGCTGGCACTTCCCCTTCCCCAGCCCTTTTTTTCAATTTCTGGGACTCCAATTTCATATATGATAGATACATTGTGGTGGTATCCCATAAGCTCACTGATGCCCTGATTTTTCAATAGTTTTTTTTTTTTTTACTCTATGTTCATGTCCCTGATTTCTTCATTGTTTCATCTGCTGTTATTGCCCTTTTTAAAAATTTTCAGGTACTGTATTTCTCACCTCTAGGAGCTATATTTGGATCTTTTTCATTTTAGATGCCTACAGTTTACTCTAAATCTTAAACATGAGCCTGTTTACAATAGATGTGTTAATTTCCTTGTCCACTAATTTTGTTGTACTACTTTACACATCGTGAGTTTGTTTTTTCTTTTTTTTGGTTATGGTATACAGTTAAATTACTTGGTTCTTTTGAGTTCCTCCTCACTGCACTACAGCCTGGAAATTGCTTCTGGGTAAACTGGAGCAAGTATAGGGTTTAATTTCATTTGTTTCCATCTTTTTAGGAATCACAATCCTGATCTATTATCCAATACCTAAAATGTATTTTTTTCATTTATTTTATCTAGTTTTTAGTTAATTAAGGTAGGAAGTTAAATTAGGTCCTTATTTTTATATCTTGGCCCAGGAGATGTTCCATATTAATTATTTTAATAGCATTTAAACAAAGTCCATTAAAAGTGCCATAATTTTATTGATTTTTATTTTGTTCCAAATGTTGGATATTTCAGTGGTTTCCAATTTATCAAAACTCATTAATTTAAAAAATCATTGTTCATAACTGTTTGAATTAGTGACTGTTTTGTTGGCCTAGTTTTCCTAGAAGGGGAATTACTAGATGAAAAACTTAAGTACTTTTTATGCTTTTTTAATGCTCTCTTTATGCTCATATGGAGCAAATTCTTTCTTATAAAGCATGCCAATTTATAGAAATTCCTACTTATACTGATAGCTAATATTTATGGAGGTATTAACGTTATGGAGGTATTAACATGTTAATATGTGTCTCACACATATTAACACTGTTAGATCCATGTTCACAAATACTAATTTGTTCCATCCTCAAAATGGTGGAGTGGAACAACTAGGCTCATTTTAAAGATGAGGAAACCAAGATTTAAACACTTAAAAACAGGATTTTAAGTAAAAGCTGGTAAATGATGGGTTGAGAATTCAAACACAGGATAATGAGGCTACAGTTTCAACTCTAACTTCTACATTATTCCACTTCCTTACAAGCATTGCTATCATTTAAATTTTTGGCAAATTAAAACCCACAAAATGGTATCGCATTCTTTCGTATTTATTACTGGTAGAATAAAGAATTTGGGTATTTCAACTCCAGAATGTCCTTTTTTGGGGTAATTTCTATATGTTTATTACTCTGTATTTGAATCCTAATTTTCTCATTTCCTTGTTCTTGCGTCCTCCCTTCTCACCCTCCTCCCCCCAAGCAGAAATTTTGTGCACAGTGCTAGGGAGGGGAGTAAAATAGGGTCTCCTTCTCCCAGAGTGACTTTTTTGCCCTAAGAGGGAGCCTGGGAGAATGGTAGTCTCCATTTTTTTTTCTTTCTTTTTTTTTTAAGTTAACCTAACTGACCTGGAACTTCTGTCCTATGAGCGGATATTGGGGTTGGAGGGGTGAGGCAGAGGCAATGGAATCCCTGTCTTGTCCTGGTGGGCCATGTCTGACCAGGATAGAGCCTTTACCCTACAAGTGAAGTAGAGTAGGGTTGGGAGACCCTATCTCCTTGGCTGTACCCTCTTGGAATACATTTTCTGAAACCTAGACCTTAGGTTTGGCTTTGAGGGAACTCTTCCAGAGTGAAACCACTGCCTTCTAACTAGGGGAAGGGGTGGGAGAGGAGAAGGGAAAAGGGAGCCAGCCTCTTCTTGGCCTGTGCAACCAGAATAAACCTTTTGGAAAATTGAGTAGGAAGTGGGGTATGGGGGATGGAAGCAATTTCTGGCTTAAATGCCACAGATTAACACTATTCATACTAATACTCTGTAAACTTATTTAAATAAATGCTTCTCAATTACCTAATCTTAGGTCAATTTCCAGAGATTTTTAAGTACTTGTGGTTTGGTAATTTTCATCAGTTTAATGATTATTTCAATGAGGAGTCTGCAAGCTCACACAGCCCAAGTCTCCTCTCCTTTGTGTAATTTTCTCCACTTGATGTGTGATCTCAAGGCTGGGAATTGGGACATTCATTTCTGACCTCTCTTGAACCAGCTTGCCTCTTCCCTAACCAAACCCTGCTCCCAAACCTGAAGAGTTAATTACAGCCTCTTTTCCTGTGAGCTGTCCTTTATGATAAAGTCAAATAAACAGAAGCCATTAGAATTAAAAACAAAACCCTTTAAAAAAAAACAAAAATAAGAATTTAAAAAAGCCCTTCGTACAATAAATTTGTTTTTCAAGGTGACTGCCATAACCTGAATTTAGAAAGTCCAAATTGACTTAATCTCGGGCAAGGATGTTTTTGCTCTAGTCCAGTATATAACTTTCTTATAAAGCAATGAAATACTTTCATGTAACAAATGGGGAATCACAGGGCATCATAATTTAAGGGGAATTAAGAATTAAAAATATTAAACACAGCATAATAACAATGATATCTGCTTAGATAAAAGGCAGATTAATTTTAGCTGATGGGGAGTGAAAGATAATTTTTGAAATGAACTGTGACAGAAGGGAGTAGATGACTCACTTTAGATGCTCCAGATCTATAAAAAGCCCAGCTCCTGACTCAGCTGGCTGGGCATCAACAAATTGGTGACTAAGAGGCAATCAGTAGAGGAAGCTGGTGATGCAGATTGACTAAAAGTAAGGCTGACCCGTGTCATGAAATGACAGGTCATTTGCTTTTAACACCACTGTTTTTACTAGCAACACTAGCATTTTCCCAGCCACGTAAAGTTGCAAATGACTTAAATGTTTTCATTATGTAATATTTTAAAGCATACTAAAATGTATATATTCAGGAAAAAGCATACTTACAAACTTAATCACATTCAAACATGCACCAATTTTAATAATATATTACTGTTAGTTTAGTTTTGTTTTGTTTTAGATTTTATTTATTTGAGAGAGAGAGAGTGTCTAGGGTGGGAGGGGCAGAGGCAGAGGGAGAAAGAGTCTCAAGCCGACTCCCTGCTGAGCACAGAGCCTCCTGCAGGGCTCTATCCAAGGACCCTGAGATCCCGACCTGAGCAGAAACCAAGTTGGCTGCTGAACTGATGTGCCACCCAGGCGCTCCTATTAGTTCTGCATATACTTTTGGGCTACCCCACAACTAAAGAAATTCCTAAATTTTATTTTTGTAATTCATTTTCCTTTCAGAATTTCTCATGTTTAAGTTTTACAAAAATGGAAACTTCTTACATGTGGTTTCCTCTAGGACTTAAAAATAAAGTTTAGTTAAAATTTTGTAATTTTCATCCATGTTGTGGGGTAGCTGCACTTCATTTATTTTTTAAAACTTATTTTAGCTTTTTTGAGCTAAAATGCACATACTGTGAAATTCACTTATTACAAGTATACAATTCATTCATTAGTAAATTCCTATGTGTGTGCAACCAGCACCACTATGTAATTCCAGAATGTTTTTATCACCACAAAAAGAAACTCCTACCTGTTAACAATCAGTAATTTTCTCCTTCTCCCAGCTCCTGGCAACCACTGTATTTTTGTCTTTTCCTATTTGAAACACTTCCAACTGTGTCTGGCTTGTTTTACTTAACCATGATGTGTTTTGTTTTTGTTTTTGTTTTTAACGTAAGGAAAGCTCTTTTGTTTGTTTGTTTTTATTATAATCTCTTAGTGCTCATAAGAACAAGTGTCCTCCTTAATCCCCATCACCTATTTCACCCATCCTCCCACCAACCTCCCCTCTGGTAACCAACAGTCTGTTTTCTATAGTTAAGAATCTGCTTCTTGGTTTCTCTTTTTTCCCCTTTGCTTGCTTGTTTGGTTTCTCAAATTCCACACATAAGTGAAATCATATGGTGTTTGTCTTTCTCTGACTTATTTCACTTAGCATTATGCTCTCTAGCTCCACCCATGTCCTTGCAAATAGCAAGATTTATTTCTTTATTATGGCTGAATAATATTCTGCTGTATATATATACTACCTCTTTATCCATCCATCAATGGATAGACACATGCACTGCTTCCATATCTTAGCTATTGTAAACAATGCTGCTATAAACATAGGGGTACAAGTATTTCTTTGAATTAGTGTTCTTGTGTTCTTTGGGTAAATATCCAGTAGTGTGATTGCTGAATCATAAGGTAGTTCTATTTTGAACTTTTTGAGGAACCTCCATACTTTTCCAGAGTGGCTGTACCAGTGGCTGTACTTGCACTCCCACCAACAGTGCAAGAGGATTCCTTTTTCTCCACGTCTTCGCCAACACCTATTGTTTTTTTGTGTTGTTAATTTTAGCCATTCTGACAGGTGTAAGGTGATATCTCATTGTAGTTTTGATTTGCATTTTCCTGATAACAGATGATAAGCATCTTTTCATGTGTCTATTTGCCATCTGGATGTCGTCTTTGAAGAAATGCCTGTTCATGACTTCTGCCTATTTTTAATTGGATTGTTTTTGTGTGTTGAGATTTATAATTTCGTTATGTATTTTGGATACTAACCCTTTATCAGATATGTCATTTGCAAATATCTCCTCCCATTCCATAGGTTATCTTTTACGTGTTTTGTTTTGTTTTTTTTTATTTCCTTTGCTGTGCAGAAGCTTTTTATTTTTATGTAGTCCAAATATTTTACTTTTGCTTTTGTTTCCCTTGTCTCAGAGGACCTATCTAGAAAAAAGTTGCTATGGCCAATGTCAGAGAAATGACTGTGCTCTCTTCTAGGATTTTTATGGTTTCAGGTCTCACATTTAGGTCTTTCATCCATTTCAAACTTATTCTTGTGTATGGTATAAGAAAGTGGTCCAGTTTCATTCCTTACATGTTGCTGCTCAGTTTTCCCAGTACTATTTGTTGAAGAGATTGTCTTTTTACCATTGGATATTCTTTCCTGCTTTGCTAAAGATTGATTGACCATACAATTATGGATTTATTTCTGGAATTTCTATTCTGTTCTATGGATCTATCTGTCTATTTTTGTGCCAGTGTCATACTGTTTTGATTACTACAGCTTTGTAATATACCTTGAAGTTCAGAATTGTGATGCCTCCAGCTTTGTTTTTCTTTTTCAAGATTGCTTTGGCTATTCAGGGTCTTTTGTGGTTCCATACGAATTTTAGGATTATCTGTTCTAGTTCTGTGAAAAATGATGTTGGTATTTTGATGGACATTGTATTAAATGTATGTATTGCTTTGGGTGGTATAGACATTTTAACAATATTCTTCTAATCCATGAGCATGGAATGTCTTTCCATTTCTTTGTGTCCTCTTCAATTTCTTTCATCAGTGTTTTATGGTTTTCAGACTACAGGTCTTTCACCTCTAGCTAGGTTTATTCCTGGGTGTCTTATTATTTTTGGTACAATTGTAAGTGGGATTATTAATTTCTCTGTTACTTCATTATTAATGTATAGAAATGCAACACAGTTTTGTGTATTAATTTTCTGTCCTGTGACTTAATTTGTTTATCAGTTCTAGCATTTTTTTGGTGGAGTGTTTCAGGTTTTCTATATATAGTATCATGTCATCTACGAATAGTGAAAGTTTTACTTCTTCCTTAGCAATTTAGATGCCTTTTATTTCTTTTGTTGTCTGATTGCTGTAGCCAGGACCTCCAGTTGAATAAAAGTAGTGAGAATGGACATCCTTGTCTTGTTCCTGACCTTAGGGGAAAAGCTCTGTTTTTCCCCATCGAGGATGATGATAGCTGTGGGTTTTTCATATATGGCCTTTATTATGTTGAGGTATGTTCCCTCTAAACCTACTTTGTTGAGGGTTTTTATCATGAATGGATGTTGTCCTTTGTCAAATGCTTTTTCTGCATCTATTGAAATGATCATATGATTTTTATCCTTTCTCTTAGTGATGTGATGTATCACACTGATTGATTTGTGAATATTGAACCACCTTGCAAACCAGGAATAAATCCTACTTGACTGTGGTGAATGATTTTTTAATGTATTGTTGGATTTGGTTTACTAGTGTTTTGTTGAAGATTTTTTCATCTATGTTCATCAGCGATATTGGTCTGTAGTTCTCTCTTTTATGTGGTATCGTTATCTGATTTTGGTATCTGGGTAATGCTGGCCTCATAGAAAGAATTTGGAAGTTTTCCTTCTATTTCTATTTTTTGGAATAGTTTGAGAAGAATAGGTATTAGCTACTTTAATTGTTTGGTAGAATTCACCTGTGAAGCCATCTGGTCTTGGA
Source organism: Eumetopias jubatus (assembly GCF_037043125.1). Classification (NCBI taxonomy): domain Eukaryota; kingdom Metazoa; phylum Chordata; class Mammalia; order Carnivora; family Otariidae; genus Eumetopias; species Eumetopias jubatus. The sequence continues at coordinate 162,298,977 of NW_028274809.1, read as the reverse complement.
ATTTGTTGGGAGTTTTTTGATTACAGATTCATTTTCTTTGCTGGTTATTGATTTGTTCACAGTTTCTATTTCTTCCTGTATCAGTTGATAGTTTAAATGTTTCTAGGAATTTGTCTATTTATTACAGGTTGTCGAATTTGTTGGCATATAGTTTTTCATAATATTTTGTCAAAATTGTATTTCTGTGGTGTTGGTTTTTATTTCCCCTCATTTGTGATTTTGAGTCCTTTCTTTCTTACTTTTTTCTTGGTAAATCTGGCTGGAAGTTGATCAATTTTATAGATTTCTTTTTCAAAGAAACAGTTCCTTGTTTCATCAATAATACATTTCATCAAATATATATGTGTATATATATATATAATTTTAGTTTCTATGTCATTTATTTCTGTTCCATTCTTATTTCCTTCCTCTGCTGGCTTTTGGTTTTATATGTTCTTTTTCTAGCTCCTTTTAAGTGAAAGGTTAGGTTGTTTGAGTTTTTTTTCCTTCTTTGGCTAGGCCTATGTTACTATATACTTCCCTCTCAGAACCTCTTTTGCTGTGTCCCAAAGATTTTGAACCATTGTTTTCATTTTCATTTGTTTCCATGTATTTTTTATTTCTTCTTTGATTTCCTGGTTGACACAATCATTGTTTAGTAGCATGTTATTTAATTTCCATGTATTTGTACTCTTGCCAAATTATTGTGGTTGATTTCTAGATCCATAGCATTGTGTCATAAAAGATACATGGTTTGACTTTGATCTTAAATTTGTTGAGGCTTGTTTTGTGGCCCAACATGTGATCTATTCTGGAGAATGTTCCACATGCACTTGAAAAGACTGTGTATTCTGCTATCTTAGGATGGAACGTTCTGAATATATGTTAAATCCATCTGGCCCAGTGTGTCATTTAAAGCCATTGTTTCCTTATTGATTTTCTGTTTAGATGATCTGTCCATTGATATAAGGGGGTTTTAAAGTCCCTTACTATTATTATATTATTATTGTTTTGAAACTAATCTTTGTTATTAATGATTTCATGTATTTGGGTGCATAAATATTTATAATTGTTATATCTTATTGTTGGATTGTACCCTTTATTATACAGTGTCCTTCTTTGTCTCTTGTTAAAGTCTTTTTTTTTTTTAAGTTTATTTTTTCTGCTATAAGAAAGCTGGAGTAGCAATACTTATATCTGTTTGCATGATAAATGTTTCTCCATCCCCTCACTTTAAATCTGCAGGTGTCTTTAGGTCTAAAATGAGTCTCTTATAGGCAGCATATAGGTGAGTCTTTTGGGTTTTTTTGTCCATTCTGTCAACCTATATCTTTTGATTGGAGCATTTAGACCATTTACATTTAAAGTAATAATTTGTATGTATTAGGATTTATTGACATTTTATTAATTGTTTTGTGGTTATTTCTGAAGATTTTCTCTGGTCCTTGTCTTTCTCTCTTCCATAGTTTGCTGATTTTCTTTAGTGATATATTCGGGCTTCCTTCTCTTCATTCTTTGCATATTTATTAATGGTTTTTGATTTGTGGTTACCATTAGGTTTGTATATAACATCTTCTGCATATAGCAGTCTGTATGAAGTTGATCATTTAAGTTTGAACTCATTCTTTATTCCTTTCTTCCCATGTTTTAGGTGTATGGTGTCATATATTAGGTCCTTTTATTTTGTAAGTCCCTTGAATTTTTTTTTTAACAGAAATACTCATTTTTACTGCTTTTGTGTTTCTACCTTCATACTGTCATTTCTGGTCCTTCCTTTCCACTCAAAGAATACCTATTAATATTTCATACAGGTCTGATTTAGTGGTCATGAACTATTTTAGTTTTGTTTGGGAACTCTTTATCTCTCCTATTCTGAATGATAGCCTTGCTGGATAGAGTTTTCTTGGCTGCAGGTTTTTCCAGTTCATCATTTTAAATATATCATGCTACTCCTTTCTGGCTTGGAAAGTTTCTGCTGAAAAATTTGCTGCTACCCCTATGGGACTTCCTTTGTATTAACTGTCTTCTTTTGGCTTTTTAATATTTTTTATATTTTTTTATTTTTTTTATAAAAATTAATTTTTTGGGTGCCTGGGTGGCTCAGTTGGTTAAGCGACTGCCTTCGGCTCAGGTCATGATCCTGGAGTCCCGGGATCGAGTCCCACATTGGGCTTCCTGCTCAGCAGGGAGTCTGCTTCTCCCTCTGACCCTCTTCCCTCTCATGCTATCTCTCATTCTCTCTCTCTCTCAAATAAATAAATAAAATCTTTAAAAAAATAAAAATTAATTTTTTATTATAAATTTTTTATAATTTTAAAATTTAAAAAAAATTATAAAAATGTTAATATTTTTCTTTATCATTATATTTTGCCATTTACAGTATGTCTTGATGTGGATCTGCTTTTATTGATTTTTCTACTTTTTCCCATTGAGTATGATATTTGCTGTGGGTTTTTCATAGATGGATTTTATGAACTTGAGGAATGTTCCCTCTATCCCTATACTCTGAAGGGTTTTAATCAGGAAAGGATGCTGTATTTTGTCAAATGCTTTTTCTGCATCAATTGAGAGGACCATATGGTTCTTCTCTCTCCTCTTATTAATGTGTTCTATCACACATTAATTGATTGATTTGCGATTGTTGAACCACCCTTGCATCCAGGGGATAAATCCCACTTGGTTGTGGTGGATGATCCTTTTAATGTATTGTTGGATCCTATTAGCTAGGATTTTGTTGAGGATTTTGGAATCCATATTCATCAGGGATGTCAGTCTGAAATTCTCCTTTTTTTTTTTTTTAAGATTTTATTTATTTATTTGAGAGAGAGAGAATGAGAGATAGCACAAGAGGGCAGAGGGTCAGAGGGAGAAGCAGACTCCCCGCTGAGCAGGGAGCCCGATGAGGGACTCGATCCTGGGACTCCAGGATCATGACCTGAGCTGAAGGCAGTCGCTTAACCAACTGAGCCACCCAGGCGCCCTGAAATTCTCCTTTTTGGTGGGGTCTTTGCCTGGTTTGGGGATTAAGGTAATGCTGGCCTCATAGAATGAGTCTGGAAGCTTTCCTTCTGTTTCTACACTTTGAAACAGCTTCAGGAGAATAGGTATTATTTCTTCTTTGAATGTTTGGTAGAATTTCCCAGGGAATCCATCAGGCTCTGGACCCTTGTTTTTTGGGAGGTTTTTGATCACTGCTTCAATCTCGTTACTGGTTATTGGCCTATTCAGGTTGTCAGTTTCTTCCTGTTTCAGTCTTGGTAGTTTATAGGTTTCCAGGAAGGCATCCATTTCTTCCAGGTTGCTTAATTTGTTGGCATATAGTTGTTGATAATGATTTCTAATAATTGTTTCTATTTCCTTGGTGTTAGGTCATGATCTCTCCCCTTTCATTCACAATTTTATTAATTTGTTTCCTTTCTCTTTTCTTTTGGATAAGTCTAGCTGGTGGGTTATTGATCTTATTCTTTCAAAGAACCAGCTTCTAGTTTCGTTGATCTAATCTACTGTGTTTCTGGTTTCTAATTCACTGATCTCTGCTCTAATCTTAATTATTTCTTTTCTAATGCATGGTTTAGGCATCGTTTGTTGCTTTTTCTCTAGTTCTTTAAGGTGTAAAGTTACTTAGTGAATTTAGGATTTTTCTGGGTTTTCTTGAGTGAGGCTTGGATGGCTATGTATTTCCCCCTTAGGACCGCCTTTGCAGTATCCCATGGGTTTTGGTCTGATGTGTTTTCATTCTCATTAGTTTCCGTGAACTGTTTAAGTTCTTCTTTGATTTCCTGGTTGACCCAAACCTTCTTGAGTGGAGTGATCTTTAGCTTCCAAGTGTTTGAATGTCTTCCAAATTTTTTGTTGTGATTGAGTTTCAGTTTTAAAGCATTATGATCTGAGAATATGCAGGGAATAATCTCAATCTTTTGGTGTCAGTTGAGACCTGATTTGTGACCCAGTATGAGGTCTATTCTGGAGAAAGTTCCATGTGCACTCGAGAAGAATGAGTATTCTGTTGTTTTAGGGTGAATGTTCTGTATGTATCTATGAGGTCCATTTGGTCCAGTGTGTCATTCAAAGCTCTTCTTTCTTTGTTGATTCTCTGCTTAGATGACTTGTCCATTGCTGAGAGTGGAGTATTGAGGTCTCCTCCAATTAATGTATTATTATCAATATGACTATTTTGGTTAACAGTTGGCTTATGTAGATGGCTGCTCCCATGTTGGGGGCGTAGATATTCACAATTGTTAAATCTTCCTGTTGGATAGACCCTTTAAGAATGACATAGTGTCCTTCTGTGTCTCTAACTACAGACTTTAGTTTAAAATCTAATTTGTCTGATATAAGAATTGCTACCTCAGCTTACTTTTGAGGTCCATTGGCATGGAAGATGGATCTCCATCCCTTCACTTTTAGTCTTTGGGTTCAAAGTGAGTCTCCTGTAGACAGCATATGGATGGGTCCTGTCTTTTTATCCAATCTGCAATCCCGTGCTGTTTTATGGGAGCATTTAGGCCATTCACGTTGAGAGTGACTATTGAAAGATATGAATTTATTGTCCTCCTGTTGCCGGTGAAGTCCTTGTTTCTATAGATTGTCTCTGTAAATTTCTGTTCTATATCACTTTTGGGGTCTTTCTCCTTTTATAGAACCCCCCCCTTCTGCTTAAAATTTCTTGCAGGGCTGGCTTAGTGGTCACATACTCTTTCAGCTTCTGCCAGTCTTGGAAGCTTTGCATCTCTCCATGCATTCTAAATGACAGCCTTGCTGGGGAAAGTATTCTTGGCTGCATGTTCTTCTCATTTAGTACTCTGAGTCTGTCTTGCCAGCCCTTTCTGGTTTGCCAGGTCTCTGTGGATAGGTCTGATGTTATTCTGATGTTCCTCCCTCTGTATGTAAGGAATCTCTCTTCCCCCTACCTGTCTTTAAGATGGTTTCCTTGGTTCTAAGATTTGTGAGTTTTACTATTACATGCCATGGCATTGGTCTGTTTTCCTTGATCTTGGGAGGGGTCCTCTCTGCCTCTAGGACACGAGTGTTTGTTTCATTCCCCAGATTAGGGAAGTTCTCAGCTACGATTTGCTCAAATATATCTTCTAGTCCTCTCACTCTCTCTCCACCCCCTCAGGGATCCCAATAATTCTGACATTGGAATGTTTCATGGTGTCACTTATTTCTCTAATTCTGTTTCCATGGATTTTGAGCTGTTTCTCCCAGGCCTCCTCTTTTTCTTTCTTTTCTATCAATTGGTCTTCTAGATCACTAATTAATTATTCTGCCTCATTTACCCTAGCTGTTAGAATACCTAGATTAGATTGGATCTCATTGATAGCATTTTTAAGTTATGCCAGTTCAGCTTTCATTTCTGCCCTTAGAGACTCTATGTTGCCATTTATCGATTTCTTCATTCTGGCTATCTTCATAACTGTTACCCTGAAGTCCATTTCTGACATCTTAGTTATATCTGTATCCGTTTGTAAATCTGTGGCCAAAGTCATAGTCTCTGAGTCTTTCCTATTTTGGGGATTCCTCCTCCTAGTCATTCTGTTGAGGGTTGGTTGAGGGAGTGTACAGAGTCCAAGTTATTGACCACAACCCAAGCAAGATGCACTTGTTTTATAGGGACCTTAGGCGTCTTGTTCTCCCAGCCTGTCTTCTGGGGGAGGGGACTGCCTCGCTGTTACTCAGGCAACCCTGTTTGGGCAGAGTTGCCCTGCCCCCTGGGGGGGGAATGGGCTCATTGAAAACCGGTTTTGGGGGGCTTTTGTTCTCTGGCGGCTTTCCCTGGTGGCTTTTCACATCTCTTCCAAGAGTCAGAGCAGAAGAGACCATTTCCAACCCTCTGCCTCAGAGCAGAGAGATCGCGGTCTGTTCTTCAGTGAGCTCTCCAGGCCACAATATCTCTGTTTCTGTCTGTGCTGCTAAAAACTGCAGGGTCCTGGGTTGTGCGCCCCTCCGCAGCACTCCCAGTCCTCGCCTCCAGGTTGGGCATGTCCCTGCCCTTTGTGCTTCTAAAACCACCAGCCACCCCTAGTTTGCACGTGTGGCCCTGCCACTCCAGGTTTCAGTGGGGGCGGGGTGCTAAAGTCCTTTCCCCACCACTCCTGGTCTGCAAGTCTGTGCCCGTTCCCAGTGCAGGAGGCTTTCACACACCAGTGGTGCAGGATCCCTATGGCTCCCTCCCCCTTCCGTTTATCTTCTCATATCTGCCTGTGGAATTACAGCTCCCCGCTTCATACCTCAAAACCAACCACCTGAGATATTCTGTTTGTAGAGATCCAGATATACCTTCTTACATCTCAGGCTGATTTTGTGGGTGTTCAGAGTGGTCTAGTAGATATCCAGCTCAATTCAGGGGACCAGTTGGAATAGGGTCCCCTACTCTTCCACCATCTCCCCCCGCCTCCTTCTATGAATCTATTTTTATTCAAGTCCCACATTATCTTGACTGCTTTAGTTTTGTAGTAGCTATAGTATGAAGAGTATGAATCATTCATCTTTGTTCTCCTTTTTTAAAGATTATAATGACTATTCTTGTTTCCTTGAAATTTCACATGAATTTTAGGATCAGTTCATATAAAAAGTTGCATTTTTGAAAGAGATCACATTGAATCTATAGATCAATTTGTAGAATGCTGCCATCACTACAATATTAATCTCATTCATGAGCAGATGCCTTTCCATTTTTTTGGTTTTAATTCTTTTCAACAATTTTTTATAGTTTTCAGTGTGTATGTCTTATACTACTTTCATTAAGTCAATCTTTAAGTATTTTTTTGATACTCTTATAAATGTTAAATATTATTTTTGGGTTATTCATTGCTAATATGTAGAAATATATTGATGTTTGTATATTAGTCTTTACCCCTCAACTTTACTGAACTTATTTGTTTGCTCTAATGTATTAGTGATTTGTGGATTCTTTGGGGTTATCTATAAATTATGTCAACTGCAGATACAGTTTTCTTCCTTTCCAATTAGGATGTCTTTATTTTTTATTTATTTATTCTTGCCTAGTTGCCCTGACAAAAACCTCTAGTGCCATGTTGAATAGAAGTGGCTAGCATAGGCATCATTGTCTCATTCCTGATATTAGGGGTACAGCTTTCAATCTTTCACTATTGTTATGGTCTGTGTCTTTTTTTTTTTTAATCTTTATCAAGTGGCACAAGTTCCTTTCTGTTAGTAGTTTGAGTCTTGTTGACATTAAAGGATGTTATTTTTTGTCAGATTTTTTTTCTGTATCTATATAAATCATGTTTTCAAATCTTTATTTTGTTAATATGGTTTATTATGTTAATTTTAAACCAACCTAGCACTCTTGGGATAAATCCCACTTGGTAATGGTGAATATTCTTTTTTATGTGTTGCTGGATTTGGTTTCTAGTATTTTGTTGAGGATTTTGCCTATGTTCAATGGGAATACTAGTATGTAGTTTTATTTTCTTGTGGTGTTTTGATTTGGTTTGGTATCTGGGTAATAATGGCCTCAGAGTTACAAAGTATTCCCTGCTTCTACAGTTGAGGTGTTTTTGACATAAAAACACTTGTTGGTAGTTCTCACTTAAACATTTGATAGATTTTTGCCAATGAATTCATCTGGACTTGAGTTTTGATGATCATTAAAAATCCTCACTCTCTTTACTTGTTATAAGTCTATGCCAATTTTCTCTTTCTTCTGGAGTCCATATCAGAAGTTTGTATGTTTCTTGAAATTTGTCTGTTACATCTAGGATATATAATTTGTTGGCATTTTTTTCCTATTCACTTCAAATCTTCTGTAAGTTCAGTGTGTCTATAATGTCACCTTTTTTCCCTCCTGTTTTTAGTAATTTGAGACTTCTTGTTTTTTGCTTGTTCAGTCTAGCTAAGTACTTGACAATTTTGTCAATGATTGTAAAGAACCAACATTTGTTTTTTTTCTATTCTTTATATTTATTTCATCTCTAATAATTATCTTTCTTTCTGCTTGTTTTGCATTTAGATTGCTCCTTTTTTTACCCTAGTTTCTTAAGGTGAGATGGTTTGGTTATTGATTGAATATTTATCTTTTTTAATGTGTGCACTTATAACTGTAAATTTCCCTCTGAGCACTGTTTTCATGGTATCCCATAAGTTTTGCTGTGTTGTATCTTAGTCTTCATTTATCTCAAAGTATTATTACATTTCCCTGTGATTTCCTCCTTGACCTATTGGATAATTAGGGTATATGGTTTAAGTTCCCCATCTGTGAATTTCTAAAATATCTTTTATTTCTAATTATATTTTGTTGTGGTTGGAGGAGATACTTTATATAATTTTAATCTTTATGTCTTCTAGAACATGGGATTTATTTAGGAATATTTTCAAAAATTTTTCGCAGGGACCTACAGAAGAAATGCTAATGATTACAACTGTGTGTGTGTGTGTGTGTGAGTGGGTGGGTGGGTGTGTGTGTGTGTGTAACATAGATAGTGGGTCCTGCGTAACTTTAGAAACTTACTTCACGGTCCACTAATGAGTATCAAAGACAGATATTTTAGGCCCATGCTATTGAAAAAGCCAATCTCGAATGAGATATGGAGCTTGCACTCAAACTGTCATTTCAGTCCCACCCTTTAATTCAGCCAAATTGCTGTTTTCAGATTTTCTCAATGAAGTATTGCTTGCTTATATTCTGGTACAAGCTCTTTATCTCATTCCAATCTTTTAATGAATAGTTTGAGAACCAGTACCTTTCTTTGGAACATACTTATCGAAACACTGTACTACACCTGTGATTGTATAGTGTGCTAGTGTGTAGAGTATGAATATTCAACTGTGTAAGATGATATCAAGTCAATTTTCAAAGTAGTTATACCAATTTACATTTGCCCCAGAGTTACTATTTCTTCAAGCCTCAACACCTAATATAAGGAAATTACTTTTACATATCTCTTTAGGGGAAAATTATGACTCACTATGAGTCTAAATCCCCTTGATTATGAATGAAATTGAGCTTGTTTTGTATGTGTCAGTTATTTTTCTCAGAATATACTATTAATATATATGGTCATTTTCTGTTGCATTTTATTATGTGATAATTTTCCCTTGCTACTCACCACCCTTCCCCCACTGCCACCCGAACCCCCTCCATCCATTCATTTTACTTATCTACTTATCCTTCATAGATAATTAGGCTTTGTCAGTTATATGTGTCAAAAATATCTTCAACTTTATTGTCACTTTTCATCTGTGTGTGTTTGAACAAAAGCTATTTAATGTGGTTGAATTTATTTCCTTCTTATTAGTAATTTTGGGGCAATATAAAATATTCCTTTATTTTCTTCAAGTTTATATTTTTCTTGTATATCTGTAGTTGATTTATTTTGTGTGTGTGTATGATGTGATGTAGAAGTCCTATGAAATGTTTATATATGTATATAAATACATATAAATATATAAAATCAATATTTCTAGGGCAATTTGTTGAATAATTGTTTTCTACAATGCTCCTTTTTACAGATATACCTCTCCATATGCTTGTATGTTTGCTTCTGAGCTCTTTATTCTGTGCTATGGGTCAAATTGTATGCCAGTAACACTCATCTTAGTTACCATATAATAAGTCTTGAGATTTAGTAGGGAAATTTTCCTTGCCATATTTTTAATTGTTTTGGTTATTCTTGGGCTTTTGTTATTCTATACAAATTTTAGAGTCAGCTTGTTAAATTTCTCACAAACCCTTTTAGGGTTTTTATATAAATTACTTTGAACATAGAGACCAATCAGACATGTGCATAACCATCTTAGACTGTGCAGGCCAGTCTGTCTGCCAGCTGAATGCCACCAAAAGATTTTTGTTGATGTTATGTGGAGAAGAGTCACCTACCTGAGCAGTGTCCAAATTTTTGACCTTTTCAAATGTGAGATAGAATCAAATTGTTTTTGCTTTAAACCACTAAGTTTTTTTTTTAAGATTTTATTTATTTATTTATTTATTTATTTATTTATTTATTTATTTATTTGACAGAGAGAGAGAGCAGAAGCAGGGGGAGAATATAATATATTGTAATATACTGGCCAGAAGTTTGGCAACATTGTCACCTGTAAGACATATTGATATCTATCGGTAGATAGATATCAATATATAAATATAATATTGGTCAGTTTGGGAGACATTTTTTGGGAACAATTTTTCAAGTACGATGTTATTATTTTTTTAGCCATATGAAGTACAGATGAAGGGAAATAGCTACAAAAGGAAAAATTCCATTTTCATACAAGATTTAGAGAAAAGGTAGTCATGCCTTGCCATTTGAAAATAAAACTGTTTATTTCCAGCCTCCCTAAAAGGCTCTCAAGTTAAATGTGTATAGGGTAAATATCATCTCAAGGATATGTCTTTAAGACCCATTATTAAGATGTTATGAAGATTTAAGGACGTGTCTTATAGAAACTCTCAACTAGACAAAATGCCTTATGGGCAACTCAGTCAGCCTCCTGATCTTTATCCCAAGTTCAAGGGAACCTGACTTGGGAGATCTGTGTTATGACTTTAATCCAATGTAGTGAACCTTACTAAGATTCATCGAAATCCCACAAAGTTTATGAGAGAATTGTATTAGTTCCATCAACTTGGAATAAAAGGGACGGAAATATTTCAAAACAAAACAAACCCCACAGGTCTTCGACCGTCTAAGAGTAGAGAGAAAGCTAAAAAGGTTGCTCAAGAGGCAAAATAGGTGGTTTGTTATGGAAGATAAAAGATGACTAAGAAGTGAATTCCAAGGGCCTAGAGAGTGAAGCGAAAAGCCACAGATAACTATTTCCACAGAATAGGACTGGATACCAGCAACATGTGCTTCTGTCTCTTTCCTGTTTTTTGTTTCATTTTGTTTTGTTTTCTAAGCCTCATTGAGATATATCTGACCTATTACATTGTTTAAGGTATATAAAGTGATGATTTGTTGGACACGTATAATGTGAAATGATTACCACAATAAGGTTAGTTAACTCATCCATTACCTCACCTTTTTCTTTTTTTGTAGTGCGAACATTTAAGATCTATCCTCTTTGCAACTTTTAAGTACATAGTACAGTATCATTAACTATAGTCCTGATGCTATACACTAGGTGCCCAGAATTTATTCATCGTAAAACTGAAAGTTTGTACCCTTGGTGCTAGATGAGTGATTGAGCCATGTTGGACAATCCAACCACCACCCATGAGTTAACTGGAAAAGAGGTGACTTCTTTTGATGCATCGTGGCTGGGATATTCTTCTGTTCCAAGGGTTTCCAATTCCTGACCCACAAAATAGTGAGATACAGCAATAATTGCTGGTTGAGGCTACTAGGTTTAAGTAGCTTGTTGTACAGCAAGCGGTGATGGCGAGAGAATCCTACAGATACAACTGTTCACGTACAAGATAAAACCTATGAAGGTATACTAGTTGCAGCACTGAAACTACCCATACTCATACCTACTATGTATATGGATGTGTTTATATATGTAGTAGTTTAAAAAAAGATTGAAGATGCTTCTGCACTAATACAAAAATATCTCTGAAATACATTTAGTGAAGAAGTAAAATGAAAACCATTATGTTGAATATGCAACTATCTGTGTAAAAAATGGGGTGGGGAGGTATATACAGTTATATGTATAAATATCTCTGGAAAGATGGGCAGAAACTATTCCTATTAGCTACCTAAGGGGAGGGAGTCTGGATGACTTGTAGACAAGGGTGGCTGAAAAATTTTGCTGTAGAGCCTTTTATAGTTTATCATTTTTACATTTAAAATACATTTTCTTGGTTCAAAAAGTGAAAATAATACAGGGGTAAGATTAGAAAAATGTTGGGTAGGCTAGTCCAAAAGCTAAAATGTGACTTTTATGGCTTCCTGGCCTACGATTAGGCCCTTACTTAATTGCAACTGCTTTGCCTCTTCTTAGTAGCAAAGGTGATGTTATTCCTCTGCTAACAAGTCTTCAGAACTCTACATTTCTCTCAAGATGAAACCCCTAGTTCCTAAGTCTTATTTAAGGTTTGTCTTAATTTGGCGTAAGTCTAGTTCTCTATCCCTGATCTCTTTATCAATCCTCACTTTCAACAGTTTACCTTCTGGCAATGCTCAATTATTTATATAGTTCCTTGAAAACACAATGATGTGTCACACTTTATGATTTTGTGTATGCCTTTCCTGCTGCCTGGACTTACTTTCCTCTTTTATCCTAGTGAACTCCATTAGATCCTTCCAAAATAAAATTCTGATTTCACTTACTATCTACCAATTGTAACAAATTACTTACTGTTTTGCACATATATGAACTATTTTTTGCATTTCTGATAGCTTAACTTTTTAAAAATTATACACCTATATTTACATTAGGATTCACTGAAGGCAGAAATGATCTCTGTGTCCCATTTTTAAACTCCGACGCTGACAGAAAAGTTCTCAAACGAATGCAAAAGGAACTCAAAGATTGCATATATATAACAATCTAGCACAGTCTTAAATCTTCATTTGGATATTTTGTTAAATTTGAAAACCTCATCAGAACTGGTGTTTATTAGTGATAGCATCACTAAAGGAGGGTCTCTCTTTATATGTTTTCAATGTATATATATATTTTTTCCCTTTCGACACCTCCTGTTCCCTTTTGACTAAACAGTTTTCCCCGGGCAGACATTTTTTATTTGAGGCAAGACGACAAAATAACAAAATGCAGTTTTTTGACAGTACAACTAGAATTCAAAACAATGATAAAAGAGGTTTATAAAGAAGAAATATGATAAAGTATTTTCTCAATTTTCTACCAGAATAATCAATTAAAATGTCCATTTCCTAAGAGTTTACTTGGCAATAAGTCTTAATTTTTTTCCCCTCCAGAAAGAATGTGTAGGTTTCATTTGTTGCTGAGTAACTATGAAGCAAGGAAACAGTTTACTTAATTATAGGAAAGATATATTGCACATTTCTATATCACGCCTGGATGAAAAGATTTAGAGGGAAAGTTATCTTCCTGCAAAATCCCTTGATAATCGCCTTACAGTCTCATTTGAAAACTTGAAGTGTGGAAAAGTAGATGTGCTAAACCTGTTCATATTCTCTTAGTGACAAGCGAATGCTTTTTATAGCTTGTACTTGCTGTGAGCTTCATTCGGAGGTTCAACTGTTCCGGATAACCAGTTTTGAATAACAATGGAAACATCAAGCCAGATTGTGCCTGTTCTGGGGGATCTGTATTGAGATCTTAACTTTTTTTCTGGGCATGTTTCAGAGTTTAGGCATGTATGATGTAGAGTCTTCCCTATTTTATGTTAATTCACATGTCATTATACTTTAAGTGTATTTACATAGCATCATTTTGCTTTTATGCATTCAATTAATTAGGGCCATGATTTCATTTAAATACCTGTATGCCTCATAAATTCTGCTTTGCTCAAACTAAAGCAAAATCTTAGAGATTGCCATTGTGTTCTTATGGAGCCAATTAGCACCTAAAAGTGTTTATTTTTAAGCACACACTGGGTGGCTGCTTGACAAACATCTCTATCATTCTAATTCTATTGTTTGGCATTTTATGCAAATGGAGGCATACACATATATACGGTTTCCTTTTTAAGTATTTTGACATACCTAATGGCATACTATACACATTGTTCTAAGCTTTATTTTTCACTTATACATCTTGAACATTGTTTCACAATTGCGTCCCTTTTTTTAAAAAACAACTACAGAGCATTTCATTATCTGAAGTTACCAGAATTTAGTGAATTTTATATAGATGGACACTTAGTAAAAGACTTTGAAGCTATCTAACACTAATACAAAAAAACAGTCCCATAAATATTTATAGAATGTGTTTAGTTATATCTGTGATAAATTCCTGAAAGAGGAAGCTCAGGGTGAAAGGGTACACATTTTAATTTTGTTGGTTATTGTCTAAATGCCCTCCATAGAGGTTTAATCAAGATGAAATTAAAGTTTATATACTATCTTAGCTCAGGCTGCTATGGAGCAATACCATAACTTGGGTGGCTTATCAACAACAGAAATTTCTCATAATTGTGGAGGCTGGAAGTCTGAGATGAGGGCGCCAGTGTGGTTGAGTTCTAATAAGGGCTTTCTTCCTGCTGGCTAACTGCCAACTTCTCCATGTGTTCTCCCATGGTGGAGAGCACAGAGAGCAAGCTCCCCTGTCCCTTCCTATAGGGGCACCAAGGAAGGGCATGAAGGACCTAATCACTTCCCAAAGGTTGCACATCCTAATATCATGTTGGGAGTTAGGATTTCAACATAGAAACTTTGCAGGGGACATAAACAGTCAGTCCATAACACATAATATACTTAATTCTCCATTTCTACTCAAGTTACCAGCTGAATAGGTTTTCAGAGGTGACACAATTATTATATTCCTAACCCCCTGTGTTTCTCCCCCATCACTTGATTTTGTTACTTATATTTCTTCTGAATTTTATACCTTTAAATATACTTATATCTTTACTTGGCTTATAAATTCCTAAAAACTTATATTTGTACCCAGCTATTACACAAAAAGGGAGCCTGCTAACTTCTACTTCTGTCACCTTTGCTTCCAACATTTGCTGAGTTTCTACCACTTATAATCTATACTGTAGCCATAATCCTGACATTTAATTTTAGTCTACCATTTAAAATAATCAACACCCATGGCCAGTTCTTTTGCAATAGGGTTTTCACCCCCTGGTTAAATTAAATTTGTCCTTTATTTCTTTATTTAAGAAGAACTTACGGGAATTTCTTTTTTAAAAAATATTTTTATTTATTTTTTTATTTGACAGAGGAAGACACAGGGAGAGAGGGAACACAAGCAGGGGGAGTGGGAGAGGGAGAAGCAAGCTTCCCCTCTGAGCAGGGAGCCCGATGCGGGGCTCCATCCCAGAACCCTGGGATCATGACCCCAGCCGAAGCAGACGCTTAACCGACTGAGCCACCCAGGTGCCCCTGGGAACTTTTTTTCAATTGCATTTATTCTCAAATGAGAGAAGGTAAAATATTTATTGAGTCATTTTCTTTTCCCCATTGAGAACTCTGTGGGTATTTGCCCATTGTTTTCTGGCATTGAATATTGCTACGAAGTCTGAGGTTAGGCTGGTTTCCTTATCTTTACCTTAAAAGTAGCTTGCTCTTCCAGTCTAAATGCCTCCTTTCCCTTCTCTTCTCATTCCAATAACTTTATTGAGGTATGTCATGGTATTGAGCCTTCTGTGTCAATCTATGGGAAAGTGTCCTTTCATGTCTATAGATATGTCTCTTTTTTTGACAAGGTTTCTTGAATTGTGTCTGTAAATATTTTTATAATATATTTCAGTTCTATGGGATACTCAGTACATATATTGGATGCTTTTATATGCCTTTTATTTTTTCTATGTAATTTGGAACTCCTTTTTAAATTTTTCATTTGACTTCTCTCTGCCCTGTGCATCATATTTATTTTGTTTCCGCAGGGTCTAGTTTCCTTTCTGCTCTGTTTTCAATGTACCAATTTTTAGTTACCGTAACTGAGAAGATTGTATTTTTCTCTGAAAGCTAGTGCATCTCCTTCTGTCATAGCTTTCCTGAGCTTTTATGTCACTAATTTGCACTACTGCCTCTTACCATCTATGTAAACTTGGAATTTTTCAGTGCCTTCAATTCTTTAGCTTAAAATTAGGGTAATAATCATTCTACTTGATAGGAATGTAGTGAAGATTAAATGAGTTAATTTATTCACAGCACTTATACACTGTTAAGTACCTTATAAGTGCTTGTAATTATATTTGTGGTTTTATTTTAGGGAGGCAGCTCCTTTTTCAATTTTTACTTTTTTAATTCATACAGATATTTGGTATAAATTTTATCTGCTTTATGGCAACATTTTTCCGATGAGTGTTTTTGCTTTCCAGTTGAACAGTTGGCTCTTTAGAAAAATACATACTCCTCCTTAATACAGTAGATAAATCATTAAGTGGCCTAATTTAGGAGAAATATGAGTAAAAGTTAAAATGGAATACTAGGAAATAGTCAAAAGTAAAATGAACTGAAGACTCATAAAAGTATAATTTGTTTCTAATGTGTTTGCATAGAATTTTGCAATCCATGGAATGTAGAATTATCTATGATAATATCTAAATCAGAGCTGGAAGAGAGAGGAAACCCAAAGAGACAAAAAGTGATGGAAGAAATTGATAAGATCAGGCCCCAAATGGTTTCACAGGTAAAAAATTTATAATTCTCAGGGAACAGGTTATTCTATTACCCTTCTACCTTTTTAATGGTGTAGAGAAGGGAAAAAAAGTCTTCATGTTTCATCTTTTTTAACAGGGCCAGTACCACTTTGGTATCTAAACCTAAAAATAACACACACACACACACACACACACACACACACACACACACACACAGAGTAGTTATGATAGCAACTTCTCTGCCACCACCACTACCACAAAAAAATTCTTTTAATTTCAGAATAATTTTTGAGATACAATTGACATATAACATTCTATTAGTTTTAGATGTATAGCATAATGATTTGACATATGGATATATTGTGAAATCATTATCATAAAGTAATATTACCACACATTATAATTTTTTCTTGTGGTAACTTAAGATCTATTCTCTGAACAACTTTAAAATATGTATTACAATATTGCTAACCTTAGTCACCACGCTGTACATTAGATCCCCAAGACTTATTTGGTAACTGGAAGTTTGTGACTTTAGACCACCTTCACCCATCCCCCCCTCCCCCCCAGTAACCACCAAGGTGTTGTGTGTGTGTGTGTGTGTGTGTGTATTTTAACTCCATAAATAAGTCAGTTCATACAGTATTTGCCTTTCTCTGACTTACTTTACTTGGCATAATGCCCTCAAGGTCCATCTATGTTGTTGCAAATGGCAGGATTTCTTTCTTTTTTATTTTTTTATACTGAAAAAAGGCAGTATATAACATGTCTTTATCCCTTTACCTTTTGATTGACACTTAGGTGGTTTCTGTGTCTTGATTATTATAAATAATGCTACAGTGAACATGGGAGTGCACATAACTCTTTGAGATAGTGACTTCATTTCTTTCACAGATATACCCAGAAGTAGGATCCCTGGATTACATAGTATTTCTAATTTTAATTTTTTGAGGAACCTCCATTCTGTCTTCCATAGTAACTGCACTACAGAATAATCTTAGGTATAGAATTCATTATACTTTAAAAGAATAGTGCAGCACCAAAAATGGGGTTTATACCGGGAATACAACAGTGTTTAAGGTTAGAAGTTATGCTAATATCATTCACCATATAAATCAGGTAAAAATCCTATCACTTCAGTAGAGTCTCCCAAAAGCATTTGATGGAACAATTTCTATCTTGCCTAAAACCTGTAGTTTCATAGACCTCTCCAATGTGTGTATATTGTAAAGTGACTGTTATACATAAATGTATACATGTTACAAATATACACTTGCATACCCACATATGTGTGTGAATGTATGTATACCTTCTTTATATTTCTAGGTATGTATAGATCAAACAGAAGCCATTACGCTTAATGGCAAACAGGTGACATTCCTATGAAATAATGGCAAAGAATGCTTTCATGACTTCTATAATTCTATATTTCTCTAGAATTGTGCAACTAGATGAGAGAAATAAGATAAATTGTTGGAAAGTTGTTAGAAAGTTAAAAGCGTTGGAGTGCCTGGGTGGCTATCAGTCAGTTAAGCGTCTGACTCGATCTCAGCTCAGGTCTTGATCTCAGGGTCATGAGTTCAAGCCCCACATTGGGTTCCACGCTGGGTATGGACCCTGCTGGGGGAAAAAAAAAAAAGTTAAAAGCATCATATGGGAGTAATATGCTTGAATAATTGAAGAGCATCAACTGAATTCAATTAGAAACAAGAGAACGCAATTATAGGCTAGTTATACACACACATCATATAAACAAAACTGCCACAAAAACACCTAAGAAAAAAACTGAACAAGAAAAGTTTAAGTTCTAAATAGAGAGAAACTTTATTTAAGAAAAATAAGGTACCAACAGAAATAATTATAATGCTAAATTAAAAGTTTTTATACTATAGAAATGATAAACATATACCGAGGCCAGATTTTGGTATTGTAGAAATAGAACCAAACATAATTTATGATAAAATCAAATCAGTGAAGGAAGGCTTATTCACCCCCTCCACCCCCACCTGATTTACTCTGTGCTCATTCATATTTTGCTTCACTTTGTTTTTTGTCATTTTTTTTTTTCATTTGCCCACTTTGTTGTATGTCATGGTCATTGTTTTTAAAACTAATGCTCTAACACAGATTTAAATTCCCTTAGCGATAAACTTAATGTATATATTTTTTATTTTATCACATCATTAAAGTGTTAATGTTTTCTACTACAGAGAGGCTGAGGCAATTGGGAAAGAGAGAATTGAACTAACTGGAGGCTGGGGATCTGGCCTCACCTCTGAAAGGTGAGATGAGGGGGCAAACAACTTAAATGATCTGTGGCTTTGCATTTGGTTCCTATGCTGTAACCAAGTTATACCATGACCTGTTTTGCTACATGTGACAGTTCTTACAGAGAGGGGGGTTGGTCTCAGGGGGTTGGGCACCCTGGAACAATGCTGGAAAATGAAAACTACAGATGGTACATATTTATTTTTGCTTCTACAATGTCTAATCCAACTATTTGGAAAGTTTCCTTCTTCTTGGGAATTATTTCTTAGAACTCAGAGAACATTTACTCAGAAAAATCCTTATTTCTGCTTTGAGGACGGTTTGTCATTAAATTAAGCTCATGTGCACATACTAAATTTTATATGAAATCTCATGCAATCTCATGTTAACTTATTCACTAATTATATAATAAAATTGCTGGAATAATTATCTAACTCATATTTTATTAATGCTTAATTAAAGATATAGCTTAAGTAATTGTGGCATATTGCAGTACTAGTGAACCAGAAAGTTATAATAAACAGTACAATGACAGAAAATTACTAGGTATAGCAGTTTAGTTTAATGGATCTTTTAGCTGAATTCATAAACAGATTACATCATTTTCAGATGGTTTTTGTTCCATATTAACCTTTCTAAATGAGGTTTTGCCATAGGTTTAGTATATTCATAAAGGTGGCTTTCATCAACAGCCTAAAACAGGTATCAACATGCCCTTTGGGTTTTTTCATGAATCCAATTTTTAGATCTAATGTCAATAGTGGTTTAGAAATAAATTGAGAGAACGATTGACAAAAAGTCATAAATTGAATAACTGCAGGGACTTAGGTTTAGGGGCCTCAGGAGGCATTGCAAGTTACTGAATTACAACCTTAAGTAGAATTCAACAGTTCCTTCTTTTGTATTTTCCTGACAGTCAAAAACATGTCCAGTAGTCTCCAATGCAGCCTAGGGTAAAATGGTTGTCTTTGCTTCCATTGTGATTGTTCCTTCATCTTTTAACCACCATTGGGCCCATGTACTGTGTGGTAACAAAAAAAGTATAATATTAAGCTGAATGGTGACAGAAGCTTAATGTTTTAGATTTATCCGGCTCACTGTCTTATTTTATTTTTATTTTTTTAAAGATTTATTTGAGAGAGAGAGAGTATGGGGGGAGGGGCAGAGGGGGGGAGAGAGAGAGACTCTCAAGCAGATTCCCCATTGAGTGTGGAGCCCAACATGTGGGGCTCGAACTCATGACCCTGAGATCATGGCCTGAGCCGAAATCAGGAGTCAGATACTTAACCAACTGAACCACCCAGGCACCCCTGCCTTACTTTATTTCTTATTACAACTTACATAAGCAAACATTCT
Source organism: Eumetopias jubatus (assembly GCF_037043125.1). NCBI lineage: Eukaryota > Metazoa > Chordata > Mammalia > Carnivora > Otariidae > Eumetopias > Eumetopias jubatus. The sequence goes on along the minus strand of NW_028274809.1, from coordinate 162,279,209 downwards.
TTAAGAAAATAAATGAATGAAGGAACCCCTGGGTGGCTCAAACATCTGCCTTTGGCTCAGGTCATGATCCTGGGGTCCTGGGATTGAGCCCCATGTGGGGTTCCCTTCTCAGTGGGGAGTCTGCTTTTCCCTCTCCCTCCGCCCCTTCCCTCTGTTCCTGCACATGTGCGCATGCGCGCTCACACACGCACGCGTGCACACACACACACTCAGATAAATAAAGTCTTTAAAAAAAGAAAATGAATCAAATAATGAAAAAAATCAAATATTTTGGCTGAAGAATTACAAATCAGGCGTTATATAATTTTTCATAAAGAAAACCATTAGTGATAAAGTTGATCCAGAATATCAGAGACTCAAATACATTTCTTAAAGCTGCAATTTAATACATGAACTTCAGGAAGGACCAAATCCTGTCTGCTCAATTCTTCTGCAGTGGGAGGGCTGTCTCCCCATGAAACCTTCCAGGAATGAAGGAGAAATGACTTCATACAAGAAGTAGCTGGCACTGAACTCCTCCGTGCGTATTCTATTCCATTCTCTTCTACTTGATGAGACATGAATTAAGTATGTCAGAGGAACAGGGAAGAGTCCCAGGATGGAAAATATTTAGAAAAGTAAGGTACTTAATGTCTTACTGTGTAACTCTACACACGGATGATTTTTGGTGTTAATTTTGATTTACGTGAGGTATGACTGTATCTGCATATGAAAGCTGATGAAGGTGTACATTAGTATACACTGAGCAAGCTGCATATGGGTGTTGCGGGGGCCATAGCGTCCTCTTTGTAAGGACTTCTTGGCAACTCTTTCATCTAATGAGGTTTTATTCACTGCCATAATGTTCACTGTAAACTTCCTTCATTATCCCTTTATCCCCTTGGCTCTTGTTTTCCCCATGGAGTAAATTATGTTTAATGAAATACCTAGGATTTAGTAGAAGACGATACACATACAACCTTGCCATCCTCAGGAGCCAGGATTGGTCTGTATGTTGGAAGTGGAAGTACAAATACAAAAAGGGCAAAAAAAGGTGGGAGGAGTTTCACACAACAGATTTCTCAGAGTTTATTGGACCTTCCTAGATGTTTTTGTGAAGAGATAGGTTGAGAGGTTTATCAAGGCCACCAAGACCTGAACCTAGAGAGGTCTTGTATTTCTTGGGTATTTCTAGAACTAGTCTGGACCATGCTTATAAGTAGGAGTCACAAACTGAAGTATAGGGTTACTGCTGTGTTTTATTTGGTGGTGTGTGTGTGTGTGTGTGTGTGTGTGTTTAATTGAAACTTTTATTGAGATTATTGTAGACTTAAGAGGAGTTGTAAAGAATAATGCAGAGAGATCCCTTGTATCTCTTACCAGGTTCTCCCCAATGGTGACATTTTATAAAAGTATAGAATAGTATCACAACCAGGATAATGGAATTGATACAACCTACTGCTCTTATTCATATTCCTGCAACTTAGCTTGTACTCATGTGTGGGTGTATATATTTCTGTATAATTTTGTCACACATGTAAGTTCATGTATCTACCACCGCAAGGATCCCCACACCCCCCCAATACTCTTTCCCCTTCAAACTCCTGACAACCACTAAGCTATTCAATCACTTCTAAAATGGTGTTGCTTCAAAAACGTTATGTAAATAAAAATATAGGGTATGTTACTTTTGGGGATTGTTTCTTTTTCTCCACTCATCATACTTCCTTGGAGATTCATCCAATTATTGCCTTAACCACTAATTGTTAGAAGGGCTTGGATGGATCCCTTATTGTGGGCTGGACTGCTTTTTCTCCAGGCTTCTGGTGGGTCCAGGAGAGGAACCAGTTTTCTTGGGCTGCCTTCTGGTGATAGAATGGGGGTCAGAAACACTGAGTTTGGGTGGCCTTCTTCTGTTGGGTGGAAGAAATCACACACCTTACCACTGTGTTGTTCCTCCAGTCTTGGAATCTTAAACCAGTTCAAATTCTCCTTACCAGATTGCAGATCTTTCTTTTGGTTGTCTTTTGAATTATTTCTAGGTTTTATAGTTGCACTAGGGGCGAGGAACAGGGAGAAATGGGTCTCATCTTATCCAGAGCAGATGTCCAAGTGGTGGTTCACATTTTCCTACTTATCTACTGGCCCACCAGTTATACACTTTTTCTCTCTTGTTCTAGGTGTTCTCATATTTACCTCTTATGTGTTTGTAATTTTTGAAGGAAACTTTGTATCCATCCTGGTTCTTATGCCTCTGTTAAGAACTTGAATATAAAGGTTGGGATGCCCTTACCTATAAATAAAGAATACACAACTAAAATAGACTTAAACAATGAGGAAAATATAAGAAGGATTATATTTTGGAGATAAGAGATTACAGATTTGGCTGATTCAATGAGACTCCAGTCTAGAATCTCAGAGATTTTCTTGGGTTTTTGTTGGCAGGATGGCTGTTGCAGCCTCGGGCATTATATCCTCTATGACCAACTCCAAAGTTAAGGTGTCACAGGTGCCTGTTTTCTGTCTTTGAAGGGATACTTTCCTTGAAGCCCTCACATGGATTGTCTCTTCTGTCTCATTGGTAGGGATATGTCACATGTGAGCTTGCTGCCAGCAGGCATAGAATTACTATAATTGTCTTGGCATAATTAACATTCACTTCTGTGGTTTGAGAAGGATCTCATAAGGCACATAGATATCAAATTTCTGAACAATATCATAGTTTCATTTGGAAGGAAGTAGGTGGTAGTGGTTAGGCCATACTAGACTAAGTGTGATACTTATTTTAATCATAAAGCCTGATCTGATCTTTGAAATATAAACTGGTAGAGATAGGGTAGAAATTAGGACTAAGCAGGATAGGATACAGAGATAAACCGACTCAGCTGCAGAATTGGTCCCTAAGTTATAAAATTCTGTTTATTGGAAAGGAACTGGGTTTTAGGCCTGATGGTCAATGTCTCAAGTCAAGGTCTCAGTTACAACTGATAACCAGGTTATCCAGATAGTAGGATAGCCTGGAGAAATGGAAAGAATGATCCAGTGGTCAAACAGGGAACCAGATGTCTTCCAACTCATGGAAGGTCCCAGGTGATTAGGAGAGGCTGCTAATGGATTACTTCAGTCTAACATGGATTGGTTTGAAAACTGGGCAGGTCTGAGTGTACAGACACAAGACATCAATGATGCTCGTGGGAAGAAAAAGACAGGGAATCCCATTGAAAAGTCTGGTCATCAAGGATTATTTGCCATCCTAAACTTAAGTAACTCAGGAATGGGCTTTTCAATTCTGGAAGATTTATATTATTCAGAAATATTTCAAGACTTTATTTGAATTTTCTTAGAACACTGATTCAATTCAATGGCAGCAAATTATTGAAAACTAGGTTCACTTAGCAAAGCACTGTTTATTATTCTTTAGAAGATAATCCAGTATCTGGCTTAGGGTGCTGATACTGGGATAGAAAATAAAATTAATTGGTTGAATTATTAAATATTAATGCTTGCATTAACTAAAAAAAAAAAAAAAGTGCCAGATCTTCTTCAGGTACCCATGGTACAAGTCTCTATTCCTGAGAGAGCATACATTCAATTGAACATTTACTAATTAGATGCTAGGCTCTAGACAAACCTGAAGATGCAAAGATGAATAGTGTATGTTCTCTAACTTCAAGCAGCTTAGTCTAGAAGGCAAAATAGAACAGACTCTTTACCTAGTCTACTTATAATTGAATTCCAAGCAGCCAGCAGAGATCCTGGCATATAAGTGATGCTCAAAACCCTTTTATGCACAAATGCAGATGTAGACAACTAACAAAAATATTGCATGGTAATGCTATGTTAAAAATGTGAAGGGAGAATTAGGCAAGTGAGGATACTCGGAAGGTTAATTATTCTCTCTGTGGAAATGCAGGGCAGGTAAGGGGAAAAGGTTCAGAAGGAGCGGTATTTGAACTGAAACTTGAAGAATGAGCAAGATTTTTCTAAGTGGAGAAATGCATAAAGGTGTGAACTTACATTAGAATCTTGGGAAATGATGAGAAGTATACATGTAACAGAAACCTATGGTGGGTAGTGATTGGGTTGGGTGATGGCTGGAGATGACCTTGGAAAAGTAGGATGGGGAAGTCTTTGGGGAAGACTTGAACGTACCCTTTGAAAAGGCTTACACCTTATTTTACAGGTAATGGAAAGACATTAATTACATTTAAGTGTATAAACTGCATGATCACATATGATTCATAGAAAAGAGACACTGGCAGTATTGAAGAGGATTGGTTGGAGATAACCATGAGTCAGGGGTTAAGTCAACAGGCATTTGAAGTAATCCAGATGAAAAATGCTGAGAGCCAGGGTCAGGGTATTGACCTTGGGAGTGACAAGGCATTTTATGGGCATTGAGAGATATTTTAGCAGTAGAATTAATGAGACTTGATTGATTTGGGTATTCATGGTGATAATGGAGATAGGGAATCAATTTCTACTCCGTAGTTTTTGGTTTAGAGAATTGAGTGGCTAGTACTGTGGTTAGCTAGTGAAGGGAAAATTTTTTTGGGGAGAGGTTTGAGATGAGCTCTCTCACTGGAAATACTGTAACAGGCAGAACACTCTGACATATAAGACAAACGTTAATAGGTCATGAATAGGATTGAATAAGCTTGGTTTTTTTAAAAATAAATTTTTATTGAAGTATAACATTCACAAGTTATAAGGGCTCAGAGCAAGGAATACTCACAAAAGTCACTTATATAGACCATTACCCAAGTAAGGAATAGAACACAAATAGCTCCTGCAAATTAATAAGCTATGACAGACTGGCAATCAACATACCTAGCAGTACTAAAACAAATAGATGAAATCTTGACCAAAGGAAAAAAAAAAGTTTGTTATCTCATCCTGTGAAACAACTAGGGCTTTTTTTCCCCCTCAATATTTGAGAACTATGCTTGACCTGGTTTGAATTAAATGTAGACTTTATGATATACAGCCTAAAAGACAACTCAGAGATAAGTAGTTAACATCCACAGTAGCTGAACCTGAGCTACAACAAGAGGCCCATGTGACAATGATAAGAAAGGAAGCCATACATATCAAAGAGCTGAGGACAGAGAGAACAAATAGGTTTTCAGATAAATTAAATAGTGCTTCTCAAATTGAAAGTCATTAGTGTAGAAGCTCTGAATTATACGTATTGACTTTCTGCTTCTTACTTGGACAATAACTATAGCTAATATTTATTGACCCCTTCCTATGTGCTGGGGACGGTTCTGTGGTCTTTATAGGTATTAAATAATTTAAGCCTTACTATTATCATTAGATGATGTGCCTGAAGCGAAGAGCTGCTGTGTAATTTCCCTGAAGTCACAGCTAGGAAGTTATGGAACTAGGCTTTGCACATGGCCACTTGGATGCAGAACTAGTGCTGAACGTTTCCTACACTGATGCTGCTAAACCCTCTTTGGTAAACCATGAGGTGAGAAGCAGCCACAACCTGTGTAACTGGTGATAGATAGTAATGTTCTCGAGCCCTTACTAATTTTGTTACATAAATGGCAAAGGTTCTGAAGGCATACCTTAATCCATAGGCAGTATAATGGTATGTAAACATAGGAATATTTAAGCTCTACTTATTCATACATTTTATATTCATTTATTGAACACTTAGTACAAGTCAGATAATGTGTTTGCTCAGGATCCTGCCTTTTAGAAGCCTTGGAAAAGCAAGTGTATCAGCATATGATTACAGTGTGATAAGGGATCTTATAATAGGGTTGATGGCAGCTTGGAACAGGAAGTGTTGCTTCCTGCCTGGAAGTTGAGCAGCTGTCTATGGAGAAAACATGTGAATTGCCTCTTGAAGGATAAGTACTCATTTGCCAGATAAGGTAGGGGAAGACTTCCTTTGAATACCAAAGGCACAGGGGTGAGAGAACCTGGAGGGACCAAAAAAAAGTTGGAGAGGCAGGCAAAAGCCTGATGAAACCGGTTTTGTAAATCAGCCTAAACCTTGATTTTCCTTGATCAGTAGCTTTCAAACTTTTCTGACCCTGACAGTCGGAAATTCTAAATAAACTAATTAAACATTTTTTAAATTGTAATTAAAACAAGTCACCTGAAACAAGACTTGCAATTAATAAAGTATGTCCTTCATTTTTCCTCTTCCTTTTCCTGTTACCTTTCCTTTTCCTGTCTTCTAGTGTCTTCTATACTTCCTTGGAAAAAAAAATAGTTTGAGATCCACTCAATGGTTTGACCCAGCAAGGGTTTACTGCCTCTAGTGAAAAAGAATACTTGAGATGACCTATCATACTTATCTTTTAGAAAAATTATTTGATTTCAGAGTAGGGATTAGAGCAAGATCCTAATCTGGTAGACAGATTTAAAGTCCAGAGCCAGTTAGGAATTATTCAAAAAACTAGCCAAGAAATGGTGAGGGCTTAGATTGAGAAATTAGAAGAATTGCCATGGGGAACCTGGGTGGCTCAGTCGGTTAAGCCTCTGACTCTTGATTTCAGCTCAGGTCATGATCTCATGGGTCCTGGGATCAAGCCTGGCATCACGCATGGAGGATGTAGAGCCCCGTGTCATCCTGGGCTCTGCACTCAGCCTGGAGTCTGCTTCTCTCCCTCTGCCCCACCCCCACTTATGTTCCCGCAGGCACATGCTCTCTCTCTCTCAAATAAATAAACCTTAAAAAAAAAAAAAAAAAAAAAACTGCCATTATAAGAGAAACAGCCTTAGACTCAGAGCTTAGGTATGGGGTGTGGGAGGGAAGAAGGAATCCAGAACTAGCCATGGGAGAATTTATAATCTATATACACTTAAAGTTTGTAAAAACCTAATAAATTGTTTCAGCTTCAGAGCACTCCTCCCTGAAATATAACAAAATGATTCATCCTTTACACATCAAATTTTCTTCTATCTGGGATCATGATTAAATGCTTCTGCTCAAAGGAATGTTCCTTTCTCCTTTTATGACCTAATGACAGGCTTTTAATTTTTCCTCAAGCACTTCAAAGAATTTCCTATCTAGTAGGTTATCTACAAAATTCCATTAGGGAATAATTTGGAAAAAATAAAATGTCTGACCCCTATAAAATCTTACATGGGAAGAAATGAGAAAATAAGTCTCTAGCCTGTGAAGATGAAAAGAGGAAAAAAGAAAAGTTTGGATGGCTTAGGGACGAAGTGGGTTTGCTGTTTAACGAGAACATAGAATAGGACACATTCCTGCCTGGAAGCAGGTACTGTTGTGGTAGTGTGATGAAGCAGATGGGTTCTCCCCATGGAATCAACTTACTGATTGGCACTGCTGGTCTTCACTGGATTAGGGACTGCTCCAAGCCAACAGCAGTTGTTTCGGAGAAGAATCAGTAATACGGAATTCTTTCCCTCAGTTTTCCTTCATTCCCTTACCCCTTATATCGTTCCATCATCTCCTATTGCTTTTTTAAAGGAATTGAGGTAAAATTCACATAACATCATACTCACAATTTTAAGTGTGCAATTCAGGTGGTCTTTAGTATATTTGGTATTGTGCAACCATTCACTGTTTCCAGAATATTTTCACCAGTACTCATGAAGCAGTGACACCACATTCCCTACCCGCTCCAGCCCTGGCAACTAGTAATCTACTTTCTGTCTCTGTGGATTTGCCTATTTGGGGCACTTCATATCCATTGAATCATACAATGTGGGGCCTTTAGTGTTAACTTCTTTCATTTAGCTTAGCATTTTCAAGATTCACCCATGTTGTAAGCATATATTGGTACCTCTTTCCTTTTTACAGCTGAATAATAATCCATGGTATGGATAGACCACATTTTGTTCATCCCTCCATTTGTTAATGGGCACTTGGGTTGTGTCTACTTTTTGACTGTTGGAATGCTCATAGAAACATTATTCATATGTATTTGTATAGACATGTGTTTTTAATTTTCTTGGGTGTGTACCCAGGAATAGAATTGCTGAGTTTAAATGGGAATTCTACGTGTAGCTCTTTGAGGAAATCTCAAACTCTTTCCCACAGTGGTAGTGCCATTTTGTATCCTCATCAGCAATGTATGAGGTTTTCTAATTTCTCTATCAATACTTGTCTATATGTTTTTTAAAAATTTGGAAATCACATTACCTTTTGTAACTTATTATCAACCCTATGTTCACATTATAGTCTCCTATGCCTTTGCTTCACTTTTCCTCATTTTCCATCTTGCCAGCCCCCTGAGGTTATTTGTGTTAAAAGCCACTGTGACCATTTCTTTTATTGGTGGGAAAAATCGTCACTATTTTACCTATTTTTTTTTTCATATGCCAATGGGGGGAAAATGGTGTATTACTTCTCTATTGCTTCATAACAAATTACCCTAAACCTAGCAGCTTGAAACTACAAACATTTACTTTCTATAGTTCTGTGGGTCAAGAATTGATAGGTAGCTGAGATGTGTCCTCTAGCTCAGGGTCTGCTGTGAGACTGTAATGAAGGTATGGGTTGGAGCTGTGGTTTCCACGCCTGCTTACTGGAGCAGGAGGCTCCTAGGCTCACTCATGTGGTTGTCAGCAGGATTCAGTTCTTCCCCAGTTGTTGGACTGAGGGCCTTAGTCGCCTAATGGTGTTGCTAGAGCTTCCCTCAATTCATTCCCTCATAGGCCACTCCATTGGGCAGTTAACAGGGGGAGGCTGGCTTTATCAGAGCAAGCAAGAGAAAGAGTAAGCAACATGGAAGTTTCAGTCTCCTTGAATCTAACCTTGGACGTAACATCACTTTGGTTGCATTCTATTCATTAGAAGTGAGCGGCTGGGTCTAGCCCAGCCTCAAGGGCAGGAGATTACACAAGGGCATGAATCCCAGAAGGTGGATCCTTGGGGCCCATCTCAGAGATTGCCTACCACAAACTTTTTGTGAAAAGAGGAAAAGACTTTGAGGAGAAACCTAGTTTCTCATATTTTTCCAAATGAAAGTATTTTAACGTGAAAATTTTTGGTGCTTATTTAAATATCACTAAGGTGTTTCCTAAAAAAAAAAAAAAAAACCAAGAAATAACAATTGCTGATGAGGATGTGGAGGAAAGGGAACACTTGTGCACTGCTGGTGAGAATGTAACATGGTGCATCTAGTGTGGAAAGTCACAGGGATGAAAGGTGCAGCATAGGGAATATAGTTGATAATATTGTAATAACAGTATATGCTAACAGTGACTACACTGATTGTGGTGAGCACTGAGTAATGTGTAGAGTTTATGAATCACTATGTTGTACACCTGAAACTAAGATAACATTTTTATGTCAATTATTCTTCGATTAAAAAAAAAAAACCTTCATGTTAAAAAAAAAAAAGAAAATAAGATTTCAAGGCTTTTGATTAGTTGGTGATATAGAAAAGTTTGGCAGTAACCAAAAAATAAATTTGGGATGAATCAGGAGACCTGAGTATTACTTTAAGGCCTGACATTAACAAAAAATTCACAGCTGGCTTGTGCAAAGCCTATAAACCCTTGGGCTTCAGTCTCATTATCTATAAAATTGATGGGTACTTTCCATCAGAGGCTCTCAAGCTTTTCCTACCACCCACAATACACAATTCATTTTACATAAAGGCCAGCCTGGGATACACACATAAAGAAACAGTTCAGAGATAACTGAAGCAAAAGTTTCTAGAAACAATATTTACTTTTACTAAATAGAAGCTCTCTGCTATCTTTTTTAAAAAACATTCTATTCAATTTCACTGAAATACTTTATTATATTTAACAAAAAAATTGAGTTGACCCAGCTGAATTTTGTATTATGTTCTAATAAATTGCAATCCTGTTTGAAAACATTGCTTTCTATGGCTACTTACAAAACTGTAAAACTAATCTAGAGTTACTTGCTATATCTGTGAAGATGATACAAAGGATGAAAAGAGAAAGGTGCACATTTCTCCTATTCCTTTAAGCACCGAGTTACCAAGTTAAGAGTTTATTAGCAATCCAGTGTATCTGTATGTTGTCACCAACCACTGTCTGTACATATTTTGGTAAAGAAGTCATGGGTAGCTATTTTAGAAAGCAAATGATTATATGGAACAAATAGCCTCTGGCTTTGCCTCAGGCTAGCAACCCTCCCCCAAATTCTTGATCCCCCAAATCCCATTCCTTTCCTAGTCTGCCAGCTTCAAGGGGTTATTGATTGTCACACGTGTTGTGCTTTTTATCATTTATCTGATTTATTATCATTTATTCACTCATTTTTGTGGATATATTATACTTGGTGTGATATGTAATGCTAACTTCATATGGAATTTCCATTAAAAAAGAAATTTTACCCAGATAAGGAAATTTTCTTTACTGCTGTTGACTATCTGTTAAGTACTTGACAATGCACAAGGCATGCATACGTTGCTTCTAAAAACTATCACCAAAGTATACATAACGGAGCAGCATGAAATTTGCGGCAGCTCACTGAAAGTCAAATTTCTTTGAAGTTTTCTGTTTTAGCTTATATATTCATGTGAATCTTGAGCTCTATGATATGTGCTTGTTTTAATATCTAATCAATGTTTTACATTATTTATGAGTCAGATTACTTTAACTTCCCTTACTCCTCAATTTTAGAATAAAATTTATGTTCCAGGAGGCTGCACCATGATTTTTCCTGGCTCAAAGCAAAGTACTCTGAGGAATTTTGAGAAGCATGAGACATGTTGTTTTCAGATAATCCTCATAATCACTCTATGAAATAGGTTTTATTATCCTGATTGAGCAGATTGAGGAATAAGAAGCTTCAGAAACTTACACAACTGGTAAATAACAGCATTAGAACTTAAAACCAGGTTTGTCTCCACAGCCCATATTGGTCTTACCATATGCTTTTGTCATAATGCTTTTAAGTCTTTATGGAAATGGAAAGAGTTCAGATAATTCTGAAGTATTCACCTCAAAATTTCTAGGGTTCTGTACACTTTCAGTGTACTTGTTTTTGTTTTCATCCTGGAGAAGATGTGAAAAGGGTGGAAATTCAAATGCCTGTTCCTTCAAGAAGGAATTAGGCACCTGAAGATCACAGTTATCCTAAAGTCAGGTCCAGGAGAAGTCTGGAAGACCGTTAGACAGATGAAACATTTGGGCTCTCATGATATAAATCATGTTCTAGGAACTTAGATAGAGTGATTTGTTGGGAACAAGGATAGACCCAAATGGTGTCACAGCCAGGGACTCTGGATTTCCTCATGGAAGCTGAGTTCTCCTACTCCCTCAGAATCAAATTATTCGTGGAACCAGAATGCATAGGAATGCTTTTAAAAAAGAGAGGAGAGAGGGAGATCTTACTAAAGGAAACTGATTTTACTTACCCTTTCAGCTCTTTGCAGCCCTCTCAATGGTTATAAGGGGGTATAAATTCACTGGATACATGAAGAAAAAAAGTCAGAAATGTGAGAGCAGAAAGAAAAATAATTATAGGCTGTAATTTCCTTAAATCTGCATGGTGATTTCCGTATTTGTCCTAATACTCATAAAAAGCAAAATATTTTATTTTCATATTCATGCCCTTTCTAAACACCTCTTCTTCCTAAGGAAGGGGATGCAAAGATCTTGTCTCATTATTTATCTTCTCTGTCTTCAGCGTGTGACTTGTGTCTTCCTGATGGCAAGATAGCAGCTGCAATGCCAGGTATGAGTTGAAACAGACTCAAGTTCTGATTTTACTGCCTAGATTTTGGACGTGATGTCCTGCAATGCAGCAGCCTTTATGCTACTATGAAGACAAAAGCCTTATTGGGAACAGCAAAGCAGGAAAAGATAAGGAGGCTGCTCCTTGATGACACAGAGCCTCTGTATCAGCCCTGACTGCTAACCCAAGATTTATTGCATATAATTAGCTACTGTTAATCTTATTTTCTGTTACTTGCAGATGAATACAATCCCTAACTGATATTACCTCGGGTTTTTTTTTTTTTAAGTGTCTTTCAAATAACCTGTTACTAAGACTTAGAAAATCTTGTGTCCTTTCTCATGCCATTCACTAAGATATATATAACCATTCACTTGTTATATATCTTTAGACCCATGTCTAATTTTTATACATTTCTTAACAATCCAAAACGTTGGTGTTTTGTATGGATCACAAGTGCAGCATTCCATAATCGTTATGTAAAGAACCAAGTGTGTATTGCCTGAAAACATTATGACCTTTTCCTCTTAGTTTAAATAAACTCCAAGGTAATTGGACTTCTAAAGCACCTTTCTGTTTGCCTGATATCTACTTTAGCAACAATTTTTTTACGACCCTCTGACTTAACGAAGTAAATAAAAGTATTTTTTATCACTGTTAAAAATACATATATATCTTTAAAATATAGTTTAGTTCTCTTCTTGCTTTAGATGTAATAAATGGGAGTAATTTTCTGAGACTTGCATTTTTTTTAACATTGTTTGTGAGATTGATCCATGTGAACAAATATGGCATTCCACATAAATAAAGCATGCAGTTGGCATTTACTTTTCAGTCCTATACAGTATTCCATGAAGCATGTAGCTTTCATTTCTTTCCATTTCTTTTTGGTATTTCCCATAGCCTGTAGCAGTAGTTCATTTATTTACATTTCTATGCAGTATTCCACATAATGTGTAGATGTAGTTCCTTTGTCCCCCTTTTGCTGTACAGTATTCTATGTGTGAACTTAAAATAATGGATTCTACTTTCCATGGACATTTTATTTGTTGGCTGTATAGGGCTATTATGAATGGTGCTGCCAAGAAGATGATTTTATGTCCTGGTCTTTGGTGGTAAGGGTTTCTCTGGGAGCATATACCTAGAAGTAGAATTGTTAGGTCATGGGGATATATACTTCTAATTTTACTAGAAAATCCCAAACTGTTTTTCCAAGTGGCTATCAATTTATTCTTCCACCCATTTTATATGAGAGTTCATTGTTTCACATTATTTCATTATTTTATTCTTATATTTTTTTACAATGAACATTTATTATACTTACTATAAGAAAAGTGTTTTCCAAAATTTCAAAACATGATGGAAATAAACCTATCGTCATTTAGGGATATATATGTATGTATGTGTGTGTGTACACATATATAATGAACCTTTAATCCTCTAAGAATAATGTGATCTTATTGATCGTTAATTGTGACTTTAGAATACACTTACAGCTGTTAGCAAACAAATGGAAAACAATCTCCCCATTCCCAAGTCAAATATTCACTTTGTGTACCCGATATGATGCTCACATGAAGTACAGAGTACTTACCAGAAGTCCCAGATAAGTAGCGTAGACAAGGAGAAAGATGTGAATTCCATTATCCAATTTGGGGATAGTGAAGAAATTTACTTCCCATATTTTTTCTGTAATAAAACTGCTAATGTGGCAACTGTAGAGAATTCTTGAATTGTAAGATAAATGGCTGTGATTTTTATAGAGTGTTGGTATTTAAACAGAAGCATGATCTATCAGAAGGCTTAAGAAAATAAAGGTCTGGTTCTCTCTGGAGATCACAGTCTCATTTTGGGAAATGATCTCTTTCTGAAACAGACACTGCTTTCCTGGTGTTCTGACTGTACTGCCAGACCAGTGAGGTCCTGGAAACCTTAACAGCAGCAGAAACAATGTGTATCAAAAAGGCATGACACAGTTGGGAGGAATAATGTTAGCCAGGGGAAATATCTTTTTAACTTGTGACCTAATCCATATAAAAAATAAATTGATTTAGATATGCTTATAATATGAAAGGGAACTTTCCTTTAAACATTCTCTTACTATGTTTAAAGTTTGAACACCTCTCTCATGAAAACCAGTTGACTACATTTTAAAAATTACGTATGCTATTAGGTAAACTTTTAGAACTCCAAATAAATAAAAGCATGTTTATATATATTCATTTTTTACTTCTGCTATTGAACTAATATAATTAAATAGTAGAAATATACCTGCAATAGAAATTTCAGAAGATTGGCTAAAGTTGAGGTAAACATTAAATTTTGAATTTTCTTAATAGTACCAAACACTATTACACCCACAAAATTTATTAAAACTAGAGCAATATAACTGAACTCTGTTTTCTTAAGTCTCCACTGAGCACTTCATGATGTAGCAACTTAAAGTCGGGTTCTAGAGGTTTATTTTGATACCAGATTTTAAGGCTTTTACAGCTGAAAAATATTTTTTCACAAAGGTAGATCTAAATGGTTCTGGCTACCAAATAATAAAATGTATTTTTCAATTTCATCCCCAGTTTTCTAAAGCATTTGTTAAAAATAACATAATTATCCATTTTCCTTGTAGTACCAGCTGGATTTAATATATTTTAGCATTTTTTTAAAAGATTCATTTATTTATTTTCAGAGGGAGAGGGAGAAAGAATCCCAAACCAGCTGCCCCACTCAGTGGGGAGCCCGACACAAGGATCAGTGTCACCACCCTGAGATCGTGACCTGAGCCACAATCAGAAGTAAGATGCTCAACTGACTGAGCCACCCAGGTGCCCCTATATTTTAGTATTTTTAACTAGTGGGTATATACTTTATTGAGATTCTTTATTTGGAAACTCAAAACAGATTAGAAAGGCCCATTTTCAAGTTTTCTGGTTGTGCAGATAAGAATTTTTCTGAGTGACTTATTTGTATCATTTTCAATGATAAAAATCCCACAAAAGATGGAAATATTTTTGAGCATCAGTTTCCAAAATATTCTTTACATACCATGAATTTCCTAAAACAAGAACTTCATAAAAAGTTCATCCTTTAATTGGAAACCTGTCCAGTACTTCGCTGTGAGCTAGCCCTTGAATCTCTGAATCCTTCAAAAGACTTGTGTATGTTTACTGTCATGCCATTAAATATTGTAAGATTCCTGCATACTTGAAGAAATCCCCTTCTGCAATGGGAAGCTGGGGCCAGACCTAAAGCAAGGGCTCCACTGTGGCCCAGCTTCAAGGTATATTATTCATCCTATATTGCAGGTGGTTGGTGCTGTGCTTCAGGGGCCCTGATTGACATCTTGTAGCAGTTTATTGAGTTTATTTGCTGCTGGTTTCAACTCTTGGCTGCAACAGCTGCTCTATGAATGATGCAATGAATGAATTGTACAGGCAGACTGTATCTGAGCTCTTAATGCAAATCCCCGTCTCCAATCCAGTCACAGGCAACGACCTTTAGTGCCTCACACAAAAGTAGTAGTTCTTCGTACCTATTATTACTGAAACCACACATAACAAATACCATAAGCTGAAATATACCATAATCCATTGTTTCATTCAAAGGAACAAATCTTTCACTATGTGATATGTGACTTGTTTCCTCCAATCTTTGGCAATATCTTCTTCTGTCTCCTAGCAATATTCGCTGAAAAAGAGATAATCTTCGACAGCGTTTTAGACTGTGTCTCTGTTCTCATTAAGTCATTACCATTCACTTACTGTTAATAGCAGGAAAGAGTTTCCTCATTGGTGCATGGCACTAGGTTTTCAGAAAGTAGTGAAAGAATCTTAAGAGATTTTTACACACCTGTCATAAGATTTCATGGAAAAATTTGATAAAATATTGCACAGCATATGACATGACTTAAACATCCCTTAAAATTGTCATATTCTGTCTTTGTCTTGGAAGTTCATTTTTTTTATATCTGCTAATGTGATAGCTTTATACTATCATTAATATCTTCAGGCAGAATGCACTTGAGATTATTCTCAAATATATGTACACACACATATTCCAAATAATCTTCTTGAATAATCAGATGGTTATTGCTTCCAAAGTGTGATATGGCTAGTGAAGATCTTATATAGGAGTGGGAGATATCAGTTATGCCACTTAATTATTTGCTTGAGTATAGATGAGTAATATTAGCTGCAAGCTGTAGTTTCTTTGACAGGTGGCTTTAAAACACTCTTGTAATCTTGTGTGGTTTATCTTCCTTTAGTTTCACCAAAATTAAATAATATAATCATGACTCCACTTAACTGGTTCCAAGAAAACTACAAGTAGTGGTAATACAAAGAGAAAAGATGATGAAGATATTATTGTTAACCCTCTAAGTCTAAAAATCTCTACTTGTTTCTTTGTTTTGTCCTTGATGATTGTATATCTCTAGTACCTAATTCACTTCTGGTGAGACTCATAGTGTACATATTGTCTTATAATGGCTTTTTTCCTTTCTTAGAACGTACATATCTAGTAATATTTTCTCTAGGTTATTCTTCCTGTAAGCCTGTCTCCACTTACATAATTTTTAAGTGACTGTCTTCATTCTTGCTATCTCGTATGAGTACCAGTCAATTCACTAGGCTCCACTGGAATCTAGCTTACTTTTGTACCTAGGCCCGAACTTACAGAAAGGCATGCAGAGGCCATATCATGACAAATTAGCAACGGTTTCTTTATTAAAAACACAAACATTAATCTTTGTACATTCTTATGACATGTGGCCACCCACCCATGATTATGAAACATCTTGTAATCCAATAAGATGTACATTTTCAATTTGGAGAATTTGGGTGAAATTTGGTTGATGTTTTAGGGCAATCAAGCTGTAGTACCTCCCTCACTCAGCTTCCTCATAAAACTTTTGGAGTTATTTTCTAAAGTCATTGCACAAAAAGTCTTGGATTGACATGAGAAAGACGTACATGCCTTAGCAAATGACGAGAACAAGCACAGTCTGAAAGAAAAGTATTTACTGACGTATGCAATGACAAGCAATCGACTAATTCTAATAGTGTTGGAGCAGTTACAGTGATTGACAAATTCATGTCAGGCTGTCCCAACGATTTGATTATTAGATTGAAAAATTTACCTGCATTATACATGCAAAATATGTCTATTTTCAAACTAAGGACAAGTAAGAAGAGGACCAGTCTTACCCTGAGAACGGAGTTAAATGAGGGTAGCAAGCGGCAGCTGACGGAGAATGCTCTATGACTAAAGAACTTGACATTTTTATTATCCCTTACCTTATAAAAGTATGGTTTTTTTTTTCTTTGCCTGAAAGAGGGAAGCTCTAATATTTCCCAATTTCAAACATATGCAAGAACTAAAAAGGACTTTAAGGTATCTTGTAAATACAGAGTACTGTAATTGGTAATGATATGCTTTGGTTTGAGTATGTAATTCTTTTTTAAAGATTTATTTATTTTGACAGAGAGAGAGAGAGGAGGGGTAGAGGGAGAGGGAGAGACTCTCCAGCAGACTCCCCACTGAACATGGAGCCCTATGTGGAGCTTGATCTCACAACCCTGAGATCATGACCTGAGCTGAAATCAAGAGTCGGACTCTCAACTGACTGAGCCACCCAGGCACCCCTTGAATATGTAATTCTTGACGGAGTGGCATGAAGCAACTATATTCTCCTCAAGCACAATATTTGAGAGAAGAGAGAAGGAATAAGATGCCTCATTCAGCTTGTTGGAGAATTTTAACTAGACTAGGTTTACATTCCCTGATTGTGTGAATGAGCATGCCAAAACAACAGCAACAACAACAAAAACCCCCCAAAACCAAAAAATCCCTAACAATTTAGGGAAAACAAATTCTTCCCAATTTTGGTTGACCTTTTCTGCAGTCATGAAAAGGTCACTTAAAACCCTCTGTCCTTGAATGCTTAGCTGTCTAACAGGAAGACCCTGGTGGCAGAGTTTCATAAACTGTTACTTTAAATACTTATGTCCAAGGTCAGATTGTCTGCTGTCATAAAACATATTAAAACAGTCAAATTCCATTTATAGCAATAACTGTCTTTGCTTTACCAACACTGCCAGAAAAATGAAGATGTTTGAACCTGGTAAAGAAGTGAAGTTTCATAGGATGATGGAAAGGGTTCTCGAGAAATGCTGTTCTTTAAATCCTCCCAAGAAGGAAACTCTAGGTAAAACATGCTCTTCTTCTTCCTTTCACCCATATTTTTAAATTGAGTAAGCACTAACCTCCCTACCTTGCCAAGTGTTTGGGACCAGAGTGAGGAACCTAATGAAATTCCCCAACCGAGAAGAGCCTCTACTAAAATGGTATCACTAATGAACTTCCTCTGGATCTCCCTTAATAATAGCAGTAGGCTTTTTATAGCAAGAAGATCGATTCCATGTTGAATTAAGAAGACATTCTGACAAAATCACCTCCTTTTGCCTCTTTAAATGCTTTACATGAGCAATTACCTCTCAAAAGTGAGTCAAAACCTAGCTCATGTTGGTAGAGTCCACATGCTTGAAAGTACGTATGTGATCAAGATGGAGAAAATTTCACTTAGCAGATTCCTTGCAGTGTGAGTGTGTATGTGACTGGAAGGGACGTTTTGACGAGCAGCCTGCAGCAAGTGGATGATTAAGTAACAACAGATAGTTACGCAACTGTTTCCTGAAGGGATAGTCACTGCTAACAGTAGGCTTTCATACAAGTCTGGGACAATGAAATGCGTTCTTGCTTATGACACTCTGAAAGACTGAGCACTGGATCAGGAAAGATTCTGAAAACACCTACCCCTTGTCGATAGCAAAAGTAGTGAGATCTGGATAAAGAAATGTTGAATTAAGAAATTTGGTTCTATAGGGTAAATGATGTAAAACCTTCCTAGTTCTTCCGTTTGATCTTAGGGAACTGTCTGCATTGTTCCTTACTACTTTTGGTATCAGTTGATAATTTCTGGGGTGTCTGAAGAACTTTGAAGCTTTGTGGATTGGTGGTCAAGGAGAAACAAATGGAAATGTGTGAAGAAAAGCCCATAGGAGGAGCAGTAAGAAGTGTCACAGAAATAAGACAGTCAGTCAGGGTCGGGGTCAAGGAACTTGGGACATTCAGCAGTAGGAGAAACCTTCTGGCTTCTTTTTCCTGGACCCTTGTACATCTACTACTTTTCAGGTTCTCCATCTGTGCTGGCATTCTGGAAAGCAAAGCCAAAAGAAATATATCACAGCAGCAGCTCCAAGGCATGAGGCTGTTTCAAACCAAAATTGATTTTTCACATCTTTAATCAAGCAGGAATGGCATGTTGTGAATATTTCTAGGGAGTAAATTTACTAGTGCTTTTAAGATTAGCCCAAGTTAGGTATTTGGCGGAGGTTTGGTTTCATTTTGATCCTTGGTCAAAACAGAATAAAACAGCACTGTATGCAATTCATAATCAAAATGAAGCATAAAACATAGCAGACATTCATCTTAAGGTCTTTTATTAAAATTCCTACTGTTTGGTCCAGATCTGTAATCAGATCCTACAGGTGGAGTTTGCCATTACATAGAAGAAGAGAAAATAAAAGCTTTGAAAAACAAACAAAAAACCAGGAAGAAAAAGTAGGATGTTATTATTTTCTTTTCACTAAAAAAAGCTGTAGTATGATGGAACTGATTTCAGATGAAAACTATGAGAAAAGTTTCCTTGGATTGTTCTGTGTTTGTCTAGCATTCTTCAGTGATCCCATCACGCAGAGGTGAATATTTCCTCTACATTGGATTGGGCTCTCCTGTATCACCTCTCTGTAGGCATTTCCTAGCTGTTAATGACCAGTTAGCTTCAGAGCCCTGGGCTTTGCCTCAGGCTCTTAACTAGCATCTCGTTAACTGGCAGGAAATGTGTTTCCTTTCTGTTGCTTAATTTTGTATATTCTTAATAGAACAGCAAGTACCTTGACTGAGGTAGACAACGTTACACTTTCAGCTTCTCATTTGTAAATAACCCCGTTATGAGTAATAGGAAGTGATCCAGCTGGTTGTAAAAAGACACACGCTTAATGGGCAAGTCCTGGTGGACTAATGGTTTTGCTTGAAAAAACATCACACCTGCAGGACACATTGCTCCAGTTTTGTTCCAAACATAATGAGCCTGCGTTCAAGCAGAGATGCACACGAATCTCTCTGGGAGTTATAAACCTTGAAATATACAAGAGAAAAAATTTTAAAAAACAAATCTAGTTCATTTTTCTCTCTAGAGACTAACATTACACTATCTGAGCATCACTCTTTCCAAAGGCTCAGTAATTTCCAGATGTAAGGTAGAGCCACTTTTATATGCAATGTAATGCCTCTTTAAAATTTTATGCCTGGTCCATACAACATATGAATATACATAGTAGGAAAATGGCCACTTTTGGCTTTGGTGCCCACTCTGCCCTGCCTTTTTCTGACACAGGGATAGTAGAGTATCTAATACAGTAGTTTATGATATTTACTTCATCAAAATTTGGTTCTTGTTTAACTTGTTGGCCTAATGTCCTATGCTTTACTGTAGCTGAACAAACATTTATGGGGCACTTAACTACAGGGCTAGATTTATTTCATATGCCTCTAATGCCATGCCAACCTTACCATTTATCCCCTGGGCGTAGCTTGGTACCTGGCTTTGACTACGATAGCACCATTGCTAAGATTATGTGTTCTGATGTCAGAGTGGTAGACTCTCTAGCTCAGTAACTTAGCTAAGTTACTTATCGTTTCTGTGCCTCAGTTTACTCATTTGTATACCTTGAAGAGTAGCAGTATCTACCTCCAGATTGTGTGAGTCTCAAATGGAAAAACCTATGCTAAGTGCCTGTTGTATTTCCTGGCTTATTCTTAGCATCGAAATGTTAAATTTATTATTTATAGTGGTGCTTAATGTATTAGGGTTCTACAGAGGAACAGAAACAATAGGGTGTGTGTGTGTGGTGTGTATATATATATATATAGAGAGAGAGAGAGAGAGAGAGACAGACAGACTTTACGGAATCGACGTACCACAATTGTGAAGGTGTGGCTAGTCCCAGGGAAGAGTTGAAGTTCAAGACCAAAGGCAGTCTTATGGCAAAATGTCTTGCTGTTTCAGGAGGTCCGTCTTTGGTCCATAAGGCCTTCAACAGATTAGAGGAGGCCCACCCACATTATTGGTTAAAGGGGGGTGTACTCTGCTTTACTCAGAGTCCACTGACAGAAATGTTAATCTCATTCCAAACAGTATTCACAGAAACATCCAGAATAATGTTTGACCAAATGTCTGGACACCGTGGCCTGGCCAAGTTGACATAAAATTTACCATCACATTTAATTAGTTCAATGAAATTAGTGAGCTTCTCAGTGTTACAGAATACAGGGCTTCCTTGGACATATCCTATTTCCTAGTACTGCAGGGAATATGAGAAGTATGGATCTCCTTTGCCCGAATCTATACTTCTGTAAGGCCCTATGCATCTAAATTGGGATTTAGATCCCAATCTTTTGACTTGTGTCCTCTTACCTTCTGTGATGGAGGATGTGTTCTTGCTTGATGTTCCTATTAGTCTTTGCTTTCCCTCCTCCCTATGCAGCTCTGTCAGCCTTCCCTGGGTGTCAGCTGTAGCTATTACCTCTGCCATTTCAAGGGCCATGGGTAGATGTATCCTCTCAGGGGAATGCATTAGTGTAACTGATTCTGTAGATTAATCTGAAAACAGCAATGTACATACTCACAGCCCTAGTCAGTCCCTGTAAACTGCTGTGCAATTTGGAAACCTGTACACAAAAGCGCCTAGTCAAGGGGCCATGGAGGACTGAAGGCTAGTTCATGCAGCCTGGCCCAAGAAAGGATAGTATCCACCATGAAGGAAGAGCTACATTTTACTTTGGCTGAGATCCACCCACTGCAGAACTGTCTTCCCAGAGGGGGCTACATCTTTCTAGTTTTCCCAAAGGTACCACAAAGACTGGCCTGAATGGAATAGGAGGCAAAATTATATAAAATTAACCCGTAGGTAAAATTGTCTTTTCTGTACACAAATACCTCCCTTCAATGATTTGGCTTTAAAGTGGGATAATGTATGTGACTGTCCTTCCTTCCTTCCTCTGTTCATAACCCTTTCCCTTCCCACTTCCACCTCACCCCTGCCCTGTCACGTAACAGCACTACCTCTTGCTGAAAAGCATCATGACTTCAACTGTTAGCTTTCACTTACCTTCCTCTTTGTACACCACCATATACATTATTTCTTTAATTTGTACTGTGAGGTGTTTCCATTTCATAGCTATTAACATCAAAATTCATGATTTTTTAAGCATCTGCAACCAAGTCACAGTAGGTGACGAAGACAACTTCTGATGCTTCATTCATTTTCAACTTTAACATTATGTGCATCTAGACCCAGATAATTCTTTGTTGTGAGGGCTGTCTTATATGTTGTAGGATATTTAGCGGCATCCATGGTCTCTACCCACTAGATTCCAGTAGTACCCATCCCCCAAGTTGTGGCATCGAAAAATGTTTCCAGATAGTACCAAAGGCCTGGAAAGGAAAACCATCCCTGTTTTATTTGGTGCTTATTCCAGTACACCGTAAATATATGTTCTTGTATTAGTTTGCTAAGCCTGCTGTAACACAGTACCAGATTGGGCGGCTTAATCAACAGAAATGTATTGTCTCACTTCATTGTTCTGAAGTCTAGATGTCTAAAATCAAAAGGTCAACAGTATTGGTTCTTTTTGAGGCTATAAGGGGAGAATTTGTTCTAGCTTGTAGATGTCTTTGTTTTTTTACATTGCCTTTCCTCTGTGTGTATCTGAGTGTCCAAATCTTCCCTTTTTACGGGGATACCAATTATAGTAGATTAGGAACCCTCCTAATGGTAGTTTAACTTGACCACCTCTATAAAGATCCTGTTTGCAAATATGTTCACATTTTGGGGCACTGGGAGTAAGTACTTCGACATATGAATTTGGTAGGGGGAATATAATCCAACCCATGACAGTTCTAAAAAAAAGTGTATTCAAAACACAATTCTTTATTCATTTACTTACCAACTTAGCTGCTTCTGAACAGATACTATATGGCTGGAATAATTTGGTATCATACTTGACACATAAAGGTTCAAGGGGACATTTGAATGAATGTACAAAACAATTTTTTCAAATGTAGTAAGTGAAATAACTAAAAGTCAATATAAATAATATAAAGCAAAAATAGGCAGGTGATAAGCAGGGAGAATAATTTATAGCTTTTTCTAACCTGAAACTTTTAGCAGAATTTAAGGGACATTATAGATATGCCCATATTTAGAGTAGTGCTAAAGGTTTAACCACAGTTTTATTTCTAATTCACTCAGCCATTTTGAAACAAAATGATAATGGGAAAACTTTTCACATGGTCATGTATTCCACAGTTTCTTTGTAGGCTTTAAAGAGCTTTCCTACCAGAGTAGAGCTCACTGGTACGAAAGGTTTCCTGGAGTTTCCTATCACGGAAAATGTTGAAGTTATGCCAAAGACCATCCTGTCAAGATATGGTGTGTACTCAATGGGAAACACAGAACAAAAAAGGGGGGGCAGGATAGGGGTTACAAGAGGACTAATTAGTGATTACATGAGGCAGTGGATTTCATGACCCCCTAAAGGTTCCTTGAAAATCAACTTAGATTCTAAAGAGGTAATGGCCATATCAAATGCAGTACAGTTTTATACTGTGGTGTGGCACTGTTTATGTGAGGATGCTGCTTCACGGATTTAAGGTCATGCAGAGATTATGATGACACAGGAGGGATATCACACATGCTACTCACTTTGATGTGGACCTGTATTAATGGCCTCTTCAAGAAAATATACTGAATGGCATGGGGCTTGGGGGAAAGTCTTTATCTTGTTCTTCTTGGAGGGTGTTTCTGTTGGTTCACTGATTGTCATTTGAAGGTGAATTTTCTACTCCTGGTTGCACCCATGCTGTTTTGCCAAAAATGCTTTTTTAAAATGTCTTTAAAGTGTCATTCAAACGCAAAGGCTAAGAATGGCAGCTATAAGCAGGACCCCTGAGCACCACAGAACTATAATTTTATCTATAACTGTGCCCAATTATTTTCAAAAAAGAAGTTCTGTAGAATGTATCAAATATAGGGCAATACCAAAATTTGTCCATGTTTCATCCTTGCATTTAATAATCTGCTGTTGCACAACTGTTCTCCTTGGAGTTTCTGGGTCTTTCCAAATCTGTGCTCCCCTGGTCTCTTTGTATAACTTTATCTCCTCTATGAGACCCACCAAGGTTACCTATATAAGGGTTGCTGTGATATACAGGTGGTACCAAGACTTCCTCCAGAGCTTCCTCCTTTCATGTTATACCTTGCTCCATCTTTGTTTTCCCATGATTGGTCTCTCTACGTGGGCTCCCTTTTTCTTGCTTGCCTTCTGATTTCTTACTTTTGGTTCTGTCCCTGGAGGCTAGGCTGGCCTCTTCCTTTGCAACAAGGTGTCTTAGAAAGCATAGAACAAGGAAAAACCCTATTGGGTTCAGCCCAGAGTCCATGACATTTGTCTGCTGACCTCATGATCAAAGTTCCTATTAGGCCCTGCCTGTCACAATATTTGGGCAGTCCTGGCTAAATACCATAAGTGACTTCTCCATTTCTAAGTAGGAAACAAAAATGCTCATAAAAGTAGAGCATTACATCATCATCATAAACATTAATGTGAAATTAAAAATACACATTAATGTAAATATTACAATAAAAAGATATTGAACTTCAAGACTTATTCAGTAATTTTAAGTTAAGCATCTGCCTTAGTTTGGGCTGCTATAACAAAATACTATATACAGAATGGCTTAAAAAAGCAACATGTATTTTTCACAGTTCTGGGGACTTGAAGTCCAAGATCAGGATGCTGATATGACTGGGTTGTGGGTGAGAGCCCTCTTCCTGCTTTACAGATGGCTACCACCTTCCTGTTTTCTCACACGGCAGAGAGAAAGGGCTCTGGTCTCTTCCTCCTCTTATAATTATACTAATCACGGGGGCTCTACTTTCATAAACTCATCTAAACCTAACTACTTCCCAAAGGCCTCACCTTCAAATACCATCACACTGGGAATCGGACTTTAATCTGAATTTTCTTTGTGGGGGGACACAAACATTCAGTCCATAGTAGCATCCTTAGAAATTACATTGTATCCTCAGTGAATTGGTCATGTCAGTGCACTTACTGAGTGACATTTCCAGTTTGATTGATTGCCTACCTAGTGTTATCAATCCTTCGCTCCTATAGAATCCTTCTAAATCCAAGGGATAAACTTGGCTTTCTGAGGGCCTGATCCAACCTTGTGTTGTTTGACCCCAAAATTTTTCAGAAAATGAAAAAAAAAAGGTAATTTCCAGTGTTTAAAAAATAAGAGAACTCTCATAAAAATCTAAATTTTAAGTATCACTTGAAAAAGTAACAGTGATAGCAACACTGGGCAGTTAGCTATTCGCATGCCACAGTTGGCAGGAGCCCTTTACTGCCTTGCTCTCCATGGCATGTTCTAGTTCACTTTTACTCATTTATGCTTCCCTCCTGGCTGCTGCTGGTATGGCATGATGTCCCCTAACACAGGGGCCACCTGGCTACTCTTGGTAAATTTACCACCTGGATTTAATCATTACTGCATTTTTTTTTCATGTCCAAAGATATCAAATATAAGTATGTTTAAATGTTTTGTATGGTGAAATTGTCTCTAAATAAAGTGATCCTAAGTCTCCCCCCTCTTATCTCTTATCTTTAAACCTTTTCATAAGCTTCTCTCATTACATTAATTCCAGGGTTATATTTTGGCCAGGTCTTAAATTTTTTAAAAAAGTTTCTTGTCTTTTAGTGAAATGAAAATAATAAGTTTCTTTCTACCTTTTCTTAGAAAAAAAAACCCAAAATCTGAAGACTGTTTCAAGATGGTTATTCTCATACCTTAAGAATTTCAAATTCAGAGCTATGAAGCACTGGGCATTTCAAGGTTTGTACTTACAACTTTATCCATTATATGTGCAGTGATGCCAAGAGAAAATTTTATTTCCCTTTAAATCACAATCTCAAATATTGCAAGATAAACTATTTACCTATAATGCTCGTATAGTAATGATAAACAAATAGCTGAAGAGTACTGGGAGAGAGAAAAAATTAGTCTTTGGTAAGTAATAACTGTAAGTATGTAAAGGAACAAGGAACGTAGAGTCGGCTCCTCCAATTTCTCCTGTTCAATTTCATTTAACACTGGGAAAAAGACACATCCAAACCAGTCTTGCCTAACCCACATTAATTGATAATGAAATAAATCTTAACTAATATGTTTTGATCAAGTCATTTTCAGAAGAAAATATGCCACATTCAGTATTCATAAACTACCATCGTCAGATTTTTTCTTTTTTATCTTTCTAAAGAACCATTTGTAATAGAGGGCTTCAGAAGCGATGGAAATGGGACAGAGGGCGTGGTCCCAACAGAGAGCACCCTCCTGGCTCACTGTTCCAGGAGGGCAGGGGAGCTGGGTAATTGGCCCACTGCCATGCACTCCTCATGTAGCAGCCACCACTCCTGGTTTCCCCAAACAATTTTTCTTCTCCTGCACACTCTAACAAACTAGAATTTGAAACAGCAGTGAACAGGACCCCTTTCAACCCTGAGGCTTTTCTGAGGCAAAGAGGCCATGCTTCCTGCCATGACTGAGGTCTCTGCTCTGATGTCCCCCAGTTACTGGTTGAAACTGTGCTTTGAAATAACTGTGGAGAGAGGAACAAGAAGTGTTAGTGCTGGAAATTTAAGAAGTTGGAGTCTCTCTCTCTCTTTTTTTTTTCTCTCCGTGTGGAATACCTCCAAACTTGTGGAAGAGAACAATGGTGGTTTCATCCGTGTGTGTGTATATGTACGTGTGTGTGTGTTCTTCATTTCCAGTTGTCAGGTGTTGCTTTAAATGTAGCCCTGCCTGAGAATACTACCCATGGATGACAGTGAAACAAAGAAATAGGGATTTTCATTTTATGCAAATCATTGTGTTAATTGGGGATCAGGTGGTGTGTTTCCTGAAGTAAGCAAAGGGAAAATCATATTTATAGAAGCTGTCAATGTACAGCATGCACACTCGAGCTTTGACCCTGTGTGAAAAGAGCAAACAGCCTATTGCCAATTCTATTAGGAAATTAAACTCTTTTGGGGCTAGCAGTTTGTCAAATCTGATGACTTCAAATATGAAATAAGAAGAAAAGCAGACTTTCTTTACTGATGAGCTTCTTCCACCTCACCCCCACCCCTCCAGAACATTCTTCCAACTATATTGCAAACCTAGTTAAGGCTCTGGAATGTTATTTGTGCAGTTAATTTTTTTGAATTCAATCATAATATAACAGTTGTCTCTACATAGTTAGTTTTGTGTTCTTAATTGGAATAAATAGCAATCAAACTTCTTAAACTTTATTTAATAAATACATTTAACTCAATATTATTTCTAGATGCAGCTAGCCCAATACTTAGGTCATTTAGTTGTCCTATAGCCTAGGATGAATGCTTTGGCCTTGATAATTATTGTCTACACTGTCTGAATTTGTTGTATAATTACTTGGTATTCTGCTTCATTTTGACTGTTTAGACTTGGCCTTTGAGCACTTGGCATTTTGCTCACAGGAAGGAATTTACAGATGCCTTCCTCAGCTGATAAATGTAATAGCACATGATGGTGTGAATCCTAATTAGAGAATCACACATCTCTAGTACATTAGGGTCAAGAGCTTTCAAGTATCAGAGTAGTGTGTTTATCTCATTAGTATATGCAGCTTTGGAATTGATTATTGCAATAATAGTTGTTTTTTTTTTAAATTAGGGTAATTAAAATTTGTAGTGTTTCCTTTTTATGTTGGGTAAACGCTAGTTTTTTTTTAAGTTGGCTTAAAATTAATCTTTAGAGTTTTGATTTTTTAAAATCTGTGGCTCTTCTTTGTATATAGGCAGTTTTATAGGACTGCCTACATGTGACACTGTAGAAAGAGAAAAGTCAAGACTTACGTTAAGTGGGATATAAACAGCTCTTTCCCTCTGAGAATTGTCTTGAAGATGTCTCTTTCCTTAAGTGTGCTTATAATGCTCTCAATCTCTCTAACATTTTTTCCCCCCTGAGATCCATAAGATTGAGGCATAAAATTTTCCGGTTAGGATGATTTTCATATAGACTAACCTTGTGGCAGAAAGCACATCTGTCCCTCTTTCTCTGTCTACTTAATATCTATCAATAGGTATTTGATAAATGTGGACTACATTCAGTGATCTATGCTGGATACCATGGAGGAAAACGAAGGAGTTCTCTAAAGCACTGCCTAGATTCGGAGTGTTGGGCCTATCTGGAATTTGCGGGTGGTAAAAGGGTAAAGATAACAAACCCATCTGGTGACATGTTAAAAGAACTTTAACTGTGAGCAACAAAATAGTGACAGTATTTGGTTATAATCCACAGAATAAAGTAAGTATCCATGAAACCATGCTCATCTAAGTAGATGAATGAATGAAAGGAATAAAGAAGAGGGACACATTTTTCTTACAGAGGAATTTATATGTGAAACCCCCCCCCCCAGAAAACTGAGCTTAATTTTGTCTCCCCTGAAGTATGAGCTGGACTTAGTGATTAAATTCCAAAGACTAGAGTACAGAAAGGGAAAAATAATGACTTTATAGTGGCAAAACCTAGAATACCCCACCTGAGAGGATCAAGGTTTACAACATCAGTGCTAAGTCATGTTGATATCGTGTATTCTTGGTATCTTATGATGAGAGGGTGTCTTAAATCAGGCTGCTGTAATACTTACTATAGACTAGGTGGCTTAAAGAAAACAAATGCATTTCTCACAGCTCTGGAGGCTGGGAAGTCCAATACCAAGATGCCAACAGTGTCCAGTGAGCGTCCTCCTCTGTGTTTGCAGACAGCAGCCTTCTTGCATATTCTATGGGTTTGGACAAATGTATAATGATAGGTGTCTATCATATAGTATCATACAGAGTATCCCTGTGTCTCATCTGCCCAGAGCATCCCCTGTGTCTTATCTTTTCTTTTAAGGGCACTAATCCCATTCATGAGAGCTGTACTCTCATGACCTAATTACCTTCCAAAGACCCCACCTCCAAATACCATCAAACTGGGGGCTTGGGGCTTCACCATATGAATTTTTGAGGGACACAAACATTGATTCCACAGTGGAAGGACTCCTTGCCTCTGTGGTATTTGTTCTGTACTTCCACTCTAATCATGAGAAAGTCACAGACAGATAAAATTAAAGGACAAAACACCAGGCTGATACTCTTTGCATAAAAACTGAGACTCTATCACAGATTAGAGGAGAATAAGGAGACATGACCAAGTGCAACATGGTAAACTATATTGGATCCTGGAACAGAGAGCATCAG
This sequence comes from Eumetopias jubatus, assembly GCF_037043125.1. Classification (NCBI taxonomy): domain Eukaryota; kingdom Metazoa; phylum Chordata; class Mammalia; order Carnivora; family Otariidae; genus Eumetopias; species Eumetopias jubatus. The sequence goes on along the minus strand of NW_028274809.1, from coordinate 162,250,135 downwards.
TGAAAAACTGGTATAATTTGAAAACCAATCTATAGTTTAATTATTTTGTACCAATGCTAAATTTTTATTTTTGACAACTATACCCCTAATTAATATTAAGGAAACTGGCAGAAAGTGTATATGTACTTTTTGGACTACCTTTGCAAATTTTCCAAAATTCTGAATTTATTTCAAAATAAAACATTTGTTAATAAAAAACGTTATCATTAGACAAATGTGTTACTTAGAGCTACTAGTTTTAAGAGGAAGAACAGATCACAGTAGAGAGAGGTGGCTTCTGGAAGGAGTGGGGCCATATGACAGGTCCCCCAAATTGGAGAGGATTTGAGGCCCATCACAGATTCCTCCATCCCAGAACCTCTCCTTTTGGACCTTTTACATAAGACCAAATAGACACTGCTGCAAGTAATTCTGATATCAAAGCAAAGTGATTTTGTCTTAAATTTGGGAGCCCTGGGACTAGCTAATTCCATCCAAATGGCCTTTCATCCGCAGGACACAAGCATTGCCCAAATTGAAGATCCCTCTGGTCACAAGGACACTTCTTCCCCTATTCTTCTGAGGCTCTACCCCCTGTAGTTTCTCTGTCCCTCTAGTCCACTGTGCTCTCTGAAAGCAAGATTGCCCATATTCTTAGCTTGACCTCAGAATGTTCTTTTCACCTCAAGCTTTTACTTAAATGAGACTTCCTGCAAAAGCGAAACATTCAACTTTCTCCATCGTGCTTTCTTCTTTTACCATTTTTACAGAACAAATTGAAAAGGCAATTAAAGGGAATCAAAAACACACAGGACCATATAGTTTTTAGACCAGTTCTCTCATGATTTTAAGGGAAAAGATAATTCTTATATACTGTAATGAAATACAAAATCACGGGAAAATGATGAAAGGTTGCTTTTTCAGTGAGATTAGATTAATAGCAAAATTTAGTAATGAACAGTAACAGTAGCAAAATAGTACATGGACTAATTTCACTTAAGATACAAAGATGCAAAATAAAATCTTAGCAAATGGATGTCACAGTTTCTTAAAAGAACAAAACCATAGCCATAAATGCAGACAATGCTCCTTTTTTTGAGGTATAATTGATGTATAGTATTATATTAGTTTCAGGTATACACATGATTCAATCTTTGTATGTATTAGAAAATGATCACACTAAGTTTAATTAACATCTGTTACCATACATAGTTAAAATATTTTCTTCTGATGAGAGCTTAATGTTGACTCTTAGCAACTTTTGAATCCCCAATATAGTATTAACTATACTCACCATGCTATACATTAACATCCCTATGACTTGTTTTATAAGTGGAAGTTTGTACCTTTTGACATCCTTTACCCATTTCTTACCCCTTCCATCCTCTGTTTTCTGTATCTATGAGTTGCTGTTCTTTTTTTTAAGATTCCACACATAAGTGAGATCATACACTATTTGTCTTCCTCTGTCTTATTTATCTGACTGATTTCACTTAGCATAATGCCCTTAAGGTTGTCTACATTGTCACAAGTGGCAGACTTCCTTCTTTTAATGGCTGAAAAATATTTCATTTCTTATTTTCTTTATTCATTCATCTGTTGATGGACATGTAGGTTGTTTCCATATTTTGTCTATTATAAAGCCGCAGTGAACATGGGGGGACATACCTTTTTGTGTCTGTGCTTTGGAATTCTTTTGGGATACATACCCAGAGGGGGAATTTCTGAGCCATATGGTAGTTCTACTTTAATTTTTTGAGGAATCTCCATACTATTTTCCACAATGGCAATACCAATTTATATTCCTACCAAAAGTACACAAAGATTTTTTTCTCCACATCTTTGTCAACACTTAGTTCTTGTTTTTTTTTATAGTAGCCATTTTAAAAGGTGTGAGGTGATATCTCATTATTTTGATTTGCATTTCCCTGATGATTAGTGGCATTGAACATCTTTTCATGTACCTGTTGGCAAGGCTCTTTCATTTTAACTGCTGCATACTTCGAGTCTACATAGCTTAATTTATTTAACCCTCTTTCCATTGGTGACTATTTGGGTATTCTCTTAATTTTGACTATTACAAGTAATGTAGCAATTATTTTTTTTGCACATACATCCTAATGTACATATTCTGTAAGATACTGAGCAGTGGAATTAGCAGCCAAAAAGATAAGTGAATAAAAATACAATATCCAGTTGATAATTCAGTGAGTTAGAAATGGAAAAAAAGGGGTTTTATTTTTTTATTTTTTAAAAGATTTTATTTATTTATTTGAAAGAGAGAATGAGAGAGAGCACATGAGAGGGGGGAGGGTCAGAGGGAGAAGCAGACTCCCTGCTGAGCAGGGAGCCCGATGCGGGACTCGATCCCGGGACTTCCAAGATCATGACCTGAGCCGGAGGCAGTCGCTTAACCAACTGAGCCACCCAGGCGCCCAAAAAAGGGGTTTTAATTTGATAGAGTATATTAAGAAGGAAGCATCATACTGAAACTTTTAAAAAAAAAACCATGCAAAAGCACCGGCTATATGAAATAAAATTTATATGGGATATGGACACAGTACTTGGGTGTTGTAAACATTAAACTAATACAAAATTCCTAGCAATTTGGCTTGCATTCTTTGGTACCTTTACTCATTATTCATTCATACTATTGTTCTGAAATTTGCTTGTTAAATTTTGTCATCATATTTTTTTTAAAGATTTTATTTATTTATTCGAGAGAGAGAGAATGAGAGATAGAGAGCACGAGAGGGAAGAGGGTCAGAGGGAGAAGCAGACTCCCTGCTGAGCAGGGAGCCCGATGTGGGACTCAATCCCGGGACTCCAGGATCATGACCTGAGCCGAAGGCAGTCGCTTAACCAACTGAGCCACCCAGGCACCCCTAAATTTTGTCATCATGTTAAGGTCCTTCTGTGTTAGTATATACAAGTCTATCTCACTCATTTTTAATAGTTGCATAGTCCATAGTATTTGATAATTTTAATTTTCCCTTGATTTAGGATATTTGGGTTTTCTCTAAATTTAATTATTCTAATAATGTTGTTTGAACATTTCTGTATATCTGTCCTAGTGTTCATATTCCCGTAAGATGGATATCAAAAATAAATAGAAAGTTAAGGAGGGCTGAGGAAGCAGAGTTGAGCTAATGTATAACTTTGAAGAACCTACCTGAGAAGAGAAGGAAAAAAGATATGCATTATCTAAAAGTGTTAAAACAATTATTTTATATTTTGGGGAAAAATATATGTGTAAGATAACAGCACAAAAAATACTAAAGAACTCCCAATAAATGGCTGCAGCCTCATGTACCCCTTCTTAACCCCCTCTACTTAGGATTCAGGTTCTTCACTCCCTTGAAAATTTCTCTGGATGTGGTCACAAGAGCCCTTCATGCCATGGGACATTTTCCTTCATGGCATTTGGTTTTATTCACCTTCTTTTTCTTGAAATTAGGCTAACTAAGATGCCATGCAGCAATTTTCCCTGGAGCACTCTTAGCCCTCTGAGCCCTCTACTCTCTGATTTCTTTCCAGCTCTTCTTAACTCTCCCCACATTATAACTATTACAGATCCCAGGATCTGTTTTTCACTCCCTTCTTACTTGACTTGCATGGGCTTTTCTGTTCCCTTGGCTTTAAATAACACTTAGATTTGCACTCAAGATGTAAAATTTGAGTCTTTCCCTTGAGTTCTAGAATCATCTATGTCCATGGGAACCCCACAGGTGCTTCAAACTCAGGAGTCCAAAACTAAATTCATAAGCCTCATTCCCATTCCCAAATACCTTCTTCTTGTTCAATGATCAATTATTGGTATTCAGTTATTTGTCAGTGAAAATTACCACTTTCACCAAATCCCACATCCAAGTTTAACAATCAGGTACCTCAAGTACCAGAGACCTGAAATAGTGGCATTTTAAATGAAATAACAATTTATTGTATATTTAACCTTGTTTTTCCACTTACATTATTTCGTGGCTCTCTAATGTGCAGTTTATTGTCAATGATATGACTACTTACATACAAAATAACCTATCATTTTAATGGCATTTTATTAAATTTATGTCAAAATAGACTTTATATTTTGCTATTTGAAACAAAGATAAGGATTTTATTCCTCTACCTGGGCAAAAGGCTGTTATTTAAGTACTAGATATTAATTTTAATCTTTTTCCATATTAGTTATTGGTAGGGCATTTAGTGTGAAATACTGGGGAAGAATGCATACATGCATATTATTCAAATCATCCGTTTTTAAGGATCCTATTTATTTACATATATAATGGTAATGCCATTAACGAGAACTACTTTTTTTTTTTTTTAAGATTTTAGTTGTTTGACAGAGACACAGCGAGAGAGGGAACACAAGCAGGAGGAGTGGGAGAGGGAGAAGCAAGCTTCCCGCAGAGCAGAGAGCCCAATGCGGGGCTCGATCCCAGGACCCTGGGACCATGATCCAAGCCGAAGACAGACGCTTAATGACTGAGCCACCCAGGCACCCCTACTTCTATTCTTGATTAACATTGGGCTTTGGGGTGGTGATGAGAAAAAAATGGAAATGCATTTCAATTTATAAAAGTTTGTTTTCCTTTTAAAAATGTAAAATGTCAAAATCTACAATTGACAATTTTAGTTCAAGTTAAAATAAAGTTATTTGTCACATTAACATAACAAAATTATATGATCCTTTGGGCACAATATTGAACATAGTCCTAGAATGCAGGGACTTTAACCTTGGAAGAGATCTCAGAAATGACACAGTTAAAGGTTACTAACTGGTGCCTATAGGCTGAATATGGCCTCGGTGTGTGTGTGTGTGTATTCACAAATGATTCACAAATTTCAAAGATGAAAATGAAATCCCTTGGATGGGGGTGGCAGCGGGGGTGGGAACATCACTCTCTGGCATGCCACATACTTCATCTCTCCATATTAACTCCGGTCTGCTTCCTCTCACGTGCCTGCCTGGGGCTTTGAAGACCTCTGAGTTTGTAACTCCAGCCAGTTTGACTTACCTTCCAATTAAGCACATCTGCCAGGTGGTGCTCCAATCTCTGCTTGAACACTCTCAGGGACGGGGAGCAGAGAGCTTATTAAAATTTCAGGCAGGCTTCCTTGTTAGAAAGTTCACTGAGATTGAGCAGCAACTTGATTCCCAGTAACTTGCACCTAACAGTCCAGCTGCATGGAACAAGTGTAATGCCTCTTCCACATGACAAAACTTCAGATAATTGATGGAATCTATCACATCTCCCCATTTCATTCCAGGGCTTTTCTTCTCAAGGTTAAACACCCTCAATTTCTTTAATGTCCCTCATTTGGCATTCACCATCCTGATAATCCTCTTTTGAACGAATGTAATTCCATTTGTCAATGACCCTTATAAAATGTGTTTCTGAGAATGAACACAGTGGTCTACCCAGCCCAGGGTAGAGAGGGGCTATTAACACCTGTGTTCTGGGCATTATGCTTCCATTAATGAAATCGAGGGCTGCCTTAGCTGTTGTTAAGCAGTTAGCAACTGGGATGAAAATGATGGTTAAAACATGAAGTGCAGCTTGACCAGATACAAAGAAAGGAGGGGGCCGTTTAGAAGTTAGTGAATAAGTAATACAGATAGGTTTTAACACTGAGGAACATTCTCTACTATTTCAAAGGACAAGGCATTATATAAGCAAAGATGAATATTTTTAAAAAACCTGAGAAAAATGAACAAAAATAGAATGGATGTATCTGGGTTGGTAATAATTATTCTGTTTTTTTTTAATGTGGTTATCACATGTTTTATAGTTGAAAAAGTTATTTTAAAAAAAACTTGTGAACTAGTGCCCATTACTTATATCCTGGCATTTGTTTTTTTATCCCTCACATTGCTATATACATTTTTAACAAAATAATGCTCAAATATGCATACATGTTCATGTAATCATATTTTCTGATATCCAAATCATCTTTTGAAATTTTGGCAAGGAAATCAATGTTTTCATCTCACTTTTGCAAATAAGAGTTTTCTATGTAAATTTCTTGCTCTGCTTTTCCCGATTCCATCCTTTCTGCCTTGCCATGGTCAACTCCTGTGATCCCAGCAGTTGAAGGTAAGGTCCACTCTGATTCCCAGACCATTCAGACAGGGCAGAAAATACTTTGTTGTAGTAGCTTCGGGAGTTTAGTCTAGAAACTGGTAGGTGCTTTAGGGGCTACACCAAAGTTCTCACAGTATCCTTTTCAAGCCCCTTTCCTTGCACAGCTGCAAAGCCAATGGAGTTTAAGTTACAGAGCCCTATATGCACGGGCAACTTCCAAGTTTTTGAGAAGAGTCCTAACACTTGGTTTTCATAATATTGTATTATTTTGCTTAAAGATGGCCTCAAATTTATATAAACTTCAGGTCTTACAACACCTGGATTTATCCTGCGTAACCCCAAATCTCTCTTGCACACTTGGAAGCTTTTTCACTTGTATTGGCTTGATTTGGGGGTGTGGAATTCTGCCTTGATTCTAAATCCCATGCCTTCATTCATCCCAGTAGAGCGGTTCCCTGCTTCTGCTCAACGCCTGGGGATATCTCCCCCTCCCTTGTTCTTGCCAGTCTTCTCGTCTAAGGAGACTTTTCCTTTCTTTCTCAGTCTGATTGGCAGCTGAGATTGGGATGCTCAGGAATGGAGAATAGTTGCCTGCTGGTCCTCAGACTTCAGGGTGTGCTCACCCCACTTCTGTATTGTCATGCTTCACTCACTGTTCTTCAATTTCCACAAGAGTGACTTTGGTCACTATCTCTCTTGGGCATTGTGCCTGAACCTTCTGCTGTACTTGGTCACGTCCTCCGATCTAGGTTGTTTTCTCCAGTCCAGGTTAGTCCTAATGTACATCTGCATAAGGCAAATGTACAGAAGAATTAGGTGGCTCATTCTTCTACATATTGAGTGTGAGGACATAGTTAAAATGAAAAAGAAAATGCTAAAGACATGAGTGAAGGTGAGGCCATTGTCAATTCTTGACTTCCCTGAGATTTTGCACATGACTCCATATTGTTTTCCCTTGAATCCTGGCAACATTTCTAGTGACTTCAGTATCCTCATGGATAACCTTGCTGATACTCTGGCTTCTTGAGTTTATGAGCTCAACTTCAGGTATCTTTATAGTCTGCTTTGGAATCACAGGTATAAATATTATGTTTACTTGATCAAATAGTATTCTCCCTTTTGTATTCTAAATGTGAATAACGTAAGGTTTAGGCACTATAAATTTTTCTGTCTCATCACAAGGTATGCTTTTTTCCATTGAAATTATTCTCATATTTTAAAACTACACAGTGTCATTTATATTTGACCAATACTTCATTCCTCAAAAAAGTGATTTCATAAAGCAATTTGGAACATATCTAAAATTTCATTTGACAATTAGATAATGGTTTATATACATTGTTATCTAAATTCGTTATTAAACAGTTATCCAAAGCTATTCCAATAGACCCAATTCATTATATAGGAAATATCGTTTTTAAGATTTTATTTATTTATTTGGGGGGGAGAGAGAGAGAGAGGGATAGCAGGGCAGGGGGGAGGGGAGAGGGAGAAACAGACTTCCCACTGAGCAGGGAGCTGGATGTGGGGCTTGATCCCAGGACCTTGAGATCATGACCTGACCCGAAGGTCAACGTTTAACCAACTGAGCCACCCAGATGCCCTATTATATAGGAAATATTTATACATACATACACATTTATACATACATATAAATAAAATGACACAGGCTAAAGGGCGTTTTCTTGGAGTTTTGTTAGTATTTTACAATGCAGAATGACTTGAAAGTGTCCTGTTGTTTTTGAAGGATCTCTAAGAAGCTGGCATTATGTCCTGTTCTTTCCTTTGAGAGTCATGAATACACACGTTGTCAACGATCTCATTGGAGATTTTGTCCATAAAAATAACTCTGATGTGGTTTGAAGCATGGCTTTTATGAGACTCTTCGATTTGTTTCCCAAAGGTCAAGTTCAATCCTGGTGGCTTGATGTAGGAATGTTTTAATTTTTATTCAGTAATCCCTACTTCCTCTAACTGCCTTGCATGTCCCATCACCCAGCAAATAAAAATCCAAGCAGTAAAGTTGGTTAGCTTAGCTAGGCATACTCTGTAAAACATGATGATTTATTCTTTCAGTGACATTAATGATAGTTTTAGTGTAGTGAATTTTTTATTGCGGGAGAGGCATTTGAGTCAACAAGGAATGCGGAAATAATAGTGGAGAAATTTATTTTTTCTGAAGTCCTTTTCCCACCTTTGTGGTTCTAACAAAAAAAATCTTCCATTACTTGAAGTAAATGCTGGAAACAACATGGGTTTGTAAAGAGGGGAGATTACACATTCAGTTTCTAGGGACTCTGTGAGAACAGTTCTTCTCTTCATACTTGTTCTGGAGCCGACTAGCTCACTAGCTTACTGTCAGAAAAGCTTTTCAGTTGCTGTGTCTGGTAAGAGTCAAAGTTCTAGCATTTTCCAGGTTGATATTTGTATAAGAGGCATAAAGGCCTTCAGTGCATTATCAAGAATAGTGATAATTAGACACATCTAGTTGTGTCTAATCTAGGGATAGTGGGGCAGAGAAATCAGGGAGATCAGATTCCCTCCTCCCACTCCTTGCCGAATCAATCACTTACTTGCAGGACAGAATGTGACAAGTAAGTTGTCACAATAAAATTAAACATCCACATAGATTATCTGTTACTCAGAATTCTTGAAACAGTCATTGTTCACAGCTATTCACAATGAAAGCACATGCTTATAGGTCAACCTGAGGTACTCTACAATCTTGAAGTCTTCTGTGAATCTTAAAATAAAGGTGACAGATGACTTCATAATCAAACTATTTTATTTACTTATTCACTCATTTATTTAGTAATTAGTTGCTCCCACCCATTTAGTATAAGTAGTAAATGACCACAAAATTTGTATTAACCATGGTATTGGATTAGTCAGAACAGGTCTGTCAGTGACCTTGCCAAATAAAAGAGTGAACCATTAACCACTCTAATTGTAACTAAATTCCTGTCCTTTAAATGAGAAGAATTAAATATTAAATAACATTTTAATCCATAATTAGCAATACATTTTAAGGGCCAACGTCTATTTGGTGAAAAGTGATCTCTTTTCTATTATTTTCCAGTACCCCAAACACATTGCCTGATAATGACAATGATTCAATATTTGTTTAACAAATACATAAATTCGTTCATCAGTTTAGTGAGGTACATCTTAATTTTTTTAAAAAGGAGAGTGATTTACTGATTTTTTTTCTTGGATCTCTCATATCTATGTATACCTTTGTTGCTTTCATAGGTAAAAGGCACTTGGGCTAGAATAAAAATCTAACATCACACACATTTGCCTTCAAACATTCAGAGATGCCACATGTATTGTCATTTTTATATGGTTGCTTTTTAATCTCAGTCAAGTCTCTTCCTGTGGTGTTCTGTTCCTGTTCTATTCTGATCATTCCTTTTTACATATTATTGAGGATCAAGTAGTTTAAAACAAATATATATATAAATATAAATAAATATATATTATATATGTTATAATAATATAATAAAATATAAATAAATATACATATATATACATATACACACATACATACATATACATATACACATCTATATACACACACACACATATATATATATGTATATATTCTGGTTCTTACACTACATAATATCTAAGGAATCATATCTCTTTGAATTTTAAAGAGAGTTTCCCCTTTCCTGATCTGCGATATAATTTCTACGAGCTACATGTTTTATTTCACTTTGTCATCTTAATTGAGGGGAGATTTACACATTTCTAGAGTTTCCCATTATGGGAGTGCTCTGGATCTCACTTAATCCAGCCATTTGTATGTAGAGACCTCAGTCTCTGAGAATTTGAATAAATATCAAAGCCACTGGTCCCGTTGTAACCCCTGGAAGAGTCTTAGTAGAAGGTGCTCAACATCATTAATCATTAGAGAAAGGCAAATTGAAATCAAAATGAGGTAGCACTATATATCTAATAGAATGGCTAAAAGGAAAAAAAAAAAAAAAAACCCTGCCACGAGTTGCTAAGGACAGGGATGAGATGGAACTCTCATACACTGCTAATGGTAATGTAGAATGGTACAATAACTTGGTAAAACAGTTTGTGGACTTCTTAAAAAGTTCAACATACATTTGCCATATGATTGAGCTTTTCCACTCCTAAGTATTTACTTGTAAAAAATAAAAGCATACATCCAAAGACTTGTATGAATGTTCATAGCAAATTTATTTATAATAGCCCTAAACTGGAAGCCACCCAACTATCCATCAATAAATGAATGGATAAACAAACTGATACATCCATTCAACTGAATACTACTTAGCAATAAAACAGATGAACTATGTAAATAAGCTACAACATGGATGAATCGCAAAATAATTATGTTGTGTGAAGAAAGCTAGATAGAATGCAATACATGCTGAATGATTTATATAAGATCCTAGAAAATGCAAATGAATCTATCATGACTGAAAGTAGATCAGTGATTGCCTGAGAGTGGTCGAGGCAAATGGGGAAGGGAAGGATTATAAACAGGCATGAGAGAATTGGGGGGATGAATGATATCTACATTATCTTAATGGTGGTGATGGTTTTCCTGGGTGTACCCAATATGTCCAAACTTATCAAATTGTATGCTTTAAATACAGTTTATTGCATGCCAGTTATACCTCAAATTGTTAAAAGGATAAATAAGTATAAAAATCTGTATAAAAAGTTTTGAAATTTGATTTCCAGACAGCTTTTATTCATGAGGCTTGATGATGGCCTGATACCATCATTTAGATGAGGTCTAAATTTTTTTTTTAATATCACTGTGATGTTAGCCAGCATATCCAATAGCTAAATGTGACAGAGAAAAATAAGACATAATTACTGAAGGAAAAAAGGAATGACAAGAAAAATATGGTTCTAATTCCAGAGATTCCTGGAAAGCAGCACCAGAGGAACCTGGCCAGGGGTTGGGAAAAGATCATATAAATGCTGCAGGATAGCTCTGCCAGGAAAAAGTTATAAACGACTGAAGGACCAAGGAATTTTTGATGAGAAAGAAAATCTTTTTTGTAACTTATACTTTCAAGTTTTTCCAATTAGAAATATCTACTTTAAGAAGCAAAAGAAGTGATTGAAGAGTAGAATTTGTCTTTAATTTTTTTTATAAGAGTAACATGTTCTGAGTGATTAAAATATTTGAATTTTGGAAATGGCCATTTTTAAAGCAGAAGAAGAATTTTATTAACTGAGAATGGACTCAATGTTTCCTTGAAATCTGCTTTGAGCAAATTTAGTTCCCAGTTATAGCTGAGGTTGATGAAATCATTTTGTCTGTTATCAACTTCCTGAAATATTGGAAAAAGTACAGTAATGGGGGAGGAGAACTGGTTCCTCTCCCCATGCAGAAAGGAAAAAAAAAAAAACCCTCTGTCTATAGTCAGCTCCTATGAGTCTCAAATTCATCCTCTGAAATACTCAGATTAAAGGATATAAATACTTTCAGATAATTTCTTAGCTTTCTAAAGATAGAGCAGAAGAAGAATACTGAATGGGTGATTTAAATAAGAAAAAGGGAAAATATCTCTATGCTGGTACTAAATTAATTTATAGGCAACATAACTATAATAATAATTAGTATTCTGTTAATCAGTTATGCTCTAAAAATCAGCTTTATTTTTAATGAGTGCTGCCCACAAATTATGGTATGACATTCCAAGATAAAATGTGCCTATGTCGTGTGTAAATAAATAATTTCTCTTAACCGTAGATCTCTACAGTACTCAGGTATTGGTTTGGGTTGAATCTGGAGTTTTAAGTACCTTTTTCTATCAAATTCATTCTTAGGAGGATATATGCATTCATATAGGACTTCCTTGCACTGGAAGAGCTCAAACAGAATGCTAGAAGTAAACAATTAAAAAGAAATATGAAAACATAGACCATGGAAAATGTTAGGAAATATATTTGGAAAATCATACAGATCTACCAGCATAGTTCTCATGATAGACATATGATTTCTTCTATTGTGAAATGGCAAATCCCACAATTACCATTAAAATTCAAAGAACTAACCAACCAACAAAGCTGTAAGAGAAACACACCAAAAAAAAAAAAAAAATACAAGAAGGGGTAAGAAGGTAGTTTACTAATTATATTTGGGAGAAATTGGCTTTATATTATGATATGGGTGGGCAAGCCAATGGAAGAGGGCAAAGGGACAAGAGTACACCTAGTATAGTGCATAGGGACTTTGTCGTCTTGTATGGAAGAAGTGATTTATTCCCTTAGATTTGCATAAACTTGGAGAAAAATGCCTACTCTTGGTCTAAGACATGAGAGAGTCACCTAGCCTGGCACCTGGAGCCATGAAAATGACTTGGGTGTCTAGCACATGGTGGGAAGATACATTCACTGTGAAGGGCTTCCTTTTCAGACAGCTTCACCAGCTGGACTGCTGAGTAATCTGTGCCAGAGGTACCTCTGAGAGCACCAGGGACACTAGTACCATTCAAAATGGGAAGTGACTGGAACACCTCTCCAGTCACAAGAAGACACTAAGGAGGGTAGAAACCATGGAGATAGCAGTTCATATTCCCCTCCCTTTATGCTTAAGCTGAAAGACACTTCTTGAGTAGGTTGGATATTGTGGGTATACCCAGGTATTATGGCCTGTGGGCAAGACTGGTTAAATTTATGGCTTGAAGTCTTCTTCGAGAGCCCTGGTAGAAAAATCACGTCTCTGTGACCTTTATTTGTAGATGTGGTTCATAAATGGAATACCTGGAAATTGTTATATCAATTTCATAAACCTATTTTATGGTTGCAAGTTCATCAATTTTTAAGAGACTTTCATGCAGTAGAATCCCCTTTCTAACATTGCTGCCTAGTTTGAATGTGTCCACACAATGAACAAATCATCTCCAGAGGTTGTTCAAAGGAAAGATCTTACTACTGAAAAATTCTTATATTAGAACTAAATCTAAATGTCTGAAACTTACACTTTTTGGTTCCTGATTGACCCTTAAAAACACACACCTATTTTACAAAGGTGTTATGAGAGGTCTTATCTTTGGTTCAAATATGTGCATTATCCTGCACTGACTTGACCATGTGTAGTAATAGTAAATGCAAAACTTTCATAATAGTTATTGGTAATATAAACTGTTAAGGAAATTAATCTGAGATTATATATCAGAACTTTAAAAAAATGCTTCCATTCAATAGAATAAGCCTTTCTTTTAAAAATAGGTGTTGTTACACTGAATTACAATCGATAGAGGTTGAATTGCGATATGGAGGGGGAAATACCTTTCCTCAGAGCTACTGACTTCCAAATTCTGGACCAAGAAGGATCTTAGAATGCAGTTAAGTTTTTTGTATTTGTATTTGGAGAGAATATACTCACAGTTTCTCAGCCCAAAAAAAAAAAAAAAAAAAATAGGTGTTGTTAAGGACTGATAGGCTGCCATATCTGGGTGAAACTTCTGAGCATCATACCACTTAACTCCATTATCCTCTCATGTCTCTTCAGTTACATTTGTCCTCTCTGCAATAGCCATGCATTGATCTCTGGCTTTTATTGAAGAATTTAGCACCTGACACATATTCTTCCTCTCTACCCCAAGTGCATCTTCATTTTAAGTCATTTCACTGTCCATGTAACTTACATTTTCGTTATTTTTATATTTATAGTTCCTTGATTTCCTTGTCATGAATGAAGCTAACAACTGTTAGAGAAACTGACTCAACTAGGCAAATGGTACCAATTGCAAACTCATGGATTTAAGTTTAATCCATGGTATAACCCAGAGATCCTTTTCTGTTTCCATTTTCATTCCCATTCTCCCATGGTTCAACTTCTTTACATGCATGTCTGATCCCTATTGTGGTAATCACTTTGCAATAAATTCATATATCAAAACATCATGCTGTTATATGCTGTATACACACAATATTATATGTCAATTAGATCTCAGTAAAACTGGGGACAAAAAAAGGAACAGTAATATATTTGTGTAGTTTAGTAAAATATATACCACCATTATATAATATTGTATGTGTCATATGAAGGTGACATAACCAAAAATATTTAAGGACAGTTTTTTAAAAAGCTGGTATAAAAAGGAAATAAAACAGCAAATTCTTGCTAGGAAAATATTTATCAATTAAAGTTAATATCCAAATATTTTAATCTATTTTCCATAATGCTTTTTATGGTTTGAGTTGCCTTGGCTAATTCTCAAAATAAGTCATCTCCTGTTTGACTATTTTTGTAGTCATTTTATATTTCCATTTTATATATAAAATATACTTATATTTTATACTTTCAACTCATTTTCAGTTTTGTATGAATTCCAAGAGAAAGCACTGTTAGTTGACCAACATAAAACTGATTAGCAATGCCTTTCTAGTGCCTAAACTTTTTACTTTAATCTCAATAACTTCCAAAGTGACTTCAGTATTTTTGTGGATGACTCAATCCAAGACACTTTTTTGACTTCAATTCCAGTGGTCTTTCCCTCTAAATTAATTCAGTATCTGACACATCTTGAAATATGTCAAAACCTAGCACACTCTACTATATATAAAATATTCAACTTCAATTTATCACTCTTCTTTAGCTATAACAACCTATCCTTCTCAACTCTGTAATACCGATACACCTAATTCTGGACTTTAGGAAACTGTCAGGATCTGAACTACTCCATTTTCTTTTAATCTGTTTCTTTCTAGAGTCACTTTCTTCCCTTTCTAACCTCGATTCTAAAGTCAGTCATGTCAGTCACTCTGTCACCATTATGCTGCCTCTATTCCTCCTTGTCTTTCTGGTTAAATCTCTTGTAAAATCATAGCTTCAGATTGACTCAATAGTTTTACCTCTTGGCTTTTTCACAAGTAAGGACTATTGAAAAAATGCAACATGAAGTTTCTCCCCTCTTTAAAACACTGGCTTTTGACTTACATTTCCTTTTAGTTATATCCAAGTTCTGAGCTTGGGAAAATCAAGCTGCTTTATATAGGAGTAAAAACTTCTACCAATTCAGTACAAATTCATTCCTTGTTTTTTCCAAGATGAACAGTGACCTATAACATAGATCCTTTTTATCTTCATCTTACTTGTCATTGTTGACCAATCTTTCCTTTAAGCCAGAAATACCTCCTTAGCTTCTGCAACTTTATTTTCTCCTGGATTCCATCCTATTTTTCTAGACTTCTTAGTTTCCTTTGTGGGCTCATGTTTTTCTGCCTATTCTTTAAATATTCACATTCTCCAAGTCATCTTCATTGGCACTGTGTTCGTTTTACTATTCATACTTATAAGGTTACTTAAACCACATTCATGGTTTCAGTTACCACTTACATGTTTTATTTTTAGCCCTAAATTCTGCCCTGAACTCAAGACTCATAAATCCAGCTGGTTCCTGGAAATCTCACTTATACATCTTAACAGGAATTTGGATCTCTACATGTTCTAAAAATGACCTAGTAATTTTTTATAAGGTTTTATTTATTTGAGAAAGAGAGAATGAGAGAGAGAGAGAGAAAGAGCACAAGAGGGGGAGGGTCAGAGGGAGAAGCAGACTCCCTGCTGAGCAGGGAGCCCGATGTGGGACTCGATCCCGGGACTCCAGGATCATGACCTGAGCCGAAGGCAGTCGCTTAACCAACAGAGCCACCCAGGCGCCCCTGACCTAGTAATTTCAACTAAAATCTATTTCTCAACTGTCTTCTCTCTCTAAATGAATGGCATGAAAATCCCCGCATTCCCCTCATGGAAGCTAGAAACAGAGGAGTCATCCTTGACTATTGTCTCTCATTCAGTCTCCACATCCAGTCATTTCTAGGGTCCTGCTGATAAAACTATTTTTCTTTTGTCACATGTGTTTTTACTGATACTCATCTATTGCAATGCTATTTAATGATAATTTCTGAAGTCCTCATTCTTCCTTTTCAGAAACATTTGCAAATAAATAGGCCCTCATAAATACCATGTGGTGACCAGGACTCAAAAAATACAGCAGATCACACTGCTCCTTCCCTTTCTACACTGATACTAAAATATCAACAGCCTTGAAAGTATCCTCCTTCAGAATGGAGCATCTGATGAAATGTTATCATAATACTTTAGAAATGAGAGACCCCACATACTGATTTTTATTTTCATGGAGAGTGTGTTTACAACTAAGATGTCATAGAGTAGGTATTTGAAGTCAAGATGAGACCTTGGGAAATTTACTAAACATTCTTTTTTTCTCATTATCTCATAGATAATATTTATTTCATTGGGTTATGTGAAGATTAGGCAAGATAATTAATATGGAGTTACATAGGTGCTAAATATTTTTTTTCTCATTCCTTGTGTGTTTATTTTGTGTGTGTGAGTATTTTCTGTGTGCCAGTCTTGGACTGATTACTCTGAGTGCTGTTTGAAGGGAAGAGAGTTTCTAAAGCACTACTGATTATACACATGTATGGAAGTACCATATTAATGCATATATATTCTCACTGTGAGTATCACCTATGCCTAGAATCATGAACTATTAGAAGATCCCATCAGCCTCCAAAAAATTAACAAACTATTTCTTAGTTGAAAGAAAAAAACCTTAGTAAATTGAAACCAACATATATCAGCAAATGGCAGAAGCCTATCTCTTCTTGGAATTGTGTAACAGGAAATATTGGTGAGAGGATTAGTAATGACAACTACACAGGAAAGAATGATATTAATAAAGAAATAATTGAAGGGATTTGTTGCTTGTCATCCATAAAAAAGCATTACTTCCAACATAGTTAAAAATGCTATCAATCAACAGAAGCCAGGATATTCTCCTGAAGAGATGGAAAGGCTATTGTGAGCTATGTGCCACCTGACCTAGAAAAAAAGTGAACCATTGCTTGACTTTGAAAGACAACCCACAGAATCTTTGTATATCACCATTGATGATTAAAATTTCATTCCCAGAGGGCGATGTTTATAGGTGACCGGTATAGTAGGTCTTTGTAAAAGTTACGAAGTCTCTTCTGTTTTACTATAAAAGCTTGAGAATTAAAGAATGGAAAACAAAATCCTGACTTACTCCTATGTGAGTGAACATATAAGATAAACCATTTAAAGGAGCAAAAGATTGAAATAAGAATTATTTTCAGAATTAAGGAAAATTTATTAAATTTTTAGCAATAGTAATGTGAAGTCCATGAGCATGTCTTAATGTAAAAAACTTCCATGAAAAGAATGGTGCTCCCAATATCAAAATTTTCAGGAAGGTATAAAAGATTATCTAGGTTTAAATATAGCATAGTTTAATATCAAAATCATGCAGATCTATATTATGTTTTCAAGTTTGACAATTTGACAGAATTGGGAAATTGAGTAAAATCAATTTTTTATTGAAAAAAGATTAAAACAATTACAATTGATTTGTTGAACTGCATAACTGTTCAACATGTCATCTTTTAAATCATTCTTCTTGTAAATCTGATGATTTATAAGTGGTAAATATGCCTTCAGAGAAAAGAAAAGGCTCTAGAGAAAAAAAATCATTTTTAGTTATTTTTCAGTGCAAGAGGGAAAGTAAATCATGCTTTAAATAAGAAAAACTATAATTTTGGAAAATGTTTGCTTAGATAATTGCAATAATATTGAGATTCCAGAAGTTCAAACACTTCTGGTAATTTTTTAATTAGTAGTGTAATTAACCCCCTTCGGACTAAAGCTGTTTCTATTTTTTTTTTTTTTTTAAGATTTTAGTTATTTATTCATGAGAGACAGAGGAGGAGAGAGAGAGAGAGAGAAGCAGAGGGAGAAGCAGGCTCCCAAGGAGCAGGGAGCCCGATGCGGGACTCGATCCCAGGACCCTGGGATCATGACCTGAGCCGAAGGCAGGCAGACGCTTAACCATCTGAGCCACCCAGGCGCCCAAGCTGTTTCTTTTGATTACGCAACTAAGGTAGTAAGTTGATGGACGTTTCATCACCTTCCTTTGAACTTTTTATTATCAATAATTGATCAAAGAAGAATAAATTTCCACTGCTTATTCTTAGTTTTTAAGATGATACTTTTATTTGACCCCCTACAGATCCCAGAAGGGCCATGCTGGGCCTTCAGTGTCTCCTTGAATAGCGCCATCACCCTCCAAGCCACATACACACCAGGTTTACGGTTGAAGGTAAGGCTCTCACAAGACCATAGAACCCTCACTTCAGATGGTAAGTTAAACTGGTGCCTGGATATCTTTTGGACTCTGGTCTTTGTGCTCTGTAGTAGTATGTATATTGTGATGGTATCTGAGTATAACTAGTTTGGGGGATGATTCTTTTTTTCTCTTAGTCTTGATTTTTTTTCAAAATTACAACTATTCTAAATATCCTTTTTTATATTTAATAAGTAGTCTGAGCTGTCTAATAATAGACAATAATGGTTTCTTTTTTCCCCTAATAAGGATTAGAAGAGGAATATGCTCTTATTCTAACAAGCTCTCATGGAATCAACCTCTAACTCATTATTTGACTTGGTTCTTTTTTGGGGTATGACAGAGAGTTATTTGGAATTCCTATTTCTCAGCTGCAAATCAATAATCTGATAATTATAAGAATTCATAGCTATTAGAATATCCTCTCATGAATTGTACATATATGCTTCATGTATCCCTTACCAAATGACTGTTTAGAATTTCATTTTGTACCTTATATGTACTTAAATATGAATCCATATTCACATCTACAAAGTTGGATGTCCAGATCTTAAAACAGTTGAAGTTGGGAAAATGCCACTTGAGAGATGGTAAATGGTTTCTAAATTTCAGCAGACTAGGAATTTAGGCTGGAGATTAAACCTCTTTTGTTATGGAAGGGACCAATTTTGTGAGCAGTTTTAACCCACTAGATATGAAACAAGTGTTGAGTTCATGGTACTTGGGAAACCCCTAACTGAAGAAGTAATTCTCATCACAAGAAAATTGTAACTATGTGTGGCGATGGATGTTAACTATTCGCTAGATTTGTGGTGATCATTTTGCAATGTATGCATATACCGAATCATTATACTGTACATCTGAAACTAATATATTAATATATCTCAATTTAAAAAATGCAGCTGCCATGGACTGATATGTTAAATTGGTTTAATTGGGCATATACTTACTAAAGGTATGCCTCAAAAGAGCCCAATATATTTTCTCCCAAATATGGCTTTTGGCTAGACTCTCTGAAAATTAAATCTCTCTCATTGACAGATGGGTCTTTCTCTCTTTCTTCTCTCTCTCATTTTCTCATTCTTTCTTTCCTCTACATATTTGTTCACTGATGATCAGAAGACTCAAAAGATATGCAAACATAATCTCCTCCTTAAAAGAAATATTGTGAAGAACTGGTTGTGACTTTCATATGATGTTTTCCAAACTTTAGAAAATGTAGCCTTGGCTATTAAGATTGTTTTTGTTTGTTTGTTTATTTTTTCTAGATGCCTCCACCCTTGAGTATCATTTAGGCAGGCAGGAGGCAGGTCTGGGACTGAGGTTTTAGGCTGAGGTGGGCAGGGGAATGCTATTCTTCTTTCTATAACCAGGAACATATGCACCTAGATTCTCAATAAGAAGGACATGGTATAAAAGAACTTTGGTTGGGAAGAGGTAAATGACTTCTATAATATGTTGGCAGGTAAAATGCTGAGAACTCTTTAAAGGTCTGGAGAGAATAAGTGACTACATGTGGAAGAAGTAATGGAGAGTTATGTTTCTTTTCCTGAATTACAGTTATCCTCCATTTGCCTTGGTTTCCCCTTGGTCTTAGCTGTGCTTTGGGTGTCATTGGGCAGGCTATGTGCATACTGGAGAAAAAGCCAGAGAGCCTAATGGTGTCACTGCATGCATTCCCGAGTGAGTCCTCAGTCGTGGGGAAAACTGACTTAACTACCATTACTTGTGTAAAAAGGAAGAGTGACTCATGAAGGCTGGAAAAAATGGGGCCATCTGGATGACATTAAGATCTGAGGAATGTGTTTCAGAGGTACAGGTCTGTGATTCATCAGTCTTACACAATGCACATAGCACATACCCTCCCCAATGTCTATCACCTAAAAAAAAAAAAAAAGATTTGAGGAATGTGTAATCATCATCGTTATCACCATTGTCATCAAAAATAATAACAATGCCTGACATTTGTAGAGTGCTTTTTTGAAAGTGCTTTGCCCTAAAATCATCTTACTTGCTTATTATCTGAGATTTTGACTATAGAGGATCATTGGGAAATAACAGTTTCACCTAAAAAAGACACCTCAATTTAATCATTTAGGGAAATTTCAGTGCCCTAAAACTGTATGTAATAACTATAATGCATAGTTAGTTTTTTCCCTATGGGCAAGTATTTGTTTTTACTTTTTTTCTTCATATTAATTTTCTCACACATTTATGCATATGTACAAAATATAGAAATACACATACATGAAATACATAAATATACATTCAAACAAAAATACAGAATACACTGCACTTATTTTTGCATCTGATTTTTCCAAAGACCCTGTGAGACAGGAACTCTGATAATCTTCATTGTACAGCTATGGAAATGAGGTATAAGTAGATTAAAGAACTTACTTTATGATGTGAAGGGGATTTAAATCCAGACTGTTGAATTGCAGGGATTTCTTTCTTAGTCTCTGCTGCATAGGACATCAGTTTACTCCTGTTCTCAAGGCAATTTCAGAAATAGTTCCATGCTTTCAGAGATGGTTGAAAAATATTGAGATAATCTCTGATTTAAGTTGTATTTCAAGGGAAAACACTTCCTACTTATTTTATATTCATCATATTTATAGTCAGTAAGTATTTATAATATTTGTAAGTGGGGATACATTTAAATGCAATGTCATACATTTTGAAACTATAACATATTTTTGTTACTTGGTTTAAAATTCATCACAGAAGTCATTTTTCTCCCAAGAAATGTCTGAGTACATTAGCTTAAAAGATGATATTGGCAAGCTGATAGTATGCATATTTCAAAAAGAATGTTCAACTGTACTTAATGTGCATTTGTGAGAAATGGCTATATGTTCATGGTCTCTATGAAGGACTAGGCTTATTTATCATTCTCTTCCTAACCATTCCTTCTTTGCAAACCATCAGTCACCTTAACTGGAGAATGAAAAAAAAAACTATTTTATAAATTAACGTTTCTAATATGTAAACACTGTCCTATAAGTGAAAATAGAATTTACCTTAATTGGGTACAGACCGTTTGTTTCACATGAGATGTTTGAAGAGAAGAAAAAAATATTACAACTTATTGTACTGCTCTGTCTTGATTACATAATGGGAACCCACATCATGCTTGAAAAGGTCCTAAATATTAGCAAACATCATTTTACTCTTCACAGTAAACACTGTTACAAGCTTTGTATAACTGTAGGGCTGACTTGAAAAGGGTTTATAAATGCACCAGAAGTTTATGCTGACTTGATAATTAAAGGAACAAGTAGGAAAAACTATGGAAGGGTGAAAAGGAGCAAGAGAAAGAGTGGTTGAGTGTGTGCATTACATGAGCACGCAATAAAATTAAATAAACTGCAGCTTTCGTGACTTAAATTTACTCAGGAAATCAGCAAAAACTACTAGTTGTATGACATAATTGACTATGAAACTGTAGGTATTGAAAGCTGCTGCTTATCCATTAAGAATACAGTAAATGATGTCTGTGACCCAGGTGCATGGGTACGGGAGGAGTCCAGAAGTAAGTGGGAAAGGTGAGTCAACACTATTTAGGGTGCTGTCTGCTGCTCTAAGGAAGGAAAACTACGATTGTAGGAAGTATTTCGTTAAGCAGTAAATGTATGTGTCCTACAAAATAGTATTTAAATACTCTGTAGGTTAATACTCAGCAACCATCAAATGGATAGAACTAAGTAGGTTTAACAGACAATTACCAGGAATCCTTGGGAGCACACCATTTTGAGAACTAGAACCTGTTATAGGAAAAGGAGCTTGAGGAATGATGTTCTAGGTTCTTATACAGATGGAAGCAAGCCTTCTTAATTGTAATTGGATGAGCATCTCTATTGGAATCAAGTACAGTGTTAAAAATATGGATACCCTGTACCCAACCTAGACTTACTGAGACAGAATTTCCAAGGAATGGGCCCCAGGACCTGCATGCATGCATTTAAAAAATATCTTTCCAAGTGATTTTTACACCCATTAGGAGAACTCAACTTATTAAAAGAGTTTTTGGATGGAGGAAATCCTTATATAATAGAATTTTGAGTGTGGTAGTAAATCTGTTATAAAGACAAACAAATGGAAGATTAAGGTAAGGAAGCACATGGGACATTTTGAAGAGGCAGGGGATTTTTTTCATCAGTGGTAACTTAGATTTTCTTAAAGAAGACTCATCACTATCCAGCCAGAGGAGAGTTCAGGCAGAAAGGCCCAGTGACTGCAAATTGAAGAGGTCCTGTCAGCTCTACAAGGCAAGGTCATGGGGGTTGGCCACAGAGCCATTAGGTGGTGGCTTTGTGCAGGATTACTGCAGGGCCTGCATTCTTGGACTTGTATTTCAAACCAATGTGATGAGGTTTTGGTCAATCTCTTAAATTTACTGAAGACTACTCCTTTCTGTTAAAGCACTTGGGAATTCATTATGCTTCCAGGTAAAAATCTCAGGTACAGCTTTAGACATTTAATGTTATGAAAGAAAATTCCAGGACTGGCTTGGTGTGCGAGGTGAGGGTAATACTGGTGACAGTTTCAGTTCTTCTAATTGGTGTTGTGATACTGAAAGACTATGAAAAGTCAACAGCAGGGTATATGGATGGTATTGAATGAAATAAGGTTTCTGGAAGGGATTTAGCATATATGTAGTGAACACCATGGAAAGTATGTTTGGAAGAAGAATGATGAATCTTCATCACTTGGTTTTAATCTGAATTTAATGGGCGGAAAGAAAAACTCCTAATAAAACTGCCATACAAGATTGCAGGCAGGAGGCAAAAATGAGAGCCAGATAAAAAAGGGCTATGGCAGGAAAAAAAAATGCCCGTAATTTTCAGATGGACAGAACAGGGAGTAATACTTCTGGTTCCATGTATCTGTGTATTAAAGTGATTACCAAAGCAAAATGAAATTTTTCATACAGGACTACAATGTTATGATAGGCATAGCTGAGGCTTCAGTTGGGACTCAACTAATATAATATGTATTAGAAAAGAATAATTTGATCAAAGATCCTAAATCTAAAGCAAAGAGGGAACAGTTATATAGGATAAGGGTAAATGACTTGTGATACAGATCACAAAACTCATGGAGCCAAGGTACAAGTGGGAAATTCAGCTCACTTAACAAATCCTGAAATGTTATTTCTTCAAAGTGGAACACAGTCTTTAAAACAAAATTTTTATTTTTCCCTACTGTAGTCATTGTTAATATTTTGTTGCATTTTTGTTTCAGGATTTTT
The DNA here is from genome assembly GCF_037043125.1 of Eumetopias jubatus. Lineage (NCBI taxonomy): Eukaryota > Metazoa > Chordata > Mammalia > Carnivora > Otariidae > Eumetopias > Eumetopias jubatus. The sequence continues at coordinate 162,226,646 of NW_028274809.1, read as the reverse complement.
CTTACACTTTTTACATTGTGTTTGAGCAAGAGATAAGAGTTTTAGAGTGCATGTTTTGTTAATATATAACAAGCATGTTTTTGTATCATCAGTTTTTAATAGCACTTGTTAATATTATATAACAAGCATGTTTTTGTATCATCAGTTATTAATAGATATTTTAATGATTGATATGGATGTCCCATAAATATACTTTATAATTAATCATCTTTTGTTACATATTTATGTTCTTTTGAAACTTTTTCTGATCATAATGCTGTAGTGAAAAGGTTTCATTAAGATAGAATTCTAGAAAAGTAATTATGGTCAAAGGATATAAACACCTTTTAGTTTCTGGACACGATTTGCACATTTTCCAGAAATGTCATTCCAATAGGCAGTCTCACCAGAAGTTTGTGAATGTGTCCATCTCAGTATACCTTCTTAATACTAAATATTAATTATTTTTTTTCTAATTTGAGAAGCAAGTTAAGGTCCTTAATGAATCATGCTGATGTTGAATTTTTATGTCTTTGTTTATATATATATGTTGGTATGTGTGTATGAAATTAGTTCTTATGCCCATTTAACTATGAGATGTGTTTTTTTCCTCCGTTTATGTTTAGTCATTATACAGCTAATTCACAGTCTATGATTTGTCACCCAGTTTGGTTTGTAGTGTTCTTTGGACCCTCTAAGTTTTGGTGTGTCTAGCGTCTGATTTGGTTCTCTGTGTTGTGGAATTCCCACTTTTTCTCTACGTTGGCCATCTTACGATATTTTTAGAGGGGGCACAAGGCGCTAGATACTTCTGCATGCACACACAATTATTCATCCCGTAGTGGGTCTTTTGACATATTCTTGAGTTTTTCTGTGTGTGCCTCTAGGGATAGGGTTTTCTTTCTTAGAGAAATTTTGTCCGACAAATGGAACAGTTTCATCTAGGTCTGGCTTCTTGGGGATATCTGTAAGACTTAGCGTCCTAAGGCACTTCTGCTCTGGAACTTCTCATATCACATTTGCATACCCTGCAAACAAAGCCTACACATTCACTGCAGAGAGCTTTAGACAAATGCTTCTTGTAGATACCATCAGAAAGTACTAGATAGTTCTTTGGATGTTTTGTTATTGCTCTTACCATAGCATAATAACTTTTCCAATTTACGCTCTAGTTTGATAGTTAAACAGGTATCCTTATTCATTTTGCCTGAGTTAACCAGTTGCTACTAAGAATTGAATCTCTTCAGGTTAGATTTGTTACACATTGGGATTATTTTTTTCCACAAAGCAAATTTTGTTATATACACAACCAAGTTCTGACCCATTATACATGCTCTGAATAAGCTTATAAAAAAGACCCAAAGTGAGTTTTCTTGAGAACTGCTTTTTCTCTAATTTTTCTATAATTTTGTATGATGTGTAATAAGGTTTCTTCCTTTTTTTCATCTTTTTCTTTTCCTTTCCTTTTCTTACCTTTCCTATCTTCCATCTTTTTTTAAATTAATTATAAAGGCTAATAATTTTTGAAAACAGCTTTGGTTGTTTTTGATAGTTTTTGATCTCACATAATCACTTTTTAATTTGTTCTAGGTAGCTTTTAATTTCCCTTTATTTTTTATTTTTTTAAAGATTTTATTTATTTATTTGACAGAGAGAGAGAGAAAACAAGTAGGGGGAGCAGCAGAGGGAGAGGGAGAAGCAGACTCCCCACTGAGCAAGGAGCCCAATGCGGGACTTGACCCCAGGACCCTGGGATCATGACCTGAGCCGAAGGCAGACGCTTAACCAACTGAGCCACCTCAGGCACCCCTCCCTTTATTTTTTGATCTAAGCAATAGCTAGGAATGTATCTCAGTTTTCAAGTAATTTTCTTGCCATATTTTTGCTATTTCCATAGTTAATGGATTATAATCAGAAAATGTGATCTCTGCTTTTTAAAAATGTTAAAATTTTCTTTATGGGAAAGTGGATATTGATTTTCACAAATGTCTCATGTATATGTAAAAATTTTATGTTTGTAGAGATGTGAGTATATGTATCTATTAAGTTTTTTTCTTATTTGTATTAAAGTCCTCCATGGTCTTTTCATTTTTAGTTTATACTAGAATTGTTTAACTCTGAATGAAGCATATTGAAGTCTTTAACTATATTTTTAATCTGGTTCTCCTGGAATTTTTGTGAATATTTGCATTTTCTAGTTACCTGCTATATAGTATGTTCCACATGGGTTTATGACTATTGTTACCCTGTATCATCACAATGTTTTCCTAAATATCTTATTTTGTTTCAAGAGCTTCCATCATATATTTCTAAGTGATCTATTATCTTTTTTTTAGATTATATAAATTATAAAGTTCATCACTCACCACTGTTTTAGTTCTTATGTATTTTCCCCTATGGTGAGTGAGGTTTTGGTTTTGCTTCATTTAGGTTAAGTTCTTAGTCAGGTGTTTCTCTAGGGTTTGTTACGTGGGTCACACCCTCTCAGACTTCTTGCACATTCTCAAATATCTGCTTAGATTCTGACAGAATCTAAGATAGCCCCCAAAATTCTCTCTTGGTGTACACACCCAGTATAATTCCCTTGCCTTGGAGTGTGGAGGGATCGGTGAACATGATGGGATAGTTACCAACTTGTTATGTTAGTGTAATATCAGAAGGATGATGAGATAGTGACTCCCATGATTGTTATATTATTTTCCTTCTGGCCTTGAAGGAGTAAGCTACCATGCTAAGAGAGGGCTAGCCAACTTGAGGAGCCAATAGTGACTCCCAGACAACAGCCAGCAAGAAAATTAGGACCTCAGTCATACAAATACAAAGAACTGTGGACAACCCAGGTAAGCTTAGTAAAGGACCCTGAGCTTCAGATTAGAATGAATCCCCCTGGATGACACCTCAATTTCAGCCTGATAAGACACTGAGCAGAGAACCCAGCTAAGCTGTGCCCAGATTCCCGTGAGATAGTAAATTCGTCTTTTATGCTGCTAATTTCATGATTAATTTGTTATACAGTAAAAAAAAAAAAAAAAATGAATACAGCAGTCTAGCAGTTAAGTGGGTTGTCTATTTTTGGCTTTCAGTGTTCTTGCTGATAGGGCTCCTTAGGTGGGATGTGAGTTTCCCTTGTCACTGGATCTCTGGTCTGTCTGGTGGTTCAAATAGCTCAGGCAAGGGGTGGGCGACTAAGTGCAGAAGTAAGCAGGGTTCCTGTGTCCACAAAGGTCCCAGAGGACAACTTCCATTTCCCAGGGTTCTCTCACCCTTTCCCAGCCTCTGGATGGGGAGGACTAATTTCCCAACTGAGTGATTTCTTGGCTTCACAGGGTACAGGGAGTTTAGTCGGATCCTGTAAGATTGGTGCCAGCTGTTTCCCAGAGAGTCTACACAGTTGTAACAGCCAACGTCTTTCCCAGCTCCAAGGCATCCAGGTTATCACCCTGCAGCTTTTGGATTCTAGGGTCCAGCCTCTCACTAGCTCATGCAGGAGAAAGCTCCATACCACCTCTCACCCACAGAGCCCAAGATCTTGCTTACATCCATTTTTAATTTGCCCCAACAACTTTTGTCTTAGGAAAGACAGATTCACTTTTGGAATAGAAGAGTAGCAAGCTTTATTTGTGTTGTCATCTTCCCAGAATTCTCTGCCAGGAGTCTCTTCTCTGTGGTCCAAAATGGGGACCTTAATTTTTTGGATGAAACACTGCTATTAGTAAAAGAGTGAGAGATGGACACGGACATAAGATATGTATGTGTATATATTTATATATTAGTTACATGTACTATTGTAATATAGGCAAAACATTAGTGAGGTAGATAGAGTGCTTAAGATTGTGGACTCTGGGTTCAAATTGCCTAAGTTCCTCTATCTATTGAGTATATGACCTTTGTAACATTATCTTTCAGTGCCTTGGCTTACATGATTCAGTGGAGATAATAATAAGTTCTACTTTACAGGTTGTTGTGAGGATTCAATGAGTTAACATACATACAGTACTTAGAACCAAAACTAGTATATGTATGGGCTCCATAAATATTGTAATTTTTATAGAATATACACTAAAGATATTACAAAAGGTTGAATTAAGCATCAGTCACTAGCTGATTATATTTGTAATGTACAAAAACATTGTACTCAGTGACTCTTCAACTATTAAAATCTAGGAAAAGTAAGGTTGAAAATGTTAGGATTATCACTATTGTTTATCTCTTCGTAATGTGGCTGATGAAAAGCTAGGATTTGTAATAGAAAAAGTGTCCAGTTTTCCATTTTCTTGGTATTTGCTTGTGCATGAATTATTAGTGTTGCTTCACTGCTTAGTGTTTGCAGAAGTTCTCCTAGCCACTTGTCCGTTTTGCAAAGGCTAATTTCGTTCAACCTAAATAATCTAATCTGTGCATATATGAAACTGAGGACAAGGAAACTGCAGTGTCCTGCAGACCTGTGAAAGAAAAGCTACCACTGAGGTCCTACTAGCAAACCTTTCAGAGAAAGACATGTATCACATGATCTCACTGATATGAGGAATTCTTAATCTCAGGCAACAAACTGAGGGTTGCTGGAGTGGTGGGGGGTGGGAGGCATGGGGTGGCTGGGTGATAGACATTGGGGAGGGTATGTGCTGTGGTGAGCGCTGTGAATTGTGTAAGACTGTTGGGGAATCACAGACCTGTGCCTCTGAAACAAATCATACATTATATGTTAAAAAAAGAAGATAGGAAGGGAAAAATGAAGGGGGGGAATCGGAGGGGGAGACAAACCATGAAAGACTATGGACTCTGAGAAACAAACTAAGGGTTCTAGAGGGGAGGAGTGTGGGGGGATGGGTTAGCCTGGTGATGGGTATTAAAGAGGGCACGTACTGCATGGAGCACTGGGTGTTATATGCAAACAATGAATCATGGAACACTAAATCAAAAACTAATGATGTAATATGTGGTGATTAACATAACATAAAAAAAAACCTTTTATGTTTAAAGTTCTCATTATTCCTTCATAGACCCAGGGTGAGTACCATGGTCATTTGTGCATGTTAACTATTAGCAAACTTTTGCTTCTTGGTTATGGATAAGTTTATATAAATTCATGCTCTAATATATTCTTCTTACTATCCCTGAGGGTGTATGCACCTTACTTTTGAAATAATTGATCTAAAGAACTTCTAAAATAATATTTGATGATAATCAAATAAGTCATATTTCACAGCATAAATACAGAGACTGAAAACTTATTAAAGGAGTTGTGTTCATATGCAGTAAAAAGAAACTTAAAATAGTTTTGCTTTGTTGAGTGTTTTAACAGTATTTTAGCCCCTTTGGGTTGTTACAGAGTTATTAAAGGTAATTCCACTTTATTGAGTACTTAAATGCAAACCACATACTAGATGCTTCAGATGCTACCTCATTTAATTCTGTTTGGTAATGTTAATAGTAGTTTTGATAGTATTTCCCCCCTCTTCCCACCCTGTGTTAATGGTAAGGACACTGATGAACAGAAATGTGCTGAAGCTCACTGATCTAGTAAGTGGCAGAGATGAGATTCAAAGCCACACCTTTCTGGTCTCACATTCTTTCCTCTTAAATTCAGCATTATATCAGATGGTTTCCACAGTTTTAATAGCAAGTAGAAAAGTCTAGAACTATTTAATAATTAGCTTTCTATCCCTATAGCTTGATACAGTGATTGCCTCATAATAAATATTTGTAAAATGAAACCAGAAGGTGAAAGAGAGGAAAGCAAGTGATTAAACACTGATTTGATGTTCGGTAGAAAGCTAGCAGGGATCTTGGCAGGGCATAAAAATTAGAAATATAGATAATCAGATAATGGTCATATTGGTAATGATCAGCCTCCAACGGAAGTGCCTAGGGTTGCTGACTTTGTCATTTAAACTTGAAACTATTCTTTCTTTCATGATAATTTAGTTTCTCAGTCCTTCACCAAACCTTCTTAAGTCATTTATGTGAATGGTACATAGAGGTTGTAATAATATTCTTTTGATTTGTAAAAGGCTTTGTGTTTGAAAGAATTTCACCTTTACTTAAAAAAAATTACTAATTATATAATCTAGACAACCTCAAGAAATAGCTATTACCAGAAATAGGGACAAAAATGAACAATTCTGCTTTAGAAATGGATGTTGTAACCCAAAGGTCTATAAATATTGTTTACTTAACAAACATTTATTAAGCCAGTACTATGTGTAAGGCACCTTACTAAGCATTAAGTTTATAGCAGAACCCCTGCTTTCAGGAAGCACACAATCTCCAGGAAACACAGCTACTGAATTAGCAATTGAAGGTGGTAGGAAAGTGCATGTTTATCAAGAGAGCCAGAAAAAATCTGTTAAAATGGGGTAAAGAGTATTCCAAGGGATAAATAAAAGCATGTACAGTGATGAGAAAGAACAAGGAATGATCCAGAAGCCCAAAGAAGGCCAAATGTAACCAGCAAGTGGGAGAATGGCAAGAGATAATGCTGGAGTGGTAACTGGGAGGCCATTTAACACCTGATAGGGTCTTTTCAGGGATTTGACTTTATCCCAAGGGAAATGGAAGGGCATTGGAAAGTTGGTTTGAGATTGAGTATTGACATGAGCAGATTTACATCTGTTGGACAGAAAAACAGAAAATGAATCACAGACAATAAGAGTGAAAGGCAGTGGGGTGGAGGTGGGGGAGTCAACTAGAAAACTCTTGCCTTACACCAGCCAAGAACAAGATTACCTTAAATTAGTTTGAGGAAGGGGAGATGGGCATAAATGGATGGCTTCAGGAGACAGGGGTGATTGGATATTGTGGAGCAGGGGAGGGAGAAGTTTGACAGTTTCCAGTTTCTGGGTTAAGAATACTGGTAGAGGGGCTAATTTAGGGGGAGAAGATGATGAGATCAGGTTGAGATGTCTGACAAGAGCTGCCACTGGAGCATACAAATGGAGAGAAAGTGGATGGTTGAAAAGATAGGTGTGGAGCTCAATTTGGGGTTTCTCTGCATATAGGTATAATTAAAGGTATGGAGATGAACTAAAGAGAGGATGTATTCAGAAAAGAGATCTAGAGAGGTGATGAGGTAGAGATTGATGAGCCAGGAAAGTGAAGGGACACTAAAATCAGAGAGTGTTCCGAAAAAAAATAAGGTTAATTGTATCAGATTATTTCTAAGCAGTTACCAAAGATGAGGATAGAGAAGTTTCTACTGGGTTTAATAATATGGAGGTCACTTGTGGTCTTAGCAGAAGATTGGTGGAATTAGGTGGCTCGTAGATGAGTGAAACATGGGGAAATAGAGGGAATTAAAGTAAATTTGACTATGAGGAAGAGATGGGGAAGGGTGATTACTACATAAGAATGAGGGATTAGAGAAGGCTTTAAATTATGTTACTTTCTATGAATTATAAGAGGTTTAAGCATGTGTAAATTCTAATATGGAGAAATTAGGAGAGAGGGAAGGTATTGTTACCCCAGGTGTCTCTGAGATTGCACATTTATAGAGCTGGGATTAGCAGTTCTAGTCTGGGGATTCTGGTTACTTTACTGTTCCAGAGTTAAATTATGAACCTGGATTAAACAGGAAAAATGTCATTTTAGAGCATTAGATAATCTCTTTCTATATATTGAACTATGGAAGAGGGAGGAGCTATAGCAAGAGTTGCCAGGTCACTTTTGTAGTTGGAAAGTTATTAATGAAGTTACCAGTATATTTGTGTGTCAGTTTGTCCCAAAGGATAGGACCATGAGCATATTGGGTTACTATTTTGTGAGAAGGGATGCATGGAGCTGGTGATATGCACAAAGCACGTGCATTAGTCTGGCTAGGATTTTGGCAGGAGACCTAGCTTCAAACTATCTTTTTTACTGTTATTTTTGTCAATTTTTGCACAGTGTTGTGATTTGAAGTGATGGAGGCAGGCCAGGCCCACTTCTGACCACCCCTTTCCTAGCTACTGATATCCTAAGAAGAGGAACAGCAGCTAATATTAATGGTCAGAGGTCCAGAATATTCTCTGAATCGGTTTTCCAAAAATGAAAGTTTCTATATTAAAGATAAGTAGCCAGTCTCACCTCCACATTTTTTCTCCATGAGACTTCATGATTGACAGGTTAGAGAGCCACACTCAGCAGCTGTTACCAATGTCCCTCCTACATGCTGCTGACCAAGGATTATCAGGACCTTACAGCAGTAATCAATGAAATAGTAATTGAATCCATTTGACTATGGTTCTTTGTGTGATCATTCTTTGAAACAAACACCGTAATGGGACGAAAGAGGGTGTAGATGATTTATAGGGCAGAATCTGGACTTTCCTTAGTCTCTAGGAGTAATAATTTGTGATTCCTTAACAAGTCCTAGTAAAAAGAGAGGTGTTAGATTCTATTAATACATTTAATTCCTTTAATAAGTATCACTTTTAATAAGTCACCGTTTGTGGGAGATTGTTTGCAAAAATGGCTGCAAATCTCTACCCTTGCTTTCATCTATGTCCTTTGTCATGTGACCTCGCAGCTCCTCCCTTCATGGGGTAAAATCTGTCTTTCCTCCCTTAAATCAAGACTTGCTTAGCCAATAAAAATCAGTCGAAGTAATGGTATAACGGCTCCACACCCAGGCACCATGAGGCCTTACGTGCTTCTCTTTCTTAGGGCCCCCTATGATGGCTATATGAAAAAACCCAGGCTAGTCTGCTATAGGTTGAGAGACAAATGACCAGAGCTGTGTAAGCCCAGTTGTCCCATCTGAGGCTCCAGAGATAGAGCCCAGCCAAGATCAGCAAAACCACTGGCCCAGCTTGCAGCTGGCCACAAGAAATAACTGTGACATGACCAGAACAGCTCAACTAAGCACAGACTAAATTGACAATACTCAGGATTAGGAGCTAAATAGTTATGTTTTTAAGTGACTGACCTTTGGTATGGTTTGTTACCCAGTAATAGCTAGCTGATATACCATTCTTTTGTATCCCTTTATGTAAATCATGTCTATCATCACCCAAGAGATGTCATTGCTAAGGATAGGGGGTAGTTATTAAGTGGATACACTCTCATTAGGCTGTACTGGGAGTTATACAACACAATTTTCTCAGAGATTTTAGCTCCAATTTTTTTTGCATCTCAGAGATTCTGATTCAAATAAGCAACTAGACTCACTTGAAATTATTATTTATCACACCAATTGTTTGCATACAATATGTTTCTGGGCATAATACAGATTGCCTTTATTATAAACCACTGGGTGTGACCTACAGAAAACAGCACATTTTTCCATGTCTTATTTTATACTATAATCAGTACATTTAAATCACAGAGTGAATCCAGAATATCAATCTGTTTAGCATGCCTCTCTGTTTAATTCACTAACAACATAAAATATATGTGCATTTGGCAGTTGAAATGAAAAAATAATGAGACACTTAGAGAAATTAGATTACTACATTATAATATAATAAGAATTTAATGGTACAAGTAACATATACTCCTCATACATTTTGGTATATGAGAAGCTGCACAATTATCAACAGTGTGAATTTTTTCCTTTAGGTTGCCAGAAAGTATTCGTGTGATTTACAATCAGAGGTAATAATGTTGTTCTGTTGGAATAAAATCTGTTATGACATTATATATGACTTTTATTAATTCTATTCTGTTGGATAATTGGAGACCTCCTATGTTTTTTAAAATGACAGAGTAGAGACCTCAGCTCATATTACACTTTTAATTTCATGCTTGTCTTTGGCTAAATCTTTTCCATAAATTTTAATTCAACAAAACATAGATGTAACACCAAGTTAAAGCTTAATGAATTGGTTAGAATTCATCCAGAAATCAAAGAACTGGGTTGTTTTTTCTTTTTTAACTCCAATATTTCCTCTCAATTGAAGTGACACTTAGATGAAGAGAACTATGCCTGAATCACCATATCACTAATGACTTTGTGTGTGTATACCATCTTTAATGCTAAGATGTCAAGGGAAATACAAATAGGCTAGGAGTAGTGAATAATGTTAAAATTGGATCTCCTGAAGATTTCAAGATCCTTTGTCCTTCAATCTCCAGCAAATACATGGCAGAGTGGTAGAATTCCATGGATGAGTGACTTTTGGTTTATGGCATATAACACTTTCATTTCTTTTTCCAGAGTGACAGTGATGCATACCCACTTCAGCAAATTTGCCAAGCTGTATGACTCAATCTATTTGGAAAGTTCAAGCTCAGCAAATGGGGAGTGGGGGAAGACAAGGTGATAAGTCAATGTGGGAGAGATTGGCATGGCATTTCATAATTTATCAAGATAAGATTAATAACACCTTATCTTTCCCCATTAAAAGCAATTCAACAGGAGAGTTATCTTGGTATTGCTGAGTGGAACTATCTACCCAAACACATGGCCACCAAAGACTAATATTTAGCTTTGCTAAGATCAGAGGATTTCATTGTTCTCTTTGGAAGGCTTTTTTGTTTAGTTGAGTTTTCTACTTTAGATGGTCATTTAATTCGGAATAATTTTCCTCCATTTCATAAAAACCTACAAATTTTTCCTGAACTTTTTAAAAAAATAACTTTTACTTGAAAAACTAAGAGGAAGATACCCACAAAAAATGACCAAACTACCAGTAATGTTCATCTTAAGGAATCATTCTTGCTCTCTTATCTAATAGCGTTTTTTAGGGCATCTAAATACAAATGGGAGACTTAGGAATCTCTGCCTTGAATTGGAGTTATCTGATTCATGCAACTTAGTATCAAAGAGAAAAGTGTGAGTTTTCTATCTTCTTTTTTTGAGGTATGGAAGTAGAACACAGAGATGGAAGTGGAGATTAGGGCTGTAGAACCAAAGAGATCTAGGATGGGTCAGGCTTCAGAAGGAGTTTAGTTCTAGAAACTTTTTCAGGTACAAGGCAGGAGTCTGAGACTTGCTGTGCTATTTAGTGGCAGAACACACAGAGGAAACTGAAATAAGGTCCTGGACCTCAATCAAACTAGAGCCTCAAGCTCCCAGGCTAAAGTTACTGAAGATTGATACAAGGCAATCAGTAAATCAGGTAGGCAGAGTAAGGAATCAGAAGGGTGCACAGGAGAAGAAATTGTGTCAAAAGCTGAAGAAGCTTTCAGAAATCAAAAAAACTATAGGTCAGTATATGCTGAACAGTATGATTCAGAAACATTGAGGAAATTTGACCGGTGGGGTCACTTTTTTCTCCAATCAGGAGAAAACTGCTAATATATTTCCCACCAAATGGAGGCCAAACTAAAGTTCAAATACACGAAGCCCTAGAGTTAAATACCAATAAATTATTCAATGTACATATAGTAGATATATAACTCATGTAACACCACTTATTTTTTAAAAATTTTTAGTTATTTATTTGAGAGAGAGTGAGAGAGAGCTCATGCGTGAGTAGGGGGCAGGGGCGGAGACAGAGGGAGAAGCAGGCTCCCTGCTGAGCAGGGAGCTCTATGCAGGACTTGATCCCAGGACTCTGGGATCCTGACCTGAGCTGAAGGCAGACACTTAACCAACTGAGCCACCCAGGCACCCACACCTTTTATTTTTCGTGCTACTTTTTGCACAGAATCACAATTTGATCTTATAATCACCTTGTGTGGTATGCAGTCCAAGTACCCCTAAGTGTAATTTACTAATGTAGAAAGAGAATCAAAGAGTTTTTGTGACTTATTTATAGTGATGCAGCTAGTAAGGCACAGAATTGAAACTAGAGTCCAAGGCTTCCAGTAGCTGGATTTGTCTTCTTTCCTCTTTTCCAGGGGTTAATAAACTTTCTGTAAACAACCATTGTTATGGGTTGAATTGTGCATCCCCCCTCCCTAAATTTACATGTTGAAGTCCCAACCCCCAGTACCTCAGTATATGACCTCATTTGGAGGAAGGGTCTTTGCAGAGATAATTTAAAACAAGGTCAGTACGGTGTCCCCTAATCCAATATGATTGGTGTCCTTAGAAGAGATGAAATTGACATAGGCAGAGGGAAGATGATGTAGAGACACAGGTAGACGGCCATCTCCAAGTCAGAGAGGCCTGAGCACATTATTCCTTCATAGCCTTCAGAAGGAATCAATCCTATGACACCTTAATCTCAAGACTTCTTCCCTACAGAACTGTGAGAAAATAAATTTCTGTTGTTTAAGCCAACTGGTCTGTGTACTACTTTAAGGTAGACCTAGAAAATCAATAAGGCCATAAAGTAAACACCTTTGGCTTTATGGGCCACACAGTCTTTGTCACAACTACTCAACTCCGCTGTTGTAGCACAAAAGCAACCATAAACAATATATAAATGACTGGGAAGGGATGTGTCCCTGTAAAACTTTAAATACAAAAACAGTTGACATGGGCTATAGTTTGCCACTGCTGTTCTTGTTGCTCTGATAAACAGTTGCTAAAGGGGTTGTGAATGGCCAGATTTAAATGTAGGACCAAAGACCCTATGCTTGGCCAGCAGGCTACAAAACTGGGAAGTAAATAGCAACAATTGTCTTAAATCATTCTCAATCCCCCTTTCTGAACTACATTCTATCTTGTTTACACTGACTGCCAAGTTTTACATGCAGGGACATAGTGGATTAAAGATGGCCACGTTTTTTTTGCTGTTCTTCCCATCAAGAGTCTTTTTATCCTCCCTTTGAAAACTGGCTTTGTGAGATGTTTGAACATGTAGGAATACCATTGAAATAACACTGTACCAGTGCCAGGGCTAAACCTTAAGAAGCCTGGAACTTCTGCTTTCACTCTCTTGGAGTTCTGAGCTATCCTATAAAGAGATCCAGCTACCCTGCTGGAAAGACTATATGGAAACAGAGATGTTCAGTGGGGTCTTATATATTCCAGCCATCCAGCTGAATCATCAGGCATAAGTGTGATACCATCTTGGATATTCTAATGCTCAGTTGAGCTTCCACTAAATATAGCCTTTTGAGCAATCTAGCTGACACAATATGGAGACAAGCCATTTCTACCCAGCCTGCCCAAATGGCAGAACTGTGAGCAAATAAGTGATTGTGTTTTTAAGGTATGAAACTTGGAATAGTTTGTTATGCAGTGATAACTAACTGATGCAGAAGGCATGCTACTCTCTACTTGCCCAGGATTTCTACTCTTGGTCCATCACAGACAATGGTCAGATAATGTTCAGTGCTCCTAATGCCTTTTTGCACATATCAAGACTCATCTGTCCTGAGAATATTTCAGGCATGGTAATAGGTGACTGGGATTGAAACAAGGAGCATTGTGGGTTAAAGACCTGTAATAGTATGCCTGAAGTCTTTCACCTAAGTGTCTTGACAAGTTATTACAAGGCTTTTTTGATGGGAGAAGATGTGGTGTGGAGAAATATTTTTGTCCTAAAGTATAGGATCAAATTATCCTTACCATTATTTTACTGTGAAGAACCACAGAGACACAGTGATCCTGAAGCTATTTAGTCCATTCTTAATCCAGTGAATGTCTTTGTCTCTTTGACCTTCCTGTAGAGGGCACTCTCATATACCATTTCATATAACCTTTCCTTTTCTATCTAAAACACGTTCTGGAGCAAGTTCTGTAGTTGATCATCACTCATGCTTCTTAAGATGCAGACTTAGATTATGTGCCATTTATCACCAAGAAAATGGGTTACCTTTTCCCAGATTTGGAGAAACTATAGACTTGAATCATTTCCTGCAGCTGAAATTTTTGAGCTATCATACCAGAGATGATAGAATGGCCAGTTGGGTAAGGTTTATCTATCTATCTATCTCTCTCTCAAATAAGAAATAAAAAGAAGGGAAAGATAAGGAAAAAATTAAGATATTAGGATAATCTCTGGGACCCTACTTTGGCAGACTCTGTAGGGCTGGCTACCTGGATGGTTCCTTTGCCCAGAGTATCTTTATTCCAAATTACTGACTCTTTCACTAGTGCTTTTAACACTATCTGAAATCTTCCCAATTAGAGATTAATTAGGGTTAGTTATCATTCACTGATTAAAGTATATATAATTCTTAAAATGTTAATGGGCTGCAAGTTCTTCACACATTTGTGTAAATTAGTTCAACAAAATAACACCTAAAATTCAGCTTGCAATTTAGTAGACACCATGCATTCAAGTAGTTTATATTTTAAATTTTATTCCTTATTACCAGCATGTGATTTAGGCAAAGGACTATAACCATTTTTCACCAGAAGAAAATGGAGCACAGGAGTTTAAGTTAAAATTGTCTTTTTTTTCTAACTCCTACCCAAGAACCACTCTACAAAGAGATTGAAATGTGTTTTCAGGAAAATGAAGTAAGTGATCCCTGAGAGTGAGACTGGGGGAGGGGAACTGAAGAACAGCAAAGCCTTGGGCTTGTGTTCAGCAGTGAAGAGAGACACTGTGTACTCAGGAGCAATATAGAAAATGAAGTGAGGAAACTTCCAAGACACAATTTGCCTCTTTCAAAACTCTTTTGAGGCTCATCCCTGATGTTTGTGATAAGAAAAGAAGCTTTACTTTGTCATTCTTCTCTCTTCTCCCTCTCTGCACTGTTGGATCTGATCCCAGGACCTAGATCATAGGCCCTATTTCAATTATGTTAATAGGTTGATTTTGTGCAATATTTTAGCAACATGATCCCTATGTATACAATTATACGGGAAAAAGCAGTCAGTTTGACCAACCACTTTGTAGATGTTGGGAATAAAGCCCATTTTAAAACTAATTCCCTACCTGTATTTCAGGGTTTTTTGTTTTTATATCTCTAAAGAGAGTGGACCACATCTTAAAAATGGACTCCCTTTAGAAAGAGCATCTTGTGTCAGCTCCATAAAAAAGGGGTAGATTGAGGTGTTTTCCATCATAACCTCCTGCAATATTTATCTTAAAAGAGAATTAAAAGCCATTTCCTTTGACAGGTGATTTTGCAACTTTTCAGTTTTCCAACTTTGCTCTCTAAAGGTAAAACAACCTCACTGTACATGCTCAAAGCATCTGTAGAAACAACTATAACATATTCCCAGTAGACAGAGGAAAGACAGTCAATTAATGCTCACTGTATAATTTTAATGGAAATTAAATATAGGAGTTCATGAGATAAACACATCCGAGAGACCCTTTAATCCAAGGAACTAAGAGGACAAACTGTCAGCTTGGTTCCCAGAAAAGTATACATACATTTAGATTTTTTTTTATCAGTCCTCCTCAACTCCATTGGAAGTTAACTGCATGACTTTTTTCTTACAGGCCTAATTTAAATAACATTTAGACCACTTTTATGCTACTTGCAAAAGTGATTCTTGATTATTAATGTTTAAAATTCTTTGGGGAGTATTGTAAAACATGCTTTGCCATTTGGGTATTGGCATTACTTCTTTGCCATCTCCTGATTGAAGCTGCAGACTCCCTTAAAAGATTTACCAACTCTTAATCTCTGATTAGCTGCAAATCAGAGCTTTTTGAGGGCATGTGCTATGTCTTCTTGTTTTATACTGAGCTGGTTAGATAGATGGTTGATAATGGGGAAACTGTGAACTCTAGCCTTCTATTTGCACATTTAAGTGGTTTGAGAAATCTAAGTGAAATAGCACATTGTATGGAATCATAGGTAGAGATTTCAGCACATGGGCCACAGTGTGGCAGGAAGCACATAGGCTTTGTGTTAAGACAGACATGAGTTTATTTCCTAGCTCTTTTAAACAGGGCTCAAGATTCCTAAATTCTCTAAGTTCCAGCTTAGAAAATCTGTCCCTAAACCAATTATCTAGTTACAGCTTTACTGTAAAATTTATTTTCTTCCAAGTTGTCTACCTCTAGAAATCAAGTTAGGATTCTTGACACTGATCATCAGCTGCTTTCTATAAAATGATATAAAAATCACTGCCTTTTTTTCAAATTTTATTTTTATTCTGTAGAACTTATTAATTTGCCTCCATATTTAGTATTCATTTGCATATAGTATCTTGATTAAATTAAAATGTATACTATTTCGGCACATCAAATCTACCTTAGCAAAATTTGATAGATCATGTTTTTAGTATTTTTCTCTTCATGCTTAACAATTCTTAATATCTAGATTGCCCCACACATGTATGTGGCCCCTGGGTGGATGAGGGTATCCTACAGCATGGGCAGCATCCTGTATTTTGGACTTTTTTTTTTCTTTTTGGCTCCATCAAGCACCAAACCGTTAATACGTAAATGTTCTTTGTGACAGTTTTTGAGTTATTTCATGTCTGTCTTTTGACAGGAAAAATAATGGTTTTAATGATAGATACTCATCATCCCAATATGTAAGAAAACATGGGAATGCAATATTTTCCTTTATTTTTAAAGTGTATTATTATTATTAACATTATTTTGACTATTCTTATCACCAATCATCTTTGATAATGAGACTTTATTCTTTGGCAACACATCTCCCATTCCCATTGAGAAATCCCCTCTGGGAGGCTTCTGAGGGGCTTTCTCTTTTCCTATATGGACAATGACTTTGCATAGCCTGCATGAGGCCTGTTGTGGGCATTGGCTCTTAATGTGGGTAATAATGATAATGAATTGTCCACTTGAATATAATATGCATACTTCTAAAAGGTTTGCCTTTTCAAATAGATAATGAATAGAAGGCAGAAAGTTCAGCCACAACAGGACTACAGGCATGTGTAATCTCTGAATGAAGACATCTTCTCTTTCATTAACAGTCACAGGTGGTCTGAATTCATGCCTTCCGGGCCAGTGACCCTGACTATATAGGCCACTTTATACAGTTATTTCATGACTTCTGCCTTTCCCATAATGGATTGAAACAACAAAGAAATCGTTTTTGGTTTTGTTTTGGTTTTGGTTTGGTTTTTTTTAAGTGCTGGGGGGAAGCTGGTGGGGGGCAAACTCAGTGAGACAGTATAGTGCTTTTCCTGTAGGCTGTGACTCCCTGGGTGAGCAGCATCCTGGTGGCTTCCCATAGAGATGGGGGCTGGCCAGCTGAATCCTTCTCTCTACTTGAATGGTTCACAAAGAGCCCGTGTGTGACATGCTGGTGATCCAGGTCATCTGTTTCATATGTCTCCTGTGAGATGGAAAGAAATTATGTTAAGTCCTCTAGAGGAGCTTGAAATGACTGATGATATTGTCATGTGGTATCGCTTGGGCCTGCATATTAAAAATCATGTTTCTTTCTGCTGTCTCCTACTCATCCTAGGAAAGAATTTAAAGTCAAGCAGGGCAGCTTATTAGGTATATAAAGTAGAAATGTGTCGATTACAGATTAGCTCCAATATTTCCTCTGAGATACATAAAATAAAACCATGAAAGTGGGGCTCACCACCCAGGCTCTCCTTAGTAGGACTGACTTTGAGGCATTGGAAAATGGATGTTTTATATTTTGGGTCTGTACTATGTTTTCAGTATTACAGTACTACTTAATATATTATACCTTTGTGAAATTTAGCTCTTATGTTCTATGAATTAATTTATTATTCAAAAACAATATCAATCATTTTTACCTAGTTTACAAGTAAAATGGGTTTATAAGGAAAAGAATAGAGCAACAAATTTACTTGAAAATTAAAAGTTGGGATGAAGTCAAACTCTGAATGGGTCTGACTGTGCTCTGAGCACTGGGCATTTCTGAGGATTGATGACCAGCAAGGAGGAGTTGATGGTCCTTGGCTGAAACTCGGGCCATTAACTCCAACCAGTCATTAATTGCCTGGAAATGTCCTGGGCTGAGGTCATTATTGCTATTATAAACTGAATTAATGCCCTGTGCCTTAGCCAATAAGATTATTTGAATTATCTTTATTCTTCATTCAATTTATAATTATAAAAATGTACCACAGGCAGTCAGACCAGATTATAGATTAATCACATGCAAAATTACATTTAAATGAATTGTTTTTTTGATTCATATAGCTACCCAAAGTACTACGAGAAGCTGATTTCTCAGTGTTAGCATTTATTGAAGTTGATTTGCTATGCTGCACCCCTGATCCCTCAACCCTACAACTGGTTCAAATTCAAGTAATAAGTAAATTGAATGGGATCTTCAATTCACAATGTGTAGATCCAATTTTACAAAAGCTGTAATATTTTGATTGTTTTGGCATAGGAATTTAGGGTGGATAGGCCCACGGATAGCGGAGTGGGTAGGTGTCTCAATAGTGTAAATACATGAAGAAAGCTGGATAAAACCTAAAGCATATACCCAGTCACAATCATTTAAGTTTGTGTAGAACTTGACGTTTTACAATTTTTCTACATTCATTATTTAATTTTGCTCTTTGAATAACACTTTTAGTTAAGCATGGCAGACATCATTATATATGAGAAGACAGAAGTCTAAAATTAAGTGTCTAGCAAGCTGTCTTCAACCCAAGGTTTCTTCAGTGGTCATTAGTATCAAATGTTATTATTTTAGTCTGGGATGTTCTTTTATATTTTCATACTGTGACTCAGTACTACTAATAATTATTAGAGTTTTAGTTTAAAATGCCATTTTTCAACAGTTATCAAACAATATAGTATTTTGATCCTTTATGATGAGGGATCACTTCTCTGATTTATAGATTCTTAGGTTCTGCTTGATCATTTCTTTTTTAAGCCACGCATATTTGTATTAATCTGTAATCTAATTGGATATATTTTGTGTCTATGTTGTTTCTATGTTCTATGTATTTAAAGTCCCTTACTCAAAGAAACCTGCTATGACATAGGTAACTGGAGATTTATTGATACTCTACAGTAGAGGAGAACAAACACAAGGAAAAGCCTAAAAAGGCATCTTAATTAACAGAGAAAGCATGGGTTTGTATTGCTTATGGATTGTCTTCAGAAGTTCTTAGGTTATGATATCAGAAGGAGAGTGAGACTTTGGATTGATTGATTTCTTAAGGTGGGGGGATCAATGCAAAGTAGATAATATTCTGAGCTAAGCAGTATTACACAAGTCATGACATTGTGTGGTTATAAGTATATAGCTGATAAGTGATTGTTCTCAGTCTTGCATATCTGATGGAGGTGATTGTACCTATTCTTGTTCTCTTCTGTACCACTCTCCTCTGGCCAGCCTTTGGCCAGGCCAGAGAGGCAGGCAGAGAAGACTTTTATTTTTTTTTAATCTTTATTTTTTTAATTTAAATTTCAGTTAGCATACAGTACAAAACTGGGTTCTGCAGTAGAATACAGTGATTCATCGCTTACATACCACACCCAGTGCTCAGCACAAGTGCCCTCTTTAATACCCATCACCGATCTAGCCCATCCTCCACCCTCTTCCCTCCAGAGAAGACTCTCAGTCCAGATTTACATTGCTGTCATAATCTCTAGATGGTATGTTATCTGAGAAACAACAAACAACAGTTTGGACCACATTTTGTCCTTTTTCCTCCTTTTATCAAGTGAGGAGTTGCTACATCATATGAAGTGACAGTGGCTATGCAGAAGCATTTAAGACTCTGGAGAGTTCACATTTGGCCATTAACACAAAATGAGAGCAAAATGATGATTAGAATCCAGGGCAAGAAAACACGTTGCAGAATCCATTTGGGTCTATTTTGAAGAGCCAGGTGAATAGCTTCTCAGAGATGAATTGTTCTTTTTGGCCAGTAGTGTTTATCCAAGTGCAGCTGAAGTGTAGCAGTGACACAGTTGCCACACTGACAAGCTAATAGAAAATCTGGAGCTCTTACTTCGATCTTTACTACTTGACTAAAAAGTTTAGATTTGTCTAATGAGCATCAATAGCTATGGAAGTATAACTTATAATATCAGCTAAGATTTAATTTCTTACCATACTTTCCAGTTGTATAAACACCTTTGTAGGAACTATTGCTTGGATGGTATACATACCAAGGTAAATTAGTGAATCTTCTGGGTAATTCTCCAGAGTAGACTATGTGACTTCATTTCCTAAGTTCCTAGGCACATACCTTCCAGGAGACTTACTTCCCAAGGGGTTGGTTGTTTGTGGTAAACAAGCAAAGGATTGGTTTTATATAATAAAATAGTATCCTAGAGGGCACAGCCCATGTGGTAATGTAGGAATCATTTAATATGACAGGTACACCAATTTTGGGGGAAGGGCAGATTCCCTGGAGTCAAATAACTCCTATAAAGCTGTTGAAGAGTCTCAAAGGAGAAAAAGTGAACTAAGCGGAAAAAATAACCTCAATATTTATTCCTAATTTCTTGTATTTCTGGTCTCTATAGACCTTAATGACTTTTACAGAAGCATTTTGTTCTTTCAGGGTCAGAGTCCATTTTTTTTTTCTCCTCATGACTGGAAGTTGGGGTTAATAGTATAGGGATATGGGTGGCTCAGTTGGTTAAGTGACTGCCTTCAGCTCAGGTCATGATCCTGGAGTCTCAGGATCAAGTCCTGCATCGGGCTCCCTGCTCGACAGGGAGTCTGCTTTTCCCTCTGACCCTCCCCCCTCTCATGTGCTATCTCTCTCTCATTCTCTCTCAAATAAATAAATAAAATCTTTAAAAAAGAATAGTGTAGGTATATGTTAGGTATCAGAAGGGGCCAATGGAAGGAAATGACTCTTTGACTAGCATAGTGATGACTATAAAAATTTTATCCAGAGAATCCAGCAATTCTGAAAAGTAAGATATAATCATTCTATTAAGAGCCCTAGGATCTTATCTAAGGCAGTTAGGAGTAATTCAAGGGATAGTGAAATGTATCTTACATCCAATTTCTGCTGGTATTAATGGTATAAGATAGACCTCGATATTTCCTTTGGTTCTGATTTCAAAAGGCATTGTATAAGCTTCGGTGAAGGGTTGATTAGATCAGTCTGAATTTTGATGCGTTCAGCTCCCGAAATCCTACCAATATTGGTAAGGTTTTTGGACCATGAGGAGTCTGGTACCTCACAGAGATCTTCAATTTATGTCTTCTTTAAGCATACGCTTCCCTGTGAGACAGTGTTCAAAGTACCTTTAACCTCATATGAAGAGGGAAATACTTTGAAATTTCAAGGGAAGGGCCATATAAGGAGCATTAAACTGGTAATTCCCTTACATAATAAATTTCTTGACTCAGCAAAAATATTCTTCAAAAATGGAGACACAATGAAGACATTTAGCTTATAGTTATTTTAAGGGAAGTACTAAAGAATGTTCTTCAAGAAGAGGAAAATGATTCCAAAAGAAAGATTCAGGAAAAAATGTAAGACAACAGAAAGAGGGGAAAGTGGAAAAATCTAAATGATTACTGGGCCAGTACAACAATGATAACAGTGCATCATGGGATCCAGAATGGATCTAGCCTTTTCCTCGGCAGGGCCTGGGATCCCAGCACTGGCAAGTTTCAGGATTTCTGCTGCATATCACTGCTGAGCTGCATGACTTCTGAACTGTGGAAGAGCTCTCCTCATTTTACATTTTGACTGTCAGCATTTTCGGGCGGTTTGAGGAGTTCTCTTTGCTCTCTAGTCCTGTCCTCTGCTTTCTGTGCCTTGGGTGATCTTTTTCATCCTGTTAACCATTCTTGGCCTTTGGAGGGTGGCTCTGGCTGGCCTACACTCTGTGGAAACAGGAATTACCCCTGAGAGATTTCACACAACTTTCCTGCCCCTCTCCTGCTCTTCCTTAACTGAAAACTTGAAGTGCCAAGGGCAGTTTCTCTCAGCTCTTTTCCTACCCTAATTTTAGGGTATCACTACCAATAAAGATGTGGGGGAAAGAGTTGGAGAGTGATGTAGTCTTCTTTTGTGTCTTGGGCTCAAGTTATTAATCCAACAGACCAGCTCACACATAACCCTAAAAGGTTTGTTATAAGGTAGGCTGGTCCTCATTACCTTTATCAGTGGCAGATTGTTCCCTGTCTATTTCAGAGATGACAGCAGCTGCGAATTGTTTGTCTCTATTGTGAGATTGTCACTTTCTGGAGTTTGGTTCATTTCATTTTTTTAGTACTCAGTTTTTTAATGGATATCAAAAATGACTAACATAGCTCACCTGGATTGTTTTGGTTCCTACTTATTTTTGACCCGTATTTACTGATGGCAAAATAAGCTTTGCTCTGATACTTGGAAAGACAGTGATGAAATGAAAATGAAACAGTGATGGTGTTCTTGGAAGTGATTCTGGAGAAACAAAGACCAATAGGTTTCATTCCAATTTTATAAAGATGTTAAACTCAGGAGTATTGTCTATTATATGATAATAGGGAAATTGATCATCTATAACTGCTGTTGCATATGGAGGTACGATTGTTATCGAGGGTAAAATTCTGTTCAAGAATGGGTTTCTGCGAGATAAGAAAACAACTTGGTCCCAGGTTTTTAAAGCTGTAAATTGGGCACTAGATGTGCTTATTGATATTTTTGGAATTTTTAATGATCTTATATTGCATGCATACAATGAAGGAAAGCAATATATTTTTCAATGGCAGAAAAGACTTTAAGTTAGAAGTTTGGAAGACAGAGTTTCTATGGATGATTTTAGCATGTTCTGGGATTAAACAACACTTATCAAGGAAGTGATATTGATACTGTATATCTGTAAAAATTTACATCAAATACCTCATGAATTAGATGGAGTGTTTTGAATTTTTTTTTTCATCACAAGAAGATCCTGCAGAGAAAATTCATTTCTTTAATAAAATTATATAACAAGTTTAACTTTATAGGGCAAATTGTCAGAACGGGTTACTGAAGGATTAAGTATGAAATTTGAACATACAGTATCACCTGCTCAATTTTAGATAAAAGTTAAAAAATAATACCTTGAACTTGTTGAAAAAGTTTTAAAAATCTTCTATTCCCACCAACATATTTGTGACTCTGGTTTCTCTACTATGTTTTCATACTAATATAAAAAAAAAAAAACTTGAGACATATATTATCTCTTGCAAGTAGTATTGCTGTCAATCCAACCTAGATTAGATAAATTAGCAATCAAGAATCAAGCTCAATTGTCACATTAAAAACTTTAAATATTGATGTACATGCTGTTCATTGAACGTGTGCATATAGGTGCTTAATATGGGGAAACAATTTCAATCATGATTTTGACTTGAGTTATGATTGCAAAGTGACAAAAAAGCGTTTTAATATCCCTGAACCTTAGTTGCCTATATGCATGGTTTCATTGAGCAACTTGTGTAATTTTTATAATTTTATTTTCCTCTGTTATGAATGCTCTAATTATATTTATTAAAATGTAATTTTATGTCTGCATAAACTAATGATAAAAAATGTGGACTTGAATCTTGTATGTTCTTTTTGTCCATTTTACTTTTGTTATTATAATTTCTGAAAGTATTGTTTTGTGCAGGATGGAAAATTAAAAACAAAACTGGTTCTTTATCACAGATAGTTTGGAAAACACAATTCTGAAGCACAATTATAGAATTTTAAAATTTAATATTGTACACCATTTCAGCTCTTATTATTCCACTTGCTCAATTGCTCCCTTGAAATTAATAAATTTTAATGTCTTCCTGTTTGCAAGCTTTGTTTTCAATAATAGCAATTCAATAAATGCTTCAAAGGCTGAGGTATTCTGACACTTCACTCTTGAATACTTTGACTCAAGATTTTTGAACAATTTTGAACAAAGCCTGAAATTTTGAGGACTTATTTGCAAAATGTTCAATACCATATTAGATAATTAATTTAAAAAATAGTTCTCCAGTCTCAAATGCACTAGAACTCAATTGACAATGGTTCAAAAAGAGAGAAAACATATAGTGCCATGGTGAAGTATTATTTGATATTTAAGATCAGCTTACTAACCAAAATTGCATAGCTTAATTATTTTTTGTATATATAAAAATATAAATTTAGATAACTACAACTTTCAATTGGCAGAATATAAAATATTGGATGTAATTTTGATTTATGTGTATACCATGACCAATTCCATATATAGTTTTCCTTCATTTTTTCATTTAATAAAAATATTTTTATAATGCTATCCTCCACCAAAACTTGTATTTGAAATATCATCAAAACAAATATAGTTTTATCTTTAATGTTGAATTTTATAACTGAATTTATAACAGTCTTCAGACCCAGGTTGGGTGTTCAGTTGAAAGAATGAACTTTAAAAAGAGTCTTACTTTGATTTTATAAATTGTTTGAGAAAAAACATTTGAAAAATTAACTTTATTATCTATTTGAGGACTTTGATGATGCTAACATAGAGCTGGCTTTGTTTAACTATTTTAAAAGTTTTATTTCAGTTAATGAAATAACAGTCACTTCATCTAATTGAAAAATTATGCTTCACAAACTTATATGCACATACCCCTGTGGGTATATGGTAAGTCATTTTCGTCAGGTGGTTGCATTAAATGGTCACTATAACTACTAGCTTTTGAGGTAGATAATGGTAGTTCTTTAGCAGACTGTGTCTTCAGGTTTGCATAATTTTTGCTATTAGAATTGCCCCCATGTTGGATGGTAATTATAGACAAATTACTTACTGTCAATTGTCCCAAGAAATGGAAATTCACTAGTTAATTTTCCATTAAACATGCACTTTTTATCTCATTGCTGTTGAAAGGGCTTATTACAAAAGATTAGTACCAAGCAATTAAAATGAATAAATTATTAGATATACACTATGTGATAAATGAGAAAATCACTTTTATGAGAGCATCAGACTCTAAACTCTAAGGAAGGATTGCTCAGTCTCTGTTTAAAGCATACATTTTTCTCATCATCTGATCTAAAATTTCTCATGTTTCTCAAAGACCCCTCAAAGTCGGAGGCTTGGTGGTTTGCTACATCTCTCAGAATATGGTACAACTGGCTGGGACAAATTCGTTTGGCAAGAGACCAGAAGAAGGAGTTAGCTAGTTAGGCATTATCACCAAGCTCCCCTGACATGAACAGGTTAGTTGTGTTTGGAGAGGGTTCTGGCAACATAGGAGTAACTTGAATTGGATCAGCCCTCTGCCATGTGAGAACACAGAGAGAAATCCATCTATAAATCATGAAATAGGCCTTTACTAGACACAGAACTGCCAGCACCTCGATCTTGAAGCGCCTAGCCTCTAGAACTGTGAGAAGTAATTACTTGTTGTTTAAGCCATCCAGTCTATGATATTTTGTTATAGCAGCAGAAATGTATTAAAACACATTCCTATTGTTTAACTATAGACACTACACAAAATTAAAAACAAATGTAACAACTGCTACTTGAAGCCCGCTGGAAAGCAAACAAAAGCAAGCAGAAATTGGAGATGATATGACTTTTGAAAAAAGTCAAACCACATGGAACACGATCCCTAACTCACAAGATATACAAAATTAATTCAAGAAGGATTATGACGCTAAATACAAAAGATAAAACTACAGATTTTCTAGAAAGAAATGTAGGAAGAATATATTCATGATCTTGGGATAGATAAGATTTCTTAGACTGAGCTCTAAGATGAAAAAATTATAAATTGTACTTTATCAAAATTTAAAATTTCTGCTTAAAACACTGGTAAGGAAACTAAAAGACAAGGCAGAAGCTGGGAGAAAACATTTGCAATACACAAAACCCTTGTCTCCAGAGTACATAAATAACATTTACTAATTCAAATAAGATAACTTCACACAGGTGTACTTTATTTGGGAACTTATTATTAAAAAGGATTAAATTCACTATTGAGATGACTTAAAGTTTAATTTTTCTTCTTTCTCACAGTGGCCTATGGGGTCACTTGGGGGTACACAAAGATGTTTGAATCATTAAACTTCTACCTCAGCCAACAAATGAATCTGTGACAAAGACCTTACTTTGAGAAGCCCTCCTAGACTGACTATGCTGAATTGTGGACAGTCTTGCTGCAAATGAGTCCCATCTCCTACAGGGCAGTAGCTCTTGTTGTGGATAGCTAAAGCGAGACTTTCTAGAATTTATCTGTGGGATCGACATTAAGCTATAGTTTGTATCAAATGACATGATAATGGCCTTTACAAGACAGAAGGGCAGTGGAGTGCTTTTATGGCCTTTATGAGCACTAAAACATTTACTGACCATATTGGTCATATTAAATAGTTGGAGATAGAGACAAATCGACATTTCAGGGAAGCCTACCTGACTCTAAATGTTTCAGTCAGTTTCTGGTCACTGCTGATATGAAGAATTCATGAAGTTTGAATAATAGAGTTGAAAGTTGGTCTGAAGGCCCTGGACCCAGCCTGGACAAACATGTACAACTGGGCAGAGAGAAAGTGACAGGATACAGGTTGTGTTGACTGTCAGGCAAAAACTTGTTGGAATGGCATGAAAAAACAGAGAGATGGGAATACAGCAATTCAAAGGATATTAAGACTTTTTCCGGGGCGCCTGGATGGTTCAGTTGGTTAAGCGTCTGCCTTCGGCTCAGGTCATGATCCCAGGGTCCTGGGATCAAGCCCTGCATTGGGCTCCCTGCTCAGCAGGAAGTCTGCTTCTCCTTCTCACACTTCCCGTGCTTCTGTTCCCTCTCTCACTGTGTCTCTGTCAATAAATAAATAAAATCTTAAAAAAAAAAAAAGACTATTTTTCCTCCCCTATGTTCAAGTTTCACGGTAACAACAATAACAGTAACAACAACTTCCCCCCAAAATAAAACTGCAAAGGAGGTTAAGCACTTTGGATAGGAAAAGGGTGATAACTTAGATACATTGAAAAATGACTCTACCAATCATTGATCATAAATACATTTGAGAAACCTCCTTTTGGCTAAAAGTGTTTTTTCCCCAGTTGTTAAATACTCCAAATGATATAAAATTTGGGCCAACTTTTTTTTTAATGTTAAATGTCCCTGGTATTAAAAGTAATTCTAGTATTTTCTAGCACTTCCAGATAAAATACAGGATGCCCAGTTAAATTTTAATTTCAAATATACAACAAATAATTTTTTAAAATTTGTCCTATGTTGACAAATTTTCATATAAATAAGGGGATTTTCATTTTAGAGATAAGCAGACAGGAAAATAATTGTGTGTCTGCCATGGAAGTACTGATTTTAGCTGCCAAGTGTCAGCCTTAATTCTTGTTTCAAGCAAACACATTCTTGCCATGCAGTCTTTTCCCAATGTCCCATGCAATATTTGGAATATACTTACACTAAAGATTATTTGTGATGTATCTGAAATTTGCATTTAACTAGTATCGTGTCTGTTTAGTTGCTAAACTTTTCAATCTTATTTGTAGCATCAAATCTGTCTAGTATGATTTCTATGAATTTGATCTCTGGTTTAAGGAATTATCTATACTTTAATTTATGAAGCTGTTTAAATGTTTTAATAAATAAAAATAGTCTGAGGATCAATATGATCTAATTTCTGAAAACTCTTTATATCACTAAAGTTTAATTTACAATTTGGCCTGCAACCTTCCTTTCCTACTAAGAATCTGCCTTTCTCCTCTATCTACCATATGTGTGTTTTTACACACACACACAGGTATAATCATTTTGGTGACTTTTCCCACTAAACTCTTACAAGAATTGTATATATTAACATGTGCCATTCGTTTTAAGATAAGGACTGAATGAATGATTACCAAGCAGTTTCATCCCATTTAATCTCTCTGTTCAGTACTTACTTTAACTGAAGTCTCTAACAGCTTATACTATTTTAATTTTTTACATGATCCTTGATGTGTTTTTGTTAATCGTTTGGCTATAACCACATCACTTCTCCTTGCTTAATCATAGATAATGGATTTCAAATAACCAGACTCAAATCAACCTCAGTAGAAATAAAGAGAAACACCATTGTTTCTCTGTAAGAGAGGCTTGAAGACAAAGAGAAATTTTGTCTGTTAGCCACTGAGGTAGGAGATTTAAAACACGAAGGAAAAATTCCAGAGCGATTAAACAAAGAGTCCTCTGAAAAGAAGACAAGGATATGTTTGCTCGGAACAAGAATTAACAGTACCCTCTTGGCAGGTGGAATTTGTACTTAAGTGGCAGACACACAATTATTTTCTTGTCTGTTCTGTTCATCTCTAAAATGAAAACTCCCTTATTTTACATGATTATCTGTCAACACTTCTTATTAGTACAACTTTATCTTGATTTTCATTTTATGCTATAGTATTTGGCTGTGCTCCTGGAAATTTGTTTTGGACAAATGAGGTGTTTTAACAATGATAACAATAAACTTTTAAAATCATCCATCTTTTATTCTTATTTAAGCCCCCAAATTATTAGTGTGTAGTAAGTATTTTTCCCTCCACTCAACATCTCCATCCTTAGAAACCTAAAGTGAGAAGCCTCTGGATTTGGAGAAGAGAACAAAATTACTACTGGAGTTCCCCCACATTTGTAGGAGGGATCTTGCTTCCCTGACTGAATTCCTAGCCATTGACCCTCTGACATTATTCAAAGAGGGCTGATAGCATATAGGACAAGAGACCAATAACCGATCACTGACCCAAACTGGACTGCTTTGTGTGAACGTGCATGTAGATCCCGGAAGAACTCTGATTCGGTGAGAGATAAGACACATCCACCTCCCCAGTTCTTGGGTAAATTGTTAGGAAATATTCAACTCTCATTCCTACGAGTCACCTACACTCTCTGGAGAGCAAATTGAGTTGGTTGAGGAATTGCCCAAATCCACATGCAAATTAAGGAACCTCAATTTTGCTTTCTCTCTTTTGTTTGGGACAGATAAAACTAGAACTTAGCTTTTATTCTTTTTAATTGGTTTTAGCTTTTACTGTTAGATATATAAATAAAATGTAAATGTGTACTTTTGGGTGACTTATACCACAGAAAGCAGATAATTTGGTAATTTTCAATAGGACCTTTCTTAAATATTACAGTTATAGTCAGTGAAATAAACTTAGAATTCACTCAGCATAGGAAAGTCCAGAATTACTTATGTATTTTTTATCATAATATTTAATTATATATTAAATATGCATCGCCTTTGACAGAAACAAAGGGAACTCTAGGGAATACACACACCAGTCCGTTTCAGTTCTCTTAAATGAACAGAATTTAAAATTTGAAATTTGCTTTGCATCTCAGAGAAATAGATTGCCTTGGTTGTTGGGTGATTGGCTAGTTTTTTGGGACTCAAGATTAGTCTTTTCCTGCACAAAAGTAATCATCTGGTAAGGTGCAGAAGACATTAGCATACTCTAATTTAAAATAGAAGAATATCTACTGACTTGAACTATTGAATAAATGAATAAGTAATATAAAATTCTTGAAGCCATGCACTTTTCTTTGAGGCCTGAAAACCCAATGACCCAACAAATGGGGTGCAGAAGAACAGTGTAATTGGCGATGAATTTGTCCTTTGGTTCCCAGAGGGTGCTTGGCAGAGGAGAGCTGACAGTGGTTGGGATGTGGATGTGCTGTGTCGCAGTGGTACTCGCTTCATTAGTCCCATTGATAACCTCTATAGATTTGGGGAGAAACAGATTTCCAAATATATGGTATATGGGTATATATGGGTATATGATTCAAACATGATTCATATATATATGTGTGTGTGTGTGTGTGTGTGTGTGTATGAGATTTATTATAAGGTATTGACTCATATGATTATGGAGGCTGAGAAATCCCATAATCTGCCTTCTGCAAACAGGAGACCCAAGAAGGTTAACCCATGTGCAGTTCGAAGGCCTGGGAACTGATGGTATAGATTCTAGTCTGAGTCTAAAGGCCTGAGCACCCAGAGCAATAAGGGCAGATCTATGTCCCACCTCAATTGGTCAGGCAGAGATAATCAAATTCAACTTTCCTTTGCCTTTTTATTCTATTCAAGCCCTCCAAGGATTGGGTGATGCCCATCTACATTAGCAAGGGGCCATCTGCTTTGCTCAGTGCATGGACTCAAATGTTGATCTCCTCCAGAGACACCCTCATAAACACTTGGAAATACTGTTTAACCAGCTATCTGGGCAACTTGTGGTAACAGCGAAGCTGACACATAAAATTAACCATCACAGAGGGCAATTTTATTTCTAGTTAGATAGGATTCTGAATACATTCATATACATTTTCAGTTATAATTAAGCAATTGCATTGTTTAAAGTAATTAATTATAAGTAATTAAAGTCATTATCTCACTTGACTTTGAAGAGGTAAATGTTAAGGAAGTGAGTAGTAAAGGCATAGAGTGTGTTAAAGTACAAAGGTGTTTGTTGAACTTGCCTTATAACCTCAACCAAAACAAACTCCTGACATAGCAGTAGTATGCCTTAAGAAAATAAGTTTATTTTCCAGTGAAGTAGTTTATATTTTGTTCTTTATAGTTATCTTGAAAGCATCCTATTATTACAGCTGGCTGCCAGGCCAGTCGTCATGTGTACCATGGATACCTGAATTATATGTAACTCAAAGCTCAGTAGGAGCAAAAGTCAAGGTAACTGGCACACATTCTATTGAGCCTCTTCCCTAACGTTAATGAGTGTTGGGGAAGGATTGGGGGAGGGGGGGTTAAAAAGAGACGCAGGTGATTTCATTTTTGTAAGTTTGGGCAATGGATGCAGGTTATTTCATTTTTGTAAGTTTGGGCAGAGAATCCTTTTATACATGTAAATCCAAGCTTGTGATTATGGTAATAATATCTCTTGAAAAGAGAACTAGCTTCATTAAGTGAGATGATTTTTCTTCTTTACTGGTATCTGCAGATAGAAAAAAAATACACCTAAAATAAAAGTTGTTAATGATGATGAGGTTAACTTAGACCCCAGTCTTAAGTCAAAACATCTACTTTATTTACCAACAATAAATCTGAATCACTCGCTTGGCATACTTTCCAATAAGCTTTGATACTCTAGTGAGATTTTTATTCCAAATAATTCTTTATTACTGTTCTAATAAATGAGTGAATGCTGTTAGAGACCATATTACAAAATTCCTGAGAACTGCCATTTCCCTGCAATAAAAAGCATACAGTGTAGAACTATTCACTTATGCTGCTAAAGGAGTTTATATTTTCTTTTACATTAAACCTAGTAGTAAAGAGAGGGCACCTTCAGGGAATATAAACAATAATAATGGTTTCTTTCTAAGACATCAGAATTTTGGTGAGAACTAACTTCTCAGACAGTTCATCTCTTAAGGTAAGGACATTTCTTCTTTTAGAGGCATATTTACCATATTGGCCACATAACTTTCTCCTATTTGGGCCTCAGGGCCTCCTGCATTTCTCCAGATTAGAAGTGATGAGCTTTAGTTAACCAAGAATCCCAGTGGTACAGGGATTTCTTTAAGGACTGTGATCAAAACCCGGTTATCTCATTCTTCACTTATTCTATATTCAGTGTCAGATCCTTGCTGAAAATCTTTGTTACTTTTATGATTGGATAACATTCTCGAGGGACCTGGTCGTCCATGGAAAGAATTAAATGTAAATTAGCAAGTCTGACCCTTTAGGGTATGTTTACACTAACACTATTAGTTCTTGGATAAAATCTGTAAGGCTCAGAGGGGGAATTAAGATTTCATATATAGGCTTCAGTCACTCGGGGCATTATAAATCGTTAAAACAGTCTTGGGGCATGGTCAGGAGCTGTAGGATTCCTATTAATGCTTTTTATGGGTGTGGTTTCAAAGGAGATTTTTAGTAAATGAGCTGTGATTTTGAGCGAGGCGGAGTGCTTTTTCAACGTGTCAGAAGTAGTAACATGAAAGTGCTAGAAAGTGGTATGTTTAAGCTCATACTCATGTACTGTAGATTTGAATTGCTTTCACTTCATGATTGAGAAAGTAATAACCATTTGTTCTTATTTAAATAAATACTAAAGAAATAGAATTCATTTATAAAATACTTTTTAAACAAAGAATTTTAAACATTTTATTCAGGAAAGTAATTTTCTGTTTCCTGAGGATTGTACCCAAAGGTTTATGAAAATAATTTCGTAGGTCATTTTTTTAGAGAAACATTAAGTTATGTTTCCTTTCCATTGGGAGCTTTGGGACCCTGTGAAGATCAATTGTATGGTCTTCCAGCTCCCAAATGTTTCTATCAAGATTATATCAAATTAAAATGTTGAAGAAGAGAAACCAGAGAATGGAATTCAGACTTGGTAGCTGGTGTGGCACGGGTTTATCGATCAGATTTACAGATACATGTGAAATCTAATACCCACCCTTGTCAAACTGCAAGTTTGTTTGGTGGTGTTGATGGTATTGTATTCTTCTTCCCTACTTGCTCTGGTATACCAGGTCATGAGATTCCTCTGTCTCCACCCCGTTAAATATCTTCATTTGGACCTTATTTTATAAGTTATAGGGATCCAGTGACTAGCTTCAAGCAGGATAGCAGCATGATCAGAATATAGCACTGCCATTAGCCAAACCCTGAGGATAAATGAACAAACTCATGAGTAAACTCATGAAGGTCAACGCGTATTCCTTACCCACTATGCCCTCCTCTCAGACATATGTATTTGAGAATAGAGGACTAGTTTCCTCATATAAAGCAATGGGCCATGGCACAGGGAAATTACATGAGGTGGTTCAGAAACTTGATGGAATTCCAGTGGACTCTGCTTTTATGTAGAGTTAAGATTTATTCTGTTCCCAAGTGTGCTTCCTTGTTCATACCTGTGACACAATTAAAAGCCAAAGAATGGCTTGTCATATGCATTATAAAGCCACAGGGAGTTTGTTCAATATTTCAATAAAGTCTGTCTTAGTCATATGTAACACTAGTTATGCTTGGTTTTTTAGGGCATTAGTATTGTAATAACAATGTGAGCACTAGCCAGGTTTAGAACATCGTTGAAGTGCACATATATGACTTATAAAGGGATTACCAAACTAAAGCAAGGAACAGTTGGCCCAAACTTCCTTGTATCTGTGAAAAACAAAGTGTAAAGTCTCCCTTTGGGACTGGGAGCTGATCCAGTATTGGCTGTGTGGAAGAATACTGAAGGGAATAGATGAAAAGAAATAAAGACCATAGCCCCTTAAAATAAAGCACTAAAGTGATTAACAATATCCAAAAACAGATTGACGGTACCAAGAGTTGCTTTTTGAAGGTACAAACAGGTCCTAAAAGGGAGTTTAGTGAGCAAGGGGGAACAAAGGTTAATGATTAAAATTGATACAGGCATTGGGGGACTGGGCAAACGGGAAAAGAAGCCTTTGCATCAGAGAGATACACCTGAGCAAGTAGCTAGAAATTCATTTGCTCTGGGACCAAATAGTTTGCTTTAACATAGAGAATTCCTCCTGGAGTAGCAGCTAATTTTTTCTGCATTTGCTTTTCTTAGACTGTTTCCATTCCAGCTTTGTAAGGGAGTTACGTGGTTTCTATCCAGCAGATATAAGGATGAATCTGGAACCCATATATGCTAAAGTAAATATAATAATGTAGGTTTAGAATTGTGGGCAGAGAAGAAGAAAAGACTCAGTCTTACAACTACCTTTATTATATTCCCTTTCAGACTTGTTCTTATGTTTGTATTCCGCTCTTGTCTGATGGCATCACCATTCATATGATTACCTAAGTCAAATCCAGACGTCACCCCTAAGCACTCTCTTCTTATATGCATATTCAGTCAATTGCCAAATTTAGTCTATTTGTGTCTGAGATATTTCACACATCCTTTTTCTTCATCCAAAGTGTTCTAATTCAGTGTGTCATGATCTCAGCATCATTTTATATCTTCTTAAGTGATCTGACCAAGAGTCCCAACTCAGGCTTCATGTTGCTTCCTAAGTGTTCTCTTCCTTTATAAAATGAACATCTGATCATACTGTTATCCTGCTTGAAGCTAGTCACTGGATCCCTATAACTGATAAAATAAGGTCCAAATGAAGATATTTAAAGAAATCAAAATTGAAGGAGAAGAGCTCTAGAATTAGACCTATAGACTCAGGAGTAGCTGGCATGGAGATGGGGGTTAGAATCATAGGTCTGTGTGAGAATTCCTGAGGAGCTCTCACAGAGCAAGGAAACAAAAAACAAAGAACTGAACGCTGGAGAAGTCATTATTTAAGGAGAAGCTAAATAAGAATGGGTAAAAAAAATAAGGAAAGAGAATATTGTTAGGTATGGGAGGAGCATTGAGCTTCACAAAGTAAGGGAATAAGAATGCTTGGTGGAACAGAGATAAAAATGCAGGCTAATCTACTGGATTTAACCTTCAGGAACTCAATGGTAGTGAAATCAGTGATGAAATTGCGTCACTAGAATAGTGTGTAAAAGAGGGGGTCAGGCTAGGGCAGATGATAGCTGTGATGGTTTGCAGGGAGAGGCGGAAAAGATAACAAAGTGGAGGCATTAAGTAAAAAAAAAAATCTGTTTTACAAAGATCGAATTATACAGGTAGAGAGATTATAGGGGTAAAACAGAGAGATGATCTAGTAGAATGGAAGGGCTTGAAGATACCTGGGGTAAAGGAGGGAGTGATTGGTGCATAAGTCCTTAAAGAAGAAAAAGGGGTGGAGTCAAGAGTTAAAATGAAGGAATTGGCTTTAAATAAGAAAATACCCCTAAATACCAGAGATAATGAAGGAAGGATCTCAGTCGATAGGGGTACAAGTTTGCCGGGGGGCCTCTAGGATGTAAAAATATGCTGTGCAAGTTAACAGTATGTGCCCTGAGCCAACCTGCTATGGCTTTGCCACTTATCTGGGTAGCCTAGACAAATTGTTTAACCCCAATGGGCTTCAATTTCTTCTAATGTACAAGTAATAATAGACCCTATCTCATAGGGCAGTGAGGATTTAAAATAATTAATAAGTGTACAACACTTAGACTGTTGGCAATAATATGGTAAGCATCCGGTAGGTGTTGGCTGTTAGCTATTATTATGTGCAAACTAGGAAAGTTAATATGCTTGGGGTTCTTAAAGTGGTCATGTCTGTAAAAACTCTCCCTAATGTGGTTTGTACAACTATTTCTTTCTCAGATCCCATAGGTATGAACTTTGATATTTTTTTCCTCCAACAGTGATCTAGAATGTGGGCTGTACTGTTCTCTTTCTTATGTCCTCTTTCCCCTCTAAGGAAGATGAGAATGAGAGGAAAAGGCAAATTGGAATGTTGGTCTGTTGTATGTTCTGTATCCCTGCCTTCAATGGTGATGTTCTCCCTACCCCTAAGCAGGTGATCTTTCCTGCCTGCATTGTCAAAATTGCACTGTCTCCTCAGATTCTGATTAACTACACCTGAGAGAGTTGACTTAATAGTTGCACAACAATAGTCAAAATTGTCTTTTTTATATCAAGTCACAAAAAGTTAATTTATGTGATAGTGGTACAGGAAGAGACCAGGAGCAGTTGTGTGAAATTTATTGTACTGGGGGTTAGAAGGCCCTAGTTTGGGCCCCTTGGTTTGCTACTAGTTTGTGTCCTCTGTCAGATGGCTATAACTCTCAGGGCCTCTGTTTTCTTGTGTGTAAACAGAGAGGCTGGACTTGAGAAGGCCTCACACCCAGTGATTTTATGCTGCTAACTGGGG
Source organism: Eumetopias jubatus (assembly GCF_037043125.1). Taxonomy (NCBI): domain Eukaryota; kingdom Metazoa; phylum Chordata; class Mammalia; order Carnivora; family Otariidae; genus Eumetopias; species Eumetopias jubatus. The sequence goes on along the minus strand of NW_028274809.1, from coordinate 162,191,327 downwards.
TATATACTGTCTAAATTTGCAACTCCTAAATTTCATTCTCCATGAAATGGGGAGTTAGGGTGGCATCAGCATACTGCAAAACAGAAAATCTTACAAAATGATTTCCTAACAATCTTCTGGTATTGCTGTTCTGGACTGGAGAAAAGTAAAACCCTCTTTAGTCAGAGTCCTTCATTTCATGAGGTCTAAGCAACATTGAGATTCCTCTGAAATTTACCCATCAAAATGCCTGGTTCAACCACAGAACTATAAAGACTGATTACTATTACTGTCAATAATAATTACACCTTGGGAAGAAAAACAGGGGGGTGATGGAACATGAGTAAATCCTTTGCCTTATAGGCTTGGGAAAGACAAAGGAAGCTGAGTAAAATGGCACTCAGGGTTTAGAATTGTATTTCTGTGTCTGCAGTGATAAGACAACCAGGTTAGAACATTCTGCTGGGTATTGATATTCCTTGGCCAAAGGTTATCCTGGGTGAACTTAAGACTAAATAACTCAGTCTCTATACTGGGGACAGAGCTATGTGACTGCTTTGGCTCTACCAAGCATCCCCGTTAACTCTGCATATGTGAATCCAAGAAAGGATGAACAAATATGGGTCAAAACTCACCCACAGCTGAGTCAAGTCAACCATCTTTGATTCCTGAAGCCAAACAGGTCTTTTGTTTGGTATGATACATAGTCATTAACCTTCACGACTGGAAAGTCAACCAAAATGTTCTTCTAGACTGTAGGTTGGGTGAAAAAAAAAAACAATTTTTTTTTTTTTTTAGTTTGTTGGAAATTTTTTGAAGTGATCAGAGGAATCAGTTTTCAATGGCAATCATAATTTCCCAAGCCCAAAGACTACTTTGTTAGATCATACTTTAGCCACAATTCAGGGCTCTTCTAACCCAGCTAGGATTTTACAAATATTTGAACCCCGGGTCTTTCATATCAATTTTATCCCACAGTCTCTGGACCTAATAGCAGTTGGAGTAACACTTAGAAAATGTAAATAACTTTCTGGAAAGATGTTGCTCACTCTTTTGTACAAATATATATATTTAATATTTAGCATCTACCATTTTTTAATCTGTTTAAAAAATCAGCAAAATTTAACTTATTAAACTTACATGGTACAGTGTTGTGATAATTCTTATTAGGTACTATTTCTGATGTGTTACATATCTTCATGCTTAGAAAAATCACTGTTCTGCCAGTTCTTCTAAATATCACATTATACTCAGCTCCTTACACCAAACATCAGGTGATGGTCTTTGATCAAGAGCAATAAACAGTTAAAACAAATAGGATAAATGGGGTTTGGCTCTTCAGAAATATTTATTTTCTTTGTTTAAGGGCAAACTGGTATGCATGTTTTTAAACTTTGGTTTGTATACCATAATAAATCAATATTTTTTATTTTTTTATTATATATATATTTTAAAGATTTTATTTATTTATTTGACAAAGACACAGCAGGAGAGGGAACACAAGCAGGGGGAGAGGGAGAAGCAGGCTTCCCGCCGAGAAGGAAGCCCGATGTGGGGCTCGATGCCTGCACCCCGGGATCATGACCTGAGCCAAAAGCAGATGCCTAACGACGGAGCCACCCAAGCACTCCAAATCAATATTTTTTAAAGATTGATATTAATTTATCATAATATTAAAGACTCCTACATTTTGTTGATATCAATTATACTGAAATTTTTTTTTCTAAGATAAATTACACAACCTTGTGAATAATCGCTGTGATCTTGTAGAACAGTTTATTAGCTGTAAAGGATTAAGTGACAGTTTAAAAATATTACTTGGGACCATCTGAACTCATCTCATTAGAAGATAAAAGCAGTATATTTTTAACATTGAAGTTGAAGGTTTTTAAATCAGGTGGTTATATCTATGGCTATGTGACCTTTTAAAATAGAAGCAATGTGGGAAATTTGATTTTAAATGGTAGAGAATATTAAGCTATCCAGGGAGATTCTGCTATAAGGTCAAAGAGCAATAGAACTGAGAAAACTCTAATGATTATAGAATAATTAAGCTTAATTTTTTTCTACCTGAAGACAGACAGGGCAAAACCATAAAAATATACATCAGCTATGCCTTTATAACTCTTCTCTTGTGGTTATTCTTGAGAATGTAGAGCCAGTCAGCTTAAAAATGAAATATGATTTTTAAAAATGATTTCTTAATTTTGCTATTTTTATCTTTATAATACAAATTTGAGACATTTTCTTTTACCAAATTTCAGAGCTTCAACTTTTCCATTAAGGTATTTATGCTCCTTTGTGATATCATTTTTAGAATTGAAAAATTATTTTTGAATCTTTTTTAACTATTTAATTTTTCTATGGAAAGTGCTTCTTATAACTGGCCAACCTTTAAATTTAGTGACCTAAAAGTTCTCCAGTCTGAAAGCTTCAGATTACTCCTGTTTCTCACACTCTTCCCTGCCACTCTTAACTCTCCTCTGGGGTTATTGTGTAGACTCTATAGTCTACATCATGCTGATTTTGCTCTCTTATTTTGAGTGTGCAGTGGAGACAGCATTGATTAACCTCCACACACACCCAGGCTGCACATTGCTGCCGGTTTAAAATTTCTTATTGCCATGTCTTTGCTCAAAAACTTATAATAGATCCTCCTTATCCACATAATAAAGTAAAAAATCTTCTACTTGGTATTGAAATGTTCTCAGAATTGGTCCTGTCACCTGTGATGATGTCACTGGTCTTCCCCTTTTCCCCACACAAGGACATCTAACCACCATACTCCTAGGTTTGATCTCAGGCAAAAAAAATAAAATTAAGGTTAAAAAGGTCCATGGTCAGTTTCATGGATTTGAGATTAAGTCAGGTTCCTACTTGGCCCTTGCCCTGACCATGTGCTTCACTTCAAGTGGCTGAGTGTTGCCCAACAACAATGCCAAATCCCTCTGTCCCCTGGTACCTAAACGTTTCCAATTTTCCCTGTAGCTAGGGGTGGATATATGACTTAATTCTGGCCAATAAGATGTGAGGCAAATCTCCTGAGAGTGTCTCAGGAATATTTTTCTTCCATGTTTAAAAGACAGAGGCTCATAGGAACAAGCCATTGGCCTGTTCTCCATTCTTTCACTCTCAGACCATGTATGAGCTTGTGTGACTAGAATGTTTTTCTGGAGCTTAACCAACCAATCTGAGACCCTGAGACAACAAACCAGAGTACAAAAGCTAATAAGAGAAGGCTGGCAGAGGGGAGAGATACTTGGGCCTTCATCTCCAAGCCCTCCTTGGCACTGCCTGTTTCCAGACTTTATGACAAGTAACAAATAAACGCCAAAATGTTTTAAGTCATTGTTAGGGAACTCTGTCATTTATGGCAAAAATATATTAACTGATATACTGAGATTCACCCCCTAGCCCCAGATCTGTATCTGTCTTGTTTCTTTGCTAGGCACCAAAATTCCTCCAACAGTGGAGTCTTTTTATGTATTCTCACATCCCTAAAATTCACTGCTGAACTTCCCTGGCCTTTACCCAAAGTTTGCTTGTCTGGATTTCTATCTACTGGTTGCGTAACAGTGATGAGGCATTCACCATTGCACTGGCTCATTGGTACATTCCAAAGTGGCTCTCCTTGTTTCTACCTTGCTCATAGGGTGCTCTCTTCATTGTCTCATACCATGGGTTTCTCTTACTCTCTTCATTCCCACCCAAATTATCCAAGTTCCTCACCCTTAGGAGCTCCCAAATGTCCAAGACTGTTTGGCAGTGGTGGATCACAGGAAATGACATAGTGAGGGCTGGCTCCACATAGATGAATAGTTGAATCCTGGGTCCTTTCCATTCAGTTCCATGATCTATGTAATAAAAAAATTCTTCCTTTTCTCTCATTGTTAAGAATCACGTTGTATCTCTTCCCTCCTCTCTAGGATGAGTGACTTTACCCTCCCCTTCCTCCAGCCCTAGATTTGCCTTGTCTTTGGGAATGGAAAATTACTGTTTTATAAATGTGTATGTAAGTTTTCCCATCCTAAACTTATGCAAATGAGTCTTTGTTTCTACTTTGTGGTGGGCTAAGGGAAAATAAATTAGCCTCAGTATATCAGTTAGAGAGCATAGCATAGGAAATATATAGAAACACACAGATTGTTTAACTTTCCTACACTTGCTTACCTCTTTATGACCTGATCCCCATGACAGTTTCTTGTACATGAGGTGTGGGAATTCCTAGATAACAGGGCAACTGGAATAACAAAGTTCTAGAGGCCAGATCAGGCCAGTAAAAGTCTACATGCAAGGTATTTTGAGTAAACATAGGTAAGGGATCTCATTGTAACAGTTTCCAGGCTGTGAAAGGGAAGACGTTGCTTTAAGTGTTAAGGTTAGGAGTCATAAGCAAAAGAGAGAATGATTGGTGAAGCTGACCACCAGGCAGGAAAAGAACATTCCTAAACAATGGGTGAATAATATGTGGAACAAAAGAGGCTAGTACATGTGTATGAGTGGGACTAGGCCCTTAAAAATCAGTCATACTCTACTTTCTACAGTTGTGCTGTCCAATATGGGCAGCCAATAGCCACGGGTGGCAGCTGAATGTTTGAATTAGGATTAATCCAAATTAAGATGTGCTGTAAGTATAAAATACACATGGGGTTTTGAAGACTTAGTATAAAAATAGAATGTGAAATATGTCAATTTTTATTATATGTCAAAATGATAATATTTTGAATATAGTGCGTTAAGTAAAACATATCATTAAAGTTAAACAGCAATCCCGTGGATATGTATTCCAAGCATCCACCAGCTTAGAGCAACTGCAAAGGCAAATGGTGAGATCTTACTGTAGGGAGCTGTGTTGCCTGATTTGAAAGCTTAGAATGTAAGCTTTTTGAGGGCCAGGAGCCTGTCAATATCACATCTCCAGATTGTAGAAGTGCCTGGTACATGGTAAGGCTAAACAAAATTTGAATAATTGACTAATGAATGAATGACCTTCTGATAATGGACAGGCAAGTTTCTTCTATTCCCATGCCCTCTGAGCTCATTTTTGGCTGTGACTCTCTGGTCAAAATTGTCAATGACTGGCTAGGATAGGTGGATGGATGGGTGGGTGGACGGATAGAGAGACATAATCCATGGGCTCTTTTCAAAATGTTGATAAGATTAGGACATTCTTGGGGGGAAACTAGAAACTTAAATAGTATATTTCCACATGCATACAAAATAAAATGGTTTTCACCTCCCTTCCCTTCAATTCTTCTAATTTCGATAAGAATTAGAGAAAGTTGGGTGGGACTCATGTAATAGTTGTCTGTTGGTCTTCTAATTGACCTTCCCTGATGACCCTATAAAAATACGTATGTTTTCATCCTGGCATTCTTAGTCCACTCTCCCACAAGATTTCCCTCCATAATTCATTTCACCCTCTATATTTTTCATACTGTATATTTGCTTGTGTGTTTATTGTCTATTCTCCTTTATTAATTTATAGTAAGGCAGGGACTATTTTGTTCCCAGTGTCTGCAGTAGAACTTGGCAGGTGGTAGTGAACATATATTTGTTGAATGAACGAATCAATGAATGATTAAAAGAGATGCATGTTCAGCATCTCTGAGAGCAATTTCAGGAATAATTATAAAAAGGAGTCCTTCCTTGCCTACGAACACAGCTCTAGGCATAGAATGTGACTGTCAAGCAAAAATAAAAGTATGTGAAGAAAGGAAGGAAAAACCCTAGGTAAACTATAATACAATTAAAAAGATAAGGATAAAAAATGGAATTATTTTTATTCCAGAAGTGAGGAAAATAGATCCTCAGACTCATGAACTCTCATAATTTTGTATATTGCTAAGTAAATTTCAACATGTAATAAGTATAAGAAAAAAATACTCTCTATTAATGGTTAAACTTAAAAGAAGTCAGTGAGCATGCAACTGTTTTTATCATACTGTGATACAATGGCCTTTTGCATAAATAAATACCAAGGATACAAGACAGACAATAAAGGATCCCAAAGATGCAAAATATGTTCAGGCATAACTGAGGGGAGACAAAGTTAAAAGCTAGGCAACTGGTTAACCTGGGCTGGTTTGTAATGTGGATGGAATTAGACAAATGTTGCAGTATTTTTCATCAGTATGTGTTTTTTTTTTTTAATATTTATTTATTTGACAGAGAGAGAAACAGCGAGAGAGGGAACACAAGCAGGGGGAGTAGGAGAGGGAGAAGCAGGCCTCCCTCGGAGCAGGGAGCCCGATGCTGGGCTCGATCCCAGGACCCTGGGATGATGACCAGGACCCTGAGATCATGACCTAAGCATCACAGATGCTTAACGACTGAGCCACCCAGGTGCCCCCATCAATATGTATTTAAGATCATTTCAGAATCTGGAATGTTTATGTCTTCCTTTCCTCATTCACTTTGCTCTAATGACTTCCCTTGAAATTTTGCCACAAGAGTCTCAATTTTCTATACAATTAATTGTTTTTGTGAGAACAATGGAGAAAAGATCCAAAGAAGACCTGTTACCTTCAGGCAAGAAGATACAGATACATGTTTATAAAGCAGTAATTTCCATTCCCAAAGGAAAGGCATATCTGAGGCTGTAGAGAAGGGGAGGAGAAAGCTACTTACTGTAGGGAGGAGGGAGCAGACACAGGATTCCTAGCAATGGAAGGAAAAAGAAGATTTTTTAAATTTTCTTTTTTAAATTATTATCATTATTATTATTTTTTATTGTGTAGATCCAGGAACAGAGTGGAAAGGACTTGGGACAGAGCTACGAAATTCAAGGAAGTTGAGCCAAATAGTTAAAGAGTTAGAGTTTGGTACTTGGTTGAGGGTGTCTTGACAGTAACAGAAAAAACTGAAGTGAGAGAATTCTAAAGAGGAGGCTAGCTGGGAGGGAGGTGGGAGAGGGCATGAGGGAGAGGGAAGAGGAAGGGAGGGACAGAGGGAGGGGAAAGGGGAAAAGAAAGGAAGGGAGGGGGGACAGGGAAGGGGAGGCAAAGGGAAGGAAGGAGGAAAGGAGGGAGAGACAGAAAGTTTCCATTACTGTATGGATTTGCCCAGAATTCTTTTATTCTAGGAACTTGGAGGCTTGAACACATATTTATTAGACATCTTTCAGGCTCACAAGTCCCTGTGATACGGCAGGGATTAAGACAAGGATGAGACTCAGTTCTGACCTTGAGGGAGTCTAGGGAGTCCTAGGTTATGGAATTTGTTTTCATAAAAACAAAAACAAAAACAAAAATGTTTCATCTCAGAAGTTAAGGTCAGAGGACTCACAATGAAGGAAGAGTTCTTCTAGCTCATAGTCTACTTAATGTCTCATAATAAAACAAACCAAAAAGCCAGTTCTCATAGACATCATTGTTAACCACAGACATGGTTCTTAAAATATACTTCTGTTACTCTTTCTGCTTCTGCTAATCTGAATTATAAAACCTATCATAACTTGGTGGCAACTGGGCTTGTCACCTACTAATAATTAGCACTATTATTTTTCTAGATGAAGGGAAATAGAAAATAGAGAATACAAAAGATACCCTTTAAGGATATAAAGAGTGTGTGTTTAATAGAAAGCAATATGAGTCTTGTCAAGGATCCATAATAGTACCAGAGATATGCATACTAAGAGGATTTTTTAAGGAATGAGAAAATGATGACCAAACGAACCATCCTGTTCTTAAAAACAGACTAGGAAAAGAGAGCAGCTAAGGCTTACACCTGGAACTGCATAATATGATTACCAAAACTTCATATTTCTACTCAGAATTTAAATTTAACTCTAACATTAAACTCCTGAAACTGTGAGGCTTGCTGTGGGAACTATAGGCTAAGCAAAGAGCCAGTCACAATCTTTAAGAAATTTCCACTCCTGTCATTTAGTCATCAAAAAAAAAAAAACAAAAACAAAAACAAAAAACAAAAAACACCGGAGTTTGAGGCAATACATGTGAGGGAAGAATGTTAAAGTGATAAAGTAAAAACAGAAATTTTTCCACAGTAAAAAAAAATTAATAAGTAATAATAACTTGACATAGTGTTTTTATTTTTTAAATACTTCTTAAATAACTTATTCAGTAGGGTACAGAGCAGTGTAGTAGAAACGAGGGCAGGTTTTTGAGTCCCAGCTCTGTCATTTAATTGGCCTTGGTAAAATTATGTGACATCTTCTGAACATCCTTTTCTTTGCTTGTAAAGAGAGTATAAAATTGACCATCGTATTTTAATGAAGATTCAATGGAATAGTTTATGTTAAATGCTTAGTACTGAGCATAGTATTAAGTTTTCAGTAAGTGTCAGATATCATCCTAATCATCATCATCATTATCATCCTCATCATTACTGGGCTATTATGGGGATTATAGTAGATAAAAAATATAACATCCTTGGCATCGGATGTACTTCAAAAATGGTAAAAATTCCATTTGCACAATATGTCTTTATTTGTGATAAAAAAAAAGTCCATTGGATAGATATCCTTTTCCCTAATTTGCAAATGACACAACTAAGAAAAATCTAATGGTTTGCCAAAGCCACAGAGAATTAATAATGACCCTGTGCAAATGGCACACTGTCATGGCTAGAATTGTGGGTTATAGAGCCAAATTACCTGGACATAATCCCTAACTGAACCACTTTGTGACTTTGGAAAGGTTACTTGCATTTCTGTGCTTCAATTTTTATCATCTCTAATGTTAGATTAATAGTAATATCTACCTCTCAGTTTTATGACATACCAGTAGCCTATGCTTTAGATCATTGTGACAGAGATGTTTACTGTTCACCAAATATCCATGTGCTCCCCCACATTTCACAGACCCTTTGCAGTTAGGACACATGAATATTTCTAACCAATGGTTTGTTAAGACCATTGTCAAGTCTGGGCCAAAGCATTTAAGAACTGGTGGGAGCCTCTTCACTTCTTTCTTCCCCTACTGAAGTGATCTGGAAATTGCATATTGATATGGCGGGTTTGCAAATTGAAAGAGGCTGGATCACTAACACACTGCATGGAGGACAGCTTCCTTGGCAAGTCATCTGACCTGCATTAGAATTGCCCTAAGCAAGAAATAAGCCTTTGTTGTGCCAGGTCACAGAGATTTTTGGTTCACTTTTTTATGACAGCATAATCTAGCCTATCCTTCCAGTACAATCATGATAATAGGTCCACACCTAGAGCCCACCTACAGTTTGTTTATTGGGATATCAGAGTAATCAGAGAAAGACCTTAGAGTGAATTGAAATTCTAAAGCTATTGAAAGTATCAGGAAAAGTTGTATTTGCTTCCTCTATTCATCATATTTGACACTAGCCCCAAATTCTTCCCAGGCATGGCGCACTGAAATTGCTGGCTATAGTTATCAAATGCAGTTAATAATATGACATCAACATTTTTTTAAACAATCAACTACCCCTAGTCATCCTCTTACCCAGAAAACAAGGATTAAAAACTCTCTGAGACCTTTCAGCAGCCCAGAGCAGGTGGTTCAGTTTGGGAGCATGGAGAGGTGACTACGTGCTAATTAGGTATGGTTATTCATTTCCATAAAATGGTCCATGATTAGTTTCAGAACTCAAGTAATTATGGTGCCTTGTACTCAATAAATGTTCAATGGTGACAGCTATGATGTTGAGGGAGCATGGTCCAAAACCACTTAGGAATCTGGAAATGCAAGAGCTTCTTAGAAAATAAGAATGAAAGCAATTAATTAAAATGTTTATTGGACATCAGAGTATTCATTATGTTATTCATTAAGATTTAAAACTCAATTATTCTTTGATTTTAATCTGAGTTTTCCAACCTCACAAGAAATTTTCTGTTTATCAAGGGACCATGTTAAAAAACTAAGAATAGGACCAGGGAGCCCAGAGAACATTACATTATGATTTGCAGAAAACTCAGAATGCAAATTTCTGACTGCCTTTCTTGAGTTATGTCAAAACATTCCTTTGGCAGTCTCCAAAAAGGAACAAACTGAATAATATCCAAAGGTTCTGGAATCTAGCACAAGCGCCAGCAAATGCATAGTAGAGTTTATGAGTGCAGAACTGCCTTTTTCTGGCAGGGCATAGTTAAGTGTGTGACAACATAAATCTATGCTTCAAGTAAGTAAGAACAGCTCAGTTTTAAGGGGAGAAGTTCAGAGTGATTCTTGGATGCCTCCTTTGTTTTGTAGTAATGGGTGTCCCTGAGGCTCCAATCATCTACCGACTTATTAACCAAGAACGTGAGTGACAAGGTTAAAGAATGAAAAAAGTGCCACAAATTTTAAAAGCTGCTTCAGATAAATTATGAAAATTGGTATACATGCAAGAGCAAACAGCTGCTGTTTTCCAGTGAGTGTTCTCCATTCTAAATTTGAATGAAGAGATCTTTCTTTCTCCAAAAAAAAAAAAAAGAACAAAGTATAAAACTATGTTATCTACCCCCTAAAACATAACCTTAAATTGTTGTTCAGCTTCATCTGATATAATTTCCTAAATCTCTTACGGACGATACAGTTTCATTATGTAAATGGTTTTGTTGAAGTATTTCTTTTATAAAGCAGCCAGAGGCTAAATTCTCCACTGAGTCTTATTCTTTAGGTTCCCAAAGAGACTCTCTTTCTGTGAAATGCCAGGCCCTGAAAGACTGTTTTGGCTGTGATTTATAGGAGGTGGGAACTGAATATGGAATAAATAAGTATTCAATAAGGGATCCAGAGGGAATCAACATAGCTCTAACCATGTATCTATTGATCCACAGAACTCAGCATTGTCTAAGTGATCATTGAACTGATTTTCTAAGCAAGGAGTCTGTTGTTAGAATAACAAATGGCTGTTTTGGGGGGGAATGGCCATAGCTACCATTATTCTGAATACTTTGCGGCCATCTCCATCCTGAACATGTTAAGTTCACTTACATTTTCCAAGGGCCATGTGGGAGGGATATTACTCAGCCAAATGTAGCTTTCTAATTTCAGCTGTTGTCTGCACATAGAGAGGTCAGAGAGCATAAAGGCAAGTGGGCACAGTCTGACGTTAATATACTGGTTATTTTATATGTGTATCAGTTTACTGGTAGATTAGGAGATCTGCAACTATATATCTGACACAGACCACATTTTATATGTTGAGTACTACAAATCAGCTGTGAACAGCCACTGATTTATTACTCTTTTATGCACCCTCCGCTAAACTAGTGCAATGGGTACCTTGGTGGTGCCTTTCATTAGTGTCCCATAATAGAGTATTTATGATGCTACTGTTGACTCATGGAGACGTATTTTACATCTCTGCATAGCAAGTTACAATGCAAGATAGAAGTAAGTTTCGGGGATGAGGAATTAAAAAGAAAAGAGGTTTGGTTATGATTACAACAATATAATCATTGCAAAGAGGAAGTTAGTTACTGAACCAAGAAGTTCTTAAGCCTGTAGAAAAATGCAAGTAAGAGGGTGGTGTTAGAATGTTTCCTCAACCTGACTGATAAAAGATATAAAGTCTCGGGCGCCTGGGTGGCTCAGTCGTTAAGCGTCTGCCTTCAGCTCAGGTCATGATCCCAGGGTCCTGGGATGGAACCCCGCATTGGGCTCCCTGCTCAGCAGGAAGCCTGCTTCTCCCTCTCCCACACCCCCTGCTTGTGTTCCTGCTCTCGCTCTCTCTCTCTCTGTCAAATAAATAAATAAAATCTTAAAAAAAAAAAGATATAAAGTCTCTGACCCCCAGAAACAGGTTAAGTAGGACTTTGTTGGGTAGCTAGCTGTCTGAGAATACTGAATAAAGAGAATTCTTTAAGCTTGTTCCAGTTATTATTTTTCTTCTAGGAAAATGGCTCTGTACATTTATGAGTTCACAGGTACTATGTGTCATTTTTTTTGTTTTCTACAATATTTTGTTTTATGAAAAACACCACCTAGGATGAATTAAAATTATTTTTATTTTGAAAAATTTAGACCTTTATTTTAAAATTCTATTTCTGGGATGATTTGCCAAGCTTGATTTCCTTTGTTAGACCAGTTCTACAGCATCATGCACTATTACATTCCATTTAGTTGAAATGGAATCATCTATCTCATTTGTGTATAACATCTAAATCCCCACTTATGATGGAATTGTTAGTTTGGCATATGGCCTTCTTGGTCACACTAGCATTGCAAAATAATGCTGAAAGGAAGTTATATGACATCCATGGTTAAAAATCAAATTTCATATATAGGTTTGAGTCATTAGCTGGGATGTTATTGATCTGTTATTCCTGAGGTTCTTAACAATCTTTACAAGCTAGAGAATAACTGCTATATTCCCACATATCGAAAATTCCCATTTATTACACTGGGATATAAGGAAGTTGAGACTTGTGAGAGCTTCTGACCAAGTTCCACTGGAACTTGTTGGATCATCTCACAACTTCACTGCACTTCTTTTTATTGTTTATAGTTGAAGTGAGCTACATGAGATCATTTGGGAATTTTTGGACACTAGTATTAATGACAATTAATAATTACAAACACATCCTGTGTTTCTCAGGCCACACCCAAAGTTGGATCATGCCATGTTTTCATGAACAGTATCTCCTGACTCTTGTCCCCTCTCCATGGGGAGAGACTCCCTTTGCTATCTCTCACATATCTCAGGGGTGGAGGGAAGGGGCTTCTCATGTGGACTCATGAACACCACTCTCAACTGCTACAGAATTTACTTGCTTTATCTACTCTCCTCCTCCAGTGCCCATGGTTACTGTTTGTGCTGAACACTTTGGCTCCCTCAAATTCTCTCACCCTCCAACTCCAGTGTTGTTTCCCCTGGCCCAAGTTGATGGCTATTGAAGTCATGCATCTCTGATCCTTCAGTACAGTTTCTCATTGTGCAAAGCCACAAGAGGCACGCAAATGCAAATGACGACCATGCCCTGGGACCCTTGCAGATTGACTCAAAGAACTCCTCCCTATCTCCCTAAAGTTGCACAATGGTTAACAGCATAGGCTTTGGAGGCTGAGTGACTAGGCTCAAATCCCAGCTCTCCTGCTTACTTGCTGTGTGACCTCAGACAAGTTTCTTAACCTATGTTGCAATTTACTTAAAATGTTATAAATAAAAACAATATTTATCTGATAAGGTTGCTGAGAGGATTCAGTGATTTAAAATATGCTTGGGACAGTACATGGCACATGGTAAAAACTCTAAATATCAGCTTACTTGTCTCTTAAGTGCCAAATCAGTGCCACCTTGTGTTCCCAAGGCATCAAGAAAATGCTTATGCACACAGTTCTCTCAATTTTTACTTTTAGTGACTTGTCCTCACCCCAATCCCATTTCTGTCAGAAATGCATGGGGTCTGGACCAAAAGACCATCTGTGTCGGAAGTATCCTCCTTTTTCTTAGCCTCTGCGGACTGTTACAGTGATGCTCAATAGGACTTATCTGCCTCCTTTGTGTTCATTCTTTCTCAAAGGCTACCCATTGCCCCACACAAACATTCTCCTTGTGGAAGTGCACCTAACAGACTGAAAGACACAACTGAATTCTAAGTGAGCAAATTTAGGCTTAGGCTGGGAAGCTTGTTCCACAGGGAAATTTTCAGAAGAATGATTCCTTTTAATTGCAATGTGTTTACAGGCCAGATCTCCCAAATAGCATTTACTTTGGGTAAATCAAGGCCTCATGCACCTTGAGCCAGAAATATGTGTATTCAAGCTTTGAGAAATGACATGCTTCAACTAGGCAGGTACAAGAGACTATGAATGTTTCGAGAAAGGCAATTTCTTGTCACTACTCTCCCTGGCCCCTCTTCTGTGGTACTTACTTCATGATGTAGGTAGGCCATGGTAACGTCATTTAACCTGGAAGAGCTTATCTCGTAAAAATTACATAAACTTTTAGCAAAGTTCCTTAATATTAGCTAGCCTAATCAGCAATATTGTCCATTCATTAGTAAAAATTTATTATGAAACCCACTATGTCTGTTTTCTTCTATTAATTGCCTTTTTACTAAACTCTGCATGTCTTGTTTTGTAAACTTGCTGACCCTTAACTGTTCTCCAGCTGATGGCTTGGACATTGGACATGCTACAATTCGACTCACCAAATTAGAATGGCTCCTTGATTAGAATACTCAGAAAACCCTAGTCATTTGTATACCCTTCAAATTGACCCTTGCTCACCTATTCTTTCCAGAGCATATTCTCTTTTGAGTACAACGTATTAATTGTGGACTTGATAACTTGGGTCCTTGGAGCTTGAGCTTACCTCTTTAGACTTTCTGTCACTTGCCTTTGTGCCCCGTGCTTTCACCACTGAACTACTTGCAGTTAATCGTGAGTGTCCTGCATTTTAATGGTGCTGCACCTTTGTGCACACTGCTCTCTCCCTCTGTGATGCCCTCTGCCTCTCCTTCACCTTCTTTGCCTGATTTACTCCCACTCATCCATCACATCTCATTTTAGGTATCAGCTTTTAAGAGCCAGACGATCTGGGTGTAGGACTGACATAGTGTACTGTTTGGACCCCACCATAGCAAATGTGACCCTGGAATATAAACAGTTGCTTTCTTTTTTTTTTTTTTTAAGATTTTGTTTATTTATTTGACAGAGAGAGACACAGCGAGAGAGGGAACACAAGCAGGGGGAGTGGGAGAGGGAGAAGCAGGCTTCCCGCTGAGCAGGGAGCCCGATGCAGGGCTCAATCCCAGGACCCTGGGATCGTGACCTGAGCCGAAGGCAGACGCTTAACAACTGAGCCACCCAGGTGCCCCTAAACAGTTGCTACTTCTTGAGGACAGAAACTGGGTCTTTTATACCTATATTCCCAGTGGCTAGCTCCAGGTTTAGCACGTAGTGGCTGCTCAATAAATATTATAAGTTAAAAAATAAATGAATGAATGAATGAATCTGCTAGTGATTGTAGGAACAAAGGAATTAATTTGGGTTTTTCTAATGAATAGATATTTAATTGTGAAGATTTGAGAGAAAGGAGAAATAAGGTAAAATATGTAGAGGCCTGTACATGTTGGACTGTATGGGAAGAGATGATAAAGAAATTTTGGCTTATATTGACTGTTAGTTATGTTTCTTTGGATTGAGTTTTCCTCTAAATGTATAGATATACTAGTTACATTAGTAGAGTAATTGAATTTTTCTTACTGTATTTTAATCTGCACAGTGACCTTATAGCATAGGTATGTTCACTGTATCCATTTTGCAGATGGAGAAACTCAGTGTCCTGCATAGTAAGAGTCTTACCCAAGGTTACAAAGTCATAAGTGGTAGAGTCAAAATTCAAGCCCTGGTCTTCTGGATCCAAGCATCAGGACGTTCAGCCTCTTTTGTAGGAAAACAACAGCATGACATTTAGGTCCAAAAAATTGCTCTGCTAAAAGGAAGAGAGAATTTGTAAAATGATGCATAACACACAGACCTGATCTAAAGAGCATGAGGTCTCCAGGGGCTCCTGGGTGGCTCAGTCGTTAAGCGGCTGCCTTCGGCTCAGGTCATGATCCCAGGGTGCTGGGATTGAGCCCCGCATTGGGCTCCCTGCTCAGCGGGAAGCCTGCTTCTCCCTCTCCCACTCCTCCTGCTGTGTTCCCTCTCTCGCTGTGTCTCTCTCTGTCAAATAAATAAATAAAATCTTTTTTTTAAAGATTTTATTTATTTATTTGTTAGAGAGAGAGAGAGAGCATGGGCGAGAGAGAGTGAGCGAGAGAGAGTGAGCAAGGGTACAAGCAGGGGGAGCTGCAGGCAGAGGGAGAAGCAGGCTCCCTGCTGAGCAAAGAGCCTGATGTGGAACTTGATCCCAGGGCACTGGGATCATGACCTGAGCCGAAGGCAGATGCTTAACCGACTGAGCCACCCAGGCGTCCCTAAATAAATAAAATCTTAAAAAAAAAAAAAAAAAAAAAAAGGAGCATGAGGTCTGATGTCTCTGTGTCCACAGTGCAAGTCTGGGAGCAACCCTTCACTAGCTGCATAGCCTCGGGGAGTCCATTGCTTCTCCTGGTGTCATTGTCTCCTCATTAAATTACAATTATTAGTACCTGTCCTGAGCACTGTTACTATGACGATTACAAATAATGTGTATAAAGTTCCTAGCATGAAGTAGGCACTCCAAAAAATGTTGTTATTCTTACTACAGTTGGTGCCTTCAAACATTGGCTGTACAGCTTTGCACTACATGAGAATCAGAACAGAGGGGTACAAACTCAGCACTGAATATTGTGTAAAATCGTATGAAAAATGTTCATATAAATTAAGAATATCTTTTTTATTCTGTAGCACTTTTGTCCTGCTTCTTGGGCAAAGTACATTTCACATTTTGGAGCTTACTAGTTTGTACAAATAGAAAAAAAAAACCTTTCAAATATGTGAATGCCTAATGACACAACAAAGGGAATTTCACAAGCAAATTTATTACTGTGCATTTTCAGGTAATGTAAGCAAAGAGGTAATCATTTGTCATTCTTTGACTGTGCTAAAGCAGATGAAAACACATTGTAATTTGTGCAGCTATTGGAAAGATCTTCAACATAGAAGCGTGAGCCTCGATGTTGGCAACCCCCTACAGTGGATACAATAGCCAGTTATGTTTGAAAAATTGGCAAGTTCAGGGCAGCAGATTCCTGCATACTTGAGGCTGCTTGTTGATTTCCTTTCAACTCAAACCCAAATCAGGCCAGTTCCTCCATTGCAGAACAACAATGTGGCAACCAGGAATGAATTTTTCCCCACCCTTTATCCCCCAATTCCTCCCTTCAGACAAATCATCCTGCCCAGATTTCAAAGAAATCCCGGAGAGGCATACTTGCTGTTATATCTCCAGGACTCCAGCCAGCACAAATCAAGAAAATGGTTTCCAGGTGCAGACCGCCTCCACCCATCTCCCCCCATCACTTTAAAATCTGATGATTGCTCCAAGCTTTAATCTGGAGATGGACGATAGGGGGAACAGGAGGGTAACCTTAACATCCAAAAGCCCTCAGAAAATTATTTTGCTTTTTTCATTTTAGTGGAGTCATGTCCATTTTCCAAAACATATCAAACAACCCAGCATGATTAATTCCATCTCTTTTGATAAGCCTCAGACCCCTAATAACTAGGATACATTATCTGAACTATAGAAGGAGCCCTACAGAGTGAGGCTTTCACAAAGGTAGTTCTAATCTAATGCTATTACTATCTCCCAGTCACTAGCCCCATTTTCACACAAAGCAGTAATTGGTGGAAAAATTGCCTACTTTTCACAATAGTCCTGGATTTTCTAAATTCAAGTAATAGCAGATAATTATCAATAAACAAAACACTGTAGAGAAGAATCTTTGGGAAACTTTTCCAGACATAATAATATTCACAGTAGTATAACAACAATTAGGAGTGACAATGTTTGGAACATGTGCCATTGGCCCTGTTCTTCTCTTTTAGTTATAACTGTAGTGATTTCCCCTCTGTCCAAACACCAGGATATTCATCATTCTGAACACTTCTGTATCTTTGTTCATTTTGGTTTTCTGAATTCATATATAGAATATTCTTTTACCTTGTCAAAATAGAAAAATCTTTAGATTCTATTTTAAAACTGTAACCAAATCTTCTGTATTTTCTTTCTATAAAGTACAAATATTTTAAAGCAAATGATTTCCTATACTATATCATCATTATGTAAGCATTATTCACTGTGAGTGGTGAGATTTAGGACAGCATATTCCTGTATCTCTAAACTTGTCCCACAGAAAGGACAGGTTTCAAACATCAGAGTCAAAGAGTTTTTGTTGTTGTTCATCCCATCAACTCCTTGAAATATGTAGATTATAACTTGCTTTATTTTTAGAATATAATCAATTTGTACAGTCATTTTTTCCCTCCTGAAGTTCCTGTTTTTATTGTTATGTTATTTTTTCCTAGGCTATTTTGCTCCTATGTTATTCTTCTGTTATTTTTTCTTATTGAGAAAATAAAGAGAAAGGATATCTATGATCTATATAGAGAGAAAATATATACTTTCTAACATACATTAGTAAGATTTCCAGCTTCTCTCTATCTAGAGAGAAAATAAATATATGCTTTCTAACATACATTAGTAAGATTTCCAGCTTCTCAATCAAATAATTTGTTGAGTTTAAATCCATTAAAATCTTTTAAAATCTATTTGTCTTGGAACCCTCTGGATTTCTATTTTTCTTTAACTTTAGTGACAGAAATTGCTAGCGCTTCCAGTATTCCTGTATTCCTGTTCTCCTTTTCTTTGTGCATAGCTATTACATTTCTAGGCTCCTTGTAGTTGGAAGAACATCCTGATAGAACGGTGGCTATTAGGACAGGGACAGAAGTGATGTGCCCACTTGAATTGGTGCACAAATATCTCCTATATGCAGCCCTCTCTCTTTTATCCACCAACTAAATGGAGAAGACCAGAAGCCTCTGAGGACATGGGAGAGGAAAAAGCAACAAGATGGAAGAATCCTGGGTGTCTTGAGTGACAGAGTGGAACACATACCCCACATACACTAACTCAAACTGAAATATGATATAAACAAGAAATAATGGTATATTGTGCCAAGCCACTGGGATTTGGGAACTGTTTATTAGAGCATTTAATCTACACTGACTAACACAGAAACCAGTACCTTCATGTGAACTGGTGCAAAAATACAAATCCTAAAATTTGTGACTTAGTGGTTGGGTGGCAGATTGCACAAAATCAAACTGAAGGCTGGAACCCTATGAAGACCTGTTATACAGTGGGAGCAATTATGGTAAACTGTTATTTATGACCACTTGGAAAGAGACCATATGCCAACTGAGCCTGAAACTTTCAGGAAGTGGTTGGGAAGAGTCAGACTGAACATCTGTGTTGGCTGCTACTGGCTAAGGTATTACAAGAATGAGATGAGTTTAGATAAGAATTGGCTAGTTTGCAAGCAGAAATGAAAGAAAATAGAATCCAGAAATTGGACACCACAAAGGAATGGAAAAGCCAACTCTTTTCTAGAATACAAACTGCAGGGTCTAAGATTGAAAAGAGTCTTTGATCCACTGTTGCTCATTAAGATTCAGGTGTTGCCTTCCCACTCCAGCTTATTGGCCCCAGGGTAGTCAAGAAATCAAGCATGAAAATTATGTCTAGGAATAAACTTTGGGTTTATTGCATGGTTACTAATGTCTGAAATGACTGATAACAAATAGATCAATAGTTTACATATTTTTGAAAGAATTTTATTGCCAAAGAAACTGCAAACCCCATGGGAAACGCTATTAACCTCCTAAGACAGAGGTTCTCAAAAAGGAGCAATGTTGCCTCCCAGGGAACATTTGGAAATGTCTGAATACATTTTTGATTGTCACTACTGGGGGATTGTCACTACTAGTAGGTAGAAGTCAGGATTGCTGCTAAATATCCCAGAATAGACAGGATATCTCCCCACAACAAAGAATTATGCAGCCCCAAAATGTTACTTTACCAGTTGAGAAACCCTGGTCTAAAACAACCCTCATATATCCAAACTTACATGGGGAGAAAGTGAGCTGCAAAAGCTGAGGGTCCTGTGAGGGCCATAGACCCAATCCCCACTCCAGAACCTCAGAGAGGGCCATGGAGAATAATTGACAAAGTAACACCTCTCCCACAGGACAGATGAGGGGCCACTTTGTGATTCTTAATGCTAGCAACAGCTGCCAGTATATATGGTACCCATTATAGTGAAAACTTGGCAGGCTGTAGGCAGAATGTCCACCATATTTGAGACTCTCTTGTCGCTTTCTTTCAACTCACACTTGGTTAGTTTGATTGGTATGGAATTAGCAGAAACCAGTACCATAATTTCACTGATCCTGCTAGGCACTGGGAAGGCTCTGTGGGTAGAGTCCTGACTTGCTTCTGCACTGGAAAGTCATCATCCATTATTCCTTTAATCATGTCTCTTCTCTTTTTCAAGAATTCTCACTTTATAGAGCTAGAAACTGGTGAAGTGATTCTCCATATCTTTAATTTTTCTCTCATATTTTTCTTTAGTATTTTTACTCTACATTTTGGAAAAGCCTAGAGGCACCACAAGTTTTAAATTCAGTCTGCTGCTACTTTGTGTTTAGTGTGAGACCTGAATTACCAGAAGTTTCTCTCAATATTCCCGCTCCACTGGCAGCTTTTCAGAGGGTCCTTTCTGTACTGTAGAGAGGTTGTTCCTCTGCATTCTTGCTCTCTCCTGAGGCAGGCTTTCGGCGCTTGGTGCTAAGGGCTTCTCAGTTCCCTGCTCCTGCCTCAGTTTAGGCAGGACTTAGGAGCTTCGTCCTCAGAGATGGGGCTCTGTCAGCATTCCTGCTCCAGCCCAACAGTGAAAACCTCTATCTTGTGTCTGTGCAGGGTGAGTAGGAGTGGGTTTCCTGCCCCTCCCCAGGGTCAGAAGGCTTCTTCTGGTTGTGTCAACATAGGGCAGGAGGAGTGGGCAGGTTTCCTGATTGTCCCCCAGTGGCAGGTGACCACTGCTTTATTCTTGTGCAGGGTGCGGAGTGTAAGATGGGATTTTTCTCTAGATTCTCCTGTTCCAACCTCATATGTAGGCAGCTCCTAAATTCCCACACAAGCAAGGTGGTCTCCCTCAGGTCTTCTAGTCAGGCCCCATTGTTCCTTGCAGAACTCAGTGGAGGGCTGTGCGAAAGCTTCTGCCAAGGGCACAGACTCTTCTTGTGTCTGGAATTCTGGGAATTCTGAACTGTTCTATTAGTTCACACTCAGCCTCAAAGGACTTGTTAACATTTTAACATTTTTTTTTTCTTACCTGTTTCTATGTTAGCCAAATCTTCTAGTCTCTTTGTTCTGGGCAAAGGGAAAGAGTTGTGTGTTCCTTCTCTCTTCCCAGGGGCTTCTTGCCCTTTGGATTTCAGTTTGCATGTTACCTTATAATCACAGCTCCCTGAAGGGCCAGGAAAAAAAATAGAAATTTTTAGACTACCAGGCTTGCTCTTGTTAGGGTGAGAACAACGCTCTTGCTGATTTCTACATCCTAAGCAGGAACAGAAGTCCAATGTTTCTTTTCAATTTGTAAGAACACTGTCATTTCCTGATAGTTTTTTTTTTTTTTTCAGCAGCAGCCTATTATATTTTAGAGACGCAATATATTCTTGGATCTCACTGAATTCATTAATAAGTATTTGGGAAAACCTCTGGTCTGTTAATTATTTCTGGAGTAAATTGTTCATCTTGGTCATTCTCTTTGGTGCTATTTATTTTTCTCAAATGTCTGGTGAGTGTTGGTTTTCCATCTGTAATAACAAATGAAAGACAGCATTGATTAATTATGTAGCTAGTATGTGTGGGTTTCCTGCTCTAATAAAGTACTTTTCTGAATGAAAACGATGAATGGATGAGACAGGACAACTGCAGGCTTCATTTTAGTTAAATGGGTGAACTCTAACTTTACCCATACTCAGCAAATTGTTTGTCTTGAGAATTCTCCTAAGGACTTTTCTGGAGGGGAGGGACCTCATGCAACATTTATAGCCAAAGGAAAGATCCTGATTATACAGCTACTTCTTAAAACAGTCTTTTAATTACCCTGACTTCTTTCCCTACCTCTTGCTTTCCATACCTAGCAGCTCTGGGAATGGAACCTCTCCATACTGGGCAGAATTTCTTCCAATTCTTTAGCCATGCCCTTTGTGTGTGTATGGGGCTGAGATTTTAGATGCACTCTACTATTCAACTGTACATTCCACAGTCAAATTACTCTGTCATTGAGAAACCTATTAATATCTCTATCTTCAAATATATCCCTGTTTGCATTCTTATCATTCATGGCCTTTGTAGACTATTAAGCATGGTGGTTAATTTCAAATACTTGAACTGGTAGTTCCTCCATTTTGCTCATCCCTCAGTCCACCTCATTTCTTTTCACGCTTCTTTTTTTTTTTCCTTTTTTTTTCTCAAAGCAAACAAAAATTTATCTGCTTGCCTTATGCAAATGAACTTTTCTTTCCTTTCTGAATTCTTGGTATCAGCTGATACTAGCCACTTAGGACCTACATGCTTCACTGGTTATTTAACCAAATATTTTTTCCAAGATATATATTATTTCCATTCCTGCCAAGGAATTAATCCTACTAAGATTAATATGTTCTTTCCTGCCTCATTATATTAATATATAGTATCTAAAAATGCCATTTTCATCTTACACATTCCTCAAAGGGTTTCAAAGTCCACATTACTTCTGTGATAATGCCATGAATTTGCCTACATCTGACCTCTCTTGCCCATTTCCCAATACTTGCCACTAAGAATTCTCTAAACATGTTTGCATTTTGAACTAGACTCCCAGAGCTTTGCACCTGCCATTTCCTCTGCCTAGACTACTCTACTCAGCTTATCTTTCCCTGAGAAAGTTCCACCCACCTTTGAGGGTCATTTGAAATATCTTTTCCACCAGATTGCCTGGACATCCCAGCCTGAAGTGGTAGCTTTTTCGTTTGCTACATTTTTTTTTTCCCTTTAGGATGACTGACTAATTCATTTGGTACTATTTTACAGTACTGATGGGGTACATTCTCAAGTGCATGTAGTACGACAGAAATTACATGGGACTTGCCAGTGCAGGATATGTTCTTTAGTCAGCCTAATCTCTTCCTAGCTATGTGTCATTTTTGCATCACTTACCATTTCATCATTTATATAACGAGAAATACCTATTTTTTCCATAGAATGGAAGTGACAAAACCTAGTTCAGAGGATTGTGAAGATTAAGTGAGATGATTAGTGCACGATGTCTAACTTAGCACCTGTCTCATTGTAGATGCCTAACTAACCTGACAAATGTTTATTCCCTGTACTCTTATATTAGTTTTCTACGCTAACAGATTATCACAAACTTATCATCTTAAAACAACATGAATTTATTATTTCACTGTTTCTGTAGGTCAGAAGTCTGGGAGCAGTGTAATTGCATCCTCTGCTCAGGGTCTCACCAGGCTGACAGGGAGGCGTCAGCTAGAATGTTTTCTCATTTGAAGCCCAAGGTCTTTTCCAAGCACATTTAGGTTTTTGGCAGAAATCAGTTCCCTTTAGCTGTAGGGCTGAGTTCCCTATTTTCTTGCTGGTGTCAGCAGGGGATCATTCTCAACTTTAGTGGCCACCCTCAGGTTCTGGTCACATGATCTATTACTAGCATGGCTCTTAGGGTCCAAGAATCCATCTCTAATCTGTTATGACAGATTAGAGTCTTACCCTAATAAAATCTCAAGAATGACTATCCCATCATTGGGATCAAGGTCACTGGTCTTTCCGCATACTACAGGGGAAGGGATTATACAAGACATGTACACCAGAGGATGGGAATCTTGGGAACCTCCTTAAAATTCTACCAACCACAACCCTTTAAGCTAAGGAGTCAGAAGAAAGAAAGAATTCAAAGATGCAGAGGGTTGGGGAAATAATTGATTGAGAACCCTGAGGAAATTCAGGATCTAGTTGGAGAGGTAGGTGCAGACAGGTATATTAAGATTCTCCAGAGAAACAGAACCAATAGGAGATTCTCTCTCTCTCTCTCTCTCTCTCTCTCTCTTTCCCTCTTTCTCTCCTTCCCTCTTCCTTCGCTCCCTCCCTATCTATCTAGAGGTTTATTATAAGGAATTGACACACATGGTTATGGAGGTGGAGAAGCCCTATGCTCTGCCATCTGTGAGTTGAAGATCCAGGAAAGTCAGTGGTGAAGTCCCAGTCCAAAGGCAAGAGAAGCCTGGATGTCCAGCTTCAGGAAGACGGAAGGGGTCAGGAAGAGAGAGTGAATTCTCCCTTCCTCCACCTTTTTGTTCTCTTCAGGCGTTAAACAGATCGGATTATACCCATCCACACCATGGAGAATAATCTGCTTTCAAATGCTAATTTCTTCCAGAAACACCTTCTCAGGCACATCTAGAAATAATGTTTAACATGGGTATGTCATGGCCCAGTCAAATTGACACATAAAATTAGCCATCATAACAGCAGAAGGAACAACCATTTTAATAACACAGTTGGGTAGGAGTTAAGGGTAGATGAGCTACAGAAAAATTTGTAGTTGAGGAGATCCTATGAATAGTGTGATGCAAGAATATTTTCATTCACACTTAGTAGTGCTGCTTTTGGATGAACAAATGGATAAATGAATAAACCGCTGTCTTTTCCATTGTGCTATGTAAAACTTGTTTGGGTGAATAATTTTCCAATGTGAGTGAGGGAGTAATGGGTCCTAATACCTAACCAATAAAAGTGATAAGATTCATATTGTAAATATGGAATGCATTTCCTCTGCTATTAATACCAACCACAATAAGTGCCCCCAAGTCATTCAAATCATTCAAATTTAAAATTAAAATAAGCTGTTGTCATGGTGGTGCTGTATTAACTTCATTCTTTGGGAAACCTCATAATTAAAGTAATAAAAATATATTATTTTTTTTCTCATCAACATCCCTGCTTTGATATAAGTAAGTTTAATATTGTTAGTTCAAACCAGTAAATCCTTGTTGAGAAACTGTTATGCTCACAGCACTGTATTAGGTGTTTTGAGGAATATGTAGATATGGGTTATGCCAGCAAGTAATTTTCATTCTGGTAGGGGAGACAGACATCTGTAAATCTGATTCAAGGCATAAATTGCTCATTGCAGTAAAAGGGTACAGATGCAGAGCTAAGACAGCATGGGTTGGGTAGTTTAGTTCTGCCTGGGAAGATCTGAGTTGACTTCTTAAATGAAGTCGGATTTCAACTGGGCCTTAAAGGAAGAGTAGGACTGTAATGGGTGGACATGGAAGAATATGACAATCTAAGATATAATAGTTTATATAAAGACAGGAATTAAATAGTTTAGAATGTTCAGGGAACTACTGAAGTATAGTTCATAATGTATGCTATCAGACAAGGACTTTTTTCAAGTTTTATTTATTTATTTATTAGAGAGAGAGAGAGAGAGCGTGAGTGGGGGCAGAGGGAGAAGCAGACTCCCCACTGAGCAGGGAGCCCGAT
Organism: Eumetopias jubatus; assembly: GCF_037043125.1. Classification (NCBI taxonomy): domain Eukaryota; kingdom Metazoa; phylum Chordata; class Mammalia; order Carnivora; family Otariidae; genus Eumetopias; species Eumetopias jubatus. Next base: position 162,166,382 of record NW_028274809.1, on the reverse strand, counting down.
GCAGGGCTCAATCCCAGGATCCTGAGATCATGACCTGAGCTAAAGGCAGACACTTAACCAAATGAGCCACCCACGCGCCCCAAGGTTGTTTTAATGGAAGTGAAAAATGAAGGAGAAATTATGGCCACCTCAGATACGGAGATGAAGAAATGCTTAGTCGTGCTCACCTTGGCAGCACATATACTAAAATTGGAATGAAGAAGTGCTTAGTTATTCTATATGCAGTGAAGCTCTGTTGAAGGTTTGTAAGTAGGGAGATAGCAAAAATATTCTCAGGAATAGGACTCTGGTGGCAGAGAGAAAAAGAAAATTTGAGATTAGAGAGTTAGAGGATGGCATAAAATGTATTTAATAAATATTGTTGGTTGTTTATATCTGTTTTCTCTGTTGAGAAGACATAGTCAACCTTGTAGGGACATATATATTCCCAGGAGAGTGACAAAGATTGAGTAGCTCCTCTTTGAGGGGTGAGAATATACAAGACAAAGGACAAGTGAAGACACCAACAATGACTGGAAGATGTATCTTTCTGGTAGTTTTTATTTGCCTGCTGGCATAAATTTTTTCCATTTGCATCTTGGTATTTTGAACACTGACAGATGGCTTAGTCTCAAATATAGGAACCAGTCTCAGCCCTTGAGTCCTACCAGGTCATCACTTTTGGCCATGCAGGTTGCACCCTGCCAAACTCCAGGGACCATCATTCACATAGTCCATGACGTAACTAGTTCCTGTGAGGTTGTAAATATGACAGCACCAAGTGCAGCTAATGATGAAGTTAAAGAGGATTCCTGTCTCAGGATGATGAGGGGCTCTTCTTCAGCTCTTATTTCCCATATAGAAGTGGAGGAGGAAACTCTTTAAACCTGCTGAAGCATTAAGTCCCACTGCAAGAAAATGCAAAGATTTCTCCCAGCTTGTGGTGCATGATGCATGATTCCTAGGTATAGACAATAGCTTATTTCGCTTGCCTTCTCTGTAGGTAGTTCACCTTTGGTCTTGGGGTGGGGGAGGTAGATAAGCACCCCAAATTTTTTTCTTTGGAGAGAAAAAGGAACATACAACTTTGAAAAAAAATGTGCACAGCTGAAACAAGGTTTATTTGCATCTAGCTAACCCTCCTCGGACACACCTTTTCAGGATCTGATACATTTCTTGGACCTCTTGTCTGTTAATTGCATTGCCCCGCCAAACGCTAAACTTAGCTTAATCCAACTGCTTCAGGAAGTGGCAAAGCATAGCAGAAAAAAAAGCAGGAGTTTGATGCCAGAAAAAAACCTGATCTTGCTATTTACTGGTTACGTGTCTTTCTAAGTCTTGGTTTTACAACTGTAAATAGAGTTAATAATACTTTCTTCAGAAGCTCAGTGTGAGAAATAAATGAGATTACCCATGTCCAGTGGTGTCAGATAAAGACCATTTAACATATGTCAGCTCTATTTCTCTATTCCCACTCATGGTTGGATACTTTTGTTGGTCAAGAAAAACCTTATACAAAATCAGAACGGCAGACCATCCTGTAGATTTTTCACTGGGATTTATCTGGATAATATTGTCAGGAGATGGGTAAAGGTAAGGAATCACCTATCCCACTTTCTCCCGTAATCAAAACATTTACAAGTCAGCCCTTGGACGCCTGAATTCCCCATAGACATCCTTACCTACTAGAGCAATTGTTGGCTAATCATCTGATAAGATTTCCCCTTTTTCTCCTTTATAGCTTTTATTTTCAGTATAGCTAAAACTTCTTTTTTCGTGTAGTTGTCCTTTAAAAAAACAATCATATTGATAATTATTAGAAATTTTATAAAATCTGTCCACCTAAATTCCCCTGGGTTCTCTTACACTGACTGGCAAATAGCTTCCAGGAGGAATAATGCAAGAGGTACCTAAAGCTAACTTTTGTTGAGGTTTAATTTTCATGCAATAGAATCTCACAAACTTTGGATTTTCCTCTACTTTGGGGATTTGATGCCTGAGGCTATTAAAGAAAAAAGTTGAAATTTGTGGGAAGAATTGTTAATATGTCTTGGGGCTTTCCCATAGAAAGCTTCAGGGAAAACAACTCTAATATCTCCATACTCAGGTTTAGAATAGTACTTTATATGTCATATTACTGTTTTATGCAGGGACCTTATTATTTGGGTTCTTGGTAAACCATGTTCTCCTTCAAAATACCAGAGCAATATCTCCATGATCAACTCAAGGCAAGGTCTCTAGGACAAAGATGCTGAGAAACTTCACCCATTTTGCTACACAACAATGTTCCATGTCACTTTTATATTTATTATTGTGATAAATTACTATTTTATATTTGAATATTAATAATGAGGGCTCTAGGTAGTATTATCATAAACAGTGTAATAATTTACAGGGACTATTATAAAATATTGCACTAACATATCCTTAGAAATCATCATGTCCATTCTCCAAAGGGGAATCCTGTGATCCAAAGAGATAGAGCATCTGTTCTAGTGAGTAAAGGGCAAGAACAGAGCTACCAGCTCTGTACTCTTTCTGTAGTATCATGCCCCACTTTTAGGTATATAGTAACAAAGTCAAATCAAACTGGAAATAGGATTTAAAGTTGATAAGAGGATTGTGCAGTTTCAAACCTATAATAAATACCAAGATCAATTTCATATGTGAGATTTATTTTTTCCCTGTCCTGTTATCTTATGTCATTTCATTGTGGTATAATCATAACTGTAGAAACATAGCAAGTCTTCAAAAAACAGTCATGATCCTATGTTTACAGACAAATCTAAAAATTGGATTTGGCTTAAGCTATCTAAATCACACTAATTCCCTTTCTCAAGTTAATGCCCAAGGCCAACATAATACGCTAGCCCACAAGCTAGTTTTAGTGTTATATTTAAGATGAATTGTTTATTTAAATTCAAACAGCAACATCTTTAGGAAAAAAATTAGCTATGTGGAAATGAAATTTAATTCAATATAACTGAAATACTTCATGATCAATCTAATAATTTTGTCAAACTTGGAAATTTTCCTTTTTTTAAAAAAAATTGTACCCGTGTTAAAAAGTCCAGCAAGGCAGCTGTTAATATTTGCTTTTCTTGTACAGTAAATTGTTGCCTTTTCTTCAGATCAAATAAAGCAGATTGAAAATCAACCAAATCAGAAATTCACACTTGCAAAAGTTTAGGCACATAAAACTATGCCAATTCATATGTGAGGTTTTCTAAAAACCTATGTCCAATGCTTTTCTTTGAAGCTATAAATAAAGGGTCTATAAAGGAGTCTATAAAGGAGCTATTCCCAGAGATAGGGAACTACGGCAATGATCAGAATTTTTCCTGAGCATTTTGCTCATTAATGATTGAAAATCCTCACAGTGAGCTGATGAAATCACAAGGTCAGGCTTTGAAAATCAGCCTGGGTGTTGCTTTCCTACAATCAACACGTACTTTACCAGCTGCTCTGTAGAAGATTTACCCTGCCTGGTAACACACCAAATCTCCTGCTTCAGGAACCGGAATTGCCTACAACAAGCAACATCTCTAAAGGGGGAAATTAGAACATCTTCAAATGTGAAGTATTGCTCCAGAAAGGAAAAGCTGAGTACCAGATTCTGCTTGAGGTTAAGGCAAAGTAATTTAATTTGAGGCACTGTTTACTGAAAAGCTAGGGTACTGGAATCCAGTCTGAATCTTTTGGCTTGGTGTGTGAAATCTGTCATTGATAGAAGGGCTGGAATTTTTAATGTGTGACTAATGTGCTATCTGAATGTATTATGGAGCTGAAACTGTCCCAAGGGGATATCAGCACCCGAGATTACTTGAATGCTCCTTTGCACAAGCCCTGAGGATTCAGATTTAAGGCTTTGGTTTCAATGGGATATAGTGCTGCATTGGAAACAAGGTGATTCTCAGCCAAATCAAGAAGAAATGTGTAGAAGCATGTAGTTATTGCAAGCTAAAGGAGCAACAGACACATTGCTTGGGGGCTTTACATTAGGGAAAGAATTCAAGGTGTGAGTAGGCCCTTACATTTGCAACAGGATGGAGATTGGTACTGGGATCATAACCTGTGCATACAACATGGCATATCTTGTTCATACAGTGGGCATGGCTGTAAAGCATTACAGGCTGGGGTGGGGGGGGAGTAGCCAAAGGCTACTTGCTGCTCAGGAGTTAATTAGTAACTAGAAAATTTATGGTGAGAGGAGAAAGATCTTTGAGTCTCCAGGCAACAGTTTTTAGAACAGTGGTCTGAGTCTGGGTCATAGAAGACAGTGTCCTGTTTCTAGAAGTTGGCAAGGGAGTGGCAAGAGTCATGCTCTAATATGAAGCCTGGGATTTAAGCCTGGACTTTAGTTTTTTCTAGGGCACTTGAACTCAGTTAAAATCCAAGGCACAGACTCAACCATAGGGGCTTAATAGATAGTGGGCCTACAGTTGTCCGTGGCGCTGTGGGCAACCAAGGACCCAAGAACTATCCTAGGCTCGTTGGAGACTAACCTCAAGGCAACAGAATTAACTCAAAACCCTGATGGATCTGATGAGATTCATATGTGGCCAACCCTAAACAGGATGGCTCATTGTGGGCACTCAGTAATGATTTCTCTAAACAAAACTGAGCCTGGTATTTGGAGTACCCAAGTCCGTGAAATCAAGGTACCAACAATGCATTTTACAATGTTACATGACAGTCCTTTAAGAGAAGATGACAGCTGCATTTGCAGTGAGCATAGAATAACATGTGGCGAAGTAACATGGCGTACACCTGAAATTAATGTAGCATTGTGTGTCAACTATACTCAAAAAATTTTTTGAAGTCCTTTTTCTACATTTTACATATCTCTTTCTATATAAACACAAGATGTAAGCAATGGTAGTTTTCTTATATCTACCTAAAGTGTAAACAGGAACCAAAAACACAAAGTCCAGAGGTTGAATTTCTAGTTCCATGTCACAGTCGAGATATAGCTCAAAAAAGATTCCTAAGTCTCATAAGTTCTTATTCTTTCTAACCCAGAGCCTTTCCCCTAAATCCCCTCTGGCAGTAAGAGCTTTGATACATAGATTCTGACAAGTGTTGTTAGCATCTTCTCTTGGTCCAGCACCAAGCCACGTTCTAATCAGTCTGGTCCCGTGGTGGGTTCAGTTGACCCTAAAGGATCCTACTCTAATGATTTTTTCTCTTGGCTTACTTCTCTTTCTTCTCCTATCCATTTTAAAGAATCCACGTAGGTCCTTCAAAGCCCAGCTTGAGTCCCAGATGAGTCCCATGGTTCTGATGGTGTGAATCCTAATATTTGCCACATATTGGTCTCCAGTGCTTAACATTTTTTGTTCCCAGCTTTTTTGGGAATTTATTTTATGTCTTTTAGATTTCCACAGAGGAACTAAATATCTATTGATAATAAATAATATTTATTTCCTAGAGGAAATAAATATCTATTGATTCATTTGCTCCGCAGCCCTCAATATTAGATAACCTGTACATTTTCATTGTAATACTACCATCTAGAGTGTGAGCTACTGGTCTTGGGAGATAGGTAGGATCAGAAATGGAGTAACATGTACACGTTCCTTGAGTGTTCCTTTGTATAAAAATTACAAACAAGATAGATGATCTAAGATTATCTATATTACTCTGGAAACTGGAACACATGATCCATAAGGGTTTTTCCAAATATATGGTGTATCTAATCATAAGTAGGCCCATGCAACAAGTCTTTGGAGACCATGCAAGCTCAGCCTGGGTGGTTCTGGGTAGGGAGTGCTTCTATTTCCCAGTGACATAGAAGGCCTGTGTGGAAAGGTGCAATCGAGAGACCAGGCTGAAGGTGGGAGGCAGAGAAAGTTGATAGGGAGAAACTTGTAGAGCCTGAGAGAAGTTAGCTTTGGGCAAAGGGTGGGATTCAACAGTAGGCAATGGTTTGGGATCTGGCAGGACGTGTTTTGTGACATTAGGAAGTTCACACAACAGGTATCAGGTACCTATATAGAGGCTGGAATTCATGGATAGAAGCCCAATTGTGGGATACTTATGGGGAAGAGGAAAAGTTGGGGATCATTTAATGAAAAATGGGAGGGATCAAGAAATAGATTGTGAATCTAGGTTCTTTATTAGACTCTAGGGTCAGAGCCAAACCTGCAGCAATCCTGAACAGAAGCCAAGACAGAGTGCTGTCAGGTTTGGGCTCTTTACACAACCCCAAGTCCTGGGAGACCAGTCTAGTCTAAAAAAAACTGATCAAGGTTGAACCTCTAAGATTTTCATGATCTCAGTTCTGAAGGTCACAGGGAAACAGTGACAGGGAATCAAGCAGATAGTTATAATGTATTACCTGCCTAGAAAAGCAACATAGATTTGAATTTAGTACTTACCATGCTTCTTTGAAGATGAGTTAATATTTATACAAGGAAGACTTTGATAGAACCACTACTGGTTGCAGGAGAGATGGAATGTGCTCTGGGGCGGGGGGGTGGGGGGTGGGCAGGTCAGATTATAAAAAGAAATCATTATAATACAAGCTTTTTCCCAAATCACAGATATTTCTTCTAAGGTACACTTTATCAGCTAATTCTGTCATAACCTGCAGTTATCTTTCAGCTTTATTGCTTTCTAAACAAAAACAAAACCACCTCACTGTTAATGCAGGTGATTTCTTCTGTAGTCTTTACACCTTTAAAAACTGTTTTCCTTTTGCTTTTTTTTTTATGGTGAAATGTGTCATTTTCTCTGACTAAAATAAAGGGATGTAATAGTTTTTATCTCTCAAGCTCATGGAAAATGAAATCCTGTGTTTTAAATCATTTCCATTCTGTTTCCCATTCTTGTCTTTTGTGGCAGAAACTATTTCCCCTTCTAGTCTTTCCTACATCTCTAAAACCTGTCTTAAACATTCTTCCCAGACAAATGAATGCACAATGCTAGGTAGGAATACTTGCATGTGAACTGCATGCATCATGATTTACTTCTCATATATCACTGTAAATACACCTACTCGCATATCCAAATGCACTGTCTGGCAAAAGAGACTCACCAGAGCAGTAGGGAGTGTGTGTGTGTGTGTGCAAGTGTGAAGTGTGTGTAAGGATGGGGAAGGTTCTTTTTTTTTTCTTTTTTTCTTTTTCTTTTTCTTTTTTTTTTTTTTTTACAAAAACTTAAAGAATATACAACAGATTGAGTTAAGAAAGGCAGGAGCTGGAGGGCATCAGACTGAAAAATTGAAACAGGCTAGTGAAGCATGGATTGATCCAGGGACTTGAACCAAAAAGGACAGTGCATTGGCCCACAGAAGGGCCTAGAACAGTTCTGTTGAAGAAGGGAGATGGGCTCTAGAGCCAATCCGACAGGCCCTCATTGCTTTAAAGACCAGGGATCAGAGAAACAAAGGGCTTCTTTGGGGACAAGCAGGATACATTTTTGAAAAGGACCTAGCCATAGCTAATTAACTGGAATTTGATGGGCGCTGGGATTGCATTGATAGCTTTATTGTGCAGCTGTACACAATGATTTGATATTTACATATCAAAATGCAATGCAGTATTATTAACTATAGTCACCAGGCTGTACTGTATTGTGTATTTGAAAGTAGCTATGAGTAATCTTCCTCATCACAAGAAAAAAAATTATAACTATGTATGATGATGGACATTAACTAGATTGTTTTCCAGTACATACAAATATCAAATTATTACATTTATACCTGAAACTAATATTATATATCTATTATGCCTCAAAAAAAAAGGTGAGCCCTAAATAGTCAAACTTCCAACACTTCATGACTGCAAGTGGATCTTCTCTGAGATGTGCAGTACTTTTGAAATTTATTAATACTGGCAGAACCAGAAAGAAGACAACTCATCTTGCTCTGGAATTAAATGTTCCACAGGAACCGAACTGAAGATTTTGGTTTTGGGCTTTGGTATTGCACATGTATTTGCTTATTTTTTAACAGCTGAAACCCTTGCCATTATCATGAGCCTGACATATTTTTTCCAGTTACATTCATAATAGAATTTTGAGGTTCAGATAACAATTATGCAACTGCCAGGACAAATCCAAAGATTTTTTTTTCTGAGACAAATATGGGTTCTCTATATAGGTTGCTCTGGTGACTAAGGTCCATGTTGGGTGAGCAAATAAATCCATTCTCCAAATATTCACAATTGACGACAGTTTTTCCTTTCTTATTCCAGGTATATCAAGTAGGTAGTTAGGTGGGTAGGTAGGTAGGTAGAACACCCACCAGAATATATTTAAAATAGCTCGTATTTGAGAGAGATTATCTAACAAGTTATTTAATTATTCTGAGATCATAATTGCTCTGAGGTATATACTTTCAGATCCTTACATCACAGTTTTATATCTTTTTATGAAGTTACATCAGAAAAAAGAGGAGCATCAGAAAAGTTATTTGCTCCAATTTTTTTTGTATTTTACAAAACCATACTTGAAAATACATCCACTTTGATTTACAGGTTCTCCTGCACAAAGACCTACAGTAAAAATTTCAGTTTGAGTTTAGGTTAAAAAGAAACCATTCACAGAGCATATGCCATACATTTGCTCTTCCCAGTCTCTTTTATATGCTCAAAACTCTTAAGAAGAAATTCAAAGTTTGGGCAGAAAGCGATTTCCCTCAGGAAATCAGAAATATTAATTTTCCTTCAAGCTTTGTATTGTCTCCATTATATTGTGATCCCAAATTACCAGGTTTTGTGTTAGAGTCACTCATATATGTCTTCTTAAATCCTTTCAGAAATAGCTCGAAAGCAACATGAAAGCAAACACTGACCTCCTAATCCCCTAATGTACTACCTAGTACAAAGATGGGCTCTATATTTACTGAATGAATTAATAAAAATATTAACATATATTACATGGAATCTGTAGCCACATTTTTCACACTGTGATACAGGTTCCTTATGCTCAAACTTGTTGAGTGTAGTGAATGTTTTATGTGACTCTCTGTGGAGGAGTCTTGGGGAAGGAGCATGGAATCAAGGGAGCAAGTTTGCATTTGGAACACTGGTGTATTTGAAGGAGTCCCCCCTCTTTTTTTTTTTTTTTTAACACTACAGAAGGTAGCAGTGAGCCGGTCACTACATGGATGTGAGAGATAGAGTAAATCTTCATTTGAGAGTATGTCTGCATTTTATCCTATTAAGTGATTTGCCTTGCTCTACAGAATTGAACACATTGACGCCTGGGTGGGCAGGGCAGGTCAGTTAATGGGCTTGAGAAAAGTAGGGGCCAGCTGCCCTAGAGTTGCCCCTGCAGCAGCAGAGGTCTTTGCTAAAGATAAGGCTGTTTCTGACCCTGTTTTCCTCATCATCTTATAATACATAAAGCCTAGGTCGCAACAGTCTGATTACCCAGTAACTTCTTTCTTTTCTTAAAATGGCCTGATTGCTAGAAATTGCTCCCCCTCCCCCCCTGCAAAGTGTTCCCAACATGTTTCTAGCAATCTAATGGTACCATTTCATGCATGTTTGGCTCTGGTTCTTCCTCCTCTATTCACCTAGCTACTTCAGCCATGGTTGACCCTTGCAGTGTTTTTTTCTTTGTTAAGCCAAGCCTCAGTCTGATGCTTTTCATTCTCCTCTAGCCCGCCTGCCCAACACACATGCACACCAGTCTGAGGAAAAACACCACATCCCTTTCTAAGGTTGTCATTCTACAGCTCTTCACAGGGCAACTGATTATACTGCAGCAGCAGGGAAAACAGTTTCGTAGATGATAAGTGAAATCTAATAAAGATGGCTACTCTTAGAGTCTAAGCCAACATCCTAATTCCTTACTAGGTTAGCTCCTTGACCATCTCCTGGAGTGCTTCTGTGTGGCAGAGGGTAGGTCACCACCAAGAACCTGCCAGAGCAATATGTTGCCTTAGTTTCCAGAACCAGTTAACAGCTGGACCCAGAGAAGGGAGAAAAGAAGACTTTCTTTCCTCCAGTCAGGCCCATCTCATTATTAAGACTGTACTAAAACAATTTACAATGAGAATATCCATGCAAGCGAAATCCCACCTCCTACATACATGGGCTTGATCTGGCCCTCAAACTGCCTCAAGAGTAGAAGAGTACTTTACACTCCAATTTGGTTTATTCCATCCAAAATAAACACCAACAGTCCCACTCGAGTTTTGAAACACAAAACCTAGTCTAATTCCTGTCACTCTCCTTTCCCTAGGGTACCAGGGGAGATGTTAAGGTGTGAATCAGTTTAGCCTCCCTAAGCTCTTATCAAATATTTTATTGCACATAGACCTACCAACCAAGAATAGACCATGGCATTTAGGCATTGATGCTGCACATACAGATTAAGAACGGGAAAATTCTTCTAACTCTTAGGACCACACAATTACTGAGTAGAATGCTTACTATCTCAGCCTAAATCATCTATTTGGGGCAAACTCACAGAACTCATGACTTCCCAAGGAACTTGCCCTTAGATATGCTCCACCAAATGTTCATTTAAGTAATTTTTTCAAAAGAAAGATAAACTCTAATCTGTACCCTAGGAAAAAAAAATTGCTTATTACTTTAAAAATGATAGTTTTAACTGTTTCAGTTTCAAAACTTTTAAGGTCATATCTTTCTAAAGCATCCCTCTCTCTACCTCCTACCACTCTGTTCGAGTATCATGAAGATACAAAATTTATCTCAATTTTTTGACTTCCCTCAGACCTACCCAGTTACTTCCATTTTCATGTTTTAATATTTTTGTAAAATGAACAGGCATTTCTTATGTAACAGAAAGAAAATAGAGAGTCAACCCTAAGGAGTACATGTAGAAATGTGCAAGATGTGGAGTTGGGAGCTGGTGAAACAGGAAATGCGATCAGACCTGGCACTGAGTCTGCACTGCTCTGCCTTTTACTAACTTACGATTTTCAGAAAGCTGTGTAATCTTCCAAGTCTTATGTAAAACACAGATAATGGAAATTTCCTCATAAAATTTTTGGAAGGAATATCTGAGATAAGTCATGTAAAATACCTAGGTCAATGCAAATCTATTATAATTATTATTATTATTATTAATTTTATATTAAATTCCAATTTTCTAAACCATAAGAATTCCATTCATGATACTACCTTAATATTTCTATGGAAGTCTTCCTATAATTTGTGATGATCTTATTTTTGTGCTACATTAATTGGAGGCTAGTTTTTGGGTTTTGCAGTGGCCAACACTTAGATAATTGCAGATCAAAGACTAAGCACAGATGCAAACCCTTTATACAGGCTTAGGGAAAAAAAAAACTTTCTAACTTGATAAGACAATACTTAGGACATAAAACCATGAAAAAGAGTGATACAGAGGAAAAGCCCCTTCAGGGTAGTCTCATATTTACCATAAAGAAATGGTGAGCTACGGACCCCCAAATTAATCAGACTGGAAGTTCCTTATATGCTGAGTTGGTCTTTCAGTTGAATATCTATGGGACTGAACACGTATTAAGTAAATGATGTATGTTTGTCAATTTAATTGGGATGGTCAAGGTTTGGGTTTGTGATCAGTAAATTTGTACTTGTGTCCCTTTGATTGTCTACTCTGAATTTGAAGAGCTGATGGTAATTCTTGAGTAGAACAGGTATATTTTGAGTGAATACTTTGACACATAGTATTTTGTAAATGTATTTGCCCAAGCTAAATAAAACGTAGGGAAGAAACCTGATTGAGGGGTGTATCTTGCTGTTAAGGAAAAAAGCTGGTGACATTCAAACTTAAAATAGGAGCCTAAGCCAGCTTTATCAGGGCCAGTCTGTGCTCAAACTATTGTCTTTAAAGAGAGAAAAAATGCTCATACATACTTGACCTTGTTGATCCTGAGTTTTAGGGTCTGAAATTCACTCCAGCAGAAGGACACTTCCAGAATCTGAGAATGGTATTGGTGCTTTTTTTTTTTTCAACATTAAACAAATTTTCCAAAAGCACATTTTGTTGCATTATATTTAATTGAGCTAGACACACATGAATTAAATTTACTTGAAACAATGGTGTTAAATTATAAGGCTAAAGAACTTAATGATGTGTTTCAGATTTGGACATCACAAACCACAGCTTTCAAACATTGGAGTAGGTGAGTTCTGTATCAAATAAAAGAACATTCTAGAGGTCCTCTGCCCTGAGATATGTGCTAGATCAGGAATCAGTAAACTTTCTGTAAAGGGCTAGATAGCAAAATTTTAGACTATGTAGATCATATAGCCTCCATGGCAGCTACTCAACTCTGCTGAGGTAGTAGGAAAGCAGCTGTAGACAGAACATAAGTATAGTTGTGTTCCACTTAAACTTTATTTATTAAACAGGCTATAGGCTGGATTACCCCATGGGCATTAGTTTGCTTTAAATAAAAAAGGATTCCTAACAGGAATTTCCTGCTAGAGAAGATTCTTAACATCAGTGCTCTTCCTCATGGCTGAACTCCAGAACATCTCAGGATGACCTGAAAGCAGGTCTAAATCACTACCCTGGAATATGTTTTGTACCCTATTTCCCTCCTTTTAGCCTTAATCGTTGTTTTGTTACAAAAGTAACAAATGTTAAGTCTAGAAAAATCAGACAGTACAGTTGAACAAAAAGAAGAAAATAGAATCCTTAATCTCATTCCTCAGAAAAAATATTTAGTTTTATAATATTTTACACTATGTAAAGAAATAATATGTATTTGTAAAAATATTACATAATTTTATTAAAAATGCATTATACTATGTATATGTATGTGTACATGCGTGTCTGTGTATTTTTTTTTCTTGGTAACCCATTTGGTAGACACCTGATGAGTTTCATTACCTTCTAAGAACCCTTATTTGACCAATCACGTGGCAGTGTATTTTTCTGTATCTTCTATTGTCCAGTATAAGTGAAAGACTGTAGCCTTTATTTGCTACCTAAGAATATAGAGATAAAAATGACTTAATATTCCCTCTTTTGATCTTAAATTCTAATTTGAATTGAAAGCAACTTAGTGTCCATGGTGTACTGTATTTTTAGATAATTTTTAAGTGTGCAAGTAAGTTTTTTTTAAAAAAATGTATATTTCTTTCTACCAAATCATTTCTGAGTGCTAGATTTATAATTTTTTTGAAGATTTTATTTGCTTATTTAATAAATAAGGGGAGCAGGGAGAAAGGGAAAGAGAGAATCCTAAGCAGACTCTGAGCCAAGCATGGAGCCCAACACAGGGCTCCATCTCATGACCCTGAGATCATGACCTGAGATGAAACAGTCAGATGCTTAACCCAGTGAACTACCCGGGCACCCCAGATTTGTACTTTTTTTGAAAGGAATAACCAGTTAGTTGTTTTCAGGTGTTCTTTTCAAAATGTTCCGAAATTTGGGAGCAGGTACAAGGATCCTACTGAAATTCTCAGTCTTATTGGCTATTTGGTGAAAAATCTAAATCGACTTAAATTTGTTTTTGTTTGTAGGGGGAAGGGGTGATCCAATTTTGGAACTTGCCTAGTATAAAGACTTCTTAACTCTGTTCCCAGAATCTAAATACAGAACACATCCTTAATAATATCTGTTTAAAAATCAAGGGAATGGAGATGCCTCAGCTGGAAGGATATAGGCAGAAAAGAGCCTCCAGTGGCCTCCTTCATTTAATCACAGCTCTCCTTCTAGGGGTTCCAAATGAACAGTGGGGCCACTTTTATTTTTTATTTTCCACTTTGAACAAGCAGGTGTTTCTTTCATGAGGTCCATATGTTCTTTCACAAGCTTTATCCAAAGCACCTACAGAATAGCCAATGGTAATGTGGCACACAGCCAATTTCCTCACAAGACTTTCCTTTTTATTCCAAGGAGAGTATGTGAAAAGTGAAAGAGAGAGAGGGAGAAAAGTGTGTGTGTGTGTGTGTGTGTGTGTGTGTGTTGAAGAGACAGAGCAAGAGAACAACAGCATCTCTTTGAGCTGGTGGAACATGGCTCATAATGCCACCAAACCACAGTGAAGAGGAGCTCTCAGTGAGGCTTGAGGTCCAAACTGACCCCACGCCAAACTCGTGTTTGTGGCATATTTCCCAGCAGGCTGCAGCAGGGCTGTGGCAGACCCCAAGAGCAGCTGTCTCTGCCTGGCAAACAGGCAGTAGTCCGGCCAGGTGGTTTTCTCAAGTTAAAAATAACTGATTGGAAAGAAAGGAGAGTGCCACTCAAAGTTGACTAATGCTTGTGAAATCGGGATCATCAAGAACTCAAAGGTGAGGGGCAGGGTGAAGCAGGAACAGTCTGTGGAAGTAAGAAAATAGATTGGCTTCTGTTGTAACTGAGGAGAAATGGGAAATACCTGGAAACTCAAGTAAAACTGGCCAAGACATGTGCTGGAAATAATTTTCTGTGAAAGCCTAGGTCTGTGGTCTTTATGAAAGTGTGGGTTGCTGTGGGAAACGTGATGTTTATGAAAGGAAAAAGGCTTGTACTTCAGAGCAAGTGACTGCTCTGCCAGTTCTTACAAGCATAGTAAACAATCCAGAGAAAGAGGTATATGCACCATTTACCCTTACAAGCTTGAAAGGGAATCTGCCCTCTCTATTTATCCCATAATTCACCTTTGTTTCCATGTTAGCATGGAAGTAAAGAGTATGAGCCCTTTTATTCTACATGGACCAGAAATGCAGACCTATTTCACCATCAGCATACACTATAAAAATTCTTAGAAGCTGGATGGTTAGCAAATATCAATTGAAGCACACCAACATATGTAGAAATTGCAACAATCTGTAAGAGGAAAATCAGTGGCAGTGTTCTGTTGGGGCATCAGTGTATTTTTAATCACTTTATTTTCAGTTAAAGAAGATGAGCAGGTCAGAATAGCTACCTATAAATTATTTTACATTTGGTTTTCTTTCTTTGCCTTCTAGTGACTTACCACCCAAAAGTGTGGTTTGTGGATTGCCAGCGTCAGCATCAGTTAGAAATGGAGATTCTCTCACTCCACTCCAGACCGATCTATCTATCTATTTAGATTTTCTTTATTTTATTTTAGAAGGAGAGAATGCACACAAGCACAGGGAGGGGCAGAGGGAGAGAGAGAGAGAGAGAATCCCAAGCAGACTCCATGCTGAGCAGGGAGCCCGACACAGGGCTCCATCTCACAACCCTGAGATCATGATCTGAGCTGAAACCAAGAGTCAGATGCCCAATCAACTGTGTCACGCAGGTGCCCCCACTCCAGACCTACTTATTTAGACTCTACATTTTAACACGATATTCAGGTAATTAGCACACAGGTTTAAATTCGAGAAACTGTCTTGTTACCATCAAGAAAACTTAAGTTCTGTAATTAGTTACACCTATCATTTATTTCAGACAATACTGATTATACTATTTATCAAGGGCTGCTGGGTAATCAAACCATCAGTCACCGTTTCAACCTACATGAGGATTCTGAAGGAAGAGTTAAAAACCTGAGTATTTTCGGCTGAAATGGGTAACACTGGAATTATTACATTTATAAGAATACTAAAACAATGTGCATTTACACATTTGGAACCATTGTAGTTTAAATGTGTTTGGTCTAATCACATTAAACACTGCTCTATTACTCTAGGACGTTTACTTCAAAGAAATGATGATATTATGAAGTATCCATTAAAGGTATTGATTAACTATCATAAAGTCAGCTCAAAAAGATATTCAGTGCCAATTAAATTGAAACCATATGTCTCAGATAAAATTGTATTAGCTAATCTTAAATTTCATCTTAGATAAATAGACTATTAGGTTAACAGTCTGTTAGAAAAGATTAATGACTTAAATACCATCTATTAGATACAACTGAAAATAAAAAAAGTACAATCATCTCCCTAACTTGTAATAGTCTCTTCAGAGATTGGCAAAATGTGACTCAAACTTCACCTTGCTGATAAGTGACAGCATGAGATTATGAAGCAGCCTCCTAACTCTGGATAAGGAGGTTAGGAGAACAGCATACAATGAAGCAGGATTTATGGAAGACCTCGGGTGGTGGGAGGGGTGACATAATCTCTGCCTAGGTAGTCTGAGACTGCATACTGCCATTGACCTATTCTTTGAACTTCACCTAATTGCAGTGGAAATCCTGTGTATGAAACAATGACAGGATGTCTCCGGAAATGTTAGAAAAAGTCAGGTTCAAAACACATTTTTCATAAATTCAGGGAATCTTTACATGCTGTCCACCAAATAAAAGATATTTCTAAAATACCTAAGGAAATTCCTCACTTCTCAAACTTAATAGGCACTTACTTTAAAGGAAAAGGCAGTTTTAGCTGACTTGTAGGTAGTTTTTAAATCTAGACATTCTTAGGAAAACTGTTAATGAACTAATGCAATGATTCTCAAATTTCAGTGTGCAATGGAATCATCTTGTTGAAATACATTTCTGGGTCCTACCCCAGATTCAGTAGGTCTGAAGTAGGACCCAGAATTTGTATTTCTAACAGATTTTCTGATCATGGTGATGCTGGGCCAGGGACCACACTTTGAAAGCCATTGAACTAAAGTAAGATATATTACTAATTAATACTTAATTTTATATTCGTTTATCCTACAAACATTATTAAGCATTTTCTGTGTGCCTAGTGCAATGCTAGTTGCTGAAGATGCAAAGCTGAATAAATCAGACATGCTGTCCAAGAAGACATAGTCTCATAGATCACCAGTCCCATGAAGGGGTGCCTAATCTCCTGAAGCATTAAATTAGAGGCAGAAGAATTTCCTCCTGTTCTCATACTGGAGGAGAGAATGGTGTCCCCCATCCCCTAGGCCTCCACTTTCTTTGGTCCTCAGGAAATCTCCAAACAGTACAGAGAGGGAACAAGCATTGTTTCATGGCCTTCTCATCTAAACCTGATGACCTCAAAATAATAAACATTTAGTTGAGAGAAGGAAGTATGGAGGTAAAGAAACAAACATTTTTATTTGGTTTATCATTATTTCTAGGTAAGAATGTTAAATGTGAGCACTATCTGGAAGCAAGTAGGTTTTTAAAATTCTACTAAGCTTTTGAGATAATCACACTGCCAAAGATACACACCTTTGACTATTTGAGGCTTTTAACAGCCTTTGGACCTCCAAATTTGCATCAGCAACAAGAAGGACACAAGAACTAGAAGTCACTGAAGAAGCCATAGCTTTCAGTGCTTACTTGAAATGTGGGCACAGAGAGTAATGAGCATGGGATAATCTCCCAGAAGGCAGAACCAGGGACCAAAGAGAGCAGTGGACAAGGGACTTATTCCAAGGGAGCAGCCCAAGATCTAGTCTAGGAACCATCCGTGTCTCCATACTAGGGGTCTTCCCAATGCCTGACCAGCAGGGTGTTCTCACTGCCAGGGATAGGCATTCACTGGGTATCTCCCATTGCCATTCAGTGGAGGTTTCCATGGCTCTTACCTGTCCCTTTTCTGTCATTGTAAACTGGTTGTGTATGTATGTTAGGATGAGAGGAGGTTTAGATAACTTGATTTTTAGTTTATATGTTGGTATATGGAGCCATATACAATCTTGATGGTATATTGAGCAAACCATTTAGAAATCCTGGATTTTGAGCTAACTACAGTAACTGGATGAACTTTGGATTGTCTCTCATGAGGTGGTGAGTGTGTCTTATATGAAAGGTGTGCTTGGATATTTAAGAGCTAGACTCTGGGTGAGATGATTCATGGCAAAGATTTTGTGCTACCCTTTCACATTGTAGAAATGTAATTGGGAGATATCTTCCTAGCCCTTCCTGCATGTAAGTGGATCACTTGAATAGATAACACCAATGAAAGCTAAGAAATTGCATTGTTACAATGGATGATTGTAAATAATATGTGTCCCTTCCTGGTCTAGATCAGTATCAGTATGCCACCTTCCACTCATTTTCCTCATCTACCAGCTGGATGTTGATGTCCAGGGTGACCATGAGAGTGTTGAAGATGGTAGAGATAGAAGATGAGGGACCCTGAATCCCTGAGTAACCACTTGGAAGAGAGTCACTAGGCCATTCCCATACTGGATTGTTACATATCATTTTACTTAATTAAAATACAGTTGAACCTTGAACAATATGAGGGTTAGGAGTGCCGACCCTCCATGCAGTTGAAAATGCACATGTAACTTTTGTCTCCCCCAAAACTTAACTACTAATAGCCTACTGTTGACCAGAAGCCTTATTGATAATATAAACAGTTGATTAACACATATTTTGTATATTATTATATACTCTATTTTTAGAATAAAGTACACTGGAGAAAAGATGTTTTTAAGAAAATCATAACAAAGAGAAAATACATTTATAGTCCTGTACTATATCTGTTGCAAAAAATCTACGTATAAGTGGACCCATGTAGTTCAAACCTGTGTTGTTCAAGGGTCAACTGTATTTAATAAAACTATTCTAAAATTCTCCTTAAAAATACCCATAAGAAATATTGTGACTATTTTAATATGCAGAGTTAGCTGGAGTATAAAAGACTGAATTTTTCATGGAGTTGAGTGTGACCTTCAAGTTCAAAAATTTTAGGCTTCTTCAGAAGCTAACAATGAGAAGGTGATATAAATTTGTGATAAACCTGTCTCAAAACCTTCTATGTGTCACCAAGTAGAAAATTAGCTCCTGCATGCCGTGGTGCTATGACCCATGAGAGGATAAGGGGGAAAGTACTGACCTTCTAAACTGAAGTCATATACTTAGGAAAGATAGCTTTAGTAAGAACTAAAGATCAGAGATTAAAACTTGTTTTTAGTTGATACTTTCTTGACCCCCATTTCTAATTTTAAAATACCTAAGCATTACTCCCTGCAGTGGATTGAATGTTTGTGTCTCTCCCAAATTCCTATGTTGAAACCTAATCTCCATTGTAAGTATAGCATTTGAACGTGGGCTTTGCGGAGATAATTACATCATGATGGTAGAGCCTTCATGAATGGAATTTGTGCCCTTATAAGAGACCATAGAGCTAGCCAGCCTTCTTTCCATTATGTGGGAATTCAGTGACAAGTCAGCAGTCTGTGAGGCAAGAAGAGAGCCCTTTTCAAACCTAACCATTATGATGTCACCCTGGCCTCAGACCTCTAGCCTCCAAAACTGTGAGAAATAAATTCCTGTTGTGTACAAGCTACCCAGTTTATGGTACTTTGTTATAGCAGCCCAAACAGACTAATAAGACACTTTCTTTACTCCCAGTATATACAATTGAGCCCATAATCCCAGTTGAGGTATATAAATCTCATACAAGAAGGAGAAAATATATTACCCACATAGCTCTCATTTATCTGGGCCTAGGTGGAGATAGATGGAGCAACCTGAAGGCAGAATTGTGAAGGAAGTAATATTACTCTATGGTGCCTCTGGATGACCTTCATCCTTAGTGGCATTCCATACCCAACACTCCCAGATCAAAATTTGCAGAAAGAGGGCCAGCAGATTAGAAGAAATGCTGAAGATGAGAGTGAAGTATTTAAGACCTGTTTCATCACCGGGGCGCCTGGGTGGCTCAGTGGGTTAAGCATCTGCCTTCAGCTCAGGTCATGATCCCAGGATCCTGGGATCAAGCCCTGCATTGGGCTCCCTCTGCCTCTGCCTGCCGCTCCCCCTGCTTGTGCTCTCTCTCTCTCTGTGTCAAATAAATAAATAAAATCTTAAGAAAAAAAAAAAGACAGGCTTCATCACCAACACCCTTCTTACCATAGAGCAGTGGTTCTCAGCCTTGAGTGTGTATCAGAATCACCTGCAGGGTTTGTTAAACACACATTACTCAACTTCATCCCAGAGTTTCTGTCTCAGTAGATCTGGTATTGGGCCCAAGAATGCATTTCTAACAAGTTTCCAGATGGTGCTACTGCTGCTGGTCCAGAGATCACATTTTCAGAACCAGTGTCCTAGAGACTGATTAAAAATAAAAATGTCTCTCCATCTACTGGCTCTGAGGGTAACTTAGCACTGAGTCAGCCTTCAGATTCATTTCTCTGGAACTCTCAAGCAGTTTCTCATTTCCCAGTCCAAAAAAAATCTCTTCATCCTTCTCTATGGACTTCTTTCTTTTTCTTCCCCAGCCGATAGCCATTTCCTCAAATCTGTCATCACAGAAACACTGGTTCTGCAGATGCCCTTCAGATCTGAAACTGTATTTGCCCCTTCTTGTTTCTCTTTCTGCAGTGGTTATTCAGTGTGAATGAGTTGCAAAGGAAAGGGGCATCTGGAGAGGCGGGTGAATGGTCCTTTGGGATTAATTTGAGAGAGTTCAGTGAGCTGGTAAGAGGATTTAGTGCAAAAGGCTACAACAGAAAATAGTATTTTATTTTTGTGCTGCTGCATGTCCTCCCCTGGTTAATCTTAATTTTTATCTTGGTTTTCCTCCCCCAGAATTGAGGACCAGGAGCTCTGTCCAAATCTTCTTCTTCCAAATAGTTAATTCCCACATGCTCCAAAAGCAAAGCAATGAATATTCCTCCAGCATACAGGAAGTATAAATTTTACTTTCACAAATCAGATGTTTGCAGACAAGGACTTTGCTTTATTTTGCACCTGACATGCTACCCTCGACTCTTGAGCCACCATCTGCTTAGAGTAAGCTAATCATGCTTTTCCATTTTAGTTAACTCTGTGTAATCCGAAAAGACTCCAGTTTACACTAGGCACTGTTATTGAGGGAGTGTTTAATGCAGAGCTGCTGCCTCTGGGTTGCATAGTGCATGGTGTTCTTGCACAACCACACACACAACTATAAGAAGGATTTTTCAGAGGAAGAGCAAGACCAAAACCCAGCACTGCCTAGGGCTCTGTTGATGCTCAACTTCAAGGCCTTGATGGTTGTCTTAGTGTGCACGGAGCACACTACTGGCTCTTTCATGAGGCATAGTGGATACTCCTATAGCCTTCAGCTGGGTCTTGTTGGTAACTAAGTGGAGATGTTACTCTTGATTAGGTGTACCGGGCTTTTCTCATAACCCCAATTCTCTCAATCTGCCAACTAGTGAGCTTTCTACCCACCAGAGCTCTATTCATTGGGTCTTCTTGTCTTTTTAGGCAGGCTTTTCATTGACAGCAATCAAGCTTATGTTCCCAGCTAACACCTGCCCCCTACCCTATGACCATCGGAACCTTAGAATTCCTACCTTGCACACATTCCCATCTTGTACCCCTTGCCTTCTTTAACCTCGCTCTGTCACTCTACTTTTTTCTGTTGTGATTTCCTATTGCCCAAATACTTTGGCTGGATCCGGAGTTCTTCTAACAGCAAATACCAAGAAAGAAGCAGTCATATATTCAAAAATCACCCTTAAGTTTGGAAGGAAATTCATCTACTCTTTGTTATCGAGATTACACAGGAAAAGGCCATACATATCACTTTTCATCTCTGTTCCTGACTCTCATTTCCTCCAGTTTTCTAGACATGTGTATATTGGCCATAGAGTGGGGAAAAAAGGGCTAATGGGAGTGGTGGATTCACAGAACTGATGTCATAACATCATAAATAATTTGTTAACTCTGCTTGGGGACCTGAGGTAAATTGGCTACCTGGAAAAGGTGCTTCATTGAGCTTTAGAAGTTAGGTAATATAAACATTTGTCCTCCTCTGCACTTTTCCTCTACACAGGAGTGGAAAGGGCCAGTAGGTAGCCCAAAGAAACAAGAAAGGGGCTTTCAATGATAGCTCATATCATTTGGTTAACAAACCTCATTATCTGGTGAGCATGAGTCTGCAGGAAACACTCCTCAACTAAGGGTTCTTTCAGATTGACAACCTGAGTGGTTGAGAACCTGCCCCTGAGCCAAAGTGAGTTAATTACAATAGTTTAACAGACATCTTCATTGAGGACCACAGAAATTCTACATAGATGAGGCACTGACCAGATAGTATATACATGGTTCCATGTGGCGGGAGCATTGAGGGGGGACAGAGAGTCAAGAAATACTTTTTAGAAGAGTCTGGGTGTCAAAATGTGAAGACCAGCTGGCCAGCACGCCAAAAGGCCACATGAAGTGATGCCCTTGTATGACCAAAACGTCTTACTTCAATCATTGCTGTTATAAGACCTTAGTGCTATTTATGTCCCTGTTTGTTACTATTTAAACTATAAGCACCTTGAAGGCAAAGTCTGTGCTTTGCTTATTGCCAAATCCTTACATCCCATCTGGCACACATCAGATACATTATTAAGAATTAGTAATTCATTGGGGCATTATTATTATTAATAGAATGCTAAGTAAAATTGCAAAAATTATTAAACCTTGAGAATTATTTGATAAAACAAATGTAATCATTGTTTAGCTTCTAGTATAAAAATTGCATGCTTACATCAACCACTCACAGTTGAAATTGAAATGGAATCTCTCATAACAATATTAGAAGAAAATTAATGGTTTTGCATTAATGAGCTCCCTGGTTTATTACTTAATAAATTACTGTTAGTTACAAGCAATATTTTGGAAAACTTTAACTGTTTGATGCACTGTATTCTATGCATATTGATAGCATGTAAAATTATTTTGACTTTTTATAAGTGACAAAAAATAATTTAAAGAATTACAAAGATGCACAATGCTGGCTCTGGTGACCTGATGTTTTTATGATTATGTCATATACATCATAAATAAATCATGGCTGCTGTATTTGTATCTTGTTAAATTGTATGAAGATTTAATTTAAGGCCTATGTTGATAACACTGTAGATAAAGGAACCATGTTCTTTGCATGGGTGGTTTTATAGCAGAGACTCATAGTAGTTAGTAAGTTAAAACTCTGTTAGAATTTCATTATAAATTTTCAAAGGCATCCTGCTCTCTAGATTGAAATTTTGTAGCAAATCTTAAGACTAGAACAGTCTTACTAGTTAAAAGAAACTATCCTACCCTGGTTAAAAGATGCAGAGTTACAAAGGAAGTTGGTATGTGTCTATTTTCTAGCATTATGAAAAGATAATGTCTTTTATAACACCATGTATTACAAATATAAGTAAGAAATTTTAAAAGTTAGCCTGAGTAAAGCATTAACCAGAAATCTGAACTCTCTGGGCCTCTCTTCCATACTTGTCAGTGAAATAAGGATTTGAAGAGGAAGATGTCTAAAGTATTTCTCTATTATCTACCCATGATCTGTCAGTTATATTGTATCACCAGTCACTTCCACCTAATGTATTTGGTTTTTTCCTTCTTTTTTTTATTATTACGTTATGTTAATCACCATACATCATTATTTGTAATAATAATAACAGACCAAACACAGAACTAAAAAGAACATTCTACATTCCTTCTTCCCACAGAAGTGTGCTACCTTTTCTTAAGCTCTATTGCAGACATGAGAATCCATTCCCTTCTTCAAGATCACCTGGAAGACCACCCTGAAATAGTTCATATATTGTTTAAGGATTTTTATACAGACACATCTTTGAATATTTAAATTGGCAAAATATATAACTTTGTAAATTAGTTACATTATCGTTCTAATACATACATCATAAATTAAAATTAATGTCTATAGCACACAAGGATGTTATACTGTTATACTTTGGTGTAATTTAGATCCTGAAGGATTAATTTGCATAATAGACTACGACCACTTTAAAAAATGACAATACCTACTCAAAGTACTTTATCATAAGAGCAGACACATTCACAGGGGAGCTAATTTTCTATGTGGCTTCTTTCTGTAAATCAGTATCCAAGGAAGCCTAAAGTTTCTTAAGCTAAAAACATAATGAATTGCTTTGGGGTATGAGAGTCCATAGCTAACCAGTGTTCACCAGCTACAAGACAGGAAAATCTTTATTGTTTATTACACTAGCCAAAGACCATATTAAGGGCTTAATTGCAAGTAGTTTGTGTTAAACACTTTATGACAGGACTTGGACTAAAAAAACAGATAAACTTGAAAATATGACCATGGCATGCATTTAGCACACATGACACAAATTATATGCACACATATATATACATATATAAAATACATATATGTATACATACATATGTGTACACATGTATATTAATCAAAGAAGTAATTGTACTTTATGAATAGAGTGAATTTTTTTAAGTTTGGCTAAGTAGGGAGGTGATTATAAATCTCTCTCATGCTGCTGTAGTTTAAGGCAATTTTCTTTGATTTTTTTCAACTTTGGGAGAAGAGTATTGCTTATTGGCCATTGTCTTACAGCCCTTTTTCTATTAGATGACTATTTCTTCTCAGTTTTATTTTTTGCAAGCAGAATAACCTTGTTCTTCCAATATTTCTTTCAGGTATGACATTCAATTAAAGAATCTTTGCAGCTCTTTTGTGTATCCTCTACAACCCTTATTGGCTGCTCAAACATATGCCAATAATGTTCTTACTGATTTTTCCCTGAGACAATGGCTAGACTACCTTATGAAATTGTTTAATGCATGCAATCCCATGCTTGTTTTTCACACTGTAGACAGAGCTTCACTGCAGACTCAAAGCAAGCTTGTCACCCACTTTGTCCTGTTTTCCTGTCTGACCCATACTTTGTTGAACCTTTGCCTATCGAACTTGCGAAAAGTCTCTTTTCCCCGGTGGATTATGTAGTAATTATCCCACGTAAACCTCTTCTGTTCTTGTTTATAAGGTCACTTTAGTTTTACATTTACCTTCTGAAATGCTGAGCATGCTTCTTAAGGGCAACATTCTTTGCAAAGTTACTCACCTGTAAGTGTTCATTCAGATCACTCCAGATTAAAACGTGGAAGAGCACTGAGCACAATGTATTATCATTTTCTTGATATCCCTCCAATTGACATTAATTTACTCAAAGACATTTTATAGGATAGGATCCTAAAAATCAGTTATGTGTCTAACAAGTGATGGGTCATGTGAGACTAAATCAAAATGTCTGCATTTGTGAAGATACTGCCTCTCATTTCCCATGAATCTCTCCAACCTGTCGTAAGAGAAATTTTTTTTTTCTAAATGGCAAAAAGACTTGTTGATAGGAAAAGCACATAGCTTCAGTAAGTTACTATTACTTGTCCTTATTGCATGGCAAACCAGCTTTACCTGAGTCCCTTTTTGGCTTTCTCCTAAAAGAGGATAAGCTGCTCATCTTATTCCACCTCTCCTGAGTCCATGATACTCACCATGCCAGGTTTGGCTAGCAGGGTGGATTGTTCTACCTAAAAGACAGAAACTCAGGGGCACCAGGGTAGCACAGTTGTTTAAGCATCCGACTCTTGGTTTCTGCTCAGGTTGTGATCTCATGGTCTTGAGACCGAGCCCTGTGACCGGCTTCATGCTCAGTGTGTAGTCTGCTTAAGACTCTCTCTCCCTCTCCCTCTGCCCCTCCCCACTGTGTGCTCTCTCTTTCTCTCTTTCTCAAATAAATACATCTTAAAAACAAAAACAAAAACAGGGCACCTCGGTAGCTCAGTCAGTTAAGCATCTGCCTTCGGCTCAGCTCATGATCCTGGGATCCTGGGATTGAGTCCCGCGTCGGGCTTCCTGCTCCTTGGGGAGCCTACCCAAATAAATGGCTGTATTAAAAAAAAAATGAAGGGGGGGAATTGGAGGGGGAGATGAACCATGAGAGACTGTGGACTCTGAGAAACAAACTGAGGGTTCTAGAGGGGAGGGGAGTGGGGGGATGGGTTAGCCTGGTGATGGGTATTAAAGAGGGCACGTTCTGCATGGAGCACTGGGTGTTATACCCAAACAATGAATCATGGCACACTACATCAAAAACTAGTGATGTAATGTATGGTGATTAACATAACATAATAAATTAAAAAAAAAAAAAGGCAGAAACTCAGACACCACCTTGCTCCTTGGCACTGCCTTTGTTCAAATGGGAGCATACCTAGTCAGACCTGCCTCCTCAAAGCAACTCTAGCTGGGCTTTTGTTACTTTTTCTTCTCCAATCCCCACCTTCAACCTTCAATCTTCTACCTCCAAAAGGGGTCAGCAGAGCCATCTTTCCTTCTCTGTGCCTCCAGGCACACCTGAGATTGCTGGTTCTAAGATTTAGATGAAATGAGGAAATGGGTGGCTTAGACTCAAGTTAGAATTACGTGCTCCAGGATACTTTGCCAAAGAGGCCTCATGTTGAGGCATTGGATGCTGATTTAGGTAATAAAGTGGCACTGTGATTTCTACTTATTTATTATTCCATGGGTATATAGTATCCTAGGGGCTGTCCACAGGAAAGAAAAGGTCAAGGCAGAATACAAACACTTCAGGGTTCCTAACTGTGAAATCATAAAAGAAACTAACTTCACTTTAATATTTAACATTGTCACCCAAATAGAGATGGAGTGGATATTGTCACTGGGAAGAAATTTATCAGATAGGGAGATGGCATGAGAGGTTTTATCTCCTATAATCTGTTTGGCTCATATTAACAGAAAAAGTATTTATTCTGCAATTAAACAGGCTTTTCCAAGAGCTTAAAGTGTCCAGTAGCTGCGTGAATAAGGATTTAGTTCTGGTTAAGTATGGGAATTTTTTTCTTTGGAAAAAGTTTTTGTGGTGGTGGTTGTTTTCCTGGGAAGAATGTTAGCATTTTGGGGTTTTTTTTCATCATGTTTATTTTCTATTCAGGGATAGAGAAGCAGGAAACTCGGTATACACAGTAGGACTTCATCAGACACATGGCTGTGCATAAGCCTGGTCTGAAGCCCAGTAGAAGAAGGTGCGGACATGTGAGGGGAAGAAGGGGCACTGTTATTCCTTTTCTCATTCCAGGCCCATCTTTGCCCAGTTTCTCCTTCCCCTCTCTCTAGTTGATGTCATGTGTCACACCTCTGGTTCACCTCCTATCATCCTAAATAATCCTTTCTTATTTCCTTTTTCTCCACTAATTTTATTGCCAAATTTTGGCCCTGGCCACCTTCTCACTCTACATTCTGTTCTCTGAAGACCCCATGTACCCTCAGTCAGGGTGAGTCCAGCTTTCACAGATATCTTTCCATTTGTTTGTGTCTTCTTCAATTTCTTTCGTCAGTCTTGTATTTTCAATGTCAGATCTATCGCCTCCATGATAAAATTTAGTCCTAAGTATTTTACTGTTTTTGAAGCTATTGTAAATGATATACTTTTCAGATGTTTTGCCGTTGGTATATAGTAACACAACTTATTTCTATATATAGATTTTGTCTTTGCTGAATTTATTCATTAGTCTAATAGTGTTTTCTTTTTCCTTTTTGGTAGAATCTTTAGGATTTTCTGTATATAAGATCATATCATCTGCAAAGACAGTTTTACTTCTTCCTTTCCAATTTGGATAACTTTCATGTCTTTTTCTTGCCTGATCACTCTGGCTAGGACTTCTAGTACTATGTGGAATAGGAGTGGGAAGAGTGGGCATCCTTGTCTTGTTCCTGATCTTAGAAGAAAAGGTTTTAGCTTTCACCAGTGAGTATGATATTAGCTGTGGGTTTGTTGTATATGGCCTTTAATTCTGTTGAGGCATATTCTTTTTATACACAATTTGTTGAGACTTTTTCTCATGCAAGGATATTTTATTTTGTCAAGTACCTTTTCTACATTGATTGAGATGATCATATGATATTTGGCTTTCATTCTGTTAATGTGGTGATCACTTTTATTGATTTGCATGTGTTGAACCATCCTTGCATCCTGGGGTTATATCCCATTTGATTTTGGTATATGATCCTTCCAGTGTGCTTTGAATTCAGTTTGCTAATGTTTTGAGAATTTTTGCATTTATATTCATTAGGAATATTGGTCTGTAGTTCTCTTGTTTTTTGGGGAGCTATAGTTCTCACTGTGGGAGGAGAAAGATATATACATGGAAAAAGGAAAGTTGAGGAAGAACCCTGTGACATTAGATTAAAATTATGTTATATTGTATTATGTTATATTAATTTAATTTGTTTACATCACTAGGTCAGCTGAAAAGGCCTAAAATCAAGGGCACTCCAGTAAAAATGAACATCTCTAGTGTCTAGATTTTGAATACCAGCTCCCATTAGCTACAGCTTATTTTAGGACTGGAACAGGGCAGGGGGGAAAGAAGAGTCTAGAAAATTTTGTGCTAAGGAATGTAATGACTTCCTCCTGCTTGTTTCTATACAACTATGCACGTACCTCTGTTCTGTTTATACTATGTGTGTTCTTTTCATGAAGCTATCCTCCATTAGCTTCTAAATTGTGTGAGGATAGGGACCATGCTTTATAGAAATTGAATGATTAAATCATAAAATCATGATATCATATTTCCTGCACACCTGAGTTTGTGGACTGAGATTCATACTATATCTAGCAAGCTAGCTATTGTAAATATTAATTTTAAAAAATGTTGTAATAAACGATAACCAGACACTTCTAGCAAGTCATAAAACTTATGTTGGCTATTGCTTTTTTTGAAGAAAAGTACTACTTAGCATTTGGCACAGCACCAGAGATATGCCTAATATTTTTAATATGATAATATATCATGCCAGCAGGGATAGTTATATGCCTTGAAAATTGCTTAATATTTATTTCCTCGCCTTCTTCTGAAAGACTCCTTTCCTTTTTGATTTTTTCACCTTTGTTATTTGTCTCAAATTCTTGATGTGTAAGTGCAAACATTCTTGGGTTCAGCCCACAAGAAAACTGTGGGTGTAGAAGAAAATCTAATCACTACATGGACCAATTTCCTCTTGTGATATTCCATGCATTTAATGTTTGCAGATGCCATTAGAGAATTTCCATTTCAGTGGTCATCGTATATCCTCTCTGTCAGATCTTAACAGCTCAGATACTGTGTGTGGGATATGTGAACACTGACTGACACCTTTCTGCCTTGGCACTTTGCAATCCCTTGGTGATCAATGTTACTTTTTGATAGACCTGAATCTGTGTTTTATATTATACATAAGTTTTCATATTACTTTATAATAATGGGCAGGTTGACATAATACTTAGATTTCTACTTACATTATGAGATATAGCAGTTTAAAATATTCTTATACTTCTTAGACTAAAGGGCTATTTAGACTAATGAGTTGTTTTTCTAAACAGAGAGACAGTGGGCTATTATAAGAATTTATAAATCATTGTGGATCTTATACAGAGAAATAACCATTTTTGTAAAGTTTTCAATGAGTATTGTCGACGATGAAAGTCATGTGTTTCCATGGCATTTTCTTCCAAAGTGTTTATGAAGGAAAAAGCAGAAGAAAGAAGAAGGCTTTAGCGAATCATTCAAAGCAACCAGAGGGACTTAATTACAGGAAAATAAGTCACTTATTTATTTAAAAACTCTGGCAAGAGGTGATGATTATTGAGAAGACATTCTGTTAAACACGGAGCATTGGGTATACACTCAAGTTCGAACTCAGCCTGAAACATGGGTTAGAACATTTATCCTCCTCTTGCTTCAAGCAATTCAGCTGCATAAGGGACAAAACATCATGAATAAACAATGATAGTTTTTTAAATGGATAGAAAATAAAACATTTCAAAGAATATCTTTTTCAGGTCCCTGGATGTGAGGGTATAAGTAGGGAAATGATAGGTTGCAGAATAAATTTTAAGACATCTTTTTAAAACATAGAAAATCATTATATCATTTACATACTGATAAACATTTCTGTGGCTACAAAGAAAAAATATGTAAGTTTACTTTCTGCCACAGGAATCATAAATAAATTTAATGGGTTATGTACAGTGGAATTTATTCATTAGACAGATGGAAAAAGTCAGAAGCATCTCAATGTTAACATGATCAAAGCTATTCAATGTATTTTCCTCCTTGAAATTCTACTCAATTTTTTATTGCTGTGAAAGATAGAGTAAGCAAGTAGAGAATCCCTTCCTTTGTGCTACCTTATACTCTTAACTTTAAAGAGAACCTGTCATGATATATGGCATTTAATTCTTTGCTTTTACAAGCTTGTCTTTTCCACTAACTCTGAATGCCATCGATGTAGGACACATTTTATTCAGTTTTGTATGACTGGCACCTAATATAGTTCTAGCATATAGCAGGTGTTCAACAAATAATTGTGTGCAGTTGATATAACTTGAATATTTAATTCTTACTCTTCCAAATATTCATATCCTATGGCTCTATGATGATTCTTAAATGCCCTTTGACAAGTCACTCCTTTCTTTTCATTCCTATGAAGAAATCCTTGCATAATGCTTTTGTCCATGAGTCACTGGTTTAAATATTCCAGAAAAGTTGCATAAATTAAAGAAACTGAAGAAATTGTTGTCCTACCCCAACCCTGCCACTGCCCCACTGCTCAGCATTACTGGAATATCTGAACTGTGTTAAGAGGAATATTAACAGAATCGTCTGAACCAAAATTTAAGAATCGGAAAGAAAACATAGCAAATACCATTGGTAATTACATGTGGAAGCCATAATCCCCCTGTGCCCCTCAAATTTCAGTCTACACAAATTCTTCACTCTACCCATGTGGCTAAGAGGCGGGCAGGTAAGGAGAATCAAGTTATCTTCTCCAGAGCTCAAGTTATGGGACTTTCCCCAGACATTTTCAGAGATGGGGAGGTTCTCGTGTCTGTGATACAGTTCTACTTGCTCTTGTTTCTTTTTAAACTTTCTCCTCATACCTCAGACCCCTGTTATGGAGAAGAAAACACAAGTGCAGTTTCCTGGCTCTCTTTGATATTATTTTTGATATTATTTGATATTATATATTATCTGACTCTTCTGCCCTACTAGCCACTTTGTTCATTTTTTCTTTCCCTACAGTCTTTTTGGCCACCTTCTCTGTCTTTGACTTTCCTCATGGCCAGGACCTCTGCCTGTCATCTTGGGTCTTCTCCTCCTGATATGTCCTGGATTAGCTGTTCCCACCTCTCTTTCCTCACAAATCCGCCCTTGTGTATCTGGAGTCAGCCTTCTGGCTCCTACATGTCTGACCCTGACTGAACTCTGTGTATGTATCAGACTTGCAGAGATCTGCCAGTATCTGTCTTCTGCTTTCTCTGCACTTGAACGATTACCTTCTTCAACCACTTGTGTAGAACCTGGGAGATTGTCTTCTCTGGGCCCCTTCCTGGCCTTGCCTGGTCAGCTCCATCCCAGCCATCCGATACAGGCTGTCAGGTCCATGGTTCTGATCTTACTTCTGCTACGTAATGCTTTCCGTGGACCCTTTTTGGCAATACCTTCAACAAACCAAGTGCAATGGAGGTTAACCCAGACTTTTTGCTCAGCAGTCCCAATTCGGAAATTACATATCTGCTCAATAGCATGTCTAAATGCCTTCCCTTTCTTCAAAACCCACCTTCACTCTCTCTTTTTCTGGAACTTACCCTGATTCATTAGAAGCGGTAGTGCAGTCTAAGTAAAGCCCAAGGTCAGGGAAGGAGGGTACAGTTTGGAAGAAGACGGGGGTTTACCAGAGGCTGAAAGGGAAAGCAAATAAGGAAGGAGATGGAGAGAAGGCAGAAGAGGGCCAGCCAGCTGGCCGCCAACAGTCTGTCTGAAGAGGATGCACACTGGCTTGCCCTTGTTCTAAAAAGAGAGAAGGTGATGGTCAGGTTGCTTGTCGGATTCTCCCACTTGGACCTTGTGGTTGTGTTCTGAGAAGAGAAGGAGATGTGACTAACTGTGCTCCAGAAGCTCCCCAGGCCGCTGCAGTTAGTCTCCAGCCAGCTGCCAAGGCCAGGGTGCAGCTGCTTCCATTATGGCCACCGACAAAGGGACAGCCCACCTGTGAGGACTGCTCACTCCTGAAGGGGCTGACAGCACCCACGGAGATGGTGGCTGGCATGGACCAGATCCCAACCATGGCAGGTTTCCAAGCTCCATTTCTGGGGAAACAGTCTGATTTTGGCCACTGTGCCTGTTTCACATTTGCTTCCTGAGTTATCATCCCTCTCCCCACTCCCTGCAAAGGCTCTGTGCAGACAGCATGCCAGACTCTGCAGCTTCCCAGAGGGTGGGTTTTCCAAGGTAGAGGTCTAGGCTGCACTCCCACAGTCCTTCTGTCTCATTTTTATCATCAGGAGAATAGAAAATCAGGAGAAGAGGGAAAAGGGTAAGCCTACTGGCTGTTTAATTTAACGGCCTAAGTATTCATTTTTTTAAGTTTAAACTTTTCTTCCTAATTATAAGGGTAATAACTGCCGATGGCAGAAAAAAAATAAAAATACTGAAAACGATAAAGAAATAAACCCCTCAAATGTGATTTCATGCCAGTGTTTATGTAAAATGTAAGATATAGATATTTAAGATTTTAAGAGAGAGAGAGAGAGAGTGCGAGCACATGCAAGCATGAGCACAAGCAGGGGGAGGGACAGAGGCACAGGGAGACGGACAGGCAGACTCCCTGCTGAGTGTAGAGATCAGTCCCAGGACCCTGAGACCATGACCTGAGCCGAAGTCAGATGCTTAACTGACTGAGCCACCCAGGTGCCCCTAAAATGTAAGATATATTTATAAGACATAGAACAAAATACATAATACAACATGATATGGATTTACTCTGGTTTATTTAACCTATCTCTGCTTAAGAGCATTTTCACTTTTATCAGACCATATGACTTTAGGCCTTTGGAGAGATGCAAGAGAAAGGCCATCTGCTTACTTTCACAGCCTAGAGAATTTGAACTGGCCCCTCAGAGGACATTACCTTTAAAAAAAAATGCATTTGTGCATGGGCAGTTCCCATATTACCAGCTACATGCAGAAGGATGGGCCACCAACACAACTCTACCCATTTTATCTTTTAGGACGTTTTTCAGGGAAGAGAGTCATCTTCGTTGGACCACTTCATCCCAGTGGTGGGGCCCCTGTCAGTGGAAACTTTGGAGAATGCTGTACTGTTTTACTAAGAGAGTGTCCCCTCTGGCACTCAAAAATTTCTATTTTTCGTTTATACTGCAGCAGGCTTGGGGTGGCTGAGGGTCCCAACAAACTCAAGCACCTAAGACCATTACAGACTAGCCTCAATAACTAAGGGGGGATAAGAAGGAAGAGAGAGAAAAGAAGTAAGAAGAAGACAAATGGCAGGGTTTATCTCAATAAGTTCATAAAATTAGAACAAAGGGTTATGTTTTTGTTTTATTGGGGAATAACTTTTATCACATCGATTGTTAAGATTTAATTCATCATTGTCCAACATTTATTGAATATCTTCCAAGAGCCTGGTTTTCCCTAGCCCCTTTCCTAATTGTGACCAGTGGGCAGGGGATGGGGGTGGAGGAGTGGGAGAAAGAAGGGAGTTATGTTTACATCTTGTATACTTGAAGAATCACCTCTGAACATATCCCTCCAACTCCAGCATCAATTTGCTAGATTATTAGCTTTCTTGAAGTATGAAATAGTAAAAGGTACTTGACTTTCCTTATCCTCGACTAGACAATTAGTATCTTTACAAAACTGGTCAGTAAGAACTATATCTGATAATTAGCTTTTATACCTTTTTTATATGTATATTTTTATCTGGATTGATACTGGCAGCAGACTAAATAAAATATACCATAGATGTTTGAAAGTAGTCAATCTCAAAGCCATGGGGTAGTGTGATTTAGCAATTAACAACTAGAGCATAAGCAATAGTCTGTTTCCAAGGTAAGGTTATAAAAACAACCTAGAATTAATGCTTTTCAACATGAGATTATAGGTTGTGTAGCAAGATAAGCAGAGAACTCGCATCAGTTTGAATAATATTCGATGTCTTCTGCCCAAACCCTGTTCTGCCAAGTTTAGCTCGAAATGTTATTTGCTTATGATTACATTAAATCAGCATTAATCACAGTCTAATTCATTTGGATCATTGTTAATTATGGTTACCAAATATTCTTGAAATACCTGTATAATATTAAAATTGAGAAACTAATCATATGGTCAATAAGTAGCAGTTATCAGTATTGAAATAAGCTCACAATTATAACTCTGTTGGGAATGATTTATGACTAACTGTATTATAAAATAATAATATTTCACAGTAGAATGTGTTGGCATTTATGCTTATTAGGGAATCTAAAAGTGTCTTTCTTTCTATATTTTAGTTGTTGACAGTTAACATTGAGGAGCAAAGCAGAGATGGACATCATTAATTAAGACAATTAGAGTGAGCTATGTTACTTTGCAATAAAATATTTTTACTGTAATGGAGTATATAGGAGTCTGACCTAAATTTTTTTCAGAACAAATATCCCTATGTAATTTTAAAATATATTATTCAATCAGCTCAGCTAGGTTAATAAATCATCCTCCAATGTCCTGAAACCTATTATCTTATTCGATTTTTGTTTTGATTCTCTCCCTCTCTCTTTCTTTCTTTTTCCCTAATGTCATAAATGGCTCTTTTCAATTTCTTAAGAACTATGGGATTTGAATGCTGAGGATTGAAATATTCCTCCAGTCCAATCCCTCAATAAAGAAATAAGGAAATTGAGGCCAGAGAAGCAAAAAGCTTCTGCTAGGGCCACATGGCTAACTAGTGAAGAAATATGGGCTAGAAGTAATAATACTCTTTCAACTCCAGGCTTAGTGCTCTTTTCATACTCAATTTTGCTTAGCCCTTTAAAAAATAAATATGCTCTTCACTCTGAAATGGTGCTTATATCAAAATTATCATATCCATGAATATTTACTTATTAAATGTTGGTGCAAAATAAAATTTACTCTATCCTTTTTTATTATCTCTTTAATCTCTGGGTCACTAAGTTGTATATTCTGACATTTGTAACATAGTCATGCATATTTGACTGAGTTTAGGTACTAACTCCTTAAGGAATGAAGAAGGCTCTGTGTATTTAGAATGAGGACCACATGGATACTCAATCTCCAGAGATACCAATGAGAGACCACTAAGGACAAGGTCTGGGCTCTTGATGTCAAGGCAAGGGGGAGAGAGGAACCTCATACCTCACTGAGAAGACACTGAATTGATTTAGGAAACTCAGAATTGTTTCCTAGAATTGAATGAATCTGGCTATAGATTAAAATAGGACTGAAGACACAAATTTGATCATAAAAAATAAATCCAATTTACAGGTCTTATATTCTTCTTTTTTTTTTTTTTTTTTTTTTAGAGAGAGAGAGTCTTAAGGTCTTAAGCAGTTTTCATGCCCAGTGTGGAGCCCAACATCAGGCTTGATCTGAGATCTTGACCTGAGTTGAAATCAAGAGTCAGACGCTTAACTGACTGAGCCACGAGGCACCCCACAGGTCTTACACTCTTGAGCTTTGTAGAGCAAGGTGTTTTGTTGTGGTTTTTTTTTTTTATGCCTATTACACTTGTATTGCTCTATATTGATCTCTGATATGTTTGATTCTCTTACCAGGCTATAAACTCCTACCTATTAATGACAGTAATTTAGTCATCTTTGTACTCCCCAAACCCTTGGTACACTGGACGTGATGAAGGATTGTTTCCATAATTAGATAGACTGTAAAAGTGGCCACAGTGACTCCCCACAGTAGCCACACTCCGTGTTTCTAACTTTATAGCTTCTCCTATTGAGGGGGAGAATCTATATTTTTCTTCTTTTGAAACTGGGCTGCTTTTGTCATCTGCTTTGTCTAATGGAGTGTGATGAAAGTAACAGTGTTCTGTTTCTGAGCCTTGACCTAGAAGTTTTCTGTACTTCTACTCACTTCCTTGGGATCCAGTCATCACTCCATCAACAGGACTGACTAATCTGCTGGATGCTAAGAGGCCACACAGAGGAGAATCCAGTTGTCCCGACTGACACTGTCCTCAACCAACCTATATCCAGTCAGCATCCAAACATAGAAGGGGATCCAGGTATGATTTGCAGAGCCATCTACCCAGTCCACAGCAGTCTGTAGATGCACGAGTAGGCCCAGCTGAGACCAGAAGAAACACCCAGCTGATCGAGAACCCCATGAACAATAATAAATGCTTATTGTTTTAAGCCACTTAGTTTGGGGTGGTGGTTGTTACATAGCATTATTGTGGCAATAGGTAACTGATACGCTTCCTGAAATAAATTGATGAATTACTCAAAAACAAACACATAATGTTAGGTAATAAAAAAGTGGTGAAACAGTGTTCATGGGCTTGGGCTTCTTGGCTTTTTGGACTCCTTTCATTTTTTATTCCCTAATGCCCCATTGAGCATCAGTGTATTCTAAAGAGCAATGATCCAGAAAGCAGGGTTATCTATACATTTGCCTCTTTCTAGATGCATGGAGTTAGGCACTAGTCATGGCTTCAGTTTCTTCTTTTATGGAACAGAGATCATGATGATATCTTGTCAGCTCCACAGGATTATTGTATTGAATGAGAAAATATTTAGGACGGTGCTTCAAAAGCTATTGCATGGCCTGCACATGCTGAGTAAAGAAACACCGCTGCTGGTCCCTTTGGGGAGGGGTGAGAGGAGGCTGAGAGAGTGCGGGAGGGGTGGGAGAAGCGTGGGAAGACTGATAATCCTGGGGACACCTAGGGTCAAACGGTAACTGTGAAACTACACACACACCTCACTCTTTACTGGCATTATCAAGTTTGGTGATGGATTTCTTTTCTTGACAAATTGCCATTGCAGGTTATTTCCTAGATGATATTGCCACAAATGGAAAATCATTCTCCTCC
Source organism: Eumetopias jubatus (assembly GCF_037043125.1). NCBI lineage: Eukaryota > Metazoa > Chordata > Mammalia > Carnivora > Otariidae > Eumetopias > Eumetopias jubatus. Next base: position 162,129,927 of record NW_028274809.1, on the reverse strand, counting down.
ATTGACTGAACGGCACTAAAGAAAGTTATTATTTCACATCTGATTCCATAGAGCTCGCATTTAGATTTACCAGCAAGAGGTTAATAAAAACAGGACTATAGCCAATAGCAATTGAAAAATGTCACTTCTCTATCTGGCTACAATGTGTCACCTTATAGGTTGCATCCTCTGAATGATAAAACATAATTTACTTCATCAAAAAGTAAATCTGAAACCCATTTCTACTTTCTCCATAACATGAGACCTATTTAAGGAGATTTTCTATTGACTTTGAAATAGAAAAGAAGTGGTGAGAGAGAGAAGATAAAAAATGAACATGTCTGAAGGTGGTCCTTTAATATTTATGTGAAAAGAACTAGTAATGTAGTTATAATAGCTTTATTGATTTATAAGTGACTTATCTATAAAAAATATTGAAATTAATTTTCAATTTATTTGAAGAAACTCTTGGGTTATTAATATATGACCTTAAGCTTCTTTAACTGTTATGTAGCTTCATCCCTTTGCTCTCTGATTACTGAGTAAGAAGAAAAGTTTAATAGCAGTGATTTCCTCTGCCTAGCATTTTGATAAAAAAATAATCTGTTCAAAACAAAAAGAGTTGTGATTCTCTCCTTTAATCATTGTCTTAGAGATGCACATTTAATGTGGCATTTTTAATTTTAAAACTTTCTATGAGAAATTCAATAATCACTGTTTTTTTTATTTTTGATGGCCAGGTGGCATTAATGAGGGGTCTGCCATATGTCGTTCTTTTGGTGCCAGGGCAGTGGCCAAAGCTGAACCTCATTCATTCATTCAATAATGATTACATGCATATATCCAAAAATATTAACTCCCAAAAATATTTACTTCACACTAAATGTTAAGCACAGTGCTAAATATGTCTGAAGCTATGTTATATTCAGCTTCATATTTTAGCATTTATATAACTGACTTTCCTCTTAGATTATAAGGTCTCTTTCCTCTTCCTCATCCTTCTTCATATTCTATCATCACTGTCATCATCATTTCTTATCTTTGATCAGTCTTTGTATCCTTTCAGTGGCTAGCAGATATTGGGTAGTCAATAGAAGTTTGTTCCATTAACATTAACTTAAAAATCACATTATTTACTTGTGGAGAGGTCAAGTGCTGTGTTATTTGCCTTAAAAACAATATTAAATTATCCCAACAAATCTATGAAAGCTGCTCTTCCCGGCTTACAGACAAGAAATTCTAAGCTTGGAGAATTTAACTCACTGGCTCAAAGTCACACAAGTGGTCAGCTAGGGAGAGCTTGGCATAGATCTCACCAAGGGATGCTTTGAGAAAATTATATGACTTCTACTTATATTTTTATTTAAATAGGTTAAAAAGTTTTCATAACATTTAATGAACAGATTAATAATTAATATCTCTATACTTTTTATTTCAAAATGTTTACCGTTAGGAGTACAACAAAAAATTTTTAAACTGCTGTTATAAATGAGAGTTTCATAAACTGTGGGTTGTGACCCACTGGCTAGAAAAATGAATTTAGAAGACGTGGCCCAGGGTTTTATTTGAATGAGATAGGATAGGATGGGAAAAGATAGAAAATAATGTAAAGAAATGGAGTGAAATGGAATGGACCATAATGGAATAGAGAATATCAATAAGATTTACATGTTTTCAGTATTGTTTTGAGAAGTTTTGTTTTAGGTGTATCTACGCATATGCTGTTGTGATCCATTAAACTCCCATCTTACTGTGGATCACAATCAAAACAATTATTCTGAACCACTACACTCCATAAAAAGCTGCAAGCCTAGGCACTGCAGACATTTTATTTGGCCAGCAAACAAACAAACAAAAATTGAATCCCACAAGTTATGGCACACATTCTTTAGGTCCCATCAGATTGTAGTGTCATCCAGCTCCATATGCACACAATTTTCCCTGCTTCGTTGTTGTAGGTAGCTGAGTTTGGGGACCCAGATCTTCATTCTCTCTCATCCATTCATTTCAGTTGTCTCAATAATTGATTTTAACCATATGACAAATCCTCTGGCTAATAATCTGAACAGATAAATGAGACCTTCTTGTAGACAGATTCATTCCAATCCAGTTGTTCCATCTCAGTGCATGATATTACAAAGAGAACACATGACTATAAAAGTTATAGCATGGCATTGATAATAGCTACTATTTCTGAGAACTTGCTAAATGTCTGGCACTGTGCTACATCTTTTATATAATTTTTAATCCTGACAGTGATTATATAACTAGTTATATTTATAGATGAGGAAATCGGGGCTTAAAGAGATTAGTTATCTTATCCAGTGGTGCACAGCCACGTGGCAGAACCAGAAATCATGCTCAGATATGTCCAAGCCAAACTCTTTACCTAATCTCCCATCAATATTAGGTGCATGGCTGGACATTGTATTTTCAAAAACTGAAAGACGTATTCTAGTTTCAAAAAAGAATGCAATCTATTTCGCCCTTTCTGTGACTACTTTCTGAGGATACATTCTCATTACTTCTCACCAGGACCATCAAAATAGGTTCCCAGTGGCCTCCAACTTTCCTTCCTCTAATCTAACCTAAATACTGATGACCTTCCTGTAACACTTGCCTTGGCTCCCCTTTACCCAGGCCACTTGTGATAGGCAGAAGTTCCAAAGCCTCACCAACACAACTTCTATCGCTGTCGTCATCTTCATCATAGCATGATTTTGTCTCTTTTTGTTGATCCGTGTGACCTTTCAGTGGCTGGCACACAGTAAGTGGTCAGTAAAAGTTTAACTCGCATTTTAAAAATAATTACACAGCTCTTAGTGCATAACCAAACTCCTGCTAGAAACTGCTGCCCACCTTCCCTGCCCTCCCCAGGGGCCTCCTCTGCCTCTTTCATTGGACTAAAATCTTCTTTGAAGACTAGGACTCTCTGGTAGTCCGCTGTGTGGGCTCTGCATTTTGTAGATAGCCAGCGCTCTTACTCGAGTGGAAAATTAATATAATATTACATGAGGCACTGCAACATAATTAATAGGCCGCACACTTAAAGAACTGAGAATGTAAGAGGCCATTCTTTGTATTACGGATGGCATTTTCTAAAGCTAAATATAGTGGTACTAACTGAATGAAAGTTTAGGTTATCTCATGTCTGGTTAAGATGAAAAGCTTTGATCTTAAGCACCATTATACCTTCTTTTTGCTGCGGCAATAATTCCCTCCTGAAACTAACAAAAGCCCTAATTCTTAAAGAGGATGCTAAAGCAATAAGGTTTCCTCAACAACTAGCATTCTGTTTACATGGCTCCTTTTAAAACTTTCCTTAAGCGCTTCTTCCTTTTTACAGAACAGGTTTTTCTCATTAGTGACACGTGTTGAATTTCAAGTTCGGAGTCTGGGTGGAATAGTAAGCAACATTTAGCCAGAGGGCAAAGGTGCCCTAGCCTGGAAGTGCTCAGAAGTTCTTAGTAAATAGAGACCCAGAATCAGAAATGGGTGTGAGGGATGGAGGATCAACAAATAATCAAAAAAGAAAAAGAAAAGGCAAAATATCTGTTAAGAAATTGCAAGGAGTCAAGAAAAAAAAAGACAGAAATCCTTTTAAACAAGATCCAGTCCCGGAACCGGCTTGGCTAGAGAGAAAATGAGCCCATAGTAGGGAAGATGGCATAACAAAACAAAACAAAACAAAACCTGATTATGGGATATGATTGGAAAAAGCACATTGACACCCTCCTTAAAAGAAAGGGAAAATGTTACTTTCCTTTTTAATTTCACAGGAACATCATGGCATGGAATTAGGTCATTTTGTTTCATCCCTTTGATATCAATAGAGGAAAATAAATGCCATCTGAATACAAGTTACTACTTTCCCGCCCTACCTTTTCCAGGGTGAATGGCAAACACACTTAATGCACATATGCATTGTGAATGATGTTGAACATAAAGTTAATTGACCTTAATGAACAGAACAGGTAAAACAATCCTTCTGGAATTCCACTACACAGAAGCACTCTTCAGAATGCCTCTTTAGAAAAAGCAACAGGGTTTGGGAGTATTTTTAGACACTGCTACCCAGGCAGGATTTTCGGCAGAAATATGGGCAATAAAAGACATACTGATGTCTCTGGGATTTGTGTGGACGCTTGGAGGTGATTAGACAGGCTACTAGGATAATCTGTTTCTGGGACAGGGCATATTTGGGAGATAAAATGAATGAAAGCAAAGGATTTCTTAGGAATCCCACCTACATTTTATACTTGGTTTATACTCTTTCCAGCTGTGAAAGGCTCAGCCTAGGTAGCCCAAAGCCAGGTTGTCACTTTGAGATGTGTGAATTTAGCTGAGCTCCAGCTGTTTGCTATCAAGGCTAATATAAGAGGCAGTGTGGTGCCTTTACCTGGCTGAAGACTTTTCAGAAGTATAAAATGTCACACACCTCTTGTTGAAAGTCTGCTTATTCCTCTAATTTCATCACTGTCTGAGTTTTATTGCACCGGGGAGTTCTTATTCCTGTCCTCCATATAAGTAAGCTTTTAGTAAATTAACCGAGTGGGTGGGCAGCATGGGAAACTATTGGAGAACAGGGTTATGGGAAAGGGGAGGCATTTTTCTTCCGCCCCCTTATGTTCTCCCAGCTGCTGGAGGCTATTAAGGCCTTTAAACCTTGTTTATTAGCTGGGGGTTTTAAGCGCCACATCAGTGCTGGTGGGTGTTTTTATTTGATGTCTGCTGACTCACTTGTGTTTTAAAGTACATTCTATGTCAATTCTCAAATGTGACTTTTCAGAATGAGAGAAAATTACATTTTTAAAGATAAAACTTGGTATTTCCATAAGCTTGATTTACCTCACTACCTGCCAGGTAATGTTAGTCAGTGTTTAAATGTCAAGGAGAAGAAATTAGCAATACTGTTTCTCCACCCCTTATTTTCAGGCTTATTTTTCTGCTTCAGAAGTGTTTTTGTTTTTGTTTTTGTCTTTGATATAAAGTGTTAGTGCCATTGAAGGATCTTTGAGTTTATGGTTGCATATATTGTAAACTTCAAAATAATTATTACTTCTGCTTAATGTGGCATATTTTAATCTTTTGCGTTTTAGAATGAAAAGAGAAGAATATTCTTTACCTCATTTATTTTGGAATGTGTACTCTGTACTAAGCACTATGCTAGTCACTGGAATAATGGGCAGATGAGATCCTTTGACTTCAAAGAAGTTATAGTTACAGAAGACACACACATTCCTATAAAAAACAAATAACAGTGGTACACACTGCTGTCCATTGAACAATTAAAAGAAGGCTCGTGTTCTAAAGCAGTGCACCAACACCAGTTCTTTTGTGCCATGCATATCCCACACCCTGCTGTTTTGAATGTTTATATTTGCATATTGCATACTGGCAGACTTCACAAAGTGGGAAAGAAGTAGTCCTAAGAATGGGAGCTTAGTTCAGCCCTAAATAAAATGCTGCTGGAGTGAATACAGGTTAAACATAAAAAGCAGAGTAACACTCAATCAAAAAGGAAACAAAACGACAGCCTGGAGATTATTTCCTGAATGAATTATAACTGGCCGTTTGAAGAAGCCTCAAAAGACAAAGTAGTATCTGAGTATCATTCAGCTTGATGCGGCTTTAGGGACAGAGACGAGGGATAAATTTGCTACTTGGTCTAGTCTGGCGCTTCCCTCTCAGAGCTCAGAGGGTAGAAGGGCAGGGACATTTAAATATGTCCTGAAAAGTGTTTCTGAAAACTATGTAATCAGACACTTTAAAAATGTTCTAAGACACTGCCTCTCAAACTTTGTTATATATATACAAGTTATCCAGTGATGTTGTTAAAATGACAATTCCGATTCAGTGGATTTGGGGCAAGGTCTGGCAATTTGCATTTCTACCAAACTCTCAAGTGATGCCCATGCTGCCAGCTCCAGGACTGCACTTGAAGTAGCGAGAATCTTAGAGATCGTAAGTACAAATGGCGGCATTGCCAGTGAGCGTGGTGGTGCCAATGGGCATGGCAAGATTTATAAAGGAGCCCTCTGATAGTGCTTTTCTAGTGACAAGTCAAACCTATATAGGATACTTACGACTAGAAGTTAGTAATTAAAATTCAGAAATACTTGGGCCCCTGGGTGGCTCAGATGGTTAAGGTCTGCCTTCGGCTCAGGTCATGGGATCGAGTCCCGCATCGCTTCTTCCTCTGCCTGCCACTCCCCCACTTGTACTCTCCCTCTCTCTCTCTCTGGCAAATAAATAAATAAAATCTTAAAAAAAAATAAAAAAATAAAATTCAGAAATACTTAAGCGGCATTAAAACCAGTAGAAATAAAAATAAACTTTACAATAGAAAAATTCATGGAATACGAAATATTAAATGGAATTTGAAGTACATATACTAAAGAGAATAAATAGCAGGGAAATATAAGAGCAACATTAACAAGGATTGGTAGGCAAGCTTGGAATGTGGTTTTAGACCACAAATAAAATCACTCTTTCTGAATAGTGATTGGGAGAGTCGGGTACATAGATAAAACATTTATTAAACCATTTCCCTCCAGTAAGCATATCATGAAATGTAAACTGGTATACATGCATTTAATGACTCATTCACTTGTTATAAAATAAAACATAACTGCAGTCATTATGTAGCCTATCAAGTACAGTGAGCCCCTTTTGGTTCTGTGAATTTTGTCATTAGCTCTCCAGGGACTGAGGTTTTTGTTTATTTCATGTCCTAATATTACTAAAGATGTATTCACATTATTTTACCACATAGTTTATGTTACATGGCAATGATGGCTTGTTCGTTCTAGAACTTTCTTGAGTGTAATCAACAGTTTAAAATTTTCAATATCTCTTACTAGATCTTTGAGTATAAAGATGATCTGACCAGTCTGTATGTTATAAAAGTCATTTAAGTTGATAATTATTGTCAGAAAAAAGTGCTTAAAATTATAACACATAATGCCTAATAGAAATGGATCACTTTTATTTTAGTATTTTTCTTTAAGATTTTATTTATTTGAGAGAGAGAGAGAAAGAGGGAGAGAGAGCATGAGCAGGGGGAGGGGCAGAGGGAGAGGGAGAAGCAGACTCCCCGCTGAGCAGATGCTTAACCCACTGGGCCACCCAGGCGCCCCTATTTTGGTCTTACTTGAAAATAGGGCAAATATTGGAAATAATAGCCATTGGAATGATGGTGAGAAAATATGAAATACAGAAAGTCACTAGCCAGCAGATCAGTTTTTATGAAGTAAGATGCATAATCCAAAATAGTGAGTGCCCATTAAAAAGATTCACTTGAAGAACTAGAATCTGAGACAAATTGAGCCACACTGAAGGAGCATCTTTTAAATAAAAAATACAAAGTTTATAATATTGATTTCTGATCAGTTGCTTTTTACATTATCTTCAATTCAATAAATATTAAATTTTTACTAAGTGCCAGGAATTCTGCTAGATACAAAACAGAAAGGTATTCTAGAACCAGTAGCTGCCCTTCTGGTAAGGTCTGTGCCTAACTCTCCCACCTTGATTTATTGCATCATGGGTCTATAACACTAAGATCAGAGTTACATATAAATATACAAGACTGAGATGGCTTGGAGCTTGCCAAAAGAACAAAACAAGGTATGCAAATAGGATACAATCTGTAATATAAATTTATATGAAGTTATTGGGGAAATGTCATTGATGTGATTGAAAGATGCCCTGAAGAAGGAAAATAAGTCAATACTCCCTCAACTCCCAGTTTGTTTTGAATAAAATTTAGTCTCTGTATTTAGCATTTAGGTATTAGTAAACTCACACATTAATGAATATTCCAGATTTTTTTCTTTTTCAAGAAATAAAACATACCTATGATGAATTTAATACTTCTAGTCATTTAGAAGGTCCCTAATAGCACAGTGTGATCTTTTAGTTTACTTCATAGGATCCTTTATTTCTCAATTTCTTTAGAAAAGTAGAAACTGCCTTTATCATACTATGACATTTATGGGGATGTGTATTTCTGTGTGTGTGTGTGTGTGTGTGTGTGTGAGAGAGAGAGAGAGAGAGAGACAGAGAGAGAGACAGAGAGACAGATTGATAAAGAATATTTAAGTACTTAATGAAATAATAAGTATTTTAGTACCCAAATCCAGATATTCAGGAGGGAGCTGATAAAGTAGTTGAGTTCCTTTCAAGTAAATAACAACGTATTTGACCTACACTCATCCCTCCGTGTTATATCATTTTTTAATTTTCCCTTTCATTATTAGGATTCAGTAAGCTCCCCAAATGATGATAACTATTTTTTTTTTGAGAACCATTCCAGCAGAATAAGTTTGTTGCCATTCTCATATTGATGATCCAGTTCTTAAACATGATTCTGATCTTATAAAAAACAACACACAAAAATAAAAAATCTAGACATCTTGTAACTAAAGGCAATCCAATTCCCTCGTTGTCAGGCCCTATTACCTCTTTTCTCAGCAGCTCTATTTTGTAGGTCTATTTTCAGGAAAGAACAATGTACCTCTCAGGGTACATGACATGCTCAATCTAGGAAAGTAACATCCTGTTTAAAATATATTAAAAGACTTGGGTTTTGCTTTATTACAGACTGTACAATGCTACACCTGGTTACACTTCTTTCTAAATCTCACAGGTTGAGAGGAACTCAGTGGCAAACCTGTAGTCTTGTGAAAGGATCATTTCCCAGATATTGACAGAAACCATCTCAGGGACCTGTCCTCCCTGGGGAAGTCTTGCTTCTTTGGGATTTGTTCCAGTAACCCATTCAAAAGAAGAGGTTTACTATATACAATGAACTGGAATACTGTGTGCTGTCCTTAGGACATTTACAGCTCTGCGGAGTTTTTTGTTTCCTTTTTTTATATAATTTTAGTTTTATAGTATTCTGTCTTATGACACCCTTTTTCCTCATGAGGCCTTCATTTAATGTAAAGCATAAGCTTATAGCACTTCCCAATTTTTATAGAACAATTTTTATGGAAACTGAGTAACATCTACTTAAAAATGTTTGTGCCACAGATGATAGCTTCTAAGTCTCCAACATAGATGTATGATGAAAATATCCTTTCCTGTGATGGATATGACACTGGTTAGTCAGTTCTCAAGCTGCAGTTGAAGAAACAAAGCCATAGATCCTGTGTGTTCCCTACTGATATTCACTTAGTCTTAAAAACAACCAAGCCACAATTTTAATTACGTCCATGCAAAATCAAACATGTTTTATTGCCTCCAACACTATTATTAGGTATCAGTCACTTATTTGTACTCTGGGCTAAGTAGGGCATTCCAGTTATATTTGCAAGATGGTATATTTGCCTGTCCTCTAGAAATGGCAGTGGTAGCGTTGGCTGTCTGTTCCTGTGCTGTGGGCATAAAACCAAACTGGACACAGGAACTGTAAGAACCCTTGGTGGCAGCTTGAGATGTCTGAGAAGAGCTATGTATTTAAAGTACACAATTTAAAGCACATAATTGTTGGCTTCAGGCACCACCGAAAATAAATTTCCCAAACGGCAATCAAAAGTCAGTGTAATTGAGGGATGGGGAAAATTATCAGAGGGCATGAGCATCCATGGCCATAGATACCTTTTTTTTTTCCAGTGCACACTTGTGATTATACTGTAAGAATTTTAAAAGATATATCATTAGTGGAAATTCAATTTTCTCCCTCTGTGTGTTGGTAAGGTTGATATGAACCTGTGCCTGTGTAAAGTGTCTAAAGTCAGAAGATGAATGCTCCTCCATGTGTGCTGGACAAGCCATTGGTTGGACACTCATGCTTCAATGGAAGAAGCAAAGGCATTGCTAATTCTTACTTGCTGATTTGCAATTGGACTACATAATATAGTGGGCAAAGCCTAAAAAATTATTACTCATGACTTAAGCAAACTGCAATAACCTCACACACTTCATTGTTTATGACATTAATATATATTGCCTAATATCACTGACAAAATTACTCTTCCAAATTCTGTTTAAACAGATTTTGCTAAACCTGTGTACAAAGAGATTGGTTTATAAGCGATGCTTCTAAGCAAGGTTTATATAGTGAAATTCAAAATTAAATGTCCTTAACTCTTAAGGTTGCTTCTGACTCCCTTTCAAGAATCAATACTGAGAAAGGTGTTTGATAGACCAAGGTCATGAACTCCCCAGGAAGCTTTCTGAAGGATGTGAAAGAGGATAAATTGCTTCCCTTTCCTGCCAGCGCCAAAGCACTCCTGTGTCTCAGCTCTGGAAATGCATATGGAAACAATTGCTCCTGGACCATTTCCTCTGCCCTCCAGGTGGGCTGTGGCCTCTCCACGTCTGGAGTGTCTGGAGTGTTAGCCACACTGCTCAGCACAGAGGTCAGGGCTTAGCTCAGCCAGCCCCGAACAGACAATGCTCCCTCCCTAGACCTTGCTATTCAAAAAAAGGAGCAAATCCACAGCATTGTTGAGTTTAATTCATTTATTATAGCATCTGACCAATCCAACATCATGTTTCTCAAACAAGAAACTCAGCAAGATGAAAAATACTTGCTCAAGGTGAAACTGATAGTTAAGTAACGAACGGGATAAGATTAGAACCCGGGTGCCCTGACTCCAGTCTGACTCCCTCTTCATTTTACTTCCTTTCACGTCTACCTCCTAAGTAGCCTTGTAGTCTCCCTGGGAGTCTAGGCTACCAAGTTTAGAGAAGTGAGTCATGAAAGACTCCCATCCATTCTGTCAGGATCTTTCTTGTGAGAAAAAGACAGACTTAATCTTTTATTTGTACTGAAAATTGATGACATACTTAGCTTTTACACCCTTGTGTCTTATTATGGTTTCTTGGTTTCTCAGTGCAGCACAACGTTTTATGGAGCTGAAGGTCATATTATTTGAAATGTGATATTATTTGAGAATATGTGGACCATAAGACAGGTATAAAGTCTTCTCCCTTTCACCCCTACCTTATATGTTTTTAAGATAAAAAAATAATTTTAAAGGAGATACTACTACTTACTACAATAAAGCAGCATTGTTTCCTCTTATACTCCAGTATGATTTACTATCCAAATCTCAGAAGAGTGGCTTCATTAAATAAAATTAAAACTGGAATTTATCAGTGAAAAAGCTGCTAAGTACTTCCCAAGTCTGCGTGATATGATAGAACAACCCATTGGCATTCTTGGTTTTGATCATGTATTTTGCTTGTTTATAGAATCATTTTGGAGGGGCACTATGATATCATTGCATCCAATTTCCACAATTTACAGGTAAAACATGAAGGTGCACAAGGCTTAAAGGATTTGTTGAGTGTCATGCCTATCCTGGCTGGGGCAAACTGGCATTAGGTCTGAAACTGGTCTTTTTCACTACACTATGCTGTCTGCCAGTTTGCATTAATCTGATTTTTGCGTGTGTGGTTTGACACTTTACAATTAGTGTAGGAACCTTTCCTCAAAGTGGCAATGCTAATTTCTCCCATTTTTATAAAATACAGAAACTTTTTAAAGTTGGGAGTAGCTTTAGGTTTATAGAAAAATTGTGAAGATAGTACACGGAGCTCATCAACATCTTTTATTAGTATGGCACTTTTGTCACAATTAACAAACTGATACTGATACATTATTATTAATTAAAGTCTATACTTCATTCAGATCCCCTCAGTTTGTACCTAATGTCCTTTCTCATCTCTAGGATCTTATCCAGGATTTGATCCACTACATTTAGTCATGTCTCCTCAGGCTCCTCTCAACCAAGAGAGTTCTCAGATATTCCTTTTCTTTGATGACCTTGACAGTTTTGAAGAATACTGGTCACATGTTTTGTAGAATGCCATTCAATTTATATTTAACTAATGTTTTCCTCATGATTAAACTCATGTCTACGCCCCCATGGAATTATGAGTTTTAGGGATGAAGACCACAGAGCAAGTACCATTTTCATCCCGTAAGTGTTACATCTTGCCAACATGACTTATCACTGTGGATGTCACTCATACTCACGTGGCTGTGGTAGTGTTTGTCAGGTTTCTCCACTTCAAATTTACTCTTTTCTCATTTCCATACTATCTTCTTAGGAAAGCTGTGTTCCACCTCCTTGAAGAGGACCTACATAATTATTTGGAATCGTCTTCATTGAAGATTTGTCTATTTTTCACCATTTATTTATTGATTTAACTATTTATTTATATTGGTATAGACTCAGATATTTAGTTTATACTTTGGGTTATAAACCAATACTGCTTTCTTTATTTTGTAGCTCAAATTGTTCTGGCTTTGGCCACTGAAAACTCTTTCAGTTATCTCTTTTGTCTCTTTGACATATCCTTAACACTATTTTCTGTGCTTTTGAGCACCTCCTTACTTTTTGGCACGTCCAGATGGTCCCTACTCATCTAGTATACTTCTAACCTTAGCCATAACATCATCTATTTCTCTAAGAGGCCTTAGTTCTTTTTAGGAGAAACCAAGATCTGGGCACTAGGTATGCTTGTTGCTACTAGGCCCTCTCAATTGGCAAAGGAAGGAAATATATGTGAGCGTATTAGTCTGCGTCTGTACATATATGTTTAAGTATCCATTTGCATCTGTATCAAGATAAACATGAGTTTATATTTATGCCTCCAATTCTAATCCATTACCACATGGATCATTCTAGGCTTCCCCTCTTGTTTATATGTAACCTCTCACTCCAATAATGAGAAATCTAGCTCCCACGATCTACCATGCATTTACTTAATTGTTTGATTCCAATATACATGTTAGTCCTTTCAGAATTAGCTTGTACTTCTTATGAAAAATAGAACTTTATCAACTACAGTGCAGTTCTTATGTACAGTTCCTTTTGTCTTCAGTCTTGGCAGTCTCTACCCACTTCCAAAGTTACTTAGGGAAGCATCTTTTTGCTCAACCTCCTTCAGTGAGATTATTTTATACATTTGTTACACAGATTCTTTTTGTCATAATCTGCTTTCTGTTCCAGGACTTCCTGATTTCCTGAATGATTTTTTTTTAAATTACATATACTGAAGTTTGCTATTTATTTATTTTTAAATTTTTTATTTATTTGAGAGAGAGCAAGAACAAGAGAGAACACAGAGGGAGAGGGAGAAGCAGACTCCCTGCTCAGCAGGGAGCCCAAAGCAGGGCTTGATCCCAGGACCCTGGAATCATGACCTGAGTCGAAGGCAGACACTTAACTGACTGAGCCACCCAGGCACCCCAACTCTTTATTTTTTAATTAAAACTTAATTTTTTCAGAGCAATTTTAGACTAAGGTTCAGTCTTTTAAAAAAACTAAGATGATTTTTTTTTTAACAGTAGTTCTAGGTTCACAGCAGAATTGAGCAGAAGGTACAGAGATTTCCCATATACCCCCCACCACCCCACATGCACAGCATCCGCTATTAGCAATATCCAACATCAGAGTGGTATATTTATTACAAGTGAGGAGCCTATATTAACAAATTATAATTACTGAAATCTGTAGGTTTCTTTATGGTTTACTCTTGATGTTGTACATTATATAAGTTCAGACAAATCCATTATGACATGTCTCCATCATGACGGTCTAATACAGAGTATTTTCATTGCCCTCCAATTTTCCACGTGATCTGTTCATCCCCTTCCCAAACCCCTGGCATCCACTGACTGATTTTTTAGTGTCTCCATAGTTTTGCCTTTTCCGGAATGTCATATAGTTGGAATCATACAGTATGTAGACTTTTCAGAGTGCTTTCTTCCCTTAGTAATAAACATTTAAGTTGTCTCTGTTTTTTCAGGGCTTGATAGCTCTTTTTTTTTTACTGCTGAATAATATTCTATTACCTGGATGTACCAGTTTGTTTATTCATTCACCTACTAAAGAACATCTTGGTTGCTTCCAAGTTTTGGCTATTATAAATAAATATCCTTAAGCAGGTTTTTGTGTGGACATAAGTTTTCAGTTCTTGAGTAAATACTAAGAAGTGTGATTGCTGGATTGTATGGTGTGAGTATGTTTAGTTTTGTAAGAAACTGTCAAACTGTCTTCCCAAGTGGCTGTACCATTTTGCTTTCCCATCAGCAATGTATGAGAGTTTTTGTTGCTCCACATCTTTACTAGCATTTAGTGTTGTCAGTGTCTAAATTTTGGCTATTCTCATAGGTGTGTAGTGGTATCTCATTGTTATTTTAATTTCCATTTCCATTTTTATATGTTATGTGGAGCATGGTACACTTTTTGTGCTATAAATTTCTATAGGTTTTGACAAATGCATAATTTTCTACCCTTAAATAATCATACAGAATAGTTTCACTACTCTAAAAAAAAAAAATCCCCTGTGCTACTCCAATTCAAACCTCGAACCTCTCCTAACTGCTGGCAACCACTAACTGGTTGACCATCTGTTTAGCCTTATCAGGCTGACTTCTTTATATGGATAATACCACAGTTTGTTTATCCATTCACTTATTGAAGGACATCTTGGTTGCTTCCAATTTTTGGTGATTATAAATAGAGGTACTGTAAACATTTGCATGCAGATTTTTGTGTGGACATACGTTTTCAGATTTGTTGGTTAGATTCCTAGGAATATCACTGTTGGATTGTAGACTACATTTAGCTTTTTAAGAAAGTGCCAAATTGTTTTCCAAAGTGGTTTTATCACATTTATTCCCAGGAGCAGAATGAGAGTTCTTGTTCTACATCATCACTAGCCTTTTCAGTTGTTTGGATTTTTGTCATTTTAATAGGTGTATAATGGTGTCACATTGTTTTAGTTTCCCTGAAAACAAATAATGTGAGTACCTTTTCATGTGTTTATTTGCCATCCATATATGTTTTTTATGGTGAGATGTCTGTTTAGCTTCTTTGCCCATTTTTGAAAATTAAATTTTTTTGTTGTTTTAAGAGTACTTTGTATATTTTAGATACAAGTTCTTTTTATCAGATCGCTTTTTTGTAAATACTTTTGTAAATATTGCTGTGGTTACAATAATACATTAACATTTTATTTATACATTAATAAAAATCCTAAATTTTCTATAAAAATTGAAGCAGACAGAGTTGAAGGTTTGAGGAAAAACCCATTAGACTTAAGAAATTACATATTTCCAGGGGTACCTGGGTGGCGCGGTCGATTAAGCATTGGACTCTTGGTTTCGGCTCAGGTTGTGAGATCAAGTCCCAAATGGAGCTCTGCACTCAGCACATAGTCTGCTTAAGTCTCTCTTTCCCTCTCCCTCTGCCCCTTGCCCCTCTCAAAAATAAATAAATCTATTTTTAAAAAGGCAATTACATATTCCCTTTCACCTGAAATTGATTATGACCCTTAGAAATATAAGCAACAATGTTTCCTTTCTTTTGATTAATTTCCCAGCAACAGATGCTATTGCTTAACTAGTAGCCATTCTCCTATATTTCTTGGTAATGGCACTCCTGTTTTATTCTATGCAGATGACAGTATGCCCATCCTTATGAATGAATCATGATTGCCCAAGCCATTCATGGTAATGGCTTTCCCAATGTCCACATAAAAGTAACCCCTTGGGGTGCCTGGGTGGCTCAGTCGTTAAGTGGCTGCCTTCGGCTTGGGTCATGATCCCAGGGTCCTGGGATCGAGCCCCACGTCGAGCTCCCCGCTCTGCGGGAAGCCTGCTTCTCCCTCTCCCACTCCCCCTGCTTGTGTTCCCTTTCTCACTGTGTCTCTCTCTGTCAAATAAATAAATAAAAATCTTTAAAAAAAAAAAAAGTAACCCCTTGTTGGGATGCCTGGGTGGCTCAGTCAGTTAAGTGTCTGCCTTCCCCTGCTAGGATCGAGTCCCGCATTGGGCTCCCTGCTCATCGGGGAACCTGTTTCTCCCTTTCCCTCTGCTTGTGCTCTCTCTCTCTCTCTCTGTTAAATAAATAAATGAAATAAGTAATACCTTGTGAATACAATGTAAAGATGGAGAGGAAGGTGTGGTAGAGCACTTTAGGGAAAGGTTTTTCTCCCTTATAAAAGAAAAGGCCACTTGACAAAAAGATTTCTTTTGACCCCTTCCTTCCCTCCTGCTTTGGATGCTCTTGAGAATGTGAAGTCTAGAGCTTTGCAAGCTATCTTGCAACCATGAGGTGACAAGCCTGAAGACAAATGTCAACATACTGAGAAGGTGAAATAGTAGAAAGAAATGAGATTAGGTCCTTGATGACATCATGAGCCATATAACCAATTCTGGAAAGCCTACTTCCAAATATCTTGCTTTAGTGAAAGCCTGCTTCCAAATATCTCACTTTAGTGAAAATATCTTGCTTTATTATTGAGCCAATACTTTTAAATTTTACACATCATGGCTATATATAAGATCATATTTGTTTAGTACACTGGAATAAACAGGTAAGAGTCCTCATAGACAGAGACGAGTTGTATAGGAATTTTGATTGCTTTAAGCAGCCCCTTCCAGCCACTAATACAGTGCCTAAGATTACCATCTCAGCCACCTGCCCCGCATTCATGGCACACTGTTGCACACTGGTTGAGAAGTTCTGGTTTCAAACACATTCTGTTATTGGAAACAGAATACATTCTACTTATTATATGTACAAAGTGCAGATTTAAACCCATGCAAAATATTTCTTGTCATGGAAGCCAATCAACCTATTGGATAACGTCTGATAAAAGTAGGTTCACATTTGTACTACTCTGTGATTGCCCTAACTTGTGGAAACTTCTTGGTCTTCTGGAATATAGCTGGGAGAGTTGTGTTAGAAAGGGATATTACCTTTTTACTCATACCGTGCTTTTAATTTAATTGCTTTGTCATATTATGGTAGGCTAGCATCTTCAGAGGAGATATCTTTGCAGTAAAAAAATGTTGAAGTGTTGTCTAAGTAACTATTTGAACAGCTGGATCCAATTCATAATATGGAAATCACACCAAGCAGATTCAAGTGAAGAAGTAACTTAAAACAGGTCCAGTAATCAAAATCTCTGAGAACGAAAGGAAGTCTCAATACACTCTCATGGCCATATTTCCAATATACTAAGGGGCACTGGGGTTACTCCAGTGCAGAGTTCCCTAATGATGAACTAAGAGGGCAGTGTTGTAGTTACAATAGGTAATTTTTAAAGGGCTTACAAGGTCTTGTTTCCAAATAAGGACTACAATCCTTAAAGAGACAACATTTCTAAGCATTTCTTATTCATAATTAAGTAGGTTTTCTAGCAGGAGACAATGAAATTCACAGGATTTATATTGACTCTGTTGGGAATAAATTGTAGACTCTGGATATCTCGGAATCACATCCTAACTCTCAGATTTTTATTTATTATTGCAAGGCTGCTAAAGCATAAATTTCCTGGAAACCAAGTACTTTCTTTAGGAAAAAAATGTGGCAGATATCTGGGTTTTTTTTTTTCACATAATAATTTCAACTAATTCAAAGTATATTATATATATATGTATACACATTAAATATATATATATAATTGGCATATATTTTGATACAGATTTCCATATGCTGTAATATATATTTTACTTTATATAGAGTGTAATATTTTGTTTATTTGTGATCATTTACTTATTTGCCTATTTAGTGGAATAATTTAACTCATCATGTGAAAGGGCATCTGACATGAGGTTGAGTCTTATGGCTTGGATATGATTATTAATATTAACATGATGTTCACGAAGTATGAAATTCCTAGAAACCTTAAATTGGCACCTGTCTTGATGTTAGTGATTTTCAATACAGTGCATCCCATTCTCAATGTATGGGTAGGGGTAAAGGTCCATGGAGCACATGAGACTTTGGCCTGCGGTCATGCCAGCCAGAAACACAACAGTGGTAGTACACCCCGAAGCCAGCAATGCTGTCAGCACTGCAAAGGGTGTAGAGCTTCATCTTCTGTGGCCTTCTGACCAGCTCCCGTTTTGTTCATATGTTTTGGCTAATTTCCAGAGTAGGTCAAAGTATTGACTAGCTTTGTGGTGTGTGCAATTAAAATGCTACTTTTAGCCTTGTATTAGGAACAGATCTGATAGACAAGGAAACTCTGGTCAGGTTCTCCTAAACTCCCTGCAGAAGGCAGCAGCTCAAAAAGTAGTTGCATCTAATGGGATCATCTCAGCTGAAGAATATGGAGCTTTTGGATTGTAAGTGCAGAAATATTCCTCACTGGCCCTGTTAGCATTCAGAAAAACCATTAAAGTACTTTTCCAGATTCTTTCCTAGGACACAGGGCTCATTTCATACTCCAGTGGGAAAATAGGGGATGAAACTAAATGATATTAAAAAATAATATGATAATTGCTATAGTTCAAAATATTAAAGTCTATATCCAAGTGACAGTTTCCCAACTACATCTTGAAATTGGCATCTTTCAGGTGACTTTACTCAGGGAAATAAGTATAATTGTTTTACAGAAACACCTGATTCTACCTAATGACTTTTTTTTCCCCCAAAGGGTCTCATTTCCACATCTTGAAAAATGTCAATCAGTCTATCATATGAAACCTAGAAGTTTTCAAATGAGCTTGGAAGATAGCTTGCCTAATCCTAACTTCCTAAAGTAAGGAGTTACAAAATCTGAGAAGAAATAGTCAGTGAAATATGACAGAAGAAAACAAGGTTCAAACTAACAGAAAGTAGAATATTTTAAGAAGGTAGTCAAATCTGTTATCAATAAGTTATTATAAAAAAGTGGAAAGTGGCCAATAGATTGGATACTTAGAAACAACTGATTGTTTAAGAATGAAAATCTGGACAACAGAATTTGAAAGTACAGACTTTTTTTGGAAAAGTTCAAAGAAGAGATGAAGGAGACGTGTAGTTTATTTTTTTATTAACATATAATGTATTATTTGATTCAGGGGTACAGGTCTGTGATTCATCAGTCTTACAGAATTCACAGCGCTCACCATAGCACATACCCTCCCCAGTGTCCATCACCCAGCCACCCCATCCCTCCCACCCCCCCCCCACTCCATCAACCCTCAGTTTGTTTCCTGAGATTAAGAGTCTCTTATTGTTTGTCTCCCTCTCTGGTTTCGTCTTGTTTCATTTTTCCCTCCCTTCCCCTATGATCCTCTGTCTTGTTTCTCAAATTCCTCATATCAGTGAGATCATATGATACTTGTCTTTCTCTGATTGACTTATTTCACTTAGCATAATACCCTCTAGTTCCATCTGCATTGTCACAAATGGCAAGATTTCATTTTTTGATGGCCACATAATATTGATTGTATATATATATATCACATCTTCTTTATCCATTCATCTGTTGATGGACATCTAGGCTCTTTCCATAGTTTGGCTATTGTAGACATTGCCGCTATAAACATTGGGGTGCAGGTGCCCCTTTGGATCACTACATTTGTATCTCTGGGGTAAATACCCAGTAGAGCAATTGCTAGGTTGTAGGGTAGCTCTATTTTCAACTTTCTGAGGAACCTCCATACTGTTTTCCAGAGTGGCTGCACCAGCTTGCATTCCCACCAACAGTGTAGGAAGGTTCCCCTTTCTCCACATCCTCGCCAACATCTGTCGTTTCCTGACTTGTTAATTTTAGCCATTCTGACAGGTGTGAGGTGGTATCTCATTGAGGTTTTGATTTGGATTTCCGTGATGCTGAGCGATGTTGAGCACTTTTTCATGTGTCTGTTGGCCATTTGGATGTCTTCTTTGGAAAAATGTCTGTTCATGTCTTCTGCCCATTTCTTGATTGCATTATTTGTTCTCTGGGTATTGAGTTTGATAAGTTCTTTATAGGTTTTGGATACTAGCCCTTTATCTGATATGTCATTTGCAAATATCTTCTCCCATTCTGTCGGTTGTCTTTTGGTTTTGTTGACTGTTTCCTTTGCTGTGCAAAAGCTTTTTATCTTGATGAAGTCCCAATAGTTCATTTTTGCCCTTGCTTCCCTTGTCTTTGGCGATGTTTCTAGGAAGACATTGCTGTGGCTGAGGTGGAAGAGGTTGCTGCCTGTGTTCTCTAGGATTTTGATGGACTCCTGTCTCACATTTAGATCTTTCCTCCATTTTGAGTCTATTTTTGTGTGTGGTATAAGGAAATGGTCCAGTTTCATTCTTCTGCATGTGGCTGTCCAATTTTCCCAACACCATTTCTTGAAGAGACTGTCTTTTTTCCATTGGACATTCCTTCCTGCTTTGTCAAAGATTAGTTGACCATAGAGTTGAGGGTTCATTTCTGGGCTCTCTATTTTGTTCCATTGATCTATGTGTCTGTTTTTGTGCCAGTAATTAATGTCTTGATGATTAGAGCTTTGTAATAGAGCTTGAAGTCCAGAATTGTGATGCCACCAGCTTTGGTTTTCTTTTTCAACATTCCTCTGGCTATTTGGAGTCTTTCCTGCTTCCATACAAATTTTAGGATTATTTACTCCATTTCTTTGAAAAAAGTGGATGGTATTTTGACAGGGATTGCGTTGAATGTATAGATTGCTCTAGGTAGCATTGACATCTTCACAATATTTGTTCTTCCAATCCATGAGCATGGAACGTTTTTCCATTCTTTGTGTCTTCCTCAATTTCTTTCATGAGTATTCTATAGTTTTCTGATTACAGATTCTTTGCCTCTCTGGTTAGATTTATTCCTAGGTATCTTACAATTTTGCGTGCAGTTGTAAATGGGATCGACTCCTTAATTTCTCATTGTACTGTATTAATGAAGAATATATATGCAGCCAGGAGGTTTCTTGTTAGGATAAGAGAAATGTGGGTAGATTATAAGTCTAAGGAAAAGTGAAAGTTGAGTTGGAAAGGGGGCAATTCAGGAGCAGGAGAGGACACTAGATTGAGTAAGATTCCTAAGGAGATGGGAATGAATGTTATCCAGGGTAAAGATGGAGAGATTGGCTTTAGCAAGGAGAAGGGCTAACCATCTCCCAGTTTGGAGGAAAGGGGCCAGAATGAGAGAGGAAGTATATGTGGTTGGTGGGGACTAAGGTGAGGGGATGGAATACATTATATGTATAAAAAAAAAAAGAAGATAGTGGGAAAGGAAAAATGAAGGGGGGGGAATTGGAGGGGGAGAGGAACCATGAGAGACTGTGGACTCTGAGAAACAAACTGAGGGTTCTAGAGGGGGGTGGTTATAGGTTAGCCTGGTGATGGGTATTAAAGAGGGCACATATTGAATGGAGCACTGGGTGTTATATGCAAACAATGAATCATGGAACACTACATCAAAAAAATTTGTTTTTTATAAAGATTGAAATAAAAAAAAGTTACACTGGATGACTTCATTGTCCTCAGGTTAAAGATGTCTTGAGTGAAATGAAGCAAAATGATAAAAGACTTTAGGGGAACCCCTCCTCCCCCAAAGAGTTGAAATACACTCAGATCCTTATACTTCCAAGAATTTAAAGTATGGCATGCAAAATAAAATGACATTTACAGAGAATTGTGTGTCCAAACCAATCAGTTTCAGGAAACTTTAAATGCGGGAAACTTAGAATGCAGACCTGTGACATGGACAATGTGGAGATGTCATTTTGAAATCAAGATTGTACAGCTCACCAATTTGTTTTATTCTCTAAAGCCAGTCTATTTGGTGCTTCCCTCCATGCTCAGCTGCAACATGGCTAGCCCATCAGGGCATGCCCTCAGTATTTTTTAAGAGTACTTTCAAATCCCCAGAAACTTATTCGATAGCCAAGAAAGATTCAGGGATTTTTTTTTTCTACTTTCTACTTTTCTTGCCCCTGTTTCCTTTTTGCCTTTGACCTATGGTCTTTCATCAGGAATGTTATAAATATATAATTTTCCTGTAAGTCCATAAGTGGCTTCTGAATTATAGGCTTATCAATCCTCTTTTATATGTCTCAGGGAAAAAAGTAGAATTCAGTCTGAAAACATTGCCCTTGGATGTTTTAGTACAGTTATGACCTTGGAGAAAATACAGTAGCTTTTCCCTAGAAATGGTATCTGACTGTCACTGATATCTTATAGATATTTTATATGAGAAAGAATAGAGGGTCACTTCAAACTTCATAAAGTATGTCCTAATAGTCACTTCAATACAAGACTGGAATATGACTAGGTTAGTAACCCACTTAGATTGAGTGATAGTAGATTTCCAAAGCTGAAAATGGAGAAAATATCAGGCTAGAAATATTGGTTGGGACCTAACAGGCAGAAAAGTGATATGACCATGTTGAAATTTAAGATCAACCATTTATAATAAAAAGAAAGGATAGATTTAATGTGCCTTTTATATTGAACAAAGGTAAAAGAGAATAAATGGGATATTTTCATTTCATGAAAAACATTTTTGAATTTGAATAGAAATGCCTGAAAGAGGAGCATAAGTAGTGCTCATAGGGAGCATATAAAAAAGGAAGGAGTAAGAGTACAGTAGCTGGAAGGAGGGTAGTCCCTGCAGACTGTGGAGAAACTGGACCACTTTTATCCAGTGGGAGAGAATACTATGAATACTATTGGCAATCTCTGCTGTTGAATCTGTTACTTAGCCCACAATAGTAAAACCATAAATATTTTTCATATTGGGACTGACTCTTAACATTTTTAAATATTGAATCAAAATGCAGTTCATGTCATTATTTCCAAAGGACTGTTATTTTTCAATTTATCCATTTACTTAGGAAGTGATTTCTTCCTTATTATAACTATTACTACCTCTCTCTTCAGAACTGAGCGCCTGGGTGGCTCAGTTGGTTGAGCGACTGCCTTCGGCTCAGGTCATGATCCTGGAGTCCTGGGATCGAGTCCCACATCGGGCTCCCTGCTCAGCGGGGAGTCTGCTTCTCCCTGTGACCCTCTTCCCTCTCATGCTCTCTCTCATTCTCTCTCTCTCAAATAAATAAATAAATAAATCTTTCATGGTTGCTTATGAATTGAAGGCCTTATCTGAGAAAACTGGAAGTAAGATAATTTTCATTTATCTATGGAAAACATTCTTCTGCTCTTGATATTTGTAGAAGTTTTGTGTTTTTTCATTTTATAGCCCTGATTGTTTTTGTACTTTATTTGGCATTTTATTGTCAGAACATTAAGTTTTATTTAAAGTGCACTTTCCAAGTTCCTTAGTTCAGATGTTCCACATGAATATTCATAATTTGTCAAATTTTAAAATCACTTATATTATTGTCATCTTTTCATTATAGAAAGCGGAATATGTTTAGGGACTCCAGAGTTGCTATTTTTAATCATAGAAAATGGTTCTTTGTTTACTAATAAAGAAGAAAGCTGTTGGAGGTAAGAAAGGACACAGACTATAATTCAGAATCTATTTTCTAGAACAAAATTCTCTTGTATCAATGAGGCAAGTGACTTTACAATTAAATTGGGAAGGAACCAACAATTGTTTCATGGTTCACTACAAGGCTCTTTATTATAAAGAAACTATTCCACCAAGAAGCATAGTGTTTAACACTTCAAAGAACATCACAGTCCACTATTTAGGATTGGGGTTATACATAACTATGTGTACAGTGCTTCAGACTCAGCCAAGGGACTCCCAAGATCTTATACCAGTTTACTAGGATGGTAGGATGCTTTGAAGTGAAACCTTTTATGCTCTTTCCCTCAAATGCCCCCACTACCTTAGACTTTAGGTTGTAGAAGCTTGAAATATTTAAGTCTATTCTAGGTCTCATGCATTGTGCAAGAAAGAGCTATAGGGCTGATCTGTTCATTGATGTGTTCCAGATGTTGTGGTTTGGTGTTTTGTTGACTGATGAGCTAATTGCTCTTTTCATAAAAACTTTCCACTGCCATGGCTGCTAGAGGCACTCTACCTTTCTGCCAGGATTACAAAAAATAATACCAAGAAATAGAAGCCAGAGATTATCAACCACAGCTCTTTCCTTAAGAGGAAAAAAAACTCCACATTCTACGGTGAAATAAGACACACATAAAGTACACAAAATAAAAACGAACAGCTCATTGAATTCCTGTAAAGCAAACACCCAGGCTAACAGCCTGCCAGCATACCATTTTCCCCCTGTGCTCTTTCCCTATCCAAATCCCCTTCTCCTAAAAGATAAATGCTGTCCCGACTTTAACAGTAAAGCTTCTCTTGCTTTTCTTCATTCAAATTACCACCTAAATAGGAATCATTAAGGACTGCAGTTTAGTTTAATCTGCTTTTATGAAAAGAATCACATTACATTTTGTTTAGTTTCTGATTTCTTTAGCTGATTATGATTGCAAGATGCCTCTGTGCTCTTTGTAGCTGTAATTCACTCATGTTTAGTCCTATATAGTATTCCTTTGTACCCAAGTTTATTATATTCACTGTGATGAACACTAACATTGCTTCCATTTTTTGGACTTTATTAATACTGTTGCTGTGAATATCCTTGTACTTGCTTTGGATATTCCTATGAACATCTGGTATACACAAGCATCGGTATATCTAGGAGTGAAATTGCTGAGTTGTAGAAAATGCATATGTTCAACTTTAGAACTTTTCCTAAGTGATGATGCTATTTTACTGTGTCAATATCATTTTGGCAGGCCTCCTCATTAACCTTTGGAATTGTCAATCCTTTTAATTTAGTGATACTTGTGGGATTTTCATTGTGAATGTAATTTGCATTAATTTTATATGGTATTTCACTTTTAAGTGGCTACTCAAGTCTTCTGCCAGTTTCCTTTTTTGAGTTGTTCTTTTCTTGTTGAGTATATTATTCTGAATTTAAGCCCATTATCAGTCATACTTGTTATAAGGATTTTTTCCCAGTCTATGGCTTACTTTTTCAGTGTCTTAATAGTATCTTTTGAAAGAACAGTTCTTACTGATTACTCAGTTATTAGTCTTTTACTTGGTGTATTTCACACCCTTCCTCTATAAACTAAATAATTTTCAGTAAGAATTAAGAATTCAAAGAAATGATGTAATGAGGCAATAAAACTTCTCTCTATTGAAGTTTGATATATAATTATGCTAGTAAAAAAATTAAGTTAAAGAAATAAGAAGAAATATTACCAATCCAAAGAAGAACACACTAATATATGAATATTTTGAATCACAATACTTGATGTTGGTGATATTTTCTTGTTGCTATTATTATACCTAGTGACTCAATAGTGTTTTATGATGATAACAATACCTCACTTGAAATTCCTTACAAAATTTCTTTACAAATTTTTCTACAAAATTACTGGTTTCTCAACAAAAGTACAAATAACTTCAGAACAACAAAAAAAAAGACCCAGAACTATTTATCAGTAGTTTTCATATATACTTAAATGTTTGAACTTTCATTTGTTTGTTTCACACTGGTAAATGTTTTCCAAATTTATTTTCATTCAGCACAAAACTATTTCTGTTTTTCATTTTAGCATCACCTTATCCAAGATTGTTCTGAATTTCATTTATAATTTTCCATAGCATAGGGATTTTCTAGTTATCTTATTATTAGTTTCTAACTTACTGTCCTTGGCAATTTATTGAGATTTAAAATGAAAAAAATGTACATTCTATAATTGTTGGGAGTATTCTATTTAGGTCAGCTAGGTGAAATATTAATTATGTAGTTAAAATTGTCTATATCCTTGCTAAATTTTTCAGTTACTGAAAAATTGGTGTCAAAAATGTCCACTACAATTATGAATTTGTCTATTTTTCTTTTTATTTCTTTTTGCTTTATGTATTTTGATGTTAAGTTATATGCAAATTTATTATGACTGTGGAGAACTGATTATTTTATCATTATAAAATGTTCCTCTTTATCTCTAGTAATACTTTAGTCTTAAAGTCTCCTCTATTTTATCTTAATGAGAGGCAACAGAAAAAATTGACTTTAGCACCATTTAGTAAGTTCTAGCATAGTGAAATATGCTGGATTCATACCTTAAAAGTGGTTGTAGGACTCCTTTCAACAAGAAAATATTAATTAGCCTGTCAACAAAGTAAGACAAATACTTGTGGTGAAATGTTGTATAGGGAATTGTTGGCAATATCTTGACATATATAAGCACACAGTGGAAGAGGTTATGTTGAGGCAAAATGAGTACAAATGTATTGTCTCACCCTTTTGAAACAAACTGGTGTTTAGGAAGGATGTGGTGCCTCAGTGATACCATTAATTGATGAGAGACTGCTGAAGTACTTAGAATGTGGAGTGGACATCTCTCTAAGTTGATCTCATTCTTAAATTATGTTTATTTTCATGCATCTATTTTTCAAGTTTCAAGAAAAAAAATTTAAAAGGTGATTGAAAGTTAAAATTCTCATGTGACACTATCTGATTTTCCCCCTCTGGGTAATGATGTTTTGGGAGAAGGATACACACAAGCATGTGTGTATGTATGTATATTTACATATATACGAAGGGAAAACATAATTTTTTGAATCTCTCCAGTAATAATACCACTTGTTAATATCAAGTATAGTTACCACTTAGTGCCTTTAATCAACACAAAATCCCCATGAGCTATCATTATCTGACTTTAGATGAGGGATCCGAGTCCAGGGAATATAAATAAACAGCTTAAGGCCACACAGTTTATAAGAAACAGAGCCATTATTAAAAACTTAGTTCTTTTTGAATCTAAAATCCGTGCTCTTTGCACTATTGCATGCTCGTAAGAACTACCTGTTTTATGTCAAATGGAAGCACGGTGACCAAAAATAGTGTGAATGAGATAATACTCTTAGAACACACTAAGGTCAAACTTCAAGAGATGTATAAATAGTTATAAAATTCTGGGGAAAAAATTAGAATATAACATGACAGACTTTCTTGGCATGCAGTACTGAGGCCATCCACATGCAAAATCAGTTAGAGAAGGTGAGAGATCAAAGATCAACACTGTGTATATTGTTTCATGAATAACAGATAGAGGGTCTGTTTGTCATCATCTTTGATCATTTCTAAAATAGATTGCATGATTATAGATTATATGCAGGTATTAAAGTGTTTTTCAACATACAGCAGTATCTGTGGATAGGGAATGTGATGTATATAAATGTATTCTAAGAAAATCTGATTCGTTAAAATCTGACCTCTCTATAGATGAAATAAGAAGTGATGAGTCACTTTATAGAAGGACTCTTACTTAGAAAAATGATTCTTCAGGATTTCTTTAAAATCCAACCTCTTCTTAGGCTTTTAGAAAAACAATTCCATTTACAGTAGTTGGATTTGCACAAGATCTCTCAGACATATATGTGCTGCACAAAGTACCATAAGCCATGTGGAAGTGTATTTGAATAAATGTAATATTTAGAGAGGGTTAAACAAGAAATAATTTGGGGTAATAAACTCATATGGACAACCCAACATAACCAAATATTTAGTTTATTTTGGTTATTTACACTGCAGAATAAGGACAATGTATTGATATAATCAAGATTTATAACCCAGGTGCATACTTAGCAATCTGAAATTCCAGTTTGAGGTTATTCTGATACAAAACTCCATGTCAGAGTTGGTTTATAAAGTAAACATTCCCACCACTGGTAAAGAACACCTGTGTCAAAAGCATCGGCTTGAGGACATGACCTGAATTGAATGAGTTAAGGCTAAATTTTTATATCAGAATCCTATTTGTTGAGCAGTGTGCTTGAGCAGTGTGAATAGTTCTGCAATCCCTTAGAACTAAGAATGTGATGATTCACACTCTATTATGAGCTGAGACACAACCAGGTACATGTATTAACATATTATTAAACACTCACAGATGGCTTAAATTTACAAAGTACATGGTGAGTAAATCAGTTAGCCACATATGTATTCACCAGACAACAGCAACTGCATAAAGGCAAGTATTAATACTGTAATAATAATAGCAATAGCAATAATCTAGAGAAATGCTTTTACATTTAAGGAAATTAAATGTGTTTTGAAAAAATAAAGGATATTTCTCATCAAATATAGCTTAATCTTTAGCCGTTCTTGTACATAGACATTTCTAAAACAGAGTATTCTATATTTCATGCACAGCACTTTCCTGCTAGTTTTGGAATGGATGGCTCCTTGCTGCCCCAATCTCAACTCAAATGCTACCTCCTCAGAGTAGTCACTATAAACTCTTGTTTAAAGTAGCCATTTCTTAGCACTACTACTGGTAACTAGCTATCACATTAAGATATTTTACTGTATGTAGCACTTATCACAATGTGGAATTATTTTTTGACTTATTAGTTTATTTGCTTCATTTTTAGTTATACTCTTGAATGGAAGCTTCATGAGAGAAATTTATACATATCCCTAAGCAGTGAATCCCCAGCTTCTGGAATACCTTCTAGCACATAGTAGAGATGCTCAGTAAACATGTGTGTAATGAATAAATGAATAAATAAAGTGTTTTTAGTTAACATTTTAATTGGCTAAATTTACTTTTGTATTTTGTTATATGATTACATTTCCCTGGAGTATAGTTATGGTTAAATATAATGATCAAACACTAAACAATGTTGATAATTAGGGTAGTATTTTATCTATTTATTCATTTTAAACATAGTTCTTGCCTTTGTGGAAGTAACACAAAGAGAATGTTGGATTAGTGTCATGTAAGGAAAAGTTTAAGATAAAAGGAGAGACCATAAAGGGGGAAAATAATTGATTCTAGGGTGGGTTCAGAAAAAAAACTCTAGGAAGAAATATCTTTTAAGCTAAGATTAGGGTGACCGAAATAAGTTATTGTCCAAACTGGGACAGATTTGAGGGTAAAACATGACAATAAATGTAATTAAATAATTTATTTGGCTGATCCCATCTTATTTTATTATACTGGTCAACTAAAGCACTATAAAAGAATGATAAAATATAAATTAGTTCTTTGAAACAGCTTTTAAAAAATAATTTTAATTAAAAGAGGTAAAAAGAGACATGAATGACAAGTTTGGTAGACAGCCTTCCGGATGAACTTCAATTAGCCTCACCTCCTGGTATTCATACCTTTGTGTAGTCTTAACCCACAATGAATCAGGGTTGGTCTATGTGATTTGGCTCAGGTCATGATCGTAGGATCCTGGAATCAAGCCCACATTGGGCTCCACACTCAGCAGGAAGTCTGCTTCTCCCTCTCCCCATGCCCCTCCCCCTGCTTATGCACTCTTGCATGCTCTCTCTCTCAAGTAGATAAATAAAATCTTTGGGTGTTGAGTTTAAGAAGTTCTTTGTAGATCTTGGATACCAGCCCTTTATCTGTAATGTCATTTACAAATATCTTCTCCCATTCCATAGGTTGCCTCTTAGTTTTGCTGATTGTTTCCTTTGCTATGTGAAGCTTTTTATCTTGATGAAGTCCCAAACGTTCATTTTTGCTTTAGTTCACCTTGTCTTTGGAGACGTCATGAAAGAAGTTGCTGTGACCAATGTCGAAGAGGTTACTGCCTATGTTCTCCTCTAGGATTTTGATGGATTCCTGTCTCACATTGAGGTCTTTCACCCATTTAGAGTTTATCTTTGTGTATGGTGTAAGAGAATGGTTGAGTTTCATTCTGTATATGGCTGTCCAATTTTCCCAGTACCATTTATTAAAGAGACTGTCTTTTTTCCATTGGATATTTTTTCCTGATTTGTCAAGATTAGTTGACCATAACGTTGAGGGTCCATTTCTGGATACTCTAATCTGTTCCACTGGTCTATGTGTCTGTCTTTGTGCCAATACCATGCTATCTTGGTGATCACAGCTTTGTAAAATAGCACGAAATCAGGCAACGTGATGCCCCAGCTTTGTTTTTCTTTTTCAACATTTCCTTGGCAATTCGGGGTCTTTTCTGGTTCCATACAAATTTTAGGATTGTTTGTTCCACCACTTTGAAAAATGCCAATGGTATTTTAATAAGGATGGCATTGAAAGTGTAGATTGCTCTGGGCAGCATAGACATTTTAACAATGTTTATTCTTCCAATCCATGAGCATGGAATGTTTTCCCATCTTTTTGTGTCTTCCTCAATTTCTTTCATAAGTGTTCTGTAGTTTCTAGAGTATAGATCCTTTACCTCTTTGGTTAGCTTTAATCCTAGGTATCTTACAGTTTTTGGTGCTATTGTAAATGGAATTGATTCTCTAATTTCTCTTTCTACAGTTACATTGTTAGTGTATAAAAAAGCAACTGATTTCTGTGCATTGATTTTTGTATCCTGCCACATTACTGAATTGCTGTATGAGTTCTAGTAATTTGAGGGTGGAGTCTTTTGGGTTTTCCACATAAAGTAGCATGTCATCTGCAAAGAGAGAGAGTTTGACTTCTTTGCCAATTTGAATACATTTTATTTCTTTTTGTTGTCTGATTGCTGTTGCTAGGACTTCTAGTACTATGTTGAACAATAGTGGTGAGAGTGGGCATCCTTGTCGTGTTCCTGATCTTAAGGGAAAAGCTGAGAGCTTTTTCCCATTGAGAATGATATTCGCTATAGGCTTTTCATAGATGGATTTTATGAGATTGAGGAATGTTCCCTCTATCCCTACACTCTGAAGACTTTTAATCAGGAAAGGATGCTGTATTTTGTCACCTCCCAAAAAACAAAAGTCCAGGGCCAGATGGATTCCCAGGGGAATTATACCAAACATTTAAAGGAGAAATAATGCCTATTCTTCAGAAGCTGTTTCAAAAAATAGAAACAGAAGGAACACTTCCAAACTCATTCTATGAGGCCAGCATTACCTTGATCCCAAAACCAAGCAAAGATTCCATCATAAAGGAGAATTACAGACCACTATCCTTGATGAATATGGATGCCAAAATACTCAACAAGATCCTAGCCAATAGGATGCAACAGTACATTAAAAGGATTATCCACCATGACCAGGTGGGATTTATTCCTGGGATGCAAGGGTGGTTCAACATTTGCGAATCAATGAATGTTAGAGAACACGTTAATAAAGGAAAAGACAAGAACCATATGATCCTCTCAATTGATGCAGAAAAAGCATTTGACAAAATATAGCATCCTTTCCTGATTAAAACTCTTCAGAGTGTAAATAAAATCTTTACAAAATAAATGTTTATTGCATTAAGCCATCCAGTTGTGGGATAACTCGTTGTGCAGAAAGAGATAATTAGTACAACAAATAATGCAATATCTGGCCCTACACTGGATCTTCAATCCTGCACTAGAAGAAAAAAAAATGCTGTAAATCGACTTGGGTCAACTGACAAAATTACTATATGGATGTTAGATTAGATAAAGATCTAATATAGGTATTATATTATTATATAATATAATTATATATTATTATATTACCAGTAAATGTACTGGTAATGATAACTGTACTGTTGTTTTACAAAAGGATATTTTTACTTTTAGGAAAATACATGCCAAAGCATTTAGGAATAGAAGGCAAAAAATGATAGGATATATGCAACTTACTCTCAAAGGTGAGAGAAGAGTGAGGGCACAAATGACTAAATGTTAGCAATGAGACACAATGTTAACAACAGGTGAATGTGATCGAAGGATATATAGCTATCCTCTGTACAGTTTTTATTCTTCCAACTTTTCTGTATGTTTGACATTAATCCCTAACAAAAAGTTAAAGCATGTTTTCTAAAAACAAAACAAAACAACATATAACCTTGTACATTAAAGCAAAATTTAAAATCTTTAATCATAAGTGATTAAATATTCAGTGCATATTCACATATTTTAATCCATTTCCTAGGTATATCTGTATCTAATACCACAACAGTATTTTTCCAAAGACTATATTTTTATTATGGTCTATTCTTTTTACAAAATTGCTGGCAGTCTTCTTTAAAATGCACTTTATTGCTGATAAACTAGGAATTATTTACACCTTCAACTGAACCATCTCTAAAGAGCATAATAGTATTTTTAATGGAGAAAGAACTCTCTTGGTTGTTGAAGTACCTAATAAATTCAGAGCTAATTCTACTAAATAAAGGATATGCTAAATTCTAATTTGTTTTATGTTAAGTTGTATAAATATTTCAACTCTAATATTTTTATAGATACTATCTTTTTGTCTCCTTTAGAGTAACTTTGGTGATTATATTTTTCATGAGATAAACTGATCAAATAGATTTGCTTAATTTATGAATCTTGAATCTTTATCCGAATTGAGATGTTCAAAATCATGGACCTTCTCAATTCCTTTGCATCCTGAGATGTAATATAAATTTATACAACTAAAAATAGCTCAATCAAAAGTTGCTTCAGACATTTCAAAGCTGAATTGTTCACTTTTAAAATGAAATTTTACACAAAGACATGAAAGAAGCTTATGTGGTGTTAGAATATTCTATATCTTTATAGGGTGGTAATTACATGGGTATAAATATATACACATAAGTTCATATAAAATCATTAGACAATAAAAATATATCAAAATGTACCCTCATGATTAATTTACACAATTTACTGTATGTATATTATACCTGAAGAAAAAAATGTTAAGTCTTGTACCTCCTACTCACTGTTTAATCTGCTCAGTTCCTTTTTTGCTTTTTTGAGTGTAAATGTTAAAATCTTGGTTGTAAGATTTAGTTGTAATAATTGCAATTTTTGAAAGTTTGAAAACTAAACTTTTTGACATATGCTTCGTTAAATACTTCTAGAGATAGTCAACTGATTTAAAAAAAATGGAACCAAAATTTAGGAGTATTTAATTTACAAAAAGGCTTATTATCATCATAGGACACTTAGGTTGACTTCAATGTAGTCCTTCAGAGGTTAAAACATTTCTAAAATCCAAATGATGCTGAGTAGCAAAGGGAGAAAGCATGTACAGCTCTGCTGAAGCTTTTTCTAATTAATTCTACATCTGCTTCATCACAGCAATTTTATAGTTCAGTTAGTTTATCTGTGCATATATATAAAAATATTGTAAAATGTGACATCTACAGGTTCTATTTTGATTAGTAGACATTGCTATTTGTTTGAATGTAATTATTACTTATATGTATACCACAGTAGATAAAGGAAAATTTCTGCCCCATAAGTTCCTTAATTTAGTAAGAATATTGCTTTTACCAAAATGCTGTGCTCCACCACACATGCATCTTGTTCATATTATCACCGCAAAAGCAAATAATTTTTTGTTCCATTTTGAACTAATCAAGTTTACAATAACATTCGCAGTAATATCAGATGTTTCACTTTTAGCAGAATGAACTTCCAAAAGCTTTTCTTTGATTTCATGAACTGCATGGAAAACAAAACAAAACAAAAAACCGTATTATTGGAATTCACTTATTTTCTACCTGAAGCATTTAATGACCCTAATGTTATCCTGGGGTCATTTAACTATCTGCGACAGTCTTCTGATCATGAAGCCAATACATTAACCAGTCACTTCAGGTTTCAAATGTGTTAAAGAATACTTAGAATCAAAATAAACATCATTAATTTAGAATAACAGACAATTGATTTAGATGAAAAGATGTGGTTCATGGATTGATCTGTAAACACACCTTCTGTAGCTGCTTCTGTACCATCCATCATAGTGAAAAGTAAATGTCAACAAATAATTTTTGCAGGTTACACATCCATAATCAACTATCTTGAGAAATGGAAATTCAGATTTAATTTTTCATTAAACATGTACTCTCATTTTTGAGATCATTGCTGCCAAAGGATTTACTGAAAAATAAAAAAAGCATTATAAAACAATAAAAATAGTAACTGTTGATTTATTATTTACACCAATAAATGACAAAACAACCCTAGCAACAGTTTTCAGATTCCTCTATGTAAGCACTATGACAGTACTGTTCAGCCTCTATTTCCTGCATGTCTTAGTTTATTCAGGCTGCCGTAACAATATACCATAGACGGGGTGGCTTAAACAACAGAAATTTATTTTCTTATAGTTCTAGAGCCTGAGAGTCTGAGATCAGGATACCAGCATGACTGGGTTCTGGTGAGAACTCTCTTCTAGCGTATAGAGAGCCTTCTCCCTGTGTCCTCATAAGGCAGTGAGAGAGATCTCTTCTTGTAAAGTCACAGTCCTGTCAGATTAGGGCCCCACTCTCAAGAGCTCATTTAATCTTAATTACCTCCTAAAGATCTTATCTCCAGACCCAGTCACACTGGGGCTTAGGGCTCTAATGTAGGCATTTGGGGATGACACAATTCAGTCTATAGTATTCCAACCCTCCCCCAACAAATTCATGTTCTTATCACATGCAAATACACTCATTCCATCCCAACAGTCCCAAAAGTAAAAGTTCATTTCAGCATCAAATCTAAAGTCCTGAGTCTCATCTAAATATCCAAATTAGATGTGGGTGAGACTCGAGGTATGATTCAGTCTGAGGCAAAATTCCTCTCCAGATGTGAACCTGTGACCAGACAAGTTATGTGCTTCAAAATACAGTGGTAGGGCAGACATAGGATAGACATTCCCATTCCCAAAGGGAGGCATCACAAGGAAGGAGTGACAAGTTCTGAACAAGTCCAAAACCTAGAAAGGGAAATTCACTAGATCTCAAGTCTCAAGAATAATCCTCTGATTTGACACTCTACCCTCCAGACCTAATGGGGTGGCAACATCACCCCCACAACTCTGCCTTACTCTTGAAACAAAGGAGAAAACATCCTTGCCTCTGAGTCTGTGGTGGGAGTGGCAAACCTGATGACTGCCAGCAGGATCATTCTTCCCTTTTCTTGAAGAATAGAGCATGTTTGCTTCTGACTGAGTAGCATTATAGTCCAGTCCTGTAGAAGATATCCAAACTTTCCTTCATTCCATCCCACTTTCTTTTTCCCTTTTAGTTCACACTGGTGGTGTATTTGAGGGTATAATTCCATCTCTATTCCTGACTTCTGCTGAAATGGCTGATTAAGTCCATGAGTCACACCCATGATCTCTTTATCAAATGGTGATTCAGCCACATCCTTAGCCACATGCTTCAAAACAAGCTTTGTCATTTTTTTGTAATATGATAAGCTAAGAATTTTCCAAGTCTTCAAATTCTGATTACTTTTTGCTTAACATTTTCTTCTTCAGTTCATCTCTCTCCTTTTGCTTTTTATTATAAGCAGCCAAGAGGACCCAAGATGCTCCTTCAACACGTGGGTTAGAAATCTCTTCAGCTAAATATAAAATTTCATAGCTGACAGTTCTGCCTTCCACCAGAATACAGTTAAGCCAGATTCTTTGGCAGTTTATAATAAGGATTGACTTTCTTCCAGTTCCCAATAACATGTTCCTCATGTCTAAGATCTCACTAGAATCACACTTATCATCCATATTTCTAGCAGGCACCTAAAAACTCTTCCAGCCTCTACCCACTATCTAGTACCAAAGTTGCTTCCACATGTTTAGATATTTGTTAAAAAGCACCCCATTTCTTGGTACTGGAATCCATACTGGCATTCTCCAGAAAAGCAGAACAATAGACAGATCTGAATAGATCTAGATAGATTAAGAAAAAAAGGGTGATGGGTCCCAACCGAGTCCAAAATCTCGGCAGGCAAATTTCATTAGATCCTAAGGGTCAACAGTAATCCTTAATAAGGCTCAAGGTATATCTCTATCTATCTATCTATCTATCTATCTATCTATCTATCTATCTATCATCTATCGTGGGGGGAGGGGAGGTATTATAAAGAATAGCTCACATGATTAGGCTGAGAAGTCCCAAGATCTGCAGTTCACAAGCTGGAAACCCTGGAGAGACAATGGTGTGGCTCCAGTCTAAGTCCAAAGGCCTGAGAACCAGGAAAACCATTCATGTAACTTCCAATCCAAAAGCCAGCAGGCTCAAGACCCAAGGAAAGTAATGTTTCAGTTTGAGTTTAAAGACATAGAAAGACTGATGTCCTAGCTCAAACAGCCAGGCAAGCATTTCCTCTCCCTCAGCCTTTTTCTTCTATTTAGGTTTTCAGTGGGTTGGAAAAGACTCCCCCACATTGGGGAGAGTAATCCGCTTTACTTAGTCTACTGATTCAGATGTTAATCTCTTCCAGATACACCCTTGTAGGCGCACCCAGAATAATGTTTGGCCAAATATCTGGTCCCAGTCAAATGACACATAAAATTACCTCTCATACTGCATATATTCTGTTCACACTTAGCCTGTAATTGCCCATGACCCCAGTACATGGTGGTCTGGACGCTTCATCCACCTACTTGCCTTAACGTGAGTCTAGGCCTAAGTGTCAAGTGCTCCACAAGCCTAGCACTTGAAAGCTGATACTTAGTCATCAGCTCCCCCTGTGAAATTGTTCTCTTTCCACAAGGATTTTACACATGATGTTCTTTGTATCTGAAAGATACCTTCTCTTGCAATTTATTTATATTATTTTTAGTCATATATATTATATATATTATGTGTAATATATATGTAATATATATGTATATATGTAAAATAGCAAGTACACAAGCAAATGAGAGGTGAAAGAAGAAACCATATCATGGAATATCTGGTGTGGAATGCTGAGAATTGGAATTGAAGGACACTGGGGTATCACTGAAAGACTTTATTTTTTTAAAGATATGTATGTATGTATGTTAAGTAATCTCTACACCCAACATGGGGCTTGAACTCACACTCAGAGATCAAGAGTTGCATGCTCTATGGACTGAGCCAGCCAGGTGTCCCTCACTAGAAAGACTTTAAAAATAGTGATACCATCACATTGGCATTATAGAGTTCAATGTAGTAGTAATGTGAAGAATGGACTCCAGGGGATTAAAAGTTATGTGCAGACCATAAGGAAACCCAGATTGCTCTGGAAGAGAGTACATTAGTTTTTATTGATGTGACAGAAGTGGGGAGGGAAGGAATAAGACAGATCTGGGAGATATTTAGGAAGTAGACTTAATGGAACTTGAATCCCCAGGAGAGAAGCCTAGGCTGTTTACCTGTAAATTTTGATAGAAAAAGAGGTACCAGATAAGATGACCATTAAGGAGCAGACAAGGCATGGCAACAGAAAAATTAGAAGAGTATAGTCTTCTGGAAGGCAAAAGATATCAGGATTTCAAGAAGGAGGAAGGGCTCAAAAGGGGGGAAATTGCTAGGAGTAGAGCAAATTGGGAGCAGGGAGTGATATGAATGGTTATTAGTCATATTAACAAGAGAATTTTTGATGGTGTGATGGGAGCATAAGTCATATCAGAGTAGATTGCAGATGGAAAGGAAGATGAAAATAACAAATGTACAAAAAAATCTTTTAAGTTTGGCTTTTATACTTGCTGGAGAGGGTACAGTAATTGTGGAGGCCACTTTTAGGCAACAGGCTTGAACAATGGAAAGTTGATCAAAGCAAAAGGCCCCACAGCAACCACCAAGCTGAATGCAAACAGGCTCATTAAATGACCCACCTCAAAATAATCACAGGCCCTAAGTGACCAATTACAACCAGGCACAGTTCCTAAGATTACAAAAAAAAGGGAAAATTCCATACATTCCCCATACTCCTTCACTCTGCCCTACAACTGTGGCCCCTCACCACCGCTTCATCACAGAATGTCTCTACTTTGCTCTCGTTCCCACTGCTCCCTAAACTTCTATCTCTTTTGTCCCTTATAATGTAGTCAGTAAACTTCTATCTCTTTTGTTCTGCCTTGGGTGAGTTCTTTCACCTCCCATGCTGCTAACCTCTACCTGATCAGAGTGCTCCATAGTTGGTGCCCCCCACCCCCGTCTGTTCAGGATACCCCACAATAACTAGAAAAAGAAAAGGATATGAACATTATTTTGAATTAAAATTTATGTATATAGAGCTTGACATTTTCCCAATACTTTCCCCCAAAGTATATATAGAGATAATAATTTACAAAAGCCAACACAAATGTCCAGTAATAAGTCCTCATAAAGTTTTTTCTTTAAATTACATCATTTGTAGGTATATTTTAGAGGACTTTAAGGTGGAAGAGAAATGCTGAACTGATTTCTTAAATTGGAAAGCTAGGGAGATTAATACTCAATTTAACTAAAATGTGACTTTAAAAAAAATAATGGACCCTGACTGAATATAGAATGGCTATGGGAATTTGGATGAGAGGTCTTTAGGATTTTGCTTACCTTATTCACAGAAGAATAGCTCAAAAATAGAGCCTGGTCATCTGCATCCATGTGGAGCTGGAGCAGCGTTTAAGTTCTCAGTGTCCTAGTGCTTGAATTTATAGCCACAATGAACTCTTGTTTCAGATCTCCTTGGTGCCAGTGGTGGTCATTGGGTCTGACACACCATTTCTACTGTTTATTGGTTTGTTTTGTCTTTACTGTTCCATTTAGGAAACATTGCAATATGAGTTACTATAGAAATGCACAGAGTATCATATATATGTTTAGTTTAAAAGTATAGGTTTTGTGTTAAGTTACATAGTAGCCTCCAAAGGACTAAACTGGAGCAGGTAAGCAGCTACATCAAGTTAATTTAATCAAATTAGTTAACTCACATTAATAAAGAGGGACTGTCTTATTAAATTGTATTATAATAACTCATGTTAACCATTGAAGTGGTTATTTCTATCTGAATGAGAACTAGAGTTGAATTAGCAACAATGGGTTTTTTTTTTTTTTAGGGTCTTAGATGCAAAACATTTTTCCCTATTGAAAATAATGGTAATTATGCTTGAGTATTAAAGGAATTCAACCTTTAACTATTATTTTCCATGAACAAATTCACCTTGTAGGCAAGGAAAAAAATGTTGAAGTTGCAATTTAGAGGGAATAAGAGTTTACATAAGATTCAAGTCTTTTTAAAAGTGTAGTATCCCTTTTGTTATAGAATACATAGAGGTCAATAAATAATGTGTTCTAGTGCAGAAACAATAACAAACTGCTTCCTATAAGAAACTGCTCATTTTATAATGAAGAACATTTTTTATCTGAAAATGTACCATTTGGTGGAATATACTGTCTCTAGAGCATAAAATGTTCTTCAGGCAAATGAATGTAGTCATTCAGCAAGTGTTAAAACAACGTTTCCTGAGTTCAGTTGAATGTTAAAACACTTTATGTCACTCATCCTAAATTTAGTGAAATTTGAAGACAGTTGATGTTTGGATTCAGATGATAAACATCTAGAATTTTTATTAGAAATCCAATAATGAATGGCCAAGAATAATTATGTAATGTGACTGGAATATTTTTATGTCTTCTGTTAATATTTAAATTCTGGCCCAAACACGTATTTAAGTATTCATCAGTTCCTTAAGTCAGCAAGATACTTACTGCCAGGTTGTACTAAATAGCAAATAATTGCTACAGATGAATATATTTTACAATGTGCTTTTTTTTTTTTCAGTACTCTAGAAATGTACTACCAAGATCAGAACTCTAACTGATATTTTGTATTAACCAGATAAAAAAGTCAAATAGCGTTAGTGTATAGATAAAATCACCATCTTCTACTTAGAGTTTGCTTCAGGTTTTATAATGATCCTAATATTCTTGCTCTAATAATGAAATAGACCAAAAGGAGACATGCTCAACTAATTATAAATCTTATAGTATTTTTTATGGTAGATTCACTTTAAATTCTTCCATATTTTGCACTCAAAGTGCAAGGCTGTAATGCATTTTAATTGTAAAATGAGTATCTATATAAGCCCCTCATCCCCAAACCTTAAAGTCCATTAGTAACCTCAAGGTAAGGATTGTTCCTTATTTCAGAAGATAAACTTGACTGAGCACTCTTGCAAGTTAATATCATGAGTGGGAGATTGTGGAAGGGCAGTATGTCTCCTAAAGTGACCGTCTCTACAGACACCCCTCCTTTCCCTGACTCTGCTTCCTTACCTCTCTTACCCCCAAATAAATCCAGAGAGTTTATTTCCAAATCCAGTTTTTTACCAGGGCCTCTGATTCAGGTAAATCATGTTTCATGAAGACATCTTCAGGTATCTGTACCATTGAAGTGATAAGGGAGAGTCCATTTCCCCCGAATGAGCAGTTTAATGGATCAGAATCTCTGAGGGTATTTGTAGCACCTTTTTAAAAATTTGCTCCCTTTATTTCACTTAGCATAATCTCCTCCAGTCCCATCCATGTTGATGTAAAAGTTGGGTATGCTAAGTGAAATAAGTCAAGCAGAGAAAGTCAATTATCAGATGGTTTCACTTATTTGTGGAACATAAGGAACAGCGTGGAGGACATTAGGAGAAGGAAGGGAAAAATGAAGGGGGGGAATCGGAGGGGGAGACGAACCGTGAGAGACGATGGACTCTGAGAAACAAACAGGGTTCTAGAGGGGAGGGGGGTGGGGGGATGGGTTAGCCCGGTGATGGGTATTAAGGAGGGCACGTACTGCATGGAGCACTGGGTGTTATACAAAAACAATGGATAGTGGATCACCACATCAAAAACTAATGATGTATTGTATGGTGACTAACATAACATAATAAAATTTAAAAAAATTTGCCCCCTTTATATTAGCAGAGAAATGCTTTTGCTTAACTCAGATATAAAGGTTCTTATTTTCAAAATATAGAGGTGGGGGAGCAGAGGGAATTCAGAACCAGAGGCAGTGGGATTCTGCATTGTGATCAAATTACTTTGTTATTCAACAATTAAATGGTTTTAAATTTAAATTAATTACATTTAATTGTTACTCAGTCTTCCAGTCTCCAAATTATAAGTCTTTTGAGGGTAGGAATCTGTTTACTATTGTGTCTTCAGTGCCTAGTACAGGAGTGTCAAGCAAAAATATTTGCCAAATGAGTGACTTCTCTTCATAGCCCTTATTATAACTATATAGATACAAGGTTTTTCAAGGGTTTTTTAGATTAACTTTATTCATAGTGACCAAGATGCTAAAGATAATAATTCTACCAACTGTGATTTTATCTTAAAGAGTTGTGAGGGAAGATATCATGACACTCACAGGTTATTATCATTGATGAACCCATAAGAGATGACACAGTATGACAGTTAAGAATAAAGCATTCAGTAAGCGAAATAAGTCAATCAGAGAAAGACATGTATCATATGATCTCACTGATATGAGGAATTCTTAATCTCAGGAAACAAACTGAGGGTTGCTGGAGTGGAGGTGGGGTGGGAGGGATGGGGTGGCTGGGTGATAGACATTGGGGAGGGTATGTGCTATGGTGAGTGCTGTGAATTGTGTAAGACTGATGAATCACAGACCTGTACTTCTGAAACAAATAATACATTAGATGTTAAAAAAAAAAAAAGGAGAAGATAGTAGGAAGGGAAAAATGAAGGGGGGAATCAGAAGGGGAGATGAACCATGAGAGACTATGGACTCTGAGAAACAAACAGGGTTCTAGAGGGGAGGGGGGTGGGGGGATGGATTAGCCTGGTGA
The DNA here is from genome assembly GCF_037043125.1 of Eumetopias jubatus. NCBI lineage: Eukaryota > Metazoa > Chordata > Mammalia > Carnivora > Otariidae > Eumetopias > Eumetopias jubatus. The sequence goes on along the minus strand of NW_028274809.1, from coordinate 162,088,811 downwards.
TGGGTATTAAAGAGGGCACATATTGAATGGAGCACTGGGTGTTATATGCAAGCAATGAATCATGGAACACTCCATCAAAAACTAATGATGTAATGTATGGTGATTAAAGTAACATAATAAAATTAAAAAAAAAGAATAAAGCATTCAGTATTGGAGTGACTACTCCTGCTTCCAGGTTTTATTAACTATGTGTCCTTGAACAGAATCGGTAAACTTTGTGGACCTCATGTTTCTCATCTTTATGTTATGCATAATAATCATTACTTTTTAGGGTTGTCATAAAGATTAAATCAGATCATGTATGTAAAACTCAGCTTCTAGTAAGAAGGGTGCCATTTAGTGAGCACATGATAATGGTACCTATTTTAAGTTGATTAATATAGTTCCAAGAAATAATTAGAAAAAAGAAATTCTGAACTTAAGATGATTCCTGATTTAGCATAAATGGTCAAGTGGCTTTGAAAGAATAGAGCATCTTAACTTCAAAATTTTGATTAACTGGTACAAAAATCTACAATATGTCTCTAGTAATTACCTTTTAAATCTTCATTAAAAGTCTGTAAAAAGCACAAATGCCTTGTGTGCATATCTGTTAGTTGTATTGTGGAAATAAAAGAAAAATCTGATAAATTGCACATCTGGGAGGGTGTATTTATTTTCTATTGCTGCATAACAAATTACCACAAACTTAGCTGCTTAAAACAGCACCCTTTCATTAGCTTATCATTCTATTTCAGAAATCAACTTCAATAACAAACACCCATTTATTAACTCACAGTTCCCTAAGTCAGAAGTCTGGGCAGGTTTGATGGAGTTCTCTCTTTAGGCTCTCACAAAGCCAGAATCAAGTTGTGAGCAGGGCTGTGTTCTTACCTGAAAGCTTTGGGGAAGAATCTCCTTCCCAACTCTGCCAGATTGCTGGCAGAATCCAGTTCATTGCTATCAAAGTTCTAAACCCTCTTTCCTTGCAGGCTCTCAGCTGGGTATTATTCTCAGCACCTAGAGGTCACTCTCCAGTCCTCTAAAGACAGCCACAATATATTGGATCCTTCTTGTGCTTAGAATCTCTGTCCTTCAGCTATCTTCTGGAGAAAACCGTCTTAAAAGGCTCACATAATTAGGTTGGATCCACTCTGATAGTATCCCTTTCAATTATCTCAAAGTCGACTGACAAGGAACCTTAATTACCTCTGCAACATCACTTTTCTATTTAATGTAACAGAATCAGGGGAGTCACACCAGGGGACAAAGGTCATGGGGCCATCCTAACATTCTACCTATGACTGAAAAATGAGAACAAGTCTCGGAGCTAAGACTTAAGGGAGATCAAGTGTCCTTCCTGAATGCAGAACCTGAGTGAACAGAACATGAAGACACAAACCCCAAGGAGACCCAGCAGAGGGCTTGGCTGACATCTGGCTTAGGTAACTTTTCTACAGACTGTTTCAACACTGACATGAAATATAGTTCACTGCCATCCATCAGTAGTAAGAAGGAAATCCCAGAACTCAACCTCAGGTAGCTCTTATTGACTGTTTCACATGCCCACTGGCAAGTCGTGCTTTCATCAGGCTCAAAAGTATGGACATGAATATGTTGTTAATAAAATTGGAGAAATATGTTGCTAGAACCACAAAATTGAGAAACTTACTATGAAGTGAGGGAAATAAACCTTAAGATGCTTCTCTCAAGGTGTTGTAAAAATGTTGCAGCTCTTGAGTGTGATTTTTACAACAGTATAAGAGAATGACTGACTATCTAACGCTGTCACAAAGTGCTCCTTGAAAATAACTGAACTCACTACATGACTAATGCATGCCAATAAAATCTCAGGGATATATGTCAAAAGTGAAATTCAGAAAAATTCATCTTTTATTGGCCAACCTGGAGGGATGCTTGTCCCTGGTTGGGGCAGGGGAAGGGGGAAAATGGGATAATTAAAAAGATAACCTTTGTTAATGAAGCATAACTTACATTGAGAAAACTGCACAGGTGATAAGCACCCAGCTCAGTTAATTATTACAAAATGAATACACCCAATTAGCCAGTACCCAAATTAATAAATAGACTAGCACCTGCACAACAGTTTTCCCCATGTCTCTGTCATATCCCAAGGTCCAGTCTCCTCCCAGCTGGTATCTCTTATCCTGATTTGTAATTTCCCAGATTAGTTTTGCCTGGTTTTCAGTGTTATATAATTGGAGTTATACAATACATATTCTTTTATGCCTGGCTTTTTTGATCAGCATTATATTGTCAATTATAGGTGTAGTTCATTCTCACTGATGCATGGTGTTCAATTCGAGGAATTTACTTTATCCATTCTACTGTGATACACTTAGGTTGTTTCCAGAGTTTGACTGTTAAGGGTCCGACTGTAGATATCCACACACACCCCTATCTTACCATCTTCCCATCCCCCCATTTCTATTTGTTAAATGCCTGGGAGGGGAATTGTTGGATCACAGCAATGCATATGGTCAGCATTAGTAGATGATGCTGAAATCTTTGCCCAAGTGGCTATCCCAATATACAGTCTTCCTAACTTTAGCAATTTTTGTGTATAGTTGTACTTCATTGAGGTTTTTTTTTTTTGCATTTTCCTGATGGTAAATAAGGTTATGTACCTTTAATATATTTATTGGCTATTTGGATATCCTCATTTGTAAAGTGCTTCTTCACTCTTGCCCCGATTTCTCTTGCTTGGTTTTGTTATTGTTGTTATTAATTTGTGGGATTTCTTTATACATTTGCTGGTTAGATGTGTAGAAAATATCATCTCTTGCTCTGTGGCTTGCTTTTTTCTGCTCTTAATGGTGTTTGCCAACAAATAAACATCTTTAATTATAAAGTCCAATATCATATTTTTCTTCTTTCTGGTGAGCATTATTTGTGAGCTGATCATAATCTATTTCCTAAGTAGTTCCATTTCCATATAGTAACTAGAAATCTTCAAAATAGCATTGCCCCTATCCTAACAAAAAGAGAAACTTGAATGAGTTACAGAATCATACTTTTCTTTTTAACTCATGAGAGATCTGAGGTTAAAGAAGCAACCAGGTGAACTGAATTTCAGAGTGACAAGCCTCTTTGAGGAAAATAAGGAAACTCAAATTGTTTCAGGTTTGACACTGCAGGAGAGGAAGAGGTAGAAACAAGTAAGACGTCATGTGAAATTTTTAACAGATTCCTAAATGTTGAACGTAAGCTTGCTTATTATTTTAGAATAAAACTCCGTGGTAAAAATGAACAATCCAATTAAGAAAATGGGTAAAAGACATGAAAAGACATTTCACCAAAGAGGATATACTGATAGCAAATAAGTGCATGAAAAGATGTTCACCGTCATTAGTCATGAGGGGAAAATGGCTTAAAGCCACAATAAAATATCACTACATATTATTCTAGAATGGCTAAAATAATGGATAGTGATACCACCAAATGCTAGTGAGGATGTGGAGAAACTGGCTCACTCATGTATTGTGAGTGGGAATGTAAAATTATACTGCCACTCTAAACAGAACAAAACAAAACTAGACCTGCAACTATCATACAACCCAGCAATTGCACTCATGGACATTTATCCCAGAGAAATGAAAACTTATGTTTACACAAAACCTGGTGCACTAATGTTTGTGGCAGCTATACTCATAATAGCTCCAAAGAGGAAACAACACAGATGTCCTACAATGGGCAAATGGTGGAATAAACTGTGATACATCTATTCCATGGAGTACTACTCAGCAGTAAAAAGGAATGGTCTATTGATTTGTGCAGCAATCTAGATGACTGTTCAGGGAATCATACTGAGTATAAAAATCCAATCCCAAAATATTGCATGCTATATGTTTCCATTTATATAACATTCTTGAAATAACAACATTGCCAAAATGGAGGAAAGTTGAGTGGTTGCCAGGGTTTAAGTAGGGATTAGGGGCATGAAGGAAACAGATATGACTTACAAAAGGGCAGCACGAGGGATCCTTGTGATACAAAATGTTCTGTGTTTTCACTGTATTAGTGTCAATATCCTGGTTGAGATATTATAAGTTAGTTCCATTGGAGAAAACTAGGTTAAGAGTACACACAATCTCTATTATTTTTTACAACTACGTATGAACCTACAATTATCTCAAAATAAAAAGTTTAGTTAGGGAAAAGTATATGGGGAGAAAGTAAGACACAACAGTGTCTGAAAAACCTAGTGACTTTAGTTACATTTTGCACTATATGATGAAATGGTATTATGTTACTAAAAACATTAAAAAATAAAACCCATATAATTTTAGGCTTCTTTAAATATCTAGAATATAGAAGTTGGTGGTTTCTATTTTGAGCTAGCCATTTTAAGTGGCATGGTACCAAGTTCTGGGTACTGCATTTTAAGAGTAATTTTAGGGACATTCAAAGCCAAGATATAGGATGAAGTACATGTCATCCATGAAGTAATGATGAAATAGACAGTGTTTACCCACAACAGAGGAGTTGGGGGACATGAGACTGTACTTTTTAATTATCTGAAAATTACTCCCATGAGAGAATTAGATTTCTCTGTAAAACCCTAAGGAATAAAAATAGGACCAACTGGTGGAAGGTGTGAGAAGAGAGATTTCAGTTTGGTTACCAAGGGCTGGCAGGTAGGAGGGATGAGAGAGGTTGGTTAAAGAGTACAAACTTTCAGTTATATGACAAGTAAGTTCTGGGGATCTAAGGTACAGCAGCATGGTAATTATAGTTAATACTGTATTAAATATATGAAAGTTGTGGAAAGAGTAGATCTTAAATGTTCCCACCACAGAAAAGAAATATGTGACCTGATAGAGGTTATTGGCTAATGCTGTGGCAGTAATCATTTTGCAATATATATTACTTATATATTGAGAGAGAGATAAAGAACAAGAAAGAGAAGAAAGAAGGGGAGGAGCTGCTATCGTTCTTTAGGTGCATGAATGATCCCCTTAGCTTCTAATCTACCAGGGGCTTAGTTTCTAATCTCCCAGGTTTGCATGAACTGGGAGAAGGCCCTCATCCCCTGCTCTGTGCCATATCCTGTAATCAAATCCTTAAAGCAGCTCTGCTTTTGCCTATAAGCACACAGAGTCTCTTTAGAAGGACATCATTAGCTTCTGTCCCACCATTTTCCCTGCCTGCCAGACACAATGCCACCTCTCCATTTTTCTCTCCTTTCTGACTTTCCCTTCCATCCAGCCTTTCTCCCCTATCCCCATCCTGCCCCCACAGAAGTAAAAGTGGAAATGATTGAAGACAAACGGAAATTGGTATAAGCAGGATGATATTAAAAGTATCTAACAGCAGTGTGGAATGGCATCAGATAATCAGAATGGATGTGAACACAGTCTTGGAGTCCTCCTTCCATCTGGCATTAATGCTTTGGTTGCTGGATCATGGTACGTCATTGTGGAGGGCCTTAGTAGGAGGAAATGGCATTTGGGGGCTCAGGGAAGAAGCTGTAAATCAACCAATATAAATTAGCAACAATCTGTATGGCCATCCTGATGTATACATGGAAATATCATTCCATGTCTGAGAGAAAGGGTGGGTAAGTAAGGGGTAAGGGTGTGGGAGAAGGGAATGATGAAGGCATCAGTATTAACAAAAGCCAGGCAAAAATGTCTGGCACTTAAATATTTAATTGCCTATGACTCACCCATGGTGAATCTTTAATCTTGTTTGAAGGTCTTTCCCCAAAAGTTCTGCAGGCTTCCAGGCAAGAATTTTCTAATTTTTCACCCCCATTCACATCCATTCACCTAACTCATGTACATCTTAAGAATATGAACGTATTTCAGTTTTAGCCTACCCAAAATACAATTAGGACGCTTCCTTACAAATTTGCTGAAGGAAAAAAGCATTACATAAATTTAGTTTCAAGTGAATTAAAATGTATTTCATTTTTTTCTGCGTGATATAACCCAAAGATTGTGATGTAGTAAACAGTGAGTAAACAGAAATTGGGTTCTGTCTGTCTCATTGTCCTGCCAATCATTTATATGTTACTTAATTTCACTAAACCTTAATTTCCTCCTCTGTGAAGGGAGGGAGTGAGGCTAAGACTCTAAATTAATAGTAAGTGTTTAAAACACACAAAAGGGGCAAAAGTAAGAAGACAGTCAGTTGAACAGCAAGTAAAATTACAGTAGAAAAAAAGTTGAATGTATTTCTTAGTTTTGTAACTTTTGAGAAACCTGATAGCTTTTAATTACATTTATTATACTGCATATATGTCATGACTAAAGTCTGTCATTATCCACTGGCATAGCAGGTTGAAAGTAAATTAACACAACTAAATCGTTTATTTTACAAATATTTGGTATTTTCATTAGAAACAATTAATACTCAAAGGTAAGGTTAAGAGAAAAGTCAATAAGCCTTAGGATAAATGAAAGTCAAAGCACAAGCTATCATTTTACAACCTTCAAACAGAATTTTGCAGCTTAAAAATTCAGTTAGTCTTTCTTAACATTGGTTGCTGCTTGGTATTGGTTTATGGACATTTTTCTTCTTTATTCTCTTTGAACTTTTCCTGCAAGGAGTATGCATTAATTTTATGATCAGAATAATAAAAAAATTATTGAAAATAATTGGAAAACTAGTAAGTAGAAGATGGAAGAATAAGAATAACGTGGTAGTCTTTGGTGGCCATAAGGCTTTTTAGATGGTAGTACACTGAATTTATATACTATAGCATATAAGGAATCAAAGTGATTTGAACTTAATATTTTTAGCATGAATACTTTCATATAACTGAGGGAAAATAAGCCATATATTTTGAAGGTGAGTTTTAAAAAGGAGATTTCCATACCATTTAATTAGTCATTCCATTCACATTGAAACACTCATAACTGAAGTATTTGTGTGTGTGTGTGTGTTTACATACAAAGAACTAGCATTGTTTCTTTTGTACAATAGATATCTTTAATGGCAGCTCACTTAGTCCAACTTGATGAAGGAAGCACTGGCAGCACATATTGAGGGCATACTTCCAGATCAGACCTTACCAGTTTGAGCACATGTGACAAGAGTTTCTTGAACCCTAGCCCAACTTTGGTCGGTGGCCCCAGTAGAGCTGCCAGTGACCCATCTTGCTTTCAGAAAGACAAGGCAAAAGGCTGAACTTTACATGTACATGCATATATTTGCTTATGAGCTATGTGATATGATACATATAAATGGGAAAATAGGCTCTCACATAAGTTATTTATTCAAACTCATTCTCTAAATAGTATAAGTAAGAAAGTTACATTTAGATATCACATCTCTTTATTCACACATGGGCATTGAGATAAAGTGGCTGTAAAGCAAACTTGGTTTTATAAAGATGATAGGGTCACCAGAGAGATGGAAAGTTTCTTTAGGTTGTCTTGGTTTGTAAAGATTTCCTTTGGATTACAGGTGACCAGTGAAAACACCTGTATAACACTCCTTTTGACAGAACAGAAATTAAAGTGCAGGCCAAATGAGGTAAATGTAAGAACTATGCCTCCAAGAAACAAACCAAATGAAGTTCTTTAAAAAGAACCTAAAAATTCTCAAATGATAGGAAACAACAATTTGTTATTATATTACTCTCAGGGAAGGAGGGAAGACAACAGGGCCTAAGGAAAAAAAGTATTGTAAAGAAAAATGGCTAATTTTAATTTCATTTGTGGGATAGAATTCTTAATATGATTAGAAAGATTTCTTCTCTATGGCTTATGTTGACATTTCAAAGAGGTTCCTATTCAGCATTCTCTGCAATATAGAGGAAAACATCAAGCATCTCTTCTGCTGTTTCTGGGTTTTTTTTTCCTTTTGTTTGCTTGTTTGTTTAAATTTTTCCCCATTACATTGTGATTCAAATCATCTCAGGTCAGAATGGGAGCTCAGGATTTGGGAGAACACTGGCTTGGAGACTGCACACATCACTGAGATGAGGAATACAAATGCTATCCTAGTTTCAGACAATGAAGATATGTCATCTGGAGGACACGAGTGAGCAAGCATGCAGATGCTCAGGCAAGAGCAGGGGAGTTTGGAAGTAGAAAAGCTGTGAAAATTCAGGAAGGATACATCAACAGCTGGTAGTAGGACCCTGACTTGAGGCTGAACTCCAGTTTTGGTGTGAAAGAGATCAAAAGGGAGGGAAAGATCAGTATAGGCTCTCAGCAAGACAAGACCTAAGTGATGGAATCTGGCATACAAGGTTGAAGGCTACATTTAAGGATGGCTCACTTTTCCCGTATGTCTTTAGATAGTAACTCAGATGGCAGAGAAAATTATATTTCTGCTTCTTATAATTAATATTTATAATTGCTAATTTTTTGTAAAATATCTACCAGATCCCACATACCGTACTTTATCTTTGAATATAGATCACTTAGTCTCTTCAACAATCTTCCTGAATTAACACACAAAAATTTAATTAAAGATTAAAAACACACAGCTCAACTCTTGTCTTCATTTTGAACTTCTGATATTCTATACTCACCTGGTCTCCAAAGAAATTAGACTCAGTGTTCTGACAAAATTCTTAGCCATTCTGAACTCATTACAAATACAGGTTATATGTCAAGGCTAAGCATCTCATTACATCCCCATTGGGTATGTGCAAATCTTCATAAAACTCACCATCAGGTGAGAGAGAATGGGGGACTGATGGCATGAACTGAGCATAGGAGATCTGTGCCATTCATTCCAAAGCCCAGAACCATTCCATATGTTTGATGCCTTCATCATTAATTTCTTGACCATTGTGTTTTATTTTGTTTGTAATAAAGGTTCTATGAAAAAATGCTTTTATTTTGAAATGTCAGCTCTCTGTTGATCTGCATTGCCATCATCACTGTCAACATCTTGTCCCTTCCTACTGCTGAGCCGAGACTTTTGAGTATCCTTTTAGTTTCTTACTACTTTCACTCAATCCTAGGAAAACTACATGTACATATATGCAACTTCACTGACAACTACAAGTGTCTTCCCCTTTACTATGAAGATCTTTGCTTTGAGATTAACCTCATTAACATTCATCTGCAATGAAAGAGCTACAGTAATACTTTCCTATTTCTGCTTTACAAAAATGAACATAAAATCTATATTCTAATTTTGGTCAGATATCTATTTACTGACCTATTGAAACAAATCATATCAAGCCTTCACAATGTCTATAGAAAAATATCCCAATGCATAATAAGCAATGCCATCATGTCACAGTTAAAAAAATCTGCATACCCTTTTTTCTGATGTAACACCCTAAATGCATGCATAGGCCATTTTGGAATCACTGCTTTTGAAACTGGAACTAATTAACACATCTTTGAAAAGTTCTCTTATATTCTTTTTGAATATTGTGGATAATATTGTTAGACCACTTTTATAGGGCTTTCCTGAACTTGTGATGATTTAAGTGGTACATATGTTTCATAATAACCTGAACTTCATTTTAATACAAACCCTTAAAAAAAGCTTTTGTTGCTTTTCATCACATTTTCTGTATCATTGCTAGTACTGAGTTAAAAATGACTATGATTCCTATCAGTATTGCCAAACTGATTTTTTTCAAAATTACTTATTCCTTATATAAGTGATTCATAACTCTCTCCACAATGAAATAATTTTTGCCATCCTCATCATGAGAAATAAATAGAAATCCCCATTTTATAGATTAGTAAGCAGGCCAACCTTTATATTAGTGATGTTGATGCCAAATGGAGCCCTCTCTATTCTAGGTTATTATTAATATCTCTTAAACTTTTGAAATACTTTTAACTTATTTGGCTTATTTTTAACTTATTTAATCACATATGGGAAGTCCTTTCAATCTGTAAATTGATGGGGAAGATTATAAATTACATGTGAGTAGAGCTTTTGTTTTGCTCACTGAACTATCTTTCTCACCAAGGAACTGTCACTGACACAGAGTAGACACCCAATAAAAATATATTGAGTAAAATATTAAACCTGAATGCTAAGTTATCCACATTGTTTTAGGTTGTTTCTTTTTTATGTGAATAATGAAAACATTACCAACAAGAATAAATAACCGATGCCCAAAGCATTTTATTCTAAGTGAAGATTTGTTACTTCTCTATCCTAAAATACAACTATAAAATCTGGCTTATGATTTAATAACTGAAACAGAGTGTATCATTCAGATACAGTTGCATCAGTCAGATTTACTTGCAGAGTACAGAATTCACTCCTCAAGATTATGCAGAAGGGATTTGTAATGGTGTATTAAACAGCCAAAGAATTTTTAGAAGGGCTAAAGACACAGAATATAGACTGAGCTAGGAAGAACATGGACAGACTGAGCTGCCATGGAAATTTTGCCTTGATTGGGAAGCTTTAGAATCAGAAAGTTGCCCGTGAGACTGGGAAATTGGTGATTACCCTTGCTGTGATCTACACAAACGAAATTGAGATCTCTGACCTTGCCTGTTTGCAAATCTAACTCAGTCAAGATTCACAGAAATACATCTGCTTCGTGGAATCTCAAGTGCATCAAGAATACTAGCTGCAAGAGATTCTGGGAAATATAATTTTAGCCTGTAAGCCCCAACATTATATAAAGGCACACAATCCACTATAAATGGCTTAGAACTTTCATCTCCCCAAAAACATGATGGCTCCATGGAATTCAGTTTTCCAATTCCTTCCTAATAAATTAGAAGGTCAAGCATTAGGCCAATCCAAGGTTATTGGGTATGTGAAGTCTGACTGGCTTTCTCACTACCTGCCAGTCACGTATGAAATGGTGAAACCAAATCCCTGGAATAGAAGGCCACAATATACTTAGAAAGCCACATTTAATGTAATGCTACTCTCAGATTAGACATTTTGCTCAACATTTGCAAAGCAAAGAAGACAGCAGACTACTCTAGCTGCAGCAGAATTATAAACAGAGCAGTAGGAGAAAAGGCGTCCAGAAAGAACAGTTTCAGAGGATGCTGCCCCGCTTTAGTGCAGGGGACACTGTAGCAGCTTGGCAGACCAAGCTGGTATCCAGGCCATGCTAGCTGTGTGACTTCGGTACATCTCCTAACCTCTCCGGGCTTCACTTTCCTCATCAATAAACTAGGTAAACAAAGGAGTATCACTTACTGAGCTTTCTCAGGATTAATTGGGTTAGAATTAAACCTGGAACATTTAGTATGTATACAATAAATGCCAGCTATTATAATTAGTTAATAAGTCAAATTTTTATCTAATACTTACTCTCTGCTCTAGGACCTGAGACAAAATAAGGCCCAAGCCAACTCTCAAGGTACTTAAAGTCTAATTTGGGAGAGCCGGCAATACAAGGTGTGAAAAAGTATTGTTTGTGAATTGCAAAAATAGCAGAGAGAGCATGATTTTTGTTCATTTTGTTTTGAGTAAAGGCCTTATGAAGACTGGAAAGTGGACTTCTCACAGACAGTAGCAGCCTTGATAAACAGAAAGGGCCAGTGTAAAAGAAGTTTGATCTACAGGGCAGCAGACAAAACACTGTTGGACTCACGTGGATCTTTCCAGCCAAGCTAATACCTAAAACAAAAACCATCACAGGTCATAACATCTTCTAGGACTCAGAGGAAATATGATTATAGATAAAATGGATCAGGCTTTCTAGTGTTTGTTTAGATGCTATTTTTCTATCAGCAAATAACAGAAGTAATCAGACATTCATTCAGTTGTTCTTATTCAGCATTTGTGTGATAAAAAAGGAATTGGGATGAAATTAAAACCCCAGAATATATCAAAACAAGTTGCTTCCAAAAGTAAATCCAGAGTAGCCTGCCTACATGGTATAGCATTAAAGGTGACCATAGGAAATGTGATCATAGGTACATTCAAAGATGCATTACTGTGGCAACCTGAATCTGGCAAGAAAGATCCAATTTATGTGGAATTTCATATTACTGTAAAAGTGTTAGAAGAATATTCATTTTAATAAGACATTGCCGTGAAAGATATTCTAGAGAGAATATGTGAGACATTTCTTAACAAATCCTCTTAGGATGAATGAATTTATTTCTTTTCATGTAGCCATGTGCTTCACAGCAAGGAAACTCTATGATTATTTAATAGTTTAACTAAAGCATTTTTACCTGGGATTGCAATAAACATGTGATTCCCAGAATTCAAGAGAAACGGTACATTCAACCTACCTTTATTGAGTCTCTGTTATAAGCTTGACACTTACCAGGTACTGTAGGACAGGAATACAAAGTTTAAGATGAGGTTTCCACCTTTAGAGATTTTCAATCTAGTTGGTGGGGTAAATTATACATGGATGAAGGCAAATGATCAAAGTTAAACAAGACAAAAATATAAGGTAACATATGATTATATATATATATATATATATATACTAGATTTTAAAGGTTATATGTTATTATTCAGAGACCTGAGATTGTTAAGGCAGGACATAGACCAAAAAAAGAGGGAAAAAAATTAATTGTAGGGGGTGGGATGTTGACAGGCATTGAACAGAATTAGTAGAGAGGAAGAAAGGGGCATTCCGGCAGTGGGAAAGAGAATGATCAAAAGGTATTCAAGAGAATCTATAAAGCTAATATTGCTAAAGTAGTGAATATTCAGATGGACCCAATAGAAATAAGAAAGAAAATGCCCTTTTGGGACAGATTGTTGAAGTCTTTGAATACCTGGATAAGGAGCCAGTATGTATAAGGGAGTACCACTGCAGGGTATTTGGCAGGGAAGTAAAAAGATGAAATGGGTCTGGCAACAGGAATGCAATAATTTGTATGGAGGGAGACAAGTTGGATGAGAATTTTCCAGAAAGTCAGGCTTGATGTGCCCAGGGTCTAAACTAGACTGACGGCTGTGAGTAGAGAAAGGGGAACGTGGAGGGGAAAGGCAGTTTTTAAGGAAGAAAGGAGAGCTTGGTGGTTATTAGGAAGTAATTGATAGCAATGTAAAAATGGTGAAAGTATTTTTCATTCCTAATGAAATAGAAAGAGAAAGATGGGGGTGGGGAGAAGTTTGACTACTTTTCAGATAGATTCCAAAGAGGAAAAACATTAAAAATTGTGAGCAAGATTTTTGTATCTTAATTTTCTAAAACAGTAAGCTAAGGCAAATGTATGTTTTTATTTTCTAAATAGCAACAAACTGAGAGGAGCTTTTTGACATTGTTAAGTTGGCCATTAAGACTCTTGGATTAACACTCCGCAGAGTTCCACTAGTGGTGCTTTTGGTAAAAGAATGGTTGACGACAAGTAACTAATTGCTTCATAATGGTCGTCTAAAGTTCCACCCATTATTGGTTCAAGGGATGACCCACTGTGTTGACAATTGCAGCACCACTGACTTTATAGAATACTTGCTGGAGCTTCGTTGCATTTCTGTGATTTTTCTGGATCACTCACATAGGCAAATATCAATTTACCATAAAATAATCTCAGTAAATAAGCCTACAGTAAACATCACGAATACAGAAAGAAATGGAATGCATGTGACAAAGTGGATTTCCAAGTGGGAAGGATGTGAAGCAGTTTGCACTGACAACAAGGAGTATTTAGGAAAGGATTTATTTAATTTTCCTAGACCACATTCCTTCATGGCCAGTAGTTTGTGAGCAATAATAGAAACAGGAATAAAATGAAAAATATTGGTATATTATCCATTGAAAAAGGGGTTAATTTAGCATGAGAATTAATTTATGCATGTGGCTTTATCAAATATATTCCCTGAATTACTTGCAAGGCATCTTCCCATGGATTAAAGGTTAACTTGTAACTATGATTACTATCAAAACTAGGCCTAACTGATGAGTCTCTCCAAATGTCAACTGATGTATTAAATAAGGAGCTACCAACATGGGGGGGCAGGTACAATTTCGGTTCCTCTGTTAGGAGCTGTCTACTGAAAACTATCAGAAGAGTTAAATGGTAGAAGGAAGACTACTAGAAAGAAAAAGAATGGGTAACTGAAGGAATGAATGGGTGAATGAATGAGTTCTCCTTGATGTAAGTTCTCTACAATGTGGAATCTGTACAATTTTATACTGTTGCTGGATATTGTGAGTTCACTCTTAAAGCAGTGCCCTTTCAGTCCTGATACAGATGACTGTAAAGCAAAATGCAGTGCCCAGCTGGGAAAGCAGGTGTAAAATGGCCCAACTAATTACAGCCTTGTCAAGTAATGGCTACAAGACAACCAGCGACTGCCCTCCTAGTGAATTTTGGGTGATTCCGACCAATTGGATTAAGAAATAACACATAAGGGGAAAACATAAATGTCACAGAGAGAAACAAGACCAAGATTGTAATGTTTTTTTGATCTGAAGAGAGAAAGCATAGGAATTTTTAGGAAATGGACCATTAAGCCAAACACGGAAAGAGAAAGATGGATAGCTTGTTTCAGGGCAACCTCCTACTCTATTTTATTTGCTAGAACTACATAGTTAGACTTGATCAAAAAAGGAGCCCCCAGATGAGCAATGCAGCTTTCCCATTCATGATCCACACTGGTCAATTCAGCAGGCTTCCCAGCAATCTTTTATGAAACTATAACTATGAACACTTTCTGGATCACAACCGGAAAATAAAGAATCTCTAGTACCCTGAAATACTCAGTGGCAAACAAAACTTGAATGTCTGGGTCAGTAGCCACATTTCAATTCCCATATCCTGGGTCTTTTCTTTAAAATCTTCACAAAATGGAAGCAGACTGTAAATCCCAAAGGGAAAGAAAAGTTATTACCAGGATCTATAGGGCTGCTTACTCCCCATACTATGCTTTGCCTGGAGGCCAGGAATATAGCATTTTATCAGAGCCCTGCTCAGTGAAGTGGAGGACACATATCCAGATGGCAGAGTCACCTGCTTCTAGGCAATGCATAGAAGCAATTATTGTTGTTTGGCTTTAGTCCAGAGCAAAAATAAAGAGTTTAATATGTTAGGCCTAATAGCTATATTCCAGTTGATCCAGGAAGTTTTAGGAAAATAATATATTTTCAGGAAGGAGTTTAATTTTGAATTATGATGGTAGAAAAAAATACTTTTCATAATAATTGTGCTGGATTATTTTGAATCACATCATTCTTTAAAAAAAAAAAAACTTCAAATCAGTATTCTTTGGTAGTATTTTTAAATGTGTCTTTATGTCAACTACAAAGATGCCAACTACCACTTCTAACAAAAGAGACTGACCTGTAAGATAGTAAACATAGGTATGTTCACACTTGGAAAATAGGTCATTTCAGCTAGAGCCAGGGTTGCTTGAGAATAATTCAACATCTCTGTAGCTGCAATTCTTGTTTTACTAACTTCATTAACGACATATGAGCTAAAGTTTTCTTAGCAGAAAATTATTTCTACTATACTCATGACCATAAATTGCCTATCATTTCTTACATGATGTATAATTTTCTAATTAATTTCATTTTTTAAATAAAGAAGAAAGATAGCCCTCTTCCTACCTTGTTCCCCAAAATACTTGAGGCATGCAAAAATATGTAGGAAATAAAAAATGAATAAACAGATGATGAAATTGAGAAGGATGACAAGAGACATTTCCAGGTTGTGCTTTAGAACTAATGATTCACACTTCTTCCCCCATTCTGTATCTTCCCTCTATTCTATAACTACCTCCATCCTTGGGGGGGAAAAGTGTGCCAAACATTATGTTTGTTTCTACCAACTACAGAAGTCTCTGGAGATTTTGGGTCTATGAGAGATATATGACTTGCCAGTATAAACATTAGCCAACTGCTTTCTAATACTCTCATGGGAATGAAAGTTTCCCCAGATCCAATTCACCAACATTTAGAATAAAAATATTCTTAACATTGTGTTACTGGTAAAGTCTTTTTAAAAATGAAGTTTTAAAAATATTTTCAGGTTATGCACAAACAATGAATCGTGGAACACTACATCAAAAACTAATGATGTAATGTATGGTGATTAACATAACAATGAAAAATTTAAAAAAATATTTTCAGGTTAACTCTCAGACATTTTTTTCAAGACAATAAAACACTAAGCTAAAGTACTCTACTAAGATCCTTCCTTTCTCTTTTCTCATTTAAATCGTAGTCTCTTCCTGTCTACAACATCTGCTCCAAGAGTCAAGCATATATTTAGTTCCTGCACAAATGTCTGTTGAGTATTTAGTATGAATTACATACTAAGCTAGTTCAGCATTGTCCACTGACATAGGCAAGCAGATAAGAGGCAACTAATTATCTCATATTTTCTCTGTTTCATCCACTGACTCATTTTCTTTTTGTGACCTCCCTTTATAATGATTAGTACAGAAATTGAGAGACAAGGAGAGTTGGTAGTAAACGAGGGGCTACAGCAATGGCAAGTGGAGCTAGAAAGTTGAGGGCATGAAGAAGGTAGAAATCAGCATGTATTGCTCACTGTTTGCCTTGGGAACAAATGGAGAGAGGTATCAAGATTCATTGACAGCTTTTGCCTTTTACTGAAGATTCACTGACAGCTTTCTAACTTACACAACCCAGAGCATGGATGCCATTCACCAAACAGGAAACACCAGAGAAAAAAACCATTGGGAGATAAGGTGGGCAAAGGTGAGCTCAATTCTCCTTTCAATATGACATTTAACCTATATGAGAACATTTAAGTTAGAAATGTCTAATAGAGCATGGATGTGCTTGTATGGGTCAGAAGAGTGAAGGGGACAGAAGTACCAGATTGAGAGTTTTCAGCAATTATATTATGAGATGAAGCAGGAAGGAGAATGGTGAAGAAGTAGGCCAAGGTTGGAACCCTATGGAATACAACACTTAAGGAACGGCCAACAGAAGAACACATTTAGGAAGCTGAGAGTAAAACACAGGAGTGATCTGTCTTAGCCTTATTTCACCCAAAACTACAACCTCAGACAGTGCTTTGGTGCAGGTAGTTTATTTTTTTTTAAGATTTTATTTATTGGGGCACCTGCGTTGCTCAGTCGGTTAAGCATCTGCCTTCTGCTCAGGTCATGATCCTGGGGTCCTAGGATCGAAGCCCACATCGGGCTCCCCAGTCAGCAGGGAGTCTGCTTCTCCCTCTCCCTCTGCCTGCCACTGTGCCTACTTGTGCTCTCTCTCTGTCTCTCTGTCAAATAAATAAAATCTTAAAAAAAAAATAAAGATTTTATTTATTTATTTGTGAGAGAGAGAGAGCACAAAGCAGTGGGAGCAGCAGGCAGAGAGGGAGAAGCAGACTCCCTGCTGAGCAGGGAGCCTGATGTGGGACTCCATCCCAGGACCCTGGGATCATGACCTGAGCCGAAGGCAGACGCTTAACCAACTGAGCCACCCAGGCGTCCCAGTGCAGATAGTTTATCTTGGTAAGTTTTCTAGAGAATAGGAGTGGGGACTGGGAAGAGCTGAACAAGGAGGAAGAGTCAATCTGAGGTGTCTCATTGAGCTCACCACCACTATGGGCAAAAGGGGTTCCATGCTGCTGGGTACCTCTAAGGAGCCATGTATAAGGCACCCCAAAATTGTGCACCCCAGAGGTCATAAAGAGGAAGCACTTATTCTTTAGTTCTGGTCCCCATGGTCAAGGTGTGCCCCTTGGGTTGTTAGATCTCTTGTACTTCCAGGTTTATGCCTGTTTCAGAATGACTGAAAGGGTTCACATAGGTATCTCATGAGGTGGTAGGAGGGAAGTCCCGGGATAGAAATAGAGAGATATATGAGGCGAGATGTTTTCATGTTACCAGTGTGTGCAGCTGGGTGCCATAGCAATACCTGGAGTAAAAAGGAAGGCCAAGAGGAGAAGCAGTGGGGCACATAGAGGTCTATTCCTTAACACCACTCACATCTACTCATGTACCATATTAAACACAACCAACACGTACTTTGATTTTGTAGCTGTTTGCAATCTTTAAAACAAAACAATATACAAGGGTAAGTGGAACAAGCTACAGTCCCAGCTAATGTCCTTTTAATGCCTCTATTAGTATCCATCATCTTTTTCTTCTACCTCCCACTCAAGATTTCTCTCATCCTAAGTCAGCACTTAAGTGCGTGTAGCTTGTTCACTTGCCCAATGTGATGACTTCATCCATGAGGTGATGGAGCTCACAGTTGCTTGTTCTTGTTGCACTGTGACTGCTGCAGTTGCTCATTTATAGTTATCACTGGGTAGAAAGCTAGGTGTGCTCCTTGGGATCTGACAGCAGTCAACTTGCCACCAAGTGACCAGCTGGAGTTCTCAAGGGTGGAGCCTGAATTAAGTCTCTGCATTGGTTTCAGTTGCTGCTGAAAGAAAGGCATTCAGCAATGCCAGTAGCAAGGTCAAGCTTAGAGAGAGGGAGACCATTCAGTTGGGCCCCTGCATAGCTCTTTTTCCTGCGACCATGGTTTATTAGTCTGGGTCCAATTGGGAAAGATAAATCATACCATAATTCGAACAGGTAAAGTTTAATATAAAGAATTATTAACTACAGCTTGATTGTGGTGTTCATTTTACAATGTATGCATATATCAAAACATCAAGTTACACACTTTAATTATATATATAATTTTTATTTGTCAATTTTATCCCAATAAAGCTGAAAAAAAAGAATTACTAGCTGTCAGGGAGTATTTGAGTAATATGGGATAGACTAGTAACAAATAAAGAGAAATCTAAAAAATACAGGGATGGCAGATATAAGGAGTAGCCATGACCCCTAGGACTGAGATAGAGCACCCAAAGAAAAAGCCCCCAGATCCCAGGGCTATAATCAAGATCTTATTGATGAGAACACAGCTATAGCTTACTGGATGGCAGTAAAGTCACCATGATGTCAAGCCGGCAGAACTTGCTGGAAATCTGTGCTGTAATGTGTTGGGGAAAGCTGTTCATGGAGAAGTGTACCCCACAAGCACTGAGCTACAAAATCATTGGAGAAAGAGGAACCTATAGGCTGCTGGGTGCTGCTGACAGCTTTAAAATGCAGGGGCCAAAGCTGGAGAAGCCCGCAAACTACAGGGGTCTGGCAAATGAGTACACTGCAACCAAGAAGGAACACTTGCCAGGTCTCTCCCACCCTCTAAAGTAACAAGACTCAACCCTGTGCCATCTGGCAAAGGACAGATATTTAAAAGGCCCAGATTTGTTTTCACAAAGTAGGCAAAAAGGGTAAATTTGGAGCCGAGAGGCCGTAGTTCCATACCCAGCACACATGGCCACACTACTAATTCATGGGCTCATTGCACAAGCACTGGGTCTCAGAGAGAAGCAGGCTGACATTCACAGGACAAATCTACCCATGTACATTCCTTTTTAATGTCCCCTGTGGAGGATAGTCTCTGATACACATTAACACCATACACAAAAGTTTCCACACTTTGGGGCCCTTCCCAATTGTCCATCCACATGTCTCTTTCCCCAAGCTTCTTTGTTTCCAATCTTCCAATGTTGTTCCCTCCCATCTCTGGATCAACCAGCTCAGCCATTCTTCCCCACACAAGAGACTTTGTATATCTGTACCTCAGTCCACAGCTGCCTCTAAACAAGATGAGTAAATAATCAACTGCACAGCTTGCAGTTCTGCCCACTGGAAGGGTTGCCCTTTACCACTGTCCTTCGGGGTCACCTCTGAGTTGGGTTATACTGCGGTGACAGGGTTGAAATATCAGGAATGACCCATCTGTGAATTAGGCCTATGTTTTTCCTTCTCTGTGAATTGGTCATTGGGACCCCCACCATGAAGCCATAGGAACACTTTAAAAGAGAAGCATCAATGTGAGCATCATTGCAACTGCTATTACTGCCACAGGAATCTGGGCTCCACGCTCCCAAAACTTGCATGTTTCTTCCAGACCTGCATCACTCATTGTATAATAGATTGCTATTACAATAGCCCAAACTTAGAAATTGAGAGATCTGCTAACCCTCCACTAGCAATAGTGTCTCTGATCTCATAGTCACTTAGTTTCCCACAGTGAAGCATTCAGTCTCTACTGATCCCCATGGCATGCCAAGAACTGCTTTTCAACACATGAGTAGTACTCTGCAACAGAGACCATGCCCCGCTTAGAACCCAGCCATCTGTACTAGAACTAGCCTTCCTAATAGGGTTCACCAAAGAGGCATGAGATTTTTTTTTTCCATTGTAAGGTTGGATTACATGGCATGAGGCTGCCACTGATCACTGTTGCCATTGCTACAGTGAAAGAACCGAGAGGAGGTAAGGTGGCACATAAAATGTGTCCAATGCAAGTAGGAAAGGAAGTACAGAATGGGATTATAGAAATAAAGGGACATAAAATCTTTAGGAAAAAGAGGCCAACAGTAAATTCTTATTTTCTGCAAAATAAGGTCAGCAAAACATATGTTGGATAGCAAAGAAGTCTTAAGGGAACATGGGTGAAGAAACGTGTCAGGTTTGCATTGTAGGCAGAACACAGGTTGGCATGAGTTGAATTGAGCAATGTCCCTCAATTGTACCTCAGCACAGTGGTGAGCCCTGGCAAAGTTATGGGTATAATGTTATCGACTCTCTCAGCACTTTGGGACAGCCAGGAGGGGCTGGGGAAGGTGGATCCTCTGAGACTGTCCCCATACCCATTGACAGCTTTAGCTACTTATCATTTTCTATATGCACCATGGCATTAAAAAAAAATGAAAGAAAGAAACTATGAAGTACTGGGAGGTAGAAAGCAAATAGAGTGTATCTGGTAAAATCTTTTATAAATGATGTTAGAGAAGAACAGAAGGGAAGCACAAAAAGAGCCTGTGGAAACTCAGAATTTAAAGTTTGTCTTTTTAATATTTAGTATGAAGAGATTTGTAGTGTGTCTGTGTACTTAAAAAGAAAAGGAAGAGAAGGGAAAAGGGAAAGGTAGGGAAAAATAGCCATTAGGGAAGGAGAGGTGGAACTAGGAACAAGATCCAATGTGGGGAAAGTTTTCTTGGAAACAATCCAGTACATTGGTGAATAGATTATTCTTAAACACAATGAAAGATTCTTGGAAATTTTCCAAAGAAGATTTCAGAACATAATTTTTGGATAGTGCTCTTCATGTAATATCCAAAGGAGGTGCCAATCTTCAGGGGGTTCTTAAATATGACTTGACTGGATTAAAGACGTCCTTCATTTCTAAACTTTGAGTATTAATTAGAAGTTCATGGAAATAGTAGTTAAGGTGTCCCACTCAGCTGGATAAGAGACTGTAGAAGTTAACACAAGTTCCAATCATATCCAGGACCAACAAAGGTCTAAAAACTAGCAGTGATGTATTGAAGAGGTAAAGTCATATTAAGCCCACATAAGATGTTGATAAATCCAGAAAAAAACTGCTGTTTCTAACCTCAGCGGACATTCTATGGTGATACAAGATTATTCATTACCTGAAAACGTGTTTGCTGTTTCTGTCATCACATTAGTTTTACTTGGCTTGATTTTCTGAATTGATTGAGTTAATTGAGGGCTTATAGGCCATAATGCTATCCTATTAGATACTTGGGGGCTTTTTTCCTTTTATTGTGGCTATGTTTGCCTCTTAAGAAGTCATTACTCGGAAATTTTTTAAAAATTAACTAGTTATTCTTAGTTAAAAATTAATAGCTCTATAAACATATTCCAAAGGCCTTCTCTGTAGTTTTTAAAAATCAGGGTGTATCTATTTTTATTAGCCGGAATAGATTCCATATGTGTATATATATGTATTTGTATTTATATAATCTAATCTATATATTATATTATATTATATTATATTATATTATATTATATTATATTATATTATATTATTAGTATGTATCATACATTATTGCAAGCTTTTGTTTTCCAGTAGGCAGAGCTGCCAAAGGTTCTAAAGATAGGGGGCGCCTGGGTGGCACAGTCGGTTAAGTGCCCCACTCTTGGTTTTAGCTCAGGTGGGTTAAGCACCCAGCTCTTGGTTTCAGCTCAGGACGTGATCCCATGGTCATAGGATAGAGCCCCAAGCCAGACTCCATGCTCAACACGGAGTCTGCTTGCATTCTCTCTCCCCTCTCCCACTGCCCTTCCCCCCTGCTCTCTCTTGTGTGCTTTCTCTCTCTTTCTGTCTCCCAAATAGGTAATTAACTCTTTAAAAAAATAAAAGTTCTGAAGATAGGACAATTTTGGCATTTTCGTAAGATTCTGCTTTCATTATTGCTGTTGATAGGTTCTGTTGTAGTTAATCTCATTCTGTTGATTCTGTTTTCCTATTTTGCATACTGACATATTTGATTCTGGAAAATGCATCTTTTCTTGTTTGTCTGTCTCATTATTAGTATATATCTACTGTGCAGAGCTCACAAGAATTCTTCACTGTTTGCTAGATGAGATGCACATAAGTCTCTATCCTCCAGGCAGCTCAACTAGAAAGAATCAAATTACTTTAATATAATAAATACAATGTACCAGTAAATATGTAAAACAATGTAAGCAATATGATAGCCATGGTGAAATCCTAGTATAAACAACCATTTATAAAAAATCAGAGAAAATTGAGGTTAATTTAGAAGCAGCGGTAGACATCAGAGAAGGACAGAGTTTGAATGGGGAGTGAGGGCAGAATGAGGGGGGCGTGGCAGGTGGGTAGTCACAGCTTAGTTGACAGAGAACAAAGTAGCTAGAATTATAGAATATTAGGACTGAAAGAAACTTAGAGACGATTTGGTGTGTTCCCCTCCGTGCCCTGAAGAATACTGACATAAAAAGAGCCACCAGGTGCCCTGTTTGTAGTATCAGTCCAAGAAGTTGGGTTCAGTAATGTGTTTTGAAGCACTTCCAAAACCATAGGAGCATTATAAAAATCACAATGTTTCATTACATATGCAGCATTCCTGTATCCTCAGGAAAACAGGATTCCTGAATGTGTGTGCCCCTCCTGAATGACTATAGGTCTGAGCAAAGATTATTTAATGTATACAAACTCTTTATGAAATTGGTGTTTTTTCACCTATGAAACATGAAGTATTGGCTTTCATTGTACCGTATGCTTCTCCCTCCACAAAGTTCTCCTCTTTCCTATTTGCCTTGATATGAAAACTTGTTCTTTCACATACACACAAGCCATGTAAGAAAAAGCAACATTTTGCAAATGGGAAATTTTTTTTCTTTAATCCTCTGTACTTCCCCTTAACCTCAATGCCTTAAGTAGAGGGCATCTCAACTTTAGAAATATAGTTGTAGCTCGGTCATACTTGGGGCCATTTACTTTTTCAAAGCACAATATTGACATTTGCATTCAGATCAATGGTAATTTTATAGTTTTTTCCCCTAAATATGCTTTACATTAATAACTATAGGGCTTTTTTTGGGATTTTCCCTAAGTGAAGGACTTATCCTCTCTACCTCCAGAGACTGAGTAATATTGGGAAATTTAAATAAAGGTGTTGGGGGTTTTGCCCTTATATTTAGTATGCTTGTGAAACGCCAGAGCCCAATCATGGAGCTTATAGGTGTAATTTTGGAGAGGAAGTAGTACAGATAGTTAAAGACAAAGGGAAGGCAGAGTACCTAATGGTAAGGAATGTCTTCCTGGAATCTAATTGATTACTAGCAATGTAATCTTTGACAAGTTACTTTACGTCTTTTACAAGTTACTTTACTTTCCAGTTTTATCTTCTACAAAATAATAATGTTAGTCATAAAAATGGTAACTGCAATAGCAATAGGTATTGCTCAAAGTATTTGGGGTACGAATATATGTAGTAATATAAATTAAGTACTTAGCATAATAATCATTTGACAAATGATCACTATTATTATCATTTTTCTGTAGAGAGAATATACAGGGATATACATCTATACTCATGTATATTTGTACATAAAGAGTTGTAGTGAAACAAATTGACGCTTACATACTGATAAGCTTTTTTTGAAACAAAAATGCAATCATACATTCACATATTCTGTTAATGTAGGGTGAATATTTCAAATCAAAGAATAGTTTTAGGTATAAAGAGTTAACTATGTTGCATTAATACCAAATTTTTAAAATTATATTAATGACTAGACTCCATATGACATGACTACTGATAATTTATTGATCATAAAAGTAAAATATTAGTCTTTAAATTTTATCTGTCATTTTAAATTGTGTCATCCAAGGTCTGTGTGCTATTAAATCCATAACATTTAAAAATATTTCCTCATTAGTGACACTGCTGTAGTTACTGCTTTCATTCATGATCTTGGTTTATATTAATAAATGTTATATAAAGTTCAGTATCTATTGCTGCTCATTATTTTTAGTCATGTGAAGGTAAGCATCATGATTTGTTGAAATATGAGTACCACAGTTCAGATAACAAAAGACTGTGCCTTAAGACATTTGAAGATAAGACCAGTTCTTATCTAACTTTATTTTTTATATTTTATTTTTTTAAAGATTTTATTTATTTATTTGACAGAGAGAGAAAGAGAGAGAGAGGACAAGCAGGGGGAGCTTCAGAGGGAAAAGGAGAAGCAGACTCCCCACTGAGCAGGGAGCCCGATGTGGGCTCAATCCCAGGACCCTGGGATCATGACCTGAGCCGAGCGGCTGATGCTTAAGTGACTGAGCCATCCAGGTGCCCCCTAGCTTTATTTTTTTTAAGATTTATTTATTTATTTTAGAGAGAGACAGGGAGAAAGAGAGAGTAAGCAAGCGGTAGGGAGGGACAGAGGGAGAGAGAGAGAGAGAGAGAATCTGAAGCAGACTGCACGCTGAGCGTGGAGCCTGATGTGCGACTTGATCCCCACCCTGCATTAAAGCCATGTGGCTTATGACCTGAGCTGAAATCAAGAGTTGGACGCTTAACCAACTGAGCCACCCAGGTGCTCCTATACTAACTTTATTTTATGTAAGTTCTGTATTGATCTAAGTACACATGCATGCGTATGCTGTATATTATGATTATTATTATTAGTAGAAGTAGTATTAATAGGCACGAAGGAGAATGGTAAGAAAAGTATATCCTACAATTAAAATGTAATACCCAGGTCTTGCCCCAGAAAACCTAACCATCATACCTAAAGATGGGGAGAATTTTGAGACAAATGATTTTCTTCTGCAACTTTCCCTTGTTCCTTGAATTATTTTAGTTTTAATGGTATAGAAATCCCTACTAACTTATGCAGTTGGAAAATTTTCAGGTTTATTTCTGTTAAATTTTTCATTGCAAACAATAATGTTTTTAGTTTCTTAAAGAACAGGAAGCAAGTCTAATACTTCTTTTCTCCCAACACTCAATAAATATTGCTATGTAAAGTTACCATACATGTTAGGGGTTGTTAATAATGGGTTTTAATGGAATCACCAGTTTTCATGTAAAAATCATGAATCTTTCATAGTTATATCAGGTTCTCACAGTCTTTCCATTTTAAAATAAAGATATTTAGATATTTTTGAAATATATTTTTCATACTATGATTGATTTCTCCTTTTTGTTGTTGATATTTCTCAAACTGCTTATATAAAAGTTGACCAAATTATAAAGGTTACATGGGGAAAAAAATGGCCTTACTACAAAGTTTACAGAGGCATTCCTGTAGCTACCTGATTTTACAATTCTTCCCCATGAAAAATACCAGCTCAAATCAGAGGGAGTAATACCTCATCTACATGCATGGTCACAGCGGGAAGATGATCAAACAGGAAGATATTCAGTGCACAGAGTACATTTTTCCAATCAGGGTGTTATTTTGTTTTGGTTTGTGTTAACAGCAAGCCTTTCATGCTTATAAAATAAATACCAGCTTAGAGTGGTGGCCAGAGTTGTCCAAGTCTTTTTTGATGTAGTTTTACACTGTCTCCTGACAGATGTAACTTAATTGCTGCAGAATTTTTTTGTAAATTTTTTCTAATAGAGTTTCTATCACATTGATTTTTGGTGTTGTATAGAGGTAAAACTTGTAAAGCCCCTCTCATGAAGCAATTTTGAATTTTAAGCCCATCAGAAAGGAAATATGCTTATCAGAAAAATACTTCCCTGGGGTTTTCAAAAATAAGTTCTGAAAACAATTAAGGATGTCTCTCCAAATTGGGGAGAGGAAATAAAACAAAGAGAAGAAGGTTTCACCGAAGACCCATAAGGGACTTTTATGGCCTCTATTAAGCATTCAATAAACATTATGAATTACTTTATGAATCAGACTTCTATGACAATACAAAATGAGCTGGTCTTTCAGATGACAGAATTGGCTTTGCATTAAAGCCATGCAACTCAACCTTTGCAGAAACACCACTGATAATTTGAATTAAATATAGCAGGTAGATTTTACAGCCTTATTTTGGGTATGTATACATTTTACTACTGACTAGTGCTTCCAGATGAATAACTAGAACTGTTTGTGTAGTCAGCTTTTGTTGTTCTGCATGTAAGAAGTAAATTTTGAAGCACAAAGCAAATTGCATTTGGAAAGCCTGGTCCTAGTACCTTGCATGTTTGTGTCTCAGCTTAGTTTCTTTTCTTTACAACATTATCTTCAAATTACTTCTGTATACTACCTGAAGATGAGATAAAAGGAAATAATTATTTCTTTAATTCATGCTTATGGACATGAATTCATAAAGTTATAAAAAGAACTATAAACGTTAAGTAATTGGCAAGAGTAAGACTACTCATCCAGGAAAAAATGTTTCAGTGTTTTTCTTTTTTGGTTTTGGTTTTGTTTCTGTTTATTTTCTCAGAAGACATGTTGTTTATATTTTCACTTACTTAGTCTATAAGAAGTATTTGTTCCAAGTAATATATTGAAAGTCAGTAAAATTTTTCAGGCAAAAAGAAAAAAAAAGCCATCAGCTCATGATTACATTTTAGCCCATGACTGTCAATCATTAAAATTCATGTTATTACAGTTATTTCTAAATTCACAAAAGACCCCTTTGTGTGCAATGGCCTGGAGAAGTAATGTAATATATAATTATGGCCCTTCTGAAAATGCTAATTATAGGACAAAGCTAAATATCTTCTCTATCATGACTGGAATAGCCACAGGATTCCTCCCTATTCCGCGGCTGATCAGGGAAGCCTACTTTTGGCTTTTAACAACGGACCCCAATCCAATCAATTGATTTAATTGCCTTTTTACAGATTCATAAATATATGCTGGATATGACAACCTGATTATATATTTTTAGTGTCTCATATCTCAAAAAAAAATTTCCCAAATAATAAAATAGGGCACGATAAAAAGACAAATGTGTAGAAGAATCCTTAGAATAAGGATCAAAAACTAATAGCCAAGTAATGAAGGAAGTGACAGATTTGAAAATCTAAACCAAAATAAGTGCTCTGTTTCATCATCAAACTCATATCCAAAGCAAAAAGAACCAATAAAAGCAGAATGATTCATCAGGAGAAACCACTTTTTCTCAGCCTTATATGGCCCATGGAAGTCTATTTCCCAACCTGTTTTTTTGTATTAGAACTGATGAAATAAACTGAGAGTTGCTGGAGAGGAGGTGGGTGGGAGGGTGGGGTAATTGGGTGATGGCCATTAAGGAGGGCACATGATGTGATGAGCACTGGATGTTATATGCAACTAATAAGTTATTGAACACTACATCTGAAACTAATGATGTACTGTATGAAAAATAATTGAATTTAAATAATAAAAAATAAATAATAAAATAAAATAAGCTAGGTGAAGGGTATATAGGAACTCTGCTATTCTCACAACATTTCTGTAAGTCTAAAATTATTTCAAAATAAAAAGTAAAGTTTGGATATGAATCTAAAAGGAACTAAAAAAAACTGATGAATACATTCATAGGATTTATAATTGCTATAGGATTTGATAAATTACAATTATGCAAACTTTATTTATTAAGATAGTCCTTAAATCCAGGTAAATGTGCACAGTAGGATTTGGCAGGATGTTGTCAATCAAGTAATATTTGTTAATGTAAGAGAATAAGGTTTACCTTCAAAATAACATTCCTCACAGACAGTCTAGGAGTTATGATTTTTTAATTCATGCTTTGGTTTCTGTAATATGCCCCCCATAATTTCTGATCATTTGGAATTTGGAAAATGTGAAAGTGAATTTTGTCACCGGACTAAAGCTTGTGTTTCCTATTCATGAACCTGCCAGGTAGTCCAAATCAGATAGATTCAACTCCAGAACAAATTAATTAATAAACAATTAATTAATGAACAAATTAGTCAGTGGTATTTATTAATCAACCTCTGTGTGTTGTGCCCATATCTGGACATGAGAGAGGAGTCAACAAATCAGGGCTAACAAACTTTTCCAGTCTGTCAAAGAGTCAAATAGTGATCTACTTAGCTCTTCTGTTTTATTGCAAAGTAGCCATAAGCAATCTGTAAACAAAAGAATGTGTCTGTGTCTAAATACTATTTCATTTACAAAAACAGGCAGTGCTTGAATTTGGCTCACTTGTCATTGTTCCCTAACCCTTGATCTAAATAAATAGAACAAATATTCATCTTTGAAACGCTACTAAAGAAATAAAGTTGTTTTTTTTTTTAATTCTATCTAGGACTTACTTTCAGAGTATATTAATCGCTTGTATTCCATTGAAGTGTCTTATAATTTCATCCCGGGTTGAGAGGACTGTCAGGAGAAGTGCGGTTGAAGAGTCCTTCAAGAACTTCTCCAAATCCCAGGCCTCAGTGACTTTTTTCTTTCTTGATACGATTATGGAAATACAGTCAATGAGATTTCCTTTTTATGTGCTATAAACTTTGGAAGAATGTGAAGATTTCTAAAGTTTTCCCATATAACCACTTTGTTTCTCTAAATTACTTAACAAGTGAAATGCTCCAACTGAACCCTATGAGCCTAGCACTATACCAGTTTTTTTTAAGTCATGTGGTACTTAAAGGGTTTTTAGTATCATTGGGGCATTAATACATAGATACAAAGATATTACAAGAGAATATAGTGAGTAAAATAAAATAAAGATATAAATTATGACAAGGAAGTTGATACTTCTGTGTTGGAAATCCAGTTCATTTTGGATGACCTAACAGCATCACAGATGACCAATAAATATCTACTGATATGACACAGAGGTTTGCAGAAAAGCTAAGACTAAAAACTATAAGAAGTGTTCTTGTTTTGTCAGGTTTTTCCCATGAATTATTTTTGGTCACTATCATTATGTCAAATAGAGAGTGTTTAAAGGAAGGCAAGTTTTCTTGTAATTGTAGACATTTGTTCCTTGTGGATGTGAGTTTGTCTTATTTTCTAACTGAATACCATTTCATATGTCACATCGCCTGCTAACCACTGAATTGAGAAGCAGAGAGGATGAAAATCTGGCAATTCCAATGAATTCTCAGATGTTACAGTGGAATCTATATCTATTAAATATAAAATGAGAAAATAGAAAATCAACTTCAAATTAGAAATAAATCTTTATCCAAAATATTTGGGATTTTCTGTCTTTTAAGAAAGACCAAAACAAGTTTTGTATCCCCAAGTCTGAATGTAAAATTCACGTGTTGGTGTTTTCTAAATGCTGAACCAACACTAAAATGTCATTTTTCAACTTGTGCCAAACATTATATAAGTTTTCATAGGAGACTTTTTAAAAATAAGAGCAAGATATTATATTTACCCTCCACAAAGTTTATAATTTCTTTGGTGAAACAAAGCAAATGTAAAAAAGAAGATGCATGTAACCCTGTATTTAATCACTGATAACATTGATTCTTGAGTATATGCTCAAATTCAGAAAGGAGGTCAGTGTTGCCGGATAATAAAAGGAGAAAACTTCGTGCAACTGAGAACTGAATTTTAAATGGCTGTTAGAATACAAGTATGGTGGGGCGCCTGGGTGGCTCTGTCGTTAAGCGTCTGCCTTCGGCTCAGATCCTGGGATCAAGCCCAGCATTGGGCTCCCTGCTCAGCAAGAAGCCTGCTTCTCCCTCTGCCACTCCCCCTGCTTGTGTTCCCTGTCTCACTGTGTCTCTCTCTGTCAAATAAATAAATAAAATCTTAAAAAAAAAAAAAGAATACAAGTATGGACAATATACAGATCCCTGAAAGTACAAAGAGCAACCTGCCCTTGACATTTAGTTAAACGGGATCTCTCCTCTGAAGAGGAGAGCAATGAAACAAATTCATACTCATTTAATTATAACCTCTCGAAACTTAAAAAATTACTAAATGAATAAACTACCTATGTGTATATATGAAGCTCTTAACACACAACAGAGCTGAATAAACCTTGGCTGTGATTATTATCTCTTCGTATAATCTCTTCAACGTACAGATAAGAATGCCAGGTCCCTGAATGGTGTAGTGTTTTGCTCCATGTCATACAAGAGAGTCACTTATAGGGCAGCTCTATTTCTACTAAATCATGATTAAGAAAGATAAGCCTAGACTGTTCAGAATGGCCTTCCCAGAGTTCTACAGGAATTGTGTTAGTGGCCTTGCATACCAATGGCTTAAAAATAGGGGTGGAATTTCAATGGAGATGGAAAAGACAACAATCAGGCTTCTTCTCAGGCCACATTCTAACCCCCAAATCCCTATTGCCAAAGTAGGTATTAACGTGTTTCTACTTAAGATGTTAAGCAGCTTGGGTTTGAATTCTAACTCTACTATTTAGAGGCTGTGAGACCTCTAATTTACTGAACAATTTCCTCATCTTTAAAATAGAACATACCTGGGGCACCTGAGTGGCTCAGTTGTTAAGCCTCTGCCTTCGGCTCAGGTCATGATCCCAGGGTCCTGGGATCGAGCCCCCCATGGGGCTCCCTGCTCTGTGGGGAGCCTGCTTTTCCTTCTGCCTCTCTCCCTGCTTGTGTTCCCTCTCTCGCTGTGTCTCTCTCTGTCAAATAAGTAAATAAAATCTTTTAAAAAAATAAAATAAAATAGAACATACCTCATACAGATATGAGGATTAAATTATTTAATATCTAAAAACAGATTAAAAGAGAGTCTGGCATAAAGTAAGCACTCCATAAATGATAGCTATATTTATTATTTGCCTTTGTTAATCCCAGAGTCTATCTTAGACTTTGCTCATAGGATACAGCATTAAACTGCCTCAATTATTTTGAGTCATACTTAACTCAGCATCACAGGTTCTTAGAGACTTTAGAATGCTGCGGAAGGAAATTCAGTTGAGTAAG
Organism: Eumetopias jubatus; assembly: GCF_037043125.1. Lineage (NCBI taxonomy): Eukaryota > Metazoa > Chordata > Mammalia > Carnivora > Otariidae > Eumetopias > Eumetopias jubatus. The sequence goes on along the minus strand of NW_028274809.1, from coordinate 162,057,792 downwards.
ATATAGCCATTTTTCTGAAATCCTGCTATTATGAAATTAAAGGAAATAGGGAAGAAAGTATTAAAAAGTATACAAAATTTTTAAATGAGGAAAATGGTAAAAAGAGAGGAGATGAAAACGGATGAGAGATGTTAATATAATTTTGAAAGTTGGAAAGCAGAAAATTGAAGTGTAATTATTAGTTATTCACAGAGCAGCAACATTGAAGCATCACTTCCTAGAGTGGGAGCCAATTTTTATCACAGAATTTTAGAAAGAATCAGAAATTGGAAGCACCAGTTACCTCTGAAAATGATAAGGGGTCAGGTTGAAAACAGGGTAATTGTCTGAAAGTTTATCTAAGGAACAGTTAAAATCCTACTTTCCTTGGCCCCTTATTGACAACCCCCAACACTCCTCCTGCCTCAGAAGACTTGAAAAACTCTCTGCTGAAGGGCTCCAGGTACACACAGCAGGGTCTAAAAATAGGATACTGTGAAACTTACGGCTTTCATCAACTGTCTGATTTTATGCATGAATTTGATTGGAGGTTAGTGGAATCCAGCATAATCCAGTGCTCAGAACGAAAGCTTCTATAAATATATCTTGATTTTAAATAATATATCTATTAAAGGTTATGGTCAATGAAAATCTTTCAAAATTTATTTACCTTCTTTATTCTCTTTGATTCCAGTTAATAGTTTATGTTAGTGATTATTATAGTATTTGAGGACTGAATAGGATACCTCAGAGAAGTGTAGAATAATCCTTGAGTAGAAAAGATTCATGTCTGCTTCTCATCTGACATCTGTATAAGCACAAACTAAACAAGTTCACTGCTCAAATATCATGGGAATGCAAGTGGCTGCTTTGGGTGTTACTTCTCAGAGAGTGCCTCAGGCAGTCTCAGACATTCTCCGTCGGCACTGGAGGCATCTGTGTTTTCTAGAAGACAGAAGTTAGTTGAGGGAGGGCTGGCAGACCTGGTGGTGACATATGGTCAGGTAAAGGAGGATAGACATCCCATAGGAGATGGAAGTCTCATCATATCCTGCATGAACAGATGAATGAACCCTACTTCAGGTGCGTGAAAATCAAATAGAAAGAGCTCAACCCATTCTGACAACTCAGGATTAGATGACCCGTTCTCACTAATGCTTTGGTCCCATGTGTGCCTTTAAGGACTAAGATGCCTCCCAGGGGTGATGCACAAGTAGGGAGAAATCCTGAATAAACCTGAAATGACTGAAACAACTTGAAATTTATTCACCAGTGTAAGGTTTTTCTGCCTTACGGGAAAAATAGGAGTTTGAGATTCTTAAGTTTAGTTATGGAAAGATAAATCAAATTATATTTTTGGCAAACTTGGGTACTTTTTTACTAGAAAATTCATACCCACTGGCCTTGTGACTCCTACTTGGAACCCATTCCACCAAAGATGCATTGCTTTTAATTTCTGTATTTCCTCTTTGGTGGTGTACTCTGTTCCACCACACTGATGCCCCTCTATGAAGATGAATCCAAACTGTCTCCATTTTTAGCTTCCATCTTTTCTCTGAATCCAAATCCAATTTCCAGCAGTTTATCTATACAGTCACCTCAGACTGTCATAAGGTACAAAGCTGCTTTTCCTGTTTGGGTCCTCTAAGCTGGGCCTACATATTCACTCTGGCCAACTGAGACTCAGTTACAGCATCTTCCCTAGACCCTCCCCTTTTGCTCCTGGCTTGTATACACTTTTCTTTCCTCGGATCTAGATCTCTGCTTTTATACTCTGGATTTAGCACCTTCATCTGCCACTTTGACCCCTTTACTTCAGTTGTGTACCCTGTCTTCCTGCATATTTGGCACTTATGCTTGCTTTCTCAGTTTTGTACTTACTATACTACTGCCTCAAGGGATAATCTTCCTTCCCATTATTATTATTCCCTTCCCAAGCACCAGCCTGGAAGTGACAAATTCTGAGGATCATAGCCCCTGTGTGTGCAATTCTCTAAAGTTCCCACCTTGGAATTCTCCTCAGAAACTTCCTTTTAAGAAGCATCTGGGTCTTCTCCCTCTCTCACTCTTTACACGCATTTGGTGTTCAAGGACTCTTAATTTGGTGTCCATAGTGTATTTAACATTGGTTTCCTCTTTTGAATTCTCATTGCCATCACCTTAGGGTTCTCACTTAGATGACTGAAATGGCATCCTACCTGATTGTTCTACTTCCAAGTTTCCACCACTGATATAAGATGCATTGCTGTATGAAAGATCTTCCTAAAATTTCTTTATTTATCCTTAATCTCATTTGTTAAAAGACTTATGTGGAAAATCAAAACAAAGATTTCCTTCTACCAGTCTTAAATGGCTTTCACTTGTTTACAGAACAAACTCCAGACAACACTGTTTTTATAACCATATCCTCATCATACCTCCATAAATTCAATTTTCCAGGTCTACTATACCCTTCTGTTTTCTAAACATTTGCCCCTACTTTTCCATCTTCCAAGAAGCATATTTCTCTCATTTCTGCCTGTTGAAATTTTTCTGTCATTCAAAACACAATGCAAGTGTCCCTTCCTTCAGGAATGCTGTCTTGATCTTTTAACTATAACTAAAGTTGTTACCTGAACTGCTCCCATCCACCCCAAATTTTGTGTGTACCTCTGCCCATCATTGATCACACTGCAACTGACATAACTTACTTATGCATGTCTCCGTCACTAGATTATTACTTCCTTTGATGATAACTACATGGCATTTAAATCAGTACCTAGCACATAATGGATGCTCAATAAATATAAATTGAGCTGAATATACTAGAATTTCAGAAAAAAGTGTGAGTAGAAAACACTATACCTGTTTAAATACAATTGCCTACCCTCTCTAATCCCTATTCCATGCTGTTTCCACAGCTGTGTGGAGCTAGAAGATAAAAATATGTTTGGGTCTCTTGCCTTTGAGGCATATCCCAAATGGTGTCCTAAGCTATCAGTCAATCAAAACAAATAGGTATCACTAACATAGAAGCAAAGGAAGTGGCGTCTGATCTTCAAAGGTACCACAAAGAACTTATAGAGAAAGGATATTAGCTTAGTCTAATTATTTATTTGTAAGGAAGGAGTTTACGCATAGCCATTATGTTTAAGATGACTCTATCTCATCCTGACACTTATTCCAAAGCGACCACAAGAGAATTTGTGGACTGGAAATGATCCATGCTCCACATGTGTTGCTATGACTTTAATTTAAACCTGACAAAAATGGTCCTTTTTATCAGGGTTGATTTTAGTGAAGAAACTTTAATGGAGCAGTAAACTATTTGAAATGAATTCTTTGCTTGCAATTGTTTTTACTTAGAATTAGAGAAATCCCACATTTATTTTTGTTTAGTGGATGGGAATATACATAACTTTCAAAACTCAGAATATTTATTCAGTAAGAAGATTTAAATGAGCATGAGTAATTTCTAGAACTAAAAAAAATATAGACTTTTAAAAAATTTTTATTCTGAAAGTATGGTTACTTTAGCCATTCATTAAATGTTTACAATTTGTTAGGCAATTTCTGTGTTAGGTGAGTGTTAAAATACATCCACAGTTTACCCAGACTTCACCAACCTTTAAATAAGTGCCATAAGCACACAACGTATTTGACGTACATTTTTCGCCTGTTGCTCAAGGAAGATGTTGCTGAATTGGATCTTTTGTCTGTATTTCCCACATTCTGACAGTAGAATCAAGTGTATTAAATCACAACTGAATCCTAAAGAGTTTGTTCAAACAAAAGATGAAACATAGAAGTCAAAGTCACTATATTATCAGAGGTGTTTTTTGGGGTTTTTTTGTAGTTTTTTTGTTTGTTTGTTTTTTCGACACAGCCTTCATTCAAGCTTTTCTGAACCAACCAGGAGAGCCTATTTCCACTAATCAGTTTGCTGTGACCTCTCTCTGCCTAGTCTTATCTAAAGTAATATTATGAGATAACTCAGTTCTGCACAGAATTAGTATCCTAACCATTTGTACCATGAAATCCAGCAGAGATTCGGTTGGCGCTGATGAGGTGAATACCCATGGTGCCCACTGTCCTCTGTATAGGTGGAGGGTTAGAAAAAGAAATGGAAAGCTATGGCTGCAGCTGGGGAAATGGAGGCTCAGATTTCCTGTCACTCTGGATTAAGCCCAAATAATTGTTGTGGAGACCTCTTGCATGATGGTCTATATTCTGTTTGGGTTTAATTCCACTAAAAACAAAACAAAAACCACAACTCTTAAAATGCTATGTGTGGGGGTGCCTGTGTGGCGCATTCAGTTGAGCATCCAACTCTCATTTTCAGCTCAGGCCATGATCCCAGGGTCCTGAGATCAATCCCTGTGTTTGGCTCTGTGCTTTGTGGGGAGTCTGCCTGAGATTCTCTCTCCCTCTCCCTCACCCCTCCTGCTCATGCTCTCTCTCTCTCTCTCTCTCTCTCTCTCTAAAATAAATAAATAAATCTTTTTTTAAAAAGTGCTATGTGTGAAGCACCCTTCCTGAAAATATACTTTCCATGGGGATTTACATTTACCAGTCAAAATCCCATGTACAAGAAACTTAATTCTATTAAAGGAGATAAATATGAACAGAAATAACTATAAAATGATAAATGCTCTAAGAGTGATATAAAAATGCCATAGGAGGGAAGGGTGGTATTTGTGTGATTTGGGGGAGTTAAGATTAGGGGAGGTTTTACAGAGAAGTTGGTGTTTAAACTGGATTCTAAAAAAATGGTAAAATTTTAAGTGGAAAGTGGCATTGGGAGAGAGAATTCAGAAGCAGTTTCTAAGTGAAGGGGACATATGTGAAAACCAAGCCAGTACAAGACAAAACATAGAGGTTCTACAGTGTTACCTTTCTGTAAGTAGGAAGGGAGGATAAGTGAATTCTCCAGATCATTTCTATCTGCCTTATAGAAGGAATTGAATTTGTTAGCGTGGAACTATATAACACTATTCTTCCAATATGCGTGTGAAGTATATGTTGATATGTCCCATGAGTTCTGTAAAAATTTAGACTGAATTACTAGTTATCAAGTTGTAAAGTATTGAAGATACTTTTCTTCTTTTCCAAGCCTACAAAATAAACTTTTAAAATAAAGCAGTACTAGGTGGATAAGACATTTGGTACTAATAAGAACCTCAGTGGTGTCCATGGTCTAACCTCAACTCTGAGACAGCCTCAGCCTTTTTTACATCCAGCAGGCAATAGTCTAGAATAGATGCAGAGTGAAAAAGAATGAACATCTGGACTGAGAAACGTTTGATGGGAGGCAAATAAGCTACAACATATGTACATTCCAGCTGTGAGCGTGTTGAGCCAGTCTAACTTAAGTTTCTGATTTATGTGGAAGATAAGAATTTTCTTAATGTAAGCTCATGCATTCATTACTATATGTTGGTACTATAAGTTCTTCTAGTTATGTAGCAGCATGTTTTATTTATTTGGAAAACATAAAAGCTTATGAAAAATTCAGATCTGGGAGATTATTTGAATTCATTTTAGAGTCCTCAGAATATAATTATGTCAAGCCTAAATACAACCATATATATGACCAAGTCTTACAATCTCCATGTATGCCAAATCCTTCAAAATACTTCTTTTGAAAGAATTTCTATATTTAAAATTTTCAATAGAGTCAAAATTTATATGAACATGAGGGGTGAAAGAACAAAATGCCTAAATATTATTACTATTTCTTTAAGAAAGGAAGAAACATGCTAACATAGAACATTGGGGTATTTCCATAAATGTCTGAACCTCTCAAAATCTGAGTAAGCCAACATTGAAATAATACAGAAATATGCAGGCCTAGCTTAACAAAGATATGCCTGAACATAATCACTTCTAAATGACATGGATGGAAACTCTCCTATATGGTGATTCTTTAAAAGGTAGTAGTACAACTATCTCTCAGAAAGAGGGAGCGGAGTATCGGGAATCAGACAACCAGGTAGTTTGCCAGGCAATTTGGCAAGTTTCTGAAACCCTCCCAGGATCAGTTTACTCTAGCACAAATTTAAACAAGAATTAAATAAAATAGGTATTGTGCTAATTCAATGCTTGGCACGTAGTAGGGATTTATTAGATGTTAGGGTTTTTTTTCCTCTCTCTCTTCTATGATACAACAACAAATAGAGAGGGTTGAGTTGCTACTAAATGAACATTTGGCTCTGTTTTTAGGACAGTGTACAGGGAATTAGCCAACACACAATTACAACTCAGTTAACAATAAGGGGATTTGCTTGCAGGCCAACTTCCTTTCCCAAACCTTAACAACACAATCTTTAGCATACTACTGTTCAAGCAGCCTTAAAGATTTAAATGCAAACATCTCCTGTTTGTCCATGAGTCTACATATTTGCTGACTCAATTACTTGCTTTTTGAAAGGATGTGGGATAAATTTACATTAATCTTTCATATTTGGAGCACTGTTCCCCCTTTGCCCCTCCCCTACCTCCCAGTGAAATCTAGTGTTCCTATTAACTTTGGCAGGACATAAGCAGCCCACCTTGAATGGAATTACCCTTCCTTTTTGCTGGGGATCTTTGACTTATGAATGGTTAAAAAATTGGAACTGTATTTGGAGATCAGAAATTCTGGATAGTTATTTCTTTTTTTTATTATTAACATAGGTCTCTCCAACATCTGTTAAAGCTTGTTGAAATTCATCAAGCTAAACACAGCTGCTATTCCATTGGAAAGTGGGACTAAGGGGTGGAGGAAGTGAGAAAGGAATTTTTTTTCAAAAGGAGGGTGGTTTCTGGAAATAGGAAAGAGTATATGATATTTTACTTTGGTTTAACTTGGGTAGCCTAGGATTTTTCTTGGACTTCCTAAGACCGTAGTGTCAAAATACATTTCAGGCACCTTGTAAACCAGGGAGAAGTGTACTAAATTCTGTTTCTGCTTCTCAAAGAAATGTTCATATCTTTGTGTAATAATTTATAATTTCTCTTTCCTCCTAAAAGTATGAAAATTGGTCTTATATTGTGTTGTTTCCTCAAAAAACGGGATCACACACATATAAAATGAAATGGTAATCAATAGCTTCAGGCAAGGAGATGACCAGTGATACCGCCTACAGAAGTGAGAAGTTATTTGTAGCTACTAAGTCAGTATTTCTTATTCTTTCCTATCCTGTTTCTTCTAGTCAGCACTCATTGATCTGTATTAGAAACTAGAGTACATTTTTAAAAGTCATTTCCATTACTGAACAAGTGTCTTGAGGTAATCTACAAAAATGAACAATAACAAAATTTCAAATTTTACTTCCTTCCAAAGCGTGAACCCTGGAAATTACCAGATGGCACCATCTTCCTCCCCACTTTCCTTTCCTCCATTTATTTTTAGAAAGGTAAGTGCAAGGTAGCATCTTGTTTTGTTCCTTATATGAAAGCATAATATTAAATGAGTGAAAAGCCAGTGCCATTCATCTCCATACTCCCTAAGAACTTAGCTTAAGATATCTGTGAACTGTAACACTGAAACCAAAGCAGCATTTATCATGTTTTTCTTTGAAACCCTAATGCAGAATAAAAGGGGGATGAGCTGGTCTGTAATATGTTTAAGAAACATTTCAAAAAGTGAATAAAATCTTGCTCCAGGGAAGAATCTATTATAGAAAACTTAGGATTCATTGTGGACTTGGAAACATTCAAATGGTGATTTAGCACTAAATTTCAGAGACTTGAATGATCTTGATAATCAGTGAAAACCAGCACTAGGGCATAAACTGTTTAATCCAAGTGTCAAGCTTTTCTTCTATTCTCTCCCTTTTATTGCAAACCTGTTTACTCTATGTGAATGCTAACACATAGGAGAGCCTGAGAAACAAAATGGTCACAAACTTTTATGATTCAAGCACTCCCATTCACATTTCTAAGAGAAGAAATCATTCTGATGGACTGAAAAAGCAATATAAGTAGGGAAATGGATTGGAGTAAAGCTTTCCATCTGTAATGCTGAAGGCTGCTCTTAACTTGATGACATATTTCTGTAACACCCTTGTGCACACCTGCCATTACATTCCTGTTTCCCTAATCTCACTAGGATCATTAGGGGATTCTCTGAGCAATCAAACAAGCAATTACTGTAATGCAGTCTCAACACTAGCTGGTCAACGTGGGATCAACAGCCAATGTACTTAACTCAAATAACACTGTTGCCAATAACGGGGTTTTATGCTTGCAGAGGATGAGACTATGCAGGGGAAACTAGGTTCAAAGCTTTGTAAGAGAGCTCCTTGGTTTATTTCCATCGAAGGTTTGGCTCTGGTGAATAGTTAGGAAAACAATATTAATGCTGCTGCTTCAGAGGATCCTCAGGGAAATCTGATAAATATATGATTAAATTTGTCTCCAACATAATTTCATTAAAGTCAAACTTGTTTAACTTTTTCTATGCTTGGTTATCTCCGCACAGCCAAAAAGATGTTAATTGGCAACCTAGCTTCTAATGTATTTATACCACTGGTGGCTTATTAAGTGCAAATTTTTAATGCAAATGAAAAGAGATTGAAGCTATTTTTTAGAAAGTTAATTCAACTTTGAGGGTTTTTTTAAAAATGAAGTCTGTGAACTCTTCAGTCTACATTTTTTACTATTAATCTTTTAAATAATGTCCATTTTTAGAAGATATTATATGGGCATAGAAGTATTCATTATATCTCCAGATATTAGAAAATAGAGCCAACAAAATTTTAAAATATGAGAAAGACCCTGCCCTCCTCACCCTGCCAGCATTAGAAAAGGACTTTGCCTTGAGGTTTTACCACAGGGAAATGTTTTTTACGCATGAATTCCTTCCCCAGCCCTTTCATTGGTTATATCTCTTGAGCATACCCTATGAAAACTTATAATTTAACACAAAGTACAAGAAATAAAAAATAACATAAAAATAAAGTTTTTAAAAATAGAAACTCACTGCATTAAATTACTACATATGCAAAAACCAAATTGCTATCTATAGTCCTAAGTTTTCCGGAGCATACTGACAGATTTCTATATAGAAATGAAGCAGGTTGTTAAAATGGGAATTAACCTGTTGTCTTAGTTTTGTTTTTTGGTTTTTTTTTTTTAATTTTATTTATTTATTTCAGAGAGAGAGAGAGAATGAGAGATAGAAAGCACGAGAGGGAAGAGGGTCAGAGGGAGAAGCAGACTCCCCGCCGAGCAGGGAGCCCGATGTGGGACTTGATCCCGGGACTCCAGGATCATGACCTGAGCCGAAGGCAGTCGCTTAACCAACTGAGCTACCCACGCACCCTGTTGTCTTAGTTTTGAATGGGACCCTAAAGTTAAGGCAGTGTTCAGTGCTCACACATTCTTAATAGCAGTGCCAAATGCACAATTTGCTAAGGGTTGATGCCAAATCTGATTCATTATATCGTAAACCATCACTATCTCCAGGATATATAGAAGGGATGTGGCTGATGAAGGTGTATTGGTAGAGAGGGTTTCTTTAGAGACTGTACTCTCAGAGCACTGTATTGTCTGTCTCATCTGAACACTGGGAGATAATGATGCCTGTCTTCAAGTAGCTGTCTGGAGGAGCCCGTGGCTGCATGCTAAGAAGCAGTGCTGCTCTTAGAATAGCCCGTTTCCCAAAGTGTAGCTGAGCAAGAAAGCTTGTATTTCCTGTGAGCCAGATCTGATCCTAGTGTAGAAGGGTGGGGAATTGGATCACTTCAGAGGGGCCTTTCCCATGAAGACCACTTGAAGTAATGATACAGCCCTTATAAGGATGAACTAAAGGAATCCAGGACCATGTGGACAATTGAAGGCAGCCAGCGTGGGAAACATCAACCTATCATGGAACCAACAGTTGGAAGATTTCCATTAGGGATCACTGAGGTGCCTCAGATTGCCCTGCACCCAAACAAAGGACCGGCTGAGCAATTCAACACTCCTAGAAAGCGTGAGTAACAGATTACAACTATAAATTACAAACTTTTTCTGAACCTTACTTCTCCTCCCTCGCCACCGAGAGGCTATATAGTAAGAAGAGCTAAGAGGGGAAATCATGAAGAAGGACACCACAAAACACTTCCCCACTATAGTTTCCCCAATCTGAACTAGGTTTAGATTGGGAGAGGGCAGAAGCCTCAATCTGGATGAAAATAATTTTGATATTACATTAGACTGAATGTAAATGAGCTAACAAAACTAAAAGTACCAGGAAAAGCTATGGAACTGGCCTAGGATTTCATCCACGGCTCCGCAAGAAAGAGTCTACAAACCAGGGTGAAATGGGCTGTTCTAAAAAAGGGAATTCTTTGAGTCTATGTTGTATAACCTGTTAAACAAGTTTTGAGAGGCGTAGCCAAGAAGTGCTGAATTACTCTGAATAACAGGGAGAGAGGAATTTGAAGTTTATGAAGAGAAATTTGAGAGACAGAAGGCAGAAGAAATCAGTACATTATGGGGGGAAAATGTCAGAAAGCAAAACCATTGTTAGCAGGGCTGCTAAGAAGGACCTTGACAGAACAGAAATGTCTAAGAAGAATTTCCATATTGTTTTCAATGAGGCATATGATATTAGCCTTTCCCTTCTGCTACAAAATCTCTTATAAATGAGTGTATGTGAGTGGAATATCTTAGGAGAACTCAAAGAGATGAAGTGTTTCATCATTGGGTCACTATGGGGGCCAGGAAAAGATAAGCCATCAATATTAGGATGGATCCACCCAAGAATGTATTCTGGGGAAGGTGGTGGTAAGCAGATTTCTCTAGCAAAGAGAAAGCTTCTTTTATAGATTCCACAATTTGTCCATTTATCTCAGGAAGTTTCATTTATCTTTCTGTATTCAGTATTGTCCATCAATGTGTATTTGATTGTGATGATGATGATGGTTGTGATGGTGGTAGTGGTGGTGGTGGTGGTGGTGCTGTTGCTAATGGTGATGAAGATAGTTCTTACGATTTTTGCTTATTGTGGTGTTTTTCATGAATTATTTTAATCCTCTCACTAAACATGAAATAGAAATTTTTGTCTTTTATAAATGAGGAAACTGAACCTCAGAGAGATTTGATAAGTTTTTGGTGATTCCCAGATATTAAATGGTAGATACGGAATTTGAGCTTCTTTGTCTAAAATATAATAAAAAATTTAATTTGAACTGAATTTCCTCTGTAAATATAATTCTGACAAACGCAATATATGCCAAGGCTCTAGTTCTTTTCTTCTGCTTACTTTGGGTTTCATTTTCTTTTTTTTTTCCCTAGGTTTTTGTTGTTGTTGTTTGAGGTAGAAGCTTAGATTATTGACCATAAATCTTTGGGGTTTTCCAGCAATGCGTTAAATACTACATATTTCCGATGAGTACCATTTTATGTGCATCTGACAAATTTTGATTGGTTGTAATTTATGGCCCAAAATATGGTCTATCTTGGTGAATTTTCCATAGGGGATTGAGAAGAATGTGTATTCTACTGTTGTTGGATGTCAGTTGGGTTCAGTTGATTGATGAGGCCATTTAGTTCACTATGTCTTTTTCTGCCTGCTGGATCTGTTGATTACTATTAGAGTGATGTTAAAGTCTCCAAGTATAATAGCAGATTCATATATTTCTCCTTGCACTTCTAACAGTTTTTGCCTCACATAGTCTTAATGCTTTATTGTTATGCAAATATACACTATGGATTTTTATGTCTTCTTGAAGAATTTACCCTTTTATCATTATGTAATACCCCATTTTTTCTCTGATAATTTCTCTTGCTCTGAAGTCTTCTTTATCTGTAATTAATATAGCTACTCCAGCTTTCTTTTGATGAGTGTTATCATGGTATATCTTTCTCCATTTCTTTATTTTTAGTCTGTGGCTTTATAATGAAAATGGGTTTCTAGTAGATAACATATAGTTAAGCCTTGGTTTTTTATTAGTTCTGATAGTCTGCCTTTTAATTAGTGTATTTAGACCATTGATGTTTAAAGTGATTATTGATACATTTGGACTAATATGCATAATATTTTTTACTTTTTTCTATTCATTGCCCTTGTTCTTTGTTTCTTTTATTTTGTTTTCTACTCTTTCCATGTTTTCTCTGGTTTTAATTGAGCATTTTATATAATTCCATTTTTTTCTCTCAATCATACTATTAATTATACTTTTTTTTCACTTTTTCTTAGTGGTTTTCCTTGAATTTGCAATACATATTTATAATTAATCCAAGTCCTTCTTCACTTCATGGGTATGACATTTGCCTTATAGCAAAGAATTCTAATTCCCTTTGACAATGGTACCATTTATTTCACTTATTCATAAGCAATAATCACCAAATACATTGTTTCTAGTATTCTTTTGAAAAAACTTCCATCTGTTAGATCAGTAAAGAATAATAAAAATAAAAAATTTATTTATTTTTATTTATTCTTCCTCTAATGCACTACTTTATGTAGGTCCAAGTTTATCATTTTTCTTCCTTCTGAATAATTTAACATTTTTTTTGGCAAGGTAGGTCTTATTGATTACAAATTCTCTCAATTTTTTGTTTGTCTAAGAAAATCTTTATTTCTCATTCACTTTTGAAAGTCAATTTTGCTGGATACAGAAATCTAGGTTGGTGAATTTTTGGTTTATCAACACTTCAAGTGTTTCATTCCACTCTTCTTGCTTGCATAATTTCTGAAGAGAAAGCCACTGTAATTCTTATCTGTCTTCCTCTATTGGTAAGGTGTTTTGTTTTTTGTTTTTTTTCCCTTTCTGGCTTCTTTCAAGATTTTTTCTTTGTCTTTGATTTACCGCAGCTTGAATATGATATGTTGGATGTAGATATTTTGGAATTTATCCTCTTTAGTATTCTGTGAGTTTCCCAGATCTGTTTCCTGGCTCTGTGATTAATTTTGGAAAATCCTCAGCCATTACTTTTTCAAATATCTTCCTGTTTCTTTCTTCTCCTTCTAGTATTTCATTGTTTGTTGGTTACTATTAGTAATAGTATGTTACATCTTTTTTAATTGTTCCACAGTTCTTGGATATTCTGCTCAATCTTTTTTAATTCTTTTTTTTTTCTTTTTGAATTTCAGTTTTGGAAAGTCCTGTTGACATATCTTCAAGTTCCCTGATTCTTTCCCCAGCTATGACCAGTCTACTGATTAGTCCCTCAAAGACATTTTTTTATTTCTATTACAATGTTTTTGATTTCTAGCATTTCCTTTTGACTCTCAGTTTCCATCTCTCTTCTTGCATTACCCATCTCTTATTACATGTTGTCTATTTATTTTTTCCATTAGAGCTTAGGAGAATTAGCTAAGCTGCTCCATGGTATTGCTGCTCTGACATTTGTTTTGTTTGCCCACGTGGCCTACACAGGCTTTAAACTGACACCAGCCCCTTCATGCAAGCACATGCCCCAGATAACAGCCCACAAAGTCACAAGCAAATATAAGTTCTTGATATGACTTCCTCAGCAAATTCTGTGATCAGCAGTCACCCCTGACTCCCTAGGCCTACCCCTTGTTTGTCCCTTGGATGAGACCCCTGTGGAGCTTACCAAAACACTGCTTTTTTTGTTTTGTTTTGTTCAAATTGACAAATCTGGCCTTAATTCAGGAATCCCAAAGTACCCTACCCACAGACTCTAGTAAATACATGCACCTCAGGTCCTGCCCCTCTCTCTGCCTGTACCCTGCCATGACCTCTCCATATAGTCCCTCAAAGTATGCCAGGTACTCCCTCTAGGACTCATGAGTAATAAACTCTATTTCAACTTCTGTGTGGTCTTTTGTTGAACTGTGGCTCACCATTGGCACCCTGTGCTCCATTTAATAACTTAACTTTAAAAAGTCATAATAAACCCTTAGTATACTAATCATAGTTATTTTAATTTCTTGATATAATAATTCCAAAATCTTTACCATATCTGAATTGGATTCTGATGCTGTGTTTGTCTCTTTAGGCTTTTTTTGCTATTTAGCATTCTTTGTAGTTTGTTGCTGAAAGCCTGACATGATATATTAGGTAAAAAGAATTGAAGTGGATAGACCTTTAGTATGAGATTTCATGTTTTTCTAACTAGTAGCTAGATTGTGTTACCTGTGTGCTGTAGCTGTGGTGTTGCTAAAATTTCCTCTGGTGTGCTGTTTTTGCCTCTACTGTTGTCTTTGAGTTTTTCTAGATCCTTAAATAGAGTTTAAGGGTTACAGGGGTTTTGTTTAGCTGCTAACCCCTGTTATTATAGAGGAGCCCAAATGATGTGTAGGTAAGGTGTGGGGGGCAGGGACAGGCTCTCTGTTCCCATGATTAGGTCTCAGTCTTTTAGTGAGGTTGAATTGCGTATTTCCCTTCTCTTGCAAGTCAAAGGCTAGAGGCACTGGGTTTGGTGTTTCCATTTCTCTAGGCTAGTTATGTTTAGGTAAAATAGTTTCCCTTAGGGGGAGATCTTGTAAAGGAGAACAGAATGCTCTGGGCATATTTCAGACTTGTTCCTTTCCCCCAACCCCTTGCTAGAAGCAGAAGAGGATTTTTCTCACGTCTTCATGGTAAGAATCTGGTAGAGCTCCTGGAGGTTAAAACTGTCAAAAGTCTGAGTGTCCTCATAAGACTAGCTTGAGAGTTAAAAACTCCCAGGGGGCCCAGTCATAATAGAGCAGAGTTTCTTCAACCTGCAACTCAAACCACATTGGTGGGGGTGGAGTACAGATGGTAAGGTTCAAGAGAACCTCTTAGGGAGTTTGATTTTGTATCACCTGGCATTTATGCTGACCTGAACCTGACTTACCAGTACCTGAACCTGACTTACACTTGAAGAGTCTAAAAACAAGAGCTGTTCTGATGACAGAATTTGATGGGGCAAGGCAATGTGAGTTTTCTGAGTATCTACTGAAGACCCAGTAGAAGGAAACCAGACTAGTCATTATGGAAGGAATTCCACTCAAATGGAATGCCAGGCAAGATGATTCCCACAGTGGGTGAACCATCGAAAATCAGAGAGACTGAGGATGGAGCCACAAGTGTCCAGATACAAAATCATCACCTGTATTAGTTCATATACAGGTGAAGAATCCCTGACAGGACCTATAAAGAATTCCTGACAGGATCACCACCAAGAAGAAGATCCACCATTTGGCATATTTCATACTCAGAAGACACCAAGACCAGATTACAATAGTACTTGTCAAGTAAGCTATTCTGCTCCGTGTCATGTTCTTTTCTCAGTTCAAACTCTGGAGCAGCTAGATGCAGCCTGGTGGGTGGAACAGGAATAGTAGAACAGTTAGGTGGGAAAAATAAAGAAACTTTGTCATGTTCCATGATAACAAGTATAGCTGAGGTAGAAGAGATTTAACAGGAAGATGGTTTTGAGTCATGTGATTATTGGACTAGATTAAATCGTTTATTACCTAAATCTCACAATAAAAGCTATAGAAGATGGCAGAGATTTCATCTAAAAGGTTGAGGAGTTGGAGATCTAAATTGGGAAAGTAGTTTTAAAGGAGCTATATTGTGAAAGAATGGAATTACTTTCTGCTCCTATGAAGACCAGTTAATTGGATAAGCCAGTCACACTTGTAATAAGGCCATAAACAGCAAACTTGAAGACTTGGGTTAAAGTTGCTTGTGTTACAGAAGTATCTAGGTATGCAGAAGCCTTAAGAGTGCTAGATCTTTTGCACCTAATATGTGAAATAAAGCCACAGTATTTCTGGATCTACTGTGCATCACTGGGACCAATTTTTGGCAGAGGAAATAACTGCTCCCTTTGTGGAATGAGACTGCCAAGCCCTCTTTAAACAGATGGCTGTTATTTCATTATTCAACATGTCTTCCCTTGACATTCTTCTCTCTGCCAATTATTGTTGCAGATATAGTCTTTTATTTAGGGGAAGTTATTGAGATAGTTTTTTGAGAAATAGTGTCCAGAGATGTGAGGGATTTCTCTAAATTTCTTTATCTACCTACCATCTGCACCTGATATTAGGTTGAAGATAAACTAAGACTGATTTCAATCCTTGATGAATCACTGAGAATTCTATAAAACATTTTCATGACTGATCTTGGAGACTTAATACTAGTACTATCTCAAATCCTCTTTGGAACAGAGTAGTGATAGCTACTTTAGATGACAACTAACTGGTTAGATAGCTATATATGTTACAAAGAAAACCTAGATTTTCACAGTTGAAACAGGAATAGTTAAGTTCATCTATCTCACATCTAATAAAAAAAAAGCCATTTCATGTGACTAATACAGATATTTTGTAAGGAGAGTAGAATAAGAGGAAGCTGGTATCAGGACACTTTTTATTTCTTACAATCCCTGAGCTTTGTTTCTTTCTAGGTAGAGTTTTTCTTGGACAATAATTTCCCCACACAATAGAAAATAAGGCTATGGGTAACTCTAGGCTTGTCTCATCTTGCATCCTAGAGAGAGTGTCACTTTCACAAAGTTTCCAAAAGAAGTCCTGAGGAGGACTTTGACTTGTCATGGAGTTTGTGCCTGGAGCCAGAGGTGGTGTCAGACCCACCCAAACTGGAGGGACTAAAGATGAGAAAGAAGTGCTGATTCAAAGAGATTCTTGTTAGATAAAAACTTATGTTCACTCAACTAAGGAAGATTTTTGGAACCTTCCATTTAAAAATATTCTTTATCCTCTGCTCATTCTATCTCTTTTTCTTCCATTAAATTTTTTTAAAGCTTATTTTTTTTTGTAGTTTCAAGTTTTTATTTAAATTCCAGTTAGTTAACATACAGTGTTATATTAGTTTCAATAGTAGAATTTAATGATTCATCACTTACATGCAAAATCCAGTGCTCATCACAACCAGTGCCCTCCTTAATACCCATCACCTCCTTAACCCATCCCCCCACCTCCCTTCTAGCAGCCATCAGTTTGTTCTCTATAGTTAAGAGTCTGTTTTATGGTTTGCCTCTCTTTTTTTCCCCTATGTTCATCTGTTTTGTTTCTCAAATTCCATATATGAGTGAAATCATATCATATTTGTCTTTCTCTGATTGACCTATTTCACTTAACATAATACACTCTAACTCCATCCATGTCGTTGCAAATGGCAAGATTTCATTCTTTTCTATGGTTGAGTAATATTCCATTTTATACACACACACACACACACACACACACACACACACATACACACCACATCTTCTTTATCCACTCATCAGTCAATAGACATTAGGGCTTTTTCCATAATTTGGCTATTATTGATAATGCTGCTATAAATATCAGGTAGTTTTGTATCCTTTGGGTAAATACCTAGTGTGCAATTGCTGGATCACAGGGTAGTTCTATTTTTAACTTTTTGAGGAAGCTCCATACTGTTTTCCAGAGTGGCTGTACCGATTTACATTCCCACCAACAGTGTTCCCCTTTCTCCATATCTTCACCAACATCTGTTATTTCCTGTGCTGCAAATTTTAGCCATTCTGATAGGTGTGAGGTGATATCCCATTGTAGTGTTTTGATTTGTATTTCCTCCTCCATTAAATTTCTTAAATGTCTCCCAGAACCAAGTCAATATGAATGGTACCTCCACTGAATGATATCCCTGCATCTTGGCTTCCAAAGAAATTCCAAAGAATTTCTTGAAAGCTGGAGATATTCATGGAATCTCAGGGGACAGGGACTTTTATTACACTTCACTTCATCATAAACTTCTTTCATTGTAGGTTTGGAGATCATTGTACTGTGGTCTAATACCAAGTTCATGATTGAAAGTTCTAGGGACATTGATGGCATCTTTTCATGTTTGGGCATTAGCAGTTTAAGTGAAATCAGTGATCTCACTCAGGGACTACTTCAATAACTTTGGCTTCACAATTTTTAGACATACACTGAATTATAAAGAATCAGCTGGGAAGTCTCTGGGTATTAGAAATTAAGGCCTCATAGAAGTGGGAGATGATTTTGCCTCTCACATTAAAGTTAGATTGATTGGCCCTTCTGTAGGACCTGCAGTTTCAAAAAATCTAAATGTATGATAGTCATACATTCCAGGTGTTAAGGGTTAGGCCAATTTCAAATATTCTATTCCATTATCACTATAAGTATACTCATATTGTCAGACAATGTATCTGAGACAGGGACTCATACAATATGATTTCACAGTTAAAGCTAAGTTCTTGTTCATAAACGTATTGTATCAGAAGTTCCTACATCCATCCACCATCCACCTACGGGAGCTCTTAGTTTTTATTTCTAAAGAAAATTCAAAATGTTCTGGGGGAGGAAAACATCATCCAGTTGTGCTTGGTGATAATTATCCAGATTTTCTAACCTAGACCATGACATCTTTGCTGTGAGAGACACGTTTAGTAGCATTTCCCTGACTTTGGGAAAAGATTGAGATAAGGCCTATGACAGCCAGAGTACACAGGTGAGTTCAGTATTCGTAGGCACAGTGAAAAGAATAAAGATGAATTTAATCATCTTATCAAGGTGGTTCTACACTTTGGCTGCACATTTGAATCACCTGAGAGCTTTGCAAAATCCCTGACTTCTTCCTTCATTTCTAGCCCAGATCAATTAAATCAGAATTTTGGGGGTGGGGACCTGAAAAGCTTCCCAAGTGATTCTAATGATCCACCAGTGTGGAAAACCAAGTTTTGAGAAATGTACCAAAGTCAGATCTAAAATGTGTTAAGATAAGTATAATGAAAATGACCCAATGAAGAAAAGATTTTGGCAAACTTTTTCTACTGGTTATTAAGCTTATGTAATATATGCATATGCACTATTCTAGACACTCTCTAAAACATACCTCTGAGGTAGGAATAATTACCCTCCTTTTGACAACTGAAAAAACTGGTAAACAGCTTCAGTGACATGAACAAGATCACATAGCTAGTAAGTGGCAGAGCTAGGATGCCTGATTTATGCTAACAAACCCATGAAGGCAGGTACTGTGTCTTACTCATCTTTCAGTCTCTTCCACTTTCTGTTGTACCCATCCCAGGCCTCTAGCAAAGCGTCTGCTCTAGAATAGGGGTTTTGTCAAAGTTCACTTGATTGAACAAAATGGAGTGTTGAGTATCCTCCTGTGCACGAGACAGGAGGCAGTACTATTTTTTTTCTCTTAAAATGTACTTCAGATGCCTCTTCAGAATAACCAGCCAAGGTAGCTAACCTAGGATAAGATAGAGTTTGTGTGCCTTCCATGTAGCTTAGGCCTTACTATCATGAATAGGTCCAGGATGAAGGCCAATCAGGTTAGTGAAGGTCTTGGGTACTGGCAGAGAAAGAGCACAGCCAGGAACAGGTAGCCAAGGAATAGGTGTGTGAAGATATGAATTCAGAAAGTATATTTAAGGCCAGTGTTCAGTTCAAGTGTAAGTCATGAGTTATGTGAGTCAGGTCAAAGTGAGATCAAGATCTCAACAGGATGTTGAGAAGCAATTGTTTTTCTCAAGTACAAATCTCAGGTAGATTGAAATTAGGATACAATAGTAATCTGGGTCAGGAGTCAAAGAACCCAGAGTCAACAGCCAGGTGCTGGGAGCAAGAAAACACCCCAACAATTGGGGTGCAGGGTACTGAACACTGGGAGATCATGTAAAATTAAATCCCATAAATATTTGTCAAGTAATTATAATATTTAAGCCACTTGGGTGCTGTAATGCAAATGCAAAAATTAGTAAGACACAGACTGTATCCCAAAGGAGAGAATAATTGAATAGAGGAACATAAGAGGAAGGTGCTATGGGAGTACCTATGAGGGAGGTAACATTAACAGTAGAGATTTTTTACACTTGCCCATGATTTTCAGTCCTAAGTCAATCTGTAGGCACTGCAAAAACAAAATGTTTTGATTCAAAATTACGATGGGTAAATTCTGTTTACAGTATAAAAGAATCTAAATGGTATTTTAATGAACATGAATTATCTCTTTTAGAGATATTTTCTTTTTAAAACATTGTTTTTGCATGTTCAAGGTGGATACCCTTATTATGAGTTTTTGGTCACAATAAAGTGGCTGTGTGTCAGAAGACTCACCCTTGCATCATAAATATGGACGTTTTGGATACCGTTTTTCTCTCAAATATTGAGATGACTTTTTATATTTCATCATGTCGCAGCAATCTCAAAATTGGTAGCAAGTACTTCATGTGTTACCATTGAAAAAACAGCAGGAATCTCAGTTTGGTGCCAAATTGTAGCCATTCACTCATTTGTCATTTGGCAAAGAACTTCATCCATTATGATTGTACCCTAGCAACTATACTGATTACCTTTCAATTTCCTAATTTTAAACACCTAGGAAACCTGGGTTACCATAGAAATTACTTTTCCACTTATGTATAATTTAACTCGGCTAGGTTATTTTTACTAAGCAATCCCAAATTCAGTCATTGCTAAACTACAATCTTGGTATTCCTATAAAGAATTCCCATTTCTAAGATTCAACTCCTATGACCAAATTTTTACATTGGTATATTTGTATATGTGTCAAGATCAGCTATAGAGGGGCTTCTCAGACTCTGATGTGAATTCTAATGACTTGGAGCCCATGCTCAAATGCAGATTCTGATTCACTAGATCTGAGGTGAGGCCTGGGATTCTGCATTTCTAACAAGCTCCCAAATAATGCTGATGTTACTAATCCTCAGATCACACATTGAGGAGCAAGGGGATGAAAAGTCTATTTTGTTGTTCTTTAGAAATTTTAAATTATTTCAGTTATTTTTGTAATACTTTCTATTTGGTGTTTGAAAATATACCAAAGTTTTTAATTTTTCTTTATTCAGTTGGTCACAAAATAAGTTAATAGAGCAAAGATACATATGACTATATCAGTTTGGAAACTGAGAACAAAGCAAGCTAAATGACATAGTAAGAAACACCATATGGTCATATCTCTTTATTACATTAGCATTTGAAGATCAAGTCACTGATGTCTTCCTCTTGGCATTTTAAGAACAGCATTCATCATAGGTATAAATTCTCCTGACATAGTCTCTTCAGTGTAGGAATGTAAGAAAGAAATATCTTTAGAAAAGGAAATGTTTATTTTGTAATTAAAAAAACAAGAAGTTCTTTAAAACATTTTTTCTTCTGGCCCAAAATTTAAATATAGAATACTGGTTTTCAAGGCATTCATAATGATGTTGGTGTCTGACTCCAGAAACATTCTTCTGATGCTAGCTGGTGAAGTGTTACTTCTAGAAGACTAAAAATATTTTGTAACACCACCTCTGCAAAAACAGGTAGAAATGTGCAGGTATGATTTCAGTCTTTTGGAGGCTAAATAGCTCTTCCCCAAGGAAACATTTGAAGAGCTTGAATCAAGGCCCTCTTCTCAGTATAGCTAGAGAAATCCATGTGAAGACATGGAAATTGACAGACAAGTTTTAAGGGCCTGCCAATCACTGGTTCTCTTGCTGAGACTATAGGGTCTAGCTGCATGCTTCAAATTCTTGTTTCCTGTAACCAAGTCTTCAGTGACTCAAATTGAAGATACAAGCAAGACAATCAAAAACAGTTCAGCCTTTGCATCTCTCAGCTGAAATAGCAGTAATGATTTTAGATACTGCCTATTCAATAGCTTAATACCAGTAATGTCATCTCCCATTTGAAATAATGTTCTTGTGGAGTAAATACTCTAAAGCACATAGAGCCACAGTACTATGGCATTGGATTAACATATATCGATTATTCCTTAAGGAAACATGAAGTTAAGGGCAGACAAACCATGCAGAGAGAATCTTTGCTTTAGGTTCAGAATATGGTTCTTTAGGCAAAAACTTCTATTGCACACCAATTCATCCAAAGCAATCTTCAAAGATCCTTACATCAAGAAGAAAGAAGAAAGAGAAAAACTTCCACTTATCTATATCCAAATCATATACTCAATTTTAAAAGGTTAAACATTGTTTATGGAAGTTGAGTTTTTCATTTCCAGCTGATCAACTTTGTTTTTACTGTTCCCCATCATTTTCTGTTCTCATCTCTTGAAGACATCTGTATTTGCCTTTCCCTGCCTTTAACTCTAAGCTGCACAGACACGTGACTATTTACCTTGGTGGTGCTGGTTTAAAAAGTTTGATGTTTCTCCACCACTTAATTAGAGTCCAAATACCAAAGATTGGCATAAAAGCCCTGTCATTATTTAGTACTCACCTACTTTTTCAGCTCAATTTTTGTCATTCTCAACACCTCTACTTTTTTTAAAAAAGATTTTATGTATGTATGTATGTATTTATTAACAGAGAGAGTGCACGCACAAGCAGGGGGAGCGGCAGGCAAAGGGAGAGGGAGAAGCAGGCTCCCCGCTGAGCAGGAAGCCCAATGTGGGACTCGATCCCAGGACCCTGAGATCATTACCTGAACTGAAGGCAGATGCTTCACTGAGTGAGCCACCCAGGCACCCCTCACCATCTCTTCTTATCCACATTATGGAAGAAGCTCTGGCCCTTACTACAAAAGCAGCCAGGAAGTGAGGGGAGGGGCCAAACTCAAGTACATCCCCATGGCAGCTGTCTCCTTCAGTCTTCTTTCCTACAAAACCAGCTGTAATCTGTATTTAAGAACTTTCACATTGCCTCTTCTTAGAAAGTAAATTTTTTTTTTTGGAGGGGGACCCATAACTTTAAATATTATTGAAGATTTGAAGGTATAGATCATTGTTCTTTTTATAAAATTCAGCCTTCCTACCAATCTGTTTGTGGCCTTTTCTCTCCATTAAGACCTTGTGCTTCTTACAATCAGATGTGTATTATATTCATGTTTATTACAAAAACAAATAGCACAGGATTCAGCACATAATGTTCTTCAAAAATTCTTTAATGCATAAATGAATATAATACTGTTTCTCCTGGCAGATTGTGTGTACAAGAGTTAGGAATTAATTTGTCATTTTCACTGAAAGCTTGTCAACAATATGTAGATCTCCTTGAAAGATGTTGCCTTTAAGTACAGTAGACATTAGGTTCAGAGTGTCTTGAAACATGAAGCCTTTTTAAAATTATGAAATCAGGGGAGTGCATAAAACCTACATGGATATTTTAAAGAATAATAACAAAGCCAAAATCAAAATAGTCAATACCCTCATTAAGAAATAAGCATCATCAGTAATGCACATGTCCCTGATCTGGTTGTCTTTGATGGCATATTCCTCTCTTCCTATCCCTAGGAATAACTACTATCTTCACAAATGTAAGAATGATTATCTCGCTCTTCTTTATGATTTTAGCCTTTTGTGTATATGCCCCCTAACAATATATTGATTGGTTTTGCTTGCTTTTGAGCCTTATGTAAATGGAATTATATCATGTGAATATTTTGAATGATCTGTCTTTCGCTCATTGTGAAATTCATTTCTGGTGATATTTGTAGCTGTCGTTCATTCATTTTCATTGCTCTATTATGCCATTGAATGATGACATCTCTCTTTATATATTCAGTCTACTCTATTAAGATCTACACTGCTATAAATTTTCTTGTACGCATCTTTTCTATGCATGAATAAGAGTTTATCTATTTTACTAAAACCTAATGAATTGGAGCATCAAGGGGCATCTGCATTTCATATTCAGGTTAAACCAATCTTTTCTAAAGAAGTGTTCTAGTTTATGATTCATCTAGCAGTGTGTGAAAGTCTCTGTTGATTCATACCCTCTCTGATATTTGGCAATCTGTAGACTTAAAATTTTTACTAGTCTGATGGGTGTAATATGGTATCTCATGCTTTTTATTTTCATTTTTCTGATTATTACTGAATCTAAATATATTTTCATATGTTTATTGTTGATTCAAGTTTCCTCTTCTTTGAAATGCCTATTCAAATCTTTTGCCCAATTTTCCTATTGAACTGTTTGAAATTTTCTTCCAGATGGTAGTCATTTTTAAACTTTATGTGATGTAACCATATTCTCAGATTTTATGGGTTAACTTTTCACTTCCTTTAGGGTATCTTTCTGAGCAGAAGATCACATTTTTAATATAACCACATCTATAACTCTTCATTTTGCTTTTCACACTTAGTTTTTTAACCTACCCAAACTTGACTTTTGTTTGAGAAGAGTTAGGAATATAATTATTCTTTTTTTTATTGCAATATCTATTGCACTTTCTCTACTTGATTTCTAATAGCATATCTGTCAAGTAGCAAGTATGCATTTGCATGGAAATCTGTTTCTGGGCTCTCTATTTCAGTGTCGTTGGTTTACTTGTCTCATATGGTAATTTAACTAGAGAAGAGAGAAGTAGCACAGGAAAAAGAGGGAAGAATGGCATATACTTTAGAATTAGTTTTCTAGTTGATTGTGATATATATATTGGGACTATTTATTTTTTAATACCAAAAGCACCACCTCATAGACTAATTGGGCAGATCTGTAAAACAGATAAACATGATCATCAACATAATTTGGAGAACCCCATGCAAAATGAAAATGCAGACTCCTTGTTAAAAAAATTATTTAAAATTTCAAGATGGTGGTTTCAGAGCATTAAACTGGCCTGTACAGCCCCTCTAAGTGTGGGGCCCTGTGCAGCTGCATAGATCATATACTCATGAAGTCAACCCTGCAGGTAAATATTATGAGATAGTTCTTTTTATATGAGAAATATAAAATGATGCAAGAATAAGCTCCAGATTCTTACAGAAAACAGTTCCAACCAAGAAAAAAATACATTAATAAAAGAAATTAAACGCCTAGCATGGAATAAAGTAGAATTTTTACACTAAATTACATTTAATACTAGTCAATATACCTATAATGACAAAGTTTCCTGCTGCTAGCAAGGGGAAGAATTAATCTTTAATTGGTCTGCTTTTATTCCTCATTCTCTAACTACAAGTTTGAATCTCTGATCTTTATATATTCTTATGCTTTTGCTTGACCACAGGGTCATACTACACATAACAGTCTTTTAAGGTTCAGTGCCGTAACACACCAAAATGAATATACTCTTTATACAGTTTCCTGCTATGTTTACTTTATGATGTTTTTAAATAAATGTTGCAAGGAATTTATAGTCCCCCAGTACTAGTTCATGTGCCAGGAGTACTTAACAGAAAGATTATTTGAATTGGTGCCTGTAGATGTATCTTCTTATATAACCTCTTATTAGATGTTTTTATATTTGCTAAAAGAAATGAACTATTTGTATTATTAATAGCTGGCTCAATTTTGTATGGAATATATTAAATAATGACTCATTATGCAGTATTGTCAGAAGCTCTTGTATTCCCTGTAATTGAATTTTAGAGATTACCCAAAATTGTAATTTAATATTCAAAGCTTCAGATTTTTTTAAAAGATTTTTTAAAAGATTTATTTATTTATTTATTTGAAAGAGAGAAAGAGACAGAGACAGAGAGAGAGAATGAGTGGGATCGAGGGGCAGAGGGAGATGGAGAAGCAGATTCCCCACTGATCAGGGAACCCAATGCGGGGCTCGATCCCAGGATTCTGGGATCATAATCCGAGCCGTAGGCAGACACTTAACTGACTGAGCCACCCAGGCGCCCCTCGTTTATTTTTTTTAGAGAGAGAGAGCAGGGGAAGGGGCAGAGGGAAAAGGAGCAAGTAGACTCCCCACTGAGCATGAAGCCTGACACAGACCTTGATCCCAGGACCCTGAGATCGTAACCTGAACTGAAACCAAGAGTCAGATGCTCAACCAACTGAGCCACCCAGGATCCCCTCAGAGCTTCAACTTTTTGCCATTCTTTATCTATGTAAAATTTTTTTTCTGATCTTAATAACTCAGTACCTTGCCTTACTAAAAAGAGTATTTCAAACATTACGGGCCTTTTCTTTATATTTTGGTTATATTTATACCTTTATTTTGTGCATTAATTATTGAGCTAGTTTTTAACAGCTCAGTTGGCTACGTATGTAGTACCTACTTTGGCTGATTTTTCATACCCCTTGACTCTTGGTTAGTTGTCAACTGCTATTTGAATGCATTAGTGTGCTTTAGGTTTGTGTTTTATTCTTAATTTGCTTTTCCTAATTTGATGTGGGCTGGGAAACTGCTTATTAATTATTAGAATTTAATCAAATAAGAGTCAAAAGTTTCAAAGAAACAACCAGTCTACAAAAAAAAGTGCATAGATTTTTGTAATAGGCCTTTTGACTAAGATCACTAACAGACTCTCTCTACTTAGTTTAGATTCATAGCTTTGCTCAGACTGTGCCTAAGAAAGGGCTCTATTGATGCATATAGTACTGTAATGAGTAGTTAATTCTCAGTATTTGACTTATTCTCAGTTTGCAGACTTCTTATACCTCTAGGGTTTATTACATTTCCCTCCTATTGCTTGAAATTTTGTAGTTCCGATGACCAAATGGTTGTCAAATAGCTCAAGTTCATTTGTTCATATGTATGTATAATTACAAGGAAAGTAATAGTTATTGTATATCTACTATGTACACATAAATAAGATGATTATTTATCCACAAACATATAAAAATAAGAAAAAGTATTACTATCTTATAGATCATAAAACAAAGCTCAGAGAAGTTATGGAAGTCACCAATGTTTATAAATCTATCAGAAATTAACAAAGCATGTGCCAATAGAAAAGGTTCAACAAACATTTCTTAAATATATTAATGTCATTGAATGAAATCTGGCTTCAAACCAACAGATATTTTTAAACATAAAGGGGGTGAGCAGGGATAATGAATTTAGTTAGTCAGCCTTGGGATTATCCTTGCTTTTCATTGAATTATGAGAGCATTTCTATTGCAGAGACAGTGTCAAGAATGGATCTACCAAATAGCAAAATCTTAAAAAGAGATTTAAAATTAGTCTCAGTTATAATCCATAACAGTTCACATCAATAAGAAAATAAGATAATCTAAAATATATACCTATATTGGGGCACTTGGGTGATTCAGTCGGTTAAGCATCTGCCTTCAGCTCAGGTCATGATCGCAGGGTCCTGGGATCGAGCCCCGGCATCAGACTCCCTGCTCCATGAGGAGCCTGCTTCTCCCTCTCCCTCTGCCCCCTAGCTTGTGCTCTCTCTCTTTCTCACTCTCTATCTCAAATAAATAAATAAAATCTTAATATATATATATATATATATATATATATATATATATACCTACAATGTTGGTTAATATATACAAATAAATAATCTCCTATTATAGGTGCTTTTTATAACTGCAGGGCCTTAAATTCAGAAATGTCAGTTTCCCCATGGTACAGACTGCTAAATAAAATTGAGTAGTTTCTATTAGGATCAACTGTTACTTAGCTTTATTTTATATAGAAATGTTTCAAACGAAAAAAATCACAATTTCTTTCTTGTTTATTGATTTTGGCTTATATGAAGCACCTGCTAGTGCACTGGTCTTGTCTCTCCTAGGGTTAGCATCTCTGGAAGACAGTCCTGGTCCAAACTTATAAATGAAGAAATGGTTCCTTCAGTTCACCTTTCAGGCAAACTCTATGTATGGTATGCTTTAACTTCCATCCCAGCCAGGTATGGTTTACTTGCAAGTAATAGAAACCCACCAAAGCTAAACTAACCTAAGAAGAAATGCTCACAGAGTCCTTTTAAAAGAAATTTAGCTAAAGGAACTGTGTGTGTGGCGCGTGCGCACGCGCGCGCGCGCGCACGCGCGCACACACACACACACACACACACACACACACACACACACACACACACACACACACACACACACACACACACACACATCTGCATGTAGCTCCTGGGTTGCCTGACCGTGGCTCTTTCAGTGTATTGGCTTCAGGCTTATGACTCTGTAAACTATCTTTTCTTGTTTTTCTATATAAACATGTCCCATGATGCTTGTATGTAGATCCTAAGTCTACATAACATTCTTTTTAGATCTCCACAGTTTAATGACTCCATCAATGTACCCCTCTTCTAAATTTCTGGGAGAGAGGATCTGATTGGCTCAGCTAGAATCAAATGTCCACACCAACCAATCTTCTGTGGGCTGGAAGATGCATTTCTATGATACATTTCATATCTTCAGGCTGTGGATGCTGTCTATATTGAGATCATTAAGCTAAAGTGATGATGAATAAGGTTAGTGTAGCCATGTCAGTTATGATGATCCTCTCCAACAGATTTAGACAAAAATATCATTAGAAGCATTTCTTCCATAGTCAGTCTGATTTTGAGTCTTCGGCTCTGTTTCCTGAGCCTCAAAAGGAAGGAAGCATAGCGTTTTCTCTGGCTACTAACAAATTCTAAAATAGAAAAAGTCCATAGTTCTATATCAAACAAAATATGTTTATATAATTGAAGAATACCATCATTGCTAGCTGTATCATTTCTAAGAAAAGAAACATGTATGAGTTATCTAATGCTGCAGAGCAAATTACTCCAAAACTTAGCAACTTGAAACAACAAATATTTATTATTTCAAAAGTTGTCAGAAATCCTGGAGCAGCTTAGCTGGCTCTTACTCAGGATCTTTCCTAGAGCTACAGTCAAAGTATTATCCAGGGATCTCAAAGCTAAAGTGGGAGAGGATCCACTTCTATGCTCCCTCACATGGCTATGGGTCAACCTCTGGTCCTTTTTAGGCATTAGCTGCTGGCCAGCGACATCAGTTCTTTGCCACTCTGGCCTCTGCAGTATTGTTTTACCACACATTTTGGATAAATAATCAACTGTTTACATAGTTAAGACAACAAATCTTTTCAAAGCTATATCAAGTAGCATACTATGGTCATTTCTCTCTCTGTCTTTTTTTTTTTTTTTTTTTTTTTTTTTTAGTTTTTGGTGATCTTATCACTTCTTTTCCTAAATGCTCAACAGATCTATCAGATAATTGTGGATGTTTTCCCAAGTGCCCATATATATGAAACTATTCCCTCTTTTCTTCTTTTGGAGACATTCTTCCCACTGTGTCCTGCCACCTGATTTCAGTGTGTATTGTTGCTCTCTACATCTGGTACTTCCCTTCAGATTTATCTTGAGCTGGATGATCTTTCATTTCTGGATCCCAAGTGTTCTTTTCTCAAATAGCTACTCATTTGTTTTGAAGAACATTCTCCAATAGTTTCTTAAAAATAACACATGATCTTCAATGCTTTTACATAACATTTAATTGATATATAGTGGTTGAATATAGAATTCAGGGTTAAAAATATTTTTGCTCAGAAAGGACTTTTAAAGGCAATACTTCACTGACTTCTAATTTTTAGTGTTGCTGTTGAAAAGTCTGAAGCCATTGTCATTCCAATTATTTTGTAATTTTTTATTCTCACCCAATTTTTTTTAGGATCTTCTTTTTATTTCTCATGTTCTGAAATTGGTGGGATTTTCTAGGGCAGTGGGGGAGGTGGGTATGTTTCATGGTGGGCACTTACTGAATCTTCAATCAGTATGAAAATTATTTCAGTTATGAAAATTATTTGTATGCTATTTCTTAGATAATTTCTGCACCTCTGTTGTTTTTTTCTAGTTTTCAAATTCTGTAACAGCTATTATTTAAATAATGGGCCTTATTGTGTAATATTTAATATTTTCTCCCAAATTTTCCATTAATTAATTGTTTCATTTTCTCTGGGATTTCATCATCCAAATCTTGTACTGAATTCTTTTTTTAATTTTCAAATGTTTTCCTTGTCTCATACCTGTTTCCTCTTTTTGTTTCATTTTGCTTTTGTTTTATTGGTGCAATTTTTTCTCCTGTCTCTCTGAAGATATTAGTCATTTTATTTTGAAGTTTTCACCTGCTGCCTAAATTTTTCCCATTGCCTCTGATTCTTCAGGGTCCCTTCCTTTTACTGTTCATTGGTTTGTTTTGGCCTTTCTCTTTCAAGGAATTCTTTAATTTGGCTCTCCATTCTTACTTAAGTATAAGTCATTGAAATCTTGATTGGTGTGGAGTGATATGGATTGTGGACCAGGTCCACCCCACTTTCATGTTGGGGGAATGCACTCTTTGCATAAACTAGGCGATTAACTTCTCCATGCTCCTGAATTTGACAAGGTGGGAAGAGGGCAAGCAAATTAGAGACAGTTTCTCTCTGGCTAGTAATATTTTGGAACTTAAAGGGGCTAGAGTAAGAGTAGAGTATCTAAATTTTTACTTAATCTGCCTTTTTCAACCCATAGGTCATCCTAGATCTCCACTGCAGATTCCCGAAATCTGGAGACGTTTCTCCAAAAACTTAACTCCCAGGATCCCATGGTTGGAGATGTGGTGGATGAGGAGTTTAGGTGGGAAGGGGTACTAGTCTATTGACTATAAGATTAAGCAGGGTTCCTCTCTATACAGACCTTCCACCAGCTGTTCTGTGTTCAACTTCATTTCTGTGCTTGCAAATTCCCCATACAATTCTGGACTGACCCAAATCATAAGTTAATCTGTATTTAAATAATGTTTTATTTGGCTATTTGTATATAATAATGAGTGACCTTAATCATAATAAGTAAACCCTTTTTTTGTGATAGTGTAAAATCACAGGTGTAAATTTGCAGAGGTTTTTGATAAAAAATAGTAATAAATGCCTAGATTTGATTATTATGAATTATTATTATGACAAGATTATATATTTTAACAACATGTAAAAAGGATCTCTCTTTGATATAGACATTTGATAATAGAAAACATTAAAAGATGAAAACATAAAATAAAAGTAAATGCTAAATAAAAATCATCCAAAGTATTGAAAGATAACAAATACCACAGATACGTAAAATATTTAAAAGTTACATTTTTAAAATGAAAAATTTAAATGCACAAAGCATTAATAACCCTATCCACTAGTCTTGATCTTTATTTTAGAATAAATATTCCTTTTTTGTAGAAAAATTCCCTTCATTTTGTGACAGTGTTGGTAAAGTGAGTCCAAAAGATCTTCAAGTTGAATGTTAGGGTATACACTGCTTCATAAAAGCTCATTTTTATTCTTCAGTGATAAAGATATTTCACCCACTTGCCCTGAATTTGGCTTTGCTATTGAAATCTATATTGCTTTTCCTGATGGAGGTTTTAGATCTGTTACTAATTTCATGTCTGAGTATTCTGCAACAATATTCTTATCTTCTTCCCCTTGCATTTCTTTTGCTAAAGTATTTACAAACCACTATGTGCATGGAGTATTTTCAAACACTTGAAAAATCCAGCTAACATTATTGGGTGGTATTATAGTAACATGATGTTCCAATATCCTAACAGTTAACAGCACTACACAGAATCATGTGTGGAAATTGCCAATTTGAGAACGTATTTTGCTTCTGGAACTTGTTATTTCTTGGAACAACAATTTAAGAATTTGTATAAAGTATACTATGCATATAAATGTATTAATATTTATTTTATTTGTGAGAATGATGCACCCTTAGCAGCAGATGGGGCCACAAACACAGTCACAACATGGCAGCAGCTGCTGATTACATCTTCACTGCTTCTCTCCTCCCTGCTTAAGTCCCAATACTAGAAATGTCAGTCTTATCCTTCCACTCTGCATATCAGTGATTCCTGCTCTTTCTTCCAACTTGAAATCAGTCTATTTCTTCAAACTAGTAACATCTCTATGGTGATTATTAAGGTTTAACTCCAGCAGGGGAATTCTAATTCTTTTTCCTGTTTTCCCAACTGATTTTTCTCTGGATTCAGGAAAACATATAAATTTCCAAAAAAAATAATGCCCTTGTGGAAACACTACTGTGTATGCATAACTATCGTTCTCTCTGAGTTGCCTCCAGTCACTGAGGCTGTCAGAATTCCGTGTAGTAAATTGGCTCATCTATAACTTCCCCCACCCAAAGGTAATTAGGTTTAAATTTTCTCACCTAAATTCACCTTATTATTTTCCTATTGCTTCTCCATCTCCTCAAATTTCAATGAACCTCTCATCTTCTATTTTCTTTTTTGTAATTATTTTGTTCTTGTGGATTAATATCCTTACAGGAATACCAGTGATATTTAGGGAGAAAGGAGATTTATCTCCTTTGAAAGGAGGTAAATGTAAGACATGAATCTATCATTTTTACTCATGTCTCTCCTTGTCCTTGGTGGTTAACTTGCTGACCCACAGCTGATAAAAACAAACAAACAAAACTTCATGTATCCCATAACTCTGCCCTACTCTCTAGAAGTCATAACTTAAAGGATAAATAATGACTTCGAAACTCAAGTTGTGTCTGTTATATTCTCTCACCCAGATATTTTAAATTGGTATTAAGTAAAAAATATTAGGCTATGGTAATATCCAAGGTAGGAATAACCAACCTCCATTTTTCCATTCATTTCCATTTTTTAATCTGTTCACTTAGCAACCAATTAATTGAGTATCTACTATGTACCTACTTTTGTGTAAATACTATGATTACAAAATGATTCACAGTCTCTACCATTCAGGAATTCATAGTCTAGCCTCGGGGATGGACAAGTCAACATATAATTAGCCCATCATATCTAGCAAGGATATATCTACCAAATGTTTGTAATGCAGGCAAAGAAGTGCTTATCTGCCAGGAAGAATCAAGAAAGGCTTCATAGAGACTCAGATTGAGCTGCAAGAAATAAGATGGAAGTGGACAATTCAGGCACCAAAAAACTAAAAATCTAGATAGAGAAAAGAGTATATGCAATATCCTAGAGGTGAAAGAGAAAAGGATGCATTCAGGATGAGCAAGAAGTACCAAAAGACTGGAGAATAACATGTTTGGGTCAATGGTAGCATGTTTAATAGTTAAAAGTGCAGACTGGAAAAGATCCTGAAGGAAAGGTTTGGAATTATCCTGAAAATAGAGGAATTTTTAGGCATGAGAGTGATATGATGATATGAGAATGATATGATGTGTTTTTATAAGAGGATAGTGATGTTGTGGGGGGATTGTGAGTGGCTAAGAGAGGTGGCAGGTTGAACATTCTAAGGAAGCTCTCACATTAATTCAGGAGAGAGGACACTGACCAAAATTTATAGGCTTTTTTTCAAGTTTAGTGGGGATATCAGAAAAGTAAGTGGAAGTGTCACATTCTTCAAGAAGGCTTCCTTATCCTCCCTGTAATTCTGGGTGGTGTCCCTCTCTTTCAATTCATAGTCATCACACACTTTATCAGAATTCCATATTCAACTTTTAGGCATATTGAAAGCAATGATGATCTAAGTTTATGTTTAAGACCTAACAAGACTAAATGAGCATTACGTATTTATTGAATAAATGAATAAATGAAAGATAACTATCTGTGAGACATCTCAAACAGACCCTTATACTTGCCCAGCTGTTAGGAAATGGGAAATTGACTTATAGACATCCACAACATATACACCAGAACATCTCAAGAATGATGGTCAGACCAGCAGTGGCTGTATCACCTGGGAACTTTTAGAAATGCAAATTCACTCCAGACCTATTGAATCAAAAACCTCTGGAGTTGAGGGAGCAACAATTGGTATTTTAACAAGTTCTCCAAGTCATTCTGATGCAAGCTGAAGATTGAGAACCACTGTTATATACGATTCCAAAAATAACTTAAGTCTTTGCTAAGAGATCATGTGACCTAAATTCTTTTACTGTTCTTGAAATCTTGTCTTGGTGTTCTGTAGCCCCACTTCTATGAGCAAGGTTCTATAGAACAAGAACGGTATAATAATGACTTTTGTTGCTGTTGTCCTGAGTAGAAAACTCAATCAATACTCATCTAGTTATAAAAGATCTACATGCTTATTTAATTTATTTGATGAAGAAGTACTCCTTTGGTGGAACTGACTCAATGACTCTCCTGGGGAGTACAGTTGGCCCACACCACTCCTTAAGGGTACAGTTCTGACTGCATTGAGTAGATGTGTCAAATCAGACCAGATTGCCACATTGGCATTCTATGGACTTCTTTGGTTCAATTCTCTAATAAATGAAAATGTGGCAATTACTGTATTAGAGTCAGTACTATTTCATCAAAATGTATACTTGATCGATTTTATTTTCATCTAAGAACTGCCAGAATTTCAGCTCAAGCACAGCAGTCAGCCCTCTGTCAACCAGGCCAGCAGGGTGTCCTAATCTAAATCTGAGTTAAAGTCTTTAATGAAAATAACTGCCAAGATGATCACAATTTTTTTATTAAGCCAAATGAAAATGATTATGCTGGTAGTGACATGTTATTCTCATTTAAGCAAAGAGTGACAGTGAACGTCACTCTAGGAGGGATTACACATACACACACACACACACACACACACACAAATTCTTTTGCTCACTCTTTTGCGTCCTTAGTATTGTAATCATTTCTTGTACTGCTATGTCCCACCTTCACAGTGAATATACATTACGTAGCTCAAGCATACTGATTTTCACTTCGTGAATCTATATACCCTATAATTCTTACCGAAAACCTGGCAGTTTAACCTGTCTTTGGAGGAATGATTTAATAAGAGAGACATGTAATGAGCTCTTATAGCTAAAATGTCAGTGTATTTACAAAATATACTACAGGGCACTACTAATATACTACAAAGTGCTGTCATAAATCATTTAGCATGGGCTACACTTTTAAAAATACATTAATAAAATAGGAAAGTTCAGTATCCTTGACTTTAAAACATGTATTTTTTTCTAATCTCAAATATTTTGAGTCCTCTCAGTGATTATTACTTCATATCTTTTCTATGTTCAGTACTTTCTTTTTAATAGTTTTATCAAGCATTAATGTGGAACTAACTTACTATACACTTTTACTATATTTCTAGATGATAACAGAATGTGTGGGGAGTTAGGGAGGTAAAGAAAGGTATGAAACAACTATTTATTGAATAAATACTCAGTACATTAATAATACTAACACTTCCATTTATTATCATCCACCATGTGACAAGAACAATGCATTGTCTCATGTGCCTGATATTTAATAAAAGAAACCTATGAGGTAGGGATTATGATCTGTTCATTTTGTAGAATAAGAAACTAAGGCATAGATAAGGTAATTGCCCTGCCCCATGCCTCAGGGCTAGTTAGTGACTAAGAGAAGATTTGAACTCGAATCTGTTTGATTCTAAAAGCTAGCATGCTGTGGAGTCTCTCACTGATGCCTTGGGTATAGATAGTGATGAGTTTACATTTGCCCTTTGAATGAGTGGGAGAATGATTAAGTGACCACTTGAGTCAGTGGCATGAAGCTACCTTTCCAGTAGAAAATATTATTTTCTGAGTAGAATCAGGGAACTCCAAGATCTATAATTTCAGAAGAACCAGTGTTATGAAAAGAAATCAGAATTCTAACCAAAATTTGCCAAAGAAAGAGGAAGAAAGGATTTGTTTTTTTATGACATCTTTGAAAGTAGAGAAGACAAACAGCTATAGGCCCTGGCATCATAAGCCTAGACACTTAACTCTGTGTCCTGTTATCAGGCACTCCCTTTTAATACCCACACTTTTATTCTTTAACAACAACAACGACGACGACGACAAAAAACACATAATATTCTGGGGTTGGCAGGAGGGATAACAAATTAGAAAGTGTTTCAATAAAACACAGTTATTTTTCCACCTCCTTTCTTATCCTGATTTTTTAAAAATTATATTGACTTATATCACCTTAGGCCTTTGATTTTCAAAATTACTGCAATCAGACCCTAATCAAATTTTCATCATTAATGTTACTTTCTTCAAAAAACAGAGACAAGCAGATATTAGCTGCTTCCAATAAAAAGTCAAAACTTCTAAAACACTCTTGCCAAAAATGAAATGGAATTTCATCAAATCTCTAGATCTACCTACCAGTATTAAGAAATGTGAAGGATAGAGATTCATGTTAAACAATAAATAGGATACAATCAGCAAAATACACACTCTACAAAACAAAAGACCTAGTTTCTTTGACAAATAAAAGGAAAAAAAGAGATGATGAGGAAACTTTTATATTAAAAGAAACAAATCAACCAGTTGCAATGTAGGGACCTTGTTTAGCTACTAATTGAAATTTTAGAAGAAATTATGAAAATATTGATGTGTAATATTTGATATTATGGATTACTAATTACTTTAGGTGTGATCATGGACTGTTGGAAATTTTTAAGTCATTTTTAGGGATATATACTTAAATATGTAAGTGAAGTAATATGATTCATTATCATCAAAAGAAATCCAGTAATTTTTTTTAGGGACAAGGTAGAAGTATAAGTGAAATATCACTGGCCGTGTGGAGATGATTGTTGGAGCTGACACAAAGGCGTTATATGAGCAATTGATGATTATGCATTTTTCCTACTTTTATATATGTTGGAAATTTTCTGTAATAAAAAGTTTTTTAAACATTGTTTTACCTAATATAGAATCAGCCAATAACTTAGTGTGTGTTTCACATGATAGATAATGTTCTAAAGGGAAAATGCTGTTAAAATCTCATCAGAGATAAGACATATAAATATAGGCAATAAATCACAACTTAGTTTCTTGACTGAAGGCTACTATACCATTTTTAATATTTCAAGAGGACTAAGAAAATCATTACCCCCAAAGCTACACAGGCTACCGACCATACCAAGTTACTTCTCTTTTGACTAAATATCAATTCAGTGTTACCAACCTGATGATCTTATTTTTGAAAATATATTACTTAATATTTGATAGGGAAAATCTTTCATAATAGGTGATATTCCATGTGAGGTTGTGGGATTTAAAAATAGAATCTCTTGTCCCACCCACCAGTATAGGAACAAAGACACTGGCTGAGGGTTACAAAACCTGGCGCCTGCTATGTGTTGCAGTTCACCATAAACTCCAAACTACTGCATGGTGGCACCACTGTCTTCTGCTACAAGCCAGCACCAGCCACAATGCAAGGAAACCCTCTCCCTAAGGATCTGTGCAGGTCTGCCCCCAGGGTCTTTGAAGTGGCGGGCGTTTGAAACATAGCCATGCCTGAGATAAAACACAGCAGTGCTCACTCCTTGGTAGGTGGACAGCTCTGACATAAACAGGGTGAAGGCAGGTATCTGATGGAAACCAGGGACACAGCAGGGGTCATTGTTTGTACATCTGTGAGGGCTCATTAAAGAGGGGTGGTGTGCATTTTCCTGCTCTGGAGAGGAGAGAAGGGGTAAAGCCCTTTTCTCCCTGCACCCACCAGCTTGATCCACCTCAGTGAGGTAAACACTGCCAAGTGGAAAACGGAGCCACTACACCAAACCCATCCCTTTTGCCCCCATGCCTAGCAGGTGCATCTCCACTAGGGCAATTTCACCTGAGATACAGAGCAGCAGGTCTCTCTCCCAGAAGACCAGCACAAAACCCTCACCCACATCAAATCTGCTGATTATGGAGTGCTGCAAAGCTTCAGCTCTAGGGGAAACAGGATCTAGTGTCCTTGGGGGTTCTTTTTCTTTTTGCTTGTTTCTTTTTTGCTTTTTGTTTGTCTGGTTTTCTTTTTCCTTGTTTTGTTTTGTTTTTAGGATATGGAAAACATTTTTTTATTTTTTGTATTTTATATATAATTTTTATTTTTTTCTCTTTTCTTTCTACCCTTTTTCTACCAAGTTTCTCATAACAAGCAGACCACAGCACACCTAGCATCTAGCTTCCTGTATTTTTTATTTTATCTTATATAATTTTTATTTTTTTATTTTTATTTTTATTCTTAATTTTTCTATTTTTTTCTTTCTTTCCTTTTCCCCCTCCAAAATAACAAGATGGAGGAATTCACCCCAAAAGAAAGAAAAGGAAGAAATGACTTCCAGAGATTTAATCAATGCAGATATAAGTAAAATATCTGAACTAGAATTTAAAACAACAATTATAATGATACTAGCTGGGCTTGAAAACAGCATAGAAGACACTAGAGAATCCTTTACTGTAGAGATAAAAGAACTAAAAATCTAGTCAGGTTGAAATAAAAAATGCTGTAACTGAGATGCAAACACAAATAGAGGCCATAAAAATGAAGATGGACGAAGCAGAGGAATGATTCAGTGATGTAGAAGATAAAATTATGGAAAATAATGAAACTAAAAAAAGAGGGAAACAAAGGTAATGGATCACGAAGGCAGACTTGGAAAATCAGTGACTTACTAAAATGGAATAACATTCATACCATAGGAGTCCCAGAAGATGAAAAGAGAGAAGAAGGGGCAGAAGATTTTTTCAAGCAAATTATAGCTGAAAACTTCCCTAATCTGGGGAAGGACACAAGCATCAAAATCCAAGAAGCACAGAGAACACCCATTAAATTAAAAAAAAAAAAAATTGACCATTGCCAAGGCATATCATAGTCAAATTCACAAAATACACAGACAAGGAAAGAATCCTGAAAGCAGCAAGAGGGAAAAAGTCCTTAACCTGTAAAGGAAGATAGATCAGATTCACAGCAGATCTGTCTTGTAGAAACTTGACAGGCCAAGAAGCAGTGGCAGGATATATTCAACATGATGAATGGAAAAAATATGCAACCAAGAATTTTTTATCCAGCAATGGTGTCAGTCAGAATAGGAGAGAGAAAAACTTTCCTAGACAAACAAAAACTAAAGGAGTTCATGACCACTAAACCAGCCCTGCAAGAAATATTAAGGGAGACTCTCTGAGTGGAGAAAAAAAGCCCTAAAGCAACAAAGACTAGAAAGGACCAGAGAACATCACCAGAAACACTAACTCTACAGATAATAAAATGACACTAAATTCATATCTTTCAGCAATCACTCTGAATGTAAATGTTCCAATCTAAAGACATAGGGTATCAGAATGGATAAAAAAACAAGATCCATCTATATGCTGCCTATAATAGACTCATTTTAGACCTAAAGACATCTACGGGTTGAAAGTGATAGGATGGAGAAACATCTATCATGCAAAAGACATCAAAAGAAAGCCAGAGTAGCCGTACTTATATCAGATAAACTCGATTTTAAAACAAAGACTGTAACAAGAGATGAAGAAGGGCATTATATCATAACAGGTCTATACATTAAGATCTAACAATTGTAAATATTTATGCCCCCAACTTGGGAGCACACAAATATATAAATCAATGAATAATAAACATAAACACATAGATAATAATACAATAATAGTAGCAGACTTACAGCAATGGACCGATCATCTAAGCAGAGGATCATCAAGGAAACAATGGCATTGAATGACACACTGGACCGGATGGACTTAAGAGAGATATTCAGAACATTTCATCCTAAAGCAGCAGAGCACAAATTCTTTTCGCGTGCACATGGAACATTCTCCAGGATAGATCACATGGGTTATAAATCAGGGCTCAACTTGTACAAAAAGATCGAGATCATGCATATTTTCAGACCACAGTGCTATGAAACTTGAAGTCAACCATAAGAAAAAATTTGGAAAGACCTCAAATACATGGAGGTTAAAGAACATCCTACTTAAGAATGAATGGGTCAACCAGGAATTAAAGAAGACATTAAAAAAATATATATATATATGAATGCAAATGAAAATGAAAACATGTCAGTGCAGAACCTTTGGGATGCAGCAGAAGCAGTCCTAAGAGGGAAATATATTGCAATCCAGGCCTACCTCAAGAAGCAAGAAAAGTCTCAAATACACAACCTAACCTTACACCTAAAGGAGCTGGAAAAGAACAGCAAATAAAGCCTAAATCTAGCAGGAGAAGGGAAATAATAAAGATTAGAGCAGAAATCAATGATATAGAAATTTAAAAAAAGTAGAACATATCAACAAAACAAAGTGCTGGTTCTTTGAAAGAATTAACATAATTTATAAACCTCTAGCCAGACTTATCAAAAAGAAAAGAGAAAGGACCCAAATAAATAAAATCATGAATGAAAGAGAAGAGATCACAACCAACACTACAGAAATAAAAACAATTTTAAGAGAATATTATGAGCAATTATATGCCAACAAATCAGGCAATCTGGAAGAAATGGGTAAATTCCTAAAAACATATAAACTACCAAAACTGAAACAGAAAGAAATAGAAAATCTTAACAGACCCATCACCAGCAAAAGAAATTGAATCAGTAATCAAAAATCTCCCAACAAACAAGAGTTCAGGGCCAGATGGCTTCCCAGGGGAATTCTACCATGCATTTAAAGAAGAATTAAACTTGTTCTTCTGAAACTGTTCCAAAAAATAGAAATGGAAGGAAATCTCCCAAACTCATTCTATGAGGCCAGCATTACCTTGATTGCAAAACCAAAGACCTCACTAAAAAGGAGAATTACAGACCAATATCCCTGATGAACACTGAAGCAAAAAAATCTCAACAAAATACTGGCTAATTGAATCCAGCAGTACACTAAAAGATTACTCACCACGATCAAGTGGGATTTATTCCTGGGCTGCAGGGGTGCTTTGATATTCACAAATCAATCAATATGATACACCAAATTAATAAAAGAAAGGATAAGAACCATATGATCCTGTCAATAGATGCAGAAAAACATTTGACAAAGTACAGCGTCCTTTCTTGATAAAAACCCTCAACAAAGTGGGATACGTGGAACATAACTCAACATCATAAAAGCCATATATGAAAGACCCACAGCTAATATCATCCTCAATGGGGAAAAACTGAGAGGCTTTCTGCTATATCAGGAAAAAGATGTAGATGTCCATTCTCACCATTACTATTTAACACAGTTAATGGAAGTCTTAGTCTCAGCGATCAGACAACAACAACATCAAAAAATAAAAGCCATCCAAATGTGCAAGAAGTCGTCAAACTTTCACTATTTGCTGATGACATGATACTCTATGTAGAAAACCTGAAGTACTCCACAAAAAATTGCTAGAACAAATTCAGGAATTTAGCAAAGTTGCAGGATATAAAATCAATGTGCAGAAATCTGTTGCATTTCTATATATCAATAATGAAGCAGCAGAAAAAGAAATCAAGGAATCGATCCCATTTGCAATTGCACCAAAACAATAAGATACCTAGGAATAAACCTAACTGAAAAGATAAAAGATCTGTACTCTGAAAACTATAGAATGCTTATGAAAGAAATTGAAGAGGACACAAATAAATGGAAAAGCATTCCATGGTCATGGATTAGAAGAACAAACATCGTCAAAATGTTTATATTACCCAAAGCAATCTACACATTTAATGCAATCCTTATCAAAATAACACCAGCATTCTTCACAGAGCTAGAACAAACAATCCTAAAATTTGTATGGAACCACAAAGGACTCCAAATAGCCAAAGCAATCCTGAAAAAGAAAAACTAAACTGGAGACATCACGATTTCAGATTTCAAGCTATATCACAAAGCTGTAGTCATCAAGACTCTGTGGTACTGGCACAAAAATAGACACACAGATCAGTGGAACAGAATAGAGAACCCAGAACTGGACCCACAACTATATGGTCAACTAATCTTCAACAAAGCAGGAAAGACTAGCCAATGGAAAAAAGACAGTCTCTTCAACAAATGGTGTTAGGAAAACTGGACAGCAACATGCAAAAGAATGAAACTGGACCACTTTCTTACACTATACACAAAAATAAATTCAAAATGGATGAAAGACCTAAATTTGAGACAGAAACCCATGAAAATCCTAAAGGAGAACACAAGCAAAAACCTCTTTGACTTCAGTTATGGCAACTTCTTACTAGACTCATCATTGCAGGCAAGGGAAATAAAGGCAAAAATGAACTATTGGGACTTCATCAAGATAAAAACTTCTGCACAGAAAAGGAAACAATCAAGAAAACTAAAAGGCAGCCTACAGAATGGGAGAAGATATTTGCAAATGATATATTGGATAAAGGGTTAGTATCCAAAATCTATAAAGAGCTTATCAAACTCAACACCCCAAAAAACAGATAATCCAGTTAAGAAATGACATGAATAGACACTTTTCCAAATAAGACATCCAAATGGGTAGTAGACACACGAGAAGATGCTCAACGTCACTATCATCAGGGAACTACAAATCAAAACCATGATGAGATACCACCTTACACCTGTCAGAATGGGACAGTATTTGGAATAAGGAAGTGATCAGGTGATATCCTCAGGGTCCTGATAGGATTAGTGTCCTTAGAGGAAGATATACGAGAGAGTTTGCACACTTTCTCTCTGCCATGTGAGGACACATCAAGAAGGCAGCCATCCGTAAGCCAGAAAGAGAGCCCTCACCAGAAAACAAACATTGCCAACACCTTGATCTCAGACTTCTAGCCTCCAGAACTGTGAGAAAATAAATTTCTGCTGCTTAAGGCAATTGTTAATTTATGGTATTTGTTATGGCAGTCCAAGTTGACTAAGAGATTTTGGTACTGAGAGTCAGGTGCTGTAACAAAGACCTAAACATGTGGAGGCAGCTTTGGAACAGGCTAATGTGTAGAGTTTTGAGACCATAGAACCATTCAGTTGCAAATATGCACTGTTTTTCAAGAAAAGAGAATGACCCCCAAAACGATTCAGAGATCATGAGGGCCACCTTCTCAGTTTCAAAGGGTGGGGCCATTGCCTCAGTTTCAACAGGAATAGATGGCCTCTGCCTGATCCTTGGATGTAGGGCTGCCCTACAGTCTTTGAGGTACAATCCCCCCCACCAGCAGAGTGTTGAGAGTGTCCCCTCCCCCACCCGTACTCTTGGGTCTGGAAGGTGGGACATGAAACCCAAGAAGACTATTCTTGAGCCTTAAGAACAAAGAGAATTTGCCTTGCTAGGTTTGGGACTTGCTTGGGAATATCATCCCTTTCTTCTTTTATTTCTTCCTTTTGGAATGGGAATGTCTACCCTATGCCTCTCTGCCACTGTATTTTAGAAGCACATAACTTGTCTGGTTTCCTAGTTCATAGCAAGAGAGGAATTTTGCCTCAGGGTGAATCATATTTTGAGTACCACCCATGACTGATTTAGATAATATTTAGATGAGACTTTGGGCTTGAACAGTAGAATTTGTACTGTTGAGATGAAGTGCAAGTATTTGCCATGAAATAAAGACATGAATTTTGGAGGACCAGGTGTGAAATGCTATGACTGAATTTTTGTCTTTCCAAAATTCATACTTTTAAGCCCTAATTTCTAATGTGACAGTATTTGAAGTAAGAAGGGAATTAAATAAGGTCATAAGAGTGGGGTCCTGATAGGATTAGTGTCCTAATAAGAACACTACCAGAGATCTTTTCCTTTCCCTCTCTCCCTCTCCCTCTCTCTCTCTGTCACACACACACACACACACACACACACACACACACTGACACCCATGTGAGGCATGAAGGAGACTGTTTACAAGCCAGAAAGAGAGTTTTCATCAGGAACAAAATTGGCTAGTACCTTGATCTTGGATTTTTCAGTCTCCAGATATGTGAGAAAATAAATTTCTGTTGCTTAAGCCACCCAGTCTATGCTATTTGTATGGCAGCCTGAACTGACACTTGGTATACATAAGAATCACTTTTAGAGATTGTTAAAAAAAGAAACAGAGACAAAAAATGTGTACCTGTGCATTCAGAGCCTGTGCATTCAGGCTCTGTCCAGGTCTCACCCAGGCATCTGGAGTTGTAAGAAGCTCACCGGTGACACAGTGCTTATCAGAGATCATGTTCATACCCACACTTGGTATGTGGGGGAGAGCTTCCACAACCGAGGAAAAAGCTATGGCATATGTGCTATTTCCCCACCTGTTTGACACTACATTCCCAGAAAAGCAGCTAGAACAGCACTCATGCCTTTTTGCAAATCAGGTAATCAATGTAATAATGTTTAAAGAACTTCCCTAACCAAAGCTGCTAGGAAGCCTAAGTGGAAATGTCTGTGAAGGTTCATATAGCACTTTGTACATGATGCTTTGTAGCTTGCCATCCCTTCAGTGGAGCAGAACTTACTCTTAGCTCATGTGTAATTAATTGATAAATTAATGTCCAGAAGCTTGTAGATTCCAGAATCTGAATAGAACAATTAAGCTTTTCAGACATTGAAGGGATGGGTCTGCTTCTCATT
Source organism: Eumetopias jubatus (assembly GCF_037043125.1). Taxonomy (NCBI): domain Eukaryota; kingdom Metazoa; phylum Chordata; class Mammalia; order Carnivora; family Otariidae; genus Eumetopias; species Eumetopias jubatus. The sequence goes on along the minus strand of NW_028274809.1, from coordinate 162,014,004 downwards.
TTAGTAATTTTCACTAATAATTTTTACTCCAGATTAGTTTCCCCAGTGGATCAATGGTTCATTAAAGAAGCCAGATTTATAGAGTTAGAACGAGAATAAAACTGTTTTTCCCATACTTAGAAATTACAAAATAATTCAAACATACAAAAAAAGTACAAAGGTCAATATAACACTAATGTATCTACTGATTAAAAAAAATAGCATGTTAAAACTATAATTGACACCTTTATTTGGTGGTTTTAATAAGGCATAATGTATATATAATTGAATTAATATTAAGTATAAATTTAGATAAATTTGAACAAATATATATTGTCACATAATCACCACCATAATCACAATATGGAACATTTCCATCCCCCTCACAAATGTTTCCTTAGTGCTTTTTTGCAGCCAGTTTTCTCTATCTCCTTAAGCTCCTAGCAACCATTGATCTTCTTTAAGTGAAAAGGAAGTAAATCATGGACTGGAAGAAAATATTTGCAAAATATATATCTGATAAATGGTTTGTACCTAAAATATGTAAAAAACACAACTGAATAAGACAACCCATGGTGGGGACATGGGTGGGGGGGTGATGAGCAAAATGTTTGAATAAGCTTTCCCAAGGAAGATGCACAAATTGAAAATGAAAAGATACTCAATATTATTAGTATCAGGCACATACCTATTAAACCCACAAAAACATACCCGTACTACATACATTCTCCTAGTGATAGAATGGCTAAATTAAAAAGTCTAACAATACCAAGTGTTATATTTATATGGAGCAACTATAGCAAGAGTAGTAGGAAGGCAAAAGTGTGCAGTCACTTTGAAAAACTTACCAGCATTTTTATACAGTTAACCTTATTATAAAACCCAGTAATCCCACTCCTGAGAAAAGAACTTAAATCATACCCACATATAGCCATGCACTTGAAAGTTTGTAGCAGTTTTTTTCAAATCTCTTTATAAAAAAAATAAATCCATTATTAGATGCAAATGAAGACAATTCCTCTCCATGCTTCTGTTTCCATTCTCTTTCCAGAGTAACTACTATCCCAAAGTTGGTGTGTTCCCTTCTTATATGGGAGTTTATTCTATTACTACCCATGCATGTTTCCATGATAAAGGAAAAGGGTTTTTTAGTGCTTTTTCAGGAAAATGTATCTAAATCATGTAATTTTAGTTGTAGCCTTTTGCAATTTGCTTTATTCATGTGAGCATTATTTCTAGATTTATCTATGCTTACAATGTAACTCTAGTTCCCTCATACTTACTACTATATAGTATTCTGCTGTATATATATCAAATATGTACCCAATTTTCTATTAATGGACCTTAGATTGTTGCAAAATTCTTTGCTATTATAAACTATTTTTCAGTGTGCAAGAATGCTCATGTTTTCTTGTCCACATGGGTGAGTTTCTTGAGTACATTCCTAGAAATGGTACTGTAGCTTATAGGATGTGCATATATTCAAAGCTACTAAATATTACCACATTTCTCTACATCGTGGTTGTGCTAGATATTTTCCATCTTCCCTTCCTGACAATGTCCATTCTTTCTCACACTGCTCTGTGACACAGAAGACTAACCATTATGAGCCATATCAACTTGGTTCCCATGACCTTAGGTTCATGGTTATCAGTCTCTGCTTCAGCTAGGTGACTCATTCCTAAAAAGACAGCTATCGCCATCATCACCCTTCAGGCCTAAAGGTAGCAACTGCTTCCTACCATTACTAACCCTGTAGTGCTTCACCATCCCTTGTCAACTTCTCTTAACCCTTACTTTCAGCTTTGTAAATAGTCTTAGTCCTTCACCGAACTCCTCTTCAGTTACTTAATTTGAGTGTGCCATCTGCTTCCTGCTGGGATCCTGACCAATACGGTGGTTCTCCATTTACATATAATGCAGGAGAATTCCTGTTTCATCCTTGCCAATAGTTGATATTAACAGATTTCTTCATTTTTGCCAACTGGATGCATGTGAAATAAAAACCCATGATTATCTTAATTTGACTTCTCTGATTAGAAGTAGAGCATCTTTTCACATTTATGTTGGCTATTTAGATTTTTTCCTCAGGGAATTACCTTTTCATCTTTATTGTCCATATCTCATTGAATTGTTTATCTTTTTCTAACTGATTCGTAGAAATTATGTGTATGTTCCAAAAACTAATACTGTGTCAATTATGGGTGTTGCAAACGTCTTTTTAGTCTGTGGCTTAAAAAATACTTTACTATGGTATTTTTTTAGTGCAGAATGTTTTGAATGAAGTCTAATTAATCAATATTTATGCTTTCATGGTTTTTGGCTTGCTTAGGAAATTTTCCATACTTCCATATCATTAAATCATCCTCTAATTTTTTTTTAATTAAAACAAAATTTTTCCTCTTACGTATTTTATGCATCTGGAGTTTATTTTTGTTTATAGCATGTTGATACAATGTTATTATCTTCCATATGGATAGCCAATTGTCCCAACATATTCCAATTAATAGCCTATTCATTCCTCATTGAATTGTAATAACACATTTGTCATTTAATAAGTTTCTTATGTGCATTAGTCTGTTTCTATGCTCCATATTTCATTCTACTTTTATATTTATCTGACACTGTGCCAATATCAATGAGTATAAATCATTCTAGCTGCAAAGATTTTTCATCTCTATAGGGGAGCAGGAGCTCTCCATTTTATTTTTCCTTAAATTGTTTTTGACAATTTGTGGCCATTTATTTTTCTGTGTGAATGTTACAATAAACTGGCTAAATTCTCAAAAAATAAAAATTTTGTTGGAATTTTTATTGGAAGTAAATTAAATCTGTAGATTAAATCAGTGGAAATGACTTCTCTATAATATGGACTGAGTGTGTATGTGTATGTGTGGACACACACACGTGTGTGTATATATACATGTCTGCATATGTTTCTCATTGGCTTCTCAGGTTTGAGGACCTTTTTAATAAAAATTTTGCATGTGTTTTGTTAGCTTTATTCCTGAGTACCTTAGATGTTTTTTGTTGCTGTTGAGGATGACATCATTAAGTTCTTTAATGGCTACATACAAGATTTCTGTTTTGAGACTTACTTCAGCAAACTTTCTGAACACTATTATTAACATGGATTCAAATATTTTCTTATATTGATTTTATTTACGGATAATCTTATCTGTGACAAATGAAGATTTATTTTATCCTTTGCAATTCTTATAGTTCCACTTTCTTTCTTTTTTATTCCTTCATCGTTTTTGTCTTCTTGCTCTGTGTACAATCTCCAGTAAAATGGTGAATGGTAGCAGAAAAAAACAGGTGTCCTTGTCCCAGGCCTTACTTTAAGGGAAGACTTCTACCCTCTCACCATTAAATACAATGTTCCTTGTAATGAGTGTATTGACAGCTACCTTTTGCAAGGTTAAGAAGGTACTAGGAATTTATATCACAAATTGAGTTGGAATTTTACGTGTACTTTTTCTACGACGATTTATCATTCTGTTTCTTTTTTACTCAGTTAATATTATCTCTGCAATGAATTATATTAACAGATAGACATTAAACTGTTTTTTCATTCATTGGGTAAATGTTTCAGCTATATTTGATGTGCTAATATTTTATTATTTTTGTATCTATGATTATAAATTATATTGGTCACAATTTTCCTTTCTTACACTGCCCTACCCATGTTTGATAATGTATACTTCTGGATGGGGGGAGGGGAGTATAGGAGTTACTCATAAGATTATTTTATTTGTCTTTTTTTACTGTTTGGAAGCTTTACTAAAAGAAGTCTAGGTATAGATTTGTTTTATCTCTCAGATAAATTAAGAGGGCTTCATCAATATGATAATTCATGCCTCATTAATTCTGGAAAACTTACCATTATAACACAGAATACTGTCTTTACCACATTCTCTCTTTTCTCTCCTTTTAGAACTCCAACTTTAGTTATTCTTATTTTGTCCCCCATGACTTTTGACATCTCAAGTGTTCTATTTCTTTATCTGTGTACTAAATTCTAGTTAGTTTTTCAAGTCTGTTTTTCAGTTTAGCTGTGTGAAACAAATGTTAACACATTCCTTGATGTCATTTCAGTGACTTCTATTTCTTGAAGTTATTTTTTTAAATTTTGTGTAGTTTTCATGGTAATCTGTTCATGATTTATTATATTTATCCTACTTTTTTTCCTCCTTGTGTTTTCTGTATCTTCTGACTCATGGACAGGTAGATTCTTATCTCACGCAGATGTGTTTTCCAAGGAAGGTCCATAGAAAAATCCTTATCACAGCATTCTTACGGAGTTAGGTTTTGTTTTGTACCAAAGTAGAGGTATCATCAATCAGGAATTTTTTGTTTGTTAATTTCATAAGTAAAAAATACTACATCAGATGGTTTGCAGGTAATATAAAAGTTGACTTTGATGATTCTGTCGAGCCTTGTTATTTCAACATCTCACTCCAGGTACTTTCCTTGGTTCCGTGGGGGAAGTCTCTCTAATACCCTTTCATGGAAAAGGCAACCCTTCCAAAGTCTTGGTCTTAGCAGCAGCATGGTTTCCATCCCTTTCTTTGCACATGTCTATTGCTATGCCTTTGATCCTACTTGGACAATAAAATCTGTTTGGGCCTGATATTCCCAAAGCTGTCACAGTGTAGGGCTTATTTCTTAGGCTTTGAGTTTCCTCTTTGCTTCTGGCACCTGAAGCTTTCCATTATTCCTTTCGAGATTAGATAGATAGATAGACAGAGAGATAGATGATAAAGAGAGAGAGAGATGATAGATACACTTTGCCGCATATCTGTGTGTTAGAGGCATAGACAGTTCACTTTATCCCATCTTGCCGCAGTGCCAGAACAAGATGTCTGGAATACTCCTGTTCCCAACTGTTTGCCCTGGTTCTTTTCACTTCTAACCTTTGTCAGGTAAACCTGGGCATCTGTATCACTATATAGGTGATCTATATCACTGTATAGGCATCTGTATCACTGTAGTGAAGGCCCTGGCTAATGATGGGAACTATAAATGACATGCTTACATCTTTTCTTATACAAGCTTAGAAGACAGATTCACAACAGAGAATAACACAACTTCACCGCTCTTATTGAATCTTTTGGCATGTCCTAAACTTCTCTATTGTACTTAGCAACAAACAAACACTTTGCAAGTCAAGTAGCTTTGGCTTTGTCCTAATGCAACCAGAAGCAGGAAGTCCCAGGGTACTCCTAAAATGGTCTGTAAAATTATCAGCTATATTTTGAATAGTAATAGAATTCATTATTTCAGATTTTAAAATATGTGTTTATAAGAAAATAAGCAAAGTTCAGTTATATTTCAAGTGTTGATTTATTTTTGTCAAGTACGTTTCATTCATCCTAAGCTTGTTCTATTTTCACTAATTTGTATTAGGGACCAAACACAGCACAAACTGGCTTTGCTTCAGATGTCTTTGTTTGTCAGTGGGAAAACAGTCATCAGGATATTCAAAGGGCATCAAAATTTTCAGAAGCACCAAAAGGGACCCTTGTAATGATTTTAAATTTTCCATAGATTTTCCCTCAATGGTTGTAAAAATCCTTCAACAGCCATGTGAATTACATCACAGTAGTTCAGGGGGAATGTTTGCTTATTTTTCAGCTGTGAAATTTCTATAAACAATAGGTCCCCATGAGAAGGCCAGATTCCCAGTGTGGTTGACTAATAGTTTGCTGTATTTGCCAAATTGGAGAGTTTGGCAATATTATATTCCTCTCTCTGACAGGAGCTATTTTTTCCTTCTAACAGAATGAAATTATTTCAGAGTTATGTGTAAGATCAACAACATAATACTTTTGCCTTCACAGTTTGGATCCTGTGTCTTTATTATGACTCTAGATCCTGTATTTAATACCTACTGAGTTAAATGTCTATGGCTCAAGTTCGCCTGACATAAAAGAATCAGATGAAAACAGGAGGATGTGAGGATTCTCCTTCGAACATTTTGCCTATACATGACACCATTGATTTTCTTGGCTTCATTAAAATATTACTAGTTTTACATTTCCTCTTGAGGGACATTTAAGCATATTCAATTTGAAAGCATAGAAGATAGTATTTATTAAGTAATGTCTTTAAGAGCAAGATACTAGTTTAGGCACTTTCACAGGCCATGTGTTATTTAACCCAAACACACTCGTTTTGCAGGAGCGTGAAGGAAGAAACATCAATCCAAGGCGTTACTTTTCATAGCCAATTCCATTATCTCCTCTCCTATAATTTGTCTGCACTTCTTCTTTGCCTCCCATCCCTTAATGCTAAAGTCCTCATTCATACCTTAGTTGGAACACACACATCAAGTGGCTTTGACACTCAAGTGCAATTATCAATGATGCATTTGCCTCGATGAAAATGTCAGAATGTAGCAGCAGAAAGGTTACCTCCCCGCACTGCAGGGATAATCTCTCTGCAAAGTGCCAAAGCTCTATTCACTCCACGTTCCTTTCAGATCTAATTCCAGAGAGGTTTCTCACATCAGTCACAGAAACTGATCCCTAAATCTGCATCTCCTGGGACAGTCACACTAATTGGCAATCTCAGGTTTTGTTTTCTCTGAAGGCTCAGGAAGGAAAGTTCACCTATGGAAATATTAGATGGGTTTGACTTTGTGGGACCCATTTTTTTTAAAAGGATTTTAACCTCCTGTCTGATAAAGAGCTTCATTCTTTAGAGTGGTCAGTCATCTCAGTTGATGTCTGCGGGAGGGGTGTGAAAGTCTGGGGGGAAATGCCATCTGGATTCATGATGAATGTCTGGAAGCCCTATCTCTTTCAGCCTCTGAAGATCTCATCTCTTTGTGCCTAGCTTTAATTATCGAATAAGGAGAACAGGTTAGCCAAGAGGCACTTCTGGGGGCTCAGGGAGAGAGTGGGAGACAGGAAAACCAAGAAAGGGGGAGAAGATGAAGGAAAACAGCGCTCCGGTTGTGGTTGATATTTTGCTCCTCTCCCCAGTTTGGAGAGGAGGTAGGGACACACATGCTGGCTTTCTCTCCGATGCAGCTGAGACCTTTATGAAATCACTGCAGAAGCAGGGGCGGCAGGCACTATTTTTATCTCCAAATTGATTCAGCTGCAGTCGCTGCTGTGCCTCTGACTTCATTGCTGCCCGGCCCGCCCCTCTGCTGTCCTCACTCACTGCTTCCGCCTGGATTCGGAGACTCATCTTCAGCTCCCCTCTGTGCCAGCTCCTTTCCCTCCCGGCCCCCCGCTGGGCTGGGCACTGGCGGGGGCTCCTGCCAGAGAGGACAGTGACAGGAGCACATGTGGCGCAGGCTCTGACAGCCCACAGGGGCCCGCGGCCAGGCATCGGTGAGCCACTTGGGGTTGTGCCAGCATCTAATTGTTCACCCCCTAATTTCCCCTGCCCTTGGGAACAAAGTTACAGAGTTCCAAAAAGAAATTTCAGCAACTGAAATACGCACCTGAACATTTGCTAAATGTGCCCCATCTGAGGAAGGTCTACACTTTCAGACACTGTTGCCGGGAAGACAGGACATTTACACACCAGACTGTTCATCTTCTCCTTTCCAGGTTTATGAGGGCTCCACACTGAAGTTCCTGGGGAGGACAACCTGCTGGAAAGGGCTGGGAGAGTTTTGCTTGTCTGGGGAGGCAAAGGAACAGGGCCCGATGTGCCACCTTTGTTTTGCATATGATGTTTGGAGTTGTCTCCCCCCTCCCTCTCCCTTAAATGCTGGGAGCTCTGCCAACACCAGGTAGTTTTCTATTCATAGCTCCATGCCCTGTGCCTAGCAAATAGGGAGTTGGGACTCTGGAATGTTGGCCACAATGAGATCAGTAAGTGGAGGCGTATTTTAAGTACTAAAAAATTGCATTAGAAAAACAAAAGAATGCGTTTATAGGCTGAGAATGGGGTTCTTTGGTTAATTATCCAAACTCTTAGACTTCACATGGATCCTGTACTGAGCACAGGGCCTGACAAGCAGTGTGGTACTCAGTGGAATACCACTGAATTGGCTGGTGGAGTGACTGAGTGACTCTCATTCAGGGTGGGCCGTGTTAGCCCCTCAGCAAATGTTTGTTGGATATAGCAGTCAGTGTTCAAGGGACAACAATGAACAAGACTGGGTCCTACCAGAAGGAGCCTATCACCTACTAGGGAAGATGAGATTTGAGCAAATCCAAAATTCAGGTTATAGACCTCAGGCATAGATGGAGTTAGGCTGAAGGTGAAAAGGAAGATGATAGGTAAGGGCACAAGTGGATGCTTTGAGGATGAAGCAGCCTATGAGCTAGATATTGATAAATCGGTATTATTTGGATGAGAAATGATAGAGAACAACATTTAGGCCCATGCTGTCCGGCATGGCAACTACTAGTCACATGTAGCTACTTAAGTTTACATTTAAATTAATTTAAAAAATTTTTAAATGAATTCTTCAGTAACATGAGCCAATATACATAAGTACTCAATAGCCACGGGGGCTAGTGGCTACCATATTGGACAGTGCATAACATCTTTATTATTGCAGAAAGTTCTCTTGGATGGTGTTGTTCTAAAGTCAGAGAACAGCATAAACAAAGGCACTGGAGTAGAAAAACTCAGGATAAGAAAAGGAACATTCCATAGCTTGGGGTGACTAGAACAGTAGACGAATAAAAGGAAGGAATCAGAAGTAAGGGGACCAGAGGACACAGGCTACCAAATTTGAGGCTCAGGCATTAAACATATTAGCAGGTAATAAGTAATCTTCAAAGGTCCCTAAGCAGGGACATGGACATGATCAGAACTCTGCTTCTGAAAGATACATATAATGGCTGTGTTTAAGATAGTTTTGATTGGGTTTTTTTGGTTCAGAATCTTTACACATCTGTTTTCTTGTTTAATTCCCAAAACAAGCCTGTGGGTAGACAGAGCAGGTATGCAAAAAAGTTTCCAATGTCACTAGGGAGTGGAAGAACTATGAAGAGAGTCCACAACCAAAAAAAATGAAAAGAAGGAAAAGAAAAATCATGTCTGTGAAAACCAGCTTCCTTCCCCTACCACATTGTCCCTTAGATGAATTTTCCCTCTTGTAACAGGAACTACTGATATATATTACAGTTCCTTCCAGGAGTTGAACTACAGCAATAGAAACTGAGAACGCTGAAGAGGAGGCAAAGGTCATGTGACAAAGTAGCTTCAGATTTGACATAGGAAAGACAAAATCACAACAACGACAAATTGGAGCCATTTAAAAAAACAGCATAGAGAGGATTTAGTGTGACCAACAGGGCTGCTATAGGCTGTATGGATGGTGCCCTGTGGAGTTGGTCACGCACAGCATGCCCAGATCACCACCAGCTGGAAGGGGCTCATCTGAATGCCAAGAGGAAGCTAAAGCTTGAGAACGCTATTGAAAATCAAGCACGATGCGGGTATTCCTGAGCAAAACCTCTTGGAGACCCTCAAATCCTACTTCGTTGACTTCAAACTCAGAGTGTGGGAAGAAGAGCATGGATCAAGCCAACTCAGGATTGCTTTCCATTCTTTGCATTCTAGTTGAGTACCCCTGGGTAGGCTAATTAACTTCTCTGCCCCTAAATTTTCTCATCTATAAATCTATAGAAATTCGTAACTATTCCTCAGGATTGTTGAGAAGATTCAATGATGGGAGATGTATAAAGCATGTAGTGGGTGCCGAGTACACAGTTAAACTTACCTGAAGACAGATCAAAGGTTTCACCTTTTCAAGGCAAATGGACTGTTCTGGTTCCAGATCAGGAAACATGAAGAACGCTTATCAGACTGCCATGAAGTCTCTATTCCAGGTCCCCAAGAATTATCATCCCTCTCTTGAAAAAAACAAAAAACAAGTTTGTTTGTTTGTTTCCAGCTCCCTGGTGAGAGACAGTAAATTCACAGAATATTGCCTGTTTGCCTGCCATCCATCAGTCTAGTTGTGGATGTGAAATACACACTGGGCTGGGGCCTCTGAGAGAAGGCTTATATGGATTTAGTGAGGTGCAAGTCCCGGTGCAAAGGTAAAGTTTGATTTTCATTACAGTTACAAACACATTGCTTCAGGCCTAAGCTCCTGTTCCCTCCTGCTTCTAATCCTGCTTTCTTTAGACCCCAATAAACGGAGCAAATTTTACTCGTTGCCTCATTCCCAATATGTTATTGCCTCTTTTGTACCAGTTTGCAATGTATTCTGGGCTTGAATAAGCTACAAGTGTTTTATAGGGCCATTTCCTCTTCCGGTTATACCATGTAACAATTACAGCATGGAATGTCAGGAAGTCCTATTTTTTCCTCTTGGCTTCTTCTATTGGGGAAAATTTTCTTCTAATTTTCACCAAAACAGCTGGCTCTTCCAATCTCTTAGGTAGCAAAGTAAATGGAAAAAGAACCTTCTTAAACAAGCCAAATCAAGACCACTGATTTAAAAGGGTTTAAAGGAAGAAGAAGACAGTACTTGAAGTGAGAGAAACAAATACCTTCCGAAGCTTAAACTAAATCCCCTGAGAAGTGGGGGTAAGCAGATGCCTTTTATTTTTCCCCCAGAGCACCTCCAGATCCCTTGCTGGCCCACGCTGGCTAAGAAATAAGAAAGAGGCAAGTTTAAAACTACATTCATCTTCTGTGAGAAGCAGCTGAGAACTTTGAAGGCTTTTTTTTTTTTTTTCCTCCATCATTCTGTTTCTTGCAGCCCCAGTTACTCTAGGAACTTCTAAGTTTCTGGCCACTGAAGAGTCCTTTTAAATAGAGCTTGGGTGGTCACACAAGCAACCTTCTCACCCAGCCCAGGTTGACATGGACGAAACAAAGGCTCCTTTAGCTCACTGTGTTTTGGAAGGGTGGGAACACTTTCTCAGGTCCAAATGCAACCTTTTCTAAGATTAAGGGTGAAAAGGAGGGAGAAGTTCATTTAACCTTTCCATAATTATGCTTCCAGGATTTGCTTGCCATCTTTATAGCCTCCCTTACTCTCAGTAGCTTCTCAGTCTGAACTGTCCTGGGGGATGGAGGATGACCACCTTGCCTGGAGCAAGAGAATCTGGCTTCTGAGCTGAGTTTTAGGGTATGATGATTCATGATAGGCTAGATCTTTCTGCTGCTCTTAAATCTCCTGCAGAGAATGCCAAGTAGGGTCAAATTACATAGCCTTTAATAATAAGGCTCTTGGAGGCCCCAAAATGAAGACAGGCAGGTGGCTGGGAGGACTGCCTATTTTTGACAAGGAGAATTGTTCACTGAGAGCTTGAGTTCTACAGGAAGGACTTGGGGGAAAGTCAAGGAAAAACAAAAAATGTGTTCTTTGCCTGGATAGCTTTACCTTGGGAATCTTTGAACCACACTAATGACTTTAAATGTGAAAAATTGCAGAGGCCTGATTTTAAAACATTTTTATTGTTGATTTTTGAGTAGATAATTTGACCAAATTATGTGAATATGGAGTGAATTACCAAGCTTCCCTCTTGATTTCTAAATATATTTCTCCATTGTGCATATGAAAGAAAATTTCAAAAGAGCAAAAATTGGTGACAACTTTACTGTCTTTCATAAAAAATTAAGCCACAATCCTTTCTCAAGTGGAATACCACAGCCCAGCTAAAGCTGTGTCTTCAGCACGGGTGACTCTTACACTGGTAAGAATTAGCTCGTGGAAGACAATGTACACAATCTGAGTTGGATGTGAAGATTGATGAATTCCTTACATACACATCATGACTTTAAAGTGAGCTCTTTGCACAAGAGGAATGTTTGTTACAGCCATGAAATATCCCTCAATACATAAAATATGATGCATGTTATCATTCATAATTATTTGTATCCTTTCATGATATAAGTATATTTTCTAAGTATTGGCTGTCAAAGACAATTTTCATTCACTTCAGCCAAAAAAATCATAAACATTATTCAGTGGTCCTAAAAGAGTTAAAAAGTTGTGGAGCTGTCATTCCCCTATCTGTAGTAAGTAGCCTCTAAATACCTTTTTCCACAGAATTTTTATAAGAATAGGTTAGATTAGATGATGAGATAAATTAGATTAAATGTATCTGAAAATGTCTACCAGTGGCAGGCACTAGGTAGGTGCTCAATAAATATATTTTTGCTTACTTCCAAACAGGTTGCAAATATTTCACCCTCACTGAGATAATTTATTGTATTTCTGTAGAGAAAGTCTTTGAATAATGGGAATCTTCCATATAGCAGTATAGCCTCAGTAGGATATATCCTAATTTGAGAACATAAAGCACATTTTTGTGGAAATAACTCACTCCTAGTGTGAAAGTTAGTAATGCCTGAGCAATTTTTTCTTTTTTTTAATTTTAATTCCAGTATAGTTAACGTACAATGTTATATTAGTTTCATGTGTATAATATAGTGATTCAACAATTCTATATATTGCTCAGTGCTCATCCTGGTAGGTGTACTCTTTATCCCCTTCACCTGTTTCACCCATCACTCCACCCACCTTCCCTCTGGTATCTATGAGTTTGTTCTCTGTAGTTAAGAGTCTGGTTTTTTTGGTTTGTTTCTTTTTTTCTTTGTTTTGTTTCTTAAATTCCACACTTAGTGAAATCATATGGTATTTGTTTTTCTCTGACTTATTTAACTTAGCATTATACCCTCTAGATCTATCCAGGTTGTTGCAAATGGAAAGATTTCATTCTTTTTTTATGGCTTAGTAATATATGTATTACTATGTAAATTATATATATATATATATATATATATATATATATACGCACCACCTCTTCTTTATTTATCTATCAATGTATATTTGGGCTACTTCCATAATTTGGCTATTATAACTAACACTGCAATAAATATAGGGTTCATGTATCTTTTTGAATTAGTGTTTTTGTATTCTTTGGGTAATACCCAATAGAGGAATTACTGAATCATATGGTAGTTCTATTTTTAATTTTTGGAGGAACTCGTATACTGTTTTCCACAGTGGCTGCACTGGTTTGCATTCCAACCAATAGTGCACAAGGGTTCCTTTTTTCCACATCCTCATCATCACTTGTTCTTTCACATGTTTTTCATCTTACCCATTCTGACAAGTGTGAGGTGATATCTCATTATGGTTTTGATTTCCATTTCCCTGACAATGAGAGATGTTGAGCATCTTTTCATGTGTCAGCCATCTATATGTCTTCTTTGGAGAAATGTCTGTTCATGTCTTCTACCCATTTTTAATTAGATTATTCTTTTGGTGTTGAGTTGTATAAGTTCTTTATATGTTTTGGATACTAACTTGTTATCGGATATGTCATTTGCAAATATCTTCTCTCATTCATTAGGTTGTCTTTTTAATTTTGTTGATTATTTCCTTTGCTCTACAGAAGCTTTTTATTTTGATGTGGTCCCAATAGTTTATTTTTGCTTTTGTTTCCCTTGCCTCAGGGGACATATCTAGAAAAATGTTGCTACAGTGAATGTCAAAGAAATTACTGCCTGTGCTCTCTTCTAAGATTTTTATGGTTTCAGGTCTCACATTTAGGTCTTTAATCCATTTTGAGTTCAACTTTGCATGTAGTGAAAGAAAGCGATCCAGTTTCATTCTTTTGCATGTAGCTGTCCAGTTTTCCCAACACAATTTGTTGAACAGACTGTCTTTTTTTCCTGTGCGTATTCTTATCTCCTTTGTCAAAGATTAATTGACCTTATTATCATGGGTTTATTCCTGGGTTCTCTATTCTGTTCCACTGATCTAAGTGTCTAATTTTTGTGCCAGTACCCATACTGCTTTGATTATGACAGCTTTGTAGTATATCTTGAAATCTGGAATTGTGATACCTCCAGTTTTGTTCTTCTTTTTCAAGACTGCTTTGGCTATTTGGGGTCTTTTGTGGTTTCATACAAATTTTAGGATTATTTTTTCTAGTTTTGTGAAAAATGCTGCTGGTATTTTGATAAGGATTGCATTACATTTGTAGATTGCTTTGGGTAGTATGGACATTTTAACAATATTTGTTCTTCCAATCCATGAGCATGGAAGATCTTTCCATTTATTTGTGTTATCTTCAATTTCTTTCATAAGTGTTTTACAGTTTTTAAAATACAGGTCTTTCACCTTCTTGGTTAAGTTTATTTCTAGGTTTTTTATTAGTTTTGGTGCAATTGTAAATGGGAGTAATTTCTCACTCTGCTACCTCTCTACCACCTCACTAGTGTATAGAAATGCAACAGATTTCTGTATAATAATTTTGTATCCTGCAATGTTACTGAATTCATTTATCAGTTCTAATAGTTTTGGTGGAGTCTTCTGTGTCTTCTATATATAGCATCATGTCATCTGCAAATAGTGAAAGTTTTACTTCTTCCTTACCAATTTTGATGTCTTATTTCTTTTTGTTGTCTGGTTGCTGTGGCTCAACTTCCAGTACTATGTTGAATAAAAGTGGTGGGAGTGGACATCCTTGTAAAGTGCATTCTTTTTTCAACAAGGAGAACATAATGTCCATTAGTCTTGGAAAGAGTTGCATAAAACACTCATGCCTATGAAGGAAAACAGGGATATGTGTAATGGGAATCAGGTACAAAAAGATCAAGAGGTGTATAATTGATGGACTCCTTATAACAGAGGTAGGAAAATTGAATTTTGAAACTGGCATGTTGCCCAATTGCAGACAAAGTTTGTCCAATAGGAAAGCTTCCTGATGTTAGCATATTAACATTATTAGGATATTAATGGGTAATATTAGGATAAGATTAGGATAATAGGATAATAATAATGGATAATATTAGGATATTAATTAATTAGCATATTACCATTAGGAGGCCCAGAACTGTACAATTAATGTAGCAGCCAGCAATTTGAAGTGACTGATGCAGATCATAAACACTGAACCACAACAAAGAAGCCACACAGAACAGAAACATGACCCCATCGCTCTCTGCCCACAGGTGAGATGTGATGGCAGCTAATGGGAAGACATATGAGACAATTTGCATACCTCATTTAATCTCTCCAACTTCAGAAAATAAATATTATCACCATTTGATTTTTTTAAGATTTTATTTATTTATTTGAGAGAGAGAGAGAGAGAGCAAGAGAGTGCATCGGGAGAGGGACAAGTAGACTCTGTGAGAACTGTGGAGCCTGATGGGGAGCTCAGTCCCACCACCCTGAGATCATGACGCGAGATGAAACCAAGAGTCAGATGTGTAACTGACTGAGCTACTCAGGCGCCCCTTATCACCATTTTAAAGAGAAAGAAATGGAGGTTACTAAATTTACCCATGATTCATTTGTTAAATAGTTGAACAAGAAATAGGACTTGCGTATGTTTAACTTTAAAGTCAGATGCCTTATACCTTTCCTTTTGTTATAGTTTTGTCTGGTTTTTATTTTAATACACTTAAAATAACTGAACTCTTGTCATTTGCAACAATGTGGATGGAACTAGAGGGCATTATGCTAAGCGAAATAAGTGAATCAGAGAAAGGCAAATACCATGATTTCACTCATATGTGGAATTTAAAAAACAAAACAGATGAGCATAGGGGAAGGAAAGGAAAAATAAAGTAAGATGAAAACAGAGAGGGAGGCAAACCATAAGAGCTCTTAACTATAGGAAACAAATTGAGGGTTGCTGAAGGCGAGGTGGGTAAGGGGTTGGGGTAATTGGGTGATGGGCATTAAGGAGGGCACTTGAAGTAATGAGCACTGGGTGTTATATGCAACTGATGAATCACTAAATTCTGCCTCTGAAACTAATAATACAGAATATGTTAATTAAATTGAATTTAAATTAAAAAATAACTGCAAATGAATTTTGAAGTTCATACTATGAAATATTTTATTTTTTCTCAATAATTTCTTCAGTTGTCTTTTCAAAGTCCCAAGTAAAAATATTACCTTCAGGTATTTCTAAAGATCTGAATCAAATCTAAGTGGTCTAAGCTGATATTTGTCATCAACCTTCAGATGATCAGATCGAACATCACTTGACTAATAAATATTTCTGTCAGCTACTTTACAGGGTAATGAAAATAAGCAGTTAAAGTGTCTTCAAAGATATATGATGCTTGAAGGCATTGGATTTTAATTATCATCATCATCATCATTGCCATTATCATCATCATGATTGCAATGGAATGAATGTATTGCCCCCAAATTCAAATATTAAAATCCTAACCCCCAATGTGATGGTATTAGGAGGTGGGGCCTTAGGAGATAATTAGATCATGAGGGTAGAGCCTTAATGAGTGGGTTAAGTAAATACCCTTGTAAAAGGGACCCCATAGAGCTCCCTGGCCCTTTCCTCCATATAAAGACAATGAGACTTAGGTAGTAGGCAACCCAGAAGAGGGCTTTCATCAGAACAACCATGCTGAGACTCTGATCTCAGACTTCCAGCTTTCAGAACTGTGAGAAATAAATTTCTGTTCTTTACAAGCCACGAGTTTATGGTACTCTGTTATAACAGCCCAAACTAAGACAATAATCATTATTTTTAGTCATTTAAGTGTAAACTGGGCTTGAAGCCAGAGGCTAAGATAGGCCTGCAGGGCACCCTTCTGTCTCTCGCCTCAGCTGCATTGGGGGGACTCTGAAGAATTTCTGTGGTATAGGGGATCCAGCTAGAAAACTTCTGGGTTAAGCTGTTCATTATTTTTTGCAAGCTTTTCTTTTCTTTTCTTTTCTTTTCTTTTTTTTAAAGAATTGTGGTAGGCTGGTAGATGCTATGGATGTAAATGTAATTTACATATAGCTCTTTACCCCTTAGAGTGAGCAATCCACATATTAAGCTTCAATTTCATAAGTAATGATCAGTCTTTGTCCTTTATTGCTTTCCCATGAGGGCTTCATTAGGTTACACTCAGCAGTAACATGTGGCTCTTTTATGCATAGCTCCATTTTGGTGCTCACCTACACATTTACCTGGAAGACTCAGTGTTGCCATACATTTAGCATGTATGTAGTCTGTTCCCTTACTGGCCAAAGATGGGGGGAGGGGCCAAAGGGGGCTCTAGCTCTCTTTTTTTCCCTTCTTCTCATTTTCCTTTTGCTAATGAAACAGTTTTTAAGTATATTTTCAGTGTTCAGTATAGGGAAGAAAACAAAAGGTCCATTTTTCAGAAGTGTACTTAACAGTTCTGGGTAGAACACTGCAGTTGTTTCCCAAGTTCTGAATCTATAACATGCTGGGCCCAGGACAGAACACTGCATGGTTTCTGGGCAGGAGACTGATTCCCTAAGTCACCGGACACCCCCCTCAGTGTGTGCTGAGAGAGGTTACTTCTCTTATTCTCTTGTCTTCCCTCGGGCTAGCCCACCAATGTCTGATGGGACTACTGCAAGGAACATAGAGAAGATACCATGACAAGTCCCGATGTGGGCATTTGGTGACCTTTTGTATCCTGGAAAGAGCCAATTTCCCTGCAGTTCCATCCCAAGTTCTCTTTCTCTGGGCTTTAGTTGGGCTGCTGGAATTCGTATCGTGTATCCTCCACTATTGATCTGGGTGATTCTGAGCAAGCCGCAGTTCCCTTGTCTGTAAAATGTAATTGCACTGCTTGCTTGTATTGGCTGTGAGATGAAGTGAGCTCACCCGCGTGGCATGCCAGAACAGTTTTTGTCAAATGGTGTCTCTTCTACAATCAGTGTCTCCTTCACCACCACCATCATCAACTCTCAGTAACAAACACCTTCCCACCTCCATGGTGCACACCTCATTCTCCATCTCCTTTCCCTCCATTTAATCCCCATAATATTTCTCAGCAACAATCTTTACCGAGGAAATTTTGCTTATTTTATAGTTTTTTCCTTATTTTCATTTTTTAAACATTCTTTCTTTGGGTGATTCTAGTCTCTTTTGCCCTTAAGTAACACACATACATGGATAGTTTTTCCATTTACACTTCTAAATGTATCCCCCACCCAATGTTAAGTGCCATAAATCCAATTTCCTAGATGTAACACCAAAAAACTCAAACAAAATCTGCCTAAGATGAACTAATAGTTGATATTATCATACACTCTGCCAGCCTCCCAGAAGTGGCTCTTCCCACTCAGCCCCTTGTAATGATATGATAATCTCAATCTTCCACCACCTGTGCGATCCTTGGACCAGCATTAGGTATCCCTCCTACTTCAGATAGTTAAGATACTTCAATTCATCCACATTAGAGACCTATGAATTTTCTCAGAATGATTGATCTCAAATTAGAATTTTGCATATCACATAATTAATTGAAGTATTTCAGAGTTGTTCAAAATCAGTTCTCCATTAGAATTACAGATCTTAGTGCTTGAAAGAATTTGGGCCTTCTGCCATCTATTGTGTTCCTTGTAAACATCAATCACTGAACTCAGTGTAGGGAATACAAATAAATCCAAGACAGACCCTTCTTTGAACCACATGCTAGTTCATTAGGGAATGAAGATTGGTGAGCAAGTTGAGTACATTTCTCTGTGGCAAGGTCTACAATGGCAAGTTCTATAGAAACATAAAAAGGGCAGACTCTGGGAATCTTAGCCCAACATCTCAGCAGTATACAAATATTTTGCAATTTGGGCTGATAATTCAAAAGAAGCATAATTTCTATATCCCTTCCCTTAGCTCCAGTTTATCTACCAAGCAAATTGCACATGGTCACAGAGCCATCTAGTACTTACTCACCTGATATTAAACCCCTTCCTATTTGCTTAAGTATGAGGAGCTATACAGTAGTTAAAAAAAAAAAAAAAACTCTCCCTTTAAAGCTTGAACCTCTTTTGAGTATACACAATTATTTTCTGTTGTTATAGACTACTTAACTAAGCAGGAATGGCATCTGTCACTAAAAGTACTCATTGCATACTTTTAAGGGTGGTTTTGGATTCAGATAGTTAAATCACCACATGGTAAAAATAACTTCTGTGTTCTTCAGATTCAAATCACTCATTACATGTGAACATTTAACTTTTTTCATCATCCAAACACTACATTTTATAAATATATTTAATTAATTCTTTTGTTTCACTAATCAACTATAATACAGAGAACCAAAGGTAATTTAGTGTGTGGATAGTTCTTAATAAGAGCCAGGTGGTTTACTTTCTGTGAACGTTACTCTAATTTTCTCAGTGTTTTCATAAGATCCTTGCCATTCATAATGTTTCTCTTGCATAATGGAAGAAAGAGTTAGACATATCATCATGCCCCATATTATAGACATATCATCATGCCTACTCTTTATATTTTTATCCCTTAGTGTAAAGTTAAAACGCACTATAAATTTCTTTGCTGAACACTACAGGTCTGGTCTCAATGTGCATAGAGCCACTGTCACCAGAAGTCTTTAAGGCCTGTTATTTTAAAAGTTCCACTCCAAAATCTCCACTGGCACTGATGTTTGATGTTACCATTTTATTCCATTTTGTAAGCTCATGATCTTTTTCAGAATTCAAGACAGCCTAATCCACAAAAATAAATAAAATACCAAAAAAAAATAAAAAATAAACAACAACAACAAAAAACCATACATGAATTCTTACTATGTCAGGGTACTAAACCTGATACTATAATTGCCATAAAAAAAAAAAAAAAACCATGGAGTTCTGAGTTACCATAAAATGGCAGGCATGTTTCAGAGTTACCTCTGACCCACATTCACCATCATAGCATTATGCTCACAAAAGGATCCTTCTACATTCAGCAAGAGAGGAGAAATTACATCCTCTTCTTCCCACCTTTTAATTCAAATCAAATTCACAAATTCCACTAATCCCCAGCAGATAGAGAAGATGGTGTTGACAATTTGCAGGGGATCTGAGGGGTGCAGCAATGGTGGGGTTCACTACCAACTACACCAGCTGCCCCAGAAGAAGCAGTGTGGCTCAATGCCACTCAATGCCAAGAACCATGCAATTAGCACTCTGTTATGTTTAACTAGTGAGAAAGAGGTCTCAGAAGGCATTTTTACCACTAATCACCAGAAGAGATCTATCTGTGCCATTAGAAATGGGATAATATTAAAAGATAACTGTAAGGCTCAATTATTCCTAATCCATTGTAAAATGCTCACCCTAAAATCAATTTGCTCCAATATGTTGCTACTTCTAAACATTGATAGTCATCAGGAGCTGAGTTTCAGTATAATTCTAGCAAGACCTTTTGTAATGGAGTGTTAATATTTTTCAAAAGAATAATTCTGGGACATTTCCCAGATCAGCATCTGGCTTTTTCATGGTTCCCTAAGGAAAGGACTTACAAGGGAAAGCAGTGGAATAATTACATTTATTAACAATTTATTTTACGTGTAAATTTTTTTGCACATCTGTAAGCAGCCCACACTTTCTCAGGTACCAACTGGTTCTGTTTTCCTTTATTTGTCTCTGAGTACCTGACGTGAATGATAATACCTAGCAATGCACCTCCCCCAACACATACACACACTTCAGTGAGTATTCAATAAGATTCAGTTTCATAATGAGTATCTGTAGTTTGTTGGGTGGAACACATTTTCCAACACATAAACTCTTCTTTTGTAGCAGAATGATTTTTGAGAACTGTCACTAATCACACTAATTTCAAATTAAGAAACAATTAAATAGAACATGGGGAAGAGCCAAACAGCCCAGACATGAAAATAGAAATAACAAGGGAAACAGTAGTTCTGCAGCTCCACTGAGGCAGCAAAAGAAAACAAGTGTAACCGTACAGATGATTGAAAAATTTGAGAGATAGGCTGTTTTTCTTGGGAGAGAATCTCTAAAATTCACTGGATTGTCAGCGAAGTCCACTATCCTATTTTCTATATTATTTAAGTAATTACTGAATCTCAGAATACAGATGATTGGGGTTATTTAAATCTAAGTAATAATAAGTTGCATTATTTGTTTCAACATAGAATTTATTAAGTCACTGGGTAAACTTGATGTGAATAAAAAAGGTCTCCCCACAGGCAAAATGTGCCCTAATAAAGGAAACATATGTAGACACAGACAAATATAATGCCAGGCACAATGACATAAATTACCTAAGTGGGACATATGTAAACGGTCCTGGAATTCTGAGTGAGGGCTAGCTTGGAATTGGAACAGGAAAAAGAAAATTCATGAAGAAGATGGCATATAAACAGAATTTTGAATGATGACTGGAATTTCAGTTGGTGGAAATATTGGGAAATGCAAACCAATTAGAGACACTTTAATATCATAGAAGTAAAAAGAAAGAAGTAAGTGAGTTTTGTCTCATTGGAATGTAGAGCATTCTTGTAATAACACAGGGAAGGCAGTTTGGGATAAACCTTATGTAAAAAAAAAGAAACTTGGATATCTGAGCAACTGGTTAAATGAAACACAGATAAGACACTGAAGGATGGGTGAGAAACAAAAAGATGTATTTAAGTTATAAAATATGGTTTCTAACTGTAGAGAAAATGTGTCCTATTAGGAAATACCATTGTTTTACTACATATACGGCTACTTTTGCAGATATAAGTTTCAAAGTGAGAGCTAGGGGAGAATTAATTATTCTATATGAAGGAACAGATAAAAACAAAGTTTGTAGGGGAAAAAGATTCAGAGGAGTGAGATTAGATACTGTTCAGAAAAAAGGTCAAAGGAGAAAAGAAATAGTTGAAGATCAGCCAAAGAGAGATCAAAAAAAAGAGGTATCTAATGAGACATTTTTCAATTGTTTTCTGAAGGCCTTGGGATATCGGTCCTTTTGTCTATCTCTCCCATATATAGTACATTCTAAAGCAGCGGCACAGGAATGGTACGTTCTATACTCACAGGGACAGAAGTCTTAATATGATGTCTGCAAGAGACCATGAGGTCTGATGATATTTGATGATATTGTATTATCCTATGGAAGTGGGCCTTCACCTTCAGGGCAAGGAGTCTGGATTTCACTAAGCAAATAATGAGGAGCCACTGAAGTTTGGCTTCTTTTGCTTATTTTTTAAATCAAATCTGTGTCTTAGAAATATACCCCTGATAGAAACATATAGAGCTTGGAAAAGTAGAGGTGGAGAAGGTGAGAAACAGATTATGAGACTATAAAATACTCTAGTTTAGAAGGATTGATTAACTGAATTAGGGCAATGGCAGTAGGAATGGAAATAGAGAGACAGTTTTGACAGGTGTTTGCAAATAAAGCCAAAAGGAATTGGCACACCACCAATTTCAGTAATGTTGAAAAAAGTGATCTCAAAGAGCTCCTGGCAAAGGAAACCCAAACTGCTTTCAATAGTCTAATTGTCAGTGGGAATAATATACTATTATTTCAAAACTATTTTACAAATAAATAATTTTGTTAAACTAAAAACTAATGTTTTCAGCATGAGATAATACTATGAAACTGAACAAAGTAAACTTCATTTAAAATGGGTTTGGGAGGCTAGGATGAGGGGCTTTCACATCCTACCACTCATCATCAGTTGTAAACCCCAACAGAAGAGAGGTACCTTGCATTCCCAGCAGGGAGAAGCCTATACTTTGCTCTCAGAACAGGAAGAAGAAAGATTTTTTCCTTCCCTGGCAACAGCTTAGCCAATGAGAGACTGTCACAACTCAGCCAATGAAAAGCCACTACACTTCCAACTCCCAGTTTACTACAATGGACTTTCTGTTTGTAACAGCTCCTTTCAAACTCTCTCCCCCTTTCCTGTATAAAACAGCATTCCTGAGAGCCCTAGGTGACTCTGTAAACTGTGTGACTCTTGATTTTGTCTCAAGTCATGATCTCAGGGTTGTACGATAGAGCCCCGAGTCGGGCTGTGCACTGGGCGTGAAGCCTGCCTAAGATTCTCTCTCTCCTTCTCTCTCTTTCTTCCCCTCTCCCTCTTAAAATAAAAAGCATTCCTCTTTGTTCTTTGGACTTGCTCATGGTTTTGCCATAGCTTGCATTTCCCAAATTGTAACTCTCAGCTATTCCCAAATAAACCCATTTTTACTAGTGAAATAACTGACAATTTTAAGGTTAACAATAGAAAAATTCAACCAAGGGAATTAAACAAAACCATTTGATTATAAATATCACTATCAGCTCCTTTTTTTTCTTGTAAATATATGCACATTGAGCTCTGTCCTCTGAAATTTCCTAGAAGAAGTGACAAGTGATAGCAATGTGCATTCCAGATCTTTGATTATGGTCTCTCAATACCATCTTTATATCAATAGGAAACAGAATTTTTTGAAGTGGTTTCTACTCATCCAAAATGGGACTGTTTGGCAGCTACCATCCAATACAAGAAGTGGAGTATTCTGCAAGACAAGTAATACGTTTTCTCCCGCAAATCAATGGCATGTTAAAAAAGGATCAGGGTTCCATTGCAGGATAAAAGACATTTAAGAAACATAGTAAGTTTAGATCTCATTAGAACAACTCAACAGTTCAAACCTACCTTCAATATAATCAGAAAAACATTGGATGGTATTAAGAATTTGCTTTTAATTCTGTTAGGTATACTGTTTGGTAGGAAGAAGAAGGAGAAAGAAAAATGTCATTGTCTGAAGTTTGTTTCTGATTTTCACCATATCTTTTCAGATATGATGTCTAGAGTTTCCCTTAAAATACTAAGGAAACTAAATGAAACAATGTGTGGAGATGAGTTGGTGCAGTGGGAAGGGGAACAGATGAAAATAGCTCAGCAAAATGTTGAAAATTATTTAAGCGGGTAATACATTCATGCAACCCATCAACCTTTATTCTCTAACTTTATGTATGTTTGGAAATTTCCATAAAAGGATGGTCAAAGAAAACATTCCTCCTCGGTTTAGGTTAAAGGGTAGACCACTTCAATAACCATTTAAGTGGTCTCCCCTCTTCATATACATCCCCATTTGATTCATTTTCAAAATTGTCTCCATGTTCTCTGTTTTTTTGATCATGTAACATCTCCACTTCCATAGATTCCAGTTGCTCCATATTGTTTGTCAGATTAAGCAGCAACTCATAGGGCCTGCCATTTAAGATTCTTTTACTTTTTTTTTAAATTGAGGTGAAATTCACATAACATAAAATTAACCATTTTAAAGTGAACAATTCAGTGGCATTTCATACATGCACAGTGTTGTACCAACAGTACTCCTATCTATTTGCAAAACATTTCATCACCCCATTAGGAAACCTCAGACCCACTAAGGAGTTACTTTAAGATCGTTTTTAGTCTGGCCCAAACTGAGGAGTTATATGTGTCTCTAAATATGGCCAATGCTTTTATTCACACCCTTGCTCACATTGGTCCTTCTCTAATAATGTCTTGCCCAATTACAGCCTTTATATTATAAAACTAATTTAAAGTCCAAAGCAAATTCCACCTTACTCATGAAGTCTCAACGATGCCATAAATTGGGTTGATATTCCTCTTTATCTGAATTCAAGCTTTGACACATTTTATACTAATGACAGATTATGCTCTTTGTTAGGATTATATTGAATATAGAATTTATATTTCACAGTTTATTATTTCAATGATACTAGAACCAAAAAAAAAAAAACTTGGAAGAAAGAGAATTCTATCCTCAGCCAGTTCTTTGGGCTATTATATCTAAGGGGAAGAAAATGGGTTTGGAATAAGAGAAAAACAGAACTCAGCCTCTGCAGTAGGTAAATTCTCTGGAAAAAGGCTGACTCCACTAAATCACAGTGTGGGGTAGAAAGTTACCATGATTGCCAATACTGTCAAAGTTTTTATAATAGACAGCGTTCCAAAATCATTTTACAAAACAAAATGAAACAAAACATGCGGTGAGGCTAAAAATAATGGGAAAATCTATGGGCATAAGTGTTCAGCATTTGAAAATTCCCCACAAGGTCATTGTTGGCAAATTCACTTTTGTTGGTTGGGTCTGGCACTGGAACTATGTAGGAGAGCCAGAGCCTTCCATAGCCACCTGGTTTTATTCCATGGCTCCATCAGTCTTATGGTCCCCAATCCTGCCAGGAGCAGAGCCTGGCACAGGTGAGGATAAATCAGATATCACAGGAATATGGGAATTGTAAAGGCCTTTGTGCTTTAGAGGGAACTCAGTCCAATCTCCTTGTCTTGAAAAGGAAATGGCAGTCTCAAGAGGAGAGATGGACTTTCCCAAATTTGCTTAACTAGTAGCAGCAAAACCCATCTTAGAATTCAGATATTCTGGTCCTGATTCCAAGACTCTTCCCCAGGACCTAAGTTATTTTTTTGTGTATATATTCTTTTATTTTTACTAAGTTTTAATAAACCCATTTATTTCATTTTTTGTGCCTAGAAGTTTTCCTTAAAAGCTTAGTTTGTAATATTCCTTGATTTTCCTTTAAGAAAAGAGACTCTTGAGCACTAAATTTATTTATTTGCTTTTTTAAAAAATTAAAAGTCACTTTATAGCAGTTGGCTACAATTTACTGAGTAATGTTCAGTCTCTAGACCATATTAAAGGAATACGGAGGGAAAAAAATAACAGTAAGGTAAAAGTCTCATATCTGTTAGAGACAGGTGTAATGTTATAGGAAAATCAACTGCTGAAGACTGGTCTGTGACAGACATATGTCCCACCCTTGGGAATAAGTCCAATGTCTGACTTAGTTTCTGGCTTTCCTGAGGATATACACAAAAATAGAGGTCCAGCTCAGCCAAGCCATGGGGCCTCAGAGAGTGGCTAAGGTTGTATTCACTGCCTTGATCTTCAGTTATGCATCGTATTAATTTGCTAGGGCTGCTGTAACAAAGCACCACAAACTAGATGCCTCAAATAACAGAAATTTATTGCCCCACAGTTCTGAAGACTAGAAATCTGAGATCAAGGTGTTAGCAGGGTTGGTTCCTTCTGAGGGCTCTGAGCTCACTCTATACCATGCCTCCTGGCTTCTGGTGGTTTTCTGACTGTCTGGTGTTTTGGGCTTATAGATGCATCACCCCTGTATTTGGATTTATTTCTTGTAGTTCTCAAGGCTGTAGGAAGTCCAAGATCAAAATGCTGGCTGACTTGGTTTCTGGTGAGAGCTCTCTTCCTGGCTTAGAGACAGCCACCTTCTTGCTATGTCCTTGCCTGATGGAAAGAGAGAACACTCTGGTGTTTCTTCTTATAAAAATACTAAACCTGGGACACCTGGGTGGCTCAGTCAGTTAAGCATCCAACTCTTGATTTCAGTTCAGGTCATGATCTCAGGGTCCTAAGATGAGCCCCACATTGGGCTCCACGCTCAGTGGGGAGTCTGCTTGAGATTCTCTCTCTCCCTCTCCCTCTGCTCCTCCCCAACCCCTGCTCCCTCTCTCTCTCTCTCTCTCTCTCTAAAATGAATCTATTTAAAAACTAAAAACACTAGTCCTATCAGATTACAGCTTATGACTTCATTTAACCTTAATTACTTCTTTATAGGCCCTATCGCCAAATACAGTCACATTGGGAGTTAGAGCTTCAGCATGATTTGGGGAAGGACAGATTCAGTCCATGGCAACCCCAATTTCTGCCTTCTTATTCATATATTCTTTCTGTATGCATGTCTATCTCTGTGCCCAAGTTTCCCCCACCCCCAGTTGTATTGGAGTAGGGGTCCACTTTAATGTTAATGAATCACATCTGCTACAAGTCTGTTTCCAAATGATGTCACATTCTGAGGTACTAGGGACTAGATCATTGGGATATGGGAAGGGATACAATTCAACTTATAACACATGTGTACCTGTCCTTGGACCAGGACTTGCAACAATTTAAGTGGCATCTTGGTTTTCATTCCTCCACAAACAAATCCTGAGGCAAGACTTTAAATGCAAGTAGGTATTTGGGGAGTATGTGAAAATGAGCAAGAGAGTGGGGAAGTGACACTGAGAAGGATGCATACTTAAGTCAGCTGCCACAGTGGAGACTGGGAAAACTTTACTAATCCCATGAGGGAGAGACAGGAAGCAGAGTTATTCCTCCAGAGAGATAAGGGAGCAGGAGTATTTAAACACCAATTTCTCTATCTGCCATTGGTTGGTAGCTGCTGTGTCCTTCCTCTCTCCATCTCCAGTTGCCCCCAGTCCCTTTCTCTCTCTCTCCCTCTCTCTCTCCCTCTCTCTTTCTCTCATTTGGTCTCATCCTTTCTTTCTCTCTCATTATTTGCTTCAGCTTAGACCAGATATCCCTGGGGAAAATACATAAACCCTCATGCCCCACTTCTAGTCCTTCTTCCCTGGAGTACTAATCTGGATTTCTGCTAGTCTTGGTTTGTCATATCTGGGATGATATTTAGAAACATTCGTATTAAACACGATTCTTTCCCACATCTCACATCTGGCATCATAAGATTATCTGCAACCCAGACCCACTCTAGATACTGAGCTCTGTTCCCAACTTAGAATCTTATTCTGGAAACCATGCACATCTATCTACATTCTTTATCTGCCACTAAGGCAGAAGAACAAGTATAACAGATGTGTAAAAAAATTTAGAATCTACTTGCTTATGGTGTTTGGCAATCTTAATTTGTATTTATGTTTTGTCTGTGAACGCTTGCTAACAGAGATTCCATTTTTGCTTAAAAATTTTTTAGCCATAGATTGTGGCTTTTAAGGCCATCTCTAAATGTCCTTCGGTTCTTAGAACATTTGGCCCATGTGTATCCAAACCTTCCAGCAAGCTTTAAAAAGACACACCCCAATACACATGCACACACACAAAGGCTGGGAATTAGTATCTACTTGCAAATGTCATTCCCCAAATTATTTCAACCTGTCATGGAAATGATGGTGGGACAAGATCTACAGATGCCTGAAGCTGGAAGTGGCAGATAGGAGGGAGTGGTAAACCATGTCAGCTGCTGCAAGATGGATAAAATGAAGACAGAGAATTAGCTGTTGGGTTTGGCAAAATGCAAGACATTAGTGACTTTAAGGAAGTGTTTCAGTGGAATGGTGTAAAAGGCAAAAGATTTATACGATCTGAAGAGAAACCAGAGTATATTCAGTGGAATGGTGTAAAGAAAAACTTGATTAAAATAAATAAGGCAGCAAAGGGGAAGTAAGAAAGTGGAAACTATATACTGACAGCTCTTTGAAGGAGATTCACTGTTGGGAAAACAGAAAAAATAAACAGTATTTGGGGAAAGGTATAGGTCAAGGGGGAAAAAAAAACATTTATATCAAGGCATGTTTTTAAGCAAATGGAAATGATCCAGTAGAGACTGATTATATTACAGAATAGAAAAGGGGATAGTTGGGTGAGTAAATTGGGTAAGAAAGAGTAGTGGAGAGAAGGTCTGATGGGAAGAAGGACTCTAAGACAGGGCAGACTATAGATACCAGTGGATTCATGGGCTTGGTGGAAAGATGAGATTGTTTCATGTGATTGCATGTATTTTATTAATAAAATACGAGGTGAGGTCATCCACAGCTGGGGAAAGAGGAAGAGGAGGGATTAGAGTTTTGAGACAAGAGTTGTATTAGTTTCCTAGGGCTGCCATTCCATGTGGGATTGTTTATTTTTGCTTGCCACTGCCTCACTCAGTGGCTACCAATATCAGATGATCAGAAGGACCATGGGTTTATTGGTTTCCAGCTCCAAACCTTGGGCCTCTCCACATATGCTGCACCCTCTTCCTTGAACACTCCTCACCCCTAGAAGAGCCTCTATGGTGGCTTAAAATATAATCCACAAATTCTCCATTGTGCCCCTCCTCAAGAGGCAGAACTTAATCCCCTTCCCCTTGAGATAGGCTGGACTTAGTGACTTCTGTCGAATATCAAGACAGAGTAACATCACTTTCAAGACAGGATTATTTTTAAAAGACTTCAAGTGGGGCAATGACTCACACAATACCTCATAGCCCATGGGTGAGGTTGAAGTTCAGCTCCTCCTTTGTCCAGCTGATAACTTCCCAGTGACCGTAAAGCACCAACCCACACAAAAGGTATAAGATCAGCTCCCCTTTGGCCCCACTGCCACGAGGGATGGGACAAGGGGGGCAGAGTAAACCCTAAGCATCACCTCCCAACACCTCATTCAGCTTCCTTCATGCCAGGTGGATATGGAGGTTCAGGAGTTTTTCCCTTCAGTTTTGGCTGGAGTAGGGTGGGTACTGTCAAAACATTTTCCTATTATTAGACCACTATTTCCCCCAGGCCTTTGGCAAGAGGATGCAGGATTTTCTTGGAGCTTTTTTATGTCTATGCCATTGGTGGCTTCTAAAGTGCGCTATCTGGGATATATGGGCAGTAATAAGGAAACCCAGGGAGCTCACCACCATGTTGTTTTTCAAGTCCTGAGATCCTCAGCAATCAACCTTCTTTTACCTTTCAGGGACTTCCTGTGCTTCCAGAGTTTTGATGTTGCTATTGTTTTAGAGTAATGGGGGGAGCTGACAGGAATGAGGCTACTGTATCTTGGTGGAACTGGAAGAATCTAGATTTTTAATTTTGATCAAAGTTCCTCAGTTTTTTAAGTTTTGTAGGAGGAAATACATGGCCTCAGGTTTAAGACTGCAAAGGATGGACTGATAGTGTTGCTGTGTGCAATTGATGATGAGCATGTAAACTGATTGCTTTCAGTTTTTGTTTTTTTCTTTGGTGCTCTGCTTACAATGATCTGTAGTTTTTGAGTGATTAGTCCCAGCCCTATTTTGCCAATAAGTTCTATTAATATTTAGGCACATTTTTACAGAAAAGAAAGGTCTTTTTAGGAACACTTATATGGTATTAGAACAGACATTCCTGCATCCTCTCACCTGAATTAGTTAAGTATTTGCCTTCAACAGGTTCGTTTACCATTTCTCCTCTCTCTCAGCACTCCTGCTTTTTTTTTAATTTTAAAAACCTTTTTTAATTTTTTATTGTTCTGTTAATCACCATACATTACATCATTAGTTTTTGATGGAGTGTTCCATGATTCATTGTTTGTGCATAACACTCAGTGCTCCACGCATAACGTGCCCTCTTTAATACCCATCACCAGGCTGACCCATCCCCCCACCCCCTCCCCTCTAGAACCCTCAGTTTGTTTTCCAGAGTCCATCGTCTCTCATGGTTCGTCTCCCCCTCCGATTTCCTCCCCTTCATTCTTCCCCTCCTGCAAGGGATGGGGTGGCTGGGTGATAGATATTGGGGAGGGTATGTGCTATGGTGAGCGCTGTGAATTGTGCAAGACTGTTGAATCACAGATCTGTACCTCTGAAACAAATAATGCAATATATGTTAAGAAAAAAAAAAGCACTCCTGCTTTAATTCCCCGTTTGTTAGGTATTAGCTTGATTTCCCCTAACAAAATCTTTTTCAGGTAAGAATGTCTATTGTAATCTACTCAAGTCAAGGACCACAATGTAAATTTTTTCTGTTACAGTTTGTGGTCTATGTAGTCAGGATATCACTTGGGGATGCATCCTCACGAAAGACAAGGTGTTGTTCCATTCTTGTCCATGAAGTACTAGTGAACACATTGAATATTTTACATACACATAATCATGTTTATTTTAAATACCTTTGTGACAATAACCAATTCACGTGTTTCTCTCCTTCCAACAATAGCTAAATATTATTTTTCATATCTCACCACAACCATGCTTGAAGCAGAAGTATGTGCATATATAATAATCATGTATTTTAGTTTCTCCTTCTTCGTTGGATAAAGTATTTAGTTCAGTCTAGGGCAGATGGTCTTGAGAGAATTCCTATTTATTATATGTTCTTCTATTTTTAAGAACAGCCTTTGCCCATTTTTTTCTTAAAATCATCTCTGTTGAAAAGGTAATACATTTAATCTCCAGTAAGCACATCAGTTATATTCATTATACTGATACCGTCCTTTATAAATATTTTCTTAAATCCTTTCATCTTGACCTCCTCAATAGCTCTTGGTCTTAAATATATTGCATATTTTCCTATTTGCATTTTTTGAATGAAGAAATGGAATGTCAGTGAGGTGAAATGACTTCAGAGGCCATGTTGTGACTGATTGATATCCTTATCCATTAAATCATCAGAAAGATAGACTATCTTTTACATGTGAGTAAACTCAGATCTGACAGTTTTTGTTACATATGCTCAAGCCTTCCTGGGGACATTGCTCATACTTTATTTTATGTAAGAAACAAAGCCCCTCCTTTGTCTCTCCATCTCTTTCATCATCCTCACCTGTTTCACGTGACCAAATGTGCTGTTTAAGCAATCATCAGAGTATTATTGCAAGTGGAGAAAATCAGATAAAACCCAGCGTCCCTGGCTACAGCCTCTGTGCTTACGAACACAATACTTTACTTAGAGTAGGATGCTGGCACGAATAGACTGTTGCCTTTGAAAGGATGAGCATAAGTTCTGACCTAATAAGTGTCTAACACTGGCTACAGTTATCTTTCTCCAAGTGGCACATTACCATCTGACAGATTAATTGTTGTGTCATTTCTTTCTGAGAGGCATGTTGGGTGTCTAGTACAAACCAGAAACTTCATGAATTATCTGTGTCATGGTGCTGCAGCACTGATTTACCTTTTCCAAAATAAAATCAACCCAGTCTCATGACTGTTTTCCAATTACCACAGGCAGATCTGTGCTGCCCTGTGACTTCAGGAGCTTTCTTCCTAGGTCTTGGCATTTCTGACAAACATCAGCAATGGTCTACTTACTCACTGTAGCTATGAGAGCATTCCTCCTCTTAAGGCAAACTGCAGAGATGGAGCTTTGCTAACTGGGGCCTTCTTCCCGACGTAGCTTTTGCCTAGGAAGTGTCATACAAGAGTGACAGGGCTCCTTTCTTTGTGCCTGTTCCATTTTAGTTCCTTTTCACTCTCTTCCGGAAGGAGCTCTCTGTATGGTAGAATGTTTCCAGGGAGAAAAGACCCCAGCAAGGCCCAAACATTCAAGTCTGAATGACCTTCCATCACTGTAACTGCCATTTGGCAGCCATCAAAGCTGATGGGTTGGCCGTCCTGGGTTTGCCTCTGGGCCTGTCATTTGTCGTACTGTTGGACCGCTGATGGGCTGTCACTGCTTACCCCTTAAGCTGCACTTTCCTCTTCCAATTTTGGCTGCCACTAGAAATCAAGCAGCCACACAGCCCTTCACTCTCCTTTAGAGCCCCGTGGTTGAATCGGTCCAGAAGTGAAAAAAGCAATCTTTCCATTGTCTTACCAAATGCATAGGGTATGGGTATTCCACTGCAAATTACCGCTAAAAAAATCAGAATTAGGATGCATTTGATGTTCCGTACTTTGCTGCTAGTTAACGCCATGCCACCCTGAAGACTCACCTCTCCTTTTGGTTTTAATTGGGTTCCTTTCTGTTGCTTTCGTATCACTTTGTACCTGACTGACATAGACTGCTGCTGATTACCATGTGAGTTGGTCGGTGAGCTAGAGGTATGATAAATTAAACATGATATGTATCACTCAATCCATCTTTGGCTGCTTCATGGTACATTATAATTTGGGGAGGGACTATTAAAATAAAATATTAAAGAATAAGCAGAAACAGCCTACTGTTAACGTGTCCAATGGCAAGAGAAAATTACAGGTTTCATTGTATATGCGGCACCATCTGCCTCTTTGCCGAGCCTGAGCCTTCGGCTCTCCCAGGGGAAATAGCTGTGGATAAGTTATTCAATTAGAACAGCATTATTGGCCAGCTACCTTGGAGAATTGGGTTGATGATGTTGTGATTATCCCGCTCTACATTCCTTCATGTCTCTAGAAGGCTGCAGTGCATGGCAACTTCCTTAAGTGTTTCCTGAGCCCTACAGTAGAGGTGAACAATTGGAATGAGGAATATCAAGGATTCCTGAAAGAAAATCAATTTTGAATGAACTTTTCTTGCTTAGCCACAGCTTCAATATTCTGAGTCATACTGTATTTTTGTGGACTTTCATTGAATTAAGGGATAGAAATGGCAGTAGGAAGGAAAGTGAATTTCATGATATGCATTTAACCTGTGGCACTGCACAAAATAATTCTTCACATACGATTACAAGGTAGAAAAATACTCAATCTTCCTCAAATATATTATTCTTAGGGATGGAGAAATCTCATAGGGGCATAAGATATTTTTAATAAGGACTTTAGCAGTCCTTTAAAAACAGTTGTATCATAAAAGTAGTAATTATTTACAAGTAACTCTCTACCAGGAGGTCAGAGCCCTTTTCAGATCATGCCATTCTAAGAGCTGCCTAAATGGGAGGTTTTTGGGGATGTTCATTGTTATCTTTAGATCCTGTGGTTTGCAGCTAGAATATCTAATATCCAAATAGGTTTTATATATATATGATACATATATGTGTGTATAATAAACACATACACATATAGATAATGTCTATATGTGTGTATACATAATGTATATGTATATATACACACATACATTTGTACACGTATAAAATTATTTTTGTGATCTTCATATTTTTTTAAATTGTAAGTGCCTGCTGAAGAGAGTAGGAAATACTGAAAAATATGTAACAGTTAAAATCTAAAAATATTTCTTTTCACACTTCTCATAAATATGTATATATTCATACACTACAGTATGTCACATACTTCCAGAGTGCTTATTTGCACCCTAGGGTTACTTTAGGCCGTCTTTTATGATTGCTAATTGAACAGGAACTCACTTGTGCTTCTTATCCCTGGTTGAGAGGCTGATGGCTCTAGAAGGTAGCTGGCTATAGTTTAGTTTTTGTGAATTGTAAGAATTATAAGCTCATATTTTTTGCCCTTGTTTTTGTTTTTTGGTTTCTGACATGCTAATACTTTCAGTCACTATTTTTAGGACCTTCTTATATATTAAGACATTAACCCTTAATTGCCAGGGCATGGTTACAATGAAAAGGAGAACTTTTATTCAATTTTATTATTGTTTTTAAATTTTCTATAACTGTGCACCCTTTTGTTTTTTTTATTATTATGTTATGTTAATCACCATACATTACATGATTAGTTTTTGATGTAGTGTTCCATGATTCATTATTTGCATATAACACCCAGTGCTCCATGCAGAACGTGCCCTCTTTAATACCCATCACCAGGCTAACCCATCCCCCCACCCCCCTCCCCTCTAGAACCCTCAGTTCGTTTTTCAGAGTCCATCGCCTCTCATGGTTCATCTCCCCCTCCGATTTCCCCCCCTTTATTCTTCCCCTCCTGCTATCTTCTTCTTCTTTTTATTTTTTTAACATATAGTGTATTATTTGCTTCCAAGGTACAGATCTTGTTTCAACAGTCTTGCACAATTCACCCTTTTATAAGCCAGTGCCTGTCAGAACTTGCAGTTTCATAGATTTCCCAATATAAGCCATCCTTACCTTCCTGGAACCAGCACTATTCAGAAAGTTCTTCTGTGCATGCATTGTGTGAAATATCATTTGTAGATCTTTTATATAGTAGGAATTGATGTATAATTTTTTGGTGTGGTGGGCAGACATTTTACTTTGGTATCAGGATTGTATTAACTACATAAAATAAATTGGATAATTATCCTTTATTGGTTTTTTATATTTACTTAATTTAAACAAATTATTTATTCTAAATTCCAAAACTTAGGAACAATATACACGGAATGGGAATTATCTCCTTGAGAGTTTGAAAGAACTTACCCATTAAACTGAGTGTTTCCTTAATAACGTTTTAATTGTCTTCCTTTTTTTAGTGAAATTTTTACTAATACAGAAAATAAACATTTTACTGATATTTTTAAAATAATGACAAAGCATTTTTACATTTTATTGTCTGTTAGTTTCCTTCATTATTGCTTATTTTATGGATCTAGGTGAATTCTAATGCTCCTGGGTTATATTTTTTAGAATTTTGTCTGCATTTTTTTTCAAGCTATGAGAACATCACTTTTTCTGCTTTTCTATATTCTGATTTACTGACTTATGTTATCTTTATTGATTCCTATTTTGTTTTTTTTTCTTTAACTTTCCTTCTTTAACTTTTTCGTTTAATTAATATATCTTTTCCTCTATTTCTATTGAGGTTTTGAAGTATTAAGGATTGAATTGGTCTGTTAATGGATAGTAGTATCATTTTCTTTATATTCTACACAATCTGATATTATTCTAGCTATTTCTTTGATACAATAATTATTTAACGTTCTTAAATTTCTAGTTTTCCTTTTTATTTCTTAAATTTTGTCATTACTAATTATATTATGGCCATTGAGTGTGATCTCAATTTTTGGGTTTGAGTGAAGGGATTTTTGTGACCTAGTTTATGATTTATTTCCTTTCTTTACTGTTCTATTTTTGTTCATAAAGAAATTTTGTTTAAATACATGTTTTATTAAAAATTATATTATTTATCTACAAATCTTGAACTAAAACAAAAACTAAATTTGCAAACGAAAATCATTATTTGGTTCCCTGGCATGATTCAGACAGAGTGTGCCTTTTTCCAAGGACTTTCATTTTTTTCTTTTCTTTAAGATTTTTTTTATTATGTTATGTTAATCACCATACATTACATCATTAGTTTTTGAGGTAGTAGTGTTCCATGATTCATTGTTTGCATATGACACCCAGTGCTCCCTGCAGTACGTGCCCTCCTTAATACCCATCACCAGGCTAACCCATCCCTCCTCCCCCTCCCCTCTAGAACCCTCAGTTTGTTTCTCAGAGTCCATTGTTTCTCATGGTTCATCTCCCCCTCTGATTACCCCCCCATCATTTTTCCCTTCCTGCTATCTTCTTATTGTTTTTTTTTTTTAACATATAATGTATTATTCGTTTCAGAGGTACAGGTCTGTGATTCAACAGTCTTACACAATTCACAGCACTCACCATAGCACATACCCTCCCCAATGTCCATCACCCAGCCACCCCATCCCTCCCACCCTCCCACTCCAGCAACACTCAGTTTGTTTCCTGAGACTAAGAATTCTTCATATCAGTGAGGTTATATGATACATGTTTCTTTGATTGACTTATTTCGCTCAGCATAATACCCTCCAGTTCCATCCATGTCGTTGCAAATGGCAAGATTTCATTCCTTTTGATGGCTACATAACATTCCATTGTATACCTATTCCACATCTTATTTATCCATTCATCTGTCAATGGACATCTGGGCTCTTTCCACAGTTGGGCTATTGTGGACATTGCTGCTATAAACATTGGGGTGCACGTACCCCTTCGGATCCCTACATTTGTATCTTTCTGGTAAATACCCAGTAGTGCAATTGCTGGATCATATGGTAGCTCTATTTTCAACTGTTTGAGGAACCTCCATACTGTTTTCCAGAGTGGCTGCACCAGCTTGCATTCCCACCAACGGTGTAGGAGGGTTCCCCTTTCTCCACATCCCTGCCAACATCTGTCGTTTCCTGACTTCTTAATTTTAGCCATTCTGACTGGTGTGAGGTGGTATCTCATTGAGGTTTTGATTTGGATTTCCCTGATGCCGAGCAATGTTGAGCACTTTTTCATGTGTCTGTTGGCCATTTGGATGTCTTCTTTGGAAAAATGTCTGTTTATGTCTTCTGCCCATTTCTTGATTGGATTATTTGTTCTTTGGGTGTTGAGTTTCATAAGTTCTTTATAGATTTTGGATACTAGCCCTTTATCTGATATGTCATTTGCAAATATCTTCTCCCATTCTCTTGGTTGTCCTTTGGTTTTTGTTGACTGTTTCCTTTGCTGTGCAAAAACTTCTTATCTTGATGAAGTCCCAGTAGTTCATTTTTGCACTTGCTTCCCTTGCCTTTGGCGATGTTTCTAGGAAGAAGTTGCTGCGGCTGAGGTCAAAGAGGTTGCTGCCTGTGTTCTCCTTTAGGATTTTGATTTTAGACTCCTGTCTCACATTTAGGTCTTTCAACTATTTTGAGTCTATTTTTGTGTGTGGTATAAGGAAATGGTCCAGTTTCATTCTTCTGCATGTGGCTGTCCAATTTTCCCAACACCATTTGTTGAAGAGACTGTCTTTTTTCCATGGGACATTCTTTCCTGCTTTGTCGAAGATTAGTTGGCCATAGAGTTGAGGGTCCATTTCTGGGTTCTCTATTCTGTTCCATTGATCTGTGTGTCTGTGTTTGTGCCAGTACCATACTGTCTTGATGATGACAGCTTTGTAATAGAGCTGGAAGTCCGGAATTGTGATGCCGCCAGCTTTGCTTTTCTTTTTCAACATTCCTCTGGCTATTTGGGGTCTTTTCTGGTTCCATACAAATTTTAGGATTATTTGTTCCATTTGTTTGAAAAAAGTGGATGGTATTTTGATAGGGATTGCATTGATGTGTGGATTGCTCTAGGTAGCATTGACATCTTCACAATATTTGTTCTTCCAATCCATGAGCATGGAACATTTTTCCATTTCTTTGTGTCTTCCTCAGTTTCTTTCATGAGTATTTTATAGTTTTCTGAGTACAGATTCTTTGCCTCTTTGGTTAGATTTATTCCTAGGTATCTTACGGTTTTGGGTGCAATTGTAAATGGGATCGACTCCTTCATTTCTCTTTCTTCTGTCTTGTTTGTGTATCAGAATGCCACTGCTTTCTGTGTATTGATTTTATATCCTGCCACTTTACTGAATTCCTGTATGAGTTCTAGTAGTTTTGGGGTGGAGTCTTTTGGGTTTTCCACATAAAGTATCATATCATCTGCAAACAGTGAGAGTTTGACTTCTTCTTTGCTGATTTGGATGCCTTTGATTTCTTTTTGTTGTCTGATTGCTGTGGCTAGGACTTCTAATACTATGTTGAATAGCAGTGGTGATAGTGGACATCCCTGCCGCATTCCCGACCTTAGGGGGAAAGCTCTCAGTTTTCCCCATTGAGAATGATATTCGCTGTGGCTTTTTCATAGATGGTATGAGGCCACCATTACCTTGATCCCAAAACCAGACAAAGACCCCATCAAAAAGGAGAATTACAGACCAATATCCTTGATGAACATGGATGCAAAAATTCTCACCAAAATACTAGCCAATAGGATGCAACAGTACATTAAAAGGATTATTCACCACGACCAAGTGGGATTTATCCTTGGGCTGCAAGGTTGGTTCAACATCCACAAATCAATCAATGTGATACAATACATTAATAAAAGAAAGAACGAGAGCCATATGATCCTCTCAATAGATGCAGAAAAAGCATTTGACAAAGTACAGCATCCTTTCTTGATCAAAACTCTTCAGAGTATAGGGATAGAGGGTACATACCTCAATATCATAAGGACTTTCAATCATAATTAAAGTACTGACATTACTTTTTATATTTGTACCCAATACAGAAAGACCTTTGTTCAAATCTCAGCTCTGCCACTTACACGTCAGCTTGTGACACTGGACAAGTCACTGAAATTCTGACCTCTTAGTCTTCTCATCAGTAAATGAGGACAATAATAGGACCTACTTGAAGAAGTCTTGTGAGGATTAAATGAGTGAATGAATGTCAAATGCATTGTATACCAATAATCAACCCCCCAAAATGTCAGTTCTTCATATTTTTATTCGTTCCAGAAGGGCTTCTTTTAATTATTTATAAGACCCTGATGATTCTTTGCTCACTGTGTTTTTAGGACACTGTTTTGTTCTGCTATCTTGGCTCTCAGTATAGTGTCTGTCTTGCACATGAGCAGATTGGGAATGTTATACCATCTCAGCTTTCGATAGAAAGAATAACTGCTATTCTTATAGCACTTATAAGCTTAAATTATATCTCCCAATTCTCTAAAAAATGGATGCTTTGACACTTCTGACAGAGGGTATGAGAAGGTAGGCAGATATTTTACTGTTTACTCGTTTCACAAATTTTGTCCTGAGTATGCCAGGTCTCTTCAGTATATATATCTAATATATATATATATTAGGGTGCCAAATAAATATAAGTATCTAATATATATATATTATCTATGAGACTTGTAGATAACTATAAAGATCATTTGTTTGTTCTAGCAATTCCCACACTGAAAATGGACACAAAGCATTAGATTATTACCAAAACTTCTGATTAACTTACATTTTGATCTATGTTATTGAAACTTGCTAGTCAAGAAATAAATGACTACTAAATAAATAAATAAATAAATAACTGACTGCATATTTCAAAACAACTAAACCATTGCAGAATGTTTTAATTATTTCTAAAATGTACATTTTAGCACAAATTTTGGCACATATTAATTACTTAGTAATACTTCTTGATTTGTTAATTTTACTTTGCAGAAGAAACACAGAAAGTCTTTCCTATGAGCTTTAGAAAAAGTACGATAATCATATTCTTGATTTTTATTTAGCTCAAACTAGAAAATCAGCATTACATTATTAGCGATCTTCTTTCTTGATCTCACTTTTTTTTTTATTGAAGTATAGTTGACACACAATGTCACATTAATTTCAGGTGTACAACATAGTGATTCAACAAGTCCATATGCTACGCTCTGCTCACTACAAGTGTATGTGGCTACCATCTGTCACCATATAATGCTATTACAAAATCATTGACTATATTCCCTATGCTGTACCTTTTATCCCCATGACTCTCCTTCCACAACTGGAAGACTGCATCTCGCACTCCTTTCACCCATTTTGCGCATCTCCCCACCACTTCCCCTCTGGCAACCATTAGTCTATTCTCTATTTATGAGTCTGTTTCTGCTTTTTTGTTTGTTTAGTCATTTATTTTGTTTTTTACATTCCACATATAAGTGAAATTGTATGATATTGTCTTCCTCTGTCTGACTTATTTCACTTAGCATAATGCCCTCCAGGTCCATCCATGTCATAAATGGCAAGATCTCATTCTTTTTTATTGCTGAGTAACGTCCATTGCATATATATACCACATCTTCTGTATCCATTTATTTATCAATGGATACTTGGGTTGCTTCCATATCTTAGCTATTGTAAATAATACTGCAATAAACAAGGGGTGCGTATACCTTTTCAAATTAGTGTTTTCATTTTCTTTGGGTCAATATCAGGTAGTGAAATTACTGGATTGTATGGCATTTCTATTTTTAATTTTTTGAGGAAACTCTATACTGTTTTCTGCTGTGGTTATACCAGTTTACATTTCTCCTATTTCTCCATTTTTTTTTATTATGTTATGTTAATCCCCATACATCACATCATTAGTTTTTGAGGTAGTGTTCCATGATTCATTGTTTGAATATAACACCCAGTTCTCCATGCAGAACATGCCCTCTTTAATCACCAGGCTAACCCATCCCCCTCCCCCCCTCCCCTCTAGAACCCTCAGTTTGTTTTTCAGAGTCCATCGTCTCTCATGGTTCGTCTTTCCCTCCAATATCCCCCCCTTCATTCTTCTCCACATTCTTGCCAACACTTGTTATTTCTTGTCTTTTTGATTCTAGCCATTCTGACAGGTATAAGGTGATATCTCACTGTGGTTTTGATCTATATTTCCTGAATGATTAGTGATGTTGACCATGTGTCTGTTGGCCATCTGAATGTCTTCTTTGGAAAAATATCTACTCAGGCCTTCTGCCCATGTTTTAGTCAGATTATTTGGGTTTCTTTTTTTTTTTTTTTTATGTTGAGGTGTATAAGTTCTTTATATATTTTGGATATTGACCCCGTACTGGATATGTCATTTATAAATATCTTCTCCCATTCAGTAGGTTGCCTTTTCATTTTGTTGATGTTTTCCTTCACTGTGCAGTGCTTTTTATTTTGGTGTAGACCCAATAGTTTATTTTTGCTTTTGTTTGCCTTGCCTCAGGAGACCTATCTAAAAAGATGTTGTAGAGCTGATGTCAAAGAAATTACTGCCTATGCTTTTTTCTAGGAGTTTTATGGTTTCCTCTCTCACATTTAGGTCTTTAATCTATTTTGAGTTCATCTTTGTGTGTTGTGTGAGAAAAGGGCCCAGCTTCATTCTTTTGCAGGAAACTGTCCAGTTTTCTCAACACCATTTGTTGAGGAAACTGTCTTTCCTCCATTGTATATCCCTGCCTCCTTTGTTGTGGATTAATTGACCATATAATTGTGGGTTTATTTCTGGGCTCTCTATTCTGTTACATTGATCTGTTTATCTATTTTCATGCCAGTAACATACTGTTTTGATTACTATGGCTTTGTAGTTTATCTTGAAATCTGGGATTGTGATACCTTCTGCTTTGTTTTTCTTTCTGAAGATTGCTTTGACTATTTGAGGTCTTCTATGGTTTCATACAAATTTTAAGATTATTTATTCTAGTTCCATGAAAAATGCTGTTGGTATTTTGGTAGGGATTGCATTGAATCTATAGATTGCTTTGAAGAGTATGGACATTTTGACAATATTAATTCTCCTAATCCATGAGCATGGAATATCTTTCCATCATTAGCTATCTTTTTACTAAAACTGCTTACAGTGCAGTTGCCTTTGCAAAGCTCTAAATCTTTTTCCATATTTGGAAAGCATTCATCTAGCCATTAATTTAGGATCTATATAATGTTTGTTGCTGTTTACTATTTGCAGAGATTTTTCTGTTAAAAATGACACTATGTAAACATGCTAATGAGCAGCAAAGGTCAATATATGACAACAGTTCTTTTGGC
Source organism: Eumetopias jubatus (assembly GCF_037043125.1). Lineage (NCBI taxonomy): Eukaryota > Metazoa > Chordata > Mammalia > Carnivora > Otariidae > Eumetopias > Eumetopias jubatus. The sequence continues at coordinate 161,972,662 of NW_028274809.1, read as the reverse complement.
AAAAAGCATTGCCTAAATCTGAAAAGCAAATAATATGAAAGCATTTAAAATCTTTGTGAGATTACAAAATATGCATAAAGTTTTTGAGTTAGTGAATAAACAGATCATTTAAAATTCAGTTAACTATATGGTAAGTTCTCATAAAAACACCTCTTTCAAAGTAGTATGAATTCTGAAGTGTCACACAGTAATCATTATCACCTTCATTAACTGAGTACTTCATAGGATGATGCAAGACTTCATTCTAGATTCTAAATATATTAACTAATATACTCATCACAGTAATACTATGAGTTATAGTGTGTCTTTATTGTAAATTTAAAAACTAAGTTCACGTGTTGGAACTGGTTTTTACATCTAATTTCCTTCCCTCATGTATGCATGAATTTTGAAATTTTCTACCCCCTTTTCCTACTTCTATAGCCTTAAAACTCTCTTCTAACTAACACTAATTTAATATAAGAGTGGACTACATCTAAGAGAAGCTACAGTATGGGGTTTCGGTCCTGTGATCTAGCCAGCAATAAGGACACAGATGTTAACAGGCTGGAAAGCTTGTAACCAGAGTTATTTCGTGGGGGAAAAAATATTTGTAAGCTTTTTACTAGTGAGTTATTATAAGCAGATTATATACTAATCAAGAGTATAGTAGGGAATGAGGGGGGCGGAGCAAGATGGCGGAGGAGTAGGAGACCTTGAATTTCGTCTGGTCTCAGGAATTCAGCTGCATAGGGATCAAACCATTCTGAACACCTACGAACTCAACAGGAGATTGAAGAGAAGAATAGCAACAACTCTCTGAACAGAAAAGCGACCACTTACTGGAAGGTAGGACATGGGGAGAAGTGAATCCGAGGCGATATTCGGGAGGATAGACAGCGGGGGAGGGGACCTCCGCCGCTTCTGGCAAGTGATAGAGCCGCAGAACACAAAATCGGAACTTTTAGAAGTCGGCTCTGCTGAGGGACATCACTCCAGTGGCTAAGCGGGGGGTGGAACCCTCGTGGGACAGTGTGGTCTCAGGACCCTCGGGGTCACAGAAAGACCAGGGGTGCCTGAGTGTGGCAGAGCTCCCAGGTATCGGAGCGGGGAAGCCGGCTGCAGAGACGGAGCGGAGGCACGGGCTCTCAGCTTGGGGTGGCCATAAACTGTGATCCGCAACCCAGTCGGGCCATTGCTCCTCCAGCAGGGACCCAACAAGCGGCAGATCCAGGGAGACTCCCCTTCCTTCCCGGGGAGAAGCGGCGCGGAAGCGCACTGCAGGGATCTGCTGGGTTTGGAGACTCCACACGGGGCCAGGAGCCAGAGATAGAAACGCTCGGTCACAGGCCGGGTGAGCAAGGAGTGCGGCCAGAGACCGGGGAGACAGGAGTGCCTGCTTTTCTCTGGGGGTGCACTGAGGAGCAGGGCTCCAAGTTCTCAGCTCCTCTGGGTGGAGATTGGGAGGCCACCATTTTCACTCTGGTCCTCCAAAGATTGGAGGGAACAAAAGCTCCTGAGAGCAAACCTGAGCAGATTGCTTAGCCTGGACCGACAAGGGCAGGGCAATTCCGCCTCCGGCAAAGACATTTGGGAACCACGGCAACAGGCCCCTCCCCCAGAAGATGAGCACGAACAGCCAGGAAGCCAAGACCAAGTTTACCGATCAAGGAGAACGGGGGAACTCCAGCGCTAGGGGAATACTGCACATAGAATTCATGGCTTTTTTACCATGATTCATTAGTTTTTCAAAGTTCATTTTTTAACTGTTTTTTTCTTTTTTTGAATTTTTCTTTTTCCCTTTTTCAACCAACATCTTATCAATCCCTTTTTTTAAAAATTTTTTTTTTTATTTTCCATTTTTTAGAGTCATATTTTATCCCTTCATAGGAGTTACCCTTATTTTTGGCATATATATATCAGTTGTTCTCGCTTTAAAATTTTGAGATACAGTTTCTTCTAACAGATCAAAATATACCCAAAATCACTAGTGTATGGCTTTGTTCCAGTCTCCTGCCTGATCACATTCTCTCCCTTTTCTTTTTTCTTTTTCTTTTTTCTTTTTTAATCTTCTTCTTTCTTCTTTCAAACAACTTCTTATCTTATCAATTCCTTTTATAAAATCTTTTAGAATTTTCATCTTTACAGTCATCTTCCATCCCTTCATTGTATAAACCCTTATTTTGTACATATATGTCTTTCTTCCTTTAAAATATTAGGAGGCACTTTCTTCTAACAGACCAAAATATGCCCAAAATCTAGTGTGTGGCACTGATCTATACACTAGTCTGATCATATTTGATCATATTCTGTTTTTTTTGTTTTGTTCTGTTTTTGTTTGTTTTTATCTTTTTCTTTTTTTTCTCTTTCTTTTTTCTTTCTTTCCCTTTCATTTTCCGTGGTTTCAGGTCTTTTCTGATTTGTATAGAGTATATTTGCTGGGTACGTTGTTAACCTGTTAGCATTTTGTTCTCTCATTCATCTATTCTCCTCTGGACAAAATGACAAGACGAAAGAAATCACCTCAGCAAAAAGAACAAGAGGTAGTACTGTCTGCCAGGGACCTACTCAATACGGACATTAGTACGATGTCAGACCTAGAGTTCAGAATCATGACTTTAAAGATACTAGCTGGGCTTGAAAAAAGCATGGAAGTTATTAGAGACACCCTTTCTGGAGAAATAAAAGAACTAAAATCTAACCAAGTCAAAATCAAAAAGGCTATTAATGAGGTGCAATCAAAAATGGGGGCACTAACTGCTAGGATAAATGAGGCAGAAGAGAGAATCAGCGATATAGAAGTCAAAATGATGGAAAATAAAGAGGCTGAGAAAAAGAGAGATAAACAATTACAGGATCATGAGGGCAGAATTCGAGAGAGAAGCGATACCATAAGATGAAACAACATTAGAAAAATTGGGATCCCAGAAGAAGAAGAAAGAGAGAGAGGGGCAGAAGGTATATTGGAGCAAATTATAGCAGAGAACTTCCCTAATGTGGGGAAGGAAACAGGCATCAAAATCCAGGAGGCACAGAGAACCCCTCTCAAAGTCAATAAAAATAGGTCAACACCCCGACACCTAATAGTAAAACTTATGAGTCTCAGAGACAAAGAGAAAATCCTGAAAGCAGCTCGGGAGAAGAGATATGTAACCTATAATGGTAGAAACATTAGATTGCCAACAGACCTATCCACAGAGACCTGGCAGGCCAGAAAGGACTGGCATGATATCTTCAGAGCACTAAATGAGAAAAATATGCAACCAAGAATACTATATCCAGCTAGGCTGTCATTGAAAATAGAAGGTGAGATAAAAAGCTTCCAGGACAAACAAAAAGTAAAGGAATTTGCAAACACGAAACCAGCCCTCCAAGAAATATTGAAAGGGGTCCTCTAAGCAAAGAGAGAGCCTAAAAGCAGCATAGATCAGAAAGGAACACAGACAATATACTGTAACAGTCACCTTACAGGCAATACAATGGCACTAAATTCATATCTTTCAATAGTTACCCTGAATGTAAATGGGCTAAATGCCCCAATCAAAAAACACAGGCTATCAGATTGGATTAAAAAACAAGACCTATCGATATACTGTCTGCAAGAGACTCATTTTAGACCCAAAGACACCCCCACATTGAAAGTGAGGGGGTGAAAAACAATTTACCATGCTAATGGACACCAAAAGAAAGCTGGGGTGGCAATCCTTATATCAGACAAATTAGATTTTCAAACAAAGACTGTAATAAGAGATGAAGAAGGACACTATATCCTACTTAAAGGGTCTATCCAATAGGTGGGTTCAACCCAACAAGAAGATCGAACAATTGTAAATATCTATGCCCCTAACATGGGAGCAGCCAATTATATAAGGCAATTAATAACAAAACCAAAGAAACACATTAACAACAATACAATAATAATGGGGGACTTTAACACCCCCCTGCCTGAAATGGACAGATCATCTAAGCAAAAGATCAACAAGGAAATAAAGACTTTAAATGAAACACTGGACCAAATGGACTTCACAGACATATTCAGAACATTCCATCCCAAAGCAACAGAATACACATTCTTCTCTAGGACCCATGGAACATTCTCCAGAATAGATCACATCCTAGGTCACAAATCAGGTCTCAACCAGTACCAAAAGACTGGGATTATTCCCTGCATATTTTCAGACCACAATGCTTTGAAACTAGAACTCAATCACAAGAGGAAAGTCAGAAAGAACTCAAATACATGGAGGCTAAAGAGCATCCTACTAAAGAATGAATGGGTCAACCAGGAAATTAAAGAAGAATTAAAAAAATTCATGGAAACCAAGGAAAGTGAAAACACAACTGTTTGAAATCTTTGAGATACAGCAAAGGCAGTCCTAAGAGGAAAGTATGTAGCAATACAAGCCTTTCTCAAGAAACAAGAAAGGTCTCAAATACACAACCTAACCCTACACCTAAAGGAGCTGGAGAAAAAACAGCAAATAAAGCCTAAACCCAGCAGGAGAAGAGAAATAATAAAGATCAGAGCGGAAGTCAATGAACTAGAAACCAAAAGAACAGCAGAACAGATCAACGAAACTAGGAGCTGGTTCTTTGAAAGAATTAACAAGATTGATAAACCCCTGGCCAGACTTATCACAAAGAAAAGAGAAATGACCCAAATCAACAAAATCGTGAATGAAAGAGGAGAGATCACAACCAACACCAAAGAAATACAAACAATTATAAGAACATATTATGAGCAACTCTATGCCAGCAAATTAGATAACCTGGAAGAAATGGATGCATTCCTAGAGATGTGTCAACTACCAAAACTGAACCAGGAAGAAATAGAAAACCTGAACAGACCTATAACCACTAAGGAAATTGAAACAGTCATCAAAAATCTCCCAACAAACAAAAGCCCAGGGCCAGATGTCTTCCCAGGGGAATTCTACCAAACATTTCAAGAAGAATTAATACCTATTCTCCTGAAACTGTTCCAAAAAATAGAAATGGAAGGAAAACTTCCAAACTCATTTTATGAGGCCACCATTACCTTGATCCCCAAACCAGACAAAGACCCTATCAAAAAGGAGAATTACAGACCAATATCCTTGATGAATATGGATGCAAAAATTTTCACCAAAATACTAGCCAATAGGATCCAAAAGTACAATTATACACCATCACCAAGTGGGATTTATCCTTGGGCTACAAGGTTGGTTCAACATCCGCAAATCAGTCAATGTGGTACAATACATTAACAAAAGAAAGAACAGGAAACATATGATCCTCTCAATAGATGCAGAAAAAGAATTTGACAAAGTACAGCATCCTTTCTTGATCAAAACTCTTCAGAGTATAGGGATAGAGGGTCCATACCTCAATATCATAAAAGCCATCTATGAAAAACCTACAGCGAATATCATTCTCAATGGGGAAAAGCTGAGAGCTTTTCCCCTAAGGTCAGGAACGCGGCAGGGATGTCCACTCTCACCACTGCTATTCAACATAGTATTAGAAGTCCTAGCCACAGCAATCAGACAACAAAAAGAAATCAAAGGCATCCAAATCGGCAAAGAGGAAGTCAAACTCTCACTCTTTGCAGATGATATGATACTGTATGTGGAAAACCCAAAAGACTCCACCCCAAAACTGCTAGACCTCATACAGGAATTCAGTAAAGTAGCAGAATATAAAATCAATGCACAGAAATCAGTGACATTCCTATACACCAACAACAAGACAGAAGAGAGACAAATCAAGGAGTCGATCCCATTTACAAGTGCACCCAAAACCATAAGATACCTAGGAATAAATTTAACCAAAGAGGCAAAGGATCTGTACTCAGAAAACTATAAAATTTTCTCATGAAAGAAATTGAAGAAGACACAAAGAAATGGAAAAACGTTCCATGCTCATGGATCGGAAGAACAAACATTGTGAAGATGTCAATGCTACCTAGAGCAATCTACACATTCAATGCAATCCCCATCAAAATACCATCCACTTTTTTCAAAGAGATGGAACAAATAATCCTAAAACTTGTATGGAACAAGAAGAGACCCCGAATAGCCAGAGGAATCTTGAAAAAGAAGAGCAAAGCTGGCGGCATCACAATTCCAGACTTCAAGCTCTATTACAAAGCTGTCATCATCAAGACAGTATGGTACTGGCACAAAAACAGACACATAGATCAATGGAACAGAATAGAGAACCCAGAAATGGACCTCAACTCTATGGTCAGCTCCTCTTTGACAAAGCAGGAAAGAATGTCCAATGGAAAAAAGATGGTCTCTTCAACAAATGGTGTTGGGAAAATTGGACAACCACATGCAGAAGAATGAAACTGGACCATTTCCTTACACCACACACAAAAATAGACTCCAAATGGTTGAAAGACCTAAACGTGAGACAGGAGTCCATCAAAATCCTAAAGGAGAATACAGGCAGCAACCTCTTTGACCTCAGCCGCAGCAACTTCTTCCTAGAAACATCCCCAAAGGCAAGGGAAGCCAGGGCAAAAATGAACTATTGGGATTTCATCAAGATAAAAAGCTTTTGCACAGCAAAAGAAACAGTCCACAAAACCAAAAGACAACTAACAGAATGGGAGAAAATATTTGCAAATGACATATCAGATAAAGGGCTAGTATCCAAAATCTATAAAGAACTTATCAAACTCAACACCCAAAGAACAAATAATCCAATCAAGAAATGGGCAGAAGACATGAACAGACATTTTTGCCAAAGAAGACATCCAATGGCCAACAGACACATGAAAATATGCTCAACATCACTTGGCATCAGGGAAATCCAAATCAAAACCTCCATGAGATACCACCTCACACCAGTCAGAATGGCTAAAATTAAGAAGTCAGGAAACGACAGATGTTGGCGGGGATGCGGAGAAAGGGGAACCCTCCTACACTGTTGGTGGGAATGCAAGTTGGTGCAACCACTCTGGAAAACAGTATGGAGGTTCCTCAAACAGTTGAAAATAGAGCTACCATATGATCCAGCAATTGCACTACTGGGTATTTACCAGAAAGATACAAATGTAGGGATCCGAAGGGGTACGTGCACCCCAATGTTTATAGCAGCAATGTCCACAATAGCCAAACTGTGGAAAGAGCCAAGATGTCCATCGACAGATGAATGGATAAAGAAGATGTGGTAGATATACACAATGGAATATTATGCAGCCATCAAAAGGAATGAGATCTTGCCATTTGCCACGACATGGATGGATCTGGAGGGTGTTATGCTGAGTGAAATAAGTCAATCAGAGAAAGACATGTATCATATGACCTCACTGATATGAGGAATTCTTAATCTCAGGAAACAAACTGAGGGCGCTGGAGTGGTGGAGGGTGGGAGGGATGGGGTGGCTGGGTGATAGACATTGGGGAGGGTATGTGCTATGGTGAGCGCTGTGAATTGTGCAAGACTGTTGAATCACAGATCTGTACTTCTGAAACAAATAATGCAATATATGTTAAGAAAAAAAAAGAAAATAGCAGGAGGGGAAGAATGAAGGGGAGTAAGTCGGAGGGGGAAACGAACCATGAGAGACGATGGACTCTGAAAAACAAACTGAGGGTTCTAGAGGGGAGGGGGGTGGGGGGATGTGTTAACCTGGTGATGGGTATTAAAGAGGGCACATTCTGCGTGGAGCACTGAGTGTTATTCACAAACAACGAATCATGGAACACTACATCAAAAACTAATGATGTAATGTATGGTGATTAACATAATAATTAAAAAAAATGAAAAAAAAGAGGATAGTAGGGAAGTGGGTAGGAAAAAAAATATTTACATGTATTGGATGTCCTATAGCTTTTCAGTGAAATCTAAGATGAAATACATGTATTTGGGCTAGAGACACCCAGTTTGCTCTGATAAGGAAAGCTTTTTACTTGAGGCCAGAAATTATGTTGACTAAGATCCTGAACATTTGAGGACTCACAGGGTTGAAAAATTACTTGGGGGATTCTGAGAATATAGTGGCAATATAGTTTATAACCTCTCCAAATCTGCCCCCCCCAAATAGACTAACAAGAATTTAAAAAGAAAATCAAGTAACCAGTTACATCAAAAGTAGGAAACATGTTATCAATATGACTCCAAGGTAAAAGTGTATGGAGACAAATCAGCTAAAATATGTACCTTATATTAGCATCTGTGCAGGAATAAATAGAGAGAAGCAACACAATGTCTGATAGACCCTAACAGGAAGCCCCAAATTGCCAACAGATACCCTGGAAGGTGTGGCAAGCCAGTTTAAAATAGAAGCTGAAACTGAGCTGAGCTTATAAAGGATTCAATTTGTGAGTGAGAATAAGCATTCACCATAGGTTCTGGAGAATTTGGATCACTCTGTTCTATGAAATCTCAGAATAATCAGCCAACTTTCCCTCTATAAATGCTCCCCAGTCAGAAGAAGCTGTTGGGAGTAGAATTCAAATTGACTAGGATAAGAATCATAGGGCAAACAAATAATAATAACAATTAAAAAGTCCAGACAAATACAAGGAAAAGGAATACAGACAAAAACTTAGAAAATAAGAAATCATACTTTTGAACATTTCATGAAAACTACTAAAATAAACTATGTATAAAGTTAAACCATCAAAAAAGCTATTGCTATGATCTGAATGAATGTGTGTGTCCCCTCTGCCCCCATTCACATGTTGAATTTCTAATTTCCGATGTGATAGTGTTAGAAGGTAAAGCCTTTGGGAGGTTATTAAGTCAGAAGAGTGAAGCCTTCAGGAATGGGAGTAGTGCTCTTTTTATAAAAGGGACCCCAAAGAGCTCCCTAGCCCATTCTCCCATGTGAGGATGCCATAAGAAGTCTACAACCTAGAAGAGGGCCCTTACCCAAGTATGCTGGCACCCTGATCTTTGACTTCGAGCTGCCAGAACTGTCAGCAATAGATTTCTACTGTGTGTAGCCATCCAATCTGTGGTATTTCATTATAACAGCACAAACAAACTAAGATAGGTATATGGACCCATTTCTTACCCCTATAATTTTTAGAAAATAATTTCTTGGGAAAGTGAGTAAAAGAAAAGAATCATGGTCAGATTCCATACAAAGTTATTACGAAAAATAAAACAATAAAAAAGAGAAATTATATCTTTGCAAAATAAAGAGACATCCTTATCAATATATCCAATCAAGTAGATGTTACTGTTTTACTCAAACACTGATCTCTGTTAATAAAAACAGACCTTCATTTCCAGGACACAGAGGATATTCCCATAAACTGATCATATCTTGGGCGACAGAGAAAATGTAATGAGAAAAAATTAAAATCAAACTAAAAGAAACTTAGGAAGTTATAAAGATATAAAATAACAACATTTCATCTATATGTAGAACCTAAAAAAACAAAACAAACAGCAGAAACGGACCTATAAATATAGAGAAGAAACTAATGGTTGCCAGAGGGGAAGATGGTGAGGGGATGAGCAACATAGGTGAAGGGGGGTGAGAGGTACAAGCTCTCAGTTGTGGAATGAATAAATTACAGATATAAAAAATACAGCACAGAGAATCTAGTCAAAGGTATTGTAATAGTGTTATATGGTAACAGATGGTAGCTATACTTATGATGAGCATAGCATAATGTACAGACTTGTCGAATCACTATGCTATACACCTGAGACTACTGTAACATTGTGTGTCAGTTATACTTAAATTTTTAAAAAACAGCTTAGAGTTAGGAAAAAATAGAAATGATGTGATAGAACTCAACAGAGTGGGGCACCTGGGTGGCTCAATGTGTTAAGCATCTGCCTTTGGCTGAGGTCATGGCCCCAGGGTCCTGGGATGGAGCCCCATGGCAGGCTCTCTGCTCAGCAGGGAGTCTGCTTCTCCCTCTCCCTCTGCCTACTGCTCTGCCTGCTTGTGCTCCCTCTCTCTCCTCTCTCTGCCTGCTTGTGCTCCCTCTCTCTCTGTCAAATAAATAAATAAAATCTTTAAAAAAAAAAAAGAACTCAGCAGAGCATTAGAAAACAAACTGTTTCAGCAGTGAAGACTAAACTAGAAGGGACAATGAACAAATAAACACAATAGATAATGGCTTAAGAGAAACAGAAAGTTTTTTAGAAAAAGAAAGTTTAAAAATTTTAAAAAATGAAGAGATTAAAGGATTTCAGGAAAAAAAAGAAAACTAATGTATACATAATAGAAGTCCCCAGAGGAAAAAAACAAAGCAATGAAACAGAAACAACATTAAAAAAACTTTTTAAGTAAAAAAGTTTTTCTTAAATAAAATATAACTTTAGACAAATTACTAAAATGATGTACCACATAAGTAGGAAAAACCAATATTCAAAATGTCAAACACTAAACATATTCTGTAAAATTACTGGTCTTACCAAAAACAAAAACAAAAAAATTTAAGGAAGAAGAAATAAATGTTTAAAATGTACAGATATCCATGAGAGATCAAATCACTTATAAGGGAAACAAAAGTAGATTTGTATCATATTTCTAATAGTATCACTTTACACCAAATGATAATAGTGTAATATATTTAGCTACTTTAGAAAAGAGATTAAAGTTGAGGACTTATCTTATATTCAGCCAACTGACTGTCAGATATAGCCTATAAAGGCCATAGAAAATATGGCTGTGAATATTGTTCATGTTCTTTTGAACCCCTGTAGAGGAATCTACTAGAAAATCAGCTCCAACAACCAAAAATACTGGAGAAACATCAATTTAAGAACTCATGATAAACATTAAAAACATGTTTACCTGTACACTAAGATTAATTATATAATGGATGTATACTCTGACAATATATATATAGGACAATTATCAAAATGAGGCAGAAGGCAAATGAAAGTGTAAAAAAAAAAGGATTACTGGACATAAAGGGATTTTACTTCAAATTACATGCTGGAAGACAGGTAGCAGAGGGAAAAAATATAATTAGTAGCTATAAAAACACAGTCCTGTATTAGTGAAAACATCCAAGGAAACAGAAAACTTAGAAATAAACCCAATTATATATGTAAACTTGGCCTACAATAAAGGCAGCATTTTTAGTGGGAAAATATATAATTTTTTTTAAGTGGAAGAAAAAAGTACCTGGATAAACTTCAAATGAATTAGAGATTTCATTGTAGAAAGGAGGTATGCAAGTAATAATAAAGAAACCTGGGTGAATTTCTCTGTATACCTGCTATGGAAGTGTTTTATAGTTTGGCACAAAATCCAGAGATACAGAAAAATACATATTATTCATTAAATTTAAAAAATACATGAAAAGAGAAAATAAGTAAAATAAAAAGCAATGCTATTCATGGGAAGATATTTGCAACTTATCACATATAAAGGGTTAATATTGCTAGTACATAAAGAGCTTCTAAAAATATACAAGAAAATCACCAACAACTATAGAAAACTGAGCTAGAGAAATAGTTTACAGTGAAAGAAATGCAACTGGCCTTTAACCATATAAAATTATCTTCAACATTGCTCTTAAAAAGAAAAATGCATATTGAAACTACACTGTTACCATTTTTCACATATTTTATTGACACATATACAAAATTTCAACAACATATTTTCTCAAAAAGGCTGTAAGAAAATGAGCACTCTCATATATTGCTGATACAATGCAGAAAGATACAAGGAGGGAAATTTGGCAGTATCTACCAAAATTACATATGCATTTATACTTTGTCCCAGAAATTTTACTTCTATCTGAAAAATACACTGGAAATTTTAATGAAGAGATATAGAGAAGGCACATATGCACCATATACATATATAGTAATTGCCAGATTATTTGTAAAAGCAAAAGAATGAAACAAACTAAATGTCCATCAGTAGAGGAGTGATTGAACAAACATCCATAAAGTGGAGAATCTTGTAGCTCATGTAGCTGTAAAAAGAATGGGGAATATATATACTTCTATGAAGTGATCTCCCGGATATATTGTTCAGTGACAAAAAAGAGAGAGAAAAATATCTGAAGTTTGCCAGCTCTTGAGCCCTTATCTAACAAAGGAAGGTATATGTATACACACACACACACACACACACACACACACACACACACAATCCTATGTTTGTGTGCATGCTTATATTTTAATAGAAACAAAGAATGAAAGAGTAAACTTTAAAATTTAGAAAAAAAGGTTGATATCTATAGGGTGGAGTGTTGGAATAGGGTGAAGAAGATAGAAACAAAATCTAGATTTCTGGGTATATACTTTGTTGATAATATCTCCTGGAATACCTATATCTAGGCTCAATAGGTAAAAATCTATCTATAGCTGTTATTTTAATGCCTTGACAGCAGAGACTTTACATCCATTTGAACTACAACATTCAGGTCGATCAGTTCTCTTTATGTGAACTCTTTATACATGAATAGTATGGCCTTTTAAGGGTATAATTGTATAAGGATCATCTGTAATGATTTCAAGATGAACACTAGAAGTTCATTCACAGAGTTTGATTGTAGTCTAATATCTTTGGGAAATGGTGCATCAGTGCTAAGGAAAGAAACAGAAAATATAAGGAGTTTCCAAAATTCCAGACGGACTGAGAAAGTTATGTGTAAGTAGGGAGGTGTGTGGGGCTAATTGGGTGAGACTTCTGGCCTGTTGCCTAAGCTTTGACCAGAATAATTCCACTTCATTGTATATATTGGCACTCAATGAAAGATTTTCTTTATAGAACAGTATCAGCAGCCTATAAAACAGTTTAAAAACTACTGACTTAGAGAAGAAATAAAGTGTTTTAATTAGAATTTTCTCTCATATATTAAATCTATATAAGATTATACATTTTTATTATTCCACAAATATGGATTACAAAAGCACAAAATATGATCATTTAAATAAAAAAGAGAAAATTGAAGAATTCCAAGATGAAGAATAAAAGAATATATGCTTGTACGGAATGTCAACATAGTCGTTGTTGTCACTGCACTTAAACTTGGCTCTAGTCTTCCTGGGGGTCAAAAACAAACAAACAAACAAACAAACAAACAAAACACCTAGATAAGCTACATAGCTCTAATACAAAGTGTTTCCTGCTACTATATTTACAAAGAAATTTATAGAAAATATGAAGTGTTTCCTGCTACTATATTTAGAAAGAAATTTATTAGAAAATAAACAGTGATTTTATCAGTTAGAATCCCTTCAGTTACAAGTGCTAAAAAACCCAACTTGAATTAATGTCTGCAATAAGACCATTTCCAGAATCCTCTAGGAAACCTCTCTTCATGACTCACTGGCCCAAATAGAGTTGTTTTCCTTATATCACTAAGTCCCTGGAAAAGGAGGAGGAATCCTACCCTAATATTTTGTACTCCATGGAGTATGGCAGAATACTGCAACAAACTGACTTCTGTTAGAAAAAAGGAAGGAGGATGGATTCTGTTATAAGCAGCCCACAATGACTATTTCAACGATTGAATGGAAAATGTCCTTGTCATCAGCTTTACCACAGTCACCAGGATGGATTTTATGTGACCATTTCTCGTTCATCTTTGTTAGAAGTCAGGGACTCATGAAAGGACATCTCAGCCAAGGCTAATGAGATGCAAATATGCAGCTGGTTATTCAACTTTATCCAAGTGAGATTGAACTGGAATTCCTCAATGAATATGTTGGAAGCACTTCCTTTTGACTGGAGTTAAATTAAACTTTGCACCAGTCAACTGTTGGCATTCTATAATATAGATTCAAGAAGTTAGGAAGCAAAAATGAGAGAGGTGGAAGGAAACCACTATTCTCCAAGATCCATCAACACAAGAAAGAGGAAAGAGGACAGACTTTCAGGCAATGCTGTAAACAAGCCTGCCTAAATAGCACTTTTTAATTATATTAATAAACACTTACTCTAGACACTGGAGTCATTTTACTGCAGCATACTATTTTAGTTTGCTTATTTGACAGGGAACTGATGCTAGTAGTATTCTGAATCAGTAGATCCATAAACATAAGTATGGAAACCAGTTAAAAGAAAGGGAGAGTGGTTCTGTCGATTCTGAAGCCATCTCACCAGGGGAAAGACCACATTACTTCCTCACAGAAACAGGCTGTAGGAGTTCCAACAGGGACAACCAGTTTTTACCTAAGAAGGCTTCTGTGAATAAGCTCTAGGCAAATTGCTTGATGGAGTCCATAAACTTCCACACTAGAGAACAGGACAGTGTGTGTTTTCCTGAATCATTTGCAGAGGATGAGTTAGTGTAATAGTGCCATAGCTGTAGGGAAATCTTGGTAACATCCTTGTGAGGAATTGAAGCTAAGTATCAGAACCGCCAACGTGAAGGCCAGATCGCTTATTGACCCATGATATCTACTATCTAGGTAACCAAATAAATTTTCTAAATATGTAGAGTTATTTAAAAGTGATCCACTCAACATCAGGGAATGTCTGTTACAAAATATGCTTTTGGTTTTCTTATAGTTATACTGAGCACCTCTTTTCCAACAGCCCTGAGATAATAGAATCATTTTTCTCTTCAGGCCATTCTTGGTTCATGCTGTTAAAGCTGTCATCACTAGAGGTGCTCATACATAAAGTTTATCGAAAAAAGCAATCAGATCATTAAGGCATAATTTTAAAAAGAAGGGGGAGCAACTGACTCAATACTTGGAATTATTTTAGAATAACTGGGAATCTGTGTTAACCTCCTCCATCTTGGCCCATAGCCATTTTCCTGTCCGCAGAATCAATGACAAATGAAAAGTTAACAAAAGCTACCAAGAGACTTACATTGCTGAATTGTTCAGGATTGTATTCAGCTGCATATTACAGAAATCTGACAAATGATGGCTCAGACAAGTAAGGATGTTTTTTTAATCTCATATAACAAGGAATAAAGTTGAAAGGTATATAGGACTGATGTACAAAGAACAAGGCTACTTCTATCTCTGGACACAGAAGATAGAAAGGCTAATATACTTCTAGGCATCACATCTATGTTTAAAGAAGGAAGAAGGATCAAGATGGAGTGGCAAAAATTCACACCAATTTAGTGTGTGTGTGTGTGTGTGTGTGTGTGTGTGTGTGTGTCAGAGAGAGAGAGAGAGAGATACACGCTCATACTTACTACCTAAGTTACCAGAAATTTTTCCATGAATGCCTCCATATCCATCACATTAGCTAGATTGGAAAGCATGAATACAGAAAGGAATATTTTAAGCATAATACATTGCTTCCCTCCAAAATTTAGGATTCTCTTTATAAGTAAAGGAAAAATGGATAGTGGATAGGCAATTAAGAGAATCTGCCTCAATTATTCTTAGATTTTCCTATAATGTTAAAAGGGGAGAAACTGTGTAAATTCTAGAAAAGTTGACCAAAAGCTTACTTGCAATTCATATCATATGTTGGACTAAACAGATGTTTATTTATTCACTCAAAGATCATTATTATATGCAAATTATGAGTAGGCACTGTATTAAATGTTAAGCAGACAAATGAGACACAAACCTACCCTCAAGGAGCTTACAATCTGGTAGATGAGAGAGACTGTTTAAAAGCAAAACAAAACAAAATAAAACAGTATAAAGGGTCAAGGAATGTAGAATATATCATCCCAAAATATGCCTTAAGACATAAAAATTATTTTGAGCTCGAGGCAATTAAACAGCAGCAAACACAGAAAAAATCTCCCTCCTTTCTGCCTAAGGGCAGGATATAAATTCTTTTACTGGAGACAGACTCTTATCAACCTAGAGACAGCACCGGAGGATCTACAAACAAACCTTACTCCATTAGTCTCCTTCCCACAGTTTGCTGCCCTTGGAAGCCTAAAACTGCTTTTCTTTGTCCTGCCACTTCTCTATAAATTTATTGCTCTTTGTTGAAGGCGCTGTATGAGCTGGAATTCTAAGCCACCAGTTTGAGTTACTTTTGGTTTAGGTTTCACCCACCTGACATGTACTAAACTATTTGTTTTTTCTCCTAATCTGTCTTTTTGTTATAAAGAGTCCTTGCCACAAACCTAAGATGGCTAAAGTAGTTTTGTCTCTACTACAGGGACTTTGTACAGTGGCCATTAGTGACAATAGGAAAAGTGATGAATTTTACCTGGGGAGATTAAGAGGGGGAGCTTCAGGAATGACTTCCTGCCAGAGTTAGTCATTGAGCAATAGCTTGAAGTAGGCATCTGCTAGATAGGTTGCCTAGGGTGATCTGGAGAAAATAGGACTTTTCCATAAATTTAAGCAAAATCACATAGGAGTCAAAGAGCTTACTCTTGGTATTACAGTACTCAACCAAACAATTTTCTTTTGTTGCACAAGGCTATGAGGGAATATAAAAATTAAACTCAAGTGGAAAAGAAAACACTTTCTGTAATATAGTCAATTATCAAAGAAACCTTTTTCAAAACAAAATGATATGAATTCCCAAACTTGTTGCTTAGAAAGGAAGCCCCAATAAATCTTAGACCGAGTTCCCTTGAGAGTTCAAATTAAAAAAAGTTTTGGTTTTTTCCTACCACACAGCAACCCACTAGTGCTGTATTAGCATATTATAGGG
Source organism: Eumetopias jubatus (assembly GCF_037043125.1). Taxonomy (NCBI): domain Eukaryota; kingdom Metazoa; phylum Chordata; class Mammalia; order Carnivora; family Otariidae; genus Eumetopias; species Eumetopias jubatus. Next base: position 161,956,167 of record NW_028274809.1, on the reverse strand, counting down.
GATTTCCACCACCCCTGCTAGCCTGGGGAGTAAAGTAGGATTTGTACTTCCATAGTTCATCTCTCCCAGCTATTTTGCCAAGTCCCTCACTTCCTCTGGCTCAAAGGGTAGGAATGTCTCTGTGGAGTATCGCACAGCATCTTTATTAATCAACACTTCCATTTTCTTGGGTCCATATTTTTATAGTGTCTAGACGCTGCTTGACAGTTCCCAGTGAAAGGGAAAGTTCCATGCTTTATGGATGCCACTGCTGATAAGTGAATCCTTGGAATACCTGGCTAAATGTTTTACTTTTGTTCTTTCTGTGCAGACACTTCTCATTTTGGCTGCAGGCATAACTTCCAAGCACCATTGTCAAAATATTCTGCCCTCATTATCTCTGTTACTAGAAAATGTAATCTATTGATCAACCTATTTCCCTTTTTTCCCCCTTTTAATCAGTTAGGGCCCAGGTAGGAAATAGAACTCATCCTTGAGGGGCGCCTGGGTGGCTTAGCCGTTAAGCGTCTGCCTTTGGCTCAGGTCATGATCCCAGGGTCCTGGGATCGAGCCCCACATCAGGCTCCCTGCTCTGTGGGAAGCCTGCTTCTCCCTCTCCCACTCCCCCTGCTTGTGTTCCCTCTCTCGCCGTGTCTCTCTGTCAAATAAATAAATAAAGTCTTTAAAAAAAAAAAAAAGAACTCATCCTTGAAAGTTCCTATAAAATGACCCTAATGAAGGGACTACTTATAAAGAGGAGCAAGCAGGACCAAAAAGAACAATAAGGAGGCTTCCAGAGACTAGCAAGAGTGGGATGCAAATGTACCCGCTAGGGTTGAAAGGACAGAGAAAGAAAAGGCCTTTCTCCCTTCCTCCATCTTCTATTGGTTTCTTCCATTGATCAACCCCCAGGGAAAGACCAGGTGGGCAATCTTTAGGCTCAGGGCAGGGAAGGGAAGAGAATAGATCTATTACAGGTAGGCAAAGGTACAATAACCAAGAAAGCACTCTGCTATTTTCTGGGCTTTGACAACACTGATTTTTCACATTCCAGAAAATTCCCAAGTACCAGATAGCAAATTACACCTTGGGTTCTGGTTGGGATCAAATTTCCTGGCACTCGGGCACTGAAATGATTTACTATAACGTTTTGTAAAGACTCAACTTTTTTTTACCTGGGTTTAAGTTATGGATCTGCTAATGGGCTTTGTCAAGTTACTTTGCCCCTATGGATAGTTTCCCCATTTAACACATGAGACAAATTCATAAACTTACCAGGAAAAAAAATAAAATAATTTATATTAAGCAGTCATCATCATGACCAGCACAGTGTAAGCATTTTGTAAATATTAGCTATTATTATTATTAGAAATTATAAATGTGGGTATTTTAATCATGTAGCTTTGGACATAGCAACAATGCCTACATCATAAAATTATGAGAATTAAATAAATAAGGTAAAGCACTTGGGGGAAAAAAAGGCCAAAAAATTATTATTGTTAACATTATCATTATTATTATTATTTAAAATAATAGTTTAAGAATATATTCATTGGGATTTTTAAAAGTTCATAATACATTATCATGTTTTAAAAAGCAAGAGATAAAAGAGCATGTTTAGTTTAGTCCTATTTTTGTAAAAACTCAGTGTACCATGGTGCCCAGTGAAGAACTTTAAATTATTTTAGCAAAATGACTGCATTTAAAAATTGCTAGCTATTAAGAGTAGAAATAGCAGAACACTGCTATGGAACATGACTCTGTTTTGGAAGGGACACCGGAATGGCCATTTAATTTTACTCATGGAAAATGACCCTTATCATCGGCTAGCGCACAGACCTTGAGAAGCTGCCCTTTGAGGAGTCTCTGTGATGGAGTGTGGTTACTGACTTTAGGAGAACTGATGTCTGATACACATGTAACTATCCACTCTGGCATCGTAATTATCATGATAAAAAGTCTTTTTATTCTGTGGGCTGCAAAAGGAGGCATGATGTCCATTTTGGACATGATGTAGAGTCGAGAGAGCTCGTGTAGGATTGAGAGCAATGGTGAGAACCATGTGACTATATGAACTATAAGAAGGTCTACAATGAATAAAAGGAGAACATTCTGAACTTAAAGAAATTCAGTCCTTTATCTGCTTAAAATATTTATCTTCTATGCCTGAATACGTACATTAAGTTGAGAAAAATTGAGAATTCAATGTAAATCATTTAACATCAGGGTGATGTGATAGACAAAGATTTTAGAAAGATAGGCGGACAATAATGAAAGAACATCTAGATTAAACATCAGCATTCTGAAATGCTGAAGACACTGATTCAACTTTTCAGGACAAAATGAAGCTAAAAAAAAAGAAATCTTGAAAGATGATGCATATGAATGTTTTATCCTAGAAACTATATTCGTCAATTATATTTTAAACTGCTGCCCTTTCTTTCATCTTCATTGTAACCACCCTACTTCAGATACCATCATGGTTTGCCAAGACCTCCTAAAACCCTTTTAAACTTTAAACTATTTTCTGGGCTTTGACAACACTGATTTTTCACATTTTCACATTCTGCACTTTGAATAAAAGTAAAATGTTATGCCCTGACACTTAAAACCCTACCTCTGTCTTGCTCCTGAATGGCTTGAAAACTCTTCTACAAATCCCCTGCTTACTAACTGTGCTCCAACATCCCTTGAATATGAAAAGTTTCTTCTCATCACAGGGACTTCACACTTCTTTTTCCTTCAGCCCAGACCCTGTTCCTGCAAGAGATTCACATTGTTGGCTTTTTCTTTTTACTGTGGCTTCATTTCAAATGCTACCTTCTCAGAGAAGCTTTCCATGACCATCATTTCTAAAGTCCTTTCATAGTTTACTTTCTCTGAGGGGTATTTCATTATATGAAATCACATCTTTTATTTATTGTTCTGCCCTTTCATCTGCCTTGCTGGCCTGGGAGAATCACTAGAGATGTAACATTTGGGTGGCTCCCAAGCCCCACTGGGATGTAGAGTTGATTCATAGTAGGGCGGGCTGACCAGCTGCGCTCATACATTCAGTACCAGCTCTCTATGAACCCCACACCCAGCCATCCCTAGCACCTGCAACCTAGGTCTGGTAGAACACAACCTCAGGACACTTCTATATTGCTAGTCATTTCTAAGAGGTATTACCTGACCAAAAATTAGCAAACCGGACTCAACAGTGATTCTGTGGCATTTGGGTTCTCTATGCTAGAGCTCATCCCTTGCCCCTCCTCAAACATACAAGGTACAATATATTGAAGTGTGGTAAATATACCTAAAAGGTAAGGGAAGATATTCAACAGACATAGAATATATAGTATTATAACAATGTTATCGCATGTATAATATTTATAATCTATAAAACAGAGAAAATAAGTCATTTTTAAAAGAGAACCATGTAGTAGTATTAAGGATAAAAAATAGAATAGGGAACCTACAAAACATGTTGGGTGAGAAAACAGCAGGATGAGCTCACAGGTTGAACAATTAGCAAGTTGAAATATATCAAAGTGGAAACGCTGTCTGATGGCAGGAGCAAAGAAAAAAGAGAAAAAAAAAAAGAATCATGGAAGACATCATAAAATTGCCAAGTCTAGAAATTAGATACCCCCCAGGAGAATAAAAGAATGGATGGAATGAAACATTTTCAGAAATTTCTGGATTAAAGAATGAAAGACCTGAGTTTGGAAACTCAAAGTGCCAAAAAGAAAGCCTCATACTTTAGATCCAAGACACTGATGTTAAAAAATATCAAAGTGAAAATTTTTTAAGTTCCAAAGAGAAAGAGTAGATTCTCAACAAAGAATAAGAATCATACTGATATCTTGTATTTCAGTAGATTGAAAAGGCAATGTGGTAATATTTTAGAGTAAAATAATTTTGAAACTAGAATTCATCATGCAGCCAAATTTTTATTTAAATGGAAGGGTATGATAAAATCTATTCTGGCAAATTAGTCTTCAAAAGATTTGCCACAAAACAGCCACTTTAAAAATGCTCTTGCAGCAAATAATGAAATAAGAAGAGAAATAAATGTTGGAGGTTGTTGTAAGAGTTATAGGAAATAAAGGTGGTAAAATACCATCAAATCCCAATGCAAACATTGTTGTCAAAGTAAGTGGAGGTAAAAAAAAAAATAGATAATAGAAATTCTTAAAAACTCAGAATCAAAATTCTAGAAAACAGCAACATGGGCAGACAGAAAACAAATGGAGGAGAGATTATGCTGAACTGTATGTTTTATAAATGGGGATATGTAAACATTCATAAGTGTACAAAATTAACATATGTGAATAAACACGAATGTGGGACTTAAGGGCAACTACAATAAAATGAAAGTTTAACGTGTAATTCTTTAAAAAGAAAACTTGATCGACTCAGTGAAAAGCAAGAAAGAAGAAAAAATGTACAACAGTAGAAAATAGAAAAAAAATTGCAAAAATGAGTCTTAAGATAAAATTTTTGATATAAATGACTTATGATCATTAGTTAAAAGACTACAGGGTTGTTATTTTTTTTTCTTTAGGATTCTATAGTATGTTTTCTGTAGTCGACACGCTGAAAATGTAAAAGGCAAAGAAATGTTGAAAATGCAAATTTGGAAGCAAATATGTCAGGTAAATAGGAACCAAAGAGATCTTTTGTGGAAAACTTAATAGTTAAAAGGAAAATTATTTTAAGAGCCAGAAAGGGAGGTTATAAACTGGTAAAGGGAAAGACAGGGCAAGCAGATATAATCCTTATAAGTATACATGTACATAATATAATTTAATTTTAAACTGATGAAATTTTAGGGGGAAGTTGATTAATCTCATTAATTATAAATTTAGATTTTATTTTATTTTTTATTAAATATTTATTTATTTGACAGAGTGAGAGAGACAGTGAGAGAAGGAACACAAGCAGAGGGAGAGGGAGAGGGTGAAGCAGGCTTCCCGCGGAGCAGGGACCCCGATGCAGGGCTCGATTCCAGGACCCTGGGATCATGACCTGAACTGAAGGCAGACGCTTAACAACTGAGCCACCCAGGAGCCCCATAAATTTAGATTTTAATATAGACTTTGAAATCTATAGATCAAGCAGACAAAAAATAAACAGCAATATCAAAGATCTAAGAAAATCAGTTAATACACCAGGCTATTGGATAATATAAAACTGTTCAATCAAAAAAAGAGAGAGAGAGAGAGAGAATATACTTATTTAATGCAAAGACATAGGAAATAAAGGAAAAAGTCCAGGAGTGCCTGCGTGGATCAGTGGGTTAAGCATCTGCCTTGGCTCAGGTCGTGATCTCAGAGTCTTGGAATCAAGCCCCTTGTCAGGCTCTCTGCTCAGCAGGAAGTCTGCTTCTCCCTCTGCCCCTCCCCCTGCTCCCTGCTACATGTACTCTCTCACTCTCTCTCTCAAATAAATAAATAAAATCTAAAAAAATAAAATAAAAAGTCCATGTACTAAGCTATAGAGAAAGCTTCCATTTATTCCAAGGGATCAGTGTCATGCAAACTATGTTCTCTGATTATAATTCAATAGCATTAAATATTAACAACACAACTATATACTTGAAAACTAAATAACATTTCATTTAATTACCACTGGATTAAAAAGGAAATTATAAGGGAAATTAAAAAATGCTTAGAACTGAATATCAGTGAAAATGCTAAAGGACAAAAATTGTGAGACAAAAATTATGTTAAAGCTTTAATTAAAACAAAGATTAATTCCAACTAAATTTATCAGCAAGTAAGATAAAAAGGATAGAAATTGGGCAAGAGAGTACATGACAGATTAATAGAATATAGAACAAACAAAAAAAATATTAGCAAAATCAGTGACTGGTTCTTGAAAAGTTTAAGAACAAAGTTCTTAAAAAAGTGATATAAAAAATGAAAGAATTTACAAGTAAAAACATAGAATAATAATGATGAAATAACTACTAACAGGTAGAAAAATTAGTGAGAGAATGCTGTAAACAATTACAATTTGAAAAGCAGGTCAAGTGGATTGAAAACTGAAGCAAGAAAAAAAATAGCAAAATTGAATAAGCCAACAAGCATTAAATAAATCAAATGATTGGCAAAGATAAGCTCTCCACCAAAAACCCCAAACCTTATTGTTTTGTAGATAATTCTCCCAACATCTTAAAGTATATTTTACTGTTATCATATACAAGTTACATCAGAAATTAGTAACAAAAAAGAATTAAAAAGAATTAGAGTTGCCTCACTAACTGTGTAACTCTGCTGAAATCTTAATTCTAAAAAAAAGATAAGGGAAATCCAAGAAAATAAAATTATAGCCCCATTTTACTTACAAATGTAAATGCAAACATATTAAATAAGACACTGATTTTATAAGACAAATTTGAAATGCATATGATCAGGATTAATTAGTCCCAAAGTTCAACAGCAAAAATTTTATTAATTTGCCATAATAATAACTAAAGAAGCAAAATACATATTTATCACAATGAATGCAGAAAATACATATAGTAAAATTCAACACTAATTTGTAATTACTAAAAAAACACAAACCCATGGAAATTATGAAATAAAGTAGAATTTCCCTAAGTTCATAAAGATTATATAACAAAAACCTATTACAAATATTTTTAATGCAGAAAGATTAGACTGGGAAAAGACAAGAAATCTCTTTTAGTACTACTGTTTGACATGGTATTGAAGGTTCTAGCCAGCACAGAAAAAGAAAATAAATGAGATATAAGGAATGACATAAACTTGTGAAACTATCATTTTTATTTTTAATTTTTTAAAAGATTTTATTTATTTATTTGTCAGAGAGAGTGGGCACAAGCAGGGAGGAGCAGCAGGCAGAGGGAGAAGCAGGCTCCCTGCTGAGCAAGGATCCCAATGCGGGACTCGATCCCTGGACCCTGGGATCATGAACTGAGCCAAAGGAGATGCTTAATGACTGAGCCACACAGGAGTCCCAGAAACTATCATTATTTTTTTAAATTTTTTATTGTTATGTTAATCACCATACATTACATCATTAGTTTTTGATGTAGTGTACCATGATTCATTGAGTGCTCCATGAAGTATGTGCCCTCTTTAATACCCATCACTAGGCTAACCCATCCTCCCAACCCCCTCCCCTCTTGAACCCTCAGTTTGTTTTTCAGAGTCCATCGCCTATCATGGTTCCTCTCCCCCTCCAATTTCCCCCCTTCACTCTTCCCCTCCTGCTATCTTCTTCTTCTATTTTTTTTAACATATATTGTATTATTTATTTTAGAGGTACAGGTCTGTAATTCAACAGTCTTGCACAATTCACACCACTCACCATAGTACATAACCTCCCCAATGTCTATCATCCAGCCACCGCATCCCTCCCACCCCACCCCTACTCCAGCAACCCTCAGTTTCATTCCTGAGATTAAGAATTCCTCATATCAGTGAGGTCATATGATACATGTCTTTCTCGGATTGACTTATTTCGCTCAGCATAACACCCTCCAGTTCTATACACATCATTGCAAATGGCAAGATCTCATTCCTTTTGATGGCTGCATGATATTCCATTATATATATATACCACTTCTTCTTTAGCCATTCATCTGTCCATGGACATCTGGGCTCTTTCCACAGTTTGGCTATTGTGGACATTGCTGCTATAAACATCGGGGTGCACGTACCCCTTCGAATCCCTACATCTGTATCTTTGAGGTAAATACCCAGTAGTGCAATTAGTGGATCGTATGGGAGCTCTATTTTCAACTGTTTGAGGAACCTCCATACTGTTTTCCAGAGGGGCTGCACCAGCTTGCATTCCCACCAACAGTGTAGGAGGGTTCCCCTTTCTCCGCATCCCCGCCAACATCTGTCGTTTCCTGACTTCTTAATTTTAGCCATTCTGACTAGTGTGAGGTGGTATCTCATGGAGGTTTTGATTTGGATTTCCCTGATGCCGTGTGATGTTGAGCATATTTTCATGTGTCTGTTGGCCATTTGGATGTCTTCTTCAGAAAAATGTCTGTTCATGTCTTCTGCCCATTTCTTGATTGGATCATTTGTTCTTTGGGTGTTGAGTCTAAGAAGTTCTTTATAGATTTTGGATACTAGCCCTTTATCTGATATGTCATTTGCAAATATCTTCTCCCATTCACTTGGTTGTCCTTTGGTTTTCTTGACTGTTTCTTTTGCTGTGCAAAAGCTTTTTATCTTGATGAAATCCCAATAGTTCATTTTTGCCCTGGCTTCCCTTGCCTTTGGGGATGTTTCTAGGAAGAAGTTGCTGCAGCTGAGGTGGAAGAGGTTGCTGCCTGTGTTCTCCTTTAGGATTTTGATAGACTCCTGTCTCACATGTAGGTCTTTCAACCATTTGGAGTCTATTTTTGTGTGTGGTGTAAGGAAATGGTCCAGTTTCATTCTTCTGCATGTGGCTGTCCAATTTTCCCAACACCATTTGTTGAAGAGACTGTCTTTTTTCCATTGGACATTCTTTCCTGCTTTGTCAAAGATTAGTTGACCATAGAGTTGAGGGTCCACTTCTGGGCTCTCTATTCTGTTCCATTGATCCATGTCTCTGTTTTTGTGCCAGTACCATACTGTCTTGATGATGACAGCTTTGTAATAGAGCTGGAAGTCCGGAATTGTGATGCCGCCAGCTTTGCTTTTCTTTTTCAACATTCCTCTGGCTATTCTGGGTCTTTCTGGTTCCATACAGATTTTAGGATTATTTGTTCCATTTGTTTGAAAAAAGTGGATGGTATTTTGAAAAGGATTGCATTGAATGTGTAGATTGCTCTAGGTAGCATTGACATCTTCACAATATTTGTTCTTCCAATCCATGAGCATGGAACGTTTTTTCCATTTCTTTGTGTCCTCCTCAATTTCTTTCATGAGTATTTTATAGTTTCCTGAGGACAGATTCTTTGCCTCTTTGGTTAGATTTATTCCTAGGTATCTCATGGTTTTGGGTGCAATTGTAAATGGGATCGACTCCTTCATTTCTCTTTCTTCTGTCTTGTTGTTGGTGTATAGGAATGCCACTGCTTTCTGTGCATTGATTTTATATCCTGCCACTGTACTGAATTCCTGTATGAGTTCTAGCAGTTTTGGGGTGGAGTCTTTTGGGTTTTCCACATAAAGTATCATATCATCTGCAAAGAGTGAGAGTTTGACTTCTTCTTTGCTGATTTGGATGCCTTTGATTTCTTTTTGTTGTCTGATTGCTGTGGCTAGGACTTCTAATACTATGTTGAATAGCAGTGGTGAGAGTGGACATCCCTGCTGCGTTCCTGACCTTAGGGGGAATGCTCTCAGTTTTTCCCCATTGAAAATGATATTCACTGTGGATTTTTCATAAATGGCTTTTATGATATTGAGGTATGTACCCTCTATCCCTATACTATGAGGAGTTTTGATCAAGAAAGGATGCTGTGCTTTGTCAAATGCTTTTTCTGCATCTATTGAGAGGAGCGTATGATTCTTGTTCTTTCTTTTGTTAATGTATTGTATCATGTTGATTGATTTGCGGATGTTGAACCAACCTTGCAGCCCAAGGATAAATCCCACTTGGTCGTGGTGAATAATCCTTTTAATGTACTGTTGGATCCTATTGGCTAGTATTTTGGTGAGAATTTTTGTATCCATATTCATCAAGGATATTGGTCTGTAATTCTCCTTTATGATGGGGTCTTTGTCTGGTTTGGGGATCAAGGTAATGGTGGCTTCATAAAACGAGTTTGGAAGTTTTCCTTCCATTTCTATTTTTTGGAACAGTTTCAGGAGACTAGCTATTAATTCTTCTTGAAATGTTTGGTGGAATTCCCCTGGGAAGACATCTGGCCCTGGGCTTTTGTTTGTTGGGAGATTTTTGATGACTGCTTCAATTTCGTTAGTGGTTATAGGTCTGTTCAGGTTTTCTATTTCTTCCTGGTTCAGTTTTGGTAGTTGACACATCTCTAGGAATGCATCCATTTCTTCCAGGTTATCTAATTTGCTGGCATAGAGTTGCTCATAATATGTTCTTATAATTGTTTGTATTTCTTTGGTGTTGGTTGTGATCTCTCCTCTTTCATTCATGATTTTGTTGATTTGGGTCATTTCTCTTTTCTTTTTGATAAGTCTGGCCAGGGGTTTATCAATCTTGTTAATTCTTTCAAAGAACCAGCTCCTAGTTTCTGCTCTGATCTTTATTATTTCTCTTCTCCTGCTGGGTTTAGGCTTGATTTGCTGTTCTTTCTCCAGCTTCTTTAGGTATAGGGTTAGGTTGTATATTTGAGACCTTTCTTGTTTCTTGAGAAAGGCTTGTATTGCTATATACTTTCCTCTTAGGACTGTCTTTGCTGCATCCCAAAGATTTTGAACAGTTGTGTTTTCATTTTCCTTGGTTTCCATGAAATTTTTTAATTCTTCTTTAATTTCCTGGTTGACCCATTCATTCTTTAGTACGATACTCTTTAGCCTCCATGTATTTGAGTTCTTTCCGACTTTCCTCTTGTGATTGAGTTCTAATTTCAAAGAATTGTGGTCTGAATATATGCAGGGAATGATCCCAATCTTTTGGTACCAGTTGAGACCTGATTTGTGACCTAGGATGTGATCTATTCTGGAGAACGTTCCATGGGCACTAGAGAAGAACGTGTATTCTGTTGTTTTGGGATGGAAAGTTCTGAATATGTCTGTGAAGTCCATTTGGTCCAGTGTGTCATTTAAAGCCTTTATTTCCTCATTGATCTTTTGCTTAGATGATCTGTCCATTTCAGGCAGGGGGGTGTTAAAGGCCCCCACTATTATTGTATTGTTGTCAATGTGTTTCTTTGGTTTTGTTATTAATTGCCTTATATAATTCACTGCTCCCATGTTAGGGGCATAGATATTTACAACTGTTAGATCTTCTTGTTGGATAGACCCCTTAAGTAGGATTTAGTGTCCTTCCTCATCTCTTATTACAGTCTTTTGTTTAAAATCTAATTTGTCTGATATAAGGATTGCCACCCCAGCTTTCTTTTGGTGTCCGTTAGTATGGTAAATGGTTTTCCACCCCCTCACTTTCAATCTGGGGGTGTCTTTGGATCTAAAATGAGTCTCTTGCAGACAGCATATCGATGGGTCTTGTTTTTTAATCCAATCTGATAGCCTGTGTCTTTTGATTGGAGCATTAAGCCCATTTACATTCAGGGTAACTATTGAAAGATATGAATTAATGCCATTGTATTGCCTGTAAGGTGACTGTTACTGTGTATTGTCTGTGTTCCTTTCTGGTCTATGTTGCTTTTAGGCTCTCTCTTTGCTTAGAGGACCCCTTTCAATATTTCTTGGAGGGCTGGTTTCGTGTTTGCAAATTCCTTTACTTTTTGTTTGTCCTGGAAGCTTTTTATCTCACCTTCTATTTTCAATGACAGCCTAGCTGGATATAGTATTCTTGGCTGCATATTTTTCTCGTTTAGTGCTCTGAAGATATCATGCCAGTCCTTTCTGGCCTGCCAGGTCTCTGTGGATAGGTCTGTTGCCAATCTAATGTTTCTACCATTGTAGGTTACATATCTCTTCTCCCGAGCTGCTTTCAGGATTTTCTCTTTGTCTCTGAGACTCGTAAGTTTTACTATTAGATGTCGGGGTGTTGACCTATTTTTATTGATTTTGAGAGGGGTTCTCTGTGCCTCCTGGATTTTGATGCCTGTTTCCTTCCCCACATTAGGGAAGTTCTCTGTTATAATTTGCTCCAATATACCTTCTGCCCCTCTCTCTTTTTCTTCTTCTTCTGGGATCCCAATTATTCTAATGTTGTTTTGTCTTATGGTATCGCTTATCTCTCGAATTCTGCCCTCATGATCCATTAGTTGTTTATCTCTCTTTTTCTCAGCTTCTTTATTTTCCATCATTTGGTCTTCTATATCACTAATTGTCTCTTCTGCCTCATTTATCCTAGCAGTTAGCACCCCCATTTTTTATTGCACCTCATTAATAGTCTTTTTGATTTTAACTTGGTTTGATTTTAGTTCTTTTATTTCTCCAGAAAGGGTTTCTCTAATAACTGCCATGCTTTTTTCAAGCCCAGCTAGTATCTTTAAAATCATCATTCTGAACTCTAGGTCCGACATCATACTAATGTCCGTATTGAGTAGGTCCATGGCAGTCGGTACTACCTCTTGTTCTTTTTGTTGAGGTGATTTCTTTTGTCTTGTCATTTTGTCCAGAGAAGAATAGATGAATGAGAGAACAAAATGCTAACTGGGTAACAACGTCCCCAGAAAAGGTACTCTAGACAAATCAGAAAAGACCTGAAACCGAGGGAAAAAAAAAGGGAAAGAAGGAAAAAAGAAAAAGAAAAAGAAAAAGATAAAAACAAACAAAAACAGAACAAAACAAAACAAAAAAAAAGAGAATATGATCAAGTATGATCAGGGTGGTGCATAGATCAGTGCCACACACTACTTTTTGGGTGTATTTTGGTCTGTTAGAAGAAAGTGCCTCCCAAAATTTTAAAGAAAGAAAAAGTTATATATGTACAAAAATAAGGGCTAATACGATGAAGGGATGGAATATGACTGTAAAGATGGAAATTATAAAAAAAATTATAAAAGGAATTCATACATTGTTTGAAAAAAAAGAGCATTTAAAAAAAAGGAAAAAAAAGGGAGAGAATGTGATCAGGCAGGAGATTAGAACAAAGCCATACACTAGATATTTAGGGTATATTTTGATCTGTTAGAAGAAACTGTATCTCAAAATTTTAAAGAGAGAACAACTTACATATATATATGCCAAAAATAAGGGTAACTAGTATGAAGAGATAGAATATGACTCTAAACATGAAAAATAAAATTTTTTTAAAGATTTTATTTATTTATATGAGAGAGAGAGCGAGCACATGAGAGGGGGATGGGTCAGAGGGAGAAGCAGACTCCCTGCTGAGCAGGGAGCCTGATGCGGGACTCGATCCTGGGACTCCAGGATCATGACCTGAGCCGAAGGCAGTCACTTAACCAACTGAGCCACCCAGGTGCCCAAAATAAAAATGTTTTTTAAAAAAAGGGATTAATAAGATGTTGGTTGAAAAAGGGAAAAAGAAAAATTACAAAAAAAAAAGTTAAAAAAAATTAACTTTGAAAGACTAAAGAATCATGGTAAAAAAGCCATGGATTCTATGTGCAGTGTTCCGCTAGCGCTGGAGTTCTGCCATTCTCCTTGATTGGTAAACTTGGTCTTGGCTGGCTGTTCTTGCTGATCTTCTGGGGGAGGACCCTGTTGCCTTGGTTCCCAAATGTCTTTGCTGGAGGCAGAACTGCCCCGCCCTTGCATGGTCCAGCTAAGTAATCTGCTCAGGTTTGCTCTCGGGAGCTTTTGTTCCCTGCAAGCTTTCCTTACAGCTTTGGAGGACAAGAGTGAAAATGGCGGCCTCCCAATCTCCGCCCTGGAGGAGCCGAGAACTTGGGGTCCTGCTCCTCAGTGCGCCCCCAGAGAAAAGCAGTCAATCACTCCCATCTCCCTTGTCTCCAGCTGCACTCCGCACTCACCTGGCCTGTGACCGAGCGTTTCTGTCTCTGGCACACGACCCCGTGTGGAGTCTCCAAACCCAGCAGATCCCTGCAGTGCAGTCCCGCGCCGCTCCTCCCGGGGGAGGAAGGGGAGTCTCCCCAGATCTGCTGCTTGTTGGGTCCCTGTGGGAAGAGCAGTGGCCCGACTGTCACCGATCACAGTTTATGGCAACCCCGAGCTGAGAACATGCTCCTCGGCTCTGTCTCTGCAGCCGGCTTCCCTGCTCCGATACCTGGGAGCTCTGCCGCACTCAGGCACTCCTGGTCTTCCTATGACCCCGAGGATCCTGAGATCACACTGTCCCGTGAGGGTTCCACCCCCCACTTAGCCACTGGAGCGACGTCCCTCCGCGGAGGCAACTTCTAAAAGTTCCGATTTTGTGCTCTGCTGCTCTATCACTTGCCAGAAGAGGCCGACTGAGGCCCCCTCTCCCGCCGTCTGTCCTCCCGAATATCACCTCAGATTCACTTCTCCACACGTCCAACCTACCAGAAAGTGGTCGCTTTTCTGTTCAGAGTGTTGTTACTATTCTTATCTTCGATCTCCTGTTGAGTTTGTAGGTGTTCAGAATGGTTTGATCCCTATCCAGCTGAATTCCTGAGACCAGACAAAATCCAGGTCTCCTACTCCTCCGCCATCTTGCTCCGCCCCCCAGAAACTATCATTATTTTTAAATGAAAAAAAAAATGAACAAAATATTTGAAATAATAAGAGCTCAGCAAAGTAACTAAAGGTAAACTAACAAAACCAATAGCATTTCTCCATACCAGAAATAATCTAGAAAATAGATTTAAAAGTACATCATCTACTATAGCAACAAAATTATAAAACACCAAATAACTAACTTAGTAAAAATACACAGAACCTCTGATAAATTACTGATGAATTACATATATGCATACCTCATGATCTGGTGATCTCAGTACTAAGGAATTTCATATATATATGTATATGTACATCTTCATATATATATAATTTCATATATATCACATTTCTCATATATATATATTTCACACACACATATATATACATATATATATATATTCTCATGCATAATGAGTTCTCATAGCAGTTATATTGCAGCATATCTTTTGTTGACAGGGAATTGGAGTCAATTAAAGTATCTTTCAGTGGGGATTAGTTAGCACCAGTAGAATATAAAGCAACTTTAGAAGTAGTGAGTGAATGTACATGCAACATGGAAAGATCTCAAAAGCATAATTCTGAGTGAAAAACTAACAGAAGGAGATCTTTACTGCACTATCATCTACGTAAAGTTAAATTTCATGCACGCAAAATAATACATGTTTTACAAGAACATATAAAAACAGAAAGCTATGTGACCAGCATGTTAGAATAGTGTCTAATATGCCTAGAGGAAGGGAAGGAGTGAGTATGAGAAATGGGGCCAAAAGGAAGTCCATAAATTAAAATGTAACTAAATAACAAGGAAGGAGTTTAGCACGGACAAATAAAAGCAGAGTGCCATAAACTGAGAACTATAACTAATCCAATCTTTTGCACCTGACACCCTGAAAGAAAAAAAAAAAATAACCTCATTCTATACTGTTAAGTATCTGTATTCAGAGCCCCTGTAACAAGGGCAGTAAAGGGGAGGTGACATGGGTAAGACCGGGCTGCTCTGGTGTCAGCCACAAGATAAATGAGGTGAGGAAGCAGCACCATTGGTTCTGAGCTGTGCCCATCTTTCTTGCACCAAAGCAACCAAGACAGCAACACATTGATTTACAGTAAAAGGGCCTATCTGTGCAACCAGAAGGCTTGGAAACATTTTTTTTTTTTTCCACAATGAGAGCAAATCACTCTTTTAAGAAAGTCACTGAACATCTAAAGAGAGGCTTTGAAAAATAAGTTG
The DNA here is from genome assembly GCF_037043125.1 of Eumetopias jubatus. Classification (NCBI taxonomy): domain Eukaryota; kingdom Metazoa; phylum Chordata; class Mammalia; order Carnivora; family Otariidae; genus Eumetopias; species Eumetopias jubatus. Next base: position 161,940,786 of record NW_028274809.1, on the reverse strand, counting down.
GTAAAATAGGTGGGTGTTTTATGTGTCTCCTCAAAGAGCATCATAATTTTCAGTTTTAGAGTAGCCATTTCTCCTACCTTACCTGGTTCAGCTGCATCCCAGGTGATTATAGACTTTATTGGGGCCAATCCTGAAGTGGTGAGAGCTAATGATAGCCTATGTTACTAGTCTGAGTTTCCTTAAGGCATAATGCATAATACATAGCATCATTATTATGCCCTAGAAAAAGAAAGGGGGAGGGGCCTGCTCATGGAGAGATAAAAGTAGGGACTTAGGCTGAATCCCAGAGGTGACTGGCATTTAGGAAAACGAAGGATATTATTTCCTGCAAGCGATTCTTGTTTGCTGCCAAATGCCAATTTAGGATTCACATAATGCAGTGACTGCTCTGCCACTTGAACTCTAAAATGAAATAACCTCTCTGTCTGGGACTTCTTCAGTGCTATCAGCTAGTTTGTTTTGGCTGGCTCTCTGAATTTTGTTTTATTCCTAAAATCTATCTGAAGGGGAAAATTATTTGCTTTCAGCTTTTTTGAGAAAAAAGAAATCATGATAGATTTTGGCAAGGTTTTCAAAGTTACTTCTTTGGAATCTGAAATGACATTATTAATCTCACCGATAAAAGCATTATATTTATTCCATTAAGGGAAAAAAATAAATATTATTCTATTTATCTAAAAAACTCCTGGGAATCGAAAGCATTAATTTTAAGGAATACAAAATGTGCCAGCAATGCAGTCTCCAGGGTATAGATTCAATGTAGTAGGGATAATAAAATGCAACTATTTGACTTTTATTATCTCCAGAATTTTTGTTGTTCAGTTCAGCTCACAGTCATTGAGGACCTGATATTTCTAGGTATTCTATGTGATACAAAATATAAATATGCCCTGACTTCTACTCTGAAAGAAGTTAAATATCAAAACTTAAAGAAGAAGATACAGACACTACTAATTGCAATACAATGTAGAATGTGAAAAATAACACAAAAGAAGTCTACAGAAAGTAACATGGGCAAGGTAGAGGAGGGAGGAATTAGATTCTGAGATGGAAATCTGGAAATATTGCAGAAAGTGACGTTTGAGCAGAACATTTAAGGATTTATAGAATTTCACGAGGCAGATATGGGAATGCAGACTCATCCTGGGTGGCGATATCAATATGTACAGGGTAAGGAATACAGATTGCACATTTGTGAAGTAGTGAATATTCTCCATTATTGAAATTCTGGGACAGGTGCATTCTTCAGGCTTGAGAGTGGAAGGTATGGTTGTGGAAGGCTTGGCTTTGATGCACAGGAGCCTGGGTTTACTGTGTGGAAAACACTCAGGTTCTGGAACCTATTTGGGTAGTGACAGAATGTGGCCATTACCTGTGTAAGAGTGTGAAGGATGATGAATTTTCAGAGGAGAGAATGGAGCCACAGTAAACAGTTTGAGGAATTTCACCGAAGTCCAAGAGAAGAGGATCAGGAATGGAAAGGGGGATCGCCTTCCAGAAGCATCACAGGCACACCATCTCAAGAGGGTCATGTTATGGGATGTGTTAACATGCTTTCTTCTCTTAAACTTCCTTTTGCATGACTTTCCCCCTATTCATCCAGAGACAGACATTTGACTTAGGAATTATTAGAATTATAATAGTAAGAATGAAAGAGAAATAAAAAGGCAATATTGAGTCCTTAACCAATAAAAGGGAATTTTAGACGGTATTCTTAGAGACTAGCTCTATCACACTAAGACTACTTCTTACAAAAGAGAAAATGAATGAAATCTGGAAAGGCTGCTCACTTTTGCAAGAGACTGTTGTGAACTTGAAGGAACTGCTTTAAATAGGAAATGATTATATACCTTAAATTGACAATTTTAAGGATTCTCAATACCTCCCTCTCACCTACCACCATCACCAGAATAAGTAAGTTGTAAGCTCAAAAGTGATATTACAAGGATATAGAATATAAAGTTACATGTTCATGGCACATTATCAGTCCTCTACATAATCAATAATATTTGCTAACTTATTAGATGGGATAATAATAATAAAGGATAATGAGTCAGAAGAATAAAACTGGCAGCAGCATCCAGACTTTTGAATCTGGGTGAGAGGAAATCCAGGAATCAAGTTAGGGGAACCAGGTAGAGAAGTGGGATTAATAGGACCTGTTTAGTAGGGCTATTGACTCTAAAGTACGAGTGTGGCCCAGCATGCAGCTAGAACTAGGAGTCTGAGTGGTGTTCTCTACTGGGGAGTCATCCCATCACATTGACTACTGAAGCTGGAAATCAATGCTATTTACTTACTGTCTTAGTTCACACTGCTATAACAAAAAGCCATAGACCAGGTGGCTTAAACAACATATTTCTCAGTTTTAGAGTCTGGGAATTCAAGGTGATCAAGGTGGCAGCAGATTTTCTTCCTGGTGATGGACTATGTCTCAGTTTACAGATGACCACCATCTTGCTATATGCTTATTGGCCTCTTCTTGCATGCGTGGAGAGACATCTCTATGTCTTTCTTTTCTTAGAAGAAATCCCTTGATGAGGGGGCCCTAGCACCCTCATGACCGCATCTGAACCTAATTATCTTCCAAGTGCCCCACCTCTAAAACCATCACAGTGGGGGTTAGGGTTTCAACATATGAATTTGGTTGGGGGGGGAGGGAGATACACAAACATTCAGCCCATAACACTGCCCCTGGAATGAAGTAGAGGGAATGAGAAAATACCCACAAAAACAAATCTTTAGGATGTGCATGGGATGGTGGTGGGGGAGTGGCAGAGATGAGAAGCCGAGGCCTAAGAATTAATCAGAGATGAAGAAACTGAACCAGAGACGTGCAAGAGTGAGGTGTGAAAAGAATCTCAGGAAAAGATGACTGACGAGGCAGTCAACTAGGCCTAATGCTTCAGAAAAAGTGAATGTGAAAAAGGACAGAAAAGGCCCCAGGGTGTGGCTGCTGCCAGGCCAGAGGTGATATTATTTGGCATTCTTTAAAACTCAACACTGCTGGATGCTCTTTCTGTTGTTCTTCTTTTAATTATAATATTACATGGGTACCTAAAACCACTTTACCTGAATCAGCTTTGCCTTCTGGTTCTCCATCTGAGGGATGAAATATAATGCAGGTTTAAACAGTCCACTTCATTCTGAACATGTTAGGAAATTAAATTAACGCTTTCAAGTCAGTGCTGCCCTAGTGACCGAAAATGATGGTCTTGAGTCCTGTCCAAGTTAACAAAGCTTTCCAGGCACTTAATTAATAGCCACTCTGAATAGTGTTTGCAATAGGGACATTTCCTTGTGCTCTAAGTTCCTCCTTGGCAATAAGTTTTCTACAAAGGTATCAATTAGTGATCTGCAACCAGTAAATGGATTTCTCATTCCACCTTCCACCAAATGACCCCTAAATTTACAATCGCCATAATCAGTCACTATGTTGTGTACATAGTACTTAGAACTGTCTCCATATAACATTTAGAGATTACTTGCTTGCTATCATTATGAATTTAAATTCAGAACCTCCAATTAAAATTTCAAAAAGCACTCCTTTACCCTTTTTAAAAAGCAAAACAGGTCAATGGCAGAAGATAACCTAACAAAAGATAGTGAGTGCAAAATAACCCTGTGCTGATAGCATCAAATAAAAAAGCATTCATTTTTTGCTCTTAACGTGAACATGAAAAAATTAAACATAAACATGGTTATAGTATCAGTTAAAGTAACAAGGAGGCTATATAGTTGATTAGTATCTTGTCTTCAATTTTCACTGAATTAAAATGACTATACACATGTTAGTTTATGAGAGACTTAAAACGAGATTCCTGAAAATTTCACAGGATGTCTATCTAAACAGCTGATGGAAGGTTTGGTTTCTTTTGACAAAAAAAAAAAGCCTAAGAAATAGCTACTGAATGTTTGTAATTGTTTCATACTTTTTCTGAGGGAGAGGATGGCTGACAATGATAAATCCAGCAAAGCATCCCAGTACTTGGATTATTAGGCAGCAAATGATCAAGCTTATCATGTGCCTAATTGTAGCTTTTATTAGGGAATAATGAAAAATAATAGTAATAGTAAAAAAATAGTAAAAAGAAGAAGAGGCAAGATTTATTTAACTATTATTTTGTGCTTATCCAAATGTTGGTCATGTAATGTTTATTGAATTGTAACCATAACCCTCTGCAGTAGACACTATAATTGTCTGTTCTAATACACATGCTAATTATCACTATTTTATAAGTTAGGAAAATGAGGCCCAAGAGGTGAAATGAGTTTCCCAAAGTTGTAACATTTTGTTTGGGTTTTTAATTATAGTTCCTACATTTCTCATCTCTTTGTTGTAGCCTATCTCTTAATGTTTTGAAAAATATCTGTGGGGGAACTGATGCATATGAAGCCATGGAGGGTGGGAAACATATCCCTCCTTCCTCTCCTGCCCCAAATATCAGCCATACTTTCCTTATTTTTCACTTATTTTGCATCTTTCTACCTCCACTTATAGATCTCAGTTAGGTCCCAGACTAAAGCATGTTGAGTATTATATTTTAAAACAAACATAAGGAGAAGGCTTGCTGTTATGAATATAAGATGGCAGTCAAGAATTTGGGGTGAATTCTAGCTCAGCTGTTGAATGGCTTCAGATAATTGTGCTTAGTTCTTGATTTTTCTTAAAACTAAATGAAGTGAAGGCAAAGGAGAAATATGCTCTGAAATATTTTTTAAAATAGAAAACATCAGTTCTATTTCTTTCAAGAATTGTAAATTGGATTTGATAGTTCCTATATACAATACAGATAAGCCAAGATATGATAAATATTCAGGCCACTACAACATTACTGTTTTTAAACATTCTCCGTTGTCTTTTTCTCCATACATGATAATTTTTACAATTATGAGGATACCAGTTCTATGTATTATCTAGTTGCTATGAGATAATAGCTCAGAAGGCATTTTGTAAGCCATAGCACATCATAAAAAGCTCAGTTGTTTTTATTATCAGAACTTGGTTGAAACAATCTATTATGGCATTAATTCCCAGTTACAGGGATAGAGGAGAGGGGCTGTGAAACTATTGCTCTTGGGAGAAATAGAGGTAGAAATTACAAGCTGCTGCACAGCTCACTGAACCATGATCTTGAAGTTCACGCATCACTCTTAGAAGCTGATTCTCCCCCTCCTTTCTCTCCCACGCCTCTTTTTCTTCCCCTGCTTCCTTCTCTGTCTATAACTGATTGATTGTTAAGGCTCCAGTGACTTTAATTAGGCTCTCCCTCTGGCATATTCTCCAGCTCTAAAAACCAAAGGAGTAGTTAAGCTATTTATTTATTTATCCTCAGATTTTTTTTTTTTTTTTTTTACCATAAAGGGTTAGGAGCCCTAAGAGGTTAACTTATTTGTAAGGGTATATTTCATTATTCAAATTATATGCATGATACAAAGCTCAGAAAGACACCACTGCACAGAGCCTAACTCCCACCAATTCAGTTACTCTACCCCTGGGCATATGGTTCCTACCATTTTAATAAAAAGAATGTGCTACCACTTCCTGAGACTTCGTTACAAGTCAAACACATACTAAGTTCTTTACTTAATCATTTCAGTTGCAGCTGTCAACAACTAACACCACAAAGGAAATTTTACTCTCCCCATTTCAGAGGTGAGGAACCCAGGCTCAGTAAAACTAAGGTAATTCATCCCAAATCAGGCACCAGGTAATGAACAGGGGCCATGTTCAAACTTAATTCTGACTGACACCAAAACCATTATATCACATTAGGGGAGATTGTTTACTTGTTTATTTGTTTGTTATGAACTCATTCACTAAATTTAAACCCTGATGTGCTTATGAGCTTAAAGCAACATGATAATCATCTTAATGCTATACAGAGGATCATTCAATCTAATTCTCCATATAATCTACTAATGTGTGTAATAATTTCCAATTTTCTCTTTTTTCCTTCCTCAGGCTTCATTTTAGTTATATTGCTCCCCCTAGCACAACCTCCCGATCTCCTCACAATTCACCTTGTGCATTCCACCTCGACCCCTCCTGCCCCCCTCTCAGACTGTCCCAAGGGTGCCAAGGAGCTTCTACAAAGCTTTTGTTTAAGGCTATGTGGCCCTAAAGCACTCTTCCTACTAAGAACAATGCTCTCTCCATTTCTCTCCAGAACCTATTTTTTTCTCCTGTTAATTAGGCTCAGCCTGGTATCTACAGTCTTTGGAAATTCTCCTTCCTTGTAAACTCTGCTATTTCTTGAGTTTTTTCTCTCCTTTGTGCTCAGTGACAGAATCTCTTCAGCATTTTCTCTGACTCTATTCTAGGATGATCATTAGTTGATAGTTCAACAATTTATGTTAATATTTTTATATCCTTTTATCTCTCTCATGTCTCCTTTTAACTGTGAACTTTTCAAATAGCAGAAACTGCCATTTCTTCAACTTCCCAGAGTGCCAACACATTTATTTACCCTAAGCGAGTACCTCAGTATTGATGACAATAGAGCAACTCACAGCATAAAATCACAAGTTTTCTTTCTAATCCAAGTAACACTCAAATTAATAAGAACTTGTAGATACATCAGGATTTTTCCAAATCTCATAAAAACAATGGGAAAACTAGATGCAGTCATGGGGTCTATTTCTCTTTATAAATTTAGCATGTGTTCTATTTGATTATAACATCGGACTTGAATACCCAAGTAACACAAGGGTATTTGTCATTTTACAAATTACAAAAGAAGATAAACTTTTCAATGTCTCCATTCTCCATTTTATTGTCACCATTTTGATGTCATAAAAGGTACTCAGTAAAATTTGACATGATTTTCCAGATGTTATAATAAAACTATGGGGTTAGGGTTTTTTTGTTTTTTTTTTTTTCCCCTTTTGCCTAGTTAAACTGAACTGAATCTATTTTTCCATTTTGTAATTTTGTTACTTAGTGGCAAGGCGGGGTCAAATTGTAGAAAGTCTGAGACATAATCAGCCACTTCTAAAAGCAACCCATGTGAAATTATGAGTATATAAATTGCTAACAGTGTGAACTACTTCATCTATGCTTAAACTGATGATTTGGTCATTTACCAAGAACAAGTATGAAGTAGAGTATGATGAGTCATGTTCACAGCCTGGACACACCTTTCCAGGATGCTCATTCTTTCTTTCCAGGTCATTTTTTTATGTCACTAATTCATCCACTGAACATTAACCAAGCATTGAATATTTAGCCAAAATCACATATTCTGGGTTTCTTACACACTTTCCACCCCCTCTCCACTTCTTCCTCAGTATAATTCACAGTTGTTAGCCATGGCTTTACTAAATGTCTATTCAACTTCACACAATGCAGAGGTGAGCTCAGGTACAGCCCTTCCAGTCCAGCCTTTTCTTCATTGATGATTCTCCTGAGACACATATTGTGCCTCCCTGGGCACAATGTCCTCTGCTGGTAAAAGGTAGTTGGACAGGACAATAGTTGAGGAAACCCCAGTGAAAAGTTAAGCACACAAACTAGGATAGATTAAAAAATAAAAAAGTGTCCATTTTATAAAAGACTAGCTATCTTTTCACCAGATCCATTCCTCTTTCCTCCTGGTAACACATATAGACTACATCTCCCATCTTTCCTTACAGTTAAATTTTACCGTGAGACTGAGTCCTAAGCACTGGAAAGTGATCAGAAATAGTATACACCCCTTCCAGGTGTCTCCCATGCAATTCTCCATGGCTTTGCCTCACCAGCTGGCTGGAATGGAGATGACCTTCCAAAGCACATGTTCAGTATGATAGATCTATATGAAAGCACCAGCCTGGGTCCATGATTTACCACTTCAAGGGAAGCCACCCAACAAGATGACCCATACTGTACAATTATATGAGAAAAGATAAAATTTTAAAATTGTATTAGGCTACCAAATTGAGGGATCCTGGGATCATGACCTGGGCTGAAGGCAGACGCTTAACCGACTGAGCCACCCAGGCGCCCCAGATTCTCCCCTTTAACCACTCAAAATATCCAGGATACAATCTGAAAACACTAAAAATTCAAAGAACAAGGAAATATAATTTATTGTTAAGAGAAAAGACAATCAATAGTGACTAACTCTGTGATGACCCACCTGTTGGATTTAGCAAACAAGAATTTCAAAACAGCTATTATAACTAAGCTCACATATATGAAGAAAAAATGCTTGTAATGAGTAAAAATATAGAAAATCTCAGCAGAGAAATAGATGCCACAAGATGGAATCTATAGAAATTCTGGAACTGGAAAGGGTATCTGAAATTGAGAACGCACTTGATGGGTTTAACAGAAGGAGATGACAGTGTAGTCCATGAACTTGAAGATAGATCAATATAAATTATTCAATCTGAAAAACAGAAAAAAGAAAGAAAATGAAAATAGTTTCAGGTACCTGTAGAACAATATCAAAAAATAGAACGTGTGTAATGAGAGTCCCAGAAAGGCATGAAAAGTAGGACAGAAAAAAATATTTGAAGAAATAATGGGCAAAATGTTCTTAAATTTGTAAAAGACAAAGCCTACAGATTTAAGAAGTTTGACAAAGCTGAAGTACGATAAATGCATATATCACCACACTTAGGCTTATCATAGTCAAACTGTTGACCAAAGACAGAGAGACAGTCTTGAAAGCAGCCAGTGAAAAATGACACATCACACACAAGGAAACAACAATTCCAATGACCTCAGACTTTTCGTCAGAAACAATGGAGACTAGAAGACAGTACAACAACATCTTTAAAGTGCTGAAAAAAGTGTGTAAGGGGAGGAAGGGTGGTAAACCTGTCAACCCAGAATCCAGTGAATCCTGGAAGAATGAAGGCAAAATAGGCATTTTCAGATAAAAGTAAACTAAGAAAAAAAAACACAACCCAGTGAAATGTCACCTGCAATGAAATGGAAGGCAGAACACATGCCACCTATACCTAAGACCCAGAGAAGTGATAGGAGTCACAGTAATAGTGTCTACTGGCTCTTGTTTTATTCTTTCAGCCAGGTATCACAGGGAGGATAGAAACTTAGGGAGAGCTGGCTGGTTTGGGAGCAAAAATTGAAAGGAATAGAGGGAACCCAGAAATTTGAGACCTTTAAAGTTTAGAGCAACTAGCTGGAATCTGAGTGAGAAATAAAATTCTATTTTGTTAAGTGACTGAAATTTCGAGATTTTTTTTTGTAATAGTGGTTAGATTTATCCTAATTAGCATAGCAAAGATAAATTTCTTTTATTTGATGTGTATACGTCTGTGTGCATGGATAGATCATGGTAAAGAGTTTATAAATTTTTAGTTGCTTATGCCACCTAATTCTTTAACACTGTTTTATGTTCATTTAGTATTTGTGAGAATTGGGACAACTTTATATCTTTTAATATTTTCTTTTCAGATTTGTGTTCCTGTACCCCCTTTTAAATCCATACTGTACAGAGAAAGACAGTTTAATATATGTTGTTGATACAAATATAATAAATGTAAAGGAAACACATTAGACTACAAAAAGAGCAAATAAGCATCTTAAGATGGGCTTTTTATTTTCTTATCACCTACAGGGTAAAGAGTGTTTTCTTACAGACTTGTCTAATGAAATTTAGATTAAAAATGGAGGCTCAGCTTTCTAAAACAGTCATAAAGGGTTATGTTCAAAGTGAAGGAATGGACTGGTTTGTGGCTGGAATTTCTTTCTTCAAATAAATGTATTATTTGAAAATTAATTTTATTTATTTTAAAATAAATAATATCATAAAATAAATAAAAGTGAATAATCATTTGCATTCTTTCATAGTCTCTCCAAATCCAAAATAATCCAAAGCCCTGGACTTTTGTAAGAAAAATAACTCTCATTTTTAAAGTCTATGAAGAGTTTTCTCCAAATAGAAGTTTTTGAATCCTCAGTATCCTGTGAAGCACATAACCCAGAAAATATTGCCAAACTATTTTATAATAGAAGAGAAAGATAGAATCTAATTAATCAAATATCATTCGTTAAGTGAAAGGCCTAAATTCATGATGAAGTAGTTTTATTTTTCTGTAATAGCTACTCCCCTACCTCCCCCACAGAGCTACCATAGCTCTCCAATCAGATCTAGTATTAAGAACTAATCCAGTGCAAACCCTCAGTTTCATGTCCTGTGATCTCCTTGAGTCAAGCTTTGCTCACACTAGAGGAAACTTTCTGGGAGAGAAGGCTATAGTCACCCCTCTTATAATCCTAGCTCCTCCATGTTAGCAGCAAGAAAAACTATGGGAAGAAAGCAAGAAGTCTTTTCCTTAAATCAGAGTGCAATTTGTCGGTTTGCTCTAATTTCAAATGCCCATTTATAGGCAGTCAGTGACAAATATTGAAGGCTCTTAAATTTTTTGTAGAAAACTTGTGGGTTTCCCAACATGGGAGATGTGACTATTCCATGAAGCCCTCCATTCATCACTTTTGGATTACCCGCTGCAAACAAGTCCTGGACATTTGTAAGCTCCCCAGCATAAGCGATAGGGTAGCGAGATACCCAGTGTGGGGAGTGGAGGTACAAGGGGGAATCCCTTGTCCCTGACCAAATTCCAAGTGCATTGAACAAATAGGGATCTTCCTAGTGGACCACAGCTACTGCTGAGTGGTGAAACAAAATTTATATTTGGGCTAAAATTCCCAATTTGCAATGCTAAGATGTTTTAATTCATTGTAAGCTACTTTTAGAAACTTTTTTGAAAACATTATGCCAGGGTGCCTGGGTGGCTCAGTTGGTTGAGTGACTGCCTTCAGCTCAGGTCATGATCCTGGAGTCCCAGGATCGAGTCCCACATTGGGCTCCCTGCTCAGTGGGGAGTCTGCTTCTCCCTCTGACCCTCCCCCCTTTTATGCTCTCTCTCATTATCTCTCAAATAAATAAATTGAAAGAAAAGAAAACATTATACCAAAGTGTAAACAAAAATATTACTATATTTTAAAATACTTCTTATAATGACCAATAAATTCAGAAATGAGAATTCATAAAACATATATAAAATTTTAATATTTATGTCATTATCAAACATTGGAAAAAGTTATATCTGATATAACTTAGAAGAAATTTAGTTTGTTATGTATGACAATTATGTCCTGATGGCCAAAAAAAAATGTATACAATACAGAATGTGCTAATATCTCAATACTGAATTGCATATTTCACATTAACAAAATCTTTCCATTTTCAGTCAATAATTTAAAATACCTACTATTTATAGAATACCTTTGTGGGCCAGATATGTGATTTGTTTGTTTTTAACATTATTCCATTAACTCATGTGACAATTTTGTGAGGAAAGTATTATCACCTCCATTTTCTACTGAGGTAATTAAGGTTGTAAGGAACTTATACAAGGTCACATATTTTAATGAGTAGCTCAAATTAGGATTCAAATTCACATTTTCTGACACAAAAGCCTGTTTGGTTACCACTATTCTTATTTTCAGATGAGTTGAATGGCCCAGCTTATTCTGAAATACATTTCAGTTCTTTTTACAACAATTCAAGAAATGCTTATTGAAAATATTTTGCTCAGTGAGGCTCTAGGCAAATGAAGAAATTACTGAGTAGATTACAGATGAGTGTTAGACACTTTACCACTTGGGAGTAAGTGTGGACAGCCCATCTAAGTCTGTGCCTCATCCCCCTCCTCGAGACAAGCCCCCATCAGCATCCTGACAAAATGGAAAGGGCATGAAACTCATAATCTGGCAGACCTGGGGATAAATCTTGACATTGTTATTTATTATTCACATGACTACATTCATACCTTGTGACACAAATTATATCATTTGCAGATGTGTTATGTATACCTTCCTTATTTAAAGTTTAGAAATAATAGATATAAATCACCTATCATAGATGGTAACCCCTCAATTGTTAGTAGATACTACTGTTATTATGATTATTATATTAAGTATGTAATAATAAGCTTTTGCTGCATTATAAAACATACCCAAAGTTAGTTGTTTAAAATAATTTTTTTTTTTTTTTTTTTTTTATGATTCTGTGGTTTGGGTTGGCAGTGCTTTGGAGTCAGCTCAGTTGGGACTGGGTTGTCCAAGACAGTCTCACTCACATGTCTGGCAGTTGGTGCCTTATTGGTCTGGGAGGAGCTCAACTTGGATTACTCATTTCATGTTCCAGTGAGCTAGTCTCTGCTTCTCATGGCAGTCTCAGGGTTCCAGGTAGGAACATGAAAGCAAGCCCCGATATGCAAATGCTTTCCAAGTCCTGCTCACAACATATTTGCTAGGGTCTCACTGGCCAAAGCAAATTACGAGAGATAACGAGGTTCTGGAGTCAATGTGGGACACCACTACTGAAGACATGGAAGGGGGTGTGAAATAACCAGTGGACATTTTTGCAATCTATCAAGATCCCTAATTATAAACTTTCTTTGGAATGCATGACACAAAACCAATTTGTAAGGCTGCCTCATGATTTAACAGTTGTTTTGTTTAATCCCTTTCAATTAGCAATAATCGCGCCTCGGATAAATGGGTATGTCTTATTTTCTCAATCTTATTTTCCATCAAATAATATCATCCTAAGGTTGTATAACTTGTGTTATACAACTTGTGTATAACTATGTCCTTCTATACACCTAAAACTAATTTATTTTGAAAATGAAGATAATGCACTAATAATTTTTCTACCTGCACACAGGAATAGCTAAATAAATAACATCTGACTATAAAGCCATATCACATTTGTAAGACTTAAAGCATTGTCCTAATATCTGTTGCTTATGACTATGCCATGGGCCTTGTTGCTATTTGAAGAATGGTGCTCTTGTGCTGTAGACAGCAATTTTGCTCAAACTAAGTCACCCGGTCCTTGACTGCCACATGCTAGCACATTCTCTCAGCTATAGTTGTTCTTCAGCTCTCTACTGTGATGTTACATTGCTTCAGGCTGTGATCCAGTGAATCCTTCGAATGCATCCTCAGGCACTCATGCTCATCCAACTTCCTACAGCTTAATCTAAGCTACTTTTCAGTGTACTTTATTCTTCCATCACTCATAATTTTAATGTGCCTGAGCCCGGCAAGGGTGAATTTCCAATATTTGAGAAACTGGCTGCTAAAAGCTTTGCCAACCAAATGTTACAAAGAACAATTTGTAAGAGGTAAGAACAGAACTTACTCAAATAATTAAAAGAGGCATTTATAAATGTCCCAGTCACATAAATAGGAATGGACATTCCCACATTACATAATTGAAAAACTATAAAGCATTAAGTTCCAGACCAAAATCTCCTCAGGGATACAGTGACATATGAATTTCGGATAATTTTTTAAATTTAAAAAATAAGATTACCAGCTTTCTCGGCATGATGTAGTTTCCCACAGCTCAACTAGCAAACATGGTCTTAAATAAAAAACTGTCTTCTTTCTGGAAAATTGCTGCATTATTTATAGTCTCTGAAACAAAGATGATTTTCTCTTCCATGTTGGTTTATTTTTAATTTTGAAGCATTTTACTCTGAGCACCACCCAAGCTTCCTCTGTTACTTGAGCTGATTTAACTCCTGGTTTGTGCTGTTGCAACCATTGCCTCATCTGGAAATCTCTAGGCTGTTTTGAATCACAAAAGTCGAAGGAACTGGTCACAATGATAAAAGGAGAATGGTCTTGAGTTTGTACAACTCAACAAGAGAACTCTTGAGACAAACCAAATGTTCATTCTGTGGTCACCAAGGCTGAGTTCCCTCCACCTCACCTGCTGTGGTCTTTAGTCCTGCACCTGGCCTGGCAATGAAGGAAGATGTTTGACTTCACCTTCACTGTGGAATGGCCCCACATCTTCATCATCTGTGCCCTTTCCACTAGAAAGGCAGACCCAGAGACACTCAGAGCATTTTAATTCTTTTGAGGGATCCCTAAACCACTTAATTTTGCCTTCAGTTTTTTATAAGCAGCCCATTCCAGTCTTAATGCCTTCTCCACCAAGCCTTTTACAAAAATCCTCAATATAATGTGTTTTAAGAAATCCACTAGATCTAGAGAACCCTGCTATACCCTTAAGGCCCAAGCTCATGCCTTACTCACTTTCTCAGCCATTAATCTCTAAGACAGTCCTATAGATTAAAATGCCTTTTGTTCCTTCAGTTGGGGTTCTATGTATATGTTGCACTGATCTCCCTCTCTGCATTCCGCTCTGACCTCTCTCCTATGTCCATCATTCTCTTTCTCCTGCACATTCCTACCTTCTCACAACTTGTCCCCATTGTTCTGTGTTTTTCTTTTCTTTCCACATATTCATTTTATTTCCTATTTCTTATTTACCTCTACTAATTATGGTTTCTTCTCCTTCCAGTGCTCTTGTGAGTGATGCAATACTGTTCTTCTGGAGAGATTTCTATTCATTCTAGCCAAGCTTTCTATAGGCAAGTCCGTAGGTGTATGCATGTACATAGGCATATGCCTCAGTCCATTCAGGCTGCTAGAACAACAACAACAACAACAACAAAAACATAGGTGGGTGGCTTAAACAAAAGCATTTGTTTTTCAGGCTAGGAGGTTTAAGATGAAGACACTGGCAGATTAGTGTCTGGTGAGGCTCTGCTTCCTGGTGCATACACAGCTGCCTTCTCACTGTGTTCTGCCATAGCAGAGGGTGGAGGGAATTCTCTGGGATCTCTTTTAATAAGGGCTCCACCTCATGACCTCCTTACCTCCCAATGCCCCACTTCCTAATACTGTTAAATTGAGGGTTAGGATTTTAACATATGAATTTGGGAGGGACAGCAATATTTGGTCTATAGCAAGACAGGGGTGCATGTGTACTGGGAACGGGCACCAAGGGGAGTAGAGACAGTGATGGTGGCAGTCACTGAGGCAGAAACCTACCTCATGGTTTTTACTAGTCAGATGATTTGAGTGTTCTTGCCTAAAGTAATCCAATGTACCTATGTTAGCAGAGAATCACGAAGAGGGATTCCTTTAAGCTTTAATTCAGAATCTTTAAACATTTAGTGAAATATGTATTTGTCTTTCCAGGGCCCTTAAATACAGAATATTTCAGATTATATGAAATGCATAATTTATTCAAGTAATGATTACTTAATGATTCCTGTAAGGTAAATGTTATATTATCTTGCTCTCATTTTCTATTTCTCTTTATTTGGGCAATAGCATTATCTACCTAACCTGTCATGTACATTTTCAATGAGGCTCATTGAGGTTGTTACAGTGATGAATAGAGGAATATGTACATTTGTACTACACAGTCCTCACTGATTTAATGAGAGCCATGTCAGTGGGGCTAAATCAAGCCTATCGTTTCTAGAAGACTTTGATTTTCTGACATTCGTACCAATTACCATGTTGTTGTTGACAAGACAATGAAATAACCAGAATAACATTGGTCAAAATCATTTTTTGCTGAAGAAAGAGGACTAATGTAGGCCCAGGTGTCATATTAGTTTTTTTCAAAGGGTAAAATTTTTATGGAGGAAAAAAAATGAAGGAAGAAACCCTTTCAGCTTCCATTGGAAATGAAGCATATCTATACTTTGATTTTTCATTTCATTCAAGCTAGACTTGGTGGAACTCAGCAGGGTAGTGCTGAGGACATTCTCCAATTTGCTGGTCTTGTTCCTCAGAAGCATATTAAGCTTTCTGAAACATCAATCAGGAGACAGAGAATTGATTTTTTGAGGTAAAAACAGAAGGTATTGCCTTTTCTCCTTCCTGTGTTTTTTCCTCTCCTACCTACTACCTGCTGTTCTGTTTCTTCTCTCCTTCCCCTGTCAGGCTACACAATCCCCACATATACTCTGCTTACTGCTACTCTCTGCTCCCATTCCAGGACTCAATATGGAGGTTCCTATATGGTTAGATGATCATTCATACATTTATTCAGTCAGTCAGTGGTTCATCAAACGTAGCAGTATGTGTTGCAGGTGGGATATTTGTATTCAATTAGTATTTATTTTATTTGGATAATTTTATGAAATAAAAACACATCTATTTTATGATGCGGTAGGCATATAGCAGACATCACTTCAAAACCATTTCCTACCATGGGGAGCTAACCAAAGATGGCAGCTAAGCTGGCCTGAAACTGGCCTACAAGTTTGCTTCAAGGAAGTTCAGGGGGGTCCACAGCTTCCAGTTTCATTTCAGCTCCCAGTGGGCTCCTTTCATCACAAGCTCAGCTGAGCTGGAAGAAAAAGAGAAGCTAAGCTGTCAGATGTCTCAGTAGCCAGTTAAAGCAACAAGTCAAAAATGACTGAGTAAGCCTTTAACCACTTACTGTGATGGTGTAAGCAGGAGTTAGCACTGACTGCACCTGTTTCATTTTCTCCCATGGAACAGCACATCTGTCCAGGGTGAGGTGGGCCAGGACATGTGTATAGGTCATCTCACTATTGAGGGAGCTGTGAACAAGGTTCAAGAAGTTTTGTGGTGTGGACTCTGGGGTCACAGGGAGGGTGACAGGGAAGCACTAGGAATAGAAAAGGAGTGGGTACTGAGAATGGGGAAAAGTGTCTTTGAGGTGTCTCCCCCCTCCCCCCCATAAGGAGGCCTTAGCAGAAGCACCTGAAGAAGACTCTGCTCAAGGCCTCAGATAAAGAGACTAGGAAGAAGGCACCTGGGCTAGGAATGCAAATGTGTGAAAGAGCATGACTGGCTAGAGGGACCTGAGTCCTTGACTGCAACTCCTGCAGAGACTATAATATACTGGTCATACACCAAGTCTGGTGTAGGGGAGAGTAGCTTTCTCACAGAGGCCTGCCAGGTAAAGTCTTTATCTTTGCCTGGGGTCAGGCCTGAAAAGTCACACATGGGTTTTTCACCAGGAGCTGGGCTTCTCACCTTTATTTTCCATTTGTGGCTTAGAAAATAGAGAAGGAACAACAGAAGCAAGATTAGTGGGTAAGTTCCAGGCAATCCCAGAAAATAGATGGCCACGGGTTTGAGGGATTGTGGTATAGACTCAGTACCACAGCCTCCACAAAGATATGCTAAAGAAAAACATTTGAAAGTAGCCTATTTCTTTCAAATGTTCATAGATTTTTCAACATAGAACAGACACAAAGACATAAAGGATTTCAGGCTCTTATTAGAAGTCCTGCTTCCTTCCCACCCCATTCTACTCTAGCAGATCCTAAGTTCTTGAACTATCTCTAGCCCTAAGTTTTCTGTTTGATTCTGTCTTCTTTTTTAAAAAAGATATATTTATTTATTTGAGAGAGACAGTGCATGGTGGGGTGGGGGAAGCAGAGGGAGAGGAAGAGAGAAGATTAAGTAGACTCTGTGCTGAGCAGGGAGCCTGATGTGGGACTCAGTCTCATGACCCATGAGATCATGACCCAAGTCAAACCAAGAGTCAGCCACACAACCCAGGCACCACCCAGCACCCCTTGATTCTGTCTTCTGAGGGGTGGGTGGCATAGATAGATGGAAGCAGATGGCATTGTGAGAGAACATAGATTTTGGAATTAATGCTGCACCCTGGGACAAGCTGCTAAATATCTCCGAGTCTCTGCTTCCTCATTTATCCACTGAGCATAGTAATACTGAACCAATACCTACATTGTAGTGGGGAGTGAAAGAGATGCTGACTGTACCTTTCACATCACAATCAATTACTTAATGGTAGGTTTTGTTCCCCTTAGTTCCCTGAGTACCAAGTAAATTACTAAGTGAGAAGTTTCTAGTCATATATCATGAGCATGGCTGACAAGAAAGAGAGAGGAGAAAAGGAGATAAAGGTATTTGTGATCCAAGTTTTGATCCTAGCTTGAAGAATTATTTTCCAGAATTCCGGTTGTGAGGGCTCTCTGGTGATCTTGGGACTGTGGTTAGAGACCAGATTAGAGAGCAGGATAAATTATTATTATGTTATGCCTCTGAGTCACCCTGCCTGATTTATAAATTAGTAATGTAAGCTGAGTGGTTCTGTAACAAAAACTTAAAACATGTCACATTGTCTTGGCAGTCATGTGTCAGCATCAAAGAAAATAACGTCAGAGGCCGTAATGACAACACATTAAATAAAAAATGATGACTATTATATGTAACGCAGAAGGCAGACAATATATCTAATGGGCTTGTGGCTCTGGAATCATGCTTTTCAAACAGAGTGATTTTTGCCCCAAAGGGAACATTGGCAATGTCTGTCTTTTGATTGTTGCAGTTGGGAGAGTGCTAATGGGTAGAGAACAGGGATGCTGCTAAATTTCCTACAATGCAGAGGACGTCCCCCCCACAACAAAGAATTTTCCAGCACAAATATTGATGGTACTGTGGTTGAAAGACTCTGGTCTTGAGGAGGACATTGGATAAAATACTGGTTGCTACTGCCTGTATATTTATTGAGATACTGCAAAATAAAGAGGAAATGCTTGACCAAGCATTTTTGCAAGCAAATGTGACCAAGAAGAAAGATTACAAGAATCAGGATTTTGCAATATTGGAAAACCTTGACTTGAAATCCCAAACAGAAAGACATAGAATTGAGAAAGGCTCATTAAACTGAGACTTTAAGTGAAGATTAGACTAAGAATTTGGCTTTCACAAAGCTAATGTTGAGACCTCTTATGCATAAAGCCACAGGTGAAAAATTAAACTGTGGGTATGGCACCCAGTGAAACGTGACAGTGGGTAAAGAGGCTCAAGAAAAAAAAATAAGATTAAGGGCATAGTTTTTCCTCAGAAAGTCACTATCTAATATTAAAATATCTAATATTAAGAAAGAAAAAGCAAAAATATGTAACAAGTTTGTAAAATATATCTCAGAAAGAATTTTTGTGCTTGTAGTTTCTGGAATTTGGAAATCACTGGACTCAAAATAGATTATTTAATACATTTTGTGAGATTTGTACTGCAAAGCAGTTAAGGCAAGGGGGAAAAAATCCTGTGACTTCTTGAACATTTGAAACAACTCTTGGGTTCTCAAACTTCCTTGAGCAGGAAGTGGACTGAAAAAGTTGCACAGACCCCAAGGTGCACATATTACCCAATGCCAACCTCTGAGGTGGTCAAGAAGAATAAGGGTAAGTAGAAAAACTGCCAAGATGGGAAAACCAAGGACTATAGAGTTTAATAGATAAAAGAGCCCTTCCCAGAGAATAGAATTGGTGCCAAATCAGGGAACAATCCTGTTCCTGGATATATCCTAGAGCTAGAATAAGTATTTTGCTCTGAGCAACTAATTTTGAGTTTTGGTTTTTTGTTTTGTTTTGTTTTTTAAATACATCATTGTCACAGCAAAAGCTGACATTACGTCACCCCCATGGTGCCTGCTCAATGGGATTTCAGAACTGTATAGACCGGTGATTGCTATGTGTTTCTATTCTTCCTTCTCAGGGAGGAACGTTAATTGTGGTTACTCTTTCCCTGTTCTGTCATTATATTGTGTGTGTATTGCAGGGCAATGGGGTGGGTGGGAGCAGATAACTTTTATTATTATTTCAAAGGCTCCAGACTCAGACAAACCACATTCACACCTGATGTAATGACTGTTGTGAATCACCCAGATATCTGAGGGTTTGAGTTCAGTGCTATGACTGAATGGGCTTGAACTGTCAAAAAGGAGGAGACAGAGGTCACCCGGAGAAGGTCTTGAGGAAGAGATGAGTGTGTTCCAAATGTGAAATAAGGAGTCAACTATATTTAGTGACTAGAAGACAGAATCTGGTAAATGTATGACAAGAACAAGTGTGAGATAGCCATACATTCTTTTTTTTTTCTTTTTTAATCCATACATTCCTTTTCCCTGGTGTGATGACTAAAGGTGCTGTGTGTTCCAGGTGGTATAACCACAAGATGCTGGATCCTCTGATAGTCTGGATCCCTGAGTGACTGTATGAAGCAGAGACCTCCCCTACACTGGCCCCTACCAACCCATTATAGACATATAGCAGGATAAATGTCCTAATATACACTTCCAACTTCATTTTGGGGTAATAATCTCTGGTAAACTGACAATCATCTTGGCCATTCACATCAAAATGATGTCATGAAAGAGAGGGAGCCGATGAAACTAGCCCAAATCAGTCACCTAAGTGTGACACATACAAACATCCATTCAAAGTGATGTCATAGTGCCCTCAAGCCATAAAAATAATAATTAATTGTTCTGTATGCCCATATGTGTAAAAATGTATGACCTTGCATACACAGCTCATTCTTGAACCATTTCCACCATAAGCCGATGCCATGTAAGATTATAAAGCCAAAGCTTACAGAGTAATTTTTTTATCCACAAAGTAACATGAAAAAAATAATTCATAGCTGCCTGCCACTATTCACCAGTCCAGTGTGCACCCACATTTCAACCTTTAGGTTCAATCCAATACTTTTACCAGCAAAGCTTGGCTACTGGAAGAGTTTAGTGCATCTGCTCTTTCACCTGTGTTAATTCTTCTTTAAGCCAGTGGACTTACGCGTGAGAGGAGATTGACAATCAGCACTCTTTCTGGTAAATATTAGTCTTTATTGGGTTGGTGTGGGGAAAAAAACTTTTTTTTTTCATTTTTCTACTGCTGCATCTGGGACTGCTTATTAGTTTCATTTTGATAGATGGAGAGAAGATGAACAAATCACAAGATTTATTTTTCAGGGCATATTTGATAGAATCAGAGACCTTTTACCTTTATATATACTGCCTGGAAAAGTCAAATCAGCAACGTAATATGATTTGGTCTCCTCAGACTTTGTTAAAGAAGCTAAGTTTGATAGATAAAACTATATCAGGCTGCTTTTTTTCTCTCTTTGATGAAACACAAGTCTAAGACAAATTCATAGATCAAAGGCTACATGAAATATAACATATCTGGTTTTTCTTCATAAAAGATTTTCTGTTATGGTGTAGATAATATATACAGTCTGCATGAAATACATAAAATCTTGACAAGTTAACTCCACAAACAGCATCCTTGAAAGATTTATCCAATTTTCAAAATTTATTCACTGGGAATAACTATCCCACTGTTAAGAATTGAAAATAACAGGTAACAAAGACATGTTTGGAAAGCATATCACAAAACAGCCTCTTTGCTGTACCAAAGTTCCAAAATCAGAACAGTGAAGTTAAAGACCCAGAAGTCTCTGGAGGTCTAGTGACAGCTTCTCATTTGAAAATCTAATGAAATTGGTGGCTACCAGAGTGGGAAACTGGGTGGTTAGGGAAGAGAATGGACAGATTTTTTTCCTGTCTGTTTATGTCTTTAGAATATGGAATCATGTTAATGTATTATATAAACAAAAATTAACACAAAAATAAAAATCTTAATGAAATAAAAGCTAATGAAATAAAACATACTTGACGTTATTCAAAAAGAGCATTGAACATTGACTGGCATCACATACAGTCCCCTGGACTCTTTAGCTCATCCCACACCTAATCACATTCCTCCTGGCTAAGGCCTTCTTTGGATGAGCAATTCTAGAAATGAGGCTAGGTAGGCGTGTGAGGCCCACAGTCTGCAGAACAGTGGTCATTCTTCACTCTACCATGCTAACTCTCCTTTCTTTTTCCTTAATTTTTCTCTTTTCTCTCTTTTCACTCCCATGTGTTCTGTAACACTGATAGTTCACAATTATTGACTGCTTACTGTGTGCCAGACACCCTTCCAAATGTTTTGTATTAATTTAAATCTCAATAGCAGCAAGGACACCAAGCACAGGGAAGTTAAGTAACTTGCCCAAGGTCAATGACTAGTGAATGGCAAAATCAGAATCTGAAACCAGACCCTCTGCTCAGACTTTTGACACCTAACCATTATGCTATGCTCCGTCTTGCAAGTTAATCTTATCAACTAGTTTTTTTATTCATACACACAAAAAATCTTCGATAGCTGAACTCCTCCAGGAAAAAAGTATGTAAGCATCTTTTCTTAAATTAATGTTTGTTCCACTAGCCTAAGCAAAGTTCTTCCAGAATAACTTTTATTCCAGTGGAGTTTGGAGAATGAGTCCTGTTCTATTCCTTGGCTGTGCTGACCCACTGGGGAGAAGCTTAGAGAGATAGATTTCAAATCAATAAGAAAAACTAACCACTCAATGGCCTTGAAATTGGTCTGTCTTTAGGGAACACTGTGTTCCCTTTCATGAGCAACGTGAGTAGAGGCTGGATAAGTTGGCAGGATGTTGTAAAGGGAACTTACGGCATTAATGTTGAAAATAATGCCCTTGGAACTGTTTCCACTTTGAGATTTAAAAATTATTCTATAATTCTTATGATATACTTCATTTCTTTTAGAATCCCCTCAGTCCATTTTCTCATTGTAACTGGTGGTCCTGATTAGTCTAAGATTAATATTTCTCTGTTAAACTGAGTGATTCATTAGGTACAGAAATCTGCAATGTTAGCCCCATCATTCATAATTCTCAAAATGTGGGATACTATTCAGAGGTTGTGCATGCTCTACACATCTATTGACATATTATGACTGGATTCAATTATCTTTGTGCTTCAAAGAGATATTATTGTACTATTCTAAAATAGCAGTTATGGGTTTAAAAGAATTAATAGCTTCTCATTATGTGGCCACCAAATACTTGTGCAAAATCAGATTTTAATCACAATTATTATACATAACCCAATGACACTAGAAAAGAAACATCAGCTGATAGCTTCTAAAGCTTTAAACTATGTCAAGTTCTAAAACTGTATAAACAATCATTAAATTATCCTATAAATTCTTTTTTTTTTAATTTTATTATGTTATGTTAGTCACCATACAATACATCATTAGTTTTTGATGTGGTGATCCACGATCCATTGTTTTCGTATAACACCCAGTGCTACATGCAGTACGTGCCCTCCTTAAAACCCATCACTGGGCTAACCAATCCACCCTCCCCCCTCCCCTCTAAAACCCGGTTTGTTTCTCAGAGTCCATAGTCTCTCATGGTTCTTCTCTCCCTCCGATTTTCCCCCTCTTAATTTTTCCCATACTTCTCCTAATGTCCTCCTATTGTATAAATTCTTAATTATTTTTCAAAGGAATGAAGACTGAAAAATTACCAAGTGGCTGCAACTACCAATTAAATTATTTTTGCTGTAGTTGAATGAAGAAACCAAAAAAGTAAATAATTTCTTCACTTTTCATGAAAAAGAAAATTTATATTTATAGCAGTTTACATTTTAAGCATTTTGATTATAGACTTTTTATTATTTTTGTTTGTCAGCACCTAATATTTATTCATTGAACATATAATCAAAATTATCCCAACCACATCTAAGAAATGCTGCCATATAAATTAATATAAATTAGTCTAAAGTATAGTGTGCACTAGATGGACTAGGGCATTG
Organism: Eumetopias jubatus; assembly: GCF_037043125.1. NCBI lineage: Eukaryota > Metazoa > Chordata > Mammalia > Carnivora > Otariidae > Eumetopias > Eumetopias jubatus. Next base: position 161,917,495 of record NW_028274809.1, on the reverse strand, counting down.
TTATTCGGTTTACAGAAGAATTCTTTTAAAGCAAGATTTCCTTAAAGATCAAAATCCCCTGTTTCCCTTAAAGTAGAATTCCAGCTACTTTTCATTTACATTTAACTTTTCTAGGGCACTCTATCATACAAAATGAAGGATATTGGTGCAGGATTTTATAATTACCTGATAGAATTTCTTTCCTATCTTCACCTCCACATTGAATCTTTCCATTTTGTAAAAAATGATCAAATACCACAGTATCCTAATTTCAAACTTGGCGCCAAAAGCTGAAAACAATTGGATGGCCTACATTATCAGGATTTATTCCTATGGAAGAATAAAACTGTTTTTTATCACCTCTTTAGTCCCCAGTTATAACTTGATTCATGTTACTTTGGTGTGGGAACACTAGGAATGATGTCACGGTCATATAACCCAGGTCATCAATGATGGCATGGACTGCTTTTCAACTTCTTTTGGAAGGGATGGAAGACTAGTAGGAGTAACATAAATTTCACTTGAACACTGAAAAGAGGGTTTTGGCAGAGATGTTACCAACAAAGAATTATTTTAATGAAAAAATCATCACAAGAATTCTTAAGAAAACCAAGTTTTTGACTACTTCACATTCAGCTATGGGAATATTTTATACTTAAAAGTCTCTATATACATGCTTTGCATGTCTCAATCTATTTTTTACTTTAGGTAAAAAATGAGGCAGGTTAACTTTCAAAACAAATTTGCAAACTGTTGGAAAGCATATGTTTTAATTAAACATGACTCAAAGTAGGTTTTTACAACCATGAACTGAGTGCCAGGGCCATTAAACATTTTATGTTTCCTTTGTACATTATCCTATAATTCATCATCCTAGTTGTATGTGCAAATTACTAAAGGCTGATTAAGATATTTACTTCTTTATCCACCATTAATTTAATCCACCTTCACTCTGTGTGTGTATGGATAATATATATAAAATATTTTAAACTTTATTTTATAAATATATAAAATATAAAGGTATGTATTATATGTTATGTTTATAATATATAATATATATTTATTAAATTTACACAAATATTTTAATAAAAATATTAAAATATACATTTAAATATATATAATATATAATTTTGAGAAGGATTACTTGCTTTTATTTCAGCATTTATAATCTTACCCCTAAAAGGAAAATATTTCCTTTACAAAATAAATATCTGTTTCTTATTTTTCTAAATTGCCGGTGGAGAAAATTTATACTATAGGGTATGCCAAAAAAGAGAAGGAGCTTTTAGAAAACAATCTATTCTAAGTTAGGTTTTCAATATCTTTATTCTCTGAGCATGAAAGCTATTAACATCTACTTTAGTTAGTTTGCTTTTATTTTGTATTTGTTACAATATAGAGTTGGGTTGTGAGGACACAACACAACTTACAATGCCATTTTAATGCTCAGAGATCTAGAAACTACACAACATAAAGCAGAGTCAGAGGAATCTTTGTGGTTTACAGATGTCCAGTTGGTCAGTTAATATAATGTTGAAGGAAAGAGTTCCAGAAATCATTGACTATCCACCGTCCCATTATAGTTGGACAGAAATTGTATATTTGACTTGACATGTTTTGAATAGAGTTGTGACTCGAGAATCTACCCCAATGCCCCATTCCTCCTCCAGCAACAATTAGGTAAGGCTTTGACCCACGCCTAGGTTCACGTCAAGGCATCTCACTTTTCACTTTTGAGCTCCTATTCCTTTCATAGATACTCCTTTTTTAATCTATGGTTTCTTCATCATTTACTAGTTTTGTAGCTTATTTTTTTTATCTAGTAAAATTCCTTGAACATCTGCTTTGTGCTCAGGATGGGGAAGGATGCAATCATGAGAATGAATGGCTGAAAGTCTAGTGGTCAAAAAAGCATAAAATGCTGAACTTATGGAGCATAGTCTGGACTATAAGTGGGCCACTTGAAGTATGGACCACAACTTTGTGGTAGTCCACAAGATGAATATAGAATTTGAAAGTAAGTCTTAGAAACTTTTATAGCAATTTGACATGGCTCCAATGTGATCAATGGACTCATCTTGTTAAACAGGGTATAGACCAGTTTGGCATGATTGAATTCATGTGGTTAATCACCTATGACATGAACTAATTACACATGGTAAGACTGTAGGTAAGTACTGCTATGATCTTCAGTATATCTACTTCAAGAAGCACTGACCTGTAAGAAATATATAGCAACCGTCAAACTGCAAAACCTCTTTTAGAGATTCTCTAAATTCTCATTTAATCTATGTTCCCTAATGATTTTTAACAATTGATTTCATGTTAAAAGATATGGAGAAAAGGAGTATACTTTGTAGATGACAAGATAAGATACTAACATTTTTTACCATTTTATCAAAGATTAATTTCAGGCAAGCTGGCATAGCCTCCTGGATCCACCATAATCACAACTTTCTAGCAAAATTGACTAAATAATAATAACTAAGAATAAAGATCTACTTCATATCCAGTGTGTTTTAGAAACACTTTAGGTCTATGAGAGTGCTTATTTTAATGTGTTAATCAGTTAGACACACCCTAATAAAGGCATACTTTCCCTTATATTTGGCCTGAAGTCAAGTTTTTGTCTAAAAATTGCTATTAGGACATTTTTTATTTAAATTGTGATAGGAATCGACTATTTATAAGGAGTATTTGTCAACTTTTTTTTTGAGGGACAGAGTTCCAATATCTTGGGTCTTATAAAGGTAAAAATTCTCAGTCATCTCCTAGTCCTTATGTTCTTTAATGATCTTAGGTACAAGAATATGCAAATGTGGAAATTATATGTTGTTCAATATGCTTTCCATGTAAAATTTCTGAGATTGAGTGGAAAGTATTTCTTTTATTCAATCAACAAAACTGTTGAGGATCTGCTATGTGCCAGACAGCCTTGGGGGAAATATACAGAAGATTCTGGTCCTATTCCACAAAAGCTCAGTGGTCTCATGTGAAAGATACACACATATAAATAATGACAACCCAACATGACAGATGTTATGATGGATGTGGACACAAAATGCTATGTACAGGCAGTTCTTGCTTTTCACAGTCATATGGAACCTTAAAAATGTACAAGCTGAAATTGTGCAAAGCGATATTAATAATCAATAAGAAAAATTATGACTGTTCTGTGACCTTTAATTTTTTTTCAAACATTAAAGCTATCTTAGTGTTGGTATTAAACATATAGATAAATGAAGATTAGTGAAATCAATATTTAGTACACTGTAATTTAAATATTAGAAACTTTGAGAATTAAAGTGTTTCATCTCATTGTAAAAAACAAAAATTGTCAAAGTCGTTTTATTTTTTTATTTATTTATTTTTCCAGAACAATTCTATTTAATGGAGGTGGGCAGCAGGATGTTCCACTATGATTAATTTAGTCCAGGGACCTGTCAACATTAGGTAGAGAAGAAACAACCATCATTCTTTCGGGAGTAGCCTCCATTGGTGGCTGCAGTGTGAAGGGACACTATGGATGCCTGGATGCTGTGGATAGACTCCTTCTTAGGGTTGAGCCAGTGTCTGATGTTAGCTCGGGAAGTGATGGAAGGTGGCGGAGGAGGGGGTAAAAGTTCTCCAGGGAATTGGGTCTTGATGATTCCATGGGTATCCTGGGTGGTCTCCTGGTGTTAAAAGTATCTCACTTTTGTTCTTGAACGTCCCTGTGTGATGGTTGTACAAGGCTGCTAAGCGGAAATCCAGGTCATCCTTTGGTGTCTCAGGATCAAAAAAATAAACATCCCGCCTCATGGAGGTGATTGTGGGAGTTGAGCTGAGCTGACTCCGGGGTTCCTATTGCTGAGCAAGGTAAGCTGGGTTCTTATATGGCAGTTTCTTGGAAGCCCGGAGTTTTCCCAGGAAGGTACCATCATTATCCAATGTAGGGTGCTGGAAGGGGTCTCGGGTGAAAGGCATGGTAAAATGCGGAGTGAGCCGCTGGTGTTGTCAAAGTCGTTTTAATAGTGCTTTTCTTCTTCTCATTAATATGGAGCAAGCATCTTTTCTATGCCTTGGTCAGCTGCCATATTCCCTTCTAAGTGTGATAACACTTTATCCCTTGTACTTTCAATGTCATGAAATTTCTTCAAGAATTCCTTTCATGTGAAGATTTGTTGGTTTTTGGTTTTGTGTTTGTGTTTTGTTTTTGTTGCCATTGTCACTTCTTCTGGGACATCTTCATCCTTTCATCACAACCACTTTCCTCATTCATGTCCATAAGCTCACCTCCAGTCAGTTCCTCTGGCAGCACATCGAGGGTATCTCAGCCAGTGGCAGTAGTCAACGTTCCCTTAGTAGGCTCTTTCTCCTATAATTCTATTTATGTTCAATTCCAATTTCTCTTTCAGCATTGTCACCTTTCATTTCTTTGCTACACTTTTGCCACTGATGGCCAATTCCCTCTGTCAATGATCCATTTTGTAAAATATCATGTGGGTTTATCCCTAGGAGACAAGGAGGCAATGCAAGTATATGCTTTGTAGTCTATTCATAAACTGAATAACCTATGTGCAATGACCAATCACCAACAAATTTTATTTGTTTTTTTATTTTACATATATGAAACTTTTTATTTATTTATGTACTTTTAATTTAAATTTTAGGTACTTAACATACCGTACAATATTGGTTTCTGGAGTAGAATTCAATGATTCATACCAATAAATTTTAAAAGAAGAAACATGATTGGTCGCTGATCATGATGCACTGAAGAGCTAGCAGCAAAGTTTGTGCTTTATACAATTACTCATAGTTTATATAAGCTGGTAAGTGAAAGTTGAACTGTGTTGTTGAGGAACTGGTATTATTTAATTGAACCATGGTAACTGAACTCATGTGTAGTGGAATGACAAAAATCAAGGGCTGCCTATGTAGAATGACATGGAGACCTTAAAATATAAATTAATAAGAGCATAGTCCATCCAGGGATGGCCAGTCAGTCTACCTGGAACTAGGGTTGTATGAGGAAGATGGAGGTCATACAGAATCGGTAGAGTTGAGGCTTGAGACAAAACTGTGGTTAAATTTAGCATAAAATTCCCATGTAACTGTCGCCATCCTGCCTGTTAAGAAACTGCTCTTAACTTCATTCCTACCTTACCTAGTTCTTTCCCCATTCTCACCAAAGGTTACCCAAGATATCAAAACTGCAGTCCTTAAGTCACCCTTTCTAATCCATCATTTGAACCTGGTCTTTGTGCAGGCTCTGAGAATTGTTAACAACCATTCACCCCTCTGTGCGAGCATGTCACTTCCTCCTTACAGCCAGCTCGAAGTGATAGCAGAAGCCTACTCGGGGCTGTCTCAACATTTTTGTTAAGGAGATGTCTTTGCTTTCCCCCCATGAAATGAGAATCACAGACACTGGCAGTAAGCGAGGTCATCTATATCTGACTGTGGCCATGTAGCGGAATAGTGAAAAGCCCAGTGGACTCAGTGAGGCTGAATGTTTCTGTTCCTAGTTCACCCATTACTTTCCTTGAGCAACACATTTCACTTCTCTAATTCTAAGTTTCCATAATGATAAAAAGATCTCAGCCCTCTCAGATATACTTCTCTAAAGACTGTGACTACCTTGGGTTTGTTGTGTGTTTTCTCAAAAATTATACTTTAGCTATAGGCATGCAGCAAGAAGGAAAAGGCAAGATTGAAAAGCCAAATAGAATTCCGCTCTTAAGAATTGATGAAGGTTCACTTGACATTCACTGTCAGAAGCAATGGATCTTTCTCCAGAATAATCTTGAAGAGTTTTTCCCCTTCCCAACAACTCCCAAGCAGCTGGGTCTAATGATCTATACAATAGTGAAGTTCTGCCTGAGTTCTTGATTGCTGATTTCCTTTAGCAACTCCCTAGCAACAAAACGCAATAGCAGTTGCCACTACAAACTTGACCTCGATTCTTTTCACAGAAGAGAACATAGGATATGGACAAAAATATCCTTTTTCTCACATAGCATTAAATAGTTTAATTATGAAATACATACATATATGTATTAAAATACATACGAACAGACTCAACTAAGGAACAGAGAAAAAACAATAATGATTTAAAATAAAAAATACTGAAGTTTTTGGAAGATAATGACAGAAGAAACTCAAATAAGTGTGGTAAAAATAAGGAGCAGGAATAAAGTTAACTTAGAGAATTTGTAAGAGAAGGAAATTGAAAGTGGAGGTAGTGATGTGTGAATAAGGCCTAGAAATGGTCATTCAGCTAACCCTGTCAGGGTGCCTGGGCAGCTCAGTCAGTTGAGCATCCAACTCTTGATTTTGGCTCAGGTCATGATCTCAGTCCCCAGCCACCACACACACCGGGCTCAGCAGGGAGTCTGCTTGAGATTATCTCTCTCCCTCTGCCCCTCCCCCCACTCATACCCTCTCTCTTTCTCTCTATCTAAAATAAATTAATTAATTTAAAAAAAAAAGCTAAGCCTGTCTTCACACTCTCCAAGACATGATAATGCAGTTATATTAGGTATCAAGTTTAGAAACCCAGAAACAGTGAAAACACAAGGCATTATCTTTGTGTCTAAATACATGTATAATGCACCCTGGAAATACAAAGAAACAAGGCTGTTTGAAACAAGCAACTTGAATTGCATGTGTTTAGGAGTCCCACATTATGAGCTAATAATGGCCATGGAACTGAAGAGATTTTTCTCTTCAAAACTGATTCTCAATTTGAAGAATTTCTCAAAAATACAGAAAGAAAGACAGAATATTAAATTTGCTCATTGCCTTTCCATGTATTCTTTTCAAACTGAAACAGTACAAATGCTGCTTTTTTGCTCTTCACTGAGAATATGCAGCACTTGAAAATAAGATTGAGTGTGAGAGAGACAACAGGAAGGGAAAGAACCACACCCCAAAATAATGCTCTTCCACTGCATTTTTAAAGAAGCTTCTGTCTACAGTAATGCCATACTTTTTCTGTTTCAGTCTTAATTTTTTTCAAAGTATGACTTAAGTAATAGTGGCACCTGAAGTTCAGTAAGTCTTGCCAGTTAGAACTTGGCTGTACCAAGTAGAGGGAATAAACTAAAGGTCATTGCTGTTCTTACTTATCAACAGACTAGAAAAATCAAATAAACAAACAAACAAAAATAGAATTAAAAAGGCAACCAGAAAGTTTGGCCGATTCACAAATTGACAGGGATGTTTATTTTAATTTGTTTTTATTCAGAATTTTCTAAAATTGCTCCCTTCTCAATAACCTCTGGCCATTAGCATAGAAAAAGAATGGGCAGTTCTCTGGAAATCTATTTGAATTATAAAAATGCACTCATTGCAAAGTCATTGGGCACATGGACAAAATAAACATGTACTCTTACTCCTGAGAAACTATTTTATGGATCTTCTCAACTCATTCGAATTTTCTCAAGTGGCCTGAATGAGACGTATGAGGATCATTATTACCTCAGACCCCACAAAGGTGATTTTTACAGGAATAGGATAAGAAGAGAATTTCAAAGGTTCAGATCCTCACAGAAGAGACTCGATTTCTGTTTTGAGAAATAGATTTCCCATAAAAGAGACCATGAGTTGCAAACAACTGCCTTGAAGTTAGAGTATATCATACAAGTTATGATTGGTGTCTACATTTTGTAGCCCTAATTGTACTGTGCAGTTAAAGTGTCAGGTCACTCAGAAGTGCTATAATTTGTTGTTGAAAAAGATGATGTTATTTGCATTTTGAGATCATTTTTCTGTAGGTTTCTGTTGAAGCCATGGCAATTAAAATAATTGATCAGTATTTGGGTTTGCAAAAAAATTTTTTCAATGAATTCCACATATACAGGTCTACTTGCATGGGCCAAGGAAAGAAAAGGATGGAGAAGATAGTAGACTGGAAACTCATTAAGGAAGGACAAATCTTCACCTAGAAGATCAATAGCTATAGAAGAGCTATGGAGTCATGGACATATTTTTCTTCTTTATGAACCCTTCACTTAGTTGGCAAATATTCTTCTTGTTAAACTTTGTTATTGTCTGCTGATTGAAATTGCTTCAGAGTCTCCTACAGCCTATTTTATCTCCTTACAGTCTTTTAAGTCTTAATTTGCAAAAATCACATTCTTTTTTAAATTAAAAGATATATACATTTAAAAAAATATAATATAGCATGTCTTTTCCAAACACAGTACCCAAAACAAGACAAAAGTAATGAAAAGGCTTATCCTTGGAATCCTTTTAGTTAAATTTATCCTCCTCATTTAAGTTGTGGCATATTATTTTTTCTTATTGCTTCTGTGTCCATCAAATCACATCATGGCATGAATTTCATTTTCTTCACTTGGATTTATGAAGTTCTTTGAGAGCTGAATTTATGCCTTCAAATTATTTTGTATAATATGTAACAGTAAAGTAATAGAATTAATGTTTTTAATTGTATCAAATAACCTATATGTAGAAATGTGCACAAATCATAAATGCACACTGCTCTGAACTCTAACATATTAAATACATTCATGTAACCACCTATCAAATCAAGACACAGAATATTACCAGCATCCCCAGAAGCTCTCTTCATACTCCCTTCCATCACTTTACTCAGCCAAGCATAACCACTCTCTTGAGTTCCTAACATACTATCATAGATTAATTTTGCCTGATTTTGGACACTAAATAAATAAAACCATATATTATGTACTCTTTGTGTCTGGCTTTCTGTTGTTGTTTCTCACCACGTTTGTGAGATTCGTCCCTGTTGCCTGTAGTTTCTGTTCGTTAATTCTCATCTCTGTGTAAAATTCTACTGAGGGAATATGCCACAATTTACTTAACTTTTCCACTCTTGACTGGCATTTGACAAGTTCTAGTTTGGGGCTATTATAAATATTGCTGCCATCAACATCCTTGTACATGTCTCTTGGTGAAAATATGTACTTATTTCAGTGGGATATATATCTAGGAGTGAAATTTCTGAGTCGCGGAGAATGTATATTTTCAGCTTAGTAAATACTGCTGGAGGGTTTCCAAAGTGGTTGTACAATTTATACCCACAAGCAGTATTCCAGGTTCAGGTTGTGCCACCTTTTTGTCAGCACTTAGATTTGTCTGTCTTTTCCTTCGTAATTCATGTGAGTGTGTAGTGCTATAGCATTATGTTTTTAATTTGTTTCCCTCAAGGTTCATCACTTTTTCATACATGTATTGCTATTTCATGTGTTGTTATTATTTCATATGTTTATTGGCCATTTTGATATGCTCTTTGTGATATGCTTTTAAGACTTTGCCCATTTTTCTTTTGAGATGTTTAGTTCTTAATTTTTTAAAGGGGGGAGGGGCAGAGGGAGAGTAGAGAGAGAATCTCAAACAGGCTCCATGCCCAGCCCTGAACCCAACTCAGGGCTTGATTTCACGACCCTAAGATCATGACCTGAGCCAAACTCAAGAGTTGGATGCTTAACCAACTAAGCCACCCAGGTGCCCCTGAGATGTTTAGTTCTTTTTAATCAATAAGTACCCTTTCTATAATTCTAGGTACTGTCTTTTTCAGGTATATGAATGGAAATGTCATGTCCCATGGTGAGGCTTGCTTTCTCACTCCATTAAGGTGTCTTTTAATAAAATAAAGTTCATAATGTTAATATAGTTGAATTTATTATTTTTTCTTTTCGAATTAGTGTATTTGTGTTTTATTTAAGAAATTTTTGCCTACTTCAAGATCACAAAAATATTCTCCCATGATTTTTCTAAATTCTTGTTATTTTTACCTTTTAAATTTAAATCTTAATACATCTGGAATTGATTTTTGTCTATGGTGTGAGGTCAAGATTTTTTCCATGTGGTTAACAATTGACCCAACACCACTTACTGAAAAGACCTTCTACTGTACTACAGTGTAACATAAATCTGGCATTTGTGTATGTGTGGATTGCTTTTTGGGAGAAGGTATGTCTCTCCTGCTACACAGTTCTACTTTACTGTACTTGAATCAATACCAGCTGTCTTAATTAGCCTCCAGTAGGTCTTGCTCTCTGGTAGGGTAAATCCTCCTGCTTTGTTTTTTGAATCCAAATTGACTTAACTATCCTTTGCCTTTCCATTTCCATATAAATGTTATTAAAGACTGTCATTTTCCATAAACGACTTACTGAGATTTTGAGATTGTTATATATCTACAGAACAGTTGAACAGTTTGAGAAGGATGGCTATCTAAATAATTTTGTCATCCAATCTATGAACATGATATATATCTTTTTATTTCAGTTCTCCTTAATAACCTTAATAATGTTTTTAGTATAGAAGTCTTGAATATCTTTCTTCAATTTATTACTAGGTAATTGATGCTTTTTGATTCTATTCATAAATACAGTATATTTTTAAATTTTATTTTCTATTTGCTACTGGTATATAAAAACAAAATTGATTTTTTTATATTGGTTTTTTTGGACATTGCTAAATTCTAGTAGTTTGCATATAAATTCTTCCGCATTTTCTAAATACACAATTATGTTGTCTGTCAGGAAAAAAGAATACAAGCTTACAGTCCTATTTCTTAGTTATTTTTTCTGTTACTTTTGTGTATGGGTGAGGGAGTTTTTGTGTGTTTGTTTGCCTAATTGCACTGGCTGAAAATTTCAACACAGTGTGATAGTGATAATCTTTAACTATGCTCAAGCTGAGGGAAGAGTTTTGGATGTTTCACCAGTAAGTGTTGTTTGTGGTAGTTTTTCATGAACTGATTTTAGAACCAATGTTAGATTAGTTATGCATCCAAATGAATGTCTGTTTTCAAAGTGGTTTAAGAAACAATACGTTAAATTTATTACTCAGAATGTTTTGGTCTTCTCCTCATAGCTTGCTACTAAAACTTTATAAGGTATACGTAGTAACATTAAAACACATAGTAACAGTGGCTTGAATAACGTGGGTTTGCATTGGGTGAGTTCACTTATACGTAGAATTTGTGGAAAAGCACGGTACAGCACTGTAAATGTATTTTCTCCTCCTTATGATTTTATTAATAACATTTTCTTTTCTCTAGCTAACTTTTTTATAAGACTACATATGTATTATATATTATTCACTACCTATTATATATTACAAATTAAAAATTATAAACGTATATTTTTATGACTATATGTATTATATAACATACAAAATATGTGTTAATCAACTATTTATGTTATCAGTAAGGTTTTTGGTCAACAGTAGGTTACTAGTAGTCAAGTTTTTGGAGAGTCAAAAGTTATACACAGATTTTCAACTGCATGGGAGCAGGGGTATTGGCATCCTCAACCTCCATGTTGTTCAAGGGTCAGTTATATACCGTTATAAGATATATATGCGTATATAATATATAATACATATAATATATATATATATGTATCAGCATTATAAATTTAATGCTTTGTTTTAAATCTCAAATGAAGTTGACTTTCTTAGGTTTTTTTACCCCTTATGATTCCTGTGATTTCTCTCTAAAATTTTTTTGTTGCTTGTTTTTCAATAAATATGTGTTGATTACAGATCAGCATTTATTTACAGATTTGCAATACTTCTTTAACATAGTTCACTGTAGTTCCTCCTTTAAAAAAATTTTTTTTAATGCTGAGGGGCACCTGGGTGGCTCAGTTTAATACCAGTTAAGCTCAGGTCATGATCTCGGGGTCCTGGAATTGAGCCCTGCGTGGGACTCCCTGCTCAGCAGGGAGTCTGCTTCTCCCTCTCTGCCCTGCCTCTCTGCTCTCCCTTGCTCAGTCTCTGAAATAAAAAAAACCTTAAAAATAAATAAATAAATTTTTATATAAATTTTTGTATAAATAAATTTTTTAATGCTGTAAGTCCAACACAAGGCTCCCTCCTTTACTATATAAAATTTAGTTATTAGCTGTGGTCACCATATACTTTGAAAATAAAAAATATGTATATTGGTTAGGCCCTCTGCCAAACACCATTTACCTCCCTGACCGTACACTTTCCAATGCTTTGCTATCTTTTAGAAGTCCTGGGGTCTCTGAGAATTCCTGGGAGCTTAACTTGGTTACCTCTAACTACAATTTCTTATTCTCAGTGAACTCCCAGTCTCACTCATGTAACTATTATCCTTGGTAGAGACTACTAATTATCCCCCAGTATCCATTTTCTCTCTTATTATTTGAAGTAGAATCCCCCCATATCATTTTTCAGGAAGGAATACCATTGGTTAGGTAAAGACTACATTTCCCAGACTCTTCTGCACCCAGATGTGACCATTTAACTAAGTTCTGGCCAGAGATATAGAAGAGGAAGCAATGTTTGCAACTTCTGAATCCCGTCCTTCAAAAAGGAAGCTGTTTGCCTTTATTTTCTCTTTCTTACTTTCTGCGGGCTAGGGAATGGTAACAATGGAATAGTCAGCTTGGACCCAGAAGTACTCACTAACTTGGGTCCCTTGCTAGACTTGTGCAGAATTGCCCGTCTGACGTGGTCTGGTGGCCTACCCATGGACCATAAAATGAGAGAGAATTGAACTTCTGCTTTATTTAAGCCACTGTGTTTGGGTTTTCTTTATTACAGAAACTTAGCTTATATTCCATATTGTTTAGTGCTCAAATCTGTTCTCTTCTTTCTGTCCCGCACTGGTTAAGGCATGGAACAAAGGTCCTTCACCTTGATTTTGTGAAAATGCTGCTCAGGAAGTGGTAGAAGTTTATTGAAAATTTGGGGATAACAGCACAGGTAACATCAGACACAGAACAGTTCTGCTGAGAGCCTAATACAGAATATTAGACACCACTTTCCCTACAAAAGTATCCAAGTCCTATCTGCTGTTATGGGTTGAATTGTGTCCCTCAAAAAGATATATTAAAGTCCCTGACACCTGTGAATGTGACCTTATTTGGAAATAGAGTCTTTACAGATGTAATTAAGTTAAGGTGAGGTCATTAGTGTAGGCCCTAATCCAATCTGACTAGTGTTCTTGTAAGAAGAGGAAAACACCCATGTGAAGATTCTGACACACAGAGAGAATGCTGTGTGACAATAGAGGTAGGGATTGGAGTGATGTAGCTGCAAGCCAAGTGAACACCAAGAATTTTTAAAGATTCCAGAAGCTGGAAAGAGGCAAGGAAAGATTCTTCTCTATAGGGTTCAGAAGGAGCATGACCCTAGCAATACGTTTGGACTTTTAGCCTCCAGAACTGTGAGGCAATACATTTATTTTAAGTCACCCCACCTGGGATTCTTTACTAGGACAGCCCTAGCAAATTAACACGCATCCATAGGAAGTTTCTCACTAGCCAGCTACCGTGTTCCTAATGTCCCCAAGCCTCTCATCAAGATGCCATTCCTATCTTTCCCCAGATTATTCTCTTCCTAACTCCCCAGTGTTCTTAGATGGCAACAGATAGAGATTCCAGAATGCCATTTCAGTTTGTATAATTCTGAGAAAAAGATTTTGGGATTTTGTTTCTTAAAGTTGCTAACAGCAATAAGAAGCATCAATGTGTGATAACTGATAACTGCGATTAAGAAAGCATTTAATTTCTCCAAAATATCCCCAAGCATGCGTTTGGCACATGCTTTTTACTTGTGACATTTCTGCTGTAAAACCTCTTGCCAAAATTTCTAAGTTCAAAATAATGTTTTCATACTCTATGATGTAGTCATATTATTTCTATATATTTATGTCATCATATATATATGTTTAATGATGTAGTCAGATATATTTGTACTCTGAAAAAAATCAATTCTTTTCAAAACCCAAGTTTTGGTATGGCTTTGATTTCCTAAATATGTGTGTGTGTGTGTGTGTGTGTGTGTGATGTATGTATGTATTTAGTTGAATTGAATAGAGCTGAACTGGATTGAACTGAATCAAATTGAATGAAATTGAATTATGGAACTCTGCTATGTTTATTTAGTGAAGGTTAGCTGTAGAATAGAATAAAGAATATATCTTTGAAAAAATATTGCTTTTAGAAATGCCTGGGTGGCTCAGTTGGTTAAATGTCTGCCTTCAGCTCATGTCATGATCCCAGGGTCATGGGCCTGTTTCTCCCTCTGCCTGCCACTCCCCCTGCTTGTGCACTCACACACTCTCTCTCTCTCTGACAAATAAAAAAATATTTAAAAAAACTTTTTTTAAATAAAAAGTACTGTTTTTATCATGGATACACTATTATTAAATAATCAGCTCACTGTTGTCCTGTTACTTCATCATTGTTCTTTATTACTATCTTAGCAGTAGCAAAAAAAAAAAAAGTATGATTTTATTCCCTGGTGATTCCTTATGTTAGGTAGTGAAATTGAAGTGATACATATTATATAGCCTGCTCATTAGAATGAAGAAGGTCCATGTCCTTCTTAGATATTTTCTGATTCCATTTTTGTTCAATTCAGCTGTTACATAGCATCCTTGGGCCTTAAAGTATCTTTAAACATTAAGACCAGAACATAGTAGATACTTGTGGTACGAGAAATGATATGCTCAGTTATGCAAATAAAAAAAAATGAATGATTTTTTTTATCTCAGTATGAATTTTGATATAGCTGGGAGACCAACTTATCTATTCAGTATTTCAGCTCCGTTTTGATAGGATTTTAACAGTAAATCTACAGTGTAAGTAAATATATATAAGTATGTGTATATGTAAATTTAAGTGTTAGTTATAATTCTCATCTCCCCCTTTCTATCTCTGATCATTCATAATAATGTTTTCTTATTTATGGGAATATGATTTCCTTAGAGGAAAAAAAGGCTGCCAGACTCATCTATAGACATAATTGTTCAGTAGAAAAAGTTCATCTTTTGCCCTCTCAATTTCTACTCTTCATATCACCCCTCCCCTTACTCATTTTTTCATTCAGTGGGCTACTTACTCATCATTCAACCTGGGTCTATAACTCTGCTCATCCAAGTCTTTCTTGACCCTTTTTTTCACTACTCCAGATTTGCCATGCAAAGTTTGTATTCTCTGCTTCATTTCCTTAGGTTCCTGATTGTTTTATTCTTCACAATATTCTGAAAAGAGTTGTCTATATACACTTATTTATTTCTGCATCTCCCACTCTCTAACACTTACCCAGTCTAACTTCTTTCTGATCACTCCATCAGAATAGCCCTCATGGAGGTCATTGATGATCTCTATTGCCAAATGTATAGGACACTTTTCAGTTCTTATGATGGCTGACATCTCAGCCACATCCAACATCATTGACTATTCCATCTTATTTAAACAGTCTCTTCCCTTGGCTTCGGTGGCCCAGCACTGCCCTGCTGAAGTGCTTTGGGACTCTCCTACTGATTCTCTTCTCTTTGTGATCCTCTCGCACTCATGCCTTCTGTGATATCTAGAATTATATGTTTATGTGATAAGATGTCCCATGATGGAGGGAATATGGAATAGTTAGGCTGGTTGTGCAGACAGAGTTAAAATTATAAAATCAAAAGCAGTAATGAGACTCTAGCATGGTGATACATAAGAATGAAAAGTCTATAAAATGATGACAAATAGGAAGAACATCCAAGATGGATAAAGGGTAAGGGGACAAAGGAAAAGATGGAGGAAGGATTGTCCAGAGAGTGCAGGAACAAGAGCAGTGGGGAGGATTTGTGTTGCTTTTTCCCCTCCCTCTTGCTGTTTCCTACATCTTTCCACCAACGAGCTTTAAAATGAGATACTTAATGAGGGACTGAAATAGGTTGGCTAGGTAAGTATAGAATAGTGATCAGTACCTAACGGAGGATGATGTAATTTAGGATTAGCCAAAAAAGGAGGACAAGAAGCCAGAGTAACTTGTGGCGGCAGCATCTACGATAGAAAAAGGGCACCTCTGCAAATGTAACAATTCTATATGAGAAATACATTGTTAATTAGGGTAATGCCAGCAGTTGGAACAAATGAATCTGAAAAATGTATAATGGCTCATGTATAAGAGAAATTATTTCTCACTTACATAAAGACCAAAACTAGTGTGTCTGACTAGCGAACGGCTCCCTCCAAACAGGGACCCAGGCCTCTTTATATTTTGCTTTCTCCATCTTCAAAACACGGCTTCCAAGATCACTGTGCTCATCTGTATCTGGCCGGCAAAAAGCTTCAGAGCCTGGAGGATCATTCATGGGAAGATTTCATGGACCAGGGGTGGACACAGAACACGTCAGATTCACCCACATTTTAGTGAGCAAAAATCAGTTCAGTAGTGGTGATTACAAGGGAAACTGGGAAACATAGTCTAGCCATGTACCCAGGAGGGAGAGGAAACAGGCTTATTGACTAGCTAGTAAGTCTCCAACACACATTGTAAAATGAGAATGCATGTGCTTCTGAAAAGAGTACACCTTGAGTACAATGTATTCATAGTGGCCAGTGATTTATTTGCAACACAAGCACACCTTAAATTGAAGGGTAGTGGCATGTCAGGATGCTGCGCTGAAGATGAGTCCATGTGAAACTGAGGAACACCACATAGTTCTGTCCTAAGACTTTGTGCAACACAGTATGTCAAGTTTGATATTTTCCCTATTACCCATCATGCAGTATCATTGTGTATACAGGAATATATGGTGTGCCTTTCTCTGGGCGTTTTCCAATCTAAACCAAAAAAAGAAAAAAAAGAAAAGAAAAAGAAAGAAAGCCCTTTAACTTCTTAAAAAAAAAAAAAAGATATTTCTCGATCCCCAAGGTTTCAGACTTCTTTGCACCCCAGAGCCACATCTGTCAATGGATTAACTGAGAAACAAAGCAAGCACCCGGTATTCATTAGCTTTAGAAGGAAATTACCCTGCCACTTCTGCAATGGCAAATGCCATCATTCTCTTATGGTGATAGAAGATCATTTAAAACTGGCTTCTCACTAACTGAGACGACAATGAAAACAAGTTAGCCCTGTTGGCTGATTCTTTTTTTTTTTTTATGTGAGTGTTTGACCGTGAGGCATCAACCTGTTCCAGTAAACATGACTTTTACATCATTTTGGAAATAACATACGGTGAAAGTGTGTGTGTGTGTGGCAGGTGGTGTACATATATTTTTAGATGAGTGGTTGACTAGCATGGTCTGCACAGAGAAAGTGTTGAAGAGACATTAGTTGACTTCATCAAGAGTTAGATCAGCATGCTATATCTTTCACTGGCTAGGAAATAGTTTTTGGCATTTACTTTTATGTATCTGTAAATGTAGTATAATTCATATGAAAGATCTTTGGAATTTTTGTATATATAAACTACATTTACTAAAATAAAGTTGATCTTTCTTAAAATTAAAACAGAAATAATGAAAGGAAAGAAATTCTCTAAATGAGTTCAATGACAAAGGGAAACAATGCTCACACATTCTTAAAAAGGCATGCTTATCTTTTGATTATTCATTCATTTAATCAATAAATCTTTTAAGATCTTATAGAACCTTGTTAATCAAAGTGTAGTCTGCAGCAGCAACAGGGGTATCACTTGTAACTTGTTAAAAATGCACCATGTTAGCATCCAACTCAAATTTCTGGAATTAGAACTATTTTTAACAAGATGCACAGATGACTTGCATGCACATCAAAACTTGAGAAGTACTGCATGCACAACACTCTACATACAGTGTACATAGAGTTTTTCACATCAACGGTCACTGGTCAGATAGCACTAAGCAATTAGACACAGAACCTGTAGAGAACCACAGGTCTGCCGTAGTTCTTAACTGGGGGCCGATTTTGTCAATTGTCTGGAGACATTTTGGATGGACACAACTGAGGAAATGCTACTAGAATCTGGTGAGTAGAGGCTAAGGATACTACTAAATATCCTACAATGCACATAACAGTCCCCACAAGAAAGAATTGACCTTCTTCAAATGTCAGTCAAGTGCTGGTGCGAAGCCAAAGGCAGTGGTTCACTAACTTCGGCATGCATTGGAATGACCTAGAAGGCTTGTTAAAACACCGATTGATGGGACCATCCTCAGAGTTTCTGATTATGGGTCTAAGGTGGGACCTAAGAATTTGTTTCTATTAACTTCCTCAATAATTCCAGTGCTGTCAGTCTTGAAGCCATACTTTGGGAAGCACTGGTATAGAGCGACAGGAGATGCTATTTGGCCCATTGTGGCCTTTTGCTTTAGCCTCCTGAGGGCTCCGGAAATTCCTGGCTAGTTAACTAGAGCCCAAGATGCCTTGATAGTTACGGCTTGATGAGAAGCTGGGCAGTGAAATCTCTTTGAGGGTTCCTTGGGGTGGGGTGGGGATGCAGTCAGGGCTGAGTCAACAGAGAAGATACAGTGCCATTGTCATTTACAGATGATACCAGATGGCAGCTAAATTCAGAGTCCAGACTGCCTGAAGGGCTTGCTAATTACAAGAGCCTTCAGCTGCAGGAAACACCCTAATCACCCCCGTGGCAGCTGGGCAGCCCGGGGGAAGGCCCTATTGCCAGTAGAAATTTGTGTTTAGTATAAAGTAGTACTTGAAGGGTAAAAATGACAAGTTCAATTTGGACCATGTTTAACAGAGAAGAGTGGGGCGTGGGGAGAGGAGGGAGGGGGAGAGGGAGAAAGAAATATATTTATGATGGGAGGGGTAGGGAGTGAATAAGGGGGAAAGGTAGGTTCAGTTAGATAGGATTCAGAGCAGGGAAGGTGCTGAGCCACTGGACCCCAGGCTGGGCCCTGGGGGACCCCCGCCCCCCATTGTCCCAGGCATCCTGCATACCACACCCTGTAGGATGGCCATGGACAGTGTTGCAGCGAAGACTTCAAGGTGGAATTTGTGGCTTCTACTTATCGCCTGCTGTATGCCCTCTACTTTTTGTGATCCCTTTCAAAAAAGCTGTAGATTTCATACCTTTAAAAAGGAAGTAAGGTATCTTCTGCTTTGTTTAATCAGCTAACTGCCTTTCTTTGGTTGGCAACCAGCACTGAGACAATTTTGTTCTGCGGGTGGCATTTAGCAAAACCCCAGGACTGTGAACGAGGAAAAAGCAGCAGGGAGGGGAAAACTACCCGAGCAGCTGTTTCTGGGCTACACCCCAAGTCATGGGGTTTGAGCCAAGTTCACGATATTCTCCTCTGCTGGAAATTTTAACAAAATTTCCTGCAAAGTGGGAATAAATTGGAGAAATGCATCCATAGTAAAATTGTTTACAGTTTAATATAGCAGGATACAAGGTTTTTAAATAAATTTTCATCTTTTGAAACTTGATTTTATAACAAAAAAATAGTAGTGATGGAATCCTAAGGATGTTCACATTTGAAAACCACTTCAGGGGCACTTTACTTTGTGCCCCTCTCTTGTATCCTGAAATTTTGCGATGGGTGCAGAGAGAAGTACAATCCATTCCCAGAGAGAAAATATTAATTAATAGTCCTTCTCAGACTCGCCTGTCTTTATCTTTCCTCTCTAGCTCCCTTTTCGCTCATGCCCAATACAGCACAGTCCCAGTGGTAGTTCTGGGAACCCATTTCCTCTCTGTCTCACTGCCCATTTCTACCTCTCTGCAATGCCACCAAGACTAGTCACACTATAGGAGGGCACGGGGCACCCATCGTCCCAGGAGCATGGGGCAGAGATTCCTGTACTGGCCACCTTGCTCGAAGGCACCCATCTTTCAGATTCTTCACAAATGTGACTCTACCAATCAAACTAAACTTCTCATGTTAATGGAGCAATGAACTCACAGCTCATAGTTCTGATAAAAGTCCCTTTTCCCATTAGCATGAGGAATGGTTTCCTGTCCACAACATTAGAAGCTTGGAAGCCACCACTCTGTTTTAACAAGTAAAAAGCTGAACTGGAAAAGCAACAACTCCTCTTAGATCTGTAACAGAAGTAAGGTCCCAGGACAAACCACTGGCCCCAAAATTGGAGCAACCAATGAATGAATACAGAGAATCACAACTTACCGAGATAGAAACCCATGAGCTGAAACCTCCCTGGAAACCAGAGCAAGAATATTAGCATGAAGAGATGCAATAGAGGAAAAGGGCACCAACCCCAGGCTACCAGGCTTTTATTCAGCGAGGCATCCCTATTCTACTTCCTGCCCACTTCCCCCACCCTTGTTGCACTGTTTTACTGTGGCTACTAAAACTTTGAATTTATAATCCTTGGACTGTTATAGAGGGCATTCTTTTTACACACAAAATAAGTATTTTAACTAGTTTTTGCCAGTGTAAGTCATTCTTAAATATATGCTGATTTCTTTTGTGGGAGCAAACTTTCTTCACCTAGAAGTTAGGATTTGGTCATTGACTGACAAACAAAATAGTATCAAATTCCCCCATCGAGCTCTCTCTGTAAAACTTCAGGAAGATCTCTTTTGGGCGTGCCACCAAATCCCATGTCCCTGTATTGTTGACCCTAAAAAACCATAGCATGGGCACAAGAACAGCTTCTACCTCCTTTGTGGGTATGTGTGCATGGTGGGTGTGTCAAAGCAGCTGGGAAAAGAGCAAAGGCTGAATTGCAGCTGCTACGAAACTGAGGTTGCCTTGGACTCTTGACATTTTGTTGATAAAAACATAGCGTTCAAAGTTAGCCATAGGATTTCATCATGAACACATCACATGCATATCAACATAACAAACTTGAGCTTAATTTTTAATGGACACAGTGTAAATTTTATAATTATAAAGAGAAGAAAGGGTAACTTCTGTATGCTGCCACATAACCAGTGTAGCTAAACAGAAGCACTGGGTTAAGATGCAACCAATAATGTTTCAAATTTTAGGCTATATTGATTTTTCCATTAAGAGATCTAGAAGAAAGATCTTACCCAGTCTCCAGGTATGGATACATTATAAATTCTCCATTTCCTTTGCTAAGGATGTCCATTACTTGCAGCACGTTTAATGATTCCTGGCTTTAGACCTTACATATTGAAATGTTGTACTATGAATCCATCTCTGTATATTTCCATTGTCTCCCCACTAACCACTCCATAAAACCTCCCTCTAGTTAGGGGGAAGGACACGTTAAGTTTTGCTTAGTTTGAGAAAGACCAGGAAGGCAGTTAGTGACTCTGGAAGAAGCAAAAGGAAGTCATTAATGGTGCCCAGCCAAGTTTAGAGCGCTGAGAATTTATAGCAGTTAAATAATGTTCAAGCACATAGAAATATTTTTTTAGAATAAAACATATAAGTTATATTGTAGTGGCTCAAAAAGTTTTGTTCTAGTCATTCCCTTGGAATAGAAAAACTTTCCCAGACTAATAGGCATAAAGTATTTCTGTGAAAGAGAAACTTGTTTTAGAAATTAAGAAGGCTCTCTTGGAGCACTGATGTCTCAATATTAACCAGTTAACCATTTGAAACTATTTAAGCATTCTAAACAGCAGCTTGGTGCATAACAGAGATGAAAAATATTTTCATAAGGCAAAGTAGGATAAAACAGTGGCTCAGTATGCTAATTTTCCCCAGAGGCAAAGTAGGATAAAACAGTGGCTCAGTATGCTAATTTTCCCCAGAGGCAAAGTAGGATAAAACAGTGGCTCAGTATGCTAATTTTCCCCAGAGCCTTAATTTTCTTACTCTTGTGAATCCAAATCTTTGTTGTAGTCCCTATCCCTGGGTGTATTTGGTGTTTGAATCTTTATGGCTAAGGATAATTGACCCTTAAAAATGGAGTCGTTTTGACCTCACACACCCATAGGCACACTCACAATTTTAGAGCAAAAAATGAGAATTATTACCAAAAGTTTTTATGTTGCCCATCAAAACATTAAGGGGAAAAGAGAAGGAAAGAAAAATATATTTTAAATTCAAATCATCCAACATCCATTTCTTCGTAAGATTTCCCTGCAGCCCTTCAAAGGCCTCTTCCAACCTTGCTGTGCTTCGACCAACGTATCTGGGCCTTGTTTCTTCTTCTCGTGGTTTCTATTTAATTAACTGACTTCTTTGACTCCACCTCAAGCCCTGGGTGAAGTGCGATTGTCATTGGCATAGCAGGGGCACCAAGAAGGGAGCAGAACGGAAAGGGAGGACTGAATGAGTTCCTGAAGTCAGGTTCCTATGTGAAGAGTGCTAGCGTCACAGATTCAAGCCAATGCTGTCCAAACTCCAAACCCATTCCACCCCCTCCAGTGGCCTCTAATCTGCTGATTTTCACAGATATAGTAGTTGTGAGCATGTTGGTTTCCCAGATTACTGCAGAGCTGGGGATAGAGGGATGGGAGGCATGAAATACCAAATAAGGCATTAAAATACCAAAAAGTTCACTGTTCTTACTGATACGCAGTCATTTTTCTTGAATAAATGCTCCTTACATTGTTGCAAGTCTTTGGTTAATTTCCAGAGTTCTGAAAAGGTTTTCAGAAAACTTGTTCTGAAAAATTTTGATAATTTTTGCCAGAGTCCTCACTGCTTTTATGGAGAAGTGATTTTCAGAGGCTCTTGCTGTACCATTCTGAAAGTGTTTTGGCTACCATCAATTCTTATGTCAGATAGCATGAGATAATAGAAATGTCACTGGGGAGTACGGAAGGAAAACCCCAGAAGCTTAGAAAAGGAATGGAATAAGATCTAAGCACCCAATGATCCAATGTTGCGTAAACCATAAAAAAGAAGACTTCCAGGAGCTACTCTCTGTAAATTTGCTCATTTCCGTTTTGTTCATTTACCCTTAGTTTCTAATGTAAGCTTATTGTTAAGAATTGTGATCTTATCTCTGCTGAATTAAGCAGAAAAAAATCATTCCAGTTGGGTGGTCATTGGCTCACACCTGACTGTGTGCTCTAGGGATAGTCTGGAAAATTCCAGAAGTGAGGAGGGACAGATGTGCTATGGGCACCCAGGGAAGGCAGGCAGGGCAAGCAGGGAGAGCTAGTTCCTGATCATGTTAGTCTGTCCTTCATATTCTTATGAGAGAAGTAATCAGTAACATTCCTAGAAATAAGATTGAAATGTTTTCTCGCAGTGGATATAAACTTCAATTCTACAACAGGCTTTTTTTTTTTTTTCATTTTTTTAAAGAATTTGAAATAAACACACTATGGGAGGAATTTGGTTTTCATCTTTTTGAAAGTGACCTATTTTACCTAAAATTTAAAACTTCACATTTTCACAGTGGACACAGACTTTTTGAAGAATTTGCACACAAGAGAATAAAAACAACAATATGAGACAGTACAGGAAAGTAAGGATAATATAAGGTCAGAGGTTAGAAAGTTATTTTTAAATATTGTTTATTGTTATATTTATGTTTATTAATCAGCTTATATCAGGCCGATCTTTGCTAGGTGCTTAGGATAGAAAGTTGAAGATGCCACAGTTTGGGTTTAAGAAACCTGCAGCTTAGCAGGAAAGAAAAATGCATCAACAAACAATTCTAATATATTATAAACAGTGCTAATAGCAGTGAAGTAAGCCTCTAGGGCAACACAGGAGATGAGGCAGTAGGAGGTGCTCAGCTTGTAAGTTTAGAGACGAGAACACCTTACAGAGGCAAGGTTCCTTTCTCTGTTTACAGGCCAGCTGCTTACACGTGGATGTGCCTCTGGCACACAGGGTAGGATTTCTGCCAAGTCAGGGAGGGTGTCTCCTTGAACCTATTACTTTAAAAAGCCTCCTGAGGAGTGGAGGCACTTCCTATTCAAGGAGGAAATTGGCATTATAAATTCAAATCCAAGTAAGATATCTATTTAGTATATTATCATCACCTGCTTTGCTCTCCTTCTGAGCAGCCCTGGACATGTCCATTCCAGAAATGTTTGGGTGACTAGTCATATACTTTCTTTGGAGAGGGAGGGAAAGCATCTTACTTCTGAAAGAAGATGTACAAAGGAGCATGCCCCCCTCTGTGTTCTTTGCTCTAGGCTAGCTATCAGTTTTCCAAAATAAAACATTAGGACATTTAGCAACACAAATATTACAGTAATTTTTTTTTTACTTCAACCCCATCCTGACATGGTTCTCTCCCTTGGCCTTTGGCAAATATTTTGAAAATGATGTGAGCATAACATGTTATTGCAATACTGAGTCATAAGATTATTTCATTCAATATAGCATCTTTTTTGGGGGGGGGAACTTTAGTTCGTACATAATGTAGGAATCTGCACAGCTCTAACCACATAAGCCTGTGTAAAGTTTGTGTTTTATTCCTGACCCCATAATCTTGTCAACATATTAAAATGTTATACCCACTGTGTCTTTATCCCATGGTGATGCTGGGTCTCTCTTGTTCAGTGTGAAAGAGTACCCTATTATAAGGAATTGTAAATTTGCCTGAAGATTCTATGCCTGAGAGTGAGGAGCATGGTACAGAAAGGGAGAATAGAAGCCAGGTTTATAACGTAAGGTCTCTTTTTCAGGGCTATGGAGACAACTGTAGAAAAGTGATCACAATTTTCTCCTGTCACTACAGAATTTGTTTAAAATGTCCTCTCCTTCCAGATGTAATAAAGTTGGAAGAGAATACCATGTTTTCTCTTCCATTTCACTCTGAGTAGAGAGGTTAGGGATATACTCTGAGAAATAAGGGTACCTTGAAAGTGGTGTGGAGTTCCCAGGTGAGGAACTGGAGAAAGAACAGTGGCTGCAATTTGCCTTGGCCCAGAGCGTGGAAGGCTAGGAGGGGCAAGGCAAGGCAAGCTTAGCAGACACACAGAGGAACTGGGAACAGTGTGAGGGAAACTAGAAAAATAGATCCAGGAGGCAGTCACATAGATCTTTGGAGAGCTGAGGCATTTAAGTCTTCACTGGTTGTGTTTCTAAGCCCGCCATATGAATGGTGGAAATGTCCCATGACCCCAGGCAATCAGCTATGTTTGTGAGGAAAGGTCAGCCTCCTTACCTTGCTAATCCAGTTCCCATTAATGGAGGACCTAGTATTTCCTTCTTGAAGTCTTTAGCTTCAGAAAAACAGTATTCTTTCCTGTACTTTTCTTGGAAGAGTGGATTAGTGGGGTTTTTAACCCCTCTCAAGCTACAAAAAAAAAAAAAAATGACTCTAGTTAAGGTACACAAAATGTATTTATTGGAAGAGTTTGGGAAAACTCACAAAGTTAAAAAGGAGGTTAGAAAACTAGGCCCTAAAAATACCAGAAACTGGGAAAGCCTCAGATGTCTCGTTAGCATGAATTAAATGGCAGTATCTTCAGGGCTCCACCATGGCAGTGAATGTGCTCCAAATGCCTTTTTTCTGTTTAATTGTTGTGTCTTTGCCTCACCCCACTCAGTTTGGAGTCCTGGAAAAGAACGCGTGTGCAGCCCTGGTCAGATGGTGAGACTCATCCCTGCCTGAGGAAGGCCGGTGGCTTTTTTTAAATAACCCTACCACACCCACACACAACGGACTTCCTTAATGGAAGTCACTACTAAAATAAGAAGGAATAGAAGCTGGCAGACAAAATATATGCCCTATTAAGAGTAATAGCAACATTCTCTCCTGTTGGCTGACTTAAGCTGAATTACTCTTCTAACGGTAAGAGAAATTTTCTGGCAAAGTTAGCCTCCCATAAGGGCGGTGGGAAGTCAGAATGTAGGACTGAAAACCAGGGCCAGCAGAGTTAATGAAAGATAAGAAGTAAATGTCAGGGTAAATGAATTAGCCTGGAAACCCAAGGCAATGGGTCAAGCCAATAAGTGAAGATAAAATGTAAGACAAAATAAGCTGAGAGAATGGAGTAGCGTGTAAGAGACCAGTACACTGTTATGTTTGTGATTGACTCTGGAGCCCCCAGAGAAGAAAAGGTGTTGTGGCCTAAGGAAGGTGATAATTTGGATGGAGGGAGAGTTTGAGTTGGAAATAAAAGTGCCTCCCTATAAATAAATAAATGGAAGATAAGGATAACTCATAATACTCTTCCAATTGATAAAAATAGGTGAATAATGGAAATAGAAAGCCACCATTTATCAAATACCATTGACAGATCATTGTTGCAGTTAAGAATCCCCTTCAGATGCTAAAATTAGACATCAAAAGTACAATGATGAACAGGATATTTGTTGAGTCTTATATTATTTCCCCACAAAGTACTGATCAATTATGAAAGGAAAACTGTAACTTTACAGTGCAGAACCCTGGCAGGTGCCACCTCAACCAAGTGACTAAAGTTAACGTCACCGGTAATAAGAAATATCAAATTCGTGTACCTTCCGGTGTGATGCATCAGGAGGGGCACATCTTCACTATTGTGATATTCTTGCCAAGAATGCATAACTCCAATTCTAGTTAGATCCTACAAAATAGCTAGCCAGTAGTCTTCAGGTTTGTCCGGTTCATGAAACAGAAAGAAAAAGAGTCACTGAAGTCACCAGATTGGAGCCTAAGGTGGCATGCCACCTAAACACAACGTGAGGTCCTGGGTTGGATCCTGAACCATGAAAAAGATACTAGTGGGACAACTGGCAAAATTCAAATAAGGTTTGTAGATTGGTTGATGATGTATTGTATCAATATTAAATTACTGGCTCAAATGACTGTCCTCGATATGAGATGTTAATATCTTACATCTGTGGCAATATTTTTGTAACTTTTTTGTAAATCTAAAATATTTCAAAATAAAAAATTAAAAATGTTTTCAGACTAGAAAGAATGAAAAAGAGAGGGGGGAACACTATTGCTACTCTAACTGATACTGCCAACACCAGCGTGCTCCATATCTGGGGACCTTAACTGACCGTGCAGAGCTCTGTCCACAGCTACACCTGCTGTTATGGACTGAATGTTTGTTTCCCCAAAACTCATTTGTTGAAATCCTAACACTCAACATGACGGTATTTGGAGGTGTGGCCTTTGCGAGGTGATTAGATCGTGAGGGTGGAGCTCTCATGAATGGGGTTAGAGCCTTTATAAAGGAGAAATCCGAATGTTCTCCCTACTGATTCCACTATGTGAGGACACAGCAAGAAGACCACCACCTATGAACCCGGAAGTGGATTCTCACCAGACACCAAATGCGCTGGCACCTGAACCTTGGGCTTTCTAGCCTCCCAAACTATGAGAAATAAATGTTCATTGTATAAGCCACTTGCTCTATGGTATTTTTGTTATAGCCACCCAAACAGACTAAGACACTCGCTAAGACAAATAGCCATTCATTCTATGCTTCAGTTTTTAACTGAAACAGCAATTATCCAAAGAAATAATTTGTTAATTTTTTATCTTGTGAAAAGAAACTCATTTAATTTTTTAAGTTAGAACATTATTTTATTTTGCTTTATCTTATGATTATTAGTGAAGCTTTTTACCTCATTATTCTTTTATGTGTCCCTACTCTTATTTCTTGAATTAATGCCCAATTCTAACCTTTCTATGTATGCAGAATCAAAGTATGTAAACACATGGTATGCAAATGATTTCTGCAAGGAAACCAAGTTTGTTTTAATTGATTTCCATTATACATAACATACATGTGTCCCTGTAGAACAAAATTTTCAAATGTTATGCACAGTTGGAGAGCTTTGATGAGCCTTATGACCATGGATTGAGACAATAACCTTCTTTGGTTTCCAGTGCCTTTCCAATGGAGAACTACAGAGTCATAAGTAAACTAGGTAGCAATCTTTATCTCAAGCACTTCTATGCATGGGTTGTCCCTGTACAATTTGAATGTGTGCTATATTTCTTTATGAAATATCACCAAATACCACCCTCAGAGCCACTATCGAAGTATTATTGGTTATGTAAGATTCCAAAGCCAAGAGGAATGATTTCTTTTTTTTTAAGTTTTGTATTTTCATTCCAATATAGTTAACATACAGTGTTATATTAGTTTCAGCAGTACAATGTACTGACTCAACAATTCTATACGTTGCTCAGTGCTCATCATGATCAGTGTACTCTTAATCCCCATCACCTATTTCACCCATCCCCCCACCCATTTCCCCTCTGGTAACCACCAGTTTGTTCTCTATAGGTAAAAGTCTGTTCTTTGGTTTGTCTCTTTTTTTCTTTGTTCATTTGTTTTGTTTTTAAATTCCATACATGAGTGAAATCATGTGGTATTTGTCTTTCTCTGAGTTATTTAACTAAGAATTATTCTCTCTAGGTTTATCATATTGTTGCAAATGGCAAGATTTCATTATTTTGTATGGCTGAATAATATTCCTTATATATATACACCACATCTTTATCCATTCTGTTGATGGACTAGGGCTGCTTCCATAACTTGGCTATTGTAAATAATGCTGCAATAAACATAGGAGTGCAGATATCCTTTCAAATTAGTGTTTTTGTATTCTTTGGGTAAATACCTAGTAGTATAATTCCTGGATTAGGGCAGTTCTATTTTTAATTTTTTTAAAGATTTTATTTATTTATTTGACAGAGACACAGCAAGAAGGGAACACAAGCAGGGGGAGTGGGAGAGGGAGAAGCAGGCTCCCCACTGAGCAGGGACCCCGATGCGGGGCTCGATCCCAGGACCCTCGGAACATGACCTGAGCTGAAGGCAGACACTTAATGACTGAGCCACCCAGGCACCCCCTATTTTTAATTTTTTGAGGAGTCTCCGTGCTCTTTTCCGCAGTGGTTACACCAGTATGCTTTTCCACCAACAGTGCACAAGGGTTCATTTTTCTCCACATCTTCGTCAACACTTGTTGTTTCTTATGTTTTTTATTTTAGCCATTCTGACAGGTGTAAGGTGATATCTCATGATAGTTTTGATTTGCATTTCCCCGATAATAAGTGATGTTGAGCATCTTTTCATGTGTCTGTTGGCCATCTGTATGTCTTCTTGGAATGATTTCTTAGTGCCCAAGAATACAATGAAAGGCTTTCATTTAATATGTGTGACAAATTTGAATGGATTTTTTTTTCAGTAATCTTTTGAATTTCTTTTAGGGTTTTGATGAGTTTGTTGTTTATCAAGGATTAAATACAGGCCTATTGAAAAGGACCTCAAAAAAAAAAAAAGAAAAAGAAAAAGAAAAGGACCTCAAATGGGGGTAAAAGCTAATGACACTTGTGGACTGGTAGAAATTTGATGAGAATCAGGGAATTAGAAACTAATTCCCAAAGCAATAAAATATTTTTGCTAATGCAAATAACAGTTTCCTGTTAGGACCTTTCAGGTAGCAAATACAAAGCCACCCTCACATTACCTCAAGTGGTAGAGTTTTATTATAAAGGACATACAAGGAAGTAAGAGAGATTAGAAACAGCTGTATAGCCAAGCTTCCAAGAAACTAGAATAACTTTCAGAATCATTCCACAATAACAAAGTTGGGCCTTGGGAGAAAGGAAATTCTGTTGAGTATACAACATGGGTGTGAAGACTGTGCTGTCATTTTATGCCCCCGGCCACAGAAAGGCTTCCTTTATGCACCGCTCAGCATGGTTATTGAGCTACTCTGTGTCAGTACTTCCTGTACCCTGGCTGCTCCTAATGAATTGTTCTCTGCTCTGCAATCTGCCACACGATTCTTGCTTGTTCACAGCATCTGCTACCTCCTAACTTCTACTGGATTATCACTTCTTGCTACCTTCTCTCTGTATCAAGTTCCACTTCTGCATCACTCATGTGTTTCTTACCCTCTGTACATATTTTATATTTAAACCCCCTAAAAGATGGGACCTTATCAGATTTGCTACTTAAGTTTGGGGTCCAGCTGTCATGGTGGACCCCCCTCATTAAGGCCAGTGACTAATCTATAAGTGTTTGGGTTTTAGCTGACATTCATTCCAGGTCTGATTCAAGAATGCCAGTATTTCCAGATCTCCTGGATCAAAGTACAGTTTCCATATGTCCTACATGTAGAAATCCTTAAGAAGGCGATAGTGGGCACGCAAGTTCTCTATGGAGTCTCAAAAAAAGGCTATAAGCACATTGCATTGCTTATCCATGCGACTCTTTGTGCCTTCTTGAATCCAATAAGAAAAAAAAATAGCTCTAAGTTTTCATGCATAAAGTTGGTTCTATTATTGGGATCATCAGTGGAATATGAGACTGCCATATAGGATCTAAATCACCATCAATCATCACTAAACAAAGCAGAGTTAACTGGCTTATGGAGCCATAGAACATTTTCTGCTGCTCCCATTAGCACTGTGTGCTAACCAGCTCAGCTAACCAGCCCACTGGTTCTAACACACACCTCACACCCAAGCACAGCCATCACTAGCAAAGTGCATCTGTGATGAATGAGATTCAGTCAGCTTTCTGGCCTTCCAGGCTCAAGATAACATTTCTGCTATTGAGAGTATCAATTTATAATTTAATTTCGGGTCCTAGCTCTTAAGAGATAAGACTGTTTGCAGAGCTAAAATCTAATCCAGTAGAGGGTATTGGACAGAGTTCCATAAATTCTGATGACCACAAGATAGCCTGATTTCCTTAAAACTCTGCTAGAATATATTTTATAAACCTGAATTTCTAAAACAAGTAATAATGAAAATGGTGACACCAAATTTAATATCTGTATATCCATTTATCCCAATGCATGAACTCACTGATCAGCTGGAATGTACTCTTTTAAAGAAAAGAAAAAGAAAAAAGAAAATCACTTGTGATCTTTAGAAAAGCACAGGCAGAACATGGCTTCCTCTGAGGGGAGTCAGTGAAAATCGATCCCCATATCTTTCTCAGTTTACTGTTTGTTTTTTATGTAAGAAAACAATACGTGCTCGTAGTGAACATTGCAGATAATACAAAATGATAAGCAGAGGTTATTAGCAATAGCTCCAGATCTGGCTCCTTTTCTGAGGGTCTGCTTTCTGTATCTTTGTTTAAGAAGATCTGCCACCGTAAGCCCTGCCACCTTTAGCTGTCCTTGACTGCCGTGGCTCCTTGCAGCTCCCGGATTGATGGAGGCGTAGACCAAGTTATCAGGCAGCTCCTGACCCGTCCAAGGAGGATAATTTTATTGCATGTCTGTTTAGCCTCTGTCTTGTACTCTCTTGAAGGCATCAATTCCCTCAGGTGAAAACACAAATAAAATTTAGAAATGCTCCCTCAGGCTAAGAGGTTAGGAATCATGCCAAGATTTCTCTGAATGAAGTCACTCTCTGCATAATCTCCCCCTGCTCCAGCCATGTCCCACCACCTCCCACCACCGTGTGCTGCTCTTTGATTAGAGGAGAATTAAAGGCAAAGTAGAGTCACTCAGGGGTTTGATTGCCAGTCATTTTCTTCTCTTCTCCCGTTTCTGTTTTAGAGGATAATGCCGAGATGATCGCTTATTCTTCCCTTTCTTTTGTCATTTTTCACACGCACGAGTGTGTGCACGCTAATGTGTGTAGGAAATCTATGAAATAACAAACCACCACAAACAGTAAGCATTCCCTCTTTTTTTTTCTTTTCTTTTTTTTCCTTACTGCACCACACCCTCCTCCCCTCCTAACAAAGAACTTTTGAGGAACTGCCTTTCTCCTCCTGGTGCAGAGCAAAATCATTAAATAAAAATTATAGGGTGGGTTAGCCAATTTCTCCACTATACTGCAAATTCCTCAGCGCCAGTTGTCCTAGGCTGCTGCCTGCACTCTGTCCTCAGTCTCAGTTTCTTCCAGCAGAGTATAAACAGTAGTGATGTAGAGCATCAGAATGATCACAGCTGTAGAATTTAGCCCTTGAGAGGCAGCCTTCATTCTCCCTGCTCAGGCCAAGCTTCATCTGTATTAATCTGAAAGCATTACATTTGGAAATAATACACATGTAAGGTTCTTGTGCAATGAATTTCTTCTTCTCTGAAAAACTGGTTAAGGATTTAAAAAAAAATTACTCACACTTTAAATATAAATATTTCACATGTAAATTAAGAGTGTAAAACAGAGTCTGTATTAAACACACACACACACACACACACACACAACCACCTGAGTGATGGGAAATGAAGAGAACAAAAAGTTTGCTAAGCCAGAATCTTGACCAACCTTTTAAAATGCAGATTCCTTTTTGCCAGATTGCCAAACACTTTTTGGACTATCATGGTACTGGCATCCACAAAAATTGGCCTCTAATCCTGGTTTTAGCTTTCCTCATTGTGAGCTCTTGGGCAATTTATTCTCCCTCTCTTTCTATTCCATTAAATGGGACGATTGGTTAAAGACATCTCTAAAGTGCTTCCCTGCTTTCATTTTTCATGGGCATCAGGGTAGAACACTCCACTCCCTCCTCTTATGTACTCCTACGGAAGAACTACCAAAAAAGATCGTTCCAGGCCTCACCCTCACATCTCTTCTAGCTAATGAGATTAGAAGCTTATCCCTCTTGGGCATTGGCTTGACCCTGGGAAGCATACTTTATTTATTCCATTATGCCTTAAATTTTCTAGGGCAGACCTTCTCTGGAAAATGCTATGGTTCTCTAGCATAGAATATGACTGGATGAGTAACTTTATTGCTAAGGTAAAGTGTGCGCATATCTCAAGGCACATTCTACAGAGATCTTGGTAAGTAATGAAGTAGATAACTTTATGCTCATTTACCTGACTCTTGTGGTTATCTTTCCATTACTTCTAAACTTGGGTGGATAGAAAAGAACCCCTGAAAAATTTCAGAGAAACAAGGGCTTGATGGGAAAAACTAGAAGTAAGGAAAGAAGGAAGGGGGAGAGAGAGAGAGAAAGGAGAGGAGGGAGCGAAGCGGGGTGGTGAAAGAAGGAAAGTTGAAAAATATTTGTTGAATGGGCAAATAAACTGATGGACTCATAAATGAATGTTTATTATTTGTTAACAGAACAATTTTTATATAGGGGCTGATTTAAATGCAGTAACCTAACATTTACTAGATTGCTTCCTGTGAGTGTACACATGTGTTTTGTATTTTGTGTCTGTATATGAATGTATTTTATTCTGAGTAACTCCATACACAAAGTACATTTTCAAATTACAATGTATAACAGGACATCAAGGTGTCCTTGCGGTTTCTTGTTAGCAGTAAACCCTAGACTGCAAACTCCTAGAGAGTAGCAGACCTATTCCTCTTGGTTTTCTTGTGCTTTTACATCTAGTTCAGCATTGACTTTTACTTGCTAAAATAAACATGAAGTTGGTTTGGAGCAGCATCCCTATCCCTGTCCTAATTGAGTGCTTGCTGGATGCAGAAAGTTGATTGCTCTGAACTCGAAATACTAATTCAAAGGGAATCATGAAAGGACACTTAGGAAAGAAGCTCATTGCTCAACTGTGTTTATTTATGAACATAAATCATTCGATGATTGAAATCACAAGTACTACAATATTTTAATATTAGCTTTATTTTTCAAGTTAAAATCTCTTTTTAAAAATGGAAATTATGTTATACATTGTTGGTGGGAGTGTAAATTGATACAATTTTTTCTTAGCACAATTTAGCAAGATTTATTAAAAGCTTCAAAAACTAGCCATTAACTTTCACCTAAAACATCATTTTTTAGAATTTATCCTAAGGAAATCATCACGTCTGTGCACAAAAATTTATGTACAAAAAATTTTTGATGTTGCTTCTAATGGTAAATTTTAGAGCCTTTCTAATTGTCCAACAGTAGGAGTCTTATTTTTTAAAATAGTAAATCTATATTTTGGAACACTATATCCTATAAAGTCAT
The DNA here is from genome assembly GCF_037043125.1 of Eumetopias jubatus. Lineage (NCBI taxonomy): Eukaryota > Metazoa > Chordata > Mammalia > Carnivora > Otariidae > Eumetopias > Eumetopias jubatus. The sequence continues at coordinate 161,884,089 of NW_028274809.1, read as the reverse complement.
AGAGCAAAAAGCATATTTTATTCTTTTTTTAAGCATGATATATCTTAAGTTTATAACATAGTATTACTGAAGGGTTTAACTTTTTATTTGGTGTATTGTATTGTATTGTAGATTGATTTATTTATTTCAGAGAGAGAGAGAGAGTGGCAGGGAGGGCAGAGGGAGAGGGAGAGAGAGTCCCAAGCAGACTCTGCGCTTAGCGGGGAGCGACCCAGGGTTTAATCTTATGACCCTCAGATCACCACTGGAGCCTAAACCAAGAGTTCACCACTTAACCAACTGTGCCAACCAGGTAACCCCCCCTTTTCCTTTTTTTTAAGATCTATTTATTAAGGGTTTAACTTTTTAAAATAAACATGTTTATTGATTCATATGCTCTAAGATGCCAATGTTGTTCTTCTCTGGGGAGTTGGTTTATATATGTTGGGAAACAGCTTTCCAGGGGTCTCTCACATTTCTGCTCATTTTCCAAGTAGAGGCCCTGACTGTTCCTTCTTGCAGACTGCCTTTCCAAGAATGTGTTGTGAATAGCCTTAGAAGGCAGAGATAATGTCTCTCTGGAGGAAAAAGTACATTGGTTTACTACCCACTTTAACAACCATGATCTCTCCTTCTGAGAGGAAGTTCAGGCAGGCTACTGCCCATAAGAAAAGATTCGTTCAGTGTTTCTCGCCTGTAACCAAACCCACTGTATAGAGATGCCCTTAGACCCTCTGTGTGTCACTCTGTGAGAATCTGGGCTCAGGAACTGGTCCAAAGCATTGCAGATCCTCTATTGCCAGAATGCACTGTCCTTTACCTCTGACCGGGGAGTCTCATGTCGTCTACCAGCATCTGTAAACCTGCAGCAATCTAACCTTACACCAGGAACCTTGTGGTTCCTGATAATGTGTATTTTTTTATTTGTGATTTCTCTTATATAGTTCTATCTTACTATGGTAACAATGGATAACTTTTATAACCACATGTTTAATGTTGGGTTATAAAAGAGTCTGCCAGCCAGCTGCAGTGTCACAATAATATGCCAACAATGGTATCAGAAGATGCTGGTCTACCATGGCAGAGGGCCTGGGTGGGGGCAGCTCAAGGTGCTCTGTCTGTTGGTAAACTTGGACCTTCCTGTGTCTCTTTTCACATGTCAAGAGCCTTGCAGGGCTCTGCTTTCAACTTAGAGCAGAAATTGCCTTGAAATCTCCGGCAATCCCCTGCCTATTCTTTATGTGGTTCATGGGGCAAGGAACGGTCCCAACAAAATAACTAGGTCTCTTGGAAAAATGTCAGCTGAAGTGTCTGACAGGGAACAGGTGTTTAATGCATAGGATTCAGAGTCAGGAGCCTGCTGCCTTTAAATGTAACTGTCAAGTGATCAACATCCGCAGGCAAATGGCACTGGGAACAGAGCCTTTCTTTATAGAACAGATGAGACTTTATAGTTGCTGGAGGTTATAAATGTTTGTGACTATGGCTGTGCGTACATATGTTCTCTCATCAACATCCATTGGAACATAGAAGTAAAGTGCTTATGAAAATGTCCTTATCTGGTGGCAGTTTCATTTCTATAATTTGAAATGAGATGAAAAGAATGGAGTGTAATTATCTAAAAATTTCTTTGGTGTGTATCTCCACTGTACCTTGGGATTCAGAGATGGTGGTTTAAGACAGAGAAAACAAAGGAAAGGAAGGGAGGTTCTTCCCTGGCCTCTAAACCATTGTGTTATGTTCTAAGGAACAGAAAGGGGAGGGCTGAGTCCGCGTCTGATTGATTTCAGGGAATGCATAGTTAGAATAATTAAGTTGGGGGCTTTCTTTCATTCCTAAAAAAATTTTAAAGTAACTATTGCTATGTAAATCCAACCTATAAGAAACCCTTTAGGTAGAAGTTGACTCCCAACACTTAAAAAAATTAATCCATTATAAATGAGTACAAATGAACCTAATCCAGTTCCCTAGCACACAGTTGCTTCCCACTTACTCTTTTAGGTTTAGAGTGGATTTCTGAACTGGGCTCTGATTCCCAGGGTATTTTTTCCTCAGGGCACTCTGGAGTCCCTAAGTTTCTTCATCATACAATTCCAACTGCTGTTTGTTCTTTCTACCAACATTCATTCTCACTGTCCACCTTAGAGTAACAGAACTCCAGTTTTATTCAGGGGGGCTGTGTGTCCAGTGAAAGACTCTAGTCCGCAGGGTTTTCTGCAATTAGATGTGGCCATGTGACTAATTTCTAGTCAGAGAAAAGAGGAAGTGCCCTGTGGACTTTCTGGGAAGCTTCTCTAAACCAGAAATTCTCTCTCTCTCTCTCTCTCTCTCTCTCTCTCTCTCTCCTTTCTTCTACCCCAGTGATGCAGATGGAATTGCTGCAGCAATCTTATACAGTGCAGATGGAAATCAAGGAGAGCAAAAGATAGAAGGATCCTGGGTTTCCATGATGTTGTGCTTTCTCCAGACTATGTTCTCTGAACTCTGTTGCTGTTTTTGTTTATGTGCAAGAATAAATGCTGTGTGTGAAGCTGCTTCAATAACTCTCCTGAGCAACCTGACTCTAGCTGATACAGATCAGCTGCCCTCAGATTAGACATTTTTCGCGCACTCTTTTTGGTGACTAAGATGGGTTAGAAATGTTCACATTTTAGGGGCGCCTGGGTGGCTCAGTCATTAAGCGTCTGACTTCAGCTCAGGTCATGGTCCCAGGGTCCTTGGATCGAGCCCCGCTCCCTGCTCCGTGGGAAGCCTGCTTCTCCCTCTCCCACTCCCCCTGCTTGTGCTCCCTCTCTCGCTGTCTCTCTCTCTAATACATAAGTGGAATCTTAAAGAAAAAAAAAAAAAGAAATGTTCACATTTTGAAAGAGATGAAGAAATAGTGTAAGAGATAGAAACACAATCGAAAACAAAAAACACCTGGGTCCTGAATTAGCAGAGAGGGTTAGGTTATTTTCATATAACGAAATTAAAAGAGAGTCTACATTATTCCATACTGGAATAAATATATGTAAAGAGGATCATGGATAAATATATGTAAAGAGATTTTCTTCAATATTTCATTTAGTATTATTCAGCCATAAAAAAGAAGGAAATCTTGCCATTTGTGACAACACTGATGGACTTTGAGGGCATTATGAGTGAAACAAGTCAGACAGAGAAAGACAAATACCGCATGATCTCACTTTATGTGAAATCTAGAAAAACTGAACTCGTAGATACTGAAAACAGATTGGCAGTTGCCAGAGGTGGAGGATGGGGAGGGTGGTAAATGGTTGAAGGTATTCAAAAGGTGCAAACTTTCAGTGATTAGATAAACAAGTTCCAGGGATGTAAGGTACAACATGGCAGCTATAGTTAACGATACACTATTGTACATTTGAAAATTGCTAAGAAAGTATATCTTAAAAGTTCTAAACGTAAGAAAAAATTATAACTGTGAAGTAATGGACGTTAACTTGTGATCATTTTGCAATGTATACATGTATCAAACCATTATGTTGTATGCCTTGGACTAATGCACTGTTATATGTCAATTATATCTTAATAACACTGGGAAAATAATACTTCATTCTATTTTTACCCACATAAGTGAGGCATTATGGTGACAAGATTTGAAGTCAGATGGCTTGGGTTTGTATCTGATTCCCTGTCAGGCCAGCTGTGTAACATTTAATAAGCCCCTCCTTTTTGTTTCCTTTTCTTTGTCTCAAAAGAACACCTTCTTCACAGACTGTTGTGAAGATTACATAATTTCATATAGGTACATGGTCACAGACAGTGACCGGCATATATTGTCACCTTAATTATTAGTTTTGTATGTCCTCTATACTTTTAAATATTTCTTATAAAATCTGTTAGAGTATAGTGATAGGTCACTATAATTCTATAGGCAGAGAAAAATGAAGTCATGAACTTCTATGTGTTTATATTTACCAGAAGTGGGGGGTACAAATCAGAGACAATCAGACTTTCAGGAGCATGGGAAACTCTCTTCTCACTTTCTCTCTGAGCTTCCTCCCCATCCATCACCAAGGATGCCCCAAAGTGAATGGTAAGTTGTTCAAGTATGTAAGAAGTTGGCCTCCTGGGCGCCTGGGTGGCTCAGTGCGTTAAGCGTCTGCCTTCGGCTCAGGTCATGATCCCAGGGTCCTAGATCCAGTCCCACATCGGGCTCCCTGCTCAGAGGAGAGCCTGCTTCTCTCTCTGCCCCTCACCCTGCTCGTGCTCTGTCTTACTCTTTTTCTCTCAAATAAATAAATAAAATCTTAAAAAAAAGAAGTTGGCCTCCTTAACAGGCAAATAAATATTATTTCTTATGTCTGTATACAGACCTAAAAATAATAGGATTTGAGATTCTATGGTAAACCCAGTCTCACTCATCTTCTTTTATATTGCTTTTGTTATGACAGACTCAAGGATTAAATCTATAGCCTAAATCCTTGAATATATATTAATATTATCCAATTTACTTCAAAATTTTCATTTTCATTGAGAGAAAGTCTTACTCATTTCCCATAGTCTATGCTTATATCACTTGAATCTTTTATTTTTTTTAAGATTTTATTTATTTATTTGAGAGAGAGCCAGAGAGAGTGAGCACAAGCTGGGGGAGCAGCAGAGGGAGAGGGAGAAGCAGTCCCCCCGCTGAGCAGGGAGCCCGACAAGATGGGGCTCGATCCCAGGACCCTGGGATCATGACCTGAGCTGAAGGCAGATGCTTAACCAACTGAGCCACCCAGGCGTCCCCTCTTGAATCTTTTAAAATGAGTAAGGTATTCATTGTATTTTTGAATAACTGCTTATCCACAGGAAATAAAATACTCCCCAGTATCTCTCAGTGCCCATATTACCTTCACTGCTTACTTTGTTCTTATATATTGTACACGGTGAGAATATACGGTAGCTTTTGAGTGCTTCTATTTCTTTCCTCGGCTTTGCTCATTTCTCCCTCTCCTGCCTTTATTATGTTGCATTTTTAATTCTTCTCTGTTAATTTTTATTCTTGTCTACTTTTGGATATTTCTTCTTCATCTACATTAAGGTTGTATGTCCTCAGAATTTATTACTGGAATTAACCCACAGAAAGGAATTATCTGTTCATTACCAAACTGTGCCCTTTTTATTAGTCCATAATTGAGTCTTACACAATAATTCCCCTCTGGTCCTCATTCTCACAATTGAGGATAATAACAGTGGTTATTTACTTTTTCTTATTTCTTAACCCCCTGGAAAGATATTTTATGTACTACCTCTAGGAACAGTAAACCAGTTTAGCGTATCAATCAAAATAAAATGATTCTTTATTAACATGCTTCCTACCTCTCAATCTAATCTGCCTATTTGCAATGCATTCACAGTTTCCTTATTTCCAAAACCCTACCTAGTGATAGTCTTTGCCTCATCATGTCACTGTTGACCATTGATCATATTGCTGCTGATATATCCAAAGATTCCAACCCAAGCCTCTCAGTTTCAATAGATAATATTTAGTAATGGGAAATGGTTTATGAGTCCTTAAAGCGTAACAAATACTAGAATGCAACTCCTTATTCATTATATCTCAAATCAAAGAAATCAGAATCAAATTCACAAAGTAAAGAATCAGAGAAGAAATTTCAAATGAGTTCAAAAAGTAGCCATATACTGATTATCCTCAGTCAGGATAGACTACAAACTTTGAGTTGCTAGGCTTCAAAAAAAAAAAAAAAAAAAAAAAAAGATTTTGAAACTTTTGGTTTTACTTGTATCCCCCAAGAAATACTTTTAACAGAGTTGCTTCTTTACAGAGAACCTGAATGTACCAAGTTTTGCTAAATTTTATTGTCCTTGTTTCTCTAACACCTGGTTCTGCTGTTCTAATTCTTTCCACAGTTTACCATAATTGTCTCTGTTTCTTTCTCTAGATTGTGCTCGTATTATATTCATTGTTGTAGCCATAGAGTAGGCACATAATAGTGTTTTAGTAAATATTTTTGGGGGGAAGGAATGAATGAATGAAACAGAAACTAATGAAAAGACTAGAAATCTTCAAGTAGATAAGTAGAAGGAAGAAGGGGAGAGGTTACATCCACAATCACAGATAATTGCCTGTGATTATATAGCTGCTCGACACTTTCTTTTAAAATAAAAACAACGCACTGGCATTTGACTCTTGATAACTTTTAAGACATGCTGCCATTCCCTGTCTTAATCTCTTCCCATGTCTTTTTTGGTATTAACATGTTAATTTCTGTTCCTGCCAAAGAAGTCATTTGAGATGGGAACATTAGTTCCCTGGAGCAGAAGTATGTCAGTATCACGCTAAAAGGGAAAAGGTTTAATCCATACAGAACAGAATGAAAAGGCACAATTTCCATGCTTTTGAAGGCCTCTATCACGTGGAGCATTTATTAGAATAATGGTAAGGCTGCCAGGATTTCTTTTTTCTTTCTTTCTTTCTTTCTTTCTTTCTTTCTTTCTTTCTTTCTTTCTTTCGTTCATTCTTTCTTTCTTTCTTAGGGCTTTTAGGAGTTCAGGCACATTTTTAATATATATTATTGTACTTAATCCTCACAACAACCAGTTGGCAGGAATTGTGGAGAAAAGTTAAGAGTGACGTAAAAGCAAAGACAGCAGTATCTCTTTTAGAAAACATACTTAATTTGGAGTAAGTAGATTTGAGCTCTGGTTCCAATTCGACTACTAACCTGAGGAATTAACTCAAGTGACTTGGCTTCTCTAGGACTTAATTTTTTCATTTATAAAGTGAAGGGCGTAGACTAGAAACTGCAGCTCTAAAATTCTGTGTGTATTTTTTGTCAAAGAATATGCATTCCAGCCACTTGTTTTAAAGCTAGAATTCTTAATTCTAGAGGTAGAAATAACACAGGAGGCTTACGCATCATTGCAGAGCGTCAGCTACCCTCTTTTTAACCCTTAGAAGGGCACTCCTCCTCTGCCCATCGCCCTGACGCTCGGAGAGGAGTGCACTGAGTTATTTGGTCACATTTTACATTGGTAATAATTTCTCGCAGGCTCCCTATCCCCTTCTTCCTGTGGTGGACGGTCAGTAGTTGACTTCCGGATAAGACCTTGGAAAGGTACTGCCATAGGACTAACCTTCAATATACGTCACCGGGAGGAGGATGGTGGAAATGTAAGAAAGAAATCAGGGGAAACTAGGAGGAATGCCAACCAGAAACTTTGATATGTTTGGAGTGACTTGAAGGAGATGTCGTTGGCCAACTGACATGTCCGGGAAGGCTGTCGAATAGGTGCTACAGAATATCTCTACACACTCTAAACCCTGGGGTGAGTGCAGGCCCCAAGGCAACTAAAAATACTACAGAAGCAGTAGAGGCTCTTTCCGGGATGGGGCTCAGACTCACCCACGGGGGGAAGGGTTTGCTGTGGAGAGGAGTGCTACCTAGCGCCAGGTGCACCTAGCATGTTTAAAACTTGGAGCAGGGGCGCCTGGGTGGCTCAGTCATTGGGCGTCTGCCTTCGGCTCGGGTCATGATCCCAGGGTCCTGGGATCAAGCCCCGCGTCGGGCTCCTTGCTCAGCAGGAAGCCTGCTTCTCCCTCTCCCGCTCCGCCTGCTTGTGTTCCCTCTCTTGCTGTCTCTCTCTCTCTGTCAAATAAATAAATAAATAAACCTTAAAAAAAAAAAAAAACTTGGAGCAGAGCACTTCTTCACACCCTCTTCTCAGACAACAAAATTATTTTCAGTAATAATTATGAAATGAAGAAAATTATAATAATGACCAGGAAAAAAATCCCAGAGATGAAAATTTCCTTTTATTAACTCTGTCATAGAATTTTCCCTATACAAATGAACTAATTGATTAAACACAAATAAATATTACAATGCCAAAAGGAAAATAAGTGATGGTGCAAAACTTAGAGATGGAAATAAAACATAAACCTATGTATCTGTCTATTACAGTAATGCACAAAACTGTAAAGACCTCTACAAACTAGTAGATTATATTAATTTTAATTTTCTAATCTTTTCAAATAAGGCAACAGATATATAGATATACATCTATATATGGAAAATCTTAGACATGCAGGTAAGTTTTGCAAATACTTATAAAAATCTCATTTTACAATAAATTCTAGAACTTGCTATACCACCCATGTCTTTGTTTCTTCATAATCGATTCTTGCAGCTCTCAAATCTCTCTGCAGACAAAAAATTTCCACTAAAATAGCTTTACCAGAAAATTCATCACGTCCCGTTTCTTCCAATTTACAATCACTGTGCTCTCTTGTTCACTTGGCATCTACCATTTAAATGCAGGAATATCTAGTTCCTCAGGAGCTGGAAAACTGCTCCCCAAGCAAGCTCAAATGATTGTGAACTTTTACAAATTTACTCTTCAAACAAGCACAGGTAGTTAATCTCTGTGTGTTAAGAGCCGACTGTGTAATTTGGAGTTCTCTGAATTACCTTCCATAGAGAATATAATGTTTATACTAATTTGAAACCATGCATATGTTATTAAAACTTACGCATAACTATGGAAATCGTTTAGAATTTAAACCCACAAAAGATTTTTTAGGAGAGGAGTATTTTATCATTAACATTATTTAAATTTGCTGGTACACAGGGATAATAAAAAGCAGATCGGTGTTTTTCAGTTATTTTGTTGTTTGTAAATTCTTTACAGTCAATGCACACTCTCACTGCCTGCACCCAGGCTGGCCACTCGCATCACCTCCACCTTGGTTACCACTTCCAAAAGCTACAAGTCAGCCTTAAATCAGGGTGTGTCCAGAAACAAGGGATTACCAGTGCACTGAACTAGGGAAGGGAACACTGGAGAACTTAGTATAATTTAGTCTTTCATATCAAGGTTGCTATGAGAAACAAGGAAATGATTTTCTCAACTATTTATATCTATATTAACTATAAAGATAAAATTAAAAATGGGGGACCTTGAAAACCACTGTAAGGGGCACCTGGGTGGCTCAGTTGGTTAAGCAACTGCCTTCGGCTCAGGTCATGATCCTGGAGTCCCAGGACTGAGTCCTGCATCGGGCTCCCTGCTCAGCGGGGAGTCTGCTTCTCCCTCTGACCCTCTTCCCTCTCATGCTCTCTCTCTTCTCTCATTCTCTCTCTCTCAAATAAATAAATAAAATCTTTAAAAAAAAAGAAAAGAAAAAGAAAATCACTCTAAGGAATAGAATGTAAAAACAAAACAAAACAACAACAACAACAAAAAAAAACCACAAAGCCCAACTCCAATAGAGTAAGAATTTGGTTTAGGACAGAAATGGTATTCCAAGCTGTGGAGAAGAGAATTATGTGCTGAGACAACTGTATAAATATATATAAAGGAAATAAATGTGGTCCTTTTCTTATTCTACACACACACAAAAAATGAATTCCAGGCAGCCTAAAGAGTTAAATGTGTAAAGATTAAAAACACACACCCCCCCCAAAAAAAACCAGTAAGAAAATACAGATGAATTTTTATATGCCATTGGGTTGAAAAAGCAATTTCAAGGCATAAAATCAAAGATAGAAACCATAAAGGAAAGGACTGACATAGTCAATGGCATAAAAATTAAGTTTTTATTCTTTAAAACAAACCATAAACAGAATTAAAAGGCAATTGGCATCCTGAGGAAAAAAAATACATTGTATCACATGCGATTGAAAAAGACCTCTCTCACAAATCGGTAAGAAAAAGATAACAATAATAAAAATCCTCAATGAGAAATGGACAAAGAACATGAAAAGACAATTTACAAAGACAGAAATGTGAATGTCTAAAAAAAATCAGTTTAACATCATTACAAAGAAGGAAAATAAGCAAATAAAGCAATGGCACATTTTACTCCTCAATTTGGAATTTATGTTACTCTATCCAGAGCTGACAAGGGATCAGCAACGTGAGTATTATTTGACATCATGATACAAGTTATATCACCCTTTTGGGTTGGTTATATCTGCAGCACAAATCAAAAGCTTGAAAAATGTGACCTGTGACTCCACTTACAAGGATGTACACAGGGAAATAATTAGAGATACACACAAGATTTATGTACAAAAATCTTCATTTTCCTGTTATGTTTAATATGAATACAGAAATCATCTAAACAACCAACCAGAGAAGAACGGTTAAATAAATTATAATGTATCCGGTAACAAAATACCAAGCAGTCATTTTTTTTAAAGATCATAATATTGAAGCATATTGTTATATTTTTAAATGTTCATAATATAATGTTAAGTAGAAAAGGCAGGATAATAAACTTTGTATACAAGATAATTTCCGTTTTTAATTAACAAGATGATTCCATGTTTAAGTGTTGGTTATTTTAGTTATTAGGATTATGGCTTTTTTTTTTCCTCCTCTACGATTACCTGTATTTTCTACATGCTCTACAGTGATCATATAGTACTTTCATAATCCAAAACAAAACAATGAAGTTATTAGAAGGGGAGGAAAAAGGATTAAACTTGGGATAATTCCACCGACCATTGCTGCCACCCCTCCCCCTCAACCACAGGGACTCCTTTATCCTGGGAGGGAGGTAGCTTCCCCAGGTTCACTATGACTGGTATCCTTATCAAAAGGGGAAATTTGAACCCAGAGACACTAGAAGGAAGACAAGGTGAAGGCATTCAGGAAGAACACCACACAGGGATGGTGAAGGCAGAGACTGGCATGATGATTCTACAACCCAAGGAAAGCAGAGATTGCCAGCCAGCCACCAGGAGTAGGAAAGAAGAATGGAAAAGATTCTTCCTCACAGCTCCCAGAAGGAACCAACCTTGCCAACACTTTGATCATGGGCTTCTAGAATTTTATTTCTTGTCTCCAGAATTGTGAGACAATAAACTTCTATTGTTGAAGCCACCCAGTCCGTGGTACTTTGTTCTGGAAACCCTAGAAATCTAATATAGACCCAAGCATTTTTAAACTTTGATCAGGTGTCTGTTTCTCTAAAAGCCAAAACCATACTGGAAGGCAATTATTGTTTTGTGAGGGGGGTAATAATTTTATAATCTTGGCAAATGTAAAGCACAATTCCGACCCTGCTGTGGAGAAGCCCAAGATCCAGAGTCTAAAGCCCTTGGCAAAAGAACATTAAGTTGGCCTTTGCCAGGGATGAGGTTGTATACCTGCCAGTGTTTTTCACCCAGAAACGCATTTCTTTCCAGTGGCTGGGAGTAAACCCCCGGTAGGGAAGTGATCACTGGAGGAGAGTCACTTTGAAAGCAAAGACTTCTGTACCTGCAGGTACACAAGCTCTGGAGGACAGGCTGGGGAGAAAGGATGGTCCCGCCTGGGAGACCATATGGTCATGGACTGAGATGGACTATTTAAAGTTTCCCGCTCTGTTCTCTCTGAATTGCAGATCTCTTCTGTTATCTCTAGGCCTTCAGAAAAAGCTTCTTAAGGATTATAGACTCACTTATCACCATGGGGCATCTGCGGCCAGAGAATGTAATCTGCAGGGGGGAGATGGGAAAGGAATAATAGTCTGTTGAGAGAATCCAGTCTCAAGACCACAAGGAGTGACATGCCCAGAAGCCATGTTGTGGTCCAGGGACACTTGGCGGTAAAGTGGTCGGTGGCCACCAGGACAGATTTGGCAAACATGTCAGCTTTCGCTGGGGATATTCAGAAAACACCTGGGGAATAAAACGGGTAAAAACAACAACAACAACAAAACACAAACATGGATTTCTTGAACTCTGGCAGGATGGGACTTAACATTGTTGGTTCTTAGATACTTAATTATTGTGAAGCCTCAAAACTAAGCAAGTGTGGGACATACTTCTTTAGAACTCTATGCCAGACACTGAGATTTTTCAGAAAGTTCATGTTTCCAGCATTTTTTTTCAACTTCTTTCCATAGATTTGGCATCAGATCTGCAAAGTTATAGGAACAATAGTATCCCACTAATAGTTTGGATTATGGATTTTATTCTAAAATATTGCTACTTACTAACAAAAAAAAAGCTTAGCCAAATAATGATAATTAGCATTTGTCCACGTGGCACTCCTTTTTTGGTTGAACAGATGTCTGTCAGGTAGGTTCCCATCTCTAGCGCCGCTACCACAGCTCTACGCCAGTTCCCCACAATCTCTGCTTCCAGCTTCTTGCATCTTCTTTTATTTTCCTTCAATCCATTTGCCTCCTAGCAGTTAAATTAACTAAAAATTTAACTTTGTAACTGCCCATTTAAAATGCTTTGATACTTTCCCAAGGAAAAAGAACCAAATTTGTCAGCAACTTGGTACTGCCTGTATCTTCCGGGGATTCTTTTCCCCAGAAGTTTAGCCTAATTCCTAATTTCCCTTCAGGTCTTAAATTTAATATCCCTTTCTCAAGGGAGCCTTTACTCAACCTGAATCTAAGTCAGCTGCCTAAATCATTACAATCCTTAATTTTCTTCAATTAAAACTATACTTCCTACCTATATATTATTTATTTGTATAATATTGATCTTCCCCACTTTTAAGTACTATGAAGGCATTGGACAACAGAAATTCAACTGAGTAATTGAAAAGATTGGCTTTTTTGAACAATTCATGAATTGGACAGGACAGTATCCCATCCAGCAAATAGATGGGATTTGAGCTCCTTTGAGCTGTAAAACAGGAAAGTTTTTTAAAGGCAGAGAGGGAGTGGAAAAATGGAAATTATTAGCAAAGAATATATTGTTTTAGTCAAGGTTGTCCTCCAAAGGGAATGGAAGGGGCCTATCAGTAAATTTCCTAGTGCTGACCAGGAAATTCCATGTTGACTGCTTAAAGGTTACATTCCTAGGGGGTATTGAAACCACTGTTAGGTTAGGTATTAAGGGTTGGTTTGCTGACATGAGGTCTTTAACATCAATGGCCCCAAGTTGGGCTGGTGGTTTTTTTTTTAACAGCATAGATTACCCTTCTATCAGGCTGTGCTCTATCCAAAGGTTCTAACACAATTTCTGGTGTATCATAGGTATGTCATAGATGATTAATAAATACTTGATGAATGAGAAAGTAGATGCCCTTGAAATAGTTCTTGAGTCATTTATTAAAGGAAACACACATATATAATAAATATTTTTAGGGTCAAAATGTGTTTTTTAAGCAGGGATGAGATCTGCCTATATGCTTTTTTTTTTATTATGGATTATGTTAATCACCATACATTACATCATTAGTCTTTGATGTAGTGTTGCATGATTCATTGTTTGCATATAACACCCAGTGCTCCACGCAGTACGTGCCCTCCTTAATACCCATCACCGGGCTAACCCATCCCCCCCAGAACCCTCAGTTTGTTTCTCAGAGTCTATAGTCTCTCATGGTTCGTCTCCCCCTCCAATCTCCCCCCCTTCATTCTTCCCTTCCTACTATCTTCTTTTTTTTTAACATATAATGTATTATTTGTTTCAAAGGTACAGATCTTCCTATGCTTAAAGATGACAAAGAGAGATCTTTAAGCCTAGAATTTTTCAACTTCTCAGAAGCTATTCTGGCAAGGCTCCTCAACCTACCCACTGTTTTGATGAAATAATATCTGGAATCTATTCTAATGATACATTTACCTGAAAGGCACCCAGAATAATATTATTCTTCCACCATTAGACCTTGTTTGGACATGATTTTATAATTTGTTCCTCACCTTTAAGTAAGTTTCAGTGTCTCCCTTAAATTTCTTTTCTCCCTAAAATAATAATAATAATAATAATCCCTTGCTCTCACTAATTTCAACGAGGTATATAACTCTGAGTCCCAGTTTTCTCCTGAACCAAATCGGAATAATGTCCAACTCCCTAACTGACAGAGCTATTTTGAGGACTCAGCTGCTAGTTATTGAAAATGTAAAAACTCTTATTTCACAACACACAGAAAAATGTTCAGCACAGAACTGTTTAATAACTGATCTACATGGCTAAATGTTGCATTTTCAGAGAGTTTATCGGAGAGGGTATCACTGGTGTTTATATTTGTATGCATACACCTGTCAGTAAGCTTCAACCTATGAACAATCAGATAGGAAGCCTAGGAATGTAGAGAAAAAAAAAAAACCCACACAAACCAAGTTTGATTAATAAGACAGAAGCAATAAATTTGTTTGGGTAGAAATAAATTACCAACTCCAATTTTATGCATTTTATTTCTTAAGTTTATGCAAGTTCCCTTATACACAGTCTAACTTTTCAATTTTGACAATTTTATTAGTAATACTGAAAGATTTTAAACTATCATTACATTTAATCTTCTTCCTAAAGCTTCTTGTTTCTTTGGCAGTAAAGACATAAATTGTCATTGCCTCTTCCTATTGAACTTTGAAGTATAAAATTCTTTTTGCTTAGCTAACCTAAATCAGCCATGTCATGTAGCCCCTTTGGGTAATAATTATACCTGAAATATGTACCTGAGTAGAAGAAAGAAAAACATCTCAATTCCATCTTCTTTTCATTTAGTTTTATGATAACTGATTTATGTATTTCTTGGGTCTCCTATTATTCAACAGGAATAAATCTCTCCACCTCCCAAGATATTTGCAAATACATGCCAATGAGTTATCTATTCCCCTCCCCGCCCCCTCACACACAATACTCGTTTTTGATAAATTAGCATAATTATTTGTCACTAAATTATTCTAATAAACATATTATTAAGTCAACTAAAAAATAGCAAAATTAGATTTTAGTAAATAGCACTCTAAATGTGCTGCCAAGTGTCCTACATAATTTCACTTCAGCCCCTATGTCAAAAGATTTATGTCCTCAAAATATTTTTACTCACTGTAAAATTTTTCACATCATCATCAATAACCTAGAAAATTAATATTGATAAAGACATTTTATGCTTATTGGGAAAACAGTTCCCTGTTGAGCCATAAAAAGAAACTCTAGGTCAGTTTCAAGGTTCTTTTCATTTTTTTAATGAGAATATTAAAGGTATGTGTCCTCTGCAAAATGTTAAAACAAGGTTTTGATTTTGATCATAGTTGGTTTTGACACTAAAAAGACAAGCAATGAGATGACTCATCAGGGCAGTGTATTTGGTGTATCAGAGTATCCTATGACAGTGTTGGGGGGGAATTTACCCATCAGGCTTATTGTGTCATACCCCTCTCCTCCCCCTTTCTTCCTTCCACCCTTTCATCATTCCTTCCTTCCTTTCCCCTTCTCTCTCTCTCATTAATCAACTTAGATGACCAAATAATAGCAATAACAAACACTCTGAATTATACTACCTTTCCTCCTCCAGACTGATGGGCTGCATGTGTACTCTCAGGTTATCCCCATTATCCTGCTTGATTGAAAGGGAAACTTTCATCTGTGTGCACTCAAAGAATGAGAGACACTGTTCCTTTTCCAGAATGTAGCCACTAATGAGAGTCATGTTCTATGTATACAGACATGGCCCAAATTCTCTTTGTACAGTCTATGCACCCTTTTTTTTTTTTTTTGCTTTCAAGCCAACTCAATACTTCTGAAATATATCAGGGCTTATATTTATTAAAACAGTACATATCCATTGTAAACATTTAGTAAGTGTAACACAATAAATACAAAAAAGATCATGGTCATAATCGTACTACCTAAAGGCAAACAACTTCTAAAAATTCTCTTGATATGTCAATGGGAAGTACAAATATTCAGAATACAAAATCTCTGCTATATATTTTTAAAATATTATTTTTTAAGATTTTATTTATATATTTGACAGAGAGAAAGAGCACAAGCAAGGGGAATGGCAGAGGGAGAGGGAGAAGCAGGCCCCCCGCTGAGCAGGGAGCCCGATACGGGACTCTGTTCCAGGACCCTGGGATCATGACCTGAGCTGAAGGCAGATGCTTAACCAACTAAGCCACCCAGGTGCCCCTAAAATATTATTTTTTATATTAAGATACTCCTTTTGTCTACTGGCAAGAACTTCAACTTACTCAACTCAGTGTAAACTCATTCCAATCAGAGTTTTTAAGAGTCAATGCAGTATTTTCTCAGACAAATTAAAGACTTTCAACCAATTAGGGTTTCCCCCGTTTTCTTTAGCTCTAGAATTATACCCAAGTTGTGGACCAGCTCAAGCAGTACCACACTGGGGAGATATCATACTGTAATTGTTTGTTTACATTTATTCCTGTTGGTCTTTAATGAGATGTCCCATAGGCCAGCTAGTCTTCTTTTTTTTTAATTTTATTTTATTATGTTATGTTAATCACCATACAGTACATCATTAGTTTTTGATGCAGTGTTCCATGATTCATTGTTTGCGTATAACACCCAGTGCTCCACGCAGTACGTGCCCTCTTTAATACTCATCACCAGGCTAACCCATCCTCCCACCCCCTCCCCTCTAGAACCCTCAGTTTGTTTTTCACAGTCCATAGTCTCTCATGGTTCGTCTCCCCCTCCAATTTCCCCCCCTTCATTTTTCCCTTCCTACTATCTTCTTCTTCTTCTTCTTTTTTTTTTTTTAACACATAATGTATTATTTGGGAGGGTACGTGCTATGGTGAGCACTGTGAATTGTGTAAGACCGATGAATCACAGACCTGTACCTCTGAAAAAATAAGTCTTCTTTCATTAAACCATCTCTATATCTTCTACATCCTCCTCTTTCCAATAGCAAGGACTTTTGCTTCTCCATTTGACTCTCAGCTATATCCATACCTTATTTGAGGGATATGGAAAACAACTGACCACTCTCCTAAAACTCTGTGGAGCCACCTGAAACCCTTCTACCTAGGTAACTTCTGTGCCATACTGAGTTGACATCTTAGGGACCATGCAGGACACAGGGCTTCTCTACAAGGCTCACCCACTCCCCACTACTCTCTGAAACACAAGACATAGGTACCTTCTGCATACTGCACCTCCCTGCCCCAAACATAGTTGAGGTTCTAGAGCTGTACCCACTTATAGCTCAGTTCTTAGGGGAGTCTTAGGTTGTCTTAGGGGAGTGATACCTTCTCAACACAAGTTTCTAAAATAAAGTCCACATCCTCTCCAATACTTCCTCGTTTTGGACACCCATTACCTAATGTCCAGGGATAAATTCCTATTATATTTCCAAACTATTAGTTATAGAACCGACTAGATGACTTCCAGTCTTAGCCTTTTAGAAATACAATATTCTGACCCTTACAGGTCAAAAGCCCTGACGTTCAAGAATATGTCTCTGTTATGAGTCTCAAGAGCCTATCTTGGAACTCAGAAGCCAAGATATTGACATTTTGTCCTCTATATTCAATATAATTTCTCCCCTGAGACATTGCTTGTTAATGAATTAATAGGGGAAAGGTAACAGCAAAAGGAGAAATAGATTGTATTTCATAGAGAAGAATTTCATTTAACATAATGGAATTCTTTTCTTTTCTTTTTTCTTTCTTTCTTTCTTTCCACATGACTAATTATCTCTTTATCTTTCTAGAGAGATAGAGATTTATTTTTTGCTCTTGTGAATTCAAACATGTCCTTTGCTCTTATTTTCCCAGAATTCTGTAGTTTTTCCATATTGGTTGAAGCTGTACTTCAACAAATGCATAAAACATTTCCTCTGTCTACACCATCTGGAATTATTCCACTTTCCCTGCCGTTAAGTTCACTGGGTACCTTGTTTCTTCCCCAAAATCATAAAGCTTCGGGTGAAGCATGGCCATTTTTCAAAGATAGTAAGTTATTATTTTGTAACAAATCAGAACATCAGAATAGGTTCTTCTTTTCTTTTTTCTTTTACTTTTTGGGGTGAAAGGGTGGTATCATACCTGTCACTCACAGTGGCAAACCTACTCAAGTTTAATGTAACATCTGAGGTAGACTTGTGCATTAAAAACTTCTTAGGCATTTATCAGGAGCTTGCAGTAAAAGTTCTTCAATATCCTTCATAACTTTCATTCTTACTGCTAATCCTTTAATTTGTCCAGGTCTCTGTAATCATCATATAGATGAGGAGTCTGCAAACTTGTTCTGTAAGGGACAAGATAGTAAATATTTTAGGCTTTGCATAATCTGGTCTCTGTCACAACTACTCAACCCTCCTGTGGTAAGCCAAGTCAACAGATAAAATTCATGAATGAGTGTGGCTATGTTCTACATAAACTTTACTTACAAAAATAAGCAGGAGTCAGACCTCTGTTTTAGTCTACCTGGCCCCCATTGGAAAATGTCCTCTTTTCTTTTCATTTTGCCTTTCCTATCTATTCATCTTTGGAGGGCTCAGTCTCACCTGCTGACATGACACAACTTAAGTCTATACTTATTTCTAAGCCTGACATTTAAGACTCTCTGCCGTCCCACCATTAGAAAGGAAAAGACACTGGCACTGAGCAGAAGACGGTATTGGGAAAACTCATTTAACCCTAGGCTCTAGTTTGGTGAGGACAGTCTAAGGAGAGTTTTCAACAGATACAGAAACTTTCAGGCATAAACCTGATCACTATCAGTGCCTGCTCACCTTTCTAGTAACATTGGACACCAGAGGGGCAGATCCAGATGGTTGTCAAACACTAGGTGGCCAGGAGAAATCATTTGCAGTTTTTTCTCTGTATTAGAAGACCTCAGCCAAGAGTCCAAGGGGACAGGAACAGGCTATCACACAGTCCATGAGCCAGGCACTCAGCAGGTTTATCATCAATTCACAGTCAAGCCAAAGCTTTGTTTCTAGGCATCTGCACACCATCCAAATGGCTAGAGTTTGACAGAGAGCAAGGGACCGGATACATAATTAGCCAGCGAGCTACTCTGACTAAAGAGTTGGGGGCAAAGAGAAACCCAGTCCTTTTCCAGAGCAGACACTGTAAAGATCTATTCAGTAAGATGAAATTTGTTGCAGTACCATAAAGGGAGGGCTGCCTGGTACTGGGTAAGACCTTCCTAGGGACCACCCTAGATTGATAAGTCACTTCAGAGGAGCTGCCCCCAGCAATGAATGTTCAAACTCACCTTTTTGATGGTGGTCAGAGAAACAAGTGATGAGAAACTGAAAGACTCTAACTAATATTCACCCAAGCCCAGGGAAGACATGTAAATCCTGACTTGTATATCTTCAATGAGAAATCTAACTGCCACACAAGCAGACAACTTGCTTTAGCAAGTGTTCAACTGCAGTCTGGCTTTAAGACAAATCAAATAATGTTCAAAGACCACTTTATTAAGTCATCTTGAGAAATCACTGTCATAGACACCAGATATTTATCATCTATATGAGCAATTAATGTTTGCCCATAGAAAGAACTAAATGGAAAATCAAATCATAATTAGACGGTAACTAGGTAAGCATAGATTCAGTACAGGGGTGATTTGATGTATAAATTGTTTAATTGCATTAGGCTAAGATAACATAAAACACATTCACGTCCCCATAAAAATACTTTCATTGTGAATGTATCCAGAACATGCTGTGTTCACTGCCTACAGTTCCTTGCATCTCTCTTCATAAGAGGAATGCCTTTCTTGAGCAGGAAGCATTTGAGTTTCAAAGGGTAAATAGGAGTGTACATTTCCTTGACTATCATGGGATTAGCATTGCTAAAATGTATCTTCTGCAACTCTCCTTTTTCCATATTTCTATGACTGGTCAGTTCTTATTTTGAGAGCTTGTTTGGAGGTTCTAGCAGGGGAGCGCAGCTACTCGTATACCCTTGACCGAAGAACGGTCCTCTCCTCTATTGGGGAAGGTCGTCCTCTTCGACCGAGCGCGCAGCTTCGGGAGGGACGCACATGGAGCGGTGAGGGAGGAAGGGGACACCCACCTAGCCAGCCAGATCAGCCAAATCAACCCTGGCGATCAATGGGGTGACAGATGTCACAGCCAGATCGCCCTCACATCCCAGTTATTTTGATAGATGCAGTCTTTATTTTTTTAAGTGTTGGTAGACAACCAAGTTATAATCAAATCTTGTTAACATGGGAACCAGTCTTTACCTTTCTCACAGTGTTGCTTATCTCTGTTCTGCCTTATTACCTAACATTTTAAGTCTCAAGGGATATTCTCTTTTATTTAATTTCCAAGGTAGTAAAAGTCCTCACATGCTGTCAAAGGGAATGCCATGAAATGAAAAGTACAGAGATCCACAAAGGCATACCCTAAAAACATTGGAGGCCTTTTCTAGCTGGCAGAAACAGACACTTAGGACGGGCCCAGCTCTTGGAGGCTAGATCAGTAGATCTTATCAAAGTAATTTAATTCTAAGGCTTACTACACCAAGGTCTACTTCCTTCCTCAATTAGTATTGGCTTAGGAACAAATGTGAGACTACACCAGTACAGGCTATCGGTGGGGGTAGGGTAGAAGAGAGTATGGAGGAGGTATGTCAGAAGATTCTGCTTCTGGGCAGCTGGTGAAAGGAGAGATAGCATGGCACCAAATCCCGGGCACGAAGCATAATGGGAGCCTCCAGTGGGAAGAAAATGAGTAAGTATTGGCCAGGGTAAGGATAAGGGGAAATTAAATAATACTCTAGGGAGCTGAGTATTTTGGAATATTAGCTACACAGTTTGGAATATTAGCTACACAAAAAGGAAAACAGAAAGAGGAGAATAAAAGAATGTAGCAATAAGGTATCTATGAACAGACTAATTAGTATTCTGAGGTTTTCCGTCAGAGGTTGCTTAACCGTGAGCAAGTCACTAATGCTCACCAGCTCATTTAAAAAATTGAGACAATAAAACTAACTCACAGGATTATTATAAAATAGTGCATATAAAGTGCTTATTATAATATCTGATACATGGAATACACTGTTAAAATCTACTTTCCTCTTCTCTAGTATAGGAGATTCTTAACCTGGAATCCCTGGCCTCAAGGAGAATCATGGCTGGGTGTCAGAAAGCGTATGAACCCCTTCAAATTGTTTTCAAAATTGTGTGTGTATGCACACACACTTTTCTAGTAGGGCTTTTATCTGATTTTCAAGAATGCCTGTGACTAGAGTAAAAGTTGAGAAGCACACAGTGGTAAGAGATGATTTCCTCATCTCACTCACTAGTGGGGAAAAATATGATCCTCATACAGGAACAAGCCAGTTCCCCAGTGATTCAGCCTGGGGAGGACTATATCTCAGGGGACACTCCTTTAATTCTGACAGCTGGCCAAGGCAACTGTACTTGGGAATGAAGAGTAATCACAGAGCAAAGAATTCTTTGGTTGACTCAATATCTGGTCAAGCATTGAAACTTTTCTCTCCTTTCTGCTTTTCCTTCCACTACTACCTAAACAGTCCTCATGATTTGAGGCTGCCCTTCTTTTCCAGGATGACAAATGCTATTAGACTTACTCTGACTCTTCCCAGTCAGAAAACAAGAAGATGGGCATTGTAACAGAAATGAAGCAATTCCAGACAACGTTCTCCTCCTCCTCTTCTTTTTCAGATGATCCCTTTGGCCAATATTTATCAACTAGGACATATTTAGCACCAGAATGTTGATAGAGGATTATGCTAATAAAATGGATGCCTTCATTTACGATGAAAACAATAATGACAAAGAAAATTCTGTATAGAGGCAGTTCAACTTAGGGATCTACCTGACAAGGTAGAAGTAACATTTAGAAATATTGAAAAGGAGATTTTGCATTTATACAAAACAAAGAACAGGTCGGGAATAACCCATCTACCATTTTTTGAAATGATAAAATCAATAATTATTCTGTATGCATGGTGAAGATACACTGTGAAGACTGTAAATTGAGACATAAAATATGTTTTTTGTAAATTAAAAAAATAAGTCAATATAAGTTCTTTCTTTGTCAAAGTTAATCTTTCTAAATAAGTAGGAAAACAGAATTAATATGCAAAAGATCATAACTCTAGTCCCTTTAACATATTCATGAGTCAATTAAGAAAATATGGCTGCATTCCATTGTTGGTGGTAGAAGGTTTGGTTCAAAGAATAATTGGTCTTCTAGTGCATGAGATTATATGTTGAATTCTTTCCCATATATAATCTGCAGATAATTAATGTCTATTTTATAACCTTTTTAAAAAATAATTTTGGTAACTACCTATAAAACAACAACAAAATATTTCTAAGGACAAATAATGTTTTTTTTTAATAGGCGATTCTCAATACCTAAGTATTTATTTAGTATTGTATTTACAGAGCCATCAATTCCCTTCTAAAGGGGCTGCCCTATTGTGGATTCAGGCATTTGCATTTACATTGCTTTACTTGTCAATCAGTTTTATGCACTGAGCTTTAATGAAACAATCTCAGAAACATGGACCAGAGGAAGAAAAATGGTAGAACTTTCAGTGCGTCTGTTTTAATGACTCAAAATCATGCTTGTTTTAGCTGAAATGTTTTGCAAGTAGCCTATACCACTGTTAGCTCAAATTTTCACCTTCAAAACTTATTTCTAATCAGACTTGATGTAAAAATTATCAGTTTATAGATCAGTTAATTAAAAAGAGCCTGGTTAAGTGTGTAGCTTATAGGAATAGAAGGTGGATATGATGAAAACTTAATAGCAAAAGGTCGATGTTAGCAAAGGTAGAATTTGACATAATATTTAAAAAAAAAAAAAAGTCTATACATTCCAAATGGAGAGGGACTGCTTTTGTTTGGTTCAGTATGGTAGCTCCATTTCTTAGGACTATGTGTGTCATACAGTGGACAATTAAAATTTGTTAAGTGAGTGAACTTGTGAATGATACAAGTTGATACAAAATGATCCACCTAAAGATGGGTCAGACTACTTTATTACTGGAACACTTCAGTAGAGACAGAATAACATGTTAGGGATGTTGTATAGGGGATTCAAGTTTCACTTAAGCATTTAGGCTTAAGTGAACTTACTTATGATTCTACTCAATTATGAACTTCTATGTCTTAACACAAGGGAAACATAGTGAATAGTAGTATTCCTTCTCCCTCATTAAAAAAAGCAAGAATGATGTGTTTGTCTAACAGAAAGTAAATTTTCAAGTTCCTTTCTGCCTTTGCTATAAAAGAGCCAGAATAAACTGGGAACACTTCCTAGACCAACTAACAAATAAGATGTTCATTAAACATATTTTTAGACCAAATTTCATCACTAAATTTACTTTGAGAATTTAAATTAGTAAGAACCACATTGAGAGTAATTTTTTCAACTTTCAGGTAAATTGGAGTACTTAGCAGAATCTAATTAAGAGATGTCTAAGTTAGTTGTTATGGGTCACTAGTCACTACTAATCAGACTCGAATATATTTACAGAATTTTTCTACTTCTGTCTCATATTGGGTTTCTTTCCTTTTCTTAAGAATAAAAATCTGTTTATTTGTTTGCAAAGCAAAGTTTTTAGCCTCTTTCTAATGAAACTGTTCTCTTAAGATGGTCAAATAATTTGTGATAAGTTGTCAGTTTCAGTGATTGGCTTAAAGGAAGACCATAAATATTCAGCTTGACATCACAAAACATCTGCTCTTTGATTGCAATCTGCTACTTTTATGGTTTTGTTTCAAGAACCCTGACTTTTATTTACATGTACTAGATTACATCCTATAAAACTTGAAGTGACGGGTTAGCATGAAGACTTGCAAGTAATAACAAGATATATGCAGACACATGTTAATAAATTGGCCTTTATATTCTTCTTTCATGACACAATAGTTCATAGTCTCTCAGTAATTCCATAGAAGAGAAGCATGGACCCAGAGGCCTGGAGTCCATTTCAGACCTGACTAATTTCACACATACATAAAAGGAGTTAATTGTAATAGAGTTCACTGCTTTTTAGCAGGATATATGTGAGAGGGTCAGGGCAGTTGAGGAAGACCTATCTCATGAATATTGAGTTACTCAATTCAAAAAAGAAATACCACTTTTGAACTGATTTGATCCTTCTTTATATAAAGATTCTCTTGTTTTCCATTTTTGTCTCTTTACTATAAAGCTTATAGTTCCTTCACTACAAACTGAGTCCAAAGTTTGACTTCCAAAGTGCTCTTTTCAAATCTCTCAGTTACTTGAAAATCCCTGAGTTTTCTAAAAATCCCCCACATGCTAAATTTATTTTAAAATAATTGTTTATACACGCTTTGCCCATTAATCACAGATTGAGAAATACAAGAAAATATAAAATATTTGCAGCTAAAAAGAGGCTCCAAGAACTTTAAGACTGAGAGTACTGAATAATATATCTGGATAAGTTGATCAAATAATGAAAAGAGAAGCATGGCCACCATTTTTTTTAATGAATCAGTGAAATTAGCTGTTCTGTTTAGAAAATATTTTTTTAAATCTTATTTTTGATTTAGCCTGTTTGATGATGTTTCTAATTTACAAGCATAAGAAAACAAAACCATGATGTTTGAAAGCCTTTTCTTGAGGGTTAAGCTAACAACAGGAAGTGATAAGTAGTATCAGCCTCAAAGATTCATTCTACTAACACCAACACTTCACAGGTTAGCCATCAAAGGCTGTTAGAAACTCATAAATGAGGCTCAAAGCAAGGCATATTTTGCCAATTTGTACTCAATTATAAATAATTTCCAAGGTTCTCCAAGTTTCCATTAATTTTTTTAAAAATTTTTTGAATACCTAAAAAATAGGTTTGCATACAAGATATATCTAGAAAACATTTAAATAATGCAGGCCTACTTCTCTAATTAAGGCCTTAAAAGCACTGTTCATGATTAGGCTTTAACTTTCTGGAAGGATTTCCCCCAAATGATTTGACTCAGAATATAAATTACTTGTACCTTAACTAGAAAGTGACTCTCCTAGGAATTATTGAAATGCTCAAAACTTCCTTTATAATATATAGTTTAAATGAGAAGAATTTTGAGTGGGTACCTAAGAAGTTAACTACTTTGATTCATATTTAACATCATAAACCTGAGGCAGAATAAATGGGTTCTATAGAGAATCTATTTAGCAAAATATTTGTTGGCTTCAAAATGTTAAACAGAATAAAGAATAACCCATTCAGTTATATCACCTAACACTGTTTAGCCAAGTATAATTCTTGTACATTGCATTTTATACTTATTTAGAATCTAATAATTGCAAAATATTGAAGGAATTACACTGGGAATAGTGCTGTTAATTATAACAGTTTACATTATCGGCTTTGAAAATGAATTCCTGGAAGCTTTTCCAACAATCTTAGGTCATATTTAACCTCTTTCAACTCCTCCATCAGTTTCGAGATGAGTTAGCATATACCCTAATTGGATGTCTTATTTCAGGAGCTCTGGATGAACAATTCCTGTTTAATCATGACAAAGGCCCCGAGGGAAAAGTAGAACTTCTATTTACTGTTCTCTATGTAATCAAATGAGACCTCTGATATTTGTTTATTTTTTAAATTATCTCCAAAAAATGCAATTTATATATAACATCCTATTGATGTATTTTAACTAATAGTTCTTTTTTTTAAACTAACATGTAATGTATTATTTGTTTCAGGGGTACAGATCTGTGATTCATCAGTCTTACACAATTCACAGTGCTCACTTAACTAGTAGTTCTTAAATGCTGAAAATATACCCACACTATTAGGTATTCTGAGCTATCATATTTTCACTCTGTTGATATAAATTTAAGTAAAAACAAAAAAAAATTATGGTTATATTCCCATTCTTTTTTTTTTTAAAGATTTTATTTATTTATCTGAGAATGAGAGCGAGAACACAAGAGGAGAGAGGGTCAGAAGCAGAAGCAGACTCCCCGCTGAGCGGGGAGCCTGATGCGGGACTCGATCCTGGGGCGCCAGGATCATGACCTGAACCGAAGGCAGTCACCTAACCAACTGAGCCACCCAGGCGCCCTATATTCCCATTCTTGATTCTGTACTTTTTTAGTGCACTGGTAACCAGTCCAAAATGTATTAAGTTTATTTTTTTGCCCATTCAATACTGTGTTATTAAGACCCATGTTTTCCATCAATTAAATCATTCACGAAAATATTCTTGCAAGTACTCTAGGCTTGGAAGACTAAAGATAGAGAATACATACAATACTCATACTCAACTCTGGGTGGACACACAGATATGAAATTTAACACTTCAAAAATCAAGGTTTGATATTGATTTATATTAAAAGAAAATCAATAAAATTGGAAATAATACCAAAAATAGTTAATAGTGGAAGTTTCAAAATGGAGCATATTGAGAAGGGCATTAAAAATAGCATCTACTATAGTGATTTTCAAAATAGTAAGTACATGAAAAACATTCTTTGTGAAACATTACTTGGGCATTCTATGAAATAAGTCAAAACATAGGTATTACATAAACATTTCTTTAAGGAGGGCTTATAAAACATCTTAATGATGTTTCAGGGGAAAAAATATTACAAATTTCACTATGAATTAACTTGTGAAAAAACAGTGCTAAGATGTTTTTAATCTAAAATTATGATCTTCTAAATATACCAAGAAGGCTTTGAAACTTCTAGGTAGATTCATCTTGACCAATGGCCTATTTTCAAGAATCTTCCCCCAGTCCACCAAAACCAGTTCTGAATACTGATTCCCATTTAAATTTGAAAAAGCCAACCCCAAGCGGTTGCCAGGAACACCCTCCTAAAAATCTACACTCAGAATGAGCAGTAAGTTTCTCTGCAGTCAATGCAGATAGTTAACTGTTCCTTTTGACCTCCAGAAAACATTAAGCAAAGAGATTCAACGAAGGGCTGATCTTAAAAATCTCAAATTATATGATCAGGGTTTTGTTTTTGTTTTTAACTATATTTAAAGGGAGCTCTACCTCTTCATGTCTCATAAGTAGAGACACTGTGTTGGCTGTGATGCACTGGGACGAAGGCAGCTAGCCTCTAGTGACAAGGTAGATGAAATAGCCACAGGACAAAATCATGCATCTGCTTTTTGTATACATCTTCAGTGCCGGTTGAACTTGATACTGGAAAACACTCGTTAGAGACTCCGCCTGTGTTCCCGGCATCTACAGTAGGGATTCTTTACCATCCACTCCGTCCCTGGAAAGCCTTCCATTTATCTTTTCCCCCTCTTTACGTCAGAGGAAACCATGCACTAATTACACTACCAGGAACAAGATCCCAAAAGGCCCTTGAGATGTTTTACTTCCGTTTTCGTCCCATCACTTTCCAGTCTTCCTGTTCCTTCCCTTCTGCCTGTGAGATCTGTAGCCCAGCACCTCGGTTCCCCTTCCTTCGGAAAACCTTTCCCCCTCTAACTTCCTGAGGACTTTTCCCCTTGTGTTCATTCAACAGATTTGGATTCCCTCCCTTGTTTCTCTTCCCTGCATTCAAACATCTGTAAATACCAAGCATTCACTCCACTCAAGGGTTTGTTGTTGTTGTTATTGTTGTTTTGTTTTGTTTTGTTTGCTTGGGGAGCTGTGTTCTGTTTTGTTTTGTTTTGTTGTAGGTCAGAAACCAAATCGTGCTTTAGTAATATGTGTATAGGGCACTGGAAGGAAAGAGGACCACACTATGCTGTGGCAATGTACACAAAAGCACGCGCCTCATCGAAGCTCCACTATCCTGAGCTATCTTGCAGGCAGATCTTTGGAACTTGGCTTCACAGGAACCTCAGAATAGGCCTCATGAAACCCAGATCTCCTCAGTTAACCTTCTCTCAACCAGAGCTGACCATGCCATTCACACCACTGGAGGGTGGAGAAGGCCACTGGATTGGTTGAAATGGGAAGATTTTCTTTGTTACTCATGTGGTCTGTCTCTGAAGAACTCAGTATTTGTGAGCCCTGGTGTCTTCCAAACGGTTGTCTGAGCAGTCAAGGAGGAAGTGGACTACTAGAAACTGAGCTCTGCCCACCCTCCAGTGAGTTTTGTCTCTGAAATCAGAAGCCTCTCCCCAGCACAGCCAAATTCACAGGCAGAATCACACTTCAGGTCCACACTGCCTCATGCAACACAGAGTTGGATGTATGAATGGACGGATAGACCATACACCAGCACGTGCACACGCACGTGCGTGCACACACACACACCCCATCTCTGACGCAAATGTCAGAAAGGGAGGTAGTGTCCCAGCTGGCCTGCTGTCCATGACACTCACTGGAATGCCATGATGCTCCTCGCACAGCAATGAATCTACCAGTATCATTCTTGAAGCCAGTGCTCTTCAAGTCTGCCAGTGCCTGGAAGGAGATGCCAAAGTCCCAAGTGGCCTTGAGGAAAATGAGCTAGATGAGGGGACTGACATAAGCCTTGTCCAGGAGCTTCAGAATGCTAAACTCAGCATCAAGCAAGATGAGGTCACAGTTGGGCTGCAGAATGGCAGGAGAAATACACAGGTTCTAGATGTTCTTCTCATCCCTGTTGTCATCCCAATCATATTTCCCCAACATGACTTTGAGGTCTGCTCTCTCGATCACAGTGACATTCCCTGGGTCAGTCACAACGTAGGAAGCCACCAGTAGATGCAGGTATGCGCCAGGGTGCCCCTGCAGACTAGCAACCATGCACTCTTGTGCAGGCTGCCACTGTGCACCTCTCTGGTCCCCCCATAGAGAAACAGCTGCCATGGCCAGTGCACTCCCTGGGTTTTTGGAGCAAGAACATTCTCAATTTTCCCACAGTCTATGGAGAAAGCAACAGCTCTGTAAGATAAACTCAGACCTTCCCATCCAAAGGAGAATATATCAGTCATTCAACCAGAAGAGCGCAGATCTAAAAAGGTGGTCTCTGTGACTGTGATGACCACTAAGCCATCTAACCTGTTTTTCTTTTCACTTTAAATATTACTCAACCACTTTGACATAGCTGGCAATAAAGTTCAGGGTTAAAATTGGAGGCTTTGCACTCAAATGAAACCTGAGTTCCAATCTTAGGCACTTACTATCAATAGGACATAGGGCAAATTGCCAGATCTCTAAGAGCCTCGGTTTTCTTGCCTATAAAATGGATATAGGAATAACAGTTGTATCAGAGTGTTCTTGAGGAAATTGAATGAGATGATGTATGTAAACAGGTTCAAAATATCATTATAAACAATATCAAAATATCATTATAAACATGACTAAGCCATACTGTTCTTTGACAAAGAGGACAGGGAAGGTAGCTTAGTATGTGCAAGACCCCATTCAAGGGTTTTTAAAGTTTTATTCTTACTTTAAAGAGAAAAAAGGAGAACAAATATTATCTGCCGTTTGCTTTGAAATATATAACATGTATAGAGCATAGAAAAAACCTGAAAGAAAATATTAGAAATGTCAATAGTCATTCTGGTGGCTTTTTTCCTACTTTCCTGTATCTTTTACATTTTCTATTAGTGGGTATGTCCTATTTTCATAATGAAATATTACCATCATTTTGAAATATAAAGAATTTCTTTTAAAAGTTCCACGTCCTGGGATGCCTAGGTGGCTCAGTCGGTTTAGTGTCTGACTCCTGATTTCAGCTCAGGTCATGATCTCAGGGTCCTGGGATCGAGCCCTGCTTAGCGGGGGAGTCTGCTTGTCCCCCTCCCTCTGCTCCTCCCCACGCTCTTGCTCTCTATCTCAAATAAATAAATAAAATCTTTAAAATAAATAAATAAATAAATAAATAAATAAATAATAATAAAAGTTCTATATCCTTATTTTCTTTTTGACACAAGAGTAATATTTTTAAATAGAAAAACTAAAACCAAGCAGATGATCACAAAATATGACAAGATTATATGATATATGATTTATGTCAGTATTTCAATTAAAATACAAATTGGGATCTATCATATAAACAAAGAAAAAAGTTTACAATAGACTTTTAAAAAAATCTTAAGTTAAAACAATATAATAAAATTAGTATACTCCTAAGAAGAAAAAAAAGGCGATCCTGATTTTAAAAAAACATAGATATATAATTATGGTAATGCACACCTTTTTTTTATGGAAAATTAACAAAAGATAATATTTGCAATTTCAACTTATGTTCAGAATTACTTTAATAAATTTTTCTCTTTTCCAATTTTCTCTTTCTACTTTTTTCACAAAATAAATATTAATTTGCTTATCCTTATATGCATGGTATTCTATATTTTTTGCAATTCCAGCATAGTTAACATACAGTGTTGTATTAGTTTCAGGTGAACAATATAGTGATTCAAGCAGTTCTATGCATTAATCAGTGCTCATCATGACAAATGTACTCTTTAATTCCCAACACCTATTTCACCCATACCCCCACCCAGCTCCCTTCTGGTAACCACCAGATTGTTCTGTATAATTAAGAGTCTGATTTTTGGTTTGTCTCTTTTTTTTCTTTGTACATTTATTTTGTTTCTTAAATTCCACATATGAGTGAGATCATATGATATTGGTCTTTCTCTGACTTATTTCACTTAGCATGATATTCTTTAGATCCATCCATGTTGTTGCAAATGGCAAGATTTCATTATTTTTTATGGCTGAGTAATATCCCATTATATTGGAATATTGGTGTGTGTGTGTGTGTATACACATGTATGTATATTTATATACATATACATGTATATATGCGTACATATTAGTGTATGGAAGATGTCGCCATGGCTGATGTCAGAGAAATTACTGCCTATGTTTTCTTTTAGGATTTTTATGGTTCTAGGTCTCAAAATTTGGGTCTAATCCATTTTAGTTTATTTTTATGTATAGTGAAAGAAAGTGGTCCAGTTGCATTCTTTTGCATGTAGCTGTCCAGTTTTCCCAGCACCATTTGTTGAAGAGACTGTATTTCCCCATTGTATATTCTTGCCTCCTTTGTCAAAGCTTAATTGACCATATATGTGTGGGCTTATTTCTAGACTCTCTATCCTGTTCCTTGGATCTGTGTGTATTATTGTACAGGTACCATACTGTTTTGATTACTATAGCTTTCTAATATGTAGAAGTCTGGGATTGTGATGCTTCCAGCTTAACTCTTTGTTCTCAAGAATCCTTTGGCTATTTGGGGTTTTTTGTGGTTCCATACAAATTTTAGAATGTAGTTTCATTTTTTAAAGATGACATCATAATTAAGCCTTTTTTTTTTGTCTTGACTATTTACCATGACATCTTGATCTGTTTTTTTTTTTTTTTAAAGATTTTATTTATTTATTTGAGAGAGCGAGAATGAGAGAGAGAGAGCACATGAGAGGGGGGAGGGTCAGAGGGAGAAGCAGACTCCCTGCTGAGCAGGGAGCCTGATGCGGGACTCGATCCTGGGACTCCAGGATCATGACCTGAGCCGAAGGCAGTTGCTTAACCAACTGAGCCACCCAGGCGCCCGACATCTTGATCTGTTTTAAGTGTTGTTTTTTTAATGCCAACTTTTCTTATGCTAAAAAAATGAATATATTGTTTTATAATACAAAACTTAACAGAAGATAAATTCACTTTGGGAAAGGGAAAAGAGCTGGAGATTGAGTTAAACATTAATGGCCAGTGGTTTAATCAATCGTGTCTATGTAATGTAATCTCCATACAAACTCTAAACAAAGAGATTCAGAGAGCTTCTGTGTTGGTGTACACATTGAGGTGCTGGGAGCATAGTTTACCCAGAGAGGACAAAGGAACTCCATGTTCTGCTTCATACCTTGTGCTATGTATCTCTTCCATTTGGCTATTCCTGAGTTGTGTCCTTTATAATTAAGTGGCAATAGTAAGTAAACCATTTCTGAGTTCTATGAGCTGTTCTAGCAAATTATTGAAACTGAGGAGAGGATCAGGAAACCCTAGTTTGTGTCTGGTCAGTGGGAAGTGTGGGAGGTCAGGAGCTTGTGACTGTATCTGAAGTGGGAGAAGCCTTGTGGGACTGAGCCCTTAACTTGTGCATTAATTGAATCAGTGGACACCCATTTGTTGTCCGGGGAGTCAAAGAATTGGTTGCTGATGTGGAAAAAAGCCTACGTATTTGGTGTCAGAAGTGCTGTAAGTAGAGAGTGTTTTCCTTTAATTATAAAAATAGTTTTGACTTTACAGACTTCTAAATGGGTCTTAGGAGCCCCGGTCTTCCATGATCTATACTTTGAGAATCTCTACACCATCACAGTAGCAAAAATGCATTAGTCTACCAAATAATACTGGACAATGGGTCACAGAAATGAATATGAACTTTTTTCTAAGAGAAGATACAGAGTGTTTGGAGAAACTCTCTAACTGAACAGCCCCACCCTTTCTGAATTTAAGACATGGGTAAATAGGACCCTGCACCTTTGCAGATTCCATTCTGAACTTAAGTATCTAAAAGAGCATTTTCTTAAAGAGCATTTACTCAGGAATTTCATTTTCTTGAGTAAAACAGCAATGGGAAAGGACAGTGGGAGGGCGGGAAGAATCTAATACATGTGATCATTATTTTATAATCAATAGAAAAACCATGGTCTCTGCTAACTTTTCTGTCTTGTTTACTACACTACATGCTCCTTGAAGGCAGGAAATTCTTTTTAATTCTTTTTAAACTCCTAGGCGAAATACTAGTGATTAGTATATAGTCAGGATTCAGTAAGCGCTAAATAAATGAACAGACATTAAACTAAATATACGTGTGGCTATTGACCATTGTTTAACTTCAGGATAGGCAAAACAGGAATTGATAGTTGAACTGCAAAACAGAGTTAAGATCTAAAAAGAGGCCACGGGGCACCTGGGTGGCTCAGTCAGTTAAACATTTGACTCTTGATTTCGCCTCAAGTCATGGTCTCAGAGTGGTGAGATCCAACCCAGTGTGGTGCCCTATGTCTGGCTTCGCACTCAACAGGGAGTTTGCTTGAGATCTCTCCCTCTGTCTCTGCCCCTTCCCCACCTTCACTCATACACACCTCTCTCTCTCTCTCTAAAATAAATAAATAAGTAAATAAATAAATAAATAAATCTTTAAAAATGAATGAATAAATAAATAAGTACCACAGAGAAAAGTGCAAGTTGAAAAATTAGGAGTACTTGGGAATTAACTTTGCCTTTGATTTCTTTTTGCATTCTTCTCAGTGTATCCAATGCAGCTTTTCTCATTTACCTAAAGCTGTCTGCTTGGAGCAGTTTTGCTAATGGAGTTAGAAAAATTTTAGGACAGTACACACAGATGTCATTCAAGGACTGGGCTCCCCTAGAAGTTCAAACCCACAATCCCCCAGGAAAGCGAATTGCTGGTTGCAAAGGGAAAATGTGGAATCACCTAGTAATAGGAGGATTGGAAGTCTGCACCCTTGGTTTATGTCTACTGCCATCTGAAGTCTATATGAACTTGGTAATCATTCTCTCAGTTCGGTTGCCTCAGAATTAGAGTGGAATTAATGGTTTGAGTTCCCCTTTCCTTAGAAACTTATGGAGAGCAATTGTATAGATAAAAAATTAACTGATAAAGCCCTAAGTAAACTGAAAGCATTTTTGTCTTTTACTTTACCTAGTTTTCAGTGGGGAAAGTTTAGTGCACTTCTAAAGGCACTCAACAGGTGATAGAAGTTGAAAGACACACAGACTACATCTTCCTTCCCACCTGGCCCAGGCAGAATAAAACTGCAACACACACAAGGCACAGGACATTTTTTGGTGGTTTAACTCTGTATCTTCTCTCTCTTATAGTGCCCTGCCATCCAGTAATGGTATACCTGAAATGATGATAAAGAACTCAGGTAAACCCTTCCACATGATGGGGGGATTAGTAAAGGAGGAGACAGAGAAGGTAGTTTCTCACTGCACACCTCATTCTATCCCTGACACACACCCAGGACTTTCCACAAAAGCCAAAGTGTTGGTGGTTGATGGCTACTCTTTTTCTATGGGCAAAGGTAGGAATAGGGAAAAGGGGGAGAAAAGAAGTGTCTTTCTCCTCTATATTTTGTTCCATTTTATTTCTGAAACTGTTGATATGACTTTACTGTAGAGAGTTACAATTTTTTTAAGTAGGCTCCACACCCAATGTGGGGCTTAAACTCATGACTCTGAGGTCAAGAGTCCTATGCTCTACTGACTGAGCCAGCCAGAGGCCCCTATTCCATTTCATTTTAAGTAACAGATAAAAAATAAACATGGGAAAAGTATGCCTTGGACAGAAGACACTTACCTCATACAAATACTACCCAGGCATAAAAATATTTAACATGGTTTGTAAACACCAAGAGAGTAGAATATGCAAATGCTTTTCTAAGCTAGTTATGAATAGACTTATCCTATTGAATTCTCAATCACTAAATAAAAACTAATAAATTTAGAATATCCACCTTGGAAAGAATAATAGAAAGAATATTGATTTATAGCACACTAATATTTTTTGAAACAATAACAATATCTAGCTATTCTAAAATCAGCTGTAACACAATTAAATGCAAAGGCATTCCAGGCATTCCATTTCATTTCCTAATATCTGACATTTATTCAAATGAAAAGTAGCATAATCTCGAATTGGTACTCTTTCAGGAAACAAAAGAAGGGTTAGAAACGTTATTCACTCTTAGAAATGAAATATTTAGCCCATTCATCCAAATGATTGTTATCTTAAATCTAACACAATAAAATAATGAAGATAAACACAGTGTCTAATAATAGTTGAAAATTATGGTCTAAATTTTTCTTAACCATTAAAACTTTTGTGGAGGTGACATAACCTTAATGACAAAACTGATGAAATCTTTTATTTCATTTTTTAAAAAAGATTTTATTTATTTATTTGACAGAGAGAGAGAGACAACGAGAGAGGGAACACAAGCAGGGGGAGTGGAGAGGGAGAAGCAGGCTTCCCGCAGAGCATGGAGCCCGACACGGGGCTCAATCCCAGGACCCTGGGACCATGATCTGAGCCAAAGGCAGATGCCCAATGACTGAGCCACCCAGGCACCCCCTTTTATTTCATTTTTATATGAGAGAGAAGAGAAAGTGATGAAAACTGGAAATCTGCACCCGTTTCCCCAAATTCCATTTTCTTATGGAGATCTGTGTTTGGGCACTGCTAGATGTCTGTGCAAGAAGAGTGACAGCTCAACAGAAATTCAAAAGAAAAACAAAGCTTCAATTTATTGGGCACCTGGGTGACTTAGTCGGTTCAGTGTCTGCCTTTGGCTCAGGTCATGATCCCACGGTCCTGGGATCCAGCCGCACATCAGGCTTCCTGCTCAGAAGGAAATCTGCTCCCTCCCGCCCCCCCCGCCCACTCATGTGTGCATGTGCGCATGTGCCCACTCTCTCTCTCTCTCTCACAAAAATACTCTTTTTAAAAAAGCTTCAATTTATTAGAGGTTATAGAGCATTGTGATCTACAAATATTCTGCTAATATTTAATATAGTAGCTTTAACCATCATATTCCTTGAATCCCTTTGACAATACTAGGCATTGAAAACAAAAGTCAATCACTCTTTGATTACCAATAGAAAACCACAGATTGAATTATTTCTAGGTTTAACAATTACACTTTCTATCTCCTTGCTAAAAGCTCACAGTACCTACCGTAAAATAAGGGGCGATCATATCTGAACAGGGGCCTTAATGAGTGCATGAAGTGAGCAAAAATTGACTGTATGTACAAGTGGCCTAAATAGAGTAACTACAAACATTGTCATTGGAAGCCAGGAACTTCTGCTCCATTAGGTTAGGATCACAGGAGAGCATTA
Organism: Eumetopias jubatus; assembly: GCF_037043125.1. Taxonomy (NCBI): domain Eukaryota; kingdom Metazoa; phylum Chordata; class Mammalia; order Carnivora; family Otariidae; genus Eumetopias; species Eumetopias jubatus. The sequence continues at coordinate 161,848,690 of NW_028274809.1, read as the reverse complement.
CTCTCACACTCACAAGCTGCAAAATTGTAACCTCTTATTCTTTTTCTTTTTCTTAAAAGATTCTTAAATCTTTTTCTTTTAAGATTTATTTATTTATTTATTTATTTATTTATTTATTTATTTATTTTAGAGAAAGAGAGAGCATGCGCTCAAGGTGGGGTGGGGGGGCAGCACGGGCAAAGGGAGAGGGAGAGAGAATCCCAAGCAGACTCCATGAGGAGCACAGATCCTGATGGAAGGCCCTATCCAATTACCCCAACATCAGACCTGTGCCAAAACCAAAAGTTGGAAGCTTAATGGACTGTGCCACCCAGGCACCCCTCTTATTCTTTTTAACTCATCACAGAATTGAGTACACAAACTTAAATGAACAAAATTCCAGAATATAACAAACTACCTTTTCATATGGGAGAAAAAACCTGAGGCTATTGTCATCCCTAAAAAATAGCAGAATGATAAAGTAAGCAGACAAACCCATAATAAGAATTTAAAAAGCAAATTATGGGTAAGCATGACAGGTAAAAACTCAATGGAAGTACTGACACAATACTGGACAGCACCCACCTGAAAACTCTTTCCCAGAGGTCCTCTACATACTCAGTGGTTGAATACCACCAGCTGGGACCAAGCAGGGGAACAACCTAGATTTCTATATCTAGCAAAAATATCTGTCAAAAAATGAAGGCAAAGTAGACTTTTTTAGAAAAACTAAACCTGAAAAAATGTGTTACCAGCAGACCTTCACTAAGGGAAATGTTAAAGGTAGTTCTTCAAGCTGAAAGAAAATGCTACCAGATGGAAACTTGGACCCATACAAGGTAACAATGAGTACTAGAAATGGTAAATATGTGAATAAATATCAAAGACATTTTTTATGTATTAACGTCTTTAAAAGATAACTAAGGAGTGAATAGAAAATTCACTAAAAAAATTTGAAAATGATGCTCAAACATGAAAAATATTCAATCTAACTCAAATCAGAGAAATTGAAATACAAACAATATTAAGATATCATTTCTCATCTATCAGACTGGTAAAAGAACGCAAGACAACAAATTCTGTTGGAGAGGCTGGGGGAACACTCTCATATACTGCTTGTGGTAAAGAAAATTGTTATATCCCTTCTGGAGAGAAATTGGCAGTTTTTAACAAAACCACATATGCACTTACCTTTTGACTCAGCAATTCCACTGCTAGGAATGTACAAGTGTTTTCTCCCATTGCATAGGTTGCCTTTTCATTTTGTTGATCATTTCTTTTGACGTGCAGAAGTTTTTTAGTTTGGTGTAGTCCCCTTATTTATTTTTGTTGCTTGTGCTTTAAGTGTCATATAAAAAATCATTGCCAAGACCAATGTCAAGCAGCTTTTCCCCAGTATTATAGTCCTTCCAGGAGTTTTATGGTTTCAGGTCTTACATTTGCATATTTAATCCATTTCAAGTTAATTTCTGTGGGTGGTATAAGACAAGGGTCTAGTTTCACTCTCTTGCATGTGATTATCCAATTATCTCAGCACCATTTATTGAAGATAATGTCATCTTTATTGAGTGTTCTTGAGTCTCTTGCCAAATGTTAGTTGAAGTTATATGGATGAATTTATTTTTGGGCTCTCAATTTTATTCCAGTCATCTGAGTCTGTTTTTTGGCCAGTACCATACTGTTTTGATTACTATAATTTTGTGATATAGTTTGAAATCAGGACATGTGATGCCTCCAGCTTTGTTCTTCTTTCTCGGGAAGGCTATTCAGGGTCTTTTGTAGTTCTGCACAAATTTTAGTATTATATTTTCTATTTCAAGGAAAAATGCCAGTGAAATCTTTCTTTTTTCCTTCTTAGGAATTGCACTGAATCCATAGATTTCTTTGGATAGCATACCCTTTTAAAAAAATATTTTTCCAATTCATGAACACAAGATATAGTTCCATTTATTTGTGTCTTCTTCAGTTTCTTTTATCAATGTTTTATAGTTTTCAGTATAAAGATATTTCACCTCCTTGGTTAAATTTATTACTATTGGGGCACCTGGGTGGCTCAGTTGGTTAAGCGACTGCCTTCGGCTCAGGTCATGATCCTGGAGTCCCGGGATGGAGTCCTGCATTGGGCTCCCTGCTCGGCAGGGAGTCAGCTTCTCCTTCTGACCCTCCCCCCTCTCATATGCTCTCTCTCTCTCTCAAATAAATAAATAAAATCTTTGAAAAAAAATATTACTATTTTATTATTGTTGATGCTATTGCAAATGGATTGTTTTCTTTATTTCATTTTCATACTACAATTTACTGTTAGTGTATAGAAACACTACTGACTTTGTAGCCTGCAACTTCATTGAATCCATTGATTAAATCTATGTTTCCTGATGGAATCTTTAGGATTTTCTATAAATAAAATCATGGTCTTTAAACATAGACAATTTTACTTCTTCCTTTTTGATTTGGTTGGCTTTTATTTTTTTTTCTTGTCTCATTGTTCTGGCTAGGGTTTCCATTACTATGTTGAGTAGGAGTGATGAGAGTAGGCACCCTGGTTTTATTCCTGGTCTTAGGGTAAAAGCTTTCAATCTTTCACCAATGAGTATGGTGTTAGCTCTGGGCTTGTCCTATATGGCCTTTATTATGTTGAGTTATGTTCCTTCCTTACCCAATGTGTTGAGAGTTTTTATCATGAATCGATGTTGAATTTTGTCAGATGCTTTTTCTGCATCTATTCAGATGATCATATGATTTTTTTATCTTTCATTCTATTAACCTGGTGTTTCATTTATTAATTTGTATATGCTGAGCCATCCTTGCATCTCAGGGATGACTCCTACTTGATCATGGTACATGATCGTTTTAATGTTCTGCAGAATTCAGTTCACTAGTATTTTCTTGAGAATTTTTGCATCTATATTCATCAGGGATAGTGGCCTGTAGTTTTCTTTTCTTGTGGGGTCCTTATCTGGCTTTGGTATCAGAGTAATGCTGCCTTTGTGAATGAGTTTGAGAGTATTCCCTCCTCTCTGGTTTTCTGGAACTGTTTGAGGAGGATTGACATTAATTCTCCTTTAAATGTTTGGTAAAATTTATCAATGAATCCATCTGGCCCTGGGCTTTTTGCTGTTGTTGGGAGGTTTTGTTTTGTTTTGAGAGAGAGAGAAAGAGCACACAAGTTGGGGGGCGGGGAGCAAAGGGAGAGAGGGAGAGAGAATCTTAAGCAGGCTCCACACCCAGCATGGGCTAATCTCACAACCCTATGAGATCATGACCTGCCCTGAAATCAAGAGTCAGACATTTGTGACTGAGCCACCCAGGCGCCCCCAGGGAGGTTTTTGATTACTGATTAAATCCCTTTAGTTTTAGTAGAAGTCTCTTCAGATTTTTATTTCTTCATGATTCAGTCTTGGTAGGTTGTATGTTTCTAGGAATATACCCATTTTTCTAGCTTGTTCAATTTGTTGGTGAATAGTTGTTCATAGTAGTCTCTTATGTTTGTTTGTTTTTGTATTTCTGTGCTATCAGTTATACTATCTCTTCTTTTACTATTTTATTTATGTGGGTCCTCAGTTTTTATCTTGTTTAGTTAAAGTTTTGTCAATTTTGTTTATCTTTTTAAAGAACAAACTTTTAGTTTTATTGATCTTTTTGATGGTTTTCCTGTTCTCTCTTTTACTTATTTCCACTCTGATCATTATTATTTCTTTCCTTCAGCTAATTTTGGGCTTAGTTTGCTCCTCTTTTTCTAGTTCCTCAAGGTGTAAAGTTAGTTTATTTGAGATATTTTCTTTTTTCTTGAGATATACATTTAATGCTGTAAACTCCCTCTTAGAACTGCTTTTGCTGCATCCCATAAGATTTGGTATGACAAATTTTCATTTGTCTCGAGATTTTTTTTTCCTTTGAATTTCTTCTTTGAGCCATTTGTGGGATTCTGGTCAAGCAGGGCTGGAGGCTATATTCAGCTGTAGCCGGGACTTCAAATTTGCTTTCCAGCCTAGGCAGGTCTATAGAACAGGCTTTATTGCTGGTATGGCTTATAGCTGGGGACCCAAATCAGGCAAAACTAATCACCAACCTCCCTGGCCAGACATGGCCACCAGACTGGCTCTGTTAATGGACAGAGCCACTAGCTAGGCTCTCTGCTCAGACATCACTGCAAGTTGGGCTGTAAGGTGAGCCACATAGCCTCCCACTTGCTCTGGTTAGGCTTCATGGTCAGGCAGGCATGAGGACTATATTCAGCAGTAGCAGGGATGTGAATCCGCTTCTGTTCCCAGGCGAGGTGACAGAACAGGCTCCAAGGCCAACATGGCTCATTGGTTGGAGACTTAAATCAGGCAGATCTGCCCACCAAGTTCCCTGGTTGGACAAGGACACTGTAAGTGGACCAAGATCTTGGCTGGGCTCTCTGCTCAGATGCTATTGCAAATAGTGCTATAGGATGAGCTATGTACAGTCTTAGGTGCTCTGGTTAGGCTTCCTGGTCAGATAGGACTGGGGGGTATGTTCAGCAGCAGATGTGACTTCAAACTTGTTTTGCTGCCCTGGGAGAGCAGTAGAACAGGCTCCAAGGCCACTAAAGCTCATTGGCTGGGGACCAAAAACAGGCAGATCTGCCCACTCAGCTCCCTGGAAAGACAGGGACACCAGCTTGTCTCTGCAGATGGAGAAAGCCACTGGCTGGGCTCTCTGCTTGAGTGCTGCAATAAGCTGGGCTATAGGATGGGTTATGTAACATTCCAAGTTTTCTGGTTAGGCTTCCTGGTTAGGTGGAACTGAGGGCTATCTTCAGCAGTATGCAGGGTTATGAATTTGTTTCCCTGCCCAAGTGGGGCTGTAAAACAGGCCTGTATGTTTGGTTCACTGGCTGTGGACCTAAATCAAGCAAAACTGCACACCAAGCTCCCTGGCCAAACAGAGCCAGCAGCTCAGTTCTATAGACACACAGAGCAACTGGCTGGGCTCTCTGCTTGGATGCTTCCTGTGAGGCAAGACCTGAGTTAACTTCTTAGCATCCTGCTACACTGAAGGAGCTAGATGTCAGCCTTGGCTTCTCTTTTTCTCACTGGAGAAGCTGTAGGCCCCAGGAGGCCCTCTGGGTATAGCACCATGCCATGCCAACCTGGGGGTGGGGCAATTGGGAACAGTAGAGCCATTCCTCCTACCCTTCTAATGTGGTCCTCTTCAGTATCTGTTGTCCAATAAACCGCTTCCTCATCCCCAGGTTCTAGGATTTTCACAGTGGTGTCTTGTGTACGGATAGTTGCTAGTTGATCTTCCTATAAGGGAAACTGAAGTCAGGAATAACCTATGTCACCATCTTGATGATGTCACTCTTTTTTTGACTTAGCTAAATGCATATTGTATTTGCTTTCTTCTGATCCAGTGATTCAAAACATGTATGTTTCATTTTAATTACCGTAGTGGTAACCTTTAAGTTTTTTCAAAACATTTTTTTCAAATTCATCTAATTATCAGATTCACTAATGAATGAATCTTTCCAATATTCCCATATGTAAGAGAAGAGTGTATCTAGGTTATAAAATCCAGATATTAATTTCTCTATTAGGCCCATAGTGCTTTTTATATCAGTTCCTAGTAAAACTTATTTGACATATTGATACTCACTGTTAAACAGGCATGAATACAAAAACAAATATTAAATGCTGATTTGCTATAAGGGAAACATGTGGAAGAAATGAAAACTTATTGTTTAAAATAAAACGTGCTTAAGAGACACTCAGTATTGGAATTTTGTTGTTGTTGTTCCCTGTAATTTAACTAAGGATATAGAAAGAGAGCACATTACTTTTATTCTAACCTAAATTGAGGACACCAGTAGGGTGACTGCAGTTCAATATTCAAATAGCTGAATGTTCCTAGGGAAAAAAGGCTCAAGTTGACTTAACAAATTCCACTTATTGAAGGCACATTCTAAGCTTCATTTTCAGCTCAGACTCCAGAAACTGACTTAGTTAATTGGGACAATTAAGAATCACCAAGGGTATAATTGCCCCTTTCATTTTGCTTTGGGAGGAAAGAGAGTGATTTATCTCGGAAAACAAGAGCCTAGGGGCCTGCAAAGAAAGAGAATGAGAACATTTTGGTTAAAGAGGAAGATCAGGAAAGCTCTTTTGTAATCAACTCAAGAGATGATAAGCCTTCGGCTTCTCTCCAGGACAATGGAAATTATGGAATGTCTGGAATTGGTGGTTCTAAAAATCCTACAACCTACGGTCTATTTTGGCAAAGCAAAAGAGGCTGTCAGCTGTCTACATCAATTGGTCAGTGCTTAAAATACACACACACACACACACACACACACACACAAATACACATACATACACACACACATGAACACACAAATACACACATACACAAACAAATACACATACACACATACACTTACAAGAATGAATAGAAAAACTCATGCTGATGTAACTGGGATGACAGTAATATTATCACTCAAATTAGTACTGTAAAAATAAAACTAAATCCTAGACAAGAATTTTTGGAGAAATTTTTAAGCCATTCCTAAAAATGTTAGCTGAATATATATCATGTATGTGGATCACATTATATAATTGCAGAGATCTAATTTTTGTAAATATCACACTTAAATACTATTAAGGCTTCAATAATTTTTTTCTTTTTTTTTAATTTTTTTATTCTTATGTTAATCACCATACACTACATCATTAGTTTTTGATGTAGGGTTCCATGATTCATTGTTTGTGCATAACACCCAGTGCTCCACGCAAAATGTGCCCTCTTTAATACCCATCACCAGGCTAACCCATCCCCCCACCCTAAGCCTTCAATAATTTTGAGTCTAGTTTTCTGTGACACATACCCATAGAGATATTTGAAGATGTGAACTATAAATATTTTATTTATGATTCTACTATTAAAGCATTATCATATTTTGTTTATTGTTATTTTAAGGCATAGTCCCTAAATTTTCACAAGTGGGCTGACCATATGAATCTGGAAAAGCTAAGGAATCTGTCATAAGAATCAGCTATCTTCTGTATTTGCTGTGTCTACCTGACACCAAAGTACAAAATTTAGTCAGATGTTCCACTATTTTGTCTACACAAGGCCACCCATCTGGCCATGGAATCTGCCCGTGTCACATTGTTTTTCTCAAAAGGAATATTTGCTTAATAACAATAAAAGATTATTTTTATCTTCCATTTTGAAAACATTGGAATGCCTTCTAGTCTTTTCTTGGATCAATTTCAATTTTATTTTAGGAAGTTACGAACCACAGAGCAGGTTTGATAGCATTTGACTCTTGGTTTGTTAGACCAAATTAAAATAATTTAAGTAGGAAACAAAATGGATTTTTCTTATGACCACTTTGAGTATTCCATGCAAGCCGTAAATTTGAAAAACTGGCATAAACATTTAGCTAAGGCTTATTCTGCTTTGATCTTCCTGGCTCTGCCCTTGATCTAAGCAGAAATATGAGAGATGCTCTGTGTCAAGGTATGAAAAATGACATGAGAAAGGAGGGAAAATTAGATCTATATTAGCTCTGAAGACTGAGGAAAGGAAAGTGTGAAATTGGAAAAGGCAGAATTTCTGCAGCCCATCCCTCCTGCCAAGTCATCTGTCCCAGTGAAAGGGGACCTTCAAGTGAACTCTTTGAAGGCCTCCAGGCAAATTTCTTAGTCTGTCCATGAGAACTCCTCATCTCCAGAGAAGGCCATATTTAAATTCCTAGGTCTGTCTTCAGCAAATGCTTGATGTAGAAAATTAAAGTTTGCTGTTAAACCTTGGTCAGTCTGTCATAACTTTGCTGTAATTTAAGTATCATTTTGATTTTAACAGGAACTAAAAATGTGTTAGATATCCCTGTAGTCACATGGCACCACATCACTATTTCTTTTATAAATATCCCTTCCAAAAATACTCATACAGAATCACTAGACTAATCAATTGTTTCGGCCTTTTCTCTTACCAAAAAGGAACACAGACTTGATAATAACCATAGTCCACCCTATGCTATATAAGGTAAGCAGCCACCAGAAAGTATAACTTGAGTGTCCTTAAAATCAGAGCTCTGTGTGCAAACATAAAATGTCAGCCATTTATGCTTTAGGAAATTAGTATGGAGTAAATTCACCTAAAAATCTCCACTAAAATGGGTAGATCACCAAAAATCAGTTTTCTAGTCCTTGCTCATTAACACTTTGGCCTAGAGTCATTTATCAGAAAATATAGTTTGAATCTCGAACCCTGAACAAATGAGATACAGTGAAGATGGGGAATGTTGCAGTTACAAACATATGGGAAGAAAGATCATCAAGAAAAGGGATATGGTGAAGGTGGTAGCTAAACACAGCATGTTTGGTTTAATAGTGCCAGTGGTTGAAAGTGGAGAAGATAATTAGGAAGAATGCATTGAACCAAATTCACCTTCACAGGATTGTCTATACTTTTTCAGCTTCGAGTGGACTCTTCTCTTCCCTAAAGTTGTTATGAAACTGAAAGTAACCTAAAATGAAATTATTTCTTTAATATTGTTTTAAATCCCCTAAGCAGAGATGTTAGATTTTGGTACCACTTGTAAATTCAAAGCAGTGGGTTTTTAATTTCCTTTAAAGACAAGATATAAGTAATAACTACATTTTTGAAAATTGCTTAGAAATGCACTCATGTCATCTCATCCAAATTTTAGAAAACCAATATGTTCCTAATTAAAAAAAAAAATTGTGACCCCCCCCTTCCCTGATCTTAGTGGCTGGCTTAGTAAATTCTGTTAGGTTTTCAACTGCTTTTGAGACATTGGTAAAAAGCTGCCTTGAAAATCAAGTAGGCTACAGATGTTATCAAATCTCCAAAATAAAAATATGGCCAAAGAGTCTACTTAGACATGAAGATGACAAGGTTTATATTCTATTTTTTCCTCCTAAAGGATAAGCCAAGATATGACAAATACTGATTGTGATAGCATGGGAGAGCGTAAGAGTGGAGTATCTTCTACTTCTGAGTTATCGTCTACTTCTACATAATCCGTCACTCTTTTCATCTATATTTTTAGGTATTGCAACCTCCAACAAAATTCTCTTAATTCTTCTCATGAAAAATTAAATTTAGCTTGCCATTCAAGTGGAGGAAAATTTTTTCCTCTACCCATCTTAAATTCTTGGCTGGGGCTCTATAACAAATGACAGATTAAATAAGAGAAAAACAAGAGTTTTATTAACCAGCATATTTCATATATACATAGGAGAAATGCAGAGATGAGTAACTCAGAGTAGTTAGAGCTTGGGTTTCTATAGCATCTTAGCAAAGGAACAATAAATTTTTAGACAAGTGACAAGACAAAAGACTGTGAGTCTCTAGGGGCAGGAGATTGTGGGCAGGCAAATATATGAGAAACTAATGGTAAATAAAGGCTAGTTAGTAAAGTCTCCAGGCTGATAAAGGTTGTCTCTGGTGATTAACTTGTGTCCTTTCTGGTAGAGGGGGACACCTTGTAAATTTATGTCCTACTTATAGGCAAATAAGGGGAGGACAGAGGATTTTTGGGGTTTTTTTTTGTTTTTTGTATGTTTGTTTTTTTAAAAATTGTTCTTCAATTGCCTTAGTTCAAAAAAATCCGTATGTCAAAGTGGCATATTTTGGGGTGACAAATTCTGCTACCCTTCACAATGAAGGCTGCCTTTCTGCACTCACACAATGTCTTTAAAGTCTTTTGAACACTGAATTCATTGTGTACTTTCATCTATGCAAAGTTGGGAATATGGAGAGAACTAGTATTTGTTGTATTTTTTTAAAGAATTTATTTATTTATTTATTTATTTATTTATTTATTTGAGAGAGAGAGAGAGCGCGCGCACTATCAGGGGAGGGGCAGAGGGAGAAGCAGACTCCCCGCTGAGCAGGGAGCGGCTGTGGGACTCAATTCTGGGACTCCGGGATCATGACCTGAGCTGAAGGCAGGCACTTAACTGATTGAGCCACCCAGGTGCCCCAAATTGCATTATTTTTTCTTTCATTTGAAGAAGAATAACTTTTGCCAACACTTTAGTAGCTACAATTTCTGTTCTCCAACATTTTAAATTATTTATTTCCAATTGATTTGCCTTATTAATTAGAGTGAGGGAACAGTTGTCTCAAGTAGCAATTAATTAAGTTTATCCAACAGACATTAAGTACTCTAAGGGAAGGGAATCAACATTTACTGAGTTTCTACTATGGGTCAACCATTAAACTTGGCACATTAAATATATTAATTAATTCTTACAACCATCTCGTGAGATAGGTATTTGCCTCCATTTTATAGGACAGAAAACTGAGGTTCAGAAAGGTTAAGTAGCTTGTTTAAGACTTTGACTTTAGTAAGTAGTTATCAGTATTGTGACTTGGGTTTTTCTAACCCTCAAATCTATGCTTTTTATGTTATGTAAAGCTGTCTAAATAAAGTGGAATTAGGACATTGGTTCTGATAAAAATAATACACGATGGAATTTTTGAAGGGTAGAATCTAAAAGAGATAGTTTGTCTAACATATTTAATTCAGTCTTTTTTAGGAGTAGTTTAGAAATACTAGAATAACAGAATGTTCAGGAGATAAAATATAATACTGATCTATAGTTTCATTTCTCCTGGGCCAAAATTTTAACATGTTTCTACAACTATGTAAATATTATTTCAAATGTTCTATTTTTAGCTGTGGAAATATATAGGCTGATTGTTGCTGAACCATTTCTCTTTTCCTCCTGGGTATTTAACTGGACTACAGTTTGAAGCCACCATTGTATTTCGATGTGGCCAAATGACTGAGTTCCTGCCAATGTAATGTGGGTGAACACAATTGCCTCACTTCCAGGAAAAGTCCATAAATCCTCCTGGGTGGTAACACCCAGTGTACCCTTAGAAGTCACATGTTGAAGATAAAGTGTCTCCATGAGCCTGACCCACAAGTAGTTGCATGGGATAAAACTTAAAATTTCTGCTACTGTGCCAGCACCTCTTTAAGTAAAAAGGCTGAATAGCCCCACCACCACCACACTGAGTGGGGAAGTAGTGCCTGAAAAGAAGCAAAGATGGGCAGATAGACAACTCATCAACTTCTCTCTATAAAATGATAGATATATAATAAAAGAATTATATACATATGTTCATTGCATTATTACCTGTGTTGCTAAAAATTTATAGCAGTTTCATATATAGCAAAAGAAAAATTTAATAGTGATTAGTGGTACATCCATAATATTTAAGATTATGTAGGTAATAAAATTATGGCTTTGATAAATACTTAGTGATATAGGAAATGTTCATGATATACTATTATGATGGTCAGTCTTACATGTCAACTTGCTAGACCATGGGTTGCCCAGATATATGATCAGACATTTTTCTGGAAATGTCTGTGAGGGGTGTTTCTGGATAAGATTAGCATTTAAATCAGACTGAGGGAAACAGATTGCCCTTCTCGATGAGGGTCAGCCTCAATCCATTGGAGGCCTCAATAGAACAAAAATGTGGGGTAAGGAGAATCTGTTCTCTCTGTGTGACTGTCTTCAAGCTGGAACATCAGTCTTTTAATGTCTTCAGATTCAGACTTTAGACTGTAACTTACTTCAGCTCTCCTGGGTCTCCAGCTTGCTGACTACAAATCTTGGAACTTCTCAATCTCCATAACTGTGTGAGCCAATTCATTATAAGAAATAGGGTTCTGGTTCTGTTTCTCTGGAGAACCCAGACTAATACAACTATTTAGTGGAAAATGCAAAATTTAATAGCAGTCTTTCAAAATATTTCACAAACTTGATATTTCAATCCATTGTTTCAATAAGCTTATCTTATTTTATATGAATAAAAATAGTTATCTATTATATTCCTCTTTGTAATGCAAAGCAGATATACAGTTTTGTTTTTAAAAGCACTTTAAAAGGCAAAAATTAAATGAAGTTTGAAAAATAAAAGGTGAGTTAAATGAGAAATTGTCTATCCCTGCCAAACAGGATATTAGAGAGGTACTGTCTTTCCTCTATTAGGAAAGTTGGACTCAAAAAAATATTTCAGGTGAAATGATAGAAATAAAAAGTGATAGCATTCAATTTCAGTTCAACAAGCATTTACTGTGTACCTACTCTATGGGCAGCACTCTGCTCGGCACTGAGCCTATAGGAATGATCATGGCCTTGAGGAACCCATTGCCTATGTCAACATGGAAAATAAATCGGTAATTTAAATATACTATGGTAAAGCTAATGATAATGAAGTTTAAGGATGCATAGGAAAGACAGAGGGATTCAGGTTGCTTAAAAGGGTTTGGTAATCTTTCTTAGAGTATGTAATGTCTGAACCAAGTCATAAGTACTAGGTAAGGAAGGGGAAATCGGGAATAGAGAGAGACTATTTCACATAGGAGAAAAAGCATAAACAAGGTTACTGGGGAATAAAATAACATATATTGTTTGAGCAGTTAATTCAGTATTTTTGGACTTCAGATATGAGCAGCAGTTGACATAAAAAAGAAAAGTAGGATCCAGCTAATTGCTGATTTTTATAATGTGCCAAAGAAATTGAATGCTATCTGGTAAATTATGGAGAACAATGGGTGGATTTTTGAGGGGAGTAGCAAATTTAGTTGATATTCATTTTAGATAGACTATGCTGACAGCGGTATGGCTGGTAAATTTGAAAGCCACAAACTTGGAGGCTGAGATACAGCTTAGATTCTATAACAATATTCCTGAGCTCTAGAATGGGCATCATGAAGCCACTACCTGGTAATGATAGCAGGGTTGGAAGAAAGGTGACATAATCAAAATGCAGTTGGTGTACCACTAATATTTAGAGGTTGATTTTTAACAGGGTGGAGGGAAGAACACACAAAGAGAGAGAATCAGGGGAAAGGAAATGTGCTTTAGGATGACTCCCAGGTTTCTATATTGGTTGCTGTATGGTAATGTTATTAACTGGCTAACGGAGGAGCAGGATTCAGTTTGAGGCTGAGGGTGAGAGAAGAAAATAAGTTTAGTTTCAGACATAACAAATTCAAGGAGACTATTGGTCTTCCAGTGTCTAAAGGTTATTTAATGTGTAGTATAAAGTTCTAAAAAGAGGTTGGCTGGAGAAACAAATTTATGAACTGGTAGTATATACATTTTAGTTGAGTCCCTAGGAGCTCATGTGGGCAGTGTCAAGGAGAAATAGTAGAGAGCTCTGACACACAGTGAGATGTGAGAAGAAGGAATAAAAAGAATAGTTACAGAAGAAATAAAGAAATTATCAGAGATAGAAGGAGAGGCAGGAAAAAGTATTATAAGCTATGTAAAAGAGTAGTTTCAAGAAATAGGTAGTAGCAATAACACTCTGCATTGAAAACTTGTGCTCTCTCTTCCTTAGGAGAAACTTGTCACTGAACACCTGCCAGGACTTTATTTTCCAGACTCAAGTGCATTTTGGTGGTGTCATTTGACTAGTTTTTATCAATATATTGTGGGTGCCAAAGCAATTAAAAAGGAGATATCCTTCTCCATCCTATTTTTCCTACCTCTAAGGGCTAGCTAGAAGCAGAGATTCTAAGGCCCTGGCTGATAGCAGAGCAACAACAGAGAAAGAGTCATGGCCTCTGAATCATCACAGGGAAGAAAGCCACCCTTAACTAAAAACACCCCCATCAGACTATGATGTGAGCAAGGTTACTCAGATTATGATGTGTTAAGATTCTGAAATTTGGGGAGATTATTACTACTAACTATTACTATCATGACATTATTAACTGTTATGATAAGTACAATAAGGATGAAAATTGTCCATTGAATTTGACCACACTAGGAAATGACTGAGAACACAGGAATAATTGGATAGTAACTACACAGAGATACAAAGCCAAAGATGGCTTGTTTCCTAATACAGAACCAGAAGGAGAATTAATCACGTTTTACCAGCTGACAGAAGTGTAGAATAGAGAGGGAATTGTTCATGGATCAAAGTCATGGAAGAGATCCTAAAGCAGAGAGGGGGAGTATGACCTTGATCATGAGGATAAACACCTCTTCCTATGACTGAGAAAGGAGGAAGGAAGTGAGAAAAGACGAATAGATACAGAAGTAGGTGAATCTGAGGGACACTTCAAGATTCCCATGAAATTATAACCATAATCATTGTTAGACATCAATGCTTATGTATTTTGGCAATCAGATGCTTTTTATGATACTTTAAAATGTGCAAAACTGGGGTGCCTGGGAGGCTCATTCAGTTAAGCATCTGCCCTCGGCTCATCCCAGGGTCCAGGGTCCTGGGATCAAGCCCGAATCAGGCTCCTTGCTCAGCAGAGAATCTGCGTTTGCTCTGCTCCTCCCCCCGCCCACCACCCCGTACTCATGCTCTCTCTATCTCTCTCTCCCAAATAAATAAATAAATAAAATCTTTAAAAAAAAATAAAATGTGCAAAACCCATAAGAAAACACACTGGTTTCTATACACTGTCATTTCCTACTTAACATCACTGAAAAGGGGACCTTTCACATTCACTTTTCTTCAACCTGTTCATTCTTAAATTCTCCTTTGAAGGTGACATACAAGGTCCCTTGCTGCAAAACAACATTACCAAAGATCTAACATCAAATACTGTCCCTAGAAGAGAATTGAATATTAAGAATAATTCTCTTTAGCTTTAAGACACTTCTTTCTAACTGAGAGCAACATGACAAGGCAATCTGATGATTCTTCTTGGTAGTTTGTGATATTTCTGGCTTACAGATATATTTATCTCTATACAGCCCCACTGTAGGACTGAATCTGAAATAAACAAACTAAACTAAAAATGTCCCCAAGTGCTGGAAGTGACTGAAACAAATGAGGAGATGGAGGACAGGAAGTGATGGGGGAGGGAAGGGGGGAAAGCAGGGCTCACCATCTTTGTTATATTCAGTTTCTGAAAGCAGTGGTCTGTGAGTGTCAGTCTAAATTCCCATCCTGATGTATTATTACATTTTCATTATAATGCTTTGGGTAATTTATAATAAATATGTCTGTGTGATTGGTGTGAAATCTCCTTGTTAAATGTACAGAATTTTGATCATGAAGCAACCATATGGTCCCTCTAAACCCTCTCTCTCAACTTGTTTCTTTTTTCTCAGATGGTCCCTCTAAACCCTCTCTCTCAACTTGTTTCTTTTTTCTTCCCTGGATGAAATCTCAGGCAGGTTCCACAGCTTTTCAAGTCCCTCTCAGTCACTACAAAAAATCTCATGTCAGATATGAAAATGAGCAGATCAATGAAATAAGGACAATTTTTAACATCCTTCAAGTGAAAGCTCTCTCCCTGCAGTTCAGGTCTGATTCAGACATGGAACTGTTTAGGAGCAGAGCATGGCATGAACATCTTACCCTTCTCTCCCAACTCCAGCTCCCTGATCCTCTACCAGCCAGCATCAAACCAAGCAGGGGGGGTGGGGGTTGGCGGGCGGTCTTTGAGGAAACAGCACACTCTTTGGGTGCAGATACAGTTTGATATACTATTGGTTCCCTCTAGACGGGGTCTACTGTGCAATCATACTTTGCTTTAATGGAGCACCTTTGTGGGGTTTTGTTTTCAGGAGGGAAGAGGAATCATATCACAGTGCCATCTCTCTGAGGTAAGTTACACCATTCCACCAACTAACTTTAGGCTCACCCCACCCTTAGCCCATTGAGGGTACTCAGTGATCCATCTCCCTCATTTCTTTGGGAAATACCTCTGTTCTTCTAGGCTATGTGCTTGGGCTGTCTCATGGACCCATGAGATCCACAAGAAAACTCATTCTTCCTGATCCAACATTTTGGTAGGTAGAAGTGAAACTTTTCCCAACACAGTCATTTTTCTCTTTGCTACCAGACAAGGGCACCCCCAACCCCATCCATAGTTTCTTGGCAGGAGTGAGATGGCAGTCCCCTTCCAGGGCACATATGTCAAGACCTCCAGGTTCTCTTAAAGCTCCTGACAACTATTTTCTAGTGGATTCTCTCTCTCTCTCTCCCTCCCTCCCCTTTCTCCCTTCCTGCCCCCTTCCCTCCCTGGGTCCCCTCTCATTCATGCTTTCTGTTGAATCTCCACTGTTTTATAGGCTGGAGGTGAGTGGTAGAGACAAAGATTCTTTGCTTAACCAAACTTTAGTCAGACTCCTGAACCTTCCCCTGGGCCTATCTGTATACTTCCATATAAAATCTAGTTTTAGAAAAACACCTGCTAAGCTAGTTTAATCAGAACCTTCAATATCTGATCACCCTCCCTATCTAGACAGGTTCCTCAACCTCCACCATTGCTCAGGTGATGACTGATCATCCTGGTCTGTCTTTAGCAAAGAATCCTGTTAAGTCAATTTAGCCAAAATCCCTCCTTACTCCTGATGCCACTTATCTAATGCCTCCCACTCTGCTCCTTGGCCATAAATTCCTACTTGCCCGTGCTGCATTTGGAGTTGAGCCCAATCTCTCTCCCCTTCTGTAAAGTCCCACTGCAGTGGTTTTTACACCTATCTCCATGGGCCTGAATAAAGTCTGCCTCAGCATCTTTAACAAGTGTCATGGAATATTCTTTTCTTTGATAGTAGCTAATGCTGGTAGTGGCAGAAATGTTTTGCTCCTGGAATCTGCTTCATGTGTGGTCTCTCCCTTCCTTGAAGGTATAGTTACTTGGTAGTTCTTATGTTCTTCTTACCTTTAAGAGAGGAAACAAGGACAGAAAGAGTCCTATTGCAGCATCAGGTACATTATTTTACCCTGCTTCCCAAACTGGAAGCTCCATGGGGGCAGAGACCTTGTCTATCTGTGTGCTACTGTGTTCCTCAGCACCTGACACAGTGCCTGGTACCTAGTAGGAACTTAATAAATAAATACTTTTTAAAAAGATTTTACTTATTTATTTGACAGAGACACAGCGAGAGAGGGAACACAAGTGAGGGAGTGGGGGAGGGAGAAGCAGACTCCCCACTGAGAGCCCGATGGGGGGCTTGATCCCAGGACCTTGAGATCATGACCTGAGCCAAAGGCAGATGCTTAACAACTGAGCCACCCAGGAACTTATTATACTTATTAGATAAATGAATTCTGTTCATTACCTCTATTCATTCATTTCTGGGGGGAAAAAAATACTCTCCTTCCTTAATGTAACAGCCAAAAGCCTAAATAGCAGCAGGAAAGGAGGGCTAGCTTTAAGAATGGGAGCATTTCATTTCTTTATGCCATACAGTGATAAACCTTTAAAAAGACTTGCACTAATCAGAGAACTCTCCACTATCTTCTCCATTATTAGCCTGTGCTTAAGTTAGATGATATTCAATCACATAATTTAACTGACAGAAGAGACTTTAAAGATAATCTAGCTACTCAGTTTAAATAACAGATCGAGTGACTTACACAAATCTCAAGAACAGCTAGCTCTTAGAAGGTAGAAGGCAAAAACCAGAATTGCTCTATCATGATGATATGTTTTGTTGTTCTTGTTGTTGTGGTGGTGGTGGTGGTGGTCATTAGCATGAGGCATTATCCTCATAGAGTATTCACATACCAGATCGAATTCAGGTTTTTATTTTAAAGGTATTAAAAACTCTACATTACAAATAATCCAGTCAAGAAATGGGCAGAAGACATGAACAGACATTTCTCCAAAAAAGATATACAAATGACCAACAGACACATGAAAAAATGCTCAACATCACTTGGCATCAGGGAAATACAAATCAAAACCACAATAAGATCCCGCCTCACACCAGTCAGAATGTCTAAAATTAACAAAACAGGAAACAACAAATGTTGGCAAGGATGCGGAGAAAGGGGAACCTTCTTACACTGCTGGTGGGAATGCAAGCTGGTGCAGCCACTCTGGAAAACAGCATGGAGGTTTCTCAAAAAGTTAAAAATAGAGCTACCCTATAACCCAGCAATTGCACTACTGGGTATTTACCCCAAAGTTACAAATGTAGTGATCTGAGGGGGCACCTGCACCCCGATGTTTATAGCAGCAATGTCCACAACAATCAATCTCTGGAAAGAGCCCAGATGTCCATAGACAGATGAATGGATGAAGAATATGTGGTTTATATATACAATGGGATATTACTCAGCCATCAGAAAGGATAACATCTTACCATTTACATTGATGTGGATGGAACTGGAGGGTATTATGCTGAGCAAAATAAGTCAATCAGAGAAAGACAATTATACAGTTTCACTCATATGAGGAATATAAGAAATAGTGCAGAGGACCATAGGGGAAGGGAGGGAAAATGGAATGGGAAGAAATCAGAGAGGGAGACAAACCATGAGAGACTCTTAACTATGAGAAAGAAACCGAGGGTTGCTGAAGGAGAGGTGGGCGGGGGGATGGGGTAACTGGGTGACAGACATTAAGGAGGCACATGATGTGATGAGCACTGGGTGTTATATGCAACTGATGAATTACTGAACTCTACATCTGAAACTAATTATGTACTATATGTTGACTAATTTAATTTAAATTAAAAAAATAACTCTTCATTGACAAATCTCATCATTTGTAATTTTATTGGAATCGTGGAGATGTTTTAAAAATGTATATGACTTTCTAACATAATTCCAACCAAACTGGACATATTGATTAGTTAACTAACTAAGCCTGAGGCACAAAAAAAGGGATTTTTTTTCAAGTCTTTTAAATAATTATATAAGATACAAGTCTGATCATAGGAAAACTGTCCATATTTCTTTAACTTTGCCACCAGTTGTATTCTTCAGCAAAAATCCATTTACTATGCATCAATAGCATGGAGTTTTCTCTCCTTCCAGAGAATTTCCATAGACGTTAAGGGTGGAACTGGAACCCTGCTATAGCAGTGATGGGTTATTGCTAGCTTTTGTCCACTGCCAAGTGTATTTCTTATCCCCTCTATTAGATTATGATCAATGTGTAGACATTTTATACAATTTTGTATCTTACATCACTTGGCACAGATTAAATATTCATTGATATATTTATTGAATACATGTGCCAAAATTTAAAGCTTGTATGGTTTCTCTCTTAGAACTACTACTTCATCTTCTTTAAGCAGTATATTGTCAGTACTTTAGAAAATCTAAATTTTAAAAGTAATGGAAAATCCCTGATCAATTTAGAATACTTCTTTATAAATAGTCTTACTTTTCTTCCAAATTTGACTTCTTTACCATTTTATGATATTCCGAGACTGACCCTTGAGTATCCACTAAGGGAATTATTGTCCTTAATAAGTCCGCAAATGCACAAAATTTTGTTTTGATCTTATGGCGCTTCTACCAAGTTATTAATGTGTGATGACTTTCTCACACCTCACACCAGTTCTTCCATTCAACAGTCTTGGGGGAAGGAAGCATTTAATGTGATGTTGTAGACGTAAGTCTTTTTTCAGAAATAGTTGGATTTGAATCCTGGTTCTTTCTTTCACCGGTTTATGATGTTGTCCAGGTAAGTCATTTCTCTAAATCTTAATTTCCTCTTTGATAAAATGGAGATAATAGCAGAGCCTACTTCAGAGGGAAGTTATGATGAATAAGCAGTGAGGCCTATAAGGCATTAAACATGTAGCCTGATTCCTAAGTATTCAATATGTTTTGATAAAATATTTGGTCATGATTATCAAAATGTAACTTCTTCATTATGCTAACTCCACATAATTGACCTAAAGGCAACAAATCAAAAGGGATATCATGCAAATATTTCCATAATAATACTCTGAGCACCCTGTATACAAGGGATATGAAGGTTACACAAGCAAATCTTCTTAGAATGTGTGATTTGGTTTAAGGAAGATTCACATGTGTAACCAAATAGAGAAGAACAGTTATAGCAATAGTTGTCAAAATCAGGGCTCTTGAAAATGCCATGGCAATTCAAAGGAGAGAGCGATCACTTTGTGTTAAGAGGTAACAGGAGATTGTTTCAAATAAGGCTTCACTGGGGAAGTTGCATAAGAATTGAGTCTTGAAGCATCAGTAGAATTTAGGGAGAAAACAATAGGGAGGTGGTATTGCTATTTAAGGGAATCTGGGTAAGAAGCATGAAGGAAAATGCAAGCTGTGTTTGTTGAGCTTCCTTGTGTTCCTGGAGTGTGGTGGCTGTTGAGAGTAGAAGGTAGGCTGACTGGCAACCACAGGGTTTCAAGTGTCTTACCAAAGGACAGCAACTTTTATTCTGAAGGCAATCAGAATTCATGGTAGGTTGAGAAGCACTGTTTTTTTTCAGTAAAAGACAAATAGAGGGAGAATGGAAACAAATTTAGGGGAAGAAATTATTGAAGTTACGGGAATAGTATGATCAAAGGACAGTATGGACCCGAACCAAGGCTATGGCCACAAAAATGGAGAAAAAAGCTAGACTCAAACAGGGAACTTGGCAGCACAGGCTACTATTCTAAAGAATGGCAATTAGACAAAAAAAGAATCATTTATCTTGCCTTTCTGTACAAACTGTGTTTCAGGATAACCAAATAACCTTAAATGATGTGAGAGAGTTATTTCTTCAAAATGAATTGCAGCCAACACATATATGTGGTAGGAATGATAGAATTAGAAACTATGTTGTGCAGTCCTTGATGAAATAATTGATTCAAGATGTAGATGAAACCACTAGATGAAAAATCAATTGAAACTTTACAGCAGAGGGTCTGGGTGTCCCACTGAACACAGGAAAGCAGAAATGTGGTTCCTCCTGATACAACGTAACATGAAGCTCACAACATTTTGTATGAAGAAACCCAGCCAAAAAATTATACACCTAAATCCATTCAAGCTTCTAGAGCTGACTTTCATTTATAGAAATCATGGAAGACAAAGGAACAAATTGAACGACACCACAAGAAAGCAAAGAGGTAAATCCAAAATGTGAGGAATTCTACAACAATATATCCAGTTTTAGTAATAAGTCCAATGCATGAAAAAAGGGGTGGAGGGAGAATCAAAATAGGTGCAGAGCTAAAATAGCCAAATGTGATTTGTGGACTTTGGACTCATTGGATTTTGATTCACACTAATCAAGTACAGAAAGACATTTTTGAGAAAGTCTGAGAAATTTTGTATGGACTGATTACTGAATGATAATAAGGAAATAAGATTTTAAAGTTAATTATATGTGATAATGGCATTGTGATTACATAGAAAAGAAGCTGACATTTGGTAACGATGCACACTGAAGTACGTCAGGGTGAGATGGCATACTATCTGGGATTTGCTTTAACATTCTTCAGCAAAGTAAAGAAAGGAAGGAAAGAAGCGAAGCAGGAAGAGAGAAAAGGAAAGGATGGAGGAAGCCCAAATGGCAAAATCTTGATAATTTTAGAATCTGGGTAATGGCCATATTGAGGTTCCTTATACTTCATTTTGTGTATGCTTGGAATTTCTCATACAAAAAAAAGGAAAATATTGTTGCATGTTATATAATTTGATGCTCTCAGTTCTGTATCCAAGAAAGCAGATGCTGATATTTTCATGGATCTTTTCAGGATTCTTTCCTTATTTCAGTGGTATGTGACACTCTGCACTGAAATAATGATTTAAGAAATTTTGTTCCCACTAGGGACAGAAAACTATAGTAGGAATTATTAAAGGTAAGGATACAAAACAAAAACAAAAACAAAAACACGTGGGCCTTAAAAATGCATCAACACAGGGGCACCTGGGTGGCTGAGTGGGTTAAGTGTCTGAGTCTTGATCTCAGCTCAGTTCTTGATCTCAGGGTTGTGAGTTCAAGTCCTGCACTGAGCTCCATGCTGGACATGGAGCCTACTTTAAAAAAAAAAATGCATCAACATAGTTACTCCTATGTTTACTAAAACAACATTGTCCTGATTCTCATTTTGTTATAGCAAAGGGCTTGGTCATTAGTAATAGATTTAGATGCCAGAGAAAAATGACCAACTGTGCTGCATACAGGATGATTTTCTTTTTAAAACATGGGTAACAGAAGTATTTAATAACAACAATAACAATAATAACAATAATAACAAGTATTTCCCTACTGCTTGAGGTGCTCAGTCTGTGGCAGCATTCTAGCATCTTTGAATTGATTACAGGTAACATGTTACCACATTTTTCTTTTTGATCTTGGCCATTATGTGTCCTTTATAAAGGACCAAATGTATTTTTTGGTGCATCTCAACCATCCGAGTAGTAAATATTCTCTCACAACCCTCACATAGGAGATACAGCTAAACCCAAAACTAGTTATTTTTCCTTAATGTTAACATGAAATAAGCAGAAATTCCAAAGATGATGAATAACCAAAAAATGAGATCAAAGTGTGAGACTTCACATAAGAGAGCATACAGTATCTTTGAAATAGTTTTCTCATGTTAATCATTTTTTAAAATGCATTTTAATTCAAGTTATGTGAGATTGTGAAAATACTACACAAATATGACTTCCTAAATGCCTTAGGCCTTGATGAAGTTAGTCACTCACTCTGGCATCAATCAATAAATCGTTGATTTATTGGTCATAGATTACCTTATAATTATACAACACTTGACAGCTTACTAAGCACTTACCCATACATTAGCCCATGTTCATCTCACAACAGGCCTTCGAGAGCACTTGGGTTGTTGTGTTCATTTTACACATGAGGAAATGGCTTTGCAGAGAGCTTAAGAACCTGCCTGGGTCTACTGCTGGTGAAAGTGGGGAGACTGGGACCCCAGTCTAGAATGTGCAACCTGCAGCTCAGTGAGTCACAATCTCCAGAACCATGATGCCCAACAATCACCGACACAACCAGGACTCTAAGAGAATCAGACACGGTCTCCCCACCACCTACTAACCTAATTTGTGGATTACAAGCCAAACAAGTGAAATTCTTCATAATAATGTAAGACAAGAATTCAGGAGCAGTCCCAAAACAGAACAGAATGCATTTCCAAGTGAATGAAGCAGAAATACCTACTGATTTAACCTGTTTTATTGTTAGTGTCCTTAACTCCATAAACTGAAAGAGGAAGAAAGAGGTATGTTGTATGTTACTTATAAGATACAACTCTGAATTCCTAAGTGATTATAATAATTGGCAAAATAAAGTGCAAGAACTGTGCTGTGCATCATGCACTATACTTTCTCACCTAGTCCGTGAAACAATCTCAAGGGGCATGTTGTTGTTACTGTTATGCATTATATAGACAGGGAAGCTGAATCTTAGAAAAATTAGGTAATTTTTCCATGTAAACATAGTTAGTGCATGAGACCAAAGTCCCGCACTGTGATTCTGCGGCATACAGCTCTGCTTTTCCTCCCTTCTCTGTCTCTCTGCCCCTAGTAGCAACAGCACAATTCCAAAGTTTTTGCAGATAGAAAACTTCTTCAAGTGGAATCAATGATTCATTTATCCAATGTATTTGTATTGAGCCTCTTCCTTGTGCATATAAATACATTACATGGCTTCTACTGTAAAAGATTTGCTGAGAAGACAATACACACACACACACACACACACACACACACACACACACCGCTCCCACTACTACTAATAATGACTGCTTCTCATCACTGGGATCTTATTATGCATACAGTTGTTTTAAATGCCTCCCATGTGGTGACTCAGTTAATCCTTACAGTCCTGTGACAGAGAATTCCATTTATCTGATTGAATATTTTGTTGGCTCCTGTTTTAGGTTAACATCATCTCATTCCTGAAATGGTATAACAGTTCATTTTATAATAATTCAAAACCCAAGTTGTGATTTCAAGGAGGTCATTTTACAGATATCCTTTAAATAATTCCTAACTATGTAGCTTTGTAATTTCAGTATCAAATTATTCATTCAGTCAGTGTTACCGAGTATACATGTCTGTATAGCCTTAGGCTAGTTGCTATTAAGATAACATAAGTGTGACATAAGCACCTCCAAGAAGCTTATAATCTAGCAATATAAACCCACTTGTGTACCCCCAGAGATGATGCAACATATCAGTCCCTGCTTGGTTTCCTCCGGTGTCTGCCTACGATAGCGACTCAGAGTGTGGTATGTCTCTTATCAACCCCACAGAGTAGACTCAGGCCTAAGATGTTTCCTAAAAGAATCCTAAAACACATAACAAGACAAACACTTTGGCCCCACCATTTGGTGGGTCTTGATCATTATCTACATCCTACATCAAAATTTTGGTGGCCAGGCATATATTCATCTAATATTTAGGGAGCATCAGCACAGTTCTAGGTCCTGAGAACATAGCATTGAACAAAGCAAAACCGTTGCTCCCATGGAGTTTGCATTCCAGGGCAGGGAAACAGAAAATGACCAAAGAAATACACAGAGTGATAGGTCATAAAAAAGGGCGATGGAGAAAACCGAAGAGAATGGGGAGAAAGAGGGTGATGTCTGCTTCAATAAGATGGAATTTTAAAGGAGTCTTAAAGTGAGGGAATAAAATGTGTGGACGTTTTCAAGAAGAGCTTTCCAGGCAAGAGTGGTAGCATGTGCAAAGGCCTTGATGGAAACATGTTTGGCCTGATTTGAGGCTGTAGCTGGATGAGCAAGAAGCCGGAATGTTTGGAGATGAGATGGAGCCGAGGAGGAGCAAAACCATGTTGGGTTCAGCTCATGTTGTCCCAAGAGCCTCTAAACCAGAGCCTGGATATATATGCCAGGGAGGGGAATTCAGTGCACACCGTCTGACACTACCAGCATTCAGTTTTGCCTACATTTGATTCTGTGGCCTGCCTGCTTTTCCTACTCAGAATCCGGTCTCAAAACAGTGAAGTGGGCATGGGGAAGAGAAAGGTATATTCTAAAGGTATGCAAATCATCATCGTATTCATTCCATACTTGTAATAGGAATAATCCAGTATTATTCTTTAAAATAAGAGACCCATGGAGTGTCTGGGTGGCTCAGTGTGTTAAACACCAACTCTTGATTTCGGCTCAGGTCATTATCTCAGGGTCATGAGACTGAGCCCTGTGTCCGGTCTGGAGCTGGGCGCGGAGCCTGCTTAAGATACTCTCTCTCCCTCTACCTCTGCTCCTCCCCCTCTTTGTATGCTCTCTCTCCCTCTCTCTAAAATAAATAAATAAATCTTTAAAAAAAAAAAATTAGAGACCCGCCCTTCAAATCTGCATAGTTTGGAAGGGGTCCAAATACCCTGCCTAGCTCTTATCTTTTCTTTTTTCCCTGTACCAGAATCTCTAACCAAAGGCTCTGCTATGCTGAGTAAGTCTCCCAGGAAAAGAACCACTACCACCCTTCCCCTAGCTCATGATATGCTCCTCCCATCCCTCCCTTTTGAAGGCCCCATATCAACAACATATGAATTTAATTGTGAAACCTTGGTTTTCCTTGGGCCCAGAGTCTAGACCACCCAATTTCCTTCCAGGACTGATATTTGAAGTGCAATGCTTTTCCTTTAAACCCTTCTGGCCTGAGGACCAGGCACTGCTGCATACAAGGCAAGTGACAAGTGGATATAAACAGAGTGTGGTAAACCACCACTCCGGTTTGGGTAACTGTAAGGATTTTATTGGAGGAAGTGACAGTGGAACTGACAGCTGAGACCACCTTAGGCCCATACTTCCTTGCCTGACTTGTTAGATAGGTTCTATTCAGTTCCTGACCCACCATCCGTCAGGGCAGGAAATGTGTCAGAAGGTTCATATCAAATTCTATAACGGAATTAAGTCTCATTTCCAGAACTGGAATCTGAAGACTTCCATTTTACCCCCTTGTCCCCACCCTTTTCACCTCTAACAAGGATTTTGATAAGCCATCCCTTTATTTCAACATGTGTCACATGGAAAAATTCGTCAAGTGCCTCAGGGCCAGCGGATCCTCATCAGGAACTATCACTCGGAAAGCTGAAAGTAGGCAGGTATGCTCTTTGGTCCTTCATAATGTCTTGGTGTGAGAGATTTGAGTCAGTGATAGATAAAACTGCCAGTAGTATCCCCACAATGTCCGTTTCAAGAATAATATTGAATAATATTATTCAACTTAAATCCCTAATATTTATCTTTCTTCCTCACTCTAAGGAAATGCATTTTATTTATTTGATTCCTATTAGTTCCTAATACATAAATGATAGTAAGTGTTCAATGGATTATTGATTGAATGAATTAATCAATATACAAACCAGATGTAGCCAAGAGGTGCAGAGCTGGAGTGATCTCTTAGCACCTGCTCTAAACCACACTTGGTTTGCTGTGTCCTTTGGACACTAGGCCTTAGACAATTTCTGTTGCCTCCTAGGTCAGTGTATCTTCCCATCTTGTGCTTTTCAAGGTGGATCCCTACCAAGTGTCAGCATCTTTTTCTCCCTGATGTTTACTCAATGCAGAGGCATGAGCACTTTCTAGTGGGTCCTTGAAAGATGGACAGTATTTTGTTAGACAAATATTTAAAGGTGTTTCAGAAAATATGGTGAGCAAGGATATAGAGACAGAAAACTCACTTGGTTTCTTTAGGGAATGGAAGTAGTCCTGTTTAAAATGTAAGGTTTATTTCAGAGATTAGATTGAAATGATTAATGTGATATGAATATAGATGACTGTACATAAGCTAAATCCTCATATGTATGGAAATCTTGCATATTAATTCAAATTACTGTCAAGATGGGACATTGAAAACTAAATATATTAATACATTTTATAAAATAAAGCTAAATGTTCTGAGAGTAGAAATGGGGCATTTTTAGCTGTGGAAGACATTTACTGACCAAGAATTTGGAGATTACAGTTTGGGAATAGGGTGGTAACTTGTATGAAATGGAGAAGGTGCTAAAATATTTAAAATATGCAAAGCAAAATAAATGAGTTAGGTTAGGCTAAACTTTCCCCACAGCAGGTGTATCCTCTCTGATATGTTAAAATGCACAGGTGGCTCTGTACTGTACCCTTGCATATAAGTTCAGGCTAGGCTACAAGGCACTAGAATTTATTAGGATAAATCTGCATTCCAGTTTTGGGTCTGCTATTCACCAGCTACGTGACCTTGGGCCATTTCTATAACCTCTAATATTATTTTCTCCTTTGTGAAATATAACTCCTGCCTCATAGGTTAATAGAAGGATTACATGAAATAATCTAAGTACATGTCCAACACAGGGCCTGGGATACAATAAATGCTCAGCAAATGTCAGTTTGTCTTTCCCTCTTAAAAGAACATACTCTTTCATTTATCCATATGCACACTAGGATAGTGATTATATTTACTTTTACTGTTGAATGGAGTATGAAAGAAGGGACTTATAATTGTTTATACTTTAAACAATTCTATCAACTTTAGGAAAACTATTAATAACCACACCATCAGTTTTAAAACTTTATATATCAGAATGGTAGGGTGAGAAGTAAATGAACGAAATGGGGGGGGAGGGGAAAGGAATGGAATAAAAAAGAGCCTCAGGCAACAAATTCTAAATGAATAAGAAGTCCAAAAAGTTACTAAGGTTAATATTATCTAATACACCTTTTCTTCTTTCTTACCCACATATGTGTCTATTTTTACCCCTTTCTGCTACTTTTCAAGTCCAATTTCTTTCATGTGTTGAGAACCTCCTCCATACCCCATACTGTGCTAGGAACTCAGGATTACACAGGCAGAAGGGTGGAATCCCTACCAGAGCTGAAAGGCAGCCATAAAATACCATGACACATGTAGGAGAGTTATTTACAGGGTGCTATGAGAGCCAAGATAAAGTGGAGCCCGGTTTTGCCAAGGAATGAAGGATACTTCATAGGAGAGGTGACTTGAAGATTGAATACAAGTTAGGTAGCTAGGCATGGGTATTGCAGTTACAGTCCATAATTATTTGTTCTCCTACTGTCATCCACCCAACCATCAATGCTCGTACACACACATGTGCACACACTCACACACCTAATGCTTTCTTCCCATTCTCTTCTCCTCTGTTCTAAGAATTTAAATTCACTGATGGAGGAGAAGATCTACTAATCAGGGACATAATTTATATCAATTATTAAGACATAGTTGGGACTTGAAACTGCAAATTTCATTTAAAAGATGGTGACAGGTAACTGGTTCTTGGATTACAGCATCACAGAAATTAGAAACGATTGCTTTTCACATCACACCTACCGAGCTGAGACTCAATAAACTGAATAAAGTAGATCACAAACACGAGCGTGTATCAGAATACTCAGGGAGACTTAACAAAAACTCAGATGCACAGGCTTTCCACTTTCCTCCATTACCATTTCTGAAACCCTGTCTTTGCCCAGACCTGCTGAATCAA
The DNA here is from genome assembly GCF_037043125.1 of Eumetopias jubatus. Taxonomy (NCBI): domain Eukaryota; kingdom Metazoa; phylum Chordata; class Mammalia; order Carnivora; family Otariidae; genus Eumetopias; species Eumetopias jubatus. The sequence continues at coordinate 161,820,525 of NW_028274809.1, read as the reverse complement.
AATTTCTGGTGATAGAAATTGAGTTTAAGAAACTAATAAATAAAATTTTCCATGTAAGTTAGAAGCCTTCGTGTTAAGAAATTTGCTCCCAGGTATAGTTCCCCTTACATTTTTTTTAAAGATTTTATTTACTTATTTGACAGAGAGAGAGATAGCGAGAGAGGAAACACAAGCAGGGGGAGTGGGAGAGGGAGAAGCAGGCTTCCCGCCGAGCAGGGAGCCTGATGTGGGGCTCGATCCCAGGACCCTGGGATCATGACCTGAGCCAAAGGCAGTCGCTTAACGACTGAGCCACCCAGGCGCCCCTCCCCTTGCATTTTTATTGAAACAAAATTTTGCTGTTATGTAAACATGCCCTTAGAGAATAATGGGTTTTGATATTCACCAAGGGAAACAAGGTTTTTCTTAATATTAATACATTAATAGTGTTCTAAACCTTCAAACCACAGGTTATTACTTTAATAGAATATTTTCAAAGTAATTTTAGTTGTATCTAGTTAAAAATATTTTGTGTTCATACTTTCTTAAGAAAAATGTCTTTTTATATGATTTGTAAGGACAAGAAATATAAATAATTTTTTAATTGTTATAGCAGAACTTCCATAAACTACAAATGTTTATTTTTCTTTATATCCTCATTAGTACAATTTGCTGAGTCAAAATGGAATAGCTTATTTTAAAGAAAGCAAAAATATTTCATATAATTTTATTGAACAGCTGACTATTTCTAAAAAAACAAAGAAGACCAAATTAGAAAGAAATTTCTATTAGAAGCAACTATCCAGATGGAGATGTAACATAAGATGAGCTGTTTTGCTATCATTGTTGCTATATAATTTAATTATTTTAATGAATAATTCTATCATCTTATATCTTGAGCTATACGAAAATGAGAGGAGTGAGTGAGGATTTCATCCATAGGGATCCAAAATTCAATTAGTTATGTAGTATTTTGGATTGGTGTGGGGTTTTGGGTTGTCATTTTCATAAAATGCATCACTAACAGTGTATTAGTTTTCTACCACTGTGTAAAAAATTATAAAATCTTATTTGCTTAAAATAATACATGTTTATTGTCTTGCAATTTCTAGGGTCAGGAGTCTAGGTTTGGCTTAGCTTAGGGTCTCACATGGCTATAATGAAGGTGTGGACCACTGTGTTCTCATTTGGAAACTTGACTGGGGAAGAGTTAATTTCCAGTCTCACCCTGGTTGTTGGCAGAATTCATCTCCTTGCAGCTGTGTGATTGAGGACCCACTCTTACTAGCTGCCAGCTTGGGGCCACACTTAAGTCCCAGAAGTCACCATACTATGGTGGAGGATCACTATGTGATCCGTAGCTTACAACATAGATGTTTGCTTCTTCAAAGCATGCAGGAAAATCTGTCCACAATCTTCTGAAATGGAATCTAATATAATGTGACATAATTGTGAAAGTGATACCCCAACACCTTTGCCATATTTGGTGGCTTAACACAAGCCTGCTGTCGTTCAAGGGGAAGGGATTATTCAAAGGTACAACTCAGTGGTATGCCTCTCAAAATCAGAAGTTTTATTGCACATTTTTCATTTACTTCTTTATTGTCTTCTCTCTGTCCTAGAATACATGTCCCTTAAGAACAAGAAAATTTTTAAATGATACTGAAGATTTTATTTATTTACTTGTCAGAAAGAGAGAGGGGGCACAAGCAGGGGGAGCGGCAGGCAGAGGGAGAAGCAGGCTCCTCGCTGCGCAGGGGGCCCGATGCAGGACTCCATGCCAGGACCCTAGGATCATGAACTGAGCCGAAGGCAGATGCTTAACCAGCTGAGCCACACAGGTGTCCCTTAAATGATATTGAAAAGAAATGCTTTCTTATGAATAAAATCTAGACACAGAAAGTGTTTAAATATTTGTTTTAAAAGTTACTGATGAATTAATTACAAACAAACAAACTACAAATAAAGGAAAATGTTAGTTATCTTTATACTTTATTAATTTAGTATTGTTTTTAGATATGTTGACTTCAGTAACTTGCTTAGTTTGCTGACCTCATCAATTGTCTGGACCTTCTAACAATTAGTCACAAAGAAATATATTTAATTGTATTAATTAAGGAATAGGCTAAGTACATGTGACAAAGAAGCCAGTAATACAATAACTGAAGTAAGGCAGAAGTTTTTTCTTACACAACAGATTGGCCGATACAAACTGACAGGGCAGCTCAGTCTTCCAACTGTATCATCCATAAGGTACCATCCTTGTCTTCTTGGGCAAAACAGCACCAGGGACACATCCATTTTCCAGAAAAAAAGAAAGGCGGAAAGAGTCAAGGTCCAGGGAAATAACTCCTGCTCATATCCGCTTGGCTCATACATAGTCACAAGGCCACACATAGCTGTAAGGAAGCAATGAAATCTAGCTGCTAGATGTATGGTAGGAGCCAAGGACAAAGGGAGAAACAGAGTATGGGGAACAACTAGCCATCTTCTGTAATAGTAAAACAGTTTATCAGAGTTCCTGAGTAAGATGGCCAAATCAATTCCAGAAGCTCTCTGATGACCTGGATTATTGTATCCCACTTGGAATGCTAGTGTGAGTCTCCTTTGAAATGCGTTTTTTGCTCACTTAGAAAATAAAATTAATGTAGGTTCGCCTGTGTTTGCCTAATAAGGTTTTTGTGATGAATACTCAGAAGATGGTGTTTTTCAAACGTACTCTCTGGAGCTTAACAAGCTGCCTCTAATAAGATAGTTGTGCAAAGTCATTATATAAGTATCACAATTTTCCTTTTTAACTAATATAAGATTATTTTTGTTAAGAAAATAAAATAAAAATTTTAGCACTCTTCCTTTTTTATAAAATGGTATAAAAGTCCCTTTTTGAATAATCATGGCTTTTAATTTTCAAATTCTTAATTTCCAAAATTGTACCTAATTGTGATTTACCAGAGTATTAGGCTCTTGTTTTTACAAGTCTCATTTGGCTTGTTCAAGTGAAATTTTTTCTCTACATGCAAAATTCCATACTGAACAAACTGTCTTTTATACACAAGTTTCTGGAAAAACTAAGCAAGAGGATTTTTTTTCCCCTGACACAGCAAATCATTTTTATCAATCTGAATATTTAACCTCCCTTAGTCATCTCTACATGTCTTAAGTGATAATTGCAACTGTAAAAATTATCTTCTCATGTTGTGATTATATATGCTAAAGAGTCCTGATCCCACAGGAAGAGTATTCTAAGGTGTAAGAAAGTGAAAGCACTGTTTACAACTGTAGATGAAACATAATACCCATATACTGTACTTTACCTATACATTAGGCACAAAGAAAGAACAAGTATGGGAAGGAAGACATAACAAAAATAGGCATCCAGCCACATCACACTTAAAATTCTAACAGTTCTAAATCTAATCCCAACTGCCCCCCTCAGCACACACACACACACACACACACACACACACACACACACACACACACACACCACGTTTTTTCTCAGTTCATTGCTCGAGCAAGCTGCCCTGTATGGTTTGCCTTTCTATCCTCCACTTCCCTAGTTCATGCTTGTTTTTAACACTTAGTTCAATTATTGTGTCCTCTGGAGATCTTTCTGGGACCCTCAGGATGGATTGAGGACCCCTTGTCCTGCATATTTCCCTGATTATATTTACTATAATGTGTTGATTTCTTTTAGTGTCTACCTCCCCATTAGGCTTAGAACTCCTTAAAGGCAGCAGTGCATTTTATTTCCCTTTACTAGAGCCCAGATCAATGCCTGGTACATGATGTACCCTCAATTAATGTTTGTTGAAAATATAAATTCATGAATTTTTAAAATCATAATATCTGTGACAATATTTAATGCCATATCATTGAATTGCACACATACTAGTTTAGGGATCTAATTTATCTAGAATTATTGTCAACATTAATTGAAATAATTATTTCAATATTCTGTTTGTTGAAAAAGGAAAGAGTAAATTACTTTGTGTTCAGCATCTATTATGTGCAGACACATTTCTGGCACAAGTACATTGTCTCATCCACTCATTCATTCCACAAACATTTATGGAGTGCTGACTATGTACTACCAACTGCTTTAGGCAATAAAGACACGCAGTAAAAACAGCAGATAACAATCCCTGCCTTCATGGAGTTTATATGTCATGAGCGGGAGAGGTGGAGACAGGCAGGGAGGAGATAAGGCAGAAAGTCAACAAGAAAAATAAGTAAAGTGTATTAAATTGCTAAGAACAGCAGGAAACAAGAATACAAAATAGAGACATAGAGGCTGAAATTTTGAATTGGATAGTCAGGGAGGGTCTTACTGAGCAAATGAATTTGAGTAAAGACCTAAATCAAGTGAAGATGATGGCTGTACACCTGTCCAGGGGGATGGATGATAGTGAGACGCTTCTTACAGGCTTATAGGCTTACCAATGTGAAGGTCATAGTGCCTTTCAGTAGAGTGGTAGAGGTAAAAATTGATAGAAGGGGATTCAAGAGTGAATGAGAGGAGAGAATCTGGCAAAGCAAGCTTAATTTAATCTTCTAAACAACTCTGTGAGCTAAGTAGTTTTAGTTCAGCTATAGACGAAATTTAAGACCAAACATGTTAAATAATTTGCCTAAAGTGCTCATAGGGTCAGAGTTGGGATTCTAATCCAAGCCTAATCTATTTCCCCAAGAGCCATCCAAATGAGCAAATTGTTCATTGGCTCTTTTGGCTGTATTAACCAGTAGCTCAGAGTCAGCTCCACTGCACAGCAAATAATTTTAAAATAGTTGGTACATAACTGATCATCATCACAAAAAAATATGATTTAACTAGAAAGCTTTTGAATGGGTGACTGCATGAAGGTGTGAATACTGATTCCAACACTTAGCAAGACACACAATTCAAAATCACAGTAAGCGCCCTGTGGTGATACTTGCTCAACAAAATCGTAAGACTAAAAGAGTATTCATGCATTCCGCATGCAAAGCATTAAAGTAGACTATATCCACAATATTAAAAGTCAGCAAGGCTGAAGCCCTACTCTTTTTAAAGCTAATAGGAATTATAAATGAAATTATTATAATAGATGGTTGTAGAAATATTTTTCATGTTCTTCTTTAAGGGTGTGTGTGTGCGCATTTAATTTCCTGTAGATTATTTTTCTGGTTTTATACATCACTGGGGAGTCAGAAAATTTGGTAGGAGAGATAGACATCAATTTCACAAGAATGATGCATCATACAGATAAAGTAGGAGGATGTTTTAAAAATTCTTTTGTTATGGAAAATTTCAAACAAAAAATAAGTAGAATCGTTTAACAAATTTCGTGTGCCCACAGTTCAGCATCAGTAGTCACCAACTCATGACCAATTGTGTTGCATCTCTATCCTCACCTACTTTCCTCTCCCACTGTCAGATTATTTTGAAGTAAATAAGCATCATATCATTTTATCTGCATATATTTCAGTTTGAGGAGAAGATTTAAAAATAAGTAATTCACATGGCTTACTTACATGATAACAAGGTTTAAAAAAACATTTAAGCTCATCACCTTTATTTGGCAGTATCCGAGTTCAAATTGTACATAAATTATGGTATCTATGTTTTTGAAAATGTGTCTATTTTGTCTATTCATGCGTGTCTATTTTTATTTAATTGAGTATAGTTGGCACCCAATGCTACATTAGTTTCAGGCATACAACGTGGTAAGTCAACATCTCTCTATGTTATGCTATGCTCACAAGTGTAGCTACAGTCTGTCATCATACAACACATGACAACACCATTGGCTATATGCTCTTATGTCATAGCTTTTATTCCCGGGACTTATTGTGGGAGATACAGGCTTTCAGTAACAGTATCTACTTTAGATGACCACATAGGCTAGGGCAGATTGAGTCTTGGCACATACCTTGCTTCTTATGGCTTTTCAACTTAGACTTCTAGTGTATACTGATCCACTGTTTCCCACTGTGTCCTCGTGGCCAGGCCTTTCTTCTCAATCGCTTTCATTGGTGCCACACTCAAACCCCTGTTAGCCTCTCTCAGGTCTAGAATACTACTGTCCCTCATTCAAAACTGACACCTCTTTTTCAGCTCAAGTCCAGCCTCTTTCAGGAAGTCTTCCTGGACTACTATGAGTCACAGTGACCTCTCCATTTCTTGACCCTATTGCTCTTCTAGTTTTGACCTTCACCATGCAAGATGTTGTTTATATATACTCTTCCATGTTTGCTTTCCCAACATTATTAAAAGCTCCTAGCGGACAAAGATTATATTCTATAATTGATTTGTACCTTAAACTTCATTGCACCTGCCACATAACTGGTTATATAGCAAGTATGCAATAAATATGCATTCATTTATTAATAAAGTTAATGGATTCAAATATATGCATAGGACCAGAAATGCCAGATTGAGTTTCTTTGCATGTAATATTTATTTAAATGTGCAAACTGCTCAAGTTCTCCCAAAGAGAAATTTACTAATAACATACAGCCTCTTAGAACTTAAAAAACAAAAAACAAAAAACAAAGCTCTAATTTAAATTCTTCAAGATTTAAGATTTACCTAATCATGATGATAGTCCTGACATAGGTCTCTATGGTATTTATTTCTTATAAAGTCCCTGAAAGTCATCTCCTTAAGAAATACCAGGAACACTTCAGCAAAGACTGAATGTTCTCTCTTATTTCAAGAGAGTTCATCATAAATGCTGAATAGGGGACAGCCTCGAAAATAGCACTACTCAATCTATTTCATTTATATTGCAAGGCATTTGAAAATGGAATATTTTATGTGCTGAACCAATTTGATTTCTCTGTATGATTTGCCATTCATATTTTTTTCTTTTTCCACTCAAGCCTATGATTTTAATAGTGATTATATATAGAGACAAACATGTGAGTGAAAGTGATACAGAATTTGTCATTATTCTTGATAGAAACAGTATGCTACTCTATGAAAATTTGGTATTAAAATTGACTCCATGGTAATATTAGAAAGAAAATAAGCTGGCTATCTTAACAATATTTATTAAAATATCTGCGGTAGGTGTCACAAAGTTCAGGGGTTATCATTTCTTAGACTCTTTCTCAATTGCAGACAAAATCTTTTAGAGCATATCAACTTTTGTTTACCCTATTTCCTCTGAATATCAGTGAGTACCTAATGTACATGTGCCCCTCAAGTATTTGAAGGGAGTAATTATTGGATAGATGATGTTAATTTCATGATGGAGCAAGAAAGAAGATGCCTTTCTATGATAATATTTGGAAGGAAAGACTATCCATGCAAACTGCTGTACTCCAACTTAAATTTTAATTCCCAATAGGAGAAAGTCAATAGGGGAAAGAGAGGAATGTAGGCACCCCTCTGAACTCCCCTCTGATGCTGGAAGGTCTGAATACCAACAGCCACCAATCCCAGGTCTCAGCCGCTAGAGGAAGTAGAAAAATAGCTCTGTGGTTCAGAATCATTAAAATAAGTGGTAGTACCTAAAATGTATTGAGTGTTTTACTATTCAGTCACTGCACTAAGTGCTTTGCAGGCATCATCTCATTTTGATTTCATCACAAACCTGTAAGATATCATTTTTTATGTCCATACTGCAGGTGAGGGGCTGAGAGCCCTGAAGCCCTGGGGCATTAACCTAGAGCCCCCACGCTTAGCTTTCCTTCATACTGCCTCTTTCCCAAAACAATTCCTCTCCATGCGACTTTATCTTAACACTTACTCTCTAATGTATGTCATAGCTTGTATCCCAACCCGCGAGTGGCAAGTTTCCAAACTTGCTACTGTAACTAGTTAATTTAAGTTCATGCATTTGCCCACAAGCCTAATGAAACCAGAGTCTTTTGTGTTACTTTGCTCACTGTCTTCCCTTGTGAAATGCATATCTTCTAATAATATAGGAACATTATCAAGCATGGATCTCAGTCCTAGAAATTTAACTCTGCCTTCTCTTCTCTAATTGAAACAAAACCCTAACATCTGCATTTAACTTTGCCCTTTGTCATGATATAACCAACCTGCCTGTCCCATCCTCAGAACTAGGCCCCTGGTCTAATCCAATCTTCTGGACTCACATCTCCTTGTCTGTCTCCCATAATGGACCCTTGTGGTATCACCTGGTCCCTAGTGTCCTCTCTCCCCAGGACCCAGTCAGGTTGGTTCTGCTCCAGTGCTCACTTAGATTCTACCTTCACAGAGAAGGAACTCATGCCCGAATCTGGCATAGTCTCCTTCCCCTCGCTCCAAGAAATAAACTTTCAGAAATCTACCTAGTTCCAAACCCCAGTGGATGATACTTTCAAGCTCAATGTTCATTCACTAGAAGTATTATTCTTGAAGGGAAGTGTGAGCTTGTGCTCAATATTATAATATAATTAAGGTTATCTTTCCGTATCCTTTATTGTCCCCTAAATAGATGATGTCTAATGAATTAAGCTAGCAGGGACATTTTTAGATCCAGAGATCAGTAGGAAAATGTGAACTCAAATCTCCCTGGTTTTCCTTCTCACTTTCTTCCTCCATTATGTTCCCTCTCCACAAAAGAGAAGTCCAAACGCTACCAATTTAGGCACCTTAATCAGGTCTGCCCTACTTGAGAGTTGAACTATCACATAAACTTATTTTCTCTTCTCTGTTTTGCTCAAAACAAACAAAATGACCCCTACTTAATCAGCCTTAATCAGCTTCCTTTGACAAATTCACATTACAGTAGCAATTACTTATAACAGCTTCATGGTTTATCCTTCTTGATAACAACTCTATATTTAATAAGCACACTTAGAAAGTGAACCATAAGCCATAAGAATATATTTCTAGTTCCGAAGTTTCAGGAAATGTGATAAAAGATAAATTAGAGTCGGGGAGATTTTCTTCATGCCTCTAAATAACACCAAGTGAAAACAGTCCTGTTGTTTGACCTTGGAGTCATATTTTCAAATTTCATATAATGATACACCTTCTTTAAAGAAGAGAAATGATATTTTTGAGCACTCACTCTATGCCTATGCACTGTATGTTTTGCATATGCAATTTCATTTAATCTTCAGTAACAGTCCTGTTCAATGGGTAATATTTTCCCCCATTTTAAAGTTAAAGAAACTGGGCTCAGCAAGATTAGGTAGATTCCAGGTTTTTTTTTTTTTTTCTCAGTTAAGCAATTGGCTGAGAATTGGAACCCAGATGTGCCTGCCTCCAAACCATGGTCTTTATTCACACTGCTCAATTTAACCTGGCCCAGCGAAAGTTATGTTACTAAAGGACTGCTACATATTTTTTCACAGGTGCATCAAGATCTTGGCCTACCATTCACCCTCTAATAATAAAAGCTCCAGGAAGTAAGAACCTTGTTTATTTTGGGGGGGCTGGGTTTTTTGGGGGGGTTTGTTTGTTTTTGCTTTATATAACTAGTGCCTAGAAAAAGGAATGAGACATGCTAGTAGCTGTGGTAGGTAGAATGATGGTCCCCAAAGTTGTCCATACCCTGATCCCCAGAACCTGTCAATATATTACCTTACATGGTAAAAGAGACTTTGCAGATGTGACTAAGGGTATAGACCTTGAGATGGGGAGACAATCCTGGATTATCCGGGTGGACCCAGTTGATCACATGATTCTTAAAAGTGGAGAACTTTTTCAGGCTTTGATCAGAGGGAAAGATGTGAAGACAAAAGAAGGGTTAATAAGAGATGCAACATTTATGGCTTTAAGTATGGAGGAAGGAAAGTTAGAAGCCAAGGAATGTAGCAGCTTTAAGAAGCTGGAAAAGGCAAGGATATAGATTCTCCCCCAGAGTCTCCAGAAAAGAATATAGTCTTGCCAATACCTTGATTTTAGCTCAGGGTGACCTGTGTCAGACTTCTGACCTATAGAACTATAAGATCATATATTTATGTTATTTTCAGTGACTAAGTTTGTGGCAATTTGTTACAGCAGTAATACAAAACTAATATAGTACCTTAATATTTGTAGAACAAATAAATGAATTAATCCACAGATTGACATTGTTTCCATAAACTGGACTCCCATGTCAAGGATCAAAAGTACAGAGGTCCAACTTTCATTTGATCTTTTATAAATAACTAGCTGTTCATGGAGTTTGCTAAATGAGGATTTTATGACTTAATGAGGTTTACATCTATTTAATTTTATTCTACATTGTATATTTCAAACAATGCTCAAAATATATTTGCCTTTGGGTGGGTGTCATCAAAGATTCACAAGGACCCATGTACCGAGAACTATGAATTTGATTACTCTTGGTTTTGCCCTACCTGATCTAATGGTCATGTAAAATCAAGTGTCAGACCAAGCTGATTGCCTTTGTCCTAAAAGAGGAAACATTTATTCTTTAATGGTGTCTAAATGAGTCTAAACTCAGGAATAAGCTAGAGAGATGATGGGAGTATTTAAGATTCTCAGCAACATACTCCAATGAATACAGTGAATTTCAGGTACAATAGACCAGTACTTTACATTCCTAGAATTGAGAGCTCTTGCCTTTCTGTAAAACAAATTTGTGCAAATTGCTACAAAGACTTTTCAAGACACTGTGCTTTAGTGAGTTTAGCATAAAACCTGAGTTTACTCTGAAGTCTAACACCCAATTTTTGTAATATTTCCACTGTTATCACCTTGTATCTGTATCTCTCATTATCAATCTATGATAATATTGGCACCATCTTTAGAACACAGATCCCCATCTTTGGAACCCAAAGTCGCAATACCATGCATGTATTCCCCAAATCTCCATCTTTGGAACCCAAAGTCGCAATACCATGAATGTATTCCCCAAAATGGGCAGAACAGAATGATTTAGGTCACTGAGGGTTCTCCTATGGGTACTAAAAGGTTTGCTGAATGAAAATAAGGCTTATGTTTTTAAGTGCAAAGTAGATGCATGAGGAGTGATTCCAAAGGAAAGCAGAGGTAGCTTTGCTGTGACAAGGGCATGGGTAAGGCAGGAGAGTGGCTGTGGTTCCTCAAGTGGCAAGAGCCTACCCAAAAGTTCAGGATATCTGATGATGGCACATGGGTGCTAAGGGGCTGATCACAAAAAGCTGAGGCCTTGGGAAGGGTGACAAAGATCCCCAGGTTCTTAAGGAAGGAACAGCCATGTTGGATCCTGATGGTACCACTACCAGATGGACTATAACTCTACTATGCACAAAATTAGTGCTGCAACACAACCCCAGAGCTCCATGTCTCATTTACTTTCTGCTACCCATGCACTGTTCTCAGGTGGGGCCCTCTTGAAATATATTTCTTAGACATCAAAATGGTCAGCAATGCTGCTTCTACCTTCCCTACTATTGCTAGCTGAGCAGGGGCTCTGTAACCTCAGACTCGAGAGTTCCCAGAGCTGTTATTCTGAGACCATAACTTTTCTCCCATTTCCAGTACTACTACCCAGGTGCCAACAGGACCTAGTGTCCCATAAACTGGAGCACTAGTCCTGTACCATTGCAAAACTTCCACAAAATGGTCTCTCCAGCTGCCACGTTACAGGCTTTATTTATACGTGCACACACAGGCACACACACACCTTTCTCTCAAGATGCACAGATACATCATAGTGGCTAGATTGGAATGAACTCCCCAATCAGCTGCCTTGTCATACCCAGAGCACCTCTTCTCTCCAGCACTCAGGCTTTGTTGTTCAGTCTAGCTTACTCTATTTGATAAAGTCTTCATTTTACTTTTGGATGCCTCCATTTTTTCCCCAACTACTCCACTTCTACCAGGTTTACCCCTGCCCATCAGCCAAAATGGCATATGTCCAACCATAAGAGTTCAGTGGTGGGCTGGGTTGTTTTCAGAGAGAGCTTCAGCCCCACGGAAATCAACAGATATGTCAGGTGTTGGGGGCAGAGCGGAGTCCTAAGATGGAACTGTCCCCAACATGTTCACAGAGGGGTAAAAAACAAACAAACAAAAAAAGGCCACTGTGGTTCCCACAGAGTGAATGAAAAGAAAATAATAGGATTAGATTGGGTTGCTGAGAAACGAGAAGCGACCAACTGAAGAGTGAGTGTAGCTAACTCCTGAGGAGGTCTGCTCAAAGGAAGCTGAGAAAACTCTTAATGATGCTCTGTTTGCCTATCTGGATAGCTTTCCACTCTGACATGCTGATTTACATACTAGATTTGTTTTATCAGTTCTTACTATTTTGAGGGACTGAAAGATTATGGTAATCGTTAGTACTGTTCACCAAATATTTCTGGTTCTCCTTCAGAGTACATGGTAGGATTGAGCTTGTTTTCTCCCCATGTGACCCGTTCTGGGAGTGCTGGGAAGCTTTAAGAGATAGTACAGAATTCACTACACATTCTTTCCACCTGCATTGGTGAACAACAGCCTTCAAGATGAGGTCAACTCCATCAGCCTGGGCCCTGGAGTAAGGACACATGAGCCAGGATCTCCAGTCAACTCCTGATGGGCAAGTGATTTAAATAAAAAATAAACATTTTGTGGCCAATAAGATCTCAGGAGTGTTTGTTACCACAGCATAACCTAGTCTAACCCAACTGACAAAAGAATGTATTAAGTTTACTTATATTTTTAGCAATATGTATAAAAGGAAGAAAATTTAAAGACCCAATCTGTATTCAGGTTATCTAAATAAATCACCCAAAATGAGGTTAACACTATATTCATCCCACCAATTGTAATAAATCACAAAAATTACATTCAAATGTTATCTCCTAAAGCTATGTCATGTTTTATGTATGTTGTATTTCATTAACCTAATTGAATACAACTCTCATGCAAGTGACAGTTTTAAGGGAGAAAATCATATTAGTTTCAAACTGTGTAATCTTAAGTGAGAATAATAATAAAATATAGAATGTATGTATTGCTAGCTCCTTCAAGACCCCCAGGATTACTTGAAGGCCTCTTTTGCCTAAAAAGACAAGTAGAGTTATGTGTCATTTTTATAATCTAGACACATTATGGTAAAACTGTAGAAAAACCCAGATAATTTAACACACGCTCTTCCCACAAGGCACTTACAGCCTAAGAAGTTAGGGATCGGGATAGGAAACGCAACAGACATGTACAGCCTTGTTTTATGGGTTTGTTTTGTTTTGTTTTGTTTCAGTATTGCATGGTCAAACATTATACACATATCACTTCTTCCCTATTTACTTAGATGCAAAAATAACCAGAACTTTTACTTTTTATTTATCTCAAGATACAATAGTGAATCTGCAGGGAAGATCCACCTCCTCTAGGCTCCATTAGCTTAATCTAATTCTGATTTGAGTTCTAGTTTGTTCTCCCTATGCTTATCTTGCCCATTAGATAGTAACTAGCCTTCTTTAAGGCAGCATCAATTATCAATCATCTTTGTATCTCCTAGAACATCCAGATTAGAGCTTTACACATGGTTAGCACTCAATAGTTGTGTGCCGAATAAATGAATCTTTCAATATATCAAACAATACACACAGGTAAAAATATAGACACTTATCAACAAACATTACAATAAATCCAGAGTTGTGGCTCTAATGAGTTCATTGGGAAATTGTAAAACTGAAAAGGGATGATTGGAAATGAAATATCAGAAAAAAGCTTGGGAGAAAAGAAGACCCTGAGGTATCTGGGGGATCTGCTAGAGAGCTTCAAAGCAGTCAAGAGAATAAGTGCTTGAAGAATCCCTAGCTTCTGAGTTGGTAGTGGGTATTAAATGCTTTGTATATTGGGGACAAACTCCACTAGGACCAAGTAAGTTGGTATTTATATACTCTCACCATAACGGTATTTACTTTCTTTTGGAAATTAATAGATAAATCTAGTATTGTAATTAGTCTGGGAAGTCATGAGATGAAACATGCTCTGTAAGAAGAAGCAGATTGTATACTTTCAACCATTTAGCTGTATTCAGCTTCTAATCATTACTACTGGAAATATTCAAAAATATGCCATAAAAAGAAGCATTCATTTTTCTTATAGCTTTTAACCAACTTAATGATCTTTGAAGTGGCTTTTGGTGTATTTAAATGGAGAAGCATTACCAAGCAGGTTTTTAAAACAGACCTGATTAAATCCTGTCTCCTTGACCATGATCAAGTTGCATTTCCTCTTTACCTACCAATGTTGAGGAGAGTGTTAACTGCCCTAAAGCACATTCAGCACCCAGTATGATATCTACATCATAGTAGGGATTTGATAAATGTTCATTTTCTTCTTTTCTTCCAGGTATACTAAGGTAGGCAATATACAAGTTAAAATATTATGGACCCTGTGGATTTGTGTTTTCCATACAGATGTATTGCTTTCAAATAATTCTGACCCTACTAAGTAAATATTATTGTGGATAGTATATTATTACATTTTTATAAAAATTAAATTATGTTTGATAATTCAATTAAACTATAATAATTCAGTTAAATAATTATGACAATTAGATTATCTGTCATAACTTGACATACAGTCCTTCTCATCTTTAGCATCTTTAACTTCATGGTATCCCATACTAAATATATTCCAAATAGATGTACGTTTTTTCAGAAGTCCAGTGCAATTATTCCACATCACCAACATCAGAGCAATTACTGCAGAACCTTAGTCACTCTTACAGAACTAAATGAGCAAGGAGAAACCAGTGCTTTAGATTGTAGTTTAAAGCTATACAGGATATAATAGGAATCAGATGAAAGTCTACTATCTGTGTTACCATATACACATACATATATAGAATACTGAATCAAATATAAAATTAATCTTAGTATATAGTATATCTAGTAAAATGGTCTTTAGTATAATAAAATCAAGTATGACTGGTTGACTGTTACAGCCAATGTATAATTGCAACTACCAAAGAGGGAACCACAGAATACGCTTCTAACTGGAAAACAAACTCTTTCCAGTTTATTGCTTTGGCTCTCATAGGACTCAGTGCATTCCGCATAGTCAGTAATTATAAAGTCATAATTTACAGGGTTCTAAATGTCATAAGTCTAATCGGTACCTCACCTAATTAGCCAACATGTTAGACTACTTTGTTGGTGTTTGTAAATAAATAAATAAATAAATAAATAAATAAATAAATAAATTATTAGGAAAATGAGCTAACATGCCTTCTAGTAAATTCTGAGATCCTGTGTATGCCATGTTTTCTTCCAGGTCAAACATTTCTTTAATGTAATTATTCATAATATGTATAGCAAGAGTTCCATTTGTTATGTTTGATAAATAAGCTGAGCCATATTCTCTTAAAATGCAGTTTTAAATTATATATTATTCCTGGTTATTAATAGGGAAAACCAGTGTAAGCACTACCCTTCCCGCCTGTGTTTATAATAGAGGCTTCTAATACAACTGTCTAATGCGGCATGAGCTTTGTCTAAGCAGACTGCCAGTTATGTGGGAGGTTTCTTTTTTTTCCCCTCTTCTTTCTCTTTCCTTGACAACTGTTGTTTGATGGATGCTGTGTAAGGTAAGATGTGGTGTTTGGTCAATGTGTGGTAGGTAAGAAAAGTACTACATTCTCAAATAAATGACAGAAATTCCTTCCTGACAGAAGAAATGAACATTAGAAACGAACTCTCTGAATATAGCTGCAGTAGATAAACAGACCACAATCATTTAAGTAATACCTTGATTTCTCTATGACAAAAAGTGTCCATTAGTCACCAATGGGAGATAATCCCTAGGTAAGAACAAATCTCAATTTCATGTGCATCCCTGCTGCTACCAGAATTCAAACCTCAGAGGATGCTTCCTTCTGTAATGCACATTGAGTCTACAAGCGAAAATAAAATACTTTATAGGTAACCACATCTGAGAGGTACAACTGGTAAATTGTATGGCACAGATGGGGAGACAGGTTAACCTTCCTGGGAAAACTGGATTTAGTCCATAAAGAATGCCTGCTTTGAATAGGGATCATAAGACTTCCCCTACAGAACATGAACACCAAGGCAGACTCACAGAGCAAATTTAAATTGCAGTGTTACAGAGTCTGAAACCTCTTGAGTAATTTTGAATGTCATCTAGTATGGATTAATAAATTTATGCATTACGCGATCCTATGAAGACTCAACAATCATGCATCGGAGCCCAAAGTGAGGGGAGATTTCTGGAGAAACTGCAGAAGGTAATGTCTGGGAATTAACCATGAAGGTTCTTAAGATTCAGCCTTCCTAGAATTTAATAAGGAACCTCCTGTTTTCGCCAAGTAATTTCCCAATTCATTCCAAAGCACCCAGAGCCTTCTAAGATTAAGTTTGAGCTAATTTGTTAAAATGTAACAATAAATATATTTTTAAATTTTTATTATTGAAGTATATTTGACATACAATGTTATATTAGCTACAGGTGTACAACATAGTGATTGGACCAGTCTACATATTATGCAACGCTCAGCACAACCATCTTCCACCATACAACATTATTACAATATTATTGGCTATATTCCCTATGCTGTACTTTTCATCTCCAGGACTTATTGTTTTATAACCAGAAGTTTGTATCTCTCAATCCTTTTCAACTATTTCATCAATCCCCCCAACCCTCCTCCCCTCTGGCAACTACCAGTTTGTTCCATGTTTTTATGAGTCTGTTTCTACTTCGTTTTATTTTTTAGATTCCACATATAAGTGAAATCATATGGTATCTGTCTTTCTCTGTCTGACTTATTTCATTTAGCGTAATATCCTTTGGGTCCACCCTGTTGTCACGAATGACAAGATCTCATTTTGTTTGGCTGAGCAATCTTCCATTGTATGTATACACTACATCTCCTTTATCCGTTTATCAATTAATGGACACTTAGCTTGTTTCCATATCTTGGTTATTGTAAATAAAGCTGCAATAAACATATGAGATGCATGTATCTTTTCAAATTAGTGTTTTTGTTTTCCTTGGGTAAATACCCAGTAGTGGAATTACTGGATTGTGTGGTGTTTCTGTTTTTAATTTTTTGAGGGACTTCCATACAGTTTTCCACAGTGGTTGCATCAATTTACCTTCTTACCAACAGTGCATAAATGTTCCCTTTTCTCTACGTTCTCACCAACACTTGTTATTTCTTGTATTTTTGGTACTTGACATTCTGACTGATGTGAGGTGATATCTCATTGTGATTTTGGTTTTCATTTCCCTGATGATGAGTGATGTTGAGTATATTTTCATTTGTCTGTTGACCATCTGTATGTCTTCTTTGGGAAAATGTCTATTTGGGTCCTCTATCCATGTTTTATTCAGATTATTTGGGGATTTTGGGTGTTGAGTTGTATAAGTTCTTTTTTTATTTTGGACATTAAACCCTTATCAGATATATCATTTGCAAGTATCTTCTCCCATTCAGTAGGTTGCCTTTCATTTCGCTGATGGCTTCTTTGCTGTGCAAAAGCTTTTTTTTTCCTTTCTTTTTTTTAAATTTTTATTGTTATGTTAATCACCATATATTACATCATTAGTTTTTGATGTAGTGTTCCATGATTCATTGTTTGTGCATAACTTTTTATTTTAGTGTGTCCCTATAGGTTCCTTTTGTTTCCCTGAGATGACATATCCATAAATATTTTGCTAAAGCCAATGTCCAAGAGATTACTGCCTATGTTTTCTTTTAGGAGTTTTATGGTTTCTAGTCTCACATTTAGGTCTTTAATCCATTTTGAGTTTATTTTCATGTACAGTGTAAGAAAGTGGTTCAGTTTTATTCTTTTGCATGTAGCTGTCCAGTTTTCCCAACCATTTGTTGAAGAGACTGTCTTTTCCCCATTGTATATTCTTGCCTCCTTTGTTGTAGATAATTGGCCCTATACATGTACATTTATTTCTAGGCTCTCTCTTCTGTCCCATTAATCTATGTGTCTGTTTTTGTGCCAGTACCAGACTGTTTTGATTACTACAGCTTTGTACTATATCTTGAAATCTGAAATTGTGATAACTCTAGTTTTGTTGTTCTTTCTCAAGATTTCTTTGGCTATTCAGGGTCTTTTACGATTTCATACAAATTTTAGGATTATTTATTCTAGTTCTGTGGAAAAATACTATTGGTATTTTGATAGGGATTACACTGAATCTATAGATTCTCTAGTTATAATATTTTTAAACTTTCAAAAACAATGTTTGCTACAGGACAGAGGGTAAAAGGAGCAGTGGGAAGGCAGGTAAGCATCCCGCATTCATATATGCGTACACATGTATGAAAGCAATGGAGGTGGCTGAACGGTATCGCTGTTCTTTGCTACCTTGGGACCTTCATTCAGAAAATAAAATGGAAAATAAGAGTAACATACTCAATATCCAGAAAAAAGAATTAAATTAATGATGTTTAGAAAATCATTTTTCTTTCCAGGCACCTGGATGGCTCAGTCAGTTAAGCGTCCAACTCTTGATTTTGGCTCAGGTCATGATCTCAGGGTGGTCATGGGATCGAGCTCCTCCTTGGGCTCTGTGCTCAGTGCAAAGTCAGTTTGAGATTCTCTCTTTCCCTCTCCCTTTGCCCGCCCCCCCCCCAGCTCGCACGCTTTCTCTAAAAAAATAAATAATTAAATGCCATTTTCTTTTTCAATAAGGGGAAAAAATGTAGCAATGGGGAAAATATTTGTTAGGCTTTTATTTTTTTTAAAGATTTTCTTTATTTATTTGACAGAGAGAGACCCAGCGAGAGAGGGAACACAAGCAGGGTGAGTGGGAGAGGGAGAAGCAGGCTTCCCGCTGAGCAGGGAGCCCCACGCGGGGCTCAAACCCAGGACCCTGCGATCATGACCCGAGCCGAAGGCAGACGCCCAACAACTGAGCCACCCAGGCGCCCCTAAGTTAGGCTTTTAATTGATTAACTTTTCAGTCCTAAGGTTGTTTCTTTATTTTTGCTCCAGATTCAGATTTTAAATGAAATTTGATAGAGCTCCTAATTCTCTGCCATCAGCTTTTAAATTTACTTGTTTTGTTTCTCCACTAAATAGAATCTTGATAATCAACATATGTTCTTGTGTTGATATGGTCTTTCCTATTTTATTCTTTTCTCCAGTCTTTTTCTTTCCAGGCTTTTAAAGTATGTACATTCTTGGCCTAATGAGAAAGTTTATACTTAGAAATTGCCATAAATGGCATGCCTCAGAACTTATCTTGAAACTGCTCAATATCTGTTATAGTTGGAGCCAAGAAATACTGGTTACGAATGTCTTGCAAGTGTTTTAGGGTTTTCATAACCATGTTATGTTGCCTAGAATATAGTTCAAGAATTTTTGGAGAAGTTTATTTTTATATCACATTACTCTATCTTTGAGAGAATCTAGTGGTAGGGTCATCAATTTTGTTTACTGTTTCAAGGCATTTCTTAAATTTCGGGCCTCTTTTTATTTTTTTATAACTAAATTTATTCCTCCCATTTTTACACAGGCAATGCTTCTATGTCCTCAATTTTTCCTCACTTTAAAAAAAAGACCATTTTAATCTATTTGTAATAGCTCTTATTCCAGTGGTTTCTAATCATCTTTGAATTTTGATACTGGTTATATCTGATTAATCATTGTCTTCCATTGCTTTCTCATCTAGGATATGTATGAATTAAGTCAAATACAATTAATCTAGTTTTGAGACTTTCCACAATGCCTTTTGACATATGCAAACACACTTGTATACAAAAGCAGTTTTCAGAACTCACTCTTTCCCGTAAACTATTTACTGTGCTATATCCTTGATAGTATCTTCCAGATTCAAGGACTATAATTGTATCAGACTTGGCTCCCTGGATGTCCTTAGAATTCCTGGAAAGCAAAGGGTTATTGGCACATAGAGAGAAGAGATTGTCTGTACCAAACCCCTCTGTGCCTGATGAGCAGCTGAGCCTGAGCAGTGAAGGGACATGCCCAAAGTCTAGCCTCCAGCTCATAAGACTCTGAGCCACAGATTTGGGTAGCATTCCTTGCCCTGTTTCTGAGCTGAAGACTAACAAGATAGTATCTTAGCTTTTTCACTTTAGAATAACAGTTTTGTGCCTCTTAGGGAAGATGTGTCTAATGAGTCAACCTTAAAACAATTTCATTTACTTAGAGAAAGAAATAATTAAGTATGTGCCAATGAAACAGGTGGCAAAAAAAGGTGGCTAAACTCTTTCCTGCCAGTGTTTTGCTAACCACTGGTCAATTATATAGTGTTCTCAAGCCTCAGTTTCCTCTTCAGAGAAATGACACTAAAAGTAATGCCTGATTAGGTTTTTCGGGCATTTACCAGCTATGAAAATAAGTGCCATGTAAATACATAAAAACACAAACCAAGCACGTCGCTGACCATTTACAGACTTAGATTATTATATATAAAACTCTTCCATAGTCTTGTTATTCCATGTAAAAAATAGACCATTCCATGTGAATTTTCATGTCAATTACATTTACTTTCAAACAAGTTTCTCCAGAAGCAACAACAACAAAAAATGTGAGTGTGATAGCTATGTGGATACACAAACATACATGCATACATACATTTACAGAAGGAAAGACTTTTCAGCTTGACTTAAAATGTTGGACAGTTTTAGCTGATAATCAAGTTTTTGTGTGTGTGTTTTTTTTTAAGATTTTGTTTATTTATTTGAGAGAGAGAGAGACAGAATGAGAGATAGAGAGCACGAGAGGGAAGAGGGTCAGAGGGAGAAGCAGGCTCCCAGCTGAGCAGGGAGCCCGATGTGGGACTCGATCCCGGGACTCCAGGATCATGACCTGAGCCGAAGGCAGTCGCTTAACCAACTGAGCCACCCAGGTGCCCGATAATCAAGTTTTATAGATAAATATCTTGCCTGTTTTATAAATAAATATGGTAATTATATTATATTTAATATCTTTACTGGTGGTTATCATTATTCTACTAGCCTCACTTTACATATTTAGTCAAAACCCCTCTGAAACATGATAATTCAAAAAAAAATCACAAAATGTGGGGTTCCACTATTGTGAGAGTAATAGTTGTTGGGGTGCCTCAATTCTGATGATCTTCATTCACTCTTCATCTCAGCAACTCACTATCCTAAGCCGCACTCTGCCTAGGTATTAGCCCTGAATTTTGTCCCCCGCCACCGCCACCAATTCACATGTCGAGGCTTTAATGCCCAGTGTGACTGTATTTGGAGATAGGGCCTTTAAGGAGGTAATTAGGGTTAAATGCCTTCGTAAGGGCGGAGCCCTAATCCAGTAAGACAGGTGCCCATAGAAGAAAGAGACACAAATGGGTGTGAGTAGACAAAAGAAAGGCCATGTGGGGACACAGAGAGAAGGCAACCATCTGAAAGCCAGGGAGACAGGCCTCTGGAGAAACCAGTACTGTCAGTACCTTGATCTTGAACGTCCATCTTCCACAATTATGAGAAAATACATTTCTGTTGCATAAGCCATCCAGTCTGTAATATCTTGTTATGGCAGCCTAGGCTGACTAATGCTCTAGGCAACCATAAAGTCCAAACTCTTTTATTACCCCCAATCCTTCCAGCTTCCTAGTTTTTCACTCCCACCACCCTACTCTCTAAGCTCCGTGAAGACTCCGGTCCCCAACGGTTGATTTTCTTCTCACATTAGTCTCTCCCCAGCTATTCATGAGATAGGTCCAATCGGTCCGAAGCTTGTGCATCCGCCAGGTGACGACACATGGTAGAAGAAAATAAGAGAGGAACCTACGACCCCACTCCTGTAAAAACCTCTTACCATTATCCTTAACTGATTACCTCGCTTAATGTTTTACTCCTGCCACACCTGCCTGACAAGACACCAAACCTGAATTGATAGAACTGTCTCATTTCTCCACTCAGACACCCATTCCAACACCTATTCCGGCTGAAGAAATTCAAACGAGTTAAATATGGTATCACCACAGAGTCCTCCTGCTTATGTTTCTGTTCAATTTCCTTTCCCATTTTCCTCAGTCTCAAACATTTCACTTCCTCCTTCAAACTCCGTTAAGTGTCGTCACTCTCTTCAGGCTTCAGCAAATGACTCTGCTTCCAGCTTCATGGAGAGGCACAGGGCTTCCAGATTTGCCTTCCCCATCGCCTCTGAAGGGGCAAACTTCTCCACTCATTCCCGCACGCTAGAGGACATGTTTCTGAATGATTCCCCTCCTTTCTTGCAAACTTTTAAACGATCTTGATCTTATCCTGTCTCAAACAAGCATTTGTATTCTCCATTAATAAAACAAACAAGCAAAACCAAACAACAACAAACACCCCAACTCTACCACTACTTCCAGCAACCATTCTGATTCTTTCCTTTCCTACATAGCCAGGTTCTACAGAAGACAGCTGTGTTTGAGCTCTTTGATTCCTATCCAATATTTACTGCACCTTCCACTATAACTTGCCCTCAGCACTACCATTCTGCTAAGCAGCGGTCAGCAAACTTCTTCTGTAAAGACCCAGATGGTAAATATTTTTGGTTTTGCAGGCCATACGGTTTCTGTTGCAACTACTCAGCTTTGTTGTTACAGCGTGAAAACTGGCACAGACAATACATAAACAAATGATATTAGATGCATTCCAATAAAACTTTTTATGGACGCTGAAATATGAATTGTAATATAATGTTCGTGGATAGCAAGATATTATTGTACTTTGGATCTTTTTTTAACCATTTGAAAATACAAAAACATTCTTACCTTATCAACCACACACAAACAGGTGGCAGGCCAGATTTGGCCTGCAGGCAGTCTTCAAACTCATGTACTAGACCTATTCTTTCCAGCATTACCAATGACCTCCATATTACATCCAAACTAATGGGTATTTGTACCAGCCTTAGCTCACTAGACTTCTTTCCTGAATTGTCCTCTAGACCACTTCTTCTTAAAGCTCTTCTCTTCCCCGTATTTTGTAACACTGCTCTTCTCTATGTTTTGTTTTTCTCCTGTCTGAACATTTTTTTCTGTTTTCCTTCCTGGACCCCTCTACTCCAGCTACCGCTTAAATGTCATTGTTCTGTACGTTATGCACATTCTCATTGCGGGGCCTCATCTGCAGCCTTGGCCTCAACATACCCATGTCTTCTCAGTGTACCAGCCCATCTTTGATTCTTGATTTCCCTCTGAGCTCCAGACAGACATAATAGACATTTCTATCTAGAGATCCCAGAAGCATTCAAATGTAACTTTTCCTAGACTGCAGCTAGTATATATCTATAAAGTCTTTTCCACCCATGAACAAACAACTGTTGTCCATTTGTCAGGACTAAAAAACAAACCACAAATTGTCCTACCTAGAAGTTTCCATATTTTCTCTCTCCCTCCCTCTCATCCTCTCTCTCTCACTCTCTCTCTCTGCACACACACACACACACACACACACACACACACACTCACTCACCAGTACTGTTGAGTCTATCTCCTTAAATGTTCTCATATTTGTTAACTATGTACAGCTCTACTACCTTACAGGAGGTCTTGATGGTTTCTGTCCTGGAGTACTGTGCTAGACAGCCACACTAGTTATTCTTTATTTCCCATTGTCCTCCCATTTCAAGATACTTTCTCAATGTTTCTCTACCCTTCTCTGTCCCGAGAGATCAACCTATAATTAATGCAACTTCCAGCTTTCCTACTTTCTGTAGGAAAGTGGATTCATTGGATTCATTCTCTGGTAATAGGCATAGGGCAGTAACAGCTTCCTGCTCTTGTGGTTCCCTGGGTGCTTTACCATCCTTAACCCTGTCTACACCCTGTAAATAGTCCTTCAGTAATCTCTCTTCAGTTAAGCCCTCTGAAAGTGCCGTCTGTTTCCTGCAACCGAAATACAAACAAACTTGTATTCCTGGTTCCAATCCATCCCCACCCATTCCGTGCTACCCCTGGATTAATACAGCCAAGTCGCAAATCTGATTATAGTTCCTCAATGACCTGCAGTGGTTCTCAAGTTAAAGTCCATATCCCTTAGCTTAGCTCATAAAACCTCCATGATTTGATAATATCTATTGATATAATCTTATCTTCCACACTGCTCTTTCCTCCCATAAACCAAAAACTATTTGCTGTCACTCAAACAAGCCATGCTATCCATTTCTCCTTTCCTTTCCATCCTGTTTTCCTAATGGAATTCTTTACCTTCTCTCTTCAGCTTGCCAACTCCTACTTCAAAATTCAGCTCAAATGTCTCCTCTTGTAGAATCTTCCAGTCTCATTTAGATGCCCACCAATGTATTATATACCTATCATACTTTTATCAGACTTCAGCAGTAATTGTGGATTAATGCTGTCTCCCCACTGGTATAAACATTTTGAGGGCAAGGAACGTGACTTATTTTAATCTGTTGATCCTAGCTACAAATCATAGAGCCCTTGACTGGTACTCCCCCTCCTTCTTCTTAGCAGACACAAAATTAGGAAGAGTCCTCTTGTTTCTCTCTCCTTTCTGCTCACTGTGAGGAATGTTCCTAAATATCTCAAAATTCTAATCTAGGGCCTTGAATGCTTAGTATTATTCTACATAATGGAAAAATGATCATGAGTTGTTCTTCCCAGACTGGAGTCTGAGAAATAATGGTCAAAGGATCTCTCTGGAGGTCATATTCTCTGCAGCCACTCCTTCTCTTACAACAGGTAGCTTGGCTCTTCCAAGGCACGTGGCTGAGGACAGAGTCTGAGAGGAACAGGAGGACATTTGCAACAGAGCTGAGCAGGCAAGATATGCACTAGTAACATATATCTCAGTTCCAAGCTTTGGGAATTTTACAGGCTATTAGTTTGCATGTGTATTTACTTGTCTCGAAAGTCAGGTTCTTAAGAGAGAGTAGGCATGAGACTCTTGAAAAGACACTGATTCAGTCACCCCTGTCATCATCCCTGTCCTTCTTTGCACTCTGAAGTTTAAGAGAAAGAGATAAAAAGAGAGACACAGGCAGATGGACAAACTGACAGAGAGAGAGAGGAAGGTTGACACTCACTAGTAATATGATATTGTCACTTCCTGAACAACCAGTCTAATTGCTAAAATGTTCCCCTTTTCATAAGGAGAGCACTTGCCCCTACTTCAGAAGTTGCCCCAGGCAGTAAGGATGGATGCAGAGGACTCTGCCCATCGCTCCATCACTTTCACTCAATCCCTGAAATCTCCTCACACCCTGAAACCTCGCATGTGGTTTTGGTCTGTAAATCACCATGGTAATGAGCACTACATAAATAACTCATAGAGTTCAATAGAAAAAAAAAGTAACAATGAGCATAAATAATGAGAAAGTAAGGGCTTTGTGCACTAGTTCCAATTAAATTGCTCACAATAAATAAACACACTTATGCTTTCTTGAAACTGTGGGTGCTGGCTTTCTTTGCCTAGAAAGAATAAAGACTGAATAAGTAATAGAGAGGAAACTAGATTTATTGATTCAAATATATTTTAAAAATAGGAAAGGTGGCCTGAACAGTAACAGGGGAGGTAAGAGCCAGTCACAGAGTGATACTGTGCACCTTCGGTAAAAACAAGCTAAATAAAAACAGAGATTTTTCAAAAATTGTTTTAAAGAAAAAAAAAAAGTCTCCCAACAGGTCAGAGTTAAATATAAAACTATTGACTAAAGTGGAGCTGAACACGCATAAGAAATGGTTAACGATGTTTTGTAAGTTCAGCCATGACAGTATTACTGTAGGAAAAGTCTGCCTTTCAATATTTTGGCAAAAGCTTGATAAGGAGCCAACAGGAGTTCTCACAGAGCACCTTAAAAGCCTGTCTTATCCTTGGGGTTTCTTCAGCCAATGAAAGTTTGTCATGATGATGTAATGCTCCTGAGTTGTGTTTCAGCACCGAGTATGTGGTCACCGGATATCATGCCTGAGATATAGGTAAGTTTCTGGATCAAATCTTTCTTTCCAGCCTGTTCCCCTGCTTAAACTAATTTCAGCAGAGATCATTTGGTTCTCATCTAGCTTACTATCTCTGAACATTTTTTTTTTTTTAATGTGGGCTAGGGTTATTATAGAATTGTAAAGACAGCTGGTAAACAAAATGATGGGATCTAAGAGTCAGTTTTCCTCTGTTATTAGTATGAAGGCTTTTACTCCTCAGCAATTTATCATCACCTCAGAGGGGAAGAGCAGCAATCAGGGCTATGTTTTATTTGTTAAGGGAGTTCTAGTCATTTAACAAACAAGTTTTACTAGAAAGACATTTTCAGGGAGATGGAAAGATTTCTTTTTAAGGATTCACACTGAATTTGACTTATATTATTAAGTGAGCCCCAGTGAACTGTAAGCAGGGAACAAAGTTCCAATGTTTACTGTAAATAGAGAATATATATAGATCCTGCCTCCACAGAGGTTAAACCCTACAAGAGAGATAGAGAGATAGCATGCTATTTGTTTTATATTTTTAATTAAGTCAAAAACAATTTACAAAGGAAAAAAAAACCCTAAAGATTTGATGACCTTTAGTGGCCTGATAATTATATGAAGTTAAATAGAAAAAAATAAATAAATATGAATAAATAAGCTAATTCTGATACATGGATGTGCAGATGCTTTTATATGTAAGCGCCATTTTTAAATTTGGAGTATTTTTAAAAATTTGAGCGAGGTAACCAGCACAACCAATGGATATGTACCTCTCTCTTTTCTCTCTGTGATACCCTCTGCAGATGTGGAGATTTTTAAGGAACTTTTATTGATACCAGTCAAGCTGTGTATATTCAAGCAACATGAGTTACAGAAAACAATTATGCAGATAATTTAAGAATTTTTTTAAAAATCAAGAATGCTACTGGGAAAAGAGAATGAGTCAGGGGAGGGAGCCGCAGGGAGGGGAGGAGTTTAATAATATGTTACCAATCACACTGATTGAATTATCCAGATGATTAGTCATCTTTCCCTTTCCCTCTGATCATATAGACACAGACTCTGAGAAGAGCATCTCAAGTAAGAGTGGGGGGAAAATTATCTTCAGCAATGAGGAGAAACAGAAAATGTTAAGTGTTATAGATTTTCTAACAGGAGAAATGTTTTTTTTCTTCTTTTGTAGAACTCAATATCTGATGGGTGCTGATGCATGTATTCTTTTACTAAAAACTTTGCAAATTTCTAACTTAAAAGCTACTCTGCTCTGCCCTCGGCTGAGTTTCTCAACTACACATCACTTTCCACTGCATCTTCATTTACTTTACTTCCAAAGAGTGAGGAGGTCATCTCTCTACCGTACTTCCTAAATGGTTAAGAGATGCTCACCCCTTGCATAAAATTATCCTCCTCGCTTTTGTTCCACAGTTAATTCATTTTCCTCTCAAAGCATTTGGTATTACAAAGTAAACCTTATAGAAATTTTTTAAAATGTGTCAGTGAGCATAATATGAACATTACTCACTTTCCTTTTTTTTTTTTTTCCAGCCATAATTTTCTATAACATTGCTTTGGTGCAGTACTTGGTACTGACACTCGGGACTTAGAAAAAAATCTCCTATTTCCGTAGCATCCTATGATTTGTTTTTTGCACCATAAATTCTGTACAGGAAGCCAACATGGTTATGAGAAAGGATAAAAGTCCTCTTCTAGAATTGAATGAATGAGTGAGAGATGCTCTAGAATGACTGATGGAAAGAGTAAACATTTCCAAGAAAAGGAAACGGTATGGATAAGGTGGAGAATGATGAGAACAACAAGTTTGGATGACCTGGTTTCCTATACAGGATGCATTTGGCTTTGGGGCCATGGTCTAAGCTGAAATCCCAAGCCTTTATCACAGAGCTTTGGGGTAGCACATCGTAGCTCATTAGGCTTGGGTTCCCAATTCTCAGAGCACCCAGCTGGAGGCAGAAAGGGTATCCGTGTGGATTAAAGCACAGCTCATTAGTCTGTCAGCCAGGCCTTTGGAGAGGCCTAGAAGGAGTCCGCTTGGGGGTTCTGCTTGATCTAGGAAACCTCTTTGATCCTTACTCTGTGATGCAATGATGCAGAAAAATTCAGGAATTTTTAAAATTCTTTTTTTTACGAGGAAGATATTGCTTAAGGAAGATGCTTAGGGCATGATCTGAGCACGGATGCGGACCGATAATGTACCCTTGTGATTTATCCTGTGGACAGAACAGGACTTGGAAAAGACAATCCAGGGGGTAGATCTCTTTGTATGCGTTAAGGTCAGAAGGTTACAATCCAATTCCAGCTTTCCTGAAATCAGAAGGTTATATCTGTCCAAAAGATAGCCTAGAGGATTTGTAAGTTCACAAAGTCTGGTAACCCAGAAAATAAGATTCTGGTAACCCAGAAAACAAAGTTTCTATCCTTAAAGAGCTTTCAGTTTCCCTTGATTTGTTAAATCTTAAAAGAATAGTACTCTGATCCATCAGGCACAGAGAAGTAGAAGTTTGTGGTAAAAGGAGGATGGCCACACACCCCAGTGTGCCAAAGATGGTCCCGGCTTCTGCCTCTTATCTCATTATAATTATCAATAGCCCTACTATTCATTTTCAGAAGTTCCTGGTTTGTCACTCACAAAAGAGTTTAAATATGAGGTAAAGAAGGATGGTTAATCCAGGCAAGAAATTCTGAGGCCCTGACCCAAGGCAGTAGTCATGGTCATAGGGAGGGGCAAACAGTGTCCATTTCCCCTTTTAGAAACAGTACCCCCACCTCCTCTGGGAGAGTGTCTCCCCTCCCTTTGTGAGGTGTCTCTGTATGTCAGTCAATCAAGGGCCCCCACAGGCCAGGGGATGGGCATGTGACCAATAAGCCAACAGGACACTCTCTCCCAGAACTTCACCCCTTGGGCAGAACGATGAGATGAGAGAAGGGGAAGCTCGGGCGTCACTTAGTGGAGCAGCCGAGCAGGAGCACGGGCAAGCCCAGTGAGCGGGTCCTGCTACAGAGACCCCGCCCCCACCCCCAAAACCAGCCCCTGTCATCTCTGGGTCAGCTCTTCAGCCTTCCTTTCACTCTGTCAGTTCCCTGGTAGACTTCCCACAAACATCTTTTTGGTTTACCTTAGCCAGAGCTCCGGTTCTGCCGCTCACTAGAAGCCCCACACCGATGATCACTGTTGTCAGTATGCTCCAGGTACATCTGGAGGAAAAGCGAGGCGATACACTCACGAACGAGCACTTTTCTTTTCACGCCGTATCTGAGCCATGATTTTTGTAAGGCAACTTCATACCACCATCTCCCTCTATCCCTTTCATATAGTTCATAAGATGCCGTATCTACTTCGCAGCTAATTTTCCAGTCATCACGTGTGAATATATACACAGCAATGGAATTTACTTTGTTCAAAGGCAATTGTTGGCGTTGAATTTGAAGGTCTGTCGCTGAGAGTCCAAGAGCCCAGGATTTGTTTCCTTACCTCTTGTGGTGGTTCTAGTACTACATGGGGGGGGAGGGAGGGGAGGGGCAGCGAAAGCAAAAGGCTAAGACTTAACTTAAAACAAACAAAATCAAACCAAAACAGACTCCACACAGACCTTTCCTGGGAGATGATTTGTCAATGAAATGAATGCGCGTGTGAAACCGGAAGTGTTTATTTTGGTATTGTTCTCCTTTAAGCCATTCGAGGCATGTAGTGATGCCTCTGCGGTTGTAACACAGCTAGAGGGTGCTGAGCGGGGACCTAGCCCAGGCTGAACACACTCGCTTCAGGTGGGGGGTGAGGAAGTGAGGGGGGGGGCAAAGGGAATACTGGGGAGGGCAAGACCATACCCTGCGATTGGCTGGATTTTGATGCAGCATATACTCTAACGTCCTGAAATATGGTATGCAGGAAGTCTCCACAGATGCACTCTGCTGCAGTTCTTGAAAGGCAGGAACAAATTTAAACTGGGTTTTGTAAAAACAAATGACATCATTCCTGCATACTCTGAAAAGCTGCAGCCCCAATGGAACATTTTCCCATTTTCCCCTTTGCTCTTTATGTGTCTGACTGCAGGGCTTCAGGTTTTTATGCTGCACGTTTAACTGGCTAAATCTTGCAGGGAATAACCTTTCATCACTTGCCTCTAAAAATAATAAAATCCAAGAAGAAAATATAGAGGCATGTAAAAGTTCATTTAAACTCACGTTTGATCTCCATGCGGCTGTTATCTAGAGACATGACAGCACATGGGAAGAATTCTAGTGATTTGAAAGAAACAATAACAAAATGCTGTATTGGGGACTGTCATCATGGAAATTATGGCACTGATTTATTTTGGGTGGCCTTCATTGTACAGTGCTCAGCACTGCTGGTGGGGAGGGCGAGGATTTCCATTTAGGGATTTTTCTGGGTTTGCATTGTTAGCTGCAAAAGTAATCAGGGATCTGTCGTAGTTAAGATGGTCAGTGAAGAGCTGTATTGAAATACTGTTCTAGATGTGCTGTTCCTCACTGTGGAATTCCACAAAACAGAAAAGATATGTGAATCTGAAAGTTGTTTTTTGTTTTTTTTTTTTTTAATGCAGCAGATCTAGCTGACTTTCAAAATGTCGAAAAAGCTAGACACCTGGAAAGGAAATATTGAATCTTGGACCTATCGAAATGTGATGGAAGTTTCTCATTAAGAAAACATTTGTTTAATCACTGTCCTTAGTCAAAGGATGTCCCAGGAAGTTCCCTATTTGTCGATGTCAGTCCTGTATGAGCAACTGCATGGACACATACAGTGACAGCCCACTGAGGCTCAAAGCGTACCTGGTTTTCTCAGTCCCATCACTGAATCCCAGACCTAACTGTTCACCTTCCTAAAACCAGTTTCCACACCTAAGGTGTCATAATAGGAAGCTGCTTTTCTCTACTGAATGGACTATGAAAATCTTTTCAGTTTAATTTTCTTCAACATTATTATTAGATGGCAAACAAAAATGAATTTCAAATCACAAGGATGAATTTTATATGAAAAACTATATCAGATATCTTATGAACTGAAGTGTGCACCTAAAACCATATACCCTTAAAATTCTCAGTGACATATTCAGGAAACAGAGGCAAGATGATGCCTGCCTTTCTGTCTGAAATGAAACTAGCCCAGAGATAATCTTAAAGAGAAATGAAGAAACCGGTCCATATACCCATCCCCATCCTCCCCCCTAAACATTAATTTTACATCTCTGGTTCTGCATAGTTCCTTTGATCTTCAAATCCTGGAGGTCATCTTTGAAAACCCCACTTTTGTTCATGCCATTATGAATTAAATACTGGCTACTGCGTAGACCCAAAGAAAGTCATATGCCAGCAATCGAGAACAATATCTACAATAAATGGAGATACATTTACTAGTTAAAAAATGCAAGGCATTGGATTAGATAAACATGTCTTTGTTATCATGGATGAGACCATTGGTTTATTTTCATTGCCCTCCTCTTCAAAATTGCCCTCTCATTCTGAAGGAAAATTTTAAAACTATTTTTCTGGATGATTTTCTCTATTCTATTATCTGAGATTGTTTCCACTTGGAAAAGATGCCCGGCTAGGTCTTCTTATGGAACTAAACATGATTTCCTCTCGTTATAGCCACTTTTTTTTCCATTAAAAACACTTTTTACATGTGGGAAGCATGCTTTATACTTCCCAGTTTGGGAAAAGAAGAGAGAACTTCCCAGCACCTCCTTCTGAACTTCTAGCCTCTCTTCTTTTTTCTTACTTTGTCTTTTACCTCCCTGAACTGTTGGAGCTGAGAAAACTCCAGATTGGGGCTGGAGTGGTTGCTTGGACCCTTCCTTGAACCTTAAAAAAATTTTTTTAATTTTTTAAAACCTTTTTAAGAAGTAGAAAAGAGGAGCACTGTATAACAATTTCTAAGTTCGACTCACTCTGCTTTGAATTCTTCCCATGGCATGCACATGTTGAATGTTTTACACCAAAACTGTCTATGGAATTTTCTTTCAAAAAAATATCTTACAGCATTTAAAACTTTGAGTTTAATAAAAAAAATATATATATAGGAGGGGAGTATTAGGAGATGTAAAGAAACCTAAATTTAATTATCTTTTGCTGATAATTGCTGTGTAACTTAAGACAAGTTTATGTTATTGTAAAAATGCAATGGAAATTCTACCATTAATTAAATTTGCCCAAAATTTGGTAGAAACGAATCCCATAACACTGACATAATTGTATGAATCCACTCCAGTTTATGTGGCAAGCAAATAAAAAGGTGTTGTGAAAGGCATGCATGGGATGCAAGGACAGCAAAGCACAAGCCCAGTCACATTGCTCTTCTGCTCAGAACTTTCTGATGACTTCCCATTTCTTTCAGAGAAAGCCCAATACCCTTGCGGAGGTCAAGGTTCTGCACTCTGCCCCTTCCTGCCTGACCACAACTTCTCCCCTCTCACCTTACTTGCTCAATTTCAGCCACACTGAACTTCTTAGTGTTTATTTATTAGACAGTCCAAACATATGTCAACTTCAGAACCTTCGCAGAAACAAATTCCTGTGCCTGGAACAATGTCCCTCTAGATGGACACGTGTTTCCTTTGGATCTCTGCTCAAAGGCCACGGTTTCAGGGAGACCTTCCCTGACCACAGTATATAAAATAGCAGCCTCCTCTATCACTCATTATTACTCACTACTTTCAATATCCTTGATCCCCTGTAGCCCTCTTTACTTTTTCCAGAGCACATAGAAACATCTGACATCCTCTGTATTTTGTTGACTTGTTTATTGTTTGCCTTCCCCCCACTGGAAGGAAAGCTCCATTAGGGCATGGGCTTGGCTTTGTTCCCCCGTGTCTACAACAATACCCATCACAAAGAAGGGGCTCAGCAAATATGTGTTGAATAAATGAATGAAGAATTAATGAATGTCTGATTTTTAAATCCCAACATAATTCCGTATCTCTAAGACCTCTTTATTTGTCTTCATAGAAAAATTATACTTCTCTTTGTTCCTGAATCTTACATCACGAAGTTGTAAATAGACATATTTAACATTAAAATATAAACCCAAAGTTTTTTTCATATTGAAAACTATACATTAATATCAGTGCCCTCTTTCAAATATGATCCTATATACTGCCTTCTCTCTTCTGCCCTTGCTTAAAAATTAACTAAAATAGTAGTGCTCACTGGTTTTTCCAGTGACCCCTTACACAATAATTTCCTTAATTGGTTTCAATCTGTGTTTCATTTGGCTCCAGTACAAAAAGCTCTCCTACACCTTCTCTTCATTTTTAATGTTTTCCCCATTCTTGTCTGTCTCCCTGGAGCCCTTGAAACCATGAACTTTCAATTAATTTTTTAAATTTTTCTAATTTCTGTTTGCAATGGTCTTACCCTTACTCATTACATTGCCTTCTCGTTCCCTGCTGGAAACTCTGCTCTGTGAGGTTACTCCAACTGTAATCTTTGGACAAATACAGTGGACTGAGTGGACCCTCATGAAAGTGAATTCTCAACAAACAATGAGCAAAGGAATCCCTGATTTGGATGAGTCACGTAAGAGATGTGCTTCGAAAGAAGCTGGCTTGTTCCCTTCCTTAACAATAATAGGTTTCGAAGCAGAAGTATGTTAAATACAGAGCTAAAGGTTAACCTGTTTTTTTCCTGTGTTTCTGCATTTTTTATGGTTTTTTACTCTTGTGCATAAAACTCTTTTTTTTATAGAGCTCTGAACTTTAAAAGAATTTAGGACATTATATTTTCCATCTTCTACAATTTCACAAACTACCACTTGCTGGTAAAATCCTGCCATGTTAGCTTCTCTTCTTTTCCCCTATTCCTAACTCCCATATGGATCTGAGATCTGAACATAAGCACTGCCGTCCAATAGAACTTTCTGCAATGATGGCAATGTCTTAGAGCTGAACTGTTCAATACAGTAACCACTAGCGACATGTGGCTATTGAGTGTTTGAAACCTGACTAATGCAATGGAGGAACTGAATTGTTAATTTTCAGAAGGGCACCTTTAATGAAGAAAAGTTTCCCCCACCAAAAATGGAAAGAGTAAATGAACTCAGTCTACACCTATGTGTAGTCGACATCTATATCCAAAGCTCATATCCTTAGCTTCTCTTGGTCACACACTTCATTATTCCCAGTGTTTTTCAGGAAAATTCCCTAGAAAAGTAAAACTGGAAAGGTACTTTCAACAGTCAACACTCAGGTATCTGTAGTGAGAGAGGAATGCTTGTCAATATTATAATGAAACTAGGGCTCCATGTTAACTTTGGGTTTAGAATCTTGTACAGTGACTCTGCTACTACAATAGTAGAATATACTTAATTTTGTTACTTTTGCCCACACTGCAAGGCACTTTTAGGTCATGATTTCCAGATGGTAAGATTCAGAGTGGAAAGAGAAAGTGACCTAGAGACCTTGATAACCTGACTTCTGAAATATCAATGTTTGATTACATAGAATCTAAATTGTCCCATTTCTGTCAATGCACTATTACCTGTGATAATTTGACATTAGTTGAAATTGAACAGTGTTCTTAGCAATACTGTGGGGAAAATATGAAATTTCAGTCTTCTCCAAATGAATCCACTCGGTTTAAAATGTGTTTATGATACTATAGAGGATTCCTTTATTCCTAAGTTTTTCAATCATTATAATTATAGAAATCCCTCTATATCATGGGTATTACCCAAGTTTAACATATCTTTGCTTCTTTGTATGTTTATATAGGACTCCTCTCTTTAATTCTTTTTAATCTGAGTACAGTTGGCACACAATGCTACATTAGCTTCGTGTGTACAACTTAGTGATTTAACAAGTTTATACATTATGCTATTGTCACCACAAGTGTAGCTACCATCTGTCACCATACAACGCTATTACAATATCATCGACTGTATTTCCTATGCTGTGCCTTTTACTCTTATGGTTTATTCATTCCATAACTGGAAGCCTGTATCTCCCACCCCCTTTACCCATTTTGCCTAACCCCCTCCTATGGCAACTATCAGTTTATTCTCTGTATTTATAGGTCTGATTCTGCTTTTTATTTGTTTATTCGTTTGTAGTTTTGTTTTATTTTTTTAGATTCCACCTATGAGTGGAATAATGTGGTACTTGTCTTTCTCACTCTGACTTACTTCACTTAGCAAAATACCCTCTAGGTCCATCCATGTTGTCTTAAATGGCACAATTTCATCCTTTTAATGGCTGTATAATATTCCTCTGTGTGTGTGTGTGTGTGTGTGTGTGTGTGTGTGTGTGTGTGTGTGTACGTACCACATTTTCCTTATCCATTCATCTATTGATGGACACAGGTTGCTTCCATGTCTAGGCTATTATAAATAATACAGCAATAAACATAAGGGTGCATATATCTTTTTGAATTAGTGTTTTCATTTTCTTTCAGTAAATACCCAATTGTAGGACTCTTTTTTTATTACTCTCTAGACATCTAGACATCATGTCTTCATAGAATTGCGCCAATGGTGCCACATCATTGAGTAGGATGTTAACCTATAGCCAGACAAAATATGTCAAAGGCCTAGGGGGAAAAAATCACTTACCCACAGCTTCACAGGGTTTATTCCACAGAACACTATTTTTGAGATACTCCCTGACCTGAACAAAACAAATTGAAAAGACGGAAACTACATTATCCCAGGAAAATTAGAATACACATTGACATATTAAAGATTCTGAGAAGTCCAGTAGCAAAGAAACCTGTTGACATTTTTTTTTTTTTTAGATTCGGTGTTTCTTTGTTAATTTGGCCTTAGAACACTTTATTTTCTCACCTGACATGTCTGAATAGCCCATGGAACTAATGTTCCAGAGAATACACTTTGAGAAATCCTGTCTCAGCATTAGGATATTCCTAGGTACTATTTTCTTGTTTCCAAATATCCTGGTGTATTCCAGGTCTAGATACATTCACCAGACTCAGAAACCATATCGATTCTACAGACTCTAGATTTGAGAGGGTTTCCAAGAGGTCAGTAAAACAGATGATAGATGATAGATAGATAGATAGATAGATAGATAGATAGATAGATAGATAGATAGATAGATAAGTTTCACCATGTAATACAAGAATCCCCACTGAGAACTTCTCTAACAGTTTGTAGTTGCTTTGCCAAGAGGCTTCAAACATATTGGGAATCACAATTGCTCATCAAGTTAGAAATTTGTCATTAATTGCAGATGCAATTAGCTTTATGATGATTCCTTGTTAGTAGGCTCTTGTAGATAAGATTTCCCCCACTGAAAATACCTGGAGGGTCTATTACAAATAGCAGTTCCCAGGACCAGATAACACACAGTAGTTTTTTTTTTTTTAATTTTCTTATTGTTATATTAATCACCATACATTACATCATTAGTTTTGGATGTAGTGTTCCATGATTCATTGTGCATAACACCCAGTGCTCCACACAGAATGTGCCCTCTTTAATACCCATCACCAGGCTAACTCAACCCTCCACCCGCCTCCCCTCTAGAACCCTCAGTTTGTTTTTCAGAGTCCATTGTCTCTCATGGTCGGTCTCCCCATCCGATTTCCCCCCCTTTATTTTTCCCCTCCTGCTATCTTCTTATTCTTTTTTTTTTCTTAACATATATTGCATTATTTGCTTCAGAGGTACAGATCTGTGATTCAACAGTCTTGCACAATTCACAGTGCTCGCCATAACACATACCCTCCCCAATATCTATCACCCAGCCACCCCATCCCTCCCACTCCCCCACCACCACACAGTAGTTTTCATGATTTGCCTTAGTTTTAGCTTGATTTCTTTGAGACTACAGGAATGAACTCTCCTACATG
Source organism: Eumetopias jubatus (assembly GCF_037043125.1). Classification (NCBI taxonomy): domain Eukaryota; kingdom Metazoa; phylum Chordata; class Mammalia; order Carnivora; family Otariidae; genus Eumetopias; species Eumetopias jubatus. The sequence goes on along the minus strand of NW_028274809.1, from coordinate 161,783,945 downwards.
ACTTAGTTAAGGAAATTATCTGTGTAAGGACTGCCCATGAAACTACTGTGTGCTGAAAATGAAAAGTATCTCTAAAAGTCAGAAAAGCATCATTAAGATAGTCTTCCCTCAGGAACAACACTACTTAGTAGCTTCTCCCAAACAAATAGTAAGTAAAAAGGAAAGGATTTACATGGTGTCCAGATTTCAGAATTTTACAGTTCTGAGATATTTTTTATCTACCTAATAACTACTATCTCCAAACCACTTCAATATGTGAGTCTCACAGAGAGTGCCTTTATCTGCTTCACAGATTCTTCTCTAGTAAAGATCTCTAGCCATGCTTTTAATCTATATTTAAGAAATTGAAATCAGGCTATGGCAGTGGATTGCATGAGATAATACTGTATAGAAGATGAACTTTGGAGTCAGAAAGACATTAAGTTCACAAATCCCGACTCTAACAATCATAAGCTGTATAACCACGGGAGGCTATTTAACTTTTCTGAATGTCATTTTCTCCATCCGTGAAATGGGTGATTTGGCACAAAAGATAGTTAAGGGAATCGGACGAGATAGTGTATGTAAAGCATTTAGAACAGAGCCTCGAAAATAGTAAAATGTATCCAAAAATAGGGATTAATACTCTAAGCTGTTATTTTGGTCTAGGAAAACTTTCTAAATTATTTTCCTTTATATATAGTTTCTAGAAAATAATATTCAAACATCCATTTTTTAAGCTACATATCCCATGGGTTTTATTCCTTTATTCAACAAATGCTCTCGTCACTAAAGATCAGGAAATAAGACAAAGTCCTGAGCTGTGGTACAAATCATAGCAGCACATGATAGCAAATATACTATGAGAGAGGCGTGATCACAGTGGTGTGGGAAGACAAGAAGGGAGTAACAAATTCTGCCCAAGTGTGGCTTGGTCTTTTTAGGGAAGAAAGCAGAGGATTTGTGCCCTGAAAGACCAAGGGAATTTGCGTGGTGGAGGAGAACAGAAGGGTCTTTCAGCAGATATATTAGGAAATGAGATGTCCAGTGGGGCTAGATGTCCGTATGTAGTTTAGGGAGGGAAGACAAGAAAAACAAGTTCAAAAGTATCTGTATAAGATGTTAGAGAAGCCAAAATTGATCAGGCTGGATAGAAAGGGGAGAAAAAAGTAATTAAGTTATTACACATCTACTGTGGTTGACATCTTACCAGATGCTTTATCTACACCGTGGCATCTAAATCAAATGACAGCACTCTGAGACATGTAGTATTATCTCTGTTGTGCAGGTGAGGAAAGAGTGGCTCTCAGAAGTTAAATAAGTGGCCCAAAGTTACATAAAAAGAAATTGAAGGAACTTGGCTTCCAGCCCAGGTTTGTCAGATGACAGGGGCCAATGCCAACCTCTATTTTAAGCAAGGGGAACCAGCAGGGGTCTTCAATCAAGGAAGTAATCTCATCAAAAAAATTTTTTGAAAAGAAAGTATGGTGACAGAATATAAAATGATGGGCTGGAGGGAGACAAGTCTGAGGATTGGGAGATAAATTCGAAGTTATCGCAGCTTTGAGGGAGAAAGATGAAGAAGGACCCAGAGAGCCAGCCCATGTGCAGGTGGAGAGAGAAACAGTTCTTAGACTCAGAGAGGCTTGGATACCAATTGGATGTGAATATACCTCAGAATAAAATCTCTGAAACCAGACATGATAGAATGTATGTGAGGGAGAAATGTGGGCTTCATTAAAATTCATTAAAATATTTATGTTAATTTGGAAGAGCAGAACCAAACACATGGCATTGTGTCATCTAAACCTGTGCTACTCAGAGTATGGTCCATGACCAGCACGTAGATGTACCCAGGAAATGACAAATTTCATGCCCCACTCAGGACATTTTGAAACAATCTGCATTTTAATGAGATCTCTAGGTCAAAGAAAAACTAACGTAGGAAAACTAAAATTGAGGGTAATAGAGGAGGAACGTGTCAGAGAGGATAGGCGATTTTCTATAATCTATAATTTTTATAATCTATAATCTCTCAAAAGCATTCTGGTTAGCAATGATTTTATTTCATATTACTTTTATTATGTTAAGAAGTTTCTAGAAGAAGCAGCAACAGGTGCTGACATGGCCAAGATGTAAAAGGCAGATGCTCCTTCAAATTCAGTAGTTTATAAAAGACTGCCAAATCCAAGCTGTAACCGAATGATTAGGTAGCATTTGATCTGCTCATTTGGAATGTCAGCAGGGCTAATGCTTACATAAGCTCTATGCTGTCTCATAATGTCCTTAAGTTACCAGGAAAATAGAAATCCAAAAGAAAGTCTACTTTATCATCATGATTGCCTGAGAAGGGGACAGAACAGAAAGATCTTAAAATATTTTCTAAACATTCAATTGGTTCATTCAATACATATGTGCACTAATGTGTGTGTAGGTATGTAATGTCTTGAACACTGTCCTGAATTTTACTATTCTGCTCTCTAATTGCTATTGATCCAAAGTCCCAAGATTGTACCCAACAATTCATGAGAATCAGAGCCAACACAAGTAGGTTTATAGGAGTCTGTAGGAGAAAAACAATGATAGACCTCAGAAAGGCTATACCAACTAAAACTCTCCGCCTGAGATTTGCCCTCAGATCTCTTCTAGACCATTGGCCCAGTGACCCCCTGCCCATTTCATCTACCCTAATGAGCACTGACATCCTTTGCATAAAGAATACCAGGGCTATATATTCTCATTGTCTTATAACTTGATCCTTTAGATGTGATGGGGAAGTTGAGATACTTTTTCTTGGCTCAGTAGGAAAATGTATACATCTTAAACTGTGTTATGAGGCAGTGGTGTTCAGATCCCTTCTCTGGTCAGAACGCCCACATTCCTGTGATGGCAGTGTCCTGAGGAGCTTATGGTTCCCATTGCTGTTTTCATCATCATCATTTTTCATTAACAAAGAGTTTTGAGAGCCTGCTATGCCCACGCACTGTACTAGGCTTTGGGGCACATAAGGGAACAAAGCTACTGCTCACATGAACCTGACATTCAAGTGAGCAAAATAGATAATGAACAAATAAAAAATACAACCATAAAGTAACATCTAGTACTGATAAGTGGCAATAAAAAAACATAGCATGATGTACTGGGAAAGAGCCATAGGGATGCTGTTGAGTCAGATTTCTCCTGGGAGGTGACCTCTAAGCTGAGATCTGGGTCAAGAGGTTAGACCTGGGAGAAGAGTTCCAGGCAAGAGGACCTGCAAAGGCAAAGCCTTTTGGGCAAAGCCCATTAGGAATGTGTTTGGGACATGGCAAGAAGGTCAACACAACTGGGGCAGAGTGAGAATGAGGAAGAGTAAAAGGAGATGGTCAGCCTGATGCCAGACCATGCAGGTCCTCGAAGGACCTCGAGGGTCACAATAAGGCAACATCAAACAAACAAATCTTTCATTTACTGAGACAGGCACTACACTAATAAAAAATATACATTTCTCAGTCTGATCCTCACAATAACCCTGTATATGGCTATCATCATTATCCCTCAAGAAGACTGAGATTTGGAGAGATTAATTAATATGACCAAGGTTCTGTACACACCTATCCTTTCTCATCCCTTCCTCCCACCGAAGAACTCTTTCTAGTCTCTTACTGTCCATTAAAATCTGGCTGTTTCTTTCCAACTATACATTCTGCTTCACCAACTGACCATGGATGGCTAGATTCTGTCCTCTAAGTCTTGGAGGACCTGACTTTGCCCACTCGCCACCTTAGATTAGAACACCAACACTTGGTTCTGGCCCCCAACCACACTAGTATCTCCTGCTGACCAGACTGTTTCTTACAGTTCTTCAGTGGGTTGAATAATTCCTAACTCATGCACAACTGATTTATCTGTCATCTTCACTACAAGGTAGCATCGTTTTCAAATCTGTTTGCAGGAGTTTCCTCAGAAAAATGCTGGAATTTGAGAAATCTGAGGCATACATTTTAATGACGTGAAAACCTAATTTAAAAAGTAAAATCTACTTAGGACAAAAATAAACCAGATAACTTTTCTTTCCTCTAATGCCTTCTGTCCTACAAACGGGTACATTTTAGAGCTAGTTCTTTTTAAGAAAGTTCTGCTCAATGGGGCAATAAGTTGTTGTCGAATAAATGGAATAATTTTGTTTTCCATTAAGCCATTGATGACAATATTTAGCTTAGCATAATCGTTGTATGAACACTTTAATGAAAGTTCTGCTCAGGTGGGTTTTTTTTAAAACAAAAATCAGACTTTTCTTATGCTGCTTTTATATGGCAAATGGACCTATTATCGGAGGGCATGTAAGTCAGCTCTAAACTATCACAGGCGTTTTTTTTTTTTTTTTAATTTGTTTTCAGGACAACAGTGTTTAAAATCCTCTCCAACAATTTGTTGGATTAATATATTCTCCAACAATTTGTTGAACTGCAGGAGCTGAAAAAATTCTGGGCTTGTAAAGAAACTGCAGTGTCTAAAACTCTCCAGAAGCCCTCAGAATGACGGGGCTCTTGACCAATAAAACGTGAGATTCAAGGAACACATTGTCACGACCCAGCAAATAATAAGGAGCAGGTATAAGTATGACATCACTGAAAAGCCTTCTCATTGGTGGTTCTGCTTTGTGCTGGTTACTGTTCTATTTGTGGAAGCAGCAGCTTATTCAAATTAACCTTTTCATGCAGAAGGGAGGAGGAAGGTGGTGAGTAATACACTGCAGTCTTTTCCCTGAAGGTGATGTGCTCAAATTCGCTTTACATTGCCTTTGAGCAGGCAAAATAAAAATAAATTCAGCTGTGGCAGTGTTTCACAGGGATAATAGCTGCTTGAATTAGATCAGGTCAGTGAAAAGGAATGGAATAGAAACTGTTGCAGAGTTAAAACAAATTTCCGAATTCTCTCTTTGCTTTTATTCCCACCCACCCCACCCCACCCCCTGACCACCACCCCTGTATTATTATTTCTCCATGCCTCATTCTTGGATTCAGTTGCTGTATAGATCAGACTCGGTATCCCTCCAATCAGCCATTGGAGGGAGGGATTTCTTTGAACACGAACATGTCTTCCCTGTGCCATCTAGGGGTCTAGCAGACAGGTCAGATTAAGGAATGGTTCTCTGGCATTGTACAAATACTCAGGAGTCTGAAGCTGATGAGATAATTTAATCACATTTACTGTAGTCTGTGAGGAACTGTCATTCTCTATCCTGTTACTGTTATATAATATAGGGCCTCCAGCTACATCAATGATACACAGGAGAGCCCACTCATTTTTAACTCTTCGTCCTTGGCTTTAACTTAGGAGAGCGCCAATGGAGGGGGGCGGTTCATGTATCTATTCCTTCTCTAGGTTGGCTCGTGGTACTTTGCACAACCTTGCTTAAATAAAGTGCTTCGGTCTTTGGCCTTATGTGATTTTATGTCTCCAAACTTCGGTCTCACTCTCTCTTGTCATCTGCAAAGATCATTCAGGATATAAACCATGTAAAAATTTTGAATCTGGCTTTAAAGAAATTGGCTTTAGTCTATTTCTCATTTCCACTATTTATATTTTATTCCCTTCCCTCTTCACCTCCTCCTTCCTACCTCAATATGCCTCTCCTTGTCAAAGACCAAAAAAAAAAAAAAAAAAACAAGCGGCAAAAGTCTACAGAAAATTGACAATAAGTCTATTAGCTCTGCCACAATATGGGGTGTCTTAGTCTGTTTGGGCTCCTATAACAAAATGCCACAGACCGGGTGGCTTATAAACAACAGAAATTTATTTTGCACAGTTCTGGAGGCTGGAAGTCTGAGACCAGGGTGAGGTGAGCAGCCTCTTCAGGTACAGATTTCTCCTTGTAGCCTCACAGGGAGGAAGGAGCTAGGGTGCTCAGCAGGGTCTCTTTTATAAGGGCACAAATCCTAATTATCAGGGCTCCCCCCTCATGACTTAATTCCCTTCCAAAGACGCCACTTCCTCATACCATCATCTCTGGAGGTTAGGATTTCAACGTATGAATTTGGAGGGGACACAAACATTCAGACCCTATCATGGGGTTAGGCAGAAATGGCTATATTTGCAGTCTGAAACAAGTCATTCCACGCAAAGAGCTAGCCATCTTTGCTCCAAACTCAGGACTCCTTGCAGCACCACTACTATGGGTCCTTAAAGAACTGTTAACCTCTGAGATCTTAGCGCTTCCCTTGCTACTTCGCTAAGAATATCAATAATCTTGGCATCAAACGTTAATGACTTTGTGACCAGAATGACACTACATGTTACTTTCCCATTTGGTCTCTTTCGACTTGTTTTGCCTCTCCATCTTACAGTTCCTTTAAATTTATCCAGGTGTTGTAGCTGTTACTGGGTTCCGAGCAAAACGATAGATTCAGAAAATAGTGGCTGTGGGAAGAAGGTTAAGGGCACTCGGTTTTCATCACTGCTGAATAAAATAATGCAGGAGGAGGTGAAATGCAGAGGAGGAACTCTGGGAAGCTCATTGGCCAGTGGGGAGCCAGTGTGTGCTGGGGTGATGAGCAAAACCCAGGCAGGGAGGATGAGGCCTAGGGTCCCCGCGTCAATGCCACGCGCACGACCTGGCCCTGCCCAAAACCCTGCCAGCTTTCTGCCAGGAACGACCCAACTGTTCAGCTCTTTCATGGATAGCTGCCGAAATCCCAGGAACCAGGTGTCTGGTGCAGTTTTTAGCACAGCCCTCTGTACGCCGCCAAAACCCACCGGTCTGGCATGCCCAGCTTTCCATATTTTGACTTGTTGCAATTTTCCCTGCCTAAGCCCAGCCCTTCCTTTGAAATGAGACCGTTCCGTGGCCTACCTTGGCAAACGGCTCTTGGAGAGGAGCTCAGAGGTTGCCGACTTGACCTGGCGCACCGGGCACTTTCAGCTCATTATGCCTGAATGCTGCATTGTTCCTGTGCTGAATGAAGTTTTAGAAAATGACTTTCGGATGTTAGCTTCCCATTCGGGTGCTGTTTTCTCTCCTTGCCGTTTATAATCTCATAAAACTCATCATCTTTGTTTGGCTCTGGACAAAAATGAAAAGACTCGTAAACTAGCATCCTAAATGAGAGGGACTGATACCAATTTGAAATGCTTCAGCTTAAGACCACTACCAAAATAATTTAATTATTGCCCTTTCACTGTACATACCTTTTTTAGTTTGTCAGTTTGCTTCTTTTGCTAGAGCTCTCTAACCCGTTGGATTATCTTAGGCAGTGCCCGAAAATGACTGTGCCCTCTTTATCTGAACTCTGATCAGAAAGCTGCCTAGTTCTCCTCAGGTTTTTTTCTTTTGTCCCCCCCACCCATCACTACCCCCCCCACCCCCCCCCACCCTTTAAGCCAGAAAAGTAGCTGCTGAAAGCAGAACAGTTGCCATGGCAACCTCTTGGCAGCTTCCTCCGAGGCGAGTAACAGTGCTGATTTCCCGAGGAGGGCTGGGTGGGAGGGGGTGGAGCTCTGAGGAGGTAAAGGAAGGTTACTGTGCACTTAGTTAATATGCAAAACCACTTACGCAGTGCTGGATGCGCAGTGAGTAAGTGCAAACAAAGCCATGCTTGATCAGCTAACACGGACTTTACACACTAGTTGATCTGTCCAAGGATGCAGATGTTGGCTCAGAAAGAAATTTTGCAGTTGGACAGTAAAGGACACAAGAGGTAATACTACAAGAGGTTAAACACTATTTTTGTAATGGTTGGTGAACATGGACGAAATAAACAGAAGCTGAGGTGTAATTTGCCTTGTTTCTCTTTTGCTTTGTTCAAGGAAAAACACAGCAATCTAAATCACAGGGATGGTGTTTTCTCTGAAATTCTAACATACTGAAGTTCAAGTTTGCATCAATTAAACTCTATGTAAGATAAACCAATATGTTCAGATATAAGCAAGTATAGCATAATTTGGTTTGTGCTTGAACAAAACATACGGCTCAAGTAGCATCTTTCACCTTGGAGTTTTCAGACAAAGAAGCAGCTTAGAGTAACTTGGGGCTGGGAGTGGGGGCGGATGCTGTTGGATCTCTCTCTCTCTCTCTCTCTCTCTCTCTCTCTCTCTCTCTCTCTCGCTGGCCCTCTCTCTCTCCCCCTCCAACTTTGATAAATCCTCGTTTTTGTTTCCTGGGGGCTAGACAGGGTGGACGTCAATCCCCAAGAGAGCACTGGGGAGACTCTGGTGCAGAGTTTTTCTGGCAGAGGTCACCTGCATGAGAAATGAGCAGCCTGGCTGCGAGCTGAGGAGGCAGCCGCCAGCCCCCTACCCCAGGGCCTGCAGCCTTGCATGTTAAAGAAGAGGCCAGCTGATGGAAAGCCTGCAGCAGTGAGCTGAGGTCTGCCCAGCAGGTGTCACTAGGGATTTAAAGCTTACCAGACCTTTGGGACAAGGCCTAGGAAACAGCCAAGTAATGATTAATGAAGCTTACTTTAAAATATTTTTGAGAGGTTATATGTGAAATAATTCCAAGGAGTTCGCCTTCCGAGGGACGTTAAAATGATAGCTACAGCTTGGTGTAAATGATTTCTGGGCCATTCTCTCCAAGGCTTTATCTCCATTTCTGAGTCCCCATTCCAAAAAGCAGACGTGGACATAAAACTCTCAGAAGGCACACTGAATCCCACACGATGGGGAAAATATACAATGCAAAGCCAGAGCGAGTGTAGGAAATGATTATTTTGGTAGGGATTCCCACTTGCAAAACCAACCTTCATGTCCTAGCACCATAGACGTTGGTTTTGTAAGTAATCTCAGAGTTAAGATCAGAGTCCACTCTAAAAATGCAGATGCCCCAGGAGTCTCTGTATAAATGAAGTCAGCTTGTATTTTATCAATGATTAATATTTTTGTTAACAGAATCGTATGTAGACTACCTCTAATTTAACAACAATAACGACAAAAGCCTGCATTGAAGATACTATCCATTTCCTAATTTAGGCACCTAGAAATATGCATGTGATCATTTTTCTACCAGTTAGGAGTAGGGGAAAACTTTTCTCCCTTAAATACTTTTTTGCCGTTTTTCTCTTTGTCTTGTCTGCCTGGATCTCAATATTAAACTTCGCCATGAATTTCAGTAGCTTCCCTAGCTTAGATTTTCTCAAATAATTTCTCCTCCATCCATCTTACATTATTCAAATCATGGCTTCCTGTCTTGTTTTAATTATTTTATAGATTTAACATATCTGTACTTTATGCTGTGTCTCTTACCTCACATGCATTTTGGTGTGGTGTACCCACTTGGAAGGAAGGAAAGGAGGCGGGGGAGAAGTAACATGACCCTTTCATCAACACTCAACATCTTGTGATGAATTTGTTAAGAACATTTATCTTCACTTATGCTTTGGATGGTAGAAGGAAGGAGTGAGAGTGGTGGTCTGGGAGTGGCTGAGCTTGTATGGGTGCTGAATGCAGTCTAAGCGTTCTGGGTGTCTGAAATGGTGTGAAAGCGGTAAGGTGGGAGAGAAGCTGGAAGCAGAGGTGTGTGATCTTTTGGAGCACTTTACAAAGCATCCTTGAGTGTAGTTTTACCTTGCAAACAAAATGAAATTTCTAACACATAGATATAATCCTTCCCAACTTACAGATAAGAAAAATTGGGACAGGGATGTTATCATTTAGCCACATGGCATTACATAACAGACTCAGGACAAGGAACCAGCCCCCCGCTCACAATTTCGCTACTGATGGGACTCCAGCCGGGGAAGAATGAAAGAAATCCACAGGGTACACAGAGACATCACACAAATAATCCTTTGTTTTTTCTCCTGGGGATGCCCCATCATACAATACCACCAAGGAAACTCTCCCACAAATGAAAATACCAGTCTGCAGTTTTGCGACTGTGGCAGAATTTCATTAAGATCTTAGTCATTATATTTATTTGTTTTATGAGGGAAAGAATAAATGACTTTAGTAATATTGATGTCTACAGACCCATTTCCTAACCACAACTCTAACCATTTCTCTTATCACTTAACTGATATTGTTTTAATGAGAGCTATTGTTATTATGCATTATTAATAAAGGACTACCATTACTATTAATATCACTTAGGAAAGAATCTATAAAGAGCTTTGAGACTGTAGATGCAATTAACAAGAAGCCAAATTCTCCATGGTGTGAAAAATACCAGGTAGGGCTGGCTTCACACATTTGATCTTACAAAAGTGTTGCAAGGGGTTGTCAGTGGATATCACATGCCCACAAGCAAAACCGTGAACCCCATGAAGACTGGTATATGCAATACCTTGTCGTCTTCCACGGACAGAGAAATTTATTGAGTTGAGGGGCATTTTCATAAACTTCTGATCTCATGACCAAGACAATGGAATGAATATATTACCTCACATTTCAGGGAGTTCATGCTTACCTTAAAAGGTCTTATTTACAGTGGGTGAAAACAAACATATAAGGTAATAAGTTTTGAGTTGTTGGAATGGAAATGTCATAATTCTATGACATATTTTACATTCACTGTGAAGCTCATAACTCTCTGGCCTTCATAGTATATAATTGAGAACCAAGAACAAGAGTGCACGGCAGACTCTTCACACATTCTCCCTTCAGTGATATTCCCATTCAAAGGAACTCCCCTGGCCTCCAAAGCTGCCATTACCTACTAGGCTTGTAGCCATAGGACCACTCTCTCTCTTTGTCAGGGGGAGATGAAGTTAGAAGCAACTTGATCACAGCCAGAATAAGCCTCTGACACTCCTGTTCCATAAATGAAGAAGGAAGTCTGTGGTCCCATTTGCCTTTCAGGTGAGGATAAAGTTCTCACTCTAACAAAGGGATCACCTTAGCAGGGTGGGCCAGTATACTCACCCTCTGGGAGAGTCCTGTGTTCTAAAAGAATCATCACACTACTTTACATTCGTTCTGTGAGAAAGGGCTCTTACTCAACATTCGGAATAACAACACTCTCACTTCTCCTTCTGAGACATTTTGTGTTTTAAGGATCTGCCAGCCCCAGGTTTTGTTCCTGGTATTCAGCCTCACTGTAGGACTAAAAGGCATAGGTCAGCTGGAAGGCCTGAGGACATAAAGGGTGAGTCCAGCCACTACAAGATCATAGGCGCACCTGGAAATTTTGAAGGGCTCTGAGAAACTTACAGGACTTTTATACACACTTATAGATGATACTTTTAGCAAAAGCTTCAGTCTCGGTAAAATAGCAATAATCATGTATTTTCTTCCAGAAATGCATGGGCTTTAGTGCTTTTAAAGTCCATAATTTAATCTCACATTGGTCAGGTGAATATTATTATCCCTATTTTAACAGTTGTGGAAACAGAGGCACAAAGTTTGAGAGTAGAGTCATGGAGTAAAAAAAAACAGGAGAATCCAAAATATAATCCAGATTCCCCTGACTTTAGCCTAATGCTCAGTCTACCGTCGACATATGCTCTCTTATTAATTAGTAAAAACTCAAAATACATGTGAAGGACTGTCTGTGTGGAAACATAGTATGAATCTTTAGTTTACGCCTCGTCTGGATGAATTGATTTTTCGTGATTGATTAATGCAAAACTCTTGGGTTATTCCATTGGATTGATATGCATTTTTACTTGTTTTGCTCTTTTCCAAATTATGGCTCAGTGGGTAATAGCAATGAGGCTTTCGTAGAAGTTTTGGATTATGCCAATAATGTCTTCCTAGTAGTTTTATTAATCAAAGGAAAGCATCTGGTTTACATTAGAATATTCATGAAGTAACCATTGAAAGAAGATAGTAAGTATTGAAACAACGTAGTCTCAAATTTTTGGAAGACACTTTCTAACCAGCTTAGCTGATTTACACAGAACAGGTTTTTCTGTGTAGATTATAGTCTATGTTTCCTCTGATATCTCCAACTGGGTAGGTTGGGAACTGATGTGCACATTGTTCATTTTCAAGGTAGAGGAACTTTGTGAATTGTAAGTCTTTTTGTTTGTCCACTTTTACACTAATATTCTTTCTAAGTCATTATCGTATGGCATCGAAAATCAAGGCTCGTTTCTGTTTGCTATAATAAAATCTATGACAATATTAAAATAAAAATATGAGTGGTAGAGATAATAGAATAGTAGGATGTTAGGATTATAAAATACCATATGAATCATATTGTCAAAACATGCTCAGGAGCGAAACTGGCACCCAGAGAAGTTAAGCGCCTTGTCCTAAGTCACACAGCATTCAGGAACAGAACTGAAACCATAATGAAGGTCTCCAGTTTCTGAGAATCATCCCTTGTCATTACTCTTTCTATTCCTTTTTGGCTCTTTGGTTCATTTCTATTCTTTGGTTCACTTCTCCCCCACCTTGAAGTTATCATTCCCATATTTCCTATTCTGCACATGCTGCTGGGCAGTCATCCATAGATTTGAATTTTCATCACACTACCTCTCAGGTGAGACACCTCCATCACACCGAAGCTGGGTTGGTGTGCAAGGATCTTAACATCATCACCCTGTAGCCCTAGAGAACCTCAGACCATCAGCATACTTCACTCCCTCGGTCCCTATCCTTGCAGGGTGAATTCATGAACATGCTGATGATAATGTAGGGTATTAACATGGAAGGAATACAGACATCCAATTGCCCGGATTCATAAACCGTACATGTGGCAAACAAGAGCACTGGATTTAAAAGACTGGCCACCAAGGCAGCATCTTAATCACATACTACCTGCTTAAGGGTGCAGAATCTTAAGGCTTAATTTTCTGCTAAGCTATGAGCTCTGAAAACAAATATGAAATTGGGATTTGGGAAGGAGAGTGTGCTCCTTCCTAGAAAAGCATTTTTATTGTAACATTTAATTATGAAGCTGCCCCACAGAGGAGCATTGAGCTTGTTGCCATTAGAGTCATGCTTGCCAGGACTGTGGTCAAATGGCAGGTACCACCCCCACCTTCTGCCAACCTCCTCCAGTAACTGACTGACCTTACTAAGGTTGACTGGGCTGAACTTTGAGATGGTCCCAGGTGTTCAGTGGCTGAGCTGTGCTTCTGGTAGTACGTGCACGGAAAGGACACTGTTTGTGAAGGCAGAAAGGGGCCCTTGCTGACAAGAATTTCCAAGGAAATCTCTCAGTTGCAGAAGCTAGAAACGTTTGGTAGGAAAAATTTTAGATCTGCCTGAAGAAAATGTCAACAAAGTTTCCATTTATTTCAAACTTTTATGAGATATATTGAATTATTGTACAGGAAAAATATTTTCTATACCCACCAAGGAGATTGCAACAATCTTCTGAAATGGAGAATGCCTTATAACCAAGCACATAGATCAAAAATTGATTTATGCAAGCCATTGAGTTTGTACATAGTTTGACACTAGTCATCTTATAACCTTATTCCATTACTTTGACAGAAGAAAACATTCATCTGCTCCTAAAATTAGAGTCTAGCTAATTTTGTCAATGTATTTATAGTTTGTATACAGTTAAAGGCCGTTTAATGTATTTTACAACAAAATATATAACCTAGCACTTACTTTATTCCTCTTTATCTAGGATCTGATTTTCTTTGACTAATAACTATATTCATATCCAATTTCTAAATGCCTTTCATCTCTACTTGTCATGCCAAAATACTTCAACATTCCATGTGTCTTAATCCTTATTGTCTCAGGTTTTGAAGGAAAGAGGGACCAGAATAACTCTTCACCTTTTACTCTGATGACAGCCCCTGCAAAATGACTTCGGCATCCCAGAATGGAGGGCAAATAGCATTCCCAGCAATTAACATTTCTACCAGGACAACCCATGAAGTGTGAGAAACCATGCAGGCTTCTCGAGATGAGACTTTTTGAAAAATAGAGAAGAATATTTTAAAAATCATTCCTAAAATGGGAAAGGTTAAAAGAAAAGAAAAACGTGGGCAGAAAAATAAAATACAACAAAGTATGGACATACAAGTATGCGGGAAGTAGAAATTTAGGAGAAGCATGATGACCAGTTACTAATGGGTTACAGATAGATTTTACCTCGCTGTCAGTTAGTCCTGAGAGAAAGTACGAGACTTATGATATGCAGTTGGGGGGGGGGGTTGATATGCAGTTGAATTTGTTTTTCCTATTTTCTCAGTTTTTTATGGTACAGTATTGGGCCAGAAAAATGTTAGCATTGTTTCTATGCACAGTTGGTTCTGTTTTCAAAAGTCTGCTAGGGAAGAGTGGAGAGGAGTGTGTTTCCTATGCTTCTCACAACTGGCTGCAAACCAAAGGCACTTCCCACTGCTAGGTCTCACCCTTCAACCAGCCACTAGGGCACTTTCTTTTTTTTTTTTTTTTTTTAAGATTTTATTTGTTTATTTGACAGAGATAGAAAGAGAGAGGGAACACAAGCAGGGGGAGCAGCCGGCAGAGGGAGAGGGAGAAGCAGGCTTCCCCACTGAGCAGGGAGCCGGATGTGGGTCTCGAACCTAGGACCCCAGGATCATGACCGGAGCCGAAGGCAGATGCTTAACTGACTGAGGTACCCAGGCTCCCCAACTAGGGCACTTTCTGTCATCAACTTCAGAAAACTAGAGAACGTGGACTGAGATCATGTCTTGATTCCCAGATCTGCTTCCCCATCGTGTCTCTCATTAGCCTTTCCCACCACATCCGTAGTGACAGCTTTCACTGCAATGGGATACAATCTATGTACAGACTCGTAAACTTCCAGGGTGTATTTTTATAGTACTTAAGAGTCAATTAGGTAACAATGCAAGCTCACTTCTCTAACCACAGCTTTTATCAGCAATCTGAGGAACAGATTTAAGTTAGTAAGCCTGTTTCCACTTGTTTCAGAGACTTTGATACTGGGGGGTAGCAGGGACAAAGTTGGGCATCAGAGTCTCCACCCAGAAAGGACATTAGACCATACCAGGCTTCGGTCATGGTTTTGGAAACTTGGACAATTTTCTTAACTGTTCTGAGCACCTGTCTCCTCATCTATAAAGGAAACATGAGAATAAATGGCAATGTTGTGAGGATTGGTAATTATTTATGACACATAGTAAGCATTTAATAAATGATAACAATTGCTAATATTCTTACCAACCATGCAGGATACATTTTAAAAAGAAGATTTATGTGCCCACTTTCAATCCACAGTGGGGTATCCCACCTTGGATGGTAGTAAGAAACATTAGTATTAAAATCCATCCACACCAATGGCATTCAACAACATTCTGTGTTCTGGGCTTAAAATAATCTCCTAGTACATCATTCAGTTTTTGGAGACCTTCATCTTTTTTCATCTATTTGCCCAGCCTTACATTTTCTTTGCCCATAAGAATAAGTCCAAGCTTCTTAACATGGAATTCAACGGTTCTTAAAATCTCAGACCAAAGTAGCTTGACAATACTTCACAAAGCCCATTATGTACTCTGTGCTCTTACTCTATTGAGCCCACTATATAACAGCCCCCAATGTATTTTCCTATGCTACGTGTTTTCATTCCAACTAAACTCTCAGGCTCTAATGTCATCTACCCTTTTGTTCATTGGTTACAGACCTGATTTCTCATCTCTTTAATTGTTTAACATTTTGATTATTTTCCTCCAAAAGCACTTATGACTAAAGAAAATGTCAACAAAATGTCCACTTATTTCAAACTGTTGTGAGAAATACTGAATTATTGCACAGAAAAAAATATTTTTCTTACCCATCAAAAATTAGGCCACACTTAACCAATGTGAAGAGTTAGTTTTAGGATGTTAGTTAGCATATCTTCCATCCAGAGTTTCTAGCCAAGAGCCTAAACACACACACACACACACACACACACACACACACAAATAAATAAGTTAAATAAATAAATAAATAAATAAATAAATAAATAAATAAATAAATAAATAAAATTTTAAAAGCAAAATGTATTCCCTCTAGATACAGCTGTCCAGTATCAACTAAATTAGAGAGCAGAGTGGGACTTCCTACCCCCCATTATGGTTTAAAATCCCAGTGCTGTGACAGAAGAAACTCTTCCCCAGGGGATGTTAAGGACAAATATGTCCAGAATGAAAAGGATATGGGCCGTCTCCAATTTCACCAACGAGTGTTGATACCTATCCTTAGGTAGCAGTGGGAAAGGATGTACTGCCCCTTCCTGGAGAAAGCAGCTAAGTCATCTCCCCACCATGGAAATAAGAAAAATCAGGGAATAAGGGTTCCTCCCCAATAATAATTACATAATTGGGTATTAAAATGAGATTCTCTATCAGTGTTTTAGCTGAAGCATGAAAATTACAGATGCTATAGTTCAAAGTAAGGTTTGAAAAATTAGAATGGCAGAAAATAAATTTTGTGGCCCTTAAGATGACAGCATCCCTTTAAAAAATTAGGAAGGGCTAAGAAAAGTGAGAGTGGATATTAAGGAAGATTTTGGGAGAGAGCTATAGGGGGAGGGTGTGGTGTTCACTCTCAATCTCATGTCAAAACACAGAGTTTTAAAGGGACAAGTAGAAGGATTCAATATACATCCTACGCTACTGGGTGATGCAGTGGACCAGCACCTAATTCTTGCTTGGAAACCTAAAGTGTTAGAGGTGGGTTGGCAGGCTCTTTGTGGAAGAGCGAGGTAGTTGCTGCTGAACTGAGATCAGTATGCAGACCCAATATTTACTGAGGTGATGAGGTGATAGGAGGATGGAGGAGAGGAAGTAGGCAATGAATCAATGAAAGCTTCCCTTGGAACAGATGTGGCCAAATGAGTGAAAGAGCAATTATCTGGGATCATCTTAGGTCCTGGCTTAGAAAGTTACCCAAAGTGGGGCGCCTGGGTGGCTCAGTCGTTAAGCCTCTGCCTTCGGCTCAGGTCATGGTCCCGGGGTCCTGGGATCGAGCCCCGCATCGGGCTCCCTGCTCCGCGGGAAGCCGTCTTCTCCCTCTCCCACTCCCCCTGCTTGTGTTCCCTCTCTCGCTGTGTCTCTCTCTGTCAAATAAAGAAATAAAATCTTTAAAAAAAAAAGAAAAGAAAGTTACCCAAAGTAAGGACAGAGAGAAACTGGCGGTATGACAGGACTACTAGAGCTGAGGGGGTAGGACATGACCAGCCCAACTAAACACACAAGTCCTTGGCTGTTCACGGAGGCAAGGGAAGGAATGCTGGGAAAATTGGGAAATTGGAGGAGTGGAGGCTCCAAAGAACCCATGAGAGCACCTGTGAGAGAAAGTGCCAGTATTAAGTTGTCACGAGGGCTGAAGAACAGCACTACATGGCCCACAACAGTAATAAAGGAATGGAAGGAATACCTTGTCCCAGCCTCTCCTCCTACCTTCCTCCCCCACCAGACCCAGAAGGGGAAAGAAATCCCATTAATAAGAGGTGGTAGAGGGTTGGTTGTGACATTCCTTAGGACAGAACATTCTAATTACTAAATTAAGAGTGGGTTTTGTGCCTTAAGACTGAATCCTAAGTCACATAGTCCCTGCCTGATTTTCATCTGGGAGAAGAGGAGGGACTACCCCTATAGAGCTCATCCTAAGGGACTCCTGGAAACAATCACAAATGCTTTATAATTACATCCCCTGAGCTATGTTTGTTTCAATATAATATTCTTGTTGCAATATAATATTTTACATGCCTCTCTGCCCACTTTGGTATCCCTGATGACACTTGTCTTGTTCATTTTTGTATCCTCGGTACCTAGTGTCATAACTGATACATAGTTAGCACTAAGTACTTGCCAGATAATACAAGGGAGAATACCACAGCTACCTGGGAAAAAGTAGAGAGAATTACAAGACTGTGAATGACAGAGGAACCACATCCTTTTGGATAGATCAAGAAGCCTTCATAGACATGATCATATATGACATGCGCCAAGTCAGATTTGTATCATTCCGCCAGGTACATATTTAGACCAACAGAACTGGAGAAAAGTGTAATAGCAGGGAAAATACTGTAGAGATGAAAAGATGTAGTTAACCTCCAGAAATGAAAGAAATGACCATACTATAGATGGAGATATAAAGTATGTATAATCATTTTATAGTAAAAGAGAACAGAAAGCAAGAGAAGAACTGCAGAGAGATTGGAGAGGCTGAGCCCATCAGGTCGCTGGCAGGTCCTGAAACAGAAAAGATGAAGCCCATTCAAGGAGAGCAGACTGGGAAACACACCAGAGGCCAATCAAGGGCATGGCTATATGCATCATCCATGGGATGCTGCCAAATCAGGGGTCAAATCTAACGAGGAGGGCAGCATCTACCTGAAGTTTATAGTGCAGATTTATCTTCCAGATATAAAAGAACTTTGCTTCTCCAATTATCAGCTTTGCAAGTAAAAGAGAATTAGCTCACCCTACTAGTAGGATTTAAAGGTAAAACCGTGAGAAGAAAAGACTACACTCAACTGTGGAGAAAAAGCCAGCTGGGAGAGAACTAAGTGGAATAGCCCAGAAGATGGGTTTCACTGTGTCAAACCAACTGGGTTAAATAAAATGGATAGTTATCTACTCTGTATATAACTAGCTGATACCTCAAATTCCCTAACTCTGTTATAACCCTTGTTTTATTCACTCAAATGGTTGGGTCTTATGTCTTACTGATATGGGTGCTACTTCAGATAATATGAGAAAGGCAAGGTTGTTATTTCTTGGTGGTAAAATCTGTCAAGGAAACATCCCCAATTGTTCTCCCAGTTGTTAGTAATAGAAAGTTAGTAAAGTGACATGATAGAGACCATTGGAATGCCTCTTTTTAGAAGTTGTCTTCTGTCACAGAAGATGATTTCTTAGGTTATTATTTATTAACTTTTTATATGATTTAAAGAAAACCAGTTCATATAAGACTGAGAAAGTAAAGAAAAAAATGAAGGGTGGAGGTGCTGGAGAGCTGGTGCTTAGGGCACCCGACAGACATGTCATCTACTTTTCAGGGGCGCCTAACTGGCTCATTCAGTTGAGCGTGGGACTCTTGGTTTCGGCTCAGGTCATGATCTCCTCGTCAGTATATCCGAGCCACTTTTAGGGCTCCCTGCTCAGCGGAGTCTGCTTCTCCCTCTCCCTCTACCCCTCCATCCCCTGCTCATGCCCCCACTTCCTCTCAAATAAACCTTTAAAAAAAAAAGTTATCTACTTTTCATATTGCATCATATCTGCCTGTGAAGATTGAATATAGACTTCAAGGCTAGGAAAAAAATAAAAATCACTAGAAAAGTCAAGAAATAAAAATGTGCCAAACGACTATTATATCCTACAAAATTGACCTCATTCAGTTCTCCATACTACCCCTATGAGGGATTATTATCATCATACCACTGAGCAAACCGAGACTCCAACAAGTAGACTAAACTTCTCAAGGCAGAACCAAGATTCAAATCCTGGCCAGTCCAAAATCAAAGACCTTGCTTTCTCCCCAGTACCAAGATATCTTTGAGTACAAAGGGCAAGCAGCAAAGGAAATAGAAAAACACAAGTCATCCATACAATAGTTAATTAAGAAAAAGTTATTTTTTATAATACTGAAATTAGGCGACGATAACTATCAAGGTATCTTGAAACTATAGAACAAACTTAAGAAATAACAAGAAATGTACATGACCTGGATGCAATAAATTACACAACTTGACTAAAAGGCTTTAAATGAGGCTTAAATTACTGAAAGGATTGCACAGATTTTGAGTCTTGCTCAAAATAATCTAGGCAGTTTATTCAGACAGCCATTTTATTAACTTGTTCATGACATTAAAATTTATATAGAAAAAAAGGGAGGCCAAAAACAGCACGAAAATTTTGAGAAAACAGTAATAAAAAGGATTCTGCTCAATTAGACTTTAAATATACTTTAAGGTGCAACGATTAAAACAGTATTATTGTATTTATGCAAGAAAAAGTGAAGAGATTAAAGCAAACAAAATGAAAGTTCCACTTATATATTAACTCTACGTATCATAGGAATTTAATAATTTATACAAATTGTATCAAAAAGAACAACCTTCTGTCCGTAGAAAAAATTAAGATTCGATAAATAACTTGAATTAACTCATTAAACTATGAAAGAATAAAGAATAATCCTGTTAGGATGAAGGTCAGGTCACATGACTTCTGTGATTAACCCCTCCTCCCCCAATGGTTTCCCATCTCTCTGAGAGTAAAGGATTTATGGTGACCTTGAAAGCCCTATGTTACATGGCCCGTTTTTTCTTCCCCTTCAGTCATTCTGCCTCAAACACACTGGCCTCCCTGCTTGTCCTCAAACCATACACAAAAGTTCCAATTACAAGATTTTTGCATTTGTGGTTCTCTTTGCATGGAACACTTCTCCCCAAAATATGCATGTGGCTCCCTCTTCAACTTTTTTTTTTTTTAAGATTTTATTTATTTATTTGACAGAGAGAGACACAGCGCGAGAGGGAACACAAGCAGGGGGAGTGGGAGAGAGAGAAGCAGGCTTCCCAAGGAGCACAGAGCCTGATGCGGGGCTCAGTCCCAGGACTCTGGGATCATGACCTTAGTCGAAGGCAGACACTTAATGACTGAGCCACCCAGGCGCCCCTCCCTCTTCAACTCTGGTCAGATCTTTGCTCAGATGTCACCTTCTCCATGATGCCTTCCTTTACTTCTCTGAAATTATAAAAGTTCTAAGAAACAAAATATAGGTGAATATTTACATAATCTTGTGGGTGTGAACAAACTCCTTAGCAAGACTCACAAATTACTGACTTAAAAATTTGCTACATTAAGAATTTTGCTACATTAAAAATTTAAAACATCTGCTTCTTACAAATTTGACAAATAGAATAAAATAGCAAGCAAAAAGTGGGAGAAATATATGGGTAACATGTGCAAACAAAGGTTAATTTCTTTCCTAGAAAAACCTATTACGTATGAGAGAAATGCAATATAAAAATGGGCAAAGGAATAGAAAACAAAATTCTTACACACACATAAAAGCAAATTACCAGCATATATGAAAATAATTTTTAGCCTCACTGATAAGAAAATAAGCAAAAATTAAAATAATGAGACAAATTGGCAAAGACAAAAAGAATGATAATATACAACATTGGCAGAAGTGAGAAGAAAGAAACATTTTATTTGCTACACTGCCAACAGATGCATAAATAAATATAATCTATCTTAAGAGTCAGTTGGCAATATGAATTAAAAAAAAATTTTAAATATGCTTACCTTTTGACCCAGGAATTTCACTTCTGGAAATTGGTCATAAGGAAATAATTAGGGACGGGTGGAATGATTTAACTACAAAGATATAATAAAATGGTAATGTGCAACCTTGGAATAAGGAATGTAAGAGGAAGCACTGCAATCTTTTTTTCTTGTTGATGGGGATAGAGAAAGGGGAGAGCTGAGCTGATTATATGTAGATAAGCCTTAGGTCTTTTTTTTTTTCTTTTAAAGAACCGTCTGGAAGTGGCAGCTGTATTGCATCTTCACTAAAGCTGGAAAAGGAAGTAGTGGGCTTAAGCTTCCACGTAGGGATTTAGGTTAAATATAAGAAAGTATTGCCTTATAAGAAGCTTTGTAAACATTGGTCTGAGTCAAGAAGGAGGTGGTATAATCACGTTCCCTGCAGGACTTCACCACAGAAGAGATATTTGTCAAATTAAGATGATTTTTGGTGCATGCCTACAAGAAGCAGGTTTGTTGTTGAAGTTCATGCTCAGTCTTCTATTTTTAATTATACTTTAATGTTTGATCAACCCATTGTGCTTTGTATGGTATGGATTCGTATTAGGTTAACTGTCACCTTGTCTTATCAAAATAATAATTAGACTGAGCCCTTATCACCAAAATGAAATAGGTTGTTTAGTAAAAATTAGGGTGGGGTACTCTATCTTCAACCCACCAGCTGCCACACATTACATAATCCCAGTAATATTTGAAATCCTTTGGGTGATCTTCACTTTTCCTAAAAAAACTATAAGTCTGAAATTAATTTATGAATCCTCTGAAAGGCCAACGATATTCTAAGTTCACTTTTCAGTTACAGTGGGAGTAAGTGTTCTAGTTCACATAACTCATTTAGGTTTATTATTATTATAGTATTTTTATTGAGCACCAATCACTAAGATTATAACAAATATCAGACACAATTCTATTATAATATAACAGAATTGGACACAGCCATTGCAAAGATCTGATATAGAGGGGAAATTTCACAAACATGGAAAAAAAAATCCGTACATGCTCAAGAAAAAAGCTGGATATCAAAACTATGTTACAGGAATAGATTAACATTAAGTCAATTCTAATCATTTTTCAAGGCAGTTCAGGCAGTACAGATACATTTACCAAAGAAAAAATGAGCCTAAGGAGAAAAGAATATGAATTGCTTATATGGAAAGTAGAAGGGATATTACTGTATTATTTACACCTTAAAGAATCATATGTTCATATTTAATAAACTTCACATTTCCTCATTTTTCAAACAAACAAAATCTGACATCATTTCTCTAGTTGCATCATAGCTATATGCCACCAAGTAAGGCATTCTGTAATGACTATCTAGTGATTATTCCTATCTTTAGATATTTCCAAGCAGAAAAGAAAAAACTAAAATGAGCCCTAGTTGAAAGAATGCAAGTACAGCACACCCCTTCCAAGAGGAAAAGCAAGTCTGCATTCATGGTTTCTCAGACTCATTTGACCCAGTTTACTTCATTACTTTAAGGCAATATGTAGTTCTTCCCTGAATCTTAACATTTACTATCTTTTTATTTTTTAAGATTTTATCTATTCATTTGAAAGAGAGAGAGAGAGAGAGAGCACAAGCAGGGGGAGGGGCAGAGGAAGAGGGAGAAGCAGAGTTCCCGCTGAGCAAGGAGCCTAACACAGGGCCAGATTCGAGGACCCCAGGTTCATGACCTGAGCCGAAGGCAGACGCTTAACCGACTGAGCCACCCAGGTGCCCCGCTATCTTTTTAAAAATTCACTTTTATTTTTATTCCTTGGCCACAACCTGGTTTATCTTTTTCAGTAATCCAGGTACCTGGCATTTCAGGATATTTTCTGTCTACAAATCAAACCCTTCTCTTGGCTTCAGGAAAATTTTGCTCTTCAAATTGCCTGAACTTCAATCTGACAGTGTTCCTTCAGTCACTCACTCTCCCTTCTAGACACACAGCCTCATTCTAAATATTTATGATTGAATTTTTCAAAATACTCTAAATTCCTGCCTCCCAATTGGATGACAAATCCATTTTGTTTCTTCCAGCTCTGTATTCTCACATTGTCTAAATGTCCCACAGCGTTCTGCCTATGTCCCATCCTGCATTCATTTTACCACCTGACTCTCATCTTCCTTTCCAGAACTTCGTTCTGAATCTCTTCAGTCTTATCTTCAGGCCCTTATGCATAGACCTCTTCCCTCCTCAAATACTTCAATGTGACAGCTATCATACACACAACTTACAACATTTAAGTTTGACACTGTAGGTTCTCAATCCATTCAATTATTTTTAAGATCTGCTACACTGTCCTCACAAATTTTTTTAACTTTACTCTTTAACATGAAAGAAGTCTTAACATTAGCCTACGTGGATATTTAGCCATTATATGAGTACTTACCAAATTGAGTCTCCATCTATAAATCAGCTGTTAAATTGGTAATAAAATAAGTTCTAGTCTAGATAGGAATTTGATGAGAATAATTAAAAGTTAAAGAAAACAATACACTAATTTTCTTTATGATCCTGATTTTTATTTGTGTTGACAATACATGCAACAAAAAAAATACATATGTAAACTACATTTCTAGATTCTTTTATAGCTAAGGCTGGTCTAGAAACACAGTTCTGGCCAATAAGATGTAAATGAAACTGCTTGGAGATTATTCCAGAAAAGCTCTTTTAAAGGAACTAACTCCCGGGGCATGAGATCTTTGCTCCTTGCCCTTCACTCTTCTTCCAGGTCGGAGGCTGGTTGTCATGCCCATGAGGGCAGGAGTCATCTTGCAATAATGTGGAAGAGAGCATATATTCCAAGGGAAAGTTAGAAGGAGCCTGGATCCTGGATGACGCAATGCGTACAATACTTGTCCTATCACCAGACTTCTTTCACATGAGAAAAAAATTAACCCCTCCTTTTCATGACACTGTTTTTTTAGGTTCCTATGGTTAGCAGTCTAACACATCCTTAACTAATATAATTGGTAACAAGTGTGATATGAAATTTGAAACAAAGATATTTCAAGAAGTGTAGTCATAATCGAGAAAGTGACTTTCCTTTGGAGTAAAAATTAAACTGTTACTACAAATGCAATTCATTAATTATTTTTTCTTAAGAGTCTCTTCTGCTTCACAAGTGTTTATTCTCTGTGATATAAACATACAAAGTGATCCTACTATCTTTTTCCTTTTTTACTGTCTATTGATCCTAAATTTGCTTAGGGAGGAAAAGAAAATGGAATGATGTGAGACTTCAGATCAATGTCCAAAGCTTACTTTCAGTTTCTGCTAAAGCTTTAATACAGTTTCTCTCTATTACTATTTCTTCTTATCAGCGTGCTGGATTGCAAACAACAGAAAGTTGCTCTAACTAACCTAAGAAAAATAGGAATTTACTAGATTGGTAGGCAGGTAGTTCACAGAATTGGCAGGAAAGTTGAATACAATGTAGTTTTGATCCTAAATACCAGAGTTAGGTCAAATTTCATATGTTAAGGGCACAGTCTCACAAGACTCTGGCTACTCCAGACACCAGTCGCAAGCTCCAGGGTTGCCAGACCACTCGCACTTCTCACCAGTTGGCACCAATTCAAAGGTTCCCACTGCTCCCTCAGGTTTAGTAATTTGCTAGAACAACTCATACAACTCAGGAAAGTATTATACTTACAAATACAATTTTATTAGAAAGGATACAAATCAGGACCAGCCAAATGAATAGATGGGAAGACCCCCAAATACGAAGCTTCCATGTCCTCAGGACACTTCATACTCCCAGAGCATGTATGTATGATCAGGAAAGTTCACTAGAGTTCTGGGTATCCAGAGTTTCTTTTCTTTTTTTTTTTTTTTAAGATTTTATTTATTTATTTGACAGAGAGAGACACAGCGAGAGAGGGAACACAAGCAGGGGGAGTGGGAGAGGGAGAAGCAGGCTTCCCGAGGAGCAGGGAGCCCGATGCGGGGCTTGATCCGAGGACCCTGGGAACATGACCTGAGTCGAAGGCAGACCCTTAACGACAGAGCCACCCAGGTGCCCCAGTATCCAGAGTTTCTATTGGGGTTTTATTCCATAAGCCTGATGGCTTAAATCATTGGCCACATGATAAAACTAAATCTCCAGTTCCTCACTTGTGTGGAGGCTGGGCTGCTATCACAGAGCTCAAAGCACCAAAGCTCTAATCACGTGGTTGGTTTTTCTGGTATGGCGAGCCCAACCCATTTCATTAGCATAAACTATCACGTGTGGTCTGAAGAGCCCACCATGAATGACAAAGACATTCCCAACACTCAAGAACGTCCAAGGGTTTAAAGGTTCCCTCCTTGTACCCAGGACAAAGATCTGCCAAATTCTATGTTATACAACACTTGAAGAACCAGGTTCAGGAAATCAATGGGAACCAGGATGACATCAAGAACTCTCCCCTGGAATGGCTTAGGACACAACTGTCACTTTTGTAGACTCCCAGAAACTCTTCACTGATGTTGTGGTAACCAGAACCATGCACAGCAGACACCAGCAGTGCTGATACTACCCTCCTGCTAGTATTGTCTAGCTTCCTTGCATCACTTCTGCTAGATTCAAAACTCCTTAACGTGAGCATTTCATTATCCAAATTCAGGTTATAGGCACACACAGAGAAATAGGAACATTTATGCCATGTGGCTTCTAAAATGAAAGTAAGTATACTGCCTCAAATAGTAGAGAATTCCCCTAACTTAGGGACTTGTGTCCCTGGGCAGCAAAAATATGACAAATATCCCTATATTCTACCTCTTTCACTAATTAAAATCCATATATCTGCTTCTGTAAAATATAATACCATCTCTTATATAATTAAAACACACTTTTCTACTCTTATAACAAGGAAACCATCCAAAGTCCCATTATGTACAAATCCAATGACTTGTCTCAGACCTTTGGGTAGTATCCACTCTTCTCCAGTTTTGTCTCCATCCCATATAGATAGGGTTCAGCCTCTGAACTAAACATGCACTATATATAATAGTGGGTGCAAATGGGCAGGAATTAAAAGGTAAACTTGTTAAATATGTAAATAGAAGAAGAGAGAGAGACTGAGGGAGAGACAAAGCAAGTAAGATCATATGAAAGTGACTACAGTTTTTGTTTATGCAAAACCATGAGAACAAATATACCCCTCCATTACCAACTCCACGTTCTCTTTGTCATCAGCCAGCACAAAAGCTGGTTGAGTAAGTTTACCTCTGGGACAATACAAACCTTTGTTCTTAAGAGATCTGAGTCCTGGATGATCCTGCTGTACAAGACTGAAGTCATCTTAAATCATTTTTATTTCTTCCTGCTAAAAAGGGTGGCACAAAGATCTCCACCCCCACTCTCAGCCTAACTGATTCTGTCCATACTCCTTGCTGTGTGCATTGTGAACTAGCAACTTCATTTTTCTTTCAGTGTCAGGATTCACTGACACTCATGATTCAACTCATGATCAGGAACCAAAAGGCCAGTGGCTGTCGCAGCTTCCAGCTCAAAAGAACCCTTGTTTTTGTTTCTCTTTTTAATTTTTTTTCATTTTATTTTACTTTTTTCATCATGATAAATGTACTCTTTAACCCCCATCCCCTATCTCCACCATCCCCCAACCTACCTCCCTTCTGGTAACCATCAGTTTGTTCTCTTAGAGTCTATGTCTTGGTTTCTCTCTCTCTCTCTTTCCATTGCTCATTTGTTTTCCTTCTTGAATTCCACATATGAGTGAAATCATATGATATTTATCATATGGTATTTACAAGTGATATAATATGGTATTTATCTTTCTCTGACTGACTTCTTTTGCTTGGCATTATACTCTCTAGCTCCATCCATGTTGCTGCAAATGTCAAGATTGCATTCTTTTTAATGGCTGAGTAATATTCCATTATATACATATTCCATTATATAGATGTATATCTCTATAATGGAATATATAGATATATATATCTCTATATATCTCTTTTCTTTATATTATATATATAATATATATTACATATAATATATTATATATATAAGATATCCCACCTCTTCTTTATCCATTCATTGATGGACACTTGGGCAGCTTGCATAGTTTAGTTATTATAAATAATGCTATAATAAATGTATTACCATATCTTTGTATTGTTTGAGTAAATACCCAGTAGTGCAATTACCGGATTGTAGGGTAGTTCTATTTTTAATTTTTTGAGGAACCTCCATGCTGTTTTCTACAGTGACTGCACCAGTTTGCTTTCCCACCAACTGTGCAAGAGGATTCCTTTTTCTCCACATCCTCACCAACACTTGTTGCTTCTTGTGTTTTTTATTTTAGCCATTCTTTCAAGTATGAAGTGATATCTCATTGTAGTTTTGAAAAAGAACCCTTGCTATGATGCCTAGTGGATACAATCATCCCTTCCTTACCAAATCCTCTAAGCCAAAAGTATTTGAGGTTAGCACAAATTTCTAGAGCGCATTATGAAGTGTAATCTTGAGAAGCACCAACCCTTCTATCATCCCTTCTCCCCCAGATTCATTTATTCTATGAGATAAACGGCTCCATATATTACTCTCCTGAGCAGGCATTCCAATCTCACAAAGGGGATCTCCTAGCAAGGACTAAAAAGGAGCCTTCCACAGGCCACCCAACTATTCTTTAAGTGAGCTGTTTTAGGGATTGGCTATATGACAAAACCAATAATCCCATGAGCAGTAGCACATCACCTGATTTCATTCACTAAAAATCACTTGTGTGGCTAGAGACATGTTGAACAAAATATTTTGATAAAGTTAAAGTCCACAATCAATGATGCTTCCAGAAGCATAATAGGCAGGAAAAGCAAATCCATACCCTGAAAGTATTTTTCAGGGGGACACAAATACTTGATGGAAAGCATCCAAAGTAATCAACCTGCCAGGAGTTCCACCCAGGTCCCAGCCCCTTTGCTCACCATAGACTAGTTCTACTGGAAAATTGAGTGCTCAGCAATGGTGATGGTAAAATGAGCTTAATTCAGAGAAGTCCCAATTTTTAGTATATTAATTTCTGTGGCTGCCATAACAAATTATCTACCATAAACCTGGTTGTTTAAAACAACAGAAATTCCATCTCTCAGAGTTCAGAAACCAGATGCCAAAAACTAAGGTGTTAGTAGGGCCTGTTTCTTCTCTAGGAGGAGAATCTAGGAGAGAATCTTTCCTTGCTTCTTCCAAATTCTGGTGACTGCAGGTGTTCCTTGGTTTGCAGCCATGTAACTCCAATTTCTGCCTCCACTTTCACGTGGCCTTCTTTCTGTCCATGTCTTCACCTGTCTCTTATAAGGGCACCTGTCACTGGATTTAGGTCCCACTCAGATAATTCAGGGTGATCTCCTTTCAAGATCCTTAATTACATCTGCAAAGACCTTTACTCAGACAAGGTCATATTCACAGGTTCTGGGTGTCAAGACAAGGATATATCTTTTGGAGGCCACTATTCAACCCACTATAATAGTTTTGAGTATTATCACCACTATCACCACTGCTATGTCGTTCATGAGATCATTGAGTAAGCACTGAGTAGAATAGGAGAGGAAGCTGCATGGCATCCAGACGTCCAAGAAAGCATCTTGACCCTTAAGAAGTTTTTGATGAGCACCTAAATGGTTCCTAATATTTTCCCACCCTGGGTTCATCCCATGTGGCTTATTTACATACTTCTACCAAAATAGTCTTTTTACTTTCACATTTCTGATTACCCGCTCAAGCTAGCTATTAATCACTACTCATTGGTTTGCATTCTTCTTCTTTTTTTGACAGCCCTCTTCTTTTATATGCTTTTTTCCAGTTTTATTGAGATATACTTGACATATTACATTGTATTGGTTTAAGGTTTACAACATAATGATTTGATATACGTGTATATTGCAAAATGACCGCCACAAGATTAGTTAACATCTATCACCTTACATAGTTACCATTTTTTCTTGTGACAAGAACTTTCAAGATCTACTGTCTTAGCAATTTTCAAAAATGCAATACAGTATTGTTAACTATAGTCACCACACTGTACATTACATCCTCAAAAGTTATTTGTAACTGGAAGTTTGTACCTTTTCACCACTCTCACCCATTTTTCCTACCTGCTATGATTTGTACTTTTACTTAACCCAATCCATGACTTGTTCCAGGCAAATTAGACAACAAGATACACCTCCGTTAAATACTACCACTATTTTAAGTGATGCGATTAGGTAGCATAAGTCCACCTAATGCTGCTCCTAGGAAATCAGGAAGAAGCATCTGTAAACCAAGCCTCTGTTTGTCTATCTATCTTTATCTATCATCTATCTATCTATCTATCTATCTATCTATCTATCTATCTATCTATCATCTATCATCTATCTATCTTCTCAAACCACTAACTAGTCATGGAAACCCCTCCATGTGTCCATTCCTGTGGGGCTGAGAGAGGGCAGCAGTACAAGAAGACGCCTGGGGAGAATGAGCATCCTCCTTGTGCAATTTAACTCATGCATTCAAGATTGGCTTCTGTCTATTCCTGTACACAGGCAAACCTCAGGCATACTGT
The DNA here is from genome assembly GCF_037043125.1 of Eumetopias jubatus. NCBI lineage: Eukaryota > Metazoa > Chordata > Mammalia > Carnivora > Otariidae > Eumetopias > Eumetopias jubatus. The sequence goes on along the minus strand of NW_028274809.1, from coordinate 161,754,296 downwards.
GAATCTGGTTCCAGATCACCGCGATAAAACAAATATCAGAATAATGCAACTCAAATTAATTTTTTTGTTTCTCAGTGCATGTAAAAGTTATGCTTACATTGTACTGTAGTCATGTGCAATAGCATTATGTCTAAAAAACAGTGCACATACTTTAATCTAAAAATACTTGTTAAAAAAAATCCTAACCATGATCTGAGCTTTTGGAGAGTCATAATTTTTTGCTAGTGGAGGGTCTTGCCCTGCTTTTGATGGCGGCTGACCAATCAGGGTGGTGGTTGCTGAAGGCTGGGGTGGCTATGGCAACTTCTTAGAATAAGAAAACAATGAAGTTTGCTTCATTGATTGACACTTTCTCTTTCATGAATGATTTCTCTTTAGCATGCGATGCTGTTTGATTGCATTTTACCTACAGTAGAACTTCTTTAAAAATTGAAGTCAATCCCCTCAAACCCTTCCACTGTTTTATCAACTAAGTTTATGTAGTATTCTAAATCTTTGTTGCCATTTAACAGTCTTCAAAGCGTCTTCACCAGGTGTAGATTCCATCTTAAGAAACCACTTTCTTTGTTCATCCATAAGAAGCAACGCCTCATCCTTTAAAGTTTTATCACAGATTGCAGCAATTCATTCCCATCTTCAGGCTCCACTTCTAATTCTAGTTTTCATGCTATTTCCACCATATCTGCAGTTACTTCTACCACTGAAGTCTTGAACCTTCAATTTGTAAAAAATGTAGTATCTGTGAAGCTCAATAAAGTGAAGCATAATAAAATGAGGTATGCCTGCATATATTCCACTTGATGGAATGCTGCTAGGTATGCCTCACTTTATGATTTGGTGGATAATTTAATGGCCAATTCATAATGGAAAGCTCATTTCATGAGATCAGGCATTTAGTCTCTACCAAGTTCCAGTAAGAATTCGAGGGTTGTTTCTCAGAATAAGAATAGTTACTTGCTGAAGAGGTCATAGCTTTTATTACAAAAACAGTATTAGAGGCTTTAACTGTGAATTTACTACTGGGGTTCTGCAAAGCACCCCAATCTGCCACGAACTGTTTAAGCTTCATTGGATCTGCTGGGTCATATGGGCTGGTTGGTAGAGCTGATTGCACCGCAGCCTGGACTGATTGCCAGGGGCTGTATTGATTTGAGTTAGTAAGGAGACAACATCTGGAACAGCAGCTGCACTTGGAGGCATCACCTAATTAAGCTTATGATAATCCACTCTCATTCTCCAAGACCCATCTGTCTTCCCCATCAGCCTAATTGGGGAGTTAAATGGAGCTGTGATAGAAATGACCACTCCCTATCTTTCCAGTCATTGATGGTAGCATTAATCTCTGGGATTCCACAGGAATGTATTATTGCTCTTCACTTACTCTTTTAGTGAGGAAGGTGAGATCCAGGATGCCATCCCTGGTCCTTCCGCTCATAATAACTCTTATTCATGAGTCAGAAGCAGATGTGAGTAGCGGGCCAGTTGCAGGATCTCTTCTCCCAGAAAACACTCAGGAAATGGAGGGGAAAGAAGAGGGTGTGTCCACAGGTCTCACTGTGTCTATGGTGTGATGGACTTGGGTCAAGAATCCACTTATCACCTGACCACCACAAGCTTCCTCTCTGACCATAGAACCACAGTGCCATTCTTCTTTGCCTGGAATGTGTTTTTTAGAGCTATTATCCCAAAACAAGTGAAAGATCTACTTATATTCTTTTCCTCGGAATATATTTAAATCAGAAAATAATCACAGGCCTGGAAATAGGGATAATTTCTCCCTTTTGGTGAGCTCTATCAATAGATATGGAGTTCTTATGCAAATTGATTAGGAACTTTGTGAGTTGCTCATACATTTCAGATCTATAGACTCCATGATCAATAAACCTACATGAAATACCCATGTGTCTCTATTAGAGAAAGCACAACCACCTAGCCTCTGGAGGTTAAGTGCCTGACTTGGCTTCTGCACCTGCCCTCCTCCACTATAGGATTTTCCCATCTCCATTGTAATCAGGTGTACAATTTCCGTATCGGTGTTTCTGTCAACGTGATTCCCAACCTACAAGAGAAAACACAATCACATTTTTTAAAGATGCCAGTGGTTCTCTACTTGAAATATTTCTCAAAGCCTGAATAAGGAGAGGGTTTTCTGTGCCTATTTAAGGAAACACAGTTAAAAAGAAGGTAAGATTCATATTCTAAATCTGGTCTTTGATTCCTTTCTTTATATTATGTCTAATCACTTGTGGTGTCTTAACTTTCTCTAGCATGATCACCATTCAGTACAGCTTCCTGTCAGTCATCTTACCTAAGAATTAAAACTACCTTGCCTTCTCAATGAATTCTGATAACTGTGCCTATGCAAAAAGCAAAAACAAAACAAAACAAAAACAAACAAACGAAAACCAGTAACTTAATTTTTTTCACTCTTTGGTTGAGCTTGTTCAGAAGTTAGTCCTGCGTGTTTTCCCCAGGTATATTATAATATAAATTGGTAAATATATTTATTTTATCGTGTAACCTACTACTAAGGTAGACACCATAACTAAAATCTAACTCTAGTTATCAGTTTGAAATGAAGATGGGGCAAAGAGGCTTAAAACCTGAAGAGAACTGGCTCAAGAAAGGGAGGAATAGTCCCGTAAGATAAAGAAAAGAATCTGCTTAAGCTACTTTGGTCGCATCCACTGGCAAGAGAAGCTTAGAGAATTTGGAGTTTGTGAATATTCCAAGTCCTCCGATTCCTCCCATAAGTCTCATTTCAATATTCAGGATCTTACTCCATCCCATTTAATACTTCAGCTTTTCCAGATGAGACCTGGAGACAGGGAGTGTTAAATAGCACGTTGACCACCCACGGCCAAATCTTTTCATTTGTTTTTGGGGGACCGCAGCTCTGTGGATATAAGAGTCAAAAGGTTCTACTAGAATCATCAGTTAGAGTGCCTGGGTTTAAGTTTGTGACTTGAGAATTTAGTGTTTAAACTTGTCAGTCTCTTTTTTTCAAGCAGCTAAGAAGCGCCCACTCCCACCCGCCTTGAATTCCTGCATGCTGTCCTGCAGCTGTGGCAAGTTGATACCCACAGCCTTACCTTCAAAGTGCACTTGACTCCAAGTGATTGCAGGAAAACGAACTATTTCGCCACTGCTGGCCCCAAGCTGTCACCTTTCTCTTACTAAAAGGAGCATTTTCAGCTCCTTTAGCCCCAATAATGCCAGGAAACAAACCCCGATTTCCCAGTTCTCCCTCAGGTCCGGTGCACATAATCTACTCCTGGAACAAAGTTCCCTTCCAGTCAAGGCTCTTGAGTGCCCAGAATATAAATATCTCTTTGTTAATATTTTGTTTTAATGTTTTGTTCCTTTGTTGCTTCCTTTTTTGTTTTTTGTTTGTTTTCATTTTTGTTTTACAGATAATGTGCCAGAAGAGCTAGTGGGCTTCTACACAATCATGTTTGACTACTTTGGGCAAATGAAATCTCCTGTCACACTCTATTAAATGCTTAAGGCAAAGTACTTTTTGAGATTTTTTTTTTGATGCCTCTGTTTAGAAAACATCTACCTATGTATTATAGAAATTGAGTTTACAAACAGATAAAATACATAGATGTGGAGATAGTAAGATTGTTCTATTTTGTTTATTTCTAATTTTGGGTTTTTTTAACCAGGAAAGCACAACACATTTCAGAGAGTTTTTTTTTAATAATGGCAATTAATATTATTCTGTTAAACACGAGATCTTTTCAAAAGTGTCTCTGCTATCTTAATGCATATCGATCTAAGCTGATTAACTTGTTCTGTATTTTTAAAATTTAGTTTGCTTTGCTCCCATCATCTACTTTTTTTTTTTCTTCAAAAGTATTAACTGCAAATCTTGTGTTTGCTTTTGCTCGTTAAACTAATTTGTTTTTCTTGGTGTATCTTATTGAGACCAATTGACAACACATATCCCAATATTTTCATCTTTCCAATAGTATCTATTTTCATTACCTTCATTATCCTTCCTAATCACATGATATATTTCTTCACTGTTTTTCTGTTTGAAACCCGATTTTATTACTTAGTCCCTCTCCTACAATTAATTTACTCTAGTTGAATTGTTGCTGTATTTCACCTGAGAGAGAAAAGCACGCCTCTGGTGGTCCAAGTTATCTCTTACCAAAGCACTCAGTGTGGGACTTTGGAGTTATCAAGTAAATTTATTTACAAACACTTTGAAGATCCTACTCTATGAAGTACATTGCATATAGCACTCTAGAGGAGTTACAGGAGAAACAATTTCCACTTTTAATACGTTTATAAATTCACGAGAAAAATGCTCAGAAGTGAAATCAATTAGTCTTTAAAATGTTAATCAGCCCAAAATGGCATCGTTTATTCATACCATGATTCAGTGAATTTTCATCAATGCCTACTACGTGCCAGTCACCGGGCCAATTCTAGGAGTGCAGTAAAACCATGGTATCTGCCTCATGGCCTCAGAAGTATATCCTGGAAGGCTGATTGAAAGTAAACAGAAATTGGGGCACATGGGTGGCTCAGTCTTTTAAGCATCCGACTCTTGATTTCAGCTCAGGTCATGATCTTGAGGTCGTGAGATTGACCCCTGCCCTGGGCTTCACACTCGGCATGGAGTCTGCGTGAGATTCTCTTTCTCCCTCTGCCCCTCCCCCTGCTCACCCTCTCTAAATTAATTCATTAATTACTTAAATCCTTAAACAAAATAAAAAAGAAAGTGAACAGAAATTACAAGTAGGATAAGCACTGAATGCTCTTGGAGCAGGCAACATGGAAATCCAATCTAATCACATGGCTCAGAGAGGACTTCCTTGACTTAATGATGTTTGCCCTAAAAACATTAATAATGTTGGATAGGTGAATAGAAAGGAGTGGAAAACAGGACTGATGTGTACTGACCAAAGGAATACTTAAAGTGTTGCAGGAAAGGCCTTTGGAAAAAGATAACTCTTGAGACAATATGTAATTTGATCTAGGAAAAAATGTTTAAGGCACTAGCTATGTTCTCTATAAAACACTCTGTGTGCTAGGAAGGGCATGGAAGGGTTGGGAATGACTGAGGCGTGCATTCCAAGTGGAAGGAACAGCTTAGCAAAGGATGGGAGGCAAAGCTGTAACTGTCGATGAGCTGGATAGCAGAGGGGATGCTGGTGAGTAACACGGAGATGAGGAAGGTATTAAAGAAGCTTTAATAGCCAAGGAAGTGTGTTCTAGATGCTAAGTATAAAATGAGAATAAGAAGAATTAGAGGCTAGAAGGAGAATCCTTGGAGCAATGTGAGTGTTATTGCCTGGGTTAGGCTAGTGTGGCAGATGCTGTTGGTGGCCTGCCCAAATCCCTTTGGCATCCCCAATCCCGTTTCCATACACACCACCTGCTACCTACCACAAGCATCTGCGACTGTCTGCCCTAGGGCTTTCCCTGGCCACAGGAGCATGCCTGCCCTATCCAGGGCACAGGCCTGACATTTGGGGGAGTTAATACCTTTCACCAGGAAAGGATAGAAATTCCGTGCATGAATATGCCAGTTCTTCCATACCAGCAGAGAGGGACAGCTGTGGGGCATGTCCTATTCAGTCTTCCAGAGGTCCCCGATAGGATGGAACCCCAAACACCTTCTATTAGCCTTCTCTTCTCTGTGTTACTTCCTCAGTTCTGTACGAGCCGTCCTGGGATCACCTCCAAATAAATTGCCTGTCCCAAATTCTTGTCTCACATTTCGCTTCTGGGGGAACCCAAACTGAGCAGTTAGTTACTGAGGAAATTGAAGAAGAATAAGGAGTATTTGGAGATGATGATAAAGAGAGAGTCCCTTAGTGGATACCCAGCCTAGGAGTCAGGCACCCGTCCCCGTAACCTACAGCCAACTGCATTCTCTCCTAGCATCGCAATCGTGTTGTTCATCCGCTTAATGGGAACTGTGGATCACCAATACTGATGGTGACAAAGAGACATGATCCTCGGGGCGCCGGGGTGGCTCAGTTAAGTGTCTGCCTTTGGTTCAGGTCATGGTCCCAGGGTCCTGGGATCGAGCCCCGCATCGGGCTCCCTGCTCCGCAGGAAGCCTCTTCTCCCTCTCCCACTCCCCCTGCTTGTGTTCCCTCCCTCTCTCTGCGTCTCTCTCTGTCAAATAAATAATAAAAAATCTTAAAAAAAAAAAGAGAGAGAGAGAGACATGATCCTTAATTTACAAAAATCTACAAAAATATAACATCCAGTGCTTTCCATCATTGTGTGCCAGTTACTGATCTCAGGTTGTTTTTATTACCACCTCACAGAGGATGAGCACCCATGGAACCAGGACATCTCTGCATTAACAAGGACTTGAAAGACACTTAATCGAAACACTTATTTTACAAGGTAAGGCAACTGAGGCACAGGGAAGAGAAATAACGAGCACAGTCACATAGTTGGTAAGTGGAGACTTGCAAATAAGATCTGGATTCTCGTCTCTCTGTCTAGCCCATCCCACCCCACCTCTGTCTGCCAGCGGGAGGAAGAAAAAAAAAAAAAAACCCTTCAAATATAATAGGAAACTATTGTTTTACCATATCTATGGTAGAGGACTGAGACAAAATGTTTTGAAGGCAGTTGCTCGCCTAACAAAACAGCAGTTTTTAGACACAAAAATCATGATTCGTAAAATTCTTAAAATGTGTTTTCCTCTTGCCATGGGTTGTTTTTCTTTTTTCTGGATTGAAAGATAATAGAAGTTAATGTGTACAAGAAGCAGTTCAGTAGCCTCAGGTAATGATAAGGTATGTATCCAAGTGACCTTTGTCATTGAGTACAAACCAGACTGTTCAACTAATGCCGAGAATAGCTGTTAATTACCTATCAAAACACCACTCACCAGAATTCAAACAGGGAGAGATGGGTCCAGCTGAACACATCTGGAAAAAGGCAACAGAAGCAGCCAGTGTGGCCTGGAGTTTGGTGGATATTAATACGGTTGTTCCATGGAAACTCATTTGGGTCCATACAATCAAACATGTACATGCATCCTTTGTAGTTGAAATAACCAACCCTGTTTTCCATATCAAGCTCACAGTTTCCCAGGTGACAAAACTTAATTTCCATCTAATTATGACCTTCTGTCAGGGTTGTGTCTAAGTTTCTGGGGGGCTTTGACAAAGTTCTGAGCTATCAATGGGGGTCAGGGCATGAGTGGGCTCTCAATCTTGGTGGTTATCAGTCCACGCATTTTATTGCTGCATCTGTCACACGCTGACCCTTAAGCTACTTGTGGTCTGACAGCTTTCTATGCCATGTTTGCACGACTCTTGGTAGCATGGGAAAATGGTCTGCTTCTCCTCTTGCCAGGCTGAGGGATGTGGGGACCCTGGGGAGCTGACACAGGTCCACACACCTGGATACCACTCATGACATTTCCTCTGCTCCTGAGCCATGCTGCTCTCCCAAGCCCCACTCAGGAAAGGTAGCACCAGGCTCTACTATGTCTCAGGTTTCCAGCCTCGTCCAGGTCCTGGGCCTCAGGCCAAGGAGTACAGGCAGCAAGGTTTCCAGGGAACAAGCCAGCCTCTTAGGCTGTCAACTTTCCCCTGGCCATATACCTCCCACAGCCTAGACTCCATTATTGGGAAAACTAACCCTGGCTGATTAAAGATCCTTCCAAACATTGCTGTGACTTCTGCCATATATTTTGACCTTGACTTGTGAAGATTCCAAGAGCCAAAAATTTCCCCCTTTTTTCTCTCTGTTCTTTGATGCCCCATGGATTTGCTGCTTGAACAGAGAAAGTGTCACAAGATAACAACTGCAACAACCAGAAAAGTGGAGATTAATCAATTAATATACAAAAATATGTCTCCAGTGACACACAAATTTTAATTCTTACTCTGCCTTTTCATGTGTAATATAAGAGTTAAAGTACGAATAAAATTGAGACTGGTGAGGGACACCTGGGTGGCTGAGTCAGTTAAGCATCCAACTCTTGATTTTAGCTTGCGTCATAGTCTCAGGGTCAGGAGATCAAGCCCCATGATCAGCAGGGAGTCTGCCTTTCTCCCTGTCCCTTTGCCCATTTCATTCACAGTAGGCTGAAAGCCTCATGGTCCCATCCACCATAATTTACCCATTGGGTTGAGTGTCCCCTGCCAACGATTTCATTACAGTTGAATGACAGCCCTAATCTATAGTACAGTCTCACCCAGATCCACACTGGTACTCCGCTATCCATCTTCACAACAAAGGTGAGAAGCACAACTTTCCACCTCTTGATTTGTAATGTATAGGACCCAGGCCCCAAAGCCAGACAGGGACAAAGCTGGAACTGGAGTTTAGGTATCTGTATTTAGGTCATGTGCTGGGGGTTTTTTTATTTGTTTTCCTTGTTTTTACTCACTGATCCGTGCTGATCCCAGTGTTAGCCATTCTCAGAGACTTGAGCAAAGTGTATCTTAAACTTGAAGCTGTTCATTCTTGACTTCTTTAAGGGAACTAGATATCATCTCAATAGATGATGGCATTAGAGTGGAACCTAAGAAGACCTAACAAAAAATTGCATTTGAAATTTACGGCAATACATTTTTCTCCTCAGTATGCAGCAGCTGTCACTAGATAAAGTTAGTTTTCCTGTATATATAAGTCTTATTTAGCAAGAAAGCATTTCTTAGAAAATAATTTCTAGACTAGAGACACAATTTTAATTAAGTAGAAATTCGATATAATAGAAGCTACAGATAACTGCTTTGTGGATATCCTTCTCAGGTCAAAAATAATTTGGTAAAACACCTTCCTGAAATTATAACCATTTTGGGTCTCACTACATCATGCAATTGAAAGCTAAATGAAATTCTGATTAGTAGCCTGCTGTTAAATGATACAACATAAAAAGCTAAATGCCATATAATTGATAAGCAACTAAAAACAGCTAGTCTGTATACCCTAAGCAAATGAGCATACTTCAAAAACAATGATGTGATATCTCATTATCAATCTCAAAATTACACTCTGGCACATTCAGGGTGCTGAATAAAGGGTTTTTTTTCCCCTTTGTTCCCGAACACCATCCATTATCAAGTTGGAAAAGGGGCTTGTTCTCTCTTACTAACCAGTATTTATTGAGCACCTACTTGGGACAAGTTACCATGCTAAGCATTATGGGTCCTTAAAGGGATAATAAAAATTATTGCTTCCTCATAATAATGTACAAAATATTTCTCAGAGAAGAAGTATAAAAAAATGCTTATTTCCAAAAATAAGTTGTAGACATTAGAAAGGACATCTTGATAGAAGTGAAAACAGCAGACTTACAGGCACCAGTCTTTTCTCCAGACCACCTTCCCTTGGTTGGCAACCTCTGTCTGACGGTCATAGTCGCTGCCATTCTGAGGGGAGAAACTGTTTCCCCTTTAGCTCAGGTCCAATTATGGCCATCTAATATTTTCTTTAATTACTCACAGCATAAATGAAGTAAATCCAGAATATTTAAATGTGGTTAATTAGCAACCAAGGGATAACAAAAGAGAAATAAACACACACACACACACACACACACACATATTCCTGCCCACACCAACCATGGCACAAGATCATATGGCTAAGAATGTATATCTATTTATCTTCAGCTTGGGGAGTTGCCTCCCTGCTGAACCCTAGTGTCACTCCATCTCAAGAGACCACCTTTAAAATTGGCCAGCAAAGAAGCACGCTCAAAGACTTCCACATTCGGCAGACAGTAGACAGAATGATCGTGACTGTGGACTCTGATGTCAGACAGATAGGAGTTCAAATCCCAGTTTTGTTACATATCTGTGTGGACGTAAACCACTAAATATCTATTACCCTTTGGAAAATAGCATTGATGATGCCTTCCTCACTGGGTTGTTTTCAGAATTAAAAGAAATAACAAGTACTTGGCACACGGCAGAGCATAAGTGCACAATAAATGGTAATTAATATTATCATCATTATAATAATAATTTTTTAAAATCCATAAAAATAGCAAGACCCAGAGAGAATGGAATTCCCTCTCTACTTACCTAGAGCCTGCTATCTTAATTTTCATTTTCTGTCCCAAGACCTGCCTCTGGGGACACCTGAGTGGCTCAGTCGGTGAAGTGGCTGCCATCGACTCAGATCATGATCCCAGACTCCTGGAATCGAGTCCTGCTTCGGGCTCTCTGCTCCGCAGGGAGCCTGCTTCTCCCTCTTACTCTCCCTCCTCTCATGCTGTCTCTCTTTCTCACTCTTTCTCTCTCAAATAAATAAATAAACATCTTTTTAAATAAATAAATAAACAGGACCTGTCTCTGGAAGGTCCACTGTCATCCAAAAAGACTATGCTCATATATAGCAATAGTCCTACTAACAAGCATGAACAGGATCATTCACTCAATAAAATACCCTAAACATACAATCCTATGTGACATATATGTATATACTGAGTGGAGATAATTTTGCTACCAGTGCATAGAGGATTAAACAGTAAATGTAAGAGATAGTTCAAGGCTTGACATTGATGAGCAAATAAAATATATAGACCAGATTTTCGAGAGAGAGAAAGAGATGTTGGTAAGTGCTATGCTTTTGAAAAAAGGCTCTCTGGTCAAATAAGTTTCAGCAACCTTGATTTTAAAAAGGAAAAAAAATTATTACTGCAAGGCTTCCGTAATCTGGAATAAGGTAACAAGCACTATGGAGCTTAAATAGCAACTATAAAATTTGTAGTATTTCCCTAATTTATGTATGCTGAACTTTCACAAACATGTCACAATTTTTTTTCATGGTGGTAGAGATAGTTCAAGAACTAGTGTTTTATGGGACATTGAGAAATACTGGTGAATTTAAAAAAGCATTATTATTCTAGAAGATAGATAGCTCCATGGGCTCTAACAGGCTGTCAAGTTTCAATGGGAAAGAGATTTAATCTCTTTGAAGAATAGATAGGATAAAGCATTCAAGGTAGGAATTAAAAGGAAAAAAAAAACCTGGTATGTAGCTACTTAAAGATATTTCCTACATATTCATTTGGATATATATATTCATATATCCTTCCATTTTTATTTATTCATAATTCTAATTTCCACAAGGGATTGGGGTGGCTCCCAGATGTATGTTTATCCCTCACCACCACTTAGCTATCACTTCAGAATTGTCCTTTACATTGTATGATGCACTGTGGTTTACAAAGTCTCCATATGCAGGGTTCATGAAACATAATGTGCTTAAAAATGATGGGGGTGGGAGGAGCAGTCTTGTCCGTAATACTGATTCTCAGCCTTCACAGACATTCCTGTCCTTTTAACAAGTGTCTCAGCTGACTCCATGCAGGTGAGGTAGGAGTCCATTTTTTGCATGTTGCTTTAGATTAATGTTATTTAGAAAAGATATCTAATCACAAACTTTCATTTCTCATCACACTCTAAAAACCTAGTATTTCTCTAGATGGACAGATAATAGATACCGGGATGGATGGATGATAGATGAGCCGATATGTAGCCAGGTTGGCAGATAGACATAATCTAAGGGTGTTACAAGAATAAATTATGAATAGGAATAATCTAGACTAGGGATTTCTAATTCTATGATAAAATAACATGTCCTAACAAGGAGACGACTCAAACTTCGAACTTACTTGTTTCAAAGTCACAAATAAAGGAGGAAGGGGAAGAAGAGCAGGAGGAAGAGGGAGGGAAGGGAAAGAAAGGGAGGGTGGGAAGGAAAGAGGAAATAGAGCTGGTAGTTGTAGTTAAATACTTCTGATTTCATTAAGATGGCTTAAAAGGAAGAATTCACAGGGGCGCCTGGGTGGTGCAGTCAATTCAGGGTCCAACTCTTGGTGTCGGCTCAGGTCGTGATCTCGGGGTGTTGAGAGTAAGCCCCCCACCCCCACCCGTTGGCCCTGTGCTTACTGCAGAGTCTGCTTGAGATTCTCTCTCCCTCTGCCCCTGCCCCTCTCTGGGCACACATGTGTGTGTGCATGCTCTCAAATAAATAAATAACAGAGCTTGGGGTGAAAGGTTGACAATGTTTCCGTGGCAGGCCCTGCAGGAGTGAACAACAGCCCAAGTTCTCATCTCTAAGGACAGGTGAAGTCCACTGACTCTGCTGGCAGCCCCATCTAAGAGATCTTTTGGAAGGGGAGCCTAGCAACAGCAATCATTTAAGAGTAAAGAAGGTTTGGGTTCATATCCATAAGCCTCTGGAAAATAACCTTTGTAATGCTGTTTTTCAATATGATTTCTCACAACTGAGGGATAACAAAAGGGAAAGGAACACACACACATAACATGGCACAAAATGGTGTGGTTTGCACAGTCTTTGGGGGGTGGGGTGCTTGCCTAAGTGACCCAGAATGACAGCTGTCTGTTCCAGCCTGTCCCAGCCCCATCCCTACCTCCCCTAATGATTACCTGCCATCTGTGTCCTCAGCCACACCCATCTGGGCAACAATGACTGACTCAGCCTAGCAGAATTAGAAGCTCTGCCCCTGCCCACTTGCAAGTGGGGGTCTGGAAACTGTCCAGAGCCATCTTAAGTCATTGAACCTGGAGGTCAACAGAACCCTCTGTGCGGGGAAGAATATTACATTTCGGGTTCCCGAACTAACCCTCACTGGCATGACCAGCCTGTCTGATTGACCCTTCAGTTCAAGCTCGTGGTGCTTGCTTTCTCTTGAGAGTGTCTTCCCCAAGGTGTGGGCAGTTAGGAACCTGATTTTGAACACCAGCCAGCCAACTCAGGAGTTAGGCCCTTCTCACCTGGCAGGGGAGAGTAGGAAGATAGGGAAAGATAGGAGAATTTTAATCCATAGGAGAACACAGTGAAGATCTGAAAAGTAAAAACTCACACCACAAAAAGCAAAAATGAGAAAAGATTGCAAGGAAGGCCTCAGTTTAGTGAGCATTTGGCTACTGGGGTAATTTATCCAGACATGTCAGGCACCAGGCTCAGGTCCACAGTGAAGACGCTTTCATTAAACTTGCACCAAGGACAGGCTCAGATCGGGAAGCAGGTGTGGCTGTTTCCAGGGAATGGAGTTCCTGGATATTTTTTAGAAGAACTGGGTAGGACTGGGACTGACTTTCATTTGTGGTGTTAAAACAGCAACACTTTTCATTAATTATTCTTTGAATGTTGACATGTTTTCTCTACCACCTTGGGCACTTCTGTCTTCTCACTGTTTTTTTAGTGTGGTGACTAATGCACACAATGGTTAGAAGAAAAAAATAAAACCACACAATGCCGGGTTCATTTTTACTGCAGTCTTGATATTTTTGAAATTTGATGTAATAAGACCATCAGTCACTGGCGTGTCAGACATAGTGAGGGTCTGACAGAGCACAGAACTGAATCCCCACAGTTCCCAGTCCCAGGAAAGGGGGTAAGCTCCTTCACAAAGAAGAGGCTTCGACCCCACCCCTTCCCTAAGGAATCCTTCAGCACTTCCTTTAGCATCTCTTATGGCTCTCCCGTTCTCAGTTTTCCATACCCCTCTTCTTCTGGGTCCCTAACTTACAGGGTCCCTTCTTCCTTTCACTTGCTGATTCTCGTCTGCATCCCTTCTGCTCACGACCTCACAGACATCTCTGGGCATGATTTCAGGATCTCTCTAGAATAATTTGCCATGTCTGTCATCAAAATTTCTTACTACCTAAAACACAAAGAGAACAGATCTACTCCTTTTTTCTAAGCACAGAGTTCTGTGTGTATAGAACTTGTGCTTGTCTCCCTCATTCCCTGACAGGCTAATCGCACCCTGAATTAGTCAACATTCTCTCGCAACACATGACTTACTTCTTCCATGTGTGCATCCATTGACATATATTTTTAATTGAGATATAATTGACATATAACACTGTATTAGTTTCAGGTGTACAATATAATGATTCAATATTTGTGTATATTGTGAAATCACATCTCATTAACATCTATCACCATCATGGTTACAATTTTTTTTCTCTTTTTGTGTTGAGAATTTATAAGATTTAGTCTCTTAGCAGTTTTCAAATATACATTACAGTATTCTTAGCTATGGTCACTATGCTGTAAATTACATCCGCAGGACTTACTTTATAACTGGAAGTTTGGTGCATCCATCTATTTATTCGTTTCATATTCACTGAGTCCTGACTATCTTTTGCTTAGGCTCATCATAATGACCCTTCACTCTTCTCTGCAAACTTACCTCAGAACCTCCAACTTATGTCTTTAAGATGTCTCAAATATGCCACATTACTGAGCCCCCAGTCGAGTGTCTCCAGTGAGGCTATTGTGGTTATAGAGCTTGGAGACCACTGAGTTACCTGATTACCAAAGAGAGCACTTGAAATGACAGCACAGGGCAGAACAGCCACACTCCAACCCTCCCCCAGCCACAGGGAGCCTCTCCATGATACAATCAAGCACGGTGAACTTCCAGAAAATGTCTACTGACTCCATCTACTTAATCAGAAATAACTGAAAAAGCTCCTCCTTATGATATTCACATACAAAAAAATTCTCTAAGGAAAACATCAAGCATTTTCCAATTAAGAACTCTTCAAAAGAACAGCAGACAACATTTTTAAAAAAGTATTTCCTATGTATTTATATATAAAAAACGAAAAACCAAAAAGCTTACTCATGAGAATTTTCAGGTTCCATATGTTGACCTCAAATACAATTATGGTTGAAAAAACCAAATTTAACAAGTAAGAAAGCTTGTTGTTTTTCCAACTCTCACCTACTGTGTTCAGGTTCCTCCCACTCACCCTAAACAATCCAAACCCTCCACTGGCCCAAGCTGTTTGGGGACATCCCTGAGAAGCCTCGTCATACAGACACACTCATTATTTTCATCGGGGCCCAGCACTACTGTCTCTTTCCACATACATTTATCATAGACTCTGTGTGTGTGTCTGTGTGTGTGTGTGTGTGTGTGTGTGTGTGTGAGAGAGAGAGAGAGAGAGAGAGAGACAAAGAGAGAGGCAGAGATGAGGGGAAGAAGAGAGAGGGAGATGTTCCTGCTTTCAAAGCATTTGCTGTGTAGTAGAAACATAAGAATTGACATTTACTTAACTATCAAATATTAGCTATTTACTGTGCTAGGTTATTTACATCCATTATATCACTTAATCTTTGCAGCTTCCTCAATAAAATACGTATTATTGTTATTCCCACTTTAGAAATAAAAAATTTAAAATAGAGGCAGAGGCTAAATAACTTGCATAATCACCT
The DNA here is from genome assembly GCF_037043125.1 of Eumetopias jubatus. Taxonomy (NCBI): domain Eukaryota; kingdom Metazoa; phylum Chordata; class Mammalia; order Carnivora; family Otariidae; genus Eumetopias; species Eumetopias jubatus. Next base: position 161,739,095 of record NW_028274809.1, on the reverse strand, counting down.
ACCAAGTGTCAGAGAGTGGTTTTGTCTTGAACACATTTGTCTGGATTTTCTCAAACAACCCACTTTCCCACCACCATATCCCATCCTCCCAATTCATCCTCTGGTACCCATACTCCACCAATCCTTCAGCCTCCCCGAAACTGACAATCCATTGATCCTACCCTCTTTTTTCCCCCCCTTACCCAGCTTAAAATCCACAGTCCATCATCATAAGCACTTCTTGGCACACACTACCAGTGCCTTTCTGGCTGGCTCCTTTTGTATGCTCACTTGGTAAAAACCTAATGCTGATTAAACCCAACCCTGCACCTCTTCTGTGTCTGCTCCCTCCCAGCTACTCGTGGCTAGAGAGGAGCGCGCAAGCAAGAGGACTGGTCTCCGGTGAGACATAAACTTTAAGCCAGTCCTTAATGGTGGGCACTTTTATGATTGTTGCAACATGCATTTAAAGGGCTGGCTAGAACATAAAACTGAATGAAGTAAGTTCTGTAAGTTCTCAAGTGCTTCCCAAGATGAAGCCCAGCTCATACATAGATTAGGAATCATTGGTTGAAATTGTATTAATTGAGGAAAGCTGTTACTCCTACTTTCCTTAAGCTCTCTTTGTTCTTCCCAGCAACACGTAAAACTTAGTTTTAGAAACAATGCTGAATTAACAAAAAGAGAAACTCACACAGCTGTTACAGAATTATGAATAGTCTATATGTTGGCCAACAGTGTTGCATACAAGTGTCATCAAAGGAAGATGGTGGCTGATGCCAGCTATCCTCACAGCCACAGCGTTTTCACCTTAAACCACTTAGGCTCAAAAACCTAATGTTGTCAGGCCACTAAGAGCAAATACAAGCTCTCAGTGTAAACTCACAGTAACCAAACTGGCAAACAGATGTATAAAACCAGAATCGAACTACAAATAGGCCTGTTACAAAGTCTCCAATATTGAAATTGGTGTAACCCCTTTTACTCCCCTATATAGGAAGCCAAAGCATAAGCAGAAGTTTGGTGAGCTTGCAATAGAGAAGTTACCTTAATTGAGTATATAATGGCATTAGTTTAAGGTAGCCTAGGGCATCGAGTGCCACAATACTAATAATAGCTTTGCCAATGAGACTGGAAGTGTGATCCTTGGTTGGCCCCCAGTTCCCCTCCTTGGCACAGTGCTTGGATGAACACTTGTCAATATTGGCCTTTGGCGTCCCCCTCCCATCGTGATGAAAACCTTTCTTTAATAACATCTATTCAGTCAATCTGGTTACTCTTAAATTCCACAGATCCGAATGCTATTTTGTCTGTTTAAGATAACTTGACATAACTCTGGTTTTTTATTCAATGACTTCACAAGTAAATTCTCAGAGTTTAGTGAATATGACATATTTACAGATTCTTGGGGAATCCTTCTCTGCAGCCTCCACAAGACATCAATGGGAAATTCCAGAATAAATAGGAGGAAAGTACGACCTAAGTTCTATTTTGGGAGATAAGAAAAAACAGGTAGATGCTGATAGTATTTCGTCTCCATTCTCTGCCTATGTACAGGGCTGGCTCATCTTGATATGTGCCAGAAAATTGATGACAGAAAAATTCAACGAATGGTAGCAAAGATCCCCCCCCCATTTTTTTTTCAAAGAGTTATCACTACAGCGAAATCCTGGGGTTTAATCCACGTCATCCCTGTGTGCCAGAAAATCTATAAAATCTGTAACAACAGGGAAACTATATATTGTCTCTTCAATTCTAAACAATCTAAACCGTCTTCATCATCAAGAGCATTTGTGGTATTCATTTCACCACAGCATAATAAGCAAGAAGATATCAAAGATATTGTTTTCTCTGCTTTGTCTTTTCTGCACTCCCAATTTGATTTCTTTTAAATCTGGTAAAAAGAATGCAGCTTACTGCCTCCAAACTCATTATTAGGACAATAAGATAATGTTCACGGAATGCAATAAGTATAGATGGAATTCAAACTCCTGATGGCTATATTAAGATCATATTTTTCAACGGAGTCTTTTTTTTAATTAATTACAGAACACCAGTTAATTCCTCTGAGCATTTAGATTTTTTACCATAAGTAATTAACTCCTCTGACCTTCCCTCATCTTTTTAACACTGTGAACCACAGTCGTTAGCATTGTGTCAGATAAGCTTTCTCATACTTGCCACACACAGATGCAAATCCCGGCAACGGCACCCTGACATCTAAATGTAGACGTGCACAACTCTGCTGAGCCCCCTCTCATTGGAGGCTTCCTGCACACAGACTCTGAGGTCTGATGCAAATGCCACCAAGGTGATCTTCACCATCTGTCCAGCATTTCTGGGGACGCATCACAGGCGCATGTTGGAAGGAGGACGAGTCGATGTTTCCCTCACATTGGTCCGTGCTATTTTTTCCACCCACCACGCCAGTAAGCTGCACAAATCTCTGGCAAGCAGCTACTTTCAGTTTTCTCAGAAGCTGAGAGAGTGGGTCCCCTATATTTTAAAAAGGCAAACGCTGCCTTATTCAACCTAATCATTACTTAGAGAACCATAGCAAAGAATCAAGCCCACTGCTTTTTATGCCTCAAGACATCAGCCTGGGCTGCATTTCTCAATGTTTCAACTTCTCTTTTCCAGTACAGAAAAATAGTGTAGAAAATGGGCTCTCCTCCAGGGGAACCACCCACCTTCTGACACTCTGAGTACAAGAATGTGCTATTTCTACTCCATCCGGGAACTCCCCAGTGGAATGTGACCCAACCCTAGCACCAGGTGGCCCTCCTTGAAAATACACAGTTGTCATCCATTTAAAGCAGGATGCATCCACTTCTAACAGAAGCAGATCTGAAAATGTTGACTATTTCTTTTGATATCTATGGCTGGGGTTCTGGGGCTGATGTTGAAGTGTGGGTATTGGAGAAGGCAGGCTGGATGTGGCGAGGAAACAGGGGGCTTGGGACATGGAACACGATTTGGGAATGAGAACTCTAAGAGCAAGGAAAGAAGTTCCAAAGGGAAGTGAACAAGTACCAGAAATAACCCTTCTATGTAGAAGTGTCCAGGAGAAAGTTACTGAAAATTCCCTTTGCAATGGATCGGAGGTGGTTGATTTATTTTTCCTTTCATACTTTAACATACAGTTGCTGTGAATTTTTTTTTTAAATTCCTCATTAGTCTCACATTTTAATTTGATCTACTGGATGTTGCCCACTCATATTTCCAAAAGATCATTTGTAATTCATTTCTTTCTTTAAAACACTGCACTGAGTGACTGCTCTTGGTGAAACACTTTGCTATATGCCATGGTAGATACAAGATTAATAAAACACTGCAAGTTTTACTGATAAGGCAAAATCATTAAAATGTGGTAAGAATGCTCAGCCAGGAATGAGAAAATAGAAAAAAGGTTCTTAGGGCAATCATTTGCTATTTTTAAGCCTTGCCTTCTTAATCTATCAAATGAGAAAATACATCAAGAGGTCTCTAAGTTAGTATGCAATGTTAACATTGCTTCATAGGTCTTGCTTTCTTCTCCCTCACTACCTCTTCTTCAGGGCCCTCCTTTTCTTTTTCTTCATTGCAACACTTTCTTCTTCTAACTCCTTATTTCTTCCCTAGGCAATCTCATCTATTCCCGTTGCTCTATTTTCCACTTATAGACTTATGATTCCCGAATGTAAATAGATAAGTAATAGAGAAGGAGGGTGAGGACAGGAGGGAGAGGGAGGCAGGTAAACTTATCCCCTGGTCTCCAAACCTGATATTCAGCTTTCTACTGAGTGTCTCCACCTATATGTCCCCAGTTCAAGTCAAACTTCCACGTTCAAAATTGAAAATCTTCTATTTTTGTACCCAGCTCAATAAATAACAATGTTATCTACTCAAATACTAAGTTGCAAAATGGAATTCTCCTCAATAGTTTGTATCACCATCCATCTGGTACCATGAATGGTCCATTCTCCCTCTTATGTCCTCATTCTTCCAACCCATCTTCCAGGCCACGGTCAGAGTGACTTTTCTAAACTCCATTGTTCATATTAATTCATTCCTTTTCTAAGGTTAAACCAGTTTAATGCAAGTTTGTTGTTGCCACCGCCTTCTTCAAATCCAACAATGGTTACTCATCCCCAGGTGTGCTTCTCAATCTGGAATCCACATTCCCTGGGAGTCCTGGCAACATGCCAGGAGAATTGAAAACCCCAGCATAATATCTTCTTGGAAATTCAATTTTATTTGAAGGCAAGAAGTTTAAAATATTATTTTAGTATTGAAACAAATAGGCAAATACACAGGAGAATGCAAAAACGTGAAAGGAGACTTCAAATAAAGTTTTCACTTGTGATGGCCCTTCTTGAGGCAATGCACCCAAAACCCATGGGGGTGGGACATGCAAACTATTCTCTTTTCCTCTTTGGAATACTTTGGAATAGACAAAATAGAATGCAAAATAGAACTAAGATTTCTTATATCGCACTGACAATTCTCTGTCATCTGGCCCACATCGATTGACCAGACGCCTCATCTTCTTCCCCAGTCCCCTCCCACAGGCACTCTAACCATAGCAGTTACCTTTATCTCAATATACTGTGTTGCTTCATGCTCAAAGGCAAGAGTTAAACAAGGATATGGAATATGGAGAAAAATGAGTAATTTGTGATGGTGTGAACTTAGGGGGCCTGGTTGGGAGTAGAAAGAAAGGAGTTTGGGAAAAGATTGGAAAGAATTATTGGGGCCAGCTTGTGAAGAACATTGTCTCCCACAATAAGACTTAATCTTGTAGGCAATGGGGAATCCTTAAATGTTTTAAGTAGAGGAATGACAAGATCATCTGTCTTGTAGAAATAAAAGCGCTAAATAAAAGCACTCCAGTCAAAACCTGGAGTGGAGACTCGGGGCAGTGGTCCAGGTGAAAGAAAGAAAGAAGAAGTTCTTACCAACCATGGAAGAGTTGACCCATGGAAATGCGACACTTTTCACTCTAGGGGTCTGAAAAAATTCAACTACAGTAGGAACTGTGATAATGATTCATTGGGTAAACATCCTGTAATAGATGTTTTCGATAGCCATATTAGTGAAAGCACATTCAGTTTTTCTAACTCCAATATGTATAAATTAAAAACAATGAGACATTATTTCAAGGCACTTGCCTTACCAATTTCAAGCCTCTTTGGCATTGCATGTACATTCTTTTTCTAGTGATTATAATGCCCATGTCACCTCAGACCCTATTCTAATGATGGAACCCTTCGTTGTGTTTCAAAACCCAGTTCAAAAAGTACCTACTTAAAGGATGCTTTGTCACTGTCACCTCACTGCAGGTGTATCAGGAGGCTCCATGCCTGTGTGCCCATAAGTTCTGTGTACACATGGCCTGGATGGCCTTATCCCTCCATAAGAGAATTATGTTTCTGCATGGTCATCTCCCACTTTAGACTGTGAGCTCCTTAAGCATCACATTGATGTGAGGCCACAACTTCTTTCCCTTTGCATTCCCAGCATCCTGCCCAGTGCCTGGCACATATAAGATAATCAAGATATTATTGGATGAGTATATTAAAGAATTAAAACTCATAAAGAAACCAGACTCACTACTTTGTTACACTCATATATATACATATATGTCAAAGAAAATGCAAGGACGTGTAAACATTTCAAAATAAATGCATATATTACAAGGCTAAATGTATCTTCTGTAAAATCTGGCTGTTCAACTGATACAGATTTCCTATAAGTTGTAATGTCATTAACAAACATTTATATTTGATGGAAAACTAAGTGATAATCATGCAAATGTGCAATTTTAAATTTTTAAATTTAATTCTCGAAAAACATTCTGAGAAGAGGGCAGAAGAGTTTTTAGTATTCCTTCTTCAGAGATTCAATCGCTGAGAATCAAAGTGGATATGTGGATGTCCAAATTTCACTTCTGACCCTCTATTAAGATGCTTACATATATGCTAGTAGGAAATTTTAAGTTAAGACAAAATGTCAAGATTATGATATTTAAGGGGATGAAGATAAGTTTGCCTGATTTTTTTTTTCCTTTACTTTTGTGGATGTGTCTTAACCTGCTCCAAAGGTGAGAAATATTCCCATGAAAAGGGTAACTTTTTTTTTTTTAAGATTTCACTCATCTATTTGAGAGAACGAGAGAGAGCACATGAGATGGGGGAGGGTCAGAGGGAGAAGCAGACCCCCCCGCTGAGCAGGGAGCCTGATGCGGCACTCGATCCCGGGATGCCAGGACCGTGACCCGAGCCGAAGGCAGTCGCTTTTTTAATTATAAAAAAGGAAATGTAAATAGAAATAAGTTATTAATAGATCTTATCACATTTCTCTGCACTACTTCATATTGATCTATCTATCTATAGAGAGATCCATTATAACAGATGTGTGTACTTTAGTCAAAGATATTTTTCAGCCAGTTTCCTTTTTTTTAAGATTTTTGTTTATTTATTTCAGAGAGTGAGAGAGAGAGAGCACAAGCGGGGGGGGGGGTAGGAGAGGGAGAAGCAAGCTTCCCGCTGAGCAGGGAGCCCGATACAGGCTTGATCCCAGGGCCCTGGGATCATGACCTGAGCCGAAGGCAGACGCTTAACAACTGAGCTACCCAGGCGCCCCAGCCAGTTTCCTCTTTTATCTCTCCACTGTCTTTTGTAATTGGTGCAACTGAGATATTACCTCCCTTCAAGTCATAAACCTAAGTCATAACTACTAAACTTTTTAAGTGAAAATAGGGGCATTTAGAAAAGGAATTATAACCTTTATTTAATACTTGCTATGCAGAATAACTGAGATAAACTCTTTACATGTGTTATCTCATTTAATATAAACAATGTTTTCTGGTTTTCCTCATTAGCACCTACGGCAAACAGCCACATGTACTTTGTAACATGAATTTAATACCTTGCTGATTTATAGCAAAACAAGAGGAATTAAAGGTCAATCTTTGCTAACTGACAGGGTAAAAATATCCTGTATGACCCTCAAAATTCTGAGATGCATCTGCCTTCATGAGTTTGGTTAACTCTTGCAGTAACCGTCTCATTTAAATTGGGGATGAAATGAGCACTGAATCCATTTTGGTTTCCTGTGCCTGGACTATATTATGTCACATTTTAAACAGTGTGTAAACTTTTTTTAAACAATGTGTAAAAATACTTTTGTTTATGTGGGTCCAATTTTCAGAGGTTAGAAAGCCTCAAATCTAGACAGCACACTCTTCTTAGAATGTAAGGTAAGTTGCTCAAGAATATTTATTAAGCATCCTTTGGATTGGTAGAATTATTTAGGGATGTGGGAGCTTGAATGAATATGAAGACGTAATATGAACAAGACAGTTTCTTATCAGTCTGTTTCAAGCACTAGTACAAACATAAATGAAGGAATAAACTAGCAAGATCAAGTAGCAAAAACTGAGACAAAGAATCATAAAATCCTACTTCACCATAATTATCAATTTGGAAAAAGAAAAGCTGTCCAGAAATGTATTTCAGTATCAGCTTAATCTTCTGCACACTTTGGGAAGGTAGAGTTTTATTATTGCTGTTGTCACTGTTGGGTTTTTGTTTGTTTGTTTGTTTTTTATGGTTTTTTGCTGCTTAATAACCCTTTCTCTAGGAGGCACATAATGAAATCAGCTCTGACTCCCTCCTCCTTCCCATACTGCCCCACACCTCTTCCAATGTTAGCACTGGTCTAAAGGAAGATAATTATTTACAAGGTAGAGAAAATTAGTTTGTTATTCCCAGATCTTGTTATACTATGAATTCATCTAGTGAACACAGCTTCTAGAATTTTAACTTCAATATTTTATACTATCAATTCAGACAAAAAATTAAATTTCTTTTGAATATCTGATTTTAATAAGTTAGATGTTTTCTGCCAGTTTTTCTCCAGGGTATACAGACTTAATTTAATAATGAAAATAATAACAAAATCAGATTCCTACACAGAAAACCATTTTCATTTACAGATTTAAAATTTTGGTTGAGATTATTTACAAGCATATAATAATGATTCCTGTTGCCCAGGTTCCATATCAAATGATGTATACTCTGAAGATGGTATGCAGAAAATAGTCTCAGGAAAATTCTGCCTGGATTCTGCCAGGATTCTCCTGGCTGCCAAGCTTCCGTGTCTACCTTAGAGTTTCCCGTAATGTCAAATTTTGGACTTCACAGGAGTTAGTCCCAAAGATGACATATATTGTTAAATCACAGGTTGGGATAGGCAAACCTGGAGACCTCCAAACTTGTATGTGAAATACGGCATAACAGAAAGAGCATACTTTCTGGAGGAAGAAAGTTGAGTTCAAGTCCAAACCCCCAATCTCACTGCCATTGTGCTTTTGGGCACGTCCCTTAACTTTTCTGGGTTTCAATTTACACATCTACCCTACCTCTTAGATGATGGGCTTGTTTATCATATAAAATGCTGTGAAGTTATGAACAAAATAAATTACAGATATTCAAGGGGTTAAGAGAGGATGTGGCATATTTCTTCTTTCTTTTTTCTTTTAGTTTTTAATCACTCAGCAGAATATTCCTAGAGAATCTGCTAAGTTCCAATGAAAAGCATTAGAGATTCACAGATAAAGTTATAGGGTCCCTGCCCTGAAGTAGTAACAAAGTGACATGATCTAACTTTGGTTTATAAGGTTCACTCTGGCTACTATGCTGAGAACACATGATACAGATGTAGAAGTAGAAGCAGACACCTGATTTCTTGACCATTGTATCATTTCAGTCAAATAATGATGGTGCCTTGGATGAGGGTGGTAGCAGAAGTGGTGAGAATTCAATCAAGGTGAGGACTGGTAAACTGAGTCTGGAATTTATGGCAAGAAGAGAATTGGTGTCCTTGTGGCAGAGGCAAAGTTCAAACAAAGCAAGGAGAGTAAGAGAGTTACATAAGATAAAATAAACCTTTCATAGAACATATTGTAAAGATTGGGAGGGAAGTCAGTAGGAGAAGGAAGAGTAAGCAGGAGAGCCCCAGGTTTGGGGAGGCTTGCTTTGGGGGCAACGGATAAAGGCCTAACAGCCATAAATACACAAAATGCCCATGAGATTAGATCAACAGGGTTGTCTCAAGATAGAACTCAACCCCTGTTATCTGGGGGAGAGAATCTTCTGTCTTCACCTTTAATGCCAAACCAGCTGCTATCTATCTGGCTGGGGGACGCAGATAAACACAGTGGAATTGAAGAGGTCTGAGCTGGAGTGAAGGAATCCTCGCTCCTGAATAGAATTTTTTGCCAGGTAGTTGAGAAGGAGGTAGAGTATATACAATTACACCTATTGCTGATTGAGTACCTACTCTATTTCTGCCACATTTAATCCTCACAACAAAAACCTAAAAGATAGATGTTATCACCCCCTTCTGAGAGTGAGGAAAGTATGGCACAGAGGAACCGAAGAACACACTCATCTACCCATCTTCACGCCGTCAGAAGTGGCAGAACTTGGACTTGATGCTCTCTCCCTTTCCATAATGCTTCACAGGGTCTTGGACATGCATCTCTTTTCAGAACATGAAAAGTTGGGATTACTTGGAAACACATCAGGAACAGCAGGGAGACAGGGCTAAAATAGTCCGTATGAGCAACAGAACTGAACTGGGGTCAGTGGTGGTTCCCAGCCTTCCGACTGCATCGTTGGAGCCCCCGCGGCTTCAGCCTTTGGTTATTGGCGGCTCCCAGACTGCTCCCAGGGATCTGTCAGAAAATTGCAGAGTGACACTTATCTTTTAAGTTTGGAATCCAAAAGAAGTTCTTATTTTAAATGACTTTCTAAGTGTTTGTAAAAGTGAATAATTTTCTTTAATTAAGACAATCATCAGAGGCTCTTCCCTCTTCCAGATTCTCACCCTTTCAAGTCTGACAGGAATAAAAAGAAAAAAATGTTGTCATGCATCACCTTCACCAGTAGTTCTTTACTTTTCCGAGCAGCTGTGCACACCATGGGGCTCAGGGAAATGGAGAATTATTGCCAAGCACAGATTGGACCTGTGAACCCTGAATATTCAAAACCATGAATAATGAATCCAGACTCAAAGGACTTTTTTTTTTTTTTTTTTTTTGGCTAGGATTTCACTTGTTGAGAATGTATTCTTCAGACTGCTTAGGGACATATTGCTTATTATATATTTTTACCTTGCTTCAAAGCTTTTGTTCCTGAAGTCTATCCCCCTTACAATTTCACACAAGGATGATGTAACTTTGATGATGAGCTCCAAGAATCAAGCTGCCAGAAATATGGCAGTTTTATTTTTACTCAACACATAGCTCCAGCCCAACCAACAACTCTGAAGGGGCGTGTTTGTTTCCTTGGTTTTTTTTTTTTTTTACTTTTTGAGATGCTCTGCATTATTACATGTATTTGCATGTAATTCTCAGAATGTAATGATCTACTATATTTGACTTCAAATGGCTTCATGTGCTGAGGATTCTTAATATTTGATGATTGAAATTTGAATGAATGATATTAAAGGGATTCACTAAGTGTGGAGCCCCAGTGTTTGGTTTCCTTCATTTTTGTGTTTGGCCAGCGTAATGAAGACCGGGAAAATTGGTAAGGCAAAAAAACCCCATAATATTTACATTGAAAAAATAAACTGTAGGCACAAATAAATGAAGACACAAATAGACTTGGGTATTCATTATCAAGTGTCCAGATTTAGGGGATGGTTTTGATTTCCAATACTCTGTGCCTTTGTTTCCATTTTGATCAAATCAGACCGTTAAAATATACGTTCTAATTTTGAACTGAGATAATATAGACATGGTAGTACAAGTTAAAAGAGATGTATATCTGGAATCAGATGAGTTAAATTCTGAGTTAGGCTCTGATTTCTGTGTGACCTTGGAAAAGGGACTTAACATTTCTAAGCTTAATACATCCTTATCCATGAAGTGATACATTTGTCTAGATGACCTCCAAAATCTCATGCTATTCTAAAATCTTATCTATATGTAATACTTCATGGGAAAATACTACACAGATACTATTTCAAAGATTAAAGAAATGTAACCCATTATTTTAGAACAGAACATGTCCAGCTTTTACTGGTTTGCTTTTCCAAAATATATGATATTCATTCCAGTCCAATTTGTGACTCTTTTTCAAGTTAAGTCTTGAATTGTTTCTGCTATGTAATATAGTTTCAGAATTTTCAACACACAGTGCACAATGTATGATGAAATGCTCTACAACAAAATGTATAAAAGAAAGATAATATTCCTCAGACATGGATAGTTATGAATCTCATCCAAGTAGACAGGTAAAATAAACTTAGGGAGAAGAAAACTGACATTTAAAATTGGTAGAGATACAAGCATTTTTGCAGCAATAACATCTTATATTTCCACAGCAATCTGTCTCCTTTTCTTTCTTCCAAACACATGAAAAAGAGGCATTTCAAGTTACTGATTAACTTCAACACGCTGATCTTTGATTCTGTCTAAGGTCCATGAAAATTGACTAGATTTCCTGCTACCAGAGAGGAAAACTAAAAAATTGAACACATTTTTTAAATGCTTAGATTTTCTATTATTCTGATAGATCAGCCCAAATCTCATTTGGTTGAACTATATTTTTATTTGTTCCTTTTCCCAAAGAAAGTAGACACTTCTAAAGTGGTTATTTTCCTAAATATGAGACCATATTTCATTATCAGAATAAACTAAATTTTCATGGGTTATCCCTCTTTCTCTTGATATTTTCCACTGTAGAATGAGAGGGCTAGGGTTGTGGGCAGTTGATTCTGTAACCACTAAGGTTCTTATCTATTGTTAGCCTTGGCAATGGATGGAGATAAAGGGGCAAAAACTAAGCAGGGAGTCGCTTTGGCTAAAAATAAAAAAACTTTGATCAGAATATCAAAATGAATATACCAAGTAAAAATGAGTTATCGTATATCCTTCACAATATAAAAGAGACAAAAATATGAGGGGATATAGACAATATCTATTATTATCATACAACTACTCTGTAAGAGGCAGAGTAATACAAAATGAATAAGGCAGCCCTTTTCTCAACAGTTAATGTGATCAAAACCACAAACACTAATTTGAGGCATAATGTGTTTTAGTACTATGATAAAGGTACAACACTCTGTAGAGAGACAGGATTGCTGATACTGGAGCCATTCTTGAGATTAAGAGGATCATGACAGGTATGGACAGGAAGAAGGAACAAAAGCACCAGTCCAGACTATGAAGGGAGCCGTATCTGAGGAAAGGCACTTGATGCTATTCTATGTAGGAGGCATGGGAAAGAAAAGAGGTAAGGAAAGAGCACCATTGAAAAGGAGGGGCTTTATCCTGTATATAATGGGAAGTGGTTTAAAAGATTTTTGAGCAAAAGGATGGTGAGACATGATTAGACCAGTACTTAATTAGGACAAATGGGTTGAGAGCAACATGCAGCAAGCCTTGGAGTAGGGAAGATGGAAGGCAAGGAGATCTGGTAGGAAGCTATTTCACTGGGGTCATGAGTACATTGGGAAACAAACAAAGGCACATTATTGCTTCCCAGTCTTTACCAGCCCAGTAGAAAAGTAAGTCTTCCACATGTCAGGTATGGCATCAGGTACAAAATATCCAGGAACGCAAGTTAGGGTCCCTTCCTCAATCCAGTTGGAAAGCTATGGGTTAAACTTTTTTGTTTGTTTATTTGTTTGTTTGTTAAAGGCCCTGACTTTTAGCATGATCAATTGCTAATGATTTGTAGAACTCCATCACACTCATCTTTCTGCTCAGCAGAGACTCATATTTCTCACTGACTAGCAGACATGCCCACATGGATGTTCCGCAAACTTGTTAAAGGGACAGACACATCCAAGTTCAAACTCACCCTCATCTCTGCTAACCTACTTTTCTTAGAGTCTTTCATTATTCGCTCAGTCTCCCTAGCCAAAAATTCCCAAGATACCTACTATTTCTTTTTCACTCTGGGACTCTGCATCTAAACCATTAGCAAGTCCTGCCAAGTCTTGCTCAGAAACTTCTCATGAGTCTGTCCCCTTCTCTCCTTCCCAAGCTATGTTCTTTCCTTGCTTAGATCTGCATCAGCTCTTACCTGGATGATTATGTTGGTTTTTTATCTGATCTTACTGCAGTCTCCTCCTGAAGGCTGTCCACACAGCTCCCAAAGTTATCTTCCTTTAAAAAAATCTATTCCCATCATTCATCTGCTTCAAATTCCAGATATTTACATATACTTGAAAAACAAAACTCAAGCTCCTGACTTTGGCATGAAAGGACATTTTTTTTTAAAAGATTTTTCGATTTGTTTGACAGAGAGACACAGCGAGAGAGGGAACACAAGCAGGGGCAGACGGAGAGGGAGAAGCAGGCTTCCCGCCAAGCAGGGAGCCCGATGCGGGGCTCAATCCCAGGACCCTGGGATCATGACCCGAGCCGAAGGCAGACGCTTAACGACTGAGCCACCTAGGTGCCCTGAAAGGACATTTTAAATGTGACCGAAATACAGCTTTTTCCAACAGCTATTCCATGGACTCCAAGCTCCAGCCATGTTGAACTTATCACCATCTTTGATGAATTGCCATAATAGAAGATTATCTTTCCAGTGCTATTGCACATGCTACTCTCTCTCCTTCAAATGCCCCCCATTTTTTCCTAAGCCTGGACACCTTTTCAACCTTCAGGAACCACATCTAAAATCAATTTTTCTTCCCTAAAACTGCCTGGGAAAATTAGTTTCTTCCAATATCCACAGGGCACATTGTTTCTACCTTTCTTCTTGCATTTATTCCCATTCTATTGTAACTTTACCTGTCTATATGCCAGACCTCCTTCAAATAGACAACAAAATTCTCAAGCATATGCGCTGGATTATCACTGTTGAATACAGTACAAATGAGCAATTACCTATTAGGAATAATCACAGTGTAGACCAGGACTTCACACAATACACAATAGAGAAGAGATAAGAAATAAATCTCATGGAGATTTAGAGATTCATCTGCAAGGAATGTTTTAAAGAAAACAACCATATCCTTGTTAGCAACAAGGCTTTGATAGCAAAAAATCAACTAACGTGCTTTTAGGTAGTGTGAAATCAAGAGTCTGATTGTGGAAAAGAAATTAAGGATACTTCTTCTGGCCCTGGTGGTCTCCTTGGCAGACATGGTAATTGAAGCTTTGGAACAGGATTGGGATATCAAGGGATCAGGTGTAGGGAGAGAACAGTACATGCATAACCCATGTTGACATTCAAATTCTTCCTGGAGATGCCACAGTCAAAACATTTCTATTTCTGAATATGGTTGGAGTGCTCTGTTTTAGTTTCCGCTTAATTCTGTTATGTTATGTCATTGATATTCTCTAATTTGTATGCAATCATGGAGAAAGCCATTTAAGAGTAAGAATGCTTTCGGCTGATTAAAAGCCCCAGTTTTTCTGGGTATTTTGTTCAAATAAAAGATAAAGTTGGAGGCAACATCAAAATGCTCTGCCTTCCCTGTTTTATGCACTTCTCTTCTTTTCCCATTCACTTGAGCATGTAATAATGCATATTCCAATTACCTGCCAATTCTTGAAATGGTTTTCCTGATAAAGTTAAACTGACATCTTGGCATGCTCGGTAAAATTCCAACAATATTCATCTTAAATTCAACATGTTCCTCATAATATTTATTCATTATACTATTTATAAAGAACTGGTTATAAGATAGATTGAGAGGGGAAAAAAATGCCAGAATCTCAAAAAGTCAAAGCACTTCCACTCTAGCAGAGCTTTTCATGCATTGTGGTCCCAATTATCTAACACAGATTTAAAACAGTTCCATGCAGTTACATGCTCCAAAGTGCTATGGGTCTTATGTAAAATGAAACTTGGAAAGAGCTCAAATGCTAGGGAAATGGAAGAAAGAATATCCCCCTTTTTAAATTTCCATTATTTATCATCAATTAATCATACTGTGTGGTATGATAGGTTGTTTGGTTGATTAGCTTAATAGTGTGTTGGTTTTTCCCATAAAGAAAATTAGAAGATCCTGAATTTTATAGATCTCAGTAGCCCCATTGTCATAAATCTGGGGATCAAGGATTCTACGGTCTAAGAATCATATTTGTGTTGTTCCTTCCTTTACTCTCAGTAGGTAGCCCAGGGCCTGCAATTGATTCTTTTTTAAGTGAATAAATGGTCTATGATTTCACTCATATGTGGAATTTAAGAAACAAAACAGATGAACATAGAGGAAGGGAAGAAAAAATAAAATAAGATAAAAACAGGGGCATGGGTGCCTCAGCCAGGTGCCTCAGTCAGTAAAGTGTCTGCCTTCGGCTTGGGTCATGATCCCAGGGTCCTGGAATTGAGCCCTGCATCCGGCTTCTTGCTCAGTGGGAAGTCTGCTTCTCTCTCTCCCTCTCCCCACCCACCCCACACGCTCTCTCAAATAAATAAAGAAATTAAATCTTTAAAAAAAATAAGGTTAAAAAGAGAGGGGGAGGCAAACCATAAAAGACGCTTAACCATAGGAAACAACTGAGGGTTGCTGTAGGGGAGGTGGGTGGGGGGATGGGGTAATTGGGTGGTGGGCATTAAGGAGCACTGAGTGTTATATGAAACTGATGAATCACTAAATTCATTTTTTTTAAGATTTTATTTATTTATTTGAGAGAGAGAGCACATGAGAGGGGGGAGGGTCAGAGGGAGAAGCAGGCTCCCTGCCGAGCAGGGAGCCCGATGCGGGACTCGATCCTGGGACTCCAGGATCATGACCTGAGCTGAAGACAGATG
Organism: Eumetopias jubatus; assembly: GCF_037043125.1. NCBI lineage: Eukaryota > Metazoa > Chordata > Mammalia > Carnivora > Otariidae > Eumetopias > Eumetopias jubatus. Next base: position 161,723,346 of record NW_028274809.1, on the reverse strand, counting down.
CTTAACTGACTGAGCCACCCAGGTGCCCCTAAGTTGAATTTAAATAAAAATTTTTAAAAAAATTTTTACCTTTCTGCTTTTATGAAATGTTGATTATATTGTCTTATCATCAGGTCGTTAGTGCATGTACATTCTAAAGTATTGGGAATTGCATCAGGTAGGTTGAGAGTATTTATGGGAACATGATACCACACCTATGAGGGACGCCTTATCTAGGGTGAAAGGACAAAGTTACTGGGGAAGATTTTGCTTTGGGGGGAAATTTACACGAGGAGGGGCGATAGTAAGCGTGGCTAACTTTTTAACTATTTATTACATAAGGTCCTCTTTCTGGTTAAATAAATAGGTTTGCATAAGAGACAAGACACTTGAGGTTTGGTATTCCCTACTCCACAGGTAGTGAACATAGGAAAGCTAAAACAAGAGAAATATGTGGGTGTGCATAATATAGAACTGGTGACTACTGGTCATACTTAGGAGGCTTAGAATAACCACAAAACAGTTATTCTCAGCTGGACCCACTGCAGCCACGCAGTGACATAGAGGCAAAATTCCAAAGCTGAAAGGAAAGCAGAGAAAGTTGACTAAGACTAACTTAGCTTGATACTGATGTAGCTCAGCATCAATTGCCCAACCCAAAAGTGATGGGAAATGACTGCCCTGAAATTTTCAGACCATAAGGAGTCTGTCTTCCATTTCTCTCCCACTCAGGTCAGGTATGAGAAGACTTTACTAGATCCCAGAAGCAGTTTGATGACAGGATCTTCAGCCCTTAACAGCAGTGTCCCTCACCATCATTTGGAAACTGCCTTGTAATATTAGGGAAGATCTAGAAGAGTTCCCAGCAAACTCCAGAGTAAATGAATAAAAAGCCTATGAACAATGCTGAGATACATAGGCTGTCACAGGAGCCTAAAGAATTAGGGAGGAGTTCTCAGTAGATTTTGATAGTTCTACCCCTAAACTTTCATATATTATTTGTATCCTGTGTGGTTCTAGTAACTGCATACAAAGTAATGTTTTATAATGAAAGAATCCAATTGTATATTGTTTAAACTGTGATGTAAGGGAACTGAGCTATTTACAATACTTTTGTTCAATCATAAAAATAAGTCAACCTTCCTCCCCCTCTTCCACCAAGAACATCCCAGCCAGCCAAATTAAGCCACTTTAAAATTTGCAAAGCACCACACACACACACACACACACACACACACACACACAAGATCCAGATGTTTCAGAAAGAAAAAGGGTGGGGTAATGTGTGCTTCTTTCCTTCTTTTCTTGATTTGTATTATTTGATTCAAAGTACTTTTTTTTTTTTGCTTATTAAATCAACTAGGGTTAGCAGTTTCTTTTTTAAGTCATACAGACCAAGAATGCTATTTCTAAAAAAAGGAATTCGCTTTTATTAAATTCAATTGTTGATTCATTCTACTATTGTTCAGTTCCTGGTCTGTGCCAGGCACTGTGCTAGATTCTTGGATTCTTTTAGGGAACAAGACCAACATGATCACTGTTCTCGTGAGGTAACATATTTTCCTTCTTAGTTTGTTTCAATAAATTTCACCTCTTGTCAAAATTTACACATTATTTTTTAGCCAAATTTTCTATTCAAGTGAATGTCAAATCTTTCCAAGTTTATCTTAAAATTTAATGCACATAGAATCAAAATTCCAATCTGTTTCATAATTGTCAATTGATTATAAAGCTCTTTTGGAAGAAAAACTGCTTGCTCTAACTAAGCTATTTTGAAAAGGTAGAATAGTGGGAAGACTTGCCCTACAGATAGCAAAATACAACACAAAGTTCCAGGAATTACAGGAGTATGGTCATGGTGCAGGTCCTGATGACTGGATCAGGATACAGGAATAAAGATTCCAGAAACAGACTCATGTACTCTTTTAAAAGACAGTGGAATTCAGATGCTTGCTCCTTCCCATGAAACTTACCAAAGCATCTAAAAACTAAAGCCATACGCTATTTTTTTATTTTATTTATTTATTTGTCAGAGAGAGAGAGTGCGCACAAGCAGGGGGAGTGTGAGAGGGAGAAGCAGGGGGAGTGTGAGAGGGAAAAGCAGGCCCTCCACTGAGCAAGGAGCCCCATGGTGGACTCAATCCCAGGATTCTGGGATCATGACCTGAGCTAAAGGCAGACACTTAAGTGACTGAGCCACCCAGGTGTCCCCCAAACCATAAACTATTAAAAAGGCCTAAAAAGACAGAAAATTTGCTCCAACTCCAAAGAGAAGGCCAAAAGTTAACTTTGCTGCCCTTCAGATCTTAAAGCATAAATTTCTCTGAAGGACAATTAGAGTTCCCCAAGAGGCTAACCAACACCTTTTTTTCTCTGTCGTAACCACATTGGTATCAGAAGTGGGGAAGGGGAAGGTCAGGGTCAAATCCTATACTGCAATGATGAGAGACATAAGAGGGTAACTGGAATACCTCTAATTCCAACACTGGAGAATAGCCTTGAGGTGTGGTGAGGTAGCAGGGCGAAGGGAATCAGCAAGCAGAATTAATTGAGCAGAGATGAATCACCAAATCTATGACCTGTGACCTGTAGGGTTGCACAGTAGACCTTAGTGAACTCCTACCGTGTGATCTCCATCCTAAGATGTGAGTTCCTAAAGCTAAGAGGTGATGGGCCCTCACACAGAGACTTTGGGCAGGAAATTCTGAAACAACAAACCAAATGGGCATTATATTCATTGCCCAAAATCATGCTTACCTGAGTTAATAGTATCAGCTGATAAAACTGCCTCTTTTCAATTTTAATTTTGGCTCAATTCAAGTATAGAACCACGTCATATAAACCAAGCCTAACAACCTGTTATAAAATGGAATGATAGTGTTACAAACCACAAGAATGTAAAAATAATACAAGAAAAAAAATAGAGAAATACAAATGTGGAAGGAAGCATAATTATGCTAATTTCTTCATTTTTACCTTCAAGAATTAATGATGCCCTCTAAAGCTTATATATCAAGGAAATTAGGTTTAAGTAAATTATTAGTGTCATAGAAGTGACATTAAAGGAAACTGGCGTAACTGAACTAAACATAAAGCATGCTATGAAGCAGCATGTTTTTTTAATTAAAGTATAATTGACATACAATATCCTATTAGTTTCAGTTGTACATCATAGTGTTTGATATTTTTATACATTATAAAATGATCCCCACAATAAGTCTAGTTACTGTCTGTCACCATACAAATTATTACAATATTATTGACTACATTCCCTATGCCATATATTACACATATATTACATCGCATGTGTTATTTATTTTGTAACTGGAAGTTTGTAGCTCTTAATCCCCTCCATCTATTTTCCCCCACCCCCAGACCCCTCCCCACTCTGGAAACTAACAGTTTGTCTCCTATATCTGTGAGTTGGTTTCTCTTCTGTTTTGTTCATTCATTTGTTTTGTTTTGTTTTGTTTTAGATTCCACATATTAAGTAGAATCATACAGTATTTGTCTTTCTCTGTCTGACTTATTTCACTTAGCATAATACCCTCTAGGTCCATCCATGTTTGTCACAAATAGCAAGGTTTCATTTTCTGATGGCTGAGTGATATTCCATTTGTATATACAGATGACATCTTTACCCATTCATCTATCAATGGACACTTAGGTTGCTTCCACACTCTGCCCATTATAAATAATGCTGCAATGAATATAAGGGTGCATATATTTCTCCAAATTGATGTTTTCAAGTGGAATTGCTGGATTGTATGGGTGGTTCTATTTTTAATTTTTTTAAGAAACTCCAATCTTTCTTCCACTGTGCAGTTTACATTCCCACCAACAGTGTACAAAAGTTCCCTTTTCTCCACATCTTTGTCAACATTTGTTATTTCTTCTCTTTTGGATACTAGGCAACCTGACTGGTGCAAGGTGATAGCTCATTGTGGTTTTGATTTGCATTTCCCTGATGATGAGTGATGTTGAGCATCTCTTCATGTGCCTGTTGACCACCTGGATGTCTTCTTTGGAAAAATACCCATTCGAGTCCTCTGTCCATTTTTCAATTGGGTTGTTCAGGGTTTTTAAATTTTTTTATATTAAGTTGTGTAAGTTCTTTATACATTTTGGGTAGTAACCCTTTATTGGAGGCATGATTCTTAAGTATCTTCTCCCATTCAGGAGGCTGACTTCTCATTTTACTGATGGCTTCATTTGCTGTGCAAGATTTTTTTAGTTTGATGTAATCATATTTGTTTATTTTAGCTTTTGTTGCTTTTGCTTGGGAAGACTAGTCCAAAAAATAGATATATATGCTGCAAAAACCAGTGTCAAAGAACTTTCTGCCTATGCTTTCTTCCAGGAGTCTTATGGTTTCAGGTCTTATTTCATTTAAGTCTTTAATCCATTTTTTAAAATTTTTGTATATGGTGTGAGGTGGTGCTCCAGTTTCATTCTTTTGCATGTGACTGTCCAGTTTTCCCAGCACCATTTACTGAACAGACTGTCTCTTCTCCATTATATAGTTTTGCCTCCTTTGTCATAGAGTAATTGGCCATATATGTGTGGGTTTATTTAGGGGCTCTCTATCCTTTTCAATTGGTCGATGTGTCTGTTTTTGTGCCAGTACCATACTGTTTGATTACTATAGCTTTGTAGTATACTTTGAAAACAGGGAGCATGATACCTTTAGCTTTGTTCTTGTTTCTCAAGATTGCTTTGGCTATTCAGGGTCTTTTGCGGTTCCATACAAATTTTAGAATTCTTTGTTCTAGCTCTGTGAAAAGTACTATTGGTATTTTGATGGGGATTGCATTGACTCTGTAGATTGCTTTGGGCTCTATGGACATTTTAACAATATTAATTCTTCCAGTCCATGAGCACAGTATATCTTTCCATTTATTTGTGTCATCTTTAATTCTTTTCATCAGTATCTTATAGTTTTCAGAGTATGGGTCTTTCACCTCCTTGGTTAAATTTATTCCTAGGTATTTTATCCTTTTAAATGCAATTGTAAATGAAATTGTTTCTTAATTTCTCTTTCTGATAGCTTATTTGTATAGAAATGCAACCACTTTCTCTGTTAATTTTGTATCCTTTAACTTTACCAAAGTCATGTATTAGTTCTAATATTTTTTTGGTGGAGTCTTTGGGTTTTTTATATATAGTATCATGTCATCTGCAAATAGTGATAGGGTTCCTTCTTCCTTTCCAATCTGGATGCCTTTTCTTTCTTTCCCTTTCCTCCACCACTAATTGCTGTGGCTAAGGAAGCAGCGTGTTCTATATGATCCAGTATAGGTTAAAATTACAAGTCTCTATAAGTTTACATATCCAGAAGAAGGATATACATTTATAGTTGTTACTCCTGGGGTATGGAAGGGAGAGAAAGTTTTCACATTTTCTATTTAATTTACATTTTTCATCATCATTGTTTTTATTTGAAAAAAAAAACCAAAAGCTTTTTAGGAATATCACATATTTATTGAGGACTTTCCTACAAAAATTATATTTATGCAGCTAACATCACACAAATAACATCATGATGTTTTAGATCAGACTTGTTAGCTCATCTGGGTAGGCCATGCTGTTAATGGAGCCTACCCTAAAGTTTTGTTCCCTGGTAGGTCAATTAGCTCTGCAGAGAGGAAAAATGACTTTTTTGTGCATTATCAGCCCAAGGAGCCAGACTTTCAAGTCTTTACGTGAGTTTCATGGCAAGAGCATCGTGTGGATGTTGCAGAGCATAGAAAATGGAAAAACAACAAAAACTGAAATCATGTAAACCCAGAGGGTGGAGGCAGTTAGTGTCACTATCACCTAAGAAGAATGACTCATCTCTTATTCTCTTTGAAGTATCTACCTCTGATATTCCCAGACCACTGCATCTCTGAGGTTACAATAAGTCAAATCAAAACAAAACTGCATTGAGTAAGAAACTCTTATTTTTTAGCACTCCCTTTCCATTTGCCTTATTGCTTTCTTCCACTTTTTCGGCTTCAAAGAATTTCTGTTTTTCGTTCTCATAACAAATGGCCTTAAGAAACCGAGGCTGACCTAACCACTCTCTATTGCCTCAAAAAGGAATTCTAATTTTTTCAGTTATGGTGAAAAGAACCAATCATTTGGGGATTCTAGGCTGACAATTTTTTAGGCCCATGGTTTTACCCCTCAACTTTGCAGCAAGTAAAGCCTGGTAACATTTTTTGGAGGCTTGTCTAATCTGGAGCCTACCATGTAAACCCACAGCTTCATTCCAATCTGCATAGATCAGTGTTGATTTATAACCAGAATCATGGAAAGAATTTGAGCAGCTTGTTGGATTATTTATATTGAATATATGGAAGAGTTAGGGTTATACATTCCAGCACATTGTTGTAAGTGATGTACTAGGTAAAATTCTAAACAAGTCATTTAGAATTCTGGGTATTGGTTTTATCACTGGAAAGAATGTCTAGTGTATAGATCCATTCTAACGAGAAACAAGATCTTATAGCATCTTACATGTTTCTTTTACAACATGGTTTCAGCTTTTCTGTCAGCAACTAATAATTTTTCAGTTGTCTTTGTTTTGTGGAAGGCATTTTACACTTTGAAAATACCAGTAGTGTTTGTAGGGCAATTTTTCCTCACAAAAAAAAAAAATCTATTTTCCAACATTTAATATTCTGATACCAAGAAAAAAATATAGTTCTCAGGAATTTATGACTTAGTTTTTTTCTTTTAGAAATCTCTGGATATTTCTTGCATATTCTCTCCTAGAGAATATGGAAGAAATATATGTGATGAATAAACTAATTCTCAAGATATTTTGTCAGATATTCTGGGTGTTAACTAGATAATTGATATAAAACCATAAATTTCCACAGAAAACTACTGCAAATGTAAAAGAACTGAGAGGGAATTCATTGTCAATCAATCATATTTATTTTTGAAACTCTTCTTCCTATCAATATGGGTTAAGACTTCTTGCTACAGAGGATTTTGATTAGGGTGGACATACATTCTGGTTTTTGGAAGAGTCCTGGTTGGCTTACGTTCATCATTCCTGTGTAACTATTGATAGCATCCCTTTTCTCGTTCCAGAGTTTGAAAGGATTATATGATCACTCTGATTTCAATAGGTTGATAGCTCCTTTTCACATCTTTCTCTTCATTATGTCTCTTGGTGTACACTTCCCTGAGAAAGTACAAGTAAACGAAGAATGCAAATACACTATCCTTATCGACACTCGTCCGTCACCCAGGGTGTCTGCTTAGGTTCAGCCAGGGCTACCATGCCACCCAGTTCTCAAGGGTGCCATTCACATAGTAATCTATCTCAACAATGGCCCCCACTCCTTTTCTTGTAGCTGTCCTGTTAGGGGAAACATGTATTTACACAGATTCAGCTAAAATAAATAACTCTTAACTCTATATATCTTTCTTTCTCTTACATGCTGCTCGTGCCCAAATCCTCAACGCAATCTCACACAACATTATCTCTTTGTAACTAGTCCCATTTCCCAAAAGAAAATTCCTTCTCAAATACCGTGTTACTGGTAGAAGCTGATGTTACATGAGAAAGTCTGGTGTTTGTATTTGACTATTTTTTATTCTAACTTTCAGGGTAACTAATGCAATACTACGTGAAAAGAGCGAAAAGAGTTGTTTCTGTGAAAACACATGTGAATTTTTTAAAAGACTAGATAAAGTTGAGTTGCTGAAAAATGGTACTGTTGAATTAAGTGTGGGCGAGATAACTAAAATACTAATTTACAAAACTCTAGGAGGATCTACAATCGTTACTTTACCAATTTCTTTAGTTTTTCACCCCACTTTAAAAAATACAAACATTAAACTACACATCATGCATTATGTATGTGGTTTATGTGAGAAAAATAATACAAAGAAAAGGCCTTGGCTTATATGGAAAGATCAGTGAAAAGATATAAAATGTTGTGTTTTAAATTAAAATATTAAAAAGCTATTTTTAAATATAGCCAAATTTTTATTTGGTTAATAAACCAACTTCTGGACCAATCTACATTGGACGAAAGAGATTTAATTGAGCATAAAAATCATTTATTTGTGTACCTGCCCCCTTACTAGAATTTTAGCTCCTTGAGAGAAAATGTCATATACTGGTCTTATTCCTTGTTCTCCAGCACCTATGAAATGCCTGGGCCTTTAATAACTGATTAACATAACATAATAAAAAAAAAAAAAAACTTTCAATGGGTCCCCCTTGGATAAATAACATACTGTGAAATTCTTTGTTTTTACATTCAAATTTCCCACATGAAATTTTTATTTAACTCCATAAATCCAAACAGAAGCCTCTAGGCAAACTGTTTTGCTTGCCTTCCTTAACACACACACACACACACACACACACACACACACACACACACACACACAATCTATCTATCTATCTATCTATCTACCTCTCCTCATGTGGTTCTTCTACTTGGAATTCCCTCTCACCAATTTCAGTATCCTACCAACCAGAACCCTAGAGGAGACAATCACTCAGTATGAAGTGTTCCTCCCCTGACATGATTTTCCTGACTCCCTCCAATTGATCTGGTCATTGGCTATTTACACATTTTGGTATTGAAGAACAAGTCATGATAAGTCAGCTCCTGTGTAAAATTTGGGGACTGGCTAAAGACACAAGCATTGACTCAGGGAGCTGACTTAGCTCAGAGCTAAATGCAGAAACTCAGAAATGCCACAGAGCAGCTGAGACACAGCATCTGGCAGCACTGTAAGTTAAATCATGTTTCAGACAATAGCCAGCCCAAGATTCCCAAAAGCCCAGAGCACAGGAAAGGCAAAAATAGGCGAAGGAACACAATCATGAATCTGAGTGGAAGGCTGCCATCATCCTTGAGTTGTGTTGTGAGCTCACAGAGCCTAGCAGAAAGTCGCACACTGGGCAGGCTATAGGACCGTGTAATAGATGTGAGCTCTCTCCTCCCAGTCTTGGCCTGACAGGTTTCCCAGCCAACTCTGGTGTTTGGAGAACAGTGCAAAAGCCAAATCAAAATAGGCTATCTATGCCAGGGGCCTAGTGGACAGTCAGGTCTTTGAGGTAACATAGATACAGAGTGGGGTTCCAAAGGAACACTGGATTTCAAGTCCACAGAACCAACAGAAATAATAATTAATTATGGGAGGCCAACAAAGCAACTGGATCACCAGGTCCCATGTCTGGAGTAGTGACCATTTTCAACAAGGAAGAATGGGGAATGGAGGAGGCGGCACTGAAGCTGTAGATACTTCCTATGGTGAAAATGCTCAGGAAACAGTTGGATCATAACTTTCATGGAAGATATCTAGCCAGCCAGATTCATGACCTTAGAAGAGATGTAGACAGAGCAATCAATAGCCTCACGGTTAAAAACACTTTAACTTAGAAACTAAGCGATATTATTTTGTAGTATAGCTAACCTAGAGATTAACGGGCCAGTCTCCTAAAATAGATTTTAAAAGACAGCAAGTTTTAGAATCTTTGAACAGGTGTTGGTGGTAAGCACTTTGGTGGAGAGAAGCATAATTCTGTTGAGCTGAACACCTCTTGAGAAGCTTCTTCATTCACCATAATAATAAAGAAAAATTGTCAGTTACTAAGTCAGCATATTTTAGGACCATGTACCTGGATACCTAGAGAACGTAGTTTCCTATAACTTGATAAAAACCTAAGTCAGCCACTCTTCAGATTTGTCGGTTATTAAGGACCTGAAGGCAGTCTTTCTAAACTCTGTTGCATTGGTGTTTATTTTTCATCCTGTATTTTATAATATTGTCATGTTCCCCAAAATTTTAACACAATTTTTACACATGCAACAAAAACTCTTTCTCTTACATAAAATACTACCTGGTTTGGGGCATTTTTTAAAGAGCTACAAACCAATTTGACTTATTTGGTCAAAGAATTGGAAAAAATTAAGTATCAACACTGTAGTCTGATTTTAATCTTTTCTATTTGCTTGCTTGCTTTGTTATACCTGTTTCTTAGTGTTAGTTGTCTCAAATCTTTTTAAACATTGGCTGATAACAAATAATAATGTATTAGTTAATAATTGGGGAGCACTCATTATGTACAAGAACTTATGCTGGGCACTTTATTTACATTATTAAATCTAATCTACACAAAATCTCGTCAAGTATGTACTCTTATATTGCCATTTTGAAAATAAAGAAATTAAGATTCATTTAGGTGAAGTAGTTTGCCCCAGATAACACAAATGAGTAGGAGGTGATGCTGGGATTTTTAACCTCAGTCCCAATTTTTTAAGTTGCATATTTAATAACTACAGTGTGTGTAAGATACTAAAATTGTCTCTCAATTCTTCAGTCCTTTATGCAATTATTTTTTCTTGTACAGAAATTTGTTGAACATTTATTGCATTAACCAATGTACAAAGTATTCAATTGGATTCAGAAATGGCTAAAAATCAATTCCAGTGCTCAGAAGCTTATGGTAGACATTAAATATTGTTTAATTAAAATGACAGCTTTTTAAATGGAAAAAAAAAAAGGACTGGGTGTTTGGCCCTCAAATTTAGCCTAGAAAATTCAGATGTTGCAGGAAGGAAATTAAGTGGTTCTCACTGTATTTCACAGAGAGTAACTTGAACATTGTGAAGAACAGAATCCAGTATCTATTGAATACAAATGGGGTTTGTGTCATTATCCTTGGCTGTGGAACATATTTTTAATATGTTTGTCTATGTGATAAGATTGTAAGTTCCTTAAGTGTTGAGACTCTTTTTATACTTCTCTTTTGCCACAAAGCCCGGTGCACGGTTGTGTCACTCAAGATTGTGTTTAATTGAATTGAGATAGGATCTCTTATCGGTATTTAGTGCTTTTTCATGAAATACTTGGGAAATTTCTCATCTTTCTTCCACAGCACTTAGGCCACTGCAAACATAGCCAAGCTAGAATTGAATCACAAGTCTCATTCCCAATGCAGACTAGAGCTCTGCCCCTTCTCTCTCTCTCAAGGGCTCCCCTGTGCTTTTCCTAGATGACACTTTTCCTGGATTATAACAGGACTGCCCCATTGCATTTAGAGTTATTAATCCAAATATTTTTTCTGACAACCCATTTTGGTAAGAAAGTAGAAGGCAAAAAGATGTTTTGAATTTAAGAAGTCTGCCTTTAAACAAAATGATAGATAATCTCTTTAATATCACTACCAAAACTATTAACGTTAGCAAATCTCAGACAAAATAGGTATCTGTTTTTTAAAATACACGTTCACTTTTGTAGTACTATATTTTTCCTTCTTTGCTAATTACACATAATTGGTGATAGAGTGGCCACCAAGAGTTTAAATCCTTGAAGTACCATTATGTTACACTCTGAATTGCCTGTTTGTAAGATTATGTTACAATATTTGAGTCATTTCTCTATTGAGATTTCAAAGATACAATTCAGACCGATTTTCCAGGAAAGAGAACATCTCTTTAATGTGTTTGCTTCTACTAACTGAAACTTGTAGGATCACATTATTATTGTAAAAAAAGAAGGAAGGAAGGAAGGAAGGAAGGAAGGAAGGAAGGAAGGAAGGAAGAAGAAAGAAAGAAAGAAAGAAAGAAAGAAAGAAAGAAAGAAAGAAAGAAAGAAAGAAAGAAAGAAAGAAAGAAAGAAAAGAAAAGAAAAGAAAAGATAAAGGTATGTTTTCATGGTTCATACCTTTTGACCTAACCAACTAGGGTCTTGAATATGAACATTCACAATGTCAAAAATAGAATTAACTTCTTTGAACTTATACTAATAACTGCACTTTTTTTCTTTTTCTTCATTGTGTAAATTCTTCCTCCTGTGTTTTTGGTTCATTGGGATTACGCTTTAAAAATGTCTAATTCAGGAGGGGATGGGTGGGCAAAATGGGTAAGGGATGAAAAGGTACAAACCTCCAGTTATAAGATAAATAAGTCCTAGTGATATAATATACAACATTGTGACTAGAGTTAACAATACTGTATTGTATACTTTTGAAAGTTGCTAATAGAATAGATCTTATAAATTCTCATCACAAGAAAGAAATTGTAACTGTGTGAGAGGATGGATATTAACTAAACTTATTGTGGTAATCATTTCACAATATATACATATATCAAATTATTATTTTGTACACATTAAACTGACACCATGTTATGTGTTAATTATATCTCAATAAAACCGAGGGGAAATGCTTAATTCAATGATGAGTCAATAGTTGGGTAATACTTCCTACAGAGATACTGACAGTTCATTTAATCACTGTGTCAGAGTAGCATAGCAGGAATTATATTTACAATTTTTCACCATAGACTCAAATAGTAAAATAATTTGCCCTGAATTAAGATTCTTGTGATATAAGAAAGGAACAGTTAAATAAGCATATGCCCTAGTGGGATGAAAAGTAAACACGCCGTCACTAGATGTCAGGATGGATGGAATCCTCTTTCTACTATTCACTCCATGGCCTGTCCTAAGGAATCAAAATAATTGTACTTCCCTGTCCCATACTGTGTACTGTGTGTACTTACATAAGGTTTGTAAAGCAGAACAAAAGTGTTAATTAGTATTTTATTATTGGTAAAGAGGCCGATGCCAAATGTTTAGAAACTCTTGAAGACTGGCTTTAGATTCGAAACTGTTCTGGGTTTTGTTCTAAAGCACGGGGTTAAATGAATTGCCAGTGTGTTGTGTTGTACTTTGTTTTGTTTTCCATAATCCTATGCATAGTGAGCCTGCTGCTTCACAAGAAAAACAAAGTATAGCTTAAACCACCTCTTCTTACCACAAGCTCATTCATTCCCATCCTAGAATCAACACTTTACATTTTCCTTGTTAGAAAATTAGCAATGCAGCTCAGATCCCTGGGATTAGTGGATGAAGGAAAGAGATAATTTGTATAGATTACCCAATTTCCTGCGGGTGAATGGGAACACAAAGAGAGGGGAAGAATAGAGAAGGAAAATACCAGAGTAGCCAGAGACAAATGGGCCACTCAAAAGTGGTTGCCTGGAATGTAGGGAATGAAAGCCTGAGGTAATTGTTTGAAACTGAACAAATCAATTGTTGAATACTATTTAAAAATATTTGAAATGTCCATAACCTCTAAGTAAAGTCAATGTTTTTATAACCAAGATAACCAGAGCAGTACAAAGCCATCACTTCTTCTAAAAACACTTGAAATGTAAGTATTATCGTATCATTTAGTGTGTTGTGTAAACCCCCATTGCAAATTTGTAAATGTCTTCTAAAATTGGAAGAAGCCTGTAGTGGGTAATGAAATCAGATGAGACATTCTTTCTTGACAATTAGCTTCTTAGATTTTATCATGACTCAGTATCATGGTTTAAACTTGAAGTTCTAGTTAATGAAATGGATCATAACAAAGAACAGAAAGAAAAGACAGAGAGAGAAAAAATGATTTCTTCAGTCTATTTAATTCAGATGTCACTTGAATCAACTTGCATCTCCTGTTATCTCAGGATCAGATATTACCTGTGAGACAACAGGAAATCCAGTTTATCATATTTGGAAGCGGTTAATTCCCAATGACAGGTTCATATTTGATAGTTCTCTCCCACTGTTGTCATCTTACAACCTCTACAAGCTGGAGGAAAAATTCATCCTCTTACAACGGGCCCTGGCCCTTTACCTTTGATAACTTTCAAACTGAGCTAAGCATGTCCTCACCTTCTCTGCCCAGCAATGAGTTTCAGTGTCCAGATGTTTTTGTTTTAGTTGACTGTTCAGTTTTGTTATAAATGACATATAGCGCCAAGTCCTTTCTCTCTGACCCTGTGGGGGTCAAGAAAGTTGCACAGGCAGGCCAAAGAAAGTTAATCCTTAATCGTTCATGGTTACCAAAGCTTTATGTGTTTGTATGGGTCCAAGGACATTTTTGCTGAGTCAGAACCAGTCAATTTCATTTTTTAGATAATTTTTTTCTTTACACGCTTGGGTAAGAAGAAGGTCACACACCTTAGTGCACACACGCCTGGCTGGGCCCCTCTCAAACTTTGATCTCCGCGTTAGCTTCTCTGAAGGCCTAGTAAATCAGGAGTAGATCCTACTTGTCTTGGGAGAATGAGGTACTTCTCGTTTCACCTCAGATTTGGTCACAAAGAATTTCATCTAACAACATTTTCTGATGCAGTCACCCTCTGCCGGTTGTTTTAATTACGAACTCATAAAGTTGACTTAACTCAACAAAATGTATTTCGTGATTTCTTTCCATTCTGAGGGAATTTGCTGTCAGTCTGTGCCCCTCAGGAATTTACCCTCTAGCTAATGTAGATGACCACCAGGGAAATGACTAGAATATTTACACAGCAAAATAGAACCAAGGACAAAAAAATTCTAGGGCAGCTATGTCAAAGTCAAAGGAAGTTCGCTGTCTAAATATAACAATAAAGGGTAAATGGGAAGATAACTTTATGGTTATTTTCTGACATCAGCATATGCCTTATGATTTATTTTAGACTGGTTCTGGCTTTATAAAAAGCTCAACAATCAAAGGGCTGGGGAGACTGCTTGAAGTTTGCAAAGCAGTAATAAACTCGAAAGGAGTTGCTAGCAAGATGCTACACAGCCCAAAGTAACCCAAATATCCCAAATATGCAGCAATGGTGGTGCAATCATCCACCCAACCATGAATTCCTGAGGTCCCTCCAGATGCCACACAGAAACTTGGGTTTCTGAATCATCCAAGTAATTACCAGATTCATACAGAAAATAGAAACTTCAACATGCTCTTAAGCCTGAAAATCGCTTAAGATTCAGAGGAAAATGAATGTCATTCAATTTACCCTCAAAACCTGTGAATTAACCTCAGATGTTAGGGTAAGATTCCTAAAACTAAATTATCTTAGTAGCAAAGATTTTGTGGCTGACAGATTTTTCAAACCTAAGGGGAAATGGATTGAGCAAAGTAATTTTATAAGGGAACGTAGAAGAGTTCTTACAGGTATTTTTGTATTTGCTAACAAAGTTCTTTGGAAAGAATAACAGCCACCATTTCAGTACTTTCCATGGGCCAGGCACTTTGCATTCTTGTCTTGGTTTTTACAATAATGCTAAGCAACATCTCTCTCCTACGGATGAAGTTTTAAAAACTTGCCCGAAGTCACACATCTTGTAAATGATAAAACTAGGTTTTAAAGCCAGAATTGGGCCATTTCAAAGCCCCTTCTCTGGCAGTGCTGATGGGAGTGCTGGTGGAAGGGGAAGGAGGCACGGCAAAATCTGCATCTACTTCCCACGATATCTCCATGCTCTTCTGGAGTTTCTCCCGGAAGCTTTTAGGAAACAGCAATGTCCATGGAGTCTCCATGTCTTCTTTTGAAGGCCTTTCTGCATCCAGCCATTCAAGCTTTGCTTCTTCTGAGGCTCATTTATGCACTGTTCAAAATAGTCTTTGGGGATTGAATATTGGTAAAGCTGTTTTGCAGATTGCCAGCTGCCTCCTTTTTGGTCAGTGGGAAGAGCAGGATGATACTGTAGCTCTCTGTCCCTGAAACCTGAGTGCTAGGCTAGGTCTGCCTTCTCCCTGGCAGCTGCATTTCCCTGCCATAATTAATTCCCTGTGACCTGTGGCTAGGGAAAGGGCATTGTAAAACCTTCTTTGCCAACAAGAGTCACCTCCTGCTCTACCCCACCAAGCTGAATACAGATTTTCACATTACGTAGAATCATACCATTTCCTGTTTTTCACCCTTATACATCTCCCTGGCAGCTGCAGTGTATTGGCACTACCTGTAATTACTTTATCCTAATAGCTAGGTTGGTTGTCTTAGATCCTATCAGGAATTATTATAAATTATAATGGTCTTTAAAAAGTCTTTGTTGAAGAATTGATGCTTGATTTTTATTATTGGTGCTATTAATTTATAAATCTGATGAGGGGAAGTATCTCTAAAAAGAAGTAGTGTTCCCTTCAAAATTCAATTTGCCAGCTTTTTTTTTTTTTTTTTTTTTGCATCTGGTCTTTTTCCAGGGTGGAGAGAACAGACGTTCTCAAGCGATAGATTAAAATCTGCAATCTATGTACAATGACTCCTGAGTCAATTATCTCCAGCCCTATCTCTACCCTCGGCTCTTAATTTGCATTAGTATTTGCAAAGAGATATTATCTCCTAGATACCCTCACTCATTCTTCAAACTAAATATACCCAGAAATAAATTCCTAAACCAAAGATCTCTTTTATATTCTTTATCTCTTAATAGAACTCCATCTCACCGGTTCATGTAAATAGGAAATCTAAGTGTTTAATAATCAATCACTAAATTCTATCCTGTCATTTCCACCTCCTAAATTGCTTTCAGTCAAACCCCTTCCTACCTTCCCCTGCTACTCCTTTCTCGTTGGCAATATCATTATCGACATGCTAGTCATGCTGCCTGCCACACCCATCCAGACCTTTCCTATTTTCCTCTTTTGTGAAGGAAGCATTAGTCCACTTCTTGAAGAAGGGCTGCCGATAAATGGACCAGAGCAGACACACCTGTGCCAAGTGTAGCTCGTGATTAATGAGGTCACTTAACACAGAGCATTCTATTCAAAAGAGGCAGCAGCATCTAGCAGGTTATTTCCTGCCATAATTCGGATGTGGAGTATGGAAGGGATTGCCCTCTCCGTAGAAAAAGGAGAGCAGAGCATACATGCTGAGTAAAGCCAAGAATTATGTGTTAGAAAAATAGAGGGAAAAGTTAGTCCTTGGAAGTGCTGAATGGTAGACAGATTGACAATCACAAGTCTGGCACACGGTGCGCGGAAATGAACATTCATTTTTATTATGGAAATTAGTCTCTACACCCTGCAACCCGAAGGAGGTGGTTAACACAGATAGAGGGGTCAAGAGCATCCCTGCAGGCACAGTCCCTTAAAGGGGGTACAGATTTGTTTGTAGGGTTGAAGAAGATAGGACAATCCTGTCCAGGATGGAGGAGCAAGCCATCCTTGTGCAGCAAAGATAAAGTGGATACTGGCCTGGCCAAAGCAAGGCTTTGGTGATTTTGCTGTGGAGCAATTCCAGGGAAATAGGAAATGCAAGCAAAATTCTCCCTCCCTCTGCATCTTTCTTCCCAGACTGCCCCTTCTAGGAGGATAGGCATCAATTTGTTAAAAGTAATTATTTTCAGAAGGTAGAATTATAAGAGACTTTTAAGATCTTTCAGGTTACTTGTGTTTTCTTTTTTCCCCCCAGTAATGTACATGTCATGGTTTGGGGATAATGAAATAAGAAGGCAAAAGTGAAAAAAGAAAATAAAATTCAAGAACACCAGAGTTGGATGACTGCCTCTCATATGATTAGACAGTTGCAATGGGGAAGCACATGCTCTGGTCCCAGGTTGCCTGGCTGAAAGCAGATAAGGAAACACAGGGCCACCATATGACTTGGCTTCAGGAAACCCTTTCTGTTTGTAACCGGTATTCTGAGACCACTTAAAATCAGATCCAAAACTAATAGTTCCCACTGCTGAATTGCAATGTCAAGCTGAATTGTCTGACTTGCCAGGTTTCTATGGTTAAAATTAATGCCCTCCTTGGCAAAGACTGTCATACTAGCAATTGGAACCATCTGAGAGGAGCCAGAGCAGTCTGGATTTCCTGACTCCTGGGTCCTTTTGAATTACATCTCTGCATTCATCTGCTTCCCCCAAGAGTGGAATGAGGGGCAGCCTTGTCATAAGGACTCAGACACATCATTAGATCTAGTGATGTGCAAAATCAAAGTATGGGGAAAAAGAACAATATCAAAAGAAAATCATAGGAGTTGTCTCAGGAGTATGAGGAAGAGCTTCATAAGAATATGTAGACATGAATTTTACATTTGCTTAACCAGGAGTGCAAAATGCAATTTGAGAATATCTAGCCAAATTCATTCCAAGCTGGAGATGAGAAAGGATGACGAAGAAGGCAAAGAAGAGGCAAAGGATTTCACCTCTGCAGGCACATTCAGAGCTCTATGGTACCTTGCAACAGAAGGATGTGACTAACGTAGAGGACTAGAGTAGGTTTGCAGGCAATAGACCTTCAGAGGAAATGCACATTTGGATGTAGGTTTGTGGAAGATTGAGGAACCATGAGGACAATCCCTCCCAAACAATAGGTTGATATCGGCAATCTACATGCAATGACTTAGGAGTCAACCATCTCCAAATCTTTGCCCTGAGCAGCCTTCTGGGGTTCCAAAAGTATACGGACATCATCTGTGATCTAATTAGCAATAATGAAGAGCCAGACCACCAAAGGCCAGTGGGAAAACAGGTTTACAAACGATGCAGGGCATAACAGTGTTAGAATGTCTCTCTATACTTGTGTCCTACTCAACTGCTCCAAACTAACCTTCCTATTTGGGCTGAAAGACTCACACTTCTCTTGATCATTAAAAATAGTATAATAAGGGGTGCCTGGGTGGCTCAGATGGTTAAGCGTCTGCCTTCAGCTCAGGTCATGATCCCAGGGTCATGGGATCGAGCCCCACATCGGGCTCCTGGCTCAGCAAGGAGCCTCCTTCTCCCTCTGCCTCTCTCCCTGCTCATGCTTTCTCTCTCTGTATCTCTGTGTCTCAAATGAATAAATAAAATCTTTAAAAAAAAAAAGTGTAATAAGGGAAGCCATCTTGGCAATGAAAAGTGCTTTCCTCACTAGGATTTGGAGATAGTAAAAGGAGACAAGTATTAAAAAACAAGTAGATCATGCAAGTATGTCTGCATTAAATAAAAGAGTAGCACCCAAGAGGGCATGGAATTTCTAGTGCTATAGGAATGAAGCTTAAATCTCATTTATCTATGCTTTGGGCTCCAGAATTATGAGGGAACCAGATTAACAGGCAGTCCAGCAAAAATTGTCTTGGTAGGGAAAAGACTAATATGCAAAACATCTTCTAGGAATTGGAAAAAAAAAAAAAAGAGGGAATGAGCTATTCCATCAAGGGGAAGGGTGTATAAGCTCACAGAGAAGCAGAATTGCTCTATGAGATTGAACTGATATCACAGACATGGTATTAGCCAGTCTTGATGATTTCCATGTCCAGTTTTCATGTGAAGAGATCCCATTTTTCTTATGGAGGGCTAAGTGCATCGCATTTGAGCAATCATAAGGTCCGGGCTATCATTTCTCACCTGGTCTTTTGAAAACTGGTCCTATGTTCTTATATCTTCAGCCTTTTCCCACTCCACTCCACTTGCCATGTAACTTCTAAAGTACTCTTTCTAAAACAAAATCCAGTCAGGTTATTCTGCCTTAAAACCCATCTATGGCATCCATTATGATCCTGCAGGCTTTTCTCATCACCACCTGTCACACAATCCCAAAGATGCTCTTGGCTCCTGTCACAGAACCATCTCAAGCCCTTCAAGCATGTCACTTCTGTTGCTTTGTAAACTTACACATAGTTTGTTCTCTCCTTATCACTTCCATCCCCTGGCCTGCCTGATTCTGCCATCCACACTTGTTGCATTCTGAATTCTGCAAGACACAGCCCAAAAGATCACGGCCTTCTTAGGGAACTCTTCACTGACTAGGCACAGGAAAAGATGTTTCCCTTCCTCTGCTCTGCTATATAGTTCCCTTCACTCTTGCTCATGATACAGATGACACCATTGTGTCTCCATTTACACTTCTGTTTCCCCCACTGGAGTGTGAGCTTCTTAAGAGTGAAAAGAATCTCTTTAAACCTGTAAATTATCTTTAAATATCTTTAAATCTCCAGCACCTGGCGTAGTTACTGGGATGCTGTAAGGTCTATTGAAAGAATGACTAGTGATCGTTACCTACTAGATGTCACCAAAAGTCACAGTCAGTAGCTGAGAGAGGATTTAGGATTGCTACAGTGAAGTTTCTGTGTAGAGTTAAGGGGCGAGTCATCCCCCCACTTGTCATATCCCATCCTTTTGAGAAGCTTAGTAATTTTTTTTTTTAAGATTTATTTATTTGAGAGAGAAAAGGGAGGGAGAGAGTGAGCGTGAGAGTGGAGTGGGGCAGAGGAAGAGAATCTCAAGCAGACTCCCCACTGAGCACAGAGCTGGACTCGGGGCTTGGGCTCAATCTCACAACCCATGAGATCATGACTTGACCCAAAACCAAGAGTTGGATGCTTAACCAACTGAGCCATCCAGGTGCTCCGAAGCTTAGAAATTCTTTAAAAATCGATTAAATACAATCCCACTCCCCTGAAGCACATTTCCTTGAGTTGGAGAACTTCCTATCTGATCGCCTACTCAGGACTTTATTGTCAATCAACATGGCCACAACTGTCTTATATAATTCACCTATTTCACCTAAAATATTGGGCAATGGAATTGACGTACTTGAGCCACCCTATAAGAGGAGAGTGCCTCTGTAGTAGATCCTATACATCCTGATTCTGCTTGTGTGGCTATTTTTAAAATGTAACATTCTTAAGAGTTCCCTTTAATATTTCAGCAAGACTTTAGTAAGAATGTACTATATACTGGGCATGATTTTTATTTTCACAATTTACTGGGTGTAGGGCAGGGTCAATAATTTGTGCACTATCACTTAGGTAAGAAAGAAACACAGTTTCTTTATTTTCTATATATAATTTAATTGTGCTCTCAAGCTATCACACTGCTGGGTAATGGAGAAGACAAGACTATTGAATGATAGTATATAAGCTCATTAACGCAGTCACTTTGGAGTAAATCCTTGATCCTTCTGTTCTTCTCCACCCCCAATCCCAAGATGGTTCCAGGATGGGGGACTTTCAAAACCATGACTTACTGGGATAGAAGTTGTCCTGGAGCCATGCCCAGAGATACCACAAATGGATGACCTTCAGGTCCTCACCAAGTGTTACATGAATGTCCTGTCTGAACATCCAGAGGGCCCACAGTGCTGAAGTCTGGGTCTGGTGGACTCACGGGTTTTTCCCACATCAGTTCCAGGAAAACACTTTGGCCCTCCCCAGCATGGTGGGCTTGTTTGAGGATCAGCAAGTCCTTCCTCCAGCTCTGACTTAGGCATCTACCCTTCAGCCTGTGCAGGAGGGTCACTCTGCTCTTGTCTCCACAGCTGGCACTCCTGGATTCTCCCTCCAGGTTCTTTCTGCATCTCCTACTGGTTAAATACACTTATTTCTTTCTGGATTCCTTCCATGGTACATGAGACTCAAGAGTGTAGGAAGAGTTGGAGGAGAAGTGGAGGGTCTGACTTCCGTCCCTCTACTTGACCCCTCACTCAGCCACCTGTAATATATCCTGTAGAATAATGCTTCTCAAATTATAATGGGTTCCCCCCACTGTCCCTTGCAGACAGATTATTTTTGTAAAATACAATAAAAATTGGTTACTAAAAAACATAAATATTAAAGAGGTATGCAAGCCCCAGTTTTTAAAACGTATTTGTTGCAACAGGCATAAAATTAGTTTTTTGGTCAGTTTGGGCTCCTATAACAAAAATACCACAGACTGTGTGGCTTATAAACAGCATAAATATATTTCTCACAGTTCTGGAGGTTGGAAGTGCAAAATGAGGGTGCCAGTGTGGTCAGGCTCTGGTGAGAGCACTCCTCCAAGGTGCAGACTGACAATTTCTGCTGGTGTCTCACATGGTGGGAAGCAGAGAGGAGGCAAGCAATCTCTCTCTCTCTCATGACTTTAGGACACTAATCCCATCCATAAACCCTCTACCCTCCAGTTCTTATCTGATTCTAATGGCCTCCCACAGGCCCCATCTCCTACCACCAAATGAATGCAGGGTGGGGGCACAAACATTCAGTCCATGACACTGGTCTATCAAGTTGCTGTTAAAGTTTTCTAAATGCATACTCCCCATTTTCATAACTTACCTCAGGATGGATTGGAAACCACAACAAAGGACTGCAGGCCAGTACCTCCTCAGGACCACACTTCGAGTCCTGCTGGCCTGGAGGGTGCCATCTTGGACAGAGCCCTTCTCTGGGGTGGCCTTGAATCTTCCCAGGCAGTGCCCAGGGAAGAGAAAAACAAGTCCCACAATGCTGGGATTCTAAACAGTTTCCCTTTTATATATATTTTTTTAACAGCCTTCAAACACCACACCCAACTCTCCTTGCCATCGCCACGTTCAGGGTTTTAGTTAGGGGTAAGCCAGGACGCCCGTCGTTCCCTGCCTGGGTCTCTCTCAGTGTCCGCCTGTCTGACCAGGAGCCTTTTCTACTTTCTCTTCTCTTTTGTTCTCTACTTGGGGTTTATAGACAAAACTCCCTGTCTTTGCTTTTGATATGGGAACAGGAGGGATTTTTTTTCCCCTTTCACTTTTTCTCCCTTCTTTCATTTCCCTTTCTCTCTCTTGCTTTTTTTCTTTTTGGCATTTTAGAAAACTCTTTTCACTCTCTAAAAGGCTCAACTCTCTTGCTGGAATTTTTTTAAAAGTTGGCTTTAGAACTCAAAACTGATCAATGCCCTCTTT
Organism: Eumetopias jubatus; assembly: GCF_037043125.1. NCBI lineage: Eukaryota > Metazoa > Chordata > Mammalia > Carnivora > Otariidae > Eumetopias > Eumetopias jubatus. The sequence continues at coordinate 161,700,962 of NW_028274809.1, read as the reverse complement.
GTTCCAGTTGGTACCCGCCCTCTTTCTGGAATGACAACTGCCATTGACAAAATGGGTGGGGAGGCTCAGAAGCCAAAAAAAAGTCCAGGATATGAAAATATTTCATAAAACGCCTATTACACTCACATCTGGGTGATACAATAAGAGTGATTATGAAGGATTTTAAAACTCTTCATCACTATTACATTATACTTGCTTGACAAGTGCATAAAATGATGCTTTGGATGGGAACATTTATATATTCCTTTACCATACACTCATCTCGTAGTAAGCCAAGAAGAGTTCCCATGTTTAGATCTTTATATACATGGAGCCAAAAATAATATCACTAGATAAAATAAAATTTAAAATTGTAAGATTTATTCTGTGAATGCTTGTGTGTAAACAATTGGAGAGAGAATTAGTTTTTAACTGAGTGATCCTTATCCACTCTTGGAATTTTAACTTCACATACCAATTAACCTCTGCATTATTCTCATGAAAATTGAGTTGCCCAGAGAAAATTGGATGGTTCTTTCTTGATATTCTTATGTTTAAAAATTACAGTTTTGTAAAGATGCCTGCAAAAGTTCTTTATAGAATTAAAAATAGCCGTCAAAAGAAACTGGAAAATCTGGACAGTGTTTTCTCTTCTTGCTATCAATTATTTATTATGACCACATGAATAATTCTAGTCATTATTATTCTTTCAATAGCTATTATATACTTGAAAGTGGCTTAAAAAAATAAACTCTACTTTTCTGAGACCTTATCTCTTTAAGACTTACAGCTGAGTGCAGGTCATGTTCACCTTACCATTTGAAATTTTTGCTCAGGGCCTGGAACAGCAAAGAAACCAAATAAATGTTAATTAATTAACTATTGAAAGTAAACTCTCACCTTCGCCAAACTTCTATTGAGCACACCGTCTCTTCATGTGTACACATTTTAAATTAAACTAACTGAATAAAAAAGATGTAGAAAACACACAAGTTTTAAAAAATTCTAAACAAACATTTTGCTATATATATCTACAGTATCTTTTAACAATGCATTCTCAAGATCTTGGTCAGAGTCCAGGCAGGAAAGAGATGATGCAGTCAAGTTGTATACTTGGGGAGAATTTAATTAAGGGAGTACTTTCAAGGGTGTGGAAAGTGCAAAAGATAGTGCAGTACCATGGGGCTGGTTATCAGGGGCCCTGGTACCATCCTCAGGCTGAAAGAACCTTAAGATGGAGAAAGCTTCATAATTCACCATCCTCAGAAGGCTCTACCAAAAAATGAAGAAACCAAGCTAAAGAACACAAATGTATATTTCTGTTACAAAATCAAGTAATATTTTAAAGGTATTTATTTATTTATTTATTTATTTATTTATTTATTTATTTGACGGGGGGGTGGGGAGGGGAGAGAGCGTGCACACAAGAAGGGGGAGCTGCAGGCAGAGGGAGAGGGAGAAGCAGGTTCCCCGCTGAGCAGAGAGCCAGACGCTGAGCAGACTGCTGGACGTGGGGCTCGATCCTGGGACCCTGGGATCATGACCTGAGCCAAAGGCAGATGCTTAACCAGCTGAGCCACCCAGGCGTCCCTCAAGTAGCATTTTAAGTGGATTACAGTTATCCCTCTTTCCCAATACTTACTGGTACCCCTCATTGACAATATTATAAACATTATGTGACTTTGGACCAAGGGATGCTGCCAACCCAGCCATCCCTGAACCCTGCAGGAAGACTCTAGGGAACAAATACCCTGTCTTTATTCTCTTTCCTCCCTCTGATCTTCCACTAGCATCCCCCTTGGCAGACTCAACCAGAAGTCAGAGGTTAAAGAAGCCTGCTGCTATCTATCAGTCAGTCTCCAGAGAAGGGTGCAGGAGAGTGGCAAGGGAAGCTAGAGAAACACAAAACACCTAACACACCCAATGTGCTTGTTGTCTTGCAATTTACACAAGGTTGCATGTGTGATCTTTAAAAGATTTTGCACCTGATGTGTGCTTAAGAATTATAAAAGGGCTGGGGCTCAGTCAGTTAAGTGTCTACCTTCAACTCGGGTCATGATCCTGGGGTTTTGGGGTCCAGCCCCGCTTTGGGCTCCCTGCTCAGGGGGGAGTCGGCTTCTCCTTCTGCCCCTCCCCCTCGCTCGTGCTCTCTTTCTCTCTCTCAAATAAACAAAATCTTTTTTAAAAAAAGTATAAAAGAGGTAACAAAAGAATATATTCATGCATATCAAGAGTACTATACTTTGTTTCATTTTCTTTTCATAATACCTCATAGTAGCAACAGTAAACACATATTTTGAGTTTTCATTATGTGCCAGGTACCATACATTCTCCAACTGTAGTGGGTGTGTCATGCTTTGTGGCCACCAGCCATAAAACGCCTCCTTAAATGTATGGAGTTTTTCTCTTTGAGTCTTGCATAGCAGGGTAGAAACCAGGGTTGAGTGTCCCGCCCCAGGCACCCATGTTAGGCCAGCCAGACTCATCCCAACCAGACTGAGTCTGGAGGAGAGCAGGGAGGTAGGAGGTGGTACAAGGACTCCCTTTCCCTGGCGCACGTGGTGAGGCATGGCACAGAGACTAGAGTGACGGGGTTCCTGGCAGCAAGTTCTTTGCTCAGCCCTGCAGTGCCCCTGACCAGCAAAGAATATGGATTCAATATTTTTCTTGGCGGTGAGGCCACTGTTGCTGATTTTCTGGCCCTCTCAAAGATTTTTGTAAACCATCTTTAATCATTTTCTTTTCTACTAAAACTAGCTAAATTAAGTTCTGTTTATAAATCGTTTCCTTTAAACCTGGTAAAAATATTTTAAACATTTTAATACAATCTTATGAGGTATTGTTGCCAATAAAGAAACTGGACCTTGGAAAAGTTAAGATCACACAGTTTATAAGTGACCAAAGGGCCGACCACAGAACTCTACTCCCCAAATGGCCTCTTTTCCCATCCACTATATATAACAAACTCCTCAAAAGAAGGAAGTCCTGAAGGAGACGGTTGAGAGAGACTGAAGCAAGCACGTTAATTATCAGGTGAGAGGCTCTTACAGCTCCAACAATGTCTATGAAAAAGGAATAAAGGAATCAGGTCATTTTTCGATGTAAGTAGGAAGAAAGAGTGTCATCTAGGAATGACAGCTACCGCGAAATGAAAACAGAGTGTCTTTCTTTTGTTTCTTCCTCTCTTTGAGCATCTTCAAATGTGAGAAAGATGTAATCTAGACCCCTTTTGGCCTTTGGAGCACAACACATATATTTGGTTTCATCTTCATTAATTCTTCAAGAAGCGAAATTTTCCATAAAATTCTGTTCTAGTCACTCTCTCCTGGCTCCTGAATTCATGCATGCTCTGTTCTGCAAAGACCACCTCTTTCACCTATTTGCATCACCTGCTCAAAAAAAATTTTTTTCCTTGGGGATTTGCAGGCACAAGCGTTATAGCCTATATCGTGCACCTTTCTTGCAACTTATCTTTCCTTCCTTCTTTCATCCTTCTTTCCCAGATTACTCCCAGTTCTCCAAACTATATTCCTTTCAGGAAGAAGAGAAATGTAGTCTTTCCCTTACAACAAACATATGCAAACTCATTAAAAGGTTCAGCAAAATGAAAGATCACCATCCACTTAATGAAACCCACTGTCTTCAGAAGGCGTTAAAAAAAAAAAAAAAAGTCAAAGAAACCAAGCTAAAGAGCTCCCCTGAATTGGCCAATCTGACAGTCTAGGAAATTTTTGTCTCAAAGATGTTAAGGAAGGGCCCACATGTGCCAGTCGGGAGCCCTGTGCCCGCTAACCTGCCTTCTAAATAGGCCTGTGTACTAGAGCTTTGTGGCCACCCAGTGACAATTTCTTCAGAGCAATCCCAGGAAAAATCCACAACCACTTACTTCCGCAGAGCAAGAGATGACTCCCGGGTGCTGAAGCACGCGACTCTCCTTAACCAGGGAGGAATCTGGCCTTTTGTGAGACAAGCCTTGGAGACTAAGAAGCAAGAAGGGAAACGAGCGCTTTTCAGGAGTGCATCAGAATGCATTGGTACTAGTTGGTTACACATAAGTGGAAAGAAAATGAATCTAACTCAACAGCAACAGATTTTCCAGAGCTTTGGGCATGGTATTCCGTGGCAGTGAAGAGTGGACAGGAAGGAGGAAAATCCACCTTGTGATAAAGCAATAATAAAAGAACTTCAGACGCGGCTTAGCCAGATAGGAAATGATAAATCAGCCACCTGTACGCCACAAATGCCAAGCTTTCTCCATCCCCTTGCTAATTCAAAAACAGAGTAATACTGCTTGTCACGGGCTTCACATAAAATCCTTTGAAAAAGGAAATTCACTAGAGAGAGAGAGAGAGTTCTTATAATGAAGCAGACATTTATTGCTAAAATGATTGCTGACCTGGCTTTCTAGTTATTTTGGTTCACATTAAGATACTCCTAGCTTCTGAGTGTAAAGTAATGTGCGTTGGTGCCCTGTGCTTCCAGAGGTCACAAGTAGAGCAACCCCAGACCCTAAGAACACATCTGGGAATCCAAACATAAGTGGTGAAAAAGGACTTTGAACAGCGAGGAAAACAGTTGTCACAAAGCACATGCACTTTCTTCTGGAGGGAGGAAAAGTGTTGACTTGGTCATTTGAACACTGAATCTCAGCTCTCGCACTTAGAAACTGTCAGTAGCCTGAGCATCTTTATCAGTAAATGCAAATAATAGTATCTATTACATAAGGTCTCTATGAAGATTTAATAAGATAACACATATAAACATCTACCTGAAACATAAAAGACACTTAATAAGTGGCAGCTGTTATAATTATTATTTTGAAGACTAGGAACTTCTTTCATTCTCTCCTTCAGATGATAAAATATTAATTAAAGAAACAGATTAGAAGCCAAGAAGATTTTCACATACATAAAAAGTAACAGCTGACAGAAATCAAGTAGCCAGAAAAACATCAGAGGCATAGTATTCAGAACCCAGGCCCACTCCTGGCCAAAAGCCTCCTAAGACTACCTCTTAGAGGGGCGCCTGGGTGGCTCAGTCGTTGGGGGTCTGCCTTCAGCTCAGGTCATGATCCCAGCGTCCTGGGATCGAGTCCCGCATCGAGTCCCGCATTGGGCTCCCTGCTCGGCAGGAAGCCTGCTTCTCCCTCTCCCACGCCCCCTGCTGTGTTCCCTCCCTCACCGTGTCTCTCTCTGTCAAATAAATAAATAAAATCTTAAAAAAAAAAAAGACTATCTCTTAAAGCTCTTACCTCATTAAAGCACAGAGCTGATGTCCATAATGGTGACGTCTGAACATCAAAGAAAGATTAACTTTACTATATGCTGTACAAGAAAGCAAGGGAGATATGTGATATATTCTTGAATCATTTCTTTAAAAGATTTTCAATTAAAGAAAAAAAAAATTAGTGCTTGGGGCACGTGGGTGACTCAGTCAGTTAAGCCTCAGACTCTTGATTTCAGCTCAGGTCTTGATCTCAGTCAGGGTCGTGAGTTCAAGCCCCACTTGGCCCCACGGTGGGCAAGGAAGCCTACTTTAGAAAAAAAACAAAACAAAAAACTATGGGGCGCCTGGGTGGCTCAGCTGGTTAAGCGGCCAACTCTTGCATTAGGCTGAAGTCATGATCTCAGGGTGGTGAGATAGAGCCCCACATCAGGCTCTGGACTCAGCATGGAGTCTCTTTGTCCCTCTCCCTCTGCCCCTCACCCACTTGCGTTTCTCTCTCTCTCTCTCTCTCTCTCTAAATTAAGCAAATAAAATCTTCAAAAAAAAAAGATTGCATCTTCAAAGGATAAACTTCAAATTTAAACTTTACTAAAATATCTTGTTCACCTATTAGATTAGATTAGATTTGCCAAGATTAAAAAGTTTGGCACACTTTACTGCTGTGAAGAACACGTGTCAGATATAGACATTGTTTAAGAAGGAAAGCTATTGATCTAGGGTGCATTTTTATTGTCCTGTTGTTTGTCTTACAAAACAAGATGAAAAATTGGTTCTTTGATTTTTCTTATGAGCCTACCATTGTCTATAATTCCTTTATGCCCTGAAAATGTTATAGAGGAGGCTTAGCAAATATATTTTTCCAAAACGAGTTCAGTGAAACAATTGTCCAACAAAACCATCCACTAGAAAGAGGTCTCTCTGACCAAACAGGTTTGGGAGCCCTGAGTGTCATTCTTCATGCTGGGATATTCATGAGGCACAGAAGCATTTTCAAATGTATTTAAGTAGAAAAGTCACTTTTTGCTTTTCAGCTGAACACCTATCAACAGGAAAATAATATGGAAAGTAGTTATTGAATTTGATTATCAACTCCACGATATTTTCAGAAAAGTAGTATTACATTGAAGTAATACTTCAATGTATATTACTAATTCATCAGTAATATAATTCTAATGTGAATATTCTGTTGTAACAGCCTAGTTGATTGATATAATTTAGGTCTGGTTTGTTCACTGGTATATCCTCAACTCTCAGAACAATGCCTGGCACATAATAGGTAGTTAATAAGGACTTGTTAGATGAATAAATGACAGCCTGAGTGGAATATACTAATGAATATACTTAGTAATACACTAATTACCTAAGAATTAAATGCACAAAACACCAAAACTATACTAACCCACTTTTTCTGTTCGTATTTTTGTTATTCTAATGATATTCTCAGAACTTAAGATGTCTCGAAGGAGCAGCATTGCAAACATTGTTTTTTTAGGTAGACCTTGAAAAAAACAGAGTAATTGTTATTTAGTAAAGCCTTGGTCATTGGAAGGTCACATGTAATGCATTTAGTGAGCAAATGCTAAATAACTGTTTTTTCTTCTGGCTACACCCCAGTTTGCAGTAACTCTCAGCTCCTTGGGACTGACCTAGCTTGGGTTTGTCAGTGTTTCAAACCATGAAATGTGTCAGAGTTGGGATCATGTCAAAGTGAGACAGTGCCCAAGCAGCTTAGCATATCACTGTCAAATGCCAGAACGAGGGTTTGCTGAGTCATCCTGGCATCCTTCAGGGAGCAGGAAAATATTATACAACCTCTCTGGCCCCTAGTCATCCCTGGGGCAAATCAAACTTGGGTAAACTAATTAAGTTATATGTCCCTTCAGTCATTCATTGCATATTTACTTACTGTCTACCATGTTCCCAATAGAATGCTGGGTATTAAATTACTCCACATGGGTTCCCTGTTAACAACAACAAAATTTCATGAGTGGCTACTATGTCCCGAGAACTGTACAAGAACTTTACATGATATCTCATTCAACCCCACAGCAATCCTGAGAGATCACCACTCATTATCACATTTTATAAATGAGGACACAAAGACACACAGACACTATGGAGCTTGGCCACACAGCTAGTAAGGGATGGCAGGAATTTGAACCCAAACTGAATAACTGCTGCGCCTGTAATTTTATTTTATTTTGTTTTATTTTTTAAGATTTTATTTATTTATTTAACAGAGAGAGACAGAGTGAGAGAGGGAACACAAGCAAGGGGAGTGGGAGAGGGAGAAGCAGGCTTCCCTGCAGAGCAAGAAGCCCAATGCGGGGCTCAATCCCAGGACCCTGGGATCATGACCTGAGCCGAAGGCAGCCACTTAATGGCTGAGCCACCCAGGCGCCCCTGTAATTTTAACCTCTGAGCAAAAATGGTGTCTGTCCTCCCTGGAAGTAAGTATCTACATCAACATTTTTACATGAGGGGAGCTAAAATTTGTTGACTTCATCTGTGCACAGGTCCCATGTTTTATATTTTCTGTATGGGATCTTATTTAATAGAGCCACACAATGAAGCAGTAGAGAGCAGGAATTAAGAGCACAAGGCCAGTTAGTTAAATTCCTGGGTTCAAATTCCAGTTCTGCCACTTTCTAGCTATGTCCTTGAGCAATTGATTTCACTTCTCTGTGTCTGTGTCCCCATCTGTAAAAGAAAAAGTAAAAACCTTATAGGATCAGTATTACTAAATGAATTCATATATAAACAAAACAGTTAGGCCATGGCCAGCAAATTATAAGCCCTATATGTCTTTTTTTCTTTTTAATTTAGGTAAAATCTAGTTTAAATAACCAACAAAAGTCACTTTTAAAAAAATCATGGAAGGAAATGGAAGCGTTGGAGGAAAGCCAAAAAGATAACTCCTCTGCCCTACACCTCACCATGGGATGTTATATAGCCGATATACTCACCTTCCAGTGTCAGCTGGGTTAGGTGTCTCTGAGCCTCAGGATCCTCTTGTCTCCAAATGCACCCTCCACCATCACCTTCTCCAGAATTTCCAGACACTTTGCCCCAGGTTGTCTCAGGATCCAAGACTACTGCTTAGTCTTCTGAGGGTTGGGGCAGGGTCGAGGGACTCTGGCCCGAGGCCTGCCCATCCATTCTTTTGTATCTGAAAACAGGGCTTTAGTTAGGTCTTCATGGCTCCATATAACATTGAGGAAGGGAAAGGTGGCTAAGTAAGAAGAATTGAGCCTAAGTTTTAAGTGAAAAATATTATCATTGCCACAGATTAAAATGAGCACAGACCATTAAAAGAAACTGTTACCAATCTTAAAGCATTACAGTTTCATATGTGTATCGAAAGAAAAAACTTTTGAACAAATGATCATTAAGACTGTGTTTCTAAGTTATTTGTGTTTGTTCTCTTTCGGGAAGAGTCTAGTGATTGCTATATGATTGCACATCTAGAGGATACAGTTTCAACTAGTGTGTATAAAAACCTCACAATTTTAAAGTACTTCATTAATCATTAGCCATCGCCAACAATCTTAGCTCATCACTATTCTGATTACAGAACTCCAGATGACCTACAGCAAAGTTGAGAGGTCTTATGAGTCAAAATTATCGGTCTGGCCAGTGTTATCACCATTCAGAGCTGAAAGTTCCAAGGCTGTTACTAGACCCTTGTTGCCTCTTGCCGCTCTTCTATCCAAAAGCCCAAACTTTTCTGGCCCTAAACTAAGCCTGTCAACTTACAATGCATAATAACCTGCCAATGAAGTTGAAACAACCCTCCAAGCTGTTGTTGATCAAGTCGGAAATAAATATTGTTGACTGACTGATATGTGGACTGGTGAACTAGTTTGCTGTTTGTGCCAGTCTCGCTCTGTCCTTGGTCTCATTTGTGGTTTTTGAGGCCTCGGTGGTTTCTAAAGTTTATTGCTATAAACTCTGAGGTGATTCAGGAGCATTAGGCGATGAGAGAGAAGGACCTCAATAAGGAATTTCTTAGTATACTCTTGATGGAACAGGAAGAAATATTTATTTTGTTATAGTTTATAACAAAGATGGTTTATAACAAAATTTAATTTAACTTAATATACTCTATAACGATGTATATGTTATTTTCTCAAAATAGCTTAAAGAAAGTATTGGCATATGTATAGACTCTACTGGGGAACTTGACTCCATCTTGCCTGACCTCAACTGGAATAGTAAAGATACCACTACAGAGTAGATATGTCCCCAGTGGGTAGGACCATATTTATCTACATCACTAGTACCGGATTGAAGAGGCACTTAATGCATACTTTTTATGATGGTCAAGTGTTTACATCAAATTACCATGTAAAATTAGTGCCAACTTCGTACTTCAATCGTAAAATGTCCAATCTTCAGTCCATTTAGTATAGTAAAAAAAATACCCTCTTAGATAAATGCTACAGTTTTTCTACATAAAAACTGATTGTGAAGTTAAATATTGCTTAAAAGCAAAACCAATAAAAATATTTTTATTTCTGGTTGGGCCTACTGGTCAACAGAATTCTACTGGTTGTTGTGCTACTGAGTACTGTGTCTCTTGGCTCCAGGAGAGTGTTGCAGCCTTCTGTGAATGCAACCCTTAGCTGACTGTGGATTGCACTAAGCTTGCATGCATAATTACAAAGTCTCCAGTAATTACGGTTTATCTCTGCATACTTTTGAACATTTATAATGGAGAAAATATTTGCTGGAGGAAACTCTCATCAAAACATTATTTGCAAGAATGTTGCTTACACAGTTCTTTCCCAATGCATATTGCTGTGTCCCATAAATAACAGCGTTAAATATTGCAGCATCCTTGGGAGGAAGTCAAGCGGGAATATTATAGTCTTTTTTTTTTTTTAATAGTTTGAGAAAACTAAATCCTCTCCTGGTTTACCATATTGAGTTAGCCACACCCATTTCTGGGCTTTCATGGAAGTTTGTCATCCCTACAAGTTTGTGAGCTCTAAGCTGAGACTATATTTTAATTATCTTTTGAAATAACATTTATTAAGAATTTTTCTTGGCAGAAAGATTAGAAAGTACAACATAAAGAAAAAAATCTTTCAGCAATACTGCTAAAAATATTTTGATGTTTAAAAGCCTTTTTATGCTTATATTTAGTGCTTTCCAAACATCACTGTACATGAGTCACCTGGGGATCGTGTTCAATGTAGATTGTGATTCAGGAGATCTAAGGGCCTGAGAGTCTGGATTTCTGTCAAGCTCCCAAGTGATGCTGAGGCTAGTGGTCCATGGATCATACCTTGAATAGCATGTCCTATATAACTTTATAAGTGCTGCTGTCACTTTATTAGAATGCAGATTAAATGCTCTTAAAATCTTTTACAGGTTTTCCAAATATATTGTTAGTGGAATTTTTTTTTCTTTGTTTAAAATTATCCTGAAATGGGGAATTGATGCATAGTTTGGTGGTCATGATAGTACCCTCACAACTAGATAAAATTGTTTTGTGACTCAGGAAAGGAGTGGTGGTATCATGGTAAGGACATCATGGCTTGTGAAGATGGCAGAATTTAGAAAAGAAATGTATTTGGTAGTAGCAAAGTGGCAGAGATGTGAGGGCCACATTAAAGACAGAGAGGCATGGAGAGTAGGGTCTAGATGGATGCAAATCTATGACAAGTCTTATGCTTTGTCTTTGGGTGAATGAAAGAAATGTATTGCTTCAGGCCATTTCACCACTTAGTCTGCTAGATATGTCTGTGATAAAGCTGAACAAAATGGAAGAATTATTATATCAGTAGGAATTGTACAGATATTTTAGGCATGATTGTAAGACTTGGGAGTGGGGAAAAGAAAAAGGTTTGCCAGAAGGCTGGGCTTTTTTGCTAGTGTTCTCCCTTAATGAAATGTTAACTCCTGGAGCAAATCACTCAAGGCATTTGATATTCCAGCTATCACACTGGGTGCACTCAATATTTATCAAAGGGTCATGGTGCTTTAAAAGGACTTGGTAATACCTGCTTCTCTTCTACTTTATGTACAGATACTTTGATTTAAAACAATTCATTTTATCAGTGAGGAAATGGTGTTAGTATAGGTTGTCACCCAGACACAGAGATAATTATTATTGAAGCACTAAATTTTGACATAGAAGTTTTGTTTTTTTTTTTAGATCATTCTTGAACTAATATGCTTTGTCTTTGGATGAATGAAAGAAATGTACTGCTTCAGCCCATTTCACCACTTAGCCTGCTATATATGTCTGTGATATATTTGAACAAAATGGAAGAATTATTATATCAATTGAAATTGTATAGATATTTTAAGTATGAGTGTAAGAACTAGAAATAAATGAATTCACTCTTCTATTTAACAAGATCAATTATTGAGTAACTACTATGTACCTGATGAGGTATTAGGGAAATAAGAAATGGAAAAATATGGTCTATGTCTCTACAATGTAGCAGGAGAAAGCTTCAGAAATAAATGAAAGCAATAATGTAATAGCTGTGATGATACTCTGGGCCCACAAAAAGGGGAGTGATCACTCCTACTTGGGAGGAATCAAAGGTAATGCCAAGACGGCGTGACAGCTGAGAAGTGAAACGTGAATGACTATTAGATTCTGGTCTATGTTATAGGCATTGTGCTAAGAATCGCAGCAAAGGGGGTATAATGTAACAATTTCACATTTATCCAACATATGTTCGTAGAGTACTTTATTCCATGTAACATAATGAGTTATCATCTTTATTTTCAAAATCTATAGTCTAGGTTAGGAGATAAGACATATAGATGAGTATGGGTATGCATGTGTGCATGTGTGTATGTTAATGGAAGTGTCTCAGTGCTAAGTGAATATAGTGTAAATAAATGGCAAAGGAGGGGGAGAGCACTATGAACTCAGCTGACCCAGGAGGACTCCAGGGTGAGGGTGGAACTGGAGGAGGACCTGGGTCAGTGGAAAGATGGCTATTTTAGCTGGAGGGAATGACAAGGCAAAGGCATGGGCACAGGATTACATCACCAAGGGTATTTCAAGTACAAGAAACAGAAAACTTAAGACAGATTGGCCTAAACAGTAAAGGAAATGTGTTATTCAGAGAACTGGAAAGTGTCGAGGTAGGGTAGACTTTAAGGCACTTGATTCAGAAGCCATTTGGCTCATGTCCTTGTGGTTCTCCCAGCTCTGCCTTCATCTCTATCCTACGTCGTTCTGGGCTGGTTTTACTCAGAGTAGCAGAAATGGCTGGAGTGTACCAGGAGGCAAAGATTCAGGGTCACGACATTCCAGGCATAATTCCTGAGATTTGTTCTAAGTGGACTTGTCCGGGCCAGTTGTTGCCCCTAAACCTGTCCTTCTTCAGGGGGATGGGGGTGCAGACTAGATTAGCAGTGGTGGAGTCAGCTTCCCAGGAAACATGAGAATTTTCCAAGCGGAAATAAGGCAACTGTTAGGAGGTGATAGGATCCGTTAAGAACGGAGATCAGATAGGAGTCAAGGAGTGACAACTACAGCTTAGTTCAGAGGACATTCTCCTGCCCTCAGGACACATTGTCTCCCTTCTCTGTGCCACCATTGTCAAGTGCCATGTTCGTATAGATTGTGAACACTTAACCTGATCATTGGTAGTGCGTCTGCTTCCTCTGGTAGAATATGAACTTTTTGAGCGCTAGGACCATATTTCTTATTCATCTTTTATCTCCAGCACCAAGGCGAGCAGGCATAATAGACACTCAATAAATCGGTGCTATTCAACAAATCATTGTACAAAAGAACTTTAATATGACAATGATGGGCTCCAAAAGAAAGAAAATGAAGTCAACAGCCCATTATCTACTTGAGGCTTGAGTTGAAAACAGTTTGGTCAAGGGAGACATTTTCCAAAGTGTGTTCCAAGAAATACTAGTCTCACATGATGTTCCTGGAAAAAGAGTTAGTTGGCACACCTTCAGTGTGCCCCCCACGTGCTTCTAAGGAGGCTTGTCATATTTGTGGGTATTACACACACATTACTTTATATGAAAAAAAAATGCTGAATGGATGTACCCAAGCAGTTCTCAAGCTTCTCTGACAACTGCCCATTCCTCGTGCTTCTCCACATAGTGTTTGTTCATTTTTGAGGAACCACTATCTTGGTTTTTATAAGGAAATGTATCACTTGTTCCAGTATAAGAATGCCAAGAACACTTCTCTCCCTGTGCGTTTCTGACAGCAAAAATGAGATTGCTCTTCCTTCTCATGTGCACTGTCCACAGCTGTTGGAGGAGATTCTGGGTTCCCTCCATGGCAGGGACGGGCTCCTGATCCCAGGCATTCTACCCTCTCACCTCCCCCGACGAAAGGTAACAGAAAGACGTTCCTTCCCCACATCCACATGATATAACAGAAAGTAAAGTAAACCCTGGCACCTCCCCTGGGATACTGTAACCTGGGGCAGACCATCGTATATGTTATATGGTGTTGGTAGACTGCTTGAACCGATTTCAACTTGACATAACAGTGCGGCAATCAGCCTGGCCTCCGAATCGCTGCACACTGTGCAGAGAAAACAAAGTCATCCAGGGACAAAAGTGACTCTAACCTGATGTGGGTAGCTCCAAAAGCAATCCCTGTGAAGAATATCAATGCAAACTAATCACTAATTCAAGAAAGGGAATTTTCAATTTGTATATCTGCTCATTTCTAAGGCAAATGAATTGAGATCATAATTTTTATTGTGCAAAATTTTCAAACATAAATAAAAGCAGGAAGGGCAGTGTAAAAACAATCTTTGTGGGGCCCCTGGGTGGCTTAGTCATTAAGCGTCTGCCTTCAGCTCAGGTCATGATCCAGGGTCCTGGGATCGAGCCCCGCATCGGGCTCCCTGCTCCGCGGGAAGCCTGCTTCTCTCTCCCACTCCCCCTGCTTGTGTCCCGGCTCTTGATAGCTCTCTCTCAGTCAAACAAATAAATAAAATCTTTTAAAAAAAATCTTTGTATTCATCAGTCAGCTTGAACAATTATGGCATTTGTCCATTTGTTTTCATTTATACCCTCCCACCCTTGTTGTTTGTTTTCTAAACTATTTTAAACCAACTCTAGACATTATGCCATTTCCACTGTAAATATTTTGCTATCCATCTCTGACCACGCCACATATATACCATGCCCTTATCAATTCTCATAGAAGTAATGGTAATTCCTTAATATCATCTGATACCTAGTCCATATTCACGGTTCCCAGGTTATCTCAAAGATTCATCTACGCAGTGTAAGCCTTCAGATCAAATCAGGATCCAGACATGTATTTGCTGGCTATTTCTTATGTCTCATTCCCCATTGTTAGCTCCCTTTTTTGTCTTTGCTATTACTTTTTTAAAAGATTTTATTTATTTATTTGAGAGAGAGAATGAGATAAAGAGAGAGCACGAGAGGAGGGAGGGTCAGAGGGAGAAGCAGACTCCCTGCCGAGCAGGGAGCCCGATGCGGGACTCGATCCAGGGACTCCAGGATCATGACCTGAGCCGAAGGCAGTCGCTTAACCAACTGAGCCACCCAGGTACCCTGTCTGCGTTATTATTGTCTACTTTATCTTTTTTCTTTTATGCTAGATGCATTTTTAAGATATTTTTTAGGACTTGTAATATAATAAAAAGAATAAAAAATCAAATAGGTAGATCATCTTTTAAAATTTGAGTACAGAGTACATAAAAAATTAAATAGAGCTTATATTTTATCCTTTCTGTATAATGTCACTTATTTATCCTCAGCTATTTCTTTGTAGAAGGAGAAAAAAAAAGGCAATAAGCTCAGGAAACGTAGTTCCCAAGTAATAGTTATGTTTTATAATTTTCTATTTATAATTTATACTTAATCATTCCTATAGGTGAGACAGGACAGTGACCCAAATCTACTGATTCCTGGGTGTCACAAAGCTTATTCTTGATGAAATAAGTCAAAACCATAAGTGTTCTTCTCAAATAGCCTATATCCATCTAGATTTCTTAATTTATTTTAAATTGTTAGAGTTAAATAACTCATGTATGTTTCATCTTTCCTATGGCATGATTGGGAAGAAATTTACAAAAGAATATCAGATGATGATTTTCAGAAACAGGATCCAGCCCTTTTAAAAATTTGCTAGTTAGCCATCCCTGTTTCAGAAAAGCTACATGCTAAATGGGTCACTTCATTGGCAAAGGCAGTAATTTCTGAGCCTTTATTTAGAAGAGAGGAGAAAAGAAGGATAGATGGTGAAGAGAATTAGTAACACAATCTTTCAATTGCAGGTATTTCAATCGATTAACTGTCAGACCAAGCATTTCCCTAAATTCTGCAAACCAACTCAATCTGTCTTTTGACATCTTCTTTGCAATTTGTTAAGGCTTTTGGTCCAAGCAAGAACACCAAACCCTGACTATTAGTTTAGGTTTGATTTGTTAGTTGGATAGGGAAATCTATACACTGCATGACAACTCCACAACCCAGTTAATCAAAACTCTTGTAACAGTCAAAGAATGTGCCAAAATGTCTTAAATAGGCACACACAGATTTGTAAAGTTATCTTCATTGTTTTCTTCTCAATTTGTTACAACTGTGATAGTCCTTCAGGCTCTGAACTTTAACAGAATAGCTTCTCTGTAAGCCATTTCTTTCTAACATGGGTAAGAAATCCTCTCCTTTTAAGTACAAGTTAATTATGTAATCATTCATCATTACCAGATGCTGATTTGGGGGACTGTTTGGAAAAGAAAGGTTGTATACCTGCAGTCTTTTTTCTCAGAACATATTCAAGTAATTATGAGTTAAAAACTCCATGCACTCAGTGAAACAAACAAGAGGGATAAAGCTGTCAGTTTTTTAGCCACATGGAATATGCTACTCTGCAGTGTTGATCTTGATTAAGCAACCTCTGTTTCATAAACCACTGAGAAAGTAGAATTTAACTGGCTGGCAGAAGAACCGTGGCATCAATATGTCTTTAAATGGAGGTCAGGAAGAAGTAATTTAACTGACTAAACAGGTAAAAATCTTTCCCCTGACATATAGCCTAATTTTTCAGTACATCTCCAGGCAAGATTGTGTGGTTACATTCATTTAAATCATTTTATTTTTACATTTTGCTTCATACTGAAAGGAGTATGGGGAAGATGTGGCACTGGTGCTCAAAAAGGGCAGTTATATATAAGTAAAAGCACCTTCCTTGACACAGTACTATTTGCAAAGAAGCAGCCATCTTTCCTGCAGGACAGATGCAACCAATCATGTTGAATGTACACATGAGTCACCTCATGGTTTTATTCATTTCTGCTAATAGGCATATTTCTCAACTTCTAAGCCTATACTATCTTCTGTCCAAATGGGCTCTCAATACGTGCATGAGGCCTTCTCTGTCTCTATTTTTTATAATCAAAGGCTTTTGGGTCATGGAATCTAAAATGGCAGGAGAGACCTAACTGATAGGTCTGATGATCCAGGCCTGGCTGCCTAGCTTTGGGCTGTGCTCAGCAGAAGGAAGGCTCAAAGGACTAGAGAAGTTTGTGGCACATGGGATACAGTAGGCGCTCAACAAATACTTACTGACCAGCAATTGACTATATACAGTATCTATAATCTCATTTTTTAAGGATAAGGCAGGGGTTATATTTTTAAAAGGTAAAAAGAAACTGGATAAATAAAGAGTAACAGATTATAAAATGTTAGTAAAACTGGGGTTATGGCAAAAAATGGGGTGCCATTACTTCTGCTGGATTACTACTGAAACAAGGTATTGCAAGAAAACTCTGGGACTGGAGACAGTCAAATGGAAGAACTCCCTCCGACGAAGGGGATACCCTGGGCTCAGTTTCAGCTTATAGTTTGGAGTAGATAGAGGAATAGAAAAACCACGTCTTCAAGAACCAAAGAGATGAACCAGCCTCTATCCATAAATGAAAGAAACACTTTTATAGGGAGATGATCTTTCTTCTGTGACATCCTCATTCAATTTCTTGAAATTTAATATGCAGTTGAACCCTCTGCTCTTGTGACTACCACAAAGAAGCACAAGAAATGCCCCCTCGTTTTCCTAAGACAGTGATGGTCAAGACAATCAAGGTATAAGATCACCTCCCTTTTTATATATGATATGGCAGATACTGCTAATAGTTACCCACTCATATTTGTTCAACACTTTTTCCTTTCGTAGAACACTGATTTTTTTTTCTGCCTTGTAATGCATGTAATGAAAAAACTCTTTTCCAGCCTATTTGCACCAGAGGACAATGTGATGCCCACTAGCTCACTGGGTGGAGCTTTTGAGAACACCATGCAAGGGGGCGGAATTAGCCAGCATACATCCTTTGCTCTTTGGTCCTCTCCTTTTGCCTTCAAGGAATATGTACCTAACATTGGTTGATAGCCATAAGGTGAAAACCGTACTGTTAGTCCATTCATTCTGCTCTACCCAAATACCATAGACGAGGGGGCTTACAAATAGCAGAGATTTATTGCTCATGGTTCTGGAGGCTGGAAATCCAAGATCAGGGTTCCAGCATGCCTGGGTTCTTCAGAGAGCCCCCTTCCAGTTTGTGGATGGCCAACTTTTTGTATCCTCATTTGGTGGAAGGGGTGAGGGAGCTCCCCGGGGTCTCCTTTATAAGGACACTAATCCCATTAGTGAGTGTTCTGCCCTTGTGACCTAATTACCTCCCCAAAGGCCCTAGCTCCTAATAGCATCACTTTGGGCATTAGATTTCAACAAATTAATTTTGGGGAAACACAAACATTCAGCCTATAGCCCACGCTTTAGGAAAAATGACAGAGCTGAGGGCTGGAAGAAATGAACTCCCTGGTGGCACTGTAGCAGCATACCAGCGCTGGAGCACCTGACTCTCGTGGTTTTTATGTGAGAAAATAAAAGCCCTCAGGTATTTAAACCTAGTTTTAGAGGTTTCTGTTGTTTGCAGTCAAACATAATCCCCAAGTGTATTTCATTCATTAATATAATGTATTGCATACATTAGCTCATTAACATTTGATGATGTGAAATCCTTTGGGGTAGGAATTATTATTACAAGACCAAAGTGAATTACCTAGCATCAAATCTTTTCGTTATCTTGAATTTTTCTCTTCTTAAATCACAAATCCAATTTCCCCCGAGTCTTTCTGGCTTCTCGTCTCCACCTGCACCATCAAGGCCTTAGATCAGTCTTTCCTCACCTATAACATTTGCAAAGGCCTCCTGATTATTCTGTCTGTGTTCAGTCTCATTCATTTATTTATGCATGCAGCCACTCTTTATTGAATGTCCAGCACAATACTAGATGCTGAAGAAAGAGTAGGGAAGTAGACTGACGTGGCTCATGTCAGTAAACCTCTTGGATTCTTCCTACTTACTGTCATCAGTGATCCTCCAAAAATGTATACGGGATCATGCTATTCCTTATACAAAATCCTAAAGGCTTTCCATAACCTATAGGTAAAACTGAAAAGTTTAAATTTCATGGAAGGTCATTCAGAACCCCACAATATGATAACTTTCCAAACTCAGCTCACGGCCTTCCATCACCTCTTTCTTCCACGTTTCCTATTTTCAAGTTCACTGAACTGCTTGCTAGGTGATGTCTTTAAAATGCCTTATGCAAGGCTGGCAAAAAATAGGCACTTTCCTCAGCCCTTCCTCAAATACACTATACACTTTTACACCTCCTGAGTTTGCCTACAGTTTTGCCCAAAATTTCTTCTTCACATTCGCTCCCAGAAGACCATCTTAAGGAGAGTTCAAGATTCAACTTCAAGACTGTGAGCTTTATGTATCCCTGATGATAGGGGAGAATCAACTGTTATGCTTTATGCCTCTATACCACATCCTAGAACAGAAAAGTTACTAAACATATTGAAAAGAATTACTCATAAATGCACTTAATGTGCTTCAAATAAATCAGGTTTCTGGTAGCTGACCATCGGTGTTAATGTACTGTTCGAGAGAGATCAAGGACGATTCTTTAGAATTGGCTGTAGTGGAAACCTAATTGTGACACATTCCCAGTAACCCAAAGGCAGCTAAAATGTTCAGCTGTAAGATGGTCTGAAGCAATGGTAACATCTGATGTAGCAAGTGCAACTAATTTAATTAATTCCATATCTGTTAAGCACCTAATGGGTGGACCTAGGTGGAGCTGCTGACAAAGTAGACTGACTGGGGTAAAGCCAGAGTTGAGAGGGAAGAAAAGAGTAAGAATAATCAGGCAAGAAAATAGAGAGTCTAGACAAAAGAATAAGTTATCAGGCCTCTAAGTGCAGATTAGATATGGAAGGAAGTGAAAACCCAAAGAGATTGATAAAACTGGGAGATTAAGCAACTGAACCTCTAAGTGCAGTCGAAGACTCAGTGCAGTGGATGTCATCGGTGCAAATGCTACAAGGGATCATGACTGGACAACAGGAAATCTGAGTTGAAAGTTTCAGTGCCAATGCAGTCTCTGGGGATGAGAACATACCTGAGCAATCATGGGTATGGAGTGGAATGAGACTGCCACTCACTGAGGTGAGGGGGGCAAAGCACCATGAGGTTAGATGGTTGGGCGTCTCCACATGGACAGACAAGTCATCCAGAACAATGGTTGGATGAGGGGTGAAGACAAGGAATGTAAGTCAGATGAAAGATTTTATCTATTTGTACAAGGTCATCTATGGGGAAGCATAAAGCGTCCTCAAGCTACATAGTGAACCTCCACAGCACAATGGGTATTTATGCAATGGTGGGAGAACAATGCTTTGGAGCAGTACTGGGGATACTTTCCCCTCCAAATGTACCAAGATCTAGTGCTGAAAAGGAGAAATGATTAGTTTTAGCTGAAAGAGTGAAGAGAAATGGTATCCTTGGGAGAAAACCAGGTTTAAATCAAATCAAGGAGATGTAATGAGTCTTCTGTGAAGATGATTAAGATGATAGAATTTTTCTTCATCACAAAATAGAATTTCTTGAAGATGTAAAATATTACAAGACAGTTGAATAGTAGGAGGCTGGCCAGGGGAGAGGAAACACAGAAAATCATCAATATAAAAAATAGGAAGATAGCCCGAGGAGTTTCCTTTTTTACTAAGATGATAGGTTTTAAGGCACAGTGAATTAGTGGGCATCAGATTTTAAGGGAACCCTGGGCACAAGTGCTTTGAGGGCTGGCTCAGACTGAGTTTCACGTATGTCCTAGGACAGGTAGGGTGAGCGGTGAGCTTTCTGTGACCTTTGTCTGGATTCCTATGTGAACCTTATTGAGAAGTTATGATGTCTCTAAAGAAATTCTAACTCAGAAATTACATAGTTTCCAGGTATTTTCCTCCTGGTGGAAACCTCCCAATGAGAGGGATGACTTAAGCTTTTGAAGGAGTATGGTGTGGCCTAGACTGGGTCTCATCTTGGTGATGCCCCGGGAAACATCAGAGATGAAATCCAGGAAGAGGAGACTCTCATTCTCAAAGACATAAAAAGGTCAGAAAATCATAATCATTGTTCTGACACAAGGGAAAGAGAAGAAAGCATTTGTTGAATAAATTAAGATGAATTATAAGTTTTAACTTACTGTTAGAAAATAGAAGTTTGATAGCATATTTTCAAATTGCTTCAAAGGACTAAGAAATACTCGTGGAGTGCCTGGGTGGTTCAGTCAGTTAAACACCTGACTCTCGGTTTCAGTTCAGGTAGTGATCTCAGGGTCATGAGATTGAGCCCCATATGCTGAAGATTCTCTCTCTCTCCCTCTCCTTCTACCCTCCCCCACTTGTGCGCACTCTCTCAAAAAGAAAAAAAAAAAACAACTTGTCATTCCTTCTGGCTTCCCTGTATCTGAGCCACTTCTCTACTTGGGAGAGTTTCCATTTAAAAGTTAGAGGTAAACACTAATGCCAGCTCCTCAATTTTCCAGCCTCCCTTGCAGGTCAAAAACACGCATGAGAGGGGCACCTGGGTGGCTCAGTCGGTTATGCGTCTGCCTTCAGCTCAGGTCATGAGCCCAGGGTCCTGGGATGGAGGACACCTGCTGAGCAGGGAGCCTGCTTCTCCCTCTCCACCCCCACCCCCCTGCTTGTGCTCTCTTCTCACTCTCTCTGTCAAATAAATAAAATCTTTAAAAAATACACAAAAAACAAAAAGCCATGAGACCTAGACTCTACCAATGGGATGCAACTTCCCAGGCTTTATGCTAGGATCTGGCATGCAGAACGGCCAAGAAATATTTCTTCTGGCAGGGGCTCTGGGGGCAAGATTCATTTCCTAGAGCAGCATTAGTAGCAGTGGCAATGGCAGGGCCAATGTTCTATGCTGGTGGCATCCACAGTGTAAGCCACAGGACACTGGGCTTGGTGACAGTGGTAGTTGTGTTCTCCCCCAGCCAGTTCTGCATGTGATTTGTACTGTTGCTCCTGACTACCTCTGGTCCTGGTGTTTCATACCCAACATCCTTTCAGTATATTCAGTGTCTCCTTAAATCACATAAATCGGGTTTCTTATTTTGGCAACTAAAAACCCTACTGATACAGATACTTGCTCCAGAAATGGGATGTTAAAATGAGGAATTGGATAAATGGAGGAGGTGTTATACTTGGTAGTGAAAAAACTGGGAAGCTAGTGATTCTTTTATGTGGTTGTGAGGCGATGTACCTGTTGAGCACAGATCATGGATGGGCCTTTGCCGCCTTTGGTATTAGGGGAAATGGTAGGAACATCAATGGATGCCTTCCAGGGAGGCTCCATGGGAAAAAAACTAGTGAAGACTAAGGATGGACCATCTTCAAGAGGGCAGCAGCAGATAAATTTGAGCCAAAAAAACAAGCTTAATCTTCCAGGCCCGTCTTAAGCAATTTTTATAAGGTTGTTTCTGCCTGACAAAGAGAAAAATCCAGATGGCCGAGATTGGATTAGGGGTATTGCCTTCCCACCCAGGGTTATTGTTTTAAAATTGCCTCAGGGCGGAGGTCATTAATCTGAGGTCTAGGAGGACCGGCATCATGTTGAAGTCCCTGGCATGGAGTCAGGAATTCTCAGACTCACAGTCTATTTCTAGAAAAGATCGTTGGCTGTGTTATTATCCCGTGGAGTTGACTGGAAGCACCTGAAGCCTACTGAGTTCTTACAGGAATTGTATTACCAAAGAAAGCCCAAGGTTAATAAACACTAGCCTGTGACAGTCAATCCCTGGAGTTCCCAAGTGCCCACCAATACTAAGGCTCTGCAGGCCCAGGAAAGAGCATGTCCTCCAATGGTCATCACCAGTGTTGCCATAAAGGAGAATTACATTGGTCTGGGTAGGGTGGGTGCCATAACAAATCGACCCAAAATGTAGATATCTTAAACACCATAGAAATTGTATTTCTTATTCATAAGAGGACTGAGCAAGTGAAGAGGTCGATGGTACAGGCTTTATCCATGAGGGAATTCAAGGATCCAAGCTGAAAGAGGTTCTACCATATTAAAACACAATCTTTTAAGCTAATCTCATCAAGAATCTCCATTTCAGTGAGCTAGGAGAGGGGAAAAAGGGCACACAAACATCAATGCTGGTGGTCTTAGGAGTGCAGGCTGGAAGTGATATGTGCTTCCGTTAATATTAACTTCCGTTAATATTCTGTGGGCTAGAACTCAGTCTGCATGGTTACAGCTAAGTGCAAGGAAGGCTGAGAAAGGTGGCCTAGCTGTGTGCCCAGGAGGAAGGAGAAATAGGTATTGGAGAGCAGCTAACCATCTGTCACAAAAAAGGAAAGAAAGACGGCTCCTGAGAGCAGAACCGGGCTGAGCAATTGGGTGACTTCTCTCTACTATCAGGGTAGGAAGTCCTTGCTATTGTTGTCCAACAGAATGCAAATGCTATAAACCAGTGACTGTTGTCAGTCATTTCCTATTATCTCCTTTTCAGAATCAGAGTTGATGGGGCAGTTGGGGGGCGTGGGGACTGTTAAGGGGAAAATTTATCCTATTTTGTATTGGCTAAGCTAGTGATGAAAATTTGTTTTTAGTCCTATGTCCACAGACCATGATGGAAGAAATTAAAAATAAAAGCCCAGAAATCCTAGATGTAGGCTTGACTGTACTGACTGATGAGACTTTGGGCAGTCTCCCTTTAGGGAGGAGGTAGACACATTTTATATAGATGCAAGTACTTTTACCAAGTGTGAATGGTATGAAGGGTATATATTTAGATGTTAGTTGAGTAAAGGGTGGACCTGAGGAGGCATTTTCTTTGCTAGCCCAACATCATTTTCCCTGCTTCCTCCATTCAACAGACCTAAAATTGTGTTCACATAGCCCAGTCTTTTTTTTTAAAGATTTTATTTATTTATTTGAGAGAGAGAGAAAGAGTGTGTGTGTGTGTGTGTGTGTGTGTGTGTGTGTGTGCAAGCAAGAGTCGGGGGGAGGGGAAGAGGGAGGGGGAGAAGCAGGCTCCCCACTGAGCAGGGAGCCGATCGCGGAGCTCGATCCCAGGACCCTGGCATCATGACCTGAGCCGAAGGCAGATGCTTAACCGACTGAGCCATCCAGGTGCCCCCCATTCAACAGACCTAAAATTGTGTTCACATAGCCCAGTCTCTTCTCGACTTCATTTAGTCAGCTATGGTCATCTCATTCCCTCGGCCTGTGGTATAGGGAAGGGTGTGTGATGCAATTCTGGCCAGTGAAACATTAAGGGAAATCTGTTGGATGGATTCAGAAAAAGATTTTATTACTAATAAAAAAAAAGACTCATGGGGAAAAAGGAATCTCTTTTTCCACTTGACCTTGTTATGCACGCATACACTATCTGGAACTGTGCCTACCTTGTGTGACCATGAAGGGAACTGGACTGAGGCTAAGTCAACAGGAGCAAAACAAAGCCAAAGATGGAAAGAACCTCAGCTACAATCATAATGTTATTGAGCCACTAAAGTAACTTTACTAAAGTAAAGCCACCTCATAAGAGCCTCCAGACCACTTATTATGTGAGATAATACATTTTTATTAGTGTTTAAGACATTTTAAGTCATGGTTCTGTTACTTTTCGCTGAAAGCCTCCTAAGTGATAAAGATCCTTTGGTGCCATATCCCATTCCAAACATCTCATATCACACATGGGGAACCTAAGGTTTAGTGCTTTGTCATAGAAAATACATTGTTTATATCTTAAAGTACAGTATTCTTTCTAGATGAAGGTAATGCTGGGAGTACATGATTGTGTGTGTGTGTGTGTGTGTGTTTCATGAGGGTGATAAATTTAGATTGATCTATCTACATTTGCTCAAACAGTTTTCCTTGTAACTGAGCACATATATTTGATAGCCAGTTGGCTGGGGTCAACAGTATAGTGCTTGGTTATGAAATAGATTGAAGTTATGTCAGAGTAGAACATGCTGTCTTGGCCTCATCAGGATGATGGGCTAACCATCAGAAGTTACGCTCACTCTGAGAGTAAATAACTTCATTACAAACCCTCTCACATGGAGGGAATTCAGAATTCTCCTTCAAGGTTCAGTTTTACACTAACTCTATTGCTTTGGACAAATAAATAGCAGAAATAAGGCTTTGCAGATGTGGGTGGCTTACATGGTATTTTAAGATCCAGTGTTTGTTTTGGGGGATTTTTTTAGCAGCTGAACATTTCCTATAAACATTTCTAAAGTTACTGCAGATCATTTTCTTCCCATTCTATTATATTATCCTCTACTTCCACCTTTCAATTATTGTGAAATATGTAACGATGAAAATAACTACCATAAATAATGCATTGACTTTTTGCATCTTCTTCGCAACAAAGAGAAACATTCACGTGGCCCTGCAGGGGGACCCGGTGGCAGCTGCCGCAGTATCTCAATAGTCAGAGAAGTAGGAGCCATTTGGAAAGAAGCAGGTCTTCCTCCTACTTAGGATGAGGTGGGAGGGAATATGTCTAGGAGCCACACCGATGTCCCACAGTCCCACCCCACTCTCACTTTTTCGTAAGAGCAATCTCCAAACTGAACGTGCCGAACATCTGGGAATGTCAAAAGCAGTCCTCCTTTCTTTTTCCCTCTCTCTCAAGAGTTTAAGGATTCTCAGGAACAAAGTGGAGACAACTGTATGGATTTGCACAACCTTAGAAAATGTAATCATTTCACTCCTTGAGGGAAGGCTTTAATTGAGTAAAATCTTAGCTCACCTTCTTCTACAGGGATGGATTATTCTGGAAACAGCATAGAATTTGGAATCAGGAGACCTGGGTTGAAGCCCCAACTCTTCCACTAATGAGCTTTATAACTTTGCTCAGGTAGCTTCACCTCTCTCTAAAATTAAGACAATAATAACCAAATTATTCATTTATTTATTTATTTATTTTCTCACGTATACCCTCTTAAAACAACGTTTGAAGTAGCTTATGAAAAGAGTACTGGCAATAATCACCGGAGCTGATGAAAAAGAAATAGAAAGGCAGAACAAAGGAAAGAGAGAAAGCATGCCAATTATAAAGATTGACACAATAGCCATAAACATTCATCACATTCAACTCTGAGGTTCCTAGAAGGCAGGGCATGAAGGGAAAAATGAGGTTACATGTATTTGGTTTTTATTAGGGAGAGCGAATTTCAGTTCCTCCCGAGGACATATCGGATTTTCCTGGCACCGATTCTCAAAGAAATTGAAACCTTATAAGGATAACAATGCCCAACTCCCAGGGTTGTTAAGTGCATTAAGTATATATAAAAGCCTTTAGAAATTGAAAACTATTATTTAACACTAATTAATATATAAATATTAATTAAACATATTTCCAGAGACTGAAGTTGAAAGCAGAGAGCAGAGTTTTAACATCTTAACTCTTTTCAGTGGAAAGATTTCTTTATACTCAGTGCTTTCCTGTCTTCTTGAGCAGATCACACGGGGCATAATATCACTTGTAGAAGGGATTTGAGAGTTCAACATTATAAATATTAATGATTGTGGTTTGCAGTATCCGTGGCCATAAGTGTACATACGAAAAAAAAAAATACGCAGCGTATGAGGATGAATAGAAAGGACCCCACCAATGGGTCTGACACTCGCTTTCTAGGAAAAACAAAATCACCACTATTTGTTTGCTTTTAAACAATTTGACTCCATAAAGGTGGAGTGAGAGCCTTACAGTTGCTGACCCCTTGGGCAGTGTAACACAGCTGTTTCTCTGCAAAACTAATTAGTGAACCTAAAGTTGAAGCAAGCAGCCTTCTCCCAAGTGACTTTCTCACCCCCCAGACAATCTTCATGGTCACCGTGTCTCTTCCCTGTCAACGCCATGCAAAGCAGTATCCTTTGTTTCCGTGTCTCAATGGTCCAGGAATGTCTTCTTGTCAAGTTGTAGTTCCTTTTGCCTCACTTGCCCAGTTTGCGGCCACCCTGTGTGGAGGCGCACCCCTCAATACTTTAAGAAGTTGTCCAAGGGCAAATGGTACAGTGTATTCCAGAGCCTGCCCACGGTATTTATCAGCACCTCACAGTTGCTTATCAGTTTAAAAGCTCAGGGAATACTGCCTCATACATAGTTCCATTTAATCCTCATGATTACTCTGTGTTTTCGTTCTTGTGCTTTCCATTTTGCAGATGGAATAAGACCCATCTCCATTTGAATCCTGCCTCTGCTTCTGATTAGCTATGGGTGCTCAGGCAAACTAGTTGATATTTTTACGAGTCAATGTCCTCACCCATAAAACAGGAATAAAATGCCTACAGTATTGGGTAAACACTGAATGAGGTAATACCTGTGAAGCACCTTCAGAAGAGTCGGTTCATGATAATGGCAATTATTATGATTATGATTATGATCATGTTACCTAAACAGAACTCTCACAGACACATAAAAAAGTCACAGTCATGTTCTACTACAATCTTTTCACAGGTAACATTATTTTCTTAATAATACTTCGGCCCATAATTTGACTTCATGGATAAGATTGGTTTACAAAAAAAGAAAGAATCCCTAAACACAAACTTATTTCTCCAGAACAAGCATAAAATCTTCTAGGACTCTTTCTATGAAGTTACCAAAATGTGATTAAATCAGTGAGAAGCATTTCTCTGCCCTGCTGTGTTTGGTTTGTGCTCTGTACTCGGTAAGTAGAGGCCAGGAAGTTACAATACTGCAGAATTAGGAATTTTAATTCCTAATATTTTCATATTTTAAGAACCTCAGCCCTTAGTGCCCAAAACCTTTTCTTATTTGATTAATCCCAGCGGCTCTAACCTGTCTTCTAGGTATCTTCTGGGTTAGGTTCACCAAAATAGCTCAGCTTCTTCAGCTTGGTAAATTGCTTAAAGGTGATTTATCTGAAAATAAGCCACCAACAGTCTTCAGCAGCCTCCTAACGTGCTGAGTCTTTGTCACTGGTTATTTGCTTCTCTAATAGCCCGTCTCATTTTAAATCGCCAGCCACAGCCTCGAGAAAGCGCATCACTGCAGTGCCCGTGTTTGCTGAGCTAGCCCAGCCTTTGCAGCCAGCTCTAGGTCAGACCTGGGAGTGCTTTGATCTTTTCACGGGGAGGCACATGGTCTCTGTGTCAAATATCACCAGTGGCACTATTTCACAAGTTGTTGTACCGGGTGGGCGCGAGGACAGGGCAGGAACTAAAACTCAGAGTCAGGGATAGATGTACGCAAGTCAACACTGAGAGCCAAGCGCGCCTCAGATACAGACACAGAGCCAGAGTCCAGTCGGGGGTCAGACGACAGGAACAGGCTACGGGGCGCCTACAGTTGCCATCCTCTTGCTAAAGCTGTTCATATCAGACCACCCGTGAGTAGAGTGTCTCACACACAGAGGCATTCGGTGTCTCACAGATGCCACTTACAGCAGAGATGGCAAAGGATGCAGAGAAGTTGAACAGCCACCCTTTCAAAGCCTTGCTGTGTTGTCAGGCAAATACACCTCAGACTCATCGGCTTAAGGCCAGTTCCTCCAATGATAAAGTCGCCTATTTGTATATGAAATGAAATGTGCATTTTATTTTTGATATGACCATTCTAACCAACTTTGGAGATCTTTGAATTCTAACAGGTTTCCAATTTGCCAAAGCATTCTTTCCCTTTAATGTCATATTTTTAAAAACTTGCTCATGAAAACTTCATAGATGATTCATTAAATGCAGCCTTTGTATCTTGCATTCTTTAATGAATACTTTTATAAACTATGTAAATAGATAAAGGAAATTAACAAGTACCCTGTGTTTGCTCGCTTTTAATGAGATATCACTGTTTTAATGATAATAAAGGAAATATCTGTTATGATTTTATTATGTAGATGTCAGGAACAATGGAGTGCACTGGAGGATTAAATTCAATGGAGGATTAAATTAAACATGAGATTAAGTATAAAATCACAGTACCTGGCATATGTTAGCTACTCCGTTAATACTAGTTCCTTTTAGAGAAATGAGAAATTCATTTTCATTACCAAATTGACCTGGTTAGTATTTTATATACCTCAGACTTGCAGATTTTTGCTCACTTTTTATTTCACATTGAATGCTACCAATCTGCTTTTGCTGACATGGAGAAGTGGGAGAGTAGATAAAGAAATAACCATCTACTTTAGAATCTGTGAGGTTCCAGTTTCTTTTGTTTATTTCCCTAACTCCGGTTAGAAACAGCCTCTGGGAAAAGGAGCTATTTCCACTTGACCCTATACTGGTTCCAAAATGCCCAATACCAAACCCCTAGCCTTCTGTCCTCCCCCTTCTGGCTTCCGTAAGCAAAGGAGGGAGTTGTACCAGATGTTCCAAGGCTAGCCTCTCCCCACAGGAAATGCTGTGGGCAAGGGAGCCAATTCAGCCATGCTCTAATGCATTCTTTGCTTGAGCACCTCTGTGCGGTAGCTAGCTGGCCAGATGAAGAGGTGAACAATAAAGAGAAAAGAATAAATAAGGTCCAGGATTGGAGTGTATGCATGTGGAAGAAGAGACTTGAATTTATGAGAATGGAAAGGCTCAAGGTGAGCAGAGAGAAGGATCAATACATAGTTCTAGTTTGGTGCAAGAAAAAAATATGGTCTTGTTTGCCTACGCTTGCTTCTGCATAATTACAAAAGCACCATGTCGGCCGCAAATATCTATGAAGAGAAAGAATGGATAGAATCACGGTGTGAGCTGAGCAGGGAAGACTGGGTGATGTAAATCAGTGAGATAACCCTGCTTCAGTAGGAGAAGAGCCAGCTGTTTGAGCATAGATCTGGAAGAGGTTGAAGAAGTTATGGGAGAATACCTGTGAACTGCTGTGAGTGTCAAATGTGCAGTGCTGTGCATTTAATATCAGAACAAAGTAGATGGTGACTCGGAGTCGGAAAAATGAAACAAAACTGAAGGTAATGAGTAGACAAAGAAAAGTAGGGGGAAATCAGTGCAGAAACAGGATAAAGATAAATCATGACAAGAAATGTAGAGGGGGCAATACATGAACTGTGACATAAGGAGGACTTTTTGAAAATATTTTATTTATTTATTTATTTATTTATTTATTTATTTATTTATTTTTATTTATTTTTTCAAATTTATTTAAGAGAGAGAGACAGAGAGAGCAAGCAGGGGGACCGAGAGGGACAAGCAGACTCTACACTGAGCGTAGAGCATGGGGCTTGATCCCAGGACCCTGAGATCATGACCTGAGCCAAAATCAAGAGTCAGATGTTTAACTGACTGAGCCACCCAGGCGCCCCAGGACTTTTTTTTTTTTTTAAGATTTATTTATTTTGGAGCGAGAGAGTGCACGCACATGCACACGCAATGGGGAGGGGCAGAGGGAGAGGGAGAAAGAGAATCTCAAACAGACTCTCCACTGAGCACAGAGCCCTACGCAGGGCTCCATCCCACTACCCTGATGTCATGACCTGAACCAAAATGGAGAGTCAGACTCTTAATCGGCTGAGTCACCAAGGCACCCCTATAAGGAGGGCTTTTTATTGGTTTTCTAACAGGAGTGAACTACTTAAGTAGGAGTGATCAATCCAGCTTTCATATCTTTTTCTAGCAATTACTTGTTAATTACAGTCATGTAATTAACTCATGACTTTACTGGGGGGCTTTCATTCTCCCAATCATTCTCAGATGAAGCATTGAATTTGTTATCTTTTAAAGTATCTTTTAGACAAGTATCATATGATCTCACTAATATGAGGAATTTGAGAAACAAGACAGAGGATCATAGGGGAAGGGAGGGATAAATGAAACAAGATGAAACCGGAGAAGGAGACAAACCATAAGAGACACTTAATCTCAGGAAACAAACTGAGGGTTGCTGGATTGGAGGGGGGGGTGGGAGGGATGCGGTGGCTGGGGGATGGACATTGGGGAGGGTATGTGCTATGGTGAGCGCTGTGAATTGTGTAAGACTGATGAATCACAGACCTGTACCCCTGAAACAAATAATACATTATATGTGTTAAAAAAAAATAATAAAGTATCTTTTAGTTTTTAAAAAGAAAATGTTTATATATTAGTTCAATATCCTATCCAATTGATACCTCCTGAACTAAAAACTGCCAATTAAACACCTTCTCTAGATTTTGCCCATAAAGGTCTCTTAGCTATCACGAGTCTTCCTTTTAGTTGCCCACCCAGAGGTCATTATCTTTTCCTCCCTGTTAAGAGAAACATAATTTTGCAATGGGCAGAGATCTGATTTCAAGCGATGTAGGATCCTGATTTAGCCCCAGGGAATGAGTCATGATTTGTCTAGGTCATTTATAATAATCCCATTTTCTCCCATTAATGGTTAGGTCCAGAAGTGGGATATGACCTAGTTCTGGTCAATGAGACATCAATGGTACCTGGCATTTCTCTTTTAACCTCAAAAGGAGCAAACAGGAGCTTTTCCTCTCCTGCTTATCATACTGATGAAAAGACATAATACCTGGAGATGTGGCAGCTATCTTGCAACCATGAGGCAACAAGTACAGAAGGATGGCAAAGCTGAAAGATGGAAAGAGTCAGGCTCCAGGATGACCCCATTTTATAGTTTTAGGCCATCTCAGCAACTGCCAACTACCAGATATGTTACATGTGCAAGCCACTATTTAGCTGGATTTTCTGTTACTTGAACCCAAAAGTGTTAGTCTCTCAATTGCATCTAGACTGGGCCATCAACTTATAACCCTCACTGTGTCTTTTAGGCCTTAAAAGAACACATTAAAAAAAAAAAGAACACATCTGTTCAGTAGTTAAAGAGACTATTGAAATGAACCATCTCAAACTAAGATTTTGTTTTATTTTTTTAAAGATTTATTTATTTGTTTTATATATAGAGAGAGTGCAGATACGGGGGCAGAAGGAGAGGGAGAAAGAGAATCGCAAACAGACTCCCTCTCCCCTGCAGAGCCCAACGTGGGGCTCAGTCTCACCGACCCTGAGAAGCACGATGTTTAACCCACTGTGCCATCCAGGCACCCCTCAAATTAGCATTTTAAAAAATAATAGAGCACGTTCGCTTGTTGCCATAGATCCAGATACAGCTTAAAAATAACACATTGTTCTACCTGTTTTCATGTGTTATCACCTTCTACTGGGAATATTAAAAAAAGGATATGCAAGAAAATTAAAATATGAGTAAATCGAAGTAAAAACCTAAGTATATGAATAAATACAGATATTTAAAAATAATATTCCCATGTTGACTCCTAATTAGTCATTTTGTAAGAATAAAGTTGTGTCTTCTTAGAGAGCCAAAAAGCAATATCCTTTTATTTTTACCCTGGGAACAAAGTGGAGGAGTTAAGTGACCTGTCAGTGATCATTTAACTAGACAATAATAAGCAGGACTAGAATATAATCCTTCTTTCAAACCAAAGTGTTTCTGAAATTCTGAAATGCTGACTTCCAAAGGGGGACATAGAAACACTATCATATTACTGAAATCTGTTCACTAGAAAGCAATGGCCAGATGTGGCCTTTTCTGAAATGCACCTCTTTGTTATCTTCAATTCTTCCCTCATCTCTTATTCTTTTTCTTATGCATCATGCCAATATTTCTTCTTTTTTCATTTTTATTTCTTATTGTTTCACTATTTTGTTTATTTCCTCCATTCTGATCACCCAAACTTTCCCTTCCCTTGTCTTCTGATTCCCCATCCTGATTTCACCTACTTCCATTTACTTGTATCTCCATTCTTCCAGCAACTCCTAGCTTCAAGTCACCGAGCCACTCACCCACTTTCTCATCTGAACGTAAACTCATAAGACTCTAGCAACTCACTTACTTTCTTTGGTTCTTTTTATTATTATTATTATTTAAGATTTTATTTTATTTATTTGTCAGAGAGAAAGAGC
Source organism: Eumetopias jubatus (assembly GCF_037043125.1). Lineage (NCBI taxonomy): Eukaryota > Metazoa > Chordata > Mammalia > Carnivora > Otariidae > Eumetopias > Eumetopias jubatus. Next base: position 161,668,516 of record NW_028274809.1, on the reverse strand, counting down.
ACACAAGCAGGGCGAGTGGCAGGCAGAGGGAGAAGCAGGTTCCCCGCTGAGCAAGGAGCCTGATGCAGGACTCGATCCCAGGACCCTGGGATCATGACCTGAGCCGAAGGCAGACGCTTAACCAACTGAGCCACCCAGACATCCCTGTTCTTTTTATTATTTTTTGCCTGTTTTTTTTAATACAGTCTGTTTTCTTTTCTAATCCTTTCTCTTACACATGCTTTTTAAAAATACACACCCTAACTTTGTAATTATTTTATTCAGCATATCCTGCCATTTTCCAACTTTAGTGTAGCAGTGATAGTCTTAAGGACCTCTAGCCAATGTCACTGCTGACCCACAGATCTTTGCCAGGGGTAGGAAATACAGACTTTGCAAATGCTGAGGAGTAGAGTGAAAATAAGCAAGCAGAGTCCCAAGAGGTAAGAGAGTAATGCAGGAGAAAAATAAGAGAGGTGCAAATAAACAACATTATATTCTAGTACTTCAGAGCTGTATTGTTACACACATACACACACACACACACACACACACACACACACACACACAGGAAAACGGGCAAGCCTCCAAGTTGTTGGGATTGACTGCTGGAGGAAAGCATCGGGAACCCCCAAATTAAGCATCTGACTTAATTTAAGAACCACATCTGAAAGAACCTGAGTGAAAGGTGAAAGATAAAAGAGATGTTGGTCAAGGTCTCTTCAGTGTTAATCAACCTGTGTTGTCAAAGAAGAGGGTTCTTTGTAGTGTCACTCATCCATTGAGTTTGACGAGGGGGAGGACATGGGACATGCCACAGGGAGAAGGAGAATATTATTTTGGCGGGCAGAGGAACAGCTGACTTGAGCATGTAACTTAACATCCTTTCCAAGGGAAGTCCAATGTTCCTAACTTGGTTGAGTTTACAGGTTTTGTTGGTTTGCAATTCTGCAGTAGAAACCTATCTTTTGGAAATGGAAGTAATGTCTGCTGCTGCCACCTGCTCAGGATTCACCCCACCATGAAATTTGTGTACTTTATTACAATGAACTCTACCTAATAGCCAAAATATTTTCTTATAAAAGAACTTGCTAAAATGATAGAAATAAAAACATATTGGTTTAAGATAGAGTACATGAAATATTCCATCTCTAGATTAATCAGGGAATGAAAGGAACTATTTTGTTTTTGTTTTTTGTTTTTCTTCTTTTACAATTTTTTTGAAGATTTTATTTATTTATTTGACAGACAGACAGCGAGAGAGGGAACACAAGCAGGGGGAGTGGGAGAGGGAGAAGCAGGCTTCCTGCCGAGCAGGGAGCCCGATGCGGGGGCTCGATCCCAGGACCCTGGGATCATGACATGAGCCAAAGGCAGACGCTTAACGACTGAGCCACCCAGGCGCCCTGAAAGCAACTATTTTGAATATTTCTTATGACTGCTCCTGACCCTTGAGTCTTCATCTGTGAGTACTTTCTGGTGTGTGGTTTGCTTATGTGTGTGGAGTAGTCTGGAGTGAGGAGGAAAGAGGTGGGGAGGAATGAAAATTAATCTCTATTCAATAGCTAAATAAATAAACGTACAACCCATATTTCCGTGGGCCACTGTTGGCTGGATCTAAAATTGAGGAATATGGGTAATGTGCTAGTTCCCTAGGGATGCTATAACAAACTGCTACAAATGTGGTGGCTTAGAACAATAGAAATTTATTCTCTCCCAATCTGGAGGCCAGCAGTCTGAAATTGAGCTGTTTTGGAGTCTCTGAGGGAGAATCCATTCGATGCCTCTCTTCCAGCTTCTGGTGGCTTCTGGCAACCTTTGGCATTCCTTGGTTTGTAGCTGCATCACTCTAATCTCCTTCATCTTCACATGGCCTTCGTCCCCTGTGTCTTTATGTGTGCCTAAATCTTCCTCTCCTTTCTCTTATGAAGACACCAGTCATTGGACTTAGGGCCCACCCTAAACCTGGGATGTTCATTTTAGACTCTTAACTAGTTACATCTGCAAAGACACTATTTCCAAGTATGGTCACTTTCTGAGGTTCCAGGCATATGTGAATTGGGGGGATGCTATGCAACACACTACCGGCCACAGCAACAATTTTTAAAATATGGCTCATCACAGACGAACAAATTTGCAAAAACTCTAATTCAACCCCCTTTCCCAAGTCCTGCTAGTCCAGTTTAATGGCACCCCGGCAGGATGCATCCAAAACACTCTAGAAGGTTTCAAACTGACACCCACGTTTCATCCTATGGACATTTCCCCCATGAACAGAATGGCCTCTTAGTTATATGATTATAACCGACCCCCTGGTTCCATCATGGCTGCTCCTCTGCTCTGCTCTAGTGAATGCCTTGATGAAGCGGGCAAGAAGGAGCTATTCCTTCCTCCTCATGCCTATCAGAATGTTTTAGATATCTACAAAACAGTGAGCTGTGTGCGTGCACTTTAAGTCAATGAGAGCAGACCCACATCAGACTCAAATTCAAGCATTCAGGGTAAAAAGTTCTCTGGAGTCAATTGCTCAGAACTACTCTACCCCACTCTCCATCTCCAGTGTGTCCCCACCCTTTACCTCCCCCAACGTCTGTAAGTTCCTTCCCTTTCCAGTACATGCACTTCTCAGGAGTGAACCCTCTATCCTTATTTGTGAAGGTGGGGCTGCAGGGAAGGAGCCAAAACCTTAAGTGTCCACTCATTACTTTCTATCTTCCTCAGACTGATTTGGCACTTACAAAGACATTTTATTTGTCCTATGCTTTCTGTCCGCTGGGAATGCCTAAGTATGTACACAGGTTATGCTGAGTCCTTCCATAAAAACAGAAACTTCACTATAGATAAGTTTCTTAGTTCCTTTCTTTCCCAAACCAAGAATATACAAGAGTGTATCCCACTTATTTATATTTAGGGAGCATCTAGTTACAAGGAGGCATAAATAAGATGGGTATGAGGTAAGGAAGCTAATACAACTGGCTTTGAAAATGAAACCTCAAGTGAATAGGAAAATTAACGGTACTGGCAGGTATTTATCCTTATTTTAGAATATGTTTGTATTTAATTACATTACTATATACTCTCTTGATTAACAAAATAATTATGAATATTTAAAAAAAGATGGGTATGAGAGACCTACTAGCTGGTTACTTTAGACTGAGTTCCATTAGATGTTAGTGTATTGATGAGGTCTCCATGGGTCCAGAATGTTCCCTTCAGGATACAGAAGAGGCATATTACACTTACAAAGAGTGTGGGAATGCATACCATCATGCCATAGCCCTACACAAAAGAAGACATTATATTCCTTACATTTTTAAGTTGGATTTCCAGTTCTCTCTGGGGAGCTAATTCCTATCAACCAAATAGCAAAGCATTGAGAAGTCAGAATGCCGATATATTAATTTACTCTGAAAAATGTAACTGCCAGGTAGACTGTTGTACTCACTTTGACTAGTTGGAATAGTACCTTCTCAATAGAAATGTTGTCTTGAGAAATAAAGTCAAAATGAGAGGTTATCTGGTGATTACTGAATAGGAGTTAAAGACATTGAATGACCTTCAGGCATATAGCAACTTCTCTACCTAGGGGTTACATATGCCTCTCAGATTTCTCAGTTGCTCCAGACTGGACCAAAGAAATAATGGAATATGTGCATTGTCCAGCTCTCAATTTTCAATGTTCTTTATTATTGTACACAAGTTTCCGTGACTCCAGGGGCCACCTGGCTGGCTCAGTCGGAAGAGTATGCAACTCTTGATCTTGGGGTTGTGAGTTCAAGCCCCACATTGGGTGTAGAGATAAATAAAAAGAAAAAAAGCTTAAAAAAATTTTAAACTAAAGCAAATAAATAAAGTTTCTGTGACTCAAATGGCACTTAGCATCAGAATTTTTGGCATTTTGATATGCAAAATCAAATCCCTTTTTGATTTTCAGTATACTTTTAAGATTTGGGATTCCCTGATAAGAAATTAGAAAGGTATTGTTATCTTACCCATAACACACTCTTATAACCCATCTTGGTGTGACGCTACATTTTGGGGGGAAAAATACCCTTTTCAAAAGGCTACAGTCATTCACTTGTGTCATTTATTTCAGTCAGACTGAACGGTAACACCTTCTTGGAATCTGCAGTCCTGTGTATTTACCACATAAGGTTTCAGGTCTCAAGAATACATATGGACACCATGTGGTCGCCAGTTTGACCCCTAGAAGGAACATGGCCACGCTGGACACACAAAGGACTAAGATTCAGGATATCTGGGTTCTGGTCTCAGCTCTGCCTCCAGGTACTTGAAGTGAAGGAAAGTCAAGCCTGTTTCCTCATACTTAGGCATAGATAACTGGGATAGTTCATTTTTCAATCCCTTTGACTAGCACACAGTAGGTACTCATGCTTGTTGAATCAATGAATTATCTCAAATAGCTCTTTTAACTCTAAAAATTTAATAAAAACTTAGTGAATTAAAATCTAGATCAGTGGGGCGCCTAAAGTGGCTCAGTTGGTGAAGCGTCTGACTCTCCATTTCAGCTTAGGTCATGATCTCAGCATCATGAGGTCATGAGATCGAGCCCCATGACGACCTCTGTGGTGAGTGTGGAGCCTGCTTAAGATTCTCTCTCTTCCGGGGTGCCTGGGTGGCTCAGTCGTTAAGCATCTGCCTTCGGCTCAGGTCATGATCCCAGGGTCCTAGGATCGAACCCCGCATCGGGCTCCCTGCTCCGCGGGAAGCCTGCTTCTCCCTCTGCCACTCCCCCTGCTTGTGTTCCCTCTCTCGCTGTGTCTCTGTCAAATAAAAAAAAAAAAAAAAAAAAAAAAGATTCTCTCTCTTCCTCTCCCTCTGCCCCTCCCTCCACTCATGCGCACTCTCTCTCTCTCTCAAATAAATAAATAAATAAATAAAATCTAGATTGGTGAACAACTTTTTTACAAATTTGGTTTTTCGTTTAGTAGTTTTCTATTTATTTCTTTAGCGAACATTCATTGCAAACTGCAGTGTCAGGCAAAGTCCCTGACCACGAAGAATTTACTGTAATTGATAATTTCAAGCTTTTCCCTCATTTTCCATATACTTCATACTGAACACTCTACGTCTACACATAACCTTCTATTTATTCTAATAATCTAACAATCTCTCTTTACAACCAACTCCTTCTCTACATGTCTCCCTTTCATGATTGCCCCAAGATTTATTTCTGTCTGGGACTCACTTGTTTTGAACTCTTTTTTTCTCGAGAAGCCTGCCTACTGCTTTGTAATCCAAGTTCAGAAGTTCAGGAAGAGCAGATTCTAACAGGAGAGCAAGAGTCTGACCTAGAGACCCCAGTGGCCTTCCACTTACCTAATACTGGAATGTGAATGGCGCCCATCGGCAATGCTGGAAGATCACTCTGGCTTCCCTATCCTAGTGTTAGGTTGCTCCAAGAACTCAGAGCAACTCCCAGATCACCATCTTAACCCCGTCTGCAAATCCCCCACTAGGGAGCTGGGAAGGAATCCAGCCAAACATCCTGCAGCCACACATGTGTCTTCACTCATACTCCAGCCCCCGCAGCCTTTACAGGTCGCTGCCCTCACACGGACCTCCCCGGACCACCCACAGGGCCCTCCCCTGAAGTCCTGAACATACCTCCTTGGCTCCCTCATCTCTCAGTCATGCCCGAACATGCGCAATCTCTGCTCCACTTGTTTCTACCAATGTCATTATGAAGGAGATTTTAAAGAGAAACATGATTTTAAATGTCATAACATTTTAAACTGAGTAAGAACAAACCAACAAAGTGCAGCAGAAGCAGCAACAATACACACAGTAATGAACATAAGAATGAAGAGGAGAGGCAAAAGAAACCAAAGGGGCTGTAACTATTGCAGGGAGAGTCGATTCTGAGTCAGCCTGATGAGTGCCATCTGACACAGCAGAATGTCCACAGACTCATTCAGTGTCTTCCCTGGTCACAATTAACCAAGACCCAGGAAAACCAAAATCCCATGCCACTCAATTCCTGTGCTTAACAGTTTTCTCTGATCCGAACAGTCGGCCTATCCCCAGCATGTTGACGTTCTCTGTCCTGTGTTTTAAGAGCGGGGTGAGGATGCATTAACAGGTCTGTGGTGCAGTGTGGGATTCTGTAATGGATCCGCAGGAAGCCTAAGGGAACAGGCAAAATATGGCCATAAGTTGACCATCTCCAGTTACCATTTTGGGCTCCCTTTCTTCTGCCCTGTACTAGGATCTGTGTCTACTGTGTAGAGCCACTCATGATCATTAGAATAATTTCATTTTACAGATGTCTTCAGCCCTGTTATGGGTCTCTTAGCCATAGGAGAAGGTAATCCAGTGTTTGACCATATGAGCTCTGCCAGTTCCACTTTAGAAATCTGTCACAAAGAGGTAATTGGGAAAAAACAAAGATTCATGTACAAGAGTATTTTTTACTGGATTTTATACATTTTCAAAATGTGATGAATAAACCAAATATCAAGTGATTGATAAAATATTAAGCATACATATCATAACATACATATCATAAAGTATTAAACATACATATCAATAGAAACATACATATCATAAATATCAAAATTACATAATGACACTATGCAGTCATTAAAAGTGCATGCATTTATTCATTGATCAAGTCCCTTGTGATTCATTGTTAAATGCAAAAAGAAAGTCAAAAAAGCAACATGTATGATCCCATTTATGGTAAGTATATACCAGTATATATATATATATATATATATATACACACACACACAGACAAAGCGGCTAACCAAAATATTGAACACTCCCTGTTAAATTTCCACAGTGGAATTTCAAGATGATTTCAAATTTTTCATTTCTATTTTGCCTTATTTTTTGAATTTTCTAGTATAAAATAAATCGTTTTTTAGGATTGGGGGAAAATCTTAATCAGCTATTTTTATTTTGAGAACAGGAAAAGGAAAATTGTATGGGCTTTAAAATCAGAAATATTTTCAAACCCTGACTCTCACTAGCTATGTGACCCTAGGCAAGTCATTTAACTCTGCTGAGCCTCATGTTCTTCACCTATATAATTATTCCTTACTTACCACAAGTGTTGCTTCAGGACAATATAACATAGTAGTGACAAAATGTTTTGAAATATTATTCAATGTATCTTTCTCTCCAGTAGCTCCTTTTTTATGCTAGAACCCTTCTACTAAAACTAGTGGGGAAAGCTAAGCCATATCGCCTCAGGAAAGAGGAAACAGGAGAAAATAGTGAGAAAGACACAGGGGAATCAGCGGTCACATTTTTGTCTTTGGATTCTAAATTACTGAAGTTTTTAGGAGACAAGAGACTTGAAAAGCAAAATACTATTAAAAATTTTCCTTCCAAGCTTTTTTTAATGTTTTTGTATTATGAGTATTTCCTTAAAAAAAAAAAAAAGATTTTATTTAAGAGAGAGAGATTGAGAGCACAAGAACAGGGGAGGGGCAGAGGGAGAGGGAGAAGCAGACTACCAGATGAGCAGGGAGTAGATGCTGTGCTGGATCCCAGGACCCTGGGATCATGACCTGAGCCAAAGGCAGACGCTTAACCCACTGAGCCACCCACGCGCCCCCTGAGTGTTTCTTTTGAAATAAAATGCCTTTAATTTTAAAAGAGTGGGTGAACCTCAAACTTCCAAACAAATCTCCAAATAAGCGAAGTTCAATTATTTGCTAGAGTACACTTCATTCATTCACTCATTCAACAAATACTTTTTCCAGGCACACTTTTCTAGGCACTGGCAATACAGCAGTGAGAAACACAAACAAAAATTCATACTCGATAAAATAGGCAATACATTCTTTTTTTGTTTTGTTTTGATCAATAAGAATTCATTTAAAATGTAGTACATAATCACCAATGTTAGATTGTACCAACAAAGTTTTGTTAGGCAAGTCTTTTGTAATTGGTGACCTCTGAAATGTGATGAATCATTGGAAGCTGTTTTTTTTTTTTTATGTAGAACATTTCCTTTTTTTATTGAGATATAAATGACCTACAACAATATATTAGTTTCAGGTGTACAATATAATGATTCAGTATGTGCATATATTACAAAATGATCACCACAATAAGTCCATTACTGCACATAGTTACAATTTTTTTCTTATGATGAGAACTTTTAAGATCTACTCTCTTAGCATATCTTCTTATGATACATCATTTGCAAAGGGGGAGGTATAGAGTAGAGAGGATGCGAAGTAACTGGAACTAATGTATTTCTGGTGGGTGATTCTAAATAGATTCAACTCCTGTGGAAGAGTATTTGCTATTATACTGCACAGTGGAATATATGGGTACACTGTGAAACAACAATCCACTCCTAGGTATATTCCCAAGAGACACGCACACATGTATCACGAGACTTATGCAAGAATACCTATAGCAAAATGTTCACAACAGCAAAAAACTAAAGAAGAACCCAAATGGGGGCACCCGAGTGCCTCAGTGGGTTAAGCGTCTGCCTTCTGCTCAGGTCATGATCCCAGGGTCCTGGGATCAAGCTCCACGTCGGGCTCCCTGCTCAGTGGGGAGCCTGCTTCTCCCTCTCCCTCTGCCTGCCATTCCCCAGGGTTATGCTCTCTCTCTCATCCTCTCTCTCCCTGTCAAATAAATAAATAAAATATTTAAAAATAAAAAATAACCCAAATGTCCATGAACAGAAGAATGGATTCATAAACTCAAGCATTTTCAGACAGCGATGCAAATAAATAACTACAGCAACATGCAGTGTTATGGCTAAGTCTCTGCAAAATAATTGTGGCAGATGGTATTTTTCAAAAAAATGACCACAATATATTTCCAGTTTCAAATGTTCTAACAGAAATATATCATTCCCTTCTCCACAACCTCCCCATCAACAGGTAGAGTCTATGTTCCTTCCCTTTGAATTTGGGTGGGTCTTTGTGACTCCTTCAACTCATACAGGACAAATGCTATGTGACTTCTGAGGGCAGGTCATAAAAAGCACTATAGTTTCTGCCTGGCCCTTGGAACATTGAGCTACCTTGTATGGGGTCTGACAACCCTAAAGCCACCAGACCCCATAGAAAGAGATGGAGAGAGAAGCCCGGAGAAGCTCCACTTGCTTCAGGCCCCAGCAGCTCTTGTGTAACCAGCTCAGGCACTAGAAATATGAGTGGCCATATCTCAGAGATGACCCCAGCTCTAGAAGACACATGGCTCTCAACACATGGAACCAGAACCTCCCAACCACACATTTCTTGAATTCCTGATTCCAGAGGCACCGTGAGATGTCTATTTGTGCCCATCAACTATAAATGATGGTTGTTTTACACCAGGTTTTGGAGTGATGCATAATACAGGGATAGATAACCAGAATGACATTGGGTGAAAACAAAGAACAAATCCCAGGAAATTATTATGATCTGATATCATTTTCTTAGTGCTCAGAAATGAGTAAAACAAAACAATAAAAATTTATTTTAAAAGTCATCGAAAGGAGCACCTGGGTGGCTCATTAGATTAAGCGTCGGCCTTCAGCTCAGGTCATGATCCCAGGGTCCTGGGATGGAGCCCTGCCTCGGGTTTCCTGCTCAGTGGGGAGTCTGCTTCTCCCTCTCCCCCCCGCCTACCACTCTGCCTACTTGTACTCTCTTTCTCTGTTGAATAAATAAATAAATCTTTAAAATAAAAAATAAATAAAAAATAAAAGTCATTGAAAAAATACAGTATTTTCTAGATTTTGATGTTAGTTTATGATTTTATTGTGCTAGAATTAGAGAATATTTGTATTATTTCTACTTTTCAAGATTCATGAAGGTTTCCTTGTAGCATATGTGATCAATTATTGTGAATGCAACCTGAGCACTTGAATGTATATTTGCTATTTTCGAGGTACAATATTCGACACATACATCTGTATGTATATATCAGGTCTATCCTACTTATAATATTCAAGTCTTATAGACACTTAATTTTTTTGTTAACATATATTATTTGTTTCAGGGGTACAGGTCTGTGATTCATCAGTCTTACACAATTCACAGCCCTCACCATAGCACGTACCCTCCCCAGTGTCCATCACCCAGCCCCCCATCCCTCCCACCCCCCCTCCAATCCAGCAACCCTCAGTTTGTTTCCTGAGATTAAGAGTCTCTTATGGTTTGTCTCCCTCTCTGGTTTCATCCTGTTTCATTTATCCCTCCCTTCCCTTATGACCCTCTGTCTTGTTTCTCATAGACACTTAATTTTGATCTGTGAGAAAGGAGAACTAAGGACTTTTACTGCTAGTATGTTTCTGCCTATTTCTCATTGTATCTTTGGAAATATCTACCTTATTACTATTTTGCTCTTGTTTTGGGGGGAGGACAAATATTCGTACTTGTATCTCCACTGTGACTTATAAAAACCTTGTTTTTTTTGTTGTTTATTCACCTGAAACCCACTATACCTGATAGGAAGATCATTACATCTACTTTCTTTTTTATATGTCATAAAGTTGCCCATCCTTTTACTTACATTTTTTTTTTAGATCAGAATGTTTTCAGTATGTCTCATCTGTATTATAGCTTTGGGTTTTCTTTGAGGTTAGTCTGAAATTGTTCTTCTTTTATAGAGAGTGAAATCTATTTATATTTATTAATAAGAGAGGTATCTTAGTTCTTTTATTTATTCAGTCAGTTAATACTTATTGGGTGTCTTCTCCTCCAGGCATTAAAAAAGCTAGAGATACAGAAGTGATTGATAGTTACGTAGGTAAGTAGGTAGGTAGATAGATAGATGATAGATAGATAGATAGATAGATGATAGATAGATAGATGATAGATGATAGATAGATAGATAGATAGATAGATAGATAGATAGATAGATGATAGATAGATAGATAGATAGATGATAGATGATAGATAGATAGATAGATAGATAGATGATAGATAGATAGATAGATAGATGATAGATAGATAGATAGATGATAGATAGATAGATAGATAGATAGATAGATAGATAGATAGATGATAGATAGATAGATAGATAGATAGATGATAGATGATAGATAGATAGATAGATAGATAGATAGATAGATGATAGATGATAGATAGATAGATAGATGATAGATAGATAGATAGATAGATAGATAGATAGATAGATGATAGATAGATAGATAGATAGATGATAGATAGATAGATAGATAGATAGATGATAGATAGATGATAGATAGATAGATAGATAGATGATAGATGATAGATAGATAGATAGATGATAGATAGATAGATAGATAGATGATAGATAGATAGATAGATAGATGATAGATAGATGATAGATAGATGATAGATAGATAGAGACAGAATTTCAGACACCAGAAATGTGAGTGAAGAAGATGGCTATCCCTATCGATCGATCTCTCTATCTCTCTGTCATCTATCTATCATCTGTCTTCTCATATTTCCATTTCTGTGTGCTTGCAATTTAATGGGTGAAGGAGAGAAATTAAATATTGTGCTTTCAATTTCAGAGGTTTTCTATTTAAGCCTTTAACTCTATGGCCAATATGCTTTGTGTCTATGTGTTTGTGCAGTTCTCCTATTGGTTAGAAATTTCGTATTCCTATACTACTGAAACCTTTATAATCACAACAATATAGTATCCCTAGTGTTCCATTTCTTTAGACAATATCTATTAACTTTCTATTATGAGCAATGATAAAATTAGCAAGCTTCCAGCTTCCTCTCCCCCACTTCCTCTTCATCTCTATTGTCTTTTCTAATGTTTAATACTATGGCTACAAAAACTAATATTCCTGTTACTCGATCTGTCAACTTTAAATGCTGTCTCCTGATTCTCAACTATTACAGATGAAGCAATCGGTAAACTTACTCCAACTCCCATTTTCCCTGCTTCCTCTCCAAAGTTTCATTAGTTATATAATTTCTAAACGGTGAGGACATATAACACATGTATCTGTTTGGTCACCCCGTTCCCTCACATTTGATTTCATCCTTGCCTATAGTTCAGTAGATTCAGTGCTATCCTGCCCATACACTAGCCTGTCTCCAGAGTCATCTCCAGGGATTTCATCAAGAAGAGTTTATTCAGACAACATTGCCTGTGCTCCTGCATGTTCAAACAGCCTGGATAGACTTTAGTCTTTATATCTGAAGGATAGTTCAGCTGGATATTTAATCTTTGGCTGACACATTCCGCTAGGGATATTATATAAGTGTCTAAAAGTATTGACAGTTTGGTGCGTGCTATTTATCTGCTGGGAAAGTTGGCTGTTCTTTTACATATTTTTTTCTTTCATAGAATATCTTTTCATGATGCTATAGCACTTGGACTTTTTGCTGGAGGTCATGAAGTCTGGGGACCCCTCCAGCAGCGTCCCTCCCAGCAGAAACCTTTCTCCTCCTGAACTAGCACAGAGGTTGCCTATGTTCTGCAATTATGGCTCAGTGTGTAACTCCTTGTTTAGCCCTACCTCTTCTGCTTAGCTGAACCAAATGGATCTAGAGGACCTTTATGACAGCCCTGCTCACCCCAGTTCCTGGCCCATTATTGTAAACAAGTGATGTAGTGTTTGTATGTTAGGGAGAGACCCTTATCTTCAGGAGCTGGTACCATCTGAGCTCTAGCATACTCCAGGCTTCCTCCCCACTTCCTCCTATGGCTTTTGGCCATTTTTACATAACTTTGAAGCCAGTAGATTTTATATATAATTTCATGAAAAGGTAAGCTGGCAAGGTCCATTTTTTCTTCCTTAGGCTTCTGCCTTTTTCCTGGGAGAGGGGGCAAAAAAAGCTGAGTTATGTGACCCTGTTGTGTCAATATTGTGTCAAGTGTCAAAGGTACTTTTGGTTTATAAGAACTGGACTCAATGAGAAAGAAAACGATTTGTGGTTTCTAAAGATCCAGAGCTTGGTTCACTCAGAGCATACGTTTTAACTACACATTGTATGGGAGAAAACTCTCTGTGATGATTACAGAGCAGGTTCCCTCATTTCAAATGATGTAAGAGAAGAATCAGAAGGCTGGAATGAATTGATTTGGAGGACACATGACTAGATCATACAGAGCCCTTTGAGAAGTGCCCAGAATTCTGTCCCAATTTGGAAACTAAATTATGAATAGAGATAGCAGCAGAAACCCTCTATTTGGGGGGAGATTCTCAGAGAAGAAAGGACTACAGTTTAGCTTCCCAAGATATAACTTGGGAAGTTACATTTTAGAGCAGGTCTCCAACATAGCATCTGAAGAGTGGGAAAGAAAGGACGAGGAAGTTTTCTATGCAAAACGTTCCCATATGCGTGGAAGTGGCACAAACGAGAAAAACAAGAATGTGTAGACTCTGAGATTAGAGGCCACAGACATCAGTAACAGATGCCCCAGGGCACTGCAGCAGAGATCACTCAGGTGAGCTACAGCTCACTGGAGGCTAGCAAGTTCAGAAGACATCACTTGGACCAAACATGCCTCCCCATTGACAGGATAATGCAAAAGCAACACATAAATCCCAAAAGAGAGGGAAGGAGAGAGAGTGAATATAAAACCGACTGAATATTTAACCTGATTTGGCCACACGTAAGTTGTAAATGACTGAGTCATCTTGAATTACTCAGATTATCTTTTTGCCATCTCCAAAATGGGAGGTACAGAACTGAGTTAATTCCACTGTAGAGAAATAAACACTATTAGAATTTTATACACATAGGTTAGTGACTGTAAAACTTTAAATCTGCTACATGTGGGGCCTTGCCTGAAATTCCAAGGAACACTCATGCAAGGCATACTTGCACCATGAACTAATTCAAACCCGAGACAAGAATGGGAGCAAGTCAAAACCATGATGCTATGAGAGAACTGTGTGCAGAAAGCCAAAGTCTGGACCCCCAAACTGTGATATTAATTTCACTGAACAGATAGTGATGGTCAGCAGAGACAAAAAAGAGGAACAGCATAGAGAGTTATATTTAGGGCTATCAGCTCTGACTCTGAACTGCCAAAGAAATAAATCTCCTACTCATAGAGGGAAGGGTGATTCTAGGGGTACCAGCTTAGGCCATAAAGGTGGGGATGACAGGGTATTTAAAGAGTTTGACTTGCAAGAAGAAACAAGATCCCACGTTCAAGCCGTGAGGAGTACCCATAGCTAGTGTTGTAGAAGCTAAATAGACTAGGGTGGACCTTGAAGCCCTGAAGAATAAAGAACACCATGATGATGCAAGCGCCAAGGACTGGTCAGTACCTATCATCCCCTTAGCCAGACTGCCAGGACACAGCTGATAGGACAGTCACCATTGCTGGGAACCAGTAGACATCCCAAGAGGTTCAGAGTGGTGTTCTGGTGCTCCATACATCATTTCCTACAACCCTACGCAAGGACCCATCCTTAGTTAGCCCAACTTCAGCGTAGCTCCTTCTGTGGTATAGTCTACTGAGGAGGGGAAAGTGAGCAAAGAGAAACCTTTGGGAGAGCAGTGATAATCCTATAATAGAAACAAGTGACAACTTTACCCATGATCCACATGTAACTCCATAATCTCAGAAACTCCGGGAAGTAAGTCATGAGTAAACAAAATTTGAACAGGGACTTAGCTATGATACTCTTCGCAAAATATTTTTCCCCCTAGGGATCAAATATTTATTAGGAGGGTAAAAGAAAGAAGGTAATATTTTTGAAAATTAACCGATGCAATTTATTTTTGCAGTCATTCTTAAGTTCTTAATGTTTTCAAAACTCTATTTACTGAGTAAATAATAATCATTGCTTCAGGAGGGGGTCAGATCCAATCTAGAACAACAAAAAAAGTTACCATTCCATTTTAAATTTGAAAGTAGAAGTTTAAAAATCCGGAGTAGGCAAGCAGGAAAGTAAATTCACGAGGATTATGTCTAGAAACCCAAGATGGTGGACAACAGGTTCAGGGAGATTCTAGAACAAAAGGGTAATAGCTTGGCTTCGCAAGTAAAACCCACAGCACTGCAAATGTTGTAGTGACCCCAAATCCTGTTAACTCCACAAAGGTCTCTGAACTCTTGAGTTTTTGACCTGAGTGTGGTGTAGAGAAAGATATTAGAGGCTTGCGCTGAGAGAACAGGCAGATGAAAGGAGACTTCATGTTTGGAACAAAGAAGATAAATAAAGCATGGTCTGACAACTTGAGGCCACTGGAGGGGTATGGACTTAACGGTGTATGGACCAGGTATTCAAGTTCAGGCAGGACCAGCTATAAATTGCACAGAGGATAACACCTGGATCAGATGACCCATCCCTAGGCAGAGACAATATTTTTACCAGTCCCTCCCTGAGCCCCTTTCTGACCAGGGTTTTAGTTTAACTCCTGGTTTCAAATAGAAAATAAGGGAGAATCACAAATTGTTTTGAAACCTTATATTGACCACAGTGAGTTCAGGAAATTACTAAGTAAACTTGAATTGGCAATACAGAAATTGCCAGCATCAGAGAGACTAGAAATTCTTAAGTATTTTCAGTTATCCTGGGAAAAAAGCATTTTCATCTTTAACACCCAAATTTTGTGACTATGTGAAAATTAAGCCCAATATATATGTTGAGTAACAGCTATATAGCAAACATTTAATAAATGATAGCCACTAATTGTTATTACATTATTACATCATTCCACTTTCATCTGAACTTTATGCTTTGGTTTTTATCAACTTTTAGGTCTTAAGACCCCTCCATGAAAGCAAACATCTTTAAAATGTCCTGTCAGTTTATCAGGTGGCACAAAAGTACTGGCAAATAAAATCCTTGGTTCTTAGAGAGGTAATACAATCATGGGAATGTGGTGGAGTAAAAGACTAATGTTCGAGAAGGGAGCATTCTAGAAGAATTTATTTAGTTCATAATTTTGCCTGGTAAGGAAAACAAGCTCATCTGGCCCCCAAGTCACACATGAATTATTTGTACTAGGATGACATTTAAATAATTAATAGTAAGAAACTTAGCTTAATATTCCTGCCAACCAGCCTGTATTGAGAAATCAAATTTTTAAAAATGGTTTGGGAAGTCTGGGATCAGAGTAAATGTGTTGGGTGGTCTTGCAAGCTATTTTCATCACATTGTAGGAGCTCAGTGGACTGCTTTTCTCTCCATTAAAGGACTGTACCAGAACATCTATTTATATTCCAAAGTCAGGCCACCCTCTTTCTTGGAAAACACTGTTAAAAATGAAACACTCTTCCATTATGAACTGCCTGTTTTGATTCTCTAGGGGTGCCACCACTCTTCACTTTGTATTTATTACCTCATTCTTTTCTTTTGAACATGCATTTTTATAGCATTGCAAGTTAATTACAGATAATTTTTTAGTCCTCATATTTTGGGTTGATTACTTTTATTAGCACGTAAAGAGCTATCTTTATTCTTCACGTCATTCCCGCAATGACTCCAAGACTCACCGGGGGTGGGTTACTTCTGTCGTCCACTTCCTGAATCATGTATTAATGAGCTTCAATCATTTCCTGGTCAGAATTTCTTACTGTTTCCTTTGACTTTCTCCACCATTTGAGGATTCTTCTTAGTTTGGGGCAGGTTTGTCTATTAACTGTAAATGCCTAATCACATTTTTTTTTTTTTACCCAGTTGGAATTATAATTTTAAATGTAAATGGTGATATGAAAATGCCCCAAAGTACCACTTTTTCACGCTCTCAAGACCTATGTTTTAGAATTACTAATCTTTAGTCTTCAGTCTTCCCTCAGAACCTAAACTAATTCCCTATCCACACTTGTACAATGCCTAAATGAGTTTATATTCATATAACTAATTGTAAATAAACTCATCACCTATTATACATCCTAAAATTAGTAATCAGGGACAAGCACCACTATTTTATTATATTATAACTGATTAATAATGCTAATAGGAATTTTGTTTTTTAATTCATGGAAACAAACTTTCTTATTAAAAACACTAATGTTCAATGTATGAGTGTTAGCCTTTTCATGTATGATGATATTTGGGTAGAAGAACTCCTTTTCCATATATAATTCCGTAGATAGTTATCGAGTGCCAACTATGTTCCAGGCACTCTCCTAGGCAATGTGTGTACATTAGCTAATAAAACAGAAAAAAGATCTGTCCTTACTGAGATTACAACCTAGCTGGGGGAGATAGACAATAAAAAATAAATAAATTATATTTACCGTTGATGTTAATATAGGGAGAAAAATAAGCCAGAGAAAGGAGATGGGACAAGGTAGGAAAGAAGTTGCTATATTTCAAAAGGTTTTAAGAGGGAAGGAAGGCCTCATTGACTAGGTGAGCAGACAACCAGAGGCGAGGATCGAAGGCACAGATCGAAGGACCAACCCTATGAGGCAAAGGAAGTAGCAAGTGCATAGCCCTGGGGCAGGATGGCCTGGTGTGTTCAGAAACAGCAAGGAGGCCAGAGTGGGTGGAAGACTGTGAGGGAGAAGAGCGAGAGATGGTATGTGGAGAAGGTAGCAGGTAACCCTGACATACTTTTTAGAAGTCTCTGTGAAGGCTTTGCTCATAAAGAGTGAGTGGAATATCATTGTGGGGGCACTGAGCCGAAGAGTGATTGGATCAGATCTGACCTATGTTTTAAGAGTTTCCCTCTGGATCGTGTCCTGAGAAATGTGTGTAAGGAGGGGAAGGTAGAAGCAGGGAGTTAGTGTTGGAGGCTTCTGCGATAATCCAGGTAAAAGGGACACCTGGGTGGCTCAGGTGGTTAAGCATCTGCCTTCGGCTCAGTTCATGATCTCAGAGTCTTGGGATTGAGTCCTGCCTTGGGCTCCCTGCTCAGCGGGGAGCCTGCTTCTCCCTCTGCCTGCTGCTCCCCCCCTGCTTATGCTCACTCTCTTTCTCTCTCTCTGACAAATAAATAAATCAAATCTTTAAAAAATAATAATAATCCAGGTAAAAGACGAAGGGTAGTACCAATGGAGGTGGTGAGAGACTTACCGATTCTGGATCTAATCTGAGAGTAGAGTCAATAGGAATTGCTGACTGACCAGATGCCAACTCCGAGAGAGTGAGTCAAGAATAATACTAAGGTTTTTCCCCTGACAGTGAGGGGAAAGAAGTAATTGCTATTGACTGACATGAAGAAGACTATAAGGAATAGATTTAGGGCTAGGGTGGGGGCAGGTAAGTTCTGGAGCTTAGTTTTAGACAACTTAATTTTAGGTGTCCATATGCATATGAGTTTAGTTATAGAGTCACAGTAGAATATATCGATCTGGAGTTAAGGGCCCTTAAGATACACATTTGAGAGCTATCACCATACAGATAGCATTTAAAGCCATAAGACTGGATGAGATCACTAAGGAAGTAAGCAGGGATAGTTAAGAGATCCAACAGTGAATGTGGGCACTGCCAACATTGGAAAAATGAGCTGGGCGGAGGGGGAGAAAAGAATGAGAGAATGTGGTGCTCTGGAAGGCAACGGAAAAAAAATGTTTCAAGGAGGAGAGGATGTTAAACTATCTCTTTACCTGTCAGTTAATGTTAGTGTTAAACTTCATCTTCTTGACCTATCTGTGCCGAGTTCTACTGATAGGTCAGGTTGAAGACTGAGCATTTGCCACTAGGTTTATTTTTTTTTTTTAAGATTTTATTTATTTATTTGTCAGAGAGAGAGAGAGAGCACAAGCAGGGGGGAGCGGCAGGCAGAGGGAGAAGCAGGCTCCCCGGCTGAGCAAGGGGCCCAATGAGGGACTCGATCCCAGGACCCTGGGATCATGACCCGAGCCAAAGGCAGACGTTTAACTGACTGAGCCACCCAGGCGCCCCTTGCCACCAGGTTTAAAGCCTAGATTTAATTTTTTTTTTTTTGACCCTTGCAAGTGTAGTTTTAGTAGAGTGGTGGGGACGGAAGTCTAAATTGGTTTCAAGAGTATGGGAGAAGAGGAATGAAGTACAGAAAAAAATGGGCACTTCTTGGCCGACTTTTGTTATCATGAGGATAGATATGGGGCAGGAGCTGGAGGAGACTATGTGGTCTCCTATTCAGGGGAGGAGGAAAACCTGGCAATGCCGAAGTGAGGAAACAGTTAGTGGAGCAATATCCATGATGGAGTGAGAAGATAGGGATGTAATGCTGGGGGAGGAGCTGGCCTTAGAGGGGAGAATTGATGGCTTATTCATGGAATCACGAGGGAAGGTGGAGCTGTAAAGAGATGGGTAACTGGGGTGTGAAAGCATATATGTGGAACATCCACTCTTGAGGGCTTCTATTCTCTCAGGGAAATGGGAAGCAAGGCTATCACCAGACAGTGAGGGTGGAAGATGAGGTTTGGAAGTTTGAGGTGAGACGGGTATAAAAGACTCAATGGGTCAGGAAATGTCCTAAGATTACTGGGAAGTGCTAATATCCCAAATGAGCATTTGGGGACTCCTATTACTTGGGAAAATATTCCCAGATTATTAAAAAATGTATTTGAAAAAATGTGATTAAATATTTTGGGGAACCTTTATATACTATGTTGGCTCTCTCTTCTAGAGTTGATGAACAGGTTAACAGCTGCTACCGCATCCTCCTCAAGGAAAGATGTTTAACATTGTATAACCGAGTTTTTTCCAAATGTTTGAGAGCACAGAACTCTTAGTGTAGAACTACCTATTAGAATCCCCCAGAATACTGTTCCATGGAGTCCAGTTTGGAAAATCACTGCCACAACTATGGCACCGCCAAAGGTGCTCACCAGCACCCAAGAAAAGCTCTTGAAGTCACCCTTATTCCATCTGCAAGGGACAACATCTGAACTAGATGCAAAACTTAACTCTCTAAGTAAACAATTAGGAAAGAGCTCACGAGTTTTTTTTTTTCTGAAGTTCCTCATTCATGAACCATAATGGGGTATAAGAAGCCTTCATGACAATTCAGTCCCATGGGAAGAACAATGTGCTAACATGCACAGGCTAGGAGATCCTGGCAAGTCTTCCACACTTCAGTATCTAAATGTCCGCTAAGAAGTTTCCTTCACTAGTTGTGGGTACAGAATACACAGTGACTAAGAGTACTTACCTGAAGTCCATTAACGTACGGGCAAATCTCAGCTTCATTTCCTTCTAGCTGGGTCACCTTGGAAACAGGTTAATGTCCATGGATCTCAGTTTTCTTCTTTGTAAAACAGAGAAGATATCACCTACCTCACTGGCTATTGTGAGGATTAAATGAGATAGAACACATCAAGCACTTAGCACATTGATTTTTTACATGTGTGCTGTAACAAGAGAAAGCAGTAACTGATAGGGAGCACTTCTCTAAATTAAAAGTCCTCTGAAATTGTAAAGCAGCAGTGTTGGTTCTTATTAACGGTGTGGGAAAAGGAATTAAATTAAGAATGTTTCTAAAAGAAAACATATGATACAGATAGATTTGGTTCTTAAAAGTATGAAGCAAACCCACTGCCCCTCACCAATTTTCTTCATCTGTTTTCTCCCCAGGATTTTGACCACAGTCTACATCAGAGGTTTATCAAACTTGTGCTGCATTATTGCAGAGAGGAATGGCTTTTCTGTTGGGGATAATAATAGTAACAAAATAACATTATTTTAGACTTGTGGTCTCGCATTTCCTTTCCGAGCAGGTATTGTTCCTGATGGGAAAATAAAGGTTACTAAAGGGTTAACTGACTTTAGTAAAGGTCAACAACATGGCAAAATCATTCCACTCCCGGAGCAGCAGGAAAGCCTGTTTCTGACATATTTATAACTCTATGGTTAAGATGTTCGTTTAATGTGCTTTTTTTATTCAAAGGTCTCTGACCATTTAAACCTTTCCCCCCTTTAAGTTAGATGTGCTTTGCTAGCTATTAATGTCCTTTAAGTACCTGCTTTATGTTCACTCTAAGATCTGGCCCTAACAATTTTCAAAGAATGCTACCTTGACAAAATTCCAAGATAATTAGAGCTTTTTGAAAAATATATAACAAACAAGCATGTTCAAGTTAAAATTAAAACCTCCCTTTAGATTTGAAATTTGAAAGAATTACGTTTGCTTGCTTGTTGTAAGAAGATAATTCTTAGACTTTGTGATGCTAAGAATAAGAAATACATTTTTAATATAGCTTTAAAGTGTTCTTGAATATGTCTGCTGTGAACCTTGGAAACTGATCCAAGACCAGGTTCAGAAATAGGAGCTAAAAACCTGAAGTCTAGGGTTTATTGCCAAATCCATAGAGGACTGCCTATCTCTTTTCTAACTTTGATGCTTCTAGATAAAATGGCATAATATTTCTTTGCAGCTTGATTACATGTTAGTAAATAAAAGTGGTACTTATAAGTATTTGGGGGGTTAGATTATATAAATATTTTCATTACTAAGAAATGCAGGTTCCAAATGTCAATGTGCACGTATGGACACAAGTCAATACACGTGCATGAAAAAGGATAGAATTACGTGTGGTGTGGGTCTAGATTTTCACAGCCGACCCAGCCATATGTTTCTTGTCTAGGTGGCTGCCCGGTGAACTCATGCATGTGGATAACAGTTCTAGCAGGCAAAAAGCCATATAAACAATGAGCATAACTCATAATGAAACAAAGAAGCATGCTAATAGCAAATTGTATCATTATAGAACACTACTCAACCGAACTTTTTAATGAGTAATTTGATAAATGAATAAATGAGATGTTAATATAGCCATCCCACTGAAAAGCAATCAAATGTTTGATGGGGAAGGACCACGTAGCATTTTGCACTGTAAGATGTGACAGTCACTTCCTCTCCCTTTTACTTATGCTTATCTTCATTGTAACCTTTCTGCAGTCAGCCAGGATAGTACCAAGCACAATGCCTGGAAAACTGTGGTTCAGTTCTATGAAATATTTTATTTTGTCATTGCAATAGAAAAGAACTGCTTCCAGTTTCAAAGAAATAAAGAACGGGATTTAA
The DNA here is from genome assembly GCF_037043125.1 of Eumetopias jubatus. Classification (NCBI taxonomy): domain Eukaryota; kingdom Metazoa; phylum Chordata; class Mammalia; order Carnivora; family Otariidae; genus Eumetopias; species Eumetopias jubatus. Next base: position 161,646,683 of record NW_028274809.1, on the reverse strand, counting down.
ATTCTTTGTCCTTTTATGTAATGAATAGAACATACACGTTCTGCTTAGGGTGGGGGTGGGATGGGTAGTGTAATAAAGCTATAGAATTTCATTCATATAGGAACATTTTTATATGTTAAAAGTAAGCCTTATGTTTCACCTGATTTTTTCTCCTGAGAAAATACAGTTGCCCTGCTTAATTCAATGAGGAAAATATTTAATAATTGATGAGGATTTGTGGAGTTGAAAATTGTAAACAAGGCAGTATTTCAATACAACAGCTCTAAAATAACTAAATAGACTTTCTCTGTTGTATTTATTTACCCTTTCTATAGCACCTATCATCTTAATACTTAGGCATAAAAGTACCAGGCATAATGTGAGGATGAAAATATTATGATTCCATCTAATTTTTCTCTCTCAGTAGTTAAAATATAGACAGTGTTCAGCCATACATTTATTTCCCCATGTTACACTGCTTAGTTCCTGAGACTAAAGAATTCCTTATGTACAACAAATATTCAGCGTTTGGTGTGAAAGAAATATGAAGGTGTGACACTGTATTTTAGTTAAACAATCAGTCAGTGGTTTATTTAAATACAAGTAATACACAAATGTGTAGATATAGTAGCAATAGCCAATGGCCCTGTATTCAATGTTCTTTGCCTTGGTTTCATTCTCATTTTCAAAGAAGCTCTCTCTCCTCTCATGATTTTACAATAACCAGTTGAGTTCCTGAGACCCGTTTTTAGCTGCTGGGTCTGTGGAGGTTATCAAGCCCTTTCATGCTAATGAGCTACATAGACATGATTTATATTGTAACAATTGATGACAGATAGTACAAAATCCTTGTAATTGTTGTTTTGAAGATAAAATGATGGGACACCTGGGTGGCTCAGTCGGTTAACCCACTGACTCTTGATATTTGCTCAGGTTATGATCTCAGGGTCCTGAGATGGAGCCTTGCTTCAGGCTCCGTGCTCAGTGGGGAGTCTGCTTCGGTTTCTCTCCCTCTGCCTTCCCACCCCCTGTTCGTGCACGTGCGTTCTCTCCTCTCCCTCTCTCAAGTAAATAAATAAATCTTAAAAAAAAAAGATAAAATGATAGGAAAGCATCAGGTGCCTCAGAGTCCTCATCTGTGCTATGGGAATCGTGTTCCTTTTCAAGTATTTATTGAGTGCCTACTACATAACAAGTCTGCAGCAGCGAACACTAGAGAAAAATCCTCTGCACTTTGGAACTCCCAATCTCGCGGAGGTAGGCTGTGGAGGGACAGCTAGGAGTAAGCAACGACAATAAAACAAAATGTATAGTACATTCAATGGTGATAAGTGGCGTACAGAGAAAGATAAAAGGGAAGGGGATCAGGAGTGCTTGTGGGGCTAGCAACTTAAAATAGTTTGACAAGGCCCACCCTGAGGCAGTAAAAACAACAGAAGTTCATAGAATTCTTGTGAAGAATAAATAAACTGTATGCAAAATGCTTTGACCAGTGTCTGGCACATAGTAAAGGATTAATAAATGTCACTTTGAAAAGAGGTAGTGATGTTTAGTGTTGTCTTGAGGAAGGTTTTTGTTCTGTTCCTTCATTTGCCATGGCCACTTTTATCTGAAATTAAGAATGGAATTAGTATTTGAATTTTGTATAAAAGGTTCAAAACGGTAATTTGTAAACTGGATAAAAATACAGAACTGGGAGACCTAAGCCTTAGTGGGTAAATTATCCACAATCTGTCCCCATCTTAAAAAGGGAAAAAAAGAGGAGGAGGAAGGGAGGAAGAAGGGAAAGAAGGAAAGGAAAGTTCTTTATTAAGAGTCTATTTTTTTAAGAATAAAATTGTTTTAAGTCATAGATACAGTTTAAATTATTTGAACTTTATATCTATTCTAACTTGAAAAGTAGGTCAGTTAGGGCAGATGTATCCCAGATCTAGGAAACTACTAATCTTTGCTAATTGAGTTAACTGCATTCAAACATCTTATTCAAATAATGTGTAGAAATCTTATACATTCCTTTAGATGATTTTTTCTTTACAAACAGCTCTACTATTCTTGTAGGTGTATTTTAACAATAAATAAAGAATAAGTTATTTGTATTCAAGAAGCGAACAACAAAGCTAATATAAAAGGAAAATAAATAATTACAGGGCACCCACTATGTGTGGGTATGTGCTAGGCAATTTGGAAGTTGCTTTCATTTTTCCTTCAAAAGTTTTGAGGACTTGTGTTTTGGGCACTGACTGAGGCACTGGTGGGACATCTGAGAAGTGTTCGGACATAATTCTTGCCAAATCTAATAGAACTTACAGCCTTATAGGGGAAGGTGTGTACGACCTCGTTAGTTCTTCACATCCTTATAAAGAAGGTACACCCCGGTTGTACAGGGAGGAAAACCGAAACCAAGAAAAATGAGGCGAGCTGTCAAGGGTCACTCAGTCAAGTGAGGAGACCCAAAATCAGTTTAGGACTTTCCATTCACAGGTGCAAGCTCTCACACTGCTGACTCAGTAATATTTGAGTGTGAAATACGAATGCAGTCGGTATTCAACTTTGTTTATCCAACTTTTAAAAATTAATGTTCATTTCTCGACGTAAATCGATGCAGTAGGAAGATGAGCCATAACCAGACCATGCAACTGGGTGAAGCGAAGGTGGGATTCACATTTTGCCTTTGGTCAATTGCATGTGGATTCATCTAAAATCAACTACATTATGGTTTGTGCACTTCAATGACTTTTTTAAAAGCACATCGTGGGAAAAAGTACATGTAAGGAAACATCGTCAAAAAAATTTTTTTTTGGTAGTTTATGAATTGATGTTTTTACAATGATGGTGTCAATAACTCTTAAGCCTAATAGCATGTGTCTCTTTTTTTAGCTGTCTGCCAGCGAGAACTTCAACGAGAGCCTCAGCAACATACCGGTTTGCATCTTACGGCTAAAACATTCTGCGCAATTACATAGCAAAAAGTTACACGTTAAGAAGGGGAGCAGGAAAACAAAATGAGTTTTGGGGGCTTGTGGCACCAAAGAGCAGCCGCACACAGTCTCCAGTCGAAGCTGTCTCCCTTTGGGCTTCTTGTTTTGTTGAAGGAGGGACAAAAAATATGTATCTTCAGGAGCCATTAGTCAGGTTTTCTGTTGCTTGCAAAGGAAAGTAAAGTGATACTAAATCAGTGGTGATCTTCTCCCCTCCCTTCCTTCCCCCTTCCCCTATATTTTCCTTTCATGTTCTTTTATTCCCAAGTGTCTAAGTTCTAACTTTTTTCTATTTTTTTCTATCAGCTATTTTATCTTCCAATTTGATAGAATGAATGATCAATTTACATGACTTCCACGTTTATCAGAACTGTAAACATGCCGGTACTCCTGAATCTCCTCCTCTTCAGACCCTACTTTTCTCTTCTTACCGAGACTTGAAATATGAGAAAGCATTTCCTATTTTCTTTCCCTTGCACCCCTTTCCCAAAATAACAGGTTGTTGAATTTTAGTCTGAATTTGTAATGTCTTTTGCAGCTGTTGCAACGTTCGTCTCCTATGGTAGCCATGCCCCTCATCTTCCCAGGCAAGCTGTGGCAAGAGCAGTTTCACCCAGCCCAAGCTTTCTACCCACCAGTGTCACCTAGTCCTAGAGTTCGGTTCTTACTTATCCAAGAATTAAAAGTCAAGCCATTTCTGTTTGCTAATTTAACGTTTTTTAAAATTAATTAATTAATTTATTTATTATTTCGAAGCACCACCCAACTAAACAGAACACCACCCAGTTAGCCAGAACACAGGGAAAATGGTACTCTCATATATGATGTGGTCATGGTTAAGTTGGTAGAATAATTTTGAAAAATAATCTGGCAGTATGTTTCTAGAACAGTAAAAACAATTTCATAATCTTTGTTTTGGTAACAACTTAGAGGAGACTATCTAAACCAATTTTTTTAAAAGAAAGAAGCCAAGATAGTCACTGTAATCTAAGTACAATTGCAAAAATCTGGAGAAAATTCTTATGTGGTGGGGTAAGTTAAATAAATAATGGCAATTCACTCCTAGGGAAAATGATGATTATGATGACTTTATAGCAAAATAAAAAAAATTTATAAAAAATTGCAATAAAGTAATGAACCCCAAGTCAGAAAAGATAGTTACTCCTGTGAGGCTAGGTGAGGGATGTGACTGGGATGACCACAGGGTGGCTTCGAGTATTGAAAATATTCAATTATTTAAGTTAGGAAGAGGCCACAGGAACATGCCTTAACATATATATGTTATATATTACTTTATACATATGACAGAGTTCATATTAAAAAATAATCTTTTGAAGAAACTTTTAACCTCCACAAAGTCTTTCTCCAGTCTTCTTAATGTTTCATAACAGATATAACTTTATCCAGAGTATTGTAATTGTATTTTACATTATAGTTATTCATTACTTTTATCTAAGCTCATTTTCATCTGCTTATAGTAGCGAGGCTAGTATCTTATATATAGCATGAAATTAAAGTGGTATTCTGTAAACTATGTATACTTTAGCTGAATTAAATTATTTACATGGGGGCGCAATTTCTACTTATAAAAATAAAAAAGGCAAGGAGAGCTATTGTTCAAATCTGATAATGCCACAATTTGTTATATTTAAAAATGCAAATTATCTGTTTATCACATTATATCTCCAACATTTGCAATCTAAAAACTTGCAAATTTTAAAAACAAATTTGCTATGAATTTCCCTCTGGTTATGAAAAATTAAATTTTTATTTAATCCACTTCTACTTAAAGAATGAAAAGTAGTACAATTGATTGGATAATTTTTTTTAGAGATCTTTTTTATTTTTTATTTATTTATTTTTAAAGAGTTTATTTATTTATTTGACAGAGAGAGAGAGAGCGAGAGCAGGAACACAAGCAGGGGGAGTGGGAGAGGGAGAAGCGGGCTTCCTGCCGAGCAGGGAGCCCGATGTGGGACCCTGGGATCATGACCTGAGCCGAAGGCAGCTGCTTAATGACTGAGCCACCCAGGCGTCCGATTGGATAATTTTTAAATGATTAAATATGATAGGGACAACGAAATTAGGTAAATATGCTCCAAATCTGTACATTTCTGTGTGTAAAAACTTCTAATTTAAAAGAAAGTTGCCAGAATCCATGTTCAAAAGGGGTTTATCAACACATTTCAGTTTTGCTTGTTGTTTTCAATATATGCACCCAAATGGAAACTCAGGTTTTCAACTATATTGTGTTTTAACATATGTCACTCGAATTTTGTATATTAGTTTAATTGGCTCAACAAGCATTTCACTAATCACCTACTATGTACAAAATAGTATGAGGGGTAAAATGAAGGCTTAAAAAAAATGATTAAGGTGCAGCTTCAGTTCTCAAGTGGGTTACCTGTCTAGGGGATCCAACAATACTTAATGAAAGCAGAAAGGTCTAAGTACCTTAAGAATAAGTGAGGGAATTGGCACTTGCTGGATGCCTACTTGGGCCAATGTATCTCATGTTGTGTATCTCATACTGGCCCAAGTAAGGACCCAATAAATGTTAATCCTTCAAAGTACGGTAAATATCATTTAGATGGGTGGAAAAAATGGAGAATCAGAAAGGCACTCTTTCCATTACATTAAAAGAAGCCCCAAGAAGGGAAAGATAATTTTGTGGTGAGGGGATGGGATATGTGTATGTGTGTGGGGTGGCATGGAATCATTTTGGGACGATTCCACAGAGATAATGGGGCGGAGGGCGCGGTGAACCATCTACTAGGCAGCTAGGATGGATGGGGCATGGCAAGGTGTCCGCCTGGGTTAGAAGTCTGAAATATATGAAAATCTAAGTAGGGCCCTTAAATGTCATGGTTATTGTATTGACACTAATTTGTATCACTTTGGGTTTTTAAATGTAGGTATGCTATAATTAAGGCTTTGCTGGAGGTGGGTAGAATGGATCTGAGGGAAAGAGGCCAGAGGTTCAGAGCTGTAGGATGGGGAGGGATGTGGTAGTAGAGATGTTGCAGGAGACTTGACTAGAAATGACTATGCAGGAGCTTGGAAGAGATACGTCTGAGGGTGCAATAAAGATATTTAAGCTAGAAGGACCAAAAACTGTATTGATTGCAACAAAACAAAGTTATAAAATGTCATTTTCCTCTAATTTCCAGACAGCTCCTCACTCAAATCAAAACATGTTGTTTACCATGTAATCACATAATATCACCAGCTGTTTGCATTCCTAGTAAGGCTTTTTACATGCCTTTCTCAAACTCAAACAGGAAAATCCCTTTGCTGAATATTATTGCCAAAATACGACACGTGAAAAAAATGGGCATCGAAACCTAACAATACACATTAACTTCTGACCCTAGGAAAAATCAAGACTATAGTTTAAGATTTATTTAAAGCTTTGGAAATCACTTTTATTTTCACTTTGAGTCAAGTCTAATCTTTCAACACAGCTTTTACTTCTGAAAATGGACTCAATTTTCCCCCATCCCCGCCTGAAATTATATTAGTGTTAAATCATCCATGCAATCTTTGGCATCACTAATCCAAAGGCTTAAGAACTTTAAATGTACACAGATACTGAAGAGAGTCTTTACCTTAGAGAAATTAGGGTGTGGTACAGATAATACTCTTAATACTGTAAAAGATTTTTCTATCATTGACACGAATTTTTCAGAATATTACCGCTGGTGAAGTATAAGTGAGAAGATCTGACAAAAAGTTTGCAGGCAGGTAACATTTATTTCTACATTAACAACTTAAAATCTCCAGTTCTAAGTTCTGCCTTATCATTTACATTGAATGAGATGCATAATTTGCATTGGAGGTGGTTGTGTATATTCTTCTCTTTTCTGGGACAAGATGTTAGGTAAAAGAATACCAAGTTTAAGAAACTCAGAATACCAACCTCTAGCTGTCTTGTTAATCCATTCATCTTTTGGTATTTACAATAATGAAGACTAAGAAAAGGAGTATATGAATTTAAGAAAATAAGTCATCTTTGACCAAAGTCATCTGGGTTTTAAACAGAATTGAGGGGCGCCTGGGTGGCTGAGTCGTTAAGCATATGCCTTCGGCTCAGGTCATGATCCCAGAGTCCTGGGATCAAGGCCGGCATCGGGCTCCCTGCTTGGCGGGAAGCCTGCTTCTCCCTCTCCCACTCCCCCCCCCCCCCACTTGTGTTCCCTCTCTTGCTGTGTCTCTCTCTGTCAAATAAATAAAATCTTTAAAAAAAAAAGAAAAACCAAAGAAAAAAATAGAATTGAAGTACCATGAAGGATGGGATTTGAAAGATACTTTCAACACTGAAATTTTATGATTCTGTAATTCCAAAACATTATTTTATACAGTCAGAATTATACACATTCCTGGTGAAATAATTTTGCCATGTTTACATTTTCTGACTTTTCATATCCCTGCACCCACATGGAAGTAGAGGGTAAGGGACAAAATGTAAAGATATGCACATATTTTTGCTAGGCTTTGTGTACTATTTTTCTACCTTTTCCCCTTCTGTTCACACTTTAACGCTAAGTTCTATACAGGGAATGAATTATATGAACTGAATCGGAAATGTATGCCTGTACACAAATGTATATACAGACACACACATAATTTACTCCAGTATTCTAACTCCCAATGATAACCACCTTCTTTATTTTTTGGATTTGCTCTTCCCCACCCATCCCCAGCTTATACAATGAAGTGAAGTGATTCTGCCTTTTAAACCTGTATCTTTCTTCTCCCTTTCCTCTAGATCTGGGGAGTTGCCTTACTCGAACATTTCTATTCTTTATCTGTCAACAATTAAAAAAAATCTGCAAGTATTTTTTCCCCTAATATGTGATGTATTCCTTTCTTTTAACCACATTACCCAGATTCTGGATATTAACCTTGACCTTCCCCTAATTTCCTTATCTCTCTGGAATGGAGTCTTGTACTTTTTCTATCTTTTGTCATTCTATTAACATGCCTGTGGCTGTTGCCAAAGGAAGGGAGTGCAGCTTGGAATGCTTTTCCACGTGCAGAAAAGCACTTGCTACAGAGCATATTTATGGTCAGCCCGCCACTCAGCTCTGAGAAAGAGCTGTTAGTACAAGAACTGCCACTATGACATAATTTCTTATAGCATCCTTCACTCTTAGGGTTAAACTCACTTCCTTCACTCCCTGCCCCACCCAGAGGGAAACTTCACAGTGCTTCTAGTAGAGGCAAGTTTTTCGTTAAAACACTGTGCATTTGTTGATATTTTACCATTTTTCAAACGTGTCTTTTCATGTTTCATCCAGACGTAGTGCACTGTTAAGGGGCTGTTTGCAGTGATCAGACTAGGGGGTGGGGTCCGGAGCCGCTTCCCCAAATAGAGACCCCACCCTGCAACGGCCCCTCCGCCTCCAGGTCCCATTTTCCTTCGGCGTTCCTGATTCCTGCCGCCCTCACGTCTTCAGATGTGGGCATCCCTCGCCTTCCTGCTCTCACAGCTTTCGTCTTCTAAGATGACTTTGCTTAAGGAGTGGTCTACAATTTTCAGACGCTGTCCCATTTGTTCTTCGGAACCCCGAGAACAGGGCAGAGCCCTCCTCTCAATCTTGTTTTATGTCTAAGATGCAGGCCCACTGACTCATCCTGTGAGGATTAGAAGTGGGCTGCGGACTCATCGTCCAGGCTGGACCACCTTTCCCATCATTCCTCACGTACAGATCGTGGCAGGTGGCAGAGACCGCACCAGGCGGTACACTGCCTTTGTTTTCATTAATAACGCACACTCGGCCTTTAGAAATGTTTGGAAAATGCCACACAAAATGTAGAACACGGCTTTTCCTGGCTAGAAGTCGTTCCTTTGCTCTCATTTCCTGTTTCTCGGCCTCTCCCTTGTTTCTCTTCCCACCCCGCTTCATGCCACATTACAACAAATCTTGCTCTCCTAACATAAACTTCCCCTTTGCAGCCTTCCTTCCCACTGCCGGGGCGGTTTCCCGCGCGGGGCTGGCTCAGGGGCACCGCGCAGGGGTGTCCGCGGGCCCGGGAGCCCCAGCGCGCTCACCTAGGTTTGCAAGAAAAGTGGCGCTCGCATCTCCACTGTGGACCGCCGCGCCCGGCCAACCCCCCCTCGCCAACCCCCGCCCGTCCGCTTCCGCCCGGTCTCCTCCCCGCCCCCGCCGACCCTCCGGCGCGGCGCTGACCCCGCGCCCTCCGAGCCGCGGCGGGAACTGGCGCCCCGCCGCTGCCTCCTCTCTCCCGCCCCAGAATCCCGCGGATCCGCTCCCCCGAGCGCGGGGGCGGGGCGGGAGGGGCCGCCAGGGAGGGCGGCCAGGACTCAGCTCCCGGCCGCCCGCCTCTCGTGCCTCCCTACTGGGGCACAGGGCCGGGGGCTGGACTCCCCTACCGCGACCCCCACAGCCCTCGGGGCCTCGGCAGGGGTCTGCAGCTCTAGCTTCCTTCCGCTTCTGCAAGTTCGCCTGCTTTCCCGAATAACTAACGAGGACAGGCGCCCCTTCTGCCGGGTTTCCTAAGCGAGGCATGCGTCTCCCCCCACCCCCATCCATCCCAAGGTGAAGCACCGGGAAAGAGGACGCCCCCGCTTCGCCCGCAACGTGCGCCGCTCCGGAACCCAAACAATGATTCCCCCTTCCTTCCTCGCCCAGCCCTCCGCCCGCCCCACCCCCGCGCGCACCCTAGCATCGAGGGCACCGCCCGCCAGGACTACCCCTGCCCGGACCCCATTGTTGCCCGACCGGGGCGATGCCCGGCGCCCGGGGGCGGTCCCCGGGAGCCACCGCGCCGCCGTGCCCGCAGCCTCGGCCGGCCGCTGGAGCCGGCTCCGCCCACACCTTTCCAAGTTAGCCGGCGGGTGAGCCGCGGGGACGGCTCGGGCGCCCGGCCCCCTCCCTGCACGCCCCCACCCGGGCCGGAGCGGGGAGGGGGCGGGGGGCCGAGCGGGCTCCGCGCTCGATTTGCCTCCGAATTCTCTTCCTGAGGCTGCCTTGCGCGCTCTGACACAAAAGAGGGGACTTTCTCGCGTCTGAGCGCGAGTCCTCGCCTGGCGAGTTGCAATCCGGGGGTTCCACCCGCCGCGAGGCCCCGCGGGCCCCCCCTCGGCCGGCGGCTCCCAAAGCTCCGTTGGCCATGTGTAGGTTATTTTGGGTACCGCAGCAAGGTGGTGCAGGTGAAAGGGAAGCTTGGCCGAGGCCGGAGGCCGGGGGGCGGGGGCAGGGGTGGGGCGGGGTGGGGCGGGGTGGAGGCTCCGCGGACCCACCCCCCAGCCCGGCGGCCCGGGCGGCAAGGCGAGGGCCGGGCAGTGGGTGTTGCCTTCTACCTCTGCGAGCGGGGAGGGGTTAGTTTCCCACAGGGGATTTCAACCATCACACTCTGAGCCCGCCTCCTAATCCTCGGGCGGAGCGGCTCGGGGGCCCCATTTTATGGCAATAAAGCGACTTAGCGCCTGCTGAGCGAGCCCCTCCCCGCCGCCGCCCCCGCCCTCGGCCCCACCCCGGGGCTCGCCCGCAGCGGCGGGGCTTTGTTTCTGGGGAGGAGGACCCGGAGCTCTTTTGTTTGGGGGTTTGGTGTTTTCACCCCCCCACCTCACCTCACCCCACCCCACCCCACCCCCCGCGCCTCTCCGGTTTCCTGAGCTGCGGGCTGCAAGGGAGGAGAAGCGGCGTCTTGCAACCCCCTCGGCTGGGCCCCGGGGTAATTCGATGCGGGCCTGGCGAGGCTCCCCACGCTAGACCGGGGCTCGCGTCTCGGCAGCCTCCACCCACCGGCCCACCCTACATTTAGCGCATCATGTGATCCGGGTAAGTCATTTGCAAGTACAACAGTTCCCTGGGTTGCCCCCCATTCATTTCCTGAGAACTGCAGAGAGCAGCTGAGAGGCTCTGCCTGTGCGTGTGCGAGTGTGCGTGTGAGTGTGCGCGGGTGACGCCGTGTGTGTGCGAGAGTGAGTGTGTACGCGCGTGTGTGTGCGAGAGAGAGAAAGGGAGAGAGAGGGGGACTCTGTGTGAGGGAAAGAAAACAATTTCTCCTGCTCTGCAGCTTCTGTTCAGGTCTGTGCCGATTCCGTTTCTTATCAAAATAAACAACCCCCTCCTTTTTTTTTTTTGCCATCCCAAATCAGACCGTATTCTCTTAACATGTTTTATTTTCCTTCTGTCATCTGCTCAAGTTAAGTCATTTTGGTTGGTCTGTGTTCTTAAAGGGGGAAAGTGTTGGGAAGCGGGAGGGGGCCGAGGGAGGGCGATGCTATTGCAAAGCAAGCAGCGTCGGTCGGATATGTGGAGAAGAAAGAAGGAGGTCTCCCCCCACCCCCAAATTCTTAAAAAAAAAAAAAAAACTTAGCAAGTACCATGAATTAAGCAAATGTTTTTCTACCCCTAGTGGAATTGTTGGTTGCAGTGTTTGCCTGACAGTTGCCAAGGATGAGAAATAAAACACCAGGGCTGAATTGGGGAGGGGGGGTTGTGGAAGTAGTTTACCCCCAGGAATAGAGCGAGTTCGGTGAATAGCTGCCGCACCGGGGCTGTGTGGGCTGTGGGTGTGCACTGGAGAGAGTGGAGGGGAAGGGGTTAAGGCGGAGATGACACTGCTGGCATGAATAGTGGTCCTGGTGCTACATTCATTATTGTCTCTGGTCGTAATGATGTGTAACTGTCACTTGCTACAGTGCCTGGTCCATGGAGTAGCCAGGGGCTGGCCCGTGGCTGTTATTTTCAATTACGGGGGAGCCGGCCGGAGTTGACAAGGGGCAACTTTGCACGTCCCCTCGAACCGGGAAGCCCGCGGAGCCGGCCTGGGAGCCACTTCTTGCCTTAGAAGCTCGCTCCCAGGACTCGGACTTGACCTACGCGACATTAGTTGGTGTTCATGTTAGATGCTCCCCTACGGGGGGAATCAATCCTGCTTTTGTTGGGTAGAGAACTGCCTATTAGAACTTTGAAAACTTTTATCTTTGGGGAAAAGGGTGGGGTGCACTCAACAGTTCTGTTTCGAAGTGCATTTGAGGCAGACGCTTGGAAAAAGTACCAATTCCTTTGTTACATGCCCTGCAGCTTCCCAACCCCCTTCACCCTGCGCTTCGAGTTTTGCATACTTTAATAGTAATACCCTTAATTCAGCTGATAAAAACTGACTGTGTTGAGTTAAAGAGTATTAGTACAACGGAATGTGTAATCTGGATAAACAGTTGTATGGTTAATATTGTCAGCTCTCTAATTTAACTGTACAGATGGTTTAAGTATCGTTCTGTATGGATTGTTTTAAGCAATTCCACTGGCTAATAGCATTCCCCGCCGAGCACTCGGATATTTTATTTTAAATCAGCTTTAATATTCTCTGTTTCTCAGTAACACCGGGGAGGTGAGCAGGTCTATTTACATTTAGTGCATGTGCATCCAGTGGCTTCAGTAGACATCTGTCAATCAAATAACGTCATTCTGCAAACCCACCGAGACGCCTCCAGGCCCTTTTCTTACTGGAGGATAGAGTTGTTTAGATAAATAAATGCTTTGAAATAAATTTGGTGGCTTTTAACAGGGCGCACCTCGTGATGGGAATAGGAGTGGTCACTTTGAAGAGTGGGTGTATTCCATCATCTAAGAAATGCTCTTTGGAATTGGCATTTAATAAAGATAGCGACACCCCCCAAGAGCCCGGTTGTGCTGTTTGTAGACCTCATTCACATGTTGTTTACATTTTTAAAAACCACATAGAAATTGGTTTTGATAAAGGGGTATACTTCCAGGCTAGAAAATGTTTAACTGTGGAAGCTTAGTAGACATGGGATGTTGAAGGACAAACATTTCAGTTGCATAAGTTGTCTCTCTTGCTGCAGCCTGGTCAATGTGAAGACTAGCTTGAGTCTGGTAAGCTTCTTTGGGTTGGGGAGAGAGCAATTAGAGCACAGAAGTATTGGCAGACGTTTGTAATGTATTTAGGAGAGAGGTTTATTAGTCTACCTTGTAATTCATAACTATTATGAAATATACGAAGGCTGGTAAAATTTGGAAGTTTTAATTAATGAATTAAAAGTGTGAAACTAATACAGTTTTGTTAGTTTTGTCAGGTTTGTCATTCTTGAGGGGTTTCTGTTTATTTTTGAGTTGCTTCAGTTATTTATTACTTAGTAATGCATATTTAAAAGAAACTTCGTTCAGATAAAGTTTATTTTGAATGCTTTGTCTTACTCTTTATTGAATGAAAATTGATGTGCCAATGAGCCCTTAGTATTTTTTTCTCCAGAATATTCTTTTTCAGTAACCAAATGTCATTTGGGAGAAAACTGGTCCTGCTGTAGCATTTGAGACCTTGACCTTAGCAACTCTTGGCTGGTGGTTGTTTACTACAGCTGCAGCCTATGTGTGTACAGAAAGGGAAGGGACTGCAAACACTAGTGCGCTCACTCTCCCCAGGCCAAGGGAAAAACAAATCAGGATGCTTGACGTTCATTCATTCCAAAGAGTGTGCATCAGGCATATAATAGCAATAGTGTTCTGGTCATTTAAAAATACATATATGTTCCTTGGGGATTACTTGCCCACCTCCTGTGAAAAGTAAACAAGCACTTTAACAGCCGGAGTTTTAAATGTTATATCATGAAGCAGGCTGTTAGCTTAATGAAACAATTTGGTTTTAAACATAGGTGGGGTTTTTTGTTTTTTTTGTTTGTTGTTTTTCCTTTCTGCAAAGAGGACACAAGTGCTTAGGCCTTTAGGCCTACACTGAGGGCATTTTGAACTGGAGCCAGTGTTGGTTAATCTAGAGTATTGAGTAACCTTACCAGTGAGGTGATATTGTTAAATAGTTGAACATATAAAGGCCCTGGATGTTTTTACCCTGGCACGAAATGGAAAGTGTGGAATTTCATATTTATGTGAATTTCATTGGTACAATCACATTAGATTGGGGGTGCTAAAGGGTTTTCTTTATATGGTAAGAGAAACAATCTTCTTAGGGTGTTAACTTCATAAATGCAACTGTTGGTGATTTGTGTATTAATGCAACACAGTTGTATTCTACAATACTAAAGGGCATAAACTCATTTGAAAAGTTACTTTTTTTTGGATAAGGAAGTCTCCCTGCTTGTTCTTCCATGTTTGTAGAAAACAACTTTCGTTTTTATAAATAATTCCTAAAATGGGTTGTAGTTGCTTACCTTTATCATTTACATTTTGAAAATACCGTATGCCAGTAAAGTGGAAATATCTGTATTTTTGCCCAGTGTCTGTTTATTTTGTTTTAAATTTTATATTTATTTATTTTTCAGCCTACAAATTACGCACAGCTCTCAGTCTTAAGTATGTACAAAATGTAAGGGGAAAAATATTAAAATTAAATCACTGGCAACACCCTATAAACCACAGCCTTAACTCATCCACCACAACCACAGCTCCCAAAATCAAAATGCAAGTAAACAGATGGGCCTTGCCCTGTGCCCAGGAGGTCAACAGCCTTAGGCTTCGTGAGATCTGCTGTGTTTCTAGATCCCAAACTCGTCCAGAGAACTGTCTGACTTCAACAGGCCAGAATTCATTTTCAGGGCCTAGACCAGCCACACCCCATCTGATGTCAGCTTTTGAGTTCTTGTGGTGGAGAACACATGCTGTGGATTAAATGGTTGCTTTCTCTATATATTCTCAGTAATTATGTTACAAAAGGATTTTTTGGTTTTGGGTGTTTATTGTCATAAAAGTGGCTACTTGAGTAGTCCTGTTGCTCCATAAAAATTTGTTTTGGTCTGGCAGTAGATTACAGGATATTCACCCAAAGAATTCTGCTCTTGTACGGTCTTTCTTCCTGTCTTTTTTTCAACTTAAAGTCCTGCTTCTCTTTTGCTGCTAATTTCGTGGTCTATATTTTTTTAATATTAGCATAATTGGACTGGTCCAAACAGTATTGCTCTTGAGGTGCAGATGGTGTAGCAGAAAGCCATTGCTGCTGCACTGGGGTATGGAAGGTGAGAAACAATTGCAGAGCTTTGGAATAGTTTTCCCAGTCCCATCAGAGGTAATGGAAGCTGCCCCTATTACAACTGACTGGCCTAGACAGCCAGGAATTGTGTTCCCAGTGCTACATTTACCACACTTAGGGGTTTTCCAAATAATCCTTGGCAGGTTGTATATGTGTAATTATATATGTGTGTGTATTTGCTATTTTATGTATATACATGTGTGTATACATATATAGTATTTATATTTATGAATGTGAGTTTTTATATTCTCTTTCTGTGTTGGTATATATACCACCCCCCCATGCCACATACAGTAAGACCAAGAATTATGGTAAAAAGCCCCTCCCCCCTTGTCTAAAAAAGAGGGAAAACACTCCAAGTTTGTTTTTTCAAAGCCTAGGTTTAGTAATATTATTCTCACTTGGTTTTGAGTTTAGCAAGCAAACTTAGAGCATGAAAACAACCCTGCCCCAACGAAAACAAACCAACAAAACTAAATGACAACCAAGAGGAAGGATTGTAAAAAACGAAATAAATAACTCTGAAGAAAACATTTATTCATTTCACAACAATCAGGTGTCTGCTAAGTCTATATATCCTGTTATCTGGACTGATTTAAGTGGCAGAGGTATTACAGTTTGAGTCAGGGGCTTTTGCTTACTAACTCTGAATGACCTTAGTCACAATTCTTAACCTCTCCAAGTCTAGAAAATGGGGAAAATAATATGCATTTTACAGAGTTGTGGTGAGGGTGAAAGGAGATAGTGTGGGTACAAATCACTTTGTAAAACTAGAAAGTACTGGTGTGGCAAGTACCACACCAGTGCGGTGTGGTGTGATTTGACAGGGAAACCACTCCCTCTCCATCCCCCACATCCCTACAAGGGATGAACTTTCCAGCCTCTCAAAGTGAGCATATAAATTACACTTATGGAGAAGGAATTTCCGAGTGTGGGTAGAAAACTTCTGGCAGTCAAAGGTCATGAATTCCATTCCTGTCTCACCAGAGATTTGCTCTGTGACCTTGAGAAAGTCATTCTTAAAAAGTTTCTCTAGCTGGTATGAAAGTTACTGACTATTAACATTTATATAATGCAGGTGAAGTATCTGAGCTTTTCTAAAGAATGTACGTGAAAATACAGTTCCCATGATCATTTTACAGAAAACAAAAAATAAAGATCAACAGTGAATATTTAGAGATTGTAAACCTCCAGGCTATTTCTTCAGTGAGTCAACTGAAACGTCTATCAACTGGTCATTAAAAATGCCCTTAATTTTTTTTTTTTATAGAATCATTACATTTGTGCTGTTGTACTATAATTTAGAACAGTCCGTTGAACTGCAAATCCCTAGTTAAGCCAAGATTCTGTTGATTAAGCTATGTCTGATTTATGGCTTAAAGTGTCTTGGTTAGACTCAAAACATTGTAACACAATACATGCACAGTAAAGAAAGGTAAATGATTGAGATATTACACTGAAAATCTGTTGAACACCTTGGTATGCACGCCTTTTTCTGCCACGCACATTTCTTTACACACATACATTTGAGAAAATTAAGAACAATATTAATTTACATAATTTCTCCCCAGCTACATTTTCTTCAGTTAAGAAACAGTGTTTTTTCACACTCTGTGTAAACACTATTCTTGAAAGAGCAAAGAAACACTCAAACTAGCTCATCGATATAACTCGTTCTAGACTCTTTCCACGTGGTGCATACACCCTGCCTAACTCCTGTTCATCTTACAACTATTACTGTAAACATCACTTTCTGTGGGACTCTTATTTACCATCCCTTGCTTTAAGAACATGCAGGGTTCTAATCTGTATTCTAGGGCCCTAGAGTACATGCTGTTCCATCTGGTATAACTGCTTGTTGATTTGCCTTGTCTCCTCCCAATAGTAAGCCCCTTGAGAGCAGGAAATGTATCTTCCTCATAGTTACTGTCCTGGTTTCTCACCCAGTGCCTACCGTTGTGACTGATCAGACAGTGCTAAAATATGGAAAGAACAAATTCAGGAGTGCAGTCCCACACTAACCCTTCAGTAGCTAAATGCCAGTATCATGGATATTTCCTACCTAAGTCTTTTCATTTCTAGCTATGTATATTCAACTCTATTAGCCGTTCCACAATTCACTACATTTTCCTGAAATTTTTTTTTCTTTTTGCAAAACGAAGCTTTGTAGTGGAGTCAAACAGTGCTGGCTATGAAACCTCAAACTACTCAAGTTCTGGCTATCTAACGGGGCAAGTTAATTCTCCAAGTCTCCGTTTACTCACCGTTAAGTAAAAACAAGAACAAATAGTGTCAACATTGTAGAATGTGTTTGAGGACTAAACTTGTGATGTCCATAAAGCATCTAGTATATGCACCTTGTTCATATTTAGTGTATAAATATTAGTCTGCTCCAGGATATTGGTGCTTCTCTCTCTCTTTTTTTTTTTTTTTTGGTACGTTTTTAATTCCAGTTAGTTAACATACAGTGTTATATTAGTTTCAGGTGTAAAATACAGTGA
The DNA here is from genome assembly GCF_037043125.1 of Eumetopias jubatus. Classification (NCBI taxonomy): domain Eukaryota; kingdom Metazoa; phylum Chordata; class Mammalia; order Carnivora; family Otariidae; genus Eumetopias; species Eumetopias jubatus. Next base: position 161,629,249 of record NW_028274809.1, on the reverse strand, counting down.
TTCAGCATTTCCACACATCACGCGGTGCCCATCATGATGAGTGCACTCCTTAATCCCCATCACCTATTTAACGTACCCCCCACCCACTTCCCTCCTGGTAACCATCAGTTTGTTCTTTATAATTAAGAGTCTATTTCTTGATTTGTCTCTCTTTTTTCCCTTTGCGGTTTGTTTTGTTTCTTAAATTCCACATATGAGTGAAATCATATGGTATTTGTCTTTCTCTTGACTGACTTATTTCACTTGGCATTATACTCTAGCTCCATCCATGTTGCAAATGGCAAAATTTCTTTTTTATAGCTGAGTAATATTCCAGTGTGTATATACAGCATCCACTCATGTATCAATGGACACTTGGGCTGTTTCCGTATCTTGGCTGTTGTAAATAATGCTGCTAAAACATCAGGGTGCATGTATCCCTTTGAATTAGTGTTCTTGTATTCTTTGGGTAAATACCTAGTGATGCAATTGCTAGATTATAAGGTAGTTCTATTAAAAGCAGCCATTTAGAATTGTTGGGTTATAAAGTAGTTCTGTTAAAAGTAGCCATTCAGAATGAAGGGTAGCAACAAAATAAAGTAGCTGCTCTTTATTGTGCAGAAGTTAGGCACTGTTTTTCATGTGTTAGCTTATTTAGTATGTACTCTTTAGTATACAGGTATGTATAGTTGACTTTCAAATAATTTATACTATAAATACTATATGTGGAGACCCTTAAAATACCTTTTATACACTGGATCTTGACTTAGAAACATCAGTTCCTGGGTGGTTTTTTTTTTTTTTTTAAGCTCTTGTGTCGTGGTGCTCACTGCCAAGAGTTCCCTTCCCCCCGGATGACTTTGCTACTTTTGACAATAATTTTAAAAAGTATTTGAAAATTGTACTACTTTGGCCTTTCATTAACAAATGGAAAAGGGCGGAAAATGAAAGTGCTGCTTCTAGTTTATGAGAAACAGTGTTTATCATCTTGATACCCAAGTGAAACAGAAATCATTAGGTGTGTGGAAAAGTGGTGAATCTTTATTGGAGGTGCTTAATGGAGTTAATCCGATAAATTGTGAAAAAGAAGATTATAGAATATACAGAACGCTATACATCTATTTTTAGTGATAGTACTTAATAGATTACATGTAACTATAGATTTTGGTCATTTTTCTTTCGTCTCTGGGAGTGGGTCTCCTTTATTACATAAGTCTAGTCCCTTGACTTACACTTACTTGAATTTCGTATAAAATTTCAGGAGTGCATTATAATAAAAAAATATGAGATTACTCTATTTGTTTAATATTCATTGAGTACATATGTCTGATATTACGGTTTCTATTTTATAGCTGTAGGAACTGATTTTCACCAAATTAATGTTGTCATGGTCAATAGCCAATTAGCTTCAAAGTAAAGATTTGAATGCTGGAAAGCCTTTGTGTTATTCTTTCCTCCCTGTGTTACTCTTCTCTCCCTTCAGCATTAAGTATGATATTCCAGAGTTAAACTTATTGTAAAATAGAGCAAAGAAATGGGAATATTATACAAATACTGTGTTTAGAGGCTATTTTATTTGTAGATTATATTGACATACTACACTTACTAGAATACATTTACTAGAATATTTACTTCAATACGGAAACCAATTCTGTGATGGGTGATACATGTACTAAAACAAATTATGAGACCTAATCCAACAAATTATTTTAGAAGGCAACTGCTACAGATGTTTGCAAGTGGCAGTAGTAGGCCAGTAACTTCTGGCCAGTATGCATTCTGCCATTTGATAAGGCTGTTATAGTCTCTCTGAAAAATGCCTTACCCCTTTGACATATATATATTCAGCTCCTATCATGTAATCTGGAATCATGTATGAAAATGGGTAGGACATCATCATTAATGAGCTGAAAATCAAGGAGGGGAGATAAGACTTAATGTAGAAAATTATAATACAAAGTAATTTGTGATAAATGGACCAAGTGCTGTTAAGTTGCTTAAACGAAATGCATAGGAAAAAATTGATTTTATCTGGGAGATCAAGGGTTTCAGGTTTTTAGTGGATATGGCAATAATTCTTTGTGGGAAACATTTACTTTTTATAGAAAAGAGAAAGCAAACCTGCAACAATAAGAAAGCAAATTAAAATCATATTTTGGGCACTGTGGTGATTTCATATCTCCTTTTTTATTCTCTTTTAGAACTGATGGCTTTATGGTGTTCTGGCAAACTTTTATCATTTGCCATATCACCAGAAAATTGTTTTTCCCAAAAATAAATCCTGGGAAGTACTTGGCTAGTAAGGCATGCAGTGTTAAAATGAGTTTAGAGAAGGTTTATTTGGGCAAAAAAAAAAATAATGATTGGTTAATAAAATTTTAAAAATACACCTTATGTGAAACTGTCTACTGAAATTTTTTTCATATTGCTGAGGATTTGAAATGATGAAATGATGGGAATTTTAGCTTTGACCAAAAACCTTGAATATAGGAATAAGATTTTTTTAATCGTAAGAACAACGGAAGGAAAAACTTGAAAACTGATCAATTTTACAGAAGGTCACAGTCAGTTGTAATTTATCAGAGGTGTTGCTTGAAGGGATATTTAGAAAGAAACTTTACATTAAAGTGGTTGGTTATTTAGAATGACATCCTCTGGAATGTGCATTAGCTTTCTGCTTTACAGAACACTTAAGGAAACACACAGTGTTTCATTTTGAGATAATATAAAACAAGAAAGAAATCTGCTCTTAATGAGTCTATAAAGGGCAGTGATGGAATTCTTATTGTACACTGAGCTCTCTATTGAATATATTGGGATTATACCAAAGCTCTAGGCTGAAGCAGTTGTTTTTATTTATAAATAGCTTCGTTAATTAAGACACTCCAGAATACTTGAGAAGTGTGGGCTAGCAAAAAAAAAACAAAAAAACAAAAAAAATTTTTTTTTTTTTTTTTTGGTTAGTGCTTGGTGGTTTACAGGGTGGTTTTCGTTTCATTCTGACAATCCTATAAGGTAGATTGGACACATGTTACTATTTTATTCATGAGGATATTAAAGTCATATGAAGGTAAAATGACTAGAAGGTGGCCAAATCGAAACTAGAACCTTGATTTCCAACACCAGTAACATATTTTTTTCCATTTCATTCGACTGCTGTCTTCCTAAGTTACATTTAGTCTTAAATTTTGAAAGTCTGCTTTGCAAAAAAGAGGTGCCTGTGTCTAGCGTCTAGCTCATATGAGATATTCAGTGAATATTATTGGATGAATTCAACCCCCTTCCAAAATGTACTTTAAAGGGGCATAAAAAACATGTAATAGCTCAGAAAGATCAACTTAATTTTAGAAGAGACTATACAAATAGAGGCATCAGTACTCTGAAGAAAATTAGGGAGATGTTCATCACTTACCATGTACCAAGGCTTGTGCTAGGTGCTGAAAGTACAGAGGTATTCTTTGTCCTAAGTATAAGCAGATCAGGAGGAACCAGCGCAGCTACACCCAGAGGGAGGGCCACACTTTAGTATATTTCAGTTTATTTTAATTTCCTTTAGATCCTAGTGTGCCTAAAAATAATACCTAGATATTTTTAGATTTATGTTTTAGTTTCTTTTAGTACTTTTCATCTTATCAGAAAGATCTTTTTCCATTTGAGCATGTGATTGTTGTAGGGTTTTTTTTCTTTCAAAAAAAGTGTATTTCATTTAATGCTTATAACCAACTCAAAGCTAGGTATTTATTTAAGTGGATTTATTATTACATTTATGACTTAGGTTTTCAAGGGACAACGTAAGATCTGTAGGAAAAAAGTATTTTGCAGAAACTCGCTCGTTGAGCAGTGTTTACAAATGTATCTCTTTGATAAAAGTAAGTATGTGTATGAAGACTTTAAACTTCATTTTTTTTTTTATTTCCTACTTCTCCCCTTCTTCCAGTAGCCAGCAATAAATACCATTCCATTCCCCCATAACCCATGTCATCGGAACTATGTGTCCTTTTACATTTTTCTCCATATCCTAAGCATTATAAACACATTTACACAAGGTTTTTTGATCACTAATTATAAAAATGGGATTATATTTTGGAGACTTGTTGTCAACTTTGCTTTTTGGTTCAGTACTGCCCAAGGGAAATATTTGAACTCAACTGCTGTATCTCTACTCCAGTTAAAAAACAAAAACAAAAAATGTTGCATGATATTCCAAAGTATGGTTATTTCATAGTCTACTGAACCATTAACTTATTGATGGGCAATACTTTTATTTCTAGTTTTTCCCCACTAAAAACAATATAGAAACAATAAAGAAATACCTTTGTATCTACACTCTGACAGACCAATTTGTTAGATTCCCAGGGTGGGATCATGTACTGCTACAAAATGGTGCCACATTGCTTTGAAGAAAAAGACTGTAGCAGTTCATCTTTTTACCAGTATTGCAGGCAAAACCCTTTCCTTGAAACAACGTCAGCAATAGTTGACACTTTTCCAGTCTGATAGTTGTGTAGTAGTATCTCACTGTTACTTTAAATTAGTATTTCCTGACTGCTGGTGACATTGAACGTCTTTTCCTATATTTGTAAGTACATTGGAATTATTCTTCTAAGAATTGCCCTTTCATACTCTGCTCATTTTTCTACTTGGTTGTTGTCCTTTTGTGGGAGTTCTTTATATATTATAGCTCTTAACCATTTGATATCTGCATTGCAAAGATTTTTTTTTTTTTTCAAAAACTGACCTTTTGGGATGTCTGGGTGGCTCAGTTGGTTAAGCCTCTGCCTACGGCTCAGGTCAGAATCCCAGGGTCCTAGGATCGAGTCTTGCATCTGGCTTCTTGCTTGGTGGGGAGACTGTTTCTCCCTCTGCCTGCTCTGCCTGTTCTGCCTGCTCCTCCCCCTGCTTGTGCTCTCTCTCCCTCTGACATGAATAAATAAAATCTTAAAAAAAAAAAAACCTGACCTTTTGTTTGTTCAAGAGGTATCTTTTGATGTATATCATTTTTAATTTTTATGTATAATCAGTTCATCTGTCTAAACTTTTTTTAGTGTTTGCTCCATTGACAAAACAAATGTGTAATCTACACATATATTGAATTTTTCTTTCCACTTTGATCTTATCTTTAATGAATTTGGAATTTTTAGTTATACGTGCTATAGGAGAGGGATCCACTTTTATTTACTTTCAGATGCATATTAACACCATTTTTAAAGTAATGTATCCTTTTACCGGTAAATATAAGCTCTGCAATTGTATTATGGTCTCAGATATCCTATGGTAGTACCAGATTTTTTTCCTTTTAAAATAGTAAAGTCCAAATCTAAGGAATATTTCATCCATTGTCCCAACTTACCTGGACAAAAAATACACAAAAACCCTGTTGTGATTCTAACTGGAATTGCATTATGTTGTATATACTGTGGGGACAATTAACATTCTAATATTTTTAGTGCAGTGTGTCATCCCCATTCAAGAACATGGATGTCTTTCAGTTTTTATCATCTTTTATGTTTGAAAAAGATTTTAGTATTTTACTTGTAATGGTTGTTTTCTCTTAAATTTAGTTCTAAGTACTTTTATAGGTTTTTGGCTATTTTATATTTATTGAGATGATACGATTTTCTGTTTTAGTCTGTTTATATAGTGAATTAATTGTGTTGCTTGATTTTTAAATGTTGTGCCAGACAATCATTACTTGTAAAAGTCTTATTCTTGGTGCATTATCTAGTTAGATATAGCTGTATTTGATTTTCTAATGTTTTGTTAAGAATTAAAATATGTATTTATAGTTTTCAGTACTTTTTATTTTTTCTTTTAATATCTTTATCTGATTTTGCTTTTACGTTATTCCTAGCCTCCTAAAATAACAATGGAAGTGTTGTATCATCTATTTTTTTTTTGAATACTTTGTGTAGAATTATTTCTAACTTAAATGTGTGGAAGAATTCACCAGAGAATCCATCTGGATTTAGAGGGTTTTTTTGTTTGTTTTTTCTTTTTCCCTTTGCAGGAAGGCTTTTAACTATAAATTCAATTTATTCAACACATATAGGGCTATTCAGATTATATGTTCATTTATGAATGAAACATCTTTGTTTTTTGAAGGAATTTAGCTTTTTCATCTAAATTACAGAACTTATTGGCATAAAGTTTATATTGTCCTATTCTTTTAACATTTGTAGGATCTGTACTGATGACTTGTTATAATCTGATGTAGGTGACTTGTCACTTTTCTCCTTTTGTCCTGATCAGTCTGGCCAGGGGTTTATTACTTTATTGATGTTTTGAAAGGGCCAGCTTTTGGTTTCATTAATTTTTTTCTCCAGTTTTTACTTTTTTCTAATTCATTGATTCCTGACCTTTATTATTTCCTTCCTTATGCTTGTCACAAGTTTATTTTGTTCTTTTTCTAAATTTTTTTTTTTAAGATGGAAGCTTAAGAGTGTTGATTTGACGCCCTTTTTCTTTTCTTACATAAGGATATAATGCCATAAATTTTACTTTGAGCATGGCTCTTTTAAACTTTAATTCAGTTAATATTTTCTAATTTCCATTGTGATTTCATCTTTGACTTTGGATTGTTTAGGATTGTGTTGTTTAATATTCAAATACTTGGTACAGCTATCTTTCTGACACTGATTTCTAGTTTAATTGCATGGTTTTTGGAGTATGTATGATTTTGATTCTTTAAAGGTTTTCTGAGATTTGTTTTATCACTCAGTATATGGTCTGTATTGGTGAATATTACACGTACACTTGAAAACGATGTATCCTGTCATTATTGGATGGAACATTCTATAAATGTTAATTAGGTGTATATTTTATAAACATCAATGAGCCAAGTTGCTTAATAATGTCCTTCAAGTCTTCTGTATTGTCAACTGATTTTGTTTTCTCTCTTTTTTCTGTCAGTTATTGGGGAAGGAAGGGTTTGGTATTTAAAACACAATCATGAATTACTCTGATTCTCTTTTTGGTTCTATTAATTTTTGCTTTATGCATTTTGAAAGCTTTGTTATTAGGTGCATACATATTTAGGATTGTATTTTCTTGGTGAATTGACCCCTTTATCATCATGTAATATCCCTGTTTTTCCTTTATAGACAGCATATAATTGTGTGTAACTTTTTAATCCAATCTTACTGTCTCCAACTTCTACTTGGAATGATTTGTTTGTTTACATTAAACATTATTTTTATATGATTGGGTTTCGATGTACTAACTTGATATTTGTTTTGTTTGTCTCACCTGGCTTTTTCGCTCTTATTTTTCCATTTCTTGACTTTTTTGGGGCTTGATTATTTTTTAGTGGTCAATTTTATCTCCAGTAATTACATGTCTTTGTTTTATATTTTTAGTGGTTACTCTAGGGTTTACAATATATGTCATTAATTTCTCATGGTCGTATGATACAATACCACTTCCTGTATGATGTCAGAAAGTTACAACAGTATACTGCCCCTTTTTTTTCTCTCCCACTGTTTATGCTATTTTCTTAATATGTTTTAACTTATACATATTATAAACCATATATTTCCTAGGTATTGCTTTCCCTTAAAGATTTAGTTCCCTTTAACATGGATTACAAATCAGAATAAAAGGTCTTTTTTTGTATTTACTGATTTTTTTTTTTTATACTTCAAGGATTCTGTATTTCTTCTAAATTCCTATCTAGTATCATATTATGTTTGCCTAAAGAAAATATTTTTTGAAATGCAGGTCTGCTGACAGTGACTTTTCACAGCTTTGTTTATCTGAGAAAGTCTGTTTGCCTTTGTTGCTGAAATATTTTAGCTGGGTTTGAATTTTAGTTTGACAGTTTTCTCCCCATTCATTACTTTAGACATGTTGCTATGCTATATTATCCTCTAGTTTACATAGTTTCTGAAGAGATGTCCTTTGTCATTCTGATTTTTGTTCCCCTATATGTAATGTTATTTTTCTCTGTCTGCCTTCAGGATATATTTTTTAACTTTGGTCTTCAGTGAAATCAAATGTGCATAGTTATGTTATCATTTGTAATTATCCTATTTAGGGGTCTCTTAGCTTCTTTGGTCTGTAGTTTATTGTCCTTTCTAATTTTTCATAGGTTTTTGTCCACTATCTTTTTGAGTATTTCTTCTGCCCCCTTTTTTCTCTTCTCTCTTTTTGGACCATTTGGACAAGTACATTAGTCTACTTCAAATTGTCCCTTAGGTCTTGGATCCTCTGCAACTGCCACCCCCCCATTCAGTTTTCAGTCTGAATAATTTCTGTTGATTTATCTTCAAGTTCACTAATTCTTCCTGTTGTGTCCTGTTTTTTGTAAACTCTGTGAGAGAATTCTTTATCTTTGATATAAAGCTATTTCTTTAGCATTTTCATATCACTTTAAAAAAATTTCAGTTTACTGAATTTCTCCACTTATGCATGTTGTCTTTTTCTCTAGATTCTTTTACATTTTAATCATAGTTATTTTAAAGTATCTTCGATAGTTTCAATATCTCTACCATCTTGGGATCTGATTATGTTGATAGCTTTATCTCTTGACGGTGGATAACTTCCTTTGTTTTTGTGTCTTGTAATATTTACTCTGTGACGTTATGTATAAAAGAACAGTAGAGACTGAGGTAAATAATTATGCTAACAAATGGACATGTCTCTTATTCTGTAAGATATTAGTGTCTGTGAAGAGGGAAGATAAATCGTTTTGGTCAGTAGATGTGCTGAGTTATTACTTTGTTGTTCCTTTTGAACTATCACATCACCAGAGACTTGAGCTTCCTTCAGGAATGCATTGCTTTTACCTTGAGACTTCTGTGAGACCTGGAATGTCAGAGTTTTTCTTCTTGGTGTTCCTGCTATACCCTCAACTTTCAGTCAGCTCTGAACTCCACTGTGACAGGGGGCCTCCTTTTGTTCTTTTGCCTCTGTCCCAGCAGTAGTCTGGATGGACTTGTGGATGGGTGAGTGGGTGGGGTCTCAGTTTTCTTACCCCAGCCACAGTCTTAGGCAAGCCCGGTGTACCTAAGTCTGAGTTGAGACTTTGACAGCATGCCTGTACCTTCTTGTAGTAGTCAGACTCTCTTGTGTCAGTGGCAGGCTTAAATGTTTGTGTGAGGTTTTCTGTATATCAGTATGTCTGATTTCCTTTTTGTATCATTTTAGAATTCTGGACCTGGATAAGTTTTCTGCCTTACCCCAGGAGCAGAGGAGTTTTAAGCTAATGTTCACTGCAGGGTCAAATGTGTGTGATCTCTGTCTCTCATCCAGTGGCTGCTTTTCTTTGAATTTGGGGAAAGAGATAGGCAGAGTCTCTCTTCTGGAGGCAGATACCTTCTCCTTCTCTAGCTGCAGTTCGCCTTTGCCTGGAGTGAGCTGGAGTATTTACTTTCCTTGTTCCCCTGGCAGATGGCTTTTGCTTCATTTGATAGTAGAGTCTGGGAGGATGCCAAGTTTTATCCTTGTGTTCCTGTGGTAGCTGATGTCTACCTTTGTACCCCCCTTTTAGGGGGGGCTCTCTTGTTCTTTTTTCATTCTTTTGTCTTAGCACCTGGAGGAGGCTTGCAAAAGAGCAGCATGATTGGCTGTGGAATGTCCTGGCATCATGGGCTTCCTGGGATACTAATTGACTGTGCTAGCCCACATTCAGCTTTTAAGAATTTCTTACAATTTTACTGTGGTTTTTTTTTTTTTTTTTAAATCTGCTTAAAAATTAGAAGAGGGGCAGTTGGGTGGCTCAGTCGGTTAAGTGTCTGACTCTGGATTTTGGCTCAGGTTATAATCTCAGGGTTGTGAGATCGAGCCCCATGTCAGGTTCTGTGCTGGGCATGGAGCCTGCTTAAGATTCTCTCTCTCCCTTTCCCCTGGCTCTTCCCCCCTTCTCTTTCCCTCTCTAAAAAAAAAAAAAAAAAAAAAGAAGAAGAAAATTTTATTGCAGTAAAAAACACAATAAAAGATTTCCATCTGAACTGTTTTTAAAACTATGGCTTAGTAATGTCAATTATATTCACATTGTTGTGTGAAAGATTTCAGAACATGATGAAAAAAATCTTGCCAAACTGAAACTGTATACCCATTGGACAGCAACTCCCTGTTTCCCCCTCCCCTGGGGCACTGGCAGCCACCATTCTGCTTTCTGTTTCTTATATACTTTTATGACTATTCATTCTTTTTCCATTATCATGGCCAAGGGAATGTCCTGTTTTTCTGTGAAGGGGCTTGTTACCCATTGGAATTTAGTTTACCTGGTTGCCTTGTAACTTAAAGTCTTTGGTCTCAAAAACATGATTTTGTAGGATATTCATCTCAAGTATTTTCTTTCTACCCCTGTGTAGCTTAAATATGCTTAGATTTCTTTCCTTACATTTATTTTTTTTTGGACTGCTTGTTGAATTTTATGTAAGTATTTTAAAAAATCATCTGATAAATCAACTTTTTTTCTTCCTTAGTTGACTATTATAAGGCATTTTATTAGAGGATTTATTAGTATTGAGCTATCTTTGCATTACGGATCAAACCCTGCCTTTTCATAATTTATTATTTTTGTGTAAATTTATTTGATTCTCTTTGATAAATTAGAATGAAACTTAGAATTATACATCTATATTCACAAGTGGGATTGGTCTATATTTTCCTTGCTACTGAATCATATTTTTGTATAAATAGTTTGGTGGATACAGAAATTGAGAAAATACTCATGTCTTTCCATTAGCTATAGTTGAAACTGTTTCTTTTTTCCTTTTTTTTTTGCTCTTAAAGATTTAATTTATTTATTTGAGAAAGTGAGAGCCAGAGAGCAGGAGCAGGGTGAGAGAGCAGGAGCAGGGTGAAGGGCAGAGGGAGAAGTAGACTCCCCACTGAGCAGGGAGCCCAGTGTGGGGCTCAATTCCGGGACTCTGGGATCATGACCTGAGCAAAGGAAGATGCTTAACCGACTAAGCCACCCAGGCACCCCATGAAACTGTTTCTTATAGGCTAATACTTAGGTGTGAACCATTGGGTCATGGTTTTAATATTTTTTCTAGTGGCAGATATGTAATCTTTTTTCTAATTTCTCCTGTGTATTTGTCCATTAAAGTTTTCAGCTTCTTTTTGGATCAAGTTTTGGCTAGGAAATTGCCCATTTGCTTTTTAAAAAATTGATTGAGATATAATTGACATACCACATTCTGTTGGTTTTAGGTGTACAACATATGATTTGGTGTATGTATATATTGCTAAATGATTAACACTAGGTAACAACTATCACTACACAGTTATAGTTGTTTCTCTTTCTTGTGATGAAACTTTCAAATATACAATATATTATTGTTAACAGTAGTTACCGTGGTGTACATGCCCAGGACTTACTTATCTTATAACTGGAAGTTTATACCTTTTGACCACGTTTATGCCTTTCACTCACCCCCATACCCTGCTCTGGCAATCTGTTAGTTGTGATCTCTGCCCGTCACTGATTTGTTATGCATATCTATGATCTTTGTATCTTTTTATGTACCCATTTGTTTTATAAGTGTTTAAATTTGCTAGCTCAGGATAACAAGTAATATTCCCTAATATGTAATTACAGTTCTACCATAAAGCATTGTAAGTTTTTATTCCTAATACTGTTTATTTTTTTACTGTTTTTTTCTTAAATGTTCCATAAGTTGCTTTGATATTTTATTATGCTAATATAAAAAAAAGCTTTTGAACTTTTTCATCATTTCTACTGTTTTTACTTATTTTCTCTCATGACTTTTAGCTCATATTTTCTTAATTCTCCTCTTTTTTTGCTTAGTTCTTTTAAAAATAAATCTTCTTTTAACTATGAAGATATTGAATTTAGAAATACATCCTCTGCTATATTCTGTACTTTTTTGGAGAAGAATTATTCCTTTTTTCATTGTTTCAAGTTTTTGTGATTTTAATTGTAATTTTATTATAATTTAGTTTATAATTTTATTGATTTCTTCTTTGAGTCAAGCATAGTGTTTAAATGGGGTGTCTCTCAATCGGATGGGGGCCCCCAGATGTGAGGTGATGATTGGGTGGAAGCCAGTGGCATGCAGGCTGAAAGCATTCACCTGAGGCAGAACAAAGGAGATTGAGGTTTATTGACTACACTTTAAGGGAGCGGAGGGCTGGACAGCAGAGAGGCTGTCTGCAGTAAGGCAGTAGGTGGGGGCTGTTTTTAAAGAGGGAAGATGAGGAGGTGTGTCAACGGATGGAATCTTCCCTTTTTTTTTTTTTTGTAACTGTGACTAGTTTTAAGTAGCCCGTTCATTAGTTAGGGCCTATGAATATTTTGAGGTGGGTGTCGCCTGATGGGCCTGTCTGTCTTCAGCCAGGGGGTCACTGTGGGCCCCCTTTTTTTTAAAAAAATTTTTTTATTTAAATTCTAGTTAATGTACAGTGCAGTATTGGTTTCAGGCGTAGAATTCAGTGGTTCATCACTTCCATACAACGCCCAGTACTCATCATAACAAAAGCCCTCGTAAATACTCATCAACTGTCAGTTCTCTGTTGTTAAGAGTCTCTTATGGTTTGTTTCCCTCTTTCCGTTTTTCCCTCTTCCTGTATGTTCATCTGTTTTGTTTTTTAAATTCCACATAGGAGTGAAACCATATGGTATCTGTTTTTCTCTTACTGAGCTATTTTGCTTAGCATAATACATTCTATCTCCATGAACGCTGTTGCAAATGGCAAGATTTCATTCTTTTTGCTGGCTGAGTAATATTTCATTGTATGTATATACACCACATCTTCTTTATCCATTCATCAGTCAATGGACATTTGGGCTCTTTTCATAGTTTGGCCATTGTTGATAATGCTGCTATAAACATCAGGGTGCACGTACCCCTTTGAATCTGTATTTTTGTATCTGTTGAATAAATACCTAGTAGTGCAATTGCTGGGTCATAGTGTAGCTCTATTTTTAACTTTTTGAGGAACCTCCACACCATTGTCCAGACTGGCTGCACCAGTTTGCATTCCCTCCCAACAGTGCAAGGGGTTCCCCTGTCTCCATATCCTCGCCAACACCTGTTGTTTCTTGTGTTGTTAATTTTAGCCATTCTGACAGGTATGAGGTAATATCTCCTAGTGGTTTTGATTTGTATTTCTCTGAAGCCAAGTGATGTTGAGCATCTTTTCATGTGTCTGTTAGTCATCTAGATGTCTTCTTTAGAAAAATGTCTATTCATATCTTCTGCCCATTTCTTAAGTGGATTATTTGTTTTGTGGTGTTGAGTTTGATAAGTTCTTTATAAAGTTTGGATACTAACTCTTTGTTAGATATGTCATTTGCAAATATCTTCTCACATTCTGTAGGCTGCCTTTTAGTTTTGTTGATTGTTTACTTTGCAGAAGATTTTTATCTTGATGAAGTCTCAGTAGTTCATTTTTGCTTTTGTTTCTTTTGTGTCTGGTGACATGTCTACTAAGAAGTTGTTCAAGCTGAGTTCAAAGAGGTTGCTGTGTTCTCCTCTAGGATTTTGATGGCTTCCTGTCTCATATTTAGGTCTTTAATCCACTTCGAATTTATTTTTGTGTACGGTGGAAGAAAGTGGTCCAGTTTCATTCTTCATGTTGTTGTTCAGTTTTCCCAACACCATTTGTTGAAGAGACTTTTTCCCATTGAATATTCTTTCCTGCTGTGGGCCCTTTCTACATTCATCGCTCAAGCCTGTTTGCCTAAAAGTGGCCTCTACGTCAAGGATTTTTAGAACTATGTTTTTAAATTTCTGAGTATTAACTATTTTTAAGTCTTCATTTTGTATTTATATTTAAATTTTGATTCAAAGACTAACTTTGTAAAACAGACTGATTTTTTTAAAGATTTTGAGAGAGAGAGAGAGAGCATACACACATGAGAAGGGGGGAGGGGCAAGGGGCAGTGGGAGAGGGACAAGCACACTCCCTGCTGAGCAGGGAGCCCCAAGACCCCAGGATCATGACCTGAGCCGAAGGCAGATGCTTAACCAACTGAGCCACCCAGATGCCCCTGAAACATTCTCATTTTTAAATAACTACTCTTTTCCAGTGATTTAAATAACTGTTCTTGTTCTGTAATTTATTTTTATAAATGTTTTATAGAGATTTGAATAAAGGTATCTGTTGAGGAATGTGGTATTCCATTTTTCGTCTGTTAAATTGAGTTTATTGATTTGTTTTAAATTATTTTATGTTCTAACATTTTTTCCTGTTAAATTGGATTAATTAAAAATGTGGTGTATTGAGTTCTGTATTCTAATCATTTTTATATCTTCATTGGGGTTTTAAAATTTATTTTTGTTACTGTAAATTTATAAATAAAATACAAGTTACATAAAATTTACCATCTTATCCATTCTTAAGTGTACAGTTAAGTAGTGTTAAGTATAGTTACACTGTTGTGCCACAGATCTCCATAACTTTTTCATTTTGCAAAACTGAAACTATGTACTCATTAAACTACTCCCACTCCCCTCCCCCCAGCCCCTGGCAACCACCATGCTACTTTCTGTTTCTATGAGTTTGGCTATTTTCGACACCTCCTATAAGTAGAATCATACCATTGTCTTTTTGTGACTGGCTTATTTTAGTTAGCATAATGTCTTCGAAGTTCATTTGTGTTATAGTATGTGTCCAGGTGTCCTTTTTTAAGGCTGTATAATGTTAAATTGTATTTATACCGCAGGAACATGTGTGTACAAATGTCTTTTGAGTCTTTGCTTTAAATTCTTTTGGATACTGTATAACCAGAAGTGGAATGCTGTATATTGTTGTAATTCTGCTTTTAATTTTTTAGGAATTGCTATAGTGTTTGCCACAGCACCTGCATCATTTTACGTTCCCACCAGCAGTGCGCAGGGGTTCCAATTTCTCTACATTCTAGCTAATGCTTGCTATTTTCTGGAATTATTGTTTTTCCTTTGATATTAGCCATTCTCGTAGGTGTGAAGTGGCATCTCGTTGTGGTTTTGATTTGCATTTTCCTAATAATTAGTGATGGTGAGCATCTTTTCCTGTGCTTATTGGCCATTTGTATATTTTCTTTGGAGATGTGTGTGTTCAAGTCCTTTGCCGTTTTTTAGCTGGATTTTGTTGAATTTTAGAAGTTCTTTGTATATTCTGGATATTAACCCCTTATCAGATATATGATTTGCACATATTTTCTCCCATTGTGTGGGTTGCCTTTTCACTCTGTTGAAGTGTTCTTTGATGCCCAGAAACTTTTAATTTTGCTTTAGTCCCTTTTATTGTTTTGTTGTTGTTGTTCCCTGTGCTATTGGTGTCATATCCAAGATATCACTGCCAAATCCATTATCATGATGCTTTCACATATGTTTTGTTTTTAAAAGTTTTATTGTTTTATGTCTTCATTAAATTTTTGATAGCTTTGCATGCATATTTACCTGTGTGTTGTTTGGTATATATAATTCCATGACTTTTCTTAAATTTATTATCCTTTTTTTTGTATTAAATGCCTTTGGATTAAATTTATCCTTGACTGACATTAACATTGTCATTCATGTTTTTTCTTTTTGAGGAAGAGTTTAAATGTATCTGATTTTACTCTACCAATCTATTCTGTCATTAGCTTTTCCTTTTTAATTTTGTTTTGTTTTATAAAGGAGTGCTCTTTTTCAGTATCTAGGTTTTTCTTTTAACCCATTGTATTATCTCTCCTTTTTAATACATGTAACATGATGACTCTATATATTGTTTTTCTTAATTATGATTTCTTTAGTCATTTTTTCCTTCATAATTCCTTTTGTGAATGTAATCAAAGTGATATTTATTTCCTTTTATTTCTTACATGACTCCCAGCAGTTTGGGAGATACTCTGCACCTTTGACTGATGGTCAATAGTCCTTTCCCAGCTTCATGTTCTTGCCACCTTTTTAGCTCATATAGTGCTAATGTGTGAGAAAGAAAATGCATCATTTCCTAAAGACTACTCTGTTTGACAAAGAATTGTACTAAACTGCTGTCACCGGAACATTTTAGTGATAGTTACACAAATCTCTGATGTCTACAGTGTGAAGGGCTCCCTCTTAGATGTGATTCCCTTTGCCGGATATAACTTGCTCTGTGTTAAGGGTAGGGAAAAATAGATTTTTCACTACATCTTACAGCAAGGTGGCTGCCATTTTTCTTACATTTCTCTTTTGTGAGTTTTCATTATCTTGGTGCTCTGCTATGGTGAGGTGTCTTAGGGATGCTTTATTCTAAGAATATGAACCTATGGATAATGTACTGCTGACACTTTGATAATCTGTGAGTTTTCTGTTTTGATAGGAATTCATTGGTGTCTTCAGTTAATAATGCAAACCTTGGGCAGAAAAATTTTTTCAGTCCTAGTTACAGTTCATAGAAATTTTGAAATCATTATCTTAGTTTTTAACTTTAATTTGAAAAGCCTAGCAATCTTTGATTTCCAAATAGTTCAAGTGTTTTCTGAAAAGTCTTACTATAAAATCATAAACTGATGGGAATAATCATAGTCAAGGAAATCAGCTAATTTTCATTGAGTATTTATAATGTGCTTAGGATTGTGTTTAGATCCTGTCTTAGCTTGCTTGGGCCTTCATAAAAGACTATAGACTGGGTAGCTTAAACTACATAAATTTATTTTCTCACAGTTCCGAGAGTAGAAGTCCCAGATCAGGATCAGTTTCTGGTGAGGACTTTTCTTGTCTTGTTAGATGGCCACCTTCTTACTGTGTCCCCACATGACAGCGACAGAGAGAGAGAGCAAGCAAGCAAGCTCTGGTATCTCTTCTTCTTGTAATTAAAGCCCTAATGACCTCATTTAACCTTTATCACCTCCTCACAGGTCATATTTCCAAATACATTTATCACCTTGGGGGTTAGATGTTCAACATAAATATTTCGGGAAGACAGACATTCAATGTATAACAGGTCCAGAACCTAAATTCTTGAAAAATAAGGCTTTAGGTCTTAAGTTTCTGGTAAGAGTGAGTTCTTATTAGTTTGACTTTGTACAACTCTAGTCAAATTACAATTCATGGCCATATGTAAAGAATTTAAAGAGATCAGAACCTCATCCAGAGAACATCTTTACAGAATTACCATGTGATCAGGAGTATTAGTTTGTGGGGAAGGAGATATAACTCTGGGCTTTTATTCCCAGAAGTAAAGAAATGGTCTCCAAAGATACGCTGCTGGGCATCATGTAGAGTAATTCTTAGGGCTCAGCAAGAAAATGCTGTTCAAGCTTCTGGCTGTGCCTCAGTGGTTGCTTTTCAAACAGGAGTTTGGCAAAGAAGGGGAGGAATTAAGATGCTTTTCTTTTTCCATTTTTTTTGGGGGGGGGCGTTATTTAGTGTATGTTTATTTTATTTGGATTTAAGGCAAGAACGATGAACACAATTAATTACCGAACGTGCACTGTAGTGGGTTGAATGATGGCTCTCAAAAAAGATATGTCCATGTCAATCTCTCGAACATGTGAATGTTATCTTTATTGGAAAAAGGGTCTTTGCAGATGCAGTTAAGAACCTTGACATGAGATCATCCTGGATTACCTGGGTGAACCCTAAATTCAATGACAGATGTCCTTATGAAGCTGAGGCAATATGAAGACAGAGGCCGAGGTTGGAGTGATGTGGCCACAAGCCTAGGAACACTGAAGTAATGCCAGCAGCCGCCGGAAGCTGGAAGAGGCAAGGAATGGATTCTCCCTTAGAACTACTGAGAAAGTGTGGCCCTAGGGGCACCTAGGTAGCTCAGTCTGTTAAGCATCTGCCTTCCGCTCAGGCCATGATCTGAGGGTCCTGGGGAGGGTCCAGCCCTACATTGTGCTCTCTGCTCAGCGGGGAGCCTGCTTCTCCCTTTCCCTCTGCAGCTCCGCCCTGCTTATGCTCTTTCTCTTTCTCTCTGTCAAATAAATAAATAAAATCTTAAAAAAAAGAAAGAAAGTGTGGCCCTGCCATCACCTTGATTTTGGGCTTCTGGCCTCCAGAACTGTGAGAGAGTGATTTCTGTTTTTAGCTACCACATTCATGGTGATTTGTTAGGGTAGCCACAGGAAACGAGTCCCCACCCACTATGGGGAATTCATTCTGCCAAATGTGAGAGGTCCAAAATGGAGCAAGACAGCGTCCTTGCTACCAGGAATTCAAACTTTTTTTGAAAGTAAACAAAAACATAATTAAACATTACAATCAATTGTATACTAAAATTTTGTACAGAATGTTCTGAAAGCCTTGAAGAGTACAGCTACCTTTGAAGGGTTTGGAGGATTTGTTGAGAAAGAAACTTTTGATCTGGGTTTGAATGAGGAGTAAGAGTGCACCTGGAGGAAGGGGCTGGAGGGAGAAGTGTGTATGAAAGGGCCTCTCCTGCTCCTTTAACCCAGGTGTGAGATGAGCACCCCATCTGAAATCCCGTTATCTTCAATTATTTAGAGTAGAGCAGTTTCTTGAAGTCACATTGTCAACTTGAGGCTGTTATATCTCAAACTCTAGTAGTCTGCCTCAGCGGTAAATAGAATAGGTATTAAAAAAAATCACCCTCCACCCATGCTTCATCACTTAATCTTCTGGTTCAGTACCTTTGGCAGCTTAGAGTGTAGTATGAGGTCAGTGGCCTACACATGAGGCCACAGTACAGTTTCTGTACTCTGTGATGGGGGAGGGGGGAAGTTGGTAAACTTCTGTGTAAAGGGCCAGAAAGTAAATATTTTATTTATTTTTTCAAGTAAATATTTTAGATTTTGCCAGCCACATAAGGTCTCTAGGGGTGTGCATGTATGTGCGTGTGTGTGTGTGTGTGTGTGTGTGTATGTTTTTTTGAACACCTGCGTATATTTACAACTCTTTAAAAATATATATGTTTTACAACTCTTTAAAAATGTAAAACCTTTTCTTGGAGAGCAGGCCTTCCAGAAACAGGTCATGTGCTCTATTTGGCCTCTAGGCACGCATTCTGTTGACCCTTGTCCTATGATATATTAAACTAGGGGTTCCTTTTTCTTTGTAAAGGACGGTGAAGTATTTCTGCTGTAAAGAACATATATAAATATGAACAACTTAAAATCTGAGCCAGCGTAATATTGATTGAAATTTATGACTTTCTAACCTTAAACAAATACTGAACAAGTTTAAAAATGGCCGGGAAAATGCTTAAAATTAAGTTGGCTTTAACATCTTTGCCTCTTTTAGAAATGGAACTTAAAAAACATTTCAAAGATTCAAAAAAAGAGGAAGCATGCCATCTTGATGATTTCTGTAATAATACCACTTTAAAAAGCTACATTTCTAGTTTAGTAACTAATACCGTTTTTAAAAGATCATTTCTTTTTCATTAGCACAGTTGTGTTCTTATGTGAGATGTATTTTTAAAGATACTTAACAAAATTATGTTCTTTAAGACAAATGATTAATTGGACATTTCAGATCCTCTTGTGAGGGAGCTTTGTTTTTAGACTTCTTCCCCCCCCCCCATTAACAACCCCTGAAACTATTCCAAACTGCTGTAGCTTTGGAAATTGTCAACAAATTATTTTAGGATTATTTTCAATTTTCTTAAGGCAAGTTAGTACAGATATCTCAAAGATGACTTTTTAGTTCCTACAAAGCATTACAAATTAGATTATAAAAGCTTTACGCTGAGCTTAACATAAAAAGAATATTAAGGATATTTCAAAAGATGTCTTACAAGTCAAACTTTCTTTCAGACTCTAGTACAGTTCCCATCTGTTTTTTCCCCACCGGGTACATAGAGTTCGAGTGGATCCATAAAATTTGCTGAGGCAAAAGGTAATTTTGAATACAAATTATATTATAGACGTCAATCTCAAATTCAGAATTAGGATACTTAGTAGTTGGTCTCTTGTGCTTCATGTGGTATCTATATCCTATTTCTAGATTACAAGAAATCTAGAACCTTACCCTCAGACTACTTATTTTAGCTGTATCTCTCTCATTCCACTGAGCTCCTTTCAACGAAAGACCAACTGTGAAATGGTTGGTGAAGTCTGGCAAAAAGAATTAGAATCCTGTTTCTTCCAGGGCCTGTTTAGTTATTGAGCCCCCAACACATCAGCTGTCGAATGGGGATACTATCTGTTGTGCATTTGCTGAGAGGATTACCGAAACTGCAGTCCATCATCGGGGTGCTTGCTGGGCAGAGAGTAGGCCAGTAGGTTGTAGCCGGAGTTTTTTTTTTGTTCTCCTTCCCCAATCTAGAGGAAGAGACAGAGCACACTGGATAACCTCTAACCTCCAGAGTTAAGCTGCGATAAGAACTGTTATCCTGGCCCCTACACGGAAAGTAATGGTAGTTCCTAAGAATGCTCTTTGGGATGGCCTATGAGCCACACCTTGATGGGTGGGTTGCTTTTGAATGGGTGGAGGGAGAGGAAAGGGCTGTCCAGGCACAGGAAGCAGCTTGAGCTCAGGGTGAGGCAGGAAGTGCTGGGTGTGTATAGGGCTGAGGTCCACTGTGGCTGATTGAACCCACAGAAATGCTTTCTTTGGAAATATACAATGCTTTCATAGATTTCAGCCAACAGAGAAACTTGAGAGACTTCACTGTAAAAAAATCCAGATTGCTGATTTCTTTTTGAAAAATTTGATGATCTTATAACCATTGGTTGAAGCGTCATCGTTCCTTAGTCCCACGTTATTTTAATGGCTCTATTTCAGACATTTTAATATAGTTTAGTTCAAATCTTTCATTTTTTTTTTTTCCCCCGAAAATGTCTTGGCTACTCTGGCCACTTCATTCCATATTACTTTTATAATTATTTTGCTTCCCTGGAAATAATGGTACGCATTTACAGTTTACTCAAACTTTGTTTTATGTTTTTTCAGTAAAACAGCTTTCATGATGAGTTCTATAGATATTTTGTACTTGTAGTTGCTATTGTGAATGTGCCCCTTTATATTTTTTAACTAGTCATTGTTAATATGTTTTTGTAGGAAACCTCCATTGGTTTGGGTTGATATTTTTATCATGTTAAGGAAGTACCCTTCTCTTTTTTCACTAAGAATTATAATCAAGACTAGATCTCAAATTTTATCAAGTACGTTTGGGCATCTTATGATACTCCTCTTTGACATTTTGGTGCTTTGGATCATAGTATGTGGCTTTCTAGTAGTAAATTAGTGAGTTTCCCATGTTTTCCTGTGTTCTAGAGTAGTCAGAGCATCAGAATGATCTGTTAAAAGTAATTGTAACATATATTATCTATTATTTAAATATTGGGAAACTTGATATTTGTATCTGTCTTTTTAAAATAAGTATTTATTTAGGTTCCCCCCTCCCCCCTACAAAATCTGTAGCATCCATCCGGTCAGATTTCCTACGTCTTTTAATCAATATCGATTGATATTCATGTTTACCTCCAAAATAATTCTGAGGTTGTTTTCAGATTTAGTAGCATAAACATAAACATGTATTTTAAAAAATCTCCATTTGGTGGTTAAAAGCAATTCTTCATTTCATGATTTGTATATTTTATATCTTTGAAAATTAGTTTATGATTTATCATCTAAAAAACCTCAAGTTTAGTACTTTTTTCTGTTTTCTGTTGCATTTTCTAAGTGGCTCTTTGAAAATGGTTGGAGTTTACATGTAGTTGTTCATTTTTAGTTAGAAAAACTGATAAACACTTTCTGCATTTTAGAATTTATTGAAAATTCTTTGTCACACAGTATATGAGTAATTTAGATAAAATTTCCACATATATTTAAAAATAGTGTATTAACTTAATGTAAAATTTGATGTAAATGTGTTACCTTTACTCTGTTGCTCTTAAAGAGTTCTACTTAGCTTCTGCAAGAAAGATATGTAAATGAACAGTTTCTCAAAGAGTTGCGGAGCATTCAGTAGGAATTAAGCGGCCATCTGATTTCCTAATGGTATTGAAAAAGTTGATCAGAAGAGATTCTAAGAAAATCAATGATCTGGAAATAGATACATTATTATTGTTGCTATTGCAGAGCACATAGCATATACTCAAGGAGACGAGAGGCATACTTTAAAATAATGTGGAAAGAGCCTTTTGAGACAGTCCTTATTAAGTGTCTTTGATAGATGCATTTAGTTTCTGAGATAGTTGATATAAAAATGAAGAAGTGAAGTGTAAAAAAAAAAAAAAAGGGGACCAAATAGTACACTGAGGCTTTAGCATTTTTATGGAATGGAAATTAAAGGACCATATGTATAGTGGATAAGCTTGTTTAATTAAGACGAATGGTCTAACATATCTCATAATTAAATATTTTTGTCTTAACAGTTGCTTATTTCTCTTGAAACTTTGGTAAAAATGTATTTGTCTTGACCATATGTTGACTCTAGAATCTTAGGGGCATTATTTTTCAAGTACAGGGCAAGCCTTTAATGGTTTTGCTTGGCTTTCCTTGATTTCTAGTTTCTGAATAGTATTTCTCTATTTCTTATTCTTTAAATTGATATACATACCTAGAGACCTCAAAGTTAAACAGGTAGAACATAAAATGATCTAAACAGTGACGAATTAACATTCCTTTTTACTTTTATTTCAGTAGAGATATTATCTTGAAATTCAGCTTATTTCTTTAACTTAGTGATACTGTAATTACAAATTTTGATTGGAAAATTTATAGAAAAATCACACAGGGACTCTACCCAGAATATTTGCTCTTAGAATGGAATCCTGAATACATGTGTGTCCCATGGAAGCATCTTTTTCTTCCTTTGAGTTGTTTTGAATTGGAACGAACTCCCTTGGGAAGACTTTACTGTCATAATACAGAAAAAGGATAAGAAAGTCTTTCTTGAATTGTTTGGCTTGGCTGTATTATATGGTTAGTGGAGGGCTAGATTTGAGTTGCTAAAACACCTTACTGTCTTTCTCAATAGAGAAAAATGCCTAACAGTACTTGAGTTAGAGCAGATGTCTAATATTTATTTGCTTACCATAATTAAATTATTTTCTAGACAGTTATATTTTGTTGCATATAACTTAATTTGTGGTCTTGATTACGCAGTGAAAAATGCAGAATTCCTATGAGCACTTTTGTAAGTATGCATTGATTTTTAACTCCAGAAAACATCATTGCTTATCAATAATGTGAACATTTTGAAAAATTTTGAACATCTGAAAGTTTAAAAAACAATTTATGTCTTGAAATGTAGTGTTGAGTAAAAGAAATGGGAATTTAATTATAAAGTACCCTAAATTAGTCTTTTATTATGTTAGAAAATCATTAATTTCCCCTTACAATGAAGTATATTCACGATATCACCAGTATTTAAAATAATAAACGAACTTTTCAGATAATTAAATGAAAACTTTATGTTAAATATTTAAATGCAATTTTAATGTCTAAGATGTCCAATTACAAAATTGGTACAGCTGTTGAAATACCTGTACTATCAAAACAGTCTCGAATATCAGTTTAGATAGATACTTGTTTAAGACTCTGCAAGCATTTCCTATATACAGGTAAAGCATAGGTGAAGCCTTTAATAGCTAGTAAGCACCAAATGTGATTATGAAATATAATTGACTATGAGTGCCTTGAGGACAGGGACAATGCTTTATAAATAGCCTTGAATTCTTAGCTACTGTGGTACAAGCTATATGGAGTAGGGGCTCAGTCAAGGGTGTGAAATTCAATTACACCATTTCTTTTTAAGGCTGACAAGAAATTGCTATCTCATAACTGCCTTAATTCTATTCAATAAGAGATGATGCTGAGAGCATCAGTGTCTGGTCTAGAGTTTCTCCCCTTTCTATCCCCCTCTGCACACTATGTCCTTACACATGGTATGAAAGGCGTTTTCTCCCTCTCACTTTACAAAAGCCTTCTTCCTCCTCTCCTTGGGAGATAATTAGGCACAGTGTGTATTAGTTTTTATCCTTTTATTTTCAGAGCTTGAGTATTGAATTATTTGAACAAGCACTTCATCCTCTCATAGAAAAGGTCCTCCTTCAGAAGCTCTGTTTCTGTTAACATGTTCAGGTTGGAAGCTAAGTAATGCTGTCCCCTCCACTTGCACCCTGGGTGAGAGAAGCCAAGAATTCAGCCTGTGCATTCCATCCCATAGGAGTCTGTGAATTTACTCTTTTGCCAAAGATCCTTTCCCTCATGTGTTTTCTCAGTACTTTTTTTTTCCTCTTTGCTTTGTGGATAAATCTATAAAGTCAGATTATTCTACTCTGTGTTGTATGATGCTTCCAGTTAGACCATTTCAAATATGATGTGATCTTAGTTTTGTTTCTTCCCATTTGCCCTTCATTAATCAGATATTTTTCCAAAAAATTAAATAGTCTGATAAAGTTAGAGATAATTTGGGACAAAACTCTGTTTTGGAGATGTAAAACTCATTTAGTTGTATTTCTAGAAAATACTTGTATTTTAAGAATTCTGAAATGGCTAGGGGCTCCAGGGTGGCTCAGTCGTTAAGCGTCTGCCTTCGGCTCAGGTCATGGTCCCAGGGTCCTGGGATCGAGCCCCACATTGGGCTCCCTGCTCAGTGGGAAGCCTGCTTCTCCCTCTCCCACTCCCTCTGCTTGTGTTCCCTCTCTCTGTGTCTCTCTCTGTCATATAAATAAATAAAATCTTTTAAAAAAAATTCTGAAATGGCTAAATAAGTTACCTTTTCTTTTTGGCAGTGTATCTCCTCACCTTTCTCATAGACCATTGGAGCTGCATAATTTTTACCAATTTTCTTAAGAGATTTATAAATACAGTTATCCAATAAATCTTGTATTTATCAGGTTGCTGACTGGTCCTGAAACCGTTATTTACTTATGCTGTACCTGACCCTGGTGATGTACTGAATAGAACGGTGAGCTATGCAGCTTATGGTCTAGAAGAAAAGACAGACATCCAACAAATAATTTCAGAAATTAACTAAGTTAATAATAGTGGGTGGAGAGCTTATAGAGAAGTACACAGTGCCACTCTGGAGCCTCTACAGAGCACAAAGGGAGACCTAACCTACTTTAGGAATGCTTATGCATCAAGTGTAAAATATGAGTGCCTTTCCCCTTGCCCTATTTCATCTTAAAGTCACCAATGTCTCTTAGTTCCCTATGGTGATTCCATTTTATATTGTTAATCTATTGCTTCTTGAAATAAGTCCAGTGAATTCAGAAGTCAGTAGATTGAATTAGGAGCACTAAATATGGTTATGAACTTCTGTGCTAAACCAGGAAAATGTTTTCTTGATAGAATATTATTGACTCATGAAATTGTATACTACCTATCTCTAGCTGTATTATATTTTCAGTCTGGGAGACTGGGAGAATGGTGCTGCCACAAACAGAAGTAAGGAAGCTAAGAGAAATATAGGTGAGCTGGAGACAGATAACACAAAAAGCCGTATCTGACTTGACTAAGAAGGTGGGGTCCTGGTCATTTGGAACTTCAGATATATAGATTCACTGAAACCATAGGATATTGAATAGCATTTAATCTTTAACGATTCAGAGGACATGCAAGTCAAGAAATTTTGGTACCATATTCATCTTTATGAATCTCAGTTTATGTGAATGTGCAGAAATGTCAGCCTATAAAGTTATGGTTGAATAAATGTCAGACAACAGAACATGAGTTTAATCATTCAGTGAATATTTTTACCTGTCCACAGAGGAATAATGATGCAGTACTCAAAACTGTCTAGAAACAAAATGTACCAATCATTGAAATAATGTACTAAAAATATGTTCAACTGTGATGATTCACAAGCCCAAAAAATACCTCATCTGGGAAATTTCCCTATCTATATATGCTTCTCTGTGTTTGAATGGTGTGTGTGCGTGTATATATATGTATGTATATATGTGTGTGTTTTAATAACAGGGTAAAATACATTTTGTAACCCAGTTTTTGAAAGATAACTACATCACTAGGAAAATTGCTCTGACCTTTCTCATATTAAATTCACTTTTTAGGATCTATTGCAATGTCATGTTTTAGCTCACTCCATCTACTTCTAATAAAACTTCTATCATTTATCTTTAAACCATTCTATAAACTGTGATGTTATGGTAAAGTTGGTTTCATTTGGTGATGATGAGTTATTTTTGTAATCATTATACTTTATTTGATAGTATCATAGTAGGTCAAGCCTTTTGAAATTTGGCAGAATTGAATTATGGCTCATCAATTCATATTCATAGTGATTTTGAAGTTGTCTCTTTCATTTCAGATCCTTTCAAGGAAAATGAAGCATTTCCTTAATTTTGACTGTTTGTTTTTCCCCTCAAAAAGATCTGCAAAATCGAACAGAAGTAGCACATTATAACTTAGCCAAATACCTCAACTAAAGATGTGGATGGACTTTGTTCTTCAGAATTCTCTGTGGGATGTAGTTAGGCCACTTAGGAGATGGTCTGCTTGTTAGTGACTGCCGATATCTTGCGTATCCCTGCTTCTGCTCCACCCTGCTGTTTTAGATCCCGAGGACCTCCGAACAGGCATTTTCCATGTTGCATTGCTGATGGTATTTCTTAGCAGTGAGATTCACATCTTTGAAATTAACAGATTTTTCAGATCAAATCCTTGTTTTAATTTGACATCGTGAAGAAGCCCTCAAATGACCAGCTGAAAGGATACTCTTATTTAATATTCTTAGAAAATTTTAAGTGAAAATATTTCAACATCTGGGATGAAATTGTATAGCATCCTAGAAGTAGTTTTTCAGTAGAATTTTTAGAAATAGTAATTTTTAGGGACGCCTGGGTAGCTCAGTTGGTTAAACATCTGCCTTTGGCTTAGGTCCTGCTCCCAGGGTCCTGGGATTGAGCCCCATCTTGTCCGGCACCCTGCTCAGAGGGGAGCCTGCTCCTGCATCTGCCTCCTGTTCCTCCTGCTTGTAAACTCTCTCTCTGGCAAATGAATAAATCTTAAAAAAAAAAAAAAAAAGAAATAGTAATTTTTTAAATTATTAGAAATGATTTTAAATTTATAATAAGTTGTATAAGCAGTACAATTGTTAGCATTTCACCATGTTTGCTGCATTATACACCTCTCCCATTATTGTTGGTGTCTTAAACATTTGAGAATGAGCTTTGGACTTGATGCCCCGCCACCCCTAAATGCTTTATGTTCGCCCCAGAAAGAACACTCATGTATAACTACCATATATTGAGTTCGAAGTCAGGAAGTCGATGTTGATATAACACAGCCATCCAATCCACAGACCTCATTCATATTTCACCAGCTACCCCCTTGCTTTTCCCTTCTGGTGAGAAATCCATCCAAGGATATTCATTACAGTCAGTGGACATGTGTCTTTGACTTTTCCAACTGGGAACATTTCTTAAGTCATTTCTGTTTTTCCTGTCTTTGACAGTCATGTAGAGCACAGGCCTTGCGTCCTGTAGGATGATTCTGAGCCAGTGATGATGTCAGTTTTGTTCATTGGGTCATGTCGGTGGCTGCCAGATTTCCCTTCCCTAAAGGTGCTATTCCCCCCCCCCCCGTAATTGACTGGTGCTAAGGTTACCCCCGCATCCCTTCCCTCATCATAGTTCCATCCACCAGGCTTGTTTTCCATTGACTGCTCTGCGTGAATCAGCCACTACAGTGATAGTTGCCAAGTGGTGATTTTAATTTTGTGTCGTTTCTTCTACTGGTAATCTGCTGTGTGGAAGAGCCTTCCCTTCTCTCTCATTGATTTATTTTTTTTCACACATCACAGATTCCTAGTTTATTCAATGGGTTACAGTATGTTACTCTCCTTACTTATTTTGATGTTCATATTATCCCAGATTTGGAAATGGAAGCCTCTTCAAAGTAGCTCATGTGCCTTTTAGCACAGCCTGGTCAATTTTTGAGCACTTCTTGATTTTTGTGGCACAGTTAGTGGTTACAGTCTTATCTTGTACATTCCTTGCCCCTTCCTTGCAATACATTCTATCTCTTCAGGCACCTCTGGTTCCTTTTAGTGGAGAATGGTATTTAGAAAGTCAGACTGGGGTGGGTTGTTGTGAATAAATGCCTGGTGGCTTTTGCTGTCCACTCTTTAAAACAAAAAACAAGGCACAATTAGGTGGACCCCACACAGTTCAAACCCATATTGTTGAAAGGTCAGTTGTACTCCCAATTCCAGTCCAACACTTCAGAGTTCTTTTTAGTCTTTACCTTTGCTCTGTTTGTAAATACCTGCTCCAGCAGTGAGAAGTCTGGGTTTTAGTAGCCTCGGCATTAAGTATTTATTTGCACAATCTTTTACCAGTGTTCCCTATCCTCTCTGTGTCTCCTTGCCTGATATCACCTCACCCTCCACTCCCAGTGCCCTGCGTCCTTGGTCTCCAGTGGACAGCTGCCAGTGTGCTGCCATTCTGCTCCCCTCTGTCTCTTAGCGCTCCAGGGCTTGGTGCCGCTGGGCATGCTTACCTGCCTGTGCCAGCCTCCTGTCCCCCACAGGCCTCTGTGTCCTCTGGTGCCACTGGGCACAAAACTGTGTTTTGTGGTTGAATTTGTACCATTTTATTTACACTGTTGTTAGAATGTGTATATGTATTTTGTTTTCACTCAGCCGGCCCCGCTTACTCTGTGTGAGGTACCGTGCTAGGTATACCACAGAAGTGAAGAAGGTAGACAGTCTGCACCCATACGGAACCATGACTGGGGGGTGAAACCACTGAATTACAATAATGAACTCTACAGAAAGGGAAGAATGAATGGAGAGGTACATTGGAAGTGCTTCCCTGGTACCCTGTACTTAGTATTGTTTTTGGCTCCCAAGATTTACTGAATGAATTACTTGGTATTTGTGGTGTGGGTGTACATCTATGGCTAGGCTCAAGGAAAGGCTCTGAGAGTTTCAGAATCTGTGTACAAGGCCGGCACTCTGATGTGATGGTCTCACATCGTCTTCCTCTCTCGGGCAGAGGGAACTAGCTCATGTTTCTGAATAAGGTAAGGTTTGTACTGTAAAGGGTTTATATGCTTACGCGGGTTGATGTAGGGCAGGGAGATATCTTTAAAACCATTTATAGAATAATAATAATTAGGAATAGAAGTCCAGCAGCAGAAAATGAGTCCTTTAACAGGCCTTTTCTAACCTTCAGAAAGTAAACACATGTTAATGAAACTTCAGTCATTTGTGTTATATGACATGGCTTATGGCATGCAACATTATTGTTTTAAAGATTTGAAAATACTAAGTATTCTGTGTGAATTTGTTTACTTGTTTCCTTAAATAGAAACCTTTTTACATTTTAAATATGATTGCTTAATAATAGTGCAGTGCTACATAACTGCCCAGCAAAGTATTTTCCAAAAATATGTTAAGCCAGTGATGAAGACTCCTTGCATAAAGATTAAAAAACAAAGGTTACTAAGGTCTAATTTTTATAATGGTTCTTTCCTATGGTTTTGACTAAATATCTGAGAAGTATGCATTCCTGTCTTGTGGCAAAAGCTACATAGGAGGTTTGATAAAGCCATTCATTAGTCAGTCTAAGAACTTTAGGGCAGTAGGCCTAGAGAGTCATGGAAGCTTGAAGGAACTTCAGAAAGTGTCTGTCTTATGTAGACAAAAGTAAAGTGACTTGCACTAGGTCTTTATAGAGCTTGAATGCAGTAGTACCAGGATCTCAGATAGGAATATATCTCTTGGGGCTCTAAGTCACTCAGTGCTTCTGGATGTGGTGGTGGTTCTAATAATCGTAATTATAATGATGATGATTATAACTATTATTATTTGATTGGCCTAGCAGTTTATAACACCAAGCTTCTGCTAGAAGGTAAGCAATATTGACAGTAATTACCTGGATTGTTTTTAGCACTTAATTAAAATGTGTGTGTCCTCTCATCGGTGTGTGATTTCGAGATTCTGAGCAGTGAGTTCAGCATTAGCTGTGAATGATAAACTGGGTGTCTGAATTACCTTTAGTATTATGTTTGAAATGGTTACATTCCTGGGACCAAGATTTCTGAGATTCTATGAGGAGGTGAATGTTACAGAGAGAAATTTGGAGCTGAAGTTTCTAAATATCATTTGATAGTAGAAGCTAACTGTGGTTTATAAAAAATACTTTAGGTGGTTGGTTTCCATTTCTTAGTTTCTTTCTTTATTGGGTTTATATGTATTATAAAGGGAAGAATTCAAGAAAATTGAATTCTTATATTTGTGCAGTAGGCCAGGGGCGCCTGGGTGGCTCAGTCGTTAAGCATCTGCCTTCGGCTCAGGTCACGATCCCAGGGTTCTGGGATCGAGCCCCGCATCTGGCTCCCTGCTCAGCGGGAAGCCCGATTCTCCCTCTCCCACTCCCCCTGCTTGTGTTCCCTCTCTCGCTGTGTCTCTCTCTGTCAAATAAGTAAAATCTTAAAAAAAAAAAAAAATATTTGTGTGGTAGGCCAAGAGACGCACCTAGAAGTCAAAAGGAATATTTTTAAAAAAGTATTTAGAGGAGCAATTTGTGAAGTTGGGGCCTGAGTATGGAAAAATAATGAGTTTCTGCCGTAGAAAAAAGTTGCTTTGCAGACATTTGATTCATAAAAGCACATGAATATATGTATAACATTTATATTTTAAAGTATGTTGTGTAGTTAAGTTAAAAACTGGAAACTTAAAAATGTGTTAAAAATGTTAGGATGTAGTGTCTGAGTCTTGTTAAGCAGCAAAGCTCAGCAGCATATGTAGTATTCGATCTTTGGGCCAGGGTTGTGATGCCTTACAAGTTACTGTGATTTCTTTCTTTCTTTTTTTTTTTTTTTTTCAAGTTACTGTGATTTAATAATGGTTTTTAGAAATTTGAAATTGTTTAAGCAAACTAACTGTACAGTCACATTTACCGCTCATCCATGCTGTGATTTTGTGCCCCAGTTTTCCTCCTGTATTTGGCTGGTAACTAAAGAAAAAAGCCAGAGCAAGCTTTAGTATTGTGGACCCAGAAAAGACATCTAGTACATACTAATCACATTCTCACCGTTAAAAGTTCATTTACAGATGTTTGTAGAAGTGATATTTCATTGCACTTTCTGAAAATACGGGTGTTCATGTAAACTCCCTAAGATGAGAGCTCAACAAATAACTCTATTTTACACTAGTCATAAAATCACTGAGAAAATACCTATTTCGCCATCTTTGAACACGACTCTTGAAGACTCTTTAAGAGGTGAAATTGGGCTGAACTTGGTATTTTGTATTCATCTTTTAACTGAATTCTTATTACCCACATTGAAGCTATATATTTTACTTTTTTTTAAGAGGTAGAAGCTGTCGTTCAGGGAATTAAGGTAACTTACTCAAGGAAAGAGATTTGGAATTTGAACTCAAAATGTCTGACTTGATGTTTCTGATAAATCCAGGTTTTTCACTTTTTTTTGGTCTTCCCTTTCACATAATGAATTAAGCTAAGGCCACAGACTGTGTTGGGCACTTCCTGAACTTGTTCATAAACCCCTTTCTAGTTTTTCGGAGCTCTCTTGGTGGCCTTTTATTCTTTTTGCTCTTCTGTCACACCCCTGGAGAAGAGGCAGGCTGAAAAGGTGGCATTTTGGCTCCCTTCTTGTTTTGTTGTGATTTTCAGTGACACTGGAAGGTAATTTTTTTCTTCTAATAAGCAGTAACCGCATGTGTGAGCCAAGGATAAAAGGAAAAATGACACTGGTAGAGTTTTCTTGCCGTAGGTATAACCTACTTAGTTTCCTAGGAAACAGAAACATGATTTACAAATATTGATTTGAAGGAGCTTGTAGGAAATCCTAGGCCATTGTTCCTGCCTTTAAAATAGTTTTTCTGAAGAGATCAAGTTAAATAATTGAATCCTGAATGATCACATTTTATTTAGAATATATCTTATATTGAATGGTTCTCTAATTTGGATTGAGGTTCAGTATGGTTGTAATATTTGGTACCCATTGCTTGTTTATCTGTACTGGAGAAATCGGTGACCTTTTTCTCCTGTAGCTGGGTACAGTCTGTTCACCCACCTTTTGCTTTTCTGAGCACTGTGCTGAATGCCAAGGAAAGGATCTGGAGGAAGATAAACTTAGGATGAAGCTAAGAGTTTAGGTAGAACTCTTGCCGACCATTTTGTGGAAAACTTCTGGAGTTTGAATTCTGCTTCTTTCAGTATTACCAATTTAGATGAAAACTTTCTCAGTTTTATAACTCAAAGGGGGAAGAAGAGAACCACCAGAAAAAGCCTATGAGCCCTTGTCAGCAAATTAACATACTACTAAGAGGAACTGCTCAGGATGTGTGTAAAAGTTGAGCCTCTTCAGACAAAAAGAGCTAGCTTGTAGCATGATGAAAGATGGTAAGAATCTAGGTGGGGAAACCTATCTTCATCAGAGGATTCCATGATGGTGTAAGAGATACAGGATGTGTTTTTGTGTGTGCGGAACTGTGTGTCCTTGATGGCATCACAATACCATTCTGAAGACAACCCAGCACACTCAGTGCTATCCTGGAATCTGATATTTGCCTTGGCAGAGGTCATTCTCAAAGTAACCAGTGTGCAAAATGGTAACCTCAAGTCACTAAGAATAGTTAGTTGTTTTTAGCACATTCTTTGTAAGGAATTGAAACTGTGTAATGCAGTTTATCATCATTAAAAAAATTACAGTAACAATGATGATACTGAAGTGTTCACTAACTATATCACAAGTATTTGGTATATCACTATACCAAAGCCATTTTGGAGGTCTTACTCCTTGAAGATTCCAAATAATTGAGGTTTTACGAAATACAGTTTCACTGTCATCAACCCCTAACGTTTCTAATCTGAAATCCCATATGGGCTTTTCAGTCACATCCCAAGAATCTGAAAAAAGGGGGATGACGTGATCTTTGTTTTACCAGGAGATTTGAAAAAATGTGAACTTTTCAGGCTGTGGGATATATGATCAGAGTCTATAAAATGTAGACTTTATGGATCACATCTCAGAAGTCTGTATTAGAACTGAGTTCTCCCATGAAATCTGAACAATATTAAGTGTAAAACAAGTGAAAGGAAATAATGCTGCGTACAATGAGTAGAGTAACTATAAAACATATTATGTACGTGAGGTGTTTTATGCTGATAACTCTTCAAAAATGCTTTAAAAATGTAACCAAATCAACAGGACAATGGATATAAAAGCTTTTCTGGTTGTAGGAAAAACACTTACTGAGTCCCTACCATGTGACAGGCGTTGTGCTTCATTTGGGGGTTCCTGGCCCCAATCCTTTCCCCTTAGAAATACACAAGCTGGGGAGGAGACAACCCACAATATGTATGTGATACGTATGTGGTATATAAAGTGCTGTGGCAGCCCACTGTGCTCAGATCATTTTTTCCCCTCCATGAAGGCATGCGCATGTGCTTTTTTTTTTTTTTTTTTAAAGAATGCAGTGCGTATGAGTGGGGATGGGGGTGGGGGGGAGAGAGAGAGAGAGAGAGGAAGAGAGAGAGAATATCTTAAGCAGGCTCTGCGCTGGGTGGGGCTCCATCTCATGACCCCGAGATCATGACCTGAGCTGAAATCAAGAGTCAGATCCTTAACCGACTGAGCTGCCCAGGCACCCTGCATATTCTTTTTTAAACCTGTGGTTTCTAAGTATCTGCAGAACGTCTATTTTATATTTAGTCATAATAAAACTACTGTCCTTTGCTTTCTCAAATGGTAAAGGATTAGAGGATGGATAATTTGAACATAATTTTAAACTTTTCATGCTATGTATGTGTTACTTGTGTGTGCGTATGGCAAGGACTTACGAGTATGATATATATATATGAGATGAACTTAAAATATATAAAGTTATATATGTCAGAATCTACAAAATATACTGATTTCAGTTCTGGAACTACATACTCGTGTAACTTAAACATAAAATACCACTTAGCTTTTTTTTTTTCCATTGTTTTTCACTTACACACCTAATGAGCTCTGAAATATTTGGGATAAATTGTCCTTCCCAAAGGAGGGAATGATTTTCAGATGTTTTTAGTTAGTAACTTACATTGAAATATAAGTGGTTTAAATAGTGGATTGCTATTTAAACCAAAATAATGCTCCTTTACATTAATTTGTATTTTTATTTATCTTACATACCTGGAGAAATTGACCTGAGGAATAATGTATTGATTATAGGCCCTCTCAGTATATATAATTTTTAGAGTCCATTCTTGAGTACATTTTCTTTTTTGCATATGATGATATATTTTGAAAAAACTTACAATTAGAACTTTATAACTAGAATGTTCTTTAAAAATTAATTTGATCTAATTCCTTCAAGTTATTTACAACCAGATGACAATGACTATATTATGGTCATTTATAGTTTACAAAGTTATTTTTTCATTAAATGGAACTCCAGCTTTGCCTAAACCTGTGACTTCCATATTTTAATTTCTTTATTCTTTGTCTCATGTTTGTTTGGGGTATTAATGTCAGCAAAGGCAACTAAAAAAGTTACAAATGTAATCTCCATGAGATCTGGGACACTTTTTAGATTTTTGTAAGTGTTCATATCAAATATATTGATAAATGAGAAATAATTGCAAGAACTAAGAGGAACTGCATATGAATTTTTCTTGTAGGTGGTAAAGGGAAGAGGACAGACCTGGTTTTGATGAGGGAAGAGCATGAGCATGGGCAAAATGAGAAAAATAATGGAATATTTTGTGTTAAAGAAACATTAGGAGACAGCGTATGTAACCCAGAAGTCATTTTTTTTTTTAAACCAAGTTTTGAGTATATGCAATCTGTGCCAAAAATAGTATTAGAAATCTGTCCTAAAGGTGTCCATGGTGATTTTTTTTTTAATTTTTTTTTACAACTTCACTAGAGCAAATGAAACAGCCACTACCATCGCTACCATTATGCAGTTTACTTTTTAGCAGGCATTTAACTCAGGCTGGTGGCAGTAGGTTATGGAGTACTATTTTGTAGTCAGTGAAGGATCTTATGGCACTTTTCCAGTACAGCAGCAACATGGTGAAAACAATGCAAAAACTTAATCTGAACAGCATGCAGATTGGATTTAATGGGGGAGAAACTAGAGTCGAGGAGACCAAGTAGAAAGACCAAATAGAAAGTAAATATTGTGGTCTGGCCTAAAATAAGGATGTTTTGGAATGCAAGCAGTAGGTAGAATTAAGGAGCATTTCCCGAAGAATATTTTGATGCCAGAGAATTACAAATGTAGAGAGAGGGAGAGAGAGGATGCTGAAGTTTCAGGGCTGGGTGATTTGGGGAATGATGAGCCATTCCCACAGGGTCATTGCGGGAGAGGTGATTTGTGCTTATATTATGTATAAGTTGATAGTAGGGCATCTGGGTGCATATGTGCCCACATATTAGAATTAGGGAACGAACTCAGGTAAGATCTTTGAGCTGCAAAAAGATTTGAGCACAGAGTTCTGGATGAAGCTTTGAGACATGATTCAGTACTTGAGGGAGGAAGGTAGTTTGCCTTTCTTCAGAAATAGCTATTTCAGCACTTGCCTCCAAGATTATGTTTCTGTTCCATTTATTCGCTAGCATTTCCTACCGATGTGATTCAGTCAATTAAGATGTGTTTGATTACAAGTAAAGAAAATGAACTCAAACTGGCTTTAATAATAAAAGGGACTTTGGTTGTCTGATAATAGAAAATCCAGAGGTAGATGGGTCTTCAGAATTGGTTTGGCTTAGGGGCGCCTGGGTGGCTTAGTCGGTTAAGCATCTGCCTTTGGCTCAGGTCATGATCCCACTGTCCTGGGATCGAGCTCCACGGTGGGCTCCCTGCTCAGTGGAGGGGGCCTGCTTCTCTCTCTCTCTTCCCCTGCTCATGCTCTATTTCTCTCTCTCTCTCTCTCTCAAATAAATAAAAATCTTAAAAAAATAGTTTGGTTTAATGTTTCAACAGTATTATCAAGGATGGATCCAGTTTCTTTCTGTGTCAGCTTTAACTTTAGGCTGGCTCCTCCTGAAGTGTACAGGAATGAGAAAGAAGGTATCTGTTCTTTTACTTGTAGAGTGAGAAGAATTTGGCTTCTGACAGTTCTCTCAGAAGGTTGGAAAGCTTCCTTCTCAGGTGCCACTTGTGACAAAGATGCCCTAGTTCACCACGGTCATGGGATATTTTTCCATTCATACAGATTTTAATTTCTTTCAATAATGTTTTGTAGTTTTTGGAGTGTAAGTTTTGCAATTCTTTTGTTAAATTTACTCCTGAGCATTTTATTCTTTTTGATAACTATTGTAAATACAGTTCTTCTTTTAGTTGAGGTGTAGTTGGCATAGAACACCGTGTTAGTTTCAGATGTACAACGTAATGATTAGATACTTGTATATGTTCCAAAATGGTCACCACAATGTCTAACATTCCTCATCATACATGTAGAATTTTGTTTTCTTTTGAAGATAACTGGTAAGATTTCCTTTAACAGTGTTAAATATACACCATAGTATTATTAACTTTAGATAGAATTATTTTCCTTTTTTTTTAAGATTTTATTTATTTATTTGACAGAGAGACAGCGAGAGAGGGAATACAAACAGGGGGAGTGGGAGAGGGAGAAGCAGGTTTCCCAAGGAGCAGGGAGCCCGAAGTGGGGCTCAATCCCAGGACTCTGGGATCATGACCTGAGCTGAAGGCAGATGCTTAACCACTGAGCCACCCAGGTGCCTTAGAATTATTTTCTTAATTTCATTTTTGGATTGTTTGAGCAAGTGCAGAGAAATAAAATGATTTTTGTATATTTATCTTGTATCCTGCAACATTGCTGAACTATTTACTCTAAGTTTTAAAATGAGTTCTGTAGGAATTTCTAGTATACAAGCATGTGATCTGTGAATAGAGTTAGTTTTACTTCTTCTTTTCCAATCTGAATGGCTTCTATTTCTTTTTCTTGCTTAACTGCCCTGGCTAGAACTTTTAGGACAATGTTGAAGAAAAGTGAGAGCAGACATTCTTGTCTTTTTTTGGATCTCAGGGGGAAAGCTTCTAGTCTTTCATCATTAAGTATGATATAATCTGTGGTTTTTTGGTAAATGGCCTTTATCTTGTTGATCACAAGATACCTATTCTATTCCTAGTTTTTTGAGTGTTTTTATCATGAAAGGGGGTTGGATTTTTTTCAGATGCTTTTACTGCGTTTATTGATATGATCATGTGGTTTTTGTTTTTTAGTCTGTTGATATGGTGTGTTACATTAATTGATTTTCAGATACTAAACCAACTTTGTTTTGTATGGGATATATATCATGACTAAGTGGGATTTATCATCACTTGGTCATGGATATGTAATCCCACTTGGTTATGATATGTAATTCTTTTTATATGTTGCTGGATGTGACCTCAGTAGCATTTTGTTGAGGATTTTTGTATCTGTATTCATAAGCAATAACACTCTAGTCTTCTTGAAATGTCTTTGTTGCAAATAATTTTTAAATGCCTAGATGTTTGGATTAACTGTGGAATTTTCAACATGTAATTGATTACTATTTCTCTGTGGGCTTATTAAAGTACACACTTATTAAATAGAATGGCATATGAATTAATAGTCTCTACTGTTAATATATTTTGAAAAAATATATATGTTTTTAGGGTTTGGGAAGAGAACACAGTAACCTCTGTTTTTACAGTGGAATGAAAGAATCTATTGTATTTATGAACCTGGTGTGTTTTCTGTTCTCCACTTCTTTTTTTATAAGGGTGGAAGTGTTTCTTGACTCTGTGTGTGTGTGTGTGTGTGTGTGTAGGACTAATTTACCCCATCATATACTTGAAAAGCAATGAACATATTACAATATGAATAAAGTAAAATGAATGTTATGGAGATTAAGCTTGGATTTGTATTTAGAATTTTATTAACTTTTTTCAGTGATTAAAACATGAGAATTTTATAAATGATAATTGCACAATCCACCAAATGTAGAATAATTTATTGCACAGATTTCTTATTTTTTAAGAGCTTGGGACACAGTACAGTTGTTTATAGTTTCTGTGGTGGATTAAATTTCTCTGAGGGATGGTATTTAGTGGAATTTCTTCAACAGAAGGTTTACCAAATAGTAAGAGTTGTTTGTTCACCATCTTTCATGGAGTTTTTAGCAGACTCTTTCCTCTTAGGGTCCCATGATGTTGAGGGAGAACAGGAGCATGCTTTTGTCTCCAGTCTGTAGGATACAACTCCCTCCGCCAATCACTCATCTCTGTGAAGTTTCTAAGACTAAGGGGTATACCGGTAACACTTCCCTGGGTCATGCCCTCATTAGCGTTCTCCTTGTTAAGAATGCACCTGGGTGTAGTAACAGGCAGTTCTTTCTTTTCTGCTCATTTACTGTTTGTGCATTCAGTGGGGGCGTCCTGTGTAGCCCACATCGGGCATCCTCTTCACAATGCACTGAGAACCACAAATTAATTATATCGTAGGACCTTACATGTTACAGAGATTCTCGTTTGACACTAATAACTGAAGAACTTATTACCTCTAATTTACAACTAAAAAAAAACCCCTGAGGCTCAGGAACTTTAATGACAGGACTAGAAGCTTAGAAGGACATGACCGGAAACTGACATAAGCTGGGGCTGGAAGCCTCACTTCTGTCAGATTATAAGCTCCTTGAGAACAGGAAGTATATTTTAATCAGTGATTTAGCCTCAGCACTTAGCATGTGTCTTGGCCTGGATGTGTTAAATAAATATCGAGTCCCTGCTCCATACCGAGTGGCTGACCCCCACCTCTGCTATTATGAGATTGCTTATGCAGATGATTCTGGACTCCTACGGAAAAGCCGATGCTCTCTTCTTAGGGCCCAGGGGCGTCAGCTACTTTCAGAAGTGAGAAAATCCTCCCAGGATTTTTTTGTTTTTTTTTTTAAACCACTTTGCTGTTCTGTCTCTGACCTGCATTAACTTCTATCGCTTCTCGGCCTTTTGGCTAAGATCAAGTGTGACCTGCATTAACTTCTGACAGAGGACCTTTGTCAACATTCACATCGTGTGTGCTTGCTGGTGGCTGAGCTTCTGGTCCCATGTGCTTCTGATGGCAGAATTCATGTGCTTCCTCTCTGGCCTGCTCCTTGTTCAACAAGTTGTGTTGTCAGAGTTAACTGCCAAATAGCGTCACTGTTCTTCCCTGTAATCCTCAGTGGCACAGAAGCAAAATGTTCTAGAAAGTTAACGTTTGGGAGATACGAGGAGAGATTTACATCTCCATATTTACGTCCTTAAAACAAAAATGCTACCAGGTAGATCATCAGTCTTTCCCTATGCTTAAAATATCAGGGATTTATTTAGCTACTAATTTTAACAAAAATTGGCTTCTAAAATTTACATCTCTTTTATTTTGTATTTACATCAAATATTAAAAACTCAGTGTGACTTTCATAATTTTTAATGCATAAAAATATAGAGCAGGCTGAAAGTAAAATTTATCTTAAAATCTCTTGCAGCTTTTCCTCATTGACGATAATCATTTGCTCAAATTATGGTCTTAGCAGGCACCAGCAATCCCTATTTCAACACAGATACTTGGCTTTTGACTTGGATGCTCTGTGGTATTGTAGTATCTCTCAATGTTTGTTCCACTGACAGTTTGCCCGAGATTTACCGGAAGTATCTATTAAAATGCAGACTCCTAGGCCTATGCCCAGATGATTCAGTCAGAACCCTTGAAAGTGGAACCCAGGAATTGGCATTTAAACAAATGCCTTGTTGACTGATGAATTCCTAAGTTGGAGGCCCGTGGGCTAGCTAAGGGTCAGAGTCACAAAGATCTTCCATTTAGTCCCTCCACCAGTGAAGGCTGTTTTGACATTTATACTGGAACATTTATATCGGAAAATAGGAATAATGATAACCATAGTTACCTCAAGGAGGTGCGAGTTTTCAGGGAATTATATGTAAACTAATTAGTGCAGTGTCTGGTATATAGCAAGTGCTCAAGAAATGCTACTGGTAGCGATAGTCAGTGTGGTGCTTGCTGTTACTATTAGCATTGCCCCCAAATGATATAATAGCGCTAGGACTCCTAATCCCTTCCACACGAGGATCCCAGAGTGTTACTTGAAAAATAACTTTCGAGAGTTGAGAAGTCAGTGCCAGATGTTGGCAAGCTATGGCCCACAGCCTGGTGTTATAAATAAAGTTTTATGGGTGCACAGCCATCCCATTTGTTTAAGTATTGTCTGTGGCTGCTTTGGACTCTGGCCTACAAAGCCGAAAATACTCTCTGGCTCTCAACAGAAAGGGTTTGCTGACTCCTGCCCTGTACTGATGTGGATTTTGGCCAGAGCTTCATCCGTGTGGGTCCGTGGTGAGGAGGCAGTCAGGTGTTGGTAATAAAAGAGGGCGCTGGTAACAGTGGCCAGTTTTCCTGCTCCTGGCTTCTGCTCCTACTGCACCTGCTGCCTCAGGTCTTGAAGAAGAGCCAGCCCTTCACTGTGCCTTTCTGCTACCGCCTTCGCACTCCACCTAAAAATCAGTGACAGGGTCCTCTACCATTTTTGCATCCAGGAAGCCAGCTGATTGAGTACTTTGGAGGCTCTTTGGACTGAGGTATTATAGTCCCTACAAATAATAACACGAAAAAGTAAAATAGTGTATAGAGAACCTGTGACAAAACATAGTCTCATGCCCTGGTGGGTTTTCTGATTATCAAGTTTGAATTCACATTAAATTCTAGAAACATCTTTTCATTCATCTCCCACCACCTCTAAATCAAAAACCAAAACTAGGGGTGCCAGGGTGGCTCAGTCAGTTAAGCGTCCGACTTTTGATTTTGGCTCAGGTCATGATCTCGGGGTCTGGGATTGAGCCCCGTGTTGGGCCCTCATTCAGTGGGGAGTCTGCTGGAAATTCTCTCTCCCGCTCCCTCTGCCCTTCCCCACTGTGCTCACGCATGGCACGTGCTCTCTCTCTAACCAAACCCAACTATCAGACTAGAAAAAAAAACTGACATAAAATTGTAGAAGGATCTTCTAAACAATCACAGTCTAATTCTCTAAATCTAAAACTCTAAATGGAGATAAGATTGTTGAAATTTGTGGTTACATTTCTCAAATTAAGCCTACCTCCTAGAACTTTTACAAACTTTCTATCATGCTCAAGCATACAAGCCATGATTAACTTAGGACATTTTGATATTTTCCTACACTTTTAATAGGAATATCTCACTTTCCCAAAAGTACTAGTTATATTCTTCTTGCATTAGGCTCTAATGCTGTCATGGGCTCTAGTTGAGAAAGAACCTCTGGTCTGTGGGTTTATAGTCAACCCTTAATATAATTTTGTATGGTCTTGAAGTAATATACATATAAGGTACCCCATTTTTGCACATACTCATGAAACTACAATAGACATCTAATAGTGTTCAGCAAAAATGTTTTGAGAGATCAAACAACATACTCTTTGTTCTTGTGGATTTGATTATAGGTGCTTTTCTCTCTTTCTTTCTTCGATGTTTTCTTTCACTCTCTGTGTGTCTCATTCCTTTCTCACTTGGTCCCTTAAGTCTGTTCTTCCCCTTGTCCTACTCTGTTAACTGGTTGTGATACGTGGTGTATCTCTTGGGTCGAATGTTTATGCAGTGTAACTAGCACAGCATCTAACATTTCTCTTTACAAAAAATTCCTGCCAAACAATAATTGTTTTATGTGCTCTTTGATTAATATTTTTATTAGCTTGCTGACTCTCCAATAAGAAAAAAAGTTCCCATCCCCTGTTTTCTTGGCCTGTGTTGCTGGCTCAGAGTGTTTTATTGTTTGATGGAGTAGATAAAATTCCCGTGATGTTTCCTACTCACTCTAAATTTGGAATACACCTACAGTATTCTTTTAGGCTTTATTGTTTCCTAAACCATCTATTTAAATACAGTCCTAAAGCTTAAACGGAACACTGTTATTGTGGCTAAAAATAATATGTGTAATGGAGCAGTAGATTTGATTTCATTACCATCTTCATAAACCATGCAAAAGCCAGCGTTCCCACAAAGCTCTCAGTAAGGTCTAGTGATTATTAAATTTTGCCAGTTCCATGGTAAATGTATAATGGTTACTTGTAGTGATTTGTAAAATGGAATGGTGGGAAGAGCTTGACCTTTAAATCCAGTGGGCCTTTCTAAAACCCTGATGTTTAGAGCAAAGGCAGAGGCATCCATAAGGACACTAGTCGGGGGGAAAGCTCTTGGCCATTACCGAACATAATAGTATCCAGGGCACCCTTGTGATGCATCTGTAGCAGAATGAGGAGCTTTTAGTCTGTTATTATTTTTTTAAAGATTTTATTTGTTTATTTGATAGAGCGGTAGAGAGAACAAGTAGGCAGAGCGGCAGGCAGAGGGAGAGGGAGAAGAAGGCTCCCCACTGAGCAGGGAGCCCATCCCAGGACCCTGGGATCATGACCTGAGCCGAAGGCAGACACTTAACCTTACCTGAGCCACCCAGGCGCCCCAGTGTATTATTTTATATTGAGACTTCTATGAACTGGAGACTGTTTGTAGCTCTTTTATAAGGGATGGTGGATTTGACATTATTTAATTTTACTTTTATCATTTATCAGAAAACCTTTATTTTATCCTAGTTT
The DNA here is from genome assembly GCF_037043125.1 of Eumetopias jubatus. Classification (NCBI taxonomy): domain Eukaryota; kingdom Metazoa; phylum Chordata; class Mammalia; order Carnivora; family Otariidae; genus Eumetopias; species Eumetopias jubatus. The sequence continues at coordinate 161,586,850 of NW_028274809.1, read as the reverse complement.
CTTTTTATTATAAGACAAATCTGTTTTCCCAGGTGAATTGAATTTAAATTGTTTTAATAAAGAACCTCACATCCTTGTTCTCTGACATTAAAAAAAGATGATTTTGCCATTTGAATTATGCTGTTACACTTTATGATCCTGTACTATGTTCTTGCTTTTCCCCAGTCTAAAATTCCCATCTGGCACTTCCTCCCCTCGGTAGCCCCTCTTCTAACTATTCCAACTCTCAAAACCTGATTCCTAGTTCAGGTGCCATCTGCTCCAAGACTGCTTTGCAAAGTCAAATGTATGAATTTGGTTTTTTTTTTTTTCTTTGCATCTGAATTTCTGTACTTTTAGAGACATTTTGCCTACACTTCTATTTCATAGTTATTTTGTTAGCTTTCAATGACAGGTGTTATGTATCAAGTATGTGAAATTCTCATTATTCGACTGTTTCTGAGCTACAAACATGTCAGGTTCGTATGTCAGAACCTAATACTTATTTCAACATTAAGTGCACAAACCTTTGAAAATAAACCGTGGTCTGAGTTTGTTAAAACACATTTTGGACTTGGATTTATGTCTCTATCCTAGAGTACTTACAGAGTTTTATATATGACAAATGTATTCAAGAAATGTTTGTTGAAATGAAATCTATTGGATTGTCCACATTACTATTGCTCCTTATGAGATAACTAATAATCTAGAAATGACGCCTTTTCTGTGGGTCACACCGTTTGAAAACCAGGATATTTGAGCCCACTGTGCAAATCTGTCTATTGCCCACTCATTTCAATATTGTCAGATACCTAAAGTTAAATTTATCTGAAAGTCCCTGTTCCTTATGGTTTGGTTGTATACTATATTGCCTTTCTTGAAACATTTTCTCTTTTCTTTATATTTGCCTTATTTTGCTTTTTATGAATTGCAGAAATAATTCTTTTATTTCTAATTTTCCTCAGACTTTTTACCAACTTAATTCTTGGTTGAAGGACTGCCAATGGGGGCCCCCCCCCTTTGGAAAATGTTCCCTGGCTTGCTTTGTTTTATCATGGGGGAAAAAAAAACTTTTCTTTTGAAGTTATATTTTGTGCTTGCTAAAGGTCCAGTTAAATCACAGGAGATAAAAGTTGTACTGACAACCTTGGACATTCCCTGTCCTTTGCCAGAAATAGCAAACTAGATACTCATCTTGTACAAAAATATGTGCATATTCATCCTCACTTCAAAACATCTTGTCTTTGGTCGTTCTTACAGTAAGCAGTAGAAGTCTCAGTGAGCTCACAGTGTGGAATCTGGGGGTTACTGGGCAGGAGGTAGGTTTGGAGGGGAACAAAGTGTGGTGCCGAACAAATGGAGAAATTTGTGCTTTTTCTTTACTGACAGGCTTTTGAGTTTAATACCGTACAGTCTCTTTCTTAGCTACTTAAAATACAGTATAATTTCCTCAAGCCAGGTTTTTTAGATCACTTAGGCCTTTTTTCCTAACTGGAAGAAATTTTACATGAGAAAATGAGATTTTTGAATTGCAGGCCAAGCCCAATCTGTGAATACATTGAAATATTTTATAGCATCATATAGAAATACATTTTTGTTTTAGTGAATTTCTTTTGTCCTTGAATCAACAATTTTTGCAGTATAATACTTTTAATTAGGTAAAATTTGTGATGGGCTCTTTTACAAGTTATGGAGAATGGATAGACATTTTTCATATTTAGACCCCATTAGTTGGGGGTGCTGGAACAGGACACTCTGGTCAATGAAGTTGAAATTGGTAGTTTTAATAATTAAGGTGATTTATTTTCTTATATATTCTGGTTGGAGTGCAATAGGGGAACAGGTTATTGTAAATCTATGGGAGGAGACCTCTGCCTTTATGTGGTTTATACATGTGCGTGTTTCTGCTGTTCCAATGAATAATTTAATAAAATGGACTAGATCTTACTGAGCATGGTTTGTAAATGCAAGGGTAGAGATCATTGTATTCCCCATGCCTCTGATGGTGTCTTGCACATGACAAATCTATAATTATCTGTTGAGTGAATGGTTGAGTTGATAAAATACCTACTAGTTGCTTAATACCATGTGTTGAGCTCCGAGAAACAGAGAAAAACCATAACATTAAACATGGTCTTTAAGGTTGTAAACTAGAAGTAGAGACAAAAATCAATGCATATTAATAGAGAGAATGATTAGTACTGAAATCTATAGTATTTAAAGTAATTTTTTAATAAAAATGGAGATGAAAGAGGAAACAATAGTGATAATGTCATTTTCTAATTACTGAACACCTACTTTGACCCATTTATTGCACGAGGTGTTTTACATGTTATCTCAGTGAATCTTCATGGCAAATCTGATTATTATCCCTGTTATTCCTCCATGAGATCATCAAGGTTCAGTATCATTCTCAGGATCACATAGCAATTAAGTGGCAATGTTAGGCTGCAAGACCTGTTCTGTCTGCCTCTTCAACAGTACTGATACTTTATTGCTTCATTGCTTCTCTAATTATTTAGAGCTGTCTGGACCAGGATTGGTCCAGGATGGTAGCTGGGTACCAGAGGCTCTCTGGACACCTGTAGACCCAATATAAGACTTGGAGCTCTTCCTAAGCCAGAAATGTAACACCAATACTGCTGTCACTGGAGCTGGGCTCTACCCACGGGAGTGGTTCAGTGATGGGAAGAGGGAATTCTTTATAGAGACTTTAAGAGGCTTCCTTTGTCTCTGCCCTCGTCAGTATCAGTGTTAAAATCCACACATTTTTTTAGTGATATTTTCAGGTTCGTCAGTTTCCATTATAGGATATATTTTATGTGTACCTATAAGCAGTTGTTGAAAACAAAATGCAGTATCCATCATGGCGGCCATTGTGTTTGAGTTGCTTATAATTAGAAAACTGGTATAATTGATGGGTCTCTGTCTGCCAGTCCTACGTCCCTCGCCTGGGGAGCTTTTTACAAATAACAGTCAACACCCTTGAACAGCATGGGTTTAAACTGCATGGATCCACTTCTACGCAGACTTTTTTCGATAAATACAGTACAGTTCTGTAAATGATTTAACATTTTCTTTTCTCTAGGTTACTTTGTTGTAAGAATAAAGTATATAATATGCATAACATACAAAATATATGTTCATTGACTGTGTTATTGATAAGGCTTCCAGTCATTAGCAGGCCATTCATTAGTAGTTAGGTTTTTGGTAGTCAAAAGTTGTACTTGGATTTTCAGTTGCATGGGGAGTTGGTACCCCTAACCCCTGGTCGTTCAAGGGTCGACTGTACTAGTATCTTAGTCCAATCTCCAGAATACCTAAGTCAGTAGGTTTGTACTGGGGCTCAGGAAATTGGTCAAGCTATCTATCCATCTGTCTAGTCATATGATTCTTTTTTCTTTCTTACTTTTTTTTTTTTAACCATCTGATGATTTTTAAGCACATAGGTCATATTCTCTCCTGTTCCCTCCTCACACACTTTTAACATCTCTGAAGACAACTTAGTATTGAAGAATAGTTTGATTGACAGAGTTTTTGTTTCTTGCATATAAAATAATGGTACATTTTACAACTGATGGGAACTTATTTACAGTGATGGCAGGGTAGGTGATTTCTATAAGGGAAAATGATTACCTAGAAAACTTCCATTTAGGGATGTCCTTATGATTCCCAGAGTGTAAATGTTTTAATTTAACCAAAGAACAGAGAAGCTATTTGGTTTCATTAATCAGTACATTCGAATCATTACTCTGAATGATTATGCTTCATTTATTTTGTGTCAGAATGTTTTCCGCACAATAATAGAGAATAAAAGTGCATCATTAATTATGGTTGAGCAGCTCACACATGTGTGGGTCTATATATTTCAGTATCGTCACACCATGAAGGAAATTTAATATAAGAAATAATTAATCCTTAGAAAAGAATTGAAGATTCAATTAAATAATATTAAATTCACGATCATTTATAATCATGCCTTATAACAGTTTTAAGTAATGCTTGAAAAACTTTGGGGAAACATTTCCATTTGCCTGTGTCTTTCCTTTATAAATGGAAAGCTTTTTTCATAATAATATGGTTATCCTGGGGGGCTAACAGTTACTTGCTTTGGAAAAGAGTGTAACTTTTTTTAAAAAATGGAATCTACTCATTTTCAGGGCTTCACTGTGATGGGATTTCTGAAAAAGAAGAATAATTACTGTAAAAAAGTTGTAGTTATGCACATGCAAATTTGGATTTGCTCCTTTACTGTGAATAGGGACCCTTCCTGATAAGAACCTCTGTGCCAGTCTGCTCTTCTGGTGATCAGAACTTCCATGCTCCTTCATAACGTTTCTTTTGGCTCTTTTCCTTTCCTCTGGCTGGGACTCTTGCTACACACACACACACCCACCCACCCACCCACCCACCCACCCACCCAAAACAAATGAGCATACAAAACCTGCTTGCAGTATATATTGGCAATATCATGAAAACCCACTATATCTTCCTAGGTCCAAAAGGGGATGAAGGAAGCCAGGTACCAGTTTGATTTGTTGATTGCATAAAGTAAAGGACTTAATTTATAGTTCAGTAACTTCTTAAAAGGCAAATATGTCTCTGCTTTATAGATGAGAAAATATAGAGACAAGAAAAATTTAACCAGTTTAAGAGATGCTACAGGGAAAAGTGGGTGGAGAACAAAATTTTAGAGATTCTTGGAACACATCATAGTTTCTCTGAACTCCGTGATCTCTCTTTTTGAAACAATGCCAAAATAATTTCAACACTATTTTTTTCAGGCACCAAACAGTTTTCAAATGGTTTCTCAAACATTGCTTCAGCTTACTCTTACAATGAATTTCTGACTTATAGTTTTTATAGCAATTTTGGGTAGTTTGTCTAAGAATACTCACTTCACAAATGATGGGGTCAGATCTAGAATTTGGGACTTAGGACACTTAGGCCCATCTCATTTCCACCACATCACACTTAGTAATTCACTAATAACTTAATCACATTTTATTCCTTACTCCCCAATTATGATATCACTAATTTCAGTATTTTAATGTTACTTTTTATAATTTCACTTTGCTTCAGGCTATGATTTTTAGAAGCTGTTGAAGCCAGAATTCTTTCAGTATGGATTACACCCTTGATTTTAGGAGAGTATGAAAAAAAATTTAACATTAAAAATTGATTTATACTAATATTTTGTGGAATAGCCATAGCCCATGTACAATTATGAAAAAACTCAGTTTTAATATAATGGAGAAAATCTACTTTAACAATTTGTATATTTAACAGCTTTATTGAGATATGATTCACATGCCAATTCAACCTGTCTGAAGTTTACAATTCAGTAGTTTTTGGTATATTCACAGAGTTGTGTAGTGCACCACAATCATTTTTAGAACATGAGGAAACCTTTTTTTTTTTTAAAGATTTTATTTATTTATTTGAGAGAGAGAGAGACACATGAGTTGTGGGGAGGGGCAGAGGGAGAAGCAGACTCCCACTGAGCAGGGAGCCCAATGCTAGGTTCCATCCCTGTACTCCGGGATCATGACCTGAGCAGAAGGCAGATGCTTAACCGACTGAGCCACCCAGGAGCCCTAAGAAAACCTTCTTAAAAGTGGAGGTATTCAGGGACATCCTGGCTCTTTTCAATTTTAGGCTGTTATGAATAGAGCTGCTTTAAAAAAAAAAAATAGAGGTAATTTTAACAAAATAAGTAATCTTCAAATTAATGTCAGAATCATGTGTTTGAAAACCTTTAATTATATTGTAATTATTTCTCAGCTATTTAGAGACATTTTGTACCAGGGTGCTGAGCTGGATATCTAAAGATTCTTTATTTTTTTATTTTTTTTTATTTTTTATTTTTGGTTTTATCAGTGTCCTAGTGTTTCTCCATTGCTGTTTTTGGTCAGGAAGGTAAAGTAGATGATGTTTGCTTAAACAAATGAGTCTCATATATTGCTGTAGAAGCTATAAACATACACATGGTTATTAAATACAGGTTAGATTTCTGTTGTAGCTCACCAAGTTCATAATAGATCCTGGGCAGAAAACTTTACCATTATTTACTAAACAGTGGTTCTCGTAATTTGATGCAGATTAGAATCACATGCGTATTTAAAAATAGTGGTACCTTTACCTGATCCTTGGAGATTGTAATTTAATTGGTAATTTAATCCCACATGGGACCCAGGTGCCAATAGCTGGCAAATTTAAGTTTCCTACATGATTCTCATGTATGGCCAGGATCAAAAACTTGTTTTAGTTCTTGTTTTCAAAATTTTAGCAAAAGAAGCCTGAAGCTTAATTTTTCCAAACTAGTTTAACTTTCATTTATCTGTCTGATGTCTCAAAAAAGCTGATTAAATCAAAGCTAGGTTAGAAAATGGGTGGGGGGGACCCTGATTAAATCTCTAGCTGGTACCTCTGAAGCTCATTTGCCATATTGTTCATCTTTGTATCCCCAGTACTACCAAATGCCTACTCTGCAGAAGTTCTTTACTTGCCTGCCTGCCTGCCTTTTCTTCCTTTCCTTCCTTTCATCGATATTTATTAAGTGCCTACTGTCTGTTCCAACACTGTTTCATATCCTGAGGCTATAAATACAATTTGGAGTCCTTCTTGCATTTGAGTTGGCAAAAGATGCATAATAAATATTTGTTGAATTGAATAGAATCACACCTGAGCCCTCTTGGCAAACTGCTCGGCTGTGCCTCAAATCCTGTGTAGAAATTAGGCCTTTCTGATATCTAGGAACATTCCAAGCATTGTCTGTCACTTCCTCATTTGTTTGCTGCCCTGTTACATTCAGGGACATCCCAATTCTAGGCAGGCTTAAGCCGTCAGGATCAAGTTGGTTAGAGCTAGTAACTTGGGTCTCACTTCTCCATGTACCGCAGACTCACCTGGGTCCTACCAACGCCTGAGTTTTGGGTTTGCTCAGAGACCAGTTAGGTCATAAAGACAAGGGACACTCTGACTTGTGGGTTGTAAGTCAGCGGAGCCTGCCCCGGGGGACTTGTACAGCATGATCGCCAGGTCTTAGGAGCCAGCCTTCTATTCAGCCCCATGGCGCATTTTATTTTCTGGGAGTAGGGAAGGAGGGGACATGGGGTGATCCTGTACCAGTTTACAAATTCTCACTGGTTTGATTGTCTCTCCTGTGCTTGGATAGTTCAGAGCTGACTTACTGGAAAAAAGAGTACTTAAAGCTAGCAGAATATCTGTGTGCGCACCTGTGCGCATGGTGTCCCCCTCCTCACCCTGGTATTTAAGAATGAGAAAACAGCAGAAGACACAGTATTTTGTTTCCTTTTTTAATCAGTGATTTTGTTTTTACTTGCTATTTGTGTTTTTTGCAGCCTCTCAGCATGTAGAAAATACCTTCTGAATGCGAGTAAACAGGTATGGGGAGCTGGGTGATGAATCTTGCTGTGGTGCTTCTAATGGAGATCTAAAAGGGGGGAAGAAAGATTGCAGAGTTTAACAACACATTACTTCTTGTTGAAGCCTTGATGCCACTCTTGGCAATATTAAATTATCCATGCAGTATCGAATAATGTTGACCAGAGTCTTAGCATGCCCCATGTTCTTAGGGAAATATTTTAAGAAATACATTCTGTTTTAAAATGAAGTAATTAAAGTTTAGGCATTGAGGTGGTTCTCCCCTCACACTGCATTCCCTACTGAATTCTTATACTTTTTTATTTGGGCTCTTTGACTTGCTTATTTCATTTTGCAAATAATTTATTCTCTGGATATGTGTGTATTGGTGTGTGCCTTTTAAAGGATTTGGTTTTTTTGGGAACTACAACTATACCAAAGGAGCCTCTGTGACTACCATTAGAACAAAGCTTCCTAATTTCCGTGTCATTAAGTTAAGCAGCTGGTGCCGCTGAATTCAAAGGCACAAGCTTGGTTATTGACTGTTTTCTTTAAAAACAGCCTGAACAAAGCATTTCCTTAAGCAATGTTGAGCAGGATTTGGAACCTCCTAAGCCTCAGAAATGTCTCAGAAAGGTTTATGGAATTGCAGAGGTCAACATTACTGCATGTGATTCCTCACCTCTACCCTCTAGTCCATGGTATTTGACTCCTTTAAAAAATCTTGTATTTTAGAATCATATGGTCAGAATCCCTAAGTTAAAAAAAAATCCAGTTAAATATATATTATATCAGTTACTCATAGATGTGTGATAACACACATGCTAGTTAATTTAAGAACAAGAAAGTTTCGAAAATTGGAGCTTGCATTATAGCAGCGGTATGTTATTTTTACATATTATGTTATTTAGTTTCTTGTAGATAGTTAAGGAGAGTAATCTTTTATGTAAATTTAGTATCTTCTGTGAATAGCTTGGAAATGGTAGAGATCAGGAGTTGGCCTGAATTTATTCATGCTTTTCTTTTTCATAATGATCTTGCTTTCATTATTTTTTTACCATAATGTTTTCATTAATTTTTCTTTGAAAATATTGAGATATAACTGACATAACATGTTAATATCAGATTTACGACATGATTGAATATATTGTGAAATCATCACAATAAGTATAGTGATATATATATAACATATATGTAAAAATATATAACAAAATATATAACATTTTTTTCTTGTGGTGAGAACTTCAAAGATCTTACTCTCTTAGCAACTTTTGAATGTACAGTTCCAGTACTTTTAACTCTAATCACTGTGCTATATATTACATCCCCAGGACTTATTTATCTTATAACTGGAAATTTTTACCTTTTGACCACTTTTTCCCATGTTTCCCATCCCCATGCCCTAAGTTTTCTTTTTTATGAGCATCTACCATATACCAGACTCTGTTAAGTGCTAATAGGTACAAAAGAAAGGCATGATAATATGCGGTTAATAATAAAGGTGGAATGTATTTTGGTGAGAAGGTGAGCGGCATAGATTTGCTTTCATCTGTTTTATTTCTAGGTAAATTTATATTTCTGGGGAAAATTTCCTTTATAGAGAGAGAACTCAGGTTGAGTTGAGAAGGTTGAACACTACCCCTGCATTTTCATTCTGTAATGTAAGTTTCTGTGGTAGATTGTCTACTTGTTCCAAGAGAAAGGCAAATTTGGGAAATGCTATTTATTAGATTAATACTGTATTTTACATTCTTTTGTTAATACGTGAAGAGTTGCTCATTCTTTTTATCAGCATCAATTTAAGATAAAATCACTATACAGGGTCAGACTCACGGCCAGTCCAGGGGAGTCTGGTCTCTGATAGCGCCATGACATGGTTGCCCTTTTCACATAGTCCGCTGACGTCTTAATTTTGCAAACTCTTTGTTTCTATTGAATCCATTTTAGTTTGCCGTCCATTAATTTTTTTAAACTTTATGCAATTAAGAAAAGTTTACTCTCACAGATTAAGGAATTATTTTATGTAGGTTTACTATCTGCCATGTAAAGTAGTGATTTTTCCTTTTCTATGTGTTATTTCTATTTCTCTCAGGTTTTAATGAGATGTACCTGAGTGTACTTCTGTCAGGATTAGATGGAGAAATTGTATTATAAAATCAATGGCGATTATGATCCTCTGGATTATTTGGCTTATGTTTCTAGACCAAAACACCATATTATTCTTTTTTTAAATATTTTATTTATTTGACGAGAGAGAGCGAGCACAAGTAGACAGAGTGGGGGGGAGAAGCAGGCTCCCCGCCGAGCAGGGAGCCCAGTGCAGGGCTCCATCCCAGGACCCTGGCGTCATGACCTGAGCCGAAGGCAGACGCTCAACTGACTGAGCCGTCTAGGTGCCCCAACACCATATTATTTTCATATAGCCCTCCTGCTGCATTATCATAATCATTAAATTTAATTAGGTGTCGTCTTTAACATGCATTATTTACTAAGGTCTGGTGGTTAATACAACTCTGCAAAGGTAATGTTGTAGGCTTTATTTCCAGTTCTACTTGGGTAATGTTTATGTTTCATTGATATTTTATGTGGTTAAGAGTATATTAGGAAAATATCTTCTGTGAGTTGTTTATAGTGACTTTTGGGCCCTAAGTTTATTAATAACTTGTCATCCATGATCCTATAAACATAAACTGATAATTCATGGCGTGAATGATCTTTTACTTATTCATAAGGGAAATATTCCCTACCCACTCCCAGAGCCTCAGGAGGGCCCCTGTATTGCCCACAGGGAGAGTTTTAAACTTCATTGCTTTTTTCATTCCTTCTACTGAACAATGCCGTTCTTAGGGTCGCCATTTAATGTCTGTGTACTGAAACAATAGGAGTCTTCCTCAGCTTCTCACCTGACTGGTTTGTGGTCCTCTCGCTATCTAGTTCTCTCTACCTCCTTCCTTCCAGCTCTGAGGCAGGTGAGTTCCTCTGGATTGGGATTGTCCTGACATTCGGTCCTCTTAGAATCTGGTCCCTTCCTGGCTTCTCTGAGGTCAGTGCCCTCACCATGTCTCCCATACCCATTTTCATCTCCATTCACTCCTCAACTGATAAGAATTTCTAAAGTTATGCCGTCTTAAAAAACAAACAAACAAAAACAAACCAACTTTACTTTGTTCCTTTCTGAAGGAAATATCCTCTTTCCCTTAAGTTATAGTATAGCATCTTAAAAGAACTTGTTTCCACTTCTTTATCTTCCAATTTATACTCCAACTTAAGGCACCTGAGCTTATGCACCTGCTACCAAGCTCAGACTTCTTTTGCTAATAGTCTCTTAACTGCTGAATACAGTGGTTTCACTAGTGGTCTTATTTGACCTTGCTTTTACATTTGATGTGGTTGATTACTTCTTTAATTTCCTTCCCTTCCTATACTATTCCCATGCTCCTGCTTCTTCCTTTTGGTTAATTCTTAGTCTCCTGTATGGGTTAATTCTTAGTCACCTTTTCTTTTTGGCCCTAAAGCTGATATTCAGAAGTGTTTCTTCTTTCTCCCTCCTTTCTTAGTATGCCCATTTATTTCTGCATCAGTTCTGTTCATATAGTCATGAATCCTAAAAAGACATCTTCACCTCTTGATTGCTAGACCTAGATGGCCAACTTCATATTAAATATTTCCAAGTGGATATATAATAGCATTTCAAAATCATCATGTTCACAACTGTGTTCTTTATCTGTTTCTTCAAATTGCCTTCATTTCATCTGTTAATTCATCTTTAACTGTCAGTTGCTAAATTCCCAAACCTTGGCTCTCAATTTTTGAGTCATTATCACTCACCGCTTAGGTATCTCATCAGTAAGGCTGATTTTACCTTCTTAGTATTTTCTTCTTTTATTTTTTCAGTAGACTATTTTCATATTCTCATAACTGGTGTCTTCTTGTATTACTTCCATTCATTTTCTAAACTGCTTAGAAAAGATGCTTTGCTGAAATACAAGTATGACTGTCATTCTTTTGTTTAAAATATGATTCCCCATAATTTATAGTCTGAAATGCAGATAACTTTGTCCCTCATGATTCAACTCCCACCCTACCTTTCCAGTCTCTTTATAATTTGGGAACTTTGGTGTCTGGGTACCCCTGGTGCTTCTTGGCGCTACCTAGCTTTTGCACATGCACTCTGTCAGAACTTGCCTTCCCACCTAATACAAATCTTTTTTTTTTTTGACCCTTAACATTTACTTATGATGCTTAGTGTATATATATATATATTTTTTAAGTAGGCTCCACGTCCAGTGTGGAGCCCATTGCAGGGCTTGAACTCCCAACCCTGAGATCAAGACCTGAGCTGAGAACAAGAGACAGATGCTTAACTGACTAAGCCACCCAGCTGCCCCTTATGATGCTTAGTATAATGGATAGCTAGTATTTGTTAGCATATCCTTCTATCCCATTAAATTTTGACTTTTTGGAGGGCTAAAACCTTTTTCTTTGTATTCACAGTCCCTATTATAGTGCTTGGCACATAGTAGGGCATTGTAATAAATACAGTGTAGCCTTATCAGTGAGAGAAATAAAAATCAGTAGTTGGTCAGTTAGTCAAAGAAGTTGTAACAGTAGAGGAACGTAAAAAGGATGTACACATATCTTAAATATTTTATTCAAACATAAAATTTACAAATACATGTTTTTTGTTTTTCTGACAAACCTTTGATATAAGACCTAGACTTTTTCTTCCAGTATGGATCCACAGATGGTTTCAGTGTTTCTTACCAAAATCAAACCCATAGTGGATTGTCTGTTTTTTTTCTGATTTGTTTCTTTGAAGTAAAAACTTGGACACACTGTTGCAGTTGTTTATGGTTTATTCTAACATTGTTGTACAGTTATGATGCCCATACCTTATTCAATGCCAGTTTTTAAAAAATATATTTTTTATGAACTAATCTTTGAAAATTTTCAAGGCAGTCAACTTTTTATAGAAACAGATTATGCATTATTTCATCCTCCTATTTCATTTATTTAAGTAATATATCCCTTAATAAAATCACATTATAATAAGGTGTAACTGCATAAACAGGTTTAGGATCAAAACTACTCTTACTACAAATGTAGTTCAGGTGATTGCAGTAGAGATACTCAGTCTGCTCAGGAAGGAACCTACTGGTTGGAGCCTTCCAGGTGCATCAGTCAGTATGATTTACAAAGGGAAAGGAGATCATTGGTTAATCTGGACAGTTGGTTAAGTGGAAGTTGGTTAAAAGCATTCTACCATGTTTGTCAGATTGATGCTAAAGGATAGTTATCTGTTACTTGGCATTTTTGTAACTAGAAAAGTTTAATACAAGCTTGCTGCTTTCCTGTGCATTTGCTCATCCACATCATTTATAAAAATGTTAAATAAGGCCACTTTGAGCACCTGTCTGCTGGAAGTCCTCATGCTTCTGTGTGTATTTCTTGGTCATTTGTCTACTGCTTTAACCATGGCGAAATATAATTTTTAAAACTGGTCTTTGATTGCTATCAAGTAGAGCAAGTGTTCAGCCATATTCTATCATTAATTCCTGTTTGTTTTTGTCCCTCAATATGTTCTTTTCTTCAATATTTGGAAGGCCTTCATTTTGACAATTCGGTGGCTGGGCACCCTGTTAGCATCCTTCTGTGGAGTGGCTGGTTGTAATTAAAATTTTATATTTGAGCCAACAGTTTACAAATTCTACCTTGAGTCTTTAACTCTGTGATAATGCCAATCAGATTTTTGTCATATCTAGTTTAATAATTAGGTCTAGACTCTCCCTTAAGTTAATCACTATTGGATTTAGTTTCTGCAACCTGTTTCAAAATATAAGTTGGTATTTGCAGTATTCTTAATACTTTTCTCTAATAAAGACCAAGAAAACAGTTATTCAGTCTCTCTCTCTCTCTCTGTCTCCCTCTCCTTTTCTCATCTAAAATACATGCTTTATAGAAAATCTTACTGTATTTCCAAAGGTTTTATCTTTTTAAGCAACATTTTTTTATTTACTTTAGAGCACTTTGAAAGGTTACTCATGAATTCCTTCTTGTCAGGCCTGATGATTAGTTTGTCCTTGACCTGCTAATTTTTGAGGGTTTCCCTATATTCCTTGATAGGGCTCTCATCCCAGTTTTTGAGAGGCAGTTAGGTATTTATGTCTCCTCTGATGGTATCCTTTAAGATTCTACACAGGGCTTGGTCATTTTGATCTGTAGCAGATGTTTATCTTGGACTGTGGATGAGGTCTTTACAATGGTCTTCAAAGTACCTATGGTTATTTTCTTAAAGCTGCATATTTCCTTTTTTGGAATAATGCACCATTTTTAAGAGTTAACTAGTGACCTGTTAGAGCCGTCTTTTAAGGCCAGGGTGATGGTGCTATCTAGTTTGGCAGGACTTTTTCCCAATGAGCAGCTGGTTTTGATTTTTTTCAGTGTTAGGTGAAACTCTCCTGCCCGACACCCAGAAGTATATACTCAGATTGCATTACCATTTTCTTGGTGTGGTTTTTTTTTTTATTTCACTATGTTAATTAAAACTGCAAGACTGTTATCTACAGTGATTGTAAAAGCTGTACCTCATAGTTTCTGTGTACCGGCTCTTTCAACATAATGTGTATATGAGTTGGTGATGGCTATATTTCATAATAAAGGGAAATTATTTATGGATTAAAAAAAGCATACTAGACTATTAGAGCAAGTAGCTTAAGAAAGCAAGTGTTCAAAATATTCACCATCTGTCTCAGTAGGCTTTTTGAGAATAACAGTGCAGTCTGAAACCCCCACAGGCATCTCCATTTTCTCTACATAGTCTCCTCTGCTCAGCATCCTCTCTGGGGCCACCGGCCATCCTAGATTGTGGATGTGGATAGGCCACATCACCCACAACAACCCACATTTTTTGTTAATGCACCGACCTGCATCTTGCAGGACTTCCAGCCCCTTTTAAAATCTCCTCTAAGGGTCAGGTCCTCAAATTCTCTGTACTGATGAATCATTCCATCAGCTAGTTACCATGGTCTCCTCTGTTTCAGTGTACTCAGATCACTAGTCGTCTTTTAAACATGGGGCATTATTCCGAAAAGGAAACATGCAGCTCTAAGAAAATAAACCACGGGTATTTTGAAGACCATTTTGACGACCTTATCAATAGGTATGCAGGGGGGCCATTTTATGTGTACTGATGAATCATTCCATCAGCTAGTTACCATGAAGAGTCCCCTCTATTTCAGTCTCTTGCTTGCTCATGTTCTCTCTTCATAAACCTTCCAAGAGGGCCTCACCATTGCTAATTCTAACTCCAGTAAGAACCCTAATTTTGTATATCTAAAGGGGTCATTTCAGAGCTCTCTGTATTGTCAGCCCTTGGGGAAATGTTCCGTTAGGTCACACTCTGTGACTGTGGTTGTAAGCCATGTGGTTCAGGCACTTTCTCCACATCACTCCTACACTGCTTTATGGGCTAAGAAACTGGAAATCTGTGCTGAAGCAAGGACACATAAAACTCTTCTTCATCTCTGGTGCCTGTGCATATCCACCCCCTTACCCCATAATATGGCAAGCAGTATAGCACAAACAATACTGAAATCTTCATCCTTGAGCCAAGAAGCAGAAGTTGTCATGCAAATGGGTACCTAAGGGCTCACTAGATTTCCACGTCCTCATATATACCTAGATATGTGTCATTTCCTGTATAGTCCTTAGAGACTCTGATAGAGGTAAATGAGAGTCCAGATAAATTGCTTTATAATATAAATTATAATAACTTTGAAATAGTTACATGAGTGTCTTTCACATTTGAATTTTTCTCTTTGAAAAAATATTTTGGCATGTATGTATTATACCAATATGTGAGAATGTGCATATAAATCAGATACACAGTAGTGTAAAGTGTGTGTATATGTATATATACACATGATGCAAAATGGAATGGTACATATATGACTAATTTGTGTATATGAATCAAACAGCATGGTGTACGTATGTTTATATATGTGCATGTATGCATTTGAATCAAACACAGAATAATAAAATATACATGTGTATACGTGTGTGTGTCACAGAGTAGTGCAGTGTATATGTGTGTATGGGTGTGTATGAATGCAACACGGTAGTACGGTGTATGTGTTTGTGTGAATCAGACACAATAGTGTATGTGTACGAATCCGAGGCAGGTGTGTATGTGTACATACGTATTTTTGTGTATGATTTAGACACATGGTAGTATAATGTGTGTGTGAGAGAGAGAATATCAGACTTATAGTAGTATAATTAGAAAAACACAGGATAAATGAAACTTATGTTGATTCCAGAATATCAATTTCTATATGACTTTGCACAAATCACAAATCTTTCTAGGCATCTTTAGTAAAAAGTGAGATCTTTACTAGCTCGAAGTTCTTTTATGGTTTTGAAATTTGATGGTCATAAACTACCTAGCCCATTCCATCACTGTGTGAATCATTATATCTGTAATGACATTAATAGTTGACCTTTCAGCATTCAGAATCTCCACTGAATCTTTGTTTATCAGCCTCCGCAGGAGAGAGACATAATAACTCTAATTTCGTGGTTATTTCTCTGAACTATGCCCAAAATGGCCCTGGTTTTTATAATTAAGGGAATCGAATACTTCCTTGGCTATCCTATCAAAATCAAGTTTTCTAAGTCATTGGATTAACGTAAAGAAAAAATTGCAGCAATCTATGTCTCACCTTGTTAAGGCTACGTGGCTCTATAATACCTAACTAAAAATGATTGAGTGAGGGAAATCCTTGAAGGCAATGTTCATCTTTGTTGGCAGGTAGATAGTACTTGCCATATGCTAGATACTCAGCAAATATTAATGGAATGAACAAATCATTGTAAATTGCATTTTAAAAATTCATTCTCATATATGTGCCCATGTGTTCTCTGAAGATTCCTGTGTGAGGTTTTGGTTGGGACTGGTGGAGGGAGGTGATTTCCTGCCATCCTGTTCGCAAGATGGCAGAGCCATTGAGACGCTGTTTGTGACGGACACAGAGGAATTGAGGGGTGGTGGGAGTAGAATGTTAGTGCTTTTCTCTCTTTTGGGAACAGTGATTGCACCCCTTTTAGAGGAACCATCTTAAACCAGTGAACCAAATTATTTCATTAGCTCTGTGTCCATACAATCATATGGGAGCTTTTTCTCCAGGCATAAATCTTGTGTCCATTGGGCACTGAAGCAGTTAATCTAAATGCTCTCTTTCGGAATCAAAGTGCAGTGTGGACGTAGCATTGAGTTATGATGCCAGAACATCAGAAGGTCCTATTTTTTCCATAGAATATTCTCTTCCTAGCGTGTGGTATCTATAAAAGGAAGTGAAAAATTCTAAAAGGGAAAATTATAGACATTATAAGAAAATTTGGTATTCCAATACAGAACGCCTTTTCCATTGCATGAATGCCTTACACATTTTTTTAAATTTTAAAAACCATTTAAGCCTTAATCATTAGGTGTAGTGGTAATTAACTTTTACTTCGATACCTTATGCCAGCTTTCTTGTGCAAAAGGAGTAAACATAAGAAATAGGACTTCAAAAAATTTGATTATCCATTATCACAAGTATTCTTCAGAAGACATTTGGCCCTAATAAAATGAATGAAATAAGAAAATGTTATATAAGGTTGGCATACCCAGCAGTTTTGATGTCCTTGACGTTTAGCATAAAAGAATGCTAATATAGACTCTGGATGCTTGATATTGGCTATAGGTTAGCTTTTTCAGTTCAGGCCTCTTTGCAGGGTTTTGAAATTTTTGCATGAGGTTTGTGCTGAATTTAACCTGACAAAGGAGGCTTCCTCTAGAGTCAAAATGAAACTGAATATTCATATTAGGGGTGGTGGGGAAAGAAAAAAATGTCCTCCCATCAGAAGCAGACTGCATGAGAGTTCTGCCAACTGGCCTGTTGGTGAGAACTAGTGAAGTCATCAGTCCGGAGCTATTTTAATACACTGACACGGTGCTCCAAGGAGCTGGAGGTGCCGCACGGAGGAAGCTCTGAGAGAGAGGTTTTCAGAAGCAGAAAATTTTCCTGCTGACTGACAGCATCACCATTTTACACCGACTGGGATTCTGACATCTCTAGGAAGCGTGAGCGCTTGTGTAATGGCCCAGGGAGGAGGAGGGTGAAGAGGATTTTTAGCTTTTATAGGCTATCTGAAGCAATGTCTCCATATCAAGATGCCGAGACTGTCTAACAGAATGGGTTGCCACGGGTAAGGGGAGTGGGGATGGTGGAAGGCTGGAGATGAACTTTTTTGTTTATAGAGCAAGATGGTTTCTTTTCCTTTTTTCTTTTACTCAAAAAGGTCACAGATGCAAAGCCTGCCCTTTTGCTGACACAATCCTGTAGGAGATCATGAGCAAAATAAAGGAAGTGCGACATATATCATATATAATTTATCAGTGTATTGAAAACAAACTGAATACCACGCTGGACAGTAAATTACTTTAGAACAGGCCCAAAGTGGGAGAATATCCCGTTAAGTCGCATTTTTAAACCCTTAAGAAAAAGATCTATTCCTTGTGAAAAAAAATTTTTTTAAACCTGAAATATATTTTAATTTTCTGATTATGAACTCTGGCCTGTGGACTTGGTCACTAAAAGATCCTTCAGAAAAGCATAAGTGAGTATTTGATTTGAAAACCGGATGCTGTTTTAACCACTTCCGAAACCATCCAAAAGTGTACACAGAGCTTCATCCCTTTAGAGACTTAGAAAAAAAGTCCAGATACATCAACCAAATGGAGGTGAATTTAGAGATAATGAGATACTGCATTTGAGTGTAAGAAATTAACTCTTTTTCAGCTTCATTGATGGAAATATTTTAAATCCCCAAAGTAAGGTATTCTCTGATAAGTAGTTTCCTGCAATAGGGAGCGAATCAAAGCAGACACTTTTTAGCATGAGTGCACTCAGGGGTCATGACTGTGAAGACTGCCATGATTCAACCCCTATTGAGCAATGGGAAGCCAGAGACAGGAAGCTGCCTTGTTTATTAGAAGTAGGGTAACCACAGTCTCAGACAACCGAGGAAGATTCTGCTGGTACTTTCATTCTGAATAGCAAGCCCTAGTGCAAAAAAAAAAAAAAAAAAAAAAAAAAGCCTAAGTATTTGGCATAGGTGTTTCTGTATTACTAAAATGTACAGAGCTCCTGTGTGCTTCTTAAAATTTTTAGTTAAAAAAGGCGCAACCCTTAACGTTTCTTATTCACTAACAGTTAAAGATCAGAATTGCCTTGGGATTACAAGGAAGGTGAGGGAGGAATTGCAGAGTAATTTTCTATTTGATAAAGTTTGGGGTACAATTTGGAGCTTATTCAATTATGGATGAAGAAACTGAGACCCAAAAGTGTCTTTCTTACTTGAAATCTAGGAAGTATCTCGATTTCTCTAGGAAATATCATGGAAATTAGATTAATGAACCTAATTGAGAGTTACTGTATGTCCAGTAATAGACTTGCCATTTTGCGGGGGGGAATGAAGAAAAACTGCAATGTGATTATATTAAAACTTTCTGGGATGTAATTTATCCCTTCTCTGATACTTAGAGGGTACTTGAAGATTCATGAAATTTGGGCTAGTTTTTAAAAGCTGGGCTTGAAATCTAACTCACCCATTATCGGTGTGGGATCCTGGGCAAGTGACTTAACGTATTTGGGCTGCATTTTCCTCGTTTATAAGATGAACTTGATAGTAGAACCTATCTAAAAGGATTATTGTGGTGTTTTGAAAGAATAGATCTTGAATGCTTTAGCATGATGCCTGGTTTATAGAAAGAACAAAATAAATGTAGACTGTTGTTATGATGACCAATACTGTTACTTTGTTGTACGGTATCCTTCAAGGCCCTCATTTGAAAGATTCATTTTCATTTGTGTCAGCTACACAAGGGACCAAGGACTAGATTTGGTCCACTGCCCTCACCCCTGTACACATTTTCCTTCTGGTGGCCTGAAATACATGCTCTTTGAGGAATTAAGGTCAAGACATTAAAACCTGTGAATAGGGATCAATGAACATTTCAAAGAGAGTAGATCATAGGACTAACATCTCCAAGGTCATAGTAGCAGGTTTTATTCACAGTCATTTTGTATGTTCAGATTTCCCATTTCCTTCTTTTACGTCTTACTGTGGGCTGTATATGGACATGCACATACTTTCATATATTTTTAGATGTTACTTTTGCATGTATCATTTAAATGGTGATAAAATTATGAGATACATTTATTTGTATCTGTTTTACAGATGAGGAAACTGAGGCTTTAAGAACTTATCAAAAATTACCTAGAGTTAAGTTAGCCACTTTTTATTTCATTTTTTGATTTTCTTCTTCCCTGTGTCTCCGTATCTCCCCACATCTCCTCCTTCCCCCTCATTGTGCATCCTTGGCTTCCTTTCCTTTTTACCCTTCATCTTTCTCTCTTCCCTTTGCATGTTACCATTCCTCTCTTTTATTTTTCCTGATTTCTCTGATGGATAGCAAAAATAACTTTTAAGGAGTTGCTGTTAAATTTTTGAATTTTTATACCAATAATATGTTTTCTTTTAAAGGTGTTGAATTAAGTTGCAGTTTGTGGCCAGTGATTTAATTAGTCTCTCCTGTGTGTCCATGACTAGCTGATGGGAAGAGTAATTTGCTCCTCTTGTTTAAGAGATGGATGCCACACATTGACAGATCTTGAAAATTACCTTCTTCATTGATAGATAATTCAACTTATACTGAGTGTTCTGGTTTTAAAAGACCTCAGAGGAGCCACCCATTTGACTGCTTTAAATCTATCTTTTTGGTATAAAACCTGCTGTAAGGTACTCTCTGAGAGTCCAGTGAAATGAGCCCCTTTTCAAAGGTAATGGGAGGAGATCAGAGTTTTCTCTTGGTCTGTGGGGATGGGGCAGAGGTTGTGGATAGCCGGCCCCTCAGCTCACTGTCTCCAACTGGCTGCCCCCGTTGCACTTTGTACCCACCTACACACACACACACAGACAGCCCCTTGCCTGGCTTTTTTTTTTTTTTTTTTTAATGAAAAGACCATGTGGAGTTGGCCTTAGCTTTATAAGGGAAATAGAAAAGTTAGAAGTTCAGGAACAAAAAAGCTTGAAATTGGATCCTAGCCCATGTTTTTTAAAATTCCCTCGTCAGGATTCAACAACTTGTGCCTGGCAGCCCATCATGGTCTGGAACTCTCTTGCTCTCATGAATGGCTCCCAGTAATTTGAAAAAAATAATTCTGAGCTCTTAAGTTATGCAGAGCACTATAACTTGTCTCTGGCCCTGGTGACCAGACCCAGTTCTGGACCTCATTTTGCTCATGTAAAGACAATATTTTCTAACTCTTCTATTTCCCCCTTCTTTACTAGGCTCCACAACGGAGGGGGAAGAATGCAGACTTTGTTACACGGAGTTGAATTTCACTCCCCTTCCCTCCCAGAGGAGGCAGACATGGCTTCTAAATATTTTCCCACTCCTCTTTACATGTAGAATTAAAGCCAAAACAAATTACGGTCATCTTGGCTTTTTGGTTGGGTAGATTTTTGATGAGTTGGAGTTGATTGTAACTTTGAAAGAACATTTTTTAGTTTGACAAAATAGTTGGGTAGCACAGTTTTCATTTTCACAGATTACTTTTCTGATCCTATTTGTAGACCAAAGCATGGCAAATACTTGAATAAGTTTCACTTCTTTCTGTGTAGGAAACTTCATGTTAAATAGGATTCTTATGCACTCAAAGGGATATACTGCATAATTTTACACCTAGTGCCGTATAAGTTGGATTTCTTACTCATCACACAACATATGCAGTGTTATTAATCTTTACTGTAAGTAGAATGACAAGTGAGCAATAAAAGCAGGCCTTAAAAAAAAAACTACCAACAAACATACAGGGGGAAAAAAAAACCCTTAACAGATGCTTCGGAAAGAAGTGACAGTCAGTGAAATGTGGGTTACATGTATGTTGCATAACTGATGCACTGATGTGTATGCTCAATATGGTCCTTGGTTTTCACTTCCGATCACAGCGTGGTCTTCGTTCTTTTCTTCTTCTCGCTCCACTCTTCTTTCCTTCCTCCCCCGCACCTCCCACAGCTCTTCAATCCTATTCAAACGTCTTCTCTGGGTGGGGACCCCTTGACTTCTCTTCCTGTGCCCTCTTCAGGCAGGTGTTGTATTTATCTGTGTCTGTGATCCCAGGCCCACCCATCTTTGCTGAACAGGGTGGAGAAGAGCTTTCAAAGGTGGTTGGCACTGATCACGCGATGGTTCCTGTTTCCTTTGCCTTTCTTGCCCATCTGTACGATCCACTGTTGCTTGTAGGGTTGTTTTGTCTGTTGTTATCCATGCCTGCTCTGCCAACTGCACCTGGAACTTGTTTCTGGGCCTTATGCATGCAGCCCTTTATCCTGGCCCTAGCCTTGGTGCTTTGTAGCTATTGCTTACTGGCCGCCTACTGCCTAGAACAACTGTGTTTAGGGTAAATTGATGCTGTTGTTTTTCTTCCAGCTGTCACCATTGCTTATCCATACCCTCCTGTGTTAAATGAAAAATATTCTGTGGACACATCTTGACTGTTTCATGTGCTGAGGCTCAGTGAGCCCTGCCTGCAGAGACGTTAAGACCAGCCCAAAGGCAGAAGGGCTTTGTTATATCAACCATGGAGAGTAGGTCAAAGGGTGTTGATTATGCCCACAATTTGTTCCCATACTCTGGAGATGAGCGTTATATGGTCAGTGATAGAGAAACCAGACCGACTAGGGCAGGCCTTGTTGCTTTCTACTGCATTGTGTTGAGAACTGAGAAAATAAAATTTACAAGTAAACTCAGATACTCTGATAGCAAAGGAAATGCCTTTGATTTGTTATTGTAGCCCACCAGCACAAGGCATTGTTTTTGTTTTTGTTTTTCCTTCTAATAAATTGCTTTGCAGCCAGGGTTTTGCTTTTTAAAAACATTTAAGTGAAGGGACTGGGTTTGAGAAACTGATGTCTAAATTTCCGACTTTGTTGTTCTTAAGGCCACAAGGCATTTTGGTGGGAAAGTGAGGGCAGAATTTGACTTATTAAAACTTCAAGTTAACTAGCCTTTGGTAGTTTTTCTTAATGTGATTTTTCTGTTGCTTTTTAAATATTTAGTAATGTTGTCAATGGCTGGTATCCTGGGACTTGAGATGTCTTATTCACTGTTGCCCATTCTGCTACATGCTCTTGAGCAAGAAATTTAACTTCTCTTTGACTTAACTTTCCTGTCCATAAGATGTTAATTATTATAATTATTCCCCACTTGCTTCATAGGGATGTCAGGATGCTTTGGTATAAATGCTATGTGTAAATACAAAGTATAATATTATAATGGGCTTTTAATTTTCTTAAACCTCAAATCTTTGCTCACTAATTTTTAATTAGGATGGATATACATTGAAAATGTTTAAGCTTATGAGTCATTTTTCTCAATAAGATCATAGGCCTATTCCTTTTGTTTTTGTTTTGAGAAATGGGGGAAAAAAAGCAATTCTATCAAGAATGGAAAGTACTCTCTAGTGGATGAAAGCCCCTGATGTTAATGTAGTCAGTAAAGTATATAGGCGCACTAATATGTTCAGAACATCAAAAAATTACGTGAACAGGGAGGCCACACAGCTGAGAGAATGGGCATGGCAGGGACACTGGCGCTCTGATCTTGAAGCTGTCTCCCATTAGCTGTGTGCTCCTGGGTAAGTCATGGGTGGTTTTCTCCTTAGTTTGAGCTTGTTAATTTCAAAGTTGCCTTGTGTTCTGTCTTCTTAACACCCAGTATCCATTCCCTGCCCTTCCTTGCCAGCCTCCCTGTCAGCATCAGGTCTGGGCTCCGCCCACTGTAAAGGAGGTGATACAGATGTCCCTGAGTGTTACTGTTTGTGGGACTTCAGTTGCCGGTGAAAAAGTCCAGCTCCTGACGATAGTGCCCTTAGTGTTTTAAAAAATACTCCGTATCATGTATAAATTATCTTGGGCCAAAGCATCTAGAAGTTTAAATGATCACACTGAAGTAGTTGCTTTGAATTCTCTGTATGAATTGTCCCAGCTGTTCTGACTAGCCTGGTGGTTTTTAATTTTTAGAGTTAGGGGTCAACTTTATAGTTTTTTTTTTTTACCCATTTTGGTCTAAGAATTTTGATGCTGTGAGTAGTCTGAAATACCTCTTGAAGATAATATGGGAGCGGTTTCAAATTCAGTGTACCTTAATCATATTTTATATGATGGAACACATGGGAAAGTTTACTGGGATTGGGATTTTATAAAAAAAATTTATGACTCAAATTTCTTATAATTAATAAATAAGCCTTTAAATGTTCATAGCAACATTCTGTACCCATTAGTCCCACAAAGTGAATTTATCTCCAGTTTCTCAATGAATATGAGTTTCTAGGTCCCATTTTACCCTTCATCCTGACCAAAATACAGACCTGCCAAAAGGTTTTCTCTTTTTCCTCCATGTCGTTTTCCCTCTCAACAATGAACTGATACAATTCTAAGCAGTATTTTTAACATGTTTTTTCATCCAAAGAGATTTATGTGATAATTTTAAGCTTTACAACCATTCGTTTTACTTATGGAACATCTGTTGTGTGCAAGGTCCAGTACCCAGGTGTGTCACCTCCACCTTTTATAAAGCATTGTTCCGGCTGTTCCCAAAGCCAATGGAGGCAGGGTGTTGAATGGTGAACAGCACCAGCCTCTGACTGCATGGGTTCACATCCCGTCCCACTGCTTGCTCAGCTTGTGACTTCGGGCAGTTTTTCCTTCTCTGTGCTTTAGTTGTCTCATCTGTGAGATAGGGATGATAGCCCTACCTTGTAGGATTGTGGAGAACATTAAATGAATTAAAACATGGGAAGGATTTAATGCCCGACACACAGTAGTCCTTGTCTATTATTATATTATTATTAGCAGTTGTAGGTAGTAGTACTGATAGTGGTAGGTGGTATTTCTTGCCATCCGTGATTCTTATTAAGGTTTCATGGAAAGTTGAGAGTTCTATCTATTACAAGGAATATGTGCTAAATATAAATGAAGTATGTTTAGATATGGTCAGTTTTTCACCACAAATGGCCAATGAAAATTTTTTTCTCTATAAATATTTAATAGCTTATATAGGAAGTGTGCTTTGATACTTCATCTTCGATTATTTTAGGTATTTCAGTTTATTATAGCAGGTTTGCTCATTGTAAACATATGGCCAAAAAAAAAAAAAATCTAGATATTAGAGTTTCCTGATTGATACAAGGGCTTTCTCCTGTTTAGGTTTAAGTTAATCTACATGTGCTTTCTTAATGATTGCTGGTATGGCTGTGGTGGATGTAGAGTATAAGGCAGCCAGGCAAGACTCTGGAGGTTTTAGAGGGAAAGCAAGGCTATCGATTGGCAGAGATGATGAGGAAGGGCCTAGAGCCAGGAAGTGGAGTATATTTGGTAGTTTATGAGGCAGAAAGGAGCAGAGTACATGCAAGGGAGGGAAATCCAGTTGCCCTCCAACTTTTATCTTCAGCTGTGGTACTGGAAGAAAAGGAGACACCGGGCGGGGTGACTTTATCTAGAGGTGGCACATTTGATACTGCCTCATTCATTACTCATGGCTGTGATGTCCAAGTGGCATTCACTTTAAAACTTTGGAAACTGGAATGGAAATTTGCTTCAGGGGAAGAATTCTTCCTTTGAATAGTGTGTGTTGTGATCTGGTCAAGATGGTGGAGCACGGTATTGGGCAGGGTAGACAGCCTGCTTCCTTGGCTGGTAACTTGATTCTCAGCTTTGATAGATGGACCCATTGCCATTTCCTTTCCAGGGAGTGTCAAAAAACTTATTTTTATTAATAGTCTTCTCAAGAGTGGGGCTAGTAGCAAAGTTAAAAAAGTTAAATAATTGATTCAAAGGTGTAATTCTCAGAATTACTCAATGGGCAGCATGTAGGCAAACCATGAGAACGCCTAAGTGTGGCAGTATATCCTAGAAGGACTTACACAGTGTGTACCGTGTTTCTGATCTAGTTTAATCCTCATAGTTACTCTGAGAAGTTACTGCATCTTCCTTTTTTAACACATAAGGAAATGGAGGCATAAAAATATACAATAATTCATTTTGAGTCAAACAGAAGGTTTGGGAGCCAGACATGGAATCCTCATCTTCTTATTTCAAATTCTCTTTTCTTTTTTATTTGGCCTCACTTCTACTTCTCTCTACTTGATCCCAATTCTGTCTGTCTGTCTTTCTGTCTTTTTTGGGGGGAGGGGAGGGTCGGTTTGGTGTGAGTGGTGATGGTGCTTTTGCTCTTCTGATGGCCGTTGAGTCCATCCCACTCCTCAGTCCACGCTTCCCCTGCCTTCCTGGTGCCCGAAGCCTCCTCTCCTGTTTTGCTCATTCCCCTTGCTTTTTCTTCAGTCCCCATTTCCACTCCTCTTTCCATTTTCTGCCCTGCCCCTCACTACCAGCCAAGCACACTTACCCAGGTCCCTGAAATATGTCCCTTGATAGGTAGGAAGCCTCGCAGAGTCACCCATGGTGTTTTTAAGTGTGTGTGTGCTTAGTTTTTATAAGTGGGTCTCTGCTCTACAACTCATTTCTTTTTCTTACCGTTTTCCCCCAATACTGTACCTTAAGTTCTATCTATGTTGCTATTAGCTCTCACTTCTGTGTGGTATTCTGTAACATTCACCAACCACAATTTATTTTTCCATTCCCTCACAGCGATCTTGAACGCCTTTAAGTCCCAATACTACAGCGTTGCCTTAAACATTTCCAAAAATGTGTCCTTGAGTGGAGATGCCCGATCATACGGGGCATAAGCATACTTCATGTCACTAATCACTGCCGTATTTTTATTTTTATTTTTTCCATAATTGCGCTAATTTAAATACCTACCAGCTGTCTGTAAAGTTTTCCCTTTCTCCAAACCACTGCCTGAACTTGGTATTATTCTCCTCTCTAATTGTCATTATCCTGATAGGTATAAAGTAATATCCTGTTATTTTTATGTATTTACTTGATTTCTGGTGAGTTTTAACGTCACCCTTCACCCTCTCTCCCTCATTATAATACCCTTGTTGTTATGGAAATTCAGACCCTTATTAATTCTTACTTGAACTGTTGAAATATCATTCTGACTGGAGTCTCTGCCTCTCACTCCCCAACTTCCCCTGGTTGCTAAGATTCATCCTCTTAAAATTGTCACATGGGTCCTCTGCTCAAAATCTCTAATGGGTTCAGTTCATATCCTCTTTGGTATAAACTCTTCTTGTGTAAATTGCACCCCCCCCCCCCCCGCCGCCGGCACGCACACACACTGTGGTTGGTTTCAGAGTGTATTTTTGGTCTTGACCCCCACAGCTCCCCATGGCTGATACATATTAGGTCTCCTCACTGTGCGTTACTGCACGTGGAGTGCCTTCCTGCTTCTGTCAGAAATCCTCTTCATTTTGTCTTTCAGTTTTGATGTTCTTCACAATTTTGTATGCATATAGTTTAAACAGTCAAATTGACCAACAGAGCTTGTGAAGAAAAAGCAGCAATTCTTTGCTTGTTTTCTCCCCCCTGTTTTTCCAACCTCTGAGGATTTTTTCTCAACGGTTTTTCAGGTTCTTTTGATTTTTAAGCATCGTATCTCTAAATAACTTGTATAGGCTGCTATTTCTTAATGTTTCCTTTAGTATTGACCCTTCTCTGTGGACTTGCCCATGTGCAGTATGAGGAGTTAGCTCTTTCCCTACCCATGCCCCCAGCCAAACACACAGCTTCTCTGTCTCTCCCACCTACCTGTTTCAACATTGATTAAATCAATATTAACTGTTCACCTAATTATACCTACGGAGGTGCTACTCACAGTTGTGCTGTGTACAGTGATTACTTTATCTGTCCTGTAAATTTATCGTCTGTTTTTTTTTTTTTTTGGTTGTTTGTTCGTTGAGTTTTGAACATTCTCATTCCTGCTTAAATCCCCGACTTCTCTCTGTGCATTCCAAGTCATGAAAAAGTTGTGTCAGGTCCTTCTTGGGGCCTTCAGCCCCACTCTGTCTTGTGCACAACTCTCATCCTGGGGTCCTGCTATCATCCTTTCCCTTCCTTGTGCTCTATGTCTCCCTCTCTCCCCCTTCCTCCTCCTCTCTCTACTCCCTTCTTTCCTAGCATACCCTCCTTGAGGAGCAAGGTTGTAGGAGAGGGAAATGACTGACATCTTGCATGTTAATATCTTCGCCTTTATACTTCATGGATAGTATAATTGGGTCTAGAATTCAGGATTGAAAATAATTTTCCTTTGGGATTTTAAGGGTATTCCTCCATGCTACCTTCTGTTTGGGTGACATTATGATTCCCAGTACTTTTGTTAATGACCTTTTCTCCCCTGACTCTTGAGTTTTCTGTCTCTGAAATCTTGTAATATGCGAACAAGTGTTCTTGTTCCAAACGTTCTGAATTTCTCAATGATGTGCCTTTATGTGGTCTCTTCTCATCAAGTTTTGCAGGGTACTCAGCTGGCCCTATTATTTTGTAAATGATAAAATGTAAATCCTCGTTTTAGAGACTTTTTTTTTTCTAATACAGAAATCTCTTGTTACCCAAATTCATTCATTTCCTGGGTTCAGATAGCAAGCAGGCAGGTAGGGACATAATCTGAAGATCCAAGGGACTGTTTCCTCCAAAGAGTACCATCTCAAAATTTGTTTTCATCATCTATTCAGTTCTTGAAGTAAGGGAATGAAAGTGGGGAGCAGCGGGGTGAGGGTGTCTCTGTTTGTTGATGCTGTCCTCAGCTCCGTTTTCTGTTTCTTTTAACTCCCATATTCCGATGATGGATATTCTGGGATGAAATGCCAATGTTCTTATTATTTTGCTCCTGTTTTCTGTCTTTTGTTCGACTTTCTGAAAGATTGTCTTCATAGTCTTCCTATAGTTTTATTATCTCACATTTTAAAAGTATGTATTTATTTTAGAGAGAGAAAGAGAGCGAGTGGGGGAGGCAGAGGAAGAGGGAAAAGCAGACGCGGCACTGAGCACAGAGCCTGACGAGGAGCTCGATCCCACGACCCTGAGATCATGACTTGAGCCGAAATGAAGAGTCAGACACTTGACCAACTGAGCCACCTAGGAGCCCCAATCTCAGTTTCCTTACTACTGTATATTTATTTATTTATTTGAAGATTTTATTTATTTGTCAGAGAGACAGGGGCAGGCAGAGGGAGAAGCAGGCTCCCCACTGAGCAAGGAGCCCCATACGGGACTCGATCCCAGGACCCTGGGATCATGACCTGAGCCGAAGGCAGATGCTTAACCCACTGAGCTACCCAGGCGTCCCTTTACTACCTTATTTTTAATTTCTAAAACATTTTTTTATTGTTTTTGTTCTTACAGTAATCCTTTTAAAATGGCACCCTCTTCTTGTTTTTTGAGTGCATTAATCATCTTTGTAATCTCTGGTTGGAGCACTCAGTAGATTCCTGGATGTTTTGAGCTGGTCTGTGAGCATCTCAGCAGTCACCGGCTGGGCTACTATTTTTGAACCCCTTAGGGCAGGAAATATCTTTAGGCTTGATTCTAGGGCTAATTAGGTTCTCTACAGAAGGACCTTCCAGACTCCTGCTGACAGGTGTAGGCCAGGTATGCGGTTTGCGCCCTGAGTAAGAAGAAAACTGGGTATCTTAACACACTGTTCCCTCTTTCACTCTGTTTTCTCTGTGATTCCTTCATCCGCATGGTCTCCCTGATGTCTCAGGAGAGGCCCCAGGTTTTACTTTATGCAGGGAATAAACTGCTAGTCTTCCAGGATTAGGAAGGGTAGACATCTGTGTTCACTAAGGTAGTGTATCTGGAGATCTGACAAATTCTTAGAGAGACTGTCAACCAGTCTCCCTTGTTTTAGCTAAATCTTACCCCCATTTCTAGAGTCATATGGAGCTGACAGCTTCCCAGATTATGGAAGGTTTTTTTGGGTAAGTCATATTGCTTCTCGGTTTTCCTCACAATTGGCTTAGTTTTATTCAGCTTTCTAGGGTCTGCTAAATCATTTACCTTTCTTCCATCTGCTTTTTGCCTTTCCAGTTTTTTTTTTTTTTCCTGTTATTGACTCATCTCACATTCTAAAGAAAAATCTATTCCCTCTCATCTTATTTGAATTGGGAAGAGAGTGAAAGTCAATGTGTATGATCAGTCTGCTTTTTCTTTACCCAAAAGTCATATTCTTCTTGGTCATTTGAGTTTCCCTTTCTGCCAGTCATTTATCCGTATGTTTTACCAGGTTTTTCTATTGAGTTTCTGATCTTTTTCATTGGAGAATTTCTTTATATGGTCTAGATTTTAATCCTCACTGAATTTATATCTTTATGTTAACAACTTTGGGCCACATGATAAAGCTCTACTCCCAGAATTTTAATTTTCCAAAATGTGAAATTAGATGTTAATATTGCTGAACTCTAATTGTGCATCATTGTTGTGTGAGATTTCCAGAACTTAAGTACTACAATGATTTGATGCCTTAAAGTTTCTCTCACTCCCTTTAAAAAAAAAAATACAGTCATTGAAAGAACACCTATTATGTAGCCATTGGATTTGTGTGAGCTGTTTTTGTTGGAAATTATAGAGACCCAGCCGTGGCAGAGGCTGATTGTCCCGCAATATCTGTTCTTTCCTCCTTCTATGATAATGGAATTTTTCCTTGTGTGCCTGGCTGCCCAAAGTAAAGATGATATTTTCTAGCCTTTATGTGTAGCCAGGTGAGTTCCAGCCAGTGAGATGTAAGTGGATGTAAGCTTTTACAAGCCTACATTTAAGGTCACCTAGTGCCTTCTCTTTGTTCCGCCTCTTCATCCTTCCTTTATTTCCGTTGTGTGGAATGTTGGTAGATATGATGGCTGGAAGTCTAGCTGTCCTAGTAAACCAATAAGATGAAGTCAAGCTCTAGGAGTGGGGGTGCTGTGAGCTGCCGTGTGCATGGTTTCTATAGGACTTAGGGGAGCAGAGCCTCTGGTCCAGTGGTTGTGCCTGACTTTGCATTCTGAATGTCAGAGACGGAGACTATAGTCCTGTCCAAGCCACTGTCCTTTAAGTTTGCCGACCCTTGCAGCTGTATCCAATCCCGTCTGATAGCCCAACTCAGACGCCTAATCAAAGACCGATTCATGGTTTATTGGCTTATGGAATGGGTTCATCTAAGAGGTGAAGCTGTTTTTAGGTACTGACTTATGCAGCAGTTCAAATTATGTCATTGGTACTCTGTTTCTCTGTTCACTTTTCAGGTTTGTTGCTTCTGCTTGCTTTATTCTCAGATTATCAAAATATGGCCACAGTATGGCTGCTGGTTGCCTCTTTTATAGACATTTTATATTCTTAGAAGATGAGCAAGCAGTTTTTCTGATAACAGCCTGGTCACCCATTCCCTAAATCAATCAAGGTGACCAGGGGGAGAGTATTCAGATGAGTTAGACCAGGGTCAGTATATACAGATGCCCACTCCTGGGCTGTAGGGGAGGGGACATTCTTACCCAGACACGTGGACTAAGCATGATTTTTCTGGGATGAAGAAGAGCTGATTCTGAAAAGATGCTGGGAAGATAAGTGTATGTCTTGTTGCATTATATATAATTAAGCTTCATATAGCTAAGATTTTCAAAACCAATATATATGTTAATTTCTTGTTTTTTTTTTTTTCTGTTTTTCAGTAGTTCTTTCCAAAGAAGGTGAAGAATGTTTAAATAACTTACAGGAGAATCAATGACAGTAAAGAGATAAAAAAATAAAATTAATACCTATAATTGTGTAGCAGGGGAGTGTAAGTGTATTCTTTGCCTATGTAGAAATATAGTAGTAAGATAATCAGATGAAAATATCTGTGGTAATAGTGTTTTCTAAATAGAGATCATTTCTGTTAGTGATAATTAAACATTCCTTGTTAGAGTGGTTACAGTGTTATCTCTGCAAAGGGTATCATCCATAGTCAAGAAGTGAACATCCTGACATGATCCATTTCCAATTTGTAATTTCTTATGCGTAACTTCTTTTTCTCCTCTGAGCCTCTCTGAAGGACCTATCCAGGTTCACCCTAGTTTCTTTCTTTGGGGGGGAAACAAATCTCTCAGAGCCCTTCAAAATAAAATGGAGTATGTTGTTGCTTTTGCAACACAAATGGGGAAGTAGATTTATTTTTTAAGTACATTTTTAAAAAGAGGTATTGCAGCCTGTGAACAAAGTACTTCCAGAAACTTTCATACCTTTATTGAGATATATATAAAAAAAACTGTATATAATAATTTGATGAGTTTGAACATCTGCATCCACCCACGCTACCATCACCTTTTAATCATTGTAATAAACATATCTATCGCCTCCAAGAGATTGTGTCCCTCTGCTTTTTTTTCCCCCTCCCTTTGTGGTAAGAACACTTAGAATGAGCTCTACCCTTTCAACAAATTTTTACTTGTATTGCTAACTATACTGTATTGTGCAACACACCATGTCGTTCACTATATGCACTATAGTGTAAGATGTCTAGAATTTACTAATCTTGTGTAACTGTAACTTTATATCCACTGAGTAACAATTCTCCTTCCATAAACTATTAAAAAAATTTAGCCTTGTTTAGGTGAGGTAGGCGTTTTTAAAAATAAACTTATTTTATTTTTTACGTTTTAGATTTATAGAAAATTGTGAAGATAGAATTCTCACATGCCCCATACCCACTTCTCTCTATTACTAGCATTTTACATTAGTATGGTATAGTTGTTACAGGTAATGAACCAATATTGATACATTTTTATTGATCTGAAGTTCATACCTGATTCACATGTCTTCAGTTTTTACCCACCGTCCCTTTTCTGTTCCAGGATTCTCTCTAGCATCCCACACTACATATTGTGGGCATGTCTCTTTGGTTTCTCTTGGCTGTGACAGATTGTCTGAATTTCCTTGTATCTGATGACCTGTTATCAGAGAATGGTTTTAAAAACGAAGATGCGGGTGCTCTGTGTGCTTGGTGCTGGTGAGAAGTTGCAAAGCAGGCTTTCAGTGATCCCTTTCAGTGATCCCATTGTACAGCTACAGAACTAGAGGTCCCAGATAGCACTGCCAGTGAGTGCAGAGGGCAGAAGTAGTTGTGGTCAGATTGTGGAACCAGAGGCCTTATTTCTGGGTAGTTTTCCTATTTCTGGGTAGTTTTCCTTATTTCTGGGTAGTTTTCCTCTGCAATTTGGGGACTGATAGGTTTTTCTCACTCATTGATCTTTTTGTGAGGTGGTTTATTTTCCTGGGAACTCTGATGAGTCATTTATCTAAGGGCAAAGTATAAGAAGTTTTTTATTAATGTTCTGACTGCAGAAGTTACTCATTTATTGACTACATCTTTTTTTTCCCCCCAGTTTGCCAAAAAGGCACAGAAATGAAATATGATCTGCTAAAAAGTATTGTGTATTGAATAAGACTAGACGCAAAATTCCTTACAAGATTGTAAACATAGAATCCTTAAGCAGTGTTTGATGGATATAATGTTCTCTCACTCTCTCCTTCAGCCTAAACAGCAATTGCTGTGAGGACTTGCCAGATTTATTATAACTAGATCCATTGCCCAGTTTTTACAATTTTCGTCTTTATTGAAGACAGAAATATTGCCCTGAATAGAGAAATACAAACCTTCCTCAGGGAACTCTTCCCAAGAGAAAAATCTAAACCTGGGGTGCCTGGGTGGCTCAGTCAGTTAAGCGTCTGCCTTCGGTTCAGGTCATGATCCCAGGGTCCTGGGATGGAGCCCTGTGTCAGGCTCCCTGCTCAGCTGGGAGTCTGCTTCTCTCTCTGCCTGCCGCTCCCCCTGCTTGTGCTCTCTGAGTCTCTCTCTCAAATATATAAAATCTTTTCTCAAAAAAGAAAAATCTAAACCCACCGTGTCTTTTACAATATATACTGCTTTTGTTTCTTTGCGTTAATCAATCAATCAATGCTGTTTAGAAATGGGAGCTTGGTGGATTTTGCTAGTTGTCCTTGTTGAGGACCAAGATAATTGTATACTCTGAATTTACTGTATTTTAGTAAAATATCAAGAATCACTGAAACTATTATGAA
This sequence comes from Eumetopias jubatus, assembly GCF_037043125.1. NCBI lineage: Eukaryota > Metazoa > Chordata > Mammalia > Carnivora > Otariidae > Eumetopias > Eumetopias jubatus. Next base: position 161,553,382 of record NW_028274809.1, on the reverse strand, counting down.
AGCTGAGAGTGTGTACACACACACAGGTCAATGTTGATGTTTCCAGCCGGGACTGCCATGTGTTTATAGGAAGTCGGAATGATTTTTGGAGTTGTCTTAGTTTCATTGCTCCTGTGTCATCACAGAATGGCCCTTGATAGGCTTCTGTGAATTCTTTTTCTTGTCCTTTCCCACACCCATATTTAGCCAGCACTAAACATATTCTATTCTTTTGAAGCATTTGAGTGCATTAATTTTTGATGTTTGAAATGGTTTAATCTGTCAAAAGATGAGGGTCTTAATTTTATTTTCCTTCTGGCCATTGGTGGGATAATTAAAAAAGCTTGAGCAGCACTAGACCCTTATTTCATCCAATCTTTCAAGTTTATAGACTTAATGAAAAAATAATATTTCACGAAGGAAATCTCAGTTTAACCTTGTGGAAAGGTTTTTCAGTCAATCTGTCAGACATTACTTATCATGCATGGAATCTTATTTACCTTTCTTCCTTTTTTTTTTTTTTTTTTGGTATTTGGATGATCTTGAGAAAGATCCTGACCAGTCTTTGCTGCTTTCTTGAATCTCACATTCATATTTTACTCTATTTCTTCTTAGTTTGCCATGTCTCCTGAGATATCTATGTACTAGGAAGTCTTCCTACCAGTGGAGATCATTGTGCTGTCTCAGTTTTAATTTGTGCCTCAGTTAATGCTTTTCTCATATTCATTTAAATGCTTTATGAGTTCCTGTTCTGTGAAGCACAGATCTTATCTGTTTGATTGAATGACACATTGCAAATATTTAATGTTACATATTTATGAGGTCCTTCAGAATTATTTTATTACTCTTTTGGACATACTTATCAGGTCTTACTTAATTGATGTTAAGACTCAGCAATCCATTAAGTCTTTCAGTCAATTCAGACTCTGGCTGTAAGTAGGATTCATATAACCCCAACATTGTTCAACGTAGCTGAATCAAAACAGAGATCCTATCCTGGGTTTGCTTCTCTGGGATCTGTGGGACCCCCTGACCTTTTGATATCATTGTTACAGTAAAAACATGGAATACTGCCTGGCAGGGAGAGATGCTACCAGGTCAGAACCCTTTTCAAGATTGGGTCCTCATGCTGCTAATTGCACATGAGAGCCTATCTATTAAGAATTAGCCAGTAGATAACCTCATTCTCAATATTGAAGTAAGTTATTACTTAATGATATAAACCATCGTGTTACAGAAACTAATAATAGCAAACACTTGTATAGCACTAACTTAGCACATACATGTTTTATATGAAGAAGATACAATGTCATTATCTTTATTTTTTTTTTTTAAGATTTTATCTATTTATTTGAGAGGGAGAGTGAGAGAGAGTGAGCACAAGCAGGGAAAGGACAGAGGGAGAAACAGACTTCCTGCTGAGCAGGTAGCCCGATGTTGGTGTGGGACTCCTTCCCAGGACTCTGGGACCACAAACTGAGCCCAAGGTAGACCCTTAATCGACTGAGCCACCAAGGCACCCCTATATTTTTTTATTTTTTAAAAAGATTTTATTATTATTTTTTAAAGATTTTATTTATTTATTTGATAGAGACACAGAGAGGGAACACAAGCAGGGAGAGTTGGGAGAGGGAGAAGCAGGCTTCCCGCTGAGCAGGAAGCCCGATGTGGGGCTCGATCCCAGGACCTAAAGGCAGACGCTTAACAACTGAGCCACCCAGGCGCCCTAAAGAGATTTTATTAAGTAATCTCTATAGCCAACGTGGGGCTAGTACTTAAAACCCCAAGATCAAGAGCTGCATGCTCTACCGACTGAGCCAGCCAGGCGCCCTGATCTTTATTTTGCATATGATGAAATTAAGGTGCAGAAAATTTATATACTTTGCATATATTCACAAAATAACAAATGTGGAGGCAAGGTCAGACCAAGGCATTCTAACTCAAGGCATTCTGCTGAAAAACGTTACTATATTGTCCTGGGGTCTCTCTTACCCCACTTTCAGGGTGTGTGTATGTGTGCAAGTGTAAGTCAGTGATCTGGGGAATTTCATTACCATATTTTTGATTTTTTGTTCCTTTTTTAGGAAGTTGAGCATTGGAGACTGGTGAATTTGATAATGAATATTAGGAAATAACAGTTGCCGTCATCAGCTGAACTACTAAAGTTCTTATCCTTCTACTCATCAAAACTTTAGCCACGTTTACACAGTGCTTAAATTTGAGAATAAGTCAGTATCTTACCATGAATGTTCAAGGTCAGTTCCATCTGATAAATGTTTGTTTATTATCTCCTATGTATAGTGTCCCATCTGAGGCACAGTACTCAAAAAAAAAAAAAAAAAAAGATATATCCTTGAACTGGGTGGGACAAGGTCAGTCTTCTCCTTGCATAAATACTTCTCTAATAGATAGTTATGCGAGTAACTGCGCCACAAGGCATATGAACAGTACAAGGCCTATTGTGGGGGTTCAGAGATGGTGGAGTTAGGTTTCTTTGAGGAGGTTGCATTAGAGCTCAGTTGTAAAGATGGGACTTCTTTAGATAGTTGAGGTGGGAGGAGCAGTGAGCAAAGGTGCTAAGGAGGAAAGGTGTGTAAAAGTAGTTACGAGTATGGTTGGGTAAGATGTGGACGTGGTAGGGAATAATTTTTGAGATGTGGTTTAGGTTATATTGTGGATTGTATTTAATGCCATTCTGGATGTGGTGGCAGCGCAAATAGAAAAGGAGGGCTCAACTTGAGAGTCATTCTCGGAACCTATAGGATTTGGCAGCTAGTAGAATGGGAAAGGTCTGGATGGATGAGGAGAGGTCAGGGGTGATGTCAAGCTTTTAAGTCCAGGAGATTTTGTAGAGGGTGGAGGGAAATCAGAAGAGGTGGTTTTTGTTCTAGTCTGCTTTTCTGAGGCAAGGATTATTCTGATAGTTGGCATAAATATTTTTTTACTATCTCAGCTATTGAAAACCTGGGTTGTATGACATAATATTATATATAGGGTGTGTTTAAGGAGAGAGGACAGCTCAAAAGAAATTGTGGAGAAAATGTCTATTAATAACCATAGCTTTGTTATGTAATGCAGTCCATGTGTCTAAATGAGGTACTCAGGCAGTCTCTTCTTCAGGCTTAAGTGGTTTGAAAATAAGGGAGAGGAGTTTTAGGAATACTGATAGTGGCACTGAGTTTATAGTACTGGGAGTCAGTTTCATTCCTGAAACTGTTCTTGGCCGGAGGGCGGCTCCTGGGGTCTCTAGAATCTTATGACCTGATCTGGGATGGCAGCGTCCAGGGCATCCACTCAGGGCATCAGTGTTTTTTAGTAGTGGTGAGTGGTCCAGATTGCCCAGTTCTGTATTCCTTATGCAGGCAGCATGAATCACCCCTTTCTCTTTTCCTCAGAGGTATTCTGTGTGATGGCATGAAGCCTGTTGACTATGGATGACCTGTTGAAGTTTTAGCACTGGGCACTATGACTAGTACTTCGTAGACTCAAAAAAAATATAAGTGTAAAGTGATGAATTGTTCCCGTAGTCTGTGACAGATTAAGTTTTCAGAGACATGATCTTCTAATGGCTGTTTATTAGGCAGAGTTTGATTTAAGGAACCTGTATGTCTGGTTTACCATTTATATATTTTAATATATGATACCTGTAGTTGAATTCTTTCAACCAGAATGTCTGCTCAACACCACACTTCAGTTTTGACATTGATGAGTGTGGTTTTTGAACAAGCCATGCTACATACTTTATACAATGACAGTTTAGGTAAGGCACAATTTTATATTGAATTTATGGACAGTAGGTCCTGTGTGAAAATTTTGGGGCATTGCAGGGTGGTGCTGGGGATAAACCAACAGTTTTATGTAGTAGTATTTCCATTTTTGCCTCCCCTCGAGTCCAGTGGTCATCCAAGCTAGGGCTAAAAATATATGTAGAATTTTCATCTTTATCCTAATTGTATTATGTTTTTGAAACCTACATTAGTCCTTTAATTTTTGCCTATTTCCAAAAGTAAAACTTTGTAATAAATATTAAGGCTAAAGCATATTGGTAGTATCATTTATTTTTAAACTTTTTACAGAATTATGTTTTCTTATGTAGCATTTTTCAGATATAATATCAGAATTATGAGGGAACCCAAAGATCTGATTAGACCAGCTTGACAGAGAGACTGGATAAATGAAAATTAAAGTGTTGAGTGAAAAAAATATTAAAGTGTTGAGATACTGTTAATTCAAAATTAATCAGAATCAAAGAGAAAGTCTCTCTTAAATAAAAGATCATATTAATTTAAAATGAAGTTGTTTACTTTTATAAAACTTTTCCAAGGAAACACATAACATATGAGGTGAATCCATGGCTTTTTTTTTTTTTTAAGATTTATTTATTTGAGAGAGAGAGAGCGGGAGGTGCAGAGGGAGAGAGAGAGAGAATCTTAAGCAGATTCCATGCTGAGCTCAGAGCACCGTGTGGGGCTCGATCTCATGACCTGTAGATCACGACCTGAGCTGAAATCAAAAGTCCTGTGCCCAACCGACTGCACCACCCAGGCACCACCCCCAATAGCTGTTTTTTGACAAATAGTAACCTCTGTTCCAGGTTAATGTTCTTTCATTAGTTATAGATGTTTAAATTTTAATATCAAGCATTTTTATTTCCCCTGGGAGACTATCACTCTTTAGTTTTACATGCTTTAAGCTGTAAATTTTCCTTGAACAATTTTAATAACATTTCAAAGATGTATCTCAAGGAATTTAAAAGAAATATTGAGCTTTTGAAGTCAAACACAACCCCCTTTCCTATGAAAGTAGTCAATTTATTGTAACTCAATGTTCTTTGCTCGTAAGATAGAAGTACCTTCAGCAAAAAGTTCTCTTAAGGGTTGAGATTTTTAATGATGTGAATCTTAAGTTAATATGGGGCTCCTGGGTGGCTCAGTCGGTTAAGCGACTGCCTTCAGCTCAGGTCATGATCCTGGAGTCCCGGGATCAAGTCCCACATCGGACTCCCTGCTCGGCAGGGAGTCTGCTTCTCCCTCTGACCCTCTTCCCTCTCGTGCTCTCTATCTCTCATTCTCTCTCTCTCTCAAATAAATAAATAAAATCTTTAAAAAAAAATTTTAGGTTAATATGACCATTTTTATACTGACCATACATAATCATTTATTTTGCGACTAGAATGGTGATTGGCAAATACATTTGCTTTCCTGTAAAGCTTGACTATGATGTGGACCAGTTACAGGCTGTTATGTGTCTTTTTCACATGGAGCATAATTGTATCTTCTTTTTCCTTTATACATGGCTTTTGTAGTGGATATCTAAGCTGTGAGTTCCTAGAGCTCAAAGAATATAATCATTTTAGTGTTTATAGCCCCAGCATGTAGAACAATGCCAAGCAATAGTATGTGCTTAGTAAATGTTGGTTGAGTGAATACATGCCTGACTAAATGTATGTATTCATGCATGGGTGGATGGATGGGTGGATGGATGGATAGATAGCAAACAGATTTTGCAACCAACAGGTTTTCTTTTTGAAAAATTTATTTTTAAGTAGTTGTAAGTTAACAGGAATTGTCCCCCAGTCCCCCCCTCAATACAGGGTGATCTCATATCTTCTCACCCAGTTTCCCCCATTGGTAACATCTTGCATGACCATACTGCGGAATCAAAACCAGGACAAGGTACAATCTGCGGAGCTTCGTTAGATTCTTGTAGTTTTTACCCGCACTCATTTGTATGTGCTTATGTGTATAGTTCTGTGCAGTTTCATCACATATATTTGTGTAACAGTCACCACAGTTAAGATACAGAATGGTTCCATCTCTTTAAGACTTCCTTGTGCTACCCTTTTACCCACCGCCCCCCACACCAGGTTATAATCATGATGAATCTGTGCTTTGCATTTGCTTATGCTTAACTATGGCCTATAAAAGAATTGTGTTTCTGTTCAGGAAAAGAGAACAGCAGTGATAGTATTCATGACTGTTAATCCATTTGTATGTCATCCCTCACCCATGACTAGTTTACACATTTTCTGTTTTACAGAAACATCTTGAAGTTGGCTTCTCCACAGTTATGAGTTCTCAACATTATCATAATGGGAGTTTACTCTCATTAGTTGGGACTTAGAGACCACATGATCTATTCATTACCCAGAAAATGCATGAGGTTGCAAAATGTAAATAGAACGCTAAAAATGGGGATCCTCAGTGCTAATGAGTTAAATATTGACAAGTACATCTTAGGAAATGACCTTAAGAGCAGAAATTAATGCATTTTCTTGTGCAATGAATTGGTGTGTCCGTTGGGTTTTAATTGCCACGACTGTGGATGTCTTCTGTGTAACTGCAGCTATAGAGATGGATGCTTGCAGTAGGCCTAGCGTGTCTAATTGTGACTCTTATGTGTTGAGAGGAAAGCCATCTCGAGGTGAATATACCAGGTTGGGTCACAGATATAACCACCTGTGTTTATATACACATATGAAGGACACGTTTGATATAAAAGGGGAAACACAGATGCTTGTGGAAGGTTTGCTTTTGGGAAATAGTTTGGAGTTTTGAAAAGGAACATCTTTTACTCTCATGTCACAAGGGTAAAAGTAGATCCCGTGGTAGAGTTGACACTTAGGCTATAGATTCATCAACATGAAACCTTTCTTGTCTTGGGAGAGAAGGCACTGTCTCTTCCTCGCCCCTCACCCACTACTCTTTCACATTCCATGATGCCGGAAGATAAAACAATGGAAGTTTCTTGGGAATTTCATCATTGGGAGTGAAAGGGCCCTTTCCCAGCTGTCTCTGCTTTGCACTCATCTTCCTTTCTAGCCTCTGCCTGCCTCACCCTGGAGCTCCTGCTGGGGCAGAAGCTAATGTGAAAACCCTGTTTTGTAAAGAAAAGCCTCCAGGTGCCACTCCCCAGGTCTTAGGAGAGGAAAAATACTGCCACCTCCTCAGGTTTAAAAACCTTCAGCCTACTTTGGGAACACTGTATTCCTATTGGGCATGTTCGTGCGTGCGCGTGCTCGCTGTGAGTGGATCTGGGAGCCTGCAGGTGGGTGTGGGATCACCGGGTCTGGAGTAGTGTCAGGCATGGCCTTTAAAAATAGCTTGTTTTCATTTTTTGGGAACATAACCCCTCTGTTCCAGTTTATTAACAATCAGTTTTTAACTCTTAGATAGGCACTGTGGGAAGTTAAAAACAGCTTTTATCTTTGAAGAACTAACAATCTCTTCAAAGGATTTATCTACAAGTGGGAGAAAAAGAGATTTGCCAGTAATGGAAACTAATAGACCATGGAGTATTTAAGTACTGACAGAATACATTGGTAACGTGGCCTGAGTGCAGTCTGTGAAGGTTTAGAGACCAAGCATTTTGGGATGGTTCCTAAGGAGGTGATGAATGCTGGGCATCAAGAAGGAAACCTTCAGAGGGGCAGGAGGTGGGGGTTGGGCTGCATGCTGGGGCAGCTGATATGCACCCTGGGCAGGCGGCGGGCATCCTGGGTTCCAGTTCTTCCACTGAGTAGGTTTGTTAATTCTGGTTGAGTTCCTTCCCTGACTGTAAAATCTCTGTCCTACACTAAAATTGTGAATAGTCAATAAAATAATGTTTATAAAATACTCTGTAAACTGCAAACCCTGTACAGATTTGCATTACTACTCTTTTTCAATTACCAGTTTTAGACATCAAATGTTTATTTCATTTGTGTATAATTTAAAATTGCAGAGCATCTGAAAGGATGCTGATGTTTACCTGTTTTTAAGAGCATGAAGTGATACTGAAATAACACAATTCAGCCCATTGTTTTGGGATGAAATATATATATTTCCTTTTCAACCCATCAGGAATGAATTTTTAGCCTGATGATGAGCCTCTTCGGCTTTTCTAAAACTGTGTGAGGGCAAGATTGATTACTTCCAAAGCAGGACTGTCTGCCAGCTTTGGGCTTCAATCTGACTTTATATTTTTGTTAGAAAAACAAACAAATGTACACTAACAAGACAAAAAGCTATATTGGGAACTTCCCTCTGTCCCTTGAGCACCCATCTATGTGTCATGCAATAAGGATCACAAATAGTCATCTGTGCTATGGTTCAGGTAATCAAATTAACAAAATGAATGTATCCTTTCCAACTGGGATCGGCTGTGGAATAAAGGGAGAAATTCTGAGCGCTTTGTAATAGGCACCTTGTGAGGCCATTTTCCCCGAGGAAGTAATTTGAGTACAGATGTGAAGTAAGCTGTGGGATAAATAGGCCTGGAAAGCAGAACAGAGGTATATGGATTGGGATAAAAATTAATTGCTAAAAATATGAAGCCAGCGTATATGATGTGCCTTTTTTTATAGTATTCTCCTCCAGAAGCTTAGATAAAACCGCTTCTATATCATCCTTAATACAGTGGTTTGGCTAGGCATTATGCTTTGTCCAACCTGAGATATTTTCAGAAATAATACTCTAAGATTTCAAATACATCTCCCTAAATACTTTGCCTCATAAAAACTGAATCAGAGTAATATAGAAAAGGACTAAAGTAAGATTTAGGGGAATTCTTCTATAAATCTGTATGGAAGAGAAATTTCTAAAGAGTGACACCAACTCCAGAAATCATAAATTGGAAATAGATGTGTTTGACTAAAAAAAAAATTTAGCCCATCTTTATAATAAATATTTGGCAAATTTAAATGACAAGGTATAAACTGGAAAAACTATTTGTAATATATGTGACAATGAAAATTTCATAGTTAGAAGGAAGAAATCTCTCAACCAGAATAAAACAGGTGCCCCAATATAAAGATGGGAAAAGACCTGAACAGGGATTTCACAAAAGAAGACCTAGAAATGACCAGTAAACCACTGAATTGATGTGTATAATCTTGCCAGTAGTCCAAGAAGTACAGATTAGAACCATTTTTTCTGCTGTTCGATTGCGTATGATTAGAAAGATGGTCTCACCAGCTTTTGGGGAGGGTGGTAAATATGCATGTATGTGCACTGTTGAAGCATGTTGTAAACTTCTACTTTTCTGTGGAACTCTACATAAACATTTCAAAAGTGAGTAACCTTTGGATCAGAAGTTTTACTTCCAGGAATTTATTCCAAAGATATAATTATAAATATGTACAAAGAGTTGGCTACAGTTAGGTTCACTAGGGTATTGTTGTCATTAAAAATTGTGAAGCAACCAAAATGCCCAATAGATAGTTAAATAAATATGATACAGTGATAGAAGGAACATTAAGCCTACTGTTGAAAACAAAACCTTATTGAATTTATAGATGGGCAAGTCTGTCTGTGAAGTGTTGTCAACTCAAGGAAGTAGATTACAAAATAGCATTTATGTCAGGGACATACAGTTGACTCTTGAACAACGTAAGGTTACGAGGAGCGATGCCCTGTGCCAGTAAAAATCTGTTCGACTTTTGACTCCCCTAAAACTTAACTGCTAATAAGCCTTCTGTTGACTGGAAACCTTACTAATAACATAAACAGTCGAATAACAGGTACTTTATATGTTATAAGTATTTTATAGTATATTATTACACTAAAGTAAGCTAGGAAAAAAATATTATTAAAATCTTAAAAGAAAAATACATGTATGTACTGTACTGTATTGAAAAAAAATCTGGGGACGCCTGGGTGTGGCTCAGTTAGTTAAGCGCCTGCCTTTGGTTCGGTTCATGATCCCAGGGTCCTGGGATTGAGTCCCGCCTGCTTCTCCTTCTGCCTGCCACTCCTCCTGCTTGTGCTCTTGCTCGCTTGCTCTCTGTCTCTCTGACAAATAAATAAATAAAATCTTAAAAAAAAAAATCTGTGTGTAAGTGGACCCATGCTGTCCAAACTCATAGGGTCGACTGTGTAATAATATTGAAAATTTGCTATATGTTAAATACTTTGTTAAGTGCTTTTATATTGATCATCTCATTTAATAATCACTGCATTGCTCTGGGTAAATATTATTGGCCCCATTTTACAGATTAGTAAACAGAAGCATCAGGAGGCTAAGGAGCTCAAGGTCACACCAATAGGAAGTGTGGAGCCAGGACTTAACGAGTAGCTTCCGGAAATCATACTTTTTTATGTGTTTAGGAATGTATGAAAGGGCATATACCAAATATGGTGACATGCTACTACTCTTTCAAGTGGTTTTAATTTTCTTAGTTATACTTCTAAGCATTCTTTGAGGGTTTTAGAAATATACACATTGTATTTTTTCTAATCAGAAAAAAAAGGCAAAACTGGGGTGCCTGGGTGGCTCAGCTGGCTAAGCTTCGGACTCTTCATTTCAGCTCAGGTCGTGATTCCGGGGTCGTGAGATTGAGCCCTGTGTGGAGCTCTGCACTCAGCACGGAATCTGCTTGAGATTCTCTCTCCCTCTCCCTCTCCCTCTCCCCCTGCCCCTCTCCCTGCTTGTGCTCTCTCTCTCTAAAAATAAATAAATAAAATCTTAAAAAGAAAGAAGGTCAAAACTATTTTTTAATGTTTGCACTATATAACAAATAACAATTTTTAGAAGGGCAAGCAGCACTAGTTTTGTGTACAATGTGTGTCAAGTTTTCCTCAATGAAGAAGAGATAAAGAAAAATATATGAATGATTAGCACATATAATTGACATTTTTAATAACACCCACAGGGCATTGCATATTAGGAAATTAGTAAATGATGTTTTCTGAGGCATTTTTAAGGGTAGATACACAAAATTGAGTTTTAAAGAATAAAAATAATGGAACATTAAACACATACAACAGTTAAAAATTCAAATACTCTTTTGGAAAAACCCAAGAAGAAAAAAAAAGTCCATATAAATGTAGTTTTATTTTTATCTATGAACCATTAAGTATTTACCAAATACCAAGAATTTCCAGACATAAAGAAGTCCAGATGCAGAATTAACCATCTAGTTGTGGAAACAAAACTTCAGACCGACGTAGTCCATATTTAACAGAGTACATAATCAGGAGGTAAATTATAAGCTTCAGATGAAAATACTGAAGAGGTAGGTCTGAGTTGGAAGGGTAGGGCTCTATATAAAATGGATAAGGTTGAACAACACTCAGGTGTAATATGTCAGTACATGGAGAAAGTAAGTATTGAATTGACACTGAACACTGGATAGTTGGTAGCTGAGGGTGGCAAGTAGCCTGAGCAGAAGCAAGAATGGGCCCAGTGGCAACAGGCAGTTAGTTCAGTCGTGGTCAGCTGGGATCCACGGGCAGTGCAGTAAGGTGAGGCCAGACTATAGAGTGCTTCCATCGTGAAGCATTAATGTAGAAAACTTGAAGAAATTAAGAAAAAAGTTGTCAAGGCCTTCTCTAAGGCTTAATTATATTGGTTTTCCAAAAATTTCTCTTCAGTTTCACAGATATATTAAGGAAAGTCATTTAATCAAGGAGAGTCCATGCTTAACAGATTTGGAAATTCCTGTTGCACACACAGCTTTTTTTATTTTCAGTTTTCAAACTGTATTTTTATAATATATTAACAGTATTCCATAGATTTTACATAAGAAATAAGCTGATTAGTTTGATTGGGGTTCTGCACACCAGTGAACAGAGTTCTTAATTAAGAAACTCTTTTGGGTGGGACTTTGGACATCATTTGGTGTGACTCCCCACCTCAGTAAAGAGATTTCTTGTATAAAAATCCCCAAAAGTGATTGATTATTCCTGTTTGCCTAAAATAATAACTAGAAAGAGGAAAATGAGGACTTGAGTTTGTTGCTTAGCCCAACATTTAAATTAACCTGTTTTATCTGTGGAAATATATATTTATAACAGAACAAAAAATTTAAAAGCACACATTTTTAAAATAAGATTTGTACTTACTGGGAAATGATCATGTGGAATACTAAATTACCACTTAATTTAATCTTTGAAATGCTTAAGAAAAATCTTCTATTTTTTTTACTGCAACATGGAAGAACATATTTAATCTCTTAAATTAATCTGCCAAATTGAGAGTTGCTTTTTTTTTTGTAGTGACTTCATAAATATTTTGTTAACTTTGTTAAGTAACATAAATGTGACTTGATTTTTTTTGGTATGACTGTAAAAATAATATATATTAAGTAATATTGTTTCTATTCTATTGATATTAACTATTCTGCTATTTTATCATTTTATAATGTTCTCTTTATAGATGAAAGAAAATTACATCTGTGAGTCAACAGGTAGCATATTAAGGGTCTATACAAAAAGTAATAAATTCTGGTTTGGTAATAGATCATATTTCTTTCATAGCAATGATTTAAATCGAGTTGATTATGTTTATTAATAAAGTAACAAATGCTTGTGTGCCTCACACAAAAATTAGATTACCACCAGTAACACATACACATTCTCTAAGTAAAATAAAGGAGACCTTCTGATGATAGTTTCTCATAAACCTATAAACAAGAGTAATCCGGTTCTCTGCACCTGAGATTCCCCCCCTCACCTGGTCCCCAGTCAAACTGAATTTTGTACTCTGCTTAATACTCAATATACAGTGTATTGTATGTACAACTGATCACTTAGAACAAAGTAGAACACAACCCTCTCTGTATTTATTGAATGTAAGCTTAATATTTGAAGCCATTCAAACAAAAGAATTTACACAAATGAATTTTAAATCACATACATTATCAGATACAATAGCATTGCTAGGCCGATTGAGTAAAGAAGGAGAGTTAGTTAAGGTAGGCATTGTGGAGAAAGTGAGCAAGAATTTTGAAAGAGCATGAAGATGAAGATTGGTGGACCAGAGAACGTTTCCCTCTAGATCTTGGAGTCTATGAACCCATCAAGACTTGAATTCTACCTAATCCTTTGTAGTTCCGGGAGGTAGCACAGCACCTTGTACATGTTGGTACTTAATTCTTCCCTTCTCCCTCCTTTCCTTCTCCTTTTTGTTAAATATAGTGGTTTCAGATACTGAAAGGGTAGGAAGTAGAGGTTACAATATAGTGTAGCGGTTCAGAAATTTAGTTTGGAATTGTGGAGAGTGAAATTGAGCCCTGCCTCTATTTCTGTGGCATCGGGTAAGATTTGTACCTTCACGTCACAGTTTGCTCCTCTGTAGAGTGGTCTAACAAGAGCAACTATATCTAAACTTGTTATTTTAATGAGATAAGTCTTGCAGAAGCCTTTAGTACTGTGTTAACTCAAATGTTGCCCTTATAGAGACTTGGGGATATGGCAGGATGCTCCTTTTGTGGTTTGTATTAACATAAATGAATCCTTTCCGGTCTGCCATAAGCTTCTAAGCTGGGATACTAAGTGGCTTGAATATTATCTGTAGAATATGATTATTTTCTCTTTAGTTTCTATCATTTGGAAGTGGGCCAGATACAGGGAAGAGTGTGGGAGGTGAGCAAATGACAGCCAGGTTTTGTTCGGGAACAGTGAAACTGTTTGGACTTTTTGTCTCTTCCTTATGTAGGTATTTAAAAATTTTATTATGGGCCATCTGAAGGGATGGTGGGATATCCTTTTGCTAATGAAAGGAATATTTCACTGGACCAGAGATTGACACAAGTAAAAATACAGAGTCGAATTAGGTAGAGGAAAAAAGAGGTGATAATATGTTAGGGAAATCATACAGGACTGGACAAGCCTTGGCCACAGCTCCCAGCTCTTCTCCAGCAACTTCTTTTCAGAAATCTCTTTTATGCTTCATCCAGAAGAGGCAGCCTTCTATCTTCAGTGGACTCTTGTAGGTAATCTCTTTTGTTTTCGGTTTTCCAGTAAGCCCTTACCCATCCTGGATAAAGCAAACACAACCTTCCCTCCTCCACTGTTCAGCCCTGGCTAGGCTTCATTCTAGTGCTCAGGGTCCAAATCTCTGAGGGCATCAATGGACTCGGGGAATTCAAGACAAATACTGACTTAAAACATTTTAAATGTAATATAAAAAGATCTGTGGATTTTTATGGAGAAAATTCACATCTATTTTTGAGGAAATTCAGCATTTCAAATAACTTAGACCCTTCTGTGGATGACTCAGGTTCTACCTGCCCCACCTTCCTTTCCATGCTTGCCTTCCTGCTGCCTTTCCCACTTGGCCCTGGTTCTGCACCTACCTGTGGTCTAGAGGTAAGATTTGGTGAGCTATGCTTTTAGGAGATAAAGTTACAGAACTGAACTTCTAGGGAGCCACACATTTTATTTAGGAAGGGAGCTAACTGCTCAGGAGCTGGTTGGAAGGTGCTATTAACATTAGAACGCAAGGCTCTTCCTAGAGGCTCAGACTGACCTGGTGTAGTGCTGAGACGTGCATAGAAAAATACTTGAGAACAAATGGTAGGAATGATACTGGGCGCCCTGGATGCCCACATCCATTAATAGGTCTTCCTGAATACTTAAAAATCACGAGTGACTTCCACACTAAATAAAAACTAAACATATCCAATCCAGTATATTCTGGCAAGTTATTCATGATGTAGCTAAGTCTGACCTAAAGAGAAATATGATCAGGAAACATGCCTGTATTAATTTTATGATTTTAAAGATGAAGTTTCTGTTTAGTTGGAAACATTTAATAGGAAACACAGTGAAAATAAAATAGATGACCACTCAGGATGAAATTTTCTTGTCCTATAGATAGCAATTCTTTCATTTTAAGAGCTGATTAAAACAACTGAGGAAAACAAATGTAGTGGGATTATATAAAGAAGTATAAGTAAAAGTCCTGGTTTTATATGGTTTATAAGTTTTTTTTCCTTTTTTTTTTTCTTTTAAACTGTGGAGAAGTAGGCGAGAAAGGATCAGAATTTGGTTCAAGTCCCAGGCCCACCGTTTATTATTGCTTGGATGTCCTCCATGTAACCTTGGAAAAGTTTTATTTCTTGTGGGACCTTCAGTTGCCTCACCTAAAAAATGCAGTTACTAAAAGCATCTAGTTAGTGTTGTGTGAAATGATAACCGGGGAAAATATCTAGCAAGGTGTCTGGAAATCAGTACTCCACGAACACTAACTATTAATAATAATAGTGATAATTGCGAACTCCTTTTGTATATGTCATCTATGATTGCAGGGTATTTCTTTAGAGTTTTGTGATTGGTCATATAACATATACTCCTTTTAAAAAAATGTGAAAATGCTCTTTTTCTCTTATAATGCAAGCTTATATCATGATGCAGTTCTCATATATGTTGTAATTCTTGGGAGCACCTGGCAAAGTGCCTTCTAAAGCCCTGTTAACGTAAGGAATAATTGAACATTTTTATTTATTTATTTTTTAAAGATTTTTTTTTTTAATTTATTTGACAAGAGACACAACGAGAGAGGGAACACAAGCAGGGGGAGTGGGAGAGGGAGAAGCAGGCCTCCTGCAGAGCAGGGAGCTGGATGTGGGCTCCATCCCAGGACTCTGGGATCATGACCTGAGCCGAAGGCAGATGCTTAATGACTGAGCCACCCAGGTGCCCCTAATTGAACATTTTTAAATCTTGAAGCATTTCCACATAAGAACCATGTTTATTGTATTATTTATCATATTAAGACAAATTCTAGGAGTGACCTTATTAATCTTCATAGTCTTTTCAATAAACATTGCTATTTGAAATCTAATATTTTAAAATAATATTAGGAAATATACTTACAAAAATTTATATTTTATCTATAGTTTCTTAAAGAAACATTATGAAGTTTTGTCAGTAATGCAAATGAAGATAGGGAAAAAACCTTACTGAGAACACCACACTACACTTATTCAACAAATGTTTTCATATATTTTACTAATTCTTCATATGTAGATCATTTTTACTTAATACTGCTTTTTATCCCATTTTTCTTAATTGTAGTTTATAATGGCAACATAATAGTCTGTTACATTGTTTTATTATAATTAAATTGGCCATTTCCTTTTGATGTATTCTAGTTTTTAGGATACAAATGGTGGTTTTTTTTTTTTTTTAAAGATTTTATTTATTCATCTGAGACGCAGAGATACAGAGAGAGAGAGAGAGAGAGAGAGAGAGAGAGAGAGCATGAGCCGGGAGAGAGGCAGAGGGAGAGGGAGAAGCGGGCTCCTTGCTGAGCCAGGAGCCCGATGTGGGGCTCGATCCCAGGACCCTGGGATCATGACCTGAGCCGAAGGCAGACGCTTTAACCATCTGAGCCACCCAGGCGCCCCCCAAATGGTGTTTCAATGAGCTTTTTTACACACAATACCCTCCCCACCCTTGCCCTCCTCCCCTTTTTTTAGGGAGGGGGGAGGATTAATTCAGGAGTGTTACTAGTGTGTCAAAGACTGTCAACTATTTTGATTCTTGAAACATAAGTGCCTTTTAAAAGGGTTCTGTTTAGTTGGTGTTGCCAGAGGCAACACAGGAGTAAGGTGGTTTCTGTCGCTTTCTATCAATGGATGTAATGGGCATTAGTTTTAAATTGGCTGATTTAATTGATACCAAGCGATCTCTCACCTTTTCTTATTTCTTTACAAATGACAGATAAATTTTAAAGTCATCAACGTTTAACAAACAAAACAAGACCAACCTTTAAAAATTTATTTCTGGCTTATAGATATCCAAGTACTGATTGTTTGACTTAATGTAACGTTTCCTTTAAATTCTTATTGTCTGAATCAGCTCCAGTCACCAAATGAAGAATTGGAAACCTCTGTGTTGGTTTTATGGGCATTTAAAAATAGCCTCAGGGGATCTTTATCTTGAGTTTTACTACTAAAACCAACTATACAAAGTCTTTCTCCGTAGCTTGCCGTTCTCTTTTACCCAAGTTGTAGGAGGACGGATCTTAGTATTTACTCACCACACCCCTCCCCCCAAAACGTAGGCATCTTGAATGAATAGACAGAAAGGGGTAAGGGAATTTCCTTGAGATGCATAATTAGATGAGAAAAAGAAAAGGGGGGGGGATATAGAGGAAAGTGTGAGAACTAAAGAGAAAAAAAATAAGCAAATTAGGGAGGAAGACATGAAAGTGTGAAAAGAATAGATTTCATTGAGTTTCCATTGCCTTCAGACTTCTTTGCCAATTCCTCTGTAGGCTGTAAGATAAGCTATCCATAAGGTTTACTGATGCGCAGTTGATTTGTATTTTTGGTCAAACTAATTCTGCGTCTCCTTCCCATTGCTCATTTCTTTTCTGATTCTTTATTCCATTTTATTTTTAAGCAAAGCACTGCCTGACTCACTCCTGCTGTCTGCCCCGCTGTTGATGCAGTCTCAGCCCTGCAGCTTCCCCTCCGTTTGAATTTGCACTTCAGGGGCACGGTTTCCTGTCAGAAACCCAAGGCAGGCCCCTGACATTTCTAGGTGGCGATTCACACAGGAAAGAACCTGACAAGTTTCACAGGGCACATGACTTCATTGTGGGAGCTGATCAGCGTGGTGCACAAATGGGCCCCTCCTTTCCATACCTTTTGGCCTCCCATAGGCCCTAGAGTGGTTAGAAAATTTAAAAATGGATGTATCCGTATCCCAGAAAACAAATGACAGAGGATTAGAATTTGATGTTTAGATCCGCCTGGATAGAAATCAATCAAGGTCAATGGTAATGCAGTTTGATTCCAGGATCGGGAGATTTTTTTTAAATTATAATAAAATACCCTAACATAAAATTTACTGTTTTCAACCATTTTCTTTCCGTATGTTATATTTGGCAAGTTCCAGCTTTTCACACTGTGCAAAGCACTTTTCTAAATAATGGAAATTCAGAGATGAATTGGACCTAATACTTGTCCTCAGACAGCAAAAGTTAAGTCCATATATTTTTTCACATGACTGTATCTAACTTGGAAATATGTGCAAGCATATGTAAATTACAGAGATGAAAACCATTACTTCTCTATTTTATGAGTAGATGAACCTTTAACTCTTTATTTTTATTTTTTTAATTGTGGTAAAATATGCATGACATCAAATTGATTTTTTAGCCATTTTTAAGTGTACAAGTCAAGGTGGTTTTTATTCACTATATAATGTAAGCTTCAAGGAGCATTTATATAAAGTTTTATTAGAAAGCATGAAGCTATAAAAGAAGTTGATGTGCAAATCTCCCACTTTTTTTGTTTTTGAATTAAAATAACTGGTTTTCTTTCCTCTTCCGCCTTTCCTCATTTTTTTGCACATATATTTTGGTAGTTGAACTATTGCCAAGTTCCTTTAAACCTGTTTTTCTTCTAATGTAGAGATCTTTTTTCTTTTTCCTTTAAGTCTTACAGATAGTTTTTTGGGCTGTATTTGTAATCCATGTTTAATCATTTCCAGTAATTTTATAATAAAAATATGAAATTAGCTTTTGTTTATGTTTCATCTGACATGATTTACAGTTATTAATAAAGTCAAGTTTTGAGTAAGGGTATCCAGACTTCAGCTCTTTTACAGGGAAAATTTTAGCAAATCTAAATTATTTGAGGAAGTAACATTTACATTTTTCCGAATAATACTTTCTTCCCCATCAAGGGACTCTAGAGGAATGATTCTATGTGGCAGTAATCAGATTGGATGCCTGATGTATCTACTCGGTGTCTTCATTTAACTGTATCTGTAGACCTTTGTCTTGTCACGTCAGTCTAATGCATTTCATGGCTTTATTCATTGCTTATTGATTGATGATATAATCTACATTATTTTGTATTCATGACATTGACTCTTTATAAAAAGGCAGAGCATAAACTTGTGTTATTCTGAACTCCCTTGAGTAGCTTTCATGCTCAGTATGTTAGTAAACTGTTCAGAGGCTACATAGGCCTATGGAAATGAAATATCAGAACCTTTGCAACTACTTGGACTATTTGTGGAGTTTTTTAAAACTGTGAAGAAACTGAAATGTCCAACATGTGTAATTTACTAATGTTCATAGCCAATTAATTGCATAATTAAGAATGGTCAAAATGACTTTCAAGCTACAGCTACACTGACGGGAAATCACATGTATTTGGATACCTCTTCTGGGTAGATGAGCAGTGGAGATTTCTTGGAAAATAGAGGTACCTGGGATGGAATGACATTGCATAAAGGCACTTCCTTTTGCTACCTTTGGATTTTTTTTTTTTTTTAGAAGTTTGGTTTCATCTTACTCAAGTTATTAAACTGCTTTAAGCTTCTTTCTAAGTATCACAGCCAAACTGAAAGAGTTCCTCACCTGTATTTTAAAACACTGCTGTCAAACTAAGCAAAGGCAAGCAATAGAGATGCCTTCTTCTTGTGTTTTCAGTTTATTTGCATTTGTTCATGACTTCTAAGGTATTTTAAATCCCCAAAGGAGTTTGCTTACTTTTAACTCTATTATATATATAAGTTGTTACCTGAAAGGGCCTGTAAGAGATCAAAGTAAATGTCAGCCTCATAAAATAGAAGAGATTTTTTTTCTCTCTGAGCTATGTTATAAAGGGAGATTTCTTCTGCCTTATTTATGTTGAGAACTCAGTGTAGTTAGGAAGACACTGAGTCATTAAAGTTTGAGAAGTGTCAGGGAGGTGGGTACTGTTTTGTGTAGAGTCTCAAATATTTGAAGTTTATTGGAACTGAAATAATTTAATCAATAAAAATCTATCTAATTGGAGTTTTTCCTAATTTCCTATGTTTTAGAGGGATTTTGTACTTTTTTTTTCTTAATGCATCTTCATTCATGAAAACAAAATTTGGCTAAAATAAATGATTCTGCTCATCTTTTTAGTGGTTAAGTGAATAACACTAACTTGTTTATATTGCCAGTTATATTTATAAGATACTTATGAGGTCAAAAAAGATGAAATATATCTGGGGACCAAACTACTTTTACCTGAGGAATTATGATTATGGTCAGTAATTTTTGTACTACTTGTATACTGTATGTGTTTTCTCCTTCGAATGCCCGTTTACTCTTTCTGGTGTAGTCCAGCTGATTGCTGCTTTTATCACTGGGGCTGCTAGCATATCAGAGTTTTTGAGTATGACAAAATGATACATGTACCCATCTATTTCTTTGGTTATTGGGGAGGGGAGGAAACTTCTGTGCCATCTATAGCTAGTGAGGACAATTCAATGTATAAACCATTAGATGGACAACCAAGGTGCTAAATCAAGGAGAGTTTACTATTTTGCTGGGTATTTGTTAGAATATGAAGTTGGAATTCAGGAATTATTTTCTCTGAAATATGATTGGTGATTGGGTATGAGTTTGTTAGAGATAGTTTATTCTACAAAGCACATTTCCTCTATAATGCCCCTTCCCCCTTAGAACATAGTACTACCATTATAATCCTGTGTATGACAGTGTATCTATTGGAAAATGCTTGAGTTTTCATATGAATTTATAGCACTGACAGCAGAAATATGAATGTAAAAACTTCTAAGCTGTAGGCAACTTGTTATTTTAGAGCCTGGATGTTGGAAGAAGGCTTCCATTGCATTGGTAGTGATAAACTGTTAAGGCTTAGTATCTCTAGATGAGTCTCTTAGGGACACTCTTGACTCTGACTGTATTTTCCATACCCTTTTCTTTGAGGTTCCTAGAAACTTGGTTAGTCTACTACCTGTTCACAGTCAACACCTGATGCTTCTTACCATAGTTGCTGTTCTCCCCTCCCCCCACATCTTTTCTGCTGGACAGAGTTGAATAGTATTCCCTCCCAAAATTCATGTCCTTGGCACCTCAGAATGTGACCTTATTTGGAAATAGGGTTGTTGCCGATGTGATTACTTAAGATGAGGTCATACTGGAATAGGTTGAGCCCTTAATCCAATATGACTGGTGTTCTTAGAAGAGACATAAACTACACAGGGAGGGCACCGTGTAATGGTGGAGGCAAAGACCAAAGTGAGGTGTCTTCAAACCAGGTGACACCAAGGATTGCTGGCAACACCAGAAGCTAAGAGAAAGGCAGGGAACGCTTTCTCCACTGTAGGCTTCAGAGAGAGCATGGCTCTAATTACACCTTGATTTTGGACTTACAGCCTCCGGAACTGTGAAAGAATAAGTTAACTGTTGTTAGAAGCCACCTAACTTGTGGTACTTCATTACAGCAGCCCTTGGAACCTCCTACATCTGCCAGTAAACAGGAAAGTTCAGTCCTGAGTTTGTTTTTGATGCAAGTGTTGAAGTAATTTTAGTGTTGTTCCTTAAGGGTTAGTACTACTAGAAATGGTACAGAAGTTGAATATAAAATCAGCAAAGTTATAATAGTTCAAGGGATTCCATAGAGAAAGCTTAGAACGGATAATGTGCAAAGAGCATTAGTTTTCAATCACAGCTTCAGTTTAGTTTCCAGAGAAAGTGTTTCCATCCCCGGAGGTTCTAATTTTGTTGTTTCAGGGTGGGGCCTGAGCATTTCTATGTTTAAAAGCCTCCCAAGGGAATCTGGGAGTATACAACTAAGATTGAGAATCACTAGTGTAGAGCAAGGAATAAGATGTGTTAGGTCTAGTGCAGTGGTTCTCAGGTCTGGCTGCCCATTGGGATCAGCTTAAACCTATGGCTGCCTGAGCACCAACCCCAGAGATTCACTTGTCATTGTTCAGGCATTCAGATGGCTCAAAGAGTTTAGAAAGCTCCTAGAGAATTCTGATGTGTAGCCAACATTGAGAAATACCGGTCGAAAGGTCTATATTCCACTGAATAGCAGCGATACTTAAAATTTAAAACTTTTTGAGATTTTGTGTTTGTGTGTGTGTGTGCACGATGGATAGATTTAGATTAAGTTAGTTTCAGCAAAACAAAAATTCATGATCTGATTCTTCCTTCTTCATATTGCATGGCTTTCCTGAACATCTTTGAAAAAGAGAGGGCCAATGAAGTGTCTGTGGGTTGGATGTGTTGGCGGATTGGAGTGGTCACTAGTGGTTGCATCTGGGTAGGGGTGGGGGGTTGGTGTGCTTTTTTAGGTTTACTTTTCTGCCTCCTTTTCTCTGTATCATTCATCGTCTTTTCTACTATTGGAAAATCAGTCTTGGGCCCAACACAGACACCATGATGGATTTCAAGCTACAGAAGTGCAGTTATGGGGTTATGTAGAGATGTCCATGGTCAGCTCTCATGTGCCTGTACTAGCCAGCTCCAAGCTCTCTCTGATCTTACACTAAAGCTAGTGTTGTTTCTGTTATCTTTCCTTCTTTCCCTCCCTGCCTTTCCTACTTCTTCCCTCCCTCTCTCCTCCCTCCTGGCACCTCCTCCGCTCCCACCCCCCCCCAGTCATTTCCCAGGATCTCCTGTATCATTATCTCAAGAATATCATGTCCTGGGGCGCCTGGGCAGCTCAGTCGTTAAGCGTCTGCCTTCGGCTCAGGTCATGAACCCCGGGTCCTGGGATTGAGCCCCGCATCGGACTCCCTGCTTAGCGGGAAGCCTGCTTCTCCCTCTCCCACTCCCCCTGCTTGTGTTCCTGCCCTCGCTGGGTCTCTCTCTGTCAAATAAATAAAATCTTAAAAAAAAAAAAAAAGAATATCATGTCCTGTTTGTAGCTTCTTCTATTAAAAATTTTTCTTTTTTAAAGATTTTATTTATTTGACAGAGGGAGAGATAGCAAGAGCAGGAACACAAGCAGGGGGAGTGGGGGCGGGAGAAGCAGGCTTCCCGCTGAGCAGGGAGCCCAAGGCGGGGCTCCATCCCAGGACCCCAGGATCATGACCCGAGCTGAAGGCAGATGCTTAACAACTGAGCCACCCACACACCCCCTATTAAAAGTTTCTTAGAGACATGGAATTATCATCAACCGTCAACTTTTAGGACCCTTATTTCCTTAGACCGGAGTAGAATTAATAGACCAGGATTTATTATATTAAGTCGTCTCTTTTTTATCCTTGATAAAAACAATATGAGTATGCTATCAAGTCAATTGCCTGATTGTTCCAGATGTGAGTAGCAATTTTATGAACTTATTAGTAACAAGCCAAAATGATTTTACTCCTGACACCCAGCTGATCTTTCTGAGTTTAATTCAAAATGCTTTTTTCTTTTCGTGCCTCCTTTTTCTCTGTGTTGCCTTTACCTGAAAGGACTTTTTCTCCGAGATAGCGTTTGCTTGACACAGTTATGTAGTAGGAGACTTGGAAGGTGCTGGATCTTGATGGTAATGAAAACCCGTGAGAATTGTCAGTCATCTTTCTTCACAATTGCAAAGGAAGTGGCAGGTGTTAGAATCTTTTTCCCATTCCATATTTTGATGGAAAAGTCTAAACACTTGTCTAATCTCCTTCCCCTTCTCTATCTCTACCTGATTATAAATCTCAAAACATGTGTCTTAGAAAGTTTTCATTTATCCTGTTTCTGGCTCTAACACTGACTTCCTTAAAAAATTGGAGTGCATTCTAAATCATTGCATCCTGTCAGGTGTCCTGCGTGTACTCGGACCTCCGGTGTGATGTATTAGGCATACGTAAGGTGCTGCTGGCTTTGTGGGATTTGTCCTGTAGTGATTAGGTACCCATCTTCTTTCTTCAGACTCGGATAGGCTGAACGGGAGTAGGGTGCTTGAATTCATCGCTGGCAGGCGTTGCTTGCTTTTTTGTGTCACTTTGACTAGATAGAAGTTGCTTTAGTCCATGAGAACTGTGCAATTAACAGAGAATTGCTAAAATTTCTGGAATAGCTTCTTGAAGTTTATATATGCATGAAAAGATATTTTAGCCAATATAAATATGAGGCTTGTAAAGCCTTTTTTTTTACAACCAAATTCCATGTAAGAATGACCTCGTTTTAAAGGCAGGCTGTGTTTTTCTTTTCCAGCATGTCAAACCCCTGGAAGACATGGCCATAGGCCATGGGATTTCCCACTCAAGAGAATGTCATTTTGTGTTTGATCCCCAAAGAGTTTGGAATTGTTGAGATTTTATGACTGCCTGACATTTGTACTTAATGTACAGGCCATGACACTGAGCAGTGAGAGCTGATGGGCACAGAGATCAGCTATGGAGTTTCTGTTACTCTTATGGGGGAAGCTGAAAGAAAAGACCAGAGGGTTTCCATGTGGTTTGTAGTCTGGACAATTGCTTTTGCTTTTGCAGAGGACATGGTTAAAGGAGTAGATTTTTATCTTCTTAAAATGTTAAAATTGGAAGCATTTTCCATCAGAAAGGGAAATTTCCCAGAAAAGAGGAAATTTTATTTTGTGGTCTAATTACATGAAGAGATGCAAAGTTATATTGATCTGTTTCCTACTTTGATTTAAACATACAGATCTTTGATTGCAAGGGACTTGTAAGTTAAAAAGACCTATTTTGAGTAAGCCTCTGGACAGAGAAATCCAGTTTTCAACACAAACAACATAGCTTCATTCTCTCTGTGATAGTTCTATAGTAATTTTACTGATTTATGATGAATATATTTGTCATCTGAAGAGAGTTTACAATGAAATGGAATTACTTTATAGCCAAAAAACTCTTTTCAGCTTGAAGTCTTCATATGGAGAGTTAATAGTATGGGAATAGAAATATATACATATTTTGTGGTTTCTATTAGATGAATAAAGCATGCCTGACATTGGTTGGTTGTTGTCATTGGCAAAGAATAAAAACTTGATGTGCCTTCTCAGAGCAATAGGTCTTACTGAATGATCTGTTATAAGACCAGGATGATGCCTAAATATTTGAATATTAGGGAGTTAAACATAATTTCCAATGAAACAGACAAAATGTCTGGTAAAATCTAATTTCTCAATGTTTTGAACAGTGACCCATTCCCAAAGGAGGATTTGCCTTCTTGAAATGATATGTATGGATTTATTTTGTATACCTTTTCAGCAGTGGTGAGCTCACCCTTAGGGCATTTCTGCATATTAAGTCACTTTTGCAGGAGATAATTAGCCATGTATTATGCATAAGAAAGCAGAATAACCGGAGGGAGGTGGGGGTGAGGGAGGGAGAGCCTGAAAAATTTCTAGTGAGCAAAGGCTTAAAAATGAAGAATCCATTGTGTAGCCACATTTTACTAATTTAAAATTGGTAAGATCCTGTCAAAGTTTAGCTTATTGAGGATGTTGCCTTTATGCTTCTAATTAAAAATAAAATGTAAAGGGCAATAATTATAAGGACTTTTAAAGGCCTTCTCATGGTCTTGGTTATTCCAACCCTAATTTCTCACATTTTCCTACACTGGCAGGCACCACTAAATAATCCAGGGCCCTGTGCCCCCTCCCGGGCTGTTCCAGAGCTGGCGTGCCTCCTGGTGACAGCTCTAGAACTGTCAGCCCGGATGCTTTCTTACCCCTTCTTTGCTTCTTCCCTTAGCGTGGGCCATCTTGGATACACCAGGGCTCTGCTTTTCCAGGCCTTTCATTGCTCTTTGACCAGTTACTTCCAACTCAGACCATTTGTTTGAGATGTTTGCATAAATATAAATATAAATATAAATACATGTATGTATGTGTGTATCCATTTTCTCTCATGACAGTTGCCAGCTTCTCTCAGGAAAACCTCTTCTTTTTTCAAAAAAATTTGTAATAAAAAGATCATGACCCCATTTCTGCTGTTCCATCCCTTTTTATGGCAATGTTAAACCTGTGTGTATGAAGTCTATATTTAGCAAATAGATCAAAACAGAATTTGCCAGTAAAGAGAAGAGTTAGAAATAAGATCAAGATGAGATCTCAGAATCAAGTGACTAGTCAGGTTCAGAGGATTTCAGTCTTCTTGGAGTTGTGTGAATCATCTGTGTCGACTTTTTTTTTTTTTTTTTTTTTTAGGTTGAGGACCTTTATTCATTTATTTTTATTTTTATTTATTTTTAAAGATTTTATTTATCTGACAGAGACACAGTGAGAGAGGGAACACAAGCAGGGGGAGTGGGAGAGGGAGAAGCAGGCTTCCCGCGGAGCAGGGAGCCCGATACGGGGCTTGATCCCAGGACCCTGGGATCATGACCTGAGCTGAAGGCAGATGCTTAATGACTGAGCCACCCAGGCACCCCTTATTCATTTATTTTTAGTTCGCCTTTTCACCAAAGGGCGGTTCACATGCAGAAAAGTGCACATATTGCAGGTGTACAAATGGTTGAACTCCCACAAAGTGAACATCTATACTCAACAACCCACCCAGCACAAGTCATAGCCACTCACACGAGAGTCCACTACTCTCTCATTTCTGTTGCCATAGACAACTGTATCCCTTAACACGAGTATAACATGTAGTCTTTGAGTTAAGCTTCTTTCACCCAACATGATGTTTTTGAGATGTATCCATAGTGTTCTTTTGTTTCATTGCTGTATAATATTCCAGTGTATGAATTTATCAAAAACTTCCACAGATTGATTTATCCACTTGACTGTTGGTGAACATTTTCCTGTTTCCAGTTTTCAGCTGTTAGGGGTATTCCATGTGAATTTATACACATGTGCATATTTCTGTGTGGCATATTCCTGGAAGTGGAATTTGCTCAGTCTTAAGGAATATGTTTTCATTTTAGTAGATACTGCCAAGCAGTTTTCCTAAGTGTACTGATGTAGATGTTCATCAGTAGTATATGGAAGCTCCAGATGCCCCATGTTCTTGCTGTTATGCATACTGTCTTGCTGTTTTTGTTTGCCATTTTGATGGCTGTGTATTAGTGTCTCATATGGTTTCAATTTACATTTTCCTAATGGTTAATGTTGATGCATACCTTTCATGTTTGTGACCATTTGGCTATCTTTTGGGAGGAATTTGTCCAAGTTTTTTTTGTGGTTGTTCACGTAAAGAAAAACAAAACATCTTAAGTGTCTTTTCCTTTTTGTTCATTTCTAAAATTGAACCAAATATCAAATCCACTATGATGTTTGTTGGGGAGGGTGAGAATCATCGAAATGTTACTCAGATAGAAGTATGTATTTTTTCATTCATTAAACATGTTTTTTGAACATCTCTTACGTTGTGTACCTTTACAGTGGTAAATAATGGTGTCTGTCTCAAAGAGTTTGCAATCTAGTTGGGTATTAAGGCAAGTAAAAAAAAATCAAGAAGATTGGTGTTAAGTGCTTTGATAGTTAGGAACAAGAAGAGAACCCAGTGAAAAAGCATAAGCAGGTGCGCATAATGGGCTCTCAGTTTAAGAAAAGACTTCCCATAAAAGAAGAAAGGGAGCCAAAACTTAGATGAAAAGTAGGAGTTAGCTAGATGAAAATTAGGATGGGGAGTTGTGTTTCAGGTAGAAGAAACGAAATCATGTTTGAGAGATGGCACTGCCAATGGAGAGAAAGGGTATATTTGCATGTATGGGACTGGGGCGGGGGCAGGGAGTGTTGCTTAAAAAGTCTTAAAGTATTTCTTAATTTATTTAATTATTATTTGCTGAGCACCTTTCATGTGCCAAGCCCTGAGTAAGTCAGAAGGACAAAGGGTGGGTAAAATTATTATCAGCAAGAATAATGATAATGACTAACATTTACTTACTGCTTCCTGTGTGCTGGGCATTGTGCTAAGCACTTATATTTTTGCATTTCATCCCCGGAGCCATTCCAACATAAGTGCTGTTATTATTCCTGTTTTATATTTGAGAAAACTGAGTCCTAGAGAGGCTGAGCAACTTCAGTAAGCCCTAGAATGCCCCACGGCCATTGAAAATGCAATTTAGTGGGGACTTTAAGAAATTACACAAAGAATTATATGTACAAATTGTAATTGCATTGAAAGTTACATACCATTAAGTTAGCATTAGTAGTAAGAGTTATAAGAAGTTGAAGTCTATGAAATAGATTAAAATTATAGGTAGGAGGGCCTGGCTGACTCGGAGGAGCATGTGACTCTTGATCTCAGGGTCCTGAGTTCAAGCCCCACACTGAGTGTAAAGATTACTAAAATACTTAAAAAAAATAAAATCATAGGTATATAATACTATATATACTATGTATGATGTACTAATACTATGTATAAATTGCTACATATGCAAATATCTCTATCAAATTATGATAATGCCAAGGCAATAAAATACAATAGGAGCATGGATCTGGAGTGAAAATCCCTTGGTTTGATTTATGACTCCGTTAGGTATTGTTTAACTAACAGTGGCAAACTCTTAGCCTCTCTGCTTCACTTGGGAAAACATTGTCTTAAATCCCTACTATATTCATTTGAAAATTTGGTGGTCTTGTGAGGAAAAACATTCAAATTTGCTTTTGGTCTTTCCCCTGAAAGTTTCAATGTGCTGAACACTACTAAAAAATCGTTGGTAGACTAAGACCTTATAGAATACATTACTTTTGGGCCTGGAGAAAATTTTTGGATTGAACTGAAGGCACTGAAAATAGAAGGTTATAATTGAAATGTCAGCAAATACAACTTTAACAATTCCAGTCAATGCTACTGGAATATTAAATATACCTGTTAAATACATTTTTTCTTTTCAGTATATAAATTTTAATATGCATCCCATATCTCTCCAGCCATATTTCCTATATCAATAGTCCCCTGTGGCAAATTTTATCTTTGAACACAAACTATTCTTGTTCAATATTTGAGTAGTGATAATGGGTTTTATTCTGTAAATAACAGCCTTAGTACCCTAAACTACAGCCGGCATAACTTTACCATTTGCAAGAACTACAGTGTTTTATATTCCAAATAGCAATTTTAATGTTTTATTCATTACCCATAAACAAAGGCAGAACACATGAAGAAAACTATTTACTGGTACAAAATGGGGCAAATGTGCTACTGTGTTGGTGGGGTGCCCTCTGTCCATTGGGCTGGCAGGCCTGAACTGCTGAAATTCAGTCTTCCAGGAGCCTTCGAGCATTATGAGGATGCAGATTACATTTGAAGTAGCAACCTAAGCAGCTCAGGACTGCTTAAAAACTTCAAGCTATGGAAGAATCCTTGAAAATCTTACTTTATTCAGAGCCAGTTTAAGAGGTTCTTGTCCTGTCTGCTGGTTGCCCAGTAGATTACTTCTCAAACTTTTTCCTCAGGGAGGAAATAATCCCAGGTATGTGGTTGAAAGTAGCCTGCCACAGGTAGTAGATGTATCCTGACTCTCCTGTTTTACATCATATGATTTTTGAACTGTATTCATAGAACAGTTTGTTTTAATGTAAATTTTCAAAAAAAAAAAAACAAAACCCTACAAGTAAAATTGATGCTTCTGTAAGAAGCACCATGTTTTATTGTGTGAATTTCTGTTCTTCTTGGCTCACCATGGCAAAGACCCAGGTAAATCTAGGGTCTCTCTATTTTGTAATTTCTTGGCCTCCTAGGTGTTTTGAATCTGAAGGTCAAAACAATGCAACACATCTCATGAACTGCCTGATATGTAGTTAGTGTTTTTGTGTTGTCTGGTTTTTGTCAGTTCTGCATATAGATTCTTCATTTCATTTGAATGTAACTACAGGGCAGATGTTGTCAGAAGTTGAGTAGCAGTGGCCTTCTCCGGAGAGGGCAGTGTTTCTCCCTCCCACTTCTAGCTTTTCTCGAAAGGCTACACTCCTCTGTTTCACCCTCTTGGCTCCTGTTAGCATTTAGATTTGTAGCTCCCTCAGTAAATTAGTCCAGAGCTTCCCAACTGGCGTGCTGTGGTTGGGCACAGGTATGCTGATATACTGATTTCCTCAGACAGTTTGAGGATGTTTTGAAGTTTGGGAAGCACTGAATTTGCCTTTTGGTAACTTCATGCATGGCCTGGCATTTCCAGGTTGTCCTAGGTTGTGGGTTCAGGAAGTCCACTCACCTGGGGGCCTCCCTTGGGAGGTGTAGGGATCAGTCAACTCTTAAAGTCTTTCTGCAGATTTAGAAGAAATCAATCCATGTGCTCTTTACTAGGTAGACCCCCTCTCTGACGTCAAAGGTTTATTCACCAGTGAGCCAGTGTGTGTTGAGTATAGCCCTGCTTATGTGGCCTGATAGGGATGGGTCCCATCCTGAGCAGGGGAGAGATATTTGGTGGAAATCATGGGATTGAAGACATTGTTTCGACATGCATATCTGTGAAAAAAAAATGAGGGTTGATAAAAGTTAGTAATATGTGATTGTTTGTTAGGTACTGTCACATGTCTATAAAAGAGCTGGAAAATTCCTTAAATGTATAATGAATTCTTTCACGAATTTATACATTATGAAAATTACAAACTCTGTGATTCAAATTTGTTTACTCAGAGGACTGCCTGAGAAGAAACATAGAAGGAGCACCAGTAAACACAAAATGGATGAAGATGTTATTGTCAGTAGGTTTGACATTTAGAAATTTAGGAGGATTGTTTGGCCTGAGTTTCCAAATGGTGCCGTAACATGATATACTTGGCTGTGTTTAATGGTGTATACTGTACGAGGACGCATTTCCCATCAGCAGTGGAGCAGATATGTGATGCAGAATACGCTACATTGTATCTTATCAATTGAAATACAGCTGCTTTTCAGGAGGTAACAGTGGATGCTATGTTATATTTCTGGTCCTCTGGGAATCTTTTAGTTTTAATAGGCTATGAGGATTATGGAAAGCCTTTGACACTTGAGTTCGGGCATGGCTGTACGTGAATGATTGTGCTTTTGGAAGACACACAGTGCTTTTGAGATCACTTTACAGAGTTTTCAAAGAACTGAAGATTAATAAACTGGTGAGATAAAAATCAGGTACCAGCAAGCATCAAATACATTCTGCACAATTATAGCTCTCCAAGGGGCTCAAGATTGTGCTCAATTAACAGTACATGTGGTGATACATTTACATCCAAATACATTAAACACTAGATTAAACAAGAAAACATACCTTTGGGGAGTTTAGTGGACAAAGTAGACACTGTCATTAAGGTCTATATAAAATATAATTAGAGGCCAGGAAAATTCCTAGTGTGTCGTGCAAGGCTTTGAAATGTGGGACCATAACCACTGCCCAATAGAGATATAATGCAAGCTGCTTGAGTAATTCCTAATTGCGACATTACAAAGTAAAAAGCAAATGAAATTAATTTTAATTTATTTAACCCAGTATATTCAAAGTATTACCATTTCAACATATAAAACGATAAATGAAATATTTTAGGGTTTTTTTCTGTTTGTTTTTGTTTTTGTTTGGTAAAAAGTCTCCAAAATCTGGTGTGTATTTCACACTTAGAGAACAGCTTAATTTGGACCAGTCATATTTCAGATGCTCAGTAGACAGACATATGACTGGTGTAACCGCTAGCAGTTTTTGGCCTTTAGTTTCTGTAGTACTGCAAGCAGAGATTTTATACTATTTCAATTCATACTTTCATGGCAATTTTTTCATTATTCTGAAATCTGTGTGCTCTGAAACCTAGCATCATTTATTTTTAACAGGACTAAGGATTTAGGGCTAGGATAAGTCCTGTTGATTCAGTGAATGAGTGATTAAAGTTCATAGTGAAAGAGATCAGGATGTGGATTTCCTAATAAGGGAGTAAGACCAATGATATTAAAGAGGCAATAAAAGAGAGAGTGAAGAAGTTATTGAAAATCAAAGTCTGACTTAATTCTGGAATAGATATAATATTAAGTAATTAAGTTTTTAAAAATAGAGCCAGGGCACCTGGGTGGCTCAGTCATTAAGCATCTGCCTTTGGCTCAGGTCATGATCCCCCACATCGGGCTCCCTGCTCAGAGGGGAAGCTTGCTTCTCCCTCTCCCACTCCCCCTGCTTGTGTTCCCTCTCTCGCTGTGTCTCTCTCTGTCAAATAAATAAATAAATAAAATCTTTAAAAAAAAAAAATAGAACCAAATAATCTCCATAAATAGGAATTCTGGATAATGGATTTTCAGAGTGAACTCTACCTCTGTGGGTTTTAGTTTATTTGGATCATTTTATTATGAAAAATTATAAACCCATCTTCTGTTGCCTCTTTCTCTGTACAAGGAGAGTATGACATATCAATGTATGTTTTCTGGAAATCTGGTTGACTTCAGTAACTACTTTTTTTTAAAAAATTGGCATGGGGCACCTGGGTGGCTCAGTTGGTTAAGTAACTGCCTTCAGCTCAGGTCATGATCCTGGAGTCCCTGGATCGAGTCCCACATCGGGCTCCCTGCTCGGCAGGGAGTCTGCTTCGCCCTTTGACCTCTCCCCTCTCATGTGCTCTCTCTCTCTCTCATTCTCTCTCTCTCAAATAAAATCTTAAAAAAATAAAAATAATAAAATTGGCATGATTTAATAATAATATAGGATACCCAAGAAGTTCATATGACTTTTTTTTTTCCCCCAATCTCTTTTGGGATCCAGCAGATTCTGTGGCTTAATAATATTACTTACTCCTGTGTTTTAAAAACGAAAGTAGTATTTCCAAATAGAAAAAATCATCTAAGAATAACTACTGTTTTTATGGAGGACCTTCAGCATGTTGCATTTCTTAGATTACCCAGACATGACAAACATCCTGCAAAGTAGGCATTAATATTAGCCATTTCTATGGATGTGGAAAAGCTGAATTTTAGAGAGATATGCCTAGTCCACAGCCCCTAGAACTGGGGGTAGAAAAGGGAAGTTTTGAATTCAGAGCTAGAGGCTACTAAATCCAGCATCCGGTGAATAAAGTAATTTAAGGAAGTTTAACTGCTCCTGATGAACTCTGCAGTTATTGTTTATGGTCTTACAACAGGAGGGTTAATTTTCCGGTAACATCTAGGCTTCTTGGACTGGTGGATTGTGTATGGGAGTGTTCTTACACAACATCTCAGAGAAAACCTACATTGAAGACTAAATGTACTGGAAAATAAGAACTCTGTTACACACTTTTAGACCTTTTAGTCTGCAGAGCAGGCATGGAAAAGGCTGCCTGAACAGTAGCAGCAAGCAAGACTCACATTGTCAGAGGCTCTTGCTCCGAATCAAGACTGCAAACAGCCGTCTCTTCAGTGGCTGCTTGATCCAGCCACAGGATGATGCTGCAGTGAGGATTTGTGCCATTGCAGTGCTTGGTGGCACTCATGAAATCTCGCCATATCTGTAACTTACATAAATTTGTTCTGGCATAGCATGTCCGTCAAGCTCACAGCTCAGAAGATTCTGGGGAGAGGCACTATGGCACGAGGTAAAGAGTACGGACTTTAGGATCAAAGGAAAGTGTGTTGCTGTGCACTTTGATAACCATCAAACTCTGTTTCTTCACTTGTAAAGTGGAGGTTAATACCCCTTCTTCGCAGGGAGGAATACCTAAGGTAATGTGTGAAGTGCCTGCCACACTGGCTGGCACATACCTGATTTACGGATTATATTTTTACTGCTGAGATACTATTGTAAATAATAGACTCCTTTAAATTACACAAGACAAAGTGGTGGATTCATTTCTGCGCATTCATTTCTGGCTGTGGTAAAACTGTAGGGAAAGAGACTGTTTACAGTCACAGATAAACTCTCTTATAATGCGGTGCTTTATGGAATTGTGCTTGGAAATTGGAAAGGAAATACTCCTTGCTCACCTTCAGAATTCTCCAAGGCCACCTCCAGGGGATCATTCGCCACCGGTGTGTCCATAGGCTCAGCTGCAGAAAGAGTGAAAATACTTCACTCCATTGTCCCCTTTTGAGCTCCTAAGAATTTCTCTTCAGAGTGCCATCTAGTAAAGCTATGTGGCATGCTAAGTTACAATTGATGCATTAGTTTTCCATTGTATTCCTGCCTAAAGCGGGATAGGAGCCCCTGGGAGTGAGCAGTTTGGTTAAATTTCATAAGTTCACCAATTCACAGTTAGAACTCAAACTCTGTCAACCAATATTCATTTATTCCATTTCAGGGGCACCTGGGTGGCTCAGTCATTAAGCGTCTGCCTTCGGCTCAGGTCATGATCCCAGGGTCCTGGGATCGAGCCCCGCATCGGGCTCCCTGCTCAGCAGGAAGCCTGCTTCTCCCTCTCCCACTCCCCCTGCTTGTGTTCCCTCTTTCGCTGTCTCTCTGTCAAATAAATAAATAAAATCTTTTAAAAAAACCCCAACAAAATAATTTATTCCATTTCATAGCTTATGCCTTGTAGACTTATGCATTCTTTTTCTCTTCTTTTTTCTCTTTCTTTTTAAAGTAAGCTCCACGCAGCATGGAGTTCCACATGGGATTTGAATACATGACCCCTAAGATCAAGAGTCGGACACTTAACTGACTGAGCTGAGCCACCCAGGCACCCCTATGCATTCTTAACATATAGGATTTGTAGGTCTGCAACCTTATAAATGGAAGAAGACTTGAAGGTCTTTTAACCCCTTCATTTCATAGATGAGGGGGCTGATGCCCAGACAGGTTAGCTAACTTACCAAGTGGTAATAATAGTTAATGGTAGTACTGCAGTACTATAAAGTGAAGGAAGAAGGACCATGTTGTTTTCTCCATCTAATTTGACACAAATCTCATCAATCAAATAATGTTTAGTGATCAGTGACAAGAATTCAGCATATTGCTATGAACACTAGCAATTCCAAACAAAACGCATTGTATAATTTGCTTGCATTAAAAACTGCCGCTGGGTGTCAAGGTTATTCAAGGGAGTTAGGGTATCAGGTGTGTTTCCAATTGTTTACCCTCCTGTGGTCAGGAATGCCTCATGTAGCCCCTTCTTAATAATTGCTTGGTCCATGGGTGATAGCTCACTTTGGAGTGACTCATGCATACACTGGACACTCCCCAATAATAATTTGGATAATCTGATTTAAGATTATGAATTGGTATAATCCAATTTTCTCTTACAGGAAAAAATTTGTTTGCTTTTTTTTTTTAAAGATTTATTTATTTGAGAGAGAGAGAGAAAGCTTGTGTGCCTGCATGTGAGGTGGGGGAGGGGCAGAGGGGGAGAGAGAGGGAGAGAGAAAGAGAGAGACAAAATCTCCAGCTGACTCCTTGCTGAGCACAGAGCTCAGTCACTGAGGTGGATCACAGGATCCTGGGATCACAACCTGAGCCAAAATCACGAGTTGGACGCCCAACTGACTGAGCCACCCAGGCACCCCATAAATTAGCTTTTATGAAATGACAGATGTACAGAAATTATGTAAATCATAAGCTGTGCCTCAATTTTCACAGCTGGACATATTGATATATCTACCACCAAGACAGAAAATTAAAACATTACCAACCCAGAAGTCTCCTTTGTATCTTTATCTAGTCATTAGTACCCTCCAAATATAAGCACTACTTTGACTTCCATCACCATCAGTTTTGTCTTTTTGAATTTTATATAAATGGAATCATGCTGGACGTCCCATTGGAACTTTTTAAAAATGGTTTAATTTTATTCTACATTGTGTTATGAATTTTATTTTTCATGTTCATCACTTCTCATTGCTGTATATCATTATTTGAATATGCCACAAAATGTATCCATTCTATTGTTGATGGACATTTGGGTTGTATATATTTTTAGCTATTACACATAGGTCTGCTGTGATCTTTTTGTATATGTACTTTGTGAATATATATATATATACTTAATTATGTTGGGTATATATCTAGGGACAGATAGTGGAATTACTGGGTCATTAGATATGTATATGTTCAACTTTAGAAGACTGACAGTTTTCCAAATTATTCATATAGGTTACCCTTATACCACCAGTATATGAGATTTTGAGTTCTTCCACATCATCGCTAGAACTTGGTACTGTCAGTGTTGTTAATTTATTGATTTTTTTCTTTTTTTTTTTTTTTTGAGAGAGGTAGTAAGCATGTGCATGAGTTGGGGGGAGGGGTAGGGGGAGAGGGAGAGAGAGAATCTTAAGCAGGCCCTGCACCCAGCACAGAGCCCAATGTGGGGCTTGATCTCCTAACCCAGATCATGACCTGAGCTGAAATAAAAAGTCGGATGCTTAACTGACGGAGCCACCCAGGCTCCCCAGTATTGTTAATTTTAGACATTCTGTTGAATTTGCAGTGGTATCTCATTGTGGTTGAGTTTACATTTCCATGATGACCAAAGAGGCTGAGAACATTTTCGTGTGTTTATTGGCCATTTTCATAGAGTCCCTTTTCAAATTGCTCATTTTTTTCATTTCAAATTGTTTACTCATTTTTTTCTTTTGGATTTTCTATATTTTTTATTGATTTGTAGAAATTCTGTATATATTCTGGATACTAATATTCTGTCACATGTATTGCAGTTATCTTCTATGTACAAGTTGCCTTTCCATTCTCTTTATGATGTATTATGAAGGGAAGTTCTTGATTTTAATATTATTCATTTTATTAGTCTATCACTTATGATTAGTGCTTTTGGTGTCCTCTTTGTGGAATCTCTGCCCCTCACAAGATTATGAAGATTTTCTCGTTTATTATTTCTAGGAACTTTATTATTTTACCTTTCATATTTATGGCTATATTTATCTGGAGTAGCTTTTTGTGTATGTTGTGCAGTGTAGGGGTCAAAATTCACATTTTTTCCTAATATGGCATTCTTTTGACTGAGCATCATTTATTGACAAAGCCATCTTTTCCTAATTGCAGGACAGTACCACCTTTATGTCAATCAGGTGACCAATTATATGTGAGTTTATTGATCAGTTTATCTAGACTTATGTATCAATTCCAAAATATTTTAATTATTAGAACTTTATAAACTTGAAATATGAAAATATAAGTCCCTTAACTTTGTCCTTTTTCTTTAAGATCACCTTGGCTATTCTTATTTCTTTACATGTTAATTTAAAATTTGGAAACTGTTTACAGTACACACACACACACACACACACACACACACACATAGCCCTAGGATTTTGATTGGGCTTTTATTGATTGGTTTTTAAATTGATCTGTAGAGATCAATTTAAGGAGAATTTACATTTTTTTATTATTACTATGTTTTAAATATTTTATTTGAGTGAGAGAGAGCACGAGAGGAGGGAGAGGGCAGAAGGAGAGGGATAAGCAGACTACCTGCTGAGCAGGGAGCCTGATGATGCTGGGTTCCATCCCAGGACCCTGGGATCATGACCTCAGCTGAAGACAGATGCTTAACTGACTCAGCCACCCAGGCACCCCATAGGAGAATTTACATTTTAATGTTGAGTTTTCCCACCCATGAACATGGTATATCCTTCCTTTTTTTAAGGACTTCCTTAATTTCTCTCAATAATGTTTTGTTTTTTCAGGATGGATGAACATCTTTTATTAAGGTTATTTTTTTGTGTTTAAATCTTTAGTGTTATAAATTTTATTGGCTTTTGAATTTATTGTTATAGTTGGTTTTTTTGCTGGTATATTGAGTTTTGTATATTGACCATGCTAAATTCATGTGTTAATTTTGTGACTGTAGAGTCTTTGGATTTTCCACTAATACAATCATTCCATGAATAATTATTCTGTGGATAATCACAATTTTACTTTTTATTATCTTTATTTTTGAAAATTAGTCTTCATGATAATGGCTGAAACCTACAGCATAAGTTGAATTGAGGTAGTGGTAATAAATACCCTTTTTCTGATTGCAGTGGGGAAATCTTTAACATTTCACCATTAAATGTGATGTTAGTGGTAGATTTTAAAACAGCTATTCTACAACAAGTTAATGCAGTTGTCTTTTTTTACATCTACGGTTGATTTTTATTTTTTTAAGATTTATTTATTTTTAGAGAGAGACCATGAGTGCAAATTGAGGGAGGGAAAGAGGGAGAGAATCTCAAGCAAACTCCCCATTGAGTGTGGAGCCTGACACTGGGCTCCATCTTGGGACTCTGAGATTATGACCTGAGTCAAAATCAAGAGTCAGATCCTTGACTGAGCCACCCAGGTGCCCCTAAGGTTGATTGTTAAAAAATGATTACTATGAAAAAAATTAAAAAAAAAAGACCTTATATTCAACTTCGAAAAAAAATGATTACTATGTGTTCATTTTATCAAATGCTTTTTTGTGTTTATGTGAGGAGGTGACAATGCTAGAAATTTGCCTTTTAGGAGTGATGAGGCTCCTTCCCAGAGGAAGGAGAAGAAACTTCAGCTTCTCCTTAAAGGTCATGGTCTCAACAGGGGTCTAGACATTGCAATTTATAAATGATAAATTCTTGAAACCAGGAGTAACATGATGAAGTATTTTAAATATTTGTCTGTTTGTAATGTGCACTGGAAAGAGCAGAGGCTAGAGACAGATAGATTAACAGTAATCCAGACTTGTTAAATGAGGGCTAAGGATGCTGAGGTGGTGAAGGAAAATTATAGAAGTGAATCAGAAGAGGCTTTAGGAGGCATAAATATGACTGTTGTTATATGTATTAGAAAAGAATCTTCAAATTGATTCAAAGACAAGGTTCCAGTGTCTGGATGTTAATGGTTTTCACAGACCGCAATGTGAAACTGGGCAAAGGATCTTTTTGGGGTAAAGAATAATGACTTCAGTTTGGGTTGCTGGTAAGTAAGGCTTTTCCCCCATGGTAAGATGGTAAGCCATTTGTGTGTAAGGGAGCTATCTTGGCTGCAAATCTCCAGTGTCTATCACAATTGCAGACATGATAAGACTATCTGGATAAAAATCATAAGAATCTGAATGTTTGTTAGATTATTCAGTGATAATCTATGTGGGAAAACGTAGAGTGAGATTTAGGTGGGAAATTAGGTTTAGAGATATTTATTTGGGAGATAAGAATTGAATATCTGATAGTTGAACTTGCGAAGAGATCAAACAGGGAGAGAAAGCACATCTTAAAACCAACGAGAATTTTGGAAGATCCCCCTCTATATGTCATAAAGCATTTTATGAACCTTAAAGTTGAAGCATATTGAAGTTGGAGGTTTATGAGTGAAAATAAAAGAAATGTCATTATGTAAGTAAGCAAGCAGCCTTCAAGATGAAGGAAATGACTATGTCTTAGACAAAGTTTGGCATCCAGAAAGGTCTCCAGATAGTGTGTGGCTTGCTCTTGTGTGACACTTATGTTCATTTAGATGCTGGTTGAATGCTGTTTTCAAATTAAAGTTGAACTACAGATTTGTGCATGTACTTCATAGCGCTATTCTTGATGACTCTAGCAAGTTGTCATCTACTTGGTCCTCATGAACAAAAATGCAATTATTTTCATCCTCTATACCATGGCTTTTTGCAGAGATGAAGTATGTGTCAAACCACAGCACCTGGTATCTACTGTTCCCCAGATTTGCCAATGCTTTTTTAGCAGGCTCAGTGCTTTCCCAAATAGCAGCATGCCGCCTCCAACCTTTTTTTAGTCTTAAAATATATGATATGTGACGTCTTTTTCATTTTTGAATCCCTAGTGATAGAGAAGATTATTTTATAAATGAGAGAATTAATAGCAGTACATATGATTAGGTAGGGACTTTATAGTTCCTTTATATTATATATTTCTTTTTATTTTAATGACAGTTTAGAAAATTAACTGGTTGAAAACATGAATTATTTCTGCTTAGCTTTATTTATGGGGGTAAACTCTTTATTATTTGGTTAATTTATTGAGATTGTTTCATACTATGTTCATGTTTAGTATTTTCAGAGCCAGAAAAGACTCTGTAATTTAGTTGAATTTAAACACTCTGAGCTGATGGAAACTTATTTAGCCAAAGTTAGGATAAATTAATTTTCAAATTAAGTATTTTAATAGCTGTTTGGGGTAATGGACTCAAGCACAGTTCAGAAATACTCCTTTGAAATGTATTTTCAGAATTGGCTGTTTTATATTGAATTCATTATCAGAGAATAAATAAAAAGTTATTTCTGATGTGAAAAGTTAAGTTTTTTTTGTATCTGTGCATATGGTTAGGTCATTGGTGAGGAGAAGGAGGAAAGGATTTTCATTACGTTAATCTTGGATTCCATGTAGAAGATTGTACAGAAATTCTAAAATCTTAAGATCTCTAAATCTTCAATGAGTTAATGAAAGTGTTACTTTCTAGGGGCGCTTGGGTGGCTCAGTTGGTTAAGCGACTGCCTTTGGCTCAGGTCATGATCCCGGAGTCCCAGGATCAAGTCCCACGTCGGGCTCCCTGCTCAGCGGGGAGTCTGCTTCTCCCTCTGACCCTACCCCCTCTTGGGCTCTCTCTCTCTCACTCTCTCTCTCTCTGTCTCTCTCAAATAAATAAATAAAATCTTAAAAGAAAAGAAAGTGTTACTTTCTAATTAGGGAAAAACTTTTAAAACAAATTGGTTTTATTGTAGTATTGGGCAAGATTTCAAATGACCTTAGTTTTGGAATATATTTTCCTTTTCTTTCATTGGAGAAGGGTCTGAGATTATGCCTTTAATTCAGAAATAATTCATTTTAGTCTGTTTAAGAGGAAGATACCCAAACTATCTTGTTTCAGTTGTCTTGCTTATATATTTTCCACAAATAGAGATGCCTTTGCATGCAGCATAATACCAAGATTATTTATAAGAATCATCATAGCGGGATACATGGGTGGCTCCCATGGGTTAAGCAGCTGCCTTCGGCTCAGGTCTTAATCTCAGGGTCCTGGGATTGAGCCCCCATTGGGCTCCCTGCTCAGCAGGGAGCCTGCTTTTCCCTCTCCCTCTGCTGCTTCCCCTGCTCCTGCTGTGTCTCCCTCTTTCTGTCAAATAAATAAATAAATCTTAAAGTAACACTGATGAATCACAGACCTGTACCCCTGAAACAAATAATACAGTATATGTTAATAAAAAAGAACCCCCCCAAAAAATCAGCATACTACTTTAAATCATGAAGACTAGATCCCGACTGCCTATTTTAAAATCCTGCTTTTGCTGCTTATTAGGCAAGTTACTTAACTTCTTTGTGTTTCCACATCTGTAAAATGAGAATAATAATACCACTTACCTCACACGGCTGTGAGGACTATCCAGGTAGAGTAGTTAGTAGAAGAGTTCCTAGCATGTGTAAGTCTGTGCATTTGCTGATGCTGCAACCACTCTTCCTCCTCCTCTTCTAACTACTGAGAATTAACACCACTCTACTCAGACAATGGAATGAATTCAGTTCTCTGTCTAGCAGATTTCCCTCATTGTAATTTCCCAAGAGGTATTTAGTCACCTGTGGGCTTAAAGTTAGAGAATTTAAAGGCCTGTCTTTTGAAAATAAGATGTTTTTTGAATGATTCCATGTTTAAATTAAAAGGTAAAAATACATTCCCCATGCATATTGGGGAAAAATACCTCTGAGCACTGAAGCTGCTTACTTGTGATAATTATTTGATAGTTATTTTACTTGTGAACATTTCTTAACTATTAGAATGGAGATTAATCCATTTTATTTATAGAACTAATTCTAGTTCTAGTATTTTAGTTTTATGTATGTCTCCAAATAGGATTTTACACCTGCGTTTGGCCAGTTTTTATTTTGAGATATCTTTCAATATGCTTTTGATGCTTCTTGGCTGCCACTATTACTTTTCAAAATTATTTTAATCTTCTGGTGTATTAAAAAAAAGATAAACTTACTCATATAGCTTACATACACTTCAAGAATATTTCTCCAGTCAGAGTTTTTAACTAGTGCTTGACGGTGTGTGTGTGTGTGTGTGTGCGTGCACACACATATATGTACTATCTGGGCATATTTTCATTGATTCATATTTGAATAATATTTTGAAACATTTCATGTATGAAGGTTGGGAATGTCTGAAATATCTTAAATCATGGAACGTAACAAAGTTTGTGAGACAGGTCTTCTACAGTCAGTTTTTCATAGAATTAGCTTCTTTTCTTTTCTTTTATTATGTTATGTTAATCACCATACAGTACATCATTAGTTTTTGATGTAGTGTTCCATGATTCATTGTTTGTGCATAACACCCAGTGCTCCATGCAGTACGTGCCCTCTTTAATACCCATCACCAGGCTAACCCATCCCCCCACCCCCATCCCCTCTAGAACCCTCAGTTTGTTTTTCAGAGTCCATCGCCTCTCATGGTTCTTCTCTCCCTCCGATTCCCCCCTTCATTCTTCCCCTCCTGCTATCTTCTTCTTCTTCTTTTTTAACATATAATGTATTATTTGTTTCAGAGGTACAAGTCTGTGATTCAACAGTCTTACACAATTCACAGGTGTGAATTGTAGAATTAGCTTCTTTAAGTCACTTTAGTGTTCCTGATTGAGCACACCTAATGTAAATTCCTTTATACTGTAAGACAGCATACCTAAGACACTAGAAGTCACACTTTTAGGATTGTTTTTATTATTTACTTGAAACAAATCGTCTTTCCACATTATAGATGTCTTTTCCATGTTAGAGCCCCTCTGTAGGTGGCATGGGCTGGCTAGTGTAAATATGCCAGTTCCCAGGATGCTGTGTGTGTGTGTGTGTGTGTGTGTGTGTGTGTGTGTGTGTGTGGTGTACACACTTAGTAAATTATACATGTTTGTACATAGATATATATATGAGTGTTCTGAGACTCAGATTTAAATGTACTGATTCCCTAATGAATACCCTTTCCCTGAAATACCTCTTCTTCCCCACTTTTCAAGACTCAACTTTGTTTCACCTCCTCTGTGAAGCCTCAGTGGGTTCCCTCAACTTCCCACTGTACTTTGTTCTTCCACCAGAGTTCCTATGGTGTTATTGAGGATGTGACTTGATACAGGCTAGAGAATATGGACTTTGGTCACAGTTATTTTTATTGTAAAATGTAGGTATTGAATCCTAGGTCATATGCTTTGTACACGAATTTATTAAATAATACAAGCAGCTAGTCAGTGTTAAACATATGGTAAATATTCAATAGATGGTAGCTATTATTCTTATAATTATTTTACTTATTTATATTTGTCTTGCCTTTGTGACCTTCTTTAAATCAGGTAGTGTGGCATATGATTTTTAATGTCCTCAGTTCCTGGCATATAGGTGATTCATGGATGAATTAACAGAATATATATATACCATGTAAGAAATAACACGATTACAAATCAGCAGACCTTCATCATCTGCTAGCAATTACTTGGGTTATATTTGCTTTGACTCCCAATTTCCGTATTTTTCCAGTGTTTAAAGGAGTCTTTGATCCTTGTAAACAAGAATCAACCTAATATATCATTTGTCATTCTCAAGAAATAGTATTTTGATTTTCTGGTATTATTTAGTCATGAGAGAAACATATGGTTAAGCAATCCATTTGATGGTCTACTAATTTGCTCATCATTGAGAAATACTAATTGATAATGTATTTATTATGACAGCTTGCTATCTGTGGTGTGCCAGATTATGAGCTACGTAGGGTAATGATTGTAATGTCTGAATGCACACACTGGGTTGATGAGTTCAGCTGAACAAAACTATTGTTCAGTAAGGCATTCGGCAACCCATAAGACACTCATTAAAAATACCAAATAAACCCTCTTTTTCTGTATCATTAAATCAAAATGTCAGTAAAACAAATCTATTAAGCTCTTTGATCCATCCTTCAAAATCATTTTAAAATCCGCCTATGTTAAAATTCCTCTGGGTTCAGATATTTGAAGAGATTGAGCATAAAAAGTACCCTAAAAATATCTCGTTTGATATTTTCTAATTATTGTTAAATATTTTGAGATTGCAAATTTCATTTAAATGTCAGCTGTAATTAAATGTGTGCCATTTGTTTTTCCACTCAGGTTTTGCAGTTTGATGGAATGTTTTCCCCTACGATTTAATAAATATTTGTTTTATTTCACATGAATTAATTCAGAATTGGATAAGAGCAACATATTGTAATCAACTATTGTTGTGATGGACTAGAAAATAAATTTACTCCCTAAGCAAACTGTTTACTATGCATTTGAATGGAATTTATCTTGCTTAGTATTGGCAAGTTAAACATAGAAGGCAATAATTAATAGGAAAGCCAAATATGTATACTGCATACTGAATAAGGCAACTTATTTTTCTTGAATATGTCATAGATCTTTACTGTATAAAATTTGTATAATTACCCCATAATATATATACCTCGCTATGTACAGACAACACTCACTGAAGTGAAATAGTAGGGAAATTCTTAGGCTTGTGTGAATTATGCATTTTTAATTGATATCAACTGTGTGTTGATCATGATTTTATTATCAGTTGTTTTCAAAATTGAAAGCTTGCTTTTTAATGTATAAATCACACAACCACATTATACTTGCATAAAATGATAGGAAGTGAACTGGCACC
The DNA here is from genome assembly GCF_037043125.1 of Eumetopias jubatus. Lineage (NCBI taxonomy): Eukaryota > Metazoa > Chordata > Mammalia > Carnivora > Otariidae > Eumetopias > Eumetopias jubatus. The sequence continues at coordinate 161,509,553 of NW_028274809.1, read as the reverse complement.
CTATTATTTCATTTCTCCCACCAGCCCCTTAGAAACTCCACAAAGATTTTTAATATCTTTAGCATGATGGTTAAAAACACAGCCCAATAGAAAAGATTAAGAGAAAGTTGTCAATGTTCTTCATATGGGAATGCAAATGTGTGTGTGGCCAAGTTACTTTTGGCAGAATGTAGTGTTATATGCCATAGTTTCCTGTGAGAGTACAAATCGCACATGCTCATATTTGTGTTGTAATCTAAATCACATAAATTAGACACATGAAGACAAAATTTAATCATCTTGTCAGTCCTTTGCAATACAAATCAGATTTTTGACTGTGCAGTCCCAATAAAATGGCAATTACACTTGAATATGAGCATAGCATAAATTACTTTTCAAACCATTATATTGAGCACAATATATGTAAAAGAAATGCTTAATTCATTTGCTATGGTTACTTTCTTATAAAGGTTTATTTGTTCTCTGCATAGAATGATGCGGTGTAATGGTAGCTGAAAACAGATTAAAAGAGTAATTAATTTCCACGTCAGTGTGCTTTTGCTTTACCTTCTCCCTCTGAACATTTTCAGTGAACTCTGTTCTTAAATGTTTGCTCAAGCTTCGGAGCGTAGCTTACTCCAAGTGAGACCTTAATTCTTAAAGTTTGCTCTTTGCTAATAGTGAAAAGTTTCTGGGTGGAAGCATAATTTCAGAGAAACATAAAGCTGGAAATAGGGAAGAACATTTTTATAAATGGAGAATTTTCAATTGATTTCTGTGTAACTAATAGAATTCCATAGGGATTATTATTGAATTTTTGGTTATTAAGGACCTGAAATCCCCTGTCTCCTATTTCTGTTAGCATCATTGAATTCTCTTAGTGGAGGCATTGGAGACACTGTACTGTGAGAGCCCAGGGGGGTCATCCTGTTGTCTGTCCCGGACCCTCCTGTAACAAAACACACAACCTGGGTTGAGAGTCGTCTTGAGGAAGTGTAACTTGGATTCAAGTAGGTCATTGTTTGTTCCTAGTTCTCAGGAAAGTTTTAGTGGAAATAGGAGTTTGGGTGCTTGACTATAAATGTAAGGAGTAGGGTTGGGACTGACATTTGTTGAATAACTAATATGTGCCAGAGTGTCTGGTGAGTACATTGTACCTTCTTTTCAATGTTCTTAGTTGCCTCCCCCCAACGAGATTTTATTTATTTAGTTGAGAGAGAGAAAGAGTGTGCACACAAGCACAAGCAGGGGGTGGGAGGAGGGAGAAGCAGACTCCCCACTGAGCAGGGAGCCCATTGGACGTGGGGTTCCATCCCAGGACCTCGGGATCATAACCTGTGCCAAAGGCAGATGCTTAACTGAGCCACCCATGTGTTCCATGATACAGTATTAATAAATGAGGAACAAGGGCACGCAAAAGTTAAACCGCTTGCCTTAAGTCACATTATTGCCAAGTGTTAATGCTGGTGTTCATTCTGTTTGGTATTCATGTTCGGATCTTTTCCCAACATGAGAAAGCACACAGTCTTTCTCAGATGGAGCGGAGCATGTTGTTAATTCATGGGAGATCCTGAAATTGTGGGAAGAGTTTTTGGTGTTTGTATATCATCACCTGAATTGCCTGATGAGTCAAAGAAAAGGGGTGGAACTTTGTGCCTGAGTTTTTGTCTAAGGAAGGGAGGTAATGCTAGAAAGTAGGTGTGTAATTATTTTTTTTTTAAGATTTTATTTATTTATTTGACAGAGAGAAACACAGTGAGAGAGGGAACACAAGCAGGGGGAGTGGGAGAGGGAGAAGCAGGCTTCCCGCAGAGCAGGGAGCCTGATGTGGGGCTCGATCCCAGGACCCTGGGATCATGACCTGAACCGAAGGCAGACGCTTAACGACTGAGCCACCCAGGTGCCCCAGTAGGTGTGTAATTATAAAATATATCCAGGAAATAATCTACCTTGAAGGTTTTGTATTTTCTTTTTTAATTCTTGAGGTCTTTGCTATGATGGTCTTGTGTTAATAAATTTAATGGAAATTAGATTACTTATTATAAAGATACTGCTTTCTCTGTGGACTCTACCTACCCTAGTTGAAGTGATTTCTGTTAAAACTTTGAGAATTCCTGAGATACAAAGAATAATCATCATTCTTTAATGACAGATCATGAAAATTATATGTATTTCCTGTGTAGACATTACTTAGAATGTAGAACCGTATTCCCGAAATGGAAAATAACGAACTGTCTTTTCCTATTTGTGGTGAGAGGCGTCTCTAAAATTGGATATTCATATAGACCTAAATTGCTGACTACTTATGGCCTATGTTAAAAAAGAGTATCTGAAGACTAGTTTGCTTCTCTATAGAAAATGATGCTTGTGCCACGGAAATCCGTGTATCTTTTCTCAGCAGTCAGACGTCTCATGCTGTACAAGTTCAGAAGAGATGCGGTAGGTGTCACCTGTCACCTAGCAACAAGCTCACTGCTTTGTGTCTTCAGCGTCTCTTTTCATTTTAAGTCAAAATAGCTATGAAAACATAGCACTTAGATACGCATTTATCTCCAGAAACATTTAGATTAACCTTCAAATATTTTTAGTTCCCAAGATAACTCACTGCGACAGATAAAACAGAAATAACTTTAAATGAAAAAAGGCAGCTTATATATCAAAAACCTTGATGCACAGCAAGGCCAAGATGGATCTGTTATATAATATCGATGACTTAAATTCACAAAGCCTGCCTGTCGGGTTCCCTCATCGGCTTTAAAAGTTATGTGAATATGCATATAAACCTTTATTACCTGATTTTTTTTTTATCAGCCCTTGAAAACACAGGATCACAACTAATGAAGCAATGATTTGTGAAACTGAATCTAGAAGACAGAATTCCAAATGGAATTGCTGTACCATTACCAGAATTCAATTTACTTGAAACAGAGCAACTAAATTACCTTTGGGCAGAGAGTGGAATACCCTGACTAGTCAGGTGTCTATAAACACCTTTAAAAGATGTTTCTCTGTCTCTGTTTAAAGACACATAAAGGGATTTTCAGAGGAACTAGCAACAAGTGTACTTATGGGTCCTGAAGTATGGTGAATGTATTAAACACTCACCTTTAAAGATGGAGAGCATAATGGATCATTTAAAATGTGATGAAGAGCCAGCAACCTGTTACTACAGGGTAATGATATAGTGCCGGTACCCTGAAGTGTAACTCCTTCTTCATTAAGGTGGGTAGCAGCCACATGCATTCTGGCCGAGGTCAGTTCTCTTGTCCAGGGTACTTACTGTCTTTGAATTTTTAATTCCTTTTAGGGAGCTTAGAATTCCTTTTAGGAAATTCTATGGGAGAAAACAAGAGTTAGAAAGGAACAGAATTTAGAAGATGATTCTCTATTGCTACAATTTCTCCAGACTCACCATTAAAATATGAGTATTTACTAATGGTTCTAGGCAGCAATATTTTTGTTTAAAAGTCAATCTAAACTTCTTTCCAAAATGTAATATTTCGTGCCTTTTTTCTTATTTCTTACGTGTGTGTGTGTGTGTGTGTGTGTGTGTGTGTGTGTGTGTGTGTGTTGAAATAAGTGACCAATCCTTTGCACCTGACAATTGAGAATCATTTTTGGAGCCAGGAAAGTAAGCATCAAAACCATGTACGATGAATTTTTGATGAGGACAGTGGCCTTTAAAACTTCAGTGCTTTGAGAAGATTTACTGGATAATTTTACAAACCTATTTGGCAGACTTAAGTAACCTTTTAATTAGGAAATTGACGAGATATTAACTGTTGGAAATGTGCCGTTTTCCTATTTTATATCATGGCTTGACTTTGATGGGGATTTGGGGAACAACGAACACAAAGGCCCCTTAGCATGAATAAAGTAGAGATTCGTCTGTTTTGTGGCTTCAATTTTGGGAAACCCTGTTGTTTTCTTGCTTAATATCTGGGCCACTGATTAAAGCGTGAGAATTCCTTTGTGAATGACAGCCCAGATTGCTGCATAGACATGACTTCAGTTAGGGTAGGTGGGGTAGATAGAACAGGTATTACTGTTACCACTGCTTCTGCGGAGAAGGAAATTGGGACTCAGAGAGGTTGAATGAATTGTTTCAGGTCAAATGGCCAGTGGGAGACAGAGGCGAGACGAGGGATCGGTCTTCTCAGCTCTATAAACTGTGTCTTCATTTGCGCTACTTAAAATATGAGGTGCTGGAGGGGAGCTGCAGAGCAAGAGATGAGCTTGCGCATCCTTTGAGGGGCATGAATTGAACGGAAAACAAAAGTTAGCATTATACCAGGCTCTTGTCAGGTGTAAAACATACAGAGGTATACATTGAAGTTGTAGGTGGTTGCAGAGATAAACCACAAAGAACCATGCTCAGATGTGGAGCTTTAAGGAGTTTTATAAGGACCCTGATATCATCTAACTAGTTACCTTGGGTACGAAATTAATCTCTGATCATCATTGTCAAATGGATCTTAAAATAGTTCACGTACTCAAGTCACAGAACTGCTTACAGTACAAATTATATCACTAGGCTACTTTGTAAGTCCCCAAATGCTGTCAAAATGGGGGATGTTGTGTTAGGTATTCACATAATTTAATGTTTTAGTCAGCAGATTAATTTTATCTAAAAATACAAATTCTATAATGGAGGCCCTAGTTACTTGGATAAGAAAAATCCGCATGATGGATAGAAACATGAGTTTATTTTGTTTTTCTTCCGTTTGTCATTACTAGCTTCATTTACTCATTTGACAAACATTTATTGATCCCCCTGCAATGTGTGAGGTAATGTGCCATGTTTAGGGAAATAAAGAAGCACTATGTTAGCAGTGCTTCCTTCTCTGTGGGGGGTATAAATTGGTGTAGGCTGTTTAAAAAGATATTTTGAAAAATCAAGAAAAAAGTTCCTATTATTTTGATCCGGTGATTACACTTCTATAACTATATTCTAAGGCCGTAATTAAAGGTGCAGACTTAGAGCAGCTAAGTATAGTAGATGAGGGTGCCCGGCTGGGGGGTGAGTGGTGGTGAAAATCTACCACGGGCTCTGCTTGCTAGGCTCTCCCTCCTGACTGGAGTCTCTTTGTGTCTTCCCAGAGAGGCTGTCCTTTCTACCTGCACAAAGGCATCATCCAGGCTGGCAGAGGCCCCGGCATATACAAGATTTACACAGAAGGATGTTTAAGTGTTATCATGGTAGCACAAAATCGTAAACTATTAGACAAAAATTAGGGAGTAAATATATCCCTACAGTAGAGGGTTGTGAATTTTGGATTAAGCATTAGGAAGTTGAGTATCATGTGAAAATGGCCGGGATATATCAAAGTGTGTGTGTGGGGGGGAAAGAACCTTACAAAATTGGAATGTAAGATTGAAGCCAGTTTTTGACGTACCTAGTACATTCTGCTAGGTTGGAACTGATCGATTTAGATATATTTTGAAGACTAGAAAGGACAAGACGTGTTTGATAAGAACATGGTGTTTTAGATGACTTTTTAATTCTTTCAAGGGATACCATATAATGGTTTCATAATGTAAAATAGAATAATTACATTGAATTTCCGGGAAGTTTTCTAGTTTGCCATTGTAATATTAAAATACTATTAAAATGTTTTTTTTTTAAGATTTTATTTATTCATCTGAGAGAGAGAGAGACGGAGAGAGAGAGCATGAGCAGGGGAGACAGGCAGAGGGAGAAGCTAACTTCCTGCTGAGCTGGGAGCCCGATGTGGGGCTTGATCCTAGGACCCTGGGATCATGACCTGAGCTGAAGGCAGACGCTTAACCATCTGAGCCACCCAGGCGCCCCAAAATATTATTAAAATGTTACATTTATATTATATTGCTTTTCTAGTAGCATTTCTAGTAGTAAAGGCTATAGTATGTATTAGATGCATTTTGAGACATAAATGTATGCATTTTTATATATAAATATTACATATATATATAGAGAGAAGTGGAGAGGAAGGAAGGAGGGGGCAAAGGGGAAGAGAGAGAGGAGAAATTGGTTAATTGATTAAAACTGGAATAAAATTAAAGGCCAGTCCCCCTGCCCATGGAACTTATGACTTGTGCTAGGTTTCATTTATGGCCCTATGAGCGAGTGAACCCTTTTTCTGTTCAAACGTATGGAGACACACGCAGAGGAAATTTGTCCCAATGCTACAGTGGTGAGCCACCAGCATGAGCCACCCGCACAGAGTGGGTGCTGCTAAGAACGCCAAGGCATGTCCCCTCTTGAGTGTAATTCCAAATGAAAAAAGAAAATCAACTATGCCTACTAAGCTGGCTTAACTGAATGCCAAAGAAAATTTGCCTCATGAAAAGGGAATTCTGAAGCAAGTTACATAATGCTGAATGAAAATAAACAGGAGGACTTTCAAATGGTTTATTGTAATCAGAACTCTCTAATCCAGCAATATTTAATTATATTTGGTGAGATCCAGATGGTTCTGGGGATATGGGAGCTTTTGAGAAGTGGCATATATCAGATTAATTTTTTGAAAGTTACTTGGGGGTGGGGGGCGCCTGGGTGGCTCAGTCGGTTAAGCATCCTCCTGGACTCTTGGTTTATTGAGGCTCAGGTCATGATCTCAAGGTCGTGGGGTTGAGTCCCAGGTGGTGGGCTCTGCGCTCAGTGAGGAGTCTGCTGCGGGATTCTCTCCCTCTGCTCCCCCCGCACCGCACGCGCTCTCTCTTTCTCTGTCTCTCAAATAAATAAATAAATCTTTAAAAAAAAAAAAGTTACTTGGGTGTTGATCAACATGGAGGCACCAAAAAGTATTCTTATTAATTATGCTGCATATTTGTATCAGATGTAAAGAGGGGGAAAAAAAAGATCATTTCCTCTGGAAAACAGCATTACTTTAAAAATCCCTTGGTTGCTAAGAATAAGGGAGCCAAGTGCTCCAGTAGGAATATTTGTGACTTTCATATATTAAATTTACTTTGAAACCAATTTCTGCCATTTCTCCTCACCTTTGTCTCTCTGGTCTTTTTCTTCCCTCCCTCGACTCTCTTTATCCAGATCTGCATTATCTTGTGCTCAGGAGCTGTCCTACTTGGAGATCATACTTCTGTTCTCTCATTTCTCCACTTTGCCCTTTAGTGGCTGGTAGAGAGCAAGCAAAAAACAAATAACTAATGAAAAAAATATTCTTCGGCTATTGTGTTTATTATGTCATTCTACTAATCAAGAGCCTGAAGAATTGCAGAATTAAGTTGTTCACCCCCAATGGAAGAATGTCATCAACATGGGGAACTTTTTCTCATTATTTGTTTTTGTGTGTGTTTCTTGCAGGATCAATGTGACTCTAGAGACAAATGGATGAATGAATATCCATATGAAGAGGAAAACGATAAAGGTTGGTTAGTCAAATTTTATAACTACTGTGAAAAATCTTAGGTTGAACATTACTTTGGGGCTGTTATTCTCATTAGAGCACTTATGTGTCTGAGTATGGGACAGAGGTCAATACTTTGATACATACATCTATCTGTAAAGTGTAATTTTTAATTTTTAAACCTTAAATATGAAGAGATTTATAAGGAAGGAACCCTTTTTTGTGCAAGTTTAGCTGTCATCAGTTTCTAGAACTTAAGCTGGAATTAAAGAATCAGCTTGTTGATGAATATTGAGAACTGGAAGACCACTGGTTGCAACTGATCACTGGGACAGAGAAAAACAAAAGAAGCCAGATTTTGTGTACATATATGTTAGTTCCTACAAGCATAATCCTGATACCAGTACCACATGGCACAGGGTTGCTATCATATGCTGTCTTCTTTGCTCCAGCTGTGTCATCTTTCCTCAGAGGAGCGGGATGACTATGAAGGGGTTTTCACTTTGGTTTTTCACAGACAGGTACCCCTCTAAATTAGAGGGGAAAAAAATCTTGTGAATTTCAACAGTAATCAAATGCTGGCTATCACTTTATGTGTGGCCGTTATTTATTTCAGCTTTTCTCCTACTCTCTTCTGGTTATGATATAAAAATCATAGGCAGGGGTGCCTGGGTGGCTCTGTTGTTAAGCGTCTGCCTTAGGCTCAGATCGTGATCCCAGGGTCCTGCTTGGCAAGAGGCCTGATTCTCCCTCTCCCACTCCCCCTGCTTGTGTTCCTGCTCTTGCTGTGTCTCTCTCTGTCAAATAAATAAATAAAATATTTTTTAAAAATCATAAGCAATACAAAGAGAATTACAATATGTTAAACTCTCTTTCCTAAGATTTTCACACTTAACAGGTCTGGTCAGCAGATATGTGCCTCATAACCCTTGTGTAGCTGCACAACACCTTCTGTTTCGTATTTTCCTTCCCACACTGCTCCTGCTACTGTCAAGTAAATGTACATCATGCTGTGTCTTTTTCTGCCAGCCTACCTTCACAGTTGCTTACCAGGTTATATCTTTCATTTAACATTGCCTTCTTCCCTCATCATTGCTAAAATTGCTCCTTTCTAGTATTTGTATCTGGAAGATTTTCAGACCTTTAGAGGGAGTGTTGATTCACACATGATACGAGGGAGACTTGGGGGTGTATGGTAATGTTCTTTTCCTTGACCCCAGTATTACCTACGTGGGAAAATTTGCTTTGTGAAAATTAATTGTACTGTGTATTTTTTTTTTTTTTTTAGGATTGTATTTGTTTATTTGAGAGGGAAAGAAAGCATGTGAGAAAGAAAGAGAGAGAGCATGCACTAGCATGGGAAGGGGCAGAGGGAGAAATTAGGCACCCTGCTGAGCAGGGAGCCCGATGCGGGACTCAGTTCCAGGTCCCTGGGATCATGCCCCGAGCTTAACTGACTGAGCCACCCAGGTACCCCTATACTGTTTATTTTTATGTAGATCAGTGAGGTGCTATTAAACTGGCTTTGGGTGGTGGGGAGGGGAGGTCCAATCTGTAATGCTTGTCAATTCCCATGGTGTAAATACTCTCATCATGGTTGGTTTCAGTGATTTAACACCTAGCTTGCAGGGATCCTTAAAATTTAACAGTTGGCACTCACGAGCTGGGGATGAGCTAGCACCAGCACACCACTGATTATTTCATTCATAAAGTGAAGTTAAACTATTATGGACTCCCTAAGGCAGAGGTAATAAATTTAAATTGTCCTGGCTTGTCCCTATGTAAATATGGAAACCTTCACTCATTATCATGCAAAATATGTTTAGCCCTTATATATGATGTTGGTATTATTACTTTATGTTTTCATTCAGTTGTTATTAAAATTTTTATGTTTGAGTGGATCAGTATTAACTTTGTGAGTTTATTCATTTTGACAGTGTCATTGTTCTGTAACTAATTTTATGACAACTGAAGATAATGGCAAAGAGAATCATTGTGTTACTACTTACCCTGAGGAAAAACTCTGAAAATATTATCTTGATTGACTATAATATATGTGATTCATTTTAAATGATTGTGCCCCCTAGCTTATAAAAGTCTCAGAAGTCTGTATGGAGGAAGGAGCAGTGACTATTTCACTTAATGTGTTTGGCCCGAAGAATTATTTTTTTCTTATTGCTGTTTTTCATATTTTTGGTCTGTATTTTCAGCTATAGATGCCTTAGAACAGAGAATACATTGGTGCTTCTTTTTAAGCCTGCTCAAATCAGATGCTGTTAGTTTTAACAATGTCTGATTCAGGGAAAAAATTGCAGAGCTTGAAAATTTATCTTTTCTATATTTTAAGTGTATTGACAAGGTCACTATTAAGATGAAGTTTTAAAATGTCCGCAGTGGAAGCAACATTCCCACTGTCTACATAATTGAAAAGACATTTGAATATTGCTTTTAAAACTATTTAGTACGTTTTCAGTTTGCCACTGGTGATAAAATCTTACCAAGAGCCACAGAATATCATGCTGTGCCTTTCTGCTTAGGTTCGAATGTTTAAATGGCCTAAATAGCATTTGCAGAATTCCTTTTGCGGCCACACCAAGAGTCTCACTTCTGGGAGCTGTCTTCATCTTCTATTTGAAAAGAGCTATATTTGCATTAAGTCCTTTCCTTTAGTCAAGTTTTAAGTTCTTTTATTCAATCTCATTGCACTTGATTTTGTCCCTTTACGTTCTGCCATTAGAAAACATCAAATAAATTCAGAAAAGAGCCCATCCTCCATTATTTTCTCTTCCCAAATATTGGCATAAAATATGGCATATATGCTCCCGAATGTATTTCACCAGTTGCTGTCCTTGTGAATGAAGTAGCTTGTTTGGGGACCTGGCTCCCCAAACCTGGCTTTGCTCCATCTGTTTTCCAGCCGCTCCAGGGTATGTTTACCAAGTGCTTCTCAGCTGCTGGTTGAGAGCAGGTGTCCAAAACGTATGCATGCATATACATTAGCCTGGCTTATCGGAGTTCACATTAAAACTTCTGCTCTGGGACTACCTCTGATGAACAGCTGCTTAAACCATCTAGCATCAGCAGTGGATGACTTTTACTTCTTGTAGTTGGAAACCGTAAGGACAACAGCAAGCTTTGCTGAGAAAGCTTTAATTTCCAAAAAAGAGTTTATAGCATAGTGATGGGCATATATAGTGTGGTTGCTTTAAAGTTCTTTTCCATGAAGTTCCAAGGCTATTTCCTCACACAGGATAGACAGAAACGCAGCAATCTAGCCTTTCTTCCATTTTGAACTAAGTAGGCATAGTTGCTCGGAAAACCCCAGGGTAATGTAAGTAAAACGTGGTCAGCGCTGGGCTGCTGTGCATTTATGTAGAGTAGTTGCTTGGACAGTAAACATGGACTAGAACAAACAAACAGAAAACCCCAGAAAAACAAGTCTTGGCTCTGTAATGATCTGTCTGTGTGATCATGGACCAGTGACTTCTTTTCTGAATTTTAATTTTCTCAACTGCATACTGGAACTAATAACACCTGTCCTACCTATTTCAAGAATTGTTTTGGGGGAAGGGAAGTATGACATATTCGTGAAAACGATTTAAAAGCATAGAGCTCTAAATGTGAGCGTGGTACTGATACTATTATTTTTATAGCATGAGGGAGGTTCATGACTTTGTTGTATGACTTCACATCATAAAGTCAAACATTTTCAGAATTGGAAGCACCCTCAGAGGTCACTAACTCTAACATGTGCTTGGTGTATGACAACTTTCTAGAAGAGTTGGTTACATCGGCCTTATATTAAGTACTCTTTGGAATTTCCTACTGCATGGGACAATTCATCCTATTGTTAGACATATATAATTATATTACAAGTTCGTCCTCGTATTGAGCCAAATCAGTAGATTTGATAATGATGGAAACTAGTAGGTATATCACATATTTATTAAAATATCATCCTGAATTAGGTCACTCTCCCATCAAGTCATTTCACCTTTGGGTGTCTAATTTCTTTGGGAAACGAGAACAAAATGATATACGGGATCTGAGAAATATGCAATTATTAAAGTAGAATAATGGCTTTATTATTTGAAAAGATGATGTATTGCTCATTTTTAAAACATTAAAGCATGCACCATCACCACCCCGTCTCACAACTTTTAACATTTGGTGAACATTATTTACAACATCTCTGTGTGTGTATGTACAAGTAAATAGAGATGGTTTTACAGAAAATATCATATTTATACTTTGTATTTCTAATGAGCTATTTTTCATTTTGCTTCCAATATATAATGGAAGAAATAGAAAGTGAATTTAAACTGAAGGAATTTATTAATTTCAAATTAATGTCATTTTACCAGTGTGATGCTACTTCTTGACAAACAAAAAGACTCTTAAATATAGAGAACAAACTGGTGTTTGCCAGAGGGAAGGTGTCTGGGAGGATGGGTGAAATAGATGAAAAGCATTAAGAGGTACAAACTTTCAGTGATAAAATATGTAAGTCCCAGAGATGAAAAGTATAGCATAGAGAATATAGTCAGTAATATTCTGATAACATTGTGTAGTGACAAATGGTGACTCTGCTTTTTGTGGTGAGCAATGAGTTAAGGAATTGTCGAATCACTCTGTGGTATGCCTGAAACTAATATAACATTGTATGTCAACTATGCTTCAGTTAAAAAAAAAAAAAACCCTTTGAGTTCTGGTAATTTTTTGTTTTAACGAATTTAACTTCAAAATAGCATCTTTTGAATTTTTGCTACGAAAGATGGGAAAATTGATGACATTTCTTTCTGAATCCCTTTTCCCTCTTGTTTTACCATCAAGATTAAGGTTATCGCCAGTGATTTCTTTATTATTTGTGATTATGAACCATAATTATCGAAGCTTTAGTTTGGTATCAAACTTTAGTCTTAATTCTTATTTTTCTGAGAAATCTGGAACCACTGACTTATTGCTCTCTGGCATTTGGTGTCACTGTGAAGACTGAAGCAAACTGATCTACTTTTTCTTGTTTTGCTTTTTGTTCAGATGTCTGTGGACTATTTTTAGTTTGCTAGAAAGTTCAGTAACTTCATCGATTATGTCTTGGTTTTTATGATTCTGTATCGGTTTTTCCTGGATCCTGTCATTAAACTCTGAGAAGTAGAGTCTGTATTTATGTCTTCAGGTTTTTAAATCATATTTAAAGTATATTTTCTTTTTGTTTTGTTCTCTTCTTTAGTAACCCTGAAAATATATCTAATGTTTCTCCTTGGTTTTTCACATCTTTAGTCTTCATCTTTAACTTTTTTATTTCACTTACTGTGTTTTCCGATTAAGCATTTTTTCTTACTGTGTTTTCAGTCAAATTCTGCATTATTTTTCATTTTCCCAAGTGGCTTTTTAAACAGTATTTCTGTAGTATTTCAGAGCTCTGTCAGCTTATTTTCGTCAGTTTCAGTTAACTTGTCTTTTAACCATTTGAACCCTTGTACTTCTTCCTTGAATTTTTTTTTTTTTGAAGAAAGCCCCTTTTGTTCATAATTTTTTTTTTTTTTTTGAGTTTATGAAGCATTATTTATGCCCAAATGCTTCATCTGTTTCCTTGGGTAATTCGTCCTCCTATGTTTGTTCCTCACGGGCCTATTCCTTACATTTCTCTTGCTGTTTGCTGCTTTTCTGCACAGTTCTCTTGTGGCCTGTGGTTATTATTCATCCTTGAATGGGGCCGGTATTGGCTAGTAATTGCCAGTATTGCAGGGAGTGCTGTGGACAGGGGCACCACTGGTTTGGGTATGAGCTAGATGAGTCCAAAATCTTTGACTTGAGCTAGTTATTTCAAATACTTTCTAAGTAGAGCTGTCCTTTCCAGAGTCTTCCTCGTTTCCATTATACAGCAAAGGACTCGAGATAAAGGCGTCTGACTCCCTTCGCCTCTCAGGTGGACCCTCTTGTTGACTGAGCTGGACTCTAAAAAATGCTGTGTCTGGACGCATGCTCTTCTGCTGGCACTGTCTCTGCTTTCACTGAGTAGGCCTTTCATAATTGCGATTATTACTTTTCGGAAATTCTGTGTTTTGCTTAAGGTCTGAGGAGGCATATGTCAGCTCCCAGTGGCCTCCCAGATTTCACAGTCTTTGACAGATACGTTTTATTTGGCAGTCTGGGTTTCTGACTGCTTTTGCTTCCACAGAAGATGGAGGGTTTTGTTGTTTTTTGTTTTTTTTTTTTTTCTTTTTTCTAAATTTGCTTTGAAAGTTTTCAAGGAAGGGTATAAAAATTCCTGAACATTGCCATTTTCAATAAGTAAGATTTTAGATTTATTTAACACTACTTAAATTGAGCCTGCTGAGCCTGCTGTGGGGTTGGAGAGCTTGGCTCTGTGTTCGGGCCTCCTGGTTTTTAATTGTGGCTCTGCTAGGGCTTCCCCTGGCTTCTGTATCTCCTTGTCATGTCTGTGATGTGGAAACGAGGATGATGATGCCTACTCTGTAAAAAATTGCCGTGAAGGTTAAATGAGAAAAAATGCTAAAGCATTTGCATATTGCCTGGCCGTCACTAAGTGCTCATTAAAATAGCCATTTTTATTATTTTAAGCCATGTTAATTGAGTTCAGAATGTAGTCAGTTTAGCTTTAGGAAAATTTGCTACTCAGACCAGTATTTGTGTATGTTTTTTTCCCTTTGACTGAAGATAATGCTGGTACATGTACCAGCATACCTGGGGGTACTGGGTGTCCTACTTAATATGTCAGCTTCTGGTTTTAGGATTTGACTGAGGACTTCCAAATTTTTCCTTTGTGTTGATAAGGAATAGATACATTGGGCTTTCTCTTGGAGGAAATAAAATTCTTGAAGATACTGGATATGCTGTGGTAGTTGGCTCACAAATGTCAACACCTTCTCTCATATTAATCAGGGTTCTCCAGAGAAAGAGAACTGACAGAAAGTATATATATCCTGTATGATATATATGATTTATTATAAGGAATGGGCTCATGTGATTATGGAGACTGAGAAGTCCTGTCATCTGCCAACTACAAGCTGGAGACCCAGGAAATCCAGTGGTACAATTTTGGTCCAAGTTCAAAGACCTGAGAACCAGGGAGCTGATGGTGTCAATCCAAATCCAAGGACAGGAGAAGACTGTTGTCCCAGCTTAAGCAGGCAAGGACTGGCTCCTCCCTTCCTTCACTTTTTGTTCTATTCAGGTCCTCAACAGATTGGGTGATACCCACCCACTTTGGGGAGGGCGGTCTACTTACTGAGTCTCCCAATTCGAATGCTAATCTCATCCAGACACACCCTTACAGACACACCAAGAAATAATGTTTAATGTGGGCACCCTGTGGCCCAGTGAGGTTGACACACAATTAATCATCACACCTACCCTGCAGTGTGATGAATCCAGCAATCCTATATTTAGGATTTATTATTTGTTAGACACAGGGCTACAAAGACAAATTAAATTTAGACCCTGACCTCAAGTCTTCATCATCTCAGGGACAGGCAAAATAAGTTACTACAATTTGGTGAGATTAATAGTATAATATATTTAATGAAACCGAAAGAGTTAGTGTGGGCCACAATATGAAGTGACATTTGACCTGGGCCTTGAATGATGGTGTCATGTTGACTAGAAGAAATGGGAACAAACAGGAAAAGTTACGATCTTTTGTTTACAAAAATCTTAGTAGATAAGAACCATATTTTCTTTTCTTTGGCTGAGCATCAAAGAGCTCTGCAAAATTTCCTCTTGGAGTTAATGGTAAATGTGATATTCAGTGATGTCATTAAATATTTCAGCCAGAATCTATTGAGGCTCATTTATGTGTCCAAATGATTTTCTCTCTCCTTCCCCTCCCTCTGTCTCTCTCTTGCTCACACGCTTTCATACTTTCTCTGCCCTGCTCACACATTTTCCTTCTCTGGACATTTGATGATAGTGGTTCTTCCACTAAGCTTTATGTCCTTCTATTTAGAGTACATTATCAAAGTCATTTATATAATATATTTTATCAGAAAATTTCAAGAGTGGTCATAAAAATGATATGAGCATCTTTTAAACATGACCATTTTAGCTAAAGTGTTGATTTAATGAGAATATTATAGTATTAAAGCAACATAGTAACTGATTATTAGAAACATTTATGGAAATATATCTATATGGTTAATTTTATATTATTAACACCTGTACACACACAAAAAAATAAATAAATAACCTCCTTTCCCTCTCCCAAGCTGATGTTAGCTAAGAATTAATTTCCTACTGTTCTCTAAAGGGACTTTTAATAAAATCATGAATAATTATTGACTCAACAGTGAATGGAATTCTTTATCTTATACATACTTTAGTCCTTCAGCATACCTTACAGCCTAATGGTGGTAGGACTCACAAATATTCCAAGTGAACGATCAGTTGATTATTAACATTCGACATGCTTTGTTTTTCAGTACGAGTTTTGGTACCGAATTCTGTATCAGTCATGGTTTGATGAGAGAAATGGAACCATGGGAATGGTAGAGAATATGGGATTTATGATCAGGATTTGACCTCATCCAGTTGTAGGAGCTAGTTAAGCAAGTTACGAATGGCTGTTGGCTTCCGTATATTTGGTGTTAGGCCTGAAGTCACCAGGGCAGGAAGGAAGGATGAGCAGGAAGTTCTGGGGAGCAATGGCACACTGGAAACTGTGAGGATGAGCCGATCTCCAGACATATTCTTCGCTGCTGGCAAGCTTCCAGTCTTGGGGATGCTGAGGACTGTAGGAGAAACTGGCATCCCCGTTTGCTTTAAACACATCATGGCCTGGGAATCGGATGAGCTGCTGGAGAGGTCCTGTGGGAGCTGCAGGCAAGGGGGCGGACTTGTCCCTGTCTCAGCCAAGTGTACCAGCTCAGATGTGGTGACAGTGTATGTGAGCTGTGCCTGCATCTGGAGCTCTGCATTGACCTTTGAGTGTGAAACAGATGTGAGCACTGCCTCACTCGTTCCTTCCGCATCTTCCCAGAATGTCCTGAATCACCCAGGGACTGAGGGATTATGTGGGGAAGCCAGTGCTGGGAGATGCACATTGAGATTAGCTAAGTTGGGACAGTACCTAGCCACTGAACCCACATTGCTGGCTCTCTCCCTTCTCACCTGCAGCTCTCCTTCCTCACCCTGCCCTCCACCTGAGTGCTGCCGATCATATACCTTTTGAGCTGTGCACTCTTATCTTGATCCTACTGGTCCTGTCTGAGGACCTGCTGCCCTGCCCATGGGACCCAGCCTTGTCTTGGAGATGAAGGCCTGCACAGACAAGGCTCCTCTGCTCTGGAAAACCGCCTGCCTGGACCCACTGTTCTCCAGGCCTGCTCCTCTGTTGAAAAACTGTAGGATCATTTGTGGCCTTGTGTGGTCCTTGACACAGTTGTTGATATCCCTGGTGGTGGAGACTCTACTAGACTTTGACCGTCTGTCCATAATGCCATACACTGACTGGGCTCAGGCTGGGGCCACGTTGGCTGCAGGGAGCTGCAGTTGAGAACACAGGAAAGACAAAACATAGCAAAAGGAAAAGGGGGATTCTGATTTGGTGGAAACATGAGTTGACTTGACATTGGGGGCTTAGCCAAGTAATGAAAATTGGAGCAGGACTGTGAGTGTGAGTGATCTGAAGAGTTGGTATTCAATGTATGAATGAAAACTATCAGGTACAGCAGTAGGTGAGAGGCTAGGTGGGCAGGCAGTAGCTGGAGGTCACCAGCTCTGGGGGACGGTTAATAAGGAGGTGGGTTGGGTGTTCATGCAGACTGGGGTTCATGACCTGGGAGGCGCTAATACAGGAGGGGGATCCAGTGTGGATCGTTGGAGGGCAAAGGGCTACTCTTTTTTTTTTTAAAAGTCTCTTTTTAAAACTCTCTGTAAGAAGGGAGTATCTACATCTTCATAATAAAAATGAAGGAACAAACTGATTAATAATACTCTGCCCTGAGGCACCTGGCTGGCTCAGCCAGTAGAGCATGAGACTCTTGATCTCCAAGTCATGAGTTCGAGCTTCATGTTGGGCATAGAGCCTACTAAAAAAAATAATAAAATGAATAAATAAAGTAAAAAAAAAAAATACTCTGCTTCTACCCGAAGTAGAAGCATGTTGGCTTTAGAAAGGTGGTGCCCCAGGCAGCTTCTCAGCAACACGGCTGGCATGGCAAAGTGGTATTTATCTCACATGTCAACTCTCATATCTTGGGGGGTTTTCCTGGAGGTCGGTGTTGAGCCCTGGTACAGGACTAGCAAATCCTGAACAAGGGGACTTCCTGGGGGCAAAGATAAAGGAGCGGGTGATGAGATGAGTGAAGGCAGAGAACTAGCCTCTTACTAGATTCAGAAAAAGAAAAGCCTTTGAAAACAACCTGGCTTAAAATTCCTAGAATTTCATCTATAACCCCAGAAAGGCTTTGACTCGAATTTGTGATTTAGAGTAAATTCAGAAGTAGAATTCTAATCAGAGAATAGGAACAATTAGATTGCTGAATATCAGTTACTTGTGGAACAGACCTGTTACACATTTATGCTGTGTGGGGGGGGGGGTGGAGAATTGTTTCTAGTTTATGGGCAAATGATTGCTAGATTTTTCTGAGTTTTAATAAAAAAAATTTTAACCATCCGGTTACTTGTAAACTAATAGCAAATATAGTTCCCATTCCTCAACTGTCAGGATCCTATGAATTAAGACACCTTACCTGGTTATTCCCTTTCTTGACTCCATTCTTTCCGGCAGTGACAACTTCTCCTGGGGGTTAATGTTGACAAACTGTAGATACAAAGGATGGAAAACCTTATTGGTAGAATGTATCATACTGATGCTTGTGAATTCCTCTCTTCTCCATGATACACTGATTCTAAGAAGGAGGAAACAGTGGAAAGAGGTGGGAGTGTGTCTTCTGGCCAGATTGGTTATTTCTGTCAGTGACAACCTTTATCAGTCTCTGGACTACTGAGGTGCTTGTGTAAGGTTGCACAGCGGTTGGTAGCAAAGCTGCATCCATCTAATCTCTGTTCTGTAACATTTATTTGTATGTCATTTTTAAAAGTGCCACTTAGAGTGGAAGGCCCTAGTAGAGAAATGATCGTGGAGATGGCCCTTGTGAAGTATGGCTAGAAGGGGGACTGACTACAGGTTAGAGGATGGTAAGCAGCATTTTCTTTTCAAGCAATTAAATGACAGGTGGATAGTCTAAGTTCTTCTGGTTCCATACCAGGACTTTAATGCGTCTTAAATGCTCACCTGTCTAACTCAGTAATTACTACAGCCCCACTTTACCTCTCATCTCTCCCCATAGGGTTTGAAGAAAATTGGGATAGCAGGGGCTGCCTGGGTGGCTCAGATGGCTGGGCATCTGCCTTTGGCTCGGGTCATGATCTCAGGGTCCTGGGATCAAGCCCTGCATCAGGGAGCCTGCTTCTCCCTCTCGCTCTCCCCTTGCTTGTGTGCTCTCTGTCTCTGTCTCTCTCTCTCTCAAATGACTAAATAAAATCTTAAAAAAAAAGAAAGAAAATTGAGGTAACAGACATTCAGAGGTGGAACTGGCATGCAATTTGGCAATAGTACGATCCACCTCTGGCCAGCTTGGTGCAAATAATCAAGGGGAGGCAAAGAGAGCGAAAAGGCTATGAGATTTCTGTGTTGCAGCTATGAGTGAGCTAGACTCCTTTCCCCCAGTTCTGATCAATTCTACAAAAGCTGCTTATTTTTTGTTCTGTCAGAAACAATGCATGTTGTTGTAATGCAAGAACTTAATTATAGTGGAAAAGTCTCTAATGCTTTCTGAGTGAGAAATTGAATCTCAGTCGTACTTTGCCTTTAACTGTGAAACTGAGATACTGCTAAAGCCCTAGCAGTTGCTCTTTCCACATGGAAAAATGTTGGCTGGGTAGGAGCACAGATCAGTGGGACCAGTGGGCTAGCTCCTTGTCATTCTTTTTACGTCTGCTCAGTCTCCTTAAGTAGTCCAGGATGCATGGCTGTGCTTCAAGGAGATGATGCTATTGTTGGCATCAAGAGCAACTCCTTTCTAGATTTTCTTCTTAAGTAATGCTGAAAATTTCGAACCAATGTCTTAGAAATATGGAAATTTGGAGTTGGACAGTACTATAAGTATTATCTCATTCAACTGGATAATGCATAGGAGGAAAAAGATCAATAAAAATGAAGTTACTTGCTCAAGGTTACATAGCCCATTATAGACTGGGAGGTTTGGGAGAAAGAAAGGCAACAAGGGAACGTGGTTACTTGTAATTCACAGATTTTAAAATCCAGTTTAAGCAAGTAGGTTTAACTTTTGCGTTTCTGAATTTAAAGCGAAAGGTACCTGGTAGGTATCTTCTTAACAAACGTTTGAATAAGTGGCTGGGTGGAATGTGAATGAAAACAAAAGAAAGAGAATGAGGAAAGGGAAATGAGGGTGGATTTTTCTGTTACTTTTTTCCTTCTTTGAAGAAAGTATCAAGGAGTGTGATCATTTGTGATAGAAGAGAAAGAGGAGATCCCGAAAAATTGACAAATGGGTCACACAAAACCTGAAACATTTCTTTAATTAAGGTTGACTTTTCTAGTAAGCAGTAGTGGAGGAAAATGTCTGGTTTACAAGACTGGAAAATGGTAAGAGAAGGATTTTCCTAATTATACTGATGTTATGGTACAAATGCTCTGAATTTACTGCTTAGGCTATAGTTAAATATAACGATAAATGCGAAAAAGTACTTCTCTGTGCTAAGTATATTTATTATTATTAATCTGTCTGTGATAACACAATAATTTTATGTTGAGACATGTAGCAATGGACTTTCTTGGATAATGTGCTTTTTTTTTTTTAGTTTGATTAGTTGAATGTTCTGAGGATTTCCCTTCTACCCTCTATTTCTTATGCTTTGGATAAGTTTCAATTCTTGTGTTAAAATAATTGTGTTGTGTGGTGACTATATTGTCTTAAATTCTAGCCAACTATGTCAATTTTTTTAAATCAGTAATTTTGAAAATTCTTATTTATTTATTTATTTTTATTATGTTATATTAATCACCATACATTACATCATTAGTTTTTGATGTAGTGTTCCATGATTCATAG
Organism: Eumetopias jubatus; assembly: GCF_037043125.1. Lineage (NCBI taxonomy): Eukaryota > Metazoa > Chordata > Mammalia > Carnivora > Otariidae > Eumetopias > Eumetopias jubatus. The sequence goes on along the minus strand of NW_028274809.1, from coordinate 161,489,131 downwards.
TTTGCATATAACACCCACTGCTCCATGCAGAACGTGCCCTCTTTAATACCCATCACCAGGCTAACCCATCCCCCCACCCCCTTCCCCTCTAGAACCCTCAGTTTGTTTCTCAGAGTCCATAGTCTCTCATGGTTCATCTTCCCCTCTGATTTTCCTTCATTCTTCCCCTCGTGCTATCTTCTTTTTTTTTTTTTTTTTTAACATATAATGTATTATTTGTTTCAGAGGTACAGGTCTGTGATTCAACAGTCTTACACAATTCACAGTGCTCACCATAGCACATACCCTCCCCAGTGTCTATCACGCAGCCACCCCATCCCTCCCACCCAAAATTCTTATTTAATTAAAAGAATTTCTTTTCTAGTTGAAAAAGTAAGGGTAGAGCTTTCTTGAAGTTATTAAGTATTTGGTAGGTATAAAAGAATATATGTAATGAATATATTTTATAAGACATGTAACAAAAAGAAACCCAACTTGAGAAATAGAACGTTTCCAGTATTTTTAAAGACTCTTCAGTCGTCCTGAATTTTGCATTGTAATTTCCTTTTTATCAATTATAAGTATATATTTGTGAGCTCTATATTGTTTACTTTTGCTTGTTTGGGGACATCATATAAGTAATGCCATACGATTTATGTTTCTTTGTGATTTGCTTATGTTATGCAAAGTTTTTGGTTTTGATATTCATGCATACTGGGGAGAATACTGATTTCCACAGCCGGATAGAATGACAGCTGTGGCCGCGTGGCTACCTTGGTGGAGGTGGGGCAGAGGGGCTGTCTTCTTCGACTTCCACTGTGGCCTCAAGGCATTACTTGCAAGGAAGCCCCAGTGGACACCACCAGGGCTCCCAGCTCGCAGACCAAAGACATCAGTTTCTTTCCTTAGTCAACCGGGCCTTCCAAACGGCTTATAAAAAGCTAAAAGGCAGAAGTCCAGGAGTCATCTTCATCCCTGGCTCTCTTTCTAATATGAATGATAGAAAAGCACTGGCAATTGAAGAGTTTTACAAATCTCTAGGTCACACCTCTGTAAGGGGGTTCGATGTGTATTTTGCATCCACATCACATATTTGGAAGGCGGCTGTAAAAGATGCAGCAAGTGGAGATCTCCAATTGCCCACCGTGGGAGGTTGGGAAGGGTTAGTTGGTGCCTTTTTCCATCTTCTCCTGGGTCTGTCTTCTCTGTCCCCTGGATTGCAGAGAAATAATAACTGTGATTGAGACTTCGACAGTGGCCTTTGTTACTTGGTTTCCCCAGGGTCCCAAATAATTTCGCTTTATACCTAAAGAAAATTTTAATGACTTACAAATCCCTAAGAAAATGTGTATGTGCTATATATCACATATATATTCTTACATGTACAGTAAAACACTAGTATTTATTAGTTTTTACCAGATTTTAAGAGTTAGAAAAGCCTGAAAGCTTGAAATTTGAATAAAGTGATTCTTTTTGCTTCAAAAAAAAAAAAGCCTATCAGGCTTCTTCTGTATCTTGGCTATTGTAAATAATGTTGCTGTAAATGTAAACATTGTAAATAAATGTTTGATTTAGTGTTTTGTATTCTTGGGGTAAATACCCAGTAGTGTGATTGTTGGATCATAGGGTAGCTCTATTTTCAACTTTTTGAGGAACCTCCATACTGTTTTCCAGAGTGGCTGCACCAGTTTGCATTCCCACCAACAGTGCACACATTTTCCTTTTTGTCCATGTCCTCACCAACACCTGTTGGTTCTTATATTGTTGATTTTAGCCATTCTGACAGGTGTGAGGTGATATCTCATTATACTTTTGATTTGCATTTCCCTGATAGTAAGTGATGATGCCCATTTTTAAATTAGATTATTTATGTTTTTTGGGGGGTGTTGAGTTTTGTATTTTCCTTATATACTTTGGATGCTAACGCTTTATTGGCTCTGTCATTTGTAGATACCTTTTCCTATTCCACAGGTTGCCTTTTAGTTTTGTTGATTGTTTCCTCCACTGTGCAGAAACTTCTTATTTTGACGTAATCCCAATAGTTTATTTTTGCTTTTGTTTCCCTTGCCTCAGGATACATATCTAGAAAAAAGTTGCTATGTCAAAGAGGTTACTGCCTATGTTCTTCTCTAGAATTTTTATGGTTTCAGGTCTCACATTTAGGTCTTTAATCTGTTTTGAACTTATTTTCATGTATGGTATAAGAAAGTGGTCCAGTTTCTTTCTTTTGCATGTTGCTGTCCAGTTTAATGAAAAGAAATTTTGGATATATTGTATTTATACTTGCCAGATTTCAAATATTAACCAAAAATTGAGGGTGAATAAATGGATAAACTTTTGTCTTTTCAAATTCTCTCTCTATATTTTTATTAGGATAAAGGGACTTCTAGAGATATAAAGTTACCTTTGTATTACATACTAAATATGTAGTTGATTAGAATTTTAGACTTTTAGATGAAAATACTCGTTTCATTAATGGAAGAATTCTTTTTTTTGCATAAATATAAAAGAAATTTTATTCTCATTTTTAATATCTGCAGAAGAATTGAATGTTAAAAATATTAACAATTTATAGAGTTTAGAGCATAATGGAAGAATTTCTAGTGAGCATATAGTGAAGTTACAATAGAAAATTCAGTTCTTAAGTTTGGAGATTTTCTTTTACTGAATGACTGAACAATTAGCAAATTCATTGTTTGTGTAGAACTCTTTACCTAGTCCTCTGGAAAAGTAAGAAACCTGCACTGTGTTCTTAAAGTTTATCAAGTAGTCAAGCAGTAAAAGATTTAAATTGGTTTGATATTCATCCTGGTTCTTTTCCATGGCTTTTCATTGAGCTATTTCTTATAATTTATCTTCTGGTCAACTAGGTTTCACTGTCAAGTAATTTTAAGAAAATATCATATGTCCTTTATTCCCTAAGATACTTTATGCTTGAGCATATTAATCAGCTACTTTTATACTCTAAAGTCAGATTGATTTAATAAAATAATTGGATCATGCTTTTCCTCAGAAGTTTGTAGTAATTTAGTACCAAAGTAGTCCTTTTGTCACAGCTTTTATATTAATGATGTGTTTGGCTAGATTCCATTGAATAATTTATTTTGTGAAGGACTCATGGATACTGTATTGCCTGACTTCTTGCATGTTTAAATATCTGTTTCTTTTATATTCAGAGGACATTTTGCTTTGTTTTAAAATTCTTGGGTCCCAATTAGAAATCTGTAGATTACTTCTTTGTCTTCTGGCACTGAGTATTCCTCATAGAACAGGGAGGCTAGTCTGATTTCCCGCGTGTAAGTGGACTGCTCGTTTCTGCCGGAACACCTGCAGAATTTTTTTTTTCTTTATCTTGAAGTTCAGTGACTTAAGGATATAACTTCTTTTGGATCATTCTGTATCAGTTTTTTCCTGGAACACGGTCTGTTATTTCAATCTGTTCTTCCTTCGTGTTAGGGAAAAATTCATACTATTATTACTTGAAATATTTTTCTAGACAATTTTTGAGTTCTTTTCTACAGGATTAGCATTTTTCAGTCTGTTCTTTATGCCTTTTCTCCATTAAAAATATATTTGTCTTCTTCCTCTGTATTCACTGGATGAATTAAACCTTTTTTTCCCCCCTACATTAGTAAATTTTTAGCCATATCTCCTCATTTTTAGCCATGTTTCCTCATTCCATTGCTGTTTTTCTTTTATTTATTAGTACTAAATTGATAATTTTTTGGTCTTCAGTACATTTTGATTGCTCTGAAACACTTTAAAATTTTTTTCTATTGTTATATCATTTAATCTTTGAGCCCCTGTTCATTAGTAATCAGTTTTTGAAGTTCTCCCATTATGTGAAGCTTTTTGTTTTTAGGTTGTGTTTTCTTTAGGAATGAGAGTGTTTTTCCTTCCTTTGCATGCTTGTTTCCTTCCTTTCTTCTCTCCTTGCATTTTTTCCTTCTTTACTTTTATCCTGTGATGTGTTTATACGTTTTACTTCATCTTGGCCTGTGAGTAGATATTCTATTTGCTGGGATACAGTGTCATTTAATCTTTCTTCCCTTATTTCTTATTATAGGGGAGAACTAAGATTTTCAATTGGTGTTTACATTTTGAGAATTAGTTATTGCCTGTTTCGTTTTGCTATAATTCAAGGTGAGGAGTGGGAGGGGGCTTATTCTGGGGAAATGGAGGAGGGAAAGGGCTTGGCTGGATTATGTGCATGCTGTGTCAAAATGTTCTCTCCCTTTTTGGCCATACGTGGACAATGATGCCCTTTCAAAGGAGCACTCAGGTATAAAACCTCCTTACAAAGGCATGCAAACTATTTCTGCGCCTTTCAGCTGAGTGGCATGGAGCTTCTCCTCAGGGAGCTTCCTGATATTTTGTTTTAGACTGTCGTGTCCCTCTTTACACACATGAGCCCTGCTGCATAGATTTTAATATATTAAAGAACTGGAATTTTCTCCACAGGGTAATTATTTGAGATGTTTAAGATTACTTTGGAGCCTGTAGGAGTATCTTCATTGTTAAATAACAAGGCCATTTTCCATATTTTCTGGAGCAAACCCTATTCAGAAATAACGAAGTGGGCTTTACATTGCTCCCTTACTTGTATGTTGCTATTGTTCCATTTCCTTTGTTGCTAACAGAAGCAACTTACTATAAAGTACGTATCATTTTAAATGATCTCTCATTAGGCATCCAGATTTTCAGTCATTCTGGATGTTTTAGTTTAAAATGATGAAGCATTCATAAAATTGGTACATTACCTGCATGAAATCAGGATGTCCACGGCCTCGTAGAAACATACCCTTTACTTCACGGTATTTATCTCACAAAAAGGGAATTATTCTTTTCTGGTCCTGTTATAAGTCCACTTCTCACATGGGTAAAACGTGCACAATCGTCATTGTGCTCCTCGTGATTCATTAAGTCTTCAGGGTGCAGAAGGGCAGTGGTGGGTCACACCAGGGCAGGATTTTAGCTGGGAGTCTGTCACCTCCTATCGATCTGCCAGTTACTGGTTTCATTTATGTTTGGAGTTGTTCCGCTGTAGCTGTGATTACTGTGAATTCCATCTGAGACATACAAGGTGATAAAAGTAAACTGAAATTTATAAAGTTTACAAAAACCTTCAACATTGACATCCAGTTTATTATGTTCTGTTTAAATGCTATTGGTGTATGCTTACTTCTACTGAGGCGACCCTTAAGGAAATTGTCAGTAATATGTCTCAAAGATTATCTGTGACTGGGGAACTACCATTTGTTCTAAATGATTATTATTAATCAGTTGCATTGATAATTTTATTGTTTGGATTAATTCTAGGGATTCAGACTTTGAAGACTATTTTAAAGACCTCCCATGATTCTTTAAGGGAACATTCACAAAGAAGATGTGTCAGGCTGATGGGGGAAGTTTCATTTATTGTCAGTGTCTTTCTTTATCCTGATAAATCAAAACTCACAATGTTTGAACAGTCTTAAAATACGCAGTAATTATGTTCTCTTTAACAGGTTGCTGTGATTTTTATATACTCAATGCATATTAAGTTTTCTTCCCTTTTTCTCAAAGTAAAGTACTCCAGCATTCGAAGGTTTTCTTTGCCACTATAACTTAGCATTTATTTTCCTGAGAGTCTTTTTGTACCGTTCTCTTTGATTTAATAAACCTTAATTGATTGCGTAACACCAGCAGTGATAGTGTTTGGCCAGTTCAGTTGTGTAACCAGTTGATTTGTGAGTGGAAAACAAACTAGCCAACAAACAGAAGCTTTTAAAGCCCTTAATCAATTCAGATCATTAAAAAAAAATGTCTTTCAACTCTCTTTATTCATAGTTCATATTACCATCATGAATGTAGTATTTTCATGAGCATCAGTGGTTATACACAAGATCTACTAGAAAATAGGTAATGAAACCTGTCTAGCCACAGTTAATTAAGGAGTTTTCTTGTTTTGAGCCTCAGGAGAACTCTTCATCATGCATTTCTTAAAACTGTGGCCTTATGTCGTCATGGAGGTGGAGCTAAACTGGAAAAGGGTGATGTAGACCAGATAAATTATATATGCATTACATCGTTGCCTAAGAACAGGGGTCAATAGTTCTTGTCTGTTGGAGTGTATCATTGTGCCTGCATTAGATGCTGGCAGCTTATCAGAGGCTCTCTCTGACGTTTGGTCTCAGAGTTTATTTTGTTAAGGAAGTTCATGTATTTGGATTGTGTTATGTCTCTCCCCCAAATTATTAACCTCAGTATAAAGCCCTTAAATGTGTTTGCAATTGATTGCTTTTTAAAAGATTCCGGCAAGTGAAGGGTTTAATTTATAATGCTTAACTTCTCGACTCCTTGTTTGATTGCGTCTGTTTTTTGGGTTTTTTTTTTTTTGCATCTATTTTTATTGATATATTACAAAATTTTAAAAACAGCCCAGTTTTTTATCCCTTGCCCAGTTCTGATAACTTTCTCATTTTGTGGTATTTATGTTTATAATTTTTTACCATTTGCAATTGTTATAATTTAAATTTAACTTTGAAAACCCCTAACAACTCTTTTGTTTTTCAAGGGTGCTCTCCCAATTGCTATTAACTTTTTTTTTGCTGCTTATCTAATTTTGTTTAATAAACATTCCCCGCCCTTCTGCTACTTCCAGCCCTTGATTTAACCCACTGAAAATGGGTACTTTTGACAGCATCTGTACTGGGAAATGCTTTCCAAATAAAACATTTGTTAGAACACACAAGCGATTTATTTGGGTACATCCAAGAGCCTAAATATCTGATTCTGCTGCCAGTATGTGCTTTATTGGCTAATGTTCCTACAGTGTTTCCACATTTTTATAGGCTAGCGGCCAAGTTGTCCAACAGTCTGGTACCTCTTGGGGAGTGGAAGTGGGTGTGTATATGAGGAGCTGGTATCATTAGCATGCTCCTGTGTGCGTAGCCAGTTGGCATGTTAGAACTTGCAGAAGTTGACCCCTTCAACCTGGAAACATATAGATACTAATGGGCTTCCTTAGTTTGTCCAAAGTGGCTTGAGAAAGCCCACTCTGATGCCCTGTGACATTGATCCAAGGAAATGAGAACTGTTAGGGCAATATATTTGGTCATGTTGGATCTGAGGTAGTCAAGAAATTTAGTACAATTGAGATCTAAGATATCATTGTAGTGGTACATTGTTGAAGGGGTTAGAGGAGAGGTTAGAAGCTAATCTGGGAGTTGTTTCCAGTGGTCTTCTGGAATGTAGGATATATTGAAGGGAATTGCACTCAGCCCCTTGGCTTTTAACTCTTTTTTCTACTACTGTATCTTCATATGTTCGATTTAGTTTGGTTAGATAAATTTCCATTATTTGCAGTAGTTGTCTAGGATTGCTTTAGAATCTCTGAGAAGATAGGCTTGTGTTCTGATCCTTCATGAAAAATGAAAATTGAAAATAGTTGCTATAAGCAATAGGAAGACTTTTAAAAATTACACATATATAATTATATATTTATAAATATAAATATGTATTTTTTAAAGGATTTTATTGATTTATTTGACAGACAAACGCTGAGAGAGGGAACACAAGCAGGGGAAGCAGGAGAGGGAGAAGTAGGGAGCCCGACGTGGGGCTCGATCCCAGAACCCTGGGATCATGACCTGTGCCGAAGGCAGACGCCTAATGACCGAGCTACTCAGGCGTCCCTGAGTATAAATATGTATTAATGTATTTCTGTATTGATCATATATTAATTATGTTATAGATAGAAGTTATATATGATACATAATACATCTTTTAATGTTTTATATATTTCTTCATTATTTATGTAATATAAATATAGGGAAGATATGTATAAAATAGGGGGAAAAGTCAACCTTATGTGTTTTATAGAAATATAATTCATTGCTGATATATATAAATTGGAAGGGAAATTGCTGGCAGCTGGGAAACGGGGTATTTAATAGTCATTAAGAGATGATGACCTGAATTAAGGCTCTAGCAGTGGAAATAGCATGAGTGGTGTGGAGAGATATTTCAAAGATGGCATCAAAACAACTTTGTCATTGATCATAGAGTGAAGAGAAACAAGGGGTGCTCCTAGATTTCTCATTTGGTACATGTTGTTATCATTAACATGAGTAGAGAATAATGGAGAAGGAAAAAAAGTAGGTTTTTGAAAGTACGAAATGGGAAGAGAAATGAGTGAGTGAGGAGGCTTTATCAACTTTCTTGAGACACTTTTTAACTTACAGAAAATCCCCATAGAGGTTATGATAGGTAATAGGGACCTAGAACTCAAGAGAGAGATGGGAGCTAGAGATGAATTATCTGTAGAGAGATGGAATTACAGCAGTGAGCGTGACTTGGATTTCTCAAGGAAGAATGTGTACAAGGGGGAAGAGGTGCAGATGGAAGTGTGGCTTCTTCAGGCTCCTAAGAGTCATTCTGAATGTGCACTAGATGGAAATCATGCCTCAGGGACTCCAGAAAAAATACAAGAAGAGTAAATTCCCTTCCCTTAGAGTTTACAGAAATAGTCTCTACATTTACACTTTGTTTTATGTTCTGTTAAGTATTTTCACAAGACCGTCTTTTAGAAAACTTTCAATTCTGTCATCTAAACAAATATTTAATAAGGCAGAGAAAGTTTCAAGATAAGAGTACTCATTTTGCAGTCAGTTTACTGACAGGCATAAATGATGACATACACAGATTCTGTTCTTGGGGGGCCTGAGGTAGAGGCATATTGAATAATTATTTGCACTGAGAATATTTGGTAAAGTGGAGGCATACAGAAGCAGAGAGTAACATATCACCAGTAGAGTCTTAGTTATCCAGAGACTATAGCTATCTGAGACCCCACCAATGATTGAGAATTACACAGGTATCTGAGAAGACAACTAGATGACACAAGGCATGTTTACCTCACTTACATGAGAGTATGTTGCACACTCAAGTTTCTATATTACTTTCCATGCAAGTTTAGCTGACTCAGTTTTTTTTAACTATACAAAGACAAGAAACAGCACATTTGTAGTAAGCATTTTAACAAAGGACCTTAAGAATTATCTGGTTGAATTTTCCTCATCACACTTAGGCCCAAAGATGCCAAGTGACATGTTCAAGGTCATTTAGCTAGAATAATAACGTAAATCAACTTGACTCTTGGTCCAGTGTTCTTTCTGTTCCACCATAGGGCAGAAGAAGCATCTTTAAAAAGAACATGAGGGTATTGAGAAATAAAAGGCTGACAGACTATGAAATGCAGATACAAGAGCACAAGAAGCAGAAGTTTCAGGTTATGCAGTGTAGACACACTTCAGTGGGCCCTGAAGTTATCTCTGTGTGCAACATTGCAGAGTCTTTAAGGTTCATAATTATTGCCCTGAGTCATCAAGAAAACGTTAACTTATGTCCCTTTCTATGTAAAATATATTAGGAATATTTCCATCCCAAGTGGTTAGTACTTTTTCATTTACACTTGAAGTTAAAAGAGATAAACCCTTAAAAAGGAAGAGAGAGAAAGATAAACCCTTAGCCCTACAGAAAACTAAACTCTCCAGAATACAAAAAACTAAACTCGCCAGAATACAGTATTCCAAGAAGGCTGTGTAAGTGAGACTTATTGATAAAGGGACAGACCTCTCTTGTGACATACTTACTCTTTCATTCAAATGACCAGACTTAGATGCACAGAATAACATGCTTTAAAAGTTGCATGATCTTATTTGGAATGGAAGCCCTCATCGTGCTTAGAAGAAGGAGTTGCCTGGGTCCGATACCATGCATATAATGTTGATGTCTTAGGGCTCGTCCTGAGGGGAAGGCATGAGAGCCTCAGGAGGTTTTTTTTTTTTTTTTTTTCCTCCACTTGACTTTGCCTTAGAACTGGGTCCCTGAAAAACTCCCCTTCATATATTATCCACCTCATTCTTCTGTCTTTGAGCACCACCATATTTGAGTTCTGTTCTGTAAGTATGTGTTCCAGTCTTGGCTGATTTTTTTTATTTTGGTATTCCATGGCTTTCTGCACTTATTCAAACCTTATTTTCTCAGTTTCGGTGACTGGCATAACCCTATTTAATCAGTCATTCTTGGTTCAACCCATTTGGCTGTCAGTCTCTGCACCTACTATCCCTTTCATTAGGCCAGGAAACTAATATAAAAGTCAAAAAAGCATTTAATTATGGACTTGGGAACTGTTACATTTATAATCATAGGACGTGATCAGAAAACAAAATTGGTGGCTTTTTTAAAGCAAAGAAACTTGTTAGAATTCAGCATTTTTATTTGTCTTTCACCTTGTCATGGCATTTATTTTGGTCACTATTTATAATGTTTTATCTATAAAACGTGTAGGTAAACAGAAAATTTTAAATGGACATGATCATTTTCTTTGTCTCCGTTTGGGATATTTAAAAGTGTCTGAAATTAGAATTTTTTATTCACATGGATAAGTCCGTTAGATAGAAGTTATTTGTGCATTGTGGAATATTAACTGTTAACATTCCCCTGTATTTCCTGGCTAAAGTACTGGCAAATTGCTGGGCATATAAATTCAAGGGCATTAGGTTTCAGTGCTGGTGTGAGACCTTAGGGGTTACTTTCTCTTGAATTGGGTAAAGGATTGTGGAGGATGGTGGCCACGTATGGAATTGACTACCTTACGTGCCACTGAGTAAAAATTGTATTTTGGCTCAGTCCTTTTGCACATGGAACTGCAAGAGGCCACAGAGGTTAGGACTGCATTCAAGCGGTCCTCAGAGGAGCGTTGGCTACTCTTTCCTTACAGATCCCCAAGGAAAAGAGAGTTGATGACCTCCGCTGACTGCACATTTCAGAGCCTCACAATCACACTTGTAAGGAGTTCTTCCTAAAGCACAGCCCTAATCCTTCCTCTTTCAGTTAGTTTCTTTTCTCTGGCATTTTTTTTCTTTTACAGGTTTTTCCCCTTTTAATTTCTTTATCAAAATGGTATATCTCATTATGTGTTCATTAGAGAAGTATCAGAAAACTTAAAAGAAGTCAGAGACCAGCAAAGCTACCATAATTTTCATTACGTTCAGAATAATGAGGTAACTTCCTATGTGCCATTTGTATTTTGGTTTTTATACCGAAGAATATATAGTACAAACCTATTTATGTCCATGGACACATTTCTCTGTCTTTTGAAATGACCCTTAGTGGGATTTTATTTTATAGTTTCATAATTTATTTAACCACTCTCCTATTTTTGGACATTTAGGTTGCTTCCAAGAGTCAGTAATTACAAACAGCAGAGAAATAAATATTCTTTTGCACATCCTTAATTATTACCTTAGGATAAATTCCAAGAGTTAGAATCGCTAGAGCGAAAGGCCATGTGCATTTTATGGCTTTTAATATTTTCTGCCAAGTTGCTCTGCGGTTTATAGCCCCACCCACTAGAAGATGAGAGTGGCCTGCTCTTAATTAATTTACATTGCAGCTACATTGCAAGAACTTGGAAAAGGTAGCTCAGTGTTATGAGATGGTCATGTCCTAGCTTGAAGAGCACGCTATCATAGGGGCTAAATTACAACCATTCTTTTCTCTACTGAAATTCCTGTCATCTCATGCCTTATGGTTATAATGGGAGATTTTAATATATTTGGGCTTTTTTGGAGAGGAGAAATGAATGATAAAAAACGGAAGGGGATTGTTGGAGCAATGATCTCAGGGTCATGAGACCTAGCCCAGTGCCGAGCTCATGTTCAGGATGGAGGGGTGTCTGCTGGAGATTCTCTTTCTCTCCTCCCCACTCCCCATGCTTGTGCTTGCTTGCTCTTTCTTTCTCTCAAATAAATGAATGAATCTTAAAAAAAAAAAAAAAAAGAAAAAGAAAAAGCAAGTTAACACAGTTTCTAAATTTTGTGGAAGAAATGCAGTATGTTTCTAAAATATAAAATTTCTTATGGAGACTTGATTATAACTCTATTCCCCTGAAGATTCTTCCATCTGAAGTAAATATGTGAGAGATTTATTGTGTTAGAAAAATGTACTTATAATGGTGGCAGCACTTACCTCCTAAAGTATAAAGATAGTGACATGCTTTGATTCATAGCACTGTTTTTTGTGGTGGTTTTGCTCGTAACCTAGTCATGTTGAAGGTAATTTGATCCTAAGGCGAAGTCTTTCGACTGACCTGCCATCAAGTGATAGTGATGTTCTGCAGATGGGTTACAGGTGTGCCTGATGTATCCATCCCTTGGGTCTTTGGGATTGTCTGCCATGGCCAGCCTTGTCTGGTCACCCCACAGTGCAGTAGACCTGCTACCTATTCTGAATGTCCCATATTGTAAAAACACTGCTTATAGACACTGTTTTGGCCTTTGACTTCCCTGAAATATTATACTTCAGGTTCAGATCAACATTAATGTGTCTGAGCATCCTTACTCCACCTCATACAGATTACATTGTTACTATTTTGGGAGAATTGAGAGATCTAAAAAGTTTTCAGGTATATACTAGAACTAGACTTACCTAAGATTCTCATCAAGTGGTTCTGAAATTCTAGTGTAGTTTTGCTATCTTCAGCGCTCTTTTGCCCTGGAAAAAAGACCTAGGTAGGCTTGGTTTTGTACTCCTGTGTTCTATGAGCTGTCCCATAAACAGAGAAGGGGTAGTCAGTCATGGGTAAGAGCCGTTGAGGCGCTTACTGTTCCATGGGCCTGCTTATTAATATTTGTGTTTCCTTGTAGACTATTTCTCTGTATCCTTGGCTGCAATTCATGTAGGTGTGAAAAAGTACCGAATACCTAGGTTTCCTCTTAAAAGTTATACCATAGCACAGATCACTTTTTCATTGTCTAAGTTTTGGATGGAAGATTCTGAATCATCTAAAATTCGACCTCAGGTACTTATAACAGTACTTTAGGAAGGATCTATCAGTCCTGTCAAGTTAGTTTCTGTATTTGTTGGCTTCCCTGGGAATAAATTGTAAAAGCAGGCCCATGAGTTGAGCCTCAGACGCTGTTACTGCTTAGGTTCCTCTCCATAATTGCAGAGTGCTAGGTTTTACCTCCCACGTATCATTAAGAGGTGCAGTCTTTCTGCCAACTCTCCTGGATCTTTGCACTTATCAACCAGGGAACCAGATCTTAAACAACTGAGCCACCCAGGCGCCCCAGGGAACCAGATCTTAGCATCGAAGTTGTACATGGTTTCTGATATAAAAACTAATAGCTTGAAGAAATGTAAATGTAGAGTGTGGTACCAAGTGATTACATTTAGACAACTCTATTAGCATTTTATATTGCCTCTTATTTTCTGTCACAGTATTAAAGTTTGCCCCATCAAGTATTTGACAATGAAAAGTTTATTGATGTTGCTGCATCATACCAAGAACTCACTCATCACAAGACTTTTCCATATTGAGAAATGGAATTATTTTGTTGAATCCTTTTTAACTTCAAAGATGGGCGATTGGTAGAAAGAAACGTTCCAAAAACATTGTTGAACAACCTGTGCTATTTGTTGGAAGTAGGAAGACTTACTACCGAAAACTATTTTTTTTGATGTTCATATAATGCACTATAAAATTGGAAACAGAGGGGCGCCTGGGTGGCTCCGTCTGTTGGGCGTCTGCCTTCAGCTCAGGTCCTGGGGTCTAACGCCACGTCCGGCTCCCTGCTCAATGGGGAGTCTGACTCTCTCTCTCTCTTTTTTCCTCTCCCTTTGCCCCTCCCCCCACTCATGCTCTCTCACTCACTCTCTTAAATAAATAAAATATCTTTAAAAAAGTTGGAAACAGATTGAAAAGTTAAGGTTAGTCAAGGCAGAGTACTATAACTTAAACCTGCAATTGGTTTTCCCATTAGACAATTTTCAGCAACATGCAAATCAAAGTCATATATATACTTATAACAGATATAACTTATATATAAACACACACATGCACATATCCATATCCTTCTGATATCTTCTGGCATAAAAATAACCGTTTTATTGCCTTATTTAACTGTATTTTAGTCTTATGTATTTCAAATACACTGGGTGACAATTTTTCTTTACTGCCAGGAAAAAATGATTAAATACAGAATAATATGTTTGCCCATGTTGCCTAGTATTTGAGATTATTAACCAATCCCTTATTGGTCTTGACAAAATGTTTATAGTTAATATTGGGTAATAGAATAACATTTGAATCACTGTTATATGTATGTTTAAATAATAAAAAATAATGTGGGAAACTGGTCTATTGCTTCAAAACTCTTGGGGTCGCATGTTGCTACTTTTGATAATTTTATAGACTTGGCAAGAGTGGTTGCTTTTAGGACTTAGCATTCTTGCACATGTCTAGATATTATCTCTGATGTCCTCTGAGTAAAGTAAGAATACATTCTTGAATTGTCCATTTATTTATTTATTTATTTATTTATTTATTTATTTGGTGTTAATGTATTTTTTTTTATTTTTTTTATGTTATGTTAATCATACATTTCCATTTATTTTTTTAACTGCTTTTTTGGAAGCTGCTCTAAAGAATCTATTCTTTTTAAAATTAAAAAATGGAATTTGTATAGCAGAGAATTTTTTTTTAATTAACTTTCAGAGCAGTTTCAGACTCACAGCAAAATTGACCATTGTACTTTCACATAGAATAGTTTCACTGCCCTAAAAATCCTCGTTGCTCTTCCTGTTTATCCTTCACTCCCCTTTAACCCCCAGAAACCATTCCTCTTTTTTTTACTGTCTCTATAATTTTACTTTTTCTGGAATGTCATGTAGTTGGGATCATGCAGTGTGTATAACCTTTTCAGGTAGGCCTCTTCTACTTGGTGATACACATTTAAGTTTCTTCCATGTCATTTCATGGCTTTATAGCTTATTTCTTTTTAGCACCGGTTACTATTCAGTTGTTGGGATATACTATAATTTATTCATTCACCTGCCAAAGGATATCTTGGTTGCTTTCACGTTTTGGCAGTTATGAATTAAGACTACTGTAAACATCCCTTTGAAGGTTTTTGTATGGGCATACATTTTCAGTTCATTTGGATAAATTCCAAGGAGAATGTTTACTGGGTGGTATTGTACGTTTAGTTTTGTAAGAAATTGCCAAACTGTCTTCCAAAGTGGCTGTACCATTTTTCATTCCACCCAATAAAGTATGAGAGTTCATGTGGCTCTACGTCCTTTTCAGCATTTGGTATTGTCACTGTTTTAGATTTTGGCCATTCTAATAGGTGTAGTGGTATCTCATTGTTTCGATTTGCAATCCTCTAATGACATATGATATTGAACATCTTTTCATATGCTTGCCATCCATGTATCTTCTTTGATGAGGTGTCTTTTAAGGTCTTTGGTCCATTTTTTAATTAGGTTGCTTGTTTTCTTATTGTTGATTTTTTAAGAATTCATTGTATATTTTGGATAACAGTCCTGTGTCAGACATCTTTTTCTCTTGCATACTTTCCCCTAGTCTGTGGCTTCTTTTCTCATTCTCTTGAATGAGACTTAAGTCTAGCTTATGAATTATTTCTTTCATGGGTCATGCATTTAATGTTGTATCTATAAAGTTATCTCCGTACCAAGGTCATCTAGGTTTTCTTATGTCCTAGGAGTTTTATAGTCATGTATTTTAAATTTATGTCTGTGATCCATTTTGAGGTAATTTTTGTGAAGGGTATAAGGTCTATGGATCTATGTCTAGATTTTTTTTTTTTTTTGCATGTGGATGTCAAGTTGCTTTAATACCATTTATTGAAAAGACTATCTTTGCTCCAGAGATTAGCATTTGAATCAGTAGATTTAAATCGTGGTGTGTTTTTAGATTCAAATTCACTTGCTCATTTCTGGTATATAGACAAGTGATTGACTTATATATATATTACCCTTGTATCTTGCAACCTTGTAATAGTCACTCATTACTATTTTGGATTTTCTACATAAATGATCATGTCATTTGTGAGCAAAGACAGTTTTGTTTATTCCTTCCCAATCTGTATATCTTTTATTTCCTTTTATTGTCTTAGTGGACTTCCAATATGATGTTGGAAGGCAATGGTGAGGGGCGCCTGGGTGGCTCAGTCGTTAAGCATCTGCCTTCGGCTCACGAGCCCCATGTCGGGCTCCCTGCTCAGCGGGAAGCCTGCTTCTCCCTCTCCCACTCCCCCTTCTTGTGTTCCCTCTCTCACTGTGTCTCTCTCTGCCAAATAAATAAATAAAATATTAAAAAAAAAACAATGGTGAGAGCTTACATTCTTGCCTTGTTTCTGATCTTAGTGGAAAACTTCAGGTTTCTCACCATTAAGTATAATGTCAGCTGTAGGTCTTTTGTAGATGTATATATTGGTTACGGTTCTTGAGAGAAATAAAACAATAAGATACATATATATACATACACACACACACACACACACATATATAAAAAATGAGAATTGGTTCATGTGATTATGGGAGGATAAGATATGCCATAAGATGTCGTCTGTAAGCTGGAGAACTGAGAAACTGGTGGAGGGGGGCCTGGGTGGCTCAGTCAGTTAAGCATGACCTAAGCCTTTGGCTCAGTTCATGATCCCAGGGTCCTGGGATTGAACCCCACATCGGGTTCACTGCTTGGTGTAGAGCCTGCTTCTCCCTCTCCCTCTGCCTGCCACTCTGCCTACTTGTGCTCTCTCTCTCTCTTTCTGTCAGATAAATAAATAAAATCTTAAAAAAAAAAATTAGAAAGCTTGTGGTGGAAGACTTTGCATCCAAAGGCTGGATAACCAGGAGCTCTGGTGTCTGAGGCAGTAGAAGATGGATGCCGCAATTCAAGAGGAGAAATAGAGAATTGCCCTTCTGCTTTTTTGTTTTGCTTGGACCCTCAATAGGTGCTTAGTGCCTGCCCATATAGATGAGGGTGGATCTTCTTTCCTCAGTCTCCTAATTCACATGCTAATCTCTTTTCTGGAAACACTCTCACAGACACACCCAGAAATAATGTTTTACCTGCTATCCTGCATGCTTTAGCTAAGTCAGGATGATGTATAAAATTAGCCATCACAAACATTCTTTGTCAAGTTGAGAAAGTTCCTCTCTAATTCTAGTTTACAGAAAGTTTTATCATGAATGGATGTTGGATTTTGTTCTACTTTAGCCTTAGGAAATGAGGGATTATACTAGTTGATTTTCTAATGTTGAATCAACCTTACACACCTTGGATAAATCTCACTTGTCTGTAGTGTATAATTCTATTTATATATTCTTGCATCTCTTTTGCTAATATTTGTTGAGAATTTTTGCATCGATGTTAATGAGAGAGATTGGTCTGTAGTTTTCTTAGAATGTCTTTGTCTGGTTTGGTAATATGTTAATACTGGTCTCACATAATGAGTTAGGAAGAGATGGTAGAATGATATAATTTCTTCTTTAAATGTTTGGTAAAATCAACCAGTGAACTCATCTGTACTTGGTGCTTTTTTTTTATTTTTTATTTTTGGAGAGAGATGATGGGGGAAGGGCAGAGGGAGAGAGAATCCCAAGCTGGCTCCATGCCTAGTATAGAACCCAATGTGGGGCTTGATCCCACCATCCTGATATCAGGGAACCAAAACCAAAAGTTGGATGCTTAACTGACTGAGCCACCCAGGCACCCCTCTACCTGGTGCTTTTGTTTTGGAAGATTATTAATTGTTGACTCAATTTCTTTAATAGATACATGCCTACTCAGATAACCTATTTCTTCTTTTGTGGGTTTTGGTAGATTGTATTTTTCAAGGTACTGATCTATTTCATCTAGGTTATCAAATTAATGGACATAGAGTTCATAGTGTTTTTTTAATCATTCATTGGATCTCTGATGATATCCCCTCTTTTATTTCTGATATCATTAATTTGCATCTTCTCTTTTTTTCTTAACCTGGCTAGGCTTATTGATTTTATTCATCTTGTCAAAGAACCAATTTTTGGTATTGCTGATTTTTTTCTTTTGATTTCCTGTTTTCAGTTTCATTGATTTCTGCTCTAATTTTTATTATTTCTTTTCTTTTCCTTACTTTGGATGAATTTGCTCTTCCTTTTCTAGATTCCTAAGGTGTAATGTTAGATTATTGACTTTAGATATTTCCTCTTTTTAAATATGTATATATTCAATGCTGTAAATTTCCCTGTAATTACTACTTTTGCTTTTCCAAATACTTTTTTGGCATCCCACAAATTTTGATAGGTTGTATTTTTATTGTTACTTATTTCAAAATATTTTTAATGACCCATTTATTATTTGAAAGTGTGTTGTTTATCTCCCAAGTATTTTGAACTTTTCCAGCTATCTTTCTGTTAATGCTTTCTACTTTAATTCCAGTGTAGTTTGAGGGCACACGTTGTATTATTTCTATTCTTTTAACTTAATTAAGTTATTTGACAGCTCAGAGTGTGGTCTGTCCTGGTGAATGTCCCATTCAGACTTGAAAAGAATGTGTAATCTACTGTTGTTGGATGAATCTATAGATGTGAATTATATCCAGTTGATTGATGGTGCTGTTGAGTTCAACTCTGTCCTTGCTGGTTTTCTGCCAGTGGATCTGTCCATTTCTGATAGAAGGGTGTTAAAGATTCCATCTGTAATAGAGGATTCACTTATTTCTCTTTGAAGTTCTGTTTATGTTTTGCCTTATATATTGTGATGTTCTGTTAGACACATACACATTAAAGGATCATTATGTCTTTTTGGAGTATTGAGTCCTTTATCTTTATGTATTATCTCTCTTTATCTGTGATAACTGTCCTTTAAAGTCTGATCTGTTCGAAATAATGGATACTGCTGCTTTCTTTTAATTAGTGTTAGCATAGTAAATCTTTTTCTGTCCCTTTACTTTTAACAAATATGTCTTTATATTTAAACTGCATTTCCTTAGGCAACATATAGCAATGCCTTGTTTTTTGATCCATTCTGACAATCCCTGTCCTTTTTTTTTTTTAAGATTTTATTTATTTGAAAGAGAGAGCATGCACAAGTGGGGTGAAGGGCAGAGGGAGAAGCAGACTCCCTGCTGAGCAGAGAGCCCGATGCGGGGTTCGATCCCAGGACTCCAGGATCATGACCTGAGCTGAAGGCAGATGCTTAACCAACTGAGCCACCCAGGGGCCCCTCTGTCCTTTAATTAGTATATTTAGACCACTAATGTGTAAAGTAATTACACATATAGTTGGATAAATATTCACCATATTGGTTACTATTTTCTCTTGCCATTGTTGCCATTGTTCTTTGTTTCCATTTTTGTCTTCCACATTTTTTCTAGCTTTTGTGGTCTTAATTGAACATTATATATAATTACATTTTCTCTCCTTTCTTAGCATATCAGATTTCTTTTTAAATTATTATAGTGGCTACCCTAGAGTTTGCAATGTACATTTACAACTAATCCAAGTCCACTAAATAATATTCTGTTTCATGGGTAGCGTGAATGCCTTATATAATATCAACGTATGCCTGATTCCTCCCTCCTCTTCTTTGTATTAGCCCATCCGAGGGATTGTTCATTTCTGTTATACAGTGTTTTTGATCACTAGCATTTCTTTTTGCATTTTTTTTTAGAATTTCTTTGCTTATATTATCCATCTGTTCTTGCGTGTTGTCTGCTTTTAAAAAATTTTTTTTAAATTTATTAAGCCATTAGCATATTAAACATAGTTTTAAATTTTCTGGTCTGATTATTTCAACATTTCTGCCATATCTGACTCTGGTTCTGACATTTGTTCATTCTCTTCAAATTGCTTTTTAGTATGCCTTGTAATTTTTTGTTGAAAGGTAGAGATGATATACTGGATAAAATGAACTACAGTAAATAGGCTTTTTTTAAAAGATATTATTTATTTATTTGGCAGAGAGAGACACAGTGAGAGAGGGAACACAAGCAGGGGGAGTGGGAGAGGGAGAAGCAGGCTCCTGGATGAGTAAGGAGCCCAATGCGGGGTTGGAGCCCAATGCGGGGCTCGATACCAGGACCCTGGGATCACGACCTGAGCCGAAGGCAGACGCCTAACGACTGAGCCACCCAGGTGCCCCCAGTAAATAGGCTTTTAGTAATGGTACGGTATAGGGGAAAAAGCTGTGTTTTGTAGTCCTATGGTCATGTCTCAGTCTTTCGGTGAAACTGTGCCTCTTGACTATGAACTTCACTAGTGCTTCTTAGTCCCCATCCCCCACCCCTCTTATATGAACAGGATGGCTGGTGGGGGCTGGAGTAGTGTATTTCCCTTCCTGCAGGTAGATTAGGCACTGATAAGACCCTAGCAGGTAAGGCTCTGGTAAGAGTTTCTCCCAAGGCCAGGCCTTGTTAAGAAGAACTTAGTACTCTGGCATATTTCACATGGAAATCTTCCCTCTGTTGATAGTAAGAGGGAATTTTTCTTTCACATTCGGGACATGGTACAGCTCCTGGAGATATAACTCACAAAAACGTGGGGACCCCACATAATTGCATTCCCCTGGAGTTTTTAACTCTCAGGCTGTCCACCCTGAGCCTCCAGTAACTCTTCAGTTACAGTTCGCGGTTCTCTTCTCCAGCACTGGTTCCCACAAAAGTTTTTGTTCGAAGATCTTTGTTCTGGAAAGCTGTGGTTCTCTTTATCCTTTTGTCTTTCTCCAGTTTTTAGGGCAGCAGTTTGCCTTACGACCTCACTTCTCAAATGGATCTAACAAAAGTTGTGATTTCTGTTTATTTGGCTTTTTACTTGTTGTTACAATAGATTGGTGACTTTAAACTTGTTACGTGCTGGAAACTGAAAGTCCCTGAGGATACTTTTAGTTCTTCCAAAAATGCAGCATTGAGAATCCAGTTCTTTTCCTCTTCACTCTCTAGGAGTTTCCTCAAATAACAATTCCAGGATTGTTACGTAATTAGAGATCTGTGCAATGGGCAGAGTATAATTGTTTGTGGTTATCATAAGATAGTGTATTTTGTTTAAAAATCTGAGGAGTGTCAATCTCTTTGCTCCTATAGTTTTTCACACAAGAACAGAAAAGATTGATTTTTCACAAGACTAAAATCATTTAAAATATACTCACTGGCACTCTGTGGTTAAAAAAAAGAAAAGTATTTGGCCCGTGGCTTCTTTTCTCAGGGTGGTAAATTCTTAGTACAAGATAATAGTGTCATGTGTCCATTTCTGTCTTGTCATGGGATTGCCTAGAACATAATTTGCAGGTTGAATAGCAGTATATCACTGATCTCTGTGTAATGAAAATACTTGCAGACAATTGATAGCCCACATGAAGCAATATAACAGGTTTCAGTGCATCAATTACAAATATAATTTAGACAATAAGTTACTTTCAATTTCATCTTCATATTTTTTAGATTTCTAGTAATTAAATTTTAAGTGTAGCATGAAAGTACATGACTGTGTGTATGTGTGCGTGTGTGTGTGCAGAAATGAGGTGACCCTTTTATACTTTATGAGAGTATCTAGATAAAAATGTTGATTTCTCTCCTTTGATTTTTTTTCATGTTTTCCTTTTAACCTGTTTGGTTCTTTTTTATCTCAAAATGTGAACACCCAAATACTTGTTTTAATTACACAGATAATCTGTGAAATTCCTAAAAAGTGAGAACATTTGTCAAAGCAGAAATGAAAAATAATTCTCCACGTCTTGCCACCTGTGATTTTGAATGTGTATCCTTTCAGTTTTTTCTGTCCCTCTCCCTCCTCTTCATCTCTTTCACACTGTCTTTGTTATGAGCATTGTTTCTAAACATACGGCAACCTATTCCCTGTCATCTCTTTTTTCACAAATTATTACCTACTTCAACACAAAAAGCTACATATCATAAATTTAATGAATAAATATTATTCAGTGGTTTGTATGTCCCATAATCCATTCAACTAGTTTCCTATTTTTGGCATTTAGATTGATTTTTTTTTTAAATACTGTAAACAGTATGGTGTTATAAACATATATGTGCTTGTTAAGTGATTTTTCTGGAATATCATTTGCTTTCATTGTTTTTACCAAGATGATCATAGGCCTTGATGTTTCTCATCTATTTGTGTATTTTCAGCTCTTTTCAGAATTTAGTAAGCTTTTAAGTTAATGTTGAAGGAGAAAATTGCATTTTACGGTATTTGAGGCTATTGTTCCTACAATTTTAAAGCATTCAAAAGGTGATGATGGTTCATAGCGGTCTGATCTTTAGGAATAAGCCATGTACTTATGAGCAAGATAAACTTTACCATGTTTTGCCCTCTTAAAATCTAGCAGCAACATCTTTGATTTTAAAGATTGTGTATATCTGATATTGTGTTGAAAAATAATCTTTATTTAATTTAAATAATCATACTTGCTAATTATATGATATTTAAATATATTACATGATATACATAGTATATAACCACATACATGTATTATATATAACCACATATATAATATGTGACCTTATATAATACTTTAACTCCTTTATAAGTCCCTTTTAATCCTTATGTACTAATACATTTAATTTGTGATTTTTCTGTTATTTGACTCTTTTTGTTTAAGATGCAGTCAAATTTTCTAAGGTTTCCTTGTAGCCTTAGAGTCCTGGTTTCTATAAAGAAAAGTAAATAAAACATCATCCAGTAAATCATATGTAGAGCTAAGAATTAAAACTCTGTCTTCTAGTTTCTCATTGCAAGTTGGATTGCCATATTTGTTTGGATAATTACAGTTTCTTACTTTGGGAATTTTCCAGGCTGCATGGGTCGATTCTCACTGGCCATGTCTAAGAATGGGTCAGGAGAGCTTCCTGAAATTGCTATATTACTACTGAAATCCTCACAGGTTTCTGTCAGGCCTCTGTAGCTTGAACTAATGACCAAATTCACAGCTCTTTTCTGGAATCTTTGCATTTGTTTAGTGGGAAAATTTGGATACACAGAAAGGGGTCTAGAAGGAATTTAAACAAAATAATAAAACCATCTTATAAAATGTTGCTAATTTCCCAGCAGGTGTATTTTATTTTATTTATTTATTTATTTTTTTAAAAGATTTTATTTATTTATTTGAGAGAGAGAATGAGATAGAGAGCACAAGACGGGGGAGGGTCAGAGGGAGAAGCAGACTCCCCGCCGAGCAGGGAGCCCGATGTGGGACTCGATCCCAGGACTCCAGGATCATGACCTGAGCCGAAGGCAGTCGCTTAACCAACTGAGCCACCCAGGCGCCCCCAGCAGGTGTATTTTAAAGTAAACCATAAATATTCTTTATATCGGATGCTATTTTCTTTTGATATTGAGGTAGTGTTTATGTTCTTGGGTAATAAAATTCAACATAAAATTCTTTCCTAATGAGTTTATAATATCAGTAATTACAAAACTAGTATTTCTTAAGTGGGGACACCTTCCTCCTCTCACCATCCCCCTCCCTTTGAGAAATTTGACAATTTCTGATTAGTACAACTGTGGGGGTGAGAGAGTGCTACTGGGGTCCAGTGGTAGGAGGCAGGGATGTTACTGAACATGTTAACAGTGCACAGGAAAGCCCCGGCAACAAAGAAGTATCTGGCCTAAATGTCCATATTGCAGATGTTGAAAAGCCCTGCTCTGAAAGAATATTTGAGTCATGGCATTGGACTTCCTAAGCAGGGCGTATTTACTCTCTTTTATAAGTAACATTTATTTTATCCATATTCAGTATCAAGTAGCAGAAAAAGGTAATAGAAACTTCCTGGGTGCAATAAGTTACACAGGTTCAAAATTATACTGTTTCTATTTTTATGGGTCAGATTTATTAAGAGGCTGGCAGGAAGTTACAAGGCCCGAGTAAATGCTGTGCAGTTATATAATTCCTTAATAAAAACACGTACTTCAGATTTCTGTTGAATATATTTTGTTTCTTTTCTGACTTCCATTGTGTTACATTTTAGAATTTGAGAAGTACCCATAAAGGGAAAAAAATAGCCCTGGATTTAATTTACTTACACACGCACACATACACATACCTTATAGAAATTCTGAGAATGGGGTAAGAATGGTTGATAAAGTGAGGAAGTGCTGACATGGGGAAAAGACATTCAAGATGACGGCAGCCTGGATAATGACATGGAGGTGTTAATATCATTGGCTTCATATTGCCCTGAATATGCAAATTTTCAGCCATTTGCCTTTATCTTATCTTCTCTGTAGTTCTTTTGTTTTCCCCAAATAATTTCGAAAATTTTCTACCTTTCGAATCATAGGCCACTCTGTAGGTATCTTTTCCAGTAACCTGCATGTTAGATATGTTGTAGTAGTAAATATTTTTCTTTAAAACTGTATATTTCTGGGCAGTCATATGAAGGGGAACCGTAATAACTGCATCAAATAGCATTTGGTTGCTGGGAAGGGCTGTCGGACACTTCCTGGTTGTGTCTAGTAGTTAGAGATGTTAAATGCCCTCCCTGGGATGCCCAGGGAGAGGCAGGTTGTGTCCCTATGTAATTGGTGGGCATCCTCACAGTTTGAAACAGACAACATAGTTCATTCTTGCCATTTTTCCTGAGAAATTATATTTTAATTGTGTAGCTCAGTCTTCCTTCAGTTCCTATCATCAGTATTTTTTTTTTTTTTTAAACAAATCTACGAATTTCTGGGGCATCTGGGTGGCTCAGTTGGTTAAGCATCTGACTTCAGCTCAGGTCATGATCTCAGAGTCCTGGGATCGAGTTCCGCATCGGGCTCCCTGCTCAGTGGGGGAGCCTGCTTCTCCCTCTCCCTCTGAGTGCTGCTCTCTCTTTCTGTGCTCTCTCTTTCTGTCAAATAAATAAATAAAATCTTAAAAAAAAATCTACCATTTTCATTCTACTTTTATGATAGTTCATAGAATCCAATACAAAAACCTGAGTGGTTCTTCAGAGTCAAACAAAAATCAGATGAGAACATCCATTCTTAAAAGTAAGCTTAGGGGCACCTGGGTGGCTCAGTCGATTAAGTGTCTACCTTCAGCTTAGGTCATGATCCCAGGGTCCTGGGATCAAGTCCCATATCGGGCACCTTACCCAGTGGGGAGCCTGCTTCTCCCTCTGCCTGCCGCTCCCTCTGCTTGTGCCCCCTCTCTTTCTCTGACATATAAATAAATAAAAATCTTTAAAAAAAAAAGTAAGTTTGGAAAGATGGGTAAAATAGTATTACTACTACTAATTAAAATTATTTAATATAGTTATTAACATAAAAGACTTGTAAAGTACTGAAATACTTTGTGTGCATTATCTTATTGCATCCTTAAAACAGTTCTGTGAAGTAGAAAGTTACCTGCATTTTACAGATAAGAAAACTGAAACTGTAAGATTATACGCCAAACAAGTATGTTGAGTCTAACCCAGGAAGTGTATTTTGTTGAGCTCATGTTCTAGACAATATCCTATTCCTACTTACATTTCTGTGCAATTATGAAAGCATACAGAAAAAAGCATAGACTCGGAAGATAGAGTGCTTTTAAAAAGGTAAGAGATCAGGTAGTTTGAATTCTTGGAGGTGGTATTGGAAAAAAATGAAAGTCGATATGTAACAGCATTGCCAATAGAAATGTTGACTTAGCACAGGATTTGGATGATACATAAAATTTAATTATTACACCTGAAGACATCATTTGGGGCATTTGGAAAAGTCATAGCTAGAGGTGAATATACTTGGAAATTGACAGACTACATTTTGAGTCGAGCCTGTGCATTTGGCAGCCAACCAGTAATGTCTTTACTGCATTCCCAGGATTCAGAGTATTGGGGGAAAAAGAGAGAGGAGATGCATGGCCACTTTGTGATGTGTCTGACATGGCTGGCCAGACAATGCGAACTATTGCAACTTTGTCATTGTCAGTATAATCTTTTAACAATTACTTTTGTTACATTTTTTGACAACATGACAAAAATTATGTATTGTTTTTACATGATTTGGCAGTCCTTCTTGGATGAAATAACTTGTACAATTCACCTTTTTCTACCTTTACTTTTTTTGAAACATGCATTAAAAACCAATATTGTGCCTAGGGTTTTCAAGGGTTTGGTATAAAATATTAACTCAGTAAAAACCTAGTTTACTTGTTTGCAGTTTACACATCTTTCTGGCTTTGGAGGAGAACTTTAAAGTCGAGCTTTGTCTTTTTGTTTTCATCAGAATAGTCAAAATAAGAAAAAAAAATTAACTGGGTTTTTAATTCTCCTCAAAGTTCTTTTACTTATTCCCAACTCCTCAGTGCTATTTTTTCAGGCTGTGCAGGAGACAAACACTCAACAAGCCCATGTTGTTACGAGATAATCCATTTGGATTTGATAAGGAGCCATTTGACATCATTGTAGACCAGGAAAAGTGGAAATATAGGTCAGTAGTCATTTCCTTTGTTTCCTACAGAAAACAAATGACTCAATACTCGATAGTCATCTTAATTTTTCTCTAGGCACAGAAGACCGGTGTTGTTATTTCATTATATAATCCATTCAATGTTCTGGATGTGTTTTCATTATTATCCACATGATTTTCATAAAGGGTAATAACGACTGGTGAATATGTTAATGTACAGTCCTTTTAAACTTGTACTTTGGCAAATATCTGTTCTTTTTCTTTCTTCTTCTTCTTTTAAGTTTCAGTAATCATGTAAGTCTGTAAAACCTTACAAATCCTACAGACAGTGTTAGTAAAAGCAGAGTCCGTTCTTGTCTTGAATAGGTAGATAATAAAATGACATATATACGTTTGCTTTATTTCAACCAAACCTGTGTTTCCAAGTTTGGATACATTTGACTTTATGTGTCTCTTAGAAGATTTGAACATACTCAGCTTAAGGGAAATCTTTCTCTGTGGGTCATAGATCTTGAGTATGCAAAAATATATTGAAATTAAATGATATACCCAAATATTCATGTAACCCAGAGTAGAGTAGGTCCTTTAAGGGATATTGGAGGAATATATGACATGGTTGGCTTTTCCTGTTGGGTTTCCTGTCTCAACTCTGTGGACAATCTAGAAAGATTAGTGCCATCCTTGACACTTCCTTTTGCTCTTTTTCATCACCATACTTCTTCCTTCTTGTCAATCATCAAAGGCTGTTCATTCTACCCATGAACTGTTTCTCAAATATTTTTCCTCCTCTTTCTTCCTGCTGCCATGGCCTTAGGTCTAGCTTACCACCTCTCCCCTGGGCTACTGGGGTGGCCTATGAACTGGCTCTTCCTTCTGCATCTGGTCCTATATATTTATAGGCATCTTCAAATTAATTCTAGTGCTATCTTTCTAAACACAAAGCTTAAACATACTGTGTTTTTGCTAAATAGGCCTTCACAACTTCCAGTTGCGTATTGTGTGATGCCCAAACACATTTCTTCCCCATGTACCTCTAGCTCTTGAGGCAGGGAGCTTTTCTGTCTTGTTCACTCATGCCCCTAGCAGCTAGCATGTAGCGGCATTAAAGAAACATTTTTTAATGAATAAATAAAGTGCCATAACATAGGCCCTCTACAACCTGACCTGATCTCCTCTCCAGTTTCTCCTCCAATGAGCAGTATGTTCCAGCCACACCAAATCCTTTACCATTCTTCATAAATGGTGGGGTATTTTATAGCCCTAATAAGATTGTGCTTATGCTCTTCTCATCTGTCAACCATCAGTTACCACCTGGGTCAGTTAGACCCAGGAGAATGAATTGACCTTGCGTCTGCCTACATTTATTGTTCTCATTAGCCCAAAAAATATTTACTGAGCACATACTATCTGTTAGACACAGTTATTAAGTCTGGGGATAGAGATACTCTTATGAACAAGAAGACAAGGTCATGTCCTTCCTGGAACTTACATTCCAGTGTAATAGCAAGTAAAGAATTTGTCGGTAGTGATGAATATTAAGATGGAAAAGAATACACAGAGGCCCAGAGGAGAGGATGTTTTTGACATGGCTGAAATGTAGTCTGAGCAGAGTATAAATGGGGTAGGGTAGCTGGTTCAAGGCTCATTGGACATGGGGTCCGAGGTACCTCCTGTAGGGCAGGGTAAGGGCTTTAGACAACGTTCATACTGTTTGCCTTCAGTGTTTCTCTAATCTGCCTGCCTTTGCCTTGCTGCT
Organism: Eumetopias jubatus; assembly: GCF_037043125.1. Lineage (NCBI taxonomy): Eukaryota > Metazoa > Chordata > Mammalia > Carnivora > Otariidae > Eumetopias > Eumetopias jubatus. The sequence continues at coordinate 161,461,173 of NW_028274809.1, read as the reverse complement.
CCGGCCTCAGCCCTGGTTCCAGCCTTCTGTCAGACCTCAGGAGCCTGAAGCACAATAGCCAGAGTAGCTTGGGCAGCTCTGGGCTCCTACGGTTTGCAGCCAATGTCCGAATACTCAGCGGTTGAGGCTGTCTACCCCTGGTAGCCATGGAAAGTAGACTTAGCCCCCGAGTTAGACTGCTGCTGTTTTCATAATCTTGGGCAGATGAACTAATCTCTCTGAACCTGAATTTTCTTGTCTAAAAGGAATAGCAAAAAAAAAGGGAATAAATGGCTAGAATGAAACTCTATAAAACTTTCTCCCTTCTGTTCACTGATTATACCCTAAATGCCTAAACAGTGCCCGATACTCAGTATTTTTTTGAATGAATCAGTTAAACGTACTAACGAATGATGTGATGAATGTAAAGCTCATGAAACAACACTCAGTATATATATGCTCAGCAAATGGTAGCTCTTGTTATTATAGTTGTTAATATTATTATTTTTAAAATTGTGATCCCTGTGATCATCCTGTAGTTGTGTTGCCAGTGTAATTTTCCATGTGTGGAGACTGTCTGCTGTGTTGATCATTCTGCCCGGGCTCACGGTGCCTGGTTTCTGTTTGCCTGCGTGTGCCTAGGGAAGGAGGCTTGGGCTGGGCATGTGCTTTTCTAATTCCTGTCTGGCCTCTGCTGGGGCTAAACCCTCAGAATTAGTTTCTACTAGACCTGTAGAGAGTCTTGTTTCTGGCTTCCTTTTCCAGGACTAAACTCACTTCTCTCTTGTCTTTATTTATTTGTTGAGATATAATTGATGTATAACATTATGTTAGTTTCAGGTGTATGACATTTAATGATTCGATATTTGTATATATTGTGAAATGATCACAGTGGGTCTAGTTAGGAAAAAAAATTTTTTTTCTAACATCCATTCTCTTAGCAGTCTTCAAATATACAATACAGTATTAACTATAGTCACCATGCTGTGTATTACATTCCTGTGACTTATTTGTTTTATAAGTGGAAGTCTGTACCTTTTGACCACCTTCCCCCCTACACACAGATACATGCCCTGCCTCTGGCAACCACCAGTCTGTTCTCTGTATCTATGAGCTCATTTTTTTGGTGTTTTTAGTTCAGTTGTTTTTTTAAATTTACACTTACAAGCAAGATCATTTGATTTTTGTCTTTCTCTGACTGACTTCATTTAGCATAATATCCTCAAGGTTGATCCATGTTGTTGCAAATGGCAAGATTTCTTTCCTTTTTATGGCTGAATAATTCTTTTTTCTTTTCTTTTTTTTTTTTTTTTTAAAGATTTTATTTATTTATTCATGACAGACAGAGAGAGAGAGAGAGAGAGGCAGAGGGAGAAGCAGGCTCCCAAGGAGCAGGGAGCCCGATGCGGGACCCGACCCCAGGACCCCGGGATCATGACCCGAGCCGAAGGCAGACGCTCAACCATCTGAGCCACCCAGGCGCCCATTTCTTTTTTCTTTACATGACATCAAGACTACTTGTTACCTCATCCTGATAACCCCATATCTGCCCCTGCATGTTAGATCTCTTCCTGCAATGTTAATACCTGCCCAGCTGGACTGAGGTTTTGCCCTCCCTCTCTAGGGTTTGGTTGGTGGTAGGTGAACACTTCTCTTGCCATGATATTGTCCTGCCCTTTTTTTTTTTTTTTTTTAACCTGGTTTCTGTTCCTCAGTCTTTGGCTTGCCCCTCTTATTTGCCACAGGGCTTCATGGTTCACAGATGTCGTGTGATTGGAAGGAGGTGAATTTGGCATAGCAGAGACCCTCACTGCATGTTTATGGAGAGATTTGGTTAACTCACAATCCCCAAGTGTGTGCAGTTCTTCAGAATATGAATGACAAAAATAACATTCTATTACACTTAGTATTAATGCTGGGGTGGAGAGTGTTATTTGGAATCTCAGATGACATTTCTAAAATATCAGTGTGAACTGCATTGTTGTGGTAATTTAGCACTTGCCAACATAGGAAACAGAATGATCCTTGCTATCGGGAAAATAGAAGTTGCTACGTGGCAAGTACTGTTTTACCAGTCCTTATGAGAGACATAATTCCATGTTTCAGTGGGAGGAATTTATGGAAGAGTTTTATTTTTAAGACTGAAGACAGATATTTCAAAATAACGTATATATGAATCATTGAAACCGCTGAAGGGGATTTAAGTTGAGAGTTCCAGTAGGTCTCTAGTTTAGCTCTTAGTTTTGTCAATATGGTTATCTAAGAGATTATAAATTAAATGTGATGCCCAGATGTATCTCTCTTGAGTATCAAATGTAGAGGGTAAAGTTCCTGTATCATCTAAGTGCATGAAGCTGTTGTGTAAATATTGAATGAGCTACCAAGGGTATATGAATATTTTCAAAACACTGGATTGCAGATGAGATTACGGTAGATTTTTCTGGATGTTGAAATCAGGATGGGATTGACTTGCTAAATATGAGCTATTTCTAGGATAGGATGCATAATCTCATCAAGCTAAGAAAATATGTTGAAAGTTGAATTTAAAGGGGAGGAAAAAAAAAAGGAAATCACTTTGAAACCATGGCTTATTTGACCTCTTATTGATATTCCCCAAAATGTTGATACTCACCAGTGACCAGAAGTTGCACATTCAATTCAAATTAGCTCAGTTCTGAGAGGAGCTGTTAATGGAGATTCCAGAGTTCCTGAGAAGAGAGGGAGAGAGAGGACAAAAAGAGAGAGAGAGAGAGAGAGATGGGGGGAGGGGGCTAGGGTAGGGAGGAGAGAAGAGAAGGAGGAAGGATGGCGGATGGGGAGAGGGAGACTTGTTTGGAACAGAGCTGTACCCCTTGGTTATCTTGAGTCCTGGGCCAACTTAACCTCCTTGTATCTCAGATGTCTCATCTTTAGAGAATATAGCATTGACTTTTTGGGTTGCTTTAAGGGCCAAATGAGAATCCCTTAGTACAAGGTCTGGTCCTTAATAAATATGCAAATATTATGTGTTGTTATTTTGTTTGTTACCAAGATAATAATAATTGATTTTTTTATGTGACGATGTGATTTGTTGTATAGTGATAGACATTTGAAACTGTTGGCTGTGTGTAATTCTAATCTCTCAGGTTTGTTGATCCTTAACCTGTATAAAGCAAGATGAATTCACTGATTCTCTTGTGTTTCAGCACTAGTTTTGGGGTTATGAAAAAAACAGTTATGTTTTCTCCAAAGAACTGGATGACCCACAGTCAGGAGGAGGGTAAAGAAAAGGCTTGCATTTTGGGAATAGGAGGACAAATTCTAGTAATTGCCATGGGAAAGTCCCACCCCCATTCATTCTGTTTTTATGAGATGATCATTGAGCATCGGTCCGTATGCTTCCTGCACATTCCATTCAAAATATTTTGAGACGTTAGGATCATTGAAGGTTGTGCTTGTCCTGCTTTTGACTAGGAGAGCTACTATCAGCTGGACTTCTGTGTTGCCAAATCTTATTTGGCAAACAGGAAAGTCCAGAGTACCATTCTCATTCAGTGCACATGTAATTGGTCAATAGCCAGCTAATAAATCTGCTGGTAAACTTTTGCTTTAATTAATAAAATGTGCTCATACAAAGCAACACTGTAAGTGGACACACGTGTGTGTACATGTGTATACGAATATATACATACACATATATAAATTATACAGGGTTGTATAATATCAAAATGTTCATTACAACATAAATATACAAAGGGTACAGTGTTACTAAAATTGATGACTGTGTAATTTTATTTGCCTCTTGGGAATCAATTGAGCTATTGATTCCACAGCAAATGTGTTTTGATTAAGATCACGGCAAGATATGTTTGACAGCAATTTCAAATTATTAGAGTTTATTACATATTTAAAGTCTACAGTCAGCTGAGATTGTATGTGTCTGATTTTAGCTTAGGGAGATAAATCTATCGATATTTTGTCCCAGGAACTATATCCTCAGTGCTGTACAATTACCATGCGCTCCATAAAACCTGTACCCTTTCCTGAATGGTCTGGAATATGGTGTGATGCTCAGTGCTTATGTATATACTAAACAGGATTAGAATCGTGAATGTAGAGATTAATATGCTTTATGTATATTTACAGTATTGCTTTTAGGCGTATATATAAATTGAATCTGCACTAGTTGAGTTTAATAGTTAAGGATTGGTTTCTTAGCTGTGAACATTGTTATTCATGGTGTTTATTTTGGTTGTGGCTGTGGATGATCCTAGAAAATCATGGAAAGAGACATATTTCCAGGGAAAACTTAATTTCTTAAAAAAACTCTCGAGAGGTGTTTTATTTTTCCACTTTTATGTGAAACTAAAGTGTACATCCTGTCTTTAACACACGTAGGATTATTCAAGAATAACAATAAAAAAATCATGAAAATACAATGATATTTAAATGTGCTAAATGGAACGTGGGCCCAGTCAGGTTTTCATGATTTATCAGTTTTTAACTTCAAAGACTCTGGTTGGCTTGCATTTTTTAAACTAATGAGTTTATCACAGCCTGTGAGGAGCATGGTTAAAGTCTATCAGCTGTAAATTGGTTACAAAGCACTAAGAGGGACATTAGCCTCTAATCAGATTCCAACCAGTTCATTAAACCTGTCTTTCCAGAATCGCTCTTTGTCTTTTCCCTGCCTTTGCAAGGCATCTTCCCTTTTCCTCTGGGTAAGACCTCCTCCCGGGTAGGAAGCAATATCAACTCATTCTTCATTGTCTACCAACCAAACAGCCTACGGGATGCTTTGTTAGGATAGATTTCTGGCTGCTGTGAAGGGCAGGGGCGTGGAGGGCTGGTCAGCTGCAGGAAGGCTTTCTTGAAACTGGGTAGTTGCAAGCCAAGCTGGCTGCTTCCAACCACGGAAGCAAGTGACACAGTAGGATTTGAGATCCATGCCTGATGTGTAAGCAACTCACCAGCCTCCATGAAAGGATTTAAAGCTCGGAACACATTAACTGAGCTTGCCAGGGATACCACAGTTCTTTCTGCTCGAAGCTATTGGGATGCAAAATGCCTAAAAAATATGGACAAGTCAAAAGCACAAATTAAAAAAAAATGCATCCTGCCAGTTTTAATAATATTGCGCATTTCTAAGAAAATCTAACAGTAGTTTCTTCCTTTTTATTACCTAATAGGCTAGGTAGCATGGAATTTTTAAATGCTCATTAGTTAGTTCTAGAGTAAATTTGCCTTTTCTTCTTGTTGATGTCTCAGAGCAAATATTTCTGATAAGAGGCCCTATAAATTTTATTTCTTATTTTTCTTAAACAAAAAGGAGTGGCAAGAAAGAGAGATAATTAGAGCTTTACTATACTGCACTCTGTTGGTATTATTTGGTAATAAAAACATTTATGATTTGTCAAAGTGAGAGTTGTTTTTATTTAACTATTTGATAGAAAAGCAACTATGTGAGAGGCAAAAACCTGAAGGTTTAGAAATGCTACCAACCTTTGTCATCAAAGGTAGGCAAAATATTTAGAAACAGATCTCTCTTTCTCTCTCTTTTTTTTTTTTTTTTAAGGAGACCACTTTAGAGTCATGTGTTTACATTCTATGATTGAGCAAAGGAGCCATTCTAAAAACTCAAACTTAGTCATTTCAGTTTCTTAGTTTGGTCAGTAGATGAAGGTAAAGTTGACATTCTAAACATGTTTTAAAACATGATTTTGGCCTGGAGCAAGCAATAGTAAGTGTCTTTTAAACTCCCTTCATAGGTTATTGACTTTAGAAAAGCCCCCAAACAGTGAAAATTAGTAGAGAATAACCTTGATTTAATCTTTTTGTAAATACTGTTTGAGATTCTAGTGAGTCACAATAGAAATAAGGTTCTCCTTTCAAGAAGTGGTAAATTCAGCCAAACATACACCAAAATAGAAAACAAATTGTTACTTATTTTTTGGTTGTGACTTGAGCTTAAAAATTCACTCTCAATCCAAAATTTATATGAGTTGTTTTTGAAATAGATGTTTGGGGTCAATACATAGAAATTTTCCTTTGATCTGAAGTGCCATACCAAAGTTCAGTGTCTAGAATTATATTATCTTGTTTTTAAAATTATTTAGACTTTGATGATAATTTGAGCATACGGTCATTTTTTTATCTTTTTCTCCTTTGTGGATTTCTGCACACATACAACCCCTGGAACTAAGGAAGAAGGAAACATCCTTCTCTTTCCTTCCACTATTGCAAAAGTGTGATGAATTGTTCCAGCCCCATATAAATTAATGTTAAGGTTTCTTTACTCCAGTTTATTATAGTCTGACCTCCAACCCAGAGGTCAGAGAATCAGACTGATTAATTCAACTTCTTGGTCATTATTTCAAATGATAGTTCAGAATGGGGGGATAATTGGTTATGCTGATATTCTCATTTAATTATACTTCATTGTTAAAAAAAATTAGGTTAGCAGTACTAAATGTACTATGAAGGAAGAGTCTACCAGATGCCCTCATTTGAATGCTTTATAGCTGACTTTCCCTCTCTCTCTCTGTTTTTACTCTCAGAATATCAACACCTTTGAGAACAGAATGTTAATGCTTGATGGGATGCCGTCAGTCAGAGTCAAAACAGAGCTTTTGGAATCTGAACAAGGGGTAAGTTTCCAACGATGCCCCACCCTCTTCTCTTTATGATAGGGGCAGTCATTTCCAGAGCATCTTGACGTTTGCTGCCCTCTGCTTTTTTCTCTCAAGTAAAGATCATCTGAGACTGGTTGATCCTCATCCATTTGCAACCTCAAACATTACTAACTTGGAAAAGACAACTTCCTGAAACTAGGAAAGCACAGTGACCTTATAAGAACCATCTGGTTTTATTTAAGTTAGTGAAGGTTTTGAAAAGCTAATAAAAATCCAAAGCAAAGAGGAATTGTTTAAAAATAAGATACGAATATAACCTCCATGCCAAAATGGCTTGTTTCTTTCTTAGGAAGTTACGGAGTACAGGTATGGGAATGTTCCTGTTTGTTGGATTGATTTTTCTTGTGACATTTGTATTTACCGTTTTATATACCGTGAGGACTAGAGAACAGCTGATGAAATTCAAGTTGGTGAGTTTGAAATGCAAATAAAGCAAAAGAAGGCTTATATAACAATACATAGCAAAGTTGACAGATTAACGTATGGCTAGTGAAAATATGAAGACTTAAGAACACAGCTGGTGGGGCGCCTGGGTGGCTCAGTCGTTAAGCATCTGCCTTCGGCTCAGGTCATGATCCCAGGGTCCTGGGATCGAGCCCTGCATCAGGCTCCCTGCTCAGCGGAGAGCCTGCTTCTCCCTCTCCCTCTGCCTGCCTCTCTGCCTACTCGTGCTCTCTCTCTCTATCTCTCTGTCAAAAAAAAAAAAAAAGAACACAGCTGGATTTCTTTTTTAAAAGAACTTAGGTGATTTTATAATTGTTAACATTTCTAGCTTCACTAGTTAAAATTATAATAAGGGCAATATGACTGCTTGCAGCACTGGCTAACCACGTTTTGTATTTAAGTGAGAAAGCACAGACCGTGTGCCCGAGGGCACACTGCCTACCTGTGTTACTAACTCACAACCACTGAGGCCCTACAAATGACCGAAACAAGGATAAATTAAGAAAATATTTAATCTTAATCTTATTAATATATCTCTTGCCAAAAAAAAGCAAAACATTGGCAATGTTTTGTAAGTGAGCAACCAGAAGATGTTTTAAATGTAAATAAAATTTCACTTAAAAAATCTTGTGTGCATGAGTTCATGTGGGACTCCATTCAAGGGGTTCGGATACTGAGGGACTTCATAATGAGGAACCGAGGGCATGAATCCAGACGGTAGCATGTGGGGGTTTCTCCAGTAACTTCCCCATCCCTGAGCAATCTGTGGCAAGGTGTATGGCATCTCAATATATAGTTCTCTTCTTCACGCTAAGCCTGTGTCTGAAACAGTTTATATTCAGTGTTGATTGTTGTAGCTCTGCAGTGAACTTTGTGGGGTATGTCAGCCAATAACACACCTTCTCTGTTCTGTGCATGACATAATGACAGACTCACATAGGTTCAACCTAACACTTAGACAATGGAGCATCGTGATAGAAAAAAAAGTGTGGTGGCGTTTGATATTATTGTTCATTGTAGACAAGGCTTCAGAAAAAGTCTTGTGTTCACCTGGATTTTCTAGCCTGACTCACCAAATTAAACTCTATGTCTTCCAAGCCAAGTAGTTTTTACCTTTGCTGTTGAACCTAACATAGGAAGGATTTGTTTTATTTCTTTGGAATTTCTGTTTTCTTCATCTAAGTGTGTGAGCATCAGTTTCATAAAATAAATTTCTACACACCACATGTTTAAGTTGAACACACCACACAGACCAGAGTATCTCATTTACAGAGGATAGCGTTGATAGAAAAGCGAGAGTGGTATATTCCACATTGTTGCTTTTATTTCACGAGATGTTCTTCAACTTGAATAGCAGTAAATCTACTCAAGTCATGCATGTTGGAGGAAGGCAGAGAAGTACAGAGAGTACTACTTATGCCACTGGTCAGAGCCAGGATGGTGCATCGTTGTTCTTAGGTCTGGGAATCTTTGAGGATGTCAGGATACTTCTCCTTTACTGTCAATTTTCAGGGGTAAGGTAAGGTTTGCATGAAGGATTTAGATGCACAAAATCAAAAGCCAGGATTCCCAGGGATTTTACATTTTGATACGAACCTCATGCCACATTTCTTCTAGACATTATTTACTACCCTCAGATAGGGACAGGAAAAATGGTAGCTTCATAGGTTTTACTTAATGCTTAACCATTAAAATCAATTTTCCTCCTTGTGAGTGGAGCTGTTGTTAGTATTTTAACCCTAATTTAGATTGTGTATGTTGAAGGCAGTAGAAACTTGATTTTATTCTTTTCCTAAGCTTTGTATGGACTTCTTAAATATATGGCAGATATAATTTTGTTCTCTTTTACAGTAAAGCTTTAAGAGAAGCAGCCCAGTGTTTAATGAAATGTATTATGACCTAATTATTTAGGGAATACAGTAATTTGTATTTAGTCATTTGTAATATTTCAAATCCATTCTTCTTTAAAATTAGGGGTTAAATCTGGACTTTTAGGGAACTTCGCTTTTGGTCATTTTACTGGAGTTTTTAATTGGGATATAACGGGGATGGGTGACATATGGTATCACTTCAGAACCAGAACTATTTTAGATAAGGAATACTAGAATTCTAAACATTTCCTTATTTCCATCTTATAGGACTCTTTCCTCATTTCCTGTTAAAAGCTGGTTGAAGTTTGATTATTTTTATAAGAAATTGTAAACAGTGGTGAAATTAAAATAATCCTATGTGTGATTATGGGTTTCTGAAAAAGATGAGATATTACTAACAATGAACACAAAGTTATAGAAATGAATCTGTGCATCACAACAATGAATGAGAAAGCCTGAGCTTGATGTCAAGGATTGGATTCTGTCATCACTATGGAAGACCTAATTTCCAGGGTGTTTTTAGGACATAGACATTAAACGTCCAGTCTTTTGGGGGAAGAAAAGTTTTGTGTGTCTTTCAGGCCCCAGATACACTACCTTACTTGGCCCTTCTTTTTCAGTGCAGCGTGCACGCATATGTCCATTCTCCTCTCCTGGCTCTAAATAGTCCCTGTCAGCCGGTCTTTGCATACCCCCCCTCCCCAGTCTTCCAAGGAATTCAGGACCCGATGACCACATTTCAGAGCTGGAAGAAAGACTGTGGAATGGGTCTAGGTTTGCCACTCTGCTTTCTCTCTTCTCTAAAAAGTTCTGGCTGCCTTGCCTCATTCTCTTAATAGTTTTATGGTATGTGAAGGTGGTCATAGCTCTTCAATCAGATTGTAAGCTCTTGGAGGACAAGAATTGTTTCTTGTATTTTTCTTGTAGCTCCTGGCACCTGGCAAGTGGTTAAGAAATACATGCTTTCCTTCATGGGCATTATAACTGGCATGGTGAAAAAATATGAAACCAGTCATTAGCTCGTTATGAACCCGCTCTGTCAACTTCCTAGGGTTGTTGTGAACAAAAAAATAAAAATTGGGAATGTTGGAAACAGACGTTCTCATTGGTGCTATGGTGTTCATCTTTTAGCTATGTGAACTGAACAGGTACAGTAACGTATGGACACCAACTCTGTGTGCCTGCCTTCTGTTTGGAATTCTGTGACTCCTGCATCCTTAGTTTTATGGTACCTAAGTAGATTATTATTGTAGTCTCTTGAAACGTGACTTCAGTTTTCTTCGGGCTTGTCAGTAACGCAGCACATGCTGCTAAGCAGTCCGTGGGAAGGGCGTGAGCTCTTGTGATACGCTTCAGGGGCACAGCAAGGAGGGTTGGAATGACTTTGACTGTGACCTTTGGTGCTTGTGTCCTGCTGTTACAAGAGCTTCCCAGATGCTGTCGGCCTTTGGATGTTCTAACATGTTATTAAGCAAAGGACTAAAGCAGGAGGAAGAGCACTAGGACGATTCCACCCAGAGATAAGGCTGTAACAGAGAAAGGGTACTGCCTCAAAGACATAAAATGTGATTTTTGTTCCTGGCCTTGCAGCTTACCAGCTCGAATGGCATTGGGAAGTGACTTCTTAACTCCAGGCCTCTATGTCCTCATCTGTACAGTGGGGGTGTTAAAGGCTGGCCCAGGTTCCATCTGACATTCTTTGAGTCTAGTAATGGGCCAGGAGTGAGAAAAAGCATTTCCCATTGGGAGTTTAACAATCCTACCACAAGGAAGCTACCTGTGTGTGGAGGTAGAAATACGTAGACTTTAAAAGGGGACAGACCCAAGTTCAGGTGTTCACTCTGCCAGGGGCCAGCCGTGTGGGTCCCCTTGGTCTCTATCCACCTATTTCTCCTCTTCTGGGAAGTGAAGTGAACTGCAGCCTCCTAAGAGCCTGCCTGCATGTGGTGGGTGCTGAATAAATGTTCTCCCTTTGAAGAAAAGCAGGAATAAAAAGGGCCCCATTGTTTCAGTTTCTATGGATGCAAGTCTCATATCGTATTTAGTAGAGATTTAAACATTTGGATTCATTTAGAATTGTAAAAGAAGATTTAAGGTAAATCTCCAGGTGCACCCCTTATTTTTTATTTGAATTTGTATTTAAGCATATCTGGAGAAATATTTCAAATTCTGATTAGATTTTATCACATAAAAAAATGGGATAATGGAGCCAGAAATCAATGATTATATTAACACAAAAATGACATCCTGTTTGGGCGTGACAGTGGTATTTGGCCACAGTTTTTTAAAGAAGGAGTTCTGAGTTTGTACACTTCTGAGATACTTATTGCAGTATTTACAGGTGAGATGATTAGGTGTTTGGGATTTGCTGCAAAGTGAGGTGGGAGGGCAGAATGGATGGGGAGAAAGATGAGCGAAGACTGGCCAGGAGCCCATCATTATTTAAGCCACACAACCGGTACCCGGGGTCTTGTGTAACCGTTCTGCCTAATTTTGTATATATTTGAGATTCTTGAAAGTAAAATGTTTAAAAAGGAGAAGAAGCCCTCTACATAAAAACAGAAGAATTCATCGGTGCACAGGCGTCAGAGGGAGTCCTGCGGGAAGCATGCCTCACCCAGCCCCCCTCACTGTTCTCTGAGTCTGCGGGGAAAGAGCTGACCCGGGTCCTTCCCCCAGCCACAGTGGTGCTCAGGCCTGTGGTTACCCCTCCTCTCCCTTCCCCTGAGGGCAGGTGCATTTCTGAGCCTTGGGCCTTTAGGTAGAGAGTGGTAGCAAGAGTGGAGAAGAGAGAGAGAGGGAGAAGGACATTGGGTGTTTTGCCAGTTTTAAGTGTTCCGAGCAGTCAGTGATCGGGTTGTAAAAGACCCTTGTGCGTTCCGCTGGGGGACGAAGCCCCATGCCGCTTGACCGCAGGTGTGGAGCCCCGAAGGGTACAGGTGTGGCAGCAGACAGGTTTAATTGTATCCTCCATGGCTTACTACCAGAAAATGTCAGGCCAGAGATTCCTATGAGCTCCTTAATTTTAAAAATAGGACAGAAGAGGGGCGCCTGGGTGACTCAGTAGGTCAGGGTCTGCCTTCAGCTCAGGTCATGATCCCAGGGTCCTGGGATCGAGCCCCGCATCGGGCTCCCTGCTCAGCAGAGAGCCTGCTTCTCCCTCTCCCTCTGCTGCCCCTCCTGCTTGTGTTCTCTCTTTCTCTATCTGTCAAATAAATAAAATCTTGAAAAGAAAAAAAGAACAGAAGGGAGTGATGGTCCTTTTCCTAGAGGCAGCTTGCAGTAGCTTTTGCAAAGCATTCTGCAGGACATTCATAACAAGGTGGTGAAGGCATTTCTGAATCACAAAGGACTGACTAGCACCATTAAGTCAACTGTAGTGGACCTTCCTGTAGAGTGGAGTTTTGCTTTATGCTTCTCATTATTCCTCATCATCTCAGTACAAGGAGCTTATAGCTAGGCAGGGCTCAATAAATAGTGATTCAGATGCTATTTATTATAAGTGAGAGCCAGGGCCAGACTGTAGAATATTGAGGATTTTGAGACAGGTGCTATTCTGGAAAAGACCCCAATCTTTGGGCTTAATAAAGAAATAGAGACAGGTGCAAGTATTGTAGCTGAACCTAGACATGTGCTATGGAATGTTTAAGACAGGCAGTTATATTAAAATTTAGTAGCTTTAGAGAGAGAAAAAAAAACCCAACAAACCTTTTTCTTTTCCTCAGTAAAACTGTATGTTTAATTTAACATAAAAGGTTTAATATATATATATGTAAAAGCTTAGCAGGACAGTGTTACTTTAATGACTTTATCAGAAAAAAAGAAAAGGCATTGTAAAACTGCCACTTGCAGTGCCCTTTAACAGAGGCTCATTATTACCTCCCCTACTGTGGAACAGAAGCCAGCGGAGCTAGTAAATTCATAGAATTATCTTAGACATATGAATTTGCTTATCATTTAATATTCTCCTATGACCCACTGCTTGAGATCTTTTGATCTGTAGTGAAATCTTTGCCTGTCACTCCCTGGCTTCAAAGGAAAACATGCAGAAGCTGTGTTATTCCTAATCCAAGAAGACCATTAAAAAAAAAAAAGGGCAGGAAAAAATATCTGTACTTGCAAAACTCATTTTTAGGAAGAGCTATCCGCCACTAAAGAAGCGGAGTTGGACTGATTTTACTAATGTCAGAATGGCCAATAAATGTATTAATAAAAGGAATTGAAAATCAATGAGCTGTGATAGTAATTACAGATAGGACCCAAGGGAAATATAGCAGGCAGACAAATCCTTTCCCTTGGGGGCTGCCCTGGGCAAAGCTATGAAGTTGATAATTCTGCCCTCCTTCTTTCCCGTTAAGCAATGTACTTTCTCCTTCAGCTTAATTCTCCTCCACTCCCAACCCTTGGTGCTGTGATGGCTCAGGGTACCCACAGATGACCGGTTCTAACTGGAGTCTCCTTAATTGAGGAAAATGTAAAGTGCTATTCTTTCCGGGAGTCATTTGCATTTTTATAGGGTCAGTGCTTTGTAAAAAGGAACACTTCTTAAAGAGATTTCATGCTCTGGGTAATTTGGAAATTTCAAGTTGAAGGAAAATTAACCTCTCTGGAATATTTCAGCTAATGCATGATTGTGTGCGCCTTTGTGTACTAGTCTTTGTGGTAGAATTTCAAAAACGAAATCTGGACCATGAGGCAAGAGTTGCTCTTTATCTAGATGTGTTTTCATGTGCTAATATTTGTATACTGATTCACAGTTAATAATTGTGATTATAGCTTATTTAACCCTTGGAGGACTTTTGTTTTGGACCATGGGGGATTAATTGCTATGGGAATTGACCTCATACCATAAATAACTAGAAAGCCAGACTAAAATATATGAAATGTTTTTATATATTAAACAACAACAGGCAGTTAAGGACTGTGATCCTTGGCAGTAGGGCAGAAAAGGAGGTGAACTTTACTAGTGCCTTAGCCTTCTGCCTAAAGGCAAAGCAGGAGGAAGAACCCAAATAGGGCTCAGCAGTCACTGAGTTAGGCAGGCAGGGATTGGAACTTGGGAAAAGTCAGGGCAACTGGTATTTAAGGGGAACAATAGCAGAGAGGAAGGAATTGTATGGAGAGAGCTCCAGGGATCCTCAAAAGTGGCCCTCTTAGAAGGATTTGGTTAAGTAATGATCTACCTGTGCGTGGAGGAAAACAAGGACAGAACAGGGAAGGCATAGGTGGAACAGTTTTTTTTTTTTTTAAAGATTTTGTTTGAGAGGGGGAGACAGAAAGCGGGAGAGCATGTGAGCGAGCACGCACAAATAAGGGGGAGGGGCAGAGAGAGAGGGACAAGCAGACTCCCCACTAAGCGCAGAGCTTGACTCTGGGCTCAATCCCAGGACCCTGAGATCATGACCTGTGCCAAAGTCAGATGCTTAACTGACTGAGCCACCCAGGTGCCCCTCGGGAGCAATTCTTACGGCTCACATACAGTTCCCACAGACCAGAATGGAGAGACCCCTTTGTACATGGGGGCATTTGGTAGGGGTCTCAGAAGGGCCACAAATTAGTAATGGGGCTGAATTTGTCCCACAGTTGTCTGGACTGGGTTTTGCCATGAAGGACATGAGAAGCAAACCCTGAAAGTGTCAAACTGACCTGGAAGTTACTTAATTATGCCAGAGCAAAATCCAGCACTCTAATGGAAGACACAACAAGATCTAGCCTTCAATAATGTAAATGTTCCACTATCTGGTGATTGATCATAATTGATTGGATTGATCAGACAGAATAAAAGACAAAATGAACAAAACCTCTGTGACCTGTGGAACAATCTCAAGTAGTCTAACATATGTACAATGGAACTGTCAGGATAGGCAGGGTCATTAGAAATTATTTGAAGAACTTATGGCTGGACATTATCCAAATAAGAGGAAAACCCACATATCCAAGAAATTCAATTAGCCCCAAGCAGAAGAAACCATACCAAAGCATAAAATAATCAAATTGCTGGAAACAGGTAATGAAGAATAGTCTTAGAAGCAGCCAATGGAGAAGAGGGGAATATATCTGGTATACAAAGGCACAAAAATCAAACTTCTTATCAGATACCATGCAAGACAGAAAAAAGAACTTCCTTAGGTAAAAGGGAAAGGACACTGGATGGAAATCTGGATCTGCACAAGGAAACGGAGAGCACTCAAAATGGTAAGTATCTAGGCAAATATAAAAAATGTAAAAAATCTTTTTAAAAGAAAATGACACAAAGCAAACATAATAACACATTGTGGAGTTTATAACATATTGAATGAGCAACAGCAGTAGCCCAGAGATGGGGGCATGGAAGGAAGTATACAATCGGATATGGTATTATGTGAAGGTAGATGGTATTAAGTTAAAGGTGTATGTTGTAAATCCTAGAGCAAACACACACACACACACACACACACACACACACACACACACACACACACACACACAGTAAAACAGCCAATCTAGTTGATAAACCAACGGTGGAAGTGAACTGGAAGCATTTTTAAAAATACTCCATTTTCTCTGAATGAAGGCAGGAAAGAGGAAAGATGAACAAAGAGCAGATAGAAGAAATAGAAAACAAAGAGCAAGTTGGTACATTTAAACGCTATATGTAAATAATTATGTGAAACAGAAAGAGTTTAAGCACTCCATTTAAAAGATAGATTGTCAGCTTGGGAATAAAAGCAAGACCTAACTACATGCCACCTGTAAGATCTTTTCTTTAAATATAAAGATACAGGTACATAGTGAGTAACAGGATAGAATCAAGAATAGACAAAAATCACGAAGCAGAAAAGAGAATGGTGGTTGTCAGGGGTTTGGTGGACTGCGATGTGGGCATTTGTTTGATGGTGTAGAGTTTCAGTTTTGCAAGATGAAAAAAGGTCTGTTACAGAGTAATGTGAATGTGGTTAACACTACTGATCTGCACATACAGAGATGGTTGCGGGTAAATTTTATATTTTGTGTTCATTACCTCAATTACAAATAAACATAAGTTTAAAAGCCCAGAGAACTGTTGATTCATAACTGTACCAGAGAGCTTGTATGGATTATTGAACCGAATGGCTGAAGGAAGACTTTAGCAGAAATCATTTCAAATGGCCTCACATGGGACTTGACTTTTTAAAAAGCCTGCTTGTTATAGCAACAACCATGTGTGAGTAAATGACCCTATTTTTACTTACAATAGATACTTCTTAAATAAATGTTGGCTTTAACAACACCCTTCTTCTGACTCTGGAGGAAGAAGTTTTGTGTGAAATGTGAGGTCACTTGGGTGTAGGTCATCCCCGTCTTGTTGATTGTGGACAAGGCTTGTCCTTCTCCGGATCAGACACTGGAATTCTTATGTCCAATAACATTTTTATTATTAAAGAATTTAAATATATAAAAAAACCTTTCAAGATGAAATTAAAGGCATGATCACATTATCTTGCAATAAAAGCTGTTAATAGTTTAGGATATTTTCTTCTAGGAACATAATACATCTATACTAAACATTCTTTTAAACAAAGTAAAAGGGTAGAAAAAGATATGTATATCCTAAATCACAACAACAAAAGCAAAACTGTGGTCCCTGTATTAATATTAGACAATATAGACTTCAGAAAAAGGAATATAGCCAGAGTTAAAGCAGAACATTGCATAATTATAAGATCGTTTATTTATAGGACATAACAGTCCTACATGCTTTTGCACCTAAGCAAACCCTTGAGTATGCAATGTTATCCCCATTACTAAAGAAAATCGCAGAGATCTTGTATGTCGAGGTCACACCACCAGTAAGTAACAGGGATGGAACTGAGTCCGTGTCTTGTGAATCAGAATCTTTTCACTATTGCAAGCTTTCTTTGTTGCTCAACTTTGATAGCTGTTGTAACTAGGATATTGCAAACAATCTGATATAAAATAACTCCCACTATAATATTGATGTTTAAGAAGGATTTAAGCAGATTTTACGGAAAGTTTTAGTTGAGCATGCCAATAAATGCGAATTTACCTAGAGAGGCTCGTGGCCATTCCGGTAGTCTGCAGTAAATATGAACTCTGGGGTCTCTCTTTTAATTGCATAGGATTAAAAAACATTTTTTACTATATGTTTGTTTTAATATAAAATAATGTTTGCAGGTATTTAACCGTAGGTAGAAATTACAAAAATGTTCCCTGGTCATCACATGGGGAAAATTGTATTTCACTGTGTGTCTATCAGTTTCGGAAATCTAATGGAGCAGAGCTGACACCACATATCAGATTCACCTTCTAGAAAACTTCTTGGTCTCTGTCATAGGATCTTGAGAGCCCAGAATTTTATAAATATGTAGCAACATAAAGATGTCCACTCTTGCTTTTTTTTTTTATTGCTTTACAAATTATGTCAGTCAAAACTGAGGACAATGCATACTTTGCTACCAAGGCATATTCCACCTGGTGGAAAGTTTGATCAATTTAATATCTTGCTGACTGGTCGTGTCTGTGGACTGTGGAAAAATGAGTCTGTCGCTGATCCACTGGTTAGTCCTTTTTCTTGTCTGAAGGGAATATTGTCAGAAGATTTTCTTAGTAAAAGAATATCTACCTCTTGTCAATCGTAGATGAACTTTGATGTTCAGATGACTTATAGTTCCCATGATCAATTCTCTTTCCAACTCCCAAACTTCAGTTTCATTGCTGTGCTCCTGTCGTAACTAATTATATCTTTTTCAGTAAAGCCATGAGGATGATGATTTAAAGTATTCACTCTTAAAGCCTATATCTGCTAAATAAGACAATCTTACTATTCTTTAAACTTAAGAAAAAGAATGTACTTAGGTTTTTTTTTTTTTTAAACCCCAGGTGTATACTTTTTTGTTTTCAATGTGAAAGAAATGAACACAATTGTAGGTTTAAAACCTCTAACCTCCTTTGTCTAAGTCAGCTCTAACCAAGAAGTAGAATATGTCTCTTGGGTCGCTTCAAGTTTTGTTATGAATTTCATATGAAGAGTATTCAGACGGTTTAAAAATGGATCATCAGTATATTATTGTGTTCGCTAAAAGAACAAGCAAGGCATTTGAGGTGAAGTATTTTCTATGAACAGTACAGTGGCTTTGGGCACATTTTAGGGACCTGACAGTTTGGACATTGTTTTTAGGCCCATACACATGATCTTCTCATGTACAGGATATGTGACCCCCCCCCAAGTCAATATTGTATTCAGTGAAAACTTATTTTTTTTTTTAATTTTTGTTTTGAAAAGTTTTAAGTTCTACCCCCAATGTGGGGTGCGAACTCTCTACTCTAAGATCAAGAGTCACAAACTCTACCTACTGAGCCAGCCAGGTACCCCAATAAAAACTTATATTGTTGGAAGTTTCAGTTTTTTATCCTCAACCACTTTGCAAGGGAAAATGATTTTCCTATATATCATCATTATTACTATGATAAATAAATACCAATAATATGCCAAAACCGTTAATGTCTATTGTTTTACTGAGTCATAAATTAGATATAAAGACAGTTCTCTCTTTGTTCTCATTGCATGACTATGTGCTGTCATTTGCTCTCATCTCCCTCCCACCAAATTTTATTGCCATAGTGGCCTCTTTTTTTTTAAATTTTTTTATTAACAAATGTATTATTTGTTTCAGGGGTATAGGTCTGTGATTCATCAGTCTTACACAGTTCACAGCGCTCACCATAGTACATACCCTCCCCAATGTCCATCACCCAGCCACCCCATCCCTCCCACCCCGCTCCACTCCAGCAACCCTCAGTTTGTTTCCTGAGATTAAGAGTCTCTTATGGTTTGTACCACAGCAGCTTCTAATTTCCACATTGACATTCCACAAATACATATAAGTGGAGATGTTGCCTTAATCTCTCCTCCTTGGATTATTCTCCTTGGGGTATATTCACATTTCTTTGCAGCGTTTTTAAACTACAGAAATGTTTTTGAGAAGGAGGTGAAACATTTCCCTATATTTGAATTCAGGTATAGTAAGGGGTATGGAATTCAGCTAGAATAAATGAAATTGTATACAGAAGGCTTAACATAGTGCACTATGTATTAATACAAAGCAACTGCTCTTGCAGTTGTTATTGTAGTCTGAATTTCTTCTTAATTTAATGGTATAAAATGATATATGTATATGAGATGGTGTATGTAAGTTAAAATATATGCCTAGTTATTCACATAGATCTTGAAAGAAAGACTTGATACTCCAAAGTTACACTGTTTCATGACACCATTATCCATTAAAAGATGGTACTGTCCATCTGTATGTTTACACAATAAACCTATATTGATATTATGTTACTATATACCTGCCTTTAACATAATTCACATTTAAAAATAATGTCTTTAGTTCTTTATTCTTGGACTTATTCAGAGGTACTGTATCTCATCAAATATAGCTGACTTTGCTTAAACATACGGAACTAGAAATACTTGTTACTGTAGAAGGCATTTGAAATATTGTTCAGAAACACATATGGCCATGATAGTTAAAGGAGTACTGGTTTAAAAATAACTCTATTTCATAAAACAAAACAATTTTTCTAGTGAATATTTTATTTTAAATTTCTATTTCCACAAAGAGAGTTATATTGCCACCATTCAAAATTTCCATTGTTTTTGAAAAATGATCCTTACAAAAATAGTAAGAGAACTAGGAGAGGCAAAAATAGTATATTATCTATAATGTGACTGATTTCTTAAGTTAATATCTTTTGCTTTTTCTTATAAGAAAAGTGATGCATATGGTTATGTTATAACATTTTGAAATAGTTGGGGAAGAAAGCCACTAAGTTATTGGTATCACTAGTTTTCGAATTACATAAATTATCATCTTTATGCCCTGAAAAATGCCTTGCTATTTTCAGAGACCTATGGCCTTTGTTAGAGTAAATTGTTTTCCAAATGAAGTGAAGTTGTACCTACACCATCCGACCCTACTTTATGTAGCTGACTTGATTCACCAAACCTTCTCAGCGTGTTATCAGAGTGTGTAATGCTCTTTTGTGATTGCTTGACATCTTTTATCGTCTTGACTTTTTGCCGGCTTCCCATATTGTGATTCCAATTCCCCTGAAATAGAATCTTTTTAAAAATAACAAAAACAGAAACCCCTGCATTTCCTAGACTCATACAGCTAGGGTATAGACTCGTTGCCAGTCAGTTGTACGACGCACTGGAGGGATGCAGAAGGTGGCAATGCAGGGCTGCCTGCTTATGGGAAGACTGCTCTTGGGATAAGCGCAGTGGCGGGAATGTCTGGCTGTTTGGAGGAGGTTGTGACAGATGCTCTGGCATCAAATGCTGGAAGACAGGGACAGTGGTCTGGCATCAAATGCTGGAAGACAGGGACAGTGGTCTGGCATCAAATGCTGGAAGACAGGGACAGTGGTATTTTCACTGGAAGAGGCTTGTGATGTGTTTTGGCTTTCCTCCACCCATATTGTCCCTTGCTATGTAGAATTTAGGCATGCTTCTCTGACCTACCAAGAGATTTTCTGAGCTGATATTTAAAAATGTATTATCTCTCTGATTCAACTAGTCAGAGTGTATTCTGTTTACACCTGCTACAGTGAGGTCTACTCACTTTCCTGCTACAATATGTTGGGGCTCAGCTCAGTGATTCTCTGGTTAAGTGCGTGAACTCTGGAGCTAGACTGGCTGTGTTTATGTTCTGGCTCCAACATTTTTTTCTGTGACCTGAGCAAGCTAGTTAATCTCTCTCTCGGTTTCTTCATCTATAAAATGGGGATTATAATAGTCCCTGCCTTGTGGAGTTTCTGGGAAATAAAGGAGTTAATATATATATAATATTTACTAGCTGCTTGCTGTTGCTTCATCCTAATACACTCTCTGTTCCTGTAGCTGATTGTGGCCATGGTTGTCCTGCATGTCCCAGGACAACATCTCTCTTCCATAAAGTATATTCCCACTGATCTCTCTCTTCTCTGCACTTTTATTGAATTAACCTATAGGCACTACCCATCTAATTTAGCACTTAATTTAGCTCAAACTGCATTATGTGTATTAACTGTTTGATTTCAAGCACATTCATCTGTGAATTCAGTCTCAAAACAATCATTTATGGTGCAAGTTGTTAGGGATCTAGGTAGGCAGTAGCCTAACATGAAGGAGCCCCCACAGTTTATTTGCAAGATGATCCTAGTATTAAATATCCCAAAAGGAATAGCTATGAAGGGTAGCATATAGGGACGCTGACACAATGTGTCTGATTATTTATATCATCTCCTCAAACGCTCCCGATAATCCTACAGTGATCCTCCCTACCAGTGAGGCCAGTTGTAATTAGCAGTGGTTAAGTAACTTCTCCCAAGATCAAGCTGCTTCTCAGTGTCAGAACCAACTGTGTTTGAACTAAAAAAAAAAAAAAAAAAAAAAAAAAAGTTTTCTGTAATACTAGGTTGCCAGTTAACAGATGCTAGAAATATCTGAGGTGAAATAATCATGGGAAATCAATGATTCTTGAAGAATCATTCTCATTATTTAATTATCATGTTTCATGAAAAATATTTATTGAAATAATATTGTCTGTTGATTAGTTGACTGAATCTGATTTGGTTAATCTAGCCTTGCACTTGTTGGTATTAGAAATGTATTTTCTTCTTCAGATTTCGTAGTCTGAAGAAAAGTGGTGGCGAAGTGCTACTCAGCATCTGTATGTACCCCCCTGCGTAATCCAGAGTACCTTATTATCTGTTATTATTTGATGCTTGCATAAATGTCATGAGAAGATGGTATAGGGTATTGTGATCACCATTTTTCACGCGAACAATTGGCAACATAATAATGCAGTCACTTGCCTAGAGCCCAGATCATCAGTGGCAGTTGGGAGATTATAACCCTGGCCTTCCAACATTTAGCCTTCAGCTAAAGGGTTTAACCGTATGCGTGTTTCAAGTGCCGTTATGTCCTGTACACAGTTTAGGATATTCAGTAGAGCTGTGGACAGACGGGGTCCCCAGAAATCATCATGGACTTCCGTGATATATCTTAGTGGGACAAGGAAATGCTGACCTGATGATATGGATGGAAGTAGAACTGAGTCTCGATGACTCAGGGAGAGTTTGGAGGGCAGGTATAGAGAAGATGAAAGAGTCTTGAGTGGGTGGAGGTAGTGTGAAAGAATATTGTTGGGACTGGGGCTTATCCCTGTATAGGCTGCCATCGGAGAGCAGATTTTTCAGAGTAAAAGAGGGTATAATTCATCCTTTTGTTTGGACAACAGACCACCATCACTTGTCATATAAAGGAAGAATGTTGGCTTAGTACTGCTGTCTTGGTGGGGCGGGGGGGGGGGTGATCCGTTGTCTCTGCGACTCTCCTCACTCTTAGCTGACATGTTGGTTTCTCTCCTTTTCCGTGCCTTCTCATGTGTGCTATCCCCAATCCTGGCTGTGGTACTGAATTTTTTTTTTTTTTAAAGATTTTATTTATTTGAGAGAGAGAGAGAGAATGAGAGATAGAAAGCACGAGAGGGAAGAGGGTCAGAGGGAGAAGCGGACTCCCTGCCAAGCAGGAAGCCCGATGCGGGACTCGATCCCGGGACTCCAGGATCATGACCTGAGCCGAAGGCAGTCGCTTAACCAACTGAGCCACCCAGGCGCCCTGTGGTACTGAATTTTCAAGCCTGTTCTGCTGTTCCAGAATTCATTTAGATAAATTTGGAATTATTGATATTTGTTCACATAAAAGCTGTGTTATAGTTAAGTGGCTAGACATTTGAGTTTCATGCTTCACACCCTTTCAGATTCCTTATACCATTTCATTTATCTAGTATGATTTCATTGTAATTCTATGTAACACTCTGGGAATAATCCATGGGATTACTTTGGCCCCATTATTTTTATGGACCCAGAGAGTTATTTGAGTGCTGCGCTGTCATGTTCTCAGTTAGAGTCTTAAAATGGTGTGTGAGTCTAGAGAGACACTCTTATCTTATGGAAATCATTCAATACTGTAGATGTGCAATGAATTTAGCCTGATTCTGCAGAGCTACTACTACTTGGGTAATTCAGAGAAACGACATGTTCTTAAAACTAAACCATTTGTTCTTTGTCTTTGATGAGTTAAAAGTGGTGATTTGGTCGGATTAGTTTTGCAAAATAAGTGATCCTTGTACAACATCTTTGGTTCCTAGGTATTTATTCACTCATTAAAATAAAAACCGAGGGGGGAGGGACATGGAACAGATCTACGTGGGAGAACCCTGAAAGATGAAGTTATATGTATAATTCAAGTTTCAGGATTTTACCCTCGGTTATGTACTGATGTGCTTTATTATTTAAAGAGTTGGGCATGCTTTACCTGAGTACCATGTTACAGCTTGTGAATACCCTTTGTGTGCTTCAGAGCACTTCCTTGTGCATTATTATTTGCTGTTTGTTACAATTCAGTGAGGAGATAGAACAAGTATTGTGATCATCATTTTTCACATTGGAAAACTGAGAAATGAAGTTTTTGCTCAGATGGAGTACGGTTGGTAACTGTTTCTAAGGGATGGCCAGAGAATGCAGGTGTTCTTGCTTGACATTGAAGATCAGATTGTGAGGCTGGTTGAATGGTGGGGAGGATTTAATCTCAGGACTTGGAAACCCGGCACATGGAAGGTGGCCCTTTTCAGAGTGTGCTCTGCTGCCCGGGGCTACAAAATCCCCTGGGTTCCTGCCCTAGACTCTCTGGGAACAGGAAACAGGAACTTGGGTGTAAAGCACATCCCCCCAGGGGATTCCCATGCTTCCAGCATTTTGAGAACCGCTGATCCAGAGTGAGGTTCTGACTTCTCACTAGGCTTCTTGTGACTGTGATTTTGAAGGTGCTACCATCTAAACCACAGAAGCTCCTTTTGTCATGGAGCTATGGAAGGCCTCATGTGGCGGCTGTGAGACCCTGTGGGACAGTTTGCCCCGGCTGATGTGCTGGGCTGGGCAGGGGAGTCCCTGGGCGCGGCGGTCTGGAGACAGCATTTGTTAGTACCCAGAATTGATGAATAGGTGCGTGTGAATTCTGAATGGCACAAATAATTCGTTTAAAACTCAGTGAGAGTTGTGAGGAAATTACCTAAGAAGTAGAGTAAGTGTAATTCCCATTGTACTGGGTCCACTTTCTCCAGCAGCCTTTGGATTCCTGTGGAGCCCAGTGAATTCCCATTGTCAGGTGCGGCATTGTATTTTCAAGTTCTAAGCCAATTACCATTGAATCATGAGAAATGTACTTAACTGTATCTTTGAAGAAGTTCACATTTTAGTCATTGACATTTTATTTTACCTCTTCTCTGCTAAGACAGTGAATGACTCATTTAGAAGTTAAAAAAATACTTGAACTGTTTAAAATATTGATGTTATAAGTGCCATAACTTAGAAGAGGAAGCATGAAAATTGGCATTTAAATGATGTCTCTAAAGATCCCACATCTTTTGTGCAGACTGAGACTCGCTGTTGCAGTGAGGCTGTGGTGTTGGATTCGGAGCTCACCTCTGAAAAGCTGGCGGCAGGGCCGCTGGGGCTGCTGGGGGCCTCATAAAGCTCCCCTGCCGACGGGGGCTTGGGGTTAATACTCTTTGCTCTCCTTGGCCGGTCAGGACCCTTAGCGCATGATTTTCCTAGGGTAATTTTTTTTCCTAATTATCTGAAGAGATGCCAGTTTCTAATTTTTTTTATTTTTTTAAGTTTGAACTGGGGTCTTTTGGGTTAGCTGACGCCTTACACAGTGCCTATGCCAATGCATAAAGTAGGCTCTCAACGAATGCTCGTTTCATTGGAATTCACTCAGCCTGACTAGAAATCTGAGATTCTGTGCTTATGTTTGTGCAACACAGTGTCATGGTATTGGTCCATAGAATCCCAGTTCTGTCACCTCTGGCATGGATGGTCCAAAGAGTCTGCCTTTCTCCTGGCTGTAAGAAAAGATGGATCACGTCCCGCCCCTCTTCCCTCCAACAAAACAGAGGAACAAGTCTTATAAGATCTGAAAGACTCATGTCACACTCTTCCCCCCGTTTCCCTCCTGCTTTCCAAAACACAATCTCTCATTTCTCGCAGTGTATCTGCCTTTGTCACTCCTTAGCAATCAGAGATGAGCATATGTGACAGTCGAATATTAACTTAAAAGTCAACTTAATTATCAACCTGTCTAAATAATAGAAATAATAATAGCCTAATTCTCTCTTTTGCTTTTAATCCCTAGCAAGTGGCTTTTTGTGTAACCACAGCAGAACAGCCCTAACTTATGAATACTCTTTGGCGATATGGGATAACTGGTGACCTCTTTCCCTTGGTATTATGAAGCCACGCTGAAATTATCTTGAGGTGAGATCAGTACTGCTGTTGTCTGGATTTTTAGGAATATTAAAATCATTGACGAAAACCCTGGAAAGCCCTTTGTTAATCAAATATCTTAAACTTTTTACACAATAATCTAGCTTCTTGATTTTATTGGTATTTTTTCTATGGTTACAGAGATGTTAAGCTCATCTTCAGTCCAATAGTATATTTGAAATACACAAGTGATCTGTTTATGACACCAGGAGAATATCTGTAGGATTTCCAACATAGACCATTGAAGGAAAAAAAAAATGCAAACACAACTTTGACCTTCACTTCATAGGTAAAATCTTTAAGGCAAGGACTGGGAGGAATCAAGTAATTTTCGGCATATAGAATATGAAGCTTTTACTCCTCAAAGGTAATAGCAATTTAAATGGAAAACAATGCAGTGGAAACTGGACATTAAATTCATTCAGTTAAATGGGAACTAGGTACCAAAAAACAGCTTCATGCAGTAGTAGTAGAAATCCCTCAGATCCTCTGCACTGCTTAAAGCACATGTCTTCCCTATGGGGGGAAAATTTTTCGTGCAGTTAAAAACATAATGCTATCTATTGGTCCTCCAGGCACATAACAGGAAGTCCACAGGTTCTGAAGCTCTTCTTATCTTCATAACTTATGGGTGTGATTGTAGAGGTTTAATATATATATATATATATATATTTTCTTTATCTTTCCTTTGTCTTGAGAGTACAGTACAGAGGACAGCTGAAATAACTCCGAGAGACATGGTATCCAGAAAGCTTACCTTATGAGTTTGCAATATGTGTGTTATTTAGCCCCTAGGGAAGGTACTTTTAAAGTCCCCAAGTTACTTTAAAACTTTTCAAGCTAAAAACTTGAGTTTATGTTAGGAGATAAGAGGCCAGGTGAGAACAGTGTTAATTAACAGGTACTTGTAGTCTTTTAGCGTATATGTTTTTGTTTGATCCTTCTAACATTTCAGTTGAGGAATTAAATCGCAGAATGTGTACATGTCCATCTGATATCAAAACTCTGGAATGTTCTTAGATGATGAAAAAATGCTATCTTATGCGTTTTTTCTGATAGACGTGTGAGATAGGAGAACATATTAATGTGTAAGTATTCATAGCCTCTCCTTTTGTTTGGTTTTTTTTTTTGCCAGCTTCTTTGTTGTCATGGGTTGTTAGACAGAATCCAGATCAGGGGAGAGAGATGACTTTTTGAGGATGGTGGCGGGGTGGGGGCGTAGAAGTGAAAAAGCAGGAAATCCAACGTGCTCTGATTTGTTCTGGAAAGGGCAGAGAGCCGTTGCTAAATGAGAGAATAATTGATTTTGAGTGTGTGGGGATGGGAGTAGGGAGATTGAGCCCAAGAGCTAAAAAAAATAAAAAAGCTCTGACAAGTTTGGGTAGAGAGTTAAGAAGTTTGGTGGGCAGGAAGGGATAGATATGCCAAGTGTTTCAGATTTTGAAAATGGGGAAAAGGGCATTTTAGAATGTAGATTGCACATTACAATCACATTTTAATTTTTTGTTGAGAGACTTGACTAAATATCTGAATTATTTTTTGAACACTGGACTGGAATTTTCCTTGAATGACACATTGCTATGCCTGGCCCCATAAGGCAGCTCACCTCCACGTAGGTGTCAGTGTATTTTTAAAAATCAATGTTTACATGTGTGCACACACACACTCAGACTACATATACATATATGTATATAGTTATGCATATGTAAATGGATTACATATTTATATATAATGCATACATATAAACTGAAAATATAAATCGAGGTGTATATATTTGCATATATGTATATTCATAAAATTATATGTATTATACATAAATAATTTTGTATGCACAAACACCAAATACTTCTTACAGTATTGGCAGTGCTATATTGTTTAGAACAGGCTTTTTATTTTATTTTATTTTTTAAAGATTTTATTTATTTATTTGACAGAGACACAGTGAGAGAGGGAACACAAGTAGGGGGAGTGGGAGAGGGAGAAGCAGGCTTCCCGCTGAGCAGGGAGCCCGATGCGGGGCTCAATCCCAGGACCCTGGGATCATGACCTGAACCGAAGGCGGACACTTAACTGACTGAGCCACCCAGGTGCCCCTAGAACAGGCTTTTTAAATTACTTTTCATTTTGCTGAGTTTGAAAGGGAAATGACGCCAGCAGTATGGTCCCTGGAAGGAGAACAGGGGATGTCCTGAGAGTGAAATCCCTCAGTGGAATCTGGAGTACCTTCTGCAGCTGGCTGGACTTCCTTCTTTGCCATATAGTGACGAAATTTAGGGGAGAAAGATTTGTAAGAGAGAGAACTGATAGTGGCGCTCAGCTTGGTTAACTCTCAGAGAAGGGTTTAGAATCTAAGGATCTGCCAAAGTCTGTTGGAGGGCAACCCTGAGGTACTAGAACACGTCTCAGGTGAAGAATGAAAACGTTTGCTTTTCAACATTGCAAATCCTTGGGGAGTTATTTTGCTTTTCATGGCATATTACAGTGCCCAGAATTCTGGTTTACATTCAAATGC
The DNA here is from genome assembly GCF_037043125.1 of Eumetopias jubatus. NCBI lineage: Eukaryota > Metazoa > Chordata > Mammalia > Carnivora > Otariidae > Eumetopias > Eumetopias jubatus. Next base: position 161,433,343 of record NW_028274809.1, on the reverse strand, counting down.
AGTGTTAAAGATTAATTTGTGACAGTATGGTGTATTATGTTAATGATGTAGCTAGAAATTGAAGATGAGTAAAGCACAACAATCAAATAAACACGATCATTTGACCCATTAGGGCAAGCTGCAAAATTATGTATAGCCCATTTTAATTTTAGAGAATTTTAAATGCTGAGGGAATTTAGGCTTTTTAAAAAAATAGGTTCATTTCATCTCTAAGTACTCTGTTGTAGACTTAGGACTTAGAGAAAGAATGCTTTCTTCCCTGTATGAAGATAAGCAGGGTCAGCAGAGAAAATCCAGTGGCCTCTGAGCAGGCTAGAGAGATCATACACATGAGTCCTTATGGGCTGGTTAGTGTTAGGTCTTCCTAAAGGATCAGAACTGTGTCACGGGATCAGCAAATTTTCTGGGGTATTGATCCAATTTGTGGATAACCATTCTAGAAATTTTCATCGTACTTCTCGTGTGGCTCTTCAGTGAGGAGCTTTCTGCATTGGAATTCTTGAAGGAACACCAGAACCTAATCTATGATTCCTCTGTCAACTGTGAGTTTTTCTAAAAGTGACCTTTTTGACATCTGGAGGTCTTCTTCAACTTGGGCTGCGCTCCTGGGGTCGTCACGAGGACTTCCATTGGCTCTCCAAAGCTCAGGGGAAGGGCTGCTCTGTGAGTCACTACCAGTAGTTTGATTAGAGGGCACCCATTTAGCTTGTGGCATTTTGCAGGTGTTCTCCGGAATCTGATTGGTTTTTTCAGAATAGTCCAATCGACCATCTATTCAGAGGTAATGGTGTGTTTCAGATCTTCAGGACTTTGGCAGCACAACTCAAAATAGAGGAATTAAGAGTAAATCAAGCAGCATTAAAGAGTCTAATAGGAAGGAGTAGGGTTTAGAGCACATCAGTGGAGAGCCTCAGTAGCAATTAGGGTTCCCTTAACAATCGTGAGGTTCTGGCAGGAGAAATCCTGTGTCTAGCCAGACTCAGGATCAGGTGGTAAGAAATGAGTCCTTGTTGGATAATTCTTCTACTGGCAGTCTTTCTTTTTTCTGGTTTTGATTGTTAAGTAGTTCTCTAAGTGTTCTTTTTGTAATGGATAAAGTGCTTGAATCCGAGCAAGTTTGAATCCAATGTAGTTCACATCCCAGAGTCTGTTTTGTATTTCTTTCATTATCAAGTATTAAAATACACCTAAAGTAGTCCTCCATACAGACTCTTGTACAGTGCAGGGGCTGAGGTGAGAAAGTGCCTTAGGTTGGTAGGCTTTTATGTAGTTCATCTACATCATAGAGGGGAGAATGGCATTTTTCTGGGAGCAATTTAAAAGAGAGAGAACAGAAAAAATAGTTGTAGATCAAATGTAGACATTCCAGTGATGGAATTTCAAGGTGGAAATATATTGCCATGGCAACAAAAATTTGAGTAGGAGTAAGAAATACGAAGAATTGAGGAGGGAAGTCTATTTGGAAAAAATGAAAGAAGGAAAAATAAGTTTTAAGTTTAACTCATTTATAATTGTGTTTGCCAAGTCAGCATTCACATTTGGTCCCTTTCACTCAGTCTGGTGAGGGAAATATATATACATATATATTCTTAACTGGTACATAAACACTTAAAGATTAACTGCCCTTTACCCTAGACTTAAGATTTTTAACTAGAATAAGCCCTTAAAGACTTAAAATGAAGGTCAGAAATGCGGTCTTTTTCATCTTTTGCTGTGCCTTCACATTGGAGAAGCTCAGCAAATGTTTTCTGATTAATATTTTTCATTCAGTTTCGTTTAAAAAATGCCTTCTGAATACTTATTCTGTGCCACGCATTGTCCGAGGAGCTGCAGGGACACAAACCACATAATACGTAATCTCTTACATGAAGAAAGTTTACATTCGAAAACAGAACAAGATTGCTGTAGGAAGAATAATATTAGCTTAACGTGTATTGATTACTTATTTGCTAGATTTAGTGTTTTACATACTTCCTTTCATTTAATTCTTCTGGCAAACCTAGAAGATTAGATGTTATCCTTTTCTTCCTTAAAGAAAATGAATGTGAAGAAAGATATGCCAGCCATTGTGTTAACTACGTGTTAATGGCAGAGGCCACCTCGGTGCCCAGAACAAACCAAAAGTCAGGCTCTTAAATATACTTTTGTGTTGCCATCATACATGTGTGTGATGAGCAGTACTGACAAAGTACAAAATGTGGGTATTTAAAAATAGTAAGAGATTTCTGACCATGGGGTGACTAGATCTGTTTTAGAAGATCCGGAAAAGCTTCAGAGTGGTGACAACTGATACAGACCTTGAAAGGGTTAGTATAGGCACAAGGGGAAATCATTCTAAGCTGAGGGAATAGCACCAGGGAAGGTGTGGAGCTTTATCAGCAGGCTAAGTGGCCATATCTGCATAAGAATGCTATGTATTGGCTATTTTAATAGCACTTATAAAATAATCATTTTTCTAGCATATAAAGTGGACACTAAGAAAATGGAGGTTTTTTTTTTTTTTTTTTTTTTTAAAGGCAGGACCAATCAGGTACTTGGTGTGCAACCTCTGCTGGACCTTGGATGGTCTGTTTTTGGTGATGCTTATTCGAATTTGGACAGTAGTCAGTTGCAGAGTTTTATTAAAAGACATGACCATTGTTTGACTAAGTTGGGTGCAGTAGGAGCCCAGGGACTACCAGTATACATGTTCCTACCTTCAGAATAATTGCTGACAATATTTTATTGCTCTGAAAATGTGTTTTTATACCCGTTAATTGGGGACAGATGAATTTCTTGGGTACTGAGGCAGACAGTAGAGGTCAACAACTAAATATTTATCAGATGGTGTGTGCTATAAAGAAAAATGAAAACATTGAGGGGCGCCTGGGTGGCTCAGTCGGTTAAGCGTTCTCCTTTGGCCCAGATCGTGATCGTGATACCTAACTAGTGGGACCTCTGTGAGCTCCTGATTACGCTTTTATAACTGGGGCTGATAATTGCTGTTTTCATCACATTGCCGATCCATTGGATACATCCAAAGAGAAAGGTTTGAAATCTTTCAACCTGAAAATTTATAAAGTCTCTACAAGTATAGGGTGATGATACACAAAATAACCTGATGGAAAAGATTCTTGGAATAGCAGATCAAGGAAATACCAAAAGGCTTTTGGATTTCAGCAAGCCATTTAAGAAAGTCGTAAAGGAAACTTCCTTTGACTCATTTTAAGATAGAAAAATGGAGACTGAATAAGAGTAACCCAAGTAGATTAACAGATAAACATCAATATGCAAGTTTTGTTATTTGTTTGCACAGAAGTAAGTCATGTCTGAGACATAATGGATACTCACTGCATGTAGATTGATGATGAATGCCGGGCTGGATACCACAGCTCTTTAAATTTCTTCGACTTTGTGCTGGAAATACTACATCTGTCATATTAGGGCAGCACACTTTACTTTGAGAAAGTGGAATCTCTTCAGACACAAGTGGCCAGGAAGGTGAGGGATTTGAAAATCATCCCATATAAACATAACTGAGGTAACAGAGTATTTAGCTCACAGAGAAACAGACATATGAGGAGATTCAACAGATTTACATATTTTTAAAAGATTATTATACATTTATTTCATGCATATTTCATTATATCTAGCTCAGAAGGTAGTATTAGTACAAACTTTGGAAGTTATAAGAAATCAAGTTTGGTATATACGAGGAACCAAAAACCTAGTAAGAAGTAGAATTGCTTCAAAAATGAGATACTCTTTCCAACAGGTACTTTGTGCTCTACCACTGGTGGTGGGAACAGAGGTTAGCTGAACACCTTGCACAAATTTTACTGGGGATTGTTTGGTCTGGGAAGGTTGAAGATGATCTTTTATCTCACAAAGATTTTGTAATTCCATGAAAAGATCTCACATGTAAATCCTGGGTTTCCTGATCAAGGGCTTATCATTGGTCCATTTTTCACTTGCGCTGTGAGCTCTGTAGGAGTTAGCTCTGTCTGATCTTCCGCTGTGGTCATGGCCACAGTGCTAACACAAATAACTGCACCTCTGTTGCCATTCATTCATTTGTTCATTCAGTGAATATTTTATTATGCTTCTACTATGTCCCAGACATCGTTAGGGAGTGAGGATAAAACATTGAGGTAAACAGTCAGTTATGCACTTAATTTCTTGGGGACTGAGGCAGACAGTAGAGAGGTCACCAACTAAATATTTATCAGATGGTGTGTGCTATAAAGAAAAATGAAAACATTGAGGGGTGCCTGGGTAGCTCAGTTGGTTAAGCGTTCTCCTTTGGCCCAGATCGTGATCCCAGGGTCCTGGGATTGAGTCCTACCTTGGGCTCCTTGCTCAACAGGGAGCCTGCTTCTCCCTCTGCCTGCCACGCCCCCTGCTTGTGCGCTCTCTCTCTTTGTCAAATAAATAAAAATAGAAATCTTTAAAAGAAATGAAAACACTGAAGAAGATTAAAGATTGATCCGGAAGGATGAGATAAGATGCACAGGCCTTGTCAGTAAGGAGGTATCGCTCAAAGACCTGAAAGACGTGGGTGGAGTAAGCCACACAGATGTCTAGACTACCATCATTCCAGGCACGTGGGTAGCTGGTACAAAGGCCTAAAGGAGGAGTAAACACAAAATGGTGGGGAGGTATAGTAAAGAGATCATTGTGTCCAAGGCAGAAAAGCCGGCGTGAGAGAGGTGTAGGAGGGAGTGTGACTGGAGAGGTTGGTGGTTGCTAGGAGAAAGGGAGGGGTCATTGTCATCACTTCGGTTTTCTTTCTTTGGGGACACCTAGGATGCAGAACTCTTGTTCAGAGGGGAGAAAGAGGCATTGAATGACCAGCAAAATATAAATGAAAAAGAGCCTTGAAGTGGTGAGGAGGAACAAGGGCTAGTCTGGGCTTTGCCATCCAGCACCTGGATGTCCTACAGCACCTTTCTCTGGGTCTTGATTGTTATTCATTTTAGGATTGAAATAGGTGACCTAGAAAGATCTTTATATTTGTAAAATTCCTTGATTCGATATCATTCTCTGTTAAGTTTTAGATTAAAAATCCTGTAGAAACTGAGGAGAGTGGAGAAAGCCATGTTGGAACATGGAAAGTTTCATGAAGGAAAGTGGGTGTGAGGTGGGCTTTAAAATGGAGCAGCTGTTAGATGAGCCAAGAGGAGAGGAGAGGAAAGGATAGTTCAGCTCAGGAGAAGGCCGTAGGACTGGAGGCAGAGTAGGTGCTGAGCAGGAGGGACCTAAAGAGGCTGCTTCGATGAGGCTGGAACGAAGCCCCTAGAGGAATTGTAGGTAGATGTAAGACGTGAACAGGTTATTGAACAGCAAGCAGGGACGACGAATATGTTCTAATGAGAAAAGAGCCATCAAGTATTTCAGAGCAAGAACTAACAGGCTGATGTAACTGTTTAAGAAAATAATACGGATTTGGCTTCCAGTGAGAGACGTAGCCTTTCAAACCAACAGCATCCTGGATAAATGCAATTTGCGGTGCGTTGGTGGGGATTAAATAGTGGAAAATCTCTGAAGTCTGTGCCTCCTCCATCCACCTTACCTAAATAGAAAAAATGCCACAGAATCAGCTGAGAACTGGAATGGTGATTGCTCTGAGGGCAAATGTGTATAAACTCTACTATCCATGTATCAAGATTTGGGCAAACAGTATGGAGGAAGGTTCTCAACCTGAGATACTCACATGAGATTAGGACATTTGAGACGGGCTAAAATGTTTTCAGGTCAGCAGCACCCTGACTCTCAGCAGAAGCAGGCAGAAGTCTTCTCTCAAGCATCCCCAGTAGAGGTTTTGGGATGTGAACAGGCTAACAAGCAGGCCAAAATCATTTCTCACCAACTTTGTGGTCAGCCAAGCTATTTTGAACGCGCGTTAGCCGAAACAGTGACATTCGGATACTTAAGGAGTTCAGATGATGGAGTGATTCGGTATATAAAAGAGAATGGCTGTGTATACATATTTAAAGAAATAAAAGATGAACCATAAAAGTGAACAAGCAACAAACAACTGTTAGAATGACCAGGAAGATCTAGAAAATGCCCAAGTAGAACCTCTAAAAATGGAAAACGTTGAAATAAAATATGGCATAGAGTGGTTAAGAAGCAAAGTCAGAGCTAAAGATGGAATTGGTGAATGGAAGAATATTTGTAATTATAAATACAGGAGAAAAGGAAATGGAAATATAAAATAGTGGTTGAATGTACTTGTTTTTAGACTTTGCAAAAGAAAGAAAACAGAATGAAGGAGAGTCAGTACTTGAAAACATGTTGGCTGAGAAATTTTAGAGCTGGTAAACATCTAAACTTAAAGATTCAGGGGTTGTGCAAAGTATCCCACGTAGGATAAACAAAAATATTAATATGGGAGTATTTGTCAAAAAAAAAACTTTTTTTTTTTTTTTTGGTGAAAACATTTTGGGACTAAAAAACTGGAATTGGTGATAGCAGCTAAGAGTTCACATAATTACAGTGTAATAAGGTGACTTGAATTAATGGCATAACGTAATGATGAAGATGCAGTCAGTACCCATTTTGAATCAAATTCCAGTGTGATAAAGGAATGATCTGATATGAACGTAAAAGACCAATTCAGACAGTGACCTTCATTCTGAATTTTATGACTAGAACAATTGAATTAAAGCTAGGAAGGTGAGATGAAATAATTTTGGGGAAAAGAGATGCTTCATTATAGATAAATCAAGTTTGGGGGAGTGGTGGCACCATATTGAAATGAAAATTTCATGAGGAGAATGCATCTTTATAAACATATATAACTTTTCTGATATTTAATCTGAAGAAAACTGTATTAAACCTACAAAGTTTGTTTTATTATATATCAGAGTTTAAGATACTACTTTTAGTGGAGTGTTTCCAGGTGTTCTCTTCTTTTCTGTATGTATTGCAATGATATAATGAAAAGGGGACAATACAAGTTCAGCTACTAAATTAATTGGGAATTAAATCTCTGGAATTAGAATTTCCTTTTTAGCATAAATTAACAATGACAAGATTACAAGAACTATATACTTGTAGAAATTCTTGAACTTGGGCACAGTTACTTTGGTTTTACTCTGCACTCTGTATTTCTGAAGTTGTACCGTTAGCTACCTAGGTTACTAATTGAGCAATGGAAGAATTCAGTGATGGGAAGATACTTCAGCAGAGCCTCAAGAAAATTCAAAAAAGTTTAGTGCTGCCTCAAGTTTCAGCTAGGCCAAAAACAAAACAAATCCAAAACCAAAAGACACCCAAAAGCCTTTTTTTTTTTAAGACTTTATTTATTTATTTGACAGAGAGAGACACAGCGAGAAAGGGAACACGAGCAGGGGGAGTGGGAGAGGGAGAAGCAGGCTTCCTGAGGAGCAGGGAGCCCGATGCGGGGCTTGATCCCTGGGCCCATGACCTGAGCCCAAGGCAGATGCTTAACGACTGAGCCACCCAGGCGCTCCCACCCAAAAGCCTTTTATTTGGACAATAAAACAATTATTTGGAAGTCAGAGGTGATTGAATAATGGAATAACAGTAAATAGCAGATTAAATGTAATGATTGGGTTCCTTCTAAAGGGAGAAAAAAAACCCTTCAATATCTCTAAAATTGTATGTGATTTTTTTTGTTTATAATATTGCATTAAGTATACATTAACAACAGGCTTACAACCTTTGTGTAATAGGTCTCATGTAGCCATACAAACAAAACAGATAGGCAAATTAAATTTGATCAACATTTCAGAAATCTATGATAGTCAAATTTAGGTCACTTCTGTGATGGATGATGATTTTTTTTTGCTGAATATAAATTGCTGTCAACAGGAATGGCTCCTGGCTGCTAAAGCACAAGGTTGTTTTTTTTTTTTTTTTTTTAAAGATTTATTCATTTGAGAGAAAGAGAGAAGGCGTTTGGAGGGGAGTGGGGAGGGGCAGAGGAAATAGAATCTTAAGCAGACTCCCTGCTGAGCAGAGCCTGCCATGGGGTCCAAGATCAGGATCTGAGCCAAAATCAAGAGTTGGACGCCCAACTGACTGAAATACCCAGGCGCCCAAAGCACAGGTTTTTTGAGTCTGACAATCTTGGGCCACTGAATTTTATGTATTCCTGTTAACACTTCTCAATTTGAACTACTAGGAAACCATCATGGTTGCCATTTGGCCTGTGCTTGGCTCATAGACATCACTGTTAAGTTTGCCTCTCCCTTTCCCACTGATGGGATGTTAAAATTATATCTCATTGTGTTGCTAAATAAACACAGGTATGGACTCAGACACTGAAATTACATGACAGTCCTGTAATAAATAATCCAGAATATAGTAATTTTTAAGGTCATCATTGAAATGAAGTGATAAAATTTTCTCAGAGATAGTTAGGATTTCTGACATTACGTCCTTTGGCCTCTTTGGACCCAAAATTCACAGTGAGCTAATGGAATGAAAATTAAATAAACTGAGTGAGTAAAAAAATAAATAAATAACAAATGAGAAACTCTCTTTCCATCGCTTACTGAGGTTGATGAAGTTAAAATAGTACCTCATTCTAGCCTCTCCAATAAGAACTGCATTTGCTATATTGTATATTGAAAAATCGAAGGAAACTGAGAGCTTTGGAGATTTGAAGGAAATGATGGTTACATAAATTAACCTGTACATCCCAGAAAACAAATCTGTTGCATTTGGGCTAGGTGCAACTGTAAGACCGTGAGTATTATTAATGACTCTTAATAGCTATAATTAACACGTAGAACCTTTAACCATGACTGACATTTTTTCCCAAAGTCCATGGTTGAGAATATTTTATTTCTGATCTATTGAGTCTGCATTTCTAGCCTTGTCTTTGCCCTTAACTGCTGTCCAGAGGTTTGCTTGAAGGTTATTGATTGTGTTGTAATTGTCATTAGAAAATATCTGGTTATGGTCCTCCTTGATGTAGACCACTTTGTTATATTCAGTAGTATATCTTTAGCTTGATTTTGTGTTACATGCTGAGTCCAAGAGCGGTGGAAGATTTTGAAACTTCTGGGGCATTAACTTACCCACATACCCAATTGTTAAAATTCAGTTGATCTATGTATGTGAGAATTGTATGACTTGACGTATGTGAGAATTGTATGACTTAGAAGGTGGATAGCAAAACTTTGAAAAAAATAATTACATAGTCCTATTCTTGAATTTGGCTTTAGATACAAACCCTATTATTCTTCTTAATAACATGACTGTCCTAGAAAGATGGCCAGATTTGGATTCTTTTAGTAGACTTTCAAATATCACATCAAATTTACCATTCCCTTTTATTTTCCTTGTACTGCTCTACTTACAGGCTTATCGTGTATTTGTGAAATGCCATAATTAATACAACTTTAGACTCAGTGGTTAATTTTAGTGTTTATTGCCCATCTCTTGATGTGAAGATCACTTCATCACCGTCTCAGCATGTTCTGGCACACTCAAATGCCACACACAGACAGCATCTCTTTTTAAGAAAAAATGGTATTGCTTTAAAAATTAATAAAGCAATTAGGCACTGGCCAAGTGAGAGGCTATCTTCTTTTAGATCATGTTGCATAAAAACTCTTGTTAGTACAGACGAAAAAGTATAAGGTCTTGATTTGTGGGCCAACTTTTTTGTTCAAAAAATTATAAAGATAATTTTTTCAGTGGCACATGCCGAGGAGCTGATCTGAATAAAGCAGCTGTATCCTATTGGGATAAACTAGTAAAGACTGTACAGACGGATGCCTTAGCTATTCTCCAGAAGAAATGACATTAAAAAAAAAACAAAAAAACACCAAACTCAGGGTCATATTGCTGGACTGCACTTATTTTTAGGTTTCTCCTTGTTTAAGACCTGCACCAATCCTAGTGATATCATTGTCTCACTGAAAATAAAGTATGGCGATTGAAGGATTGGATCTTTGGTACTTCCACAGTAGGGAATTATCTGTGAGAGTGACATTAAAAGGATAGAAAGAATCTTTAATGTTTTTGATTTAACAGTGAATCATTACCGTGTCCTGACAAAGTTTCTTCATTGTTTGTGTGAAGAACATTTTAGAATGAGGGGCGCCTGGGTGGCGCAGTCGTTAAGCGTCTGCCTTAGGTTCAGGTCATGATCCCAGAGTCCTGGGATCAAGCCCAGCATGGGGCGGGAACGCTCCCTGCTGGGTGGGAAGCCTGCTTCTCCCTCTCCCACTCCCCCTGCTTGTGTTCCCTCTCTCGCTGTCTCTCTCTCGCTCTCAAATAAATAAATAAAATCTTAAAGAAAACATTTTAGAATGAAATGTGTGGCTATTATGCTAAATAACATCTAAAGTAATACCATAATGAAGTTTGGAGAGAACGCAGGCCCTAGAGTTAGAATTATTTTTACCTCGTGGCAGCCCTGTGATCACATCTGTGAACTTGGGCAAGTCGCTTAATCTTCCTGAGCTTTGGTATCCGCTTCTGTAAAAATGGAAGGATACTCCACTTCAATGTCCTCCAGTGGTTGTGTTCTAGAAGTAATTGAGAGAACGTATGTCAAAGGGCCTATTGTAATGCCTGGGAATCTTGAGTTAAACAACTTAGGTGTGGAAAGTGACTGAGAGACACCATGCCTCCCCCAGAGTAGTTCAGCATTAAAATTTTACATACCACTCCCCCCACTGTGTTTGAATCTCTAACCCTTCTAATGCTCTTCCCCATTCCTTCCCTCCTTACTTGCTCTCTGACATCCCAGCCGCATTTGAGGATCATAAAAGTCCCAAGTAATTATATTTTTGTTATTTTGCTTTTTAAATTATCTTCTATATTTAGTTAGAATGTTGTGTATAAATGGTCTTAAAAATACATCAAAATAAGCACTATAGATTACCCAGTTCCGTTTTGTACCTGTGGTCCCAAAAGGTAGACCACAAATTTCCACTGAAAGTATTTACAGGTAAGTAAAATAAAATCGTATCTTTTAGCCATTAGTATACTTTGGGGAAGTTCATTTGATTCTTTTTTAAAAACAGCATTTAATTATAAAACAGTATTCCAGTCTCCTCACCCCCCAGTGGATGCTTCTTAAAAGGTTTTTCATGTTTGGGTTAACATGATGAGATTTATTTCCCTGTTTCACCACTGTGGCTGATACGTTTACTTGAGGAAGCCACTGACCCTTGAGCTTAGAATGAAGAAAAGGGATATGGAGAATTCTTTGCTGATCTTTATTGCTTTGAGGCAATATGGAAGTTTTCAGTTGAGCCAAGGGAACAAGAACCCATTAGTCAGGGGCTTTTGTCACTGAGAAGATTTGTGTTCTCCATTTTGGGGAATGTTTTAGAACTGAGAACCACATATCATTTATAACCATCAGGAAAGGGCCTGTTAATCCTATAATTTGGGCTAATATATACCCCAACCCAGTCACACACACAAACACACACACAAACACACACACACACACACACACCACACTCATGTGCGCGCGTGCACGCGCCCATAATAGCGGTTAATGTGAAGGTAATGTTTCATGCTGAGGACAAGTTGTATTGTTGCAAAACCTCAAGATATTTCTATGGCAACAGAAAGGCCCCTACAGATATCTGTCTTCTAAAGTTGCTGTCCTTTATTAGAGGCTGCCTGTTCTACAGACTGTAATTATCATTAGGTAGAGAAAAGGTTGTTGAACGTGGGTGGACCGCTTGGCTGAAGCTTTCTGACTGATTTGTTTAGCACAGCTTTGAAATACATTTCAAAGGAATATTAAGAACCTGAGATCATTGTGCTACTTGTCTCTGTAGGTGAAACCATAGCTAATTATAGGATGTTTGCCGAATGTGGATGAAGTTTTTGGACAGACAACATAAACAGCAGCACAAAAACACAATTAAGAGTGATCAGTCTATGTTAAACGATTTTAGTGTGTGTGCAGTTATACTGTTTAGAGAAATCTATTATTTCTTTTAGGGGAAAAGACACTTCAATCAGAACAGGCTTTGAATTAATCAAGTTGTCATTGGAGTGTTTTTCCAGGGCTAACAGTCTATGATTCAAAATTTATCTTCTGTTTTTACAACTAGGACTTAGAACTTCCAAGATTTTTCTTGGTTCTTGGCATAAAATTTAAAGCAGATGGGCCAACAAAAATCTCACTCTGATTAGGACGTGTGTGGAGTGTTTTGTATGCCTGCATTTATAGTCATGAGCAGTACATCGAGTAAGCCAATATAGTGTCCTTGCTAAAGGAAAAACGTGTAGAAATTTGGCTAATTTTGGCAGCACGATTGAATTGTCTTTACTTTTTTTTTTCAAGAATGAGATTTCAGTTGTATTGTTGCAAAACCCAATTTCTTACCTATGTATGATTAGTTTTTCTTAGAAATCAGAAACTATGGTAGTTTCAGAGTCATTAATCTGTGTACTTAGTGAGATTTTTCAGGACTAATAATATAGTTACAGAAGACTTTATTTGCATACCATGTAATCATCTCATTAAGCTATAGAGCCCTGAATGAATTCCACTGAAGTTTAAACTTATTCTAAAATGTAATATATTGAAAAACATGTATATTAAAAGGGTTAGGATGTGTTTTCATGTTTTGTAGACACCTGTTTTGATATTGTGACTAACAATTAATAAAACTTACTGGAAAGAGAGGTGATAAGGAACAGAAGGATTCATCTATTGAGTATTAAGGAATAGCTTAAATAAATTTTGTCTTTAATGTGTGGAGGTCTAGCAAATCATTGTCTCCCTTGGGTAGTTTGCTTTTGTATGTGTGCTAAACCCCTTATGATGACAGATCTCTAATCCGTTTATTGAACAATCTGAATTTGGTAAAGTATTAACATGAAATTACTTTATATTTTTCCTGAGTCTCCTAGGCTCCCATTCCTATCCCTTAATTGACATTTCATTTTGAATGTTTTCTGTAACTTCTTAATGAATTTTAGTCATTTTACAGGAAAAGCTTTCAGTTCAGTTTCATGCTGCAACCTCATACCCAACTTTAAGCTCTTTTCTTTTGCAAACGGCTCAGAAGAGGGAAGTAAATTCTGTGTTTTTACTTCCTTCTTATTTCTCACCTTGGAATATATCTCAGAGAGGGAGAAGGAGGTAGTGTTGGCCTCTGGGTCACTTTCATTTCCTTCTTCTAATAGGTGGGAATAGGGGGTAAGAGGGGAGAGAGGCACTAATGAGGTACACTCCACGGTTTGATCTGGCTTGGTCTCCTTAACTGCTGGTGGCCTCGTTGATGCAGAGTTTTCCATATAGATGATGATCCCTTTTGTTTCACTGTCTCAGAGAAGCAGCCATGTTTGCTCTCAGCCTGCCAGTAATGGTCCATCCCTCCAGCACCCTCTCTGGGCAGGGTGCCTCTGGCGGGTGGCCTCCTGAGCAGCTCCCGAAAGTAGGACATCTGGTGCTCGCATACCCTTTTCGTCCCACCTCCTTCGACAGCGGCCGTCAGAAACATACCCCGTGGCTTCTTCCTGCTGCTGTTACCTTGCATGGCTGGTGACTATTTTGAGGTCCCAGCCTAACTTCCCTCTGCAACGTCCCTTCATTCATAGGACTCTCACGTACTATTGAAGCCAAAAAGTAGGCGTGTAGGCTATGTGCTCTTTCCTCCACCCTTCATTACCTATTGGTCTCTCATTTCTTTTTTCCCATTTTTGGATAGGTAGAAAGATAATCAGTAAGTGTATCACCTACGTATATGTCCAGCCGAGGCTTGAGATATCCAATCTCCCCCTTCTTGGAAGTATTGTCACACTTATGGTAGATTCTGTTGCTGTCCATCCCATTTACCTTTGGTTCAATTAATCCTCCTTTCCCGCCCTGACAGCCTAGGCAGAGGACACATGATTCTGTGATCCTCTCCCCTTTCTCCTCCTTTTATCCGTAAGAACTTAAGTGGGCCAGACTCAGATTGTGGTTATGAGTGGCAGAGCGTTCTCAGCCACATTTTAAAAAGCCCTGGGGGAATTGTCTGGCAGTAGATATTTATGATTCTGTTTAAATAGGAAGTGGTTTATCTTTTTGTCTTCAGCTTTGGGTTAGTGGACAAATTGAGTACAATAGAAAACATCCTACAAATATCCTGTAATAAGGTTTTCTTTAAAAAAGAAGGAGAGAGGGAGGGAGAGAAAAAAATATATATTGCTGTCATTTGTATCTGAAAATTATTAACCTGATGATCACTTTTTAACATAGGTTAATTTGCCCTTTGAACATCTTTTTGCAGTTTATTGTCTGCCAGGCACAGATCATACAAAAGGGGAATAAGATTTTTAGTAAAATGAAGAAAAGCACTTTAATAGGAGGTATACATTCGGGAGGGCTGCTTAACCCAAATTTTGGAGGTCAAGTTCTCTCTCTTAGAGGAAGTGAAATTCAAATAGATGACTAGAGGAGAAACAGGAGTTAGGCAGGTAGCAGGAACAAGGGAGAAGAGTGTTCACTGGCAGGGATCACCATCTTTCCAAGGGCCCAGAATGAAGAGGGAACATGGAACCTTGACATTCTAGAATATTCCATTTATAGGGCAAGTAGGGGTTGATAGGAGTGGACTAATATGATTGTGGAGAAATAAACAGAAACCAGATCATGAGAAGAGTGTGAAAATTATCCTAAGAAAATTGCAGAACAAATGAAAAACTTGAAGTAGGGGCCTGACATCATGAGACGTGTATTGTAGAATGATTGCTGTTATGTTGGGAGATACAAAACCGAAAAGGACAAGAGCAAAGCAGGGAGGTTAGGTGAACAGCCCTGGCAATGATCCAGGTGGGATATGGCGGTGGCTTGGGATAGGCTAGGGTAGCTGGGGTGAATTGAAATCGACGAAGTAGAGAGCAGTTTGTGATGTGCGGTCGTCAGCATTTGAAGACCAGTAGCACCGGGGAGTTGTTGAAGGAAAGGGAGGAGTCCAGACTGAGACACAAATCTGTGCCCTGAGATGCCAGGTAGTTTGATATCACTCCATCCTGGGATTGAGAACTCTCGAGTGAGGAAGACCTGATTAGGATGAAGAAGATGATGGATTTAGTTTTATACCTGAGTGGGGCCTGAAGTCCCCAAGGGCCCTAAATGTGAAGAGGTCAAATAGGCATTGGAGATACCAGGAGACATCTGGCCTTCAAAGATAGATTGTGCTCGGAAAGCTGAGTTCATTCCCAGAGGTGTTCGCTCCTTCAGTAAAGAATAAGGGACCATTGCCCTCGGTGCATGTGTTTGGGTTAACAAAGTCAACTTTCATTTGAGGCAGTTTCCGCCCCCGCCATAAAAAGGCTTTATTAAATGATTTAAGTATGCTGCAAATGTGATACTCTCCTTTCACCACAACTTAGAAATTTTGAGGTGATTTTGCCATGGGAAGCAGATTGAGAGCACAAGTGTGAGTGTACAAGAACTTTACTACCATGTCAAAGATAGACATGCAGATCTAAAAGTAACTATTAGCTTCACAGGCCTGGTGCATTTTGAGAATAGATGTGGAATATGACACAAGCCTTTGCTCAAGAGAAGAACTTTTTGTATTATCAGTTTAGAATTTTTAACCTGATAAAACAAAGAATAATGTGGAAGGCTTCACTTTTCTATATAGTCCAATCTATCATTTCTTTGGTGGAGAACCATTTGTTAGTCTTTGTATTATAGAAGGAGAAAACTTGAGTCCATCATTCAAGGGGCCATGTTTATGGACTTAATGAATCTCCATGAGCAAAAAAAGTTTTTAGGCTCTAGGGTAAAGAACAAAATGTGACAAGAATTGCTGTTTCTGAAGAAGAGAGCCTAGATTTAGAAAAATTCTTATTAGACCTTGAAATGCTTCAAGGAAGAAGTGAATTAGATAGAGGTGAAAACTCAGTATCAGATCTATTTTATTCTATTCTAATGATTTTTTTAAAAAAGATTTTAGTTAGTTAGTTGATAGAGAGCGAGAGAGGGAACACAAGCAGGGGGGAGTGGGAGAGGGAGTAGCAGGCTTCCCAATGAGCAGGGAGCCCGATGTGGGGCTCAGTCCCGGGACCCCAGGATCACAACCTGACCTGAGCCGAAGGCAGCCGCTCAACTGTCTGTGCCACCCAGGTGCCCCCTAATGATTTTTATATTAACTATTTTTTCATAGATTAATCTGAAATATGCCACACTTTTGCTATCAGCTTTTTATAATGTCTTACAGCCTTGGAAGCTCTCTGGTTCTGTGACGGTGTTCAACAGTCATCTTCAGCGTACTGCTCGGCATGACAGTTTGATTTCATCAGAAATTGTTTCTCATCCAAAGATATAAAATCAGTTAATTGGGGACTATTTGTTCAGTATAACCACCACATGAGTTATAAGGAACATAAAAGAGGCAGCATGTCTTGCCTTATAGCAAATAATTTTGATGTTACTTCTTTTGAATGTGAAGTATGCTTGGAACATGATTCCTCAAAAACCTATCTTTGGTTATATCCACTTGGTATGCTTCCCTTTTCTAGAATCCTCTGGTGATTTCTCACTGACCTACTTCCTAATGAACGAACTTCAGATCTAGGGCTGCAAAACGTGCTAACCTAACATCAGTACTACCTTATTTTCCATTTCAGTCAGGTCAGTCCTTTGCTGTGTCCTGTCATTCATTCTTCTCTGGGGGTATCCCTGACTCTCCTCCTGTGCCCTGGGTACTGCCAGCCATTCTTGGACACATGGGTCTTCATTCACTCGTTGACCTTTCTGTTCAGTGTCAGCATTACTCATCACCCACCATGAAGACAGTAGGTTGGCTGGTATGGATCAAGGCACATAATTTCCTTTTCTCATGTCTCAGGTCTTGAATATACTTTCATATGGGAAAAGTTGCATTGCCCAAACCAAACAGACAAGGGATTAATTATGGTATGTGAAAAATACTACCTGGTTGGCAGGATGCGATGTTGGCCAAAGTCTACTAGACATTTCTGCATACCACTGGAAAAAATTACTTAACGCTCTGGGTTTTGGGTGACTTTTTTGTTTGTTAGTTTTCACTGTATAATGAGAGCAAAAGAGTTCTAAGTTCTTTAGCAGTTCTAGGATATATAAAAATAAATTCCTTTATGACATCGAAGTTAAGCTTTAAGTAACCTCAGCCATTCAGGATAACTCTGAATCTGGAAACTGAATAACAGCAAGGATCTGGCAGCTAAGAAGCAGCTTCTCATTATCCAGCAGGGATGGAACTAGTGAGGAAGTGCTGAAGAATCACAGATACAACTCAGACTGTGGCTGTATGGTTCATGAACAGGGGGATAACCGCAAAGAAAGAAAGACTTTTGTTGGCTGCCTTTCTTATAATGCCAAGACATCTTGGATATAAGCCAAGAAATATGGGAGGATTAAGAGGAAAAGGAGACAGGAGAATGAATAAAAAGGAAATCCATTGTTAAATAAGAAGAACTATTACTCTATAATCCTCTCAATAAATTCTTACATTTGATAGAATTCTACAGCCATTCCTTATAACAATACTAAAAAATGGAACTTATTTAATATTGGAATAGAAGTTTCTTCTAACCAATAGTTAACATTATATTTAACGGAAAAAAATAACAAGAGAGTTTCCATCAAAATCAGAAAATAAACAGCCTGTTAGCACAATCATCATCATTATTATTACTATTATTATATTTTGTTTTAGAATACCTACTCAGTGTCTACATGGAACACAAAAAGAGTAAGCAGTGGATAAATTTAGATAAATATTTCAGTAATTCAAGAGGATGTGATTGAGTACCTCAAATTAAAGAAAACAGTGGTTGGAGTTAAATGACTTGAATTTAGTAAAGTAAGGGTGCTTAAAGTAAATAGCATATCTGTGCTCCATTAGTAGCTAAATTAAAAATATAAAGGCGCTCATGGTGGCAACCTATTACGAACTACCTAGACATAAATTTTAAAAGAATAAAAAAAGCGATGAAATTAGAGGGTCAAGGGAGTCTCTTAGATCCCCATAAACTCCAAAGGCTGTACTCCGTATGCTCCTTATAGGGCATTATTTCATTGCTAGTGTGGCTGGACGCATATATACACATGTGCTCTGTGTGCAGTGGTGTGTGCGCCTGTCTGTGGTTTATAAACATCTGGAAAGTGAGGGCAGTTTTACAGATTTTGAGACTCAAAGTGCTAATTAGTCACTACTGAAGTCTGAATGTCTCTTAGCGTTATCCATTCTGTTGCAAATTATGTTTTCCAAGTTCTCTGGCCCCCTGGCTTTTCAAGAAGTTTGGCCAGTGGGAGGCATTGACGGACAAGTAGGAAAGCTAAACTAATGGGAAACTAGGGTTCTCGCTCTCTTACTTGGGCAGCATTTTTTGGCAGTGGCTGTCTCTGTCTCCCAGCTCCTGGGGCAGTCCCTGCAGTTCCATTCAGATGAAGCTAGCCTGGACACTTCGACATCCTCTCCTCCTTTGTCTTTCCAGTTCCTGGGATGAGAGTGGTTTTGGGGGCTTTTGCTGTTGCTAATCTGGGTTACTTCACTATTCTTTTGGTTTCTGAGCTCTGTTGTCACCTCTATTAAATATCCTCTTTTTTAAATTCCAGCATGGCACCTGTCTCTTAACTGGACCCTGATTTAGAGAAGCCCACTATTGCCTTTCTTTTTAGAAAAAATCTGTATAGAACAATATCTGGCACATAGTAAACACTCAATATTGTTGATCAAATGCATTCTAAAACAACGAGGCTGAGGAAAAATGAACTGATCAAATTATTTTCAGATATTCAGTCAGCTAAAGCTAATGAAAAGATCTGCACCACACACATAATTAAATTAGATCACATGGATTGTGTTTATTTAGTCATTAGAAAAGAGATTGGAAGGTGCCTCTCTCTCTGACCCAGTGCTAATTGGAAGAGTAATGCAGAGGTGTGGCTCATGGATTTTTTGAAGTGTGCCTTTTCAAAATAAGATGTTAGGAAGTCAGCTTTGGGGCTGAGAAGCAGTTAGCAAAATAGGAAACAACTAGAGGTGTGTGTGTGTGTGTGTGTGTGTGTGTGTGTGTTAGCAAAATAGGAAACAACTAGAGGGGTGTGTGTGTGTGTGTGTGTGTGTGTCTTTTTTATTTTCAAAGTTCTCTCTCCTAAACACTGTATTGTCTGAACACACATTGGCAACAAAAGCGGTTGATTTCAATTATCTGTCTATTTTTTATTTTAACAAAAGCAATATATCCTTGAAATAAAGAATATTCAAAGATGGTTGTGGCTAAAAACATAGTAGCTTCACCCAACTTACCTCCATCCCCACAAATGTAACCAAGGTAGATGATGCATTGTAACCGCAGGATGGTCTGTGCATATATTAAGAATATGCAAATTGCATCTTGCAGAATATACTCATTTGCAACTTTTTTCTTTTTCTTTACTGAAGATTACTTAGACCTCTCTCTCTCTGGCAATTTGCAACTCTAGACCATTTATTTCAATAGCTGCATAGTACTCTATTGTATGGATATAGCGTAGTTTATTGTCAGATTCCTAATTGATGGGCATTGGATTTTTGTCAATGGCTTCTGCTCTAGCAGATAGCAACTTAGACAAAATAAGAGGAGTTTGGTTGGTGTGTGTGTGTGTGCGCGCCTGCGCGTGCCACCATAGTTCCTAACACTCCTATTTTATATAAACATCTTATCTGCTAAAGTGGATAAAAACCTTAGTAGCTATGAATTCTTTGAGTTTTCAAATACAACTCAATATATATGTAGACATTTGATTCTGACATTTTAAAAAATCTTCACTGAAAGTTCTTTCCAAAATTAGTTTTATTGCTTGAGAACAGTAGTACTGTTCTATTGCTGTAAAGAGTTACAGTTGATCCTGAAGAAGTGAGATCACTGTTTTTTTTTAATAATTGTACTCTCTTTGCCTTCCATTGTTGCCCCATTATTTTCTTGGGTTATTCCAGAGTAACGTTTAGATTATGAAACAGTTCAGAAGAGACTTCTGATGATAGAGTTTGTAGATTTTAAAACAAGGCCTTCGTAAGATATCCAAATCCAAAGTCTTTGAATTCTTAACACCATTAAAACAACAAACTGGGCCATAAAGTAAATTCTTGCCACCGAGTTGCTTCTTGTACTAACACAGAAATAAGATATTGTGAATGAATATTGACAAATCAACCATACCTGGCAATAGCAGGAAGCTTTGTTCTAGAAGGTTAGTGACTATTTGGGAAATTGTTACTTTGGCTTTTGAATTCAGTATTTCAACTCAGTAATGAAATATTTTAACTTTTTTGTTGGAAGATAATTATGTTACATTGCTCAGGAGTTTGTACATGATTACTCTGCCTTACTAGTAAGAAAGAGATAAATGATCCAAAAATGCAAGCTATCAACAGAAACTTCATGAGAAATGAAACATATAGGAAAACTATAGAGTTTACCAATTTCTGCTTTTCTTGTCACCTACATGTGTAACAGCAGCTACATCTTCAGAAGAAGATAAAAACTGATGTATATAAATGGGTCCTCCCCAGGAGAAGATGATAATATCCCCATTTTGGTGAAGAAGGCAAGGAAATGCATAATTATCTTAGAAATGTTTTCTTCTAAAACCAGCTTTGAGTATGATTATTTTAAACGTGTACTTGTCCAAAGCTCATCATCCCCCATGGTTCTTGAAAGCTGCATTTCTGGGCCTTCATTTCATTTTTAAATTTCATTTTTTAAGGCAGAAGTAATTCAGTTACTGCATTTATTAATATAAGAAATTATTGAAGTGACCTTTATTTGTCCCAACTTTAATGTATTCAGCTATTAGAGGACAGGAGATGGTTCTTCTCCTCGGTCATTCTGGACAAGTGGGATTTTTATCCTTATATAGCAACAGTGTGGGAGGCAGTCTGCATTTTCTGAAATATGTGAGAATTTATTTTAAAGAACATTTGATTTTTAATATAAAAATGTAAATCTTTTGACCAAAGTTTATTCTTGTAATCTTTCCTAACTTACCCCTACTCATGAAAATGTATTTATATATATGTGCATGTTTCCTAAACAAGCAGAATGCCCCAGCACAATATTTTTTGCTTTTAGCTTTCTATTGGAAGTATTTCTGTTTTTGTCCTTTCATTTTTAGTTTTCATTCATGTGAAAAGAAGTGTTGGAATAGTGTAGGAAAATGCATTCCATATTTTGATGTTTCAGCTAAAAAGTTGGAATTCAGATTCTTTGACATGTTTACAAAGGTTTTGAGTACTTTCAAAAATGTGTATTTTTCCATTTTCAACATTTACTTTGTCTTTGAAAGTGTAAAATTACTAGTTTCTTTTGAATTCTTTTAGGACAGTCCATTGGATTGCACATGGTTAAAGTCTATTAAAGTAAGTGTCTGTTAATTTTTTAAAACTTACATTAAACAGTTAAAATCTGTCTCCCTTCAGTCATAATTGCTTACAATTATACAATAACAACTCCACTTAAAATTATGTGATGTGTTCTTTTAAAAATAAAACGTAATGGGATTAAATGAATTATTTTTCTTCATGAGAAAATCCTGATATCAGATGATTTTTTTTTTCTGCTCTTTTTATGGAAAGAGTATTTGGGGTTACTAGTCAAAAAGTTTAAGCAAACACATAGAAAATTTATAAGGTTAACTACTTAGTGCTTAGTAGGTAAAGACGTTTTTGGTGATAATTTCTTGAATTATGGCCCAAAGTGAGGCTAAAATCATTAACCCTTGACACTTATATGAGGCAGAAGATAAAGAATCCAGTTTAGTGAGTGGGGATGAGTCAAAGGAAAGTTACCATTATTTCTCTGATAATAAACTACAAATAAGACTAGATACTATCCTCCTATGGCATGTTTAAAGACATTGTGTGTGTTCTCTTCCTCATATATATTCATGGTCAATATTTGATAAGTCAAATGATCATATTTTAATGTTACTCTCTATTGAATTCCATAAACCATTACTTAGAGGAAATCTTGTAAAAAGTAGGCCTAGAAATTCACTGTTTTAATTCTTCGCTTTTTATATTTGAAAAAATGTAAAACCTATTTTCTATTAGAAAGCTCTCACAACCTACATTTTGAAAAGATGTGATTACATTTAGTTCCTTTTTTCTTGCGGTTTTCTAAAGAAAAGTAGCAGCACAGTGACATTTTACTTAAATATTTTTAAGATTATTTTGTTCTTGACCCAACTTTCCTATTTTTTTTTTTTACTGTATTAACCCTTTATTTTATATTATCCTTGCTGATACTTTTTAAATATAAAATGTCTCAGAAAATTATAATATTAGGTCTTTTGGATGAAGGATAATCTTTCAAAACTTGATTTTTAAATGTGTGTATATGTAGACTTTTTTTAACAAGAGAAAACAAACAAGTTCATTTACATGTATACCTTCTGTATATGTGGGAGATGTGTAGAAACAATGGGTTAACTCATTGATTTTTTTTTTTTAATTTAAACCACATATCTGTCTTTGGGTTTTCTATAGATGTTTTAGCAATCAGGCATTAAAATCATAGCACTTGGTCATTGAGAAAAAGAATAATTGCTTAGATTCTAAATTTGTATGTTGGGAAATTGAAAGAGGAAGTTAACCTCTCGGATTTCTAGTTTCTTGATGTATGTAGTAAACATAGTTCCTGCATTGAACATGTTAAGAAGTATTGTACCGCCTGTGTACCCAGGTGTTCAAGGACATTACTATCACTGATGCTTAGAGTAATTTGGACTTTGAACTCCTAATGCCTTAAGTCATTGTAAAGGAAATACATAGATAAAATGGAAATTTGCCTCTATAGATGTATGTGTACACATATACATAGATATATGTATATATCTATAAATGTAGCTTCTGCCTACATAGTGGCATTCTGTGCCTCTACCCAATATTCCAACTCTTTTTTTAAAAGTATGGCAGAGGTGCATACTTTGATTTGGATTCTGTTAGAAACTATAACGAAAGACTTGTGATATGAAAAGATTCTGATAAACCTAAATAAATCAGTCTGGATCTAAAATAATCTGTCAAGGACCATTAGCTTACATGATCAATGTGGTTCCTATGCTGCAGATTTATAGAAACACGATTCTAAAATTTTTAGTGTTGAGTGGTTTTTCATTTGTTGACCATATTTTCTAAGTGACTTTTCCAAGTACAGTGGAGCCTTCATAGTTAAGCTCTTTGGAAAATAAAGGAAGAGTACAGAACATGACAGACAGTGGCAAAGAATCAAGTTTTGAGTCCTCTCAAGTCCCCTAAAATCTTAGGAGATTTCTTACTTTTCAAAATGTATTTTATTCTTGTAAGAAAGATTCATAAAGCATGAAAACATTTATTTTTTTGTGGATTGGTTGTTTCTTTCCTGACAGTTCCAATAAGATATGTGCATCTCTCTTTTTCATTTTTTCTTCTTTTGGATAATTACTTACCATATTGTTTTTAAGAAATTGAAGCACAATAACCTTCTTTTTAACAAATACAGATGAAAGACAAAACTGTTCTTCTACTGATAAAGTTTTCATGAAACAATAAATGGTAGAATTATGCATGCTGAAAGTTGTCTTCAGTGCTTTGAATAGCAGCAAGATCTAATTTCCCCACCAAAAGCCTTCATAATTAAAGGCAGTCTTAATGATTTAACAAAACTATTATAATAAAAATATTAAAAGAGATAACCTAAAGTCATTTAGTCTAAATTATTTTTATCTAAAAATTACAAAGTTTTTCATCAGATATTTAAATTTAATGATCAATATCAGTGTTTGGTTTATTACAAATAAAACAAATTTACAAAAGGCTGTCATATTATGCATTCAGTCACTTGTCATACAATCCTTTATTTTGGTTTGCCTGAGAGAGTTGTTTCAGAATCCATTTTTTTTATGCATGGAAATAAAATTTGGCCAATTTTAGATAAATGTTTATTTGTTTACAAAGATTTTTAAAGGTCAATTAGATGACTAGATGGATAGGAATCTTTTTTTCTTAAATCAATTTGAGCAAAATGAACCTTTTAAAAAAATGAGGATAACCTTTTTATTAGCTTTGCTCTTTAATTTTTTTTTTTTTTTACATTATTTAGAGTGTGGATAGGATGGCTTTAGACTATCTAGATTGAAATTGGGCATATTTCCTCAGTGGCACATATGTCACTGGTTTCTATTGTTGAAGATATTCGGTGTTTCTGATGCTGATTAACTGTGTGAGTGTGTGATCAGAGCTAGTGAGTGAGTGGTTTTGATCTTGTCACTAACAAAAATTATACTTTGATTTTCTTTTTTAACATTTTGGCATTTTGAAGGTAACAGTAGAATTGTTTCTCTGTCTTGTGATATGGCTAATACCCTTATACAAGAAGAGCCCTTGCTGTGTGCCCTGTTCCTACTAGTTAGCTTTGTCATTTGGCTACGATTAAGCACAGATTTAATGCAGAATTAAAGGATGTCCTGGATGGTAACTGGAGAGAATCAGAGAGATTCTGTGTGCTCTGTGCTTGTGTATGAAACTGTTAGGCCTCTCTACTTAACTATCTAGCAAGAATGTCAAACCTCCCATATCCGTCAGTGGATTAAAAATGCCAATCCATGGCATATTGTAGGTAAATAGTACCTGGAAGCTAGAATTTCAAAGACTTTCAGCTTTGTAGCACTCCCATAGATTGGCGCCCGGTGACCTTTGTCCCTTTTTGGAACCTGCCCAGGTGATGCTCCTGTAAAACCTGCAGCACTACAATCCATCTGAATGCCTGGTTCCTTAGCGTGCCTTCCCCATCTTGGTAGGTAGCACCAACCCCTGTTGAATTTCCTAAGCCAAAACCATAGGAATTATCCTGGATACCCTTTGTTCCTTCACCCTCCACAACGAATTCCTGACTTCTAAATATCTCTGAATTGCTCTCTGCCTCCACAGTTTGCTCACCCAAACTGTACTGAGCACTGAGAGTCTCCTCAGGCATATGTAACTTCCATTCTTTCCCCCTCCAACCCACACTCCACATAGCAGGTTTTTCTTCTTACTTGGAACTTTTTGGCATCTTTCCATTTCTCTTAGAATAAAAGCTGTTTTTCATTCATAGTTTTAAGTCCCTTGCTTGCCCCCTTCCCTGGACATCTTTCCTGGGTATCTGACCACTTCTTCCTCTGTCTCTTACTTCAAGTCTTGATTCAAATGACCACTGTCACTAATCCTTCCATTACCTCCTATTTAAAAGTACGGCTACTTCATTGGGCTGGCTGGTGATGAGGGCAAGTGTGGAAGCAGGGAGACAAGTCTGAAGACTTCTTGAGAGTTGAGACTAGAGATGGGGGTGACTTGGAGTAGGTTTGTGATATTAGAGAGAAAGTTCTGGAAGTTTAGTGAAAAGTTCTCACTGATGGATTGGGTTTGGGGTTGATGAAAGAGAGAGGGTTTTTGGGTCTTGAGCTCCTAAGTAGATGTTGATAGTGTAATGACATAGGGAAGACTGTAAGAGGCGATGGCTTTTTATCGGAAAGAGAAATTAAGAGTGTTGTTCTGGATTTGTTAGATTTAGATGTTAAGTGAAGATTTCAAATACACTAATGGCCATGGGGACCTGTGTTTGGAAATGGAGGTTTCATAGTGATTGCCATATTGACATATGAGATTTCATAAAAGAGTATAAACAGAGTAGAGGGTGCATGACTAAACTCTGAGGAATTTCGGTACTGAAGGCTTGAGCACAGTAAGTAAAGTCAATAAAGAACATTACCAAGAGTATAGGCAAAACACCAGGCAAGTATGGTGCTCCAGAGCTCAAAAGAAACAAATACTTAAGAAGTGATTGATTGTTCAGGGCGCCTGGGTGGCTCAGTTGGTTAAGCGACTGCCTTTGGCTCAGGTCATGATCCTGGAGTCCCGGGATCGAGTCTCACATCGGGCTCCCTGCTCAGCAGGGAGTCTACTTCTCCCTCCGACCCTCTTCCCTCTCGTGCTCTCTATCTTTCATTCTCTCTCTCAAATAAATAAATAAAAATCTTAAAAAAAAGAAGTGATTGTTCAGCAATATTATGAAACATCAAAGAAGATGAAAATAAGCAAGTAAATAATGGATTGGCAGCAATCATTGGTGGTCTTTTTTTTTTTTTTATCCATCGGTCGTCTTGATAGCAGAATTCTCAGTGGCCAGTATTGTGGTCACTGGTTCCATGTGGCTGTTTAAATTTAAATGTACATCAATTCAAATAAGATAATCCCTTGGCACACTAGTCATATTTCATATGTGTAACAGCCACATGGGGCTAGTGGCTACCATATTGGACAGTGAAGATGACTAGCATTTTCATCATTGCAGAAAGTCTGTTGGGTAGTACTGCTCCAGAAGGCAAGTGAAACTCTGAGTGTGCTCATCCTCTCTTGGTTCTCTCCCTTTGTGGAAGAGGTTTGGCCAGAGGAAGACTTGAAGCCTTCGATCCAGGATACCTGATCTAAAGGGGATACTGCCTAGTAGAGCAGTGAAGATGAAAGCATGATTGGTTTAGAGGACACTGAGTGATTACACAGGTCTTTTCTTCTGTTGACTATACGTTTTCGATTGTTTTGTGCACCTGTGGGAGGAGGTCATGGATGCTGGAGCAAGTGGTTGTGGTGGCTTACATTGTCTGAGAAAATTTGATTGAGTAGTCAGTACTTAGGCTAGTCTGAAGATGAATAACATTCAGATCCACAAGAGGGTATGGATGTGCTCTTCAGCTGAGGGAAGAAAAAAATACAGGTACAGTTGTGACCTAGACATATCAACACATTTCATCCTCAGAACAAGTGTAGGAAGTAGCATTGTTAATATCTTCATTCTCCAGATGAAAAAAGAGTTGCATCTTATTCTGAGAAATGAGACTGATAGGTAAACTGAAGTTTTGTTTTGTAGATCTTTCAAAACCAAGTAGGGAACTTAAACTTTTAACGTAGCGTTTAAAGAAGACTTTGTTTTTTTCAACTGTATTAAATTTGGGGAAGGTGTCCTAGAAAGGCCAATGCTTTCTCCACTAACTTGTATCTATAATTAAGTTGGCTCTTACTCCATTTTCTCAGAATTTATAGTAGAATAGACACTCAATGGGGAATAGGAATGTGGTTTATCTCACACATTGTCATCTAGCACAAGCTCAAAATGTCAGTTGTCTCTTAGAGGCAAATATCCTACCTTTTGTCAAATTGTGCCTTACAAGTGAAATGTACATGCCTTTTTTTCACACTGGGTTTTAAGTTCCTTGAGGTAAAGATGGGTATGCATATGTTTAACCCTAGAGTGCCCAGTCCTAAAGCTTGGCAAATAATTGGATGTTGACTAGATATGGGGTAGACTGAGTTGACTACTGTGTTATGGCTGCTGAGTCCCTTTGGGCCAGCGGTACCCTCATCCGCTTTCCTTTCATGCTTAACCTTACCATGTCCTTCCTTGTCATATCTCTCCAGTTTACAAAAAAAGAAAAATCCCTAACTCTATACCACCTTGTTGTCTTTGACTGACTCTCATCCGGTTTACGTAAAGCAGTTACCAATTTGGCAAGGACATTTACATTTATCTGTCTTATGGAGCACTGAGCCACACATTCCTAAGGCTGATACGATAAGAACTGGTGCTTTGTCTTTTTCAACAAAGAGAAACTTTTGAGACCTCGATAGAATCACTCCTTTTTTCTCATGCAAATAACTCTTAATTTTTAATGAATTTACAGCTGTTCTCATTAAAGTTGCTTATTAGTAAAAAGGTGTGTAATAAGCCATAATCTTTTATTTAATAGCTAACAACAAACTTCACAATGTATTAAAAAGAGGAGGCAGGCAGTATAATGTTGATGTTAGCCATGGTAACTATTTGGAGAAGGTATTCTTAATTTAGTGGTCATCCTCACAGTTACTGTATTAATAATAAATTTTATATTCAAGGTTGATTTTTTTTCATTTCACAGAAGACAGTTTACAGAGGCACTGATGTATCAATAGAATGAAAAGAACCATGAAGGATGAGTATGACCTCCTGCCATAAAGACTTTTTGCCTGAGTGTGAGATAGTTCCTTAGGTGGTTCTACACACAGTCCTTCCATAATTGTCTCTGTTCATATTTTGCCTTATAATATATAAATGAATTCTGTTAATGTATATTAATTTGTACTGCTTCTGGTTCAAAATATTTGCAGTTGTTTTAAAATGATTATAAGATGACATATCACAACATTAGAAGCATTGATTTGGGGTTTTATTGTTGGTTCTCATGGTTCAAATACTGTCATTTTTATTTAAATCACCTCTGAGCAGTAAAATATGGACTGATGCAGTATGATTCCTTAAGTTTTTTTTGTCATTAAAACGGAAACTCAAAGTCTATAAAATTGAGTTCTACACTTGACATTTCTCATACAGACTGTTTGCAAAACACAAGTCTTATTTCTTAATGATTTAAAAAAATATTCCCAGGTTTATCCACTAAATTCATTTGCTTGTTTTGAAATTCAGAATTAGTTCTTTAAATCCACATTCATTTGACATAATAATATCCAAGTACAAAGCTGTTTATTTTAGTATATTACTTTTCTATCTCTATGTCAGTGTATTCTGTGTGACCATAATTTGGTTGAAAGTCAAAAATAGCCCAAATAAAAATGATTTAAGAAGATAAACTTTTGAGAAAATATGGTATCTCTCACACACACACACATACACACACACACACACACGGAGAGAAATATTATTCATTCATAAAAAAGGAAGGAAATCCTACCATTTCCAACAACATGTATAGACCTTGAGGGCATTTTATACTAAGTGAAATATGTCAGAGAAAGATAAGTACTCTGTATGATCTCACTTATATGTGAAACTAAAATAAAAAGAACCTGTAGAAACAGAACAGTTTGGTGCTTACCAGAGATGGGGGTGGGAAGTGGGGAAAATGGGTAAAGGTGGCCAAAAGATACAAACTTCCAGTTATAAGTAAATTCTGGGGACATAATGTATACCATGGTGACTATCATTAATAATACTGTATTGTATATTTGAAAGTTGCTAAGAGAGTAAATAATTTACAAGTTATCAAAGTGAAAAATAGTCAACTATGTGGGTGAGTGATGCTAAGATTATTATGGTGACTCTTTTGCAATATATATACATATGTCAAATCATAATGCTGTACACCTAAAACTAATACGGTGTTCTGTCTCAATAAAACTGGAAAAAGATGTCATTCTGAAAATCCCAAAAAGGGTGGGTCCTTCCCATGTTAAAGAACAGGAATTTTTAAACTTCAGGTTTCATCTGTAGCTGTCAGTATTTCTAATGACTGTGATGGATGTGTAGGTGAAATCAGAAGAGCTGACCAAATAAAAGACAAGGAGAGCTAAGCTATTGCTGTCCTAATCAGGCAGAACACATAACTTTGTCTTTTAGAATGCAGTGAAGGCAAGATTAAATGAGCCAACAAAACATTACACGAGCCCATAGTTTTTAATTTCTGTTCATATTTTAGACAAAGCCATAAATCAGTCTATTTATTTTAAGTTGTACTGATGCAGAAGACTTGGTCACCTGACTTTACCTTACAATACATTTTATTAATGTCTTATAGGTAACATAATTCCCCATTAATCAAGTTAAGATTTAGTTCCACCCCAGTATTAACACTATAAGTAAAAACCTGAAGAAAAGAATTCATGACCTTGTGCTAGGATTAGGATCAGATTTCCAAAGTCATTAGTGAATTAGAATGCGAAAGCCAAGCAGAATTGCTTTAACTTTCAGTATAAATGAGGTCTTGTATACAGTGAGTACTTTTACCTCTGCCTATAAACAGCTTAGATGAACAACACATTTGCTTTTTTAAAAAATCATAAGGAAAAGCACCATGATATGTAAAAAAAAAAAAAAAATGCTATCTAATGTATACAGAGGCAAAGTTTATATGGCAGTGAAACTCTGAAAATCTTTTCATATGGGACAATAATTCTACATAAAAAAACTAGAAAATGAAATTCTCTTGACCTTGCCAAACTATAATTAGACCTTTATTATCCATTTTTTGTATTAAATGATTTATTTCCTTAGGTTTATAAATCAGAACTTTGACTAGATTTCATTTTGTTTTTGACTATGTTGGTTGAAAGTTTTGGGCCTCTCTCATATTAAATATAAGCAAGACATGTATCTTGCTAATTAGATGAAAGCAATTATTTTACTGCTTTAAACATTTAGGGAATTTTAAAGAAAAAATGTTATTTTAAATATTTTTTCCTCTTTTATAGACAATAGCATTTAATGGTTATATGTGGATGCCAAAGTACAGACATGAAAATGAAATCTATGGCTTTGTAAATAATAACTTGTAAATCTTGAGTTGTAAAAATGGAATAAGTTCCCCTAATATACCTTTCATTTTCAAAGCTGTGTTTTCTTAATTTCTGTTTAATTTTCACTTGGCAGTGACTCCTGAAATTTGACTTTTGTTATCACTAGAGAGCATGTTCAGGAATTAATGATTATAAATAAGTACATAAAAAGAGTTCTAGTCTGTTTTAGACATTAACATTTTTTTTTAGGTATCAGCCCTGCTAAAAATTGGGTTCATATTTTATTTTTTAGGATAATAAGACATCTGTTTGCCGATAACATCAAGTCTACTCTTTTTACAGGCAGAAGGTCTTTATAGATTTTTTTTTTCTTTAAACAGGTCAAGGTGCAGTTTTCCATTCCATAATAGGTCAGTTAATTGTAGTAGGTTTCTGATTCAAGAAAAACACCATTCAGAACACAGCCAAGAATCTGGAATTTAGAAAAATTGTCTTTGGAAGAGCAGCCCTGTTATGCACCTGTGAAAGAAAATCCCACAGGTCCTTAAAAACCTATTTGTTCTAATTTTAGACACTAGTTTTACCCCATGTTTGTTTTGTTTTCCAGCTCTAAAAGTAGTTTTGAAGCAGCAAATTGGGAAGGGAATGGGTGAGTCATGGCCACAGGCATATGGAAGCAGCTGGAAGTGACAGAGCAAACTCCATCACAGGTTGGGGGTAATTGGTCCTCATGGGGACCAAAGACCCTGCATTTATGTTTTAATGGAGTAATTCTTTATGTGTTTTTTCTTAAACTTATGGCATGCAGTCAGTTTACCATGCTGACTGTGCTATGAGGCAATGAACTAAATTTGAATTTCCTTCTGACTCATTTAACTCTCTCTTAGAG
Organism: Eumetopias jubatus; assembly: GCF_037043125.1. Taxonomy (NCBI): domain Eukaryota; kingdom Metazoa; phylum Chordata; class Mammalia; order Carnivora; family Otariidae; genus Eumetopias; species Eumetopias jubatus. Next base: position 161,402,197 of record NW_028274809.1, on the reverse strand, counting down.
TTAGTCTGGGTCTAATACCAACTATGTACGTTGAAAAGTTTAATATTTGTTCATTTGGAGAAGAAATGCCAAGTCCATAAAACATTTCCTTTTCTCAGCAGTCTAATATTTAATAGGGCGGCAAGAAAAGAGATAATTACAATCAAGAGAGCTGTGTGTGAAGCTCCAGGGATGCATGAGTTGCTGTGGACCCAAGAAGGGTCCCTCTGTGCACCCTGGACAGAGAGGAGCACGTTGTTAGATAGATGGCCCGAGTTGAGTTTTAAAGGAGGAAAGAGTTTAGCGGGGCAGAGGAGATAAAGAGCGCTGCTCCACGCAGAAGGAATAGTACCCATAGTCACTGAGAACTGAAGGAACAGGACTTATTTGAGAGTCTCAATTAGTTAAGGAGCTTCTGGTAACATGGGATAGAGCAGGGCTCAGCAGACCTTTTCTGGAAAGGGCCACATAGTAAAGATTTTAGATTCTGCAAGTGTTATGGATCATATGGTCTGAAGCAATAGCTTCACTCTGCTGGTGTCCTGCAAATGTAACCACAGATAATATGTAAATGAGTAGGCATGGCTGTGTTCCATGCTTATAGTTTATAAAAATTGTTGTCTTGGATTTGTCCCAAAAACTTCAGCTTGCCAGACCCCTGGTGTAGAGCTTGTGTAAGCCCATGATGCTCTATCTCTTTAAATAATTTTCTTGTTGTTTTTGTTAGTAACTTTGTAGGCTTGATCTGGAATGACATAGTGTCGATGGAATTATGGAAAACTTTGATAGACTTCCTCTTTAAAATATTTTATTTCTGTGTGTTTATGTATTGTAGTTTTACTGTGTGTTTACGTAGCTGATATTTGCTTCTATGGAGATTCCAACATTTTTTTGCATAGAGTTATAGTAATCGCCTACAATGTCTCATTATCTTCATATCCCTTATTCTATTTTTTTTTTTTTTTGTTCCCAAGTTTGTGTCACATTCAAAGTATCATGATAAAAGAGTAGCAGGAAAAACATTGAATATCCCAGGATTGTGGAGGTAGGCTTTACGAACCTGTAACGTTTGAGCACACCCTTGAGGGATAAGTAGAATTTTGTCAAGCAATGAAAAAAGAAATGATATTTTGGGTATTAAGAAATAGCATCAGCAAAGATAAAAAGACGTGAATGGCAATTCGATACTCACTGAACAGTAGGCAGTCCAGAATATCAGAAAACCTGGAGGATTTAGGTCTATCCTCTGTTCTAGTGCCTTGATTGACATTCTCAGTAGTTTGGATTTTTCCTACAGTCTGTGCAAAGTACTTGCTTCTCTGCAGAGTCTGTTATCCTAATCACAGCCAAGATGGTCCTTTTAAACATAACTTAGACCATATCACACCTCTATTCAAAGACTTCTCAAAAACAAAACAAAACAAACCATTGCCATTTCCTAAAAGATACTACGTGACCTGATTCCTTACTCTCTTGTCTGAATCATTTTCTCTCCTGTTTCCTGCTCCCCCTCCACTGGTCTCCTTAGAACTTCTGAAGGATACTTAGCCCACTGCCTGCTCATGGCACTCACAGATCTTCTGGAGCACTCTTCACTGAGTATCTCCCTTATTTTATCCAGGTTTCCAATGCAGTTTCACTTTATCAGGCAAGCCTTCTATGACCCACCCCATCTAAATAGAAGCTTCTTCGATGACACTCTCTGGCCTCTTCACCTGCTCACTTTTTCTGGTTAGAAAATGTCTCTTTTCAAAAGTTAAATCCGATGTCACTGGAGAAGTTGGACTGCAAAATAGGAGAGGGCTGAGGGTCAAATGAAAGAGTGAGAGAATGAGAGCCTCGGCTGAGGAATTATGAGAAGTAGACAGCACAGAGTATTTCAATCCAGGAATATTTTGAAATAATTAATAGAAGTTTTGCACCCTCTTTACGTTTTTATTTTCTTCATTCCTCTTTTAATTTTGCCTACTTAGAATAGTTCCCAAGCATGTCCAAATGAGAAAGTACTTTTATGTAAGAAACATCAAATTTCTAAGGTTAAATTTTATGTCTATGTAACTAGGAAAATGAAAAAAAAAAAGTTTTCCCCTTTTTATTAGCATCTATCATTTTATGTGATTATCCATATAGAACGTAATTTTCCATTGTGAATAGAGACTGTGGAGTAGGTAATTTAATTAAATTTACTTTGAGTTTATGTTTTTCCAGAACTAGGTATAAGGTCAGTATAACTCTTAGGATCCTTGAAGAATCTAAGATTCATGAGAGATAGCCATTAACACCTTTTCAGATTGAAGGTCAAGAGAAAATGCCAGTAGAGTTATTACTATTTTATCAGAAGTCCTTTATGGTAGCTAAAATACTAAGAAAAGCAACAACTAAATTACGTAATAAGGATTTATTAACTAGATGAACATCTGTTGGAGGGAAAGTACTCCAGATCCAAGAAAGGATATATCAAACAACTATTTTATATCAAGTAACCAGTTATGTGTACCCTCTGACATTCCCTGTCTCCTTCTCTAGCACAAGATGAGGTGCGAGGATACCTAGCTGAAGTTTAGGAAGAAGTGAGAATAAATATAGGAGTATTTACAGTCATTTCTGGTTGAGCAAACTTTTTTTTTTTTTATCTTTATGTCTATCCATATATACAAACAGTGAACCATGGTAGGGAAACATTTGGGGGAGAATACTTCACATTACTGAATATGAAGTAGTGATTTTTTCCCCCCACTTTTGTTGTCTGAATTACATAATTTTGCCTAAAGGAAATTTTGCCTATGATCATTTTACTATTGTGTGCAAGGGTTGCTTTGAGGACCTATCTAGCTCTATCAGGCTGGTGAGACTCAGTATGCTAGGTCAACTTGATTTTATAATTGGCATGCCCTTTATTCAAAATTGGGAAATAACTTAGCATTATGGGAAATTGTATTACATATAGTGCAAATTGTGGTAATGAAAAAATCTCCAAGAGCAATGTAGGAAATAACTTTTAGAAAAACCCATGGTTAATGAAAATGATGTGATGAATTTTTCTTTGTGGACAATGCTACTTCCAGTAGTATGGAGGACTGGGTACTCTGAGGAGTCATTCTGCTACAAAACAATTAGAGACGAGGACAAATAAGGGAGATCTCCAGTTCCTTCCACCATTCCCAGTTGTTCCCTTCCCAGTCAACACAATGAAAATACATTTGTGCATGTGTGCACATATATGCACATGTTAAGACATCATGAAGCCATAAACTAGAATTAACCTGAGAACAGTGTCTGTATTAGAGCTAAGGCTGACCAAGATCATGAACAAAATAGAATTTTTAAAAATAAAAAATATGTAAGTGATTCAATGGATAGACCACACTTTTATTAAAACTTGAAAAATAAAAAAAAAACACAAAAACTAAAAAATGACAGAGACAAAGAAGTTCACAAAAATAGCAGGATAAAGACACCACTTTACGAAGAAAACACCAATAAACTGACATCCAACTTCTCAATATTAACAATGGCAGCTAGGAGAAAGTGGGGTAATATTTTCAAAATACTGAGAGAACATGTCAACATAAAGTTGTGTAGTCACTCAGTATAATTCTGTGAAACATCTTTCAAATATATGAGCAAAAACAAGGATACTTTTGGTGAACAAAAACTCAATACCTAAGTAAAGAAAACTAAAATATTCAACTGAATTCTTACCAAGCATAATTAACAATGTCATAGACAAATAACATCAGAAACTAACTCCCAATTTTCTCTCCAAACTTAACTGTTACTGTAATTCAATATTTCAGTTCTATCACTTAATAACAACCTTACAAATCAAATATTAATAGTATTACTTTAAGAAACAAATGTTTGCGTACATTTGAAACATTTATGAATTTCTTTGGTCACCATTCTTTTTTACATTTCAGGTAACCCTTTTGGAATCCTGTTTCTTTCTCAAGTATTAATATGTCAGAATCTTTCAGTTGAATATTTTAGAATTTACTTTCTTTTACTATGTATTTTTTAACATTGGTAATGAGAACAAGTAGGATAAATAAAAAGCAAAAAGTAAGATGATATTTTAAAAAGCCAGTTATCACTAATCATAATAAATGTAATTGAATGTGGTAGGCTGAATCCTGGCTGGCCTCCCAAGATTTTCTGTCTGTAAGTTTGTGATGAATTGTAAGCAGCAATAGAAAACTGATGCAGTGGACTAAACACAAAAGCCAAAAGGTGGAGATTGTTGGTTTGGGTTTAAAAGCACAATTATATGTGGTCTATAAGAAACACACCTAAACCTAAAAACAAAGATTGGAAGTAAAGGAATCATGACAGGTTTACCATGGAGATTTATCCATTATATTTAAAACCATTTAGACTTCAGTACAGAAAATATAACTAGATATAGTTTCATTACGTGTTTTATCAGGATGATATAACAGTTCTCAACTTGTAAGCAACTAAAAAAGTAGCAAGCATAAAAATATATAAAGCAAAATTGAACATAAAAAATTGAAAAACCCTCTCTGATATGGAGGGAGATGTCATTATACCTTTGTCAGTTGTTTCGATGTCAAACAAAAAAAGCTAGTAAAGTTAATGATGATTTATGTAACATAATTAATAAGGTAAATGGAAGAAACAGATCCCTCCATCAACCATTTAGAAAATAAGTATTTATTCAAAAATCTCTAAACTGCAAAAATGTACGAAAAATAGGCAATAAAACCAAGCCTCATCAGATTTCTAAAAATTCCTGTCACACTGCATTTTCTCACTACTGCTTTTAATTAGAAGTCATAAGGTAAAAATACAAATTTTGAAATTTAATATCTTTATAAATCCTGAATCAGACAAGAAATAATGGAAACTAAAAAAAAATATTTAGAATTGTATAGTAATAGAAATACTGTATATCGAATATGTAGTATGCTGTAAAACCATTATTTGTAACCACTAAGAGAATAAATGCATGTATTAGAAAAGAAGAGAAGCTGATATGGGTGACTATTTTATTATGCTTTATAGAAATCTATTTATTGAAATGTTTAAATTATTATTTACATATGCTTACCTGTATTGTATTTTTTGCATAGGTTAAATAGCATAAAAGTAAATCTGATCAAAAAAATTTTTTTAATATTGAGTAGTTGATGGTCTAATCTGATTATGGGTGTCTATTTTATTATGCTTTATAGAAATAGAGATCTATTGAAATGTTTAATTAGATAAATTATTTGCATGTCATGCTTACCTATATTGTATTTTTTGCATAGGTTAAATATTATAAAAGTAAATCTAATCAAAAAAATTTTAATATTGAGTAGTTGGTCTAAGTTGTCAATAATTACTATATTGTCTTTAAATAAGTATTCTTTTACATATGATATATGAAAAATTAAAATGGACAACTGTTGAAATATAGTTTTGAAACAGTAGTAAACAGTACTCAAATTGTTACTAATGATTTTTTAAATTTTATATCTCATCCTTGAAATCCCTAACTCAGATCTGATATTTAGCAATAGCTCTAGATATTTGCAGCTTGATAAATCAGGACAAAGAGCTATGGTTCTTTAAAAAATTGTTTTATTTAGGGCGCCTGGGTGGCTCAGTCATTAAGCGGCTGCCTTTGGCTCAGGTCATGATCCCAGGGTCCTGGGATCAAGCCCCGCATCAGGCTCCCTGCTCCGCAGGAAGCCTGCTTCTCCCTCTCCCACTCCCCCTGCTTGTGTTCCCTCTCTCGCTGTGTCTGTCTCTCTGTCAAATAAATAATGAAATCTTAAAAAAAAAATTTTTTTTTATTTAATGTTTAAACCAAGACATTTTTATGAGGTCTTACTTAAAAGAAAGCTATCACTGAGAACTTAAGAACTAACACTTGATACTAAAAAAAAATAATATAATTATTAAATTGATGGTCAGTTGTCCCACATTTCTTAATTCATTGACTTGAACTGGTAGCAGTAAATGGTTTCACTCAGAGTAAGCCATTTGCCAGGTTGGTGGGTGGTATGATAGGGTGCGTCTGTCTGCTTCCCAAACTTCTACAAGAACTTCACTTCTGTGTAAAGTCAGTGCTCTGTGCTAAAGAAAACAGAAGTCCATTATTGAACACATTATAATTCAGAATAGACTGGCATTGCTGCAGTTACATTTTCCTAAATAACTGAATTTATCGGTACTAAGTTTTATTGTAAAAAGGGCATCATGTCATTATTTGACATGACTCTACTGCTTCTAGGCAGATTGATTAATTGATTTATAATCTATTTTAATTTACTGTAGTGCATAATTGCTTATACTTATTGAACAGGCATGAAATGTTTCACAGGGGATACCCCCCTTTTCTCTTTTGATAATCCCCCCTTTTCTCTTTTGATAATTTGAATGATTTACCCTTATAGAACTGTCTATTTTTCCCCCATAAAAAGCAATATATCTAGTATCCATAATATAGTCCCAAGGTCAAATATTCAGACAATTCATAAATACCTTATCTGATATCATTACAGTATGAGCAAAGCGCAGTAATAAAAATTCAGAACTGCTGCTTCGCTTCCTTAATAAGTAGTCCACAGCTCTGGAGGAGGCACTTGACCTCCTCAGAATTCTCCCCTGTGAACCATCTTCAACCTTGCCTTTTCCTCTGCTGTAGTAGCCTTTGGTTCCCTGACATGACTTTTCTAACCAAGTTCACTTGTATTCATTTGCATTTTTAATGAATTATTTGCTTCAGTGCCTTTTTTGAGTGGTGCCATATGTTTACTATTCACATAAATTTTGAATATTTTCTTAATTTAAACACTACAGTAGGGGTTTTGAATATATAGTGTGAATTATTTCTAGATATTTTAAACGCATTACTGATATTCCATAACCTTACATTTTCTTTCCTCTGAGAATAGTGTATTAAATCTTTTCATTTCACATAATTTTACTTGGACCAGAAATAGAACACATTCAAGTTCATGTATTGTTTTCTTTTTAAATAAAATAGTACACTAAAGAGTTCAGGTTGAGCAAAGGTTTATATAGTTTTCAGAAAAATCTACAAAACAAATGTGGACATAGGGAAAGAATTATCAAGTAGGGTTTTAGTAACTCATTTCCGTGTGCTTTGATTATATAATATTTTGGTCAGTGCTTTACACAGATTTTAAGCTGTGTAAGATATAGGTTATTTCTAAACAGTAAAAACACAACAACCACATCAAAACCAAAGCAAAAGAAAATTTGACAAAAAGTATTTTGAGAATTGCCATCTATTTTAAAGCTAGGTTAGTAATAAAATGATAGAAATCTCAGACCATATTTAATAAAGCTTTATTATGAAGTTGTTCCTCAGTATCAGACAGATGATTCTCTTGGCTCAATTCATGTTTAGGTTTATTCTCCCTTGTGTTTATTTTTAGAGGTTGAATCTACTAAAGTGATTTCTCTTTTTATTGAAGTTCTCACTTAACAGGGAAGCAGAGATGAGAGCAAAACAGGTCAAACTGATCATTGATTAGATTGTTTTAGCAGGCTATTATCAAATGGCCAAAGCTAATAAAATCACTCATTTAGATCAATTGCTGAATCCATTAGAATGTTCTATGGTAAAATTATGTGATGAATTTTTCACTTGCATTTTAATATGATTCAACTTATATTTGTTATTACATATGTGTGAACAATGCACACATACACGCACAAACACACAGATTTGACATAATGAAAATTCTTGCTTTAGGCTTAAAACCAAGAAAATATGATAGGTGCAATGGTCAATTCAATGACCGAAGGAGATAATCAAGAGGGAAATAAGCAAATAGGATAAAGAGAAGCATATAACAGCACGAGCTTCATGATTTCATTCATTTATTCAGCAAACATTCTGGATATTGGAGATATAGGAGTGAAGGAAATAAAAGTATCTACTCTCATGAAGTTTCATTCATTTCTTCTGCCTCTGTTTCGGTTTCCACAGCTGAGCCTTTGAGACCTTTTATTCCTAAATCTTGACCGTTTCCCAGAACATTTCAAAAATTTATCAGACAGTGCTTTTTAATTTTTTTTAAGAGAGAGGAAAAAAAAAACAAAACACAGGCAGGGGGAGGGGCAGAGAGAGAGGGAGAAGGAGAATCTTGAGCAGATTCCCTGCTTAGCATGGAGCCCAGTGTGGGGCTGATTTCATGGCACTGAGACCATGACCTGAGCCGAAATCAAGAGTCAGATGCTTAACCGACTGAGCCACCCAGGCTCCCCTATTAGACAATGCTTTTAAAAAAATTTTTTTTTTTTTTTTTGAGTATAGTTGACCCCACAATATTACATTAGTTTCAGGTGTACAATAAGTGATTCAACAACTCAGTACATTATGCCGAGCTCACAAGTGCAGCTACCATCTGACACCGTACAACAGTATTACAATACCATTTACTATATTCCCAGTGTTGTACTTTTTATTCCCATGACTTACTCATTCCATAACGGGAAGCCTGTATACCCCACTCCCCTTCACCCATTTTGCCTATTCCCCCATCCCCCTTTCCCTCCATCAACCATCTGTTTGTTCTCTGTATTTATAGGTCTCATTCTATCTCTGTTTATTCACTTGTTTTTTTAGATTCTATTTATGAGTGAAATCATAAGGTATTTGTCTTTCTCCGTCCGACTTATTTCACTTAGCATTATACCCTCTGGGTCCATCCATGTCATCACAAATGGCAAGATCTCATCCTTTTCATCCTTTTTTAATGGCTGTCTAATATTTCAGTGTGTCTGTGTGTGTGTGTGTGTGTGTGTGTGTGTGTGTGTAGTATGTTTACATCACATTTTATTTATGCATTCATCTACTGATAGACACTTGGGTTGCTTCCGTATCTTGGCTATTGTAAATAATGCTGCATTAAACCTAGGGGTGCATATATCTTTTCAAATTAGTGTTTTTGTTTTCTTTGGGTAAACACCCAATAGTGGAATTACTGGATCATATGGTATTTCTGTTCTTAATTTTTTGACTAACTTCCATACTGTTTTCTGCAGTGGCTGTACCAATTTACATTCCCACCAGGAGCACACAAGAATTTCTTTTTCTCCAAATTCTTGCCAGCACCTGGTACTTCTTATCTTTTTGATTTTAGACATTCTATCAGAAAATACTTTACTTCTTTCTTTTCCTCATTCCACATAGCTCTCCCATACTCACTTCTTAAGGATATCTTAGCCAAGTGGGATATCCAGTAATGGTCTGTGGCTTCCTACGTACTCCCAAATTTATACCTTTTTTTTTTTTTTAATTGGTGGAGGCTGACCCACACTCTATGTTCTATCTTGGGCACTGGTCCAGGTTCCTGCCAGGGTCTAATCTCATTATCTCCCCACTACCAGTTCTGTCAAGAGTAATTGCCCCCCTGCTTTACTATACTCTGTCTTCAGGTAAGGCACTGAGGAGTCTCGGTAATCCATAAACTGTCCGCAAAAACTTGAGAGTTCAGAATATTGAATAGATAACAGCTTTAATCTTCTAGATAACCTTATTCTTCAGATAATGTACACATGCTTTTGTTTAAAGGATCTGCAGAAAGGTCTAAACTAAGCGGTTGGCTCATTGATTTATTACTTGTTTTGGTAACTTACTTTTAACTTGATGTATTGCATTCACACAGTAAAATTGCATAAATTTTAAGTGTGCTATTTGTGAAGTTTTCACAGTGAACACAGACATTTAATTGCCACCCAGCTAAAGAAAGAGGAATTTGTATGTCTTATTCATATCCCAACACTGTCCAGTTTCAAGAATCATGACTAACCGGACTTCTAAAACTATAGTTTTGCCTGTTTTTGAATTTTGTCAGGTTTTGATAGCAAGTATGCCAGCCTCATAAAATCATTTAGAAACGTGTTCTTTCTTTTTTTATTCTTGGAAAGATTTTGTGTAAAATATGGCTTATTTCTTAATTACTCCATAATAATAAGTTTGAAGTAATTCATAAAGCAAATCTGAGCCTAGAGATTCTTTAGTCAGAAGGTTAAATCAATTTCTGCAATAGATACAGGAACCTTCAGGTTTTCCTTTTCTTCTTGTATCAGTTTTGGTAAATTGTACTTAGTAAACAACTTCTCTATTTTATCAGAATTTAAAAATTTGTTAGCATTAATCTGTTTATAACATTCTCTTAATATGTTTTTAATGACTGTGGGCTTAAGTTGCTGTTTTACAATCCTGACATTGTTAATGGCTGCCTTCTCTCTCTCTCTCTCTCTCTCTTTCCTTCTTTTTTTATCAATTTTGCTGCAAGTTTATGAATTTATTATTCTATTAAATAACAAGTTTGGGATTTTGTTGAGGTTCTCTGTTGTATATTTGCTTTCTATTTAATTAGTTTTGCTGTTACATTTATTATTTTCTTCCTGTTTTTATTTAGAATTAATTTGCTTTTCTTTTTCTAACTTCTTTAGATCCTTAAATCATTGACTGTCAGCCGTTCTGCTTTTCTGATACATGTTTTAAGGGCAAAATTTTTTATCTAATCACACCTTTAATTATCTCCCACAGTTTCACATATCCTATTTTTATTATTTGATTCAAAATATTTTCAAATTTTTGTTGTAATTTCAGCCCATGGACTGACTTTGTTATACCGCTTGATTTCTAAGTACTCAGGAATTTACTAGTTATTTTTTTTGTAATTAGTATTTAGTCTAATTCCATTGTGGTCAGAGAATATATGCTGAGATTTGTTAAGACTTACTTTGTATTTCATGGTATGTTCAAATTCTGATAAGTAGTTCATGAGTACTTGAAAAACACTTCATTGAGAAGACATAAGGCACATTGTTCTAAAAGGGTCAAATAAAACAAGTTTATTAATTATATTTTCTTTTTTAATCTTCTATATTCCTACTCATTTTTTGTCTCCTTGTCTTATCACTTGTTGAGAGAAATGTGTTAAAAATCCCACACTTATTTATGGATTTGTCTATTTTTCATTTTAGTCCTTTATATTTTTGCTTTTGGAGGGTATTGGAAGTGTATACAAATTGAGAATTATATATATTCCTGTTGCAGAGGTCATTTTGTCATTTCAAGATGCCCATGTCAGTGTGTAATAATCTAGTTTACTATCAACTTTTTTCCTAGTATTTGTATAGCTATACCAGCCTTTTATGGCTTAGTATTTGCCTAATTCTTTTCATTCTTTTAGTTTCAACCTTTATATTCTAATATTCAAGATTTGCCACTTGTAGGTCGTTAGAAAATTTAAACTATAAAAATATGTAAAAACCTTAAAAAGCTAGACTAGTTAACTGCAGAATGTGGAATATTTTACATTTAAATATACATCTTACTGTATGTTTTTTATTTCCTTTGTTCTGTAATACATTTTTTAACCTTCCCTGTGTTCTCTGTATTACTCAAGAAACTTTCTTTTATTTTCCCTTTTATTATTAAGCTTTGTAACTTTTTAGTATAAATATTATTTTATTACTTTTAATGGCTTTCCCTAGAGATTGCATTGTCCCTTTGACTTGTTAATGTCCACCATAGACATTTTGCTTGTTTCTAGACAACGCGAAGTTGTTGGGGCCGTTTTAATTCTCTATATCCCTCTCCTTCTTTGTCCTACATGTAAAACCAAACCAGATACAATTATTGATATATAGTCATTATTCAGTTAGATTTACCTACATATTTACCTTTTTATTTTACTTAATGCTCTTTATTCTTTTCCTTCCATATTCTTCTATGAGATAATTTTCCTCAGGCCTGAGGAATCTCTTTAGTATGTCTTTTGGTATGGTTGTCCTGGCTATGAATTCTTACTTTTTGTCTAAAAGGTCCTTATTTTGCCTTGGTTTTTTATGACAAGTATCAAAGTTGTCGGTTACTTCATTTTTTTTTCTTTCAGCAATTTAACCTTGCCCTTCCATTGTCTCCTGGCTTTCACTATTTTTTTTGAAAAGTAATTCTCTAGTCATATAGTAACTTCCTTGCAGGTCATTCTTTCACTGACTATTCTTGAGTAGTTTCCTTTGAACTTATATGGTTTGTGATCCATTGAGATTGTTGAATTTACTACTTAATATCTTTCATCAGGTTAGAAAATTTTTGGCCATTATGTTTTTCAGTGTTACTTCTGCCCTATTCCGTATTCTCTCTCTCTCCTCCTCTTGGGTCTCCAGTCACATGCACACAGATCTATCCCATATGTCTTCTTTTTAAGGGATCATACTATATTACCTACTTCTCCATTCCTGACTCCATTATGGCAAATTTCTTCTCATGTTTCAGTTCATGAATCCTTTCTTCTGCTGTGTCTATTCTGCTGTAAAACACAGGTATCAAGTTTTCAATGTCAGGTATTGTTTTTTTTTTTTTTCTTCTAGAACTTATATTAGGCTCTTGTGTATATGTGTAGATTCCAATTTTGGAGTGATATTTTCTCCTTATCTGTTTTCTGTTGTCTCTTAGGACAGTTGATCTTTTAAAAATTTTTTTTAGGAGTGCCTGGGTGGCTCAGTCATTAAACGTCTGCCTTAGGCTCAGGTCATGATCCCAGGGTCCTGGGACTGAGCCCTGTATCAGGTTCCCTGCTCTGCAGGAAGCCTGTTTTCCCCTCTCCCACCACCCCTGCTTGTGTTCCCTCTCTTGCTGTCTCTGTCTGTCAGATAAATAAATATTTAAAAAAAAAATTTTTTTTTTTTTAGAGGTGGGTAAGAGTGGGAGGCAGAGGGAGAGAGAGAGTCTTAAGCAGGCTCCACGACCAGCATGGAGTCCAAGGTGGGACTCAGTCTCACAACTCTGAGATCATGACCAGAGCCAAAATCAAGAGTTGGATGCTTAACTGACTGAGCTATCCAGGTGCCCCAGGAGAGTTTATCTTAAACAAAGTACTCTGCCTTAGCAGAAATGAGATATACCCCTTTCTTTTCACACATTTTGAATGCTATAAATTGTCTAGATTACTTTAGATTATTTTTCATCTCATCACTTTAGATCTTGTCCATAAAGCCCTTCATGAAAAAGTTTTGCAATTTAATGCATGTTTTGAACCAGCAGTGAAAAATGTGTTCAGTCCCCTTTTGAGCTAATGTGATCTGTGGAGCTACTCATATGTTACTTTTTTCCTAACAAGCACAAAGTCATATTTAAAATTCACCTATTGAATTGACTCTAACATTTGCTTTATTTATAGATTCCTCTTTTTTTGCCTTTATTCTCTATTTTTAATTATTATGATATAACAGCATATATATCTGTCATCCTATATTTTTTATCAGGGTTTGCCTATGCATGAACTTGGACAAATGAAGCCTTTAAACCTGTTAATTCTTAGTACTCCTTAATGTTAGATTGAATTGAAAACTGCCATTCTCAACCATAAGTAATCTCTAATTGCCAACATTCTCTTCTTTGAAATCCTTATTTTTATAATCTTTTTTTATATACCACATTGATTACATATATAGGCCATCATTCCTCTCTGAACTTTTCATGCCAGATAGTCCAGAACATTTACCACAGCCTGAATGATGGACTTTTGTGTTGATTGATGTTCCTGTTGAGCAGAATTTTTAGCAAGTTTTGCCTTGGCAGTCAGACTAACTTCTGAACTTCTTTGTAATTTAAAAACGCTTCTGATTGGATATATTGGATTTATAGTCAATAATGTTTTCCTTTACTCATAATAAGAATATTCATGTATCAGTGAACAGTATAAACCCTTTCCTTTAATCTTTTACACATATATATCAAAATGTCATCTTTCTACTTAATCTCAGGGTATATTTATATTTATATTTGTGGGAAAATACAATGTAAGTCAGGTTTTTTTTCCGCTAAGAACCAGCCCCTTTTCCTATCATTGCTTATATTCTACCTCATCTGTTGACCAGTGAAAGCATCAAAAAATTAATAGCTTCTTAAAACTCTAATAATTCAGTTCATCAGTGATGTATGGCTTTGAAAGAAATGAATTCCTAATTGAAATACAAGGGGAAAGGGACAGTGCCATCTATATGTCACCCTTCCACAAATCAGTATATCTGCTGTTTTCTTTATAAAATTAAGGAGCAATTATTTAAGCTTGATTTACTCTTCAGAGTTGCATTGACAAGAAATTATCCAGGACCATCTTACGCAAACCAAGAAAAGGTTTTGTTTTATTCTTCAGTTATCATACCCCTATTGGGATCATTCCAGTCTCACAATCTCTTATTCATAATTCTAAAATCGTTAAAAGTTCTGAAAAATTAACATTTAAAAAAACTCATTTAGAATTAAAACCTGGACTAAACTGATGTGATGTTATGTATAATGCAGTGTAAATGCTTATTTGTTTTACTGCAGAAATATTCATGTGTCTGAGAATGCAGCTCCACCTCAGACCTTCTTGGAGGTGTGCTGTTACCTTCCTAAAATCCTAAACCTTTGAATTCTGAAACATATATGGCCCCAGGGGTTTTAAAATAAGAAATTGTGCATCTCTAATTTTTTCCAGTTAGTTTTAATAGTTATAATACAAATATGTGCCCAAATGCTTTCTGCTATAGCAGATGATGAACACACTTTAGCATTTGACCCTACAGTGTGTATATATAATTTATTGAATAATAAAGGCCATGTCATTTTATGGAAGGTGGATGGATATAAGCTGTCAGATGTAAGTAATCTCTAGTTTTAGCACTAGAGTGAAATAGCTAATAGTACCTAGAACAAAAAAGTACAACCATAACTAACTTTGTGTCAGGCAGTGTGCATTCAATGATTTAACCTTCCAAACTCCCTTCGGATGGTACAAACAGGTACAAGTATTAGCGCCATTTGTAAGTGAAGTACTGAAGTTTTTTAAAAAGATAAGTAACTTCCTGTGGTCACAGAACGAGGACGGAGCCAGGGCACAAACCTAAGTCTGGTAACATCCTATGCTGTCCACCCCTCTGCTATAGTGTTGTACTATATCTTCTTAAATCAATCACATAAGACATTTAATAAATGTGAAATGAGATTTCATGATCAACTCTTGATTATCTTCATGTTGATTACAGGAAAAAATGCTAATAGCAAATCAACTTCCTTTTGTCATTCAGCATTGATTATCTGGGATCCTCCCTTCTGCTGTCACTTGGCTTGTGCTCAAGAAATACAAATAAATTTTAATATGAGCCTGAGAAAAAGAATATAATTATGGCGGTAAATCTGCTGGAATCATATAATGAATTTAAAACCCAACATAAATGCTTTTGGGATTATCTGTCATTTGGGATTACTTATTCTCTGATCCCTTGTAAGACTGTAGATAATTGAACGTGGGCTATTTTACTGCCACTGAAAGTACTGCTGCTAAGAAGAAAATGAACCATGTGAATGTGAGCTCGCTTATTTATTTAATAATTAATTTGGAATTTCATCACGGGAATCATTTAAAGCCAAAAAAACACAGAGTAACTTTATCTCATGGGAATCAAGGTTCTATTATTTGGATCAAAGAAGTGATTAATGTGCCTGATTTTTTTTTCTTTTTCTTACTCAATAAATAATTGAGTAACATACAGTTAATGTTTTCTTAGAGATATTATAAGGAGAACTAATAAAGAAAAAATAATTCTGCTAATATATGTTCATGAAGTCCATGAAAGCTTTTACTTAACCTTTTTGACTTTCTTCCTTATGAAACGATATAGACTTTAAATTGCACAAAATGAAAGGAAAATGTTTTAAGGGGGGTGATTACAGTGATTTCAGTCTTTCCTGATCTACTGCAGGCAGACATTATAAAATCAGTCATTTGCATGAGTATTGCGTTACAGTTGAGGCCAGGGGTTTTGTTGTCAGAAATGGCTAAAAATGGGGCACCTGGGTGGCTCAGTTGGTTAAGCGACTGCCTTCGGCTCAGGTCATGATCCTGGAGTCCCGGGATCGAGTCCCACATCGGGCTCCCTGCTCAGCAGGGAGTCTGCTTCTCCCTCTGACCCTCCCCCCTCTCATGTACTCTCTCTCTCTCATTCTCGCTCTCTCAAATAAATAAATAAATCTTAAAAAAAAAAGAAAAGAAATGGCTAAAAATGGTCTTGACACTGCCACTTACCACCTGTAGAGCCATTGGTACATTTCTCAACCCTCCTCATTTTTTGTTTCCCTTCTGTAAAATTGATTAACAATAATTTCCTATATTGGGATGTTGTGAGGATTAAATGGATATTCCATAATGCATGTACACATGTCTGTGTTAGATATACATGACTTTAGGCCTTTATATCTGGTGAAGGTGATTCAGGTCTGAGGCTTAGATTTAGCTGGCAGGAGCCATCCTTTGGCTGAGACCCAGAAGTCTTAGTGGAAAGGCAGATGCTTAATGGAGTTGGGACCATCAGTTGCACTTGTGACTTCAGTTCTGTGACCCAACCCCAGTCCCCCTTTGATTTTACAAATACAGATATAGCTGTATTCTTCCTTTCACTGAAGTGCAAGTGTGAAAACTAAACAATATTAAATAATTACAAAAAGAAGGCATATGAACTCACACATATACACACATCTAATATATAGATTATAAACTCAAATTAATTTTTGTGTATATGCTCACTATGCACACACACTCCCATAATTTTTAAGTGTACTACACAGGAATATGTACATGCTAACGAGCATTCATACCAATACATAAACCACGCCCACAGAGATGCACATACTAGTGTTTGGACTGTACAGATACATTTACATGATTAACACATATGGGGGATTTGAGGAGTAAAAAAACAAAAAGAAAAGAAAAGGAATCCAAAGAAAACAAGGAGAAAAACAGGATGGTAGAAGGAAAATAAAATGTTGGAAAGAAAGGATAGTTTAGTGTAGGGATTCTCAACCTCGGCACTCCTGATCTTTTGTCGTTGTTGTAATCTGTCCTGTCACCCTTGCCCTTGATTGTGATCATCAAAAATGTCTTCAGACATTCATTGCTCAGTGTCTGTCCCCTGCGGGCCACAGTTATCCTGGCTGAGAACTGCTCCTTTAGTGTTAGAACGAATGTCAGATATGTAGATGAAACTAGAGAACATGGAACGGAGGTAGGCAAAAGTTCTAGCCTTCTGAGATTAACATACAGGAACTGAGCACAGTAAGCAAATAGGGGAAGAGAAGAAAGGGAAGAATAAAATGTATGGAAAATGTGCCATAGAGTTTGGAGGGAAGAAGGAGCAAGTCAAGGTTGTTGGTGCAGGACGTCACCACAGAAGGGCTTAGAGTAGCATTTTTTATTAATTACTGCAGGATGGAAAATTAACCGGATCAGACATACACATTTATCATTGTATCTAATTATAAAATTTGTAATCTCCCTTTCACGTATTATTTCCTGATAGAAAAAAATACATACAAAATCATAACTAGCTTTGTGGAATTTGATAGACATTCAAGCTAAATTTTAGGAAAAAAAAACCCTAAATTTTAGAACCGGAGAGAACATTGTATTTTAACTGTTACGGTTATACACTTAGTGATTCTATCTGTGCATTTTCTAGTTGTCAAAAACAAAAGCCCCAAAATTTTGTAATGTACTTCAAATTAACAAAAACAGAAAGGGAGACTCAGACATTATTAGGTTTTAGGCCCACTGGAAGAGTGTATCTTTAATCCCTTCTTTTTAAAAATTACTTTGCAGTGTCTTGAAACTAGTCCCTTAAAGTTCTGTAGTGAGAGGAATTAATAAAATGGCAATTAATAAATTCTTTTTAAATGAAGGAATGAGCCAATAGAAACGTTCAACTCTAATATTTGTATGTATGATATAATTAAGTTAATGTATTTACTGTTAAGTTTTAGACGGGGTGATTTCATAGATTTATTCAATTTTAGAGTTAATAAGGACTTTAGAGAGCAACTGGAGCTTTACTAATGAGCTTTAATTAAGAGCTTACTGTGGACCAGTGATGTGATAGATTCAGGACTGCAAAAGAACTAGAAGAAATGGTGTCTTCCTGGGCACACCGGCTCATTGGAGAAGGACACGTGGAGCTCAGAGTGCTTGGAAGACAGAGGGTGGGATCTGGTTCAGGACAGGTGAAATCTGGTAGGGCTGGAGGAAAGAAGAGGCTCGGGAAGTGGGCAAAAGCATAATCAGAGTCATTTCCATTAGAAATTAAAGGAAGAGAGATGATAGGAGGACTGGGTCACCTAGAAAAGAACCTAAGCTAGAACTCAGGCAAGTGTGCTTTTTATAAAACCCCACTGCCTGTCGCTTACTGTTGTTCTATTTACAAAAGTTACACTTTATTACACTGCTTTTATCAGGAGATGTGCATCACTGGTCAAAAATAAAATAATGTTTGTTTCTTTTTAATTTCTGAGTATTTGGCTTTAAAGAAAAGGAACAGAAGAAATTCAGTAGGTGGTGAGCTGATTGATTTATCCACTTACATTTCTAATTGTGCTCCATAACAAATCTGTAGAGGATTTCGGTTTTTCCATTTTATTCCATCATGTTTTCTCATTTCTTTCAAACTTACATAACATACAGCATGGCCAGGGCACAAAATATGGGTTGCTATTCTTAAGAATGATTTTTCTAGTTGCCGTTATTCTAAGGCTTACTGTGAAAACAAGCAGGAACTAAATAAGAAATAAACATCGTGGTGTGGGTCACTGATACCCGCCTCATGCCATTAAGTTTGTTATGTGCCAAGGATATAGGGAAAGTGAGCAAATGCTTACTACACAGGTATTCAAGCAGTGCTCATTTTTATACTATCTTCAGTTCGATATTGCCACAGACTGATTTCATGTGAACTGCATTAAAAAATTTCTCAAATAAAGACACGAGCTCTCTCTCTCCTTTCCTGTTCCAAGGCTGATTAGGGTGGCATTGGGGAGGAAACTTAGCCTTAGGAATTACTTTTGGGTTTAGATCATAGATCCATATAATATCCTGGCCTCAGATGATTCTTTCAACTTCTGTGAGACTGTATTTCTTCATTTATAGAACTGAAGGAGAAAATTCTGCCAGATAATATTATACTAAATATTACATAAATGTTTATTTTTTCTGCACTTTGAATAATTGAGTTTAATTTGTGGTTATAAGGTCTCTATAATACTTATTTGAAGGTGTGCTTGGTTTGGATATACACTCTGAAGAAGTTGATTTAAAGAGCACAGTTTTGTTTCCTCAGATTCACTTTTAATGACCTCCACTTTTTAAAACACAATGTAGAAATATTCCCTCTGCATATACATTTCATGATTTCTGAATGCAGTTCACTAAACTGTGATGAAACTTTCATTAAACCTCTGGGGTTGGGGTCGGGGGGAGTGGCTTCTTTCAGGGCAAGCATTAAAATCCTTTTGTGGCATCCTCCCATTTCTCAGGGCGCGGTGCTGATCATATACTAATGTTCACTAAATACATATTGATTGAGTGAAAGCTTTTCATAAAAAAACCTAAAAAGCTTAGTAGTTCCCACACATTGGTATATAATTATTTTCTGTAATTTCTCAAGTATGAAAATGTTTTCCCGGTAAAGTGTAATGCAGCAGCTTGGGATTTCCAGAGGAATCCATAGTTTCAACCCACTGGGTTACCGCAGTTACCTATCTTTAGTTACTGATTGTATTTAGCTTTTGTCTTTAGTTTCATTGCAGTTACATAGGTAGAGACATGGTTATGTAGGTAGAGACATTAATTTCTGTAAAATAGCTGTGCTGCACATCTTTTTAAAACTGATGGGAGTGATGCCCTTGGCAGATGGAGATTTCAGTAGAATTTGTTATTTTCTTCTAACGACATCATGGCTCACTAGAATCTAGGAAAGGCCAGATTAAAACTTAGAAATGTCTCTGTTCCTTTTTTCAAAATTTTTTCCTGAAAATATATTTCGTACATTCCTCATATGTATATCTTCCTGAAATATAACACAGTTCTTTTTATTTTTAAAAGTAGCACAGGTTCACTGTAGAAAATAAGGAAAACTTAGATTAAAAGGGGGGGAAGGAAATCTAGATCACCTACAAATTTACCAAATGGAGAACCATTATTCACGTTTCTGCGGTTGTCTTCTAGCCTTTTTTCTTCTTTTCATATATAAATAAAAATGGTGGAGGAGACAAAATTAAGCTTACTCTTCATATGCAGTTTTGTATCCTAACTTTTTTTAGCTTAACATTATATAGTTTTCTCCATGTCACTGAATATTGTTTGTCAAACCTGGCTTCTCATTGGAGTCACATGTGATCCCTTTTAAACTACTGGTATCAGCGCCATATCCCGGACCTACCGCATCTCTTACCTTTGAAATGTTGCATGGATGATTTAATTTATAGCCGGGGCTAAAGCCATTGTTCCAAACTTTATTCCGTTGTTATGCCCACTTTGTGGTTTCTAATGTTTACTCCTATAAACAAGACAAAAATGAGTATTTGTGTATACCTCTTTGCCAAAATCCCCAGTTGCTGTCTTTGTCTAAATACAAGTCCCTGCATTAAGTTACCCCTGTTTCCCCGGGAGGAAACTTTTGTAACCAGCTTGAATATATAAACTCATAAATAGTTGAACTTTAGCAGTTATGATATTTTAATGTATTAAATTAGTTATAAAACAAACTCCACTTTATATGAATATTAGTGTATACATTTTAAAATACTGAACTTTTCCTGACTCCCCAATTTTATATTATTTCAGTATCTTCACATGCAAGTTCAACATCAATGCCCGTGTGTCCTCACTAGAGCCAGTTTTTAAGTCATCATTTTCTCGAACACCTCATCTCGATTACTTGAGGTAGAGCACTGTTTGCATCAGGGGCGATGCTGCCTCTGGGGTTTTTCTCCAAAGCCATCTGAAGTACTTATTTGGCTGAACTTGAGATGGTTGGTATCTTTCAAAAGCTTCTCTACCGTACCAGCACTTGAAAGTGGGAGGTCATTCCACATCCACATTCCACAGGAATCATGACTAAATGTGCTAAATTTCCTTCACCACCATCCCCCCAAGGCATATTCTCTCTGGTGATTTCTGAAAGCCAACACTGGTATTGATTGAAGATTTCAATTCCAAACATTATTCTGTTTTTTAAAATACAGTAATTAGGGGTGAACTTTGAATAGATCCTGAATATAAGGTCACTCCCTCTCAGCTTGGGGGTGTGTGTGTGTGTGTGTGTGTGTGTGTGTGTGTGTGTGTGTGTTTGTATACACATATGCATATATATGGGGGTGAGGGAAGAGGAGAGGGAGATGGCAATGCCCTAGATTCTTAAAAATGTTACTGTTTGTTTTAAGGTATTTTGAGACTCTTGAGGCATAGTTGAACAGCATTCCTGAAAATGTATACTCAATTACCCTGCTAGCCTGCAGCATAATAAAGTGTCCATTTTACTACATCCTTGACAGCATTACTATTAATGTTTTTTTTTTTTAAATCCTTATATCTTATAAATAAGTGTCCCAGCCAATATTGAGCTGAGATGTCCCCTGTCATTCTAATTATCAGGGGTCTTGGGTGGTCGGCAGGGTCCCTTTCAGGCACATGGATTGTCCTTTCTGCTTTCCTGTTCCTACCTTTGTCGTCTCTGGGGCTCCAGCCTGCCCCTTCTCCCCTTTTCCTCATATACATTTCCTGGTAGGTATAATCAACCGGGCTTGATGGACACGCCATTCTCCACATACACGTGTTAATTATGTACACCTGTGTGTGCCCGTGGCGATTGCAGTTAAAAAGGGGGACCACTTACAAAACCCGTGCACACTTTCATCCTTTCAGATCCTTAGACCTGCGTGCATCGATACCTCGTTTAATAAGAAGCCAAAAGACGAGGCTAAACGTGTTGGTTTGTACAAGAGCTTTGTAGTGAGCTGGGATGGAATTAAATCATGAATAAGTTCTGGGGCATTTAAACTCTATTACTTGTCCACTTGTGCCATTTTCCCATTGCAGCTGCCTCTGATACCAGGGATAGGTGGGAAAAAGTCTATTTCCATTGTCTGTGCCATTAGTCTTGTTTTGACCTGGTTGGTGATTTCTATTTTAAGGCATTTTCTCTAAGAAGGGAAGCCTATAGAAGCTATTCTTGACTACTTGCTTGCTGTAAAGATCCAGAAAGTAAGACCCACATTTTGTAAATATACCTCCTTTTCCATAAAAAGATGGCATTATTGCTTTATATGTTGGTAATGTGTCAGGGTTTCCAGATGTATCATTTGGCTGTCTCATCCTCTTTGGGTCAAGTTGTCTTGTCTCCGAAATTTGGTGTATTTCACCACTGTGAGGTATCATTATAAGAATAACTGTGGTGAACATTTTGTGAAATCAAAAGCAAGGTCCAGCTGGTAGCAGAGAAGATTAATCTGTTTGAGAATGGGAAACATTAGTGCATATTTTAAAATCTGTAATGAGCACAGGGACATTTGCCTCAGTACCCGGCATGAGTCTTTGGTCGAGGGTGAAGATTCAAATTAACGTTTTTTCCCCCTAAGAGTCTATAACACATGTTTTCCTTTAATGTATTGTGAATGTGCGACTTTAATATTGTAAATCAGCCACTGAATAATAATAATTTAAAACCAAAAGAACAAAAAAAAATTATAATCATGAGGTAGAAAACATAAGCCTGAAACAGTTACCTCTTTTTTCTGTTAATTCACTAATGCTGGGGCACCTGGGTGGCTTAGTAGGTTGAGCAACTGCCTTCAGCTCGGGTCATGATCCCAGGATCCTGGGATCGAGCCCCATATGGGGCTCCTTGCTCAGCGGGAAGCCTGCTTCTCCCTCTCCCTCTGCCTGCTATCCTACCTGCTTGTGCTCTCTCTCTCTGTCAAATAAATAAATCTTTAAAAAAAATAAATTCACTAATGCTGTGATAATAGTTTTGGCTTATTAATTTTTGTGAAGAATGAGAAACAAAATAATAGACAAAATTGGGTCTCATCAACAGCATTAATACTGAATTCAGTTTCCTACAACTAATGAGCGGGATTTATTTTTTTTAGTACAAATTTAGATTTACTCTTTGGCAGATTGTACCCAAACATTCCATATTCCCACCTCAGTCCCACCCCTGCACAGTTTCCCCCAGTATTGAAGGCTTGCATTAGTGCAGCACACTGGTGACACTTAATGACTTAATTAGCCTGTATCGATACAGTTAGTATTATCATTGCATTGAGGTTGTTCACTCTGTCCAGTTCTGTGGGTTTTGACAAATGCAGAGTGACACGTATCCATCCACCACTGCAGTAACATACAGACGAGTTTCACTGCCCTCAACATCCGCTGTGCTTCGCTTATTTGTCCCTCCCTTCCCCCAAGCCTCTGGCAACCACTGATCTTTTTACTGTCTCTATAGTTTTGTCTTTTCCAAAATGACATATAGTTGGAATCATATGATTTATTTTTAAGACCTCTTTGCATGCTTTGTAAGGATTCAGTGTAACAGCAGTTGTAAAAATAAATAAATAAATAAGGGAAAAAACTGACTTCCTAGACTTCATTTTGACATTTGTTTTAGGGACACTGCTTCTTTTATATCATTTGGCCAGGGAAATAGGATTTCAGTGGCTTAATATCTTCAGCACAATATTTGCGTCTAGCAAATGTGATGAGTATTCACTGATTATATATGTGGTAAAACAAAATATTTATTTGCTAAATATCTGTATGTTTACATGTAACATATAACACGTGTGTTCATGTCCAGACATTTCTGTTAATCTTTTCATTGCTTCATTTCATTGTCTGCTGTTAAAAAAAAAAATGCATTAACTGGATCCCCTCTATCCTTCACCACCGTAGAGGAGGAGAGAAGCCACCCCACCTCCTTCTACCCGAACTTCACAGTACACACGTGTCAAACCAGAGTTTCAGTTTTGCGGTCTGCTATTAACATAGATTCTCATTGCTTCGGATAAATATTATGAAAGTCCTGGGAAATAAATAGATCATAGAAAAGCATGACAACTAGGAAATAAGGACAATTTGGGATAAATTTAAATGTGTATTGAACCCTTTTTTAAAAGGCTACCATTTTCTGGGTGATGCGTATGAAGGAGGACACTTGTTATGATGAGCACTGGGTGTTACGTGTAAGTGACGAATCACTAAATTCTACTCCTGAAACCGGTATTACGCTATATGTTAACTGATGAGAACTTAAGTAAAATTTCAAAAAAAATAAAAAAGGCTATCCTTTTCAATTCAGTTGTGAAAGCACAAAAACGGAAATGTAAAAGCACATAGTCCATTATGTTATGCATATGTTCTGAATTTTCTTAAGGAATCAATTATTTCTTTCTAACATTTGAGATATTGAGATCACGCAGTTGATATTCCTTCACATATCTTCACCTGCATGCAGTGGATAGCTTATTTAATACTTTCCAAGCCAAGGTCCACATTGTCATGGTAGAATATTTCCAGTTGTTTCCTTTTATTCTCTTATCTGTAGTTTTAGAGGGATGACAGTTTATCTCTCCTTTTCTTTAGTATACTTGGCTTCAATTTTTTTTTTTGGTTGGGTTTTATAAATACACACTTTGGGGCACCGGGGTGGCTCAGTGTGTTAAGCTTCAGACTCTTGATTTCAGCTCAGGTCCTGCTCTCATGGTCCTGGGATCAAGCCCTGCCTTAGACTCTGCCCTCCTCAGTGGGGAGTCAGCTTGAGTTTCTCTCTCCTCTCCTTCTGCCCCTTCCCCCATCCCTTCACCCCTGCGCACATGCATGTAATATGTGTGCACGTGCTCTCTCTCTCTCTCAAATAAGTCTTCAAAAAAAAAAAAAAAAAAAGACACCCTTTCATAGCATTTGTGTTTAAGAGTTTGCCCTTGAACATGTGGAGTAAAATGGGAAGATCACTGGGCTGAAAGCAAGACAAATGATGACAAAAGGGCGTATGTAAGATGAATCTTGAAAAATAGGCTTTCCTTTTTAGGGTGCCTAGGTGGCTCAGTTGGTTAAGCATCTGCCTTCGGCTTAGGTCATGATCCCAGGGTCCTGGGATTGAGCCCCACATCCGGCTCACTGCTCAGCGGAGAGCCTGCTTCTCCCTCTCCATCTGCTCACCCTGCTTGTGTGTGTGCATGTGTGCTCTCTCTCTCTCTGTCAAATAAATAAATAAAATATTAAAAAAAGAAAAATAGGCTTTCCTTTTTAGTAAAATAAAACAGTAGAGAAGAAAGTGCAGTGCATGCTCTGTTTACAAGTGGTTGTTTGGTGACTTTTACACTCAGAGCAAAAATGGCCAGAGGTATAGCTTGCTTGCATTCAGAATTGGTGCTCATAACTCTAAAATTTCATTTATTTATGAGGGAAACCAAGGCACAAAAACTAAGGCATGTATGTACTGTGTGCTTTGTATAAAAAAAAGGAATTTAGCTCATTAATTAAATGTACTTGCATCTAAAATAATGCTGTATAACTTAAAAACTTCAATGATCAAGGATATAGAATCATAGATATGGTTTATTTCCTTTTTTTACATGAAGCGCACAGTTCATTTCCTTAATCACGTCCCCCCCCAAAAAAATACATGTTCAATTAATCACCACATCAGACAGTGAAACTTATATAAACTAATTTTCCTTTGAGACTCAAGAAACAAATAATGCTCTGCTGTTTCATCCCCTGGTAAGACTGGAAAGAATGGTCAACATCCCAAAATAATTAATATAACTATATATTGTCATAATGGATACAAGCTGACTATGGATTGATGTGGGTTATTTATATTGTGGTATTAAGAAATCAAATCAATTGTTTTTATAGATCATCTATTATGGGTCAATCTAGTTAAGCAAAAAAAAAAAAAAATAGTGTCAAATGACCGTCTTCTAAATTTTAAGAGATGTGTTTGTTTAAAATCATGTGGGCTCTGAAAATCTTGTAATATTTGGACTTGTTTAGCTACTTTTATAGTGTATATATATCTGTTTGGTTGATTAACAAACACTTCACCTATACAATATAGTGGCTGTATTTATGCAGCCCTGCATCAGAATATCTTATGTGCAGTGCATTGAGTCAAGTCACTTCTGAGAGTTACAGTCATAGATTAGGTTGTGTTGGAATTTTTAGTTTTTTTTTTTTAATATTCATTTATTTTAGAGATAGAGTGAGGGGAGCGGGAGACGGAGAGAGAAAGAGAAGCAGACTCCCCATTGAGTGACACGGGGCTGACATCAAGAGTTGGACACTCAAATAACTGAGCCACCCAGGCACCCCTGGAATTTTTAGTTCTAAGAGGGGGAGCTCATTTGCTTCTATCCCACACTAACCAGTATTACTTAAAAGCACTTAATGCCCTTAAAACAATCTATAAAACAATGGTATGAGTTTGGAATTATATTACTCTTTTGTAGGTAGATAAACTCACACCTAGAGAATTTTAATGATGATACCAAGATGACACAGCTAGTAAGTGACAGGGTAAGTCATGATTTCTTTTGTGTCCAAATCAAATTTTCTTTCTATAATAACCACACTGCAACGTATAAAGCAAAGGTTATCCTAACAGTTAAAACCACGAGCTGTGTAATGTTAGGTCATTTTATAATCTTTTCTTAAAACTACCATGAGATTATTTCTCAACAAGTTTATAAAGATAAAATTAAATATAATTTGTTTAAATGCTGGCTGGCTGGATGAGTAGATGAGTGGATAGATAAATGGATAGTTGGAACATCCTGTCTGTGTGTGTGTGTGTGTGTGTGTGTGCGCGCGCGCAAGTGTGTAAAGGCTCTGCTTCTCTAAAAATCCTTGGTGCCATTAAAGATGAAATAGACAGCATGTAAATCATGGATAACACTTAGCAGAATATTGTCTAAACAGAATATTGTCTATGACTACATATAAGAATTTCTTGCAGGCTTTCCAAAGAGATTGTGTCCGGGCATTTTTTCCTCTCTTGTGAAGATTACCAGGCGTTTAAAAGACATGACCAATATTAAAAGCACTTTTTAGTCATTGCCAGACCATAATAAAATGCAGCTGATGATAATGGCTGACTATAAGAAACACATCTAATACTATGGGCACCAGCATGTAGGAGGTTTTAGATTCATTTTTATATTCACTCAACAAAATGCCCAGAGCTAAAGTTCTATTTTAAGATGTTAATTCAGGAAAAAGATTATCTTATTAGGAAAGCTCATGTGTAATCCCCAGATCACTGGAAGGAATATGTTCACTAGAATATTATGTATAATATTTTATTGAGTGGATATTATGATTAAAATTGGCTTTCAGACTTTTGAAGAAAATAATATGTGGCAATATAATCCTGTTTGTATTTATCTTTAGATTTTCACATATATATTTTATTAATTATATTGTTACATTTATCTTGTTGCTGTTGGTATCTATTTATGCAGTAATTTGTTAGGACATTTTATTTTTAAAAATATTTTATTATTACCCTTTCAAGGAATAATAGGTAATCCTTTGGAAAGATCGTATGTATGTTATCATTTACATTACAAAATGTTTCTACAGTGATGACTTATACCTCAGCCCGTGGTTTGTAAACCTATGTGGGAATCCTGTGTCTAACTAGACAGGTAGGAGGGGTTAAATTTGTGGTGGAAATAGTCATTATTTCCAAAATTAGAATTCCAGATATATCTAATGCAGAAAAAAAGAAAAATCAAGACGATTTTTGATGATAGCATGTACTTCATGAAGTATTTTATTATTCTAATGATAAATCAGTTGAGATACTTTATGAAATTAATTATTCTCATTCTCTTTGACGGAAGTCCAGTATTTGTTTAAAATCTGTGTATGTTTAGGAATATTGTTTCTTTTAATGATGTTGAATATATTAAGTGTTTGATCATCGTTTCCACATCAGGACATCAACAGCAAAATTCAGCTAAAGTCATCACTCCCAGACAAAAATCTTGGTGGGCTTTTATTTAAACAAACAACAACAGGGGCACTTAGTTGGCCCTGTGATGAGTAGTCCATCAGTGTCGTAGCAAGAATTGAGTCATTAGTAATCAAGGGTAAAATTTTAGCCTGGAATCCTTTCTTTGTTTTGTTTGTTTTTTTTTAACAGAAATTTCTCTATGGTGCTTAAAACTTCTGACTTTTCTTTATTTCTAATCTTTTCAGCATTCCTACCCCTTATATGTTTCCTGGTAACATACCATATCTTCTCTCTCTCAGATACTTGTGTAGTTATTCATTGTATCATGCTTTGCTTTACTGCACTTCACAGATACTGCTGGGTTGTTTTTTTTTTTTTCTTAAACCAATTGGGGTTTGTGGCAAACCTGCCTCTAAGCAAGCCTCTTGGTGCCACTTCTCCAATAACATTTGCTCACTTTGTGTCTCTGTGTCACGTTTTGGTAATTTTCACAACATTTAAAACTTTTCATTATTAAATTTGTTGTGGTGATCTGAGATCAGTGATCTTTGACGTTACTATTGTACTTGGTTTGGGGCACCGCAAATTGCACCCATATAGGACAGCATACTTAATCAGTAAATGTTGTGTGTGCTCTGACTCCTCCACCCATCAGCTGTCCCCCGTCTCTCTCCCTCTGCTTGGGCATCTCTATTCCCTGAGACACAACAATATTGGAATTAGGCCAGTTAGTAATCCTGTAGTGGCCTCTGCGTATCCAGGTGAAAGGAAGAGGCACATGTCTCTCACTGTCAATCCAGCGCTAGAAATGCGTCAGCTTAGTGAAGGAGGCTTGTCAAAAGCCACGACAGGTTGAAAGCTAGGCTTCTTGTACCAAACAGTTAGCCAAGTTGTGAATGCAAAGGAAACATTCTTGAAGGAAATTGAAAGTGTTAGCCAGTGAACACATGAATGGTAGGAAAGTGAAACAGCCTTATTGCTGATAGGGAGAAAGTTTTAGTGGTCTGGATAGAAGATCAAACCAGCCACAACATTCCCTTAAGCCAAAGCTTAATTCAGAGCAAGGCCCTAACTCTTGAATTCTCTGAAAACTGAAAGAGGTAAGGAAGCTACAGAAGAAAATTTGAAGCTAGGTTGGTTCACGAGGTGTAAGGAAAGAAGTCATCTCCAGAACATAAAAGCGTGAGGGGAAACAGCAAACACTGATGGAGAGAAGCTGCAGCAATTCTCCAGAAGCTCTGGCTCAGATCATTCATGAAGGTGGCTATACTAAACAACAGATTTTCAACATAGACAAACAATCTTCTCTTGGAAGAAGATGCTGTCTGGGACTTTCATAGGTGAAGAGAAGTCAGTGTCTGGCTTCAGACGACAGGCTGATTCCAGTTAGAAGCTAAAGCAGCTGGTGACTCAAGTTGAAGCCTATGCCCATTGACCATTCCAAAAATCCTACAGCCCTTAAGAATTATGCTAAATCTACTCTGTGTTCCATAAATGGAACAACAAAGCCTGGATGACAGCACCTCTGTGTACAATACGGTTTCCTGAATCTTTTACGCCCACTGTTGAGACCTACTGGTCAGGAAAAAGATTCCTTTCACAATATGACTGCTCATTGGCAGTGCATCTGGTCACCCAAGAGCACTGATGGAGATGTGTAAAGAGATTAATGGTGTTTTTATCCCTGCTAATACAGCATCCATTCTGCAGCCCATGAATCAAGGAGTCATTTCAACTTTCAAGTCTTATTATTTAAGAAATACAGTTTGCAAGGCTGCATCTGCCGTGGACAGCGATTCCTCTGATGGATCTAGGCTAAATAAATTGAAAACCTTCTGGAAAGGATTCACCATTCTAGTTGCCATTAACAGCATTCATGATCCCTGGGAAGAGGCCAAAATATCAACATTCACAGGAGTTTGGAGGAAGTTGATTCCAACCGTCATGGATGACTTTGAGGGGCTCAAGACTTCAGTGGCAGAAGTAATTGCAGATGTGGTGGAAGTAGCAAGAGATCTAGAATTAGAAGTGAAGGTTAGCATTTTTTTTTAGCAATAAAGTATTTTTAAATTAAGGTATATACATTGTTTTTTTAGACATAATGGTAATGTACACTTGATAGACTACAGTTATTGTGTAAACATAACTTTTCTAAGCACTGGAAAGCCAAAAAATTCACTTGACATGCTCTATTACAACATTCACTTTATTGCCACAGTCTGGAGCTGAACCCACAATATGTCTGATGTACACCTGTAGGCCTTTTATTTAATTTCTAGCTGCTCCAAATACTTCTCACTTGGTGTTTTCCTCGGTCTCTCAGAGCTCTTGTTGTCGCTCTTGGCCATCTGCTATGTTCCTATCACCTCACTGCCGCTACGTATTGATGGATTCTTACCTCAGAACCAATGCATTTCAATTTTCACCTTTCTGAAAGTAAGGAGATGAATTCCAAATGATGATTTCAGAATCAAGTCTTTCAGGCCTTTTCTCTTTCCTAAAAGAAGGAGCAAAAGTATGCCATGGATGTTTTGAAACCATATTTAAGTAGTATTGCTAGCTTGCCACATACGTATGTGCAGCCTGAAGCTACAGGGTGGCTTTACCTGCCACATCCCCATAGGAGAGATACATATGGGCTGTGAGGATATGTTAGGTCAATACTGTAAACAGGTGAATGGTACAATAAAGATTTTGTTCTCGTTATACTGATAAGGCTTTGTTTGGGGACATATTGGCTGCATTCTACCTGCTACGTATGAAGAAGGAACCGACATGTGCCTCTGCAGTGGGGATCCTTATAACTTCATGCATAATGTGTCCAACGTTCCAAAGACGATGTGTGTAGTCCAAGGGTTGGGTTTATCTAATTTTTATAATCATTTTCTGTATTTTGGTTTAAGCTCATGTAAAAGCTAAGTAGTTCTCACATATTTGAAAATACCTAGGGACTCTTAATATTTGGTCCTCATTGCTTTCCTAGGATATGCAACAGAATTATAAGAGGAACACTCTTCTTCTGTTGTTATAAAACTGCTTAAGGAATAAATATTTTTCTTAGGGAGGGATTAAGCAGTTACCTACAAAAGGTGGACTCCTGTTCATAATCTAGAAAAGTTGAAGTCATTTACAAAGCTCAGTACACTTGATGTCTCAGAAGCCATCTCTACAAATAAGCTCCATATTTACCAGCTCTTGTATTGTCACAATCCATTAGTCTTTTGTTTACATTATGAAATGTTCCTACGGTGATGACTTACACCTCAGCCCTCGGTTTGTAAACCTATGTAGAAACCTTGTGTCTAACTAGATAGAATAATCGCTGTTTCCAAAATTAGAATTCTGGACGTACCTAATACAGTAAGAAGAGAGAAACTAATCAAGACTATATTTGAGGTCAAACAGTGTTTCATGACGTGCTTAATAACATATTTTATAATTTTAATGACAGACCATTTGGGATATTTTATAAAAGCAGCCTCGAGAAAGAATTTCTATGTGGGTATAACATACTAATAAGAAATATATTAGATTGTTCTAAAAAGAAATCAAATGAGGGGCACCTGGGTAGTTCAGTCATTAAGCGTCTGCCTTCAGCTCAGGTCATGATCCCAGAGTCCTGGGATTGAGCCTGGCATCGGGGTCCTTGCTCAGTGGGAGGTCTGTTTTCTCCCTCTCCCACTCCCCCTGCTTGTGTTCCCTCTCTCCGTCAAATAAATAAATAAAATCTTTAAAAAAAAATAAGAAAGAAGAAAATAAATGATAATGCTGGGAATCAATTGAAATACTGTTCTAGTTAGAAAAGTAGATAATGCTAATAGCTTTTTCAAAAGTACCTCAGTTTATGGTGTTTGTGGGGTTTTTTGTTTCTTAAATATCTGAAAAGATTTAAAAAGTTATTTCTCAGTTTCAACACATAGGGCGAAATCTTGGCACAGAGAATTTCATGCAGTAGATATTTTGGATGGTTTATTTTTATATTTTCTAATTTTCTTCTTTTTTTGTGGGTAAGTAATCATCTTAGCTTAGAAACAAAAAAAATAAAACATCAACCCATTTTCCTTTTTAGTTGATCCGGTACCATTGTTGACCTGTTATCTTGTTGAATAGAATTCCCTTGTACTACTGCCTCTTGTACATTTTGAATGGAGCTATAATTTATATTCTACAAAGAAAGGTTTTAAGAAACATGTTTTCCTTGTGTATGCTCACATTTTAGGGGGAATAGCAAACCAAGATCTTTTATTAAACAAAGAATGAAATGAACTGATTTAATATAATTTTAGACATTGTTGTTCTGATACCATAATGAAGCTGAAAAAAAGTTTTTGGTCTTCGTGTAAAAGAACATCAGTGCCTATGTTAGCCTGGTGAAATTAGATATAACCAAAATAATCTGTCACAATCTAATTTTCTCTGTTAAGGCTAGCCTGACACATGCTAATAGAATTGTTAGGCCATTTTAGGCCTCGGAGGTGGGCATTCAATGAATACTTGTTGAATTTATGAATGAATAAGTGTAAGGATAAATTATATTCATGTCCAGTAATAAAATGTTGAGTCCGTTAGTCTGGGTAGAATCTTGGATTTATTATTGTTATTATTTAAAATTTGCTCATTAAAACTGAAAAGAATAAAAATGACCTTATACAAAATTATCTTTATGTTAAGTTAAATAAAATACTCATGAACAATTTAAAATTTCCAGAATAAGTTTTTTCTAAAATCATTATTTCCTAAAATGTTTGTTGTAGTCGTTGTGTACATTGTTTTGAGAAAAAAATATTATCACTAAGAGTTAAAACATAACTCAATTGTTAGAAAACATTTATATTTAATAATTTAGCAATTGTGCTCCTTTTCAGTGCTGGTCATGAGAATGGTGTGAGAGCTCTTGCACCGTATATGAAAGTTGAAATGTAGTGGGTTTTCCCAGTATTGTTGCTAGGTAATTTTATGCCTCCAGATTACGATAGTGTTGAGTAAGGGTTAGAACCATGAAATTGTAGAATTGTAGAGCTGGAAAGGATGTTTATCTGATCAGAATTCCCATCGCTTTATAACTGAGGAAAAATGAGACTCATAAATGCAGGATGGGTCAAGCCAACAACATGAATGCTTTTAATTAAAATATTATTTTAAATAAATAAGCTGGTGTATTTATACAGTTGTCAGTAGGTAATGCTTTGCATACTGCCCTTGTCTTTTAGAGATTTTATGTAAAACTGCTGTTCATTTTGGGCTTCTTGTGGCCTCTTTTCTCCTCCATGGAGCACTTGTTTCCCTGGATCTTAACAACTGTGGTGTCTCTCACAATAGGATGAAAATGTCTTTATAGCAGAGGCCTTGTTTTATACTGTTTTGTACTTTTGTACCTCAACTCTAATCATGATGACTGTCACAGGGCAGTTCTTCAAATATTTGGGGAATGAGTAGGGTCTCATAGCAATAAGAAAAATGAATAAGCACTCCAGTCATAAACCTTGCCATCTATTAAATATGTGATTAACAGAGATCAATATGTGTCCCCTTTTTCTCCCCACAGTCTCCAAACGTCCACAACTACCCCGATATGGAAGCTGTTCCCCTGTTGCTAAATAATGTGAAAGGGGAGCCCCCAGAGGACTCGTTATCTGTAGATCACTTCCAAACACAAACTGAGCCAGTGGACTTGTCAATCAACAAAGCCAGGACATCCCCCACAGCCGTTTCATCCTCCCCGGTTTCCATGACAGCATCCGCCTCCTCGCCTTCTTCAACTTCAACCTCTTCATCGTCTTCTAGTCGTCCAGCCTCCTCCCCAACTGTTATCACATCAGTATCTTCAGCATCTTCTTCGTCAACAGTATTAACTCCAGGGCCCCTTGTAGCCTCCGCCTCTGGTGTGGGAGGCCAGCAGTTTTTGCACATTATCCATCCTGTACCGCCTTCAAGTCCCATGAATTTACAGTCTAACAAACTGAGTCACGTTCACCGCATCCCTGTGGTGGTACAGTCGGTGCCTGTTGTCTACACAGCTGTGCGGTCACCTGGAAATGTGAACAACACTATCGTAGTGCCGCTTTTGGAAGATGGGAGAAGCCATGGCAAAGGTAAGGGACACAAGCGAAGCTTTGATTTATTTCAGCACTAGAGGCAACTATGCCTTTTTTCAGTGAGCTGCCCCTAAACCATATGCAAGCACACCACATCCAAAGAGATTCTGTGCACAACACAGACGTCAGCTGATCAACACGGTTCAGTACGAACCAACTGCGTGTTGGCATTGGTATTTCCTTCAGTGTTCTTTAGCCTATATTTTTACGTATCAAGTCGATTAATGTTAGAATTCAAATGTCTTCATTTGCAAAATAATGTTTACCTTCAAATGCTCAGATGGAAAGGATAATCTATATTTAGCATAACTGCTTCTAAGTTGAGTCGCCATTAAAGTAATTCTAAAGTTAGGTGTTTGACTACAAAAGCCTCATGTAGCTTGAGGTCTTAGTGTAAGTTATTGTCATTTTAAATAACAGTGTGACTCAGTATGTTGGAATATTTCAAAATGCAATATTAAAATTCCCTTCTAGGATCTAGAAGGCAGGAAAATACTTGGCTACGTAACACTATTTAATAATACCTGATTTTAAATAGTTGCCTATTTATATATGTTACCTGATTTTATAGAGGGCAGTTATGCAGTTGATCGTGAAGTTGCTCTCCTACCTTTAAGCTCTTATTTTTTTTCCCAATTTTTCCTACAAGGAATTAAAGTAGCATAATGCTGTCGATCTGTTCTTCCTTTATCATGAATCTACAAAATAAGCCACCCTTCTATAGAAATGTAAAATGCCCATCATCATTGACTCATTCCCTCTAAAACTAAACACATATGCATGTATTTTGTCTTCAGGGCCAAGAAATGATGACTGTTTAAGACATACGTTGTATTATTTTTTCTTTGATACCGTATTACTACTGAGGCCCATCATTAAAATATGATTGATGAATGCATAAACATTGCTTCTCATAAAATACTAGTAAACATGGATTTTTATAGTTCTTCTATAAGGTAGGATTCAATGCGTAGAAATAACAGTTGATTGTGAAGTTAGAGAAATTTTTGCAAACAGACTCTACAAAATTGCATCCATCTTTGGCAAGTTACTGTTTTATCTGCATCAAGTTTCTTCATAGCACATGAAATGAATTTTACCTCCTCAGTATTACCAAGTGAAAATATCACATGATTCACAGCACTAAGAGATTTTTAGACTGCAGACTTGAGATGTAGCCATTCCGTGCTTAATGTGGAGACCTCTGTCTTTTGTGCTGTTTCAGGCAAAGGCCATTAACTAGTCCCACCACCATCTTAGTGAATAGGTACAAGAAAAAGAGGTATGAAGTAATCTCTTGGATTTTATTTTAGTTGAACCCCCTCTGATGATACTAACACTTCTGATTAAAAGGAC
The DNA here is from genome assembly GCF_037043125.1 of Eumetopias jubatus. Lineage (NCBI taxonomy): Eukaryota > Metazoa > Chordata > Mammalia > Carnivora > Otariidae > Eumetopias > Eumetopias jubatus. The sequence continues at coordinate 161,366,933 of NW_028274809.1, read as the reverse complement.
CTAACCAATTTGAATAATAACATAACTGAAGGCCACATTAGGTATTTATTTTCTTTCGTAATTTAAAGATGTATTTACAAATTTTTTAAGAACTAGGAATTAACAAAGAGCAAAAGGGAACCTTGCATATTGCATTACTTTATATATGTGTGTATGTGTATACCGTAGAATCCAGTCCTTGTACCATACCCCTTAAGGGAAATACTGCTTTAATTGTGAAGATGATTGATGAAGATTTTAATGTTGTTCATGACTTTTTTTTTTTTTTGTACAATTTTGATGTACTAATGAAGGAAACAAAATAGATATCTCTTTTATGGGAGAGGTTATTTTTACCTAAGGTGATTGCTATAGAAAGTGTATTGCCAAAATTTAATTTTCTGGAAACTGTATCTCTGCAGAAGAACTTTGTTCGACCCATGCTATAATTTGCTCTCAAGTGTATTTGTTAGTTTCATGCCGTGTTTTTTTACTCAGCAGTTTTCTCATGCCAAGAATAAAAAGTGATATAATCATAAATCCCCTGGATTGTGATATGGACATTAGGAGCATGAGATTCAGGATCAGGAATCTAGACTTAGCCCCCTAACTTACAGCTTTGGACTGGGAAGTGCTCTTCAAAGATTAAATGGGGATAATAACATGATCTATCTTTGAAGATTATTGAGGAGATTAAGTAAGAACTTAATGTCTAGGTTAATCAACTATCAACAAAATGTTTGCAATTATTTATTATTATTTACCTCCACCCTGAAATACTCAAAGCAGTAATGTTCAGAAATTTTTTCTCTGTCGTATAAAAACAAAGTTGGAAGGAAAAAAAATACCAAATTTACAAATGAAAAACTGCTCCCAAGAAATTAGTATAGAAATGCATCTGTAACTTGTTACTACAAGTTATAAGGTTTGAGCGTGTACTATGAGAAATTATCTGGAAACATCCCATATTTTCTATTTTTATTAGTTTGTATTATGTTTTTATAATCACCATATTATACAAATAGTGCTATAGCATTTTATAAGCATTTTTTTAATTGTTTAACTGACTAATTAGATTATGGTAAAAGTGTCTAGTGGAGGAGGCCTGCCTACCTCACAGAATGAATAAAAGAAAGGGCATTTCAGTAATTCTTCAGGCCTTTATTTTGCACATATGCAGCTGGGCACTGGGCCAACGATGAAATGGCTAAGTGATAAAGGGAGCCCCTATTCCATTCCATTGTAGGACTTGTATATCTGGTATGGATAAGCAAGAGAAAATATGATAGGGGAATTGGATTTTCAAAATGCTAATAATAAAATTACAAAACTAACTCCTACAAATGCAGATGATTGTACCGGCTAGTTATTTTTAAAGTTGTTATAACACATCTGGTCTCTGGTAGAGAAATCGTTTACCTTATCTATCATGTTACACAAAGACCTGTGAATGTACCCATTCATGCTTTAAGATGACGTATCATGTGAATTGAGTCATTTGTCCATTCAAGTATTTATTGAGCATCTGTCATGTAGTAAATATTTTATTGGTCCAAGGATACAGTGTTGAACAAAACAGATGCTGTTTCTATCTCAGGGTGCTTATAGTCTACTGGGAAGTATTGACATTAAACAAACAAACAAAAAATCATATAATTAACTGATAATTATGGACATTCTGTGCTTAAGTTGGATTAAAATGTAGACGACTCATGGATTTGCCCAGGGGAGAGAGTTTAATTATAATTGCAATTGGAGAAAGTTGTATTTGATAAAAGTATTTTCACAGTGGGTATTATATATGGTTAGAAATGTTTCCACTGTGATGCTCAGAGGGGGTGGTTAGGGTTTGGGGATGCGGTAGGGTGAAATGTTCACATGAATATGCTTGACTAACAACAGAAGCATGTGAGAAAGCTTTCCATTGAGGATAGAAACTCAGCCCATCCAAGTATTTAAAGAATATTGGTCTAAAGGAATGACACGCTGTTAGCTAGCTCTGTGCACTGACGTATCTCACTTCAGCCTTGAACATGATATGTGATCTGAAGAAAACAGATACTCTGGAAGGTATAGCAAACAAACACAATTTAGGCTAGACCTCCGAAGAGGGAGGATGTCAGAGACGGTCTCCCAGGGAAGACATTTTCCCTCTTGATTCCAAAAAGACAAAGTGGCAGTTAGCCTCCAAAGCGGTTGTGCTGAGAAATGGGAGCTCTCTATGTAGAGGGAAGAACAGCCAACAGACTGATCTGGCCCGAGTTTTGTTACTATGTAATCTGAGACACATTATTTGTAAACAAGACCCTAAAGGGATTATTTGACCTTGTAAAGGAGTTTCAGTCCAGCCTGGGGAAGTTTTTGGTAGACTTCCCAGGAGATTTTCATTAGTTTTTACAGATACTTATTAGCAGAAAAGCGTAAGGGTCATAACAAATCCAAGCAAAGTTGTTCGTGGTTTGTAATTGCCTGGATGAAGGCAAGTTTTGGAATGTCCCCTCCCTCTCTCCCTCCGTCCCTCCCATCCTTCCTTCCCTCCTTCCTGTGGGCATACTATATGCCAAGTACAATTCAAGGTTCCAAGATGAGCAAGTGCCTACTGTAATGGGCCTTATTTTCTAATGTAAGAGGCAAACAATTTATGTCAGATGGGGTAAGAGTGATGAAGAAAAATAAGCCATGATAAGGGGATGGGAAGACAAAGGAGAGGAGTGCAATTTTAGGTACAATCTGGCCTACCTGAAATGTAAGGTATGATAATATACTGATACGGTATATGATATACATATGGATAAGCAAAAGAAAACATGATAGGGGCGTTGGATTTTCAAAATACTAATAATAATATTGCAAAACCATAGACCAGTATGATAATAATACCTGGGGAAGACTTTTACAGAAAGAGAGAACTGAAAGTTCACAGACCCCGAGGAATGAAGGGTGCATGGCTGGTGTGAGGAAGAACTACAAGGCAGCTGGTGGAACAGGAGGGGAGTGAGCAATGGAAGAGCAGTGGATACGAGACCAGAGGGCTGAATAGGGCCCAATCATGTATGGCCTCAAAGAACGTGGGTCGGTTCCTTAGTTTTTTCCAAAATATGGTGGAAGGCCACTGGAACTAGACCTGTGAGCAGGAAAGTGACATGACTACCTTTTACATTCTTCCCTTTTGCAAGAATCACTGAATCACTGCTTAATGAGGACTGAGAATTGGGTATCTGGCAAGGGTGCAGTTCACTGGTGACACTGACTGTGTCAGTGGAGTGGTGGGGACCAAGGACTGACTGAAGTGAGTTCGCATTCAGATGGGAGGTGAGGAGGGGAAGACTGAAAGTCTGGGCCGCTCTTTGGAATAGCTCTGCAGGAAAGAGTTGTAGTAGAGAAATGGATAGTGGGAGAGCCTCTTAGGCTCTCAAGGGAAGGATTTAAAAAGAGGGAGGTATTATAGCCCATTTGTATGATATCAAGAATAATCCAATAGAGAGTTGAAATGGGTAATTCTAGAGAGGGAAGAACTAGAGAAGCAAAGTCTTTAAATGCATGTTAGTTGCTTATATTATACTGTGAAAGTAACCTACATCTTGCAGTAATTTATCTGAATTCTAAAGTCAGCTTAGTAGATTGACAAAATTTTTAGGAAAAAAAAGATACATGATGGAAAGTGAAAGGAAATACAAAATAAGCAGATAATCATCTGGGGTTGATAATGAAAAGCAAGCAAACAAATGAAAGTTCAATAAAATTTGGATCCATTGGGAGTTATAAAAATGATACCAGAATTAACATAAGATCAAACATTTCTTGTTCATCACCTAGTGGAAGGTATAGAATAATTCAAAACAAAGTAAACCCAAAATACTTTGCATTTGTTGTTTAAAACTATTTTTTTGTATCTGAGTATTAATGAATGTTACATTTTAGAAATTCAAAATACTTAAAGAGCAATGCCATAACCAGTCTGTGAAAATCCAGCTGATGAGCTAGGAAAAAAAAAATGGACTTATCTCCTCCCTCCCATACCTGAGCTGCTCCTTCCTCCACATAGCTGAGGGAACAGGTAATAGCATCTTGATGCCCAGGAATGAGGCTCGAGCAAGGGTGTGATTGATCAGTGGCTTTGGAATAATCAGAACTGAAAAAGCCTGGGGCAGCAAGGGAGGGGGGATTTCCTTGACCACTATGCCATTCTTCTGTCCATGTGACCATCATAAAATAGATGGCCTAGAGGGCCAGAGTTCAGCTCCAGTTTCCTATACAGCCGCATTTTCTTCCATAACAATGCACCCAGCAGCCTGGTCTATCAGAATTGTGTAAAACATATTTATTGCATTAAGACTCTTTATTGTAATGATGTCATACTTGAAAAACAACTCCTTATGGGTTATGAGTGCATTATTTTGGACTTAAAACAATTATGCTTGTTAAATATTTGAGTAGAAAGTACTTTTTTTCCCCAAGATATCTGACTAGAGCATGTTGATGCTGCTGTGAAGAAACCAGCCCCATGTGGGCATGTAATTCCTTTGGTCATCTTTTTTAAGAGTGTTGTGGGTTTTTTTTTTTTTTTATTATATTTAGATGAAGTGAAGAATCCTCCAAAAATATATCTTATTTTCATAGCACTCATTCAGGAGTTTCAAAGGGATGTGGTCGTGGGCAAATTTGAAATACTCACACCCCATTTTCTTCGCTACAGGCTGTTGCTTTTCTCAGCAGCCAACAGGAAGAAGCCACAAGTGTATTTTTAGTCCTGTGCCATTTCTATTTGTGAAAGGAAATATGGTCCTTGCAGTGATTGCTGCAGAGCTGGTTGGAGACTCTAGCTCTGGTTCGTCCTGACCGTTGAGCATGGCTATAGTTTTGCTCGCGTGAAACTCCCCATTTCAGATCTCTTCTTCATCCATTGTCTTCTGTCTGCTCTCTCACTTGTTGATGTTAAGGACGCCTTCTTTCAGGTGATGTTCCTTCTGTCACGGACTCGCTTCCTCTGTCTACCTTACACGTGCCTGTCCTCTTTTAGTTCACCACTCACTGGAGTCCTGGTATCCTCTGTCCATATGACCGGAATAGTCCAGGCAGCTGTGCCCTATGCTCACGTGTATGGTTGTCTTTGCTTCTTGAGTGATTGAACTACTACAGCTTCCTTTGGTAAATTTATTCTTCGACTTATGCTTGATTTTGAGAACTTCCAGATATAGATGATATTTTAGGCCTCCATTTGTTTTTTATTGACAAACCATTTCGTTATGTTCTTTCATTATTGTTTTTAATGCCTTTTGGGAAGTGGGACTGGAGTGTTGCTGACTTTCGGTTTACTCTTCTTAAATACAGACTTGATAGGACTTGAGTGTTTCAGTACTATCATCATAAAGCAAAGGCAGGAACTTGTTAAAGAGTGAGAAAGCCAGTCAGCTAATATTAATGAAAAATTGAGTTTTAAATAGGAGTTCAGAATATTTTATAGAGATACATGGGTCATTTGTTGTTCGTGTTTACCTGATTTGCAACATGGAGTAGAAATTTATTGGTATCTTCTCTCTTCTGGGCAAGCATAAGAGGTTGAATAGCTTCCTCCAGAAAACTGGCTTCTTAGGTTCTTGTTCATCTGAAATACCTTCAATCTGTTAATTTCTCTGCTTCATCTGGCATAGACTGGTTTAGTTCTAAGATCTGATGATAATAACCGGCTCAGAGAGGAGACAGAAATTACCTGTATTGTGCTAAGAGAATTAGCAGAAAAGAGAAAATTCTAGGTAAGCTCCTTGTAAACTGTAAAATGTCAAAGAGTGAGTTTGATTGGCTTTTTCCCCACACAGATAAATATTAAATAAAAGCACAAAGCACAAAAGAAGAGAAAAAGGAGAAAGTAAGGACAGTAGATGGAATCCACATTGAGAGAGAGGTGATACTTCACTCAGAGGTTACTCCTATCACTTAAGGAGGTGAAGCTCTAGAGAAAAATCTATGAGTTAGAGAAAGTAGTTAAAGCAAGAATTTAACAAAATGGTCTGTGTTTCATTCTGCTGTAAATTGTCAGCCATCACACCATTTTAACTTATTGGAAAAGTTCCTCCTATAATAAAAAGATTGAATTTATGTTTAAAAATTTAAATATGTGATATTTTACTAATATTCTGATGTAGTTACTACATTCATTTTTCACCACACCTGAGAAGTGTCTCAGGTGACATCTAATATATTGAACATTACATATTGGATTTTTGAAATATAAAACCTTTCATTTCCTTTGTTTCATTTTTGAAAAACAAATTTTTTCTTTCCTGAAAAATACAAAGTTACCGTATATAATAAATATAAAAATACAGTTCTTGCTTAAATATAAAGCTTCCAATTTCACATAGTACAGGTGCTATTATGCCACAAGGATATTCCTACTTTACCAATTAGATTGCAGGTAGTTATAGAATCATTTTGATGATATTTGTATGTATACACTCATTGCAAGAGACCTTCAGAAATCTATGTGTATCTAAATATATCTGCATATCAAATGAGCATTTTATCCAATGACTCTTAAAACTTATAGGAACAAATGAAAGAAGGAAGACTATAAGATCCAAGAGGGAAACTTGGTCTTAGAATCATTGCTAGCACTATTTTAAATTAGCCTCTTAATTATTTACAACTCTGGCTGTGCTTTCTGTTCCCTATTTGTTCTTATTCCCTTAATTCCTTTTCTATTGCAAACTATAGAACTATTTTCTCAGCTCTTTGTCTTTGCCTGTTTTCCATTGTTAATGGAGAATCTGATTAACTGGTATTCTACTTTGTGTTCTTTAGAAAAGAACAAGTTGATAGTTGTCCATCTAATAAATAAAAGAAAAGCTACCAATTTACAGAGTAACAATCATATACTCAAGTTTTTTAAATCATAGTTTATATGGAGGAAATGCTACCCTGATCATTGGCCAGTTGTATGTGTTTTTCATGGCTGGGTGGCTCCACCATCTTTTTTCTTCTATCTATTAATTCATTTATTCAACAGATGTTTATTGAACTGATCATATGGCCAAGAATATCCCCTGCTCCCAGCTATGGAGATTTTTAAAATAAAACTCCCTTTAAAAGCTAGCTTTAGTTTACAACACAATGAAACAATATTGTTCATACTGTGGGATTTTTTCCTGTTGAATCTTGAAATTGATTGGGTAGCTCATAATGGTCAGTTTTAAAGAAACAATGGAGGCTTTTTCTGAGTATAGCACCCAAATAAGTATTACATCGTGAAACTTTTGTTTGGTAACCTATTTATTTACATACATCAAATGTGGTACTGAGAGAGAGAGAGTGAGTGTGTGTGTGTGTGTGTGTGTGTGTGTGTGTGTGTGTGTGTGTGTATACACCAAGTCATGTTGAAATACGCATTTCTTTGCTGTGGTGCCTGTCTAGAAAACTTGAAAAAGACTACATTGGAGTTCTCACCTTTGTCTTAGCCCCTTCCATCTTCTCCTTCCTGCACCTCCCTCTCAAAGTATCTGCCTTGGCACCACAGTTTTTCTCTGCCTTCTCACTCTTCACCTTCCTTCCATTTGCTTATCTTCTCCCCTCTCCTGGCTGTCCTTCTCTATCTCCCTACACCCCTCACCATTTTACCTATTTTTGACTCGATTCCTTTTTCTCTTCCGTATCTCACCAAATCACCTATCCTAGAGCTAATACAGTATTATGGAACTAAGCCACTTGTGTTGAAAAATGACAGTCTTTGTACTGCCATCTAGTGGTAGAATTTTAAAGCAATGCAAGAGTCTGTAGTCTAGTTACTGTGATGGCTCCCAGATTTTCCCAGCTAAGTTCAGGGTTGTAAGGGAGTACAATGAATATGCCCTTTTTAAGTAAAACTTGAACCTAAATTTGAAATATGACTTACCTGCTTCATTTATAGAGCTCTAGTATGTGAAATTTTTTTTTTTTTTTTTTGGAAAAGACTATATTTAACTTGGAGCAGAAAAAAAAAAGTGTAGCTCCTACTACTCACTTGTCCCACTTTCCATCTTGTATATTTGTGTGTGACTTCTGTTTAGTAGAAATAAAACATTACTTTCTGTGTATCTGTGCTTAGTTTTTTTTTAAAAACTATGGTTTATGTTTGTTGGATAAATGGAAACATATGCCAACTTGTGTGCTAGCTAACAAGTTTTGCTGAATGTCATAGAGAAAAAATAAAAGGTAAAGGGAGAGTTATTCTCCATACAGCAAGAACTCAGAAAGACAGAAAATAGGAGAATTTGGTGAAACTGGAATAACTTGGAGAATTCATCAGAGGAACTACCTCCTTAGTTAGCTAGGGGCTTAGGAGAAAAAGGTTCAGTAGAAACGGGAGAATTAGAAAGAGAATGTCATGATATATGGGTTTCTCAGTTTCCTGGGGGAAAGAAAGACTTAGTGGGAGAGTAAGCTGCTCTATTGACAAAAACTGTGGTGGTTTATATGTGTTATATATGTTTATATAAACATACGTTTGTGTATGTGGTATACATTGTTCTAAATCTTCACTCCTAAATTAAAATATATTGGGGTCTCCCAAAATCCATGTAACCTTCCGTAGCTAATGTTTCCCCAAACCAATGCATCGTGCCTGATACTAGTTAATGCTCAATAAATATTTATTGACTGAAGATATGAATAAATTAATTAATGTAGTCTGGTATAGATACAATGTTTCATATGAGATGCTTAGTAATGCTGTGACAGTGTTGGTCTATAGACCTAAACCCTTACCGTAAAAGCATCTTTCTCTTACACGGTAAAGGAGAGGAAACAACATAAAATGATAACCAACAAGGCTCCTCATATCCTCAGTCTGGCTCCTGACACTTTCCACCCCAGTCTGTTGCCATTCTACTAAATACAAATACGTCTCACGTCCCAGCTACAGTTTCCATGGCTTTTCATGATGACTATTCTGCCTTTACCCATACACTTTCCTTTTCCTGGAAGACCCTTTCTTTCTCTGGCAAAAGACCTGGCAAAAAAAACAAAAAACAAAAAACCACAAACTCTTTTTTTCTAGAAAGGGACATACTAAATTATAAGGCAACTTATTTCATGTATATATGTGCGTGTGTGTGTTTATATATATAGGCTCAATATATTTGGTTCAACATGTGATATATAATATAAAATATAATTATAATATCTATATCATTCATTGCTTTATTACCTTATCCAGTGTCTAGTACACAATGAACACTAAGTGTCTGCAGAATGAATGAAAACCATTCCTAAAGCTGTTACTATTTTATGTCATTGGGCCTTCTGTAATTCCCTGGCATTCTTGTGTACATTGTTTCTAAGGTTGTTTTATTTCACAGTACTTAATGTTAAGGAATGATATTTGGTGGTACATTATAGATGCTTGCTATGATTTAGATTTTAATAGTTGGACCCCTGTGGGTGAAAAGTATTCTTACGACTTTGAAATGGTCTTAATGAAAAGATATTGATAATGCCGTGTGAAAATTATAGTCCTTATTTATTCTTTTACCCTCAGGTAAAATATTTTACTTGTGAAACTAGGATAAATAATGGCTTTGATTGGATTCAGGCAATTAATAGAGTCTGCTATAGGTTTCTTATGTAACAGTAACACCAATTTCATTTCCTAGTCAGGATGAAACAATTATACCTCCTACCCCACTGCAGTTAACTGCATCAGCATCATAGTACCATAAAATCTCAATAAAATGTGAAAACTGTGGAGTATGGATAATCCCACTATAAATTGTAATAAAAATTACCCCTCCAGACTCTATATTCTCTCCATTAAGTTCATAGACACTGTCTCTTTGTACATAAAGTTTTATGAAATAAATCGACCAGTTCTCCTGTCCTTACCAGATAGCAAGCTGTTTTGATTTAAAAGCTGATAATGGTACAATCAGATTTAGGTGTTTGCAGTGCATTTTAAAAACATATATTTCATCTAATGAGCCTTAAGTAGAAGGAAAATGCTGCTTTTATTTGCACTATGCGGTGAATGTCTCTTTGTGAGAAAGAATAAATGACATATTTCCCATGGTGGGCCTATTTGTTGCAGCCATAAAACAAAGATTTGGTTTCCTTCCACACATCTCTAATCTTAAAGGTATATTAAGCAAACCCAAGCACAAATCTGAAACAGCTCTGTCTGAATTGTTTCAAATCTTCTGTGTTTAGAAGGGATTGTCAATTTTGTGATTGCATTTTTGTCTCTTCGTGCTAAATCCAAGGTCTCTTCGTGCTAAATCCTAATCATCTCTGGTGTGGCCTTTGTCAGGAGTGGATGTTTTAAATCAGTCCTCTATAAACACAGAGCCTTTTAAAACAGAGGAACCCTTCTAGAGACCTAGGTTGTAAATCCCCGGAGTACATGAATTAGACTCTAGAGGAAGTCATATGTTATAATGAAGGTAGAGTAGGTGGCATTTGAGGTCGAAAGTTAAAGAAGCATAAGATTTTGCTACTCAGAATAGGTAGAAGTGTTCCAGACCAGGAAAAGAGTGAACAATGAGGGCTGAGGATGGAGGGTACATAAAGAATGAGGAAAAGTGTGGTTTTCACTGAATTGTGGGCTGTAATGCACTCACACGCACATTCACTGCATAGAGTATAAAACACATACTGCTTGCATGATATATACTATGAATTACTTACAGGAGAGGATCTGAGATCCTTTCCCTGAAAAAGAAAGCCTTTTAACTCTTAGTTTAGATACACTTCTTACATTCTTTGTGAATATGATTTTCCAGCTGTGCATAGAGAGAAACTAGTGAATAAGATCTGCAAAGGAAAAATAGCCAAGAGGAATATTTCTCAGTTTTTTATTTTTATAATTTGGTTCCGCTGGAATGTTGTCTCATTAGATGTTTTTATGTTTTCCCAGCAGCCACAAAAATTGTGTAGCATTTCTCTTTCTGTAGTTTTCCTTAATATAAGAAAATAGATCTACTGATTTTGTATTACCAGTCTACAAATGCTCGATACCCTCTATCTGCCATCCCCCTGCCCAAATTAGGAAACTCCCTTTAGTAGGTAGGCTAAGACGAAGAAGTGGCAGCTAAAAAAGAAGGTGTCAAAATTATTATTAAAATAAGACTTCGAAAAATCACAGCAAGGTCTTTTGGGATTAGAGTAAATAGGCTTACGCAGCTCTTTAGTCCTTGGAGATAATACTTTATTACAGCACAATAATTGCTTTTGAAATAATGACCATTAGCAATGAAAGAAAGGTTAAATTATGGTCAATCTATTTGAAGTGGGCAACAAAGAAAGTATGTAATAAATCTTATACAGATATTTATTAAAAATCATTTAAATAATTAACCTTTATCGAATGCCTATATGTTCTTTGTGCTTTACATACATCATCTTTAAGTCTTAACAATAACTGACGTGGGTATTACGGCCTTTTACGGAGAAGGAAACTGTTAGGGAGAAAGCAACTGAGACTCATGTTACTTCCTCCACTCCTTATAAGGGCACAGCTTCTTAGTGATAGAGCCTTTAATAAAATCAAAATTTCTTAATACTCTAAAGCTATTTGCCATACTTAGACTTGATGCTTAAAGGGGTGTGCCTTAGTTATGTAGAAAATTTGTCAGTATTAATCCAATTCCAGATTTCTTCAAATTAGATATATTGTATTTTTAAATCATTTTATTTTTTGTCAAGGTTTAAAATTTGTTATATATGAAATTTATATATATATCTGTCTATCTGTAAATTGCATGAAGTAATTCCATGTTGCTAAATATCGGCTTTATGGTACCGTATTATGTATTTCGATTTCTCCAGCATCTTGCAACATTAAAAACAGCCTCGAGCTGTAGGTTAACATTTCTAGGTGTAGGGAAATTTTGTCATAGTGTGGTTCACTGAGTTTCAGGGATCGACATCTATGTCATTTTTAGACATATCTGGTCTCTGCCTGGAGCTCTCTTGAGCCAAGAATTGGTTTGACAGACCTATACAACACAGACATGCCTGTTCTATCTTCCCTCATTTGGGTAGTGGTTATTTTCTGAAGAACACAAGTGGAAAATACAGCCAGCATTTATTATCACTGTTATAATTATATTTATTTTTCTTAGATTAATGAGTTCAATAAAATTCTGAGCACTAGCCAATAGCTAATAATCATTATAACATTACAGTTTTAGAATTATCCTAGCTTATATAGCAGATGTTCCAAAATGCCTTCTTTAAAATTGGAAAATAAATTCCATAAAATGTGTGTTCGGTTACAGAGAATAGCTTCGTAGTAAGATCTGACATTTTCCAGTTTTCGTTTCTCTTCAGAGTCTCAAATAGTACCTTTTCTGTGTTTTTGTAGTTCTCGTGTTCTTAGGTTTATCAAAGAGTAAAATACTGTGTATGCTGTCCAAAATGATTGGCATCGTGATACGGGATAGCAGATATTTTCCAACATGTTCTCAAAGTCATGGTTATAATGGAATCGAATCAATTTATTTATCATCCTACAAATGAGCACTAGCTGGTGAGGCACTGCTTGCTTAATGGCATTGTTGTGCCCATTGGTACAATCCACAGTAATCAAGGTAGTATAACCTCCAGTTACGTGTTTTATTATCTCATTATCCACCTTGCAAGTAAAATAACTGCTAACAGTGCCCTTTCTTTCCTTCCTTGGCCACTTGTGATCATTTTTTTATAGTAATCATCATCACAGGCCCCTCCTCCTGAAAAATAAACCCCCTTTCAACTGTAACTTAAATCAGTTTTGACTGTATAGTTTTGCATACCTGATAGAAACGGAAGATTACAGCTTTTTCAGTTTATAAGTCTAAATGAGCCATTGAATGGTTTATAGCTATTTTTCAGTGTTGGGCTCTGTATTTCTAATTATGATAAACATCGATAGTAAAATTATCCTTACAGCAAGCACAAGCCATCACAGACTCATATTCTACTTGATAAGATTACTCATCCCATATCTTATTCCAGAGGAGATGTAAGGAACACATCAGTCATATTATTACTATTTAGCCAGTGGGTGGCTTGTTTAGAGAGATCTTGCATTTTTGTAAGGTACGAGCTGCCGTGGCCATCTGTTATCTGGGCATGTTAGAGGATGCTCAAAGAATAGCTTGGTACTGTACCTTATTTATGCGTGGATATATAAATACACACATGAACATGCACAGAGACATGTATTCGTATATATTCACATTTTAAAAATGATACTACCTAGAGACTGCCGTACTTTATAAACTAAATGAAATTAGTTGACTTATTATAAACTTCTTCCCTATGTTATACCATTTAAATGGGGAAAATTTTTCATATTTAATATTTAAACAAATAGGATGATTATAGCACCCGTTTGTTTTCTTTCTGCTTTCTTTTTCTTTTATCAAAACAAAAAAAAAAACAAAAAAACCCAAAAAACCTTGAACGCCAGTACTGGTACTGAACAGTACTAAGAACATTTGAAATATTTTTATTTAAAAAAATTTAAGCCTCATTTTCTTACCCTTTGCCTTAATTACCCAGTGTTTTCCTTTTTTATTTACTTATCCATTTGATTCAGTGCACATTTATGATTCAGCCATCATCTGTACAATGCACAGATGATGCCCAGAAGAAGCTCATAGTTGAGTGAATGGAGGAGGCAAAGCAACTTTTATGAGAAGCGTTCTATAACACAAATAAGTGTAGACCCACAGAGGTAGGTCACAAAGGAAAGAGCACAAAGCTCATTGTTTGGGAGGGGGTGGTGATGATTTCAGGAAAAGGATGTTTCTCACAGGAAACTGTTTACTTGCATTATCCACATAGATAGGAGGAAAGGCAATTATTTTAAAAAGGTGCAAAATCCTAGAAATATGAAAGAACACAGTGCATTCTGGTGGAGTTCTTGTGTGCCAAATCTGTATTAAGTGAATGCTACAGGGAGACAGAGAAAGCTTGTAAGTTGGTGGGTTATCATAGGAAGCAGGCGAGAATTCCTAAAGGCCGGTGCAGAGGCTGTAGGAATGGAAATCTGATGGACAGAACTTGTTGCCCAAATGGACGTCAAGGACAAAGGAGAAAATAAATAGAGATGGTTCCCAAGTTCTTGTTTTGGCAACTGCCACATGTTGAGAAAGTCTATTGGAAGAATGTATGACTTAAAAGACAGTACTGAGAATTTTACCCAGAAAACAGTGTAAAGTGGAAAAATTGACAAAAACATAGAAGAAAAGATGTGAGACATGAATTGACGTGTTCCAAAATTTATCTGAAAGGACAGCTATAAAATAGGAGTAGATAGAATGTGTTATTCAGAGAAGCAATATTCAGAGAAATGTCTGAGAATTTTGGAAAATTAGGGAAGCCATGAATCTTAGAATATAGATGAATCAGTAAAAATAAACCCACATCTAGACACACAGCAGTGAAATTGTCAGGCATGAGTCATAAAGAAAAATCTCAACAGCTATCTACAAGAGAATTAAAGAAGAGCAAAGACTGTCAACAATAAGAAATGCCAGAAAGCAAAAGAGTAGTCCTTTCAGAGGACAGAATGAGGGATGTTAGAATTCTGTTCTCAGCTAAATTCAATCAACAGTAAGATAAAATTTATTTCAGGTATATACTGTCTAAGAGCTTACCACCCACACAAAGTTTCTGAACGATCTAAAGAATATGCTTTGAAAAAAAAAAAAAAAACCCAAATGGAAAGGTGAGCTTAGAACTGGTTTTAAAAGTATAGGTAGGGGCATGTGGGTGGCTCAGGTGGTTGAACAGCTGACTCTTGATTTCAGCTCAGGTCGTGATGTCAGGGTCCTGGGATCCAGCCCTGCATCAGGCTCCACACTCACTGGGGAGTCTGCTTGAGGATTCTCTCTCTCCCTCTCCATCTGCCCCTCCCCCCACTTGTGCTTGCTTGTTCACATGCGCACACGGCTCTCTCCTTCTCTCAAATCTTTAAAGAAAGTGTAGATAAATACCTGCAAAAGGAAATAAATTTTAACTCTTGGTGGTGAAACATGAATCAAAATTCTGAACTATAATGAAAAAGAACATGGGGAAGGTGGGAATGTTCCTTTTGTGGTTATCACATGCTAGCTAAGTCCTCCTTGTATTTGAGAGGAGAATAGATACACAGAATGACTTTAGACTTTAGAAAAATTTTAAATGAAAGAATGTAAATAAATCTCTAATGTTAAACGAAAATAAACTGTAGAATATGATCTTATATACCGTTTTTAAAAGAGCAAAACTGTATTCATTGTTCATTGATACATATGTAGTTAAAGCATAAAAACTTAAATGCACCAGGATACTATGGAAGAAGGAAACAATAGTAAAATAAAACAAAATAAAAAACTGCTTTTTTGGTAATATTTTACTTTTTTTAATGACCTGAAAGAAATACTGCAAATGTTAAGGTTTTTTTTTAAATCTTTTGGGAGAATAAATAGATGTCAAATTCCATATATGTGGGAGATTTTTTTTTTAAATAAAAATGACATGAAAGAAAAGCTATAAATAATTTACCTCAATTTATAAGCAAGTTTATGAGAAAGAAAATACCGAATCATGTGTTGAATGGCTGTTCATATTTTATCTTTCACATCAAGCATTGTTGGGTGTGAGAGACAGTGGAAAGAAAACATTTTCAGGATTTGGGTGGTTGAAAGAGAAAAGGGAATATAAATGCTGAAGAGTTAATTTGACCCCTGACATCTCATTTAATTGATAGTATAAATGTGGTAGACACCAAGGAAGATCTTTCTCATTAGCATGTGAACTTGCATGGATTATAACAAACCATCCTGGCCTCTCAGATCCCTGCTTCGCCTCAGGGACAGCTCAGACTTAGTGCTGAGGAGGTGACTTGGCAGCTTTGGTTAAGGAAATGAGCATAAATGATGTTCAGAATGCATATTATTAGAGAGTTATAAATTTTAGAAGTATTCCAAACATAAATGTTACCGGTTTTTTACCAATTTAAAAAAATCTATTTTTCTTTATTACCATGTTCATAGAAAACAATATCAAACTTTGTGTTTAACACCTAAATATACTGACCTCAAGCATCACCTAATCTACCAGACATTTGCCTTAGGAAAACCCAAGACCTCACTCTCCATGATAGCCCTTATCTTCAGAAACTGTCTCTTCTCACAGAACCTAGGTGGGCTTTCATAGAGAAGTTTGTTGTAAACCCAGTTTAAAGTTAAGAAAGCCAAAAAGACTAGTGTGTGCTTCCTATGCCCTCTCTCAATATAGCATATAATATATAGTGTTCTTGAAATACTCGTGCCGCCTGGCCTATCTCTAGGCAGAATTACAGCTTTGGCCTCCTTCTTCCAGAGTAATTTCTGCAGACTTCACCACCTGCCTGTAAGGGTTCCTTACCTAACCTATGTCCGAGGCTTGCATCTCTGAGCTCAGGAAAGAGTCTGAGCAAAGGAGCCCCCATGTCACAGATGTACCTGAAGCCAAAGGAAGTATGATTCCATTTCCAGGTGTAGGGCTCTCACCAGCATTCTCAGAGACTAGGTAATTTATCATCTCAAGGGGAAGGGTATCAAAGTATCAAAATAATGTCTCTTTAAAAACAAGCCAGAAAACAGAGAATGCATGCTTCTTAGGAATTGAGGGAAACGAACAGAATTATCATTTCTTACGAAAGCATCCCAAACATAGACTTGGTATGGAAAACACCTTGAATCCAATTTTACAAAGCAAATTTCTCTCTTTGGAGTTTGCATAAAATTAGGACATGAACCGGCACATCCTTCAACCTGGATTGAAACAGAGGAAAAAATGTAGCAATACTTGCTTTTTGGCCCAAAGATGTGTACAGGTCATTTTTGAATACTTACTTGCTCCAGTTAGGATGACGCAAAGCAATACATTGGAAAGAGAAGAGTCAGCACCTACTTTTGCCCTCATAAAGAAAATTTACCTTCCATGATTTTACCACAGTAGACACTGGCATTCACAGGTATAACATCTAAGATTTTTGTGTTTCTCAAGATTCCCTCAGAAGTCTGGTATGTAGTACAAGTATTTTGCTTAGTTACAAGATGAGAGTCTGAGCCTCCAAACTACAGGATCCATCTCAGTGTTGCTTCATGCCCTCTGCTTGAGCCCCACACAGTAACACTTGCGAGTTGTTTGTGGGCCAGGGTGTGTGGGGGGGTGTGTGTCAATTACCCATCAAATGAGAAAGAAAACTTTCATAAACTTTTTTTAATGTGATGTGAGGATGTGCACAAGAAATATATACCTCCAGATGGAAATGTGTTATAGGGTGTGAGGACAAGTGTGCATGTTCCTGCAGCCAAGACAGAGAAAGTCTTAAGAAGAGGCTGGAAGTGGCCATGAAAAGAGATAATGAGAGGCCTTGAAAGCTATAAAGAGATTCAGTGGCATGTGTACGTAATTCACAAATGTGGGCGCCTGGGTGGCTCACATGGTTAAGCGTCTGCCTTCAGCTCAGGTCATGATCCCAGGGTTCTGGGATCGAGTCCCACATCGGGCTCCCTGCTCAGCCAGGAGCCTGCTTCTCCCTCTGCCTCTCTCTCTCTCTCTCTCTCTGTCTCTCATGAATAAATAAATAAAATCTTAAAAAAAAGCATAATTCACAAATGTGAGGACTTTTTTATGGTCTTAGAACATATCTTCAAGAATTCCAAGGGTCTACTGCATATCTCTAAGAGGACAGATGAAATCACTTTTACGTATTATGACTTTTAATTTAACTGGTTTAAGTATATTCTAAAATGAGGCATGGAGAGCAAATTATTTGAAGAGGGAGGAGGGCAACAGCAACATTTATTCTAAATGGCCCCCAGTAGTTCTTCAGGCCAACTTTTTTGTTTGCCGAGTGCCACCGCACCTAAGATAAGGATCATGATTCAGTGGTCCTTTAAAATTATTATAGCAGATGTCAATCTATGTCTTGAAAGATTCCATTTTATCCAGTCTAGGAACCAGAAAACACAGATAGTGCAAAAAAAGACCAAGTGAAATAAGAAAAGTGAATTAAAAGGCCATGGATTAATGTCTAAAATCATCTCTCTGCATTACACATGAAAATGAGTTTGGTGATTTCATTATTTACCATATGCACTCACCACAAAATCACTTTATTATTAAGTATTTAAAATGATCTCTGCTTAAAGTGGATTCACTTTTGAATAAATCAATTGGGGCTGGTTGGCTTGGGTTTTGAGCAGTTGTAATGAATTGACAAAATGGAAAGGAACAGGAAATAGTGGTGTAGTCATATCTCAGAGGGTTCCTAGAGTTCAAGGCTCTTAGCTGACTCTGGAGAGTTGTATAAGGTTACCAAGCAGAGTGTAAAAGCCCACTTATTAATGGAAAATTTTATGAACTCTTTAATCACAAAGACCTTTTGTGCTCTAAGACATGCTTCCAGTGAACACAATATAAGCCAGAATGTGATTTTTAAAATAAATTGTGATCTAGGCGCTTTCATCATTATATTGCAGAATCGTTTGCCAACTGAGAACCACTGTGACCATTTCAAACAGAGACCTGCATTTATTACCATCATCTTCATCATCCAATACTGTATTATACTGTGTACGAGAGTATAATTGCTATGGCTCTCCTCTCAAGGAGTAGACAGAATCATAAGGTATATAAAGTAAATATATGCTTAAGTATAACTCAAAATGGAAAGTGCACGGTGCCATAAAAATACATAAATACAAAATATGGGTATTTTTTGAAAATAAAAGTTTGTGTTTCATTAGAAAATGAAAGGAAGCTTCATGAAGCAAAGTATCGTTCTTTAGGAAATGTAGATTCTCGTTGACGAAAGTGGGCGTGGAAGGGACTAGCCCGATACAGCTGGCTTAAGGAAGTAGCCTTGAGGGTAAGAGTTATCAGAGTTCCAAATGAAAAATGAATCCTGGAATAATTGGAAGAGGGCTGTTGAACCTTATTTGTTAGATGGTGGGAAAAACTCAAGGTTTTTAAATAAGGAATCTTTTGAGGAAAGCCCTGCATCCATTCAGTTACTGGAGAAATGCTCTGTGAGACAAATGTATGTAGCCAGTGCCTTGAGAAAGTTCATTGAGAAGTAGTATGAAAGGGGGAAAGAAGGAGTTCCAGAAAAATTGTGGGGTTAAAGCAATAGCAATTCATTGGTGATTTGTAGTCAGCTAAGGGGTACAAATGAAATGAATGAGAGTTTTGAATCTGGGTGACCAGGGAAATGATGGGTAAAATCCAGACTCTAGAGAAGAGTAACACTTGGTCTGAAATGACTTTGGAACATTCAGGTGGACCAGGATGCCAGAAATAGGAGACTTGGAGTTTAGGGGAGGGATCGGAGCTGGGAACACAAATTTGGTATTCATTTCCTCTGAGATAGTCACTGAGACTGTAGGAATTGTTGGGACTGTGTGGAATTAATGACAAGCTCACCACTGAAAAAGAGGCAGAAGAGGCTAAGTAGTGGAAGCTTAAGGGGAAAAGGAAATTTTAGATGTGTGCAGAAAGAGGAGATGAAAAGAAAGGTCAAAGCAAGGGAGGGAGGGAAGGATGTAGGGGAAGGAGAGAGGGAGGGTGGTGGGGGGAGAGGGGTGAGGGAGGGACCGACTGACCCAAGAAAATTAGTGTACCGTAGAGTCAGTAAATGCTTTCTCTAAAGGGCCGCCAGAGATACAACAAATGAGCGTGGCCGAATAAAACTTTATTTGCAAAAACAGTGACAAGGCCCACAGACTGTAAGGTGCCCATCCGGAAACCAAGGGAGGAGAGAATTTTACGAGGCTGGACGTGAAAATGAAGAGAGATAATCAGCAGTCTCGAAAGCTGTGGAGAGGTCCAGTAGCATTATAACTGCGACGCGGTACTTGCACTAGAGAATTATAAGAACATTATGAGGTTATTTTTTAATATAATGGGAGCAGAAGCCATTACACTGTCAAGTGTGCAGATCGGAATTGGGAAAAAAATGAATAAATTGCCTATTAGATCTACACAGTACCAACATCCCAGGATTTACATAATTGATTACATTTTTAAATCTGCATTTGGGATTCTGTAGACAATCAGAGTTGCCACAGTATAAAGCATACAGTTTCATTAGCAGTAGCAAAAGTAAAGAAAGTAAGAAACAGATTTTAGTTGAAACTTCAGGAGGCAACATGGGACCTAATCTTGGAGTTCAACCTACTCTGAGTTAAACTTTGTTTACTAATGAGTTTTTCTCTCATCACAGATCTCGATAGGCTAGAAAAATCAGGCATCTATTTGAACAATTGATGTTCTGAAAGCAAAGGAGGTCAGGATATCATTTGTACGACTGTATTACAGAGAACATACCTCGCAGGTCTTCAGGTGATAATGCCCTGAGTTTTAACTGATGGCTGTATGTGCAGCCAGCATGAGGTGGCCAAGGAGAAAACAGGCTAGTGAGATGTTCAGAGAATGTTAATGTCACTGATGTTTCTCATGCATGCACCTCTAGCTGGATCCCCCGCTGGGCTTCAGGCTCAGGAGCTGGGCTGATTCTTCTCACATGGCTTTCCTTCCCACTCTGAGCAAAACTCAGAATCTTTACGTGTACCGCGCACACCTTCCTCTGTCTGGCCTCATCCCTTTTGCTGTCCCCATGTTCAGCTCCAGCAATGGAACAGCCTCCTTGTGGGTCCTTAGGCACATAACAGCCTTTACCATGTTGGAGTTACTATCCCTGCTGTTTGCTCTGCCTGGAATGCACCCAAATGCACCCACCTCTCCAGTCCCCCACCCCACTGCACCCCCAGCCTCTTCAGGTCCTCGCTCAGCGATCATTTTCTCCGTGACGCCTTCCTGGCCACCTCTCCAGAACTGTCCACCGTCCTCTCAGCAGCCCCCAGCAGCCCCCCCCACGTCCCCACTTTATTCTTCTCCATGGCACTTCTCATTATCTGACTGAGTATATGTTTTCCTTGTTTATTTTTTATTGTCTTTCTCCCCCCAGGGTGAAAGCATGAATTTTTATCTGCCTTGTTCACGGCTCTCTCCACAGCACCCAGAAGAGTGCTTGATTCCTCATAGGTGTCCAATAAATATCTGTTGGCTGAATATATAAATGAGTGTTTGGATCAAGGGGAGTAGCGGTTTTATATATTATCCAATATATATTCTGCCTCGGTGATGGTATTTTTAGTTTAGGTACATTTAAAACGAAAACTGCCTCATTTGAACAGCCCAGGAGATGGGAAGTGATTTAGCGGTGGTGTCAGATAAGGGATGGTCGGATCGGCACCGAATTTACTGCCGGGGTGCAACCGAATGGTGATGCGCTCCTCAGCACCAGCGGGGTGATAAGCGCTTTGAGTGGCTTGTCGCATTCACTCCTCAAAACTGCCATGGCAAGGAAGAGACAGAGGAGGAGAGGTGGGAGATCTATTGCCCAAGGTCAGACGGCTGCCGGTGACAGCACAGGCCCAGACTTCCCACCCATGTCTCTGAAGCCAAAGCTCCATCTTTATCTTCAAGAAACATGGCAGCTGTGGTTTTTAGAGCAATTCCTGCATAGAAGGTGCTGGAAGAGGACTCTTCCACGCTATAATGCTGTGCGTGTTCCCCCTGCACATTCTCCCCACCCCCCCAGCACTGTATACTCCTTTTCGCTCTCCCCACTACTCCCCATTCTCGCACCGCTCTTGCTGGAAGAAAAGCAACAGCTCTCCTGGAAGCCAGTGTTTCTTTAACTGGGATGTGCTTCAGCCTTGGTAGGGTGGACAGTGAGGGCATCTGCAGGTAGCAGGCAGCCCATCAGGCTGAGGGGAAAAGAAAGGCTGGCAGCACGCAGCCTCTGCCCACCAGCTGCCTCGTGCCCTTCAAACCACAGACGCCCCTCTCCCCTCCCGCCCCAATGAGCCACGGTGAAAGGGACTGCACAAACCCTTCTGTGAGCCCTTCTGGTTAGGACATGGTAGTCTTAAAGTCTCTGTTACGTTGTTTGCTTTTACTATGGTGACCTATGAAAGGACTTCCTGTCCTTGAAGAATAGCTGAATGGGCCAGTTTATTTCTATGTAACATCGAGCCTTTAATCTCTTGACAGCACCCAGGCTGAGGTGGGAGAGGTGCGAATGGACATGGGTGCCGCTGTGTCTTGTGTCAGTTTGCTGTTAGTGTGAGGCAGAGTAAAGTAAAGTTTAAATGCCTTGTGAGTTGAAGAGAGGCAAACATACGAAATCTGGCTTTGAGTGAAAGATCCACCCATATGAGCCTCCTATCCACTACAAGCTTGAGAAAAGGGATAGAAAAGCTTCGTTCACCCGAGCAGTAATACCAGTGTTGGCCCCTTCCAGGAGAAGCCTGCCTGAGGCGGTCAAGGATCAAAGAAAGGTGCCTCTAAAGCGAAAATAACTGTAAATACATTGTGAGTATTTTGGTTGGAGAACTAAATAATACAGGATATGATATGTGACTTTTTCCCTATTTGTATTAATGGCCCGCTTGAATTTATGCTGCTTAAGGTCGGGTTGCCTCTTGGGAGGAGAATAGAATGGAGTGTGATAGGCTGACTGTAATTGTAGCAGTTTTCCACATCATTGCCCAAAATCTCTGAAAGGATCTGGGAGAGTGCACTGATTTTGTATTGCCGCAGAACAAATCATCCCCAAATCTGGTAGAGCGATATGGTAACTGTTTTATTTGCTTACAGTTCTGTGAGTCAAAAATTGGGGATGGGTTTAGCCAGGCAGTTCTCATGCTAGTCTCACTGTGGTCACTCACAGGGCTGCAATCATCTGGTGGCTGGAAGGTGACTGGTCATTCTAAAATGAGTCACTTACCTCAGTTGGGGTTGGCTGCCAGCAGAGCAGCATGTATTTTAGGCTTTCTTGGGTTCCTTCACTCGGTGGCGAGGTTCTAAAAACAGTAACTGATTGAGGGGAAACCCAATATGCAAGTGCTTTTCAAGCTTTTGCTTTGTGTCATGTTTGCTGGTGGTCCACTGGCCACGTCATCATCTAGCCAGGTCCGGAGTTGTCCTGGGACGCAGCCACATGAGGGCATGGATGGATAGCTGGAGACATGATTCATTGTAGGGAACTTTGCAGGAACAGTTTATTGTAGGTACATATTTGAAAATTAGAGTAAATGTGTTCAACTGCAGCTGTTAGGGTTCTGCAGTTACCTTCAGCAGGGATTTTGTCACACGGAATGAAACTCACAGAGTACCATCCCCCCTGCCCCAGATACCCAAAGCTATCTCATCCCTTTCCCCTTTCTCATTCAAAAGGAACAATATCTCAAATGTAAATTCTTTTCAGATGCTTATATGTGATTTGCTGCTCTCTTACTTTCGCGAAGTAGATGATGTTTTTAGTTCTATTTTCTCTGAATGGGCGCCCCCAGAGAATCAGTGCTTTTGAAATGACTGAGGAACTCAAAGACTAATGGAGGTTAACTAGAGTAGATGTTCCTATCCCACATTTAATAAAAATAGAGTAGAATTATGCAAGTATGTAGATAAGCTAATCATCTGACCTAATCAGCAATGCAGATTTTAAAAAGCCTCTCTAATTACTTCCTCAGCTTGGCTGAAGGTATGGGTAAAAAGAGTTTCCCAGCATGATGGTAGCAGATGTATTTCATAATATTTATTGAAAATATTGGAAAGAAATCCTCAATTATGATGTTCCTGAAAAGTACATCAAAAAAGATATCCTATTTAACATATTTTAAACTTTCATTAAGATATAAACATAACATAATTTAGATGATCAACTCTCCCACCAGTTATTTGGAATCAGTATTACAATTAGACTTTAGCTCTCAGAGCCAGGTTGCTTATTGGTTAACTGCCTGTGTCTTCCCTGAGTTCTGTTACTTATCCCTGAAAGCTCCAGTTCTCTTGGACAAAATGGGACCGCTAGGACAGTCTCTGTTCTTTAGCTGTTTGTTAATGTAGTGTCTTGGCAAAGGAGTCCTAGTGCATGATGTTTCAACAACTTTAAATGTTAAGTTGCTGACATTTACAGGCATATGTAACACCACACAATATGTGATTTGGAAGCCTAGATAGATCTGATACTCATTTTTTTGGCAGGATTTGAGTAGTCATGAATGACTGTCACACAAATCATTCTACAATAGGGTTGCCCAAAAAGAAGCTATCTATGAATTCCTGGCTGAAATGCCTATATCAGTCCTGTGTGTTGTGCTACTTGAGTGATAGGTGTTCATCTTTACCTTCCATTCTGTGAGCTGCTCAGCATCTTTCCAGCACATTCTGTTTAATAGAAGTTGGCCTGAGTGAGTTGCTCTTTCCTGCAGTCAAAATAAATCTTAAATGATTGGGTGCTTCCAGTGTCTTTGGAGTGACTGCATGCTTAAGTAGCTCTCTGTTATCAGATGCTTGTGGACCTGGTTACTTTCCTCTACAAAGTGTTTCTCCAACATCCGTCTTCTAGGGAATCTTCTTTAGAGATGGGATGGAAAATAGTGTTTTGTGTCAGACAAGGACAACATTCAAAAAAACTCTTAATGAGTGTCACTGCATGATTCCTGGCATTTGAGAAAGTGAATGCTGCATTTTGGAGAAGTTGTGAGTGCTGAGTCATACGACAATGACTTGTTTTATTTGAGGACAGGGCCAGAAAATATAGATAATCCAATATATAGTCTAATTTATTGGCTGGTGGCTTTGAAACTACAACGTAGTTATACAACTGAAAGTCATAAGATGTGACACTTTTGTATGCCCAGACTCTTAAATCTCTACATCACAGTTTCTCAACTTGGGTGCTTTTGGCATTTCAGACTGGATAATTCTCTGTCTTGGGGGACTGATTATCCTGTGTATTGTAGGATATCTAGCACCATCTTTGACTCGTGCCCACTAGATGCCAGGAGCATCCCCTTCCCCTGGAGTCATGACAAATCAGACTGTGACAAGCCAGACGTTGCCAAATGTCTCTTGGGGGAAGGCGGGCAATTTTTTCCTTGGTTGAGGACCACTGCTTTAGATTATTTGAATTATTTCCTCTTTCAACTAACATTTACGAAGCACTTCCTTTGTTAAAAATACATTTTGGTATGTTTATATTTACAGGCAGTATGTATGTCAAATACACTAAGGCAGTAGGTTCAACAGATACAAGTTCCTTCCTAACCAAGTTTAGCTAGAAATATGTTAGAACTCTCGAGGTTTTTCTGTTCATATTATAAGTATTAGGTAGAATCACGAGAAATTGTCTTTTTGTGGGTAAAAAAAAAATGGTGAAATATCAACATTTCCCAGTGTCTCTACCTAATGTACAATTTACAGTAACAGAAAAATGATTTGAGGAAAAAAAAAAGAAATTATAAACATACCTAGATGTCATTGTAACCATGATTTTAAGCGCATTTTGCTTTCCTTTATAAGGAGTGGTGGTTTTAGAAATCTCTCATAGGCAGGTTTGAAGAGCAACGGTCTGGCTGCAGCTGGCTGGGGCTGAAGTCATATATTTTAATAATGCGATTGCATAGCTTGTGCAGGACTTTTAATTTAGAAGGTGTGCTTATTTTGTGCTTGAGGTGAGGTCTGATGGAAATCCTAGACAGTGATGCGGTGGATGCTAAAACTGTTCATAGAGAGGAGGAATGGAAATTAGATCTAAATTTTAAAAATATGCATTCACATATTAAATGTTGATGGTAATCCTTTCGTTGGGAAAGATCCGATGGTCTCGGTCAACAGGGGTCACAGAACATCAGGCTATTTCTTGCTTTGTTGGCAAGTTCACGGTGGGAGGAGAATCGTATCTGGAAATGCCTTTCTGAAAAATGAAATCGGAATGGAGATGAATGAACACTTTCTAGCACATAAAACATAAATTTAAAATGCTGCTACTTCTGTCATTTTCGTGTGCTAAGATCTCCACTTAGAACCGTAATGAACTGTGAGACTGTATCCACTGAAGTATGAAAAATACCTAAAACTTCATGCTAGTCTTGGAAACCTTGTTCTTCCTTAAGCTTATTAAGAGAGCTGTAGGCAGATAAAATCTCCTCTCCCTTGGCTCTCCACCTTCCAGGGAATGTGCTAATGAGCAGTGAAACGGCCAGAACTCTGGCAGCAGAAACAAGAAGGAAGAGCCAGTGGGTTGCACGGTAACTCACAAGCTACCTCATCAGTTTCTGACCACTCAGGAATTGGTAAGGTTGTGGATTTTATAGTTTCTATTCTGTAATCCTCCCCTGAAATTGTTGAGAGCTGATGGAGGTTCTGTAAATCAAATGAACAAGGGGAAAAAGTCAGTAAATGCTCAGTACATAAAATGCACCACTTTCACAAATTCCTGGGATTTCTAGAGAAGTCCATGTGCGCGATAGGCACAGAAGAGAGATGCCGTGCTTGATGTTGGTCCAGGACAAGGTTAACTTTCTGCACACTAATTTTAATTCATTATATATGCCTTTTTTTCCCAGCACAAATGGACCCCCGAGGCCTATCTCCCAGACAAAGTAAAAGTGACAGTGACGATGATGACCTGCCAAATGTGACCTTAGATAGCGTTAATGAGACTGGATCTACGGCCCTTTCCATAGCCAGAGCAGTACAAGAGTAAGTACCATGTTCTCAGGATGAACTAAGACTCGCCAAGGTGTTCAGTGGGTAATGGAAGCAGCAGTACCTCCTGTTCCCAGAACTTGTCCTTCTAGCTCGGAACGGGCTCACGCGTCAGCATCCTTCCATCCAGGCTTACGTTCTTTGGGGGCAGATTAGGGGAAAGCATGAAGTATTTTACATAGTTGAAAATCTATGCTTTTATTAGAATTGAGGCTTCTGTGCATCTCTCCTAATACCTCCTACCTCTTCTTAACTCTGAAAAAAATATATTGTTCTTTTTCAATGTCACCATCCAGTTATTATCAACATTGTTATTATTCATATGCAACAGTCAAGAGAAATAAAATAAGGCAAGTATTATGATCTTGTTTTGATAGGAAAGTACAGAAGAGCTTTTTTGAAATTTTAAAATTTGGAAGACGATGTTTCACCACTTTGAAAAATCAGAATCATGTGTAATTTTTAAAGAGATCTTTTCTCTTTCCTTTTATCCAGACCATAGAGTTAGATTTCATCCTTGTTAATCGAAGATAGTTGCTTTTCCATCATTGTCGATTTTGTATCTAGAATTGAACCTATGGCTAGTCTTTGTATATTTTTTCTCTGGAATAGTTTTTAATAACATAATCTTATGTAAGAGTAGGAGTTAAATAGCCACTGCTGTTGCTGACACATGAGTTAGCAGTTCACTCAAAATGATCTTAGTCACTTCCCATATTTTAATTCCTTTTCCCAAATATTGACTAAGTACTGACTCTGCTCTGAGCACTAGTCTTTGAAATCTTTAAACAACACACACACACGTTAGTATGGCATTTTAGAATTTAAAGCATATGTGTGTATGTAAAATGAATAATACATTTCTATGTTCGATAGGTAATACATGTATAATATTTATATGATATGTGTTTGTGCACAAATACAAATATATATGGTATATTAGGGGAAACAGGATCTAAAAAGAAATTTGGAGTCAAAAACATTTGAATTCAAATTTACGTTTAAGCTCTTAGTGGTTGTGTGATTTTTGGCAAGTTATTTAACCACTCTGAGATTTTAAGAAAATCAGAATACTTACCTTATAGCCCTGTTATGGATGTAACATAGTTATAAGATATAAAAATCAAGTCACAGAGTTTTGGCACATAGAGGCTTCAATTAAGTATAGAATTAGTATTATAATTATAGTAATAGTGTATACTATATGACAACTAGGAAATTAAAATGTGGCAAATATTGTTATTCTAATTGTACAAATGAAGACACTCAGAATCAGAGAAGTTAAATGACTCCTGCAAAGTCATATACTAAGTAGTAGCAAGACGAAGTTTTAGACTTCTGACTCCCAAAACAGATCTTTTCCTAAGAGTACCTGTCATGTTTGTTTCCAATAATATTCTTTCACTTCAACACCTATAAAAAGGATTTTTTCACTCCTTTGTTCAAATAACTGGTTATAGTCACTTAGTTTCTCCAAAGCAAATGTTCATTTGAGCCAAGAGAGGCATTGAATCAAAGGGGTTGCTGAAATCATGTTTAAAATGGTGTCATGCTGAGTCACCTCATCTCTAATTCAGTGATCAGCACAGTTAATATGGTTTTGTGTGACCTAAATCTTAAGATCCATCTTTAAAATTAGACTAGATGATGACAAATTTCAATTCTAAGAGGAATAGTAGGTTTCAGAGACATTTAGTCATATTGTTTTCCTGTATCATTATAATACATGCATAGTGTGTGTGTGTGTGTGTGTGTGTGTGTGTGTGTGTGTGTACACAGGTGGGTGTGTTTCTTTTAATTCAAACTTTAAAGTTGCGAACTATAATTACAAAAATCCAAATTATGTTTACTTTATTTGGGACTTAGATAGCAAATAATGATATTAACTTTTTAAATATAACTATTTTTTTCTTTTAATATTATGTGCTTATAATATATAGTGTATTTTAATGTGAAACGTTTAATAGCAGCCTCAAGAACTAGAGCCTCATTTTCAGCCTAACCTCTCTGGCTTGCTTTGTGAAAACATTTTCAAGTCACAGTATCTTGTATAACTGCATATGCCTGCCTTTTACAAAAGTTGCCTGTGTATCTAGGGAAATGCCAGATTCATTATTCATGTAAGTGTTTTCATTAAACGATTAGTAAAGAATACTGAGCCGTCACCTGGGAAGCCCAAGAACGCCAGGACCCATCAATAGTTAATTAAGTCTCATTCAAGACGCAGTGTGTGTATGTAAACACCAGCGAGTGAGAAGATAGTGTTAGATGAAGCAAAGAGAATGCTCTGCAGAGACCTCTTAAATATGGGTGTATTTCAAAACTTACAGTAATACACTGAGGAAAATTTTATTCTGGGACAAATAAATATGTAATCCTTGTTAGACACTTAAAAAAAAATTCTGTACTTAGGTTTACCCCAACTTACCCTTAGGTTTAAACCTAAGTACAGATTTTTTTTTAAGTGTCTAACAAGGATTATATATTTATTAAGTGTATACAGTTGTCTAACAAGTGTCTAGCAAGGATTATATTTAAGTGTATACAGTTGTCAGCACGTTTCTGCGCCTCTCTTAGTTTCTCCTTGATTCTTTAATACATATTGCTGTTGGTGATTTTCTGTTTTCTCTTTTCCTGTTTGCCTTTGGATCTTGATGCCTTCTATTAACTCAAAAGCTGTCAGACAATCAAAAATTCCAGTGTACTATGATCAATAAAATAATGCATTGAATAATAAAAGTGTAAAACATCAGCTTGGCACATACAAGATGAGAGGATTTCAGAAGATACCTGTTGACCTCTCCCCTGTACTTGCAAAACTCTCTTGAGAGAGTCAGATTGAGAAGTATGTCTATGGGTAGAGAGGCAATGACATCACAGGTTTATGTTCATTAGACGTAGCATACTTTAAAAGCCTTGGGCAACCAGTACACATTTGACTTTCCAATCAAAGGCAAAAGGAGTCATGGTTTAGGAAGGGTTCAAAGGCTGGCCTCTTAATTCATTGGCCACCAGTGAAGTGTCGATCAAAGAGAAGAGGAAGATGGGGTGCCTGGGTGGCTCAGTTGGTTAAGTGACTGCCTTCAGCTCAGGTCATGATCCCGTAGTCCCAGGATCGAGTCCTGCATCAGGCTCCTGGCTCAGCGGGGAGTCTGCTTCTCCCTCTGACCCTCTCCCCTCTCATGCTTTCTGTCTCTCTCAAATAAGTAAATAAAATCTTTAAAAAAAAAAAAAGAGGAAGATGAAGAAGGAGGATATTCGGGAAGATTGACACTAGAAATGGATGAAACTACCTTGTCCTTAACTTGTCTCTACAAGATGCTAACCTGAAGTGTAGTTACTCTTCTTTGTCTTCTTTCCCATTCAGGTTCATAGTCTTGTCAATAATCATTATAGTTTGAGTTTTTAATTAGGTAACTTACTTTATTGACATTGGCATATCTACATAGCATAAACCTTAATATACTAATACTTTTTTTTTCTAAATGCCTGTTATGCATGTTACTTTTTTTTTTTTTAAGATTTATTTATTGGGGGGGGGAAGAAGGAGAGGGCAAGGGCTGAGCAGGGAGCCTGCCATTAGGGCTGGATCTCAGCACCCTGAGATCATGACCTGAAACGAAATCAAGAGTTGGGCGCTTAACTGACTGTGTCACCCAGGCAATGCCCTCGCATTTTACTTGTTTTTAAAATGAACTTTTAATTTTTTAGTTTAAGAAATGTTTCCTTTGATTTGAAATGCAGTTGTTAGCCAAAATTCCATCCTCCCCCCCCAGATATCAGATATTTCTGTCTTTAAATAAAAAAGAACATCGCTTGGTACTAGAGCAACAACCTGAGGTCACTTTGATGTGTATAGATTTATATAGTGAGGTCCCTGAACTGTGCTTGAATTAATCATTTCAACCATTTTCATTAATTCGCTTGATTATCGTTTATCAGCTCAGGATCAGTGAATTCAAATATAATGGAAAAAGCCACAGAGAGGCCCACACACATGCTCTGCCCTTTTCTTGTTTTAATTGTGCAGATACTATCCAAGTCAGAAACCATGTGTTCAGTAATTCTGACAAAGCCAACTTCCAGCAATTCATAGAACATCTGTTTTGTTTTGGTCTGGGTTTTTTTCCCCCCAGTGGTAAAATAGGGTCATTACCCTTAACAACTTGACAAACATAATTATGAAATAAGTGTTTGGGAAAAGAGAAGTACAGGCGCATGATTAGAGCAAATTATTGTAATTAACTCTCACTCCAGGCAAAACAATGATATTTTTTTAAAATAGGTACAGTTTGGCTGTGTTACCCAGACCCTCCTTTTTAATTCTTTTTCTCTAATTCCAAACATTCATACTTCTCATTTGTTAACGGGAGTAGAATAATCAACTTCATATGAACTAAAGTGTAAGTGAATGAGAATATCTCCGGAGAGAAATTTCAGTGTAACCAGGAACAAACCTTAAACTAAAAGAATAAGGATCTAGACACAGGCATCCCGTTTTCCTAAATTCCCATTATGCCACTTTGTTTTTATGAAAGACCTCTGTTAGCACCTATTTTTGCTAGCTGAAAGAGAGCCAAAGAGGATTTTCATCTTTACAAAAAGAGGTGAACAGCAAAAATAGTGTTCAGTATTTTTTGCAGTAAGCCCTTCGAGAGGCAGCACATACTTTAAGCAGGGAGAGCGGCCCGCCAGGTTCCCTCCCCGGGAACCACACCCAGCATCTCAGCACCAAGCTACCAGAGCTTTGAGCTGTGTCTGTGAGCAGCCTTGCTTTATCTCAATTTCTTGTGTGCTTCCATTAGCAAGATGTGTCCTACGGCATCACAAAGGCCTCGGAGGTTATTTTGGGGGTCTGGGAATGCTCAAAAACTTTTCCATGTAAGTTAATGGTCATTGCCTCTTTGCTCTATGCCATTTTGGGTTATGAAAGGTTTCATAGGAACGTTCTACTTTTGGATAGTGGTGGAAACCTGTATAATACTTTCAGTAAGATCGAAATGGGAAAGGGTAGAGTAGAGGGTGAGGGAAGCAGATGAAGATGTTAAGGAGATATACCTGTGTTACTCAGTGTCAGTCCTTTGAGAATTGGTGCATGCATGTTACTGTTAAACTCACACCATATCTGAAGCGCCTACCCTCTCTCATCTTTATTATAACTCTCAGAGGAAAGAAAAGCAACAAAATTAGTAGCATTAGTAATTTTTTGCTTTGGCTAGCTTCCCTGATATTTGCTACTTGATAAAAGGATGTATTCTTTTTAAATGGTTCATTGTCAAGTACATTTAAGCTAATCAAAATACTTTACCGTCTTCCTCCCCCTGTTTTTATTACAGTTGACCCTTGAACCCAGGGTTGAATTGTGCAGGTCCAATTACATGTGGATTTTTTTTGATAAACATAATAGAACACTGGAAATGTATTTTCTCTTCCTTATGATTTTCTTCGTATTTTCTTTGCTCTATCATACTTCATTGCAAGGATATGGTATGTAATACATATGCAAAATATGTATTAATTGACTGGTTATGTTATTGATAAGACTTTCAGTCAACAGTAGGCTATTAGTAGTTAAGCTTGCGGGGAGTCAAAAGTTACCTGTGGGTTTTTGACTGCACAGGGGGTCAGCATCCCAACCCCAGTTGTTCAAGGCTCAACTGGGTATTGCTCATGTGAAGGTCCCTTCTTAAAAACTGCTTGAATTTCTGGAAATGAAGAGTATCATCTTTAGCACATTTTCATGTAAATGATCTTTGAAAGAACAAGTATGGTAGGAAGTTAGATATCCTATTGTTATTTCAAACTTTGTTGCTAGTTCAAACATCATGGTTCTTAATTTAGAAAAGTGCATTTAATGATTAAAAAGGGTCAGAAATCTTGGCGTGGTCAGTTAAGCATCCGACTCTTGGTTTCTGCTCAGGTCGTGATCTCAGGGTTGAGATGCAGCCCCGAGTCAGGCTCTGTGCTGGGTGTGGAGCCTGCTTGGATTCTCTCTCTTTTCCTCACTCCCTCCCTTACCCCATGCTCGATCACTCTGTCTCTCAAAAATAAATAAATCATTTTTTTTAAAGGGTCAGCAATCTTGAATGGTATTTTTTTATTTTGTTTTCATTTTTCTTGTTCTGAATTTCTTGAACACACCCCCTCCTGTTTCTCCTAATGTCCTCCTGTATGATTGCATTAATGTCTTTTAAATTACAGTAGAGAGCAGTGCAAGAGATGAGGAAGAAAGCAGAAACAAAGGAATCATAACTGACAGCCTACTTTCTGGCAGATACTATGGAAACTCATGTAGTTTTCATTTAATTTGCTCTATGATCCTGTTTTTATCCTGCAGATAAAGAAATAAAAGCCTAGAGACGTTTACTCTATCCCCAGAGGTCCTACAGCTGATAATTTGCAGAGCTCATACTCATTTTCAAGTTTGTCCGACTATAAACCCATGTTCCTCTATAAAGGCAGCTTCTGTCTTTATGTTGTGGCTTTAATATCTTCAGACTGCCAACTATCTAAAATTAGCAAAGTTTTTTGAACTTCAAATCCCAGTAAGCACACAATTTTATGAAATAATTTCAGATTTTTTTAAATCTTCAAACTCATTGTTACTTTAAATATAATCCATTACAGGGGGAAATAATTCTATCAGGTACCTTCTCAGAATTTTTTTTTTAAAGCTATTCCACTTCTATAAATCACACACAGTATATTGAAATGTGAGGAAATCAAATATGAACATATTCATGTTTTTCATTATAAACTTCACTGGTACTATTTTATTTAAAGAAATTATTGTTGGGAAAAACATGGTTTCAAGTGTGTTTTAGTATACACATACATGCTGACATTCCCAAGCCCAAAAAATGAACATCCCTTACAGAATTCTGTCAGTCTATAAAAGGAAAAGTTTGTCCAAGGGTTAAAATCATCCCGTGTCATCTTATTTTGCACCCCTTGACTAAAGATTTGAGAGTACTTGGATCATGTCTCTCTCCTCATCTGCTGATTAGAATGAACCCAGCTGAGCTGATTGTGCCCAGAGAAAAAACCAGGGAGCTCAACATGTCAAAGGACTTCTGTTTCTCCTCTCAGATTTTTCCTAGATTCTTGTCTCATTAAGAGAAGCTGTAGGTTTATTTAATAAGCCTAACATGTTTGGGACATCTTCAGATCCCCCCACTTCATATCCTACCAAAGAAACAGCTATGATTCACATCAGTAGGTGGAACTCTAGATCTCTGATTGTGACTATTATGATATGGGCTCTACTGATGGGTAAATCTGAGAGGTGTTCGTTCCCTCGCCAGGGGGAGATAAATGTTTTTCGTTGCTCTTCTTTTGAAAGAGCTCAGAAAAAGCTCCTGATTTTCAGTGAATGAACACAGATAAAACCTAAAGTCTATGCTTAGCCTGCATCAGCCCATCAGTTTCCCATGCCTAAAAAACAATTAAAAATAGTGATCACTGAATAACTCAGTCCCTGGGTGTTTAATACCAAGATGGAGACTGTTGCACCCACACACAGTCCCATATATCTGGTTTGGTGTGATTCTCTTTGTTCCTCAAATTAAGAAAAGTGTGGTCCAGTTTGGCAATAATTTGACACTTGAATTGTTTCATGAGGTACCAAATTAAGTGATCTATTCATTTGATGTGTAGTTAATTAATTTTTTCAACCCCATGTTACATGCTGGGGACAGGATGAAAGATTCATAGTACCTTAGCACAGGAAGCTCAGCATTGAAATATAAGAGATGAAGTAAAGCATGATAAGATAAAAGCATAAGAAGGGCTGCAGTGAGAGAATAGAGGGGGTACATGTAACTCAGTCTGGAACAGGTAAGAACATTGATGTGCGGTAGGCGTGCAGCCGTTCCTAATGACTGGTGCAGGGGTGAGTGTAGCAGGGAGAGGGGAGAGGAAGCTGCTTGGGGAGGTGGGTAGGGACCTGAACAGGAAGGATGAATTTATTCTGTAGACAGTGGGGAGATGTGGATAGACTTTAAGTGGGAACAGCAAATGTAGGTCTCAAGGAGTAAGGAAGCTGCACACGGTTGTGCAGGTGGAGCACTGTGCATCCCAAAGGGTGCTGAGTGCGACCGAGGTAGGGGAAGCCGGATATGGGCATTAGGCTGTGTGGAGGTGAGAGAGAGGGTTCACTGTTTCATGAAGATGTTCTCGGAAGAACTCTCTGATAAGACCGTGTTTTAGGAAAGACCTGAAGAGGGGTGAGGTCAGGTCACAAAGAGATCTAAAGGAAGAGCATTCAAGGGAACAACAAGTGCAGAGACTCTAAGACAGGAATATTCTGGAATGAGTAAACAAACAAACTCGCTGACCAACTAGAGAACATTAGTTAAAATTCCTTGATCTTACAGAAGAAACTGAGCTCCATAGATACCAACGAATTATTCCAACATTCCAGCCCTAGGGAGAGGGGCTAGGGACTGAACCTCTTTATCCACTCATACTTTTCCCTCTAGGCTGTGATAAAAATTCTCTTTTTCTGAGGGAATCTGCAGCTGTTTAACCAAAACAAAACAAAAAGCAAACAAAAAAAAATGCAAAACCAATTTTCCCTTTCAAAACATTTGTTTACTTTGTACTTCCTTCTGGCCTGGGTTCTTGAAACCTAGTTTTGTATCCCCTGATGATTCAAAAATATCCATTATCCTAGACAGTTTTAAAAAATATATTATTTCTGTACCTTCTAGTAGCCATTAAGTACCTTTTCCTTAAAAATGATGCAACTATTGTTCCAAGGAAGAGCTTATCCTCAGAACCTTTTGATTGTTAAAAATGTAAAATGAAGTAAAAAAGAACGTAACATACATGAGAGCCACTACCCAGGTGTTGCTATTTTGAGGGTGATGTATGTCTCTCGTCTCTATGATAGGCATTTTATACTCTATGCCTAATGCTAAACAGTCAGTTTGATTTGACCGACTTGAACATCTTCTAATATACTATAATATAAACGGATTAATTTTAGTCTTTCTAACCACTTGGAAAGTATTGGGTTAACTGTGTGTTGATTTGTTTTTTAAACTGCCATGCCTCATTTTAATGTGAATTTACTACTTCTTGGTGATCAGTTTAAAAATAGAAATCAGGCTTTTAAAGACCAGACTTTTTGTGTTTGTTTTTATTTGAAGGGGGTTCCAAAGTTACATCATGGATAGAATTGATGAGCCACTTTTATTTGACAGTGGCTATGTGTTTTTGCTACTTTTATGTTTAAATTTTTTTAGTATTAGTAATTTCCATATATGTTTCTAAATATAATTTAAAATATGCTGGCATTTCATGTGGTCATACGGTATATGTATATATACAAACTGATTGCAAGTATTAATATGCTTTTAATTTCTTGACATACTTCTCTATGTGAGATCTTTATGTAGCTTTTTTTTTTGCTCTATGTTCTACCTATAATCACATTGCAAATTTATGTACACCATTTATATTTCTCATATATATTCCTAATGGGTGTAACTTGTGAGTATAGGTAGTCATTTCTCATGCATTTTTGATGTGTGTTGACATAGATAATCCGTGATAATGATGAAATATTAATAAGTTTCGCTACAAGTTCCCAGAACTATTCATCACTATTTCATTTATTAATGTAGTCAGAGAGAGTACACATGATAGAAAACCATACTGTAATATATTTGAAATTAACTCAATTCACCAGGATATAATCTCTTCTATTTTCAGTCAGACACTCTAGACACTCTCTTTTCTTATTACTCTTTATGAGTTATAGCCATTGTACCATAATTTTCCTTTACTTTATAGCACTTTCCCACACACTTGAATCTCATTGAATACATTTACTTACATGCATCAAAGGAAAGTAAAAAATTGAAGGATACGTTTTCATGGGGAACCTGCTGCTATATAGAAAAATATAATACAGATGGAAAAAGATAGCTTGGATAAGAGTGATTCTTATCAGGCTGATGTTTTACCGTGATATTTTGCCATCCACTTACATGAAATGTAAGACATCATGAGTCATGGCTTACCTTAAAAAGTAAACCCCAAACCATGTGTGGTTAGTAGTGGTAGAAATGCCAGCAAATTTTGAGAATATTTCTGATTGATTATCTGAAAAATTATTAGTGTGCAGGAAAGAATTCCAAACTTAATTTAAAAGTAACTATATATTCTTAGCTAAAAGGATCATTTTATCAATGTAATTTTTAATATTAGACTGACTCAAATACTACTTCTAGATAGAATTCTGGATCTTGAATAAAATTCTTTCTGTTGATCTGTTTACCTACCTACCTACCTACCTATCTACTCACCTACATATCTTTCCGAATATCGGTTATTTTTAGCTGTAAATAACAATAGGCCTTACTAGAGAGCTTAAACATGGAATTCTTTTCCTAGTATAACAGGAAGTCTAGGATGAACGGGACAGGCTGGTGGAGGTGCTCAGAATGTTCTGAAGGTGTCTTCTCTCTTCCTGTGTTGTTGCTCTTCAATTGTGGTTTTCTTTCTAATGGTTGTATGAAGATGGCTCCATCTTCAGGCATTGCCCTTATTCCAGTCAGAAGGGAAGAAGTAAAAGTGCAAACCAAGTAACCAGAGGAACATACTAGCCAACTAT
The DNA here is from genome assembly GCF_037043125.1 of Eumetopias jubatus. Taxonomy (NCBI): domain Eukaryota; kingdom Metazoa; phylum Chordata; class Mammalia; order Carnivora; family Otariidae; genus Eumetopias; species Eumetopias jubatus. Next base: position 161,329,783 of record NW_028274809.1, on the reverse strand, counting down.
GTCACTTTTTTTTTAAGGATTTTATTTATTTGAGAGAAAGAGCAAGTGAGGGAGAGAGCATGAGGTGGGGAGGGGCAGAGGCAGAGGCAGAGGGAGAAACAAGCTCCCCGCTGAGCAGGGAGCCCGAGGGCTCGATCCTAGGACCCTGGGATCAGGACCTGAGCCAAAGCCAGACACTTAACCATCCAAGTGCCCCTACTATGGTCTCTTTTCAAAAGCTTTCCCAGGAGCCCCAACCTATGACTTCTGCCTCTATCTCATTGACTAAAACTGGTTTGCATGTTCCCAATTATTGGAATATGGCTAAGGGAAAGAAAAATAATGGCCAGAACTGAGTCAGTAAACCAGTATCGTCTGCCACCAAGCTTAAAGTTTAATCCTTAAGAAAAATATGGTACCACCCTAGGGGCACCTGGGTGGCTCAGTTGGTTAAGTAACTGCCTTCGGCTCAGGGTGCTCAGGTCATGATCCTGGAGTCCAAGGATCGAGTCCCGCATCGGGCTCCCAGCTCAGCGGGGAGTCTGCTTCTCCCTCTGACCCCCCCGCCCATGCTTTCTCTCTCTCTATCTCATTCTCTCTCTCAAATAAATAAATAAAATCTTAAAAAAAAAAAAAGAAAAATATGGTACCACCCCAAACCCAATGTCAAGGTGTTTTTTTCCTTTTTTTAAAAAATCAATCATCTGTTGCCACTATAATGCTATATAGACAGCCATTCCAAAACTCTGTGGCATATTACTATAGGCATTGACTTTTCTTCCATGCATCAGCTGGTCGGTTGGGGCAGGTCCACAGGTTGTTGGAGCAGCGCTGTTCATGTCTCTCATTTTTCTAAACCCAACAGATGACCTATGCCATGTATTTCTCATGGCAGTGGCTAGAGTGTAAGAGGGCAACCCCAATTGTACAAACACATTTTAAGCCATTATTCACAGCACTCGTCTGCCAAAATCTCATGGCCAGAGCAAGGCCATATGACCTAGCCTAGCATCAGTGCGGTGGGGACCATATTTCTCCCTGGAGATGGGGAACTTTAGGAGAGTGTTGACTAACGTACTAATATTTTAGAAAAGAAAGGCTATTGTCTCTAGAAGCCATTAAAATTAGCTAATATACCTATTGTAAAAATCTAATTTGCTTAATTTTGGCAAATTTTAGTCATGTTCTCTGATAAAATTTCTAGGTGGTTCTGGTGGATCCCATAAATTCTTACCCCTAGAGTCACTTAATAATGTATTTTTTTTAAATCAGTAATAACAAGTACATTTATTATGTCTTGGTATCTGAATTTCATAGGATAAATTCTTATCTCCAGGGTTTATACTCTCAGAAGTGTTCCATTTTGCTAAATATAATAGAGGGTATTATTAGAATGTAGTGCTTAAGCAGCTGATTCCAGCTGAATAAGCCAAATCTGCGAAATGTAGTTATGGTCAGTCTTTAAACTTAAATTAACATTGATTAATCTCTTATAGTATACAGAATGGCTAAAAATGGCATCAGCTACTTTGCCTTTTTCCTCTGATCTCTGGAATTCTATAGCTATGGGCTACAATAGTGACAAAACACAAATAAAGCAAAATTATACAGAGAATTTAAAATAAAATCTTTGAGCTAAAATTTCATAACAGTTTAGCAAAATATGTATCAGTCTCCAATTCTGCATCTATCTTCCATTTTGTTCTCTATGTGTCATCACTGTTACAAGTGAGAGAAAACATGGGATTGATTCTCGTAGAGTTTCCACTTTCTGATGCAAATATAAAACTAATTTTATTTTACTTTTTTTAAAGATTTTATTTATTTATTTGACAGAGAGTGACACAGCGAGAGAGGGAACACAAGCAGGGGGAGTGGGAGAGGGAGAAGCAGGCTTCCCGCGGAGCAGGGAGCCCGATGCGGGGCTCGATCCCAGGACCCTGTGATCATGACCTGAGCTGAAGGCAGACGCCCAACGACTGAGGCACCCAGGCGCCCCATAAAACTATTTTAAATTCTACATTTAGAGGAACTTTTCTAATACATGATAGGAAAATACAAGCATGAAAATTGATTAGAAAATATAAATGACTTTTTTTTAATTCAGGAGGTTAAAATATCTTGTCAGCTTTTACTGGGTAGGTTACATTTTGAGGTTAAAATATTAATTTTTCACTGTATCTTTTAATGAGGCTTATTTATCCAAGTCAAGTCAGAAGACCAGTAAATGTTTTACAATATAAGAATATCCACCAAAAGGGCACCTGCTTGGCTTGGTCAGTTAGGCATCCGCCTTTGGCTCAGGTCATGATCCTGGAGTTCTGGATAGAGCCCCGTGTTCGGCTTTCTGCTCAGTGGAGAGTCTGCTTCTCTCTCTCCCTCTGCCCCTCACCCCTCTTGTTCTCGCTCGCTCACTCTCAAATAAATAAAAATCTTTAAAACAAATTCTGAAAAAAATTTTAAAAAAAGAATATCCAGCAAAACTAGAAATTGTTTGAGAAAACAAACAAAATAGTCACTGAATTGAAACCAGGTAATCTCTTTACACACTAAAATCAACCAGGTTTTTAAAAGTACGTTCATATCTTTGGCTTTTTACTCCTGCATTTTTACCCAAGCTTCCAGGTTGACACTACTTTGAAACAAATGTGGAGTTTTATAAATCTTGCCTCATGTATATCTTGAAAAGTTCAAGGTTATACTAGTGTTTTAAGAGGGATTGCATTAAATCATTAGTCATAAAAATAACTGATTTGTCACATGCCCCCAAATCAGGAAGAATAATATATTGGAAGTTATGGAAGCAGTAAAGACATGAGCGACTCTGGGCCTGGGCCAGGGTATCAGTGGTGGCTTTTGAATACTGTAACCCTAAGCGTTATATTCAAAATGTAGTACTTGGTGCACCTGGGTGGCTCAGTCGTTAAGCGTCTGCCTTCGGCTCAGATTAGGGTCCCAGGTCCTGGGATCGAGCCCCACATCAGGCTCTCTGCTCAGCAGGAAGCCTGCTTCTCCCTCTCCCACTCTCCCTGCTTGTGTTCCCTCTCTCGCTGTGTCTCTCTCTGTCAAATAAATAAAATCTTAAAAAAAAAAATGTAGTGCTTTATGGTTCTCAGTTTATTTTTATGCATCTGTCTCACAGTGTTCCTTAATACAGCAGTGTCTGAATTATCTTACTACAGATGAGAAAAATAAGACTTGAAGTGTGAGTTGCCTGGCATCATAGAACTGATAAGGAGCATTGCCAATGGTGCCCAGTCAGATGTAATTTTCCACTACATGTTAAAAGTGCTCTTTCCTGCATTCTGTCTTGAAGGGAAAGGGTTTAAAGAAATAACAGATAGTTTGAGTGCTAACTAACTAGATGGAAGGATAAGATGAAGGCAGAAGGGATGGCCATGCCTTTGAGCTGAATAATGTAATTGAGAGGAGTGGGTAGAGGAGTTTGATACAACGAAACTCCCCAATGGAGCGGTCCTGTTGGTGTTTGGAGGTCTAGAACTGGAACTGATGAAAGAAAAATGGAAATACAGAAAGGGAGTCATTGGCATAGGGAAAATTATTAGGTTTATTTTTATTTTTTAGGTATTATTTGTATACAGTAAAACACTTTAAAGGTGCAGTTCAAAGGGTTTAACGATTGCATGTACTCCTGTGACTGCTACCCAAATCAAGATACAGAACATTTCCATCACCCAGAAAGTTGCCTTGCATCTGCCCCCCCATAAATTCACTGTTTCCTCCCAACCCCCAAACAACCACTTTCTGGTGTCTGTCACCATCATTAATTCTAGACCTTCATTTATGAATTGTATGCTATGTATTCTTTTGTTTCAGTCTTCTTTCACTCAGTGTTTTTGAGGTTCTTGCACATTGTGTGTTGGTAAGTAGTATTCCATTGTGTAGATGTGACATTTGCTTGTGTATTCACTTATCCATGCACATTTGTGCTGTTTCCAGTTTGAGCTATTGTATTAAGGCAGTATGAACATTCATTTGCAACTCTTCTATGGACATAATGTTTTCATTTCTCTTAGGTAAACATCTAGGAGAGGAATTGCTGGGTCAAAGGAAGATGTTTATATTTATAAGAAACTATCCAACAGTTTTCCAAAGTAATATATCTGTTTGTAGTCCCGCCTGTGGTGCATGGGAGCTCTAGTCATTCCAGCTCTTCAACTACCTGTGGTGTGGATAGTCTTCTTTTTTTTAAGGCATTCTATTGATATTTAAGATAGGTCTATTTAATTCTTCACAATGAAGAATAAGATGCCAAGGACTTGGTTTTGGAAAAGATCTGCCTTGAGGAGTCAGATGAAGGAAGAAGAGTCCATCAAGGGGACCAAGGAGCTAAGAGAAGCAGGGAGAGAATAGGGAAGAGGGATTTTTAGCCAGGTCCAGTCCCTCTGAAGTTCCAGGAGGGTGAAAAATGAGAAGTCTAATCAATTTAGGGAAAAAAAAAAAAGAACTAGAGAGAGTACAGATCTGCTTGAGTTGTGAGAAGGACATAGAAGCCTGGATGAAACAGGTTAATAGGAAGGAATCATGAATGCTTAAGGAGTAAGAACCTAAGATTTTGAGGAAGCAAATGTAGGTGTTTCTGTGAGGGGGGGGTGAGAAAAATAAGATGACAGCCAGAGTAGTGACAGTCATTTGTACAGACTAGAGATCTACCCAGAGTAAAAAGAAAGTTTGAGACAGTTATTCAAATAATTACGTTTGAAAAAAACAGTTCAGTTACAACATGTTTTTGTCTACATCTGTAAAATAAACTTGCTTATCTGATGATCATCTGGATAAATTAATGTAGATATCAGTTAGGAATTTTTATCCATTCAAAATATGCTTATTAAAGGCCCAGTGTATGCTAGAGTCATTTTTATGTTCTTTCCCTTTTCATTTTAGGTATGTCTTTGTCTTCTTATCCCCATGAACTTTGAAACTCTTCTTCCTTTGATCTTTTAACTTAGGCATGAATAAATATTTGTAACCTTTAAACCCAAAATGTAGGTTAGGTCTTGGTTCATTCCAATGAGAAAATGAGCTTTTCTTTTAGGAATAGCCCTTTTATTTGATAACTCTGTAATATTTTATAATTCTCTAACCTTCTGTCTCTTCTGGATTAGAGATATGAGAGTCTTTTAAGTACTTTCCATATTTCTGTGCTTATAAAGTACCCAGCAATCACAGTTACTTCTTTATATTGCATAGAACTAAGATAATAAAATCAAATTGGCAGGTAAACATTACTGATTCATCAAGGTACTCCTAACAGTTTGCTTTGAGTAACTGCATTGTTCAGTGTAATGACATGACGAACATCAAAAGGGAATTTACTTTATTCCTATACTTGATTCATTCAATGCTTATTGAACATTTGCCATATGGAAGACACCGGGCTAGACTTTGTGGAGGAGACAAGTAGAGAATGTCATCTTTAATATGCCAAGAGTGATTTCAGTTTCTGTCCACTGTGATATCTAGGATGTTTGTATTCAAAGAAGATTTCCAGTGAATTAAAGTTTTGCTGTGTATTGCAGTAACTTCTGTTATCTTTCATGGAAGCTCCCATTTATTGAACATTGGATATATGCCAAGAAATCAGTTGTCATTGTGGAAGGTCTCCCTGGGTCAGGCAAAACTGTATCACAGGGAAAAAAAAGATTCAAGATTGTCTCAAATGTCTTCCCAACTTAGGGGGAGTAAAAGCATCAGTACTTTCTTTTTAGCAAATTTGATGCTTGTAAAACCCAGACTTTGTTCATTTTGAAGCCAGTTTTAATGACATAGAGCAAAGCAGAGTAACATGGCTTTAGCTGGAAGCAGAGGGTTCAAAAATATATATTGCACAGTACAGAGCAAGAGTGGGTAAGCATTCTAATAAATCTGTTAATCTAATTGTTTCTTAATTTTGTGAGCTAGTTAAAAAGAAAGTAAACCCTGCATAGGGCAGGTTAATCTAAACATTCCTTCATGATCCTAACACATTCTACTTGTAGTATCTTTTAAGGAATATGGGGGATTGGAGATGGTATAAAGGTCAGAATGATCCACTGATAGCTTGGAAGGTTAAAGTTTTTGAAATGGCTTCATCAGGAAAAGGAAAACTTAAGGATGTTTTCAAAGTTATGTTTAAACAAATGGAACATTATCAGACAACAGGCAGGTTTGAACTGTGTTTCAGTTGGGATGTATTTGTGGAGAGGGAGAGAGAGAGAGAGAGGACTCCGCATTAGATGTTTAAATTTTCTTTACTAAATATATTTATAGGTGTGTGTAACTATGTACCTGCAATTTTTTTTAAAGGGTATTCCAATATAGGACCGAGAATAGGTTTAGAGGTGGCTTAACGAGCTGCCTCCGCTCTGCCACTATTAAGCAGTGGACCTAGAGCATGTCGCCTAACCTCCGTAGATCTCTAACCAGAAAACAAGGGGTTTGGACTAAATTATCTCTCAGTTCCTGTTCAGGTCTGTCATATACTGAGTGAGTGATGTATTAATATACTTGAAAGACCTGAGCTGTCCTCAATAAATGTAACTTCTGGTGACCATCAAATACCTTTTTGCCATTGAATTGTGTGACTTTACTGTTAAGTGTGTATTTCTCCTGTGCTATAGTGATGCATGATAATATACCTAGAATGATAGCTTCACTTTAAGTTGGAGAGCATGTAGATTGTGGTTTAGCACAGTTTGATTCACATTTATATATTTGTTCTTTAATAATCAATTACTTGAATTTAAGTAATCAATTTAGAGTTTTAGGTGTAAAAATGTCAAGTAAGATTTAATTTAATGATAATAGGTGATTTATTATAAGACATACAATAAAAAGTGTCAAGAACCTTACTTGTGAAAAATATTAATCAAGAAGACAGTAGTTGATAAAAAAGCAATACTGATCCAGGAAATTCATTCACATCACAGGTCCAAGCCTATTCACTGTTATTGTGAGCTAACAAAGAGAGTCCTTGGAATGAGAAGATAGGCATCCAGTGTCAGAAACGCTGCTTTGATGATGTTTTTCAAGATGGTACTTACAGAGTCCTAGGTTTTAAGTGTTTACAGTTCATCTTAATGAAATAGTTAAAACTATTTTTAAAACTACAGTTATAATACGATCTCATATAAGTGAGTTGCCTACCAATATTATTACAAACTTGGAGCATATGAGTGTGTTAATTTATACAACCAGATTATCTCATTTGAAGGCAGATCACAAAGCAGCTCTCCTACTGTCTCTGTTCATATGTTTGAAGTTTCCATACATGCAGTTCTTGAGCTGGGTGAATGCAAGAACTTGGCACATGGCCTGTAATGTAGTAAAACCTCAATAAATGTTAGTTGTGGCTGCTTCCTGTTCTCACTTTTTTTATCATCTATCATTGGTTATAAAGGTTGTCACTTCGCACTAGTTCTTTTCAAATTCATGTCTACAGATGTCTGCTCACATAAAATCACACAGCTGAGTACGTTCCTAACGCACGCGTGTGCCACACTCAATTAAACGTCAGGCAGTGTCAGGCACATGTGTCCAGCACGTGCCCTCGCCATGGCCTAACCGTCAGTTGGATAAAGACAAGTGAGTGTTTAGCATATGTAACCAAGATAATATACTGGAAATCATTTTGGCTCTTCTTTTCTAACTTTAATAATAATGATAAACTATGCGCTTTCATATTTAATAGAAATTTAAAATTTTCATAGAAATTTTTATTAATTCACTTTGAAACAAAAATTTCCATTACTATTTTTTAGGCTTCGGGGTTGTTGTTTTAGTATGAAGATATGACACTTAAGTTGTTACACAAACAGACCGTACATGTACAGCATAATACACTCATATGACCTTCGCACAGATCAAGATAGAGTATTTATCTTGCAAGGTTCTTGATTCCCTTCCACCCCAAAATAATCTTGATTATTTTAGTGCTTTTCTACCCAGGGATAATCTCAATTATTGTGTAAGAGAAGCGATTCTGAGATTGCAAGATGGCCTATTAAACATTTTGACATCTATAACTGAATTTCAGTGGGTGCAGATTCATTCATACTCTCTAATTGAAACAGAATGCAAAGTAATTTGGATGCTACCATTGTTATTACGAAAGCTGTAAGATTTTAATATTAAAACACATTGTTCTTTTTCTAGTCAATGATAATTAAGGATTTTCCTTTCTTATAACTAGATACTGCTTTTATCTCTTCTATACTTTGAATCTCTGTGTGCAGTTTGATTGTAAAAAGACTTCTAGAACGAGCAGTCTTCATCCAAGTAGCAGGTACACGGTGGTGGGTTAGGACTCACTGGTATGTTGGAATCGGTTGAGAGAAAAGACTGGAATTGCGCTAACTGGCTGGCAATGTGTAACCTGCTGTCTGTCCCATAGCCAGAGTGAGCTGGGTTTATTTATGCTTATTTGCCTGTGTCTGTATAAGTGTGTGTATGAGCATGGGAATTACATGTCTATAAACATGGGGAATAAAGCAGTTGAAAAGAGCTGATTCTGAGCAGTAGCTTGCCATGTTTAGTGTATCCTATCAACCAAGGTAGCAAATGGTGGGGAATAACTTTTGAGACTACTCCAGCACAATGCCAGGGAGATAGAGTCCTCTTTTGATGACTGTATTCTCCAGTCCACAAGGATTGTAATTCCAGAGCAATACCCATAGCATTTGATCTGACAAGAGAATTGAACATCTTATGTCTTTACTTGCTCCCTTTCCCATCTCAAAAGAAAATTTGGGATAATTTATATAAATGTGTTAGTATGGTATAATTGGAAAAATTAACAACTAGGCAAATTAAATCAAAGTATAGGAAAAATAATGTAAGAACAGTTAGGTAAGGCAAAGGAAATGTTAATACCTACATAGGCAGAGCACAGGGTTCTGCATAATAATTGGGCAGGAGGCTAATATGATCCATATATACCTAAAGGTCACTTCTGTAAGGCTTCGCTCTAGGAGAATACCCACAAAATTGCCCCAAAGAAGATAATGAATTTTTTTTTTTTTGATCTGACAGTTTATTTGGAATGACAAACATTTAATATGGCAGATAAAAAAGTCAGTTCAGTGAGGAAGGATGAAAAATTGCGTTGAAATTCTGGTACAATATCATTTATATAAAAATACTCTAATTCTAACTGCATCATTAGATACTAGTATAATAAATTGTAGACACATGAATACATACTTGCATTAATTAAATCTAGGAAAAATGTCTATTCTGGCTTTATAAAATGTAAATTACAATACCCACCCTATCGTATTTGTTCGTGTCTATTTAATTTTCAGATAACTTTAAGAAAACAAAATAAGTGAAATTGGGGCTATTTTCGGGATCTTGAGAGGAATGAAAATGAATTCTTTTAAAATTTATTTCTAGTGCATTTGAAATGCAGAGCACATTTTCCCAGAGGCAATTCCCCCTTTTCATCAAAAATTTCAGGATCAGAATCGAGAATTTTTCTATCCGTGCAATGTGTTGTTTTTATTTCCTGGAAGAACAGCAGGGACTTTCAACTAAGAGAGAAGGTGATTTATGGAAGCCCAGGGACTGGGTGTCCTTCCTCCTGAATTTCCGTTCCGCCTCTGTGCTTTGCTTCTGTTGTCTCCAAGCTGCCCAGCCTCAGTACTCCTATCTGCAAAATGGAGATAAGGACCCCTCCTTCCTCTCCCATTAAGACTGTGAGGTGGGGAATTCTTCCCGCTTCTTTGTAAAATTGGTCTTTGGTGCACCGTGGCATTTCACGAAAATTCTCTAAGGATGCTTTCAATGCAGTATTTGACTCTGGGACCATGCCAACACCGCCTGCGGTAGATGGAATGCACTCTACAGTTTTATGTATCTACATTACTTGGTTTTGAGCACCACCACCCCAGAGAGCATTGGCTTTTATTGCTGCAAAATAGTGTCAGCATGGGTCACTTCCCAAAATACTTCATCACTGGAAGGATTAACTTCCATTCTAATCACTAAACAGTGCAATTAAAAAGCCAAGTCACAAAAATAAACTGAAGTTGTGACAAATGTATTGGCTGGGAAAGACTGATGAGGGTTTCCAGTTACGTTTTGAAACCTTAAAGAAATGTAAATTTTACTGTTTGATCTAGTATTTTAATGAGAAGGACTATATGTAATGAAAAGATTGAGCAATTAATTTTTTAAAATGCAAGGATTACTTGTAAAAGTCAAACAGACATTTAAAACCTATTTTTGTGAGCAACTCTGGATTGCTAAAGTGTTTTTAGTTTATGAAATGAAATTTGAAATATAGGTACCTTAATGCAAACAGTGAGTTGCAAAGAGGGAAGGAAAATGATGTATGCTGAGCAGTGATCATGAGCCAGGTACACCACATCTTTTGTCATCCCTATAACTATATAACATAGGTCTTAAAAGTCCCACTTCTATGAAAAGAAGCTAAAGTTGAATGAGTTTAGGCAGCTCACACAAGACTGCAGGTAGTGTGTTTTGGAACTAGGGTCCACACCTAGCCTTGTCGGACTCTGAAATCCCTTTTCCTTTACATTCTGGATGAACACGGGAGTTCTTAGTCCTTGCATGGCCAGAATCTCACTCTACAACCCTACGCAAGTTCTGTAGTGCTATCCTCAGTCAGGTTGGGGATGAGGTGGGCATGGACCAGATGATCTCCCAAATGCTTTTGGCTCTAAATTCTATCTGGATAGGAGAGAAAGAAACATGTTTAGAGTAGGTGTTCCATTTCTGTCTGATGGGCATCCTTGTGACACCCAACAAGCCCCCAAACTCCTTAGAGTGCTCATTTACAGAAGGCAAATCTAGTCATGCCTCTGTTCTTGCTGCAGACTTCTGTGACGATAGGATGAGCTAGCATATCTGAAGGTGTTCTGTAGACTCTAAGGTTCTTCCTGAATGTAAAGTATCACAGGACCAGCAGTCACAGCATCACTTAAAGACCAACAATGGAGAATATCTGTAGAAAAACAAAGGCATGCAAACCTTCCCTTTTTAGGATGCAATTTATGAAACCCTTGTGTTATCAGGAGCATTTATACTCTTAACTCACCACAGTAAAATGAAATCTCATGCTCAGTAGGTTTGAGTCTTCCTAATGACTCGAATTGTTACAATTTCATGAAAACGGAGTCTTAATGGCTTTCAAAAATAGCCAACTATTTTGAAATATACACAAAGTGTGAAATTTTTTTTAGAAGGAATTCAAAAGTTTGGTGAGTTTACAGGTGTAATATTGACTGTCCAGGCATGAAAACTCGTCACTTTTCACTAGACTATAACTTTTATTCGTATTGTAATTAGCAGAATGTGTAGGTGCAAATTTCACACTTCATAAGAAAGTTTAATTACAGAGAATTTTTCTGTTTACTTAATTTGAAATCTAATACATAAAGTTGAAATGTTCTGAAACAAAAATGCAAAAAGAGATCAAATCAATTTTATGGAAGGAACAAAGTCTTTTTGACGAACTGGAAAGCAGACATGTAGACAAAGGGAACATGATGTGTGTTTGATACATGAGCACAAAGGTGGTTTCTACGCGCCCAGTGCAGACCTGTCCTTTACAGATTGTCTTTAGCAGTCACTGGGAACCACCCTGTGTCACGGCTCTGAATGTTTGCTCCTAAAACACATCTGCCTTCACATGCATTTGAGATGTAGGTATTGTTGTTTTCGATGTAGGCCATCATTTTGTGTCTTCATTGATTTCCTGAATGACAAAAAGCATGTGGAGAAAGAAACAAAAAGACCCTCAGAGGGATGACAAATTTGGGTTGAACTAGAGCTAACTGCTCATATTCCCTGCTGTGTAACTTCTAGATCAGTTGTTTCGAAACCCAAGATTTGAAATAAGTATAATTACATGTGAGCTCCAAAAAGAAATATAATCACCTGCATTCGCCAAATTTAATATAATGATAATTTTACTAGGGAAAAAAGTATTATAATAACAAATAGATAAACAGCAAACTGCAAATTTACATATTAAGAGTAAGTTAAATAGGGAAAATTTTAGTCAGTAATTAGTTTTAGTAAATAAAATGTGTGTGGGCTAGTATGGGGAGGGCTATTTTCCCCAGGTTCCTCTTGCTCTTCCTGCCCCTCTATTTCCCATGACTTCCTTTTAAATTTTCAATTGCTTACTAGTTCTACCTCTTGCAAATGGGAAATTTTAAATTGTCACGGTAATCACAAGGGGTCTTGTAGTAAAGAAAATGTACTGTGATGTACCGAATTTTTATCTTTTTATTTTATGTTTTTTTGCTTAAAAATGAAACATTTTCTATGAACCATTTCATTGAATGGTCTCCCCACAAAATCACTGTATCTCTGAGAAGAGAAGTGTTAGTTGCACTGTGCATGCGTTCTGGAACCAAACCCTTGGGTTCCAGTCCCAAACGTGCCATGCATCAGCACTAAGATCCTGGCAAGTCAGTTCATTTTTCTAGGTGGCAGAGTGTTTTTTTTTTTTTTTTCATCTTTAAAACATGTAAAATATTTAATTCATGTGGTGGCTGAATGGATTAAATAAAACAACACTTGTACTTAGCAGAGAGCCTGGCAAATAGTGCGCGAGAAATGTTCCCTTGGAAAACTGGCTATTCAGTCAGTAGTTGGATAAATTAGCTATGAGCGCCATCTTTGTGAAATGAACTATATTTTGCCCCAGAGAGACTACAGCCTGGGCATCCACCTAAGATTAGAATACAAATCCTGTCTTTCTCGCTCCGTGACCCTGAACAAACTACATAACTTCTAGGAACTTGTTTCACCATCCATAAAATGAACCAAGGTTTTCCCATGGTTGTTTTAAGGATGAGAGATGAAAAGTGCCTAGAACAATACCTGCCAAAAATAGGTACTCAATAAATTACCTATATTATTGTTAAATATGGACTATATAACTTAGGTTCCTCAAGAATGAAGATTAGAGAGATAAGTCTTCTAAATATAAACAAGAAGAAGTTACCAAGAACACAAAACGTAAGTGAGAAATATATAACCTGGGACACCTAGGTCGCTCAGCCAGTTAAGCGTCTGCCTTCAGCTCAGGTCATGATCTCAGGGTCTGGGATAGAGCCCCGCATGGGGCTCCTGCTCAGCAGGGAGTCCGCTTCTCTCTCTCATTCTGCCTGCCGCTCCCCCTGCTTGTGCTCTCTTTCTGCAAATAAATAAATAAAATCTTTATATATATATAAAATATTTAATATATATATATGTAAAATCTGATAATACAATATGTCCTGTCTATTTAGAGAAAGTGAGACGGAAAAGTCATTCCTGCCTGAAGTGGTCATGGAGGGCTTCATGGCAGAGGTGGGATTGTTTAGTGCTTTGAAAGAAAGCTGGGATTTATGTGTCAGAGGCAGAGAAAAAGCCATTCACAATAAGTGAAATGAGGTAGGCCAAAGCCCTGTGGAATAAAATACAAGCCTAGGGGGAAAGATTCTATTAGAAAGTCCATGTGAAATAGTATGGTGGGTTAGGGCCAGAACACCAGGATCATTCATGTGATGTTAAGGAGTTAGGGCTTTATTTTATAGACAGCAGGAACCCCCTTGATGGTTATCGAAACGAGGGTTGATATAAGGAGGGGAATTGTTCAGGAAGGTGTTTTAAGCTTCTTAATAGAATCCACTCTAACAATTTATGGTGAAAAGGAGCTATGATTTTATGCCAACAGAGCAATCAGAGGGCATTTCTAACAAAAGACCTCTGCCACCCTCCCACCCACCACTTACACCCCTAAATTGAAACTGGATGCAGGAATCTCCTCTCCGTGGCCATAGAAGAAGTAAGGCATCTGCAGTCCTGGTTGTCAGAAGACCCCGCTTCTCTTCACCGGGCTGCCTCCTCACATTGGCCTTGCTTTGCATTGGTGGAAGTTAGCTCACACACAGATCCATAGTTACAGGGCTCTCTGGGAAATGTAGCTTGTAGCTTTCCAAACTCTCTTTTTTTTACGAAGTTGAAAAAGAGGGAGCTGGAATGGATCCTGAGTGAGCCAACTTCCCTGTCTGCCCAGATGGCTCGTCTCAGCAGTCTGTCAGGTGCATTAGTAGGGACAGGGATTGATGCATGGCATCCAGTGGATACAAGCGTACTGACTGTAAGATAAGAACTGCCTCATTTAGAGGGATTGCAAGAGCAGTAGAAAATAAAAGCGAGTCGAGACATTGCAAAGTCAATCAACAATTGTTTTCGGCCCCAAGGGATAAGAGAAAAATCAGCAATACTTACCCAGCTCTGAACTCTGCTAACTTGAAAAGTCATCATCTTACTCACAGAAAAATGGGTGGAGAATTGGTAATAGAGAGGAGATAAATTTGCTTTTAAGTATGTTGACTTTGTTAATAGTGGGATATCTCTGCGAACACTTCTAGTAAGAAGTTGGAAATGCAAAATTAAAATTTGGGCAAGATTAGAGGTAAAGATGTAACTTGGGGAGACACCAGCCTGATGGACCTTGAGAAAGCCTGTGGAGTCAGAAGGAGAGACAAGGAGCAAAAGGAGGAAGCACAGAGACGGGGTGCCGAGAGACGTGCAGGGGTCAGGCCTGGTGTGCGGCAAGTGGGGGCTCAACAGGGCTGGCCACTGCAGTGGGCTTGCACTGAATAGAACACTGACGTAGCAGAGGTAGAAGCCAGATCACAAGAGGTAAGAACAGAGATACATAAGAATTAGGGTCGGATGTGGGCGCCTGGGTGGCTCAGTTGGTTAAGCGACTGCCTTCGGCTCAGGTCATGATCCGGGAGTCCCGGGATCGAGTCCCGCACCGGGCTCCCTGCTCAGCGGGGAGTCTGCTTCGCCCTCTGACCCTCCCCCCTCTCATGTGTTCTCTCTCTCTCACTCTCTCTCTCAAATAAATAAATAAAATCTTAAAAGAAAAAAGAATTAGGGTCAGATGTAGACCACCCGTTGTAAAGGTTAAGCTGTGAAAGAAGCCACAGAAATTGTGATTTTTTTCCCCCTCTTTTCATTTAAATCATTTCTTATCAGAAATAAAAATGTTGGTGTCTGTTTTAAAAATGCTGTTGGGCTTCCAATGAAATGCAGCAGGATTCTGGGAGCTTGTTACATTGAAGGTGGTTTGGAATTAGCATCCCTAAACATATAGAGATTTAACATAAGATAGCTAATACTGAGGATACATCTGCGTTAGACTTACGTAGGGTTTACAAAGCAGAGCATGTTAAAAGTTCACAACGATGTTAAGATTTTATAAAGGATAATAGGAAAAACAGGATGGCATAATTTGAATTTAATATCGTGCAAATAAGTGTATTTCCAGATTGCCTACTTGTGAATTAATTCATGGTCAAGCTAAAAAGGTAGGGCATATACAAACCCTAATGAGACTTCACTGGCATTCCATTGTAATTCACATTGGCAAAATAGAAATACTCTATTTTTGAAACCCTTGAACCTTTATGTTGGTCATGCTGTTACCTAAAAAAGCCATGATTTAATCCATCCATGATTTGCTTTGCATGGTATGACTGATTCAAACAGGGGAGCAGGCATGTGTTTAGCATAATGATACATATGTGAGAGGAAGAGAATTTTAAGGTCCCTGCTCTTCAGCACCGCTCAGCATACAGAATACACTAAATCAGTCCAAATGACTGTCCTGTTTTGCCCTGCCCAGACTGATGGCTCTTTTGTAAACACAGCCACAGTTAGGAGACCACTGGGCAAATTAGAGGCGCCTGCCACCAGTAAACTTTAATTCCCATGCCAGCCACTCATCTGAAATGCAGTCAACACCAAATTTGAAAATGGATGGACTCAAAAGTAAAAAGAAACTAAAGTCACCTTGCAACCACTGGGTCATACTTCCAAATCAGATAATGTGTGTATAACTTTAATTAGATAATTAGTCAGATAATTAGTTGGTATAACTTTAATTTCCAAACTTCTGCTTATTCTGGGATTCATATAGAATGCAGCCTACTGTGGTTACAGTGATTTGCATACATCTTGCTGTTTGACAGGATGTTGCAAAACTCTGATTACCTTTTTTTTTTTAAAGATTTTATTTATTTATTTGAGAGAGAGAAAGAGCAAAAGCCAGGGGAGGGGTAGAGGGAAAGGGAGAAGCAGACCCTCTGCAGAGCAGGGAGCCCGATGTGAGGCTCCTTCCCAGGACTCTGAGATCATGACCTGAGCCGAAGGCAGACACTTAACCGACTGAGCCACCCAGGTGCCCTCTAACTACCTTTTATTCAAAAATTAAGCTTTTACATTTCTTTATGATGAATTTCCCTAATTATGTACAAATTGGAAGCTGGCTGTTTTGAGACAGTCTTTATTGTAGTCTCTTAGCATTTAGCCTGTACCAAATACCCAGAGATGTAGAATCCTCTCACTAGTTACTGCCCTTGCTGAAGAGGAAAATGAGACACCAAGACATGGGGCCCAGAGCAGACACCATCACTACAACATGGGGACTCGAGTAAGCAAGGACAAGATCATCATGGTAGCTCAGACTTGTCTAGCACATGCTGTGCTCAAGCATTGCTCTGAATGAGAGGATGTGAGTACCCCCCACTGTAAAGATGGCAAAACTGAGGCATAAAGATTAAATCTGTTACCCATAAACCATGCAACTAGTAAGTGGTAGAACCTAGTAGTGGTTGAACTCAGGTATCTGGTCCAGAGTCTATACTCAACCATGCACCGTGACGCCCTTCCATGCAATCTCTATAATGCTTGAGCTCTCTAGCCTGGAAAGTCCTTCAGGGTGGAGGCCGTATTCTGTGCATTTTTACCTTACTAATGCGTAGCACTGGACCTGCAAAAGAATAGAAACTAAAAAGTCCTTTCAATTAACTCTTATTTTTCAAATATTGGACTGTAATTTTATCTTTTGTATAATTAACTGAATCATAATGCTTTCTTTCTTAAATCTCCAGGGCAGGAATGTAAGAATTCTATTTTAATTTTATCTTTTTTTTTTTTTTTTTTTTTGGTCACGATACTTCTACTTTCCTGTTTGGTCATGTATAGTTTTTAGGCCTGTACTTTGTGTGTTGTTGTTTAGTACAAGCATGTGATTTTTTTTTCTGTTCTTTTCTAGGTTGATTCTTCTTCTTTTCTGCATGTATCTCAGGGACTCTGGGGAAGACTCTTCCTTTCTTTTTTTTTAAAGCAAAAAGAACGCTAAATAATAAGGATGTATTTGTGGGCAATTTCCAGACCTAACCTATTTTGTATAACATCTGCACTTAATCTGGGACTAGAAATTTAAGCAAACTGCTCTAATCAGATCTTGTAAATTCAGTTTCTCTTGATTATTTAACAGAGAGTGTCAGGATTGGTAGATAAAATATGGGTTAATTCCATTTTATGGTCATTTGTCCTTCCACATTTTCTAATAATGATGATTGAGGGAAGATAGCCTCAGCAAAAATTTGGGGGGAATTTCTAAAAGACAGTTTAATTTACAGTCTTCAAAAATCTTAAGCTCACTTGTTGACAGTGGTGTTATATGCATTATTCTCATATTTGGCCAGCACACATGGGAAATAGGAGTATGACTAAAGCCCAATATAAAATTGTTTGGATAATATATTGTGTGGTTGTTTTTTCAAACAACAAACAATTCTCCGATCCCATGATGCCAATGGGGTGTCTCGCCCCTCAGTTCAGTCTGACGCTAAGTGTCCCAAGTTAGGACAGTCCCTTCAGGTCAGGGACTCAGTCCTTGAGCACTGGCCAACTGTAAGTTTGAGGGTTCCCAGGACCCCCTCTCAAGTTCGGTATTTTGCTAGAAAGACTCACAGAGCTTAAGAAAGTGCTACCTACTATTACCAGTTTATTATAAAGGCTACAACTCAGGGACAGCCAAATGACAGGCACACATAGGACGAGATAGGGAGGTTTGGAGCCTCCATGCCCCATCCCAGCACACCATCCTCCCAGCATGTCTGGGGGTTCACCAACTAGGTAGCTCTCCAAATCCTGTCATTCAGGGGTGTTTATGGACGTTTCATTACATAGGTGTGATTGATGAAATCACTGGCCATTGGTGATTGAACTCAGTGTCCAGCCCCTCTGCCCTACACAGGGTGAGGCTGAAAGTTCTAACCTACTGATCGCATGCTTGGTCTCTCTGGTGACCAGCCTCATGCTGAAGCCGTCTGGGGGCTCCATTAGCATAAACTCACATGTAGTTAAAGGGACTTGTAACAAAAGCTACTGTGATCGCTCAGGAAATTGCAAGGGTTTTAGGAGCTCTGTGCCAGGAACCTCAAGCAAAGACCAAATATATATGTTTTTATTATATCATCCGCCGAGCGGGGAGCCCGCTGCGGGGCTCGATCCCAGGACCCCAGAACCATGACCTGAGCTGAAGGCAGACACCCAACCAACTGAGCCACCCAGGCTCCCTTTAGTTTCCATTTTCTTAAGAAAAAAAGAGAAAGAACAATCAAGTTACTATTTTGTCCCAACTGGTTATTCTAGCTCTTTCTCTATTTTTCATGGAAAAGCCTCTCAAACAGACATCACCCAGCATTCTCTGCTTTATCCTCAATCTCAAGCATTAACAAGCTAGAGCCTGGCTCCATCGCTTTTGTAGCTTTACCAAAAGTCCGTTCTTACGATGGTGCCTAATTGACCCACTCTAATCATCATTTCTCAGTTCTCTCATCCCTTTTGCCAAATTTGACAGGGACTGTGTTTACTTCTGATTGGGTCTTTTTCCTACTGGTTTTCCCCGTAGCTCACGGGCTTTCCTTCCAACTCCTTTATTCTTCCTTTGCCCCTGCCGCCCCCGTCCCCGCCCCTGGAGCAGACACCCTCAGCCTCTTCTTCAGCTGCAGCTTTTGTTGCCATGTTTATGGACATCAGATCCATTCGCGACATCTGCCCTCCTGAATTGCAGTCATTCGTTTGCAGCTGCGTAAAACTAAAACCACATTTCCTTCTGTTCTTGAAGCCTCTCAATGTGTTAGTGTTCCCTTCACCTTCCTCTCTCCAGTGTCACTAGGTTTTGCCAGTTCTTACATCTCATCTCTTCTGTTCACTCCATCCCCTTCCCTCAGGACCGCTCTGGCTTAGACTTTTGTCCCTTTACAGGTGAACCATGGCCGTATCACCAAGATTATCTTGACGCTAGTCTTCCTCACTTTTAGTCATTCGACACACCGCTCGCAGATGAATTCTTACGCAGCAACATTACTCCTCTGGAATGAACTCTTCCAGCAGCTTTGCACTTTCCAGAGCCAGAAATCCCCAGACATCTGTCACCAGCCCTCAGACATTCCACCTTCTGGGCTGCACCCTTCTACGTGAACTCCTGCCTCCAGCTGCGGTGGTCGCGTGCTCTACTCATCTTCCCCGCCTCTTGCTGCTTGCTCATGCTTTCCTCACCGCACACCTAGCCGCTTCTCCACGCTGTCCTGTGAGACCCGGCCCACCTCTCCTATCATCAGCTTGACGGTTTTTCTCTCCTCTTCTCTCTGGAAATAGTGTTTCCATTATTTTGTTATAACTGTATCTTTCATTTGGAGAACTGGAACTTATTCTTAACCGTATATTGTTACTATTTAACCTCTCCAGTGCTATTAGATACTCATTCAATTGGACAACAGTCTTTTTTTAAAGGTCAGAGGCCGTATCTTAGATTACTTGACTCTTATCTGAAGTGGTTGGCAGGTGCTGTGAACGTAGTAATGCTACTTTTTAATCAGTTCTTTCCTCTATCATTTTTTCAATCACAGTAGGGGGCTTTCATAAACAACCAGAACAATGATGTTGTGATCGATATCAAATTCAGAAATAACCAAATAAGTAAACCGGCTATGCCTTGATTTGCCCAATTTATTTAATAAAATAACAGCCAATACATGTTTCTGCCAGAGAAACCCTGTAGCCTCTTGGACCAGTGCTGCAGGAAGCAGAGGAAAGAGAATACTGGTGATTGGCACTGGGGCTGAGAAGGGAATGGCGAATTTGAACTAACTGGGGGAAGTGATGTCGATCGCTTGTAGAGGGCCTGGTGCATTTTGGAAGTGCCTATATGGTGGGTGCATTGCTATTTGTCCGATCCTATTGGTGAGCTGAGGAGTGATACTTCACCAACTCCTTGCCAATCTCCACAGGCACCTTTAGCCTTGTGGGTATTGATTGATGTGTCTGGCAGCTCTTGACCTCAAATGCCAAATTCTGAAATGAAGTGTCTCTGCATGAGCTAGGAGATCAGTTCCTGGCTCCTTTGCCTTAAAGTCATCCAAGCTTCTTGACCATCAGTTTTGGCAGTAAGAGAGCATCCTCTACAGCTCTACATCCTCTATGATTTGTGCTGAATTCGTCTGTTGGATACCATTGCCTTTGATTTATTTGGTGTCCACTTAGAGGAAAGCATATCAGGATTCACACACCGACACACAAATATGTACGTGCATTTCTTTTAAGCACATTATTTAAAATAATTAAAGACAATGGTTACATATAATTACCAGATTGGGGTCTTTCTGGCATTTGAAATTTTACTGTCAGTGAAATGTAAGCTACATTTTTTTCCTTAGAGATGGCTTATCATCTTTAGAGTCTAGTATATGCCGTTTTCATTATGCTTGTGAACGAAATGATGTAAAATTTTGTCCTACTCAAAGAAGAAAATGGTACAGCCCTGTGAGCTATAACACCTTCTTGAGAGAATGCTAAATTGTAATAGATCCAATTTGGGGTGACAAAAAGCCCATATTACATAGTTTAGCTTTGCCTCTTTTTTTAGCCTAAATGAGGTATCTCAAAATTAATGCGACCAGAGGCAGTAAAAGCGTTTGAAGTGATTCTTCAGCTGCTTACTATTCTTTCTCTACAGAGCACACTAAACAAAAGACATTACTAGTGTGACTAATAGAATAACTACCAATCAGTATGTCTTTCAATTCATGAAATTCCTCCAACTCAGTCCGCACTAATGACGAAATCAAAGGATTTCTGTTCACATGTTAAAGGACAGGAATCACAGTGCACCGTATGCGGAACCCTGAAAAATAATACATCAGACTTATACACATGCAAAATGAAGTGGAAAATTGAAGCAATTATCAGGGTATCTCAGGTTAAAGCAGGAATTGGGGAATCTGTGTCACCTGGATAAATGTCAGTTCCACAATATAAGTTGTTGCTCTCTAGACCTTATATAAATCCAACCCCCGCCCAGAATCTCATCATGGCATTATTTCTATTAACCTTTTAATGGGTCTTCTCTTTTTCTTTTACTCCTTTCTTTCTACCACTTTTCAACATTCCTGCTGTTAGTAATTCTGTACCCAATGCATGTAAAAACCATGATATGGCAAAGTGGTAGAATTAATCGATGAGTTTGTTTGCTTAAAAAAAAAGGTGTACAAGAATGTGTACGCACATATACTCTGTGTTTATCAATGCATATAGAATGAATGTTAGCGGTCATAACTGTTGAAAAGAAGGAAAAATCACGTCACTAAATAAAATAGGAAAAAGTAATTTTTAGACAATCTGTACTGCTTATATTATTATCCCAGCAAAGGAATAGCACTTTAAAATGTTTTATTTTGAAATGATTTTTGGAGTTAAAAGTTGCAAAAATACTGTAGAGAGTTCATAGATACCTTTTACTTGGCTTCCCTATTGTTGATATCTCACATAATCATAGTACCATTATGCAAACCAAGAAATTCTCATTGGCTCAACACTAAACTGCATACCTCAGGTGAATCTCAGCAGTCTCGTTACCCTGTCTACTAGTCTTGCACAAATTTCCCCAGAGGTGAGGAAGTGATGGACGCGTCTGCGTGGGCATCCTGGCCTGGGATGGGTCCTGTGTGCACACAGGGCTGGGCGCAGGCCAATGCGGACCTGAAGAACCCATCTCCTGGGAGGGTCAAAGCTTCTTTTGGATGACACCCGGACCACATCACTTTTCACTGACCATCCCTTCCACTTTGTACTTTATCTGTAATACATATTAAACATAATCAATATTAAATTAAATATTATTATATATATTTTCTTATTCATTTTTCCAGATAGTGCAAGAACAAATCTTAGAAAAATAAAAAGACTACTATTATAATATCACATTATCTCCTTTCATTTACAGAGCAATATTTAATATATGCCTACTTGGTACCAGACGTAGGACCTGTTACTGGCATATAGTAGAGAACTAAGGAGAAGTAGTTTCTGCTTTTCATCAAATAATCACTTCTTTTTTTTAAGATTTTATTTATTTGAAAGAGCGACAAGGATAGCAACAGAGATAGTGAGAAAGAGCACGAGCAGGGAGGAGAGGGAGAGGTAGGCTCCCCACTGAGCATCAGGCTGCATCCCGGGACCCCAGGATCATGACCTGAGCCAAAGGCAGACGCTTAACCCCCTGAGCCACCCAGGTGCCCCAGGGAGAGAGAATCTTAAGTAGACTCCCCACTGAGCACGGAGCCCCCGGACACTGGGCTCAATCTCACAACCCTGAGATCACAACCTGATCCGAAATCAAGAGTCGGATGCTTAACCAACTGCGCCACCCAAGTACTCCATCAAATAATCACTTACATATACAAGTGTGTATAAGCCTGATACGAGCTGTGAAGGACTAATGGAAAGAATAATGGCAGTCTGTAACATAGAGACGTGGTCCAGTTTGGTCAGTCAGGAAAAGCAAATTCGTATTTGAGCTGAGAGCTGAGAACAAGGAAGAGTTACAGAGGTGAAGGGGCGGTGTTGGAGGTTTTGTATAAAAGGAACAACACAGAGATGCCTGGCCAGCTCAGTCAGAAGAGCATGCTACTCTTGATCTCGGGGTCGTGAGTTTGAACCCCACATTGGGTGTAGAGATGACTTAAATAAAACTAAAAAAATAAAAGGAACCACACATGCAGAGACACGGATCTGAGGGAGAGAAACTGAAAGGAGGCAGGGTGACTGGATCACAGAGAGCAGGGTGTGAGGAAGGGCGTGACTGTGGGAAAGTGAAGCTGGAGAAGTGAGCAGGGGCCAGATCATTGGCATCTTGGCCAAGTTGAGATTTAGGTCTATATCAAGAGCAGTGAAAAGCCACTAAAGGGATAGTGGAGCGAGAAGAACAGATTTGCTTTTTAAATATATCTACTGTGGCTCTAGTGCAGAAAGTGGATTGGGAGAGATTTTGGGAGTGGTGCTGCTAAGAGACAGATAGGAGTTAGAAAAGGTGAGTGGCTGTGGACGGGAAGAGTGTATAGAATGGAGGCAGTGTAGTGGACAGGCCTGAGAATGGGCTGGGTATGGGGAGAGAAGTTCAGTCAAGGGTGACTCTGTTTTCTGGGTTGCTTGATGGAGTTGATGTTGGGGCCATTTACTTACTGCCCAAGGCAACACTGAAGGAAAAAGATTGATTATTTTTGGCTTTTCTGACATCAAGGGAAGGGTAGAAGAGATCATGTCTTACCTCTTAATATTGGCTATGAGATCTTAGGAGCCTAAATTGAGTCATGAAACTCCCAACTTCCTATTAATGAGTGGAGATCTCTGGCATTCCCTGAATGAGTAGGAAGAGAGGTTTAAAGTCATGCGAGAAAGGGGCGCCTGGATGGCTCAGTCAGTTAAGCGTCGACTCTTGATTTTGGCTCAGGTCATGATATCAGAGTTGTGAGATGGAGCCCTGCATCAGGCTCTGTGCTTAGCAGAGGCTGCTTCTCTCCTTTTCCCTTGCCCTCCCCTTCCTGCACTTGTTGTCTCTCTCTCTCTCTCAAATTATAAATATTTTTAAAAAATAATAATAAAAATAAAGTCATGCAAGAAGTCATGCATGGTGTCCGGGCCTTAGCCTGCTGCTTTTCTCACTTAAATTGTGCCTCCATGAAATTCAGGGCTCATCAACCATTTATCTGGTAAGGATGCTCACATCTCCAGCTCTCTTCGTAAAATGCTCTGTTGAACCCCAGATCTGTATAAGCAATGGACAGAAACTTAGTGTATTTTTTTAATCCCCACACATAATCTTTATTCCTTACATTGGCTCCTCTGATCACCCAATTCACAGCTCTAGGTGTTAGCCAAAACCTGTGTCCTTATTCTGCCTTGCCTCCCCACATCTTGCACATATTTACACCAAGTCCCAGAGATAACACCTAATTTATTATGTATCTGTCTTCCTCTTACTCCTTTTTCATTCCCACTCCACTATGCCCACTGCCGCCATCTTCGATCCTGCTTTGGCAACATTTTTACCATAGGCCTCCAGTGGTTCTTCCTGTGGAATGATGCATTCTGTTCAGGCCACTCTCTACCCTGCTGCCTTTTCTAGTACACAAATCTGATGGTGTCAGTTCTAACTTTAAAAGCCTTTGGGCATTGCCCTTTAACTCTTTGAGTTAACTGCTTAGCACAATACACACGATCTTCCCAGATCAAGACCCCGTTAGTACATAATCTCCTACCCATCCAGACCTGCCAAATGCTTTACTCTAGTCACTCAGAGCAGTTTGTAGTTTTGCTCTAGGCCATCTCCACCCTTCAGTGCCTCTCCATATTGTCCTAGGGAAACTTTCGTGCCTACTCCGAAGCTTAATTAATTCACACGCCCCTTTTATCTGCTCCCATGGCCATTTATCATATTGCACGTGATGACCATTTATTGTCCAAACTCCTGGTCGTACTATAGGCTCCCTGAAGTCAAATCATGTTTGTATGGATGGAATATTCCCTCATCCAGCACAGTTCACAGGACTGAAGAGCCTAGAACAGTGTCTGACACCATAGATGTCCAATTAATATTCAAATTAATGCATAAGTAGTAGGTACACAATAAATGTTAGTTAAATTAAAGATATGAGTGATACATATATGGCTCTTAGCAGTAGAGGAAAGATTGATATTGTTGTTGCCCAGCTGACTGCCCCAATTATTAACTCCTTAGTCCCACATTTATTTGCTAATAATAATTATGTTCTGAGCCCTGAGGATGCAGTGATGACAAACATAGCCATTGCCATCCATCCTAGAAGTTACAGTCTAGGAGGGAAACAGGTCTGTTGGCGCAGTCATTACTTACTGAGTGCCTGCTCTGTGGCAGGTAGTAGAGACAGGACAGTGAGCACAAGAGAAGAGCTCCCTTGTCCCCCTTGAAGTATACTGTCTATTTGGAGAGACAGACAAAATAAACTAAACATACAAACAAACGTCATCTTCAGTTATTGTGCGCTAAGCACACGTGCTGTGAGAACTGAGAGCAAGTTGACCTACACCTTGAGATGGCTTTTTAGAGTTGAACATCTGCTAACCAGGTAACAAAAAGGCAGAGAATCTTCGGAGTCACTGACACAGAGAGAATAAGTTGGAGATGTTGAGAGATGAGGCTGGGATTAATTAATATGATGTAATTGTGCAAACCGAATGGTCTTTTTCTAGAATCCCTCATTCTGTCGATGTATAGCAGAAATGTATGTTGTTCCCTTCAAAACGGTATATTTTTAACAAAATTTATACTGTTATAGTACATAGTGAAAAAATCTATAACGTTAATTCAGTATGATGTTTAAGGTTAGGCCACTTTTCTAAAAATAACATCAGTGGCTTTGCGGAAGAGAGAGAGACTACAGTATAATGAGAAAGGAAAAAAAGAACTTTTAAAAAATAGATGGCATTCCTAATGGTCATCTAATCACTAGCTTAATAAAAGTTGAGAATGAATAGGGCTCACTTCAATTTAAACGCTGGAGTCACGCACATATTTGTATTTGGTCAAGTGTAGTGTATATATTTTACAGTAAAAAACATTCAAACTAACGTGAGTAACTGTGATAACTTGTATTCAGGACAACTATGTGTAAGAAGGAAGCAATACCAAGAATTACTTTAAAATGATCTTTCATGTGATTGTGCATAGGAAAATTCTGATATTTACAAATAATTGTGGAATTACTTCTAGATTAATCTGTTCTTCCATAAATGTAGTAAACTGAGGTGTTAAAGTGTGTATTATGTTGAATAATTGGAACAATTTATGGATGAAAATATGGGCTAATAATTTTATTATAATAGGAAAAAAGGACTGAGGAATAGAAAATATTTGTACATTATGACTTCTTATGATCTTGATAATGAAAATCTGTAATCATGCTAAATGAGTAATTACCTACAATAAATATCTTATTGGTCTGTGAAATTATAGTTTATTCAGATTTTTCTCCATATTAAGCAGGCTTTCTAACATATGAGCATGAAGGGACTCAAGGATCATTCCAACGTTGCTACTAGGTGAATGGTGCTGCCATTTTTATGTCTGGGAAGATATGGAAAGAAACACCTTAAAAAAAAATTTTTTTTAAAAAAAGATTGCAAAACCCAAACCTAGTATTCAGAGGAGATCTAGAGGTCAGGCTGGAGATAGAAATCTGAGAGTTGTTGTAACATGGATGGTGATCCCCAGGCTACACCAACATTTATGGTTCAAAAGAATGAGAAGAGGAGGTTCACGCAAGGGAAAAAAAATAGGAGGAGGAAAGGCAGAAGAATGTCCCTGATGCTGAGCAGAGAAGCTTTTCAGGATGAAGTGATCGGTTTCGACAGTTGCTGCTGAAAGTTTGAGAAGATGAGGACTGAGAATTAACCATTAGATTTGAAAACATGGAAGCCATTGATGACCATGATGAAGATGGTTTCATCTTTGAAGTTAGATTGAATTGGATTCTAGAAAAAATGGGAAGCGAGGAAGTGGATGTAGCTAGAATTAATTATACCATCCAACCTTACATGTGTTGTATGTTATGTATTTAAATAGCAGCACTAATAAGAGATTTTCATAAGCAGTTAAAGAGAGATCAGTAGTTATATTACTATGCCTTTCTTTTGAGTACCCACATGCTTAGTATTTCGGCCAGTGCCAATTTTAGGTCAGGAAAACTAGTACTTTCACTCTGCATTTACTTAAACTATAAGATATGCAGTTGGCCTTAAGTAAGTGCAAAATCTCTTCTTGAAGCCCCTGGTGCTAATTGACTTTTTCGCATCCTTTAGGGTAGTGTGGGGGGAGTGTGTATGAGTTCATAGGATGGGATGATAATGTAGAATAGGAAAAATCAGACGTAACTGTGTTCAAGTTCCAATTTTGCTGTTCACTAGCTGTGTCACCCTGGCAAGTTACTTAACTCTTCTAAGTCTATTTTCTCAAAGAAAATGTGGACAGTAAGCCTATGAAGATAAAATAAGATAATGTGTCTGATGTACTTCGTGTAGTGTCTGGCACACAGGGTTAGTTCACGGAGTGATTTTGTATTGGTGTGATTACTGACTTGTTCTCGAATAGGATGTAACTGAAATATTATGCAGTTTAGCAAACAGAAGATAGATCTTCTAATAAAGAACAGAAAAATTTGATGCCAGAGAGTAAGCTGTCTCTTGGAAACCACAGTAGTTGGTTCTTATTACTCTAAACGTGTTCATCTTTCTTTGTCCCTTCCTTGCCTTTAGTGAAGTCATAGAAGCATGGTAGTTAAGACTGCAGGTCTGTAAAGCCCATTTGTTGTCTCAGTCCCCTGGAATTAGTTGGATATTCCAGGTTCATCTTCCCATCCTTTCCAATCCAGTCAACACTGCTAGTGATAATAGCCAACGTGTACTGACTGCTGCCCGGGTCCCAAGCACTGTTCTAAACACTTGACAACTGTTAACCTCATTTAAATCTCACAGCCCTGGCAGGTGGCTGCCATTACTGCCTCCATTGTACAGATGAGAAAATTGAAGCCCAGAGAGGTTAGGTGACTTGCCCTAAAATGGCATGACTCTTGGTTAAATGGTGGAGCTAGAATTCAATCCCAGGCAGGCTGGTTCCACAGTTTGTACTCTTAACCACATCTTCCTAATTTCATTTGGGGCTGGAAGATTGGATTCAAGTTGGCATAGCTTTTCTGTGGTGGGGTTAGTAAGAAAGTAGATGGTATCCTTCCCCAGCGGTCCATTAGTAACCAGTAATTTGTGTTGAGTATTGGCTTTCGTCTCCTACCTCCAGCCACCAGCCATTCAGGAAGGTCCATAAAACCATTGGGAAGAACTGGGCGATTTTATCCTCTTGATTTACGGTAAATGTTAGTTGTTAAAATACAAGATTTGAGGGTCAGGTTCTTTGGAGCTTATATCCAAAGAAGGAAGAACCATTTTTGTATTAAGATATTTTAAAAGTTCTCACATGCTAAGCAGGGAAGCTAAATTAAGCCCTGTGTTGGGCACAATTATAAACATGCTGTGTGTCTTAAATGAGTCAGTGCGTGTCGGTAGAACAGTTGGTATACATGGCCTTACTGGTATGGCTTCCCTTTTTTCCATGTAATGTAAATCCCCAAATGTGAGCATTTCCATCAGACACTAACTGTCAGTCTCAGAAGAGCACATTGTAGGATTCAGTGTGTGTTGCACAACAAGCCAAATTGCTCTTTTCTTTCGCATGATTTTTTTTTTTCTTTCCATATCCAGCGGTTAGTACTAAGGCCTGAAACCCTTAGTTACAGAACAAAGTGGCTTAGCAGTAATCGAGCCTGTGTGAGACTAAGAGAAGAATAATGAACATTCCCTGCAAGCTTCCTGCCTAGATGCAGGTGCAGGAATCAGGAGGTCATGAATAATGCATGACATGCAGATTAGGTGGTGGTTTCTCCTACTGGGGTTTTGACTTTGCTACCTGCCTGGCTGCTATATGTGTAAAGAAAGGAGGCAATCGCCAGAAGTGCCACAGCATAGCCTGAGCTCACAAAAACACCTCATAGCCTTTTGAAGAAATAAAATTTGGGAGGAGCAGAAATGCAAACCCTTATGGTCTCCTTTATCACATGAAGTATGCTTCGGGTTATCAGTTTACCCCCTTTCAGAAGGGGGAAAAAAGCTTTCTTGTTTTACCATTTTAATTTAAGAAACCTTGTAATTATTTGTTCATCTCCACACAGTCATGGAATTCTTTGTAGACTGTTAAACCATTATAGGAATTGCCTACGTATGGTATTTGATCTATGGATCAATGAAATTTTGTTAAAAGATACAAATACCTAGAGGATATTGTAATTAAAATTTAAACAGGCCCATTTTTCTCCACTGATACATGGAATGAGAAGCATCAGTAAGAGAATACTTCCATCATCAAACATCACCTGGTGGAATTATGATGAATGGAAATATGAAGGTTAAGGAGGAAGAAATACAGGACCTAAACATTTAAAGGATGTGGAGTGAATTA
Source organism: Eumetopias jubatus (assembly GCF_037043125.1). Classification (NCBI taxonomy): domain Eukaryota; kingdom Metazoa; phylum Chordata; class Mammalia; order Carnivora; family Otariidae; genus Eumetopias; species Eumetopias jubatus. The sequence goes on along the minus strand of NW_028274809.1, from coordinate 161,300,598 downwards.
AAGAATCGTAAGTGTTCAGGCTATTACTCCTTAGAACTTCATTTAGGTAGTAGGACTCTGATAGCCTAGAGAGGCTGTAGGGAAGATTAAGAGGACTTCCTTCCTGTATTGTCCCTTGGGTCAGGGGGATTTAAGTGGGGAGATATTCTTTGGCTCATAATTCCATTTTGTTGATTGTATTTCAAGTAGACAGACTGAAACAAGAAGAAAATAGAAGAAAAAATGAGCCATGCTACCTTTTGTATAATTCTTCTGCATTTCTATTGCATGTTTTTTTCCTGTCTCCCCAATTTGGGGTGCCGGAATATGAGCTGGCTTTCATTTCTAGCTGAGTCTGTCATTTCCGCTAGGCCCCAGTTTGGCCAGATGCCAAGACCAACAGGTGATCCTTGTAGCTGCAAAACAGCAGGAAGTGGGCCGTGCTTGAATGAGACAGTTCAGCAGAGGGGCTGTCTGGCCTCTCTCCATCTTTCTGCGTAATTAACATCCCCTCCCCCATGCAGAGCAGAAAATCTGTGCTGAGCAGCTCAGCTGCAGCAGCCATTGAGAAGCGCTGTGAGGAAAAGAATGTTAATAAGGGATGTTGGAAGAAATAAGCCTTCCCAGTGCAAAGTGCAGTCTGGCTCTGGATTTACAGAAAGTTTGCATTTAGCCCTTCTACAGAGCTGGAACTGTATTATCTGTTTTGAAGTGATTTTCACTTGCTAAACAACTATGGAGAACTGGGTTCTAGTGAATGTTGGAGCTGTTGGTTCTGACAAGGCTCAAGGACCCATTTAAAATTTCTGTTTTCGGGGCGCCTGAGTGGCTCAGTCATTAAGCATCTGCCTTGGGCTCAGGTCATGGTGGGATCGAGCCCTGCATCGGGCTCCCTGCTCTGCAGAAAGCCTGCTTCTCCCTCTCCCACTCTCTCTGCTTGTGTTCCCTCTTTCGCTGTGTCTCTGTCTAATAAATAAAATCTTTAAAAAATGAAAATAAAAATATAAAATAAAATTTCTGTTTTCTTTCCTGTAAATGAGAGAAATGTGTGGGACATAATGATACCACAAGCTGAAAGTGCCTAGATCTCACAAATTACAGCAAAGACAGAACAAAGCAGGAAGTTGGCTACAAGGAAGCAGGAAGTAGGGCATATTGTCTTGCCAGTGAGTGACCCACAAAGGGGTGGAGGTTCAGCAGCTAGCTCCTGATTGGAAGATATCAGCAGTTCTTGGAAATATAAGCTATTCCAGTGGATGACTGTAACCCTGGAAACTTGTAATACAATGTAGTTTTTACTTCTCCATTATTTAGCTAAACTTTTGAATTGACTGCCTTCCTCAAAGCCCAGCTGCAGAGCATCACATCTCGAAAGCTTTTCTCCTAGAAGTAACTGTTCACCTTCTTTCCTCTCCCAGTCTCAGATTCTGTTCCTGGACATTTGGATGAAGTTATTGTGGGGGAAGAAAAACAAAACAAAACAAAACTCTTTTATCTTCTCAGGTTCTGTGTCTGGGGGCCTGCATGTTAAACTGACAAAAGATTAAATAATCTCTTCAAGAGGGGGAAGAAAAACCCATTTATTACACATGCAGCATGCATACTTGCAGGAATGCTCAGTGATGAGTAACTCAAAGGGGTGGTTAAAAATGTGGATCTTATATACCATTTTGACAAAGAGTGATAAGTTGTGGAGGAGTGACTAGTCAAAAGGGGAGTTTGAGCTTCTAGGAGGGTGAATTGTGGGAAGGGACGGGAATCTAAGGGTAAATAAGGGTTATTTATGCAGACTCATCTCAGTACCATGTCTGAGTAAAGAGTTGTATGTTGTGCTCTTCTTCCTGGTATTGGAAGTGGGGGGAGGGGAACACCTTTACAAAGGAAAATTTCCTTTACAAAAGGGAAATTCATGTCCTGGTTTTTAGGCATATAAAGGGAAAATAGAGAGCTCCTCCTACAGCTGCCGTTTCCTACTTGCTTTCAACTCAAAATAATCCTGAGGCCAAAGTAGCATATTCTGGGGTGGCATATCCTGATCTCTTTCATTATCTTGCTTTTTAGGGTTTGTAATCCAGTAGTCGACTCAGGCAGTTTGCACTTACTGTCTCTTTGTATCCCTGGTGGGAAGAGGTAGCAGAAGGGACTCATCGTAGGCAAACACCATACGTTTTACATTACTTTTACCCACTTCTAAACCTGGCAAGGATCAGCTAGTCAGTAACTTTTGGTTGGACTGAATGAATCTGTCATTTGATTAACACTGGGGGTCAGGCTTTTGGGGATCCGCACAGTGAACATTGTGACAAGCCATTATTACGTTAAAAGTGGTACAAAAGGAAAGAGACAGCAGGTTTGCATGCATGGGAATTTAACTGTGTTCATTTACTCAGAGGTGATTAAATTCTGGGGCATTCTATATTAAGCATACCTACAAGAGATCATTTATAAACCAGCTCTTCTTTTTTTTAATTTGTTCATTTGTAATCGGGAATGTGCTTTTTTTAATGACTAGATTATTCTCATCCACCTACAGGGTACATCCGTCCCCAGTATCAAGGGTCCGGGGAAATCGAATGAATAATCAGAAGTTTGCTTGGTGAGTATATAGTCTAAGCTATAATAATTTGTAAGTCTTATGGGAAGTTTTAATTGGGTAATGTTAAAACAGAAGAGAATTATTTCTGCTTCTCTGTAGAGAATACATTTCCACTAACCAAATTACATAGTCTCCCTTTCCTTTGAAAAGTTCTAAATAGAAGCAATAAAGTTCCTTCTCAGCCAAAGCCCTTCATTCACCAAAAACTGAGGCAACATTTTTCCCCCTAACAGATGCGGAATATTTTCTAGGATTACCCACTGTTGTATTTTTAAAGAATGTTTCTCTTTTTTTTGAAGCTATTATAAATTTTTTAGTGAGATTTAGGCAACAATTCAGATTTTTCTCAGGTACCAACTTCTACTTCTCATATTTTCATAGTAAATTAATCTATTATTAATTTTGATGATTACTATTTAGATGATTTTTTCTCATCTTAGCCATAAATATCTAGGAATTTCCTTTCTTTTGTTCGTTCTTTCTTTCTCACTCTCTCTTTCTTTCTTCTTAAATTTAGGGCATATGAAGACCTTTTGTTTTCTTTTTCTTCTTTCTCTTTCTTTTTTCTTTTGGCTTAAAACAATACACATTTATTCTCTTAAAGTTTTGGAGTTAAAAAGTCCAAAAGGAGTCTTATGGGGCTAAATCAAGGTGTCAGTTGGGTTGATTCCGTTTGGAGGTTCTAGGGGAGAATCCATTCCTGGCATTTTCTGTCTTTCAGAGGTCATTCTCGGTCCTTGGCTTATGGCCCCACATTACATGCCTGTCTCCGCCTCCTTTCCATGTCACCACATTGTCTCCTTCCTTTCTGTAGTCAAATCTCTTTCTGCCTTCCTTCTACTGACACTTGGGATCGCATCTCAGGCACACCATTAGATAGCCTGGAATGATCTTTCTATCTCAAGATCCTTAATCATATCTGCCAAATCCACTTTGCCATGGAAGGTAATATTCATGAGGTCCAGTGATTAGGACATGGATCAAAGATCTTTGACTAACTAGTTCTTGAAAATAAATAAATCGATAAGTAAATAAATGGAACTTACCAGAAATGACCTGAAAAATTATTAGTCACAAAACATTGACTACTCATTCTTTAAAGAAGTAATTTAAACTGTTTCACAAATGTTTCATGTGAAGCAAACAAAAAAAATTAATGTACCATATTTGTTTACATTTACTCCATGCCAAAAAATTAACCTTTCTACACATATCTTCAAAAAATGAAAGAAAAGAAAAAGAAAAATGTGAGCCGTGCACTGTATTACTTGAAAAGGGAATGGAAATTCACAGATCTCCATTTGTACTTCATTGGATTGTGCTTAGAATGGGATTTTGATTAAAAACTATGGCTTTTTTTTAAGTGTGGGAAGATGATTACCAAAGATTGAGCTTCCAAATTAATTTTATTCCTAAATCAAGATTATTTTTAGACTGACAAAATAATGATTCTTTGAATTTGAATAGTGTGTAATCAACTCACCTCCCTTCCCCCATTAAATCTAATTAACCCTCACAATAGCTTGGTGATGTTGTTAAATATTATGCTTTTCTTTTTCACAGAGGGGGAAATGGAGCACAAAGAATATAGCCATTTGCTTCTACACTGTCTAAAAGCAGGGGCATCCTTCATGGTTTCTCACAGTCACTAAAGCATATTGTCCCCTGTCACACCTGGAAAGCTAAGAGAATAAAAATGCTGATGCCGTTACACAAAAGGAAAGGGAGAAACAGGTCCTTTCTTGACTGCGCAGAATTGATATTCCTTCTCAGTACAAGGCATACTGCACTAAAGAAACTTTATAACATACAGAGAATATGAGATGCTCAAGTGAGCAACATCAGCTAATGAATACAGTACGGCATTGCCAGGTAGCATATCCACTTTCTAGCAACTGATTTCTCAATGGCTAAATGTTGATCACTGAGTAAATAACAAATATTCTTTCCTTCACTCTTCCTTTCTGAAGTCTTGGAGTAATGGAACTTGTTCCTACATAATTCATAGCACGTTATTTGGTTAGTAAGTTTAAACCACTTTTATCTCCAGAGAAGTAATCCATGAAAAACAAAAAGGATTTTTACTACTAGCCTTGAGAAAATTCAACTTTTATTTATTCAGCAACATTTATTTACAGTCTCTGGCACTGTGAAAAGCACTAGATTAGAAAGATAAATAAAACATGGTTTCTGTCCTCAAGGGGCTCACTCTCTTGTAGTTGAGCGAGGGGTGTGTGTGTGTGAGAGAGAGAGAGAGAGAGAGAGAGAGAGGTCACATCACGCATATGTAATACACAATATTATATCATATAAACAACATAAAATATGTAATAAAATGTGGATAATGTACTAAGGAAGTATACTTAGAGGGAAATGTTATCAATTCTGTTTAAGACCAATTTGAGAGTAGCTAGTGCAGAAGAGAAAAAGTATAAAGGAAAACAACTTTAAGGAAATCTATGCCAGAGAAAGTTTCTGTGTAAGGACCCGGAATTAGTAGGAAAAGCAGAGGGTGGAGTTATTGCTTCCATTATATATTGAAACTCATATACAAGGGCCTGGAGACATTTCTAAATTAACTATAGTAGGAACATACATGGATTTAAAACATGTGCTTTATTTGGTCATGAGTTAGTTAAGATTCCTTTTACATATACTACCTCGAAGTTTCCTAAAGTAAATGCTATGAGGCTGGTATATGGAAAGAAATCAGCTGGCTAGGAAGAAGCCAGTGACTCACCCAGCATCGATATCCAGTTAAGTGATAAACACTTGCTATTTCTCTGTGAAAGATTGGCTCTGGAAATTCAGAAACTTTAAACACTCTTGCTAGCCATAGAGATAAAGAGGAAGTGACTGTTGATCTTCCCCAAATAGAAGTTTGGGATAATTTATAGAGTTATAAGATAAATTCAACACTAGGTTGGCTCTGGCTTGAGTTAGATCTGCAAACACCATATGTGAGTGATGCTGGGTGATTTTGTGCAGTTGGGTTAGCAAATGCTCCAATCAGTTAAAAAATATTATTCATCAGAAAAGCAATTAAGCTTCACTAAAACGTGAAAAGGTTTGAACTTATAAGTTATGCATAGGAAATGCATGACAATTGATAGGTTGTAAATGTCAGTGGCTGTGGTTGAGCTATGAAAACAGTGTTTATTATTGAGTAAAGGTGGTTTAAAATTTTAGGTAGTGTTTTCCTCTGCATAATGTTAATATGGGAGGACATCCACTGGCCTCATTCCTACGGCAGCCTTTCTTCTCTCTGGAACTGAAGTAATGGGTGGAAAAGAATGTCTGTTCAAGGCAAACAGACCTGCTTGAATGGAAGGAAAATGTGGTAACAAATATCCATACCCAGGGAGGAGATGAAAGCACCAGGACGTGTAAGGGGTCCAGTGACAGATGTTAGGACGGAGCCAGGTTTGCTGTAACTCTCTGCTGACTTCCAGGGATTAAAGAATGTCAGTAAGAACTTCATGACGGATATGTTAGCACCCCAGTAAAGAACGCGAGATCATTGTACAACTCATTTAATATTCAGTTAATCAAAGGTAGCAATCCAACCAGACATAAACTCTGTCCCTCAGAATGGCTCTCCCCTCCCTGCCACCCCATTATAGTAATATTTGTTGATTTGAGGATTGATGAAGCCTTTGAGGCTCAGCGTGTGAATTTCATTCTCTCTTTCGTGGGCACATCTGTCTTTCCTTCACCACTGACCCTAAGCAGAGGTAATCATAGCTTCCTTTGTCCCAATAACTATCAAAACCTTTTTTAGAGCATTTACCACTCTTTCTTGCATGTAATGTCAGGGGAAAAAAATTTTGCTCCATTGAGGGGAAATGGGGCAAGTTTTATTAGAATTGAATGTGCAGTTAGACTTTTGTTCTTTACAGATCTTTTTGTGTGAAGCTATTATATTCTGATATCAATCCCACAGAGAGTGGCTGTTTCCATATCGTCTTTTGGTTGTTTTATTCCCAAAGATGTAATAGAGATCTGGAACCTGTGTTTGGTGTGTATGTGTAGGTTGGAGGGAGCAGGACAGGGAGGGGCTTGGTGGGAAATACCTCTGAACTGAAATTGATTTCAGGCTCCAGAAATTTCCAGGATCAGTGGGAATATTCTGAAGACATAAACATTGGTGGATGCTCATTTTTAGCTTTGCACCCTTTCTTCTGTCCTCTTCATTTCACCCTCTACCCTGCTCCATTTCTAAAGATTTAGAGAACTTGGGTATATGTCATTTTTGAGTGACTGTCATAGTGGTGCGTATGCTGTGCACCCAAACATCCATTTAGGGCTCTTCTGTAAGAGTGGTAGTGGGCATTACATAATAGAGATTTTATGGGCTATTTATATAATGACATAGAAAATAAAGTATCATTAACAGGAATTATCAGCAGTCAAATAGAAGTAATTTGTTCTAACCAGTTGGATGCTGCCACCACCCGTCTCAATTATGGTTTATTTCTTACCAACATGCCTGCTGAGATGTTAGGTAGCTGTCTACACCAGGAAGCTCCAGTTTTAATAGGATAACTATGCAAATTATGACACATTCTGAATGTGAATCACATTTCGCATTTGGATATGACAAAGTACTGTGTCACAAATTTCACTGTGATGTTTTATTGTTGGCTGTAGAGTGCTACCGTGAACGCAAATGTTTAAATGCATACAGTTGCAAATGTTAGATGTGATTTCACAAAATCTTTCTGAAAGTATAACTAGTGTATCTTTGTCATAAAAATAAGAACACTTCTTGTTTAAACTTTTTGCCTTACTAGAGGAAGGCACCGAGGTTGTTGATACTGGAAACCTCTCAGAAAGCTGATGCAGCACTGGTCCTTTAGGGAGGGACAGAGCATTTCCAAATGTAGGAATCCGTTTCAGAGCTGAAGGAAATGACAGCACGGTAACATGGCAGACGTGGGCACAAACCCAGGTCTCTACAAACCTGTCTGGTCATCTTTCTACTGTGTAGCAGTGGCACCCTGCTTACGATGAAGTGAGGTAGGTACTTAATTCATTACCAGTTAAGCAGAAGGCTTTTATCTGGGAAATTCCCATGACACTGGTATGATCCCAGGAGCGAAGGGAGACAGAGGAGAGGTCCTAACCGAAGACATTGCCGCCCACTCTACCATGCGGCAGTTACTCTTTGCCAGAGTGCTTACTCAGCATCTTAGGGATCCTTGCATGCTCATTATTTATAGATAATATTGATTATATTATTTTAATTACCAGAGCATTCCACCGCTTTGCTTCTTGACTTACAGAGCAAAAATTATGGTAATATGTATGGACATTAGTATGTGTAAATTTTAGTTCCCAGAAGGGCCTGCCTGGCCTCGTGAGTTTTTCAGTCTATACTTGTTGGCAAATAAGTAACCGCAGGTTGCCTTTAGATTTAGTTTGGAAGCATGCTGTCTCCCGTGTTTGATAACAAATTCGGAAAATGGGCCATAGTTCATGTAATCGTGAACCAGTTTGCAAGTTCTCTGTATTCATACTGAATTACAATGAAAAGAAGTGCCTCCAGGGTGTTGCTACATTTTAATTCCCTCCAAAATTCACATCTTTTGGTATGTTATAGTCCACTTTCAGCTATTAAATTCCTTAATTACCTCCACCACCTCCTCAGAGCTTGGTGACAATTGTGTGTACTTCAAAATTGTATTCTGTCTTTCCCATTGACCTTATTAAAGACCTTCAGTCTAATTTTCCTGAACTCGCCATTACCCAGAATTTCAGCAAGAAACCTCATGATAAAAGTGTTTCACATTCCTGTTAGTATCAGCTGATTTTTGTCTCTAGTATTGCTTCTGTCACAATAGAGAAGATTTGGGGGGAAAAATCAAAGAAGGTTATTTTCTGCAATTATTTCCTTAATTATAGAAGAATTAGGGCTATAAGATCATGCTGAGCCATAAAGGTCACCACTTCTGAGACATTTTTCTTGTCTTTTTTTTTTTTTAAGATTTTATTTATTTATTTGACAGAGAGAGACACAGCGAGAGAGGGAACACAAGCAGGGGGAGTGGGAGAGGGAGAAGCAGGCTTCCCGCCAAGCAGGGAGCCCAATGAGGGGCTTGATCCCAGGACCCTGGGACCGTGACCTGAGCTGAAGGCAGATGCTTAATGACTGAGCCACCCAGGTGCCCCCTGAGACATTTTTTATTAAAGTCCAAGAGTATTTTGTTTTTACCAACCTGCGACTCAGAAGCACATTTGCATCTTATCTGAGAGAAGAACCCAGAGGGCAGGCATGTCATGGTACTCTTTGTTGAGTCCCGAGATCTTCCCGGCACTGTAGTGAGGTGTGCCGCTATCGTGTAACAAAACATCTCTGTTTTATTAACTAATTTTATTTTTTTAAGTTTTTTTTTTTTTTATTTAAGTAATCTCCATCCCTCCTCCCCCCAGTGTGGGGTTTGAACTCACGACTCCAAGATCGCGATTCTCATGCTCTACCAACTGAACCAGCCAGGCACCTCTTATTAACTAATTTTGGCATGACCAATAAATATTAGTGCAGTATTCAAAAGGACTTCTTTGGAAAATCCAAAAATTTATGGAGTCTGAACAACACACTTGTAAATAACACATGGAGTCACAGAAGAAAGTTGAGAAATTTAGAAATATTCTTACATCAATGAAAATGAGAACACAACTTATCAAAATTTGTGAAATGCACCAAAAGCAGTGCTTATAAGGAAATTTATTGCATCAAATATATTTATTAGAAAATAAGAAAGATCTCAAATTAGTGGTCTAAGGTTCCATGTTAGGAAACCAGAAAAAGAAGAGTAAACTAAATCCAAAGTAAGCAAAAGAAAAATTAAAAAAATGAATTGTTTGTAATTCTGGGCTTTATAACATTTTTCATATAATTGTTATTTTTTTAGGTTGGTAAAGGATATTTAAAACTACACAATCTGAAATCATGAGTTACTTTAGGGAAGCTACTTAAACCATAGCTTTTTATAGAGTTTTAAGTTGTGCGGTGTACATTATTCTCTATCACAGTCCCCTCCCAGTTAAACCTGTTCAGATGTAGAACTTTAAAATAATGGTTGTGTTGTAAGGAAACATGAAGAACAAGATTATGTAGGAGTCATTAATGAGTAACAGAATAAAACTGTGTTCCAGTATGAAAAAAATATGTGTCTCTGAAAGTACCAGTACAAGCCATGTTACAATTAATATATCAAATTAAAATGAAGAAAGACCTTATATTATACAATTGCTAGTTCACTGCCCATGTATGTTCAGAGAAATCTCCATAACTAGAAAAGCCACATTCTCTTTTAGTCCTTCATAGTATTTTTCAGTGAATAAATTTGGAATGGAAACGTGGGCTAATCATAGTTGTCTTCTAAATACATATTTGAAAGATGTAATGACTAATATTGGGACCCAATCAAAAATCCTAATGTATTCTTGAATATGCTGGGAACACTGCTCAGGATAATAAATCTTAAGGGGATTTCCCTGTGAGAAGGCTGGATGTGTCAGTACTATTTTGATCTTCATTTATCAGTCATATTTGCAATGTCATCTTTTAGTCATGGAGATTTCTCTGTACGTGGACAGTGAACTGGCTATTTTAAAATTAAATTTATTCTCACCTTACCATGATTTTTCTCAGCTGGCCCCTGGACTTTCATAAAGTTCCCTAGTAATTTCCTTAAAATCAGCTATTACATTTCTTAGTACAGCACTAGGTTACCTAAGGTAGGATAGGTATCCTCATAATTAATATATTTCTTCTAATCAGTTTTAAGAGGGCAATAGATAGTATGTGATATCTTTATCCAAAAATTAGTATCTACCAATAGCACACCAGTTTGAGTCACACCTGCTCCATTAAGCCCATAGTTAAGAAGTAGCCGGAGGGGGGTGCCTGGGTGGCTCAGTCCATTGAGTGTCAGACTCTTGACTTCCGCTCCTCTTGATTTCGGCTCAGGTCGTGATCCCAGGGTTGTGAGATGGAGCCCCGCGTTGGACTCAGCGGGGAGTCTGCTTGGGACCCTCTCCCTCTCCCTCTGCCCCTCCCCCCCACTCATGTGCTCTCAATAAATAAATAAATAAAATCTTAAAAAAGTAAGTAGCTGGAGAGCTGCAGACCCTGCTGGAACCCGCTGTCTACTTGTAGCCATTGCCTCTGTTTGGCTTTTTCACTCAGTTTAGTCTCCTTTATCAGGTGAGGTTTCTTTGTCAGAAGTAATAGAAAGCGACTGAGTCAAATTACATCCTTTAGAAAAGCAGGGATTTAAAATCACCCATAAAATTAAATTAACATTATTGTAAAATTGAAGTATCTCCACTTCCATCAGCTTTCTCATTCCTCTGTTCTTGGCCTCCCCCCCACCCCCCCTCACAAGACTCTAAAGAAAAACATGGCTGTCCTTAGAGTGTGCTGTTGATAGGAATGGAGAAAGAAAACAGCTTTCTGTCATTTTTCACTTGAGACCTGAATTATTTTGTACTCTTTGAAGAATGCTATACCTTAGCTGCAAGAACAGACTGATTTCTTACAGTGAAAGTAGCTTACAGTAATCTTCCCCAAAGTTTACAGGCTGTGAAGTATTTGGGAAAGAGAAGGAAGTGTGGAGTTAGAGTGGAGGCAGGAAACAAAGGCCAAAGGAGACCATGTTGAGAACAGAAGGAGACTGCTGCCACCTAGAGGTAGAAGTTGGTAAATTTTGAGACCACTGTGAGAGCTCATAGAAGGATCTGGAGAGTAGGTATTAATGTAATAGTACCATAAAACCAGAATGCAGCCAGTTGGTTCAATCCCTACCTCTAGGTGGGACTAGACTCATTCTATCCCCTTCCCTATTGGTAGAGTGCCGATGTTTCCTATGAAATATTGCTGACCCTAGTAGGTTTTTCTATTTTTGTAGACGGTAACCTTGTTTTCAATCATAAAAACTTATGTGAAGTAATCAGAAATCTTCCCCCTATACAATACAATCTCAGTTTTTTGAAGGAGTCACTATTACCCTGCCTAATAGAGAGTGTGTTTCCCATAATCCACACTATCTCAAATATAACACCAGGAGTTCCTGGAAGGCTACCTTCTCACTGAATCATGTGGCTGATTCTCTCCTCTCAGGGAAGCGCAGGTAGGAGAGAAACCTTTGAGATGAGAGCAGAAAGTTCCAGGGAAGGGACCCTGAGCTCGCCTAAGTTAAGCTAAAACCTAAAACCAGCACAGCACCAGTCTCAAGAATAATAGGCAGTTTGGCTCATTTTCATTTTGGTTCTTAGGAACTGACTGTACATAGCCTTGACATTTTAAAAAATTATGTTGTGAAGACATGTTTAATAGAAAAGCCTCCCTCCTAAAGAAGCCTAGACAGCCAGAAATGTGCTGCCACACTGGGCTTGTGATTTCCTCTTTTCAGGACCGCCATAGTGCACAACCCCAGGGAGCACCACGCACACCGTCAGCTGTGTGAAGGGTGCCTCCTGCAGTGCTAAAGAAACACAGAATTGGCGCCGGAAGGTGAGAAAATAGGAAGAGAATATGTGTGTGAATTTCCATGTCTACCCCTCTCTCCTCTCCTGAATGGGAAACTTGATTGAATGTGGTTGATGATCGTGATGATGGTTTTCAGGAGGAAAAGGGCTTCCAGAAGATACCTGAACATATTGGCAATACCTTTTAGAAAATAAGGATAGCAATCAGAGTGCTCCTTGTTTATTTTAAATCCTGCTGCCGCCTTAGCACACATTAGCGGAGTCTGTTTTCTGCCTAGCTGCCTTGTAGGCCTCACTCTCTTTGCTCTTTCTCTTAGCCTGTATTCACTTTTAAGCTGCAATTTAAGTATTTACTTTCCATATCACTTTCACAAACCTGAACACTTTTGAAATTGCCAGAAATTATTTATTTATTTATTTTTTACTCAGTAGCATCATCACGTTGCCAGAAAATACTTGTTTTCATTCGTTTGTTCCTTCATTCTGTAAAATTATGGCAGCCACAATGACCTGGCCACTTGCTTCCACTCTGGGGATGCTGTGTTTAAAAAGACAAGGCAGGGCCTCTGCCCTCCCGGAGCTTAGCACGCGGTAGAGTGAGACCGAGACAGACAACCAACAAGTGTTTGGTAGTGATGAGTGCTCTGCTGAAAATGTAACAGGGATATGCATGGACATGACTGGAATGCCATCCAACAAGCTTGGTCGGAAAGAAGCCTCTTGAGAGGAGGTGACACAGAAGCTGGGAGCTGGATGAGAAGGAGTCAGCTGCATGCGGATCTGGGGGAAATTATTCCAGGTGCTAGAAACAAAGACCCTGGGATGGGAACGAGTTTGGAACATTCAAGGAACATAAAAAAAGTGAGTGAGGGGTGGGTGTAACAAGGTAAGGTCAGAGAGCTTGTCAGGGACAGAAGTACACAGCCTCCAGTCAGTCTGGGGGATCACGAGAGCCACGGGAGGAGAATGAAATGATCAGATCCATATTTTCAAGACTCATTCTGGCTGCTCTGCAGAGAAAGGATTACAAGAGTAGAAGCAGGGGGATGAGGAAAGGAAGCTGGGGCAGTGAGTGGTTGAAGAGAAAGGATGGTGGTTCAGAGTGGTATCAGTGGAGGGAGAGAGATCAAATTAGGTTATGTTTTGAAGGCAGCATCAACAGCTTATTGCTTATGGAAAGAAACGAGGAAAAGAGAAAATCAGAGATGACACCTAGTTTTTGTCTGAGCAAGTTGTGCTTGTTGCCAAGAACTTAGAGAAGAAGGCAAGTCTGTAGGTACAGATGTGGGTACCATTGGCATAGAAATGAGATTTCCTGAGGGGGTGTGTGTCTGTATTTGATGATGAAGGACAGAAAAGGTTTTGAGATGAAGAAAATCTGAAGTTACAAATTTTTGCAGAATATCAAGTGGTGGCTCTAAAGTAGAGTTGTTGAGCCACAGATACCCACAGGTCAATCGAACCGAAGCTGTAGTATTGCATCTAAGGCAGCCGGTCGGGGGTGGGGTCCTCCTGGGGCAAACAGTTACGTTTTAGTCCATATCTTTGCCCCACCTATGCACCCTGTCAACGGCCCATCATAAAATGCCGCCGGCCCCAGTATTTGTCCTGCCCAGAGCAGCTTGGTGAGGCATCCGACCCCAGCTAAATAAATAGATCTTAATACGTGAAGGCATCTGTTTGCAAAACACCAAGTACCCTGACTTCTTCAGACCAGCCCTGGAAAAGAATCTGTTTGTTCATATTCTCCAAGCCCAGTTTTCTGCCTATTTCCCATCCAAGCCAGAAGCCTCATAGTAACTCCCACTCTGTCAGAACTATGCCACATGCCCTCCTCATCTCTTGCCCGAAATATTAACCTACACGCCTTACTGGTCTCTCTGGATTCCGATTCCTCCTGCCCTTGCCCATGTCCAATCTTTGCCGTGCCGGCAATGATGTCTGTAAAATGCAAAGGGGATTGCTCTTCTCTTTACAATTCTGCTGGACTTTGCCATTGTTCAGAAGTCCCAAGCCCTTAGCACAGCCTATGAGGCCCTTCACAAGACAACTCTTTTCCTGCCTCCCTGGACCCGGCATGCCAGCCACACTGAACATGTGTTTTCCAAAAATACCTTGTTCACCAAGAAAACTAATTCTGAAAGACTCAGCTTAGGAATTCTCTTCACTGCAGAGTCTTCCCTCCAGTCCCCCATTCCATCAGCTTCTTCTTCCTCTCTGATCCTATGATGCTGTAGGAACCAGATTATCACCCTCATCACAATTTATGGTCATCTTTTTTTTTTTTTTTTTTTTTTGCCTGTGTGTGTGATGATCTTCCGACCTTGTGATCTCCAGATGGAGACCCCCCCCCCCCCATCATGAGCACTATCATTTCCTGGCTGCCAGCACGGGGCGTGGCCCGGCCGGCTAGAGCATATATATCGATCGACGAAGTAAATCATCTCTTTCAACATCCTCATCTTGGTGATGGGAAAACTGGGGCCTGGTTGAGGCTTAGTTTGCCCAGCGAATTTAAGCTAGGATCAGAATTTTGATCTCTGGACTTTGGCGGTTCCCCCTTCACTTTTTCATGGCTGTTTCCCATTCCTTATTCCTTATTTTAAGACAAGTAGAAATATGCAGATTCGGAGGCAACAAGAACTTTTTCATGTTAGGAACGTCTTTAAACATTGGTGACATCATTTCTACCCTTTCTCTGCTTATAATTATTACATTCGATGAAATGTTTGAAGGATAACAGTAGAATACTGACCTGAATTTCAGAGATTTGGGACCTGTTCTGTCACTCTCTAATTATGTGATCTGGGGCAAGATTGAGTCCCTCATGCCTGCTTTTGCCTATATATTTCACAAGAATGATATGAAGATAAATGGAGGAGATTATGTGGGAAAGCTCTTTATGCTCTGGAAGACAAGATGTTACAAAATGCCTCGGTGGTATTATTTTTACTGTTCACTTTTTCTCTTAAATGTAGCCTCCTTTATTGATGCTTTGAAAATGTATATTTGGTGACTTTACTTTTCTCTTGTCTCCACAAACCAAATAATATTATAAGGGATTAGGGTTCCAGTTCTTATCTCCACCTGACTTTTCCATATATGCCCTTCCTTCTCTTCCACTTGATTCTGAATTTAATTATCGGGCTTACATTAACACCCTGTCGCTTTGCTTTCTTCCTGCCTAGCAGTTCTTCATGGCTGAGTGAAAAGAGCTTGATTAATAAAAGCTTGCCCTTTTATATTTCCTTGTAATTAGTCCAATAAAAAAGGGTCACCTCCTGGATGGGCTTTGTGTGGGTAATTTTTTTTTTAAATTCTTTGTCCTTTGGATGTGCTAATTCGATGGCTTTTTTGTTTCTTGTGTATATTGATGGATTTGCAAAATCAATCTTCTAGTTTTTATTGCCATGCCTTCAAAGACATAAGCACCCACAAACATCACAACTCTGGAAATAGGATTTGGAACAGGATTTAAATGCAGGGACTGTGGTTTAACAGGATTAAGGCAGATGACATTCTCAGATGAACAGAGAATAAATATCTTTCTCTCTTTAATCTGTTAGTTGGCTCAACAGGTACTGAATTTTAAGTGGCACTGTGCAAGGTATCAATCCATGTCGGTAGAAAAAGTTAAGTCATTTATCTTTCTAAGAGCTAAGAAGCTGGACCTCCTCACGATCATAGCAGCCGTGGGCCCAGGGTCCCAAAGCACCCATCCAAAGGTACCTCCTGATGAAAATAAGGGAAGATTGTTTACTCTATAGGAAATGTCCATCAAAGCAAATCTAGTGGTGTAATTGGCCACTGAGGGAGATGTGGCCTCTGAGGTACTCAATGTAGATTTCTGTTCTCCAGTAATTTTTTAAGGCCTTTAAAACTGACCCGGGGTGAATAAATATAAAAAAAAAAAAAAAAATAGAAGTTGGGACGCCCGTATGGCTCAGTTGGTTAAGCGTCTGCCTTTGGCTCGGTCATGATCCCAGGATCCTGGGATCGAGTCCCGCATCAGGCTCCTTGCTCAGCAGGGAGCCTGCTTCTCCCTCTGCCTGCTGCTCCCCCTGCTTGTGTTCTCTCTCTCTCTCTCTGACAAATAAATAAATAAAATCTTTAAAAAAAAAAGTAGAAGTCCAAGGACCTTGGCAGAAAAAACAGAGGCTTTGGGATCAGGGGATGCTAGTTCAAATTCGGTCTGCTACATTTATTGGCTGTTTGGCTTGGAATCATCAAACTCCTCACCGCCATTTTCCTCTGAGGTAAAATACAACAAAAATATCTCTTTCCCAGAGCTCAGCAGCTTGAAACTTCAGTGTGTTAATTCAGGTTAAAGGTCTGGGCAGAGTAGGATCATATATGTCAGCTATTATTTTTATTAAAATGCCAACTCCTAATTACCCACTTCCTCAAGGACAATCATCCAAACGTCATTTGTGTCTGACTTTACCTCGTGTGTGTTATGTGCCACTTCATGACAGAGGGAACCAGATACGGAATTAGAAAGGGACACTGAAATCAATAATTTGCTCCCAGGCATGCCTGGTTTTATTGCTGGTAAATAATTCATCCTCTGGTGGTAGAGGGAGGTCTCCAAAGTGATTCTCCACAAACTCCTTGTTTTTAACACTTCTCTCCAAAGGGAAGCAGTGAAGTCTGGTTTCCTCGGGAAATGGACAGTGTGCTTTGGTAGAAGCACCTTTCAATGATATTTTATATTCTTGAACTTTTTATAGTTTCACACAGTTGGCATACGTATCATTTCATTTATTCCTCATAACCATCCTATGAGATGTCCTAAAGCATACTATTATCTTAACCTTTAAAATGAGGAGAGGCAGAGTAGAGATTAAAGAATCAGCCTGCTCATTTTCATGTTTCACTTACCACATATTCCCTCTATAACCCTAGGCAAATTAGTTAATATCTGTGTGCCTCAATTTCCTCATCTATAAAATAAGGCTTGCTATTAACACCTGTCCCATGGCTCTTGTCTGGATTAAATGTGCTAATACATATAAAGCTCTAAGGACAGTGTTTAGCAGACTCAAGAAATGTGTACTATTATTATTTTGAGGACATGGCAAAGCTAGTTTATGTAGGACTAGGGTTTATATATAGCCAATGTTAATTATCTCATTAATCTCTAGAAAGTGTTTTGACCCTTTTACAGATAACAAAATTGAGACCGAGGTGAACAGAATTCCCTGGTATGTTACACTAAACTGACCTTGACTATGTCTCTTCTGTTCACTCCTCTTCTTTTTCCTCCCTTTTAAATGTTCACGTTCTTCAAAGTTCCATCTCCTATTGTGTAATCTCCTTTAGTGAAAACAGCCTTGTCCACAATTTAAGCCCTCACCTTTTTTGCTGATGACAGCTTGATTGATTGCTTCCTCTTCTGGGTCCCCATCAAGTATTTCTATCACAACCCTTGAGGGTGTGTGTGTGTGTGTGTGTGTGTGTGTGCGTGCACATGCACGTGTGCACACACACACACACGCACGCACCTTTCTCTTTTAGGCTCTAAGTCCCCAGTACCTTGCAGAAGGCATGGCCCATACATGATGGGCATTCAAGAAATGTTTGAAGAAGAAAGACTGAAAGGGGTGGGACATGGATTTAAACTGAAGTGTTCAATTTCTTATAGAATATTTTCTGGAATATTTTGAGAGTTTTTTCCAAAATTTGCTCTATTAAAATAGTTTGTAATTGGAGGTCTGACCTGTTTTGAGCACCTATTCTGTGCCAAGCACTAACATTTTTCACTGTTATTGATTCAGTTGTGCATAATACTGGCAATATAAAGGTACCCTCGAGGAGCTTCTGTCTTTATTGGAAGAGTTCAAACTTGTGAATGAGTTAACAGGTATCCTGCAGCTGTGTGTTGTTGGCCTTTTGTGAAGAGAATGTCACCTCTTTGTCACAGGTAGGGTTTTCTGTGCCTCCCCAATTTAACATTTAGATATTGCCTCATGGGTTGGCCTTCAGAGTTAACATTGTTTGAGATAATGGAATTCATGAGTAGAAGTTATTTACGTTTTTAAATTTCATTTATAAGTTTTAAAGAAATGTGTCTGATCTGCATTACTTTTGCCCCTTCAGTGTGGTTTCCCATGTATATAAACTGAAAAATAATTGAACTACTAGAATCCCATCATTGTTTGCCAATGTACACATACACACATCTAATTGTCGTAATGCAATATTTTTGTTTGTTGGTTTCATCTGTGGATCTTTACCAACCTGATGCTACTCTACTGTGAAGTGACACTAGAATGCTTATTTCTCTCTGGGTTTAGAGACCCATTCTGAAGGCGTCAGACATTCAGTAACAACCTTTTACCTGGTATAGGCAGCATATACTACCCACTTAGTAGGACATTACCGTCCTTGAGATGTAAAAGTGATGCATCATTTATCACAGGGCCACTAATGGTTTTCACTGTTATTGATTCAGTTGTGTAGTGATGTGCCCTCGACTTGTGTGCTTCCAAACTGTTGGGTATCATGAAAATAGCATTCAGTGAAATTGGAATCATGGTGCCATTATTGCTTGGTGTTGCCTGAAACAGTGCCTTGCTTTTGCAAGTTGGTGCTTATCAATAGATTTAGAGCCTGTGATTCTAGAAATTATAGATGTGCGGCATGATAACAAATGTTGACAAAGGAGCATTTTCTTTTTCCTTTTGCGCTTGGTACTTTGACTTAGTATGTGAAATATAGTAATTCTTGCACACAGCGCTTTCACAAACTATGAAACCAGTCATTGTCACAATCTGGGTTTAACATGACCTTTGTTGGATACATATTGGGGATATAATAATTACATTTAATATTTATAAATATGCAGGATTATGGTTATATCGGTTAGAGTATATCCTTCGGCCCTCATTCCAGTTGACCTCCATGTCCCATGATTTACTATACTGGAGGAGGAAAACCAGAACCTACTCCATAGCTGTTGACAGAGCCCCGATCATGGTGAGTTGTTTCACAACTTTGTGATTCCTTACTCACAACTCGTAGGAGTAGGGTCACCTGTTTCCTACAAGAAACATATCCTTTAAATGAATATGCATTTGCACTAGGCATTCTCTATTCCCTTCTGTCTCCAGGGGTCAAAGAGCACATGCATAAAAATAACCCCATATTATAGACGATTTATGGTATTTTAAAAATGAATACAAATGCATTAACTGCAACTTCTCATAAGGAATACATGAATAAGTTGTTTATTTGAATTAATAATAGCTATCATTGTAGGTACTTACAAAAATGACTGATTATATTATCAGGCCTTGGTCCAGAGGATGGAGCTGGCTAAAGCTAGAAGATCTGTACCTCTAGGGGCAGCCAGCATCTCAGGATTTAACGCCAGGATGCATAAATATCAGCATTCTTCATTTCTAAAGAATTAGCCCTCATTGAAGGTGAACTCAACTGGCGACACTAAGAAAATAATGAGTTCAAATATTAAAGTAGAGGGACACACACACACACACATTCACCTCTGCGTGTATATCTATTTCTGTATCTGTATTTGTCATTTGTATCTATGTCTCACCCTGTAGTTTTACTTCTTAATATCCTGATACAGATTTTGCAGGTGATGACCATCCTGGTGTCAGGCTTGCTTGGTGACCATGCTTCATGTTAGGCTGCATGCTAGGCAGACTTGCTTCTCCTTTCCTTTCTGACATTGTTCTTCCATGCATGCACCCCTGCGGCTCCACAACAGTTCTTCCTGTATTGCCTGCTCTGGAGTGGCTCACCAATGCTGCCACTGCCCCCCCCCACCCCGCCCCATCCTAGACCAACTCCCATGTGGCTGACCCAGGCTCCAAGGTGTCTACCACCCAGCCCCCTGCCACCCGTTCTCCACTCCTCCCACTGATTTGCCAAAAAGGGTTCTATAAAAACCTGTCTGGAAGAGATCCCTACCAGAAGGGGCCTATATCTATCCTTTTAAAATCCTATTTCAGCCATTCTCTCCTGGGAAATTCACGACCAACCTTTGGGACCTTAACATCGGGTATTATTGATCCCATTTTGTCAGTGATGAAATGAAGGGTCCAAAATAGAGATTCAGTGATTCATGCTATCAACACAGCCACCGTGCAACAGAGCTGGCATTCTAGATCTTCTGATTCCAAATTTAGCACTGGATCACCTCACCTCTGCTGCCCAAAGTCAGACCTGAATTCTTATTTCTGGAAGGAGAATTTAAAAGCAGACAAGCCAGGTCTGTTTTATTTCAGTACAAAGATGCCTTAGATCTTGGCATTTGGGTTTGTTTGAAGTAAGGAATCATGTCCATAGATGATGGAAAGAAGAGTTTCCAGATCAACAGGAGAGGTTACTAGGGTTCTTGAAACTGCGTTTCAAAAACCTTTTTAAAGGTACAGATTGATTTTCTCTCTGGAATGCTTGAAATACAATTCTGCCTCAAGGAATTAGTGAATGAGAAGAACTCTAAATGTACTTTCTAGTCATGAATTCTCTCCTTTTCTTGAATGCCACAACTCTCTTAGAAACCACTTTGGTTTTTCTCATTATCACAGAGGGACTTTTAAAAAAGGTGACTATTATGAAATTATTGGTGGTTCTGAAGCATGCTATTACAAAATGATTTTTAAAATGTGCTTCTAGGATCAGCTTTACCCAGACACACATAAATGCACATAAATGTCTGTGTATGACATAATATGCATGCTCTATCTTTCGGTAGGTTTTTTTAGAAGCCATTTCAAAGTAAGTTTCCATGTAACTTTAATCAAATGAGGAAACGTTCCTTCTGGTACTTTTTTCCCCCCTCTTAATTTCTAAATACAATATTGAAATTGTTAAATAATTGTATAGTAAGTCTTTAAGCAAAGCTAAATTCTCTGGTGCTTTCAGGATCTTAAAACAGTAGTCTATTTTATGGAAGATAGCACTGATTGCTACATATTGCTATATGTAGATCGACACTCTACATAAAGAGAGTCGATCATGAGGGAAGTCATGGTAAACGCTTTCTGCCAGTATTCTGCAAGAGTGAGTCAGGGTAGCAACACCTGCCACATGCAGCTTGTAATTCATAGAGGAATAGGCCTCTTCCAAAGTTGCTCATATTCTAGGCTCCGATTCTGGAGATAACGTGTAGCCAGAGCTGAAGAAAGAGGAATCTGCTATCAAATAAGGCTGATGTCCTCAGTCCACTGAAAATGTAACATGCTCCTGCCTGCCTCCTGTCTAGGGATTTTTCTCATTTATAAGTGGAGAAACTAATGGAGCAGTACGGGCTTTTCTTAGAGAACAAAAGAGCAGAGGAAGGATGGGGCTAACGGCTAACTTTTTTCCTTATGCTCAGGAGAACACGACTAAACTGTGAGTCTCCCAGACTTAATAAGAGAGTGATGTGAAAGAAGTGAGAAACAGTCACTCTTGTGAGCAGTGGGAAGCTGAGCCATATTGGGTTCCTCACAGGGAGAGCTGAAATGTCTCCTTCAAGGAAATATCAGATTGTACTACTTGAGCTCTCATTCAGAAGTATATGTTCTGCCATTCCGTAGCCTCACTGCTAAGAGGGTTGATATTAGTTACTAACAATCTACTGTTTGACCTTAGTCATTTTAAGTTTACTTAATCTGCTTAAGCTTTATTTTACTCATCTGTAAAATGGAAACGATAATGCTATCCTCTTAGAGTGTGGAAAGAACTAAATAAGATGATATATGTAAAAGATTTAACCAAGTATCTGTCAAACATTTAGTTGCTCCATAAATATTAGCTATTGTTTGCTATTATGATTTGAATACCAAAAAGTGCAGGGCACAGAAAATTACCATTTGTCATGCTCTAAGTAGAGACTGAAATCCATACATGCTCTATCTTTTGAACTCAGATTTGACTGGAATAAAGCTAGCAAGTAATTTCAGAGATTTGGTTCAGTTCTTAAAATGTTCTGCTTTTCAAGTGAAAAATTGTGCATGTTCCACAGAATGCCCTAAATATTCAGGAATCTTCCCCAAGTCTAATGCCTGTAGCAAGAATCTGAAATAATAAACACTGCCCTTTGCTTCTGTTGTTTTTTTTTTTCTATCACCCTATTGATAGGCTTTCCACCCGCTTTTAAAAGGTCAGTGTAAGTGGCTGCAGGAATGTGAAGTTTCTCGTCACTTGGTGGCCTGTGTTAGATGTGTGACAGACGAGAGCAGGGATGGACAGCGCCTTCCTCACAGCCGGATCCTTAGAGCTTAGTGCTATGCTCCTGCAAAGTAGGCCCTCAGTAAATGCTTCTGAAATACTAAATAAGTGGCCAACCTCATGATGACATCTTCTTCCAGAAGTTTGTTAAGACTAAGCCTTGCATGGAATATTTAAAGAGATCAGAGTGGTGTTTTGTTAGTATAAATTCATTTTGTATAAATTTAGATTTCGAATTTATTGTTTTAAAGTCAACCACAGAGAACAATGAGGCTGTTGATAAACAAATTAAATTTATAATTGGGGGTCAAAGAGGAGAGTTATAGCCTTGTTATATTACCCTTACATACTTGAAATTGAAATAATTCAAAATAATGACCCTGAGGCTCTGAAAGTTCCCTGGTACGGGACTGAGGACAACCACCATGGAGTTAAGAGAGGCTGTGTTGTTGGCCTAAGAACCATAAGAATATGCTTCTGTGATCCAGGGGACCGCGATAGAAGTCTTTACTATTATTCTTTGTAAATCTGAAAGCAAAGTTTTGTCCCACAATGAAAGGAGAGTTTAAGGCCTTGAAACCACAGTTCTATCTGACCAACCCAGAGCTCTTGTGGGTCTTTGGAGCACTGATGGTGCAACCTGTCCCAGGGGCGGGGACCAGTCTTGCAGGCTGCCTCATTGCACTTCGGTTTTTCTCTCCTGTATGATGCAGGCAAGTTTCTCTCTGCTCCAAGGAAACATTGTCAGGATGAATTGGAACATTACAAACAAATAAAACCTCTTTAGAGGAAGTTTAACTTCTCCGAGGAAAGATGCTATAGGAATGGAAGGAGTTATTATAAATTTAAAAAAAGAATGGGATATGTAAAAATGTTGTTAGCACTTGAGACTGTGTCCCATTTTATGCCTTATGTTTTGCCTTTGCTCCTGGAATTTTTAGGCCTGTCTTATGGATGTGTAAATCGCAGTAGCACCGGGGAGGCTTTTCATACATAAGTTGTACTGTCTCTCAGAGCAGATTGCTCCGCTGTTTTTCCTGCGTTTTCCTAAAAGTCTGCCCACACACTGATATGCTACCGAGGCTCTCACACTTAGACATATGCTAGAGCACAAAATGCTTTCCCCTCAGGACTCAGAGAGGATGTTTTGAGAATGCTTTCGCTGATTCCTGCTTCTTGAGATAAAAGAACATTTGGGAAAGAGAGTCCGACTGGTTGCTTTGAAACAATAAACCAGGAATTGGACTCATTTAATAAAACTAACAGATGCATGACATGATTAGTTCTAAATGATCTTCTGTGATAAGCCTTCAGCGGGTTTACCTGGTGACTCTCAAAGGGGGGAAGGCTTCTCGTTACTTTGGGAGCGTGCGAACAGCTCACAAGTTCTTGGTCACAAAGCTTCCAAAACTGAGTAATTCTACGAGTGCTGGACCCTTGTGGCTCACCAGCCCAGCTCTGGACTGTACATTCCTGTGTGTCTGAGCAATTTTTAATTACCCCACCTCAGAAGGTAATGTGTTTCTGCTCAAGGGGAAAAGTCTTATTTGGATTTGAAACTTAGCCTGTTTAAAAAATAAAGTTATCCAAGAATGTGCTAACCCCAGATAAATTTACAAATGTTTTTATCGTTGGCAAAGCTATTTTAGAATGTTTTCTGGTTATTTATCATCAGCTCTGTGTAAATGTAATAATGACTCAGAAATTATTAACAGCCTACAGTGGTGCCAAAGAGTCTCTAGAGAACATCAGATAACAATAATGAGAAAAGAGGCATGAATGGTGTGTTCATTCTCCCCACCTTTTCTCCCAAGCACTTGAAAACTTTTTAGAGATACAAAGCTCCTTAAAAGTTGTATTGACTTTATGCTCTCACTTTTATATCCTATATGGGCTATATGACAGATATTTCATTATTTTTCATTGAGATATAATTGACATGTACAACGTGTTGGTTTGATACATTTATGTATCGACAGTACGATTACCATCTTAGCATTAGCTAACACCTCTATCATGTTACGTAACTATTTCTTTTCTGTGGCGAAAACAATTAAGGTCTAGTCTCTCAGCACCTTTGAAGTTTATAATACAGAATGTTGACTATACTGACATCCATCGTTTTAACTGAATTTTATTTGAGCACTTTTGCCATTTCCTTTGAGGTAAACAATAACGTTTAATGTATTCCCAGTCGAAAATTGAGAGACAGAGTGAGGTAAGATTTATTGAGGCTAGCCAAGTAGCAGGGACTGTCTTAAATGCTTTACATGTACTAGCTCATTTAATACTTGCAACAGCTCTGTAAGGCAAGGACATTTATTTGTCCCATTTTATAGAAAAGAAACTGAGGCATTAGGGCCTTTAGGTACTCGCCCACAGCTTCACAGTGAAATAAATGGGGCTGGGTGATCTGACCACAGCCCCGAGCACTTAACTACAAACGTCTTCCTCTCCATAATAGATGACCAGCCTCCGGAGTTAAAAAGTAATAATCTGAGTGTGCCTGGGTGATGTAGTCAGTTAGCGTCCCACTCTTGACTCTTGGTTTTGGCTCAGAGCATGATCTCGTGGTCGTGGGATTGACCCCTGAGTTGGGGAGTCTGCTTGGGATTCTCTCTCTCCCTTTCCTTCCACCCCTCCCCACTCCCCACTCTCTCTTTCTCTCTCTCTTTTTCTCTCTCTCAAATAAATAAATCTTTCTTAAAAAGGTAATAATCATCATAAATGGAAGCTGCATGAAAACCATTGTGGCTGTGTTTATCATAGTCCTGACCCTTCAGAGCTTGTCAACTATGCATCCCTTTGAGGGTGATCTTACACTCTCCTTGTATTTCTCAGCACTCACACATTCTGTCTGAATCACTCCAGTTACTCACACTTGGTCCATGGATTACTTTTGTTATCGTTGTTTTTTCACAAACATAATACTCATTGACACACCGAGATTTTAAGTTCTAAAAATCAAAGACATTATCTTTTTCTGCTTGACTATTTTATGCACACACACAAGCACAAACATGGAAAAATGGATCTAAAGTGAACATTTAAAAATGTACACTGAGTGAGGTAAACTTAAGAAAGTTCAATAATCTTGATTTTAATAATCATTTCTCACGTCCGCCAAGTGTAATTTTCAGATATTTTTGGTATCATTGGTTTACAGTCCTATATTAATGCCAAAGTGCATTTGGCCGGTTTAGTCATCTTCTGAGAAATTCACACAGAAATTTTTCCAAAGAAGATGCTTAATTAGTTCCCACTGATACATATTCTTTAACTAATCTTCTTGCTGTAAAAAAATGGGTTTCAGATAAAGCTAAATGAGACAGTTTCATATATTTTCACAAATGCGTACTATTCATGGACAAAATTAGAAAAAGTCAAAGTCTTGCTATTCTACATTAAAGTATGTTTTAATTACCCAATAAACAAGAAAAATTAAAGTGGTAATTAGTATGAACTTTATATCTGATTCACAGATGTTTTCTGATAACTCATACTTAATCCTTCTATGTCACTGCCAGTAATGAATACATTGAATGCATTAAGCTCCACAGTGATTTGTTAGGTTTATGAACCCATCAGCTTTCTGAAGGGCCTCAGAAGTTGCTCTCAGGTAGTCTAGACAGAAGACCAAAGAAAAGAAATACATCGTATTGATTGGAAGGAAAACGGGATGAAATCCCAGAAATCAGTGAGTTATCAATTTATTTTTTTTAATTGTCA
Source organism: Eumetopias jubatus (assembly GCF_037043125.1). NCBI lineage: Eukaryota > Metazoa > Chordata > Mammalia > Carnivora > Otariidae > Eumetopias > Eumetopias jubatus. The sequence goes on along the minus strand of NW_028274809.1, from coordinate 161,274,614 downwards.
TCAATTTATTTTTAAGTCATCAATTTATTTTTAGAAGTTAGTATATAATAAAGAGAATTACAAATCAAAAAAAGTGTTTCATTTATTGCTCTAAGGATTTTTTTAACAAAAGCTAGAAACTGTGATATATACTAGAGTGTGTGTGTGTGTGTGTGTGTGTGTGTGTGTGTGTGTGTGTGTATAGATATTTTAAAGTAGCCTCCATGCCCAGCATGGTGCCCAGTGCGGGACTTGAACTCGTGACCCTGAGATCAAGACCTGAGCTGAGATTCAGGGTTGGACGCTTAACCAACTGAGCCACCCGGGTGCACCTGTGCTAGAGTATATTTATTAGTATGTAATTTTCCACTGGGAAGCACTAATATTTTGGTCACTCTTTCTTCATAAAAAGCATCAGTATTTCAATTTTTCTGCCTTACCTGCTTTGTGAATGCCCCTGAATTTGCACTGAGGATGTCAGGCATGTTTGAACAGCGGATCACAACAGACCCCGTTAACCCTTCATGGCAGCAACCCATCCAACAACCATCCTCAGGGTTGTTCTATAGAAGCCTACATCATGTGGGAAGTTGCCCACTACCTATAACGAAAGGACCACAAATCCTTGCTAATATATCATGTTCCTGCTTGACAATATGATCCTTCATGTAGACCCATCACCTGATACTGTATAAACGTGTGGAAATTATGAGATAATGAGGTAGTGGGGAAGATCACAAAATACTGACTTTTTAAATGTATGAATCATTTCATTTTCTCTTAGAGACAGACAGACAGTCTTAAAGTGCTATGGTTTATTTTGGCAGCTGGAAGAATCAAATATTTATTATATTGATAATTAACTCTCTGAGTTGGGAGGAATAGATTATAATTCACAGAAACTCTGGGCTTTCTGGAAACAATATCCTTAATTAACGTCACTAGTCTGAAACAGTTCTCAAACTACACATCCGTTTCCCCTTTAAATGAGTTACATTATGTAGGCTTTGATGCCTGGAAGATAGGTCCTTCATTGAATGAAGGAACCACGGGGAATGTTGGGGCAACTAAAGAATTTCAATTAATAGGGCTTAAGGGAGGTAATCTAGAATGAATGGAGGCCAGCCGACTTGAAGAATGCATGTTTAGTGGGATATTCAGGATGGCTTTGGGAAGGCAGGAGCTGCTACCTCTTAAGGCCATACCTGGTTAACACTATGGGTCATTACTGACATTAATCTCTTCCTCACTAATGAATTCTACATTCATAAGCCAGAATTTTCTTTCTAAAACAAAACAGAAGTCCTGATATTTCCAGGACCTACAAAATACAATTCTCCATAAGGGAGCAGATACTCCAAGTTGATGGTACCTGGGCCTGGTCGTCTTCTCTTCTCTTCTCTTCACCACTCACATGGCTGCTTGTCTGTATTCTCCCAGATCCACTGGTTGGTATCCTACATTAAGCTTCCCTGATCTCAACTAGAATTAAACACTCTCTCCCATTACTCCCCTAGTACTGTGTTACTCCTCTCTTAGTCATTTATGATCTTTATGGCTTGTGTAATGTGAAAAATACTTAATGCCACTAAAATGCACTAAATGCTTAATGCATTAAATACTTAATGCCACTGAAATGCCACTAAAAATGGTTAAAAGGGCAAATTTTATGATACATATATTTACCATTATAAACAAAAAGACTGTGGGAGAAGGGGAAAAGGTGTGGAAGGTGTAGATGCTGTAGCAGGAAGCCAGATAAGAGATAAGTATGGAGGTGAAGATAGAAGTATTCAAGTCTGGGATATATTTTGAAAGTTGAGCCAACAGGCCCTATTGACAGATTGTGGATGGGAGAGAATGAGCCACCAGGAGAGTAGTGGTCATTTCCGGTGATCGAGAAAATGGGGGAAGGAGCTATTTTGGGAGAGAATGTTGTGTGTTCGGCTTTCACCATGTTAGAGATGTCTGACACACAGGTGGAAGGTCAAAAGGATGTGTGAGTCTGGAGCTCAGCGAGAAGGGGCTATAGAAATAAAAATGGGTGGCATGCAAAAAGATGGTATATGGAGCACCCCGTACAAGGCATGGGAACGGACACGATTGCCCGCGGAAAGAGTTGAAACAGCAAAGAGAAGTGGCCAGAGGACTGAGCTCAGGGAGCCTCCAGCCTTCAGAGGCCAAGAGAAGGGGAGGAACATAGATGTGAGATACTTTTTATGACTCTTCAGCAAATTTCTATGGAGCACCTCCTCTGCCAGGCAGTGTTTTTAGGTGGTTGGGAGAACAGTTGCTAAAAAAAAAGGCAGCATCCACCTCTCCCTTGTGCTCTCAGGTGAGTCACTTAAGGTGACTGACTCACAGATTCCTCGTCTGTAAAATGGGGTTATAATTGCGGTCAGCACAAAGTTAAACACCAGTAACTTCAGTGGCTTCCTGAATATTCACCTGTTTATACAGTGTTTCATTTTTATAACCCTAATCCTTCTTATAACCCTGCAAGTTAGGTCTGACTGTTTTATAGAAAAAGAAGCTAACATTTAGGGAAGCTAATAAGTTTTTCTGAGACACAGCTAAAAATTCATCAGCAAGATTCTTACCCTGGCAGTTGTGAACTCATGTCTTTCAGTCCATCCACTTTCCAAGCTAGTCTACTATGTAAAACACTCAGCAAGCTGCCTCCGGTGATAGCAAGAGCTTCCAAACGTGTGTCTTTCATCCTTGTCCTCTCTACTTAAGTGGATTTCTTTGAGGTCCTGAAAAACAAACTCCTATAATTAAAACCAATCAGAAAAGCAATCACCTAGGTCATCAAGTATGTAAACTGCCAACTATAAACTTAGTAATATCCCCAAACAAATTTAATGAATGTTAATTGACTGAATAAACAAAAACTGTGCATTTTTTAGTCTAATTTTCTCTACAAAGTACCTGGCCTTTAGAATTACAGATTGGACAGCACTTAATGAAATTCCATTACCATTAAATTTGTTTTATAAGCTTTCTTTTATGAAATCCATTCAAGTTATCCCTGAAAAAACTTCTTTATTACCTAGTTTCTACTACCCTGTTAAATTATGACTTGCCTAGCAAATGAAAAGAAAATGCCACTCTTATTGTCTTTTAAATGTAAATCTATTGTTTATATGTAGATTAATTTTAATCATTAGCCTTTCCTATCTTGCCACTCTTCCGGTAGACTCTAGGCTGGCTAATGACATCGTGGTTATCCTGGTCACCTTTCATTCCTTCCTCTCCCTTATCTGCTATTATCTAACCAGTCACCAAGAACTGACACATCTACTTCTGAAATGCCTTGGAGTTGGTCCTCTAAAAGACACTACTTTGGTTCAGGGAGAATCTACTTCTTGGGTCATGGTAATAAATGTTCTCTATTTGATAAGGGCCTTGACTTTTAATCACTTCCTCACCAATAAATCCTAATAAGCCAGAATTTTTCTCCTAAAAAAAAAAAAAAATCCTGATTTTTCTAGGACTTCTAAAGTACAGTTCTCTATAGGGGTGCCTGGGTGGCTCAGTCGTTAAACGTCTGCCTTTGGGTCGGGTCATGAGCCCCGCATTGGGCTCTTTGCTCATCGGGAAGCCTGCTTCTCCCTCTCCCACTCCCCCTGCTTGTGTTCCCTCTCTCGCTGTGTCTCTCTCTGTCAAATAAATAAATAAAATCTTTAAAAAAAATAGAAAATAAAAAAAAGTACAATTCTCTATAAAGGAACAAAGTCGATGGTACCTGGCCCGTTGTCCACTTCTCTTCTGCTTTCTCTTTACCACTTACATTGCTGCTTGTCAGTATTCAAGACCCACTGGTTGGTATCCTACATTAAGCTTGTCCTGATCTCAACCAGAATTAAACACTCTCTCCCTTTAATCCCATTGTACGTTATTATTCCTCTCTTTATCACGTATCATTTTTATGGCTTGTGGAATTATGATTTGCATACATAATAAGTTGGAGAAATGTTTATTATCTTAAGAGCTGGCACAAGTTCCTCCAGAAAAAAACTCTCTTGGTGTGGAAAATGTGTCCTTAGAAGTGCTTGGAGGTGTCTTTGGGTCTAAATGAGATAGCAGGAGGGGAAGAATGAAGGGGGGAAATTGAAGGGGGAGACGAACCATGAGAGACGATGGACTCTGAAAAACAAACTGAGGGTTCTAGAGGGGAGGGGGGTGGGGGGATGGGTTAGCCGGGTGATGGGTATTAAAGAGGGCACGTTCTGCGTGGAGCACTGGGTGTTATGCACAAACAATGAATCACGGAACACTACATCAAAAACTAATGATGTAAGGTACGGTGATTAACATAACAATAAAAAAATTTAAAGAAAAAAAAAAAAGAAGAAGTGCTTGGAGGTGGACTGCAAGCTAAACCCCGCTCCCACCTCCCAACCAGAGCCTCCTATATAACAGTAGCCTCAAGACTTTCCGTGGGAGAAAGCTGCTCTGCCTGCACAAAGGGAAGGAATGTGTTGTTTTTCTCTTGAATAAAGACGAGCTGGGGGTGGGAGCAGCAACCAGAGAAAAGAGGAGGGAGAGAGGGCCAGCGAGATGAAGGATTGCTTGAGGCTGGATGGGACCAGTGAGCAGCACAGAGGTAGCCAAAGGCATTTTACAAATGCAGAGAACACTAGGAACAGAGAGCCAAAGCTCCAGGAGCCTGTCAACATCTATAGTGAAAAGGGTTTCTAAACACTCAGATGAGTTTATGTGGTTGTTCTTGATGTGAAAATTGAAGAATGTACTGTTTCTTAGCATCAGGATTAATGCTAGAGAGCAAGGTGGTCCAGAAAATATAAACCTCCCAGAAATCCACATACATCTTTACAGAGTGGGAGCTAGACTTCCACAGGTCCTCAAACTGGCAAAGGTTTGAGTCTTTTTCATCTACTTGAGGTAGATAAATATCCAAGTCCTATATCTCACCAGATTATAAAACTCTTGAAGGATGCCTTTGATGCCCACTTGCTTTGCTATGGTGAACTCACAGAAAATATTTGTTGTTTTATTTTTTTTTAATTTTTTAAGTTTTAGTTATTTAAGTAGCCTTCTACACCCAACATGGGGCTTGAACTCACAACCCTGAGATCAAGAGTCGCATGCTCTTCCAACTGAGCCAGCCAGACACCCCTGTTGTTTTATTTTATTGAATCAACGTTGTTAAGATGAAAAATACCTATACAGTTGACTATTACTAATTTAAGCTCTCTCATCTTACTGATTTTTCTCAGTAGGAAAAAGCCTAGTAAAAAAATACCAACAGTGCAAATGATATTTTAATCATTAGTACATATGTGCAAGAGATTGAGTATTGCCATCTTGACGTATTAAAGGTTCTTCATCTTTCTAGAGGGAAGATGTGATGCAGGAAGAAGTGTAGACTAAAACTCTTATTATTTCCCAGGCATTTAACCATCATGAGCTACTTTTCTCAGCTATCTGTCAACTCCAGGACTGCCAATAACATGTATCCTACCTTTATGTAATTTTTTGTGATGATCTTCTAGGTTTACGTATGGTAATATATAAGTCATTATCATGCCACCTGCAATATTTTACAGTACACAGTAAATTTACTAAGACAGTGCCATACACTGTTTATCTAAGAGACTACCAGTAATATCTAACAACACTCTGATCCTGGGAACTATAGATAATGTTTTACCAAAAATGGAGAAGAGTGAAATTGGGAATGTAATATTTGTCTGATGCTTTAAAGCTTGCAAAGTTTTTGTCTAACCTTTCTTCTTAGGTGAATAGGGATAGGCCAGGATTGTGCATTTAGTGGACAGTATTGCCCCAAGACTTTAATGGCATATGAGAAGTTCTAGGTGAGAGTAGGGCCAATAGCATAGGTATGTCAGAAACATCAGCTCCATAGAAGCAGGCTAAGAGCAGAACTGAGGCTGCCAAGAAAGGGTAAGTATTAGCAAATAGGAACAGTCAACGTAGTAAGGAACGGTTCTTGGTGTAAACATGATATCACGAAAACCAAGTCAAGAAGGAGCACAGAACACTTCCCAACTTCTTTGATGAGGCCAACATTACCCTGATACCAAAACCAGATAAAGACATCATGAGAGAACTACACAACAAAATCCTTTATGAATATCGACTCAAGAGCCCACAACAACAGGGCACCTGAGTTGTTCAGTCAGTTAAGCGTCTGCCTTCAGCTCAGGTCATGATCCCAGGGTCCTGGGATCGAGTCCCGCATCAGGCTCCTTGCTCAGCAGGGAGAGCCAGCTTCTCCCTCTGCCTGCCGCTCCCCCCCGCTTGTGTTCTGCCTCTCTCTCTGACAAATAAATAAATAAAAGCTTTAAAAAAAAAAAAAAGAGCCCACAACAAAATATAAGCAAACCAAATCTAGCAACATATATAAAAATAATTATATACCATGAGCAAGTGAGATTTAACCCAGGAGTGAGGCTGCTTTGACACAGGAATATCAATCAATGTAATACATGATATTAATAGGCTAAAAGATAAGACCACATGATTATCTCAATAGGTACCGAGAAAGCATTTGACAAATCCAACATCTTTTCATGGTAAAAACACACAGCAAATTAGGAATAGAAGGGAGTGTCTTCAACACTGAACATCTTGTAACACTGAAAACTATGAAGCATCATTTTAAAAAAATTAAATAGAAAGATGTCCCATTTCATGGATTGAAAGACTTAACGTTGGTAAGATGGCAGCGTTGCACAAAATGGTAAATAAATTCAATGAAATGTCTACCCAAATTCTAACTGCATTTTCTTTTGCAGAAATTGACAAAGTGATCTTAAAATTCATATGAAAATAATCTTGGAAAATCAGTCTTGAAAAAAAGAACAACTTTGGAAGACTAACCATGTCCAATTTCAAAATTTACTACCTCAAAGCTATAAAACCAAATAGTGTGGTACTAGGATTAAACTGTACACATATAAATCAATGGAATGAAAGTAAGAATACAGAAATAAACCTTCACATTTATGGTTAGTTGATCTTCACAAGGGTGCCAAGACAATCCAATGAAGAAAGAAAAATCTTTTCAACAATGTTGGGGCAACTGTACACCCATATGCAAGAGAATGAAATTAGACTCCATACACAAAAATTAGCTCAAAATGGATCATAGATCTAAATATAAGAGCTAAGTCTATAAAGCTCTTAGAAGAAAACATGAGTAAATATTTGAGACTTTAAGTTAGTTAAAGCCTTCTTAGATATAACAGCAAACACATATAATGGCTAAAGAAGTATTAAATTGCACTTAATCCAAGCTTTAAGGACATAATCAAGAAGGTGAAAAAACAGTCCACAGATTTGGGAGAAAATATTTACGAATCGTATATTTGATAGGAGACTTGTATCCTAGAATAAATAGAAATCTTACAACTCAACAATAAAAAGACAACACAACTTTAAAATAGGCAAAGCATTTGAAGAGACATTTCTCCAAAGAAGATCAACAAATGGTCTATGAGCACATGAAAAGACACTCAACTTCTTAGTCATTAGGGAAATTGCAAAGCTAGACCACAATAAGATACACACACTGGGATGACTAAAATGAAGAAGACAGACAACGTTTGGTGAGGATGAGGTGATAGTACAACTTTCGGTGCTGGTGAAATTACTAAATGGTGTAGTCACTTGGAAAAACAGTTTGAAAATTTCTCAAAATATTAAACCTAGAACTACCATGTAATCTAGCACATACAATCTAGCACAGTAATTCTACCGCTAGATATATACCTAAGAGAATTTAAAACACTCACACAAGAACTTGTACAAATGTTCAGATGTTCCTAGTAGCACTATTCATAATAGCGGAAAAGCTCATCAACTAATAGAAAGTGTGTTATATCTCTACGATGGAATATTATTCAGCTATGAAAAGGAATCAAGTATTGATGTATGCTACCATATGGATGAACCTTGAAAACTTTATGCTAAATTTAGGACAGAAGCCAGACACAAAAAGCCACATACTGTATGATTCTGTTCCGACTAAATGTGCAGAATAGGCAAATCTGTAGAGATGAAAGTAGATTAGTAGTCACCAGGGACTAGGGGTGGGGGAAAGTGGAATGATTGCTTGTGAGTATGGTGTTTCCTTTCGGGGTGATGAGAATATTCTGGGACTAGACAGAGGTGGTGGTTCCATAACATTGTGAATATAATGAATGCTACTGAACTGTACACCTTATAGGTTGAATTTTATCATACGTGAAGTATATCTTAAAGTTATTAACCAAAAAAGGAAGAAGAAGGAGCCCAAGATTAAGTGTTGAAGATATATTGGACATTGAGTCAGGTTTACATGACTCTCGGCGAAATCGTTCTAACAGCTCCACGTTTGAAATATGGGAATCTGAAAATCAAAGAGATTAAATGTCTAAAAAAGCATCGCTAATAAATTGCAAGTTATAATTCTTATCTAGATTTTCCGATTATGGTCTATGCTTTTTCTGTAGGAGTAGCAACAAAAACTAGGCTTCTTGTTTTCTTTTTTTCTTAAAGATAATAATGTGAGCTTATTGATCACAAAACTTTAATTTAGGGGTCTGTATATTAAAACCCAGTTCAAATTTCACATGTTTTTCTCTGTTTTTAAGTCCATGCTGCTCTTTTGTTTTCCTTGTTTAACATGAATAGTCCACCTAGTGCAGAAAGAAATTTGTGAGACATACATTTAAAAGTTACTATATAAAATTTAAACTATATAGTTCAGAGTTGGGAGTTGTACAATTAAGGTAGAAAATAAACACACAAAATCCTAGGCTGTTGTGGCTGAGTTTCCTGGCGGCCAAAGCACAAAAGTAAACAGGGTGGGGATTTGAGTCTAGTTGATAAGGGAAAAAAAGAATATTGGTGTAGCCAAGCAGATTTTCCTTCATTCTAAGTAAAAATTATGACACAGATCTTTCTGCAACCTCGCTGGAGAGTAGAAAAATCCTAGCTCAAGAGGTCAGGAAGCTGGGCATCTGGTTCCAACTCTGCCAGTCTTTAGCTGTGTGGCTGTGGTATGGTAATTCATCAACTTGCTGAGCCTGTTTCCTCATCTTCCAAATATGAATGTGGGTCACATTAATATACTTTCTTATCTTTGCAATGTTAATTGGGTGGAGTATTCGAAGATTAAGTAAAGCTTTCCGGAAAGGAAATAAAAAAGAGGTAAAATGTTGCTTCATATAAATGGGAAGATTTTTGTTTTTCTCCAAAATTCAAACACATGCTATTTTGATGTTAGGCGAAATGCCTGTTTGTGGCACCAGACAGCCTTTTGGCCAACAAAAACTCAAGTGCAACAATACCAGTGAAATCTACTTGGTATTGTTATTTACATATCCCCATAGGAGCAATAAAAACTGTTTCAATAATTTATGTACGCTTAAGTACCAGATAGTTAACTGATATAATTTCAGTGTTAATAAAAGAAATCTCTAGTGTAACATAGACCTCTAGTGTAACATAGACCATCAACATAAAATAGATGGAGGCCTGTTTTGGTGGTCACTTCAAAAGTTTATTTATGGTTGCATTATAATATCTCACTAGAACTGTATATTTGAAACATTTTAGATATATTTTAATATTTAAAACACAGAGTTTTCGGGGTACCTGGGTGACTCAGTCAGTTAGGCATCTGCCTTCGGCTCAGGTCACCATCTCGGGGTCCTGGGATGGAGCCCTGTGTTGGGCTCCCTGCTCAGCAGGGAGTCTGCTTCTCCCTCCACCTCTCCCCTCATCCCCCCTCCCCCACTCATGCTTGCCCACTCGCTCGCTCTCAAATAAATAAAAATCTTTAAAAAATAAAACAGAGTTTTATATACTGCCCTTGCCTGGGGTACATCCATAGGGCTATCTTGTTAGTGAATCTGCCTTATAATAAGATGCTTCTGATAGAGAAAAATTAACTTCTTTATGTAAAATTCTGCCCTAGGGCAGTGTTATGGTGAGACTCCAGTGTCTGCACTTAAGTCCTCACAAGGTTGACTGTGTTCCCCAAACTCCTTGCTTCCTTTCTTACCCTTCACCCTTTCAAGCATCTGTTGACATGCCTGCTTCAAGAGAGGCATGCCTAAGATTGTATCTGTATTCTTGAGTGTACATATTCTTTGAGTCCTCAAACTGAGGACAGGGCCTGTCTTAAATTAAGATTAAAATACTGCTGGAGGGGAGGAGGGTGGTGGGAGGGGGTAGCTGGGTGATGGACATTAAGGAGGGCATGTACGATGTTATGAGCCACTGCGCGTATTATACAAGACTGATGAATCAGACCTGTGCCTCTAAAATAACACATTATATGTTAATTAATTGAACTAAAATAAAAATTTTTAAAAATTGAGATTAAAATAATAACCTAGTAAATTTAAGGTTCAAATGATCTATCCAGCTACAACTCCTGGCATAAAACATAATTTAAACCCTGATGTTTTCTGAAGAAATTCTGCGACAAGTTCATCTGAATATTTCAGTACTGTTATGTGTCTTCTATTCAGTGTCCAGTGTAATTCAGAAATCCACACTTGTTTCAACCTATATTATGAATTGATTTTATGGGGTAAAGTCTTTGCAAGGCATATGGTGTTCCCCCAAAGTAACTATTTTGAATAGATACCGTATATCAAAAATGGATCTCTTTTGTTAACAAACAAGCCCCTGTCAGCTTGTTATCTAAATTCATCATAAGTTTGACAATAAAACCAATTACAGCTAATGCCATTAATGGTTCATTTTTTTCCTGTTTTATCTTTAAGCTTTTTGTTTTACAGCTTCTGAACTTACTCGCTAAAATATGGTGAATCAAAAAAAAAGAGCAGAAAGATAAGCCTGTAGCAGTTTTGAGTATTTTAATGGTCTAGCAAGTGATGAAGAACACTTAGTAGCAGCTGCTATATTTAAGTAAAAACCGTGATATACTATCTAGCCACAGACCCACCCCAAAAAAGCTCATTCAGAAACCTATTATCTGTAACTAGTAGGAGCTTTTCTTTATTAACAAAAAACAATAATCAGAACTACACTTTGGACATAGTCTGTTCATATGAAAAAAAAAGTGCCAAAATCTAGTTGAATATATGCTAAGATTGAGCTCGTTGACCTATTTTAGCAAATGTATTACTCTTGATTTACACATTTTGTGAAAATTGACTTATTTTTATTGAATCCAGATCTGAAGTGAAGTAGTATAATGCCTTAGTCACAGCTTCTGGAAAGGTTGACAACTGCTAATCTTACAATTTCAATCTGTTATCAAAAGTAGTTTTCCATAGGAAGCCATAGGCCGCAGGGAAAGAGAAACTTCCCGCTGGTGAATCTGCCTTGGGACGTAGCTTCTGGGGATTAGATAGGGAGTGTATCTAAATAGCACCCTTTCCCCAATTAATATCCTAGGAAAGACACTGATGTGGTTTGATAGCAGCTAGAATCTGTTATCGTACGGCAAGATGAATACAGAGATTGCTGCTTCTGAGAGCCATCTACTGGCTAAGAAAAAGCCTGCAAAAAAAAAAAAAAAGTGCAAATGTCGGGCTTGTCCACCTGAACAGAAGCTCTGTGACCAAGATTTGTGTAATGCCTGGTTAACTGAAAGTCTCATCAACTTCTTTTTTGGCTTCTGGACATGATATTTCATTCCCAACGTGGTGTTTGATTTACTAACAAGGAAGTGGTTCGTTCTTACCTGTATTCTGTGGCAGAAACTGATTCACAATTCCAGTAAGTAATATGTACTGCCTTATCCAAAATAATTTGAAAATAAACTTTCAAGAACAGTACAAAGTATATTTGTAAAACTGAACATTCCCCCTTCCCTTAAGGTAACTCTGTCAACGCAGCCAACTGACAATCATTTTCGGTGCCATGGTGAATAAACTGGAAAGGAGCTAGTTCTGTGGCCGCGGTGAAGGGAGACATAATCGCATACCACTGCCAGACTCAGCCTTCTAAAAACTTTTCCCTGGCCATAAATATTTTTTTCACAACAACTTAGGAAAGTGTTTTCTTAGGTAGATTAATAGTAATTTTACTGAATACCTCGACTGGCAGTATTTATAAAGCAGTTTGCCTTAAAATTCGCAAGAGAGGGGCGCCTGGGTGGCTCAGTCTTTAAGCGTCTGCCTTCGGCTCAGGTCATGATCCCGGGGTCCTGGGATCCAGCCCCGCATCGGGCTCCCTGCTCAGCGGGAAGCCTGCTTCTCCCTCTCCCACTCCCCCTGCTTGTGTTCCCTCTCTTCACTGTCTTTCTCTCTGTCAAATAAATAAAATCTTAAAAAAAAAAAAATTCTCAGGGGCACCTGGGTGGCTCAGTCGGTTAAGTGACTGCCTTCGGCTCAGGTCATGGTCCTGGAGTCCCGGGATCGAGTCCCACATCGGGCTCCCTGCTCAGCAGGGAGTCTGCTCCTCCCTCTGACCCTCCTCCCTCTCGTGCTCTCTATCTCTCATTCTCTCTCTCTCAAATAAATAAATAAAATCTTTAAAAAAAAATTCTCAAGAGAAAAGCATACGCCTTATTGTAGCAGACTCCATGTAAGAATGCTTTTATGTGCTATTTTTTTTCTATAATTGGCCGAGGGGGAAACTAAATGATACACATTATGTTGTTGCATTTTCCTCTTTTATCCTATGCTGGTTGCTCTTAGCCGTATCTGAGTGCATAGAAAGTAAGAACTAAGATTGGGTCCTAGAGTCAGCCACTTGGGTTTGAATCCTGGCTTTAACTTCTCTGCCTCCGTTTCCCCATCTCTAAGTGAGGGACACGAATCATACTGATCTTGCAGAGTTGCTTTGAAGCTTAAAGCATTTAGAGCGGAGCCTGGCGCATGGTCAGCCTTCTGTAAATGTCAGCTGTCGTGTTATCCACAGCCTGCTCCCTAGAGGTCTGTTGAGACTGAACGTGTGAACGTGCTCAAGCACCTTCTCTTCCATTGTTCTCTGCTCCTGTTTTAAAATTTGGGATGTGCGTGTCCTCTCCTTCTCTTTTCAGCCTTAGAAGAATGTCCTGGCTTTTTTTTTTTTTTTTTTTAACTATAGAAACATCAGTTTCAGTGAAGGGCATCTCATCACACTAAGGTCACACGTGACAAATGGTCTTTTATTACCTGCTGATTACAGTTAACCTTAATTTCTTTCATGGCAGCCATGCGGTGCCTTCTATTTAAATAGAGCTGTTCCTGGATGTGACTTCTCGAGCCTCTCTGGGTTTAATTCTAATTTAACTTGCCATTCCAAGTGGGACTGTTGTGCAACAGAAGTCATGATTCACTCATTTGTTCTCTCTGGATCTAATTATTACAATGCAGTGCCTGTGAGGCCCCCTCAGGCGCTCATTCACTCCTCCAAATGGTCTAACCTTCTGGGGAAGGGAGTGGGCCTCTTTGAGCTGTGCAGATGCCTTTAGTACATTCTCTGGGAACACACTGGCAAGTGTTGTGCCCCTACCATTTTCATCGTACCAGCTTATCACGAAGGATTATTGGAAGAATCCTGCGCTGGCGTCCGCGGCATTTCCATCTTCAGAACAAGACCAGCTTTTGAAGCACAGAAGCAGCTTGCATGTATCTGGGGATACCTGAAGGGCCTTCTGGACAAAGGGCACGTTGCTCAGAGAGCAGAGGGCAGAATGGAAATACCCGAAGAGTGATGATAGCTCTTCTGTTACCAGACGCCCCCTGCGTTGGGAGCCTTGGGGTGGGACAGGGCAGGGTGAGACTGCGGAGAGCGAGATCGCCGTCCACCACCCCTGCTCACCAGATGCTTACTGGGGTCAAAGGGGAGGTTTTTGTTCATTCGCCGGTATCCTGTGCACATTCAGAGGGATCTCAGTGGAAGGCCACTGAGAATTTTAATTGTAAGCCATACTTTAGAATGCCGTCCTCTTGAATTTAGGGCAAAGAGCTGAGACACTTATGTACACGTGGTTTTAGCGATCACCCAGACTCTCTGATATTCAGGAGCCACTTTGTGTATAGTATTTTAAGTATGAAGCCTAGGGAAGTGAGAGTAAGAGTGAAGAAGAGTGACCATGGTCTGAAGACCTGCAGTAAAAGAATCCCGGTGAGGATTAATTAACCAGTTGAGGATTAATTGATTGATTATATTAAGTTAAAAATTAGGAATACCTGACTTAATACACTCATCTGTTCATTCATTCATTCATTCGTTCATTCATTCAATTTAGCAAACATTGCTTGAATGCCCACCGTGTTCTAGGCTCTAGAGATACTTGGCACCAGTACCTTCACTGTCACATTTTCTGCCGTGGCCTTGGGTTGACCAAACCCCCACCTTTGGTTGTCTTTCCCCTCTAATGCCTGCCATCTGTGGGTTCATGCGTGGACCCCAGCAGAGCAGCGGTCCCACACGGACTTGGAGTGTCTTCTCATCTTTCTGTGTTAAGTTCTTTTGCTCTTTTGATCCCTGTCTACTTCAGTGCACCTTTTCTTACCTTCCCACAAAGAGATCACATAAGTGGTTCGAAAAGGCATAACCTCGCCCAAGTTTCTTCAGCATCTTCTGAGGATGCCTCTGCCATTTTAAAAGGGGAGCTAGGGAAAAATTTTTACCCATTGGAGAGCATTTCCAAGCTAGCTCTGCTGGACACAGCTATTGGTTGCACATAGCTTTTTAAATTTTTTTTCTTAATTTTTATTGCGTAGATACCTTTAGGGGGTTGTGCTTCATAATGTCCTAAAATATTTTACCTTAAAATGAAGGAAATCAATGTGTGAGGTTTTGTAGCATGAAGGCCATGCACCTAACGTGTCCTTTTTTGGTGTAAATTCAGGAGTCTCGATGAAGCAATATCATGCCATTCTGTGGCCTTTGCTTTCCTTAACCACCTGCCAAATGGTTCCATGATTGTTGGACTGTAGAGCAGCATCACTTTGTTGGTCCCTTAAAGACCTGCGTAGTGGTTACTTGGTTTTAAGTTCAGATTTATTTTTTACTTTTCTCTGTATATACACATACACAGCAAGATAAATAGCTAAAATAAACTGCAGGCAAAACAATGTATGTGTGTGATTATGCATAGTTACATTTACACTTATTAGTGCGTAGAAAGTACTGTATAGCACAAGCCGTTCTGATGGAAGACTTTAAGTTATAATTTGAAGGAAACAGATACCATATCATCTTCTCTTGATTTAAAAGCTGTCAAACATATCACGACACAGAAATCTCTATTTTTGAGGTCCCCAAGTGCCAAGATCCATATTTATTTTCATGACTAGATATTCAAGAAATGAATTACTGTTGCCCTCTCATCACACGCGTACAGCTTGGTTCACAAGAAACCCACCCTATGCTAGAGCATACCTTGGCAAGAGTGACCAAAGCCAGTGGGCCAGCGCTATTTTGACTTTTTCACAATAGGCTCCAGTCGCTCCAACTGAGTCAGTTATGTGGAAAACCACAAATCCACATTGATTCATAGGAAGCTGGAAAAAGTGGCTTATCCATCCCATATTTTCTTTCATTCTACTAATAAAGATCTTGCATAAAACTCTTAAGGCACAAGTAGATAAACACCACTTATATTTTGTCTTAGCTAATAATAGAAAGCTTTGGCTGCTGAATCTGTTATTTGTACAAGTGAGAAGATACACTGAAAACTTAAAAGGCACATATGAAGAAGGAAACATTGAGGGAAAAAAGTTTACTGGAGCAATGTTATAGTGAAGTATTAGAAATAATCTAAATGTTGATCACTTAGGAAATAGACTTTAAAACTCCGGGATGAATATTCACTGGACTACTTCCATGTTTAATCTAAGTCATGCATCAACCACTGGCCCCCAAAACAACCCACTGTTTTGTGAAGAAGGTTTTATTAGAACATTAGCCATACTCCCTTGTTTACATATTGTCTGTAGCTACTTACATGCTACAAGGGCAGAGTTGATTTGTTACAACATAGACTGCATGACTCTCAAAGTCAAAACAAAATATTTGCTATTTAGCCATTTACAGAAAAAGTTTACCAACCCCTGATCCAAGTTAAAATAGCACATATTGTAAAATGCACCATTACTGGATGTACTACTAATACAGAAAAAATTTATGCCAGTTAAACTATGACAAGCCTTCAGTTGTAAGAAGTATCTTACATTTTAGAGACATCAAAATATGAAAAAAATCATCTTAGAATGGATGAGTTGTGGATATAGCACTTCAAGTAAATAAACGACAGTGTTGGCATCAACGTGGATAATCTCACATGCTTAATGTTGAGTAAGCAAAAGGCAAGTGTAGAGCAATTTGCAAAATGATGTGAACGATATGATGATATTTATATGTCTCTTAAATAACAAAACAGTATTAGGAGTTTCTGTGACCGTGGGTACGTGTAGGTAGGGATAATTTGAAAGAATTGGAAGAATTTAAAGAAAACCGATGACAGGTTTTCCCTGGGAGGAAGAGGAAGGAAGACAAGGGTGGGGTTTTACCTTTACCTGTAATCTGCTTAAGTGAAGCTTAAATGTCACTTTCTTCAAAGAACTCTTGCTCAGAGTCATTCAGTTTTTTTTTTTTTAAAGAGGTAATTTACTAATAAAAGATATTTTTGAAAAGCATCAAAACGTGAAAAAGCTGGAAGAAAATATGTCAATATAAACAGTGGTAAATTCTTTACAGTAGAAATATGGATGATTCCTTTTGTGTTGTATTTGTTATAATAGTAAAGAACTTCATGGGTAACTGAAAACGATTAGTCATATTCTTCATTTCTACCTCAATCAAAAGAGATTAAGGTTTGAAGAAGTACATGTTAATCAATTACCTGACGTTACAAACTAATCCTGTTTTTCTACTGTGGCATTAGGATTAAACAACGTGCAAGTCAGGGCCAGATTTCATAGTTAAAAACTTTTTCTCATAACGGTGGTACAGCTAATCTTTAAATACAATGTACTTGATTCCTCACCATGAAAAACCACCAAGTGGAAAAGTTAAATGTCAGGTGCATTTTACCAAACAGAAATAGCTTGTCATGAGTCATGTTATTGATGTACTGATGTCATTTCTTTCAGCCTGACCTCACTTGTTTTGAAATGTACCTTGTGATTTTACTCAATTTTATATGCTGTCACGTGCAGTTCAGACCCCCGTGTTACTTATTAAATGCATTCATTTTGTCTGTCTGTAGCAGAGCTTCCAAAAATAATCTCTGTGTCATTCAGAAGGGTTCCAGATTTATTTCTTTTGATGAGGAGGATCTGCTCACCTACCACTGATTTTATTTAGTTTTTGTTTCTGTCTTGTTGTTTTAAGCATGTCTTTCTCTCTAGAGGAGTGTTTTATCAGAAATAGGCCAAGCTGCCTGCCTTCGAGATTAAGAAATAAAGTGTGTCCAAGAAAGTGCTGGTGGGAAATGCGGCCATGGGGCCTTCAGTCTATAGGAAGCGACAGCCTATGAGGCTGAGGTCTCATGCCACTAGAACCAAAACAGAGTGCTCTGCTGCTCACCATTTAACTCCACGTTTTCTTTTTCCAGTTCAATTTCACCATTTAGCATTGAGAGCACAAGACGCCAGAGACGGTCTGAATCCCCAGACTCCAGAAAACGGCGTATCCACAGATGTGATTTTGAGGGATGCAACAAAGTATACACGAAAAGTTCTCACCTGAAGGCTCACCGAAGGACACATACAGGTACAGTGTCCCAGGGCTTCTCACTTGGGGTGGGGCGGGGGGAGGTTCAGTGAAAGTCCCAAAGGGACCACTGGTTGACTCCGGGGTCCTGAGTGCGCTGGAATGGTGTTTTATACTTGCTCGTTATATAGCCATCTGAAGTTTACTTCCTGTCTGAGGGGAGTGCATTCCCCTGTCTCAGTTGAAAAAGGCTTAAGTCTTAGTGAACCTTAGCAACCAATGAAGTATGTCTTCTAGGTCTCAAGGACGTTTACGATGGTGGGACACAGTGATCCAGCCTTTTTTATAATCAGTGTTGCCACTTAACCATTGTCTGGTTTCTCAGATTCTAAAATGTCCACAAAGCACACTGAAGAACAAGCTGAACAAAATTATTTTATCCTCTTAAAGTTAGCATTTTAAGCATCACTCAAATCCTGTTTTCCCCCCTCGGTCTCTTCCCCCAAACGACCAAACAAATAAACCAAAATAAATAAAAATAAATAAATAAATAAATAAATAAATAAATAAATAAAATAAAATTGACACATATATAGCACTGTAAGGAGTGTAAAAAAATATTTTCATATGATTCCATTTGATTTTCACTGGCATTTTAGAGAGAGAGAGGATTTTTTAATACTCAGTTTACAGAGAAAGAAATGGAGATCGCACATGATTTACTGACTCTGTCACCATCCAGACACCCCCAAGCCATCCATCCACCCTTCCATCCATCCATATACCCATCCATGTACTCATCTACCCACTCATCCATCCATCCACCCACCCAGGAAATAACCTAGTGACTCTTTACTTAGCCCCCTACCCACCTCTTCCATCCTATGCATTGTGTGTTCCTCAGCCGGCACCCCCGGCTTCCTTGGCTTCTGGGTCCTGTTGGGAGCCACCAGTGGGAGGCTCTGGGAAGAGACTAAAGGTGGAAAGAGGGCCCCACAATTACACTACCTTTTCTAGGAAAAGTGACTGGAATGTGTGAAGCTCAAAGAAGCAGATAGAAGAGGCAAATTCATTCACACACATTCCTGGTAATTCCTGGTAGCAGTGTGCCACAGATCCCGCAAGCTGAGTCCGGTGACTGTTCTTGACAGGAATCCGATGTCAACACCTACCTCTACCTGGAAACTTCAAGTGTAACAGACTCCCGTTGGGCTATGTGAATAGTACTGCCGTCTCAAAGATCTTAAAATAGCCACACTGTGAACACCATTTCCTGGCCAAGGTAGCGAAATCATGTAAGCCAGCATTCATTGCCATTTACTTAGTCATGTTAGCAGAAGGTTTGCAGCTGCTTTGCAGAGACTGTGCCATGACTTCCATACATCAAGACAGGGCATCATTTGTGCGTGTGTGTGATGAAGTTCTGGTGTAGGAGGCTGGTCTGGAGTCAAAAAACATTGCAGAATCTGGAGTTTACTTTTGCTCATCTAACATATAACATACTTTGAATACTTCTAATAATTCAGCAGGTTTCACAAACTGCCTCTTCATCTTTCATCCCTGCTCCCAGTCCTTTTCCTTTTTCTACTTAATTCCAGATTCTTGCCTCTCCGTTGATTCTGAGCTTCCCCAGCAGAGGTTTTCGTCTATCTCTTCGGCACTATTTTTGAATCAATTTCTTTACCATTTAGGCAAAGAATGAGTATAAAAACATGAGAGTCAAAGAAGCATGTTCCGTCCTGTCAGTAGATAATGAACACAGATCACAGTCGTAAGTATGATCAGGTCCTATCACTCACCTTTAACGGGAGCATTTCTGTTTAAAAAAAAGAGGAAGCTTTCTTCGGTAAATCTTCATGTATTTTGAGTTATTCCTTGAACTTTCTGAAATACGTATTAGCCTCATTTGTACGGAGACACCTCTATTCCATTTATCCCAAGTGATGAACAGTGGATGAGAGGAGAAGGTTTAATTAGGAACTAGTAAAGGATCTAACCCCATGGCATTAAGGTATTCCATCGTATAGGTTAGTTAACATATACTATGAAAGTAGGGCAGACATGATGTATGCGTTATAATGCAAAGCAATATAAACTTTGAATGTTGAAGCAGAATTAATTAGCTTGGGTTATTAATAAGATGAAATCATAGACTCATAGGGTCCGCATGGACCTTATATGCCACAGAGTCTTCTTTGTTTCCTAACTTCGGGAATCCCTTGGGTGTCATCCCTCACAAAGAACAAGTCACTACGATGCAGTTTTCTGCACACGTA
This sequence comes from Eumetopias jubatus, assembly GCF_037043125.1. Taxonomy (NCBI): domain Eukaryota; kingdom Metazoa; phylum Chordata; class Mammalia; order Carnivora; family Otariidae; genus Eumetopias; species Eumetopias jubatus. The sequence goes on along the minus strand of NW_028274809.1, from coordinate 161,254,755 downwards.
CACATCTTCGGTTTTATTTGATCCTCGCAACACCCATGGCTGCAGATGTCATTATCCCCTTTGTGCAGTTGTGGCTCCTGGTCAAGTGTTGTTCCCACGGCAGTGAGCTTGTTCTTCTGCAACACAAGCTGGGTGAAATTTCTGAGGGCAGAGTCCTCATGTCATCAGTACTGAATTGCCTCTTAATGGCCTTGTTTGGCTCCCAGTACCTTCTGGTTGAATGGAATAGCTCCAACTATCCATTCAACCAAAGCTCTTATTTTCACTCCCTGGCCCCGGTGCCCCTCACAACCCGATCATTAACTGCTGGCATCTTCATTTCTCCAAATCACATACCCTCGGTTCTCTTAGCCATGTTTTTCTAGATATACTCAAACATGTCACTGTGTCTTCTCACGTTTTCACACCGCAAATTGAGGGAAGAGGTCTTGTTAATGGGCATCTCTTAAAATGTAAAAATGGTATTAAGTCCTTTAGCAGTTGACTCTGTTAAGTCCTAAATCAAAGACGGCTGAGGTCTACATCTAGTCCATCCCTTGTACCTAGAACTGATTCCTTTTGAACCTCAACACGCAATGTTGTGTGGGTAGTTGGATCTGTCCCTCCAGCGACGGCTCTCTCAGGAGTAGTGCGTTTCCTCTCATTGGACACATTTCGCTGCAGGCCAGATGATCTCCTGTGGGAGATACAGGGCAGAATCGGAATTCTGAGGGCTGCGAATGCCCTTTCAAGTCTGGGAAATAATGATTCTGCATCCACTCGATTGACTTGGACCTGTTCTTCAAATAAGTTGAAATGACTTTGAAACCTCTCCCTGCCCACCTTGCATTTAGTATTTTAGCTCTCTCCTTCAGCTTCTCCATTTTTGCCAGGTATTATGTAAGACAGGCGTAAGGAAAAAGCTCTGAGATGTGATCCCAGAGACTTCCATCCAAGTGGGTCTTAATTCATTAACCAGTAGCTAAAAATCCACCCAACTGTCCTACCTCCAGTCCCTCTTTCTTGATCTCACAGCTACATCAACAGATTCCTTGTGAAATTCCTACTCCAGACCAAGACATGCCAAATCCATCCATCCACTTAGCAGAGGGATATTTACTCCGTAAGACATAGCCTCCTAAATGATCAAGTAATAGTCCTTTTAAAAAGAAAGAATGAAATTTGGTTCAAAGTGAGCCCTTACGTGTTTCTGATTTATAATCCTACGCAAGATTTCTCAATTTTGTGTTCAAACTGAAATCAGCACTAGTTGAAGAGGGATTCACGTTGGCTTGCTTTGCTTTTAATAAGTGTCTTAGCCATACCTTTGCTTCAGGCATTTTGAGTAAGTTATTTGTGCGTGACCAATAACAATGAACGTAGAGCTTGGGATTATAACAGATGACTTATGAGGAGTACGCACGCTATGGGAGGTGAGCAAGTAGCAATAAGAAATTCCCCTTGATAAAGTCACGTTAATTTTACCTTTAACACTTGATCTTTTGTGCTTTATTAGTACACGATCAGTCATCTATTTAGAACCTGCACAGTAAATTAAACACGTTTGGAGAAGTGCAAAAGAGGAACGTTCTCTAGATACTAGCAATTTAGAGTAAAGAGAAATGCTAAAGAGTTCCTTTTTAAATTTGAAAATGATTTAAATGTATTGTCATGACTGTGCAGGTTAGAATAATAACATAAAGTCTTGCCCAAACGATTTTTTTTTTTAAAGATTTTATTTATTTTTTTGAGAGAGAGACAATGAGAGACAGAGAGCACAAGAGGGAAGAGGGTCAGAGGGAGAAGCAGACTCCCTGCTGAGCAGGGAGCCTGATATGGGACTCGATCCCGGGACTCCAGGATCATGACCTGAGCTGAAGGCAGTCGCTTAACCAACTGAGCCACCCAGGCGCCCTTGCCCAAACGATTTTGACTGCCTTTACTAACACTTGCCTGGGGTAAAAAGGAAGAAAAAATATATATATCTCAGCAACCCTGAACACGTGGTTGTTAGCAGGTACATTGTTCCTATTCACTGGTTTAAATTGTGTCTCCTCTGCATGGAGCAGTGTACAGTGTATTTAAATGAATATGCAGTATAATTAGATTAATGGCCATTTAAACCTTTGTTACACAAGACTAGCATGTAGTCTGAGTTTCCCTCATTTCATTTTAAGAATTGTGTTGCTTATTAAATGACTTAAACATAAATTTTAGAAGGACATAGTCTTATGAATCTGGTAGTGCTGTTTACAGTTCTCTTATTTTCTAAAAAGGTAAGTCACAGTATTTCTAAAATGCAGAACAGGCAAGCAACATTCAGGCATCAGTGATCCCTGTGGCCACTAGATGGTGCACTACAACCAGACGTTGGGTCTCGTCTTAGAGGGTCTGAAAGTCAACGAGAACGCTCTGGTGGTATGTGGGACATGACAGAATGATCAATGTCCTGCGAAAGACTGCCATAATGATGAACAAAGAAAAGACAACATAATGATAAATTTAAAACCAGATTTTTAAAAGAGTAATTTTAACATATAAAAATATTCAGTTTCTAATGACTGGGAGTATTTTATATTCCAACTTGCTAGCCTACTCTCTAAAAAATCTGTGAGGCTTATTTAGCCAGTGTTGTCTGATATTCATTTCCATTCATATGAAAACTGTATGCCTACATTTTAAAAATTAGTACCTGTGAAGCGATCCCATTTCTTATCAATCTCACTTTCTCAAAAGTAAGTCCTACCTGAATTTTATACGTCAAAGAAGTTAACTCATATGGATGCTTTAAAGTTATTAACCAACTATGATTTAAGTCTCTAAAATGTGTCCTTCTCTACCTTTTACAAATGGAGGAAATGATGTATGATTTAGCTCTTCCCTGGAGGAATGATACCTTTGTAATTAATATCCAATAATGATGGTGCATTTGTGGAACACACATGGGTGCCCGCACGTGCACACACACACATTCAGACACACACATCTATCCGAAATGCTTGCAGATTCCGTGCCTTTTCACTTTTTCACTTGCCTTATCGCTTGTCACTGCTATTCGTACATTTCTTGCTTCTAATTTTGACACCTTGTTTAACTGGGTGAGATTCTGGAATGGTTTGATGATATTCCTACAAAGAAATTCACGAGCTCTGTTACATCTGTGCGTATTAGTGGCCTTTCTTCATAGGTCTCGTACTTGCTCGATCAGGTGGTGGGGTGCTGCTCATACTTCCACATCTGTCTTCATTAATTAAATCACTCACTCGTATAAAGCTCTGTGTCAGGCCTGCTGTCTAGATTTGTTGTTAGATAAAACACAGGGGGCTTAGCGATGCTGAGATAATTAATCACTTAAGAGAAAACCGGCATTTTTCAGGTAAAAATCTTCTCCCAACAAGTTGTTGGTAAGTCTTGGCCAAACCACTCATAAGTATGAGCATACTGGTACTTGCTGAGAAATAAAAAACTGTAATAGAAATAGAGCTACACTGAAGTCAGCAGACAAGAGTTTGAATCTGTCCTTGGTCCCTAGCTGGTTGGCAAACTTGGACAAGCTAATTCACTCTGTGAATCTCAGGTTTTCTGTCTCATTTTTATTTGTGAACATAAACACAGTGCACTGTTGTGTAATTACCGCAGGGGTATCGGCTTTATATTCCCAGTAAATACAGTGACTCACCCACCTCAGGGACTCAGTGTTGAATTGAAATTGTGTGTGTTTGAATACTGATACAGGTATATGTTCTTATTGTGACCAGTAGGTTCAAGGCAAAAAAGTGTGCACCCCTTAGTAAATATGCATCACAAGCAGCTACAATCATGTTATCTCTGTACTTCAGATCCTACTAATTTAACATTTTTAGAATTCAGAAAAAGTTAAGTGAAAGCTAACTGTTGTTTAATAAGTCCTCTTTATCATCATTTTGGTAAAATGATGATATAAATAATCTTAAAAGAAATACATTTAAGATAGTAAAACATAGTTTTCATTTGAAAAAAACTCATGTGTAGACAGATTTAACAAGACACAGACTTACTGAGCATTTTCCATGTCTAAGGCATTACAGATTTTTTTCTTGAAGAAGGCAGAAAGAGGCAAAGCCCCCATCCTCAGTGAACAGGTCCATAAGTGTGCTAGATAAGATTCATATGAATAGTCATGCCAAAGGCCAAGTGTGCAAAGCCCTATAAAAAAGGGAGACGCAAAAGGACAAACCAACACAGTGGGAGCTTTCTGTTATGGCCAGGGAATTTGGGGACACCTTCCTACTCTGGGCACAAGGAAGGCCCTTCTCATCTGACTCCTATTCATCTGTTAAACCTCCTTTGCTGACCCTATCCCAATTGGCCTCTTTCCTCAACTATACATGCATGAATCTCCAAATGTGCTCAACTCTATGGAGCTCAATCGTACATTCCCCGCCCCCCCCCCACCCTCCGACCTGAAATGGCCTGCCTAGGGGCCTCCTTTCTTCCTACTTTTTTAGAAACTCTATTGCTTTTCCAAACTGTTTCCATGTTTCCTGTTCTGTTACGCTGTCTGACTACCCTCCTTCCCCAGGCAGATAGAACTCTCTATGACCCTAGAGCACTTGGGCATTTCTGTGTCCCAACACAAAGGAAGGTATGTGGGAAACATCGGGCCCTCCATCTGACTGGACATGAGGGTAGAGAAGAGGAAGACTTTGCAGACATTGGTACGTGTGGTTTAGGAGTAAGAAATGCTGTGAACAGGCATGGAGACCACAGATGGGAGAGAGCTGACATTTCCTGAGGACCTGCCAGATCCCGGGCACGATGCTCAGCTCTACTAGCGCTTGACATATTTTAATTGTGTCTGTAAATTTAGAGCACTTACCCATTTTCATACAGTGAACAAGCAGTGGAGCTGGGATTCAAACTGCAGTCTCTCTAGAACCCTACACCCAGTCTCAGACAAGTTTGCTAAGAACCTGCCTGCCTCCTCTCCACTCGAGCCGCGCGTTCCTCTGCGTGGCTAGCCAGCGGTCCCTACCTGTCTAGTGACGGTCATTCAGGTGCTTTTGAAGTAATAAGATAACAAGGGACTTTAAATGGTCTATTTTTAAAGCTTTTCATTAATGTGAACTGGTCTTTCTTCTGAGTCTATTAAAATTTTACTTTGTTAGAAAGCCAGTGAGACAACAAGGACCAGAAGCATTAATAATTAAATAGGCGGCTCTTGAGTGCTCATTCAGTGTGAGGTTCTCTGCATAGTAATGGGTCCGCCATGAAGACGAAGACAGCAGGGAGTTCTAAATGTGGTGGGGGAGACAGCCGTGGCCACAAATATTCACCATGTGCAGCATGATCGGAAAGCTATGAGTGAGCTTGATACACGGTGCCGTGAAAGCCCAGACGGGCTGATGGGTCCTGCCTGCGGGTGGTGGACATCACCTACCCCCGCAAACAAACATCGAAGTGCCTTTTCTAAAAAGGACCCTGAATCATCTGGATGAAAAACAAAGTGCTGTGAAAGTGTTGCACTTGTTTTCATTTATGGAGATGTTACTTTAACCTAGAGAGTTGCTATGTAGAAACATGTTGAACCTGAGGTTTACAATGATCCGAATTCAGGTACCAATGCAGTACATATTTGATTTGATTTGGTTTTAAAAGTGTTAACAACCTTATTTTGGCGTGCCTGGGTGGTTCAGTTGGTTAAGTGTCCGACTCCTGATTTTGGCTCGGGTCATGATCTCAGGGGTGTGAGATTGAGCCCTGAGTCGGGCTCCGCACTGGGCATGGAACCTGCTTAAGATTCTCTCTCTCTCTCTCTCTCTCTCTCTCAAAAAAAAAGTGTTACCTTATTTAATTTGTTTTAAAAGTAAATTCATCTTTTTCATATCTTTAGAAAAGTAATGGCTTTTTAGCTTAATTATTACCTCCGTTAAATAAATAAATTACTAAAATGAGTTTTGCTTCTTAATCCTTTTTGTGTTAGCACACAAATCATTAATGACAGTGGAAAGTCCAAAACACCAGGGTATCTTATGACCATGCTCTGTGTCTTCCTTCTTTTACTTTTGGGTTTATTTTATCCATATACCAATCAAAATGGTGTTGTAAGCAGGAGTGGGGTAATAATATCCCCAGCCCTTGTACTTTCTCAGTTCTATCAAAGAATGACTAGACTATGAGTTTTAGTCATCCTGTCCTGAATGGCAAAATTAGCTACTGCTAATATGAAATTTGTGGGCTTTGTGTGCTTAGTGAAACTGTTAAAGATAATAAGGAGCTGTATCTTTGCAGAAAACATGTCCACCCCTAAAGAATATATAAAAAATAATGTTTATCATGATTAAGATTATTCAATAAAAATCTTCATACCTAAGAATAAAAAGAATTATAAAGTAAATATGTTGTTTTAAAGATGAAAATAATGTTTATTTGAGTAGCAAAATAGAAGGCTCAGTCACATGTCATGTTACTAATTTTAAACGTTTAAAATGAGATATTTGTTTGCAGACCAGACCTTTAAATGGCAGTAGTTTTAAATAAAACCTCCAAAATTTATTTTCCTTTTCAAAAATATATATTCTAATTCCTTAGAATAGAAAAGATGGTAGAAGGATAGAATGCTAGCAATAGACTGCCTCACAAAATAGATTACTCTTTTTTTTAAGATTTTATTTATGTTAGAGCACGCACAAGCAGGGGGAGGAGCAGAGGGAGAGAGAGAGAGAATCTCAAGCAGACTCTGCACTGAGCACAGAGCCCAGTGCAGGGCTCGATTTCACGACCCTGAGATCATGACCCAAGCAGAAACCAAGAGTTGGACCTTAACTGACTGAGCCACCCAGGAGCCCCTCTTTTTTTTTTTTTTTTAAGTAAGCTCTACACCCAATGTGGGGCTTGAACCCACAACCTCTGAGATCAAGAATCACACACTCCACTGTCTGAGCCAGCCAGGTGCCCCTAGATTACTCTTAACTTGACCGTTGTATGTTACATTTTAAAAGAATGTGAGGTATTTGAATTTAAGCAGTGTCATTCATTTAACCAACAAGCATTTATTAGCACCGAGCTGTGTAGGCCCTGGGGATGTAGTGATGAAGAACGCTCCAAGCCATCCTCAGTACAGAACTGCTGAGTGGGGCGGGCAGACAGGAAAACCAGCAGTCACAGTAGGGCGTGATGAGAGTTTAAGACAGGTGTGTCCAGGGTACGGAGGAGCGACATGATCAGATTGTCTTAGAGAAAGTTTTCCTCCAGTGAGGTGCGGATGGTATTGGAGGGGGTAACACATGAGACAGGGAAACAGAATCATTAGAAGTTGGTATCGGTGGAAGGTGGCAAGAAGCTAAGGAAAGGCCGCCTGCCACTGGGGCGATAAACTGGAGAGGACAGCTGGACAGATATTTGGAAGGCAGCACTGGCAGGTGTAATAATCAGGTTGGGGCAGGCAGAGAGTAACAGTGAGGAGTCCAAGAAATCTCCCCAACTAGAGAAGTTCATGGCTTGATACCTGAGGAGGTAGGATTGCCTTTTTTTTCCGGATAGCAAAACAGAAGGAGAAACCTGTCTTATTCGGGTGGTAAATGCTGAGTACAGTTTTGGTCATGATGAGATGGCTTTTGGACTGCCACTTCCGTGGTAGATCTCTCTCTCATGCTTAGGAGAGAGACGGAGGTGTCAGTTCTTAGGAATCTTTTCCTTACAAGTTGTAGTGGAAGCCATGGGAGCCAAGGAGAACACAGGCAGGTGAGGAGAAGTCAAAGTCAACATCTTGGTAAACATTTATGTGACAGGTAAAGGAAGAACGCTCTGCAAAAGAAACTAAAAGGAAAATATAACCAGAAACATAGGAAAATAAATATTATCATGACGTGGAAATAGAAACTCAGAAGAGCCAAAGAAAGTATTACCCTTAGACCTTGAACTTTTTGCTTTCAGTAAAGCATGTTTTTATTATAGGATATTTTAGTTCACTTATACTTGATTCCTACCTGAGACGGGCTAGTCTCTGTGTTAACACATTGTCTGTCCTGTAAGTACTAATTCACATTTTCAGCCTGCTTCTCTAGCTCTAACCAGATAGCTTGGTTTATTAAAGCAGTGACTTAAAAGTGTCAGGAGGCAATATAGAGGAGAGGTTCCAACTGAGAGCTCTCGTGTCTGACTCCCAGGGTTCATATCCCACCTCGACCGCATACCAACTGGGGTTGAAGTGAAGTGAAGTGAAGTGGGCTTGGTTACTGCAACTACTTCACTGGGAATTGGTAAAGTTCATATCCGTAAAGCTCTTAGAACGAAGTGTGGTGCACAAAAGTGCTATATGCTTTGGCAAATACTGTTTTTATCAAAGATAGCCATTATGGAATTTCATGGGGAAGAAAGAACAAATCCACTTGGTCTCATTTACACATCATGAAGAAGACAGTTAATTCAGCCCAGACAATTCAGGGGGGCAGAGACTAACATATTGATTACGTGTTTGACTGACTTGACAAGATCAAATGGATCCAACAAATTATAGAATACTGCATTGTTCTCTTTGACCGATCAAGAAGTTTTATGCTTAAAATGTTAGGAAAATCAAGATCAAAATTGACATCCAATTAGCAGAACTCCCTTAATTTTTTTTTTCAATAGCAAACAGGATCTATTTTTTTAACTACCTATATTTCTTAGAAAAAACAGAAAAATCTTAAATTTCATAACTATAAAATTAAATATTCTTTTATTAAGCACCTCTCATTTCTTAGGCACAGGCCATGTGAACTTCTTAGTTTCTCAAGTGTAGGAATAGTGTGTCCATTTTACAGATGGGGAAACAGTACTTCAGAAAGCTGAACACTGGAGCCTGAGATCTAATTGCAGGTAGATGACCGAGCCAGCGTTTGACCAGGCTTTCTGCCTGGTCTCAAAGCCTGTGCTATTTTATGCCACCTTAACTCCACCAAGAGAGAAGGCAACCCGGTCTACCCTGAGGACAAGTCAGGGGCTGTGTAATCTCAGCTCTAGGTTTCTGTTTCCTCGTCTTAAAAGTACCTAATTTCCTCCCAGATCTAAAATAATGTGAACTTTTATGAACTAATGTAACAGAAACCAGAAGACAAGATAGGAATCTTGATTCTGGTCCACCCCCCCCCCCATATGCAAATACCATTCCTCAAGTGAAACAGATTGTCACAGCAAATATGTTGAGCCTTGAGTGTAATGAAGCTCATTTGTCAGCGTCTGGGGCCCCATAACTTTATAAAAGTTAAACAGGGACACGTTTCAGAAATGCACTTCTGAACCGAAAAAAATGCCTGTTCTTCCTGTTGCAAAAGGTGTTCCTTTTCAGTTGCTTGAGAAAATATTAGAGAGAAGCTGATGTGAGAACATGGCTGTTTTGTTTGACCCAGACTTTTTCAAACGGCACATTCCTCTTCTGCGTATTGCTCACACGTCATTTTAATATGAAAGGGCACCTGTCTTTTGTCTCAGTACACATTTACCTTTCAGCATTTCAGATGGTAAGATGGGAGGTACCTGAAAAAGTTATTTTTGTTTCGTGGGTTTTGGGAATCCATTCAATACCTGGTGTTTTCTTTAGACTTTATTATGCTTCTGCTGAGTAAATGTCATGGAAATGCATTTAGTGACTCTTAATCCTTTTCTTTAACCAAGATTGAAAGAGACAGGGGTTCTCATAATAAATCAGTTTGTTGACTGTTGCAAGGGAAAAAAACCCTGACGTGAGTTTTCATTTTCTCAGGACACTTAATTAGACTTCTGTTTAAATAATGCCCGTGAATACACACACACACACACACACACACACAGGCAATTATGCATAAAAAATTATATATAACTTGAACCCCAAAAGTACAGTTAAAAAGAGTGTTTTAGAACAAAACTTTACAAACCTCCTCGTTTGTCCTTTCCTCTCTCTCTTTTTCATCTTTATAGGACTGTTACACTGAAAAAAAAAGAAGCTCTTGCTATTAGTTTTGGTTAACATTTTCCTTTTTCAGAGGTTCTCATAGTGTAGTCCAGGTTTTTTAAAGAACAGAGGAGGACAGATTGTGCTCAAAAATGGCCAGATTTTTTTTTTTTTTAAACACAAAGTGTGGAAATGGCTTGGATTTGTCATGGGACATGGAGAACTTCACACTTCAAAACCGAAGACCTACAAGTTAACAAACTGCTCCCCAAAGTATGGCGTGGGATTAAGCTACCAATTAATTACCCAGGTTGTGTCCTTCGGTTTTTCTTAGACACTAGCAACTTAATGTCTCAATTTAGCCAAGAAACATCACCTACTAAGGCTTATTGGTAAAGACATATACGATACCATTTTCTATCATTTCATTATTTCATGGGATTAGTAGAAGAAACAAAAATCAAAAATGATCCGATGGTGGAGACAAAACTTCCCATTACTTTGAAAAACATTAACTACGCTTTCAGAGATTTTGCCACCAGGGATTCTAAGTGTACTTGTGAATTAGACAAAAGGAAGGAAGAAGGTGAGCATGCTATTTTTATTTTCAGATTATTTCTAGGGAAAACAGATTTGAATAACACATTTGCAGAAATCTAATTCAAATGCATTGAAGGACAATTCACAATTCCTGAAGAAATGACTGGAAAGCGTGTTTACTGTTAACTGTCATTCAGCCCAATGCCGAGCCGGCAGTAGAAGCACAGACTGGGAGATGCCTGACTCCTCTCATCGTCCAAGCCAACTCTTTCCATAGGAAAATTGTCTTGGAAAATGCACTTACCATTCTGTACATACCACGCTGCTTCTTAACATTAAATTTAGTTTTTTATTTTCTAGGAAGATTTTAAAGGAAAGAAGACAGAATAGAAGAAAGATTCTGTCTGCTTGTTATATCCTTTCAGGGCTCATTTATGCATACTACAATACATCTTACAAATGTATTTATCATTTTAATAAGTTTTTACTCACATCAGGAAGTTTCTGTTACTCTCATTTATTTCTAAGATTGTATCCTTTAAATTGCTTTAAAGCACAAGCATAAAATACAATGTATAGTTCCATACAATGCAGTGGCCACTAAAATTGTTCTTCTATCCACTTCTAGGACTTGGTTAGTCTAAAAAGAGCATTTATTGATTTTTTTTTTTTTAAATAAGATGCTAGGCAGTGGACAGGTATAATCAAACCCTTGGTCTCTCTTGAGCGAAGGGCAGAGGTCAGCTCCGCGTCTGGTCAGGGTAGCCGTCTCATACCCCACCCCCTATAGCTCAGCCTCTAATTTTGAAGAGAGAGTTGAAGGTAATCATTTTCTTTTTTCCTCTTTTTTTTTTTTTTTTAAGCATGGGGCGAGAATACGCAAACTCCAGTTTTATTAATGAGGCAGTAGGGGCAAGGTATGGTATACTTAAGTTTTCGTGGATATTAAGAAGAAAGTATACCTTTTTATAAGAAGTTTTCGAGGAAAATTCACTTACCACTCAGACAGTTAAGTTTACTCTTTTCTGATATGCTTTCTCCCTCGCTGCTCCCTAGTGGAAAAGGTTTGCATTCATCATTATATGCCTTCATTTGTTGCCTAGCCCCTTAATAACTTACAAGCTTATTTATCATTTTCATTGGTTTTATTCAAGAGTAGGGACATGTCTACTTCTGGTAGTTTTGAGACCTATTCCTTGTCTATCTTTTTTTTATCAAGATATAACCGACATAGAACATTTAATCAGTTTCAGGTGTACAACATTCAATATTTGTATAGGTTGTGAAATGATCCCTACAGTAAGTGTAGGTAACATCTGTCACCACAGATGCTGATGATTTTTTGTGTGTGATGAGAACTTTTCATTAAGATCTACTCTCAGCAACTTTCTAGTCTCCCCATGACTTCGTTTCTCTGTGCCTTTTGACCCACTTCACCCATTTCACCCAGCCTTGTCTTTCCTGATTGCTTATTGCCCTGGATTCTACCTCACAGAATACTTCTCCAGTTCTGCACTAAGTCTTCCTGCTCCACGGGACTCACAGAAATCCGTACCATCAGTTCCTCCTTCCCCTGTGCCCCATGCCCGGAAACATCCATGTTAGAAACGATGCCATACAGCCAAGCTACCTCCCTGTGCCTTCCTTCCCAGACTCAGTAGAATAGTAACTTGTCATGATTCACAGTGACCTTGTAACACGACTGTGTTAAAAGGCCTTGGGGAGGAGCCTCCATCACTATGTAGAATCATTGTGCTTTTGGTTACCAGATAAGAATAAACTTAATTGTCTGAGTGATAAGTGAATTTTCCTTGAAAATTTCTTATAAAAAGGTATACTTTCTTTTTACTATCCATAAAAACTTAAGCACAATATTCCTTGCCCCTATTGCCTCATTAATAAAAGTATATAGAGACATTCCCGATCCTAAAGATATTTTTAAAACTCAGATCGGATTGGGTGAGCCTTTTCAGAGAGTCAATCACTCCAGAACTCTCAATTTAAAGAATTTGACATGAAATATCATGTGTGTTTATTACTGAGTAGGCTGTGAGAATTTTAGTTGGGGTCCTAAGTGGAGAATAAGTGGTTATTCTATAGCCAAAAGATTCCCTCACCCACCCATCCCAAATTAACAGTGTGCATTATGTACCCCAGTTCAATAAGTTAACATAATCAGGAACCCTGCAGAAGGCTCAGGTGACCCCTTACAGCAGGGGTCAGTAAACTTTCTGTAAAGGGCCAGATAGTAAATTTCTAGGCATTGCAGGCCAGACGTTCTCTGTTACAGGGCTCAATTCTGCATCACTGGATGACAGCCTTAAACAATATGGAGACTCGTGTTCTGACAAAAACGTATTTATGGACGCTAAAATTTGAATTTTATGTAATTTTCACATGCCGTGAAATAGTCCTCTTGATTTTTTTCCAACCACGTACCAAGTGTAAAAACCACTCTAAGCTGCACAAAAAACAGGCCACAGACTGGATTTAGCCTGGAAGAGCCACTCTCTGCTTTAGATTTTCAAGTGGAAAGGACATAAATGCCGTTATTAAACAGCCAAAATGGAAGGAAAAGTAAGACTATTATAATTGTGAGGCAGGAATTAGAGAACATTAAGTGCCTACTCTGGGTGTACAAGGAAATCCAGAGAGTACCTGAGACGATATACTGTCCCCATGGTGGGCCATTCGAACTCTACCATCCTTTCTGAGAGCAGACTGGAGGCTCTCGCCCACTCCTTGTCTCTACTTACTTACTTTCCAGGCTCATCCCAGCTATGGGTCCCCTTCCTCTCTATCTAGAATGGCCAAGGGAGGCATACACATAGGACACTTCCACATCCATCCTTCAACTAAGAAAACCCGCTATTCTTTCCTTCCTAGGCCTTACACTCTTGGTAGCTGGTTCCAGAGTGACAGCAGAGAGGACTGGGAGATGCCTGTTGGTGACAAAGAGTCCACCAGCTGAGCTCAGTGCCCCAAAGACGGATGTGTTTTTGAAGACGTGATTTATATCAAGCTCAGCTTGTTAGAACCCGTGCTCCTGATGTGAATTCACAAACACATAGGGAGGACATGTAAATAAAAGCGTGTTAATAGTTGCCATTGATATACTGTGTAGGAGACAATCTTTTTAAGTTAGGGGTTTTGCTGATTTTTCTTTTTTTTAATTTCTGTTCAACTTGGGTCAGTAGACACCTGCATATGAAGATTTTTGTCTCTGTAGGACGTCTAGAATGAGTCAGAGGTTGAGGTTTTGGGTTAATCCACTCAGTAGGCTTCTACTTGAAAGGAGCCCTTTCAGAGGAACCTGGAGCTTTCTGTGGTCCACAGTGCATCAATATTTCTCGATTTAACTGGTCTGTGCTATTCACTCCCTTCTGAAAGGGTCACTTGATCCTGAAAGGACCCATATAGATAGCATTTATTTCAGAGTTGAATGAAAATTGTTGGGTCCAGTTCAGGCTAGTTCTCCCATGTAGGCATCACTTGTACGCTCACTTATAGAGCTTAGTGATTCTGTGTGGGTGTGGGTGTGGGGGTGTGTGTGTGGGTGTGGTGTGTGTGTCAGTTTCACTGATTCGTACAAGCATTTGTTTGACACTTATCCTAGGCTCCAAGGATACTGAAATGGTAGAGGCATAGTCCTTGACCTCCACGTATTCAGAAATGAATGGGTAGAGGAAAAAGGCATCTGAATAAAATCTTTATGACATATTTCGATAGATGATATAATAGAAATAAGAAATGAATGATTTGGGAGTACCTGAGAAAGTAGAACCAACTTTGAGGATGTGACAAAGTGTACATGGGAAAAGAATTATACATTCCACTGCAGCATATTGAAAAGCACTGGATTTGGAGCCAAATACACCTTTTCTTCTGACACTGGGCAAGTTACTTTACTACACTGGACCTCATCTGTAAAGTGGGGTTAACAATACTCACCCTGCAGCTCTATGCATAGGAATCAGCAAAAAGCTTCCTTTCCTGACTTAGGCCCTTTTCACCAAGACTGTGTGTGGCCAGGAAGCCTGTTGTTCACTCTTGGATAGGAGGAACAGAAGGAGAGATCACTGTTTGTGGGGTTGCATGGGGACAGGGCATCCATTCTGAATGAGAGCCAGGAAAAAAAAAAAAAACACACCTGGGTCAACCATTGTCTCTCTCCCCCTGGGAGTTCATTTGGACAATGGTTAGTGTATCCTTTCCCAGCAAAGCCTTTGCGTATTTTACTGTCCTTACAAGTTGACTGAAGGACCCGGTCAAATTACATGCTTCTTCAGATGGCTTTTCACCATGAGTTTCAACACTAAAACCAACTTGATGATTCCTCAGAGCTCACCCTATTTAAATCACTGAAAAGAGTATTTAAACTTTACACTCTTAAGCTATCTAGGATTCTTTTCCAACAGACAAGCAAAAAGTAGATGTTTATGAGTGATGTGTACTTCACACCTAATTTCTGGGGAGTGGTGGAATGCTTTTACCTTTTGATGGGATTTTGTGCCTGTTCCCGATGACTGATAAATGGACATTGTGTCCTAAAATAGCCTTAAACCATCTAAGTGATGCACATTTGGGGAGGAGTATTGAAACTAAACGTAACTAATGACCCTTTATAATTCTTTGTGAGTCTCAGCTTTAGAGCCACATCAGCCTAGGCAGAGAGCTAAAATGCCTTTTTTAGTCGAGCAAGTGGTGATTCTATCCAGTAGTGGTCATTCTGTGCCTTTGGATGTTTTGACCGAAAAGTCATGTCCCCGTCATTGAGGAGGCAGGTGTTAACTAACTTGCCAGATGAGATGTCACAACAGGAGAGACGAGATCGAACGCCCCCCTCCATTCCCCCGACCTGACAGACCCCCAGCCCGCCGGCAGGATGGTAAGGTTTCCCGACCAAAGATGACCACACGGAACACCCGCTGAGCGCAGCCAGTCTCCCCACACGTAGTGCTGGCTTGGTTATTATGGGAAAGTGACGGAGCACCAAAAGCGTGTGTCCCTTTTTCTTCCAGGAGAGAAACCCTACAAGTGTACCTGGGAAGGCTGCACCTGGAAGTTCGCTCGCTCGGACGAACTGACAAGGCATTACCGCAAACACACGGGAGTGAAGCCATTCAAGTGCGCGGACTGTGATCGCAGCTTTTCCCGGTCAGATCATTTGGCACTGCACCGCCGAAGGCACATGCTGGTGTGAGGACTGCTACCTGTCCAGCTAAGCAGCAGAGCTGGATCTCTTAGCGGCACCCCCTTCAGCAGGGCTGAACCCCCTCCACAGTGTTAACATGAAAGGGCATCACCATCCCACGATGTCTGAAACCAGAGCAGGAAAAAGAAGGAACCCTTCTCCTTCTGGTCTGAAGGTAACCCCCATCACGACTCCACGAGAAACCCGTCTTCGCGCTGGCCTGGGAGATCCGTGACCCAAACGCTGAAGAGACAGGCATTGTCTCCCGAGCCGTGTACTCTGCCATTTCAAGATGTTTGTAGCTTGGACCAGTTTTCTGAGCTGTCAGACATTTTGTTATTGATCCCTTAAAGGTCATCTACCACCAACCGATGGCTAGAGCAGGACCTTTCAAATTGGGATTCTTCTCCCGTCACCCCCCCCTTCCCCCCTTTTTACTGAAATTTTCGTTACTGTCTCAGTAAGATAGAACACACATCCAGTCTGTTACCAGTGAGCAGCACGAACGTAGAGAAGGAGCAGCCTGTTGGAGAGTTCCGTTCCCTGAAAAGAAAGGGGCACTCGGGCGGCCCTTGGCCACAGTGTGACAGCATTCTAGATAGCACCACCCACCACTTGTCATTATGCCATGCCCTGAAGAGAAACCGACATTGAATCTTTCATTTGTTTGTCATTGATTGTTTTTGTTTTGTTCTGATTCTGTTTTGTTCATCTGTTCGAGCAGAGGGGCAGCGACATTTCAGGTGGAGTGTAGTCCCGGTGTCTGCCCTGGCGTGGACCGGCACAGAGGTGTTCTGTAGTTGAATAGGAAGAGCCTGGCTAAAGAAACTGCTGCCCCACTTCAAATCGCAGTGTTCTGTCCCCTAGGCATCATCTCTTCCTGCCCCTACTATTTGATTACAAGGAATCAGGGGGGAAAAAAAAAACAAAACTTGCTTAGACACACTGGCACCAAGGTAAGAGGTGGGGCTGCTCAGGCAAAGTCAGTGAACATGAAAAATCAGACAAAGCAGAGATGGAATAATGTGCCTCTTGAGGAGAAAAGCAATAATGAATAAAAGGACTTTCCTACAATAACTTCACTGAGGACTCACGTTACCAATTTTCATACCTACTAAAGGGATTGTAAAAAACACCCCAGCATTTTAGAGGTCTTGGTTACACTGACAGCACTGAGGTAATCTTTCTGCTGTTTGTTGTCCTGCTTGGTTGAGTACCACAATTAAAGATTATGCTCCCCTTTTCTTGTTTGAAAACGGTTATTTGGTGACCAGAAAGGCCAAGGAGGCATAGCAGGGAATTAACCCCTGGGTTAGTGGGTCAGTTCTCCTTGGAACCGAGTCAGTGGAAAGGGAGTGCTCCCCGAGGAAAGCCTGACATGGTGCTAATTTCCTCACTTGGAGAGCCAAGGCTAAGTGACTCTCCATTAGGTTCTTCTATACAAATTTCATTTTCTAAACTGTATCAGACCCCAGGGGTTCTGCATTGGCATGGACAGGGATGTTGAACCCACTCATCCTGTGCTGAGGGTGAGGGGAGATCACAGTCCCATCAACCCCCTAAAATTATGAGCCTTTCTTGCAACTAGCGAAGTATACAGTAAACAAAGCAATACATCACCAACAAGCATTCTTTCAGAAAAATTACCATATTTTTTCCCCACTAAAAGCTGGGTTTTTTTCAGCTTTATGTGGCTAAGGGGCTTGGTGACATTTTTTTGTTATTGTTGTTATTGTTGTTGTTAAGATTTTTTATAGCTTAGGTATAAGGAGTTACCAGCATAGACCTTTGCAATATATTTTAATTACAAACATTTGATTTGGGGAATTGCACAAATTAACCTCACAATATTCCTAGCTCATTTTTTAAATGTTTGAACATTCTGAAATAATTTCCGGTGGCAGAACTGTCCTTTTTAGGATCATCTCCTCATTCAGAGAATCTTATTCTGACAAGGCAAGGAACAATAAAACATTTAAATAAGGACAGTTTGTGTTGGATGGTATTAAGAAGGAATTGTTTTAAATGTTCAAGCAACAGCATAATGATGTTCAGGTCAAATTCTGTCTTCAAAATTATGTGCTCTGCATTTTCTGCCGGGTCTAAAAAACTCATCAGGCAATTTCCCTCGAACAAGGGCTTCGATTCTATTGATAAATAACTTCTTTTGCTACACAGTCTACTCCCCACCAAGCACTGTTTTTTTTTGTGGGTTTTGGTTTTTTTTGTTTTTTTGTTTTTTGTTTTGTTTTTGTTTTGTTTTTTACCAACTGGAAAGTTTTCTATCTGTACTGTATACAATTCCTACTTCTCATTGCCTGTGACCATTTTGGGTAGAAAAGGGTTTCTGGCTGCACGCCAGCGTTGGTTCCTGGTCAGTGACAAAGAACACGGAGAATGGCCAACACGGAGAGTGACCGCCCTCCCTGCTGGTCCTGGAACCCGGTTGGCAGTCAGTAGGTGAATCACCCAGCTGCAGTGTAGACTTGATTTCATTCTGCCTGCCTTCAGAAGATGGGCCGATCTCTTCTCTGCACAGAGATGTCTTGAGAGTGTTACAGGTAGAAATGGTTTTTAGAATTCATAGAACTGACAGGCAGTGGGAGCTTCCTGAGTGACAGCTTGATTTAAATTTAGCACAGAACTAAATAGGCTGCTCCTCTCTGATCACATAGGAAAGGTTCAGGGAAGTGAGCTTTTTCTCCTCATCCTCTGAAAGTGGAAACCAGACTGAGATGGTAAGTTAGCCACTAAACAGTGTTAGGCCATCCCCCCACCCACCCACCCTTTTGACATGCTCAATACTTCTAAAGAAGGATCCAAGCACAAACAGTGAGTGAGTGAGTTGCCGATCTCACCCCAGGACTGAAACGTACCCAGGGCTCGTCCTGGAACATAGCAGATTCTCCCTGGTGAGTTTTCTACTCCTGTTTCCCCACGGAAAGGAAAGCGGTTGGGGAGAGAAGGAATTGGGTTTTTAGGGAGGAATATCTTCAGGCGTGGAGAAGCCTCCGCCATTTCATCTGTGTCCATTCTAGCCTCTTTTGAAAAGCACAGTAGTAAATGACGAACACCAGAAAAGGCGCAGAATCCACAGGACTGGTCCATCCCCTGACTAGAAGCATTCTTTGCTTTTAACTTTGGAGCTGTTCAGTTCGCAGTTGGACGTGTGTGCGCATCTGAGAACTTCTCCACAGACAGCGTGATGGCTTGAGAAGCTACGGTAGGCCTGGCGATCTTGTGCGTTGTAGAGATGGAGTTCAAGGGAGTTAGCGTTCTTTGAAAAGTTATGAGTTACTCTGAGGTTCTGATAGATCCCTTCCCCATATTCTGACCTTAAGTTGTTCGGAAGCAGATTCAGTCTTCCCCATCCACGTCCAGCCCCATCCTGACAGTTATGTGTGGACTCCGAGAAGCCTGCTTGATAACTTGTCTTAAGTTCTATTAAGACGTTTAGACTGAACTTCCTAATGGCTTTCCCATAAAGAATATACTACTGCTTGGCATCACTTCGACAAAACACTATAGGACATTTATTTTCAAAAGCAGTGGAGTAACAGTAACACAAACCACATTTTTTAAAGAGCACTTTTGATTCACTTGAAAGTTTCAGTGGAAAACGGGAAGAGGATTGTGGGGGGAAAGAACTGATGAGATGCTGCAGCGTTTACAGATGCCAGTTCTAGGTGATTAGGAAGGCCATTCTCCTTGTGCTTGAAATCTGGAATAGCTTATACCAAGGTTGTGTTCCTTTTTATACAACTCTTTTTAACTTCAATTTTTGCCATTTGTGTTTCGAACGTAAATATAATTCTGCACTTTGAGATCAGTTCATTCGAACGACAACATGTATATGTGGATAAAGATGCAGTATTCCCTCTTCTGTACTTTATTTATTATACTTACCAAAGCTGCAATTGAAAAGATCCGGTGAGGTGAGGCCTTCAGATATACTAATACGCCTTTGTTAAGTTGTTACGACTGCTTAGAAGTGTAGCCATGATGTTGTTAGAAAGGAGTCTTCACACTTACAGCGAGGACTGACAGAACTTAAGCAGTGTTAAGAATACCAGCACCCACGGTACACTGAGTTTTCATGTGAGGGACTGAACGTGAGAGAACTCTCATGGATCATGGTAGGCCTGGGAAGCCTTCATACTCGGAGTCCATAGTCCAGTCTCAGATGTTGCTCTGTACTCATGCCTGTAAGTTGAGGGGGTAAATGTATGTATTCTGTAACTTCATTAACCAAACCTCTTCCTTCACTTTTTCCGAGGGAGTGCATCTAATTAAAAACAGCCTTTCAGTTTAATTTGGTTTTGTCTAGAGAAGGGGTTTGGTAAGTCATGCCTTCCATATGCATTTCTCCTTACCCAACACTGCCTTCCACTCACCTGCACAGGCACTGCCAGCACGCACCTGCATACGCAGCAGTCAGTGGGCTAGCAAATATCAACAAAGGCCTTTTTTAAAAGAATGAATTTGTAATAATCCATGCTGTCTAGAAATGTAAGTTATTTACCTTACTAGGGAATCAGCTTATGATGCTATATATGACTTTGCCTGCATTTTATAGTTAAGAAGTGTACATAAAACGTTTAAAAATGCTCTATTTTCACAGTTTCATTATAGAGTAATATCTGTTTAGCAACCCATGTCCATTGGTACTTTATGCTGAATACTGTGCAGTTGCAATAGAAATTCAGGTTTTCATAAGAAAATGAAATAGGAGGATACTGCATCTTTAAAAAAAAATAGAGTGAAAATATTTTGCTGTATTCGTAAACATATGTGATAGTGGAAAAGTATTTTCAAACTCGCAAATTTTACAGAGGTTGTAAATAGTTTGATGAAGTATGTTGGGGGAAAAAAGCTTCTAGTTTTCATCACAATAAAAAAAAAAGAAACTTGTTCAGATATGCCTTGTATATCTTACAATTAGCAATATTGCCATGGGAACTCTGTTCTCCTCTGGCAGAGCACATTCTTTGTGCTCTGACAGAATGGAGAGGCCACTCGTCTCCATTTAGCCAGGATGGTTTAAAACACAATGAAGTCATTTTAGGTTGCAAACAACTGATTCCAAATTCAAAATGTCTTTGCCTGGGAAGGGGGAAATAGCTGCATAGGGTTTTACTTGTGCTAAAGAGAAGCATCTAGCAATTGTTCTCTTTTCTCAATTATCTTCCTCCTCGATGAACTAGTTCTTGACGAGAACAAGAAACAAAACAACGGTAAGGTGTTTATTCTTGTTTAATTCCAGAGGGAATGAAGAGTTTTAAGAGTAGCTACATGTTGACAAGATTAAGTGCTGTGGTTATGGCCACATGTTAAATGAATCTGTACTGGCAATAGGAATAAGCTAATGCCCATTTTCAGAAATGAATTAAAAGCTGAAAGTGCCTGTCAATAGACATTATGACCAATGAGATATTCCTATACTTTTACACAGCAATAATTCTTCATTACTGGGTTTTTCCTCCACGTTTGGGAAACACACACACACACACACACACACACACACACACACAGAATAAACATATGCACATAGTAAACTGAATATGTTCACATAGCCACAAAAAATCTTTTGTGATTTTTAAATATACGCTAATCTTGTTTATGTTAGTATTTCTTAATTTAACCTTACTTACAGAATGTAAGAATGCAAATCTGAACATTAGGGTTCTCTTCAACATACACTCTGGCATATGGCAATTATAATTTTAAGATAAAAACTTCACGGATTCGTCCCAAACTTGCAAAGCACTGTGCATGGCTCAAAAAGTTTTGCTCAGTTAACAAAAGCCCAATTTATTTACAGCAAAACACTAGAGAGATTTGTTTGTTCTACTTTGTTTTGTCCACTAATAGCAAATGCACAAATTCATCTTTACATTTCTTCATTTCCTTTTTCCATAATATTTTCTGTTATCATACGAGAACCATTTTGGAATGAATAGCCACACTATCATTTCTCCCCTAAAAAGCCTGCTGAAGACTGCTGACACTCAGTAAGCCTAGCTTTAACCAAGGTTTGCAGTTGGTCCTGGAAATTACCAGATTTACATTCAGAACTTCCCTACTTTTTCCTATAATTATTTTACTGTTAGAAGTGGAGTCATGAATAGAAATATACAATGAGATTATACGAATAGACAAGAGCCCTGGAAATTGTCCAGCCTTACCATCTCAGAGCACAAATCCACCCAAACAAGCTATTGAGGGCTATCAGTCAAATTATATTCTTTCAGAGCCAAACATTTGGTAAGAGCAATTTTAGAAAGTATGACTGTGATTAAACACTCAGGCTTTAGACAGTGAAGACTACCACAATGGACAGTGATCTACGTATTTCTCCAGAACCAGACCACAGGCCTAGAAAACCATCTACCGTTTCCTCCTCTAAGTTTCAGAAAGAATGAAAAGGAGAAGGAAATGTGCCAGGATAGGGTGTAAAAGAGCCAATGAAGTATCAAAGGAAAGCGGCCAGGTTCTTTAATCTCACCACAGTCAAGTCTTCTGACTGGGCTGTTTGCTGCAAGGTGTCTAGAAGTGCTAAATGGGAAGGTCCAAATTTCAGCAAACCACGAAAACCAATGGCTATCCTTTCTTAAATCCTTACTCTATACCAAGCATTCTAGTAGGCCACTTTGGGACCCATTGCCTCCCACCCGTAAACAGGTCTACATTTTATGGTTGGGAGCCTGAGGCACAGAGAGAGTTGGCTGAGTTGTCGGCAAACATGGAAACAGTGAACAGCAGAGTGGGAAAGCAAAGAAGCTACGTATCTCTGGCTCTGAAGCCTGTATTCTTCCCCCCTGCACCACACTGCATGTGCCTTCCCAGCTGCCAAGTTGTCATATTTCTAACTGAAGTTGCTTTATGGCTGGGTGGTCCTATTTTCCAAGTACAAGATAGCACATGATAGGACAGTGGTAGCTAAGGTTTGAAATCGGTCTTTTCCTGGAAAGTCATGCATGAAGGATCATTGTAAACAAACAGCAACGACCAGTCTCCCTGAACTTGTCACTTTCCTCCTAAATGTTTGGCCTGGAGATCCCAAATCATGAACAGTCTCCCCTGCTGGGTAGCATTTTAGCCAGAGTGGCTTTTCTCCATTCTACGGATTTTTTGTAGGCATAGTAAAAACCTTTCCACCTGTAGACCTTCTAGAATCTGCTCAAATTGCATTGGAAGTTTTCACCTCCCTCGATCGAGTCGTTACTAACAGACTTACTAGTCTGGCGGCTGATCTCAGGGTGGCAATCACAAACATTCAGATGCTGAGCAAGGAGAGAGAACGGAGAATGCCTTTTCCGATTTCTCACCTGACAGTAGTACCGCCTTGGAATGTTTTAAGTAGTCTTATGAATAATTTGTTTATAGTATTGTTGTTAGTTTAATTGAATTTTGTGTAAGAAGCTGTCCAACATCAGAGGAGTCAACCCCCATCCCTTTTCTGTGTAGAACAAGGTCCCTGACAGCATTGATCCATGGAAATACTAATGGGCTTAGAAAACATTAAGAGAATGTCATTTCTCATGGTGTTTCTTTTTTCTGAAAATGAATCTCCTGAATTATGATCTTTCTCCCTGTTCCTTGGCTGGGGGAAGAGATAAAACCTGTATAAACAAATTCCCTTCCGTGCTGAGAGCAAGTGTTCCGTGTGCACGAGCCGCTGTGGGAAGGGGCTCTCTTCCCCGTTCATTGGGTTTCACAAGCAACAGTTTCTCAACAACCAAACCACAACTTGAAGTGAGTTGAAAAGAGATGAATAGTGGCAATAGTCACATCAGGACTTTTTTTTTTTCTTTCTGGGTTTCATCTCTAGAAATGGTAAATGTTTCAGACAACAGAGTCTGCCCTTTGTGCAAAGCAAGAACCAACGATCCTGTGTGAATACTATCTTGCTTTTTCCAAAGCAGGCCTACCAAGACTTTCACAGAGATTCATTTTTGGTGAGAAATGAGGGTGAAGAGGAGGGTAGGATTTGGGTCAAATTCTAGTCAAAGTGCTCAAGTAATCAAAAAGTAAGACATTTTAGGGACACACCAACATCTTCCCTTTGCTAATTTCATGCTCCAAAGATACAGCATAAAACATTATAGAGAAATGCTTTTGCCCTACTTGTGTTTCTACTGTTCCCATTGCAGGATTTTGTAATTATATCCAGACTGCAGTATACATTTTGTTCCTCGAACTTCATTACGTTGGATGGGTATTGTTGAACTGGGGCACTGGTGCCTATACTCAAGGCTCTTTCCTATCAACTTGTCTGTCCTCAATTTGTTGTGTTTAAAAATCCATTAAAAAAAAAATCACCATCCCCCCCCGCCCCCACGGAATGGTGGCTGTATTGTTTCGTCCATGTCTATGTGGGACCCATTGCATCACATGGCAAACCAACTCTCTGTGGATACAAGATAACTACTTACAAAACCAGCTTGAAAACATCGTCTTATGTACTATGTCATCCTGCCTCATAATGCAATTATGTGTATCATAACATGCTCATTTAAAAAAAAAAAGAGAGAGAAACCAGCAAATTCGTGTTTGTCCATTGAAGAATGTACTCAGAACTTTCTGTGTTGTGAAACGATGAGAACAGACCACCTTTAAGATACCCACCTGCCACTTAAAATGACTTAGTTATAATTAGTAGTAGTCTAGACGCTGCTCTTGGCATGTGGGGGTCAGTTCAAATGTCACGTTCTTTGGAATAAATCTCTCACTCGTATTTGAAAAAAAAATATATGGGAATAAAGAAAAATATCATCTTTGGCCAAATCAAGCAGGCATCTTTTTTTCCTTTTCCTTTTGACACTTCGCTCATTATACATGATGACTGGATCACAAGATCCATCTGTGGAAAAATACAAAAACGTCCTTTAGTTTACAAAACAGTTATCCGAGGCTCGAAAACCTCTGAACAGCAAATTGAATAGATGTGCTGCGTCTGATTCACTTAACAGATGTAATTTCACAAAAGACTCTTGGGTCTCTGACCCCAGAGAGTTAGAATGCCCACAGGAGGTCCTACGCATTAAAGGACAAAAACCCCCCCAATGATGCTGGCAAGCAAAGGTGTTCATGTCTTAGATCTTCATTTGGTTTTCTGTTCAGAGTTTTAATTGCAAATGAATTTATTTCTCCAGCTTATCTAAAGATCTAATTTCCCAATAGTTTCCTCTGCATTTATATACTCTGTAGTGTTTAGGCAACCCCTGTTATAAGTTTATTAATATTATGTAAGTGTTGTTCTTGTATTTATGTATAGTGTATGTATTGTAAATATACTCAGAGCTTTTTTCCTTTTACTGTAAAATGGTGATTTTTTTTTTTTTTTTGCCCTATGATAATGTAAAGGGAGACCCTCCTAATGAGATTCTCTCAGAGGATGATTATTCCAGTCTATTCTCAGAGATTTAAATGAACAAGTGTTATCGTTTTTAATGGTGTCTCAGACATATTCTGTTGGTGCATTGCTTTTCTGTATTCAACTTTCCTATGAATTGAGCTGTGAACCGAAATAGAGTTTAAACCTTTAACTGTATGCATTTGTATAATTATCTGAATGAAGGCATGAAGGTTAAATAAAGCATTTTGTATGGAACAAAACTCCCTAATTATTACTAAGGCTGACTCAGACACTTTGGAAATCATAGTTATTAACCATTCTAATTAAACCTTTGTTATGAAAAGTTTTACCACTTGTGTATAGTGATTTGAAACACAGAACGAGATATACTGTATACTCAAAAATGAACAGGGTCTTTATTTCATAACAACTAGCACCTAAAGAAGGACTCCTAACTTAATGTCTTACTGAATATAAAACTAAAAAGTGGTCCAGAAATATGAAGTGATATGAAAAAGTTGTATCTTTCAGAGCCAAAAATGCAATCTCTCTAATTGAATAAATTATTTTTTTCAGATTTTGTGTATCATCTAAGTATAGAATGATCCATCTAGCAAATGCCAAAGCTAGTTTGTTTCTGTATATTTTTAAGAAAACTGTATTATAAGGCTTTGAAAATAAGACCATTAATGAGTAGAACATCTTTTGAATAATTGCTAAAATAAGCACTTGAAGAATCTGTTTAAGTATCCTCTTGCATAGTGTCCTTCAATTGAAGATCCTCTAGAAAAACCCATTCTACAATTGGAATGGTAATAAATACTAACAATTATATAGAAAGGTGATAGATGATAGATGATAATTAAAATAATAAAATAAAATAATAAAACTTCATAGATACTAGGCAGTATTCTAAGCATTATATCTGTTTCTTTTAATTCATTATGAAAAATTCTGAGTTAGGTACCATTATTATCCTAATTTTTACAGAAAAAAAGTGAGGCACTGAGTTTAGGCAATTTCCCCCGTCAGTCTGGTTCTAGGATTGGTGTCCTTAGCCACTAAAGGGCTATGGGTTAAGGGGCTGGAGACAGGATGGAAGGTGGGGAGCAGGGTCTGAGGTGGGAGAGAGAGTTAAGAGCATTGAATGTCATAGAAACATTCAACAGATACTTCTGATTACATATGTACACGCAAATATAAAAAAAAAAAAACAACAAAATACTACCCTTTATCTCAGACTCCGCAAACCATCGTGTAGTTTAATCACTCAAAAAAATCAGAGACTGAAATCATTTTGGGCTTACTTTATTACTGACAGAAATCCATTTCCAAATGAACGTGGAGTTCTGCAAAATCGCTCTGTTCCACTCAAACTGTGGAGAGAGCCACAGGGGCATACGTCCCACCCCATCCCCCTCCACAAACACACTTCTGCATCAGGCGGGAGACTCCATGAACTGTTGCTCTGACTTCACCAGACCTGGCTCTTTCGAGCACTCTGAAGGGGTCCTTGCCAGGGGAGTGATTTTTTCTCCCAGACAGAGCCTTGTTGGTAGTTCCATGGTGATCACAACCCCAACTTCGCCAAAGAAATCACTCACTGAAAGATTCTAAGATTTTTTTTTTTTGAAAATTGAGGCTTAAACCATAAGTACATTTTTACTAAATTATTTGTGAAGATTTTAGTTACGCCATGTTAGAAATACTCCATTAAGGCAGAGGCCAATAAATTAGAGGGGTCTATCTTGTTCTACACTGTGGTGAATGAAGCATGGTAGTAACTTGTAAGGCTGAACCTAATTCATTCAATTACTTCATTTTGGGTATGACTTTGTAACAAAACAGTAAGTTGAACATTAAATTTATGTCTCTGGCCTGATTTTCCGAGAGTCCTCTTTAGGCCATGCTAACAGTCAAACCAGCTCCCTAGTTATGTTTTTTGTTTGTTTTTCAGTTCATCCCAGGAAACTTTATCATAAGAATAGACCAATGAGACAAATTTCACGGAATAAATCACATGATTTATGTTTTACTCTCAAGGTAAATTATTTGTTAATATTTCTTCTCCTGAGTGATTCCCGGATACTTCAGTAATAGGTGGGATTATATGGGGGCTAGATAATTCTGTAACCTCCTCAGTCCTCTCCTTTACTCTGGGTGTTTCATCACAGCTAAGATTTCTAGCCCAAATATTGATTGCTTCTTACTCTCTGCAATATAACGACTACAAAACAAGAGCATGAAATGGTTAAAAGTACAGAATTGGCAATGTGCTTGGGAGTAGAATTCCTTGGGGCTTTATCAAAGAAGAAAAAAATATATCAGTGCTAGAACAAAATCATGCTCCCTAAAAAATGATTTTAGTCCCAGATGGCCACTGATGGTTTTCATACCATATAGTGCATTGTCTTCCCACCAAAGTTGCACGGTTTCCTTCTACACAATGAGTTCCTTGTACTTTGTCTGAGTGCTGTCTGGATTTAATATATTTCCCTCCCAGCAGTGTAATAAGTATAATTTACATCACTTCCTGTTTAGTCTAAATTCACCAATGAACGCCTACACAGCTCATACACTTGATTATCTATTTCTGAAATAAATTATATTTTCCTTGTACAGGACAATTTTTACACAATCTTTTTCTTTTACAGTTTCACTGTGTTAAATTCCTCTGTGTGTGTGTGAGAAAGAGAGAGAGGGGAAGAGAGAAAGAGAGAGAGAAAAACTTTTATGAGTCTATAGTGACATCAGCAACATTAGACTCAAGCAGGTATGCTAAAAACAGGTTCACTCAAGAATGTCCCGGAATTGCTTAAACACATGGATAGCCATCATGATGCCCCCTTTTGTTATGGCTACAGTTTATGTGAATATATTAGAATCCATTACCCTGGAGAGAATTGCAAGGCACTGCAAGTCTGTGCCACGAGCTACTGTGATATCCATGTCCCTTGGAGCTTTCAGACTGTACCAAAGATTCAGGCCAGTTCCAGCATCTCGAGAGTGAACTTGCTGTTGCCCCAGACTCCCATGAACTCTTAAGCTTGATCATAGGCCAGGTCGGGAGGTAGATGTGGTCCTGAGGGTTAATATGGTCGATCATCCTCGGGGCCCTTTAAGCTGACATTAGTGTGGCCAGTACATTCTGTTGCTGAACTAGGGT
Source organism: Eumetopias jubatus (assembly GCF_037043125.1). Classification (NCBI taxonomy): domain Eukaryota; kingdom Metazoa; phylum Chordata; class Mammalia; order Carnivora; family Otariidae; genus Eumetopias; species Eumetopias jubatus. The sequence goes on along the minus strand of NW_028274809.1, from coordinate 161,226,626 downwards.
CTCTGGACCCTACTTCACATTTCATTGCTGATTTGGAACCATTGATTTGTAATATGTTTAGCATGAATCCACACAGTGACTTAGGCATTGATTGTTGATTCTCTTGTAGTATATATAACAATATTCTATATCTTACGTGAACATTTAAGTTATAGGCAATATATCTAAAATAGGTTGGGAAATTTCATAAAGTTTATTTGTTTAGACACTCATGCATGACACATCAACGTTATTATGTTTACTGGTAACAATTTTTACATGCATAAAATAAGGAAAAGCACATTATTTGAGTTATTAGTCTGTGCAGATATTATACTAATTAATATGACATAAAATGTGTATCTAAGACATAATCTCTAACCAAAAGTAGGTTACATCCTACTAGGGGAGATAAATACACAATTTCTATAGAAAACGTAAATGAGGGCCGCCTGGGTGACATAGTCGGTTAAGCATCTGGCTTATGGCTCAGTTTGTGATCCCAGGGTCCTGGGATCAAGCCCTGCATCAGGCTTCCTGTTTCTCCCTCTTCCACTCCCCCCGGCTTGTGCTCTCTCTCTCTCTCTCTCTCTGTCAAATAAGTAAATGAAATCTTAAAAAAAAAAAAAAAGAAAGAAAGAAAAGAAAAAAGAAAAGATAAATGGATTAGCAACACTGAAACTAGCTAGTGTCCCGGAGGCCTAAATGAAGACAGGATCGCTTCTATAACACAGGTAATCAGCTGGGCCCCCGTGTTCCCTGAGAGCTATATAGCATGAGGATGCTCCGATCCCTAATTGCATCCATACCAAAGCCCTCCCCAAGATGTCTGTGAACTTTGAGGGTGTATGCAGCACTGGGAGAAAAGGGGGCAGGGCTGCTCGCATTTTCACAATCAACTCCGTCTCCTGGTTTGGGGATCATTTTAGGGTCTGCTGTGTTTTCTGTCCTGTCGGCCTCTTCCTTGATTTACTACAGAAGTGCACACATACACAAACACAAGCATGTGGAAAGTATAGATTTATTGTTTGCAAACTGAAGCTTTGTGTCCCACTAGCGGCAATTAAATTCATTTAATTTAATTAAATGATCAAGATGAACATTTTCCAAAATTAGGTAAAGGATGAAATGATTTGACATGGGATAGGATGGAACGGACCGGAATGGAATGCAAGAGAAGAGCGAGCAGAGAAGATGAAGTGTAGCTTTTGTTTTGGTTATGTATACACGGGCACGAGAGGAGGCCCATGTAAAAAGTCAAGTTTGAAAGCCTCTGGTTGGTTGGTCCATCTCTCTCCCTTTGACCTGCCCAAGATCTCCCAGGGCAAGTCCCGGTGTGTTCATTTCTCACACTGAGCAGTGTATCCATTGTGATGATCAATTTTATATGTTAAATTGGCTGGGCTATGGTGCTCAGATATTTGGCCAAACATTATTTGGGTTGTTTCTGTGCAGGTGGGGTTTTTTTTGGATAAATTTAACATTTAGAAATGGACTGTGAGTAAAGCAGATTACCCTCCATAATGTAGATGAGGGGCTTAATAGAACAAAATCTGCCTGTCCCTAAGAAAGAAGGAATTCTGCTAGTAGACACCCTTGGATTTGAACTGAGTCACTAAATCCCTAGCCTGCCAGACCACCCCCATCATATTTTGGACTTACCACGCCTCTGCAATCGTGTGAGCCAATTCCTTAAAATAAATTTGTCTATAGATAGAGATATAGAGGATAGAGATATAGACGCACACGCACACACACACACGCGCGCACACACGCGCACACACACACGCGCGTGCGCGCACACACCCCACCCTGCTGGTTTTGTTTCTCAAGAGAACCCTGGCTAATGCCTCCTTCTATTTGATTGCTCAGGCTAGTTCTCATCTCCCTGACCAAAGGGTCTTACCTTTTCGGCTCTAGGACCAACCCAAATATTTTGCTAGATAAAGGCAGCTCCTTCTTCACGAAAACTCTGCTGCCAGTTACAGTTTGGAACGGAGATAGGAAAGTTATTTCATGAGGGATGTGGCTCGTATCTGATGATGTGTTTGGCGGTAGTATTTCAACTGGCTTAAATCAATTGATTCTCATAACTGGAAGACCATGGTACCATAATCTTTTCACTATTGATTTATCCCTGAAACTTTTTTTTAGTTTTTATTATAGTATATAATTTATTTTATTTTATTTTATTATGTTATGTTAATCACCATACATTACATCATTAGTTTTTGATGCAGTGTTCCATGATTCATTGTTTGCGTATAACACCCAGTGCTCCATGCAGAACATGCCCTCTTTAATACCCATCACCGGGCTAACCCATCCCCCCACCCCCTCCCCTCTAGAACCCTCAGTTTGTTTCTCAGAGTCCCTAGTCTCTCATGGTTCCTCTCTCCCTCCGATTTCCCCCCCTTCATTCTTCCCTTCCTACTATCTTCTTTTTTTTTTTTTAACATATAATGCATTATTTGTTTCAGAGGTACAGGTCTGTGATTCATCAGTCTTACCCAATTCACAGTGCTCACCATAGCACATACCCTCCCCAATGTCCATCACCCAGCCACCCCATCCCTCCCATCCCCCACCACTCCAGCAACCCTCAGTTTGTTTCCTGAGATTAAGAATTCCTCATATCAGTGAGGTCATATGATACATGTCTTTCTCTGATTGACTTATTTCACTCAGCATAACACCCTCTAGTTCCATCCACGTCATTGCAAATGGCAAGATTTCAGGTTTTTTGATGGCTGCATAATATTCCATTATATATATATATATATATATATGTATATATATATATATATATATATATATATTTATACACCACATCTACTTTATCCATTCATCTGTTGATGGACATCTTGGCTCTTTCCATAGTTTGGCTGTTGTGGACATTGCTGCTATAAACATTGGGGTGCACGTACCCCTTCAGATCACTACATTTGTATCTTTGGGGTGAATACCCAGTAATGCAATTGCTGGGTCGTACAGTAACTCTATTTTCAACTTTTTGAGGAACTCTCCCTGGAAAACAGTATGGAGGTTCCCCCGAAACTTCTGTCATCCTTGTTCCTTTTGGCAGCTTCTGCCTCAGGCTGGCTGGGAGATGGTTGCAAAAGTCCCAGGCATCATACCCACGTACAAGCGTAACAGAGGAAAAGAGGGACTTGCTCCCAGAAGCAGCAACAGGAAGGAAAACCTGTAGCAAACCTCTCTTCCTATTTCATTGGTCCAATTCAGAAACAAGCACAGCGCCGAGCCAATCTTTGGCAAGGGAACCCTTAGACAAGGCCAGTTCCCCTGTGCCACAGGCTGGGGTCAACTCTTCCTAAGGGTCATGAGCTTCATAGGGGAATAAAATGGGTTCAATGTGACTTGCGGGTTTTAGTCAATTGTTTTGAAAATTTAAAACCTACAGAAAAGCTCAAAAATACAACAGTGAACATCCATATAGCCATCAGCTAGTGCACCGTCTATACACATTTTTTAACTGTTTAAGTGCAAATTGAGGGTGTCTTTTAGACTTCTGCCCTGAATGTTTCAGCACCTATCCTTTAACAAGGATATCTTCCCATCAGAGTTTTAAAAATGTCTCAATAATGTCCTCTACAGATTTGTAGTCTGGGGACCCAGATCCAGTCAAGGGTCACACAATCACTAGCCTTCCCACCTTCCCCCCCGCCTTTTCCCCTATTCTTTTTGTTTTTCTTTATTGGTGTTTGTGTTTGTTTAGTTTTTTGCTTGTTTGTTTTGATGGTCGTCTTTCCTGACTGACAGTTTAAAAGAATCTGGGCCAGTTCTTTTGAATTGTCCTTCAATTTAGGTGTGTTTCCTTATGATTAGATTCAGATTAAACATTTGTTAGCAGGGACACTACACAGGTAATGTAAACTCCTTAGTGCATTGCATAGGAGGGATATGGGGCAGGTTTCTCCCATGGTTGGTAATGTGAAATTTGTTCACCATTACAGAAGTTTACTTTATCTTTCTATGTGGGTTTTGTTATATCCTTGAGGCTTTTTTTGGCCCTTGAGGTTGAGTTTACATCCTTAAAAGAGACTCTGCAGAAGTTATTTCATTTTTAAAATAAATATATAATTATTAAAGTAAAGATTCCAAAGCTTAGTTCTACCTTAACCTTTTACTTTAACATCCAAATATTATTATTATATTTATAAATCTAACAAATGTAACACTTGTTTGTAAGTTGCTCAAGGCAATTAAATCCCTTCGAACATTAAAAACTTAATTTGTAAATTTAATATATATGCTTTCTCTTTTAAGAACTTTAATGGATGAACAACAAACCATCCCCAAGAACTAAATATTCATAAATTTATTAAACTTTAGATATGGTAATTCTTAAATTCCTTAAATGTTCTTATTTTGCGTATAAATTTTATAAGATTTCAACTTGAAATTTAAAAAATTTAAGTCACTGCTTAAATTCCATATTTCTAATTAGATTCATAAGTTTAGTTTCTAGCAGGACATACTCTCTTAGTTACTCTCTTAGTTATTACAAGTGTCAAATATGCACAAATTTCTTTTTTTAAGATTTTATTTATTTATTTGAGAGAGAGAGTGAGAGTGAGACAGAGATCATGAGCAGGGGGGAAGGGTAAAGGGAGATGCAGGGTCCCCACTGAACAGGGAGCCTGATGCAGGACTTGGTCCCAGGACCCTGGGATTATGACCTGAGCCGAAGGCAGACACTTAACTGACGGAACCACACAGGTGGCCCTGTGCACAAATTTCTTATGCAAAAATATTAACACCGTGATTATGACTCTCAAATATTTCTATACTTAATCATAAACTGTCTTGGGGTTAAAAGGAAACAATTAGAACATTTCAAATAGTTTGGGGATTACTTTCTCAGATGGTTGAAGTTGCATTAGACTGGAGATCTCATTTGAGATACTGATATAGTATTAACATGGATGGAAAACCTATTGGGTTATAAACACGGAGCTCTATTTATAACGTTGAATAAGAAATCTATAACTTAGCACGGGTGATTAACTGGGTGATTATGTACGTCACATCCCTAGGCTAATTTTTTTTTTATTATCTAATTTTTCCATATTCTCAGGGAAGTCTGTACATAGCCATATATACACACATACACTCCCAGTGCAATTCTACTTGATGGGATTTGCATTTATTTGGGTCTTTTTACACTGATTATACCCATATAGTCCTAAAGACTTTGGAATATGATGGATTTTTTTTTCTTATAATCATTCCTATCAAGTAGGGTTATAACCCTTGTCAGTATTAAAGTGACCATGTGAACACATAGATCTAAGACAGTGGTTCTCAATGAGGGGCACGATTTGCACTGCCACGTGACATTTGTCAATGACTGGAGACATTTCTGATTGTCATGACTGGGACAAGGGGTGCTACTGGCCCAGTGGGTAGAATCCCAAAATGGTACTAAACATCTGACAATGCTCAGGACAGTTCCGCATAACAAAGAATTCTTCGGTCCAAACTGTCAGGAGTGCTGAGGTTGACAAACTCTGGTCTAAGGTCATGTCAAAGTCATTAGGTTCCCAGGAGCAACCAATAGTATTCACTCTAAGCTGCAGAAATGGCAGAAGAAGCCCTGAACAAAGAACTGAATAGATAGATGGTACTGGGGAGATGTCTAACCCCTGCACTCTGTGTTCTAACAACAGTCAAACATCTGTACTGGAACAGACCTACATTCCTAATCTCAGACTTTCATGCCTGCATCCATGTCACCCTAGCCTAGAACATTATTTTCTGTGTGTCTATTTAGTGAATTCTAATGTGTTCATTACTTCCCCTATATAATCTTCTCTGAATCTATTACCTATCCGGCTAGGAAGTGACTAGCATTTCCTCTTGTGCCTTGAACATACCTCGAACATTGCACTTAGAATGCTGTAAATAGCTGGTTACATATCTTCTTCTTAGCTAGATTGTGAGCTGTTTGAGAGCAGAAATTGTGCTTTATTTGTCTTGAATCCATGGAGCCTGGTACGTGGTTAGCCTGGCACTCAATATATATTTGATGGCTACATAAATGATCCAATTTATAGATAGGATTTTAAGCTAGATTGTGAGCTGTTTGAGAGCAGAAATTGTGCTTTATTTGTCTTGAATCCATAGAGCCTGGCACGTGGTTAGCCTGGCACTCAATATATATTTGATGGCTACATAAATGATCCAATTTATAGAAAGGATTTTAACAAGGAGAATAGAAACAAGGAAATTGAATGGGTACTTTTGAACTAGATCACAGAGGACCATGAAGGCTAAATTCTGGGATTTGGTTTTTATTATTTAGGCAATAGACAGTGAGTGATATTTTTATTTCTAAAAATGAATGTCCTGGTAAATTTTTTTGGAAGTTAAGTCATATTTTAAATGCACTCTCTTACACACACATGTACACACACACACAAATATATTAGATTTTCTTAAAGAAAGAGCACAGTAAAATAACCAATAATTTAAAATTATTCACATCAAAATTAACATCAGTAGGAGACTTCTCAAATGTATTCCATAATCTTTCACTGGAACTTCCCTATACATATTGTTATGGTAATATATGAAATTTTTTAAAATTAGAAAATGGACTTTTATCAACATATCAAAGCACTTCATGGGTAGAGAATATTGTAAAAAGTTCACAAATATTTAAAATTACAAGGTACAAATTTACCTGAAAGTCTCTACTCAGACTGCTAGTGCCCATACTTGTTAGCATTCGATTTCTTTTCACAATTTCAATCCACACAGTCTTATGACAATAAAAAAGTCTCTTTATTTCTGTTACTTTAATACTTTGGCATCTTTTCCAAGAAAATCTTCAAGACAATTCATATGTGGAAAGCCCTAAATTTATTTAGAAATAGCTTTATTAGAAACATAGTCTTTATTTAGAAATAGCTTTCAGGGCACCTGGCTGTCTCAGTTGGTGGGGCCTGTGACTCTTGATCTTAGGGTTGTGAGTTCAAGCCCCACATTGGGTGTGAGATGACTTAAAAATAAAATCTTTAAAAAATTATTTTCATTTGATTATTTGCTTATGAGTGGGTTTTTAAAACATATTATATAATAAAGAATTTTTTGAAACTCAGAATGACAGCTGGTATACAAAATTCACTGCAATCAGAAAATAGTTTTCTTCAAGTAAAAAAAAAGTGTTGACTAAAGCTCTTGCTGAGTGGGTAGAATTGTAGATGAGAAGCTTAATTTTCTAGTCAGAAATGTTGATTTCCCTCAAGTCGTAGCATTCACAGGGCTGGGTAGCTTGCTCTGTGATAGAAGGCGCCTCTGGAGCAAGAAGGCATGAGCTTACACAGTACTTCCTCACAGCCAAGGCAAGTGAGAACAGGCCACTTCCTCACACCATTAATTGAGGTTTTCTTTCTTCTTCCAATATTCGTGTATTTTATTCTAAAATTGTCATTTCCTGTCTTTTGTGAAGGTTTCTGTAATATTGGAATCATTCAGCCCAGATGGGGCCTAAAAATTTTTGCATTTCCTTTTTAAAAATTCGTCTTCTACATTGATGTGGCTGCCTTTATTCACATCAAACCAAAATAATAGTCTCTTTTTTACGATGTGTAACTGTGATATATTTATTTACCAATATGTCAACTGCATCGCATGAGGTATTTATTTAGCTTTTGTGCATGTGCAGTGAAATGCTAATCATGGGCTAGTTATTTTCCACCATGACCCTGGAGAGCTACTACTTTGACGGTTTCTTTGCCTTTATCTGGGGACTGTGACTTGTGAAATGTTTGTCACCCTTGCAGGGGAGACGGGTGGCATTTTCTGTGGATTTCTAACTGGTGGAAGGTGTGCCTGTCTATTAAAACCTTAAGACATTAAAGATAACAAAGGAAACCTTTTGACTTCTTTTCATTGTTTAATCTCTTGGCATTCTGTGTATATAAAGAATATCACTGGACAGAAAGCAGTAATAAAGTCCAGAAGTAGATAAAAGCACAAATAGTGAAACCAAGGTATTTGTAAAGCTCTATAAACCTGTTAACCAGAAGTTGCAGTTTGATCTTTACATACAGCCCAGTCTCCAGGTTAACTGCTCCATAAAGCTTCATGAGGCACTGGTGTTTGTATCTCCTCACTTTCTTATCAACTAAAGGACTGCCTCCCATCATATTTCTTCTAGTCTTATTCTTTTGAATGTAGTATCGATGAAAGATTCCTCTACCTTAGATTTAAGATAATGCCATCGGCCTGTTGGCATCAATTCACAAATAGGACGTGTTTGATGGCAGCGTAAAGAACGTCGCAAGTGGCCTCAGTCGCTTGTTGATAAATGGTGTGGTCATGGCATTTTTGGTTTTATGATAAGAGGAAAAAAAACTGTCTGCCAAACATAGAAGTAGATTCTTCTCCCTTGGTGCCAAAGGATCTAGGTAGAAGGTTGTAACTGAATGTTTTCAGGTTAGAGGTTAGAAAGGAAACTTTTGATGAAATACATTGGTAGAGCTATAGCTTTAGTCTTTGTTACAGAAGGTGGAAGATATTTGAAACGTTCGCCCAGTGAAAGAGCATTTGCTTTAAGGCCAGGACAAACTGTTTCTGGATATTGGTTATTCAGTTTACCAGCAAAATGAGGCCTGCAAGTTGCTTGCTTCAGGAGACACGTCTTTACACTGTGGGTAGTAGCATTGCCTCCCTTGCCCTGCGAGGTATACGCAGGATGGCACAGGACAGAGCCTGTCCTAAAGTTGGCCCTCAGGAAGGGATTTGTTCTCATTCCTAGCCCCTTAGCTCCATAGAGGGAAGGGACTTCCACAGGAGGGAAATTTCAGGAGGATTAGCCCCTGCCATTCTCCACCCTTCTATGTTTCTTCCTCAAAGGAACAGGGGTCACTTGTATGTTTTGTGAACTCAAGTGAGTGAGCACACAGCGGCTCGATCCCTCTGTCTCAGAACACCCTGCCCTTAGGGCTCCCAGGTTCTTGATCCGATCTGAAACAGAGATCCTTTCCTCATCATCATGGCCTTACTCGGAGTCTGAGGCCATCTCCCTACCATCTCCAGGAAGGCAAAGGTGATATTTTCCTTTGTGAGTGCGGGCTTTAAACGTTGGAACAAAGAAGATCATAACTACTAAGTATGAGACAGTACCTGTCTTGACCACACACTGATTAGTAGCTGCTCTGCTGCGGCTCCGCTAAAAATACCCCTGCTAGCCCACCACCCCAGGAAATATATTCCGTATCTGCACACTTACTGTTTGAAATTACACATTAGACTTCATTTATTTGCCTAAGGCTTCTTATCACTTACTAAATATGCCAGGAAGGGCAAAAGTGGTAGTCTTATCAACAGTCACACCTTAGTATGAAGGAGTCTTTAAATGTATTTAGAAGAGCAGATTTGAGTTAAGAGAGGAAGGAAAATCATACAAACACGGTCCTCATGTGACTGTGCTCTTTCTGTGATGTTGGTTGTGGTGCTTGCAGTACTTAGGGGTTACAGAAGTGGTAAGGGGTGAGGAAAAGTGTACAAAGGTTTGTGAGGGAGAGATAAGAGCCCTGGAAAATAATCTCTACCTATTTTATGGTTTTGCTCAGGGAAATTCGGCCTAAAAAGAAAAAGACATGTTACTCAATTGCGTACTTCCTATTGAGTAGGAGGAATTGTCAAAATACACATTCGTGCACCAGCATCCACACAATCTAATACCTAAGTGGATTATTCCACCACGTAATACGTGGATGGAAAATGTTCAGAAAAGAAGTTTCCTACAAATTGCTTTATTGAAGGTGTATCTTTTATTTGAGGGTTCTGGGCAAATCAAACCTATATTGATACTAGTTTTCACTACTCAGTCTGTTATTCAATTGCAGACTGCGACCAAATGCCTTTTTTTTTAAGCTAATGGGAAAGAGACTAGAAATGCAAAAGCATAGGTTTGGAGAATTGTAGAGTACTTCTTTTTTTCTGTGACCTTCTGTTCTTTCCTCTAGAAGAACTGAATATCTCTCAGGGTGTGGTTGAGAGCAGGTCAAGGCAGCGAAAGGATTAATAAAATTTTTTTTTAATTTGCTAATGCCTTGCCAGGAATATTGATATTAGAAATGTTGCATCACAAAACAGATTTTAGATTATATAAATTATCTATTTATCTATCTACCCCATAAATATATTTATTCTTGTATATGAAGAGTAAATTAATAGTCATGAATTTATAAGTAAATTCACTCTGTCCTTCTTAACTTTCTCAACCACTCTGTGTCTGTCATTTGGGAGACAAAACTTTTGTCTCCATCCTTAAAAAAGAATTTCTGTGTGATAATATTAATGATCTGAAATTCAATGGGATGAATTTTAATGCTGTAAACATTCCATGAAAAGTGATGATTTTTTCAGATATGTAAAGCCCACATTTACTCAGCATATAAATGCCAATCCTCCCAAATGTCTCTTCTCTGTATTAATAAGACCCCTAAGCTATATCTAAAGGCATGTTCCCTCTATTTTCTGACCAGTTTCCTCAAGGACAATAGTCTTTTTCACCTTTTATCCTCTATAAGGACCTTAAAAAAAGCCTTAAGCACAGAACTCACTTGCAAGCAATAGTTAACATTTCTTGTGCATTTATCAGAGGCCGAGCTCTGCTTGGGGACTTGCATGATTGTTATTTTTATCTGCTTAACAATCTTGCTCCTAATATTATTCCATTTTATAGATAAGGCAACTGACATTCACAAAATTTAAATTTTGTCAAAGGTCGCACAAATAGGAGACAGACCTAGAACTCAAACTCTTGTCTAGACCCCATGTGCTGATGAACTCTCTACTGCAGGTGTTGAGTGATACAATGAACAAAGAAAACACACATGTGCCCACAACATTTTTTTTTCCCCAAAAAAACAAAAAAAAATGTTCACAATAGAGAGGAACGCTCAGGATTCGACCATGCTTGGTGGCAAACCTGAGGCTTACTAGCTGTGTGAGTCTTAGGCAAAAAAATCAGGCTTGCTGATCTTCAGGTTCTTTATCTGTAAAATGGGGATAATGCGTGCTAACAGCTTCATAGGATGATAGATAGTTTAATAAAATATGATCCCTGAAGTTTGGGGTTCTGCTCCTTTTCTCCTCATTTCACTCCCTTTTGCCCTCCACATCCATGCCGATGTACTTACTTCTCTGTGGCTCTGATAAAAGTAGAGGGCATCATTTGGGGTCTTGCTTTTTTGTTTGAAATATCTGCTCTTTTATTTGCAATGTGAGAAGCCATTTCTTGTTTCAAGACAATGGAGTTTTTTAAAAAAATATGTTGAAATACGTTGGTACACACTTGCCAAAACTTGCCATCCCTCTCTTGTTTTAGATTAGTTCCTGATTTTTACCAGTGACCTTTTATTCAACATAGGAGTGAATAAGCCCTGGACTTTCCCAGATTAAAGATACACATAAACCTGGAAGCAGCCGCCACAAAATATCACTGTGTAAACATGACAAAATGCAGAAGTAGATCATTTACATTCAATGAGTAACAAGGTATTTGCAGGAATTAGCTGTCCTTGACCAGCTCAATTCCGTTCATACAGCTTATGCTTTCACTTTATTGACGCCTATAAATGAACATTTCTTGTCTTCGTGTATCCTCATTCAGCATTTGGCACACAAAGGGCCCTATTTTATAGCTGGGAACTACAGCTCAACCTGCAGGGAAATTGCCCGGCTCCTTCCCTCTCGCACAGGTTGGTGTCTGCTGTGGCGGTTGACATCCTGGGACTTTCAGTTAGAATCAAGAATGTGTTGCTTGTGAGCCAGTTACCCACAAATTAGCCCTCTCATCCTTCTGTCCCTTCCGACCATATTTCAAGGGTTTTCGTCACTTTGGCATGCACCTCTTGTTCTGGAGCAAGAAGTGAAACCGGTATCTGTAAGAGCACAGGTTTGTGAGAATGACGCGGGAGGGGTAGGTGTGAGACAGTTTCTGTTTTTGCTCCTGGATAATCAGAAGTTAAACATAAAACGCAAAGAACCCGAGGAGACCAAGCCGATATTTTGAGAATAATCTGATCAACAAAGACACCAAAAAAACAGCAAAGAGTTTGGTGCCAAACTCTACTCACAAGTCTAAATAGAATTTAGAAATACTCTCTTAGCTCTTACTTCCACACATGGAGCACTTATTAGGTGCCAAGCATTGTGCTACATGCTTGAAAAATATCGTGTCACTGAAGCCTTACGTATCCCTGTGAGGCAGACATTACCACACGCTCCTTAGAGGTAAGGACCCTGAGGCTAAAGGAAGTTGAGGAGCTGAGGAGAGACACACAATGAGTAAGTGGCACATCTGGAATTGTCTGCCCCCAACCCAGGCTCTTAACCACACCGATACTATCTATAGTCATCAGGTAATCCTGTCTTAGTCAGAACCCACATCCTGGCCCCAGTGAAAAGTCACCCAATTTACACAAGGCGCAGCCCTCATACAGCAATTAATCGATGGCGTTATCCAAGTTTCCCCTAGTTTTATTTTCCCCTCATTTTCCTGTATTTATAACATTCTTCTGGTTTTACTTGGGGGCTTTTCAATGAAACGAGTTCCTTTAAGAAGCAATGATTAAAAAATCCAGGAAGTATTTTTTGAGGAACGATGATACTCACCAAGAAAATAGAAGACACGATTCTTGTCCTGGTGCATTTATTCAACAAATGCTTACTGAGTCCCTTTTTTTTTGTGCCAGGTCTTATTAAGACACAGGAAGGAAATGGCGTATATGGCTGGCTTCCCACACTCAAAAAAACCATAATTCTGTGAGGAAGAAGGGTCAGAAGAAATAAAGTGGAACACAGTGGGACAACTGCTCTGGTTACCGTAGGTGCAGGGCAGAGGCCCTTATTCCAGACTCGGCCATCAGAGAAAACCTCTGGCAGGAGGTGATACCTGCACCGAGTTGTGAAAGGCAAATACCAGTCAGTCAGGCAAAGAAAGGAAAGGCGAGAGAGGGGGGAAACAAGTGATTTGGTGCTGAAAAAGAGAGCTTTGTGGTTTGGGAGAAACAGCAAAAGCAGTTCAGTAAGGTTAGTGTGTAGATCCGTAGTTTCAAAATGGCTGGAAGTTAGAATCACCTGGGGAGCTTTGAAAATGCCCCAGTGCCCAGGTTCCACTCCATATCTGTTCAGTTCAAATTCTCTGGGAGTGGCATGCAGACTCCAGTCATTTATAAGGTTCTCTGAGTGATTTCTGTGTATAGTAAGTTTAGGAAACAGTGATAGAGACCAGCGGTTCTCAAAGAGTGCTCTAGAGCCAGACAGTATCAACAACACCTAAAATGGAAATCTTATGCATTGTGTTGGAGGAGTAGTGACAAAACCATTAAAACACAGATCGCTGGGAACACCACCCCCAGGGTTTCTGATTCAATAGGTCTGGGGGCCTGAGCATGTGTATTCTTAATGAGTTCCCAGGGTGATAATTGATGCTCACGCTTCTGGTCTGAGAGCCATGCTTTGAGAACCACTGGTCAAGACCAATACTTCTCAGACTCTAACATGCACATGGCCACCTAGGAATCTTATTAAAATGCAGATTCTGATTCAGTAGGTCTAGGGTGGGGCCTGAGGTCCTGTATTTCTAACCAGTTCTCTGGTGATACCAGTGCTGCTGGTCCTCAAATGACACTTTGAGTGTAAGAAGACAAATAAGCAGAAGTGCCACTGGAAAGGTAATTAGGGACTAGATCATGAAGAGCCGTATAATGTTTAGGATGATTTCAGATCAGCTTTAAAAAATAAGTCAAAGAATGTTCAGGGTTGTTTGGTTTCTTCCATTATTTTGCTTTGTTCTCGATAGTATCAACTTTAGGCTACTAGGAGAGCAGCCAAGAGTAATCAAGAGTAAGGTAGCAGACTATTAAGATAGCACCCAAAACTACGTTTTTTTTTGTTGTTGTTGTTTACTGCAACATGGGAAGAGAAAGAACTCTCCTAATTGTGGAATGAAACTTTTCATTTCAGTTTTAGATTGGATCAACCTAGTCACCATATCCACCGCTCCATCAATAAATATTACCAGCAGGATGCCCAGCATCAATTGTCTCAGCCCTGGGAATCCCAAATCAATCGTTGACAAGGGTGACTGAGATCATCATTTTGGGGTAGACTAAGCAGCATCTACCTCTGAAGTGTCCATTCCCAAAATCACTTTGCTGTGTAATGGAAGGTGTCAAAAAGAAAATCACAGGCGCAAAATGGAGTCACTTATACTGGGCCATGTCACCACAGCAGAGCTCAATTCCTAACCTATTTGCAGTTTCAACCTCCCCCAGAAATGTAGTCTTAACCTGTCAGTCAGAAATGTTCTGGTCAGTACCAGTGAGGTAATCTGTCACAGGAATCCTCTCTACCCCACAAAAGAAGACTAGGTGATCTGCATGAGAAGACCCCCTGCTCTTCCTCCTTAAGGAGTTGCCCGAAAAAATCCTTTGTTTTCTTTTGCCAATAACTCCCTTGCCCCATCCTCCTTCCTATAAAAACTTTCCATCCTGTGCTACTCCTCAGCCTTTGTATTTGCTAGATGACATGCTGCCTGATTCACATACCACTTAATAAAGCCAATTAGATCTTCACATTTACTCAGCTGAATTTTTGTTCTTTAACAGAGGATAGGATTGGGAATGGATGTTGAGGGGTCAGTTACAATTAGCAATACAGACAATGGATGTCTTGCTCAAGTGTATTTTTTTTCTGAGCACTTTTGGAAATCATTGAACGATTTTAAGTAAAAAGATGGCAATATCAGATGTGCCTTTGAACAAGAACACTAGGTTTGGAGGTAAATAGCTTGTAGTGGGGCAAGAAAGCCAATGAGGAAGATTCTGCATTCATCAAGAGTCAATGGTGTCTTCATCTTAAGCCATGGGATTGCAAATGGAAGAATCTAGGAGACTAAGTGATTTTGATTTGATTGGATTAGGGAAAGAGAGGACTTAAAAACCACTCACATGTTTCTCGTTTTGATAAGGAGCATATAAGGAAAAGAAGGTTTTGGCTTGGGATGGTGGAACAGAGTAGGGGACAGAGGAAGGAGTAAGATGAATGGAAAGTGATAGGTTCAGTTTTAAGCATGTCAAGTTTGAAGTGCCAAGGAGACTTCCAGGTAAAATTATCCAAAAACAATTTGAACTACTTGCATAGCTCTGGAACTCAAGGGAAAGAACAAGGCTCAAGATGTAGAATCAGCAGCCTATATTTTATAGATGGTGGTGCAGAGTGTGAAGAGAGGACAAGATGGAGCCATGGGGAATCATGGCATTTGAGGGGAGGACAGAAAAAGGGAGGTTTTATAAACAAGACCGAGAAAGACCAGACCGAGAATCAGACAGACCACTGAAGAATGTGGCATTGCAGACACTAATGGAAGAGTTTCATGACACAAAAGTTTATGGTAGAAAATGCTACCATAAGTACAGAAAAGTGTTCAGGGAGTTTGGCCACCACAGCCTAATTGGATAATATATATTGGAGTGGATGGACTTAGAGTAAAAATGAGGAATGAATGATTTGAGGTGGTGGAACTAGCAGGCGTAGACAGTCTTTCCATTACAAACAGCTGTGAAGGGCTGTAACTAAAGGGGAACAGGAGATTTATTTTGTAGAAAAGGAGAAATCAAGCTTATTTTTTAAATTTTATTTTATTATGTTATGTTAGTCACCATACATTACATCATTAGTTTTTGATGCAGTGTTCCATGATTCATTGTTTGCGTATAACACCCAGTGCTCCATGAAATACAGAAATCAAGCTTATAATGATCATCATATTTATTGCAATGGTTTTCAGGAGCTGGTTCATACCAACTTGTAAGAGAGGCTTGAGTTCATCTCTTCCCAACCGTGTGTTAAGAAACATCACTCTGGTAGCTTGAAATTCGCTGGGATACTTTCACCCAGAAATTGGCAAATGCTACACATCAATGCCTTCCCCCCCTACCCAGAGTGCCAACTGTTAAACATTTCCTAGCATGCTACTGTCTTTTAGTAAAATTTTAGAAGCTACGATGGTTTTTTTCATGTTTTTGGCTGCCCAGCATCTGAACTCCCATCGCTGTTTGGGGAGTTCCTGATTTCAAAACCCTGGTGAGGACTAGAGCCCATCTCCCACATCCAAAGCTAAAAAGATCCATGCCTGTGCAGCTAGGGTTATAAAACATGACACTCCTTTCTGGACTAATTTTGAAATGTAATTCTGAAAATATAATTTTATTCTATGCTATGAATAAAAAAGGACAGTGGAGGATTTCTTTCAGCAGGGGAGGCAGCAACATGTGGAATCCATAAATTCAGAGGCATTGGCGGAAGTGAAGATGCCCATTGCTGTAACAACATCCTCACTGTATGAGTTTGGCCGTGGCCCTGGCTTCCAAAACTCCTTTTATTCTTTTTTGCTCTTCCAAGCCTGTCTCTGGTTTTCCCTATCATTTAGGAGCTACCCTATATGCCCTCAACATAGTTTTTTTTTTTTCCTTTGTACATGCATACAGTACACTGGTAAACAAAAGCTTATTGGAGCTTACTTTCTGCCCAGACAACCCAGAGGCATTCTCTGTTGCTTGTAACCCAAATTCTGACTGTGAGGTATTCCCTGCCAAGCTCCCAATCACTGTATCGTAGTTGATGTTCTGGGAACAGAGTCTGAGATGGATTTTGGCATTCCAGATCTTTATCAAACAGTGCCTTTGGGATCAAAACCAATGAGAGAGTGGGGAGGGAGGCAGGATTGGATGAAGGAAACATTGATTCATGAAGTAGACCCAACAACAACCACAGCCAATCCCTGAGAAGCTTTGGAGCTAGAATGACTTCTGAGTTGTCCCAAGTTGGAATGATCCATCACCACTGGATGTGCTGTGGTCCAAGGGAGAGGTGTGACTTTGGACAAGGCAGCTCTCTGTAACCAAAGCAATCCTGGAAGGAAGGGGTCTACCAGGTGAAGGCTGCCTGCTGACAGTTCTCTCAGCAGGTGGAACAACAGGTTCATCCTTGGAGGGGCATCTGGGCCACACATCACAGTGTTTTTACCACTGCTATCCCACATGGTGACAGACAAACAAGGACAGGAAAAAACAATAAGATAGAGAAGGATCTGAAAAGTAAATAAAACCCAAATTGTCATTTGCAGTCAATAAGATTTTTTTACATAAAGAACCCAAAATATTCTCAAGACAGTAAGACTTTACAAGATTCCTTGATAAGTATCAACATATAAAAATTGATAGCCTTCTTCAGCATCAGTAATAACCAAGTAAAAGTCACAATAAAAGGATCCAATTTGCAAAAGCAATAAAAACTACAGACACATATCAAGGCATAAATTTTAAAATACTAAAAAGATGTGAAGGATCATCATGAAAGACCAAGATAAATGGAGAAATACCCCATTTTCAAGAGAGGGAAGACTCAATGTCTTAAAGATGTCAATGAGTCTACAAATTCAATGCAATTACAGAGTCTCAACAGAATATTTTCATCAGGTTTCACTAACTGATGCTGGAATCCACATGAAATAGAAAGAGCCTAAGAATAGTCAATTTCAGTTCTAGAAAAGAAAAACAACTTAACATAAGCAATAGATCTGGAAACCGTACCCAGATAGTATTGCCCAAGAACTACAAATTTAAAAGACTAGCAACAGACTGGGAGAAGATACTTTATAAATATATAGAAAAAGATTATTATACAGAATGTATGTTGAAGGCCATCTATAAATCAACAAGAAAAAGACAAACACACCAACAGAAACATAGACAAGAAATGTGAACAGGCAACTTACAGAAAAAAAAAAAAACCAGAAGGGAAGAATATATGACAAAATGCTCCACTAGTAAGTGGAGTAAAAACAAACATCATTTGAAATGCAATTTCACACTGGAATGGGAAAAATGGAAATGTCTGACAATACCACGCAGTGACAAGAAAGCAGGAAAAAAATCTTCTCATGCTGATAGGATAGAAGATAGGTCCCACTACACTGGGGAGCAATTGTGCATTGTGTAATAAATTGTGAGATGTGCATTCCCTCTTACCCAGATTTTCTACTCTTTGCCCTAGAGCTAGAGTTCTCCACTGAAGCTGCTCATTAGAATTATCTGCAAGGTTTTTAAGAAACAGCCTTGGAGATTTTATCTTGATAGGTCTGGGATAGGACCCTTGAAGATGATTGTCCTAGAGAAACTGTCACACTTGTGTGCAAGGAGACAAGAACATGTTTATAAGAGCAAAAATGTGTTAACAAATCAAATGGCTATTGATAAAGGAATGTCTAAATAAGTTGCGACATACACGGGTTTGTATATGTAATAATGTATATATATGTGTCCACACACAACACACACACACTCCCGTCAGAGGAAAGAGCCAAAGCATGTTGATTTGTTAATGGGAAAAGCTTGAAATAACCAGGAGAGATGGAAGCTATGTGAGAGAAGGATTGACTGAAGGAACCAGGTCCCCAATGAGGGAGGATCTAAGAACTGCTTTGGAGGATGGAACCAAAGCACAGGTGGAGGACTTGGTCTCCAGGAGGCTTAGGTAAGCAAGAGGAGAGGCTCTCTTCTACTTGACAAAAGGAAAGGAGTCAGGAATGGGACCGTGCATTCTCTGGTCCGTTCCTCTTCCAGCAGCCATTCATGGAGCTCCCACGGGTCAGGTCTGGGAAATGAGTTTGAAGGGAATTTGCCTGGGGTAGTCTATTTTCTCAGTGAAGTAACATAAATGATCTACTGAGAGTGGGGAGGAGAAGGAAGGCAGTTAGCAATTATATTTCTGGAACTTCAGAGTGTTTTAAATTAATTTTTATTGTTTTTCAATTGACTTGTTGGTTAAATCCAATAAAAGTGCTTTCATTTTTAAAATTAACCTTCTGTTTTTAAATTTTTTTTCACATCCAAAGCCAAGTTTTGTTTTGTTTTGTTTTGTTTTACTTGAGCAGCTAGCCTTTTGTAAACTGTCCACAGGACAATGACTTTCAAAAGAATCCGTTTCTGCATGTGGCTCATAACATCAGACATATATGCATTTTTGAATAACGCTCCCCAACTAGACTTCATAGTTCCTAATACAAGGACTTCCCCACAATTACTCTTAGACAAAAATAGATTTATTGGGGGAACACTATTGATATTTTCAGCTTTATTGGCATTTAACAGCTGAACCAAAGCAATTGATCGTGAGTCGGAGGCAGTCATGTTGAGAAGCTACACTTCCTGACTCAAAACCGAGGCCACACATCTTTCCCCAGGGCAAACACAACGGTTTGAGCTCTCTGAATAGGCCAGCCAACAGCATATGGAGAGAATGTACTAAACAAAAGGACCAATAACATGACTGCAGTTTTTGAAGGCTCCAAAAAGAGCAATTGCACTAATTTTGGCATCAGCTACTTTACAAGAAAACAAACTATGAGAAAAGGGAGATCTAAAAATGTTCTTTCACTAGAGACCTATTATCAATTGCACATACAGAGTTGCTCTTACGTTCTACACCTGCAGCATTGTGTGAGATAATTATTTTATTCTTTGCTCATTAGAACAAACAGACCTCCCAGAGAGTAATGTGCATTCTTATTTTTTTAATGGATTTATGGACTCAAAGTATTGAATACCAAATTTTCTGTGGGTTACTGAAAAGGCACAGAGGGATTCTAGAACAGACTGGTTGTCAGAGTCCAGGCGCTTTGTATCCAAGGAAATGGACTTAATTTAATCCAGGTGACTGGCTATTCAACACAATCTTTTCTTAATTAGTGATACCTTGACCTCTTCTTGTGGAGTCTCTTTCATGAGCTACATTTCTTGCAACTAACTAGTCTTATTTTCCCACATGACTTCCCACAGTTTAACTATCATAGAAAAATCTATTTTTTTAAAAAACAAGATCCTCTATTTGAAGAATATCCCAGTGGCCAAAAAGAGGCAACTTTTCTCTGCACTAGTTTTGTGAAGATAATTTTTCCCCAAAATGGAAATAGTGAAAGGCAATTCTTGGATTCTTCAAGAATCTCAGCAGCAACACTGGTAGGAACAAATATTTAAATAGGAAAATGTTTTCCATTTCAGGTGTGGGGGTGGAATTCTAATATAGCCCCCAAGATTCCTGACTGCTACAATGTCCACCTTATCCCAGTCATTCAGTCAAACAATATCTAGGTACAGCTGTGAAGAAGTTTTATACATATAATTTAAGTCCCTAGGAGTTGACTTTAAGATTATGTAGGGCCTGACCTTACCATGTGAGCCCTGAAAAGAAGTCGGATCAATTCTCCCATTGGCCTTGGAGAAGCAAACCTCCATGATGTGGAGAGAGTCGCATAGTGGGGACTGTGGGGCTCTAGTTGCTGAACACTGCTGTTCCAGAGCCACCAGGAACTGAATTCTGTGAATAGCCAGTGAGTTTGGAAAAGGACTCTGAGCCTCAGATGAGATCAGAGCCCTGGCTGACACCTTGATTTCAGCCTAGGGAGACCCCGAGCAAGGACCTAGTAAGCCATTCCCAGATTCTTGAACCACCAACACTGTGAAGTTAAAAATTTTGATTTCTTTTAAGCCACGAAGTTTGTGGAAATTTGTCCTGTAGCAATAGAAAACCAATATGCTAAAGAAGTGTCAATCTAGCTTCTTGACTTAAAGAGACATTATTCACTTTTTTACTGGCCTTCTGGTTGGTTTCTGGAGCACGCGGATCCAGCCTCAGGGTGAAATATGCTTTTTAGAGAGTGTAACTTCCAATTGTCATCTGCACAGTCCTCTCAAATGCCTGAGGGAGAGAATGACAAAGATGGTCTAAGACAGAATTCTCACGATGGATGAAACTCACCTTACAGAAACTCTCCCATGACCGTATCCAGTCCAGTTACCACTCCCAAGCCCTAACGACACCCCTTTCTCTCTCTGCTTAACTAAGCAAATGATTGAAAGCAACATCATAATAGTGATAATCTTGAATCCGTTCTGATTTTTTTTGTTTTAAAAAAATAAATTTGCTTTCAGTGCTTGTGACAGACCTCACAACTAGTGTTTCTTCATCAGAGCTGAAAGCTTCTTTTTTTTTTCCCCCAAAGATTTTATTGATTTATTTGAGAGAGAGAGAGAGAGAGAGAGAGAGAGTGAGAGAGCATGAATGGGGGCAGGGGTGAGGGAGAAGCAGGCTGCCCACGGAGCAGGGAGCCCAATGCAGGGCTTGATCCCAGGACCCTGAGATCATGACCTGAGCCGAAGGCAGACATTTAACCAACTGAGCCACCCAGGCACCCCTGAAGGCTTCTTTTTTTAACATTCAGTGAAGGATGATTGAGAATTTATGGTGTAAAGGATTGTTGTAAGTACTGTAAAAGTGGCTTCCTATGTTTGCTACCCAAAAATATTCCATTCATAGAATCAGAAAGATCTGTGATTACCAAATTCTTTTCCACCTATCAACCCTATCCTTAACTTTCTAGTCATTTCTTGTCTTATCAAAACCCAAGATGGGGCAGACTGTAAGCTCCTTTAGGCTTCTCTTATTTGTCAATGGAACATACACAGTATTTGATAAATAAAATGTTTTGAACGAATGAGTGACTGAGTGGCTAGTGGAAAGTGCTCTTTCCCCAGGAGGGTCTGTTCAGAGACTTGTTTGTTTGATTGCTTTACAGTATTTATTAATCTTTAAATAAATATAAACATATATGTACACTATATACTCTTTTGTCTACATGATTCATATACAAGAACAGAAAAGAAAAAAAAATATGTAGTCACTAAAATGCAGTAGAGGAGTGGTTTTTGAAACCCAAGGAAGGCATAAGAGTATTGTGTTTTGAAATTAAAGGTATTCTCTAGTAACAGGGCGTGAAGTTGTAATGCCATTAAAAGCTTGGATTGTATACAAGTATTAGGTGATTGAATAGAGTTAAACTAATGTTTAGCCTCTTGGCATGTTTCATTAGCTATTTAATAATATTCTTCTAAAAAGCAAACCATTCCAGGAGAACGGCATAAAACAGAATAATATTTCCATTCATCACATCCAAAGCAACAGTTCTCTCATTCTACTCATTTTTGTGTTCCATTTCTGTTTTTGTGAAACCAAATGAAAAAAGATGAAGAAAGGAGTTTGGGGCAAGAATCAAACTTATTTATGGCAGAATTTTGAGAAAATACCCTTCTCAATGACAATTATTCTGGATCCTTGGTGAAGTTCTTTTTTAAAAAAAAAACCACTTTATTGAGGTATGATTGACATACACAAGGCTGTACATATTTAATGTATACAGTTTGATGAGTTTGGAGGTAAGTATACACTCATGAAACCACCATATGGTATAATCAATACCATAAACATATCCATCACCTTCAAAATTTCCTCCCTATGTATGTATATGTGCAACAAGAACACTAAACAGAAGATCTGCCTTCTTAAAAAAATTTTTAAGTACACAATATTGTTAAGTACAGGCACCATGCCATAGAGTGGATCTCTAGGACTTACTCATCTTGCAGTACTGAAATTTTGAACCCTTTGATCTAAGCCTCCCTGCTTCCCTCTCGCCCTCACACCACCCTGGCCCTAATAATAACCATTCTACTCTCTGCTTCTATAAGTTTATTTTAGATTCCTCATGTAACTGGGATCATGTAGTATTTGTTCTTCTGTGTTATTGCCATAATGCCCTCCAGGTTTATCCATGTTGCCACAAATGGCAGAATTTCCTTCTTCTTAAAGGCTGTATAATATTCCATCATATGTAAATACCATATTTTCTTTATCCATTTTTTATCCATTCTTCCATAGGGGGACATTTAGATTGCTTCCATATCTTAATTATTGTAAATAATGCTGTAATGAACCTGGGAATGCAGATATGTCTTTAAGATCCTGGTTTCAATTCCTTTGGATAGGTATCCAGAAGCGGGATTGCTGGATCCTATGGCAGTTCTATTTTTAATTTTTTGAGGAACTTCTATATTATTTTCCGTAGTGGTTACACTGATTTACATTGCCACCAAAAGTGAGCAAGGGTTCCCTTTTCTCCACATCCTCACCAACACCTAACAGATGTGAGGTAATATCTCGTTGTGATTTTGATTTGCATTTCCCTGGTGATTAGTGATGTTGAACACCTTTTCATATACCCATTGATCATTTGTATGTCTTCTTTTGAAAAATATCTATTCAGGTCCTTTGTCCATTTTTAAACTGGGCTATTTATTTATTTATTTATTTTTCTATTGAATAGTAGGAGTCCCTTATATATTTTGGATATTAATTCTTTATCAGATATATGATTTGTAAACATTTTCCCCTGTTCTGTAGGTTATCCTTGCACTTTGTTGTTTCCTTTGCTGTGCAGAAGCATTTTAATTTAATGTAATCCCATTCATCTATTTTTACTTTTGTTGCTTATGCCTCTGGTGTTATATCCAAATCTTGTCAAGGCCATTGTCAAGATTTGCCCCTGTTTTCTTCTTGGAGTTTTATAGTTAAGTCTTACATTTGAATTAATTTCTGTGTATGCTGTAAGATAAGGGTCCAATTTCATTCTTTTGTATGTGAATATCTAGTTTCCCCAATACCTATTATTGAAGAGACTATTCTTTCCATATTGTATATTCTCTCTTTTTTTTTTAAAGATTTTATTTATTTGACAGAGAGAGACACAGTGAGAGAGGGAACACAAGCAGGGGGAGTGGCAGAGGGAGAAGCAGGCTTCCCGCAGAGCAGGGAGCCAGATGCGGGGCTCGATCCCAGGACCCTGGGATCATGACCTGAGCCGAAGGCAGACGCTTAACGACTGAGCCACCCAGGCGCCCCCATATTGTATATTCTCAACACCTTTGTCAAAGATCAGTTGACCATACATGAGCGAGTTCATTCCTGGGCTCTCTATTCTGTTCCATTAATCCACATGTCTATCTTTATGGCAGCACCATACTATTGATAACTGTAGTTTGGTAATATAGTTTGAAACCAGGAAGTGTGACACCATCAGCCTTGTTTTCCTTGCTCAAAATTGCTTTTGCTATTCGGGGTCTTTTGTGGTACCATATAAATTTTGGATTGTCTTTTTCTATTTCTGAAAAACATGCCACTGACATTTTGATATGGATTGCATTAAATCTATAGATCACTTTGGGTAGTATGGACGTTTTAACTATATTAATTCTTTTGATCCATGAACACAGGATATCTTTACATTTATTTGTGTCTTTTAAAATTTCTTTCACTAATGCTTTATAGTTTCCTTTTTTTTTTAAGGATTTATTTATTTTAGAGAACGAGAGTGCATGTGCACATGACCAGGGGGAGGGGCAGAGGGAAAGGGAGAGAATCCTCAAGCAGGCCCCCTACAGAGCATGGAGCTTACCCTGCAGGGCTCAATCTCAGGATCCTGAGATTGTGACCTGAGCTAAAATCAAGAGTCGGACACTTAACCGACTGAACTACCAGCCACCTTCAATGCCTTATTGTTTTCATCTATAAAGTTCATCTATACAGTTTTCACCTTGTGAAAGACAACAAAGTCTTTCACTTCCCTGGTTAAGTGTATTCCTAAGAATTGTTCAGGGAAGAAAGCTGGTCATAATCTCTTCATGGTTTTCTTGTGGAATCAGAGTTGTAAATGGAAGGAGTAAGGGTAACAGAGTAATCTTAGAGCTCAGAGCTGCAACCAGAAGATGTTTAAGTGGGATATTTTCTTGACAGGCCCTAGACAGAAACAGAGCATTGGATGCCTTGGAAATGCTAGGCATTTAAAGTCTGCTAAAGGGCTTGGAAAGAACACAGTCCACAGGTTGGGTTAGATACATGAAACCTTGCTGGAAGAAACACAGATTTAGTGGCTTTGAAAATTTGCTGGAGGCAACATGATCCAAAACCCATCCACTAGTTGTTTCTCCACTGAACAGTGGAGTTGCTACTCATCAAGTTGTGGTGTTTGGAGCTGGGAGAAACCTGAAGAAAGTGATTTTTTAGGCAAGGATCAGGGTTCCACAGGACTCAGTTCACTGTACAAATGCCCATGAGCTAAGCTCTGGGTCTGAGTGGGTTTTTCAGGAGCTCTGGAGGCCCCACCCCTCCAGGGTTTCTAAGAAAAGAAAAGGGGCCGGGGGAGATGTGGCCCTTCACAGTAGGGACTGAGCTGAGACAGAGCACACCTAACTTTTCAGGACCGGATGTGCATGGTCACGGTGTATTGCAGGGATATGGCATTGATGGAGTGCAGAGTCATGGCTGAAGCAAAGAGAGGGGCTGGAGGGGTGCGGCAGATATGAGGGGGTAGAACATGGCTGGATGATAGGAGCAAGACCAAAAGGTGGGATTGAGGTGTGGTTATGGCGGGAAGGGAGTGACCATGGACAGCACAGGAGCTAGCCAGGAAAGGAGCCTTGGAGGAAAAGAAATGGCGAGTTAAGGAGGGAACATAGTTAGGAAAGAGAGCATTGGCCAAAGCCCAGTAGGTAGAGACATGGCCCTATGAAAGGGTGTAGTGTGTTGAAGAAGGCATGTTTATGACGGAGCACAGGAAGCAAGGCCCAAAGGGCATGGGTGTGCCCACAGCTGAGTTCTAGAGACCCAGGTAGGCCACAGTAAGAGGGCAATAGAGGTAGGAAGCAACCCAGAGGGAAGGAAAAGAGCTTTGCCTGGGAGTTTGTGGCAGGACCAAGGCAGAGTGTGGAGGATTGGTCTGGAAAAGAGAAGCATAATAGATAGGGAGAAAGGGTGTGTCCCGGTTAGGAAAAGTGGAGCCCTGTGGAGCCAAGGGACATGGCCTCAGAAGGTTAGGCATAGCCATGAAAAAGCACAAGGGTATATGGCTGGATAGAAAGGAGTGGGGTAGGGGTATGAGGGAGCATGACCCAGAATGAGTGTAGGGATATGGCTATAATGGAGGGGATATGAGCCCTACAGGAGGGACCAGACAAAGCACAGAAGACCATTTATCCATATCTGCAATTTCATCTCTTCCCTCTGCTTCTTCCATAATTCTTCTTACCCACAAGTCTCTGTTCTCTCCCACAATTCTCTCCCCAAACAGAATTGTCTGTGTTCTTCCCTAATTCCACGTCTTTCCTACAGTTCTCAGTGGCTATGCCAGAGGGCTATCTATGGCCTTGGAAAACCACTGTGTACGGTCCAAGCAGGAGGAGTTGTGGGGCTGGAAATTGAGTGGTCAGGAAGGAGCCAAGGTGGTGTGGCTTAGGAGGGAGGCACATGACTCACACAGACTGTGAGGGTGTGTGTGTGTGTGTGTGTGTGTGTGTGTGTGTGTGCATGCGTGCACGCAGTGGGTGTGGACTCTATGGGAAAGGTAGGTAGAAGAAGCTTAGCTCATGGGCATTTGTACAGAGAGATTAATTTTTTAATCTCTCCCACAATATCTTCTTTTCTGTAATCCCCTCTTCCACGATCCTCTGTGCTCTCCCACAATCCTCTGTGCTCTCCCATAATCCTCTGTGCTCTCCCACAACCCTCCATGTTCTTCCACATTTCTCTTTTCTCTCCCAGAATTCTCTTTTCTCTCTCAAAATGCTCCATTCCCTCCCCATATTCACTCTGTCTCCCAGGGTTCTCTATTCTCTCTTACAGTTCTCAGTGGCATCTCAGTGGCAGGTGTGACTGTGATGCTGCACTAGTGGCCCTAAATGGAAGGCGTGGCTGTCAAAACACCTGGCGAGTGGCCCTAGCAGGAGAGGTAGGTTTGCAGCATATGGGGTCATGATGGTCATGAAGGGCCAAAGATGGCACAGCAATGCAGGAGAATCAGGTGAAAATACCCAAAGCCGAAAACTTCTAATTTAGGAATCATTTCTTCCTTTCTCTTTTCCTTAAAGTGGGTATTTTTTGTATTTGATCTTAAAAGTCTACATAGTTGAAGCAGTAGGATCCCTTCCATATTTAATATAATTGGGCCCAGAATTTACAGAGAAACTGAAGTGGTTCTTCAAATCAGCTGCATGGGGTCTGCTTCTGCATGTGTTGGGAACACTGCTGTTGAAGACAATTATTCTTTCTCTCAGCAAATATTTATTGAATGACTGTCTGTGCCAGACATGAGACTAAGTGCCAGGGACAAACTGCTGAATAAGACACATGTCTAACTCAAGAAAATATGATGCGGTGCATGGGATGAGTCTTTCAAAAGGCACATCCAGGGTGCCATCGGTGGCCTAATACAGCCTGGGCATCTCAGAGATGTTTGAGCTGTCTTGAAGAAGCAGTATTAACTAAGAAGTCTTGGGGGTGGGGGTGGGCAGTGAGAAAGGACAAACGAAATTGGGACTGCAGAGCACAAAGGAATAGAGATGACGTCTGCTCAGGGACTGGCAAGTGGGTCTGTGTAGCTGGGGAATGGGGGAAGCCTAGTGGCTAGTGGTTGGAAATGAGAAGTGGATAGAGGGCTGTGATCTTTGCGATAATGAGGAGCCATTAAAGCTTTTTCACTCAGGACCTGACACAATCATATTTGAATTTTAGAAATGTCATTCCTACAGAAGTGTAGAAGCTAGGAAGGAGGAGTGGGGTAAGACTGGATTGAGAGAAACCAGCTATAGTTGAGCCCAACAGCATATCTAGGCAACGATGAGGTCTTAAATAAGGCAACAATGTATGTTATGAAGAAAAGAGATATTTAACAGATTTAGAGTACCTTCCATTGTCCCCTGTATAACATTTTAGAAAAAGTTTGTCTGGTTTGAGTTGAAATGGGCATGGATTTTAGAATTGGACAGTCCTTAGTTTAAATTTTAGCTCTCCACAGATTAGCCAAGTAGGGAAATATCTCAAGTCTTCAATTTCTTATCCATAAAATTGGAATAGTGATATCCAGCTCGCAAAGCTATAAACAGTAACAACAATATAAAGTGCTTAGCGTGTAACTGGAAATTTGTGGTTGACCTGTCTTAGTTACTCACATATTTTAATTGTTTTTTGGTTTGGATTTCAGGAATTGCAGAATCAAATGCACAGGCATACCTTGGAGATATTGCAGATTTAGTTCCAGACCACCGCAATAAAGTAAATGTTGCAATAAAGTGAGCCAAATGAACTTTTTGGTTTCCCAGTGCATATAAAAGTTATGTTTATACTATACTGTAGCTTACAAAGCGTGCAATAGCATTATGTCTAAAAAACTAATGTATATACCTTAATTTAAAAATACTTTATGTGCTAACCATCATCTGAGGTTTTGGCAGGTCATAATCTTCTCGCCACAAAGTTGATGGCTGCAGCCTGATCAGGGCGGTGGTTGCTGAGGCTGGAGTGGCTGTGGCAATTTCTTAAAATGAGACAACATTGGAGTTTGCCACATGGATTGACTGCCTTTCATGAGCTATTTCTCTGTAGCGTGGGATGCTGTTTGATAGCATCTTAACCACAGTAGAATTTTTTTCAAAATTGGAGTCAATTCTCTCAAACCCTGCCACTGCTTAATATTCGAAATTCTTTGTGGTCATTTCAGCAATTTTCATAGCATCTCCTCCAGGAGTAAATTCCATCTCAAGAAACCACTTTCTTTGCTCATCCATTAAGAAGTAACTCCTCATCCATTAAAGTTTTATCATGAGATTGCAGCAATTCAAATATAATAATGAAAATTTTGAAATATGGTGAGAATTACCAAAATGTGACACAGAGACATCAAGTGAGCAAATGCTCTTGGAATAATGGGGCAGATAGGCTTGCTTCACACAGGGTTGCCACAAACCTTCAATTTGTAAAAAAACACCATATCTGTACAGCACAATAAAGCAAAGTATGCCTATAATGCTAATCAATAGCAATCATATTAGACCCCATGACCAGGATATATGCTTTCTCTATCTTTTAATATTTCTATTATATTAACTTTATTTGGTATCCAGTCCTTTATTATAAACAATCTCATGTTCCTTTTGGGGGAAAAAAAAAAAGGTAAATAAGAAGTAGGAGGCTAGATGGATAGATAGATGGATAGCGAATCTCTGGATGTCATTCGGTATAACCTTGGTTATAAACCAACCCCAAATGTAGTGGTTTAAAACAACAAATCTTTCTTAGCTCATAATTCAGTGGGTCAGCAATTTGTGCTGGAATGGCTTCAGCCAAGACAGCTCATCCCTGGTATTAGCTGGAGCCAATCACGCCTTGTGGTCAGGTGGAAGCTGATGTCCTTGCTCACACTTCTGGTTGGCTGTCGGCTGTTGGCAGGGACAAAGAAAGTAACTGAGCTAGCCAAGGTTCTTTCACATGGTGGTTGTTGTAGGGTTCCCGAGAGTAGCATAAGAGAGCTATTCCCATTGAAAGCACTCTTTAGGTCCTTTCATCATGTTTGCTACACGACACCAACCAAAGCAAGTAACATGGCCAATTCCAGACTCAAAGGGTAAAGAAAAGGAAACTCTACCCTTGATGGGAGGAGATGCAAAGTCATACTGCAAATAGATGGGAAGAATTTATGGTCGTGTTTTGCAATCTACCACCATCTGGGCTAGCTTAAACTCTTTCCCATGATGGTTGTTGAAGAGTTTCTTAGACTGTTTCCCTAGCTGTTATCCGATAACCTTTCACCACTTCCATCTCTGCTATTTGAGGATCTCCACCTTTTTGTAAAGTCCTGAGGGTCCTTCCCAGGGTCCCCAAAGAGTGTTTCATTGTTCTCAGTTGCCTCCTACCTGAGGCACCAGCACTTCCTCTCACTGGGTATCCCAGATCTGCCTGAAGCTGCTCTCCTTAAGCGCATTTAATCTTGCTAACTCCAGCTCCCCTCCCATGGATGCAGCAGTCTTTCTGGCATGAAGCTACCCCATGTCTGTGGCACTGTGGAGGAACGCTAGTCTTCCCTTCATGGAATACTAATACACCTTGTCCCCCAGTGTCTCAGAGTGTTTCGGAAACACACTTGTAGATTTTCCATGTAGCCTCCCTCCCACGCCCACCAATCACGGGTCCGTTGGCTGTAGATGAAGAGTTATAAGGAACACTGAATCTGAAGATGAATCCAAATTTATGACCAATTCATGTTCAGGTAGCCCCATTTGGTGACTAAGTTTTGTCCACCTGACTGTTTCCTATATTGTGAGATTTTCTTTCTTTTTTTTTTTTTTTTGTTGCCTATAGATTCCTTGAGAGAATGTCATCAATTCACCCAACGAAGTCGGACATGTCTCAAACTCTCTCCTCAACCTGTAGATGAGGAAAATGAGGCTTAGAAAGAAATTCAGAAAATTGCCCTTGGTCTCCTAGCAAGTACACAACACAGCTGGGATTTGATCCCAGGCACTATGACTCCAAAGTTCATTCACTAATGGCCTCACTATATTCTGTCCCCTAAATGTAAATCATTCCACGAAGTATTCAGTTCAGAATTTTTGCTTTAAAATTTAGGTATAAATATAATGTGGAAGAGCTATGATTTCTTTCTACTAAAAGAGGACAACTGAAGCCAACATGAGTAAAGACAGGAAAGTTTAAAAGGAGAAATTCAGATGTAGCTGTTGTAATAAAATCCTGCCTGTGTGGTTTGTGGCTCTGGACTCCGTAATGTAGTAGAGTACAGCACTTGTAAGTTCGCTACTCTGGGTAGCCATGGATGAGGTGGCCTTGCTAGAAAAGAGAAGGAAGAAATTCAGGACACGTCTCCAAATTTTAAGGGCCTTGTGTGGTATGTTAAAAAAGAGCACAGGACATGAATTCAGATTCTTGTGGGTCCAAAAACAGATCTGACTATTACTAGCTGTGATGTTAAACAAAGCATTTAAATCTCATTTTCCTCTACTGAAAAATGGGGTTACATCACCTTCTGTATAAGGTTGTAAATATTAAATAAGTTAATGCCTACAAAGCATTTTAGCCCAGGATCTGGCCCAGAACATGTTCTACTCAAAAACCACAGCTATTACTATAAAACTTCAACCTTTTGAAACAAGGTGGAAAAAATAAGTAATTATTATAATACCAAATAAAACTAAAAAGTTTCCAGCCAAACACAGCTTTCTTTCTGTCTTAGTGCTCTCATAGTCAACGTGTTCGTAGCCTGTTTCCTATATTCTTTTCTGTATTTTTCCCCAATCTTTGCTCCATTCATCCATGAGTTGGTCTTATTTGCTCTAAGATCAGTAGAATTTTTCTTTTACTTTCCCTTTCCTTTTTCTTTTCTTTTTTCTCCCTTTCTTCAAATACTACCCCACGAAGTCCTTCTTTTGATGGTAACATTTGCACTGGCTCCTGAAGAATTTCAGTAGGTAGGGAATGCAATAAATCTGATCATCTGTGATATTTGCAGAGACTAGTGAGCAGCTTAGTGTGTCTGGAACATAGGATACTACTGGAGGAATTTTTTGTAAAGGTAATTAGAAGCCAAGTGATAAAGGACTATGAATCCCGAAGTAAGAAATGCAGATTTAATGTAGGCAATGAAGGCTTTTGAAAGTCTCTGAAGAGGCAAATGACATGACAGATGTGCATATTAAGAAGGTAACTTTGGCACCTGTGTAAAAATTAGATAAAAGTGAATAATGGATTCTAGGGGTACCTGAGTGGCACAGTCAGGTAAGCATTTTACTCTTGGTTTGGGCTCAGGTCGTGATCTCAGGGTCATGAGATCGAGCCCCACATTGAGCTCTGTGCTCAACGTGGAGTCTGCTTAGGATTCACTCCCTCTCCCTTTGCCCCTCCTCACTGCGTGCCCTCTCTCTCTCTAAAATGAATAGTCTTTTTTTTTAAAAAAGTGAACAATGGATTCTAATGAAGAGCGACTGGAAGTGGGGGAGATCATGTAAGATCATTTCGGGTCATGGCAACGGTCCTGACAAGCTGTGAAGATGATGTGAGGCCTGGCAGAACAGCAGGAGTGGAGAAGGTATCATGGACCCAAGAGGCGTTTTCCAGGTTGAATTCACGTTTATCAAATATCCACAAAGTATCCATTCCCTTGCAATAAATGTTCTAGGTACCAAAGATAGAACAGGAACACAGTTGCCGAAGGTCCTGCCCTTGGGAGAGACGAATGTGCGAGAGGATAACAGAGCTGAGAAGGGGGAAAGACAGCCCTGTGCGGGGAGCTGCTCTCTGAGAGAGGCCACTCAGAGTGGGGATCTTTAGTGCAGTGACACAAAGAGTCCATGAGGGAGCAGCCATGGGGACCCACCCAGCAGGGAGGTGTTTCCAGAAGACTAGCCAGCACATGCCAAGGAACTTCAGTGTGAATTCCTGGATCGGCAAAATGGTTAGACTCTGGGACAGGGCATAGGACGGTGCGAGCAGTAGGAGAGAAGCAAGGAGGGATGTCTGGAGGCTAGTTCTTGGAGGTCATTTAAAGGCTCTTTTGGCTTTTACTCTGAGTGTGATGGAAGTCATTTTGTCTTACAATTTGTCTTACAATATCCTGTATCACTGATTAGTTTAGCCATACTTAGGTATGTAAAGTGAAACTTTCTGAACTTTAATTTTCTCATCTTTAAAATGCACATAAAGCTATAAATCTTGTATGGTTGGCATCAGCATTAAGTGACTGTGCAGAGGCACCTGAGTGTTGACTGGGTGTGAGGACTGAACGGGCTGGAGCGCAACCATTTCTCCATTTCTGGCCAACACAACTAGATTGTGGTGATATTTTCTGGGAGGAAACATAGGAAGGAGCCAGATGGGTGAACAAGAGAAGGAAATTATGAGATCACGTTGGATTCCTGGGTGCTGTGTGACATCCAGGTGGTTGTCCTGGTTGTGACTGGACGTTCTGCATGCACTGAGGAAAGAGGTAGTGCCTCACGTTGTGGATTTCAGAAAACAAAGGCGAGAAGCAGTCAGTACATTTTTACATAATCTCCTTCTAACTGTTTGCCTTGTGCTCCAGGGGCCATAAAACAGGTGTCCTGGTGGTGACTTGGCAGCAGAGAAGGCTGGATGGACTTCACCTTCGTTTCTTTGGCAACTTCCAAGTCCCCCCCACCCCACCATTAGGTTCTTTTTCCATTTGTTTGTTTCTATGTCCCCAAGTCTCCGTATCTTCTCCCGTGTAAAATGTATGCTAAGGAAGCAAATACTCTTCCTCCATTCTTTCCCTGGCGATCTTCCTGTCCCTCATTTTGATGGACTTGCCTTATGTTTAATTGATTTCCGGTCTCACAAGTCACTGTCATTCAAATACACATCCATAAGTATTTAAACATTAGGGCATGACAACACCTGCCAAAGACACAATGGAGTGGTGTCCATGAGAGAGTTCCTTTCTTTATCTTTCCCAGGTGGTGCCCTCACACTGGCTCTGGGGAGGATCCACAGGGCCCAGAGTCAGGAGCTGAGTGGGCCTGCAGCATTTCCTATTCTGAGAGCAGATGCCACACCCTCTGTGTTGTCGACATCCCCCATCCTCCTGCAGTTTCAATTCCTCCACCTGGAAAACCTTAGTTTGCCTAACAAAGACATTTTCTTGCTCGAACCATAATACATATTTATCCCACCTTTCTTATTTAAGTAGACCACGTGCTTTTCTCTAACCCTCCATCTTGAAGTTATAGGTCCTGTGATTTTATAACCACTATCTACCTGTTTCTACCATCTTCCTTCTGTCTTTTTCTAACCCTCCCCTGCCAGCCAGGGCAGCACTTCTTCTGTCAGGAGGCTGGTCATTTTCATCTTTCTCCCTTTGCGTTTGAGAAGGTGGCCGAAGGTGTGGGCCGGCGGGCCACGCTTCAGGAGGCATTCAGCCATTGTGTCAAACACCAGAGTCTGCTTCTCTGCTGGGATTTCTGCTCCCGAATCATTTGCTTTCTCTTGTCTACCGTGCCTTTGTTAGGAATTGAATCCTGTGACTCCTGCCTGCCTTCCTCCACCCCCAAATTGCCTTAACCATTCTTTTTGTTGTTGGGCTAACTCCTCCTTGCTCTCAGCTGTTGTAACCTTGGAGAAACCTTTGCTGGTAAATTCAGCATCAATCCCCCCTCCCAAGATTGGGAGAGGTACTTCTGCCCATGTGTGCAGAACACTCTGTGTGTGTGTGTGTGTGTGTGTGTGTGTACGTACATACGTATATCCTCCCCAGTTGCCCAATATCGTATTGTCATTGTCCCTGGGCTCCTCTGACTTCCCAGGCTCCTCAGCACTGACCCCATTCTTGAGCCTGAGTGAGTGATGAAACGAATGCTTATTAAATGGATATGTACATTTCCTCAGTCTCTCATCATCATGCTAGTAGAAATAAAAAGTTGTCTAGTAAATACTTCACCCATGTAAGACTTCTCTTTATTCTTACCTTTACCTACTTTTGACGTCTTTTTCCCTCCAAAAATCATTTCTTAAAGGAATTTTCTATTGTATGAAACTTCTCTCAGTGACACCATAATTTGTCTATTTTTGCATCTCAAAACGAGCATCACTTTTCTTCTTTTTTTCTTGCATACTTTGAAGTATTTTGAGGTGTGCCTTTATTTTTACATGATACCTTAATCGTCTTATCACCCTGAAACCAGTGTCCTCAAGCAGTAGAGCAAGTTGTCTCAAAATCATTAAGCTTTTTTTCAGACTACATATCCTCCTCAGGAAACTTGAGAGTCTCCAGGATTCCCATCCCCACATGTGCCCCACCTCGTTCCACCCAACCCATATGTTAGAACTAGCCACCAATTTCAGATCAAAGTTTCTTATAGCTATCAAGTGTGTTGGGACTAAAAAAGTAAAAAGTTGACAAGTACTCAGTACTGTATAAATGTCTCCTGACTGAACTTTTATTTTGTGAATGATTATGAAACTGAAATCACAACTTCAATTTGCAAGAGGGAAAACTGTCTTTGTTTATTCTCATACAAGTTCCTTTGCACTAGGAATGGTGGGAAATCAACTGTCGTCTCTCTGGGGTTCCATCCTCTTTTTTCCAGAATTTGAAGGAGAAGGGCTTTAGCTGCTCTGACATTATCCCTACATTTATTCATTCAAGAAATATTTATTTAGCACTTACTATGTGCCAGGCAGTGTTTCAGGCTCTGGAATATAGCAGAGAATGAAACAGTTTCTGCTTTCACGGAAACAAATATATACACATACATACATATATAAGTAAATATTGTTAAAAAAACAAAATTCAACTGAGTAAACTTAAAGATTTATTTGGCTTTATTCAGCAATTCATGGATCAGGCAACAGCTCATCTAGCAAATAGAAGGGAGCTCAGAGGGCTGTACAAAACAGAAGGTTTTTAAAAGCAGAAAGAAGGTAGGTCAAAGAAGTCATTAAAAAAAGGATTAGTTCAGGCAAAGTCACCTTCCTTTGGGGGACAGATGGGGGTCTATCATGCACATTCCCTCAGTAGTGCTGATCAGGTAATTCCAGGTTGACTGCTTAAAGGTTACATACCTGGGAGTGGCTGAAATTGCAATTTATTCTTGTTTTGCTGTCACAGGGTCAAGTGACTCCATTTTGGGCCTTTTTTAAAAAAAAAACAAAACAACATACATGTAAGTACTATCAGGTGGTGATAAATGCTAGGGAAAAAAATAGCTCAGGGTAGAACAGGAAATCCCAGGTGGGGGTTACTGTCTCAGATAGGTTGTCAATTCTCATCCAAGGAGGACAGATTCTGATTGGTGTCTGATCCCATGGCACTGAGTGGAACGTGTTTTCTACACATCCACCCAGCCATCTGCTCTCTGTTCTTTCCAGCTAAGGGCCGGGACTGCTCATTTAGGGGAGGATGTAGGGTCTTCTGATCTGGCTCTGGTTCTGGCTCTCTCTCCTTTGATGATCCCTTCCTCTGGTGGTGTGGTAGCCAATTCAAGATTCCTGATCCTTCCCAGCTTAGGCCAACTTGGTCTTGGACACTAGAGGTAAACATGTTCCTTGTAAATTCTGCTTTCTTTTTTTGCTGCTGCTTATTTTCTTTCTAATTTCATTTTTCCCTGTTTCTGGCAGAAAGACATGGCTCTAACATCTCCTTCCATTAGAGGAATAGAGCTGAGTTTTGGTTTTAGAATTGGGGACAGTGAAGAAAACAAAATAGCCTCTGCTATAAACCAAACCTTTTTATTTTTTTAAATTTTATTGAGATATAATTCCCACAACATAAAATTCACCATTTTAAAGTGTGGTTCAGTGGTTTTTAGTATATTTACTATGTTGTGCAACGACGGTCACTATCTAATTCCAGGACATACGCATCACCCCAAAAAGAAACCTCTTATCCATGACAAGTCACTTCTCAATTTCCCCTCCCTCAGCCCCTGGTAATCACTAATCTATTTTATGTCTCTGTGGATCTGCCTGTTCTGGACATTTCATATACAGAGAATTATACATAGGTGGCTGTTTGTGTCTGGTTTCTTTTAGTTAGCATAGGTTTATGTCTTATTAATGTAGGGCAAAGGAGTCCTCTCTGTGTGGCCCTGTCCAGCTCATTAGAAGTCGGTAGTGGGGAAAAAAAAAAAAAGAAGTCGGTGGTGGAGTTGAGAACCCAAGACTCAGAATGTCAGAGTGCAGTACTGTGCATACTTTGTGTTGTTTTTTTGCTATTGCTCTGTCAATATCAGTGAACCTGCAGTGGAGGCTGGCTGCGCCTTTGGGTATTTAGGGATTTTAGGACATCTTGACCATAACAAAGGATACCCCATTCTAATAGAAACAAAATGCTTCATACCTCCAGTGGAAATCACTTAGAAAAAGAGCATAAGTACATACCCTTTAAACATTTTCTTGTTATGTACTTTATGTGTCCTATTCTAAGAGAATTTCCTCATCTTCCTAAATCTTGGCCAAGTTTCTCAGGGTTAAAGAGAAATTAATATAGTTACATGTTTGGAAAGTGTAGTATTTACCAACTTCTATTTTATACAACCTTGATTTTTCCTTGCAGCTTTCCAACAGTACGGGACCACTTACGTATGAAGTGTGATTTGTGTGTGTACATGTGTGGGTGTGTCCTCGTTTGAATCTATGCAGCATACATTATTCATTTCAGACATGTCTGCTCACATGTGACAAACTGGTAGGAAAATCCATGCAAGAAAAATGTCTCCTTACATAGAAGCATGAGGTACATCATGAGACATGTTGGCCATGGATTTGGTCTACTAAGAATGCCTCTGGGGGCCAAAAGCAGGCATGTTCATGCTTCCTGGTGGTGGTCTACCTGGTCCATGACACAGGAGTAGTGCCAGCAGCCCTGGCAGCTCCGAGGGCACCAGAGGGCCATCTGTGTTCTCCAGGTGGGCATGGATCCCTATGAGAAGAGTGAACCCAATTCAAGCAATTCTGCTTGTAGTGCTGAGGACCTAGCCACTGATGTCAGCAGAGCAGGAAGGAGAAAAATGCTGGACACCTCACAGTAGATGAGAAGAGTTGCTAGTGAGCCCACATGAGGCACCTTTGGAGACTCCATAAGAATTGAAGGTGGTCACGAGGGGACCTATAAATAGTATATGAGGGTGAAAGCCAAAGAAATATTATCAGTATGATCTCACTTTTACCCCCAGACTGATGCTCTTGGAAAAACACCAATCAGTTTTATAAACAAAAGAGGATTCATATGTACGTTATGAATTATATATCTTCATATATATTATGTATAATTATAAATAGTGATTATTTAAATTCATAAGCTACTTTTTTATTACATCCAACCAGGCACCTAATTGAGCTCCAAAAAATACCTTAAAACAGCAATAAGTCTCCAGTCATAACTGGAGAGGTCTAATCTCACTCAAGTGTTCCCTATTTAGTCTGAGGAAGTAGCCGTGTTCCCTAAAATTCCCTATTCTCCTCTCTCCATCCCATCATTTTAAAAGACAGCATCTGATAGAAAAAAAAAAGAGTCAGAGACAGCTGAGTGACTCTACTTCTTACCAGCTTGATCTTGAACAAGTTAATTAACACCTCTAAATCTCAGGGCCCTCATTTGTTAAATGGGGGATGTAATACCACCTACCCCATAGATATTTGGGGAAGTTCTACTGGATTAGAGCTGTAAAGTGAGTAGCAAAATGCCTTTCATTGTAGGCACTCAGTCCATAGTCGCTCTTTGGTCTTTCTCACTACCGTGGGCTGGGCCCCTGGAAGAGACCACCTGGGATGGTATCGAAAAGGCAGGTCCCCAGGGAAACTCTTAAGGAAGCCACTCAATTAGCACAATTTCTCCTCGGCAGCTCCATCAGCTGTTGCTTCCTGGCCACGATCCGTTTGCTGCCTTCTTGCCCCTTCTTTGTATCAGTCATGGTGCCACAGCTGCCATGTAGCCTTGGACTTCTTGCACCCAGTGGAGTTGGGAAGGTCTCCCCAGGTGCCCACGTTCAGTTCCAGAGCCACCACTTGCACCTCCACTGTACCCTCTCTGCCGAGATTGTCTGACCAGGTGGGCCTCCGTCTGCCTCACCACTCCTGATTTATCACGGGTGATACTTCCTCCACCAGCAGTGAAAGACTGAGGGTAAAGCATCAACCTCTGACTTCTTTCCTCCTCCCTTCCTAGATCCTGCCTTAACATATTCCTTTCTTCCATTTTCTAAGCTCTCTTTTGAGATTGATGAGGGAGAAAATAAATCTCAAAAAACAATGGATACCATTGTCTAAGTATTTCCAGAAATGACTGATCAGTAGCAACTCTGCCAAACTGAAAATAATCATAGTTTTTGGCACTCACCAAAGTTTATGTAGACAACACTAAACAATTTCATCTTTGCATGAGAAAAGATCCAAAGATAATTCTTTAGGAAAAATCTGACTTCAACGTCAGGCATCCCATGACCCTTCTCCTGGGAAGGTGCTTCACTCTCTATCAGAATGGGGAGTTGGGTCAGCTGCATGGACTTGCTCACACGTGCCCCTCATTGTATGGCTGGGATCCAAAACATAAGGGGCTTACCTTCAGCCAGGGGCTTGGCACCGAATCTGTCTCATGCAGTAGTTAAAAGTCCGGCTCTGGCACCAGGCTACTGAGATTTGAAACACTAGCTTATTGACCCTAGGAAAATATACTAAAATCCTGGTTTCTGATATATAAAATAGATAAGATAGTATTTGTTGCCTCATAAGTTTGCATGAGACTTCTGTGCTACAATCAAGGCCTAGAGCATAGTAAGTACTCAAGAGCATTGCTGTAAATGTTGTTTACAGTGTTCATAGAAAGTAAAATAAGAATTATTACTAATAATTAATACACATTAAAAGAGGGTGATGAGAAACCTATATATATTGTTGTTGATTTAATTATTACTGTTCTCTAAGATGAAACTAGACAACTTCAGGCTGACTATATTAAGTTTAGCTGAGAGAAGTAGAAGAATATGTACATAATACACAAAGAAGATATGTGAAGACGATTGTTTGAGACAGTGGTTCTCAAACTCAGTGTACATTAGAACCACCAGAAGGCCTGTTAAGATACAGATTGCTGGCTCCCAATCCCAGAGTGTCTGTCAGTAAGTCTGGGGTGGAGAAAGAGAATTTGCATTTTGAACTTGTCCTCGGTTGATGCTGCTGTGATTGGTCTGTGGGCCATACTTCAAGTGGCACAAATTTAGGGTATTTCTCTTTTAGAAAAGTAGTTTGATTTCTTTGCCAATGGTTGATTCCAGCCATGCCCATAAGTTTCTGTATTTTTTCTTCTGAGAAAGCAGGGTTGAGGTGTTGCTCACCTGTTTTCAATGCCCTGGGTAAACACCCCCGTTAGGATAAGGCTTCTCACTTAATAGACTTATGAATTGAGCGTCTGTGATGGGCCAGGCACTGCAATACGCCCTGGAAATACATCAGTGGGGAAGACAGACACTCCCCCTGCCCTTACAGAGCTAATGGCCTCCTGAGGTGATAAGCATTAAGCAAATAATTACATGAATGCGAACTTCCATTCACTATTAAGAAAAACTTTAATTCCCATATCCACTCTGTGAGACAGATGGTACTGATATTATGCTTCCTATTTACAGCTAAGGAAACAGTATAGAATCAAACAATTTTAATTTAAGTCTAGAATTTGCTCTTAGAAATCATTGAAACTCAATGTAGATAGAGTTGAAAGACTTTCTTAAAGTCACAGGAGTAATTGGTGTCAAAGCTGAACTTAGACTTTTATTTGAATTATTTTTTCACACTGTCTGAAAACTAAAAACATGGCCTTGGTGTTTTATAGCACATATACTATATATAACATCCCAACTATGTTAGTAAGAACAACATAATAACAGGGGAGCTAGCAGGCAACATAAATAGACTTTCTGCCACATGGATGTAGAGCATTGTGTGGTATTTATATAACTTCATTTCTCCTTTTCTTGGTGGCCTAGAAGCCAGTCATTATTCTTTTATTATATTACTTGGTGGGGGTTTTTCTTGCTGAAGTTTGGAATGTATTGTCAAAAGTACACTTGACCATGTCTGATGGATTAGTAGAAGACATTTATTCTTAAAATTGGAGACTTTGTTTAGAATAGTTCACAATTGACTGTTCACAAATAACTTTTCAAATGTTTGTAATATAATTGTAATTCTTTTGTAAAACACCTCTCAGTCAGGTACTTGTCAATTTTTCTCCCAGTTCTAAAAACAAGAAAACTAAAAAGTTCATAGAAAGTAAAATAAGAATTATTACTAATAATTAATACACATTAAAAGAGGGTGATGAGAAACCTATATATATTTGAAGTCTCAAATTTTAGAGAATTAAACTTTTAAGTTACATCAGACAAATCCATTATATGGACTTTTTTCATTATGGAAATTAGATATTATCTTCAGTTAAATAATTCTGAACTGGGTGTAAGGGATCCAATTTCTATGTGCTGCAAATGGGTGGGAGTAAGGTGTCAATCCCATGAATATATGATCACAGAGTTTTAAAGGCACAGAACTAGATAAAAACTTTCCCAAAGAAATCAGTTAAAGTAACATTTCTAGAGTCAAAAAAGAACATGGAATATTGTCTCCTCTTAACTTCTTATTATATGAATGAAGAAACCAAGGTCCAGAGAGGAAATGATTGCATGGGCAAACTCCCAATCTCCTGATTCTCTGATGTTTTTCTCTGAACTATGACAATGATGTAATGTTTTGTAAGTTTTATGGCTTCCCTGCCTCCTCCCCACCCCTATGGCTGTTCCTTAAGCCCAGGAAAGTTGAAAATTTCTTGTACACAGTGTCAAAATAGAGAAGAGATGATAAAGTCGAGAAAGTCTATTCTTGGCTTTGGTGTTTCATAAACCTAGACCCTAGAATGAGACAAAAGATTTGGAACAATGCACAGTTATATAAGAACAAGACTTCTTTCCCCAAGCTAGATAAAGATGATCTGGAGTGAGGAAGGAGAAATTCAAAAGGTAGATGCAAAGAGCTTACACATTGTTGACTTCTGAGAAGGGAACCAGTGATCTGCTTTTCTTTAGCCAAATGCCTAGAGGCAAGGGTGCCATAGAAATCAGGAATACAGTTGGAAGGTCAAAGAACAAGTGGATCAGATTCCTCAGCCATTGGATAGTGAGCAAGTTTCCAGCATCTCTAGCTTTCATGGCTGGATGCAGAAGCAATGTTGCACAGATGGGCCCCAAACAGCCTCACCAAGTTCTCCATCGTCCAGTGGAACAATTGATGGAAGGATCTTCTGCATCCAAGAGGGACGAACGTGACACAAAGTGGGAGCGAGAAAGGGTGTGAGATTGTGAATGAGGAGGGATGCAGCAATGACCTACACGGACAGATGGTGACTGGAGGCAAGACTGAGACTAGGACGCCTCAGAGATGCCAGTGTGGATCTTGTCCCCCTCTCCTGCCCTTCCCATGTCTCAACACCCTGTAAACCATCCTAAATGTAGACCTAATCCTGGGGGAAGCCGAGAGTAGGTGAAGGTGGGGGTAGAAGACCCCACCATGGAGACTGAGATCAAGTTTCTGACCACTTGGCCTAATGAGAAACTGAAACATGAAGTTCTGTTGTAACAAATAGAAATAAACATTAAGTTCACTCACAGAGAAATTTCTTGTACAAAAGAGTCCGTGGGTGACTTTTTTGCCCACTAAAAATATTACTGCTTATTTGGCATGAAATGTAGTTTTCCCAAATGGCAAAATAGTTGCTTCTCTGAATTCAACTTAAAAATAATGATTTAACCCAGTAAGTTCACATGTAAAATGGCCCTAAATATCATTTTAGGAAATGTGGCCACTCCTCTTTTAAATGAAAAACTGTTGTGAAGAACAATTTATGTCTTAAGACATTTTAATGCAAAACTTGTGTTGGTATTACATTTTGGATTTGAAGACCAATTCAGCCCCCATACATTCCCATCTTACATCCTGTGTTATGAAGCTTCCAGAAACTCTACTGGAGTGAGGGCCTCTAGACAAGACCTCCCAACTTCCTTTGGGACACACCCCCCCACTCACTCAATAGAGTACATTATCATTTTCTTATTTTAATCCAAATTTTTCTTCTTGCTTTGCAATGTTATTATTTACACATTTCAGATGTTTCTATATTTATTCCCAAAGTGCCTGCAATTAATTTTCAGCTAACATTTACACATGCCCTTAAGGATTACCTTTGGTATCTTCTCTTTTTCAAAAAGGCACTGTGGGTCTAACTCTCTTTTTTTTCATATTAACATATAATGTATTATTTGTTTCAGGGGTACAGGTCTGTGATTCATCAGTCTTACACAATTCACAGTCCTCACCATAGCACATACCCTCCCAATGGCCATAACTCTCTTTTTCTGTGTAGGAGGCATCAGGAAGCAGCATGTCCTGATGGATAAAGCCCAAGTTTTGCAGCC
The DNA here is from genome assembly GCF_037043125.1 of Eumetopias jubatus. Taxonomy (NCBI): domain Eukaryota; kingdom Metazoa; phylum Chordata; class Mammalia; order Carnivora; family Otariidae; genus Eumetopias; species Eumetopias jubatus. Next base: position 161,183,898 of record NW_028274809.1, on the reverse strand, counting down.
CCCCCCCCAGGCTCTATCACTGATTGGCTCTGGGTCTTTAGGCAAGTCACCTAACCTCTCTATGCCTCTCTTTCCTCATTTATGAAATGAAGGGCATGATAGTGCCAACATCATAGAGTTGCCAGAGGTAACTGCAACTTAGTGCAATTTCTGGCAAATGGTTAAGTGTTCAAGAAATGTCAACTATTACTATCATGTGACCTGGAAGGATGTGTTCGCCACATCTGTTCCCCCACCTACGCACACACACACATGCACACATACACACATACACACACACACACTAATTTTCTTCCCCCCTTTGTGCTATTTTATTCCTTAATAAATACTTGATGAATGTATTATGAATGAACCATTTGCTCTCAGTTTTCAGTTCAATAAACTTTAATTAAACTCAAACCATGTACCAGACACCATGGTAATAAGAGACAATAGAGTAAATAAAATGTAGTCTCTGTTCTTCATCTTACAGTGTAGGAGAGACTTAATTAAAAACTTCACATATGCACCCATTGACAGGGAAGGGGTGCTGGAGAGTCAGCAAAGGCTTCCTGGAGAAGGCAACCACTGACCTGACTCTTGAAACATGTGTGAGTGTTAGCCAAGTGAGGAATGGTGGCCAGGTCCTCCACAGGAGGAAACAATATGAAGACATGGTATGGGGGGAAAAACACCCTTGACATTCGCAGGGATCAGGGCAAGGGTAAAAATGGAGACTAGATACCTTATGTCTAAATATTTAGAAGTAATAAGCCAGCACCCTGCTATAGAAATTAAGTTTTATCCTCCTATCTTGACAAATGTACCTTCATAACATCATAGAAGGCCAAGTTATATGTTGGAATACTGGAACTTTTTGGAATTCCAGGCCAGAAATGTGATGGTGAAGAGAGTCAGCCCTTAGTCCATCACCTACCTTTCTCTTTTCTCACTTTGGCTCCATCTCCCACCTCCCTTTCTTTGGCAACAATGGCAACATTTGCCCTTGGGTAGCCCACCTCAGACTTGCCCAGGGTCAAAGTCTAGCCCTTGGAACATAAACTCAGGGGAAGAGACCCATGCAGGTGTTGGAAGGGCTTTGGGCTATTTGTCCAGGGAATTCAGGAGACCAGATATCAGCAGTGTGGACCACAAGGAGGAAGGATGGACTCCAGGTGAGTTCTTCCCCTTGGTCACATGGACAGCTCACCTGTGAGGAAGACTAGGAGAACCAGGCCCCCTAAAAAGCAGAGATCTTAGAACAGATACCCTGTATGCCTGCGTCTAAGGGTGATACTTAAGGAAACCTCCATCATGAGAGTGTAAAGAATAAGGCAGAGTGTGGGATAGGAGACTTGAGGGGGTAGATAAGAGCCATGCGATGGACATTCTTTTTATCCATGAAGGCTGAACTTGAATCTGTTGGTTTAGTAGAGATATTGAAAGATTTCGCAAAAAGAAATGTCATGATTACATTTTTTAAAGTAGATTATTGGCTGCAGTTTGGAGAACAGATTGATGATCAGGAGTCAAAATAAGATTAGAGGTAGAAAGTCCAGTTTAGGAACAGTCCAGTTGAGAGATGAAGTTAAATTTTGCAGAAATGAGAAGTTGGTTAAAACCTGTTTTGGAGGTAAAATTGATAGGCATTATCAATTATTTGGAGTTGAGGGTAGGAGAGTGTGAGGGATGGAAAACAAGGGAGGGGGTAGGGGATGACTCGCTCAGTGGCTGTGTGTTGGTTTTCTGTTGCTGTCACAACAAATTACCACAAATTCAACAGTTTGAAACAACACCAATTTATCATCTCCCAGTACATCTTAGCTGGGTCCCTTGCTTAAAGACTCATAGAGCTGGAGTCCATTTCCTTCTGGAAGATTCAGGGATGAATCTGGTTCAGGTTGTGGGTTAAATTCAATTCCCTGAGGTTGTAGCACTCAGGCCCCCATTTCCTTGCTGGCTGTTAGCTGGGGGACTGGTCTTTGCTTCTAGAGCATGCAGGAATTCCTTCTCATGCTTTCCCTATGGACCCCTTCCAGCAATAGCAGATAGAGTTCCTCAGCTCCAAAATAATTCTCTGCTTTTTAAGACTAATCGGATTAGATTCTGCCCACCTAGATAATCTAAAATAATCTCCCCATCTCAAAGTCCTTAACCTTAATCACATCTGGAAAATCCTTTTTACCCTGTAACACAATATATTCACAGGTTCCAGGGATTAGGGGGGGCCTAAAAATTAGGGGGAAATTTTTAGGGGAGCCATTCTGCTTACCATAGGCTGTTATAAAGCTCCTGGAATTATTTAGTCTAGCCATTTCACAGGTGTTCCTTGTGTAAGGCCAACCAGCTGGTTGGTGGCAGAAGTTGGGTAAAAATCCAGCCTTCCTGATTTCTGGGCCAAGCCATCCATGACCACACAATTAGTAGCGCCTGACTCTACCTCCTTCAACCCCACCCAATTGCTGTCTATCAAATCACCTTGTTTATTTCCTTCACTGAGTCCATGAAACCCTCAGATAATGTTTATTTATTGACTGTCTTTTCTTACAAGTATTTAAACTCCCAATTAAGCGAAAAGTCTAAAGTAGGGATTTTTGTCTGTTTTTTTCACCACTGAATCTCCAGTGCTGCAACAGTGTTTGGTACACAGTAAGCTTCAATAAATGCTAGTCGAATCAATAAATGAATGAATGACAATAAGATTTGGACTGAGTTTGTGAGTCTTTAGAAAAACAAGCAACATTATATTTCCAGAATTTTTTCAGTCTTCATGTTGTTATTACTTAAAATCCAAACATGTCCAGTCATCCTCTAATTCATTTGGCAAACCCTCTTGATTTCAAATACGTATTTGCAGTATACCCACTCAAATAATAATGTCAACATCCAAATCAGTTGAGATTGACTGTGGTTGGATTTTCCTAGGCTGTGTATTAGATTGTGCATGCAAAGCAGGCCATTTTAACCTTCTACAGTAATACATCTTCCATGAGTGGCCTTATTAAAATAAATCAGCAATATTAAGGCATAATTTTGCTTTATATTTAGCATATTAATGAGTGTTACTGGAGCCAGCTGGACATTTGCATATGTTTATATTTCCTATGGTGTTTTGTTATAAATTTTACCTCTATTTAAACCTTACTTGTCACAGGGGCTTGGAAATAACTCAAGAGGTTATCTCGTCCACCCTCTCCCTTAAATCAAAAGTATATGAAAACCACAAAGTCTGCTGAGTTGCTATTTCTTAAGCAACCTGCAAAAAATATGGTTCCTTATTTAAAGTTCCAAGTTGTGTAAAGCAAGTATATTCTTCATAAGGCTTATCCTTTCTTCTTTGCATTGATTTTTAAGTTGCATTGACTTAATTATCCTCTTGTATTTATTTCAGTGAACAGAGTAACATCAAAATAATCTATATCCTTTATTCTTCTTCGGGCTTCCATTGTAGATGAGTAGCTCTAAAGTTGGTTTTTATTCACTTATAGGTTCTTTTTACAGAAATGAATACACAGTCTTCCAAGTTACATCTCATTTATGAGACCTCAAAGTGAACATAACATTTTTTAAAGATTTTATTTATTTATTTTGGTGAGAGGGAGAAAGAAAGAGAGAGAGAGAGCAGGGGGAGGGGCAGAGGAGGAGGGAGACAGAATTCCGAGCAGACTCCACACCGAGTGCAGAGCCCCATGCTGTGGGAGTCTATCCCACTACTGCAAGATCACTACCCAAGCTGAAACCAAGAGTCAGACACCCAACCTCCTGAGCCACCCAGGTGCCCCGAGAACATAGGATTCTAATGAAGTCCTAATTAATGATGTGTGTAGCAGGTGGGTGACTTCTCTCCGGAGACAAATTCCTCAAGAAACACAGGCATTTCCTTTTTGATCTCTGACTCTTCTTTGGGTCTACTGTGGATTTTAAAGTAACAGTGCCACCTGAAGTGAGTTCTAACTGCTTTCAGGTAGCAATTAATTTAAAATAAACTTTAGAAGCCTGAAAACAATCATCACAGTCAGTTCATCAATATTTCCTTCAATCTCTGTGATCCATTCTCTGCTTGCTTATAGGCCAATTTTTTTCTCCTTTTTTTAATTATTATGTTAATCACCATACATTACATCATTAGTTTTTGATGCAGTGTTCCACGATTCATTGTTTGCATATAACACCCAGTGCTCCCAATAGTCTCTCATGGCTCCTCTCTCCCTCTGATTTCCCCCCCTTCATTCTTCCCTTCCTGCTATCTTCTTCTTCTTTTTTTTTTTTTAACATATAATGTATTATTTGATTCAGGGGTACAGGTCTGTGATTCATCAGTCTTACAGAATTCACAGCGCTCACCATAGCACATACCCTCCCCAGTGTCTATCACCCAGCCACCCCATCCCTCCCACCCCACCAACCAGCAACCCTCAGTTTGTTTCCTGAGATTAAGAATTCCTCATATCAGTGAGGTCATATGATACATGTCTTTCTCTGATTGACTTATTTCGCTCAGCATAACACCCTCCAGTTCCATCCACATCGTTGAAAATGGCAAGATTTCATTCCTTTTGATGGCTGCATAATATCCCACTGTGTGTATATATATATATATATATATATATATATATATATATATATATACCACATCTTCTTTATCTGTTCATCTGTCGATGGACATCTTGGCTCTTTCCATAGTTTGGCTATTGTGGACATTGTTGCTATAAACATTGGGGTGCACATACCCCTTCAGATCCCTACATTTGTATCTTTGGGGTAAATACCCGGTAGTGCAATTGCTGGGTCATATGGTAGCTCTATTTTCAATTTTTTGAGGAACCTCCATACTGTTTTCCAGAGTGGCTGCACCAGCTTGCATTCCCACCAACAGCATAGGAGGGTTCCCCTTTCTCCGCATCCCTGCCAACATCTGTCATTTCCTGACTTGTTTTTAGCCATTCCTACTGGTGTGAGGTGGTATCTCATTGAGGTTTTGATTTGGATTTCCCTGATGCCAAGCGATGTTGAGCACTTTTCCATGTGTCTGTTGGCCATTTGGATGTCTTCTTTGGAAAAATATCTGTTTATGTCTTCTGCCCATTTCTTGATTGGATCATTTGTTCTTTGGGTGTTGAGTTTAATAAGTTCATTATGGATTTTTGATACTAGCCCTTTATCTGATATGTCATTTGCAAATATCTTCTCCCATTCGGTCGGTTGTCTTTTGGTTTTGTTGACTGTTTCTTTTGCTGTGCAAAAGCTTTTTATCTTGATGAAGTCCCAATAGTTCGTTTTTGCCCTTGCTTCCCTTGCCTTTGGTGATGTTTCTAAGAAGAAGTTGCTGTGGCTGAGGTCGAAGAGGTTGCTGCCTGTGTTCTCCTTTAGGATTTTGATGGACTCCTGTCTCACATTTAGGTCTTTCAACCATTTGGAGTCTATTTTTGTGTGTGGTGTAAGGAAATGGTCCAGTTTCATTCTTCTGCATGTGGCTGTCCAATTTTCCCAACACCATTTGTTGAAGAGACTTTTTTCCATTGGACATTCTTGCTTTGTTGAAGATTAGTTGACCATAGAGTTGAGGGTCCGTTTCTGGGCTCTCTATTCTGTTCCATTGATCTATGTGTCTGTTTTTGTGCCAGTACCATACTGTCTTGATGATGACAGCTGTGTAATAGAGCTTGAAGTCCGGAATTGTGATGCCACTGGCTTTGCTTTTCTTTTTGAACATTCCTCTGGCTATTTGGGGTCTTTTCTGGTTCCATACAAATTTTAGGATTATTTGTTCCATTTCTTTGAAAAAAGTGGATGGTATTTTGATAGGGATTGCACTGAATGTGTAGATTGCACTAAGTAGCCTTGACATCTTCACAATATTTGTTCTTCCAATCCATGAGCATGGAACTTTTTTCCATTTCTTTGTGTGTTCCTCAATTTCTTTCATGAATATTTTATAGTTTTCTGAGTACAGACCCTTTGCCTCTTTGGTTAGATTTATTCCTAGGTATCTTATGGTTTTGGGTGCAGTTGTAAATGGGATCGATTCCTTAATTTCTCTTTCTTCTATCTTGTTGTTGGCGTATAGGAATGCCATTGATTTCTGTGCATTGATTTTATATCCTGCCACTCTACTGAATTCCTGTATGAGTTCTAGCAGTTTTGGGGTGGAGTCTTTTGGGTTTTCCACATAAAGTATCATATCATCTGCATAGAGTGAGAGTTTGATTTCTTCTTTGCTGATTTGGATGCCTTTTATTTCTTTTTGTTGTCTGATTGCTGTGGTTCAGACTTCTAATACTATGTTGAATAGCACTGGTGATAGTGGATATCCCTGCTGTGTTCCTGACCTTAGAGGGAAAGCTCTCAGTTTTTCCCCATTGAGAATGATATTCACTGTGGGTTTTTCATAGATGGATTTTATGATATTGAGGTATGTACCCTCCCTATACTCTGAAGAGTTTTGATCAAGAAAGGATTCTGTACTTTGTCAAATGCTTTTTCTGCATCTATTGAGAGGTTCATATGGTTCTTGTTCTTTCTTTTATTAATGTATTGTATCACCCTGATTGATTTGTGGATCTTGAACCAACCTTGCAGTCCAGGGATAAATCCCACTTGGTCGTGGTGAATAATCCTTTTAATGTACTGTTGTGTCCTATTGGCTAGTATTTTGTTGAGAATTTTTGCATTTATAGGCCAATTTTTAAACCTCAGCTTTTACATATGAGTTTTCTTCCTTTGGTATTTCACACATTTCTGATTTCCTTTTAGTGAGTGTAGGCTCAGACAAGGAAACTCATTTTATTAAAGAAATGTACACAGCTTCATTGTAGGGTGGGATCTCACTACTGAGGGGCCACTAGGGGATAGCAAACATGCAGCATCGACACTGGAGATTGCTGCCAATGTTCCTTGGAACCTCCATGATCTTAATGGACTACTCCAAGAATGGTTTTGCAAGCAGAATTTAGATTCAAACTGTTTGTTTGTTTGTTTAATTAGCATTTAGAAGCAATTTCAGGCTTGTCTGGAACTATAGTTCCTGGACCTCCCCGCCCCCCATCTGGCTCTAATTTTCTTCCTTGTAGCTTTACATTCTGCAGAAGTGAATTTCTGTTGTGTACTATTAAAGAGAGCGCTAGAAAGCAAGCAATGCTAGACTTGGAAATACCTCCATAGTTCACTAAACAATATTACTGTAACCTGGTTTAAGGCTAATGTGCAGAGGAAAAGGGAGATGGATATCACAGCAGACATCTGCAACCTTAGGTTTCTATCACTGTTGCTTGTTGCTGCTATCCTTACAGATGTCCCCTCAATGTGGATTGTGACCACAAAATAATCAGATACAAATTTTGGCTGATTTTCACTTTTCATATGTAACTAACTATGATTTTTTTAGATTTCACAATTTTTTAAAATATGAAATTGTTACGATTTCTTTAACCCTGTGTTGATCCTTTCAGTGACAAGATGCCCTAGCTACCATTATGGATTAGGTAAAACATTGTTTGACCTCAAATATGAGAAAATCTGTGCCTTTATTGCATAAATATTCTGGATTCTCCTTATTCCACTTCAATAGAAGCTTCTGATTCAAGAGTGTATTAATTCTATTCCTAAGTCCTTACATTTTTCCTTCTGGGAAGTTAGTGAAGCTTTTCCTACATTTCCTACATTTTGTATATTAGAAGTTTTGTTTTTGTTCAATATTTACAACTTAACACAACTAATGCCAAGACTGACTTTCTTTTTATATATCTATAGGGCTGTGTGCCCAGAACTGGAGTGGTGCTTGTTATCAAAAATGCCCCTTAGGGAAATCTAATGTATGGTTTCTTTGTTAATAATATCATCACTTTCAAAACAAGATTCTTTCCTATTGACTAGATAAAATATACACAAGAAAATGAACGCGCATTCTTTTTGTACCCACAATCAGCTAGTTTTTTAATGCATAATAAATCACAGTCCCTAACCTTCTCAGAACATGTGTAAGGAGACAACATGGATAAGCATATCACAGACACAGAAACATATCATAAACCCCCTTTGAACCATAATGTAGCATATTACTAATTACACATCACTTATTGCTAGACTTTTTTCTATACCTCAAAGCTTCTCATACCCTCATGCCTTATCAGAGAGTCTGGCGTAAATTAGATTAGATAGAAAAAAAAAACTATTGAAATCTAGAGAATTGCATAAGTAGGGCAAAATATTTTTACCCTGTTGATTAAAAAATTGGGAAAATGTATCTCTTTCTGAATCAATTCACATCTCCCACTAGTGTTTTCAAACATTTCCAAACATAAGATAATTAGATCATTAGAAAGCCCTCCCCTGCAAAAAAAAAAAAAAAATCCACCTCAATTTAAGAGTATAGTTATAGGAATCATTTACCAAAGAGAACAAATAAATGTTGATATTTATTGTATAAAAGAAAGGGAAATGCTTTCTTTAATTTCACTAAGACAAATGACTGAAAGAGTAAAACTTGCACATTGCTCTCATGTAATTCTTTCTTTTTAATTTTTAAAATTTATATAAATTCAATTGATTAACATCTACTGTATTGTTAGTTTCAGAGGTATAATTTAGTGATTCATCAGTTGCATGTAACACCCAGTGCTTATTACATCACGTGCCCTCCTTAATGCCCATCACCCAGTTACCCCCATCCCCCCACCTCCCCGCCAGCAACCCTCAGTTTGTTTCCTATGATGAAGAGTCTCTTATGGTTTGTCTCCCTCTCTGATTTCGTCTTGCTTTATTTTTCCCTCCCTTCCTCTATGCTCCTCTGTTTTGTTCCTTAAATTCTACATATGTGTGAAATCATATGATGATTGTCTTTCTCTGATTGATTTATTTCACTTAGCATAATACCCTCTGGTTCCGTTCATGTCATTGCAAATGACAAGATTTATTTTTTTTGATGGCTGCATAATATTCTATTATAGATATTTTATATACATATATATCTCACATCTTCTTTATCCATTCATCTGCTGATGGATATCTGGGCTCTTTCTATAGTTTGGCTGTTGTGGACATTGCTACTATAAACATTGGGGTGCAGGTGACCTTTTGAATCACTACATTTGTATCTTTGGGGTAAATACCCAGTAGTGCAATTGTTGGATCATAAGGTAGCTCTATTTTTAACGTTTTGAGGAATCTCCATACATTTCTAGGATGGCTGTACCAGCTTGCATTCCCGCCAGCCGTGTAAGAGGGTTCCCCTTTTTTTGCATCCTCACCAAATTTTGTTGTTTCCTGACTTGTTAATTTTAGCCATTCTGACTGCTGTGAGGTGGTATCTCACTGTGGTTTTCATTTGTATTTCCCTGATGCTGAGTGATGTTGAGCATTTTTTCATGTGTCTCTTGGCCATTTGTATGTCTTCTTTGGAGAAATGTCTGTTCATGTCTTCTGCCCATTTCTTGACTGGATTCTTTGTTCTTTGGGTGTTGAATTTGGTAAGTTCTTTATAGATTTTGGATACTAGTCCTTTATCTGATAAGACATTTGCAAATATCTTCTCCTATTCTGTCAGTTGTCTTCTGGTTTTGTCAACTGTTTCCTTTGTTGTGTAAAAGCTTTTTATCTTGTTGAAGTCCCAATATTTCCTTTTTGCCATTGTTTCCCTTGCCTTTGGTGATGTGTCTAGCAAGAAGTTGCTATGGCTGAGGTCAAAGAGGTTGCTGCCTGTGTTCTCCTCTAGGATTTTAATGGATTCCTGTCTCACATTTAGGTCTTTCACCCATTTTGAGTCTCTCATGTAATTCTGAAAAGTTATACATGAAAATGAGTTGCTTTAAAAGTGGAAAGGTCCAGAGAGAGAAGAGTTGGGGCTGGATCTTGGGAAATCAGATTAGCTGGACTATATCTTCTGATAATTGCTGATACCTGTGGATGGTCAGGAGCTGGGAGAAGGAGAGAGATATGGATAATAACATCTGGTTGATTGAGTCGTGTGGTCTTTAGCAACTGGTCTTTGAGCCTCTCCCATCCAAATCTGAACATACTTCTATCCCTCCTAACGTATTAAGTAGGCCTCATTTCCCCAGATTCATAAAGGCAAAAAACTAACAGTCACAATCCACACTAGAAACAATATTATGGATAAATGAAAACGAACACTGAGACTGTGAACTCTCAACACACCCATGACAGTTCATGTACATCTCTTGTGTGAATGTGGAGGTGATTGGGTTGTGTTCTGATGTGGTTTTTCATTTGGGATGTACAAAGGTCAAGCCTCACCGTCAGAATCAGGAGTGGATCTCACATAAAAAAAAATAAGGTTTTTCTTTCTGTCCATCATCAGGGGGAGATGGATCTACACATAGGACATCAGGTAAGTGAGACAAATCAGACTTTAGGGGGATCTGGAACATATGACTGTGTTTCCAACTGCTAGGAAATCCCTTACCTTTGGGAACTATGGCTTTTTGGGTCCTGTGATAAAACAAAACAAAAACCCACAAAAACAAAAACAAAACAGATTTTCCTGAATTGAAGATTCTCAGGAGATTTTGTTGACTTACTTATAACTTCGTGCATTCTAGGACAGGCTGTGAATGTATCAAAAATACTTCTAAAGGGTTTCTTTTTTCTCTCTCTCTCTCTCTCATGCATACATGGGCACCACATGTATACAAAATAATAATTCTCCCCTCATTTTAGCATTTTCCAGTTTCTCTCAGTTCCTCGCTCACCCCTTCACCATTATAGTGCACATCCCATAATAAGCAGTAAGTTATCAGCAGAGATAACAATGTGATATTTACCACCAATTTGACCTCAGAGATCTTTCTTTTTTCTTGTGAGCTTTCAGAATCTTATTACAGAGAACACATGTCCTTGACCATTGAAAATATTTCCAGATAAATCTGCACCTGAATCTTTGTACTAAAGGTGTCTCCTGGGTTCTGCCTTGTGTCCCTCATCAGGAGATCAAGTGAATATCCAAATTACATTTATCTTACATGCCACCTAGGCAAAATGGGAAAGCAAATGTTCTAAGAGGGAGTACAGCTTATCACTAAAAGATAAGCACAAACAGTGTGGAAACCAGATGCTACGGCGCTGGATCTGAAGAACTTAAGGAAGATAAGCCAATTCAGATCTCCCTGCTTAAGCAGCAGAGCAGCTGAGCCCACCCTCAGCACTGCTCTGGACTCGGAAGGGATGTCAACCACTGTGTCAATGAGACTAGAAGCTCATGGGTAGGAGACCCAAGTAAGATGTCCTTTTCCTTCCTGGGGTCTCATTCACAGGAGAAATGCAGCATACCTCTCGGCTAGGAGAAAATTTTGATGTTACATGTTCTAGTGTCTAGAGTCAGGCGCTGTCTGTGTTTCTTTCTCTTGTTTTCATTACTTAGCCAGTGGTTAGTTCTCAACGAAGCCTGAATATCAGGATCAAATGCCAAGTGAGATGCATAAACATCTAGAGTCCTGGGCCCCACCACAGGCTTACTATATCTCAGTTTCTATAAGTCAGATGTTAAATTCTGTTATGGGTCGAGTTGTGTCTCTTCTCCAAAAAAAAAGATATGTTGGTGTCATAACTCCTAGTACTTCAGAATGTGACCTTATTTAGAAATAGTCTTTACAGAGGTAATCAAGTTAAAAGGAGGTTATTAGGGTGGGTCTTAATCCAATATGATTGATGTCCTTATAAAAAGTGGAAATTTGGACAGAAGCAGACAACCGTAGAGCAAAGACAATACAAAGAACAGTGAGAAGACAGCCATCACAAGCCAAGGAGAGAGACCTTAAAGGGAACTTTCCCTCACAGCCCTCAGAGAAAACAAATCCTGCTGATGTCTTGATTTTGAACTTCTGGCCTCCAGAATCGTGAGACAACAAATTTTTGTTCTTTAAGCCACCCAGTTTGTGGTTAGGTTGTTACAACAACCCTAGGAAACTAATACAAATCTCATTTAAGCTTTATTTCTAGAGTCAATGTGGTTCCAAATGGAGGAGAAATTTATGATTCTAAGTGAAGTCTACTTATGTAGAAGTCAGGTGAAATTGTACACAGGATGCCGGGAGCCTGCTAATTGGATCCATCATGTATCTTGAATAGGGAGGTTGTGAGCAATCCTGGATTTATCTCTTACTCTCATTTCCTAGCTAAGTATATTCAGGAAATGATTTTATTTCTCAGAACATTAAAAGAGGGTTAAAAATCCCTTCCTCTAGGTATTTCTTTGGGTTTCAATTAAGCACTGAGTGTAATATACCTAGCAGGTACTAGGCACTCAATTCATGTCAGCTTCTTTTTCCTTCTGTTCCACCTTCCCCATCAATCAAATTTAATAAACACTCAAATGTCTCTGTGACTCAAATTCCTCATCTAAAAATGAGGATAATAATAGAACTTATTTGAGGCCCCTGAGTAACGCAGTCAGATGAGCCCCCTCACTCCTAGTTTAAGCTCAGGTCATGACCTCTGGGTCTGGAGATGGAGCCCCACCTCAGCTCCACAATCAGCCTGGAGTTGCTGAAGTTTCTCTCTCCCTCTCCCTCTGCCCCTCCTCTCTCCCTCTCAAATAAATAAATAAATAAATCTTTTAAAAAAATAGAACTTATTTTAACTTTGTAGGGTGGTGGTATGGATGTGTGAGTATGTGTAAAGCGTGTAGTGCCAGGTCGGGCACACTGGAGCACCCAGGAGCTGTTCGCTAATACGCTTTCTAGTATGGCCTCAGAATGATTAGCTCCCAGTGGGAAGAACAGCCACCATTTAATGACACAGCCATTCATCTGAGAATAAAACTGTCAACAGGCAAAATCTAACAAATTAAACAGATTAACGATTATTTCTCTAGATGGATATGTCCTTTACCTATTCATTCAGCTAAACTTTATTTTCCTGTGTCAGAGACTGAACCCAACACATGATGCCTATTCAAGGTAAACAAGGAGTCCAATATCCCACCTGAGAAGCCCTCCCAAGTCCTTTTAATACAATTTCACCTATATATAAAGAAAAGGGAAAAGTTCCTGGTATAATGGATGTGGGGATCCAGGATTCTGATTTCTATGGAAGTAGACTATGCTTATGATAACAATTTCTCTTTCATTTGGAACCAAGTTGGCTCCAAAGATAAAGATTAAATGGAATTTAATATATCCTGTGAGTCTAAGCACCAGTACCCAAAGCAAGACCCTCAAAATTAGATCTCAAGTTAGATTTCAGGCTATTCTCCTAGAAAATAAATAAATGTAAACATCATCTGTGGAATGTGAAAAACTTCCCAGAAAATATTTTTCTTCTTTCTTCTTGATTCAATTCTCTTAAATGGTGTGGTTTGGAAATGTCCACACAATTGTACTACTTTCCATAATAAAACTGAAATGGGAAAGATAAAAAATAAATAATCTTGAATGAAGAAGAAATGGGGGGAAGAAGATTCAACAGTTTTAATCTCAGGTATAACTACTTTTGCAAAGTTACATGGTGTTGAAGAAATACTCTAGAAAAAAATGAAGAAAAGCTGACTTGCTTTTGTTTCAAATAATCTAAATATATAACCAGAATGAGTGGGTAATTAACTCGATTCACCTCCCCCCCTTCTTTTTTTGGTTTATATTTAGCTGATATTTAGGCAGGCATCAATACAGTAGGAAATCTTTTCCTAAGTAAAGCAAAGAACGCTGCCCACAATCATGAATGAGCATCATTGCCAAGGGATGAAAAGCCCATGGGTAGTGCTATTTAGGTAGATCTATCACCATGGGGACGTCAGAGTGGAGAACAGTGGGCATCTTGTGAGATCCTCACCTGAGGGAATGAACTTTGCCAGCCCTCTGCAAAGGAAAACATTTAGCATTCTACTTGCACAGGTCGGTCGTGGACACAACAGGGTTTTATTCTTTTTTCAAGTCTAAAGGCAGCCTCTGTGTTTGAGATCTTCCATACATCACTCAGTCACTTCAACATAGACTCTGCTTCCTCATGGAAACTTCTCCTCAGGTTACAAAGTACACGAAAACAAGAGGGAGGGCGCCAGGGGGGAAATTGCACTCTATAGTTGGTTCACTTGTAAAATTTTAACAACAGTGACATTGATCAGATTTACTCCTATGGGAAAGTTACAGGAGATGGAATTATTGCCCAGTGGTATAGGCTGACTTCCACTTCTCTATTTTGGGAAGAAGTACTCTTTAAGAAATCCTTGAGGTGAATGATTAACACACGCAGCTTGCCAAACAACAAGACAGAAGATTTGCAGACCTGGGCCGTGAAACTTCCCATCTTCTGGCTCAGGTTCAAGCGGGCAGCCGGCCCCTCAATGCACCATGCATAATTTCCCCCACCCAGCTCCCGAGGTACTTCTGTTGACCTGAAGTTTCCACTAGTAGTGTAAAGAGACATAATGCTTTACTGTTTGTTGGAGTTTGTCTCTGATTCTTAAAAGAGCAATTTCATTCCAGCTAAGAACATTTTCAAGCATGCTTAACCAAATTGGGAGGGGGGTGCAAGTTGGACGTGAAATTCCAGAGAGATCCCATTTTATATAATCTTACTGTATGAACTTCCTTATGAAATACTTTCTTTAACAAATTTCTGTTCTGCAAAAGGCCATAAACTGAGAAACAATGTGAAAATGATGAAGCCGAACCTAGAAAAACTGCAATTAGACACAAGGATGCCAATTTCAAAACAGTATTTAAGATAAAATTAAATCAGTCTGGAGGATCCCCTTATCGACTTCATGTGTAGCCATGACATGTACTCTTGGTGTGTGATCTTGGGAAGGTATTTAACCTTTCGGGGTATCCGTTTCTTCATCTGTAGATTGGGGACAACGAAAGCATTCCCACCCGGGGTTGAGAGTATTGAATGAGATGAGGCCTGCAAAGAACTTAGGACAGTGCTTGCTATATGGAAGGTGCTAAATAAATCCTTGCTAATATTATTCTTTTAAAATATGGGAATCAAGTCTATTGAGAATGTTAATGACTGCCTAATAGAAATGTGAAATGTAGCTAATCTTGGGAGAACAGACAAACCTAGCCAGTGATGCTGTGTGCCCATAGGATTTGGCAAATCTGGACATGTCTGTGGGATCACAGAGGTGAGCCCTTTAAGGTCGAATGAAGGGCCAAGGAGGAATCCCATGAAAAGACTCATTCTAAGTAACAGAGAAGGACTCAACGGCACAGGGCTGATGTTGGAGAGGGAGAAGGATTGTGAGAGCCACACCATGCCTGCCGCTCAGATATTTGGCTGAGTGCCTAAAGAATCCTTGACCCAAAAAACATGATGTGTCAATAAAAAGGTCCAAAAATCAAAACAAAACAAAATCACTGGGGAAGAACTTCCTAAAAGTAGCTCGAAATGTTTGGAGTGCAAAGTGGCAGCTCCGGTTTAGCAATGTTGAAAGACACGTCCGGGAGCTCTGGAAGATCAAGCCAGCCTTACAGAGAAACCAGTGTCTTGGACAGTCATGGCTTCAGGACAGACACCACAGACAGCTGTTGTGTGGGCATGATCAGTGGGCCCTGGTGAGGGATCGTACGAAGGACATTGGCAACATAACTGATGTGGTTGGTGGCAGTAGCATCAACAGGATCTCTCTCCAGGGACCCAGCGCCAGGGAGAAGGAGGAATCGCCGGGGCAGTTTCACGTGTGCTCACTCAGCTGTCCCTCTTTTTTGCCACATAAATCTATCCATGTGTTAACATTCATACAACTGTGCGTAAAATACTCAATTTTACTGTATATATTTTTTAAATAACATTAAAAATTTTCAGGGGTGCCTGGGTGGCTCATTCGGTTAAACGTCAGCCTTCAGCTCAGGTCATGATCCTGGAGTCCTGGGATCGAGCCCCACTTGGGGCTCCTTGCTCAGTGGGGACCCTGCTTCTCCCTCTCCCTCTACCTCTCCTCCTGCTCATGCTCTCTCTCATTCTCTCAAATAAATAAATAAAATCTTTAAAAGAAAAAAAGAAAAAAATTTTTTCAGTAAATTGCTCATTAGTGTACTTCTAGTCACCATTTCCTAAGTTTCTAAATAATGTATAACTTTTTCAGAAAATAATTAACATAGTAAAATGCATAAATCTTAATTGTATCAGCCAACACGTTTTTACAAACATAACAGATGTATAACTTTTGGCATAGGGTTCTAGATCTGTTTCTTTTGAGAAACATACACCTTTTATGTCATTATTTTTTCCCATCATGAATGCTATTATAGCTCACCTCAGTGATGCCAGGACATCTTATTTTCTTATGATTTCATGTTTATTTGTCCTATGTACTCAGTCATTTAATCAAGAGTAAAAGACAGTGACTTAGTTAATCCGTCTCATCTGAATGAATACTTAAAGGTAGTATTTTACTTTTTCTTTTTTTTTAATTTTTTTAGTATTTTACTTTCTGTTTCATCCATAGTATAGTAAGACCCCGCATTTTCATTTTATTTTTAATACAGTAAGCATATCCACATTATATTAATTAATAGAAGTTTAGAAGATTGCATTAAAACTTTATATGCTCGGTGTTTAACATAGATCTGAGACTATAAAGCCAGCTGTAACTAAGTATAAAGAAACATAGTAAAAAGCCTTTCTTATATAAATATATGGCAAAAAAGAAACTTCTCAAACATATTTCATCTTTTTTCTATATATCTGTGACTCTTTCAAATGTATTGATGGAACATTAAGTTTTTTAGTCAAGATCATTATAAAAATATACAAAAGTTTTATAACCAATAACTTGCAGCATGATAATAGCTAAAGCATGACCAAAAAAAATCTAACTTAATGGCCAAGAAAATCATAAGTAAATGTTGGAGCTTATTTTAGCCAGACTCAAATGGATTTGTAGTCAGGAAAAAAAAGATAATCGACTAGCTTAAAAAGAACATAAAAGAAATGTAATAAATTTTACTCAAAGACAGAACTACATAGGAGCCCATTCAAATAAACACAACTGTTATGCAGTGAAAGAGATCTAGGGATAGGACCAAACCTGTTCTTTAACCAGTCCAGCAAGTAAAAAATATGATCGATACTGTAAAGAGAAATTCTAACCCCAGTAATTCTTGGGTAACAGGCAGGACATCTCTTTGATCAATGGTTTAACACTTGCCAGCATCTAATTGAGGCTGTCTGAGATCTAGTGTTAACCTGACCAGCTAATGTATTGGCCAATTCACCCCTTCTTTCCAGATTCAGAATGGGCTGACAAACAGGTGAGCATTTCCAAATTTGCAGCTTCTCCTTAGTCTCCTGGGAGCATAATATAATTTGCTCCCTCCTCTGGCTTCTTTCTTTTAATTTATTATCAAAATAATAAGAGTTGTACAAATAAAATGGAGAAGTCCTACACCCAAATGAGCTTGATCCCGTCAGATTCTGTAAGAGGTGCCCACATCACTCCCCAGAATCCTGGCAGCAGTTGCTAGATGAGGTGCCCCTTGACCTGAAGAAGTTCCTTTATTTCAGAACTTTCTAAATAGAACAAAATTAATTAGCTTGACTGAGCGAATCTCTCCTTTGGGATCAACTATAGCGTACACTAAGCAGTCAACCTAAGTGTTAGTATGTTTAAAACAAAATGTGGATCATATTCGGGGCTGTTATAATTTTAACCCTTACCCCTCTTTACAAAGGACTTGCTGCCATAGGTACTGAAGCAGGGATGGCTAAGGGAAACACCTGTGTTCTCTTCTTGCCCCGACCCTCTGTGTTTTCAGCCATCCTGGTTTTATGACTTGTGTTAATCATCTTCTGGGGACTGTATTGTTTAATTTACCATACTGACCCTTTATCAGGACTTTCCTCCTAATGGCAGAGCAGTATCAGGCTCTTTGCAAATAACCAAAGTTCAAACTTCAGGTTCTCCCTTCACTCGCTGTGCAAGACTTAAAACAAAACAAAACAAAACAAAATCTCTGTGTGCCTCAGTTTCCTTGTCTGTAAAACGATGATAATATCTGCCATATAGATTCATTGTGGAGATTATGTAGAAGAGGTTATAACAGAACTCCATAGAGCATGGGCACCACATAAATTTCAGCTATTTATTTACCAAATCATGGTCCACATGAAGTGTATTTATAACTAGAGTTTCTTACTTTGACACATGGGAGTGACAGCAGGAGAGGATCTTATTAAGCTTTGTGTCCTTAGTGCCTAAAACAGGGATGAATATATACTAGATGCTCACGAGGTGTTTCCTGAATGAAAGTTGCTGACAGTATGGGTGGGATACTGGCCATGGAAACAATGATCCTATTCTTAGGCCCAGCTCTACTTTCTTCCTATAATCGGGGGAATGTTAAACTCAATAGACAAGATCAAACTGAACAGTGTTGGAGGGGCAGGAGCCTGCCCGTAGAGGTGTAATTCCAACAAGTTGACCAAATGAAAATGTCACAAGATGCAATCAACACAGGATCCAGCTTGAGAGGCTGTTGACATTCTGTGTAATTATTGCAAGTGCACACTGGGTAGTCCACATTATTATAAACTGCATTTCCAACACTGTATGGCATTAAATTAAAAAAAAAAAGGCAATGAAGTTATAGCCATTAGCAAAGCTGAATTGGAACTCCTAGAAAATGTCAAGGAGATCTTAATTGTACTTTATATAATGGTCTCCTAGACTAATAAGATATGATCTAAAACCATTAGGTATGAGAAGGTAAACATTTTAAGAGCACTTTTTTTTTCTTTTTTTTTTTTTTTTTTTGGCCAAAAGGCTCTTCATCTCTATTTGACAACTCTGGCTCGGCCTTGAGGGAAAGCATTGCAGCATTCTGAAATAACAGATATTGTTTGTGACCGAGGCGATGAGGTTGGTGGTGGGGGAGAGCACTCAAAGGTAACGTACAGAGAGCGAGGATGTCTATAAATCTGCTTGTGAAGTCACACATCACTGTTCCCCACCTCCCACCCCTGGCAGAGGGGGTCGGCAGGTATGCTCTAAAAGTCATTCCTCTGTCACGTAGCACACAGTTCCAAAATGCTGGGAAACACCTATTATGCTGACAAACTTCAGAACACATAAATCTATTTAGCCTTACAAGTGACTGAAACTCGTTCTCTCAAGGTCGGAATCTCGCCAACAGAAAGCCCTATATTCATGCCTTGTTTCATCAATGAGCTTCTGAGCTAAGACAGTAGATCCATGAGTCCCTGCCGCTGCTGGAGATTTTATAGAGTCCCTGCTCTCGATTATTGATGAAAGTCACCAGCTATCTAATCTATAGGTCAATGTGACTCTGTCCCATGAGCTCCAAAGTTCTGTCTTCTATTTCTGGCTCAAGGAGTACACTGTTTATCTTTGTTCGTATTTTTAATGGATTTGATGTTAACATCACATGGAGAAATATTATCTACTCCTCAATAAGACGTTTATCTAAGTGAGAGGCAGAGTGTCTTCTCCCTTCTTCACCATGCAGTTAACAAAAGGGACTATTGACTGTCCCTGGGGAGGTAAATATGTGAAAATTACCAAAAATTAATATGCGTTCATTTTACCAGCGTGTTCAGTTAAAATTCATTAAATGAAAATACAATCACCAAGGCAGAACTTTACTGAAATGGAGACTTCAGTTAGAAAGAGTGAGTGGCTACAATTTGCAATTTGGTGCTGTTTGTAAACACAGTTTAGAAATCATTGTTCGGACATGTGGGCTACGGTTCCAGTTTGTCTCAATCTTGTGTGTACTCTGGCAAGCAACCTAATGCTTCTTTATACCTTTGTTTCTCTATTTGTACAGGGGAGAACATTACCACTAAATGAAATTTGTACAGTGCTTTGGGACACCTGCACAAATTGTGCTGTTTCAAACTGATATTAAGATGGTATTTGTTTAATCTACTTCAAAATCAGATTAATACTTTCTTTAATGCTAGTTGGTAGTGTTTACTAAACTGTGTTTGTTTCATTAAACATTAGCTCTTCAGGGTTAGATGTTATATGAAATGACCTACTTTTGTTACATTTTTGAAACCCTAAGGTAAACAAAGTTAAACAAAGGCCTTTGCTACAGGACTTCTCAGAGCCTTTAATATCCTGATGAGCATATGAATCTCCTAGATGGGTATGGTTTGTGGTATTTCCCAAACTTATTTAACAATAGCATTTTTTTAACTTTTTTTTAAAAGATTTTATTTATTTATTTGACAGAGAGAGAGATAACGAGAGCAGGAACAACAAACGGGAGTGGGAGAGGGAGAAGCAGGCTTCCCGCGGAGCAGGGAGCCCGATGCGGGGCTCGATCCCAGGACCCTGGGATCATGACCTGAGCCGAAGGCAGACGCTTAACGAGTGAGCCACCCAGGCGCCCTGAACTTTTCTTTTAAGGTCAGAGGAAGGCTTTTGTGAAATGCTTGGCAGAAGGATAAGCACCATTAATAAGTACAGTCCAAAAATCTTAAAGAGGAAGCACAGTGTTGAAAAGCAGCTCTGGGGCACCTGGGTGGCTCAGTCTGTTAAGCATCTGACTCTTGGTTTCCACTGAGGTCATGATCTCAGGGTCCTGGGATGCAGCCCCACATCCAGCCCCACTTTTGTCTCCACGCTCGGCGGGTAGTCTGCTCAAGGATTCTCTCTCTCCCTCTTCCTCTACCCCTCCCCCTGTTTGCAACTCTCTCTCTCTCAAATAAATAAGTAAATAAGTAAATTAATTAATTAATTAACAGCTCTGTTCTTTTATTATTTATTTATTTGCTTTTTTTTCTTTTTTACCATTGTAATTGAAGCTGCCTTAGTTGACCTGCACTAAACTCATCACTCTATAAAATATACTGGCTGGACCATGTTGAACTGCTGGTTTTTCATAGGTCAAAAAATGATGGCATACCAGCATGTTCATGTATTTCTACCTAACATCCATGTCTCTGGCAGACTGAACCCTTGGAACTAGAAGGCTAAATTCCAGCATGCCTACAGACTTCCATTCCCACCAGCTGAATTATATGTTGCCCAGGATCAGTTGAATTTGTTCCCAAACATTTTATGACCATTGTGCTTGTTCTTGTAATTGCATAATTTAACTAGATATTATGTAAACCCATAGAATATAAACATGAGTATGAAAAGAAAGTTGTTGATTCTATGACAACTAGGTTGAACGCTTTGTCGGGACTCATTATGGTGAGATTTAAGAATTGCTGTTAAATCAGGTCAGGGTGAGCTGTTCTAAAAGTTTGGGGTTGGGGGGAGTGGAATCTTAAAATTGTGACATCTACACTGCATTTTAACTGACCTTCAATGCTCAGGGTACACTAAAGATACTGACGCTGGAAATTCAGGATGCTAAGTTATGGGTGCGGTTTATGGAAAGAAAGAATTAGGAGTCCTATCAGAAGACCTATAGTCAAGAAACGATTTAATCCTACGTCAAAAGATTGATGAATATAGAGGGATGATATCCAAATATTTTAACAGCCAGTATGGTCTTGACCCTGACCAATCAGAACGAATGCCTGTCCCAGCAGAAAGGATCCTCAAATGATTGCACAGCTGCGCCAGTGCATGCTGGCTGAACGTCAGCTATGTCTACAAACGTGTCAGGTTAAAATACAACATTTGGGGGGCGTCTGGCTGGCTCAGTTGGAAAAGCATGTGACCCTTGATCTCAGGGTCATAAGTTCAAGCCCCACATTGGGTGTACTTAAAAAAAATAAAAAATAAAAAAATAAACAACTTAAAAAATACAACATTTTGATACATTACATCATTTTAAAAACAAATTTCTTGTTTTAGACAAATGTTTTGATTATCTGGCCAAATGCTCTTTCTGATCACCTCAGAAGACTTCTCTTGAGTTCCTGCTACTACCAGCAACAATAAGGGACCTCGCATAATATGGCTACAAGGTACTTTCCACAGGTATTATCCTCTCTAATAATCAGGAACTGAAGTAAAGAAGGTTGGATCCTTCCTGTAAGCAAATGTCCTGGAAGAAACCCCTTTGAAGCTACCACACAAGCAGGTGGGGGTTAGAGAAATCAGAATTTAACTATATATAAAATCGTTTTCTTGTTGATGAATCATTTTGGGGAAAGGAAAAGACATAAAGAGAAAGGGAGGGAAAAGAAAAGAGCTGGAACCTGGACTCCAGATTTGGGCAGAATAATCAAATATCTGCTGCCAGAAGATGGCCCCTGACCAAGATGAGTACTCAATTGGGGATGATTGAGGGAAATCGAGGGATAATTGTGCTGAGTATGAGACTGCCCCGATGTCTTTTACATTCTAATCGTTGTTGACCCACTGGGGCATATGGAAGGCTGTCTAGCTGTGTCTCAGAACCACTACCCTGCAACTTAACCTATACAGTAAGAGGCTCAGAAATCAGGAATAAATCTGATATAAAGAAGAAAAATATCACACTAAATACTGACTCTCAAATGACAAAAAAAACATAAGAAGGTCTATCCACAACTGTCACTTTTTTAGTTGATTTTTTTTTATTTGAGTGTAGTTAAAACACACAAGGTTGTGTTAGTTTCAGGGGACAATAGCGATTTGACAAGCTGAAACATTACGCTACGCTCACCACAAGTGTAGCCGCCATCTGTCCCCATACAACGCTATTATAGTACTATTGACTCTTTTCCTTGCACTGTACATTTTAGTCCTGTGACTTATTCATTCCATAACTGGAAGCCTGTGTCTGTCACTCCCCTTCACCCATTTCGGGCGTCCCTCTATCCCCCATCCCTCTGGCAACCATCAGTTTGCTCTCTGTGTTTACAGGTCTGATTTTGTTTTCTCTTTGTTTATTCTTTTTTTTTTTTTTTTTAGATTCCACATATGAGTGAAATCATATGGTATTTCTCCTTCTCAGTCTGACTTTTTCACTTAACATGATACCCTGTAGGTCCAT
Organism: Eumetopias jubatus; assembly: GCF_037043125.1. Taxonomy (NCBI): domain Eukaryota; kingdom Metazoa; phylum Chordata; class Mammalia; order Carnivora; family Otariidae; genus Eumetopias; species Eumetopias jubatus. Next base: position 161,161,060 of record NW_028274809.1, on the reverse strand, counting down.
CCATGTTGTTGCAAATGGCACAATCTCATCCTTTTTTATGGCTGTGTGATATCTCATGGGTGTGTATACAAACATGTATATATAATATCTTCTTTATCCATTCATCTATTGATGGACTCAGGTTGCTTCCATATCTTGGCTATTGTAAATAATGCTGCAGTCAACATAGGGGTGCATATAGCCTTTCAAATTAATATTTTTGTTTTCTTTGGGTAAATACCCAGTGGTGAAATTATTGGATCATATGGCATTTCTATTTTTCATTTTTTGAGCAAACTTCACACTATTTTCCACAGTGGCTGCACCAATTTACATTCCCACCAGGAGGGTACAAGTGTTCCTTTTTCATCACATCCTCACCAACACACAACTGTCAGTTTTTAATTAGCTGGAAATGATATAGTGGGGAGTAATTCCAGTGTTTTTTGAGGCAGTCACATAATTGTAATTTTTTTTTTAAATTTCACTCCTTTGAAATGAGTCACCTCTTCTTTTGAAATATCAGTTACGGGTAATCTCTACCTGGGGAAAGTCTGTGAGTTAGAAGCTACTATTACACCTGTCAGAGGCTACCAGCTTTGTAGCCTAGCACCTAGCCATATACTGGAATCACCTGGGAGCTTTAGGAAAATCCTGGTGCTAGAAAAATACCTGATTTAGAAAAATGCCTGATCTGTGATACTGCTGATGCACCGGATTTTAAAAGCTTCCCACCTCAAGTGTTGCCTATGGACCAGCTATGTTCACGTTGCCTGGGAACCTATTAGAAAGGCTGGAAATCAAGTCCCATCTTGGACCTATAGGGAATCAGAATCTGCATTTTCATGAGACTTCACGTGAATCATAGGCACATTAAAGTTGGAAAATCTAGAAAACTGTTTCTCAAAGTATTGTCAGAGAACTTACATTAAAATTTCCCGAGGCATTTTTTAAAAAGAAAATGCAGTTGTTGTTGTTGTTTTTGCCCCAACTTAGCTCCTGATGAGAATCTCTGGGGGACTGGGAGGGTAGGAGGTGAAGGTTGCGGGGAGGAATCAAGAGTTTAGCGACCACACAGTGAATCTTATGAGCATCTAAACTGAGAACCAGCTGATGGGGGAAATTGGGAGAGACTGGTAGAAAGGTACAAACCTTCAGCCATAAGATCAATAAGGTCGGAGGAGCTAATGCATAACATGGAGACTCTATCTGATAACACTGTATCATATAATTGAAATTGGTTGAGAGACTAGAAATTAAGTGTTGTCAACAAAGAAAAAGGGTAAGTATGTGACGTGACTGATGTGTTAATTAATTCTGTGGGGGGATTCTTCCACAATTTATACATATATCAAATCATCATATTGTACATTTTAAATATCTTACAATTTATTTGTCAATTTACCTCAATAAATGGGAAAAAAGTAAGTTGAGAACCACTGTTACAAAGAATGCGTCTTAGGACTCATTCTGAAATTGCTAAGGTCCTGGCTCTGAAAGGCTGTGGGAGGGGTCGGAAACAGAGGGTAGGGCTGCTGTGAATATTAACAGGCACCAGTACTCAGTCATGAAGCCACACACTCTGCTCCCTAAGTCAAAATCATACTAACTTTAAAGAAGATGCTCAGACCATCAGTTCTGGGGCAATTTTGTGTCCACTTTTTTTAGGAATCAGTCAGATTTCAGGGTATAATCTGAGATTCTCACCTTTCCTCAAGTGCCAACAGTTAACTGAAGTTTGGGACCAGTTTGGGTATTTTCGTTTTTCATCAAAATTAAAATCTCAGAAAATACAGCTTATTGACAGGGACCTAAGAACCTCTTGTGGAAATGATTCACACAAAGTTATCTAAACATTTTTTTCTACGCATACCCTGATTAAGCAAGCTTGGGCTATGTTTCCAAATACAGGAGTACCCTTCTGTGGTAGCTTCTCTTAGATAACCACATAGGCAGCATAAATCAGACCACAACCCTGGCAAAGAGCAATTCTATGCAGTACAAGTCTTAGATAGCATGGTGTTGCCTTCTCATATGGGTGTTCCCCAAATCCAGAACAACAACAACAACAAAATTCCACTGTAGCCTCTACTTATTCTAGTAACATCTGTTCATGGTCATTATCATGGGTCTAGGCAGGACCCTTTGTTTTCATTTTTGTATTAGTTTGCTAGAGCTGCCATAATCAAGTACTACGAATTTGGTGGCTTAAAACAATAGAAATTTATTGTCTCACAATTCTGGCAGGCGAGAAATCTGTAATCAAGTTGTCAGCTGTGCCATGCTTTCTCTGAAGGTTCTAGGTGAAGATCCTTTTGTCTCTCCCTGGCTTCTGATGGTTGTTGGTAATCCTTGGCAGCCCTTGTCTGTAGGTGTGTCACTCCAGTCCATCCCCATTGTCACGTGGCATTCTCCCGATGTGTCTCCACACTGTCTTCCCTCTGTGCAGGTCTGTCTCTGTATCCCTCCTCTTCTTAAAAGGACATCAGTCACATTGGATTAAGGGACCCACCATAGTTCAGTATGACCTCAGCTTAATTACATCTGTAACAATCTTATTTCCAAATAAAGTCACATGATGAGTTTCTAAGAAGGACATGAATTCGGAGGGGTGCTATTCAACCCTGTACAGTTTTGATATTATTTCATTATTTGTTATTGATTTTCTCTTTTATCCTCTCTCCCATTCTCTTCCATCCCTATTGATAGCAACTTCTAGTTATATTTAACGTATGTCCTTCCATTCCATTTTCCTTCTTTACTTAAATAAACATGCATCCTTGAAAATGTAGTGTTATTAAATTTACATAAATATTGTTTTTAAATGCAAATAAATGGATTAGTGCTATAAACTTCATTCAGTTTCATACTTATATCATTCGATATTTTATTTTTGTGATCTCCTATGTTGATAGGTGTCCATTTAATAAATTTCTTCTTACTGCTACATATTCCATCAGGAACTATGACTTTTCCATGTAGAATCAATTAAAAATTGGGGTAATATTAAATAGTAATTATTTTGAGCTGTACAATAGATTGAATGGAATTTTTTAAAAAACAATTATATAGTAGGAAGTAAAATTTTCTTTGAGAAAAAGGTAAAAGTAGAGTATGAGGGGTGTGTGTGTGTGTGCGTGCGTGCGTGCGTGTGTGTGTGCGTGTGGTGTAGGTACAGGCTGTGTTATTAGCTAGGATAGTCAGAGTAGGCCTCATTGAGATGAGACCAAAGGAAAGAGTTAAAGGAGACAAGGGAGTTAGCCAAGAGGATATCTAGGGAAGGAACATTTTAGGTGGAAGAAACAACTAAGGTTTCTGAGACAAAAGTGTGTGTGTGTGTGTATATCATATATAAGTGTGTGTGTGTATATACATACATATATATATATATGGCAGGAGTCATAATATATGTACATAATATAATATACACACACACACATAATATATATGTAGTCACTTAACATAGCCAAACCCACAAATAATTGTGATTTATTGGAGTTAGTGTTAGGGGTATAGAGGGCATGCAGAATGACAACATGGAAAAATAAAACTTCCAGTTGTCTCAGTAATAATAGAAATTTTTAAAATTTTATTTTAATTCCAGTATAACTAATGTACAGTATAATATTAGTTTCAGGTGTACAATATAGTGATTCAACAATTCTATACATTACCCAGTGCTCATCATGTTCATCAGTTCTAGCAGATTTTTGGTGGAGTGTTTCAAGTTTTCTATATATAGTATCATGTCATCTGCAAACAATAAAAGTTTTACTTCTTCCTTATCAATTTGGATGCCTTTTATTTCTTTTTCTTGTCTGATTGCTGTGGCTAGGACTTCCAGTACTATGTTGAAAAAAAGTGGTAAGAGTTCAGGGGAAAATTTGTTCTTGAACTTAGGAGAAGAGCTCTCAGTTTTTCACCATTAAGTATGATGTTCTCTGTGGGTTTTTCATATATGGCCTTTATTATGTCGAGGTATGTCCCCTCTAAAGCTACTTTGTTGAGAGTTCTTAACAGGAATGAATGTTGTACTTTGTCAGATGCTTTTTCTGCATCTATTGAAGTAATCATATGGTTTTTATCCTTTCTCTTGTTAATGTATCATATTGATTGATTTACAAATATTGATCCATCCTTGTATCCCAGGAATAAATCTCACTTGGTCATGGTGAATTTTTTTTTTTAATGTATTGTTGGATTCCATTTGGTAATATTTTGTTAAGGATTTTTGCATCTGTGTTCATTGGAGATATTGGCCTAAAGGTCTCTTTATTCTTAGTGTCTTTATCTGATTTTGGTATCGGGGTAGTACTGGCCTCATAAGATAAATTTGGAATCTTTTATTCCTCTTCTATTTTTTGGATAGTTTGAGAAGAATAGTTATTAACTCTTCTTTAAATGTTTGGTGGAACACCTGTGAAGCTGTCTGATCCTGCATTTATGTTTCTTGGGAGTTTTTTGATTACAGATTCAACTTCATTGCTGATAATTTGTTCAAATTTCGTTTCTTCCTGATTCAGTTTTGAGAGGTTATATATTTTTAGGAACTTATCCATTTCTTCTAGGCTGTCCAATTTGTTGGCATATAATTTTTCATATTCTTATAATCCTTTGTATTTCTGTGCTGTTGGTTGTGATTTCTCCTCTTTCATTTCTGATTTTGTTTGAGTCCCCTCTTTTTGTTGTGTTGTGTTTTGGTTTGGTTTGGTTAGTCTGGATAAAGGTTTATCAATTTTATTAATCTTTTCAAGGAATCAGTTCTTATACTTAACTGTATTGCTTTTGTGCTTTCTACTTTTCTTACTCCTGCTTATGGTCTTTCCTTTGCATTCACAGAGTCCCCTTTAACATTTCTTATAAGGCCGGTTTAGTGGTGATGAATTCCTTTAACTTTTGTTTGCCTGGGAAACTCTTCATCTCTCCCTCCATTCTGAATGATAGTCTTGATGGATAGAGTATTCTTGTTTTCATCAGCACGCTGAATATATCATGCCACGCTCTTCTGGCCTGAAAAATTTCTGCTGAAAAATCAGCTGATAGCCTTATGGGGTTTCCCTTGTACATATCTGTTTTCTTTTCTCTTGCTACTTTTAAAATTCTTTCTTTATCACTATTTTTGCCACTTTAATTATTATGGGTCTTGCTGTGGACATTCTTGGGTCTTGTTGGGGGCTTTTTTGTGCCTCCTGGATCTGGATTCCTGTTTTCTTCCCCAGAATTGGGAAGTTTTCAGCTATTATTTCTTGAAGTAAATTTTCTGCCCCCTTTTCTCTCTCTTATCCATCCGGGAATGCTATTATGCTTGATGGTGTTGCTGAGCTCCCTTTATCTATTTTAATTTTTCATTATTCTTTTTTCTCTCTCCTGTTCAGCTTGATTGCTTTCAAGTACTCTGTCCTCCAGGTTGCTGATCCATTTTTCCTCTTTCTCTAGTTTACTATTTATTCCCTCTAACGTATTTTTTATTTCAGATATGGAGTTCTTCATCTCTGATTGGTTACTTTTTATGTTTTCTCTTTATTTATTGGGGAGCACTCACCGAGGTCCTCCACTCTTTTCTGAAATCCTGTGAGTGCAGGCATATTACTTATCTCTATTTCATTTAGCTCTCTTGCTGTGATTTTGTCCTGTTCATTCATTTGGAGCATACTCCACTGTCTCCTCATTTTGTCTAACTCTGTGTGTCTGTTTCTATTTGTTAGGAAAGTTAGCTATGTCTTCTGCTCTTGAAAGTAGTGGCCTTATGAAGAAGAGATCCTGTAGTACCCTGTAATTCAATGTCCCCTGTTCACAGAACCTAGCAATTCAGGGGTGTCTCCTATGTGTGTTGTGTGTGCCCTACTGTTGTGGCTGAGCCACCTTTGTCTTCAGTTTGTCATCTGCAACGATTCTCTTTGCCTGTTGTAGGCAGTTTGGTCCCTGTGTTGTCAGTGGGCTAGTCTGGGGCCTTCTTGGGCTTAAGTTGAGTCCAACTAGGCATTTGTCTGAGATGAGGTAGCACTGAACTTTAGGGCACTCTCCCTGTGTTGTCCCAGAAGCTTTTGTTGGTAGGGGGGCCTACAGTCAGACCAAATATCTGCCCCCAGCCCAATGCTGGACCACAGTCAGACTAGTGTGTTTGGTTATCTTCCCCTCTCCCTGGGGCAGGAATCACTTTGGAGTGGTGCTGGCCCCATCAGGGCTGCTTATACAGTACTAGGTTTGTGGCACCACCTTGGATGGCCTCCTGTCAAGGGTATGAGGGTCCACAGGAGAATACAGGGGCAGAGTGTGAGGTGCCAGCAAGGTCTATGCTGAGGCCACTGTGTTGGAGAAAATAAATCCAAAGAATTGTGGGGAGGCAGAGTGCACTGTTGGCTAGCTAGAGAATGTTCCTGCTGTGCTGGTTCCCACAGGTGTCTGTGTATCTAGGCTGGAGGGGAAAGGAGGGAAATGGCACTTGTCAGCTCTTTTGTTGTTGGAGACATTTCCCAAAGATCCCTGCCCCTCCAGCACAGGCTCTGAGATTGTAAACAAATCTCCTTCCTGTATCCCCCAGGCATTTTTCAAACTGCAGCTCCTATGCTGTATCTCTATGGGGCTGTTTGTTGTGCTGTCCCTTTAACGGAAGGGACTCAGTTTCTTATTGCTCTCTGGCTCTCCCAAAGCCTGCTGATTTTTAATATTCCAGGTGCTAAGCCCCACTGATGGTAGAATTCACGAAGCCAAGCCTCTCTCATTCTCAAAGCCAAATATTATGGGGATTCATCTTCTCAGTGTGGGTTCCCTGTGTCTGGGGTGCCTGGTGTGGGGGCTTATTCATTCCTCTCTTTGAATCCATAGTTTCCCTTCCTCCTGTGGATAGTTCTGCAGTTCCCTTTAGCTCCCGACTCTGTCCCTGACCTTCCTACCCTCCTCGATGTGGCCTCTTCTTTACATTTAGCTGTGGAGAGTCTGTTCTGCCAGTTTCCAGGTCATCTTCTCTGTTATTTATACTGATGTGGGTGTTATCCAGGTGTATCAGTGGAGCAAGGTGAGCCAAAGATTCTCCTACTCTGCCATCTTCCCCAGAAGTTCAGAACAGTTTTTGTTTGTTTGTTTTTAATATAGAATTGTGTGTTGACTATGATATCCAGTTTCGAGGGAAAATGCCTTAGTCAGAATAGGCTAGGTAAGTCTGCATTAACAAGCAAATCTTAAGTCTCAGTGGCTTATTGCAAAAACAAATAAACAAACAAACCAATTCTTCATACAAACAAGATGCTTCCAGCTCGCCAGGATGTCTCACCTTCAAATAATCTCTCAGGGACTGAAGCTGTTTCTATTTTATGTCTCTGCCATCTTGACATGGAACTTTCAGGAGCTTTCTAGGGCAAGGAAAAAGAGAGTACTGGAAAACTCACTTTTTTCTCCTTTGGCTGGAAAGTGGCTCATGTCACTTATGCTTAAGGTTGTTGACCAGAATTAGTTGCATGTCCCAACCTAACTGTGAGGGATGCTGAGAAATATAGTCTTTCTGTGTACTTAGGAAAAGGAATGGGACCTAGAAAAATAATAGCATTTTCTCTGATATAGAGAAATAAGTCAAACTGTATTTGAGTTTATGGCACTGCCAACCAGGTTAACCTTGAGTTAGGTCCTGAATGGAAACAATTTAACCAGCTTTAAAGAGATACGTTTTGTAATAAAAGTGGGTTTTTGTTGGTTTGCTTGCTTTACTTTGATTTGATTTTTAATTTTCAAGTTTTCCTGCATTCTTTTCTCCTCTAATTCTAGTACTGCCTTTGGCCACTCATTGCTCATTTTCCCTCCTCCCAAAGGTACTGAGCATGTAATACACAATCAACAGATACACTAACTTATTGAACTAAGGAATAAAAACTTTCAACTCAATAGGCCCTGACACTTGTTAATTTTGTTAAAGATTTAATGAGAAGGAGATAAAAGAATAAATGAGTAAAATTTCCACTAATAACTAACAACTTAATTTATCTGTCTTTCATCTTCCCCCAAGTAGCCATAATTAAGTGTTGATGATGTCACATCTATAATAATACCTCTATTTGTAGCTCCCTTTCAAGTTTGCAAAGCCTGCTACATCTATTATTTCACTGTATCCTCACACCATAGAAGGTACAGTAGGGCAGGTGTTATCCCCATTTTGCAGATTAGGAAATTAGAATTCTGTGATGTTAAGTGAGCTGCCTAAGGTCTATAGCCAGTAATGATGTCACTTGGACCAGATCTCTTAACTTCCTGTCTTATGTTTTTCCCTGACCAGAACACAGAGGCTCTCTACAAATGGAAATCATCCATAGAGGCAAGATAATAAAGTCTACTTCTTAACTTTTAACACAAAGAAATCCAAGCTGGTTATAATAACGTAGAGAGAGCATAACTTTCAAAAATTTCATCCCAATGCATGCAGTTTTATGAACTATTCTGGAAGCAATGGAGGCTTAATTGTACAGAGGCATCTACACAGGGACAGGAAAATTTTTCTGTAAAGGGCCAGATAGGGAATGTTTTAATCTCTGCAGCCATATGTTCTCTGTTGCATACTCTTCTCTGTTATTTTTTTTAATATTTTTAAAATGTAAAAATCACTTTAGTTCACAGGCTGTTCAATAGGCTGTGGGTTGGATTTGTCCCACAGGCCCTGAGTTTTTAGGAGGTTGTTTGTCCATAAAAGGTAAGCTGACAGTGACCATGAAACTGCCTACTTGTTGTTGGTCCTGCAGGCATTCAGCCTGCCTTGCATTGCCTGCTTGGTAATTTTCTTTAGGGTCACAAATTACCCACTTTCAGGTGAGATATGCAACATTTTGTCTCTGAGTTTCTTACCCTGCCAGTTGACATTCAAGGTCTCCCTTCTGGTACATTGCTGGACCTGTGACTTGGTTTCAGCAGCTCCACTTGCCATTGGGAGCCATGAGGCATGATGCTCCCTTTCTTTTGTAGAAAGCTGAACTTCCGCTGCCTGATTGTTCAAGTTGGGCCTCTCCTAAGTGTCCTTCCACCTCATTTTCTAAACATGTCCCTCTTTTTATCCTGTTTATCATCTCTTGGTAAAGCCTATGAAGGTGGAGGTAGGGGTATCTAGGAGGTCACTCAAGGGCACTGAATATAATACAAGTGATCAGAGAGCCTCCCCCCAGCCTCACTTCTGTCTTTCCCCCTGGAGTTCTGGCAGTAGCAGAAGGCAAGAGCAGTGTTATAACTTTGGGAGGTCACTAATCTCAGGAAAACAAGGCATGCCTGTCAGAGATGCATGAACTGCATTAATGCTCAAATGCTCTGTGATGGACACCATCACTTCTTTTTAAGTTTCTCCTATGATTTTTTTTAAGTTTAATTTTGGCTAATTTTTTTCTAGGCAGAAGGTGCTTTGTTCATTAAACAGATGTTTGCAATCGGTTACAAGTCCAGCACTGTATTAGTTGCCAGGGCACAAAGAGAATTGGTATGTGGTATCTGCTGAAGGAGCTTATGTCTTTGAAGGAGATAGATGCATACATGGGCTGTGAAAATACAGAGTAGTACAAATATAGAACTTTGTACAGGGTGCCATAGGAGTGTGGAAGACATTATTAATTCTTCAAGGGGAAGGGACAGCTAGGAAAGAGTCAGAAAGGAAATGATGTCTGAGATGAGTAAAAGAGAGAATGAGAAAAATGGTCAAGATGGAGGGGATAACATGTCACAGAAGTGTGGTAGAGGATGGTGTGATTGGAAACTATCCAATGCATAATGTGACTTGCACATGTGGTGTCTAAGAAGGAGGGGTGGATAGTGAGGTATGAATGTAGAAATGTGCCAGAATCTACTCCATGCCAAAATGCAAAGTTTGTTCATTGACCTGAAGGCAGGGGTGAGCAAGTATGGCAGCACAGTGGCTCCATAAGGTTTGTATTTTTGAAAGATCTCTTAGGCTGGGATGTGGAAGTTGGACTAATGAAATCTAGGACTGGAGCAGGAAGTTATTCCATTTGTCCAGCAAGAGATGGTAAATATCAGAGTTATAGCAACAGGAAACAAGTTCAAGATGATTAGGAAACAACAGTACTGGGAGACTGATTATGAGTATGAAGTAAGGAAAGTCCAGAACAATCTCCTGGTTAATGGCTTGGCAGTGGAGAAACGATGTTGTAATCCAACAACACTGGAAACACTGAATGAGGAGTGAAGAGGAAATTAGAAGACCAGATGATTCATTCCATTTTAGGCTGTGAGATCTGAAAATCCTCTGGGATGTCCATGTGAAGATGTTCAGTATACAGTAGGAAAAACTGGTCTGAAGGTCAGCAACAGTGACTCAGCTGGAGATATTTGGGAAACATTGGTACCTAGTCTTTGGATTTAGATTTGATTGTCCAAACAGGAATTGGAGTTTGAGAAGTAAACAGGACCAAGGGCAAAACCCCAAGGATGTCCAACTTTGTCAGATGCAAGAGCCTGCAGTAGAAATAGAAGATCAAGAAGGAATGGACAGAGAGAGGAATATAAGTGGAACTGTGTGCTGTTATGGAAGGCAGAATGGGAAAGAGTTTGAGTTTTGTGAGATAGGATGAAAAAGAACTGATTTTTATTTAAAAGCAGGAGGTCACTAATTAAAAACAATTCAAGAGAGTAGTGGAAGTAGAAGCTGGATTGGAGTGACTGGACTAATGAATAATTAAAGGAGAGAATGTAAATATTAGATACAAGGTCTGCAAAGACACTTTATATATTGTAATATACAAAATATACAATATACAAATATACAGTAGACTCTTATTAATGTGTAGTCTTAGGCATAATCTCTACATTTGAACTATCTTTTGAAATAATTAACACTTCAATATTTAATTTTCATGTCTCAATGATAATAAAATCATAGATAATAGAATCAATAGATTCATAATAGAATCTACAACCATGCTTATTCTTAACACAAACCCCTCTACAATTTTATTCATCTTCTGCAAGGAACACATTGCCTTAAAAATACTCCTGTCCGTTTGCTAAATAATTTGAGTTATTAGAGGCCCTGTCAGGATTTTCAGTTTTTATAACCTATGTGCCCCCTTCTCCACTCTAGATAGTTCATGGGCCTTTCTTTCTTGCCTGCAAGCACACCTCAGACACTTGGCCTCTGTCACCAGTCACTTTGTTCCCTGGGATCTTCCCATCATCCCTGCCCTGGAATTTGAGGAGCAACAAACCATATCCTTAGCACTTCTTTACTTACTCTTTTCATAGATCACATAGATCCTTTGTGATTTCAAGGGTTTGGGAATTTTCCTGCTAGTGACTAAAAAGAAATAAACAAGATTTTTTTAAAAATGAGAAAATTTCAAAGCTTCCGAAGTCTTGGAGTTAAGATTTTTGGTTCACAAGTGAGGTGTTGACTGAGTCTTATCCTTCCATGCCTATGTTGGGGCTTATTAAGTCACCTCTTTTATACCTCTTCTGATTCCATGTTCTCATGTTCTTCATGTCCTTTCTACCATGAGGACTTGAAGGTGACATCAAGACAGACCACGAGGCCTCCCTTTGTAATTCCCCTGAAAACCCACAGGCTAAGTGATCCCCATTCCACTGGCCTCAGCCCTAAAAGAAATAATCACCTTTGTGTATTACCTCACAGTTGTTTCCCACATAGAGCTGAAATATAAATCCTAATTCTAAAATACAAATATTTTCCATATTTCCCAGTTCAATTTTATTTGTTCATTTGGTAATCTTGTTTGTTTATGTTCTTATGTAAATCACTGATTTAAATATAGACTAGAGCAGGACCAGGGAGAGTCCCGTAGCAGGAAAAGTGGAAGCCATGTTTCCATGTTATAATCAGTCCACTGGCTAATGTTCTTTAGGAAGAGCCATTCAAAATTTATAGACCTACTTAATTGCTTTATAATTCAGTTTCTATTATACATTGTGTTCATGAGACATGAGAAGTGCTTTGCTAAACTTCAGATATACTATGTTGAGAGAGAAAGGTGCAGTGGTTAAGAGCTTTGGATCTGGAGACAGATATGCTGCTTTTGAATCCTGGTTCTTCAATTTACTAGCTTTGAGACCTGTGCAAATTACTTAACCTCTCTGTGCCTCAGATTTCTTGTCTATAAAATGAGGATAATATTAATATCTTATAGAATTTTCTCATAAGATTTTCATGAGGATTAGATAAAATAATACACATAAAGTACTTAATAGTACTTGACAGATAGCAAGTGTCCAATAAGTGTTAGCTTTTAAAAAATGTATAATGGTAGCTCTCAACCTGAGCAGGGGGAGAATATTGAATAATCAGAATCTCCATGTGGGTGATGGGGACAGAGAAAATATTGGAAAAATATTCTAGTTGATTTTAACACACTACTCCTACATTTTGGTGAAGAACCAGTCGTATTTAGTTTTCCTCTTTTCAGGTGTATTGTTATTAAGAATGCCAAAAAAAATCTGACTTAATCTGTTATGGGCTGAATTGTATCCCCCAGAATTCACTTGTTGAAGTCTTAACCCTCAGTGCCTTAGAACGTGACTGCATTTGGAGATAGGATCTTTGAAGAGGTAATTAAATTAAAATGAGGTCATTAAGCTGGGCTCTAGCCCAATATGACTGTTACCATTATAAGCAGAGGAAATTTGAACACAGGTTCAGAGGAGAGACCATACAAAGACACAGGGAGAAGATGGGCCATCTATAAGCCAAGGAGAAAGCTCTCTGAAGAAACCAACCATGCCAACACTTTGATCTCAGATTCTTCTCCAGAATTGTGAGAAAATATATTTCTGTTTAAGTCACCCTGTGTATGGAACTTTATTATGGCAGCCCTGGCAAACTAATACATAATGCACTTGATTCCACTCTGTGACTAGGGCATTTTTAAGAATTTCCAAGCTATTCTTTATTAATCCTTTCTAGACTGATGTCTAGAATCAATAGCTCAGTTTATGGCATGCAGTTTGCAAGATCTGTTTTCTTCATCACCTTAAAGATCAGGTGTGTACATATACACAGCCTCTCAGCACCTCTCTTGTCTACCACACATCACTAACACAAGCTCTTTTTGTATCTGGGATGTAATCTGCATGGGTAATGAAATCCAAGCTCATTGAGAGTAATTACATACACTCTTTTTATCCCTTAACCAGTCTCAGGCTTTAGTTAACCCTTCTGAAGTGTGTTGCCTCTTTTCAGCCAATCATGTTATCATGTTGCTGATAAAAGCAAATTAGAATGTGGACAAGCCCATCTTCCCTCTGTCGGCTTTCACAAGCAGAGAGCTTATGAAATTCATGTTTTTGTTCTGAATATATTTAATTTTGCAGTCTGTTCATTTTTGTTAGCTTTTTCTTAATCAGGGCTTTACTCTGTCTACCCTGTTATAACAGGTTAGAGACACTCTTCTAATTCTAAATTAGAAGAGGCACTAAATGGAGGCACTAAACTCCTCCAGAGTCAAAACATTAGGGGCCAACTGTTGCTTGTGACCTGGGTCAAGTTGCTTAATCTAAATTTCTTTATCTATAAAATATAGTTTAAAAATACTCCATCTTATAAGGTAAGCCATATAGAATTATGGTTAAATTATAAAATATATGCAAAAGCACTTTGAAGTTATGTATTTCAGATATATACAACACCTTCTTGTTGTTATTACTATTATTATTAAACATATCCTTTCTTTTCTGAGTTCAAGAGATATTTATGAAACCACAACAGTCTAATTTAGTTAGTTTTCATTTTTATTTATTTTTGAAGGAAATAGTCTACAGTGCACACCTAATTTTGCAGAGTAAGGTGACAAGTTGCTTTCCCCTCTAGCCTTCAATGGAAGAAGAGAAGAAATCACTACCTTTGACAGCAAGAAGCATCATTCACTTCTTGCAGACCAAAGGAGAAGCCTAATTTTATACAGAGGTTTATGTTTTAATGTTTTCATGAAAGGCATCACGGTACAGTGGGAAAAGGTCATTCTTTGAAGTCAGCCAGACCTAAATCCAGGCTCTGCAGCAACTAAACTGTTTGGCTCTGATCAAGTCTCTGAACTTCGCCTCACTGAGTCTCCATTTCCATAGTGAAAAGTGAAATGAATAAATAACTACCTCAGGGTTCAATTACATAATGTATATCTAGTGCCTGGTACATCATGCATGTTTCATAAATACTAATCTTCATAATGTAAGTCATGTAAATTCTATTATCTTCTCTTTCTGACTTTTTATAATTTTCATTGAGCAAATTCCAAATCATAACCAATAAATATTTCTTGTTTATCCCCTGTTTAGGGGACTGGGCTGCAAGGTAAAGAAACAAAAAGGGAAAGATATGCTCCCCTTTCTGCAAGGGGATTGTCATCTAATTGGAGAGGCAAAACACATCCAAAAGACAATAAGTGGCAGAACGTGACCATGCTTAGACTAGGAATGAAATAATTTAATCGGAAAAATAGAAAGAAAAGACTTTAATGAGAAGGAATGAAAGATGAAACCATGCTAAATGTAAAATGCTGTGTTATAATATCTAATGCTGTTATTCCAAAATTATGAGTAGCTCAATATTTAGAAGAGAAGGCAATAAATAGAAAATCAATGCAATGAAAACAATAATTTACACATATTTTTATTCTATTTTTCTTATATGAGAAATATATGCTCCAAGATCTTATTATACTGGAACAAAATTAATATCCTTTCAACAAGAACTTAAACTATTCCATTTTATTGCACTATATAGAATGTTGGAAAATTACTAAAGACACAACCTAAATTTAAAGACTTGGTTCCTTCTCATTTGAATTGAATGTAGTAAATATGAGACATAATTACACTAGCAGTCAATGAAAACTCATTTCTTGTTGACACAGCTACATTTCTGTAAACTCTTTCTCATTATTGAAGTTATTTATCCAGGGTCTTAAAAAAAAAACCATCTGATGAGTAAGACAGTACTTACTAAAACAAGAACCAAATAAACCTGCCTTGATCACATTCATGAGGTCATTCAATTGAACTATATTGTATGAAACCTGGAACACAATAGTGCAAATCTCTGAATGTTGCGGGATAATCAGGGTAGAGAATTTATTGTGGGAGTGATTAAAAATTGCATCAGAGAAATAATGATCCGTCCTTTAATTACTTTCCTTTGTAGTGAGCTTAGATCAATATCAACTGTTTGTTTTATTTGAGCTCCTTTATTTTTCCTTTTTAAAGAAGACATTGCGTGACTATGCAAGTACAAGAACTAAGAGAAACTCCTGAGCACCTGGCAGGCAAGGTAGAAAGCATGATAAAAGTTTCATACATTTGGTCCCTGCAAAGGAAATCTTGTGCTGTGGCAAAAACTTCATAAGTAATCCTGAATAAGAGTCAGAGTAAGACCATCATCTTGTAACTGATTGTTACTGAAGGATGGTAAAATCATGATAAATATATGAAATGGAAAAGTTTGAGACTTTGTACAGATTGGTGTTTTTAAGTGCATTTTCTGAGTGTCCTCTGGAATGCAGCTATCCAGTGGAGTAGCCTAATTAATTGTCACTTTTAATCTTTCTCTGGGTTCTCATTGTTAGTCCCAAGTGTTAATACAATTATTGTTGTTTTATTTTTTGCCAAGAAAAATGAGGAAATGAATATTAGCTTTTTAAAAACAAAGGATTCTCCAGAAGCAAACCCAAGGTTCCCATCCCATGCCAAGTTGGAAAGAACCTATGGAAGTGAAAGAAAACATCCTTTGAGGGTGGCCTGTGTTGAGGGCATATCTTGTGATCTGCTAGGGACATTGCACCTGGTTCCCAACACTGATGCCACAGACAAATAAAAGCACATACTTCACTTGGGTGTGGTATCATACTGAGAGGCAAGGGCTCCTTTAAATCAGATTCCTTTGAATGGGAACATTTGTACATGACTTGGAAGACAAAAGAGAAACAGACTAGGTGTTTGTGCTAATGTTATCATGGACAGAATTCCTCCTGAAATGGTCATAAAAGTGTCACCTTCTTTACAGGATAGTGTCCCTGCACGGAGGAGGCACTCTGTCACCCAGGGTGGTGAAAAAGCTTTTAAAAAAAGTTACACTGCCATACTGTTGGGTCATGCTCTCCTGTCTCATCCCAGCCAGAGGTCAATTTACACAGGGATTTCTCTTGTGATTTTTGTGGCCTCACATTTTCTAACCCATTGGTAGATAGTATTGTAAAGAATTAAGAACACGGGCTCTGGGAGCAGACAGTTTGGATTTGAGTCCTTCCTTTGCCGTTTACTGGCTGTGTGGCTGAACCACTGTGTGCCTCGGTTTCCCCATCACTGCCTTTCTCATTATGTTGTTATGAAGATTAAATAAGATGATATACCCAAAGTGGTAGAATACTAACCAGTATGGAAAGTGTTCAGTAAGTGTAAGCTTATAAGAAAGACTATAAAATCATGTTTCATTTAAATGCTCAGGCAATGAAGTATTTTTTAAGTAATCCAGAATTAAATGGAAACTTCTTTTTGCCAAAATCCTTGTAAATATTACTCCAATCCTTCTAGAAATGTACTCATGACATTTCCTAAGACTAAAATAATAAAAATAATATAATCACTGATTGTAATCTTGCAATGCCTCAGGACATCCTTCTAAACCCAACTGATCATTATAAAGAACTGAAAAGGGTGTGAGAATTTGAAATCAACAGTAATTGATCCAAGGAATCCCCTTGAAGATTTTTAAAAATTTAATACATATCTTATGTAATATTGCCCACCCACAATACAGTTTGCCTTTAAAAGCAAAAAACAAGACACAAATCCAACTGGATGGTTGGTTAGTTGGTTATAGCTAACAGAAATTTCACTGTATTTTCAAATTGTTCAGACTTTCTTTCATACTCACATCCTTTGAGTATGGGCCTTTTAGGTACATTTCTCAAAAACTGACATTTAAAGTTCTTGTTTGTGTATAAATTCATATACAAAGGATGGATACTTATAATGCACAGTTGAGATATAAATATTCAGAGATTCAAATATGTTATTTGATAAATAAGAAAGAATAAAATTATATAAATTAAAGCTTCAACCCAAGAAGCTAAAAATGTAGGAACAAAATAAACCCAAAAGAAAGCAGGAGAAAGGAGTTCATAACTTTAAAAGCAGAAAATAATAAATTAGAAACTAAAAATAAATGGGATTTGTAAAAATCTAAGATCAGCTTCAGTAAAAAGTATAGAAAAAATCTGGCTATTTGAATCAATAAAAACAGAAAAATTTGTAAATATACAACATAATAAGAAAGTTCATATAACTATAGATTCATAGGAAATTAAAATTAAATATCATTTGTAGGGATGTAAATAAACACAACTTGACTGGAGGGTAATTCTAAAATTTATTTCAAAATCCATAAAATAGGTATATTTTTGACATAGAAATACCCTTCTAGAAACCTGTGCTGTGTTTCAGCAAAGATGTTTTTCTATTGTTTTCTAGCTTTCACTTCTATTAAAAAATCAGACATCATGCTATTTTAATATAGCTTCTTTAGAGCTTATGTTTCTTTTTTCTCTGGTTATCTCTACAATGTTTGGTTGGCTTTTGGATAGCAGTAGTTTTACTATGCTGTGACTCAGTGTAGTTCCTTTATATTTTTCTGATCGAGGTTGTAGTTCTTCTTGAATGAGTGGCTGGGGAGTTCTTACAGTTTTAGAAAATTTAACACCATTATAATGGTGCTGCTCAGCTTCTAGGTCTTTTGGATGCCTTCTTCCTAAAAGAGAAAGTGGCACCAAACGCTTAGCTCGCCTTTTGGGTATCTTTTTGCACTTTCCTTCTGTCTGAGGTCTTTTCCCTCTACTCCTGGCTGCCTTCATAGCCTTGAATTCTAATTTTTGTCTCTCTAGCCTTGATGTTTCTTTGCCAGTTAGCATCATATTTCCACTCAGCTTCTCAGTTCTTAGACATGCCCCAATTATAAACCAGAAAATGACCCAAAGGAAAAAGTAGCATGAAGTGTTGGGCTCACCATGTGTTTGATTTCCCTTTGGCATCTTCGATCCTCAAGTCTTTACTGTCTGCATTGGGAGCTTTCTGCTGCCTTCAAACAAATGTTTTTGGCTGTGTGTGTGTGTGTGTGTGTGTGCATTTTATTCAATTGTCTAATTGTTATCTGGGGGAGAGTTTGTCTGAGAAAAGCCAGTCATTTTTAGCAGGAAAGGATATCCTCTTTGGGACCATTCTTGATTCTTCTCTTTCTCACACACTCCACTGCTAATCTCTCAGCAAATCATGTTGGCTCAACCTTCAAAATATGCTCAGTCTCCCTACTTCTTACCATCTCCACTGCTACAACTCTAGTCCAAGCCACCTTCGCATCTCACCTTATTACAGCAATAGCCTCTTTACTATTGACCCTGTTTGAGCCCGTGCTCGCTGTCGCCTACTTTCAACACAGAAGACTGAATGACCTGTTGAAAACTTCAGTCATTCCTTAATGCAAAGCCCTACAATGGTCACTCCTTTCACTCAGAATAATTCCAAAGCTATTATTGTGGTTCAACAGATTGTATTTTCCAAAGATGGCCACATAATATATCTCTTGTCCACATGCTTTCATAGAGCTATGTCATTCCACCAGGAAACGAAGTCTATATCCCTTCCCATTGAAACTGTACGAACCTTTAAGGCTGACCTGACCAAGAAGTACATCAGCAGTGATACTCTGTGACTTCAAGACTAGGTCATATAAATGCCATGCCTTTCTCCCTTATTCTCTTGGAAGGCTCACACTTGGAATGCAGCCATCATTCTGTGAGGAAGTCCAAGACACCTATGGAGAGATCACGAAGAGAAGAAATAAGGCATATGGCCCATAGGTCTGACTGTACTTCCAGCCAGCACCAACATGCCAGGCATGTGATAAGCCATCACTTAAGTTGATGCTCCAGCCCCACCCCCCACCCCCCACCCTCCACTAAGTAGCACCGTTTGATGCCATGTGGAGCAAAGATTAGCCATTTTCATAAATCTCTGCCTAAATTGCACATTTGTAAGCAAAATAAATGATTACTGTTGTTTAAAGTCACTAGGTTTGAAGGTAGTTTGTTAGGTAAAAATACATAACCACTATTGATGACCTACAAGATCCATCATAACAAGATTCCCCATTACCTTTTTGACCTCAGTTCTGCATTTCTCTCATCTAGTCTCCTCTGGCTTTCATTTGTCAAGCATTCCCCCACCTCAAGGCCCTTATGCTTGTTCTTATGTCTGCCTGGAATATTTTTCTCCCATTTATCCCCATGCTTTGCTCCCTCACCTCCTTCATTTGAGCTCAAATATGACCTTATCAGTGAGAACTTTTTTGGTTGTTGTGCTTTTCTTCATAGCATGTATCACCAACTTACATATAATATGTAATTTACTTACTTGGGTTAATCACCTGTCTTTTCCCATAAGTGCATAAACTAAATGAAGGAACAGATTTTTCTGAGTCCCAAGTGCTTAGAATGGGTAAGTAGTAGGGAATCAATAAAATGTTTTGAACAAATAAATTTATTTTTAATTTTACTGTATTTACTATTTCAGTTATTCATCTCTTTTCGTTGTACATAGACTCATGAAATCAGTAGGTTACCTATAGGTATACTGAGAATTCCTGAGAAATCTCATCTGCAAAATGTATTCACCACTCTCAAAGACTCTTCATTTGTTTTCTCAAATGTGTACATGACCTTAGGATACATTTACTTCTGTGTTTAGTCTGCCAGTTTTCCAAGACCAAACTGTGCATCCGTCTCAGTCTCAAAGTGTCCCAAGATCTTCCTTAAGGTCTTTTCTGTCAACTCTCTTCTCTTCACTGGTGCTGGCCCTTTCTCCTTCCTAACCAGTCAAGTCCTAGGATAGCTTCAGTTCCTGTCTTTTAGG
Source organism: Eumetopias jubatus (assembly GCF_037043125.1). NCBI lineage: Eukaryota > Metazoa > Chordata > Mammalia > Carnivora > Otariidae > Eumetopias > Eumetopias jubatus. The sequence goes on along the minus strand of NW_028274809.1, from coordinate 161,141,197 downwards.
AAAACATAGATTGCACAGTTGTTCTTGCCTATGTCGTCTACTTTCCACTAGAGTCTACTCTCCATGCCTCTAAAGTTGCCAGGGTGAAGGAAAACCTAAATCCTTCCCCATTGTTGCTTATTTTCTCTCCCTCTATTTTCGATCTATGTTTCCCATCTGGGCCAAACTGTTTCTTCTGTTTCCAGTGAATTCTAAAGTGCCTTTCTATCTATTTAGCTCTAATCTGCCCTCTCTATCCTACAACCATATTATATAGTCTTGTTACCATATGTAATCAGAATAGACAAGCAACACTTTCAATTTGTCCCTTAAATATTGAGAAGTAAACAACCAGTAGGAGTCATTTGATTGGATCAAGTGTACTTCCATTCTACATGTAACTGTACAAAGGGACAGGTAAAAGGGAACTTATGTGAAAAATGTCTGAATTGTTTTTATTTGCTCTTAAAAAGAATCCTACTAAAGAATATTTGCCATAGATGACAGACTATGAAGGTTACTGTCCCTGGAGCTTAAGAGCCAAAATCATCATAGACTCCAGCCTCTCAAATCTTAGCATCATAGTCCAAAAGAGCTCCTGTTTCCAGTCTCTTTATTTTCCATAAGACAGATGGACATAGGGATTTATTTTACTTAGGAGATTCTGAAATAGAAATAAAGAAACCTTCGAGATCTGATTCTGCTTCTTTGCTTCCTCTCTGATTAAGGTCCTCTAAAAAAGAACATTGCTCTTGTCTCTAGATTTCCTTTTAAATCAACTTGTCATTTAAACTAATCTTTGGGTCAAAAGATATTAAATACAAAAAAAAAAAAAGATTATGGGAGACTTGCCAAGAGGTTAGATTGTCTATCAAGTGGCAATAATATTACTGTATGTAGCCTGAACCTATCATTTTCTTAGTTATAATTGAAATTAACATTTGAAAAACATGTATCTGAAAAATGAATTTGGGAGCATGACTGATTTAACGTTTAAAATGTGTGAAGGTCAAGGATAGCAAAATGGATAAATTAGAAGGTATGGATCCAGTGTAATTGAAGAGTTGTGATTATACCAAAGAACAAAGATGAGAGACACAGAGAGTACTTCTAGCAGATAAATTTCATACCTATTTAAACCTTAGAAATTAAATAAGATCCAATATCTTATTTGAACACTCTTATGCACCAGTCTTTTTTCTTTCCCTCATTACTTTTGGGGCTTCTTAAAGATTGGGGAGCCTGCTGCTCTTCTGCTTTGTTTTGGGAGTGATTTTTTTTAAAAAATCCTTTCACAGGTGCCAGCAATGTTCAAAATAAGCCCTTCAAACTCAACAATTTTGCAGGGTTGTACTTCAAATGGAGAAGTAAAGGACTATTAACTGAAGTTCTGTTGATTTTCATACAAGGTTACAAGAGCAATGGCTTACCACTCACCCCCTTCTATGAACACAGCACTCTTTCCTGAGTCTATTCTCAAGGCTGAGAAGCTGTGGGCAGAGTCCCCGTGTTGACTTAAGCTCTAACTTGGAATTTTTGAGGTTCTAACTCCACTAATTTTTTTGTAAGAAAATTTACTTTTATCCCCCTAAGATGATAAATAGAAAATGTGGATTGATTTCATTCTCTCTTAGGATAAACTCACCCTAAAAGAGAGCTGCAGAGAAGTCCTCTCTAGTGAACCTCTTATTGTGATGCTCCTTAGGCACTCCTGTTGGCTCCCACTTAGAATTCCCAAGGCAGGTCCTCCCCTCTGAGTGGACTTCTTTGAGTAATGGTTGATAATAGTACTTCTCTTTAGCTAAGTCTTCTGTAGGGTAAGTTCGTCACTGTTTCTCACTTCCTCATATACCAAGAACTGCCAGAACCCTCTGGGAGTATGACATCACCATACAAAGAGAGCCATCCTTACAGTTTTCAGCCCAGTGGGACCATATAATTCTTACAAAGAATGTCCACAGTCTTATAAAGTTGCTTGGGGAGGCAAATCTACATGGAGCTCAAGACATCACACATTTAACAGCTTTTAAATAATCATTTATGATTCCCAGAGGCAGATTATAGATTCCCTAACTCTCTTTTAGCTTGGGGGGAGCTTTTACACTTCCCAAGAATATCCCTTCAAGGGCAAGATAATGTAGAACTCTTCACTTCCTCCCAGAAGTGGTGGACCTCAGGTGACTAGAGTATTTGGCAAACAAGACACATTCCTCTTCAGACGTTCCTCCATAGGGCACAGGAACAACAAGTACCCAGAGCCTAAGAAAAATCACCAGGTGTCCATAGTTCCGCAGGATAGGTATGCAAAATAAATTCTTTACATTCTATGATACAACTTTGTGCACATGCACACATGTAGTCTGTGACATTTGCCTCTATCAGTGTGTGTGTGTGTGTGTGTGTATGTAAATACATAGAAAATATTTACTATTCAAGTGGGGTGCGTGTGTGTGTGTGTGTGTGTGTGTGTGTATGTGTTGTGTTGTAAGTCCCTCAAAACACCATGTACTCTTTCTCTCTCCCTGCATCATTCCAAAACTAGATTCCAAAACTAAGTCTAAGGTTTGTATCTAAGATCTAAGGCACAAGCAGGATAAGAAAAAAGAATATGAGGACAGCTGAGGTTTAAAAGAGGTTTAGTGTCTGCTGTGTCATGGATATCATTCTGACTTTGATGATTTGGTTTGTTTATCTAGAAAACAGAATTGATGACATATACCCAGTGGGGTCACACATGTGCTCAAAATGCACTCCACTGTGTAGAGAAAATGTGTTATTTTTTTCCTATAACTGATCTGATTTCCTTCATAAGTTTACACAATGCTAGGTAATGAAATATTATAGACCAAGTCAGTAAGTGTTTTCTGATACAACAACTTAAACAATATCATTAGATAAATTTCCAGTCTCATTCAGATAAAATTCATTGACTCTCTTTTTCTGAACGCTCCTCTGCTTCTTTCAAGGATGGTGTTTGGACACATAAGGAAATATGGTTCAAGTGACCTCATGGTGGTAGGGAAGACAGCAGGTCCTCAGTTGCTCTGGGCTGTGTGTGGACTGGTCTGGGAGTGTCTGCTGTTAAGGTCTGATGCTTGCATAACTTGTGGGCTGGTCTCTCAGTTTGACAGGGGTTGGCCATACACTCCAAAGGCACAACTCTCCTTACCTCTTTTATGATATGGTTGTGGCTCCAAACTGTCCCTGTCTACTCTCTAGCTCTTGGCTTTGGCACCAGTTTGCCCCCACAAGGGTAACTCCAACCAAAGTTATCTATCTCAACTCTCAGATAATTGCACCCCACCCCCACCCTGAGGACACACGGAAACTTTTGAGTTCTGTATATTCCATTTGTGACTTGAGGTTATCTTGTGCAAGCTCTCTCCCTGCATATCATACTGTGCTGTGTCCCAAGACTGCAAAGACAGCCTGCAATATTATTTCCTCTAAGAATCGTAAATAGGAAGCTTGACAGAAGCCCTTCTTTCCTGAGTGTTTTCCTCAGTGTATTTCAAGTGCTTTTTTCCTTACCTCTTACACTTCAATCAAGAGAGGGGCGATCAGGACAGTTTGACTTTTGCTCTGCTTCTTCTTGCACTCTCTACTTTTCTCTTCTTACAATATATGTACTAGAAGAGGAAGGAATACCTCTCCCTCCTTCTGTAATGACAATTAAGCCAACCTAAACATGTAGGCTCAAAATAATAGGAGCTACAAAAGAGCTAAAGTAATCTTGAGAAGGAAGAACAAAGCTGGAGGCATCACACTTCCTGATTTCAAACTAGTTATAAAGCTACAGTAATCAAAACAAGATGGTATTGGCAGAAAAACAGAAACACAGACCAATGGAACAAAACAGATAGTCCAGAAATAAACCCATGCACATATAGTCAACTGATCTTCAACCAGGGTGCCAAAAATACACAAATGGGAAACAATAGCTTCCTCAATAGATGGTGCTGGGGAAATTGGATATCCACATGCAAAAGAATGGAATTGGATGCTTATCATACACCATATGCAAAAAATGAACTCAAAATGGATTAAAGACTTAAATGAAAGACCTGAAACTACAAAACTCCTGGAAGAAAATATAGGAAAAAAGCTCCTTGATATTGGTCTTAGCAGTGATTTTTTGGATGTGATACCAAAAGCACAGGTAACAAAAGCGAAAATAGACAAATGGGGCTACATCAAACTAAAAAGCTTTTGCACAGCAAAGGAAACAATTAACAAAATGAAAAGGCAGCCTATGCAATGAGAGAAAACACTGGCAAACTACACATCCAATAAGGGGTTAATATCCAACATATATGAAGAATTTATGTAACTCTATAGTCAAAAAACAGATAACCCAATTTTTAAAATGTGTAAAGGACCTGAAAAGATTTTTTTTTAAAAGATGTACAAATGGCCAGCAGATATACGGAAGGTGCTCAATATCACTCATCATCAGGGCAATGCAAATTAAAACCACAGTGAGATATCACCTCACATCTGTTAGGATGAGCATTACCAAAAAGACAAGCTATAAATTGGTGAGAATAAGGAGAAAAGGAAACCTTTGTACATTGTTGGTAGAAATGTAAATTGGTATAGCCATTATGGAAAACAGTATGGGGCTTCCTCAAAAAATTAAAAATAGAACTATCATATTATTCCGCAATCCCACTTCTGAGTATATATCCAAAGGAAATGAAATCAGTATCTAGAAGAGATTATCTGTAGTTCTATATTCATTATAGCATTATTCACAATAGCCAAGATATGGAAACAAACCAAGTCTCTATTGATGAATGGATAAAGAAATTGTTGCATATATATACAATGAAATAATATTCAGCCATAAAAAAGAAAGAAATCTTGTCATTTGTGAAAACACGGGTGATCCTGGAGGTTATTATGCTAAGTGAAATAAGCCTGACACAGAAAGACAAATACTGTATATTTGTCTGTATGGTATAACTTACCTGTGAAATGTAAAAATGTCAGGCTGTAGAACCAGAAAGTAGAGTGGTGGTTACCAGGGGCTGGAGAGTGGGGGAAAGGGGGAGATGTTGGTCAAAGAATACAAACTTGGATATAAGATAAATAAGTTCTGGGAATCTAATGTATAGCATGATGATTATAGTTAATAATAATGTTTTATATACTTGAAATTTGCTAAAAGAGTAGATCTTAAATATTCTCACCAACACAGAAAAGGTAACGATGCAATTAACAATGTGTTAATTGATGATTGTGGTAATCATTTCACAATGTATATTATGTTAAATCATTATGTGGCATATGCTAAATGTATATAATTTTATTTGTTAACTATATCTTAATAGAGATGAAAAAATTAGAAGCTTATTGCTTATACATATACATTCCAGGGTAGTATTTGGGTGGAGGTAAACTAGTGTTTCAATTTTCTATTGACACATAATAAATTACTTCAAAATTTAGCAGCTTAAAACATCACTTGTTTTTATTATATTTCAGGATTTTGTGAATTCAGAATTTGAGATCTGCTGGTCAGTTCTCTGCTCTACATGATATCAGCTGGGACAGCTCACCTGGGGCTAGAAGATAGCCATCCAGGATAATTTACACATATGGCTGACAAGTTAAAACTAGTTCCCAGGGGCCTCTCCACAGGGCTCCTTAGGCTTCCTAACAGTGTGGTGACTGAGTTCCAAGAAGCCTTGATGGAAGCTGCAAGGCAGTCTCACAATGACATTTCATTCTGTTAAATGGTCAAGTCAATTAAATTAGCCCAGATTGCACAGAAATAGAGGAAGCGGCTCTATGTCTTAGAGATGTGTGCATCTCTGTGCATACATGTGGGTAGGGAAAAAACTGATAGTGGCCATCTTAGGAAATAAGGAGCCATATGCTCCATGCAGTCATTCAGGGATTCAGTGTGGCCGTTGCTCTGCCGTGTAGCTCACAAGGTCATCTTGAAAGTGACCTTCATCCCAGAAATCTGTAAGAAGAAAGGAGCACCTATGGGGCATTTTTAACATGGTCTGGAAATGGCACACAGCACTTCAAGTCATCCATGGGCTAGAATTTAGCCACATGGTCATGTCCATGGGGATGTAGCCTCTCTGTGGACCCGGGACAAAGAAGAGAAGAGGCCATTGGTGGGCAACGATCACCACACATTCTGTCATAAGTTCAGCTGGGCCCATCTTTTGGTATAGTATGCAGAAGGACCTGAAATAATTTACAAGAAGTCTACCTTGAGAGACGATGGACTCTGAAAAACAAATAGAGGGTTCTAGAGGGGAGGGGGGGTGGGAGGATGGGTTAGCCTGGTGATGGGTATTAAAGCGGGCACCTTCTGCATGGAGCACTGGGTGTTATACACAAACAATGAATCATGGAACACTACAAAAACTACTGATGTAATGTATGGTGATTAACATAATATAAAAAAAAAAGAAGTCTACCTTTCTTGGCAATGATTGACTTTCAAGCCCATTTTCTCACAGCAAGGTTTTTTCTTTTTAAATCTACTTTGCCACTCAAAGCTGAGTGCTTACACTGAGGCAGCCTGCCACAGTGGATGGGAAACACTGGAGTAACATGATTTACAGGGTATGGGAATGCACTTGAAAAGATTTAAATTTTCCCATCTTCACCATGTTCATTTTATATGAGTGTCTTTAAAATAAAATCATACACATTGTTTATAAGATAATTGCATGCATACAAAATTCTGTTGATTTGGGAAAAAAAAGTAAAATTAAATATTTATTTTGAAAATAGGTTTGCTCTTAATTATCAATAGCAGAACCCTCTCCAAAAGCTCTTCAGACACTCTAAAGAAGACAGAATATTCATCTTTCTATCAAGCATTACTTATTTATACAACAAATATTTATTAAGCACCTACTATATTCTAGGCACTTCTTTAAATACTGAGAGTCCCTCAGGGACAATTAACTTTCTTTGTTCATGTAGGCTACATTCTACTGTGGGACTTACATTTTGGTCGACTTACACTCCAGTATCTAGTCCTGTGTTCAAATTTTATGAATACTTGCAAAATGGGATGGAATTGATTTCCTATAAACTATACAAGACAAGGAGACTTTAGGCTTTAACCCTCCAGAAAATATGGAGTATGTTCAACCTGATAAAATGAAATTTGGAAAAAAAAGTGAAAACACTTAGCACTTACTAATTATGCACTTTCTACTTGTGCACAAAGTTACTGAAATAATTAATAGCTATCAGAATTGTGAAAATACCCTTCAGACTAAGGTTTTTTCTCGTTTTTTCCACCCAGTTGCTACTAAGCAATAAGTTATAATTTTAATAACAGGTAGTATACCAATGAATAAATGAATATAAACATATTCTAGGAAAGAATATTTTTTTAAATTTTTTATTGTTATGTTAATCACCATACATCATTAGTTTTTGATGTAGTGTTCCATGATTCATTGTTTGTGCATAACACCCAGTGCTCCACGCAGAATGTGCCCTCTTTAATACCCATCACCAGGCTAACCCATCCCCCCACCCTATTTTTTAATTTAAAAGAATAAAATACACCCTTCAATATTATTTTGGTGATTTACATAATTTCCAGGGAAAGCCTTAAGAGTTTTATGTACTTAATTATACCTATGGTCATAATCGCTTTTATTATAAAGCAATTGTTTTTAAAAAATACATGAATACTAACCAGAGTTGAACAATAATAGAATCATGCCATAACTCTGTATGGAGCACTTTTAATGCTATTCTATACATTCAGATGCATCTCTCAAAGTAAAATTACTTTGCTATTCAATGATTTTTAAGAAAAGTAAGGCAGCTGTAAATAAACTCAAATTCAGATAATAGGTTTGCAGCTCAAACTATAGAAAGTGAACATTGGGAACACTCAGTATTATTCCATCACTAAATTACCGTGTCACCTTGAGCAGGTTCTTTCATTATCTTCTCCTTAATCATTTACCGTCTGTTAGATGGGAGAACTTCCTCCATGGTTTTATAAAGATTAGATAATAACTATAAAGTAATTTCTGGATAAAAGCTCTTGGCAGAGGTGTAGCAGGCATAGATAATAGTTTATCATTAACCGACAAAATGGAATCAAACAATCCAAGTCATGGGAAGCAGTAATGGCTAAGAGGTCCAGAGCATTACATTGTGTGTAATAGGTGCGAATCAGTAAATATTAGGATGAACAAAGAGAATGTGACACACAACACTGGCCCCAAACTTCTTCATGCCTCAGAAATGTCTCCTACTTAAACCTGGCACGGGTCATTTGGCAGTCATAGAGTAAGGAAAAAAAATTGAAAATATGCTTTTCAAGCATAAGCATTTAAGCTTCTTTGGGAAACCAATTAATTAAGTACTCTTGTAGGAGAATGGTGGGTTTATAAAAGCGTCACTCCTCCCACTTCTAGCCAGTATTTCTAAGACCAACGAACAGCCCGGGAAGGAGGTGTTGAGAGCAATGCACAGTGGAGAATAGTGTACTTCAGATCTGGAAAATGTGTCTCTGTAGTAGGTAAGTCTCCAGTGTGATTTTCCAATAGCAGCCTTTGAAGGAAGAATAGCTCTCTTGAAGGAGATGAGGTCACTGAATCAGAAACAAGCTGGGTACCTCTGACCTGAAAGTGAACTTAGATTAGCAAGTGAGACTATAGATTAGATCACCTCTCTGAGAGCCAACCAGGAAGTCTCCACTGGAAAAAAGAAGATATGATATTATTATTATTATGGAGCCAGTGTATTAATTGGCCCTATATTTATTCCAAGAGAATCTCAACAAAAACATGGTATTATCCCAAGAAGTCATAATCCTGGGATGGTTGGTGGATACAGGTGCGTGTTGTAGGCGGGTTTTACAGAAGTTCCATGTGATTGTGTTTTTATTTAAACATACTGGCTCACTTCCCTATTGAAGGAATCCTACTGTGAGCTCTTTCGTAAAGAACAGAAACTTTTTGGCAAGGAGAGAATTACCAGCCAATTGACTTTTTAAAGTGTGATATTTGTTTAAGGTGTGGTATACACTAATGAGTAGTAAGAAGCCCTCTATGTAGGCAAATTTAGTCAATAAATAATCTATATGAACACCTACTACATGTAAGTCATTGTGTTTGATTTGTAAAGTACAAAAGAATGAATCAGACATCACCTCTCATGGAGCTCACAATTTAATGTGGAAGATAGTCTTGGTACAATTAATAGTGTGAAATGGAACATAATGTGAGGTGGACCTTAAAGAATGAGTAGGATTGTTAATAAGTAAAAGAAGGAAAGAAGGGTATTCAAAGTGAAACAAAAAACCGTATCAGCCAAGCCAAGTGATCTGAAAGTCCATTGTATATTTTAAAATTGAGGAGTGGTGCAGTGTGGCTAGATTATAAAATTCTGTAATGGTGAGTGTGAAGTCTGGGGTGTGTGCACTTTGATGAGTAGCTCTTACTTTCCTTTATTACATAGATATCAGGAGATCATTAAATGTCCTTGAGCATGAGAAGGGCATCATTAGATTTGTGCTTTAAAAAGAATTAAGTGGCAGTGTGGCAAATGAATTACAAGGTAGAGGGTTTGTAAACAGAGGGTTTGTAAACAGAGTATTTATTAAGTTAATTGGGTAATGTACCTGAAAATATCAAGGTAATTCATAAAGAACCACATTAAGTGTAAATTGCTATTTTAATTGTATGGCCCAGGAAAGAAATGATGAGTACCCAAACCACAGAAGTGTCAAAGACAGGGCGCCGCCTGGGTGGCTCAGTTGGTTAAGCGACTGCCTTCGGCTCAGGTCATGATCTCGGGGTCCTGGGATCGAGCCCCGCATCGGGCCCCACATCGGGTTCCCGGCTCCGCGGGAAGCCTGCCTCTCCCTCTCCCACTTCCCTGCTTGTGTTCCCTCTCTCGCTGTCTCTCTCTCAGTCAAATAAATAAATAAAATCTTAAAAAAATGTGTCAAAGGCAATGGAAAACAGCAAATATTTGAGACATTTTAGAGGTAACAATAATAATAATAAAAGTGAGCATTTGCTAGGGGCATCTGCCTGGCTCAGTTGGAAGAGCATGGGACTCTTGACCCTGGGGTCCTGAGTTCAAGCCCACGTTAGGTGTAGAGATTACTAAAAATATAAATAAAACTTTTTTAACAAGTGAGCCTTTGTTGGGCTTTTGCTATGTTCCATATTCTAAGAGCACTGCATGCATTAATTTAATTCTTTTTTTTTTAAAGATTTTATTTATTTGACAGAGAGAGCACAAGCAGAGGGAAGGAGAGGGAGAAGCAGGCTCCCCGCTGAGCAAGGAGCCCGATACGGGGCTCGATCCCAGGACCCTGGGATCATGACCCAGACCGAAGGCAGCCAGCCGCTTAACTGACTGAGCCACCCAGGCGTCCCGCATTAATTTAATTCTTACAATCCTTTAATTTAAGAAGGGTTAACCATTTTAAAACTGAGCAAAGAGAATAAGTAACTTGCCCTGATCTCACAACTGGTGATGATGTCAGGAAGGAGATTTAGGAAGATTCTGGCTCTAGATATACCCTAAGGTATAACTACGCAAGAAAGTGATGAATTTTAGTAGTGATTAACAGATAGGAGGAGTCAAAAATGATCTACAGTTTGGTTGTTCTCAGAGTGTCTTTTGTAAAGACTAGTTTTTCAGAATGTTAATTGATGTTAGGCATGAAAGGGGTCCAATATCAAATAAAATCCTAAGATAAACAAAGTAAACATGTTTTCTACTGAAGGAAAATTAAGATCCTTTAGAAGGATTTTCATTGAGAATCTCTGAGAAAGTATGATACAGTATGTAGAATTTATAAAACTTATTTGACCATAGATCTCTTTCTTTTTAAGTTTTTTGGGGATTAGTGTTCCCGGAAAACAATCTGGCAAATGCTGTTGTAGAGGTCCTACCTTGGATGCCAGATGTAGGAGCAACAGTACTGTGGGTAAGATGTAAGTGTGGTTTGGACACATTGAGTGTCAGATGCCTGATAGGGAGATGCATAAGAGAATACTGTAGATTTGGGTCTCGAGAGATAGGTCAGAATTGGAGATGCAGACACGCAAATCCTTCATATGCAGGTGATAATGAAGCCATGAGCTTAGTGGCAACAGCTGAGCTCATTAAGGGGAAGAACAAAAGAGAGGAAGACCAAGGAAGATATTTTGGGTGCTGCTCACATGCAATGTCAATTTGTGCAGAACTCAGCTGAAATTTAGTTGCTGTTTAAATTTGATCATATTTTGTTAAATTATTTCTGATAGTGAATGGTCTATTAAATTTTAGTATATCCTATATAAAATTTAAGCCATAGATATTCTTCTAATAACTGTATTTTTCCAGGACAACTGAGCAAGTAGTTGCATGACTTTCTTAATTGATAAAAACATTAGCCTGGTTGATCTCTCTCTCCTTCAGAGAGATGGTCTTTAATTTGAACACAAAGTAACTCGACCATAAGTACAATGATGTGGAGCTACAGTTAGTGTTCCAAATGTCACTTGTCTCCATGACAGCCTTATATAAATTAAAAAAAAAATACTATTATTTCCTAAATTTGAGTACAGCCTTGAATTTTAAACAAGACCTCCTATTAACTTAATCCATGGTAACAGAGATTCTCTCAAACCAAATAGTTCCAGGAGAATCTATTTTAGCAGCAACATCTGTGAACCATTCCAAAGGCTTGCAATAAAAAAAAATAAAATCATATAATATCCGACCAGAAACAACAAAAGCCAAATTGGATTCCTCCCTGGAAAATGAACTTCAAATTATGTTTTAAACCTACAGACTTTTAAGGGAAAAGATTAAAGAAAATCATATTTAATTCACTTAAAAACAAGTAGCTTTAGGCAAATACACTCTTGAATCCTTAATTTCAACATGTTGGGGACATGCTCACAGTGTCAAGGCCAATGTTAACATGAAAAGAGAATTAAGGAGAGGGAAATTGAGTTTAGTTTTTGTTTTTTATTCTCCTATGTTTTCCTCAGTTCACCTTATGTACTTTTGCTACGTGAATATACCCAAAGCACAGCTCTTGGTCCTATAGTTTCTCTGCTCAAAAAATCTTTATGGTTCTATAAGCCATAGGTAATGAAGTCTGTACCCCTTAAACGGACATCTGGGTTCTGGAGGCCCAGGCCTTTGTGTGGGTTCCTGGTCTGATCTCCTATTGCTCTGTTTCTTGCCTAGAAGATTCCAGCCAACTCTACTGCTTGTTTACCACATACAAACCCTGCATTCCTCCTTCTGCTTCTTTGCTTATGTTGTTCCTCCTTAGATTGCTTTTCTCACCTTACCAACTCCAGCTAGAGGTAAATCTCTATTTTTCTCCTTGCCTATCTTAATTCATATAGATTTCCTAACACATTTAACCACCATTCTAACTTGCATTACTGCTATATAGGAAGGCCATGTGGTATGATGATAAAATTCATGCAGCCTTGGGGATTAGCCAGCTGCTGGTTTCAAATAAGTCTCTGTGTCTTATTAGCTAAGTGGCCTTTGGCAATTCTCTTGACATAGCTGATCCTCAATTTTCTTATCTGTAAAATGGAGAGAAAATGTCATGTGGAAGATTCTTCAGTACTCTGCTTGGCACACAGACATAAATACATATTAATTCCATTTTCAGTAGATCTTTATCCTATTTTCGCTTTCTGAGTGGATATGTGTCAAGTCCCCTGAAAGACTATAGAATCAGAAAAAAATTACCTACTTCATTAGGTTGTTGAAAGAATAAAAGAAATAATGTATGTAAAACACATAGCAGGGGTGCCTGGGTGACAGTCCTTTAAGTGTCTGCCTTCAGCTCAGGTCATGATCCCAGGGTCCTAGGATTGAGCCCCGCATCGGGCTCCCTGCTTCTTGGGGAGCCTGCTTCTCACTCTCTCTCTGTCTGCCGCTTGCTTTCCCTGCTTGTGCTCTCTCTCTCTCTCTCTCTCTGTCAAATAAATAAAATCCAAAAACAAAACAAAAAAACACAGAGCATAGTTTCTGGCACAGAATAATCCAATAAATGACAGCTTTATTATTACTATTGTTTAGGTATATAAACTTTAGTAAGTAATGGCTTGTGTGCAATTCATCTTTGCATTTCTGCCAGTGCTTAGCAAATAGTTGGTGCTCGACTATTATTCATGGAATGTATACTTCCATATCATTGGGATCAGGTCTGTGAAGTAAGAAATAATGATTTGGGCAAACCCAAAGATAGCTCCACTAGTAGCTTCTATTTCTAAAAGAATTCAGGTGAATTAACATTTGATTAAATTTGGTACCTAATTCAGTACCCAAAAGCATAAAGAACAGAGCTCAAGAGAAAACATGTTTTAAACTTCCTTCTTTTAAAAAAAAGTCATTACCTATGGGGTATATTTATGTTATTAAAAATAACATAAAATTTACCATTTTAACCATTTTTACTTTTTTAAGCTTTTTTTTTTTTTTTTTAGTAATCTGTCCACCCAACGTAGGGCTCAAACTCACAGCCCTGCAATCAAGAGTTGCATGATCTTCCGAATGAGCCAACCAGGCACCCCCATTTTAACCATTTTTAAAGTGTACAGTTTAGTAGTGTTAAGTATATTCACATTGTTGCAAAAACAGATCTCCAGAATTTTTTCCTTCTTGCAAATCTGAAAATTTATACCTGTTAAACAACTGCTCCCCTTTTTCCCCTGCCCCTAGTCCCTGATAACTACCATTCTACTATCTGTCTGTAAGGAGAAAACATTTTTAAAAGGAAAGAAAAGAGAATTCTATCATAACTATCTCACCCACTGATTATCAGAGGAGGTGAAAAAAAAAAAGAAAAATAATGAAACAGAGAAGATGTCCCTAGCATAAGGGAGCCTGTCACATGCAAAGTTAGTAAGACTGAAACTTGGAGCAGGCTGGTCCTTGGCTGAGAAGCCAGGGATGAATATCAAGCCCCGTCTGGGAAGCAAGAGGTGGAGTAGTGCAGCAAGGTCAGAATGAGCTTCTGAACATTCGGACAGAGAAAGGCCAAGAGCTGAAGAAGGGGAGTTACCAGAACTCTAGTCTGAGGGCAAACATGAGACACCAACAAGAAGACAGGCAGGAAATGCGGCGAAAGGATGGTGAAGAACAGAGCAATAAATAAACATAATTCCTGTGGGCGGGTCCATCTTGGGCATCTATTAAAAGGCTGAACATGGGTCTCTAGGGCAAGGTTGGGAGGGCCTTATGGCACATGCCCCATGTTGGCTGAGGGAGATAGTAAATGAGAGAGGGACTCCTTCCCACCTCTGCATCCTGGCCAGTTGGTGCTTATAAGAACTGAGGCTCATCAGTCACCTGATTTCACCAGTATAAACACATTTTTTTGGAGGAGTGGGAGAGAAGTGTTGCAAAAAGCCAGTAGCTGGGATTTGTCTGGGCCCCACCCACTTGCAGATGGGCCTGCTGGGGAAAGATGGTGCTTAAGGAAAACAAGGGAAAAACACCCAAACTTCTGAATTGAAAATAATGACTCCTGGATACTTTATTTCTAGCTCCACCTAGTCTTTTTATATATGACCTTTGGCTGGTCCAATCTTCTCACTTTGGGCTCCCCTTACTTCAATTTCCTTGTAATTTCCACGGATTTCATGTGTCAAGTTGATTCACTAAATGAAACCAGATATTTTCATGCTGTTGTATGGTGACTATTTTAGTGTTTTCATTCTCAAAATTCATTCTCAAAATGTGTTCCATGATCACATTAAAAGTTAACACTCCATGGTTTACATATCTGAAAATTAAGGTTAACCCCAAAGGACAAAATGAACTTTAAGTGATTTAGCTGTTGTAAACAAATCAATTCCTCGACCATGAAATATTGAAGGACAAACTTCCTTCTTTATTCATAACTAACTTCCTGAGAATGGTCTAAGAGGACAGTAGAGGCCTGGAGGGGATGACAGCCTCATAAGACAGATGGAAATGCCCCCATTCATTCGGCGATGAATGAGCAATGCAAACACAATGATGAATAGACACCTGTTGTCCTTTTGTTCTTGGAGCTTGCAGTCTAATGGGGAGTAAGGAAGCTTATATTCAAATATGAAATAAATTATTACACAAGTAATCTAGAAAAGAAGCAAAATGGGGACACCTCATGAGAAGTTCTAGGAAAATAATAAACAGCAACAGTGATATACAGTAAGGACAGAGATCTTTACAGAAGAAAGACCACAGAACGGAGAACCAAGTTCTTTTAAAGTGAGCAAGCATGTGTACAATGACTTGTTATATTTCAATACCCAGTTTCTGTTTTTGTCCACAGTCAGCCAGCATGGTGCTCCTGCTGTGTCATCTCTGGATCAAGGAAGGGGACTGACTAAAGCGACCTTCCCCCTGCTCTGCCTTGACCCCTCTTCCTCTTCCCTGCTTGCCTAGAGTTCTCACTTTTGTGTCTCCCTCCCCGTCCCCCACCATGCCTTCATTTTTCTATTGTGGCCATAACAACTTACCACAAATTTATTGGCTTAAAACAATGCAAATTATTACTTTATAGTTCTATAACACCAAATTCCAACACAGGTCTCACCGGGGTAAAATCAAGGCATCAACATAGCTATGTCCCTTCCAGAAGCTCTAGGAGAAAATCAATTCCTTTGCCTTTACTGGCTTCTAGAGGCCCAAACATTCCTTGATTCCTCCTTCTTCAAGACCAGTGTAGCATCTCTTTGACCCCTGCATCCGGTGTGACATGTCTTTCTCTGATCACAACTAAGAAAGCGTCTCTGTTTTTAAAGAACTGGCATGATTAGATTGGGCTCACCTGCATAGTCCAGGATAATCTCCCCGTCTCAAAATCTTGAAGTTAATCTCATCTGCAAAATCGTTTTCACCCTGTAAGGTCACATATGCACAGGTTCTGAGGACTAGGACCATCTTTTGGAGCTGTTCTGTCTACTGCCCCGAGGTGATTAGAGCTTTCAGGTTCCTTACAGGAGAATGAAAGGCCGTCACCCCCAGCAAATCTCATTCCCTCTGCTGTTGGCTAAGGGCATTATGGAGACAGTAATGACATAGATTCACACACTAAGACTGTCATAGTTGACAGAGTCTACCGTTTCCTGTGGCATTGGGTTATAAACTTTAAAAAAATTCTAACAGATCGAGTTTCTGGCTATATGAAGGGTAGGTGTACACTTCTTTTTTTAAAGATTTTATTTATTTATTTGAGAGAGAGCATGAGAGGGGGGAGGGTCAGAGGGAGAAGCAGACTCCCCGCTGAGCGGGGAGCCCGATGCGGGACTCGATCCCGGGAGTCCAGGATCATGACCTGAGCTGAAGGCAGTTGCTTAACCAACTTGAGCCACCCAGGAGCCCCAGGTGTACACTTCTTGATTTCAACTAGATTGTTCTCTTTGGAGACAGAGGAGGGAGGGGGAAGAAAACTTCATAGACTTTTTTCTGTTGTAGGGAAGGGGCAGGAACTGCTCGGCTTTCCCTTCCTTATCCAATCCATTTTGTTTGGAGCTAAGATCCACGCAACCTTGGTAGGGGCCTGGCTTTAGCAGCTAAATGACTAGAGACAGTGCACCCGTGAGAGGAGAAGTTCAAAATAAGGAAACTATGCCTGAAATGCAAATGCCTGTTTCAACTTTTCCTGGTGTTGGGTTCCTCAACTTTACAGATGCTCTGATTTTTTGGTAATCATGCTGTAGCAGCAGGAATATCTGGCTCCCTCTGTAAAGCAGCTGAGAGCAATTTCCTATACATTCCATGTGTTCTCCTCAATTCCAGTTTCCATACCACCTTTCCCCTCACATTCGGAATGGTCTACAGCCCATTTCATCACCTTAGTGTGTAGCCCTTAGTATGTGCACAATAAATACTGGTGGGATAAATGAATAACTTCTTGTCTAGGGACCGTATAATCATACAATCATATAAAAAGCTGTATGGCAGCACCTATCATTTATTGAACACCTACTCACTGGAATAAGTCAGCTTTCACAAATGTTTTCTGTGTCTCTCTTTGATCTTCCCCACAGTCTGTGAGCTTGGTATTACTGTCTCTATTAAGTCAGGGACTTTCAGAGACTCACCCAGGATTATGCAGCTAGGAAGTAAAAGAGCCAAGACTCAAAGTGAGGTCTCTCTGAGCCCATTGTTCTTTGTGACTCTGTACTGCTCTCCTCCTCCTGACCTCCTGCTCCAGGGAGAAACCCAGGATCAGCCCTGGCCTCCAAATCTCTAGTCTCAGCCCTCTGATGGCAGGATGCAGGGGACAGAGCTAAGGGCCCAAAGTGATCCTGGGCATGATTGTGAGCAAGACTGTTTTTGGAATTCATCAGCATCTCACACTATCTATGCTTCATATCTTTTTTTTTAAATGTCTTTTTTTAAGATTTTTTAAAAATATATTTATTTGAGGGAGAGCACAAGCAGAGGGAACAGCAGAGGGAGAGGGAGAAGCAGACTCTCCACTGAGCAGAGAGCCCGATGTGAGACTCTATCCCAGGACCCTGGGATCATGACCTGAGCTGAAGGCAGATGCTTAACCCACTGAGCCACCCAGGAGCCCTCTGTGCTTCGTATCTTGATAGTGTTGTAAGGATTATGTATAGTGTGCAATATGGGTTAAATTAGTATTTTTGGCAGTTTTGATTATGCTCTTTATGACTACATGGCCTGCTCATGTTTGCTCAGGTGTATGATTATTTGCCCCAAACACTAAAATTTTAGTAAAACTTTAGAGGGGAACCAATGGCCAAGCTTTATGACTGGGTCCCGGCTGGGTTAGCCTTTTAGAGGTTCTACACTGTCACCCGCTGCAGCTCCCCTGTCCCCTGCCATATGTAATTCAGAAAATTTTTTTAATCCCTAAACTATAATATAACAGAAAGGATGATCCCCCCAAATTCTGACTCTTGGGGTGTCTATTTTGAAATTTTTTTGAAATATTATTTTAAAAAATAGTTTTCATGCTTCTGCTTTGCTATTGTTCTCAACATGTACTAACAATGTCCACAGGGCAATCCAGCCCTGGGCTCTGCTGTGAAGTCTCTATGTCTTTAGTTATCTACAGGAAAACTGGGAGAAACCTGGGGGGTCAAGTGAACTGAACAAATCCAGAGGTTTTTTTAGGTCACTTGGGGATTCTTCATTATTTCTTTTCCTCTTCATACCATTTCTTCCTGTTCTTTCTTAGAAAATCTAGGTTTGTAGAATGTCACAATAGATAATTTTCCTTTACATTCTTAGTATTTCTTTAAACTATGTGGAAAACTGTCCCTTGTGAGGATCTATGTGCTTTCCCCCCCTTGGATTTTCCATCAGGAAATTTGTAAAAATTTTTTCCATAGAGTTTTTATGATGAATAGCCAGTTCGTATAAACTACCAAGTGGCTTTCTATTATAAATGGCTATTCAAATGCCAAGAAATAATTCAGTCATGTTAATCTTTTACATGCAAATTTTGTTATTTGTTGCAGGAGTGGAAATATGTAGTCATATGAGACCCTTTCAGTTATGTTGTTAGGGATCCCAGGAGGATACATTGGAAGGAAACCAATATTTGTTTCCACAAGCACTCTCTGAGATTCTCTTAGGCACCAATAACTATGTGAGGTGTGAGGATACAAAGATGAACGATTCTCCAAATTGATCAGCCAGAACATGGTTTCCCTTTGAAATACAGGCTAATCATTGGCCTTTAATTTCTTGAGGCACACATAAGTAATTATAATTTTCATAAGCACACACGAGTATCTAGTTATTTGTGAAATAGTCGTGCTGGTAAGTTAGGTGTGGAGCTCTGGTGAGAGTTTTTGGATTCCTAGCTAACCCAATATTTAACTATAAAACAATAAAAAACATAACCATAAAAACTGCATTGGGCTAATTCATGATAATGAATCTCTGGAGTATTATATGAAATATTATCTGCCTACACAAAAAAG
Organism: Eumetopias jubatus; assembly: GCF_037043125.1. Taxonomy (NCBI): domain Eukaryota; kingdom Metazoa; phylum Chordata; class Mammalia; order Carnivora; family Otariidae; genus Eumetopias; species Eumetopias jubatus. Next base: position 161,122,289 of record NW_028274809.1, on the reverse strand, counting down.
AAAATAAAGAAATACATTTGCCAAAAGAGGAGGAGGCTTGGAAGTTCATGGAGCACAGACCTTAATCTGGATGATGTTTTTGTTTTATTAATGTGGATCTGTTGTGTTGGGAGCCTTGCTAGTTCTTCTTCTTAGAATGGTGGTCTATATATTGTCGTGAGATGATGAGTAGAAGCATTTTAGAAGAATGCTCAAGGAGGGGGTGGGAATAGGGTTGAGGAGGAAGAGAACCTGGGGAAATCGGTGGAATTATGAGGACACACCCAGACATTGAAGAACATAGGATCAGGGAGAGGTAGCAGAGGCTAGAAAAAGAGCAAATGGGGATAAAGAGAGGGACCAACGGGGATGAAAAGATAGACAACAATGAAACAGAGTGAAAATGACAGGGAAAATGTTGTACAGATGACAATAAGAAGGAAAGACAGGGGGAAATGGAGGAGAAAGAGAGAAAGATGTTTACAAGTAGAAGGCAGAGGGTTCAATGAGAAAGACAGAGTGAAATGTTCCCAACGCTCTCCCTCAGGTTTTGATCCTGGGATCAAATGTGTGTGGCTGCCATAGCCCACGGAGAGCCCTTGTCAGGCACCTATTACTAAGGGTCAAGTCCCAGTCCTGAGCAAGAGGACAGACTCTCAGCGGTATCTGTGAGCCAAGCAGAAAAGCTCTATGCCATCAGCTGTCCTGGGAGCCCTGCTGCCATCTTAGCCTTGACCCCTGGCTTTATTTGGAAAGCTAAAGGAGTGGGACAGGGTTCTCAACACTAATGTGGTTGAGGCCGAGGTGGACCATTCTTGACTAGAAGCTCCTCTGCTCCTCACTAGGTAGAAAACCAGCCCCACACAGAGAAGTGGATGATCTTCAGCTTCCGTGACTACCAAACACGGCAGAACAAAATGAGCCTCTCCCTTGCTTTGAGAGCAGAGGGGGAGCAAGCACTCAGCAGATCAGAGTAGGAGAGTGAGCAGAAGCAATGGGACCTTTATAATCCTACTGGCCCACCAAGACTCTTCCCAGACTAATAAAAATCCCCCAAAGAAAACTTTTCCTAAAGAGTGTTGCGTATGATCTTGAGGCTGTACACATACTGTCAGTGTATGTGAAATGATACCACGGCAAGGTTGGCTGGTGAGGGAAAGAAAAGTGAGCTCAATTTTTCAGTACCTACTTAGAAACTGGCACAATTTAATGTGGCTTTTGTTAATACTATTTTATATAAAAAAAAAGAACAAAGTAAATGTTTGGCATTGGTTGTTTCTAATGTAATGAATCAGATAATGGGCCATGCTTTGCATAGTTACAGCTGCCTTATAAAAGAATTGACGTCATTTCTAATATTGATTCCTCCTACTTCTGAACACAATATATCTCTCCACGTACTTAGAGCTTCTTTAATATCTTTCGGTAATTTTATAATCATTTCTAGAAAGGTCTTGTACACTGTTGTGATACCTAGATTTATTCCTAGGTATTTTGTTCTTCTTTTTAATCTCTCTCTCTCTCCTTATTGTGCTGGATAAATGAGAATTCCAGTTTAAAATGGTGACAGTGGGCATCATTTCTGTGTTCCATATTTGCCATATTTTAAAGGAGTGCTTTAAAATTTCCCTAAATTGTATGTTCTTTATAGTTTTTTTTGAAAGACACTCCTTACGAGGATGAGGCAGTAACTCTTTTTCCTAATTTGATAAGAGTATTTATCAAATCAAAAGTTGCTAAATTTTATCCTTTTTTCTGTATCTAATAAGATACTCATATAACTTTTGGTCTTTTAATTTGTTAATGTGGTGAAATGTGTTTAAATAAATGCATTGCTAGATTTTGGTTTACTCTATTTAAAAGAAAGTTTACATTTATGAAGACAAAGGAGATCAATGTATATTTTCCCTTTCTCATATTACTCTTTATTCACTAATGGTCAAGTTCTACATGAGCCCATATAAAGTATAGGGGGCTTTCTCTTTGTTAGTGTTCCTGGAACAGTATGATGTGACAGGGATGATCCGATTCATGACTGTTGGTAGAACTTGTAAAATGACCTGGGCAGTGTTTGGTATTTATATGTATGTATGTATGTTGAGGGGTATATACTATTTAGATGTATTATTTTTTCTTGGGTCAGTTATTTGTTTTCCGGGAAATTGTCCATTCATTAAAATATGTAGATTAGTAGCACAAAATTATTTATAGCATTTATAAAAATTATTTTCTATGTAGGGTGCATCTGCAGGTATGACCTATCTTTTGTTACTTTTTTTCCCCTTGGCAAATCTCAATAAAAATCTGTTTATTTTATTTGTGTTTCAAAGGATAAGCTGTTGATTTTGTTGTTTTTCTCTAAGGCACTAAATGTGTTTTAGATAATTTTTGTTTTTCTTGTTTCTTCTGTTTCTTTTTTCTTTGTGTTTACTCATTTGGATTTTTTCTAACTTCTTGGGTTGGTCATTTAACTCATTAATTTTCATTCTAATATACATTTAAAACTAAATTTCATTACTGCTTTTGTTTCTTCCCACAATTTTGACATGTAATTTTAAAAAATATTTCTGTTCTAAGTGTTTTCTAATTTACATTATGATTCCCTATATTTATGTTATATACATTAATTTCCAAAGGTCTGGAATTCTTTCAGATATATCTTTATTAACTATTTATACTTTGTGTTTCTGGGTGACAGAAAACATAGTCACTCAGAGCATGGCATATCATGATTTCCAACTTGGATGAAGCTGAAATGCTGGCTGTGGTTTCTGTTTGGTTTTCGTCCAAACATTATACATCTGTTATATTCCTGAAAGGAAAGGGAAGAATACTGTATTCATCTGAGGAAGTGTTGAAGAGTTGAGGATGTTAAGTGACATACTAAGTGCTTCTGTAGAAAAATCACTCCATCAGGTCACCTTCCACGCATACTCTGCATCCTTTTCACTTTTCATGCTGATCCTGAGTCCTCACTCATCAGGGCCAGCCACTGACTGCTTATAGTTTTTTTAAACATTCATCTTTCCATGTTAACTTCAGGGTAGTAAAAGCCCTAGGATATTTTTCACCCAGAGGAAAGCTGATGTTCCTTCTTAAACAAACAGAAGAAGTTCTCTTTAGGCTGTACATCACGTTGTCAGTGTTTATGAAAGGGTATTATCTATAGGATCAGTTGGTAAGGGGAAAAAATGCCCTCAATTTTTCAGTAACTACTTAAAAATGGACATAACTTGATTTGTAGGCAATGAATGGCTGAAGACCCCAAAGAAGGGACACTTAGTTTTGAAAAATACAAAAAGTCTATTTATATTTCTTCTCCACATCAAGGAAACATTCTACACTCACCTACTAGAGCAGGAATTTGAAAGAAAATTATCAAAGTTTTTGTTTGTTTTGTTTTCTTTTAGTGCTGGAAGTAATTTTAGAGGTCAGCCAAGATTCTTGCTTAACAAATGAGGAAACTGAGTCCTAGAAAGGTTTAGGAATTCATCCACGATCACACCCCTTATTCCTGGAAAAGCTGGAAATGGATTCCATTGTTTTGCCTCCCTCACCACACTGCTTATTTGAATGCTCCTTATAAAGCTTCTAACTAAAGACATAAAGATTTCTTTTTTCCACAGCTCAACATTTAGCTTGTAAATATCCTGATGAGCTACACAACTTGGCAGAATTGCAAATCCTGCAGAAGAGTAGGAGGTGGGAATTTTCCATACTTCTTGGATTATCAAAGGCTGAAATTAATGACATATGCCATTGCTAGAGATCCTCAGATCCTGTCAATGTGATGTTAAATGTTTCCATTTTTTTGTTAGAACATGAAGAAGGCTTCTTTACTCAGTGGGAGCAAATATCAGATATGGTGTGAGATCAACACATGGGCCCTCAACAGCCAGTGTAGGTAAGATTGAAGGCTATGGAAAGAACATCCAATAATGACAAAATTCAACAAAACCTATAAATCAGAGTGTATGCTGATGGAGACAGAGGAAATATCAAGCCTAATTATTCTTAGCCATTTAAGACCATCTTTTCAGACATGACAACACCCTGTAGAATCTTCTGCTCTAGCTGTTCAGTTCATGATTTTTTTGCTGGGCTACAGCTGGACCATAGCCTCTGCAGTGGAAAGAAGAGAAGCTGGAGGTCAGGCTAGAGGGTGGGCTGTATCAGGCCTTGTACATTGTGCTAAGAGCATTTGAGAGCCATTAACAATGAGAAGCCAATAATGGATTATAAGTTAGAGAATAATTTAGTTAGATTTGAATTTTAAAACAATCGCTCTGGCTGATGTGTGGATAATCAATTAGTGGTATGAAAGAATAGAGGTATAAAGAATTCTGTTGGGAAAATGTCTAAATTCTCCAAAATAAAAAGATGATAAGGACCTGAACTGAGGCATAGAAGTGATGATAGGGTGAAGTAGACAGATTTGGGAAATGTTAAGAAGGTAAAGCTTTGAATGTGGGAGAGGAAAGGAGGAGATGAGTCTAAGAAACCCATGTTTGACCTTGGATTACTTGGTAGATGGACATATTATTCACCACGCCAAGAAAGACAGTTGAAGCATATTTGGGAGGAAATACAACGGTTTATTTTCAGATATGTTGAGTTTTACTTACCTTGGCATGCAATGATGGAGAAGAAACCCAGCCTGGAAGTTTGCATTTGAGAGTGCTGAGCGTGTAAGTAGGTTACATGGGGGAAAGGATGAGTTTCCCAGCGAGAGTGTGCTGAGGGAACAGAGCCCAGGACAGAGCTCTAGCAAACAATGACACTGAAGGGGAAGGCTTGGGGGGAACATCCACTACAGGAAATGGAAAAGTCAGAGAGGTAAGGGGAGAAGTAGAAAGTGATATTCTAGAAAACAAATAATAAGAGAGTTTCGGAAAGAGTTGTATGAAACACCTCAGAGAATTCCAACAAAATGGGTACTGAAGACTGAAGCTTTTGACGTTGGGCTAAGGAATTAGGGTGTCCCTAAACAGAAAGGATAGGTAGGTAGTTCAAAAGCAGAAGTAGTGACAGTGATAAATTTAATGAAGATGGTGAGAGCAAGAAACTTTTATGAGAACTAGAAGGGTCAAGGAAAAAGATTGTCAGGGAACATTGAACTCATTTTGAAGACCACAAATTTGTAGTGGCAAGAAGAAATTGAATATAGTTGATATATAAGGTAAGGGGGGCAGGAATCCTTGTCCCAAGACCAAATCCACCCTTGTGGTAGTTGGAATAATTATTTTTTGTCAGATGAGTACCTCTTCCCATGGACTGAGATGAATAAACACTAACAAGTTACACTACGAAATTTTTAACTGTCCAATTACTGTTTTTAGTTACCAAAATCACTATTACCTCAGCACTGAACATGTTGCAATATAATGAAGAGTTCTATTGACTGAACTGAGAAACATGCTAATCCCATCAACAACTCAGTTACAAACCATCTCCCACTCTGGGTTGTTCCACAGACAACAAAAGTTATGTAATGAATATTGCTGTTCACCTAGAGTCAACTTCACAGAGTGATCTTTCACTAAACCTGACATCAAATCTTGGGGTTGTATCCTACCTAGATTTCCCGATCGTTCTGTCACAGTGCAGATCGTTCTGTCACAGTCCAGATCATTGACCTCACAGTGAGAAATAAACATCTCTCTGTTTCAGGTATAATTTGGGAATGTACAGCCTCCTTTTTACTGCTCTGCTCAGACAAGACTGCCACACATACCCCTCTCACAATTACTCATCCTTTCATCCAGTGAGTTTCCACCACTTTGAACACACAAAGATAACAGTGTGTGCACACAGAATTGTTATACAGGGATCTATTTTGAGTTGGGAAGGATGTCTCTTGATGCTCATTACATCAAAAAGTCAAAGCTCTCTTATAAAGGAGAAACTCTCAAGATATCAAAAAATATTGACCATAAATTAGTTAGAATCTTGGCTCATATATAGTTCTGGCACATAGTGGACCTTCAATAGATAATTTGCAAGATAATTTAATAAATGATGATTTTGGATCACTACTATTAGAAATACATACTAAACGAGGTATATGTTAAGTACATATTAAAGTCATTTTATAGAACGTGTCAAGTCTCCAAAGTATTTATTTTATCTTTCCATATACTTTTAAGGAAAGCTGAACACTCTGTAGGATTACTTATTGCCTTCACTCCATAGTAATTCTTTTTAGAAATATTGAAGACATTAATTCAGTGCCTCAAAACTTGTGCATAGTTCATGGACTTTTCTGCAGTCTTCTACCCGAATAGGGGTGTAGCCTGGAATTTCCCTTTATTACTCTGAGTCCTTAGCTGTGGCTCCCCTCTTACCTCTAGCATGCAACCCCAAAGTCACACAAACTTATCACTTATCCCCAGGACACAACTTAGTGTGTGTTTGTTTATGAATTGATCTGCAATAGGCCCACAGGAGCTCAGCAGCATTAAATTTGAAATAAATAACACCCATGGCCAAGAGTTATCCACAAAATGAACTTCACCTCACTATTTTCATAAACCTCCAACCCCCACCTGCTGATGGCAAATCTCTTTCAGCTTCAGGAGAGCCAGATGTTCTTCACCCTGTGTACTCAAAACCACTGCTCTGAGCCCCTAGGAAAGTGAAAAAGGAACATACTTCGCTGTCCACTGCCAAGGGCGCTCCAACAGGATCCAGAAGCCTGGGAATTCTACCCTGGGGAAAGAAAGCAGGAGTTTCCCAGCCAGATTCACCTCCCACCACGGGAGGTTGTTTTTAATTGTTCTTTGAAGAGCCTTTCCAAGTTGTTTAAAGCCTTGTCCGCCCACTCAGGGCAAGTTTTGCTGGACTCCGGGAGCAGTCATGGTTTCTTCCCTGCTCTCCACGGGCGCAGAACTTTGGGCAGAGTTTCCATTTTCCACTCTCTCTTCCCAGGACAGTACCCGACCAACTACTGATATGGTGGAAATGTGCTGGTAACAGCTGTGATCTTTTCCATGGCAAGCTTTTAACAGTTTGCTTATTGTTTTCAAAATATCCCTGGGCAATTTGTGTAAATAACATCCTTTCCCTTTTTTATTAGTAGTGAGCATGCTTTAAACAGCTTGTGAGTAAGCATGTCCATTTAAGTTGGTGAAATACCAAACAAAGGAGCCATTCTGACACAAAGTGGTGACTGACCCAGGAAGCTATCTTTTCTCACCCTTTTATTTAAATTCAATCATAATTCAAAAGCTAGAACATGTACCTAACATGGTGGTAAGAACTTACCATGCATTGACTCATTCAATCCCTCAACAATCCTATGATACCATTATGTATCCCCACTTTTCAGATAGAGAAACTGACATTCACATACATAGAAAATGGCAAGACTGGGATTCATCTATCCAAATCCAAGACCTGTAGTTTTTACCACCATGTTCTGTATCTTTCTAAAATTCTATAGTAGAACATAGAAGAGTCCAATAGGAGCATCATCCATGGGTTTGAATAATACAAAAAAGTTCCATTTAGTGTTGGGAAAATTGGACAGCTATATGCAGAAGAATGAAACTGGACCATTTCCTTACACCACACACAAAAATAGACTCAAAATGGAGGAAAGACCTAAAGGTGAGACAGGAGTCCATCAAAATCCTAAAAGAGAACACAGGCAGCAACCTCTTCCACCTCAGCCACAGCAACTTCTTCCTAGAAACATCACCAAAGGCAAGGGAAGCAAGGGCAAAAATGAACTGTTGGGACTTCATCAAGATAAAAAGCTTTTGCACAGCAAAGGAAACAGTCAACAAAACCAAAAGACAACCGACAGAATGGGAGAAGATATTTGCAAATGACATATCAGATAAAGGGCTAGTATCCAAAATCTATAAAGAACTTATCAAACTCAACACCCAAAGAATAAATAATCCAATCAAGAAATGGGCAGAAGGCATGAACAGACATTTTTCCAAAGGAGACATCCAAATGGCCAACAGACGCATGAAAAAGTGCTCAACACCGCTCGGCATCAGGGAAATCCAAATCAAAATCTCAATGAGATACCACCTCACACCAGTCCGAATGGCTAAAATTAACAAGTCAGGAAACGACAGATGTTGACGGGGATGTGGAGAAAGGGGAACCCTCCTACACTGCTGGTGGGAATGCAAGCTGGTGCAGCCACTCTGGAAAACAGTATGGAGGTTCCTCAAAAAGTTGAAAATAGAGCTACTGTATGAGCCAGCAATTGCACTAGTGGGTAATCACCCCAAAGATACAAATGTAGTGATCCGAAGGGGTACATACACCCCAATGTTTATAGCAGCAATGTCCACAATAACCAAACTATGGAAGGAGCCAAGATGTCCACCAGCAGATGAATGGATAAAGTAGATGTGGTATATACATACAATGGAATATTATGCAGCCATCAAAAAACAAGAAATCTTGGCGTTTGCAAGGACGTGGATGGAATTAGAGGGTATTATGCTGAGCGAAATAAGTCAATCAGAGAAAGACATGTATCATATGATCTCACTGATATGAAGAATTCTTAATCTCAGAAAACAAACTGAGGGTTGCTGGAGTGGTGGGGGGTGGGAGGGATGGGGAGGCTGGGTGATGGACATTGGGGAGGGTATGTGCTATGGTGAGCGCTGTGAATTGTGTAAGACTGATGAATCACAGACCTGTACCTCTGAAATAAATAATACATTATATGTTAAAAGAAGAAGAAGAAGAAGAAGAAGAAGAAGAAGAAGAAGAAGAAGAAGAAGAAGAAGAAAGCAGTAAGGGAAAAATGAAGGGGGGAAAATAGGAGGGGGGAGACGAACCACAAGAGACTATGGACTCTGAGAAACAAACTGAGGGTTCTAGAGGGGAGGGGTGGGGGATGGGTTAGCCTGGGAGGACACGTATTGAACGGAGCACTGGGTGTTATATGCAAACAATGAATCATGGAACACTACATCAAAAACTAATGATGTAATGTATGGTGATTAACATAACATAATAAAAAAAAAGAAACCCCCCAAAAAAACTTGAAAAAAATGTTCCATTTATTCAGATTTCCAGTCGATTTTGAACTTTACCTAATTGTCATTGAAGATAAAAATTGATTTGGCTTCAGGAGAAAATCTATTTATTAATTTACTTTATGATTTTGAAACAATTTCAGACTCATAAAAAAGTGGGAAAACAGTACACAAAATTCCTGTGTACCTTTCTCACAACTTTCACAAATGTTAACACCTTATATAACCACAGTACAATTAGCAAAATCAGGAAATTAATACTGACAATGATAATGTTAACTAACTTACAGATCTTATTTCTATTTCACCAATTTTCCCATTAATGTTCTTTTTCAGGTCCAAGATCCAAGATTCTGAATAACATTAGTCGTTATGGTTCTTTGGTATCCTACAATCTGGAACAGGTCTTCAGTCGTTCTTTTCCTTTTTATGATCCTGACACTTTTGAAGAGTACTGGCTAATCTGGTAGAATGACCCTCAGTTTGAGTTTGTCTGATATCTAGTCATGACTGAGGTTAGTATTTTGGGCTAGAATCCTATGTAAGTGATGTGGGTAATGTCAGGAGGTACATGATATTGATTTGTCTCATTATTGGTGATGTTAACCTTGATCACTTTGTCAAAGTGGTATCTCCCATGTGTCTTCCCAGTTAAGTTGCTATTTTCTCCTTTGCAATGGCTTAAGTATCTATTCTTTAAATTTAAACTCTCTTTCACTCATTTATGGTTATATAATTTCATCTCTTTTGGCCCCAGTGTCCTCAGGTATTAAATGGAATTAATAATCAACTGTTCCACGTATCCATCAGTGCTGCGCTGAGGCACAAACAACTTATGTGAAAGTGCTCTGTCAATTTTAAAGAGGTATATAAATGCGACAAACTCAAATATTGAACCAACTATATAATGAGAAGCCACAGGTTGACTGATTACCCAGCATTCTTATTATGTTCTTTCAGACTTCCGTTCAAAGGGGAAATTTAGGAATTAGTCTGCAGTCAGGCATGCAAGAAAATTTCTACATTATGACGTACTCTCATAGACCACCTAGAAGAGACCAAATCTTTGAGATTTCTAGGGTTTCTGTTAATCCAAGGTTCTCTGGATCTCACATTCAAGTTAATAAACGTAAGAGAGAAATCTCAATATGTATTGTGATTTGGGATTACCCTACACAATGTAACATTGTGATTTCTCTTTAATTTTACAGTAAGAGGCAGGTCCTGATTCATTAACATGGGAATACAAAGCAATCATATTCTTTTATTTTTCCAGGGAGCATCCACATGACTTGCTAGTGGGAAGTCTGGCATCTCACTCTTGAGACCTCACCTGGAAAATGTTCCCCTCCCCCCCAACAGAGACCCCTTTTAAGTTAAAGAACCTCAAGCTACTCAGTACCATGGAGGAAAGAGTTTAATCTCGCCTTTACTAGTCTGCTTTTCAGCTACCACTGAGTGTCACTGTTCAAAACTAGCCCTTCACGGTGCCACAAAAGCATGTCCATCCTGCAGTGACACCTCATACTTAACCATAGAGCATCCCACGTTCAAATGCTCAGCTTTTATTCCAAAACCACAACAGTATGCCAGCATGGCTGGATCCTAAGGGCATGCCAATCTTAGCCATATATATTTTTTCTAAGATAGCCTTTCTCTAGTATATGCCAAGCATAATAACCATCCCCCCCTTCCTCATTCTTTTTTGGTATGTTTCTCTTTGAAGAATCTTGGTGTGCTTCCTGTGTGCTTTGGTCTACCCATACTCGTCCACCTGAAGAGATGAACAGGACTGGGGCCCCTAGGTTCCCATCTGTTATTTAACAGACTCACCTCTAGTGACCAGCAATCACAATTAAGAGGTATAGTGGGGAGCTAGCCTTCGTCAGGCCACAAAGGGCTCCCATTATACTCTTCCCCCAGGTGAAGACTACCCAGTAGTCACTCCATAGTTATTGAACTAAGGAAACCATTCAAGAGATTCTCAAAAATGGTCTGTTGCATGATGATTTACTATGATCATCAGTAAAGAAGAGAGCAGTCTCTGGTACTTACTATGCAAAAAATATAAAAATATGTTTAAGCCTCAGATACATATGAATATTAAGTAGGATCACATTTCCTTTTAAAGTTCCCAAAATAATAGCTTGAGCCCTACCTACTTACTTACCACAAATTAGTCAATTTCAAATTGTCTTTGGGCTCTTTCTGAAGGGGGCCGATGGTTCTCTCCCACAATTGCTCAGGTTTGGGTCCCTCTCTGCTCTCTCCTTCCAGCAAAGAAGATACCAAGGGGTAATATCTAATCAGGTTTTATTGAAAGTTTATGGAACATAGATGGGACTATTTATATACAGAGTCAATTATGTTTCACATGAGTGTGCTCGGAGCCCTCAGCCCCAAGGCCGGGACAACATTCCTTAGGGAGTCCCTAAATGATACTTCTCTGCCGTCCTGCCAGTCTGCTACCATCTGGAAAAGGAACAGCCAGCCACCCTTCAACAGGTGTGCCCTCTAGCATGTCCACTTTACTTGGATCCCATGAGGTTTCAGAGAAATGAGAAAACACCCCAGTACCTCCCCAAACCTAACAGTCTAAAGCCCACAATCCTGAGTTCTTACGTGTAGTTTCAAGAATCACCTCCTCCCAGGGTGATGGGCCATGGATCATTCACTACCCATAAATGGCACCCAACTTTAATGTATTTCCCCAAATCTGGCTTATTCAGCCATAAATAGACACCAGTTTTTTAGTCCAGGTTCCATACAACCAAACCCCGTGAATTTCTTGACTCCTCCAGGGTAAAGTATTACCTTACTTAAAGCCATTCCTCACTGAAATGGTTCCAACTTTTCTGGGGACGGGGGGAGGACTGGGGGCTCCTCAGACAAGAAATGACTCTCCAAGGCCACTCAATACTAAATATGCTAGGAGAGTCTAATTCGGCACAGAGAAAACAAACATTAGCCTCTAGGTAGCAAGTGCTAAAACATACACTATATTCACATTAAACAGGAGGGAACTTAACTTTTTAGTTTGAAACATCTAAATGTAATTTATTTCACTACATGCAGGTTCTTCTTTGAGAAGAAAGGAGAGAGTTCTGCTATATCTTTTATATAACAAAAAAATGCCTATTATAAGGCTTCTCCCAGTTTGCTGTATAAATTTGAGCTTCTCTCTCTAAAGGTAGAACATGGCTTGCAACTTTTAAATGGTACCTTTCTCCACATCTATATTCATGAGATTTTTTTTTCCAATTTTAGTCAAAGGACTAAATTTCACATGGAAAGAGAGGAAAGCAGGACATTCCTGTGACTTCACACTCACAATAGTCACTGTCACTCACACATTTGCTTCCTCGCTTGTTGACTCCCCAGAAGCCCTGTGGTCTCCACTCTCTACCCTCAGTGTCATTGGCACAGAAAAGGCTCACAGTCCCGAGAGTCCAGTCACACCTTGGCAGGACTCCAAGGCAGTCCAAGTGTTAGGATGCAGGCTTCAGGATGTCTACAACCGAGGAAGTTTAGAAGGAAATCTATCATGATCAGAGTCTCCAGGAGAGCGGAGGAGACGATACTTCTAATATGGCTTAATGCTCTTCACTGTAATCTGAAAGCATTAGAGAATGATCTCTAGGGTATCTTCAAACTCAAACTCTATGACACTATAATATCCTTAGTGGAACTTCACATGATCTTTGCCATCGTGAAAAATCTATGCGAAGCCAGGCTTTTTTACGTTTTGGGCACTAACCCTGTAGAAACATGAAAGGTAACCATGACTTTGTGAAACCTAGGGTATGCTAATACAGAGTCATAGTGGTCCCCTGCTGGAGGGCAGTCCTTTCTCCGCTCTGCCTGTTGAGATCCTCCTTCAATAACCAGCTCCTGTGTGACATTCTTCACTGAAACTTTCCCAGCTCAGCTCTCATACATCTTTTCATTTTCTGTGAACCTCTGTCATGCTAAATTCACTACCAGATCATTTAGCAATCCACTGCTTTTTCAACTTCAATTTATTTGGTCTTACCAACTGAATTATAAACCTGACACTCAGGATTGAATCTTCTGCCTCTTTGTATAAACCATAGCACCTCACATAATGCTTAGCAATAGAGGGAGCTAAATAAAAATATTTGATAGACTCAAGCTGAAAGAATATATTTACACAGGTTAAGACACACATTTTGTTAGTTTGTTTGTTTGTTTTTGCCATAATATGGCTAAACTAATACCAGACCAATTTAGCATGTTGGAGAGGAGGAAGACATAAAACATAAAACTCCTTTTCAACAATCAGAAAGCTAATTAGCTGGCAAAGTATCATATTTATTTTGTTTTGTTTCCAGAGATTTCTTGTACTGCTGCTTAAGCTAGCCAAGACCTGCTCAGAAAACTTAGGTCCATTTTGGAGGATATAGGTTTATATGAAGGTCTCTAGATCACCGTTGAAATGTGGTTTTAGGCTGGTTCAAAACCACTGAGTTCTACTCTAGCTTCAAATAACTATGGGGACAGGAGTCAAGGGAAATAGGCAGCATCCAGAATTTCTGAAAAATGTATTAGGCTAAAAGGACCTGCTGGTGTAACTGTGGGTCTTCTGACTTGACCCAGTCCCAAAGCTTTAAATGAGTAATTGTGGAACCCAGAGACCAGGGGATAGCCAGTTGGGCAAGTAAAAGAGAGTCGAAAAAAAATAAAGGGGTTTGGGAGCCTTCTAGAATCTAGACTGGGGATAGAGTGCTTTGATAAGCTAGCACCCTTCCTCATCTCCGTATGAGCAAGCATGTACATTAAGGCATTGCTGAAGTACCAAAACAGTCTAGGAAATTATATATGTTGGTAGCTGCAAATGATCTACTGAAAGTCATGCAGATAATATAGGTCAGCTATCTCTCTGATGAGTTTTCTACTATTTGTGGGTATTTGGAAAATACCACACTAAAAGATGCTATGAAAAAAATGTTGTCATAATTGGGTCACAAACCCATTCCTAAAATTATCATCAAGTGCTTGTTTTATTTACTATCATATTATCTGGGCCCTAAAAAGATGAAACTTCAAACATTTCTGCCATCCAGTTCATACAGCATTGCTTTCAATAAGATCACCTTTGTGTTTCCAATGTAAATGATTCAAACCAAAAAGATCTTTCTTACAGAAGATTTCCATATAGTCCTGGTAGTTTGTTCCTGCTTCATGTTTTATACATGAAGTTGCTGCGTAAAAAAATTTCTGTCAACTGAACAATTTCAATAGCAAATTAAAGACTTATTTTTCTTTAGACAGAAAAATGTATGACAGTTGTTATAAATAAATACGCAAATGCACTTCCCATTGCCAAGATTTTCCAAAGAAAGCTTCAGTTTGCTCAAACAATAGGCTAGCTCCTAGATCTTCCAGCTACAGGAACTTGTGGTTTTTGGTAAATATTAGCAGAACAGGCCTATTCACAAAGGCTGCACACCTGACCATCTGATCTCAGACACAGTGTACCCTCAACATTTCTGGGAAAGACCAGTCTGCATTTTTTTTTACGGGTTGGACATAATGAAAATGAACAGAGGTTCCCCTTGTATTTGTCCACTTTTCCACCAGCTAACTAGTTTAGTAAACTCCATTTATTAGAAATGCATGGTAGAACATAGCTAATAAGAAATCTAATTTTTTCACATATATTCATAATATAAGCAGATACTTATTATTCTAATTATTGATTTCATTTATTTTGCCATAGTACACCTCCCCAAAGGTTTATTATGTATAACTATTTGACCATGTATCTATCGATCAGAGCTAATTAATTCCCTTTTTTACTGAAAGCCATGCTGTATCTCTTGCTATGAGAACAAATCTTATATTTTTAATTTGTTTCTCATATATTTATGTGTCAGTGGCTGATTAATGTATTTGTCTAATGCATACTAAAATCTTTGATACTGTCATCAAAAAAAAGCTAAAATGTGGACTGAATGTCTTCCTAAGGACAAATTACATGATTGCAAAGATTTGACCAGTCTTTTTCTGCTCTGTGTTTTGAAACATAACTGAGAGCTATTACCACTCCTGTAAATGCCAGCTATCATGAAGATGAGGAATAGCATTTCTTAAGCATCGACCTGAAGAAACGAGGGCAGACCCCTTTTTCTGCTTTATAAAAATACATAAATTTGTGTCCATGCTGGGTCCAGTAGGTTTCACATGAATATTTTCATGTTTTATTATTTCTCTTAGCCATATGTACTTTGCACTCTACATTTATCATTTATGAGCATATCTTTCTCAATTTGTAAAACGAAGACATCATCCAAGAATGGCTCTTTGGCAAAGAAATAAACCCATTGAATGTTTGACTGGCAGGCTCGTTCAATTATACTCTTGGTATGTTACAAATTCAAATGACATTTTCTGCATATGCCCAACATTTGAGAGAACCATACATCCAGACTTGCTCATGGTTTTCCTTTGGGCTATCAAAATAAGAAACAAGTCTGTATCTTCAAGACAGTAAGGCTGAAAGCAGTGCAAGGAAGCATGATTCAGGTCAAGGAGGTAATTGAGGAAATGTCATGACAACCAAAATTAAAATGAGCAGCCTCATATTTGCATGTGCCCGCTGCCGCTCAGGAAATCTTTCTGGCTGCTTTTTGTTCCTATTAGACAGGCTAATGTGGCTGCAAATTATATCCAACTGAAAGAGAATTGGCTCATCCTCAGCAGATAGTGTACTAGCAGACAAACCCGGGAAGGATGAAATTCAGAGGAAGAACCAAGGAAAGCGCACACATACATGCACACATAGACACACAGCCACATAATTTTTCTCTCCCATTTCTGCTGTGATGATGCTTGGGGATCACTTTAAAGCTTTTAAAAGGAAAAGTTCCTTTTAACCTCATAGCCACTCTAAATTGCCACACAATTTGTTTATACATCGTGTTGTACAAAATGATTCTTAAGGCTTGGGCTTCTTCCTGTTGTCACTCAAATGTTCCCCAGAAGGACAATGCTGCCACTGGACGGTATCTTCTCTCCATCAGGTCATGGGCTTCACAATCTGGAACAGTCGGTACTTGATACCAGTGTGAGTCCTTCCTAAGTGTCAAGCATCCAGGTACGCTTCTGCTGAGTCTTCTGTAAATATAACATGGAGAAAGAGATCTCATGTCCACAGATTTAGAGGTCAGCTGCAGTGAGGTCTCTGTACCCTACATCGCAGTGAACTGAGCAAAGGGGCATTGTCCTCTAGAAGACATTTATACGTGTGGCTTTCTAGGTGAATCTCTGTGACTCACAGTGATGTGGAAATTGCCATCAATCGTTGGCATGTCTCATGGCTATTATCAGCTCCAAACAAATTAAGTCGTCACACAGTTGATGCAGCTTCCTCCTTGCCTGTTGCAGTTGCTGAGCCAAGCACAGTAGATTGGCATATTTGCTATCTTGATGGCACAAAACCCCTAGAACGGAACCATTTTCACCGGCGCAAAAATGTTCCAAAAGATGCTCACTCTGTTCAATATACTTGTAAATTCATTGTAGACTATAAGAGAATATAAAAACAAATGCTCCATCTAAAGATAATCTCCCTCTCTTTCTCTATTTTTTAATGTAAGACAGTGATTTCAAGTCCTAAATGGCAAATTCTCTGACAGCACTAGGGAAAATTACTCTTAATACCTTCATCCTGTTAAGTTACCATAGTAATAAAATCTCATTCTACTAAAGTAACTTTCTCAACAGGTCAGAGCCTGAAATTCTATGTTGTAAACTTCCAAATACCAAAACAAAAAGGCATAAGTTTATTTATTGGAGTTCAAATTGTAGAAATCTGACAGCTTTGAGGACTTTAAAAGGTATTGAATCAATTGCTATAAAAGGAAAACACTCTTGACAATTTAATTCATATAGTATATTACTATTGAAGAGACTCCTTGGTGATTTATGAAAGGCATGTTTGTGGGCTAGGTTCTGGAATTTTTGCATGAAAGGTAAATTTGTGCTCAGAATGCTTGCATCTTCAAAGGCCCATGAGTTTGGCTGTGGGTACATGTAGCATTTGGTTTGGAAACCTATGAAAGAAACACTGCTATTCCTTGAGAATGTGATTTAACTATGAATTTACTCTGATACATTTATTTAATGTTTTAAGTTATTAGATATGTACTATTTATATATGTCTGCATTGAAGGCATCTAACCTCCATGCTTCAGAGGCTCTTGGAGAGTTGAGATTATTTCCATGTAATGGTCGGCCATTAGTAGACACCAAAGGCAACTTAGGCTTTTAACTTCTAATCCTGAGTTGCTTCATTCAATGACAAATTCTATTTGATCTCAAGTGTACTGTGAACTGAATAAAGAAAAGACTGAGAATTGGGGTGCCTGGGTGGCTCAGTCATTAAGCGTCTGCCTTCGGCTCAGATCATGATCCCAGGGTCCTGGGATCGAACCCTGCATTGGGCTCCCTCCTCAGCGGGAAGCCTGCTTCTCCCTCTCCCACTCCCCCTGCTTGTGTTCCTGCTCTCGCTATCTCTCTCTGTCAAATAAAATAAAATAAACTCTTAAAAAAGAAAAAGAAAAGACTGAGAATTAAGGAGTCTAAAATTGACAAATCAGGAAACAACAAATGTTGGCAAGGATGCGGAGAAAGGGGAACCCTCTTACACCGCTGGTGGGAATGAACGCTGGTGCAGCCACTCTGGAAAACGTATGGAAGTTCCTCAAAAAGTTAAAAATAGAGGTACCCTATGACGTAGCAATTGCAGTACTAGGTATTTACCCCAAAGATACAAATGTAGTGATCTGAAGGGTCACCTACATCCCAATGTTTATAACAGCAATGTCCACAACAGCCAAACTATGGAAAAAGCCCAGATGTCCATCAACAGATGAATGGACAAAGAACATGTGGTATCTATATACAATGGAATATTACTCAACCATCAAAAAAATGATTTGGGCGCCTGGGTGGCTCAGTTGGTTGAGCGACTGCCTTCGGCTCAGGTCATGATCCTGGAGTCCCAGGATCGAGTCCCGCATCCAGCTCCCTGCTCGGCGAGGAGTCTGCTTCTCCCTCTGACCCTCTTCCCTCTCATGCTCTCTATCTCTCATTCTCTCTCTCTCTCAAATAAATAAATAAAATCTTAAAAAAAAAATGAACCCTTGCCATTTGCAACAACATGGATGGAACTAAAGGGTGTTATGCTAAGCGAAATAAGTCAATCAGAGAAAGACAATTATCATATGATTTCGTTCATATGTGGAATTTAAATTTAAGAAACAAAACAGAGGACCATAGAGGAAGGGAGGGAAAAATAAAGCAAGAGACATAAGCAGAGAGGGATACAAACCATAAGAGACTCTTAATCATAGGAAACAAACTGAGGGTTGCTGGGGAGGGGGAGGGGTCAGGGGATGGGGTGATGGGCATTAAGGAGGGCACTTGATGTAATGAGCCCTGGGTGTTATATGCAACTGATGAATCACTGAATTCTACCTCTGAAACTAATATGCTATATCCTCAATTAATTGAATTAAAATTTAAAAAAAGAAAAGACTGAATGAAGCCAAGGTAGCCTAGATGATGTTTCTGGAATGGCTACTTGGTTCATCCTCTTCAAAGAATAGGACACAATAAAAGAAAGAAAACAGGGGCACTGGCTGGCTCAGTTGGTAGAACACATAACTCTTGACCTAGGGGTTGTGAGTTCAAGCCCCATGTTGGGCATAGAGCCTACTAAAAAAAAAAAAAATGGGAGGGTGCAGAAGAAAACATGATACCTAAAATTAGGACATGCATTCTACTTGGTAAACATAAATATACACATCTGAGTCATCTAGAGACTAATTGCAAAGCAGTATGTGAGCAAGTATAAAATTGTTTAGTACACACCGAGTGTGCGATTGTTATAGAGATGACGAGGAAAGAGCCATCAGCCCTGGACAGGTGATGGTCTTTCTCCTCTCCTCCATGCTCCTCCCTTCCATCTCAACCTCCTTTCACCTGGGCACTTGCTCTCCAAGAGCCCCATCACTTGTTGATCCAATATAAGGGAGCTTTATGGGATCCAAGACTTTCCTCTATAACCCCTTTGAAACATGGAACCAAAAATGTGTTTTATTTCCCCTGGGACCAAAGTACCAACTATGTCATAATAACCTAAAACAAAGGCAGAAGATGAGTTTGACAGGTCAGGCAACTTTTCAGGACCTCTCAAATCACTGCATATAATCAATGTTCTTTCTTTCTTTCTTTCTTTTTTTAAATTTTTTATTGTTATGTTAATCACCATACATTACATCATTAGTTTTTGATGTAGTGTTCCATGATTCATTGTTTGTGCATAACACCCAGTGCTCCACGCAGTACATGCCCTCTTTAATACCCATCACCAGGCTAACCCATTCTCCCAACCCCCTCCCCTCTAGAACCCTCAGTTTGTTTTTCAGAGTCCATCGTCTCTCATGGTTTGTCTCCCCCTCTGATTTCCCCCCTTCATTCTTCCCCTCCTGCTATCTTCTTCTTTTTTTTTCTTAACATATATTGCATTATTTGTTTCAGAGGTACAGGTCTGTGATTCAACAGTATTGCACAATTCACAGTGCTCACCATAGCACATACCCTCCCCAGTGTCTATCACCCAGCCACCCCATCCCTCCCACCCTCCCACTCCAACAACACTCAGTTTGTTTCCTGAGATTAAGAATTCCTCATATCAGTGAGGTCATATGATACATGTCTTTCTCTGATTGACTTATTTCGCTCAGCATAACAGCCTCCAGTTCCAACCACGTCATTGGAAATGGCAAGATCTCATTCCTTTTGATGGCTGCATAATATTCCATTGTATATATATGTATGTATATATACCACATCTTCTTTATCCATTCATCTGTCGATGGACATCTTGGCTCTTTCCACAGTTTGGCTGTTGTGGACATTGCTGCTATAAACATTGGGGTGCACGTATGCCATCAGATCCCTACATTTGTATCTTTGGGGTAAATACCCAGTAATGCAATTGCTGGATCGTATGGTAGCTGTATTTTCAGCTTTTTGAGGAACCTCCATACTGTTTTCCAGAGTGGCTGCACCAGCTTGCATTCCCACCAGCAGTGTAGGAGGGTTCCCCTTTCTCCACATCCCCGTCAACATCTGTCGTTTCCTGACTTGTTAATTTTAGCCATTCTGACTGGTGTGAGGTGGTATCTCATTGAGGTTTTGATTTGGATTTCCCTGATGCCGAGCGATGTTGAGCACTTTTCCATGTGTCTGTTGGCCATTTGGATGTCTTCTTTGGAAAAATGTCTGTTCATGCCTTCTGCCCATTTCTTGATTGGATGATTTGTTCTTTGGGTGTTGAGTTTGATAAGTTCTTTATAGATTTTGGATACTAGCCCTTTATCTGATATGTCATTTGCAAATATCTTCTCCCATTCTGTCATTGTCTTTTGGTTTTGTTGACTGTTTCCTTTGCTGTGCAAAAGCTTTTTATCTTGATGAAGTCCCAATAGTTCATTTTTGCCCTTGCTTCCCTTGCCTTTGGTGATGTTTCTAGGAAGAAGTTGCTGTGGCTGAGGTGGAAGAGGTTGCTGCCTGTGTTCTCCTTTAGGATTTTGATGGACTCCTGTCTCACATTTAGGTCTTTCAACCATTTTGAGTCTATTTTTGTGTGTCGTGTAAGGAAATGGTCCAGTTTCATTCTTCTGCATGTGGCTGTCCAATTTTCCCAACACCATTTGTTGAAGAGACTGTCTTTTTTCCATTGGACATTCTTTCCTGCTTTGTCAAAGATCAGTTGACCATAGAGTTGAGGGTCCATTTCTGGGCTCTCTGTTCTGTTCCATTGATCTATGTGTCTGTTTTTGTGCCAGTACCATACTGTCTTGATGATGACAGCTTTTAATAGAGCTGTAAGTCCGGAATTGTGATGCCAATCAATGTTCTTTCCTGCTATAATCAACAGAGACTTACGAGAACAGAGGAGAGTTCAGAGGCACTTTTCTGAAAAAACTGAATTTGTAGTTAAGGCATAGGAGAGACCCTGACACTCCAACTTTCAGGGATTTGGTGAAGTGAGTAAGGCACAAAATTGTACCTTGGACACAAAATTTAAGTGGGTACCAAAATCTCAGTAACCAAGATAGGTAATATTTTAATACAGTACTTTTTAAAATAAAAAATTATGCAAAAATGTTCATAATGAACAAAATATCAAAAGTTTAAATAAAAATAGGATCAGTATTGCTGATTTTTGCCTTTTGCCTCAAGCCGATATGGCTTGGTATAAGGTACTAATCCTGTCTTTCAAAACTGTTTTAGTTTATTCTTCATGGATTTTCTTGAATTAATTTTACCTTTGAAAAAAATATTTAGCTAAAATATTACTTATCTTGATTACTAAGAGTTTGGTGCCCTCTTAAATTTTGCACCTGAGGTCAGTGACTCATTCAACTTATCCTCGCTAAGCCCACTCCTGCAACAGGGTCCTTGGGATGATAAAGGAGAAAGGTGGAAGGCCCAGATGAAGAATGTGGTTTCCAATCATGTCAGAACATTAAAATTGAGTTTTCCTGGAATGAAACAATAATAAAAAGCCAGAAGGAAAAAAATAGGTCAGGGATATAGTTATATGTTTGGGAATTCTCAGAGCCACAAGAGGGCATCAATTAAAATTTTGAGAGAATATGCACTCCAAGACAGTATTAAAAGAAAAGGACAGGGGCGCCTGGGTGGCTCAGGTCATGATCCTAGGGTCCTGGGATTGAGTCCCACATCGGGCTCCCTGTTCCGCAGGAAGCCTGCTTCTCCCTCACCCACTCCCCCCTGCTTGTGTTCCCTCTCTCACTGTGTCTCTCTCTGTCAAATAAATAAAATACTTTAAAAAAAGAAAAAATAAAAGGACAGAGAACTAAGGACTAATCTGAGGTTTACCTTTAGTTCTAAAGGACAGATTTTCCTGTAGTGGATTAACACTCCCTAAGTATGACATATTCTAGAACAGTGGTTCTCAAACTTGCACATGCATCTCAAACACCTGAAGGATTTTTTGAAGTGCAGATCACTAGACCCCACCCAAGGATTCTATTTCAGTAGATTTAGGGTAAGGCCTGAGAATTTGCATATCTGACAAGTTCCCAGGAGATGTTGATACCTCTAGTCCAAGACTCATACCTTGAGAACCACGGGACTTGAATAAACAGAATCTTTACAACAGAGTGTTTTATTTAAAAATTTATAAACAGAGAAATCAAATTCTATCATTTCTTAATACTATAAACTCTTCAGGAAGAAACACCATTCCTCTAAGACTAAACAGATAATTGCAACAAATATGGCTAGTTGGACCAAGATAATAGAGTGGTGGGGATTACAAACTGGAGATTACATGCTCAGTGTAAAGGAATTGAAGTTCCATTAAAACAAAGTAAGTCATGGTGCACCTGGCTGGCTCAGTTGGTAGAGCATGGGAATCTTGATCTTGGGGTCATGAGTTCAAGTCCCATGTTGGGTGTAGAGCTCACTTAAAAAAAATAAGTCATAATGGGGTGCTTGGGTGGTACAGTCAGCTGAGCATCTGACTCTTGGTTTCAGCTCAGGGCATGATTCAGGGTCATGAGATCCAACCCCGTGTTGAGCTCCATGCTCAGTGTGGATTCTGCTTAGGACTCTTTCTCCCTCTCCCTCTGCCCCCACCCCCGCTCTCTCTCTCTAAAAATAAAATAAATAAATCTTTAAAAAAATAAGTCACTATGCAAGACAAACAATTTGTACCTCTGACATGCTGGACCTGATAAGATTATTACACTGGATCACCTGAAAAAGAAACGGGTTCAGAGCCTTCTTGGTTTAAAATTTGATAAGGGAAACAATCAAGTTCTTGGGAAATTGGTTTGATTCTTGCTACTGAGGAGGGTAAGAGGATTGATTGGCACCAGTGACATAAGTCAGAGCCCATTAAAATGCAGCCCCTGGCTGTGAACCAAGTCCTGTGATCTTGGGAGCTTTGGTGAAGGTCCTCAAGTCACTCATGTATGCAACAATGGCACTGCCTGACAACTGTCCATCTTGAAATAAACCATTAAAACATGGGCTATGGCAGCCACAAGCACTCAGAGCTTGAAAAATGGTGCTTTCCTCTATTTTCCTGTACCCCACAAATCTTGGGGTCTTCCTATATCCCAAAAAAGGGGAAAGGAGCACTGAAAATCACTTTGTTTGGATTTCTCATAGATCTTGGAAAATAAAAAGCTCAAGCTGTATTTAATATGATTTAGAAATGTGACACTTCTTGAATTCCAAGTGTTAGGAATCAACCCATACTTTTTTTCAGTCAGAGAAGACCATTCGATAGCAGCCCAGCCTAGTCTGGGACACTAACTTGACAACTGTTTGTTTACAGAGTAATATTTGGAGCCCTGTATGTTGCCCCCACCCCAAGAATTTGCTAAGAAGCCATTCCTACCTCCTTCAGTATGAATGAGGTGGTACAACCTGTTTTCCACATCAAAATGAGTGAGTCAGCTGAGAATTATATAACAGTTTGGACATGCCAGGCCAGTTACCAACAAGAAATATCTCATAGTTAGGCATGGGTGCCTGACTGGATCTCAGTGTAAACGACCTTCCCCATAGGCTGTTTGAGCTCCATTTCTTGCCTTACAAATTGTGGAATAGGGACAGATTCATGGGATGATAAAATGACCAATAAACTGAACTAATTCAGCAGAAGAAGGAACTCAGAACTAGAGATATTGCAAGTAAGCAGTAAACCATCTCTACCTTCTAGAACAGGTGTCGGCAACCTATGTCATTGGGCCAAATCTGGATGCCACCTGTCTCTAGAAATAAAGTTTTATTGGAACAGACCCACATTCGTTTTTTTACATATTGTTTGTGGCTGCTTCAATGGCAGAGTTTAATTATGATAGAGATTGTATGGGCTACAAAGCTGAAAATATTTACTATATGGTCCTTTACAGGAAAAAAAAAAATGTGCTGATCCCTGCTCTAGAAAGATAAAGAATTCAGAGGCTCCCAATTCACCTGAAATACGGTCCAACTGAATTTTATTTACATCTCAAGGTACCTCACTAATATCTGGTCACAAACAAATTTGACAGAAAATATCAATATCCCTAATCTGGGGGAATCTGACATATAATGTCCCATATAAGAGTGACTTCAGCCTGTTTTTAGGCTCTGACTTTAATAATCAATCCTAAGTTTCAGATCTTCCTATTCCTTTAGCTGGATTCCAAGCTGTCAGAATTACTACCATGGTTCACCCATAGTTGTTCCATAAAGTAACAAGTTACTCTCTGGCCCTGCCTGGCATTATTCTGTAAAGGTAAAATGAAGAAATTGGCTACTTTGTCCTCCCAGATGCATGCCCTTTCTTTCCTTGAAAGGCAGTGTCTACTGTCCTCATAGTCTCTTCTTCTCAAAACCTGCCCTCACAAGAAAACATATGAAACTCACTCAGTAAAATATGAATAATATATAACAATGCAAGATCACCTCCCCAGAAGGATTGAAGTTCTAGAAGCATTAGCAAATAGGTAGGGTAAACAAATTTTTCTTTCATTCTCTCTTTTTGAGGTTGGGATATAAAGACAGAAAAAAAATAATACCAAGTTGACCAGTAGTTCCCTTCCCAATGAGCCAATTTCTCTGTGCTAAATCTGTAACCCAAAAACCCATACATCAAAATCATCCGGAATACTTAATGAAAATGCAGATCCTGAATGCCCAGTCCTGAACTGACTGAATCAGGATATCTGGAGATAAGTCCCAGAAATCCTTATTTCAAAAAAGCACAATTCCCTTTTCATGATTCATATGTCGAGTAAAGTTTGAAAACAAATTGCACTATACTATATACTATATACTACATACTACATACTATATACTATATACTATATACTACATACTACATACTACATACTACATACTACATACTATATACTATATACTACATACTACATACTACATACTATATACTACATACTATATACTATATACTATATACTATATACTATATACTACACACTACATACTATATACTACATACTACATACTACATACCATATACCATATACCATATACTACATACTACATACTACATACTACATACTATATACTATATACTACATACTACATACTACATACTATATACTATATACTATATACTATATACTATATACTATATACTATATACTATATACTATATACTATACTACACTATATGCAATTGTCCATCATCCTGCCCGTTGGATTCGTAGCTTGATGAGCAGTTGTGGTTGGCTGGAGACACTCCAGGACCTAACTTTGCTCAGTCTGATTGGGCTTTTAATGCTCCCCTGACTTACAGGTGAGCTGGAGGATTTCTCACACTTACAAGGTCTCTCTCTGATAAGGACTGGTGTAGTGTTTCAGAGTTTACAAGTCACCTTTATTATTTATTTTCACATTAACTGCACAGAACAATGATATGAGGTAATCACTGGTAAGTTGCAGGAAAGTTACCCAGTTTCCTTCATTGTAAAATAGGGATTTTAACAAAGCCTATTTCAAAAGGTTGGAAGAATTGAGATAATGCACTTAAAGTGCATAGCGTGTGGGAAGTGGTGAATAAATGTCAACAATTGTACTGTTGTGCATTTTATTACACATGAGAAATTTAAAGCCCAGAAGTTGAATTCAGTAAATCAGTTACACACCTTCTAAGATGCCAAGAAGAAGGTTTGAAACCCAATACTTTTGGAGTCAGTCTTTTTCCTACCCAGAGGCTGAAGTTGATTTACTATTTACCATGAAATCCATAAAGTGAGCTTTGGAGCTCCTCATTTGCATGGACCCCTTCTATGACTCTAAGATGGACCCAGAAATATGTTCGTAAAATCTTTATATTTGCAGAAGTTAGATAATTTCATCATAGTTGGTACAGAAAATGGTTTCTTTCCAGTACTGCTCTGTCATGCTTTCTCTCTTTGTGTTGGCACGGGGGTGGCCACGGGCATTTTAGGATTCTAGCTAAGGGGGAAACTGATTTGGGGATACTCTCAGCTTGGATGTAGTGTGATTTTTTTTTTAAGATTTTATTTATTTACTTGACAGAGAGAGACACAGCGAGAGAGGGAACACAAGCAGGCGGAGTGGGAGAGGAAGAAGCAGGCTTCCCGCTGAGCAGGGAGCCTGATGCGGGGCTCGATCCCAGGACCCTGGGATCATGACCTGAGCCGAAGGCAGATGCTTAACAACTGAGCCACCTAGGCACCCCAATATTTTTTATGTGGTTGGCAACAGCTTCTGCATAGAGTTACATTATTACTAGCAGTCTCAAAGTAAAGTTGACTTCAACAGATAATCCTACTGCCCATTTCTCTAGCCCACATGTCATCATGATACAAAGGTATCCAGACCAGAGGACCAGATCTCATATACTAGGAAGATGCACCAGAATACCAAGCACTCAGCACTGGAGGATATGAAAAGCAGAAGTAAAACCAGTTATGAATTATATGGAACCAGAGGCTAGTCAGTGGCAAATTCTTATGGCAGACAAGTAAAATTATAGGAAGAAGTTTCTGTGCTCACTGAAGTTGTCTCTTGTCAGGATTATACTCAATCATATAGTATATGCAATTACAAATATTCCACTGTTTTTCCCCCTTTTCTGATGGGAATTGCACAAGATAGACTTCATTAGAATTCCTCAATTTGTAATAGTTCCTGTGGCACAACTGGTTCGTGCACGGTATGTAGAAGAACTCCTCAATCTGTTAATCACAAAGGTTAGCAGTTCTGAAACCAGTGAATACAAACTGTGTGTAAGTCACAGCTGTTTTATACATCTCCCCAAGAATGGGATATCTGGCTAGACCTATAAGAAATTGAGAAATTGAATTAGTAACTAAGCATTTTTCCTCAAAGAAAAATGGACCAAGTCCAGGCGGCTTCACTGGTGAATTTTCTTAAATATTTAAGCAAGAAATGATACCAATACTACCGAAATTCATTCAGAAAACAGGAGAGAACACTAACTAATTCATTCTTGTGAGGTCATTATTATCCTGCTGTCAAAGCCACACAAAAACACTACATGAAATGAAAA
This sequence comes from Eumetopias jubatus, assembly GCF_037043125.1. NCBI lineage: Eukaryota > Metazoa > Chordata > Mammalia > Carnivora > Otariidae > Eumetopias > Eumetopias jubatus. Next base: position 161,095,178 of record NW_028274809.1, on the reverse strand, counting down.
CTGTAAGACAATGTCCCTCAGGAACGTAAATGCAAAAATCTGCAACAAAGTATAAGCAAACTAAATTCAGCAACACATGAAAAAGGACTGCACATTTTTTCTAAGGAATGCAAAGTTGGTTTAACATCTGAAAATGGATTAATGTGATATATCACATTAACAGAATAAAAGACACACGTACGTGATCATCTCAATAAAAGTAGCAAAAACTTCTGACAAGATCAGTACTCATTTGTGATAAAAGCTCTCAACAAATGGTGAATAGAAGGGAATTTTTGCAACCTGTTATTGGCATTAAAAACAAAATAAGAAAACTTATCTTTAAATCACATTTAGTGGTAAAATATTGTGTGTTTTCTCCCACAGAAAAGGAACAAGTAAGAATGTTCCCTCTCACAACTTCTATTCAACATTGTACAGGAGGTTCTAGCCAATGCAGCAATGCAGGAATAAAAACATTAAAGGCATGTAAATTGGAAAGGAGAAAGTAAAACTATTGGAAGATGACATGATCTTATATGTAGAAAATCATAAGAAATATATTTCTTAAAACTACTATAATAAGCAAATTTACCAAAGTTGCAGGATACAATATTAATAAACAAAAAATCACTTGTATGAAATACTAGCAACAAACAATCAGAAAATAAAATTAGGAAAACAGTTCCATTCACATAGCATCAGAACACTAAAGAAGAAATTTAACAAAGCAAGTGCAAATGGACATAAGAAAACTTTTTGCGTTAATGGAAATGTTTTAAAGCATGTTGTACAACTATATAAATTTACTAAAAAAAAATCACCAAACTGCACTCATGATGATAAATTTTATGGTATGTTAATTATACCACCATAACAATGATTAAAATATATATAGATAGAAAAAACTGAATTATCTTTCCATTCTCACAAGAAATAGAAATATCTTCCTTTTCTCATAGAAAAGAAAATTGCCACATGAAGAGGCAAAGATTATACAACAAAAGTAGGAGGGAAATGTTTTAGAGGTTTGTTAGTCAATTAATAAAGATATCATTCTATTTTTTCTACACTTTTAGTGTTTTTCAGCATTAAAAACGCTTTTTTTTTTTTTTTTCAAAATAAATGTTTGCCTTGGTGGCTCAGTCGTTAAGGGGCCGACTCTTGATTTTTGGCTCTGTTCATAATCTCAGGGTCCTGGGATGGAGCCCCACGTCAGGCTCTGCATTCAGCAGGGATTCCACTTGAGGATTTTCTCCCTCCCTCTCCCTGTGCCCCTCCCCCTACTCTCTCTCTCTGAAATAAGTAAATAAATCTTTTTTAAAAAATAAATGTTTACCTTATTTTTATTTATAATATCTATTGTTTTTCCTAAAGGGGCCCTTAAGTTTGAGTCTTACAAAATCCACTTCTGCTCCTATTCCTGTTCTCTAGTCTCCTTCTTTAAAGGGAACCATTTTTATTAGTTTATTTTATAGTCTTCCAAACATAATCCAATGAAATAAAAATGGCATAACCTAAATTAATAATAACAATACAATAGATAATCTAGCATTACTAAGGGGCCAGGCTGTGCTCTCAGGACTTTCTATTTGTTAAATCACTCAATCCTTACAGAGATTCTGTGAGATAAGACACTTTTTTTAGCCCATTTTACAGATGAAGATGCTGAGGCACCAAAAGGTATGGTAAGTTTCAAGCCTAAGCAATCTAGCTACAGAGTCTTTACGATTAACTACCCTCAAAATTGTCTCTCAATACATACGTGAGGGCGGGCTGGGGGGGAGTGGCCTCAGTTTAAAGTATACATAGAGCTGCTTTTTCACCCATGATATACACACTTTTCTGCACTGCTTTTTTTATGTCTCGACAATATACCTTAAAGAAAGAACTGACTACATAATTTTGTGAGCTCAGCACAAAATGAAAATACGAGGTCCCTTCTTTAGAAAGTATTAAGAATTTCAAGAAGGCAACAGCAGAGTATTAAAGCGAGCATGGGGTTCTTTTAAGAGACCGCCTATGGTCACATGCTTGTAAAATCAGCCCTGCATAGAGACCACAGAACTCAGTACTTTCACCTCTAACTCTTGTCCCAACCATAGCTGCTTCCCACTGACTGGTCATTAGCTGATCATAGAGCTAGGTGCCACTTTTGTGCTGCAATCTAGGGACATGCCAACTTTTCTGTTATATTGTCAACTTTCCAAGGGCAAGGCAGCAAGCATGCCCACACAGTCCCTGCTATTGACTAAGAGAAAAAACGAGAGCCTGGCTGCATAAATATACAGATCAAGATCTGCAGGTTAGAAATCTGTAGTCTGTAGCTCCCTGGCTTCTTAACTTTCGCTTTATTTTTAGCAAGGTAATTTAGGTCACTAATATTGATGAGATCAACAAAACTAGCACTAAGCTCTTCCCCTCTGCCTGGCCCTCCCCACCCACACCAAAACCAAAGTTATTCCCAACCCTGCATTTGCAAGTAAAAATCACCAAGCTGCTTTACCCAAACGATGCTGAAAAATTGGATGACTAGACTCTTTGTGGTGTTTCATATTATTTGGATTTTTCCTTTCCTTTAGGGGAAAGAAAGTGGGAAACCACCTGAAGAACTGACGGCCACTGATAAAATCAGGAGAGATCCGCTGAGTGAAGACCCTCCAGACACTTTTCTGACCTGATAGCATAAGGTTTGCTTTGTTCTCATCTCTTCTGCATTTCCCCGCTGAAGACCCAGAGTGACTCAGGGAATTAAGGTGACACTTTATTCGTGAGTTGATTGACAAATCGCTAACAACCAGGTTTACTCCGTAACTAGAAGGACTACAGAGCAAGAGGCAGTGGCCAGGCAAAGAACATCCAATCCAGTCACCCAAAAAAGCACAGGCAAAAAAACAAGCTGAGAGGAAAATGGCCACATTTCCGTTGAGAAGCATGATGAAACTTGTTGACTAAGGTACCGACGTTATCTAGGGCATGCCTTTGACAATCTGGCACAGGTGATGAAACTGACAAACACACACAAGAAACTAGCACAACATTATCTGTAAATTGGTTGTGATTGAATACTTCATGTCATCAAGGGAATAGAGGCACTGAAAGAAAAGCCTTATTTCTCTGAAAAGAAAAGAATTCCTGTCAGAAAGAGACTTGGAAATAAAAGACAGAAATGTCTTAAGAGATCACTATGCATTCTGTAAAGTACATATTGTAAAAGGAAAAGAGAGAAGCAGCTTGATTCTGAAACTCTAGTCAGTGTAATTTTGTGTAAGCTGTTCTGTAAGGGGAGAGACTGAGCCCTAATCAGCCAGCATCTTCTTCCAGATGGCTCTCAAGTGTGGCTTAATCTGTTTTTTTTTTTTTAAGAGAAGATAGATCCCTTACTATGAGGAAACATGCATATTGAGACTTGATCAAAGGATTTTGTCAATACATATGTATAACTTACAGAGCACTCTCAGAATGGTTTGTCAGGGTTTTCCCTTTACGCATTCTCCACCTAGCATGTGCTAGCTCAGGATTGTTGAAATGATGGCATACTTCAGTGGAATTTTCCTTCTTGAGTGGCTCCCAAATCATGGCTTTTTTTTTTTTTTTTTTTTTTTGCAAGAGTCCCTCCATCAATACTTGCTGAACGAATGAAACTAAAAAGAGCATATCCCCATATCCAGTGGCATACCAGTTGACAAAGTGGGAAGGCAGGAGAAAGGCTAAGTTGATATCCTTCAGCCGAAGGCAAGAAGCCCAAGTTCCATCCTTGTCTACACAGAAGAATGCTGTGAACATGGCTTCAAGATTTCATCCTATTGCACTTCCAGTTTCATAAGCAATTTCAGCAGTATTTTTAGTAAATGAACTAACAGGACTTTACCGAAAACGATGTCACTGTGCCAACACTGAAGTCGTAATTGCTGAAGAGATTCTGGGAGAAAGGGTTCCCAGTCATTCTACTTACTCATTCATTCATTTGTTTATCCATCCAATATTTATTGAGCACCTACTAAAGCTCAATCATTGTGCCAAGGTCCTGAGGATATGTGGGTAAATAGAGTAACAAACCCTGCCTGCCCTCCTCAAATTTAAAATCTAGTGGGGCTACTTCAATGACAAGTTTCATGAGGCTATGATATCATAATGTGTTATGGGAGCAAATTTTGGAGGCTACTTAATCAGACTTGGAGAGTTATAAAGGATTCCCAGAGAAGAGGCAAAATAATAGACCCAAAAACTGAGTCTGACCCATCCAGGGAAAAGATGGAGAAAGCTATTCCAGTCGAAGGGATTAGAATTTGCAGAAGGCCAAAGGCAAGTCCAGGGAGAAGCATGCTGGGAACTAAAGGAAGTTCCTGAGGATGGCATGGGGCAGGGGGATGGGGAGGACGTGCAGAGGTGTGGCTGAGGATGAGAGATGGGAGGATGGGATCAGAAGAGTGGAGGTGTTGGAGGTGTTGGGGGTGGGGGGCCCCTACCCTCCTGTGTACTTGGATGGGGATCGACATTTAATTGAATTAAGTTCTGCAAACCCAGACTATGTTAAATGCTTCCAGAAATACAAGCTCCAGAGGAAACTGTCTCTGCCCTCAAGGAGCTCGAGTGGTAGCAGCCTCTCAGGGTCTAGTATCTGTGTCAAATCACAGAACAAATCCATGATGTGGGACATGCCCCAGTGACACTGAGTGCTGACTCAGAAGTGCTGGCTGGTGAAGGAAGAATAATGTCATTCTTTCACCGGTGGATTTTAGCTGTGACTTGAGGACTGTGCCTGAGGACCAATGGATTTTAGCTGTGACTTTGTATGGGCCAGGTCGGTGAGGTGCCTGACTTTTGGTTTCGGCTCAGGTCCTGATCTCAGGGTCGTGAGATCAAGCCCCGCCTCAGGCTCCGTGCTCAGTAACGTCTGCTTGAGATTCTCTCTCCCTCTCCTTCTGGCCCTTTTCCCCACTCTCTCTCTCTCTCTCTCTCTCACACACTCTAAAATAAATAAATAAATCCTTAAAACACACACACACAAGAGAGATTCTCGAATTCTTTGCATTCTAACAAAATTAATAAATGAAGGTGCTCTAAAGAAATCAGAAATCAAAATCATCTCTTTTGAACTCTAGCAATATCGGGAAGAGGGAAATTCTGTCACAGAATAAAATTATAGTGCATGCCTTGTGATGCAGTAGCAGCAGGTGAAACCTAAAAACTTAGAGAAAGAATTTACCTCAGAGTTACCTTGCTTTTGGCAGAAGTTTGAAAATCTGAATTCCATCTGATTTTGTAGAGTAAAGTATCATTTTCTTCTTGAAGTCCATGTGTTTGACTAACGCGCCACCTAAAGAATTTTCTAGGACCTTAGGACAGTTCTCAGAAGACATTGGTAATTTGGGTTATGGAAAAATGAAGACAGTGCCTATATTAAAGCCACAGATATTTAAATGAATGTGCTGAAGCTAAATTAAATGCCAAGCTACTCCTTATCATGCAGGAAAGTTGGTGATATTTAATATTTTCCCTTTAGTATAATTTTGGCAGGTTGAAAACAGACTTTTCGATAAATGCCTTTCTGGACCCCAGTCAGGTCGACTCCAATTTCAGTCTTAACCAGAGCTGTGATTTATTGATCTTCAGAGTAGGAGTTCTTTGGACAAAGAGCTACACAGCCAATTACAACTAAACAAACACTTATTATAATAATTGGAAAACCACTAAACTAGATAATGGTTCCCAGTGTCTGATGAGAAGACTCCTGGAATTACTGCAGAAACATTTACAACCCGTGTGTTCACTGAGCGATGTCTCTATACTATACACCTAATCCTGGGCAAGTATTTGTGCCATCTCTTAGAACACATTAAGATACTATTATGTTTTAATAAATAGAAAAAACATTTCAGAGTTATAAATTTATGGAATTTTCTGGTCATATGTTCTCAAGCAACACATTCTAAAAGAACAATTATGAGATAGCTTACAATGTTTTTACCTTAAAAAAGAATCCTCTTCTGCAGGACAGAAGGCCTGTTTAGTTTTTTCTGCAAGTGAGACAGTTATTAGGGTTGTTGTTTTTTTTGCTGTTGTTGTTGTTCTAATTCACAGACTACCTATAAGCATATTTATTATATATAACATTGCAAATAAATAGTTAAAGGATATAATTAAGCCCAGCAGAATTTTAGCTGGTCTGAGTAATGTACCAATGTGCTATCCTCCACCTACACGAAGTCCCACGAAAATCCCAGGGCTGTTCAAATAATGAGAATATATCACCTTGTCTGCTAAGAAGTGCAAAACTCTATCTTACTCTCAATCGCTGCAACTTTTCCATGGTCTAACTTATCAGGCAATGTTATCGCCTTTTTTCATTACATGATGCTTTCGTGCTGTTTTAAAGTTGCAATTTTTCAAATGACTCATTGCAAGCTATCTCAAATCCTTTTTGGAAGTGGGTGTGGCATGAACAACAACAAACTAAATTAACTTCTAAAGCCATACAAGAAATAGATTTTGTTATCAAGAGTTCTTAAAAACTTGTGGATATTTTTTATGAATAATGTGTCCCACTGGGCTGAAACCTTTGTCAGAATGAGGTACAAACTTTTCAGTGCCAGGCAAATAAAATTAATTCAACACTTATTGACCATTTCATAGGTGCTGCTTGGTGCTAGGAAACATAGATGAATTTGAACCGCCTGTCATATTCTTCCTGGATCCTAGCTCAGGAAGTGGTGGGGATAGTGGCTGTCAGTGTCCTCAGCGGCTACGTTCACAATTTTGCTTTTTTTCGGTGTGCTAAAGAAGCAGAGAAAAGAGAAGAGCTTTTGTGGCACTTGGGGAAGTAGAGAGTGAATCAAGAAAGTTTTGCTTCATTGAAGAGACATTTGAGATGCCTTGAAGGATTGGCTGTATTTTACCATGCAAAGGAGGGAGGTCACTCCAGGGAAAGGGATCAGTATGAACGAAGGCACACTCCCAATTTTCCTTTTACTTCTCTTGCTATTTTATTAGCTCTTCCTTCTTGACCCATCCCTAAATAATTGGGGTTACTCAGGACTCTATACTGGGCCCACTTATCGTCTCATACTACAAAACATGCCTTAAGCAAGCTCATCCACACCCATGGATGGCTTGATGCCCATCTTTATGTTGATGACAACTCCGTATGTATCTCCAGCCCAGATCTGCCTGTTTCACTCCAGATAAATATAACCAAACTTTTCGCGACATCTCTTCACCGGTATCTCACAGATACCTCAAACTCAACATGTTCAGAACTGCATTCATCTCCTTCTCATACTCTTCTTCCTGTAATTTTTCTATGTTGGTTACTGGCACTACCATCCCCCAGGTGCTGACACCAAAAACCTGGGTGCCATCCATCATCACTCCTCCCTTTTTCGCACCCACAGCCCCCATCCAATAAATCGTCAAGTTCTGTCAAGAGAGTCTCTGAAGAAGTTTATGAATTTATCTACACACTCTGTCCCTATTGCTTCCACTTTACTCTTATCCTAAATTATGTCCTTAATCTCTGTGTCCTAAATTACTGCACAATAACCAGCCAGCGAAAGGTGAGGAAGGGACGAGCAAGAACATGAAGCCCCATGGAAACAGTACATGCTGGAAGTGAGCCCCAGAGGCAAAAGAATGCCACCGGGTATGACTTGGTGTTTCTTGTGGGCAATTATGGCACGTCTAGCTATCTGAAAGCTACAAACTAAGTAAGCCAGCAGTACAGAGTACTCCTCTGTGGTGGGGAAGTACCAGCAGTGATTCTAGAAAGTCCATTTGTCTTAAAGAGTTGCTCTCTGTGGTCACAAGTCCCGCAATACTGATGGAGCCTCCTGATGTGTAAGAGGTGAGGGCCTCTCCTCCTCGTTTGGAACATTTATAAGTCTCCCTGAGGGACCTCGTGACAAATAGGTGAGGCTCCCATCTTGAGGACTCAAACAAAACTGTAACAGATTCGTGAATGAATAAACCATATTTCCTCATTTGAGAACTGTTGATTTATAAACTTTGCCCATTTATCTTCGCGTATGTTGAGTAAATTTGGGAAAAGCTCATCGTATTATAAAAAAGCTAACCTTGCTTATGCCACATTTGCTGCAAAAAGATTTCTCCTAGTTTTGTGTACATGTGTTATTTGTGGTAGCAAATTTGTCTACCTGTTCTTCTCTCCCTTCCAGTCATAGGACTCCTTCCTGCTTTGGCATATACCCCGAGTGCTTGGAAATCCCTTAACGGCCACGGCAAGGGCAAGCCAGCCCAGAAGAGCACTCCAGATCATAAGAAGACATGTCTCCAAACCAAATACTGTAAATCAGGCAGCGCTTTTTCACTTAAACATAAAACAATTCCACAGTTTAAAACATGTTTTTCAAATACAACATGCACTCGGTGAACTGAACATTTGGGATAAGTTTTTAGCATAACTCATTTCATTTGAGTCTATCTATTTTCAGAAGGGCCATTGTGCCAAGGACAAGTTGCTCAAGTGACTTCTCCTAAGTGTTCTGGCAATCCACCCTGATGACACACTGCCAGTTATCAAAAGCACAATCGAGTTCAGTAAAACTGAAGCCTAAGCCCATAGGGCTGACACGCCTGGACTTCCAAGCAGTGGGCTAGGTGAGCCCTGTTTCATGTTGGTCCAGACTTCCTAATTCACTTAAAACAGATATTCTCATTGTTGTCATTGAAGTTAATCATGATAAAGAATGTAAATGATACAGAAGTTGGAATAAAAGCTGACTTCCTTCTTCAGTCCCCCGATACTCCCCATTACACAATACATACTGTTCTGTACCTTGTTTTTTCACTTATATATGTTTTTTCACTTTATATGTTTATGGTATAGAACAATAATCTGTATGTGGAGCTGATTTTTATCCTGATAAATACTACAACATATTGATGAGCCTCTAGCAAATACAAGAAGAGAACACAAAATCAAGGATATAGATCAATGAAGTGACTAGAGACAGAAATTGTAATGAGTTTTAAGTTTATGGAGCCCAGCACCATACAAACAAAGTTGAAACCGGAAATAAATAGACGATTTTCCAAGAAACTCATAAATTATTTATAAGGCTTCCCTGGGACCTTGGATGCAGAGATCATTTTAAATTCAGGGTACACTAAGCCCAAGTAGGTCCAGTTGATCTACTTAACAGAGTCACCTCGCCTGCCTAACAAAATATTACGCCTCCGATAAACTCATTGTGCTGTGTCTAATAAGTGACTAGCACTCAATATATATTTATGGAGTGAAGGAATCCACTGTGCAGAGTGAACCAGCAATTAACCTTGAGAGCTTGCTTTCTGCAACCCTCTCCTCTATGGGAATATCACCCACAGCTCCTATGACAGTCGCCATCTGCAAGTTAGATGTTAAAAAGGTCTTCTTTTCTTTAGCCCTACTGTCATTAGGATTAGAGACAGCTCCTGATTTAGTAGGAGCTTATTTTCACGACTACCCTTATGCTCTCCTGCCCAAATTGACTGAAGGTAATTAAATCCATCCTGGTTATACCAGAACTCCATGTTATAAATTTTCTCCCTGATAATTGATATTAATACCTTTTGGAGACAAGGGTGGGTGGTGTAAGGAGAGTGAAGCCCTTTAATTTGGGATCAGGTAGTTAAATGAATCCCCTCCTTGTACAGATATCTAAGTCAGAAACATTTATTTTTGCATTAAATTTTAGTTTTTATATAGTCCTTAAGGTGGCTTCTAATTATTTAACAGTGACAGAATAAATATTGTTTCTGTTCCCTGAAGATGCTTAAGATTACTCAGTTTGAGGCTTTGTTCATTGGGGAGGGGAGGGGGTATCTAGCCACCTAGGGGAGCCATGGTATCTAGCAAAAGGATATTCAGTTGATGTGGAGGTGTAAATAAACAGGAATGAAAGTAGAAGTTGGATTTCATTGGGCGAGAAAGGTTTTCATCGGATGAGGCAGAAAAGAAATGTGGTCATTATGGCTGGTCAGAGATCTATGTCAGTAAAAGAAAGAGAAAAGACATGTACATTTCACTATTTCAAGGAGGGGACTAGCCCTCTCTGAGTTTTATTCTGTAGTGTAATGGACAGGGAGGACTGGAACTCGAGACATCTTGGTTCTGTTCCCACAATTCGAAGGCTTCCATGTTGCTCTTTCTGACTTGATCAAAATATCCTCCGTGGGCAGTGGTTTTAAGAGCGCAGCTCTGTAACCACCATTAGAGAACAAGCAATTCAAGTAAGTCATTACGTTTTAAGTACTTCTTAATTCAGAAATAAAGGAACTAAATGTAGGCAGGAGATTTAAAAGTCCATAATGATATCAGCTTAAACGAGGCTTCTGGAGTTATGTTGTAAAAAAAAAATCTGCAGTGCTCTGTTATTCCACAGCTACTCGGAAAATGGGAACCCGCAAGCAGACAAGAAGACGTTGCCCAGGATTTGCTCCAGGTAGAGCTAATTTTACCCTCACTTGCTTCTCTCTTGCCCTGTCCTCAATGACTGAAGCACCTGAGAGAGGGAGGGTTCTCCAGTATCAAATTATCAGGCACCTCGTACTGCAACCTTGACCTCTCTAACATCTCCCGATCCCGTAGATCTGCACCATCTGGAGCAGCAGTTCTCAGCTCTGGAGACATACTAGGATCACATGAGGCAGTTAAAAAAAAGAAAAAAAAATACTGTTGCTCAGGGCCAAACCCAGACCATTTAAATCAGAATCTCTGGGGTGAAAGCCTTGTCATTAGTGTTTTTGAAATTTCCATACGAATTTCTAATATGCAGCAGGAATGGAGAGTGGGTCGTGATAAGAGAGGAAAAGAGACATCCCCAAGATGTGGCCGTCCAGCTTTCCTTCCAAGACAGCAGCTGTCCCGGAGGGCAGAACTAGCCCGGCAGGGATTTCTGGATTCCAGATTTGGGGCCAGACTAAATGTGGAGACAAGTCCTACCTTCTCTCTTCCCTACCCCCAACGGTGGGGTGGAAAGAAAGAATTACCTCTGGACTCCCCTAAATCAGAATCCAAAATCAGGGAGCAGGGTGGAAGCCTGAGGAATGTCTTTGGGAAACCACAATTTCGTGCCATCCGTTTAATTTCAGACCAGTTCTTCAAAATGGGATTCTATGTGCTCAGCAAACTTCACATCTCATTTCACTGGCACATCAACCTCTTGAGCTAGGGTTAATAGCCCATTTCATAGACGAGAAAACAGAGACAATTCAGAGAGCTTCAGTAATCAACGCAAGATCACCCTTCTGGGAAGTGGCCAAATGAGGATTTAAACTCAAGGCTTTCTCATTCCAAATGCCCTTTTTTTCTCTTAGCCTGGCCAGCTACCCTCAACACACCGCCACAATGCCAGTGAGCAACCAAGCAGCGGCCATAAGCGGGAGGCAAACCAGTCTATCTCCATGATATTATGATCACTGTCTCCATTTTTGAGGATATTGCTGAGCTTTCAGACACTTTGGTGTTTTTAACCCAAAAGTGAATCTCTCGAGACAATTTTATAAGGGATAAAAGAAAAACATCTCTCCCTCATACTCAAGGTTTCTCAAGACTTGGGTTTTGAGAATTCAGTTACCTGTACCCAATACACACTCTCGCAAATTGGTGGCTCTTCTCTTCCTGAAGCTAGGAAGAAACAGCAGGATTCCAGAAAGGAAGGACAGGGAAGCTTGTGAGATTCTCTGGCACAGAAAAACTGCTTCCACATACTCCACTCCCTGAAAAATGAGATAAATAGGTAAGGAGAGTGCCAGAGAACTTGTGAGGAAATTAAGAACGCCTGCCGCTTCACTGTGTGTTCCGATAATTAAAGATTGATTTATGGTCACAAACTCTTTTAAATGGATGGAGCTAAACTTTATTCTCATCTTAACCTGAATTTCTTCAATTATCAGAGAATGGGAGTTTTAACTGGGGCCAAGAAAAGGATGATTTCTGAACGGTGGCAAGCCTGGCTAAGGTATGCAGGACAGCCAGAACATAAAGTAGTTGGAGGTAAAGATGAAAAACAATGTTTTTCTTTTTGATACTTTTTTTTTAAATGAATAAGCAAAACTCCATATATGAAACTACCAGATTTGTGTTTCATACTTTGAGCTGCTCTGATCATTACACATGGGACTTTATTTAAAAGCTCAGTGACAGTGTCTTTTTTTTATTGATTTAAATAAAAATGATCAGGATGGGAGGAAAGACAAAGCTTACCTGCTTTGCAATGGGCTTAGCCAGGGCTGCTGAATTAGCCTCTGGATTCCAGTTGGTGTCTTGCGAGGCAAGGATGCTCGCAGACCCTGGGCAGCCACCTAGGGTCAGAGGTGGTCCAAGATCCTGAGTAAGTCTCTCGGAGCATAGAGGATCGTCAGTGTTCCAGAAGCTCTTAAGTTTGTGATACAAATATTTAATTTTCTATGAGTAGCATCCTGTGAAAAACGTTGGAATCCCTCCAGACAGGAAGCAACAGCTAATGTAAAATCAAACATTTCTACTGCATATGGCCCAACACAGAGCTATAGGATCTAGATTTGTTGGAGCACTTAAATCCCAGCTTCCCCTTCGTTTGGCTTATGCTCTCTGCCCAAAAGTAGAAACTCCCTGCCCTGTTCAGCCAGACATTCCCCAACAGAGAAAGAGGCGTGTATGTGGTCTGACCTTCCCCCCCAGTATTTCTACAGGTAAGCAAGAAAGAAAGGGCTACCCTACGTAACCCATGGGATTCCTATGTTCACTACCACACTCAGGGAATAGTCAATATTCATGGAATTTCTATGTTTAATAGGTGAATAACAATTCAATTCTAACTTATCTCATACTTAAAATGTGATCCAAGAGAAAATCTGAGTTTTTCAAAAGCAGAACATGTCATTAAGAAGAAAACATTCATATTATAATCAAATACACACACACATTTGGCTGTAAAATATGTATACACACACACACATATATTTTCCAATTCCAAATACATTTGGCAATTAAGTATAGATATTTGAGATTTTCAAACATCAGCTCTTTGAAGAAATGAAACACCTCAGAACGTTCACCCTATTATATACCCTGGCAAATAAACATAAAGGCAACTATTTCAGAATGAGCATGAGGGCCTAGGCTGGGTAGAAAGCATGGCATTCTAGGATTACAATGATAATTCTACTTCTACAAAATTGAATCGGACGGCATTGTTAGCCCTAAGTGCCTTTCCCTTGGAGGTTATATAAAAGAACGACAGTATATTGAATGACCTTTAATTATTCAGTTTCCTCCTAAGGATACTGATCTGTATTCTAGATCCAACTGTGGGTCAGAGACTAAATAAGAGAAACTCAAAGAGACTAGCAGCAGAGAAACAAATAAACTGAAAAACACAAGCACCTGATTTGTTTCCTTCAGACAATTTCATTTGCTCTTTAGGGCATATTTAGATTCGTCTTGCCTCCCTCCCTTTTTGAAATAAATAAGTCTAATAACACCAGCTGCGGATGGCAAATTTGAATTTTAAATTTCGAAGGGCTCTGAGTGCTGCAAGTTAAGAAGCGAGCAACTGGAGAGTAGAGTTTCACCTTCCGAAAACACAACCCACCTCCTCCTGCACGACAAAATTTGGGCCTTGGCAACAGGTGGTTAGGGGCATGGCAGCCCCGGGAGCCCGCACCACTGCTTTCTACACAGGGTGGGGATGAAAGGGGAGAAGGGTTCAGCGCGGTCAACACTGCCCTGGGCCGGGGGAGGGGGGGCGGAAAGGGGGGTAGGAAGGGTCATCTGTTCTCTTCAGGCTCCAGAAACTAAGAGCTACAGGCTCAACATCTTCTTTAACAAGTAGTTGTCAAGGGGACCGGCAGTCTGTCCTCGCCAGCATTGAGAACCCACCCCCTCCCCCACGCCTGTTCAGCCATCATAAACCTCTGCGTCCACCAGAGGTTGGTTGGGAGGCTGGCCTTGACTCTGGTCGCGCACGCCCAGCTGCACACACCGGAGGCGTGCTGCCCCCAGAGGGGATCCTACCCCACTCCCCGTGGAACAAAACAGCATTCTTAAGTGTGGGAGGTAGTGCAGGAGATGATGTTTCGAAGACCAAGGACAGATGGTAAAGAAAGGCAAGTTTGGAATTTAATGAGAGATTACACTAGAACAGTGTTTTTCAAGTTCACCCTTCGGTCAATAGAGCTTGCTAGATATGAGAAACATGGAAATAAATGTTCTTTCTCTTTTCCAAGTGATTTGAGGAAAATATTCACTCTGAGAAAGCACTTCCTTATGCTTCTGGAGATGAAAAGAAGGTTTCTATTTATGTAGTATCCAAATGTCCTGGTGAGAAGCAAAACTTATTTGTCAAACACACTGAACCTACCCACCCATATTGACTCATCCACGGTCTTAGATGTACTCTGTAATCCAAAATCTTTAAAAAGGAAAATCACATAATTTGTTGCTGTTTCTTCCCAGATAGTACTTATTCTGACTTTTGTAGCTTTGTGGGGCTTTTTTTTCTACTTCACTATGTTCCTTTTAAAAGCTTTTTGGTTTATTGCTAATCTCCCCCTTTTCAGGCTCAGTTGTACAATATGGTATGTGTGTTGGCTTGTAATTTTGGAGCTGAATTTATGGGCCTGCTATAGTTCAAATGATATTCTATTTTTGCTTGTTTTATTTTTGCCTGGGCTTGATGTGTTTTATGAGTTTCTTTCCTATAGTACTGGCATTCATATCTGGCATAACCAAAATTCTCTCTCTTATTTAATATTCCTTCAAAGTTTCAAACCTAAGTATTTTCTTTTCTTTTGTGTGATGTTGGAGCTTGTTGTGATTTTTTTTTTTTTTAATATCTGGAAACATTTCCTTCCACATCAGAAATTCAAGTTTGCAAGAAATCCCTTTGGGAGTCTTTAAATGTGTATTTGGAGGGCAGAGAGGAGAGACAGCCAACATTGGATCTCCTGCCCATGAGTCCCAGAGTCTCTCTGTACGGCGATGGGGGATGGGGATCCTACAGTTGGGTCAGGGAGACAGAGGGTCCGATTCTCTACCCCTGCACTCCAAAGTACTTACCTGCCTGATTTCCTTTCTGCTCTAGTGAGACACTGTCTTCCTGCTCCCATTAGTAAACACGCTGCTCTTTTCTATGCTTCTCACTTTCACATTAGAAATGAGCCAGGCTGCTAGTGCTGGGATATCTTATACAGGCTGACTTGACCCGCCAAGGAAAATTTGTAAACAGACAGCAAAACTGTAAAGAGGTTTAGAGAAATACAAGGCAGCTCAGAAAGATGGGTGCCTGCAAGAGCCCAAGGAATAAACCTCTTCATAAACCACTCCACCCGAAGGAAGCTATAAAAACCTTAATGATTCCTCAGGGACCCTGGATCTACCCTGGCCCTGCCTCTAACTAGCTATATGGCTTTGTACAAGTAACTTCTCCAGGACTGATTTTCAGATAAGCCGGAGATGAAAGGAACAACGGAATTTTCAAGCCCAACTCCCACTCTAATATAGATATGGAAGGTAGGAGCAATCGAGTAACCCGCCAAGATCATTAGTTAGTTAAATGCAGGTCTCCTGAGCGTCAGTAAAAACATTTTCTCCATCATATCATATAGTTTCTCTCACCTATAAGACAAGAGTGTGTGCATGTGTGTGTGTGTGTGCACGTGTGCACGTGTGTGCTTGGCTGAGGGGGCGGGTGACAATTGTTAAAGTTTCTTGAAGTTTTAATGCTGTACAAGTCCGTGACCAGCAGAAACTGGATTCAGGGCATGTGGGAAGCAGGTTCAGAGGAACCATTTCTCACCCCCTCTGTCCCTCCTTCATTTGCCTCCTCCCTCCCTCACCCTGTTTCTCCACACCCCATCACTCATTTATTTTCTCTCCCCTATTTCCTTTCTATTCATGATTCTCCGTTTGGGAAGATACCTTATCAGGACTTAGAGTTTATTTTTCATCGTTGATTTCCTTTGGAGGAAGAGTACTAGAGATAACCAATTGGTAAATAAAAATTAGGTTCCTTCAATGAGAAAGTGTTTCCCTATGTGTTTTTGGGTTTTTTTAGAGAGAGAGACTTGGAGAGAAAAGAAGATTTTGTTTTATATTTTGGGTTTCAGAGTCTTCACCATTTCTGTAAAAGGGCACTACAAATAAAAGTGAGGAAGCTGGCTTCTGGAAAACGCAGCTGACGCAGCTCTGTAATTCCAGTGCTGTCTGAGGAGAAAGCTAGAGCAGAGAGTACTCGTTGTACTAATGTGAAAAAGATGAATGACACCTAAATGGATTTTCTTTGCATCACAGACCATGGTTAAGTGTTTTACATGCATTTGTCACTGCTATTAATGTAATCACATAAAACTTTCTCCTGTTCTCAAGTGCTTCTAAAGTGAGCTATTTGAGCTTTTGATTCTGCAGGTTTTCCTTCTCTTTCAAAATCAGCAAAGGTAATATGTAAGCCCTGAAACTTTTTTTTTTTAATGTAAGAGCAGAAGTAAAGAAAAGAATATGATAGTTGCTTGGGTAAATTGAGCACTGCAGGTGTTACCTTTCAGGGGCTGTTACCCATAATTGTAATAAAAATATCCTGAGAGGATCATAAAGGATGTTGCAAATATTGCAAGTGTGTTATAGAATATTAATGCCAGATCATCTCCGTCGGCCTTCCTCCTAAGTGTTTTGTGTTTTCCCTCTGACTCAGGAGCTCCCAGCTCCCTCAGGGAGAAACCCCAAATCCCAGCTGCACCCTGCCCAGCAGGGAAAACTTGGGATGGGGACGGGGCAGTCATCGACCTTGCTATGGTACTGGTTTCCAAGGAGTTCTTAACTGTCACTGTGGCCTTCCTGGCCCTGTGGCCTTGGACAAATTACTTAATCTCTCTAAGCCTCAACACCTCATGCCATTCTTCCCTCACGGGGCTCCACGGAGGTAATGCAGGAAAGCACCTAGCAAAGGGGCTGGCACCACAGATGCACTTACTGATTAATGTTGGTTCTCTCCAGTGTCCGATCGAAGGGCCATGAAGTTACGGAACGCGTCCTTGCAAGCCCTTAAAGATTTTCTTACTCTGCCATGGTCCAGAAAAAGCAAGCTCATTTTTGTTTTGTTTTGTTTTAAATTAACGGAATTTATTTGTTAGAGCAGTTTGGGGTTTAGAGAAAAACGGAGCAGAAAGTACAGAGAGATTCTTACCCACCCTACCCCCACTGCCTGAAATTTCTCCTCCTCTTAACATCTTGCATCGCTGTGGTGTGTTTGCCACCCCTGAGGAGCCAACACTGATGTATTATTCTTTACCAAACTGCATTAGGCTTCGTTCTTATTTTTTGCACATCCTATGGGTTTTGACAAATGTGCAATGACACGTATCCACCATTATGGTATACACAGCAAGAGTTCCCTGCCCCCCAAATCTCCTGTGCTCCACCTTTTCATCCCTCCTTCCTTTCCCCTGAGTTTCTGGCAACTTTTTACTGTTTCGTAGTCTTGACTTTTCCAGAATGTCATGTAGTTGGAAGCCTACAGTATTTAGCCTTGTCCCACTGGCTTCTTCCCCTCGGCAATATGCATGTTGGTTTCCTCCATCTCTTTTTGTGGCTTAGTAGCTCATTTCTTGTTACTGCTGAATAGTTTCCCATTGTCTGTAGATACTACAGATTGTGTATACAGTCCCCTATTGAAGGACATCTTAGTTAGTCCCAAATTTGAGCAATAATGAATAGACCCACTATCAACATTTGTGTGCAAGTTTTTCTATGGACATAAGTTTTTTATTCATTTGGGTAAATACCAAGGAGCACATTGCTGGATGATATGATAAGAGTATGTTTAGTTTTGTAAGAAACTGACAAACTATCTTATAAAGATGCTGTACCATTTTGCATTCTCACCAGCATTTTTTAAATGCTGAAAAATTCTTTGGATGAAAGGGCACATTTCTATTATGAGTCACAAACATTTGCAAGTCTCTGTATTTTGTTTGCATCCAAAAGTTGGGGTTATTTGAATTTCTAAAAGACTCAAACTTACATTCCAAAAGCTCCCTGCATCTGAAAGTTATTTATTCCTATTATAAAGAGTGTAATGACCCACACGGGAAAATATTATTACAGGCATGAGAGGTCAAAAATTTATTAAAAGAGCAAATTAGATAATTTTATTTTTTAAAAATTTGAAATCCAATATACACCAAAAAATGGCAGATCATTCACAAAACATGAGAAGCATAAGACCAATGTGGAAAAAAATATTTCAACTGAAATGGTGCTGTGAAATGGGTCATTCTAAGAGGATATAAAGAAGAAAGGAAAATAAATGTTGTTGATGGAGTCAAAGTTACATTTTCCTTATTTAGGTTACTTTAAGGTTGGATGATTGCAGGTTCATTATTATATCTTACCTAAGCCAGAAGCACATCATAAGAAATGTTTTTCATGAGCTTCTCTTGAGACAGGTTAAGATAGGAGAGTCGGGGGGGCGGGTGCCTGGGTGGCTCAGTCGTTAGGCATCTGCCTTCGGCTCGGATCATAATCCCGGGATCCTGGGATCGAGCCCCGCATTGGGCTCCCCTGCTCTGTGGGGAGCCTGCTTCTCCTTCTCCCTCACTTGTGCTCTCTAGCTCTCTCTCTCTGTATCTCTCCAATAAATAAATAAAATCTTTTTTTAAAAAAAGGAGAGTCAGGGAAGAAGGGAGAGGGGCATTCAGTAGTGACCATTTTGGAGCTCTATTCTTGAAAAGAGAACAGCTATCTTTGAAAGATTTTCCTCACACTGACTAAGAGTTGGTAGACTGTAGTGGAATGGCTTTGCCTGAAAGCTCCATGACTCCTTATATGAAACTTTGGCTAGAAAAATCCCAATCTATGGTTGGTCAAGTAAGCACCAGGCAAGCCCTCTGATAGTTGTCCAGTTAGCCAACAGGACTGTAATTTGGGAAGAGTAATGAACTGTTGCCTTCTAAAGTGGTCAAGTACCCTCTGATTCAGACAGCAAGTATGTCTACTTTGCTGATAGTGAAATCAAATGCACTGAGGCAAGACTATAGAAGAAAGGGCAATAGACATGCCAGTGGGTAAAGTGGCCATTACCTGAACAGACCCCAGGAAAAAAGAAGGGCCTAGAGGGTCTCAGGGCAGCCACAATAAAGGAGTAGTTGTGGCCATTACCCTACCACAGAAGAATCCGCTGCCAGTATAGTTCCTCCACTGGATTTCCACCTACCTTTCCTTCAGTGGGTGATACAGATGCCTATTCCTTGCTGGCTTTTCCTAACCAGACAAATCTTCAGAAAGCCTTTGAACTGAGAGATGACGAGAGATGCCAACTGGGGGGAAACGGGCTGTCCACAAACTTAAACAGAAGCAGATTTGACAGAGCAAAATATGTTGGGGGAAAGGCAAACGCAGGATGAAAATCCAAGGAATAGTAGGTTTGAGAAGACAGAGATGGAGAAATAGGAAGAAAAAAGCAAGAAAACTGGGTGAGTTAAATCTGTTAACACCTAACAGATGATTAAAACAGAATAACTTGTCATTCTTAGGATATATGCAGTCTCAAAGTTTCACAAATATTGATTGCTAAAATGGAGCTGTAAAATTTTAACCCCTGTCTACTTGAGGTAATGTTTCCAGGTAGTTAGAGGAAGAGAAGAAAAGTCATGCTGGGCTGGGTCTGTTCCCAGCTTTGGAATTTGGCAGCTTTTTCAGAGTTTCACTCAAGTTCTCAGGTCAAAAGAATCAAGTAGAAAAGGTATTCATGTAAACACGCTGTGTTTTTCTGTGAGTAACAGACCTACTCCAGTTATTTATTTTAGATTTACAAAAATGTTCTCGTCCCAGTTGCTTCAGGGCATGTGACAATATAAAAATTGAGACTCTTTAGAAAAAATTTCTATACTTCAGCCCTATCCACCACTTTCTTCCTGATCCCCTGGGGGGGGTGGGGAAGAATTCTTGTAGGTGGTTTGCATTATTTCCTAATTGCTGATGAATTTTAAAAATGTCTTAGGACCCATCTACCACTAAAGAATAGTCTCATCAGTAGGGGTGATAATCTTTTTTTTCATGGCCCACTATAGATTATAAAGTAGAATCTGAAAATTTTCCCTTTACATTTTCTTCAAACACTTTTTCAGAGGTTACGATGTTTCACTCTCTCCAGTTTTGGTGTTTTCTCTGCAAGTGTTTTCTTTGCTCTTTCTACAGAGTTTATCATCCACTGCATCTGTTGATGAGTGAGACCTTGAAAATCTAATCCAAGGCACCAGACTCTTAGGAGAGCTGTACTTGGCTTTGCTTCATTTAGAAGGAGGGACCTCTGTGCTTAGTCATCTAAATATATTATGCATAAAAGAACTTGCATTAGAACTCTGACACTGCTTCTCTTTTAGAAATGGACATCTGTGAGGGAAGTAATGCATCATAGGTAAGCTTTAGATGGTTAACGTTTTGGCCTTTCTAGATGTCATCACTATCTTATCTCCTTGATGTTAATAGTTTTCAAATATTTGTTTCTGGTTTTATAAAACTGGGATTTTGATGACTCATTGAAGATCGCTAAGAGACAGTCCAAGGATACTTACGGGCACCTGAAGTATACAATTCATAGTAGCGGCACTATTTAAAGTTAAATAGTAAAATAGGGAATAAAATACTTTATCCCTTTTGTCAAATAGTTTCTTGTCTCTTTGGAGAAAATAAATATTAAGAAAAAAAGGCAATTTAAGGAAACCGTTAAACACATGCAAAATAATATAAGGGTCTCTGGACTGTGGGTAGATGCAGAAACAGAACTGAGAAGAAAGTGGGATGGGTTGGATTAAGTTGTGATGACTTCCTGGAATACCTGAGTTTTGACCCAGATTTTGATGGTTAGGCAGAAAATGGGAGGCATGACAAGCAGAAGAAAGAGCATGTTAAGGCAAGAAGGACTTAACAAGTCTAGGATGTGGAATTCCCAAGTGAATTAGACCAAGGGAATGTACATGATAGGAATAGGAAAAATGGACATGGCTGATGAACTTCTACTTTAAATGTCGTTGAAATTTTGTTTCAAGATTAACTTTTCTTCTTGTATTAGTTAGGACTTTGAAGTCCAAATCATATAAATCAACTTGACATAGCTAAAATGAAAAAAAAAAAAGAGATGGATTTATTATATGGATGCTGGGAAACCCCTAGAACCCTGAGGGGTCTAAGGGAAATTTAAAAGAACATATGAGCATTCACAATATGCCAGAAAAAAGATAGTCATGGGGAATCTCTCCAAAGCCCCCAACTCCCCACCAAAGTTTTCTTCCAGTCTTTCTGCTTCTCTTTCTTTCCCTCTGTCTCTCTCCAAGTTATTTTGTCTGCTCCCTGATCTATGTGGCCCAAGTATTTATACCTTCTTTCAGCAGCCCAGATTAAGGTTGGAATCTCTTGGGCTCCATTCAAAATGGTCAAGAAAGGGATTCTGCTAGGCTCAGCTGATGTCCGGTGCCTACCCCTGGAGCAATAACACTGGAGTCTATTGAACATTCTCACAACGTGTAGAGATGTCTGGCAGAAACTTGCTCCTGGGACTGAGTGAATGAGGGTAAAGGATGAATTCCAGAGAAGGGAGGTCAATGTGTGTCTACTACACTTATATACATGAACTCTCATTCTTAATTCCACTGGATTCACACATATGCTGACTATAAAATATTTAATGAATTAGGCTGCTTTAATGAATTATTAAGAAGCCTGGATATATACTCCCCATTTGAAGGATGGCATGTCCTGTGGCAGAGTCATGCCAATCAGACAGGGTTGAGGTGGCCTGAGCTCTGGAATTGGAGAATAGGGGATTGAGGATTCCAGTAGTAGAGGACTATAGAGTCATCCTTACTGAATAACAAACTTACCATTTGATCAAATCAAGTAGACTAAACACAGCTGCATTTTTAAAGATTTATTGAAGTATAACTGATATATTAAAAATTGCAATGTTAATGTATACATCTTGATGAGTCAGACATATGCACACATCTGTGATACCATCACCATAACTTAAGTACTAAATATATTCATTACCTCCACAAATTTTCTTGTGTTCTTTTGTGTGGTTGTTGCTGCTACTGTTGTTTATAAGAACACTTAAGGTGAGACCTATCGTCTCAAGATATTTCAAAGTGCACCATACTGTATGGTTAACTATACAGTTGAATTATTTTTTATAGATCCCAGATGTGAAAGGGAAAATAAGGTCCATCATGAAAAAGAAATTAAGAGGACCTTGTGTTAGCTAAGATTCAGAAGATGT
Organism: Eumetopias jubatus; assembly: GCF_037043125.1. Taxonomy (NCBI): domain Eukaryota; kingdom Metazoa; phylum Chordata; class Mammalia; order Carnivora; family Otariidae; genus Eumetopias; species Eumetopias jubatus. The sequence continues at coordinate 161,072,946 of NW_028274809.1, read as the reverse complement.
TAAATGTTCCACTCATAGACATTTTATTCTGGAATTTGTTCTTGATTTATAGCAGAAACTATCCCTTTTTAAAAAATGAGAATCAGAGTAAAATATAATTTCTCGTTCTCATAAATCTTTTTCTGAGCATGTCCACTATTACTTCGAGTATTTATGGACTTTGTTAAGATCTCTGAACTCAATTGACTTATTTACATGCAGGTTTCTTTTTGCCACAAAAACTTCTTTGCTACTAATAGAAAATCCACCCGAGGGGCCAAATGTGATGTCCTTCCTGTCAATAAACACTACATGAATTCATTTTCTCAATATGCCTGGAAGGCTCTAAGCGAGGTACTGACATGTTTACAATTGTGGATATCAGTATGGTCAGCCCTAAATAAAACTGATTTCTAAAGATCAAGCTGGCAATGATCAATGTTCATCAGCCATGAGTCATCCGCTCTGCTGTCAGCACAATACCCTATTGGCGCTAGCTTCTCCTGACTCCAGACGTGTCGGTCACCGAAATACCAGAATACATGGAGATCGAAGTACTATTAATAGGTTCTACTGCTTTGGGTTCTACCTTGAATTAGTCTTGTACAGTATCCTCTTAAAAATAATTCAGCCTCAAGAAATGATTAAATTCTTCTCGTGGCAGAGAACATTAAGATTCATCTTAACATTATTTGTCCCTCCTATAAAAGAGCAATAAAAAAATAAAATTGCATGACAGACCTATGGTTGTTGCTTCATTTCAACAAGAGATAACATTAAAGAGGAGGCATTAAGCAATAGACCAAGGGGAAAAGTATATGGAGTATGCCGTAAAAAACCCTTACTACGTCTTAAATTCGAATCTATTAATTAACATCGTCACTGGTTTGTTCAAAGGAAAGTAAGTAGTTCTTTTCCAGCTTATTTTTCTAATACCTAACAACATATTGGGGCCGGGTCCCCCTCAGGAGGCTGAAATGACCTTGGAAATATTCTTCATGCAGGCTGGGAAGTAAAAAAGAGTACCTCTGAAAGCCTAGGTCTTCTACTCTGGAAGTTCTCCAAGATTAGAGGAAAGCAAGAAAAAAAGACATGAGGAGAGAAGACAGGGAAGCTGATGTTTCAAGCTCAAACAGGCTGGATTGTGTTTCAGTCTAATGGAACGAGGATGGGCAGCAAGCCTGTGGTCTCTGGGAGGCAGAGGGAACAGAGTAAGGAGGAAGCCCCGAAAAGTAGGCTCCGTGAAGGAAGAAACCCATCTAGCTTGCCCAGTGCCTAAAATAATGCCTGGCCTGATGTGGAGGCTCAGTTAATATGTGTAAAATAATAAATGATTGGCTGAATAATGAATTCACAAAAGGTGAACTTGTACAATTCAGTACACGAAATACTGTATAGTACACGAATACTTTTGTGTCAACCTCAGTGTGTGCTGCATAAAATGGCTGTTAAAAATCTCTGACTATACCAGAGTGGAAATATGCAGGCTGGAAAAGGGTAAACGCAAGAGTGAGAACTTACACTGTGCAAAATGCCTTTCCTTTCATATTTCATTATAATGATTATCTCCATTATTATCATAGTAATTATGCTTCCATTAAGTATAGAATCTCTCATTTTTTTTTCTCTACTGCTTGAATGTACTGTGTTTTCTCTTTTTTAAGAAAAACTTCAGAAATAATACCAAATAAAATCAAATGTGTAATATTATCATAATAACAAATACATCTTCCCCATTAAAGATATTTTCTTTAAGAACAGTATTTTCCATTTACTATTTATTTTTCTTTTTTAAGATTTTATTTATTTATTTGACAGAGAGAGAGAGAGAGACAGCTAGAGAGGGAACACAAGTGGGGGGAGTGGAAGAGGGAGAAGCAGGCTTCCCGCTGACGTGGGGCTCGATCCCAGGACCCTGGGATCATGACCTGAGCCGAAGGCAGACGCTGAACAACTGATCCACCCAGGCACCCCGCCCCCATTTACTATTTCTTAATCTTGGAAAATGTCCTATTGCCAGGATTAAACTCACCCCCCTAATATTTAACACTCTCTACCCTTCTCTGACCTCACATTATAAACTCAGTCTCATGTCTTCCCGTGTTTACACCAGCCCAATTACACTGACTTTTTTCTTGTCCCATGCCACTTTATTTCTTAGATTTGGGTTATGTTTAGCCCCACATCTAGATACTATCCCCCTTTCTTATGAGTTGTTACTCTCACTTTCAAGTTCTAGTTCAAGTTGTAGTACTCCCTTTTTATCTGTCTAGTCCTGTTCCACAAAGTTTTGATTGCACTTACAATTTTTCAAACAAGGTCAGTGTTTTGGGTACTCTGTATAGTTTTTTTTTTTAATGGTAGGCATTTGATAAATATTTGTTGACCTTTTTTCTGGCTGTGATTTTGTGAGTCAGTGTTTATTTTCATAGCTGCCTTTAATTCAACTATAGTCTAGATAGGATGCCATGAGTAGGTGATGTGCTATACATTCTACGTGAGCACATTATGGGACAGAATTTTCTCCATCCTTCTGAAGTAGGAGCATATGATCTGCAGCCAATGAGTTTTGTTCATTCCAGTGTAGAATAGTATTATTTCTAAATTTCATCAGCCTTGTATTTTTCTTTGATTTCTCTTTCTGCTGAATGAAGAGTATACTAGTCACACCAGGTCAGAACTAAAAGTCTTTGCTTGAGTTTATGAACTTTACAATGGTTTTTTTTCTGAAGCGACATCTTCTATAAGAAGGACTTCACAAGATAGCTGCAGTGGATGCTGCGTGAGTGACGGTGGGTTACGGTGAGTTCAGACTGCTGGAAGGCTCTGCTTGTCCCGTGATTGCCTCTTCTGCAATTGTCTCCTACTCGTTAGCTTTCCTTCCGATAAGCTCCAAGTCACTCTCTAATGATGATCTTAGAGCTAGAAAGGATTTTCTATGGCCAGATGTGGTACTATGCCAAATTTAACATTGATAGTGCCCTATTGATAAAAGGATGATTAATATTTGTAATATAATTTATTGAACATGTACGCTTCTGGCTTTTGGTAATGGGAGAGTAGCATATACCTAAATAATCCGCCTGCCATTGGCAATTATAAACTCTGGACAAAATATAAAACACAACTGCTTGAGATACTGATGAGCAACTGAAAGTGGGCAGAAAATGGAAGCAAGATGATCGTTGAAATAAGGGAAACAAAGTGGATGAAATTATATATATATATAACATATATATTATAACATATATATAACATATATTATTTATTTACTTATTTATTAATTACTTATTTACAAACACAACTGCTTAAGGTACTGATGAGCAACTGAAAGTGGGCAGAAAATGGAAGCAATATGATCCTTGAAATAAGGGAAACAAAGTGGATGAGATTTTATATATATATATATAACATATATATTATAACATATATATCATTTATTTACTTATTTACTTATATATTTATTTATTTTCTTTTTAGGGCAATCCCCAGTCCATGCAACATATGGTGTCTAGAACTCAATCAGAAAGGGGAAGTCCTGTGCTGAGAGGTCAGAAGTCAGAGTTCAAGGCTTCCAGAGCAGCTGGAAATTGAAGGAAGAAATTCTGCAAATGAAGCAGTCACCGAGGGCAGATCCTCAAATTTGCACACAGACTACCTTTAGATTCTTAGCTAAATCTTGAGCTGCACATTTGCACACAGACTACCTTTAGATTCTTAGCTAAATCTTGAGCTGCACAAATGAGAAATAAGAATGCAATATATCTGGGGCACCTGGCTGGCTCAGTCGGTGGATCCTGATCTCAAGGTTGTGAGTTTGAGCCCCACACTGGGTGCAGAAACTACTTAAAAAAAGAATGCCATGTTTTCAGTGGAAATTGAATGCAGGAAGGCTCAAAGAACTAGCAGAGATTTCAACATCTCCTGCCTACTTCTGGGGGAGCAGAATTTGACAATCAAGTCTCTTTAAGTTAATGGGGCTTAGTATACATCTTGAACTTTTTAGTAAAACCCCAAAAGGGCCACACTTTAGGAGTAAGAATCACGTTCCAAAACTAAGATTAAAACTAAAATAGTTCTACCCTAACTAAGCTTAAAACTAAAACTAAATATGGGCAGGATCAAGGTGATCCACAAGTAATTTAACTGTCTGTTAAAACAAAAACAAACAAACAAAAAGCCCTCAATACTTTTCAGAGGAAACTGCAGAATATGGAATCTCTAAAATATCGTCAGGCACAATGCTGATATATAAATGTAGCAGATACATACAACAGAATATTATTTAGACATGAGAAAGATGAAATCCCGTCGTTTGCAACAGTGTGGATGGAACTTGAGGACATTTTGCTAAATGAAATAAGCCAAAAAGAGAAAGACAAATTCTGCATGATATCACTTATATGTGCAATCTAAAAAAAGAAAAAGAAAAAAAAAAAGAAAACCCTCAAACTCTTAGAAACAGAGTAAAAAAGTGGTTGCTAGGGACAGGGGGTATGGCCGAAATAGAAAGAGGTTGGTGAAAGAGTACAAACATTCAGCTGTAAGATGAATAATAGAGGAGGATAGAGCATAAGACACAGTGACCATAGCTGATTAAACTGTATTCTGTTATTGAAGTGTACCAAGAGGAGAAGTTGAATGTTCTCGCACATACACAAAAAAGACAGACGTGAGGTGATAGATATGTTAACTAGACGGTAGGGGTCCTTGCACAATGTATATCAAACCACCACGATACACACTTTAAGTTTCGTATGATTTTATCTGTCAATTCTACTTCAATAAAGTTGAAAAAAAGAGAACATTTTAGAAAAGCAAAAGTGAAGATAATGTAAATAAAGATGCCAGTAGATCCATGCCACAAGAAAGGCAAAAGGAGTTCTTTGGGTGGCTGAAGAGAAATAATACCAGATGGAAATTACAGGACGGCATGAGGGATACATGAAATATGTTCGTGGATCAATAGAAAAGATTATTTTTCCTTCTTTTCTAATTGTCTAACAGACAACTGGCTGTTAAAAGCAAAATAATAATTATTCCTGGGATATAATTTATTAAGAGCTTACTTTGTACTAAGCACCATCCTGTGTTTTACAAATGTTCATTTATATAATCCCCCAATAAGATGACAAGATGCAGAGATGTGTAAAAACTTGACCAAAGTCACAATTAGTAGTCATTTAGGAGTATAATGGTTCAAATATGGGTTCTGGAGTTAAATAGACCTAGAGTCAAATGCTCTCTTTCCATTTACTGGCTGAGCGTCCTTGGAAAATTACTTAATACTTTAACATCAGTTTCCTCATGTAAAAAATATGCATAACAATATCTTCTGAGTTGTGAAAATTGAGTGATATAATTCATACAAAGTATCCTGAGACCTGGCACTTAGTAAACTCTCCACAAATGTTAGCCATTGTTATTACATGGTCTGACATTAGAATTCTGTCTAAAGGAAGCCCACGTCCTTCACCAGTGCACCAAGCTACCTCCATCTCTTAGAAGACAACTCTAAAACATGAAAAATGAAAAAGACAAAACAAAACAAAAACCCTTTTCTATCAGGGAATCGAGAATGTAGAAAGTACAAACGTCCCTGCCAAGTTAAAAGGAAAAAAAAAATCTGCTACTTTCTTTGATAGAAGACATCTGTTTTGAAAATTGTTAAACTTTAGGGTGGAAATATTTATTTTAAATACCTTTAGATACTCAAGATTCCATCTCACACAGTCTTTTGTGGGTTGTTTTTTTGTTTTTTTGTTTTTTGTTTTTTATACAGCAGCATGTTTTCTGTACCAATGAAAATAAACAAACCATCACCAAAGATGGGCATCTCAGAACATGAAGACTGATATCAGCATTTAGAATGCCAAGAGTGAAAACATTCTGGCTAGTTATGTTTTCTAAAAAAAAAAAAAAAAAAAAAAGTAAACCGAATCGATCAATCCGATAATCCAATAAAACTACTGTTTGACTTATAGGTTATTATTTTGTTTTCTTTTTAGCCTTTCGAAAGGGCCATAAGCAACAAGGAAGCTTCCTGTCTATGAAATACACACCTCTAAAATACATATCACTCTTCATGGGATTTTAAAATGGCTCAATTCCAGGCCTTGAAGTAATTATGGTATTAATTAGTTCTTTCGTTTATTGAGAGGGGTTAGTGAGAATCCACTATATGCCAGGCACCGTGTAAGGTGTTACGGGACATACACAAAAGAATAGACATCCAGAAATGACCATCTGGGAAAGGACTCCGAAGAGTCTGCAAGTAATGATATATATTCAGCATGACAACTGCTGTGACAGAAGGGTTAGGACAGAGGGTCATGGGGCGATGGAGAAGAATTCTAGATTGGCTTCACAGTGAACTGAGTATTGAACAGTGTAGCATTAACCAGACCTTTATTTTAACAAATAGTTGAGAAATATACAATCTAAACACACTAAGATCCTAAGGAGCAAAAATGGGATAATGTTTTAAAACTAAAGCAACATCAAAAACTTCTAGATATTGGACTTGACAATGAGTTTTTTGGATGTGATACCAAAAGCACAGACAACAAAAGCAAAAGGAGACAAGTGGAATTACATCAAACCAAAAAGCTTCTGCACAGGAAAAAAAAATCAACAAAATGAAGGCAACCTACAGAATGGGAGAAAATATTTGCAAACCATGTTTCTGATAAAGGGTCAATATCCAAAACATGTAAGAAACTCCTACAAGTCAATAGTAAAAAGCAAATAAATTAATTTGAAAATGGGCAAAGGACTTGAATAAACTTTTCACCAAAGAATATACACAAATGGCTAACAGGTGTATGAAAAGATGGTCAATATCACTACTCATCAGGAAAAACCAAAAACACAGCGAGATCTCTCCTCACACTTGTTAGAATGGATATTATAAAAACAACAACAATAACAACAAAAGATAACAAGTGTTGGTGAAGATGCAGAGACTAGGGAAACTTGTACATTATTGGTGGGAATAGAAATTGGTGTAGCCACTATGGAAACAGTAGGGAGGTTCTTCAAAAACATAAACATAGAATTATTATTTGATCAGCAATCCCACTACTGGGTATATAAAAGGAATTGAAGTCAAGATCTGGAAGAGATGTCTGCCCTCCTATATTCACTACAGCATTGTTCACAATGGGCAAGATGTGGAAAAAAACTAAATGTCCATTGAAGGATAAATGGATAAAGAAAATGTGATATACAAACTTGTGGTTATAAGATAAGTACTAGAGATATAATGTACCACATGATGACTATAGTTAGCACTGCTGTATGGTATATATGAAAGTTGCTAGGAGAGTAGATCCTAAGACTTCTCATCATAAGGAAAAAAATATATATATATAATATATATGTATGTCTATAACTTAAAATGTATGTATGTATATATATATATAACATATACATATATTCTATACATACATAACTATATGTATGTATAAAACTTAAAAGTTCTCAGCACAAGAAAAAAATTTGTAACAAAGTATAGAGATGGATATTAACTAGATCTATTATGGTAATCATTTCCCAGTGTATACAAGTATCAAATCATGTTGTACACCTGAAACTGATATAATGTTATATGTCAGTTATATCTACGTTAAACAATATGATATGTACAAACAATCAAATATTATTCAGCTTTAAAAAAGAAGGGAATCCTGCCATCTTCAACAGCACGGGTAGACCCAAAGGACATTATGCTAAGTAAAATAAGCCAGTCACAGGACAAAAAACTGCATTACACTTTTATAAGTAATCTAAAATAGTGACACTCATAGAACCAGAGAGTAGAATTGTGGTTACCATGGGCTGGGGAAAGGGGAGATGAAGAGGCATAGGTTAAAAGTTGCAAAGTTTCAGTTATGCAAGATGCATAAGTTTTAGAGATCTACTGTGCCACACAGAGATTATAGGTATATTATAGATATATAACAACACTGTATTTCAGACTTAAAATTTTGCTAAGAAGGTAGATCTTAGGTTAAGTGCTCTTGCCACAATAGACAAAAAATATTATAAATAAATAAATGAAGGAAGGATGGATGGAAACTTTTGGATGTGATGGGTAAGTTTATGGCCTTGAGCATGGGGATATGATAGTTTCATAGTGTATTCTCGTTAAAAAAAAAACTCATCAAGTTGTATATAGTAAATATGTATAGCTTTTGTATATCAATCGTACCTCAATAAAGTGTTTTAAAAATAAAATGGAAAAATAAAATGCAAAAAATAAAAGTAATGCAACATGGTATTAGGTATTAAACATGCCAATCTTAAAATGGGGCCTTTTCTGGGTCCGTGTTATTTTGCTATTACATTCTACAAGTAAATAAGCCAAAAATAAAGAATAATACTGATATGTTCAAAGTATATTTTCTGTCTTCCAGCATTTAAAAAATAGAGTACATCATGAAGCAGGTTTTGGCATCGACTTAGTAACAGACATTTTATGAAACCAGATTAAATCAAGCAGCTTTAGACAAGCAGTTTTAGACTAAATAGCGATAACCTGAATTAACGATGCGGAGTTATGAGTAGACAGACCTGCCACATATTTCTGTTTTTGTTTGGCTTAACTTCGGAGGTGCTTTCTTGTTTTATCTTGGCACAGATTATAAAATGGCCTCATGTCCTATTTACTTACTCGGAATTGACTTCTCACGGAGGACATACTGCTTAAGAAAACTATTGTTTTTAGCACAATCCCGAGGAGTCCGTATAACGTGATTTGCTTCAAGAATCAAGTAAAGTTTGAACACGTTGTTTTGACACAAGCTGGTGGATGATATTTACTTAGATTTAAATAAATGATGATTTGTCATAAAAAATACCCATGACTCTTACACAAATCTGTTTAAACTTGCTCACTGAAACCACTAATGATGTCCCGCTTTGTGCTTTGGAGTTTGGGGGCTTTGGTAATGTCAGATAAAATGTAAAGAACATCATCTTACCACTTGAGGACATCAGTGGATGGCCCTAATGAGTGACTGTAATTCACTTCTCACATAATCCTAAGAGGGATAATAATAATAAATGGCAGGGATATTTGGAGCGTTTTTTGTTTGTTTGTTTGTTTGTTTAAGAAAGAATGGGAAGGAAAGAGATTGCACTATTTTGGTGGAAAATATTTTTGTCCCTTCCGAAGGGCGTGGAAAGCACTGGTACTGCTGTAAGTTCAAGTCTGAATGTTCTACTTACTTCATTTTGCCATGAACAGAACTAGAAAACTCGAGGCAGTGTCCTTAAATTGGATTATCCAGTGCGGACGCACGTCAGGGTGAAACCTAAAAAACAATGAGTTCTCCTTGCCTTTTTTTTTTTTTTTTTCTTTAACTAATAAAGAAAAACCAAGCAACCTCCCAGAACTAGGGTTAAATGACAGGTAACAATTGAACGGAGGTTTAAGCATCTGGAAGATGGATAATTGGAAGCGCAGGCTGCTCTGGCTCACTCCTGGGACTGAGGACTGTACATGATCCTTGTTTGAGTCTCAGTGTGGGAGGAGGTGTTCGGCTTGACTGTAAATCTCAGTGACTTGGAATATCATCCAATATGATCGGAGCCCCTGGATTCCAGGACAGGGACACCTCCGGGCGGCCTCCCCTTCCCGCCCCCCACCCCCAGCGCACACTTGGATTTGAGGAGCTGCAGGAACAGAGCCTGGCTTGGAACATCCTCCTTTCTGATGAATCTTGGTGACCTTTGAAGTATGTCTAATTAGTTGTCTCATTTACGATCAAGCTTTACTGTCTTCTTTGGTTAGATTTTTATTAAAGCTCAGATCTTTAAAAATATATGAACAAAATGAGGGTTGCAGAAGGGAGTGGGGGGGATGGGGTAACAGGGTGATGGGTATTAAGGAGGGCACGTGTTGTGATGAGCCCAGGGTTTTACATGCAACTAATGAATCGTTGAACACTGCATTAAAAACTAAGGATGTATTATATGTTGGTTAACTAAACATAATAAAAAATAAATTAAAAGTTCCTATACTATTTTCTTAATCTGTAAACTTTAAATGATAAAGACTCAAGTTCCTCTCCCCACCCAAAAAAATATATATACATATGTTCAAGTGGCTAGAAAAGCATTCAACTATTGGGTATATTCTTACAAATACAATGGTAATAAGAATAATGATTCTTCAGCAAAGGAAAATGTGGAATAATTTGTATTTGCTCTGTCTGATGTTAGGATTTGGCATTTCCTTGTGGGAAACTGATGATGGGGATGTTCTGCCAAGATAAAGGAAGGAGGAAATAAGCACCGCACCCCAGTAAGACTATATGGAGGTTTTAAAAAACATTTTTAAAAATAGCTTGTTTGATGATAGAATCAATTGAACTTAAGGACATTTTCCTAATCCTACTGCCATGAGGAGTTAGTTTCTAAATTTATAGGCCTATCATTCTGACTGTGGTCCCAGTTCTCTCTTTTGGGATTTCCCAAATTCTGTTCCTAGCTCTGTGATGGGAGGGGGGATGGTTTCAGTGAGTCTCACAGAGCTGCTCTGAATCAGGGTCCCAGTTGTATAAAGAGCACCAGTGCTTGCCTTTCTAAACCCTTCCCCGGGGGCACCTGGGTGGCTCAGTCAGTTAAGTGTCTGCCTTTTGGCTCAGGTCATGATCCCAGGGTCCCTGGATCGAGCCCCGTATTGGCTCCCTGCTCAGTGGAGAACCTGCTTCTCCCTCTCTCTCTGCTGCTCTCCCTGCTTGTGTTCCCTCTCTCTCTGTCTCTCTCTCTGTCAAATAAATAAATAAATAAAATCTTTAAAAAAATAAAAATAAAAATCAACCCTTCCCAAGAAAAGTCTCTCTTATTTGGGGCTCATGTCTTTTTTTCAGCACTCTATTAACACTAAGACAAAAAGAAATTTTTCTTTATGCAGAAGCGTCACTTATAATTTTGAGATGATTTCCCAGTTAAAGTCAGAATTATTGGTCTCTAAATTGTCAAAGAAGTGATATTCTGAATCTCAACTGATAATAACCCATGCTCTAACAAATGTAAATCACAGATAAAGGGCAAGGGAAAAATTGATTTCTGAATTTCCTTTACCAGTTTCCCTTGATTGATGTAGACCAACCAAAATTATATTTCGAAATTCTGGAAGGTCTCCAAGGATTGCTCTGCTGTTTCCTATTCTCAGATGTGCACCTTTCCAGCTACAACAGATCTAAAAGTACTAGGAGTTGAACGCTGGTTACCAAGGAAGGCACATACCTTTTTTGATCAAAATTTCTTACAAATCTCTAGGAACAGAGTGAGAAAAAATGTATCATATAATTTTGATAAAAGATACGAGAAAAGAGGCATAAAGGGGTTTAATATTTTTCTCTTATATAACTAGAAATAAAGGCCTATCTAAGCTCTTGGGCCCTGATAGTAAGTCATGATCACACAGGGGCCTGTTTGGCTTAACTAGACCCAATCCTTGGTCAGCATAGAGCTTTTCTTATGGCTGCCCCATATGTGTATTCATCTACTGGATACTTTGAACACGCTCTGCATGTGAAGCAGTATGGTTTCTCTAGAACTAGGGGAATACAGAGATGAAAGAGATAGGATCTTTGTCCCCAGTGATGACTTAAAAATCCGTCAAAGTTGTACAGGAAATAATGGTAATACAATTTCTATCACAACACAATACCGAGTCTGAACTCTGGCCTTAAATTTCATAAGTTAGTCCTTCATAGAAATACACTCATTAAGCCACATTGTTGGGAGGTAGATTATTAGGTTCATTATCTATAAGAGAAAATTTATTTTGCATGTGAAATAAACATGAGCAAATTCAGCCTCTTGTGCATTAGGTTTAGGGGCTAAAAATAGTTTAAAGCAAGATGAATTTTAAAGCTCTAAAAGCTCTGAAGTAGCATAATGATGGATTCATGCAATGTTTTTTTCTCAATAAAGTAAACAATAATTGAAATATGTCACCCTATTTCTGTTGATTCTAGTGTACAAGTTTTATGTTATACGTGTATAGATGCTGATTATTCATGGGTCAATCTTTATGTCAGGGTGACAAGTTTTTCTGCTCATATGATGTGGCAGCCTTATGCTGGGTGTTTCAGGTACCCAAAGACAAGTAAAACATAGTCTTTACACTCAGCACTGGGACAACCATAGAAAAGGATAGCACTGGGAAAGATTGCAACAGGAAAGGACACTTTACAGGAGGGAATTTTTGAAAAAAAAACTGACCCCTCGATAGAATTTTTAAAGGACAAAGTAAGCCATGGAAACTGAACTCTAGCAAAAACTTGAAGGCAGCATAGTGAGGGAAAAGTTGTCCAAGTTTGCTAGAATAAGGACTTTTGAAAAGTTAGGTCCACTCTTAAGCATCAAAAGAGTTTGTCTCTACGGGCACCTGGGAGGCTCAGTCATTAAGCATCTGCTTCGGCTCAGGTCATGATCCTGGGGTCCTGGGATCAAGCCCCGCATCGGGCTCCCTGCTCCGCGGGAAGCCTGCTTCTCCCTCTCCCACTCCCCCTGCTTGTGTTCCCTCTCTCTCTGTCTCTCTCTCTGTCAAATAAATAAATAAAATCTTTAAAAAAAAAAAAGTTTGTCTCTCACCCAGTATGATAATTATTGTAGTTTTAGTAAACTTTCATAGAAAATAACACACAAAGACAAAGTTACTGTAGACAAAGTCACTCTAAATTCAGTTTGGAATAAATTTACCACAGCATCTATATACATTTGAACAACATAGAGATGAAACGTACAAGGCCTAGTATGGATTCAGTCTAATGTTGAGGTACACATGTGTTCATGGATCCATTGACATAAGAACTGTCTTCCCTGGGGCAGGGGTCTTTGGTTCTCTATTTAGAAACCACTGGTATCATATATGGAAGTAATGGAGGGCAAGGTTAGAAAAGTAGTCTAGGATATCATTACAGGAGCTGTTGAATAAGGACCATAAAGTTTGTTTTTGATTTAGAAGAAGGCATTGTAAGTACACGAGCCCATAGCAGCATGATGCAAAATGTGGTTTGGGAAAATTATTTTTGTTTGATGTTAGCTCCATAAAGGCAGAGAGCTTCTCTGTCATACTCCCCATTGAACACACAATACCTAACAGAGTGCCTGGATCATAACAGGTGCTCAACAGATAGGTGTTTGTTGAGTAAATAAATAAGCAAATGAATGAAACCAATCATGAGGACAGTTTCAAAAAGCACACAGGGGTAAAACATGTCAAGTGCTACAAAGCAACCAAGGAGGGTGAGAATAGCGAGTAAGAACACCAGATTGTGAATAGTAAGGGGTCTGATACGATCTTCACAGGAGCCCCTCCTGTAGAGGGCCAGAGTAGAGGCCGACCTGACTGGACTTAAAGAAAGATCAGTTAATGAAGAAGGTGGAAGACACAAGATTACTTCAGAAAGTCTGGCATCTGCTTTGGAGAAGACTTTAATATTGTCTAGTGAATTACACACTCAGCAGTACCAATGGCAGAACAGTGGAGAAACCAATGTGGTTTCTCACTACCGGGAATACAGAGATGAATATTACTGAGGTCTCTGTCCCAAATCACAAGTGTATAGGGGCAATGGCAACTTTCTCTCAAGTAGCTCAGGGAGAAGAAGTATTTTATAGTATATTTGCCCATTTTCTGAAAGACTGGAGCTGCTTCAGATTAAAAATAAAATCATTGAAAATGTTTTTAAATAGAAAAAGAAGTTTAAAAAAGTATGTCAACATCAATTTAAAAAGCTAGAGATAGGGCAAGAATTTGAATGGGAGGCATTATTAAATAAATGTGAAGTTTTTGTTAGGAGACTTTTTTGAGGGGGAAGGTGTTGTGTTTTAGAATGAAGAGAATGTTAATATACTTATAGGTAGGGCAGAAGAATCAAGTTAGAAGAAAAATACACCTGGAACCCGGTCTAATAAATGATTCAATTCAGCATGCTAAATTTCATGGGCTAGCAGAAAGAAAGTATTTGGCAAAGAGGCCAGCAGCCTACACTTTTGCCTTCAGGAAGTTGGTTGCAAATGTTTCAAAGCAAGTATATGTGCTCTTTCACCTCAGAGTAACTCTAGAATGTGGTAGTAGGTGGACTGCAAATCAATCTTAGCGGGAATGGACATAACAGATACTAGAATTTTCAGGGCCAATGTTCCCAAAAGTCCTGGACATCGACTCCTACAGGAGGTTCTGATTTAGCCTGCCTCCTGGTTACTAACACACCAAGGGCAGGTGTCCTGAGTAAGATCTCGTTGTTGTATGTAATCAATGGCATTGTATTTTTGTTTATCCGTGTGTCATTTCCACTCCTCAGACTGCGTTCCTATGAACAGTTTCCACAGAAATCAGGGGCCTGTTTGGTACACCTTGTTATCTAAATGGCGCTCAGGGAGACAGGGCTGCTGTGGGGGTGGGGAACAATAGACAGAACTACATAAGAAGTGGCTTCAACTGGCTACCATGGCAGATTGCCATCTTTGGAGATTAAACAAGCAGGTCTATAATCTGTTTTAGGAAAAGATTATTATTTTTTCATCCATTATAAGCTCCCAAACTATTATAGCTAAGTGAGTAAATAGTATCACTCCAGTCCCTGGTATTCAACCACCGGTTATGGAAAGCTGTTGTAATTCTGTTTGGTTAAACATGTTGGCTAAAAGCAGGCATAACAGGTAGACCAGGAAATCAAGTCCATAGACAACCTAAATAACATATTTATTTTTGCTGGAAAAGACACATAATATTATATTGTAATTTTAGGTCTTTAATCATCGTGGAGAAAATTTGAGATGATGACAGAGAGTAGACAAGGGCAATTTCCAGGTCTTTCTTAAGAGACACAACTCGTACTGTGAAGATCATGGGGTTTGGATTCAGACACTGGTTCTCTTTCATCCCAACTTTGTGACCTTAGCAAGCTAGTGAACCTCATTTTCTGCATCTGTAAAATGGGGCTAATGGTACCTTACAAACTTACAGGGTTTTTATAAGGATTAATGATAATATATGCAGAATGACTATTATTATTATCTGTTTACTCATACTCTGCTATACCGTTCATTAGCTATTACTGGTTTTTTTTTTGTTTTGTTTTGTTTTCATGTTCAGTCCTATTTATAAATGTCCAAAGAAAAGTCACGTTGTTTTGGCCTTGGCCACAGGCTCTGTCTCCTGCTCATACTCTATCTCCACCTAGGCTCGTTTTCTCCACAAGGGTCCTTTCAAGAGTGTTTTGCCTTTATGTCTGGTATCAAGGGACTTTTCTTCTTCCTCGATGGAGGATTTATCATCCTGATCTTCATCACTGCTGGCATCCAGTTTATCCATATCCTCAAAATCACTTACGTCACTCTCCTCCACCTCATCATCTTCCACAAACTCTCTCTTCCCCACATCTTCTTCATCGTCGTCATCTTTTTCCTCAGAATCTGAAGAGTCACTCTCTGCCTCCTGCTGTTCCAGGGCCTTGTCGAAGGCATGAATGGGAAAGTTGTAGATGTCACCATACGTATCTTGTTTCAGTCTCTCCAGCAATTCCTTTTCAATAGCATTATCCAGCTGAGCAGCTATTAATGCCTTTTCCTCTCTTCTTTTTTCCCTCCGTTCCACCTTCTTACTCAAGGGAACAAGTTTCCTCTGTCGCTTTAGTGTAAGTTTTCTAATTCGAATTAGGCACTGGGTGATCTTGGTGAATCTCTGCTTACACTTGTGTCGAACGAAACGGGGCCAGTAAATTAGATTTTCATCTATTTGCTCCAGTGCTTTCTCATAGTTTTTACGAAGCCGGACCCGTTCCCAGAGACTCCTAGGAAAAGCTGCTCGCTCTATAACCTTCATATACAAGTAGCACTGTCCTTTCTCTTCTTTGATAGTGGCATACTGACTGTTTGCCAGGGGACAAGACGACCGATTACACAGTCCAGTCAGGCTATATTCATTTCTGCAAAAACTCTGAGTCTTAGTTCTAATCTTAAAGGAACAAAACTGCTTGTTTCCTAGTGTATCCCAGGTAACATCATCTGACTGCATGGCGTCCGCGGTTCAGAATGCAAAGCCTGGCCAGATCTAGGGAGCAGCCATGCTTCTTCCGGAAAATCACTTCCGGAGAGCCTAGCTATTACTGTTTTTACTATTCACTATACATAAACTACATTCTAATCCAGTTAAGTCCCTCACTAGTGGCTTACAAACATTTCACAATCATCAAAAACAAGCAAATATACAGATTAAATAAATAAGCAAACAAAAAAGCCTTTTCAGGTTGAGGTATCTTACTATAAATTTTCCATAATTTTTTTTTAGCTTCCATTCCTCAACCTTGTGGAGGAAGGAAGGAAGGAAGGAAGGAAGGAAGGGAGGGAGGGAGGGACGGAGGGAGGAAGGAAGAAAGGAAGTGAATGAAAGATAACCAGATTAAAGTGTTAGTATCGAATTTAAATTCTCCTTTAAGATAGCCAAAGATTAAGAAGTGTATCTAAATAAGCAATTTCAAGAAGAGTTTACATTCAGTAATGCCAATATTCCCACATGTATTTTATAATCTTTCTCTAAATAGGGTGCTCCTTTGCCCTGGTTTACCTGGGACACTTCCAGTTTATTCCTATGATTCTGGCTTAATTAGTAGTAGTCTCTAATATCCTTCCACTCTTAAAGGTATCCTACTTTGGATAATAAGTATACTCATCCTATATAAAGCATTTTATGCTTGAATTTTCATGAGAACCCACAGTTAGATGCGATGCAATAGAAGGTATTAACTTGACCAAATTTCACAGATTGGAAAAAAAGAAAAGTTACAGATTAACACCAAGACTGTGAAATGTTTTCATAGCAAATTTTCAAGTTAACATTTTATTAATGGATTGCAATATAACAAAAAAGATCAAGCAAGCAAGAAAGATGTACAGAACCAAGAGAGGACCAAAGCAAATGGAAACCTGTGCCAAGTCACTGGCGGCAGGGCTCCTGGTGGCCAGGGCTGTGAGGAGAACTTGGACATTAAATGTGCAATTTTTGAAAAAAAATTGCATAATATATAGATTTTTAAAAAACACTAACAGAGTTCAAAACTTAACTTATTTTGAATTCCAGAGTCCTGTACCCTGAAGATGAGTTTATTGAATGATTTATTGAATCAAAGAATGATGGGTTATAAAAAATATCCAGGGTCTAGATTGCTTTTCCTTTCCCCTCCCCCATTGTGTTCCTCCTCTCCTGTTACCCCCTCCCTGCCCCGCTCTTCTCCATAAACTTCATATTACCAAGAAAGGGAGAGAAACTGGGATCATGTTTTTGCCTATTAAAAACTGAGATTTTTGGATTAATTCTAACTTGTGAGAAAAATCCAAATCTATTACATTTTGTAACTTAAGTAAGTTATGGAAGCAATAGTTATGCTGACTTAAACATTAGTTTATGAAGTATGAATATAATAATTTTTATTATGATGTCACTTATCCCTTTAAACAGAGTTTTAAGCCCTGTGTTTTTCAAAGTTATTTATTTGCTCAGCCTCACCTCAATTGAATTTAATACTCATCAGGAAAACAAAATGGATATCTTGGGATGGAAGAAAGAATAGATGGCTGCCAATGACAAAGACCTAAATGTAAATTAAGTCTAATGAGTTCTAGGAAATTATAATCACAAAGTAATTGTGAATCACATATTTTTTGTCTTTCACTGACTTGCCATAAGTAAATCTCTATGAGTAAAAATTTCTGTAAATTCTATGCTTAAAAAATACCCAATCTGAAGTCCTCTGGTAATCCAGAGACCCTTCTGACATTAATCTATTAATATTTTCCATTACTGCATGTACAAGGAGGCTAGTACATATTTCTTTATTTCTTTTTAAAAATTAGTTTAGTAGGCCTTTCTTAACATGACACCCAAAGGCAGAAATTATTAAGATAAGGTATAGTAGAATTGACCAAATAAGAACAAAATCTTCTGTAGAGCAAAGCTCACCATAAACAAAATCTAGGACCAGAATATGTAAAATACGTGTTGGACAAAAGGTTGCTACACTGAATACATGAGTTCTCAAAAGTCAATTTAAAAAATTGTCTCAGAAAAAAGGGCAAAGATTTCAAAAGACAATTTACATCTTAAGACTTACAAATAGCAAATAAAAAAGGTATTCATCCTCACTGATAATCAAAGAAATCCAAGTTAACATAACAATGGGATAAAGTGCTTTTACCTAGTAGACAGAGAAAGAATTTTTAGAGTGATAATATCCATACTGATGAGGTTGAAGGACACAAGTCATTTTCGTACATTGTTGGTGAGAATGTAAGGCAGTGAAACTTTTCTAGAGAGAAATATGGTGCTATGCATTAAAAACCTTAGTGATGTACAAATCATTTGAGAGAGAAATTTTCCTTCTAAGGATTGTTCCTAGGAATTGATTGGAGAAGAGCACAGAGTATGATATATAAAGGTATTCATCACAGGGATTCCCACAGATTGGTAAAGGGTCAACTGTCTATCAATACTGAATGAAATAAATATGGTACATTTATAGATGGAATATTATTCATTCATTAAGGATATAAATTTAAATCTATTGACACACAAAAATACGAATATATACTTAATTGAAAAAAACTAGTTACAAAAGAATGTTTATAGCAGGATCCCATTTTTAAAAAGAAGAATATATACTGGGACGCCTGGGTGGCTCCATCAGTTAAGTGTCTGCCTTCGGCTCAGGTCATGATCCCAGGGTCCTGGGATCGAATCCCCCATTGGGCTCCTTGCTCAGTGGGGAGACTGCTTCACCCTCTGCCTGCCACTCCCCCCTGCTTGTGCTCTCTCTCTTTCCCTCTGACAAATAAATAGATAAAATCTTAAAAAAAAAAAAGAATATACACTAAAATTATATCAGGTATCTTTTTCTGTGGTAGGATTCTGTAGAATTTTTACTTTCTCCTTTATGTCTGTTTGTACTTCTTAAATTATTTACAATCAGAATAAAAGTGATAAAGTTATTTCCCTATTATGAAGGGGTTAAGTGCCCTGGTAAGTAATTTCTGGTCATTTTTTATTAGGTCGCTGTGAAGTTTGGTTCTCTGTCCAAAAAAAAAGGTCATATTTATATTCTACTGAAAACCTAAATGGAAAGTGTGCTTCCTACCTGAAACCTCTGACAGTGACAGTGGGAAATTTCTACATGTGAGGCTGTGACCTCTGCAAACAAAAGGGTCCTGTGAAGTGAAAGTTCCCATATGAGATGGCTTAAATCAGCTTTGTGAGTGGGGCAGGCCATTTGGAGGGAAGATTTCTTAATATCAAATTGTTGTTATTCTAAAGGTTGGCACCTCTTAATTTTATTCTCAGCCCCACTTCTTCTTACTTCATAGCACAAAGTGAACCAGATCTTGGGAATCAGAAGAAAAAGAAACTGGAGGGAACTGGGAAAGAAGGATATGATGACAAAAAGAAAAACTTCCTGCCTGTGGCTTGGAAAACAACACTATCAGGCCCATCAATTTGGTGTTAATTTTGTCTATGGAAAATCACAAAAATGAGCCCAAATACCTCTCCTCCTGGTCCACACATAAATTTTCAATCAAAATTTAGCCCAGAGGGGGGGAAATGAGCCAAATAAATACATGTAGCTAGCTAAATCCCTCACAAAGGGGCCTTCAGTGTTTCTACTCAGCATAAGAACGTAACTCCTGGCTCTTCTACTGAAATGATTCATGAAAAAGAAAAGCTAAATATGTTTTCTTAAGAAGCAAGTCAATGTGTCAGAAAAATATGATTGTCCTAATCCAGTTTAACTTTTCACCTCAATAAATAAGCAAGAGAAATTTGCAACCTGAACCGTTCTTAGCAGTGAATGTTTCTCTTCCTTCTTGCTCCTGAAGAGTTTTTCTTTTTTATCCTGGGGCTGAAGGAATATTATAATTCATCAAAATTTCATCCCTACAGGAATCTGGATACCCCCAAAAAATGAGCTAGTGAAAGAAATGATGAAATTTGCTTTCACAAATAGTTTTTATTTATTCTTTTATTTTATTTTATTTTTTTTAAGATTTTATTTATTTATTTGAGAGAGAATGAGAGATAGCATGAGAGGGAAGAGGGTCAGAGGGAGAAGCAGACTCCCCGCCGAGCAGGGAGCCCGATGCGGGACCCGATCCCGGGACTCCAGGATCATGACCTGAGCCGAAGGCAGTCGCTTTACCAACTGAGCCACCCAGGCGCCCTCACAAATAGTTTTTAAAAAGAGGCAGGCACCCATTCGGATACAACCTGGGGTGAGAGCAGAGGATGAATGCAAGGCCCTCTGGAAGATGTTCTTTCCCAGGAGGCGGAGAAGTGGACCAGGGGTCAGGGCACAGTACTCCACCAGTATCAACCAGTTATGTAATCTGGAGTGAGTCCCTTCACTGCTCCAAAACTCCATATAAGAAATGGAGAACAGGTTGGTAGTGCCAGAGGCAGGGGGTGGGCAAAATGGGTAGAAGTGATCAAAAGGTTCAAACTTCCGTTAGAACATTGGTCAGTCCTCAGGATGTCATGGAAAGCATGGTGGCGACAGTTAACAATACTGCATATTTGAAAGCTGCTAGGAGAGTAAATCTTAAGAGTTCTCATCACAAGAGAAAAAAAATTGCAACTACGTATGGTGACGGATGGTAACTAGACTGAGAGTGGTGATTGTTTCACAGTGTATACAAATACCAAAACATTGTGCTGTACATCATAATGTTACATGTCAATAACAACTCAGTTAAAAAAAAAAACGGAAATGACACTGACATTTTAATGGTTAGACGAGGGGCGCCTGTGTGACTCAGTTGGTTAAGCATCTGCCTTCGGCTCAGGTCACAATCCCGGGGTCCTGGGATAGAGCCGCACAACCAGCTCCCTGCTCCGCGGGAAGCCCGCTTCTCCCTCTCCCACTCCCCCTGCTTGTGTTCCCTCTCTCGCTATATCTCTCTCTGTCAAATAAATAAATAAAATCTTTAAAAAAATTTTTTTAAATGGTTAGACGAAATGGTTTTATTTGAGCCTTATAGTTCTAAGATCCAATTACTTATATTTTACTAAACTGGGGGGGGGGGGATGATACAGACCAACATGCACAGTATGATCCAATTTTTGTTAAATAAAGTAGAAACAAGTCATAAAACAAAAACCTACATGTAAGGTAAAGGCTGGAATTAAACAACAAAAATTACATAGATTGCAGCTTTTGATAATTCTTCTTACACATCGTTAGTCAGTATAATATTTCAAGTAGTGTCTTTTCCCAACCTGTGTCTTGATTTTTTTTTACTCTTCTAACGCTTTCTTTGAGGAACAGCAATCATTTTTAATGCAGATCAATTTATTATTTTTCCCCTTTAAATGAGCACTTTTTATGTCCTGCTTAAACACTCTTTCACTATGCCAAGAAATGACGCTATCAGAGGTTTATTTTTATTTTTATCTTTTTGCATCAAGTCGGTCAACCAGCGGACCATGGCAAATTCTGCCCTCGACGTGTCATAAGTTGACATAGCTTGTTTCAAAATGAAACTTCCAGGAAGGAAGTCAAGGAGAAGCTTTGAAGATCTGTGTTTCACTTTTTCTCTGCTGATGGTAATCAGTGAGTGCCCTGGGAAACCAATTCTCTCTAGCTCTCCAGTATGCTCTCTAAATCTCACCATGTGTCACTGGCAAATTCCCCTATTTCGTCAACCTGTTCCCTGAATGCTCTCTTGACTTTCTTAAACTAACTGAAACTGTCTGCAGTCCCACCTCACCCATCCCTCCTAGCGAGGGTGGATCCGGGTTTTTTAGAGTCCTGCAATGTATACAATTTGGGGAAACTTTTTAAAGAAAAGAAAGTAAGTAACAGAAGAAAATAGAAAATACCTGGGGCAGTGTGCATAAAACTGACAAATATATAAAGCCCACAGCAGCTCTGGGTGGGGCCCGTTGCAAGTGAGGGGTTCTGACCCCAGGTCACAGGTCCCTCCATAGCCTTCGGGGGGAGGCTTTTTTGTCCTCATGCATCTTTGTGCACAAGAACCAGAGTTGGGGTACATCGTGTTTTTAGGTCATTTATTTCTCTCCTTCCAACAAGAGCCCTGATGTATACAGGCCATCTATCTACTTTTTCTCTCTCTCTTTTTTAATTTAACTTAATTTTATTATGTTATGTTAGTCACCATACAGTACATCATTAGTTTTTGATGTGGTGATCCACGATTCATTGTTTTCGTATAACACCCAGTGCTCCATGCAGTACGTGTCCTCCTTAATACCCATCACTGGGCCAACCCTCCCCCCTCCCCCCTCCCCTCCAAAACCCTCAGTTTGTTTCTCAGAGTCCATCGTCTCTCATGGTTCGTCTCTCCCTCCGATCTCCCCCCCTTCACTTTTCCCTTCCTTCTCCTAATGTCCTCCGTGCTATCCCTTATGTTCCACAAATAAGTGAAACCATACGATAATTGACTTTCTCTGCTTGACTTATTTCACTTAGCATCATCTCCTCCAGTCCCATCCATGTTGATGTAAAAGTCAGGTATTCATCCTTTCTGATGGCTGAGTAATATTCCATTGTATATATGGACCACATCTTCTTTATCCATTCCTCTGTGGAAGGGCATCTCGGCTCTTTCCACAGTTTGGCTACCTCCCTTGGCCAATTATCTTCTTTTATTGAGAATTTAAACTCACTTGGGACAGCTCTTGGCCCACCTTCGTCACTCAACTTCCATAAAAACGATTGGCCCAACACCATTGTCCTCATGGTTTATGCTGCCCCTCCAATCCCGTGTCCCCTCCAGCCACGCTTCAATCTCCGATTGCCCTCATAGCAAATCATCTCCCAGAGCCTTCTGACGTGGCTGCTCTCCCCTCCTCACCCCCAAACTATCCTCAACCCTCCTCACACACAAGAAAGTGTCATTCTCAAGTCAATCACGAGTCTCATGTTTCCAAAAGCAGTGGTCTCTCTGTCTTCATCTTCCTCGTCACCTGAGCAGCTGTCCACTCCCTCTAAAGCAAACAAACAAACAAACAAACAAACAAACAAAAAACCAAAAACACACACCTTTATTTTCTGGCTTCCCCCTACCTCCCTGGCCATTTATTGTCTCATTCTCCTTCATGGACTCCTCTTTCCTTGGCTCAATCTCGAAATAGGAAAGCACATGGGTCTCAATCCTGATTCTTGAGCCTTCTCCTCTTTTCCCTCCGCACTCACTACTGAAGTGATTCCCTCCAATCACATGGCTCTAAATGGCACTTACATGCACATGATTCCAAAATGTGTATCTCCACCATTTCCTCTGCCTGCCATCTCCAGAGGCAGATCTATCTGTCTTAGTTTCCCAGGCATGCTGTAACAGAGTACCACAGACTGGGTAGCCTAAAGAGCAGACATGTATTGTCTCACAGTTCTGGATGCTAGAGGTCCAAAATCACAATGTCAGCTGGTTTGGTTCCTTCTGAGGGCTGTGGGGAAGAATCTGTCCCATTTTTCTCTTCCATCTTCTGGTAGTTTCAGATATTCTTTGGCTTATAGATGGCGTTTTCCCTGTGTCTTCACATCATCTTTCCTCTATGTGTGTCTGTCTCTGTGCCCAAATGTCACCCCTTTATAAGAATACATTCATATTGAATTAGGGCTCACCCTTAACTCGATCATCTGCAAAGACCCTATTTCCAAATGAGGTCATAATCTCAAATACTGGGGGTTAGGATTTTGGCATTTGGGGGTGGGGGGGACATCAGTCAACCCATAACACCATCTAACTGCTTCTCTGACCCTCCCCTTGGATAAGAAAGTCAAACTTAATATGCACAAACAGAAATCTTGATTGGTGCTTTCACCAACCGAATTTTTCTCTAGGCTTATTTACGTTAACAAGAGGTATCACCATCTACTATCTAAGGGGTTATCCTTGGTGATTCTCTTTCTCTCATGCCACACAGCCAATACTTCAATAAAGTCAGTTCTATTACACACTCTGAATCTGTCCACTTTTCTCTCCACCACTACCATTTGACCCAAGCTACTATCATCTCTCACCCAGATCAGGGACATAGCCATCTATTTCAATTCTTCCCACTCCACAACCTAGTCTCCACTCTGCCACAAAGAAATGTTTGCCTTAAATGGTTTTTATTCTTGGTCAAAGTAATATACACACATAATACTGAAATATAGGATAGTAATTAAAATCTTCAGTGTAAAATAGAAGTTCCTTATCTCATCACTTCTTGTGTTGTATTATCTTGTTTCTCCTGGCATTTACTTTCATATTTCTAAATAATATGATTATTTCTGGTTCCATGAATTTGGATATTTTCTATTGGCTTCCTTTTATGTTTGGTGAAGACTCTACTAATCCAACTACCACCCCCCAATTCTCCTCCCCATTTCCCTCAGAATAGTAATATTACTATTTTCTTCTTAAACAACTTAACAAGGTTCTCATGAGTCTGCTTAAATATATTTTAATTCTAGAACTGGGTAGTTACATTTTTATACATATTTTGGGTTTTACTTGTGGTTATAATTTTTTTTAAGATCCTGCATGACTCAAATGTCTGCAAATAATTTTATCTTATTTGGCTGGGTATAAAATTTAGGGTTAAAATAATTTTGTAAGCATTCCTCTGGGGCCTTTTGTCAGTAATATAACAAATGAAAAGTTGAATGGTGTGTTACATATTGTTTTCTGTAACCCACTTTTTTCTATCTCTGGAAACTTCTAGAAGCCTCTCTCACCATGGTACTCTTATATTCAGAATGGTGTGTCTTGAAGTGGGTCTTTTTTATTCGTTCTCCTGGGTATTCTGTCAATTTTCTCAATCTAAATGTTCATGTCCTATAATTGGGGGAAGTGTTCTTGTACTATTTTTTCATGATCTCCTATCTTTTCTTAGCTCCCTGAAATACTCTGAGTTAAATGTTAGACACCTTGATCCTCCAAGTCTTGTCTTCCCTTTTCTTTTTTCCATCATTTTGGTTTTTGTTCTGTTTTTTGAAAGATTTATTCAACTTTATTTTTTCTAGTGTCCTAGTTTCTTGTATTTTCATTTCATCTAAGATTTTCTCTTCATTGTTTCTTTTCTTACAGCTTTCTGATCTTGTATTAGATATGCAATATCTTATCTTTCTAATGATATTAAAGACTTCAAAAAATAACAGTGCTGTGCTTTGACTTACCTCTGTTTCCTCCAGGATTTTCTTTCCTTTCTGCCTTTTATCTCTCTTTTGTAATTAGAGAGATTAAATCAAAGGTTTTTCTCAAATGTCTGATTATTATTATTTCCTAGTTTATATTTAATAATGCTTAGAAATCAGATCCAGTCCATGATCAGGAGTGATCAAGTAGTGAGCTTCCCTGGAGGCTGAATAATCAGGAAATTATGTGAATGTGTGTTCTCTAGAGTTTTTCCATTTCTCCTGATTCAAGTTTCCTTGAGTTTCCTGCCTGTGTAGTATAGACCAACATTCATGCAACAGGCAAGTACAAGGGGGTGAGAATTACTCTACTCAATTTGTAGACTTTAGATTAATCTATTTTCATCCCTAAGTCGCACAAACCCATCTTTCATTTTCCCATGTGCCCCTAATTCCTTCACCTCTCAAGTTTAGATTCTCCATAGAGTGCATGCCCCTTTTCTGCCATAGAGGACATCACCTTGATGCATGAACGGTCATGCTTATCTTGAGACTAACGGCTTGGTATACAAACTTTCATCCAATCCGTTTATTTCCAGGCCTTTCCCCTACCCTCCTTTCTGTGGTATGCCATGACTTGAAGTGCTGGTCAGTGAGAATTGACTCCCTCATCTTTGATATTCTCTGCACATACTTTAGGTTATAATTACCCACTTCCAACTAAATCAGTCACCCTTCCTCTATCCATCTGTTTGCATTTTCCAAAAATATGTGGTAATGCTTTAGCTCCTGCTCCCTCCTCTCCTTTTCTCATTGTTCCTAAAGCTTGATGCCTTTTTTATTCTTTTACTACTATTTCAGCAAAGTCTTTGGAAGAAAAGGAGAAAACTACATGTGGTCAAACATTCGCCCTTTACATCTTTATCCAAAATAAGTCACTTGCTGTTTAAAATTCTCCAAGGAATTTTTATCACATTAAGAATAAGATCCAGGCGGCACCTGACTGGCCCAGTTTGTGGAATGTGTGTCTCCTGATCTCCGGGTTGTGAGTTTG
The DNA here is from genome assembly GCF_037043125.1 of Eumetopias jubatus. Taxonomy (NCBI): domain Eukaryota; kingdom Metazoa; phylum Chordata; class Mammalia; order Carnivora; family Otariidae; genus Eumetopias; species Eumetopias jubatus. The sequence goes on along the minus strand of NW_028274809.1, from coordinate 161,046,759 downwards.
AGCCCCATTATTGGTGGGTGTAGAGATTACTTAAAAATAAAAAAATCTGAAGCAAAAATCTTAAAAATTAAAAAGAATAAGATCTAGCTAGACATGTCACCATGGCCTTTAAGGACCCATATGGTCTGGCCCAGTTTGTCTTTCTCTCCCATCGCTTACCCCTCCCTCTTTACTCCGGCCACACTGATCTCCATCCTGTCGTTTAAGGGCTTTGTCCTCAAATCTTCACAGTGCTTGTTTCTTTTTGTTATTCAGATCTCAGCTCAATATCACCTCTTCAGAAAAACCTTCCTGACTTTCCTTACCCAAAGTACTGCCCACCTCAGGACATTCTACTGTATCAATTTATTTTTTTTAAGAGGATTTTTCACCAGCTGTAATTATCTCATGTATTCATATGTTAGTCAGTTTCTTGCCTATATCCTCTCCTGTAGAATGTCAGCTTCATAGGCGCAAAGGCTTTATCAAGCTAGTGCGCTGCAGTGTCCCACGACGTGGGCATGACATCCCATAGACACTTAATAAATAGTTACTAGCTGATAAATACTGAGAGTTACTGTCTTGATGTGCCAAACTGGGCAAAATACACTTATCTCTTCCGGTACAAGAAAGCAGTTTTGGAGAACCTTAGAAGAATTTATTCCAGAAGCTTCACTCTAAAATATAAGATACTGTAAACAAGGAGAAAACTAAAGATGCATGTCAGAGACCCAATATTTGGAAGAAGAACCAGGTTAGTGTGTCATGCAAACTAAGGGAGAAGTGAACGGACAGAACTATCAAACACTGCTCATGTGCTGAGGATATAGGACTGAGACCAGATCTATAGATTCAGTGACTTTTAAGGAAATAATTTCAATGGTGAGCTGAAGGTAGGAGATGGACTTTGGAGAGTTATGGAATGTGTGCTAGTTAAGAGGTGAAGGCTGGAGTGCAGTTGGGGGGGGCAGCGGACTGACGTGTAGTAGATTATTAGTCATTCAAAAGCAGGAAAGGGAAGGAAGGAGGGTAGAGCAGGGTGAGAGAATGGTGATTATAAAGTTAGAGGGATATCAGTCCTGCAATTCACTCTAGCCTCACTCAGCTGCCCTGGCTCCATACTTTCTGATGAGAAGAAATTTTTCCTTCTTAATTGCTGCCTCCTTAACTGCTTCTATCTCCCTGTCTTTCTCCAACCTTTCCTGTCTCCTTCTTTCCCTCCACCCCTCTTTCTCTCCATTATTGATTTTATTGTACTTCCCATCTTCAGCTATATGTCTGCAGGCGATTCTATAAGCCAGCAGTTTTCAAAGTGTGGGCCCCAGACCAGTAGCATCAGCATCACCTGAGAACCTCTTAGAAATGTGGCGTCAGGCTCCACTCCAAACCTACTGAGTAAGAAACTCTGGGAGTGAAGCCCAGCTTTGCGTTAACAAGCTCAAAGGTGATTTTGATGCATGTTAAATTTTGATAACTACAGCCATAAGCTACATCCTCATTTCTGAGCCTTCGTCCAGGCCAAGGTCCAGCAGTCCTGTGAGCCCCATGTGACCACCTGGGCATCTTGCTTGGCATCCTTTCCTGCTACTTTCCAAGGACTCCATCTCTCCTTCCCTTGGTAACTTCTCTGCAAGCCATTCCTTGCTTAAAATTGTTTCAGATGGCTTCATCATTTTAATTAATTAATTAAATTTCCCTGTATCCCTTTTACAATAAAATTAGTTTAAAGAAATAATTGTAACACTCTGTATGTGGTCTGGCCAATACATTTATTCATTAGTGTTTGTATTTCCCCACATGTGAATCACCTTTTCCAATTTAGCTATTTGAGATCTTTGTATTTTTATAAATATTAAACCTTTTATACTCTGGAGTCACCAATTGTACTAATGGTATTTATCACAAATATTTTCTTTCTTTTTTTTAAAGATTTATGTATTTATTTATTTGACACAGAGAGAGAGAGAGAGTGAGAGAGCACAAGCAGAGGGAGCAGGAGAGGGAGAAGCAGGCTCCCCGCCGAGCAGGGAGCCCGGTGATGCGGGGCTCGATCCCAGAACCCTGGGATCATGACCTGAGCTGAAGCCAGATGCTTAACCGACTGAGCCACCCAGGCTCCCCACAAATATTTTCTTGTTCTGTTGGTTTTTAAGGTTTTATTTTATTGTTTTTAATTGCAGTGAAGTTTAAAATTCAATACTATAATAGATGATACAGACAAATGTGTGACTTTGTCTCTGTAATATTTTTCATTGTTCAATAATTAGAAAATGATCCTTACTACAAAGCTGAAATGAATTTTATGTTGTGGTTTCTAGTGTTTTTTCCATGGCTGAAGAAATATGTAACACTTTTCCTGGTTCATTTTGGCTTATGGGATAAAATATCATAAGGCTAATTATACCCCAAATACTTACTAGTTAATCATTACTTTCCCAACTGCTTTATTAAACTTCATTTTTCCGAGGCAGTAGAGTGTAAAGGTTAGGATATGGCTCTGGAGAGCAATGGCCCAGATTTAACATGAGCTCCAGCCCCAGCTCATCTTGGAAAAGTTACTGCAGCCTTCAGCCTCTTCATCTCAAATCACGTTCTCATCAGCTCACTGTGACGAGTAAACTCAGCATCCAGCACATAGTAAGTAATCAGTAGATGTTAGCTATGTGACACTTGAAAATTCATTAGATTCCCTTTCTGGCCTCCTTTACTGTGCCATCAACCCATATGCCTATTTTGTACCCTTATATTATTTAATTATTGTTATTTCCCAGATACAGGCTGTTTTAGAGTAGTCTTGTCTCAAACCCCCTTTTCAGACAATTGTATCTAAAATACACATGTTGTTCCTGACTGACTTGACCCAGTAGCGAAAAAGCTTAGCGGACAGAACATAAGGCAATTCAAAAGAGGAAATAAGGAAGAGTTTGGAAGATGCCATTCCAATCAAGTGGACTTTGGCAGGTGGGCAAATGAATATGATGCTTTCATAGAGGAGGCCAGCCCCAAGTCAGGGGTAGGGTCTTAGACGGGGGAGGAGGAGGAAGATGAGTGAATATAGGAAGTGCCATAGGAGAAAATGTGTGTAAGAGGAAAACAAAGAGACAAGACAGGCAAGGAATAGGAGAGGAATAAGTTGCATGAGAGAGAGTTGCATCATTCACTCTACACAGCTCAAGTTATCTCTGAGACTGGAAACGGATCCAGCTAAATCCCTCAGCACCTGATAAGTAGGCTTTGCTCATACACGGCCAATGACGTGAGACAGTAAAACATGTATCTCTACATTTAGTGCTAAGCTCTATTCGATTTCGCTTAAGTGTTTAAATGCAAAGTTACTGATTTTTTTTTTTATTATTGGCTGGATAGTCAAGATATTATGTTTTGTTCTAAAACTTTGGAACCACTTTTTATTGGTGCCTCCAACTATTTCTCAATATATATTTGCATGAATTTTTAAAATCATTTATATCATTTCAAACTTACCTAAAACCCCTTGACCATTATTTCAGCATGCTCAATTATTTTGGCTTTATTCCACGTTTGAAATTATGATTTGTATTTCCCAATAGATAGGTGCTCAAATTACATCTTGACTCCTAACCTTTGTTTTACATTACGGAAAAGCACATAGTGTTACCTTCAGAGAGGGTAGAGGCAGAGTGCATTGGAAAGCTACGCTGGGCCTGATCCGTGAGTTTGCCTTAAGGCCGATTTATGCCACTTAAAGTAATCTAGTATGTACCTTGGTAATTGAAATCCTTCCATTACCCTCACTCCAGCCCATTTAAATATTTCTCTTTCAGTTGCAATTACGTCAGGAGGGGAGCCAAATGGTTTGGGAAAGACATGGGCATTTCCAACAAGGCTTTTGGCCGCCCACCAAAAAGCTGGTTGGTGTCCATAATTCCAAGTCTACTCTCTTCTCTGCAAGGTTCCCATTTATAAAAAGCTCTGTCAACCCTTCTCACTCTAGAAGAATGCTTGGGATGTGGGTCGACAAATGCTCACGGTAGCAAACACAGAGAGAAGGTTACCTTAGAATTCTTCATTGCTTCCTTGATTTTTTTTTTCTGCAGAAAATTTCCCCATTGCTTCTTGTCCTCAGTTCCAAATCAAAGCTTTTCACGTTGTATGAATATCTTAAATATCTTAATCTCATAGATTAAGATATTTAACTTGAGTGCAGGCTCACTCATAATCACAAATCTGAAAAGAAAGGTTTGGGATATTAACAAAACTGGCAAATTTCTTGGCTAAAGCATCAATACTGCCTTTTCAATGTGCTCACGTAGATGTTTATTCCATATTTATGTATGAAAATGCTGCCGAGCCACAGGATGGAAATGAAATAATTCAATTAACGCATAGAGAAAACTAATAATTCTACATTCTAGTAACTGTTTTATGAAAAGCTTTTCATTTAACTCTCAAAACTGACTCATAAATCGACACTTGGACAAAGCAATGAAGTTGTATTTAACTCTAGAACTCTCTCAGGTTTCAGATCTGCTTCTAAGTAAATGTTGTTTGGGGCGCTCATTATGACTATTCCTGTCTTCCCCCCAAACAAACTGGCTCTGCATGTTCATTTCACTTCTTCTCTTGATTTCTGGCTGTCAGATTTATACCTCTTCCAATCCATGTTACCTTGGCCTGTAGCAGCAATATCACACCCAAGGACAGGGAGCCCAAGCCTGACAGATGTTGCCAGAGAGTACCTAATAAATGTTTTCTTATGGGATGGATCCACTCAAGAAATGACCTAACATAGTATTACAGACAAGGTTTATAATAAGCTACTGGACAAATTATTAATAAATCACCGATCAAAACCTGTGATTAATAATAAACCAATTTTACTGGAACACAAAAGGTACATACAACCAGATCCCACAGATATACCCCAGTGCCAGCCCAAAGCTTTGAGATGAGAGGGATGAAGCTGTGTTGCCCTTTGGCAGAGTGTAGAAGTCATGAACAAATACACTTGTCATACGTGAAGATACTGCTGAAGGAGTCATCATGGCTTCCATGTCTAGGGGAGGATCTAGTTAGGAATCTTACTGAAAATGCATTCATTTCTTAGTCCAAATCTCCCCAAAAGATTCACCTTTATTAAAACACAAATAATTTCCCAAACAGAGGGTACCAAAATGCCTCAAGTGCCCTTGGTTTTACCAGAACGGTATGTGGTCAGGGCAGCTAAATAGCTACTCTGTGCATAAATGGAAGAAAAGGGACATTGTATCTTTTTATTTGATGACTTTCATAGGTAGTAACATTTATATTAAATTTACCCTTTGGTCTTTAGAAAAATAGAAGCTTAAATGCTCAAACGATGAATTTCACATTCCTGAGGACTGTGACATTTAAAAACATAAAGTTAGCATTTTTAGTTCAGCTTATAATAGGTAACAAAATATGTCCTTATTGTGTACAATATAATGCACGTGTGTGTGTGTGTGTGTGTGTGTGAAGAGAAAGAGAAAGAGAAATGTGTTTGAACTTAAACACTTACATTACTTGAATGTAAACATTAATGAGCACAGAAATTTCAGCCCAAAACTAAGATTAACACCCACAAAAGATTCATTTAGTGGCTTTGGGCAAGTTACTTAATTTTTCTGTTGTTTCAGTCACAAGTTGGAAATCCTAATAGTAACACATCTTTCAGAGTGCATGTTCCCTAACTCAGTTTTAAACATTTCTGAAAATATGGCCTAATTTCTTCACATCTCAATGGAGCAATGAGAGACAAAGCATGAGACTTGAGCTCAACTGCAAAAAACAAGCAGTTGGTTTCATGCAATTAGGTCCAAGAGAATAGTTTTCTTTCTCAGTGTGGTCCATGAACACAATCTCTTTTACTATTAAAATCTTTATAAACTTGTGGTATTGATGGGCCCAGACCCAAAATAAATGGAATAATGTCAAAGTAGAAAATCGTATTCAATTAAACCAAATCCTTGGAAGACGAAGCCAGTGGCCTAGGGTTTGGTCCCTTGGGCGCTTTTCACCACCTGACCCAAGTAGCAAGCATCTTTGCAGAGCCCCTGGGGCAGTCCCATAGCCAGGATCTGCTGCCTAGGAAGCAGATAAGTGGGGCCTGACTCTGCTCAGAGTTCCAGATTAATCTGCCCACCCTTTGTGAATTAGGTTTACTTAGAACCTGGCATAAAACGTGAGTTATTGACCTCATACTTAAGATTTTGCTAATCAAAATTCATTCTTTGGTATTATTTGGAAAGATCGTGTCTTCCGTAAGAGTTGATTCCAAAAGTAACTAAAATGTATTCTCAAAACTTAAAAAGGAAATACTTAATTTTAGAAGGATATTTGTTCTATGACCTATGGAAAATTTAAATCTCAATTCCCAGGACACTGAACTGTCCTCTTCTTCTCTTTGGTGGTTTTCTGTGGAGAATGAAATACTGTATTTGATTATTATAAATGAGCATTACTTATGAAAGGGAAAAAAAACACATCATTTTTTTCTTTATTTTGTCTTCTTATTCAAGGGCTGACCCCTAACACTGAGATGGGAGTATTATAATCTCCCCCAACAAAAACTACTTCAGGGAAAATTTGGAAAGATTATTAGGGAAATTAACCCTTTCTCAGAAAGCTAAAGTGAAATGAAAATATAAAGCTAAACTATTCAGGTCAGGACCAAAAACACTTGGGACTGATTTCCAAAGAATAATTCTGATTTAGGTATGAGGGATTGGCAAGAACGTGAATCAGGTGTAGAAGCTGCACCAAACTCAAGAGTCCAGAAGTCAGGTGCAAAACAATGTCTTCAGCTCATGTACTCTATCTAGGTCCATAGCGGGCTCCTAGCATCGAGATACCCTTCCTCCATTCATTGACTCATTTATACTTTCATTTATTTTCCATGTATGGATTAATTGAACAAAGCCTAAACCAGGCACTATGTTATGTGCTTCAGACACAGAGATGAAGAGAGGGTAGTTTTCATCTTTAATGTATGCACAACCTAGATCAAAAATCATGTAAGTCAATGCAGTATGGAGAGGTGAGCACAATAAGAAATTGAGGTATAGGGTGATAAAGCGAGAGAGAAGAAGAGCACTTAGGGGAAGGAAGGTGAAGTCTGAGCCAAGTTCTAAAGGCTGAGTTGGGACGAACAGGCAGACCAAATCAGATAGGATGGAATTCCAAATAATGGAAACATGTGGACATGAGAGACTTGATATGTGATGTGAATGGGTGCTCATACCAGTCAATATGGCCATAGCTTACAATCTATTAAGGTGTGGGGAGAGATATGGCTGCAGAAGTGGACAAAATCCATATCCCGAAAAGATTTCTATGCCACTCTAAGTGGTCTTTATTTGGTACTGAAGGTAATAGTGGATCCAAGAAACGTTTTAAGCAAAGCAATAGCATGATTATATATATATATATATATATATATATATATATATATATTTACCTTTACATTCTTTAATTTTTAAACTTATTTATTATGTATTATAATATGTAATAATTGCACAGCAATACATAATATACTTTTAAATATTTTTAAAATTTTTGAATAATTTTTGAACTCTAATTTTTGCATTTAGCAGATTCACATTTTCAAAAATCAAGACAAAATTATACAGTGAATTATCTCATGTCCATCCCTGCTCTGAAACGTTCTTTTCAAATGCCCTTATTAAACAGACATTTTTCTTAGTTGCTTGCAGATACAAATAAATATAAATATATATTCCTATTTTCTTCCTTTCTTACATAAAACTCAAAATCTATGTCCAGTTTTGAACCCCCTTTTTACTTAACCATGTATCTTGGAGATTTTTTTTCATATCTATGTATAAAAAACTTCCTCAGTCTCTTATAAACGAATATTCTCATTACGATGTAAAAGAAGGTTTAGTGAAATAGAAAACTGTCAGTATGTGCTCAAGAAATGATAAGATCCTTGGAAAATTACAGATTTGAGAGACTGGAGAAATATCGAGGAGACAAAATCAACAAAATATGGAGATAAATTGGGAAGGAGGTGAGGTCAAGAAAAGAATCAAAGGTGACTCTGGCCAGGGCAATTAGCAAAATGGTGTTAGATGATGAAGCATTTACGGAGAGGAGTAACTCACTAAACGAGCATGTCAGGATAAGCAGGACCAGAGGGAGATAATGAGTTCAGTTTCCAACATGTGGAACTTGCGTATCCAGGTAGAGCCATTCAGTAGTAAATAAAGAGCTCAAGAGAGATGTGAGGAAGGAGAGTTTGGAATCATTGGAATATATTTAGCGATTACAGCCTTGGATATGGATGAAATCATCTAGCAAGAATGGGGAACAAGAAAACATAAGCAAGTGAAGGTAGAGTCCCCTACATTTAAGAGGCAGTAGGAGGAAGAGGAATACACACTCCGTGCCATTAGAGATTAGAATAGGTTTTGCCAAACCCCCGTCCTATGGAGATGTTCCACACATGGGCACATGTGCATGTATACACACACACACACACACACACACACACACACACACACACACACACGCAACACAGTGTTCCATGGTTAGAAATCTTGGAGATTCAAAACATGCATTACCATATTAAAGACTAATAACATCTTCGATCGCATTTCTGAAAAATACAATCCCAGTGTTCAGATGAAGACTGGAAAGTACTGCTTTTAGATCTAGAGAAAATGGCCAGCCTTGAGCTCTGTGCTTTTGAGGATACCACCCAGGCTTTCCCCTAACTGTTGCCTTTCCTATAGAATGAAAAGTCCATAGAATTAGTGTATATATCCACTAGGAATTTGTCCCACCCCTACCTCCACATCTAGACCATGCTCTGGGTGTCTGGGATCCCAGAATTTGCTGTCTTCACGGTCCCAAATCTGCATCCAGGGCTTGTGTGGCCCCTTACCTGGTCCATTCTCCTGAGGGCCAAGTGTATCTACTCTCTACTGTACACATCAGTGGGCCAAACTTGTGGTCAAGAAGTGACTGTTTATGGAAAGCGTGAAAGAAGCTTGGATGGGTTAGCTGAAGTATTCATACAGATATGCATGAGGATCTTCATAAGTGTGGGTGGGAGCAAGGGTGGGAGAAGAAAACTGGCAGACCAATAACCAAACACTGGGGCCATATCTCCTCACCCTCCTCTCACATCCCTCATGGAGTCTGAAAATTCTACATCAAACTAGCCTTCCGGGCCATTGTGAATGTAGATTTATCAAGTTGGAAGACAGCATGTATTTAATTTAGCAGTGTGTTAGCTTGATTTATAGCTTGTAAATATTTAAACATATGGTATATGAGCCTCTGTTTGTATTCTTGAGCTAGACCCACCGTTTATGGGCTGGTCTGGGAAGGAATAACAAGAGGATAAGACAATTGACAGCCAATGAGGAAGGGTTGGAGTATCTATAGAATGAAGTAAGGGTGGGGTATCTATGGAAAATAAACATTTTTATACACATTTGAGGAAAAGTTCGTTATTCAGTCAATAGTATATGTCTTCATTCCTAGAGCCATGGGTCCTGCATTAGCTCCTTTAATCCTTATAACCTTTGAGTTTACAAATGAGTACATAAACTGAGATTTAGAGAGATCGGTAATGTGCCCAAGTTCACACAGTTTGTTGTTGCTGGAGATTATTGCTGAGGACTACCCACTACCAAACCAATGTTATTTCCACCATATCTTGCTACCTCAAAACCTGAGAATTCCAAAACCTTTATCTTGCACAGAATGAAAAGAAATACCCTACTAAGACAAATATGTGGTCTTCAACTCATGATACACTTGAAATTCATGATGCAGTCTTAAAAATAATCTGTCATGATGTTGGCAGGTATGCAGAGAAAGGGAACCATCCTACACTGTTGGTGGGAATGCAAGCTGGTGCAGCCACTCTGGAAAACAGTACGGAGGTTCCTCAAAAAGTTGAAAATAGAGCTACCCTATGACCCAGCAATTGCACTACTGGGTATTTACCCCAAAGATACAAATGTAGTGATCCGAAGGGGTACGTGCACCCCGATGTTTATAGCAGCAATGTCAACAATAGCCGAACTATGGAAAGAGCCAAGATGTCCATCGACAGATGAATGGATAAAGAAGATGTGGTATATATATACACAATGGAATATTATACAGCTATCAAAAGGAATGAAATCTTGCCATTTGTAACGACGTGGATAGAACTAGAGGTATTATGCTGAGTGAAATAAGTGAATCAGAGAAAGACATGCATCATATGATCTCACTGATATGAGGAATTCTTTTTTTTTAATTTTTATTGTTATGTTAATCACCATACATTACATCATTAGTTCTTGATGTAGTGTTCCATGATACATTGTTTGTGCATAACACCCAGTGCTCCATGCAGAATGTGCCCTCTTTAATACCCATCACCAGGCTAACCCATCCCCCCCCCTCCTCCCCTGATATGAGGAATTCTTAATCTCAGGAAACAAACTGAGGGTTGCTGGAGTGGTGGGGGGTGGGAGGGATGGGGTGGCTGGGTGATAGACATAGGGGAGGGTATGTGCTATGGTGAGCACTGTGAATTGTGTAAGACTGTTGAATCACAGACCTGTACCTCTGAAACAAATAATACGTTATATGTTTAAAAAAAGAAGAAGAAGAAGAAGATAACAGGAAGGGGAAAATGAAGGGGGGGAAATCGGAGGGGGAGAGGAACCATGAGAGACTGTGGACGCTGAGAAACAAACTGAGGGTTCTAGAGGGGAGGGGGATGGGGGGATGGGTCAGCCTGGTGATGGGTATTAAAGAGGGCACCTACTGAATGGAGCACTGGGTGTTATATGCAAACAATGCATCATGGAACACTACATCAAAAACTAATGATGTAATGTATGGTGATTAACATACATAATAAAATAAAAAAAATAATAATCTGTCATATTGTCCTTATGCAACATCTACTCAGGTATATCTAGTTTAGAAATAAGCAGTAATGCTCTCGCTTAGATACAATTTTCTCACCAGAAAACATACACATTAGTGCACCATGAAAATCACCTTTTAACATTGACATTGTGGATCAACATTTAATAACTTATTATAATCATTCAATTTAGCCCACATATAGAAAAAAGGAAAACTCTTAGATATATACATACACATACATGTATAGATATGAAGCTTGGATGGATGGGCTGAGATATTCATAGAGATATACATAAGAACCCTTATAGTGTAAGGATTAATATATAGACCGCCAAAAAACCTAAAAACACTCAATATAAAACTTAACGGTATTGCATGTTTATACCAGAAAACGGCTACTTTGGTGCCATCTTGAGTTGTTGATTAACCATGAAATGCTAGTGATTAATTTTTAAATAAGTTGTGTACATAAAAAAAATCCATTAAAATAAGTTGATAGTTTTTGAAGAGTTTATGAATCATATTTCAGCAGAGAAAATGCCTGCACTCAAGTTGATTCCTGAGTAAACCTCTAATTTGGCTGGATTGGAGAATAAGAAAGCACTGCCTACCTGGTTTCATCTGAGATTATTTTTTTTGTGAATAAGTTTGGAAATAGAAAAAATTACTTAGTAAAAACTTAAGGAACAGTTATGTAATACAATTAGGAGTAAAGTAACATGGTATAAAAACGAAGTTTCCAGAAGTTTAATATTTAACACAGTTATTCACTTGTCGTCCTACAAAACCGGCTGAGGGCTTCTTTCACTGTCCTTGTAACATTAGAAAAATAGACACCACCAACACCTCGATGTCCTTCAGGTGCACCAGGCAGACTGGCGCAGAGTTATGAGTAACTATCAAATAATCTTATTTGGGACGACAGAAGCCCAATATATCTTGGATTTGCCTGGGGCCCAAGCTTCCCTGGGAAAGATCTTGACCTCTGACTATAACTGAGTTCGGGGTTAGATTGATATGTGTGAAACAACGCTCCTTCCCCTCTAAGGCGGAAAAAACGGGACCCTGGGAGTAAAGAGAACATCATTTGACTCCTATTGTGTGTGTGGCCACCACTGACCCAGTGTCCCTCATGCCCGGAGCCCCTACATGATATAAATGTGACCCCAACCATTCTGCTATGGGCGTCCACCATGAAAGATGTGGGCACAGACGGCGTGAGAACTATCGGTCCAGAGGAGAGAGGCATCAGTGACACCAAGTCCAAAAGCAGCAGAGTGACCATGAGAAGGGTAGAGAGTGACAGCCGCAGCCTCCGGCTTGGGAAATTCACCGTTTGTCCCCCTCCTGACACTTCCAAGGGCAAGAGACTTGCCTAATACCAACAAGGTGGCGTAGGGAACACTTGACTTACACATAATAGCTCTAAGATTTCTCAGAGATATTGATGGAGGGGAATCCGGAAAAGTCAGGACCTATCTATTATCAGTGGAGGAGCTCAGAGCCTCAAAATGTGGGCCTTTACTGTAAATGAAACATATATTCCCCAACTAGGAAAGCCAGGAACACACATAACACTACCTAATATGCATACATATGTATTACATAATGTACATACGTGCATATGGCCTGGTATAGGTAATGTTATTGTGCATTTTTGCCACTTGATCTCTTATTATTCAAAGGAAAACTATAATTCCTCTTGAAATACGTCCTTTATTTAATTTTAATGTCACATCAAGGGAAACATATACTATATATGTGCCTATAAGATTCATTCAACACATTAGGTGATTTCCCTGAGTCAGGCACCATACACAGAACTGGGTGAGCAGGGCAGATATAATCCCTACTCTCAGGCACATTATAATCAAACTCCCCTCCAAATACAATTAGCACTTGGAATGTTTCCTCAAAGTCCCCAGTTTAAAGCATACTAGTTTTCTGTTTTTTTATATATAAGAGGAAATATTTCTGATTTCACTACAGCAAAACACACCATACCAAATGGTAAGGAAAGGGCCAGCTTCATGGGTGTGTGATCTGTGCAATCACCCAGGGCCCGTACTTAGAAGGGCCCCACGGTTAATTTAATGCTCCGTTATCACTGTCTTAAAATGTGTAATAATTTTTTAGCAAGGAGACCTCGTATTTCCATTTTGCACCAGGCCTGGAAAATTACACAGCCACTTTGGAGTCAGAATAGTTCTGCTGCTTGGTGTAGAGACAGTATGTTGCTCATGTAAATGGGCAAAGGTTTCATGAATAGGGTTGCCAGATTTAGCAAATAAACATCCAGACACTTAGTTTTAGTATAAGTCCCAAATATTGCATGAGACATGGTTAGGCTACAAAGTCATCTGTTGTCTTCATAAAGCTCAGTTTTAACTAGGTGTCTTATATTTCAGGTGGCAAGCCATCTCATGAGGTAAAGGCCCTTGTAGGCTTATGGTGCTGGAGTAATGACTATTACTTTCACTCTCCGCAGTATCTTCATTTGTGAAATAAACCTTTCGGTCATTCTTGGAAAAGGACCTCAGAGAGAAGAACCTGATATTTATGACACCTCTGTGGGCCGGAGCCCTTGGAGCATTCTGAAGGCTGAGTCTCTGTGCCCTTAGCCTTTAGAGAGGCGGGCAGCAGAAGAAGTCTCAGAAGGGTGATAGGCGAAGAGGTGGATGGTTAAATGTGGGTAGTGTCAATGGGCCTTGTAAGAGTTCAGCAGACTCTCCGGATTTAATCATTTTGAAAATTTTTTTCAATGTGGAATAAGGAAAAAAAAATTACCTCACATATCATGCCTAATTGCTCACGAATAAGCCTTGAGGAGGCTTTCTTTGAAAGGATAAATTTGAGAAATGGAGAAGAATGTGCAAGGCATTGAAGCATCTCAAATCAGCTGAGTCATGGAGAGTTTGCCAAAATCTTGACTGTGGAATTTTTAACTTCACTTTTTGGATTCATTCGTATGTCTGTTTTCATTCCCTCTACAGTTTTTCCTTGAGATAGTAGAATTGCTTGAATATGACCCAATGGTGATTGCTAATAAATATAAATCCGTGCACCACTGACCGAATTCTGAATCCCTTATATTCTGACTTCTGTCACTATCAATTTCCTAAAATTTCTCTTAATTGCCAAACTCAGCAATAATTCTCCTGTCATGATGGTCTTTCTCTTCTTTTGGCTTTGACGACACTTGATGTCCCATTTTCTTAACTTCTAGCACCTGTCCCCTTGTCTGGCTCCACATCGTCTTCACTGTCCTTAATGCGGGCAATCTACAGATTGTCTTGCTCTTTTTGTTTGATGGTTTCTTTTGTTTTTTTTCTCTACTCTCCCTTTGCAATTTCCTCCCTTCTCACAGCTTCAACTAACAGGCGCCGATGTGTCAGAGCCACCTTGGCCCAGCGTGTGAGAGTTGATTGCTAGCACCTCTTCCTGATGGCACACACAGCGGCCTCACATGTGGATAGAAAATCAGCACATATACGAACCTAGCAACTCTTTCCCTTACCCGGTATCTGAGTATTCAACATTTAACAGACACTCCTGCCATACCCAATGTTGAAGGCCTTTTTCAACCTGGATGCAACCTATCCTGCAGCCTGATCTTCCAACTTCTCCCTTTTGCATGTCTTCTACTCTTACCAAATGAGACTACTCGGGGCTCTTCCAATGGCTATAAGCCATCCTACCACTCTGCCTTTCTCCATGCTGTATTCCCCACCTCCTCCATGATGTCTTCCATCCTGCCCCAGATCTGCCTCTGAACTTGGTTCCTAATTTTGGTGGTCTTTTGTCTCATGTATTTCATATTCTAACTTGCAACACAGTTACTTGTGTACTTATCTTTTCTCCTTTCCAAAGTCGAAAATACAACAAAACACGAGCCCAATCTTTTTTTGTCTGTTTGTTTTTAAAATACGTTTGTCTCTTCCTCTACCTAGGCCACTAACTCAAATAATCCATGCTTCAAAATACAGGTTCTTCGATCCCTGGATTTATCCAAATGAAAAAGAATTCAGACTTTGTAGAGCATCTTTATAGGATAAGAAAATAATTTGGCACAGAACAATTGACTTTGAATCTCTTTGATTGCATAAGCCTTTGAGAGATGCCAATGTATTCTAATAAAACTGCTTCGGTTTTATTGAGAACCAAGAATTTTTTTAATGTCAATGGCAATAGAAGAATCCTTTTAAGCTGGAAATTTAGGAAATCATTACCTCTTCATGATAGACCATAGCCAACATATCACATTGAAATCGCTTCAACAAATATTGAGTCCCTCCTCTATAGAAGATGCAATATTATGTGCCACACTTCATAAAATACTTGGAATTGCCGGAAAATAGAAACCTTTCCTCAATTTTTGTGTGCTAATGGTGTTGAAAACAAAGAGGGTGATTCATGTAGTGCAATCCATATTAAAATTTAAAATGCATTAAAATTAAATAAAGGGCATACTTCAAGAGCACATATAATTTACATTTGGGTAATAAGAGAATAGATACTTCCTTTTCAGAATTTTCCCTTGGTATTCTATGAGCGGTGTCAACTATTGACGCCTTCAGCTTATAAATGTAGTGCAGTCATAGAAACAGAATTTTAAAATCCATTTGCCTGGCCTCATTCTCTCCAAAAAAAAAAAAGTCTCTATTGTATGCCTCTTTATCTATTTCCTGATAGCTTCTCTCATTTAATTTTACTGGTACTGATAGTGGTTGCCGTGTGTGTGTGTTTGAGCGAGGAAATGTAGAGTGGAACAGTGTGGTAGTTCTTGAGCTGTCACACTCTCATGTAACACACACGCACAAAAGAGGGTTGCATTAAGATATGGAACATTCCACAAAGCCAGTGAGATCCAAGCTAATTTCATGGAGGTGGGGTGCGATAACACTGGAAACCTGGGCATTTTTTACAGGCTAATATGCTTGCACTGTGCAGGGAGCAGCTCTAAGTCTGGGCTCTACATTTTTTTGCCATGCTTTTGGGCCAGACTTTGAAACTAAACTCTGATTCAGGTGGCAGAATGCAGGAGACAGCCCCTTCAGGGGAAATCTACTCTGCAATCTCTCAGCCAGGGCTGGACTCTGCTTAGTAATTATTCTGGCTCTGGGGAAATCTTGATTCTTGACAATTCTCCAGGAAAAGGAGGTGGGTGGGGCAACAATGCTCTTCAACCCCCAGGTTTGCCTAGGAACTTGGAATCACTGGAGTGTGCCCAGCTTGCTTGGAGAATGAACATCAACCCTAGCTGGAATGAGTCCCCATTAAGCAGTTGAGATAGCTCTTCCAAATCCTAGCCATGTCAAGCCTGCCTCCTTTCCCACAGGCCTGACAGAACTTTCAAAAATCTACCTTGGGAAGACAAGTATGCTAGCGCCAGAGTCACTCCATACGGCCCCTGCACAAATTTGATAAAGGAACCCTCAGGGAAGACGTAGCCTCCCCACAGGGCATACGGCCCAGTGAGCATGGTGCAAGCTGGATTTTACCCCCACCCAACTGCCTTCGCCACTGGGTGTTCTTACGCAGGGCACAGCTTACATACCTAACAGTTCTGATTTTCACTGTTCATTTGCTGTTTTCACTTCAATATTATGGACAACATCGCAACCATCAGTTTTTTCAAGCTTACCATTTGCACTTTTCAGCAGTACCTTGATAACAGTCCATTAAGTGAGATCTGCTGATAGTAAGCCCCCTAATTACATCCCAGTTTGCCATATCCTGTCTGCTTCAGACACGTCATTACCAAGGTTATAAGCAGATGTATGAAAGATAAAGCCTTCCTTTAAGATGACTCTTGCGGTGGTTTATCTGTAAGTCATGTCGGAGATTTCTCTGTATTATCAAATTATTTTAAGCCTGTCTTAGGTGACTCGATGTTACAATCTCTATGTGTACTAGTCATCAGGTAATTAAATAGCCTTACAAAAGAATTGTTCATGTGTTCTAACATAATTCTAGGGAATTTCTCTTGAGGTCCATGTGGTTACAAGAAGGAAAAAAAAAAAAAGAGTTAACTTAGCACCATGCTAGAAATAACATTCCTTTTTGGCTAAGTCACCAACATAACCCACTCCTTCCTTTTCTGTGGGACGAGTGTCCTCTGCAGGGACAGCCTTGAAAACCCAGGGCCCAGGGAAGGTCATCTCCTTGGAGAAAGGGGACCTCCTCATATGACAGAAAGGAAGGAACCAGAGTATCTTGTTGCTGACTAGAGAGGGGTAAACGAGCAGAACGGGGTGGAGGTAGATAGGTAGAATCCCAGCCATCCCTATGCTTCACCCTTGCACTGTGCCTGGAACAGCATAGGTGCTCAGGGAAAATTTATTTGTTGAATGATTAATTTGGGGGCTCTGATGCACAATAGCCTTGTGACATATACCACCATCTCAGGACTCAGTCCTTTCAGATGTGGAAAATCACACCCAAGTTTTAGATCCTGTTCCATCCGTGCCTTTAGATACACAGATGCGGACACTGTTTTACAAATTCCCAGAAGGGTTGTATTTTTCTATATATTTGACACAAAGGAAAGGCCTATGATCGCATGTGCATCACTGCATAAGCATATCCTGACAAGTTTTTTAAAAAATTAATAGCTATTTAATTTGCAAAGAATGTTGCTATTATTAAAGACATGTCGGTTCCACTGGATTAGGGTAGCTCATCACATTTCATAAACTGCCAACATGTAGTGACACTTTCCTCTTTAGGATGAGTTTCATCAAATTGAAGTGCTGGTTTCTGGTTTATAATTCAATCCATTTCACTGACTCACGGGAGGGTGGAGTAAAATGACAAAGTCCTTTGGTCCTTCAGTCAGAGTTTTTCATATTACCGGGTGATTATACATTTATCTTCTTACCACATGAGGTGCCATGTAACACCGTGGTCAATAATTAGCACCCTGCAACTGACTTTTATGTATTCTAGAACTGCCCTCAAATAAACATGTTGGATCAGAGGAAACAAATAAAACATAAGACTGTCATTAAACTGAGACGGGTTGGAAGAGCAGGCAGGGAGAAAATACCATGGCTGTGCCAGATAGAATCCTGCCCAAGACGAGACTCCAGCACCTTTTCACCCCCAGGTACATTACGTACTAGCTCCAATTACTACCTGTCATAAAGGGGTGCAAAACACTACCAGACACAGCATAACAAAGCTTACATTGTACACATGAGGATAGACGAATATAAACTTAGAAAACCAAATGCTATCGCGATTAAAAGAAGATATTAACTCATTTGTGCTGGCAACTTTCTGAACTGGTTAGGTTTAGACTTTAGACTTCCTTCCTCTCCTACATATATATACACACATATACTCTTATACTTTAGACCAAATGGGCTCATATAGTTGTTGAAGTATGTTAAGAAATTAAGGCTTTTTCAGAATAGCTGAAGGGATCCATAGAGTAGGGGGGTTATGTGGCAGTTAGGAATTCTGTAGAGAAGTACAATGATTTAACTAAATCATAAACTCCTGTAGTGGGGTGGGTTTTTTTTTTTTTATTTAATTTGTGCTATTTTCTAGTTGAACCCATTTAAAATGGGAACAGTTTAATTTTGACTAGATTGTTGATTTAGTTTAAGCATATGCACAAACGAAGGATAGCCAGGTCTGGAGCAACCGTATCCATAAAAGAAAATGGTAGGCTAACACTTGAAAATGAAGACATTAAAAGAATCCTGTATATTTCTCCTTGAAAAGCGTTTCTGGGTTTCTATTTCATTGTAAATATGTCCGAATCCTGGGCATTTGAAATACCTCAAATGAAATAACAAAGCCCCAATTCTGAAGAAGGTAGAGGACCAGCCATCTTCCCCATTCCATCAATTTCACAATCCTTCCTTGCTCCTCATCCCATGCAAGAAACTGATGATGTTGTTAGCCAATGCTGTACGTGCATTAGCCTGAGCAAAAGCAAATGTGAAAGTTGTACAGTTGACCTATAGACAATTAAACCCTTACTGTCTACTTATGTACATATAAAAGGAATTACACATACACACCACAGCAAGAGCATGCTCCTTTTCAGAGGCATTGTCTCTCTATTATCTGATCTATTGCCCCTGGTAGTAGGAGAGCAGGAGGAATGGAATTTCTACTGTGACATTTTCCTAACTCGATTATTTTAATTTAAGCTCTTTTGTCAATGTTCATTTTGAAAAGCAACAAAATATTAGGGTAACAGGTCTGCCATACTCGTGTTGCATTTTGGTTTTCCTTAGCCCTAATGAAGATGCCTTCCAGAACCTTAGAACCCAGTAGCTCTGCAAACATATGAAACACAAATCTAGTCATTTTGTCTATTAGCACAAAGCAACATTTCTCATGTCCTTTTGCTCAGAATACTAGTCCTGAGAGATGGTAATAGACCTCCCATGAAATCAAGTTTTTCAAACAAAGTACGTTTGGAAGCATTTCTTTCTGGATAACCTTCTTGAAATTTCTTCACGAACATACTCATAACAAAAGCTCATGAAAGTACTATTATTAAGAAACTTCTTTGTTGAACCCATAATTTTCCAAACTTCTTTGACAGTAAAACTTTCTTTAAGAAACACCCACAAGCACCTTGTAGAATAAATGTCTACAAAACATATTTTTGGAATACTATGCTTAACGAATAAGAATGAGGGAATTATTATATCTGTATGTAAAAGGAAAAATCCACATAAAAAGCAGAGTGTTTTAATAATACTCCATTACTTTGTGTTGAAAAAAATTGTTACAAGTCACTGGAAGAGTAAATTTGTGAGCAAGCAATATTATGGTTATAGCTTAAGATGACAATGGAATACAGGTCTCCCCCCTTATCCAAAAGCAGAGCATTCCTATGAAACCTTTCAAAGCCGAAATGACATAAATCAAAGAATCAGTTGCCAATAATATATGAAAAAGGTTTTTTTTAAGATTTTATTTATTTATTTGAGAGAGAGAGAGCACAGAGGGAGAGGGAGAGGGAGAAGCAGACTCCCGTTGAGCAGGGAGCCCCGGAGAGCCCAATGTGGGGCTTGATCCCAGGACCCTGAGATCATAACCTGACCTGAAGGCAGATGTTTAACCCACTGAACCACCAGGTGCCCCTGAAAAAGTTTTTTAGAGTTTCCAGACCTTGTCCCGAAAACCCTTTTTAGGCTTTTCTGATACCTTAAGGCACATCTTACTAATGGATGCACAAAATAAATCAAGATAAAGCACAGACGCTTGGAGTGCCTGGGTGGCTCAGCCAGTTGAGCCCCTGACTCTTGGTTTTGGCTCGGGTCATGATCTTGGGATCGTGAGATCAAGCCCCATGTCAGCTCCGAGCTCAGTGGGGAGTCTAGCTGAGATTCTCTCTCCCTCCTCCCTCTACCCCTCCCCTGCTCATTCTCTCTCTCATAAATAAATAAATCTTAAAAAAAAAAAAAAATACAACGCACAGATGCTCATAGACAGCTCAAAGTTCTGGTGGCTTGATGCTGAGATGCTGAGCTTCATTCCTGGGGAGGGAGCTTGGTGGGACCACTCTCACCACTGGGAGTGTGCACTGCCTCCATAAGGGTTCACCACAAAATTCTGTTTTGCTTTTCATCTTTTTTCTTAAAAGTGAAATTCCTCATCTGATTTCTTTCTGTTAGTGAAAACATGTACTAATATAGGCCTTTCATAAAAGTGAAGTGGCATAATGCAAACTTTCTAAAAGCTGGGGATACCTATATATAAATGTATCTTAATATACTTTATTTTTATTGAATATCATTTATACTTCCCTTAGAATGATAATGGGATAATAATAGTTTTCCTTCTTTTTTACATCATTTAGATTTGCCATATTGAGTACAAACTGTACTTTAAAAATTAAGACACTACAATGCTGAATTTAATATGTGAAGCTGTGAATTACACACCAGGCCAATTTTTTCCCATTGATTTTTATTCTGTGACCTATTAAAATAGTTGAGATAGAAAAAAGTCACTTTCTTTCCAAACTCCCATCATTGAAATATGGCTATTCCATGAGCATCTTTTCCTAAAATCTTTTGGAGTTTGAAAATGTCACAGGATCTCCAACAGAGATTCACACTTTCTTAATTTAGAATAAACATGCTTGAATAGATCATTTGCAGTTCTCAACAGAAGGAACAGAGGGACTGAGCACCTAAAACACAATGCTCTGGTTGCCACAACAAAATGTTGGATATGTTCCTTTATCCCGATAATGGAAACGTGTGCTTTCGCAGGATGAGCGATTCTAAGCTGTGCATCATTCCTGGCTTATTACACATGTGAGGAAAGATAACTGCACTGGTCCTCTAGACTTACTGTGTGTTCCCAGAGCCTCATCCTAGCCTGGGCACCCTCTGATCCCCTTCACCCTGCAGAGACCAACCCCGGGCTCCACCTTCCACTCTCAGCATGGCTCCCATAAGCTCGCATGAGACCATCACCCTGATCAGTTCATTTCTCTCCAGGCCAGAGTTTGCCTCCCATGCAGACTCTTACACCTGCCGTGTCTAGACCTCCAAGTGCAGCAGTCAATTAATAATATAAACTGGGGTCAATTTTAAAGAAACATTGATTTTAAAAACATGATAGATGAAGCTAAAAAGAAAAAAATAAGGGGCTAGAGCCTAGAGGGGGAAATACCTATTCTTATCTGCTAACTCATTTCATCTTCCTGAGAATCATCAATGTATGTTTTAATTTGTCTTTCCTTAGCAACCATGTCATCTTTGGCACCTGCCCACCATGACACATTTTGCCTGGAGATTTTGGTAAAAATACCTAACAGAGGAGGATTCAACTCAATTCCTTCCCCCCGCTTTCTTACTTCTCCTTCTCGAGGCTTCTATTAAGGGTTCTGCCTGGCCTATTCTAATGGCATTCAAAGGTTGCGCTGCGGAACCCTGAGAGGGGTGAAGTCCAAACTCTTTTCATAATAATATTAAGATGATTATTATTAACTGCTTCTTTCTCTCACATTCCTTCATGAGTGCACACGTTCGGAAACCCACCACAGGTTTCTATCAATAGAAATCTCTGGTAGTAAGAACCAGTTGTCCCAATTCAATTAATGGAAGTTGCCAGGCAATAAGTTCATAATTTCATAGGCACAAATATTTCATTGTTATTACAACCCTAAGAGACAGATACTATAGTAGTTTTGCCAATGAGCAAACTGAGGCCCTGGGGATGTATTTGTACATCTGTGACCTGCACAGCCCCACACTCCCCCCAGCCAGCATTTGAACTTTTGTTTATCACCAATGGTTTTACCTCTATACCTCTCCAGTAACATTGGCCTGGATAATGACATTTTCCTTTGAAGAAGGGCTAGCAGCTATATAAACAACTTTCTCTTTACATTGGGTGATAATGAGGTTTGCCTCTAAATTGTGCAATAATGAAGTCTGAGTCTTCCGAGGTAGAGTATTGGATGTGATGCTCTATTTGACTGTCAGTAGATGCAATAATTTTCTACTCATTTGTATGTGAGCCATCCGAGTACTTTTGATCAGAGGGACTTTTTTTTTTCTTAGAAAGTCAGAATTTTTCAGACTGAATGTTCTCAAAATATGAGGTCTCCTCTGCGATGCTGGTTATCTGGCACGATATGCACGTGTGGGGAATGTCTCAGACTGAGGTTGGTTTGGCATGGTCCTCGACATTTTCAGGAAGACCGGCAGGACTGTCATTTGCTATTACGCTTCTAAACGTGACCAGAGGACACTGAACAACGGGGCACCCAAAAAATAAATAAAAGTTTTAGAAGTGCTCTCTCTGAGCATCTCACGGAGATCAAAGAGTTCAGCGGTAGTTTGGCTGGGCTGGGGCATTATGAGCTCAGAGTGTTTCTGCCTTATTGATCCTTCATCTGGACGTGCCAATCAGCCAATATGGGTCAGATGTCTCTGAGACCAAAAGGGGGAGAAAAGCAGTCCCTGATTACATGGCACCAAGCGACTGATAAACTCCGCTCTATCTGCTCAGTTGCCTGGCTGCCATGGACTTTCCAGGGGTGCATATGATTTTGCTAATTAGCCCTTTAATTAGTCTTATCTGCATGGGTAATTATTCTCTGGGGATGGTGGTGATGGTGGCACCTGCTCTTTGACCATCGCTTCTGTTGACAATAAAATCTGCTGTGTGGATGTTTTTAGTCAGGCATCATGAGGCGTCTCCTAATTCTATGCCATGGTTTCTTTTAATAATTTCTTCTATGTCACGGTCTACAAAGCTTTCTATCGTATCAGAAATGGCGGATTTGAAAATCCCTCTTCTAAAAGTGTGCATGACAGAGTTCAACGAACTCTGACTACATCTGAATAACTCACTGTATGGCCTTCATAAGAAAGTTCACTGGGGCCCATTGTTTGGGATATTATTGACTTAACATTCATTAAGAGACTCATAAAAACTTACTTCCTGCATATTAGGGGCATGGTGTTTAAGCTGTAAATACGGCAATATGGGTGTAAATATTGGCTTAAAACTCCTCTTTGAGTCATTTATTTTCTTTATCTTATTGTCTCTGCATCACCATTCTCCTCTGTTTAGCCTGGCCCTTCCCCAGTCTTCAAATGTGTTCTCTGAATTCCCAGTGGCAGCTTGGTTGGGATTCTTCCCGAAAGAGTCAGGGGGCACTGAACGAGGATAATTTTTGTTCTCACTCTGTTCCAGACACTCCGTAGTGGCTGAACACGAAGACGGCACTCCACTGGGATGACCTTTGATTCTTGGCAGAGGAGAGTGATTTCACTGAGGGAATTCACTCCAGTTGATGAGTCTCTAGTGTTTGTCGAGATCTCTGTGGAAACAAACATTCAGAGGGTCTTTGTGGAAGAGTCCAGAAATAATTGAGTAAGCCAGGAGACCCTTTTCCACCCCCTGCAAAAAAAAAAAAAAAAAAAAAAAGTCAGGTTACACTTTTCTTTTAAGGGCTCCGTAACTGATGGCCTTGTATAAATAATTGCTATTCCCCAGCACTTTCCCTTTTACTGAGAAAAATACAAAAGAAAAGTCAACCGAATCAAGACATAAATTCATTTTTACAGCTGAATAAGCTTTGTCTTTGGTTGTTTTAAAAATGAAATAAATGGGAAAATATTTGTTAGAGAATAATAAACACACCCAGGTATTTGCTGCTCTTCTCAGGCCAGGCTAGGATTGAAGTGGCTCGGTAAGACCACCTGTGTTTCTTGGTGCGAGCCCAGCAGAGCTGCAGAATTTGTATAGTTGGTCTCAGGCCAGCGACCTGGCTACATTCTTGGATCTCTTACTCAACATGAAGCATCAAGATCACTGGAAACTTTAACAAAAACATCAACAACTGAAAGAGCCAGTTAGCCTATGGTCTGACCCCCAGCCTGCACACCCTTACATCAATCTACTTTGAATCTTCTGGGAAATTAGTTCAGCGTTCAAGGCAGGAGAAGGGGCAACCTGAGGGTACAGCTGCTCGGTCTCCCTGAGGAGATGAAGAATCTGCAATCACCCCAAAGCGTACATTTCGATGGTTGCTTTTTAATCTGCTTTCAACTTGGCCAAATAGATGCCTCCATAATAACTCTAAAAGCATCAAAGAAAAAGCAGCACACTCTGTTGCATTCCACAATGGAATCCAATAAAAGAAACAACTCAAAATCATTTCAGAAGCAATTAATAAATTTCTACTCAGAAGCAGCTCCTCAAGGAAGTTTGCTCTTCGGCCCAATAATCTAAAACACATCATGAAAACAGTAGCTGAGGAGGAAGGAAAAAGATAACGAATCTTATTTTCTACTTGTCGTCTTGGTAGACTTCACAATAATTTGGATCCTTTCTGAAGCAGCCACTTTAGATGTTTTTATTCAAGTTCCCAAAGGTCTACGTCATTTAACTACCTTTATCTACAGATGGCCAAACGGCTATGTGAGCTCGAACAGGGTCACTATTGAACCAGCCAGCCGTGGCCTTAGGACCAACTCTCAGAATCCACCTATGTGACTGTGGACAGGTCATCTGACCTTTTTCAGCTCAAAGTTTTCACGTAAAAACGAAAAGATAGGATGAGATTCTGGTTTCCCCCAGGGCGTTTCATGAACACACTGGGTTAGTAGGTATTACGTGGAGAAAGATTTTTACTTCTATGTTTCAGAAACACTATATTAAGCAAAGTTAAATGGAGTTTTACAACAGGATTTCTCATATCTTGTAATATACTAATTACTACCATAAGTTGGGGGGCTATGCTATGTAGCAACATGCAAGCTTATTTGACCATGGGACTCTTGCTGATAGACTATATGGGACTAGTGTAATCTAAGGTTGCTTCCAGCTCTAAAATTCCATTTTTCAATCTGAAGTAGCTAATTGCAAATTGGCACATGTACAAAGGTCATCATCACAGCAATTATTAATCATCATTGAATGATGTACTTCGCAGGTGGATGTGTGGGAACATGGAACAGAGCAGGCATATATAAAATCCTACCTCAGCAGGAGGGTTTTCCTATTCTCCACCTATTCTCTTCACCCTTGGGGGGCTGATCTCCCATGCACACATGGCCTTGGTCAGAGAGAGAAGGTCCAAGACTCGTCATAATGTAAACTGGTATTACTCATTACTGGTATTACTCATTGTACCCTGTTATTCTCCTTGCCTTTCCTAGGGGCAATATAAAGTTTAAGTAATCGACAAGGCCTGTTTCTCTACTCAGCATTATATCCACCACACATACATCATTTCTTTTCCAGAAAATAAGATCAATTTTATTTTAAAATCTTTTAAAGCAACAGCCTCAGTTACAGCCTTAGACTCTAACTGGAATACTTTCCTCAGTCTAATATTCATGTACGACTGACCCATACCCAGTATTGAATTTTAAGTTCCTTCCTCGTTATCGTGATTAAAACTTAGCATCAGAGGTTAGGAAAGCAAAGATGAGAGTAAATATGAAGTAACTGAACTAAATTCAGTAGTAACTGAACTAAATTTATTTGTAGTGTCTTTCTAGTTTGTTTTCTTATCCCACTTGGCTCCTTTTCCTAAATTTTAAAAGGTATAAAAATGATCTGGGATTACTTTATGTATATGATAAAGGATATAAAGTTAGTTAACATTTTAGGCAGATTAATATTTTAATTATAAATTGAAACGTATAATTGTAAATAAAAATAAATTGTAATCGTTTTCCTTGTCAACAGTTACTCATCTCCCTCACTTTAATGATTAGGTCCGTGTGTGGTCAGGCCAAAACTTGTTTAACACTTGGTAGCTGTAAAAATACTCCTTTCAAAGCTCCTATCGCATAGAGTGTAACTGACTGATGGCTTCAGCTGCTGTTCTCTGAATCACCACTGAATTTGAGCAGAGGTCACACTTCCCATGAGCATTCCTGAGAGACACAGGACTTCTTTGATAGGCAAATCTGGCTTGAAGACTCTCACAACCTTGCCAAAACTGTTCAACTGCACTACTGTCTAAGTCTCCTCCGCTCAAACTTCCTTCCTTCCCCCTCTCTTTCACAAGGGTGAGACCTGCATTGTGGTCTCTGATGGTTCTTCCTTCCTATTTTCCCCTCACTGGCATTTATCCTAATAAATCTCTTGTATTGCTGATTTTATCTTGGCTTCTGTTTTTTGGAGGACCTGAGCTAACATGAACCAATTCCTTATTTTTGAAGGTTGGGCAATTTCAAGTTTTTGTGTTTGTTTATTTTTAATAAATAACATTGCCATGAAATTTTGTAAGTCTTATCCATGACTATTTTAAATTAATTCCTCAGTAGATAATCTTAGAAGTGTAATTGCTGGCAGACAGGAAGTATATTTTTTTAAAATTCTTAATATACATGGAAGAAATGCCCTCTAGAAGTTGTTCCAATTTACATAACCAAAGCAAATCCTTTTTCTCTTTTGGGTTGTTTACACTTTTTCTTAGTGACTTATAAGAGAGTTTTACATATTACATATTAAGGTCAGTAAACTTAGTGAAATTATTTTATTTTACTTTAAGATTTTATTTATTTATTTGAGAGAGAGAGAGAGAGAGAGAAAGATTGGGAACGATTTGGGGGAGGAACAGAGGGGAGGCAGAGAGGAAGAAGTAGAGAATCTCCAGCAGACTCCATGCTGAGCACAGAGCCCGCCACCGTGGGGCTGTCTCACAACCCTGAGATCATGACCTGAGCCAAAACCAAGAGGCAGATGCTTAACCAACTGTGACATCCAGGCGCCCCAGTGAAATAATTTTAAACGTCAGCAATCATTGACATAAATCATCAATCCCAAGTCAAATAACTATACTAAATGAATTCCACCTACTGTAATAAAACTTAAACCTCCCCCACACTCATGGATACACACACAAACTCACAATATCTAAAAAAAAAAAAAAAAAAAAAAATTGTACATGGGATTATTAAATTGAACAAAGCAGGGCACCCGGGTGGCTCAGTTGGTTAAGCGGCTGCCTTCAGCTCAGGTCATGATCCTGGAGTCTCAGGATCGAGTCCTGCATCGGGCTCCCTGCTCAGCGGGGAGTCTGCTTCTCCCTCTGACTCTCCCCCCTCTCATATGCTCTCTCTCTCTCTCATTTTCACTCTCTCAAATAAATAAATAATAAAATCTTTAAAAAAAAAACAAAATAAATTGAACAGAGCAAAATAGAAAAATTTGTCCTCTGGAAGAATTCCTATGGTACCAATAACATTAAGGAGCAACTCGGTCTCATATTGCTGGCAAATCATCTTGGGGAGCAGCTAACAGAATCTGGCCAGAGATAGCAGAGGAATTTTGTGTGGGCATGTGCATTAGTTTACTTTCCAAAATAATCCCATCTGGATGCATGAGAAATGTTCTATCTGTTTCAGCTCATTAGGAGACAAGAGTCAAGCAAACACACTCATTGATTTAACATGCTGGATCTGTGAGAAATGAGTCATCCACTGCAATTTACTTCACCAACTTTGGAGATAGAAGATGACCCACACACATTTTCTGAGTTGCCTGTTATTTTATAGCTTAGAAAACCATAATATCTTATAGACTGTCTCCAAATCGGGCAACTGAAACAATTAGAAACTTGGGGAGTGGGAGAATGAATGGTTTCAAGCTCAACTCTAACACATTTTAATTGATTCTTGAATCACTGGAATCAAAGAAAAAAACATCACTAATTTTAAGTACGATAATCCTGTACAAAGATATCTTGTAAAACCTTAGTTTTCTATACTCAGAGTCTCAATTCAAAAATAGGCCTGGAAACATACTTTAGTAACTAGTTTAGAAACTGTACCATTTCCCCATGTAAACAATATTTCTTTCCTGTTCCTTTCTGCAGACAAGTACTGACCAACTATTGTATTCCCAAGTGAATAAAATCTTACTAAGTCCATAATAGACTCTATAGGAACTGTGAGAAGTTACAAAGAAGGCATGACTCTCCACCTTAGGGTCTCCCTGGCTGGTAGAAAACAGAAATGAAAATGTCTGAAAACCATTTAGGTTCACTTAAAAGCTCCAAAGTATCAACTTACTGTTAAGGGGCACTAATAGAGAGAGGGAGCTTAACATTTGCATTACTGACTTGAGCAAAACAAAGGAAATGAAAGCATGAGCCTATTAGAAGGACCAATGAAAGATGCAGCCCTTCAGAGTATACATATTCATTTTCCTGGAAAATGCCTGCTATTTTAACTTTCAACATACTCTTGAAGCAATAATCTATGATTATTAGTGTGTTAATATCTTTACAACAAATCTCTCCATTTTGACTCTGACTTCTAGACCACTAACAATAGGGAGGTATGTGGTCCTATGTGTGTCACTGTGTGTGTACGCATGTATGTGTGTGTGTGTGTGTCTATTTTAATTGTGTGGTGCATACTACTGTTAGAATCCTTTTCAGTGTTGGTATAATGACACTAATGACTTTATTTTAAATAAACTGTAGGAAATAAATCCACAAGCAAAACCACCCAAAAGAGTGTGAAGTATGTAAAAGCTTATACTTCTATAAAATGAATCAAACCACTTATATTGAGAATTTTTTAGGATCAAGTGATTTAAAATGATGTTTTCTCTATCTACATTATGCTGACAGAAATGTATCTGTCTTTACTAAGGCCAAGGAAGTTGGTAAACTGAGGACAAATGCAGTGTCTCAGCTGGCTGTTTGCCAATTTGAATTGCCCAAGTTCGGATTGGATGAATTATTGTTCACTTTTTGTCCTAGACTGTTAAGTTAATAGTTTCAGGGTGCAAAGTTAAAGACTGCCATATTTATTCCAAAAATGAATACAATTTAGAGGAAAGAAGAGTTCCTGCAAGTTGTGGCTGCATAATGGCCACCACCAAAGATGTCCATGTCCTAATCCCCGGAACCTGTGACTATTTATATTACATGGCAAGAAGGAATCAAACTTGTAGATGGAGTTAAGTTTGCTAATCAGCTGAACTTAAAATAAGAAGATCATCCTGGATTACATGGGTGAGCCTCAGGTAATTAAGAACAAGTGTTCTTAAATGGGGAAAAGGTAAGCAAAAGAGTCAGATCCAGGGAGATGGCATCATGAGAAAGACTCCCCTGGCCATTGCTGGCTTTGAACATGGAAGGAGCCATAAACCAAGGAATGAAAGTAGCTTCAGGAAGCTAAGAAAGGTAAAAAGTAGATCCTCTCTAGGGCTTTCAGAAAGGAACACAGCTATGCCCATACCTTGATTTTAGCCCAGTGAAAGCCATTTCAAACATATGACTTCCAAAACTGTAAGATAATAAATTTGTGTTATTTTAAGCCACTAAGTTTGTAGTAATTTGTTACAGCAGCAATAGGAAGATGAAACACTGTGTTGTCAGTTAGTCATACGGGATTCTCAAAGGTAAAGGGGTGTGTGTGTGTGTGTGTGTGTGTATTCAGTGATATTAAATCTGAGTTTTTAATCATGATAATGGGCCAAATTCCAAATTCACATGAAGTTCTCATGGATTTTTTTTTTTATGAGAGTATAACGCAGTAGTAATATAAAACTGCTTGGAAAATCTTGAATCATAAGAAGTAACTCACTTCTATTAACTTTGAGGAAAATTCTATGACTAGAGACTCATCTCTGGGGAAAATAACCTCTGATTATTCCAAACTGAGTGTTTTCGGCAAGAAGCTAATGGAGGATGTCCTCCTTGTAAAGAACAAAGGAGGCCTAGGGTCCAGGGAGGAAAGGATTCAACACAAAAGTGACGGAAGGGAGTCCTCGGGATTACAGTGAAGAGAAATCCCAAGATGACAGGAGAGCACCAAGAATAAGGGAGGCCAGTCAATACTAGAGAGATCAGTCATCTCCAGGAGAGACATCTTCCCAAAGTTACACTGATGGAATAGTAACTGGTGCATTAAAGCATAAGTTTGGGGGGTACCTGGGTGGCTCAGTCAGTTAAATGTCCCACTAGATTTCAGCTCAGGTCATGATCTCAGGGTTGTGAGATCGAGCCCCATGTGGGGCTCCATGCTCAGCGTGGAGTCTGCTTGAGATTCTCTCTCCCCTCCTCCCTCCGCTCCTCCCTCTGCTTGCTATGAATAAATAAATAAATAAATAAATAATAAAATCTTTTTTAAAAAAGCACAAATTTTGGCTTGAATTAATGACAATTACTAATTCAATGAAAAATCGGGGCACCTGGGTGCCTCAGTCAGTTAAGTATCTGACTCTTGATTTCAGCTCCGGTCATGATTTTGGGGTCATGAGATTAAGCCTCTCCTTGGGCTCTGCACTCAGTGGGGAGTCTGCTTGTCTCCCTCTTCCTCTCCCTCTGCCTCTCCCCCCACTCTCTCTCTCAAATAAATAAATAAATCTTAAAGAAAAACAAAAACGAATTCCATGAAAAACCAAAATGCGGTGCAGGAAAGGACAGCAATAACATTATACTATAGAATTTATCTGCCAATAATTCTTTTATGATCACAATAATGCAGTCCTGAAGATTGAACTAACCAACATTACAACATAACATTAGGAGAATGGGGCCTGGGAACGTTGTTTGTGTGGTGGAAGATGGGGTGTGAAAGAGACCCAAATCCTTATTTTCCAAAGTGGAAAGTTAATAAATAAAGCCTGAGTAAATAAGAAATGTCTAAACTTCAAAATTCAGAAGTAGTCATTGGGAGGTAAATACCAAAAGAATAGTCATAGGAGTTGAAAAGTGTTTTCCACTAGAGAAAAGGAGGAGGTAGAAGGGCACTGGGCAGCCATGCGTCTCAACAAGCCTCATACAACTACACCATACTTTAGACTACACATATGTATTTAATTGTGTTCAATAAACAACCTCATAAAATTGAAATTTTACATTAAGAAAAGACCAATGAACAGTATGCTTTAATAAGCACCCACACCTCCACCTCTTCTGAGCCCACAGCCTATATTTATTTCTCTAAGGGTTTGTGGTGTTGTTGTTGTTGGTGGTGGTGGTGGTGGTGGTGTTGGTTGCTGCTGCTGCTGCTGCTGATGGTGATACAAATTATCCCTTAGGCCGATTTTTCAGGCTTTCCTAGTGAATTCGCCATGGGATAATGAGGTCTGAAGGTTCGCATTTTGTAAGGAGGATTGTTAAACACACCTTATCCCCTTACCCTCTCTGAGAATGACACCTACTGAAACATATACTCAAAAGTCAGCCAGGAATCCAAATATCTCCTATGTTAGTTGTAAACCTGGACTGGAAAATAAGATTTGGGATTTTAGTTGAAAAGAGACTTTTTTCAAATTTCCCAGAAATCTGAATGTAGAAACCCTTATAGGAAGAACTGTGAAGTGGAAAGGCACTTCTAGGACTGCAGAACAAGGGCATCCATCCGGGCCCAGAGCCCAGATGGGCCTCTGACCGGTCTCTAAGTAGTAGGTGCTGGGCCCTGGACCAGCGTGCCTTGACTGGGGGGGACAGGAGCAGGACAAGTCCCCCCCACACACACTCTAGGGAGAGTAGACTGAAAAGGGGGGAGACCTAGAGCCCGTAGCTAGATATGAAAAGTCTTCCTGCCCTACCTCAGCATGTTGCTCTTGAGACTTTGAGAGGGGAAAAGGTGGAAGACTTTCCCCAATAGTTCCAAGAAGGTATACGTTTTTGCCTTATGAGGTTTGAATAAAAGGAATAGGAGAATGTGGTCTCTCCTCTATGGAGAACTGAAAGAGGGCAAGTGGTTGCCAACAGTCAGTCAACAGATATGGATTGAGTGAATGCCCTATGCCAGGCATTGAATGCCACACTTATAGTTCCTGTGCTTTGCAAACTCTGACCTCTCAGTAAAACTTACAGGACTCACTGATTCCTAGCACCCTAGCAACTTGAATTTTGTTCCACTCTCTCTCTATCTCTGTTTCTCATCTTTTTTTCTGGAGATGTTTCTCTGCTTTTCTCCCATTTTCAAGTCTGTGTGTGAAATCTATTTGACCTAGTTCTAAAACAACCCAAAGCTAAAACACAGCCAAGCACGAAAAATATAAGCTAGCAACAAGAAAAGAAGCAGGTACATTTTCTGTTATGTTACAGCTTCATAATATTTTATCTATTTTGCAGCCAGCAACAAAGCAAACAGATAAAATTTTCCTACTACTCCAGAAATACCATTCATGTCTTTTTGAACCTTTACACTAGAAGAAAGCTCCTTATGAAGTCTCTTCCTTCCTGTAAATCAAACAAAATTATTTCATAAGATTAAGTTTTTGCTTTCCTATCATCATGATAGCCTGTAAATCTGGAAGAAAGGGCAAGGAAAAACTGTCTGCATCAAGGTGAACTCTCTGAGGATGCACGGTGGCCTTCCCTGTAGCCTAGTCGACCAATGCAAATATACCACATTCTGGAAAATAGGGAGGAGCCCTGGGAGGAACTGAGGAGACTCAGAGTCTAGTTAGGCATGACCTGAGATTCCAGAAGTAAAAGATCTAGAATGCAAGAAGAAGGAGCAGACCACCCCAGAACTGCTAGAACTCATACAGGAATTCAGCAAAGTGGCAGGATATAAAATCAATGCACAGAAATCAGTTGCATTTATATACACCAACAAGACAGAAGAAAGAGAAATTAAGGAGTCAATCCCATTTACAATTGCACCCAAAAACATAAGATACCTAGGAATAAATCTAACCAAAGAGGCAAAGAATCTGTACTCAAAAAACTATAAAACACTCATGAAAGAAATTGGGGAAGACACAAAGAAATGGAAAAACGTTCCATGCTCATGGATTGGAAGAACAAATATTGTGAAGATGTCAATGCTACCTAAAGCAATCTACACATTTAATGCAATCCCTATCAAAATAGCATCAACTTTTTTCAAAGAAATGGAACAAATAATCTTAAAATTTGTATGGAACCAGAAAAGACCCCGAATAGCCAGAGGAATGTTGAAAAAGAAGAGCAAAGCTGGCGACATCACAATTCCAGACTTCAAGCTCTATTACAAAGCTGTCATCATCAAGACAGTATGGTACTGGCACAAAAACAGACACATAGATCAATGGAACAGAATAAAGAGCCCAGAAACGGACCCTCAACTCTATGGTCAACTAATCTTCGACAAAGCAGGAAAGAATGTCCAATGGAAAAAAGACAGTCTCTTCAACAAATAGTGTTGGGAAAATTGGACAGCCACATGCAGAAGAATGAAACTGGACCATTTCCTTATACCACACACAAAAATAAACTCAAAATGGATGAAAGACCTAAATGTGAAACAGGAGTCCATCAAAATCCTAGAGGAGAACACAGGCAGCAACCTCTTTGACTTCAGCCACAGCAACGTCTTCCTAGAAACATCGCCAAAGGCAAGGGAAGCAAGGGCAAAAATGAACTATTGGGACTTCATCAAGATAAAAAGCTTTTGCACAGCAAAGGAAACAGTCCACAAAACCAAAAGACAACCGACAGAATGGGAGAAGATATTTGCAAATGACATATCAGATAAAGGGCTAGTATCCAAAACCTATAAAGAACTTATCAAACTCAACACCCAAAGAACAAATAATCCAATCAAGAAATGGGCAGAAGACATGAACAGACATTTTTCCAAAGAAGACACGCAAATGGCCAACAGACACATGGAAAAGGGCTCAACACCGCTCGGCCTCAGGGAAATCCAAATCAAAACCTCAATGAGATACCACCTCACACCAGTCCGAATGGCTAAAATTAACGAGTCAGGAAACGACAGATGTTGGCGGGGATGTGGAGAAAGGGGAACCCTCCTACACTGTTGGTGGGAATGCAAGCTGGTGCAGCCACTCTGGAAAACAGTATGGAGGTTCCTCAAAAAGTTGAAAATAGAGCTACTGTATGAGCCAGCAATTGCACTAGTGGGTATTTACCCCAAAGATACAAATGTAGGAATGTAGGGATCCGAAGGGGTACTTGCACCCCAACGTTTATAGCAGCAATGTCCACAATAACCAAACTATGGAAAGAGCCTATATGTCCATCAACAGATAAATGGATAAAGAAGATGTGGTATATATATATATGTATATACACACACACACAATGGAATATTATGCAGCCATTAAAAAAATCTTGCCATTTACAACGACATGGATGGAAATGGAGGGTATTATGCTGAGTGAAATAAGTCAATCAGAGAAAGACATGTATCATATACTCTTACTGATATGAGGAATTTTTAATCTCAGGAAACAAATTGAGGGCTGCTGGAGTGGTGGGGGGTGGGAGGGTTGGGGTGGCTGGGTGATGGACATTGGGGAGGGTATGTGCTATGGTGAGCACTGTGAATTGTGTAAGACTGATGAATCACAGACCTGTACCTCTGAAACAAATAATACATTATATGTTAAAAAAAAGAGAGAGAGAGAGTGAGACAGAGAGAAAGAGAAGATAGTAGGAAGGGAAAAATGAAGGGGGGAAATCGGAGGGAGAGATGAACCATGAGAGACTATGGACTCCGAGAAACAAACTGAGGGTTCTAGAGGGGAGGGGTGGGGAAATGAGTTAGCATAGTGATGGGTATTAAAGAGGGCACGTATTGCATGGAGCACTGGGTGTTATAAGCAAACAATGAATCATGGAACACTACCTCAAAAACTAATGATGTAATGTATGGTGATTAACATAACATAATAAAATAAAATTTAAAAAAAGAAGAAGGAGCAGAAATAAAAAAGAGCTAAAAGACACGTTGCTGTGAATTCTCCCCTAAGGCACAACAGGCAAAACTAAAGTAGCCCAGTGCCTTCACCATTTCTGCCCTTTTGAGTGTCCACCATATGTCGGGTGCTAGACAGACATTGTCTTGAATCTTCACAAGAACACTGCTAGGGAGGCATTTCCACCCACTTTCACAAATGAAGACCGAGGCTCAAGCTGGTCAAGCAACTGGTCCAAGCCACCAGGCTATTATGTACTATAGCCAGGATCCAAACCTTGACCCATCAGATGGATAGACTCCAAAGCCATCCCTCTCTCTGCCATTCCAAACTGCTGGTCAGCGTTCCAAAATGTTTGTCAAACTAATGAATGAATGCAAGAAGTGGGTTCAGGAGAAAAGGATTTTAGAATGCGGAATTGCAAAAATTAGAAGGAAGAAATGAACAGACATAAAACTTGAGTAAGGACTTTGGCCTTTTTTTTTTTTTAGGAATATACATCTGAAATCATGATGGATAGAGAAAGAAAGAGGCCTATGAGTAAAGAAAAGCTGCTAGACAATAACAACTATTATTTTAAAGAATAATCTCCCTAGGGCAGTAATGAAAGCCATCATAGGGACATTGAAAACCAGCTGAAAAAAAGGTTAATGGGAATTTTGAAAAAAGAAGAACAATCCTGGCAGCCAAAACATAGATTAATTGTTATGTCAATTCTATTTATTTCAGTGATGTTCTACTATGGAATTCATGTGGCTCCTAATTAACTCAAGGTTGTATAAGATTCTTATATTTATTGAACTTCATAAGGGGAAGCAATAGAATATATATTTCAGCATCTTAAGTGACATTAACAAATGATAATGATACTTATCTCTGGGGATATTAGATACTAATAACATTGCTTATTCATGTAAGTGCCAAATGCTTTTTACATCTTACAGTTCTACTTAAATTAACACTATCCATTAATTCTATCATTTGACACTAAGTCTTAGAGGTTAATTATATATCTTAGGTTGTTTCCTTGTTACCAGTTTTACTTGTCTTTAATTGGGTCTTCTTTTGTTTGAAAGAGGCCTGATCACTCTCGTTAGATTCATTGCCTTCTTTAATTAGTTTAGCTGACTATTAAATCCACTGCATTATCAATTCCATGATCTCCCCTTTGCCTAATACCACATTTGATGCTGTATTCCTTAAGTAGAATTAAGATAGACTTTGACCAATAAAGTGATGTAGGAAAAATGTGGGATCTCCATTCCCTTTCCAATGCTCTGCCTTTCCTACTGTATACCCTCTTCCTCTTCTGTCCCCCCTAACACCAGATCACAACCGTCATCATGATCATGTCTGTCAGCATCACCATTACCATAGCCACCAAGTTCCTCTGTAAACATATTTTCTGGCACATGGATCTACACTCGTGATTTGTGAGCTTTGAGCATCACTCCGAGCATATACTGAACCTCATAAAATAATCTTGTCAAACATGGTTCCTGTCTTCCAGAAAGAGTTTAATCCTTTCTAGCCTCATTCCCCACTTGTTTTCTTCAAATTTCTTTCATTCAAACTTGCCAACTTACCATTCCCCTTTTGTAACCTGACCCCATTGCCTTATAAATCTGTATAGACTTTTCTACTCAAGATATTTTCCCTTCCCAAATCATTAAGATACAGTACAAAGGCCACATTCTTCATGAAACCTACTCTGTTCTCATCTCTGTAAGTTCTGTCTCTTCTATACCTCCTTATCTGCCCATCCTTCACGTGATCAGTCTGCCTTTTATACGAAGATTTTGTCTTCCACTTAGTAGAGCTTAATAAATGTTTGTTGATAGAAGGGAGGAATGAGGGAATTTCTAATGGTGATCTCAGTTTATCTTGCCGGGGTTACATGCCTTTCTCCTCCATTGGAAAGAGCAGCGGTGTCACTATACATTCTCATATCCTCTTGGCACATGTCTCATAAGGTAGACACTCACAGCATGTCTACTTAGGTGGAATAAAGATAGTATTCAGATGGAGAAAGTGAATGATTGCTGTGAAAATGGTTAAGTGTGAGAATATTGTTATAGCAGCAATGTTAAAGCATATGCAAATGCCTTCTAAAACATAACTGATCAGTTGCCCTAACCTCCCCACCTCAACTTGATATTCTGAACTCAACTGAGTAAAAATGAAGCATCTCCATAGATATGGAGGGGAGATTAATGAGTCTTGGATCTGAGAATATGAAGGGTCGTATCTCTTTATTCCCCATTCAGTAGTATATAAACAGGTCTGAGAGACATGGCAAGAGAACAGCTTTCTACACTCTTGTTCTCCCCTGTTCTTCATGCCTTCCCAGGATCGATAGGCCTGCAAGGGGTAATGAGCAGCTGTCTGCTGTGGTAGGCACACAGTGGTCAATTCTTAATGGTCCCTGTGTCTTTAAATGGCCTCCACAAATATGGAGTGGGAAGAAGTGAGTTCACAATGTCATGGGAAGAACTTGATCTGAAGAATCAAACTGATCTCACTTTGAATCCTGGATCTAGTACTTTCTAAAAGTCACTCTGCTTCATTAAGTCTCAGCAACCCCATTTAAAAAAAAAAAAAAATGGGGCTAACATCTTCTACTCCATAAGACCATTAGAAGAATTTGAGGATATGTGATAGATGGATAGACATACAGACATTCTCTAGAACACCACCTACCATTCCAGAAAAAAAAGACATAGTGTTTTCAACTTTGTCAGGAACTTTAACTTAACTGGAATGGATCCCTTATTTACCAAATTTAGAACCTAAAGTAGTTTGAGATCTTAAATAAACACTGAGGCTAGTACAGATACATCAAAGGTCTGAGGTTACCCAGATATTTTGTTAACATTAAGTAAATCAGAGATCAGGGCAGTAAATATTTATAGCAAACACGAGCAATGGAAAGCTCTATTGTGTCTTAGAAATGACAAGTGACTCATGTGTGGCTGCATGTTCAGGCAAAGTGGAATGGAGGAAGAAATTGCTTTTTTCCCAGTTACCAAGCAAAACTTTGGGAAAGAAGTGAAAATAGGGGAAAGAAGGGCCTGGTTCAGCTAAGAACAGGTGGTGTTTCCAGGAATAAAGATTAAAAGAGAATAAGGAATTGATTAAATCATCTCAAGAGAATTCACAGGGACTATATAATAGAAAAATAAGAAAACACCTGGCTTTCTTTTCCTGGTGTGTGCTTATACAACCTCTCTGAGACTCATTCTATCATTTATTCGTTCATTCATGTATTCACTTATTCAGTTGCTCACAGGTATTTAGTAGTAACTATGTGCTAAGCACTAAGTCTTGAGAACATAACAAAGAACACTATGGACCCCACTGTGTGATGAGGTAAACAATCTCTTGCATGTTTAATTATAAAAGGATGGATATAGGCTATAAAAAAAAAAACCCTCATTTTATGACTCCATATAATTAGGGATTTGACAAGTTAAGTTATGTATTTCTTCCATCTCCAAAACTACAGCTGTGAGTGTTCAAACTCCCTTTGCCAATTTGCACTTCCCAGTTTGGCAAAGGTCATCAAACAGAGAACATTGCCCATATCCAATGTTCAGCACATCTGAAATCCCTGATGGGCTGGCTATTACCTGTGCAGGCACTCATATATACACTTGTCCCCACAAGCCTGCAGACCTAATCACACACACACACATGCCTGGGAGTGGCTTGAGCACTCAGGGAAATGTGGACATTAGAAAAATATCTTAAGAAATTATCATGGGAATAAGATCACGCATTAAGGTCAGTACGCAAATAATTATATCAAGTATTTGCCCTTCTTAATGAGATAATAATACTAAGATATTATCCTTTAGGGACCAAATTTTTTATCTTTTTCTGTCCAATGGTCAGAAGTCCAATGGTTCATAGTCCTATGAACTAAAGAATCTTTTGTATGTTTTAAATATGAAAACAATGGACTATTATGATCTTCTTTTAAAAAATTTCATGTAACTCAAAACTATTTAAATGCTAAAGCAAGCATCTCTCCCTTCTCGTGTTTTGAGTCACTCATCTCAGATGTATTAGTCACATTCCTTAAGGCTGAACCTTACTTTATTAATTTCTGAAAATTTCTCCTCATATAAAGATATCTGCAGTTCTGCAAGAGCGTCAGAACAAGATCAGTCTGTTCTCAACGTGACAAATTATACGGTTTCTATGTGAACATTGCCCTTCTTCATTCAGAGTCAGATAGCATGAGAGATGAAATGACTCACAGTTTCCCGACACTGGTGGAACTAGTTTACTTCTACAGCCCCTTAAATACCATCAGAGATGAACTTGATTCTTCCCAAGTGCAAGCAACTCTTAGAAGATCACATTCTAGATAAGTGATATATCATTAATAACATATGAGTGCAGTGTAAGTTTAGCAATAGAATTATATCCGTCGAGATAAGAAAAGGAGCTGAGGAAGCCATTTTGTTAACTCCCAAGTTGTCCCAGACAAGTCAACATTTAAATTTTCTTACACATACGTTTATCCATCAAAGCAGCCTGGTAATGTTAATTTTGGTAAGGACTATCATCATCTTTATGTTACAAACAGACTTGTAGAGACCTATTTCAAATCATGAAGCAAGTCACAGATTAGATACATCAATAACATGCCAATGCTCAGACCTCCTGGGAAGACCAGCGTGAGGCTACATTTCTCTACTTGATTGAAATATTGCTAGTTTCCTCAGCAGTCTCAAATTCTAAAACTATTCTATGTGTTCTTCTTTTATTTTTTTAAGATTTTATTTATTTATTTATTTGACACACAGAGAGAAAGAGCACAAGTAGGTAGAGTGGTAGACAGAGGGAGAGGGAGACGCAGGCTCCAGCTGAGTAGGGAGCCCAATGTGGGGCTCGATCCCAGGACCCCGGGATCATGACCTGAGCTGAAGGTAGATGCTTAACCAACTGAGCCACC
Source organism: Eumetopias jubatus (assembly GCF_037043125.1). Lineage (NCBI taxonomy): Eukaryota > Metazoa > Chordata > Mammalia > Carnivora > Otariidae > Eumetopias > Eumetopias jubatus. The sequence continues at coordinate 161,006,783 of NW_028274809.1, read as the reverse complement.
CAGGCACCCCAACATATTCTTCTTTTTTAAAAAGACCCTGAGTGTCAGAGCCATAGTCCAACATATCTCAATATTTGCATATGTAAAAGTAGAAGGAACACACAGAGTGGTGGACAGAAAAATAGACTTTAAAGTCCAAGAGAATTACATTAGGGCCCTGCTATATAAATTACTTAATTTTTAATTTTTCTCCACCCTAATTTCTTCATCTGCTGAAAAAAAAATAGGATAATGAGACCTATTTCATGGGGATTTGTGAAGATTAAACAAGATAATGCATTTAAAGTATTACTCCACAGATGTTAGTTATCATCCTCTTGCCGTCTTAAAAAGTAATAAAGTTTTTTTCCACAAGGAAGATTGAATAAGGATATGTTTTTAACATTTAACAAAAAAAAAGAAGAAAAAAAGAAAGAAAAAAGAATTGTGCAAAGAAAATTGTCACCAAAGGACTAATGGAAGCTCTATGTCAAAGACCTATTAGTATAGTGGTCACCAAGCTGAGCTTAGAGTCACCCTATAGCAAACACCCCCAACTCTGCCTCTACCAGGCACATCCCACATCCCAGATTCAACTGCAAGTTCTCCGCCCTTGGTATTGATGCTAAAGAGAATGGGTTGTGGGGCCAGGATGAGTTTTCTCCCACAGTGTATCTCCAGCCCATGCCATCCTCCCCAACCTCCTGAGCTAGGGCAAAATGGCGGCAGAAGCCAGAGTTAACAATAACAATAGCATCATCTCCTTCAAATCCTTTCTGAATGGAGGCAGTATATAAGTGTATAAATAAACAAATTGCAAGCTGGGAGGCAACCATAGAGTATTATAAAAAGTGGAAAGAATGTGGGCTTTAGAGTCAGCTAGATGTGTTCTCTGCTACTTCTTAGTTGTGTGCTCTTTCATGAGTTTCCAAAGACGCCAGAGCCTCACTTTCTTCTTCATTGTCACATAGGGCAGTAATAGCTGCTAAAGCAGGTTATTCTGAGAATAAAATGAAATAGTATAGGAGCGCCTGGGTGGCTCAGTCAGTTAAGCGTCCAACTCTTGTTTTTCGCTCAGGTCATGGTTTCAGGTTTGTGAGATTGAGCCCTGTGTCGAGTTCTGTGCTGGACGTAGAGCCTGCTTAAGATTCTCTCTCTTCCTCTCCCTCTGCCCCTCCCTGTGCTCTCTCTCTCTCAAAAAAAAAAAAAAAAAAAAAAAAAAGGATATAGTATATGTAAAATGACCAGGCCAGATTCCCAGAACCTGGGCTGTCCTATAGATATTAGCATTCTTCCAATGCTCACAGATACATGACTGCAACATAGCATTTGCTGTATCAGAAGAAGTGGAGAGGGAAGGTAGAAATTGAGAGGTTACAAACAGCAAAGCAATTGAAGTACTAGTAATGGCAGTAATAAGTTGAGAGGATGAGCAAGGAATTAACCCACCAGCCTAATACATACTGATTCAGATTTAGAAAGTGCGGAACATCTGGCATTTTTCAATAATGCCATGAAAATGGGGGAATGAGAGTTAAGGAAAGGCAAATAACTTCATTTTTTATCGGGCTGATTTGGACTGTATAGTGAGCTCCGCAAGAGAAAATAGTGAAAAGACTAGAAGATTTATGTATTCAGCTAGTCCCTGAATACCAACAATTACCAAGTTAAAAATTTAAAAGAACAACATTTACAGTGGTTTTTTTTTAATAATAAAAGTAGAAAAAAAAACTCATTTTTAAAAATTTAAGTACAGAAGAAGGAAACCAATAAAAAAATCAAATTTATTGAGAGATATGTCTTCTATTTTTCCCATTTGTTTATTTATTCAACAAATAGGTCAGGCACCGTTCTAAGTAATGGAGAGCCAATAGTGAGCAAAAAGAGAAAGTCATCCTCTCTCAGAGGGCTTACATTCTGTGAGGGAGAGAGCATGAATAAGAAAAGCATAAAGAAGTCATTTGGTGGTAAGTGTTATTTTAAAAGGTTATCTAAGGGGGTTGGGAGAGGAAATACTGGGGTAAAGCTGGGGGTCCTTTTTGTCATTTATTTTTTTTTTTTGAAGAAAGGCAGACTGCCACATCCAGTGCCTCATTTGGATGTGTCTGGGGTCTTAAAAGCTTGACTACCCTACATTCTCCTACAAATGGACCTTGGGAGCTTTTTTGGAGGTTCTAGCAGGGGAGGCTGGGGGTCCTTTAACATGAGTGGTCACGTGGGGAGATGACACACAGGTAAATCCCTAAAGAAAGTGATGGCACCAGCCACGTGGAGCATTCCCAGGAGAGGGAAGACTGGGTAGAAAAGCTCAGTGGAAAGGAACACAAGGGGCTAGAGGGGCTGAAAACAATCGTTTGAGAAGAGTGGTAGAGAATGACTTCAGAGAAAGAACAGAAATGCCAATCAGGATGAGCTGGCTTTATTTTGGAGGCTTTGAACACGGGAGTGACGTGATCGGACATATCTTAACAGTTCACTCTAGATGTTGTCCTGGGAAAAGAGCACAGAGGGCGGAAGAATGATGCAAGCACCCCAAATGGGGGACTTCTGCAGTGACCTAGCCGGGAGGTGACAGAGGCTTGAACCAGAGAAGCAGTTGGAGATGGACGGTGGTCAAATTTGAGACAGCTTGAAAGGAGAGGCGAATGGATTGACTGCTGGATTGGCTGCGGGTATGAAAGGAAGAGAGAAGTTCAGGAAAGATTTGACCTGAACAACTGGAAGGATGGGATTTCCCTTTATTAAGATGAAAAAGACTAGAGGAGAGATTTAAGGATCAGATCAGGGGCTGGGAATGAAAAAATCTGGATGTAGACAGGTAAAGTTTGAGATGCCTATTGGCCATGCATGTGGAGATGTCTAAAAGGCATCACTAATACTGACATATAATATACATGTAATAACAAAGTGAGATCGTATACTCTGTTCAGTTTTGTAATTTTGTAGTATTTTTCCTAACCTTAAGTGTTCTTTGAGAACTCCATATAAACTTCATAACATTCCACTGGTAGATTTTACCATTCATTTCTTTTCACACATTAGTTTCACATTTATCATTATTATATATAATGCTTTCATAAAAATCTCTGACAGCCTCACTCATTAATTCCTTAAGGGACACGTCCAATTAGAGGGTCAGAAAGTATGAAAACTTTTAAAACCCTTGATGGATATTAAGTTGCATTCCCAAAAGGTTATAACAATTTACAGTCTCACGCTTAGGTACGAGAGTACCTGCCTGTTTAACTGTAATTCTGCCTGAGTAGAAAATTATCATTTTCAACAGTCCCCTCCAATTCTGTAGTTAAAATCCATGTTGAATTTTCATTTATCTGGTTGTTAGGGAATTTGAATGTTTCCTCATCAGTTTATGTGGCTTTTGAATTTCTCCTTTTATAAATTATATACTCCTATCCCTTAAATTGATCTCTTTTGAGGTTAACATTTAACACTGAAATAAGAATTGTCATACAGCCATAGCTAACATGGGCTATATGTGCTGGGTGGCACAAGAAGTGATTGACAGGTATTAATCTTTACAGCCTTATTATTAATGCTCAGCTTACAGATGAGGAAATTTCAGACTAAGAAAAGGAGATGGCCTGGTTTCAGGTGCACAGCTAATCAGTGCTTGAACTGGGACTTGAACCCAGCCTGACTCCGGAGTCCACCAAAAGTAATCATCTTCAGTAATTTGAGAAGAGAACAAGTTCTGAGACCATAGAGAAGTTTGAAATGTAAGATCTGATTTGCTCAGGTAAGAATTTACTAGGACTAATACATCCAGCACAGAAATGTTATTTTAGCAATGTAACTATTCTACTTAATTGAACATCTGCTTAAAGGTAAAGGTTGGCAGAAGATGCTAGAGAAATGTAAAGGAGGGCTTGATGAGCTCATTTCTAGAATGTGAACACGTAGCTTATCACCCCAAATATGGCTGATCTATTTTCAGATGGGAAGTTCTGCTAGTTCTGAATTTACCTCAATTATATGTAAACTTTATGACTACATTTTAAAAAGAAATGTTGGAAGAAAAATATGGGATGCCTGAAAAGATACTTTTGGTAGGTGATTTATTTTCCTTATAGTAGATACCCTCAAGAAATAAACAGTACTTAGAATTAAATCTTTTTTCCTAATGTCATAAAATATTTTTAGAAAGGATAGTGAAGTCCCCTCCCTTTCCACAACCAGCTCCTGCTCCCTTAGTTGTACCTTCCTTGGCAGATTTTTATTTCCCCAAATTCATAGTGAGCTGTGATCCTGCCCAAGGCGGCTTCAGCTCATTACAATAATGCTTGTATTTCAGGATCAAAGTTTCACTCTAAATAAGTAGGTGGTTGTGCCTGTGGCAGAGAATCAGGGACAGCTCCTCAAGAAGGAAGAACAGACGGAAGGATTATAGGTGAGGATCCCCGCAGGTTGTACAACATATTTGCCAAAACCCTGGGAAGATTCCATTTTCTCTAGGCCATGGGCACTGAGGGGCAGCCAAGACAAGTATATCTTCTAGTCACTTCAAAATGAAGACAAACCAAAAAACTGCAGTCCCTACAAACTGACACTGCTCGTAAAATGAATGAATATATTGTTAAGAGATCCCTGCATTGGCCAGCAAAGTCTTTAGGTATCATAGATATCACTCTTGAAAAGTGGAAAATGACAAGGACAAGGCATGGCCGAAGTACAGCAGGAACCTGGTTATATAGCTCCGAAGGTTGACCGGGGTGTCATTGAGAAATCCTGCTCAGTGCTTGGGAAAAAAATGGATTTGAATGATGTCATATTCTTCGTGGCTTGCTGGATTCATGTTTCTTCTAATCTTCACAAGCGTACGTGTTTTTAAAAAGCATCTGGATCTCAGTAAAGTCGTTAAAAAAAAGGCAACTGGGAAATTCTCCATTCAATCATACATTAATGGGAATTAATATAATCATCATCATCATCATAAAAATAGCTACCGTTTGATAAACCTACTATGCATCAAACATTGTGCTAAATATGTCACATGGGCTGTCTTCTTTAATACTCATTAATAACTCTTTGAAGTGATCTTATTCTTATCTGCATTTCATGGTCTAGACCTCAAGTAATGTGCCCAAAACAACAAAGCGGGTATATGGCAGAGTTCAAATGCAAACTCAGATCTGTCTCATGGCAAAGAGCAAGAGCTCAATCATTATTCTGAATTAAGCAAGAATAGTTTTGTTGTGAATTGTATTTTACAGGTTAGCTATAATATGTGCTATAGGTAGTTTAATATATGTTTGCTCACTCCTCTCCTGCCATAATTTCTCGGCTATATTTTCTTCTTGCCTCAGTTTTCTTATTTATTAATGTATCTGCTGCTACTTCAGAGTCCTTTTTAAATCCTAAGGAAAGAGCATAAACAAGTAAATGAAACAAGTAACCTTACTTATAAATATTGTTTCAAAGTCCAAAGATCTGACAAATTAAAAAAAAGGAATAAATATACTCTACTCATGGCTAAAGGCAAAACTACCTCTGAGCAAAATGCCTTGAGTACTTAATAGCATATTCTACATTTCAGTATTGAGTAAAGATAGGAAGTAGAGCATATAGCATACCTAAAATGGTATTAGCAATAACAGTTATTACCACAATAGGATTGATTCTTCCATTTTGAAATTCTGAAGGCACTGTGTAGAGCAATCTCTGTGAAAGCTCTTCAGTCAGCAAAAGTGATTAAGACCTTTACTATACATCTTATTCATAAGCACCCCTGAAAGCAGAGTGCCCACTCACAATGAGGAGTTAGTGGGTCAGCCTGAATCATAAGAAAGAATGTACCTGACTGAATCACCCATTCCACTTCCTGTAGCACCTGGTTTTTCTTGGACCACTGCCATTCACAAACCACCTCAGCCAAGGTCTCTTTAGCTTATGAAATCTGATAAGGTCACAAGCGGAGGTAGTGTGGTAGTGAGATCCACCACAGTGCTGTGCAAGAGTCGGGAAACCCATTACCATCTGAAGCCAATGCATGTATGTTTTCTGATGCATGGCACTATATAGTTTCCAGTCATCTCGACAAAGCCATTCTGGTGTAGCACTGGAAAGCATGCAGGAAACGGGGCTGTTATATTTCAAAATGATCGAGGCACAGTCTCTGATAAGTGTGGCTGCTGACCTTGTGAGTCATCTATCACCCAGATGTGGCATGAGAATTATCCTTCTTGCTGGATAGCCTGAGATTCTCCCAGCGCCTCCTTCTCCCAAGCCTTAACTTGGTCTTCTCACTTCCACCCTCTAGGACTAGTGAGGGAGCTCTCATGTATATGAGCTAGGACATGGTCGCTTGCGTGAAAATATTTTTAAATTGTATTTTTGTTTCAGCTTGAGGAAGGCAAGTTATGAGAAAGACAGAGAGAGAGAGAGACCACTCAAACCCCTGAATGTTGGCATTTACCTTAGCAAACATACCAGGATATGAAACCTCTAGATTTGGACCATTCATATCGGCATGCCGATGGTGAGCCCTCTCTCCTGAGTAGATTTACATTAATTCAGCTCACAGGGATGGATCCATAAGTCATTTACAATGAAAAATTTAACTGTCAAAAAGTTTAGATTGATTGAGTTGGCAGATCAATACACTATCTCCCACAGTCAAGCAGTGTGGAAACCAAAGCATCTGAAGTTTGCTTGGTGAGCATGGATGGAATCAGAACAGGAGGACTAAGAGAACCTCAAGTAAAATTCCACATTCAGCCGATAGAGGAGAGTCTTATCAAATGCCCCCTGATAATTTTGGCTTCTGTGACTTGGCCTTTCCTAAGCTTTGGTAGTTGATGAGCCTCATCATATTTATAGAGGCTTTCTCCAAGACAGGATAGGAAGCAAATGTCTAAATTTCTACATACTAAATTAAAAAGTTAGAACCACATTCTAGCTCTCCTTTCTGATATTCCTTCCTCAATTCACCTTGATTCAACTGTCAATTGGTCCCAAACTCTCCATTTGCCATATTTAGATGGCTCATTGTATCCACTGTGCAAGAGTTTTCTAACTTTAATTTTTTTAAAGGTTAACCTTAAAAAAAATAATAAAATAAGAGCAACCTTATTTCCAAACTCTTCGGGGACACCTCACCATCACCTCCAGATACAGACATCAGCCTTTAATTTCAAGGTAAAATCTATCATCAGACAACTACCAAAAAGTGACTAAACTGTGCCTGTCTCAGACACATTTATCTACACTATTGTATTTATTATAACAGGAACTATGTTTAGATATACACACTACACACACACACACACACACACACACACACACTAGTTACAAATTTCCACACAAATGAAAAGTGTTGACTATGTCCTTTGCTACTCAAAGTAACCCAACCCATAAGGCTAAAAAAAGTGAATGTTGACCAGAACCTTCCAAAATGGTCACAAGGTTTTGGCTATTATAACTTAAAAGGTATCAGACAGGGGCACCTGGGTGGCTCAGTCGTTAAGCATCTGCCTTCGGCTCCAGTCATGGTCCCAGGGTCCTGGGATCGAGCCCCACATCGGGCTCCCCGCTGCCTGCTTCTCCCTCTCCTACTCTCTCTGCTTGTGTTCCCTCTCTCGCTGTGTTTCTCTCTGTCAAATAAATAGATGGAATCTTTAAAAAAAAAAAGAAGAAGAAGAAGGTATCGGACATTGTAACTCTGCTTCAAAACAGAGATTTCCAAAGTCTTTGCTCAGGAGTAGCAACTATATTGCTAAATGGGTCATGCCTGGTTGTTCTGTCTACTTCTTTTCCTGCTTTGTGGACACATTCTTATTTATGCAATCATGGCATTTAAGTACTAGATGAGACCTAAAGAAATTCCAGTTAAGCCTTCTGCTTCAACCCAACACCACACGAGATTACCTAGGGCTTACCTTTTCAATTCTTAAAGATTTCCTGAAGCAAAGACCCACAATTTTCCTCCCTCATAAGTTCTAGAGTTTAAACAAGAAGTTCTTTATTGTGTGTAAACATAAGCTTTCTTGCGACAAGTCCATTTCTATTTCTGATCTCTATTGAAATAGAGAACAAATAACTTGGTTCTCCAACAAATAGCATTCCATAGACTTGAAAACACTGAAGTTATCCCTAATTGCTTTTCCCCCAGATTAAATTCCTCACAGTCCTTTATTTTTTTTCCTTACCTACTCTATTTCCCAACATTTTAATTATCTTTGTTTCTCCCTGGAAGCTTAACAAATTTTGTAAATCCCATGTATAATATGGAGAGACCCAACCCTACTTAAAATGGTGTAATAAATCTCCAGCAGCTTCTCCAAATAAATATTTAGGGAAAATTTTCTCAAATAAATATTTTTTTCCCATTGTACATATCATGAAGTTGTGACTATCTCTTCTATATGTTGATTTAGGAAGGAAAAGAAACTGTATGCTATCAGTCTTTTCTATGGATCTGTCTCTTACTCATCTTCATTTTGGGGTTGCTGATGCTCAGAACTTTTGTCTAATAGCTCCCTGCACCTTTAGCCTGTTTACCTCTCTCAGTTATGAATCATCAAAGGCCTACCATTCAACCTAAATTCCAAATTGTTCCAGTGAGTGTGAAGTCACTGCCTGAGCAGTTGGTGCTTATTCAAGTTTGTAAAAAAAACACCAACTCTTTCCTCTATGATCTTTGTGAGCATTTCCAGAAGCAGCTTCAATAGAACAAATTATCATTACAAATGCAGGCCTTTATATTAAAAGTTGAATAGTGATTTCAACAATCATGTTGAGACAGAACCTTGAAATAAGAAATTTGTAAGCAATAACAAGGAGATCTTTAGGAATAGCTCTCAAAATTACAAGGAAAATAGAGAAATGTTCCATGACCATCATAATCCAGGGGAATTATTGCTCTTTTTTATGAGAATTCTTGTAGCAACAATTGGATGAAGGTAAGGGATTGAGCAATGATTAGGAATCCAAGATAAGAATAGAAAAGATAATATGGAAAAACTTAAACTTAAGTAAAATAGAAAACCATCATCAGTAATTAAGATCCCAAATGCATGTGCTCCTTAGTTCCTTTTGGTTACATTTCCATCATAGAGCACATGTTAAAAAGATGTATAGCTCAGAGCTTAAAAGCACAGGCATTGAGGGTCAGAGAGTCTGTGTTCAGCAACTCCCAAGAGTTCTGTGACGAATTTCTATAAACTTCAGCTTCATCAACCATCCTTTCCTTTTTGAAATCCATCTCACAAATACCTATTATATGTCAAGCATTTTTGTAAGCTGTTTGCAAACATCGATTCATTTAATCTTCATTATAACCCAGTGAGATAGAAGTTATTAAAAACCCTGTTTTACAGATGGGGAAATGGACACCCGGGGAGATTAAGTAAATTGCCCAAGGCCACATACCTAGAAAATGGCAGATGTAGGCTCTGAGCCCCGGTGGCCTGGGTTCAGGGTCGGCTGTTCACTACTCCTACTAAGGTTGCCTTTAGAATTAATGGAAACAACTTTCAATTGTTTGTCAAATAGTAAATACTCAATAAATGACAGGGTTTGTGTGTTTGCGTGTGTATGCGGTGATGGTAGCAGGTAATTGTGTTCCTAAAGTTGCGGTTTAGGATTAGGATTTCCAAGGGTGTGGGAGGAAGTGGTACTATTGATCAGTAGGTGGAGCTCTTCCCTCTGATTATACATTTGCCCTCTCCCCCACCCCACCCCCACCATTGTGTTGTCAGGCAGTTGGGTAAGGTCCCATGTGTCAGATACTAAACTGAGACTCCATCCATGCTCCATCATAAAAATTTTATAGAAAGTCTATAATAATATTAAATGTGTATCTTTTATCGAACTACATTTGTAAAGAATCTATGGAGAATCTAATAATGCTCCTTTTAGTGCCTCTATTCAGTTGAATAAAGTCAATTTTCCTTGCTGTGTGAAGATGTGTTGAGAATAACAGATAAAAGACACTGTGCCGTGTATAAAAGAGCTCTCAAAATACTCAACTTATGTAGTCACAGCACTTAATACTCCACTCAGTTCAAATTATGTTTACATTAATTAACAACTTTGAGTAAATTGGTTCTAGGATAATTATACCCATTTAGCAGATTAGAATAGTGAGTCCAGAGACATTCGATGAAGTTAACTGAATCAGGAAAAATTATTATTGGGATGTAGGATTTTTGGATCTTTCTCTAGTGCTTTCACCACTATAATATGTTGGTTATGACTGATGTTCTGCCAGTAACCACTCTTTCCTTCTTTCCTCCTGTGCTATACTGAAACACATGTGGCTCGATCAAGAGGCAATGTAACTCAGTGATAAAGAACACTGAGTTTGAATCCCATTGTCTACCAGTTATCAGCTATGTGAGCGTGGGCAAATTACTTAACTCTCTCTGCTTTGGTTTTGATAAATGCGGATACTGATTGAATCAACCTTGTAGAAGTAAATGCCATGATCCGGATAAAGCATTTCGAGTAGTCCCTGGCTCTTCAGGAGCATGAAACAATTGTGCAGCATTAATATGAGCTACTTTCCCATTCCTCCTTTTCTTGCTCTCTTCATCCCACAGACACTTCCATGGAGTACCTGTGTGGAACCAGGTAGGTGCTGAAGAAGACACTAGAACTATGACATCCAGAATTTTAAGTTAGGCTTTCAGTTACCAGCTGTGTTACTAGCAATAGTAGAGCCACTGCCATCAGGGAGCTCAGTGAGCAGAGAATCTACTCTCACACTGACGTGTTCGTGTTTTATTTTCCCCAGTGGAAGTCATCATTCATGCATTCAACAAATGTTTATTGAGCACATACTCTGTTCAGGATACACTGCTAAGTGCTAAGCAATTTAAAAATAAAGGTGAACCCGGTATGGACTTCACCCCCAAACTGAAATTTCATTTAGAAAACAAGAACTATACTAAATAAATGATGGACGGCAGAAAACACATGCCATAAAGAGGGGCAAAATTCTTTTATAATTCATTCGTATAGTTAGTAAGACAATCATTCTGCATTTATTGGTCACAAAACAGTCTATACAGTAATACAATCTCATTTTTTAAACTTGATATGATTGTAAAAGATTATCTAAAAAGAGAAACTGGGTGAGTGGGATGAGATGTGTTTTTCTTTCTTTCCTTTCTTTGTATGGTATTATAATCAAATATTTTAACTAGAAAAAACTTTACTGAAAAAAATGTATTAAGTGCTTTCCAACTTTTTGTGAGGAAGCTCAAGTATCCTTCAGGCAGGCAAGTTTAGTGAAAAGAAATGAATGGGGAAGTCAGGAGACTTTGCTTGACCTTGAATGATTGACTCCGTTTCTTAATAACTTCAGTTTGTTGTCTATAAAATGAGGATAATGATAACTGCATTGCTTTAATCACAAGGATGTTAAAAAGATACAGTGAGAAATAGTCAGTAGGAAAGTTCTTTAGATTCTACTGAAAGTGGGAGATTGAATAAACCAAAGCTATGGAATGGATAATGCAGACAAATGAGATAAGACTTCCATTATTGGTAAAACAGAAGTCATGACTCCATATTAGCACGTACTCCATGTCAGCACCTCATGGTGAACACTGCTTGGAATCAGCCCTTGGGTTCATATTTCTGGGTCCTCTCAGCACCTGGGACCATGCTTTGCATATGATTAGAGATTCAGTTATTATTATTGATAGAATGGCTCTTAGAAATTGTAGTAATATTCAGGAGCTTTGGCAAATAAATTTTTAAATTTCTGTTATAGAGAAGTAAATTTGAGTTTTATCACTTCAATAGATGCAGAAGAAGCATTTGAAAAAGTAGATGTAGAGGGAACACACCTCAACATATTAAAGGCCTTATACAAAAAACCTACAGGAAAAATCATATGCAATGGGGAAGAACCTAGAGCTTTTCCCCTAAGGTTAGGAACAAGACAAGGATGTCCACTCTCGCTATTTTTATTCAACAAAGTACTGGAAGTCCTAGCCACAGCTATTAGACAACCTAAAGAAATAGAAGGCATTCAAATTGGTAAGGAATAAGTAAAACTCCCACTATTTGCAGGTGACATGGTACTATATATAGAAAACCCTAAAGACTCCACCAAAAAACTACTAAAACTGATACATTAATTTAGTAAAGTGGCAGGATACAAAATCAATGGGCAGAAATCTGTTGAATTCCTCCTATACACTAATCATGAAGCATCAGAATGTAAAATTAAGAGGAGTGCCTGGATGGCTCTGTTGATAAACCATGTGACTCTTGATCTCTCGGGGTTGTGAGTTCCAGCCCCATGTTGGGTATAAAGATTGCTTAAAATAAAAAATCTTTAAAAAAAGTGAAATTAAGAGAACAATCCCATTTACAATTGTACCCAAAATAGTAAAGTACCTAGGAATAAATTTAACCAAAGCAGTAAAAGACTTGTACTCTGAAAACTATAAAACACTGATGAAAGAAATTGAAGACTACACAAACAAATAGAAAGACATTCCATGCTCATTGATTGGAGTATAAATGTTATTAAAATGTCCATACTACCCAAAGAAATCTACAGATTGAATACAATCCCATCAAAATCCCAAGAGTATTTTTCACAGAACTAGAACAAACAATCCTACAATTTGTGTGGAACCACAAAAGAACTTGCATACCCAAAGCAATCTTGAAAAAGAAGAACAAAGCTGGAGGCATCCCAATTCCAGATTTCAAGTTATTCTACAAAGCTGTAGTAATCAAAACAGTATGGTACTGGCACAAAAATAGACACATAGATCAGTGGAATAGAATAGAAAACCCAGAAATAAACCCACAATTATATGGGCAATTAATATTTGACAAAGGAGGAGTGAATATACAGTGGGGAAAAGACAGTCTCTTCAACAAATAGTGTTGAGAAAAGTAGACAGCCACATGCAGAAGAATGAAACTGGACCACTTTCTTAGGCCATCCACAAAAATAAACTCAAAATGGATTAAAGATCTAAATATGAGACTGAAACCATAAAAACCCTAGAAGAGAGCATAAGCAGTAATCTCTCTGACATAGGACATCGTAACATTTCTCTAGATATGTCTCCTGAGGCAAAGGAAATAAATGTGAAAAATAAACTATTGGAACTACATCAAAATAAAAAGTTTCTGAACTGCAAAAGAAACAACCAACAAAACTAAAAGGCACCCTAATGAGTGGGAGAAGATATCTGCAAATGACATATCTGATAAAGGGTTAGTAACCAAAACATAAAAAGTACTTATAGAACTTGATATCAAAAAACAAAAACTCAAGTTAAAAAATGGGCAGAAGACATGAAGACACATGTCTCCAAAGAAGACATACAGATGGCTAACACACTCATGAAAAGATGCTCAACATCACTCATCATCAGGGAAATGCAAATCGAAACACAATGTGATATTACCTCACACCTGTCAGAATGGCTAAAATCAAAAACCCAAGAAACAACAAATGTTGGAGAGGATGTGGAGAAAAAGGAACCCTCATGCACTGTTGGTAGGAATGCAAACTGGTGCAGCCACTGTGGAAAACAACATGAAATTTCCTCAAAACGTTAAAACTAGAACTACCTTATGATCCAGTCATTGCACTACTGAGTATTTACCTAAAAAATACAAAAACACTAATTCAAAGGGATACAGGCACCCCTATGTTTATTGCAGCATTATTTACCATAGCCAAACTATGGAAGCAGCCCAAGTGTCCACTGAGAGATGGATGGATAAAGAAGTAGTGGTATATATCTATATCTATATATAATGGAATATTATTCAGCCATAAAACAGAATGAAATCTTGCCATTCAGAACAGTATGCATGGATCTAGACAGTATAATGTTAAACGCAATTATGTTAGAGAAAGACAAATACCATATGATTTCACTCATATATGGAATTTAAGAAATAAAACAAATGAGCAAAGGAAAAAAGGGAGAGAGAGGAAAAAAAAACCCAAGAAATAGACTCTTTAACTACAGAGAACAAACTGATGGCTACCAGATGGGAGGTGAGTGGGAGGTTGGGTGAAATAGATGATAGGGATTAAAGATACTTATAAAAGTATAAAAATACTTATTAAAAAGAAAAGTACACTTATCTTGATGAGCACTGAGTAGTTTATAAATTTACTGAATCACTGTATTGTACAGCTGAAATTATTACAATGCTATTTGTTAATTATACTGGAATTTTAAAATAAATAAATACATAATTTTAAATATCTTCAAAAAAAGTAAATTTGAGTTTTATTCCAGTTTGAAATAATTTAGTCACTGATCATTCACTCCATTTCTATATCTGAGTATTTAGTGGGTGTCACATTTCTCCATTTTTTTTTCCAACTACAGAACACAGTATATTGAAAAGTCTAATTCTAAACAGTCACAATTTTAAAAGGCAAAATCAGTGGCCTAACCTTGACTTCACTCTGATTCTCTTTTCCCACCTACACTATAATTTTTAACTGGCCTCGTGCTTGGCACATAGCTGAAAACTCCTTACCTGTTTATTGAATGGATCCGAATTCAAATTCTTAGGGCCAGAACCTGAAGTTAGACTTTCAGTTACTAGTTATATTACCAGTGTTTAGAAGGTTCAGGTAATACACATTAATATCCTTTTTTCTTTCTCTATCAAATGAAGCTAGTAATTCAAGCCATGTATTTAATTTGAAAAGGTGTCATGGGGATTCCATTTCAGCCGCTGTTAAACACTGTGGTATTTTCAGATGATGGGAGCTGTAACAGCAAAGTGTGATAGCCACTGATTCAAACTTTGCCTCTGGGTCTCCTTATCGATCGGCTCTAGGGAAGAATAAAGAAAAATGTGCAGTCTCAACTTTCCCATCTCAGTGTTCTCTTACTGATCATTTTACATATAAACCTAGAATATTTTTCTATAGACCTTTTTTACGTTGAAGTTAAGAGCCTAGACAAGGAAAGGGAGGTAAGAACATTAAAGAGGGAAAAATCTATAAAAATAAGCATTTGTACTTATAAAATACAGGAATAAAAGAGATGATTGATGTAATTCTTTAAAAGAGTTCTTTGCTTCTTGTGCTTTGCTTCTTGTGCTAAATATCATTGCTAACCCTTTACTATACTTCATAAAGAAGGTAAAAAAAGAGTAGCATGTTAAAATTACCCAACTCTCCTAATGAAACAGAGCATTTGACTAAAGTAGAAGATGCTGACTTCTTGAGTGATTTACTTAGAAAACCCAAACTGTCTTGAAAGGATCTCTTGAAGTTGCCATGAGGTATTAGTGGAGAACTGGATATAGGCTGGGGTCGGGGGCGGGGGGGACGACATTATGCCTACCAGTATGAGCTGATAGCCCTGCTCACAGGGCAGTCTGGGGCTCCAAAGGAAGAGAGAAACTTGTTTCTGGTCCTTATCTTATTCATGTTCAATTCACAGTGCAAATTCCACTTACAACCTTTCAAAAGACCCTAGTATACACAGAGAAATAAACAGAGTAACAGGGAGCTCTGTGGTTAATTTCCTATACAAATAACAGCATGGAATCATTTTCCTATGGTGAGCTCATGTGTGTCAAGGAAACAAGATGCAAAGGCAGCAGAATAAATATCAGTGATGGCAAGTAAGTCTAGAGGTGAGTATTTGCAGACTCCGAGTGCAATCCAACCTCTTTGGTCTGCTCTGTCTACAGTGAAAGCTGAGGACACAGCAGGAGCACTTGAGGACTTGATAACTGTGACACAAGCGAAGGCTTTGATCACTCCCCTCAGCACCCCACCCCCACTCCCAGTCCCCACCTTTTCCATCTCAATAAGAGAAGCAGTCTCCTTCACCAACTCAGGGATCTCTGAAGACTTGCCCATGTTCTTTACCAGCTTCACTTAAAACCACGATACAATTGGAAAATGTCATATTGCAAGATTTCTTTGATATGGGTGTTTTCTTTTTAGAATTTTTCTCTTTTTCAAAAAAATAGGCGAGTTGATCCAAAGGGTGGAACGGTGTGACAGCTTCTACAGAAAGAAAGCTATGTAAAATAAAAGAAAAGGCCATCTTGATGACTCACTCAAGCAGTCTTCGGTTTTATTTGGCGATCTCCATTTAATTAAAGAATTAGGGTTGTAGAATGGGATGATGGAAACTTAACACACCTAAAAATGCTAAAAATCCTTAATTTTCGAGGATGGTTAAGAATCAACGTGTTGCTTTACTTAGATGTTCTTGTTCAAACCAGGGGTATCACCATTTTACCTATGACTGCCAATTTTCATCATAAACAAAAACATACAATCTCCTTGAAGGAGATAGTTCAATCTCTGAAAATTCAGCAAGCACTTTAGGATCTTTAGCACCTGTGCCTTTATGACGAATAATAGTTATCATTGTCTGAATTCACAGCTTTGGAAGATATCAACATAAATGGGTGGAATTTTAACTATTATTGACCTAACAACATGCCCTGGACATTTTTTTTTTAAAATCCTTAATATTAGCTCATCTATTTTTCACTTGTCTTTAGTAAAAGAGGATTTCAGAAAAATCAAGATGAAATTATATTGGTGGCATGGATTATTGGGATCATGGCTATTGATTAAAATCCAATCCTGATGTAGCAAAAGAAGAGGGAACAGAGATTCCAGTTGTTGGCCAGTAGTTCACTAGGCAACCTTGAGTGATTCCCTTAAATTCCCTGAATATCAGATTCCCTCATCAATTAAAAGGAAGATCAACAAAAGTGACCTCCTTACAACTTTCAAATGCTATGATTTTATGATTGTTAGGATGCAGAAATACAATAGTGAAAGTTTTTTTTTTTAATGGAATTAGTGGGAACATGGATCAATTAAGGTCAGGAGCCTAGATTCTAGTTAGCAATACCACTGACTAGCTGAGGGAGCCAAATTAAACCCTTTCTGAAACAGGAGGGAGTATAAAGAAATTAAATTAAGGTTTTGAAAGCTGAGTAATTTCATGCAAGCCCCTTACTAACCTTTCCGGATCTCACTGTTCTTATTTGAAATATGAAAGCAATTGACTAAATAATCTCTGGAAGCTTCTAGCTCTAAATTTCATGTTTCTGTATCATTGTTACAAAAAATGTTTAACCATTTCTATTTTCTAGATCTGCTATATCATAATGGTGGTTAAATCACCATTTTCTATACCAATCATTGTAAAGACCAGTTAATTAGCAGTAAATCACTTCTGACCTATTCATCACTCTTCAAAATCATTAATATGCTCCAGGTGTTCATTGCCAGGACAGCCAAATCTTGTTGATGAACCATTTCATTCATTGAGTTTCATTCAGTAAATAGTCATTGAGTGTCTCTGCCTTCTTAAATGATGACTAAGTCTTTTGACTAAAACATATTCCACTTTAAAAAACAAAAACACTTACCTTCCCTGTGCTTTTTTAACTATAAAATTGTGACCACAGATACTACCCTCCATTATAGAAGGGCTTTGATGACTCATGACATTTGCAAGGTGCACTGAGGTTCTTGATGGAAGGCACTCCATCTGTTGCAGAGTGTAATTAACATTATGAGTTTACCAAAAGAAACATAAGAGTCATTGTTAAAGAGCATCATGGGGGCTGTCTCGTCCTTTAGTCATAAGACACCTCTGATGTGGAGGAAGGTAATAATTTATAATAACTACTAAAAGTAACTTGGACATGAAAAGAGTTAGTTGCTTTTAAACTCAACACAGTCCTTTTATTAATTAGAGGAGCAGCCATGGCAATGTATTCAACATGTTTTATTTTTTGAACTAATAAGAAAAACAATTAAGTACCATGCTCTAGAGGACATATTGGCTGGCGTCTATGAATGCCAAAGAAGGTAATATAATATTCATATGAATTAAACAAGCTATTCTTTAGGGAGTTCTGTTGCTACAGAGCTGGGAAATTCCGGTTCCTTTGATCCAGGGTGGAGAGATGCTGCCTCTACCATCTTCTATAGGTGCTTTAATTCTGCAACACACTGAAGCAATATCAAGAGAAAGGGTATCCATTTCAGGACTCTAAGCCTGATTGCCTGGCAATGCCAAGGGAAAGGTTTCCCTAATCTCAGCACCTCCTCCAGGAGGCAGGAGAGGCTCTGGGTAAGACTCAGGGATCCAGAGAATGGTTATCAAGCAGTTCCTTCTGATAAGCCTAACAGCATTGTGCACATTTAGGTATTTAATAAAGATTCTTGGTGATGTTGATGCTGCTGCTGAACATGGTATTACTGATGGGGGTGTGTGATTATTTTGATGACTTGGGGACGAGAGCTAATTGTACTAACCATGAACCACAATTCAGTACCTCTCACCTTCAATAAAAGGGGGAAGGAAGGAAGAAAGAAAATTTCTGGTCTTATCCAGAGAATTTAGAGACAAAAAACAGATGAAAATAATTCATTGATAAGCTTTCTGAGAATTTAATTAAATTCATATTTATCTATGTATTGTTCAAAAGCAGAACTTGGAGTGATAAGATGAAAATAATAATAGAATGAGAATAAAATATTATACATGTCCTTTTGGTATTTGGCATGTTTCTGGCATTCTTCTATGCTGCTATTAGAAGAATATGAGTCTACTTTTCATAAAATCAAACCATTGAGGGGTGTGAGGGAGGACAGGAAGGGTGAACAGATGAAGCACAGGAGAATTTTAGGGTAGGGAAACTATTCTGTATGATACTGTGATGGTGGATAAAGGGCATTAGGTGTTTGTCAAAACCCATAGAACTGGATAATGCAAAGAGTGAACCCTAATGTAAACTATGAACTTTAATTAATAATGATATACCAATACTGGTTCATCACTCTTAGAAATGTACCACACTAATGCAAAATGTTAATAAAGGGGAAACTGTGGGGCTGGAGGAGAGAGAAGTTTATGGAAACTCTACTTTCTGCTCAATTTTTCTGGAAACTAAAATTGTTTTTAAAAATAAAGTCTATTAATTTAAAGAAATTTAAATCACTGCCTAGTCCAAAAAAGAAGGGAAAGCTTTTATGTTGCTATAAACAAATTCAATTTAAACAAAAGGAAATCAAGGAGATTATATTTTTGAAAATACTGATGATTTCCCCTTATTACAAAACAGCACATCAAAGCCAAGCTTGATTGTAACTACCCCTTTAACCTGCAAGTGCATGTGACATGATCAAAAGAAGCAATATTAACATGGAGTTCTTAGTTTATTTTGAACCAGAAAATGAACTGAAGCATCGGTTTTGAAAGTAAAGATCAGTGGTGATCACTATGAAACCTATGCCTATATTCCTCAATCCAGAAACGAAGATAAAATATTTCATATCGTATAGGACTACTATATTTTTGACCAGTGTAGATAGCACATAAACAGGGAGGTAGCTAGATCACACAGACAACTGAATTCTATGTTCTTGATTTTTTGTACTTCCTATTCTGGGAATCTCATAAATCCAGATTTAAATGTCATGGGAAAGTGGAAGTGAATACACTGTTCATTAAGGTAAGTCATCTGGAATCAAATGTATGGTAATAATATTTCATATTTGTGCAATGTCTTTATGTCCTGAGTCATCTCACTAATGGGTAGTTCAGTTAAGTCATAAAAGACAATGGTAGCTACAAGGAACAATTGTTTTAAGATTTTGAGGATTACCAGGGTCCAATCTTACAAACTCCATAAGGACTAAATCTACATTTGAAGAAACACTCTCATGGTCCTCCTTTAGATATCATTGTCTTTTGAGGCTGCCAGGTAATATTGCAGTAATCTACTCAGATCATTGTGGTGTGGCTAACCCAGGAAAAATTTTATAATAGTTAAATTGACTTTGGAATATCTCCAGGGATAACTAATTTCCTTTATTCTCAGAAACAGGTTCTTGGTACCCCCAACTAACCAGAGATTTTTTTCCATCCTGCCCCTAAAACATTTGCTGCTCCTTGCCTCACCCCAAGTTGATTGTTTAAAGGCCAGGGCCCAACCTATGGTGGCCCACATAGTCCTACCCTCCTCATTTGTGTTCCTACTGCTCCACCAATACCATCCATTGACTCACTCATTCTTCATTGACTCCATTTTTTTTTCTTACACTCATTCACTTAACCACTTATACATTCCATGTTGAGTGCCTATTATAAACTAGATACCAGGCTAGGGCTCCATAATATTGCAAACAATAAGACAGATGTGGTCCCTCTACTCATGGAGTTTACAGTCTATCTAGACAGACAAACATTAAACACATATGACTCGAATGAGTATTTAATTAAAAAACTGATAAGAGCTACAAAGGAAAATGCAGAGTTCCAAGAATGTGTAAAAAATAGAGGGACTTGGGCACCTGGGTGGCTCAGTTGGTTAAGCGACTGCCCTAGGCTCAGGTCATGATCCTGGAGTCCCAGGATGGAGTCCTGCATTGGGCTCCCTGCTCAGCGGGGAGTCTGCTTCTCCCTCTGACCCTCTTCCCTCTCGTGCTCTCTCTCTCTCATTCTCTCTCTCTCAAATAAATAAATAAAATCTTTAAAAAAAAAAAATAGAGGGACTTAGCCTGAAGATGTCAGAAGATGTCTGAGTAAGAGTTGGCCAGGAGAAGTTTAAGGCTGTGATGTTTTTTATTTGGCCTAACCTACCATCAACATGCTGAAACCTGCCGGTCTTGCATCTCCACTTTGGGACAAAGCTCCCTATTCCTTTTGAAATGCAATTAGCTAATGTGATTCATCATAGTATTGATATGTTGTGGAAAAAACTCTTGAAGATACCTTCAAAAGAACCTTTCTCTGACTCAACCCCATATGTTTATGTCAAAGGAGATATATCTGGCCTCTCTGGTGTCCATAGACCAGTATCTCTAACTGAGGCAATGTGAGGTCAATTATGATAGGAAAGCTGATGAATGAATTAACTTAGACAGAGTGGTTTATGCTGCCTCCTTTACCTTTATCTGGGCTGGAACAGACAGTGAGCCTCAGGTAGGTGTCACCAAGGCCAAGATGGACATCACTGGTGCTTCTCTGGTCTCACAACCTGTCCCACCAGAAGAAAATCCCATAGAAAAATAAAAAATAACCCCATCAGTGGTGGTGACCCCTTAGGTTACCTTCTGCAGATCTTCACAGAAGGATCTTACAGTTATCTCTTGGTCTTGGGCTACCTAATGAGATAGCCTTTATTGGAGCCATTAGAGCCCAAATTGTTCCAACATGATATTGGTCAGCCAGCAAGCAGAACCCACCGGCGAAACTGTGAGGTAGTTTAACTCCAGTGTGCCCCTACAGTGTCTTATGTCTCCCCCCTTAAACACCCTATATCACACTCAACTGCCCACTTGGTGTTACCTGTTTGATGTTCAAAAGTCTACATTGTTATGTTCCACTTGTCAAAACGATATCCATACCTCCTAATCGAAATTTATCTATTCTCTGTACCAGTCTTTCAAAAACTTACTATCACTATGGTACAATTAGTTGTTACATCAATTAAGAAGTCAGCCAGTAAAGTGGCACCTGGGTGGCTCAGTCGGTTGGGTGTCCAACTCTTGGTTTCTGCTCAGGTCATGATCCCATGGCTCATGGGATTGAGCCCCATGTCAGGCTCCCATGCTCAGTGGGGAGTCGGTTTTCTCCCCCTCCCCCTCCCTCTGTCCCTCCCACCACCTCCCACCCCAGGATAAATGAATAAATCTTAAAAAAAAAATTATTTGAACAAGTCAGCCAGTAAAAATATATTGAATGATTAGATTAGTTGTGTCCCAATATTCTTGTACAAAGTACCCTCCCTCTACTTTACACTTTGACTTTCCTGAGCCTTATTTTTTTTCTGTGGCTAAAATGGAGTTGGACTTCAAGATGAGCTTTGAGTTCCTTTTCATCTACAATCTATTCAATATAAATGGGTTGTAAAAGTGTAATCAAAACATTATTTTTCTCACAGATAGGTTTCTCCTTCCAGGAACTATAATGCTCATAGGTCTACAACTCTTCCCAGCTCTGTGTCAGCTAGCACCATATTTCATGATCTGCTTTTTTCCACCACCCTCTTTACTAGAAGCTTCTCCCATTACTAGAACTCTGCATCTTCTCTAAGTTCCTCCAACACATCCTGTTTTCCCAGGCCTGAAAGATGTGCATTCTGTCTTTTGGTTTTTCCTTATATGTATGTGCTTATAAACATTATTTAGAATTGTTTTGTGACATTGATTTATATGTGTGTCGGTTTGTTATTTGTTTTTTGGAGGCAACACATTTTCTGATATCATCAATGCTAATGATGTGTAGAGCCAGTTCATTCACTTAAGTTTCTATTTCCAATATGTGAGTATACCATAAATTAATGATTCATTCATTTACTGAATATACATTTAGGCCATTTCCAATTTTGTGCCTTTACAAATAGCACCACAAAAACAATCTTCTTAAATGTTTCTTTGGCCATGTGTGAGAGTTTCTCTCAAGAGTAGATGCCTAAGCATAGAATTACTGGTCACAGATTATATATTTTCAAATTTACTGGATATTTACAAGTTATATAAATGGCTAAGAATTAGTATGAGAATTCCTAAGAATGTGCAAGAAAAAATGATCTAATATAAAATGGACAAATGATACAAATAAGCAACTGAATAAAGAAAGACCCCATTTGGCCAATAAATATTAGAAATATGTTCAACTCAGTAGTAGCAAGGGAAATAAACATTAAAATAAACAAACCCAAAAAGTGGGCCACTATTTCATACATCTCAAAGTGGCAACAATTTTATTTATTTATTTTTTTAAGATTTTATTTATTTATCTGACAGAGAGAGAGAAAGAGCAAGAGCAGGAACACAAGCAGGGGGAGTGGCAGAGGGAGAAGCAGGCCTCCCGCTGAGCAGGGAACCCGATGCAGGGCTCAATCCCAGGACCCCGGGATCATGACCTGAGCCGAAGGCAGACGCTTAACGACTGAGCCACCCAGGCACCTTAAGTGTCAACAATTTTAAAGCCTGGAAAAAAAAAAAAAAATGGATACTGGGGCAGGAGTAACAGAAGTCATTCTATGGGATGACAATGAAATGACTTACACTCTCTGGGCCTTTGTTATTTCACCTATAAAATGAGGATGATCTCTAAGAATCCTGAAAGCCCTAACATTTCCCTAACTTCCTTTCTGTTCAATTAAATATGATTCTACCAACACTGTATTCAGGAGTGCAGGAGACATATTATTTGTCTCAGCCAGTATGTTAGAGCCTGCTAGCATTGATGGACCCTGTTTTGATGCATTCATTTGTTCTTTTTTTCTGCAAATATTTATTAACTACATAGGACATACTGGACATTTGGCAAGTTGTTGCCCTCCCGGGGGGGGGGGGGGGAGAATGAAAAACGGAAACTATTAAAGAGACTATCATACACAGAGATAAATGTTATGATGTGCAGGAGTGGAGAGGGGCAATAGGAGGTGCTATAACTCAGAGCTGAAACATTAGAGAAGCCTTCCCAAACATGGCCTCATAGAAACAAAACTTGAAGGCTGAGTGCATCATCCACATATAAGGAGGAGCAAACATAACCAGGTAAAAGGCAACAATCAGCATGGGGAGATGGAGAAGTAAACCGACTATCTCAAGAGTGGCATTCAAGAGGTGAAGGGTAAAGAGTTGAGGCCATAGGGGAATACAGAGTCCAAGAATATACAGACTTTGTAAGTGATGTTAGCAGATTTAGCTTTTTCTTTTTTAAGATTTATTTTTTTGAGAGAGAGAGAGAGAGAGAGAGAGAGAGCATGCATGGGCAGGGGGAGGGGTAGAAGGAGAGGGAGAGAGAGAGAGGGTCTCAAGCAGACTCCCCACTGAGCATGCAACCCGAGTCCTGGGATTTGATCTCACAACCCTGAGATCATGACCTGAGCCAAAATCAAGAGTTGGACGTTTAACTGACTGAGCCTCCCAGGTGCCCCAAGAAGGTTTAGCTGTTATCCTAAGAGCAAGGAGGAGCCACTGATGGCTTTAAGGCAGGTTTTAAGACTGGGAGATTTGAGTTATAGTTTAGAGAGGTCTGTCTCCAAGGCTGAGGGCAGGAGCCCAGCTAAGAAGCCAGGCAGAAAATAGTGCAGAGCCATGGATGCACATGCCAGAGGAGATGGAGTGAAATGGGGAGATCTAAGAGATTCTGGAGAGGTAGAATCAATAGGACCTGGTTTGATTAGACATGTAAAGTAAGGGAAGAGGAAGAATCAGGACTCTCAGGTTTATGGCTTGAGCAAATGTGGTAAAAGTGATGTTATTCACTGGGATGCAGGCCACAGGCCAGAAGGGGGTCACCAGGACATCGAAGTGCAGCTGTCTAGTAATTAGTTGGATATGTGATTCTGAAACCCTAATGAGCAGTGCTGCCTGGAGATTAGATTTGAAAGTTCTTACTATATAGTAGCAATTGAAACTGTACTAGTAGATAATGTTATCTCCCTAGAACATCTAGATTGAGAAGAAAGAGCAGAGGAGATTGAGAACAAGCTGTCAGAGGGGTAGGAGGAAAAACCAGGAGAGTGCTGTTTTACACACACACACACACACACACACACAAGATAGAGTAAGCAACAAGTGTCAACAGCTGCTGAGATCCACAGAATTTTCTATCTCTAAATATAGTAATCTATTCTCCTTAAAGGTTGGCCTTAGCAACAATAACCTTTCAGGAAAGTCCCATGATGGATCGTAGACTTAACACTATCCCAGCGTTGACTTGGAGGGATCCATTTATGACTTCACTGGGGCATTCGGGTGACTTACAGAGAACTTGCCTTGCAATTTCTGTAGCCCCAAGGAGCGTCTGCCCTGGTAAAAAGTGTCCTTTCTGGCTTCACCATGCTTGTCACTCATACCTGCATGGTCCCAGTGGGGAAGGCAGCTGTACAACTTGCTCTGCAGGGACAAATGAGTTAACAGAGAGCTACCAGATGACACTGCAGAGTGAGGTAAGAAAGCGTCCTGTCGATATCAGCGGAAACTCCCAAGACACAGAATGTGATGGCACATTTAGGAATGTAGCCAAAATGATAGGGAATATCTCCAGTGTTGGGGGGGGGAAGGCAACTGACAATTACTCTGGGATCTTATTCAGGATGTATGCAGCACGGATTGTGCCAGCGTTGCTAGCTCTGAGCTCCCCAAAGAAAAGTGAAGCCAAATAAGTGTTCCTTTGCTTCTTTAACCCTTCCAAGCCACCACATGTTCTCAAACAGGTCCTATTTTATACTGTTCGTCCATCAGCTACTCCCCAACCAAGCACACATGTCACTGTTCAAATAAAGACCTTGACATCACTGCTCCAATTATTTAAAAACAAAAAACCAAAACCAAACAAACAAAAAAACTGATTTTTGCTTGCTGTCTCTTTACTACAAACTGGACAAATCACAAAAGGCAAACCCATATGGCAACTTCAAGTCATTCTGTCTCAGGAAGTCAAGAGGACCGTAGTATCAACAAAGCACAATATGGATGACAGGGTGATGAAGAACATGAGCTTCGAAGGAACGGGAGGCAGAGACCTGACATCCTAGCAATATTTCCAAAGTAATGAAAGAGAGAGTGGGGGAGAGAAAGCACACAATGACAATGTATGTCAAAACAGTGCAACCTGAAGTGTATATTTCAAAAGGATAGGAGGACACGAAGGGCAGGCAGTATATAGAAATTTTCAGTCATGTTTTCAAATCACTCGTGGGATCGAGGTGCTGAAAGACCTGTAGGCCGGGGATTTATGCATAATCGGATCATTCAAAAACCCAGAAATGGCTGCCAGAGCAAAGTACAATGTTCACTTTTGAAATCACAAAAAAAGCTTTGTTTCCAGCAGGCTGAATTGACTAAAGTTGAGTTTCAGTGAAGCATGTTTTGGCTTTGGGTGTCATTATTTAGTTTGGCCTCCTTGCCAAGGAAACCTTTTTCTTACTTTGCCTGTTGTTTTTCTTCTAGTGCTACAACTGTGGAAGTGGAGGCAAGATGCCGATGCGACATATTTAAATGAGAACTGGCTCCCCGTTTACCTTTGATTCCGATGAAGGGAGTGGGGGAGCATGGGGTCTTGATTGCTTGCCAGGACTTGTAAAGCTGATAGATGTGTGCCTTGTCTCTTGAATAATCTGGAAAATCAAGTTTAGCTGGTTTGATCAAAGGGTTTGCAAGTCAGTTGAGAACACTTGCATGCAATAACTATAGATACTGTATACATCGACCAGCCAAAGGCCAAAAAGCTAATAGCTCCGCCAGAGATAAAGGATTATGCATGTTATGCTTGTGAATACCAAAGGAAGGAATTCTCCATTTTAATATTGATGGCTAAGGTTTGTACTGGGGAGACACTCAGACAAACAAAATACTCTAAATCTTAACGACTTAAGTCATGATGAAAACCTTTCAAATCCTGCCGCTATCTGCCCATTTAAATCTGGTGTGGAGTGAGAGAATAAACCACACACTTCCTATGGACAGTTCATCAGGAGACAGGAGAGTAGTTTTACATAGCTGTGATTGCGGTTTTTCTCATGTTTTGGGGGAACTCTTTTTTCATCGGAAGCTTCCAGCTACAACACCTGTGGAGGCAACTTTGATTTGAGATCTGGGTAGAAAGGGACTGGCACGCATTCTTTTTCAGCCCTCTTCCTCTCAGGCAGGTTGGTCACGTGGGAGAAACTTGATTACTCTGTCAAGAAGTGATTCCCTACATCAGAAAACTGCACGGTATGATGCGAGAAATGAGAACCAAAAAAAGACGCGTCGGGACATCTGCATCTGGTCTGTCCTATGCATTAACCATGCGACTGGGTCTCACGAGTTTATTTCAAGTCCCCGTGCTTTGATTTTGATTTAATTCACTTAAGAAAACAGCATCTCTCTTGGCAAATTATAGACAACTAACTGACTGCACCTTCAGCCAATATTTCCCATTTTTTAAGATACTATTAAATAATCCCGGGTGCCTGGGTGGCTCAGTGGATTAAGCATCTGCCTTCGGCTCACGTCATGATCTGCGGGTCCTGGGATCGAGGCCCCCGCCGGTCTTCCTGCTTAGCGGGACGTCTGCCTCTCTCTCTCTCTCTCTCTCTCTCTCTCTCTCTCTCCCTCGGCCCCTCCCCACTGCTCATTCTCTCTCTCTCAAATAAGTAAATAAAATCTTTTTAAAAAGATAATATTAAATAATACTCTACAAAGTGAACCCCTCAATGCCCTCCTGTGAGCAGAGTAAGAGAAACCTCCAAGAGACAGTCATTTTGACTGATTATGATTTCCTAATATAGACACTGTTTTCGTTACTACCGTGAAGCCCCATGAAACAACTGTTGGGGAAAGCTTTAAAAACACAGACACACACATTTGGCACACTGGCCTGGCATTACACTAAATTACAGGTACAGTGGTGACATATGTAAACGAATCTGCCAGTACAAGTTACCGAATGTTATGCGCCCCGCACAATAATAGGCAATGCATTATTCAAGTTTTGTACTAATTAAAGAACTACTTTGTTGCTAAGAATCAGTGTATTAAAAACATACATTCTTATTAACTGCGATCCCAAGAGTTAGAAAGATGAGAGGTGGATCTCAGGTTTCAAGGACCTATTATTAGGTTCTCAAAGTATTTTCTTAATCGCATGCATTTTTTGAAGAGAAAGCTCTGAGTCCCTATCACATAAACAAGGTCTGATTGTGGGGTTTTAAATGGCTATCTTGGGGTTTTCTTCTCTCCACGTTGTTTTTCCATCTCATTCCACCAAATTTCAGTTCTCGGAATCAGAACCTGAACGGAAGTTAAACATCATAAATTTGCTCTGTAAAACAGGACTTTTATTGGCTGAAAAGCATTTTTACAATGTAATCTGCATTTTTGTTAAGCCTTTGTAGAAAACCCCCTCTGATTGAGTGGTGCTTAAAAGCTTAAAAATACACATTGTCCATGAAGCTCTCATAATTTGACAGAGGGGGACAGAGGGGGATAAAACAGGTATATCTGACCCACCAGTCTGTTGTACCAAAAGAACAAAACGACTGTTTTTTTTTGGACAACCCTGCAACTTGGGCGGACCCTGGATCACCCAGCCTGGCCCCTGGGTCTTGGGGTGATGTCTGCTTTCTACCCAACAGTGAAACACAGACAGAACAGCTGTCCCATCCTGGCTCCAAGGACGCCTTCACCACCATTTCTTCCCTGTAGCAGCGCCTAGGGTTTCGCTCATAGTCTTTCCATCTTTTCCATGCTCCCCAGTTTTTATTCTCACCCCCAAACCAAGTTTCTCCATTAACACTTTTTTCTTTTCTTTTCTTTTTTTTTTTTTTTTTAGTTCTCAGGACTCAGTTCTTTGAGTTCTTGAGTTCTTTCTTCATCAGAGGTTCTCATGAGCCCACGGTTGCAAAGAGCCCTTCTCCTTCTCTCAACCTGAAATGGCTGAAACACAAAAGCCCCCATCCATTTCCCTGATAGCACATTATCCCCTTAATCCATAGCTCCAGACCTTCCCTTTCTCTTGTTTTCTGGCTCATGCATGCGAGAGATTTGGCTAAATGAGGGGGGATTCAGTGTCACTCTTTCTCATTTGCACTTTGATAGGCTTTCTTGAGTGGATGAGAATGAGGTGAAATTACAGCTAATATGCCAGAAAGTGTATACTCCCATGATAGCACAGAACATACGAACATTCTCAGTCATGTGTGCACGCTGAAAAAAGTTTAAGAGTCATTGCTGAGGCATGCTACGCTGGCCTTTTTTTACTGGATTTGCTCTATAGCTTAAATTCTTGGCTCTTATTGAAGGCAGTTTTCCTGATCTTCTGTTTTTAGGTCCTTCTTGGTTCTTCTGAGACTCGCAATGGCCTTCAGTCAAATGGTCTCTGATCTCCTCCATGCTCAAACAAAAGAAAACCAAGCACACCCACCACTTAACCCCAGCCCTCTGTTTTCAGTTGGTCCCTTTCTCCTCTGGCTCACCCCAACTTCTCTTTCTTTGACCACCTCCAATCTTGGTCCTGTCCCATTATTTTTGAAACTACTTAGAGATCTCTAACGGTCTCATAATTGAATTCTCTGTGCCCTTTTTTTGTAATCTTCATCATCATCCCAAGAGATTAATGCATTCCATAAATATGGAATGGCACGGTCCAACAGTAATACCTACTTTCGACGTTGTTGCCTGCTTTCTCTCTGCTTTTGTTCTCCCGGCATTGACTCATGCTCAGTCTTCTTTCCTAAATAGCTTTCGGCCTCTATGCTCATCCCTCTAGCACCTTCCTCTCTGAGTGCTCCTCCTCCCTCTGTTCCTGACCCTAGTCCCACCTTCTTGAATTTTGTCAAGAATTTTTCATTCCAAACTGCTTTTTCACTCTCTCTCATCCTCTCTTCCTCTGCGGTAGGTTCTGCCTTATGTATCCCTTTTCCTCCCACAGTTTCCTCCTTTCTCCTCTTACTTAGAATCCAACATGGAAAAATACATCCTAACTCCAGACTTACCAACACTTGGAACAGCAAGTGACAAAAGCAAAGACATAACTTATTTTTCTCTTTATTTCTGAAGACTTTCCCCAACATAGTTGGCAGCAAAGGAAATTCGGTATATTTTTTTCTTGAAATTGTCACTTAGAGTAACTTGCAAGCCTTCACAATTTTTTGCCATAGACTCACCAACTATGTCTTCCAGAGCCTCATTTTACAGATTTGCCCTTTTTCTGAGCGAGTCCTAAGTGATTTGGCATTGGGTGGAGGACCAATGGCTGCTTTCAACACACCCTTGAGTTTATCTTATAACAGGATTTATTCATTCATGAATTGACTTACACTTGAAAGCTAATTGTTGATTTTCACAAAAGCAACATCTTTCTGATAATAATTATAATCTATAGCTTCCTAAGTAGTCTATGCCCCAATTAGGCATTCAATTATCTTATTAAAATACTGACACCTAGAATTTTTTTAGAAAAGGTTTATGTTATTTTATATTAATACATGTTTTAAATTTCCCCAGTAAAACCTTTGAGCCACTCATGAAACGACACACTTTATTTTTGGGTCAGACATCTCTAGACTGTAAGTTCATCAAAGACATAAGTCCGTAGCTAGTCCTGAGTTTAAAAAACAGAACAAGAATATCTTACAGACTTCTGAAACTTAACATGTTCTAAATGGAGTCATTATTTTTTTCTCTAAATTCTCTCTAATTCTATGGCCATTTCTATGCAAATCTTCCCCAATCTACCTTAAACCCTACGTACTCCCTGAGCCGCAGATGGGGATTCTAGCTGCCTACTGCCCACCTCCACCTAAAACTACCCGTGCAAACAGTGGATCCGAAATGAAGTCCTCCTTCCAATCTGCTGCTCATATGGGCTGTAGCTTCCAAGAACTCCAAGTGTGGTCTGATCCACGTGCTCTGGAGGCACCGAGAATGGAGACACATATGCCAACTGAGAGGTGGAGGAAGGCTTCACCTGGAGGCGGTTTTTAGAGCTGAGTTTTGAAGGAAGAACAGAACACTCCCAGGAGGTAAGTTAGGCACGATAAAAGAACATGATTGGGACCAAAATCACAAGTCCCACTAAGCCCCTCATTCATTTCCATTCCCACTGGATACACACTTGGTTCCCGTCTTCATCAAGGCTTCCCTGGTCTTCCCCTCACTTCTGGTATTTTTCATTCCCCCACAGGGATTCATCTCTACCCATTCTCCAACAGGACTCGGCGCTTCAGCCAAACTTAAAGACTTTCCCTCCTATTGCTCCTCTACTTGGAAGGCCCTTTGCTCCCTTTCTGCCTGTAGAAGTTCTACTCACCATTCATCTCTGTGAAGCCTCCCTGAATCCTCTGCACAAAATTAATGGCACTTTCGTTTATACTATCATTTATAACCTTTGTCACAGCTAAACCCATGTTAGACTTCGTTGTGTACCTGGCCATCTCCCCCCGCTTGACTGTAAACTCATTGAGAACAGGGACCGTGTCTTATTTATCTGTGCCCCCCTCATGGTACCTAACTAACATAGTGCTTTGTGTGTGGTAGGTTCTCCAATATTACCTATTGAATTGAATTGAATAAATGGCCACTGAATGAAAAAAAAATTGCACATAATTCTATCTATATAATTAGATCTAAGCTGATACAGGTGGGTGCTATGCAAGCCTTTTTGTTTCCAAGTCTCAACTTGCTGTTGAATCATTTGTAGATTTCCTGACAGATTATTTTTTATATTACTAGGATTTAATGGTGTAAAAATGTGACCTAACAATTTGACTTACTGTAAACGTAGTTCCTTAATTTTGTCTGTGTACAGTAAAGGTTGTAGCTGTGTGTTATTCTTCTATCTGAACGAGTAAAACAATTTTAGTTTTAGGGTGGGTTTTTTTTTTTACCTTTTGCCTCTTGATGTTAGCCCTTTAAGCTCAAAAGGAACTATTTTATTCCTACATAAGGTGATAAAAAATATGCTGCAGATGAATCTTGTACCACACTTATTTTATGGCCCACACTAAAACACATGTTCAATAGTCTGCCTGTAAACTGAATGTTTTGGTACAGATGGTCATATCTTACACTAAATCTTCAACAACTTAAACTTTCCTGCAATGAATAAAGCCATAATAATAATATTGTTTCTATGTGGCTGCAGCTGATTGGAAGTGAATAAAATACTAGAGAAGTTTTATCTACCTTGGCCCATTTCCATGGTGGGAATGGTGGCAACCTGACATCTCAGCTCTTCTATTGGGGGCATCTTAATCAGTTGGGGCCACTTGAGCCAATGGGACATTTCTAGTCACTTATTCTCTGATTTTAGCCTTACAGATAAATCCTTTGTTGTGCCTGAATCACTTACAAGGCAATTTCACTTAGATCAGTCTTATGACTGTGTGAAGACCTGATGTTAATATTTATCTTCACATTCTATTTTATAGTAAATGCTTTTTGTCCTTCAAAACAAATCATATGCAACTAGTTCCAAACAGAAAACTAAGACTGGTAAGCAAATCTTCCTTAACTAAACATCAATTAAAATAGTCTTTCATTTGAAAGTTCTTTCTCTGTTTATAAGATTTAAGAGGATCCTTCTGTTCATTGAATTATGCCAAAAACTAATGATGAAAATGCCTGGCAAACACACCTGAGAATTTAATACTTTTGACTGAAGAGCTATGCTACAGGCTTTAAAAATACAACTCATATGTTTCAATCACATCGTATTGATTTTAATCAAATATATCCATCTCTCTTAACCCAGTCCTACATATCTGACATAAATCTTAATCTACTCTGCTTGAAATACCAAATATTTTAGTTTACCAATAAAAGCAAATTTGTCGGGCACCTGGGTGGCTCAGCTGGTTAAGCGACTGCCTTCGGCCCAGGTCATGATCCTGGAGTCCCAGGATCGAGTCCTACATCGGGCTCCCTGCTCAGCAGGGAGTCTGCTTCTCCCTCTGACCCTCCCTCCTTTCATGCTCTCTCTCTCTCCCATTCTCTCTCTTGAATAAATAAATAAAATCTAAAAAAAAAAGCGAATCTGTCATTAAAAGCAAGTCTCTGGGTGGCTCAGATGGTTGAGCATCTGCCTTCGGCTCAGGTCATGATCCCTGGGTCCTGGGATCGAGCCCCAGGTTTGGGCTCCCAGTTCAGCGGGGAACCTGCTTCTCCCTCTCCCTCTGCTGTGCTCTCTCTGTCTCTCTCAAATGAATAAATAAAAATCTTTAAAAAATAAATATAATTAATTAATTAATTAAAAAATAAAAACAAGTCTCTTTAAGTGCCTTCTATGCTTGGGGTTAATCCTGATGTGTTCAAGAATCAAACAAAAGCACAAAGGAACATCAGGAGGGAGCTTTTGTGGAGAAGCAGTATTGATGGGGACAGATTTGAATTTGGGGAGTATAAACAAAGGTTGCAAATGGCAGATGGCGGAGTGATGGGGAAAAAAATCACTGGCTTTACAAATGGTAGAACTGGGTTTGAGTCCATACTCTGTACTTCCCACTGAGGTGGGCACCCAGGTCTGTGAGAAAACTTCAAGCAATTGATGTGTACTCTGTGAGCCTCCACGTGGGAGAGCAGCACTTAGAAACCATAAAGTATTTTTTAAATGCAAGATGATGACGATTGTTATTAACAATGTTATTAATGACCTATTAAAACATTTCCCCTGTTTAAAATCCTGCAGGGACTTCTCTTTGTACTTGCAATAAAATCTAGACCTATCATGATCTACAAACAATGACAAGATCTGGGACCTGCCCACTCTTCAGCCTCAGCTCTCTTTTGTTCACTGCTCTTCAGCCATACTGACCTCCTTCCCTACACCCCACATGTTCTAAGCTGAACTGGGTCATCTGTGCTTTACATCTCCGCTGCGAATCAATCTTTCTCTCTCTTTCTCTCTCCACCCCAACAACAACAACAAGAAAAATCTTCAGATCCCAACTCAAACACCTTAGAAAGGCTTTCTTTAACCATTTTATCTAAAGTAAGATCCCAATGCTTTTCTGCCTACCACATCCTCTTTGGTTTCTTCACAGTACCTACTGCAATCTGAAATTACTTTGCTTAGTTATTTTTGTTGTTGTTATCTATTGGCTCCTGTACCATTAATTTTTCTACTGTATTGCATCATTCTCATTGCACAACAAAACAAAGTTTCCTGACTTTATATCTTTCTTCAGTTGCTGCTTCCCTTTACTGCAAAACTCATCGAAAGGGTTCTGTGCTTTGCTAGTTCTATTTCGTTTTGTCCCATTCTTCCTTGAACTTATTTCGGTCATGCCTTTGTCCCCCATTCACTCCATGAAACTGCCCTTATCTGTGTCACTAATGACCCCACATTGCCAAATCCAATAGACAATTCTCTTCCTAAAAAACCCTATCTTCCTTTAATCAATAGCATTTGAAAACATTGCCTCTTCCATAACATACTTTCTTTCCTTGGTCACCTGGACTTTATTTGTTCTTAGCTCTCCTATACCCTCACAGGCTGCTCCTAGTCTCCTTTGCTAGGTGTCCACCATCTTGGAAGTCAAGAAGCTGGGCTCAATCTTCAGAATGCTCCTCTGTCTGCACTCCCTCCCTAAGTCACTTAGTTCAGTCCTATGGCTTTAGTATTATCTCTGCTTTGGCACTAGCATCGGATCCAAAGGAAGTCTTCTTCCCCATAGGAAGTCTTTATTTTCTAGAAGGGCTCTGTCACCCACAACATAGTTGTTATCCACCTAATGTTATTTGTCAAAAAACAACCTTATTATTTAGGCAGTCAATGGTGTGGTGCCCCACTCTTGTAGAAACACGGATTTTTAAAACATAGTAAAGAACTTAGTGAGCACTTAGCCTCTCTTTGTTATTTTACAGAAGGAACTTGAGATACTGAGAAGTCAAATGGTGTGTCATGAGCCACACAATCACACAGAGCAGAGACTAGAATCCAAGGTTTCGGATTCTTCCAATTCCTAAAGCAATGTTCCTCTAATACCCGATTATATCTGAGTTCTTACATGAAAATTTGTGCCTAACCATCAAATATCACAGAACTTCAAAACTAGCAGTGACCTTAAGCATCTTCATTGCAACTGTCTTCCTTTGTAAATGGGCAATGATTGCATAGGACCCCGCTGTCATTTAAGGCAGAAGAAACATAGCCTACTGCCAGTTCCAGATTTGGACCTTCAGACACAAAGAATGAGTAAATGACAGGTTTCTTGAAATGCAGTCCATGCTCTTAAACCACTATTGATCTAAATTCTGCCTTCTCTTTTATTTGTCTTTCTTCATCATCCCAGGGTATTTTTCTCTTCTCATTCATTATTAGTAAGGGTTATTTCATCTGCTATTCTTTTGAAGCCTTGCCATTCTGAAATGTCACATGTAATAGTATTTATTTTGGCTTAACAGCAGTTTCTCTTCACAATGGCCTGTCCCACTCTGTAACATTTTGTTCAGTTGGTTGTGTTGTCAACTTAGGATGTTTGGTGATAAAATGCTGACATATTGCCTATTTATAGGCTGTAATGTCACTTTCTAATTGGCTGGTTTGAAAATAACAGTTTCTTATTCTCTGGATCGCTTCCACTGTTTGTTTCAATGTTCTTTCTGGGCAATCCCACTGGTTGTTGACTGACATCAAAACACTCGGAGCTGTTGTACACTACTGTGCTTTGTTTCTTCTCATCTCTTATAGCTCCACCTGATCAGGAAATGCCAAGTCCCTGCCTTCACAATGTAGGACAGTCCAATGCTGAAAGCAACCTTGTTCCTTGGTATCACTTTACCCTGACTTTGCCATTGCCCTTGTTAATTTATTTGAAAACTCTGTGATGAGGTGCCGACAGCTTCATGACTTATGATGGGTTAATATAGTTGACCATGCCTTTGCTCACCCCACAATATTGGACATGATGTTTGCTGTTCTTTTACTATCCTAAATATGGCTGAAATACCACCATTCTCTCCTAGAACTTCCCTCATTTTCCTTTTCTTGCCTGTTGTTTTCTCTGTTCCCAATTTGGAGATAATTTCAAATTTCATTTTCAAATTTCACTTGAAAGTCCTAGTTCAAAACACCTGTTTCTATAGCCATCAGTTTTTCCTTTCTTCTGATCTAGTAAGTAGAGATATCTTGGTTCTTTGCTTTCTTTCCATTCTATCATCTTTCTGCTCCAGGAATTTGCTTCTGTTAACTCCTGCCTCTTCTGCACGTTTAGGTTCCCGCATTGAATTGTTCTGTCTCTTCTGCCTTCCACAAGGCATCCTGAAAACCCACCTGCTTCCCGCTGCCTACAGTTTGCTTCTCTTGATTGTCAAACTTCTCACCTGCCGCCTTCCACCCCTTCTGCCTCAATCTCACCTCACCTTGGTCCCTCCCCAGTCCACCCCCTTTTCTGAAACAGCTTACGGAAAGGTTAGCGATGACCTCCTCACTGATAACTGCAGCCTCAGTCCATCCCATAAGGACCTTTGTGGTGTCATCTACAAATTAGATCCCCGCAGCCCAGGCTGGATCTGTGTTTCTACTACATCCCTTGGATTCTCCTTCTACCCCTGCTGCGTTTTCACCTGCCTTCTTTGCAGGTTCCTTTCTTGCTCCTCAAAGTATGAGGCTCTCCCAGTGGTAGCCCTGCCTTCTGAGCCTCTCTAACTATACCTCAGCAACTTTATTGTACATCCTAACTACGAAACAATGTATGAAAACTCAGCCCCACCCTCCCCTTCTGAAAACTGGCTGCCCCCTCACGTATCTCTATTAAAAAGATCACCATTTCCTAAGTCAGAGAATGACAAACTTTCAGAAGTACCTGTGTAGGTTTCCTCTTACCTTTAGTCCCTTAATCCATATTCAATCAGACATGAAGTCCTATTTTCCTTCTCCACAAAACCTCTTAAATCTAACCCTCTATTGCTGTTGTTTTTAATCTCTATTATTACCGTTATCATTTGGACATTAAATTACTCATGCTAGATTTAATGCAGTAGCTTCCTAGGCACTGTCTTGGCCTGTAACTCCATCCCCCTCCCCAGTCCTTCCCCCCTACACCCCGTCTTTTTTTTTTTTTAACATTATTATCCTAACATGCTTTTTTATGGCAGTTTTCATTATGTCACTGTCCACATCAAAAACCATCCCTGGCTACCTGTGGACACAAGTGGTGCACATTCCTTAGTTCGCCATTCACTAAACAGCACTTTACTAAGAAATCTGCATTATATCAGTTATTACACTTACACACACACACACACACACACACACACACATACCTCTAAGGAGTAATCATTATTGGCCACATTTTATAGATGAAGAAATTGAGGATTAGCAAGATGCTTTCTTGCCCAAAGAAAATTAGTGAGAACTGTTCTAGGATTCAAACCCAAGATTCAAAAGGTGCTCTTAATATCTAAGATAGATTGTCTCTAGCCTTGGACACCAACCTACTTTTCAGACTGCAATTCTTTACTTCTCCATTCCACAAAATCATAACTGGCATACACCTATCTTTGTATGCTCTTCCTCTCCCTCTATACTGACTCTACTGGGACCCATCCTAAACCACTTGGGCCCACATAACATTCTTTCCCTCCTGGACACTTACTGTCACCATCATTCATTTGGTTTCCAACCATAAGTTGCTTGGTGGTGTGTCTTGCAATGTTGGCTTGTATTGCTATTACACTCTAGTCAGTCAGATGATGTATATTGATATATATTGTCCTATCAACTACATCGTAAGGAAAACAACTTCTCTTATATTTATGGTAAATAGTCTAGCTTTTGATGGTGTTTGTATTGCTTTATTTTTTTTAGTTATATTGAGGTTTACTAGACAACTAAAAATTGTATATATTTAAGGTATACAATGTAATGTTTTGATACACAAATAATTGTGAAATAATTACCACACTCAAGCTAAGTAACTTATCTAATTATCACCTCACATAGTTACATCTTCAGGTGTGTGTGGGAGAACAATTACGATCAACTCTCTTGGCAAATTTTGAGTACACAATACAGTGTTATTAACTACAGCCACCATGCTGTACAGTAGATCTCAAGAACTTACTCATCCGTTATAGCTGAACATTTGTACACTTTGACCAACATCTCCCCATTCTTCTAGCAATCTATGTTCTTCATAGATGATATGACCCCTTTATCTGTTATCTAGTGGCTCAAGAGAGTGTAAATTAGGAATTGTAAATACTTCCTAAAGAAGGCACAAGGTGGAAAACATCCAAATAATATGTAATCCCACACCAAGATACCAGATCTGTTTCAACATCCCTCTAAATTTTATAATTTAAAAAAGGTACTACTACTATTGTATCTTTCAATTTAGATATCCTTTGTTCCCTAACATGAAAGTAACCAATGAAATGAACTCTATTATCAGCATTAAAAACTTACTAGGGTGAAAAGAAATCACAGTATGAGGCGCCTGGGTGGCTCAGTCGTTAAACGTTTGCCTTCGGCTCAGGTCGTGATCCCAGGGTCCCGGGATCCAGCCCTGCATCGGGCTCCCTGCTCAGTGGGAAGCCTGCTTCTCCCTCTCCCACTCCCCCTGCTTGTGTTCCCTCTCGCTTGCTGTGTCTCTCTCTGTCAAATAAATAAAATCTTTAAAAAAAGAAAAGAAATCACAGTAGACATCCATAGAAGTAAAATAAATATGCAATATTTTATCTCTTTTAAGTTTCCTTTGGTTGGTTTTAATGAAATTTGGTATTTCAGAGGGAGAATCTCCTAAAAAACAATTCTGAATGATGATAAAGCAGTGTTTTGAAGGTGAATGAAAAAGCATCTCTGTCCAGGGATAACAGAATCTCCACAACTAAACTGAACACCCCTGGTAAATATTACATGAAAATGTTTCTTTTCTTTCCAACTTTATTGGTATAATTGACAAATACTATCGTGTTTATTTAAAGTGTACAACATGATGATTTGATGTAGATATACATCGTGAAATGATTATCATAATCAACTAACACATCCATCTCCATCTATACTGACTCTACTGGGACCCACCCATTCTAAACCACTTGGGCCTGCATAACTTTCTTTCCCTCCTGGACACTTACTGTCACCATCATTTATTTGGTTTCCAACCATAAGTTGCCTTTTGTGTGTCTATGCACCGAGAATGCTGAAAATTGGCTTTCTCAGCAAATTTCAAGTATATAATACAGTATCATTAACTATAGTCACCGTACTGTACATTAGACCCTCAGAACTTACAACTAGAAGACTACCCTTTACCAACAACTCCCCCTTTCCCCACCCCTCAGCCATTGGCAACCACCATTCTACTCCCTATGATTTCAATTTTTTTTCCTTTTACATTCCATGTATGAGTGACACCATGCAGTATTTGTCCTTCTATGTCTGCTTATTTCATTTAGCATAGTGCCTTCCAGGTTCATCCATGATGTCATGGATTTCCAAACGGCAGGATTTCAACCTTTTTTTATAGAAAATATTCCATTTTATACTACATTTTCTTTAGCCATTCATCCATCAGTGGACACTTAGGTTGCTTCCATGTCTTGGCTATTGTGAATAAAGCTGCGATGAACATGGGAGTGCAGATACCTCTTCAAGATAGATTTCATTCATTGGATATATACCCAAAAGTAGGATTGCTGGATTATATGGTAGTTCTACTTTTAATTTTTTGAGGAACCTCTGTACTGGTTTCCACAGTCGATGTACCAATTTACATTCCCATCAGTGCACTAGGGTTCCCTTTTTTCCACATCCTTGCCAACACTTATCCCTTGTTTTTTTGTTGTTGTTTGTTTGTTTTGTTTTGTTTTGTTTTTTCAGATTTTATTTTTTTATTTTATTCATGAAAGACGGGGGAAGAGAGAGAGAGAGAGAGAGGCAGAGGGAGAAGCAGGCTCCCAAGGAGCAGGGAGCCCGATGTGGGACTCGATCCCAGGACTCTGGGATTACGACCTGAGCCGAAGGCAGATGCTCAACCATCTGAGCCACCTAGGCACATAGCCATTCTAACAGGTATGTGGTGACACTTCATTGTGGTTTTGATTTGCATTTACTAGTTGTTATTGATGTTCAATATCTCTTCATGTATCTGTTGGCCATTTTGTATGTCTTCTTTGGAAAATTGTCTACTCAGGTCTTCTTCCTATTTTGAAATCAGATTATTTGATTTTTTACTATTGAGTTATATGAGTTCCTTATACATTTTGGATATTAACCCCTTATATGATATATAGTTTGCAAATATTTTCTCCCATTCCATGGGTTCCCTCTTCATTTCTATTGACTATTTCTTTCGCTGTGCAGAAGCTTTCCACTTTGATACAGTCCAACATGTTTATTTTTGCTTCTGTTGCCTTTGCTTTTGGTGTCAAATATCTGTGTTCTTTTGCAGCTTATTGAGCTTCCTTCAAACAATTAGTTTGAATTCTTGAGCCAGCAATCTGTAGGTTTCACTCCCTTGAGATCAGTCACTGGGAAGTTATTGTGTTCATTTGGTGATGTCTTATTTCCTTGATTTTTCATGTTTTGTAGCCTTGTGCTTTTTGTCTGCATGTTTGTTGGAGCAGTTACCTCTTCTCGACTTTTGGGTTGGTTTTGGTAGGTGAAGACCTTCACTTACAGGTGGGTGTGAGGGTGCAGGCTGGGTGGTTTGTGGCAGTTGCTGACCTGAGAAAGGACCAGTAGTGTAGTCTCTGTGCAGATCTGGGAGCTAATGTTAGTGTTGGCAATGATCGCAAGGGTCCTCAATATTTAAGACTGTGGGTGTCCACAGAAGTATCTAGGGCTGTTGGGGTCTTTGGTTAGGAAAGCTGCTGGGGACCATCCGATCTCTTTTTCTCCCACAGTGGATGTCATGACCTAGGGGAATCCCTCCAGGTGCTGGGTCTGGCTCATGGACACCCTAGCGGTGGTGGTGGCATTGGTATCTGATGCTTGGGTCCCCATGGAGCACCCAGAGAGCTGGGGTTTGGAGTGCAAGTGCACACAGAGCGACAGCAACTGCAGGCTCTGGGGCACTGGCTGGCCTGAAGCAGCGGTAACTCTGCTGCCTGAGACATGGGCAAGGGCAGAGCAGCCATAGAGCCATTGTTTGGAGTGCCCTCACACAAAAAGCAGCCCCAGAGCTGGAGTCTGAAATGGGGCTGCATGCACAGCAGCCGTGGCTCTGGGGTCCAACATGTGCGTGGGGTTCTGAGGGGCAACTCTGGCCCTAGAGTGACAAAACAGCAGTTCCTTCTGGAAGGCACAGAGCAGCAACTCTTTCTCTGGGGAATTTTCAACAGCGGTGGTTGTTGTTTACCTCAGTGGCCAAAACTGCCAGTGTCCTTTGAAGAGCAGGCCACTGGGTCTGTGCCAACGAACACTACCAGGTTCTCCTCTGTGAAAGCTGTGGGGAGTCTGGCTGCTGTGGGGGCAGTTGAGGTCCTCAGTGGCATGGTTGCCAGAGTCCTCTGCAGAGCAGGCTACTGGGGCCATGTTGGCACCTGCTGTGCAGCTGAGACTGATTACCCCGCCTTCTCTGTGCCTAGCCATCTCCAGAGATCTCAGCTAAGCCGACCTCCCAGTGAGCCTTTCGGTGTAGGTATGACACACTTTTTTCTCTATTGTCTTGCTGTAAGTTCTCAGTTGGATTCTTGAGCCTTCCCAAGGCTATCTTCTTTTGTGGATAGCTGACTAATGTTTAGGGGTGGGGGTCGTGAGGGGGGGAAGGCAGGGCAGGGAGATTGGATGAAGGCTGGTATCTCCTACTCCGTCTTGCTGACACCAACTACAAAAATGTTTCTTTTGACACCATTTAATCTATTGATTGTTTAAGAAATTGTCTAGACAAAAGAGTGAATTAATCATGTCTTCCAATTACCACTGTTCCCTCATTGAGTCATTCACCCAACTCTGCCCCAATTTCCCCATCCCCACTACTGTGGACTGACTTCAAGACTTTCTCTTTGTTCACTTGAATTTCTCCACAACTACCCACCTGGTCTCCCTGCCTCCATGCTTCCCCATTCAAATCAAACCTCCACAGAGCCCTTTCTTTTAGAAAGACCTTTCTAAAATATATGTCTGAAAATCTCATGTCTTGACTTACAAACCTCCCGTGATTTTTCCTTATCTTTCCAAAGTGTCTCAGAATAAAGTTTAAACTCTTGGAGTTGGCACACAAAGCACTTTGCCATCTGACTCTTGCTTTTCTCTCTGGTCTCATCGCTCCACACTTAAATTGTTCCTCTTTTTTTTTTTTAATTTTTTATTGTTATGTTAATCACCATATATTACATCATTTGTTTTGGTGTAGTGTTCCATGATTCATTGTTTGTTCATAACACCCAGTGCTCCATGCAGAATGTGCCCTCTTTAATACCCATCACCAGGCTAACCCATCCCCCTACCCTCCTCCCCTCTAGAAACCTCAGTTTGTTTTTCAGAGTCCATCATCTCTCCTGGTTCGTCTTAAATTGTTCCTCTTCATGCTTTGGCTTTTACTGTTCAAAAGAGTACCAGTTCTGGGCAACTGGATGGCTCAGTTGATAAGCGTATGCCTTCGGCTCAGGTCATGATCCCAGGGTCCTAGGATGGAGTCCCCCATCAGGCCCCTTGCTCCTCCTGCTTGTGCTTGCACTCTCTCTCTTCCTCTCTCCCTGACAAATAAATAAAGTCTTAAAAAAAAAAGAGTACAGGTCTTTGTATGTCATTGCCCTTCATGATGCCATTGTTGGAATCAAAAGGCAATACTAGATGCAAACTGTAGAGCTCAATCCAATGTTAGAGCCTGTAAGAGTTTGCAGAGGTGAGTGGACGAGCCCACCACCTGTGGTACTGCTTGCTAATGTTGCAGATATCTGAGTCTGCTATTTCCCATGAAACTTATTCCCCCTCCATAAATCTTTTCCTTAGAAAAGAAAGGCGCCTGGCTCATAGCAAAGTGGTGAGCATGAAATCAACAAGCTCTTTAGGGATTTGCCCATCTCTATAGGACAGAGAACAAATTCCTACTGTTTGTCAGGTTTCTGTGAATTTATAAGAACAAGTTTCCCAGACATTAAGGTACAAAAACTCAGATGCAGTGGTAGAAAAACATCACACAAAAAGGCATTCAATTCTCTTGGAAACACTGTGCTTATTAAAGGCATAAACACTAGGTACAGAAAGTTCAGTAATCCTTTTCCTAAGGGCAATAATAGTTTTTACATTACAGAATCAAATGGTTGCTCTTTCTTTGAGGGCTGAAAATAAAGTGCCAGTTTGGAGAGGAAACAAAGTGTAACCAAGTCAAAGGCGTGCATCTGAATGGAAGGTCAGTCCTTTTCCACTTCCTCCAAGTGTACTTATAACGGAGCCAGCTTTTACTTTCACTTCTCCCAGGTCGTATATCTTTCATTGGTTGAGATTCTGGCATAATCACAGAAACCCATCTACTCCCTTAATCCTTGGCTACTTTGACGATCCCTATAAGGCCTAAAGGGAGGCCGGGACTCTGCACCCGATTTAGCACCGTGGTGATGAGCCTCTTCCACAGAACCAGAGCCCTCCCTTCATGTTCTCACGACAATTGCAATATTGATAAGCAATAAAATTACACCTGACAACTGCTTCCTCGGGAAAAAAAAGGGAAAAGAAGTAAAGAGACCATGTTTTGAGTTACTCTATATAGGTGACCTCCCACACAAATAATACTCAAAAGCAGTTCCTTTTGAAAGCAATGGATTACTGCCATCATGTTACAGCTTAGCACACCGAACCGAGAAATGAAGTGTTTTGCCCAAGCCCTTGCAGTAAACAACAGAACCAGGATATAAACTGATATTCAGAGAGTACGTTCTTTCCCTTCCATGCTAGCTGCTTCCCAGAAACAGGGCATGGACATACTGTGATGCCATTAATTTCTAGCAAACCAGAAATCTGAATGTGGAAACTGAGTCTCACCAATTCCTATGGTGTCCTTACATCTTAAATAATGAGATGGATCATGCGGAGAATAGGGTCCATATCTCATGGTTTCCAATGATATGGTAAAACTAAGAAAACTGTGTAGGGGGAACAAAAGGCAGAAACTCAAGGAAGAAATAGCAAGTGTCAGGGAGAGGTAGGAAAACACAAGCTAATCCATATGTGGATAGAGATAAATAAATGGCCATGCTGTTCACTCCAAACCCATATTGCAGCGAGCATCCTTGTGATGGCAGCTCCAACATAGGCTCGCTTCTCTAAATGATAGTCCTGCTCTTCTAAGAAGGGGAAACACAGAGATTGCAGTTAAAGAATGAGATATCGAGACCTGTTTAAACGCAACTTGCCAGAATGGGATAAAAAACGAAGCGAAATCACCACCCTGTTGATCACAATTCTGTTGATTAAAGCCACAGAATATTCCATAACTTCGGAAGTTACTGAGATAGCAACATTTACAAATTGAGATTTTTCTTCCCCCACAGCCCCAAAGGAGCTTCCATTCCTGATTTTCTGCAATGTTAAA
Organism: Eumetopias jubatus; assembly: GCF_037043125.1. NCBI lineage: Eukaryota > Metazoa > Chordata > Mammalia > Carnivora > Otariidae > Eumetopias > Eumetopias jubatus. The sequence goes on along the minus strand of NW_028274809.1, from coordinate 160,962,863 downwards.
ATGAATTATACAACATTTTCTATCATACTGGCAAGGATAATGTCTTGTACAACTCAAACATCTGAGAAGCCTTCTTATTTTTACACCACCTTCTCCCACATCTGATTAATCATTTCAGAAAGGTCACAGTTGGACAAAGGGTCACAGAATACTGTTCCGGCATCTTGGCCTTCCACCCTCACATGTTTGGGGAACACGTTGAAGTTAATGTTAGCCCGCCCAAGTTGAAAGCCATGACTCAAATTTTACCAGCTGCAGTGAAGCTCTCCTTCATCTAAACTTTGGCCATTTCAAGACCACAGACGTCTAACTCTTCGGAGATAAGACAAGGAAAAACACCTAGAAGTCAACTTTCCCCGAGCCTGACTTTCTCAAGTTTTGAGATAATTGCCACTGTTCAAAAGGAACAGATGTTTATGTAAAGCTGGAAAAGCCAACACAATCCCGTCGCCATGCATTGTGGGTACCAGTTGTGAAGGAGGGCTCCCTTAAAGACTGTGTTGCTAGGCTGGTTAATAAAGACAAACAAACAAGAGTAACTGCAGCAGAGCTGAGTCTCCACATGACTTCTTGAACAGGTAAATCAGTAAAATGCCAGTTAGTGAGGTAAGAAGAATGAGATGGAACATGCAAAGTTGACTTGCGCTTTTTTTAAAGAAGTAATTACACAAAGACAGGTGCAGTGAGAAGTCACTGGTGTAGAAAATGGGAGCCTAGGAAGATGAGGGGAAGTTTGTTTTCAAGGCAGAGTGAAGAGGAAAAGGTTGAACCACTGACACAATCATCCATGTATTTGTTCCTCTGCTGTTTGCTCTCTGCAATGGCCTTAGGCCGTTGGTACACAAACCAGCTATTTGTAGAAAACTGTACTTTGGAGACCAAAGCAGATTTCTCATAGCTTCCTACAAGGGGCTGGGACAACAGATCTGTGAACAAACAAAATGTTGCTTGGGTTACTACATGCCAACTGGAAGGTTCACAGTGGTAGGCAATGTTGCTGCCGTAGACAGCTCCCCATTGGCTGCCAGGGAGTCACCCATTCCCAAGGTAGTCAGGTATTCAAGACTCTCCTCTGTCACACCCCAACACCTTTTCCAGAGGTAACCACTGCTACTCCCTGGTGCAAAACAAATCGCTCGAGTCTGTCCAAACTTGTGAGTTCACTATCGCCTCCCCCAATCTCAAGGCACACATGGCACTTGCCATCTGGAATGTCTTCCTTGCATCTCTCCATCTTTCCAAACCAGCTCCTTCACGGGACTCACTAGCTCACTACAGCTTAAAGGAATCTGTCTTTCCTCCTAGAGCCTCTAGTGTACATTGTCTGTGGTCTGGCGAGAGCATGCCTGCATGGTTCCTTGTATATCTGTGTCTTATCTGTAGGACCTGGCTATAAACTCCTCAAAGGCAGAGACTGGGAATCATGCATTCTTGTTTTTATTCCCTCACATAGTGAGGGCCTAACACATAGTCGGTGTTCAACAAATATTTGGGCACAGCTTTGGAAAAGGAAAAGATCCTGTGTTGGGGGACCTGGCAGCTCCTCTAACGAATGCGGTGCAGTGACTGATGGCGCCTGGCGGCCACAGGAGACACTTCTTCCCACCAGCAGCCAGTGAGCCAGACTGCCGCAGCTCTGCCATCTTCAACAAGTGGCTTCCAAGGTCAGGTCAATGGCTTCCATCCCAGCCAGTAGGAACACAAGAAAAAGTGGAGATCCAGTGCCAGAGACTTTCCCTCAGGAAATGACTGAGAAGTTGCACACATAAATTTTAAGTACATTTCTTTGCCTAAAACCTAGCTGCCAAGTTTGCCGGGAACTGCAGTCCGGAGCTGGACAGATGGCCACATCCCAGCTGCTGCTTGGTCACTGGAGAAGACAAGAAGAAGAGGTTTCCCATGGATGAGCAGCAGCCTCCACACAGATACTCTGGCCACCTATCCCATCTGCACTCTAGTGAACTTTTTATCCAATGACAAAGAGTATCCTCTAGGCTGGAATCGGGCTTTCTAGGAAACATCCAACCTCCTGTCATCCAGGGATAGATCCCAACTCTCCCTGTCCAGATCTCACCACGGAGTGACTCGGAATCACATCTTGGGACTATGCACCAATGGAGAGTACCTCTCCCTCTCTCTACCCTCTTAGTAGAGGAGAAAACTCTGTTCCCTTAACCCCTCCATTGTGAGCAGTGAAAGATGACTCTCGCCCACCAGTTCACATTGCATCTGCTCTCTCATGAAGGCTCTGGGATGAGTGAAGACTCCCCTTGCTGCTGACTAGCAAAGAGATTGGAGGGTCCACTCAGATCACCAGAGCCATGTGTACGTACTAGTTTTGTGATAAATGCGCCCAGAGCAGTGGCCCCAGCCCACTTCCAGATATTTAGAGACTATCCACATAATATGTAATTTTAATTCAGTCTAAAACATTTATTGATCGGATATTATGAGCAAAGCATTGTGTAGATACTGAGATATTTTTACAGCCACAATTCCTGTCGTCAAGTTGTTTAGCATCCCTTGAGGGAGACAGATATGAGCAACTAACTCTATTACCAAACACAATTGGGCAAGTCTAACAGGAGGTAACAAGCAAAGTGCTATGAGACTGTGGCCAAAAGAGTAATCAGTTCTAACCAGATGGCCAAACTAGACTCCACAATATATTTAGATAGGGGTGCCTGGCTGGCTCAGTCAGTGAAGCGTCTGCCTTTGACTCAAGTCATGATCCCAGAGTCCTGGGATCAAGCCCCACGTCAGGCTCCCTGCTCAGCGGGAAGCCTGCTTCTCCCTCTGCCTGCCGCTCCCCCTGCTTGTGCTCGCTCTCGCTCTCTCTCAAATAAATAAATAAAATCTTTTAAAGAATATATTTAGATAAAAACGTTTCCTGGGGGAGGTGGCCCTGGAACAGGGCCTAAAGGGACGAGGAGAATGTTAACAAGTGGCAGAGAAAGAGGGAGACACGCCAGGTGGAGCACGCTCAAAGGCACAGAGGTGCAAGAATGGAAGGGCCAGTGCTGTTTGCCCCATGGGGCTGGAAGGGCGCAGAGAAAACCTGAGCGTGAGGCAGGTATGCAGGGATGGCTCGGAAGGCATGAAAACCTGAGCCAGCAGAACTAGCAGCAACCAAGGATTTCTGAGAAGTGCAGCAGCTTGATTGATGTCAAGGGGAAGGAAGACAACTCTGCTGCCTGTGGTGAGGAAGACCAGCGACATTCATAATAACTAACGTTTTATTGAGTGCTAACCATCCAAGCCACCTGCTAAGTATTTTACTTCCCTGCTCCTACTGAAGAGGCAGGTCTTATTACTTTCCCCACACCACAGCTAGGTAATAACAGAAGTCATACACTAAGTGCAAAGGCAGATTTGCCCCAAGTCCATTCTCACTGCAGAGGCTGAGAGCTTTGCCAGTGTAACCATGACCCTCAGTCCTGTCAATGTGACAGAAGTCCCGCCTGGGGACCCGGAGGGACTGCAGGAGGGCAAGCACCGTGGAGGGAGGGCACTGGATGGATGTCAGGGGGAAATCAGAAGAAGAATCAGGACCGTGACTTGAAGGAGTAGGAGACTGGAAGGAGGGAGAGATTAAACTGCTTAGACTTCAACGACCCCTCAGAGCTAGGGCTGGGGAGTAGGGAGAAACGGGCACAGGGCGGCAAGTTATGGCATTCATATGTGTTGATCCTGTGCACCAGAAAATTGAACAGCCTGTGAACAAAGCAGCCCCAGAAAGCAAGTGGCTGCCTGGGTGAACTCGAATGCGCTGATTTGGAAGAAAAATTCAACTTGATTGACTGGCCTGCATTATACTGATAGCCGTAAATCCCTTTGGCCAAACAGAACTTGAGTCAACCTTAAAGGTATGCTATGTGTTATCTCTTTGCATACCAAAATATTCATATATCTTGGGAAAGTATAAAAAATTATGTTTTTCCTTTCAAGGAGTGGAATGTAAAGTACCCACCAAATCCTCCTGGATGGCGCCTGGGTGAATGTATTCCTTGTTATTTCGTTTAAGCTGCTAAATATCTATTAGAGTCAAATTATGGGCTCTTCGCATGTGGAGTTTCCACTTGTAGCTTCCTGAGCATCGAAACTGAGCCCTCCATTTTGTAAAGCAGATCAGCCTCATGACCGTGATTGCCTAGCGAGTGGCCAATGGCCCCTACGAGAGACGGTTTCCTCCACGTTCTGAAGAAGAGGGATTCGCAGAACCAAAAATGTAGCCCAGATCTTGGATGGACAGAGTGCAGCCACCCGCTGACGTTAGACTTTCTTTGGAAAACTTCAAGACGCTGGCAATTAAAGCGATCTAAGCATGTCCCTGATGAAGGGACTGCTCTCTCCAGAAGGGACCTACTTACTTTACAAAGCCAGGATGACTCCTTTCTCTGTAAGCTCTTTCCACTCAGCTACAGTGTGTATTTCAAGTTTTTCGGGTGAGCCACCTTTGTCTTTTGCTGAGCAATGAATGGAAGTGGAGGGTGGGGTATAACTCAATGCCCGCCCCCCCCCGAAAAAAACCCTCTTCCCTTTATTCATCTGTACGAACTTTCTCACCACATATAATGAAACAAATGCAAGTAACACGTTAAGATCAGCAGCTTTATCAAAGCATGAGTTGTCAGGTTACGGGGGAGGATATTTGCCAAATCTGAACACATAAACTTTTAGTATAGAAACCAGAATATGAATTAAGCTCATATCACTCAAAAAGAGCTTGAATGCATCTGAAACCAAAGTACACTGTCAGCCACCTCCACTTGCTCCGGGCGCTGATGCCTTGATTAGCTATGCAAGAAGCTACCTGCTATTTTAGAATTATATGAAGTCACCTCAGGGTATCTACAAGCTTCTCACGCACAAGATACTGACTTTTTTTCCTCCTTCGTCTTGGCTTAGAGCGCAGTTGTTGCTACATCCAAGTCAGTGCTATATCATGGATTGTTATTGCAGAAGCTGTCATTAAGGCAGCTGGCCTTCTGACAGAAGAATTGCTCGGCAAACAATAATGGTTTGTTGCTAAAACCCCCCTAAGACTAAAAAGACACCTAGCATTTTTTTTTCAGGGAGTCCGTGTTCCCCAAAAAGATTAGGGAGCTGAAAGCTTAATTTTGAAAGGGGATTTTATTTTTCAGTAATAGAGAACATTCCCTCTACCCTATTTTTTAAAAATAAATTACCTTCTCTCCTGCAATAGTGACTAAATTTATAGGAACAAAAGAGCAGCTCACGTGATAGGTATCTAACCAACGAAGCTACCAGTGTACATAGCATTACGGGTACCACGCAGTTCGACATGTTTCTACCTGAGCTACATAGATTCTGTTTGGATACTGGGCTGCTTAAAAACATTTTTTTTAGGTGAAAATGTGATCATGAAAGTGAGGGATTGACAACTCGGTCTTCAAAAGCCAAGGTGGGGTTTTTGTACGCCTTCCTAAATAAATACATGAACACAGTTAACCTTTGACTTGCAGTGCCCTGAATCTCCCAGCCCCGAGCTTCTCTCCCGACAAGGGTGCTAACAATTTTGCCAGACGGAGCTGTGCCGAAGAGTGCTGAGCACTCCCTAGGTTCAGACCGAAACCACCTTAATCATGCACCTTTCATCTTGCCAGATTTCCAGAGCGTAACCAGCCAAACGGTTCTTAGATTTTTCAAGCTTAATCTTTCCCACAAAACCTGAGTATTTCGCATTAAAAAAGGAAAGCATGAGATTTCTGCTGGGGCTCAGTTAGCCCAGAGGCGTTTCCCAGCTCTCTGTCCTGGCCTCCTCATTAAAGTAGTGATTGGAATCTGAGTGCCCACTTGCTGTAAACCCAGATCCTAGTGCCTTCCAACTAGACCCCCGTGCTTTCTCCGCACTGCTGTTTAGCACGTATGGCCCATAAGTCCAATCCTCCACGAGGCCCTCGTAAAACTTCCCTTACTGCACATGCAGTTATTAAGCATGCAATTTATATTTCCAGGTGCACACATTTCTCATGCAAATCTTTTTGACCTGAAGTAACCGAACGCACCTTAGAAACATGAGTCTCCCGTTTACTCAACAGATCCTCAGTAAATGTCATCAACCACATCGCCTTCTCCCCGACTTCAAATCACCATGGATTGCTTACACACATCTGAAAGCAAGGCTAACTTCTCAGGGCCCATCATGGATGAATTGAGCCACGGCGAGGCAACAGGTTTAGTTTTTGTCTCTGTGACTTATACAAGTAAAGAAGGCAACCAAAATCCACTCCTGTGACATCGTGAAGACTATCTGGCTGCTTCATGGTTCTGACCTAGGCTGTCCTGATCAAATAAGCTGCAAAAAAAAAGGGGGCGGGGATCTGAAATAGTTATTGAGATAGATAGATAGATAGATAGATTTCAAAACTAAGCCAGACGTTCTAAAGCACAACTCTAAAATCAAACTCCCAGTTGATTAGTGAAAGTTTGGGGGAGGTAGAGGAGGAAGCAGAGATTCATCCGCTCTGAAGTTGGTGAGTATCTCCAGGTGTGGCCTGGGGACCCGCAGGGGAAGCTGAGTGTCCCAGAGAGATTACAGCTATGACCCTTGGCCTTCTTCTATTCCCAGCTAGAGGACAATGAGTCCATTAGAGCAGGCAGGGAAATGTGAGGGCACTTTTCTCGTGCTAATTCGGAGGGAGAGAAGCCACCAGTGGAAGGTCCGTGGGTACTTCCTCTATGAATTACCTCAGCTCCAGGAAACAATAAGTGACTATGCTTGAAAGGCTCCCCTGGTCCCTGGAATCAAAGAGAACACTCTGCCATTGGCTAATGACTTATTTATTCATTCAACAAATATTTATTCACAGTATACTAAGTTCTTGGGTACATGCATCATTACACTGGAAACACACTATAGCAGGAAACCCTGGCTAAATAAATGCCCAGTTTCCTTCTTTCTTCTCTCAGTGTAAATACATTCTAATTGAAAACAAGGAACTGACAAGCGATCCTTTGAGGACTGCCTTTAACTCAGTTCAAGCTATAACATGAAGGGTGATGGGAGGCTCCAAAGTCTTGATTCCTTGTTCAAATTACCTCACTTCCAAGTGGATACTGATAACCAGAGTTAAGGCAGGACGGCCTTCCGTACGTGAGAAGTAAAGCTCCTCGTACTATCTGAAGTCCCTTACAGGATTTCTTGACACAGAATATCATTAAATTAAAAAAAAAGAAAAAACAAATCATAACACATTTTTTTTTTCTCCTCAGCCTTCAGGTGTCATTTGGCACATATAAATTGTTTTTTCTTAATAATGTAAAGAGTGACATGATAGATTTGATAAGTAACATTTTATTATAAAATCAACAGGTAATAATTACCTAGGTGACTCATGATGAGGTGTAGAGCTCTTCTTAGCCTATCTGAAAGGGAAGAAAAGTTCATTAAAGTTCAGGTGTACAAAACACAAATCTGAAAGCCTAGGTTTTTAAAAATTGCTCAATTTCATGAAGCGTATGTTCCCTTAAAATCTGATTTTCATCGGGACTTTGTGAGTGCACAACTTAAATTAGTCATGTGAAGGGGAGCAGATTAGTTGCAAGATGGGAACCCTGCCATTCTCCTCTGTTTACCACAGACCAACAGGGGTTGAGTTACAAGTGTTTATTATTTCTGAATATGTACTGCTACACAAACATGAACGTGAAATTCTCAAAGTGGACACTACTGAAGAACAATGACCCTCAGAAGGGTCACTAAGAAGTAAGCCCTACATCAGTCTTACTGAGTCTTGTCCTTCCCCACAGCTGCCTCTCACATAAGATGTCACTTCCTTAGCACAAAGTGGGAGGATCTACAGGCTGATAGGAATAAAGAAGGGTCATTAGGTAAACACATGCTAGCAGAAGTCCTTTCTGAGATGGATTGAGTATCTTTAATCCTGTATTCTGGCCTCCAATGATTTATGGCTCTTATTTTCTTTTCTCTCTTTCCTTGTACGGCTTGCCAAAGTAGACTTTAACTCTGCCTTGAAGCAGGCAAACACAGAGTTCTATCTTCCTTGATGAATCGGACTCCTGCCAAGTGAAAGCTTTAATGACAAAATTATGCTCCAAGGAAGGGACAAGGTGATAGTCTAAAAGACTGAAAGAAATGCCACTGAGTGTTCCTTCGACTGTTGAGAGTTTAGAAAAGTAAGAGCTAGGCCATGTTCCTCCCTCCACACCCCATTTCAGTCCCCTACCCTGTCCCAACTCCAGCCCAGCTACAGTAAAACAAGACAAAACAAAACCCTGCATATATGTTAAGACTGATTTGATTCATTTGGGGGAGGGCATTAGGAGCTCTGCCCATCACCCTTTGGTTCTGTTTCACTTTAAATGACAAGGAGCTGCCTTGGCTGCATTCTCGAATCCTTCCCCTTCCTCAACCATAAACCGTCTAGCCTTATGGCAAATGGTAAAGTAAGGAAAATGTGCTTCTGTCACCCTGTAGGGGTCATAAACAAGTGCATTAGAAACTGCAAGAGACCTTCTTTCTCTCATTTGTCTCATGCCTGGAATTACAAGAAGAAACTTCCGAATTTCCCTCTTCCCCCGCAGACCTTTACCCTGAGTTGCAGAGCTACATACAAAACAGTTTATTGGACATTTTCACAGGAATATCCAACAAACACCTTCCCTTATAAATGTATTTTTCTGTATTGATTAGTGGAGCATTTTTCCCTCCCGTGACCCAAATCAAGAGACATAAAGTTGAACTACACTCTATTTTTTCCTTTACCAACAAATAATTTTCCAATTTATGTCTCTCCTACCTTTTAGTCAATTCATTACCAAGTATTTATGGAGTGCCTACTCCGTGCCAGGGATTGTTCTAAGCTCTTGGGATCTATCAGCAAACAAAATGGGAAAAGCTTCCTGCTCTCCTGCAGTTTACGTTTGAGTCTGGGGAGACCAGGCCACTAGTAAGAATTGTGATAATGATGATGACAATGAAGATTGTCATAATGAAGAAGATGATGATAAATACACAAACTTAAATAGTATCTTAGAAGATGAGAAGTGCCACGGAAAAAGTCTTTTAGGTAGAATAGAGCTAAGAGGATTGGAAGTGCCTGTGCAGATGAGCGGTGGGCAGTAGGGGATAAAATGGTTCAAGAGAACAAGTCAGCCTCATGGACATGATTCAAGCATGAGAGCATAATGGTATCTGGAGGAAGAGTGTTCCCAGTAAGAGGGACTAGCCAGAGCACAGGTTCTACCACGGGAATGTTCCTGATACTTTCGGGGAACAGCAAGGAGGCCAGCATGGCTAGAGCAAGCGAGCAGTGGGAAGGTGTGCAAGAGGGGACCCCAGGGGGGCTGAGGGCAGGATGGTAGCTGGTCTTTACCAGTGTAAGAACTTGGGGTTTCACCCTAAGACTGATGGCAGGATACTGTAGGCTTTTATTTGTTTACTTATAATTATTCTGGCTACTGCATTGAAAACTGACTAGGAGGGACCAAGAATAGAAGCAAAAAGACCAATAAGGAGGTTATCAGAATAATCTATGGTGATGGGTATTAAAGAGGGCACGTACTGCATGGAGAACTGGGTGTTATACGCAAACAACGAATCATGGAACACTGCATCAAAAACTAATAATGTAATGTATGGTGATTAACATAACATAATAAAAAATTTAAAAAATAAAAATAAAAATAAAAATTTTTTAAAAAAGAATAATCTAATCCAAGTGAGAGATAATGATATTTTGAATCAAAGTGGTTTTAATAGAGGTTATAAGCAGTGACCAGATTCTACATAAATTTTGAAGGAAGGTCCAATAAGCTTTCTTTTCCCTTTGGGTCTTGTTCTTCTCTTTCTTTTAGCTTTGAAATAATTTTAGATATACAGAAATGCCCCCAAAATATAGAGTTCCCAATTATTATTCGCTCAGCTTCCCCAAATGTTTACAATTTATATAACAGCTATGTGGTATTTAAACCAGGAATTAACATTATGCAATAATAATATAATACCATTCACTGAAGCACAAACTTTATTCAACTTTCTCCAGTTTTCTCCCAATGTCCTTTTTCTGTCCCAGGATCTATTCCAACATCCCACATTGCATTTATTCAAATAAGTAAGGATCAATATTAGCATATGCTTAAGAATTTATGGAACAAAGATAGGGATTCAAGTCCTTGTGATCCAAAGGAGTGCTTTTTCCACTGTACCATACTGAAAAATAAGGTAGACAATCTACCATGAGTAGAAGAGAGGTAGGTCAACTTTTTCCATGCAGGTCAACTTTGCGTGGAAAAAATCCCAAGCCTCTGTGCTGTTACCACCTGGAGGGTCTCCTTGATTGTTCTAGTATTATACTACTCTGAATTTCCATTTTGGCACTCTAATTTTAAATCAAACTTCAACTGGATCATTAAAACCAGGTATTCATGCTGTAGATATATAGATACCTGTGACTTTTGTCCTTAGGTCAGTGTTACAAACTTGCTTGCTTTCAACGTTTTCTCTTTAATCAACATTGCACTTTTAACTCCCTTGTGTGAGGGGTTAAGAAGAAAAACAGAAGCAATCAATGACACCAACATTCAGAGTTTCCTATGTAGAGAGCAAGAGAACTAGAACCCAATGAATGAGAACCTTTAAGTAATTAGTTTGGTTTGGTTTGGGTGCCCATGCCCCTCTTTACAGAGAAAAGAGATCACCAGAAAACAAGTGCATAGCAGAGACTTAAACTCTGCATCAAAAAGGCAGTATCTGGAGTAAATCCCAGCCTCTATGCATTTGGGGTTCCATTAGCTATACCTTCTATATCTACATTTAGTTGGCTGCACAAAGAGATTCTTATCTTTAATCGTGACCTGGGGGCACTGCAAGATAATCATTAAATGTATTCATTAAACTGTACTTACTAGGGCAGAAAATTAGAAAAACATACCTCAGAAAGATTTTTAAACAAAGGTTGAAATTTAAAAATGGTTTTCTAGTTGATCTCCAGTTAATTAAAAAAATTTTACTCTGTTACACCACTGCAGTTTGTAATGGAATAGAACATAAAATGAAAACCATTTGTTGCTATAGGATTCATTTTAGCAAACGTTCATTCGGTGCCAGGTATTTTGTTACCTACCAGAAGATTATGGATATCAGTATGAAATAGCCGTACCGTTTAGATCAGGGTTAGCAAACTACAGCCCACAGTTTAAGCCTGTGTTTGCATAGGCCAGGAGCTAAGAATAGTTGTCAGATTTTTAATGGTTGGGGGGAGAAAACATCAAAAGAAGAAAAATATTTGTGACATGTAAAAATGACATGAAATTCAAATTTCTGCTTGTAAATAAAGTTTTATAGAAATTCAGCCACACTCATTGCCTTTATATTTTACCTGTGGATGCTTTCACACTAAGATGGCTGAATTGAGCACTTTACACAAAGCCCAATGTGGCCTGCAAAGTCTTCTACAGAAAAAGGTTACCAACCCCTGCTTGAGAAGCTCACCATCTATAGTGGGATAGAGGTACACACATACACTTAGTTTTCAGAACATGATTAGTGCCGTAACAGAGATACGGTAACAGTGGGAAATTCCTTCTACCTGTAGAAGTCTGAATTTAATGAGTATATGTAATGAGAATGAAGGCAATGAAAGTGACAAAAGGGCAAGGACGTGGAGAATGGGAGCAGAGCATAGCATAGGGACAGAAGATAACAAACCCATATTGTGTCTAGGAGAAGTTGTGTAAGAAGAATAGAAAGAAGTGGGAGAAGAGATTAAGAAAGTACCTGAGATCAGATTAGGATTTCTAATCCACTCAAAGATTAAGTGTCTCCTGTAGATGGTCATTAAAGATTGTAAAAGCAGAAGTACTTGGTCAGATCTGTGTTTTAGAGAGATAACTCTAGCAGAAGGGTGGAGGCAGAAGAGGGACTGGAAGAAGGAGAGAGTAGAGGCAGAGAAACCAGATAAGGGGTATTGCAAGAGCCCAGGTGAGAGATGATGATCTGACTCAAGACAATCTAGCATCAGAGGGCAGGGTGGAGTCCAGAGGTGCAAAAGCATTTTCAGACCAACTGAATTGGAGACTGACTGGTTTTGAAAAAAGAGAGGAAAGTGTCAAGGGGACACGATACTTGACTGAATTTCTTGAGCTGAGAAAAACCAATGTCATGAAGCAAGATGGGAAACCAAGAGGAAAAGTAGCCTCTGGTAGAAATGATTGGAGATTTCCCACATCCCCTTTCAGTGAGAATAAGAGAACAGGCTCTATTTTGGGTACTTCAGGGTTGAGGTGCCTGCGGACATCCGGGTAGAGTGGTCCAGGACGGCACTTTGGAATATAGCTGAGAGACCTAGATGACCTTTGAAGGTCAGCAGCATAGAGGCACTGGACGAATCCATGGAGTGGATAAGAGTATTCCAGTTAATTTTATTTTAGAATACCATAACCCAGATGCCTTTTTCCCTGTTAAACCATAAAATAATCCTGTTTAATTGAATAGGCACTGTGTATCTTCACAGTCTGGGTTCACTACACCATTGGAAAGATTAAGCAACCACCCTGCTGCTACAGCCTATTCAAAGCCATAAATATATTAGGTAAAAAAAAAAAAAGAAGAAGAAGGATATTAACTATATTCAAAAACATCTTTAAGTGATTTAATGTGTTCTGCTCTAATACTACAATAAAGCAAAATTGTAGTTATCTTAGTATTCAAACAATAACACCAACATCAAATATTAAACTGAGTTAAATGAGTATATATGTAGGACATGAAACCTAGAATTTGCTTTAACTATGATGTTAAACATTCAGCAGACAGGGGCGCCTGGATGGTTCAGTCAGTTAAGCATCTGCCTTAGGCTCAGGTCATGATCCCAGGGTCCTGGGATTGAGCCCCAAGTCAGGCTCCCTGTTCAGTGGGGAGCCTGCTTCTCCTTCTCTCCCCTGCTTGTGCTCTATCTCTCGCTCTCTCTCTCTCAAATAAATAAATAAAATATTTTTTAAAAGAAGAAAAAAACATTCAGCAGACAGAAATCAATAAAAAAAAAAAAAGCTTAATTGTATTGCAACTCTATGCACAGAGACTTATCGTATCCTACTATTATTGGAAAGGGCATCGGAACTCCACTTGCCCAGGGCCGAGTTGGTTGAGTGTGGGGCATCCACAAGGTAAAACCACAAGGCAGAAGACTGGTAGGATTTGGTTTCCTTCTTCCATTGTATAACAATTGGGGGTATTTGGGAAACACAGCAGTATGAAACGTGAAACATATTTTGATACTACTGGATTTCCTGATCTTTAATCCAATAGCATACCTTGTACCTTTTCAAGGGAAGGGTACTCTTGGATGCATTTTCTAAATTTATTTGACCACAAAATAATTTTATTCAAAGTATCTAATAGAACTAGCCCACCATGGAACCCATATTAGGAAATAGTCCACTAGTTATCTCCAAGAGCTGTACACCTCTCTGTAGGCAATTTCATCCAATGACATCTTTCAATAACCATGTGTTTGCCAATTATGAGCAAATTTATATATCTAGTCAAGTTCTTTCTCTCTTGGGCTCCAGACAAGTGTCTTATAGGCATCACCATTTCAATGTTCTGCAAGCACTGAAAAAATTTATACGTTAAAAATTGAAATCAACATTTCTATGCTTTTCTCCACCAAACACACACACACATACACACACTCACATTCCCACTCACATATAGCCTTCTCCTGAGCACTCACAATCTCAGGAAATAGTATTACCATATGGCCAGTTGCTGAAACAAGAACTCTAGAAGAAGTCTTTGAGTTATTTTCTCCATCACCACCAATACCCATTTGTAAAAGCCTGATGTGTTTACTTCTGAAATATCTCCATGATATAGACAGAGGTTACATGGCACCGAAATACCCAAGATGTATAGATTCTATTTTATGTAAATTATACTTCAATGAATACAAATATTTCAGTGTTTTTATAGGGAATACCTCAAAGTACCTTTAAATAAGAGAAGATAAGTTAGTTACTGATTCTCAAATGTAAATCATTGCTGAAATAATCATTTTGATTAATGAATTGAATGAATCACCTAAAATTCTGCTGTTATGAATCAGTGATCTTCTCATGGTTGTAAGTGCCAATAAAACTCGAACAAGTCAGATCAGTACATGCCTAATAAAAAGCAAGCACACATGTAAACTTCAACACTGTTAGGTAAGATTAGCCAGACAAATATTTCATCTCCAAGGCAGAGCTAGGATTTGCTCAAGGACCATAACATGGTGTCCCCCTTGCTGCCTTTTCACCAGTTTAAGAAAAAAAGGATTAAGAATTACTGACAGAATTTCACCCCTACATCACATCCTATTATATATTTGGCAAAATACCCTTGTAGGTTATCTTAAGGCTATAAAGAAAACACAGGCCCTTTTTCTCACAAATTTATTTTAGTATCCACATCTGCAACCCTGAAATTGTCACACATATAGAGGGAAGAAAAAAAAAACCTACAACATTTCCAAAAGAACTTAATATTTTTCCTTCACTCTGAATTCTTCCAAACAAAGCCAAACATTCTCAAGAACCCAAAAGGCAATATATAATTGTGACATTGGTTAAAAGGCTGTAACAAAAACCAAAGTAAGAATGGCTTAAACAAGCTATACATTTATTTAGTTTCCTCATGTAGGAGTCCCCATGGAAACTTCCAGGGCAGGTATGCATGAGTACTCCAGAGTCCTGATAATCCAGGATTTTTCATCTACTGGCTTCTGCCAACTTCAACTTCATCAGGCAGCTTCTCTCTCCTGGTCCAACAGCAACTGTAACTCTTACCATCTGTGATGGTTATTTTTTTTTCTTTTAAGATTTTATTTATTTATTTATTTATTTATTTATTTGACAGACAGAGAGAGGGAACACAAGCAGGGGGAGCGGGAGAGGGAGAAGCAGGCTTCCTGCTGAGCAGGGAACCTGATGTGGGACTCAATCCCAGGACGCCACTGGGATCATGACCTGGGCCAAAGGCAGACGCCTAATGACCGAGCCACCCAGGCGCCCCTGTGATGGTTAATTTTTATGTATCAATTTGACTGTGCCACCAGGTACCCAGATATTTTGGTCAAACATTATTCTGAGTGCGTCTGTGAGGGGGGATTTGAAAAAGATTAACAGTTAAATCAGTAGACTGATAAAGCAGGCTGCCCTCCCTAATGTGAGTGGCCCTCATCCAATCATCAAAGGCCTGAATAGAACAAAAAGGCTGCCCCGAGTAAGAAAGAATTTCTCTCTCCCTGACAGTCTTCCAACTGGGCCATCAGTCTGCTCCTGCCTTCAGACTCGGACTCACACTGGAACCTACACTCTCGGCTATCCTGGTTCTCAGGCCTTCAGACTCGAGCTGGGACTTCCCCGGCAGCTCTCCCAGGCTCCAGCTTGCCAACTGCAGAACCTGACACATCTTGGTCTCCACCATCCAATTACTTGTAATACATCACTCTCTCTCCATGCACACACCACACACACACACACACACACACACACACACACACCCTTTGGGTTCTGTTTCTCTGGAGAACCTAACTAATAAAGATTTTGATACTATGAATGGTTTTTGAGGAACAGAATTTTAAGGAAGAGTTTTCTGAATTGTTTCTGGGGTTTCTGGAATGGACCCTCTAATCTGATTAAAGATGCAAATTACTCTCTTTCTAGTAGTAAAGAGAGCACTGATAGTCCATGGATTGACCTGGCAATAGAGATACACAAAATATCTCGATCGGATACTTCTAATCAACAATTATGAGAATCAAGGAGCTGGGTGACTGTGTAGATGATACTTTTGAATGTTCTGGAAAACTAACAAGTTTCATGAGATTGCCTTGTTGCTCCTGATGTCACCAAAGTGGTAAAATAAAAGGATGAGCTCAGGGATTCAAATTCCCAGCTCAAGTGCTGCATAAATTGCTTGAGAGCTTCTGTGTGTGCCCTAGAGAGAACTTTATCTTCTGTAGCCACGGGGTGAAGATTGCTGAAAATCAAATGCAGAATCTTATCCTGTGACTGGCTGAATGACGATGCAAGTTGAGCTCGCAGCCTCATAGAGTGTATACTGTTAAAGTAAGGGTATTGGATGGGAGCCTGTAAGTTGGAATGGGATGTGTGAGTAGACCTTGATGGAGCTGGAAACATTGAGTCCCTAAATTCTGTTGAGTCTTCTTTGAGGGGATTAACCCTGTCTGAAGGGATTAACTCTATACTGCCTGAGGAACCTGTAACGGTCTCCCCTGAGGCAGGTGCTATAAATGACAATCCTGACTCTCCTCAGAACCCACCCTTACCATGCCTTTTGGTTTCTAGATTTATAACTGGACTCAAGTCATATCAGGCCCCGAGAGGTGAGGGAAACAGTGTGACCCATGAGGAGATGCGCTATACTCCAGAAGAAATACTTGAGTTTTCTCATTTATACAGATAGAAATCTGAGGGACACCTGTAGGAATAGATGCGGAGGGTGTGGGGTAATGGTGGAGATTGAGCCACATTTATGGATACAGACTCACAATGAATGTTGCAGCTCAGGGAGTTAGAAGGGTTCTGACAGTTTGGTTGGTTGACTAAAAATGGGCCAAGAAGTGGTCCACAGTGAGTGATTTAGAAATGCCAGCTCTGAGTTGGCTTATTGTAAAGGAAGGGATTCAAAGACATGGGGAGATTGGAACGTCAGAGTGAATTTGTCATTGAAGGCCTACTCTCCCACACTGAAGAGCCTGGAAAGCGTACTTTTTATCACAACTGTGAAAAACAAGTCTGTGAGGGGAGCCCCAGCATCCTTGGAGAGCTCTGTGATCACACTTCTGTAGGCTAGACGTAGGTAGGGACTAAGTCACTGAATTTGGGAAACCTACATGCAATGGAAGTAATTGGATCCAAGGCTGGCAGGGCCAAATGGCAGCACTCAACCGCCAGAGGCCAAGGCGGGGGTGGGGGAGGCGGGGAGGTGGAGGGGTGATAACCATCATGGACAGCAGAGTAAAAGCGGCCATCAGGGTAGTCTGACCTGTGCCTAACTATGGCATTGGCTATTTCATCATTGCATTTCTGGAAGTGAAATGGACAGGAAGCCTACCAAATTCTTCCTTGATCTGTATAAGCTGAAAAGTTCCCAGGTCAGGTAAACAAAAGTCTAATCTGAATCATAAAAACAGAGAGTCATGGCCTTTCAGTTAGTTTCCAGACTGAGCCAGTTTACAGACCCAGAACCCCTGGAAGGACTTTGGTATTATGCCAAAAACTTACACTGTTGATTTTTTGTCCAGCCTTCCCTAAAGGGATTTACAGCCTTCTACCAAGGTAACTGTGTTTTATGGGGGGTACTGGACACTGGGTCTAAATTGACACAATTCTGAGGCCCAAAACATCACGGGGGCCTAACATCATAGAAGGGGCTTATGGAGATCAGAAAATCAAAGGAGTTTTAACTCAGGCTTATCTCATACTGGGCCCAGTGAGTCTCTGAACCCATCCTGTGGTTATTTCACCAGTTCCAGAACGCATAACTTTAACAGATACAATTAACAACTGGCAGAATCCCCACATCGGTTCCCTGATCTGTGAGGTGAGGGTATTTAGGGTGGAAAAGGCCAAGTGGAGGCCAATACAACTGTCTCTAAGAAATAGTCCCCAGGAAAAAAGTAAGCCTAAAGCAATATTGCATCCCTGGAGAGACTATAGAGGTTGACAATACCATCAAGAACTTGAAAGATGCACCAGTAGTGGTTTCTATCTTATACCCATTCAACTCGCCTATGTGGCCTGTGCAGGAGACAGAAGGATATTGGATAATGATAGTGGATGATCGTGAGTTTAACCAGGTGGTGACTCCAATTGTAGGTACTGTACCGTGTATGGTTTCACTGGTTCAGTAAGTTAGCATGTTCTCTGGTACCTGGGATGTGCTAGTGCTCTGACAACCATGTTTTTTTCTCAATACCTGGTAGTAAAGACCACCAGAAGCAGTTTACATTCAGTTTACATTCACTGTGGACCACTTCTTCACTGTCCTACCTCCAGGGTATATCAACTCTCCAGGTTTATGTCATAATTTAGCTCTCGGTGAGTGGCCTTTTTCTGGTTTATAGACAGTGATCTTCTTGCTGGGTCCTCACATGGTGCGAGAGAAAGCTAATGAGTACTATGGCCTCTTCTTATAAGGGCACTAATCTCATTCACAAGAGCTCCACCCTCATGACCTAATTACCTCCCAAAGACTCCACCTGCAGATATCATCACATTGGGATTAGGGTTTCAACATATGAATTTGGGGGGAACACAAACATTCAGTCCATTGCACTGTTTTAAGTAATATCCTTTTCATTTCAATTTCGGAGGGCTTGTTGCTATTTGATCATTGCATTTCTGGAAGTGAAATGCATAGGAAACCTACCAAATTATATATAGAAATAAAACTAATATTTATTTGTCAACCTGGTATCTTTTAACCTTGCTAAACTCATTCAGTTCCAGTAGTTTATTCACAGATTCATTGGATCTTCTATATAGACAATCTTACCATCTGTGAATAAAAACAGTATTACCTCTTCCTTTCTAATCAGAACACCTTTTAATTTTTTTTCTTAATTTGATTGCACTGCTGAGAATCTCCAATACAATTTTGGTTAGAAGACATAAGAACAGACATCTTTATGCCTTGTTTCCAATCTTAGGAGGAAAGCATTCCATCTTTCACCATTAATTATGTTAGCGGGCACCTGGGTGGCTCAGTTGGTTAACGGTCTGCCTTCAGCTCAGGTCATGATCCTAGGGTCCTGGAATCGGGCCTCCCCATCAGGCGCCCTGCTCAGTGTGGACCCTGCTTCTCCCTCTCCCTTTGCCCCCCAACTCATTCTCTCTCTCTCTCTCTCAAATAAATAAATAAAATCTTTTAAAAAAATAAAAGAAAATAAATAAATACGATGTTACCTGTAGGGTTTTTGTAGATGTTCTTTATTAGGTTGAGAAAGTTCTCTTTTATTTTTAATTTGTTGAGAGTTTGTCATGAATGGGTGTTGGTTTTGTCAAATGCTTTTTCTTCATATATTTTGAAAATCATATGCCCTTTCTTTTTAGTTTATTAATGTGGTAAATTACATTGATTGATTTTTAAATGCTAAAGTCAAACTTGCATTCCTGGAATAAGCTTCACTTGGTTATGATGTATTATATCTTTTATACACTGTTAGATTTGATTTGCTAAAAGTTTGTTTAGAATTTCTGCATCTATTTTCATGAGAGATTGTGATCTGTAGTTTTCTTTCTATAAGATGTGTGTTTTTTAGAATCAGAGTAACCTGGCCTTATAAAATGGATTGGAAAATATTCACTCTTCTGCAATTCTCTGAAAAATTTGTATTGAATTGGTATTCTTTCTTAAATATTTGGTGGAATACACCAATAAAGCTATCTGGACTCCCTTCTTTGCAGGGAGGTTTTAACTACAAATTCAATTTTTAAAATTGATAAAAAGTTATTCATTTTAACTATTTCTTCTTACTTGAGTTTTGTTTGCATCTTTTAAAGAATTAGTATATTTAAATTGTCAAATTTATTGGCATAAAATGATTATATTTCTACTAATATCTGTAAAGTTTATACTGATGTTACCTTTCTCATTCTTGATATTGGTAATGTATGCCATCTCTGATCAGCATAGCCAGCAATTTATCAATTTTTTTAGGCTCAAAAAAATAACTTTGGTTTTAATTGATTTTCTCTGCTGTTTTTCTGTTTTCTAGATCATTTATTTCCTCTCTGATCTTTAGTATTTCCTCTCTTCTCCTTACTTTAGGTATAATTTGCTCTTGTTTGTCTAGGTTCTTAAGGTGGAAGCTGAGGTCACTGATTTAAAACCGATTTTCTTATCTCAAATGGGCATTTAGTGCTATAATTTCCCCCTAAATAGTGCTTTAATGTCATCCCATGAATTTTGATATGCTGGGTTTGCATTTTCAATCAGCTCAAAACACCTTCCAATTTCCTTTTTGATTTCTTCTTTGACCCATATTTTCAAGCATGTTATTTAGTTTCTAAATATTTGCTTTCTGGAGAGATTTCTATTGTTGCTAGTAGATATTGTGAGTTATACCTTGTTTGATATTTTTGTTTTCCTGTAAATACTCCCAATCTTTTTTTCTGAGATACAGTTTGCTCTATCAGATTTTCTTATAAGATTTGTTATGTAGGTTTAAAGCAGTGCTCAGGCTAGGGCTAATTATTCCCCAATATGATGAGAGGTCTTTCTGTGTACTCTACCTAATCTTCCATGAACCATGATGTTTTTCCAGTCTGGCTGGTGGGTATAGGTACTATTCTCAGTCCCACGGATGCTCAATACACTGTCACCTCTAATTCTTTCAGGTGGCTCTTTCCCTAGCTTCAAGTCATTTTCTGGTTAGTACTTAGTTGCATACTTAAGTTTGATTTAATAAACTTGTAATAATCTTTTGTCATCAAGTTGATAATATATTACCTTCAAACACATATGGAATATTTCCAAAAACATGGAATTTAACCATAAAGTAAATCTCATTGAATTTCAAAGAACTAGTAAAACAAAAGAAAATTTAAAAATATTTAAGAATTTAAAGCCGACTTTTAAAAATAAGGCATGTAATCCCTATCAAAATGTCAACAACATTTTTCATAGAACTAGAACAAATAATACTAAAATTTGTATGGAACCACAAAAGAGGGCGCCTGGGTGGCTCAGTTGGTTAAGCGACTGCCTTCGGCTCAGGTCATGATCCTGGAGTCCCAGGATCGAGTCCCGCATTGGGCTCCCTGCTCAGCAGGGAGTCTGCTTCTCCCTCTGACCCTCCCCCCTCTCATGTGCTCTCTCTCTCTCTCTCTCATTCTCTCTCTCAAATAAATAAATAAAATCTTTGAAAAAAAAATGGAACCACAAAAGACCCTGAATAGCTAATACAACCTTGAGAAAAAAGAGCAAAGCTGGAGGTATCACAGTCTCACATTTCAAGATATGCTAAAAATTGTAGTCATCAAAACAGTATGGTACTGGTACAAAACAGACACAGATCAATAGAACAGAATAGAGAGCCCAGAGATAAACCCATGCTTATATAGTCAATAATCTATAAAAAAGGAGGCAAGAAAATACAGAGTGGAAAAGACAGTCTCTTCAAATGGTGTTGGGAAAGCTGGACAGCTACATGCAAAAGAATGGAATTGGACCACTTCCTCACAACGTACACAAAAATAAACTCAAAGTGGATTAAAGATCTAAATGTGACACCTGAAACCATAAAACTCCTAGAAGAAAACATAGGCAGGAATTTCTTTGATATCAACCACAGAAACATTTTTCTAGATATGTCTCTTCAAGCAAGAGAAACAAAAGCCAAATTAAACTATTGGGACTACACCAAAATAGAAAGCTTTTGCACAGTGAAGGAAACCATCAACAAAACAGGCAGGTAAACTACTGAATGGAAAAAGATATTTGCAAATGAAATATCCAATAAAGGTTACTATCCAAAATATATAAAGAACTTATACAATCAACATCAAAAAAAAAAACCCCACAAATAATCCAATTAAAAATGGGCAGAAGACATGAACAGACATTTTTCCAAAGAAGTCATACAGATGGCCAACAGACACATGAAAAGATGCTCAACATCACTTACCATCAGGGAAATGCAAATCAAAACCACAATGAGATATCACTTCACACCTGTCAGAATAACTGAAATCCTAAATATGATGGGAATTAGAAAACATTTAGAACTGAATGATTAAAAAATGCCATCTATGAAAACTCATTAATGCAGCTAAAATAATACTGTAACCTTAAATGCTTATATTAGAAAACATGAGTTAAAAATTAAAGGGCTAAATATACAACAAATAGCAATAAAAATAAACAATAAAAATACCAATAGCAATAAAATAAAATAAAAATAGCAATAAAATAAACCCAAAGAAAGCAAAATTTAGGAAATTAAAAAATTAATGTTAATAATAAATAATAAATCAAATAATAGGTTTAAAATAATTTAAAAGTTAATAGAAAGCATCAACAAATCCAAAATTAATTCTTTGAACAAAATAAATAAAACTAACAAATTCAGATTAAGTTTGAAAAACGAAAGAAGTGTAAAGAAGCAATATGAGAAATGGAGGAGGAATGTTATTAAAGATGAAGCCGAACATTTTTAAATAGAATATGAGGCAATATTATGCTCATTTTAATTCCAAAGGATCCCAAAAGCAATTGGGGAGCAAAGGAGTTTGAGATACTACTTCTCCCTTCAAATGCCCTGTCACAAGATGACATAACTTATGTTCAGAGCTTATATAAGCAGAGAACCAAAGACCAGATCATCAGACTTCCCTGCAAACAAACTTAAGCAGAATTCCTATAGGTCACAGCATGGTCAGTGGGCACCCTCCCACAGCTTGTACTTTGTTCTCAAGAATAAACTCAACTTTCTCCTATTTTATCGATGGCATAACTGACAAAAAGAAAACCAAGGGAAAAACGTGCCCTTCTCTTCAGAGTTACCAGATTGTGCCAGGTGGCAACATTATAATGATGGCCATTATTCTATTTACAGTCATACAAGACAGAAATGGAGTTGGAGGTTGGTAATGAATGGGAATTATTTTGTTCACTATGTCCATTTTTTTCCTTTTTTTTTTTCCTGGTTTGACAACTATACTTTTGAGCCAAAATGAATTTATAATTAACATGATTCTATTCTAATGGAAATAGTGAACATTATAGCTTGGCTTACATCTACTCTTGGCTGGAAAAATAGGTCACTATTTAAACTGTATTTCCTTCCAAACAAAGTATTGTGAGGCTGCTTGGTTAACTTTTTATTAGGTTAAAAACACATTATTCATTTAAAAAAAAAATACACGATTAAGTCTTTTGTAAAAACTCTAAGAAGCTTTAAATATTGAAAATTGAAGAAGAAAAAAAGTGGGTTTAAACAGAGCCTTTCACTTAATGAACTTATTTTACAAGTTTATACACATTCATTTTGGCAAACATTTAACCTTCTTCCTTGAAGCCATGGAGGCTTCATGGGCAGGACAGTTTCTGGGGTGTTTGATATAAACAAGACCACATTTAGATGGATTCATAGATTAAGGTGAACACAGCATAGAAGCAGGTAGGGAAAGGGGGCCACAGCCTGGCTGTGCCTGGGGACATAGTATCATATAAGGACATGTCCTGGACTTAGGGTTCAACGACCAGCTCTGCTACTTTTTTTTTAAGATTTTATTTATTTATTTGACAGAGAGAGACACAGCGAGAGACAGAAAACAAGCAGGGGGAGTGGGAGAGGGAGAAGCAGGCCTCCCGCTGAGCAGGGAGCCCGATGTGGGGCTGGATCCCAAGACTCCGGGACCATGACCCAAACCGAAGGCAGACGCTTAACAACTGAGCCACCCAGGTGCCTCCCAGCTCTGCTTCTTACTAGATGCTTACCCCTGGCAAACTCCTTAACTTTACTATGCTTCAGTTTCCCTATCTATAAAATGAGGATAATAATTGTACCTACTGCATAAAGTATTGGAAGAACCAACTGACGCAGACATGTAAATCTTTTAGCATAGTGTGTAATATGGTGAACACAATAAATATCTGCCATTATTATTATTAATTTTATCAGAATCATCTTGTAAAGCAGTCTGGACCTAGCGGATGGTCACATGGTGAATACCACAGAAATGGGTCATATCTGATTAGCTGTGTCTCTTATATTCTATATGAATCATGGCTAGTATCACTGACTATATTTAATTAAAATGGCCACATAGATATACCTTAGGCACTGTGTGTCCAAACAGCATATTTTTCATGATATTCTTTTTTTTTTAAAGATTTTTTATTTTATTATTTATTTGAGAGAGAGAATGAGAGATAGAGAGCACGAGAGGGAAGAGGGTCAGAGGGAGAAGCAGACTCGCTGCTGAGCAGGGAGCCCGATGCAGGACTCGATCCCGGGACTCCAGGATCATGACCCGAGCCGAAGGCAGTCGTTTAACCAACTGAGCCACCCAGGCACCCCTTTCATGATATTCTTTCTGTAAAAACTTTTCATTGTGAAAGGGTACAATTCGTCTTAGTATAACTTGGTCTAGAAGATGATAGTCTGTGGGGAAGGCTGTTCTTTGACACTTGCTGTCCCCAGTTCAGTATCCTGCTGAGGCTGCCCCTGGGTCACCACTGTGAGGGGCAGCTGGGGCATTCACATAAGCACAGGAGTACTGGAAATAAAGTGCATCTTGTCTGATAATCTTGATAGATACAGTACAGAACTGCAAATAATTCTAAAACAAAATTTCAACAAGAGCAAAATCTATAGAAAGAAACACAGATGATAAAGCTAACTAACTCTAGAGGCAATAGTAATCCACGGAAAACTCCTTCCTTCCTATGCTAGAGAAAGCACCTTCTTTCCCACCCTCATCACCACTACACACACTTTTCCAGAATAAGGACTAGCCCCGGACTTTATATATGAGGGGGGAGGAGAGAGGCGAAGGGGGCTGGAGCACCGTGGCAGAGAACACCCCCTAAACATGGGAATTCAATTTGCAGCGATGTAGATGGAGCTAAAGGGTATTATGCTAAGCAAAATAAGTCAGTCAGAGAAAGACAAATCCCATACATCTCACTCACATGTGGAATTTAAGAAACAGAACAGATGGGGCACCTGGGTGGCTCAGTCGGTTAAGCGTCTGCCTTCCGTTCAGGTCACCATCCCAGGGTGTTAGGATAGAGTCCACATTGGGCTCCCTGCTCAGAGGGAGTCTGCTTGTCCTTCTGCCTGACACTCCCCCTGCTTGTGCTCTCTCTCTCTGACAAATAAATAAATAAATAAAATCTTAAAAAAAAAAAACAGAACAGATGAACATAGGGGGAAAAAAGGAGAGGGAAGCACAGGAAGCAAACCATAAAAGAGATATAACTCTAGAGAACAAATGGAGGATTGCTGGAGGGGAGGTGGGTGGGAGGATGGGCTAAATGGTACTAAGGAGGGTGCTTGTTATGATGAGCACTGGGTGCTGTATGTAAGTGATGAATCACTAAATTCTACTCCTGAAACTAGTATTACACCGTATGTGTATTACTAACTGGAATTTAAATAAAAACTTGAAATTAAAAAAAAAAAGTTTTAAGTAAATAAATAAATAAACATGGGAATTCAATCCAGTCCTGACCCTGCTGGGAGTAAGAAGTCAGGAGAGTGGGGATTGGAGACTGATTATAAATATAAATGTAAATATCAATATGTATATATATATAACATATTCATATAATATATGTACACAAAAAGGAGAGGAAACTCAAAATGCCTGAAGTTTTCAAAGATTTTTCAACAATCAAACCTTCCACCTACCGATAGACCCTATTACTGAAGTAAATACTGAATGGCAATTTGAAAAATAGCATTCTCACACATGGCTCCCTAAATTTCTATCTGCCCATTTCCCATCACTTTAAGATGTGCTGTGCTTTTTTAAAATATTCCATATTAACTTAAGGAAAAAAGTTCAGTGTCTCTGATAAAATGCCTATGGCTAGCCACAATCTTCAACATCTCAGGTGCATAATGACTGATCTATTCTTAGATGTCTTTAACATACCCACCCACGTCAAAATCAATCACTCTAGCCACTGAGCAGTGGTAGCTGAGAAGTGGTATCGTAGAATACTCTGGAGGAGAGACTTCACAACTCCAAGATTATCTTTGCTCTGCCAGGGGAGAGTAACAGTGTTGTGACAGAGAACATACAGGGTATGACAGACCAGCAAAGCGGAGAGCACATACATCAGGCTAGAAGAACTTTGTGTCCTGGGATGGGTCCGAAGAAAATTCACGAGGAAAAAAATCCGTGCTGAAATTATCAACTCCAATCCTGACCCACAGATTGCTCACCTTAATGCCCGCCCTTCTGCCTAGTCTCTGCCTAGAAGCACCCCAGATATTGCCTCCCGCCTATCATTACAGCCTGAAATACTGTTTCCCTCCGTAAACTTGTAGGCCTAAATTAAGACGTTTCTCCCTCCCACATGCACTGTGACCCCACACCAGGCTCTGCGTTAATTGGGATTTGGGTAAAATCCTAGCCAAGACTTTACTTGATGTATACACACAATGCCCAGACAAATCAATACTTAAATTTCAATTACTGGAGAAAGAAAATACATATCTTACAATTTAAAGTTGTGTCTCTATTGCAGATTTCTTGATAAGGTGGCGAAAACAATATTTCAGAAATTTCAAAATCATTGTAAGTCATAAAAGATTAGAAATTTCCTAAAATAAAATGACCTTGGCCTGACATCTATTAACATGTGGCCATCCACTTAAGAATTCTAGCAAACTCCAAGTCTTAGCTTTAGTATCTTCTTACAAGTAGACCAAACAAGAACTTATTTTCATTTCCAACTTTTTGATGCTTTTAAAGAAGCATTTTTTCAATTCAATTTAGATGAATAAGATAAAAGGCCATAAACATCTTTTGCTAAAAACTCCATTTTCTTAAAACATAATATGATGACAACAATGTACTTGTAGCTAGGCCTCAGAATATTTTTCTTAGCAATTTTTTTTTCCCCTAAAACCTAGGTGTAATGAGAAAGAAATATTATTCAGTAGGTTTTCTTTGGACATCTTACCAAAAGCCTTGTTTTCTTTCCCCCATTCAGTTTACAGGGGAGGCAGGGCAGCAGGTTGGGGGCAGGGAGGGGGGCAGGGTAGCAATTCCTTAAGCATTTATCTGCTTTCATGCCTGCCCCTGGGTGAGGATGGATGACATTCTTCGCATTACGTTTGTGCTTGTGCGTAATTATAAAGGCTGTTGCTAATTGTTCTTACGATCTTCCATATCTGCTTTGTTTTTTAAGCACCAGGACAGGAAGATTTGGTTCACCTAGAGGAATCAACAGTGTATGTGTCTTTGATGTACCCTAGAATTTTACACTGCAAAGGCTACTGCTGTTTTGAGTCCCAGAATGTGTTCTAATAGTGTGCATAGTTTATGCCTAATACCCAGACAAGGATTAGATTGTTCCAAACTATATAAATTAATTTCAGGGGGTTCAGGTTTGTAGTTGATTACGAGTCCTATTGGACAGGCTTGGTGCTTCAAAACATGGACACCCTCCCCACTGAAAATTCTCCCAACAATAAGCCCTTAGCATATACTCAGAAATAAAAGATGCAAATTGAGAGAGTGCATTATTTAAAATAAGTAAGTCTAAAAATCTATGGGCATCTTTTAATTATAATTCACAGAAAATGTTTTATTAAAAAATTAAAGATACACTCATTAGGATGGCTATTATTTTTTAAAAAAAAAGAAAGAAAGAAAAGAAGTATTGGCGAGGATGTGGAGAAATTAGAACACTTGTCCATTGTTGGCAGGAATGTAAAATGGTGCAGCTGCTATGGAAAACAGTTTGGAGACTCCTCAAAAAGTTAAATATAGAATTACCATATGATCCAGCAATTCCACTTCTGGATATATACCCAAAAGAATTGAAAGCAGGAGCTCAGATGAACACTAATGTTCATAGCAGCATTATTCATGAACTATAAGCAAAAGGTGGAAACAACCCAATGTTCATTGATAAATGAATGAATACACAAAATATGGTGTCTATACACAATGAAATATTATTCAGCCTTAAAAAGTAATGGAATTCTGGTACATGCTACACATGGATGAATCTTGAAAACATTATGCTAAGTGAAACAAGCCGGCCACAAGAGGCAAAAATGGTATGATTCTGTTTATGTGAGATACTCATAAGAGCCAAATTCATAGCGTTAGAAAATAGATTGCAGGTTACCAGATGCTGGGGATGGGGAGGAACAGGGAGTTACTCTTTAAGGGACACAGAGTTTCCGAGATGAGAAAAGGTTCTGGAACTAAACAGTGGTGAGAGTTGCACAACATTGTGGATGTACTTAATGCCACTGAATCCAGTGGCACCCTTAAAAATGGGTGAAGTGGTAAATTTTATGTCACGTATATTTTACACAATCAAAAAAAAATTAAATGGCTTTTAAAATTTTAAAGAAATGCAATACAGCTTATGCAAAGTTAAGTAAAATGCCACATATATAGCGAATCTCTCCCTCTGTTGCACAGAAAAAGGACACAAGGGAGGAGGCCGGAGACCCCCACTGGTGGAGACAGGCAAGCCTCTGCCATGGACTGACTCCATAAGGCCAAAACATCTCCTCAGGTCCGTCCAAACCACAGCAATGTCACATAGGAAAAACATTTTTTGATTGACCAATATTTCACCTTCTATACAATTGTTGCATTATCCTGAATATACAACCTAAGAATTAAGAAATGGATGCTCCTGCTCTGGGGCATAAATTATTTCACCTTATCTTTTTCCCTCATGGTGATTCGGCTGCGGAACATTATAATCCACTGATTAAACTCTTTTCTTTTCATCCCATAAATGTGCAACCACCCACATTGATAAACAAATACATTTTGCAGAGATTAACAGATCATAGAGCCATACGTACTAGCTGTGTCATCTTGGATAAATCCACCTCCTAAAGCCTTGGTTTCCTAATCCGTAGAATGGAAATAAATATGGTGACACCACAGAAGCAACCTAAGAATAAAATGAGAAAATGTGAAAGCACCACCTCTGGCATATTACGAGGATCTAAATGGCTTTTGATTATATGAATGAGTGAATATAAATGAAGCAACTGGAAGAAAATAGGGAAAGAGGAACGTTAGGACTTTCTTCAAGTAACCATATCCATGCAAGTCATCAGCACATGATTTATCTGATCTGTTGGAGCTTTTATGCAAAATGGGTGTGGAGATTCACAAGATTGGGCCTGAAGTGAACTGATGCACTCAGACACACTATATGTTGTACTAATTCTAAAATAATCAAAGCAAAAATAAACAAAATGACACCCGTAAAATACACAGACGAGAAGATACAAGAGAAACCACATATAATTGGATAATAACCACCCCAACTGTGAATAGCATGCAATCGTGAATCACAAAACATTTGTTTGCTGTGGTTTCTTTTTTTCTTTTTCTTTTCTTTCTTTTTTTTCCACCCCCCCTTTCATGGAAAAAAAAAGTTGGTTTTTCTTCAAAATACAAACACTGGTTTGTGGGTTTGGAGTGATTTTTTTTTTCACTCCTTGTGTAAAAAGGTCAGAGTGACTATCAACCCAAGTATGAAAGGCTAAGAGTTTTCCGGCTCTGGAAATTTGATTGTTAAACAAAAGAAAAAAAGAGACCACCTTGTATCACTGAAGACAAAATAAAGAAAACAGTACATGTTTCCAACTTGCAGTGTCGTAAGGAATTTTGATCGCTTTGGCACTGGTGTTGGAGAAAACGTTGTTAATGTTTGTTGTTTTCCTGATCCTTTAAAAGTTATTTTAGAAAGGAACATATCTCCCCTGAAAAGAATTATTAATACAAAGGTAAACAATCTGTTGGATTGCTTCACAGTAACTTGACTAAACTCTGATGGGTCTACAATGTAAGCTATATGAAAATTCAGGTTGCATAATGGTAATGGCAGCCTAAACAGTGCCGAGGAAACAATATTTTGCTCGGATCCATGGCAATGTCACAGTCGTCAGACATAAGGAACAAGCCTCCCGAACATTAGGTCATATTTACCTCATCAGGTAAAGGTCAGAAAGGATAAGTGCAGGTCATTAAAGCCTGGGAGTAAATGAATTCATTTTTAACTCACTTCTCACTCCTCTAAATATTTAATTTAGTTCTGACCACTGAATTACATTTTCTCAATAATCTGTGTGTGGGGTTTTTTTTTAAATATATTTGCAGTGATAGATCATGTCAGTTCATTCTGAAGTAATGAAATAGCTTCATTTTCTCTGTGTAAATGTCATCTACCTTAGATTAGACTCTGGAGGAAATAAATTGTTTCTTGCCTGATTTCTACAAGATTTTTTCACATAACCAACTCACCCATATCTGCTCAAGATAAATACTAAAAGGTAATATCTACTTTGATCAGAAAGTACACATACCACCAGGTTCAACAATATTATTTAAATGGCTGAAATTATAGCCCTGTTTACTTATCAAAAAATAAATACAAAGACTTGTTTTTTAGAGGGCATCTTTTAAGAGAAAATTTGTAAAGAATGGTAGTTTCTCTGTTAAACAACTCTTTTGTTTTAGCAAAAAGATGGAAGAAACATTCAGAACTTCATCGATATGTGTAGGCTTTGTTATTAAATGAAGATAAGATGTGGAAAGAAAAATACTTGTAATATAGTTATATTTTTAAGGCAATACTTAGAGAAGAGTAGAATTAGTTAACTGAAGTGTTTAGAAAGGGAAGCAGGTCCACATTCTCAGAGTGATGCTCTGATTGGGATACTGGTTATAAATCTTTCTCATTCACTAATTTCTTAATGGAGATAGTTCTACTCATTGGCCTCAAGCCACATCAGAGAAGAAACTAATAATAAAAGTAGCAATAGTGATAATATCTTCCATTTATGTAACTACTACTTTTCCCATAGTAGAAAATCAAAATTCTTTTATTTATTTGGGCTTGAAGTGATGGTAGCACTTAATAATAATACTAATGAGGATACGACATATACACTTGCCAAATTACTGTGTTATACACCTGAAACTAATGTAACGTTGTGTCAGCTATATTTCAAATGGAAGGAAGGAAGGAAGGAAGGAAGGAAGGAAGGAAGGAAGGAAGGAAGGAAGGAATAGGAAAGGACAAACCAATAATAATAATAATGAAGGAACGGGTGAATTCTTAACAAGTACAAGGTTTTTTTAAGGTATTTTTAGCTAAGAGACAGAGATTACTAGTATTCCAAATCTTTCAAAAACTAAAAGAGGGGGGCGCCTGGATGGCTCAGTCGGTTAAACATCTGTGACTCTTGATTTCGGCTCAGGTCTTGATCTCAGGGTCCTGAGATCGAGCCCTGCAGTCAAATCTCTGCTTGAGGTTTTCTCTCCCTCTGCCCCCACCCCCACTTGTGAGCGCTCTCTCTCTCAATACATTAATTAATTAAATCTTTAAAAAAGAGAGCGAGATAAACAGATAAAATTGCAGAATACATCTCTTCTTTGAAAGAAAGAATGTTCTAGTGGAAAACCTCATAATGGAAGAGAGTCATGGAGAAGGTATGGACTCCTCTCCCCAGGAGCCAAGAAGAGAGAATCTGTCTAGCCAGAATACTTCTTCTCGATCAGGACATTTGGAGTTACCTGGAGGCTTTTGTGCCTGTCACCACAGGGATGGGTGGTCTGGGTCTTCTGGTATCTAGTGGGTAGAAGAAGACAGGGATGCTGCTAAACATCCTACAGTGTACGAGACAGCCCCCCACAGGAAAGGGTATCCAGCCCCAGACATCAAAGCACTGAGGTTGAGATGCTTTTAATTAGACTGGGATAGGACAGGGGTGAGTAAACTTTTCTATAAAGGGCCAGATAATACATATTCTAGACTTGGCTGCCTTCACAGTCTCTGTTACAACTGTTCAACTGCTCTTACAGCACAAAAACAGCCAAGGACAAGAACAAATGGGGGCGGCCCTGTGCTGATAAAATTTTATTTATAAAAACAAGGTGGCAGGATCCATTTGGCCCTCCTGCCTTGGTTTGCTGACTCCTGGTATAAATCCTTTCTCTGTTATAGAATCCTCTAATTTTTATTTCTGGAATTGGAAAGAATTCCAATTATGGGGATGACTTTTTGATAGTAGGAGTTCAACTTTAGGAATCACATTCAATATGAGATGAAATCTCGAATTCTAGTAGCAAAATTAAATCTGCACACTGCATATTTACTCTGTACTTTGAAAGGAAATAACTTTTCCACTGATTTTATAAAACAGATTTAAAGATTCGGCAACTTGGTCCCCACCCCCTAAAACTGGCAAATGAACCCACAAGAGTAGATCTATGCACTGGTTCTTTAAACCAAAGGTTCTTATCCTACAGGCTATGGTGCCATGCAAAGTCCTCAAATAGATTCAGGGTCTTTTAATTTTGCTGAAATTCTGTGTAAATTATTGTGAGTATGTATACATGTGCATTCTCATGACATCTTAGGCCTTTTGAAAATTTAAGATCCACTGCTAAATCATGCAAGGTAATTCAGAAAGAATGTTTTCAAGAATGGACTACTTCTCTGAGGCTGCCAGGGTAATTGAAAATCACTGCACAATAGCAGAATCTGTTCTGCGTCTTCGACAGACTGACCTGGCCGCTACAGATCACCACATAGTTTCTGACCAACTGCGTGAAACGTGGCCTCCAATTCGTGTCACACTCAATTCGGTTAGGTGGCAAAGGTACGACTCTGAATCTAAAGTCTTGGTACCTGTTTAGTACTTACTCTTTTTTTTTACTGCCTTGTTCCAAAAACCATCTAAGAAGGCTTTCAAAGATAAGTTTGTATAAGGACATAATGTAAATTTTTAAGAGACGAGGAAAGAGAGAGGCAAAGGGAAAACATGCAGGGACATAAAATGGAGCCAGTAATAGCAATGTTTCTCTGACAAATTCCTTCACATATCACAGCAGACATGTCACTTGATTTCTTGGTGCTTCTATTTCCTAATCTTTAGACCTGAAATCGATGATTTCTACCATGGCATTTTCCTTATAGTCAGAATTTATCAGAGGTATCGTAATCAGTCAACAAACATTTACTAATTCTCCACTGTGAATATAGCATTTTATTAGGTGGCACGATGAGTCAGAAATAAGAGTTTCACCGACCGAATCATTAACCTCACTTCCTGTATTAAGTGTGCTCTTTTGGGAGGTTCTTCTGTCATCTGGTTCCGCAGCATTTGGCTTATGAAATCAGACTTAAATTATACCCTAACTAAAGATAGTTCATACGAGGCTCCTCAGAATGAGAAAGCAAAAAACGGGGAAATAGTGATAAATGGGAGAAAGAACGGAAGAAACAGTGAACACTTTGATTAAAAAAAAGAAAGAAAGAAAACAGTGACTTGCAAACACTGTTTCTTTTGGATATTACAGAACATTAGATTTGAAAAATAACACGAGAAATAGACCTAAAGTGGGAATGCCATTCTGCAAACTTTCAACACAGGTTATTGGAGTCATCAGCCTGGGGAAAAAACAATATTCTTTTCCTAGGGGAAAGAGTTTCAGGGAAACCAGGCAAGAAGAAAGAGTAAAGAATGTCTCTTTTAAGGCTTGAGCTGTCGAGAGAACACAGTACCTCATCATGCCAGAACGCATACTTTTCCATACGACACAGCTCTTTATTAAGGTGCTCTATTTGAGTTTAAAGCTTGAGTTTGCTTGGCTGGGGAGTCCTCCAACCACACAGTCACAATCTGAATACTCTACTTTTCTGCTTTTTGCTTTCATTGCATAAAGTTGAATTGCTGAATCATCGTGATGCTCGTGGAGTATATAGGCACAAATCTTTAAATTGTGGGACGTAGCTACATCTTTCTGCTGCACAACAGGGAAGGCAAACTGCTGGGAGCAATGAACACTTAGTCTCTATTTTTATGGTTGTTACCATGTAGTCACAAACAAAAATTGATGATGAAAGAATTAAGTTAATCTATCTCATGCAATATCATTAGTCACTTCCTAGGTTCTGGAGCTCCCTAAAGCAAAGGGAGAATAAAATTTCAAAATATTACATTGCTAGTCGGTTTTATAGATATCAAGTTGGTACAGGCACACAAATCAGAATCTATTCAAAGTAGGGAGCAGATGTTTGAATTATTCCAACAAAGTAAAATCATCTTCTCTCTTACATGCTACAAATCGACAGCCTTTTCATAAGTATGAAAGCTGTGGAAAGGATTAGGATTCTTCATTTAGGTGATTTATATTCCCTTTGAGGTTTTCACCCAGAAGTGGCAGGACTTGAGGACACCATGTTCTTTCTATAACAGGGCCTGTTTGTGGCAAGCAGGCCCGTCGCATACTGAGGCAGAAGTCGGCAAAAAACAACCCCACTGAATTTCTTAAATTATGATCATCTTCCTTCTTAGCGTTTTAGTCCAAGTTATCCTTCCAACCAAAATGAGGAACATGGGGGGGGGGGGAGAAAAAACAAATTAATAATGTGAAAGAATTCTAGGAGGCCCCAGAAGAGGCCCTCATCTGAGATTATTTTCCAGCAGACCTTTTGTTTTGTTTTGTTTTAGTTTTAGTTTTGTACTCAGTTTCCTTACAAGAGCTGACTCGTCGACGTTCACACAGTTCAGGCACATGAAGACAAACGGCTGTTAAGATGCAACTGGGTCTGTCTGAAAGATATACAGTGACTAAGTAATGCTGTTGCTAAAGAGCTGTTTCCCAATACTTTTCACGGCGGGAATGTGTATCTGTTTCGTATACACCCTGTCACAGGAGATCAGAGAACAGAGCTTGCGTCTGATGGATCACAACCCCCAACACACTTGGTACACAGCAGCGCCTTCACAATTGGTAATAAACTTGGGCTTTTCTACCATGTGGCCTGCAGCTCTACGTCATGGGAGCAGCACGTCAATCCGTAAGTCTCTCTTACTGTGAGTTACTTTCAAACGTGAGGAAATGATCGCCTTTTTATAGAACCCAAGATGAATCCTTAACTGAATCTAACAAAATGTTAGAATTATATTCCAGTGGAATCTTAAATCTCTGAATGAATATACAGGAATGCAGCTTAAACACTTAACAAGGATGTTTTGGAAACCACCTTGGATAATTATCTCAGATATTACCAAAATAATAAAACAATAAATGGTTGAGCAGCAGAATAGATATTTCATAAATTATTGCTTCAGCAAAACTGTTAAAATGATGGGGGGAAGGGAAGAACATTATTCTCTCTATAACACCAAGAAAAGAATAGGATTCTGAAGTATGTTTTAGAAATATAAGAAAATTACCAAGTGTCAAAGTACAGCCCTCCCTTCCCCATGGTTTAGTTACCTGTGGTCAAGCACAGTCTGGAAACAGATGACCCTTCTTCTGACATATAGTCGGAAGGTCAAGAAGAGCCTAGTGCTGTGTCAGAGTGCCTACATGATTCCTCTCACCTCGCCTCATTACATAGGTGTTTTATCATCTTGCATGACCATCATCAGAATGAATACAGTTTAAGATAGCTTGACAAACAGACCACATTCACATAACGTTTATTACAGTGTTTTATTATAGTTGTTTATTATTAGTTAATGTTGCTAACCTCTACTGTTGCTAAGATATGCATAGGGTTCGGTATTATCCCCAGTTTCAGGCAATGTATCCCCGGGGATATTGGACCGTATCCCCCATTCATAAGGGGGAGACTACTGTACTTATCACCTCCATAGATAAACATTATCTTTTCCACTAACTGTATGCATCATGAGAGTTGGAATTATCTTCTTAAATCTTTGTATCCCTAGTGCCAGCTTATCTCAGATACATATTAGCTCTTCAGAAATTATTTAATAACAAAGTGATGAATGAATGACTTAGGGGGCAACTAACCATATATCCTTCATTTATGAAAATGCTAGAGTAGCAGTAGAATATCCACTCTGATGTTCTCTTTCAACCTCAGGTGTAATAGCTGAGCCAGTCAGTTCCAGCTGTACTCTTCTGCCAAGGCTGCGCTTGTCAAATTGACCAGATAGGACAGGGCTGCAATTTGTGACCAAAGCTAACAGGACCAGACCCTACAGACTTTGTCTCCTCTGGAGGTTTCTTGGGTATTGGTTTGTTAGGGCAGGTCTAGAGTTGGTCTTCCTCTGGGTGCCATCTTCTCTGGCTTCCAGGGGTGGTGTTGTGATCTCCCCTTTCTGGCAGGGCTGGAACTCCAAGCTCTTTCTGCACACCGTTCCCTCAGCCTGCTTCATTCTAGCCCAGTCGGCGCCTCATCCGATAGCGGCTGCTCTCAAGGGTCAGGTGGGTCTTACTCTGCACAGGACGACTAGCTCAGCCCTCAGCCTTACACTCCTGGGTGTCGCCAGCATGGATTCCTGGGGTCCCCTTGCTCTCTCATTTATGTTGTCCTGACTTATGGATTCCAGCCATTTCAGCTTTTCCAAACTCTGACCTCTGTGTCTTCAGCTCAATGGAATCACCACGCTCAGCTCAGACCCCAACTCTCTGCAACACAGTAAGGAAATTATCTCTAGCAGAATGAGGGACTGTGGGGTATACCTCTTAAGTTTTCTTCCCTAAGAGTTGACTGCCTAAAATCAGTCATCTCCTTATGTTTCACCCAATGTTCCAGTTGTTTCTAGTGGGAAGGCTAGCTCAGTACCAGGTACTCTGTCTTGACCAGAAATAGCACTGATTTTAATGGAATGGAATGGAATGGAATGGAATGAAATGGAATATTACAGAATGGAATGGATTGGAATGAATAGAATAGAGAAATAGAAAATATGGCAGCATGTCCCTAGCAAAGGTAAATACTGTTTTGTGAAACTTTGCTTTCATATTAAATATATCCATATCCAACTATATCTATAGATATATAGACATACTTTGACGTCCAGTCAAAATAAAAAACATTTCTTATTGTGGTTCGCAGTCAAAAAAGAATTTGAAAGTCATTGAATCAGATCAAATTCCACGACCTTGATCTCCTTCATATAGAGCCGAATCCATTTCAGACACAGTGTCAATTCAGGAAAATGAGATATTTATCCATACTCTCAACAGAAATACTACAAAGTGCTTAGATAAATTGGCTTATTCCAGGTGTCAAAGGAAGGGTTATGTGGGAGAATAAACCCACCACTCTCTCTTCTTAATATTTACTAATTCTCTATCATCTATACTTGTGCCTCTTACATTTTTAACAAGCCTGTGCATCTCCTGGGGGTCTTGTGGAAATGAAGACTCTGATTCAGTAAGTCCAGGGCTCTGCATTTCTGACAAACTCCTGGGTGATGCCAATGCTCCCGTTCCATGGAACACACAGTGGCAAGAATCCAGAGCAGAGGCCAGCAAACTCTTTTTGTAGAGAGCAAAGAGCAAATACTCACGCAGTTTTTGTCTCTCTTCCTTCTCTTCCTCTTCTTCTAAAGCAATTTCTTTAAAAAAAAAAAAAAAGTGGCGACTTGAAAATGTAAAATTACCTAAGCAGCTTGCATTATATTTCTATTGGCCAGGGCTGCTCTAGATCAGTGTCAGCAAACCATAACCTGTAGGCCAGTGTCCAGTTTTGGGCTGGAATGAATTGTTCGAAGGAGGTCCATTGTGAGCGTTCCCTTGGGAATCATTTTAATACTATTAACCTGGGCTAATATCAGTGGTGCTGACCCCTGGTTGCATATCAACAGTTCCAAGGCACGTATAGAGGTATCAGTGCCTGGCCAATGACACTGGAATCTTTGGGGGTGTGGGCCAGGCATAGATAAGTTTTCAAAGCGCCCTCCTCTCCCCCCAGGTGATTCTAATGTGCTGTCAGGTAGAGAATTACTGGGTCTATCAATCCAGAGTTCTTTATTTGCGAAACAAGACTAATTCTTTGCTCATAAATTGTTGTAAGGATTAAAAGAGCAAATGTATATAAAGTACCTGGCACATTTTAGAAATTTGATAAGAATTCCTTCCTACCTCATGCTTCTTCAATTAATTCCCTTACTTTCTCCTAATTGCTTGGATGCTAAAACTGTTTTCTTCTCAAATAGTATTTTTTCAGTAGGTTTGTTATTTGTTGCTTTTAGTTGAATGGAACCAGTAGCTTCTGGCAGTGATTCAACCTCAACCCACATGAGGAATACTATACATTTTCCTACCTCCAACATCAGGACGGAGTTTCCCTAAGCAGAGATAGGCTACTACAACATGCCCCCTGCTCCCACTGCTGGATAACTCCCCAGAACTCCCAGGAAAATGTCCCCTTTTAGTGATTCCTGGATTAGAATTTTCTGGAATGTTTTTTAAATGCACATTCCTGGGCTCTACCCTCAACCTACTGAACCAATCTCTGGAGATACAACTGCCTTTTAGACAGCTTCTCAGATGATTCTTGTGCGAATACTTGAGAACCGTTGGCCACAACTGTAGATACAGCATCAGGTAACTCAGGTTAATCTACCTACTACAGTTTCCTCAGAGAACAGGGAGGAAAATATATCCGCTCAAGTGTGTTGTTGTTGTTTAACATCTAAATAGCTTTCTACCTTTTCTACAAGATTTTTCTTGACCTTGAAAATGTTATTTTGTTCCCACTGCATCTTAGGGCTGCAAATGATTTTAAATAACATCTAATTCAATCCTTTGTTTTATAAGAGAGACTGGGACTTTCCCAAAGTCGCCAAACTTGTGGTGCCATGGACTTAAGGTAAAGAGCTGCCAACTTTTCTTGTAGAAGGAGAAAATGGCTCTATACTATAGGCCAGACTGTGTGCATTCACAGCTTTGCCTCCTCTCTCCCCACCCCACCCCCCCTCCGCACCTTTATAAAGACAGTTTCTACTCCTCTTCTCAAAAGTTTGGAAATATAACCCACTTCCCAAATTAAGGGAATGGTCAGTAGTCAAGGACAGCTTCACATGGACAGCAGATTTTATTTTATTTTTTTTTAAAGATTTTATTTATTTATTTGAGAGAGAGAATGAGAGATAGAGAGCACGAGAGGGAAGAGGGTCAGAGGGAGAAGCAGACTCCCCGCTGAGCAGGGAGCCCGATGTGGGACTCGATCCCGGGACTCCAGGATCATGACCTGAGCCGAAGGCAGTCGCTTAACCAACTGAGCCACCCAGGCGCCCTGGACAGCAGATTTTAAATATATAACTGAGCACAAAAGCGATTCCTATACCAGCTGGAACAGAAATGATTTACTTTGAAGACCTGAGCAGCCTGTTAGGGTTTGGGGACTCGAAGACAGGTCAATGATTGTCAGGGCCGTGGGGCTGCTACATCAGTCCTACGTGAGTGACACATTGTCCCAGCTACCTGACTCCCAGATAGGTGAGGAAGTTCAGCACAGAACATTATCTGTTCACAAATTCAAAAGAATGAATTCAACAATGGAAGTAGAGAATGTTGGTGTCATTAGAATAATCCCTTCCACAGTCATTGCTTTGGAATTTGTAAATGTACATCTACAAATACAAGGAGCACTATACTTGTTTACTTCACTTGGCTTCCTACTATTATTGCTTTCATTTTTATCATGAAGTGTTTTTACATTTCTGAAGCTTGATTCATTAAGTAATTGCCATCCTCCTATCTGGGTCATTGGTCATATTTATTGCAAAAGAAAAATACAAATCACTATTCAAGAGCAAATTCCACATATTTTCCACGTCCTAAACTTTTCAACCTCTCTTATTTTGTGCAGGGCTGATTCGTTCCAAGGAACAGCACATTCCCCAGAGGTAATCAGACTGAAGCAGGAGAGGAACAGGGTTGGTCTTCAACAGAAAGGTCTGCAAAGTTTTTGCCATTCACTGTCCTTAGTATTCGGCTTAGTTTCTAAACATTATTAAGAAGTTTTAAAAATAAACCTGTGGTAGCATTGGTTTAAATCATCCTGAGTCCTAAATCATGGGGAGAAACACAGACACACACACACGTGTACGTGTACATACACACACACACACACACACACACACACATTTCCCTTTCCTCTTCTTGTTCACAGAATAAGCAGGGCATTGTTTCTGACTATTCATTTCACTGTTGAAGAAAACATAAATAAAATAAGGCAGGATGAATGGATCACATCATTAACTTAAACTGCCCCATACTTGAGAAGAATATACAGTTTACAAAGTAATGAGGTGTCTGGAGTTTGTGCGTAGAAAGTGTTCCTGTTTGTAAATAATGTATACAGCATTCTCCTTGTTTCTTTCTCTTTTGTTTTCCATTTCATTCTTTTTTCCACTACAGTCATTGTTAGGTCTAGATTATCCTTTTCTAATGGTGTTTCCTGAATTGCTAACTAAGCTATTTTTAAAAGCTCATACAAAATAAACAATTCAAGATTCTTAAAAGACAAAGACTAGCTGATGCTTCTAAACAAATGGGAAGAAAGAGTCCTTTCACCTTCTAAATCAAACTTTTCCTAAGAAGCTGAGTGACCCCAGAGGGAGAGAAAGAGAAACCGGCAAGTATACCAAGGGTTCATGACCATACCTCGTGTTAGGTGCATTCGGCGCAGATTTCCTTTTTCCTCATGACAAACTTATAAAGTCAAAATTAGTATTCCCCCACTTAAAAGATAAAGAACAAAGATTTAAAGAGGTTAGCTGATCTGCCCAAGATTATAAAACAATAAATGGAAAGGATGAATTCAAATCTAGACTGGCTTAACAGACTCTAAACATCTGTGTGTT
This sequence comes from Eumetopias jubatus, assembly GCF_037043125.1. NCBI lineage: Eukaryota > Metazoa > Chordata > Mammalia > Carnivora > Otariidae > Eumetopias > Eumetopias jubatus. Next base: position 160,922,499 of record NW_028274809.1, on the reverse strand, counting down.
CTTCCCGTACTGTTCAAAAATTAATACCTTTTTTTTGTTTTTGCAAAGATATAGGTTGTTTCCATGGTCTTTGGGTTCTTTTGTTTGTGCATTTGTTTGGGGATTGTTTGGGTTTATTTGTTTGCATTCTGCATTATCTGTTTGCCAACACAAAGGAGACAGAATGAGGGCCATGGAACTATGGCGCCCTCACGCCCAGGATCATTGCCAGCTAAAAGTTAGGTTATGATCATCAGTCATCTACTGAGCCCAATCGCTCCCATTCGTGAGGCAGAAAACAGAGCAATCCCAACTAACACCCCTGCAGAACTGATGAGGCGGTTGGCCATCTCCTGACAGAGAGAATCGCCCCCATGAGAGAAGTGCAGGATGGTACTGCCTGGATTACTCGCTGAACGTAGACGGTCCCTTCGGACTTCTCAGGAACCCACTTACCTGCAGACATTCCATGGTGCTTTGGCTATTTCCTGACTCTGGTTGCTGCTCAGAAAGCCAGTGACACTAGAAACTGAGATACCGCCGTCAGAACATACAGGAGCCTCATTAGATCATAGGCCACGAGAGGACACGTGGGAGCAGCTTCCAGGTGAGGAGAGAGGAAGTCTTTAGACCCAGGCTGGTGTTGCTTTTTATTTTAACCATGTGATAAACTATGTCATAAAAGAGAATAACACAATAATGGAAAGATATGTCCCTCCACACCACTGTGCTTTCCCAGAATCTTTCCAGCACCCAGCGCAGGTTCGATGAAAAGAGTATAAACTCTGGAATCAGACTGACCTAGTTCTGCCTTTCAGATAAACAACTCACCAGTTAAACGAACCTCTCTGAGTGTCCATGACCTCATTTGTAGCACAGAGATAATAACACCAACCTTACCACATTGTTTTGAGGATTAGAGATAAAAGAAGTGAAATGCCTGGAGGATACTCGGGCAAGAGCCCTGGTTGGTAATTTTAGCCTTAAATAGTACCCAGGCCTGAAATCTTAGAGTCAGAAGGGTCTTGGAGGTCTACTCCAGCAGCTTTCCCAATGTAGAAATATCTTCTTTAACATACTGGATAATTTGGGACGCCTGGGTGGCTCAGTCATTAAGCGTCTGCCTTCAGCTCAGGTCATGATCTCAGGGTCCTGGGATCGAGCCCCGCATCGGGCTCCCTGCTCCGCGGGGAGCCTGCTTCTCCCTCTCCCACTCCCCCTGCTTGTGTTCCCTCTCTCACTGTGTCTCTCTCTGTCAAATAAATAAACAAAATCTTTAAAAAAAAGCATATTTGATAGATATAGTTTGATTACTTTCCTCTTTGAGAGGTAATCTGAGCCCAGTAATGGGTCTGTAAAGCAAAAATGATGAACTAGTTAAAATTCATCTATTTAGAGAATTTTAAAAAAACTATCAGGTGAGGTTATTCAAATGGATTAATATGGCAAGAAATGTTTTTTTGTTGTTGTTGTTTTTTGTTGTTGTTTTTAGTAAAGCCGAGTTTTGAGCAAGGTAGAATAAATGAGTTAGTAAAGGGTTAAAGGGTGACCACCTAGGGCCTGAAGTGCATTAAATTTCTTTAAAAAAATCCTTTCACACTCATAAAGTTGTACATTAACGCCACAATTAAATTCACATGTGTTTACCTGTCCTGGCAAATATTTTGTTCACAATTTGAGGTAATAAACTAGTAGATTCTCTTTTTATACTTACTGGATAAATGAGTTCTAAATATGGAAGGATTTGGTTAAGTATTCAAAACTGTCTTTGTTACTTAATTTTTAAGAAATTATTTTGTACAATTCCTGTCCTCCTGCTCTACCAACAACACACCCATTCAAACATTAGAAAATTTACCTTTCAGTAGGATCAGATCTATAGTTAAAAAACAATCTCAGTAGACATTCCGTTCTGGTACAACTCAATCAGGCCCCTGTGTTCAAATGAAAACTCCATACCAAAAGGCTGAGTCAAGGGCACAGACAAGTTGCACACATCCGCCACCCAAAATGCTTGTCAATTTCCAAGACTTGATAAATGTGATCTTTGAAACCCTACATGACCATGGGAAAAATGCTTCTGAGATTACACTAATGCCAACAAATGATAACTGGGCCTCACTGCTAGAAGTAGGTGAAGAAAATCTGAGCCATCTGCAATTGTGAATTTGTTACATTGTTTTCAGAAAATGGAATTTTTTCTTTTTTTTTTTTTAGGTAAGCTCCACGCCTAACATGGGGCTCGCACTTACCACCCCACGATCGAGAGTCACATGCTCCACCTACTGAGCCAGCCAGAGAAAATGAATTGAAGTTTAGGTGTACCCTCACTTGAGAAAGGGACTAAAGCAGCCATCTCTAGAGAAAAAATTATCGCCCAGTTCAAATCACTTGAACAGCCTTACTTTGTGCTCTTTATGGTTTGCTCACTGCTATGACTCAAGAAGATAGCTAATATTAAGGGAATTATAAAAGTATAAATGAAACAAAGTGTCTAGAAAATTGATTAGATAAGTCTTCCATTTGCAACACATAGTTTGATAGCTCCTCGTATAGGGAATAATTTGTAAAGTTGAAAAAGTGAACGTGGTCTTGCATATTTACCCTGCACTTACTGTCAGAATTGCCCTCGGTTACAGTTATGTACTTTCTGGAAATACAACTATACTAACAAATTTCACAAAGGTACTGTATATATTCCACACCAAAACTGAATCAAATTTAAGTGGTTTTGCTTATTAGGAGAAAAGAAACAAGCAGCAAGAGTTGGTCAAACATTCCAAAGAATAAGCTCTTTTCATGTATTTGGTTTTAGTTTTAGCTTTTGAGGTATAATTTATACACAGTAAAATATACAAACCTTTAGTGGGTCCATCAAGAAATTTTTACTGATGTATACACTCTGTAACCACCAGCCAGATCAAAACATGGAAAATTGTTATCATCTCGGAAAGATCACTCATGCTCCTTCCCAAAGAACTTCTTCTTAGTTCTATTATGTAACTTGGCTATTCTCCATACTTTTCACTTATTCTTTTGTTTAAGGAATTATAAATGTATATACACCGAAGAGGCTTCATTCAATAATTAATTATAGCACAAATTCAGAGTGCTAATCACCAGGAGTGTAAACACAAAAACATAACTACTCTTGTCTACAAGTTTTCTCAATCTTTTTGATTTTAGAATTCCAATATTTATTCCAAATATTCCAAAATATTTTCAATATTTAAAGCACAGCTTTTCAAGGTACTCTCCATCACTAACCATCAGGGAAATTCAAATCAAAGCCACGATGAGATATCACCTCACATCCGTTAGGATGGCTATTATCAAAAAGACAAAAGACAACAAATGTTGGTGAGGTTGTGGAGAAAAAGGAACCCTCATGCACTGTTGGTGGGAATGTAAACTGGTGCAGCCACCATGGAAAACAGTATGGAGGTTCCTCAAAAAATTAAAAATAGAGCTACCCTATGATCCAGCAATTCCACTTCTAGGCATATAATGGAAGGAAATGAAATCAGTATCTCAAAGAGATAATCTGCACTCCCTTGTTCATTGCAGCATTATTTATAATAGTCAAGATATGGAAACAATCTAAGTGTCCATCAACAGATAGATGAATAAAGAAACTGTGGTATATACATACATTAGAATATTATTCAGTCATTAAAAAAAAGGAAATACTGCCATTTGTGACAACATACATGAACCTAGAGGGCCTTATTCTAAGTGAAATAAGCCAAACAGAGAAAGACAAATTCTATATGGTAACACTTATATGTGGACTCTAAGGGGAAAAAAAAAAAAAAGTTGAAACAGAATAGAGCACTTGTTGCCAGGGGCTAAGGATGGGGGAAATGGGGAGATGTTGATTAAAGGATACCAACTTTCAATTATAAGATGAGTAAGTTCTAAAGATTTAATGTACAGCAGGGTGACTTAATGAACAATACTGTATTGTATACTTGAAATTTGCTAAGAGAGTAAATCCTAAGCATTCTCACTACAAAACAAAACAAAAAGGTAAGTAACAATGTGAGGTGATGGATGTTAACTTGATGATGGTGTATAATTCTCGATGAATACATATCATCATGGTGTACACGTTAAAAAATTGTATTTTTTACAATTTTATTTGTCAAATATAGAGAATATTTGTCAAAGATACCTTGATAAAGCTGGGGGCAGGGGGATTTTATTTGTCAATTTTATTTGTCAAATATAGAGAATATTTGTCAAAGATACCTTGATAAAGCTGGGGGCAGGGGGAGAACACATCCTTTAGCAATGCAACAGATTCCTTTATCAGGTTTTCTACTATAGGTAATGAATAGATTAACCACCAGAAATGTTATCGACCCCACAAATGACTCCATCTACCTCTGAAAGGTAGTTGCATTATTTTTTTAATGTGCAGGGTCTGTCATTTGCAAATACTTTTTTTTTAAACATCAGTAAAACCTAAACAACTCTCTTATCCATAATTTGCGTTAGCCTTCCCACATTTACTACTTTACATATTTCCTCATTTGCCCTTTCTCCAATGCGTCATCTTCTTTCAATTGCTCTGAACCCATACTGTAAGTAGGTGAACATACTCCTAGAGTGCATACAACAGCATCTTATAAAATAGGGATAGAATTAAGAGGAATAGTAAATAAAATTGTTTGTCAATCCCATTGAGTTTTAGACAAAATTATTTTTAGTAACTAGACATGTTCAGTGTCAAAATAATAATCTTCTCTAGAGTATTTCGACTTTTGTTTCTTTAGTTTTGGTTCATAGTTCTTTTTCTCCCACCTTGAGTTGAATGCTTAATATATCTCTTTCTATTCTTGTCATATAATGTAGGACTATGGATTTGCTTCAGAGTACGAATTTGGCACCATCCAATTTTCCCCAAAAGGTTCATATGGATTATTTTTTAACTCAGACTGTAATAATTTGAATGAGTGGTGATTTGAGAGACATTTTTCAATATTTGGAAAAGATTTAATTTTGTTTTAAATTGTATTATTTATTTCTGTTTTTTTATCTTGCAGTCAGAGAATGTGGTTCGTTTCTTAGGGCGTTTTATGTAGGCATATGAACGAATAACTGATCAAATTTTGGAAATATTCCATCAACACTTGAAAAGAATTATAGTTTAGCTTATTTACTCTATAATTATCAATTTATCCTCATTAATTCATTGCTCAGATCCTGTATGCTCTTATCTGAGATTAGGGGCAGGAAGGAGGTTCTGGAGAGATTGAGAGATTGTTATTGTTTCTGCCAATTTCTCCTGTTATTTGTAAAGTTTCTTTTCATAAATCTTTCTCTATTGTTATTCAACAATATAAATTTAATCTTAGGAATGTGTTTGTTATATAAACTATTGTTATCCTTGTTTCCTTTTTTGTTATACTTGTTGATCAGCTTTTGGCCATTATTATTTTATGATTTAATTAACTGAATATCTTGGACATCCAATGGAATCTTTTTTTTTTAAGATTTTATTTATTTATTTGACAGGGAGACACACAGCGAGAGCAGGAACACAAGCAGGGGGAGTGGGAGAGGGAGAAGCAGGCTTCCCGCGGAGCAGGGAGCCCGATGTGGGGCTCCACCCCAGGACCCTGGGATCATGACCTGAGCCGAAGGCAGACATTTAATGGCTGAGCCAACCAGGCACCCCCCTAATGGAGTCTTTATATTGTTTATATTTACTGTTAAAACAGGTATGTTTAACCTTTTAAAATCTTCTTTGTAAATACTTTTTATGCTTCCTTGTTTCATCTTGGATGTTTTGTTTTTATTCTATAATATACGAACTGTGTTTTGTTTATTTTTATCTTTTCTAGAGTTTTTTTAGAAGGTATATACCCAATGTTCTAATGCTTATAATGATTACATTTTGGTTTTAAAAAATACATATATTTGGGAGCCTGGGTGGCTCAGTTGGTTAAGCGACTGCCTTCGGCTCAGGTCATGATCCTGGAGTCCGGGGATCAAGTCCCACATCTGGCTCTCTGCTCAGCGGGGAGTCTGCTTCTCCCTCTGATCCTCCCCCCTCTCATGCTCTCTCTCTCTTTTTCTCTCTCAAATAAATAAATAAAATCTTAAAAAAATAAAATAAAATAAAATAAAAAAACATATATTTTATAGTATGTATTTTTTTGGTTTTCAAAGTCAAGAATAATGTTAACTTTCAGTTTACCTATACAAGATGAGAAATTTATCCCTGACTTCCTAGTCTTCTTAATATAATTTGGAGTTTCAGAATCATGTCATTATTATGGATTTTTTTTTTTTTTACATTTTATGTATTTTCTTTCCAAATTTGTTTCTGATGTTTGTGTTGAGGAAAGGCTTTTCCCTCACTCCTGATGTTTCTTTACAAGAAACTCTCCTGTCTCTCTCCACTCTTTTTTTTAGAGAGGGAGAGGGGGTGGAGAAGGGACAGAGGGAGAGAGAATCTTAAGCAGGTTCCACAACCTTGAGATGATGACTGGAGCCAAAATCAAGAGTTGGACGCTTAACCATGATGACCTGAGCCAAAATCAAGAGTTGGATGCTTAACCAACTGCACCACCCCGGCGCCCTTGTCACTCTCCACTCTTTACTCACATCTCCCTGGAGAAGAAGAGTGGCTTAAGCTAGTCTACTGCAAAAGACTGGGCATGCTTAGCTCTGCTCTAAACTTTTCCTTCTTGAGAGTTAACTTACTGCAGGGAGTGAGAGCTCTTCTCTACTCTCCATGCCATAACTTTTACTTGAAATCCCACCCCAAAGTACAGCACCATGACTATAAAGGTAAGTCTGCCATATTTTGAGTTTCCGTAGCTGGTCCATCTGGCTCCCACCCTAATTTATTATTATGGGTTGAATTTTGTGTCCCCAAAAGATATTTTGAAGTCCTAACCCTCAGGATCAAGGAATATGACCTTATTGGGAAAATGGGGGCCTTGTCGATGTACTTAAGTTGAGGTCATTAGGGTGGTCCTGATTCCAGGATAACTGGTGACCTTAGAAGAAGAAAGACACACAAGGAGAGATGGCCATGTGACAATGGAGACAGAGATTGGAGTAATGCATCTATAAGCCAAGGAATGTCAAAGACTATCAACAAACACCAGAAATGAGAAGAGGTGAGGAAGGATTCTCCCACACAGGTTTCAGAAGTAACGTGGCCTAGCTGACAACTTGATTTCAGACTTCCAGCCTCCAGAACTGTGAGATAATAAATTTCTGTTATTTTAAGCCACTCAATTTGTGATACTCTGTTACAGCAGCCTTGGGAGACTAGTACAGTTATGTTCTCCAGTTTAAACCTTTTCAGTAATGAAGGTGATTTTGGTATTCCCCCTGTCCTCTGTTGCCTTATTTCTCAATTGGTTCAAAATTCAGACAATGCCCCTAAAAATCTTGTTAAGGATCTATTTTCATCCATTGATAGAAACTCTTGATCAGGAAACTCAGAATTGTAAGAAATTTTCTTGAATCATATCATTAGTGATTTTGTCTTTTCTGTTTTTTCTGTTTTCTGTTTCTGTAACTTGTACTATTCAGATATTGGTTCTTTGAGATGCTGCTATGATTTTTTTTCTTATCTTTGCTTTTCTATTTTCCAAATCTTTGTCTTTTGTTCTAGACTCATTTATTTTCCAATACTTCTAGAGATTTTCATTTCTACTAACATATTTTTAACACCTAATAACCCCTTTTGTTATCTGAATGTCCCATTTCTACGTCATGCTGTTATTGTTTCATGGATGCGTGCTTTCTTTATCTAAGGTTATAAGTGCTATATATATTTTTGAAAGTTTTCTTCTTGATGAATAATCTCATTTTCTCAAAGTTGCTTTTTTCTATTGCTCTATTTGTCTAGTCTCTTTCTTTCATGTCAGAAGTATTCTTTCGGGAGTACCTGGGTGGCTCAGTTGGTTGAGCTTCCCCCTCTTGGTCTCAGCTCAGGTCATGGGATTGAACCCCACATCAGGCTTCGCATTCAGCAGGGAGTCTACTTGAAGATTCTCTCCCTCTGCCCCACACCAACTCACACACTCACTCTCTCTGTCTCTCTCAAATAAATGAATAAATCTTTTTTAAAAAGTATTCTTCCAGTATGTGGTAAACCTTAATTGTTTGCTCATGATTAAGAGGGACTAAAAGCCTTTTAAAAGTTCTGAGCACCTGGATAGGGTTTATTGACTTTGAGCTGGCTGTGCTGTTTTTCAGGAAAAATAAAAGCCCATTATATAGTAATTGGAAAAAAGAAGAAGAAAAAGAAGGGAAAAGCTCATTAATTAGAAGATATGGAACAGTCTTTTGTATACACTCTAAATTTAAAAAAAAAAAAGTAAAGGCACAGAAAAAAAATATGTATAGAATGCCACCATTTGTATAAAAAGACAAGAGACAGAGATGGGATACAGACTTTCCTCCCTAACAATTCTGTACACTTTGAATTTTGATTATGTGACAATTTTTACTTATTTCAAAAATGAATGATTACTTTAAATGTTGCAAGAGTTTTTAGGTGTTCAGCTCTTTTCAGTGATTTATATAGAATACTGTAAAAGACTTCAATTTCTACACTCATATTTATTTTTAGCTGAAAAACCTTTTCTTTATTCTATCATTAGTTATTGGTTTTTACCCTAATCATTCTAATCCCCCCAAAACTAGTACTTAAGTGTTAATCATATTTTCTGCCATCACTTCGTCTGTCCTGTTCCTCTCCAAGTTGGTTCTACCTTATTGTACACATGATGTTTTCATTCTCATCCCTAGGTTTTTGTTTGTTTCAGTCTGTTCTTTGAATCTTTACACCCAACACAGAATTGTACATGGGAAGAAAAATAGCTGAGTTTATCCGCAAAAATCAAGGCAGCTATAAGCTGCCCACCAAGAATGGGACATCACTATGAAATTTGGAGGGCCTGGAGCCAGTCAGCACTGGACAGACAGCTGACGGATGCGTGCTGACAGAACCGTGCAGGATTCATGTTCAACAGTAACGCGGGACAGCAGCTAAAACAAAGCGAAGTGTCTCCTGTTCACTCTGTGTCCTACCCCCGGACCCAGCCAGGGTACTTCTCAGGGATCTTTGACAGTTGAGGAGGGGCAGGAGAGGACTCAAGAGGAAGATATAGGGCTTTCTGCCAACACAGACCTGTGGGGACTCTATAACCAAGCTGATATCTGGATAATATAATTTTGAAGTATTTGGAAAGTTTTCCCTATTATTTCATCTAAATTCTTTCTGCTGGTAGATAAACATATCCAATAGCTAATTATTTTTCTTTTATTTCAGGAGGTAGGTATGATGCACCTCCTTGTAAATATGCCCCTTACATTTGTATTAACCTTTTGAATTAGAGTTATAACCAGTGATACTCTGACTGCTTTGTTTGACGGGTACATTTAACAAAATAAGTAATTACATTTGAATGGCTTTAGCCATGGGCCACCCTCTCCAGCCCAACCATACACCGCAGGGCCCTTATTGTTATAAGGAGTCTGATTCACACATTTGTGTTGTCTTTTGGCCCCGGTAGACTTCTGAGTTTGCCAACTCTGCTTTCCAGTTTTCAAAGTCAATTTCACATACATTTGTTTCCCTTGTTTTCCCAACAACCCCAGAGGAGGGTTATGTTAGCTACTATCCTTCTCCCTTTTCAGACCAGGAAATGTGGGCTGTAAGGGGTTAATTGGCTTGCTGAAAGTTACCACACAATTAGTAAATGGTGGATCTAGAGTCCATTTTTTTCCTCTTAACCATCAAATACTACCTTTCTAAATGGATGCAGCGTAAACGTATTTCAGTCACCTTGTTGCTTTAAGTTTTCACACACAGTTGTTAGAATATTAAAAGCTATGATAATCGAGAAATTGTGAGAGAAAAAGAGCATTATTATGATTGTTCCCTTAATGTTTTCGATGAAGTGAAATCACATGCTGTGAATAATTTGTGCTGATGTCCTAGGCAAACACATTATGAGAACTATAAAAATGATGTATTGATATCTTAATTACTCAAGCATGTGTTCTTTGTGGACAGTTTCTCAATTCTAGCCAGCTCCTTTTGCTTATCTTTAATTGCCAAGTACAGTTGCCCACATTTACTGTAAGGCAGATAGATAGAAGATCACAGCAGGGAATAAGAAAGACATCAAAAAGTTCTTTCGGAAGACCTAGGGCTGGTCTAGGTTAGGGTTAGGGTTAGGGTTAGCTCCCCCTACCCCCACCTCTAACCAAAAAATACCCCTCAACTTTTTAAGCCCAGAGTCCTAGTCAATGACTGTGCTTTATTGTCACCAAATGAAAACAAAATTGCTCCCCACCTTGAGATGACTGAATTCTTTGAAACTAAAGATCACTTGAGAGTCTGCAAAATTCTTTTTTTTTTTTTTAAGATTTGTTTATTTATTTGAGAGAGAGAGAGAGAGCACACAGAGGGAGAGGGAGAGGGAGAAACAGGCTCCCCACTGAGCAAGGTGCGGGGCTTGATCCCAGGACCTGGGGATCATGACCTGAGCAGAAGGCAGACGCTTCACCACCTGAGCCACCCAGGCACCCCCCAAAATTCTATTTATAAAATGTTAGAGCTTTGAAACACCTAACCTCTGTGAAAGAATGAACAATTTAGCTTACAAAAATTGTGGTCCAAAGTATTGGCATACTGAGAGGAGGAGAGAGGAAGGCTTTGAAGCAGTGCACCCTGGTGTGGAGGAATCGGTGATCACTGACATGGATTAGTAATGCTGATGTGTGGGCATAATGAGAGCACACTGACATTCAGTTGGCTTTAAGTTGTTTTTAAGCTCTCCACAGACATTGCAACTACCCATTGCCTGCACCCAAGGTGGAACACCTCCACCCACCCACTCCCACGCACTCCACTGATTAAATTCTACACACTATGAGCAGCCCCTTCAGTTCTCTATAATGATGATGACAAATAGCAATGAAAATAGAGGTGTTCTGGGACTTCAGAAATTAAAAGTTCAAGTTTCTTTTTATCCCAGCTTTATTGAGATCTAATGCACACACAGTTGAATTTCAGAATTAGTGAATTACGTGTCACCTAAATGAGCTTCACGATAAAAAAAAAAGTGAAGGATTCTCATCTATTTAATGAAAAAATATATTTATGAAAATGTTTGAAATTTCTATATTAGAATCTATGAAATGGATAAGTTGAAAAACATGTAGTCCCGGTCTTTAGAGGGCTTTCTAATACCTTCTTGATGAAAGAAATACTTATTATATATAGGCTTGCTTACTATACCACAAAAAAATAGAGGATTTAAACATTTGAGAAAATCTGAAAGTTTTCTGAAAAGACACCAGTATGAAAATCTCTTAATACATGTATAATTTACTACTTACACAGTTAGATTTAAATCATTTCCATTTCTGTAACATGGACTAGATATGTATATATGTGGAAGGAAAGAGAAAAAAGGAAAAAAGATAGTGTGTATATAAAATTGCTCTGATTAATCAGTATTTGGATATCGTGAAACAGAAAAACTTCTCAAAGAAAGTAGCAGTTGAATCAATGAATCAACATTGCAAATACATAAAAATGGACATTTTCTCCTGAATCAAATTTCTAGTCACAAAATACCTGTAACTAAAATTATACATAAAGGTTGAATTTGAAGGTAAAGCAAGATGTGTTTCCATATAAACTTATCTTTATAACTGCACATTCTTTCAAAAAGCATTTATAAAAATGTGACTACTTAGGGTCACTTGGGTGGCTCAGTCAGTTAAGCATCTGCCTTGGGCTCAGGTCATGATCTCAGGGTCCTGGGATGGGCACCCACCCCCCACCCCCCTGCACCCATCTCAGTAGGGAGCCTGCTTCTCCTTCTCCCTCTGACCTCCCCCCCCCCTCAACCGCTTGTGCTCTCACTCTCTCTCCCTCTCAAATGAATAAATTGTTTAAAAAAATTTTTTTTAAATGTGACTATTTAAACAGTATGGGAAATATATACACGAATACCTTAACAAAGTTTACACTTTATCCCAGGTTAGAAATTCTTGTCATACTTAGAGATGTGGAAATACCTATCTTTAAAAACTTGAATTTGCGCTCCATGAATGAATGAAACAACAACCAGCAAGCAAAATCAGTAAAGGATATGCAATGTTCAGGGGCCAAACATATATACCTAAACAGGAAAACAATCTTTACCTAGATCAAAAGAGAATTTGGCCAGCCCTGGGAAATCTTATGGCCTGTCTCAGCATTGTTAATGGCAGGGTTTGCTGTAGTTCAATGTTTAAGTGTTTTTAGTTCTTTATGAGTCCCATAGCTGACTATTGCAATGACTTTTAGGGTAGGGTGGGCATAGTGTACTTTTATAGCAATAAAGGGCTATCTTGTTGAAATCTGCTCATTCCTTGCTCTTTACTGCTCTCCAACACTGACTCAAATTTACAAGCATTCACTGAGACCTCTCTTAAGCCTGTTCAGGAAAAGATTAACTTCAAACACAGACATTGTAATATATGTGTAAAACACACATCCACAAATAGTTACTTTTGCATGTTTCTCACAGAGTTGAAAGTATCACATTTCTATCATGGTGAAAGAAACACATTTAATTGTGCTAAAAATTCCTCAGATATTTATCAAATAAATTGCGAGAAGGCTCTGGCATATGACTTCTAAATAGTACTAGGATAAGGCCCCTGGGTGGCTCAGTCCCTTATACGTCTGACTCTTGATTTCAGCTCAGCTTATGACCTGAGGGTGGTGAGATCCAGCCCCACATCAGCCTCCACACCCAGTGCGGAGCCTGCTTAAGATTCTCTCTCTCCCTCTCCCTCTGCCCCTCCCCCCACCTCCCTGCCTCTCTCTAAATAAATAAATAAATAAGTGAATAAATAATACTAGGCTATGTGTTGGAATAATGATTATATGTTTTCCAAAAATAGTGTTCACCATTTGTGAAGGAAAAAGTCCAAATAAAATGTGTCACAGATCATTTTTATAATTCTGTATGATCATTATATGGAAAAGCTAAGTAATATACTCTCCTAACTTCAAAAAAGATCATATTTAAACCATTCAAGATTTAGAATGAATTCTCTTCTAGAAACACTAATTGAGCATCTAGTATACACATGGCAGTAAGCTAGATGCCATAAAGCAGTACTTTTCGAACTGCAGCTGAATTTCTTTTTTTTCTTTTTAAAGATGTTATTTATTTATTTGACAGAGAGAGACACAGCAAGAGAGGGAACACAAGCAGGGGGAGTGGGAGAGGGAGAAACAGGTTTCCCGCCGAGCAGGAAGCCTGATGGGGGCTCGATCCCAGGACCCTGAGATCATGACCTGAGCAGAAGGCAGAGGCTTAACAACTGAGCCGCCCAGGTGCCCCTGCAGCTGAATTTCTAATAGAATAGTAAGAACAATTACCCCCATGGAACTGGAGAGGACAAGATTTACTGCCTCAGGCAGGACAGACTAGGTTGTGCTGTAGTAACAAATAACCCCAACATTTGCTTGAAACAGAAAGGTTTGCTTCTTGCTCCCACTTAACGTTCCTCACAAGCTGACTGGAGAATCTATTAGCATCATTCCCACATCAAGATACAAGCTGATGAAGAGGCCACTATCTAAAATATTACAAATCACTTTGTCAAAAGAAAAGAGAGCTCTGGAAGGCCTCCTATCAACAATTAAATGATCTGCTCACAAATCATTAGCTAGAACTAGGCATCCAACCTTCAAGGGCCAAGAAGGGTAATCCATCTGTGTGCCCAGAGAGGAGAGCCAGATTTCATGAGTGCTGCACATCTATCCTAATTATTTTATCTTAAAATTATTCAAATTTTGCATTCTGCTTCGTGCTGAATCTATTATTACAAAAAGAAAGTTTTAAATGACCACCAAGCAAAACTGACAATCAAAATACATTTTTATTCTATGGCACTGGCATACACAATGATCAAATCATGACAGAGCTTTGCAATCATGTGAAGAGTTTTGTGTTTATCCTGAGGGCAATGAGAGCTCTTGAAGTAATTTAAACTGGGCCTATAAAATGATCAGAATTTTACTTTATAAGGTCACTCTGTGTTGCCACTGAGGAATGTACTTAGACTGCAAAGTACTCCTTTAGACCGAAGGCAGGGAGACCAGTTAGGATGCTTACAAAAATTCAGATATAATGATGAACCTGAATAAAGATTGTATAATCATTGGCTAGAAGTGAACAGATTTGAGAAATATTACAGTCAAACTGAGAAGACCTGGTGACTGGTTATGGAGGTTAAAAGAAAGGGAAAGGCTAGGATGTTTCTAAGTGTCCTGGTTTAGCCAACTTGGTAGAACACAGCACAATCATTCTCTGAGAAGAGACTAAAGATGGAGGAGATGATTTAGGAAGGAGAGATAAAGAATTATGTTTTGAACATACTGAATTCAGGTAAATAGTAGACATATACATGTTTGGATACCTAACAATTCTTGGGAAATTACCCTGCCTCATCTTAAATCCACACAGTCAGAGTGGAACTGGCCATTCCCCTCAGCTTCAGCAGTAGACATGTGACCCAAGCAGGCCCAATCAGAACTCTTCTTGGGATTTTTTACCCCGGAATTCTTTTAAGAAAGAGGCTTGGTCTTTTCACTATAATCCCTAGGGAAAAGGACAATATAAGTCTATCACTGCTGGTAGCTATCATTGCCACAACATGAGAAGAGGATGCCTGATACTGAGCCCACACAGAGAAAAGAGGAGACAAGATCATTAATGACAGTCTACAAATCCCTGGGTTCAGCTATGTCTACCCACTTGCCTAGAGCAAAAGACTCCCGTTTTTGTGTCAGCTACACTGAATCAGCTTTCTATCACCTGCAACTGAGAAAAACCTGACTAATCCTTGTGAGTGGGACACACAAAAGAAGTCATCTAGAAGCCATTTGAAGCACCTTGAAGGCTTTGGAACTACTTGAGCAACAGTTGGGGATTGGAAAGCAGGAATTTTCTACTGGAGGAATATTCAACTCAATCTCTAAGAATCATCCTGAGTCTAAGATTCTACAAAAAATGTATTTAGCATACCTCTAGAAAATTCTTCCCTTCTCCCCTCTCCTTCATGGTGGAAAGACTTTAACACCATTCTGTCATTTTCTTTCTTCCCCTGAGTAACGATTATTTTTAAAGAGCTTCTCGGTAGCTTTATGATTGGGGTAGAGATGAACACGGAAGAGAGGAGTTAGGAAACTGTTGCTCATAACAGAAAGCACATTAAGCTAGCCCTAAAGCTAGAAGATAAAAGAGCTTCAAATTGTTTGGAGGCTGTTTCCCCCTCTTCTTCATATTTTCTATTACTTCCAGTTAACTTGGACAATATCAATCCAGCATGGGCTGATTAATGAAGTGTGATGTTTGCATGAATATTTGAAATCAAAAGCTCTGAAAGGCTATTGCTAGAACCAATGTATTCGCAGCACTAATTCCAACTTTAAGGTCCCAGTTTGGAAACTGGAGATTTCATATCACATATAGTCGACAAAAGAGACCAGCCACTTTCCCTGTCCTTCTGGTGTGTGTATGTGATGTCTCCTCCTCCAGATAAGCTCTTTTGAGGGTTGAGTCTGTTGCAGTTATCTTGATGTATCTTTCCTCTCTCCTTCCAATAACCTCCCTCCCCAGTGTCTAGTACAGAGCTTTGCACACGATAAGCATAAATAAATATTTACCAAGAGTATTAAGATGTGAAAAGCAGAATTTTCTGGAATACCCTCAATCAAATGTACTTATCAGAAAAAGAAATCACACAGATGTTTTTGTAAAAAGCAGAACCCAAATTAGTCATTCATGATTTCTGCTGATCATATTAGAATCACCTCGACTTAAAAAATAATGCACACACACTCAAAATATCACTGGCTTTTTTCCATATAAGCAACATTTAAACGTGAAACAAGCTTGGAAGGAGAATAAAAGCGTTTAGCTGCAGAGGCTTCTTTATCACAAACATTTCCTCTGAGTGAGTAGTCCTGCTGGCATCCCTAGGATATACCAACTTAACACCCCTTGCTCTGCTTGTTACCTGATCCGATGCAGGAGGAAAAAGTATGCATGGCAGAGCTTCATGTAGACACTCAACCCAAAGGAAATGCGAGCATCCAGCACCCTCTGATTCAACAAAGAGAGATGCTAGGTCACCATTCTACTGTAGAGGGATACACTGGCTGATTCAGAAACTTCATGCTCAACACAGGAAAAAGAAGCAAGTCAGCACCAAGTAAGCAAGGCTTCCCCTAAATTAATCATTCTCTTTTTAAATTTAAACTTAAATTTGCATATATTTGAGTCACAACCCCGTGACAATAACATGAGTTTCAGAGCCTTTGAGATCTTTAGAAGAAAGATGCATTATAAATACGACCGCTCACAAAGCGAAGCATGAGGACATTAGGGCAATTGAAAGCACCTCTGGGTTCAGAAGTTATTCCTTTCCATATGATCAGGTCAACCTCTGCAACCAGGGTGATATTCCGTCTTCATGCCCCTCTAGTCTTTTGTGGAAAAGGAGGAGGAAGAATTGGAAGAGGAGGGATAAAGACCAGGAGGGAAATGAGAACAAGGAAGAGAAATTAATGTCCTTTGCATTCACAAAAATAAAGGATTTTTTGGTAATGTATGTTTATATTCCATATTTAGATATACGCTTATGCCCATTTTGAAGATTTGTATTGGATGAAATATGACTCTGAGTGTAGCCCATCTGCAAACAAACTACAGAAGCTGCTCAAGGCGGTGGTTAAGAAGTCTGGCTTTGGAACTAGGTACTCCTAAGTGGCTCCAAATAGAATCTCTACCACTTCCTAGACGTGTGAATTTAGACATGTTATTTAAGCCTTAAAATGCTCAATTTCCTCATTTGCTTAGCAGAAATAATAGTATCCATCGTATTGGATTTCATTAAAGGTCAGACGAGATCATGTTTATGAAAAGATTAGCCCAGATCCTGACATTTGGTAAGTATCAATAAATGATAGTCATTCTTACTGCTATTTAAACTATAGGAGTATTGACTCTGACTTCAGATAAATAAGATTAGCAAAATTCTACACACGCAGAAACAGATTATTCTGTTTTTCTTTCCTTTTGCTTTTCTAACTCATCGACGTCAACTTCTGGAAACCAGAATGGCCTGCAAAGTACCAGCTAGTGGTTGTAACTACTTCCTTTATTGTTATTATTTATGGGACTGGCAGCTTCACATTTGCATGGCTAATAGACCTTTTAAAGTACAGTGACATTTGGGTTGGTCTTGAATGCTCAAAACCTTGCAAGTTTCTATAATGAGCCCAAGATATTCAGAAACCATAAACAATAAAGAGTATCAGCAAGAGATGGGCCCAAGACCCCCCACCCCTGCTGTGGAGACCTTGGACTTAATACTAACACTAATACCAGCCCTCCCTATTCTAAGAGCTTCACTTCTGTTAACTCATTTTAACCTCAAAGCCGTCCCATGAGTTACTATTTTTATTCCCATTTTATGGGTAAGGAAACTGAGGCACAGAGAGATTAATTTGTTCGAGATCACACAGCTAACCATGGAGCAGTCAGTAGTCAAACATAGATAGCATTAAACATTATGTCCCCAGATGTGTTTTTTCTACAAGCACTGGTGAAAGTTCTACATGTTAAGCATTAACTTGGATTTATTATACTGCATTGTTAAAAACGTACTGTTAAACTGTGACTTGTTAGCCGTAGTACGCTAATGTTGGGAGGAAAAACTGTTTTTCTACCCATAGGTCTAGTGACTGGGGCCTGCAAATTAACTGACAGATTAACAGGAGAAAAGACAAGGTCTATTTACACATGCACATGGGAGTTGCTTAGCAATGAGTAAGGTGTATATATACCAACTTAACAAAAGGGGAGCAGATTAGGGCTTCAGGAGGAGAGTATGGAACTTTCTACTTAGGTTTTTGATGCTTATGGGAATGGGCAGTCTGTTTCCATGATACTGAATTCTCAGGGAACTCCTCTGAGGGAGGTTAATGACAGGTATACTTTCAGGAGGCTTTGTTTTAGTCAGATCAGGGGAAGTTCTGGCAAGATTTCTCCTTGTAGCTTCTGTGGCTCAAACATTTTCACTTTATTTTTTTTTTTTATTTTAAGATTTTATTTATTTAGGAACACAAACAGGGGCAGAGGGAGAGGGAGAAGCAGGCTTCCCGTGGAGCAGGGAGCCCAACACGCAGGACCCCAGGATCATGACCTGAGCCAAAGGCAGACACTTAACTGACTGAGCCACCCAGGTGCCCCAAACATTTTCACTTTAAAATACTCTTTATGCCAGGAGGCCCAGCTGGCTCAGTCAGTAGAGCGAGCAACTCAATCTCAGGGTTGTGAGTTCAAGCCCCACATTGGATGTAAAGATTACTTACAATAAAATCTTTAAAAGATAAAATAATCAGGGCACCTGGGTGGCTCAGTCCCTAAGCGTCTGCCTTAGGCTCAGGTCATGATCCCAGGGTCCTGGGATCGAGCCCCGCATCGGGCTCCCTGCTCAGCGGGAAGCCTGCTTTCCCTCTCCCTCTCCCCCTGCTTGTGTTCCCTCTCTCGCTGTGTCTCTCTGTGTCAAATAAATAAAATCTTTAAAAAAAATAAAATAAAATAAAAATAAAATAATCTTGATACCAACTCTAGAGGTCCAAGTGGGTCCACACTCTAAGACAGTCATCTCTCAGGTGGGGAACAGGATAGCACAAATAGATTGCATTCAAAATTAATTCAGATTAGCCTTAAATAATCTGCATCAGTAATTAGTTCCTCATTACTATGTTTGAAAGTCTGCTGTGGTTCAAGCATTCTCTCTATAAGCTATATACAGGAACATAATGTTTGTTAATGTTTGGCCCATAGGAGGTATCAAATAAATATTTATTGAATGAATAAAAGAATCACTGTAAATATTAAATTGTCTTAGGCTGATCTAAATACATAGTAGGTTTCCGTATACTTATTGCCATCACTTAATACTGTTTTATTTTTGAAGGAATAGAACAAATATGGTGTAGATTACCACTTGAAGCTTATAAAGTAACTTTGGGGAAAAATTCATGTTCTCATACATTGAATAGGAGATCAGGACCAGCCAAACACCCCTAGCTTAAAGCTCACTGGCATGATCAGTGACAAACTCCCACAGACAGGTTGTCTCTGTCAATCCTCAACCAAACTGTAGAGCAGATAAACTCCACCAAATCATTCCCATTTATGGATCCTGTTTTCCTCAGACCCTCTCCCCAAATCGTCTCTTCTACCTCCCCTGACATGTATTCAGCGAACAGCAAGAGCTGAAACTGGTACCTCCCCCAGGAGCATGTATTTCCACAGTCCTCAAAGACCACCTAGAAGAAACAAGCGTCCCCGGAAGTACTTTATTCATTCTTCCATCAACTCAACAAACAGTTCCTAAGCACAGACCGTCATCCAAGTGCTAGGGAATAAAAAATTACTGCCTCTCCTCATGGAGTTCACATTCTAGGGGGCATTGCTGCTGATCTTCAGTCACCTGAGAAGCACTTCAAAGCAACAATCAAACGAAACATCAAAGTATCCAGAAACGATTAAAAACGATGACTCCACAGAGCTCCTATACAAGAATGGGAACGTGGGCTTAGGAAGCCGACCAAGCTGGGTTCAAATCTGACCTCTCCCACCAACTGCTGTGTGACTGTCACAGGCAAACTGCTGGCTTTCTCATCAGTGAAAACATGGTACTCAGCACACAGTTCTCGAAAATATTAGATGAAATAACATATATATATTTTGGGGGGGGAGGTGTCTCAATTTTAGCCTCCCAAGGTTGAATTATAGTCTGTGCCCCTATTCTGAATAAAAATGACAATTTAAAATTGTAGTGTGATTGACCGTTTATATTTATTATAATTTTTGTCGGAACGCCTAATCCCATATTTTGAAGTCTCCCGCATTCTCGGAAAACGGCATTTTCATTCATTTGATTCACTGGCAAAGATTAATTAAGCACTTAACATGGGCACTAGATACCAGGATTCAGTAAAACAGAAAGAGTCCCCATCCTCCTGGGCTTATTCTCTAATTGGTGGCAAGGACAATAAAGAAGCAAATAGTGAAATAAACTGATAATTACAAATTGTAATTTGGTCATCAAGTTCAAAAACAGCTCCTCCTCATCTGCCCTTTCATCCTTTCTGTTTGACAAGAAGCAGAAGAGCTTCCTATGGGGCTTTCCTCTATTAACATCTCCCCTCCTTTTTCTCAAACCTGTCCAATTCTACTTAATCCTTCCCCGCAACGTAAACACACACCCGTGACACCATCTGGGGATCATATGCCCCTTTCTGATGGAAACTTCATTTTCCCCTTCTGTTTTGCCCTTCTGTGTCTTAGACAGTGTTCTGCCCCCTACAGGTAAGAAAGACTACAGCCAGCCTCGAAATGACCTCCATCACTGCTGCCCCGCCCCCACCCCAGCACCCCGAAAGTTGCCAGGTGACCTCTCAGTTATCAAATCTAACATTCCTGGTCTTCTGCTGCACTTGATTCTATGGGACATTCCCTCACATTCAAAATTCCTCCTTTGACTTCAGTGACCTTGTGCTCTTCTGACCTTGACCTTTTTCTGTCTCGCTGACTCCTTTTTTTTTTTTTCACCTTGCCTCTTCATTTTTTAGGATTCTTTCCTTGATCCATTTCTCTGCTCCTTTATATATATTCTCCTAAGAAATTTGCTTCTATGCTTAGGGTTTCACTTCATTTAACCTGTCTTTATTATGCGGGTCCCTCCACTGTGATGACCCATCCCCAAACCTTCCTCCTCAACACTATTCTAGTCAAACCTAGCTCAAGGATGGTCTCTTCCAGAAAAGTTCTTTTGGAAGATTCTGTCTGCATAATAAGGCTTTTAACCCAAACCTTGTAATATTCAGGGCATTTCTTAGTCTCTTCCATCTTAAAAACCAGCAACAAACACATTCCTTTGACCTTATATCCCCCTCTGGCTACAACCCCACTTCTCTGCTCCTTATCATAACCAAGGTGACCTTTGTACCAGTTTCCCGGGACATTCCTATTTTACTCCTGCTGTCCTGGTGTGTCGTCTGGTTTACCATTTGTTCCAGATTTTTTCATTTTTCAAAACGAGGCAATATTACTGATAGTTGCTTCAAAATAAGTTGGAAAGGTTGTGATAGAGCTCTCACTTTGTACTTCAAGTATCTGCCTCAGTTGCAGCTCCTAGTGTGTGAGCCTCATGCACAGACAATAACTGCACTTTAACACTTGGCTAAATCTGAAAGACTGCAGTGGTAATGTGTCCCTTTTACCCTGACCCTTTTGTGATATGATGTAACTACCACCTTGTACAGGGGGCAACATGCCGTTGGCTGGCTGGTCAAACAAAGTCGTTCAGATGGGAACAGATGGGGAGAATTAATTCCTTCTGGACCCAGGAGGGGCTGCTTCCTTGCCAGGCCTGATGCACCAGCCAGTGGACCCGTTGCCCACATCATGAAGTACAAGTAGCATAAGGTTGCCAGGTCCCCAAATGGTGTCAGTGAGAAATGTGAGAAATCATAAGTCAGATACAAGAGAACTATATAAAAGAATACAGCCTGAGTACTCCTACCTTAAAGCATATAAATCAGTTTTAAATTACTTCTTTATTGTTTGTGTGTTTGATAAAGCATTTCTATCTTTCAATAAACTCTTCTGGTAGCAATGAACTCAACAAATAGAAATGCACGTTCAAAATTAAGTTCAGAATTTCCATTTCTCAGAAAACAGTTGGTGACGTGCATTTGTTGCCATTAACACAGAATGTTAATCGCACAAAATGTTTGTTGACATTAGTATCCACCATGGGGGCCAAAACCAGAAGACTCATGTATGTTGGAAAAAACATCAACATCTATTGCAAAACTTAATAGTGAGTTTAAAAGGACTATGCCCGAAGATGGTCATTTCACATGTGCAGCAACAGATGTGTGTACATTTCGTTCTATGAGGCATGACTTTTCATTTAGACCAAATGACTGTTCTTATAAATTTGTTTTCCCCATTTTTATTCCAGGTTTTGTTTTACATGTGCGAAAAGTGAAGTGATGACTATTAATATGTTGATTGCATTAACAGAAGACTTTTGTAAACATTAAAAAAACGCCTGTTTTACATCAGTAATATTCAATATTCCAAATAAAAAAATCAATGAAGTTAATTCCAATAATCATCTGGTTATTTAATTTGTTTCATGGAATATAATAATGTTTTTGGAGGTTCATTCTGAAAATGCTGAAATATTTCACATCATGGTGCACACTATTATGAATCCACCAAAGTTCAACATGGAAGATAAAAGTTTTGCGTGTGTGGTACTGATAAAAAAGCAAATGTGGTAGAACACAGTGTCATGATTCAACACAGTATTACTACTAAATGAAGGAACTTTGGAGCAGATATGTTCTAGGAATTGGTTCTGGTGTTCCCATAGCTCATAACTGCATACAAAAGCTTGTGGTACTGTACTGACCATAATAGATATATTTTTATATTTACACAAAGTAACTGGACTTCTAAATATTGAACACAAAAATTATTTCAGTATAGCAGTAAATTCTTTCACACCTTAATGCCTGACATCAATTAGAGTTTAGAAGTGTCTTTCCAAAGGGATGCCTGGGTGGCTCAGTCAGCTGAGTGTCCAACTCTTGGTTTCGACTCAAGTCCTGATCTCAGGGTCATGGAATCAAGCCCCTCATTGGGCGCTCAGCAGGCAGTCTGCTTGGGATTCTCTCTCTCTCTCTCCTTCTGTCCCTCCCGCCACTTATGCCCTCTCGCTCTTACTCTCTCTCTATATATAAAATAAATAAATAATTTTTTTAAAAAAAGAAGTGTCTTTTTTGAAATATACTTTGTAAATCAACCAAAGCACCCTGCAATGCTACTGTGCTTTCCGTAAACAAGTCCTCTAAATTTTGATTGTATTTTTTTTAGAATCAGCTGGAAGTCTTTAATCAAAGCAGCCAATACATGGAACATGTAACAAAAAAACCTTCAAACTGCAATGATTGGAAATAAAGCTTACAGATATGAAGGCATTGAAATTGAACCTTACAAAAGCAAAAAGGAACTAAATACATTAAGTGATAAGGGCTCACTCTTTATCCAAGATTTGATTGTAAGATTCCATAATTGTATGTATGTATGTATGTATGTATTTTATTAATTTTTTTTTTTTAAGTAGGCTCCACACTGGGGAGTAGCTCCAACACGGGGCTTGAACTCAGGACAAGACCTGAGCTGAGATCAAGAGTCAGACGATTAACCAACTGAGCAACCTGGGCACCCCCATGATTGTATTTTTGTATCTCTTTGCTTGTGGGGAGCATATTTTGATAGAGCTTTTGTTATTTTTTTTTTAAAGATTTTATTTATTTGACAGAGAGAGACACAGCGAGAGAGGGAACACAAGCAGGGGGAGTGGGAGAGGGAGAAGCAGGCTTCCCACCAAGCAGGGAGCCCGATGTGGGGCTTGATCCCAGGATCGTGGGATTATGACCTGAGCCGAAGGCAGACGCCCAACGACTGAGCCACCCAGGCACCCCTAGAGCTTTTGTTGGTGAAAAAAATTCATATTTTATACAGAAGTAAGAAGGAAGTTGAGAAAAAGTATTATTTTATACCATCAAAATGTGTATAATAATCAAAAGAATTACAAACGTAGATGAGTGTATTAGAGAGCTTTGTCTTACAAAAATATTTGAGAAGATCATTTGAATGAAGGAAAAAAGATAATAACTGTACAAAAAAAAGAGCTCAAATATTTAAACAGTCTATTATCCCTTGCCAAAAAGAAAAAAATGAGAATTGAGGATGTCCTCAATTAAAAGGATTTGCTCTGAGCTTACCACACATCCCAGCGCTAGTAAAGAGAGGATATTCTTCATTTTAAATATTGTGTTTCACAACGAAGAGTAAATAAAGTGTCACCATTTCAAATTTTAAATAATAAAATTTAACACTAAAGAAGATTGCAGGCAGTTTTATGAAAAAATTCCAGATAATAAGGCCACATTGGAAAAAGTACGTTTTTTAGAAAAATAGAAAGAATTTTCTTTTTGAAAATGGCTTTTGAAAAAAACTTGTACAAATCCATCAGGTTTATTAAAACCAATTTCCCAACAAATAATTATTTCAAAAGTTATGTAATTTTATTCATCAAACTGTATATCTGAAAGGATAAATTATATAGTATATAAATTATACTTCAATAACTTGAGTTTTTTTAATTCTGTAATTTTATTTATTCTTAACATGCGCCCCTCCCCCCAACTTTACTCTCAAAATTGTCCTGGCTTGGATAGTAAATTATATGGCCACTTGTTTTTTGTTTGTTTTTTTTTTAAGATTTATTTATTTATTTATTTGAGAGAGAGAGAATGAGATAGAGAGAGAGAACATGGGAGGTTCAGAGGGAGAAGCAGACTCCCTGCTGAACAGGGAGCCCAATGCGGGACTCGATCCCGGGACTCCAGGATCATGACCTGAGCCGAAGGCAGTCGCTTAACCAACTGAGCCACCCAGGCGCCCTTGTTCATAACAAAACTTTTAACAGAGATTTTACCTAAACCTACTGTCTCCATTTCCCCATGCCTCATTCTCTGTTCAGCACTTCAGTTGGACTTTCAACTCCATCACTCCACTAAAGCCACTTTTTTCAAGACACTGCAGTTGTGCATTTTGCCAAGTTGGTGGTGGTGTCATTTTACTTAGCCTTTCTCCAGTATTCAACGAAGTCGGCCAATTCCTCCTTCAAAATTTGTCTTCTGTGGGCTTCCACAACCCCGTGGGATTCTGGTTTACCTCTCATCCACTGCCCACTCTTTCCTACTCTCTTTTGCCCAATCCTCTTCTTGGACTATAAATATTGAGATGAACCAAAACTCTGTCCTTCTCTTTTCCCATTCTTTCCTTAGGTGACCACATCCTGTCCTATTGCATAAAATACCATCTATACTTGGATGACTAGCAAATATATATCTGATCTAGATCTTTCCCCTGAGTGCCGGAATTGCATATCTGCCCACTGTACCTCTCCAATAAAGCCTCTCCTGTGCCTTTCTAGTGCAATAATAATAAAACCAAGCACAAAATTATTGACTATAAGACCCTATATGATCTGGCCCCTCTCTTACCTCTCTGATCTCATTCCCTATCTTTACCTGTCTCCCCTTTACTCTGGTTGTTCCATCCATACTGGCCTTCCTTCCTTTCCTTGAGCCTGCCATGTTCATTTCTAGCATAGGACTTTCACACATGTTATTCACTCTTACTGGAACTCTTCAAATGGCTGGTTCTTTCCCATGATCCAAATCGCAGCTCAGTGTCTCCTCCTTCAGAGGCTTTCTCCAACCATTCTATGTAAAGTAGCCTGCCCACCTCTCATCCAGCCCAGTTCCTCTTGCAGTGGGTTGAGTCATGACACCCCCAAAATTATGTCCAAGTCTGTGAAGTTGACCTTATTTGAGAAGGGAGGGAGTGCTTTGCAAATGTAACTAAGTTAAGGATCCTGAGATCCTAGACTTAGAGTGGTCCCTAAATCCAGTGACAGATGCAGTTATAAGAGAAGACACAGAGACACAGAGAGAAAAAGGCAATGGGAAAACAGAGGCAGAAGTGGTAATGATGTTCCTACAAGCCAAGGAATGCCAAGGGTTGCCAGCGACCATCAGAGGCTTCTAAGAGAAGCATGAACCACATTTTCCCTCAGAACCTCCAGAATGAACCAACCCTGCCAACACCTTGATCTTAGATTCCTGGCCTCTAAAACTGTGAAGGAATAAATCTGTGTTGTTTTTAAGCCTCCCAGTTTATGGTAATTTGTTACAGCAGCCCTACAAAACTAACCTACCTCTCTAACATAACCCTGCTTTTCTCCTTTCAGAGCATTTCTCAATACGGATGTCATCCGTTTAATTATTTGTGTGCTAGTGTATATTCTGTCCCCCACCCCCCACATGTAGGCTCCACGAGGAAGCTTATTTGTCATATTTATGCCTAACTATGTTACCTATGCCTAACTTGAACGAGTATCTACATGTAGTAAAAATTCAATTAATACTTGTCAGCTGAATGAATGTTGTTTTAACACTTACATCCTATGGAAACAATTTACAGGTCTTTCTCGTTGATTTCACTTAAGGTCTTTGTTAGATGGAAGCTGCGTCTTTATTCACTTTACCTCCCACCACAACCAATTAATATAAGGCCCTCAGTGGTCTGTATGCACTGAGTATGTTTGGGCATCTAACATATCCTAGGCAAGCTTCTAAACACAGCCATCTCATTTTCTTCTTAGAATAGTACCTCAATATACATATACATATTAATATCTCCATTCTATAAACAAGGAAAGTGAAGCTAAGAACAGTGAAGGAAATTGGTTAGATCACCCAGTTAATAAAGGATGGAGTCAGGATTTAAATCCAAGGCTCTCTGATTTCAAACCACCAAGTCTGTTCAACTGATCTAGCCTCCTTAGCAATAAAAATCTCTGTGCAAGATAAAATTAAATATTACAAATAAATAAAGATTCTAAAGATTTTAAAGAAAGATTGTTCCTCCTCTGTCCTAAAACAAAGAAATCATTTCCAAGATCATTGGAGAACACTCCCATTAGATCACATCTGTCACATACAGTTCAGAAGAGCAGATTCATCAATAAAAGAACACAAACCTCTGGGAGTCTGGAGAGGTTACGAGCTCAGTAGGTTTCAGAGCTCAGTGTGCAGAAGATCATGGGAGTGGTCTTGGGAGCATGTGGTCAAAAATGCAGATTCCTGGACTCCACTCACAGACACTCTGATTCAGTAGATCAGCCGAGGCCTAGAAATCTGTTTTCTTAACAATCCATGGCAAGTGCACGATTGCAGGTGGCTGTTAAAGTTTGAGGAACGACCTTTGAGGAACTGTGAGAGCAGCACCAAAAAGAAAAGGGGGTACAGCCAGAGAAGGGGCCCAAATCAACCTCTCCTGGCTCCCCAGCTGTGCCACAGGCCGGTCTCAGCGAGGAGGCATAATTAGTGTGGGTAAAGGGATTTCGTATCTTTGGGCGGAAATTCATCTGAGCATGCCAAATATCAGTATTGTATTTCATCTAAGATTCTCTGTTCGCTTTCTCCTGCCACACCTTTCAAACTGTGGTGATGAGAACAATAACAAGTCTGTGCTATTTGGTTCCATCAGAGCTAGTATTTATATATCTCCTAAAAATCACGTATTTGTTGTTATGCAAATTGAAATGTATTAGCATGATGTGACCGGAAAAACAATGGTAGATATTTGCTCTTTGGCCTTTCTCCACGACTGTCTTTTTTTAAAAAATTTTAACCTCAAAAATACACCTTATGTGGCAGGTTTCTGCTAAGCAGCTTTACAGTGCCTCGCATTCTGATCTAACTCTCAACATGAAATTCCGTAAGAGTTACAGGTGGAAATTGCAAACATTTTCATTATCGTGGTATCTCCATTTTATTAGCAAGTAAGGGAAATCAGAAAAGGAAAAGATGAAGCTTGTCTCTGAATCTGGGGCAATCCTTTTATTTATCCAAGAGAAGCAGTGAAGCCAAGTAGAAGGGGAGCTAGATAAAAAATCTCACCCTGGTTAAGCCTCTTGCTGCTGTTTGGCCTCATTAACCACTTGCACTCTCTGGGCCTCTCGTGAACAAAATGGCATCATTGGATCAGATGAATGCTAAGGTCCTCTCCCAGACTAATGCTGATAGGTTGGTGTGATGGCATTGCTCCTTAAAGAAGGAGTTCAACAAAACAGTGAAACAGAAGGGCAGCCAATACTTGATTATCTCTTCTAAGAGAAGGAAGCATCTCTGCAAATCATTCAAAAGCCATGTTTGTCTGCCTACAATTGGCAGATCTAATACAAAAAGTTCTGAGAACCTGCTCCATCTTTCCATCAGTCAAAGCATAAGACTAACCTGGGCTCTGCCGCCTTGGTTTGCTTTTTACAGCTCATACCTAATCAGGAGGGAAGGGGTGTGTCATGAGGGCAGAGAAATAAGTGGGTATTTTGCTTTGGAAATTCTTTCCTGTTAGCCAAATGGAACATAAAGAGAGAGCCTCAAGCCTCTTTCTAATTTTCTACCGAATTACAGATTGACTAACAGATAATCAACAAATAAATGGATAAGTACAGTATTTATGGGGCAGCTACAAAGAACTGAACTAAACACCATAGAGAATTCCAGTACTATACAGGGTCCCCCAGCTTCAGGGAATTTATAATCTAAATAGATTATAAATAGATTTGCTAAGGGAAAACACTAACACATCTAAGACAGAAAAAGAAAAATTGTTAACAAACACGCCTCAGTACAAACATTTCTAGATAGAGAGAAGGAATTAATCTCCACGAAATAGAACCTACCTCTACAATCCACACAGTGAATTGAGATAAAAAATGGGAATAAAACCTCCAAATGGGGTACACCGTGTGGCCAGCTCCTTCTCCATGCTTACACTGCCTGAAAGCTAGATCAAGCGAACCATTGCTAAGAAGACAATATAATGCTATTCAAGATTAAATTTCAGAGGCAGCAGAAGAACGGTTTAAAAATCTGATTTCCAAGTTCCCAAGGGGAGTCCACTTTTTAAGAAGAGTCCTTTAACATGTTTTTGAAATCTTTTGTAATCTCTAAAGAAATATTTTTAAATTGGACTGGACAAAGAACAGAGATTCTTAATGGCAGCTTTGCATTGTGCCTGAAAATTAGTTAGGAAAATGGACAAATCCTATGGGTTTTGCCTTCTTAGAGTTTTTTTTTTTTCATAAACAAAAGAGAAGGTCCTTATAATGGAAAACTAGTTCCAAGATATACAACTTAAGAGAAATATGGGAAAGGAATTATTTTTTTCCAAAATACTTTCCTTCCTTCTCATTCTAAATGGTTATTGCAGTGTTTTTTTTTTCTGATAGAACAATAGACTCTTATTTCCACAAAATAAATGGTGTAAGCAATCAAAAAATACTTCTTTAATGGAAGACAGATAAAAAAGAAAGAGAAAAAAACCCCCACTGCCTAACAAAAACAAAGACTATCTCCAGCGTTATAGTTGATACTCAAATGCAAGAAAATAAAATGAGCTTTTAACATAATGATTTTACTGTTTAGAGAGCACCATCCCGTTTTCACATGTGCCAAACCACTGAGAGGTATTGGAGGATGTGTGAGGAAAATCAGAGAACAAGTACTTCTTAGCATCCCAGCCAGGCTGTGCCACAGGCACAGAAGATTATGAAATAAAAAGTTGTTCCTCAAGTGGGAAGGTGTGTCTGTTTTTCCCTTGAATACCAAGACTTCTATTTGTTTTCCACTGGATGATCAAAATGTCTAATAGCAGATCCAGCTTCGGGTAAAATTGTGAAGTAATAGGTAATAGTCGTATTTAGTGAGCACCTACTTTACGCCAGGTGCTTCACACGATACACAGTTGAGTCTTCACAACGGCTCTCTAAGGGAAGATACTACAACCTTACAGATTTAGAAACTGAGGCTCACAATGCTTTAATTAATTAATTACCCATGGTCACACAACTTATCAATGGAGCTAAGATTCGAATTTAGTTATTTCCTGCTCTTCCTTCATCTAACCCCCCTTCCTCGCCACCACCATCTCTCGGGTGAAGGGGTCCAGAACATTCCACTGCAAAATATGCCAGTTTGACATCTTGATCTTATGAGCTGAAGGCACTTGAGAAATAGCAGATACTGGAAGGACTCTGTGACCTCTCCCTTTCTACCTAAAGCAGGTAAGGAGATCTCCCAAGAGAAGGATGCACTTCCTATGCCAGGAAAAGAACATTCTTAACCCTGAAGACTGAGACTTGATGCCAACATGGCCTTGTACAAACAAACCCACTGAAATAAGCCCCATCTTCCATTAGTTTCCCCCACATATTTCTTAGTCTCTGTTCCACAATCTATTGCCCTGAGCCCAAGCCCCTTTGTCTTGTCACATCCACACAGTGTATCATTCTTGGTTTAAAAACCTATATAAGGAACGCCTGGGTGGCTCAGGCAGTTAAGCGGCTGACTCTTGGTTTTGGCTCAGGTCATTATCTCAGGGCTATGAGATGGAGCCCCACGTCAGGCTTTGTGCTCAGCGCAGTCTGCTTCAGATTCTCTCTCCCTCTCCTTCCAGCTCATGCTCTCTCTCTCTCTCTCTTTTTCTCAAGTAAATAAATAAAATCTTAAAAAAAAAAAAAGGTATATAAGCTTCGGGGCCTAAAGGCTCATTTGGGTCTTCATTTTCCTTTTGAAGACTCATGTATACACAAAAATACTAAATAAAATGTATATGTTTTTCCCCTGTTAATCTGTTTTATGTCAGCTTAATTCTTAGGCCACAGAACATAAGAGGTAAAAGGAAGTTTTTCCCCACCTACACCATCTACCCAGAGTTCTCATTTACTTCTCTAGGATCTTCCTGTCATGGAGGAAATAAAAACAAGTCTCATAATTTGTTAATGATTTAATGTGTTATCTGTCCAAGAATCATACTGGAGAGAATAATATTTAAACTTGGGTCTCCAGTGGCAACATTTCAAAGCATCTGGAAGGAAAGGATTTTTTTAAGGCTGAGGTGAAACTTGGTCACACCTTTCAAACCACCCCACATGGGGCCATTGTGTTGCACAACTCCAGGGTCAGGTGCCTGGGAATCTAAGAGAATGGAGGCCTGTGAAGTTGTGTAGAGCACCGCTGGCATGGCTGTGTGGTCATGGGGGACCACACCCCATGTAATTATCAACTGCTAGCAACTAAAGAAGCCATATTGATCATTTTAGGCAACATCTGCTTATTTTTCAGAAGAGAAAATTGAACCCTAAGAGGTTACATAACTGCTCTATTTATATCAGAGTTGGAATCATAGATATGGGAGAAGGAAGATGGCGGGGGCAGGGGGAGGGGGGTAACCAAGGCATGAAAGAGACACGTTTGTTAGACTTTCAACTGGGTCTTATAGTTGATGCTTGAAAAAAATATTTTTTTTAAAAAACCAATTATGTATATTTTCTCCATATGTTAACATTTTCAGTTGTATTTCACACCACCATGATGATGATACAGTGCACAAAAGAGACAAAGCTCACAACAGTGACTGTGGTAAAGACATCTTAAAGGTGTCCCCTCATCCAGCAGACCTACCACTGTAGTGAATGTGAGAAAGCATTCAGCAATGGCCCCAGTCTTGAACTTCATCAGCAGGTATACTCGGGAAAGAAGTCCCCCCCCTCTTCCAGTGCACATGAGAAGGACACTGGTTATAGCTCAGCTGTTCCCATTCAACAAAGTGTTTACCCAGAAAAGAAACGCTATTGGTGTCATGAGTGTGGGAAGGGTTTCAGCCAGAGCTCAAACCTGCAAACTCACCAGAGAGTCCACACAGGGGAGAAGCGCTATTCGTGCCTTGAGTGTGGTAAGAGCTTTAACCAGACCTCACATCTTTTTGCCCATTTGCCTATCCACACAGGAGAGAAACCCTACAGATGTGAAAGTTGTGGGAAGGACCTCAGTCATAGCACTGATCTGAATATCCATTGCAGAGTTCACACTGGAGAGAAACCATACACATGTGGAGATTGTGGTAAATGCATTAGTTGTACCTCAAATCTTCATACCCATCAAAGAGTCCAAACTGAAGAGAAACCATACAAGTGTGATAAGTGTGGGAAGTGCTTCAGTTTGAGCTTTAATCTTCACATCAACTGCCCCTACCTCCACTCTGAAACTAATTTGGCAACTCAAAAGGTTAAGGATTGACCCTTATAGGTGAAATTAAGTTTATCTCAAAGACTGGAGCAGAATGACAATCCAGTTACAAGTTTTCCTTCTCAGAAAAAGGTCATGGATATGACAACCCCAAACTTGCCAACTCTAATATCAGTCTTCCAAGCTTCATTGGTCCAATATTCCTCTAGATTAGAAGGTATTTGTAACTTTTAGAAGGAAAGTAAACAGCGTGGAAATTCTGCTTGGTCTTCTAATTGCAAAGTGCTAGCTAGAATTTTGCTGTAGTGGCTTTCAAACTGTGACTGCTTGGTTTGCAAGGAAGAGACTCAAGAATTCTAGAAAACATTTGATTTGCTGATTACCAGATGACAGAGCTCAGGACTGGAGAGGCTAAATCACCAGGGGAGCCAACATGATTGAAAACGAGTTGGGGGCTAGCTGTCCTGCTTGCTTATTGTCAATTTCTTGGGCTCCTCCACCCAAATCATGACCTAGCTGCAAGGTTTACCTTCAAAATAGGGTCCACTGTTTTAGAAAAAGTTTTTTGAATATCAAGTTACATGAAGAGTTCTGTAGCTCCCAAAAGCTACAGAAATCTCCCTGAGAGAAGTTTCAGCATTGGGGATTTTTTTTTTAAAGATTTTATTTATTTATTTGACAGAAAGAGAGAGCACAAGTAGGGAGAGCGGCAGGCAGAGGGAGAAGGAGAAGCAGGCTCTCCACTGAGCAGGGAGCCTGATGTGGGGCTCTATCCCAGGACCCTGGGATCATGATCTGAGCCAAAGGCAGACGCTTAACCGACTGAGCCACCAGGCACCCAGCACTGGGGATTTAGCAGACTGCTGAGGATAGCAATCACAGTCATAATTGATTTGAATACCCACCTAAAAACTGCTGTGCAACACATGGACAACTGAGGCACAGGCACTTTGTTAAAACAATGGTATTTTGTTAAAAGAATGAAATAGATGTTGGTATGAGCTCTGCTCTGTGCAAAGCTTGAGAGCTGAAGCGGAGGAATCTACATTTATTAAGAATCTTTTTTTAAAAACAAGAATTTGGATTTCACTTTTAAAGCATTATTTTTCTGGGAGGCCATTGGCTAAGATTCTCCCCTCTACAGCAGAGTTGTGGAAGGTACACGTTACTAATTGGAATCTAGAATCACCTTTAATCCTCTTTGCTATGCTTCCTCTATGGGATGTCAGTACCAACTTTCTTACTGAAAGACAAAAAAGGCAAGAATAAACAAGATTTTAGAAAGATATAAAAATGTTTTATCTCCTAGTCTTAAAAAGTGGCATATAGAAGCCTGCATGTTCTACTCAGGCATTTCTCAATAATGGGTCACAATTCCCTGGGGGTTGGAGAAAGTTTCCAAGAGTGTGTTCAAACTGAAGGGGTTTTCTGAAAGCTTTCATCTTTGTCCTGGGTGCCAGCACTGCCTGGAGTGCCATTAAGAAGGGGGTGCCAGGGGGCACCTGGGTGGTTCAGGTGATTAAGCATCCAACTCTTGATTTCAGCTCAGGTCATGATCTCAGGGTCTTGAGATCTTAAGATTCTCTCTCTCCCTCTTCCTCTGCCCTTCCCTCCCTCCCCACACTCTCTCTCTCAAAAAAAATTTTTTTTAATTAAAAAAAAAAAGAAGGGGGCGCCTGGTTGGCTTGGTTGGAGGAACATGCAACTCTTGATCTCAGGGTCATGAGTTCGAGCCCCACATTGGGTATAGAGATTACTAAAAAATAAAAATAATAATATAAAGACTGGGAAGATGGGGTGCCAGTGGAAAGCCTGTACGTGCTCAAGCAGGAAGGGGAATTACAAGATAGGAGAAATGTTCCACCCTTCCACATGTCTCCACACTCCATTGCCACAAAACGGTTGTGTTGAGAAAAGGCAGACGTTTGATTACCACTGTAGCCTGACTTTAGCCTGGTGTTTTAAATCTATGTTGATGGGGTGGGCAGAGCTGACAGAATCTATGAGGTCAGAAATGTTTGCCTGAACTAGAAAAAAATTTGAGGTAATCTCATGAAGTCTCACTCCAACACACTTTCCCAGCACCAAAGATAACAGAGGTTTAATTGCACCAATGGCCTCTCCCCCTGGACGGACACTCCTACAAAATAAGACCCCATCTCAGAAAGTAGAAAGTGCCAAATCTGTGACATGGCTCATCTCTTAAAAGGAAACAAAATTTCCAGAGATGGTGCAGTTTGTTGAATTATTGGAAGATTTCAAACTCTTCACATAAAGAGCATTGATAATAACTGATGTCCAATTTGAATATAGTGCCCAACTATTAGACAATCCCTTCCTATAATTTTGCAATTGAACCTATCCTCCTTTTGATTTTTCTACAGAATAGATTTCTCTAGTTAACTTTTTTCAATTGAACAGTCAATTCAACTGACCATATATGTCAGGTACATAGGGACATATGGTCCCTGCCACAGAAGGGAACTGAAGTTGTAAACAAATATATTATAATATGTGTGAAAAGTGTTATGAGAAAAAGAAATATAGTATGCTAGAGGTGAGATGGGGACAGAACTATTGAGTCAATTTTTTCAACCAGTTTTCTAAATAAAATTCCTTTCCTTAAAGAATTCTCTTTCAGCGCTTTGATACCAGTTACTAGTGGAAATCCTGACTGGGATCCTAATTTCCTACATAAGGCCTCCCTCTAAACATCCAGATTCAGTACATCATTCAGTCATTCAACAATCACTTGAGCACCTACTATGTGTGCAGATAATTCATCTTTTGGTTTCTAGAACATGAACCAATGATGGCTTAATGAGTCTCACACTATCCAGAAAATTGCAGTCCTTGAGCAGAAATATCTGAGTCTTTTGCTTGTTATTCTTTGCTCAGCTCTCTGGAAAGAATTTGACAAGCGTCCGGGTGAGACATCTAAAATAAAAATAAAAAACCACATTACCGATCCAGGGAAATTTTTACATCAGCATATCAAATTATATCCAAATAGCCAATATGAAAATTACTATCCAGATTTCATAGCTTAATCAAACAATAACAAGAAAAAAAACGTTCCTTCAAAATATGATCTAGGTAAGATAACCAACAATGTTTATCTTCCCCTGAGCTATTGTGATGATTAATAAGATAATGTTCACAAAGGACTTTGAAGGAGTAATGCAATGTACTTTGAAGCATTATCGTTTTGTTATTAATGAGTTTTGATTCTGACAGCTGCCAATCGCAGTGTAGCCACAGTAAACCTTTGCTCATCCCCACCAAGGAGAATATGGTACAAGGGAGCAAATAGCGTATGGGGGCAGACAATACTTGCCAGGAGAAAAGCCAGATCCTGCCAGAGGCAGAAGCTGTAGATGAGGCAACTAGAAAACAATCAGGAGGGACAGGTGCTGTTAGGCTGGGACCACAGCTAGTACAGAAAGAAACTCTCCGAATGCACATAGAAAAGATCTAAAGAGATAACCCAGAGTCGCCCACACCAACCCAAAGTTAATTGTATTGCATTCATTTGTTTGCTTGTACCCTGATTCCAAATACTAAGCACCCCCAAATGCCGGGCAAAGTGCTTAGTGCTGGGAATATAAAAACAAATAAAAGAACCTCTGTTTTCAAAAGGCTTACTCCTTACTTAGGGTGGAGAAGAGAAGGAGGTAGAAAAGCATGTACACAAATACTTAATATTGAAGAGTTGTAGGGACTTTGAAAGAAATATGAAATGCACGTGGGGGGGCGGATAAAGAGGCAGAAGGGCTCTGTTTTCAGAGAAAGGACATACTTGGAGAAATGAAAGAAAGATGGATAGGGCAGGGAAAAGCATTTTTGGCAGAGGGAACATCATCAGTAACATAGACTGCCTCTGAACAGCACCCTGTTAGAGCTGTACCAGTGACCATGGCAGATGCGGTGACCCTGGGTATGAGTAAAAGTGTAAGCGGCCCACAACGAAAGGTAAGCTTGGTCAGAAAATAAGGACCAGTTCTAGAAATTAAGATTTATCCTAAAGGCACTGAGAGCCCTTTCAAGCCTTTTTTTAAGCATGTAAGTAACATGGTCATCTTTGTGGTTTTGAAAGATATCTCTGAAATCAACATGAAATTTGGATTGGAGAGAGGTCTGGGGTGGAAGACCTGTTAGGAATCTGCCATAATTATCCTTGTGAAGGACTCCAAGGGACAGAGGAGAAGGAACAAAGGAGGAAACATCAGACTTGGATCCTGCCAAAAGTAGAGATGGAGACAAGGAAGCATCATGAAAGTCATTCCCAGGTTCATGACTTGGGTAGCAGAGTCAGTAGCCGAGAGGAAAATGGGAGAAGGGCAAAGCAAGTGGGGCAGAAAGTTTCCACTTTTCCTTTCATGTGTTCCTGATCTTGATGACTGGCCTCACCACTCACCCTGTCCCCAAGATGCCTGTGCACCTCAGTTACTCATATAGCAGGAAGAGAAGAAACACCAGACGTGAACAGGGGATCCAGAAATCATTCTCGCTCCTAATTCTTTCCTGGGTTTATTGCCTGCTAATGTTACCCTGGAATATGCATTCAAAGGGTTAAAGTCATTTTAGAGGCAAATTTCAAACAATGTTTCTGTCACTCCCCTTTCATATTACTTAATGGTGCCTAAATGAAAATAAAGGTTCAAATTAAGTTCAAAAAACTTAAAAGCACTTCTTAATGGTGGAAGTTTAGCACTAAGGGTTTATTTCTTGTTTCATGTGTTAAATATTAACTTGAATTTTGTAAGAATTAAAAGTTTTAACAAGAAGTATTTATATTGGCCAATTAAAAATGTGTCTGCCGTAACAAATATCTCAAACATCCTTAAAATGAAGAATATATTTCCATGACATAGACTTTAGGACATGAAGAAATATCCCAATAGAATGAGTGT
This sequence comes from Eumetopias jubatus, assembly GCF_037043125.1. NCBI lineage: Eukaryota > Metazoa > Chordata > Mammalia > Carnivora > Otariidae > Eumetopias > Eumetopias jubatus. Next base: position 160,885,791 of record NW_028274809.1, on the reverse strand, counting down.
GCCGTGATTATATGGGTATTCTACTTTTAAACAAATCAAACATCCAGATTAAAAAAAAATGTTAAACCAAAAATTGTATAAGAATTTGTCATGTCACTTCCATTAAAAAAATTAATATTTGTCAGGGAGGTCAAAATGAGATTTGCTAAAATTTGATTTAGTATCCTCTAAAGTAAAAAAAAGAAGATGTGAGGAAATCATAGTAAACTTAAAAACACCAAGTTCTATTGTGTTAAAATATGATTTTGAATGTTTAGGAAAAAATTTAAAGTTGTGTAAGAAGTGTGAGGCAAGTTGCAAAATACTGAAAGAGGTTAGGCAAGAAACTCCAAATAAAAGAGAGCATGTAGCACAGATAGTCTGAATAGCCTAAACCCTCTGTAAATATTAGCTTCTCACCTGCCTCCCCCCTACCCATCCAGATATGCAAATATATTTACTAGTTAGGTGAGATGGGAGAATAGCTGAAGGCCAAGCTCTGTTGCCATTGGTAGCCACGAGTCTTAGAATAAGCCCATCATGGGCAACTAGAACGGTTGGAGCTTCTCCTTCATTTTGCCTCATGTACAGTTTTGCAATAAGAGTAAAAGGACACAAGGGTTTCAAGTCCATGAAAATAAAATGTTTTCTTCTTTTTGCAAAAAGAGATACAGAAAAACAAGCAAGAGGGAGAGAGGTACAGAAAAAACAGAGTTAGGGGCGCCTGGGTGTCTCAGTCGGTTAGGCGTCTGCCTTCGGCTCGGGTCATGATCCCAGGGTCCTGGGATCGAGCCCTGCATCGGGCTCCCTGCTCTGCGGGAAGCCTGCTTCTCCCTCTCCCACTCCCTCTGCTTGTGTTCCCTCTCTCGCTGTGTCTCTGTCAAATAAATAAAATCTTTAAAGAAAAAAAAAGAAAAAAGAGTTAAACATACTCTTCCTCAGATAATATTAAGAGGGGAGAAGCAATTAATTCCTTCTCTCTAATAAGCTCTGTGGTCCTAATTAAACATGCTTAACAACCAAAGCAAAAACATCGCACATTCCCTAAGCAAGAACAGATTGACAAGTTTCTGTTTTAGGAAAAAACGCAAGGCAACTGAAAGATGTTTTCTATTTAGCCCAGGTAAGGAAGACGACATTAAGTTAAGAAGTCTTTGAAAATGGTTTAGTGATGAAGGTGTGGATCCACACTGATGTGTCTGTTTACTGGTTTCATGAACAGTCTCGTGTTATTAGGGGTATACAAATAAAACAATTTTTCTCCTACTCTATTGACTGCTTTGTTCCTTTCTGAGGGCTGCTATCATACCATAAAGTACCACAAAATAGGTGACTTAAAATAACAGAAATTTGTTCTCTCACAGTTCTGGAGGACTGAAGTTCAAAATCAAGTTGTCTGCAGGGCTCTGCTGCCTCAGAGACTGGGTAGAGACCTTCCTCACCACTTACTAGCTTGTGATGGTGGTTGTCAACACTTGGCTTTCCTTTGCTTGCAGCAGAATCCCTCCAACCTCTGCCTCTGCTTCACATGGGATTCTTTCTGCATCTCTGGGTCCCATTTTTCCTCTTCATATTGAGTTAAGGCCCACCTTAATTTGATATGACTTCATTTAACTTGATTATATCTGCAAAGACCTTGTTTCCAAATAAGGTCACATTCACAGGTTCTGGGAGGTTAAGCTTTCAACAGATATTTTGGGCGGACACTATTCAGCCCATACAGTTGCTGTTACTGTAGTTCATCAAACCCTCCTTTCCTCCTGGATTGTAGCTCCCTTAACAATACCTCAGTTTGATTCTGTTGTTATCGCACACTCACATTTATCAATCCCATTCCATTTAGGTTTGTAAGATCCAGTCCAGTTCATGTGGTTGTATGTCATTTAAAGCTCAGTCTCCCACCCCAAGCCAGAGTCTACTCTGCAGCTTCCACGGTCTAGGGGAGAAGAGCAATCTCTGCTTTCTCTCGCACCCTCTCCTTTTCCCAGAGCTTACCCCTCTGGTGTTGTGTCAAAATGGAGGGAGAGGAAAATGTCCACTGCCCTCTCATATGATTGCACGTGATGAGATGCGGTGGTCTCCTGGAATGACCAAGCCTAGGAATGGGCTTTAACACAGGAGCCCCACATGGGCTCAAGGTGGACATGAGGTGGCCATTCCTCTAGACAGTGACGGCCTCTTTGAAATTCAGTTACATCTTCAGGGTGACCCTCCGCTGGCAAGAATGTGTTATTCCTCTGCTGGCAGGTTTCCATGCTCAGTGCTGAGGTGGTCCAAAGCCAGCCTGGAGCCCCATTCTCATCCATGTTCTACAGCATCCACCTCCGGGGCAGCAGGCAAAGGAAACATTTATTCTGCATACATCTTGGAAATAAGGAGCTTGAAGTAGATAACCTCTGTCCCCTGTGGCCGACAAAGTGAACTGTCTGCATGTCCATGAGGCCTATTTCCCACTTCTTCCATGAGAACAGAACTCCAAGTCTGTGTGACACAGCAACGTGACCAACTAAACACTTTTCTCCCCAGCCTCCCCAACATCTTGGGGTGGCCATTTGTCACAGTTTCAGCCCACAAAAAATAAGCAGAAGTGGGAATTCTGAGATAGCTTTTGATTTCCTGGTAAAAGGAAGCACTTTTGGCTGGTGCCTATCTTTCCATTTTTCTACCTCAGAAGCAGCCATTTTGTCTGAGGTACAGCAGCCATCTGGTGAGCATAAAGTGCAGGCATGGAGAATCACAAAGTGCCAGCCCTGATATCATCCATTCATTGAATCGAAGCTAGTAGCAGCTTGCCTCCAGAAGTCTTATCAGGTGAGAAGATTAAACCCCTATTTGTTTAACCCGCCACTGGTTGGGTTCTGTGTGACTGGAAGTTAAAGCATTTATGGTTTGATTCTATCATGGCTTGGTTTAGTGGATGTTCTTTTCCTCACTGGGATGGTTCTGCCAGATCAGGAAGAGCTGTAGCTGAGAACATGGGCAACATGGTCTCCCTTCTTGCAAGTTGAAAAGCTATTACATATTGTAAACCAAAAACCCTTCTGGTCTCTGAATTTAATTTTTGTATCCATACCCTCTGTCAGTCCAACTCTCCAACCTACTTTCAATAACCTGTTACCATATTTTCTGGATGAGTTTTATGACCGTTTTGGTGGGCTGTAGCTATTTAATCATAATAATAATCCAAGTCCCCTTGAATCTTTATTATAGTGCAGGTCCTGAAGAGCACTCCTGTGGCCTGTCTGAACAGGAAATAGAATTGTAGAGACAGTATGAACACATCCATATAAAAGCTCAAATTAAATGAGTGAACAAACAAAAACCACGGCAGAAAAATTTAGCAGAATATTAAGGTTAGTTACCTTTGGACAATGGAAATTTTACTTCTTTTCTATTTTTCTTGAGCTATCTATATTGTTCATGCTTTTTCACAAACAACAAAAATAAAATAAAAAAAAATTTTTTTTAAGAGAGGGAGGGTGTGGGAGGGGCGGAGAGAGAGGGAAAGAGAGAATCCTAAGCAGGCTCCACACCCAGTGTGGAGCCCAATGTGGGGCTTGATCTCACAACCCTGAGATTATGACCTGAGCTGAAATCAAAAGTCCAACACTTAAATGACTGAGCCACCCAGACACCCCTAAAATAATCTTTTAAAGCTGAGAAAATATAATAAATAATTAAAACAGGGATTTTCCTCCCATCTCAAGTGCAAAAATGTGTACATTGGTGCTACAAATCTGGGAGATACTATTATACCATATGTTAGAAATTTCTTGCCTACAAAAATGAGGGTCCAAGTGCTTCTGTGAGAGCAGGTCACAAAAACTGCAAAATTCCCTCCTCCTCCCACCAAAGCTAAGTTTTTGGCAACTGCCTTAAGACAGTTAAATGTTCCGTGCACCTAATTCCCAGCCACCTTAGGCCCTGAAGTTACCTCTTCTCGTCTTTATTTTTTCTTGATGATACCTTCTCAGAAGAAATCTTTGAAAATTCATCTTATGCAATTCATCTATTTCAAAACCTTCTGGTTTGGAAAGCAAGGGACCCTGAAAGTGCTATTGCTCTCCCCTGAATTATTACCACTGTCTTCTTTTTTTTTTAATTTAATTTTATTTATTTATTTGACAGAGAGTGAGAGAGACAGCCAGTGAGAGAGGGAACACGAGCAGGGGGAGTGGGAGAGGGAGAAGCAGTCTACTGGCAGAACAGGGAGCCTGATGCAGGGCTCGATCCCAGGACCCTGGGATCATGACCTGAGCTGAAAGCAGACGTCTAATGACCGAGCCACCCAGGTACCCCTTACCACTGTCTTCTAAGAGTGAAAATCCTTTGAAAAATATTTTTCAAATTTTATTTCACAAAAAGTGTAGTGTTTCTGTAAATATTTTAATTTACATTTTGAAATATATATTTGTGATTATGAAGTAAATTCATTCACTAGTACAAGAAAAATTGGAAGTGTATGTCTACCTTCCCCCTCAGATCCCCCAACCCACCTCCAAGAAGTAAATTCTATCAAGAATTCGCTGTGATGGGGCAGCTGGGTGGCTCAGTCAGTTAAGTGTCTGACTTTGGCTCAGGTCATGATCCCAGAGTCCTGGGAGAGAATCTGGCATCGGGCTCCCTACTCAGGGGGGAGCCTGCTTCTCCGTCTGTCACTCCCCCTGCTCATGTGCTTGCGCTCTCTCTCCCTCTCTCTGACAAATAAATAAATAAAATCTTAAAAAAAAAAGAATTCACTGTGACATTTTTCATACAGATGAGTGAATACAGATATATATCTTTTTTTAATCTCACACAAAAAAAGATGGTTTTTTACACAACTATTCTCTACCTTGTTCTATTCACTTAATGGAATATCTTGGGACTCTTTCTGATCAATACATACAGATATATTCATTCTTTTAATCAGCTACATATTAATATAAAGCATATGCATATTGTAAATTATTTAAATAACCCCATGGTTTTGGACACTTAAACAGTTTCTAATTCTCATGAGTACCACAGTGCTATAATTAAAATCATTTTACATATATATTTTTATATGTATCTGGGGAAAGTCCCAACACATGTAGTCAATGGATCACAGGATATGCATATTTAATTTTTTTATTAAAACTGCCAAATTTCTCTCCAAAAATTCTAAAAGAGTATGTTCTCAAAAACAATGCATGTCAGTGCCGATTGCCCACATCCTTGCCAAACCTTGAGTTATCAACTTTTATCATGTTTATCATCTCAGAAGTGAGAAATGAGATTTCATTTTTAAATTTACATTCTTTTAAATATTTTAAAATTATAATAGAATCAATACACAGTAAAAAAAAAAATGCTAAGTGCCAAATTTTAACACCTTAGATGTCTCAAACATGTTAATTCATCCTGCACAAACCTACAAATGAAGCTTTCCCTGACATTTTTGTACATGTATTTCAACTTGTACATGTATCCATAAATTAAGGGTTCATTTTTGTAATTCACACTTTCAGATGCCCACTCATGTACAAACGTGGTACCATAGCTGTTGTGTTCCTAAGTCAACCACCTTTGAACAAGTGTCACTGATGCCACCCATCAGCCTCTGTGTTCATCTTAGCCTCATATTTAGTGGTGGCCCAGGTCACATAAATACCTTAGTATAGAAGGTTTTTGTTCCTATGGTAAGTTTGAATAGTTTTAATTTATTGGCCTTATATCTATGATAGCCTTACATACTACCTCTATTACTTGCTTTATACATTGGGGTTGTACATGAGATTTCAGGTTTTTTTAAACAGCATTCTCAGAGTTTGTGATAGGAAAATAGGAAGACAACTTTAGTAGCCATCAATAGAGAACTAGTTAAATTAATTCAGTTTGTGTACTAAATCTATTGTGACAATAAAAATAGTGAGATCAGTCCAAATATAAGATAATAAACACATCTCCAAGATTTGTTGTTTAGTGGAAAAAATAAGTGCAGAATAGTTTTATAGTAGTCTCCCATTTGTGTGTGTGTTTTAATCTCTGGAAGTTTATATGAGATTATCAAAACAATGTTTGATGAGGAAGTCTTGGTGGCAGGGAATAGAGATGGAAAAAAGACTTACTCTTTACTGTATTCACCTTTGTGCAGTTTTTTCCCTATATATTTGTAATTTAAAAAAAAAACTTAGTATGTACAATTTTTAAAAAGCCTATTTATGAATATGTGGGGAAATAGGCCTTTGAGATGCAAGCAACTCTCCACAAAGCCCACACTTCTGTAAAAGAGATTGGATCACGTTCAGGTGTTCATCCCAAATATTATTTATTACTGAAGACAGAGGATTAGAAATTAAATATACCTATAACATCCACAAGTAAGAAGAACTGGTAGCTTGAAGAAGAAACAGAAACCATATCTGAAAAGCTAGCAGATCTATGAAAATATAGCAGTCAATTGTGTTTTTTAATTGTGGCATTAAAAAACACAATAAAAATATAAGTTTATATAAATTTACCCTCAACGATTTTTTGCTTCCTTGGGCAAGTTATTCCTAATATTTTATTCCTTTGGATGCTACCATAAATGAAATTGTTTTTTTAATTTCCTTTTTGAATTGTTTACTGCTTGTATATGAAAACACAACTGATTTTTGAGCATTGGTTTTGTATCTTGCAATTTTACAGATTCATTTCTTAGTTCTAACAGTTTCTTTGTAGAACCTTTAGAGTTTTCTATGTGTAAGAAATGTCATCTGTGAACACAGATCACTTTACTTCTTCCTTTCCAACTTGGATGCCCTTTTTTTCCTTTTTCTTGCCTAACTGCAATGACTAGATTTCCAATACCATGTCAACAGAAGTGGAGAGAGTAGTAATCCTTGTCTTGTTCCTGATCTTACAAAAGCTTTCAGTTACTCACCATTGAGTAGAATGTTAGCATCTTATTATGCCAAGGTTATTAGCATAATATGTTGAGGTAATTTTCTCCCTTAGTTTGTCGAGCATTTTAATCATGAAAAAACATTGAATTTTGTCAAATGTTTTTCCTGCATCAGTTGAGATAATCATGTGATTTTTGTCTTTCATTCTGTTCATGTGGTTTATCACATTGATTAGTTTTTGCATGTTGAACGACCTTTGCATCCAAGGGATAAATCCTACTTGGTCATGGTGTATAATCTTTTTAAAGTGCTATTGAATTTGGCTTTTAAGTGTTTTGTTGAAAATTTTTGTACCAGGGGCACCCAGATGGCACAGCTGGTTACTCTTGGTTTCCACCTGGGTCCTGATCTCAGCATCGTGAGACTGAGTGCCGAGTCAGGCTCTAAGCTGAGCAGGGAGTCTGCTTAAGACCTTCTCTCCCACTCCCTCTGCTACTCCTCCCTACCCCCCCACACTCCAATGCATGTACATTCTCTCTCTAAAATAAATAAATAGATAAATTTTTTTTAAAAAAAAGAAAATTTTTGTACCAATATTGGTTTGTAGTTTCTTTTCTTGTAGTATTTTTGTCTGGAGAGCCAAATGGTTTTTATTGTAAGGGAAAACATCCTTCAGCCTATGATAGTATCATGTTATTATGCCAGTAATAAATGAAGTTTATAATGATGACCCTGAAATTATAAAAAAAAAAATAGATAAACCACGTTTAAGTGCCTCTTGAAGAAGGCAGAAAGTGCATTATTGCTTCTAACAATAATGGTTAATTTTTTTAAGGTTCATTATTAAAAGGAGTATTTGTCAGCCACCTGGAAAGGTCTTAATGTTAGATTAATAAACTGTAACCATCTGTGCTTCTCAACGCCATAGTAGTTCTCTCCTCTGCAATTCTAGGAACCAAAGAATGCCACAGAAACCAAGCTTATCGTGTGTGGCTTTAAGCCTAATTCATGTAAGATTAAGGGAGCTGCGGACCATAACACATCAGCTTTCACTGTGGAAACCCAGCTCCTAATGCAGTGTAGAACCGTGGCAAAGCTGTCCAAGGAAATCTACCTGTTTTGATCCCTGTCCCTTTGGAGCAAAAAGTGATTCTGTGCACTTGTGTAGAAAGCATTAAATAGAAATTACCCATTAGTCCTTTCATCTAAAACTGCAAAATCAATTTTGGAATACAAAGAAAAGAAATTTTTTTGGCTTTTGAAATGAATTCTTTTTTTCCCTCCTCATTTAATATTTGTTTTGCTAATTCTTCTGTGTCTCTGTTGATGGTATTTACTGTTCGGTTGCTAATGCAGTTCTTGGTCTTTAAAGCTTTTAACCTTTCATCTTCGGTAATTCAAGTGGGTTTAAGAAATCTCTTCCACTTTCCCATATCCAAAAATTGATTTTCAATCAAATTCTCTTTCAGATGACCTAAACACTTTGTTACCTGTGGTGTACTCATAATCACGGAGGCCTTTATGAACTGTCTACTTAGTGACCTTTTTTAAAGTGCTGGTTATTGTTTTTTTCTTTTTTTCTTCTTCTGGTTAGTATTTTCTTTCTTTCTTTTCTTTTTCTTTCTTTCTTTCTTTCTTTCTTTCTTTCTTTCTTTCTTTCTTTCTTTCTTTCTTTCTTTCTTTCTTTCTTTCTTTCTTTTCTTCCTTCCTTCCTTCCTCCCTTCCTTCCTTTCTTTTCTTTCCTTCCTTTCTTTTCTTTCTTTTCTTTTCTTTTCTTTTCTTTTCTTTTCTTTTCTTTTCTTTTCTTTTCTTTCTTTCTTTCTTTCTTTCTTTCTTTCTTTCTTTCTTTCTTTCTTTCTTTCTTTCTTTCTTTCTTTCTTTCTTTCTTTCTTTCTTTCCTTTCTTCCTTTCCTTCCTTCCTTCCTGCCTCCCTCCCTCCCTCCCTCCCTCCCTCTCTCCCTTCCTTCCTTCTTTCTTTCCTACTCATTCTCCTCCTTTTTGAGATAGTATTAGGGGTAAGAGGAATAGGGGCTGTTGGATTTGGATAATGTATTATAGTCACAGGAAAAAGGCAGATTTCGAGAGTCATAATTCTTTGGTTTTTTCCTTTGGTTGGTTGATTTGTTGTTTTTTAAAGAATTTAACCATTCAAGTCTAATTTTGAAAGCTTGAGATGTCTGGGTTTTTCAAATGGTTCTTCACATTTCTGAACCACCGAGGTAATCTTTGCTACAAATTATAGTAGTTTTAAGTGTTAAGTTATTTCCCGTCATGGCAAACAGCTTAATTGAGAAGCTTGATTATCCCCTCAGCCTTCAAAAAAATCCCAGTGTACCAAGATTGAATCCAATTTAAATTCCTTTGCATGATAAATTCTTCAGTGATGTAATAATATTATCTTATTTCCAATGATGTAGAAGGTGCGGAAGCCCTTTTTCACTACGTCTTTCCTATAAAAAAAAAAAAAACAGGAAAGAAAGAAAGAAATCTTTCCAAAATTTTGCAGCACATTTGCTCAAATATAGCATCCTTGGTTGTTTCTTTGGGGTTTTAATTATATCAATCTTTTTATAAAAGGATTTTGAGGTAGAGCCTAGCACATTCCATTCACGCACTGCAGTGATTAATTCCTATTGCTGCTCAGTCACTTGTTACTTTATTTTTAGGGGCAAATTTATAGCAAGTCCAGGATCACATGTACAATGGTATTTGAAGTATCTGCAGCTGCTTACATAGCAGAAGTTCCAAGCTACATTCCTGTTGTGAATCATAGGTTTGTGAGGACGGTACCACAGCAGCAAGAAAAAGAATTAGCCTCATGGAAGCGTGCATGCACTCACGCGTATACATACAAGGCTTCAAAAATTCCCAACATGCAAAATTGAGAGCATCCTTTAAGAGTCTTATCAAGAAGATGTCACCTTCAAAGAATGCTGTTTACATCTAATCAAGTATATTCTTGAATCAAGACTCCTTGATACTCCTGCATACATACATACATGTATATCTGTCTATATTGCACAGAGAAATACATATGACATACAGATGACCTAATCATTTTTTCCAGTTTAGAAATGGTGCAATGTCCTGGATTATATTTCATCAAGGGACTGCGTGTGATTGGGTAATTTGTATTGAAGACATCCGGGTGAAGTGCTGCTGCCTGTCATATGGTAATTTATCAAGGCCCTTTTAGTTCAATCACCGGAGCCACACCTTGCTTTCTTTTGGACATAACTGACACAGAAATCATTGCAAAAGTCACAGGGTTCGGGCACCTGGGTGGCTCAGTTAGTTGGGTGACTGCCTTCAGCTCAGGTCATGATCCCGGAATCCTGGGATCAAGTCCCACATTGAGATCCCAGCTCAGTGGGGATCCTGCTTCTCCCTCGACCCTCTTCCCTCTCATGCTGTTTCTCTCTCTCTCAAATAAATAAATAAATAAAATCTTAAAAAAAAAAAGTCACAGTGTTCATAATGGAAGCTAAGCATTCAGACCCTGCCGTTAGATTGCCTGGGCTTGAATCTCAGCTCTGTTTCCCAACTGGGGAGCAAGTGCCTCCATCTCTCGAAGCCTCAATTTTGTCTTCTGCTTACCTCCCAGGACTGCTTTATAGATGAAAGGGGATAATTCACATAAAAATGCTTAGGACAGTTTCGGCTCTTGATAAGCCCTTAGGGCATACAAGCTATTTTTGCTCTTCTGAAGAAGCAGGAGAGAGGAGCAGTGCTTAGGTAGTGCTCTTAGCTGAGCTGAGTAGTGAGGAAGGCCACCGTAGGAACAGGTGCATTGTGGAGATGAACATGGGTCTCTTCAAGTAGCATCCAACAGAACACTTAAAATTCCTTAGTGATGGTACAATCTTTGAGAATGAAGGCCTCTTGAGCAAAAATGGGCTCTATCTCAAGGAGAAAAGAATAATTGTCTCAGATGGAGGCTGGCTAAAATAGGGAAGAAAGTACTTATCTAGACTTACTTGGGACTGACTCGATGTTTCTGAATTCACAAGTTATGTAAGGAAATATATACACCCCCTAACAAAAATGATCACGTGTCTCAAAATACAAAAACACTCCAATGACTATAAAACATGCCGATAAGTTCACCTTAATCAATACAATATCAATCAACTATTGATTTTCTCGTTGTCGGTTTTGTTCAGAGATACTTGCTGAGGCTAGTACATAGTAGTTACTCGGTAAAGTTTTGCTGGATGGCCTGATCATGTGTAGGCTTAGGGAAATACTCACGACCTGGTAAACTCAATCATATGAGACATTCTGGCATGTCTGATTTTTTAACCCTGATTTTAAGGATGAAGATCATGGAGATGGAGATATGGAGAGGGTTATTTTTCAGGAATAAGGAATGGCATAAAATTAAAATGAGTAACATAAAAGGAGGAAATTTTCGGTTGGGTTAGCCTTGTCCTCCTTTAATGCTCTGAGCGGTTCCACTTGCAATTCCTGCTTTGCGACTCTTCCCTCTGGTTAACTAGTGTTAGAGCCGCTGTGGACATTCGGGGGAACTGGTCCAAGGCAGTGGTTCTCAAAGGCCAGGGGAGTGGGAGTGACTTTGCTCTTTGCCATCAGATGTCCGGCAACGTCTGGAGACCACTTTGGTTGTCACCACTGGGCACACACACCACTAGGATCTGCAGAGTAAAAGGTCAGGGATGCTGCTAAAGATGCCGTAATGCACAGGACAGGCAACACAGACTTACCTAGTCCAGAATGTCAGTACGCTACAGCAGAGAAACTCTGGGCTAAGGGGAGATGGACTAGAGAAGATGTTTAGTTTGGATTTGGTGGGAATGTTTATTTCATTTGCAGTCACTTCCCTCTTTGTGTAGGAAAAAATGCTCGTTACATCCACTGTACCTACCAAACCCTGTATTGTGACACACAGGGACAAGACCAAAGATTGTCTTGCTCTGTAAAAGTGGAAATGCGTCCTAAGATGTTCTAAGTGTAGGGGCCAAGGGTAGGCTGCCCCAAGATGGGCCACTTTGGCATAAAGATTATTTCAGGTTAAAAGTAATCAAAACACAGCAGATGCAGGAAAGCTCTCTGCCTCCCCCTCAACTTACCTAAATTTACATTGGAAAGGAGAGCCTGTAACAGGAAGAGAGCTATTAACAAAGACACCCCCCCCATCCCTTTATGCTTTGGCAAAAGCTTTAGATCCCACAAAATCACCCTGGGCTGTGTAGTTTGTGTTTCAGAAGGATTTATTTTTGTGAGAAAATCCTGCCCATGTGTGTGTAAAATATATGTAACTAACCTCTTTTCTTTTCTTTTCTTTTCCCCTCCCCTCCCTTCCCCCACCTCCCTTCCCCTCCCCTCTCTTTTCTTTACTGTTCTTTCCTCTCTTCTCTTCTTTTTTCTTTTTCTCTTTTCTTTTCTTTTCCACCAAGCTCACCCAGACCCGGTCCTCCTCAACCCTCAGACTCTTCTAGTAGCCTCGGGCTGGCATTCCTGACCCCAGAATCCATGCCCTCAGGCATGTGCATTGGAACAGTCTGAGTCCTCTGACCCTTCACGAAGTGCTGCTGTGAGCACACCCAACCACGAACAAAGAGAAAGGGCCTTAGAGGGGGTTCTCCCTGGACAGCGTGTGCATCCCTCTATGCCGGTGCTTTGTGACTGTCTTTCCTTCCAGTCTGTGGAGTCCTGCAAGGACAGGAGAGCTTTGTCTTAAGTACCTGCCGCCGTGCCTGTCTCAGAGCCCTGGCAACAGCTGGGTGTGTCTACTTCATGCATTTTGTAGACATGGAAAATCATAAATGCATATATACTTTAGCAATCGAATCTTGCTATCCAGAGAGTCCTGCGACTTCCTAACTGCTCTCCGAAGAGGCTACGGCGTTTTGCAGTTCAACCTTTTACTGACACCACTGGCTCAAGGCTGGTATCTGGTCAAAGAGAATGAAACACAGGGCCTCCTACCGACTGGCTGTCAGGGGCAATTGTTCTCGGTCACCAACAGGACATCCTTAAAGCAGTGCAGTCCTCCCTGCTCATGACGACCCCACCGCTGCTCAGCAGGCAACAGCTGCCTGGCAGTTGGCAGTCGCCCAGACTCTGCCCTTGTCGGGATGTGCAGGGCCCAGCCCGGAGGAGACCAGCAATCCTGAGGGCGGAGAGCAACGTGGGGAAATGCCGAGGGGGGGGGGGTATTCAAGGTCGCGTCAGAGAGAAGAGGAAATGACTAAGAAGGAATAAGGAAGAAGACTTATCATATAAGTTGGGAAAGGATCTGTCTATGCAAAAATTACACATAAAACTAAAATTGTTGGGGCACCTGGGTGGCTCAGCCAGTAAGCATCTGCCTTCCGCTCGGGTCATGATCCCAGCGTCCTGGGCTCGAGCCCCACATCGGGCTCCCTGCTCCGCGGGGGAGTCTGCTTCTCCCTCTCCCTCTGCCCCTCCCACCCCTGCTTGTGCTCTCTCTGGCTCTGCACGCTCTCTCTCAAATAAATAAAATATTTTTTAAAAAGTAAAATTGTTAACATATAATACTTTTTCAGAATTGAAGGAGTGAATTCCCAGAAGTAATATCTACAAGTGTGCCTGTGCACAGGAGGGCGTGCGCGCGCGCACACACACACACACACACACACACACACACTCACACGAGTTTCTCTTCATTGCTGAGGGCCAAATTTGAGCTAACAGCTGTAACATGAAAAAGCAATTAGTATATTCATGAATTCTTCTATTTACCTTTTTCAATTCCAAAGGCTGCTTATTTGTTTTGCTAATAGATTTGGGCCTTGATGACAGGCTATTGATGGGTATTAATAGATGCCTAGATTTTACAGGTATGTTGAAATTTCACAAGTCTTGAGTGTTAGTTGAGGAAATTCAAGCCCTCGGTGCTTTCAAATGCGAACACTTCCAATAAAGGCCCGAGGCGTCGCTTAGATTAACCAATTAGCAATTATAATTCAAGGGTAAATGGACAGTGAGTTCATTAATTTGTTAATTGTGCTGCTGAACCAGAGACATTAGCTTTTCAAACATACTTTTTAACAGATAGATTATTTTAAATGTTTGGAAATCGTCAAAGATCTGAGTGAAAATGCAAGGCCAGGATTTTTTCAGAGAAAGCTGGCTCTTGACCTTGCAGCAAAAATCCTCTTTTTAGTGATACATTTATTCATAAAATTGATTGTCTTAACATCTTGAGTTTCTGAAACTTACAGCAATGTGCATTTATTATCCAGGATCAATGAGACCGATAAAAAATTGCAATAACTGGAGAGAATATAGTTTACTCTCTTTGAACTTTTTTGTTACTTTGCTTGACCCTCTTTCAATCTGACATTTTAACAACTTGGAGAAATATAGATTGTAGAGGCTTGGCCGAAACAGCAAATGTTTTCTCAACTAATCCCCTGAGAATTAAACCATTTAATTTTAGTGTTCAGAAAAAGTGATAAATTACTTGGGATTATACCTCAAAGGTGTAAACCCTGTGCAGATGGGTTGCAAAATGATTGTGAGAGAGTAAATCTGAACTGCAAATATGAAAGATTATTTGGGCACTGACCTTCCTTATAGGTTAAGAAAGCCACGTATACTTAAATGCCTATTTCAAAACTTTAGTTGAAGGCAGTGAATCAATTCACGACAAAGCAGAACGAAACCTGATTTTAAAATCGAATTATTTCAATGATTTGGTCAAAGGTCACTAGTCAGATACGTTGAATAGCTATGTTAAATATTATTCATCTCATGATAGGCAATAACTTTAATCTCTGTTTATTATGTATGAACTACTGTAACCAACGACCAAAGGTATAAAAATCCCAAGGCCAAAAGCATGTCTTGGTGAACGGGCATAGTAAGCTATTTCTTTAATAGACTTGGTAGCCAAATACAATAAAACTTGAGTTTCCATTTGCATTCAGCTTACTCCGGGCAGCTCTCAGGATCAGCAGGGAAATTCTGTGGATGGAACAAGTGTCCAGTGTCTTATAATCCTTGACAAAATCTACAACCTGCATTACTGTCTTTAGTAAATCCATTCCAAAACCCAAGTTTACATCATCTTATTAGTGCAATATATGGATTTTTTTTTAAGAGACGCATCTAATTAAAACTGTGCTCAGGGCTGATTTGGGGGACAGGCTTCGAGGTTCCACTCGTGGGAAATGTCACATCACAAACACCCAAGTCTCCATGTATGTATTTTATCAGCTCTGTCATCTCCGGGGCTGTGTCAGCCTGTAACATTTGTCGTTTCTTTAAAAGATTATTCTTATGGAATGTAAAATATGCTTCACTTAATGATCTGCATAATCAAAGTCATTTGGTAACTCTCTCCCTCTTAAAAAATGCTGAGAAGTCTGACTGTAGGTTTAACAATCACAGACTGTGACATTAAGCTACAAACTCTCCTTTTTATCTCCCTCATAGTACACAGTCTGATAAATGTTTGAATTCGTTAAGCTGCTCTGCTTTCATTTTCCTACAATTAAGTTGTAAAATAATTGCCATGATCATTATGTGTCCATATAATACTTTATACATTCAAAGTGTTTTGCAATCATTTATTTTACAAAGTACATCATTCTGTAAATCAAGTTTTATCATGTCCTATGTTAGTCTGAGAACGGTGTTCTACATGATCCGATTAACAGGTGATCTATCAATTTTAGAGGCAAAGGTTGCTCTTTGCATATGCATATTCTGTATGCATACCCGTTATTTATTTGTGTCCTTTGAGCTTTGCGCAGCCTAAATATGTTGTCTTTGTTTTATCAGGAGCCAGAAGGATCCTAGAGGAGGCCAAGGGAGGTGCCTTTTCAAGGTGCCACGGAGACAGCTTGTGGAGTCCCATGAATAGGTCTAAGACCTGTTACCATTCAGGGCACTGGAGCATCAGTGTTTGTGCCCTGGCTCCTCTCTGTCAGAAAGAGCCAGGTATCCTCACAGCATGAAAAAACCAAAGTACAGGACAAGTACCTACAGGGAGATGCGGCTGAGTTTCCGGGTGACAGAGAGTGTTTATATGGAAATGTCAGAAACTTTGCTTTATTGGTCAAAAGGTATATCTCCCTAATCCTTTTAGTAGAAAGGGGGTACAAATCAAGGAATTCATTGTTCTCTCATTGTCTCTCCAACCTAGAGAGTCTTCTCAACTATCGCTGGGTCTCTAAATGTCCTTCCTCTTAGGACTGACGTCCCTTCTCCCAAAGAGAATAAAGGCAGATCTGGCCCTTCCCTTTCCCAGACCCTGCCTAGTCAGGTGAGAATGGAGCTACTATAGGGTCAGGTCCACCTTGGAACCATAGTCAAATACAGGAGGAATAAAAGTGAAACGCTAACTAACATCACTTTTCCCTTGTACAAAACAGAGGCCTTGCTAGACTTAGATCTTTGCAACAAGAGTGCTCCCTGAAAATTCTCTCTTCCTCCTGGACAATTTCTTCTGACTACCCCCCCTTCCCCAACTCTAGCTCATTCTTTAAGTCTATCAGCCCTGTGCCCCAACCCCACCCTAATCCCTCCCTTGGAAAGAAGCAACACTCCTCCCTCCATCAGAAAGAGAATGTTCTGCCCCTAAGTTCTTCCTGTATCCAGCACAATCAAGCAACACCTCCTGCCCTGGCTAAAACCTGGGGCAGGTCTCTTGTGTTAGATGACGTTGGGGTGGGGTGAGACAGTCCCGCATACTGTGATCAGGAGTGAATGTGGAGGCTGAACGTCCAGTTTGGTCTCCCCAGAAAAGGGCCACAACTGATTTCCTTACTAGAAATATCAACTAAGAAGAGGTAAGCACACTTCACCAAAGGGGATAATACTTTTCTTGGACAAAGCAGTTTAATGTTACATTGAAGTAAGGAAATCTCTTCTATTAACCTGGTTTTGGTCTTGCCCCTTTCAATAAAATGAGTCTGCATTGTTAAATTAAGAAGTGTTAGGCATTTTCTATTTCCCTCATCCCCCCCCCAATAGTTTATTATGCCAGTTAAAAAAGTAGGTTGGGAGGTAGGTGGACAAGCAATAGATAGACAAACAAATGTTTTTTTCTGCCTCTTTGTCTGTGGGAAAATGTTCTTTTCCTATGTTCAGTCAAATGGGTTTTGCTGAGTCGACCAATTGGATTCATCTTTCTTGAACACAATGATTGATCGAGTCGCTCTTACTCTTTCTCTCTCTCTCTCTCTCTTTCCTCAACTGCAGTTTCAGGCACAAAAGATCATATAAGCCTGAACTAACAGGGTCTGTCTTTCCAGAATAAGCAGAAAGTCTGTCTGCCTGAGAATGAAGCCAGCACAGAAAAAAATCCACAAATGAAATAAAGAGAGAGGGATGGACAGATAGACAGTTGATAATTGCTTGAATCTCTAGATCCAGCGATTGAAAAGCCACAAATTCTCTCTGCCATGCCTAATCGGAGTTTGAGTTCTGACACTTTACAGCCTTATTACTGGAAAGGATTATATCCAATGGTAATAGTGGCAACCAGGAACTTTGTGTTTTTGCTTTATCTGTATTTCCTTGTTCTTTCTTTTTTTTTCTTTTTTCTTTTTTTTTACAATGACTGTCTTTTATCTGTGTGATAAAAACAAGTAATACATAAAAATGTTTGAGTAGAGCTGGGGCAATTACAGAAATAGGTGATTCGATGGAATGCCCCGAGCTAGATTCTACCACAGCACTTCTTGAATTTGATTCTAGCAGCTGTGTACTTTCCTGCCTTATCTCCAGACAGCAGCCTCCCTAGGGCAGTGGCCGGGTCTTATTCAATGTAGCAACCCCAGAACCCAGCACCATACTCAACCCAAGTTACCACTGATTATGGTTTTGTTGACTCTATGACTTAAAGCCACTCAAGATACTTATAATCTAATTGGAAAAACAGAAACATGGAGAAGGATATGTACTCCTTTTAAGAAGACACAGTATCTTTGCCGAAATTGGGCAATTTTAGTACTTACAGAAAATAGAGTAAAGGAGAAAATCTGGTGAGGAGAATTATCCCCATCGTTTTCCAATGCTATGTCTAGAGTAGCACCATCCAGTAGAAATATAATTCGAGCCACATATGTATTTTTTTTTTAAGATTTATTTATTTATTTGAGAAAGAGAGAGAGAGAAACCTCGAGTGCAGGAGCATGAGGGGCAGAGGGAGAGGGGAGAGAGATTCTCAAGCAGACTCCACACTGAGCACAGAACCCAACATGGGACCCGATCTCATGACCCTGAGATCAGGGCCTGAGCCAAAACCAGGAGTCCAACGCTTAACCCACTGTGCCACCCAGGTGCCCCAAGCCACATATGTATTTTTAAAATGTTCTAGTAGCCATACTAAGAAAACTAAAAAGCAGCAGGTGAAATTAAGTTTAGTATAGTATATTTTATTTGATTCAATATATCTAAAATATTATCATTTCATCATATAATCAATGAAACATATCACTGAGCTCTTTACATCCTTTATTTGTATTAAGCCTTTGGAACTGTGGTGTATATTTTACACTCACAGGCCATCTCAGTTCAGACTAGCCCCATTTCAAATGTTCAGTAGCCACATAGGGCTAGTGACACCTCTGGAGAGCAGAGGTAAATACAATTAACTCCCAGAATATGTGTATTGAATATCCTGTCTTTCTATGACCCAAAGGGACTGCCCCAAGTAGCTTATTGAAATCTGGAGGCCCACCTCTAAAAAACATGCTGCCTTTTCCCCAGTGGAGACCTGGAGCTAAAGGATAAGCAATGAGATACAAATGCTATCCCCAGCTTCCAATAACCTAGAGTAAGGGCTCAAAAGATGCATTTTCAATGGTCCTTGAACATCTAATTCCAAAACTGCTTGAAAATTAGACCTAGGAGGTAGAGTCCTTTCAGGCAGAGTAATATGATTTCACTGTCAAATGGAAGAATGCAGTTCTCTTCCCAGAAATCCCTTTATTCTCACTTAGTGCACAGGTTGGGAGGAAGAAAGGGGAAAAGCTTTCCTGGTGCCATACGTGATCACTGGCATGAGGGACTACATCCAAGACCAATCAGAGAGCTCTTAGATGCCTTCAAGAAAGTCTTCCTGCCAAGGTTAGAGTCCCCATTTGGAAGATTTCCAGAGCACAACCCATCCAAAAAACATTCACAGTATTAACAGCCTCCATTCTTTTCCGGCCAGATGAGGGAGGTAGCCCCACCATCAGATTGCCTCCTACAAGCACAGTTATCACAGCCCACAGAAAGAGACCTGCCACAGCCTCAGATAAGGGCTAGACCTTGTTCGGGTGAGTAATCCCAAGCCCAGATCTCTTTTCCAGGTAAGAGGAGACTTTCATGACGGGACAAGACCCACGAGTCCTACCATTCATTTATCACTCTCAGGTGGTTGACCAGGAAGTTGGAGAAGAGAGAGAATGAAGGAGCAAGAAGAAAAGTTATTGTTTCCCATCACAGAATCAAGAGTTCTGGAAGGAATCCTGAGAGCTCAGCTGCTCTCTCCCTCTGGCCACATGCAAGATCATATTTAAATCATTTCCAATGGATGAGACTATGTTATTTATTTTTTTTAAAGTCCTCTAGAGAAGCAGATAATATTTGCTCAGCAAAGTATTCCCTGACTCAACAACTCTCACGAAAATGGTCCTTAACTTGATGTGATTTAAATCCCTACCGCTGCCGTTTCCAGCCCTTCTGTGCCTTTAACACACAGTCACTGGATTCCTAGTAGGTGGGAGGCCCCACGCTGAGGGGATCCGAAGTCGAAAGAGGCAGGCTCTGGGCTCCACACGCTTGCAGTTCAGTTGGGAAGATAAGGTACGTAAATAACTGCAATCCAAGGTAGAAAGTGCTAAGTGCAATAAGATAATGCTCTGGGACAGATCAGAGGACGGAACTCTCTGTCCTCGGGAAGAATGGACAACAGCTGGCCTCCATCCTTCTTGTTTGTCCTGGGTAATCTCTCTCTTCCTCACTTTTTATTTGCTCTTCTACATCATTTCTTAAGGCTGGCAATATTTTGAGACATATGGAAGACACTGTATGAGGTGGGGACATGTCCTATCTGATTGTAGAATGTTCTGCTTGGGGATGAGAGCGACTACTAGACACAGGCCAGCTGCCCAGGCGGCCACCCCACCTGTCCCGGAACTGTCCTTTCCCTCTCTTGCCAATTTTGTGTCCCACCTGCTGTATTAAAACTGAGATCAGAGATGAAAACAAGTACTAGTGTCTTTTTGAGCTCACTTGACGCTAAGTCACATCCCTATCCTCACCCACTATCTTGTGTCCTTTCTGACCTCAGAGGAGCGCCAGAGAGGGTCATTTGTCACATAGGACACCAATGTTCTTACATTATCTCGTGTGTTTGTCTTGCCTCCCTAGTGGGTAATAGCCCTGGAGAGCAGAAACTTGTTTCTTATCCTTTTCTGTTTCTCTTGTTGCCAAACTATGTGGCTCTTAATGAAAAATTCTGTTTTTGTCAGAAGAAATCAGAAATAAGGCTCTGAGAAATTAAGTGACTTACTCAACCCCACACAACTACCAGTGATGGAATGGGGAGCTGAACTCAGCTTTTCCGCATCCTTTCTTCTTTCCATCGGCTCTCTCTGACAACACAATGTGCTCCTGGAGGGCAGAGACCATGGCTGATTCAGCACAGGAAGTAAGAAATACAATTCTTGTTTAAGTAGTTGCCTTGACTGTTCTGATATAGATTTCTGGATACTAGTCTTTATACGATTTTATCGACCACACTCTGTCCTTTCCCCTATGGTTGAGTGTGGGAGCATGCTTGTGCGTGCGCATGCATGCATGCATAGGTGTCTGCTTTCGCCCATGTGGAGAACAAAACCTAACAGATCGGGGAGGTGCTGGGGAGAAAAACAGAAAGATGAATGCAAATACCTGTTCAACGTACAGACCTTGAGCTACTGGATTCCCAAACCCATGAATGTTACTTTCTACTTCTCCTGAAATAATGCAATAGAGAACTAGGGTTTCGCTGTTTGCACAAGAAACAGCCCAGATGATGGCAAGTGTTAGCACGCCAACTAACCAGTGGAGGAGAAGCCCACCAGGTCTGCCTTGCCCTCAGACCCTGACCGAGATCCTCTAGATCAGAACAGGCTGATAGACAAGGACAGGCCACAAAATTCAATGAAACAAATTTAGGACCTGTTTCAGCTTCGGACCCAATGTAAAGTTCATGAGCACTAGGGAAGGTTTGGCATCATTTATGGTTTGTAATTTGTGGGTGTCGAGAGCAGAGTGGCAGAGGCAGAAGAAGCCGACCGAGGTGTGTTCGAGGTCCAGGAGAGACATAGAATGGAGGGCTTTTTCCCCTTAAATAAAGAATTTAAAGAAAGGAAAAGATATCCCACAAAAGAGTAGTAACGAATAGACTTGATAAAAACAGCTAAGTCTAAAAAATTGTTAACAAAATGCTGAGACTTAACACATTCGTTTGAAAAGATGAGGGGGCTTCTTGAAATTGAAAGTGCATAATATATAATAATAATCTGGAACTGAAACTTCAGGTTATTTCGACAATTTCTGGGAATTGCAAAGGTGTGTTAAATTTCTCATTTAGCCCAAGGACAATCTATACTTTTTCATTCTTGATGATGATAAAGAACTAGGTTTATCTCTATGTATCTATATATAGAGATCTATATACACATTTTTCCCCTTAAGTTGACCCTAGCCATAAAAAATAGAATAGAACAGATAACTTTGAGTCACTAGAGAGGAAAAAAGGAACACAGTTTAATGCAACAATGGGGTAAAGTCTTTTGAAATAATGCATGTTCAATTTTCACTCTCACTTATATTCACTTGTATTAAATTTGACAACAATATAGCTTTCAAAATTTCCTCCTGAGACTTTTTGATATAAGACAAAGTAGAACATTACAAATATTTTTAAATAAAATGAGACAAGACATTTGAAATAACGAGAATACCCAAAGGTTTATTCCAAAGAAGGTAGGGCTTTCTTTGGTTTAAAGTCATGAGATTTGGAAGGAGGGATGAGGGATGTGTGCCCAGGAAGGATTCACAACAGGTGCCATAGTTCTGTATAGGGAAAGAAAATGTTCTGGTTGTGAGTAGACCTAGCTGAAACATTCGGTGTAAGCTGAGATCCTGAAGAGCTGCCCTGGTGAAAGGCAGGACTTACCAAGATAATTAAACTCTCAGGATAAGAAAAAACAAGACTTGAGGGGATGGAGCTGTGACCAGAGGGAAGATGGAGAGTAAAGAGAGAAGGATCACAAGCCAGGCAGCTGCTAAAACAGGTAAAGAGTAAAAAGTTCCCAAAGACCAAAGATTTGTGAGCACTGCAATACTACATATTTAATTTTAATGATGCTATTCTTGAAACTTCTTTTAATTAATTAAACAACTCCATTGCCCTAAACTTCAGTGAATCTCTGCTATACACAGAGCCTTGGAATGTACAGAAGGAGGACCTGGACAGTGTCCTTTTGGGGTACAGAGTGTGTGATAGCAACAACACGCGGCAGTGGGTTAGCCATGAACTGAGCTAGTCAGCAGAAGCAGGAACCCAGGGCCAGTAGAGTCCAGGAGAAATGGAAGTGCCCTGTCTCCTGATGGCCTAAGACATTCAGAAGGACTGGGGTTTCTCGCCATACATGGGACAATGGACTGGAGCTGAATCTCAAAGGACAGGTTGACCTAGAGTGACATTTTTATTTTTTTTTAAGATTTTTATTTATTTATTCATGAGAGACACAGAGAGAGAGTGAGAGAGAGAGAGAGAGAGAGGCAGAGGCAGAGGGTGAAGCAGGCTCCCCGTGGAAGAGGGAACCTGGTATGGGACTTGATCCCAGGTCCCCATCATGACCTGAGCTGAAGGCAGGTGCTGAACTGATTGAGTCACCCAGGTGCCCTGGTATTTTATTTTATTTTTTAAAGATTCATTTACTTTTTTATTTTAGAGAGAGGGGGACGGGAGAGAAAGAGAGAGAAAACATGTGAGTAGATAGACAAGCAGAGGGAGAGAATCTTCAGATTCCCTGCTGAGCACAGAGACTGACTCGGGGCTGGAGCCCACCACCCTTGAGATCACTACCTGAGCCAGACCAAGAGCAGGGTGCTCAACACAACTGAGCCACCAGGCATGGCTGGAGTGACACTTTAGATACAGAATGTACATTGTCTCATCAGGAAAACTGAAGGTCAAAGCTTAGAAGTCCACAATTTGGACTTTAGAGATTTTCTGTAATGATGCAAAATTAATGTTACTATAAGAAACACAATGGTCCAAAAGACTTTTTAAGTGAAAAAAGAAATTATCAAAAATGGTTGTGTGAGTTTATATAACAAAATAAGTTTATAAAAAAAAGTAAAGAGGGGCACCTGGGTGGCTCATTCGGTTAAGTGTCTCTTCTGGGCTCAGGTCATGATCCCGGGGCCCTGGGATCACGCCCAGCATCGGGCTCCCTGCTCAGCGGGGAACCTGCTTCTCCCTCTCCCTCTGCCTGCCACCCCCCCTGCTTGTGCTTTCTCTCTGTCAAATAAATAAACAAAATCTTTAAAAAAGAAAAAGAAAGAAAGAAAAGTAAAGAATTATTGGTTTCTAGATAACTATAAAGTACTGAGTCTTCAATCCAGACAAATAAAAGGCTATTAGGTCTACAAGGTTAAAGTTATGATACAGAATAAAAGGTCTTACCAATTAATAAATAAAATATCATTTTCTGTTGGAAATAGTTTTAAAACAAACATAAATCTAAAACATAGTTGAGAGCATCTTAAAGGTTAAATGAAAAGAAAACAGAAAACCATGTAATAAGGTTTAGACATGATAATACAAAGGTTCGTTTCCATATTTCCTGGTAAAGGAAATGAATGAGTCAAAAGAATAGGAATTTCTGGTTGGTGAGAGATCAAAGATGAATGTGATTCAACCAGTCAAAAGAGAAAAACAAACATTGAGAAAGATTGTATACAGGTTCTGAAATCAGAGCAGATCTTCTAAAAAGCCTTGAGCCACAACATGATGAAGAAAAAACAGAAAAGGAAGAAGGAAAAGAGAATAGTAAGAGTCCTTCCTGATGATTCAGGTAATGATTAGAAACCACTTCAAGATTCCAACTCCCACTAAGCAATAGGCCCTCTGGAATGGCTGAAGGGAGAAATGCTCCCACCTCCACAAACCAAAAAATCCAGAGGATTCCTTTCCCATCGGTATGTGACAGACCCAACTCTCATCACAGGCAAAGGCTTGACATGATTCCTGTGTGAATTCCACCCAACCCGTTAGCCCTAGAAGCCTGGAGAGAAAGCTCCTTTTCCTTCTATCACTTTCATAGTGTGGCCATCCGTGTTCATCCTGCTTATAATACCACTGAATACCTGTTTTATATGCATCGAATTTGTCAGTGAAATGTGTTCAGCCCATCATTTTCTTTTCTTCACTGCATCAGGTTCAGTATGGAATTTACCCGAAGTACTCGGTAAATACAAAGAGACAGCTTTTTACATGTTCAGAATATTTTTAATAATTATTTCCTCCGAAGATCCGAAAACCAGTCAAAGATGTTTGTTTGTTCTGGGTCATGCTTAGAGATTTCCACTCATCCCTTCACCTTCCCGAGCCTGATTCCTCATCTTATGAAAAGGGAGTTTGACCCCTGACCTCCAGTCTCACCTTCCACCTTTGGTATTCTGGGACTGGCTGGCCTCAAGCATGCGATGCATTTGCCCCAAGACATATTTCATCAGCTCCCTACTTCCAGTCAGAAGCAAGACAGGAGGCATGGGGTCTAGAGGTGCAGCACACCAGAGAAATCGAACCTTGAAGATCAGGGTCCAGCCTCGACCTGCATTTTTGCTTCTCTGTTTCTTCACTCTTGCTTTGCTTTTCTCTCTGAACTGGCATTTTCTACATCTAATTCTCTCCTGGTTCTGCTCCTTCCTGTCCTTTGATTTGCAGCTTCCAGAGAGGCCAAGGAAAAGTTCGTTAGGAGAGAAATGGATTCTCTTAGATGTACAACAAGGAATGGTTGTCTTCTGGGCATCCCAGCCCATTCCAGTGATCCACCTGGAAGAGAACCACTTCGACACTTGACCAGACCCCCTTCACCATTTAGCTGTCGGTGTGCATGAGCATTCCAAAGGTCTGTTATTAAAAACACGAAAAACTTCTAAAAAATCTTTCCTCCTAACTCTGCTCTGGGCAGATAGCCTGTGCCACTTGCTGTGGACAGGGAAAGGGGAGGGTAGATCAAAACTCAAGCCAGCCTACTATTATCATTTCCAGTAGCAGCAGGGCAGTGATTTCAACCCTACTTAGAAGAAAGGCAAAGTTTCCCTTAATGAGATGCTGGTGTTATCTGTAAAACTCAGTATTCACGTTCACTCCTGTCTTCCCACGTCAAAGCATCTATTAGAGGCCCATTTGTGCTTAATCAAGAGTGAGACACTCAAAATTAACCAGAAATAGTCCAAGTTCACTTTGTGAATCACACATTCATGAGATCTGAGGCTTGAAAATGACAGAACTGTAGATGATGCTGAAGCAATACTGGTTTTTAAAACATTCAAGTCAATAGTGTACAATACTACCGTGCCGCCCTACTGAGTTGCAATGAAACCATTCTCAGAGGCTATTAATTGATCCCAATGGACACCCATTAGCCTTTTAAAATAGAAGACTGTCCTGAAATGGAGATAGGAACATTGCCACCTGCATAGCTATCTCATGCAAGGTGAGGTCTTTGGCTTTGGGTCTGCTGATTCTGATTCCTTCTGTGCCATCTCTACGAAAACAGCCGTGAGAAGTAGACCTCCATCACACACCATCAATTGACTTTAGGTTGATGCTTGGGAACATTTTATCATTTATCTTGGGTATTGGTATGCATTTGGTGTTCTCATTTTGTGAACACTCAATAAAATGATACATAAAGGCACAGGAATGTCAGCACAACTGATAAGTTTGTTTCTAGAATATATCAGATATTCTATAAGTATGACCATTTCCTTTTAAAATGGAACAGAGTAATTGCCTCCAAAGAATGCTAAAGCCAGATGTCCTTTTTTTAATGTCACTCTGTGAAACATCACCCTGTCTAGTGAAACTTTATCTCCAACAGGAGAGAATTCGAAGGTTTGCTGTGACAGCAAAACAAAGAACCCAAACTACTCTGAGAGCTCCAGAACCTTCTTCCTCAAACTAATCAAAGCATGGCGTATGCCTAATGCTCTCTATTGTACCTTTAGACTAAAGAACTCTGTAAGAGGGTTTTGTTTTGTTTTTGCCAATTTGCATTAGGATTTTGATGTATGGTCTTCTGTTCCCTTTAATAAAATCATGCTACTCCATTTAAGAAATATTTGCCATGAAATAAGTGTTTCATCATGTTCTTGTTTTCTAAAATCTTAAGGGTCTGCTCCATGATTCCCATTATTCATACCCTTGGAGTACATTGCTACAATCAGACCACATAGGGAGAAAAGTTAGCTCCTGATTACAAAAGGAATCAGTCCAAGAGGTAAAGTATTAATCAACGTTACTTCTTAACAATCCCATTTTCCTTGTTAGAATGCATACTTCTGTCAGGCCATGTTAAAACATTTTCATCAGTCATTTGCTCCGTTACTATTTGGCTTCTGCTGAAATCTAGGGTCCTCCATGGTTAATGTAAATGGCTAACCTTACACCCATCTCCAGTGTCCCCTTGATAGCTTTATCTGGCTATTATAATTTGTCATTGTCAAGCCATCAGGCCTTTGGCTTTGGTCTTATTTTTCCTGCAGGTGTCAAAAATGCAAAACCACAATTTATAAAACACAAGATGACAGAATCCCATTTGCACTGGTTTTGAAATGCCAGAAGGTAACTTTATTTAAAAATATCACAACCTCCTCTCCAAACCAGTTGCCTGAGTTCCAGGGTGGTCTGAAGAGTTGATTCAAAAAATAAATGCCACCACAGCAACTTATAATTCCTAAGGCCAAACATCCAGATGTGTCAATAATCTGTATAAATTAGAAACAGATGTAAGCCCTTGTTGAAAAATAATTATAATAGAATTATTTCCTTTTGCCTCCTTATGCTTTCACACACTTGAATTTATTCCTTCCACATTTTTTTTTTGAGTTGGTTCAGTTGGTTCCAATTTAAAAACAAAAATCATTTCTATTTTTCACACGGGGGTGTAGCTTCGTATGAAGTTCTCTAGAAAAAGAAAAGAACAGTCCATTTCGTGCCTTGTTTCATGCCCAGTGGAGCTAATCCAAGCACAGAGGCTCTCTGGAGTCAGTTGGTGATCCCCAATCCAGCCAAATGTTCTGGGATATATTCTAGATTACTATCGCCATATATAGTAATTGCCATCATGAAACCCACTCTTTGTTTCCATGAGGTTATCCCAGTTATAAGACAAAATAAACATTTCAAATATGGTAGAACCTACATTACCAACTTCTACTTACCTTCATTTGATGTAATTATAAAATTGTTGTTAGAGTTAAGTTTTTTGTTGTTTTAACCTTTTCTTTTTAGAGGTGAACTTGCTACTTAGATCCCATTAGTGTGTGCTGGCTGGTGGTAAGGGAGATGTTGACCACTAGGAATTTTCTGAGAAGAGATACATGGCTGTTGGTGGACAGAGGGCTGCAAGATAGATATCAGTGGTTTGTGTGTCCCTTAGAGTCTAAATACCAAACCAACTGCAAAGCTGTTTATTACACCATCAACATCAATTAGAAAAGTTCTAGTGAGTACAGAGTTCTATTCTGGAACCCCTGGGGCCACTCCATCTCTATCATAGGGGATCCAAGGAGGCATAAATAAGCTCTTGGAAAAATAGCTTTAAACAAAATGAACCAGCTCCACATTCACTTCCTCAAACTCCATTCCAAACAACAATAATAATAGTAACCTTCTTGCAGGAAGTATAGTCCTATATAATTGTGTGATCAGTCAATATCAATACTCAGTTCTTCAGTGCCAAATTTTCTGCAATTGTTGACCCCAATTGCTCAGCCATACCAGGATGTAGTGAAATGTTATAGTAGTGACTATGTATTGTCCAGGGCTAAATTGTATTAACAAAAAGGCAACATCTGCATTTCGGCTTCTGAAAAATTTGACCCTAGCTAAAATAATAAAATAAGCGTGGTTTGCCTTCAATGCTGTTAATCTATTGCTCCCCCTCCCACGCCATTATAGCAGTGACTATCGGATTCTACCCAATAACCAGTCTCCCGCATTTCCTTATTAGCAGAACCACTGGGGGAGGGAAGCAGGTGCTTGTGTCAGAAAGCTACCTTCCTTAGGCCCTTCGAAGATAGGCATGTTAGTAAGTAGGGCTTCAGGAAAAACTCTTTAAAGGGGACCATCTCAACTAGCAGATCTCCCTTGCTCATTCCCTCCCTCCTCTTGTTTTCTACCTGAGTCATGGATATGATTGCTGGAGCTCTGACAACCATTTCATAAGTCTGAGAACGAGTAGAGAGCCTAGCCCCTGATGACATGAGGGAGCTGCCATATAACAGATCAGCTTGCCTACTCTGGGCTTGTCATTAAATGAGATAAACAGAAACCTTCCTCCTGCAGAGGAAACCACTTCACAGTCCCCATTAGCAGCTGCAGAATGTAGTTTCCGAACAGTCGCTGTCCCAAGCCTTGCCTGGGTTCCACCTACAGAGGCACCCAGCAGACAAGAGAGTCAGTCTATCACCCACTTCCACCTTTCAGAGACTTATTAAACTTTTCCTCCAAGTCTCAGATCTTGTCTTTGCCAAACTTTTCCCTACCGAAGCAATTGTTTTCACCCTCTCAGAGAAGACTTTGGTGCTTTCACTATTTTGTATTTATCTTGGAATGTATTTATAAGCCACCTCCTTTTCAAAAGATTTACATAAGACAGTTTATCACCTAGCTGATCTGATTACTTAATATGGATTGTTGGGCTGATAGAGAGGTTATAGTAGAAAATAAATAAAAAGTTAAAATACAGAGATGGTTGTATTTTGCCAGTGAGGTTGTATTATGCCAAAGAGCTATAAATAGAATTCTTTCCTATCCAAGTACCCTTCTTTAAACAAATACGCAATTTTTTGGAGTTAAAAAAAAATTTGGTGAGAATGGTTTAACTAGAGTGGGATTAAATAACCACAACCAATTAAAGAAACCATTCATTTCTTCGGAAGCCAAAACGCAGCAAATCCGAAGTTTAGAATGCTGCAAAACACAGGGTTTCTTCTCAGGGAAACCCATTCCTTGCCGAAGTGGCTTCTTCATTTGCTCTGTTTATTGTCATTACACTATCAACAGGTGGGACAAAAAGCATTTACAAACACGTGCAACTGTTTGGGTTACCCCATCCGGAAGGCTGGCTCCCAAAGCAGTCCTCTTTCCGGGAGTACACCACTGTCTTCTTTTCAAAGGCAAATTATACCTATCTGCACCTGATCCTGGGGAGGCCCCAGAGACCCTGCTTTCCTGCAACCCTCCTCCTCCACCTCCTCGAGCGGATCTCTCGTTATCCTCTTGACCTGAGAAGTGGGCTCCAAATCTTTCTTTCCCATTTCCCTTGTAATTCTGTCAACTGAGTCTCTGTCTTTCACAACCTATATGTTCACCCTTCTTGCTTCCCCCACTGGGAGCTGATAATCCCGGGCGGAAATGGAGGACAGAAGAAGGGTGGGAGAGAAGAAGGGAAAAAAACTGTGCCTGCAAAACAAATTTGCTGCTACTGAGTCAGAAGGATTGCATCCAAAGAGTGACTCACTGTGCCAAGTGACATTGTCTTCCTAATAAGTAAAGGCAAGTGGCCAAGTACACACCTGCCTACAGGTAAGAAATGTAATGGTTCCTGGGATTGCAGATACCGTGAGCTTAACGTGAAAATCCTCAACCTTGGTTTTGCACATTTGCCCGGGGATCATCTCAAGGAAGTTTCCCTCCCGCTCCACCTCTCAGCTGCTGTAGCAACAAATGTAGTGAGGAAATGGCAGTGTGCTCAGGGAAGTTCGGGGCTGATGGGTCAAGAAAATCAACTGTGCCACAGCCTCCTCTCTGAAAACCTCCAATTTTTCTGTGGGCCATTCTGATACGCGGCTCTGTTGACATTGCATCTTGTTTCTCTTGTAGGACATTAGCCTAAAATAAGTGTACTCTGATGTTCTAAGAAGTGTTACTGTATCAGGGATGCCTGGGTGGCTCAGTCGGTCAAGCGTCTGCCTCAGGTCATGATCCCAGGGTCCTGGGATCCAGTCCCACGCAGAGCTCCTTGCTCAGCGGGGAGCCTGCTTCTCCCTCTGCCTGCCGCTCCTCCTGCTTGTGTTCTCTCTCTCTCTCTCTGACAAATAAAATCTTTAAAAAAAAAAAGTGTTACTGTATCAAAAGAAGCTTCGGTTATAATTAGCAATGTTATTTCCATTTTAATATTCATTATTTTATCACAAATTTGTGAATCGTGTACCGTACACACCAGCCCCACCTTTGCCATAAGATACTTTTTTCCTGATGCCACTCAGAACTCAATCTCCACGCCAGCTCACTCTTTCCTGAGATCCACAGGTACCAAGCAGTGACATAGCTCAGTGATTAAATGAACAGTTTCCGGAGCCAGGCTGCTTAACGTCAAATCCCAGCTCTTCTGTGACCTAACTATATTACCTTGCATGAATTACTTAATCTCTCTGCTTCAGCAGCGTCTTCATCTATAAGATGGGAGTAATACCCTATTTTTATCAATTCTAGAAAGGACATTTAACATCTTAGATATCAAGATGTGTCTTATAATTGATGGCTCGTTAGATCTGATGAAATAAACTAACCATCGCTAGTTGGGTGGTTGTGAGGATCCTATCAGTGAAAATATACAATTTACAACAATAGTTGGCACATACTGGGCTTTCAATAAACACTAGCCAATACTATTGCATTAGTGGACATATCCTTTTCAATGTTTAGGCATCTCAAGCTCACGTTCCCTTCAAACATGCTCATTTCCAGTATTTCTTATCTTGCTTCATGCCAGTAACACAAACCGGAAATGCGGAAATCATCACTGATTCTGCTCCTTAACTCTCCGCATCCAATCACTTAACAAGCTCTCTTCCTTTTGCAGGGTGGATTGCCCTCAGTGTCCCTCCTCTTCTTGCCATGCCCACTGCCCCTCCGGCCATCACCTCAGGCTGGGAGCCTGGCAGCCTCTAATTAAAACTGTGCTCTGCCTCTAGACTCATCTTTCTAACGCGGAAGTCAGATCATAGCCCTCCCTGTTTCCAGTTACGCAGTGGCTCCCACCGCCTACAGGATGAAGTCCAAACTCCTTGATGTGAACCAAAGTCCTGAGTTAGGAGGAGGCTTCTAGAGCTCCATCATCCTCCGTTCTGCCGCATCCCTCCCTCCCCTGAAGCGCTACCTTTCCAGGACTCTTGCCACTCCCTGAGCCTTTCGGGTAATTAATGTCTCTGGACTCTTCCCTCTGCCTGGAGCTGTCGTTCCCCTTTGATCTACTTATCCCTACCCTTCACACTCAGAAAGCCGGGATGATCCTTCTCCCTCCCCCCACCCCAGATACTTACACTGGCCCTTCTAGCGGGTCCCGTATCACCTTGTTCCTATTCTTACCCTAGTGCTCTAATTCCTAATCTAATTATCTCCCCCCGGTTGACAGCAAGTATTTTAAAATCACATTTCTTTATCCCCAATACCTAGCTTTTTCTTGTCACATAGTAGGGAATCAATATGTGATTGTTACATGAAGGAAGGAATAAATGTGACTACATGCGTGGCATTGTATATGACAATATATGGAGGAAAATATATTGGGGATAAAATCACAAGGGAGAATAATATAGAGAAAAAAATCCAGTTACAAAATAAAATTAAAAATCCAATTACGTCTTTCTCGTTAGCTGCAAAGATCAACTCTTCTTCCCTGCAGTATGACTTCTTTTGTTTCCCTTTCCTAATAGGGGCTATCACTCCAGTAGAGTGGATGCTCTAATGCCCTCGGGCCAGGGGACTGATGCTCCTTTTTAAAATATTGACACCAATATCCTGTATGGGTACCTGATAAATGGATATTATTCTTATTCCTATTGCAAGACAACATTCTTTAATGTACTGCCCTGTTTTTGTTGAAAAGGCGACAAACTATCGGAATGTGGTTAGGAATAAAAATTGCATATGTGGTAATAAAAAAATAATGGAAAATGCGGACAAGCGGCAAACCTCAAGTGCGTTTTCTGATTCAGATTGCTGCTTAAATGGCTGGCACTTACTGTGAAAGGCACATTGCAGAACCACTTTCACAGACTTTCAACACAGAACCAGCCCCACCCTGGGCCCCATGGGTGCTCCCCAGGTAAATCCTGTGTTAAGAGGACAAAGACAG
Organism: Eumetopias jubatus; assembly: GCF_037043125.1. Taxonomy (NCBI): domain Eukaryota; kingdom Metazoa; phylum Chordata; class Mammalia; order Carnivora; family Otariidae; genus Eumetopias; species Eumetopias jubatus. Next base: position 160,853,603 of record NW_028274809.1, on the reverse strand, counting down.
TGTACCAGAAGAGTTCATTTATTAGCTACACTTAGGGATTCTTTTGTGGCATGGAAGAAACACACAGGGCAGTACACGTTTGACATCACTTTACCCACAGTTCACCATGATGCATTTCAGTTAAAAAGCTGGTCCAAGGGGCACCTGGGTGGTTCAGTCCGTTAAGCCTCTGCCTCTTGATTTCAGCTCAGGTCATGATCTTGGGGTTGTGAGATCAAGCCCCAAGTCAGGCTCCATGCTCAGCAGGGAGTCTACTTGAGATTCTCTCTCTCTCTCTCTCTCTCTCTCAGTCTCTCCCTCTGCCCCTCCCCCCACTCATGTGCTCTCTCTCTCTCTCTCTCTCTCTCTCAAATAAATAAATAAATCTTAAAAAAAAAAAAGTTGGTCCAAGAGTGTACCACCAACATGCTGGAACAAGGTCTTCTTAGTTCATCATGGCCAAAGGTCATTAGAGAAAGTGCCAACACATTCAAATTATTTACACTTTCCTTGCACAAGCCAGGAACCCATATGCAGCAATAAAAAATCATGACAGAAAATCCTATCTAGCCTTAAAAGCAGCAAATGCATAATGTACCCTGGTTGGTTAGAGGGGAAAAAAAGATTATGTCTAGCACATCTTGCTTACTGGATCTTATCAGACCTTCACTATGTGTATATATTCTTTTAGTTGACAATAGGGCAAGGACTAGTAGGGGACAGAGGTGGTGTCACGCTGGTTCTTAGAAATAAAGAGGTGGATATTTAAATCCACCTAGTAACTATATGAAATGTAATGATATTCTACTGTAGCAGCTTGTGATTGCTTTTCAAACTGTGTGTCTTATCTCAGGGTCCCACACCAGAGGAAGATAATTAAATGAGAGCCTCACTATGGTATCATCTTCTAGGTCCAGCCACAGAACAGCCTTCTCAGCAAGGCAGTACTGTACCCAAGTCCCTCTGGCAGTTTAGAACTAAGTACCCACACCCCTTGGAAAGAATCTAAGACAGAACCTTGTCCTACCAAAACCCACTGTGGTAAATTGTGCCATATTTTATTGTACTTTAATGTGTACTGATTACATCACAGAAGGAAGATTCCATTTATACTCAATGCAGTGTTCATCAGATGGAGCAGAAAAAAGGGTTTTGCCTAAAAAAAAAAAAAAGATGTTGAACCAGATTCTTACAACCCTTACATCACTTCCTGGAACATTCCTAGAACTCACCAAGGTTTCCCATTCTGTTCCTATCTGGACATTTAGGAGAATGACTTTCCCCCATGGTGAAATTGAACATGACCGTTTGACTTGTTGTGGTCAATGAATTGTGAAGTGGGAGTGACATGCATCACGTCTGAGCAGAAGAATCTTGAGTCAAGATGAGATTCTCTGTACTCTTTTCCCCAGCTGTGGGGATCCTGGACACAAATACTGAGATTCAGGTACCCTGAGATCAAAGGACCTGTAAGGCTGGGCCACCATCTGGTGAGTCACCTGAACCTAAAGTGGACTTGGTGTGACAAAGAAATTTTTTATTGTTTGTCACCATAGCATAACCTAACCTATATGGATAACACAATAACTTTAGACCTTAGAGAGCAGAATTTGCTATTATAGGTTCTATACTAGTCATCAATAAAATGCTAAAGCTCTCAAGGTTATCTAACTCCCAGAAAGAAACTTATGTTCTATTTCATTTAACAAAAATCAGAATCTAGTGTTTCCATTAAAATTGAGTTGTGAGATAAAACTGGACCACTTTCTTATACCATACAAAAAAAACAAATTCAAAATGGATGAAAGACCTAAATGTGAGACAGGAAACCATCAAAATCCTAGAGGGGAACATAGGCAGTAACCTCTCTGACATTGGCCATAGCAACTTCTTGCTAGATATGTCTCCTGAGGCAAAGGAAACAGAAGCAAAAATAAATTATTGGAACTTCATCAAAATAAAAAGCTTCTGCACAGTGAAGGAAACAATCAACAAAACTAAAAGGCAACCTACAGAATGGGAGAAGATATTTGCAAATGACATATCTGATAAAGGGTTACTATCCAAAATATATTTAAAAACTTATAAAACTGAACACCCAAAAAACAAATTTTACCCAGGTAAAAATGGGCTGAAGACAAGAATAATTACACTACTATTTGCCCAAAGGACACAAAAATACTGATTCAAAAGAATACATGCAGGGGGCGCCTGGGTGGCTCAGTCGTTAAGCGTCTGCCTTCGGCTCAGGTCATGATCCCAGGGTCCTGGGATCGAGCCCCGCATCAGGCTCCCCGCTCTGCGGGAAGCCTGCTTCTCCCTTTCCCACTCTCCTTGCTTGTGTTCCCTCTCTCACTGTGTCTCTCTCTCTCAAATAAATAAAATCTTAAAAAAAAAGGAGACATGCACCGATGTTTATAGTAACACTATCAACAATAGCCAAATTATGGAAACAGCCCAAATGTCCATCAACTGTTGAACGGATAAAGAAGTTGTTGTATGTGCGCGCATGCGCGCGCGCGCGCGCGCGCGCGCGCGCGCGCGCACACACACACACACACAGACACTGGAATATTACTCAACCATAAAAAAGAATGAAATCTTGCCATTTGCAATGACATGGATGGAGCTAGAGATTATTATGCTAAGTGAAATAAGTCAGAGAAAGACAAATACCATAAGATTTCACTCATATGTGGAATTTAAGAAACAAAACAGATGAACATATGGGGGAAAAAAAAAGAGAGCGAGGCAAACCAGGAAACAGACTTTTAACTACAGAGAACAAACTGAGGATTAATGGAGGGGAGGCGAGCAGAGAAATGTTTTAAATGGGTGATGGGTTAAGGGGGGGCATTTGTTGTGATGAGCACTGGGTACTGTATTTAAGTGATGAATCACTAAATTCTACATCTGAAATTAATATTACACTATATGTTAACTAACTGGAATTGAAATAAAAACTTAAAAGAGAAAAAAAATTGAGTTGCAAGACTATAGTGAAATCCCTTGCTATAGTTCATAATTCTCACTCTAATTAATTAACTGTATGTTGTTACAAGAAAATCAAGCTTTTGCCTAGTCTGATTACAATTACGAGGCAAGTTTAAGGTTACAATTAATTTAAATCACAGAACTGCCTCAACATTATCAGTCTGGCCTCTGAATCATAAAAGCCAAAACTGTAAGAATTTATGCAAAAAAAATGCATAGGGCTAAATACTTAACAAATTGTTTAATACCCATCCTAATATTCTAAGAATATGGAGAAAATATCTTGCATCTACAAATATGAAAAGTGGATTATCTTAGTATTTTGTGTGCTTCTAATGGCCCTAAATAAAATTAAGACATCGAAAAATAGTTGTAATATATATTAAAATTTTAGGTCTCTGGGTAAATTTTTTTTTCAGAAAATTCTTCCTTATTTTTGATAATTCTGAAAATAAGCAGATGATGAGGTAATTCTATCTTTTGTGTAATCCAAAGGCTACACAAGAAGGATTTTACGGAGATTCATACAAACAGTATTTATTGAGTATTGTCTGTGTGTTCAATGTGCTTGCTCTGGAGATAGGATGATGAAAAAGAGAGACATGGTGTCTGCCCGCCTCAAACTTATACCCTAGCAACATCTGCTTTGGGGTACATATTCTGCTATCTTCTCTCCAAGTTTTGAGTTATGAAAATAACATTGCCAATCTTAATACCAGTAGAGTAGATCTTAATTTATCTGGAAAGCTCAATTACTTGGATCACAGTTGAGAATCAGGAAGCACTAACAGGAGTCTTTGAGAATTCAAACATTTCACACACACCCCCCCCCCCAAAAATATGGCCAAAAGTTACATTTATTCTGTGCTATTCACTTTGCTAAATGCTTTATATCAAATATCTCATTATCATAAAGCCCCATGGTGGGATACTAGTATTGTCCCCTTTTTATAAATGAGGCAATTGGAGCTCGAAGAGGCTAAGAATTGCACCTTGCCTAGGGTGTTACAGTTGATGGAGCCAGGGTTTGAATCCAGACCTGTCCAGCTCCAGAGCTCAACATCTTAATGACTACCCCACACAGTGTTTTTGGCAAAGACTGGGCACTTAAATTCTTAATCTCCACTTATGCCAGAACCCCTAGGGCTTTGTTCTGTATAACAAACCACTCTAGATTCTGTAGTTCAGGAATTTGGAAAAGGCACAACAAGAATTGTTTGTCTCTGCTTACTCCACGATGCTTCAGGCCTCAGCTAGGAAGACTCAACAGCTGAGGGGAGCAGGAGTCAGGAGAAGGATGCAGCAGATGAAGGCTGGAATCATTTGGAGGTGTGCGTCACAGTCTCTCACATGCCTGGAGGTGGACGCTAGTCAGCTGGGACCTCATTTGGGGCTGACAACTGCATTACCTTCACGTGGCTTCTTTATGTGACTTGGGCTTCTTCACAGAACGGAAGTCAGACCTCTGACTTCAAGTCTTCAGACCAAGACTCCATAAGTGAGTGACAAGACAAAAAAAAATGCATTATCTTCTATGATTTAGTCTTAGAAGACATATAGTTTCACTTCTGCCGTGCTCATCACAAACTACCCAGACAGAAGGGAGTAAGATATATCAACCCCACCTCTCAGTGGAAGTCAAGGTCACAGTGGAGAAGCAGATGTGGTATGGAAGATTGTTGGCAGCCATCTTTGGGAAGTGCAACCTGCCACAAGCCCTCACCTGAAGTTTGATTTCTCCTTTGTCTTAGCCAAACCACCTTGGGACTGTTCAAACATTTCCCACGTAGAGCGACAACAGCAAGCATTGTGTAGACATTGCCCAGCTTCGGTAATAACCAATGATTTGTCAATCTGAACAATAAATGTCAAGGATGGCTAACAGGGCAGGAATTACAAATAGGAATGTCAGTTTTACTATTAGACAGAAAGAGAAAAGGAATGGACAGCAGATAAGAAAAACTTAAAAACTATAGGCTGTGGGGCTTACATCTCCATATAACTCAATAACCCCACAGCATCCTGTATCCTTGCACTGAAAAATAACAGAGTTTTCTAATAATGACCCTACCCATCTGGATGAGATTATACTCTATCTAATATATTCCACAATGGAAGGTTGCAAGGTGTGTGATATATTTTTATAAAGACTGGCATTTGAAAGAGGCACTTGAGAGGAGGAAACACATTTATCTCACATGGAACTATTCATTTCTTGGTGCTCATTTCTGGATGATTACTGCTCACATAGAAAACATACAGTTTTGGATGCTTTTGTTTGGCTGAGGAAAAAAAAAAATTGTGGGTTGTGCTTTCCAGAGCTAATGCCCAAATTCCACTCGCAATTACCAAGCTGGCAAACGCTGCACATTCGCACAACTACGTGTCAATGCACGCACACATTTGCAGACGAGCACCTGTTGTGGATATTTAATTTGGATCTTTATCTCCTCAAACTATTTTTAAAAAATAAAATAAAAAATCTCCAATGGCTTTGAGTTCCCAAACCAGCAAAAACCAATGGAGTAACTGGAGATAGTTCCAAAGTCCATAAACTATTCACCATAAGGAAGATCAGTAGTCATCCCCATTGGATTTTTCCCCAGCAAATTTACTCCCCTTATAATAATCTGCGTAGAAGCACATAAAATGTCAGTTTACATTTCTTGAACACACACCAGCTGACAGATGAGAAAAGCCAATGACAGGTAAAAAGTCTGCACAGATCATGTGGAGCACTGGCACCAAAGTTTACCAAGGGAGGACAATATCATCTTATGAGACTATTAATTTAAAAAGAAACACTTGATGGTATTTTTAAGTTTGGTGCTGATCTTTTTTTAAAAACTCTGAAGACTACAAGGGATATCTAAAAAGAAGTCTCTTTTCCCATGGCTCCTGTCCATCCACAACTTCAATTTTTAATTCTCACAGTGGCTTTTCAAAAATGTTTCTCTTGAGCAATGGAAAATTTGAGCTATCTTATAACGTCACTGAACAGAATAAGCTCTTGAACAAGCTGCAACACAATTCTTTAGACGGGGTAACTGATGGGATGTGAAAACCAGGTAAATAAACAGGGAATCAAAGAGTACAGGGAGACGTGGCAAAACAAACAAATAAAACGGTATTGATACTGGTCTCTTTGACTGTTTAAGAAAAGTTCTGTGAACTTAAAAATTTCCCTGTCTCTCTGACCTTCCACCACCAACTAAGGCTGAGCTTTATTTCTTTTTTTTTATTAAATACCTCTAACACAAAAGTATACTTGTTTCTTCATGGTAGTTGCTAGACCCAGTGAGTTGTGAGTGGCTGTGAGCTGCCACGTCACTGCTGGCAAGACGATTGGTAAAGGTTAAAGTAGAGAACTGAAGGGAGGGCTGCAGGCTTGGCACACAAGGCCCAGGAGCTCTAGAAACCAGATAGCCAGAGACAAATCCAGATAGGGGGAGAGAGCACAGACAGGAAAAAGAATAAGAGAAGAAAGGGAAATTATTATTAAATCAGTTTGTGAAGAAAAGTTATATGTTTTCACTACTTACCAAGCATATCTCAAGACAAAAACCATATAAAAGCAAAAGTTTAGGAGTTTTTTTCAACCATCAGATAATTATTACCAACAAATGATTGATATATTTTGGCAGTAATGGGAGTCAGGACTCAGGCTTCTTCATATTTTTGTTGTTAGATTCACAACTGTGCTTTGGCTGTATGAATAGAGTGGCATATTATGCCTTGTTAATATGTAAAGATTATATCTTTATATAATCTTTAGGATTGTTTGTTCCATTTCTATTCTTTAGTGATAATACTTGAAAATTTTCAAGTATTATCACTAAAGAATAGAAATGGAACAAACAATCCTAAAATTTCCAGGGACCCACAAAAGACCTCGAATAGCCAAAGCAATCTTCACAAAGAAAAACAAAACTGGGGATATCACAATTTCAGATTTCAAGTTATATTACAAATCATTGGTAATTAAAACAGTACGGTACTTGCATAAAAACAGACACATAGATCAATGAAATAGAACAGAAAACCCAGAAATAAACCCACACATAGTCAATTAATCTTTGACAAAGGAAGAATGAATATATAATGGAAAAGAGTCTCTTCAACAAATGGTGTTGGGAAAACTGGAGCACCACATGCAAAAGAATGAAACTGGACCACTTTCTTAAACCATACACAAAAGTAAACTAAAAATGGATTAAAGACCTAAATGTGAGACCTGACACCATAAAAAATCCTTGAAGAGAGAACAGGCAATAATCTCTGATATTGGCCTTAGCAACATTTCTCTAGATATGTCTCCTAAGGCAAGGGGGGAAAAAGCAAAAATAAACTATTGGGATTACATCAAAATAACAAATTTCTGCAGTGAAGGAAACAATCAATAAAACTAAAAGGCAACCCATGGAATGGGAGAAGATATTTGCAAATGACATATTCTATAAAGGGTTAATATCCAAAAATATAAAGAACTGATACCACTCAATACCCTAAAAACAAATAATCCAATTAAAAATGGGCAGAAGACATGAACAGACATTTCTCCAAAGAAGACATACAGATGGCCAACAGATACATGAAAAGATGTTCAACATCACTCATCATCAGGGAAATGCAAATCAAAACTACAATGAGATATCACCTCATGCCTGTCAGAATGGCTAAAATCAAAAACACAAGAAACAGCAAGTTTTGGGGAGGATGTGGAGAAAAAGGAACCCTCGTGTACCATTGGTGGGAATGCAAACTGGTGCAGCTATTGTGGAAAACAGTATGGAGGTTCCTCAAAAAAAGTAAAAATAGAACTACCCTATGATTCAGGAATCACACCACTGGGTATTTACCCAAAAAGTACAAAAATATTAATTCAAAGGGACACATGCATCCCTATGTTTATAGCAGCATTATTTACAATAGCCAAACTATGGAAAGAGCTGAAGTGTCCATAGATAGATGAATGGATAAAGAAGATGTGGTGTATTATACAATGGAATATTATTCAGCCATAAAAAAGAATGAATTCTTGACATTTGCACCAACATGGATAGAGCTAAAAAGTATAATGTTAAGCAAATTAAGTCAGTCAGAGAAAGACAAATACATATGCTCTCACTTTTATGTAGAATTTAAGAAACAAAACAAACAAAGGGGGAAAAAAAAGAGAGAGAGAGACAAACCAAGAAACAGACTCTTAACAATAGAGAACAGGGGCGCCTGGGTGGCTCAGTCGTTAAGCGTCTGCCTTCAGCTCAGATCATGACCCCAGGGTCCTGGGATTGAGTTCCGCATCAGGCTCCCTGCTTGGCGGGAAGCCTGTTTCTCCCTCTCCCACTCCCCCTGTTTGTGTTCCCTCTCTCGCTATCTCTCTGTCAAATAAATAAATAAAATCTTAAAAAAAAAATAGAGAACAAACTGATGGTTATTAGAGAGGAGGTGTGTGGAGGCATGGGGGCAATAGGGGATGGGGATTAAAGAATACACTTATCATGATTTAAAAAAAAAGAAATAAGCGCTCCTGGGTGGCTCATTTCGTTAAGCATCTGCCTTTAGCTCAGATCATGATCCCAGGGTCCTGGGATTGAGCCCCACGTTGGGCTCCCTGCTTGGCGGGGAGCCTGCTTCTCCCTCTCCATTTCCCATTCCTTGCAGTCTCTGTTCTCTGGCTCTATCTCTTGGTCAAATAAATAAATAAAATCTCAAGAGGAAGAAAGAAAGAGAGAAAGGAAGAAGAAAGAAAGAAAGAAAGAAAGGAAGGAAGAAAGAAAGAAAGAAAGAAAGAAAGAAAGAAAGAAAGAAAGAAAGAAAGAAAGAAAGAAAGAAAGAAGGAAGGAAGGAAGGAAGGAAGGAAGGAAGGAAGGAAGGAAGGAAGGAAGGAAGGAAGAAAGAAAAGAAAGAAAGAGAGAGAGAAAGAAAGAAAGAAAGAAAGAAAGAAAGAAAGAAAGAAAGAAAGGAAGGAAGGAAGGAAGGAAGGAAGGAAGGAAGGAAGGAAGGAAGGAAGGAAAAAGAAAGAAAGGAAAAATTTTTTAAAAAGAATAGAAATAAGTGACAAACAAGACAAATTGTTAAGTTAAAATAAGATGGTAGAAATAAGTCAAAATATATCCAAAATCACAATAAATGTAAATGAACTGAACTATCCAGCAGAAAGACAAAGATTGATTGTTATTTCTTTAAAGATATATGTTCTTCACAAGAGATTCATCTGTAAAATAGACACACATACATGCGCAGGTTAAAGGCAAAAAAAAAGAAAAGCTGTATAGACAAATACTAACAAAATAACAACTGAGGCCTTGAAATTTACATATGACAAAATAGCAGACTTTAAAGCAGAAAGCACTGTTGAAGATAAAGAGAGTCTTTATTAAATAATAAGTTCTTAAAACATTAAGTTAACCAGTATGGTATAATAATTCTATATTTGTATATACAAAATAAAATAAAGTAAAAATAAATTTCAAAACACGTCTATCATTGCAGTAAGAGCTTTCAACATACCTATCTCATTTATTGACAAATCAAACAGAAATTTTTTTTAAAAAATTGATTTCAACAACAAAATCAATGAGCTTGAATTAATAGGCAGATCTAGAACTCTGGACCAAACCATTAAAGAATAAATATTTTTCTGAAACACAACCAAAAACTATGTCATACAACTTGTTCCAACATATTTCAGAGGATCAGTACCTATAGGCCTTATTCTCAGACCACACTATGATCAAGATAAACACAAAAATAAACAAATTAAAAATCCATGTGATTGGAAATTCACACACACCCCCGAATAATTCACAGGACACAGAAGAAACTATATTGGAAGTTTTAAAAATACTTAGAATGAAGAAGAACAAAGATATTGTTATCAAAGCAAAAACTCATGAAGAAATACATAGTCTGAGAATATTTTCAATATAGAGGAAGAAAGGCAAAAAGTAAATGAGTTTTAAGAAGATTTGTATCAACTTGATAAAATATTATTAGCTTCTCCCATGCTCTAGACTCCCCTCCCCTGATTCAGGCTGCCAGTAAGAGTGCTCCATCACCAAAGGAGATTCAGAAATAGCAATTGATGACGTGTGGTGTCATGTGGCCCTGAAGTCACACTCCAAGGGTTTCTTGGCTTGCACTTACTCTGGGAGAGAAAAAAGAGGGAAAACGAGGAAGGATTTTTTTTTTTTTTTGAAACAATGTGAATAGGTAGAGAACTGGGAAAATGATTTTTCTTTGATCCTTAACTGAACTATCATTAATCTCCACCACAGTCAACCACGCATAACCATCCAGTTTATAATTTTGGAGCTAGTAAAAACGTAATGAATTGTATGTCACACCAGCCATAACTAAACTCCTAACATTGCCTCAATTGCCTTGTTAATGTAAAGTCACTAAGCAATGAGTCTTCAAAAAATCACTTAAAATATTTCAGTTTCTTCATTTAATTCCTTCAAAATTAAAATTGCATACATTTCTCAAATGTTTTCCGGTGAGGATAAGCTGATAAAAATAATATAGCACAAGGCCTGGTGGCTACTGCTAATAGTTACAGTCAGTGTCTGCCTCAGAGAGACACCTTGTAAAGGAAATATCTAGAAAACATTGACATCAACCTGAATTAAAGATTTTCGCGTTTTAGAAGGAGACATCAGCTGATACCAGCCTTGAAATCGGGGCAGTGAAATGAGATTTATCAAGGCAAACATCAACAGTACCCATAAGAACACTGTCCAGGACTTCTCTTGTCTAGCAGTAATAGCTACATGACTCTACCATGAATGAATCAGGCTAACCAACCACAGCCTTCTCCATTTGGGTGGCATTTTTGGTAGAGTCAAAAGGCTCCACCCTCCCCTCAACATTTATCACAGTGTGGGAAAATCTAACAGTAACAACCGGCCTTGCATTCAGGCAACGTGTCTAAGAAGACCCTGCTGAGATAGAAACGCTATTCGTGAAACAGCTTTGAGTTAAAGAGTTGTGTTGCTACTAATCTGAAAGAATGAGTAAGGTCACAATTAAATTTTAAGGTGAGAAGCAAGAGAAATTTCATCTCATATATGAGTTTGGGCTTTGGACCCGAGTGAGGATTTCTACTGTTTGTGTGACCTTGGGCAAGTTATTATGCTTTTTGAGGCTGTTCTCTTATGTGCAAAATAGGGATAAAAAATAGTTACCTCGCAGGTGAGTGAGGTTTAATAAGCACTTGTGTCATGTGGCTCATGCTAAGCATTGGGTGAGTGGTAGTCATTATTCATGAAAGGAAAAAGAGTGGGTGTGGAGCCAGCCTTGGCCCAGGACGAGAGGCCTGAATCCGGAGCCATTGTGGGAGAAATGGCTCACACTAAGAACATCATGAGCGTTCGGGCTTTCTACTGAGAAGGAGCAAGAAGTGGGGGTGTACTGAGACAAGAGTGAGACAGAGATGACTTACTTCACCTCCTTCCCAGTGGAGTTTCAGACCAGGTCCAGGTGGGAGAGCATGTTCTCCCCTCCGAGCGAAGGCAGTTCAGACGTGGGAAGATCGAACCATGGAGGGCTGCTGGGTGAGCCTCTGGTCTGAGAGCCCAGGCCCACGTAGAGTCTTGGCTGCCTGTGAAAGGCAAATTGCTTCCCATCACATACCTCATATTTCCCAGGCAGGACCTACCTACTGAACATTACACATAAATTCCAGATGAAAGCAGGGCATCCGTTTCACAGTCATGTAACTTTCCCAAACACTGCACACACAGATTTATAGTAACATTGGGCAGCCATGCAAAAGGTTGCATTGTGTTCAGTAGTATTGCTTCTAATTTCAGGAGGATTTCGGTTGAAGACCTTTGAAGTGGGAGCTTGAATCATGCATCTGTAAATTCCTCATTTTCCACAGTTATTAAAACACCCGTCAGTGCCAGGGTATCCCATTGTTCATTCACTCCTTTGGCATGCCAGTGTGGGGGCGGATGCCAACCACACAGCAGCCACGGAGTCACAGACAAATAGTAGGTGAGGCGGGCAGGCGTCGTGGAGACTAGAGACTGCATGCCAAAGGGACACATGCTTGGGACCAGCCATACTGTCACCACTCAGAAGTCCTTTAACTCCTGTGTGTGGTGAAAAATCCTCCTGAGCTACGTGACACAACACGGAAACAAACTGAGTGCATCAAGAGGTGACCTTCTACATCCAGCACGGTTTTAATTTTAAATAATAATAAAAACCCTCCGTGCATACTAAGATTGGCAAACATGTTCTTATTGTTCCTCATCTACTATTTTTGGCCTGGCCACACTCCACGGGTCGGGGAGAGAGGATCCAGTAGGGTATCCCAAGGTCGTAGTCAGAAGGCATATTTATAGTTTAGGAGATCAACCCCGGCCACAGAAATATGAGTTAGAACCAGAACAACATGTTTGCCTTAATTAGTTCTTTTCTTTGGAGTACAACACACTATATATAAAACACTTTGTTCCCCCGTACCCCAGATCACCACCACTAATTATCATCATAATGCCTTAATAGTAATGTTCCCATACAGACGGTTCAAACCTTCTCACCTACATTATCTATTTTTTCTTCAAAATATTCTTATGAAATAGCTGGGGGAAAGCTGTTATTATCTCATTCCAACACATACATAAATGGAAGCAAAACCTAGATACTTAAACAGGGTATAGCCAGAAACAAATAAAACTAGTTTTTAGGCGTAGCTTGTGAGATCAGTTTCATTATGCCCGTAGTGACACCTGCTAACTCACCCACAATCATCTGTTTTCAGTAATATAAGCAGGACCAACTGCCCCGGCCTGAGCTCCAGAGGTGACTAAATGGAGGCAGCATTCATTCTAGGAAGGGTCAGCAAACATGTTACCTGCCACCAAAGTCTACCTATTAACAGGCAGATGGAGCAGGCTTTAAAAATTCCCTTTAAAAAAAATGTTTTGTCTAATACAGGGTTACTCAACATCAGCACTAGTGACATTTTGGGTAATTCTTTCTTTGGTGTGGGGGGCTGTCCAGGGCCTCTTACGATGTTCAGCAGCTTCCCTGGCTTCTACCCACTGGTTGCCGGTGGCACCTTCCCCAGGCGGGACAACCAGAAAATGTCTCCAGACGTTGCTGAATGTTCCCTGGGGAGAGAGAAGGAGGGGGACAAAACCATCTGCGATTGAGAAGTGCTGTCTTAATGAATCAAAAGCAAGTAACAACTGAACACTTCTCCCAGTCTGGCCCTGTATTAACCAGGTGCTACAGGGTAATAAATAACATGATTTTGCTTTCCTGGGACGGAGGTAAAGATGGAGTTTACGTTCACAGAAAATCACTAGAGGCTGGATATGAAGAGTCAAACTTGGCACGGGTAATTCAAGATGGGAGAATCATCACAGTGGGTCAGAGCAGGCTTCATGGAGGGGTCGGAATTGGACCTTGAGAACGGCGTAGACCTTGAAACATTAAGTGATGAAAGACTTTATGGCATTGCTGAAGGGGAAACATTATATATACGGATCTGGATACAAAAAGGAATACAAGAAGACTGGATTGCCTGAGTGGTGGGTGCTGGGGAGTGATTTCCTAGTGCTGGGTCGATGTCAGCCGGAGGGCAGTGCCGATAACCGGTCAGATCTCTGCCCTGTGTATCAGTTGTCCTCGTTTAGAAGACACAGAAGGCAGGCTTTCAAGTCAACTGATGAAACGAAGCTAGAAATAACAGTGAGTACAATGGATGGCAAGATCAACCTTCAGAAAGATCTTAAGCACCTGGAGCAGCAGACTGAACTTAATAAAATGTTATTTCACGGCAACAAATGTAAGGTTTGTGTTTGCATACAAAAAAAACCGACTGCAGAGATCAAGTACAGAGGTAACAAGGTGGAGCAAAAGTCAATATAAAAAAAAAAAGAATTCTGGATTTTGTCAGAAGTGTATTTAGTGGAAATCAACTACAAAATATTAATGTCCCCTCCCTGACATCCTAAAAATGTAATAAAACCCTAGCTTCCTTAATAGAAGCATATTATCTAGAATGGGGGAGGTGACCATTCCCTTTTGCATATGCATTTAGAAATCCACAGGTGGATTACTGTCTTCGGGTCTTTAAAGCTTATAGATAAACTGGAACATATTCAAAGAACAGCAAGCCCAGTGAGGAAGAAGTTCGAAATCAGACCTCATAAAGAATTTGAATTTTTAATCAGGAGACAAGAAAATCCCGCAAACATGATAGTTATTTTTGCATATTTTAAGGCCCTTAGTGGTAGGGATAGAATTAGGACCAGTAAGCAGAAGTTATAAGGAATTAACTTTTAGATCAAATGTAAAAAATAACTCTCCTGTTCTCAAAGTTGCCCAAAGATGTTACTTTTAAGAGGAAGTGAGTTACCCTCTGAGAACATTTTCCAACAGAAGCAAGATGATGACTGAACAAGAAAATTAACATCTCTATAAACTTCCATTTCTTCTATCTATAATTAGAGGTAAGAACAAAGAGCTTTATGAGATAATATATGGCAAGAGGCTGGCATCTAGGAAGTACGTCAAAAAATGACATCCATTACTTTTCATTTGTTTTCTGTAACCAACCCCCCACCCCGCCCCTTTACCAGGAAGCCACAGGTGGATCAACTAATGTATGGAGTTTCCAATATCTTTGTCTGTTATTGGAAGGAGAATCAGGATCTGAACTGCGTGGTTACAAGAATCCGAAGCCTAGATCTCCGATTTCTCAATTACAGGGCTTAGGAAAGAGGTGACGTGGCATTTACTGCTTTCATGATATTGTAACCACGCAGCATAACCAACTTCTCACATTTCCCAACTTACCTTATTTATTACAGGCTTTTGTAATCACTTGTTTTCATACCCAATGCAACTGAGCCAAGCTAAGCTCAGATTAGAGTAACTCAGAACACCACACTTGCCCTGCGTCCTCCCTCCCCAGTCAGGTGGGAAAAAGAAGTGTCACTCCTGCTAACTGGTGCGAGCGAGGGCTCCACAGGCCCACACAGGGAGAATGCTGGGACCTTCCCACAATCCTCATCGTGTGTGGCTCTACAGGCCATGTTGGTTGTATTAACATCACAGCAAGTGTCTTGAATGCTTCCTCTCGTCAGGATCTGATGTGGCTCTAATCATGACACTACTCGGAATCTCAGAATGACCGTGCCAAAATGAATAGAATTTGTCTTTGGTGTATGGTCCCTAAGAAATAATTCTGCTAGTTCACAACAAAACTCTTCGGTTGAAGGATTGCCAGACAGTCATGTGGAACTGGCCTACAATGCTTTCTTCCTGGCATGTGGGAGCAGCCTTCTGTTAGCGAGGCCAACATCCCACCCTTGCTTACCACCAGTCTCCTTACTGTGCTTTTATCCTGGTCTACGGCTGGGATCAGGGCTCGGCAAACAAGGCACTGGAGCACAAAATTTCTGCATGCATCCCACACTTGCCAGATCCTGAAACTAAGTGCCTTGGGCTCTCCAGCTTGACTGTCCTACGTTTCTCCTACTCTAAGAATGAGTTCAAGGGCTATCTCTTTTCAAAAGACTTCCACTGCTTATGTAGCTGGAGGCCACCTCTCCCCACTGAATTCACACTGAAATCTACCTGAAGCCCCCTTAAGGCATGTGAAACTATTTACCCTGTGACTTATATACACTTACTAGCGACAGAGGTTAGTTTCCTACCCAATACTCACTCTCCCCTTTGCTTTAGTAACAGAACCTTGATAAATGGCCTGATAAGTCTTACCCAGCTAAAAGACCGTATTTCCCAGCCTCTCTTGAAGCTACATCTCTAAATCTTGACCACTCGTTTAAAATGCAGCATGAATGCCCAGAAAGTCTCAATGAAAGAGAAAGGGTACACACTTCTTCTCTCCCTTTCTCTATCTTGGTGTATGAAAAACAGATGTGATGGCTGGAATTCCAGCATCAATTTTGAACCCTATGGTCAATGCCCTCCTCACTCCAGGCAAGTGAAGGGGAAAGCGAGAAGATCCCGACACACTAATGACACTGCAGAGCTTTTATACCAGCTCTAGACTGCCTCCCTCAAAACTCTTTTACAGGGAGAGAAATAAATTTATGCATCATTTAAGCCACTGACACACGCCCCCAAAAGTAATTGTAACTAATATAGGTGTTGATACCAAAAGGGGGCTGCTGCATTAGCTAAAATGTAGGATGAAAGGAGGTGGTTGAGTGGCATCAGCAAAGACAAAACTATTGCAGTCCAGGTAAAACTGTGACTAGCAAAGCATCAGAAGGTAGAAAGGGCTGTGGCATTAATGAGAATTGTGGGAGATTTTTAGACCGTGGTGTGTGTTGGCTGATTCTTGACACTGTCAACAATATCCTACAAAAGAGGTGAACCCAGGCTAGAGCTAGCCGGGCTGCCAGCAGGGTGGGAAGGAATACAGCTTTGCTAAGTGCCAGTTGCTCACAGACTAAGCTAACAGAGAGTCTACTTTGGAGCCTTTTCAGGCTGGAATAGCTTACTACTTCCTTACTTCAAAGTGAAGCTACTGTAAGCCATGGCCAGAAGCAGAAGCACAAGCAGCCCTCATAGGAGATAAGACCATGGCCCGTGCCTTTTTCAAATACTTCCTTTTAGAGTTTTTTTTCCTGTTCAAATGTGGAAGCAGTTAATTACAAAGGCCACCAGGCCTATTTTTTCAAATAGTCTCAAGGTAATTTGTGGGGAGGAGGCGTTGGCAAAGCATGGAGGCCTGTAGGTCATAAATCTTTAGGCTCAACAACCTTATCAAGACAAGATCTCTGATTCTGGTTACTCACACGTGGAATGAAACAGCAGCAAGTAAATTGGAAGCCCCCTTGGGTTTTTAGGGAACTGTACTGCTAATGAAACCCCAAGCCTCACCAACAGCATCATGACAGTCCAATCTCTGAATCAATTTCTGAGTCTCAAACTTAACCCCCCAAAAAGGTGGGATAGGAATGCAGCCCCCAAGAAGAGTCTACTCTCTAATGTCTACCTTGGAAAGTCCATTGAGGAGAATGGACCAGAAAGAGCATCCCAGAACCCCAAGCCCTGGGGCTTTGAGGACAATAACCATGGACATCACCCCATTGCCTGGGCTGGCGTTGTCACTATTCTGGCCCAACATGATTTAAAAGTTGTTGCAGCCTAGTGTCTGATTTTCTCCTTTTCTGTATACAAGTTATATTGCAGTCATTATGTTCCTACTTTACTGTCGAGTACTGGGTATTATGGGCAGAGACTTTTTGCCAGACCATGACAATCCACCCTGGGTTCTGAGGGAGCTGACTGCACCCGGGCAGAGATCCTTAACCTTGAGCTGGAGGCTATAAGGGTGTTGCATTTTGGGGTGTCTCCACTGGGGAAGGGTTCTACATATGAGAGGAAAGGTGTGCATGCATATTTGGCAGAGACTGATAGCTTCTTACTCACCCCTTCTCTTTGTAACAGAGCCCTGAATTTTATTTAGCTAGGCATGCTGTTTATTGAACAGGCAGTGGGAAACACTGGATGCTTTTTATTGGAATCATGCTTTAGGAAGATTACTCTAAAACAGTAGATAGTATTCATTAAAGGAAAAAGAAAAAGAGATTAAAAGGAGGGATTCTGGCTAGAAGTCTATTGCCATATTCAAGGAAGAATTAATGAGACCTAAATAAAGCTGGAAGCAAGGAAAATGAGAGGAGATGGGGACAGACAAATGCACAGGTGGATGCTGCTCAATTTAGTGATGAAGTGTGAGGAACAGAGCAAAAGAAAATGTCACACATGACTCCATGGTCCATTTAGAGTATATGGCATAGTGAGTGGTCACGCCAGGAACAGAAACAGGGGAAGTGGGAGGAAGAGCAGGACCATAACAACTAAGATGAACTCCGGTCTGGGTCTGAATATAGAAGTGTGCGTTGAAGCAAGACACCCAGGCTGGAGTCTGATACAGACTTGAAGTCATCGAGAACGGAGAGAGGGAGACTGCAGACTGGAAAATATAGCAATTAAAAAGATAGCAATTAAAACAGAGACCTAGAAAAGATTGTCAAGAAAAAGTCTGTAGAAAGGGTAGAAAGCCAAGAACTGTCTAACAGGATTGGGAAATGTTTACATAGAGGTCATTTCCCTATCTCACCAGTCAAGTCCGGTGGTCTCAAAGTGTGGTCTCTGGACCTACAGCCTGAGCATTATATGGTGTTATGGACTGAGCTGTGTCCCCACTGGAATTTATATGTTGGAGCCCTAGCTCCCAGCATCTCAGACTGTGACTGTATTTGGAGATAGGGCCTTTAAAGAGATCATTAAATTAAAAAGAGGCCATTAGGACCCTAATCCAATCTGACTGGTATCCTTCTAAGAAGAGGAAATTTGAGCCCACAGGAAACACCAGGGATGCACACACACAGAGGAAGGGCCACGTGATGAGGCCATCTGGAACCCAGGAGAGAAACCTCAGAGAAACCAACCCTGCTAGCACCTTCATATCGGGCTTCCAGACTCCAGACGGTGGGAGATAAATTTCTGTTGGTTAAGCCACCCAGTAGGTGGTAATTTTGCTACACTAGCCCTAGCGGTCTCATATATATGAGAACGTGCAAGAAATGTAAACCCTCAGGGCCTACCCTATCCTACCCTAGAAACTCTGGGGATGAGGCCCAGCAATCCGTCTTTTAACAAAATCTCTGGATGATTCTGATGTACTGCTAAGTTTGAGAACCAGTGGTCTAGAAGATTCTAGCTCAAGAACAGAGGAGGCCAATAAAGGATATTTTCTCTTTTATCCTGAGTTGTCATATTCTTTATAAAGAATTCCCTAAATAAGCAGAAACAGACCGTAACGATGTCTTAAATGATCAGCTTTAGTTTCTCTTAAAACTAATTCAGGTAATAACATCTGTATCAACTAAAACATTCATTATACTGGTTCTTATACTGGAGACCAGTGGTTCCCAAATTGTAGGATGCCAAAAAATCACAGAGGGAGCTTGTTAAAAATACAGTTTCTAAAACTTGGATTCTACTGGTCAGGGTAGAGCCCAGGACTTCTCTCTTTAGCAAACATCAAATAATCTTGCAGGCATCAGTGAGGCACAAATCGTGCTTCTCTTACTCAGTCAAGGAGTAGAAAGACGAAAACAGCTATCCAGATGTGCTGAGGTGGCTACAGAAATCAAAGAACTTTACATGGCTTAGAAGCAATCCTCAAAATGCCATTTCAATGACTTTTTGGTCTTCTCAGACAGCCTTTTTCTCAGTCTGCTCCAGGTAATCGGAATTGCTGAGATTCTGTAAGACCATTCATTCACCTTGGGAAGAGTGACTTCAGAGGCTGAAATTCAGGTAACAGGCACTGACTAATGTTCCTCAAACTCTCCCACCCCTTCTGGATGTCACAATTTTTAGTTCTAGTTGCATCTGAAGAAGCCAAATCAAGGCAGGTCACTACTGGTAACATCAAACAAAATTTGATTTTTTTGGATCTCAATCCCAGACACTTCCTGTTCTCCAAATAAGGAGAATTAGTCATCTTTCTTTGTCCTCTATTAAAATATAATACAAAATTTCACTTTTTTGTCCAACTACCACCATGTCAAATAACGCTAGGGGGAAATGCCCCGTTTTACCACAAACCAAATTTCAAACATGTGTTCAAATACAGAAATAAGGTATGCAATATGTTTGGCTAAATAAAAGTCATTTATATGAAAGATATAGTTGACCCCTCAACAACACCGCTTTGAACTGCATGGGTCCATTTATACGCAGATTTTTTTCAAAAAATACAATACAGTTCTGTAACTGTATTTTCTCTTCCTTATGATTTTCTTAATAGCCCTTTCTTTTCTCTAGCTTACATTATTGTAGCAATGCAGTATACAATACATATGCAAAATATGAGTTAATTGACTGTTTATGTTATGTTCCAGCCTATGGTAGGCTAAGAGTGGTTAAGTCTGGGGGGAGTCAGAAGTTATATGTGGATTTTTGACTGCACAGGAGGTCAGTCCCCAAACCCCTCGATTGTTCACGAGTCAACTGTATTTTATTTTATTTATTTTTTCTTCTTTTTTTTTAAGATTTTACTTATTTGACAGAGACAGACACAGCGAGAGAGGGAACACAAGCAGGGGGAGTGGGAGAGGGAGAAGCAGGCTTCCTGCTGAGCAAGGAGCCCAATGCAGGGCTTGATCACAAGACCCTGGGACCATGACCTGAGCCGAAGGCAGACGCTTAACGACTGAGCCACCCAGGCGCCCCTCAACTGTATTTTAAAATAATCATCTACTCCCTGCATAGTAAGTAAATAAATAAAAAATAAATAAACAATGAGTGGATTAAGAGCCTTTTGTTGGTAATAGTTCTATCTTATTTTTCCTCTTAAATAGTGAACGTCCATTAGCTATCCTTTCTTCAGTTTTTCAGATCCTTACAATAAACACACTTCAGTTGAAACATTTAATCATTTTAAGGGTTTCTTTCTATAACCACCACCTTCTCATAAACAAAGTTTCTATTCAAAACTTCAGGTGTAACAATGGAGAAGCCCCTCAGACAGAAGAATTACCCACTGATCTCCAGGGAACCTGACTCACTTGCCTTCCTTCCTGAGAGATGGTTCACACAGTCAGCCATGTTTTCGCTGTTGTTTGCAACATACCTGTATCCGATGAGAAAACCTGACATGAAACATTGAATATTAACAAAACTAATTTGAAATTTTTAAGGGGTTTGGATTATTTTGGACAAATAGCTAAAAATGACAAAATTAGCTCAGAAACAAAATTACACCAGAGAAGAAAAGAGAAGCTGAGGAGGGCTGATTCACCCTGTTTATGGCTTTGTCAAAATCTCTTCACTAGAAACGAGAGCTGGCTCTTTCTGCCACACAAGTTTCATGTGTAACCTTGCTCTGGGGGTAAAGGGAGAATCACCTGAAACTATATTAATGAGCCTCATCCCTGCTGGGTGAAGTAGTTGTGAAGCCAAGTCTCGTAGTGATGGAGGAGCCTCAAGTAATATTAACTTAACGAAGCAACAGGAGCCTATCTCCTTTTCCAATCTCTCTGTGGCCCCCTACAATCCTCTCTAGTAGGCCAAAGCTAGTAGCCCCCTGCTGAAGGACATGTCACCTCTCTTCACAGTCCTGGTCCCATTTGGCTAGCCAATTCTTTTACCTCAGCTGAATGCCAATGGACTTCCTAGTGACACCTAATGAAGCGACCTTGCAGGTCAAGGTCCCACGAAGGGGAAGGACACTGGTGGGTGCTTTAATACCCGTTCACCAAAGATATTCAAGCTAAAGCCATTTCCAATCCAGTTTCTGTGAGGACTAGTTACTCCTCCTGTTAAAATGACTTCCGCTTTCTCCTTGGGAAAGAATAACCTGGCCTTATCATGCTACACTACATTTTCCTGGCCTGGGTTTTTCATTAAAGAGAGTCTCAAAGACACCACCTCAGCCTGAAGCATCCCAATGAGAGGCATGAAGCTCACATAGTGTGTTCCTACTGTCAAATTTCTCCCTTAATTGCAGGGGTGGGGAGATTTTTGTTAAAAATCGAGAATCCCAGAGGGAGTCACTTTTCTTGCCATTATAAAGCCATCAGTCTCTTCTGGAATAGGAGCCATGCAGTGTGTGTTAGAGGAAGTGGCTCAGACCCAGTGAAAGGGTCTGCCTGAAGAGAGGTGATGCTGAGAACTCCTAACGTAGGGCATTATGTTATTGTGAAAGACAATGGATAAAGAAAGGCTGATAGACTAAAGAAGAAAAAGTACGTAAAACTGAAAATAAAGATGCTAAAGGAAAGGAGCGGAAAGAATGAGATCTAATGGGTCTAATTATAAAAGGTCTGTACATAAGTAATCAATTAACTACAAGTCAAATCTAATTGTATTTTGCTTAAGCTATTCTATTTCATTAATTATATCAGTCAGTATATACAGACTAAGCTCCAACACTCAACAATCAGATTCTGTCCTGGACAGCAAATCAGATAGACACAGTCTCCGCCCTCAAGGAGATTATAGTCTTGAGAGAAAGAGATATTAAAAAATAATTATCCAAGTACCTATATAGTATTATCAAAGAAAAGTACAAGATGCAATGAGAGTGTGTAACCAGAGTAACAGGATGGGGAGCGCTCGAGGACGATCTCTGAGAGGAAGTGACATTTAGACAAACCAGGAGCAGGAAGAGGCAGTAACCAGGTGTGGAAGGGGCCAGAGAGGAGCTCTTGGGGAGGTTCTCAGAAGCAAGCAGCTCGATATGTTCCAGAAATTACACCAAGGCCAACGTGGCTGTGGAAAAATGAGCAAAAGAGACCGATCTGGGGGCAAGAAGAGCAGGAGAAGCAGATAATCAGGGCTTGTAGGACTCAAGAAGACTTGGTCTTTGTCTTAAAGGTAATGGGAAGCGATTCAGGTTTTAGCAGGAAACTGGCTTCAGATTTGACCACTAGAGCTGCTGCTGTGTGTGGAAAAGATCAGAGAGGGACAGGGGGATGAGGAAAAACCCATGAAAGGGAATTCAGGTGAGAGGTGAAGGTGGCTTGGACAATGAAAACAACTGAACAGATTCAAGAAATATGACATAAAAATGTAATTCAAATCATGCACTCCTCTGCTTGAGAACCACCCAATGGCTTTCTGTAGCACCACAATAAAAATCTAAACTCCTTGCCACGGGCTACAAGGCCTTAGATAATTTGGCCACCGTATCTCTCTCCAACGTTACCGACTCTGCTCACCCCTCAGCTCTCTGTGCTACAGCCGACCAATCTGTGTTTAGTTTCCTAAACTCTCCACGCTCCTTTCTTTGTTCTATCTGCTGCTGCTGCTTCTGAGTAAAAGCACTTGTGCCCCGTGTCTTAAGGTTAGTTTCTCGTTATTCACATCTCAGCTTTAATTTCGTGTCCTCAGGGAGGCCCCTGCTAGCTTCCATGTCTCCGTATTCTGTCATTCCTTCAGTCATTCAATAAATATTTATCAAGCATCTACTATGTGCGAGGCCCTGGAAGATTGGTGAACAAAAGAGAAAAAAAACTCTCTCCCCTCGGGGGGGATTCTAGTGAAGGGGAATGGCCGATAATAACAAAATACGCAAACTTATGCATAAGTCTTAAGTAAAAACAGAGTATGCTAGGTCAGAAGATTATGTTAAAACATCAGAGGAGTTACGAAGGAAAGGAAGAGAAATGGGAAGTGAACGGGGCAGGTAGGAGCGGGTGGTAATTTTACATAGGAGGATCAGGGTAGGCCTCGTTAAATTAAATGACACTGGACAAAGACAAAGAGAGTGAGTTGCCCCGTGGAGATGTCCAAGTGTGTTTCCCTTGTAGCCTTGATTACAATTTTTAATTATATTTGCTTCTTTGCTTAAAATGTAAGTTCCATCAGAGCAAGGACTCTTGTCTGTCCTGTTCATTCCTGCGTCCTTACCTTAGCACAAATATTTTGTGTGATGAGTCAACACATGAAAGGAAGCAAATGGTTAAAGGGCTCTCCTATCAACTTCCATACCAATCAAGTAGAGTCAGGATGCCTGATCTTAGCCAATGTTGATTATTTTCCAAGATATCCAGCATTTATTTGGCAGAGAACCATGGGTAGCTGAGGTTCTTGTCTGCCCACGACACACTCTCCTTCCCCATTTCTCTGGTAACAAACTCCTCTCTACTGTGGGAATCCTCACTCCTCCCAGGTGAGCACATCTGCAGACAGCCAAAGTTCCACACTGCTGTGGCTAAGAATAAACCCCAGGATGGATGTGTGACTCAAACTGTGCCAATCAGGGCCTTTCAGTGTTGTTGATTTTGTTGCTCTATATGAACAACATAAGCTTCCTGCAGCCAACTTTGTCCCCATGTACAGAGATCCTGTCTGAGAATGAAGTCAATGCAAAGAAAGCAGTGATTAAAGAAGATACATAGAAATGGCTTTATAAGTGCATGATAGAAATTCTTGGATGCATTCATTTCCAAAGCCAAATTCATTCATTAAATTTTCCAATTAAGTGAGGGAAAAAGATTAATTTCAAGTGGCTTTTTTTTCTGTCATTCACAACTTAAAATTCTTTATTAAATATATCTGCCCAGCAAAGGTTTAAAGGAATGCGATCAGGAAACTAGAAACTATCCATCTTCCAACTAAACAGGTGACTGGTGACAATGGGACCGTGATTAATTCTATACAAAATGTTCATTCAATTAATAAAACATATAGTGAACATCTACCATACACCAGATTCTGTGCTAGGAGCAGGGGATAGAATGTTGACATGACAACCAAATCCTTGTCCTTGTTTGGAGAATATGAACAGTAATAAGTTTCATGTGAGGTAATGCAAATGAAGAAGCTCAGGGTGTAATGGAAGTTCAAAGTAGAGAGCCCAGTCTAGTCACCAGGAGTGGAGGCACGGGGTACTCGGGGCAGCCCTCAAAGGAAAAGATGCCTAAGTCAAGACCCAGACTAATAATTAGAAATCTGTCAGAGGAAGGCAGAGGAAAGGGAAGAAAAAGAATTGTGTCAGAGAGAAGGGCAATTCAAAGACCTAGAGGCAGGAGGATCTTGGGTCAGGAATGTTCGTGTGTGATACTATCAGCAGAATCTCAGGGAATGTCTCCATGGAATCACCTGTCACGTGACCTTGTAAACATCACACATTCCAGCTTTAGCATTTGCACCTTAATGACACTTTCCCTTTGCAAAGCACACACCCGCAACTTTATCCCACATTCTGTTTTCCCATTTCTTTATTAAACGAACACCATGAGGATGGATCACTTATTAATATTATTTAGTCTCCTTATAGAATAATACAAATGATCATGTTTCTATCAAATGTCGCAGATATCTTAACATTCAGACTGTGTTTATAACTTTATTGAAGTAATTTCTATATAATCCTTCTGAAGATGAGGTTTCAGCGGCATGCCATGTAGCCTCGACTTGACAAAGGTTATGCCTTATATCCCTCTGTAGAACATTATAATCATATATTTCAATAATAAGGTTCTGTAGAGATGAAGTGGTTGTTTTGTGTAACAAGATCATATATCTTCCAGCTGGAATAAAATGAGACTTTGAAAACAAAGTTATTATATTGTTAAATGGGACATAGAAAAGACATTTCTCCTCCTCAGAACGTTTGTTATGAATTTAAACAGAAAATATTTTTATGGGAACAGCAATCATAACTTACGAACAATTCTATTTCACCAAGTTTTTTTTAATGAATCAATATTTTTGGTTACAAAGAACATTCTTCTAACTTGATATGTTAATGTTCCATAAAATATCTTGGAGTTGAAATATTGCATCACTCATGACTTTCATTTTGCCTAGCGAAGGCCAAATCATGTTAATTTTGTGCAAACCACACATCTGTTTTATCATAGAGGATCACTATTTCTCACTTGCTAAAAATATATACAACAGGAAAAAAAAAAAAGCCTCCCAAAGGCTACACTGGTACACATTTAGTCCTACCACAAGCAATCTATGGTCCTTGAATTGAGCAAATCACCAACCAAACTAGCAAATGTTAATATTGCTGTCTGCTTTTCATAGAGAAAAGTGTTTTGTTTCTTTTGGACACATTTTCAGGAAGTGAGGTAATGCTCAATTTTCCCCTAGGAAAGGAAGCCTGGGACATGCTCAGAACTGGCTTGATAGGGCCATTGTTTGAAGGTAGAGGCAGGTGGTGGGTGGTATGATGAAGCCAAGATAAGATTGAACTCAAAAGCAATGAGTATGAATGTTCAAAGTCACTGACGTCAATTAGACTTTTACAGAAGAAATTACTATAGTGTGTGGCTTTAGGATTAATAAATAATTATTGATCACAGAGGTCCTCCTTCCCCTTCCCACCATCTGACCTTTCTTGTAAAAGTTACCCTCCCAACTTGAGTTGCCCTCTCCTCCAAAACAAAAAGAAAAAAGAAGTGTTTTCAAATACTTCTCTATATTGGTTGTAAAACATGAACTGAATGTCCTTTAATATCTATTGCTTGAAGGCAGTCAAAAAGTAGATTAAGTGAACTGACAGGAAGTCTTCATTAATGTCCATATTTCATACCACATGTTTTTATGGTCACAACAATTTTGCCTAAAACTGAAGCTCTCGTACTTCCCTGAAATTGTAGTTCTTAGAGTGTGAAGGGAATGATACACTGCATTCCGTGAAAGTTCTAGCCATTTCCCATTTATCAGTTAAGGAACTTGGAAGTTACTGAAATCCTGGGCCTCCAGAACTTCCTGAACTTTCCCCTAATACCTGAGAGAGAAAGTAGTCCCCAAAGGGACTAATTCACAAGTAGGAAGAGTTTAATCCCTGGGAGAAAACTTGGTCTAATGAAATCACTTCAGCATGCCAGAGATGCTTTGGAAAATATTTTATTATTTCTATCACTTACATTACAGCCAATTATTTTGTAATCACTAATAAGTTTGTCCTCCCTCGGCTTCATCTCCTTGCTATGCCTTGACTGAGATTCTGAGATCTATTTTATCCACTTGACATAGGGAAACGGATCTAGAAGACTTCACTGAAGTTACTCAGTGTTATCCCTGTGACGCTGGGGAGGGAAGCAGCCCTGAGCCCCATCTGTGGCTGTGCTTTCTATCTGGAATCTCCCTGAAATCATAACAATAATACCTGATATTTACTTAACACTTTTACAGTTTGCCAAATGCTTTCACAGGTTTTATCTTCTTTAATCTTGACAATGGCCCCTGAAAGAGATACCACTGACATGATTCATTCTCATATTCAGAGGAGAAAAATGAGATGTTAGAGAGATGCCATGTAAGAACCCAGATCTCGTTTCAAGAGGCTCGAGGCAGTGTGTGATGAAGCAGGAGGGCTAAAACATCATTCTCCAAAAGAAAATCCAAATGAATCCACTTTCCATCATCTCCACACAGATGGCATTATGGCCCATGTTGTTGTCATCATTCACTTAGACTCTTGCAGGTTTGACGTGAGGTGTCCCCCCCTCCGTTCTTCCATTCCAGCATGCACCGCCAGCTAAAATTTTCATATCATTTCTCAGATCATGTCACCCCCTGCTTGGAACCCTCAATGGCTTCCTTCTTGTTGCACATAGAATGAATCTATAAGTCCTCTCTGTGCTCTGCAAAGCCCTCCATGATTTATCTCCTGAGCACCTCTCCAAGTGCGAGATGGTTCCAGCCTCACGGTCCCTCTCTGTGAGCACACCAAACTCATTCCAGCCGAGAGCCATTGAATATCCTCTTCTGTTTGTCTAGAACATTGGTCTCCAGGTCCATTTCCCATGTCACGTCCTGGACCTTCTTTAATAGACTGTCGAATCACTGTCTATTACCGTATCACCTGCTTTTATTTCTTGATACCATAACTATTTGAAATAATCTTACTTGTTCATTTCTCTTTTCTCTTTCCACACACTTGCTCTACGAGAACTGTTACCCTGACCATCCTGATCCCTAATACCCTTTATCTCTAACCTCTTTTAACTAGTATATAATTGAGAGCCAAGAAAATCTTGCAAACAAATTAATGAATAATATATGGTTGGGGCTTTTTATACCTATACTATGGATCTACCTAACTATTTAATTTTATGGATACAAACAATACATCTTATTAATTCCCCCACTGAGGGACAATTGGGGCATTTGTGATTTTTTTGCTATTGTAAACCACACAGAAACAAACAACTTTGTTCTGAGACCCTTGTGTCTTTGTGCAAATATTTCTACAGGGTCAATAAGAACGCAGGTTTTGAATTTTAATAGCTACTACCAAATAAGCAATATAGTTCTTCCTTTAATCTTCCTCCAGTATTATCAGGGCCAAATATATGGTTGGTTTGTCGGGTTTTTTTCTAGATTTGTAGATTTTTCTCACTACATTCCTCGTGTAAAATCTCCTACTAATACCTACAGTGAATGAAATAGAGCTCTCTCCACTCTAAACAGGAAAGATAAATCAACTTTATGTTTTATCATGTGAACAAAATTCCACAGTGACAATTAATAATTTTTCAACATGATTTCATGTCATACTCAGGGATAGCACATACTTATTAAACATTGTGCCAAACTTAACATGTTACCATTTTTTACAAGAAATATGCAAGAGAATTTAGACATTTTCAACAGACTACTGTGGCTCTAAATCTTGGGGTTCATTCTGCTGCCCAGTAACCACTTAAAAATCACTTGGTAAGACTTGTAGCCTATAAATCTGATTTTTCTTGCTCTTATAATTACCTCCCAAACTGACTGAAAAAGAAAAGAAACTACTACTTGCAGAATTAACAAAATTGACTCCATTATCTTGCCCAATTAACTCTTCTTGTTTCTGCAGCTGAGAACGCCTCAAGGGCTTTGTCAATCAGGTTTAAATCTCTCAGGTAAATCCGAATTCTCATTTAAAGTATTCAAAAGAAAATTAAGCCTCCATATGGCCTCCTGCTTGTCCTGCTGGGAATGCTGCTGGCACTCTGGGATTTCGGTTTCTCAGTCTCTTTTCATGAAAAGTGCTTTTAAATCTCAGAGTAATATAATCTTTTGTGATTAGGTTGATCTCACTTTTGAAGAAACTTCTCCGTAACTTGGCTGAGGTTGCCTGCTAGCACCAAAGTGACAATCACACCTTCACTCTTCTTCCCCTAACTACGGTTCACTTTCAATTGTGTGCTTGGCTCACAGATGGATGAACAACGCCACACTGAGCTGCCATTTCTGATATAAACATTATTGCTCACATGGCAAATTTGAAGTTAATCAAGTTCCAATCAACTGATTGCTCCTTCATAAAGTGGATAGAGACAAATAAAGACCAAAGTTCCAGTGCTGAGTATTTGGTTCCCATCTGAGATAGATTTTTTTTTATATTGAATTTTTTTTAGTTTTCTCAAAAACCAATGTTTACTCACAAGTGACTTAGTTACAAGACACAAATTCATATTACCAATAAGTCAGTAATCCATTCTTTTAATCTTCCTTTGGTATACCAGAGCCAAAAATGTGGTTGGTTTGTTCATATGTTGTTTTTTCTCTAAATTTATATATTCTATGCTAGAAGTAGCCACCAAATTAAAATGGTTCTAAATCGTTTTGGCCTTACATGGCCAAATGGCTTGAATCTTATTCTCTACTGTTGAGTGAAAATCACAGGTCACCCCAAAACTGCCCCATGGGCAGAAAAGTTCACACTGGAGCAATCCCAAAAGACCAGAACTCTCCAGTGTTTAAAGACTTCTTCACAGGATGTTGAGAATTAGTCACAATCGGGAAAGATGTGAGCTGAATTTCCTGTTGTCCTCTTAGAGTACCTGACCATTTCAGAGCAATAGAAAAATTCAAAGAACAAGGTCCTTGGAATATAAAAATACCATCCTCCATTTATGAAGAAAACCCAGAAATTGTCCTTCAAGTTCTGACTGAGCTTAGGAAACAATGCTGCTCATGGTCTAGAGAAGTCCTACTTAGTTTTTTAACAATATCCCTGAAACACGAACATTTTTATCTTTCATTTGGAAACCTTCTAGGAATTGTTGTTTCATTCATCTTGAAGGTGGACCAGATGCTTCTAAGATCCTGGCTCTAATCTTCTATGACGTGAGCTCATGTTCATCCATGAAGCATTTATTGTGTATAAACAACGCAGAGTGTGTCTTGATGTATTTAAAAAGATAATGTCTTTGAGAAGCTTACCCTCTACCTACAGTTTTACTCATATATACACAACATACATGCCTCCTAAATTTCCCCAGCTTTATCAGCTGTCCACACTTTACCTACAAGTTATCAAATGCCTTTCCGTTTTCTTTTGCCTGAAAGCCCTGATATCACTGACATCTAAGTCATTACTAACTGCCAATATTATATCAGAATATCTTGAGTTTTTTCACTCTTCCTGAGACACTTCAGGTTGACTTTTTAGGTAGGAAAATTACTGAGAACTTATCATCTGATCCTCACAAAGCACGGTGATTCTGGAGTTATGTATCCGTTCGTTCATTCATTCATTCATTCAACATCTTCGGGAGTTTGTTGGGTTTTTTGCCCCCCCTAAGCTTATAGTTTTCACAGGGCTGATAGTCTAATGGGAGAGACAGGCAGTTCTAACAAAGTAGATACAATAGGAGCTATGGCCCCAGAGGAGGAACCTCTGTTCCGGAGGAGAGTGTCATGAGCAGGAGAGGCTTTCGGTGGAACTGGATGCAAGCTGAGGCGGGAACAAGGAGCACACATGGATTGACAACACAGAGAAGGGTGAGAATAAAGAGTTGAAGGAGGGTGTCTGGGTGGCTCAGTTGGTTAAGCGACTGCCTTTGGCTCAGGTCATGATCCTAGAGTCCCAGGATCAAGTCCCACATCAGGCTCCCTGCTCGGCAGGGAGTCTGCTTCTCCCTCTGACCCTCCCCCCTCTCATGTGCTCTCTCTCTCTCAAATGAATAAATAAATAAATAAATAAATAAAATCTTTAAAAAAAAAAAAGTTGAAGGAACATTCCAGACAAAGGAAACAATAGTTACTCAACAAATATTTGTGTTAGAAACTAGAAACCCCGTGGTGCCAATATAATGCATTAATTATATTTGTGTCCAGGGCTATGAAGACAAAGAACAGATTATAGCATAGCAATGGCTATTTCTGAATCCCATTCTGTTGCCAGGTGATGTTCTAAGTGTTTTGTTTATTATAACTATTTAATCCTCAGAACAACTGATGAGGAAGCAGACTCAGAGAGGCCAAGATGCTAGCCCATGATCACATAGCTAGTAAGAGATAGAGGCAAATTCAAATTCAGGCTCTTAACCATGAAAGAAGTTAGTAGCCTCTCCTCCCATACAGAGAAAACAGTAGTATGTGTGTGAGGTGACAGGGGATGGGTGGAGAGGTCAGGGAAAGCTTTTATGAAATAGTTCCTGAATAATTAGTAGGATTTAGCCAGATAAAGAGATGGGACAAGAGTGTGCCAAGGGAAGTACAGCTTTGGAGAAGTAAACCCCTTGTCTGACCACAGGACCCCACCACCAAATCTGTTATAGAAACGTCACCCCTGAATTCATAGCAATGAGGCTGCAGAGCTTTTTGAATTTTTATTCTAAGAACACAGAGAACCCAGTGAAAAGTTTTAAGAAGAATACAATTATATATATATTTTTTAAAGATTATTTATTTATTTATTTATTTGACAGAGAGACAGAAGCACTAGTAGGCAGAGAGGCAGGCAGAGGGAGAAGCAGGCTCCCCGCTGAGCAGGGAGCCCAATGTGGGACTCGATCCCAGGACGGTGGGATCATGACCTGAGCCGAAGGCAGCCGCTTAACTGACTAAGCCACCCAGGCACCCCAGAATACAATTATATATTAAGAAGTCACTGTAGCTGCTGAGTAGAAAATGCATTGGGTGGGGACAAGAGTAAGTATAAACAAACTACCTGAAAACCTAGTTTAGTTATCCCGGGAAGAGGTGATGGTGGCTTCCAAGGGTAGTGGCATAAGAAGAAAGTAGACAGATTTGAAAAAAATACAGGAGGCAAAAAAATTAGGAGGTCACACACACACACCCCCACTCATACACAAACACAGGAGGAGAAGCATGTTTGCAAGGGAGCCCGTGTTATGATCATGTGGTTCCATATGACTCCAGTGAAGGGTGTACAATGGCGTGGGCAGATTTATGGGAGATGGAGTTAGAGAGAAGTTGGCAGCTCCCACTTCATGAAAGGCCTTGTCTGTTCAGTTCCTCTTGAAAGCTAAGAGATGCCACCAAGTGTTTTCTTTTTCTATGTAACTTCCTTTTTTATAAATTTTTTTTTTAATTTTGGAGTAATTTTAGATTTACAGAAAAGTGGGGTACCTGGGTGGCTCAGTCGTTAAGCATCTGCCTTCGGCTCAGGTCATGATCTCAGGGTCCTGGGATCGAGCCCCGCATCAGGTTCTCTGCTCAGTGGGAAGCCTGCTTCTCCCTCTCCCACTCCCCCTGCTTGTGTTCCCTCTCTCACTGTGTGTCTCTCTCTCTGTCAAAATAAATAAATAAATAAATAATCTTTAAAAAAATAAAAAATTTTTAGAAAATAGATTTACAGAAAAGTTACAAAGATAGTGCCGAGAGTTCCTGTGTACCCCGACCGAATCTTCCGTAATGTTCATGTCTTATGTAATCATGGTACTTTGGTCAAAACTAAGAAACCAACACTGGTACATTTCTACCCGCTAACCTCCAGATTTTATTCAGGTTTCACCTGTTTTTACCCTAATGTCCTGCTTCTGTTCCAGGATCTCATCCAGGATAGCACATTATTATTTTTGTAATCTCATCTCCTTAGGCACCTTTTGGCTGAGACAAGATTTCAGTCTTTTATTGTTTTTAATGACCTTGACAGTTTTGAGGAGGAATGGTCAGATGTTTTGTGGATTGTTTCTCGACTTGGGTTTGCCTGATGTTTTCCCCATGATTATACTGGAACATTAAAGGATGTTAAGAATGGGAATAAGACTGGTTCAGTTTTCATTTAGAAAGATCATTCTATGTATCAAGACAAAACAAGAATGTTGCTTACTAATTTAGTGATAATAACTTCTGCAAAATGAGACCAGATTTGATTTCTAAACTTTCATCTTTGTAATTCTTTTATCTTGTTTCAATACTTTATATGGAATGCTGGTCATTTTACTTTTAGAAGACAAAAGAGTGATTTTTCTTTCAAAAGAAAAACTGGCAGCAAATAAATAATATGTCAACAGTGATTAATTCTGGGTGATTAGAATATGGATGACTGTTATTCTATTCTCTTGGATTTTTCTCTATCTTTAAAAGTTCTAAGAGTAAGAAAAAGGTAAATCAAAAAAGAGAAGGGGAAAAAAAAAATCCTAGAAAATGGGAAGGAGGAAGACAAGATGGGAAACAGGGCTACCAAGTAAGACACTAGAGCTATAAACAATTCAGATAAGGGAGATGCAGGAGGCCTGAACTTGGCAATGAAGAAATGGAACAGACTCTGGGGGCGCCTGGGTGGCTCAGATGGCTAAGCATCTGCCTTCAGCTCAGGTCATGATCGCCAGGTCCTGGGATTGAGCCCCATGTCGGGCTCCCAGCTCAGCGGGGATTCTGCTTCTCCCTCTCCCTCTGCCTCTCCCCCTGCTTGGGTCCTCTCTCAGTCTCTCTCTCAAATGAATAAATTTTTAAAAATCTTAAAAAAAAAGAAAGAAAGAAAAGAAAAGAAATGGAACAGACTCTGTAAATGGAGTCCATAGGCTGGGTGACTGACTGAATATAGGGCTCAGGAAGAGGGAAGAGTCCCTGGTTTCGGACTTAGCAACGTGGGGGTAGTAATGCCATTCAATCGCAAGGGAACCCCAAAGGCAGAGCAGGAGTTGGGAACAAAGATGAGTTTAGCTGGATGCTTGGGCAATGGGATAGTGTATCTAACACTGCCACCTTTTCTTCAGTTCTTTATAACCTTGATCTCTTAAGTGATATTATTTCTACTTTTTCCCCATAATTCTCTGACCACTTATTCAGGATTTTTTTTTCTAAAATTCTTATTTATGCCTCCCGTACTAGCCAAGTATTTCTAAAATAGTAATGGCTCAGATTGTCTCCCTTTGTCTCTAGCATCATGACCGTGGTATACTTGTTAAAACTAAGAACCAACATTGCTATATCACTACAAACTAAACTACAGATTTTATTCAGATTTCGCCGGTTTTTAAACTAATGTTTTTTTTCTGTTCCAGGATCCCATAGGCTTCTGTACTTCCCATGGGAAAAGCAGAGCGTACTGCTCTCACTCTACCTTTGCCCTTCCCCAGAAACCTGAATTTAGTACTAAATTAATTAAACCCTCTGTAGATGTTTCTTCATTCATGAAATGAGAATGATCATAATATCAGCTCTCCCTTGTTCAGGGTGTTTTTGTGAGAATCATAAATGTGGAGTATGGATACAGGCTGTTATAACAAAATAACCACAGACTGGGGGGCTTATAAACAACACAAATGGATTTCTCACAGTTTTGGAGGCTGGAAGTCCAAGATCAGAGTGCCAGCCAGCATGGTTGAGAGAACCTTCTTCCAGGTCACAAATCTGTTGTATCCTCATGTGGCAGAAGTGGGCAAAGGAGCGCTCCAGGGTCTCTTTTATAAGGGCACTAATCCCATTAGTAAGGGCTCTGTCCTTGACCTAACTGCCTCCTAAAGGCCCCACCTCCTAATACCATCACTTTAGGGGTTAAACTTAATCTATGAAGGTGTGCGTGGGGGAAAAATTCAGCCTGTGAAACACTTTAAAATGTTTAAAGCAAACATAGGGCTTACTTTTTGTGAGTTAATGCTATCATCCACTGCTAATAGGAATAGTCATGTGAGTGACTGACAAGATCAGATAATCAAAGCATTATACATAGTCGACTTAAAGATGTATTTGTGAAGCATATCATATTTAAATATGGGTATGTCAAATACCCTGGCAATTTCATCGAGACAAAATACTCCTGCCAACCTGAAGGTCCAATCCTGAAGGGGCTAAGATATCCAGTCTCCTCTTTCTGACACCCCCCCCAACCCCAACTCAACTCCTCTCGGCAACCAGTCTATCTTGGGAATGAACAACCCAATCTTCGCTGTCTTTCACCACCTCCCCTTTCTCTGGGGCTCCTTCAGACAAATGCAATAGGTAGGTGTCCAAAAAAACCACTTAGGGAGATGCAGAGTAATAGATGAACAGCATGAAAGGTTCACAAAATTTCACCTCGATA
The DNA here is from genome assembly GCF_037043125.1 of Eumetopias jubatus. Taxonomy (NCBI): domain Eukaryota; kingdom Metazoa; phylum Chordata; class Mammalia; order Carnivora; family Otariidae; genus Eumetopias; species Eumetopias jubatus. Next base: position 160,818,883 of record NW_028274809.1, on the reverse strand, counting down.
CCGCCATGAGCATGCTCCTGAAAAACAAATTAAGCAAAGTTTTACACAAGCCAGTAACAGATGTGACAGCAAGATCTGTTTGCGGCAATAAAGTGGAATATCCATCAGAAGGGAACCGTTCGATGTCTGCCATTAACCACCATGGCAGCCTCCTTGCCCACATCCCTCTCTCAGCCTCTGGACGGCAGGATAGCTCCTCTTAGATGCCTCTATCAGACGAAACAACAATATCTAAAACTTCAAGCCAAATTTATAGCCAGTCTCTAGCAAGGATGTAAAATTCACAGTACTCGATTTATGTTCTAACCCTGCCTGAGGCTTCTCCTTTCCTATTTTCTTATTTTCCCTCTGTCTCATTTTTCTTAAACTGAAATTTTTTACTTATTTTGATCTTGAAATATACGTGCCTTCATCATTAGCCTTTTACTCCACTTTTTTGTGATACACGTCTTGGCAAACTATCTTCATAAAGCCTTTCAGGACTAAGATGAAGAAAAAGAAATAAAATGAATATAAACAAACAAACAAACAAGCAAACAAATAGTTGCCTCTATGATCACTTTTCAAAATTCAGCCATTCACCTTCCCCAAAACATGAGGTCTGCCTGGACTTTTCTGCATCCTTCTCCGCCCTCCCTGTGCCTCCAAATACATACTTATGTATGTAATTTTCTGCTTGAGTACTATGTACCTGCCACCTTCACAAATGTTATCTCATTTAATCATCTCCCAGCTCTAAGCAGTTAAAGTTTGCATCTAATTACATTCAGATAATAACTCAGAGCCCAAATCTGAACCCTAGTCTATGTGATTTAAGCTCTCATGGTCTTTCCAGCACCCCACCAAACTTTCTGGTCTCTGTGGGCGTCACGTTGAACACCATGAGCTTCTTGCTATCGTGTGAGCACAGCCTCACTAGGTGGTGCAAGCCTGGGTAGTACTTCTTCAGCGTGTCTCCTTGTCTCCATAGATTCTCTGTCCAGGTCTCAGCTCTGTCCCATTATAGGCAGAGTAAAACACTTGGCCCAAATAAACTGTATCCTTGACGGTCTGTGGACCATTCAATTCCTATTCCCAGGCTATTTTCAAACTTGGCACTATTGGCTTAAACTTAAAAAATGATGATCAAATTTTTCACTCTAGACCTCAACTCTCAATTCTTTCCTGAATTTTCAGATCTTGGCAGGATAACACTATTTACTAATTTCACTCTTACTCTAAACTCCAGGTCTCACTCCCTAAAATTAATCTCCCTTCAACTATTTTATTTCTATCAGTGAGGTGATTTCTCCATTCTCTCAGAAAACATCTTAGATTCTTCTTTTACGTAGACAAAAGGGAATTATAGAGTTTCAAAACATTTTAGATTAATCATTTCAGCCACCTTCCTTAGTTGGAAATAGACTTCCAGGATATAATTATAAAAAAGAATGAAGTACTGATTGATACATGTGACAAGGTGGAGGAAAGAAGCCAAACACAAAATGTCACAAATGATATGATTCCATTGTATGAAATATCTAGAATCAATAAACCCATAGACACAGAATGAAGGCTGGTAGTCATCAGACTCTAGAAAAAAGGGAGAAACTGCTTTTAATAGGTAAGGAGTTTGACTTTGGAATGATGGAAACATCTTGAACTAGATAGAGGTGGTGGTTGCACAACACTGTGAATGTACTAAATGCCGCTGAATTGTTCACTTTAAAATAGTTAATTTTATGCTATGTGAATTTCACCTCGATAATTTTTTTTTTTAAGATTTCTATCAAGTCCATCAGCCTCCAACAGCTCCCTGTTCCATTTCATTCCATCCCCTCCTGACAGATTCATCTTCCTGGAACACCAATTTCATTTAGGAGCCCACTATTGTTCTCCTTCTCATCAAAGTTAAACTCATCTGCCCTCAGTGATCAGGGTCTGCAAACTAATTTTCCATAAATATCACTATACATCAATGCTCACCTCCTCAACATATTTCAAATGTGAGCGCTCACGTTCATCTCTTGGGTCTCAGTGCTCAACTAAATGTCTTCAGTGACCATCTTTAAACTTTCTTCATCTTGTTCTAGCTTCTCTATGTATCACAAATATCTACCTTCTCTGAATGCTTTCTGCATTTGTGCAGACACTTCTAAAGAAAGTAGTGCTTTTATGTGATATGTCAAATATGTATTACCTAATCAGATTACAAGTTCCTTTAAGGCAAAATATCATGTCAGAGACGTCATTGATTCTCATATTGTCTGTTTCACTTTGGGGAATGTAGGAAGGACTCAATAAATGCTTCATTGACTGCTCATTAACTACTATTCAGGAAAGTTAATTATCTGTTTCTCCCACTCCTTCTGCTAACTTATAGCCCTACCCTTTGTTTGGAACAATCCCCAACCTGCTCTGTGAAATCTTCTCTTTCCATCCCATCATTTAGCAAGAAATAGTTTCTCTAATTTAGGGGAAATTGACTATATACCATGTAACAAAGAAGCACCATTGATATACACAGTCCTGGAATCTATGAGATAGGATAAAAATAGCAATTTACATTAGCCATCTCTCTTTCATGGGGAATTCTGGAAGCCACATCCCTTATATTTGTTGTGCTCTATAGAAAGAACAAATAGCCATAGATCGAAAGACTGATAGATAGCTCTAGAATGGGGCTTAAGAAAAACACTGCGATAGATGCCCTCTCAACTAAAAAACAAACAAAACCCAAAATAAGTCATTAATTGAAAACACTAAATCTTTTGTCCAACCAACTAGTCTTTTATAGCCCTGTTCACCCTCCCTTGTCCTACATATTTATCGTGTGGCATAAGAGAAAAAGCATTAGTATGCTGAAGCTTTTGTAAGAGGTTATGGGTGGGTAAGGGGGGTCAGACAGAAATCAGTTACACTGGGAGTTCAAAGAGTGAAGCTGAAGAGGGAGAAATTTTGCCTCTAGACTTGGGACATTCCAATGCTTCAATGTTTTATAAACCCAGCAAGAATAAAGACAAGCCTAACACGCCTTCCAGTTTTAAGTCGCCTTCCCTTCTAAGATGCAAGAGTGCTATACTATATAACAAAGGTAGAGGTGGATGGGGGTAGAAGCAAGATATAAACATATCAACATCCAATAGACATAGATCCAAACACAGTGGAAATCTGATAAGAGTTAAAATTAGCATAGTAAAGAGATTCCAATTATCTCTGATATCAGAGGTTTGCCACTTCATAACATTGCAATTATATCATTGTGTTTATATAATACATGCTGGTGAATGCCATAAGCTTTGTTGTTTCATATATTTATATATGTATTTTTTTCCATGATTGAGGTTCTTTTTTTTTTAACATATTTTTTATGTTATATTTTCATGAGCAATTCCAGTTTGGCTTCAGAACTACATTTTTCCTCCCACATGGGAAACCCTGCCAAACCTTGAAGGTTTTGCAATATTCTTTTGTAGTATTCCTTTTATCAGGGAATCAAGCAAATATTAATTTTTTTCTAAAGAGAGAAGTATGCTTTCCTGCCAAGCTCCCAAGTTACAGTGTGATATAATACTATCAACACATTCTGTATGTTCTCCAAAGACTTCAATCGAGATACCACGGTAGCTGTTAGCTTCAATGAGAGGCGTATGTGTGGAATTAAGGGGCTGAATGTGGCTCAGAGCTCTGAGCCTTTTCATGAACAAATCCATAATTTAAGACTCTCGCTATCTTTTTTCCTCACCAGTTCATATGATCAATCACTTCATTTTTCACAACCCCAGGACCCCTAAGGAGCAATGGTTCTTAGACATCATGCAGTGGGACCCTTTATTTAACACAGAAGTCCTTTACCATGGAAAACCATACAGGTTTTAAAGCAGAGATGACCTGGTCTCAGTTCACAGACAGGATATTAGCCCTAGGAACTACAAAGTGCCTTTATTTCTTGAGGTTTAAACACATTAAAAGCCACCATGGCAGCAGTTTGAAGGAGAAGAAAGAGGAGAGAATAAAGAGGACAGTGGGAGAAATAGAAAAAATCAGAGAAGGAAGATGACCAAGGAATTTAGTCTCTTGGATACACTTGAGGCTTGAGCTCTCACACCCAAGTTTTACATCCCTCCAAAAACTTCTGGATGGAATTGCATTTGTGGAAATCCTCACCTAGCGGTGCCCTTCTGGAAGTCAATGTAGCTTGGGATTGTTTAAGTTTTAAATCCCAGCAACATCAAACCAAAACCAACGAGAAACTAGAAAAAAAGGAAATGAGATTCATTGGAGAAAACCACAACTGACACGTGCAACACAACTCAGGGCTTACCGGGGAAAGGATTATTCTACCACAATTTAGACTAACAGATCCATATTCTAAACGTTTCCCAGTCTTTTAATTAAAAGAAGACCACTTGGAAGATAGAAGTATGCCTATGCATAATGAATCATCCCATAGCATATAATTTTAAGCCTGTAACTCATTATCAATTTAAATCATATAGGATCTGGAATGCAATGATAGATGCTAAGGCTGGCAAAGGAACAAAGCCTCATGCTAGTAACTGTGTGTGTGTGTGTGTGTGTGTGTGTGTGTGTGTGTGTGTTCCACCCATGAATATAGTAGTATTGACAAATGAGGCCATATGGAGCATTCATTTTCTGTGATTCCCTGTGATCAGACCACAGTGATCTTTATTTGATCATAAAATAGGATCCCTATTTGACAATGAGGAAATCAAGATGAATAATGAAAGCTCTCTCAAGACCACACAAAAAAAAACACGCAGTTTCCCTGCAGAAACTGAGTTCAACCTTGGAAAGGAAGAAATCACCTAGCATTTGTCAGACTTGCTTACCCATTCACAGCAAAATTCTTAGTAGGCACATCCACCAGAGTATTAAACAAGTATTGGCCACCCAAATAACCTGGCCTTACCTGCTCAGAAGGAAACAGTTCTCAAAAAGGGAAGAGCAGGGAGTTCCTGGGTAGAGTTTCAGTGCTCCTGACTGCTAACTCTGGCCATGAAACTCCTTATAAAAGAATCAGTGGGCAAACTTGAAAGCAATGCAATTGTTTCTCTTCATGGTGACCAATATGAATTATCACTTGACTATCTAATCATTTCCTAAGAGTTACACATTCTCCAAGGAAAGGATAGAGGATTGAGCCTGACCAGGGGGCAGACTGGCATCCTTCTCTAAATGAAAACGGGGTCCAACTTGATACTATTTCAGATGATTGGTTTAAACATAGGAAACTTTATTTAATACTTCTCAGTAGTCAATGAGTTCATGGCCTAACACTCTGAAGAGATTATAAATTCTACTTGGTAGATGAGGAAAAGAAAGAGAAGTAACTTGGGGTGCCTGGGTGGCTCAGTCATTAAGCGTCTGCCTTTGGCTCAGGTCATAATCCCGGGGTCCTGGGATCAAGCACCACATCAGGCTCCCTGCTCAGTGGGAGGCCTGCTTCTCCCTCTCCCACTCCCCCTGCTTGTGTTCCTGCTCTCGCTATCTCTCTCTCTCTCAAATAAATAAATAAAATCTTAAAAAAAAGAGAGAGAGAGAAGTAACTTGTCTTTGGTCATGATGTAAATCAATAGCAAACTCCATGCAAATGAAAATGTATTGGTAGAGTCTTTGTTCCACATCTTTTACATGTAAAAAAAAAAGTTTAAATCATGGTCATATCTCTTAGATATTAGGGTCAAACATATTGCTATGATAGTATTCTCTTTATAAGGTCCGTTTTTTCACAGTTCAGATTTTTATGAAGTACTCCACGGCTATCACATGAAGGTAAGCAAATAGACAATATATAAAGAACCTACCTAACTCCACTGTCAGGGGCAGTTGGATAACCATTTAAGCAAATATTTAGTGATTTGAATCCAAGACAGTGGATTAACAATACCCCAGTAACATTTTGCTAAACAAATGTACAGCTTTAAACCAAAAACTGCAAAAAGAATTGGAGGGAAGAGAGACAGCATCAACAAATAGGAGAGTCTAACATATTTCTGGGAGATTGCAGACATAGCAATGGTAACCGATACAGCTAATTGATTTCTCAGAGAGGTTTAAGCATATATTAAAGTCATAAAGTAACAACAAGATACTATGGAAAGTGAAAACTAAGAAAATATGAGCAAGGTCTATGAAATTAAAATATAACCATCAATCATATGATCCAACAATTTCACTCATAGATACATATTCAAGAGAAATGAAAACATATGTTCACACTAAAATTTGGACATGAAAGTTCATAGCAAAGTTCATAGTTTTAAAAAACAGTGGAAAATACCCAAATATCCATCACCTGATGAATGGATAAATAAAATGTGATACAATGGAATATTATTCAACCATAATAGAGATGAAGTACTTAAATATGTTACAATGCACATATATCTTGAAAACACTGTTCTAGGTGAAAGAAGCCAGACACAAAAGGCCACACAGGGTATGATTCCATTTACATGAAATTTCCAGAACAGGCAAATCCATACAGACAGAAAGCAAATTAGTATGTTCCAGGAGCTAGGGAAAGAGGGAAATGAGGACTGACTGCTAGTGGGCACAGGGTTTCTTTGAAGGGTGATGAAAATATTCTAAGCTTCCATAGTTGTGATAGTTGCACAACTCTGTGAATATACTGAAAGCCACTGAATTGTACACTTCGAGAGAGTGAATTGTATGGTATGTGAATTATATCTCAATAAAGATATAGAGATAGAGATAAAGATATAAAATCATCAAGCATATAATCCAGAGACTATCTCAGAGCTGGAGAACAAAAAAATGCCTTCACCTAAATACGTCACTGGGAAATTTCCAAACCCCAAGGATAATGGGAAGGTTCTAAAATCTTACAGATTCTCATCTACAAAGGAATGAGAATCTTCCTGGTATAGGATGTCTCATCAGCAGCTCTGGACGCCGGAAGACTTTGGACGTTGCTTTCAGTACTGAGAAGGAAGATGATTTTCAATACAGAATCTTTTACCCAACCAAACTATAAATCAAATAAAATTCAGGGAAGACTAAGAAAATTTCCCTCCCATATGTCCTATATTAGGGAGTCTCCTAAAGATGCACTACCACAAAATGTGGATAAAAAACCAAAATGTAAGAAGATACAAGATTTAAAGAGCTATAAATTCAACTAAGTAGAAAAAAAAGAAAGACGTCCCAATGCCAGCTGTGGGGGGCAACAACCATCCAGACTGCAGCAAGAGGACAGAGGCTCCTGGAAGGGATCCAAAAACATTCCTTCTGTTCCAGGGACTGGATACCATCTTTGAGAAAGAAAAGCAACTTTAGCAGGAGATAAAGGTAGATAAAGACGTAAGTTTAAAATATCCTCATCTCCCATAACAGGCACTTCCCATAACAGAAAACCAGCAGAAAATGCGTAGAATAAAAAAAAAAAAAAAAAAAAAGGTCACCTGGGTGGCTCACTCAGTTAAGCATCTGCCTTCAGCTCAGGTCATGATCCTGGGGTCCTGGGATCGAGCCCCGCATCGGGCTCTCTACTCAGCGAGGAGTCTGCTTCTCTCTCTCCCTCTCCACACTCATGCTCTCTCTCTCTCGGTAAATGAATAAAATCTTTAAAAAATAAAATAAAATAAGAAATAAAATAAAAAAGAAATAGGAAGCTAAGTATATTATTTAGTGAAATGAAGGTAACCCTCAGAAGAACTTAAATCAAAAACAGTTAAAAATTAAATATGGTTTCCTCTGGTAAGCAAGTTTTAGTAGTAAAGGTGGGGAAGGGGCTATTGCTTTTTCATTATAAACTCTTTATAGGCTTTTTAAAATCGTAATTATGTATTATTTTGATTAAAACTGTTTAATATTTAAAAATAAAATATATTTGCTTACTGATCACTTAACAAAAAGCACTATGTTAAGGTACAAAGAGAAATACAAAGCTGAATAATCTATAGTTTCTATGAGGTGAAGCCAATTATACACACCAACTATGGGACTTGGTAAATTGAAATAAAATTATTATGAGATGTTACCCTTCTTCCCCAAAAAAGGTGCAATGGGTAATTAATTCTGTCTAAAAATAAAACAAAGCTGTATGAAAGAGGTGGCATTTAAACCAACCCTAAAGTATTGGTAGGATTTTGATAAATGAGAAAGGAAAAGTATATTCTAGTTTGTCCTAAAGTACATTCCACAAAAGGACAATCATTTTTAGACATTCCTAACCAAAAGCCAATTGCACCTTCCAGGAAGGAGCTGTTATTTTTGAAATACTCATCTGAAGAGGAGAAGAAATATTCAGAATATTTCATGCTAAGCTCAGACTTACCTGTACCAGAAAATATTTTCTGAGCTTATGAGTCACTTAGTTACTTAAAGAATAAAACCCCAAGAGAAACAAGATTATATTGTGTGTCAGTGACCATGAAGATTAAATTCATTTACCTAGAACAGTTTCTGTTGACTTAAATATGCTTTAAGTTGACTTCTCTAATTCTGCAATAAAAATAGCAGAGCTTGTTTTATGGAAAATGTTCCCATTGAAGCACAGTTTGAGTGCTTTTTCCTTTTTATTTATTATTGTATATTTTGGTAATTTTAACTCCAAACTCAGATATTTATTGAATGCTTAGATGTATAACTATGTTACTATTTATGCCAATAAACTTGATCTATTTTATTTATCATTGATTTTTTTTTTTTTAAGAAATGAGAATCTTTCCATCCAAAGTCAATTTGGAGTCCAAGTAGGTAATCTACACTAAAATTCAGTGAGCTTTGCTATGAAGTCATTTGAAAAAAAAAAAATCATGAGTACTTTTTGATTAAAACAAGTGTTTTTGTTGCTGTCAAATATTTTAAAAATAATTATTCGATTTGTTAGCATCTGTGTGCCTTTTACTACTTAAATATACCCTAAATTGCTATGAGGATGAGAGGGGGGATCTGAATATTTTAAAAAACTTAAAAAATAGATTTTAAAAATTTCATTAAAATCTCTTCTGTCTCCTGTTTATTCTTCCACTCTCCCTTAATCTCAACTGTTTTCACATATCAAATTCATTTACCCAGGCAGAGATAAGATTAGTGGGAAAGAAAAAAATGTACCTTAATATTTCAAGTCGACAAATACTTACTGAGGGCCTATTTTGCACAAAGAACTACGCTAGGTGCTCTGGAGAAAACACAAGTCAGAGGATACCTGATCTCTGTTCTCAATCTTGTATAGAGAGATTAAATGAACATGAAATTGCAAAACAATGCAATATGGAAACATGTGCTAATGGGAGACAGCAATTTGTAGATTTTCCTAGTAGGTCTCAGGCTGAGCAGGAGTGGAGTGAATTGATGGTCTCCAGGCTGAGTTTGAAGGACTTGGGCACACAGGAGAAGCAAGCTCAGGCCACACTAGGGCCACATCATGACCACACTTGCAGAGACAGGAAGGAGTGTGGTGGATTTGAAGTTCTAGTTTGACCAAACTGAGGCAAACTCTAAGGGAAAAGTGGGATAAGGTGGGAGTCGTTAGGAGCCAATTTGTAGGCAATTTTGAAAGTATTCTGTTGGCAGTAGGAAAGCCCTGAAATGCTGCCAGATGAAAGAAGACACGGCAAATCAGCTTCTGAGTAGGTTAATAATGCAACCCTATACGAAATGAGTATTAGGAGAAGTACAGGATGAAAGATTGTGTATGCAGCTTTCCAGATGTGAGGTGATGGGAATCTAAATGATGGTGGTAGGAAGAAAAAATAGAAAAGAGAAAACAAACGGCTTGGAAAAAAAAAATCAAAGAAAGAATCCACAGGATTTGTTTGTTGACTAATTTGAAACAGCTCTTAGGTATATATGTAAACAGAACTACAAAATTCCAAGGGCAACATGTCCTAAACTGAGCTCAGAATCTCCCTCCACCCAACTCTGTTCTTCCTTCTGCTTCTTGGTCAGTAAATGGTATCTTCATCCATCCAGTTTCCAAACCAGAAACCTAGATAGAGAATGGTGGCAGTCCTTTGCTTTCCCTTCTTGCACCCCATCTCCATGCACCCAACTGATCTCCATGCTCTCTCTTTTTCTTTAAGATTTTATTTATTTATTTGACAGAAAGAGAGCAGGAGAGCACAAGCAGAGGGAGCAGCAGAGGGAGAGGGAGAAGCACACTCACCGATGAGCAGGGAGCCCGGCATGGGGCTTGATCCCAGGACCCCAGGACCCCAGGATCATGACCTGAACCAAAGGCAGACGCTTAACTGACTGAACCACCCAGGTGCCCCTGATCTCCACGTCTTAATATTCCTCTATTATTTTCCAGATCTACTCACTTCTCTCCCACTTCCTGCTATTTTTACCCCTGGTCCAGGCCACCATTAGCTCTTGCCTGGATCATGACAAGACTCCTAAACAGTCTCTTGCCATTCATCTCACTGTTCCCCAATGCATCCTTAAAACCACACCCAGAATTATCTTTCTAAAATCTGATTTTAGCATTATTGCTATTTAACACATTCACATGCAAATAAAATGTAGCCTCTTTATTTTCCTTAATCTTCCTCATGGATCCTCATCTCCTAGAGTAATAGAAGAGAATTGAAAGGACTTAAACTTGCCAACTGAGCACACTTTCATTTCTTCTATTTTTAAGTCTCTTTCAAGTAGCTCAAACGTCCCTGGAATTTTGTTCTAACTCATAGGATTCCTCTCTCTCATCTTTCCAAAAACACTATCAATACTATAGCCTCTGAGAATCTTTCTGCCACACGTCAAAAAAGATGAGATTTCCCCCAGGTGATCATTCCTTAGTGATTCCCTCTTTACTCATCAATCCACTAAATCCATTTATCCTTTTCTTTGTGTAAAACTTGGCTTACTTGGGGAGTAATCAGTGGAGTATGAGACTCTTGATCTCAGGGCTGCGAGTTTGAACCCCACATTGGGGGTAGAGATTACTTAAAAACAAAATCTTTAAAAAAGAAAGAAAGAAAGAAAGAAAGAAAGAAAGAAAGAAAGAAAGAAAGAAAGAAAGAAAGAACGAACTTGGCTTACTTGTAAATATCCAAATCAAGACTTCTGCCCATTCAGGTGCAAGTGTATGTAACTGGTATCAATAACTTGGGACCTAGTGAACCCAGTCCATCAGTTTCTATAAAGGCTCTATGTGGGGACAGCAGTGAGGTGCACCTGGGTGGCTCAGTCAGTTAACCGACCTCTTGATTTCAGCTCAGGTCGTAATCTCAGGGTTGTGATCTCAGATTGAGCCCTGTGCTGGGCTCCAGCTCTGCAGGAAATCTGCTTCTCTCCCTCTCCCTCTGCCCCTCCCCCCACTTGTGCACACATGCACGTGCTCTCACTCTCTCCCTCTCTAAAATAAATAAATCTTTTAAAAAAATAATTTTGAACAAGAACGTTAAGATTATCCTGTGAATACTTAAATATTTTTTGCCTCACAGTTTTTCACTTTTTCCTGATAAAGGGATATTGTGAAACTGAATCCTATACTTAAGAATCAACACAAAAGGAGGCATAATAGCTATTATTTTGTCTATCCATCCCTCTTTCCTTCTCCTCCTTATATTAATAGACACTACCAACATTACAAAGGGGTCTTAGGGAACTCAGTTTGAAGTATTATCTCTCCCTGGACACAGCAATTGGTCCAGGGATGGGCACATGAATGAAACAGAACTGCTGAAAGTCTTCCCAGGATTTTTTTGCAGGGAATAACAAGTGAGGAATCACTTGTTTCTCAAGTCACTCACTAAATTAAAGATTGCCTATCTGCATGTCAACCTTTCCCCCACCCCCTCTACCATGGAGAGACCCACACTCCCATGGGAGAAAATGGAGCGGGCTTCAGAGGGAAACAGGAATAAGACAAGTAAATAGAGAGGCCTGACTTTTTTTTTTAAGAGAAAATATATTTTTATTTATTTATTTTTTGATTTGCAGCTAAATACTCCTTTTTTTCAAGTTTTTATTTAAATTCTAGTTAACACATAATATTGGTTTCTGAAGTAGAATTTAGTGATTCATCACTTACATATAACACCCAGGGCTCATCACAAGTGCATTCCTTTATCCCCATCACATTATTGAGGTCTCTACCCTGATCATTGCTAAGGTTGATGAGACCCTTGCCCTTTTGGTTGGTTATTTTACTTATTTGACAGAAGCGCAGCGAGAGAGGGAACACAAGCAGGGGCAGTGGGAGAGGGAGAAACAGACTCCCAGCTGAGCAGGGAGCCTGATGTGGGGCTCGATCCCAAGACCCTGGGATCATGACCTGAGCCAAAGGCAGATGCCTAATGACTAAGCCACCCAGGAACCCCGCACTTATTTTTCGTATTTGTGGGGATACCTTGATAAGATGTGTATGTCACTTGGTGGCACCAATAAATGTCAAATAAAGATTTGTTGTTACCATTCTTATCACTAGTGTCATGATCTGAGAGCATAAAATTGCTTTCCGGACAGAACAAGACCTGGCCACAAGCTTTAGATATTAATATGTCTAAAGAAGAGGGTTTAATCAGAGAGCTGTGCTTCAGTTGGTCCCTGGCAAGACAACATAAATACGGAGTCCGCCTAGAAGATAAACAGATCTGAATTTCTCTCAAGGAGTGTATTATTCTTTTGGTTCACACGAATCCCTCCCTTGCTCTGATCCCATATCCACCAGAGAGCTCCTTGATGTGGTTGGTCCATTGGACGAGTCCCTAAAGATAGACTAAGTGGGGGCCAACAGGACTGGGGGCCTTTTTACGGCTGCCTTTGCAGCTGGTTTTCAGTGTTGTCCTATCTCTTTAGCTGCTTGCCTTCAAGGAAGATGACGTCCAGTGCACTGCTATCTTCCAGGTCGGAATTGCCCCTAAGGGCCAGCCAAGTTATGCAAATATGAAGCAGGCTGGGCGGGAGTCAGAAATAGAAGGGACTTGCCCAAACACCAAAGGCATGCCTTATGCTCTCCATTCCAGCCAATGGCTGCATACAGAAATTCAGACCTAGTATTGACAGGTTGCCTGATCTTGAAAAGAAGCTGGAAATGTAGGGTTATTAAATATATATATATATACATATATATATAATATAGTTATAAAATAACGCTCTTGTTAAAAATTTTAAATGCTGTGTATGCATAGGCCAGACAACACCTGCTAGACTTAACCCACAGGGACCAGTTTTACTATGGTGCTCTGAATATGGATAACCTCAGTCAGTAACTTCACCGCCCCATCTTCTTTCTGCATTCCACTAATACTGGGGCAAGTATATGTTCCTTAAAGACTCTCTATGCAAAAGTTTAATTATAGAATGTAAGACATGATGCAGAGGAATATTTAATAAAAGCTCTTTTTTTAAAGATTATTTATTTTTTTATTTTTTATTTTTTATTTTTTTTTGAGGGAGAGAGAGAAAGCATGAGCAGAGGAGGGGCAGAGGGAGAAGCAGCTTCCCTGCTGAGCAGGGAGCCCGACAGGGGGCTCAATCCCAGGACCCTGAGATCATGACCTGAGCCGAAGGCGGACACTTAACTGACTGAACCACCCAGGCGCCTAATAAAAGCTCTTAATAATTTTAAAAATTCATTTAGAAGTAGAGATATGACTCCACTGTCTTGTGAACTCCACCAAAACAGCAGTAAAGGGATTTGTTAAGGCATAAACTCAAAAGGACAAAGAAAATGAAAGATATGATGACAGCTACTAAATTTTAGAAACTGAAGAGCAGAAAGATTAGTGGTAAATGACTAAGCAGATCTCAGAAAGCAAACAGTGGGGAAAGCCAAGGATTAATGAGATTATACCACAGAACCCCCAAAACTTTGGAAATTGGTAACACTCAGTAATCTTGAACTAGGGATGAAAGTAGCACTAAAAGTCAAGAGGACTCGTTGGAAGTGTGATTAAGAAGCAATTACAATTCCCATATTCCTACCCTACTCCAAGAGAAAACTAAAGGCTTACTCTCTGGAGAAGGTAAAGAAGAGATCTATGGATCGGCGGACACCAAGTTGAGTCAAGGGCACTGGGACCATTCTGAAAATAAAGGGATTAAGTCAAAGTGTACAAACTGAATGCTGAAACTGTGGCCCTTCTCCCCCCACCAGCTCCCTACTAGTGCTGAGGCCAGAATTAAATTCCTTGGGAAAGAGACCAGAAGTGACTTCTCTGGAAGAATATAATCAGGCTTGGTAACAGCATTGAAGAGGCTAACACTATGGATTCTCCAGGAAAACATCCAGTGAAGCAGACAATGCAAATAGCTTTTAGGGCCCCACTCTTAAATATGGACACACAACCAAGGATCACCAGACATTTGAGAAGGCATCTAATGTACAAGACAGTGTGAGAGGAAAAGACCTTACCAAAAAGTACCATCAACATCCTCACAGAGGTAAATGAACAATAACAACAATTCAGGGAATAAATAAAGAAAGAGGCTTTGGAAATTAAAAACTAAAATAGCAGAAATAAAAAACTCAACAGAAGATTGGAAGATCATCTTGAGAAAATATTCCCAAAAGAAAAGCAAAAAGGCAATGATGGAAAATTGGGAGATTAGATCCAAATCAGAGGATTTGTTCAAAACATTCATTTTCCAAATGACAAATTTCCAGAATGAAAGAACAGAGAGAATGGATGAAATTAAATCGGCAACAAAATAAGAAAACTTTCCAGAACTAGAAGGCATGAGTTTCCTGATTGAATATTTGGAGGGGAGGAGAGGGGGACCTAAGTATTTTAATGACAAATAAATTAATTGATTAAAGATTAATATTTATTTTCACTAATATTAAAGATAAATAGATCAACTAGAGATGTATTCAATAAATGCATCAATTGAATTTATGTATAAATAAATAATGAATCAAAGAAAGAATTTACAAAAAAATACCATGAAGCTCTTTTAACTTTCAACTTCTAGTATTTGTTTATGTGCAAATTCCTATCATCCGTTCAGTCACTAATCATTCCTGGCATAGAGTAGATATTAAGCAATGTTTGTTTTTTGAATGAACATGAGAATAAATGCCATAAAAGAATTTTTCTCATCAGTCACAAAATTTAGAATAAAAAGATATTTTCACTTTCCCTCATTCTCTTGTCATTATCTAGCCCCATTACTGCTTTCAATTTCTTTCTTATTTTCTTCTTGTTGTTACATATTCACAAGAATCTTATTTTAAATTTCCTTACTACATTATCAGTGCCTGTGCATTAAAAAAAAAGAAGAACAACTTTAAGAAATGATTAACAATTTCTAATTCAAGATACCAGTTTCTCCCATGCCCAGGAAGGGAGGAGACAAAAGTCTCAAAATGGGATTTAGATAAAAAGACAAGGCAGATTGACTTCAGCTGGCTCAATGCATTAGTCTGAGATGAGGCTGTCCGACCTGAGCAGAGTAAAATGGGTAGAGGAGGCAGGCTAGGAATGATGAGAGATAAACTAGGTGCACTTGCGACTATCCACACCCAGGGTCTCTCCTTGGATAGTTAATTCACTCAGATTGGAATGCCATAAATTTCCAGAACACCAGACATGCCCAGGTTCCAATGCAAGTACCAAAACATATTCTGTCACCAAATTGAAATTATTTTTGTATCATCTACCATTTGAGATTATGTCCCGTGTTTCCTCTTTCCCCCAGAGCAGATAAGCAAGGATCAGCTGTGGAGTCATTAACTAAGGAAAAGAAAATGGGAGTAATGGATTGACCAGAAATACTGCAGGGTGTCCATGGACTGTAGAGTAGAAGAATTGGATTTGGTGTCACATCTCCAGCTCAGTCACTTATGCAACAGAGTAAGTGCTTACCTCAATTTCACTGTTAGGTGAGAACAACATGTCTTTCCTTCTTCCTAGCATGCTGTGAAAGTTAAGGAGATAACATCTGAAAATACTGAAATACTCAGAAAAAAGCGATACCATAGAAACATGATCTTATCACCACACTCCAGTGTGGCATACATTTTCTTCATACACAGCACAAGCAAAATTCTTGCATCACAGACACAAAAATGTGAAAAGCAAAGAATTGCAATCTGCTTTGTGAATCAATCTTGTATCGGGAGCTTTAGAGAATATAAATTTCTATCCTCAGTCATATGCATTTGTTTGATTGCAATTAATAGCACACATATTCAAGTGAGAGGAAAATTTGCCCCAGAACTTTAACCAGGGTTTGGAATCAGTCTTCACAAATGAAGTATAAATGTTCCCTGAAGTCTGAAGGAAATAGAAAAGTGTAATTTTTAGGCTACTTTTCATTCCAATTTCATTCGGAAATTTCAAGCCACTAATACCTCTGAAAGATAACATTTTTTGAAAACTCACCTAGAGGGGCACCTGGGTGGCTCAGCCGGTTAAATGTCTGCCTTCAGCTCGGGTCATGATCCCAAGGTCCTGGGATCGAGCCCTGCATCAGGGTCCCTGCTCAGCGGGGAGTCTGCTTCTCCCTCTCCCTCTGCCTGCCTCTCTCTCTCTCTCTGTCAAATAAATAAATAAATCTACAGATTTAAAAAAAAAAGAAAGAAAGAAAACTCACCTAGAGGGCAAATATGATAACATGGTCCTTATTTCGTAAGATAAAGGACATTACTGGCTAGTAGGAGCGTATGCAAGAGATTGACATTTTAACTTCCAAGCTTTGAGTCTGGATCTGTGGATCCCAATGGCAAAATTCCAGAAAGAATTCCATGCATGTGTTGTAGATAGCTAAATATGCATTAGGTCAGACTATAAAACGTGTTTCAAGTTATGTGCCAACTCCAACTAATTGTTTGTAGTTTCTAGAGCAACCTTACTGAAAAAATTCTGAGGTCACATTGGTGTCCGTGATGGAGTGCTATGATCATAGGAATGGAGAGTGGTGACATATGCATGATATGTGCCATCTCCGGGATAGAAAGCAAATGTCCCCTAACATAGTGACCTTCATTATTAGTTACTATTGTTTAACTTGGATGGTATTAACATTTTTTTGTTATTGAGAACCCACTAATTGCCAGACCCCATGCTTTTGACATTTTCCAAACAAATTCATCTCACTCCTTCTCACAATCATTCTCTGATGAATGTATTATTATCCACTGTTCCCAGATAAGCAAATAGAGCAAAAATGTTACACAACTTCCCCAAGGCCAACAGCTAATAATTTGGGGGAAGTTGGGACAGGGGCAAATTCTAGCCTGTTGACTCCCGGGTCCATCGGGCTTCACCTGACTCAGAGTGCAGGAGCATGGAGCTGAAAAAACTCCAAAGGACCTTGTTGACTGGTACTTTTCTGTAGCAAGATGACTTAATGCTTGTCTAAAAAAATGTTAGCTCAATGTTTCCCCAACCTCACTGCTTCAAATAGCCCTTCTCTACAGAGCATGTTCAAAACCTCCCTCTCTAATCTCTTTTTCTCCCCTCTGCCCTCAAATATGCACAGGTCTCCTTTATTCTATGCTAGACTTAAACCACACAGGTATTTCTCTACTAAACCTCCCTGATTCCTCCCGATTCCTCCTGATTTCTTATGCTCTGGCTCTGCTCCCTCACCTCCCACTCTCCTGCGCCACTCCTCCCAAGGGATTCAAAACTCACAGGCAATGGCAACAATGCAAAAGTCCATGTCCTCTGCTCAGGTGCATTCCTGTACTCTCCTGGTACCGCTTGGCACTGCTGACATCCTCTATTTCTTGAGACACCCAGTCTAACCTCCCTTGGCTTGCATGAGGCTCCTATACATTCCCCCATCCTTTGTGACCACTCACTTTCTGTTTCCTTCAAAGTAGTCATTCTCACTCTTCTCATTCCGCGTCCCCAGCATATCTCCCCCTAGCCTCTATACCAGATTTCAGCAAACTTTCCATAAAGGGCCAGATGGTAAATATTTGAGACTTTGCGGGCCATCTCCACCACAAGTACTCAACCAACTCCACTGTATCTCCAAAGCAGCACAGACAATACGGAATATGTAAAGGACAAGGTATGTCTGTGTTCTAATAACATTTTACTTATGGACGTTAGAATTTCAACTTCATATAATTTTCATGTATCACAAAATGCTATTCTTTTTCAAAAAATTTTTTCCCAACCATTTACACACCATTCTTAGTTCATAGGTCCACACTGAAACAGGCAGAGGGCTGGGCAACTGCCAACCGCAATTGGCAAAATTTGTCAAAATTTACACAAAAATCCAACCCATCTTTAAAATCTAGCTCAAATCCGACCTCCTTCTCAAAGCCTTCTTTAAGGACCCCAGATGAAAGGGAAATCTTCTTCCTGTAAGTAAGTACATCTAATCAATTCAGGTGGCAACTGTCACTATCATCTTGTCTCATTTTCTCTATTATCACATGTACACCTCCCCCCAAAAAAAGTTTAGATATTTTGCTGGTTTTACACTTTACATATATATAAATCCTGTCTTCCTAAACAGACTACAAAGTCCTTAAGAACAGAAACAATGTCTTACAGTTATTTATCCCCCAGGGTTAAATCTGCCCTGTAGATTGTAGGTGTTCTATAAATGTTCATTGGTGATAAAATGTTAACATTAGCAATATATTTTAAAAGACTATATTGTTACACAAATGAATGAATGGAGATCTAAGTGTCAGCTCTGCATCAGGCACCGGTTAAAAGCTTTTGTATGCATTAATACATTAATAATTTTTCAATTAACTCTCACAACAGTATAGTGATGTAGGTAGTATTATCCCCATTTTACCTAAGAGGAAACTGAGACTCCCAATTGACTTGCCCATGTGACCCAGATCTGCTAACCTCATACGCCCTACTCTACATTTGCTTCATTTCAGAGAGCCCTTTTTTTCTCTAGTCGTGATTACCATCATCCCTGTCGTGGCCAAAAAGAATTGAACCAAGTGTAAAGTTTGCAGATGTTTGATGAGCTTATTCTATCCAGGTTCCTCTATCAGAAACCACATCCATCCTTGACCCCTCCCCATTCTTAGCCCTCAAAATCCAATCTATCACCCATTGTTGATTCGCTCTCAGTTCTGTTTACTGAAGTCACTTCAAGACTTCCTTTGAACTCATTTTTCACTCTACTTCAGAGACCTTGCTAAAGCACAAGTTTACTCGTGTTACTCTCCCCCTTAAGCCCTTCAAAAACGTCCCTTTGCCCTTGGGGGGAAGTCTACCCCATTCCGGTGGTATACAAGGGCCTCCCGCATGTGGATGCTGCCTGACCCTGGCCTCCCCTTGCCCCACAGGTGTCCTCCTGCTTTGAGCACCAACTTCTTTCACTTGTTCTATCAGGACAGTCTCTGTACTCAGAGTACCCATTTGCCCTCTAGGGAGGTTTCTGTTGCTCTCTTCAGCACACGGAAAGAAAATGGAAGACCTGGATCCCAGACGGCCAGGACAAGGAGGGAGGGTCCTGTGCCACAGGGCTTTCTGCTTCGAATTCTCTTCTCCTCCCTCTTTGCTTGGCTAATCATCACTTACCTTTCAAGGCTCATGTTTTGGATAAATGAATGAATGACATCCATCTCTCCTTTGACCACACGGCCATCCTATCATGGACATTTCTTCCTCTATATTGTGTTACCTATCTGCACCTCTCTATTTTGTTTTGCAAAGAGATCTTCTGTTTCTACACATTTAGTCACTTCATTACTAATCTGATCTCCCAAATGATATGCTGACTGATTTTAATGTTTAATGTTCAATGTTTCCTCCATCTGTCTACTATCTACATTCCTAGATAACCAGATGGTGCACATCAAAAAAGTTCTAGAAGGAAAACTCTGTCTTTACATCTGTTATACACAGCATGACCAGTCTACCTACCAACTGACCATATCTTTACCCAGACTACTCCCTTATAACTTCCCCCACAACTCCCAACACCACCAAAGCCTGTTTTCCTTCAGGATCCTAGGAGCTCAAGTCAATCAAGTGGGCTACCATCTGGAGAAGACATAGAGATAAACCACCCAATCTCTTTTCAAGTAAGGATTTGCTGCCCAGCTAGAGGGGGTGTGACTAGCAGACTGATGACAGCGATAAACTCCTGCAAAAAAAACCTCCTCCTGCAGAGAATGCCCTTGACTGAGGTCAGGCCCTTAGCAAGAAAGCCCACATGTGCTGACTAAGAAAGGTAGGAATATGAAGATGCAGTCATTTGGGCCCAACATGAAACAACTCTGATTCACTCCAGAGCTCTCTGCTGGGATGGCAGAGGCTTAATTAGATCTATATTAGTTTGAACTCTTCCTCTGCCCATTCCTGCTTTCCCCACTTTCCTTCCTCAAGTATTAATTCCTAATAAACATCTTGCACACTAACCTTCACTCAGAGTCTGTTTCCAGAAACCCCAAGCTGCAATACCACTTCTTCAAAATGCATCATGCATGAGGAGCATGGCAATTGGTTCTATGCTCCAGAAAAAAAAAATCCATCTATGTGGAAGAGACCATTTCATCCTTGCCAAAAGTGAAAAGATCTCTTCAGGCCACAATGATCATTAACGAGTGAGCCTTCTCCCTTCAATCAATCACCAGCGTAATGCATTTGTATCACTCCCAGCTCCACTTACGTGGCCAGTGGCCAAGATCTTTGCAACAATTCCCCCCAAGTACCCTCATCCCTTACCACTGACCTCATAATGGTCTCATATGCAAAACTGGTCCACCGGGAGTGATGGTCCACCAGAAGAGTGGTCAGAGGAATCTACCTCCCCCTTCAGAAATGGTGTAAGAGGGTGTCAGGTACATCCATCAGGCAAACCCCTGGTTCCACACAGGGGAAGGACTACAAAAGCAGGAATTTCTTTTGAATTTTTTATTTAAATTCAGTTTAATTAACATATAGTATATTATTAGTTTCAGAGGTAAAATTTAGTGATTCATCCAAAAGCAGGAATTTTAATAGACCCACACCATCCCTGCGAGCTCTGCTCAAAGTGCATAAAGCATTAACATTAGCCAGCATTTCAGGATCCACCCAGACAGCTTCTCGTCTTCATATTTTGACCCACAACGCCTCACTGGGACATGATACTTGTGTTAGCTTTCTAGAGCTGCCATAACAAAGTACCACAAACTGGGTGGCTTAAGACAACAGAGATTCATTCTCTCAGTTCCAGAGGCTGAAAGTGCAAAATCAAGGTGTCTACAGGGCTATGCTTTCTCTGAAACTTCTAGGGGAAGATCCTTCTTTGCTTCTGCTTATCCTCTGGTGGTTGCCTGCCCTCTTTGGTGTCCCTCAGCTTGTGACTGCTTCCCTCCTAGCTCTGCCTCCATCATCAGCCTTCTTCCGTGTGTGTATGTGTGTGTGTGTGTGTGTATGTGTGTGTGTGTGTGTTTTCACATGGCATTCTCCTGTGTGTGTCTCTCACTCTTCTTACAAGGACACCAGTCATAGTGGATTTAGGGTCCATCTTACTCCAGTATGACCTCATCTTAACTCAATTACATCATAAAGTCCCTATTTCCCAATAAGGTCACATTTGCAGGTACCAGAGGTTAGGACTTGAACACAACCTCTGGAAGACACAATTCAATGCATAGCAATACCACATCAGTACAACCTGAAATTCTTTATTGGATACAATTCACATATCCTCTACTTATTAATACCATTGATAAGAGGCTTTGGGAAACACGCACACACACACACACACATACACACACATTTTGACCTCCACCTGAAAGACTGACCAGTAAGAACTAGAATGAGCCAGAAAGGCTGATTTCAGAAAAATTCTAACCATAGTTTGTTAATATTAATAACCATATAACCTGAAATGGTATAGTAATCTGATGTTTAATAATCCCACCATGACATTGTGTCAAAATCCATCATGCCTATACTTACAGTCTGCTAAATCTATCTGTCTGACCTTGGTATAACTAAGCCAAGGAGCCTCCTTAAAAATATATCAAAAAGGCTTTTTTTTGCTTTTTTTTTTTCTTTAAAGATTTTATTTGTCAGAGAGAGAGCACAAGCAGGGGGAGCAGCAGGAAGAGGGAGAGGCAGGCTCCCCGCTGAGCAAGGAGCCTGATGCGGGACCCGATCCCAGGACCCTGGGATCATGACCTGAGCCCAAGGCAGACGCCTAACCGACTGAGCCACCCAGGCATCCTGGCTTTTTTTTTTTTTAACAAACCATTAAGAAAAAGACTGCTAAGCTTCCTGGTACAGTCTTCCATATATAAAGATAAAGCTTGATTAGTCACGAAGACTTGTATTTGAGCTTTTTTGTAGTGTGTGGTGGATTTCCACTGATCCTCCACATTGTGTCTCCTGGTTGGCCCGGCTCAGAGGTGCAGTCTAAGGCCACAGCATAGAGTAGAACTGACTGGCCTGTGGTGACCTCATCTGTTCTGTGCTCTCAACAAGTGAGTTATTCAGGCTTGGATTAAGTTGTGTTCTCTTTAAGTCTACATGTGAAACTCATTCTCATTTGAAAGCACTTTCGGTATATAACACAAGGGACATATTTCCTTCAAAGCACAACAGTGTGAACATGATTATCAAGCCTTGGTTTTTTTTTTTTAAGCATTCCCTGGTGGTAAGTCAGGTCACCAGGTTTCTACATGCTAGTCTGAAGTTCAGTCAAGCCAGGACACATTTTGCTTTGCTTTAATAGAACAACCTATCCAGAAAGCATGAGCATTCTGTATGCTATGGTGACAAAATGACATCTTTGTCACAGTCTAGATGGAAAACATTACTATTCCCTTAGAATATGTTTTCTAGAGACTTGATTTCATCTCCCTAACCTAAAATAATGGATGTTTCTAAGATCAAGAATATCTGAAAGAATGAGTTTGTTATTTTGACAGTTTCAGAAAAGCTGGTCAAGAAGGGCCATAGACTAATAACAGGGTTTATTGTAACTCTGTGCTTTAAGTTTCCCTCAAAAGCAATCCAACTTGGGATATAAATTACAGCTGGAAACCACCCATGAGTTGACATCAATTAATTAGTCATTGATCATGCCTAGGTCTTCATTTCTAGAACAGACTGAATGGGTATGAAACCTGGGCTCTACCACTAACTACCAATATGGACTTTAGGCAATATTCTTAACATTTCTATGCCCCAATTTCCTCATCTGCAAAGTGGGATAATAATAGCATCTAAGAGGGTTCATTGAAGATTTTTTTTAAGATTTTATTTATTTATTTATTTATTTATTTAAGAGAGAGAGAGAGAGAGAGAGAAACAGCATGAGAGGGGAGAGGGTCAAAGGGAGAAGCAGGCTTCCTGCTGAGCTGGGAGCCCGATGTGGGACTCCATCGCAGGACTCCGGGATCATGACCTGAGTCGAAGGCAGTCGCCTAACCAACTGAGCCACCCAGGTGCCCGGGTTCATTGAAGATTTTAAAAGTTAGTATATGTAAAACAGTCAAATCAGTGCCTGGCAGATAGTAAATACTCTGTGTTTGCATCTCTAGCAATGGCACGGCTCTATATTGCTTTGTTCACAGCCCTATAGACACATGGAGAACACTGCCCTGTACATAATACACTCTTGATTAATTTGTTTTTTTGAAACTTAATGGATTCTTGACCTGTATTAAAGTTACCAGTACTTAACATTGGATAATAATGTCCTAATCGCTGAAGTACATAAAATATTCACCCTTCCACATCACCTGTTTTTCACTGTAAACATTTATTTTATTAACTCTTGGATATAAGATCATGACCTAACACATTGTTATGCATCACAGCAGAGGTATGAACAAAACTGTATGTCAGGGGTTTTTACAATTTTCTTCTCTTCTGCCTATTTATGTATGTACAACTGCTTTGTTCCAGAAAAGATTTCAGACAACTTCATAAATATTTTACTTTCAGTTCTGTATTTTACTTTCAACCTGTGTTTTACTTTCAGTTCTACTATAAACATTTAAATGATGCAAAGACATTCTCCTACTTTACACGGCAATCTAAAACTTATGCATGTCTTTTGCTTTTGCTTTTTAGAGGGCTAAGATTTGTGGAGAGAGGAGAATGGTGACATTTAATATTTAAGAACAGAATGAGCAGAATACCTGGTGCCATTTGATAGCAAAATATGAATCAGAAATGACATTAAGGAGCCATATATTTCTGAATGATAGAACAGCCTTTACATAGAGTGAGGCTACAGAATCTAACCCCAGATGTGGAAAAAGACAGATACATAACTTTTTTCTTTTTTTTTTTCTTTTGCCCTTGTCAAGATGTGAATCAGAAAATCCACAGCACACTGAATAACTGGTGGAGGTGGAAGATTCTTTCTTCAATGGTGCATGAATTTTAGAAGAAATTACATTCTGTTTATGCTAAATCACTCCGTGTTAAGTGATCTAGAACAATATTACAAGGAATGAGGTCATTTCTACACAACATGTGTAATGTAGGAAAATTCTGTGGTCTATGTTTGCTTCCCACAATGTCAAAAGTTACCAAATACATGGAAATATGGCCTTACCCTGGTGATGAACTGGATTTCTCACTTTTTCCTCTGGTGTCGCCACAACGCAGTGTAGACCAGCAAAGCAGTGTTGTACTCCCTTCCCTGTGCTCTCCCTCAGCCCCTTCTTCAATGCCTGTTGGGCTCCCTTCTCTCTGACCCCTCTCTCCTGAGCACTGAAGTGGAGAATTAGATGTTTACTAAACTGCACACAAACTTTATTTGGCAAATACTGATCTAGATGCAGCCCATAGAAGACCAACAGGTGCACAGAATTTGAAGTAAAGTAAAAACAACAACAACAAAGAAAAACCCCACATTTTTTAGAAGTATTCTTTGTTTCAAATCTACATGCACATAACTGAGACAATATGAGGAAGAACACTAAAAGAAAACTCTAGGCTATAAGGTCAAAACCTTCGGAGAGTTTAGATTCATTCTCAGTCTCAGAGAATAAATAGAAAATTCTAGAGCTATTTTTCTATATCTCATTGCTCTGTATTCAAACACTCTTATTTTTCTACCTTTGGCAATGTTTTGTAGCGTCACCGTGCTTTCCCTTCCGTGATATTTCTGCCAGACCTTTTTCGCCATCAAACCCTTCTAAGATGTTAAAATGTCCTTTTCAAAGGAACCCATGCAGGATACTAAGAACCACCAGAGAAGGAAGAAGAGAACAAAACTTGCCACAGAATCCAAGATCAGAGGCTGTTTCAAGAAAAGAGTCAACCTAACACTGCTGACACCAAGCAGAGCTAGAGTTCATCTGAAGGTAATTTGTCAGTACTAGCTAACTGCTGAACCACTGAAAAAGCAGCTTCAGTGGATGATGAAGCCAGAAGCCGGATTATAGTGCGTGGAGAGGTAAAGGGAATGTAAGAAAGTAAAAACAGTTCAGCAGTCATTTCTAAACCCTTGTCTCAACTGTTTTCTTCCATGAGATTTATTTCAGAGTTTCCCTTTCCCTGTAGAAACAGCCATTGCAGGCAGATATTTAAAACATATTTATCTAGCCAGTGTGTTACATATAAACGTGGCAGGTACAAGAAATCAATATGATGGAAAAGATAAGACTGAGGGTAGGAACCTTACATAAATTCAAATAATGTCAACATAGGCACATAACAAAATAAGAAAGGGGCCATTTTTAAAAGTCTTGTTTCACTTTCATTGCCATTATCATGTGTTTCTGCTCACTATATATTCTAGCACCACATTATGTTAAGGACTGCTGAAAAAATAAAGGACTCTGACTTTTAGTCTTATTCGTAGATGAAAAAGGTCACAGAATACCATGTCATTCTGATACTGTCATGACAGGTACATAATAAAATACAAGCAATCAGGGGCGCCTGGGTGGCTGAGTCGGTTAAGCATCCAACTCTTGGTTTCGGTTCAGGACATGATCTCAGGGTTGTCATGATGTCAGGATCGTGAGATGGAGCCCCACATCAGGCTCTGTGCTCAGCAGGGAGTCTGCTTGGGACTCTCTTCCCCTCCGCCTCTGCCCCACCTCCCCCTAGTGCTCACTCTCTCCCACACTCTCCCTCTCAAAATAAATAAAATCTTTTTAAAAAATACAAGCAATCATACATTAACTTTTTTATATGAATTTTTTGGTAAGTTCCTAAGTATAGAAACCTAACTCTGAAAAGGAAGCAGGGGCTGAATGGATAAATAAACTGTGGTGCTTTCAGACAATGGAATACTGTTCAGTACTGAACAGAAACGAGCTATAAAGCCATGAAAAAAACGAAGGAAACTTAGGCACATATTACTAAGTAAAAGAAGCCACTCTGAAAAGGTTACATACTGTTTGATTCCAACTATAAGGCATTCTGGAAAAGACAAAACTATGGAGAAAGTGAAAATGTCATGGGTCGCCAGGAGTTTTGGGGCAGAGGGATGAACAAATGGTGCTCAGAGAATTTTTAGGGCAGGGAATCTATTCTGTGTGATAATATAAAAGTGGATATATACCCTTGTCCAAACCCATAGAGTATGCAACACCAAGAGCGAACCCTAATATAAACTATGGACTCTGAGTGATTATAATGTACATGTAGGTTCACCAATTGTAACAAATGTATCACTCTTGTCAGGGGTGTTGATAATGGAGGGAGCTATCCATGGGGGGTTAGGGGGTACCCGGGAAATCTGTCATTTCCTCTCAATTTGGCTGTGTATCTCAAACTGCTCAAAACAACACATTTTTTTTAAAAGGGGGGAAGAAAGGTGGTACCTAGAAGTAAAAGCCTAAGGAGATGGTTGAACTACCCAATCTAAGCATATTCATCCTGTTCAATTGCTTTGTTGATTAGCAAAGATGTTTCTTTTGCTGCCACCTCTGTTCCAGCCACCAAGCTAATCATAATGGGGAGGCATGCAAAATATAACACAGTCTTTAACCTTAAGTTTCTAACTTATATGTATGTATTATCTCTTTAATTCCCATACTAACCCTATGAGATTGGTACAGGGACAGGCCAGGTTTTGTGGAGGCTAAAGCTTACATGATTTGAGGAGCACCCTTTAAGGAAAAGAATTAACCCTATTAGCTACTGCAATACAGTACGTTCTACTGATCACTCTCCCCAAAACAGTTTACAGTCTGGGCAGGAAGAGGGACTAAGTAAACAACTAAGACCTGCTTTGAAAGAGATATTTATTCAACCACAAACTCTGATGAGCACCCACTATGTGTGAGACATTGTTTCAGGTGCTTGAGATACATACACAAAGATCCTTGCCCTTGTAAATACTCCATTTCAGCATGGGAGACAAAAAAGAAATGTAGTCAGTAAACAAATGATATAGTATATTGAAAGTTGCTAAGTGCCGTTTCAAAGAAAAGGACTAAAGGGTAAGAGTCAGGTATTGGACAGGGGTGTGGAGAACAGGTTGGAGTTTAAGTAGCATAAGCAGGGTAGGTCTCATTGCAAGGTGATGTTTAAGCACAGATTGGAAGGGGCCAAATGTAACTACCTGGATCCCTGGGGGAAGAGGGTTCAGGGCTAAGGGAACAGGTGGGGCAGGTCTCATGCACTTAAAAAACAGCAACTACGCGGTGAGCTGGTGCCTGCCTGATGGGAGAGAAGCAGGAGATGAGGCGTGAGAGATAAAGGGGTGGAGAGTTGTAGAACCATGTAAAGAATTTGTTTTTAGCTCTGAGATAGGGAAGCGTTGAAGGGTTTTGAGCAAAAGAGTGGCAGGATCTATCCTACAATTTTAAAATATCAGCCTGGCCACTGTGTTGAGTTTTTGGTAGCTCAGACCAGAATGGGAGCAAAGTATCTGGTGAGAAAGGTTCAGATCTTAGATATATTTTGAAAGGAAAGCCAACAGAATTTGTGGAGTGTGATGTTGGAGTGTGACAAGGAGGAGAGTCAAGGATGGCTCCAAGGATTTTGACCTAAGCCACTGCAAGGTCAAACTGCCTTTGAATGAGATGGATAAGGACACAGGAGCAGGTTGGGAGACAAGGCAGGAAATCATTCACTTGAGATGTCTACAAGATATCCAAGGGCAGATGCTAGGTAGACACTTGAGTATATGAATCTGGATTCAGAAGAAGCCAATTATTGGTGGCGTATCAAGGAACAGATGAAAAGGGTGCCTGCCACAGCCTCCTCCAGAGATCGGTGCAAGATGCTTGAATTAGAGGTGCCTACTCTGAAGCCTTTCTTTTTTTTTTTTTATTTAATTTTTTATTGTTATGTTAATCACCATATATTACATCATTAGTTTTTGGTGCAGTGTTCCATGATTCATTGTTTGTTCATAACACCCAGTGCTCCATGCAGAACGTGCCCTCCTCAATACCCATCACCAGGCTAACCCATCCCCCCACCCCCCTCCCCTCTAGAACCCTCAGTTTGTTTTTCAGAGTCCATCATCTCTCATGGTTCGTTTCCCCCTCTGACATACTCCCCTTTTCTTCCTCTCCTGTTATCTTCTTTTTCTTTTTTCTTAAAATATGTTGCATGAAGACTTTCATATGAAAGCCTTCCAAAGAGAAGAATCCTAGAATCCTAACCGCCCCCCCCCTTTTTGGAGACTGGTCATTAGTAATAAGGAATATGTTAAATACAAAATAGCACATTACTCAAAAATGAAAGATGTGAATGAAGTGGGGAATCAAGAGTCCTAGGAGGAGAAAGAGTGAGTTGGCCTTTACTTTGCCGTCACTTGGTTGGCAGAAGGATGGACATACACATATGTGCCACACTGAGCTCATCTCCCATCCCTGGACTCTCCACCACATCTCCCTTCCCTTTTCACTAGGCAAGTGTTTCAGAGGTTCCACAAATCAGGAACTGTGACCTGCTCCCATGGAAGGAAGATACGTAAACCTCTGGTTAGGACAAAATGCAAAATTCACAGGCAACTAGTAACTTGCAACTGTAAATAATCCCCAATATAAAGGAGACTGGAAGATGGTAGGGCTCTTGCTTCACTTCTTCTATATACTCTCTCTTCCAAACCCCACGTTATCTGGCCATAAACCTGAGAAACAGGCCTTGTGACATTTGTTGCTCAATTCTTTTCCCCTCATGTTTGCTGCAAGTGATCATACTGGTATCCTTGGTTTCTTCTGCAACATTCAAGAGACCCTCAGATAGAACCCGATAACCCAATAAGTAGATAAAGCTACAAGTAAATAGCTGTTGGTCCTAATGATTTCTTCTGAGACTTTAAGCAAACATCCCATTTACTCAACTAACATTTATAGACCATTTTCTAGGTGGTGGGAACTGTGCTAGGCCCCAGGGAGAGAATTCAAAGATGAACAAGACTTATTCTTGACCCTGAGGTCCTTTCAGAGCAGAGACACTACCCTTTCTCAAGCGCTGCACCTGCCATGGTTGCCTTTTCTCAGATCATAAATCTTCACCCTGGCTCAGCAAGTTTCCAGCCATAAAGAAATCATGCCTGTTGCTACGTCATCGATCTACTGCAAAGCCTAGGTCTCAACTGGAGATGATCTTGCTCCCCAGGGGACATCGGGCAGTGTCTGGAGACATTTTTGGTTTTCCCAGCGGGGTCAGTGAGTGGCATCAGGTGGTATCGGGTGGGTAGTCATGGATGTGCTACATTGCACAAGATAGTCCCATCCCCCAAGACAAAAAATTATCCAGCCCAAAATGCCAATAGCACTGAGACTGAGAAACCTACTATAGATCATCTTTATTTTAGCCATTCTGTCCTTACAATGTATACCACTTTATTCCTCCATTTATTGTCTCAGGAACAATAGCACTAAGAAAGGTTTGTGCCTGTCATTAATTAAGATGAAAAGAAAGGACATAAATCTTCCTCCCATATCTTACTGTAGCCAGCTAGATAGAGGTCTTACCAGAATTCCTTTTGTTTCCCCTCTACACAGGTCTAGAAAACTACAGAAGAAAGAAAAGAATCTGGTCCAATAATTGTATGGCAAAAATATATCTTTTGTCTTTGCCAATATTCTTTGTCATCCCATCCGTATCCAATGTGTATTTTTGAGTCTCTTACATATTCCACTTGCTTCATGGCAATCTCTTCTTCTTGCTCATCTCCACCTAACCAAATTCAACTGCTCCCTCAAGATCTAGCTCAAACGCTGATTCATTCATTTATTTCACCTATTGCAGGCGGCAGTGACAAACCACCCATCCAGCCTACCCCCAACCAAAACACACTCCTACTGTTGCTACTCCATCCTTCCCTTGGTCACTAATCCCACCCCTGAGTAACTAAAGTGTCATAATTTTTTGTGACTCTCCAACTAAATTATAAATTCTCTGAGGGGGGCGCCTGGGTGGCTCAGTTGGTTAATCGACTGCCTTCGGCTCAGGTCATGATCCTGGAGTCCCGGGATCAAGTCCCACATCGGGCTCCCTGCTGAGCAGGGAGTCTGCTTCTCCCTCTGAACCTCTTGCCTCTCATGCTCTCTATCTCTCATTCTCTCTCTCTCTCAAATAAATAAATAAAATCTTTAAAAATAAATAAATAAATAAATAAATAAATTCTTTGAGGTCCTATTTCTAATTAGGGAGAATAGGGGCACTTTTTTCTTAATCTTATTTGACTGAAAGTGTGAAAGTTACACAATCATATAGCACAGATGAAGAGAGGAAAGTGATAGTACATTTCAGAATAATTATTGCTATAAATGTGTTATCTTTCAAGGAAAAAAAGTGCATTGGTCTAGAAATCTCCAGAGTCAGCAAAGGCAACTTCACGTATCAGGTTCTGAAAGAGTTCTTTTTCCTTAGGCAAGACTGAAGAAGAAAAGAAACATTCCTGCTTTTAGGTCCATCAGTAAAGGAATTTGAAAAGTTTCACTTAAAATGTAGACAGCTTAGCAGATTCATTTAAAGGTAGGCGTGGGTTGTGAAAAACAATAGATTGTTATGCAAAAAAAAATCTGTTTTGACTTTATTAAAAGTAATGACTCACCATTGCTCCCCTTTAGAGAAAAGCAAGATAAGTCTGTATATCACACATTATTTCTTTTCTATCCAGATAATCACAGAAGCTCTTTGGCTTGGCTAAGCATCTACATTTTCAGCATTATTGCCAGCCATTCATTATCTTATCATTGAAAAGCCAAGCCAGATGCAAAAAGACATTTCGATTCGTCTGCCCTTGCAATGTTAAAACCCATGGGAGCAGGCATGTGGCTGACCACCACAGGGACTCCATGGAGAGATGGCCTTGGGACACAGACTGAGCAGGAGTTATGCCACACTAGGCTGCAATGGTACATCAGCTAATTCCTTGCTAGGAGCACTTGAGCAAGTCATTCACCTTTCTTAACCCATGCTCTGGATATTTCATAAAAGCTTATCAAGGACTTAATGAGATAACGCATCTAAAGTGCTTAACGAAATGCCTGTTATCTAATATGTGCCCAGAGAACAGTAGAGAAGAGTAGTCTCTTCGCTTCAAATGCATTTGCTTTTGCCCTCAGACCTATATGCCCTTCCTGTGTTTGACGAATTTTATGCAGGCTCTCTCGAAATAGAATTCTTTCCAGTTTAACATCCTCTGTCCCTCATACTCAGGGCACTTTTGGCTACCTTTTCGTTGCCATATATTTTCTAAAATACACCTTGGGAGAGATGACATGTTTAAAATGCAGTGGCGCAAACCTGCTTATAAGCTCCAGGTCTGAACAAAGTGAGGACATGAGGAATGAACATGAATTATGCACTGAAATCACACCAAGAGTTCCGAAACAGGAAAATTGACTCTGCTGGGTGCGGTTCTACAATCACATAATGTGGTTTACAGCTTAAAATATCAACTATAAAACACCATCTTGAAGTGAGTTTGGGTTTGGCTGTCACCACAGCAAAAGGAAAGCCCACTCACATGAAGAATGACCTTTACACCTGTTTGGGTTTCTTAGTAACTTAGTTTAACAGATTGTCTATACAAGATGGAGTTTTATGACTGGTATCAGTCCAAAGGTGGAGAAAACATGAGCAAAGTGTGTTTGGCCATATTTTTCAGTGCATTTAGTTCTCGTGAAATGTAACCAACACATGGGTTCCTGGAACGTGGAATTGTCTTTCTTTTTTGTACCCAACAAGCAGAAACTATAAAATGAATGTAACTCTTCTTCCAATCGTCCCAATAGGGCAAATGGTCTTTAAAAGGTGTTCACTCCAGTTAAAAAGCAAAAAATTAAGCACTTAACAAAAAAAAAGCAAAAAATTAAGCATTAAACCATTTCCTTTCCTCCAAAAGTCACCTCTTACTCAGCACCCACTTATAGTTCCACCTGATGAGCCTTTTCGGATGAGCGAAGTGTGAGATGCACAAATGGAAGGTAGGACAGTAGACCACCAATCAGTGAACATGAAAAGAGGTGAGAAATTAGGTTCTGTCATAGAAAAAAAAAAATCACATTGGGAGATTGGAAACAATGACTATCTCATCCTCCTTGAGAAAGATGCATATACATTAGCTATGCAGTGGATATGGATTAGGTTTGGCCCATGTACATTTCGGGAAACAAACATGGATTCAGAAAGACCCGAGAGCCAGAGGAGGAGACAGGCAGCGGACAAGACTGTGCAACCTCTGGGTAGGAGCTCTCAAAATTGAGCAGCTCTCACAGATCCACAGCTACCTGCTAGGAAAGGAAATGGTTTGGTGGAAGTGCTTAATTTTTTGCTTTTTAACTGGAGTGAACACCTTTTAAAGACCATTTGCCCTATTGGGACGATTGGAAGAAGAGTTACATTCATTTTATAGTTTCTGCTTGTTGGGTACAAAAAAGAAAGAAAGACAATTCCACGTTCCAGGAACCCATGTGTTGGTTACATTTCACGAGAACTAAATGCACTGAAAAATATGGCCAAAAACACTTTGCTCATGTTTTCTCCACCTTTGGACTGATACCAGTCATAAACCAAGTAAACCAAGATGGAGAAAATACCTGAACTCCTCCAATGTTCTGCTGCTTCTCACTGGAACACTTGGGAGGAGGAAGGGTTTTTAATCAGCTCTGCTCCTGTCTCCCTCTGTTTTGCATCTGCATGCCTCTGTATGTTCTTGTTTGTTTCCCCTGAAGTGGAAGTTAAAAGTATCAGAAGAATGTCTTTTCTCACCAAGTTCCCATCTGCTCTAGAGAAGGAAGTAGGGAGACTATCACACTGGTGCCTGTTTTTGGAAAATTTGCAGAACAAAGAAAACAAAACAAAACAAAACAAAGCAGAAAGGGTCAGATAAACTCCAATTAAACAGACAAGCTTTATAAGGTTTATCCAAATTAAATCTCTTGACAATGATGTTTCCCCTTCATTAATTTTTATGTAATCACATTAGGCAAAGAACATCTTCCATCAGTCGCTGCTGATGCTGGCTTTATGAAACCGGGCTACCTTTTCCTACAGCAGGTCCGCAGCACCCTAATACTGATGCTGAAATCAATTCTTCAAAAACCACTGGTCCAGTAGAAGCCAGAGGACAGTCCTGACAGAGAATCAAAGACCAAAGAAGGAAATCTGAAAAGGATCTGTCTGAAAAGCTTGAGAGCCATCAGGATGGTGGGACCCAGAGCAAGGAGAGATAATAAAGGCTAGAAAAGCCTATGATTTTTTTTTTCCCTTTGTTTTCTGATGGGGACATTCCTTTTTAATGCCTGTTGTCTGTGCAAATGGCACTCTTGGCTAAAATATGCAGACCTGCCAGGGGAGCGTTACATGCAAATGGTCTCCTCTTGGTTCCACTCATCCCATGATGCCATGCTCTGGCTGCGCCAGGGGAAAGCAACCCAAGTATCAGCATGAAAATAAGACAACCTGGCCTCCCACTTTGCTCTAACGATTTCCATATCCAGTATGACAAGTTTTCCCAGGACAGGCCTGCAACCACAGGCACATGTCTCACCCTGTTAAGACTCCATAGCAGGTAAAGCAACCTGAACTCCCCATGGAAGAGTCGGGTACACAAACCTACACCCACACACAAAAGTGAGGGAAGCCAAAGTGGGCAAAACTTTCCACCCATTTGCTTCCAAAGCCCATATTACTGGGAGGGGGTGAGGAGCGCGGCTCAGCGTTCAGAGGCATGCTCAAACCTTTCCACTCGCTTTCTTTTCTCCAGCTCCATGCATACCAGCAGGAATCTGAACAAGATGGGGGCTTAAAAGCAACACTTTGGAAACTTCCCGGAATGAAAATCTACCTTCTCGTAAAAAAAAAAAAAAAAAAAAATTCCCTACTTGGTTTCCCTTTTGTGCCACTTTCTTTTCTCTTGGCTTTTTCTTAAATCCACCGTCCTCCTCACATTTGGAGCTAATCCCTGACGCAGGTAATCCTTCCATCTCTTGTTACTCACACTGAAGTTTTCGCTTCCCTTACTGGTTGGTGCACTCGTGATTAGTTCTAGGACATTAGTATTGTCTGATTCTATTTGTCACCTTTTAATTCTTGACTGAGTCATGCGGCCAGGTTGAGGAGGGGCTCCTTGGTTAACTACACTCTCTGACAACAAACAGTGTGCTAATTAACATGTTCTTAGGACAAAGAACAGAAATGGTTTCAAATCCCTGGTTCAGTACTTTACTAGCTCTGGGGCTGTGGACAAATTTACGAACATCTCTAAGCCTTCGTTTCTTCACAAAATGGGGACAGAATATATTATAAGAATTAAATAAGGCAGTGTATGCAAAGGAGCATCGTGTCTGGCATCCAGCAAGCTGAGTAACGTTAGCCATTACCAGCATCATCACAATCATGCTTGTCATGAACCTACACAACTTCCCAGGCCAGATGGTGGAAAGTAAAGATCAATACCCTTCTAACTTTGAGGCGCTCACAGTCAACCCTTAGACATAGACATGTAACCACACAGTCACATAACATTCTCAATCTGACCATCTGCCCCAATTTTTCTGAATTCCTTATATTCAAAAAGATACAGAGCCATGCCCTGGAGTCAAATGATGAATCGAAGCTAAATATTTTTTATTCAACATACTCATCAAACCTCTAGGAACTTAATTTGCAAGGTTTTCTTGATGAGGCTTCGTCACTCTTTTCTATCTCCTGAGTGGTATTGTTTTGTTTTTCTCATGGATAAGTACTACCCATTAAAAAGAAAAGAAAGAAAGAAAGAGAGAGAGAAAGAGAGAAGAGAGAGAGAGAGAGAAGAGAAAGAAAGAAAGAAAGAAAGAAAGAAAGAAAGAAAGAAAGAAAGAAAGAAAGAAAGAGAAAGAAAGAAAGAAAGAAAGAAAGAGAGAGAGAGAGAGAGAAAGAAAGAAAGAAAGAAAGAAAGAAAGAAAGAAAGAAGAAAGAAAGAAAGAAAGAAAGAAAGAAAGAAAAAGAAAGAAAGAAAGAAAGAAAGAAAGAAAGAAAGAAAGAAAGAAAGAAAGAAAGAAAGAAAGAAAGAAAGGAAGGAAGGAAGGAAGGAAGGAAGAAAGAAAGAAAGAAAGAAAGAAAGAAAGAAAGAAAGAAAGAAAGAAAGAAAGAAAGAAAGAAAGAAAGGAGGGAGGAAGGGAGGGAGGGAGGAAGGGAGGGAGGGAGGGAGGGAGGGACAGGAGTGCCTGGCTGGCTTGGTTGGTTAAGTGACCCACTCTTGATTTCAGCTCAGGTCATGATCTCGGGGTCATGGGATCAAGCCCCATGTCAGGCTCTGCGCGGGGTGTGGAGTCTGCTGGGGATTCTTTCTCTCCCTCTCCCTCTGCCTGCCCCCTCCACCCCCCACCGCACACATGCGCGCACACTCTCTCTCACTCTAAAAGAAAAAAAAAAAAAAAGGACAGCTATAGAACTCCTAAGAAGCTCATTTTCCTGGTTCAAATAAAAATATTGAAAATCAGAACAGCAGATTCAGGACCCCTTC
The DNA here is from genome assembly GCF_037043125.1 of Eumetopias jubatus. Classification (NCBI taxonomy): domain Eukaryota; kingdom Metazoa; phylum Chordata; class Mammalia; order Carnivora; family Otariidae; genus Eumetopias; species Eumetopias jubatus. The sequence continues at coordinate 160,783,144 of NW_028274809.1, read as the reverse complement.
TCCCCCCGTGGAGTACAAACGAACATGTCCCCAATGCCATTAAACTAGGCAGCTTCTAAAAATCTGACATTAGTGGCCAACATTTTCTGGCTTTCAGAGTCGTTAATCACGTTAGCGAATGATTCATTCACTAAAGAGATCAGGGCTGGTATTCTGACACTAATTCCCAAGATGCAGAATACAAAGCTGAATCATATCTGCCATTTTTAGGTGACTGTGACAGTTGGTCATAAAGCACCAAGTTTTGACAAAACACCGAATTTCTTTACTCTCTGCTTTGCAGTTTAGCTGGAAACAAAACCTTTTTTCAAAAAATCTTTAAAATTTTTTCCACATCTACATGCTCCGAATTTTTGTAGAAGTCTTTATGACTGTTACTTTGATGTCTATGCCAAACAGGATAAACCCTTGAAAGGCAACACTGCTAATGAACACAAAGATCTTTATGTAATTGTAATAGCCAGTTTGGCTAGTTTTATGGGTGTGTGTACATTTAATTTTGAGTTGAGCAATATCCAATTTGGCAATGAGCTAGAATAATATGAGTCTTTCTGCTTGTTTGTTTTAATTACTAACAACCAGAGAAAAACTATTCACAGCAGCCAAGGGAATTAAAATCAGAAATGCACTCTACTACTTGAGTACCGCCCATTTTCATGCCAAAATGGATGTCACTTACTTGAGAGGTGCAAGAGTCAAGAGGGGCAAATTCAGAGCTGTGGTAAGTGAGGAAAACATAAAAATAGATGTTTTTTGTTTTTCATTTTGTTTGTTTTTCATATAAGTAGAGGTTAAGTTTTTGAGGCATAAAACAACTTTCCTTCAACGTTATGAAAGAAGCCTCAATAATAATCATTCATTCATTTGATACTATTTATTGTGTGGTCATGGGCCAGGCCCTATTGTAGGAGCTGAGGACACCACAATGAACAGGTAAACAAACACTCTCTTCACAGAGAGTGTTCTAGCGAGTAATAAACACAGTAAACAGACAAACAAAAGTATGATTTCAGGTAGTGCTAGGTGCCATAAAGATAGCTAGGTAGCTAATCAGAGAATGGCTCTCTGGGGATTCAATATTCAAATAGAGATTTGAATGGCATGAGGTTGGTGGGGGGCAGGTGGTATGCAGTCATGCTGGAATCTGGGAGAAGAACATTCCAAGCAGAGCGACTGGCAAGAGTAAAGGTCCTGAGTCAGGAATACCCCATCACTGATCAAGAAACAGCAAGAGGACAGTGAGCATAGAGAACAAGGGAGAACAAGGGAGAAAGAGGTGAAAGGTAAGATCAGAAGTCTTGGCAGGGGATATTTATACAAGGATGTGTGGCCTATGGAGAGATGTTTGGATTTTAATGTAAGTGTAATGGGAGCCACTGAAGGGTTTTATGAAGGTGAGTGGCAAGATCTGACTTCTGCTTTCATGAGATTGCCTGGCTGCAGTGTGTGTAAACAGTCCCAAGAATAAAAGCCATGAGGCTCTGTTAAGAGGCTATGAATGGAGTTGGGCAAGAGATAATGGCGTCTCAGATCTGGACGCCCCACGGAAGCACTATGAAAGGGTCAGATCCAAGAATCTGAAGACTGAGCCAATAAACTATGAGTAGATTAAGCTTGGGGATGACCATTTTTCCTAAAACAGTGATTGTATTTGCTATACCTAAAAAGAGGCTCAAAAATATCTGTGAAGTGAACAAACTGATCTGAGAGTCAGAAAATACAAATCCTAGTCCCACTCATTTACCATGTACGTAACTGTGCCTTGCCTTAGTCTGATGCCCAGACACGTGGTGGTGGTCAGGAACTCCTCAATGAGGAGAGAGATAGGCTGCCACAGCCTGCAATCTGCAGTCACAAGTCAGGCAGTGACTAGAATAGCCCAGGTCGAGTTTCTACAGAGATATATGTGAAATACAAGTTGTCCTTTCTCCGGGGCCCACATTTTTCCTGAGATCTTATTTAATAGGTTCCCCATTGCCTGCTCAGTAGAATTCATACCCCTTGGCCTGACCTTTAAAGTCTTCCATGATCCATCGCCCACTCTTCCTACTTCCAAACATTCCCCTTCATATGCCCTATATTCCAGTCCAAATGAATTAAGCCCCATATTTTTTTTTCTGCTTCCATATCTTCACCCACACTAGGACTTTCCTGCCCAATCATCTTCTCTTCATCCTTCACAAGACCCAGCTCAATCTTCATAACCTTTTCTTCAACAACCTTCCCTCACTTCAAGCCTCTCCATCAAGGCTGAACTCCTAAAAACTGTCCCCCTACAAACTGGAGGGCAAACCCCTGCTGTCAGTCATCTCACTGTGGGTATACTTTGAGGGCAAAGTCTTGAACAAGTCATTGGCTAAGATATGTCAGGAAAGGCCCAGAACATGCGCTCTTCTCTTTTTATACTATTTCTGTCATAGTACAAAGGGTTTAGATCAATGCTTCATTAATCTCCACTTCTTTGTGTAGAAGTTAGAAGAAAACAATCTTTAAGAACAATCACAGACCAGTTTTCCTAGCCTTGCTGAAGTCACGGGTCTTAGCATGAAGCTCAGGTTTGGACCTAACCACATCTCCTTTCCAAACAAGTTTTTTCCCAAACTTTCCAGATGCCTTTACAATCTTTATAGTTACTTGGCCTCAGTTTTGTTTTTTGGGTTTTTTTTTTTAATCTGTAAAAATCGGGGTAATCACTATAACTACCTCACAGGGTTGTTTTGTGGATTAAGTCAGCTAACACAAATAATTGTGTCTAGCATATGTGTTTAAAGTTATATACATCAGGTCTTTTCTGGAAGGGGAGGAAAGCCATGTAACTGACTAGTCACAGTTATTGAGACAGATAAACAGCCCCAGAGGAGGGTGGAAACCACCTAAACTTTGCCTTGCATCTCCACCTCACCCTAATTCCTAGCCAGTGACAGACTTAGACATATCACACAGCTCTGTGAAGCCAGCTACTTTCCAATGAGCCCAAATGCCCACCCTACTTAGAGCTACTGCTGTGTAAGTGGGCTCTGCAAATGGGCATCTCCAGCGACTCATAAAGCACACACACACATACTCACGTGCGTGTGCACCCCCACACAACCAATCTATCAAAGCAGGGCCAGGAGATCAAAGGGAGAAACTAACGCTTTATGGTTTCTGTAGTGAATGGATCTCATAGGCCTGTGGCATTCTTGGCAGAAGTTCCATAACCAAAAGACTCCCACCCCACTCCCCCTCCTTAGAGCGCTACTGGCAGCATTTCTTCCCTCCACCATCCCATTTCTGTACTCTGGAATCCTCTGCAGTATGACACCTTCCAGAAGATATGTTTAAGCCACAAGATAAGAGTTATACCACCATATATGAGTCATTCGTATTATCTTGCAACGGGGAATCCTTTTAATGGAGGCAGCCCACCCTCACTGCAGAGAATATGTATTGCCTGACTTCATTCTCTTGCTTTTCCATTTAACCTCCTCTCATACCTCAGGCTCTGAGAGTTCTTCCTTCTATATGCCAATTCCTAATGCCTGGACTTGACACCCCTCCAGTTTGGATGATGACCACGATGATGATAATGATGACACTGAACACATACTATAAGCCACACTATGCTGAGGGACTTACAAATATAACTCCTCACAACAACCTAATGCATGAGGTATTATCCTCATTAAACTCAGGAGGAAACTGAGGCCTGGAGTGGTTATGTAATTTGGTGAAGTCACATAGTTAGGAAGTGACAGAGCCAGAACTTAAACCCAGAATAATCTGGCTTGAGAGCCCATAACTTCAACCACTTTGATGTACTTTCTCTCCTTTGGATGACCTATTTTTACTCACATCTTGATCCCAGCCTGCCTACTGACCCTTTAATTTTGCATGTTCCTCAGTTTGAGCCTACTTGGCACGCCCAGTCAGTTCTCTTGAATCTAACCAGACAAAGGAGCCTATCTTCCGACTTCTCCGTGAGGGCAGATGGACAGACAATGGACTGCAGAATTCAAAGTTGATATAGAGGGGCATCTGGCTAGCTCAGTGGAAGAGCATGCAACTCTTGATCTTGGAGTCGTGAATTCAAGCTCCACATTGGGTATAGAGATTACTAAAAAAATAAATAACTTTTTAAACTTTATTAAAAAAGAAATTAATATAGAATATTACTTATAGTTGTATATATTTATTTCTGGGCTACATTACATTGAAGATTGGCTAACCCAGCAGTTACACAGAATACTTCTCTTTCCCACATCCACTACAGAGGCTCAAAAAAGCTATATAACTCTTGGGGCGCCTGGGTGGCTCAGTCGGTTAAGCGTCTGCCTTCAGCTCATGTCATGATCCCAGGGTCCTGGGATCAAGCCCCATATCGGGCTCCCTGCTCAGTGGGGAGTCTGCCTCTCCTTCTCCCTCTGCTCCTCCCCCTCCCTCGGCTCATGATCTCTCTCTCTCAAATAAATAAATAAAACCTTAAAAAAAAAAGCTATATAACTCTTTTCCAGCCCCCTTTCAGACAAGAGTGAACATATGATACAGTTCTCCCCAATAAGAAGTAGGAAGTCCATAAGTCAGGGGTAGACAGGCTTAAAAAACACTTATTTTCTTCAAAAAAAGGAAAAAAGATCACCAGTACTGGACCCATTCCCCTTGTTGCTGCCATACAAACGTAGTATCTAGAAACAATTCGGTAATGTTGAGGCAACAAAAAAGCATGCCAATACACTGAGGATGGTGGAGAAGAAAGATAGATTTTTGGACTTGGAAGACATTGTTGAGCCTCTGCTCATCCACTTGTATGTGAGATTTTAATGAGATTTTAATGTTGCTTAAGCCAGTCAGTCAGCATACTTGCACCATAAAGCATTCCTTACTGATAGAATAGCAACAATAAATGGTTTACATCGCATATTATGGATTCCATCATCCAAAAAAATCCTTTGCCAGCTTCTAAATATACTAAGTTAAACCTCTGGGAATGGTCACAGAGGCTCTGGGGTAGGAGGGGCCTAACCACCCTACCACAAAGACCCCAGTGCCAGAAGAAGGCACATCCTGGGAACCAGCCCACCGAGAAGGCAATGTGTTGAACTGTATCTGATACACTGAATGAAGCAAAATATAAGAACAAACAATAATAGTCACTTCTATGAATTCAAGCCAGACAATATCATCACAGGAGGAAAAAAGTAGCATAATGTCCATGACTCAGAGTCAGAAATCTGTGTTCTGATCCCAGCCTTGCTGCCTTGGGGATAGCAACTAAGCTCTCTGGGCCTCAGTGTCCTCATTTGTGAAAGGAGAGAAGAGACCAGATAACTTCTTGATGCAAAGGCATATCTGAAACATTTTCAATCTTTGATCCCATATATTTTCCCACTGAAGGTGAAAGCATATGACTTAAGGGTCAGTAAACTTTCCTTTTGCCCACAAAATGCATGGAAATACAACCTTATACCTCTCCTTTCTAGATACAATGAGTACAAAGGTAAATATTCCTTAGCGATTTATTTGGTAAGAATTACGAGGATCTGCTGACAACATACTTCATTACTCAAAGTTCAACCAAACCGTAAGACAGAATCAGTGTTCATTTCACTTAATGTTCTTGGTGACATAGGGCAACCAAGGACATCCGTTGTTTCATATCAAGGGACTTGCAGAGAGGACCCATCTGAGTCAAAGTTTATATAAATAAAAAAGAATCTGCCCAAAGGCCAACTTATAGAGGCTTTGCTTTTCCTCTTTTCCATTGCTACTTCTGTCACATTATCCATCCTTTTCCATTGTAGATATACGCCCCCATTGCTTGCCCCCAACAAAATTAATCTCATCTCATTTTTTTCCCTTAGATCACTGCCTTCTGCTTTCCAATGTGATATGATTAGATTACCAAATAAACCAATCCTGTGTTATTACATCAAAAGGAGAACCCCAGCCTCAGAGAGGATGTTAAATCAAGGAGAAAGAAAATGATGGGATTTACCTGATGGATAAATCCAGAAAAATTTAAAATCCTGAAATTCTAAAACCTTGTCATTTAATTCTTCCATGTTCTTTCTTCACATAACATGACTGAGCTTCTTAAGTAGCTATTGCAGACTTTCTGGTTTGAAAGTGGTATGCTAGATACCATAAAAAGCTCACAGATAAATAATATGTTTTCTGCTCTCAAGGGACTTCAAATTTCTCATGGTAGTTACATAAATACCTCTAATATACAGCAGCCCGAAAAGCAATATGGAAACGTTAGGAAGAAAAAATTAATTTCAACTGAAAAAGCCTTAAGGAAGAATTAAAATGGAGACACAGACAATGGCTCATGTTTATGTCCTATTCTGAAATATGCTTTCTAGTTTCTGAAGTGCCAACCTGCCCAGAACTTAACTTAGATCAAAAAGTTAAATACCATACTGGCATTTTGAATGACCTGGCTAGGATCTTCAGTGTCATAGCAAGATTAACTCTTAAAGAAGTGGATTCTGCCTTCCTTACAGCTGCTTCCTTGCCTTCCCCATCCCACATAACCGAGATACATCAGGGGAAAGAATGTGGAACCCAACACCAGGAGCACCAAGGACAGACACAGAGCCAAAGTATGCCTCTGCCCATCATGGCACCATCCTTTGTTCTTTTACCTAATCCTAGCAGCAAGAGAAACCTCCCACGAACTCAGGCCTTCCCAAATCTCAACCCCAACAGTAATTCCTTCCATTCACAGATTTCTTCCTCTCTCAACTCATGCCTCCTCCCCTCCGCACCCCCCACCCCCGCCCCTGCTCCATCCTAGTCAATATTCTGGCTTTTGCTTCTGACATGCTTCCTCTCAATGCCTCAGTCTGTTTTGATGAAAAAGAACATCATGTCATAAATGGTGCTGTCTGACGCTCAGGCTGTGAGCAGCCGAGGAACTATAAAGATCTGTTTAGAATCATGACCACTTAGCAGGCACACGGCCACTAGGCCTTTATGACCATTAATTGGTTTATCCTCCCTGAATCCCTCCAAGGCATCTCTTAGTATCTCCATTTGACAAAAAGAGCAAAACTAAAATGCAGAGAAATTGACTAATTGACTGACTTGCCATAAGGGGAAGAAGATGGCAGCAGACTATTAAAAGCAAGTCCTGTCATGAAACTTGAAGATTTTGAATACTTGCCTTTCTGCAACATGTTAGTATCCAAGTTTTTTTTTTTTTTAATTTGGAGGGCGATTCTTGGAATTCTCTAATTTACCCACCTCCACTTTCCAAACCAGAAAATTAGGGCCCACTGAGGTCAAGGACTTGATCAAGGTCATGTTGTGATTAAGAAGAAGAAGTAAGACTCCAACCCAGGTATCTGGGCCCCAGATGCAATGCTCTCTCCACACTGAGGAAACCCAGATCCACTACTGCTGATAGTAGTGCTGCACCAGAGTCCCAGGAGAGATGTAAGAACAGGTGTATGCTTTGTGCACTGTGCAAAGGCCTATGGCCAAGGAGGCAAGTGGAGACTAGAATCCAGCCTGTACTCTCTCAGCCAAGCTCCATGCTTTGGGATGGGAGGAGCATCCACCCAGAAGGAGGGGTACCATCTGCCCACAGCCACTGTCACTCACAGAAGACCCCTTCTTCTAACATGCACTAAGGCACCACATCCAGACCAGCAGCAGCTCTGAGACCACGTCTCTTGGCTCCTCATCTAGTGCTGAATAGGAAGGATAAGCTGTCTTTGGAAAATGGAGAAAGGAAACCAAGAATGATGTGTGGCTTCTAGTTTCTAGGATATTATTGTATACCAAGAAGAAGGCAATGTAACCAGATTGCCTGGCTAAAAATGTGCCAGGATACTTCATTCTTGTTACAATATAACACACTCTAAATGTAGCGCAGTTGATTCAACTCCATATTAATTAAATATGTTTTGGGTTTTGTTTTTTTTTTAAGCTTTTATTTATTCATTTGACAGAGAGAGACACAGCAAGAGAGGAAACACAAGCAGGGAGAGTGGGAGAGGGAGAAGCAGGCTTCCCGCTGAGCAGGGAGCCCAATGCGGGGCTCGATCCCAGGACCCTGGGATCATGACCTGAGCCGAAGGCAGACGCTTAACGACTGAGCCACCCAGGCACCCCTGTTTTGGGGTTTTTAAAAACACTTTTTGGAAAATGTGAGCGAGTGTTCCAGGTTTTGTATAAAGGAGGATGCCAGGATAGGTCTAAAATGATCAGGGAGTGCAGGCTCTTTTGTGTCTAACCCGCCCCGACTGCCACTGAACCTCCATCCAACTAAGACTGGGGCGGGAGGGACAGAAACTATACTCATTCTCTCTGGAGGTACAACTGCCAGAAGAGAGATTTTTCCATCTTGGCCAGAGGCCGAGCCACTCCCTTTTTTTCTAGAACAGTGTTGTAGCTGCAACACTCCTGGGGCTACACCTTCTACTAGAGCTGTGTTAGATCTCCTGGCATGCAGGCTCTCCCCTCTCCAGGGAAGCCTGCCCCGGGCTGGCAGCCGTGTGATGGGGAGTGAGCAGGAGGAGCTGTTCACCACAGGGAGTGAGAGTGAGGGAGAGTCACATGCATCTGAGGTGTCTAACTTGGCCAACTGGGTACAGGGCAATATCAACAACCAAAATGGAGAAAGGAGGAAGAGGGAAGATTTGATGTCAAAGAAAATGAATTCTGCCTTGGAAATATTGACAGTCAGCTGTAAATAAAAGCCCGAAGTTCAGAAAATGCAGGGTAGAGCGAGAGGTGCAAGAATCAGGACAGGGGTCATGAGGCTTTCTTCTCTTTATCTTTGCATTGTCCAAAGAGCACATTATATTGCCAGAAGATTGAAAGGGAGGGTGGGAAGCAGGAAGACCATTTTCAACCCTTTCCATGATCTGTTATTGCATCACAAACTCCCTCATACTTAGTGGCTCAAAATAACAACAGTTTATTATTTTTCACCATTCTAAGGGCTGGCTGGGCAGTTCTTCTGCCCTATGCTGTGGTGACCAGGACACTAGGATGACTGGGCCATCCAAATGGCCTCATTTCAAATGGCTGCCAAGGGGGAATGGGGTGCCAGTGGGGAACAGAGCTACAGCTATCAGCCAGGTGACCTCACTTCTCCATGGGCTTTTCTCTGGCTGCTGGGGATTCTTTCCAGGTGGTAGCTGGGTTCTAAGAAAGAGCCCTCTAAGAGAACAAACCCTAGTGTGCAAAAGCTTACTGATCTTCCTCTTGCGTTGTGTCTGCTAATGTCATATTGGCCAAGGCTTCTTAAACGGCCAGGCTTAAATCAACATGGAGGGAAGTACCCAGGGCATGAATACTAGGGACACCAAAGCAATAGTCCACTACACCTTCTGAAGGAACCAAGGGCGTTGCTTATAATATCACAATTAGACTTTTTAAAGTAGGATTCAAAATCTGCTCTAATCTTATCACTCACATTCCCATCTGAGCTCTCACTCTGGAGAGACTAGACTTCTTAGACTCTGAGACTCCGTGATGGGAAAGAATCCTAATGTCCACCCACTACACTCACACACACATGCGCACACAAACACAGTCAATCCCTCCTGCGGGTCTTTTCTCAGACCCTTCTAATTCTTACGCTCCTTCTAAAATCCAGTCTTTTAGTTTCTTGTTCCAAGACCAAAACCTTTAACTACACTTCTTTTCAAAGGGGCTTTACTTGCTCTGGTCTTTCTGATTTCACACAAAATTCATTTTGTTCTTAGGGAATAAATAAAGGAAATTAGGAGAAACAGAAGGGCAGATTGTGATGTAGCTTTGGCTCTGGAGACAGACAGACCTAGGGGGGAATCCTGGCTCTGCTATTTGTTAGCCTGTGACTCAGCACTAATGTTTTGTTCTGGCCTTTTCTCTGAGCCTCAGTGTCCTTATGTGTAAAATGGAGATTGTAATAGTAGCTACCTCCAGTGACTCTTGGAAGGCCTGCATATGATAATGAAGGTAAAGTCTTTAACATGATGCCTGACACAAGGTGAACACTGACAACATGTTAGGTCCTATCATCCAAAAGACATAATTTGCTGTGAAGTCAATGACATGAAAACAAAAAGGTGACAACAGGGCTCTCTCATCGAGAGACCAAGCTCTCAATGCAAACACATCTAAACATAAGGGGTGTGTATGTGTGTGTGTGTGTGTGTGTGCGCGTGTGTGTTGGGGGGAGCGATGTAGCTGCAGGATTTCTTGGTTCAACAAATGAAAAGTCCAGATGCAGAACAGGTTGAAGCCAGAGGTTAACCGACCTTGCCAAAACTCCTGTTTTGTTTGTTGTTTGTTGTTGTTTTCTGTTGTTTCAGTCTTTTGGTTCCACCCTGCTTTCCTCATCGGTGTTACTCTGAGGCTCCCCGTGGTGGCAAGACAGTCCCACCAGTATCTCTTTTGTGGCCTCTCATTTGTAAATCCTTTGAGGAAAAAGTATGAGTAGCTCAGAATCTCAGCCCAAGACTCGCTGCATCTAGCTGACTCTGTTTGGATTACAAGCCCATGGCTGAGCCAATTGCTGTGGGCAAGGGAATCCTGTGATTAGCCCTAGGCCTTATGCTCAACTCCCCAGCCCCTCTGGAGTGTGTGGCTGAGAGTGCCAGAATGTGGGGCCCAGAGGACATCAAGCTGCCACTCCCAGAAGAACAACTGGGGGGAAGGGGCGGGTAACATGCCTCCACAATGCTAGAGACCACAGTGTTATGTCTAATGATAAAAGTCTAGAAATTACCCACAAAAGAGTTAAGTGAATTATAGAATATACATATGGGAATCTGGGAAAACAGTAATTTTAAATGAAAATTGAATGATGTGGGAAAATGAACATTCACTATGTTAAGTGAAAGAAGCTGGAACCAAAATACGCATGCACATCACACACAATACTATAATCCCTAAACACTCACCCTGAGCAGAAAGTATGGCAAGAGTAATCTATACAGGGGTGCCTGGGTGGCTCAGTCGTTAAGCATCTGCCTTCAGCTCAGGTCATGATCCCAGGGTCTTAGGATCGAGCCCTGCATAGGGCTCCCTGCTCAGCAGGAAGCCTGCTTCTCCCTCTCCCACTCTCCCTGCTTGTGTCCCCTCTCTTGCGTGCTCTCTCTCTCTCTCTCTCTCTGTCAAATAAATAAATAAATAAATAATTTTTTTTTTAAAGAGTAATCTGTATAGCAGCTAAGCAGCTGAACCAGAGCAGAGAGAAGAGGGTCATTGTGAGGGGAAACACAAGAATTATGTGCCAGAACACAATGCTATTAATTAATCACCACATTAGTAAAGTCCATTTGGAGAGAAGTCCATTTTGTTTTGAGCACCTTTTTAACATTGTCATAGTCAAAGAAAACATCCAAGACATGCTTTAAACATGTACTTGCCTCTTTTTTTTAATCCCATCTTCTAAGAGAAAACTCAAGGAAACATCAGATTCCTATGTCAGAAATAACCTCTAGGTTTTTATTAAAAGCAAAAACTGTATGCCATTTCTATAGGAAAGTTCGACACTATATGTTGATGAATACAGGAGTAAAGACACAGGAGGATGAGTAAAGAATTGAGGATGCCCCTAGACCTGCGTATGTCACCTTCCTGCTTCTGAAACCTTCCAAGACTCGTCCTCACACTCCCACACAAAAATGGCTCTTCTTTTTATTATCTATTGATGGGAAGATATATATAACAAGAATTCATTGTGACTTCAGTAATGCTTTTGCTCATTTATGTTTTATTAATTACATCTACAATCTTTATTCTATCAAATATGTGCTTGGCATATATGGAGGTCCCCAGACTCTTGCCAGAGTCCACACTATTGGGTGAAGCTGGTAAAGCTTATGCAATTCCCATAGATCAGGAAAAGAGTTTTTACAAACCCATACACAGTAAAAGATCCTAAAAAAATCCTCTTTGGGCACCTCTCTCCCTCCCTTGATTTCCCACTCACAACATCCAGTAGTGCTCTTTCCCTCTCTAGCACCGGTCTAGCACTCCTCTGCTCCTGGGACGACCCCCCATTCATCACAGTGTGCTCCCGTCTCTGTTTTCATCATGATCATGAGGACCGGCCCCTTGAATTCTCATGGGAAAAAAAAGTCCTCTGCATCATTATACTTGATTTCATTCTGGTTTCACTCTCGTGACCACCTCCTTTCAGTTACAATGTCCCAGCTCTTCCAGGTACGCAAGACCGAACTCCCCTACCCTTTCAAGGCTCACACGGGGTCCTGGCAATCATGAGTTTTGATCAAGCTTCTGCCAAGATTTATGCCTTCTTGTTTTCCCTGTCCCCTGCCAAGGGGAAAACCAAGCAGTCTCCAAACTTGGTAGTGTTGCTCATCAGCCAATGAGGAAAGACTTTCCAGGAATGGGAGGGAGAGGTCTCCGTGCGTCTCTGGCCATACTGTTCTTTTATAATGGAATTCTGAAGATGAGTGTCTGCTGCTTCCCCACTGCTTTTGTGTAGAAACCCAGGGAATAACTCTTACAGTGGAAATTTCAAACCAAGAAAGGATGGCAACATCTGGAAAATGAGGCCATTTTAGAAACCTGTCAAAATCTGCCACCAGATCGTCCTTCTAGAGATTTCTTGATTCTGTTTGGAGTTTGAGGTCTGTTTGTTTGTTTCTCCCAATAATTTTTTTGGGTGAATTTCCTCATGATAGCCCTAAATTCCCCCATGCCTGGCTGCTGACTCTGACCCTCATCCAATCTGATATCAAAAACAATCCCCTTTCTTGATTTGAATTGGAATTATTCATATTCCCCAGGGATAGGGTGATCAATTAATATATTGTCCAGATAAAAACACATTAGAGCACAAGAAAGAACTGTTAATAATTCAGCTGGGACAACAGGTATAAGCCAGGCCTCCCCTGAGCAAGCCCTTGGTGAGCAAACCCTATATGATTACCCAAAGGCCCTAACACAAAGCCTTGTCCACAATAGATGCTCAGTAAATAACGCTGCACTGATTGGATCCAATGTGTTGTGTCATCTTTCTGGTGTTCGGTTAACGCCGTAATACATTTTAAAATTCCAATGTTTGTCTTTTTTTTCCTTCTGTTTTATAACTCCAGTTGTAAGCAACAAGATATGACAGCACATTCTTCTCTGAACAATCTTAAATGGCCCCTATCAAACCTTTTTCTAAAAAGATACTTTTAGCTCTCTTTTCTAATGTACTGGAAGGAGGCAATCTTCTTTTCGTGCCCAGCGCAGCCATGGCTCATGGTGCCATCTGAAGAGTGTAGCAGCTCCAAAGCATTGGTTGCTGCATAAACTGGTGTATTTGCCTCTTGTCCATCTACTGGTCCCCATAAGCTGAAAGAACATCTCCCTCTCATCATTTTCCTAAGGAAAAGACTTAAGGATGGCCTGACAGGAGGTGAAGTAAAGATCTGTATACAGCGTTTCATTAAGATTGATGGCCAAGTCCAAACTGATTTAACCTACTCTGCTGGTTTGATGGATGTCATTAGCACTGATAAGACTGGGGGGAAATTCCATCTGATCTATGACACCGAGGGTCACTTTGCTATTCACCAGATTACACCCGAGGAGGCCAAGTATAAGTTGTGCAAAGTGAGAAAGATCTTCGTGGGGACAAAAGGAATTCTTTATCCGGAGACTCATGATGCTCACACCATCTGCTATCCTGATTCCCTCATCAAGGTGAATGACACCACTCAGATTAATTTGGGGGCTGGAAAGATGACTGATTTCATCAAGTTTGACGCTGGTAATCTGTGTGTGGTGACCGGAGGTGTGAACCCGGGAAGAAACTGGTGTGATCACCGACAGAGAGAGACACCCTGGTTCTTTTGATGTAGTTCAGATGAAAGATGCCAATGGTAACAGCTTTGCCACCTGGCTCTCTAACATTTTTGTTATTGGCAAAGGCAACAAACCATAGAGTGCTCTTCCCTGCGGAAAGGGTATCTGCCTCACCATTGTTAAGGAGAGAGACAGGGACAGGTGGGCAAATAGAGCAGTGGGTAAAATGGTCTCTAGGTGACATGATTGGAAGTCTTTATATTTATTGAAAGATAATAGAGCGTGATTAAAAATAATAATAAAAAATAAAAAGATATTTTTAAGCATTCCACAGTGTGTGCTGTACGAGGCAAGGGGATACAACCATGAGCACAGAGGATCCATGGTGAGTCCTTGCAGGGAAGGTCTACTGCAGGGCACATGTAGGGACACAGGTGATTATGGTGAGGATGGGAACTAATGTGTGCAGTGGATAATCCCACACTCTTCCTCCCCAGTACAATCTACCACCTTGTCCACAATGCTCCTTTACCTGTTGCTCCTCCCTCTTCCTTTCCCTGTTCCCACCACAGAACCCAGTACATCACTAAGGTCATTCAACCCCACTTCCTAAATATCTCTCAAATCTCTTCAATTTTCTTCTTCCCACCATCTCTCCTCTGAGGAAAGGAAAGCTGAACCATTTTTAAGCATTCGCAAACTGCTAGAATCTTATTATAGGAGATGATGCCAGAATGACGTGGGAGGAGAAGGGGATAAGGCATTAGAGAGAGCCCCACAGGAAACCAATGTTAAAGAGAAATCACAAAGAAGGTTGAGAAGTGGAGAGAGTTAGATAGAAAATCTGCAGAGTACACTGTCATGGAAACCAAAGGAAGAGTTTCCAGAAGGAGAAAGTAATCAATAGTGTCAATACTGCCAAGAGATCAAATAAGAACAGAGAAGAGAACACTAGATTTAGCAAAGTTCATGACTAGAGATTATTTTTTTTTTCAAAATCAAAGTATTGAATGCCTAGATACAGGACCTTCTTTAAAGGACACAGAGATTTACAGATCTGAGTTGCTTTTTTCCAGAGTCTGATCGTGTAGTTTATAAGCAAAATTACAAAGGCACCAGAAATATTCCCTCCCTCTTCTACACCAAAAAAAACCTGTAAATACTACAGTACATAATGAGCCAAATGAGTGGTACAAATATATCAAGTTCTCTGGAACAAATACTATAAATCAGGAAGTTGTGTTTTTTCTGATAATCTGTATTTTAAGATTATTGTTAACACCCTGGAGCACTTCCAGGTAAAACAGCCAAGATGGAGAATGATTTAGAAACCATTTTAGTAGAAAATGATTTTTTAAAATAGAAAACCATTTAATACAAGGTTGTATTTGGATTAGTCAAGACAGCTATGGTGGCATTCATCAAATATTCAAGGGGCTTTGATATAAACGAATGATATTTCTTTTGTATTGCTTCTGAGGGCAGATGAAAAACAAATAAGGCACAGGCAGGCAGAAATTATCTCAAAATTAGAGACAGAGACAGAAGGAGAGAAAGAAGGAAGAAGGAGGAGGGGACAGAAGAAGAGGAAGAAGAAGGAGGAGGAGGAGGAGAAGAACGGGAGGAGGAAGAAGGAGAAGGAGAAAGGGGGGAGAGGAAGGAAGAAAGGAAGAAAGGAGGAAGGAAGGAAGGAAGGGAGGACAGAAGGTAGGAAGGAAGGAAGGGAGGATGGAAGGAAGGGAGGGAGGGAGGGAGGAAGGAAAGAAGGGAGGAAGGGAGGGAGGGAGGAAGGAAGGGAGGGAGGGAGGATGGAAGGAAGGGAGGGAGGGAGGGAGGAAGGAAAGAAGGGAGGAAGGGAGGGAGGGAGGAAGGAAGGGAGGGAGGGAGGATGGAAGGAAGGGAGGGAGGGAGGAAGGAAGGGAGGGAGGGAGGATGGAAGGAAGGGAGGGAGGGAGGGAGGAAGGAAAGAAGGGAGGAAGGGAGGGAGGGAGGAAGGAAGGGAGGGAGGGAGGATGGAAGGAAGGGAGGGAGGGAGGGAGGAAGGAAAGAAGGGAGGAAGGGAGGGAGGGAGGAAGGAAGGGAGGGAGGGAGGATGGAAGGAAGGGAGGGAGGGAGGAAGGAAGGGAGGGAGGGAGGATGGAAGGAAGGGAGGGAGGGAGGGAGGAAGGAAAGAAGGGAGGAAGGGAGGGAGGGAGGAAGGAAGGGAGGGAGGGAGGATGGAAGGAAGGGAGGGAGGAAGGAAAGAAGGGAGGAAGGGAGGAAGGAAGGGAGGGAGGAAAGAAGGGAGGGAGGATGGAAGGGAGGGAGGGAGGGATGAAGGGAGGGAGGAAGGAAAGAAGGGAGGAAGGAAGGGAGGGAGGGAGGATGGAAAGGAGGGAGGGAGGGAGGAAGGGAGGGAGGGAGGAAGGGAGGGAGGAAAGGGAGGGAGGAAGGCAGGCATGCATTCTGATCAATAATAACTTTTCAAAAATGCAATGAGTTGCCATGTATATGTGTTCCCCATCTTGGACATGTTCCAGCAAAGGTCAAAGTGTGGAAAGGGGTGAGCAAGAGAAGGAAGGGCATTTCATGCAGAAGGACAATAAGCTCAACTTGCTGGAGCCGAATTTTCACGTGAGGGTCCAATGTCATCAAAACCAAACTCACAAAAGCTCTCAATGCCAGGGTGAGGAATTTGGGCAGAACTTTTTGGGAACAAGGAGCTATCAAGGAAGGAATTTTTTTCTGCAAGGAATTACAATTCAATCAAGGAGAGCTTTAAGGAAGTTTGTTCTGGCATTTACTTAGGGCAGATTAGAAACGGGTGAGACTAAAAAAAAAAACAGGAAATTATTAGGAGGGATAAGAAAATGAGAACCTAAACTCAGGGAATGGGACTAAAATTGAAGGTCAGAATAATGGAAACTTTTGGGAAAGAAGAATCCACAGTACTTGGTGGCTGGTTATATTGGGAAAGAGGCAGAAGGAAAAATCGGAAAAATGAATGAAAAGGTTTGAGTCCCTATAAGAGGGATGGTGAGAGAAGCAGTGCCTTTAAGACAACAGGGTCAGGGAGTATAATCAGAGAGACCAGTCACAGTCCCAAGGTCCCAAACTGGGAAGCCAGTCTAAGAACTCTGGCCAGGACGACATCTCCAATTCAGGTAGCGTCTCACTCGCATCCAGTGGAATATTACTAGCTGCTCTGTCAGAGGAAATTGGGTTCCCTGATTTTCTAAATGAGCCAAGCTGTTGGGCTGGCAACGCACACACATGACAGGCACTTAGCCAAGCATAAAGCCACAGGTCTAAAACATGTGAGTGTGTAGATAAAACATCTCCAGCCTTTAGCAACCTGCTAAGGGGAACTCACAGAAACAAATGAGAAAGAAATCTCCCCCCACACTCCAGAGTCATATTCTTTACCCTGCTGTCTTATATTAAAAACATGCATAAATCTATTGTGAGATCTACTTTTTCTCTTACTGGGAAATAGGACAGAGTGGGATACTCTAAAGCAAAAGCATTTTTTTGACGTGGTACTTGAGATAATATGGGGGGAAGAAAACCCTTCAACATAGCTTAGGCTCAGTCTATGTAGAAAAAGTAAATATAGAAGCAGAGCTGGTGAATTTGAACAATGTAGGGAACCCGACTAGATCATTCAAACTCCTAAAACTGCTTTTTTTTTTTTCTTTTCTCAACAGTGGTTGGTTTTATTTTGTTTTGTTTTTGTTTTTGCTTGGATTATCTGGGCAATTACCTCAACTCTCTATTTTGCTCTGGTTCCACAGACATAGCACTCTAAGTGTTCTATTTTTATCGCGTTCCAATAAGGACTGAACACAATGGAGCTCATTGAAATGAGCCTCACTGAAGGATTAAGCCAGTTGAAAGGATATGTTTCCTGCACATCCTATATTTTCCATGATGCAGAAAAATGAGCAATTCCCTGCCCTTAGTCTGCCCTCTCCGTTAACAAGACTTTCCTCCTCACAGGCAAGGGTAAAGCAGAGAGCCACATTGGGGAAAATGTTTGTGCTGATAAGAGCGAAGTGTCTGCAAAGTGCACCTAATTGACCCAAGTCAGACACGAGGCTTTAAGTTCCCTGGAAGGCTGAACAGGGTTTCCCCTGTGTCGTGGACTTCCCTAAGCAAAGCTGAAATTCTCAGTGACTCCCTGTGGTTCTTGGGGCCAGCTCCAAGATGGCAGCCAGGAGCTCCGCGTCGAAATCGCTTGCACCATAAGCTCTGATACCAATGGGATTCAGTGGCCGGGAACAGCTGGATGCTTTGGAAGGCAGTTTTCTTTCTTAACTCTCTTTAGGTCCGGTGGCCTTGGCCTTTGGTTCTCCTCTCCATATAAAAACCACTCTTTCTTTTCAGTGAGCTGGAGACAAGCATCATAGGTGCATTTGTCCATTTACAGGATGAGAAAGCGTGGTACAAAGTGACAGAACACATTCCGGCTGCTGTTGAGGAAGCGAGGCAAGGTGTGGAATGGGGACATCCCTTCTCCAGGCCCTCCTCCCTGGGCCTGGACCCCGCCACAGCCAGCTCCACGGAGCTCAGAAATTCAGCTTGAAGAGCATGCCCCATACCCACCTCACTCCCACAGTATGGATGGGGCCTGAGGTGAAACCCACACAAGTCCTTTTAGGACCTTGGAATCTCTATTACCCAGAGAGGGGAAGACACTGAGGCACTCTAGACTGGCCTCCCAGCTTAAGGACTTTGCATCACAGCTTATGTATCCAGTGGGCACTCCAGGATGGCTCAAGGCTGGCTGTGTGGTTATGAGAACTGGCACAGGACTTTTCTTAAAGCTGAGTTTTTATAGCAATCACCCTGTTTTTATTTGGGTTGCATTTTAAAATCAATGAAACTAGCAAAGTGTTCTAAAGATGCTTTCATTTAAAATCCAAGTAGAACTGAGGCTAAGTCAATCGCCCATAGTGCTGGGGGCGCCTGAGTGGCTCCGTCGGTTAAGCGGCTGCCTTCGGCTCAGGTCGTGATCCCGGGATCCTGGAATCGAGCCCCGCGTCGGGCGCCCTGCTCCGCGGGGCGCCCGCCCCTTCCTTTGTCCCTCTCCTCCCCCCGTCCCCGCTCGTGCTTCCCCCCAAATAAATAAATAAAATCTTTTTAAAAAAATAGTCTATAGTGTTAACTGGGGCCCAGGTTAAAGCCTCCCCAAGCCAAAGGTTTTATCCCAAAAGAGAACTTCAAGAAAAATCCTTGTGAAATGGTGCCCAGAATCCATTTAAAGATGTACAAACCTCAGAGAAACAACTGGTCTGGGAAGGAATCAGCCTACTTATGACAGCAACATACTTTACAATAGTTCTCAGAGGGGGCTGACAAGGCAAGCAAAGAAAGAACTTTCTTAAGTAAATATCAAATCAATTAAAGGAACAGATCCATGGAAATAAATCATTTACAGAAACAGGTCCTACCTGCGGTTTCCAACACAAAATACACTAAATGCTACACCTCCAGTAACTAAATAAAAATGGATTCCGAAGTGATTCCGTCTCCACATGCTGAGTAAGAGGCAACCTGCTAAAGCAAAGCCTGCAAAACAAAGGTTTTCAAGATATAAAAATTCATAAACCTTTCTTATCAGAAAAGAGGGGAATGAATATTGTGGCATTCTTATAGCATGTTTGCTTTAGCATTTGTCCTGTGGTTACTCTGTGCAGAGGTAAGGTCTGGTATGCAGTGGAATTATTCTCCCCCTCCTTCTGTCACAAGGTCTCCTTAAAGGGCAATTTCTTTCTTTAGTTCTTTAAATGCTTCCAAAAAGATATCTTAAGGTCAAGAAACTCCAACAATGTGCAAATATCTTTCAGGAGTAGTCGATTTCCCCCTAGTACCCATTACGGGAAATTTTATTGTAGCCTGTCTAAAGCACGTTAATGGAGGGTCATGTTTCTATTTACTCTGGGACGGTAGTAGGCACCGGAAACAGGAGGAAGCAAGGCCTCAGGGCTCTGGAGCTCTGCACTCGGGTCAGGCCACCATCTTCTAGTCTGGATTCCAGATGATGTTGAAATGACATTTCACTTAATTCATCAGCAAGATATAGAGATAGAGATAGAGATAGAGATAGAGATAGAGATAGAGATAGATAGATATATCACTAGCTTGATTGTAAGATTTGGAGTGATGTAACATTTCTGTGAGATCTTGGTAGCCATGGATTTTTTATGTTCTTTGCCAATTAGTCATTATGAGATGGGGTTTGATAACATTTTTCTCCTCAAACAACCTCTTAGTAACTGAAATCCAATAAACAAAGTAATACATCTTTCTCCAAACAAATTAGGTAAATTCCCCCAGTAATATCTAGCCATGTTCTGGTATACTCAACAAATATTTATTGGATGTCATCATGTACTCGACACGACGCAGGGCATTGGCAGGACAATAGTGAATAAAACAAACTAGTCCTCCTACAGGAATAGCGGGAGAGAGTGTCCTTGTAGTCATAGACTAGCTCTGTATCCTGATTGTGGTAGGTTATATGAATTTATATATGGAATAAAATTTCATAGAATTACACGCATATGCACACGCACACACATTTACCCATGAGTGTATATAACCTGATGAAACCCCCATGAGGTCTGTAAGGCTACACAAGAGTATTGTAGCAATGTCAGCTTCCTGGTTCTGATAATGTACTATAGTTATAACATATTCTTTGGGGAAGCTGGATGAAGAGTACATAGAACTCTATATTATCTTTGCAACTTTTATGACTCTAAAATTACTTCAAAATAAAATGCTTAATTGAAAAAAAGAAGAAAAGCCTTTACATGGAGCTTGCACTTTACTGGGACAGAGAAGTAATAAGTGGGTTAATGAATAATCACAGATTTTTTATGTTTATTTTTTATTGAAGTATAATTAACATACAGGGCTATATTAGTTTCAGGTGTACAATTTAATGATTCAAGAATTCCATACATTACACACTCTCAGCACGGTAAGAGTACTCTTAACTCCTTTTTTCTATTGCACCCATCCCCCCACCCACCTCCCCTCTGGCAACCACCAGTTTGTTCTCTGTACTTAAGACTCTGGGTTTTTTTTGGGGGGGTTGTCTCTTTTTTCTTTGTTTGTTCATTTGTTTTTTTCTTCAATTCCACATATGAGTGAAATCATATGGTACTTGTCTTTCTCTGTTTGACTTATTTCACCTAGCTCTATACCTTGTCCATCCATGTTGCAAACGGCAAGGTCTTAATCCTTTTTTATGACTAATATTCCTGTGTGTGTGTGTGTGTGTGTGTGTGTGTGTGTGTGTGTGTTTACCACATCTTTCCTATCCATTCGTCTACTGATGGACACTTGGGTTTCTTCCATATCTTAGCTATTGTAGATAATGCTGAATAAACACAGGGATGCATATATCTTTTCGAATTAAGGTTTCGTTTTCTTTGGGTAAATACCCAGTAGTGAAATTACTGGATCATAGGGTAATTATATTTTTAATTTTTTGATGAACCTCTATACTGTTTTCCACAGTGGCTGTACCAATTTACATTTCCACCAACGGTGCATGAGTGTTTCTTGTTCTCTATATCATACCGACATTTCTTTATTTCTTATCTTTTTGATTCTAGCCATTCTAATAAATGTGAAGTGATATCCTGTTGTGGTTTTGATTTACATTTCCCTAATGATTAGTCATGCTGAGCATCTTTTCATGTATCTGTTGGCCATTTGTATGTCTTTTTTGGGAAAATGTCTATTCAGGTCCTCTGCCCATTTTTAATCAGATTATTTGCTTGTTTGGTGTTGAGTTGTATAAATTCTTTATATATTTTGGATAGTAACCCTTTATCAGATATATCATTGGCAAATATCTTCTCCCATTCAGTAGGTTGCCTTTTTATTTTGTTGATGATTTTCCTTGCTGTACAAAAGTGTTTCATTTTGGCATAGGCCCAACAGTTTGTTTTTGCTTGTGTTTCCCTTGCCTCAGGAGATATATCTAGAAAAATGTTTCCATGGCCAATGTCAAGGAAATGACTATGTTTTCTTCTAAGAGTTTTATGGTTTCAGGTGTCACATTTAGGCCTTTAATCCATTTTGAGTTGATTTTTATGTATAGTATAAGAAAGTGGTCCACTTTCATTCTTTTGCATGTAGCTGCCCAGTTTTCCCAGCACCATTTGAAGAGACTGTCTTTTCCCCATAACATCTTCTTGCCTCCTTTGTTGTAGATTAATTGACTATATAAGCATGGTTTATTTCTGGGCTCTCTAATCTGTTCCATTGATCTATTTTTGTGTCAGTACCATACTGTTTTGATGACTACAGTTCTGTAATACAGCTTGAAATCTGGGATTGTGATGCCTCCAGCTTTGTTCTTCTTCCTCAAGATGTTTTTATGTGATATATGAAATAATCAAGGAGCCCTCTCATGGAAAGGGCAATCCGAGAAAAACTCTGAAGGGAGTTACATTCAAACTGAGACCATAAAAATGAGAATGAGCCAGCCAGGCTTAGAGAGACGATAAGCAAACAGTAAAATTCCTGCCTGGAGTAAGTCAGGATAACCTTCAAATTTATGACTTTACTATGGCAAAGCCTTGAAGGATAGCCAGATTTCAGTGGGATGAACTTATATTATGGGAGTGTTGGGGCCCTAAAAAAGAGGAAGGATATAAAAAGAATGCAAAAAATTCACAAGTACAATAGTCATTAGATCCAGTAGATGGCAAGTCATTTAAATATCTTAAGCTATTTAAGAGTCAAAGAAATGCAAAATTCAATCAAGTGATGAAAGCAGGCCAGGCCACGATTGCCAAAGTGAATGAATAGATGGAATTATTAGGAAATACATCTCCTGAATCCAGCATTTAGGAACGTGAAACCACCCCAACTACAAATGAAAGCAGGGTATCCCAAAGTCTCTAAGAATACAACTGCATTGAGAGGAGAAAAAAAAACTGAGATACAATCCTGTCCACATAGAGTAAGCATCTCCCAGCCTTGGAATAGTTTCCAATTAAGTAGAGAAATTGTTAAGAAAATCAAACCCCGATGAATAATATTTCTACGTTTAAATCTAGCTGGACATGGCATGTGCCTGTAATCCCAGCTACCTGGGAGGCTGAGGCAGGAGGATCGCTAAAGCCCAGGAGTTCTGGGTGGTGGTCTGCTATGCCCTTCCGGTGTCGCCGTCCGCACTAAGTTCGGCATCCATAGTGACTGCCCTAGAGCAGGAACCAACCGGTTAAGTAAGGAGGGGTGAACCGCCCAGGTCGGGACCAGAGCAGGTCAAAAAACTGTACTGATTCATGGTGGGACTGTGTCTGTGAACAGTCACTGTACTCCAGCTGGACAACATAGTTGAACCCTGTCTCTTTTGCCCCTACCTGATTTAGAGAATCCTGTGTCTCCTAAATAAGTAAACAGCAGAAGTTAAAAAAAAAACAACAACAAACAATCTGAGCATGCTTGGTTATTTTAAGTATTCATGATGTGAAAGAAAATTTGACCTGACAATAAAGTGTCAACCTTATGAATTTAAAATGTATATAATTGTATGACAGATTTAGACTTGTTGAAATCTAACTTTATGCATAACATTGGAATATTTAAGGTTATCCACATTTGTGTTCAATTAGATTTAGAAGAGTTATTTTAAAACTTAAGAACTTTCTTTATTAAATCATGTAACTGTAGCAGTTACTAGGAAAATCACATATATTAAATTTATAAATGCAATTTTAAATGCTTAAGGGTTTTTATTTTACAAACATTTAAATTCCTATAAAGTGATGTTAAAATTTGCTAGACTTTTAAGTAGAATAAGATTTATAAGCTAACCTTAAAAGAGTAATTTAAAGGTATAGTTGATAAATGTAATATACTGAATATTAATTTTTATATATCTAAAGTAAATTCTGAATCTTTTCTCTGCGTAAAAACCATCCTCAAAAAAAAAAAAAAAAAACTCTTTTATTTATAGCTTGAGTACCAAGCTACTAAGAGCCCTGGAAAAAAATTATGACATATAGATACAGTGGAACAAATTTTTGCCTATGTATTAAAGGAAGTGATTTATGCTGGGGAAAAGGTGTTTTCTTTTAAAAAAAAATCAATTAACAAAGAAAAGATCCCTTCAAGGTCATCACAATTTTTAAACACATGCGTTAGCTCCTACTTCTGGATTCCTTAATGCTGTATATGTATTCTTCACTCTATCACTTCTTACATTAAAGTGTAAGTTTTTGTTACATATCCATTTTCCCACTTAACCATAAGTCCCTACTAGGTTAAGAATCATTTCCTATAGGGGCGCCTGGGTGGCTCAGCCGTTAAGCGTCTGCCTTCGGCTCAGGTCATGATCCCGGGGTCCTGGGATTGAGCCCCGCATCAAGCCCCACATAAAGCCCCGCATCAAGCCCTCCATCGGGCTCCCTGCTCTGTGGGAAGTCTGCTTCTCCTTCTCTCACTCTCCCTGCTTGTGTTCCCTCTCTTGCTGTGTCTCTCTCTGTCAAATAAATAAATAAAATCTTAAAAAAAAAAAGAATCATTTCCTATTTATCACTGTATCCCAATGACTATGACACTGAGCATCTTAAGGTGGGTAAAAAGCTGCCATAGATGTCTCTCATGGACCTGGGATTCATTCTAAGATTTTCTTCCCATCGGCCTCTTCAAAAACTCAGACACCAACCCATTTGGCTTCATGCCTTAACTTCCTAGACCCATCCAGCCCTTTTTGAGATCTGTGACCTAGTTTCAAATTGTTTACCCTGGCCCTGACCTGGCACTCACTGCCTGAGGACACAGCTTCTGGCATTTTCCCACTGACTCCACCCACCCCAACCACAGAGCAGGATCAAGTCCGTCAATGAAGAGCATCAGACATTCAGAGCTTGGGAGAGTATCTGAAAAATAATAGTGACCTAATAAGTGTTTAAAGACTAAACTCATTTAATAATTGTCTAACATTTCCTGAACACCTACAGTGTTCAAGATGCTATGCTGAGAACAGGGATATTAAAAACTAATAAGATGTGGTACCTACGGTCAAGAAGTTAGTGAACAACATTAGTGCTCTTATAATTATCTTTGAAGTGCATAAGATCATAAGACGAGAACACAACCCAAAATGGAAAGAAAGGGTAATATATGGGAAGGATTTCTCATAGCCTGTGGCCCTATTCAATTTTGATGGCTAGATCAGTAAGGCTTTGTGTCTGCTTCAATGTCAGGAAGTAAAAGGGGTCTACCATGACTTAAGGAATAGTGTTTGATGAGGCTCTTGACTGAGATTGGGAATATAGAAGGATGTGGTGGTCTTGGACCATGGTGATTAACTCAGTTTGGGACACGTTGAACTTGAAATACATATGGGATAATCAAGTGGAGATGTACAATACACAACTGGATAAAAGAATCTACCGTTTATAGGAACTCCATGGTCTGGAGGTGTAGATTTAGAAGTCATCAGCATACTCAGCCTTGAAAGTGAATGAATTGTCCCAGGGATAACATGAACAGTGAGAAGAGAAGAAAGCACAAGAGATACTCTGGGGACCATCATATTAAAGGGCTGGGCAGAAGAGGAAATCATTAGGGAACCAAGTAGAGAAAACTTGAGATTAAAACAAAACAAGAAAACTAAAACAAAAACCAGGAAACAGAAGTTGTGGTGGACATTGTTGGTTTCCAAACAAGTATCAATTTCCTATTCTCCTTCACATACTTCCTCCCAACCCCCCGTGAAGTGCATGGGCCTCTAAGAAGGCTAAAGGTCTCAATTCCCAGGATTGAGCTAACTAGTCTAAAGATAATCTTACCCCCTTAGCTGGGGACTATGAGGAACCAGTAACTCAATGAGATTCAAGAAATTTTGATGAAATGGGTGAAGTTGGTCAAAAGATACAAACTTCTAGTTATAAGGTAAGTGGGTACAGGGGATGTATTGTGGATGGTGACTGTAGTTAACAATACTGTACTGCATATTTGAAAACTGCTAAGAGAGTAGATGTTAAAAGTTCTCAATGACTCTTAACCCTAGAGAGCAAACTGATGGTTACCAATGGGAAGGTGGGTGGGGAGATGGGTGAAATAGGTGTTGGGGATTAAGGAGTGCACTTGTGATGGGCACCGGGTAATGTATAGAATTGTTGAATAACTATATTGTACACCTGAAACTAATCTAACACTGTATGTTAACTATACTGGAATTTAAATAAAAACTTAAAAATAAATAAATAAAAGTGCTCATCACCAGAAAAAAATTATAACTGAGTGATGGACATTAACCAAACTTATTGTGGTAATCATCTTGCCATATATACATATATCAAGTCATGTTGTACACAGTTAAACTTATGCAATATTACACGTCAATTATTTTACTAAAATTGGAAAAATATATTTTAAAGAAGAAAAAAGAAGTGTAATGGGACTCCAGCAAAATTCTTCATTATTCTCTTAGAAGAACTTCAAGAAGCAACGCTTTCCCTTCCTCCAGTTGGCATCCTCAGTAACTATGAAACCCAGACTTGCTGCAGCCCTCGCTCCCCGCCAGTCTGAGAAGGAAACCAACGGAAAGAAGAGAACCAAGCCAGAAGAATCACAGATATCTGGAGCTAGAGCCAACCCTGATACTTGCTCTACCTCTGGACTTCCATTTGTGTGAACTTCCTGCGAATTTCCTTATTGCTTAAACCAATTTGGCTTGAGTTTTCTGCAACTTTCTTCTGAAGCAGCACTAACAGATGGATACAGTTGTGTCATAGAAATCAAAGGAGGCAGGACCTTCAGCAGGAAGCAATAGAGTCTTGAGGGGTGCCTAGAAGCCAGGTGAAGAAGGGCCAGAAATGCCTGCAAGAGCCTGGGGACCAGAAAGTCATGAATGGAGCAGTGTCCGTGGTGGTAGCTGAGGTGGGCCAGAGCCCAGACTGCAGTGGGTGGAAAGCTGAATGGGAAGTGAGCACTCAGAGCAAGCAAAGATTCCTCCATGGTGAAGTTTGACTGTGATGTGAAGAGAAAGTTGCAATGAGAAGCCACAACTATAGAGCTATGTCATGTCAGGGAAGGTTTTTTGAGTTGTTTATGTCGAAGATAAGAGCTAATTGGTGGATGAACCAACAGGTGGATCTCCGAGTTTCCTGCCATTACCATGTTCTCCCCTCCCCAGAGTTCATGGGGAATCTCAGCGGAAAGACGAATTCAATAACTCAATAACTCTAATAGGTCCTCATCCTGGATGCAGCTGTAAAAGTTCAGAAAAATAAAAGTAGTACCCCAGAATTTCACATTCCAGCTTTTGCATTCGATGGGCAAGACCAAAAATGCAGAGTGAATCTACTAAAGCAATTCATTAGAAGTAACAAAAAAAGGAAGCACTTGAGAAAATGTGTACAAGAAAGTTCACCACAACTTTTTTTATAACTGAAATATTGGGGGGAGAACACGAATGATTTAGTACTAGAGAAATGGTAAAACCCCAAAAAAGGTGCATTGACTACTGACTCTGCAGCATTAAAAAACATTGAGCTGGATCTCTGTGTACTGATATGAAAAAATGCAGGTGAAAACATTAAATTATGGAAAAATATGTGTGATACGATTCGACATATGAAATTCAAAACAGATAAAATTGTTTATGCTGATGCAGAGAATAAAGGTCAAGGAGAATGTACAACAAAATCTTATCAGCGGTTATTCCTGGGAAGGAAGTGAGATATGGTGTTCAGGGTAGGGAGGGGCATTTTAGGAAAGGGGAATTTCATGTATGTTGTATACTTTTATGTAAGTTGAATTTTTACAAGGGTAATTTATTTTCTTGCATAAAAAATGATAAGTGCTTGAAGAAAAGTGTGGCATTTGAAAGGCAGAAACTAAACTTGTACCAATAAGCATATCACATTTCTCCCTTAAACAGGGAAAAGGAAAGACCACAACACTGATCATTTTTAATGTCTTTATCTCACATCATTAATGCCAAATGGATAAGGTTTTGTATGCTTTTTTGGGGAAAGCATTTTTAAAATTAATTAGTTGTTGGATGTATGCAAAACTGTTGGCATCAAGTCAAGTTTATCTATAAGTTATTCCATACTTACCATCTGGTTAAATTTGGCATTGCTTATCTTCAAATTGTAAGACTGCTCAAATAAAACTAGCTGTTTAGGGAAGACTCCTGTGTGAGCACATTTGCAAGTGTGAAATGTACATGGAGAGGCTGACTGGGGAGGCTGACTGGGGAGGCTGACTGGGGAGGCTGACTGGGGAGGCCAAAAGACTCGACTCTGCCCAAGAAACAAATCTCATCAGTAGGCCAAGCAATTCAGCTCAATTCTCTGACTTGGTTCCTCACCCAGGAAGTGAGAGAAGGGTAAGCCACACGAATGGGAGTACCACTCTCTGTGATTTCTTATTCAAAAATCGTCTGAAGAGATGGTTTCAATAAGCAAAAAACCATCAAACGCCTAGAGAAGTGAGACATTGAGAAGCCAATGCTCAGATAAAGAATTTGCATATGTTCTAAATAAACATACAACCATTTTATAAATATATTGTCAAAAATTTCCTGTTTCTAAGTAACGATAGCTATTATTTCAAATCTTATAATTAAATATATATGTAATTAAATTAACTCAACAATGCCTTTTACTCAAGCTATCAGTGGTTTACCAATCAACCCTTGTTCATTGATTCGTTATCAGCTCCTAATCACAAAGGCCACATATTCTTTCCACATAATTACTTTAAACAAGATGTCAGAGTCACTTCCTCAGTCTCACAGAGGGAAAACTCTCCGAGTGCCTGAGGCAGACAATTCAAGAAATGCCCAAATGTGAATATATGTCTAAATCACTTTGAGTCTGGAACACAGCAACAAATTTGGAAACATTTTTTAAGCACTGAGAGAAAGAAAAAAAAAAAGGCCAAAAGACTAAAAAAACTAGACAAGACTACTTTACCTAAGGTCAAGTCAGTCCTATGAATGATAGCTTAGTCAAAATAAGACATAAAGCCAGGGCGCCTGGGTGGCTCAGTGAGTTAAGCATCTACCTTTGGCTCAGGTCATGATCCCAGGGTCTGGGATCGAGCCCTGCATTCAGCTCCCTGCTCAGTGGGGAGCCTGGTTCTCCCTCTCCCTCTGCCCCCCACTCCATGTTTTCTTGTACTCTCCCTCAAATAAATAAATAAAACCTTAAAAAAAAAAAAGGCATAAAGTCCAGAATATACGAATCAAATAATTTTAGTATATAATGATCTTTAATCATTGTATAAAGGAATATAAAGGAAGATTTTCAGTGGAAACATATATACCTCGTCAATAATTAAACATATATTAAGCATATACCACATATAAAACTGGTCATACAGCAATAAACAAAACAGATAAGACCTCTGTCCTCCAGGAGCTTCCAAATTTTGAAAATTGGCAACTATTATCCGAGAGAATCAAGTCTCCTGTCTTAATACCAAACAGCTTTTATTTTCTATTTTTAGAGTTACTTCTATAAAGAAATAAGTCGAATTTTTGTTTTATTTTTATTAGAAATTAAATAGAAGAGTATGTATTGGTTTCATTTTAAACATTTCCCCTAAATAAATTCTTTATATACATATCCAAATTTCTGTAAGATAGAAGCAAACAGTTCTGATAGTACTATGGTGTCTATTTAAAGGAAAATAGGGAATACACTTATTCCATAAGACCAGACAGAAACAAACTTATTTACTTACTTACTTACTTTATTTATTTATTTATTTTAAGTAAGCTCTATGCCCAATGTGGGACTTGAACTCACAACCCTGAGATCAGGAGTCGCCCCCCGATTCAATTTTTTTAAATACAAAATTCACATGATAATCCCATTTAATCTATAAAAGTTCTTTTTTAAATGGTTCTGTGTACTGCTGCTATCACAAACTGGAGGGCATTCATATAAATTTTTTCATTACTTTGGAAGTTTATTTCTTATATTTATTCACTTACAACTGAAACTTAAATTCTTCTCAATTTTTAATACTAGAGAATTCTTTTTTCATACAGCAGTTACTACAGTACAAAAATGCCAAGGCTGATTATAAACACTTTAAGTTTTAGCTCCATAAACCCAGATTTTGTTAAAGGACTACGGGGAGAAAGGCAATGCCCTATTCTCTCCACAAACTCTGTATCTGGTGGATTTTGCTTTAAAATATTCTAATAATGCTGAATATTAACTATAGGTTGTAATTTGATATTCACAACTTTGTAACAATTGGCATAACAGTCAGAAACTGTCTCCAAAGAAACCAACCAATGGTCCAAGAACAGGAACAAAAAAACATAGGCTGAAATTAATGCTAAGATACTTTCTTTGAAATACTTCCAAAGATTAGCATGAAAAGGTGACCCGAGAAGAGACAGATGGACAGAGAATCTACTCTTTATTTAAGGGATGAAAAATCTGAGGGCTAGAGGGGCAGTCTAGTAGTAGCCTCCTGACCAGAGATCCATAACTTGTTGGGTACATGAATGGGACAAGAGCTCGATTCTATTTCTAGCACCTGCCACACCAAGATGTGGGGCAAAGGTAAAAAATAGAGGAGTTCAATCACTCCCCCACACACACTCACTCTACTTCCGTCTCTCTCTTTCTCTCTCTCTCTCTCTGTCCAAATCTTCCATGACTCTTCTTAGTTGTCCAGAATGTATGCCTTTCCCACCACTTGTACCTGAAGTGACTATTTTTCATTTATTCTCTTTCCAATATCAAAGAGTTTAGCCAGGATATATTTAGCCAAATCTCCGTTTGATGTGTTTTTTTGTTGTTGTTGTTGTTTTTTTATGAACCTAAGAACTGCTTTTTAATGTAGAGGTACAAAGTAACATTAATTCTTAAATGTGCCCTAGTGATTTAGGTTGAGCTGATTGAATTCCGTGTAAGTTCTATGCTTTAAAACAAAGTTACAACTAAGCAATGTTATTTAAACAATAAAATGACTTTAGATAAAGCAGGGACCATAATAATTATAATTTTTAAACATTTTCTGAGCATTTTCCGATACAATATTTAACTAATTTCTTCTCAGCATTTTTTCCCATTTGTTAAAATTCAGGCATGGGTTGGGTTCTAGGAGAAACAGAAAAGGAAACATGGTCCTTATCAAGTAGAATCACAATTTCAATTTGAAACACTAAAACAGAATGTCTTGTGAGTGTGATTTTGCCCCTTCAAAGCAGGGCTCCTTTTGATGTCATGGGAGAGTTCAGTGAGGAGGGATGGAGAAGTGAGGAAGAAAAGGAGAAAAGAAAAGCAGTGACTAGAAAGTGGCATCAAATTTCAAAACTGGGATGCTGAATTGTTCTTACAGCCCTCAAATTAAATTCTGAAATGTAAGAGCCTGCTGATTCCAAGCATACTTGAAAGGAAAGAGGCTAGGTCCCCAGACCCCTGAAGGCTTTCACTGATAATCAGGAGAGAGGTTTTAAGGCGATCAAACCAAGAAATCTTGAAATGTTGAATCATGTGATTTAAAAAAAAAATGGAAGAAACTACTTTCTACATAAACAACACTCCAGGAAAACAGTAAAATTAGGAAGACAGAACACTGTGATGGTCCGATTTTGGAAAAAGTGAAAAGTGGCTTTTTTCATAATAAAGTTTTAGGCTCCAAAGCAGTTTTATTTTCAGCTGTGAATGTATATAATACTAAATACTAGTGTTTTCTCCTCTGTCGATAAAAAATAAAAAATAGAAACTTATGTTCTTGGCCTTTTTCTTCTAATTACTAAGCTTTTAGGAACTCATACAATCCATTCCAGGTTGATCCAAAAACCAATGTCATGGGGCAAATGTGACACAGGAGTTCCAAGACCAAAGACAGGCCCAAGCCCAGGAACCTTCCTGGTTCCTCTTGGCACCACAAGAGAGCCTAATAGGGTAGAGGGGAATTTTTGGTTTCAAACAGGGCCTTCCAGGCAGAGCCCTGGTCTGTTGTAAGAGTTGCCTCATCTTCACTGCACCTCTTACCCTTCCCAGATGGTTGGATCTGCTGGAGCTAAAGGTTTGTACAACCCAAAGACTCCTGGTGGGAGCATCATTTGCAAGCTGGAGTCAGGCTAGACACTGAGGGAGCACTGACTGTATGAAATGTGTAAAAAGGATACGGGTGGTGCATTCAATCCACAGGCAACTAGACCCAATGCCAAGAGTTTCCAAAGCAATAAGAATTCAAAAGCATTAACTGGCGTCCCATATTGATAAGAAGCCATGATAATGACTGCATAGTAAGTGGTTGAGAGAGAAAGAGAATGAGTGATTAAATCACACTAAACCATTTGAGGCTGTCTTAAATGACAGGTGAAGTAACAAGACAGGTATTTCTAGGTCCTAGCTGTACAGTGTAGTCATATAGGAAAGTTACAGTGAACCAGGCCAGCAGAGTATTTCCATGTTGTCTAATTTAGCTGGTATAGCCTTCCATCTTGTCACCACCTTCAAGAAGAAAGAAAGAAGAGAGAAAGAAAGAAAGAAAGAAAGAAAGAAAGAAAGAAAGAAAGAAAGAAAGAAAGAAAGAAAGAAAGAAAGAAAGAAAAAAAGAAAGAAAGAAAGAAAGAAAGAAAGAAAGAAAGAAAGAAAGAAAGAAAGAAAGAAAGAAAGAAAGAAAAAGAAAGAAAGAAAGAAAGAAAGAAAGAAAGAAAGAAAGAAAGAAAGAAAGAAAGAAAGAAAGAAAGAGAAAGGAAGAAAGGAAGGAAGGAAGGAAGGAAGGAAGGAAGGAAGGAAGGAAGGAAGGAAGGAAGGGGGAAGGAAGGAAGAAAGAAAGAGAAAGAAAGGAAAAGGAAGGAAGGAAGAAGGGTGGGAGGGAGGGAGAAAGGAAGGAAGGAAGGAAAAGAGAGAGATTGCAAGGGAAAACAAAGTAATGGAGTGCACCAATCACTTTTCTATCTTGAAGAAGAAGGGAAAAGCCAATCCATTCCAGCACCTGTTCAATGTTTTCTCATGTAATATTTCATAAAAATAAATACACCAAACAATGATTTGAATACTAAAAGTGACCTGAGGAGCTACAGTTTAACCCTACACCCTTCAGAATTGATCTGGCACTATGCACTGATTCTTTTAATACCTAATTCTACGTCTTAATCTAAATGGGTTTCATAGAGTCAAAGTGGCAAGACATTGTTTTTAACTATTTAATTTATTTTTTTTAAGAGTCAGGGGATTCTGGATCTTTGGGGAGATTTTTAAAAGTCTATGTTATAAATTAACTTTTTAAGGGCTGCCAAATATATCATTACAGTTATGACTCAAAGGTGTTCTGTTTTCTAATGGAAATAGGAAATACTTGAACTCTTGGAATTGCAGAGTCTATTTTGAAAGAGAGGAAAAGGCACTGGTAATACCCCAGAACAGCCACAAACAGAAGTGCATCCTAAGGGCCAGTCACTGCCCTACATGCTTTACATACATTATCACATTTGATCTTTGCAATAACCTGTAGGGCAGGCACCTACTCTACAGGTGAGGAAACAGGAGCTTATAAAGATTAAGTATCTTGTGCAAGTCACTCCCATTCGTAAGTGGACTAAACTCAAGTCTATGTGACTCCAAAGGCTAGATGTATATTCTTAGCCACTATTCTCTACTTCCTCATACCATCAAGTTCAACAGCAACAACAACAGCAACAAAACCCACAGTCACTGGGGGGCACACCTTCAGAAATTCATGTTCTCATAGAATAATGGAATCTCAGAGTGGTCACCCTCCTCTACCATATTTTAAGTCCCTCAACATCCCAAATATTATTTGTGTTAACTCTCTAGGCTCAGCTCCCTGTGGGGATGTTTAGTAGAAGAGGAAAAGAAAAGGGAGAAAAGAGTTGTGGATTATCGTGGGACATCTCTCTGTGATATTCCCTTCATCTGCATACTTATTTGGAGAGTGGGGGAGGGGAGCAAGAGTCCGAGATAGTAATGTAAAACTAGCTCTCTCTTCAGCTATAAACAAATCAGCTTTAAGACAAGTAGGAGCCTCATATTAATTGAATTATGCCCTTGTAGTTGTTCCCAGACATGGAGAAAGAATAATGGTGCTTATGAGCCTCAGACCAGAGGAAATATTGGAAATTGGTCAATAAAATAGTGATGTTTGTCTCATTTGCATACAGAAACTTTGAGACTATACATCAAAAATTTTGAGCCCAGATTACTCAACCTTGCAAAGGCAAGCAAGTCAACCTCAAGTGGGAAATAAAATCCCATAAATTGTGTACCGTGAGCTATATTTTCAAGGACTCTGGGGACAACAGTCAGAAGCTTAAAGCAAAAAACGAATTAGGGAGGGTTTGTAGTTAAAGATGGTGGACTAAACAGACATGTTTATCCTCTCTCTCTCCCGAAACTCCCTAAAACTTCAGTAAAGAGACTTTCATTAAGAGCATCATTCCCGAGGGCAATGGGAGAAGAGACACAATGGCAAAACACTTTTAAAAATTTAAAATAGAGGTTGGAAAGTAGAAGGACAAATGCTGCTAAAGTAAAGTAAGGAGTCCAAGAAAGCCGAATCCTAAAATCAACAGCTGAGGGAGTCTAGCAGCAACCCGATGTGCTGGCCCATAGAGTTTCTTTCAATCCTTAAAAATTGGCAGAACCGGGTACCTCTGGAAACAGGGGCAAAAATAAGAGTGAAACAGAATGGGAGAAAAGCCTGTTTAAAAGAAATCAGACCCCCACCCCTACCCCTCTCCTGGCTCACCTTTGACCAAGCAGTTGCTTTTCTTGCCCCTGCCCCTCCCTAGCAGAACCAGTGGAGGTCTCTCCTCTTGGGGGGGGGGGGGCGCGGGCACAGGCTCTGTGGATGGGGCATGATGCCCCATTGAGAGCAAGGGCGTCATATTAAAAGCAAGGGGATTAAGTGATCTCTGTGCCAAGGAGGCAAACATTACATACTGAACGTTGAGGCCTCACCGTCCTTTTCTCCAACATGACTCCCAGAACTGGCAGCCAGGATCATAGTCCCTTTCCCTGTTATTCAAGATCAAGTCTGTGGATAGTAGCAGCAGTTAGAAATGCAGAATCTCAGCCCCACCCCAGACCTACTGAATCAGAATCTGCATTTCAACCATAACTCAGGTGACTAGCATATACACTGAAGTTTGAGCAGCGTTAGCTCTCACAGGAGACTGGACTGTTTACTGTAAAAACCCTCAAGGAAAAACCGGAAGATTCAGACATCAGGATCATTATCCCCCAAAATGACCCAGCCAACCACCCTATCATGAAGCCTTCGGTCAAAAAGCCCACCCATAGGCTCAGCATTTCCAATCAGCTTTTTAGGGCCCAGTGTTAAATATGATCACCAAGGTTGTGAGGAAAATCCCTACTGTGAGAGAGAAGAAACAAATAATTAAGCAACTTGAAAGAAACAGAGACCCTACTAAAAAAAATGAAAGTTAAATAAAAAAAGCTGTTCTCAGTATCCTCAGAGAGATAGGAAAATATGCCATAACCATAAAACAAGAATAGGATAACTTTTTAAAAAAAAGACAAACAGAGAACAAAAAGGAAGTTTATAGAAATCAAGAATATAACAGCAAAAATGAAAACTCAAGAAGGGTTAGAAAATAAAGCTGAAAAAAATCCCCTAGGAAGTAGGGCAAAAGACAAAGAGATGAAAAATGGAAAATGTTTTAAAATTAGAAAAGTAGAGCATCAGTACAGATTGTACCACATCCAAATAATAGGCATTCCAGAAAGAGAGAAAAAAACAAATGGAGAGGAAGAAATCAAACAGTAATTCAATAAAATTCCCAAAGAAATGAGTTTCCAGATGGGAAAGTCCAATGGAGTGCCTAACACAAGAGATAAAAATAGAGCTATACCAAGACATGTCCTCATAAAATTTCAGAAAACTGGTATAAAGAGAAGATTCTAAAAGCTTTGAGAGAAAAAATATATACAGTGAGTCAAGAGACAAAACACTTCCAGATTTGTCAACCTCCAAGATTAGAATTAGAAAACAATTGAACAATACCTTCAAAGTCTGAGGGAAATTATTTCCAACTTGAAATTATTCACTTAACCAAAATATAAATTGTGCGGGCACTTAAAGATATGCTTATAAAGTTTACCTCCTATGACCTCTTACTTAGGAAGCTACTGGAAGAGGTGCTTCACAATAACAAATGAGAAAACCAAGGAAGAAGACACGGGATCCAAAAATTAGTGGAACCAATTCAAGACAGAGGTAAACAGGGTCCCAGAATGATGATGAAAGAGAAGTTCAAGATGGCAGGTGTGTACCAGGGATAAAAGCCTCAGTTAAGATTAAAGGTCAAGAATTTTTAAGAGGGGTGTGTCCAAGAACTGGATAGAAGAGAGGCTTGAATATATGCAGAGGAAAGTTTAGAAAAGATTAAGGGGGAAAAAAAAGAAAACTAAAGAACAGGACAATTATGTACTTCATTGAAATTTTCAAAATGGTTCAAGAACAGAACAATCATAGAATACTCATAGCTAATGTGTAATAAGCACATAGATATAAAGTCATAATCTTACAAATAGTTATAAATCTTCTAAATGCCAAAGACTAATCTAAACAAAATTATGATATATCTCTACAGGGCAGATGCAGGGGATGGTGTGGGCATTTGAGAATAGGGGGTAAACAAGAGCTAAATTCTCACCTTCCACAGCAGGAAGTAAATAGACAATACCTTAACTGAACAATCAAGATATGACACTATAAGCAGTTGCTTAGCAATATAGTTATGTGTCAAATGTAATCTTTGCTAGAGGATGCTCCTAGAGAGCTAGAAAATGGAGGATGGAGGGCAGTGGCAGGCGGATGACAGCTAATTCTCATAAATAAGCCTTACAGGACTACTTAACTCTTTAAACTAATGACTGATAGGGCGCATGGGTGGCTCAGTTGGTTAAGCAACTGCCTTTGGCTCGGGTCATGATCCTGGAGTCCTGGGATCGAGTCACGCATCGGGCTCCCTGCTCGGCGGGGAGTCTGCTTCTCCCTCTGACCCTCTTCCATCTCGTGCTCTCTCTCATTCTCCCTCTCTCTCTCAAATAAATAAATAAAATCTTTTAAAAAAATAAACTAATGACTGATAAAAATAAAAATTACATTTTAAACATTAGACAATATTAGGGTGGATTCTCATCTTCAATACAAGGAAAAGTAAATGAAAGCCTATGGCCTAAGAAGGGAGAAAAAGAAGAAAATCTCCTAAGTGGCAGAAAGTTAGCAAATAAAGGAAAGAAAAAATTAACTTGAAGAATGCGATCTTCAAAGATGGTGGAGTAATCCTCTCTTCAGATATCATCCAAAACCAACAAAAAGGACAAGAGGCAATAAAAACTTCCTCACCAGTGAAACTAGGACATATCTGTAGCCCCAAACAGTAAAACGTGAGGACAAAGTGGAGAGAGGCAGGAACTAGTTTGGCCCTGTGGGGGAAGGTAAGACTTGACAACGTGCAGAGGGGATAGCACCAGAAGGCAGCTACTTTGGCCCTCAGGCTCCAGTGTTGGAAGCATCAGTCACTGAGGATGGTGAGAGAGTGGAGGTGCTGAGAATTGCTGCAAAGTCTGCACAAAGAGCATTTGGACCCCACACCCCTATGCTACCCTCTGTGCTCTATCCTTCCCCAGGCTCGAAAGAAGCAAGGGCTTCATTCTCAGGAGCTACTGAACCAAGTGGGGATGTCTGATCTTTAGGCAGTAGGCGTGGTGTAGGGCAGGGATGAGGGGTTGAATGGAAAATTGGGGCATTAGGAAAAACTCCCAGGAAGTCTGCGAACCCCCATGAAAACCTCTGTTTTCGTGGAAGAGGAGCACCCAGGAACAGTAGGCACCGTGAGCACATTCCGATGGACTCCAGGAATTCAAACAACAAACATCCCAGTGGCAACCATGATGCCCCAAGACCAGACAGCCATGCCCAAATTTTTGTAGTGGCGACCCTAGCTACTGGTGTCCCCACCCCCCAAAAATGACACACTGTACTTCCTGACAAGTGGGTTTGGAATTCTGAATCAGATTTCATTTTATTTAGAAAAAATAAAAAGATATATTATTTCTTGCATCTAAGCATCGTGGTAGTCACACTTGTCTTTTACAAGCTATTTCTTCTGCCACAAATGCCCTCCAGCCTTGCCTTCTTGATGAAATCCTCATTCCAAGAGCAGCCAGAAGGTCACCTGCTTTCTCTAGTTTCCCCTTATTCTTTTTCGCATGGCAGAATTCACATGGCACTCTTGCAATTTCATTCCCATAGCTCTTTACGCTTACCTCCAAGACATTACTTTGATCTGTGGTGCCCTTGTCATTGCCTTAGATGTATAGATCTCTTCTAGATTTTAAACTCTTTGATGGAAAACTCAATGTCTTATTTGTCCTTGAGACACCAGTATCTCCAATCTTTTGGATCCAGTCTATGATAAGAATCAGCTATCCCCATCAAAGGACTACTTACCGTCACCTTCCAGAAACTCTATAAATGTCTAAGGAGGTGCTTGTGTGTTGGGGGACAAAAAGCATAGTAAACTCTGTGTATGAACATAGCACTGAACATACTTATTATTTCTGTGCAATAAAAGTTGGAAAACTTTCGGGTGGAGGATGGGTTAGCCTGGTGATGGGTATTAAAGAGGGCACATTCTGCGTGGAGCACTGGGTGTTATGCACAAACAATGAATCATGGACCACTACATCAAAAACTAATGATGTAGGGCGCCTGGGTGGCTCAGTCGGTTGGGCGACTGCCTTCGGCTCAGGTCATGATCCTGGAGTCCCGGGATCGAGTCCCACATCGGGCTCCCTGCTCGGCGGGGAGTCTGCTTCTCCCTCTGACCCTCTTCCCTCTTGTGCTTTCTATCTCTCATTCTCTCTCTCTCAAATAAATAAATAAAATCTTAAAAAAAAAAATAATGATGTAATGTATGGTGATTAACATAACAATAAAAATTTATTTAAAAAAAAGTTGGAAAACTTTCCTTAAGCTATTAAATGAATAAGACCCTAGAAAGAAAATGCAGAGAAAATTAGAGGGGTGGGGGGCAATGGCCTAGGGAGAAGCTGAAAAACCATGTAAGTACAATAAACACACTTTCTGAATTAAATACTGATTTTACAAGGATGAGAGTGAAAGTGGACTCCTCTGGCATATTTGAGATATACGATTTCCTAATTCTATGAAATCTTTTTTTTTTTAAAGATTTTATTTATTTATTTGACAGAGAGAGACACAGCGAGAGAAGGAACACAAGCAGGGGGAGTGGGAGGGGGAGAAGGAGGCTTCCCACCGAGCAGGGAGCCTGATGCGGGGCTCGATCCCAGGACCCTAGGATCATGACCTGAGCCGAAGACAGACACTTAACGACTGAGCCACCCAGGCGCCCCCTAATTCTATGAAATCTTAATGGGAATTTACAGAGAGAGATATCACGACACATGAAGAAGAAAGCCTGGTAGCTGTGCTTGGGAAATCTTGAGGAAGTTGAAAAGTAGACTGATGATTTGAGAGATCTAAGAAAACTGGAATTTGAAGAGAGGTACTTATCACGACACATGAAGAAAGCCTAGTAGCTGTGCTTGGGAAATCTTGAGGAAGTTGAAAAGTAGACTGATGATTTGAGAAATCTAAGAAAACTGGAATTTGAAGAGAGGTACTTAAAATTATTTTTAGTTAAAAATATTTATTGTAGATAATTTGGAAAATATAAAAAAGTGCGAAGAAAATAAACTATCTGTAATCACCACAAAAAATAATAATAAAATAAAATAAGACTAGAAATATATCCACCCATGATCTTCACTTCTATGCTAGAGGGGAAAAAAAAATCACTACCCAATCAATTTAGTAAACACTAAGAAAACTCAGTACTGAGTAATAATCAGAATGGCTCCTAACAACTAATCCTGTCCGGATCATCTAGTTTCCACATCAGAGTGACAGTTCTGGAAGTATAAGAGGAAGGGGGTAACTTACAAAGCCCTTATCAATATCTTAGAAAGTATAACCATATGCTGGTTGTCAAAATAGACTAGGAAG
Source organism: Eumetopias jubatus (assembly GCF_037043125.1). Classification (NCBI taxonomy): domain Eukaryota; kingdom Metazoa; phylum Chordata; class Mammalia; order Carnivora; family Otariidae; genus Eumetopias; species Eumetopias jubatus. Next base: position 160,743,373 of record NW_028274809.1, on the reverse strand, counting down.
GCACAGAAGAAGTGATCTGTAGGTCTCTCTCTTGGGTCTGCACTCTAGGCCTTATTATAAGTAATAGAAACTGCACTGTGTCTGTTTTCTCTTGAGGATCACAACAGAGACAAATGGAAACCCATTCCACGAGATACTGCCACAATCCAGAGCATGGTTGGACCCTTTCTGACAACACCCACTGAAGATGAGCTCACTCTCAAAAATTACAACACAAGAGGAAACCGACCGCCATGAAAAGGATATACCAAATCCAAAAAATAAAGAATTTACAATACAGGAACTAGGAGTAATAGAACAATCTGAAAGGGACATTAAAATAAGTTTGTTTAAAATGTGTAAATTGCTACAGGAAGAACAGAATCCATAAGGCAAGGGCAGGACGTTATTAAAAAAAAAAAACAGGAATACCCATATTTGAAAATAATCCAAATGAAATACTAGAAGCAAAAATACATTTGGTGGGATAAATTCAAGTAAGTAAACAATACTTCCTTGAGCACCTTTTTTTGTGGGTAGAGCCCCATGCTAGGATCTAGTAAAAAATACAGTTTATAGAACCTGGCTGCATTCAGCTTTTTAAAGAGTCCTTTACAGAGTCGTCCAATTTCGACCCTTCACTAGAGTTCCTTCTCATATAATCATTAAAAAAAAAAAAAAGCATTGAATGTTACTATACCGCAGGTGATGAACTTGGGGGAGTGGGAAATAAAAATGCTGGCTAGGTCAGTACAGCATGCAACTCTTCTTGATCTTGGGGTCCTGAGTTCAAGCCCCACATTGGGTGTAGGAAATTTTTTTTTAAAAATGAAGGACATTCTCTACCCTTGAGGAATTTACTATCTATTGAGAGAATGATTTCTGTTGGAAATATACAAGAAGAGAATACATTGTAATTCTAAAAGCTGTAGTTGTAACAGCTACCGTGTACCCAGCTCTGTGCAAAGTGCCCACCTCATCCCATCTCAAATTCTCACAAGAACCTTAATGATATTATCAGCCCTATTTTACAAGAAGAAAACAGGTCCCTAGAAAGTTACAGTAACTTTCAAAGTCAAACAGGTAGCAGATTTCAGAGCTGTGATTCCAACCCAAGTCCTTCGACCCCCGCACCACCTCCTTTTTGCCAAGTTGGTTGCATTTTGCAAGATGCTTTCTGAGCACAGAGGAAGGAGGAATGGTCTGGCCGGGTCAAAGTCTCCATCATCGCCTTAATTTGATCTCTTTGTTGCCCATTCCATAACTGGACAATATCCACTCAAAGTACAATGTTTTGGCTGAGAAGTCAATGAATTACAAGACATGGTTCCAAATTGCAAGGAGCTTCTATTTTAGATAGAATGGGGGGGCTAAATAATGTACAAATATAAAATATGCAAATAATTTATATATATTAATGCAAATTTATATATATTAATGCAAATATTAATATATTAAAAGTGATAGCTAAAAAGAAGAACTGTGAGGCCTCAAATAGTCCAAAAAAAGTATGGAGGAAAGAAAAAAGGGTCAAGGACAACTGGGTCGTGAAGAAAAGCAAAAGGAATCCAAGAAAAGGAAGGTCATTGCGGGAGAGTTGACTCAAAGGATTGCAAAATTCAATCCATGAGTTCCCAATAAGAAGGGCAGTTTTTCAGTCCTGGCTCTTTATTTAACAACTACTTGAAAGGTGTTATTGACCTCTGAACCTCAAGTGTCAGTTTCTTTATCTTTCAAATGGGGATAAAAATGCCTGATTCCCAGGATTTTGTCAGAAGTAAATGAGATAATTTTTGTGACACGCTCAGTGCCCTGCACATCTCCAGGAGTCACCAAATGTTAGACTTAACACATGTATATTATTGCATCTAAAGCTGAGAAAACCAAGGGTAGTGTAATTATAGCCTTCTAGTATATGAAGGGTTTTGAAAGAAAAGATAACTATTTTCCATGCTCCCCGAAGAGTTACAAAAAAAATAAATAAATAAATCCAAATTGATATGTGGCTGGATTTCATGATGGCAGTATTGGAGGCTGGAATACATTTCAGAGAGCTGGGCCCCATGTGCTGGGGCAGTTGGTTGGGGGAGGCGTCACATGAAACACAAAAAGACAGACTGTTAGCTCTTTTTTTTTTTTTAAGATTTATTCATTTATTTGAGAGAGAGTGTACATGAGAGGGGGGAGGGTCAGAAAGAGAAGCAGGTTCCTCGCTGAGCAGGGAGCCTGATGTGGGACTCGATCCCGGGACTCCGGGATCATGACCTGAGCCAAAGGCAGTCGGCTAACCCACTGAGCCACCCAGGAACCTGTTAGCTCTTTGGACACATTTTAGTGAAGGCCTCCAGGAGGGAGGGGATAGACTCCCTGTACTAAGATGATAGGATTTTGTGAATATATAAGCTGGTATTTCCCAATAAAAACTTCCTCCTGTGTGGCCCTTTTTATCCAATAATGATTTCCTGCTTTACTTGGGCTGCCAAATGTATCCAAAATGTAATAATCGGTGAGTAGATTCGTAAATCAAATTGTAAGCTTCAGAAATAATGGCTAATGCTCGTAGAATTTTAAAGCCAGCCCATGCTGAAAGTTTCTTGGGGTTTCGAGTCAGCTGTAGTTTCGTTCTAACCTTTTCCCCCATTCAACACCTCAGATGTGAGCAGCAAGAACCCTCTTTTCCAAGAAACTTCTTATCTGATTAGAATTATTCCCAGTTTCACCTTGAGTCAAAATCAAAGTTTCCAATCCTGGGCCTCCAGGATGTCACCCAAACCCACTGCTGCCTGCAATCGAACTCTCTAAAATCTTTTCCCACCAGAAAACCTACTTCTGCCTCTCTTCAATCCCACATCAAGAGCATCGGCCGCCAGCCTTAGCACTTTGAGAAACTTTGAAGTGGAGACAGGTTAAGCGGGCAGAGTCGAGCGGGTGAGGGAAGGGAGGATCCAGCCTCAGGTACAGCAGGCACTGAACTTGCAGGCTCTAGGTTCTCTCCGTTACTGAGTGGCCTGTGACCTCAGCCTTCGCACTTCGAATTCCCAGGTCCCTAAACCTCATCCGGCGACCCGATAGCAGCCTCCTGGGTCTGCCTCCCTTCTCGCTTCCTGCCTTTCTTAACCCCGATCCTAAGCTGCGGCTCTCTCTTAGTGACTGGAATGCCTCCCCGCTCCTCACCTCCCAGATTCCCAACCCTGGAGCTTACCGTGGCTATGAGGGAACATTCCAAGCCAGCACTTCCCAATGTCTTCTGCACGACACCGGTGTGGGGATGTGCTCCTCGCACTCAATTCTCCTGCAGATTCACAGTGTGCTGTAAGTGGCACAGCTGAGGCTCCAAAGGCATCATAGGAGTAAAGCAGAGGAAATGGTTGGTTTTAACTTTATTTAACCCAGCATTTTGCTATAGACCAGACGGCTCATCAAAATGTCTACTGCGCCCATCTGGAACCCGTAATGGATTCATACTGGGCTCACACCCGGGCTCTAACTCATTCCGTCTCTGTGACTGTGGGCAAGTTCCTCAGCCCCCTTAACCAGAGTTTCCATGTCAGGAAACCAAGTCTCCCATGAGTTAATATTAGTATCACCTCGGATTGTTGTGAGAACACACATTCCCGGTGCATGCTAAGCTCTCATTAAAAGCTCTATTTTTAACCAATTCTATGTCCATCACAACCCTTCCAGGTAACGTTCCACCCCTCCGGATTGCTGTATCTGATTCCAGCCAGCGTCCCAGCTTCAGGTCTCTTTACTGCTCCAAGGATCCCTACATGCCATTGCCAAAGAACCATTCCAAAATACTCCTTTTATCAGGTCCCCAGGTTTCTGAAGCCTTTTTTTTTTTAAGTGACTTAAATTAAGTCCAAACTCTGCCTGCCTATGAAAGTTCCCCATTCCCTGGGAGCTTCCTTCTTTCTGCTTGCCCCAAAGCCACCCCCCACCAACGCCCACCCTGTTCCCTGGGCAGAGTGTCCCCCATGTCTCCCAACAGAGGCACACACAATCCATCCATGCACTACACAGATCGCTTCTGTGATATCTGTCCTGTGGGAGACGCGCCCCTTTACATCTACCTCTTGGCTAAATCTTCCCCGAAAGACGTTGGTCCATATTGATCGCTTCCCTCCTCTCCTACTTCCTGTGGTCTGTTCCACACAATTTAGCCTTTAATTACATGCTGTCTTCCACGGTCCACTAATTGTTTCCTGTATCTCAGTTTCATCTTCTCAAATAGTTGTAAACAACTTGAGGGCAGGGACCACACTGTACACTTTTCTCCTTAATAACTCCAGACATGCACATGAGTTACGCACTTAATTCATCTTTGTCAGTTAACCGAAAGTTGGGCTAACCAGACTGCCAGGGAGAGATCACAGAACTCGTCCATAATTGGGGAACGCAACCTGAAAGACCTGCAGGTAACCCACACTTGTTACATTTACTTTTTTGCTGAAACTAATTTACCTGCCGTCTAAATATTCCCATGCTTTACCTAATTCTCAACAAATAGATTTGGGAGTTGCAAACATTGATAGTCCAAATTCCAAATCCCCTGCGGCTTATTTATAAATAGTGATGAAGGATAAGGAGTCAGACTGGGCTCTCCTTTGGGAGCTGTCTTGGGAAGTTTATGCAAATGATGCAAGAGGTTGGTGGGAGACTTAATTACTCTCTAGTGAAAACCCAGACTGCTTGTTACCATCTGTTTCTTCAAGGAGAGCCAGCCACCACACAGTAACCCTCTGTAAAGTTACAATCCCAGTGGTAAAGTACTTTGGGATCCTTGGATGAAAGGAAGCCTACAGGTCCAAGACACTATTATTATTGTCATAAATAATGGTGCTTTGTGTTTTATCAAAGGAGCTCAGAATGGTTTGCAAACATTAACTAATTAATCCTCAAAAAAAAAAAAAAAACCCACCTCTGTGAAGTAGGTAGAAGGGAGATATTATTATCCCCATTATGCATGGAGGGAGACAGAGACACACTTGCATTCATTGACCTACCCACAGTCACATGTCAGAGTCGGAAATAGAACCCACCTCTCCTGACGCCCAGTTTGAACAGACCACACTGCTTCTTGTGAGCTGCAAAAAAAAGTCTAATTTATATGATATAAAAATAAACCTTGAGAAAGTAAACGGCATCTAACCTTTCAATAACTGTCATGTAATAAAACAGCAGACGTGGGAAAAACAACATCTTGAAGGAAAGATGTGTGGGTAGAACAGTTTAATAAATACAATGCTTTAATCAAAACTTTCCAAAAGGAACTAGTGCCTCTTTAAAGAATCTGATACTTAATCATTGCTGTTCTAATGGTTTAAAACAAAGAGGTGTAATCCACCAAGTTTTAAACAGAAACTAGTCTAACAAGTTCTATACTTTATTTTTGAATTCTATTTCCTTATTTTTCAGCGTTCTCAAGAACATTTTAAACGTTGATCCATGTGATGCAAATGTCACATGGAGGATACAAACATTACTCCTCAGATACTTCGCATTCTTCCCGATTCAAAGTCGTAGTTTAATATTAATGTAATTCAGAAAATTGACAAGGAACTGTGTCTCCAAGGAAACGAGTGGAGGAGGGGAGGAAGACGTGAACCTGTGATTTGTTTAATCATTAGACACTCTGCCGTTCTGTCACTCTCCACATCGTCCGTGAATATGCCATTAGATGAAGTGCTTCCAGGGTCCGCACCAGGGGCCCGCACCAAAGGGCCAGCGGATCCTGACCACACGACGCTAGGCTCGTTCCATTTTCAGGAACACCGTGCCATCGATCTTCATATTCCTTTGGTAATTTTGTATTTCAAAATTGCCCTGCCTATGGTTGTGTATAATATTGCATTTCCTTGGTATCTGCCTTCCCAACACTGGTAATCCAAACAATTCTATTAAAAAAAAAGTCACCATCGGAAACTGAGGTCCTACCAAAAGCCCTGACAAGCCATCAGACACCTTTTTTGAAGGTGAAGCATTCCAGGACAGAAGTTTCTAGCAACATCGTTCAGCTTCCATTCAGGAAGACTTGTTCAGTCTTTTGTTTTGACTTACCCATTAGGTCCATATTTAGGCCTTATCACCCTCACGTACCACCACAACGCCTGTGTCCTCAGGAAGAGGTATTATAATGAGACAAAATGACAGACAATTTGATTGAGAAGCTCCACTAGGCCCGCAAACCAAAGACTACATTAAAGATGAGGACCTATGAACTTTAACCCTGTGACTCACCTATCAGATCGCCATGGGTAATTTACCTTACTCTATTGTGCTTATGCTTCCATTTAAAAAAAGAATCAAAACAATACTTTTACCAGCAAAAAAATGTTAGGCGTCTGTGAGCCTTATTTTAAGGACCCGAAAGCCTTTACAAGATGGAGGCCCTTACGCAATAACTAAACAGCACAGAAAGAATAATAATTTCTAAAAAGAAGAAAAAAGTCCACATGATTAGTACCGACAGCTACTTCATCACCTTCGTTCAGCTGCTGGACAATTTTCCTCATTACATACTTTTTCCAGCCAAGACTAGGAAGACAATTAATTTCAGAGCGTTTTTCAACCTACCAAAGCTTTATATGTGAAATATATAAAAGGGAACTGAAAGAATCTACTGCTTTAAAGACTCTAATTTAAAGAAACGACAACATTCCACTCTGAAAATAAAATTTTTGTTACTAAGGGCTTATCTGCGCTAATTCCCACTCTTTGCTGATAAAAAGAAGTAACCGATCAGGATTTAAGCATTTCTTCAAACCAAGCAACCTGTTGAACAACTTCTTAATGTGCCTATCAATCATCTGGTGATAAAAAGAGTTTGCATTCATAATAGCTAGTTGCTAAAATAAATATGAGTTACTATAACTAATTCAATCAACCATGGGACCTCAGAGGTCAGCAAAGAAATAATCAAACAATAAGTATGAATAGGTTGTAATATTTCTGATTAACAAATGTTCTCCTTGTCATATGATGTTAAGAGCTGCTTAAAGCGCTCAGGTAAATTTAGAATGTATGTATTTACATTGGAGGGGTCTGTGTGCACTCTCCCAATCAAAAACCCATGAGCCTATAAATTTTGCAAACATCAAGTTTTGCTTTCAGAAAACATTTTCCTGTGCGGCGTTTATTTTTAACAGGTCCTAGTACCACAATTCATAGAATCTAGACAGAGAACAATTAAGATTCCAACTCACTTTTTAAATACATTCATACTAGACCAGTCAAGATTATCTTATAAACTGGTTGAAGTATTGAAACTTGTTAACTCCCATCTTTACCATGGAGGGAAAGGGAGCGATTTGGAGCCTGAGCCAGCCGTTCCTGCAGCCCCTCCTGCAGGCCCTCCCAAGAATCAATGTCAGTTGGAGAGCTCAGGGCAAGGGTGGAAAGCTGAGCATACACAGCCCTCATCACGCATTTACAGTCTGACCAGAATGTCTGATCTGGGTTTCTATTGTTTCTGATTGCTCTTCTCTGTTCCTACCTTCTCAACTGTTCCATTTGTCCCAGGAAGGATCGGGGCAGCAGCAAATGGAGTCCAGGTACCAAATAGAGTAGTTAGACTAAAACTTTGGGGATTTTTTTGGCGGGGGTGGGGGGTGCTGGAGAATGCAGTGGCTTTTTTAATGAAAGCAAAACAGAGATGTAAACTAAAAGTATGAGTGATGAATCTGGTGAGAATAATTGCTTCCTTTAGTTAAACGCAGAAATCCATTGCTATCCCAAATGCTAAAGTTTTTAAACATTGGCCTTTATCTTGGCTTCATTGGTTTGGCCTTTCTTTCAGCTTTGTTCATTTGGTCTTTATTTTGGCCATAATAATTTACCCTGAATTATTATTTTTTAAGATTTTATTTATTTATTTGAAAGAGAGAGAGCACAAGTGGGCAGAGGGAGAGGGAGAAGACCCCAGGATCATGACCTGAGCCGAAGGCAGACACTTAGCTGCCTGAGTCACCCAGGCGCCCCTAATTTACCCTGAATTTTGAGGACTGAATAAAAAAAAAAGAAGGAAGGAATGAATTGAACAAGTGACTGAATTCTTGTATTGGTGACTGAAGCGGCCATCGTAGGTTCCTGTGGAGAAATTCAGAGAGACAGAGAACCTCGTCTCCTAGGCCCATCAGCTCATTCCAAGCATCCAAGAGTGGTGGGGATTAAGGCCTCAGAAACACGGAGAACTGAAAAATTTGTCATGTGCGTTTATAAAGGAAGCAACTGACACAAAATGACTGTTAAATGCCTAGCTATGAAAGCATAAATGTCATTAGGCAGTCAGATTCTTCTCTGGAAACCAGATTTTAATAGGTTTTTGATTGTCACTTTTCTTCTTGTTTTTTCATTACTCGCGCCTTGGAGGGATTCACTTTCAAAAGGATTTGCTTAAACTTCCCCCTCAAAATCCAATTTGCAAATACACCTGCAATTGCATTTTCAATATGTACAGTCACAGGTGCTATCTTTTGCATGCTAACAAGTCTGCCCGTGGCAACCGGGCCACACTTTGGAGTCCAGGTGACTGATTGCTGCAACAGGGAAGTATGTGAGAGAATTGAGGCCATTGTGCAGCTTCTCCAGCTGACTGTGCCCTCGGAGTGGATTCTGAGTCAGACATGCTCCCCTACCATCTAAGTGTGGGGCCTCCTCTAATCCGAATATGCACACTGAATTTGATCTCAATTTTATCGGAAGAATGTGTCCAGGAAATGCAAATATTTTCCTGATACGTACTAAGGGGGACAAAAATGAATCTGTTGAAATGTCTATGGATTCATTCTTCTCTATAACCGATCGAAATTATAAACTCTGAGTCTGTGCATATCTAGTCAAGGTTTTCAACAGCCAATGATTATTTTTTGAACGCCTGGGATGTGCCTGTCGTGAATCAGGAGCGGAGAGAAATAAAAAGGAAGCACTGACTTCAGTGGAAAGGGCTGAATTATAAGATATCTAATAATAACTAAATCTGTGTAGCGCAGGTTCAACCTGGCTGTTAGAAATGAAAAGCTTTATAAAGCGATTTAGGATTCATTGCCATAAGATATTTTAAATAATCTTTGGGGGGAAAAAAAAACAGGACCTTTTAAAATCTTTTAAATTTTATTTGAAGCTATTTATTATTTAAATTTTATTTGAAGTTGGCATCCACTGACTAAATTACAGTAAGAGAGTAATTTTAATCATTGGGTGTCATTCAGACTAAATGTACCACTGATTATACCAATTTGATTATTAATTTTCCTCAATTAATCTAACAATTATAACAGTAGATTGTAACAGCATAACATCTTTCCTGGGATCCTTGAAATCTCCCTCAGCACTTCTGATTCTTTATTAAAAGTTTGGTGATTCTTTATTAAAAGGTCGAGCTATATTTCCCCCTTGCTAATCGGTAAAATAATACACTGAATGCTTATCTTCCACTCTGCAGGTTAAACTATGCCGCCTGGTATTTCCTAACTGCATTATTCCATGTTTGGAATAATGTTGTTGTTTTTTTCTTTCTCATCCTCCAGTTCATTCCTTCCTCTTTTCCCTGAATCTCCCTGCCCTGATATCCGTCTCGGGCACCTTCAATCTGTTTCTTAATTTCTTTCTTCTATCCAGTCCGTCCCTGAAACATCTTAAAAGCTACTTTCACACAGTTGCCATTTTATATCACACCAAGAAAATACCTTTGGTCCATAGCATCCAGCAATAGCTTTGCAAGGACAGGGCAGGGTGGAGGAGGGGGCTGAAGGCAAAGTGTATTCGTTTGTGGCATCCCGTTAGAGAGAAATGTGCCTTTAAAGAAAAGAAACACAAAAGAAAGTTGGTGTTTAAAAAAAAGGGTGGGAAAGAGATACGGGGGTGTAGTATTTTAGCATATCCATACGTTTCTCCTAGTATCAGCCTCTGTTGTGAGACTTACCGCCTCTATTGTCAGGTGTATTTGTCGGTCCACTAGAGTGAGTGCGCTTTGAGGGCAGGAACTGTGGCTGGTATCGTATCAGGCTCCAAGCAGATGACTAATAAATGTTTGGTGAAGGAGTGAATGAATTCCTTTGTGTGTGAGTGCACTGAAAGCTTGCTTCTGCCCATACTTCTGTCCCGCCCCCTCTGTGCTCCGTATACAGTCCTGTCTCCCCTCATTTTCTCATGTGCAACACTCCAGATCTAGCTAGCTAGGCCCCTTCAGCTTTCAGTCTGGGACTCCCTGATCTCTCCTCAAGCAATGCTGGTGGCAGGAAGCCTCAGGTAAAGCTTGACTTGGGTTACTCACCACAATTATGTGCATTGTTAATCTTGATGTCATTGCTTGTCCCTTGGGTATCTAAGGTCGTCTTAAAAATTTGCATGTCCCACTAAATGACCTTTAAGATTCCTAACATTTCTAGGATTGTATAAGAGAAAAGAATTCAGGTCTGTTAGTTTTTATGGAAATTCCTGTTTTTAATACAGTTATAGTAGCAAGTCCCAGGGCCTCCAGACTCCATCTACGTGTTAACCATGAAAAGCATGAAAGAAAATGTCGAATGTAAATATAAAATTTAAAATGCATGGATAACCCTCAAAAGCAGAGTCAGACTAAGCAAAGCCTACAGTTTCTCCTCTCTTCCCCCAGTTTCCGCTGAAGTGCGAACATACTTCTCCCTCACCCCTTTGCTTACCCTGGAAGACATTTACACCAAGTGTTCTGACTGCCTGTCTGGATGTCAGAATCACCTGGATACTTATTAAATTTTGATTCCTATCGCTTCTCGGCCTTTTGGCTAAGATCAAGTGAAATTTTGATTCCTGGGCTTCCTGCTGTCCTCCTCAGGCCCCACCCCATCCTAAATTCTGAGACAGTGAAGTTGGAATGGCCCCAGGAATGAAGATGTTTAACTCGTTCTGATGATGACACCTGGCCAGACTAGGAACCAAGGACCTAGGGCGAGATTCACTGCAAAAGCCAAAACTTTTTCAAGGATTTCACAACCTGGCAGGTTTCAAGCACCTGACTTAACTCTTGACTCCTAAAGTCAGTGGTTTTCAGGAGTGTGGTCAGAAAAGAGTGGAGGAAGGTGGGGGGTTGACCTCAGCTGGGAAAAGCTAATGGGCTTTTTTGTTGTTGTTTTAAAGAATATACAATACGATTTAGTGGGACAAAGAGGCCAACACAAGCTGGAGAAATGGCACCATCAAAATGTAAGCATCAGAAAGAAAGGTTTTGTTTGTCTGAATGGAGAGGACAAGAGAGAACATGGGAGCAATCACAGCAGAGCCATTAAACTGAACAAAGCAACACCGGAAGGCATTTTTTCAACAAATGCATATTGAGCACCCATCTGCCAAGCTCTGTTCAAGGTTCTGTGGGTGCCATGGGCTCAAAGTCCTTGTCTTGAGGGAGCTTCACTCAGTGAAACCCTCTTATATCAGCCACACGGAATCGAAAAACATCAATGCTAACCTCATTTCACAGATGATCATGAAGAAAGGAGCATCTAGGAATTTCTTATTTAAACTCGGGGATATTTTTTTAAAAGTTTGATAAATGGGAAGCTCACTTAGTTTCCCAATAACATCTACTTGGTCAAAAAGGCAAAGTGGGGTTACCTGGCTGGCTCAGCCAGTAGAGTATGAGACTCTTGATCTCAGGGTTGTAAATTCAAGCCCCAAGTTGAGTGTAGAGATTACTTAAAAATAAAATCTTAAAAAGAAAAAAGGGTAAAGTGAAATGTTTTTCTAACACTACCCCAATTCAGGCCTTCATTATCTTTTTCCATGTTTTTATTATAGCTTCCTAGTCTTCCTGACTTTGGCCTTTCCTATAGGCTTTACATACTAATTAACGTCCCTTGTTCAAAAAATGTTCCCTGGTTACCCGGTGCAGAACGAAATAAAGCAAATTTTAAAAAACTGAATTACTTCAGTTGGGAGTTCAGTATTGCAGGACAAAACATGGAAGAGGGAAAATATAAGGGGGTATGACCAGGCAGTAGGTAGGAGGCACATTATGAAGGCTCTGTAATTTAGATATTTATCATGTTGATGATGGGGAGACACTGAAGAATTTTGTGCAGTAGAGCAGTGTAGACAGTATATGGAGGACCAAGTCCGCAGAAGGATGAGACAGAGGGCAAGTCAGAGGGAGAACAAAGGGGCAACAGTTCCAGCTAGAGCTGATTAGGGTTTCCTTCATAATTCTAGTCAAACCAAACTCCCTCTTGTTCCTCATTTAAAAACCACAGTTTCCTGTTGTATGGTTTTGTTCTTATATTCAGGAATGTTCCCACCCACTTCAACCCTGCCAATTCCACACGTGCAAATTCAGCCCCAATTATATCTCTCCTATGGGTTTTCCCTAAAATTCCAAAGGGAAAAATCTCTTCCTACTCTAATCCCTCTCACAGTTTATCAATATCTCTCCTAAGGCACATAGCACTTTTTCCTTGGTAGAATACTACGATGGGTGTGCAGTATCTCTTCTAAGACCACAAACTCACAGAAGAAAGGAGCAGAACTTAGGCATCAGCCAGGTCTTACATAAATCTCATATCCATGACTACATAGCTAACTTATGGTACTTTGCTTAACCCCAAGGAGTTTCAGCTTCCTCATCTATAAAATAGGATAAAAAAGCCCTATTTTGCAAGGTCTTTTTGAAGAATAAACAAAATAATAAATACAAGGCGCCCTTGCATAGAAGCTGACCACAGGAGGTGCTCAGTAAATGGTAGCTATTAATACTACTGATACATTAATCATTTCTTTGCTATTGAATCCGTGATTGATCTTTGAATCTTGTCACATCACCTTGTGCAATGCTTAGTTCAAAGCCAGAATTCAATATATATTTGATGAACAAATAACAATAGCTAACATTTTTAGGCCCTCAATAAGTGCTAGGCACTCTTCTAAGGGCTTTATGTGGATTATCTCTTTGAATCTTCCTAATAACCTTATAAGGCAAGTACTATTATTACCTCCAGTTTACAACCTGTAAGGTGTTGCTTAACTTCTTCAGTGCCCAGCAGCTAACAAAGGGGGAGAATGACTCACAATTCACAAAGAGGTGTTTTCTGGAAAGGCTTACCTGTTGGTGAGGTTAGACTATGGCCAATGTCATGCAATTTGAACCCCTAGAGAGAAGAATCCATGTTCTACAAATAACATGTCATCTTACTTGAAGTTCACTTAAAGAATCTTCTATGGAGTTACCAAAGAACTACCCTTTTTAAAAACAGTAAACACAACTTGCAAATTTAGCCTCATAATTCTTGACAGCTTTTAGCATCTGTAATTCATTTTTTTAAAGATTTTATTTGTTTATTTGAGGGAGAGAGAATGAGAGAGAGAGAGCATGAGAGGGGAGAGGGTCAGAGGGAGAAGCAGGGAGCCTGATGCAGGACTCGATCCTGGGACTTCAGGATCATGACCTGAGCTGAAGGTAGTTGCTTAACCAACTGAGCCACCCAGGCACCCTCATCTGTAATTCCTTCCAGCTTTAGCTAGTAGATTTAGGCAACTGATCCAGAGGGATCAGTCCCAAGAAAGAGGCGACACTTCAAAGAATATCTTGGACAGAAAGCATGTGTAGTAAATCTTTATATCCCTGAGACTTAGAGAAAAGTAGGGTCTAATAACCATTGAGTGTCCAATGTTGCTGGGTTAGAAGAGATAGAAAGGGCTTTGCAAAATGTTGTGTGTCCAGACCAGACCCTCCTGCTTCAGTTCACACAAAATATCACCTTTTTTTCATACTGTCCAGTAGCTGAATTACTTTCAGAACCTAGAAGCATATTATCTAGATCAGTTCTGATTTGGGACAACTTGGCAACATCTAGAGACATTTTTGGTGGTCACAAATGGGAAGATTATACTAGCATCTAGTGAATAGAGGCCAGGGATGCAGCTAAACATCCTATACAGGACAGCTCCCCACAACAAAGACTTATCTTGCCTAAAATGTCAATAGTGTCGGGGCATCTGCTGGCTCAGTCAGTAGTGCATGCGACTCTTGATCTCAAGGTTGTGAGTTCAAGCCCCACATTGGGCGTGGGGCCTACTTAACATAAATAAATTTTTAAAAATAAATAAATAAAATGTCAATAGTGTCAAGGTAGAGAAACCCTGATGTAGGTAAAGGTGGCTGGTTAATTCCAGAAAGAATTAACTCACATACTTTACTGTTTCAGTTGCCTGGGAAGAGTATGAACACAAGTTAATACACAGTTCCAGTTCCTTAAAATGGACAAGTTCAGGACAAGTTACTAAGAGACTGTTCATCTACATTGTTATACAAATTTGCTTACAAATAGCTGCTGCTTAATGCCACCTGGGTTGTACATTCTTAGGGTCCTTCAGGACGTCTACTCACTTTCATTCTATACCAGTGCTGAATGGGTTCAAAATACAGTCCTTCTGAATGAGTGGTTAGTCTTTCATTTAGGTGGGTGCTAGGGGCTAAATTATGTCCCTCCAAATTCATATATTGAAGTCCTAACTCCCACTACCTCAAAATGTGACTGTATTTGGAGGTAGGGGGTCTTTAAAGAAACAATTATGGTTAAATGAGATCTTTAGGATGACCCCTAATCCAGTAGAACTGTTGTTCTTTTTTTTTTAAGATTTTATTATTTGAGTGAGAGAGAAAGAGAGAGAGATAAAGAGAGCACGAGCAGGGGGAGGGGCAGAGAGAGAGGGAGAAGCAGACTCCCCACTGAGCAGAGAGCCCGATGCGGGGCTCGATCCCAGGACCCTGGGACCATGACCTGAGCCAAAGGCAGATGCTTAACTGACTGAGCCACCCAGGCACCCCTGACTGTTGTTCTTTTGTGGAGAGATTAGGGTGTGCACGCGCACACACACACACACACACAGAAGACCATGTGAACATGAAGGTGGCCATTGACAGGCCAAGGAGGAAGGCATCAGAACTCAACTTTGCCCAACACTGTAGCCTCAGACTTGCAGCCTCCAGAACTGTGAGACAAAAATACATTGTTGTTGCTTCATTCACCCAGTCTGTGGCACTCTATTATGGCAGCCCCAGCAAACTAATGCAATGGCTTATTTTTCGGTCATCCTCAATCATTTAAACCAAATCAAAGAGTGTTTTCAGGCGTTCTTAATTTCTAAACTGCTGCTTTAAGCAGGGAAATTCTCTACACTCTTATAAGTTGTGACAGGTTCTCAATGTTCCCTCTTCAGTATAAAACAGCTGTCCTGCCTGTTCCTTCATCTGTGGTTGGTGGTGAGACTTCACAACACCAGGTACTTCCTGAATTGTTTTGTTCTTATTTTTTCATTCTGGAACTCAGCTTCTCTTCTAGCGGTAGCAAGTCACCTAGGACCAATGATAACTTTCAAAATTCATCATCAAAATTAAAAACTTCTACCCTTTGGAAGATATGTTAGAAGAATGAAGAGAAGAGGCACCGTTTGGGAGAAAAATTTGCCAAGCATATATGTGACAAATCTGACTTGTATCTAGACTATATTAAGAAATCTTAAGAAGATGGTGGCGCCTGGGTGGCTCAGTCGTTAAACGTCTGCCTTCGGCTCAGGTCATGATCCCAGGGTCCTGTGATCAAGCCCTGCATTGGGCTCCCTGCTCAGTGGGAAGCCTGCTTCTCCCTCTCCCACTCCCCCTGCTTATGTTTCCTCTCTCGCTGTGTCTCTCTCTGTCAAATAAATAAACAAAATCTTAAAAAAAAAAAAAGAAATCTTAAGAAGAAAGTAACACAATTCTTTAAGCGGGCAAAAGACTTAAACAGACACTTCACCAAGGATGTACTGATGATAGCAAATAAACGCAGAAAAGATGCTCAACTTCATTAATCATTAGGGAAATGCAAATTAAAGCCACAGTGAGATGCCACCTCACATCTAATAGAATAGCTAAAATAAAAAGACTGACCAAACAAGTGTTGGCAAGGATGTGGAGTAATTGAAATTCTCATTCACTGCCTGTCGTGGGGATATAAAATGATATAACCCCTTTGGAAAACAGTTTAGCAGTTTCTTAAAAAGTTTAAGATGCATTTAGCATATGATCAAGCCATTTGACATCTAGGTATTTACCCAGGAGAAAAGAAAGCTTATGTCAATGCAAAGATTTCTACGCAAATGTTCATAGCAGCTTTATTTATTTATCATCAGTGACACCTAGAACGAGTGAAATGTCTATCAACAGGAAAATGGATAATGAATCTATGGTCTATCCAGACAATGAAATGAAATCTTGATACATGCAAAGTGGATAAATCTCGAAGTATTTATATCATATATACTCAAAACAATTAAAAGAAACTAGACAACAAAAGAGTACATACTGTATGATTTCATTTATATAAAACTCTTAAAAATGCATAATTATTGTGACAGAAAACAGATCTGTGGTTGCCTGGGGAAAGGGGAGAGCCAGAGGGGGAGAAGGAAATTATAAGAGGGTAATGAGGAGACTTTTTAGGTTGATGTATCTGTTCATTATCTTGATTGTGGAGATGGTTTTATAGGTATATACACACATCAAAACTTATCAGATTGTATGCTTTAAATATGTACAGCTAATCATATGTCAATTCCACCTCAATAAAGCTGCTTAAAAGAATCAATCTCAGCAAAAGCAAGATCTATGTGGGACTTCTCTATTGGTTGGCCCATCCGGAGAGTAGTCTGGAATCATTCTTTAAGTCTGGGCCTTCTTGTGGAAAAATGGAAGGTTGCTGGCTTTAATCTCAAATAATAAATTGATAGTATTATTTAAGCTTTCCATTCATGACTCTCTATGGAGAGAAACATTTATTTAGTGTTCATGGTAAAGTGTAAAGCAGTGTAATCAAAGTGTAGTCCATGTAACTATCACTGGTCTGTGATATCAATACAAATATTGAGAATAATCAGAAGTGTATATAACAATTTCACAGAGGAATTTTATATCTATCACATCTAATAATAAAAAGATGTGGGCTGGTACTTTGTCTACTTTATCTCATTTTTCTATTACCTTTTTAATATTTTCTCAAAAATCATTTTTCTGTTAATATTTCACTTTTCTTATTTGTATCACATGTTTCAGAAATATCAGTCCACAATGGATTGGAAATTTTGAAAACTGGTCCTTCATCACAGATGATTTGACAAGCGTTGGTCTGAAGTCCATCTCCTCTTGCCTACTTCCGCACATTCTCATGCCCAAAATGGACGCATGTGAAGAAAAAGGTTAAAAACACTTCAATGGAGCTATGTTAATTACACTGTGAAAAAAGTTGAATGACATGGAAAAATTATCCTGACATATGTAGAAAACAAAGCAGATTACAGAAGACAATGTAGAGTATAACCTTGGATTTGCAAATGGACTTATGAATGGCAGAATATGGAGGGTGTTTATCTCTAGCATACAATACCAGGTTAATATCTGAAGAATAAATGGTGGAGCATTTCGTTTCTTTTTTTAGCTTAGCTCTACTTTCCCAGTGGACATGTAATATTTTGTAATGTGAAAAATTAATGCATACTATTACTTTTTGGGGGGAAGTCTATTGTAAGGGAGAATTAAGACCATGTTTTGTTTTGGTCTTTGCGTGCATGGTTCCATTCAGTTTAGATTGATGGGTAATAGCTTTTTTATAAACAAAAGGAATAATACTTGTTAAAATAATACTTGTTTTAAAAAATAATAATAAAATAATAAAAAAATACTTGTTTAGAAATCAAATTTAAGTTGTTTTAATCCAACAGAATATTTTCATATTTTTTACAAATAAAATATCTGAGAAATTTGCAACTGAACTTCTACTTCAGGATCATAAATGGTGTTCACTGTACACAGGCAAATTCTAAATAATTAAGTAGTATGAATAATGAAAACACTACAGAGAGGATCTATACTTACAAGTGACAATGCTATCAGTCAAATTTCCATAATAACTAACATTTTACTGTGGGCTGTGTGCAAATGATTTGAACACAACATTTATGTCTGAAATAAAACTCTTCAATTGTTTCTTTCTGCCAAAAAAAAAAAGGCTGGAGAAAGAAACCATCTAATTTTAATGTAACACTAAATCCAAAAGCAGTACAGCTGTTTGGTTTTGGTTGTTTGGCTCAGCTGTTTTATTCTGAGAAAAGCACAGCTGCCTTTTGATGTTGTCTGTTATTCAAGACTGTTCTTTAGGGGAGTTAAATGTATGAGAGCTCATAGAGCACTGGTGGGTTCAGTTTCCGCTCTTGCTACAGTGCGATTTCTTGGTGTCTTTCTTTACGTTTCAACATTGGCTAATGCAAGTTCCTTCCCTTGTACCCTGCCTTTCCCTCCAGAATTCTGCTCCCAAGAGCAGCACTGTTGGTGGAAGGATAAATTAGTACTTTTTTTTTTGAAGGACAATTTTTGAGAACCAACTCAGACTTAAAATGACCTAACAAGATGATATGAAGAAATTATTAATTTTTGAAGTATGAAAAAGGTGTTGTGATTCTGTTTATTTAAAAAGAATAATCTCTAAGTCATGCATACTGAAATAGTCACAAATGAAATTATATGATGTCTGAGGTTTGCTTTAAGATAATCAAAGGGAATTATTCCCTCCAGGGGAGAGAAGACAAGGAAAAAGGTAGGAGTATAAATAAATTAAAGTTGGCTGTGAATTGATACTTGTGAAAGCTACATAAAAGGTTAAGTGAGTGTTCATTATACTGTTCTCTCTACTTTCACATTTGTTTTCAAGTTTCCATAATCAAAAGATTTTTAAAATGACCAGTTAAAACAACATAAATGCTTATATCGCACGACCCCTCTGTTCTCCATCTAAAGATCTGTCCTACAGAAACACTCATCCACATGCACACATTTAGGTAGAAAGATGTCTCCTATGACATTGTGTGACATAACCAATAATTGGAAACCATATTCTATTTTTATGACCTCCTCCCCGAACTCGGAGTTAGTTAATATAAAGGTAATGTTTAAAAAAAAAAAAAGTTGGAAGATACTGCTTGTAAGGATTCTGAATGACATTCTGAGGAGGAAATCCCACACTGAATGGAAGTCTGGCAGTTCATTGAGTGAGAGCTGCCCAACACAATGCCAAGCCCCTAAAAGGGGAGTAAATCATCTACTGGGAAATCTATGGAAAACCATGCCAACAATCCTGATGACTCAAAACAAGAGAGTGCTGACAAACACAGGGTGATGTCACCATTTCCTGCCTCAGGAAGTCTCCTGGAGGGGGAGGAGAGGCCTGTGGCAGGTAGACAAGATCAAAGGCCTGGGAACATCCCCCACTTTCTCTTTATTCTTGCTTCCCTTTTAGGTATAATCTCAAGGAATGTGCTTGTCATTCTGTTCCTACAGTGACTTGTATTATTTGGCTTGGATGAAGTTTTTTCAAGTCAGTGGACAAAGCATTCCCTTGAGGCCCTTACAAGCACTGGGGTTTGTTCTTATACATGGCGGCTCTGATCCTCCACGGCTCTTCCAAGGCACAGTCAGGATCTGTACTTTCCTCCATGACTGGATTAATCCACTTGTCAGGGCTCACCTGCTGCTCTTGGCAGCCACAGGCTTGCCCCCTGGAATGGACTCTTGCCCCAAAGGGAGACTGGGAAGCTCTCTAGATGAGTTGAAAGTCACCTCCATGTCTAGTTTCCCTAATTCCTTGACTCAGATGGCTGGCCTATGTGTAGAGTGGGTCTCCTGACTCTTGAGAGTATGCTATTGTGGAAAGAGTCAAGGAGTTGAAATCAGAACACCCAGCTCCGTCTCTTACTAGCTATGATTCCATGAGAAAAAAACAGGTCAGTCAATCTTCATGGGCATTAATATAAATATAAATTAAATATAAAATTGGTATTATAATAATAAGCACATTACAGGATTACAGTAAGGTAGGTAATGTGTGTTAAAGGACTTAGGACAATATCCTGTCCCAGCGGTACATGTTGATCATGTCTGACAAACTGCCTGGTTTTCAACACACTCTGGTTGTAACCACTAAACTTGCAAGATTGTGTCAAATCACCTGAGCCCAGACTCATTTTTACCACCACTGTCCAAAAACTGGCCCCTTCTTGTTTCAACAAATCTCAGTTCTCTTGGTCAGTGCTATTGTGTTATCTTTTTATTTCTTTTCTTTCCTTTTTTTTTTTTTATAGAGGGAGGGGGAAGGGGCAGAGGGAGAGGAAGAGAGAGCTTCTAAAGCAGGCTCCATGTTCAGTGCAGAGCCGGACATGGGGCTCTGTCTCAAAACCCTGAGATCGTGACCTAAGCTGAAATCAAGAGCCAATCACTTAACCGACTGAGCCACCCAGGCAGCCCCTATTGTGTTATCTTTCATTCACTGTTGCCAGTCATGGTATGATGGCTACACCTCATAGAGCACTTACAGAAATGTAGTTATGGAAATAAAACTACTGATTTTTCAAAAAGAAAGACAATGTCACTTTCCTTTGTGTTAGCCCTCTGTCCAGAGAAACCTGAGAAATATATGCTGAGTCCCAACTGTTTCAGCTCTTTGATTCAGCTCCTGCTAGTGGAAGTAAGGGAATAAGCCCCTTATCAAGGTCTAGTTGTCACCGGGCCAGGATCAGATGGTTAATAACAGTTACATCCAAAATTTACCCCCAGAACAATGGGTAGATCCTTTGCTTTATATCTGTGTAATTAAAGGGGCTATCCAGAGCTGTATTTTTCTAAAAATAAGGGATA
Organism: Eumetopias jubatus; assembly: GCF_037043125.1. NCBI lineage: Eukaryota > Metazoa > Chordata > Mammalia > Carnivora > Otariidae > Eumetopias > Eumetopias jubatus. The sequence goes on along the minus strand of NW_028274809.1, from coordinate 160,722,708 downwards.
AACAGCTCCAAAAATGAACTTACTTCTTTAACTTTTTAAAAGAAAAAAGTCTGTAGCTTGTTAGTCCATTAACATTTTGCATTTCAGGTCCACCATTTTACTATTTGTTTTCTGCGTGTCCCCACTGGGTTTTGTTGTTCTTGTTCCTCTCTTCCTACTTTCCTGCCTTCTTTTTATTTTTTTAATGTAATTTATATTTTTTTAAAGATTTATTTATTTTAGAGACAGAGAGTGTGAGTGTGGGAGCAGGGGGAGGGGCAGCAGGAAAGGGGGAGAGAGAATCCCAAGCAGACTCTCTGCTGAGCAAGGAGGCCAAGGCCGGGCCCAATCCCAGGACCCTGAGATCATGATCTGAATCAAAATCAAGAGTCAGGCGCTCACCACTCCAGCAACCCTCAGTTTGTTTCCTGAGATTAAGAATTTCTCATATCAGTGAGATCATATGATACATGTCTTTCTCTGATTGCTGAAGTGGTGGGGGCTGGGAGGGATGAGGTGGCTGGGTGATAGACATTGGGGAGGGTATGTGCTATGGTGAGCACTGTGAATTGTGTAAGACTGTTGAATCACAGACCTGTACCTCTGAAACAAATAATACGTTATATGTTAAAAAAAAAAAAAAAAGAAGATAGCAGGAAGGGGAAAATGAAGGGGGTGGGAATCGGAGGGGGAGACGAACCATGAGAGACTATGGACTCTGAGAAACAAACTGAGGGTTCTAGAGGGGAGGGGGTGGGGGATGGGTTAGCCTGGTGATGGGTATTAAGGAGGGCACGTACTGCATGGAGCACTGAGTGTTATACTCAAACAATGAATCATGGAACATTACATCAAAAGCTAATGAAGTAATGTATGGTGATTAACATAACATAATAAAATTAAAAAAAAAAAGAGTCAGGCGCTCAACCAACTGAGCTACCCAGGCGCCCCTCCTGGCTCCTTTTTAATTTGAAAAGAAAATTTTAGAATTCTATTTTATTTGTCTATTGGCTTTTTAGCTGTATCTCCTGGTATTTTCTTACTGGTTATTCTAGGGATTACAATATACATCTTTAACTTTTCATGGTCTAGAGTTACTATTATACTATTTCCTGTAAAATGCAGAAACTTTGCAACCATATGAGTCCATTTACCATGTAAATTGGCTTTTTTTTTTGCCTTTTGGTATATTTGTCAAACATATCACATCTATGTTATAAGCCCCACAAGACAGCATGATCATTTTTGCTTTAAACACTTGTAAAATTTAAATAAATTAACAGGAAAAAATAACATTTGTAAAATATCTCTAATTTTCTCGAAGGAAAATATTCTTAGTAAATTGCCTAGATCTTAGTACTTTATACCTAACATATCATAGTATTCGGTTCTTTCTTATTATCCCCAAGTATCTGACTTTATTTCTAATTTTTAGTCTTTTAGACAGCTTATCTGATGCCTTTCCAGGATTATAAGCCATTTGGAAAAACAAAACATTAAACAAAATCTCCTCCATTTGTTTCACTTTTGGCTAAAACATTAGCATTGTCAATATTTTACAATGATCACATTGTCAAGGCAAGAAACTTAACACATCTTTCACCAAAGAAATACCTCACATTCTGATAGGTAAGCCTTAAGGGGGAACATCTTCAATGTTCTATTGGCCTTTCCAATTTTATAATAATCTGCTCACTTGGCGAGGTATTTTTACAATGGCCAAAACAGCATTGAAGACACCCAAAGTGTCTCTCCAAGGATGCAACGGTTGTACACATAGCCAATTAAAGCTTTTAGTTATTCTTGTGTAGAATTTATGAGATATTGTGGGGAATCAGGCTTGGGAGCTAGTATCGTCCCCAGCCCCTGTGACAATGATGGCATGTGTATTTGGCACTGCCATCCTCTAAGGTCTCTGGTTCTGCACCACGTCCTATGAGTCCTTACGGTAGAACAGGGAAAGTGGCAGCAGCAGCCCCCCATTCACCCAAGGGAGTGGGAATCCATTCAGAACCTAGAAGCAATTCCAATTCCAAGAAGACTTGGTAACATTTCCAACAAAAGTTTCAGTTGCAAAGCCTTTTGTGTTTGACAGAAAATTATTACGGTGGTTTTAGAAAGGGTTTTGTTTGGTGTGTGTCATTTTTTGGAGAGATAGGAGGAAAAACCTTCTCTGGAGAATAAAGAAATGATCATCTTCTGGCCCAGGAATGCACATGGGTCTTAGTCGTAGTCACCCTCAGACAGGTGTTCTAAGGTTAGGACGAGATAGCCTGCCCCCTTCACTCCTGACAATGTTAGAAAGTAAAACAAAGACAGATAAAATACAGCCCCCCAAGAATTTAGAATATTGTCATGGTTTAGTTGTTGTGAAGGTCATTTCTTTATTTTAAAACTTAAAAGTTTGAACAGTGTTTTTAAATAAATGTTTTAAATAAAAGATTTTTTTTTTTTTTGCTGTACAATCGAGCACGCTTTTTTTAAAAGTAAAGTTCCATACCCTAACCACAGAGAACGTTAGCAGCGTTTATTGTCATGCTTTCATTTAGATGTCTCTGCAAGTAGATATAAAACAAGATACTCATCGAATTCACAGTGGTACAGTGGTGATTAATCGTTGGCTATTTTCAGAGTTGTGACTTCTTAGATAACATTTTCTATGTAAACACAGTGTATTATTCTCTTTGCTTATTTTAGGGTCAAAGAGGAATAAATATACCCTCATAATTTTTTATCTTTGTATCTGTCAAGCACCCAAGTAATTGAGGCACTAACAAGGTAAGTCCATTTACATCCAAAAGATTTCAAAAGTGGCCTTGAGTCCTATTATGTAGATCCCAGTATATCCATTATTTCAGTCGAGCAATATTGCCAAATACTGCAATTTATAGTGTTCAAACTTTAAAATGCTCTTATACTGATTCAAGACATTTCCTACTCTAACATAGTACAATAACTCTTTAATAATTTCTGGTGAGGATTCATGACCAGTGTTTATATTTTTTACTCAGATTTAGATCACCTTAATTTTTTTAGTCTAAATATTTGAGACTTCTTCTATATTTAGAAGTATTTTTACAGACTCCTTTATTTAGTCAATACACATTTTATGATTATTTACCATATGCCACTCCTCGTGTGGAAAATTCAGAATCAGAGGGAAAAATTATTCTGCCCTGAGCCTGTTTTTTCAAGATCAACATCTTCCTTTTCAACTCTGTGCTGTATAAACATTAGACCCCAATATTATGGGGGTGGGGGGATGGGTTAGCCTGGTGATGGGTATTAAAGAGGGCACATTCTGCGTGGAGCACTGGGTGTTATGCACAAACAATGAATCATGGAACACTACACCAAAAACTAATGTATGGTGATTAACATAACAATAAAAAATTATTTTAAAAAAAAGACCCCAATATTAGTGGTGACTGCTTTGAACCATTGTGTATAACAGAGAAACCTCAAATATTACTCTAAGTCCTCCTAAACTACACTTCAGTTTTCTTTTGTATTGTTTGCTGAACTTCATGTTGGAAACTGAGCCTCCTTTCATAAAAACTACCAAAGATGGGCTTGATGCTAGGGGACATAGAGTAAACCATTCAAAATTATCCAGCAGTTTCCAAAGGAACCATGGGGTATGCATTTAATTCTTTCTTAGAAGCTCATTGTCCCCCTTTCCCTCCTCTTTCTCCTCTGCTCCTGTTTATTTTGATCAAAATTATACACAAATATTGTCCTAAACGTTCATTACTTCTACATGTATTTTTTAATGGAAAAGCAATAATCCCACCTTCCTTCCTTCCGCCATACCCCCATCCTTAGAGGCATCCACATTCAACCATTTTAGCTGATCTGCAATGTTTACTTCCTTATTTCTACATAACAGGTGTGCACCTGCCATCTCAGCCGGACAACTTTTGGTTTTACATGGAATTAATAATTGTGTGTGTGCGGTAAGTTTTTGTTTTGTTGCCTATATGCAGATGTCTAATTAAAATCCCAAATCTGCACCAGTTCTACGAAATTATTCTGTAAAAGAGACAGATTGTAACTACTTTAGGCTTTGTGGCTCACATACAGTTTCTGTTACATATTTTTTCCCCAACCCTTTAAAAATGTAAAAAACACCTTTATAGCTCACAGGCAGGAAAAAAACAATCCAACCTGAGGTTGGATTTGGACTTCAGGCTGTAGTTTGCCACCCCATGGCTTAAATCTCCTTGAAAGACATTCAGGTGTATCTGATATTCTATTTAGTTCCATAATCTTGGAGATTCTTCAGAAACTTTCTCACTTGTTCTAATCAAGCTGGTTGCCCTGTCTGTCTAGTACACAGCTGGGATCCTTTGCTCTCACCTCATCCTGAGGGTTCTCTTCCCCTCTTGTCTGTGCAGGATCCCATTCCCATTACCCCATGTCTCTCTTTCTTGCTTTACTCCCTCATTTTGGTGAAGAGTCTTTGAGTGATAAAAAAGTAAAATTTTTGAGAGCTTATATATCAAAAAAAGTCTATTTTTTTTAAGATTTATTTATTTTAGAGAGAGAAAGCAGGAGTAGGAGGGACAGAGGGTGAGGAAGAGAGAAGCTCAAGCAGACTCCATGCTGAGTGAAAAGCCCCATGGGGGGCTTGATCTCACGACCCTGAGATCACGACCTGAGCTGAAACCAAGAATTGGATGCTTAACCAACCGTGTCACCCAGGCACCCCCAAATAATGGCTTAGTCTTTCCTCACACTTGATAGTGCAGCTGGGTATAAAATCCTAAACTAAAAATAATTTCTGGGGGTGCCTGGGTGACTCAGTCAGTGGAGAATGCAGCTCTTGATCTCAGGGTTGTTAGTTTGAGCCCCATGTTGGGCGTAGAGATGACTTAAAAAAAAATGAAATCTTTAAAAAAAATTTATCTTCAGAATTCTAAAGGCATTTCTCCACTGCCTTCCAGAGTCCAGTGTCACTGATACAAAGTTTGAAGCAATTCAGTTTCCTCTATATATGATTTTTTTTCCCTCTCTTTGGGAATTTCAGGAACTTCTTTTGGTCCCAGGGTTTGAAGTTTCATACTGATGTGGATCTATTTACACTGGTGTTAGGGTATCTCAAAAGCCTTTCACTCCTGAAATTCATGTCCTTTAGTTGTAAGGAATTTACTTGAATTATTCTCTTAATTTCTATTCCTATCTCCTTTTTTCTATTCCCTCTGGAACTTCTGTTTAGACAATAAGGCTCTTAGATTTGAACTCATAATTTACTGGTCTTCTTTTACATCTCTCTGTTCAAATTTATTTCTCTCCTTCCTGCTCTCATATGTCCCATTTTAATTTTTTATCCTCTGCATGTTATTTAGAACATCCTGTTTCATAATTCTAATATCTTCTATCTCTGAGGCTATTAACACTAGCTCTTTTTAATATTTCACCCACCTTACATTGAGTCTTGTTTCTCCAAGTTGCTCTTCTCTGTTTTATCTCCATCTTTCCTATTAGATGGTTTCCTCAGACATCTTGTAATTCTTGGTTGTCTGTAAATATTTAATAGTGAGGGACCAAAGATTGGAAGCTCTGAGCCTTTGTGTGAAGCTAATCATCTATGGGTTTCTTTGAGTGATCTGACTGAGCCATGTTATTGGAGAACTTGGGATTTTCAGTATATTTTGATCTTTCTTCCTGGGCTTGTCCATTCTGAAGACTTTATCCTGCCTGGAGAATAAAGGCCCTGTCTCCATCATCCTGGGAACCAAACGGGGAAGAGAAGAGGAACAGGTTCCAGCAACCAATAGGCACATTCATTCGACTCTCCCTTTTTCTATTTGGCATTCCTGCCCTCAGCTGGGCCTGTTGTCTACTAATTTAGAGACTCTCTGTCTTTACTTCCTCCAGTGAATAAGCACATAAACCTGCATTCTTCTGTTGGGGTGGAGACTAACTGGTTATTCCCAATTCACAGTGTATGTTACAGTGGAGGTGTATGGGGAGAGACCACGGAGTTAACAGCTTCTTAGACAAGTTTTTAACAATTGTATTTTAGCTTCATTTCCAAGAGTACTGAATACTATGAATTCCTGAGATCTTTTGGGATTTTTATGGGGGTTAGAATTGAGTTAGTTTCTGGTTTTCTCCACTACTTTAAGATTTAATTTTGGGGTGCCTGGGTAGCACAGTTGGTTAGGTGTCCAACTCGGTTTCAGCTCAGGTCGTGATCTCAGGGATATGAGATCAAGCCCTGTGTTGGGCTCCTTGTGCTCAGCAAGGAGTCTGCTTAAGAGGCTCTCTCCCTCTGCCCACTGCCCTAAAATAAACAAATAAATCTTAAAAAAAAAAAGACTTAGCTTTTTCAGTTCTGCTCAGCTTGTTGCCTCTTCTACCTAGCTCTTTCCAGCTCCCTCAGGTTTGTAAGTGTTTCTATTCTCCTGTTCTTCTCATAGTTTGCCTTAGAGGAAAAAGTCCCTTTGTTTTAGTGGGGTTTTAAGAGGCTGCAAAATGAGATGCATGTAATCTACCATTTTTACTCAAAGTCTATATGAACTTCTTAGTTTCCTATTCAATTCTTTACATATATATCATCATTTAAATAACATCAGTGGCCAAATAGCATTAAGCTTTTACTTTCAATTCAAGAATATTACCATTTCCATGACCCCAAATGCTTTCATGAGGTGATACACACTGAGAGGAATAGATAACGAATGCTGGTTTACAAGAATATAACAAACTCTTCCTATCACAGAGAGCTCTCATGTGATTTATTATGCTTTTTATCCCTGTCACTGTTAAAATGAGTATCACACAATTGCCAGGTTTTGTCCCTATAACTCTGGTATGAATAACAAAAAATTAAATTTAAAAGTCTCCTATTGATTAGTTTCACACTGCAGTGAAGAATATAACCAAGGAAGGAATTTGGTCAGCTTCAAAGTAGAGACCAGACTTAGTAATGGAGAATAAAGCCCTTCTTTGTTATGTTATGGCCCATGAGTTAATCCAAAGAGCTCTGGTGGGCTTAGTTCAAGATAGGAAAAGGAATCTAGCTAGATTTTGAAGAACATTTTTATGTAGGCAGGCCAGGTCATGCTTATCTAAGGATTCTCTAATTGGATGCCATGAAGTGATGCACTTTACACAAACCGCAACACAGGAATGAAATGACAAAATGAAGCAAAACCAAACAAGCTAACTTGGGGTTAGGCGTGGGGAGAATAAAAACTAACAGAAGACATTGAAAACTCAGAGCATTACTAACTTGAAATCAAATTACATAATTGCATTCTGGTCAATCGGAACCTGATGCATTACTCGATTTTGGTCTAGTTGGGGTAGCTTGTTTACCAAGAGATTGGTCAGAATGTGTTTGAAACCAGACATTCACGTAATGGACATGCTGATGATCAGCAATTAAATTACTTGTAGCTTTGAAAGGTGTGTTAAACATAGTTGTCTACAATAACTTGAAACTCACTACTAAGGCTAAAAAAATTCACAAGGCATTACCTGTTTGCTCACACTATAATCAGTTTCAGTCACATACCTTATCAAAAATCCAACACCAACACTCTATCAATAGTACAACATGAAGAGGAAATTTGGCAAACATTACATTGATTCAATTACTCCAGGCTTAAGACAACTCACACAGCACCATAAAGTTATTTTTTGACATCTGATTTATCAATCAATAAAAGCAGGAAGACAAAGGCAATCCAGGAGTGGCATTTCTTCCAAAAATTTGACAATCTGAGGAAGAAAAACATACGATAGAAGTCGGAAAATAATTCAAATGCTGAAGTACCATAATGTTTCCAGATAAAAAAACAAGTTCCAGTGAGTGTGGCTAATAAAGATGGAGGGTCTGAACTGAGCTTTGGCAGACAAGGACTTGGGACAGGTAGCTGGCCTGAGAGGGGAAAGGGCAGCCTACAAAAGGGGAAAAAAAAAAAAAAGTTCAGAGAGGTAAAGAGAACTGGAAACAGCCATCCTCTGTTGTTAAGAAGCTAAATACAATTAAGTGCTGGGAGCCAAAGCAAGACTGGTTTCTACTTACAAGAAAGCTGCTTCATTCATAGAATTATCAATTATGACTTAATACTGATACAGCTGATTTGTTACTAGACATAGGGAGTTGTCTTTGCTTTAAGAAGCCTGCAGCCTTACAATCTCAATTTCTAGAAATAAAATTAAGCCAAAGAAATCATGTTTTCCCTCATAAAGAATGAGAAGCTCCGGCTGGAGAATGAATTGTGCAGTGTTCTTAAGCTGGGTATTAACTTGAATGACAGGAAGAATGAGGAGTCAAATGATGAGAAGCTGAATAAACCAATGATGCCAAATTATGTAACTACAATTTTCACTTTAGCTCCTACATCAGGGATTTTCCCATTTATTGAACGTAATAGTGACACAGATTTTCCTTCAGTTTTCTTAAAAATGTTTTATTCGTTTTAAGTTTATAGAATTACTGCAAAGATAATACAGAATTCCCCTATAACATCTCCCATTAGTATGATACATTTTGTCATAATGAACCAGTTATTGATACATTAAATTCTCTACTTTCAGATTTCCTCAGTTTTTGCCTAATGTCCTTTTCCTGTTCCAGAATCCCCGTTAGTTGACATTATACTTATCACATCTCTTCAGGCTTCTTTTGGCTGTGACGGTTTCTCACAGTTTTCAAGACCTTGACATTTCTGAGTATTGGTGTTTTGTAGGTCCCTCAACTGGGCTTTGTCCGGACTGGACTGAGGTTATGTTTCCAAGAGGAAGATGGTGGAGGCAAAGTTCCATTCTCGTCACATTACGTACAATCAACATGACTTGTCACTGCCAGTGTGGACCTTGACCACCTGGCTGAGGCTGTTGGGTGGGGTTGGGCAGGTTCTGCACTATACTTTCCCTCCACCCTTGGCCATACTGCCTTCTGTGCAACATGCACTTTAAGGAGTGGGGAGTTATGTTCTACCGTTCAGGGTAAAGTGTCTGCAAAAACTGGAGTTCTGCGGATTTATCTCCTCTCCCCTATTTACTCAGTTATTTCAGTATGGGCTCATGGCTGTTTTATACTCTGGGTTGTAATTCATTCCTGCTTTTTATTGTTGCTCTGACATACCGCTATCATTGTGGGATTTGAATGACTTCCTTACTTTCTGGTGCTGTCAAACGCTCCCGACTTATTTTGTCTACTTCCTAACCCAGTCCTAGAATCAGCCATCTAAGGAGCCCCATCCTTTTTACTGTTAAATGGTATTAAAAACCAACCCCTAGTTGTGCTTGCTGCTACTACATTAAACTTTTTGACAAATTTTTTTTTCCTTGGTTGAAAGCCCAATTCGTTTTATTTACCTCAGACAATAAAACTAGCATATGCGGGGACCTGGGTGGCTCAGTCAGTTGAGCGTCTGCATTCTACCTTCTGTTCAGGTCCGGGCTTCCTGCTCAGTGGGCGAGTCGGCTTCTCCATCTCCCTCTGCCCCTCCCTTTGCTCCTTCTCTCTCAAACAAATAAAAAATAAAGTTAAAAAAAACCTAGCATATACAAGTTTCCTCTACGGTCTTGAAAAGGTTAATGCAATGTGTGTCTGTATAGTGACCAGGAAAAAAAAAAATCAACATTCATGAACTATGTGTGTGTATCTTCCTTTATACTTGTAATCATGTTTCTAAAACAAACCCCTTTTTTGTTTTAAACAAAGGTAGCTTTGGTTCAATGTGGGAATTGTTTTTTTATTAACTGCCCTGATTAGACAGACCCTTTTAAATAGTTTTGGGAATGGAATTTGCTGTTTTTGCTATTGTAGGTGAAGAAGGAAGGCAAAACATGAATCTTTTAGGCACTTTTTATTTTCCAAAAAAAATTGTCGTTAATATATAAACATCTCATTCTCTCAAAAAATTCTACAACTATACAGCTGTTTGCTCCATTATTTGCATAGGAAATGACCACAATACAAAAATAAGAGGGGAAAAGAAGCAAAACAGCAACGAATTTATGCTTTGTATGTAGGCATGTTTCCACGTATAAACATTTTGAAGCCTTACAAAATATTTACACCGTTTGTCATCTATTTACACGTTTTAAGAGCAACTTTTCTAACAAACAAAACTATAATTTATCAAGTTATGAAAATTTTCTAAAAAAACTTACTATATTACCACAAAATAAATAAAGATAAACAATATTTTAAAAACAAACTTAAATTTTCATTTTCAATTAAGACCCCTTTTGGCATTTTGCTTATTTATTCTGCCCTTTGGTTAACAGCATCAGCATCACGTTACTATTATATTGCATATATGTAGCACTTGCTTCCTTATGCTTTCAACATGTCATTTATAATTAAAGGCAGACACTGAGTCAGTATTAACAATGATTAACTAAACTGCACTGTAATTTAGGTAAAATTACTGTGTCTCACTGTATATTACATGCAAAATCCATATAAATTGTCGTTCAACCAACAGTACTGCACGAGCAACATTTCGGTATGTGAAAACTGCATCATAAATTCAACACTGCCACATGAGAGCTCAAGTAGTCCTTTTTTAAAATGATACTGTTCAGTTTATTGTTAGCCATTTAACTTTTATGTATGGTATCTTTAAGCTCTTGCGTTCACAATTCATATAAAACGTCTTTCATATTTAAAACAATCCTATTTTAATCAGTGCATGGAATCTGCTTTTTAAGTTTCATTTGAATGATGATTTCTTCCTCCTAAAGAAATGAATTTGGTGAGGTTTGTAGAGGTATTTTACCACAAATTCTAACTGTAAATGTCTTCATGGTTATTTTCAAACAGAATTATTTATGATTTTCCCCCAAAAGAATCTTAGAAAACTTGTAATAAACCTATAAAGCTGATCTGCATATTTACAAAATTTTGAATAGCAAATATAGGCAACTCATATAAAAACAAACAAAAAACACATTTGTTCAATGGCTATTTGTGAATTGCCAGGTACACTGCGCACCTCTAAGGAATTATCTAATATTGAAAAAAAAAAAGCAAAAACAACCTACTCCATGTCAAGTAAAATCTTGACATACAATCCAGCCTTCTTCCTGTGCCTGCCAACTGACTTGTTTACTAAACACTGTCACGTTAAATGATGGTGCTTAGGTAGAAACACTGCAAACACACCCTGCACCCCCACCCACCTACCCACACTGAGATGTGGCTGCCTGTCAGGAGATGAAATCTGCTTGAGTAAAGCCATATACATTACAGCAAGCATTCCAGATTCTCAAAAGGACCAAACACTTTGGTATTCATACAATGTATTCCCTGTTTTCTCAAATATACAAAATATACATTTCCAGTTTTTTGTTTTCTTTTTTTTATATATATAGGTTAAGTTTGTAGTTGAAAACTTTGCCATTGCCAAAGGAACTGCAGAAGGTCAGTGTGAATTGCATAGGCACGGCAGGCCGCAGCGGGGCTCTTAGTTCTGGTGCCTCTTCATGTGCAGGGCCAGGTGGTCGGAGCGGGAGAAGCTGCGGTTGCACACCCCGCACTGGAACGGCTTGGCCCCGGTGTGCTTCCGGTAGTGGCGGGTCAGCTCGTCCGAGCGCGCGAACCTCCAGTCACAGCCCTCCCAGGTGCACTTGTACGGCTTCTCACCTGTGACAACAGACCAAGAGGTGGTGAGGGGGCCTGCTTGCAAGACAAACGTCGCAGACACTGCCTGTCTTAAAAAAAAAAAAATCATGGTCCAAGAGAAGGTTGGTTCATAAATTCCATTAGGACCTACATTTCCTTGAAGAATCTAGTGAAGAGTCACTGCTTCATAGGTAGTATTTGACCTAATTACAGAAAGCAGAAATCTGGAGTCCTTCTGAAGAGCGGGAAAATGGCAATTTCGAATGTGCAAGACGAATGGGTGCGTATACTGTTCCCCAACATGTAAACCCAGGAAATGACTAGATGAGCTCTGGGGGCTCTATCACTGCGATGGGAATACAACTTCTACACCAACAAACCCAAATTAAACCAGTACAGGACTAATGGCCGTCAGACGGCCGAGGGAGGGAAAAACCTTCTGCTCAAATCACCAATGCGCCCAACTGAACGTACCACAATCAAACCGGTCCTGTTTCCAGATTAGCCAGTCTAACCTTCACATAAACGAGTTAGCTCGTTTAAACATAGGGCCTCCAAAAGGCATTAAGGGGCACTCACTCTTCGAAATTCACACTAGCACACACACATTCACATCTTCCCATTTTTCAGTCAGATTAAAGCAAAACAAAGCTAGAAAAATATTGAAATTGGTGTTGAAGCTTTATGTATTTGGTATTTGATAAATTCCTCAACCACATTAGAAAGTCTGATACCACTAACTTTAGTGAAGAATCATGACACAACTGTAGTACTTCTAACATTTGCTGATATAGACGTGTATCTGCCACATGTGTATTACCTGCCAGGCACCGTCCTGAGTGCTTGTGACACAATGGTCAACAAACAATGCCTGGCCTCATGGAGCTTACACACATTATACCTTAAGTCTCTAATCATTCAATCTCCCTATTCTTTCACAGCACTTTTTCACTTTAGAATAACATTTAGGCCACAGCCCCACTACAATTTGTATTATTCTTAATGTTGTCTGGAGTTTGCTAGTTGCTCATCTTTCAAATCCACTTAATATTGATAATGCAGTCTCAACTCCTTAATTAGCCCTAGCCCTATTTAACTGAGATCAGGTATTCCCCTAAATGAATTCCAAAACCTGAGGATGTTTCACTGAGCATTAACTAGTAAGTTCCTGTATTTATGCTTCATTATTTTAGAATTTTCTATGAATTTGTTAGTTTGAAAGTTTGTGAGATAAATTTGCTTATTAAAGTACTACTGTTGGCTTACTGCTCAGTTTTATATGGGTATCTTTTAAAACTCTGAATAGTCAAACTCCTAAATTCCTTAAAACGTGTTTTCTTGTGAAAAAGAAGAGCCTCCAAGTCACTTTGAACACTCTACTTAGTACCAAAATGAAACCCAACCATCTTCATCTGATTTAGCAGCATCATATTCAGGAAGTTGTAAGATTACTCAACTAAGTCCAAATTTTAAGACACTGTCCACATCAACTGAGATTTCTATAGCTTGTGGTTAATTTTTGCTGTCTTGATAACTACTCTTAAACAAAATCCCGTCTTAAGGACAAAGAAGAAAGGGCCAGAATAGCTCTTGGAAATTTGTACCTATTATCTCCTAGGAGATTTTTCTTTCAACTTTTATGGTATGCATCCCCAAACCTCCTTTCCTCTGGCTCTGAACCAAGACACAATTTTTTTTTTTAAATTTCCATTTAAAAAATATATCGTTTTAATTTTCTTCATTATAAATTCTAAGAATTTAAGCTAACACAAATATTTTAAGTAACATAAACCTTTTCTCTCCATTTATATTCACATATATTTAATACTAAGAGTAAATCTAGCTCTCAGTCTTGTAAATGTAAATCAAAGAGAAAAAATTAACTTTTTGCCCAAGCATTTGTTTTTGTTCCTCATGAAAAATAAATCGCAAAAACAAACATGTTGGTTAAATACTTCACTGTCAATTAATGGAAAGAGAAAGTTATTTCTGATGTCTGAGGCAAGGAAGAAAATTCCTACAGTGCTCCAATTATTAAAGAAATCATTCTAGTCTTTTGCATTTAATAATTAAATAGCAAGAGAACTGAATTTTCAGAGTTTATTTAAGAAACAAGGGACACTAGACTCTTTTTGTTGTTCACTATTTTTATTGGCTATGAAGCAATAAACTGCACCATATTTTTTTAAAAGTTTACTTTACTGATTGGTTGAAAAACGGTAGCCATTAAAGTTCCTAAAACATTTGGGGTTTTGCTCTCAATTTATGCACATCTATAGATTATTCAGCCAAGAATACTAGCAGTGTCTGGGACGTTAGTTATGGGGCCAAGTCTTTACTATAAAAGCAAGGACAACTATTCCCTACTTGGAGCAGTTTCTATGGGATTTGTTCAAGTGTCAACACCGCTCAAGTAAAACATCATAGAGGAAGCTGGTACCCAATTTCTGGCCAAATAGTAGATTTGAGCCTTTCTTCCTAAGCCAGAAACACTATGCACAGTACTTCTGGGAAACCAAACTGACTTCCTTTAAGTTATTTCAACAGGACAGAGCTTTCAAAAGTTTAATTGGATTTTTACAGAATCTCTTTCCAATACCACCAATTTAAAATATTTAGTTAAGCTCTTTCAACATCAACTGTATTTTTAAGTTCTCATGCTGTTAATGTGAAACTTTCCGAAGGCTAAAAGAAAAAAAGTGACAAGTTTGAACAGCATGGAAAACAAGCTTCAACTTTATCTCAAAAAAAGTATGTATTTTCTTATTCTACTTTAAAATTAACTAGGCGTATTCTGCTAGGAATCCCTTATCTTTTTAAAAATTGTTCAAGTTAAACATACACACTATCGGTACTGATAAAGCCAATTAAAGTATTTCATAAAAACGTGAAGCAAAAGCATTACCAGTAAGAGGAGGGAGCAGGCACAAACATTTGTTGAGTACCAACTCCAGAACCAGGTACTTCTCATTATTTCACTTAATCCTCACAGTAACTCCATGAGTTAAGACAGAAGTGAAAGAAACAATGAGCTCCAGATTTAAGAATCTGAGCCTGCCACTTTTCCTTAGTGTCCTCCTTACGTCCTCCATTAGCAACACTCATTCACTCTATATGAACGATATAAGGAACACCTATTGTTCAAATTTATTTAAAGATTCTAAAGCCACTTGAGAAGGTCAGTTATGGAACAGCTTAATGGACTCAGAGCAGGCCTTAAACTGCAGACAGTGTGAAGCACAGGGCATATCTGAGCCAGCCTTCAGTGGATCCAGGACCCATAGGGTCCTGAAAACATGTTCTAACAATCCCCAAATATCCCTTAATGATTGTTTCCCTTTACCCCAGGCTAAATGAATTTCAGGTTAGGAGAACATGTTTACAACGTATTTGAAAATCTAAAAAATTTTTTTTCCTCTGATAAACAGGTAAAAAATGACTTCTGAACCTACCATAACAGAATGGGAGGTTTCTCTGCTCTGCTGAACATATTCAATAGACTCATACCAAGGCCTTTCCCTAGAATGTTCCACACAGATTCTTCTAACAAAAGAAGACTATCATAGATGGAAATATTTCTCAGAATAGTTGTTTTAGGTAACTTTCTATAAAAGTTTATTACAGCAAATTTGTACATTTGATCCCCTGCCTGATACCTAAAAGGTACTTCAATTATATCTAATACAGACTAAAAACCATCATGAATTAAAACCAATGTTTAGTAAATGAGAGTGTAATCTGCACTGAATGACTTGAAAAACACAACTAAGACTTAAAATTTTCTCCTTTAAAAAAAAAAAGTCACTGGCCTCAAAGAACTTAAAATCCCTTTCCCATTCTGAAAAAAAACAAAACAATGCAAACAGTTAAAGTGGAATAAATTATTTCAATAGTTGGTATTTCTTATTTAAGTCCTTGCAGCTCAAATCAGCTCTTATTTCAGAAGGAAAATGTTTTTATGTAATTTAATGATAGACTGTTTTCCATCAGTAGAGACTGAGGGAATTTAGTCTGATGAAACAGTCTCTATATATTATAGTAAAAGGTAAAAAAAAAACCGGGAAACAATCACAAGATTAAAGTTTAAATATCTAAAAAAAGGTAAGGTAGGATGATTTGGGCTCCTTATTTTTATGTATCTATGCCAGTAAATTTTCCATTTAAAAAATCTTTTTATTAAAGTCATCTTATTATTAAAGCACATCTATACTTGGAACAGAAGGGTAGGCAGTTCATTTCAAAAATAGTATGTATTTGTATTTGCAAAATGCAACTAATATTAGTACCCTCTTTCAGGAAACTGATTGATTAAAAGGGTATATTAAAATTAAGAAATTCCTTCTTTCTCCCTGCCAATTTGTGGTCAGTTCATATGCTTATCCCTTTCTTTGAAATTCGATTCACCTTAACGCTTCCAGGGGAAGGAAGAGTCCAGGAGAGATTACTCCACTTCTCCGTATCCCCAGCACCACTTATATTTGTTTTGAATGACTGGTTTGCACTTGGACATACTTTGCTCTAAGAGTGTTCAAACAGCTGTGTTTTGCCTCCTTAACTAGCTTTGGAAGTTCCTCAAGGACAGAGACTATCTTCTATTCCAGCTGCAATGCCACACTTCTCATAATGCATCTTTGGATGTTTGGCCCAAGTCTGACTAATTCTGTTATTTTCATTAATGAAAAGAAGGGAAGGGATAAGAGACAGGAAAGCATATGCTGGAGTCTACCAGATTGTCTCTCTTTTCCCCCACTTGCAGCAGGGCTTTGCCTGGTTCTATTCTGCCTAGGACCACTGAGCATACTCTCACTAAATGTGTGTTCAGGTGAGAACCATGCTTTTAGGACATGTTCAGAATCCACTTAGCAAGGAACCCATTTATTATCCTATCCATCATATGAAGTTGTACAAGGATAAACAAACTCTATGTAAACAAGTTTTCCCTTACAGAATTGGACTAGAATTGATGAAAACCAAGGAGTTCTGAAGCTCCTACTGCTGGTTTCAAACACCAAAGGGACTTATGGGGCCACAGAACCTGATAAATTCAAAGGAGAACAGGTGGGGACATGCAGTCAGGGGTTACATTTGCAGTCTCCTTCCTGAGTGAATCTCTAGGCTCCTAAGTTTCTGCCACTTCCTCGCTCATTAATGGTGTTAATGAAATACCAATTCTTGAGTCTCGTGACAAAAAGAGGACACCCAGATTCACTTTATTGTAGTAAGAACCTAAACTGATTTTTTTTAAACCGCTCAATGAAAGATTTTACCTTTGCTTTTTTAACCAAAATAGAGAAATTCTGTATTTTAACTTTTCTAGCACTGAGTGACTACTAGATAATCTTTCCTCTAACTTGCACTTACTGTGGTTACCTTGACAAGATTTCTCCCAACTCTTTTAAAGGGTTTATATTTATAAAGTAGTCAAAAAGAAACACTCTTCTGCCTATTTTTTACTGAAAGTTACCTAAAGTGCACTTCTAAAACAGTTAACTCCCCCTAATCAGAGTTAAAGATCCTTGAATATAAATAATACAGGTTGACAGAACAGGATTACTGCTACAGATATACTTTTACTCAAGTAGGCCTTTACTTTTGTTTCTAATCTTCCACCAGAAAACAATGTAAAAAGTCATCCAGTAAACAGCTGCCGCATTCTATATAACTAAAAATACCTGCCGAAGTAAAAATCTTGGGTGATTATTTCATTTAAAAAAGGCGCATTACAGTCTACCTTCACAGCTGATTATTTATATCCGAGCTTCAGCAATTCCATTTAATCTGCTTAAGAACTACCTTCTCCCACTGGGGAGAAAAAAACAGAAGGGAAGAAAAAGATTCTCTGGATTCTCTACAAGATCAGTCAAAATGTTTGCTTAATCAAATTATACTTCTTAACCTTCGATAAGCTTTATCATCTCAAAGCAATGTTTAATCAATTTCCTATGTAAATGTTTTTCAGATGAAAGTCCTAGAAGCAAAGCTTAATTTTCCCAGTGAGTCATTAAAAAGAAATTGTTTCTAAGCTTTCAAGCTCATAAATACCTTTCCAGGGGTCTGAACTAGCAAGTCTCTTAAGCCACTACTTTTCTTACATAAGCTTGCAATTGTCAATATAGAGAATAAATTTCAAAGCTGCAAATAAAAATAACTAGTTAATTATCTGTATAGTATATATAGTATAAGCTAAATGTGGTACTTTTTCCTGCATGTTTTCAAATATAGACTCAAAAAATACACTGGATACTAAGTAATTTCATCCTGCACAACTTTTCCACCTCTACCAGTAACACAGGTTACCAAGTTACCCAGCAATGTACTGACCTCTAGATCCAAACTGTAGGATCTCCACTAAGGCCATCTATTTACCCACCTACCTACTATCTAGAGAGGAAAATAGACTTACGCTGATTTTTGCTCTAAATAATTTTCCAAGGAACTGAAATTGTTTGAAGACTTTCCCTCCCTTCCACAATTCCACAAAAAAAGGAGTAACTCCTGTTCTGAACATTCTGAATGTTTCTTTTAGTGGCAAAGTACCATGAATGAAAATCGATTGTCAACACTGTCAATATTTTTAGGTGCAAATCTATACCTAATACATTAAATAGATTAAGTGTAGAACAAAGAACTAGGTAAGAAAATTATACATAAGGTGTTTAGTACCTAAACTGAAACTAAAATCACCTCGAGCAGAGATTATGCATTTTAAAGTACACATAGTAACAGCTTAATATAAATGTCATTAGGAAATGAAGTGTTCTAACATAAGCAATTAAGACAGAATATGGGAATTTACCTCCTTAAAACTAAGCTTGGCCTAAAAATCTTTCCAAAACTTACTGTGGATTTTTCTTAATTAAACAAAGCATCGCAAACAGCTCACTGTAAAATGCAGCACCAACAGTACAGTGCTTCCCTGAATCCATTTTGTGTTCCTATGTTATTGTAGGTTTCCATTTTCTTTTGTGGGGGTGTTTCCAATTGTCCTTTCCTTGTCAACCCTTGGCAAGTCGTTCTGCGATTTAGTGCCCACGTAACGGCCTGTGCATACAGTCTCGGTCTAAGGGATACTTGAGCCAAGTATGTGTGCTGCTCAAAGACTTTCTCTGTACAATTGCTCATTTTCTGCCCTGTTCCAGGTAGCTAAGACTGATAAATCATCTAAAAATGTTTCCATACCCTAATTTCTCAACCACTTTCGGGTATTCTTTAGGGTTAAGTACTATCTCACACATGTGACTAAAACCACTAAGATTTTAAACACCTGTACTGAGTTCACTAGTTTTCAGAACTTTCTCTTTGGCAAGTACTTTCTACTAAACCATAAATACCATTTTCAAAGGAATTTCCAAACTTAAAGTAAAAGCAGTATTTCATAGGCACACCAAGAAACCAGTAGTGGTAAATAAGAAAAATTTTCAATTTCTTGCAAATTTTTCCTTGTATATACAGCCTTAATCTTTTTTCCTACTGCATTTTACTTTTGGCCTCAAGCCCATGCTTAGAATTACTTTAAATCTTCAATACAATTAAAGAAAAGACAGCAAAGTGTATGAGCAACAACAACTATCCTGCCGGTTGCAGATTATTCTACTAGATTATGAATCAGTTTAACAATCATGTTGATTTGTAAGGGCCAAGTGGCATGTGAATCTTTTCCTTAAAAGTGCTCAGGAGCAACTTTTATATGATGGCAATGGGTATAGTCCCTTATATACATCAAAAGGCATACACAAATGTCAGTAGAATGTTTGCATTTACATGCTTTTTTTGAAAGTACAATATACCAGTTGACACTGCATAATTATTTCTAACCAGAGGCATGATATGTATATACACACACATTACAAATAACACAAACACCCACACACCCATATAAGGGGTACCTCTACAGACCTATAAATATGTATCATGTATATATAGACATGTTTTTAAGTTATATATAACCATTTCCTAAAATACAGGAAAAGTACATTTCAGGTATTTTGTGTGACCATACAAAGACAGAACTTTGTACTACTTGTGTATGAATAAAGAAATCGAGTGTATGAGCTTAGAAAAATGCTTAGAAGAATGCTATGGGACTTCTGGTTCAAGAAACTGGTATCTTCTACTTTCAACCTAAATTTTTTGGAAAAGGTCTTGTTTTGGAAAGACCGTTCCTTTATGTTCAATTTGCAAGTCAAGAAGTACTTACTGTCTAAAAATCCAGATTAAGCAATTAAATAGAATTCAGATGTAGTTTTAATTGCTTAAATCATTTTTAAAACATAAGGTAACCTGACATTTTAAAGCAATTACAATTATATTCCATGGAAATGCTAGGGTGGCTTTTCACATTCTGCCTGCAAGATGGCAATCACTTAAAAAGTAATTTTTTATCAAATACAAGATCTATCCCATAGATTTTTTTAAAAATCTCCTAATAAATTGTATAGGGTGGGGGCGGATGGAGGGCACAGTAGGGAACATGTATACAAAACAAACAAGAAACAGCTATTAAATAAGAGAAGTTATTTAGAAATACCTGGGCCTTAAAGGGAAAAAGAGGAAAAACAAAAACAAGGATTTTCTGGCTTCAGATACATTCACTAAAAAACAACAAGCAGGGGAGGATGCAATGAGAGAGCACAGGTAATTTTAAAAGACATTGTCTAGAAACTAGAAATGAGGAGAAAACAACCTCAATGCTCTGTGATTACCCAAGAACGGGTTTAGCCAGATGAACAAGTCAGCTACAAACCCTCCCCAAGGCATTTGAGAGACTATCAAACAAAACTTTATTAAACTGGATTACACGGTCTCATTCATTAGATGTCGATGGCCACACATTTATGGTCAGGTGAAAAAGGTGATGCATGGGACTCAAACTAGGCCTGGGTCGTCTTTTTAGTTTGATTTTATTAGTATGATCATTGTTAAGACAGCCCGCTATTAAATTTCTTTGCCAGCAGTTCAAGTTCCCCAGAATCCCGGCTATAAGCATTCAGAGCACTAACTCCCGACAGGGGTTGCAAGGCCATTCAGATATGCTCTGACTACATCCCTGCAATAAGCAGTTGATTACAGTGTGATATGCAATTGCACTCTTTTTATTAGGAGACTTTAACCTCATGAAAAACATGTTCCCTCCTTCCTATCTCCCATTTGAAGGACTTTCAAAGAAGAAAAAACAATCATTCAAATGTTTCAAATTAATTTCTATTCCCATTAGTCAAAATTGAGGTAAAAAGCCATTTTCAATGTTTCCTTCCCTCAGAGAATATTTATTCTATAAATGGCTATTTTACTATTTCTATATGGAATGTTTTCATGGCCATCATTTACTTTAGACTGCGTTTATTATATACTTAATGGTTGTTTAACTATAAATGTAATTCCTACTCTGAGTTGCTTATACAGGATCTTGCCTTTCATATAAATCACTTTGTCTATATCTAAAAACATCAGGCCAAAACAACCGATTCATTTCATTGATAAATACATGAGCTGTCTTTTCTTTAAAAGCAATTTCTCAGAAAGTCCTGAAATCTACCATTGACGCCAATACTATTTAGATTTTAATAAGTAGTGTTTATCACTGAGATATCAAGTAATACTTTCTTACATGCATACAAAATGTCTGCAGCCATATTCCTCCTAGTGTTCTATCTCAGCACTGACCTTTGTTCAAAGGCTTTTACTTTTTAATGCAGCAGTTAGAGATAACTACTTCATTTATCAAAACTCAATTTCCATAGTAACATCTAGCCTGGGGAGATTCAAGTCCTCACACTAATCCAACAACCCATTCAAAGGAACCGTTGAATACTTTGGTTTCCATAGCAATGATGGAATAAAACATTTTGCTAGGTCATTGCTTTTATTAGCAAACTTATTCTTTGAACTTTAGGTAAGGCTGAATTTACTGAGAAAAAAACCCACACAATCGTTTCATATAAGTTCTTTCCTTTAGGGCTGGCCTTTTAAGAAAATCACACACAGTAACCATCTATATATTTGAAAATATTTTGGGTCTTTTTGGAAGCCTTTTATAATGCATGCCATGTAGTTTTGTCCTAAAATGGTTTCTAATATACAGTTTTAAAATTAAAAAGCATTCAAAAGTGGATGTATGGAGTTGACAAAATATTTATAAAATTAAAGTGACTCCATGTAAAGGCACATTCTAAACAAGGACTAGATATAAGCTAGAATAAAGATAGTCTTAAATACCTCAAATCCGGGCTGGCACAGGGTATAGAGTAACTTTTAAACCATGACCCCATCTTTGCCTGATTTTAATAGTCTGCAATTTCGGCCCTACCTTTCATCAGCCACAGAAAATATGCTGAACAGAGATTTTAGGTTAAAGGTGAAATTAAAGATGATGTATTAAGCGGTTATGCTTTACATCCTAAATGGAAAAGTTTTAGCATTTAATATACCTTACAGAAGCCAAATGATTTGTTATGGAAGAAAGAAAATGAGTTACATTTTTTCCCCTTCGAGATAGGAATAGCAGTGCCATTAAAGTTTTAAATCCATTAGTAAACATTGTTGTTTACATTTTTGGGTAATTCATTCTACGTGAGGTGACAGGGAAAGGCCTTGGTAAGGGAATATCAGCCTTCCTGGAACCAGACTTTTTCGCTGAACTGAATTTTGAGCCAAGCCAGTGCTGAAAAGGTAGGCCATTAAAAAATAAAGGTTGACAGAAGAAAGAAGAGATCAAACACGTGTTGGCTTTTAAAAGGATGAATACCACTTACACTATTTACACAACTCACAGAATTAACCAGAAAATTACATACCAGTATGAGTCCTCAGGTGAGCTTTTAAATGAGAAGACTTTGTATAAACTTTTGTGCAGCCTGAAATAAAGGAGAGGAAGAACAGCTTGTCATTTTGGAGATCCTTTTGAAATCTTTACATTTGATGATTCAGTGTTTAAAATCTGGCTTTAAAGAAGAAATCTCTCATGCTAGATATTTGAAGCGTCAAAGAGTGCTCCCCGGTTAACTTATTAAAGGTATAAAGTGATTTACTTTATGTACCACTTTAGCAGAAAAAGCAGATAAGCAAGGAAGCTACAAATGGGAAATGTGTGTTTATATTACAGTAGGTGCTTTATACTAGTAACACATACTTCAGTGATTTAAAACTTTTAATGGCTCTAGAGCTGACAGTGTTAAACCATTACCCAAGATGACTGCAATTTTCTGTACTACTACATTGGTTTTTTCATTTAGTGTTATCATGCTGTACCATGTACCATAGTCAATAAATTATACCCTGTATTAATCATAAACTAGCTTATGCCAGTAGATAGTCATCACCATCATCAGTTTAGATTTTGAGCCACATCTCATTTCAAGAATGAACATATGCTCATATGCTAGCAGAACTATCCTTAAATCTATTCTGTACGGAGTCTTGTAATAATCTACCATGAGAGCAGCCTACTCAATCCCCACTTCATTACCACACCTTATTTTCCCTACCTTACCCTCTTTTCAGGGCACTTAATTTAGAATTAAAAACCCCAATTTAGACGTTAAACAAAGTAACTCTGGCATAACTCAAAATTCTAATTTTTATTCAGTATTAAAAATAAAGACGTCCAAAGTAACTTTTCTCCAGAATATTCTAGCCATTTTTTTTTTTAATACATAAAACCAGCGATAGACAAACAGTTACATTCCAGGGTACAGTACAGAGATCGAGATATGAAAAGAACAAAGTAGGTGGTTTTTTCATTGTCAAGTATTACTTTCCTATGTAAATTTAAAACCCGAGATTTAAAAAGGCATACACACATACATACACACACACACACACACACACACTTGCTTCAACCGGGTTAAATCACGTACCAGGGTAATCGCAGTAGTGGATGCGACGTTTCTCCAAATCAGGGTTACTCCTTCTATTGTATCTGACAGGTTGGATGCTTTGTGAATTAACTGGCAGGGTGGCAGGTAAATTTGGATTGTGAATTGCCAGTTTAGAAGCAATTGTAGCAGCATAGGATGGAGGTGGGGTCAAATTCTGGAGCAGCTCTGCTTGTCTATCTGGACTTCCCGGCTCTGAGCTTGGTGGTGACGGGGGAAAGTAAGTGGCCTGCTGTGGCAGAAACTGACTTGGCATTGTGTATGTGCAAGGGGGCATGCCCTGGAACTGTTTCATTGCAGTCTGCGGAACGGCAGAGGTGTGTGTGCTAAGGCCGGCCATGGCAGCTGACATAGAAACATTAAGAGTGTCCATTACTGCTGTCTGGTTTGTAGAAGTGGGCATATCTAGATCCGGTGTATTCAGTAGCTGGTACAGGTGGCCCTGCTGGGGAGGGACAGAAAGATGAAGATCTGGTGTAGGAAGTTCTTGTTTGATGAAAATATTGTTCACCTCTGGAGCTGCGGTCTGGTGGGAGCTGAATATACTGGTGAACTCAGGGAGGGCCTGGGTCGGGGCCGGAGGAGGGGCAGTCGTTTCACTCTGGTGGCTGAAAATGGTAACAGGCTCTGTCTTGATGTGTGTTACGCACGGTCTCTGGGATTTGTAGAGGCCAGTTCTCAGGTGAGTGATGTCAGGGAGGAAGACGTTCATGTTGATACTGTAAGGTAACCCTTCACTGTCAGTGAAGAACTGGTCTACGACTGAGGCACTGTCTCGTCTATACTTTTTATGCTCTGGAATTATAGAAACTGGAGGAAGCTGAGGTGTCAGATACTTCTCCATTTCACATCTTGTCTAAAAAAAGAAGAGATACAAACATGCATAATCCACCCATTTCATCATCTGAATAAGGACGAACTTACTAAAAATTCCCAACAATACCTGTGAAAAGTACTAGGGCAAACTCCTAAGTGTCGCTTCTAAACATATCAAGTTTGTCAACTGTGTAATAACTGGTTTACCAAAAGCCTTATGAAACTCCCTATAACGTGTTATTTGGTAAAATCGCTCGCACAATCAGCCCCGGACAAAAGGTGAAAGAGGCAAATCAAGAAAAAGCAGCAGCACACAGAAAACATTCCTTTCTAATCAATAATACATATTCCTTTCTAATCAATAATATACTTTTCTTAGAGCTCACATACAAGCAGGATTCTCTGCCCCATTACAGTCCAGTTTGCAACTTAAAAACAGTATTGTAATGCTGCCAAACCACTTCATTTCTGTTCATGCCATATTTATATTAATATAGGTATGTTTAAACAAAACCTAAGCAAACCAACCTTAAAAATATCACAAAGTTCTCTCTTGTTTTGTTTGCTTAGACAGATATCATTGAAATATTTAATATAAAACATATTCCTTGGCTATTCCAGTGCCTTTTCTCATTTATAGGTCACTGGACACTTAAATACAACGTCTTGAGCAAAACAGTATCCACTGAGAGAACAAAACAACTTCACTTTCAACATTTGATCTAAATGTTGATTTTAATCAGCAGATTCTGTAATTGGTTAATATGATAATGAAATGTTCCTATTCATATCCCTATCTAAAACAGATCTTTAATTACCTAGGGGAAAATCACTCCCTTGGTAGAGTGGTGCTAAGGAGTCCGTGGGTGGGGAGAGGCTGCTGTATCCCCAGCACAGTCATCAGCAAAACATTTATCATGTCCTCCTCAGTGGGCCAACGCTACATTCCCCCTTACTCTGTAAAAACCTCAATCATCCCTTATCCTCTTGGTGTCTCTTAAGCAGAAAAGTGACAAACCTGAAATAACCAAATCGTTTTCAAGTGGTGATTTTTTTTTTTAGATAATCCAGCTTGTAACTAGTCTCCCTCAGTCTTTTTATAGCTATCTTCTATTCTACTGCAACATAAACGTATTTAATTTTTAACACTGAAAAGTAAATTTTAAAAAAGAAAAACCCACCCCAATCAAATGGCTCATGGAACTATTAACCGTGGCACCGAAACTGGTGAATACTACAGTCATTTTTTGCTACTAAATTTCCAAAGCGTTTCATATCGGACCTCGTATCATTCGGGCTGGATGCAGATCGACACGATTTAAAAATAAAAATTAACGCTCTCGTCATGTGAGTCACATCTCTGACAAATGCCACTGCCCTTCCACAGCACGACGAAACTCGCAGACCACCCGGGCTAGGAGCTGAGGAGCAAATACGCAATATACCAAGGGGCTATTAAATGAAGCGTCTCGAAATAAACCGAACTTAAACCCTTTCGTGCACTTCGCTCCCGTGGTGGTTAGTGGTTTCTGATTTTAGCTCTTCCAGCTGTTTGCATGTGGGTATGTTTCCAATTTTTTTTTTTTCCTTGGGACAGGCTAAAAGTCCCGGGAAGTTTTTTCTGGGCTATATGACTCCCTGCGTGGGCGAAAGAAACAGGCGGTTGCTCTAATTCGGCTGCCGGGCAAGTGTAAAAGCCAACTGCCAGCTTTCAACACGGCTCCGGGAGCAAATTTACGCGCACATGAAGAAAACACCACCCCCGGTCTTTTTTGGTCTTTCTTTTTAAGGAAAAACAAACGCTCCAATACAACCTTAGCTTTCCTAACTCTCGTTTCCCAAAGGCAGCCCCAAGATCACGTCT
The DNA here is from genome assembly GCF_037043125.1 of Eumetopias jubatus. Taxonomy (NCBI): domain Eukaryota; kingdom Metazoa; phylum Chordata; class Mammalia; order Carnivora; family Otariidae; genus Eumetopias; species Eumetopias jubatus. The sequence continues at coordinate 160,696,583 of NW_028274809.1, read as the reverse complement.
AAAGCAAGCTCAGCCAAGAGATATGAAACCAGCACCCGGAGGCGCCTCTCGCCGGCACCCCGATTTGCGTTTCCACTGAACCCGAGACGACGTGGGGGAACCTCCAAGGGCAGAGCACTGCGGGGGGTGGCGTGGGGGTTAAGGTGAAAGGCGGAATTTAAGGTTGGACGTGAGGTACGCGGTCTCATCCCCCAAACTAAGAAAACACTTAAGGTGCGTTGTGAGCAGCCACTTGCCTCTAACCTTTCCCGGACGGACACGTCTGGGGAGATTCATCTGGGACCCCACCTCTTCCGGTGCCCCCTACTTTCTCCCTGCGGATTGCGGGTGCCCAGGCCAGAAGGGCAGGGCGGGGAGGGGCTGCCCACCCAGCTCCGGCTCCCGGAGCGCCCCGACGCACGTCCCAGCCTGGAGCGGCCCCTGTCGCCCGCGCGTCGCAGCGGCGGGACACGCCCGAGCTCCGGGAGGGGGGCGGAGGGAGGGGAGCGGCTCTTCCTACCTGGACCAGCTCCTCAGGGGGCAGCCGCGGGCCCGCGGCGGGCGGCGGCGCCGGCTGCGGCGGCTGCGGGGGCGCGGGCTGCGCCTGCGGGTGGTGGTGCGGGTGCTTCAGCTCCTCGCCGGGGAAGAGCGCCGCGTCGCGGGCCGGGTTCGCGGCGCCCAGCACAGGCTTGAGCTGCGCGAACACGGGCTCGTCCTGCGGGGCCGGCGGCTGGGGCACGGGTCCCAGGCGGGCGCTCATTGTCAGCACCCGCGTGGCCATTGGCACTCAGGGGGCGGCTCCGGGCGCGGGACGCGGGTCGGAAGCGCTTCCCACCTCGCCCACGCTGATTCGGGCCGGCGAGCTCGGCGCGGGGCCGCGGGCGGAGAAGGGGAGGCTCCGGGCGGACCCCCTCAGCCAACAGCAGGCGCGGTTTTCGAAGGCGCGCACGAAAAGCAAAACTCTTCCGCTCCGCCACGCGTAAACGCCAACGTCCTCCGGACGGCCACTTTCCCCCGCCCCGCCCCACCGCGCTCTCTCACTCGCCGGAGCCCGCTCCCGCCACCGCCGGTCTCCGCGAGCGAGGTGCGAGCGCGCGTACCTGCCCCGCGACTACTGACACTTGACGCCCGCCTCTATTTTACCCAACTCCGGGTGGGCGGGGCCCGCCAACCTGACTGGCAGCGCTAGGGCGAATCCCGTAGCCCTGAGGCCGGCCTGGCTGGAGTGAGCAGCCTATGAGAAGGGAGAAGTTCTCCCAGGCCCCGCCTTCGCCGGGCTGACCCGCCCTCTCGGGCCACGAGCTTTCGCGCGCAGGGCGGCCGCGCAGTTTGTACACAACTTCTCTGACAGATTGGGCTGACGGAGCCGGGGGCGGAGGAAAGGAGAGAAGCGGGTGGAATCTAGGAAGAGAGGGAATTAGGGTGGAGACGTGGAGGGAGATCTCTTCGGACTGTTCTCTACCAGGATTAGGGAGAAAAAGAGTTTTGCACGTCTTAGGTGTTGTGCAAGGACCTGAAACTCAAAAGCTGAAACCCAGAAGGCAGCTAGGTGGGGGCGCCACGGATTTTAGAGACTTGTTTCATGAGTGTATATTTTTAAATATACAAAATGTACTTTTCTTTAGCGGGAAACTAGGGGCGGTGTGATAAACAAATTTAAAAACAGCTCTTGTGTTTGTATCTTTAGCAGTGAACATGTCCATTTAGCAAAGCAAATCCGGAATGTCCTGAATAAAAGGTTTAATGGCAAAAATTTTTTGAAGTCCTTGCCTAAAAGCTTGTTTTTCCCTACAGCATTTAAATGGTTAGAAGAAGTTTTCTCACACATTTCTACCTCGTATCCCTGTATGGAGAGGAGGGGGATGGGCCATACGAATTTTGAAGGTTTTTATATTTACACTTTTGATTGTAGCCGAAGCATGGAATCTAATTTAAGCACTAACGACTGACTACTTCCAATGTATTTACATAGAGATTACATCTTTGACTTGTTTTTGCTAGCACTGTATGTTCAAAAAAAATGGAGTTTTTTAATATTTACAAAACACAACGTAGCACATTTACCTAACACTATGGCACCTTTTCCTACGAAAAGACAATCAAAGCAGCCACAAACACTAGACGCGCAGCAGCTCTGAAAACTGGGAATCCAAATTTGTAGGAAAGTAATAGTCAAATATATGACCATCCATTAACCACATTATAATGGGAAGGTGAAGTTTTGCCAGCAATCACCTAAGGAAACCACTTCTCTAATCCTTAATGTTCTTGTATATGATTTTATCTGGCTTATTGAGAAGCCGGAACAATAAACTGCAATAAAAATGCCTGGTATATTACTACATATGTATATATGTTGACAGCACACTATACAATTAGACAATTTTACATATACAATAGCCTACTCATCACTTCACAGTAAAACAGCCTAAAAAAAAACGAGCTTAGAAAAATGTTCACTTCAAAGAGGTGGACCTATTAAAAGTATGGATCTCATTTCAGTGTGTAGATTAAAAAAATATACATATGAAATATTAGAGGTATTTATTATTAGAAAACAAAATTATGCTATAAATTTTTTTCTCCTTTTCATTTCCTTTTTGTTAATAAATGATTCATCTTTATAGCTGTGATCACTTCTTTCAGAGAATGGTTGACGACTACTTTCACGTTACCTAAGTAGTATTTAATAAGTGTTTTTGCAAATTTTTTTCTAAGCAAACAATTCCATAGTATCCACCGCCACCTTTTAAAAAGCTGTCCTGATTTTCTCTAAGATTGAACCCAAGGATGTAATTAAATAACTTAAAAACAGATTATAGAATTGGTATGGGATTTAATTACCTTTTAAAAAATTGAACTTTGACAGATTTTTAGTTATAATGCTGAAAACATGATCAAACCTGAGTGTGATATAAAGTCCTAACAGAAGTTTCATATTCTTTTTAACTTAGGTTTAATATAATTTAGTATCTATTTATATTTTAATTTGCCTCTCAGCCCATCTACACCTTTTCTTTTGTCTTTGTTTTATCAGAGCATCAGTGGCCTGTTATTTCAACCTGTTTTCACTACAGTAAAATCCAGTTATTTTACTGGAAATGTTTCTATATTTCACACCATTTTTTAACATGCTTTCATTTACAAATGCTTTCCGAATAGCTAAACAAAATAAAACCCAACTGTTGGATAAGTTTTTAATAAAATACTTGTATAGTCCTGTTCTTTTTTTTCACGTTTCCATTTTTTTGTAATGAATAAAGATATGAACCTAGCTATGGTTGGGCTCCCAGTACATTTACATTAGAAAAGCGGAATTCAATTGGGTTTTTTTTTGTTGTTCAAATATAGTAGCATTTATTTAAATTTCATTTCTGACATAAGGATTCATAAAACAGGGCTGCTACTTTTAAGTAATGGTTTCTCTGAAACGCCCAGCTCTGCAATCTCACAGAAAATAACTAGCTTAGCACTGTACAATAGTACGGAAATTGGAAAGTAATCCTTTTCTGAGACATTTGCCATGCTATTCTGAACATAGAAAGAACATGTTCAACCAAGCTTACTTGCTGTTAGCACACATGCTACAGCTGCAAAGCTGATTCACCGACTTAACAAAAAGGGTTAAAACTTGATAAATATTTTTCAAATGTTCCAGGTTCTACATTGGCATGATGCCAGACAGTGTGAATGGACAGATCCTCAATTACTTTGAACTTTCTAGTTCTTTGCATTCTTTCCTGCTTAGTAGTGCTGTACCATTAGGGAAGATAGGAGAAAACAAAAAACAAATGTCAGGTTTCAGAAATCAATTAGTGGCCTGGCAGTGGTATGTTAACTGAACTGTGCCAAAACAGAGAAATCTGAGGGAAAGAAATAAAGTTGAGTAGTCAAGTTAGGTAGGAGGGTAAGCGTAGAAGCAGTGTGCATGCTTAAGTCCTTAGTCACTGGGCAACACAGATTTAGTCTTAGAATAAACCATAAGTGTCACTATCTTTACGGGAATAAATACGCCTGAATGTGTGGGGGCTGAACAGGCATTCAGTGATGGGGGGGGGGGCAGGGAGGAGGCTTAAAGGAGGCAGTGGAAAAAAATGGATAAATAGCTTCTGAATGATGAGATGAGAGAAATATGAAGCTATCACTCGGGCAATGTTCACACGAAGACACGGCAAAAGAAGTATCTGTATTCAGTTGTTCAGCCAAAATGTCAGGGAGAGCTTGAAATTAAGACAATTTTGACAGGATTTTGTTCACTTTGGAAAATATTTGTGGAATATTCTATTTCTGTAAAGTCAGAATCAAATTACTGAGTGATATCGGACTACAGAAGAAGCACGAGAATGAGTAAAAATACTTTTTTATAAGGGAGTACACTCTTCTCTAGGGTAAAATTATTCCATTTAAAGTGACTTTCTTGATATTAACTGATTGTCTACCTAGTGTTAAACTTTGTATCAACAGAAACATAAAAAACATAATTATTGTCCTCTAAAACATTTCACATTTTTAACGTTTAATTTTTTCATTAATGGCAACTGCTTTAAACCACACTTCAAATTAAAAAAAAAAAAGTCATCGAGGAAAGAACACAGTAAATAGAAGCTTCAATTGAGATTAGTCAAACCATTTTGACTCAAAGGTTAACAGACATGAGAAAAGATTTCATCCCTTTTTGTTGAAAAAATATATAATTTAATAGGACTAATATACCTCTTATTTGTATAAATTAAAATGCTGTCTTAAGAAAAAAGTTAATACTCTATTTTTGTACTATCTCCCACTGTAGTTCTTAAGAAATTAAATTTTATATTAAGTTTGGATTTAAATGTGTTCTTCATAAAACTCTCAATGTGCACTTATTCCTAAATGTACTATAATTTATCTAACCTATTTTTAAAACTCTAGCAATAGACCAAAAAAACCCCAGAATTTTACCTTTTGGGGAGGACTGGGATAGCTTTTTCCACCTCGTTAGTATAATAAGCAGACAAAAATGACATAAATATAAATGCCTTGAACCAAGTTATAGGCCAGGCATACTGTAGCTTAAACTGTACAGCATTTGAATTCTGACTCTAAACATGATAGGAAAGATCAGAGAAAAATCCTGAACTGAAGCAGTTATACCAAACAATCTTTTAGAACACTAGGGAGGCCACATCACCAGGCCACATCATCATCACAATGAGAAGTGTTTTGAGCCAATTGCTGTTCATGTGATGACAAAAGCACTAATGGTCCTAGGGTGTGGGGCATGCACAATGAGTGCTCAAGTGGACTGCACAGGGGTCACAAAGGAAGACCCTTTTGGAGGTTAATTTGTAAATGAAATGTGTAAAAGTAGTGCTGAGACCAATTGGCCCTTCATACCTTAACTTCTATCCACTGGTGATAGGTGTGAAAACTCATATAACTTTTGAGGAGGACAATTTGACAATAAGTATGAGGAAGGCTAAAAATGCAAATAACCTTGGGGCCCCTGGCTGGTTCAGTCAGTAGAGCATGTGACCCTTGAACTTGAGGGTCATGAGTTCAAGCCCGACACTGGGTGTAGAAATTACTTAAAAAAAAATACAAAATAAAAAGATTTATAGGGGCGCCCGGGGGGCTCAGTCGTTAAGCGTCTGCTTCGGCTCAGGTCCTGCTCCCAGGATCCTGGGATCGAGCCCCTCATCGGGCTCCCTGCTCTGAGGGAAGCCTGCTTCTCCCTCTCCCACTCCCCCTGCTTGTGTTCCCTCTCTCGCTGTGTATCTCTCTATCAAATAAATAAATAAAATCTTAAAAAAATGGAAATAACCTTTAACATGATAGATAATTCCCCCTCTAGGAAATATATATATATAATCAAATAAAATTGGAAATATCCCAAGTGACCAACAACAGAATAGTTCAACAATATATCTATACAGTGGCTATAGTTCTGCCATCAGAAATTACATTATTTAAAATTTTTAGTCACATAATATGTTAAGTAAAAAAATTAAGAGGTTTTATAAACACACACACATAAAGACAAAAAGAAAATGCAAAAGGTATGTTTTTGGTGGCTACCATGGGATGGTCAAAGGATTGGTAGTTTTTCATTGTTTTTCAATATTTTCTAAATTTTCCACAATTTCCATGTGTTTCATTCATAATCAGAATAAATGTTTTCTTTTTTTTTTTTTTTAGATTTTATTTATTTATTTGACAGAAAGAGAGAGAGCCCAAGTAGGCAGAGGGAGAGGAAGAGGGAGAAGCAGGCTCCCTGCTGAGCAAGGAGCCCAGTGCGGGGCTGGATCCCAGGACCCTGAGATCATGACCTGAGCTGAAGGCAGACACTTAACTGACTGAGCCACCCAGTTGCCACTAGAATAAATGTTTTCAATAAAAATGTAAGTAAATGTTGCCTTTACACAGTTAAATGTTCATTGGGCCTGCAGATAATGACCAAGATTTTCCATTTGAGGGGCATCTGGCTGGCTCTGTGGGTAGAGCATGTGACTCTTGATCTTAGGGTTGTGAGTTCAAGCGCCAGCTGGGGGTAGAGATCACTTAAAAATTTTTTTTTGAATCTTAAAAAAAAAATGATTTTCCATTTGAAAGCAACAAGTAAAGCCACAACTTGTGATCACCCTGTGCTGTGAAGATATGTAAACTTTCTTAACCAAACTTTTAGATTTTCAAGACTCACTGCAGAATAAATAAGCTGGAGATTACAAAGTTTGAACTTGGAAAGGGACAACCTGGGGAATGTTTGAAATATAAATATAAGTATGTTTCATTTCCTAAGTGATCAGTAAGACTTCTACAGTGATTTTTACTCAGGTCTTTTGGGTATCTCATTTTCTTGCTTTGTTTTCCTCTATTAAAGCTTATTTACAGTGTTTTGACAAAATGCATAGACTCTTAAAGCTAGATAAAATTTATAGACATCTTTAAAGAGCTGTTTGTGTTGTTTTTTTTAATTCTAAAATATTCATAGAGGAGATATAGAATGAAATAGTTTCTAATGAGATGTTTATACTTCCTTCTTCCTTGTTCTCCTTCCCAGCACCCAAAGTTGTTCAAAAGTAATTTCCAAGGGGCGCCTGGGTGGCTCAGTCGGCTAAGCCTTGGATTCTTGGTTTCCTCTCAGGTCATGATCTCAGGGTCCTGGGATCAGGCCTTATGGAGTCAGGCTCTGTGCTCAGTGGAGAGTCGCTAGAGATTCTCTCCCTCTCCCTCTGCCCCTCCTGCTGATTACGCATGCTCTCTCTCTCACTCTCAGTCTCTCTCTCAAATAAATAAATAAATCTTAAAAAATAAACAAGTAATTCCCAAATTTGCTTACTGGGAATTGAAAATTAATGCTGGGGGAGGGTGGCGTTGGTGGTCTAGGAACTTGATTTTTTTTTTTAAAGATTTTTATTTTTTTATTTGAGAGAGAAAGAGAGAAAGCATGAGCAGGGGGGCGGGCAGAGGGAGAAGTAGGCTCCCCACTGAGCAGGGAGCCCAACTCAGGGCTCAATCCCAGGACCTGGGATCACGATCTGAGCCAAAGGCAAACACTTAACCAACTGAGCCACCCAGGTACCCCTAGGAACTTGATATTTAAAACATTTTCTATAAACTATTCAACAGAGAGCTGATTTCTGAATTAAGGGCCCCCCTTTTTTCCCCAACTCCTGATCATGGTATCAACCCACATGTAAAACACACACACACACACACGCACACACACACACACACACACACACACACACACACACACACCAGTCCCTATTTTAAATCATCCTGTACATTGGTGCCTGCAAACATGTATCCAACACACTCCATGTGCTGAGCACTAGTATAGGCCTTGGATCTATGAAGAAGAATTAGACACGATCCCTGCCCTCGGCATCATCTGAAAAGTAACCCCCCCCCCAAATATTTCATTACTTCTCACAATCAGTAGACGAGTCAAAACTCTTCTGAGTGGGACTTTGAGCTGGCCCCCATCTGACCTTTCCAACCTGGAATCCCACTATGCCCCCCTCCCAAGAAACTTAGGCTCTAACCGTGGGGCTTATTTGTCATTTCCCAAATATCGCTGCTGCTCCCTCCAACTCTAATGTCTTTCTTTGACCAAAAAACCACATTATCACAAGCCCAACTAAAATCCCACCTCTCTCCCAATGTCACTCCATATGTTCCAGTAAGAATTACCCTCTTCTGGGGCACTTGGCTGGCTCAGTGGGTGGAGCATGTGATTCTTGATCTTCGGGTTGTGAGTTTGAGCCCCACATTGAGATTACTTAAAATGACTTAAAATTAAATCTTAAAAAAAAAAAGAATTACTCTCTTTTGGTTTCTTCCCCTTCCCATTAGCTTTGTTTCTCCAGTAAAGCATTTCTTACTATCTGCCTTGTATCCATCTCAACCCACAAATCATATGTTCCTGCAGGACCCAAATGGTCTTGTCTTTGAGTTGTATGATGTCTCCTACCACAGTGTCCCATACAAAATAGGCAACTGATGTTCGGTGAACTCAATTTTATTCATTATATACATAAAAGGTAAAATTAAGAAAAAAAGTTTGATAGAATGCCTTCTAAAAATGTAGAAGAAATAAGAGAAACATCTCCATTTATAACATTTACAACCAATATCATATTAATTGATTCAGGCAAGAATTAATGAAAGCTAAAATAATTGGGTGAAATTCTGATGAGCAATAAGATACTTACATAGTCATAAAGTATTTCCCCATAGATGAGGTATTAATTACCTCATGGGAAAAATGGTAACTTACCAGTAGAAAAACTTGACAGATACTACCTTAAGCAAATGATCAAAATTAATATCATCAGGGGTTTCTGGCTAGCTCAGTAGAGCATGAGACTCCTAATATCACAGTAGTGAGTTCAAGTCCCACATTGGGGGTAGAGGTTACCTAAAAAAAAAAAAATAACATCATCATTAATGGGACAAACTGACTTCATGTCCTTCCTGATGTGATGAATTGAGAAGGATGAAACATTACTTATCTTGCATTCCTACCAAAAATTCATACCCTGAATTCAACCAGGAGGAAAGATCAGACAAATTCATATTCAGGAACTTTCTACAAACCCACCCTACTGTACTCTTCAAAAATGTAAATATCATGAAAGATCAAATTGATCTTGATCTGTTTGAAACAGATGTGGTGGGGGAGATTGTTATAGGGAACATTATTGGGGTAATTAGCAAAATTTGACTATGGACTGTAAATTAGCAAAATTTCAGTGTGGACTGTAAGTAAAACTTTCATACACTTTGAAATTCCATTTTTAGGAATTTATTTCTCAAAATCACTTAAATGTGCACAAAGACAGACTTACCAGAATGTTTATTGCAGCATTGTTTGTAATGAACATTCTTGGGGAAATTAGCAAAATTTGAGTATGGACAATGGTACATTCTAAACTTTATAATGTAACTCTCTATTAAGAGAATGTTTTTGGGGCACCTGGCTGGTTCAGTCAGTGGAACATGCAACTCCTGATCTTGGGGTTGTAAGTATGAGACCCCCATTGGGTGCAGAGATTACTTTAAAATAAAATCTTTAAAAAAAGAGAGAGAGAGAATATCCTTGTTCTTAGAACATGCATCCTAAATATTTATGGATAAAAGGTCAAGATGTTTGTAACAGTTGAATGAATCAAGCCCCCCCTCCCGCAAATGTGTGTGTGTGTGTGTGTGTGTGTGTGTGTGTGTGTGTGTGTGTGTGTGTGTAGAGAGAGAGAGAGAGAGAAACAGAGCAAATGTGGCAAAATGGTGATCTGGGTAAAAGGTATATGGCAATTCTTTGTTTATTTTTGCAACTTTTTATGTAATTTTGAAAGGATTTTGAAATTAAAAGAATAAAATTTTGGGAAATATTTGATTTACTTCAAAAGTTAAGATCCTACTTTCTGGGACTGGTTTTCACAGACTTGTATTTGTAGCAGTCTTAAGAGTTAAATCCAAGCGAACCCATCACAAACCCACAAAGTAACTCCATTTTAGCTAAAACACATCCCTTCCCTCAGCCTTCATGGACCTAACATTTCTCTGTCACGACGCCTCTGATGTCCTGGGTACCATCACCATCACTGCACTTATCAAATTTGCTTTTATTATATTCCATGTTGCATTCATATTTGTTTCCCCAGCCTGGTCTCTGCCAAGTAGAGCAGTAAAAGAAAATGTATGACTGAATGAAGAACGCATGCGTGCACACACACACACGGTGAGCATTGAGTGAAGGTATGAATGAAAGATTGACTTTGAGTTAATAATGGTTGAAGCAATGAAATCTCAATCTTATTTTAATGTGGTTTAGATTCAGTTTTGCCTTTTCATTTTGAAAAACAAACAAATAGACCAAAAAACTGCTGCAAGGTCAGGGTTCCTCTTTAGTGGGCCCATGTTAGATCCCAACGAGCACTGTCATTGTGTTTCAGAACACAGATCTCTTGTAGCATGAAATAAAGACCTATACCAGGGAATTAGTTGGGCTTTAGAGATGTGTCTTTCAAATTTGAAAACTACTAGATTCTTCTTTGTGCCACCAGAGAATTTTGAGAAAATCAGACCCTTAATATTGTTCACAACTTTATTTTTGAGGTTTTAAAATGTAGACATTAGAAGCAGGTGTAGCGGGTGCCTGGGTGGCTCAGATGGTTAAGCGTCTGCCTTCGGCTCAGGTCATGATCCCAGAGTCCTGGGATCGAGTCCCGCATCGGGCTCCCTGCTCCTTGGGAGCCTGCTTCTCCCTCTGCCTCTCTTTCTCTCTCTCTCTCCCCCTCTCTCTGTCTCTCATGAATAAATAAATAAAATTAAAAAAAAAAGATAAAAAAAAAGAAGCAGGTGTAGCCTAATGACAAAGTGTAACAAAAGACCAATTACACAAAGAAAATGAAGAAATGCATAGGCAAATTCCCCACAGTGTGTATGTATAGGGGGTAGAGGGCAGATTCAATATTTCTTTATAAAAAAATTTTTTTAAAGCAACCAACAAATATTTACTAGATTCCTACCATGTGTAAAACATGAGAAGTTATGGTGAAAGCAAGGTCCTTTAGTGGAATAGCTTCCCAATAGCTTCCCACCAGTTGAAGTTACAATAGATGCACACACAAGATAAATGCATCATGTGCAAATGAATGGTAAACAAGGAAAAAAGAGATCACAGAGATCACCGTGGAAGTTGATTCTTGGATTGTCCCTTAAAGAAAAGACAAGATTCTCTGAAACAGTAGCTAGAAGGAAGGGGGAGGGAATTCCAGGCAAGAACTGGCATGGCACTTAGGGTTTAAATTACAAATTGGATCTACCGGTGAGAGCACCGGGCACATGGATTAATCAAATCCAGTTTCTACACGCTATATAAAGAATTTATGTAATACAGTCTAGGAGAATGTCTAACACAGTGGAGAGTCTCATGAAATCAATGTGACCATAATATTAAAAGACAAGTGACCCCTCAACTTCCAACCACCCAAAATAGTAAGAGACTATCTGGGAGAAAATGTTTGCAACAAAGGATTAATATCCACTATCATAAAAGAGATCTTGAAAAATCTATAAGGCAAAGAGAACCCAAGAGAAAATTAGGCAAGCATGGTAAATAAGCAATTCACAAAAGAAGATATACAAGTGGCTGACAAACATACAAGAAGAGCCTCAACCTCACTACTAGGGAGAAATGCAAATCAAAACAGCAATGGAATACCATTTTTGCTCAACTGATGTACAAAAATGAAAAAGATTCAGTGAGACTGGGGGAAAACTGTAAGTCTCATAGTGTTAGTAAAAATATAACTTCGTATGATTTTGTAAAATGTTTATCTGTACAGAAATCTAGAGCATCTATCAAAAGGTTCAATTTTCATACACTCTGAAATTCCACTTTTAGGAATTCATTCCTCAAAATCACTTAAATGCACAAAGATAGACATATCAGAATGTTTACTGAAGTATTGTTTGTAATGATGAAAAATTGGCAACCATCTAAATATTCAACAATAAGTAACATAATGACCAAGTAAATGATTAAGTAAATTCTAATATATCCACATCATGGGATCCTATCCAACAATTTTAACGAACAAAGTAACTATATCTGTAGTGACATGAAAAGATTTCTAAAGGCATGACAATTTTTAAAAATGTCACTGGTTAATACTATTTCATGGTGCCATTCACATAAATAATTTATATGAAATATATGTTGTCTAAAATGGCTAACATGGGGCGCCTGGGTGGCTCAGTCAGTTAAGCATCACACTCTTGACCTCAGCTCAGGTTTTGATCTCAGGGTTGTGAGTTCAAGTGCTGCACTGGGCTCCATGCTGAGCATGAAGCCTACCTAAAAATAAAATAAATTAAATAAATAAATTAACAATAAAATAAAATAAAATAGCTAACACAAAATTACCAATAGTTTTCTTCTGGGAAGAAGCAAGAGATCGGAGATCATGGATGGCAGGAAGTGAGGGAGGTGCTACCTATGTCCTGATAGTAATTAAGACATCAATATTGTTATTCTTAAGCACTGGCAATTCCATGCATAAAGTAGCCTACCTTCATGAATGTTCTAATACTAGGGAGATAAGCCCGGATTCATGGAATTTATTGGTCTGAAAAGAACCAAAGGATTTATCTATCCTAAAAAAACAAAAACAAAACAAGACAATTTTTGGGAGCTTGGGTGGCTCAGTCGGTTAAGCATCTGCCTTCAGCTCAGGTCATGATCCCAGGGTCCTGGGATGGAGTCCCGAATCCAGCTCCCTGCTCTGTGGGGAGTCTGCCCCTCCTCCCACTTGTTCTTTCCCTCTCAAATAAATAAAATCTTAAAAAAAAAACAACCTTTCAATTTAGAAGAAATGAAAAATCCATTATTAAATAAACATTTACTGAGTGACACAAACTGTGCTAATGAGCACTGGGAATCCAAAGACCAAAAGCATTATTAAATGTTAACCATAAAATACTATAAAAACCCAGAAGATAAAGTATTATCTGGGCCAGCTAGTCAAGGAAGGCTTCTTGGAGGAAGAGACCTATGAGAAGGGCCCTGAAGAATTTGAACTCAGTTGCTTGATGCAAGTCGAGTAATCTTCCACTGCATGACCCTTAGGCTTCTATGATAGGAACATAGAAAGTAAGAAGTAATTAAAATAATTTCATATTTCTAAAGGGAAGTCATCCATAAAAAGAGAGGCCTTGTGTCTACCCATTTAAAAATATATATTTGAGGGGCACCTGGCTGGTTCAGTTGGAAGAGCATGTGACTCTTGATCTTGGGGTTGTGAATTCAAGCCCCATGTTGGGTGTAGAAATTACTTAAAAAAAAATCTAAAAAATATATATGTATATATTTACATATATATATGAAACTAAGTATAGTTTCTCAATATACTGTACATATACTGTAAGATATAATGCTACTGGAAGTGGCTCCTGGAAAGATACCAGCAGAATCATCAGTTATTATGCTTGCTAGAGTCTTTTGCTAAGTCAATTTAGGAGATCTAATCCTTTCAATTTTCCTGCTTCATTATTTTAGGTTGATAATATCCCTGAAAAATCTCTCTCTTATTACAGATATTTGTTCATGTATAGTCACTTTTCCCCCCACAAAGCATCCTTTTATGCTTTTCCTTGTTTATTTGGTGAACTGGTTAAATGTGTTTAATTGTATGCCTCTAGTAATATGTCATCATTGGAATTACTGGGTGACTTTTCGGGGAATTTGGTGCCACGTCAGCCCTGTGACATTTGATCTACATAGGCTGTCCTGACATGTTAGCAGCACATACGTTGCACTCGTATGGGATGCTAAGCTGCAGCCTCATTCGTTTAATTAAGGAGGCAAGTCACCTCTCAGGAGTTCATGTTTTGCAAAGAGCCATAATACATTTTTATGATAGCTTGGTAAATCTCTTAAAGAAACGGGAGAGGTTTATGGCAGAAATGGTGATAAAGCTTTAATGACATGTGTGTGGTTAACTCTGTTTTAGCCATTCAAGTTAACTTCTACCTATATTTATGGGCTCGATTGCATAATAATGAAGTTTGCCGGACGTACCCAGAAGATAAGGTTACAGAGACAAGTTATTTAAGTTTGAAAGCAAACCACAGCTCCTGCTGGGAAACTAGTTTATAGACAATTTTGTGACACAAGTGAATACGTCATTCATTTTCTTTATTTTTTTCTTATCTTATAGTTAACAGTAGGCTATTAATCATTGTTTGAATGGGCAGCATCATGAGTTAACCAAAGAATGCAGCTTCAGGGATTGATTAGCTGAAAAGTTAGCAAATTATATTATAAAAATGAAGATAAACATTTGATGATATTCAAACCACCCCAAGCAAAGGGATGGTTTGCACTTATCCTGATGTCCTACTAGACAATGGTTTCCTTCATGAGCTGCATTCAGTAATGAGACTCATTTCTACTGACAAATATTACTTGATCAATAGACCTTGCATTTGCCACAAGAAATGACCTTTTGTGGTTAATGTATAACTGATTATTGTTCTTCCTCTGTAGTAGCCTACATTTTACAGTACAGAAATACACTATGTACGTTAAGCACACTAAAACACTAAAACATGTCAAATGCTGGTAGTACACCGTCCTAGTGTGATTACGTTTGACATCCTACAACACTGGTGATACATTTGCACTGTGCTCACCTAGCATTTCAGTCTTTGCTGAATGCAATAAAACTTTTGCCATAATATTTAGACACTCAGAAAAATCAAGGATATTCTTCTTACACATTAGGGCGGGGGGTGGGGGGGAGAACTCTAATGGTGACAACAGAGGGGCTGAATGATAATGTGTGTAGGAGAGAGACTACTCAGTGAAAGCAAATTACCCTAAAATCTTTGTTGTGGAAAATTAAAACTAATGACCTGTTCGTGTTGTAATGCAGAATCGCCTATAACCGAATTTCCCAGTGTGAGATGCAGTTTATTTTCAAACGTAAATAACTTGTCCATTTAATAATTTGCTTTTCCCCATTACTGGCGAGAGAGAGCCATTTACAACAGCCACCTTCCTATTCCATTAATTGTCAACAACAATTCAAAGGAGTTCCATTATTTTCCCTCTGATAATTTTAATAGATTAAGTGATTAAAAAAAAAAAGTGTTCCTATATTTGAGGTCTCTACCTTCCAAATAAATGTAAATAAAATGTGCCACTTTATTAAGTTTGAAATGGCCTGTTACCTGTTTTTCCTTGACCTTGTAGAGGTTTTCAGTGACAACTGAATTAACCAGGCGAGGGAGGTTCCTTGAGGGGGGCCAGTAACACTCTATTGTGTGGGATGGCACCTAGCAAGCATTTAAGATTAGGCTGTGGAGGGAACAAAGCTAGGTGTACTCTCTCCAGCTTCGGGTAAACAAGATTATTGTTCCCCATTCCTGCTGCTTGGAATGAATGCAATGCTGCAAACCTAATTGCTGCCATAATTAGGAAACACACACACACACACACACACACACACACACACACACACAACTTGGAATGTGCTAATTTAATATGGCTGAGATCTCAGAGACATTTGCCCTCCTATACAGGTGTGATTGGCTCTATTCATAGTTTTTAAATGATAAGTTTAAATGTTATCGCGATCCCGGAAAAAAATCCTCCACGTTCGAAGTAGCAGCTAGCCCCAGGTACAAGTGCTTCACTGTCACGAGCAGCCTAGCCAGGTGAGGAGAAAATCCCATTTTGGGATTTAATACGATGTATGATCACAAGTACAATCAGTGGAAACATTCTCTTCTCAGACCAGGCCTTGCTTGGCACGCAGGCTTTGCCTCACACCGTTTCATAAAATACGCAACTTTCAAACCACCTCCACATAAGGAAATTTCACTCTGCTGTTGAGAAATCCTTCCTCCTATCTAACTAAATCGCCCCATCTGCACTGTAGCAATCCCATTTCCTCACATCTTCAGCAACATCTAACATTCTATATTAACATGTATTTTCTTCCAACATCAACAAAATTAAAATGGAACAACTTAAAAAAAAAGTATTTCCTTCTCTCCCTACTGCACTCCTATACTGTGATGGGATTATTTAGTTGGTTTCAAATTAAAATGAAACATTTTAGGAATCAAACATTAAGTGGTGGATTCCCGCGGGGTGTGTCTAAAGGTGGAGACTGGAGAAAACAGATTTCTGAGTGGCCAGAATTACGATTAACAGGTTAGCAAGTGCATCTCAGTTAAGGCTTTACCTTTTATTCCGTGCTTTATAGGAAAAATAGGACATTTTAAAGATTTAGATCTTGCTCTTCAATAAGATAACTATTTTGACCAATGGGAACATTAATCCACACACTAATAATTACAGCTTTTTACTGCTTGGCCTAAAATAATCTTTCTACTGTAATTAGATTTGAAGGGGAACCAGAAAAGACCGTCAGTAAAATGCTGTCACAAATTCCCTCCAAAACTGCTCGCCTGTAATTAAGGTGCATTTACAGATCTGATATTCCTTAAAAGAAGCATTAACATTACAAAGACCAATTATTCACGGTCAAACAAAAGAGATTCAGATTCTCTGATCAAAGCAGTAATCTCTTTTACAATTGTTATTTTTGAAGTATCTTCAAACAGAACAAACACACATCGACTATGTAAACAGGGATAGCTGTGGGCTAATCTGCTGTTTCCAGGATCCCAAGGGTTTCCCACATGGCTCAAATTTAGTAGGCTATACCCCACTTTCCATTCCAAACCCCAAGCTGACCGTGCTGAGGAACAGTAACTTTATATAAGGGAAAAATTCCAAATACCGTTTTGAGGACTGAAACTGTCATAATGTCAAGGTCGTCTGACATTTTTAATGTCACCTTGTTCATTTTTCCAAAGTTGCTTGTTTTGAGCACGTCAACAAGCTCGTTAAATGATCAAAGGCAGAGAAACAAAGATACTCGTGGAGTGTAAGAGTACTGACTTTGGTGTGAGAAATTCTGAATTGGAGTTTGGCCTCTTCTCTTGCTGTACAGCATTGAGGGAATTTCCTTAACAACTCCAGACCTTTCTCTGCAAATGAAAAATAAGGATCCCAGCACAACCCTAACCTTGGTGGTTGTGAAGGCCAAAGGATCCCTCAGGCAGGAGGAAGCTTTCGGTGAACCTTAAAACACTTCCCAAAGACGAGGAATATTCGTTGAAATAAGAATATATGTTGAAACCTCATTGTATCTTTGGATAGACATCCTTGGAGTCCCAAAGAGTAAAAACTTAAAAAGACAACAACAACAACAACAACAACAAAACCCTAACATTTATGACAGTTTAAGCCAAATCTTTTTCATCAAACTCTAGCTCTGTGGTTCAAGAGAGTTAAAGGGAGTTCTTTTCTAAAGGGCCCCTTAGAACCTTTTGAATCTCCAAGAGAATGGCTGTAGTACGAGACGTATGTCAAACATTTGACAGAACTACTTTATCCTCAGGCTGCTGGAGGGACTGAGTGTTCCTTCGAAAACACTTTGGGAATTGTTGCCTTCTGGTGTGCTGCTGATTTAGTTGGGTAGGAGGTGCTTAGATGCTCAAGTAAATCTACTTTTTAGTCTATACCATTTGGTACAAATGAACAGTTAGTAGCAGCAGAATGTCCTAAAATAAATCACAGCAGAAGGAGTTTGCAACAATCTGCCACTTTGAGACAGTATAGCTCCCAGTTCCCCCATTTATAACCTGAGCGACTTTAGGTAGGTTTGCAAATCTCTTCAAGTCTTATTAGTTTCATCTGTAAGACAGAGATAATATTTACTGCATTAAGTTGTGGCCCAAATCAAATAAATCCCTTTAAAGAATAATAAATGGTAGGTTTAATGTTCTCATTCTCTTTTCGGAAATGTCTAGGTTAAAAGAGTGACCTTCTCTAGGTCACATAGCAACTCGATGACATTGTTAGAAAGGGACCAGAATTTTGGATACTACTCTCGTTTGGATTCACCTCTCTCGAAATTCTAGAATGGTTCATTAAAGAGAAGATTTGTAAGAAGAAAAGGAATAGTCACTAGGGACCAATATTATTTCAGTATAAACAAGTTGGGCCAAACTAAGACGAGCATTTTTTCTTTCCCAGAGGTGCTATTAGATTCATAGCCAGGGGGGATGCCAGAGGCAGGAGAAAAAAAATATCTTTAGTTGTTCTTGTGGATAAGATGGTTATAGGTAAAGTAGCCCACAATCCAGCAAGATTTATTTATAGCTATTTGAAAAAACTGTACCAAAAGAGTGACTTATTTCAACCTAGAAGGAAATGTGAGCATTTATCACAGGGCTCTCTCTTGAACAACATTTTAATCAGTGACTTGGAGGAAAACAGGGGAGTCACACAAGATCTCAGTTGGGAGGAAAAGCTTATATGCTGGATGGCAAAATCAGGAATCATAAAGGTTCCAACAGGCTAGAGTGATGAGTAGAATTAAAAATGATAGTTAATACAGAAAGATTTCACTTATGTCCTGAAAATTCAATTTGGGACTGCATCCCAGCTCTCTCACTTATGTAAGTCCTGTGACGTAAGTACTTTGAATCTGTTTCCCCATCTCAAAAATGCAGATAATAACTACCTCATGAGTTGGGAGAATTACATAATACAAAGGGCCCGCTTAAGGAGGTATCCAGTGCAGATCCTGACACACTCAGTTGGTCAGGTCAATAAGTACTAGCACTAGTAGTATCAAGAGACTAATAATACTAGTAATAGTAAAAAAAGTTACACAGAAAAAAGCTTAGGGGTTTTAACTGACTACAGGTTCAATAGTAGTGAATACTTTGATGAGGATGACAACTATTTAGGTGAGTTCTAAGTAGTTCTAGAACCCCATTTTTAGAGACCCATGGGCAGATGAGAATGCATCTATGCATTCGTGGCCAGGTGATAAAGAGTTGAGAAATCAAATCACATGAAAAGCAAATGACTTTGCGACGCGCCTTGGGTAAATTCCTTAAAAACAAAAACAAATACTTTATCAAAGTATGATTGGTGTACAAAAAGTTGTATATACCTAATGTATATAACTTGATGAGTTTAGAAGGAATTCCTCTTAAATATATCACTTCCTTTAATCCTCTCTGTAACTCATTAGGTACATATAATTATCCCAGTTTTCAGTTTATTTTATTTATTTATTTTTTATTATCCCAGCTTAAAGATGAGGAACTAAGGCTCAGGGAGGTTAAGTGGTCACACATCTAGGAAGAAGTGGCACTGGAATAGGAAGCTGGAATATGGGCATAGAAAATGTTCATAAAATGTCCAAGGGATAAAATCAAATTAGGATTCAATTGAAGGACAGTCTATAAAATAACTGACATGTACTCTTTGAAAAAAACCATCAATGTCATAAAAGACAAAGAATGATTGAGGAACTATTCTAGATTAAAGGAGATTTAAGAGATAGAACAAGTGAATGCAATGAATAATTGGAGATTTTCTTGGCATAAAGGCCATGATTGGGACAATTGCTGAGATCTGAATAAGGTCTTTAGATTAGATAATTGTGTTGTATCAATGTTAATTTCCTGATTTTGATAATTATCCTGTGCTTCTGTGAAAGAATGTTGTTTTTAGGAGATGTTCATTGAAACATTTGGCAGGGAAAGGAAATCATATCTTCAAAAGTATTCTCGAAGGTTCAGAACAGCAACACCCCCACCAACAAAAAGAGGTGGGGGAAGGATAAAGCAAATGTGATGAAATGTTAACATTTGGAGAATCTGGGTAAGGGATAAATGAGAATTATTTGCATTATTCTTGCAACTTCTCTGTAAATTCAAAAAGTTTCAAAGAATTAAAAAATAGGTAGGGTGATGAAAAAATAATAAATTTAGGAGGAAATACTCCGTGGACAATTGGTAAAGTGGGATTGAAAGTAGAAGACTCCAAGTATTTATAGAGGCTACAGAATTTGAAAGTCATATGTGATAACAATTGTTTCATTCCTTTTGTCCATTTTCTCAGAAAAATACTTATCATCCTTTAGAATGTTTAAAAAATATATAGTTGTACTAACTTAGATTTTACCAACACCTTTTTCCCAAAGTGATGAAGACTTTTCAAATAAATTTATTGTTTTTTAAATTTTATTTACTTTTTATTTCATCATCATTGTTATTATTTAAAGATTTTATTTATTTATTTATTTGAAAGAGAGCACAAGTGCAGGGAGGGGCGAGCGTGAGGAAGAAGCAGACTCCCCGCTGAACAGGGAGCCTGATGTGGGGCTCGATTCCAGGACCCCAGGACCACGACCTGAGCTGAAGGCAGACTCTTAACCAGCTGAGCCACCCAGGTGCCCCTATTTTATTATTTTTTTTCCAAAGTAGGCTCCATGCCCAATGTGGGGCTCAAACTCATGACCCCAAGATCATGAGTTGCACATTCTACCGACTGAGCCAGCCAGGCCCCCATGATCAAATTAAAACTTAGTTTTCACTGATTTGGGAGAAACAAGTTCTATACATTTGAACAGAGACCAGAAAGGTATCTCAGGAGGAGAAAGGATAAAAAAAGGGCATTTCACACTGTATCACATATGAATATACAGATCTCCTTAAAAAATAAAAAAATCTGGGGTGCCTGGCTGGCTCAGTTGGTAGAGCATGTGACTCTTGATCTCAGAGTCAGGAGTTCAAGCCCCATGTTGGGCAGAGAGCTTCCTTAAAATAAAATACACACATACATAAATCTTTAATGTTGTGGAGATGTGAGGGGCTCAATGAATAGCTTCTTTCTTCCCAGGCAGGGTCTGAACAAATAGGTTAGGAAAACAAAAGTGGTGGGCAGAGATTTAAAATATCATCTTTCTTATTATTAAATGCTATATTGGAGGAAGTCTTTCAACGTGAAGGCCAAGTGAGGCTTCAGCCCTTACCACTCTCCCTACTGGGTCTGACTTACCCGTTCAGCCACAAGGTGATGATTGTGACTTAGAAGAGGTACAGGGAACTGTTCCGGGAATAGGCTGGTTCTTCTGTAGGAAAAAAAAAATGGAAAGGGGGAGGAAAGGGATACAAGCACAGTCCCTTGAATAAAACGTACCAATCAGGAGGTGGAAAGAGGCAAGACTCCTTGAGGAAATTCCTCCTTGTGAAAGACATGGAGATGGGGTGGCAGGAGGGCAAGGGAAGATACATTTATTTCTCTGTGATACTTTTTTCCTCAAAGAAGAACAGAGAAAAACAAAACAAAACAGGAGGCTCATGATTGAATATTGAGGAATGACTATCCAAGGGGCAGAGGGTTTAGACGGAAGTAGTGAGAGATAAAAGCTTAGAAATTCAGTCATAGGAGGTGTAGTAAGCACTTTTTGGGAAGAGAGTCTTAATTTGGTGGTTTAGGCAGAAACCAGATGGCAAGGGGTAACTGAGAATGAAGGAGGTTCTCCTTTCGGGTTTTCCCTTCCTTTGTCCTATCCTCACATGTGGGTATTTGTCAGTATCTTGCCTCTGGCGCTCTGCATTTTGTACTCTGCATTCCTCTGGACCCTCACACGCCTACCCATGGACCTCGATATAAAGTAAAGAGTGCAAGTATAATGGTGCTAGTTTGGAAGGGAGAAACACCTCTTCTTTTGAGATCAGGACAGAAAGAAGATGTAAAGATAAAGGGATTGAATAATGACCTTGTTTTTCTGGGTAACACGGGAGAAAGAGTATCCAATTAGTTAATAATTTTTTTTTTTTCTGCCACAGACTTTGTTTTCCCCAAAATTCCTATGTTGAAACCCAATTCCCAGTGTTTTGGTATTTAGAGGTGGGGCTTTGGGGAGGTGACTAGGTCATGAGGGTCAAACTTTCATGTATATGGTTAGTGCCTTATAAAAGAGACACCAGAGAGCTCCCTAAACCCTTCTGCAGGTGAGGACACAGCAACAACACACAGCTACCCATGAACCAAGAAGTGGGACTCCACCAGACTTTGAATTTCCTGGTGCCTCGATCTTGGACTTCCCAGCCGCCAGAACAGAAAAATAAATTTCTGGTATTTATAAGCCAGTGTGGATGGTATTTTGTTATAGCAGCCCAAATGGACTAAGGCATTTTTCCAAACAAAATGCAATATGAAGGAAAAAAATTGGAAAGCAAATGCCATGTTCCCTCTTTCCTTCCTTTCTTCCTACCATTCAACACAATTTGCAGGGGCAATTTTTCTGTGCCTGGCACTGTGCTAGGTGCTGGGGATACAGCAGTGTCAGATAAGATTGTCTGCTTTCACGGTATGTATATTCTATTTAGGAGGGACAGGCTATGAACAAATAAAAAAATAAATAAGAATTTCCGATATTGCTCTAAAGTAAAACAGAGATGGAATATAGAGTGGCAGGTATGTATGTGAGGAGGAAGGGACTGAACCCTAAGCTTCAAAATAGGAATTTAAGGAATTATATGTCTACATATTGAGTAAATTAAAAAACTGGGTGGCTCAGTTGGTTAAGCGACTGCCTGCGGCTCAGGTCATGATTCCGGAGTCCGGGGATCGAGTCCCGCGTCGGGCTGCCTGCTCAGCAGGAAGTCTGCTTCTCCCTCTGACCCTCCCCCCTCTCATGCTCTCTCTCTCTCTCTCTCAAATAAATAAATAAATAAATAAATAAAATCTTTAAAAAAAAACCTTGTATTTAAAAAATTAAATGCAAGACTATTTATAAGAGCAAAGAAAATCATATCAACATCTGAATAGTTCTGCCAAAACCACTTCCTCCTGATTCTGTAAAACCAAAACAAATCAGTATCAGGGTTTTTCTTAAACACTCAATTCACCTGTCTGCATGAATATTTGCTAGAACAATCACATGCTAAATTTTATTTCACCTTTATTGAAACAACAGGTACACAATGAACCTGTGACTTAGGAACCCACGTGGAGATGTGGGGTATTTGGCCATATAATTTATTTTGATCAATGCATACACTTTAATCAAACTAGATGGAAACTGGACTGTTAATTCTACAATTAATTAAAATACATACATATTTGGGGGACCTGGCTGGCTTAGCAGAGCATGTGACTCTTGATCTTGGGGTTGTGAGTTCAAGCCACCCATTGGGTAGAGAGATTACTTAAAAATAAAGTCTTAAAAAAAAGGAAATACATATGTGTTTGTGAGCATTCAGCACCACATGAGTAAAGACATGGCTGTTTTCCCTGCCTGTCCACAGATTCATTGATAAAACCATCCTCTATTAAGTATTCACGTGTAAGGTGTTGACCTACGCTCTGAGGATACCAGCAGTAAATATGCCACCCTAAAGATTTTTGCCCTCCTCGAGTTTGCTCTAATGGACATAGTGTCTTATCTTTTAGTCACCAAAGGTAATAGGAATGAGATAAATGTTTTCATTATTTGTTCTAGGTCCTTACGGTCATAGCTCTGTTCTAGCTCCAGGTGAAGGCCTTTTGGGGGAAAAGCGCTTTTTAAAACTTATAAAACACTAGAAAGAAGAAAATAAAAGTGGAGTTCACATTTTACAGAGCAGACAGTATGTTCCTGGAACTGTACTAGTAACCAGTAATGATAATGATCCAATCACACCAATAATAGCAAATCAAGATGATCGTACCAGAAATAAATGGAAAGAACTGGGAATAAAAGAGGCAGAAGATTTATGACTCTGAGTGCAGTACTGCAGAGAAGTGAGGAGAGTAATGAGAGAGAAGTCATCAGCAGTGTAGAATGTCTAAACACATTTAAGAGCACAATTTTTAATGTTAGTGACATTTCAGCTATATAACATGAACCACTTGCTAATGAAAGCACTCACAGATGGTGTTTAAGGAATTACAAATGTTATGAACTTTGAAGGTTTAGGGGATAGGTATTTAATTTTAGATTCTCAATAAATGTTTTAATTGTTCTATAGTTATTAAACAGAGGATAAAGCATGATTAGATAGAGAAAACATATATTCAATAAATACCAGATACAAAGTAACAGAGCAAAGAAGATACAAACACCGACTCATTCTTACTCAGGTACCAATTTATTAACAAAAGGAAATAAAAAAGAAAAATTTCTTAAGAAAAAGAAAGGGCAAAAAAAAAAAGGCAAGATGAAGGAGGGAGGAAGGAAGGGAAGGAGAGAGAGGAGAAAACTTAATAGCCCCATGGAGTATTTCATAGTACGTTCCTGAAAATGATGTCAATGGGAATATATACTGGTATAAATAAATCCCATTACTATGAAGACAATGTTTGTAAGATGATTAAAATGACTTATGCTTCCATTGTGTTTAGTTTTTAAAATTCTTTAAAGATTTTTTAGTTTGGGGCGCCTGGGTGGCTCAGTTGGTTAAGCGACTGCCTTCGGCTCAGGTCGTGATCCTGGAGTCCAGGGATCAAGTCCCACATCGGGCTCCCTGCTCAGCGGGGAGTCTGCTTCTCCCTCTGACCCTCTTCCCTCTCGTGCTTTCTATCTCTCATTCTCTCTCTCTCAAATAAATAAAATCTTAAAAAAAAAGATTTTTTAGTTTTTTTTTTTTCGAGAGAGGCATGCGCACTAATTGGGGAGGGGCAGGGAGGGAAGAAGACTCCCCACTGAGCAGGGAGCCTGATGTGGGACTCCATTCCAGGACCCTGCGATCATGACCTGAGCTGAAGGCGGACGCATTTCCATTGTATTTAAATGATATAGGGAAGAAATGAGGTACACTCTTCTTTTTTTTTTTTTAAGTAGGCCCCACACCAAGAGTGTAGCCTGACAGGGCGCTTGAGCTCACAATTCTGAGATGGAGACCTGAGCAGAGATCATGAGTCCGATGCTTAACAAACTGAGCCATCTAGGCACCCTCCACTCTTCTTTTTTAAGAGGGTTGTTAGATCATTAGAAGTCTCATGACAAAATCACGTTACAATAGGAACATTGGAAATAAATGAAATACCCCTTGTGTAGCTGGCTGGTATGGGGAGTGAAGCTTTGTGGCCCATAAGAATAAAGTAGTCCTCTGCCAGTGAAACTATAAAATCACCAATTACTGGATTAGAGCTGATATGCAAAATCTGCTGGAAGGCAGGTTCACGGGTTCACAGGCTCCCAGAACAGAAGGACTAGAATGTAAACGGATGTGAGAAATTAGCCCAGCTAAGGAGATGTAGTAATGGCAGCGATGGGGTCAGGACTGGCAATCTGAGACCTATAAAATAATCTGTATGTCAATGCCCATCCTAGTATGTGGAGGGCAATGGTTTGGAAAGATTTTTTTTTTTCTTTTTAAAGAACTACATTTAGGGGCGCCTGGGTGACTCAGTCGGTTAAGCATCTGCCTTCTGCTCTAGTTGTAATCCCGGGGTCCTGGGACCCAGCCCCATATCCGGGTCCCCGCTCAGAGGGGACTCTGCTTCCCCCTTTTCCTCTGCCCCTCTCCCCAGTTCGTCCTCCCTCTCTCTCAGATGAATAAATAAAATCTTTAAAAAAAAAAAAGACCTACATTTAAAAAAACAAAGGAAAAACCAAAAAACCAACCAAACAAAAACAAAAACCCCTGAGAACTAAAAACAAAGAAACTCCTACACTTTGTGTCATGACCCGAGGTCTCTTGTAATGCGTGTGTATAGCGGAAGCCTGAGATCTAAAGCACGAGGAGGAGCACCCCGGGACTGGAGGATGCAGTTTTCTGGGCAGAGAAAGCAAAGCAGCATGTGGTGAAAACCCTGAGAAATGAAAGAGCTGGGAGAGAATAAGGAACTGTGAAAAGGTCACGGAGTAACGTAGGGAGTAGCTCAAGAGGAGTTTGAAAGCACGCGGGCTTTGCACTCTTGGGGCGTCAGCAGGGGCGCTGGAATCAGTCGGCTCGCGCCTTGCAGCCCACCGAGCGCGTCTCTGCGCCTCTGTCGGGGTGTGATGCTGGTCCCCGTGGGAATATTTATTGCAGCCCACCGTGGAAATCTGGGTCTTACCAAATTCCGGTCTTCCCCCCTCCCCCAGAAGCCGCCTGTTAAACATTCACGACCACACCACTCATACTGTAACAGACACTTAAAAATTAAAAGGGTAAACTTCTCTTGCGTTTTTTTCTACAATTAAAAAAAAAATGTCGAAGACCTGGCCGAGGTTTTACCATCGCACATGCTAAGTACAGGGTGATAGAGTAAAATTAGAGTGTTTAATAAATCGTATGGTAGCAAGAGTATAATACAAGTTTTTACAAATATTTAGAAGTCATGACCAACAATCTTCCCACCATCCCTGGCTTTACATGGAAGGAAACTGTAGTGATAAATTAACTGAAGGGTTTTTAACGCATTTCCCTAAAAGGGCGAAGCTGATAGTCAAGGTTTTTGATCAACTTCTAACATTTCTTTTCATTTTTGGGAGTTCATGTTTTGATTATTCGTGTGTGTGTTAAGATTTCATTTACTTATTTGACAGAGTGTGAGAGAGCACGAACAGGGGGAGCGGCAGGCAGAGGGAGAAGCGGACTCCCCTGCCAAGCAGGGAGCCCAATGCGGGACTCGATCCCAGGATGCTGGGATCATGACCTGAGCCAAGGGCAGATGCTCAACTGGCTGAGCCACCCAAGCGCCCCCTGTTTTGATTATTTGAAGGACAGATTGCAATTAATTTTTTTCTCTGCTCTTAATCCATTTATCCACAGGAGAGGGCATTTTAGAAACTTAAAAACAATATCTACACCTTTACTCTTTTTCTGTGCTTGAAACTACTTAATAGTTTTTATGAAGCTGTCAGCAATAAGGAATACAACTGCTACATGCTGTGGAATTGGATGATTTATCAGAGCTTAAAACTTTCCCCCCTAGTAAGCAGTACATAAGCATTTCCATTATTAAAAGAAAAGGAACACTTTATATTGTATCTGGGTTAAAAGGATGGTCATTTTTATTCTATTCCACCTCATTCCATTTAGGACAATATGTTAGATTCTAAACTGCTTCATACAGTTTGGAGACTATTAGTCACAGAATTGAATGTATTAGGTAGTGTTATGTGTTTGAATTGGGAAGTGCTCAACTATAAAATAAGAAAAATAAAAGTAAAGCGCAAAAGACAAAATAATGTATCAACATGTGCTTAAAAGAAATTTATGAAGATTTTTCTAAACTACAGATATTCTCCTTCCACATAACGGAAGCATGACCTACTTCTTGTATAAGAACTAAAACTGGCTAAATTTAGGAATAGTTTTGACATCTATAGAGTGGGGGTAATAAAATATATATTTTTATCCATCTACTTAGAAGTATTTACCTTAATAATGTTATGCCAACACAGCAGTCTTTTTAATTTAAATGTATTTTTATTTATTATTGAAGTATGACATACAATGTTCTATTAGTTTCAGGTGTACGACACAGTGATTTGACAGTTCTCTATCTTACTTGATGTTCACCATCTGTCACCATACGATGTTATTACAATATTATTGACTAGGTTTCCTTTGCTGTACTTTTCATCTTCATGACTTATTTATTTCATAACTGGAAGTTTATACCTCTTAATCCCCTTCACCTATTTTACCCAGCCCTCAACCTACCTCCTCCCTGGCAGCCACCAGTTTGTCCTCTGTATTTAAAAGTCTGTTTATTTGTTTTGTTTTATATTCCACATGTAAGAGACATCGTATGGTATTTGCCTTTCTCTGACTTATTTCACTTAGCCTAATAGGTCCATCCATGTTGCTGCAAATAGCAGGCTTTCATTCTTTTCTATGGCTGAGTAATATTCCCTTATATATGTATACACCACATCTTTACCCATTCATCTATCAATGGACACTTGGGCTGCTTCCATATCTTGGCTATTGTAAATAATGCTGCAATAAACATAGGGGTGTGTATACCTTTTTGAATCAGATTTTTTTGTTTTTTTTGGGGGGGTAAAAACCCCATTGTGGAGTTACTGAGTCAAATGGTATTTCTATTTTTTAATTAATTCTTTGGTATTTCTATTTTTAATTTTTTGAGGAGCCTCTATATTGTTTTCCACAGTGGTTGCACCAATTTGTATTCCCACCAAAAGTGCACGAGGGTCCCCTTTTCTCTACAACCTACTCAACACTTGTTATTTCTTTTTTTTTTTTTTTTGACAATAGCCATTCTGACAGGTGTGAGGTGATATCTCATTGTGGTTTTGATTTGCATTTTCCTGATGATTAATGATGTTGAGCATCTTTTCATGTGTTTTTGGCCATCTTATGTCTTTTTTTGAAAAATGTCTACTCAGGTCTTCTGCCCAATTTTTAATTGGAATTTTTTTGTGTGTGTTGAATTGTAAAAGTTGTTTTTTGTTTTTTTTTAGGTAGGTTCTATGCCCAGCATGGAGCCCAACTCGGGGATTGAACTCATAACCCTGAGATCAAGACTTAAACTGAGATCACAAGTTGTACACTTAACTGACTGAGCCATCCAGGCACCCTGAGCTGTGTAATGTTCTTTAAAAAAGAATTGGATGTTAACCCCTTCCATGGTAGTCTTTACAGTTAAGATAATTGCCAGGGGTAACTGAGTGGCTCAGTTGGTTAAGCATCCAACTCTTCATCTCAGCTCACATCTTGATCTTGGGGTCATGAGTTCAAGTCCCATGTTGGGTTCCACGTTGGGTGAGGAGACTACTTAAAAAAAAAAAAAGTTAAGATAATTCTGGGAACTTGCCTATGGTTCACCATAGTTTTCTAGTCCTAAATTGCAATTTATCTGCTATTCCAGATAAACTCATTTTGTTGGTTTTAAAAAAAAAAGAAAGAAAATATAATTCTGAACTTCTAGTCTATGAAGGCAACAAGTGAAACACCTTTGGCAACTACTGCAAAAAATTTTTTAAATTATGATCAATATAGTCAATAACTTAAAAATTTGCCAATGATGTACAATTTTATGATTAAAATGGTCATGATTGCATTAAATGAAAAATAAAATTATTCTCTATCTCATATGAAACCAATATTTAACATGGGTTTAGTAAAAAACAAGGCTCATCTATCTGGTTATTTAAAAATTTTGAATTAGGGGTGCCTGGGTGGCTCAGTCGGTTAGGCATCTGCCTTTGGCTAAGGTCATGATCCCGGAGTCCTGGGATTGAGCCTACCTTGGGCTTCCTGCTCAGTGGGGAGTCTGCTCCTCCCTTTCCCTCTGCCCCTTATCCCCACCTGTGCTCTCTCTCAAATAAATAAATCTCTTTAAAGAAATCAATACTCTGTCTCTCATGAATAAATAAATAAAAAGTTTAAAAAAAATAAAAATTTTGAATTAAATTTATTGAAACATGGCATTATGTTTCATTAAATTATGTATCATTATGTGCTCTTAGCTTATATCTCAATTGCATTTTGTTCTGTTTTCAAGTTCATGACTTGTAAGTACTGTATATAAACTGTAGATTAAATTTTAAATAAAAAATCACAGTGTAAAGAAAAAGATTATTGTTCTGTGGAGAATGGTTTGGAGAGAGGCATGAGTAGATTTATGGAGGACAGTTAGAAGACTATTGACATAACTTAGGGAAGAGGGTACGAGGGCTTAAACTAAGGTTGACAGAAATTCACACACAGGAAATGAAATACAAAATATAAAATCAAAGAAGTTGAAATCGTCACAAAATCTTAAATTAGATTGAATATATCAGAGCTCATGATTTCCCCCCTCCATTTAAGAACACTTATTTCATAGCTCTGTCAATCAAAAAAGCCTACGAATAAGAAAGACCTAGAAACATTGGACATTTCCAATGGCCAGAATGTTCTACATTTTGGATTTAGTCAATTCCTTCTTCATGGTGTCATTCAGCTTGATCTATTTCTTGTTTTGCTTGTAGACTGACGTTAGATCTGAAGACTTGATTTGATTCAGGCTACATTTTTTTCCCCAAGGATACTGCAAAGGTGGTGTTTTCTACTTCACATTACATCACATCAATAGGCACGTAATTTTTGCTCACCCCACTTTTAGTGATACTAAGGTTGATTAGAAAATTTAGGGGGTGCCTGGCTGGCTCAGACTGTAGAGAATATGACTCTTGATCTCAGGGTTGTGAGTTCGAGCCCCACGCTGGGTGTAGAGCCTACTTAAAAAATAAAAAAAATAAATAAAATTTAGGTGGTTATGGCTGATAGTAAGTTCCCTATTATCCTTGTATCTCATTGCTTTAGCAGTCATTGGTGTTTGATGCCTGAATCATTTATTTCATCAGGGGTTACTAAGTAGTGATTTTCTAATTTTCTTTTTTTCTAAAATTAAAAAGGGGCGCCTGGGTGGCTCAGTTGTTGAGCATCTGCCTTCGGCTCAGGTCATGATTCCAGGGTCCTGGGATCGAGCCCCACATTGGGCTCCTCGCTCTGCGGGAGGCCTGTTTCTCCCTCTCCCATTCCCCCTGCTTGTGTTCCCTCTCTCGCTGTGTCTATCTCTGTCAAGTGAAAAATAAAACCTTTAAAAAAACTAAAAAATAATAAAATTAAAACAAATTTTATTTATTTTTTAAGAGAGAGAGCAAGCTCACACGTGGTGGGGAGAGGGCAGAAGGAGAGGAGAAAGAGAATCCCAAGTAGGCTCCATGCTCAGGTCAGTGCAGAGACCATTGTGGGGCTTGATCCCATGATGATGAGAACATGACCTGAGCCAAAACCAAGAGTCTGATGTGGAACCAGATGCTTAACTGATTGAGCCACCCAGGTGCCCTTCTTTGTTCTTTTTAGACATCTTTATTAAACTACAATTGACATATAATAAACTGCACATTTAAAAAATGTGCAGTTTGGGGCACCTGGGTGGCTTGGTCGGTTAAGCGTCTGCCTTTGGCTCAGGTCATGATCCCAGCATCCTGGGATTGAGCCCTGCGTCGGGCTCTCCACTCAATGGGGAGTCTGCTTCTCCCTCTGTCCCTTCCCCCTGCTTGTGTTCTCTCTTGCTCTGTGCATACACTCTCTCAAATAAATAAAATCTTTTAAAAAAATGTACAATTTGATAAACATTGACACATGTAAACACCCATTAAACCATTACCACAAACAGTGAACATGTCTGTCTCCTCCTTTGTACCACCACTGTTTATTCTGCTCTTTTGTATATCTGGAAATTTTCATAATCAAAATTTTTGTAAAAAGGGGAAATATTTATGAGGCAGATCAACAAGGCTTGGTGACCGAATGCTTGGGAGTTAATGAAAGAAGGGTCTAGAATGATTCCTAGGTTCATGAGAGGAGTCACTGAGTAGGTGGTGGTACCATTTATTGAAACTGAGGGACTAGAGAAGAAACTTGAACTCATTTTTGTATATGTCAAGTTTGAGGTCACAGTAGGACATCCAAGTAGAGATGTCAAGTAAGCAGGTGTTAAATTAAAAGGAACAGTTTGGCCTAGAGGTAAAAATTTGGGAATATTGGCACATAGTAACTAAAGCCAGGGAGTAGAAATTTTCAAGACATTAAGTACAGAATAGGAAAAAGATTTAAGGGGAAAAAGAAACTGAAAAATTCTCATGTTTTACGATCAGCTAGAAGAGGAGGAAGGAGGAAAATGATGAGTATACAGTATAGCAGAAGCCAAGGAGGAACAGGGAGAGAATCCTCCATCTGCACTGATCCTAGGGTCATAGTCTGTAGTTTTACTTTTTGTTCAAAATACATGATTTATACACCAGTAAGTGGGGGTATACTCTTGAAAGATGTCACCTTCAATGCATTAATAAAATTAAGTTTCTGAGCCTATAGAGCTGAGGTCTGGACTATGGACTCTTGTAAATCAACCAAAGTAAATGATATCTAGTGAGGACTCTTTGATAGCTAACTGGCTGGCTTTGTCGGGTGACCTCCAAGCCTCAGGAAATCTTTCCTTGAAGCATTTATAGTACTTACTACTTTCTAAAATAAGTGAGATTAAACTATATTTTTTCTCCCACCCTCCCCCCTTTTCTTTTTGCATATTCTTAGCCTCTCAAGATTTTAGAGTAAAAGGGCATCTGTCTCATTAATAGCTTCAACCTTCTCTAAGTGTGGGAATCTTGCTTTAAAATTTCTGATGGGTGATTATCCATTCACTGTCGGTGCAAGATAGTGAATTTGGAGTACTCTGAAATTCTTGTATCGAGGTTGATAAGAATAAACCTCTCCTCTGGTGTTTGAGACATCATAGAGTTCTTTTTCAAAGCCCCTTGAGAAAAGGGTGAGGACAAACAATTCAAAGTTTAAATGCCTTATACATTTTAGATTTTTCATGCTTGTTGAATGAATGCGTGAATTAACGCATAGAACATTCAGCTGGTTCTGAAAAGTTGACTATATACTATTAACTTAGTAAGGACTATTAGAAGAACATGGAATTCTTTCATGTCAGAATCCTTTATCACTGCAACATTATTATCTTTAGGAATAGATCTTATATCCATGAATTTTTCTTGAATGAAAATCCAACTATGCTAAGTCCTATATATATATATAGTTCACCCACCCCAAGAAAGCTGATAAATCAAGATTTTTCCCCATCCTTTCTATCTCACTGGGGTGGGGAGTGGGGATAGAAGCAGTAGAGTATACTGGAAAGGGCATGGCCGTTAGAATTAGTCTTGGTTCAGATCTACTTCTACTGTTTATTATGTGTCTGATCTTGGGCCATTAAGTTACTCTGAATCTCAGTTTCTTCATTGTAAAAATGAAGATAATGCTTACTTGGCAAAGTTACTGCGAAGATTAAGTTAATTAAGGAGTAGAAAGCATGTAATGCAGCAACTGGCTGATAGAATGAGCTTGATAATGGTAGCTATTACTCTAAATTTGGATGACATTTCATAAAACATTTAGCAAGGAAAAAAAGAATTTTATGTTAATTTTGTTTTTATTTATTTTTTAGTAAGAAAATGCCAAAGCCAGGAAAGGATATGATAAAGTTAGGAAGCAAGGAGATTCACAATAGCCAAGAGGTGGAAGCGACCCAGATATCCATCAAAGAATGAATGGCTAAGCAAAATGTGGTATACACATACCATGGACTATTATTCAGTCTTAAGTAAGATGGAAATTTTGACATATGCTACAACATGGATGAACCCTGAGGACATTATGCTAAGCGTAATAAGCCAGTCACCAAAAGGCAAATACTGTATGATTCCACTTACATGAAATCTAAAGTAGTCAAATTCATAGAAATAGAAGTATTTCCAGGGAGGGAAAAAGAGGAAAAGAGAAGCTCCTGAATGAGTGTAGTTTCAGATTTGAAAGATGAAAAAGTCTGGAGATTTGCTGCACAATTACGTGAATATACTCAATACTACTGAACTGCATACTTAAAAATGAGTAAGACAGTAAATTTTATGTTATGTGTTTTTTACCATAATAAAAAAAGGAAGTGGTAAGGAGAAAAAAAAGTGAAAAAGTAAAGGTCTGGAAATTTGGAGAAAAGGCAAGGGTTGTAGTGACGTTAAGAAATGAGCTACAATAGATTGCATGATACCAAAACAAGCCCCATCTCTAATTTTTAAGACATTAATAAAATAAAAATTTATAGGTCAAATTCATCAAGTAAACATTTACTGCTTAAGTTCAAGGCACAGTGCTAGATACTAAGGACCAAAAAAAAGCGTTAAGAAACAATTCTTGCCTTCAAAGAAATGGACAAGTATAAACAATTATTGTAAAATATGGTAAACAGAATTAAAGAGATATAAAGTACAGAGACCTTAACACAGATTATTATGGTAGAACAGATAAAGCTTTCTGGAAGGAGTGACATCTGAATTAGAAACCCACAAAGGTCTTCCAAGAAGCTTTCATATCACAATCTATCAGGAGATTAAGGGTTGGGTGAAGGAGGCAACGGGATTAAGATGTACAAACTTCCAGTTATAAAATAAATACGTCCCTGGGATGTAATGTACAGCCGGGGAATATAGTCAATAATGCTGTATTAACTTCATATGGTGACAGAGGGTAACTAGACCTATCGAGGTGGTCATTTCATAACATATAAAAACATCAACTCACTATGTTGTACATCCGAAACTATTATGGTATGTCAAATATAATTCAATAAAAAAACAATCTAACTCTGAGATTTATTAATAGCTATTATGGTAAGAAATGATAGTAGGAACTTTTTTTTTTAACGTAATTACATCTAGAAATGAAAGGAAGAGGGAAGAAAATTAAGGATTTGGAGCGAGGAAGACTTCCTCAATTTCTTCATCACTGTAGTTTCTATTTCTTAAATGAGCTCCTAATTTTCCTACTTCTGTGCCCTTGTCCACACCATTACTTTAACCTGGATAATCAATCAGTATTCCTTTATATTAAAATATCATATAATAATGAACCGACTAAAGTAAATCATAAAATGCTTTCAGTTTTATAATTAGAGTTGAAAGTAAAATAAGACATTTTCTTCTATCATTTTAGAAGGAAACAAATTATGTCTACAAGTTAATTTAGTTTTAATGAATTATACACGCATTCTGGATTTAAAATGCATGCCTAAGAAAGGTCATATTCACAAACCTTTGTTGCAGAAAATCATATGTTAGAAGATACTTAGCTAAATGGAACAAGGAGGGGGAATGGGATTAGGGTCTTCAGGCCAACGACAGATTTACAAGTATATATTACTATCAAAGGGGGAGATATTACTTATTACTTTTTCTGTTCTCTCACTCAACTAATAGTTCTGTACTATTGTGATTTTCAAAGAACACACTGAACAGATGGTATTCTTGTTTTGTATCTGCAAGGATAATCATCGATATCACTGGTTCTTCATTAGGATGCAGGGGGTGATTTTGCTACCCCAGGGGACAGGAGACATTTCTGGGTTATCACAACTGGGGGGGGGTGCTACTGTCATCTAGTGGTGGAGGCCAGAGATGCTGGTAAACATCCCGCAATGCAAAGGGCTGCTCCCCACTCCCACCTGGAACAAAGGAATTACCCAGCCACTATGTTCAACAGTAGTTGAGAAAACCTGATACAGAAAAGTATATTTCTTTTTCTTTTCTTACTCTGTTTCCCTCCTTCCTCCTCTTCTTTAACTTTTATCTCTTGAATGAGAAATGGAATGTATTTTATGTTGAGAAAAAGAGAAAATGCTACTTTTTTTCCTCATTGACTAGAAATTTGGTCCATCCTGCTGCATCTGAATCAGCATTGCTTTCACCAATGTAATGAGAGACTTTCCACCAAATTTTTACTTGGCCAATAAAATAAGATTTTCTCCTCGATTTTATTGATTAATGATCATCTGAAGTATAAGGAAAAACAGCCCAAAGAAACAATCAGCAGGGGCGCTTGGGTGGCTCAGTTGTTAAGCAACTGTCTTCGGCTCAGGTCATGATCCCAGGACCCTGGGATCGAGCCCTGCATTGAGCCCCGCATTGGGCTCCCTGCTCTGTGGGAAGCCTGCTTCTCCCTCTCCCACTCCCCACTGCTTCTGTTCTCTCTCTCTGTCAAATAAATAAATAAAATAAAATCTTGAACAAAAAAGAAACAATCAGCAATTCATATCCACCTACTTATGTGATATCTGACCAACATTACTGGGCATTTGTAGTGTCTTCTACTAGATTTCACAAATGATTCTAAATTTTAAAAAATGTACAGTGTCTTGGTATTTCTGTTATGACTTTTAAACCTAGTATTTATATAGTTAGAAAATATACTCACCAATATGACAATATTTAGCCAAATATTTATAAGCCACATACTTTAAAAATGCATTGAGAATTATGAAAGCTCTAAAATTTAAATCAGAAGAGTATATATTTATTTTGTAACAAAACAGATAAAACCAAATACAAAGCATACTACTGTTTGCACTTCATACATTTTGATTATCATGCTGAAATCTGTTAATTTAACATTCAGTTAAAATAAACTTTAGTCATTTAAAAAAATGCCAAGTACATGATTATGACAAACTTTCTGTTCATCAGAGAAAGAACTTCGGGAGTAAATAATGATAGAGCAAATCCATCCAAAACACTAGGTCTTCATATTTTCTTTCTTAGACCACTCTGGTGCTTCTTTTTTGGTCTGTTAAAAAAAAAAAGAAAAAAGAAAAAAGAAAAAAACCCCACAAAAATCAAGTAAAATGCTTATAAGGAAAATAAGAGAGGCAGTTCAGAGAACTAAGTACCTATATAATATTGGGGCTTTGTATGTAAAATTACAGTAAATAATTGCTTTTCTTAATTCAGAAAGATACTTTAGGGCAAAGGTTCTTCCTTTTGTCAGAAATAATCTCCCACCTGGTATGTCTGTAGAAAAAATATACATCTGTGTTTTCTGGCTCAAAGCCTGTATTTAACATATCATACATAGGTAAGTATTTATGAATTGATTTTATTTTCAAAGAGAATTATAAAAAAAATTGAAGACGTGGATCTTTTCATTTGTCTTATCTGTCTATATATGGATATTTATTCATGCAATGGATATTTACTAAAAAATTACTAGATCCAAATCACTGTACTTTGAGCTTCTGAATTGCTAAGTATTTACCAGAGAACTTCTTAGCTTTACTGCTCAATCATTTCAATCTAAAGAGAGCCTTGCTGTACATAGTAACAAAAAAGAGGGGAGGTGGACTGTTACAGAGATAGCACTCAGAACTTCTTACAGAAGGCACTGATTCCTATCAAAACGTCCTATTTTAATACAATATATTACAATAAATAAGCAGTTTACTTCTTTCCCACTTAGATCTGCTTCAAACTATGAAGGACCATATTTCTAAATATATGTATGTGTATGCATATAGATAAGTATGACAGCTTGTAATTTTATCTTTTTTATATTGTTTTATAGTTGATCGTTGATGTACAAACTGTAGGAAGTGACTTCAATGATCAGCTCCTCTTGACCTTATTCATGGTTTGGCCAACTCCAATTACCACTAACTAAGCTGGTAGACTCTCCTCCACTCCCGAATCTTTACACTATGGCTCTAACTTGAGCTATAGATTCTTTCACAGGATGGTCTCCACGGGTGACTGAAATTCAGTATGTCAAATGAACTCTCCCAATCCTCCATAGTCTCTGTCTCGGTGAATAGTATCACACTTTATTCAGTAATCTCAACCAGAAATATTTGATTCTTCTTCATCTTAGAGTTCTTCTTTTCACTTACTACATTCATTCTAAGCAGTCTAAAACTTAGCTTTTATTGAAATATCTTCTTAACTCATTCTGTTCCTATCTTGACAGCACTGGGCCTTCATTGTTTCTGGTTTGATTCCTGCAAGAGCTTCCTAATTCTGATCTGGCTCTCTCTTCAATTAATCATCCACAATTCTTCCAAGCTTATCTTTCTAAAGTGAAAATCTGTATTAAAACACTTCATATTTCCTTCTTAAAAAGAAAGTTCAAAGTCCTTAGTATTAAAGGGAAAAGAAAGGCTCCTGGCTGGTTCAGTCAGTGGAGCATGCAACTCTTGACCTCAGGGTGGAGCCTACTTAAAAAAAAAAGGTGGGGCACCTGGGCGGCTCAGTTGTTTAAGCGTCTGCCTTCGGCTCAGGTCATGATCCCAGGATCCTGGGATCGAGTCCCACTTCGGGCTCCCTGCTCAGTGGGGAGTCTGCTTCTCCCTCTACCTTTACCCCCTGCTCATGATCTCTCTCTCTCTCACTCTCTAATAAATAAATAAAATCTTAAAAAAAAAAAAAGAGGGACACCTGGGTGGCTCAGTTGGTTAAGCGCTTAAACATCTGCCTTCAGCTCAGATCATGATCCCAGGGTCCGGAGATTGAGTCCCACATCGGACTGCCTGCTGAGCAGGCAGTCTGCTTCTCCCTCTCCCTCTGCTGCTCTCTCTGTCAAATAAATAAAATCTTAAAAAAAAATAAAATGCATAATATTAAAAAAAAAAAGTCAAAGAAGCTTCCATGGCAAAATCAAGAAATCACTGGGAAGGCCAGATGCTGTCTGCTAAGAGAACTGAAAATTGGCAGAGGCCGGGCTCCTGGCTAGCTTAGAAGGTGGATCATGCAACTCTTGATCTTGGGGTTGTGAGTTCGAGCCCCATGTTGGGTGTAGAGATGACTTAAAAAAAAAAGTGGCGGGGTGCCTGGATGGCTCAGTTGGTTGAGTGTCTGTCTGAATCTTGGTTTCAGCTGAGGTCATGATCTCGGGGTCACGGGATGGAGCCCAGAGTTGGGCTTTGTGCTCAGCAGGGAGTCTGCCTGGGATTCTCTTCTCTCCCTCTTCCTCTGCTGTGAGCGCATGAATGCTCTCTCTCTCTCTCTCTAATGGATGAGTAAGTCTTTAAAAAAAAAAGGTGACCGAGGCTAACTAAATCCAGAAGAAGCCAAAGTACAAATCAGAATGCTATTAATTGGTAATAAGACATATAATTGTCATTTGGCCAGGAATGCCTGCTAATTTTACCAGCATTCTTTCCTTTTTTTTTTAAACAGTCACAGACCATAAGAAGCCACAGTAAAACTGAAAAATTGCGTGGTTCTCAGATAAACAGATGGCGAGGTTTTGGGTGACCGGAAAAGGTGAGCCAGCTAAAAGTCTAAGGTTCGCACAGTCTCAGAAGCACATCTATGTCAGTGTTTTTGAAACTGTAGGCCTCTTCAATTATATCTCAATAAAAGTGGAAGGAAAAAAAATGAAACTTTGGGTCCCCACCCATAAGTATGAAAATCAATTAAATGGCTAAAGACCAGAATTGAGAAAAAAAAGTCAACAGACTAGAATAGATAGAAAACGTCAGAGTTGGGTGCCTGGGTGGCTCAGTTGGTTAAGCGACTGCCTTCGGCTCAGGTCATGATCCTGGAGTCCCAGGATCGAGTCCCGCATCGGGCTCCCTGCTCAGCAGGGAGTCTGCTTCTCCCTCTGACCTTCCTCCCTCTTATGCTCTCTACCATTCTCTCTCTCTCTCTCTCTCTCAATAAATAAATAAAAATCTTAAAAAAAAAAAAGAAAACGTCAGAGTACCTGCCATAGCTGGGGTAAATTCTGTTTTGAGAAAGTGTGTAATCATCACTAGGTCACAATGTGAACTGGTTTTTTAACTGTGGCTCCTGGACAAAAAAAAATCTGAAAGTAGCTTCTACAGACCAAGCTACAGACCTTCAAGCTTATAGTCAAGGGTAGAGAATTTGTACATCTGTGTTTTCTCATTTGACTGATACAAAAAATATTATTGCTCTGTGTACATGGGAAGAAGATAAATAAAACTTTCGATATTAAAAAGGAATCTTAAGATCCAAAA
This sequence comes from Eumetopias jubatus, assembly GCF_037043125.1. NCBI lineage: Eukaryota > Metazoa > Chordata > Mammalia > Carnivora > Otariidae > Eumetopias > Eumetopias jubatus. The sequence goes on along the minus strand of NW_028274809.1, from coordinate 160,657,441 downwards.
AGGACAGTACAAGAATTTCAGTAGCAGACAATTCTTCCTGACTCCTTTTATCTGTGTTTGGTCCACAGCAGACCACCTCCCCCCTCCCCTCCCCACCAATACATTCTTTATCAGATGTGTTAATGAGGTAGATTTGCCACAGTCAAGTGTGCCTCTTTCCAGGGATTAGCTGCTTTTCCACTGCATAAATTGACTTTTGAGATATTTGATCTCTCATAGGTTCCATTACATGAAACCCTTTTTATATGTATATATGGCATATAGCTCTAATTTTTATGTGCTGGTTTAGGTTAATTGTATTTGTGATTTTACAAAGAAACAGTACGAATTAGTGAAAACTTTGGATTATCAGTTGAGTGTTAACAAACCTTAAGTAAACTGTACTCCAGATTTAGGGAAGCGCTCAGAGGGCTGTGGCAGAAACAAATGACAGGATTAACTGGAAACCTACCAGGACTAATCTACCTTGTTACAATGTGATTCTGGAGATAAATAACTGATAAGATAGGTACCTTTGTGTCATCGACAAGCAGTCAACTAAAACATTAATATATTCCTTGGGGATTCTAACACACTGAGAAAGTATTTTAAAAATGAGAAAGAATGATGATGATACAGATATCATACACCTGGTGGATTATTCCTGGAATCTAGAAAAAAAGCTAGAAATTAAGAATCTATTTGTGTTCAACCACCAGAAAAGTGCCACTTTTCTAAAGAAAAGAAAGATGCTGTCTAGTAGATATAGTAATTTTGTTTTCCAGAAAAAGATATAAGCTGGGAATCCCAGAAATAAATATTTAAAGAGTCTTCACAGGCAGGGCCCAACCTAAGTGAGTCTAGGACAGCTGACCTGGCTTTCCTACCAACTAAATGAGAGACTGTCCTGTATCATTCAACCTTCACTGCCCTACTTCCATTCTCACAAAGAAATTCCTTATTTCTAAACTAGCTTACCAGCTAAAGTACATCAGGAAGACGATGCAATTAGAATTCATGATGCTAGGAACTGAAAAGTCATTTTTTTGAAATGTAAATGTGCATAGCTACATATCTTGAGGTCTGAGCATACTTTGGTGAGATAAATCTAGATTCATCATCAAAAAAAGTTGAGTCCAGAGTCTCAGTACAAATGTCACAAGGAAGCGTCATAGGTATGATGAACTGTTGATCCCCTCAGCCTCCAGAGATGGAGGCTTCAATCCACCAGCAAAGTTCTTTAACCTGGAGTGCCACACAAATGTGTGGTTATGTCTTGAGAAAGGTTGGGAGGTACAGAGTTAGCACACAACCCTGTAGTAAGGCTACCCCAGCGCGGCATCCTGTGTCACTTGTCTTAATACATCCAGTTGTATTCATTATATTACCATATTACAAGTAACTGCCAAATTCATTTGTGATGAGTGATGAGAAAAACTGCTTTTATAACCTATCTACTTAGAAAAAATAATTTTTAAATTGTGGTAAAATACACGTAACAGAAAATTTGCCACCATTATCATTTTTAAGTGTACAGGTCATTTTAAGTATATTGACATTGTTGTGCGACCATCATCACCATCCATCCACAACACCCTTTTCCTCATGTGTAACTGAAATTCTTTCCCCTTGAACAGTAGCTCCCCATGCCCCCAGTTCCTAGCAGCCACTGGTCCATTTTCTGCTTCTATGAATCTGACTACTGTAGGTATATCCCATCTACTTTTTTTTTTAAAAGACTTATTTATTTATTTGTTTGACAGAGAGAGAGAGAGAGAGAGAGAAAGAGAGAGCTAGAGAGGGAACACAAGCAGGGGGAGCGGGAGAGGAGGGGCAGGCTTCCCGTGGAGCAGGGAGCCCCGTGTGGGGGTCAATCCCAGGACCCTGGGACCATGACCTGAGCCAAAGGCAGACACTTAACGACTGAGCCACCCAGGCGCCCCTATGCTATCTACTTTTATTTCCCCTTTTGTCCTAAGGAAAGTGTTAATGGGTCATGAAGTGACTGAAGTCAGGGATAAGAATGTAGTAAGAAAGGAATAAAGTCCTGGGGCGCCTGGGTGGCTCAGTTGGTTAAGCATCCACCTTCGGCTCAGGTCACAATTTCAGGCTCCTGGGATCGAGTCCCAAGTTGGCCTCCTTGCTCAGTGGGGAGTCTGCTTCTCCCTCTCCTTCTGCCTGCCACTCCCCCTGCGTATGCTCTCTCTACTTCTGTCAAATAAATAAATAAATCTTAAAAAAAAGAAAGGAATAAACTCTAGATATAAAAAGTACATATTAGACATCCTATTACTGAATAATGGAAAGAAGCACAAATCAGAAAATAATTTGTGAATATTGTACTTTTTCTGCCTTTGAAATTTCTCACTCTCTAACCCTCATTTTCACCTGTCAAAATCTTACACATTCTTCAAGGCCTGAATCTCAAATACTTTCTTTCTGCAGGAGCACATCAACATCATAGTATCTCTTCTTTCTTTAAATTTCCATAGCACTTAGCATTTTATTTTACTTTAAAGTAGTCCACCCAATTTCATCTGTATCAAAATGATCAAATATTCTATAATGTTTAGCAAGGGTTCCTACATGTAGTCAGGACAAACCTGTTGAACTAAGTTGTACTTATTTGAACATTTTTTGTCTTCCAGATGACCACATGTAGCCTTCTAAATCACTTCTACAGAGTCATGTGGTGATATAGCCATTTACATTACATAAACGTAATTTACCTGTCCAAGAGATGCTAGCCATTGAGCTAACCAATTGAAATTAAGGTCTGAACCCTATCATAAACTCACTGTCATCTGGAACCTCATACACAAAGTACTGGTGCTACTATTCTTGTGATGTTCCCTGCCCTCCCTGGAGCCTAAGGTTTTTTATTGTTTCAATGCTGACAATCTGCTTGGAGAAAAGACTAAGAGCAGGATTGCTAACATCTGCATTTTTTTTAAGATTTTATTTATTTATTCGACAGGGAGAGACACAGCAAGAGAGGGGACACAAGCAGGGGCAGAGGGAGAGGGAGAACCGGACTCCCCACTGAGCAAGGAGGCCAATGTGGAACTCGATCCCAGGACCCTGGGACCATGACCTGAGCCCAAGGCAGACGCTTAACGACTGAGCCACCCAGGCGCCCAACATCTGCACCTTTATTAAGAAAATAGTGACAATGATATGAATTCTGAGTAAAAATGCTGGTTTGGAAAAGGATGGTAGCAGAATACTAGCAAAAGTTAGTTCCATGCTGCTCTGGAAGGAAAAAGGAAAGTTGCTCCAAAGAGGATTAGAACAGCTCCAATTTTTTTTCTAGAAAGGAGCAAGGTAAGCCTAGAGAAAAGGGCTAGCACAGCTAAAAGCTACCTTGAGAGAGAAAGTAGGTGATTAGCGGGAATGAACTGGGTGATTATGAATGAAAGGGACCGAGTTGGTGCTGTCCATTGTAGAAGTAGCACTAACCATAGTCTTGGGCACTAACCACACAGCCTTGGGAGTTGCTGCTTTTCACTGTCCCTGTCCTTTTAGTGTTAACACTTAAGTACCCCACCCAGCAGAGTTTTAACAGCTAAGAAGATAAGTAAATCAGGAAGGCACCTAACCATTTCTTTTTTAAGTCCTCAATTCCAAATATTTATTGAGTATCAACTTTGTTCCTGGGCTGTGCAAGGCAGTGGAAACACAGCTCCTACACTTAACAGCACTTACATTCCATGGCTCAATCTAGTCTTTGTTGGGGCATTCAATGCCTGAAAAACAACTCTGCCCTATCTGTGATTTTAATGGCCAGAATTTGAGAAAGGTGTCTATCAAATGCACCTTTTGGGGTTCCCTTCATACATAAATTATCACATGGGTACTGTAAAAGGCTCATATGAATATAAAAGCATATAAAGACAAGTATCTCAAGTTCTTCTACATCACAGCTCTACCTCTACCCTATCGCCCCATTGACAGCAGTTGTGTTTTCCTCATCTTTTCAATGCATATATGAACACACATCCATCCATCTATTCAGCATTAAATTTGGTATCAGGGAAAAATATCAATAGCAAATAATTTCAGCCAAAGGATCTGGAAGCAAATTAGAAATGTTTCCATTTTAGTTATAAAACTGTAAGACTGGGGCACCTGGGTGGCTCAGTCATTGGGTGTCTGCCTTCAGCTCAGGTCGTAATCCCAGGGTCCTGGGATAGAGCCCCACATCGGGCTCCCTGCTTGGCAAGAGGCCTGCTTCTCCCTCTCCCACTGCCCCCCTGCTTGTGTTCCTGCTCTCACTATCTCTCTCTGTCAAATAAATAAATAAAATCTTAAAAAAAAACTAAGATTATAAAATAACTAGATCTTATTTTCAAATATGTGCATCATAAATTCCTTATTAACAAGATTAGATGAGATGTAAGAAAAATGTTGCTATGGAAAATTGAAAATATTCAAAATAGTAACTATAAAAATTATAATGCCTGAAAAGAATAATAGCATATTAGTATAAAAGATGTCTGGACCTCATTTCATATGATCCCCCCCCCCATTTTACAGATTAGAACCAGCTTAGAGTGTTTAAATGACTCCCTCCAGGTCACCCAGTCAATTCACATTAACAATTTTGCATTAGCACAGTCTTGGTTTGACTGGTTTACAGTATTAGCTCTCACTTTTCATTAGGGTATAGCTGAGCTCATGCTTTTTTTTTTTTTTTTTTTAAAGTAGGCTCCACACCCAACATGGGACTTGAACTCATGGCCCTGAGATTAAGAGCTATATGCTCTACTGACTGAACCAGCCAGGCACTCCTGAGCTCATACCTCTTTTGAAAAATTTTCCCTTATTATAAAAGAAATTAAGTTTATTATACAAAAAAAAAAAAAAACAGAAAACACACATAGGCAAAAAGAAGGAAATAAAAACCCCCCAATTAATACTTTATATTTTGAATCTTCTTAATTTTATTCTCACTGAATAACATTTTGAGGCACTGGAGAAATTTTACTGTTAATTATATACTGGTTGTAGTCAAGATATCAGAATCAGGTTACCAGACAAAGTCAGAAATGCAGGAGGTCAGGGTCAGAAGGAATAGTTCACTGCTTGGAACAGAGAAGGGTCAGAAAGGCAGATCAGACGGTGTGACAGGCTTTAAGTAATTGGCTGTATCTTGTGGTTTTCATCTGACCTTACTTATCCTATCAACATCTATGTATTAGATTATAATATAATAGACATATCATATTGTCTGCCATCATCTTAGCCCAGTTTCTGAGCCATGGTCCTTTGGAATAAATAGCTGTAGGCAGCTTATTTGGTACCATGCGATTTCTGCTCACTAGTAAGAGCGGCCATTCAGTAGCCCGACTAATAAATAACCTTACCAAGACTTGCCACAAAGGCGTATCACCCAACAAAAAGAAGCTGTGCCAATTAGATTCTTGTTTTTGGAAAATACACAGAGAACTAGGTTATAAGAGAGTAGATGTGGGAAGGAAGCATGTCTCAAGACAAGGGGCCAAGAGCAAGTTAATGAGGAAGTGGAAACTATGAGTAAGCAGAAACTGGGAGAGAAACAAAGAGAAGCTGGTGTACCACCAGAGGAAAAGATCCCAGGACACAGCTGCGGAAATCCGGAAATCCGTATAGCTGCCTTGTTTCCTGGCTGGTCAATCTAGGCTTCCTGTTTTCTCTCTCCTGTCAGCTCAGTCTCCATTACCGCCACATGGATCCTTACAGTAATTATCCCTTATTCCATCTAAATTGTAACTCTCTGTCATTTTTTAAAAAAGGATGTTGAACCATGTAATAATCACCAAGCAATCTCTCATAACACATTGATCTCGAGCAGCATTATCTGAATGTATAATGAAGTAGCTTAGATCAGAAGCTCCCATACTCGACCAATTATTATAATCATCTTGGAAGTTTTAAAAAACTACGATTCTGGGGTTTCACTAAATCAGAGTATCACAGAGAAAAATCTGTCTGGTTTTAAGTGTCTGGTCAGATGGTAAAAATCACATTTCTTCTGGAAAATTAAAGCAAGGATGGGAAACCATGTTAAAGTGTAATATTTAATAATGTTACTATTTTGATTCTGTTGCCTTTTATTTTTATTCTTATTTGTTAAAACATCATTTTCAGTATTTTCTCTTTTAATCCAAATTTTTCTAATTTTCTGTTTTTTGAATAATTACATGTACATTTCTACCTAAAAATGCATTTTAGTTTATGTTAATATGATTGGTTTTGTACTTTATGAAGAGCCTCTTAGAGCAAAATATACTAATTACAAGTAAGAGGGGGAAAGAGATATTTTGCATGTCTTTTTATTCTTAGGTAAATTAAAAACTCGTATCTTATACAAAATGTCCCTCTGAGTCCCCTACAAGTCCTGAAGACCAGAGGAGGTAAATGCTACATTAAGGCTCATTTCTGGGCAAGCCCAATATGTTAACTAAAAACCAACTATCAGTTGTAAGGTAGGTAATACATACATTCAGAAAAGGGATTAATAACAGATCTCTCAAGGCCTTTTAATAAAACTGAAAAGTAGTTTAAAGCCAATATGAATAAGAGGTAAGAAACTTAAATATACTTATGAAAATCAGAGATATTAAAATTTTAAGTTAATATTGGTTGTACTTACAAAGAGTGTTGGTTTGGGTATAAATATATTGTCTTCATGTTCCCTAGGCACATTTAAAGTCTTTGATTTATGATTCTCTGTCATATTTTTTGCATCTGTTTTAGTAAGAAGTAACTGGTCCTCAGAGTGCTTACTACGCATATTGGTGACAATCTGTTTAATTGCTGCCAATTCCTGTTGATAGATGAAAACAGAAGATAATGGCAAGTGTGATTTTAGCAAGCAGACTAAAAATGATGGATGGTAAAACATTTATTTTTACTCTTGAAGTAGAAGAAACATTTGAAGCAATCACTATATGAATGAGGTGAGCTATGAAACTAACAACATGTCAATGTACAATGCTGCACATAATTATCGATTCATACCATTAGTATTTTTAGGATGGTAAGTGATAAATATATCATTCCATGCTCTAGTGGGCCCCTGATTTTTCTGCATATTGGGATCACCTGTGGCACTTCAAAAACTACTGATGTCTGTGTCCCACCAGAAGAGATTGTGAGTAACTGGGCAAGGAGATGGCCTTGGCTTTGGAATTTTCTAAAGATCTCCAAGTGATTCTAACCGGACAAACCTCGGAACCACTGGCAGAGCTACTTTCCGCCGAAGCTTTTCTACACCTGTTTGTTGAGTCGATGATTTAGGCACTTAATTTTTTCTCTTCCTCCTCTTCAATTATCAAAATTTCCTTTTGAAGTTTTATAAGAAGATGGTAGGGAAAAAGAGTCCAAAACTCTTTTTCTTGCCTACTAATCACCAGTTCAAACCTTAAGTTTAATACAACTTCAGGATTTCTTCAATCATGTCATTCCCTATTCTTTTACAAATGAAAACTGGAGTTGGCTTTAGCAGTTGCTGTTTGAACTAAGAATTAATTTTGCTGAACTTGTTAAAGAGCTCAGATCACAATTTTCAGTCATTCCCCTTCTCAGTCTATTTTGTCTTTTATTTCTCCCCACAGTCAAACTGTTAGCATCTAACACTACTTAGTGGATATTTATGATTAATTACTAAATTCATTCAGTCAAATACAAGCATGTGGAGAGAGGGCAGATTAAACTCTCCTTTACCTTATTATCTGTAGGACAGTGGTGGGCTAGGTTGGAAGTCATTTTTCCCCTATTATTTTATTTCATTTTCATGCCAAGACACCAAAGTTATGGTGGCAGAGAGCTATTCTGCTCCCTTCTACTAATCTGTTTATAGACATCAGCTCTGGGTCACAGCAAGTTCCTACAGGCCTTTTTTTTTTTTTTTTTTTCCCCTGGCTGTCATTAGTTCTATTTAGAACCATCTCGCTTGAGTGGGTATTTTAACACAGAGCTGTTGAGTTCAAGCCACCAAGCCTTAATAAATCTTAGGGCCAACAGAGGAGCTGGATGAAATGGTGCTGGAATCGTTCTTCTCCTTTCTGAAGTCCTGGGGTTGGCTTGGTGGAGGCACATGAGAATGTGTGCACCTTCAGACACTGCCAATCTGATATAATATCATTTGAGCCTTTTGAGGGATCCTTCTGCTTTCAAGATTATGTTATGTCATTTATATGCTCTCCATAGTGAAGTACATAATCACTGATTTGATTTTAAACATGTCTGGTAAAACACGGCAGATTTTAGCTCCTGTTCTAGTTACCACTGTAAGGAGAAGGGGAAGGGGAGATGATGGGCTCTCAGGCTATCGAAAGAAAACTTTCTCTCTGAAAGAACCTACGTTTACTTGCCGTAACTTTTGTATCTTGGCATGAAGATAAAATAATAGGAAAAACTAACCTCTAACACAACCTACTACTAATCTACAGATTAGTAAGGTAAAGGGGATCATATTTGTTGGCGAAGGGGACGGGTGGGGCAATAAAGATGAGGAGGGAGAGGAGGAAGGAGGTGCAGGTACATTAGGCAGAGGGCTTTGGCCCCTAAGTGCTGGGGAGGAGGCCGCCATTTTGTTTCTCTTTGCCTTCCTTCTGCTGCTGGTAGAGGAGCAGTTACAGGAAACAGCTCATTCCTGACGCTGGTCAGGAGACAGAAGGGAAATTCATAGGTCTTTGCTTCATCCAGACTAGGATCACCTCAATTTAGGGTGTTGGCACAGTCTACTTTCATTCTTCTGGCTGCATTAGACAATGTTAGCATGGTTTCTGAAATGCAGGTAAAGAACACTGTACAAGTAACACAGTTCTATAAAATTCCCACTACAAAAATGCAGCTACAGTGGATACCAAGAGAACATGTAGAAAAGTTTTGCTCAGTTTTATTATGTTTGGTTACATAAATGATCCATCCCTTTTATGCCAATGGTAAATGTGGGGAATGAAAATTCCCCTTTAACATCAAATAGTATCCACAATACCATCACGTACTGAACACACAGAAAGCCAAACACATGTACTGGAAATATTTTGGCATTAGGTTAGAAGTCAAAGACACATCTATTCCTGACTCTGTTATTCACTATGTAAACTTAGGCAATCTACTCTGGTTCAATGAGCTTCAGTTTCCTAATTGATAAAACGTATGCTTGTGTTACCTTTTTGGATATTTGCCAGTCTGATAAGTGAGTATGTTTATTTTGCATTTCTTCTATGGAGAGGTTGAGCAGCTTTTCATATATTTAAGGGTATTTGATATTCTTGGCCCATTTTTCTCCTGGGTGATTGGTCATTTTCTTGCACATGTCAAGAAGCTCTTTATATGTTAGAGATTTTAGCCCTTTGTAATATGAGTGGGAGACCCCCCTTTATCTTTTATCTATGTTTATGCTTTTTTTTTTTTTTTTTGGCTATGCCGAACTTTCTGATTCTGATGTAGCTGAATATGTCAGTCTCTCATTTTACAGCCTTCTCTGTGTTTTCTTCTTCCATTTTCCTCAAGTTACTTTTATGCTTTCTTTTACTTTTCCTTTTCAAACGTTTAGACCTCTGATCTGTTTGAAGTTTATCCTGGATTATGGTGAAGGGTGTGGATTCCACATCTTTCCCCCAAAGCTATTCTGTGATAACATTATGTACTCACCCATTTCAGATGCTTATCTTTATCATACACTAAACTTCCATAAGTAGATGATTTATTCCTGGACTTTTAAACTCTATTCCAATAGTCTGCCAATTCATACACTCATGTCACACTGTTGTAATGTTTAATGATTTGGATATATTTTTGGCTCTATTCTTAGAGATGGGGTGGACTTATATTAAATTAAAAGAAAAACTTAGAAGAACTGACTTTTATGATATTGAGTCTTTCTATCCATGACAATATTTTAATAGATCTTTCACCTACATTTTTGGCATAAATTGTCATGCCCTTATTGGTATTAAAATTATAAACAGAATGGTTGTAATTATGAGATCTCAATTCTCAGACTGACAAAACAAAAATAAATAAACCAACATTAACATATACGAGCTAGAAAACTTACTTGTCACTACAAAACAGAATCGTTTGGTAAGATGAAGTCACCTGGAGATCTTCTGGTTCGTTCCTGATCTGGTTTGGTTCTTACCATGTTCTTGTCTGGCTCTTGATTATTGGCTCCATCTCCTATTTAAGATTCTGCTCTTATTGTTTGGACTTGACTTTTGCATTTCATTTCCCTAGCTTTTGATTCTGCTTTTCTCTGGTTTTAAACCATCCTTTTCTGATTGGTCAGTAGGGTTATTTGTGCTTATATTTGATGACTTATAAATACTGTTCACTGTAGAGCAGAGAATGTGATTAGATGCACAAGAAAGGAACCTCTGATGTTCAAAGGAGAATGTTTCAAGTATCATGTTCAATTGAATTCTTTTTCTTACATTGCATCTATTGCTTAAAATCATGCAATTTACCTGGGTTCCTATTTGTACTCTGACTTTCTAAAAGAGATTTCCCTCCTCCTTAGAGTTCCTGCCTTTTATTTTTTTTTTCTCATTGATGGAAACAATACATGCCTTTTCCCATATTACCTGATTATCTAGCTTCTTAATCATGCTATTTATTAGTTGGGTTCCATTTTGTAGACTGCTTTTAAGACTGATGCCCAGTTATTATTTTGAAATTTCTTTTTATTACTTTATTTCTTCATCATTTATCTTGGCAAGTTTTATTATTTCTGAGAGGGTATTGTGGAAGAAAGTATTGTGCTTTTCTTCAGGACTTTGATGGTATTACTTCGTTGTTTCCTAAAGTCAAATTTCTGAGAACTACGATGCCAAGCTGATTCTTATTTCATTTGTTTTTTTCTTTCCCAAAGTTTTTTCTTTTTTATTATTATGTTCAGTTAGCCACTGTATAGTACATAATTAGTTTTTGATGTAGTGTTCAATGATTCATTAGGGAAGTATGACACCCAGTGCTTATCACAACACGTGCCCTCCTCAATACCCATCACCCAGTTACCTCCTCCCCCGACTCTCCTACTCTCTGTACCCTTCTCCTGGCATTTTTACTTACTTACAAGAATTTCATGATTTTTATTTTAGCAATTTTTGGAAATAAAATATCACCAATGTTTTTTTTTTTTTGTTCTCTGTTTCTTATTTTATGGAAATACTACTTTCTCATATTTTTCTGAAAAAACGAATTACACCTTATAAGTTCTTTTCTGCTATGGAGTTTTGTTTTTGTTTTCTTTGGAGACCAGGGTCAGTTTCTCTGTTGTGATTTTTTTTCCCTTTTGTGTTATTAATTTTCTTCTAGTTTCTGACAATCTTTGGTGTGTGTTCCAAATTATGAACAAAGAACCAGATTAAAAGTTTTCTTTCTGTTTTTCATTTCATTCATGTGAATGAAACAACGGAGTACTCTCTCTGAATACGTGGACGAGAAAATGTGTTGAGTAGGCTTCACTGTAGGGTTCATGCAGAAAGCAGGCTCTCTTCTCCAAAATGTCAAAATGTAGACTGCCCTAATCTGGAGTCCTTTATTTTGGCTGTTTTAGCCTATTCTTGGCAAATTCTCCATTAATTTCTCAAAATATTTTTAAAAATTCCCATTTTTTAAAATTATACAAGCATTACTTATTCATTGTAAAATTCAAATACCGTAAAAGTGACATGCCCCAATCCTCTTTCCCTTTAACCACTAGTTTGAGATATTTAAATACTATTCTACATACATAGTGTGATTTATAATAACAGTCATTAATTCTGACACTTTTATGCTGCTTTTCAAAAAGCTAGTAGTATATATGTTATAATCTAGTATATCAAATACATAAAAAAATTACAGTTTCAAGAATGATGAACCATTCATTAAAATTAACAACTCTAGAATTGCATCTGGCTATACAATTGAGACTTAGGACAAAACTGAAATAAAATGAAACAAAACCACATTGCAGTAAAATAATTACTATCAAAATGGAAGAATTAAGGGCAAGGACATTCTTATGAAACTTGCAGATGATGATGAGGAGGAGGAGGATGACTCTCATTGCATAAATAATCTCTCTAAAAGAGATAAACTGCTCTCCTAGATCCCAAATCACATATCTTGGCCATTTAATATAAACTATTTGCACAGAGTGGTGGTATATTAAAACAGCTCAACTGCAGAGCAGCTGCTTAACACTATTGCAGAGCTGATGCCAATAAATTGCTGAAAGTTGTAAACTCTGCAAAGATGCTGGCAAGGGGACACATAGATGGCATTTCTTGATGAAAATAGCTCTGACAAGTATAATGCAAAGTATGTGCTCCACGGGAGGTCAAATGTAAGTGTTTCTGCATAGGAATAACAACGTGTTCTGGTTAACAAGTCTGGAAATTCTGTGCATCTTTCCCACTTGAGGTACACAGGAGGTAAAAACCAACCTTGTTTTAAACCAAGTACGTGCATATTTTGGATATTTAAATTTCATCTGAAAGGGTATTTAAAAAACATTTTATTATGGAAACTTTCTAATATGCAAAGAATATATGAAGCTCTCAGTTCTACTGCCCAACTGTAACAATGGTCAACATTTTGTCCATATTGTTTTTTAAAACAGCTTTAGTGAGATATAATTCATAACCATACAATCATCCATTTAAACTGTATAATTCAATGGTTTTAAGTATATTCATGGATATGTGCACATTACATCATAGTCAATTTTAAAACTTTTTTATCACCTCAAAAAGAAACCTGGATTCCTTTAGGAATTACTCCTCGATCTCATCTTCCTCTCAACTTCCCAGCTCTAAGCAACCACTAATCTACTTTCTGCCTCCATAGATTGCCCTGTTCTAGACATCTCATATAAATGGAATCATAATATCTGTAGTCTTTTGTTACTGGCTTCTTTCACTCAGCATAATGTTTTCAAGGTTCATCCGTGTTATAACATATATCAGTACCTCATTTCTTTTTATGGCCAAATAATACTCTACTGTATGGCTATACCATATTTTGTTTATCCATTCATCAGCTGATGGACATTTGGGTTGTTTCCACTTCTTAGCTGTTGTGAACAATGCTGCTATAAACATTCATGCACAAGTTTTTGTGCGGACATGCTTCATTTCTCCTGGGTATATACCTAGGAGTAGATTGCTGGGTCATATGGATCTCTGTTAAGTTGTTTGAGGGATTGCCAGACTGTTCTGTCAACAATGTTTTATCTATTTCCTTACCAGTTTTTCTGAAATATTTCAAAGCAGATTTCAGACCTGCAGATGATTTCACTTACAAATACTTTAGTAGAGATTTTTAATACATGATTTTTGAGGATGTTAAAATATACCTTGAATGTCAATGCCACTACACTCTCAACAATGGACAAAGCAGATTTTGTATGGCAGAACTGTGAGAGAATTGTTATCAGTATCTACAACTGCAAACTCCTATTTTTCAGTCCCTCCCTCAGTCTTCCCTTCGAAATACTTGCTCCCATTTGTAGGATAACCTTTCCCTGGGGTTGTCCCTTTGCCTCAAGGGGAGAATATAAAGTTTTTAGGTGTGGGGAGAGGAAGAGAGAGGACAAGAGCTAACATTCACTGAGTATCTACTATGTGCTAGGCTTTGTGCTACGTATTTTATATAATAATTTAATCCTCTTCCAGGGGCGTCTGGGTGGTGCTTTTGGTCGGGTGTCTGACTCTTGATCTCAGGGTCATGAGATTAAGCCCCATATCGGGCTCTGCTGCTTAAGACTCTCTCTCTCTCTCTCTCCCTCCCTCTTCCCCCGCTGCACTCACTCTCTCTCTCAAATAAATCTTTGAAAAAAATAATAATTTAATGCTCTTCCAAATACCAAGAGGTAAATATTACTTCAGTTTTGAAGATGAAGAAACGAGCTTAGAAGGTTTTAAGAAATTTAGCCAAGTCCATTAGTTACTAATAAGTGAAACCAGTTTTCAAATGTAGGTCTTTCTGCATTCAAAGCTGTCATTATTTATAAAATAGTGCATCTATCTTCTATCAAAGGCTTTGATACACACATACAAATTCAGGTTTGGAAGGGATCTTCAAGTTATTTAACCTGGCCTCTATACAAAACAAAACAAAACAAAACAAAACAAAACAAAACAAAACAACAGCAATAACAACAAAAAAACAAAGCAAAACAAAACAAATAAAACATGTCTCCTTATAATTTCTACTCTTAGGTTTTAATTCTAGCCTTTGGAGACATGTATAACAAGTCTATTATTGCCTCTTTCACATGCTTACTTTGAATTTCTTAGATTTCTCTAAATCATTTCTTCTGTAAACACCCCCAGTTCACTCGTGTCTATTATGACTAAAAAGAATTCTTGAATTCTTTCACCATCCTGATTGTTCTCCTCAGAATACCTTCTAGTATTGAGAAGTTTTGGGCCTAGAACAGAACAAAGAAAGGAGTCTTGGCCAGAGCAGAGCAGAGTAAGATCTAGCTTAGCAACTCCTTATTCTAAAGCATTTAAGATGACATTCACATTTTTGGAACCATACCTTATCTATGACTGAAAGCTTAGCAAGAGCTCAAGTATATACATGAATGAGAGACAACTGTGCTGTCATAGCCTAAGGGACATAACTAATCACCTGGTACATTCTTTCCTGAACTTGGATATAATCTAAGGTCATGCTCAACAGTGATCCAAGTAGAGGAAGCTAGTATTAACACAATAAAGTAGGCCCCTGAGTTGAAATCACTGCCATGGTTGACAAAACAGAAGTGTGGGCCCTTTGATTCTGTTCTCATTGGCTTGTACACACCCTTTACGTCCTCTGATTGCTGGATAGTGTATCTTGGACTTCTGACTGCTCTGCCTTCCGGTACTCACGCTCTCTTGGTGCCCCGCTCTCCCTCTGTAACAGTCTTCATCTAGTTGCTGTCTAGTTTCTGGCCTTTACTATCTCAGTATAATCTGACAGGTTTTGATGCATATTCTAGCTGATTTCCATCATCGACATCAGACTCTAAACACTGTGCTCTACTTTGAGGACCTGTTTCCAGAGTACTGCTCACTCCAGTGCCTGTACTTTCTCCATGTTGTATTCCCAGCCTTCTTGCAGTGTTAGCTCCCTGATACGTGATCAGTGACTTAAGTTTATATTAAAATACTGCCAATATGGTACCTGACGGGATTATGATATAATTACCTCGTATCGTTAATCTCTCCTGGCCACCACACGTTTCCAGAGACCTATTTTATAGCTTTGCAGTTTTGTGTGTCTCCTCATGTTCTAGAATTGTTGGGTTTCTTAAAAACCTCTACAATTCTAAGAGAATCATAAAAACACAGGGATAGAAATGATAGCAAGAGGTCTTTACTTGTTCCTCACTGATTAAAAAAAAGTCAGAGAAGTGTACTTACTATTTTTTTTTTTTTAAAGATTTTCATTTATTTGACAGAGAGAGGGAGAGAGCGCACAAGCAGGGGGAGCGGCAGGCAGAGGGAGAAGCAGGCTCTCCCCACTGAGCCAGGAGCCCGATATGGGGCTTGATCCCAGGACCCTGGGATCATGATCTGAGCTGAAGGCAGACGCTTAACCGACTGAGCCACCCAAGCGCCCCTGTACTTACTTATTTAAAAGAAAATATGCCAAACTTCTAAAATACAGTGGGAAAAAATATTTCATTCTAAAATACAAAATCAAAAAACTAGGTAATAACAAGCCTATACGATACCTAAGAGATGTGAAAATGTGATGTGAAAAAAGTTAAAAGGGCATTATACACAGATAAAATACTTTTATGATCAGATATTATATTGCTTCACATAAGTGTTTCACTTGCAAGGTACAACAAAGATATTTGTAATTTTAAAGATGATGAAAAAGATTAAAGCAGCCAAAATACTTATGAAAATCAAAATAATTTAACCTAGTTCTACTAAGTTCTGTACAAGTCCACATAAACATAGAGGTCCACAGAGTACAATCTAAGAGAAATTCATGTGTCTTTTATGCAACTCAAAATCAAGGAGAGTTAACATTCCACGAGATGGACTGAGATTTAGCTGCTCCTTCTGTGAAATGGGTATAAGACCCTCACAGGTTTCTGTGAGGCTTAAAAAAAAGGGTATTAAAAAATTCCAAAGTCACGGGGCGCCTGGGTGGCTCAGTCGTTAAGCGTCTGCCTTCAGCTCAGGTCATGATCCCAGGGTCCTGGAATCGAGAGCCCCACATCGGGCTCCCTGCTCAGCAGAGGGCCTGCTTCTCCCTCTCCCACTCCCTCTGCTGGTGTTCCCTCTCTCGCTGTGTCTCTCTCAATCAAAATAAACAAATAAAATCTTAAAAAAAAAATTCCAAAGTCACATATAAATATTAAACATTCTTATTATTAACTGAAAATTCTAGAAGGCAGAAGCATGGAGGAATAATTTAAAACTTTTCCTTTCTTTGATTCCTTAGTTTCTAGATATACTCGGTTGAAAGCAATCTATAACTGATTTGTAAGTATGTTAGTCTATCATAATTGATCTGAAAATGTTTTAAACATTTTGGAAGAAAGAAGCTATAAAAACTCAAGATATTATTATTGATATATAACAGGCTTGGTTCTGGCATACTTTTATTTCTTACTTAAAAAATTTTTTTTAAAGATTTTATTTATTTGAGAGAGAGAAAGAGAGTGAGCGAGAGACAGCACAAGCAGGGGCGGGGTGCGGGGTGGGGAGAGGCAGAGGGAAAGGGAGAAGCAGACTCTCCGCTGAGCAGGGAGCCCAAAGCAGGGCTCTATCCCAGGACCCTGGGATCATGACCTGAGCCGAAGGCAGACGCTTAACCCACTGAACCACCCAGGAGGCCCTGGTTCTGGCATACTTTTAAAAGTATGTGTAAACTTGGGCGCCTGGGTGGCTCAGTCGTTAAGTGTCTGCCTTCGGCTCAGGTGATGATCCCAGGGTCCTGGGATCGAGCCCTGCATCGGGCTCCCTGCCCCGCAGGAAGTCTGCTTCTCCCTCTCCCACTCCCCCTGCTTGTGTTCCCTCTCTCGCTGTCTCTCTCTCTGTCAAAAAATAAAATCTTAAAAAAAAAAAGTATATGTAAATTCGACATTAGCAATGAGTTATTTTTTGCAATATTTTAGTCCCCGAATTTCCTTGGACCTGAATTCACATACCTTTATGTGGAAAAAATAAGCATTCTAAAACTTTACAGAGAAAATATGACTTCCCTTGTTATGTGTGTTTTAGGTTTTCACTACAATAATTGTCCTTCTTTAAAATACTCACTTAAGGGGCGCCTGGGTGGCACAGTGGATTAAGCATCCAACTCTTGGTTTTGGCTCAGGTCATGATTTCAGGGTTGTGATCTTAGGGCCCTGATCTTAGGGTCATGAGATCGAGCCCTGTGTTGGGTTTATGCTCAGTGCAGAGTCTCCTAGGTCTTCTCTCTCCCTCTGCCCTCTGCACCCCCCAACCCACACGAACGGGCACTCTCTCTCTCTCTCAAATAATAAATCTTAAAAGAGAATTCACTTAAACTCACTAAATCAAAACAAATTTTAACTGGCAGAGCATCACTAAGATGAGAAACGTATGAATCTGAGGAATAATTACATCTTCATCTAAAGAAAAATTAACTTACTCAGTATTTTTTTTAGTCATGCTGATGTAAAATTTAACTACATAGGTATATAAGAAAAACATGTAAAAGGTATTCTTAAGAAAATGTCAAAACAGTTAAGTATGAACCAAAAGGCATGACACACATATAGAAATATGTAATTTGTTTGAACCCTTTATGAAGTGGATTGCCTAAGGGGCACTTGTGGTGCTGAAACGTCCCTGAAACTTTCCGAGAAATCACAAAGAACATACAAGTTAGAATCTGGGAACATAAACATACCATAAAAGAATGATAATTATACTGTGACTTCACTTTTAGGAAACCTGGCTAACTGCAGGTTTGTTTTCTTGTTAAGTGATACACACTGCAGTAAGAGGCAAGTATTCTGGGCTAATGGGAGTCCAACATGCAGGCAAGAATAGGGCTCTGCATATTCTAGGAACCTTAGTAAGGAGTGGTTAGTTAATTCTGGTTACATACTAACTGAAATGCCAGTAGACCCTGAAAGACATTATTGGTAGAAGCACTAACTAAAAGGGTAGAAGAATCTCAGGTCTTAGAAATATGTATCATTTTTGATACAGATATGATACAAATTTTGATACAAATATGTATCATTTTTGAGAGGCTTGATACCCATAAGGTTGCTTGTGGGTACAGGTACCATGTCCAGGGTTTTAGGAGTAGCTTTATTTTAGACAAACTTTACAGATATGACTTCCTAGCGGCTACTTTTAGATAATTCTCTGAAACTGTTCTTGGGTGTAGGAGAGCTTCTTCAGTTAAAATGGTATCAGTTGTCAGTGTATTTTACTATCTGAGGGAAGGGGATGAGGCTATATTAAAGGTTAGTTTCTGAAGTTTTCTATTTGACTATTCTATTTGACAGTTTCAAGTGCAATTACAATTGAAGAGATAAAGGACAATAACAAACATTCAACTGAGTACTTATTATGTGCTAAATACTGTGCTTAAGGCTAATATATTAGGAAAAATGAGGCACTTTACTGGCCAAGTCATATGCGTAATTATATAGTGATGTGAACATTAATAGAAATATTTTAAAAATTACTGGAAAGAAGTAGAAAAAAGGGATAAATTTTTCTTTGTCAAACTGAGAGAACTTCAAAGAATATGTAACATTTGGATTGACTCTTGACACAGAAGGAAAATAGAAAAAGGAACCACATTCATTGAGTCACGTGCCTGTTACACGCCAGGAATGTTACTACAGTATTTAATTCTCATATAGTCCTGCAAGGTAGACATTACCTTTACACACGAGGAAAGGGAGTATAGAGGGGTTAAATTACTGTCACAAGAATCCACAGCTATCAAGTGGTAGAGCTGTGATAGGAACTCATATCTTGTCTGACTTTGGCTTTTTCCACAGTAGTTTAAAATGTAGGTGACATAAAGAATATAAAGGTAATTCCAACCTTACCTTACAATTCTAACAAGAGATCTGAACACATATATACGCATGTACACTAGAAGGTAGAATGTAATTCTGGACCAATCCCATTGTCCATCTTCTCCATGTTTATACCTACCATGCTGAACGCTATGAGAGAAAAATTGCGCAGAATGGTACTACTATAAACACATGGTGTTTCAACTTGGCAATTATTTGGTGTTTCCATAATACATATTGCTCATTTACTGTGTAGCTATTTGAAAATTCTATTTTCCTCAAAATTCTGACGCTAGCAAATCTCCTGCCATTAGAGCACAGCCATTGGATGGGAACTGCCTATATTCTTACCACCAAACCCACAAACTCATTTTTATCTTTACATAATCTTTATTTCTATCTTCAAAATAGAAAAGGTGCCCCTCCTGTCTAAAGTTGAATCCCATCACTTGTGCTCTGGATCTCCTTCTTCCCCAACACTTTGCTCAATTGATTCTCTTGTTTGTACCTACAATGTCTCTCTCTACCTGGCTCCTTCCCATCACCATTTAAACTGGATACTTTCTGGCTGTGAGAGGTAAAAGCCCTTGACCTCATGCCCCTCCACCCCCATCATCCTATATTCTCTGATTTAAATATCTTAATGGTTGTCTATTTTTCCTACGACCATTTTTCAACTTCTGCTCATTCATCAATTCACTGCAGTCTGCTTTTTGGCTCCACTGAAACTGATGTACCATTTTGTTAAATTCAATCGATGCTTTCTTTTCATCTTTGTTTGATTTGGCCCCTTGACAGCCCATTGTCACTGGTCAGATTCTACTCTCTTTCTGATGTTCCTGTCATTTCTCTGGTTACCCCGCCTTCTAACTTGTGTAAACTCTTTTTCCTCTGCCCATCCCTTAAATGTTGGTGCTCTTCAAGATTCTGGCCTAGGCCTTTTTCTGCTCTCATTCTATGTAGTTCATTTACCAGGTCATTTAAACCCTTCCATATAAAGCACCATCTTTACTGGACATATCCACTTAGGTATTTCCTTGAGCTTTTCTTCTCCAAATCTATTTCTCCCATGTGTTTTGTGGCACCACCATAAACCCAGGACAAAAGCCAAAACCTTGGGCATCAATTCTCCTACCTCCTCTCTTCAACATTTCCTGGATCCAATCACCAAACCCTATGATTCTGCTTTCTTTCTTTTCTTTTTCTTTTTTGGATTTATTTATTTATTTATTTGAGAAAGAGCGAGAGAGAGCACAGAGGCAGAGGGAGAAGCAGGCTCCCCACCGAGCAGAGAGCCTGACGTGGGGCTCGATCCCAGGACCCTGAGATCATGGCCTGAGCTGAAGGCAGATACTTAACGACTGAGCCACCCAGGCGCCCCATGATTCTGCTTTCTAAATAGCTTTCAAATTAGTCCATTCTTGTTGGACACCATCATCGCCAGTCTGGTTCTAGACACCCTCATAACTCACTGAAATACTGGAAAAGCTTCCTAATCGGGGTTCTAACCACTACCCTTAATACAGTTACAGAAGAAATCACAAAGGGGTTTTACATCAGCTTCTTAAAATTATGCACAGTATTCTAGTAGACATTTGGCTTATTAAAGATGCTTTTCCTACCCTTGAAAACTTATATTCTGAGGGCACATGATGAAATATATACTCAGAAAAGCAGAATGAGAATTTCCAAGCCAGCAAATCTTATTTTAAAAAGCAAAGATGAGTGGATAAAAATGGATGAAAAATGAAAGCCACTTAAGAAACGATTCCTGAGAAGTACACTCAACAAGAAAGAAGATATTCTAGGGGCGCCTGGGTGGCTCAGTCATTAAGTGTCTGCCTTCGGCTCAGGTCATGATCCCAGGGTCCTGGGATCGAGCCCCACATCGGGCTCCCTGCTCATTCTAACATTCTAAGGAATTACATTTCTTATACTCAACTGAATGTTGAACTTGAAGCCCTGCTACCCTTCTCCAAGAATGAGATCCTATCAGTTGCTCTTTGCCTTTACCTCTTTTTTCTCATTATTTAAGATTTATATTATTTTATATTTTTATACCTAAGATGTGTTAGCACAAGTGAAAACATTTAAGGGTAAAAAAGATCACAACCCACTTAAAGGAAACTGAAAAAGTTATTCGGAGGCATCAAAAGTGAAAGAGGAAAAAAAGAGATCATAACACCTGGATAAGATATTCAGCTCTGAGTTTTTTGGCACCTAAGACAAAAAGGAAACACATTAAATTACACAGTTTTCACTTTCTGACAAAAAGAAAGAATATAACTTCATCTACAGAGGCAAAAACTTTCCTGGAACTAATGCAAGCAATAATTCATCGTGAGATTTTTGTCTAAATGGGACTAAGGAAAAAGATCATAAACTTTTGTTTCAGGAAAAAAAAGTATTTGCTTTTAGTTTTGACAGTAAGTAGGTAATCATGGTTCAGGTCCGTAACTCTTATCAGCCTCAGTTTCATCTGTAAAAGTGGGGACAATGAGATTTAATTCTGTGATATTTAACTTAGCTACTTTTAAAGTGAATCATTTTGATCTAACACTAATATAGAAAATAAAACCCTTTATGGCCATGCCCCAATGTCCTAGAACTGTCAACCTAGAATTATCTCATCTGTTTTCTTTCTTCATCTAACACATACTTGCCTACTGTAAATGAGTGGATGATCTCATTTTATATTACACGACCGTCTAAAGTCTTATTGGAACTAAATGACACTGCTTAAAAAGTTAGAGCTAGAGGTGTCCAGTGTAAAAAAGACAATGAAAAATTTAAAATGTGCATTTGATCACATGTGGATTTAAACTCAGAAAATTTAGCTGATTAGAGCAGTGACTCATATTAGACAATTTTCCCAGGGTCCTGCCTAGTGTGGGGCAAGCTCTCATGTGCACTGTGCATGACTCTGGGAATGGGCCTCTCCTACATTTTGTGCCCTAGGGCCTTGCTGGCCTCACCTTAGTCTTAACCCTGATTTTCACTTTCAAAAAATTTTATTTATCAGAGGTATTCTTATCCAACTGTTATTTATTGGCTATTTTAAGGACTTGACTCTCATAGCCTTAAAACGAATATATCAATCCTGCAGACTCTGTTTCTTCTTCTTTTTTTAAAGATTTTATTTATTTGAGAGAGAGAGAGAGAGAGAGAAAGGGAGGGAGCACGAGCAGGGGGAGGGGCAGAGGGGAGAGGAAGAAGAAGACTCCCCGCTGAGCACGCAGCCCAAAGCAGGGCTCAATCCCAGAACCCTGAGATCATGACCTGAGCCCAAAGACAGATGCTTAACGGACTGAGCTCACTCAGGTGCCTCGACTCTCTGTTTCATCAGGTAAATATTTAAGTGAATAGTCAAGCACTGCCCTGGGTCACCTACCATTCTCTTTCCATATAAGCAGTTTACACTTGCTTCTGTATCTGCATGCTCTATACAAGTTGGAATTAAACTGTTTCTTGGAAAAAGATGAAAAATTTGTATCACGTTTGTTTTATTAAACTTTAATTTTTATTTTGCTTTGAAAAGAAAAAAGCTCCTTTTCTTTTGATGTATGGCATTAAGAAAAATCACAATGTTGGATTATTAAAATATAATTGTCAAAATAAAGATACTATCAAATGCATGAAAATTACCTGATAATTGGATATGCATCCATGCAAATTTCATTGATGCCACATTGCAGTTTCATCTTGCTAGTACTTAACTTCTATGTTTAAACATATTTCCTTCTAAACTCACATAATTTTCAACCCACTAAGTAGAACTTTTAGTTTTTATTTGGACTCATGAATAATGTGATTCCAAGCATGATGTACAAAATATATAAAGTTGCTCATATATTTTTCAGAGTCTAGCATAATCTTCTAAAAACAAATGAGAATTGCCCTTCCAAAAAAATACTTGTTATGCAGCTTTGTGAAAAAAAAGTTGGTATGCCTGAATGGACATCTGCAATTACTATTTCTTCCTTCCTCCCTCCCTCACTCCCTCACTCCCTTCCTTTCTTGTTTTTGAGAGAGTATGCGTGAGTATGCCTGCAAGTGGTGGGCGGGGGAGGGGGGGAGAGGCAGAGGGAGAAAGAAAATCTTAAGCAGGCTCCATGCCTAGCATGGAGCCCAAGGCAGGGCTCAATCTCATATCCTGAGATCATGACCTGAGCAGAAATCGAGTCAGATGCTTGGCTGAATGAGCCACCCAGGCAACCCTGTAGTTACTATTTCTTAAATATTCAAGTTTTAAAACATTTGTGAAAATCCACATAGTGAATGAATCAGGCTTCCACAGTGAAGAAACAATTACTTGAGGGCAGAATCTTAGGACACAAGAGGGAACAGATAAGGCCTGGAAGTCAGAGAAAAAGAATAAAATATCTTCACAGAAGCTCTTCCAAGTCTATATAACCTGTTGTTAGATCTAGTTATCTACGCAAAAGTCATCTCTGAAATCTAGTCCAGGGACACCTTCTTATCCCTTTCGCCTGTCAAATAAAATACACCTTTAAGAAAACCTACTTCAAAGGGCATTTCTAAGACAGAGACAACCCTGCAATTCCCTTGACACCATTTCTAGGATATGCACCTTTGAACTGCTTCCAGGAATATTCCCCAGTTCATCTCTCTCAATAATATCCTTCCAATAATTTCTTCCCAAATACCTGATATATCTTTCCCCGACTAGGAAACAATGTCTTCAGGATACTCATGAACCAATGATCTGTTTTTTTCTCTGTATTTCTTTCTCTGTTAGGATAACAAAATGGTAAAAACATGGCCAAGACAAGGCACTGATAGTTCAGTGGAAAAATGCACTGGATTAAAAAACTAGGCTTCACAGTACCAACTGTGGGTGAGGATGCAGAGCAACTGGAACAATCATTCATTGCTGATGGGAATGCAAAAGGTACAGTCACTTTGGAAAAGAGTATGTTTAACTTATCAAGTTAAACATACACTCCCCATAGCACCCAGAAATCCTGCTCCTGGGGTATTTACCAAGAGAAAAGGAAACTTACATTTACACCAAAACATGTATACAAATCATTTACAGCAGCTTTATTACTTATAGAGGCCCCCAAATGGAAACAACTCAAATGTCCATCAACTGGTGAATGGATTAACAAACTCTGGTACATCCATACAATAGAATATTCCTCAGCAACAAAATGGAATAAATGACTAATATTTGCAACAACATGGGTGAATCTTTTTTATTTTTATATAATTTTTATTGTTATGTTAATCACCATACATTACACATCCTTAGTTTTTGATGTAGTGTTCCATGATTCATTGTTTGTGCATAACACCCAGCGCTCCACGCAGAATGTGGCCTCTTTAATACCCATCACCAG
This sequence comes from Eumetopias jubatus, assembly GCF_037043125.1. Lineage (NCBI taxonomy): Eukaryota > Metazoa > Chordata > Mammalia > Carnivora > Otariidae > Eumetopias > Eumetopias jubatus. The sequence continues at coordinate 160,633,093 of NW_028274809.1, read as the reverse complement.
GCTAACCCATCCCCCCACCCCCCCTGGGTGAATCTTTTTTATGGTAAGTGAAAAAAACTGGTCTCAAAGACTGGTAATTTCATTTATACAACATTCTGGGAAAATGTAATACGTTTTGTTGGAAAAGACAGAACTACAGGGATAGAAAACAGATCAGTGGTTGCTAGGACTGGAGTTGAGGAAAAGGGTCAATATAAAAGGGGCATGAAGGAATTTTCTGAAGTGATGAAACTATTTTATATATTGACTGTGGTGATGGTTACAAACTGGGTGTGTAGGTCAAAAATCAGAAATGTTTGCTAAACAGCGCATGAATTTTACTGTACGTATGTTGTATTTCAGTAAGTCTGCCTCAAAAAATAAGAAAAATGGGGTTATCTCTTAGTTACTAACTGGCTTTACACAAGCCACTTGAAACTCATTTCTCCTTTTATAAAATGAGGAATTTTATATTAGCTCTGAAAGATTTTTGAGAGGAACAGCAACAAAAAATACTTTATGGACTCTAGGCATACATGGAGCATACGGGCAATACAATGATGAATTAAGACAGAGATACACTAAAGAAATTTACTGTCTAGTGAGATAAAGAGGTAAAACAAATCATTATTAAATAATGTGGAAATTCAATGACAGAGACTGAACAAGGCAATAAGGCGTCAACAAGAAGGGGCATTCCAGGAATAAGAATTAACACAAAGAATAAAGTATGAATTAATTCATAAAGAATAATAAAGTGTATCACACATTCAATATAAAGGACCAGATCACAGTCAGATGCAAATATGAGAAGTCATTAATGCACACGGATGACTGGGATCCAGTAATCTTAATGCAACATGGACTTTGAAAAAGCTTAAAGTAAAAATTATGACAAAATGGAAAAAGTACCTCACGATGATTTAGAAGTTGTTCTAAATCTAATGCCATTTGATTCTTCATTTGTAGTAAAGCTGACTTTTCTTTATTTAAATTGCTGGAAAAAAAAATCAAGTTCTAAAGTCATCATATTGGTGTAAATTTAATTAACAAATAGTATATAGCAAAAGACTAATCTGACAAATCTCTTTGAATTAAAGAGAAATTAAATTTATAGTCCATAAGGATATCAGACCAGCCACTGTAATGTTTGATATAATCAACAGCTAACTATTTTCTAAGAAGACTTTTTCTTTTAATAATCATTTGACAGTGCAAATGAGATGTGTTCTGAGAATCCTTTCCTGCCTAGTAGGGGCATAAAAATTAGTGTTTTAAAGATGACTATTTACTCCTGAAATGTAAAAAAGATGAAGTGGGATTTATATAAAAGATAAAAAGCATGTTTGGGCAAAATATTAAAACTCAAGACACCTGAAGTCAAATTAAAACATTTATCCTTAAAACTAAAAGTAGCATTTTATAATTTACCATGTCCTAAATTACCAGGTATATAATTAAGTTAGATAAATGAATCAGATATTCAGTCTGTGATAAACTTGGGCAAACAATTTTTGCCTCCAAATTCTTAGTTCAGTCTTTAATTTCTAAGTCTGCATTGTGAATTTGCCCTTTGACAGGACCTATTTTCTGACAGGAAAGGGTGAGAAGTCTAAATGGAAGAACATATTAAGGTTTTAAGAGATAAATATTTGAGGACTGTTTTGTATTGTCTGGAGTTTTATTATTCAACATATAAAAATTAATTAGAACCATTAAGTGAGATACTCTTTGAAAACCACTGGAATGAATCTACTCAGCACCACATCATGAATTAAGAAAAGCAACAATGAATTAAAACAACATAATTCCATAAATATCAAAACAAAATCTGTGAAGGTAAAATTAGTGAGGACTGTTTTGCTGAACAGGTAAGATGTTTTCAATTATCCTTTAAGAAAATGGAAAGCCACCAATTTTAAAAACATCAGACAGAAATTTTTTCAATATTCAAGGAATAGTAGTAGGTATTCTGAAAGAACAGGTAATTCCAAGGACTTAAGAGGAAAAAACTCACATTCCCCTTTTTCCTAGTAAATGAACTTCCCCAAGGAAGCACCATAGTTTGTCCTCTGAGAGAAAAACAAGATGCAATTCTGACTTCTGTTTCCAACTGTGACATTGACTCAAGTGTGTGGTATAGAGCACAACACACACCACCCTACTAAGCCCCAGTTTTCACATCTGTAAAAGTGTAAAACAATACTCATGTATGTCAAAGGGATATATGAATTACCTAATGAATGAGAATCGAACATATAAAACACAACATAAATGCCATATGGTATTACTAATTTAGATGAAAAACAGGTATCCCAGAAAAACAGTAATTAAATGCCATACAGGTTAGCCGCTCAGCAGCAAAACAGACTGACCTTCAGAATTAGGCATCAGAGATCCTAATGAGCCTTGGAGTTGAAAAGAACTAAATGATATAAAGGTAACTGAGTGTCAGATTCTGCCAGAGTTCTCCAAAGCATGGTAAAGATCAGATGTTTCTGTAACTGTAAAATTCGAATCTATCTTTAGCTAGAATCACCTTGAAGATGAAATATTTTTTAAAATTAAAATAAACATCCAGTAACACAGGAATAGGATTTTTCGAGGAACAGAAATGTGTTAATGTTCACATGCATGTATACATGTTAATGTTCATATACATGTTTTAGACACACACTATGTAAACATACACCCACGGGAAGTATACACATGTACACACACACATACTCTCAAATACCAACAGGCCCTTAAATAAAATGTATGCAATAGGAATGGAATGTTGATGTAATAAAGGATTTTGACTGGGTAATTCGTTAGAAATGTTTTATATGTAGGTGCTTAATTTTTTCCGGAATGAAGGAAGTATTCCATATTCAAATAGCAAAAATAATAGTATAATATAGAATAAAAGGTGGGTAGATAAAACTGGTTCACAGAGCAACTCTGTTCTATCTGCAAGACGTGCATTTATCACAAACAGTACAGGCTCCTCAGATGACACTTGGGTATATATTTTCAAAGTCTCAGCCTTCTCTATAATATACTCTTAAACCACAAGGGAGACCATCTTCAACACATGGGTCTCTAAAACTGCATATGATGATTTTTATACTCTGTGTTCTTCCAGTATGTAGGTAATTACTCAATTGAAGTTTAGTCTCCATAAGACACATTTCATAACAGTGGAAATTTACCTTTAAAAATACAAAGCTTCCATGCGTGACTCATAAAGCAACTACAAAACAAATCTCCTTATAAGCATATCTATCTTGAATGGTATATTACACCCATAACTGTTCAAGTCACTGTTAATTATTACTCAGAAATTCATGTTTATGGCTCTGTGTCACCTGCTATATGAAAACATATTCCTGATATACTGTTCTTTAACTTCCTGGATCAATATACCCTGGCTTAGCCTTACAAGGCTAAGTAGTCTTTTCTTCTTAAACTACTAGTTAAGAATAAACTAAGAACTGACAATGGGGAAAGGAAATTTATGCTAATTATTCTCTTTCTGTGCTTCCTTCAGTTCTGGGCCATAGATCAAACTATATAACCCAGACTGTCTCTTGTGGCTTGGTAGAGGAGAGTTTAACAGTACTACCTCTAGAATGGATTATTACTTTAATGATAGGGGAATTTAAAGTGGTTAATAGTGATATCTCAAAATGCTAGCTTTTAATGTGTTTATAATGATTTCATTTTGTACATATTTACTCTAACCTTTCTAGACATTGAATATAAATAGCTAAATTTTCAAGTGGGGGTTGCTATAGTGGTATTGTTTTATTTTCTAAGAAAATGATAAAATTATTCAGTTCCTTAGAGAGCTTTCATTGTATAAGCTAGAGACATATTTAAAAAAGTAACCATTTAGGGGCACCTGGGTGGCTCAGTTGGTTAAGCGACTGCCTTCGGCTCAGGTCATGATCCTGGAGTCCCGGGATCGAGTCCTGCATTGGGCTCCCTGCTCAGCAGGGAGTCTGCTTCTCCCTCTGACCCTCCCCCCTCTCATGCTATCTCATTCTCTCTCTCAAAAAAAAAAAAAAATCTAAAAAAGTAACCATTTAACTGAAACCATAAAACTCCTAAAAGAAAACATAGGCAATAAACTCTTGGACATCGGTCTTAGCGATTATTTTTTTGGATCTGTCTCCTCAGGTAAGGGCAGCTAAAACAGACATAAATAATTAGAACTACATCAAACCAAGTGTGTACACACACACACACACACACACACACACACACGGGAATATTAGTCTGCTATAAATAACATGGATGGACCTAGAGGTATTATACTAAATGAAATAAGTAAGATAGAGAAGGACAAACACTGCAGGATTTCACTTTCACGTGGAATCTACAAAACAAAACAAACGAACAAACAAAACAAAACAGAAGGACTCATAAATACAGAGAAATGGTAGGTGCCAGAGATACGTGAAGGGGATTAAGCGGTAAAAACTTCCAGCTATAAGATAAGTAAGTCATGGGGATGAAAAGTACAGCATGGGGAATACAGTCAATAATATTGTAATAAGTTTGTATGGTGACAGATGGTAACCACACCATGGTGAGCATTTTGTAATACATATAAATGTTTAAACCCTATGCTGCACACCTGAAATTAATATAATATGGCATGTCAACTATACTTCAATTTAAAAAGTAATCAATTCATGTAAATATTCCTTTCAATTAAAATCAACACCTAGCAAAAAGGATAGGCCTTTTTAAGGTATACTCACCTGTTAATTGTTTTGAATGGGACATTTGATGTTTAAATTTCAAATTAATGAAGGACAGAAGGAAGGGAAGTACTATTTACTGAGTTTCTCCCATGTGCCAGAAGCTTTATATACGTTATTTCATTTAATTTTCACATCTAACCCTTGGTATTCACATCAGTATCTGTATTTTACAGGCACATCTACCATGACAAAAGAAACCAGGCTGATGCGTATTCAAAGCCCAGGATAATTCCTCTACATTTGAAATGTCATCGGCTCCAAGTAAGAGTGATGGCAGACAGACTACTGGATCTGACTTGTCGACTGGGCTGTTTTTTATGGTATTTCATTCATGTCATGAGGGTACATTCAACAGCATCTCAAAGGCCATAATTAAACTACTGAAAGCACCTTAATTTTTCATGTTCGAAGGTAGTTGTTTCAATTAAGAGCAAGGTTTCATATCCTGTGAAATACTAGTTCAGAATCTATTACAATATTTATACAGTAAATTCATGAAACATAGCTTTAAAGGACTCAGATTTTAGCATAAAAATATTTTTTATAGTTAATTTCATAATTGACATAGTTTTTATGATGATGCTGTTATTAAGGGAGTCCTAATTTTTGTCAAATTCAAAATATTTTGAGAAATGTTATTTCTCATTTTTAAGGTAATTTTCAACATAAAAATTTGTTTCATGTAAGATATGCTAATAATAGCAAAAATTTACCCAGCATTCATAATGTGTAGGAACAGTGGTATGTATATATATTACAAAGATTATATCCTTTAATCCTCAGAATAACTATATGAATTAGGTGTTGCTAGTACTAGAGTACTACTCTCATTTCACAGATAAGAAAACTGGCTATACTGTCCAATAACATAGCCATTAACTGGCCACAGGTGGCAGTTAAAATTAATTAAAATAAAAAATGTAGTTCCTCATATGGGTAGTGGCTACCATACTGGACAGTGCAGAAACAGAGTATTTTTACCATTACAGAAAGTTCTATTGGACAATGGAGGTTTAGAGAGTTTAACTGACCGGCTCCAATTCAAAACTAAGTTTTGTTTTGAGTAAGTCATGGGGTTGCATGCTTTAAACCCATGCAACCTACCTACAGAGCCTGTACTCCCTTTTAAAATTTGTTTTTTAAAGACAACTTTATTTGGATTATTTCGAAAGAAGAAAGAAAATGTAACAAACCCTAAGTATCTATCACCTAGCTTCAACAATTATCAATTCATTAAAGCTCCACTTTTAACCACTCTTCTACATTATTTTTTTTTTACTTCTCTTCCTTAATTATATTAGTTAATGAAAAATTATCCCTTATTCAGACTAGAACATAGGGAGGCAGTATAACATAATGTTTAAGAGTACAGAATTAGAAAGCAGACAGATCTGGATTCAAATTTTGACCCTACCACAAAGCTGTACGTTCTTAAGATAACAAGGTGCTTAATTTCTTTAGGGCTGAACTTGTCCATCTTAATAGTTTCCTCTTACAGCTATTATTTTTCTCTATATTAAATCTTTTCAGCTATTAATTCTTAGTAAAATAAATAACTCAAATAAATTTATTTGAAGGTAACTGTGAAAGGTAATTTTTCCACAGGCCTTTTATGTTCCTGCTCCAAGATTAAAAAGGTAAAAGGAGATTCTATACAAAATTTCAAATATAATATAGGAAGAAATATATAATACAGGAAGAAAAATTTATATTTAGGGTTCTTCCCTCAATTTCCTTAAGATAATCAAGTGCCCAGTGAGTGATAAAACATAATTTCTATTGCCCCCAACAGCTATTTACAGAAGAATGGCTTAATTGATTCACTGACTTATTTTAATTAATAATTTCTTAATTTGGTTTATTATTTAATAAGTTTAATTAATGTAGGTTATATATATTCAAAATATAATTTTTACCTTTAAAATTAATCCAGAACTAAATTATTATTTATATTAACATTTTAAAGCATAAGTGTGATTTAAAATTATTTTATCATATCATCCTGAGCCAATTTTTTGGTGGGGTTGAGATAAGAGAAGGTAATTATTCTGATTCATCAAAAAAAAACCCACCCATACTTTAGAGTTAATTCCCGCTAGTTTTATACTTTTGATTATATACCTTAGGAAATCTGAATTTAATAACTATATTCTCCTTATTGTTTTCCAATTCCTTAATTTAACAGTTTCTATTCCCATCTAATTCTCTGCTTCTACATTTATGAATTGGTTAATAATTTATCTAAATTATTCTAACAATCTTAAAATCCAGTAATAACTAAGCCAACTAATCAACCATCCATGAGTTAAAACATCTTTCTGTGTAACATCATTCTTTTACTTCAACTTAAAAAGACTAAAATGATTACACAGATGAACAGGTAAATAACTTCAATGATTATTAAATGGAGCAAGTCTTTTGGTTATGTAAGGCGTCATGTCAGAAAACAATTTCAATTTAAGGAAGTGAAAGGGATTTATTTACATTTAGGTAATTCATAGGTTACTTCATGTAGAGTCAGGGGAAGAAAAGTCTAAAAAATTGCTTGGCAATTTTAGATTCAAAAGAATCTTATAAGCAAATGTGTATATTTTGTTGGTTTAAAAAGTCATTTTTGGGGGGAGGTGCCTGGGTGGCCTAGCTGGTCAAGTGTCCAACTCTTGGTTTTGGCTCAGGTCGTGATCTCGGGATCCCCGTTCAATGCAGGGACTGCTTGAGACTCTCTTTCCCTCTCTCTCTGCTCCTCCCCCCTGCTTGCTCTCTCTCTAAAATAAAGAAATAAATTAAAAAAAAAATGTCTCTGATACTTCCTACAAAGTTCCCTAAATGATCCTGATGTATCCTCCCTCTGCACCTTCCCCCACCCAACACTCCTTCTCTCTCTAAATAAATAAATCTTAAAAAAAACCCCGTCACTTTGGGGGTGCCTGGGTGGCTCAACTGGTTAAGTGACCAACTCTTAAACTCAGCTCAGGTCTTGATCTCAGGCTCGTGAGTTTGAGCCCCGCCGTGATGGGCTCCACAATGGGCATGGAACCCACTTAAAAAAAAAAAAAAAAAGTCATTTTGATTCCACAAATGGCATCTGGTTATATTCTTCTTCTCCCTTCTCCCTTTGGTCAAGCACCAACCTATTAAAGAATTCTCGGGAAACAAGGACAGAACAGCTGCTCCAGTCCTCGGGTTGGTGGGGCGCTTGGCCGCCAGCGCAGTGTTGCTCGTTCCCGGCCAAGACCGCTGATCCTAAGGGGGAATGCGGATGCCTAATGTCATGTGACCCAGGCTCTCTAAGATAAATTACATTTAAGACCATGTTCACTAGGTACGTTTTTTCTTCACAGTGTACACACTTAATTCATGGATAGCACTGCCTTTGTTATTCAAATAAAAGATTTATAGATGATTTACCTGACATCTTTCTCAAGTTGTATAATACAGTCCTTCAGCGAATCAATCTTAGAATCTCTCTGACGCACTGATTCAATGAGGTATCTGTAAGGTTGCTGCGTCTGGTTTAACAGAGAATTGGCCCTGTTAAGCTAAAGAAAAACAGATTTCGTGAAAATCTAAAAAATTTTACAAGAAAGCAAGATTATTCAAAATGCTGTGGCATAGACACAGTACACCAAAACCCCCTTACGTGAATTACTCAGAAAAGTTTTTCTTGTGTAACTTTGAAGGTTTTAAAAATTATTAATCAATATAACTATTCTTTATAATAATAATAATAAGTAATACATAAATAGGAAAGAAAAATTTTTAATAAAATATGAATTGTTACCAATTTTAGGGATGGGTCACCTAAATGTTTTGCCATTTGTTGGTTTGAAAAGATATGTGACATAAAATTTATCTTCTTTTAATAAATACCCTTTAGCTAAAATAAAAATCTTTGAGCTTTATTTCTATTCAAAATAACATAATGACATTACAATTTAGCATTTTTCTCATGTCTTCATATACCCTTCCGTCTTTATTAAATGTAAAATTGATGAGCTGTAGCTAAATCATTATGTATAATGAAGTTTTTAAAAAAATTAGAGTTAAAATATAAATAACATAAAATTTATCATTTTAACCATTTTGCAGTGTAGAACTCAGTGGCATCAAGCACATTCACAATGTTGTGTAACCATCACTAGTATTTCTGGAATATTTTTATCAATCCCAACAGAAGTATCCATTAAGTAAAAACATTCCCCACAATGCCCCCGCTACTGGAAACCTCTTTTCTACTATCTGTCTCTATGAATTTGCCTATTCTAGATACATAAGGGGAATCTTAGGGGAATATTTGTCATTTTGTGTCTGCTTAGTTCATTAATATAATGTTTTCAAGGTTCATCCATGCTGTACCATGTATCAGAACTTCATTCCTTTCTATGGCTAAATAATATTCCATTGTGTGTTTATTCACCTGTTGATGAATATTTGGGTTGTTTTCACTTTTGGCTATTGTTAACTAATGTTGCTACAAATAGTGGTGTATTAATAAATATCTGTTTGAGTTCCCACTTTCAGTTCCTTTGGGTATCTACCTAGGAGTGCAGTGAAACTGCCAGGTTATATGGTAATTACATATTTAACTTCTTAAAAAATTACATTTTTTCCCCTTTATTTAACTTTTTGAGGAACTGGCAACTGCTTTCCACAGAGGCTGCATCATTTGACATGCCTATTAACAATGCACTTGATTCTACTTTCTCCACATCCTTACCAACACTGTTATTTCATGTGCCTATTGGCCATTGTATATCTTCTTTTGAGAAATATCTATTCAAGTCTTTCACCTATATTTTAATTAGGTTGTCTGCTTTTTTGTTGTTGAGTTGTAGTAGTTCTTTTACGTTCTGGATATTAAACCCTTATTAGACATATGATTTGCAAATATTTTTTTCTCATTCTGTGGGTCTTCTGAATCACAAAAGTCTTTAATTTTCATGAAGTCCAACCTCCCTAGTTTTTGTTTTGTTGCCTATGCTTTTGGTTCATTTTTTAAAAAGATCTTATTCATTTATTTGAGAGACAGACAGAGAGAGAGAGAGAGCACGCATGAGCGGGGGAGAAGGGCAGAGGGAGAGGGAGAAGCAGACTCCCCGCTGAGCAGGGAGCCCAATCATGACCTGAGCCAAGGCAAACGCTCAATGGACTGATCCCCCCAGGTACCCTCCTTAAGGATTTTACTAACTTCTGTACTCAACCAACCTTAGTTTTTTTGTTTATTGTGTTTGCTCTTTTCCTAAGCAAATATAAAATGTACGTCAGTATAGAACTAAACACAGCACTGTCAGTATCAGCAAGCCCATACTTTGGTACCTAAATGAGTTCTCAGAAAAAGTATTCTAAAGTTGGATATGCAAAAACTGAACAATCACTACAAAAGTGGTGGATACCTACTGTAAGACTGAGGGGTGGGGAAGGGAGTATTTTATTACACAGAACAAAAATACTACAAAATTCCTACTTTATGACCTTAAAATGTTCTTTGACAATAAAATTCTAACCTTTTATATGTTTAAATGTTTTTTCTTCTTTCCTTCATAGTCTCTAACGAGTTCAATGGAGGCTAAAGATTTGCTCGCTCTTTCTGGGACAAGAAATGATTTATATTTTTTTCTCAGGTGAATTACATTTACAAGATTTATATATATTTTATTTATTAAGATCTAAACATAGAGTTTATTTTGGTACTGCAATTTTTTGGTTTTCTACTCACATAAAATAAATGAGTGATTAGCAGCCTAGAAGCTGAAGGTGTAGAGAACAGTAGGAAGGGTATAGTGGAAGGTAGAGTGGAAGGCAGAAAGAATCAAAGGCAGAAACAATCATTGTTAAAATGATCAGTCATGTGATCTAGGTGTGTAAGGAGGAAAGAGAATGCAAAAGGTGCTTGACCAGGTAGCTGTTAGAGAATATCTGCTTGCAGATTGAAGACTACTTTATAAAAGTTATTTAAATGATTCAACTAAATTAGAAAATTTCCCTTTGGTTACATTAGCCCAGGAAAAAATTCCTCAAAGAAAATTCCTCAATGAACAGTGAAAGAAAAGAAGACTTCATTTTTTGGACATGATTCATTACAGTAAAAGCAAAGCCATAAAGAAAAAAAAAATACCATGAATATTTTCTATGGTTTGGGTTTTAGTTCCTTTTTCCTTGATTTGATAATCATTCTTTTAAATCTATTACAATGTCACTGGAATCTTATTACTTACTTTACTAAGTTATTTTATGAACATTCAAATATGCAGCCGGACAAAAATAAAACTAAGTTCTACTTACCTGTATAACCAGTTTCACTAGTCAATTAAATCAAACAATTGCCTCGACTTTGTTTTCACGGAACTGACCTTAACTGAATAAACTGAACTGACAAGTTGCTTTGTGTTTCAAAGTGCAGAATAGTTGGGGGTGGAGAGGGGTGGTGGTGGTTGGGGTGCAACGTCAGGGAAGCACTAAGGGCATTTACAAATTGTAGTTAGCTGTAGTCTAGAATGAGCTATGCTTGAAACTTATCAGATCTAAATTCAACTGCCTAAAAAGTGTAACAGCAGTCATTAGTCTTAATTATTTTAGTTCCATTTTTTTTCCTCACAGCAATTACATGTTAGGTTTTAGTATTATAAACAAAATTAAGTTTCCCCAAAGCCTTAGTTTCAAAAGGTATCTCTAATATACAACCTACAAACTCCTCCTCCTCTGGATAAGAACTACTAAAGTGCTGTCAGTTTTACAAATGTATTTCTTTATAAACTTGTAAGATTTTAAATCCTAAAGTTTATTTTTAATTTCTTAGGGAAAATACATGTCTGTCAATGAAAAGTGATGCTAATACCTATTTTTGAAATAATTGTAATTTGACAGAATTTAATTCCTCCAGTACGGTTTAAAAAAGCCTTTCTGTAACTATAATACTTAGTGTTCAAAAAGTTACACAATCACTCACTTTGCCTATTGTTAGTAATCTTTTCCTTATAGGAAAGCCTTAGTAATTAGTGACTCAAGAATCATATACGTAATAAATGACTCAGGAGCAAACCCATGACACAACATTTTACAGAATTGTTATCTTGCCTTTGTTTCAATAAATTGTACATATGATTCAGAGAAATGTAAGACCTGATTAAAACATAATTACATATTTTGATTCAAATTCTAACTTACTTTTGGATGATAATCTAAAATGATATATTTTCTCTTAAAATTAAAAAATATATATAAAGGTGACCACATTTTGTTGTGATTTTCCTAAATGTGGGATTTTTTTTCTTGTGGTTTATTTTTAAAGAAACTCCTGGAAATGGAGCTCTTTCTTGCCAGAGACAAAATGCATTTTGTTGAACAGAATTTAACACTGAATTAGTTTCTGTGGATAAAATATATACAAGTGATACTTTCTAGTACTGGTGGTAGTTTTTTTTTTTCTTTAAGATTTTATTTACTTATTTGACAGAGAGAGAGAGAGACAGCGTGAGCACAAGCAGGGGGAGCGGCAGGGAGAGGGAGAGGGAGAAGCAGGCTCCCCAAGGAGTAGGGAGTCCGATGCTGGGCTGGATCCCAGAACCCTGGGTCCATGCCCTACGCCTTAGGCAGACGCTTAACCAACTGAGCCCCTGGTGGTAGTTTTTGAAGAAATTCCACATATTGTTATCTAATCTTCTTGATTGTGCCATGGAATGTAAAATGCCTATTTGAGGTCCAGTATGGAACAACACTTTGGTACCAATTCTCTGTGTTCTCAATCTATAGGAGTAGTTCTCAAATCTAGTTAAATCATCAGATCACTGGGGAAAATGTTAAAAAACAGTGATTTCTGGGCCCCACCCCAGTCCCAATGAATCAAAATGTCTCAGGGCTAGTCTTAGATTCTATCAGTCAAATCTGGAAAGCACAGCTCTTGTGATCTTGGACTTGCTGCAGGCCACTCCATCCAACTATTTTAGTAGATTTAACACTACACATAAATCATCTTATATCCTGAACTTACCATCCTTTCCACTAAAACCACTTTCTTATCCCTGTGTCTCACATGGTGAATAATACCATCATCTTTAAGAGGAGTGACATTTAACTGATACAATTCAACTAATTAAGATGCCAGTTTTGCATGGGAGCAGGTTCCTGGAGAAACTGTGTGGTCCCAGGTATTACTTCTTTGTTGGTAGACGGGGAGGAGATCCAGGGGGTTTCAGGAGAGGCACCAGGACAGACAGGAATGATATGCAGGGGCTTAGAACAACAGCTGTGTACAGGGTTCTTGCAAATATATATATATATATATATATATATATATATATATATATATATATATATATTAGATTTTATTTATTTATTTGAGAGCAAGAGAGGGAGCATGTGCTCAGGCACGTGTGTGTGGGGGCAGATGGGCTGGGAAAGAGACAAGCAGACTCTGCATTGAGTGTGGAATCTGATGCAGGGCTCGATCCCAGGACCCCAAGATCCTGACCTGAGCTGAAACCAAGAGCTGGATGCTCAACCAACTAAGCCACCCAGGCGCCCCCAAATATTTTATTTTAATAACCAAAAGCAAGTGCATGCTAGTTGATCATCAGCCCTGCTCTGATCCTGATCATCAAAGTATGGTAATAAGGAGATATTAACAAGATAAAAGGAGAAATAATAGATAACAAGATGAAATTCTTGAGTAGAATGTTAAATATTTCAGAGTAATCAGCATGGATGTGATGGCCTATTTACTCATAAGTCACAGAGCACACAGGACTGTAGAGTATTATTTTTTTTCAAAGTGTGGCCATGCATCACTTTTATTAGAGTCACAAGAAGAGCTAGTTAAAAATGCAGATTCATTGGTTTCATTCCAGACCTACTTAATCACGATCTCTGAGGGCAGGATCTAGAAGCCTACATATTAAACAAGAATCTTTGGTGATTCTTATAGTCACCACCATTTGAGAATCATTAGTGACGTGTAAGAACAGAGCGAAGCGGCGGACACGCAAGCGACACCTACATGCCAGTGTTGTAAGAAGATGAAGACATCTGAGGGGTAATGGTGTCGTCAAGCAAAGGGAAATCAGAATTTCTAGATTATCTATAAAATCTATAATGTCATGCCATAAATCAGGAGACCGAGAAGAGAATAATGACAATTAGGAAGTCATTGGTGATCACTAAGGAAGGGCATAGCTGAACGGATGATCAGGGAGGACAGCAGAAGGGATTAGGTACACCGAGATGGGTGACTTTTGGAAAGTTACACATGTCCACCCACACACAGACCTACCCACACACAGTCTCTTTCTCTCTCTCTCATTTTTTTTTTTTTGAAGCGGGACCAAAAGGGGGAAAAAGAGTAAGTGAAGATACTAAAAAATCCTTGGGTGAAAGAGGCTCAAGGAAAAGAAATTTAGATGACCTAATTATAATGACAGAGCTACAGATGATGGCAGATGATGGAACTGATGGTTCTGAGGAGTGGAAGTGACCTGCAATGGGGAAAGTGGGTAACAGGACAGATGCAGAAAAATAAAAACAGGGCAGCAGGAATGAGGGCCTGGTTGATGTTCAACAACATGAATTTGGAATACTTTCAAGCAGCAAAAGTAACAGGTTTCCACAAGAGATCTTCAGCACATTACCACAAAACCAAAGAATTTTCTCTCCCTCTCTCTCTCCTTCCTCCCATTCAGCATTTACAGGGTAACTCTCAGATTGTAAGGGAATATGCGAAAGGTAGGGAATGTCAAGAAGAGCCTGATGGGTGACTTAGTGACCCAACAAGCTAGTGAATGGAGTGCTCAGATGGTTGGTAAGGTTGGTAGGAAGAAAAGTGAAGCCAAGAGGGGCTTGACGGATTGGGAAATACGAAGAATTTATGAATGCGGAACACACCATGCGTCAAATACAGCACAGATTTGGTAGGAACGAAAGGACGGGGAGAGCTGAGGGACGGGAGATTATAGAGTCAGAGAATGGAACTGTCAAGGTCAAGTGTTTTAGATTTCTTGCCCCTGAGAAATTCATTTTAATGTGGTTCAATTGTATAACAATCCTGACAGCAGTGGGGAGGGTGTTGCTGTGTAAGTTGTTAATAGTTCTTAAATAAAAAAACGTAGTCATTCATGAGTTATCAAGGCAAACCAGTAAGGTAAACAGTTTAAACAATGTGTTTGATGTGTAAACAGGATACAATTTATAGATAAACCACTGTCTTCCCTTTACTTCAGTGGTGGCCGGCATTTGGTACACGAACACACACACACACACTCACACTCACACACTCACATGAGCTGGTATGTGAACATACAAAATGCACGCTTACAGAACAAATTCTAGTATATTGTCCCGAACCCATGTAATTGAGTTTTTTTCCAGAATGAACCATAACAAAGACTTCTTGGCTTAAGCACTTGGCAAGGTTAGACACAGATCTGTTAGAAAAATGAAAGTGAATGTTTTGTCCATAAAACAAATTGGTCATTCATATGGTAGATAAATACATGTTTACCATTAAAATAAAAAGGTTAACCTTTATATAATTCCACATCAGAACCTCAAAAAATAAGAGACAGAATGGCAATAATCAGCCTCCTCACATTAGGTCTTCTCCATGGAACTTTATCATGGATCAACAATTTAATTATCCCTATGTCCAGTTACACTGTATCTCGAGCATCCACAAAATACAGGAGAACACTAACTCCCAAGGGGTGAAGCACCACATGAAAAAGACACACAGAGAAAATGCAGTATCCCCCAAATTCTTTAACGTTACAAAAAAGTAAATTGTCACCTATGTCAAAAAGCTAACTTCTCATTAGACCAAGAGACTTTCCAGGGGGCATTTTCCTGCTACCAACAAAACCAGCTGCAAGGACTGCCAAATTGTACAAGTGGCAAAAGGTGGCCACAGTTACCTTCATAGAA
The DNA here is from genome assembly GCF_037043125.1 of Eumetopias jubatus. Lineage (NCBI taxonomy): Eukaryota > Metazoa > Chordata > Mammalia > Carnivora > Otariidae > Eumetopias > Eumetopias jubatus. The sequence continues at coordinate 160,617,452 of NW_028274809.1, read as the reverse complement.
AAGGAGCCCCTGACATTTTCTCCCTCCTTTTCCTTTTCATCTCTCTCTTCTCCGTGGTACTCATATTTCATTCCCTTTCTTATCTTGTTTTTTAAGACTCCGTTACAGCAGTTTTTGGGTTCACAGCAAAACTGACTGGAAACACAGGGGGTTCCCATATACTCCCTGCTCCCCCATCCCACAACCTCCCCCAGCATCAGCGTTTGTGACAACTGACGAACATACACTGACACCCCATTGTCACCCAGAGTCCAGAGTTTACATGAGGGTTCACTCTTGGTGCTGTGCATTTTATGGGTTTGCACAAATGGGTAAGGACATGTGTCCACAGGTACAATATCATAAGCAAAAGTTTACCGTAGGAGTCCCGTTGCTCTATCCATGCATCCCTCCCGCCCTCCTAACCCCAGCCTTTTCAGATTGTCGTTGCCTGTTTTCAAAAGCTATTTTTTCACCTTCTGTTTTTTCTCTACCAAATGTTACAAAACATTCTGTTGTACGTACGTATGTATGTATGTATGAATTTCAGAGAGCGAGAGAGAAAGAGAGAGAGAGAGAGAGAGAGAAGGAGCAGGAAGGGCAGAGGGAGAGAGAGAATCCCAAGACGACTCTGTGCTGAGCGCAGAGCCAACGCAGGGCTCAATCACACAACCCTGAGATCATGACCTGAGCCAAATGCTTAACCGATCTCGCCACCCAGTGCCCCAAACATACTGTTTTAAAAACTAAAAGTAATCCACTCATTTGCTTGGAAAATATTTCAATGCAAATTATTTTATTTGGAACTTAATAATTTACAACTGAGAGTACTGAGGCACAGAGAGGTTAAACAACTTATCCAAGTTTACACAGCAAGTAATTACCAGAAATGACATTTTAACCCAGTGAGTCTGGCTCCAGAATCATGTCCTTAATAGCCAATATTCATTACTGCCTCAGAGTAGCAGAAAAGAAAGCAATAATATGTTAAGAGTAGCACAAAATGTGAAGAGCTAAGCATTTCTCTCCCCTACTACCTCAAAATAAAGAATGTGCACTAAAGGCATGGGTGTGCACAACGCACAAACACTAAAGAAACGTGACCAGTTATCCACACAGAAAAATGCTTCATAGCTCTTCTTCCATATTAAAGCTATCTAATTGTCTCTACTGAGGTGCCATGCTCCTGTGGGACTTACGGGTTCTATGCCCCTTCCCTTGCTGCTCTGGCCATTTCCGGAGGAGATGTAAGAACCATGGTGCTCACTCTGTGCCTTCTGTGGGTCCATTTGGCTGGGAATTACAGGCAGTGATAACTGGCTGTTATCCTCTTCCCTGCTTCACTTCTTTCATAAAACTTATCAAGTTCTAATTGAATATATATCTTACTTGAAAAAAACCTTTGTTTCCCCCTGATTAGAATATAAGCTCCAAAGGGTAGGAATTCATGTCTGTCTTATTCAATGATTATCCCAAGAACCTAGAACAACACCTGACACACTGGTAGTGAATAAATATTTACTGAAAGACTGAATTATGTATCAGTACTACCTAACACTTAACGAAATTCCTTTTCTTAATATACTTTATTTCTTATGCTGAGTTAAATGGCACAGAATGGACTAAAACATTTTTTAATAACATTACCTTTATAAATTATTCTTACATAAGTTCCTCCTGTGTAAAGAGCCAATAAGGAAATAAATTTATTTGGGGAAAAGCGACACAGTTTCTACAATAGGAAATCTTGCTGTTTACTGGAGTTCCTCAAGAATAAGTCTATGTAACTAAGTGATAAAAATGTTAACACATAGATCTGAAACTCAATACAGTTCAAAGAAACTCAATACAGTTCAAAACAAGATTTACTTAAAAAAAGGAATCAATACAGGGTGCCTGGGTGGCTCAGTCAGTTAAGCGAATGCCTCTTGATTTTAGCTCACATCATGATCTCAGGGTCGTGAGACTGAGTTCTGCGTAGGGCTCTGCGCTCAACACGGAATCTGCCTGAGATTCTCTCATTCCCTTTGCCCCTCCCCCTGCTTGCAAAGGCTCTCTCAAATAAGTAAATAAATAAAATCCAAAAAAAAAAAAAAAAGGAATCACTACAGAACTAGAGGGATTTTTTTTTTTTGTGAAGATGAAGCCTAAACACTTTCTATAAATAAAGAAGAAAAGAGTAGGGTTCTCAGATTCTTATTCATATGTACATATTGTAAATAACTGGCAGGATCACAGTTAAAGACTAAAATTATGCAAATCTGTAAAAGGTACTAATTCCAAACAATGGGAGAAACCACAGTAAATTTGTTCAGAATTGTTCAGTGGAACAGAAAAAAGGCAGGACAAAAATATGGGAAATAGTAACATTTGCTTCAGCAGCATACTGTGTTAATTCAAAATGATATAGAGGTTAGATTAGCATTGCTCCTATATATGGTAGACACATAAACTGGGAAGCATTATAGGTTTTCACATGATAGTCACACCAGAGGTCCCTGCATTTCTTGAATAGGCTTCACCTTTTTTCTCTTCTCGATCTCTATGCTGATTTCTCAAGAAGGCTTCCGTAAGGAGAGGAAAATGTGTCACCTATTTGTCCAGATGAGTGTTTTCACACTGTGGGTTGCAAGCAGTATTAAAAAAGGAAGAGAAAAGAAACAGAACAGAATGGCAACTAATAGAATACGCTACATGTCATAAGGGTATTCATTCCTGTGGAAATTATTTCAAATACACACATGTGTATGCTTCTACCCACATACACACAAATACACACACATGTATACACTGGGATGCTAAGTAAGGTGTACTTCTTACTATAGGTAATGGCCAAAGAAAAGTACAAAAGCTGTTTGTCCAGGTGATAGCTAACATTTTAAATTATTATTATTTTTAAAGATTTTATTTATTTATTTGAGAGACAGAGAATGAGAGATAGCACGAGAGGAAAAAGGGTCAGAGGGAGAAGCAGACTCCCTGCCGAGCAGGGAGCCTGATGTGGGACTCGATCCCGGGACTCCAGGATCATGATCTGAGCGGAAGGCAGTCACTTAACTAACTGAGCCACCCAGGCGCCCTAACATTTTTAATTATAAAGGACAAAATTTACATTAAAAGCAGTCCAAATCCAAATCAGTCTCAGGTCAATTTTGTGGCAAGTTTTCTGTGGGTTTCATCACCTGCTGAAAATTTCAGATCTGAAGGGTGGAGGTGTTATATATTATAGCATTCGATATGTTACGGCATATCCATCAAAAACCTAAGAGCAGACTGAGCAGAATTTGCATCTGAGTCATTTTTCTCCTTTGATTCCTCTCTGATAAACATGCCAATCTAATGGAAGCCCACTCAGACAAAAGAGCTTCTTTAGTCCTCAGGAAGCCTGGGAAGCTGGTAAACCCAGGGATCTCACACTCTTAAGATCCCAGTTAGCCCTAGCAACACTCCTATGGTTTCATAAAGTAGTATGACTGGTATTAAGTAAGCACTCAAAATTGCTAGCCATTATTAATATCATTTATTCATGTAATAATTTTGATTTTAATGAAATATTTACTCAAAAATTTTGAGACTATGTTATCATTGCTATTAAATAATGTTTATCTTCATCATCTTATTGCATATTATTATTGCTTACTTTTTGCTTTTCTATACAGATCCAACAAATTTGTTGAATTTTATCAGTAATTCCTGTTCTCTAATTTAAATATAACAATTCTGGTTAATTCGAAGTTTTTATTAGTTTTTTTTTAAAGATTTTATTTATTTATTTGACAGAGAGAGACACAGCAAGAGAGGGAACACAAGCAGGGGGAGTGGGAGAGGGAGAAACAAGCTTCCCGCGGAGCAGGGAGCCTGATGTGGGGCTCAATCCCAGGACATGGGAGTGGGAGAGGGAGAAGCAGGCTTCCTGTGGGGCAGAGAGCCCGATGCGGGGCTCGATCCCTGGGATCATGACCTGAGCCGAAGGCAGACGCTTAACGACTGGACCACCCAGACGCCCCTGAAGTTTTTATTAGTCTTAAAATATCCAGTTTTCCATACTTTTCCTAAAATGCTTAGTTTGTATGTGATTAAATATACTTTTACATTTGAAAGGAGCAGGTGATTACTCTCCAGAATTGCAGTTTTACTATCATGTACCTCTTCATAAAAATTACTTAAATTGCACAAAATCTTACTATACTGTGTTAAAATTCATTTGAATAGTTCATTCTGAATATTTCCACATAAGCAGAATAAGCATTATTTACTCCAATTCTGAACCTATTTCTTTAAAATGCCAAGTTTATTAATAAAAATTCTTATTGATACTATTGCCATTAGCAGAAAAATAAATGAAACACAGGACCAAAAAAACCCATCTGCATTTACTGAGTGATTAGTATATGCCAGTTAGTATGGTAAGTGCTTATCTTAGATTAAGATATCTCTAATTCTTGAGGTAAGCATGTATATAATATTATTACTCCCACTGCACAGGTTGAAAATTGAAAGCCCACAGAGGGTAAAGGACTTGCCTAAAATCATACAAGCCAGTTGTCTGCCTAACTTGAAAATCTAGTTTCATATCCCAATGGTTAATGAATAAAGTTAACATACGATTAAGTGCTACACACATCTAAAGTGTTACCTTTATCATCTCCTTTTATTACTCAACTTTGTTCTTAGTTTCTTCCCTTTACACTGAAATAAATTCAAACGAAAGAACTCTAGTGTTTTCAGTAAAGGTTGATGGATCCTACTGATTCCATGTAATTGGAATATTTTTTTCATGGTGGTGGTGGGTGGAGCTGATATATACCCTGCTTTGGTTCCAGATGTGACATAAAGCATATGACTGAGTCTCTGACACTTAGAAACTAAAGCTTTCTTTCTAATTAGCAGGTCTGATTTCTTCCTCATCCTCTGCTCCTCTTGGTTGGGACTTCCAATCTGCTTCAGGTTCATTCTCGTATCCCCCACTCTCATAGACTTTGACCTATCACAAACAGAAGTTATTCCTTCAACAACATCTATTTACTATGTATTAGAAACAGGCACTGTGCTAAGCAGTGAGGATATATAGAACAATAAAAAAGAATCCTTCCTTTTAAGAAGCATCTAGATAGCTATGTCAACAACATCTCCACCTATCTAAATATATCTCGGTATATATGGTATCATGGGGATACATAAGTCATTTTTTTTAAAAGATTTTATTTATTTATTTGCCAGAGAGAGACAGAGGGAGAACACAAGCAGGGGGAGTGGCAGGCAGAGGGAGAAGCAGGCTCCTTGTGGGACTCGATCCCAGGAGATCATGACCTGAGCTGAAGGCAGACGCTCAGCCATCTGAGCCACCCAGGCACCCCACGTAAGTCATTTTTGCCTGGGGTTCAAAATAGGCTTAAGAGAGTAAATCACACTTGATATTAAACAGACAAGCACCTCTGATGCAAACATGGGTACACTGGGAAAAATGATCAGAGTGCGCAGAAGCACAGAGGCATGAAAAACATAGAGTGCTTGGAGAATTCAAGTAATGCCCAAGAAGTTACATACGTGGGGAGAAGCACAAGTAGTTGTATACATGGCCGTGTGTGTGTGTGTGTGTGTGTGTGTGTGCGTGCGCGCGCGTGCGCGCATGCGTGCACACAGTATAATGTAAGATGGGACTGGATATATAGGCAGGGGTAGGATAATAGATGGTCTTATTCTCTAATACCATACACAAAGATAAACTCAAAATGGATGAAAGACCTCAGTGTGAGACAGGAATCCATCAAAATCCTAGAGAACACAGGCAATAACCTCTTCGACATTGGCCACAGCAACTTTTTTCAAGATACATCTCCAAAGGCAAATGAAACAAAAGCAAAAATGAACTTTTGAGACTTCATCAAGATAAAAAGCTTCTGCACAGCAAAGGAAACAGTCAACAAAACAAAGAGGCAACCCACAGAATGGGAGAAGATATTTGCAAATGACACTACAGACAAAGGGCTGATATCCAAGAGCTATAAAGAACTTCTCAAACTCAACGCCCAAAAAACAAATAATCAGTCAAAAAATGGGCAGAAGACATGAACAGGAACTTCTCCAAAGAAGACATACAAATGGCCAACAGACACATGAAAAAATGTTCATCATCATTAGCCATCATGGAAATCCAAGTCAAAACCACATTGAGATACCACCTTACACCAGTTAGAATGGTAAAAATTGACAAGGCAAGAAACAACAAATGTTGGAGAGGTTGTGGAGAAAGGGGAACCCTCTTACCCTGTTGGTGGGAATGGAAGCTGATACAGCCACTTTGGAAAACGGTGTGGAGTTTCCTCAAAAAATTAAAAATAGAGCTACCCTATGACCCAGCAATTGCACTCCTGGGTATTTACCCCAAAGACACAGATGTAGTGAAAAGAAGGGCCATATGCATCCCAATGTCTGCAATAGCCAAACTGTGGAAAGAGCTGAGATGCCCTTCAACAGAGGAATGGATAAAGAAGATGTGGTCCATATATACAATGGAATATTACTCAGCCATCAGAAAGGATGAATACCCGACTTTTACATCAACATGGATGGGACTGGAGGAGATTATGCTAAGTGAAATAAGTCAAGCAGAGAAAGTCAATTATCCTATGGTTTCACTTATTTGTGGAACATAAGGGATAGCATGGAGGACATTAGGAGAAGGAAGGGAAAAATGAAGGGGGGGAATCAGAGGGGGAGACGAACCATGAGAGACTATGGACTCTGAGAAACAAACTGAGGGTTCTAGAGGGGAGGGGGTGGGGGGATGGGTTAGCCTGGTGATGGGTATTAAGGAGGGCACATTCTGCGTGGAGCACTGGGTGTTATGCACAAACAATGAATCACAGAACACTACATCAAAAACTAACGATGTACTGTATGGTGACTAACATAACATAATAAAATTAAATTAAAAAAAGGATAATAGAAGGTCTTATGTTATTAGTCTTAGCAAACAGAGACAAGTCTAACTGTGGGAGAAACAAAAACAGATTTGTATTTAGAGAGAGTATTTTGGCAACAAGGTGGAGGACTAAATAGAGATGATGCCAGTCAGCTGGTTCCTAATTTAATTCACATGATAGATGAGAGGTTGTACCAAGTCAGTACCACTAAAGCAGGAGACTGAGTAGAGATGTTCAGAAGGTGGTATGAAGACAGTAGGGAGCACCTGGTACTTGCTGAACACTCCTTTTGCACTCTTTGAATTCTGATGATAGACATGCTTACCACATGAATCTTGGACTTACTCAAGAAAGGCGACAATGAAAAGCTACTGTAGCTGGTAGCTGAAGCCATGGAACAAGATGAAGTAAGACGCAGTAAGAAGAGAAGAGTGCCAAGACAGATGTCTGGGGCATGTCCACATTTATGGAACAATCAGAAACCAGTCAACAAAGGAGACTGAGAAGTAGGAGAGTAACAAAGTGGTGGAGCAGGAGCAAAAGACACACTACTTGGTGTAGGAGGGGCTGCAAATGAGGACCCGGGGAGAGGGGGGTAGAAGATGAGGACGAGAAGTAGGTTAGGATCAAACTGGCCTTCTCTGCCATGGCATTGTCTGGTAGGCAGCAGACCTTTTTTTTTTTTTTTTTTTAAAGATTTTATTATTTATTTGAGAGAGAGAGAATGAGAAAGAGAGAGCACGAGAGGGAAGAGGGTCAGAGGGAGAAGCAGACTCCCCGCTGAGCAGGGAGCCCGACGTGGGACTCGATCGCGGGACTCCAGGATCATGACCTGAGCCGAAGGCAGTCACCTAACCAAATGAGCCACCCAGGCGCCCGGCAGCAGACCTTTTAAAATGAAATCATGATCCACAGTATGGAGGACAGTTTGGGCTAGAAGAAAGAATTGTGATGGGCTGATAAACCTTGCCAAATTTCAAAACTGTCAGGCAGTGTAGTATCCTATGTGTTTATGTTTTAAGCCTTGTACTTTTAACGGTGAAATAAAAGCACTGTTCCTTATTAAAAGAATTTAAGCATCAACAAACTTTCAGGAAAACACTTTGGGAGGCAAAGGGACCCTGCAATCATACTATTTTTCATATTTTCTATGAAAATGGATGCATCTTACAATTGCTGTTGGTCAAGTTTACACATGTAAATTTGATCTCAGCTGTTTATATTTTGATTTCAGTTGAGTTCTCAGTATGGCTTATCTGTCACTGGTTCAGTTTAATTGCCATTTAAAACATCTCCAAAAAGATTCCAATGGGATTTGGCACATTCAGCACAGTTTGTGTTAGAAGGATAAAAACTGAGTTATGTAATAAATGATAAAAATCATTGCCTAAGGTCTAAAAGAATGTGTGCTTAAAACTAAAAAATTTAAGTGATAAAGCATTGTATCATAGTTTAATTGGAAGCATCTCCTACTCTTTTACTCCTTGATGGTACATAAAATAGTGGATTTTTTTTCACATCAATGAAGGCTTAGAAATATGGAAAAAAAAATTGGCTTTGAAGTTTAGAGAGATTTAGTTCTTCTAGGGGTGTGGCTGGCAAGTGAGTCTCTTTAAAATATCGAGATGGGAGTTGTAGGAGTTGTGGGCTACAGAGTCCTTCCAAGAGACGGTACACTGAGGGTGCGACAGAACACCCCCAGCAGTTGCTCAGGTCAGATAACTCAAAGGACGAAGGCACACGTTTTACTCATCTAGATACTTCTACTATGTTTGTAGAAATCATGTATCCCAGTATTATTGGTATACAGAACATACTGGCAAATATTTCAAAGACTCCATCAAGCAGAAAGTCCTGCCACATCTTTTCCTTGCCTGCGCATACATTAGACATCCTTCCTGTTTGCTTTTCTTAGTCCTAAAACTTTCAAATGCATGTCATGTTTTTAGAGGCTTCTGAGTTTTTCCTATAGCAAATCCTTTCCCTGATATTCTGAAACACTTCCATATCCTTTCAAATACTTGCTCTTGATAATGAAATGGAAGGAGGGAGATGAGGAAGAAAGTGAAGGGCGAAGGGAATAGCACACGCACATACTAAGTAATTTAAACTACAGAGAGGGAACATAGACTGAAAGGATCTCTTCCTTCCATTTAGAACTTCAGTGCCCCCTCCACAATGATAATCAGCAACAACGAATGATTTCTTTTGGTTTTTATTATTCCAGATACTTCTATGCATGTATCAAAGCATACATATAGATCTATGTATGGGTATCCAAGTATATATATGTCTGCATTTCCTTGGCAATAAAGTTTTGGGTACAATGAATATTGCTGGAATGTAATCTCTGTTTATAGATTTGTTTTAAAAAGTAGAATTTTGCCTCTTACTTCCATCTTTATAATCTACCTAAGTTTGGTGGAGCAGCTAGGTCAATGATCTATCTAATGATTCAACATTTACTTTATACCTATTATGAGTCAGATACTCTGTTGATCACCAAATCTATGCCTTAAAAAAAAAAATCTCATTTGAGTTGGAATAAATTCAAGGAATTCAAAAATGCATAAGGCAAAAATTAGTCATTCTGTTCTTCCCCACTCCCAATCTCAGAGGTAAGCACTGTTTGATGTTAGAGAGATAAATATGGATGGTCCTGGGGGCTCATTTTCTGTTCTACTAGAACAAGCTAATAGAGATTATAACCTACAAAGGCTCCTGCTCCCATTATGACTTAGGCAACTAGATGTTCCTTAACCTTCTCTTTAGATGTGTACAATGTTTTGGTGTGGAGTCCCTCTATCAGATCCCTTTCTGTGGCACATCTAGAGTACCTATGCCAGACCTGAGCACACTTTTCCGTGGAAAGAAAACTTGGGGATGGTATATACTCTGTTAATTCTTTGCCTGTAAGGTTACTCCAACCAAACATTTTTATATTCATATGGCAAATACTAATGGTATTTGTGTGCCCTTGGCATGACAGTTGTATATTATGTAAAGTTTTTTCTCTATGCTTAGACAGAAACACAATCCCATCCCTAGAAAGACAGACACATACACACTCAAGGTCAATATAGAGAAATACAATACAAATTATCCTGCAATTTTCTTTTTTGGAAAAAAATTATCAATATAGTTTAGATGTCTTTTAAGGTTAGTACACAGAATTCTACTTTATTCTACCCATGCATCCTATAGTCTTTTTCAAATCTGGCAATCTAAAGTTTTGTAACGAATGACCTGGATTCTGCTAAATGCCTCCTAGGTAGAGAATTTCAAGTAACTAAAACCTTGCCATTTGGTCACTTGAGATCGTGCATATCCCATTTTCTAGATAAGATTTCTAAAATTAAGTTATAACAGATAAATCTCTAAGTGGTTAGATTAGAAGACAAGGCCTTTGTGAACAAGGCTGTACATGTTAAAAGGGCAAGAGCATGCCTCTTTTGTTCATCAGTGGTTGAAGACAGTAGGAGTCTGAGAAATATTTACTGAATGACTAGAAAGAGAAAGCAAACACCAAGATTCAAGGTAGCTAAGGCGCAGCAATTCTGGTGGTAACATGGTATGCTTTATGATGTAGCCTAGATTTTCAACCCCACATCAGCACCCCTCTTCTTCCCCTTTTCCTTTTTTAAAACTGAGATATAACTGACATACAATATTATATTAGCTTTAGGTATACAACGTAATGTTTTGACACGTGTATATATTTTGAAATGATCACAATAAGTCTCGTTACCATCTGTTACCATAAAAAGTTAAATTTTTTTTCTTTTGTGATGAGAATTTTCAAGATTCACTGTCCTGGCAACCTTCAAATATGCACGACAATACTACTGACTATAGTTACCATGTTGCACACCACATCCCCACAACCTATTCATTTTGTAGGTAGAAGTCTGTACCTCCTGACCTCCTTCATCTATTTCATCCATCCCCAACTCCCTTCTGCTGCCAACCAACATTCTTTTCCATGACCATGTGTTTTGTTTGTTCATTTGTTTTGTTTTTTTAGATTCCACATATAAGTGAGATCATATGGTATTTGTCTTTCTCTGCCTGATTTATTTCACTTAGCATAATACCCTCTAGCTCCATCCGTTGTTGCAAGTGGCAAGATTTCATTCTTTTTTTATGGCTGAGCGGTATTCCATTGTAAACATACCACATCTTCTTTATCCATTCACCCATTGATCAACACTTAGGTTGTTTCTATATCTCGGCTATTATCAATAATGTACAATGAATACTGCACTGTTTGTCCCTCTCCCTCTGCTCCTCCCCCTGCTCACACTCTCTAAAATAAATAAATACATAAATAAATCTTTTTATGTATTTATTTATTTATCTATTTATTTACTTAAGGAGAGGGGTTGAGTGAGCTGGGGGAGAGAGAGAGGGAGAAAGAATCTTTAAGCAGACTCCCCGCTGAGCGCAGAGCCTGATGTGGGGCCTGATCCCATGACTCATGAGATCGTGACTTGAGCCTAAATCAAGAGTCAGATATTTAACCAATTGAGCGACCCAGGTGCCCCTAAATCTTAAAAAAAAAAAAAAAAAAAAAAAAATTTGCTCTTTAAAAAAAAGATTTCAACTTTCCCCTCTTGATCTATAGATTCAATGCAATCCAATCAAAACCACAGCAGCTTTTTAAAAAACTTTTTGTAGAAATGATTACAGAATTCATACAGAAATGCAAAGGACACAAAATAGCCAAATCTGAAAATGAACAGAGTTGGAGGACCAACAGTATCTAATTTCAAGACATTATAAGGTTTCAGTAATCAAGAGAATGTAGTATTGGCATAAAGATAAACATATTAGATAACTGGAAACAGAGAGTCCAGAAACAGACTCGCACATTTATGACTGATTTCCAACAAGGTCTTTTCAACAAATGATGCAAGAATAATTTGATTTCAATAAGCAAATAAACGAATTTCAATCTATACCTTGCATATAATACACAAATTAACTAAAAGTGGATTACAGACTTGAAACTATGAAACATCAAGACAAAAACCCTGTGACCTTGGGTCAGGCAAAGATATTTTAGATACAACACTAAAAACAAAATCCATAAAAGAACAAACTGATAAACTGGATTTGATAAAAACTGCTCTTCAAACAGTGCTAAGAGATGGGAAAACAAGCCAAAGAGTGGGAGAAAATATTTGCAAATCATATATCTGATAAGGGACCTGTACCTAGAATATATAAGTAATACTCAAAACTCAATAATGGGAAAACAATGTGATAAAATGGGCAAAAATTTTGAAGATGCTTCCCCCAATAAGAAGAGCAGAGGGCAAAGAAGCACATGAAAAGATGCTCAGTATCATTAGTCATTAGGGAAATGCAAATTAAAACCATAATGAGAGACCACTATATACCCATAAGACTGGCTAAAATTAAAAACACTGACTATATCAAGTCTTTTGCAAGGCGGTAGAAGAACTAGAACTTTCCTACGCTGCTGGTGGAAATGTAAAATGGCAAAAACGTTCAGAAAACAGTTTGGCAGTTTCCCAAAATGTTAAGTAGATACCTAACCATTTGCATTAGATCCACCTAGTCGACTCCCAGGTATTTACTCAAAAGAAATAAAAAGCTTCTGTTCATAAAAGGACTGTACATGGATATTCAGATCACCTTTACTCGTAGTAGGCAAAAACTGCAAACTACCCAAATGTCCATCAACAGGTGAATGAATGAACAACAGTGGTATATCCATAAATGGAATGTTCCTCAGCAATGAAAAGGAAAGAAGTATGGATGAATCTTGAAATAATTATGCAGAGTGAAAGAAGTCAGATAAAAAAAGAGAGTGTGTATATATATATATATATACTGCATGATTCTGTTTATATAAAATGTAAAACATGGCCAGTCTACAGTGACAGAATGCTTGAGAACTATCTGGGGATAGGGATGGTTGGGAGAGATTCCAAAGGGGCAAAAGGAAACTTTTAGGCTGATGTATATGTCATTATCTTCATTTTGGTAATGATTTCGGAGGTATACATATGTGTCAAAAGTTATCATATTGTACACTTTAAATATGTGCGGCTTACTGTATGTTAATTATACTTCAATAAAGCTACTATAAAAGGAATGGTTCTTTTGAATATTTTTTAGCGTTCTCATTTTGGCACTTCATTTATGTTTAATTTCAGATATATTCTCAACAACATATATAATTCAATGGTTATTGCTTTAGTTATTTGTTTCATCCATGTGTTATTCTTAAAACTCCAAGCTAGTTTATTTTTTTCTTAAAGATTTTATTTATTTATTTATTTAGAGAGCATGAGCGGGGGGGGGGAGGTGCAGAGGGAGAAGGAGAGAGAATCTCAGGCAGACTCTGTATTGAGCACGTGGGGCTCGATTTCACCACCCTGAGATCATGACCTGAGCTGAAATAAAGGGTTGGACAAGCTTAACAGACTGAGCCACCCAGGCACCCCTCAAAACTCCAAGCTAGTTTAAATAAACTACTTAAAGACTATAGATCCTGAGAGAATTTCCTTCTCAATTATTTTCACCATGTATCACGCATAGTCAGTTGTTATAGAAGCATTCTAATACTATCATCTTTTAGCTAATTAGTTTATATAATTATTTTCAACTTAAACAACATAATTTTTGTTAGACAGAAAACAGATTTTTAAATCCATGGAATATTTCAAACTATAATACTTTATTTTCAATCTTAAGGGAAAGGTTATACACTATGATAGCCATAAAAATTTTAATATAAGGTTACTAATTGTTTCTTCCAATGTCTTATGAAAGATTTTCAAACATACACAAAAGTACAGAACTGAATAACAAACCCATATGTAACCTTTACCCAGCTTCAAACATGATCAATATTTTGAAATTCTTCTTTTATCTATGAGTCCTTCCCCCACTTTTTATGGGATATTTAAAAGCAAATTCTAGGCTTCGTATCATTTCATATCACATATATTTCAGTATTTATTTATTTATCTATCTATTTTAAAGATCTTATTTATTTATTTGACAAAGAGAGACACAGCGAGAGAGGGAACACAAGCAGGGGGAGAGGGGGAGGGAGAGGGAGAGGCAGGCCTCCCGCTGAGCAGGGAGCCCAATGTGGGGCTTGATCCTAGGACCCTGAGATCATGACCTGAGCCGAAGGCAGACGCTTAACGACTGAGCCACCCAGGTGCCCCAGTATTTATTTATTTATTAATTTGGGAGACAGAGAGCGATGGAGAGCGAGAGCATGAGCAGGCGGAGGGGCAGAGGGAGAAGCAGGCTCCCTGCTGAGCAGCGAGCCCAAGGCGGGGCTCCTCCTGGGACTCCAGGATCATGACCTGAGCTGAAGGCAGACCCTTAACTGACTGAACCACCCAGGTGCCCCTATAATTCAGTTTTTAAATCTTTTTCTCAATATAAGCCAACAGCTTGTTTTAAAATTGTTTCATAAAAAGTTAAAAAGTTAATTATACTTCATTACAAGAATACTTAATTTCTTACATTTCACCCATACAATTTGGGGCTGTGTGCTGTTTAGAAACTCCTATTTCAAAGGAAAAGAAATTCCTACTTTAATTAACTGATGTACTCAGGAAGTTTTATTTTTTTTAAGTAATATTATGACACACATATCCAACACAAATGTGTATGTAGTTTAGCTTTTTTTAGAAATATTTTTGATAGGTCATTCTGAAGTTAAAAGAAACATGAGGGATGTATAAAATATTAGCAAACATGTTTCTTTAACCTCTCATTTGTTTCTTTAATCATTTATTTATTTATCCTTCCATGCTGTGCTGGAGCTGGCTTCCTGCAGTTTGTGATGGCGAACTGGTAAATTTTTAGGAATTCTGCGAGCCGGATGTTAAACACAACCATTATTAAAAATTATTTAAATGTATGATAAAATCAATTTTATTTAAAAAAGGGAACAGATATTCAAACTCACTGATTTTTAATTGTTTTACTATTTGCTGTGCTCTTGAGTTTATCTGTGTCTACCGTATCTGTGTAGTGGAAACATTATGTAGTGGTGCGCTACTGAACATCTTTACTCTGTGTTCAGGAACATGATGTTGGCAGCTCAGAGTTAGTCACAGGGGGGACACAAGCAAATGCTACCAATCAGAGCTTCTCTCATGCTCCCGCCTGGAGAGCTGGTGGTTAACATCTGCCAGCACCACATTGCTTCCATCCTGAGTGTAACTACATGTCAGGCACTGGAGTGATAGGAAGTATTTCTGGTCTTTTGGAATTTGAGTATAAAAATCCTCCTAATGTTACATTATTAAAAGTACTTTAATAGAGGGCACTATCACTATAAAGATAAATATGAACAGGTCCTTCAGAAAACAGACTACATCATATATATTAATAGTTTTTAATATATGTCTTTAAAAATCCCTTTATTGTAAGATCCACGTTTTAAAACATTAACATAATAAAGCTGTTATGCTGAAACTCAGGAAGTAAAAGGAATCCTAATGAGTTGGCATCTTTGGTTTTAACTGTTTTATTATTTGAATTTCAGAAGTACAGAAAAATGTAATTAGATGTTAAATAAAAGAATTAAAAACACCATGTAAAAATATATACGTTTTTTTAAATGATGTAATGTAAGGCTGAAGAAAATAAATATGAATCTGATTTTTAAAAGATAATTTGGGACTATCATCTACCAAATAATGTGAGAGCTTGAGAATACCAAGTTAAGGGGCACCTGGGTGGCTCAGTCGTTAAGCGTCTGCCTCAGCGGGAAGTCTGCTTCTCCCTCTCCCACTCCCCCTGCTTGTGTTCCCTCTCTCACTGTCTCTCTCTCTCTGTCAAATCAATAAATAAAAATCTTAAAAAAAAGTTTAAAAAAAGAATACCAAGTTAAGTATGTTTAATAGAAAAATAATTTTTCATCAAAAAAGTCAAAAAGCAAACCAATTTTAAAAATGAGGTTTTAAAATGTAGTGACCTGAAGGGGCATGGGCACCCCAATGTTTACAGCAGCAATGTCCACAATAGCCAAACTACTGAAAGAGCCTAGATGTCCATCAACAGACAAGTGGATAAAGATGTGATATATATATATACACAATAGAATATTATGCAGCCATCAAAAAATGAAATCTTACCATTTGCAATGACGTGGATGGAACTAGAGGGTATTAGCTAAGTGAAGTAAGTCAGTCAGAGAAAGACAATTATCATATGATCTCACTGATATGAGGAATTGGAGAAACAAGGCAGAGGATCAGAGGGGAAGGGAGGGAAAAATGAAACAAGATGAAACCAGAGAGGGAGACAAACCATAAGAGACTCTTAATCTCAGGAAACAAAGTGAGGGTTGCTGGAGTGGAGGGGGTGGGAGGGATGGGGTGGCTGGGTGATGGACACTGGGGAGGGTACGTGTTGTATGAGTGCTGTGTATTGTGTAAGACTGATGAATCACAGACCTGTACCCCTGAAACAAATAATACATTATATGTTAATAAACGAACAAACAAACAAAAATGAGGTTTTAAACAGATGGTTACCAAAGGGGAGGTGGGTGGGAGGATGGGTGAAATAGGTGATAGGCATTAAGAATACACTTATGATGAGCACTGAGTAATATGTGGAACTGTTGAATCACTATATTGTACCCTGGAAACTAATATAACACTGTATGTTAACAATGCTGGAATTAAAATAAAATAAAAAAAATGAGGTTTTATTTAAAAACTCAAAATGCTACCTGAAATTGCCAAACTTGTTTTGCCAGTTGATATTCTCAGAAATCAAAGCTTTGTCTGTCTAGTCTGCATTTATATTTAGTCTGGGCATTTAATCTCTTTTTTTGATCTTAGTTTTGCCATACACTATGAGTTGTTTTATAAGGCTTTAACATTAAGTTAGTTTCGTAAGTTGTAAAATCATTTTCTACTAGCAAACAGCTTATTTTAAAACTGCTCAGAAAATATACAAAGGAGTGACAAAGAATTAAAATGAACACCATGATTCTTAATATGTGTTTCTTTTAAGTTATTTACCTCTTCTGAAAGCTGTGTTACTTGCTCCTTTTGATGTTCCAGGTCTTTTAAAACCAACGAGTTTTGTTTTTCTAACTGAAGCACTCTTCTTGCCAAGTGGACACTAGGTGAATGAAATAAGAAAATTAATGCTTAAAAAAGAGGAATGTTTTCTAAAATATTAAAAATGTGTTTGTATGCCTGAAAACTGACTTGCCATTTCCTAGTAACACTTAAATATTTAAAGAAAAAATATGGAGTCAAATATTTTCAGGTGTCAACAGTGGAAGACCAATATCCCAACAGCTCAGAATTTTGAAAGTAACATTAAAATCTCCATAATAATATAATTGTGATGTATTGATTACTGCAGTAATGGTTTCTAGCCCTTGCTATAAAAGTAGAGAGCTACATTATACTTGCTTGAAAAGACCACAAGATAGCAATTTACAGCTTTTCGCCATTTTTATAAAAATTTCCCATTTACAAACAAATCAGGCAATTAGTTGAAACAATAATAAGTCTGTACTTTGAAAAGCTTCAGTGTTTACCTCAGACAACAAAATGCATTTTATACAAAAAACAACTGAATAGATTTTCTATTGAAAGTAGAGATGGAAAAGATGCATGAAAAGTGGAAATGTCTATAGTAAAGGAAGATTCTGTACTAAAAGATCACACTTTGACCATCACATGATGATCACAACTTGTACTGAGTGTATGTAACCTTTAGTATTTAATATCACATTAAATGTGAAATGCCCCAATTCCACTTTTAAGACACAATTAAAAAAAGGCTCAACTATAAAATCATTTCTCCTACCTACTAGGGAAAAAAACATGGTATAATTCTTTAAAGAACTGCTAATAATGTTGGGAAGACATGTTGCTCCGAAGACCTTCTCTGTGATTCCAAAAAACTAAAAATTTCCTATTTATCATATTTTCACGTTCAGAGGAGTTATCTATTATTGAACTGCAAAATCTGTGGAATCTGAGAAGACGAGATGTTATACAATGACATGGAATAAAATATTTTCACTTTAAATAAAATTATTTTATTTATTTATGGAACAGAAATAATTCTATTATATTTTTAATATTTCCTAACATTGGATAAAGGAATGCAGACAAAACTCTGAAAATAATGCTAAACATCTTCCTACACATCCATTTCTAAGAACTTGTTATCCCAAATGAAAAAGATGAGTTGTGGTAAAAGTTTATATAGTGAATTGTGCAGCTTGTTTAGATATGCTCATATCTAAGTTTCTACTGGCATAAGATTTTGCCTTAATAATCAGCTGAAGTTAGAGAGGGAAAAGACAGTCCTTATTTTTTGACAATCATTTTCTATAAAAAATAGCTTTAAAAATGATACAGAATTTTACTGCTATGTAATTTATATGCCACAAAGTCTACCCATTTAAAGTGTCCAATTAAATGTTTTTAGTACGTTTACAATTATGCAACTATATTCCAATTTTAGAATATTTTCATCACAAAAAAAAATCTTCCCCATTAGCTTTGTTCCCCATCCTCCTGCCCATCTGTAGGGAATCACTAAGCTACTTTCTTCTATAGGTTTTTAAGATATTTACAGTTATGGCTACACAATTTTCTATCCCCCAATCTAAAACATGCTAAGTTCTCTGAAATTTGACCCTAAAATAAGATCTCTACAAATAAGTCTTAATGCTTATTTTATGTTATGTTTACAGTTTTAATCTGTTGGATTTATTATATGTTTGCAAATATCTGTACTTTATATCATTAACTCTGTTTTTTATGAAGTTAATATAAAATTCTTTGAGTTATCTTCATTCATATTTTCATTTTCTCTCCCATCCTTCATATATGTTAGGAATAAGTCTTTCCATCTTTCTGTCTCTCACAGAACTCAGCATGAGGTTCTTTTCGTACATGGTAATTTCTCAGTAAATGCATGTTGAAGGTACAGACCATATCTGTGTAATGCTCAGTATGGAACAATGAACACAATCAAATGCTATTACACAGAAAACAGTTGCGGATGATATGAAATGGAAGAAAAAGGGATGCAAGAAAATAATCAGATGCAAAGGTCACCCATTACCAACATTTTGAGGAAGATAATGACTTGAAGACAACACGTTTAATAAAAGTAAGTAGCTCATTTGGTTTGGGTGCTTTTTGTTTTGTTTGGACACTGCATAATGCTCTTATGCAGATATGGTGTGATACCACTTATCAATGCAAAATATCACATGACATAAAGTAGTGAATTCAAGAAATTCTTGGTATGCTGGTGCTTATGCCCTAATACCAGGGCTACCTCCTTCTACTAAGAATTGGCCTGATTTTAGTTGAGGATTCTAAGAGAGGAAAATCAACTCTAAAGAGAAGGAAGTTACCTTGATGCCTTGAAAGCTCATAATGTGTTTTACAGTGTTCTACTTACTAGTATAGAACCATTTTATTTAGAAAAACTTTCTAGGAACTGATGCTGACAGAAATGACTGTGACTTTTACTATGAATGTTGATCTCACTTATGACACATAATGCTTATAATGTAGAAGACACTGTTGTACAACTGGTCTCCAACTGATGCACAGATCACATTTAAAACATTTACTTTTAGGGCGCCTGGGTGGCTCAGTCAGTTAAGCGGCTGCCTTCGGCTCAGGTCATGATCCCAGGGTCCTGGGATCGAGTCCCACATTGGGCTCCCTGCTCAGCGGGAAGCCTGCTTCTTCCTCTCCCTCTGCCTGCTTCTCTGCCTACTTGTGTTCTCTATCTCTCTGTCAAATAAAAAAATAAAATCTTAAAAAAAAATAAAACATTTACTTTTACTCCTAAAGTCATTGTAAAGACAGCAGAACACGTCAGAAATGGTATTAAGACATTTCAGAAATGGTATTAAGATTCTCAGGTTGTCCTAAATGACCCATTTAGTCCATGGATTACAGATGTTACAGAAAAAAAAAAAAGGAAAAAAGAAAGAAGAAAAAGAAAACAAAATATTGTGAAATCTAGAACACACAGGAAAAACAAGACATACAATTTTTCATCATTATCATACCTGCAATTAAACAAAAATGCTTATAATATTAGCATTTTTTTCTTCCTCACAAATATCAATGACTGTAGAAAAGCAGGTTGAATTAGAAGAAACATTATTTATTAATTCATCCAATAAGACATTCAAGAACATTCTCTTTTAACAAAATTTATAAAAAGCCTGTAATCTAAATAGGCACTGGGAATACACAGTGCCTACCTGGAGGATCTAATAGTCTGCTGAGGAAGATGAGCAAATAAATTACCATAGTGTGTTAAATGCTAAGAAGGGGCACACTGAGGGATGAAAACTAAGACTGACTAATCTGGTGAGGAAGCAAATAGCATTCTGGGTAGAGGGAAAAGCATAGGTAAAGGATGATGTGCGGGGGTATGGTATGGATTGAGAAAACACATGGCGTGTGGTGAGAGCTGAAGCTAGAGAGACAAAGGAAGGGATATATGATGAAAGGCCTTAAATGTTAAGCTGAGTTTGGATTTTATCCTTAAATTGGTTAGGCATGACATGCTCAGATTTGCACTTGAGACAGTTCTCTGTCAACACTGTGGAGAAGGAAGAAGACTTGAGCCAATTATAAAGTTAAGATCACAGTCTAGACTGGTGGTCTCCAAAAGCAATTATGTGCAAAATAATCCATTGAAGTGTGGGAAATTTTTCTTACACTTATTTTAATATTAAATGTCTTTAAAATTTTATTACTTTTTTAAAGATTTTATTTATTTGACAGAGACAGAGAGAGAGAGAGAGAGAGGAAGAGAGAGACAGTGAGCACAAGCAGGGGAAGCGGCAGAAGCAGAGTCTCCACCAAGCAGGGAGCCTGATGTGGGGCTCGATCCCAGGACCCTGGGATTATGACCTGAGCCAAAGGCAGACACTTAACCGACTGAACCACCGAGTTCCAAGTGTCTTTAAAATTTTAATTTTCTATGTAGGTTTTATATTTTAATGTACATGTTATTCATGTGATAATACATGTATGTAATTGATAAGTAAATATATATAAATGTATTGGTAGGTGAACGCTCAATTATTTTTTTCCCAATAGGGAATTGTATCAAAAAGTCTGGAGACCATTGGTCTAGGCCAGTTTTGTCCAATAGAAACATAATGCAAGCCACACATGTAATTTAAAAGTTTTTAGGAGCCACATTAAAAATATTACAAAATGCTTACCTCACATGATATCAAAAATTAACTCAAAATGGATCAAAGACCTAAATGTAAAAGCTAAAATATTAACTCTCAGAAGAAAACACAGGAGTAAATCTTCCTGACCTTGGATTTGGCAAAGGATTCTCAGATATTGCACTAAAAGCACAAGCAACAAAAGAAAAATTAGATAAACTGCACTGCATCAAATTTAAACAGTTTTGTGCTTCAAAAGACACCATCAAGAAAGTGAAAAGACAACACATGAAACGGAAGGGAACATTCCAAAATATGTATCGGATAAGGGACTTGTATCTAGAAAATATAAAGAACTCCTTTTTTTTTTAAGATTTTATTTATTTATTTGAGAGAGAGCAAATGTGAGAGAGCACAAGTGGTGGTGGGGGGAGTGCAGGAGGGGGAGAAGCAGGCTCCTTGCTGAACACGGAGCCTGATGCGGGACTCGATCCCAGGACATTGGGATCGTGACCTGAGCTGAAGGCAGACGCTTAACCAACTGAGCCACCCAGGCGCCCCTAAAGAACTCTTATAACTCAATAATAAAAAGACAATCCAATTACAGCATTCACAACAGTGCCTTATGCTGCAGAAAGTTCTAAATAATTACGTAAATATATCTTTGCACTCCTCATGCTTCCATGTCCTCAGAAAGCATAATGATAGGGTCAAACACACATGTATTACAGATTTTCTTTTTTTTTTTAAGATTTTATTTATTTATTTGACAGAGAGAGAGACAGTGAGAGAGGGAACACAAGCAGGGGGTAGTGGGAGAGGGAGAAGCAGGCTTCCCGCCAAGCAGGGAGCCCCACGCGGGGCTCGATCCCAGGACCCTGGGATCATGACCTGGGCCGAAGGCAGACGCTTAACGACTGAGCCACCCAGGTGCCCCTGTATTACAGATTTTCAAACATTCCCCTTGAAAGGCTGGTATAAATTTAAATTCCCATGAACTAGAATGAAAGTTCTCCAAGGACTAGGATTTTTATTTATTTTGTTCTTGAATGTAGTCAAAGTACGTTGAATAATACCTGGTACAAAGGAGGTGTTCAGTAATAAACTGTTGAATGACTGAACTTTATATAAGACCTCCTGTTTCTTCATACCCTAGCTCACAATGGGCATAATCAATCTTTAAAAGTTTTGCTAATAACCTTATATAAACAATAGAATCTTACTTTAAATTTCTTCACTTGTGAGGTTAAACATCTTTTCATATGTCAGTCAGACATTGTATTTCTTATTTAATGAAGTGATATTTATGTCCTTTTCTCACCCACTTCAAATCTTACCTACATGGTTAATTCTACTCTGTCTAAATTATTTAAAAATATCAAGGCCTTCTGTAATCTCAACTGAACCAACTTATTTTCCATTAACGTCTACTCTTCTTAATGTCCCATAAACATGTTTTGTATATTCCTTCCACTATACCTCTGTTGGTCCCCCAGTCTGAAGAAGACAGGTTATTTCCTTGCTTGACAGATCCAACGTTTTTTTTTGAAGTAGGCTCCACACCCAGCGTGGAGCCCAATCAGGACCCTGAGATCAAGACCTGAGCTGAGATCAAGAGTCAGATGCCTAACTGAGCCACCTAGGCGACCCAGACCCAACTTTTTCTTAAATTTCCCTTCAAGTTCCACTTCCTCTATTTCTGACCATGCTAGTCTTCACTGATCTCTGTTTCTCTGACACAGTCTAGCATACAATATGGCACTAAATTATATATTTTTCAATGTTTCTTGATATTCTTTCATGTGTGTTAATCTTTTCTTTCCCAACAGATGCAACTTACATGAAGATACGGTCTTATGGTGTGTGCTAAACAGTGGCATGTGCTAAACAGAGTACACACTTAAATCTTTCTGGATTGATTTTGTTCTAAGTGAATTTTGTTCATATGAACACACTGGTAGAAACCATATTCTTAGGCTGCAGAGTTTCAATATTAAAGCATGACTAATGCTCAGCATCTAAGCACTGAACTTGAAATAAAAATGTGCATAAAGTTAGTAAAAGCAGGCAAATATTACAGGTATCAGTTTATGTCTTCTATACTTCAATCTCCTGTATCTTTAAATGCGGCATATTGCTGTGGTCAATGATTTGGTGTCATAAGTGGATTCTGTGTAGAAATCTGGGGTGTTAGAAGTGGGAAGAAAGAAATTCACTTTAACTGAAATTCAAAGCAAGACAAATGAAGAATTTCTCATCTATATAGCTGAGTTTATGTTTCTTTAAGCACAATGCACATAGAATGAAAACAAGTCCTTCCCAAGTTCTTTACAAAAAGTAACTATGGATACAGTCAGGAAAAATGACTCCTGCTAAAGGTTATTATTTTTTTTGTACAGAATGTACTGAACTCAAGAAAGCACGCTTTTACAGGCTATGTGTTGGGACATTAACATAGGTACAACTTAACAATACTTCTTTGTAATTATATTCATTGCCATGTGATTTTTACCTGCACCAAGATTAAGTTCAACATCAGCTAGAAACTACTACAAGAGTACAGTTTTGTATCTAAATATTAAACAAAAATTTCAGCTGTTAGCTGGTAAAATTTTCTCATCAGGGTTATCTCCTAGCTCCCTTATCACTTCTTGACTCCAAATGAAAGTTATTCTCTTAGAGCTGTCAATGGCAGTAGCACTGCTGGTTATTACATATAATTTCATAATAGTGTAGCCCAGCCAATGTGGACATGGAGGATCTTCATCTATATCTGAGATGTCAAAGCACAATGGAGGACTGATGTTCTGTCCCAATTCCTTCAATCTTGGTATGATTTTCTTAGTATTGTCAAAACTCCAAATAAGTAAGTGCATTTATTTAGTGACTTGCTAATTAGTTACTTGTCTGAAATAACATTTGGCTTTTTGGTCTTTTTCAAGTTTAGCAGGTCAGAGGTCTGTCTCTTATTAGTATGGCATAAAAAATAAATTGTTCAATAAAAGGGCACCAATGCCAGAATGATTCCAGCTTCAGAACTCTTCAGGTTGGTGCCTGTACTTACTGCTCTGCTGGTAAATTCTTGAGAACCAAACAGCGGTCTCATGCTGACTATCTATAGTCATACGATACTTTCCCTAGTTTCTTCTACAGGTTTAAACTCTCCAGTTAACAATGAATAGAACATCAGTACTTTTTAAAGGACTATTCCTAAAACCAACCCAAATGAAGTAAGTACAACTTTCCCCAAGGACAAAAATGAGAACTCATCTACATGAGAATAAAGAGAGAAAACCAAATTTTCATTATACACCAAAGTTTGCTAGAGGAAAAAAAGTTTCGTCTGCTTTAATTTTTTCCTTTATTATAAAGCTCAATCTACTGTGAGAGTTTCAACTTAAAGTTTTATAAAACTAGACGGAAACTAAAACAAAAGGTCTACAGTATGCAGTAAATCTTGCCATTTGAAAGTTTAGAACCTTCAGAAAAGGCTATCCATTCAGATCTGCCAAAGCAAACAGAGAAGCACACACTGAGACCACGTTACTGCCTGGGTGTTACCCATTTAAGCTGCAGGTTAAAGAGCATAACCAAAACATGTAACCAGAAAATCTTGTTTGCTATTTTCAAAACAATCATGACCGAAACAAAAACATTACTTCAGATTTTCAAGTTTAGTCAAGTCAAGAAGAGCCCATTTCATTTTAATTTACTCTCATTGTATAAGCCCTTTTAACCTACCACAACTTTGTCCCAGCAAGAGTTTGATGTGATATCTCGTTATTGTTGATTATCTCCATTGAAACTTCAAAATATGAGTAAGCCTGATTTGAGAATTATAATAAAGTCAACTGTGCAATTTACTCTAGGAAACCTTAATGGGTCTAACTAACCTTTACTGAATAACCCACTATATGCCAGGCACTGTGTGATGAACTCTGCATCCATTTTCTCATTTTAATTTCATAATATACCTTGAGTAGCAACAGGCAACCTGTGAAAATTTTCAGTGACTATCGAATTTATTAACAACATGAAACTCAAAAACCAAAGGCCTAAAAATTAAAGTTTTGGATAACCATTAAAAATTATCTTTTTGGAGACTATTCAATGATACAAGAAAATGTTCAAGATGGAATTATAAGATAAATTAAACTTCCACGTTACATACCATAATATCTTAAATATGCAAGAAAATATGTGTCTATATAAATTTTGAATCGTTATCTTTGGATGGTAGGATTACCAGCAATTTTCTAAAATAAACGTATTATTTTTATAATCAGAAATTTACTCCAATTAAGCGTTACCCTAACATACCTAAATCTGGTTGCTGAATGTATGAGATTTTACATCAAACACAGTATGAATGGAATGTATTGTATAGCAGTTGAAAATAAGTTCCTTTGAAATTTTAATATATTTTGGTATAGACTAATGTATAATGAAAACTATTACGCAAACATTTCATTTGTGGCTCTGATTGAGTTGTTTTATAATGTACCTTCAGTTTCCACTGCTTTAATTTTAAATGTGAAGAATTAAATACAGATTCTCTTAAAAGCTACATTGCTTTCATCTTAAATAAGTTAAACAGAGCATAAAGTCACTGACTTCTTTACAAATATCTACTAAAAAATGAAATATAGACTTTGCAAACTTTGGAAATGTGTCAGATCCTAAAAGAGCGACCCTCTTTGCCACTGCTCAGTTTTGTGCATACAGTAGACACTCAATAAAAGATGTTGAATGAATGGGCAAAGGAATGCATAAATGTCCTCTTTGGATATCTAGACTTACTTTCCCTTCACTCAGTTTAGATGACCTGAGAAGCACTTCCTCAAAATAACCCTCTGGTTCACCATGAGATGAATGCCTGGCACCAGCTGGTAGGAGATATTAATAGTATGCCCATTAGGCACTTGTTCAAGGCACATAGATAGCTCAGTGATAAAATCTTTAGAAATATTTGGATAGTTAAGATTATTCAGAATATGAATCAGTTGTGGTTCCTTAAATCTTCACTCTAATTATTAAGAAATCAACATCTGCTTTTGGAAATTCTTTAAAAAAAAGTAAGGTAACAGCAATAATTGCTTTCCATTTTAGAAGAACCCAGCATTTAGGGCTGAAGAAAAAAGCTTGCAACAGCAAAATTCCTTTTTCTTCCCCCCCTTGTGACAAAGATTCTTTTGAAGGATTCATATGCTAAAAAAAGAAGAGAATAGACCTTTTCCTTCAAATTTCAATTTTTAGTATTTACCAATCATTTCCCACTGACAAAGAAGTCTCTTACTCACAAAAGTACATTTCTACTCCTCCCTAGGCAACATGATGCTCCAAAACAGTGATATGCTGATAATTACAAAATAGCCGAGGTCACTCTTAGTGACCTATGGAGGGAGTGGGCAGAGAATGCGAATGGAACAGGGCTTTAACTGATTTTTCAAATAATATATAATTTAGAAATACGTGCATCTTCACCAGACAGAATTAACCATTCCAACTACAAAATGACACTTGACAGTCACCTATCCTTGATCTAAAATTTTTCCAGATATTTTCTTTAACCAGTAAGGGACACAAATTCAAAGCATCCATTTGTTTTGTTATAAAATGGCCTATATCTTACATCACGGCCTTAAAGACATTCTATTCTCTGAGCCATCACTTCAAAGTTTCTACAAAAGTATTAGAGTTGGGATGAATTGTTTTTCTTACTCAGCGTGTAATGTCTCTAAATGTTTCAATCAACTCATATAAAAATAAAAGATAAGCAGCTTTGAATCCTCAAATACTCAGATGAAGAGACAATTCTACTAGGTATCTTACATCATGCTACATAAAGAAAGAGAATAAACAAGAATAAGATACAGTTGCTGACGTTGAGGAACCTTCCAAATGGCTGGGGAAATGACATGGGAAACAAGAGTTAATGAGGTAAGAGAGATGCTCTGTTGTGTCCTATGGAGAAAATAGATGTTTATAAGCACAGAGATATACTGCCCTCATTTTGGGTAGAGAAGCAAATGGGGCTGGAGAGGTGGGGCCAGGTGGAGGGGGGGCCTGGAGGTCTGGCAGAAATATTTAGATTTGATATGGTAGAAAATGGGGCAGTGAGATGTTTTTGCACAGAAGGATGAATTAAAAAGTGAGAGAAAGGAGTTAGGTAAAAAAAAATCAGCTAGGTCAACCAGAAAACTGATTAATATAATTTTTCTCTTAGTGTACTTTAAGTAGTATCTTGAGTGGATCTCCCCCGAATTTTCTGGGCTTCACAGTCTTTTACATTTTCAATCATAATACACATTCTATCTCATCTCTTTCTCTCCCTGCTTCCCTCTTTCTTTTTCTCAAAAATATGTCAAGGAATATACACAGCTGAATAAAAAACAAGAGGAACAGGAAGCATAATTAATTAATTTTAACCTGAAAACTGTTGGTACAAAAGCATTTGTAACTCACTTGAAATTAATGTGAAAATAAAATTAAAATGGTGTCATTACCACTGAATCTAATTCTAGGAAAATTCTAATGTACACTTCTATTTTACTGACCATTAAACTCACTTAAAAATACATGAAATGCATGATTATAACTTACTCTGCTTTATTCTGTGAGCAATTTAATATTTATGCATACTAAGAATAAAGTAACTTTGCACATTATCAAAAAGCATAATGTAATTACATTTAGCTTGAGTAGATAAGTAAAACAAATATATATTGATTTTACCTTTGCTTTAGTCGTCTTTTGGCCGTTGTGGGAACATTAGCACCATAGCCATAGGAAAAAAGAACCCTTTCAGCCTCATCTTCATTTTCAACTGAAAAGTATTAAAGTGTATGATGTAAAATAAGTCTTTTTTTTTTTCTTAAAAAGCACAGCAGAAGTGAAAATTAAAAAAAGGGGTCATATTAATGAATCAGGGAGCATAAGAACATTAGAAAGGGCTAACGCATAATCTCAAACAGTCCATTTGTAAGTAGAAGCATATTTCTTAAAGTATATGGTTGCTTAAATTTGTTCCATTTATTTTTAAAAGGTGTAAGGGCTTGCATCATATGACATGTTAAAGTTTCTTGTTATAAAGCATAATAATATAGACACTGGTTATTCTGAATGATTCTAAGGCTTTTTACATGGAATGTATGTTATATAATTATAAATAAGAAATGATAACATCAATTTGACTACTTCTCGATAAAAGAAATGACTATTTTTAATTAGGAAAGATGTACATTATTTTATCAGAACAACTTTATCTTAACTAGTAATAATGAAACTGTGCATTTAAGTAGGCTAATCTGAGAAAAATGTGCAGTACTAACAATGTATTGATGGCCTTTTTTTTAATTAGAAAAAAATTCAGCAAAACCATTTACTTCTAAATTCTGCCACAGTCACCCCACTCTTTTTCAGAAGGAATTTTAACTGACAGGTTAACATTTCATTGTTAAAAAGTTTAAAGGCAATGGCAATTTTACTGTCAGTTGGGATTAAAAAATAAAGTCCATAAAAACTAAAGGTTTACTAGCTCAAATTAAAGCAGTCAATGATATATAACAATTTTTATAACATCATTAACAACAACCATTATTCTAACATTAAAAAGAGAAATCTTTTTTTTTTTAAAGACTTTATTTATTTATTTGTTAGAAAGAGAGAGGGAGAGAGCACAAGCAGGGGGAGTGGCAGGCAGAAGGGGGAAGCAGGGAGCCCGATGTGGGACTCGATCCCAGGACCCTGGGATCATGACCTGAGCCGAAGGCAGCCGCTTTAACTGACTGAGCCACGCAGGCTTCCAGCAAAACCTTTCAGAAGTGTTCCAGATTTAAAGCAAAGTCACATAGTTCACATTATTAAGTGAAGCTATTTGCAGGTCCATTACTGTAATATGCATATATTTGTTGACTGATCCTTTTATGGCACACTAAGAATTTTAAATTTTTTCAGTTTTCCTTCAATTTTATCCCTATTTTTCATGGCGAACAAGGGTCAGTTCTCAGAGGCAGAATTATTAGTTGTCAGGGAAATGTGGAAGCAAGAGATGACATATGCCATTGCCAATACTGTTATCGGCTGTCATGGCTTCAGATCCAAGATGAGTTCTCCAATTCAGCTCTATCAGAATGGCAGAATGGCTCTGTTAGAGCTGGCATTTAGATACCTATCTGACTCTTGTCTCTAAATTCAGAAGGAAGAAGGTAAATGTAGTTAACATCTCAAAAACCCATCAGTTAGATATTAATGGACATCTTAAATTTGAGTTTAATACCTAATGGATTGATAACTCATGGGATAACTAATCTAGTGGTGATTTAAGTACAGAAACAATGTACTATACAACATGGTAAATGGTACTAAAGCAATATGAATGTGTCTTAATAGTACAGAGCACTGAGCAACTATATCTGAGTGCCACCATTTTTCTTAAGCTAGAAACATTAGGAGGACAATGTGTGGGGAGACTAACATTCATAGAGAAGGCACAGGAAGGCCTGTGCATGTGTAAAGGCACAGAGCTGTGAATTTTAGTAACTGTGAGATAAGTGGATGGGGTTAGCTTAGAGAACAATAGTAGTAGAGAGGTAGGTTCAGTTCCAACTGGGAATGGAACTAAAGTCTTATTTGCTAGGCTAAGGAGTTTGGATTTTATTCCACAGTCAACAAGGAACTAATAGAAAGGTGACATGACCAAAAGATTGTTGTTGTTGATGCTGACATTGTAGAAAAATAACTTCTAATAATGGGGAAAAGAATCGCCTATATTGGCACAGAGAACCCCTCACAAGTTATAGTAATAATCCAGTTGAGACATGGTCCCTAAGAGCAATGGAGGATGAAGAAAAGAAGCTAGATTCTAGACAAATGAATAGGTGTGGAGGTGAGATAAGGCACTAGATAAAGGTTGACAAAAGCTGGATGGTGATTAGACTTTAATTAACAGATCAGGAATACAAGAAAATTAGTTAAGTTTCATGGACAGAAGAAAAAATGTAAGAAATGTTACACTTTTAATGACTGCAAGAACTCTTTACAGATCTACAGAATCATTAGCCTACAGACAGTAAATGAAATTGTGGAAAGGGATAAGATTATCCAGAGAGAAGGTAAGTAAGAATTAAAGAGTTGTTGAGGAGGAAAACCCCCGGTGAACAATTAGCTAACTGTTTAGCTCGAAGAAGAGACAACAAAATCAATGGAGAAGAAAGAAAGGCAGGTGACTCTGGAGAAGCAAGAGCAGTGTCTCAAGAAATGTGACAAATGCCTTGCAGAGGTTACAAGTAGTATGAGATGGATAGCAGGTTTCCAGAATCTGGTTTTCTTTTTATATTGGAATTTATTTAGCTTCTGGGCAATACTCTCTTTCTTTCTTTTTTTTTTTTCTTTCTCTTTCTTTTAGTAGGCTCCATGCCCAGCATAGAACCCAATGTGGGATTTGAACTCACAACCCTGAGATCAAGAGTTCAACATTTAACCAACTGGGCCACCCAGGCACCCCACAATACATCTAACAACTGGATGAGCTTTTTGAAAACTAAACTCCTCAAATATCCAAATAATACACTTATTTAATTATAAAGAGCAATTCAAGTATAAATAGGCTATGTCATTTGCCACGATTACACCCTAATAAATAAAGTCTAACCATCTTCATATCAGCTGAAATTTGCTGTATTAGATGGTGATCCTTTGAAAATTGTACACAATGTAGTACTAAAAAAGAATGTTTTGTACTACATCTTTGAAATTTTTGTTACTAAGTATTCTTTAAGGATAGGAATATTCTAATTTCCATTGTGAACGGATAGAGATGAACCTAGTTTCTTATCTTCCAAGTAAAATATATTTTATTCTAAGATGATTTTAAGGTGGTTTAAACAATAGCAAAGCAAAAATGTATTTCTGTATTTTTTCTAAAGATTTTATTAAGAGGGATGCCTGGGTGGCTCAGTCAGTTAAGTGTCTGACTCTTGATTTTGGTTCAGATCATGACCTCAGGGTGGTGAGACTGAGCCCTGCATCCAGCTCTGTGCTGGGCATAGAGCCTGTTTAGGATTCTCTCTCTCCTTCTCCCTCTGCAAGCACCCCCCTCCTACTCTGCTTGGGTTGCATGTTCACTCTCTCTCAAAAAAAAAAAAAAAAATTTTATTAAGAAAATATTTACACATCTGGAAAAGCTGAAAGATGTTTATAGTGTACACTCGTATAGCTCAACATCTGGATTCTAAGTTAAACACTGCATTGTACATAATTTATCACACATCTATCACTATATACATTTATAAATCTATCTTACATTTCTAATGTATTTCCAAGTAAGTTGTAGATGTTTGTCCTTCACTTCTCAACAGTTCAACATGTAAATTATCAACTATAGTTCAATATTTATTTATAGTTCTTTTTTAAAAGAATTAAGTTTACATATGTTAAGAGGTACAAATCTTAAGTCTACCATTCAGTGAGTTCTGAGAAATATACACATGTGTAACACAAACCCTATTAAGATATAGAATTCCAACACCCTGGGAAGTTCCCTAATATCTCTTTTCCCATTTAATTTTTGGTGACAACCATCCTTAGATACAACCACTGTTCTGCATTTTTTTTTTTTACTATAGATTAGTTTCTCCTCTTCTAGATTTTTATGTAAATTTAGTCATATAAGGCTTCTAGGACTAAGCATAAAGTTTTTCAGATTCATCCATTTGCTGAAGACATCAGTAGTTTGTTTCTTTTTATTGAGGAGTAGTAGTCTACAATATAAAATGTATTATGGTTTGATTAGCCATTTTCCTGTGATAGTCTCCTGGGTTGTTGCTAGTTTTTGACTATCATGAATACAGCTCCTAATAGTATCCAGGTAGAACTCTTTTTGTATGCATATGCTTTCTTTTCTCTTGGGCAAAATACATAGGAATAGAACTGCTGTGTTATTGGATAGGTTGTTTGGTTTTATACCAAATTGCAGTTGTTCTATATTCTCACTAACATTGTTATAACCAGTCTTTCTAACTTCAGCCATTTTGGTAGGTACAATCAAATCTGTATTTTATAGAGATTCCTCTGACTCCAGGGAAGACACTGAAGACAAATTTGGAAACTTGCAGTTATCAGATATTGACCCTAGAAGTGGAAGAAAGATACTGATAGGAATGAAACAAAAGTTTTCCTTAAATGGGCCTACAAATATAACATACCCTTTACAAGAAAATGTGCACAAAATGGATTTGAATTCAACTTCAAATGAAGTTTAAACCCACTTGATAAGAATGTCCCTGATATTTCTGACTTTCGAACAAAAATAATGTGCTGTAGCAAACATCTCAGTCGATGGTGAAAGGTTAATTTAAAATATTCCTTAACACCAAGGATAACACAGGAAGATTGTGTAGTTAGAGGAAACAGAAGAAGTAGAAATTGAAGGTCCAGGATTATAACCAGGTATATTCAAGGAATTTGTTTTCTACGACTCATTCAAAGCGTCACCTCCCCTCTTAGGTACTGTATTCCTCAACACCAAGGTGGAATTAACTTACAACCTCTTCTGTATTTCCACTGAGAAATGCCTATTTCTTGCTAATAGCATGTATCTTGCTACTTTATCTTCAATATGTTTGTCTTTTTTTTTTTTTTAAGATTTTTTTATTTATTTGACAGAGAGAGACAGCGAGAGAGGGAACACAAACAGGGGGAGTGGGAGAGGGAGAAAGAGGCTTCCCGCTGAGCAGGGAGCCTGATGCGGGGCTCCACCCCAGGACCCTGAGATCATGACCTGAGCTGAAGGCAGACGCTTAACGACTGAGCCACCCAGGCGCCCCAATATGTTTGTTTCTTCCAGTGGTCTAGGTTAGGAACTCTCATCAGGAAGAATTATCATGTGAACTCCAAAGCCCCAGATCCTGGCACATGTAAACTTTTAACTGTTCGATGAGGAACTGTATAAATGAAAAGATAAAATCTGTCATAGTTAACTGATTTTTTAAGTGCCAACTACTGAAATTAAGATTAATTAATTTTTAAAATGTAAGATATATATTTTTTGAAAGTCACCAACTGGATTTTAAAGAAACATACCAAAGCGGTTTTAGAAACAATACCAGGTTCCTTGTGCTGCCAGAAAAAGAGTTGTGTGTGTGAGATAGTGGGAGACTTACTTTCTGCAGTTTGCATTATTATTTCATCGAGCTCTCTTTCCAATCTCTCATAAATGTCTAGCCTTGCCTGATGCTCAGAGTTTCGTGACTGAAGTTCAGTAATGCGTTTTTCAGAAGAAGCTTGGAGACTGTAAAATTCTTTAGTTAAAACCTAACAGTGGAAGAAAAAAAATTGCAAAGGCAGAATTAAACAAGGTTAACAGTTAAAGACAAATATGTGACACAAAAATACTTTCACATTTTTTCCCCTCTAATGATTTTAATATGAGAAAGTAGCTCGATTGAGATGACTGAGGACGTAGGATACATTTATTTCTAAGGCAAATAATTCATTCATCTGTAACTGAAAATTATCAAGCACGTTATTGTATGAAGTGAATAAAAAACAAATTTAAAACTTTGAAATAGTTATAGGAGTAAGATTAGCATTTACTTGTTAGAACTAAGAAAATGCAGGAGTGCCATACTTACCAGAAGGTCATTTATTTGGCAATTTTAGCCACTGGAGAAAGGCTTGCAGGCTTACAAAGCTGTGTGTAAAAATGATATACTCATCCTTCAGTTTTCCATCAGAGCTTATTTCATCTATGCTTACCATGGTTTTAATGAGATTTCTGGTTTCTTGAACAATCATAAATTCAAAGCAACAGATTAAAATGATAAATATGAAGTGCACTTGGGGCAGTAACAAAAAATGCCTTTGTATAGAAAGGAAGGAGTTAAAAAATTATAAAAAAAGAGATATGGAAATTGGAGTTATTTTGTATAAGAACAAAAAATCCTACATTCTTCAATGGTGATATGTTGAAGGAATCACTATGATGATAATGAATTCACTAAAAAAAAAGGAGATATTTCTAGTGGCACAGGAAATGTTTTAATGCTTAAATTATACTCCAATTATCTAGAGAGTTGACTAACTAGAACAGACTAAATTATGCAGTGGTATTACACTTGCTTCCCAGTACAGCATAAGCAATGTAGTACTTCCTTAGAAGCAACAGAATATTATGGTTAAGAGTATGGGTTTGTATCCAGAAAGAGTTGTATTTCAATGCTGGCTTTGACACTTATTAGTTGTGGATCTTAGGCAATTATTCTGTCTAGGCCTACCTCAAAACATTGTTGGAAGGATTACATAAGATGATATATTCGCAGAGCTAATTATTAGCACAGTGCCTAGAATACAAGTCTGTATGTAAGTCTGAAAAATACAATTACTACTGTAAGAATTATGAGAACGTTGTATTAAATGGCTCGCAGACATAGAGATCCACCTGCTTAATTGCTTGGAATTCTCTATAATGAAACAATTTTTAACACAACTTATTTTCTCTCATGACATAAAGTTCCCTTAACAAATGTATGTGATTGTATGCTTCCAAGATGTGGAAAAAGGAAAAGATGCAGATCTATTTCCAGGTTTTACAAACAGAAATTACAGTTTCCTTAACCTATTCTATCTTATTTTCCTTTAATTATTTCCATCAAAACTTCTCCCCAAAGTAAATTAAACATTATCCCCCACCTTCCACATTTACTCCTTTGGAGGATAAAGAAAGAATAACATGGGAATAATGATGATTATGATGATAATTATAATGATGATGATGGGATGATTTTAGTGTCCCTGACTGGATCAGAAAAAGAAAATTCATCTTTTAGTATTATTTCTTCTTTATTCTTGCCAGCTGGGAATATGTTTTCTAGAGACTTATTAATTCATTATAACTAAATTGCTAGTCAGTGAAATAATCTAGAGCTTTCATATAATTTATTATATTGAGATGTAATTCATTAAGACTTTGGTGGCTGATGACACTAATTCCACGGTCAAAAGAGAGGATCAGTAAGGACACTGCTAAATGATTATTCTCACAGCACAGCTGATACTTTTCATTTGTACCCTACCTCCCTCAGTAAAAACACCACACAATGAAAAACTGCAGAAGTGGATCTCTAAAGAGATAAACAATCAAAATGTTGAAGATGGGGTATTTCATAAAGTATTATTTTAATAAGAGATTTTAAAAGTAGTATTAAATTGAGAGATACAATTTAAAATTCTCTCTTCATAACACAGAGGAGAGATCGCCAGAAACACCTGACACCTCTGTACTCTATGGTGGAGAATTCCCTTTTACTGTGGATTTGTCTGAGTGGTTGCTATAAATACATTTATTACTGAAAAGCCAAAGAAGATCTTGATTATTAGACCTATGGAAGGTTATCATAGGAAAGATTCTTTAGGAAAAACCAATACATGAACATTTGAGTTTGAACATGAATGCATAAAATAGATCATCAGCTGCTTTTAGAAATCCATTAGATATTAAGATTTCACAGTGGATATTTCCTTCCTTTAAAAACAGAATGATAATACAAAACTATAGGTCAATAATTGCTTTAAAAAGAGATAAAAATATAAAGCCAGTGTTCTGGGAGACTTTGCCAATTGATAATTAAAGTACAATAAATTGTCTCCAAGCTATAAATCAATGAGAATATTGGGTAAAAGACACAGAAAAGTATATAAATACAACAAACTTTATCCTTCACAAATTTATTTCTCTCTAAATTCATTATAAAAAAGAACTGTTTTAGAAATACTTTCCAGTATTACAGAAAAATGGATTAGAACAATAGTACAGTTTAGTAAAACTTGTCAAACCATTCATTCATTCATTATTTACTGAGCGTCTACCATCAGCAAAGCACTGTGTTAGGTATTGGTGACACAATGATAAATGATTAGTCCCTGTCCCCTCAAGGCTCCCAGTTTAATGGAAGAAAAAATGTAAAGAAATTCCCCTAAAGCCTCAGTTTTATCAATCAGTTTTCAGAATCATAGTATGTTTTACAAAGTTTTCTCCATAACCTTTACACACAAAAAACCCCACAATAATTGCTAGTCAACTCATTCACTAACCAAGTGGGTAGGTCTATGGGAGAGTGGTTTTCATACTGCAAGTTGTAACCTAAGAGATCATGAAATCAATATGGACTGCAACCATCTAAAAATAGTAAAATAGAATGGTTCAGGAAACATCAGTACCGTGTGTTGTAAAGTATTATTTAGTGAAATGTCTGTGTCAGAAGTACAGAGAAGGAAGTGCTGCCCTGTCTTCCTATCTATACCTCCCATCCCCCTTCTACCTACCCTGAGACACACCCTCAAGCACAGTCATCCAATTTGGGGAAAAAAAAAAACAACAAAAAAGGGAAGGCATTTTGCTAGGAATTATGAAATCTGAACCATGGAAAATATAACTTGTAAAAGATGAATTTCAAATTAGAGCCGATCAAATAGTCTAATTGAAAATGTGTGGGAGAATCTGCTGTTGCAGATTATGACTACAGTAGGTTCCAGAAGAAGGTATTTGAAAAAGTTTTAAATGCTGAACACTGGTTTGCTTTAGAAGTATACACCACCTACAATTTTTGCTTCTGTTTTTTTAAATATATATGTATTTAATATCATCTTTATTTTTTTTCCTAAGGCTTTATTTTCTGTGAGAACCTTTATCTTGTTAATCCTAGTTTTACCTATTACTTTTCAGAAATGTAATCTCTGAGAGATTATTGTAATGAAAACTTACATCATTAGCTAATTAATCATGCTAATGACATTATTACATCTTTCAATTTTTTAAATGAGTATTTCCCACAAATCTAAAATATTCAGGAACATGACTACATGTAACCATAGAATACATGAATATAGCAAAAAATTTGGTTCAAAATATACTAACTGAAAATTGTTTAATTATCAACTATTTAAATAAATTCCAATTTTTACTATAATAAATAATGCCATGATATAGTCCATTAATATAAACCTTTACAAGCATCTCTTATTATTTCTTCAGGTAAAATTCCTTTAAAATTACTGGATCAAATTTTTTTTAAGGATTTTATTTATTTATTTGAGACAGAGAGAGGGGAGAGGGTGTGCACGAGCAGGGTGAAGGGCAGAGGGAGAAGCAGACTCCCTGCTGAGTGGGGAGCCCAATGTGGGGCTCAACGTGGGGCTCGATCCCGGGACTCCAGGATCATGACCTGAGCTGAGGGCAGCTGCTTAATGGACTGAGCTACCTAGGTGCCCCTACTGGATCGATTTTTTAAGGACTTTAACATAGGTCACCATATTGTCCTCCAGAAGAGATGTTCTGTTTTCTAACTGCTTGAGGTTTCCCTTTTAAGGGTACTCTTGCCAGCAGTTTGAAAACAACAAACAGACCCATGTAAAAGTAGAAAAGAGTTTAATTTTACATTTCTGTAGTGCTTAGGGAGAATACATGTTTTTGTCTATTTCTCGGCAATTTGCATGTCTTTTCTTGGAAACAGTTCATTCCTTCTTCCCACCTATTCTCTAGAAGAGGAAGGTATGTCCTTTTGATAAGAGATCTTTTAAAAGTAAGGAGACAAGCCTTTTCTCTTACATAACATGAATATTACTTTTCAGTCTTCATTTTGCCCTTTAATATTATTCAAACTTTTTTTTAAACACGGAAGCATTAAAGATTTTATTTTTCCTATATGATTTCTTCCTGTTTTTAATCAACAGATCAACAGAATTAATCCCCAAACTGACATAATATAAAATTTCATCTGTATTTACCTTTTTTAAAAAGATTTTTAAAATTTTTATTTATTTGACAGCACAAGTAGGCAGAGCGGCAGGCAGAGGGAGAGGGAGAAGCAGGCTCCCCGCTGAGCAGGGAGCCCAATTGGACTCAATCCCAGGATCCTGGGATCGTGACCTGAGCTGAAGGTAGTTGCTTAACCGACTGAACCACCCAGGCGCCCCTGTATTTACTTTTAATAGTTTTACAGTTCTGTATTTACATTTAGCTAGGATCCATCTGAGTTTTACTTTGATATGCAATGTGAAGCATACAAGTAACTATTTTCTTTAAATACTCAAATGATGATCACAGCACTATTTGTTGTCCAATCCACTTTTCCCCCAATTTGTAATATAACCTTTACAATGAATACATTCTTTTTTTTTTAAAGATTTTATTTATTTGAGAGAGAGAATGAGAGATAGAGAGCACGAGAGGGAAGAGGGTCAGAGGGAGAAGCAGACTCCCCGCTGAGCAGGGAGCCCGATGCAGGACTCGATCCCGGGACTCCAGGATCATGACCTGAGCTGAAGGCAGTTGCTGAACCAACTGAGCCACCCAGGTGCCCTCAGAATGAATTTTAAAATGTGATACATATTTCTTATTTCTTTTTAACAATCTTCAAAAACTGATTATTCTTGGGGCACCTGGGTGGCTCAGTCGGTT
Organism: Eumetopias jubatus; assembly: GCF_037043125.1. Lineage (NCBI taxonomy): Eukaryota > Metazoa > Chordata > Mammalia > Carnivora > Otariidae > Eumetopias > Eumetopias jubatus. The sequence goes on along the minus strand of NW_028274809.1, from coordinate 160,578,892 downwards.
GAGCATCCAACTCTTGGTTTTGGCTCAGGTCATCATCTCAGTGTTGAAAGACTGAGCCCCACTTTCAGTGGGGAGTCTGCTTGAAGATTCTCCCCTTTTGCCCCTCCCACCATATGCACACGTGCTCTTTCTAATAAATAAGTAAACCTGAAAAATTGATTGTTTTTTCTTCTACTTATACTACAAATTACTTTGTTCAGTTAAAAAAGAGCATGCTAGCATTTGATTAAAAATATATCACTTGAGGGCGCCTGGGTGGCTCAGTTGGTTAAGCGACTGCCTTCGGCTCAGGTCATGATCCTGGAGTCCCGGGATCGAGTCCCGCATCAGGCTCCCTGCTCGGCAGGGAGTCTGCTTCTCCCTCTGACCCTCCCCCCTCTCATGTGCTCTCTCTCTCTCAAATAAATAAATAAATCTTAAAAAAAAAATATATCACTTGATAAAAATAGAAAAATATGTAATATTGCATATTACCTTTCAGATAGTATTTCTTATATATTAGTGAAGTTGTATGCTTTTCTTGATATAGGCTCTGCACTATTCCAAGTAATTATATATTTTTAGTTGCTATTGTGAATGATCTTTTTCTTTCTTTCTTTTTCCTAGCAATTCTAGTCCTTTTTGTTACACGTCTTTCTGAAATATACATATTTTGTGTGTGTGTGTGCACATGTACACATGCAGGGCAGTGCTAGGTCTTACAGGTAAAATAAAACTAAATATGATTTTGACCTTGTACTTATTAAGCTTACGTGTTAAGCTAATTTTATTACATTTTTAAATTATTTTTTAAAATTAAACTCTATGCCCAAAGTGAGGCTCTAACTCCTGACCCCGAGATCAAGAGATGCATGTTCCACTAACTGAGCCAGCCAGGAGCCCCATGTTATGCTACTTTTTTTTTTTTTTTTAAGATTTTTTTTTTTTCTTAAGATTTTTTTTTTTTTTTTATGAGAGAGAGAGAAAGGGAGGAGGGGGTGAGTGTGTGAGCAGGGGTGGGGAACAAAGGGGAGATGGAGAGGGTGGGGAAAAGAATCTCAAGCAGACTACATGTGGAGCATGGAGTCCAACATGGAGCTCAACCTCACCAACCTGAGATCAGGACCTGGGCTGAAACCAAGAGTTGGACGCTTAGCCTATGGAGACACCCAGGTGCCCCTGTTCTGCTAATTTTAAAAGAAAAGTCTATATATGTACCTCTAATTTTTTCTGATATTTTTCACATTCCAATTGACACTGTGTGAGATTTCTTGCAGTTTCCTCTTGGATAAGTTGAACACGCTCACTTTCAAAAGATTTTAATTTACTTTGATGGAGATATTCTGTTACTTTGCTTTCTGTACTAAGTTGCAGTTCTCTGTACCTGAAAGAAGCAGAATGATTATGAGACTCTACAGAAATCTCAATGATTTATATAAACATAAACATTACTTCTACTTTTTCTACACCCCCATATTATTATGTAGTTAATAACTTATATTTATACAGCAAAGCTTTTGTAAATAATTTAGAAGGGCATATGTATGGAAATATGCTAAGTCTGGAGAAGAAAACATACTAACTAAACTACTTCTATTGCTCCCTTATTTTTATTCCTTCCATCCCCAAATAATTATTGCCTATTATTTTGTAAGACATTTAAAATAAAAAATAGTAAGAGCAAGTTTCAGTTATATTGCTTAAAATGATTTAATTTCTATACATTTCAAAGGCCTTCTTAAATCTATAGCAAAACTGATTCCAAGCTTGCTGTTTCTAAGTAATGTCAGATGGAGGATGGCAGGAAATATGCACATTGGACTGCAAATTCTTAGGACTTTTGTAAAATAAATTTTTAAGTTAGTAAATATATATATTTGGATATTACAAGAAAACATAATGCACAGATTACTGAGATAAATATATAACAAGTAGTAATATTACAACACAGATAAGGAACGTTTTCTTCATTCCATAGGTCTAACTAGTAATAAAACCCTTTCCATATATAAATCACCACCTATTATAAATTTGAAAATTTTTTAGGATGATTATGTTCTAGAGAGAAAAACACAGAAACATTATACTGTTTTAGGAGCCTATTATGAGCCCAATAGAATGCTAGATTATGTTATTAAAATTCATTTATTCAAATATTTAGCTAGTCACTATGCTAGGTAAATGTATATATAATGGTAGACAAGACGGTTTCCCTCCTCTTAAACAAGTTAGTTTTCTGGGGAAGATAGGCAAATAAACATGAAAATTCAATAGAGTATGGCAAGTGCTTCAATAGGGTAGTCCCTAGGTTCAATGGGAACATAGAGGAAGGAGAGACATAATTTGGTTTGTATGGATGTACGTGTGTGGTGGGGAGTGTATGAGGAGGTTTGGGGTGGGAAGTGCTGTAGAGAGAAGAAACAAGAGTATGTGTACAGCAGGGAAGCAGCACAGTGTATTTTATCCAGGGTATCTCATGTAATCCTTATCACAACTCTATTAGGGATTTTTCAGATGAAGAACCAAAGGCTCAGGTGATGTCAGAGAATTTCCTTAACAGGAAGAAGCTGCCAGTAAATTTCAGGTTGGGTCTCAAATCCAGCTCTATTTAGACTCTACAGCAATGATCTTTCCATGACTATGTGATATTCTTAACTGAGATTTCTGAGGTCAGATAAGCTTTTTAAAGGTCATTTCGCTATGTGACAATAACAAAAACATTCAAAGTACAGTCAGAGAAGATATGGATTAGGTATTTGCTCTTGGCTACTTCACTCTTGATACTTTTTTGTCTTTGATAAAAACATTTCACATTCAGATTGGTGGAAGTTCAATGTATATTGGTACACATGATTTAAGATATAGCAAGGCTTTTAAATAAATGCCAGCTTGTGTGTTTAACTTTTTGGAAAGTCCTGCCAGTAATTATATATATATATATATATATATATATATAAAACTTTCCACAATTTTACTTTAAAAATATCTTTTTATACAGATAAGCAAACAATGACAATAATTTTTTATTGAGACATAATATATACACTGTAAAATTAACCCTTAAAAGTATATAATTCACTTTTTATAGTTTTTGGTATATTCACAAAGTTGTGCATCACCATTATCTAATTACAAACTGTTTCTATCACCCCAAGTAGGAAACTCGTGTTCATTTAGCAATCAATCCCTCTCCATCCCCCTCTCCCCCCAGGCCCTGGCAACCACTACTCTACTTTCTTACTGTATGGATTGGCTTACTCTGGACAACGCATATAAATGGAATCATATAATATGTGGCTTTTTGATGTTTTCAAGGTTCATCCATGTTGTACCATGAATTAGTACTCCATTCCTTTTTATGGCTGAATAATATTCCACTGCATGGATATACCATAATTTGTTTATCCATTCATCAGCTCTTGGACATATGGGTCGTTTCTACCTTTTTGGCTATTACGAATAATGTTACCATGAACATTTGTGTAGAAGTTTTTGTGTAAACATGTTTTTGTTTCTCTTAGTTATATACCTAGGAAAAGAATTGCTAGGTCAAATGGTCATTCTATTTTTTTTTTTTTAAAACTTCAACCTCTTTTTTTAAAAAACTTTTTTTAAGATTTTATTTATTTATTTGAGAGAGAGAGTGAGATAGAGAGAGAGCATGAGAAGGGAGAGGGTCTGAGGGAGAAGCAGGGAGTCCGATGCGGGACTTGATCCCGGGACTCCCGGATCATGACCTGAGCCAAAGGCAGTCGCTTAACCAACTGAGCCACTCAGGCGCCCCGGTCATTCTATTTTTTAACTTCTGAGGAACCACCAAACTGCTTTCCAATGTGGCTGGACTATTTTACATTCCCACCAGCAGTTATGAGGGTGCTGATTTCTCCACATCCTTATCAACACTTGCTATCGTCTGTTTTTCTTTTATTATAGCCATTCTCGTGGGTGTGAAGTGGCAAAAAAAAAAAAAAATTCTTACTCAAACATTTATTAATTCAACATTTTACTGACATGAAAGTGTCTCTGGGGTAGGTTGTTTTATAAATATAAATGTATAAAACATGTGTGAAAACAATATCTATTTTGTGTGCTACACTAGGGAACACACTAGACTGCATTAGCAAAATAAATTCTAAATAAGTCATTTAGAAGGTGATATTGATCTTTAAAATTGCTTTGAAAAGATTAAACTGCGAAGTTTGCCTTCTTATGGATTCAAGACATTGTTGGGTAATCAATGCCAACTCCAAATGGGAAATTACAGGCTCAGCTTTTAGCTCCACTTGTTCTTATTCATTACACAGCACTTGAAAGTTACTTTTAGCACTATTACTCTTCCCTATATTGAAAAGTTAAATAACGATAGTTATCTCCTAGAAATTTGAGAACACTAGGTTTACTAAATTGACACTTCTAGAAAAGTCAAGTGATAATTCTAAAGGACGACTATATTCCTGCATTGTTTATCCAATGAAAGACTCTGTCTCCAGTCATGATGCCTGTGTAAAAATTCTGAATTTGTTCAAGTGAGCTGCGATGATGCTGAAGAAACATTAGAGCGGCAAAAGCAGTTCCAGCATGAGGACTGGACAATAAGAGCGAGCACCGCCATCCCAGGAAATTCCCGCTTGCTTGCTTTGCTAATCTAACCTGTCACATTTTACTTTGTTGATTCTGACTTCTCATCTTATTCTCATAATGTAAATATCTTATTTGAACGAAGTCATTATTATTCACATGTTAACAACTGTATGTTTCACATTCCAATAGGGTAGTAACCCTAAGAGGTCAAATTTCCTATAAAGTTAAAAGTATAATCAGAATCTCCAACTATCCTCACAATGATCTCATCCCAGGCCCCAATTTAGTTAGATTATGCTACATCTGTAACTGGGTTTTTAGTTTTTGTAAGACTCACCCATATATCACATAGTGCTTTAAAAATAGTAATATAAAATTCTAGAATTAATTGTTTGCTCTTAAAGAATACACTACAACAGATTTTTAAGCTGGAGATATAAGGAGACAGGTTAAAAGGTGAAAACCACCTATTAAACAGAGAGCTACAGACATGCTGACCATAAGAAACGCTCTCAGGCTATGGCGAAGTAACTCCAAGTAGCATAGTATGTTCTGCAATGCTAAGAAATAACTGAAGGAGAAAGATCAACATGGCATTCAATTCTCAGAAATGGTAGAACTCATTGGAACAAAAGCACTGCATAAAATACTAAATAACAACAGGTTTTTGTTTTTTTTATAAATAAGGTTTATTTATTTATTTTAGAGAGTCAGAGACAGAACATGAGTGGTGGGCCAGAGGGAGAGGGAGAGACAATCTCAAACAGACTCTGTGCTGAGTGAGCATGGAACTGGAAGCCGGGCTTGATCTCATGACCCTGGAATCACAACCTGAACGGAAACCAAGAGTCGGATGCTTAACTGACTGCGCCTCAATAACAACAGGTTTTTATAACAATATTTATATGAGCAGTCTTTATATATACACTATGGTGAAAGTCTTGCTCATTACACTCTGATTATTAAGCCAAGAAATGTATATGGTTTATTTCCAACTCTATCAACAAGGTTATCATCGGGTAAAAAGGTGAAGGACCTATATAATTATTAACCGTTTATTTAATCTCAGTTTTTTTTTTTATTCCAACAAGTAACAGCAACTAATCTTTGAATTTTGTCCACAAAATGTTCATGGCTATCCCAATATTAAAACTGGATATTTAGATACCCAAGCAGATTATATTCAGGAGTGACGTTTCTGTAATCACCAGGACCAGGAAGTGGTCCTTCTGTTAAGAAACTGTAAGAGCTGGTCCAATCTGGAAGGAAGGAAGCGCAGCAGTGGAGGCAAGGCGTTTGTCTGGGTGCCAGAGGACAGCCGCGTGTGGACAGAGTATAGGAAGCAAAACCTGCACAAGAAGAATGGCAGAGAAGCTAAGCAGAGTAACAGGATTTCCAGTGACCCGCAAAGGTTCAGGGGATCTTTAGTAGTCAGGCATTAGGTAGATTAACTGAGAGAAAGGATTGAAAGGTATTCTGGGTCAATACAGCGAAAACACTGTGGGACTCAGAAAAATACAAAACAGTCACAGTTGGACCACTACATCCTTTGTGTGAGGAGGATTATCTAATTCTAAATTTCAAAATCAATGGGGCAGAGGCTGCTGATAAACTTGCCACATGTAAAAGGAGTGCTTTGAAACAGAGATGCACCTGAGTCTCCAGATAGGAAGCCTTTGGTGGATTTTGCTGTGGGAAATCGGAGTTGACGAGGGCTGACATCTCTAATCAACTGAGAATCAGTCTTACCTAGGTGGGCTACCAATCTCATTTTACTTTGCTGTCTGCAACTCCTCTTCCTCCTTATTCTTTTTTTTTTTTTGAAAGATTTTATTTACTCATGAGAGAGAGAGAGACCCCAGCAGACTCCTCAATGAGCTTGGAACCCAATGCTGGTGGGGGGAGGTGCCGCCAATCCCATGACCCCGAGATCACCACCTGAGCTGAAACCAAGAGTCGGTTCCTCAACCGACTGCGCTGCCCAGGGGCTCCTTCTTCCTTATTCTTTTTAAAGATTTTATTTACTTATTTGACAGAGAGAGAGGCAGTGCGAGAGGGAACACAAGTAGGGGGGGAGTGGGAGAGGGAGAAGCAGGCTTCCCGCTGAGCAGGGAGCACGATGCGGGGCTCGATCCCAGGATCCTGGGATCATGACCTGAGCCGAAGGGAGACGCCCAACGACTGAGCCACCCAGGTGCCCCCCTTATTCTTTTAATAAGGCCTCACTGAGTTGATGTTCCTTTTCAAATTATTCATTTTGGTTAAGCTAATAACTAATCCACACCTCAACTAATCTGTGCGCCTGCTATTTCTAATTCCTATGGGATAAGGCTCATTTTTCATTCTTTTTACAGAGAATTTTGATTGTGTTTCTAGACTTATACCACATGTATTTCTAAACTTTTTTTTTTAAGGATTTTATTTATTTATTCATGAGAGACAGAGGGAGAGAGAGAGAGAGAAGCAGAGGGAGAAGCAGGCTCCCAAGGAGCAGGGAGCCCGATGCGGGACTCGATCCCAGGACTCTGGGATCATGACCTGAGCCGAAGGCAGACGCTTAACCATCTGAGCTACCCAGGCACCCTGTATTTCTAAACTTGTATCACATGTTCAAAATGTCTCTGGATAAATTACTGAATAATTAACCAAACCCTAAGATTCACTTACTCCAACTAAGAATTGAGAAAAAAATCTCCTGTTCATTTGGATTTTCTGCTTCTGTGGCTGAGAAAAACCTAATTGTTGCAGGTTAAAGAAACAAAACCACTGAGTTTTTAATTATGTCTAAAGCTTTTTTTTTTCTGGTTCTCAACAGTATATATTTATCTGTATATTTATAGCTATAGATCTATATCTAATAGTACATTAACTAGTATTCTACCAACTACATATTTAAAGCATACTCAGAGTGAGGCACAAGAAGACACAATACTTTTTACAAAAGTATATTTTTAATTTCTTCTTTTAAAATTGCTATTTTCTATAGGGCTAACTTTCCATTAACCAAAATATTTCATTCATCAACATCTAATTCATTTAAAAATACTTATTGGACACCTATGTTAGGTATTACTTATTAGATACCAGTGAAACACAAACTGCATCACTACTCTCCAAGGAACTCACATTATAACGGTGGGAGATAAATGTAAGGTGATAATGCTAATAAATTCTAATAAAAATGCGCAGAGTACGGGAACAGAGAATGATAGAGATAGTCATGGTGCTATTTTAAAGACGCTGGGCAGCAGTCAGTTAAGCGTCTGCCTTTGGCTCAGGTCATGATCCCAGGGTCCTGAGATTGAGTCCCACATCGGGTCCCTGCTCAGAAGGGAGCCTGCTTCTCCCTCTGCCTGCCGCTCCCCTGGCTTGTGTTCTCTCTTTTTCTGACAAATAAGTAAATAAAATCTTAAAAAAAAAAAAGAACTTGGGCAGGGAAGGCATTTCTGTTAAGGTGATATTTCAGTAAAGACAAGTATATGAGCGTTTACTAAAACTTGTATTTTAGAACTTAACTAATTGATTGGTAAGAAAACACCTGTGGGCCATGTATCATATTTAAGATTTATATAATATAGACACTTTAAGATTTTATTTATTTTATTTGACAGATTTTATTTATTTATTTAGAGACACAGAGAGAGGGTCATGACCTCAGCCGAAGGCAGATGCTTAAGGACTGAGCGACCCAGGCGCCCCCAGACACTTTCTGTTTAAAGAGATACAATATCAAATATAGGAAGGCAAAAGTCCTTCACACTTATTTGAAACTTGGTTCCTTAAACCAGTAGTTAAAATTATGTGCCAAAACTATACTAATGGATTTACTAGACTCTAATCTACATGAATTACATGAACTGCAACTAAAAGAAAGAGGACTGAATTTTTAACGAATGCACCGGTGGTATCAGGACGAGTGCAACTATTTTACAGGACTGGGAAACAGATACTTATTTGAACAAATAATTCTGTTATTATTTAAAAAATAATTTTGAGGGGCACCTGGATGGCTCAGTGGGTTAAGTGTCTGGCTCCTGGTTTCGTCCTCAGGTCATAATCTCATGGGTCCTGAGCTCGATCCTTGTGACATGTCAGCCTCTGTGCTCAGTGGGGAGTCTGCCTTAAGATTCTCTCCCTGTGCTCCTCCTCCCACTCGTGCACACTCTCTCGCTCTCAGATACATACATAAATCTTTTAAAATAAACAATTTTGATTCATTTTTATGCTGAGGTAATTATAAGCCACATAAGAATTTTCTTTTCACCATTTACAATGTGTCTTTTTAAAAAAAAAGTCTTTTTAATGTTTGTACTGATTATATAATAGAAGAAAACTATCATTCATAAGCTCATAATAACTGCTGTTTATATCTTTATATATTTCCTTCTTGTTTTCTCTGCACAAGTAAACATTTTCAAATTTATTTTCAATTCTGTAAGGGTAAAAATTTCAAATATTACAAATAAAGATTAAAGGTCTCTTCATCACTACTCTCAACTTCATTTCTCCTTTTAAAGATAAACACTGTTATCAATTTTCTGTATATTTCTAGATTTTTTTTAAACAATGTGCATGTATTATACACAGATGGATATATTGGTCTCTTTTTTCTTTTTTTTCAAAAATGGCATCATGTCACAAATACTCTGTAAATTCTTTTTTTCACTTACGAATATGTTTTGGGATCTTTCCCTGTCTGTACCTCGTTCCTTTCATTTGCTGCACAGGAGATCACTATGCAAACAGAATTATTTAATTGATTTCAATCCATTTATTTAATTCTAGCTGATGAATATTCAGATTATTTCCAATTTTTTATTACATACAGTGCTTCCAAGACCATCCCAAATAATGCCTCCCATGCACAAGTGAATGTTTCTCTGAGATACCATGAAATGGAATTGCTGAGTCAAAAGATTTTAAATTTTAGTAGATTCTGCCCAACTTTCCTCCCAAATAGCAATATAAATTTAAAATATTACCAGAAGTATATGAAATATGGTTTCTCTACATCCTCACCAATCTTTGATATTATATATAAAATGTTTACTATGCACATTATATATGTAAATCATACCTTCATACAGAATTTGCTATCCTTGTTTTTGCGGATATAACTTAAAAAGCTTTTATACTATTACACCCCTTTCAGAAGTATTATTATTGGCCCTGTAATTGTCCATTAAGTATTTCTCTATTGTTAGACATTTAGCCTCTCCCCAATTTCTTAACCGCATTTTTCACACCAAATAGTAGCACCCAGTTTATTCACCCACACAATGCAATGGGTTTTACTCTGAATAAAGTCTGAATTTTCGAACCAAAATATGTCTTCAAAGGAATAAGGCCTTTACAATTGAGGGCTGCTCCAAGGACTGCTATGAAGCAACCCTACTGAGCACTGCCAAGACGGTAGGGAGAAGTGTATGAGCCCCAAATGTGCCTGCTTTAGTGGAGGATATTTTCGTTTGGATCCATGTATTCTGATCTGTTCTTTAAAAAATATAAACTTGACTCATTACTTACGTATATATCTAGACATGTGTTATGGATATATCTAATATCACGTAAGGATATTTACATTAACACAAAAAGAAAAGAAAAAGTGTAAATTCTAAAAAAATGTTATTACTATAGGTAAAGATATCTGGGAAAAGGGAAGCTGGAGAAAAAAGTTGTTTTTGTTACATGATTTCACTTAAAAGTATTTTCCTAAAGACACCTCAAAGTCTTTGAAATAGGCAAATTAAAAAATGAAACATTACTTTCGATATAAATAATTCTGGCTCAAATATATTTTACTTCTAACAATAAAGTGTTATTACCCAAATAAGGGATGAAGTACATATCATCAATGTCCAGTAGAGTAAGTCTTAGCTGGTTTTTTAATATCCTGAAAATGTTTGAAAGATCTCTGATTCTAAGAATAGGCACTGGTGTTCTACCATACCCAGTCTACAATTTCTAATCGGTACTTCACAAAGCAAAAACAAAACAAAAGCAAAAAAAATCAACTCCCCCCCAAGTCCCTGAAGCAGACCAAAAAAAAAACCCAAACAAAAAAACCTCAGAACAATGTATATTAGAGTATATATCTGAAATTGTTTTCTTTTCAGTGATATTAAAATAGAAAATGTTATTTTTGACATTTTATTTTTTTGCATTATTACCTGTTTTGTCAAATGTTTTCTCAGTTTTTATCATCTTGATATTATCATACTTTAAAATATATACACTGATATTGAATGAAAACTATTTTTAATGAAAATTAGGAGAGCACTTAAGTTCAAAAATATGAATAATAAAATTACAGAGAATCAGAGTTCTGATCTTTTCCTTTCAGTTGTGAAATTTTCTAAATTGAAGAGAAACCAGATAGAGAAGAGTTATAAAAACAACCATCAATGTTGCAACAGTGGTTACTACAGGACAAAAGACAGGAATTTAAAAGGTACTGGGGTATTTCTCCAAATGTTTCTGCCATTTCAATTTCTTCAACAAGTTCACTTCTCAGCTGTAAGACTACATCTGTCATTTCTGGCTTACAGACTAATTCTTAAATGAATGTGAGAAATCTTATTTTGCTGGGTTAAAAACGCTGAGTATGTTTAACAACTGCACCATGGATTTATAAGAATTTCAAGCATCCGTTTAGAGTAATTCAATGCATCTATCATATCATGATCAAATAAAATATGTAATGTCATTAATAAATAATATGTAGTAATATTTGGCCATCTTATAAAGGCTGCAGGTATGTGAGGATAAAAGTACTTAAGTGAAATAAATGAGAAGAATGTTGCCTTAAAATAAATCAAAGCATGCATGAGATAAAATTAGAGTGAAATATTTTATAATAGTGTTTGAATGGATAGCTGTTTTCCCTTATGTGGCAACGTGACAACACTTAAAATTCAGCTTGAATCATCCTCTGAACCAAGAGTATTTATTATACCAGTGCTTTACAGCACTCAAACTATTTCCTGCTGCCTTTAATATATACTGCAGAGTGCTGGGATGCATCTAAAAAAATCAAAATATAGAAAACAATCCAAAATAGTCATAAGAGCTCTGTATTTTCCTCTTGATTTTGCTGTGAACCTAAAAACTGCTCTTAGAAAAAAAAAAGTCACAAGAAAAAGCACTTTTAGAGGATATTTTTATGGAGTAATGTCAAGTATGAACAGTAGTGGGATGGAGGCTAATCATAGTTTTGTCTTATTTTTCCATAATATATAGCTCAAAGAAAGGAAATCAATTTACTACAGTTAACACACAAAGTACTGAACAAGACAAAAAGGGATGTAAAAGATACTTACTTAGACCAACTTCCTATTAGCAGGCAAATGCTATAAATCTTAACACAGAACTGTTCTGAGAATGGGCTACAGAATTCCACGAGGACTCTAGGAAACTCCTGAACAGGGATCTAGAAACCACAGTCCTAGGTCTTCAAACCCAGATGTCTGGTAATAGAGCTGGATCATCAGCAATAATTTTTTCTTTTCTAAGGGTGAGGATGACCCCTAAGCTTAACTTTATCTAGCCCAACCCCTTGTGGAACTTCCAAGAACTCTAGATGCCATGGCTCCACTTTAGACTTACTGAATCAAAATTCCTGAGGACAGACTTGGGGATGTTGAGTTCTGAGTGATTAAATGGGCTAATATAAGTAAAACGCTCACACAGTGCCTTGTACCATTAAAAAAACAAGTTACCTGAGTGCTAGAATGTTGTTTAATGCATCTTTGGATTCTTAGGATTTATCTATCACCTGGTATATCATAAGCTTTTAATGAATATTTACTGAACTAAAGAATGCAGTCCTATTAACCATTTTTAGATGTTACACAATTTAAATTACTAAATAGGTTCAAGCCTGGGTAAAAAACACTAAAGTATCATAAATTAATTTGATGAAGGGCAATCTTTTCTGAAGTATGACAAAACCAGTGAATTAACATGATTACTTCCAGGATTAGGTGTCAGTGTAAGAGGAGTACAAATTATAGGGAGTGAAGAAAAAAGAAACCAAAATGATTACAGGATAGGTATGGCTGAGCTACAAAAAAGGTTAAAGTTTCTAAAAATGTACAGTTTGGTTAATGACTAAGGTGTAGAAGGAGAAATGACAACATCTTAAAAGCATTTTAAATACAGAAGTGCAAAAGAGGAAGCCAAGTTAGTATGATATGACGGTGTGAAATACCTAAGCTCTGTAATGAGTTAGAGTAGTTGCAAAATGTACACACAATTTTAGGAATGTAAGTGCAATTCACTAGCCTACCCACAAGAATGTAATGAAGTCTATCATGAGGGCATATAAATAAAACAGAAATGAAGAAGAAAAACATAAGACAATAATGAGAAGAACTAAATCACTTTGTTAGGTATACTTCCCTATCTTTAAACAACTAAATAACTACTTACTAGTTTTTCTGTAAACCACTATTTGAGGTTTTCAAACAAGCAGATATAAAATGTAATATTATGCCAGTTTACAGTTAACACATCATGTATAATCAATTTTTATTTTCTACAGCTATTTATCAAATGAGAAAGCTTATAAAATTCCAGAAAATGTCTATATCTCTAGGTATTTATTTAACAATGTTTATGGCTATAAATTTTATTCAGAATAAAAATGAAACAATAAATATAATAAAAGAAACTCAATAAATATTAATTGAATAAAAAAACAAACATTTTAAGAACCTCCAACTATTATTTTGAAGAAATGCCTTTTCTTAAATATTTTCTTAGCCCTCACTCTTCTCCCTATACTTTCCCTATGCTTCCACATCCCAGAAAGCGTTGCTCCTCTTCTCCAGGCTGGTAGAAAGTTGGGTGCTTTTATTATTGCCCTGCCTCCTCTTCCTTTTCTCTCACTTGCTTTTGTAACCAAGACCCAAAGAAGTGGCTGTGAGAGGCTTGTGATCAAACGTCAGAGATGAACCCTAGAGGCATTTACGAAGAGAAACGTGAATTGGCATGACTTGTCAGCATGTGAGGAGACCAACACAAAGGAAAAGAGCCTAACATTTTGGTGCCTTCGGTTTATATTTGCTTTCCATGTATATTTATTTTTTCAATTAACCATCTTCAAAACTCTAACACAGAATTTAGTATTATGCTTTTTTTAGAGATAAACTGAGACTCAGAAAAGTTAATGATGTGCCCAAGTAAGTAGCAGTGCTGGAATCTGCATCCAAGACTGCCTCAAATTTCTGGGCTCTTACCCTTCAACATATATGTATCCAAGAGAGAAAAAAACATTTTTAAAAAGTTAAAATAAAGCATGTGCCCAAAATACACACACAATGTTCACTGACACACCACTGGCAGAGACAATTTAAAGGAGAAACAGACTAGAGACAACATGACTGAAAGGTGAACAAAGAAGAGGAAAACCAGTCCAAGGCTCTCCACAAAAAGAATAAAACACACAAAGGCTCTACACGGGCAGAGGAAAAGCTTTGTTTTAGGTCAGAGGTTTAAGGAGGTTGAAGGTCATTAAGGGTGTTAAGGTTGTCACAAAAGGAAATCGAGAGATGTTATTTCCCTTTGCTTTGGCTCCGTGTCTTACTGATACTTAGAGTTGGGTGTGAACAGAAGATAAGGCTTTTCCTTCAAAATTATCCTTAAGACAAAAAAGGTGTCACTTTTTTGAGTTCTTATAAAATCTCTCTCACTGAGTATTCTCTCAACTACTTTATCTCGAAATATAAAATACTATTTAGGGAAGACAAATTGGCTTGCCAAAACCATAATCAGTGCAAATTTTGAATGCTGATATTGTTCATTTGAAGGAATCTATGAACATGAAAACAAAGACATTTAACACAGATTTAACAAATATTTCTAGGATGCAGCTTCACAACTACACTGAAAACAGGTTTAGAGATTATTTTTAAAAATATATCTAAATCAGTCACATTTTGAAGATCACAAACATGCCAAAAGAAGAAAGAGAAAAAAAAATTTTCCCCCTATTATCTGAATGGATACTTGTGCCTAAAGATAAAAATCCAGTGACAGTATTATCAAGGGATTCAAACAGTGAAAAAATTCAAAAAGCAGTAAAGGTGATGTATTTTTGAAAACTGTGTATGTAGGATAATTCAGAAAGTACCTCCGCTGGTCGTGAAGGTTCATGTGATGAGACTGAAGAGTATTTGTTTACATAATATAATTTTAGATGTTTATATATAACTATATTAAACAAGGATTCTGAAGCCAGATGTGTGGGTTCAAATTCTACACCTGCCCCTTACTACCTGTCTGTCTCAGTTTCCCTATCTATACCATGTGAATAATAACAATCTCATCATATGAAGATTAAATGAATATTAGTAAAATGCTTAAAACTGCTGGTACAGTAAATAGTACTATGTTAGTGGCTGCTGAATAAAATTAAATATTCGAGATTGCCAAATCCTTAAAAAAAAAAAAAAAAAAAAGCCTGTTGTGGGAAAAATGATAGGTGACCTTACATGCTCTCCTGGCCAAGCAGTTCCATTTTTCAGTCTGGCCAAGAAGTCTCATCATGTTTCATATGTTTTCCTATGAACAGTGGCGTGTTCTAATTGTTTAAAATATGGACATTTTGGAAGCACAGAGTTTTGTTTTTCTTCCAGTCAGTGGAATGTTAACAACTTAACCTTACAGAGAAATAGAACTAAGTCTTCAAAGTCAGATAACTTCCCATTTACTCAGCCAAAGAGATAAATGAGAAAATCACTGCTGATATCCAAGAAGGAATCTATAAATGGTGACCTATCTACTCAGGTTTGTGAACGGCTGTAGAGAAAGAGATTGATAACTGCTTAGTGACCACTGCTACTTAATTTAAGCTGTTGAAAAGCTGGCATAAATGCTTTAGATAAATGGGTCAGCAAACTTTTTCCGTAAAGGGTCAGAGAGTAAAAATTTTAGGCTTTGCAGGCCATATGGTCTCTGTTGCAACAATCTACCTGAGCAATTGTTAGCACAAAAGCAGGCATGTATAATATTTAACCAAAGGGTGTAGTTCTGTTCCAATAAAACTTTATTCATGGACACTAACATTTGGATTTAATATAATTTTCATGTGCTGTAACATATTATTCTTTTGATTTTTTTCTAATAATTAAAAAATATAAAAACCATTCTTAGCTTGCAGGTTGCAGAAAAACAGATGGCAGGCTGGATTTGGTCTGCCTCTGGTTTTAATTGTCAACTTATGATTTGAGTTAAGAGAAGCTGTAGAACATTAGTGACAGCATGCTGACCAAGACCATGACCTGGCTCTTACTGCTGCTTAGAATAAACTTGTTCAAATCTATTAGACCATTATATTCTCTGTAGTGATTGTTCCAAAAGTCGTCTTGTCTTAAGGCTCTCAGATCATTCAGAGCCCAATCATTCGCATTTGATGACTTTTGTCTTTACTAAGATCGGTATCTATCCAGCAAAGGCTTTTTCTGGTTCCCTCGTCTCTACCTCAAAAGTTCATTTTACCCTAATTTTCTTTCTTTTCCAACACTCCTATCTGATAACGTTCCTTCTCTGGTTCAAGATCACAGTTCTCCATTTAACCTTCTAATACTAAAATACTCTAACTTCCTCAGTGATCACTTTCTGATTACATTTTCAAGTGTTTCCTTTTCAAAGTGCCTCTCTTCTGCTCACAAACACGCTTAGGGCTCCCGAGTCCAAAAGAAGGGAAAAAAGCTCAACTTTCACCTAACTCTGTCATCCCCTTAAGCTAATGATTCCTCCCCCTCTCCCATTTGTTTACAGTTGCTGCTTCTGTATCTTCACAACTTAACCTCTTAGAAGCTAGTTTCCACTTCCAAATGTCATCCAAAAATAGAAATCTTAAATTTTCAATGACTGTTTGGTCTGGCCCTACCACCGCTGCCATAGAAGTAGAGAAAGAGATTTGATTATTGGCACAACCATCCACTGCTATTCCTTTTTTCCCCACTTAAAAGCTTTATTGGGATATGAGGTACACATGTAAAATTCACACTTTTACATGTGCAGGTCTATGAATTTTGACAAATGTCTACAGTCATGTAACCATAACCACCATCATGATGCACAGCATTTCCATCATCCCAAATTTTCTGTGCTGCTTTGAACTCAATTCTGTCAACCTACCTCCGGTTCCTGGCAACCTCTGATATGCTTTGTCATTAGTTTTACCTTTTCTAGAATGTCACATAAATGGAATCAAACAGTATGTAGTCTTTTGTAGCTTCCTTCATTCATTTAACAAAGTACTTTTTAAAAGATTAACCATGTTGTTGCACATAGTACTTCATTCTTTATTGCTGAGTAGTAGTCCACAGTGATATGTAGGTGCCAAAATTTGTTCGTTCATTCACTAGCGGGATGTACATTGGGTTGTTTTCACAGTTTTGAGCCATTATGAATAAAGCTGCTAAAGCAGTTTTATACAATTCCTGTGTGGACATGTTTTTCTCTTGGGTAAGTAACTTGAAGAATTGCTGGATCATACAGTAAGTGTAACACTATTTATGAGAAACTACCAAACTGCTTTCCAAAGTGACTGTATAAATTATGCATTTATATCAGCAATGGATGGTCCAGCTGACCCAAAATCTTGACAACATCTGGTAATATCAGTCTTTTAAAAGCTAGTCATTATGGGGTTGTAGTAGTATCTAATTGTGATTTTAGTTTCACTTTCCTTAATAATGATGTTGGGCATTTTTTCTTTTATAAAGTATCTATTCAAACCCTTGGCCATTAAGAATTTTTTTTAAAGCGGGCAGTTTGTCTTATGTTGTAAGAGTTCTGGATATTTATTATCTGTATTTGGCAGATATTTTCAAGTCTGTGGCTTGTCTTTTCCTTTCTTATCAGAAGAACATTTTCTTATTTTGATGAAGTCCAATGTAACAAGTTTTTTCTTTATGGTTCATGCTCTTTGTGTCCTATTTATATAATCTTTGATCAACCAAAGGTTACTAAGATTTTCTCTTATGCCTTTTCTAGTTTTCTAGTGTTACATCTTATATTTAGATCTATAAATGATTACAAATTAGTTTTTGTATTTTGTGTGAGGTAAGGGTTGAGGTTCAATTTCTTGCATATGGATATAAAAATGTTCCAGCATGTTGGATTCAACAATTCCTTGTTGAATTATCCTGGCACTTTCATTCTTAAAAACTGTTTTGGATATTCTGCGTCCTGTGAATTTCCATGCATATTTTAGGTTAGTTTGTCAATTCAACAACAACAAAAAAACTCACAACACAACAAAACAAAGAAAAAAACTTGCGGAGTTTTTCATCAGGATTGCACTGACTCTGTTAATCAGTTTGGGCACAACTGATACTTTACCAATACTGAGTGTTCCAATCTATAAACATGATTTCTCTAATTTAGGTTGGCCTTACCTTTTCTCAGCAATATTTATGACTTTTCAGTGTATAATAACTTGTGCTTGCTTTTTATCTGTTAATATTGTCTTTAAGTAGTTAATATTTTTGATACTACTACAAATGATATTTTTAAGAACTTTCACTTTGCAGTTTTCAACTGCTTATTGCTAGTATGCAGAAATACAATTGGCTTCTTTTATAATGACCCTATATCCTGCAATCTTGCTGAAGTCACTTATCAGTTTTAGTAGTATGCTTGTAGACTCCAGCTAAGACATTTTAAGAAAACAACCCCCTTCAGCCTTAATTTCCTCATTAAAAAAATAGCATCTGTGAAAAATAAAATTGAGAATAGAATAAAATTACTCAAAGAAGGAAAATAAAACCCTCAAAATACTTAGCATAGTATCTGACCCACAGCAAATATTCAGTACTTACTATTTCTTCCCAAATCTCAGAGTTCTTACTATAAGTTTAATCAATGTGAACATATACCAAATCTTTATCTCCTAGGCCTGATCTTCAAACCAGGCTTGAGGTTCTTATTTGCATTTATCAACTATATTTTTATATGTGAATGGTGCTTTAAAATTCAAGTCCTAAATCAAAATCATAACCTTCATTCACCCATGAATCACTTCTGCTTTCTGGAGAAATGATTCTTCTTTTGAGTTGTCATCTCAACTACTCAGTAAATTCTGTAGGAATCACTAATAACTCTCCAAAGACACACTCAAATCTAGTCAGTTATCAAATCTTTTAATAACCACAATAGCTAATATTTAATGCTTATGTAACAAACACTATATCAAACACCCATTTTGTCCTCACAACAATTATATTAGTTACTATTATTATCTTTATTTTACACATGAGGAAATTGAGGCACATAGAGGCTAAAAAACTTTCCTAAAGTCAATCACCTGGTAACAAAAGAGCCAGTATCATAATCTAGGCAATCTACTTCCAGGAAAAGTAATTTTTTTTTTAAAGATTTTATTTATTTATTTGACGGAGAGAGAGAGAAGGAGGGAGCATAAGCAGGGGGGAGTGGTAGGCAGAGGGAGAGGGAGAAGCAGACTCCCCGCAGAGCAGGGAGCCCGATGTGGGGCTCAATCTCAGGACTCTGGGATCATGACCTGAGCTGAAAGCAGAAGCTCAACCAGCTGAGCCACCCAGGTGCCCCCAGGAAAAGTAATCTTAAACTATATTGCCTCTAATGCATGCAGACTGTAGATTCCCCTTGTTTGTGATGATTAGTGGGATTGAGTGCTATTACGCGGTATTTAGGGAAATCCTCAAAATGTATAATGCTTCATTAAAATAAGCATCCCTCACACCAAGATGTTCCTGAAAAGACAGGTAGAAAGGGGTCAGTAGCAAATGGGAAATATGATTATGTTAATAGCTGGGCTTATAGTGAAAACCCCAATTCAGAGGTCTCTGGTAGACAGGGATAGAGGATGTGATAGGTTTAAGAGAGCCTGTTAAGCCCCAATCCCATCTTAACACCGGTTGGCTCCTGGAGACTACATTAGAGTATACATATTGCAGAAGACTGAAAAGAGGTACAAGTGAGCTTCAACCTTCTGTTTTGTTCCAGTCACAACAAGGTGTACTCATGATTGTGACTTTTCAGTTAGAGACTACCCAACTAGAAACTTGGCCCAAACTACGTCTTGGAATATGGCCCAAACATACCATTTTTTTTTTCTAAGAGAGGGGTGGGTGAGTACAGAGGGGGCAGCAAAAGATCCATCATTCATCATCCCATAGTTGTATTTCTAAAACCAAATCTCCCATCTATTCCCTATGCCATCATACCAATTGAGGCCACTGTTACTTACCTCTCATCTAGACATTAGGAACTCCTATTCAGAGTATCTCATATTACTCTGAATCTATATCATATATTACTACCAAGTTAACTCTCTGGGATCTTTGACATGATTTTTATCATGTCACCTCTTATTTCTCACTGGAATAAACATCAGTTCTTTTTTCCTGACATTCCAGGCCTATCAAAATATGAAACCACACCTCCCCCTACTTGTAGACTCCAAATCAGCTGACTGAATTATCTGCTGCTTCCTGACAATCCTTTAATTTTTTGCCTCCTATATTTAGGTTTATGAAGTTTTTGGAATGCTCTTCTCTCAGATCTGTGTATCAAATGGTTGGAACAGACAAAGGGAATTAAGAGTACACTTATCGTGATGAGCACTGAGTAATATATAGAATTGTTGAATCATTCTGTTGTACACCTGAAATATAACATGTATTGTTAATTAAACTTCAACTTAAAAAATATTAAAATTCATACCTCAGATGCTTGTATCATATACCACCTGCTCTAAAAGGTCATTCCTGATACTCCCTTAACATAGATAGAGACATTCATAGATCAGTATGGACACTGCAAGACATAATAACATTTTGCTTTAAAATACAAATATGTATACATGTTTATTCTTTCAGCTCTTTGGACAAATTTTTTTTATTCTTCTATAGTATCATGAACAAAGGTTCAATGAATTTTGAGTTGAATAACTTCTAGCTCATGATTGGGAAAATTTAGAGAGATATTTTAGTTCCTGTTACTCTTATCATAGTCCACCCTCCATCAAGGAGAAATCTGAACACACTACATATTTTTCTCTATAATGCTGAAACTATGGGGAGAGCTAGGTTTCCTTGTTGCCTTTTGATGTAGTTCATAAAGTGCAGAGTTCATAATGTTGGCTCTCATTTATAATAAAAGGAAATTAGGCAACTAATGTTAAACATTTGGAATTCATAGGAAGGAAACCTTAGGTTCATCCACCCACCCGTTAATGAATTAAGGAAAGCAGGGAACGGTTCATAGAACTGAGCTATAGAGTCAATTCTGACAGGGAAGTCAGTCATGGTAATTGATTTCCATTAGGTTCAGCTATAAAATGATAAAGGAAAATCAGCTTATCTATATGGAATTTTACTTTATGTACAATTATGTAGGTACAAATCTATATTCAGATCGTATCTATAGTCAAAAATTCGTGTTTATAAAATTAAATCATAATTTAAAAAATAAAATTCAGAGGGGTGCCTGGCTGGCTCAGTTGGTGGAGCATGTGACCCTTGATCTTGGGGTTGTGAGTCTGAGCCCCATATTGGGTGTAAAGATTACTTAAAAATAAAATCTTCAAAAAATAAAATTCATAAAAAGAAAAAAGTTAGGTATATTTTTCATAGTCTTACCAAATGAACCCCAAGAAGTACTATTGCTATTCTTTTTATTGAAAGTTCATGAAAAGTTTGAGCCATTTAAAACACTGCTCTAGTGCCATCATTAAAGAAATATGTATGGCTTAAGAAGCCATAAACTTTAGCTTTACCTTGGTATAAATTATAATTTGTAAATGTAATACTGTCTAAAATTTGTAGGATAAATACATAAGCCTGCAGAAAAGCAGAGCTTACAAATTTCTTATAAGTGGAATGCTTAGGAAGTCTACTGATAGTGATGGGAAGGGGATGTTTCTATAATGAAGAGAGGCATTATTGGCTATACTGAATACCAAGTGGAAGAATACAGCTGCCAGAGATATGGAAAACTGGCTAACACATTATTTTTCTTTAGAAGCACTCAGTTAATATTTTTCCATTTTCAAAAATTAGATATCCGTGCTTTAGTTAAAGAAACTAATTTACTTTGCAAATGCTTTAACTTTGGACTAACAAAATCTGTGTTTACTATATATGAATGATTGAATTTCACAACACATATTTCTCATTTAAACATCTGTTGACTTATTTCTGGATCAAATGCACAGTTTAACCAATGGCAAAAGATGACAAATGAATAAGAATAGACATGTTTGTGGCACAAGCATACAGAACATTCCATTCTCATAAACCATACCTTGATTTTCCTGTAAAGTACTTTAAACAATTGTTTCAAAGCTAACATTTCATTGTCATTTACAGGTACATGAGTTCTTTTACAGGTTTACATATGAACAGCCTATCTGACTAGAATGATCTGGGTGCACTCTTGCCTGGAGGTAGGGAGATGTATTCTTTTGGTCATTTTCCATCACTGGACAAAAACAATTTTAAAAATGATAGGTATCATTACATTTGGAGTACCTATGCATAACCTAGCCATAGAAACTCACATTTGGGGTCCCAGTGAATTAAAAGAAAACATGTGAGTTCTAATAATAGATATGTGGATGTCACTTAAGTTTTGTGGTTTAAAGATGCATTAATTCATTCCTTACTTTTTTACAAATATATAGACTTCTCATTTTAAAAAGGGAAAAACAGGGGTGCACTGGTGGCTCAGTCAGTTAAGCATCTGACCCTTGGTTTCTGCTATGGTCACGATCTCAGGGTGGTGCGATTGAGCCCTGGGGCTCAGGCTCCCGCTCAGCACGGAGTCTGCTGAAATTCTTTCCCTCTTTCTCCCCCTTGCCCATCCCCTTGCGCTAGCATGGAGTATGCTCTCTCTCTCTCTTTCTCTCAAATAAATAAATTTTTAAAAAAGGCAAAAAACATTTAAGTTAAAAAAACACATCCATTTAAAATACATGGATATATATTTTTTAAACTTACAAAAAATGCAAAGAAAATTTCAATAGTATAAATTACTAATAATTAAAATAAATAATAAGATGAAGAAAGGGCCCTCCTTCTTTAGAGAGCTTTGTAACAGTGAAGGTTATCCATTTGCATGAAATAGTTTTACCAAGTCTGGTCAGAGCCTGCTCCTAACCGTTTATCTTTATGATGCTAAAAGAGAACATAGGCATATCTTACTTTAAAAATCAACTAACTGGATGATGATAATAAATAATAGTTAACATTTATTGAAAACTTAAAATTGTATATGGAATTTCATTTAATACTAGCAAGGAATTATATAATATATTGGTTATGTTTCTTTCTTTTACAGTAAACACTTTGATGGCTAAAAGGAATTGAGAATATCTTCCCATCTAGTAATAATGACTTCTACAGAAGAAACTAAATGATCACATATCTGGCACATACCATAGAAATACACAGGTTATACATAAACATTTATTAAAACTAGAAAGGGCTAAAAGTTTGATGAAAAAAGTAAGTAGAACAAAGATAAAATCTGAAATAGTCATTATTGAAGCATTCGAGGTCTTATTTAATGAATCTCAAATACAGTAAAGCAAAATTTAATTGCTATATAAAAAAAGCAATAGTATAACTGAAGTTAATATAGCTTACCTTAGAGCTATATTCTTATACTGTGTCTTAAAAATGTCCAATTCTGTTTCTTTAACCCTTAATGTCACTGCCATGATGTTCTTAAAAAAATCTTACTAAAAATCATGTCAGATGACTTTTTATTCATAATATATGTCATATATCATATGGTACAGAGTCTAGAATCTCTAAGGAGCTATTTGTTGAAGAGCTGGTAATTTGCTTAATGTCACGTTAGAAAGTTAAAATAGTAACCTA
Source organism: Eumetopias jubatus (assembly GCF_037043125.1). Lineage (NCBI taxonomy): Eukaryota > Metazoa > Chordata > Mammalia > Carnivora > Otariidae > Eumetopias > Eumetopias jubatus. Next base: position 160,555,454 of record NW_028274809.1, on the reverse strand, counting down.
ACTTTATAGAATTTTAACAACTTCTAAAATTAGCTGACACCTTATAAAATTCTGGTTGGAAAATGTAAAAATAAAATGTTACTCATATTGAAGAACCTGAATAAATACTAACTCAGGTGACTTAAAGGCAATTTTTTTTTTTTTTAATGTAGTGGGTTGAATGGTAGCCCCTCCCCAAGATACGTGTCCATGTAGTAGTCTCTAGAACCTGTGAATATTATGTTATTTGGAAAAAGGAGCCTTGCAGATTTGATTAAGTTAAGCACCTTGAGAGGAAGACCCTGGATTATCTGGATGGACCCTAAATGCAATCATGTGCATGCATATGAGACCTACAGACGAGAAGGTAATGTAAAGACAGAGGCAGAGACGGTGTGGTGTGGCCACAAGCCAAGGAATCCAATGAAGCCAAGGAACTCCTGGAGCCCCCAGAAGACGGAAGAAGTAAGGAACAGATCGCTCCTAGAGTTTCTGGAGGGTGTATGGCCTTGCAGATACCTACCTGAGGATGTTATATAACCTCTTTGGATTTGTTAACTCATTTGCAAAATGAGTTGAATGTTTTCAATGATCTCAAAGGTTTTCCCAACTCTAAACTTTTCGGAACTTTCAAAGTGTTAAAAGTAGTAAGGCACAGTATAAAAATCATAACAGAAATAAAGAATATTAAAATAGTAACGATGGACAGGTTCGTTAACTGAAATCTGTCAGAAGATTCATAGGGTTGCACAAATTTATAAATGGTAATTATTAAATACTTGAAGAGTTGGCAATATGTAAAATTCTCCATAAAGTCATTAGCTTTTAGATATGGTCATACAGCTCTAGTTGTATGTCCAGAAATGTGCCATGCTCCATGTATCATAATAGAAACAAAACCTGAATGATTTACAGAACATAAACAATACTCATTATGTGGGCATTAAAAAAGTTAATACATAAAAAACACTTAAATAGTGCTAGGCATAGTAAAAGATCAATAAATATTAGCTTTACTGTCTGGGATAAATGTTATCTTTTCTTCCTTTAAGTATCTTCTATCCACAAAAATGATCTCATAACTACAGGTAATGTTAAAAGAGTTTATATAGTAGTGAAGTTTTTAAAAGCTTAACTATCTGACTTTTATTCAGTGCTAACCATTTTTTTGCTCCTCTAAAACACACACTTCCAATCAATCCTGTTTCCTTTTCACTGAAAGAACTTTTTATGATGACTGCAACACTGAAGTATAATTTAGAAGCAGTCTCTAAAACTGGAAGTAATGTTCATCTAAATATGCCTGCCAAGTTTAAAAATGTATTAGGAGTTAAATTGAAACATGTTGAAAATGACTCATTGTGGACCAGAATATACACTGTAGGAAATAAGAGCTCATTTACAAGTGGGAGAAATACACTCACACTTCATCTGTGGTAATTCTCTGGACTTTCCTTCCAGTAAACATCATATTTTAAAATAATCGTGGAAAATATCTTACTTTTAACTGAAGTTTTTATGAGTTGAGTTAGTTAGCTAGCATTCCAATTTTTATACATATCTTTTTTTGGACGTGGGTATATTTACCAAATGTAAATCTATGAAAATTTCCCCCAAAGCAACACAGAGCAGCAGCCTATTAAAAAAAAAAAAAAAGTCTACATAAACACACACACACACACACACACACACTCTCTCTCTCTCTCTCTCTCTCTCTCTCTCTCTCTCTCTCTCTGGTTCAGTTCACATGCATAATGACCAACTATGACTCTAGACTTCTAAGAAAGCATCCTAAAAATTGTGTAAACATATAATAATAGTGTGCTTTTCTTCACTTACAAACATGATGTTATTGATAAGTCACCAGGAGGGCATGTACTTGAGTTTTTTTGTAGTAGTACTTACATATTTGTACTGATTCTATCTACCGTCTCCACTTTTTACATATATCAGAGGCAGCTGGCTAGACTTAAAAAAGGCCATGGAACTCACCCGTCCTTCCACCCCTGCCACTGTACCAAAGGTCTATAAGATGAATGAATCTGAAATCTTGGGCTTACTACAAACATTCTCTTTAAGCTAGTTAATGAGACACACACTTAAATATATCTTTGATCATTAACTTTAATGTGCCCTTAAGATGAATTCAATGAAATGAAATGTGCCCTTAAGATGAATTCAATGAAAAAGTGCTTATGAATAGCAGTTTGTTTAAATTTTCTGAGCTTTGTTTCCTTATTTTATCAATTATTCATTGATTACTATAGAAAATAATTCATTGTAGTATCTGTTCAGCACCCTTTTATCTAGGAATTTTATCTAGAAACTACCCTTACACACTACGGTTTTAAAATGTGACCATCACCTCTGGCAACAATAGAGCAGTCTGGGCATGAACACGTAACCCAAATCGGGAAACAGCACTTTCCCTTTGGGAAATTCGATACATAAAGGCTCTTGAGCTATCTTCATTGTGTACACACTGTCATTACAGATTTATTCTCAAGATGCTGAATTCTTACTTTAAAACATTTAAAACAATTTTTAATAAATTTATTGTAGAATAGTTTTAGATTCTGTGTTATTTTTCCTTTTTCTTTTTATTCATTTTTTTAAAGATTTTATTTATTTGAGAAGAGAGTGAGCGAGAGCAGGGTGAAGGGCAGAGGGAGAAGCAGACTCCCCACTGAGTAAGGAGCCCGATGTGGGACTCGATCCCGAGACTCCAAGATCATGACCTGAGCCAAAGGCAGTCGCTTAACCGACTGAGCCACCCAGGCAACCCTCTTTTTATCTTTTCCATTTTTAAACATCCTTAATCACTTATTGGTGTGATTTTGACCCAAACTGTATTTCTTTTCTTATAGTGTTTATTACATTTATAATTATTGTCAGAAAACAACATTCAGTCTTCTGCCATCTTACTAATTTGTCCTTTTTTTTTTCTTCCTCTGCTTTGTCAACTATCTTTGGTTATAAGGTCTGTGCTTTCTTGTTGCCATAGGAATGTACATTCTATTGAAATGGGAGACCCCTTTGTCTTGCAGAATGTCACAAAAATGTGGTTACAAAATCTTCAATTTTAGAAGTCCTCCATTAACTTAACATTTCAGAATTCTTTTGAATTCTTTTAAAGGCAAATTCCTCTTTAAACCATAGGTCAGAGTTTCCTAGACTATTATTTTATGCAAAACTAGCTAGCTAACTTAGTATTCCCCTGTTAATCATTGGGAATGGGAGGAGGGACATCAAAATAGGGTATGAGACAGGTACAAGGTACTCAATTTATTATATTTATTAACTAAATGAAAGTGTGTTTAAAGTGTAAAATTTGTAAAGAATTACCCACTGGGCTCAATGTGAAATCTAGGTTTAACCAATCTGATTTAACCAATTACTGGTTAAAAAATAAGTAAAAAGCCTGAAAGCATTTAATCAGTAATGTTCCTCGAGGTTGAACTACTAATCAACATTCTTTGAAACTGATATTCAAACTGCTTTCAATTCATCATTTATTTACAGTGTTGTTATTTTCACATTTTTCCATGTGTCTACAAAGATATTCTTAATCTTGATAAAATGTTTTGCTGAAATTGGATACCTTCTGTCATTGACATTCTCCTCTAGAGGTTCTAGTAAATACTTCAAGGAAGAAATAAAAGTAGTTTGTCAAGACTTTAACAGTTAACTAAAGGTGGCTTATGGTTTTCACCATCTCCTTTTCTAAATGCTCACTATCTTTTCAATTATTTTAGAATGTTTATGGTGGATTGTACTCAACTTTATTGGTGTATAGTTTCTGAAATCTCTCCTCCTCAACCATTCAGAGAATGAGGACATTTGCTTGTTTCCAGACTTCTGGTACTCAGTCTGATAACAATATTTGAATAAGATAACCAACACTTCCTCAAGTTCTTTCAAACCTTAGGGTACTAAAGCATTAGTCTTTGAGAAAAAGTTAACATCTTCTTTGATATTTCTGGTTAAGGCACCAAGAAGGGCACAATGAAAAATGGTAATAACTAACATTTCTTTAATATTTACAGTTTACCAAGTGTTTTCAGAGACTATTACAGAGTACGTGTTTGAGGAAAGGATACATCAGGATCATTTAGGGAACTTCATGGAAGTATAAATTCCTGGGCCCTCTCTACAGAGATGTTTACTTTTTTAAAGATTTATTTGAGAGACAGAGAGAGAGAGAGAGAGAAAGCGCACGACAGCAAGTGGGGGATGGGAGGGGCAGTGGGAGAGAATCTTAAGCAGACTCCATGCCCAGCACAAAGCCTGACGTGGGGCTCAATCTCACCACCCTGAGATCATGACCTGAGCCAAAACCAAGAGCCAGACACTTAACCGACTGCACCACCCAGGTGTCCCTACAGAGATATTTATTTACTAAGAGTAGAGGGAGGCAAAGGATTATGTCTTCCAGAAAAAAAAAGAAATTCTGTAGGTGACTGAAATTTATCTGTATTTGGGAACCACTGATGTAGTTAAATGAGGAAGAGCACTGGGCACTCTTCAGCATTCAAACTGCTTTCACACTGGAAAATCTTAAGTTCAAACGAATACAGAAAACTCTAATCAATTGTAGTTGATAGACATTTATTGAGAATTGCTTATCAAAGACAATGAATAGAGGTTCTTCTAGAGAAGCAAGGATGGAGAAGGAAAAAAAAAAATCTCTGACCTCAAAAAAAACCCCCAATACTTCACAGGGAGAAATTAGTAAATAAACTAACAATATAATGGGTAGAAAACAGAAGAGACTTCAATATTTCTGAAGGTTGCTCAGAAGACGTGATCACTGAGTTCAGTCCTACCAAATGAATGGGTATCTACCTAGTAGATGAATGGTAAGACATGTGAACAAGGGAAGAGAAAAGGCCATTCCTAGGAAAGAACACATATATAGGGGTTAAAAGAGAAAGCACCATACACTTATAAAACTACAAGAGATCAATTTGTCTTAAGTATATGGAGGAGAATAAGAAAAAGACCTGAGTCTGGGAAGATAGGCAGGGTGTCTGTGAATAACTTTAAGTGCTAAGCTGTGCAGTCTGGATGACACCCTGTTGAATGACAGGATCAGAGTTCTCAGTTTTAGAACAATTACTCTGGAAGAGTGAGTGATGAAACAAAAAGGACTAACCTAAAAGCAGAGAGATAGTTCTGAGACTACCATAAATAGTTCAGGCAGAGAAAATACAGACTGGACTAAAGTGGTGGCACCTGGGATTAAGAGAAGGAAAATGATTAGCTACACTTAGAAATGGAAAATAATAGGGGTGCCTGGGTGGTGCAGTTGTTGCATGTTGGACTCTTGGTCTCGGCTCAGGTCGTGATCTCAGGATCATGGGATCGAGCCCCATGTTGGGGTCTGTGCTCAGTGCAGAGTCTGCTTAAGACTCTCTCTCCCTCTCCTTCTGCCCCTCCTCACTGTGTGCTCTCTCTAAAAAAATCAAAAATCTTAAAAAAAAAATGGAATATAATATGACATTTGCTTATCTTAAGTGTCAGAGAGGCCTTTCTTGATTGTTGTATCATGCCCAGGCCATTATTCTTCCTCACAATACCTAGTTCATAACAATCATGAAAGCATAATTATAATACAGTAATTAATATCTAATTGCTTGTTTACTTTCTGTCTTCCTCAATTGACTCTCAGCAGGGGCAAGCTCTAGTTTTTTTTTTTTTTTTCAAGATTTTATTTATTTGACAGAGAGAGACACAGTGAGCGAGGGAACACAAGCAGGGGGAGTGGGAGAGGGAGAAGCAGGCTCCCCGCAGAGCAGGGAGCCCGATGTGGGGCTCAATCCCAAGGACCCCGGGATCATGACCTGAGCCAAAGGCAGACGCTTAATGACTGAGCCACTCAGGTGCCCCAGGGGCAAGCTCTAGTTTATTCACTAATATATACCAGCATCTACCACAGTGACTGGCATATGGTAGTTATCACTAAATATTTATTAGTTGAATAAATGGGAAGTGGGGTGAAGTGAGGGGAAAAAAAAGTAGTTGTGAATCACCAGCTTTCTTGTTCAAGTGCCTGGGCAAATGATGTTAGTCAGAATGCAAAATTATGGGAGGAAGAACAGGTCTGAGCAAGAGGATTAACTGAGTGGGGAGAGATGGAGCAACCAATTAGGAGTTTACTGTACACAATTTCAACATGACACCAGTCAAGAAGTAATGAGAAGCTGATCCAGTATGTGGCAACAAGAGTGAAGAGGATTTTAGGGGGTACCTGGGTGGCTCAGTCATTAAGCGTCTGCCTTCGGCTCGGGTCATGATCCCGGGGTCCTGGGATCGAGCCCCGCATCGGGCTCCCTGCTCCGCTGGAACCCTGTTTCTTCCTCTCCCACTCCCCCTGCTTGTGTTCCTTCTCTCACTGTGTGTCTCTGTCAAATAAATGATAAATAAAATCTTATAAAAAAAAAAGAGTGAAGAGGATTTTAGATATATATAGGGGAGCAGAATGTAGTAGGGGTAGAATGACAAGCAATTACCCATAGGAGCAAGGGGAAAGGATTATTATTCTGAAGGCTCAAACAGAAATGGCTTTAAAATGGTGCAATCACAGAAGCGAAGTCAGCTGAAGCAAATTTTTGTTTCGGGAGGAATGAATGTGGGAGGGAGCTGAGTCTGTTTCAAAAATACTGAGTTTAAAGTTCCAGAAAGACATTCAGATAAAAATGTCAACAGGTAGCTGGAAATCTGAGACACCAAAAAAGGTATGGTTTGAGCTGAAAAACACTGGTGGTCATTTCCTAAGGTTACAGTTTAAGTTGAGTAGGAGATGAGATCTCAAAAGTTAGATATATATGGTTGACCCTTGAACAATGTGGAGGTTTGGGGTGCTCATCCCCCGTATTGTTGAAAATCCGTGCATAACTTCTGACTCCCCAAAACCATAACTACAAATAGCCTACTGCCGACTGGAAACCCTACTGATAACATGAACAGTTGACTAACAGTTGATTCTATATGTTATATGTATTATATAGTGCCTTCTTACAATAAAGCCAGAGAAAAACAAATGTTATCAAGAAAATCATAAAGAGAAAATACACTTTAGGTACTATACTGTATTTATTGAAAAAAATCTGCATTTAAGTGGACCTGTGTAGTTCAAACTCATGTTGTTCAAGGGTCATCTGTGGGTGTGGGTGTGTGTGTGTGTATAAAATTAAAAGAGGACCAAATGTCATGAAAACAAACAAAAAAAACAAAACAAAACCCTGAAGACTGTTTCAGATTAAAGGAGACTGAAAATATATAACTAACAGTAATGCATGAATCTGAATTGGATCCTGTGTCAGAAAAAAAAACTGTTATAAAGATATATTACTGGGACAACTGACAAAAATGGATAAAAGTATTGCTATCAATGTTATGGTGCATTTGATAAGTGTACTGTGGTTATATAAGAGAATATTCTTATTCCTAGGAAATAAGCTGTGAAGAAGTAAAAGTATACAATCCATTTAGTCTATTAAACCATTCAGAAAAGAAATTATGTGTGTGTGTGTGTGTGTGTGTGTGTATGGGTTTGGTGGGAGAAGAAAGAGAGAATAAGAAAGATAAATAAATGTAGCAAAACATTAAAAAGGGATGAATCTGGATAAAAGAAATGCAGTTGACCTTTGAACAACACAGAGGTCAGGGGTACCTACCGTCTGTGCAGTTGAAAATCGGCATGTGTGTTTTGACTTCCCCAAAACTTTACTAAATGCCTACTATTACTGGAAGCCTTACTGGTAACAAACAGTTGATTAACACATTATTTTGCGTGTTATATGTATTAAATACTGTATTCCTACAATAAAGTAAGCTAGAGAAAACATGTTATTAAAAACTTCATAAGGAAGAGAAAATACATTTATGGTACTGTTCTGTATTTATTGGAAAACATCAGCATATAAATTGACTTGTGCAGTTCAAACCCTTGTTGTTCAAGGGTCAATATCTATATTCAAGTTCTTTGTACCATTCATGTAGCTTCTGTGCTAAAGAAGACGCTAAAAAAGAATATGAACCAAGAAAGAATGTGAGAGCACAGTGTTGATTTTATAAGATACAAAGGGAATCAATGCTCTGAAAGTGACAATCATTCAATTACTCAGGACTGAGAAGAGGTTTACGTTGGCAGGTATGGAAAGAGCACTTCTCTATAGCAATTCTTCCATTTACACAACAAAATATGCTGATAATTCTAGTCCATTACTATATAAAGATGTTCTGTCCCACAAAATTTCAGATAACAACATTGGCATTCATCATTAATTCTCCTGATATAGAGTACATATCCTTTTTGACCACCAAAGCGGCCAGTTCTTCTTTAAGAGAAAAGAATGACAGAAAACAGTATCGAATTGCTTAGTGTGTGTGTGTGTGTGTGTGTGTGTATGTTTGACTTGCTGCACAAAAATATTCAAGATATGTTCTTTTGAGGTGAAGAATTGGCATATCACTTTAGAATAGTACCTTTTAAACTAATTATAAAAAATAAATTATCCATGAATGGTGAAAGGATTCCCTAGGCCACTGTTCCCGGTGGGAGACGGAATATTAGATCATACCAATACCTAATAAAGAAAAAGGAAGACAGAGGAAAGGTGGCATAAAATAAAATTCATACATTGTGATGTGACTATGAGAGTTTCTTATCAGTTCCTTTCAGAGCCTTTAGTCTAGATTAAAAAGGAATAGATATTTTACATCTCAACAATAAATTTCTTAATGCTTTCATGAACACTATATTACCACTAATTCCAAAGCCTTTACTAGAAAAAAAAACAGAATTACTTAACATGTAATGAGTCCCACTTGAGTTATAATCCCATGCAAGTGGCCGAATATATGTCAGATGGAATAGAGGCTTAGAAGCAAAGAGAAAATTTTAGAACAACATAGGGCTAGATTATTTCAATATAAACAAAGCAAATCTATGGGCAAAAAGAACACTGCAAGGAATAAAACAAATTAAGTAACAAAGAAAAGATAATTTTTAAATTTTGGAAAATCATTAGAGAGGTCCATTAATGAGAATATTCTGCAAATTATCAAACAAAAAGATCAGATACTAAAAAATTTCATTTTAAAAGTAGAAACCTGGGGCACCTAGGGTGGCTCAGTCGGTTAAGTGTCTGACTCCTTTTTTTTTTTATCTTAAGATTTCATTGATTTATTTTAGAGAGAGAGCGTGTGTGTGTGCACGCACGAGAGAGAGGGTGGGGCAGAGGGAAAGGGAGAGAGAGAACCTCAAACAGACTCCACACTGAGCATGGAGCCCAACATGGGGCATGGAGCCTACATTAAAGAAAAAAAAAAAAGAAAAGAAATTTATTGTATTATTCTTTCCTTCATAAAGACAAAAGAGTAACTTATTTTAGGATTGAGAATTAGGAATTTCTCCATTCAAATAACAAGTATGATGTGAATTATTTTGTGTAACCATGAAACTAAGAATAATATGAATGAAGTTATTGTAATTAAGAAAAATAGAGTTTAAGTACAATACCATAGCTTTTATTTCAATCTTAGTAACTTTACTTCATTAAGTTTATTTTGCAAATGACATAAACATTACTTGCTTGCTGAAAAAGCCAATAGCAGATTAAAAGGCAGATAACCAAAGATAAAACAATATATGCATACGAAAAAAGGCAGAATAAGGGAGACATGTCAAAACTGGTCTACTCTTGGGGATAAAGCACTGAATGGAAATTCTGGACAGCTGGCTACTGTATTAAGGTTTAAGCTAGCCCAGTATGACACAAAAATCACAAACTCTACCCAACAGATCTCCTATTCTCTCCTATCTTCTATGAGTAAAAGAGTGAGGACAAAATCCTGCTATTACCAGAGAAATTGTAGGGACTGATAATAATTTCAGGTAATATTCATTTAAAAATGCTTATGGACTGAAAATGATTCCAAATATATTTCAAAATATGGAATACATATTTTAAAACAGTTAAAATGACCATAACTGGGGGTACCTGGGGGGCTCAGCTGGTTAAGCATTGGCCTTTGGCTCAGGTCATGATCCCAGCATCCTGGGATTGAGTCCCAGTCAGGCTCCTGGCTCAGCAGGGAGTCTGCTTCTCCCTCTGCCTCTCCTCCTGCTCATGCTCTCTCTCTCTCTGTGTCTGTCTCAAATAAATAAAATCCTTAAAAGAATTGTTTTTTTTTTTTAAACCATAACTGAAAAGACTATTAAAATTAATTCTGGATTGCAAGCTTTCTATTTAGGTTCATATATAGACCTCTCTTGTAGGATCCCAAAGTTAACAATATATTCAACTTATTCTACTGTTCACATTGAGTTTTTAAAATTTCCCCATTTTGGTAGAAAGAATCCCAGAGTGCATGCAGATTCAAAAGCAACAAAACACGAGATAATAACTGTTTATGTATACGAAAGATGGATATTTATTACTTATTATTAAACTGGTGAACTTGAATTGTTAGACACATAGGTCTTTTCTATGCCTGAGAAAAGTACATTTTTTTTTGTAGAAAATTAAAGTCCTTGAGTGAAAACCCTTCTTTCGTTCATGTCTGAAAGTGGTATACTACTTCCTTACATTTTTCTTTATAAAAACACAGGACATTTAACCATGAAAGGAGGAATCTGATAAAGAAAGACTTTAACATAAATGAAGTTGAGGTTAACTACACTTGACTAGAAAATTGTGTATAGGCATGTCTGAAGCTTTACTTGATTAAGCATGACTCAGGGAAATCACAATCCATGTAAAGATTGAAACACGTTATTCTATTTTTGATACAAAGGTAGTCAGAATCACATATTTGAGTATTAAAAACTCAATCTCTGAAAAATAAAGAAATTTTTCCTTGGGTTTCACTATATACCAAAAATTTATACAATACTCTTACAATATATATGAGTTCAAATATTCCTAGGCAATTTGAACTTAAAAGAATTTTAGTGGATATATAGTAGTCCTAGGTTTTTATTTTGAAAAAACAGGAACTGCAGAGATTTAAAAAATAATACTCTCAAAAATACGTTGGGTTCACCATTCCTTTTGTAAGTTAACAAAACCAGTGTATTAGTTCTTTTGAGCTGTTGTCACAGATAATTTCAGAATCCAAAGGGACTTCAAACTCATCGAGCTACCCACTTGATGTTTCAATACTTATGAGCATATTCCTGCTGAACACTTGGCCAGCTGATACCTAAACACGTTTTTTTTTTTTTTTTTTTTTTGATGCCTAAATACTTCTGGTGGAAAACATATTAGATGCTAAGGCATTCCGAAAAGTCCTACTAGAAAGTTTACTTTTACTCCTTTTTGTAATGTTTATCCAGTGGTCCCAGTTCCACTATGAGAGGTCTTACCAAGTAAGAAAATCAGATCATTCATATGAGAACCTTTCAAATACTTGTAGACCGAGCACTAAAAGGACTTTTAAAAATTTTCCACCATTTTGGTCATTTTCTTTTTAAGCTCTTGGGTTTAAAGCTTGGGTGCCCAGCACCCAGCATGATTTTATAGATAAGGTAATCACAGACCACATTCTAGATATAGGCATACCTTAGAGGTACTGTGGGTCCAGTTCCAGACTGCTGCAATAATGTACCATAATAAAGCAAGCCAAGTCAAATTTTTGGCTTCCCAGTGCATATAAAAGTTATGTTTATACTATACTGTAGGCTACAAAGTGTGCAATAGCATTGTGTCTAAAAAACACAATGTGCATACCTTAATTAAAAAAATACTTTATTGCTAAAAAAATGTTAATGGTCATCTGAGCTTTCACTGAGTGGAACCCTTTTGCTTGTGGGAGGTCTTTCCTCAAAGTTGATGGCTGCTGACTGAGGAGGCTGGTGGAAGCTGAAGGTTGGGGTGGCTGGGCAATATCTTACAATAAGACAAGTTTGCTGCATTGACTGACTCTGCCTTTCACGAATGATTTCTCTGTAGTACGTGATGCTGTTTGATACCATTTCACCCACAGCAGAACTTCTTTCAAAACTGGAGTCAATCCTCTCAAACCCCACCACTGCTTTGTCAAGTTGATGTAAAATTCTAAAATCTTTGTTAATTGTTTATAATATTCACAGTTATCTTCAGCAGGAGTAGAGTCAAACTGAAGAAACCACTTCTTTGAGGAGCCATAAAAACTCCTCTTCTGTGAAAGTTTTACCATGAGATGGCAGCAATTCAGTCACATCTTCTGGCTCTGCTTCTATTTCTAGTTCTCCTGAAGTCTTGAACACCTCTAAGTCATCCATGAGAGTTGTAATCAACTTTTTCCAAACTCCTGTATATGTTGATATTTTGACCTCTTCCCATGAATGATGAATGTTCCTAATGGCATCTAGAATGGTGAATCCCTTCCAGGTTTTCAATTTACTTTACCCAGATCCATCAGAAGAACCACTATCTATGGCAGTTTTAAGCCTTACAAAATAAATGTATTTCTTAAATAAGAAGACTTGCAACAAAAGGACTCCTTGATCCATGGGCTGCAGAATGGATTTTGTGTTAGCAGGCATGAAAACAGCATTAATCTCATTGTGCATCTCCATCAAAGCTCTTGGGTGGCCAGGTGCACTGTCAATGAACAATAATATTTTGAAAGCAATCTTTTTTTCTGAGCAGAAGGTTTCAAGAATGCGGTTAAAATATTCAGTAAAATCATCTGTAAGTAGATGTGCTATTATCCAGGCTCTGTTTTTCCATTTATACAGCACAGACAGAGTAGATTTAGCTTAATTCTTTAGGGTGTTAGGATTTTTGGAAAGGTAAATGAGTACTGGGGCTTCAACTTAAAAATCACCAGCTGCATTAGCTCCTAACAAGAGAGTCAGCCTATCCTTTGAAACTTTGAAGCCGGACACTGACTTCTCTTCTCCAGCTATGAAAGTGCCAGACGGCATCTTCTTCCATTAGAAGGCTATATCATCTACATCAAAAATCTGTTGTTTAGTGTAGCCACCTTCATTAATGATCTTGGCGAGATTTTCTGGATAACTTGCTGTAGCTTCTACATCAGCACTTACTGCTTCATCTTGCACTTTTATGTCACGGAGACAGCTTCTTTCTTTATACCTCATAAACCAACCTCTACTAGCTTCAAACTTTTCTTTTGTAGGTTCCTTACCTCTTCTAGCTTTGAAGAATTGAAGAGAGTTAGGGCCTTGCTGTGGATCAGGCTTTGGCTTAAGGGAAATTTTATGGCTGGTTTGATCTTCTATACAGACCACTCAACCTCTCCCCATAAAAGCAATAAGGCTGTTTGCTTTCTTACCATTTGTGTGTTCACCGGAGTAGCATTTTTAATTTCCTTCAAGAACTTTTCCTTAGCACTCACAATTTGGCTGTTTGGTGCAAGAGGCCCAACTTTCAATCTATCTCGGCCTTAGATATTCCTTCCTCACTAAGCTTACTCATTTCTAGCTTCTGATTTAAATTGAGAAACATGTGACTCTCTTCCTTTCACCTGAACACTTGGAGGCCATTACAGGATATCAACTAGCCTAACTCCAGTACTGTTATATCGCAGGGAATAGGGAAGCCCAAGGGCAAGAGATGAGGGACTGGTTGGTTGGAGGAGTCAGAACACACATGGTATTTATCAGTTAAGTTTGCTGTCCTATATAGGTGCAGTTCATGGTGCCCCAAAACAATTACAATAGTAACATCAAAGTCACTGATCACAGATACCATGACAAATATAATAATAATAAAAAAGTTTGAAATATTGCAAGAATTACCAAATTGTGACACACAGACACAAAGTGAACAAATGCTGTTGAAAAGATGGTGCTGACAGAAATGCTTGATGCAGGGCTGCCACAAACATCCAGTTTGGAAAAAAAACACAATATTTGTGAAGTGCAATAAAGTAAAGTGCAATAAAAGGAGTTATGTCCTTTGTATAACTGCATTATACATGGAAGTATAACTTCCATTTGTGTGGATAATATCTCCATATTGAAATCTCCCAAGTCATTTTCACATTTCAATTCGGAGCCTATACTAAAAGCACATGTTTTCTTGTACATGATCTTATTATGTTTATTCATTAATTTTCATTCAGCTCATTAATTCTGCCTGAAAAGATCTACTGGGATCCTCATTCTGTAATACAATTTACTTGTAATTCTTCTGTTTTATATATCAAACTTGTTTTATAGTATGTTTTCATTTTTACCCAAGTTAATGACAAAAATCATTCTTTGTTTATATATTTCATTAAAAACATTAAAAAAATAAGGAACATATTCACAAATTTGAATATTGAAAAGTACAAAAGAATATATTGTAAAAAAATCTATATCCAACATCTGTCCACCAGACACCTAATTTCCTGTTCTGCAAGCAATAAGTGTTTATATATACATAGGCAAATATATACAAACATGTACTGTTTTGTTCTTAATTTAAATACAAACAACTGCCTTTTATTTATAAATGTGTGTGTATATGTACATAAGTCCGTGTGTACATTTACACATACATGTATATGTGATAAATAGCCTGGGTGAAAAAAGTTGGTGTGTGTATACATATATATATATATATATATATACATATATATATATATATATATATATATGTTGGTACTGTCATATATATACATACCTTTGCTTTCTTCCACCTAATAACATATCTTGAAGATTTTTCCTCATCAGGATATACAATACTTCATTCCTTTTATATAGCTACACATTATATTCTACATACTATAACTTATTTAACCACTGCCTAAATGTCAATGGACATTTGGGGTATTTTCAGCTTTTGTAATTGTAACCTCTGCTATAAATAATAAGTTGGAGGAGTCCAAAATGGTAGTGGAGTAGACCACCTTAGTCTTGTCTGGTCCCAGGAATTCAGCTAGATAGCTATCAAATCATTCTGAACACCTGCAAACTCAACCAGAGATCTAAGAAAAGAATAGCTGAAACTCTATAAATAGAAAAGTGACCACTTTCTACAAGGTAGGAGGTGTGGCGAAGTTAATCCGAGGGGATATATGGGAAGATAAACCGTGGGGGGAGGGAGCCTCCATCAGCTGGCTACAGGAAAGTGATAATAGCAGCAGAGCACAAAATCAGACCTTTTAGAAGGCTGCTCTGGTGAGGGACTTCCCTGCCTGAAAGGTGCTCAGGTGGCAAAGTGGGGTGGAATTCTAGGTGGGACAGTGTGGTCTCAGGATCCCTGGGGTTCAGGAAGGCCTGGGGTACCTGAGTGAGGCAGAGCTCCCAGGCATTGGAGTTGCAATCAGTGAGCCCAGGAGTGGACGTTCAGCTCAGTGTTGCCATAAACCATGAACCGTGGCATGACTGGGTGACCACTCTCTGACCAGGGGCCCAGCAAATGGCAGAACCGTGGTGAGACCCCTCCCCCAACCCTGGAAGGAGCGGCACGGGTGCATGCTGCAGGAGTCTGCAGGGTGTGGAGACTAGAAATGGGGTTGCATGGATGAGAAAGAAATGCTCGGTCACAGACTGGGTGAGCATGGAGCATGGACCAGAGAGACAAGAGTGACTGACAGCTTTTCCCTAAGGATGCACTGAGGAGTGGGGGGGGCGTGAGCTTTCCGCTCCGGGGCTGGAGATTAGGAGGCTGACATTTTCATTCTCATCCTTGAAAGCAGCTCAGAAAGCTTCAGGGAACAAAAGCCACATAGAGCAATCTGGAGCAGATTACTTAGCCTGGCCCCCTGGTAAGGGTAGTGCAATCCTGCCTGGGGAAAAGACACCTGAGATTCAGCACAACAGTCCCCTCCTCCAGATGATCAGCAACAACATCCAGCTAAGACCAAGTTTACTGATCACATAGAACTGCAAAACTTCAGTGCTAGGGGAAAATACAGTTCTTGTTTTTTTTCACATGATTCTTTAGTCTTTCAGTTTTAATTTTTTTTCTCTTCCCTTTCTCAATTTCTTATTTTATCAACTCTTTTTTGAAAGTCTTTTAATTTTCATTTTTACAGTAACATTCTATCCTTTCATTGTATTTAATTTTATTTTTGTGTATACATACGTTTCTCTTTCTTTACAATTTTGGGATGCAGTTTCCTCCAGTAAAAAGAACAAAATACACCCAGGATATAGTGTGCTGCTCTGTTCTCCTCATCTGTCTAATATTCTCTCATTTTTTCCTCTTTTTTTTTTTTAGTAAAGTCGTTTTTAAATTTTCATCTTTACAGTTGCATTCTATCCTGTCAATGTATTTAATTTTATTTTTGTGTATATATATTTTTCTTTCTTTACACTTGGGATGCAGTTTCTTCTAACAAACAGACCAAAATATACCTGGGATATAGTATATTGCTCTGTTCTGTTCACCTGTCTTTTATATTCCTTCTTTACATTTTTTTGTCTTTTAATTTTCATTTTTACAGTTACAGTCTATCCTTTCATTGTATTTAATTTTATTTTTGTATATATATGTTTTTCTTTCACTGCAATTTTGGGATCTAGTTTTCTAACAGATTAAAATACACACATGATCCAGTCTATTGCTCTGTTCTGTTCACCTGTCTGCCTGTCTGATTATATATATATATTTTAATTTCTTTTTTCTGGTTTCATGTCTCTTCTGATTTGTTTAGTGTATATTTCTCTGGGGTCGTTATTGCCATTTTAGTATTTGGTTCTTTTGTTCACCTATCCTTCTCTGGACAGAATGACAAGAGGGAAAAACTCACCTCAAGAAAGATAATGAGAGGCAGTACTGACTGCCATGGACCTAATCAGTATAGACATATGTAAGATGTCAGAACTTGAGTTCAGAATAACGATTTTAAAGATATTAGCTAGGCTTCAAAAAGCATATAAGACACTAGAGAATCCCTTCCTGGAGAAATAAAAGAACTAAAACCTAATCAAGTTGAAATAAAAAAGGCTATTAATGAGACACAATCAAAAAAGGAGACTAACAGCTAGGATAAATGAGGCAGACAAGAGATTTAGTGATATAGAAAACAAAATGATGAGGAATAAAGAAGCTGAGAAAAAGAGAGATAAACAACTACAGGATCATGAGGGGAAATTCAAGAAATAAGTGATACCACAAAGCAAAACAATATTAGAATAATTGGGATCCCAGAAGAAGAGGAGAGGGAAAGAGAGAGAGGTATAAGGTATATTGAGCAAATTGTAGTGAAGAATATCCCTAATGTGGGGAAGGATACACGCATTCAAGTTCAAGAGGCACAGAGAATGAGTCTCAAAATCAATAAAGTTAGGTCAACACCTCGACATATAATAGTGAAACCTGCAAATCTCAGAGACAAATAGAAAATCATGAAAGCAGCTCGGGACAAGAGGTCTTTAACCTACAAGGGCAGAAACATTAGACTGGCGGAAGACATAGCCACAGAGACCTGGCAGGCCAGAAGAGACAGGCATGATATATCCAGGGTGTTAAATGAGAAAAATATGGAGCCAAAAATACTTTATCCAGCAAGGATGTCATTCAAAATAGAAGGAGAGATAAAAAGCTTCCAGGACAAACAGAAACTAAAAGAATTTGTAATCACTAAACCATCCCTACAAGAAATTTTAAAGGGGTCCTCTAAGGGAAAAGAGAGCCCAAAAGTAACACACACCAGAAAGGAACAGAGACAATATACAGAAACAGTGACTTTAAAGGTAATACAATACCACTAAATTAATATCTTTCAATAGTTACTCTGAATGTAAATGGGCTAAATGCCCCAATCAAAAGACACAGGGTATCAGACTGGATAAAAAAGCAAGATCTATCGGTATGCTATCTGCAAGAGACTTATTTTAGACCCCAAAACACCTCCAGATTTAAAGTGAGGGGGTGGAAAACCATTTATCATGCTAATGGACATCAAAAGAAAGCTGGGGTGGTGGCAATCCTTAGACAAATTCTATTTTAAACCAAACACTATAATAAGAGATGAGGAAGGACACTGTATCATACTTAAAGGATCTATCCAACAAGATCTAACAATTGTAAATATTTGTGCCCCTAACATGGGAGCAGCCAATTATAAAAGCCAATTAACAACAAAATTTAAGAAACACATCGAGGGGCACCTGGGTGGCTCAGTCGTTAAGCGCCTGCCTTCAGCTCAGGTCATGATCTCAGGGTCCCGGGATCGAGCCCCACATCGGGTTCCCTGCTCAGCGGGGAGTCTGCTTCTCCCTCTCCCTCTGCCTGCCGCTCTGCCTACCTGTGCTCTCTCTCTCTCTCTGTCAAATAAATAAATAAAATCTTAAAAAAAAAGAAAGAAACACATCGATAATAATACAATAATAGTAGGAGACTTAAACCCCTCACTCACTGCAAGCATAGACAGATTACCTAAGTAGAAGATCAACATGGAAATAAGGGCTTTGAATGACACACTGGATCAGATGGACTTCACAGATATATTCAGAGCATTTCATCCTAAAGCAACAAGAATACACATTCTTCTCAAGTGCACATGGAACATTCTCCAGAAGAGATCACATATTGGGTCGCAAATCAGGTCTCAACTGATACCAAAAGACTGGGATCATTCCCAGCATATTTTCAGACCATGATGCTTTGAAACTGTAACTCAATCACAACAGGAAATTTGGAAAGAACTCAAATACATGGAGGCTAAAGAATATTCTACTAAAGAATGAATGGATCAACCAGGAAACTAAAGAAAAAAATTCATGGAAACAAATGAAAATGAAAACACAACTGTTCAAAACCTGTGGGATGCAACAAAGGCGGTCCTAAGAGGGAAGTTTATAGCAATATGAGCCTTTCTCAAGAAACAAGAAAGATCTCAAATACACAACCTAACCCTATACCAAAAGGAGCTGGAGAAAGAACAGCAAATAAACCCTAAACCCAGCAGGAAAAGAGAATAATAAAGATCAGAGCCAAAATCAATGAAACAGAAACAAAAAGAACAGCAGAACAGATCAACGAAATTAGGAGCTGGTTCTTTGAAAGAATTAACAAGATTGATAAACCCCTGGCCAGACTTTTAAAAAAGAAAAGAGAAAGGACCCAAATAAATAAAATCATGAATGAAATAGAAGAGATCACAACCAACACTGAAGAAATACAAACAATTATAAGAACATATTATGAGTGAGTATGTGCCAACAAATTAGGCAATCTGGAAAAATGGATGCATTCCTAGAGACTTGTAACTACCAAAACTGAGCCAGGAAGAAACAGAAAACCTGAACAGACCCATAACCAGCATGGAAATTAAAGCAGTAATCAAAAATCTCCCAAGAAACAGGAGTCCAGGGCCAGATGGCTTCCCAGGGGAATTTTACCAAACATTTAAAGAAGAATTAATACCTATTCTTCTGAAGCTGTTTCAAAAAATAGAAATGGAAGGAAAACTTTCAAACTCTTTCCATGAGGCCAGCATTACCTTGATCCCAAAACCAGACGAGGAGACCAATATCCCTGATGAACATGGATGCAAAAATTCTCACCAAAATACTAGCCAATAAGATCCAACAGTATATTAAAAGGATTATTCACCACCACCAAGTGGGATTTATTCCTGGGCTACAAGGGTGGTTCAATACCTGCAAATCAATCAATGTGATACATTACATTAATAAAAGAAAGGACAAGAACCATATGATTCTCTCAGTAGATGCAGAGAAAGCCTCTGACAAAGTACAGCATCCTTCCTTGATTAAAACTCTTCACAGTGCAGGGACAGAGGGAACATACCTCAATATCTTTATAAAAGCCATATATGAAAAGCCCACAGCGAATATCATTCTCAATGGGGAAAAACTGAGAGCTTTTCCCCTAAGGTCAGGAACATGGCAGGGATGTCCATTATCACCACTGTTGTTCAACATCGTATCCAAGTCTATAAAGAACTTATCAAACTCAACACCCAAAGAAGAAATAATCCAGTCAAGAAATGGGCAGAAGACACGAACAGACATTTCTCCAAAGAAGACATACAAATGGCTAACAGACACATGAAAAAATGCTCAACGTCACTTGGCATCAGGGAAATACACAATGAGATACCATCTCATACTGGTCAGAATGGCTAAAATTAACAAGTCAGGAAACGACAGATGTTGGCGAGGATGCAGAGAAAGGGGAACCCTGTTACACTGTTGGTGGGAATGCAAACTGACGCAGCCACTCTGGAAAACAGTATGGAGGTTCCTCAAAAAGTTGAAAATAGAGCTACCCTACAATGCAGCAATTGCACTACTAGGTATCTACCCAAAGGATTCAAATGTAGTGATCCGAAGGGGCACCTGCATTCCAAAGTTTATAACAGCAATGTCCAAAATAGCCAAACTATGGAAAGAGCCCAGATGTCCATAGACAGATGAATGGATAAATAAGATGTGGTGTATATATAATGGAATAACACTCAGCCATCAAAAAAAAAAAAACAAACAAACAAAAAAACAAGAAATCTTGCCATTTGCAATGACGTGGATGGAGCTAGAGGGTATTATGCTAAGAGAAATAAGTCAATCAGAGAAAGACAATTATATGATCTCACTCATATCTGGAATTTAAGAAACAAAACAGAGGCTCATAGAGGAAGAGAGGGAAAAATAAAACAAGATGAAACCAGAGAGGGAGACAAACCATAAGAGACTAATCTCAGGAAACAAACTGAGGGTTGCTGGATGGGAGGGGGGTGGGGGGATTGAGTAATAAGGTGATGGACATTAAGGAGGGCATGTGATATAATGAGCACTGGGTATTATATAAGACTGATGAATCACTGAACTCTACATCTAAAACTAATAATACATTATATGTTAATTAATTGAATTTAAATAAAAAAAGAGAATAAGTTGGTGTATATGTAATTTTGTAGCCAGCAAGAATATCTGCAGGATAATGTACTAGAAGTGAACTCCTGGATCCAGACCAATGTGCATTTGTATTTTTGATTGGTGTTACTAAATAACTCTCCCTAGGAGTTGTATCACCTTAAAATCCCACTAACAGGGGTGCCTGGGTGGCTCGGTCAGCTAAGTGTCTGCATTCAGCTCAGATCATGATCTCAGGGTCCTGAGATTGAGCCCCATGCTGAGCTGTGTGCTCAGCGGGAGTCTGCTTCTCCCTCTCCCTCTGTGCTCTCTCGCTCCTGGCTGTCTCACTCTCCCTCAGGCAAATAAATAAAAACCTAAAAAAAAAAAAAAAATCCCACTAACAATGTATAAATTCCCAGTTTTTCCATATCCACAAAAAGTGTATTGTCAACCTTTCTGTTTTTTTCAGAAACATCAGTGTACTTTTAATGTGAAACTAATTTTCACTTATTATTGACTTGAAAGAGGGTCTTCTTAGAGGGAAATTAGTTACATGACTGTGATAGGAGATGCAAATCCTTTTCCCAGATTGCATTTCTTTTGACTTTCTTTATGGTAGTAATGCTACATCAACATTTTTCATTTGTAGGTAGTCACATTAATTCTTTTACAACTTTTGAGTTTCAAAAGACTTCTTCAATCCAAGATTATGAAAATATTCTCCTATAGTTTCTCTACTACTCTATTTTCATTTAAATTTCTCATCTAGGGCGCCTGGGTGGCTCAGTTGGTTAAGCGACTGCCTTCGGCTCAGGTCATGATCCAGGAGTCCCTGGATCGAGTCCCACATGAGGTTCCCTGCTCGGCAGAAAGTCTGCTTCTCCCTCTGACCCTCCCCCCTCTCATGTGCTCTCTCTCTCTCTCTCTCTCATTCTCTCTGTCTCAAATAAATGAATAAATAAATAAATAAAAAGAAAACCCTTTAAAAAAAATAAATTTCTCATCTATTTGGAATTTACCCTGTTAAAATGTGAGAAATAGGTCCAAAGTTTCCTTTTTACCTGGCTGGTTACTATAGTGATTAGATGAAATTTGTAGGTTCTTATTCAGACACTCATTTATTTAATTTTTCCACATAAACCATAGATTTAATATGTCTGTTTTAAAAAAACTTGCTGTAAGATTATATAGTCTGAGGATCTAATGTATAATGTGGTGACTATAGTTGCTAACACTATATTGTGTAATTGAAAGTTGCTGAGAGTAAGACTTAAAAAATCTCACCGAGGGGCACCTGGGTGGCTCAGTTGTTAAGCGTCTGCCTTTGGCTCAGGTCATGATCCTGGGGTCCCGGGATCAAGCCCCATATCGGGCTCCCTGCTCGGCGGGAAGCCTGCTTCTCCCTCTCCCACACCGCCTGCTTGTGTTCCTGCTTTCACTCTCTCTCTCTCTCTCTCTCTGTCAAATAAATAAATAAAATCTTAAAAAAAAAAAAAAAAAAACTCACCAAAAGAAAGAAAATGGTAACATGTAAGGTGAGAAAGGTATTAATTAACTTGATGGGGGGAAATCTCTCCATAATGTATACCTATAACAAACCATCAGTTTGTATACTTTCAGCATCTTACAGTTCTGTCAACTATACTTCAATAAAGCTGGAAGAAAAAAAAAAATCTATGAAGATCCAGGAACCCATCACATATGTAACCCAATGTCTGACAAATGCCAGGGAATCTCCTCAAAAATAAGTTATTATTGCATCTTGCATATCCTCCATAAAGAAAGAAGGCAACAATGCCTCATTCCAGTAATGGGTACCTAAGACATATTCCTGGTTCTCACCACTTATGGGGGTTGGATAGACAACAAGAGTTGTCCTGGAAGTCACCGCTAGTAAGAAATGGCTAGCAATAATTTTACTATAAACAGAAATGAATGTAGAGCACTTAATCCAAATGCATGCCTAATCTACTTTCCCTTATCAAGATCCCAAAAAACCTGTGCTTACTCTAACACCAACCAACACAAGAGGAAGTTAGAGTCTATACTTAAAAACAAACAAACAAACAACCTGCTGATATTTCTACTTGGATCCCATCAAATGTATAGTTTAACTTAAGGAAACTGACATTTTCATGAAAAAACAAATTAGTTCTCTATCTACACCATACCCACAAATGAACTTTGGATGGATGAAAGGTACAATGTAAAAAATATAACTATAAAAATTCACATGGAAAAATGAAGGTACAAGAATAGGCAGGAACAAGAATAGCCACAACAACTCTGAAAAAGAATCTTAGTCATTTTGTCAAGTTTCACTAAAAAGTCTTTTGAAATTTTTGACATGAATCACACTGAATTTATAGATTAATTAAGAATTAAGTTGCAGGGACATCAAGAATCCTTTTTTTACTTCATCCAAGAATATTTTAAGCCTTTGCAGGGGAATTCTTCCAGCTGCTGTTGTGCCACAACAGATGGGTGCACACCACACTTGGTCTGGTGAGCGGTGGGGGGGGGGGGGGGGGGGAGGAGAGACTGCAGTTCTGGGCCCCAGTGGACATCTATACAAAGTCACTCCCTGAAGACAAGGAGAGGTAGCCAATTTGCCTAATACATAGAAACAAACACAAAAAATCAGGCAAAATGAGGAGACAGAAGAACATAATTCCAAATGAAAAAATAAGACAAAAACTCAGAAAAAGACCTTAATGAAACAGAGATAAATAATCTACCTGATAAAGGGTTCAAAGTAATGGTCATAAAGAGGATCAGCAAACTTGGGAGAAGAATGGATGAACACAGGGTGAACTTTAACAAAGAGAAAACATAAGAATATACCAACCAGAGCTGGTATATATAAAAACAACCAGAAAACAATGAACAAAATGGCAATATTTGCCTACCTACTAACAATTGCTTTAAATGTAAATGAAAAACAGAGGAGGGAATCAATAGCAGATTAGATGATAAGGAAAAATAGAAGACCAGTGGTGCAAATCACCCCAACAGAAAAAAATTAAAATAAAATTAAAAAAATGGGAATAGTTAAAGGGACCTCTGGGACAAAATCAAGTGTACTAATGTTTGCATTATAGGGGTCCCAGAAGGAGAAAAGAGAGAGAAAGGTGCAGAAAGCTTATTTGAAGAAATAATGTCTGAAAACTTTTCTAACCTGATGAAGGAAACAAATACCGAAGTCCATGAAGCCCAGAGAGTCCAAAACAAGACGAACCCAAAGAGTCCAAAACAAGACGAACCCAAAGAGATCTACACCAAGACACATGATAATTAAAATGTCAAAAATTAGATAAGAAGATAATCTTAAAAGCAGCAAGAGAAAAACAACTAGTTACATACAAGGGAACCTCCAAAAGACTATCAGCTGATTTTTCAGCAGAAACTTTGCAGGCCAGAAGAAAGTGACATGATATATTCAAAGTGTTGGAAGGAAAAAACTTACAATGAAGAATACTCCACGCAGTAAGGTTATCATTTAGAATTGAAGGAGAGAGAGTTTTCCAGACAAGGAAAGCTAAAGGAATTCCCCACCACTTAATCAGCCTTATAAGAAATGTTGAAGATTCGGACTTCTTTAAGCAGAGAAGAAAAGGCCATAACTAGAAATAAGAAAATATATGAAAGAAAAAAATCTCACTAATAAAGGTAATTATAAAGATAGACTAACCAGTTATAAAGCTAGTATGAAGGTTAAGAAAAAGAAGTAAAATCAAGTACAACTACAATAATTAGCTGAAGAATATACAAAATAAAAAGATGTAAAATATGATATTAAAATATAAAACGTGGTAGGGGGCAGAGTAAAAATATGCTTTTAGAATGCATTTGAACCTAAGCGGCCATTGACTTAAAACAGACTGTTATAAATATATGTAGAGAAAGATGGTAACCACAAACCAAAACCCTATAATAGATACAAGGAAAATAAAGTGAAAGGAATACAAACATGATCCCAAACAAAGGCATCACACCATAAAGGAAAAAGAGCAAGAAAAGAAGAAAAAAATGGAGAGAAACTATAAAAATAATCAGAAAACAATGAACAAAATGGTATAAGTGAACACCTACTAACAACTGCTTTAAATGTAAATGGACATAGTTCTCGAATCAAAAGACACAGGGTGGCTAATGGAAACAAAACAAAACAATAAACCAAAAAAAACAAGACCCATCTACACACTGCCTATATGAGACTCACTTCAAATCTAAAGATACATAAAACTGAAAGTGAAGGGATAGAAAAAGATATACCATACAAATGGAAACAAAAGCTGGAGTAGCAATACTTCTTTCAGACAAAATAGACTTTAAAACAAACTATATAACAAAGAGAAAGAAGAGAATCACACAAGGATAAAAGGGTCACTCCAACAAGGGGATATAACATTTGTAAATATTTATGCACCCTATATAGGAGGCACCTAAATATAAATATTAACAGACATAAAGGGGGAAATTGACAGCAACACAATAATAGTGGAAGACTTTAATACTATCAATGAACAGATCATCCATACAGTAAATCAGCAAGGAAATACTAGCCTTCCTTTAAACAATATACTAGACCAGATGGACTTTACAAAATCAGTTATGGGAAGAAAACTGGAAAAAAACCACAAACACGTGGAAACTAAACACATGCTATTAAGGAACCAAAGGGTCAACAAAGAAATCAAAGAGAAGATAAAAAAAATGCCTTGAGACAAATGAAAATGGAAAAACAATGTTCCAAAACCTACAGGATACAGCAAAAGCAGTTCTAAGAGGGAAGTTTATATCAATAAGGGCTTACCTCAAGAAACAACAAAAATCTCAAATAAACAATCTAACTTTACACTTAAATGAACCAGAAAAATAAGGATAAAACAAAGCCCAAAGTTCAAGAAGGAAGTAAATAATAAAGATCAGAGTGAAAATAAATGAAAGAGAACCCCCCCAAAAAAAGGAAGAAGAAAAAAAAAAAAATCAATGAAATTAAGAGCTGGTTCTTTTAAAAAAGATAAACAAAATGGATAAACCTTTAGGTAGACTCATCCAGAAACAGAGAGAAGGTCCAAATAAATAAAATAAAAAATGAAAGAGAAATTGCAACCAATACCACAGAAATACAAAGGATCACAAGAGACTAACTACTATGAACAATTATACACTAACAAATTGGACAACCTAGAAGAAATGGGTAAATTCCTAAAAACATACAATTTCCAAGATTAAATCATGATGAAATAGAAAATCTGAATAGACCAATTACTTACTAGTAAGGAAACTGAATTAGTAATAAAAGAAACTCTTAACAAAAGTCCAGGGTCAGATGGCTCCTTAGGTAAATTCTACCAAACATTTAAAAGAGTTAATACCTATCCTTCTCAAATTATTCCAGGAAATTGAAGAGGAAGGATGTTCCCAAACTCATTTTATGAGGGCAGTATTAACCTGACACCAAAACCAGACAAAGACACCACAGAAGAAGAAAATTACAGGTCAGTATCCCTGATGAACACAGATGCAAAAATCCTCAAAAAATATTAGCACACCAAATTCAACAAGACATTAAAAGGATCATACACCACAAGCAAGGATTTATTCCAGGGATACAAAGATGGTTCAACATCCACAAATCAATCAACACAATATACTACAACAAGAAAATGAAGAATAAAAATCATATGATCTTGATAGATACAGAAAAAGCATTCAACAAAGTTCAACATCCATTTATGATAAAAACTCCCAACAGAGTGAGTATAGAGGCAACGTACCTCAATATAATAAAGGCTATATATGACAAACTCACAGCTAATATACTCAATGGTGAAAAGCTAAAAGCATTTTCTCTAAGATCAAGACAAGGATGTTCACTCTCACCACTTTTATCCAATACAGTACTAGAAGTCCTAGCTACAGCAATTAGACTGAAAAAGAAATAAAAGGCATCCATACTGGAAAGGAAGAAATAAAACTGTCACTATTTGCAGATGATGTGATACTATACAGAGAAAACCCTAAAGACTCCACCAAACTATCAGAATAAATGAATTCAGTAAACCTGCAGGATACAACATTAATATACATAAATTTGTTGCATTTCTGTACACTAATAAACTATCAGAAGGAGAAATTAAGAAAACTATCTACAACTGCATCATAAAGAATAAAATATCTAGGAATAAATTTAACCAAGGGGTTAAAGAGCTGTACTCTGAAAATTGTAACACACTGATGCAAGAAACTGAAAACAAATAAGTGGAAGGATATACAATGTTCACGAATTGGAAGAATTAATGTTGGTAAAATGTCCATACTACTTAAAGCAATCTACAAATTCAATGCAATTCCTATCAAAATATCTAGGGCATTTTTCACAGAACTAGAACAAATAATACCAAAATTTGTATGGAACCACAAAAGACCCCGAATACCCAAGCAATCTTGAGAAAGAACAAAGCCTCAATTATCATAACCATATTTCAAACTATACCATAAACCTAAAGTAATCAAACAGTATTACACTGGCAAAGAAACAGACATAGGTCAATGGAACAGACTAGAGAGCCCAGAAATAAACCCATGCATACATGGTCAATCAACGTATGATGAAGAAAGCAAGGGTATATAATGGGAAAAAAAGAGTCTCTTAGTAAATGGTATTGGGAAAACTGATAAGCCACGTACAAAAGATTGAAACTGGATTGCTTTCTTACACCATACACAAAAATAAACTCAAAACAGATTAAAGACCTAAATTTAAGACCTGAAACCGTAACTCCTAGAAGAAAACATAGGCAGTAAGTTGTTTGACATTGATCTTAACCCTTTTTGGATCCGTCCCCTCAGACAAGGACACAGCAGCAAAAATAAAAAAAAATGGGACTATAGCAAACTAAAAAGTTTTTACACAGCAAAGAAAATCATCAACAAAACAAAAAGGCAACATACTGAATGGGAGAGATATTTGCAGATGACATATACAATTAGAGGTTAATATCTATATATAAAAAAAACTCACACAACTCAATATTAAGGAAACAATCTGATTAAAGGGCAGAGGACCTGAAATAACATTTTTCCAAAGACATACAGATGGCCAACAGGCACTTGAAAAAATGTTCAACATCACTAATCATCAGGGAAATGCAAATCAAAACCACCAAGAGGTATCACCTAACAGCTGTCAGAATGGCTACTATTGAAAAGACAAGAAATAACAAATGTTGGTGAGGATGTAGAGAAAAGGGAACTCTTGTGCACTGTTGGTAGGAATGTAAACTGATATAGCAACTATGGAAAATAGTTTGGAGCTTCCTTTAAAAAATTAAAAATAGAATGACCATATGATCCAACAATTCCACTTCTGGTTATTTATCCATAGAAAACAAAAGCACTAATTTGAAAATATACAAGCACTCCTATGCTCATCACAGCATCATTTACAACAGTCAAAATACCGAAGCAACCCAAGTGTCCATAGATAGCTGAAGGGATAAAGAAGATGTAGCGTGTATGCATGTGTGTAAATGTACGTAGATATGTGTATACATGCACACCAGAATATTAGTTCTAAAAAAGAATAAAATCTTGCTATTTATGACAACATGGATAGACCTAGAGCGCATTTTTTTTTAAGATTTTATTTATTTGACAGAGAGAGAGAGAGAGAGAGAGAGAGCGCACAAGTAGGCAGAGCAGCAGGTAGAGGGAGAAGCAGACTCCCCGCTAAGCAGGGAGCCCGATGCAGGACTTGATCCCAGGACCGTGGGATCATGACATGAGCCGAAGGCAGACGCTTCACCGACTGAGCCACCCAGGTGCCCCGACCTACAGCGTTATTATGGTAAGTGAAATAAATCAGAGAAAGACAAATACCTTATGATTTCACTTACATGTGGAATTTAAGAAGCAAAACAAATGAACAAACAAAAAGCAGAAACAGACTCAAATACACTGATGGTTGCCAGTGCAGAAGGAGGGTAGAGGGATGGAGGAAATAGGTGAGGGGGATTAAGAGGTATAATCTTCTAGTTATAAAATAAATAATACATGGGGATGTAATGTACAGCATAAGGAATATAGCCAACAACATTTTAAAAACTTTACATGGTGGGGTGCCTGGGTGGCTCAGTCGTTAAGTGTCTGCCTTCGGCTCAGGTCATGATCCCAGGGTCCTGAGATCGAGCCCCGCATCGGGTTCCCTGCTCTGCGGGAGGCCTGCTTCTCCCTCCCCCACTCCCCCTGCTTGTGTTCCTGCTCTCACTATCTCTCTCTCTGTCAAATAAATAAATAAAATCTTTAAAAAAAAAAAAACAAAACTTTTCAGGGTGACAGATGCTAACTAGACTTATTGTAGTGATCATTTTGTAATGTGTATAAGTACTGAATCACTATGTAGTACACCTGAAACTAATATAATATTGTATATCAATTAAACCCTAATGAAAAAAATGAGCTGTTCCATTTTATTCAAAATTCTAGTGGAAAATTATTTTGAAAGATCAACTTTTAAATAGCAAAAGTTCAGTTAGTAAACAGAACTAATTGAACAATTATTTTATAATAACAATAACAAACGTTTCTATATTACTACTTATGTGCAAGACACTGTTCTACACACTTCACAAACATTAAATTCTCAATAATTCAAAAGATCCCTTTAAGTACTAAAGCATCCCATGGCCTTTAGGATAAATACCAGTTGCTAGTATACGGACAAGTAAGATTAAGAAGGATTTTAAAGTGCCAGAGTTTAGGACATAACAGATATGAGTATAAATATTAAACAGCCAATTTTAAGGTCAGATTTACTATTCTCTTTTCTCCAAATTCACAAAAACATACCAAGGCTAGTAAGTTATGAAATTCTGCCCAAATATAATAGTTCTGGTGTACTACCTAAAATCTTGCACTTTCTTTTAAAGTTTGTTAGTTTGTCCATAAATATTATTCTAGAGCCATTCCTAAATAAATCACATTAAAAAACAACATCAACAAAAAGCCAAATAAATCTTTTGCGTACACCATATAGTTTTATAAATGGAAAGGTTAAACATAATAAAAGATTTTACAGCAGGTTTTAACAGCACTCCAATAAAAACAGCTGATTTATAAATTTATATTAAAACGTTTAGACTTAGATATACTTTCACATTACAGAAGAGACTTCTCTAATATTATTTTTATTAATGTACCAAGTTTATAAAGTTGATGTGAATTCAGAAGTATAACAATTTGAGCCATTTCTGAGAGATTTTGGTAATAGGTTAATTATATGAAGACTTACCTCAATTTTTAGTGTGAGGTATTGCTTAAATCACAAATGGATATGCAAGTCTTCATTTAATAATTAAAAGCTCCACTGAGTTATTTTCAAAGTTTATCAGTATGTGAAAGGTGTATGGAAACCTGATGTACTAGTTTAGCAACTTTTCTGTCTGAAATTATTTTCAAAATAAAAGTTAAAAAAAAAAAGGTAATGATTCTGTTTACTCCGACTGTAGTCAAACCACTGAAAATCTAGGGTGTGCAATAGCACTTACCTTAATAATCATCAGTGATTTTCCTATTAGCTAGGCTACTAAAAATAAATATAGTTTTCTATTGATAAATTAAAGACAAATAATTTTCTCTCTTCCCCTTCCTCCAACACACATGAACCAGAACATATAGGTTTTTAAGAAATGAACTGGGGAGCACATAATGGTATTAACACTTTGGACTCAAGTTTAGTAGTTTCTTTTAAAGTAAAAGTCCTTCTACTTTATGATTAGCAATTCCACTCCTAGAGAAAATTTATCCAACATAAATAAAAATCATATACCCAAAAAAGACTTTATAAAAAAGTTCATAGCAGCTTCATTCATGATAGCTCCAAAATGGAAACAACCTAAACGTCCACTGATATAGGTAAAGGAATAAACAAACTTGTGGTATATTCATACCCAGCAACACTAAGGAATGAACTACTGATGTAACAACAAAATGGATGAAAATATAATGTTGAGTGAAAGAAACTAGACACAAAAGAATACATACTGTACAATTCCATTTATTTTCAATCCAGTACGAGCAAAACTAAGCTCTGGTGACAGTAATGAGAGAGTGTCTGCCTCTTGAGGAGTAGTGATTGAGATGGAGAAAAGGCATATAAGAAAACTGTAGGGTGACTGCATGTGCTATATCTTCCTTTAGTATATGCAATAATTACATATTACAAAAATAATGCATGTAACTGAATTGAATTATACTTCTATTAAAAATATTTTTTTCTAAAAGAAAAAGTTACAGCAACAAAAATCAAAAGAGTTTTTAACATTTCCAGATTTTTAGAATGCTTACCTGTCTAAGAGCTGATCATGTTTTTCTAAAGCATTCTTTTCAGCCATCACTGCTCGGTCCTTTTCAGCCACAGCATTGTCCCTCGCTTCTCGGAGATTTCTAAAATTTAAACATGTACTCCATTATTCCAAATACAAAGTATCTATCTTTTAAAGTTTCATAAATGTGTTTGCTTAGAATTGGACTATCTGACAATCTTAAGGACCCACTGGAGGTTGGTGACCCAAGGTGTCTACTATATGAATTTACCTGGCTTGGTGTTTCTGTAGCAGCACAGTAATGTAGGTGCAAACATGGTCTATCTCTAAATGTCACATTATCTTTCTCTATAACTTATCTCCACACGGGTTGAAGGTAGGCTCAACAGTTTATATATACAGTAACTTGTTTAATCCTTACCATAATCTAGTGAAGTAGGTATGATTACACAGTATCCAGAAGAAAACCAAGGTCTTGAGAAGTTAATAAATGTTCTCTAAAACATTTTAAATGAAGCGTATAATATAGAGATCACAAGTGTCAAAATGGGAACAACGTCTGGGATACGAGCAACTTGAAGTGATGGCCCTTGGGATCTCACTTACAGAGGAATGGAAAAGAAGAGAACTCAAGAACTCAGGGCTGACAAAATAGAAGGGGCAAAGGACATGAAGTCTGGATAAGATGACAAACAAATTTAAGTAGTGTACAAGCAGGATGGAAGACTAGAGATTGCTGTTTAAAGGATAGTGATGTGGAGGTAGAATAGTACTTTTAGTGACACCATTTTAGTTGATACCAAGATCAAGGGTGTGACCAGTAAAGTAGCTAAGTGAAGGAGAGATGAGATAAAGGTCAATATTCACGTAGGGCTCCAGAAAGTATGGAGCCAGAGTATTAGGTAAGTCATCCACTTACAGTACTGATGACAGCAGGAACTGAAACTGAGAGAAAGATACATTTAGTGACGGTTAAGGGTAACGTCCAAAAGGCAGAAGGTAACAAGAGTGCCACAACAAGATATGAGCCTTTAAAGATCAAATCTCATTTGTTTTTTGAATCAAAGCAGAAGTCTGGGTCAAGAAAAATACCAACAGGAAGCTTCTTTCAGAGAGCCACTTAATTTTTAAAAAAATCCTCTTCTCTAATATAGTTATAAATAAATGTAGAGTGCAACATAAATGATTTTGCTCACCTAATTTCTACAAATCCCTTATGTTGTATTTTCCAACCTGTCTTACAGTGAAGTAAACCGAAGTTCAAGAGCTTAAGTAACCTAGTTCAAAGTCACAGCCCATGTTAAAGCCATAATTTGAGCCCAGCTATGTCTTTACTGCAAAGCAAATGTTTTTTATATCATATAACCACATCTCCCATAAAGAACTGGATTGGGTATTAGAATTTTGTGTTTATTATTCATGGAGAATGTCAGTAGAAAGTCATGAAACCCCACATCGTTTGAATAAATCTATGTAATAACTATTGGATAGGAATGCTTACTTGCTGTGCCAGTATGAAATGTCATCTTTTACACTGTGATGCTAACAACAAAGTTAAAATTTAAAACATATCAACCAATGGAGATTCATCAGTCAAATGGTTATGAGGCAGAAATAAAATAGTTTAAAAAAACTGTAGTACAGATAACTTATTAAAAAGAAAATAGCTTTTGTATACTATTATCTAAGTGGAAGTGCATTTTAAAATAGATATCACAAAATGTCATGTCATTATTTTCTGACATCATCCTGACTGCAATGACCCTCTATCATCAAACTGAAACATGAAAAAAAAAATTTTTTTTGAAGATTTTATTTATTTATTTGACAGAGAGAGACACAGTGAGAGGGAATACAAGTAGGGGGAGTGAGAGGGAGAAGCAGGCTTCCCGCTGAGCAGGGAGCCTGATGGGGGCTCCATCCCAGGACCCTGGGATCATAACCTGAGCTGAAGGCAGACGCTTAACGACTGAGCCACCCAGGCGCCCCTGAAACATGAAAATTTAGTTTTATAGATAGAATTAAATTCTTCAGGCATATTAAACATTTATACATTTTTCATTCCTAGGTGATCTATATATTTCAGTCAGTAAATCATCACAAATTGGTTGTAATTTTCATTTCTCAAAGATAGCCTCATTATTCTATAAGTTATTTCAAAAGCAAAATTCCAAGTAGATTGCACTTACGCTTACTTAGTAAGCAGAGAAGCTTCAGTCCCTAACTATATTTCCTTTCTGGCAATAATGGGCATTAGAAATAAAAGCAGTCACAGAGAATGAAATGAAACCCAGAAAAAACTAACAATAGGGGCCTGTGAGCGGAGGTATGATTAGAAGGTTCCTGTGCATTCATGATGCTACAATCTGTACCACCCAGCTAACTATAATTAGTGCTATATTAAGGCATAAAAAAATTCCAAGGCCACAAAGAAGAGGAGTTGATTATGCTTTAACTGGAGGAAGAGAGATAAGAGTGAATGAAGGGAGGATATGTAAGTTGGACCTTGAAGGACAAATAAGTAAAGGCAATTAAAAAAAAAAAACTAAAATGAATCGGAGAAAGTGCTAGAAGTTGAGGCTTCTATGTACAGGTCCTCTCACAGATGTCTTCTGGTAAGATTTCTGTGTGAACCTAACCTCGTTATCAGTTACCATACCTTCCATATCTCTACCCACAACCTGCATACAAGAAGTCACACAATTCCTTTTAACATAAAGATAGAGATACTTCCTTTCATATTATCAATCGACCTTTAAGGTTTCAAATTAAGTCTGAGATAAACTGAATGTATTCCACTGACAATAATAGCAATAACAAACATATATAGAGTGCCTGCCATGTGCTAGGAACTACTTTAGGCTCTTGCATATAATAATTCACTTAATTTTCACAACAACCCCACAAAATAGGTGGGGTTGCCATGTGCTAGGAACTATTTTAGGCTCTTGCATATAATAATTCACTTAATTTTCACAACAACCCCATCATTATCTCTATTTTACAAAGGAGAAGATGGAAACAGAGAAGTATTTATCTAAGGTTACAAGTTTAAGTAAGCTATGGAGCCCAAACCATCTGGTTCTGGAGTCCATGCTCTTCATCAAACTATGCCTTTCTTAAGATTCCTTTTGTTTCACAGTTTTCTCCTTGAGAAAACTTGTTGCAGCCATCTTGTTACAGGATTTTTTTCCTCCATCAGTTCCAGTGGTTCTTGGTCATGCCACTTGGAAAAATGAAGAGGTAGACTAGACAGAGTGGTGCGCAGCAAAGCAAGGTTTACTGAGCGATAGCAAAGTGATAGCACAAAGCTCCCAAGGAGGGAGGGGACCCGAGGGGTTTGCCATGGGAGTTTCTAAGTCTAGGGGTTTTTATGGGCTTGTTGGCGGGGCTGTTTTAATCTGATTAACCCCCCCACCCCGTGCCTGTCATCCAGTCAGATTTTTGTCATATGGGAAAGAGTGGAGGGCTCCTTCCAGGGTGGTACAAAATCCTTTTAAGGGTGGTTTCCTCTTAGGGCAGGGGCCCCTGGTCCTTGCCTGTGTGCCTTCCAATTATCCTTCATCAATCTCATAGCACAAATGTTAAATCAAAAATAAGCCTTGAAAGAACTGACTATATTATATATACAATTGTTTTTATAGCCCATGCTCCCTCAGACTTAAGACTCGTTTGATAAAACAACAGATGGAGTATATTCCGGCCACAGACAAAACCCTAACTGCCATATAACTAATAAATTATCCATTTTTAAAAAGTTAAATGCATTATAAAATGTAACAACACAATTATGGCAGAGCAGGAATTCTAATGTTCTTCAAAAGAAGAAACTCGAAAAATTGATAGACTATCCGCAGCATGTACAAGCTAATGAAGCTAATGTTTTAAAAGTCCAAATTGAATATATAATCAAATGTAATTATAATAACAGAGAATGATGTTGGGAGGTGGCCAACTGGTCAGCATTATAACAAATGTTTTAAATATAAAACTAAAATATTTCAACCTTAAAAATGCTTTTAAAAAGCTAACATTTGAGGGATACCTGGGTGGCTCAGTCAGTTAAGTGCCTGACTCTTGACTTTCGGTTCAGGTCATGATCTCAGGGTTGTGAGATCAAGCCCTGTGTTGGGCTCTGCACTGAGTTTGCTTGTCCCTCTCCCTCTGTTCCTCCCCCAGCTCATGTTCTTTCTCTCTCTCTCTCAAAATCTTTAAAAAGCTCACATTTGATTTCAAAACTGTTTTTCATGATTCTTTCATGTCGTTTCCTATAAACCCCATCCCCCATATACACATACATCTCTCTCCTATCCATCCTGTATTTGTGCATGGGAGGTAGAGAGGAAAGATGGCAGAAAAGGGAAAAGAAATCTGATCAATCCTATGTAAAGTGCAAAAGTAAAGTGACCTAGGATATATTATAACTCGTATCCAAAAAACATATTTTTCAACTTGAGGCATTCTTATGAGTGAAAGGGGGTGTTATTAATAGTCATGTTAGAGAAATAGGCATAAACCAGGACTTAAGGGGACAAACAAATGGGAGATACTGTTATTTAAATTACAACATTCAAACAAGAAACTTAAGTTTTATTTCTCTAAATAAAAGGATTTCAATATTATAATATAATAGATGTATTTCATATGCAAACTAATGTATCTGTGCAGAGATGACTTCATGTATATAAAGTTTAGCCAGAAGTATCTTACAACCAAAACCTGAAGCCTCAGTACAAAACGTACCAATAGATTTCTGTACATGGAATGTATCTTCCTACAACTAGAAGATCAATATGCCCAATCTAAATTTATACCTGAAAAGAGGCAAGAAAAATGTTGGAAGAATGAGAAAAACCTTGGGAACCTTTGAAATTCTAGTAGGAACAAATCAGTGTTTGGGAATGCCAAAGGCATGCTTAGCCTGAATAAACATCACTAACAACTCAAAACTTGAAATTGACCAAGAATAAATAGTGAAAAACCATGGTTGTCAGAAAAGCTCAGCAGGCACAACTAAGCAACCATCCTCCTTCTGCCTCCATGTAAAAATATTTTTGGTTAATAAAACATTTTTTCCAGTTGTAACAAAAAGGGACTGAAACAGGCTCTTTATATGACAAGCTTATTTATAGGGAAAATGTTCGAATTAATCACTTCTACCTCTAGATTATTCTCCTGGACAACATATAAAAATGCTCATTTCCATATCTGATGCCTTTGTTTTTAAGATGGCATGAACAAGAAGGGTTGCAAGTGGATTATCTACTGTTTATAATCAAATTACCAATAATTGTTCCTTTAATTAACATAGTTGTTGAAAATGAATGAACAGGACATAGCAAAAAAGCAAAGTGGAAATTTTAGGTAACATAATTTCTTGGGAGAAGCTATGCATTTTCAGAGGAGAAACTTTTTGAGATTACTGTTGACTGAACACACTGTATTTTCCTAACCTTTTATTTTAGCTGGTGCTTAAGCAGATTATTTTTTTCATTTTATAGATGTGAAAACTTTATCCCAGAGTAGATATCTAGCGAAACCATGGTTTAAAACAAATTATGAAGAATTTAAGCATCAAAATGCAAAAACTTATTTAAAATCTTTTCACTTTAAATTAAAATTAAATTAAAATCTAACTTTTTAAACCTGTTGAGGTTTAAAAAGTAGCTGATAAAACACAATGTAATATATTAAAATGAAACTGGGTGAATCTTTTTTAAATTTTATTTTTAATTCAATTAATTAGCATAAAATGATTATTGGTTTCGGAGGTACAGGTCTGTGATTCATCAGTCTTATATAATACGCAGTGCTCATTACATCACATGCCCTCCTTAATGTCCATCACCCAGTTACCCCATCCCTCCATTCCCCTCCACTCCAGCAACCTTCAGTTTGAAACTGGGTGAATCTTGTGGATGGTTAACTGAGTGACTACTCTATTAAATCCATCTCATTATAAGTCTTTGTATAGGTTTTCATCTAAACCAATAGTTACCTGATTTCTCAAAAGTAGTTCCAACTAATTCTTTCATTCAACAAATACTTATTGAGCTCTTACTATGTACCAGGTACTGATACCTGGGAATGCAGCACTGAAAAACAGACGAAATCTCTACTTACATGGAGATTACATGCCAGTATGAAAGAAACCAAAGTATGTTAGTAGGTGCTAAGTGCTCTGGAGAAGAAAAAGCAAAGAAGGGGCTAGTGGGCAACAGGCATGGCAATTTCACAATTTTAAACGGGGTGGTCAGGAAAGACATCAGAAAGCAGGTGACATCTGAAGACATGGAGAGAGTAGGGAAACCAGACTCTAAGGTATCCAGGAGTGGAGGGTTAAGCAGTGGAAACGGTAAATACAAAGGACCTGAGGAGTATGCATGCCAGTTAAGGGAACAGGAGGCAGTGTGACTGGATGAGGGACTAGAACAGAGCTGTAAAAATGAGGATGGGACAACTGGGTGCAGATCATGTCGTGTAACAGGGCATTATAGTCAATCAAACTTTACTGAGTTGGATGGGAGCCTTTTCAGTTGAACAGAGGAATGACTGACAAGAGACCTGGGAGGGCAAGGAAGGAAGCAGGGGGACCACTTAAGAGAATCTTGCAGTAATTCAGACAAAAGATAATGGTAGCTTGGACCAAGGTGGTGTCTCTGAGATGGTAAGAGAATCCTAAGTTTTGAAGACACAACCAAAAGCATCTGCTGATGAACAGAATACGGAATGTGAAAAAAAGAGAAGAGGTTTATGACTTCAAGGTTTTTGGTCTGAGCAAGTAGAACAGAGTTATCTGTAACTGATCTGGGGTCATACTGACAGTGGAGCAGAAGTGTGCTTCTGCACACATTAAATTTAAGATGCTTACTAGATAACCAAATAGAAATGCCATGAAGCGGCTGCAAAAGATGACAAGGACAGGAAGAGGACCAATAAAAGGAGCAGGTGCAGCCAGTAAGAAAGGGGCAAAGTCAAAGTGTAGTGTCCTGAAAGTCAGTTACAGATGAATTTCCAGGAGTAGGCAGTGATCAACTGTATTAAATACTGCTAACAGGTCCAGTCAGACAGGAACTGACACCATGACCACCAAATTTTCGGCAACATGAAGATCTCTGGGGGTTTTGATATTAAGAACTTTGCTGGAGTGGTACGGGGAAGTAAAAGCTTTGTAACAGATTTCTAAAAATGAGGGTAAAGAATGAATATTTAAAACTCTACAGGAATTTGGCTACAATGGAAAATAAAGAAATGGAGCAACGGCTAGAAGGGGAAGTGGCAATAAAAAAGGCTTTTTAATGATGGGAGAAATGGTATGTTTGCTAGTAACAACAGTTGGGGATTATCTGGTAGAAAAGGAAAACCAGCAATACAGGAGACCGGGGGGACTTGCTGGAGATGTGTCCCTGAGCAGGAGAAAGAGGACAGTCTAGTCACAGGTGAAGAATCTGGCCTTACGGACATAGTGTAGAGAGACAGGTTCTGTCAAAAAATTATACCACTTTATGGAAAAATAAAGGCCTATTTATTAACTTTCAAAATTATAAATGTTTTTGTGAAGTTCTAATGATCCAGACTCAGCCCTAAAGTAGGAGTGGGGTTTGCAAACTCTTTTAAAAGAACCAAACTTCTTAGGGCACCTGGGTGGTTCGGTCAGTTGGGTGTCCGACTCTTGGTTTCAGCTCAGGTCATGCTCTCGTGGGTCCTGGGATGGGGTCAGGCTCCATGCTCAGTGGGGAGTCTGCTTAGGAGTCGCTCCCTCTGCCCCTCCCCCTACTCACTCTCGCATGCGTACGTGCATCTGTGCACACACTCTCTCTCCAGGATAAATAAATAAATCTTTAAAAAGAAATCATTTTTCCCAAATAAGTTACCACGAAAATTACAGTTTTGATAAGAAATCTCTTACCAATTTTCATAACCTTGACCAGTAACACAGGAATCTACATTGCACTGTAGAATCAGATGTATTTAGTTTCATCATTTAAAAAACCTATAATCATGGGCAAATCACACCCTCTGTGTCTGATTCCTCATTTGTAAAGCAGGGAAACTAATACCTACAACCTCATAAAATGTCCCATTTAATTCTCTCTACAACGTATGTCAAGTGTTGACTACAACACCTGATGTGTAACAGGCACTCAATAAATAGTAGATATTGTTAGTATGTTATCTAAATATGAAAGTCTACATTAAAAATTATGAAGGTAGTTGTTTAGAGAATGGTAATTGGGGGAGTGCTTCCCAAGATTTTTTATTATATAAAAAGAAAAAGACAATATATATAAGAGTATCCTAGGTAAACAGAGAAGACTGCAGGAGGGACATCAGCAGCTTAATGCCCTTCTGGCACCCTAAGGCTAAAGGTAGTGACATCTGGGGTGCAAGTAGAGAAAAATTTGTTGTTGTTGTTTTTTTTTAATTTTTCTCAACAGATTTTTTTTTTTAAAGATTTATTTATTTATTTGAGATAATGAGAATGGAGAGAGAGCACATGAGAGGGGGGCGGGTCAGAGGGAGAAGCAGACTCCCTGCTGAGCAGGGAGCCTGATGTGGGACTCGATCCAGGGACTCCAGGATCATGACCTGAGCTGAAGGCAGTCGCTTAACCAACTGAGCCACCCAGGTGCCCAAAATTTCTGGTATTAAATGTCATCTTACACAAGTACTTTTAGGCTTGGTCAGAGCTGCTGTATCTGTAAAAGATCAGGAATTAATAGTCATCTTCCTTTCTAAGTCTTGTCTGCAACCTTGGGTTAACGGCCATGCCCGATGACCCATCTCTCTGAGACCAGTAAAATAGACAAGCTGGAGTCATTTTTGATGTTCACTTACTGTCCATCATCAGGTCATCCCAATTCTTTCACCTACATATTATTTAAAATCAGCTTTTATTCTCTCCTTCCATTTCTCATCTTCCCTTAAACTTCGCAATACTCTCCTAACCAATCTCCCTGCCTCCAGGCCCTCTTCAATTATAATCCTCCCCACATTGCAACCAGTTACAAAAAATGAATATATCATGTTACTCTTTTACTGTGAAACTTCCAAGAATTCCCCACTGACATCAGGGCCTTTTAAAATCTGACCCTGTCATGAATGTGACTACCTCCCTCACCACCCTATGAGCTACACAATAGTTAAATTTAAGTTCCTGCATAACCTGAACTCACCTTGCTTCATACTGGAACACCATATATACCTTGAAATAATTAAATATTATTAACTAAGCAGTGAACACATATGGTAATCACCTATAGGTATAAAGGATATAGCTAATAATAAAATATAGCTAACAATAAAATTTCATTTATAATTATTTGATAAGTTAATATATTGAAAGAGTTATCTGTAAAGCCATATACATTCAGAATAATTGAACTGAAAAGACAAAGTTGAATATTCTTAAGTTTTTCCATATAAGAACTGAAAAAATTATACAGATACCTAATCAGACATGAACGAAAAAAGTATAAGCACTAATGAGGACATACACTATTAAAAGGATGAATGGAGCCTCCATACACTAGTCCAGTCATCTATTCTAATGCATTATGTATACTAAACTAACCTTCATAAATAAACTTAGATTGAAGATTGAAAGGTGTTTAATATCCTCCAAGTTTATGTCATTAAGGTTTCTTCTTGAGTACTTTGGGAAGATGACAAATTCTGATCAAGATGGTTTTTATTGACATGGTGGGAAAATAAAATC
This sequence comes from Eumetopias jubatus, assembly GCF_037043125.1. Taxonomy (NCBI): domain Eukaryota; kingdom Metazoa; phylum Chordata; class Mammalia; order Carnivora; family Otariidae; genus Eumetopias; species Eumetopias jubatus. Next base: position 160,514,650 of record NW_028274809.1, on the reverse strand, counting down.
ACTAAAGCAATACTGCCACATTTAAAAGCGTATTTTCGATCTCCTTTTCCCCACTGCCTTGTCTTTTTCAAAAGCATAATATACCTCTAAAAACTCATTCTTCTCCTTTTTACAGTATCACTATGAGAATGGTTCTTTCTGGGTTCACAATACCTTAGGTAAAGATAGTTTTACTTTCTGGAAAAACTTATTCAGCTGAATTTATCGCCCCTTTATTATCTCATAGTGTTAATTAGGAACAACTCAGTTAGCATTTTATGTAGAAATTTAGACTGAAACAAATGACATTCAGATCCTTGATGTCTATATTGTGTCATTTAAGAAAAAACGATTCAATGCTATGGAGATCAATACTTAAGAATAATCACATATGTTGTAGTAGTGCCTTTTAATGATAAACAATTTCATAATGTCCTCAGTTGGCTTTTTTTTTTAAGTTTTATTTATTTAAGTAATCTTTACAACCAATGTGGGGCTCGAACTCATGGCCCCAACATCAAGCACTGCACACTCTCTTGACTGAGCCAGCCAGGTGCCCCTTGGTTGACTTTTACGGCATGTGCATTTTACTTATACTGTGAACAAATCAATAAAAGAAAAAAATTTAACATACTGCATACAGATAAAAGGTATCAAAAGAACTACCATTTATACATAGCTTAATAATTTATAATGTACTTTTCACATACATGATCTCATTTAGATCTTACAGACCACCTTGTGAAATAGTATTATTGGCTCATTTTATAAAAGAGGAAATCACACTTCTGGGATATTAAGTAATACATTCACTCAGCTAGTTTAGTGGCAGAGGCAGAATTTAAGTTTAGTCTTTTGATCCAAATCCCTTTCATAGTATACTCCCTGTTCAGGGAATAATGCTCTTTTTCCAAATGTGTAAGAGGGTCTGTACATTTCAGTTACAAAATATCTACTAAGCAAGAAGTTATTTATATAACAAATCTCACCACTAGAGTGAATTTCACTCATTATTTCCCACAGCTCCAAACTGGATTTTAAAGCAAATATAAAGTACAGAAGAAGACAAGAAACGTAACTCACAGATTGAGCAAAAGCATATATAACATGTTATAATCCCAACTACAGTATTTTTGATGTACCCAAATACCCAAGTTCTTTCTTTGCTTATCTGTGCCTTTTCTTAAGTCTTTATCTCTTCCCCTTCCTCTCAACCCCTTAACTTCACAAACTACTGGTATGATTACAGGGGCAGATGCCAAGATCAGATGGCATGAGTTCCATCTTTCTTTTCCACATCTAAGAGGAGAAAATAAAAGGCATTCTCTTAATATCCCCCCCAGTGTACAGAAAGCCAACCAAAGGCATAACATTTCTCTAATCTCACCATTTAATTTTCTCCTAAATATGTTAATTGAGGGAGAGGTAAGGAGACTAAGTACAAATATACAACTGTAAATACTTCATCTGTTTAACTCATACTGTGAAATTTCAAAAGAAATAATTTATAGTTTATTTTTACTTTGTAAAAGACTAGTGAGATATAAGTTCTAAGTACAGTTAAATCTTGCCATAATGCAGAAAATGTGATTCAAAAAGTTTCAGTCATATAAAATACAGGGTTGGATTACTGTGAGGTTAATAAAATGACAAAGGTGAGCCTATGCTCACTAGCTGGCTAGGGGTCTCTGTGCAATTCAAATCCATTTGGATCTGTGCTGCAGTTTGGCACCATCTGGTGGCAACTGCCCACTCTAGTTTCAATATCCATGGGGTAATTCTGCGTCCCGGGGCTGGGTGAGGCTTCCAGGGCAGCAGCCCCAGTCCCAGGAATTTCCTGGTTAGGTGGTATCCATTTTGATGCACATATGGAGTCAGAACAACACCGGGGAAAAGGAAACCTGCTTTCAGTTTCCCTGCTTCCAGAAATGGTTCTGTCAGCTGTTTTCCCAACCCGACCTGTATCAAGCATCCTACAGAATACGGGCTAATTTGTCTAAATCTATGTTACCATGCATTTTAAAGGATTTTTTTTTTAAAGAAAGCTAAAAAAAATCAAGAAATTCTCAAAATGATTATTATACCAAAGTTTATGTGGCTATGTAGATTGTTTGGAAGTAATTATGCATGTTATCATAGAAATAATCCCATGAATTTTAAGGTTATTAAGTCAGTCAATAAAAGCCTATAAAATCCCTAACAGAATTGAGTCACAGGACTAAAAGTACTTATTTGTAAAATAGAAATAATATCCCTTATGCCACAGTTCTATCTTATGTCCAAAACTTTCTCTTGAGATTTAGAACCTTATATAATTTTTCAATTGCCTACTACACAGAAACCTCAAATAAAGCTAAATTTATCATGTTTTCTTACTAAAGCCTTGTTTTTTCTAATTCTTAAAAACTACATCACCATCCACATTAGCTACCCGATCCAGAAACCTGATAACATACTTTACATCTTCTCATTTTTTTTCAAAAAATAAATACATTAAAAAAATAAAAATAAAATATATTGAGAAAAAAAAGATTGTCAGAGTAGAGGCACATTTAAAATATGAACATTTGTAAGTTAAAAGTAAAAACATAGGAAAAGGAATGTATAACAGGTGAATATCAACCAAAGAAAATGGCAAAGCTAATTTCAGCATAAAATAGATTTTAAAGCAAGCACATTACTAGAGATAATTCTAAACTTACATGCATCTAATATGAAGTTCAATTACAGAAAAAAAAATTTGCAAATCCAAGACCATATTGAGACTTTTAAACACATCTCTACCAGTAATTCGTATACCCAGCTAAAATAACTGAGTAAAAATACAAAGATTTGAAAGAACACTAGGGTTGTCAGTTAGCATTTGAAGTCAGTTGGTGTTAATACAGCAGGGATGGTTATTTAGTAGTAAAACTTTAACCAGAAGCCCTTTTTTATAAATGGTTACCAAAGGCTTTAGGTACCTTTATGTTTGATTATCAAGGAAGGATTCATTGATGGTTATTAGAAATGATCTCTTAAGTGAAATGGATTCAGAATACGTGGGTTGGTTGGTAGTACTGTACAGGCATCTTCTCACTTCTTAATCCAATCTAGTCACTGAATCCTCCAATCTAGGAGGTGAATCCACCTCCTAGGCAGGTTTCCAATCTGGCCCATTACTCTCCATCTCTACTGATACTAACCCAGTTTCATCATCACTTCTCATTCTGGTAACAGAAACAACCGCAAAAAGTAGTCTCTATGTCTACAGCTATATAGTCCAGTTCTCTAATCTCTCCACAATGCAGAGCAGTCTCTCTCTAAAAGAGAGAGAGCGCACGCGTGCACACATGTGAGGGGTGTGTGTCTGTGTGTGTGTGTGTGTGTGTGTGTGTGTAGGGGGAGAGGAGGGGCAGAGGGAAAGAGACAGACAGAATCTCAAGCAGGCTCCACACCAAGCATTGAGCCGGACACAGGGCTCGATCTCACAACCCTGAAATCATGACCTGGTCCAAGATCAAGAGTCAGATGTTTAACCAACCAAGGCACCCAGGCACCCTTAGCAGTCTCTTTTTTATATAAAACCAAATCATATCGCACATATCCTTAAAATCTTTCAGTTGTTCCCTGCTGGTCTTACCGAGACAACGGTCCAAATGTATGATCTGGACCTCTGTTTCCCCCTTTTAACTCGTAGAACTCTGCCTTTCAGTCTACACTCTAGCCATACTGAATTATTTTCAATTTGTTCAAAAAGCTTCATATTGTCTAATCTCCAGGTTTTATCCATGCTGGACATTCATTCCCCTAATTCCCTTCCCTCCCCTAACTCAGTCTTAGTCATCACACAGGTATCAGCATGGGTATTTCTTCTGTCATGGAAGTCTTCCTTGCTTCTATATGGTCTCATCCTGTGTTTCCTGTCATCTTCTCCATTATCATCATACTTATAATTATTGTTTCTCTACTGTCTTTATGTCTATTAGACAACCAACTGTGTGAAGACAGGTCACTGCTATATCTATGGCATGTATCTGGCATCTGGTGGATCTCAATAAATATTTGCTCAGTTAGTGGATATGCTGCTTGGAGAGCTCAAATGTAAACTTTCTGAACATCAACCTTAGTGTGCATTTTGAACCTTAAGAGCAAGTAACTACAAGGTCCAGGGTCGTTCCTACCTAATACAGGGTTGGGACTAACCAAAATTCTGAAAAACATGGAAGAATTTCTTTGTCATTTTTTAATCTCTCTGGATGCATGTCTCTCTAATCTTCTAATGTCTCTGCTGTTCTAAGCATGAATTCATAAAAATGGTATACTTCAGTTATGACCGTGAAGAGCTAAATGCCAACAGCATATGAATCTTAAAATCATAAGGCTATATGAAGAATCACATAAAGCCACAAAAGAATATATATGGCATGATCCCATTTATGTGACACTAATATAATATGAAAAACTAAACTACATTTCTCAGAGGTACGTATTTATTGGTAATTTAGATAATAAAAATATAAGGAAAAGCAAGAAAGTTATTAGCACAAAAATCAGAACAGTAGTTATTTTTATGGAAGGAAGAAGTTAAGCAGGAAGCTCTCAAGGACATTTCTATGGTGCTCACACTGACTTCTTGATTTGGATGGTGGTTAAACAGGTATTTAATTTGTAATTACTTATAAATGTACATTTAAATATATACTTCTTTAATTGACTGAAGAAAATAAAGACACAAATAAATGGAAAGATATTCCATGATCATGGATTAGAAGGACTGGTGAAGTATCCATACTACCCAAAGCAATCTACAGATTCAATGCAATCCCTATAAAAATCCCCATGGCATTTTTCACAGAACTAGAACAAAACTCCTAAATTTGTACAGAACCACAAAAGTACCTGAATAACCACAGCAATCTTGAGAAAGAAGGCGGCATTGTGTTCCCTGATTTCAAATTATATTACAAAGCTAAAATAATCAAAACAGTATTGGCACTGGCATAAAAATAGACACAGATAAATGGAACAGAGTGGAAAGCCCAAAAATAAAGGAGTCTTTTCAGTAAATGTTGGGAAAACTGGACAGCCAGCTTTGCTTTTGTTGCCTGTGCTTTGGGTGTCAGATTAAAAAAAATCATTGCCAAGACTGGTGTTGAGGACCTTACTGCTGATGTTTTCTTCTAGGAGTTTTATGGTTTTAGGTCTTACATTAAAGTATTTAATTAATTAATTAATTAAATTTTTAAAGATTTTATTTATTTATTTGACAGAGAGAAACACAGCGAGAGAGGGAACACAAGCAGGGGGAGTGGGAGAAGGAGAAGCAGGCTTCCCGCGGAGCAGGGAGCCCGATGCGGGACCCAATCCCAGGACCCTGGGATCATGACCTGAGCTGAAGGCAGATGCTTAACGACTGAGCCACCCAGGCGCCCCAAGTCTTTAATTTATTTTGAGTTAATTTTTATGTATAGTGTAAGATAGTGGTCCAATTTCATTTTTTTCCATGTGGTTGTCCAGTTATTTAACTGCTCAAAAGTATTTCAGCATTATCATAAAAATCTCTCTCAATCTGTTTTATTAAAGTAACAATTTAACAACAACAACAAAAAAGTAACAATTTAACAATGATTTAAAAGTTACCTTTGCTGGTTTTCTACCCAAAGGATAATTCCGCACATGTAGTTCCTACATATTTTCCCCAGTAGAGGCCGAGGACATTGAGATTTTCCCCACAGAATTGAAGGGTGGAACTCTCAAAGTTTTTGCTACTGTACTTCTAATCGAATAACATGTTACAGTGATAACTACAGAATTAAGTCTGATTTAAAGTCTTGCTTGCTGCCAAACTTCAGAATATCATATACTTAAATCAGTACTGATAAACTAGTATGACAATTAAGTCAATTTCAAATTTTTCCCCTAAAATATAAACTTTCAAAAGTCATATGAAGTATAATGATAGTATATAAAAATAAATGCTATCGAAATAAGTAGTATTTATTTGCCCCTAATACTACTGATCACCAACTAAGGGAACCTAATATATACTAATCTAAAAGTGATTAAAATGAAGAAAAATGATCATCTCCAAGATTATCTAATATATGGGGCGCCTGGGTGGCTCAGTCATTAAGCGTCTGCCTTCGGTTCAGGTCATGATCCCAGGGTCCTGGGATCGAGCCCCACATCGGGCTCCCTGCTCCGCGGGAAGCCTGCTTCTCCCTCTCCCACTCCCCCTGCTTGTGTTCCCTCTCTCGCTGTGTTTCTCTCTGTCAAATAAATAAATAAAATCTTAAAAAAAAAAAGATTATCTAATATAATGAGGGCCACCAGATAAATGAGGTATATTTCATAGTATTATTCCAGTTTTTAAGAATTCCTTGGAGAAATCACTGGCATGTTACAGGAAGAACTACTGGTATCTCTTATTTCCTTTTATCTCTGTCCTCAATCTGAACTGCCATAAAGGCAAAAAGAAAAGTTACCAGGGTAATGAAGAGATAATGGGAATACCAGAGTGAAGACGCTTAACTTAAGGTCTGATAAACCTTGTTCTGAGCTAGTTACCAAAAATCTTAGAACTTTAATGTTCCATTATATTTTGATTTAGATTTGACAAATTTTCTTTAATGAATTGAAAAAGAGATTGTCATAGAAATAGTTTAATTTCAATAAAATATAAGTTTCAAGCAAAGAGAAATAAATTTCCTACTTTTACCTACAAATTTCTTTTAATACCTGTTTTCCCGTTCATACATTTCCCGAGAGGCACTTCGAAGTTGATCAATTTCTTGATTAGTTTTCAATCTGATTTGTTCCAATTCATCATGTAGCTTATTTTCATATTCTATTTTATAACGATCTCTGCAAGGAGTCAAAAGTAACATCCATGAATTTTGCTTTTGTAAAAGAAACATTTTTGCCCTTCATGTAAGATTTATTATCTTATGTTGAATATGTTCTATATTCAATGTTATTTGAAAAGCACAGCTGTTGGATATATTGCCCAAAAGGCTTAATTACTATATAAAAGGTTAATTCATGTTGAATAACCATTAATCTTCAAAAATATTTTACTAGTTTTTAATGCATATGACCAGAGACTTGAAAACTGATGCACATGGAATGCCCTTCATTTAAAAATAATCTGGTGTGATACATGTTGAGATACAAATAAAATTAAAAACAAAACCAAAATAACTCTAATCAACTCCTTATAAATCCTCTCCTTCTAAGCACAACAACCATAACCACTGTAATCTCTTACCAAAGTCACAAAACATTACCTAGGCCATTAGCAGGAGCAAAAACTGATGTATTATACCATAGGCTAGGGAATAAGTTATGAATGTGTGAAGTGTTGAAGAATAAAATTTTAAATTTGTTTTAGTTTTTGATGTGCTGATAAAAATAAAAATCTCAAGGATTATAAGGGGTATTGGCATAAAGGAACTCTAATAGCTTATACATCTAGTTGAAGAGAGAAGACAGGATTGAAATGCAGGAGTCTGATTCCAGAGCTCCTATGCAGTGCTGTCTCCTCTCTTTTCTTACGTTTTACATACAGTCAGGAAAAGGTCAGCTTAGCTAGGCTCTGCACGGTTAGATTTTTTTCAAAAAGATACTTCTACAGAGATACTTACGTACTTTCTTTCAAAAAACACTTATACAGAGATCTTAGTTGTAGGGAATTAAAAAGTTTATGTCATAAGAAAACACAGTAGTTATAGCATATATACATTGACCTAAAAGAAATAGGCTTTACATTATTGGGAAAAAACCCCACTATGTCTTAAGAAAAAACCAACTAGAATAAGAATATATTACAAGGAAACAAAATGAACTATTTTCTTAATACAGTCCTATTTATCTTAAAAAAAAAATCATTGTTCTTCCCTCAGAGAAGCTGGTGTTTATTTATATCTGTTTATGTGAAAAATAATGTAAATCTTGCCTCGATGTTACATATTTTTCATACATCTCTTCTCTAGCCTTTTTGGTTTCTTCAAGTTGAACCTGAAGTCTTTCAAGGCGATCTTCTTCATGGGCACAGCGAACACTAAGCTCCATGTTTTGGCGATTGAGATAGTCTTTATCTTTTTGCAGTAAAGTAACAGTCTGCTGTAAGGTGGTTACCTACATAGGTGCAGAGAGAGACAGTGTCCAAAGCAACTTCCTCTTACTTTTCAAGGTTTACTTTATTTTCTTTCACTTGGGCTTTGAAACATAAAAAGGGCTAATTCTTACTTTGCAATTTTCCATCCAAACAGAGCTACCAAAGTCCCTTTTTCTGTTAACTACATCAGAAAGGAAAACTGTCCCTCCCACAATTCTGCCCTAGGCTATGTCCACAATCACTGTAGATAAAATACACGTGACTCTATAAGCTTACCTCTTTCGATAATTCACTTCTTTCTTTAGCTTGAGTTATGTGAGAGGCTTCAAGTATTTCATGTTTTCTCCTTAACTCAATTATTTCCTGTTCAAGGGCATCACGTTCACTATAAAATTAAAATACATTTGTTTATTTTTACTAAAATAAAATTCAAATACATATGTATATTTTATATCCCATTTTATTTTTTCTTATATCTCATTTTACAATGAACATTTAAAATGCACTGACTATGTTTCAGGAAGCTGGACAGAGATACCAGCAGTTGGGCTTTAGTGTCATTCTAAGAACAATAAAGTATCTGCTTTTCAAATTTAGGAGACTATTCAAGACTGCTCAGATATATAAATATAAATTTATTATCTTTAAAAAGTCAGTATGTATACTACACTGGCCAGTAAAATACTTAATAAAACCTACTAAGGTACACTCTGGTATCTTTTCACTAATCATCATCAATCTTATCTTGAAGCCAAACTTTTAAAGAATTTATATATGGCTCTAGGCTTTCAGTTCAGTTAGCGGCAAAAAGCCCTTAACTCATCACTCAGATTGCATAGCAGATACACAAGGAGGCATTCTTGTGACTATTTCATTCACAAATTGTTTTTGATTACCCAGAGAGTCTAATTTCCATTTGCAGATAAGCTCTTAACCCAAAACAGTGAAACCAAGAATTGGAACAAACCTACACCAGCTATCTTAAAAAAGTGAGCAGAGAAACAGACTTACCAACTCTAAATTTATCCTGTCCAGTCAGAATCAGTTTCTTTGTACTTTATGTCATCTACCTACCTGGTGTTTCCATGCTGATGGCTGTTAAGAATTGTTTTTCTTTTAGTTAGATTTTCAATAATTGTTTAGAAAAATATTTTTCTCCTGGTTAACAAAGTTATGTTTATTGAAGAAAAGTGAGCAAAGCACAAATTATAAAATAACAATCACCCATAAACCCACTAACTAAAGATGACTGACAGTACCAGTATCTTGGTACATATTACTTTTAAGTGTTTTGTGTGTTTACACGCATATGTTCATATTCTCACATGGTAATGATCATACTCTGCTATGATTTTTAAAGCATGATATAGCAAAACATCCATGATCTTGCTATCCACAGCTGACAAGAGTTAACACTGGTATATATTTGCATTAAAGTTTTGTTTTGCTTTCTTAAAAAGATAAGACACTACCGGTAAAGTTGCCTACATTTTCCTCACTGTTCCTATATCATCCCCTAGATATAATGACAAATTTAGTGTTTCCATATTGTTTTTTAAAAATACTTTACTCAAGTGTTAACATTTTGTCATATTTACTTTGTAATATTTAATAAATAATACTCTGTCATATTTATTCTCTCTGTTGTTGATACAGATGAATGAATATATATACACATACACATACATAACGTGCAATTTTCCCCTTAACTATTTAAGAGATATATGCAGACAATAAGTCCCTTTATCCCTAAATAATTTGGTGTGAATTTTCTAAGATTAAAGATATTCTCTTATATAACCACAGTATTATGAGCCCTAATACAGTATCTAATAAATAATCCATTTTCCAATTTTGTCAATTGTCCCAATTGGCATTTTTCCTGCCTGGTTTAGGATCCAATGTATTATCATCCATTGCATTTGGATGTCATGTATCTTTAGTCTTCTTTAACTCTGAGTAGTTCCTTAGTCAACGTTGTAAAAGACACAGAAAGTCTATCTGTAGGGAGGAAAAAAAGGCTATTTGTAGAGCACTGGCCAATTGTTTTAGGGAATGTCACTCAATTTTCATTTGTCTGATGTTTCCCTATAATTGGATTCAGGTTAAGCATTTGGGGCAGAGATACTACACAAGTGACAATGTGTCCTCAGTACGTCACATAAAGAGTACATAAAGTCTCAGTATGTCACTATCTCCCATGATTGGTGAAAATAACCCTGGTGACCTGATTAAGGTGGTATCTGCCAAAAAACTCAAATACAAAAGTTCTGTTTTGCCCTCTGCAATTAATAAGTAATCATGGGAGACATACTTTGAGATTGTATAAATATGTTGTTCTCTAATATCTTTTTACTCAATGGTTTTAGCTTCCATCAATAATTCTTAATCAAATAATATTACAAGGTTACAAGAGGATAACTAATATGCACGTATATTTATTGGTTGGCATTCTACTGTAAAAATCCCCTTCTATTATTAGCATGCACTCAGGGTTCTTATTCTAGTCAACAGATTATAACTCCTTTTGATACTCAAGTTGTACCATATCCGGACAGCTGAAGCCCCTTCAACTAGCTACTACGGCACTGAACTGGAATTGGAGGTATCAGTGCGATCTTACCCGGTGTGTTAAGCCATCCTCCCTATTCCCTCTCCGTTACCTCTCTTCACTGAAAGAGCCTAGAAATGATGACCAGTGTAGCAATGGCCAGCATCCAAATATTAATTTCTAAATAGTATTCCCCATTAAAAGGAACCAGGACTCATTAAAGAAGGGGCTAAGGCAATGAAATTAGAAAATAAACCTGAGAAAATTATGTTATGCCAGAAAGTAATGAACTGCTTAAAAAAAAAAAAAAGATGGACACATCTTTTTAAAACAAAAAATTTAAAAAAGATGGACACGCTTTTTAAAATATAATGTGTCTAATTTATCCATATAGATACAATCAGATCTAATTTAATGATTTTAACTACCACATTGAATTATACTGTAGAAATAAATTATAACTGATTTCCCATTCTGCTGTTGAAAGCATCTGAAATCTTCCTAATAATGATACAATTAACATCCATGTACCTATTTCCTTATGCACATTTATAAGAATTTATCAGGGACGTAAAAGTGATCTTTCCCCCCAGTTTATCATATATATTTGTAAACAGAACATCTCTTTAATTTATTTATTCTATTGAGTGCGCCAAACAGTTTGGTTTGAGCCCCTCTTGCTTGTTTTTCTGTTCTGTATCTAGCACATAAAGATGTTTATCATGTTTTTGATTAGGGCTCTGTTTTTCCTTCCTAGGTTTTTATTATAGAAAATAAAACATATATATAAATAGAGATGATATAATGAACCCCTTGCTCTCATCACCCAGCCTGAATAATTACCAACTCATGACTCATCTTGGTTCATTTATCCTTCATTCATGGCCATGCTGATTATTCTGATGATTAGGCTTTTTAGTTTTCCCTTTTCACGTTTTAGCTATTACTGCTACAGATTTATAGTGGTAGAGAGGACATCAAAACACCAACTCAAAATATTATCTTACCATCACAGTCTACTTACTTTTGAACTGATTCTTTTGAAACCCAGCTTATTTAAGAGCCACGGATTTCAAGCTCCAATAATTAACATACTTTGACATTAATACATACATAATAACATATACTGCACGTCAGTCATGCTGGGAGTTGGAGTACCAATCTGCTCCTTGAAATTTACTTATGTTGTTATATAATTTTTAAAGTGTCCATTCATTTAATAAATATTCATTAAGTGACTAGTATATTTCAAGAATTATTTTAGGTGCAGGTAGAAACAGCAGTGAACAATTAGAATAATGTCTCTATAAATACTTTCATAAATATTCCTTTATTTGATCTTCTTTATTTTTATAGTACATTTATTGGTATTAGCACCCTCTCATGGATACAAATTTTGGCTTAGAATAGTAAGAGATGTACCTAGGGACATATAGCTAAGTAGTGGCTCAATGTACAAACAACAGAAAAGTATACTCCAATAAAAGGAAAATTGTTTCCAATAGCTACTTAGTAGCACTGAGAAACATTCTCAGAAAGTATTATTTTTTGAAAGTGTGTATGCCCTTTGTCAGAAAGGAATAGCTAAAAAAACCTTCAGATAATACAAGGATTTACGTTGATTCCATAAAACAAAAATAATCATCAAGTGAGATTTAAAAAATATTTACACTCACGGGACTTTACTGGGTCTCTACCTTCTAAGATACTACATTTTAAAAGACAGCAGCAACTTCCAAATAAAATAAAAGCCGATATAAAAATACAATCTAACCCAACAAACTGCCAAAACTACATGCTTTTTGTACAATGCAGAATAAGGTATATGTCAAGAGAATGAAAAGACAAGCCATAGACTGGGAGAAAATACTTTCCAAAGACATATCTGATAAGGACTGTTATCCAAAATATACAAAGAATCTTAGAACTCAACAGTAAGAAAACAAATAACCCAATTAAAAAATGGGCCAAAGATCTTAACAGACACCTCACCAAAGAAGATACACAGATTGCAAATAAGCACATGAAAAGATGTTCCACATCATGTCATCAGAAAAATGCAAATTAAAACAACAGTGAGATACCCCCACACCCTTATTGGAATGGCCAAAATCCAGAATGCCAAATACTAGCAAAGACATGGAACAACAGGAATTCTCAATCATTGCTCGTGGAAATACAAATTGGTACAGGCACTTTGGGACAGAAAGTTTGGTGGTTTCCTACAAAACCAAAAATAATCTTACCATACAATTGTGCTCCTTGGTATTTACCCAAAGGAGTTAAAAACTTATGTCCATACAAAAATCTGCACATGGATGTTTACAGCAGCCTTACACAGAATTACCAAAACTTGAAAGCAACCAATATGTCCTTCATCAGGTGAATGGATACATGAATGGCGGTAACAATGAAATATATTATTCAGCAGCAAAAAGAAATGAGCTATCAAGCCATGAAAAGACATAGAGAAAACTTAAATGTACAACACTAAGTGAAAGAAGCCCATCTTAAAAGGTCCCATACTGTAGGATTCCACCTATATGACATTCTGGAAAAGTCAAACTACGGACACAGAAAAGGAGTAAGACACAAAGTGGAATTAACGACGTCGACAGTAAGAATTCAGGTGACTTTGATGCATGTGAAAAAGCCATCTTAACAGCTTACCTTTTGACTCTATCATAGTTTTCTTGACGGTAGTCCCCTTGCTGAATTAACTGTTTTGTGTCTGCTAATTCTAAGGCCAAACGTTGACATCTAATTTGAAGCTCAGAGTAATTTCTTCGATCTTCCTCATAAGTCTAAAATCAAAACAATAAAACATTGCAAGCTAAACATAGTTGACCAAATTTTTTATTGAGTTCTTCTGTTACGCTGTGAATATCCTTGTAATTAAACAAAAACAACCTTCAATTCTTTTGTGTAGTAATTTTCCCTACTCGAAGACAGATGATCTTAAACTGACAGTAGTTTGTAAATTCATTTAAAACTTGAGCTCTGTTTTTCATAGAAAAAAGAGGGCAGCTATGCTTTGGTTATTAGAATGATCCATAAAATGACTATCAATGTTAAAAAGCTTTTTTGTTTGAGTTAACTATTAGATGCTAAAGACACAGAGATGAATAAAACAGAGCCCCTGTTCTTGAGGAGTTCACAACTTAGAGATGAAGGGCCACCTGAATATCAAATATCCACAGTGAAAAACAGTTACTGAAGAGATTAATCATGTAGTTTCAGTTATGGTAGTCAGCAAAAAAAAAAAAAAAAAAAAAAGGAATTTTGTGGCACTTGGAACATATTTCTCCATTGATCGTCCTTCTACTCACCAGACCCGTAGAAAGGAACTATGGAGATGTAGGGGAGGGGTAGAAGGGAGCACTGTCAAAAACCACAACCTGGCCTGGCTTACCACAAACCTCATTTCTCACCATTTCTCATATTCACATACACCCTGTAACCCTAATGAAGATCTAAAGTTCTTGAACATACCATACTTCCTCTATCTTGTTCTCACTGCCTGAATAGCTGTGTATTATCTGAATATTTGCTTACTATCAGATTAGTTTTCTATATGCCTCACCAGAGTGTAAACATCTTAAGGGCAGGGACTATGTCTTAGTCACCACTGGATCTCCATCAGTTTATACAGCACTTGGTATACACAGGAAGAGTTAAATAAATGCTTTTGTATAAATTAAGGAGTAAATAAATATGGAAATGGGGAAGAAAAACAGGACACAGGGACAGAGTTCCTCCTTATTTCTGCCTTTTGAACTCACCAGATCTTGCAAGCAACTGTCAACTTCACCCTCAGAATGTTTAATACATCCTGTTCCAAGTCATTCTTTCTTTAGTAGCAGACCAGGTAAGTGCGGCCACACTCATTCGACAAATACTGACTGAATTATTCCTACGTGACTGGTCCTGGATTAGATAGTGTAGATAGAAAGATGAGTAAGATATTGATTTTGTCCTTTTAAACTATTAAACATAACTTTGAAATGTTAGCTCCCAAATTTCTATCCAAGGGCTGTTTGAAAAATGCAATTATGGAAAAACTACATATATATATATCTATATATATATATCTATATATATATATATATATATCTATATATATATAGACACACACACACATATATATGTATACATGGTGTATTTTATTTTGGTTTAATACTATGTTCTCCTACTGAGAAGTTCCTCATAAGAATGCAATGGTACTATGGTATTTGTTATAGGATCATAACAGGATACTCTATCATCTCCCCAAAGGATCATCAAATACATCATTTCAGACCTAAGTCCCAGAAGACTCTTTAGTTCCCCTGAAGAATGCTTTGCCTTTCTAAATACTACTAATCCATGTAGTAGTTCTGGAACAGTGTACAGTGTTATAGTTAGGAGGCAAGCTCCAGAATTCAACTGTCTAGAATTGAATTATCTGCAGTAAGACTTTGGGCAGGTTTACCTCTCAGTAGTCAGTGCCCTCATCTACCTCACAGAGTGCTGATTATATCAAGTAATACAGTAAAGTGCTTATAAAAATGCCTAAGACATAGTAAATAATCATTAACTATAAATTAGTATCATAATGCTTCTTCTTTACTTTGGCTTCTTGAGAGATTAGAGCCAAATTGATGGCTCAACTTTAATAACTGCACAAAGACCAAGACAGAATCCTGAGGAATAGAAATATTTAAAGGGTGGCCACAGGACAAAGAGCATAAGGCACCCGATGGAGTATTCTCTGAAACAAGGGGTAAGCTGGGGGTGTGTGTCAGAAACAACTGCAGAAGAGAGTGCTTTGGGGAGACTAAGTCAGTGGTACTGAGTTCTACTGAGAAAAAAACCCAGTCAACAAACCCATTAAGTATTCAGGGATAGGGACAGAAAAAGACTGCCATGGACTAAAGCAAATATATCTGAATACTCATCTAAATATGTCCTTGTTTTATGCTATTTTATATGCATTCTCTCACTTAATACTATTATGACTGGGTACAAATACTACCCACATTTTCACAGTTGAGGAAACTGAGGCTTAGAGACGACAGCAGAAGTCTCAAAGCTCATAAACAGTAGCGTAAGGACTCCAATCGAACTTTGTCAAACACCAAACCTTCAGGCAAGCCTCTCTTTAGTTAAAATACAAAAGTGAGAAAGTACAGTAGCTAGAAAAGAAAATAGGGATAAACAAAGGTTTTAAAATATAGAACAAGCTTGAAAATGTTCAAATATTAGCGGGGAAGAACAAATAGCAAAAGTGGGATGGACACTGGAGAAAACAGGCATATTCAGGTAGGTAAAGTCCTAAAAAGGCCACAGGGAACAGCCTCCAGAGCTCGAATGTGGAGATTAGTCTTGGATCACCAGACATGCTCATCGTGACAGGCTTTATTCCAGCTGATAAGAGTATTAAAAACTGAAATTTGATGTACTTAGCTCTTATCAATTTGTTATAAGCAACAGAATTACTCCTTACCCTACTGCTTCATAAAATGAAATTATCCACTTGGTTTCTAAAGGCATGTGATTTTCCCACTCCTTGAAAGCAAGAAGACTTCTGCTATCAAAAGTAAGAACAAATAAACAAAACAGAGTGAGTGCAAGTTTGTATGTTTTGTGGCAGGAACTGCGGGGGTTGGGTTCTCATCTGAGGATTTCCAGTTTCTCTGTGAAATGAAATACCAAGTCATCTGCTGAGAGTGGAAGGTTAGAGATGTGAGGGGAGCAGTGAATGTCTAAAACAATTGTGTAAAAAATGAGAGGACCAGAAAAAAGAGATTTACAGCACAACTGTGTGGGCCCATTTGAGGTTGGTAACAATAAACTTGTATACTTGTTATTCCCTATGTGATTTTTTTTTTTTTTAATCCAGTAGTGCTCAGTTGGAAAATGCAGAGTTAACATTTTGTCAGGTGGGTTTGATAAAAAGAGAGTTGGGAGGAATTAAGAGAACCTTGGCAAGAGAAACGTTTAAGACGGATAACATGATGAAGAGGCAAAAAAATAAATTTAGGAAGGGATTGATAAAGAAATTATATGAATTGGAAATTCTGTTGAAGATAAATTGGAAGCAAAGGATTAAGATATATGAAATAGAGGAAGTAGTATGTTCAATGATCAACCTGAATTGGTAACTTCAGAAGTAATGAGTTCTGGGTGACAAGGAACAGAATGTGGGCCATGAGACTGAGTGCTAAAGTGGAAAAAAGTCAGTCACTAAAGATGAGAAAATCAATAAGATGTCAAGGCCACGGCTATGGATAAATCACAGAAGTAACCCAGGCAAGAGCAAGGATTCCACTAGAAAAGGAAGAATATCCTTAATGGTCTGCAAATGAGGAAGGTTATGAGGTGTGGTGCCCAGATTACATGAATGCCCAAAGTAGCAGGGGTTTTGGTGAGTGGAAGTGCCAAGATCTTCTCTAAAGATCTAGAGAAGACATCAGCAACTAGCCCTGAAATATATGGAGCAAAGAATCCTGGTCCAGAGAGCAATTCCATGGGTGCTATATAAATTTTCTTTAAATATAAACACCATATGACCAAGAATAAGCAGAAGTTCAGTATAGGAATGTATATATTCTACCAACACTTTCTTCAGGGCTTTTCAACTGAAAAATTTCCCCTTACCTCAAATTAATACTTTATATTTTGAAAAAATATGTTCCCTTACTATTAACAACTAAAATAGGTTAAGGTAGAGCACTGGAAAATAGGAAAAGTAGCATCTTCCTTCAAAATGAATGAAACCCCATGACTGTGTGGAACTACCAGGTTAAGGCTGAAGAGAACAGAAAAGATTACTTTGTATTATCCCTATACATCCTTCTCTGTTTTGAACTCAAGATCAACTTATTTGGGAAGACTCAAGCCCCAAATCTGAGTTTGATGTTTGTCTTATATTTTGCCACAGCACCTGGTTCTTTCTGTCAGAAAACGTATCACATGTGCTGTGAGCAGCCATTACTTGTTTCCTACATTGTAAGAAAAAAATTTGAGGTTTTCTATAATCCTAGTACCTAGCTAGTACTCTGCCTATTATACAAAGGTTTGCAATTAATGTCTGTGGAAAAGAAGGAGCAAAAGAGGACATTAAATTGACTAAAACCTTTTCAAACATAAAGAAAGGGACACACATAAAACTTCCAGTCACCAGCCCTAACAGAAAATTTCTACATAACAGTAAACAGGTTCACAGCAAGAAAAAAAATTACATTGGGACAATAAAGACAATCCAAGTCATTGAGAAGATTTCAACTGTTTGCCCAGTTTTCTACATATCTAGAATGGAAATGACTGACCGCCAGTGTTAATGTTATCTTTTCCATCTCCTAAATTATACATATGAGGAAATAATAGAAGGCTATCTCCAGTCTGAAAAAAGTAAATGTTATTGTAATTGTATGTTTTCTTGTCTTGCCCATAACCCTCATCTTTCCCCATACCCACCTAAGACCTGGAGTTCCTTGAAGACCTGCTTTATCTCTGTACACCCAGTAACCCTTACATAGTGGTTACGCTGGAAATGTTTGCAGAAGGAACTACTGTTGAAATACAAATGGACTATGCAGCACTGGCATTTAAAATAACTAGCTCCAAATGTAGAAAAAGTGACTTTAAAAATTAAGTATTTCATACATTATCAGTTTTCCAACTGAAATTAAAGAATACTATCATAAGTCTGTAAATAAAACACATCATCTGAAACAAGGGTATCTGTGTAACATACATGCAGAATTTTCTCAAAGATTTTGAGAAAGACAGCATGAAAGGGGCTTTTTATTTTTGCTTTGGGTGATGGGTGTGTTCACTTTGTGAAAATTCACTTAAGACTTTTTTATGTATGTTATACACTTTTAAAAAGTGAAACGAGGCTTCAAGCAGGAAAATGTTAACTGGGGAGAAGTTCTGGCAGGGATGCTTGTAATAGGAACAGAAAGGGGGAGATGTGATAATCACATCAAAGTGGAAAGAGAGCAGGATGAAAGTGGGTAGTGAAGAGACACTTTTTTACTCTATTTCTCTATAGTTTGTTTGACATAAGAAACTGAAAATTTCATATTATACACTGTTTTGGAAAAGTTATTAGCTATTAGAACTTTCATATTTATAATGAGATGTCCTTTTTCTTCCAAGCTTCTTGTTTCCAAACACAGCAGCTAAACATTTTAGATTTATAGAATTTCAGAGATGAAAGATACCCTGGAGATAATCTACTACAATCTTCTTATTTTCAAGATAAGAACCTTAAAGCCTAGAGGGTTTAGATGATGTGTCCAGGATTCTAGGGCTAGCAGAGATAGAACCAGAATCTAGGTTCTCGAATTCATACACAGTTCATACTTTTCTTAATTTCAAGTTCCTGTTTTTTTAAGAATCAATTATGTGGAAACTATAAAACCATTGTTGGAAGTTAATAATATTATTTACTGTTCAAATCCAGGGTGTTAAAAGCATTTTAATTACAAATTTTATGGGTTCAAATATGGCACATACATAAATCACAGTTAATTTTGGACTCCTTTCCTTTAAAACAATTACTATAGTTATTCTTTAAGTACATAATAAGAAAAATAATTTGAGAAAATAACATCGAATCTAAATTTTTCTACAAAAAGTTAAAAAGTATTCAAAGATGCAATTAAATAGGCACATTTTAAACAGTCAGCAGCTGTGTAAACCAAAAGGCAATTATTTTAGGTATAATGAATTTCTAAGCATCATTTAAATCTTTCATCTCTCACACCATGTAAACTGAGAAGAGAGTGGTAACCTATGTGTCAAAATAAATCTTTAATAAATGAGGTGATCTCCTGCCTGTGGGGAGATAGGGCAGCTAAGGAAATTGGAAAGGTGATATAGTGACATTTACCTTAAGGTCAGTAGTTCAAATCAGAAGCCGTTTACACTGGATAGCAATTTAGTGAATGAGAAGAAATGGCATGGTTAGCTATTCAGCGAAAGTGAGAATTCACTCCTCAGAATTCTCACAAGTTTCACGTTATCTATAATCTAGTCCAAGCAACTAAATACAGAAAAGAAGAAGAAACCTAATGAACCTTTGATTGCTATAAACTGACCTTTAAGTAATAACAGAGTCTGTTTTGCTGCCAAAGGCTGCTCTTTGTTGTTGTTAAGATCCTCAAGAAATATTATTTAAGGGGTGCCTGGATGGCTCAGTCGGTTAAGCGTCTGCCTTGGGCTCAGGTCATGATCCCAGGGTCCTGGAATCAAGTCCTGCATCAGGCTTCCTGCTCAGTAGGGAGTCTGCTTCTCCCTCTCCCTCTGCCCCTCCCACCCTCATGTTCTCTCTTGCTAGTTCTGCGCTCTCTCTCAAATAAATAAGTAAATAATCTTTTAAAAAAAGGAAATATTATTGAAAATTTTTTTACTTCTAAAGTCTTAAAAAAAGAAAGACAAAAAAAGTATTATAAGTCTACTCTTGGTTAAAAAGAAAACAAGAAAATTTTAGTTTTTTTGGTATTACATGAAAATTTTCAATAATACCTATTTCAGTCAGTTAATGTGAATTCAAACATAAAAATTTAACCTTTTCTAAAAGGAAAAATTAAAAAAATTAGAGGAATGGAAGGAAAGATTCAGAGGAATGAAGAAAGGTAACTTTCATTAAGTGTGGTGGACATTAGAACACCCAGAAATGGACCCTCAACTTTATGGTCAACTAATCTTCAACAAAGCAGGAAAGAATGTCCAATGGAAAAAAGACAGTCTCTTCAACAAATGGTGTTGGGAAAATTGGACAGCCACATGCAGAAGAATGAAACTGGACCACTTTCTTATACCATACACAAAAATAAATTCAAAATGGATCAAAGACCTAAATGTGAGACAGGAATCCATCAAAATCCTAGAGAACACAGGCAGCAACCTCTTTGACCTTGGCCACAGCAATTTCTTACTAGATACATCTCCAGAGGCAGGGGAAACAAAAACAAAAACAAACTATTGGCACTTCATCAAGATAAAAAGCTTCTGCACAGCAAAGGAAACAATCAACAAAACTAAAAGGCAACCCAAGGAATGGGAGAAGGTATCTGCAAATGACATATCAGATAAAGGGTTAGTATCCAAAATATATAAAGAACTTATCAAACTCAACATCCAAAAAACAATAAATCCAGTGAAGAAATGGGCAGAAGACATGAACAGACATTTGAGTCTTCCAATGGCCAACAGATACATGAAAAAATGCTCAACATCACTCACCATCAGGGAAATACAAATCAAAACCACAATGAGATACTACCTCACACCAGTCAGAATGGCTAAAATTAACAAGTCAGGAATCAACAGATGTTGGTGAGGATGTGGAGAAAGCAGAACCCTCTTACACTGCTGGTGGGAATGCAAACTGGTGCAGCCACTCTGGAAAAGAGTATGAAGGTTCCTCAAAAAGTTAAAAATAGAACTACCCTATAACCCAGCAATGGCACTACTAGGTATTTATCCAAAAGATACAAAAACAGTGATTTGAAGGGGCACCTGCACACCAGTGTTTATAGCAGCAATGTCTACAATAGTCAAAATATGAAAAGAGCCCAGATGTTCATCAATGGATGAATGGATAAAGATGTAATATATGTATACAATGGAATACTACTCAGCCATCAAAAGAATGAAATCTTGCCATCTGCAATGATGTGGATGGAACTAGAGTGTATTATGCTAACTGAAATAAATCAGAGAAAGACAAATACAACATGATTTCACTCATGTGTGGAATTTAAGAAACAAAACATGAACAGAGGGGAAAGGAAGGAAAAATAAGATTAAAAACAGAGAGAGAGAGGCATACCCTAAGAGACTCTTAACTATAGAGAACAAACTGAGAGTGGCTAGAGGGGAGGTGGGTGGGAGGATGGGGTAACTGGGTGACGGACATTAAGGAGGGCACTTGATGTAATGAGCACTGGCTGTTATAGGCAACTGATGAATAATTAAATTCTACCCCTGAAACTAATAATATGCCATATGTTACCTAACTTGAATTTATTTATTTATTTATTTTTAAAGATTTTATTTACTTATTTCAGACAGAGAGAGAGCACGAGTGTGGGAGAGAGGCAGAGAGAGAAGCAGGCTCCCGGCTGAGCAGGGAGCCTGATGCAGGGCTCGATCCCAGGACCCTGGGATCATGACCCAAGATAAAGGCAGATGCTCAACTGACTGAGCCACCCAGGCGCCCCCCCAACTTGAATTTAAATAAAAATCTTAAAAAAAAAAAAGTGTGGTGGACATTAGACTGGGATAAAGAGATATGGGTTCAAATCTGTCTCTGCTCTGAACTGTTCTAGCAAGTCAGCTTCTCTGAATCTTAACTGCTGCCTCTGCAAAGTGAGTACACTAACTCATTCAATGGCTCATTTATTTTTATGTGCCTACAACTGTAGTACACCTTATATTACTATTGTTCATAACTAGCTCATGGATCTAGCAGAACCCTCCACTGCTAAACAATATGTTGTGTTGGGAAGCAATTTTTATAGCTTATATTTTATTTAGCAAACTACTGAGACAAATTTGAAATATTGGTCTTTCTGTAGGTATTGACCAAATACAATTGTACCAAACAAATTTAAATCCTAACATTCTAAATGAAAACAAGTTGCTAAATTATCTTTAAAATCTCACTTATTATTCAAAGAATTTAAGTTTATCAATGTAAGAAAATATAGCTTCCCATGCCCTTCAAGGGATTTAAATAAGCATTAAAAGTATAAACAAATGTGGATAAGAAGGATAAAAGATTAAAGTCGATTCACCCGATTTATAGTCAGGTTTCAGCTCTTGAAGCACATGAGGAAGTATGGTGAACAAGTGACTTATTAATGGCAAAAGAATGTCATTTTTGTTTCACTGGTAAATTATTCCAATTTGATAGTATTTAAAATATTTTTATACTTTAAACACACACCAGCACAATTTTATATAAACAAAAGATATATGTATGTATGTATGTATATAAATATATACTGGAATTACCATATACAGACAGGTTTAAGAGCAGATTTTTATAATTTTTTATCTCTTTCCTCCCTCTTTGAAACATCCCATGTAACTCATATTAGTAATACATATCTTTATTTTTCTCCATATACTTCTCCATATGAACTGATATACTCATGTACACACACAAAGGGAAGGAGTTGTTGGTCATTCTTTTTCCTGATCCAAAAAAAAAAAAAAAAAAGACTCAGGGCACCTGTGTGGCTCAGTTGGTTAAGCAAATGACTTTTGGTTACTGCTCAGATCATGATCTCAGGGATGAGATTGAGCTCCATGACGGGTTCTGTGCTCAGCTCAGAATCTGCTTGAGATTCTCTCCCTCTCCTTCCCCATCTGTCCCTCCCCCACCACATGCACACACGTGTGCACACACACACACTCTCTCTCTCAAAAAAAAAAGTCATGTTGAATATTTTTGTATCTAGTTTTACTCACTTAGTAATTTATCTTGTGGAAATACTAAATTGATATTCTCCAATTCATTCTATAAGTGCCTGCACAATAATCCATGGTGTAGCTTGTATGATGGTTTATGCAACCATTTCCTTGCCATTGTATTGATGGCCATTTACTTTGTTTCCAGTCCATCTTTTCCCCTTTCAGAGCCTGTTGCCAGAAACACTGCTGCTATAAACCTTCTTGTACAAATATCTGTATGTACTTGTATTTTACTCTACCAGACAGAGTCTCAGTAGTGCAGTTGCTGTGTGTTGAAGGATGCTTACTTTCCATTTTAAATGATGTTGCTAGATTTCTTCCTTTCTTTTTTTTGAAAGATTTTATTTATTTTTGAGAGAGAAAGAGGGAGAGAGCACGAGCAGAGGGGAGGGGCAGGGAGAAAGGGAGACAGACAAGCAGACTACCTGCTGAGTGCAGAGCTTGACTTGGGCTGGATCCCGGGACCCTGAGATCATGATCTGAGCCCAGTGAAGTCAGACGTTTAACTGACTGAGCCACCCAGGTGCCCCGCTAGATTTCTTTCCAAAAGGCTGCAGTAGTTCACTTTTCCACCAGCAATGTGTATCTTTTTCCTTAGAAAATAATTACTTATTAGATCTTTTCCATTTTTGTCAACCTGAGTTCTCCTGTTATTTTAATTGTATTTCCCCAAATGCTAGCTAGTTTGAGCACCTGGCTATTTCGATTTATATTTTTTTGTGAAACGCCTATTTATGTCTTTGCCCATGTTTCTTTGGAGTTGTCTTTTTCCTATTAATTTATAAGAGCTTCAAAAAGTGCTAGTATTAACTTTTGATCATCTGCACTCCAATTTTTTTTTCCCCAAACGCATACTTTATATATTGAGCTTTGCCTGTGATTTTTTTTTTTTTTTTCGGTCTTTTTGTTTTAAAGCTTTTTGTTTCCCTGTCTTGGCTGAGATTACCCCAACCTCTTGGACAGCACCGTCCTATTCAATAGAACTCCTCTCCAATGATGAAAATGTTCTATGTCTCTACTGTCCAATACGATAGTCACTAATCACCTGTAACTATTAAGACTAAGGAACTGAATTTTAATTAACTTAAACTTAAATTGAAATAGCCACACATGACTGTGACTACTGTACTGGAAAAGTCACTTCCAGAGCTTAGCTACTCACAGTTCAGTCTGTGAACTGGCACAGGCCCAGGAGCACTAGTAACATCTGGGAATGTGCTAACTGTGAACAGTCTTAGGCCTTATCCCAGAATTACTGTGTCATTTCATTTTAACAAGATCCCCAGGTGATTTGTATTTACATTAAAGTTTGAGAAGCACTGTTAATAATCATGTAAATTAGGGACTGTTAAAACTTTTTTGTGCCATGGACCCCACTGGAATCTGCTGATGTCTGTGAACCCTTTCTGAGCCTAATATTTCTTAAAAGCAAAAATTAAATATACAGATTTATGAAACAAATTATACTGAAATAAAGCTATCAAAATATTTTAAAGACTTATACATGTCCTTCTTTATGAATGCATTAAAGATAAGCTCAGTGAGGGGCCTAATAACTACAGTAATGTTGAAGTAGTGATGAGCACAACTCTGATGTTGACAAGGCATTCGTGGCAGTCCTACTGTGGTGTTTGCCTACATCTGTTATGGAAGAAAGTGCTAAATTTTATTTAGAAGTGAAAATTTTTTTCCCATACCACCTAGAGGTAATGTTGACCCTAAAAATCTGTGTTATTGTTCAAGTGATGGCCTAGATTTTCCTCTAAAAATTTTAATCAAATGGAATTAGTATTTGTGTAAGGTATAAAATGTGAGGACAAAATTTTTTTTTTTTTTAAATAGAGGAATATCTAGTTGTTCTAGGACCCTTAGACGAAATAACTATTCTTTTTTAACTGAATTGAACTACCACTATTGTGGTACATAATTAGATCTAGTTTTACATTCTGTTCCATTGATGTTTGTTTCTATGCCAATATCTCATTTAGTTGATATATTAATTTTGAAATATATAGTGGGATCTTGGTTGGACCAGTACAACTTTCCCCACCTTGCATCTTTTTCTCTTTCCCACATTTTTCTTGGCAATTCTGAGACATTTATCTTTTCATATAGACTAAAATAATTTATCCAACCCCAATCCTTGTACAAAACTTCTCTTCACCAAAAACTAAAAACAAAAAACAAGTGTGGGGATATAAAATAACTGTATTTAATATATTAATATAGAGAAAATTGCTAGTTTTTTTCTTGTCTCTCTCCTAAAATATGGCGTTTCCAAGTTCAACACTAAGATTTTTATAGTTTTCTTCACAGAAGTCCATTACCTTCCTTATAAATGAAATATTTTTCTCCCATGTCCCTCTACAGCAGTTAGTGAGCAGTTATTTCTCTAAGCCTAGAGAAATGCTACTGATTATATATTTATCCTGTATTCAGTCACAATATCAAAATTAATTTTAGCTGTTTTTCAAACATAACATAGAAAAAAATTTAAAAATCTCCTTTCTAATTTTTATATGGACAGTTTTTTTCTTACTGTATCTGCTAAGACCCTCCGAGACCATGTTAGTAAATAATGAGCGACCCAGTCTGTGTCTGGTTACTTATTTTAACAGAAAAAGGTTTTATTGTTTTCCCATTTAGAATAATTTTTTTTGGTTAACATCTTATTTGTAAATATTTAAATGTCTTTAATAGGAAGAGTTGCCAGATTTTATTTTATCATCTTTTATCATCTACTGATATAATCATACAGTTTTTCTCCTTCAGCTTGCTGATATACTGGATTATCCTTTCTATTCTAGAATATACTTTAATCATAAAGTATGACTCTTTTGCTACAATGCTACAATTCATTTTTGAACATTTTAGTTAGAATTTTTGCATGTGTAGTAATAAGTAAAACTGACCTATAGAATTTGTTTTGTTTTGCTTTTGCATTTTCTCATAGCTTTCCATCTTTTTCAATAGTTTGGTGTAGTTTAATTAACTGTAATCAGCTCTCCTTGTGGAAATCAGCTATGAACCCATCTGGGTAATCCATCTGTGAACCTAATAACTTCATAAGTAGTACATCTTTATTCACTTTATAATACCCCTATGGTTATTATTCTATTCAAGTTCTCCACTTCTGTCATCTATACTTTGTTGGGACATTTCACTTTTCTTTCAGTTTTCAAGCTTGCTACCATAGAGCTGTATTTCCTTAACATCTAATAATTCTATACTCCTTATTTTTATTGTTCCTTTTCCTGCTTTCTTAAAATAACTACTGCATGTCTTTATTTTTCATCTTTCTCTTTAGTAAAGGCATTTTAAGGCTATAGATATTCCTCTGGCACAGCTTTAAATGTCTCAAGGATTTTGATATAAAACATTCTCATTTTCATTGCTTTCTTGTTTATTTTTAGTTTCTCTTTGATCTAAAAGACATATTTCTTAATTTCTCAGTAAGTTTATTTCACTCACCTCTTAATTATCTCTAGTTTTACTAAATTATAACAAAAAAGTAACTATAAAATCTATACTTAAAAATTTATTATGGGGCATCTGGGTGGCTCAGTTGGTTAAGCATCCGACTCTTGATTTCTGCTCAGGTCATGATCTCAGGATCGTGAGATCAAGCCCCACAGCAGGCTCTGCACTGAACATGGAACCTGCTTGAGTCTCTCTCTCTCTCTCCCTCTCCCCCTGCCCGCCCCACATCCCCTGCCTGCCCCCCCTCCATTACTATTTTACTATGTGGTCAAGTTTATAATGATTGTTTTGGAAACTTCCCATTGACTTATAAAAATATTCTCTGGTTAAAGAACGTTAAACTTTGTATATGGCAACTAAATCAAAATTATTCACTGAATTAATTCTTCTAGTCCTTACTTACTTTTTTTTATCTATTAAATCCATCCAGTTCTGAAGGAATTAGATTATAAACTTTCATTACAATTTCATTAAGTTCTTCTTGCTCTTCTAAAAATTTTTTCTTTACAATTATTGTCATTTGATATGTAGAAGTTGGTGACTATATCCGGATTTAAGCTCAGGTAAGGTCTCTCATGAGTAAAACTCTCATGAGTAATACCATCTTGGCCACTGGGTTCAAAATTGTATCTCAGATACATGAAGCTGCCACACTAGAATCCTAGGCTGTTTATTAAAATTGAGATTCTTAGTTCTATCTTGGACCAAAAGAACCTATGGAGGTATCCATGAATCTAAATTTTAAGAAGTGCTTATTTACTTTAAATTTAGTATAAAGAGACACACTTATTGTTGTTTACTAATGAATTTCTTAGATAGTCTAATTATAATTGATGAATATCATCATAAACATGTACCTTAAAGAGGAACTTAAAACTCATCAGTTAGGTAGGCTAAAAAAAGAAATTTCAGAAAACAGTTAATATCCCTTTTTTTTTTTTAAGATTTTTACTTATTTGAGAGAGAGAATGAGATAGAGGAGAGAGAGCATGAGAGGGGGGAGGGTCAGAGGGAGAAGCAGACTCCCGGCTGAGCAGGGAGCCCGATGCGGGACTCGATCTCGGGACTCCAGGATCATGACCTGAGCCAAAGGCAGTCGCTTAACCAACTGAGTCACCCAGGCGCCCAACAGTTAATATCCTTGACATATAAAAACCTGAATAACAAATATGTGTCATACTTCATTTTCATATAGTTAAAATCAACCGGATTACTCACATATGAATACCTAACATGAGCCTCAAGGTAATCTTGCAGAATTTTTCTCAACAAAAGTAACTATGTTTCTAAACAAGGAAGTTATCTTAAACAAAACACTCTTCTTGCTTCCTAGTTACCAAAGTTCTCATAAGAAAAAAATATTTCACCATTTCCTCATGAAACTTTATAGCTTCATTAAGGGCAAACTCATTAATGCCCTACATAGTACTGTCAACATTTCTTTTCTTTTGAAATGAAAGAAACATACTGAAAAAATTCTACAATAGCAAAACAGCTGCACACAGTTTAGCTATATGCATTGGACCAAAATTCTGACCTGCTATAAAGAGATTTAATAAGTAGAATATAAAAGTACAGTACACATGAAAACACTAAGTATTGTACACAAGTTTATGCACATAATCCAACTCAAAATATGCTAAAATTAGACTAATTATTGACACTTATAAAAAACTCTAAGCTTGGAGAGGATGAGGCCTATTTTCCAATGTTAGTTTCTAGATATTATTTCCAAATTTAATTGCAGATATGGAAAAAATTATGAAGAAAGATCTCAGAAATCCATTAAAACTGGCACATCAAGAAGAGTGACTTCTTGGGGGCACCTGGGTGGCTCAGTTGTTAAGCGTCTGCCTTCGGCTCAGGTCATGATCCCAGGGTCCTGGGATCGAGTCCCACATCGGGCTCCCTGGTCCGCGGGAAGCCTGCTTCTCCCTCTCCCACTCCCCCTGCGTCTCTCTCTGTCAAATAAATAAATAAAATCTTTAAAAAAAAAAAGAGTGACTTCTTTTTTAAAGATCAAAAATGACTTTCTGCTAAATTTCTAAAGTAGTTTTTACATGGTATCTGCCATGAATCAGATTATATAAACAAAAACAGAGTTAACTGCATACTTATGGGGCTTTAACATCTCTGAATATTTTTGTTAGGTATAATTATGAAATCAGTGTAATAGTTGAGATACCCTTGATCTAAAGAATACAGGTTATGCCAGAAAAGTTTGTTTTTATAAATTCTTTCTCCCAGTTATAAATCTGAATTTTATTAGGAAAAATAGTATTTGATTGATTTTAGGCAGTGGATATGAAGTAAGGAATATAAAGGAAAACAAGGTAACAATGTAACACTTTGGCCTTTAGGTCAAAAACGACAAGATTTTCTGAGTAGACCAAAACTGGTTAAAGAAATAGATGGATATATGCTGCCACCATGTGGTGAAAAAAATTAAGACCATTTTGGAGAATACTAACAGTCTAGGAAAGTCTTACTCTAAAGTAGAAAATGTCTTCCGAGCTGTCAGTCTCAAACTCAGAGACATTACTAAAGAATATCTTAGTTTCTCTTAGTAAACCACAATGGAGTTGTCATTCTTGCTGCCATTTTTGAAGCACCTACATTTGTTGGCTACTGTTTCCTTTTTTAAGTTTCTATTAATTTACTACTTGTTCTGACAGAGCACTTTCCTGCATTTGTCTCAAGTTTATACTTTTGCAACTCAATCCTCATCTGTATTGTGATTTTTATAAACTTCAATCACATTGTTTTCCTGTTAGTGTTTATTCGACACATTCTAGTTTTTATATATCTTTAAAGAGAAAACTCAGCTCCCTCATTGCCCGATTTTAGTTTCTAAGCTCCAAACTCTATGGTTTTACCAGGAATTCAATAATTATTAATAAGTAAGAAGTACAAACAACCAAAGTTACAGTGTTCAAAACTGCACATTTCGTTCAAGGTCTAGTAATATGTTTGATTTTGCTTCTAATATTTTTCTTAATATTTTAGTAATGCCTGACATGTCACCATCCATGTCAGCACAAAGCCAAATATGTTGAAAAAAGTCTCCCATGGAGCTAAGACCCTTTTTAAAAAAAGTAAGGGGATCTCAAAGTCAAATATTCTAAATGCATAGACTAGATTTTCTCTTTCTTCACTTATGCTTAAAACAAAATTTAAGGTGGTCCCGCTTCTGGAAATGGCTCTGTAAGTTCCCATCTGACCAATTCTACTGCAGAACAACTATAAATTCTGGACAAAATATAAAACAACTACTTGAAGGTACAGGAAAGTGACCCAGGTCAGGCAAATTCTGGAGGGGAGTCCATCTGCACAAGGAAAAGGGAACAGCACTGGATGTGTCTCCTGATCTTAACTGATTTTTTTTTTAAATGACTTTTAGCTTCAGGGTAGCCCTACTCTGTGCCAAGTTGGATGTATAAAGGTGCAATAGAAAATCCTTCATTCTTTTTAGCTTGAGGAACTAGAAGACAAGTTTGGTACAACTCAGAAGAGAATTCCAGACAACCAGAGAAGGGAACCTTGAGTCCTATGGATAATCTCTGCCAAATCTCTGGCTGACTTCTAAACAACATTAAGTGTAGGAGAGACCCAAGAAACCATATACTAATGCCAAAAAAACTGAACTGAAATTTGCAATGCTGCCCAAGAGACAAGAGTATGCACTTTGAGTACAACCAAGTTAATTTCTTGCTAAAGCAAAAACAATGGCACTGTCTAGAGGAACATAAAACTAGTCTCTGCAACATAACAGTCACAATGTTATGATCTAAATTTACTCTAAAATAAACAATTTAAAATTACTCCACTTCTGAAGAAACAGGAAAATGTGACCCATTTTTAAAAGACAACTAACAGAGATCAACTTTGAGGTGACCCAGATTTTGGAATTAGCAACAAGGCTTTAAAGCAGTGATTTAACTATTCTCAATGGTGTAAAGAAAAATATGCTCCCAATGAATACAGAAATAGCAGAGAAATAAAAACTATAATAAACTGAATGGAAATCTAGAAGTGAAAAATTCCACTTTTATTATTTTTTAATTAATTTATTTATTTGAGAAAGAGAGCACATGCACACAGTCAAGTTGTGGGGAGGAGCAGAGGGCGAGGGAGAGAGAATCCCAGACTCCCCCTGGAGCCCAACTCAGGGCTCAATCCCATTACCCTGAGATCATGACCTGAGCTGAAATCAAGAGTCTGACACTTAAATGACTGAGCCACCCAGGTACCCTGAAAAATTCCACTTTTAAACATTTACCAAAGAGAAAACGTGCCCACACAAAAGCCCATATACAAATGTTTGTGGCAGCTTTATTTATAATGTCTACAAGGTGGAAATAACTCAAATGCCCATCAACTGGTTAGGAAAATACCCATACAATGGAATATTACTCAGGATTAAAAAGGAAAAAACTATTGATACATGGAAAAAATGGTCTAATATAACGTGTTTTTTGTTTTGTTTTGTTTAAGGAGTAAGTTTTTTTTTTAAGATTTTATTTATTTTAGAGAGAGAATTTCAAGCAGACTCCTGCTGAGCACAGAGCCCAATGTGGGGTTTGGCCCCAAGACCCTGAGATCATGACCTGAGCTGAAATCAAGAGTCTGACACTCAATGAACCAAATGAACCACCCAGGTACACCTCTAATATGATGTTTTAAAAGGTTAAGTACCGAGGGGCACCTGGGTGGCTCAGTTGGTTAACCATTCGACTCTTGGTTTGGGCTCAGGTCATGATCTCAGGGTCGTGAAATTGAACCCCGTGCCAGGCTCTGATCTTAGTGAGGGAGTCTGCCTGCCCTTCCCTCTCCCTCCCTCTCTGCCCACCCCTTCCCCCCTTTGCACACACGCTCTCTCTCTAAATACATAAATAAAATCTTAAAATGTTAAGTATTGAATAAGATTGGACTTAATAGTTATCTCTGAACAATACTCCTATTTTCATTTCTCAAAAAGTTTCTTTTATTCCTACTTTCTGGCTCTCATCTTTCAAATACTGAAGAGAAAGCAATTCCCCAAGACCTCATGATAATAATTCTTAAGAAGTCTTGTCAAAATTTTTAGAACATTTTTTAGAAGTCTGTGAATGGCTTTTTGGAAGTCTACATATTCCATTTCCTATTTCCTCTTTAAAAACATGTACCAGTTATCACCCAAGTGAAATACTATAATATAGTTTGTTCATTTATATCCATTTGTAAACTTTTTAAAAAAAAATTGTATTTATTTATTTGAGAGAGAGAATTAGAGAGAGAGAGAGAGAGAGAGCACATGAGAGGGGGGAGGGTCAGAGGGAGAAGCAGACTCCCCGCTGAGCAGGGAGCCCGATGCGGGACTTGGTCCTGGGACTCCAGGATCATGACCTGAGCCAAAGGCAGTCGCTTAACCAACTGAGCCACCCAGGCGCCCTCCATTTATAAACTTTTTGTTTTGACCTTCTCCTATAGGTTTACACTTACATAAATACTCAGTATCCTAATCTTCATAAATTCCACAAGCTCATTAAAAACAGAAGTGTGGTTGATCAGTTTGTAGTTATCGAGGTCCTTAGTTTCTAAGGACAGGTAGACAATTTACTATGTCTCTAACTTCTCTATTTGGATAATAAGATTACACATTTGCTGCACTGTGAAGTGCATCCTTGAGGTCCTTTAAAATTCTTGGGTGAATACCACCTAGTAATGTTTTTATTTCTAAGTTTACATTTTATTCCTCTTTAAAATTACATAGCATTGTGTATAAGATTCATGTTACTTCCCGTAAAATATCCAACCCTAAATATATATATAAAGACTAAGATGTCTGCTGAATTACTATATGAAGACATCAAATAGTATAAATTTTGAATCATGACTTACTGAAAATCAGTAACTTCATAGTGATTGCAGCCATTAACACCATGACCTTGTTCCAAGGCTTACTGTGGCATCGTATCTTAGTGCTTAACACTTCCTTTCTTTGTCAAATTTAGGAGACCTTAGAATCAATGGACACTATCTTTCACTGGATGTATTTTCAACGTGTCCACTAAAAAACAAAATACTTATCCCCCTTAGGAAGGAATCCAAGTTTTCTCTCACAACAGTCCAAAAGAATACTTAGATTTTTGGATTGAGACCTAAATTAATGACACTATTAGAAGAGTAAAAAAAAAAATTCACTACTCCATTTGTATGTGATTGGCATTTTTGAGTTTCTCATTGCCTGCCTCTGGCCACCAACAATATATACTCTACATGTAGCAAACATAACGAAGAAGAAAGAAATATGATATGCCACTGGGTAAAAAGCACCAAAAGGAGAACATTTCAAGTGACAGAACCAAGAACAGAAATCTGCACTGAAAAACAATTTCATTTAGTGCTTTAATAAACTAGGTGCTTGTGCATACTTAAAATTTAAGTCCTAGAGAAAATGACTCTCAGTCCAGTAACCTGGCAATTTTTATTACCTCTTCAACCCACCTCATAATTCAATAATTTTTTTGATCAACTTTCTTTTTATAAACCTTCTTTTAATGATCATAATCTTCTCTACCTTCCTTATATGTGCTTACAATCACATTCTTCAGTTGTTTTTTAAACTGAGTCCTGCCTTTTGGTGAAAAGATCATATAAAATTAAACTCAAGCCATCAAGAGATAAATGACCTCACTTACTATAAAATTATTATTATTTTAAAAGCTATTATGTATGATATGAAGATAAAGTTCTTTAAAACTAACCAGGAGTAATTAAATCAACAAACACCTCTGTGTTCTAATATTGTCCCTCAAATATATAATTACAGAAGCCTGTATTACTGGCTATGCCCCAAACACAGAAGACTCTTTTTATCATATGGATCACACTGAAGTGGTAAGCCTTAAACACAAGTATACCCCAGTGTCCAACAGCACTGCTTACACTGCTTGTTAGCAACTAGATGAATGTCTTTCTACTGTTCCTGACAATGAAAAAATTGCTGTGGTTTACAATGTAATTTTATGTATATTAGTTGTGATTTCTCTCACCTTAAAAACAAAACAAACCCTGGGGCACCTGGGTGGCTCAGTCAGTTAAGTGTCTGCCTTCGGCTCAGGTCACGATCCCGGGGTCCTGGGTTTGAGCCACGCATCAGGCTCCCCGCTTAGTGAGGAATCTGCTTCTTCTTCTCAATCTGTGTGCTCACTCTCTTTTCCTCTCTCTAATAAATAAATCTTTAAAAACAAAAACAAACGCCTTCCCTTCACCCTACTTCCCATCATCTTCAACCCTAGCCCTTTGTTCCCCTATGCAATCAAAATCCCACAGAAAGAGCTGCCTGGACTTTTTTCCAATTGCTTTCCTTCCATTCACTCTTAAGCACACAGTGTAACCAAGCTTTCGATCTCACCAACTCCAAAAGAACTACTCTTGACAAGGTTATCAATGACCCTATTAAATATAATGTGAATTCCCAGACTACTTCTACACCTATGGACAGCATTTGAAATGACTCTCTTCCTTGACAAACTTTTCTCCTTTGGCTTCTGGGACTGAAATTCTCTTGGTTTCCTCATCTCACTGATAAATCCTCCTTTATTCTATGGTTTAATATTAAAGTGCCCTAGAGCTCAGGCCTTGGCCCTCTTTGTATTCATTCATCTCTGGTGATCTCATCCTGGCTTTTAAATATTATCTTTATGTTAACAACTTCCAAATATATAGCTTCCAAAGTTCAGACTTGTACAATCCAAGTATTTCCAATTATACATCCAACAGATCTCTAAAACTCAATATGGCTAAAACTTGAACTTTCTTTTAACCCTAAATCTGCCTCACCAAACCCTACCCATCTCAACTGAATGCAAATCCATCTTTCCAGTTATTCAGTCCCAAACCTTGGAGTTAATTTGACTCCTATCTTTCTTTCATGTCCTCCATCCAATTCATCAGGACATACTAATGGCTCTACTTTTATTTTATTTTTTTAAATAGTCAGCTAAGGTATTGTTTATTAATTATTTATTAAATTTATTTTGTTATGTTAGTCACCATACAACACATCATTAGTTTTTGATGTAATGATCCACGATTCATTGTCTTCATATAACACCCAGTGCTCCATGCACTACATCCCTCCTTAATACCCATCATCGGGCTAGCCCATACCCCCACCCCCCACCTCTAAAACCCTCAGTTTGTTTCTCAGAGTCCATAATCTCTCATGCTTCATCTCTCCCTCCGATTTCCCCCCCTTCATTTTTCCCTTCCTCCTCCTAATGTCCTCCATGCTTTTCTTTATGTTCCACAAATAAGTGAAACCATATGATAATTGACTTTCTCTACTGGACTTATTTCACTTAGCATCATCTCCTCCAGTCCCATCCATGTTGATGTAAAAGTTGGGTATTCATCCTTTCTGATGGCTGAGTAATATTCCATTGTATATATGGACCACATCTTCTTTATCCATTCGTCTGTGGAAGGGCATCTCAGCTCTTTCCACAGTTTGGCTATTGCGGACATTGCTGCTATGAACACTGGGGTGCATAAGGCCCTTCTTTTCACTACATCTGTGTCTTTGACCTAAATATCCAGTAGTGCAACTGCTGGGTCATAGGGTAGCTCTATTTTTAATTTTCTGAGGAACTTCCACACTGTTTTCCAAAGTGGCTATACCAACTTGCATTCCCACCAACAGTATAAGAGGGTTCCCTTCTCCACAACCTCTCCAACGTTTGTTGTTTCTTGCCTTGTCAATTTTTGCCATTCTAACTGGTGAAAGGTGGTATCTCAATGTGGTTTTGATTTGGATTTCCATGATGGCTAATGATGATGAACATTTTTTTCATGTGTCTGTTAGCCATTTGTTTGTCTTCTTTGGAGAAGTGTCTGTTCATGTCTACTGCCCATTTTTTGATGTGGCTGTTTTTTGGGTGTTGAGTTTGAGAAGTTCTAGATCCTGGATACCAGCCCTTTATCTGTAGTGTCACTTGCAAATATCTTCTCCCATTCTGTGGGTTGCCTCTTTGTTTTGTTGACTATTTCCTTTGCTGTGCAGAGGC
The DNA here is from genome assembly GCF_037043125.1 of Eumetopias jubatus. Lineage (NCBI taxonomy): Eukaryota > Metazoa > Chordata > Mammalia > Carnivora > Otariidae > Eumetopias > Eumetopias jubatus. The sequence continues at coordinate 160,479,018 of NW_028274809.1, read as the reverse complement.
TTTTTATCTTGATGAAGGCCCAAAAGTTCATTTTTGCTTTTTGTTTCACTAGCCTTTGGAAATGAATCTTGAAAGAAGTTGCTGTGACCAATGTCAAAGAGATTACGGCCTGTGTTCTCCTCTAGGATTTTGATGGATTTCTGTCCCACATTGAAGTCTTTCATCCATTTTGAGTTTATCTTTGTGAATGGTGTTAGAGAATGGTTGAGTTTCATTCTTCTGTATATAGCTGTCCAATTTTCCCAGCACCATTTATTGAAGAGACTGTTTTTTTTCTACTGCATATTTTTTCCTGCTTTGTCGAAGATTATTTGACCACAGAGTTGAGGGTCCATATCTGGGCTTTCTATTCTGTTCCATTGGTGTATATGTCTTTGTGCCAGTACCATGCTGTCTTGGTGATCACTGCTTTGTAATATAGCTTGAAATCAGGCAATGTGATGACCCCACCTTTGTTTTTCTTTTTCAACATTTCCTTGGCGATTCTGGGTCTTTTCTGATTCCATACAAATTTTAGGATTGTTTGTTCCAGCACTTTGAAAAAGTGGAATTTTGATTGGGATGGCACTGAAGTTATAGATTGCTCTGGGTACCACAGACATTTTAACAATGTTTATTCTTCCGATCCATGAGCATGGAATGTTTTTCCATCTTTTTGTGTCTTCTCCAATCTCTTTCATGAGTGTTCTGTAGTTCCTAGAGTATAGATCCTTTACCTCTTTGGTTAGGTTATTTCGAGGTATCTTATGGTTTTTGGTGCTATTGTAAATGGAATTGTTTCTCTAATTTCTCTTTCTACAGCTGCATTGTTAGTGTATAAGAAAGCAAACTGATTTCTGTGCATTGACTTTGTATCCTGCCACATTACTGAATTGCTGTATGAGTTCTAGTAATTTGGGGGTGGAGTCTTTTGGATTTTCCACATAAAGTATCATGTCATCTGCAAAGAGAGAGAATTTGACTTCTTCTTTGCCAATGTGAATACCTTTTATTTCTTTTTGTCATCTGATTGCTGTTGCTAGGACTTCTAGTACTATGTTGAACAATAGTGGTGAGAGTGGGCATCCTTGTCGTGTTCCTGATCTTAAGGGAAAGGCTCTCAGCTTTTCCCCACTGAGGATGATATTTGCTGTGGGTTTTCCGTAGTTGGATTTTATGAACTTGGGGAATGTTCCCTCTATCCATATACTCTGAAGAGTTTTAATCAGGAAAGGATGCTGTATTTGGTCAAATGCTTTTTCTGCATCAATTGAGAGGACCATATGGTTCTTCTCTCTCCTCTTATTAATGGGTTCTATCACACTGATTAATTTGTGAATGTTGAACCACCTTTGCATCCCGGGGATAAATCCTAATTGGTCGTGATGGGTGATCCTTTTAATGTATTGTTGGATCCCATTAGCTAGGATTTTGTTGAGGATTTGGGAATCCATATTCATCAGGGATATCAGTCTGAAATTCTCCTTTTTGATGGGGTCTTTGCCTGGTTTGGGGATTAAGGTAATGCTGGCCTCATATAATGAGTCTGGAAGCTTTCCTTCTATTTTTTGAAACAGCTTCAGGAGAATAGGCATTATTTCTTCTTTGAATGTTTGGTAGAATTCCCAGGGAATCCATCAGGCCCTGGACTCTTGTTTTTTGGGAGGTTTTTGATCACTGCTTCAATCTCGTTACTGGTTATTGGCCTATTCGGGTTGTCAATTTCTCCCTGTTTCAGTCTTGGGAGTTTATAGGTTTCCAGGAAGGCATCCATTTCATCCAGGTTGCTCAGTTTATTGGCATATAGTTGATAATAATTTCCAATAACTATTTCTATTTCCTTGGTGTTAGTCATGCTCTCTCCCCTTTCATTCATAATTTTATTAATTTGGGTCCTTTCTCTTTTCTTTTGGAAAGTCTGGCCAGTGGTTTATCAATCTTACTAATTCTTTCAAAGAACCAGCTTCTAGTTTCGTTGATCTGATCTGTGTTTCTGGTCTAATTCATTGATCTCTGCTCTAATCTTAATTATTTCTCTTCTAGTGCGTGGCTTAGGTATTGTTTGTTGCTTTTTCTCTAGTTCTTTATGGTGCAGAGTTAGTTGGTGAATTCAGGATTTTTCTATTTTTTTGAGTGAGGCTTGGATGGCTATGTATTTCCCCCTTAAGACTGCCTTTGCAGTATCCCACTGGTTTTGGACTGATGTGTTTTCATTCTCATTGGTTTCCATGAATTGTTTAAGTTCTTCTTTGATATCCTGGTTGACCCAAACATTCTTGAGCAGAGTGATCTTTAGCTTCCAAGTGTTTGAATTTTTCCAAATTTTTTCTTGTGATTGAGTTCCAGTTTTAAAGCATTATGGTCTGAGAATATGCAGGGAATAATCTCAATCTTTTGGTATCGGTTGAGACCTGATTTGTGACCCAGTATGTGGTCTATCCTGGAGAAAGTTCCATGTGTGCTCGAGAAGAATGAGTATTCTGTTGTTTTAGGGTGGAATGTTCTGTATATATCTATGAGGTCCATTTGGTCCCCTGTGTCATTCAAAGCTCTTGTTTCTTTGTTGATTTTCTGCTTAGATGATCTGTCTATTGCTGAGAGTGGAGTATTGAGGTCTCCTATAATTAACGTATTGTTATCAATATGACTCTTATTTTGGTTAACAGTTGGTTTATGTAGATGGCTGTTCCCATGTTGGGGGCGTAGATATTTACAATTGTTAAATCTTCTTGTTGGATAGACCCTTTAAGAATGATATAGTGTCTTTCTGCTCTCTAACTACAGTCTTTAGTTTAAAATCTAATTTGTCTGATGTAAGAATTGCTACCCCAGCTTTCTTTTGAGGTCCGTTGGCATGGAAGATGGATTTCCATCCCTTCACTTTCAGTCTGGATATATCTTTAGGTTCAAAATGAGTCTCTTATAGACGGCATAAGGATGGGTCCTTTTTATACAGTCTGCAACCCTGTGCTGTTTTATGGGAGCATTTAGGCCATTCACGTTGAGAGTGATTATTGAAAGATATGAATTTATTGTCATCATGTTGCCTGTGAAGACCTTCTTTTTATGGATTGTCCCTGTAAATTTCTGGAACCCCCCTTAATATTTCTTGCAGGGCCAGCTTAGTGGTCACATATTTCAATTTCTGCCAGTCTTGGAAGCTCTGCATCTCTCCATCCATTCTAAATGACAGCCTTGCCGGATAAAGTATTCTTGGCTGCATGTTCTTCTCGTTTAGTACCCTGAATATGTCTTGCCAGCCCTTTCTGGCTTGCCAGGTCTCTGTGGATAGGTCTGATGTTATTCTGATGTTTTCCCTCTGTATGTAAGGAATCTCTTCCCCCTAACTGCTCTTAAGATGGTTTCCTTGGTTCTAAGATTTGCGAGCTTTAATATTACATGCCGGGCTGTTGGCCTGTTTTCCTTGATCTTGGGAGGGGTCCTCTCTGCCTCTAGGACACGAATGTTTGTTTCATTCCCCAGATTAGGGAAGTTCTCAGCTATGATTTGCTCAAATATATCTTCTAGTTCTCTCTCTCTTCACCCCCTCAGGGATCCCAATAATTCTGACATTGGAACATTTCATGGTGTCACTTATTTCTCTGATTCTGTTTTCATGGATTCTGAGTTGTTTTTCCCTGGCCTCCTCTTTTCCCTTCTTGTCTATTAATTGGTCTTCTAAATCACTAATTCGTTCTTCTGCCTTGCTTACCCTGTTAGATTATCTAGATTAGATTGGATCTCACTGATAGCATTTTTAAGTTCTGCCAATTCAGCTTTCATTTCTGCCTTTAGAGACTCTACGTTGCCATTAATCCATTTCTCCATTCTAGCTATTGTCTTCACAATTGCTACCCTGAATTCCATCTGTGACATCTTGGTTATATCTGTATCCATTTGTAAATCTGTGGCATAAGTTATAGGCTCTGCGTCTTTCCTATTTTGGGGGTTCCTCCTCCTAGTCATTCTGTTGAGGGGTGGTTGAGGGAATGTACAGAGTCCAAATTATTGACCACAACCCAAGCAAGATGCACCTGTTTTCTAGGGACCTTAGGGTTGCTGGCCTCGTTTTCCTAGCCTGTCTTCTGGGGGAGGGGCCTGGTGCGCTGTTACTCAGGCAACCCTACTTGGGGAGAGTTGCCCTGCTCCCTGTGGCAGGGGATGGGCTCAGTGGGAACCAATTCTTTGGGGCTTTTGTTCTCTGGCGGCTTTCCGCATCTCTTCCCAGAGTCAGAGCAGAAGAGATCGTTTCCAACCCTCTGCCTCAGAGTAGAGAGATCGCAGTCTGTTCTTCAGTGAGCTCTCCAGGCCACGCTATCTCCATTTCTGTCTGTGCTGCTATAAACTGCAGCATCCTAGGTTGTGCGCCCCTCACCAGTGCTCCCAGTCCTCGCCTCCAGGTTGGGGCTTGTCTCTGCCCTTTGTGCTTCTAAAACTGCCAGCTGCCCCCAGTTCACATGCACGGTCCCGCCACTCTGGGTTTCTGCCCAGGGGGCTGCCCTAAAGTCCTTTCCCTGTTGCTACCGGTCTGCAAGTCTGTGCCCTGTCCCCAGCGTGGGAGGCTATTGCTCACCGGTGGTGTAGGATCCTGATGGTTTGGCTCCCTCCCCCTTCCATTTATCCTCTGGTATCTGCCTGTGGAATCACGGCTCCCCACTTCGTACCTCAAAACCAATTGCCTGTGATATTGTTTGTAGAGATCCAGATCTATCTTCTTACATCTCAGGCTGATTTCGTGGGTGTTCAGAGTGGCCTGGCAGATATCCAGCTCAATTCCGGGGACTGGCTAGAATAGGGTCCCCTACTCCTCCGCCATATTTTTCCCAACCATGGCTCTACTTTGAAATATATCCAAGATCTAACCAGTTTGTAGCACTTACACTGCCATTACCCTGATCTGAAGTACTATCACCTCTTACCTAGATTACTACAACAGTCTCATAACAAGTCTCTCTGGTTCCATCCTTATAGCTCTATAGCCTATTCTCAGCAAAACAAAATAAAACAAAACAAACAAAGGAACAAAAAAAGAAAAACATCTGGGACATTAACAAAGCTCTTTAATACTCTCTGAAGGTCTACTATATACCGGCCAGAATAACCCTTTTACAATATGTCACATCATGTCACATCTCTTCCCAAAATCCTGCAATACTTCCTTTCACTAAGAGTTAAAATCAAAGTCCTTATGGTGACTTCAACAAACCTATTACCTCTCTGATCTTACCTAACTATTCTCTCTCTTCAGTATTTCCAGTCATATTGGCTTCCTCATTGCTCCACAAACATCAAAGCACCCTCTTGCCTTTGCACTGACTGTTCCCTCTGCCTGGGAGTTCTTCCTTGAGAACTTTGCTGTCTCCCTCACCTCCAAGTCTTTGTAAACTTCTAACCTCCTCAATGAGGTCTACTGGCTGACCCTATACAATTCTGAATATGCTTTCTTCCCTGTTCTCCATGCAGCACTAATATTTTTTCTTTTATCCTTTGCAGTTATCACTTTCTTCCTCTATGATTTGCTTATCTGTAACATTTGTATTTGTTTCCCTGTACTCTTTTTAAGATTTATTTATTCTAGAGAGAGAGAAAGAGTGTGTGTGCACGAGTGTGGGGGAGGGGAAGTGGGAGAGAGAATCCTCACAGAGTCCCCGATGAGTATAGAGCCCAACTCAGGGCTCGATCCCAGGACCCTGAGATCATGCCTGACCTGAAATCCAGAGTCGGACACCCAACTGATTGAGCTACCAAGTGCCCCTCCCTGTACTCTTTTTAAAAATATAAAGTCCATGAGGCCAGAGATCATTGTTTTGTTCACTGTAGTATCCCAAGCACCTAGAACAATGCCTGCTACATTAACAGATGTACAACAAATATTTACTGAACGAATTTCATTCTCATAATAATGACCATATGAGGAAGGTGTTATATATTCTCATCCTATTTTGTAGATGGAGAAGTTGTAAGACTAGGGGCAGAGAGAGTAGGGAAGACTAAGTTTTTTATCCAATATTATCACACCACTGTCAAAATGCAGAGATAAAACTTGAACTAGTATCTGTGAATTTTCCAAACACTAGAACAGTAAATAACAAACCATTTCAAAAAATAAATCCCCCACACACATAAAAATCCTCACAGTACACAGTTAGGCAAAATTTCTTTTAATACTAAATATTATATTTATTGTTCACTATACCCTTATAAGGAAATCTTTTAATTTAAGAATATTCAGTTGATTTTTCCTCAGTGTTGGGCAAGTTGGCCTGTACTAGCATTTGACACACCAGAGGAATCAAACTTTATGGGCAACTTTAATATAAAAGTAATTCTATTCTGTCTAAATCATATTCCTGAATTTCTAAGACCTTTTATTAAGTAGACAACACACTGCTTAATTTCTTTTTTCCTGATTGTGGTTCAATTCTCTGTTTATATTATTATTAAATTTATGAAAAGGTTTAAGACAGAGAATTACATTTTCAGCTGAGAGGTGATGAACCTTTAAGAAACAAACTTGCACATGGAAGGGTTCTGTGATGGCTAATTTCTTTCTCTTTTTTAAAGATTTATTTATTTGAGAGAGAGAGAGAGCACACATGCAGGCAAGCTGGGGGAGGGGCAGGTGGAGAGAAGGAGTGAGAGAAGCTGACTCTGCTCAGAGGACGGAGCCCAAGGCGGGGCTCAATCTCATGACCCTGAGATCATGACCTGAGCCAAAATCAAGAGTCAGATGCTTAGCCAAAACTAAGCCACCCAGGTGCCCCTGTGCTGGTTAACTTCATGTGTCAATTGGCTAGGCCACAATACTCAAACATTTGGTCAAATACTATTTTATTTTATTTTTATTTTGGTCAGACACTATGTTAGATCTTTCTGTAAAGGTATTTTTTAGATGAGATTAACATTTCTTTAAAAAGATTTTATTTATTTGAGAGAGAGAGCATGAGCAGTGGGGAGGGGCAGAGGGAGAGGGAGAAGCAGACTCCCCACTGAGTAGGGAGCCCAACATGGGGCTCAATCCCAGGACCCTGGGATCATGACCTGAGCAGAAGGCAAATGTTTAACCAACTGAGCCACCCAGGCACCCCAGAGATTAACATTTAATAAAAAAAAAAGGGGGGGGAGGCAAACCACAAGAGACAATTATTAACGATAGAAAATAAACTTAGGGCTGCTGGAGGGGTGATGGGTGGGGGATGGGCATTAAGGAGGGCACTTGTGATGAGCATTGGGTGTTACACGTAAGTGAAGAATCACTGAATTCTACTCCTGAAACCAATATTACACTATATGTTAACTAACTAGAAATAAAAACTTGAAATAAACGAAAAAACAAGTAACATTTAAATCAGTAGGCTTTGAGTAAAGCCAATTAACCTGAATAATGTAAAGGTCACATCTAATCAGCGGAAAGCCATACTAGACCAAAGACTGACTGCCTCTGAATAAGAAGAATTCTGTCAGCAGACTGTCTCTGTACTTAACTACAACTCTCCCCTGAATCTCCAGCCTGCCAGCCTATCCCATCAGATTTTGGACTCATCAAGCCTCCACAATCATGTGAGCCAATTCCTTAAAACAAATCTCTCTTTCTCCCTCCAGATATCCTATTGGTTCTATTTCTCTGAAGAATCCTAATACAGGTTTACAAACAAAACTGTTTCTTTGTTCAAGAGCTATTAGTTCATTAAAAACACTCAGGAATGCAATGAGTCAAACCAGTGTTAATTATCTATGTTTTCCTATCAACAAAATACTGACAGTGTTATGAGCAAGGTTGAAACAAACAAACAAAAATCTGGGATACAATGCCATTACTGACCCTTGAAGAGTCAAGAGATTTGCTTTACGGCACAGGAAAACTATTATCACATACTATTGGTAATTCTAGAGTTGCAAAAGCTTTTTTCTCTTTGGCCCAAGGAATCCTTTGTTCAAGAGAAACCAGTCTTAGAATCCCCAAATGTTAAAGTCATTAAAAAAGAGATAGTTTGATATAAACAAGGTTAGGAAACTTTTCCAGCCCTCCTCCTAAAAAATAAGAAGTCCTTGAGGGAAACTGAGATACCATGACGTGCTACAGAGCCAAGTCTGAAAACTCATTTCATTGCTTTGTCCCCAATAAACCCAGTGAACCCTGTGTTGCCATGACTATCACCATCCTGGGCATTTTGCAGAAATAGAAATTAAATGATTTGGCCAAGGCTACAAAATTAGCTACTAGCCACGCTGAGGCCTTCTAACTTTGTCTTTTATTTTTTTGCAAATTTTATAAAAATTCAAAGCTATCTTTCTAAAACATGCAAACACTTGACCTGCACAATGTGGCAGGTCAGCAGAAGACACAAAAACTCACAACAGAACCTTGTAGTAGGGTTCCTATAGGTACATCTGCCTCTTTGGCAATCACTCCTGCTGACTTTATCACTCCTATGAGGAGAGGAAGATGAGGCTTTATTTGCCTGTAATATTGGCTCTACGCTAATGACCTAAATAGATTTTGTCCAGCACTAACAGAGCAGCAAATTAGGGCATCGAAACGTAAATTAAATTATAATTATTTATTTCTGGATAATAGATCTTTGGTAAAAGCTGCCTTCTTGAAATAAGGACAAAAAATATTTATATGCAACTTTGCTAAAAATGACATTTTTACTTTGAAACAGAAACGAGCAATTCAATGAAATGAACGGACAAGCAGGATTATTTCCTCCATTTGACAGAGCAGGAAACATTAAATGACTTATTCAGTGTCACACAGAAAAATGGGAGTGTCAAAACATCATCTAAGGTCCTAAGTCTAATCTATTAGAGTTTGAACTCTAGAAGGGCAGACACTCTCTCCTTTGAGTTCACTGCTGCCAGCACATGGCACAGCACCATGCATATCACTGGGGCTGATGCTTACTTATATCAGTGCTCATGCTCCAAACAAACATTAGGAAAACTAAGGTACTTAATGAAGAGGCAAAATGATAAATGGATAGCAGCTCCCTTTCATATCACAAACAAGGTTAATCCGTAATAAGAACCAAGAATGAAAGAGTTACAACAAAACAGTCAACAATGGATTACAGGCCAATATCACAGACTTACCCTGTCAACCTTTAAGATGACTATTTCCAATTTAACCTTCCCACTGCTTGAATAATTGTGTAGTCAGCATTTTTTCTATCACTGACTTTTTTATTCCTGCTCACAAATCTTGAGGAACTCCCTAGAAAAAAACATGGAGCTTCTTCCCACCAGCGATCAAAATCATACAAACCTCTGTCAGTTGTTTCAACTGTCTCTTGTTTTCACTTAATTCTTCTGATAGGTCACTCTTTTTCACTTGCAGTTCAGAGATTTCCTTTCTTAATGGATTCACTAGTTCATAGAACCGAATCTTTAAAAACAAAAATCAAATTAGGCAATTTTAGAATCCCTGTTACAATTAAAATTTATTAATTTATAGTACCCTCAATTATGAGTAATAAAAACATTCAGGTAACAAAAGGAAAGCATTGAGTTTTGCATTATATGCCTGTATAATCAAGTTTTGTTTGTACAAACAGTTATTAACTGACCCTGACCACTAATACTTTATTAAGGCTTAATGTTCAATTAAGTTTCCTCAAGGCCCAGATTCTCTATAATTCTCTACCCCGACACAGTCTCTTTCTTCTCTTCTATCTGTACTCCATGTACTACTTACTCCTCATCTCCCACCACTGCTGATTCCACCCTATCTGCTTGTTACTTCCTGAACACATTAAGTGCTTAAGTTTTGGTCGTATTTCCTCTGATAGAAGAATTCTTCCTACATACAAATGCATGGCTCATGCTTTCACTCCCTTCAGGTCACCCTATCAGTAAAGCCCTAATTCCTCTAATCTGATTTAAAATAGTACCCCCACCTGATGGCAGCTCCTAGTCTCATTCCTGCTCTTTTCTCCATAGCATTTATGACAAACATTCTGCATATTACTTTTAATTTATTGTCTGTGTTGCTCTGCTTGAATGAATGTAAGCTCACAAAGGCAGGAATTTTTGCCTGATTTGCACACTGCTCTCTCTTGCCTAAACACATGATAAGCCTACATCCCAGGTCCCTGGTGAAGCCCTACTGCTACCACTGCCAGGTAAGAGATAATCAGGAGGAATCTGGAGGGATCTTTCATATCACTACTTCCATTCAGTTCAGACCTCTTTTCTCACTCATGATTCTCTCAGAGGAATTTGTCTGCCCTAATCTAGTAAAGTGTTCCATTTGACAAATTCCTATAAGCTTAAGAAGCCATGAACAAATTAGGAGAGGGTAATTATGCCTATTTATTATATAGGCATGCAATCTGCAATTCCTTAATATGTTGCTGAACTGCAAGAGTACCACATCTGGTAAGAGGCTAGTCCTCAACACAATGAATTTGTGTATGACTAGTTAGGATAATACCATCTGCAAAAACAGAAGATGACAAAGAACATTAACAAACCAGAGAACAAAAATATGTGTAACTCCCACTTGTGGGATACTTGATACCTACTACGGATAAAGTCAAAACGACAGCCTGTGAGAGATTTGATATGTCTTGGACAGTACACTTTAGATAGAAAAAAATATATTTGAGCTACTTAAATAAAAAATGGACAAAAAGGAACACTTTGTTTTATGAGATCATTAATCCAGAAACGTTATGCAAATGAAAACCAAGAGTAGCAATCACCACTCCTGCAAAAATAATAGGTATATTTACTATATGTTTACTATGTTCTAAGCACTATGCTAAGCATTTCACACACATATTCACAGTTAATCTTCACATTACCTCAACAGAAAGGTACTATTATTATTATCAATCCTTTTACATATGAAAAAGTTCAAGCCTCTAAAGGTGAAATGACATCTATATATCACAAACCAGCAGTTCTCAATGTGTGGTTTGGGAACCCCTGGTTACCACCCCATCACTCTGAGACCCTTTCAGGTAATTCATAAGATTAAAATTATTTTCCTAATAATACTAAGATTTTTTCTGCTTGTTTTACTCTCATTGTCTTATGCCTGTTCAGTGGTGTTTGCCAGTGGCTACCTAATGTGTGGTGAGATCATCGCCTTTAAGGCTAATGGAATGTGTGCTTATGTATTCTTGTGTTTTAAAAATGTCTTAGTGTTAATTTCCAATATGGTAAATACTAATAGATAGGGCCCATATAAACAAAAGCTCCTTGGACGTAAAGGGATGCTGACATCAAAAAAATTGAGACTACGGCCATAGATGAATCCTATGTGTAGATCTGTATAACCAACACCGCAACAGATCCGAGCTAGATCACCAAGATCCCCTTCATCCTACCCCCTTCACAATCACACCAAGTCCTCTCTCCTCTACTACCCCCAGCCCCTGGCAACCACTAATCTGTTATCTCTATAAATTTCTCATTTTGGGTGAAAATATTATAAACCACCGGTTTATGATACAATGATTCATTTCTATGGACTGTGCAGCCATTAACTTCATTCACTATTTCCAGATCAAGGCCATAAAATAACAAAATAATTTATTAATTGGGTACTTGGAAGGTTAAGGCTATTACATAAATAGCAAGTTCTAATTTGAAAATATATGCAGTTTGTTTTTTTTTTTTAAATGATGCAACACACTTACAGATACATATTCAGGAATAGAAAGCTGATCTTCAGGAAAACTTTTTAGTTTCATATATTGCTCTTCTGTCAACTCAAAGTCACGCAGGTTTCGACGAACATCTCCCGCCTTCTCTCTTAGCTGAGTATTTGTCTCTTCTAGTTGTTTCTGTCTCAATAAAATAGTTTCCATTTCTTGTTTCATTAGTTCTTGATATTTTCTACATTAGGAAAGAATTTATGGCAAGCTTAAAGAAAACGTTCAGATTTAATTTTCTCAAAGTTACCTTTTACAGTAACATAAAAACAGGAAATGAGAAGCTCTCTGATGTTTTTGGCCCCAGCTGAATGCTTATTTATTTAAGCAGTTAAACATGAAATGACAATTCTATACTCATTACTACATGTGCAGCCACATAAACTGTTAAATAGAAAATTGATATTCTTAAAGAATAATTTTCAAAATTCAAATTATAAAATCATATATTTCCTTTGCTTAAGATTTAAATTTCTATATCTGTTTTAGACCCTACTCATCAAAATAATTTTCATTTCTTTCTGTCCAGGTACTTTAAAGTATACTGCTTGAAGATGGCAACACTGAACCACTGTAAAGCATTCATTCAACCAGTGAGGTGATGAAAGGAGTAATCTGTACATAATCATTCTCAAAGAATACATGTAGCAGACGTTGCCATCATTAGCTGCCTATTCGAAGATTCTGAGCAGGAAGGGACAATTGATTCTCTCCCCTTCCTACTGTATCACACCCATCAACATACAAACATGCTGTTACTTCTTCTATCTTAAAAAAAATGAACATTTCACTGCCCCCTTTGTTTGCTCCTCCATACAGCAAAACTTCTCAAAAGTTGTCTCTACTCACTGTCTGGTGCCCTTCCTCTTAAACCCATGCCAATTAGGTTTTTATCCTTCCTAATGAAATCTCAAGGTTGCCAATGACATCCAGATTGCTAATGATCAATTCTCAATTCTTCTCATCCATGACCAAAGATTACTTGACACAACTGATCTCTCCCTGTACACACTTTCTTCACCTGTCTTCCAAGTCACTATACTCTTGTCATTTTTCTCCCATTTTTCCATTGGTGTTTTCTCAGTCTCCTTTCTGGTTTGTCTTAATGTTAGGAGTACTTGGCTCTCTTCTCTCTCTGTATTTACTACCTTGGGGAATTCATCCAATCTTATGACTTAAATGTGTACTGTCTATATCCTAATGATTCCCAGATTTATATCTCTAGACCAAACTCTTCCAATACCTACACATGGATTTCTAATAAGACAACTCTAACAGAAGATGTCCCAAACTGAACTCTTGCTCTTCATTCATAAACCTCTTCCACTGTGGTTTTCCTATCTTAGTTGACAGCAACTCCACCCTTTCATTTATTCGAACAAAAATGTTGCCACAATCCCATCAGCTCAACCTTCAAAATATATTCAAAATCCAACAACCACTTTTTACTAATGTCAGCCATCAAGAGGATTAGTGCAATAGCCCCTCAACTGCCCTCTCAGCATCATGTAATCTGAGAAATGCCTCAAGAATTAGAGTAGAAGCCCTACCACTGAATGGAGTGGTTCCCAAAGTACTGTCGCCAGACCAGCAGCATCAGCATCACCTGAGAACTTGGTAGAAATACAGATTCTCAGGGCTCACCCCAAATCACAATATCAGAGGGTGAGACCCAACAATCCTTTTTAACAAGACCTCCAGATGGGTCTGATACATACTAAAGTTTCAGAACCAATGATCTAATGTTATAGTGCCTGGTAACTGGTGAGATAATTTTTTTTAAGTATCAGTTAAATAGTGAAATCTTACAAAGAGAGAAGATAAGCACTTTAACACATTTACTTCTAATTAACACATAGAAAGAAGCAGTCACTTGTCAAATTTTCTACATAGGGTTCAGATTTTTTAAATACAAAGGTATACTTTGTTTTTTGTGTAAATCATTGTTCATGATTGCCAAGTTCAATTTCTTTACCTTAAAGACACTTGGGAAGAAATATGAGAGGATGCTTTTTATGGACTTATTTGATTTTTGCTCCCAACTTTTAAATCTGTCTTGCTTTCACTTAATTTGATGACAGTTTTTTTTTAATCACTTACTTCTATTAAATTGTTTCAAAGAATTCATTATAGTTTTCATAAAGCAGCACATCTTTTTTTCATTCATATTTCATTGTTTACATAATTCTAAGGACAACTGTCATAGGCATATTTGAGAGTAAACACAGTGGAATCTTCCTAAGTACACAACTGAATTGGGAGAAAGAATGCAGGCAAAAAAGAAGATAATTTAAACTTGCAGAGTTAAATGGGCCATGAGATTTAGTGTGCTTTATAAAGCAAATGAAGAAAGGTTAATCCAGACAACAGCTTAAATGGTGGTGAGTTTAGAGAACTTCCATTGTCACTTATGGATCACTTACATCAGCAATGTTTGTTGAATGAATGCTGAATTTTGACTTTTTGTATTTTGTGTATTGTATCAAGTAACCTACTTTTTTGTTGGTATGGATGTAAAAGTTATTACCATCGCTCACTTAAAATTTCTCTCTTTTAGCTACAATTGCATGCATAAACAGGTAACGAAATTACTTGTAATGGCTAAATAGGTATTACTGTTTCTTAAAAACTTTCTTACCTGGCATCCTTTTGTTGAAAAGTCAACTGATTGTCTAATCTCAGTGTCAGTAGCTGCTTCTGGTGAAGTGCATCATTAAGTTTCTCCTCCAATTCTTCAATCTTAATGAAGAGAAAGAGGTAAATTATATGGTCAACTTTCAAATTTATCACTACAAAATGTCTGAAAAATACTCAATGTTAAAAAAAAAAAGAGAGAGAGAAAGCTTGGATAGAGGTTCTTCTGCAATGTTGTATTAACAAATTACAGTCTGTTCATACAAACGGTTTAAACTGCTGCCACATACATGGATTTTTTGCCAGGCTGTCATTAAGACTACTTTTTCCCCTTGGGTGCCTGGGTGGCTCAGTTGGTTAAGCGACTGCCTTCGGCTCAGGTCATGATCCTGGAGTTCTGGGATGGAGTCCCGCTTTGGGCTCCCTGCTCAGCAGGGAGTCTGCTTCTCCCTCTGACCCTCCCCACTCTCATACTCTCTGTCTCTCATTCTCTCTCTCACAAATAAATACAAAATCTTAAATAAATAAATAAATAAATAATAAATAAAAGTTCTTAAAAAAAAAAAGAGACTACTTTTCCCCCTTCACTCACTCTCACTGAGAAGCCCCCTAACATCTGGGATTTTATTTTGGTGCCTTGCCCAGGTGATTTTTTCCTTGCTAGACCCTGCATTTGTCCTTTTGATCCATAGATCTCCAAACGAATACTCCATGAGTGATGTCACAAATGTCCAAAAGAAAACGAGGCCTCAGCCTCACCTACTCGTACACTCCCTGGACCTCCCTAGTCTCCAACGCAAAAAACACCTGAGTCATGGTTGAGGTCTACTTCTCCCTCACAGCTTATTCTGACCAGACTCCATTTTGTTGTGGTTCTTGTTAAGTTCACTTCATAAATAGCTCTCAAAACTGCTCCATCCTCTTTGATACCCACTGACAAATCTTGTTAGACCCCCACCATCTCTCACCAGGAGTGTTTCCTTGTGTCCAGTTTTGTCAACCTCCAAATTTATCTTCCTTTAGCTTCCTTTTAAAAAATGTTAACAAAAATTTATTTCCCCAGTTTTAAATCCTTCAGAGGATCTTCACTGTTTTCGAAATCAATTTCAAACTTATGGCATAATGTACCAGTACTTCTTGATCTGGCCCTTACCAGCTCCTTCCTTCTCTGGTCACTAGCTTAAAAGTACACTCTGTTCCAGGAAAAATAAGTGCTTGCCTTTCTTCAAGTATGCTGTGGTCTCTCTTAAGCCTCTATGGACTTGGGTTTTGCTCTTAGTCTAATTAAAAAATTCTTTTCTCTTTTCCTTTCAACCCAGGTAATTCTTATTCATCTTTTAAAATAGATTAATTTAACAGCCAATCTTTAATATATTCAAGTGGATTCCTCTTGCATCAGCAAATTCCCCATCTCTACTGGATCATTCCTATCATTAAGCAAACTACTTCTATCATCCACTAAAAAGAACAACGAACAATATTCCCTTGATCACACCACTCCCTTTGCTAATGTACCGTTTCTCTGCTTACCATCAGAGCAAAAATTCAATATTTTTCCCATAATATTCCAGGAAAAGTATTCTGAATCACTTCTTTTAATAACCAGTCCCCTAATAATTTCAGCATATTTATCTTACTTGACAGCATGATTTGACACAGCAGATGACTGTTGTCGTAGTTCGAATTCCATGTTATTCCTCTTTGGTCTTCCTCCTAACCCACTAGCCACTCGTAGGCTTCTCAGGCTCCTTTGCTAGATTCTCTTCCTCTACCCTATTTCTAGATGTTGGACTCCACTTCACGTGGCTTGGGGCCCTCTGCTCTCACCAGGTAATGTCATCTAATCCCATAGCTTTAAGTGCCCTCTATATGCTGATGTATATTTTACATACACACCACACAGACACACACACAAACACACATACAAAGTCATGGACTCGCCCCTAAACTCTAATTGACAATTCTGTTTTGGGGTCTAACAGGAATCTAAAGTTTAACATGTTCAAAACAGAACTTACATCTTACCTCCCAGAACAGTCTTCTCCCAGCCTTCCATTTCTCAATAAATGGCTCCAGTGGATGAAGCCAAAAACTTAAGTCTTACATAAGGCAATAACCCAATTAACTGTCTTCTGCTTCTACCTTATCTGTCCTTGGTCTATTACTTCAGTGCCATTTTGAATACAAAAATCAGGACATGTAATTCTAATTGCCTAAAATCTAGCGGTGGCTTCTCTGATTACACAGTCTAAAGCAAGAGTTAATAAACGATGGCAATGGGTCAAATCAAGCCCATGCCCTGTTTCTGTACAGCCCATGAGCTAACAGATTTTGCATTTGTAAAGGAGTAAAAAAAACAACAAAGAATATGTGACAGACCACACATGGCCTGCAAAGCAAAAAATATTTACTGTCTGGGTCTTTACAGAAAAAATTTGCTGACTCCTTATCTATAGTAGAAAACTCCCGTTGCTAAGTGATGCTGTGTCACATGATCTTGAAGAGCTCCCATTTGTTTCTTGATCATGTGTCTCACTTGAATGTGATCTACATAAAAAAGGGACCCTGCCATGTTCAGTTATATTCCTAGCAACAGGCTTCAATAAATGTCTTAAATCAACAAAAGACAACCACATTCCTCATAATTATTATTTTGCAAATCAAGAATACTGTTACCACAAGGACAGAAAGTTCTACTCTTTCCAGGGTTACAACTTTCACAATTTTAACTGACTTCTAACTTAGGTTCCTTAACTCAAAGACAATCAAGCTGGGAAGATGCACCCCTTCATTTAATTCCCCAGCAATAAGGAACCCACAGATCTCAAGTGAAAGATAAAAAGACTGTCATTTAAAAATTAACAGGCATGAAGACTGAAGAGGAAAGGAATGAAGGAATAAGGAAGGAGATTTAGGCATCAATGGGCAGGGATAAAAATGGAAAGCCAACAATTCTCTAGAATCAGGATGTTTGGCCTAAGCCGTTACCCTTTTAAGTTCTCTCAGTGAGCAAGAGGGAAGTGGGACTAATGATTTTGAGTTCCCTTGGAGAAATGTGTTCTTGTTTTTAGACATGGAAAAGTCAAATCAACATGGATCAAGACATTCATAGTAAAAAACTGTAACGTTAGTAATAAACTGTAACAAATGTAAAAATTGTATTGCCACCATACTGGTGTAGAAAAAACGTTAGATTCACAGACTTTCTAACTTAAAAAGACTGTGATGGGGATGCCTGCGTGGCTCAGTCGTTAAGCGTCTGCCTTCAGCTCAGGTCATGATCCAGGGTCCTGGGATCGAGCCCCACATTGAGCCCCGCACTGGGCTCCCTGCTCTTTGGGAAGCCTGCTTCTCCCTCTCCCACTCCCCCTGCTTCTGTTCCCTCTTTCACTGTGTCTCTCTCTGTCAAATAAATAAAATCTTTAAAAAAAATAACAAAAAATAAAAAGACTGTGATGAATAGAACAAAAAAAATTGCTACTCGTCTCCCAACACTGTCTTCTCTTCTATCTAATGTAACTCTGATTTTTATTAGTGACAATAATGTATCCAGTTAAATATTTACATTTCCCAGCTTTCCACTCCTTGCAGCTAAGGTGGTCATGCTATATAGTTCTAGTTTACTGAGGCCACTGGCTTGAGCTTCTGGGAAAGCTCTTTAAAAGGGAATGAGTCCTGGGGCTTCTGGGTGGCTCAGCTGGTTAAGTGTCTGACTCTTGGTTTCGGCTCAGGTCCTGATCTGACAATAGTGAGATCTAGCCCCGCGTGGAGCTCTGCACTTAGCCGGTAGTCTGCTTCAGATTCTCTCTCCCTCTCTTGCTCCTTCCCCCTCTGACCCGCCCCCTGGTAGCATGCGCACTCTCTCTCTCCTTCAAATAAATAAATAAATAAATAAAATCTTAAAAAAATAGAAGTACATAAAAGAGAATGAGTCTTTTGGCATGTGTCCCATTTTCCCATTATCCTTCTCCTCATCCTCTGCCTGTAACATGGATACAATACTGGAGGTAGATCAGCCATCTCTGACTTTGAGATGAAAAGCACATGCTTAAAACAGCTGTGCAGAAGGTTAAAAGGAGCCTGGGTTCCTAACAATATCAAGGAGTAACCACCCCAAATCTAAATTACCTACTTTCAGATTCCTGTTACACAAGAGAAATAAAATCCTTCTCCTGTGTTACAGGCAGCCACCATTTTCTAAGTCTTTGGTACTAGCAACTGAACTTCATCCCCAGAACACTGCACAGCTAGTTCAACCTCTTTCCACAGCAAAAATACCTATAGTGTATCATGACACTTGACCACTCAGGACTATAGAATGCTTCCAATGACAGGAAGCTAAGTAACTTAAATCAGGCCATTTAAATGTTAATAGCAAGAAAGGTTTATAGTCAGCAGAAATCTACTTTTCCTGTGACTTTTATTATCTATAGTCGAGTAAGGGAAATTTATTTTTAATAATGCCACATGTGGCACACACACAATGGAATATTACTCAGCCATCAAAAAATGAAATCTTGCCATTTGCAATGATGTGGAAGGAACCAGAGGGTATTATGCTAAGTGAAATAAATCAATCCAAGAAAGACAATTATCATATGATTTCACTCATATGTGGAATTTAAGAAACAAAACAGGATTACAGTGGAAGGGAGGGAAAAATAAAATAAAGTGAAAACAGAAAGGGAGGCAAACCATAAGAGACTCCTAACTATAGGAAACAAACTAAGGGTTGCTGGAGGGGGAGGTAGGTGGGGGAATGGGGTAACTGGGTGATGGACATTAAGGAGGGCACTTGATGTAATGAGCACTTGGTGTTATATGCAACGGATGAATCACTAAACTCTACCTCTGAAACTAATAAAAAAATAATGCTAGAAAATGATATTTTCATCCTTGTACCCCCAATGCTCAATATACTGGTAAGCTCTGGAAAATAAATGTCTAAAAATTCTGTTCCTTCACTGATCCCAGACTCTCACTTTTTCACATTTTACATCTCTGAAACTGGAATGCATCTTACAATCTATAGCACATAACAGTTTAACTTGGCAGTTTTTAATCTCAGTGATACAAGTAATGGTCCACTTTACAATCAAGCTGCCTTCGATTTGATGAATTATGAAAGACTAATCCTTTACTGTATAATATTCCTCCATATATCTGACAGCAAACATCTTACTCCCAAGGGGTCTCTAAGCAAAACAACCCTAGTGCTCATGGACCAAAAACCATGGGAATGTAGAGTACGCAGCTATTCTGGAGAGTAATTTGACAGTACACTCAGTTTAATTAAGTATGCATATACCCTATGAGCCAGAAATTCTATTCCTGAGTATACATGTCAAAGAAGATGTCCACACAGGTCCAAAAGAGAAATGCCTACAGAAGGCCCATGTTGCATGTGGTGGCAGAGAATTGGGAGGCAATCTAGGTGCCTACCTCTGCGGTAGTGGATGAATAGATTGGTAGACGTAGACACACACACACACACACACACACACACACACACACACACACAGAGAATTACATAGAAGTTAGAAGCAGAAGATGAGACATACACAGTAACATTAATGATTTCAAAAACATCCCGGAGATGGGGAAAAAAAACAGCTATAAAAGAGATAAACTCTAAAACAAAACATGCAATTTACATTTATGTAAAGGAAAAAAATAAGAAAAATACCCATTTTCAAGAACAAATGTAAAAAAAAAAATTTAAAATAGTTAATAGAAGGGCGCCTGGGTGGCTCAGTTGGTTAAGTGTCTGCCTTTGGCTCAGGTCCTGATCCCCGGGTCCTGGGACTGAGCCCCGTGTTGGGCTCCCTGCTCAGTGGAGAGTTTGCTTCTCCCTCTCCCTCTGCATCCCAACCCCGCTCGTGTTCTCTTTCTCCTCCCTCTCTCTCAAATAAATAAATAAAATCTTAAAAAAAAATAGTTGATAGAGAGAAGAAGGGAAATGAGCTACGGGAATAAAAAGAATAAATATACAAAATAAAAAGTGGCCGTGGCAAGGATCAATGATGATTAGGTGTCATAAACTCAGGAATACGAATAACTGTCAAACAGAGATACCAAAGAAACTGAATTTCCAGGGCAGAGGACTATACAGACTAATAATATAATTATGATCTTGATTCTCCCTATCAAACTAGTCACATCAGGGTTAATTCCCAATGAAGCAGAACACATCTTGGCTGGAAAAAAAACACCTAAAAAGATTATCTCACACATGCTAGATTTTAAAAACTGAGCCTACAGAAGCAATTCATCCCTGCCCAACTTCAAATCATCGCCTCTTTCAGGACTTTTTATTTAATACACAGAAGTATAATTCACTCCTCCTCTCCTTCCAAAAAGTTTTTTTCAACTATGCAAGAAAATATAATTTTCTTTTTGAAATGATAAACGTTATCATTCAAGTTCAGATTACATATATATAATTTTAAGTCTTATTTATCTGCAGTTTGGAGACAATAAAGCATAAAAGTAACAAAAATTACACCTAATCTTACCTTCGTAAGATAATCCACTTTCAAGTTGTCTATCATCATATCTTTCTGGGATAGCTCTATTTTCAGTAACTGAATATTATGAAGAAGTTCTTTACGTTCGATTAGTTGCTGGGTGATTTTGATTTTACCATCTCGCTCTTCTGATGATGAAATATCATCCGTAGGAACTGTTGTTTCTAAACTAATATCTTCAGATTCCAGAGAGCTAGAGATATTCACTTTTTTTGATGCCCTGGCAATTTTTCGAGACATTTTTTTTTGTTGTTGTTATGGCTCAGTTTTCTTCTCCAATTCAATTTCAATTTTCTGTGGGTTAAAAATATTAAATGTATTCAAACATTCTCTATGGAAAGCATAAGTATGTTAAAGAGATACTAATGAATGCCTAAGTAGTTATCAGACAATCTGGAGGACCCCTCGTCTAGGACAGATTAGTAAATTACTGCTCAAATCAGACATATTAAATCAAGCTCATTAAATCCTACTATGAATTTGCCCTTGATGAATAAAAAGCCCAGTTCCTGGGGACAGGAATCTTACTTGTGGGGAACAAAGAAATTGTTCGAGGTAAAGGATAAAAGCCCTAGTCAGTAGTATCCAGGAACGAAAAGCAGCACGTGTTCGAGCTTAGAGAAATCAATTCTGAGTTGATCACAAGGTTTTGTCTACTTAGAATCTTGAAGGATTTAGAGTAGCAACAAGAAAAAAGCATGCAAGAATTAGGGTTGGTACAGAGGTGGTGAAAATGCACAACAGCAGAAGATAGTTGTAGTCCCGCTGGGGCCAAGCCTTCGTGATTTTGAGTAGGACTCGCCCTATCCCTCATACACATACACACATACAACCTTAATAATCAAGACTTCGAGAGCCTTGAATGTCAAAATGCGTTCGAAATTTATTCTACGGGCAATGAGGCATCACTGAAGATTTTTTAAAAAGGTAAACAGTGAAATAAAAATATTCCAATGGACTTCCAGATAAAATGAAAACAAGAACGTAGAAGAAATAAACTCAAGTATTCTAAATCGAACTTCTTACCCTTTCACAAGAATTTTAACAATTCTCTTCTTTTAATACTACATGACATAATAAGTTATTTGCGGTATTGCAGATACCAGCTTTTCCAAACTAAATTATTAGAAAGGCGTGTGGAGGGGAAACGGCATCCCTCTCAAAGGGAAAAGGTAAAGAAAGGTGAAATCAGAGAGAGGCAACATCTGGATTACAAAGGATCGGGGGCTGGGGCTGCCCACACGTGCGGAGTGAAGAAGCCAAACTCGGCAGTGTAGGAGTCCCTGCCCTGCGTGGGAAAGGAAGGGATAGCCGCGAGCTACCTCGAAAGCTTCAACTACTCCACGTCTAAGGCTGGACCAGCCACCACCGTCGCTTCTCCATGGAGTTGAAAGCATCCCCAAACGGAAGCTCAGGTTGTAGCTCCTCAACAATTTCAGATCGGGGACCGTTAGGAACCCGTAACCAAGACAACCACTTCCGCACCCGCGGGAGGACGGCGGAAGCGGCAGCGTGCAATCGCCCACGCCGCCGGAACTCAGCCTGGATCCACCCCCAACGCAGGAAGCAGTGCATGCTGGGAGCTGTAGTCCAGAGGCGAGCCCCGCCCCGGTCCTGGATGGAACTAGCTCTGGGCTCCGCCCATCCGCCTCATTTTCGCCCAATACTCGCAGCCCTCAGAGAGCCAACAAACGTCAGCCTCGACGTTTTCCCGCGCAAGGTATTTATTAATATCTTGGAGCTGGAAAGGGTGAACTTCGGGGTAAAGTATAGTTGTGCCGCAGGGCTTCTACTTGGCACTTTTCACCGGAAGAGCGCGGTCAGGGTCGGGATTCCGCACTGCAAGCAAGATGCTCAAGTCCAAGACTTTCTTAAAAAAAACGCGGGCGGGCGGCGTGATGAAGATCGTACGCGAGCATTACCTGCGGGACGACATCGGCTGCGGCGCGCCCGGGTGCGCGGCGTGCGACGGTGCGCACGAGGGGCCGGTCCTCGAGCCGCAGCCCCTGGATCCTGCGAGCAGCCTGTGCCCGCAGCCGCATTACTTGCTTCCCGACACCAACGTGCTGTTGCACCAGGTGCGTCGGTGGAGGGGCTGTCCGTGGTCATCTTGGCACTACCGGGAGAAGGGGGTGTGACAGAATAGGGAAACTGAGGCCCACGGAGGAGAGTCTTGGACGTACTTAGGGAGAGGCAAACCCCATCTCGGGACCCTTGCCTCCTGTCTTCCAGGCCAAGTTTCTTTTCTTTGTTTGTTTGTTTGTTTGTTTGTTTTTGAGTTCTTGGAGTCATAAGAATTTTAGATTAGTTTTCTAACTCCTGGTGTCTCTTCTGCCTTAGATTTAAGTGTCTGGAGGCCGGGGACCTGGGCTTCTGTGGCCTCCAGCCTGCGACTCCCAGGCAGCTTGTAAGTGCCTACGAATGAAAACTGTGTGGGCCAACGTATTTCATTATTAGTGGACTTAACTCTACGAAGTTTTGTAATTAGTCTGTTTATATGTACTCTTCTCTAATAGACCTGAAGGGTTTTCTGTAGCAAAATAGCTCCTTAGTTTAATGTATACGAGGTGTTGGTTCTTTTTTTTTTTTTTAAATCGACAGGGTTTTGTTTGGCAGAAACAATTTATCAGTGAACATAGGAAAATTTAAGTTTTCTTTCCTTATTATTATTATTTTTTAAGATCGATGTTCTTGAGGACCCTGCCATCAGGAATGTGATTGTACTACAAACAGTTCTGCAAGAAGTGAGAAATCGGAGTGCTCCGGTATATAAACGAATCAGAGATGTGACTAATAACCAGGAGAAGCATTTCTACACCTTCACTAATGAGCACCATAGGTAGGGGGAAAATTATGGTAATTACCGGAAAACCATAGAATTAGCTAAATTTGGGGAAGGGTTCCTGGCAATAATTGTGACATTATCAGAAGGTGCAAGGTAAGTTTCGTACCTATGGGAGGATTATTTGGTTGTTACACAGTTCTACAGACATAATCCTCAGTGTACCTAAGGTACATAGGCATTGATTAGATCAAACCTAGAACCAAGGTCTCCAGACCCTTAGGCTACTGTGGGTACTTTTGTTTCTAAAATGTTTTCATTTTGAATTCCTTTCAGCATGAGTTGAGCAATAACATTTTGGAAAAAGATTTCCCTAGGTTCCTGGAATACCATATTATTTGATGACCAACATAAATTGATAAAATGTAAGAGTTTATGAAAGAGGTTTAAAAATATAAAGCAGATTTATTATTAATGGGCTTTTAAAAGCTAAACAATACTTTGTAACTGATCATATTGAAGAAGATAGGGTTAAGAAATAGAATTCTTTGTTGTGTTTCAGATTGACACCCTTTGAACATAATGTGTGGTCTTAGAAAATATATTGCTATTTCACGTGTTACATAAATTATCTCTGTTGAGTTCTAGTATATCTTTATTATATTAAATTAGGGCTTCTCAACTTTGGTACTATTTACATTTTGGAATGAATAATAATTTGTTGTGGGCAGGCTGTCTTATACATCATAGGATGTTTAGCAGCATCTTGTTCTTCTAATCACTACATGCCCTTAGCAACCCCATCTTCCCCCATCCACAGAGTTGTAACAACCCAAAATGTCTCCAGACATTGTCAAATGTTCCTGAGCAGTAAATCACCCCCAGTGGATTAGACAGTAGAATTCTGGTAATGAAATCTCAGTGGAATATGCATATTTAAAAATACTTAATTTTTTAAGTATTCTCATTTCTATAGCCCAAATTTAAATATTATTCTTGTAAAAATCATTGGTAAAGCACTTGTCATCTTATTCCTAGCTTCTTGAAATTCAGAAACAGAAACTTATTTTTCAGTGCAGAAAGACCAAGTTTTTGTGGAGCATTATCATCAGAGTTTTAATGAGAGGTTAGCAATTTTTCTGCTTAAGTGCAATGAATAGAGCTTAGCAATACTGGCGTTGAAGGACACTTGGGCAAATCTCATCCAAGATTGTATTGCTCAAGTCACTGCTAAAACCAATTCAAAATTTAATGATAGTGTCTGACTGTTAAGCTTAAAGCATTAGCGAAGGCATTTAATGGTGAGGAATGAAGCTGTTCTAAAAACTATTAGTATAAATAAGTGTAAGATTCTAAAGTTGAATCTCTTAAGCGCTAAAAGTTTTTGTACCGAATTTTGTTAATTTTACTTAAATTTGGCTTTGAAAAATCAATTTAAGGAAGTAAGTATGCTGACATATTCAGGACTTCAGAGTGGATAGACTATGAAGGAATATGCAGTCATTATTTGTATGTGGTCTTTCAGTCTCTAGATAAGTTTTGTCATTTACTGAGTGTTTACCACTGCTGATTTACACGTATTGTGTATTTGATAACTATAGAATCATATCATTAATCATTCTATTTGTAGCTTTTGGGAATTACCATTAATCTTCAGTTCAAATAAAATCTTACTATCAAGCCTGTGAAGTTTTATTATAGTTTAGTGGTTGTTAAGCATTTATGTTCAAAGACTTTTTATATATTCTTATTTCTATTGATTTTTATTTATTACTTTTTTTATATTTAGAGAAACTTATGTAGAACAAGAACAGGGAGAAAATGCTAATGACAGGAATGATCGAGCCATTCGAGTAGCAGCAAAATGGTACAATGAACATTTGAAGAAAATGTCAGCAGAAAATCATCTCCAAGTCATCTTCATAACAAATGACAAAAAAAACAAAGAAAAAGCCATAGAAGAAGGAATACCAGCTTTCACTTGTAAGTCTAAATGTAAAAGCTGTTAATTTTTATATGCTTCCGCACATAGGAACTGCCATTAGGCCCTTGGTCAGATGTTCACTTGAACATTTAATACTTTCATATTCCTATATAACGCCATCTGATGTTTGCATTTTTAAATTTCTCAGCATTTCTCAGCCAAGTAAGTTGTGGTTCCCTGTGGCTGTTAATTGAAATTGGCTTAGCAATAAAAACTCATAGAAGGACGCCTGGGTGGCTAGACGGTTAAGCATCTGCCTTTGGCTCAGGTCATGATCTCACAGCCCTGGGATCGAGCCCCGCATCAGCCTTCTTGCTCAGCAGGGATCCTGCTTCTCCCTCTGACTGCTCCTCCCCTTGCTTGTGCTCTCTCTCTCTCTGTCAAACAAATAAAATCTTAAAAAACCCAAAAAACTCATAGGTATGCTTGACCCAATACTTCTGCTTTGACGTGACCACATCAACAGATACGGGTTTAAAAAAAAAGAAAACACTTTATCAAGAACAAAACTTATTTTTCAGGTGAAGAATATGTAAAGAGCCTGACTGCTAACCCGGAACTCATAGATCGTCTTGCTTGTTTGTCTGAAGAAGGGGTATGTTTGAGTTAGTTTTATTTTGTTTTTGAAAAGTGAAAATATTAAAATGGCCAGTTTGGGATCTAAAGTTTATAGTTTATCAAATTTAAAAATTGGAATTTTGGTAGGTAAGTTGGAATTGAATAGGAGTTGGGTTATAAACAACAAGAGTGGCTGTAATAGGCTTATCAAAATGCCGTTCCTAAAAGACTTGACTTTCTAAAATAGCACTGTTCACTGATAGACCCTCAGCAACCTGAGTTGGGCCTGTCACATGGTGGCACCATTTGTTTGATGAATGAATAAAGGAATCTGTGGCTGGTTTGTGAATAAGGTATAAGTATTTGACAAAAAAAGACGGCATTGCAGACAGCATAAAGCTGTAGCATTAATCCTGAAGGAAGAAGGGAGGGAGTCATAAGAAGTAGAACCCGAAGGGTAGGGGCCAGCTAACGAAGATCTAGAATTTATTCTGTCAGTCAATAATTTTTAAACTACCTTATTCTAAAGGGCTGCTGTGAAGAGAAGGTAGCCGGTAGGATTCTGGGCTCCCTACTTTATAATGGCAAGTTAAAGGAAATTAAAGGTTGGTGAGAGTAGGCCTGGGAGGAATGGGGGAGAATGATCGGAAATGTTTATTTGAAAGACCACTCTAATTCCAATTTGTGAGCTGATGCATTGTGTCAAGGACAAAGTTAGAGGCGGAAGGAGGAGTAAAGGGATCCATGCAGTAGCGGAGATGGGGGGCATGCTAAGTGCGTCATAAAACCTCATGGGCACTCACTTCCTCACATGTGAAGTGTATTTAACAGTAATGACTTCAAAGCATTGTTATGAAGATCAAATAAAGTAATAACAGTAGTATTAATGAAATTCTTATCTCAATGCCTGGCATGTAGCTATGGTAAATGTAAATGGCAGCTATCATTATAGAAACAGGTTTTATGTGATAGAACATTAGATATCCAGTCTTTACAACATTTTCTTCATCCCTGCTTATTTTCAATCAACTACTTCACAAAATTGAAGTGAGAAAATAAGAGCTGGGCTTGATTTTTGGAATAGATTTAGGGACTACTCTAACAGGTAGCCACTAGTTGCCTCTGGCTTTTTAGATTTAATTCAGATTAAAAATTCAGTTTCTCAGTTGCATTAGTCACCTTTCAGGTGCTCAAGAGCCACTTGTGCCCAGTGGCTACCATACTGGAGACCACAAAATCAATATTTCCATCACCTCAAAGTTGTTTTGGATAGCACTGGTTTAGAGGAGGAAAGAAAAAAATAGCTTAGCAATTAAAACATTACCAATGTTAACTGGTAATACGTAATGTTTGATTGAGGACTGTGGTAGGGCAAGTGTAGGACATGGCGAAATTATAGCCGGTGCTGTTGTAATACAACATGTATGTTCTTCAGATTCACCGTGTCCTGCAAAATCATGTAGTAAAAGCAGCAGAGCTAATGGGAAAATGTGGTTGGGGCACACTCAGAAGTTTTGTGTAGTGGTGGAAATAGGGTTATCCAAATTTGGAGGAAAAGTTGTTACAGAAAGTGAAGATGGTGTGGCTCATAAAACATATGGTAGTCTGGGGTAACAGATGTTTGAGAGGTGACTGTTTTGTGGATTCCTCTGCAGCTTTGTTCAGCTAGTTGCAGTTTTCTGAATTCACCCAGTATTTTTTAATATAGCAGTTGCATTGGAACCAGTTCATGTTTTCAAAACAAGCATTATGGGAGGACTGACTGTACTTAGCACCTAACCCAGATTTCGGATGTCAAGGCAGAGATGTGAAGGATGTTAACTAAGCAAATTTGCTTCAAGACAGGGACATTTTAGTTGAGTTTTGTGAGGGAGCTAACCATCGTAATAATTAGGGGAAGAGCATTTTATGCAGAGGAATCAGCAAGTGAGGGCTCTGAGATTAGAATAAGTTGGCAAGGGGCGCCTGGGTGGCTCAGTCGTTAAGCATCTGCCTTCAGCTTGGGTCATGATCCCAGGGTCCTGGGATCGAGCCTCGCATCAGGCTCCCTGCTCTGCGGGGAGCCTGCTTCTCCCTCTCCCACTCCCCCTGCTTGTGTTCCCTCTCTCGCTGTGTCTCTCTCTGTCAAATAAATAAAATCTTAAAAAAACAAACAAACAAACAAACAAAAAATAGAATAAGTTGGCAAGATCATGGAATAGCTGGAAGAGTGCCTGGGATGGCGTAAGCAAGGGAGAAGATGTTACACAGGAAGTCAGAAATATAGTCAGGGACCAGATCGTGTAGGATATAATGAGTCATGGTGAAAAAATTGGATTTTAGTCCATGAGTGCTGGGCAGATGTTGAGTGGGAGAATAAGATCCATTGGCTGCTCTAAGAGAATAGATTAGAAGCAGGGTCCTCCAGTTAGGAGGATATTTTATAGAGCTCCATGGGAGACAAGACAGAAAAGTGGACCATCGTAGGAGCAGTTAAGGTAGTGGGAAGTAGTTAGATATTGGTATTATTTTGTACATTGATGTTTTAGGGCTTGGTGTTAGATGGATGGGGCTGTGAGGAATATGGATGACCTTAGGTGTTTTGCCTGAGCAACCATATGAGTAGCATTGCTTCATTTACATAGGATGAAGGCAGGGAGCAGGATTGAGTGGAAAATCAAAAGTATGATTTTAGACATTTAAGTTTGAGGTAACTGTTAGAGCTCTCGGTGGCTTTATGGTATGAGTAGTTGGATATGCAAATCTGTAGCTCATGAGGGAGTTTAGGACTAGAGATATAGATATATTAGAGATAAAAATTTGGATCTCATCAACATATAGGTAGGGATTGGCAGACTTTTTTAAAAAAAGAGGTTTATTGAAGTATAATTCACATACCATACAACCCACCTATTTGAAATGTACAATTTTTTGTATAATCACAGAATAATGCAGTCATCACCACAATCTAATTTTAGAACATTTTCTTCCCTTTCAAAATAAATCCATATCCATTACCATTCAATCCCAATCTGTCCCTGAAATGCCCTTGCTTTAGCCCCAAGCAACTACTGATCTATCTTTGTAAACTTGCCTATTCTGCACATTTCATATAAGTGTGATAATGTACTATGTGGTCTTTTTTGACTGTTTTTGTTTCTCTTTGATACATACTTAGGTATGTGCGAGAGCACTTGCTCCATCATACGGTAATTTTAAATTTAACTTTTTGAGGAACTGCCAAACTATTTCCCAAAGTGTGTGCAGCAGTTTTCATTCCCCCCAGCAAGGTATGAGGGTCCCAGTTCCTCACCAATGTATGAGAGTTCCAGTTTCTCACCAATGCATGTTGTCTGTCTTTTTCATTGTAATCATTTTAATGAGTGTCAGGTGATATCTCAATGTTGTTTGGATTTGATTTGCATTTCCCTAATGGCTAATGGTATTGAGCATTTTTTCATGAGCTTATTGGCCATGTGTATGTTATATGTAATATATAGATGTGTATTTTAACTTATGCGTATGTGTGCATACGTCTCTTCAAATCCTTTGGTTTTTAATTGGGTTGTCTTTTTATTATTGAGTTATAAGAGTTCTTTTTGTATTCTGGATACAAGTTCCTTATCAGATAAGTGATTTGCAAATATTTTCTCCTAGGCAAACTTTTTTTTTTTTTTTGGTAAGGAATCAGATTGTAAACTTTTTTTTTTTTTTAGCTTTGCAGGCTATATGGTCTCTATTACAAGTACTCATCCCTGCTATTGTAGCATGAAAGCAATCACCAACAATAGATAAGTGAAGGAGAATGGAATGTAAAACTTAACTTACCAAATACAGGCAGCAGGTTGGACTTGGTGTGTGGACCTTAGTTTGCCTAACCCTGATGTAGGGAAATGGATATAGATAGAAAAGAGAAGAGGTCTGAGGGCTCAGCCCGTGGGTACTTCAGGAGAAGTCAGAAGCATGAGGGGAACCAGCAAATGCGATCTAAAAGGAAAAACAGGTGTGAAGTTCTTGGAAGCCAAGTACAGAAAATGTTTCGAAGAGGAAGGGGTGATCATCTGGGTCAAATGTTGCTAAGTCAAAAGTAATGAGGGGAACTGATGGTTGGATTTAGCATTATGACATTTGCAGGGGGTGGGTACTATCCAGAGTAGTTTTGATGGTAGGGAGGCAAAAGTCTGAATAGAATAGATGAAAAAAATGGGAAGAGAAAATTTACAGCATGGTAACACTTCAAACGCTGGGGTGGGAAAAAGAGAGAAATGAGGTGATTGTTGGAAAGCAAGAGAGATCAAGAGGTTTTGTTGTTGTTTTAAGTGGGAGGAAATGACACAAGAGTAAACATAGGTAAAGAAAAGGGCCTATAACCAAGTCTTGGGACACTGCAACATTTAAAGATCAGGAAAAGGAGAATGGGCAGAGGAACCTAAAGGAGGAGCTGCCAGTGAAGTAGGACAGAAACCCAAGGAATGATGATTTGGATGCGAAAGTGTCTCAGGGAAGGAAAGGTCATTTTAAAAAATCTTGATAAGACCGAGAATGGTGCAGTGAAGTTGCTGAGATAATATGTTATTAGTGGCTTCAATAACAATAGCTTTGATGACTGACAATGAAACTTGCTTATTGTGCATTCCAGAAAGAGTGCGGGTGAACACATAGACACACAGCAATTATAGACAATATTTTTGTGGCATGTTGGTGTGAAGCGGAACAGAGGATCAGGCCAGGAGACCCAAAATTAATTAACTATATTTATTTATTTTAATAGGTCATGTTATTGCAAATTTATATGATGGTGTGAATGTTGTAATAAGTGGTGTGGGGTGGGGGGAAATTTGACTCTAGAGAGAGAGAGAAGATCATTACAGGACAAAGTTCTTGAATGGAGGAGAGGAGATGGTAGGTAGGTAGTGCCCAGCTGAAAGAAAAGAAACGTTCTATTCATTGTTGCAGGAAAGAAGGCTGAGGTTTTGATAGAGATGCAGGTGGGTGGGCAGATTCAGTGGCAGGAAGATGAAGTAGGTCTCCAAGTGACTGCTTTTGAGTCTCAGTATGGAGATTGCAGTCCCTCATGTGAGGCAGGGAGAGGGAAATGGGAGAGTTAAGGAAAAAAAGGACTAAAGTAATCTCCCTGGAAGGTAGAAGATGGTGGGAAATGAAAAAGGCAGGCAATTAAAGGAGCCAAAGCAGTAAGGATTTTGGATGTTGAGGCCTCTAAAAATCCTGGCAGGTGTGGTAGACCTGAGGTAGTCCCTAGCTTACTTCTATCTTCTATTCTTAACTGTGTAATATATCCAAAATAAAAATAGCTTTTCTTGTACTTTCTGTAGCCACACTCTACTCATGGAATTGAAGCTTCAGTATACCCTTTACTTACCTACCCATCTGTTTAACTGACCTCCTTAACCACACACCTTCATTCTGGGAGGCCTGGGGTGGGAAGAGGGGTTGTGCAGCGTTTATTAGTGACGTATCTGTGGCTAAATGCCGAAATGTACTGAAATTGAAATATTTATGTAAGTTGCCCTAAGAATAGAAAGCGTTTTTTCCTACTGTGCCATATTCTCAAACTCACAGAGTTGTATGTACCATACATGGATGGTTTTTCAAAAAATTTTTTATTTAAATTCAATTTAATTAACGTATACTGTATTGTTAGTTTCAGAGGTAGAATTTAGTGATTCATCAGTTGCATACAGCACCCAGTGCTCATTACTTCAAGTGTCCTACTTAATGCCCATCACCCAATTACCTCATCCCCTTACCCACCTCCCCTTCAGCAACCCCCAGTTCATTTCCTGTACTGAAGAGTCTCTTACGGTTTGTCTCTCTCTCTCTCTCTCTCTCTCTGTTTTTATCTTACTTTATTTTTCCTTCCCTTCCCATATGTTCATCTGTTTGGTTTCTTAAATTCCACATGAGTGCAATCGTACGATGATTTGTCTTTTGTTTTTTTTTTTTTTAATTTATTTATTTGAGAGAGAGCATGTGTGTGCAGGGGTGGGGAGGGACAGATGGAGAGGGAGTGGGAGAATCTCAAGCAGACTCCCTGCTGAGTGCAGAGCCGAATGTGGGGCGTGATCCCGGGACCCTGAGATCATGACCTGAGCCGAAATCAAGAGTTGAACAGTTAAACCAGGTGCTCTGTGGATTTTTTTTTTTTAAATACCTGATAGTGATAATAATAGTTGTCTACTGAGTGTAAGGAAGATTTACATACTAACTACATCTTGTGGTTTGCTCATTTCACAGAATGAAATAGAAAGTGGAAGAATAATATTTTCAGAGCATCTCCCTTTAAGTAAGCTACAACAAGGCATAAAATCTGGTACATACCTTCAAGGAACATTTAGAGCAAGCAGGGAAAATTACTTAGAAGCTACAGTATGGGTTCATGGAGACCCTGAAGAAGATAAAGAGGCAAGTGTTGTGTTCATAAATTCCATATACAGTGAAACGCTTTCTATTCATGAGTTTCTGTTCATGATTTTCTTTCATAAGTGTTTAAAATTTTGTAGGAGAATTTAAACTTACTCTACCCTTCTACTTTATCAGCTTAAAGGCAGTTATGTGAGAGGTCATAGATAATAGAATGAATCACTTTCTTAGAGAGCTGCTTATGGAAGAAAAGAACTTTTTATTTACCCCACTTTTAAGAAAATAAAAATCTAATCAAACAAAATCATAGGATGCCTCTATTTTCTATATTATAGCTAGTTATGGAAAGTGCTATTTACATAACATATAAGTGCTCCACTGGGCTTCACACACTTTAAAGCAAATAGGAATCATTTTTGGGTGCTCACTATTTGCCAGATACTCTTCTATCTGCTTTGAATGCTGCATTCCATTTAATCTTCACCTGTGCCTATGAAAGTGGGTACTCTTTTTCATTCTACCCAATTAGGACCCTGAGATTTAGAGAGAAGTTTTCCCAAAGTCTTTTTGGTGCTAATGTAAGAGTTACGGTGGAGCCATGAATACAACCCATATTTTCTGACATATTTTCTCTACTTGATATTGAGAAATTAAGAGGATGGGGTAAAGGGACACTATAGAAGAAGAAAAAATATAAAGGAGAAATAGAGATACATAGACACACTCAGAATATATCTTTCCTTCTGTTAGGTAATCTTCCCCTTATTATATTGCCATTAAAAATATCTGAGCATGTGCCATTTGCTGTTTTACACAGATAATCTTACAGGGACTTAAAAATTTAAACCGAGCTGTTCATGAAGATATTGTGGCTATAGAACTTCTTCCCAAGAATCAGTGGGTGGCACCATCTTCTGTGGTTTTACACGATGAAGGTCAAAATGAAGATGATGTGGAAAAAGAAGAGGAGAGAGAACACATTGTATGAAACCAAACAGGTTTATCTTTTGTCTGTGTAGCTTTGTAGAATTCATTAGTGTTTTAGCTTTAGAGCAAATTAAACAAATTTCCCTGCTTTCAGACTTACTGAATGAGATTATAGTTCTCTGGGTTTAATACATTTCATACACATAGTTGATTATTTTCCCTCAAATATTTAAAGTCTTCTTTTAAATTATAACTTTGCTCAATAAACAGGTTTAAATATAGAAAGACTGTAACTTGAGTATGAAACTTGAATTCTGACGTTCAGGTACATGATCTGTCTGAATTAGGTTTGTCTGAATTAGTGAGGTTAGGTAAATACAAATTGGAAATTTTATGTATTATTTTTATGTAATGTTAAAATTCCATCAGCATAGTAGATGTACTTTGGGGCCCTTACATAAGGGTCAATTCTCTGTTACCATATTTATTATGAAGAGAATGCCTTCAGTCGTTTCTTAAGATCTAAAGTCTACCTGCCATGACCCATTTATTTCTAAATTTTAGGATTATAAGAACAATACAAATAGTTGGAATTCAAACATTAGTAGTTCTCCTATTTATAAGAATTCTGTTCATTGTGCTCTGGAGTCTTACTATAGTATTATCCTTGTAGAGTCTAAGCCATAGGAGAGTGTTGAAATGAAATACCATAAAGTCCTTCAGCTATTTCTAATAAATACTCTTTTTATTTGGGTTTTTGTTTTGGATAAGGAAGAACTTTTAAAGATAGAAGTATTTCTAATGAATTAATAAATGCCACATGATATTGAAGGCAAACTACTACTAAAATCCTAGTCTACTAATTCCTAGATGTGTGTGTGTGTGTAAATTCTCATATTTAAACTGAACAGTTGCGTTCTGACATATTTATTCAGTTATACTTTTCCTTTGTTTTTTGATTATCTGTTTTTGTAGTGTATTATTATAATGGAACTATTTCCATGGCTTGGTTTGGCATATTATGATGTAGAATTTTGAAAGCATCAGGATTCTGTAACTATGTCATAATTTACTGCGTGGAAGTATTAGTATCCATATTCATATTCTGATTTTAAAGAGAAATTGTCTCATTATACCTAGAGGAAAAATAACTGAAGATTTTTCTTTTTCTTTTTAAATCTCAGCTTAAGACTGCTATAAATGAAAAGATGTTAAAGCCCACAGGTAGAGTTGTAGGAATAATAAAAAGAAATTGGAGACCATATTGTGGCATGCTTTCCAAGTCTGATATTAAAGAGGTGAGTAGAGAGTGTGTTGCTGTGTAAATAAAAAATGATACCCATTAAATAGAACTTAGAGCCCTCCTCATGCCCCCAACCTCAGATTTGTGTGTCTGTGTGTAAAATCTTCTCTCCTAATTTTCTTTAGTCAAGAAGACATCTCTTTACCCCTGCTGATAGGAGAATCCCTAGAATTCGAATAGAAACCAGACAGGCTTCTGCATTAGAAGGACGGAGGATTATTGTTGCTATTGATGGTTGGCCCAGAAATTCCAGATATCCAAATGTAAGTTTGAATGATTTATATTTTTTTAGAATATCAAATTAAGAATTGGATATAAAATTGCTTCTTTTAGTGAAAATAAAATCTGCTTTTGTAATAAAATTTGTACTGAAGTATAGGAATATTTCACAAACTTACCTGATAAGTAGTACATCTTATTTGAAAATTAATCTTATGAAATTCCAGTGGAAATCATTTGATTATTTTTACTCAAGTTTCCTAACAAATAACTCTTGATAGTGGTTACAAAAATAGTGTTTGAAACCCAAGCAGATTCTACTAATTCTGAAGCCACTATATTTGAAGTAACATTTTAAAGTTAAAAGGTCATAGGAAATAGACAACACTTCGCTATGTAAGAACTGAGCTCTCAGGAAATCTCCATCATAAATCACTTGAGCTTTATGGACTCATTTTTAAGAAGTTTTGGAAACATTTAGAAATACCAAAGTGATATATAAATGTCTAAAAATTTAATGTCATAATAACATGTACCAAACAAAAAGCTGTAAAATTCACCTTTCTAATAATACCTTTTGGTTTTAGGGACACTTTGTAAAAAACTTAGGTGACGTTGGAGATAAAGAGACTGAAACAGAAGTTTTGTTGCTTGAGCATGACGTTCCCCATCAGCCTTTTTCACAGGCTGTTCTTAGCTTTCTTCCAAAGATGCCCTGGAGCATTACTGAAAAGGTACATTGAAAAGAATGTAGTCACGTTATAAATTACTATATCTGAGCTAACTTGGTTTCTGTATGTGTTTTTAAGTATGTAGAAACTGGGGCGCCTGGGTGGCTCACTTAGTTAAGCAGCATCCAACTCTTGAACTCAGCTCAGGTCTTGATCTCAGGGTTGAGTTCAAGCCCCACACTGGGCTCCAGGTTGGGCTTGACACTGGGCATGGAGCCTACAAATAATTAATTAGATAAGCAGAAACCATAGTCCTCTCCTCCCCTGCATTTAAGTTAGGTACAGAACTCTTAGGTATTACAAAAATCATTTATTTTACTGAAAGATGCATTTTTCTGGGGAATCAACACTAGCTTACGTCAAATTATTCAAAGGTGAAGAAACCACAAGTTACAAATCATAATGTGTGGTTATTATTAACAAATAAAACAAAGTTCCTTTTAAAATATATAGAGAGAAATTGTTGATTTCCTAAGGGCTGTGTTTCATTTGTACTACCAAAATAGTTTTTTATTTCTTAACAATGTGGCATTTTCTAGGATATGAAAAACCGAGAAGACCTGAGACATCTGTGTGTTTGTAGTGTGGACCCTCCGGGATGTACTGACATAGATGACGCTCTACACTACAGAGAACTGGAAAGTGGAAATGTGGAGGTATCCTTGTTGTAGTGATGTTCGTGTCCAAATATATAGTTCTGCTTTTGAGTTTATTTTCTTTGGACCCATTATAGAATTTGTGAATTATTCATGCCTAGCCACTTGCAACTACAGAGACTAATGGGCGTGTGTCAGAAATTGAAATGGGAAATGTGGCCATCCTTTTTCAGTTTTGCTCCGTTTCTTCTCATTAGAACTCCATTAGTACCTTTACCCAGTTAAACATGTTGACATCCTCTTATTTTTATCTTTTTCAGGTTGGTGTTCACATTGCAGATGTTAGCCATTTTATTAGGCCAGGAAATGCTTTGGATCAAGAGTCAGCCAGAAGGGGAACAACTGTGTATCTTTGTGAAAAGGTACATGGGTCAAATTTAAAATGGAATTTTGACACATGCTTGTAACTTTTCCCTCATCCATTTTATTTATTTATTTATTTATTTATTTATTTATTTTAAAGATTTTATTTATTTATTTGACAGAGAGAGCAAGAGAGCACAAGCAGGGTAACCGTAGAACTAGAGGGAGAAGCAGGCTCGCTGCCAAGCAGGGAGCCCAATGCAGGGCTCAATCCCAGGACCCTGGGATTATGACCTGAGCCAAAGGCAGACGCTTAACCATCTGAGCCACCCAGGCGCTCCGTCCATTTTATTTTTAATAATAAAATCGTCTGAGGTGTTTTCCTGCGAAAGGTGTTTCCAGCCTCAGTATTGAGGTGAAATATGAGGAATAACTGTTATGTGAATTTTGCATTCTTAGATTGTAAAAACCATGGGCACTTTTGCATTCTTGAATAGTCTGGAATAGTACATGAATTAGCAATAAAAGACCAACATAGAAGAAGGTGGTCATAAATCAGTGAAAATAATGCAGTGTGTTTGGTTATTAAGTGGCCCAAATAACAAGTAGACTTGGTTGATATAAATTGTTGTGTAGCATTTAACTTCCTAGCTC
Organism: Eumetopias jubatus; assembly: GCF_037043125.1. NCBI lineage: Eukaryota > Metazoa > Chordata > Mammalia > Carnivora > Otariidae > Eumetopias > Eumetopias jubatus. The sequence goes on along the minus strand of NW_028274809.1, from coordinate 160,441,738 downwards.
TGGGTAACTAGGGTATTTACTGTTGCTTCAAAGGTTTAGTCATGAGAGTGTTTTGTCATCATTTACCATTTCTTTTTAAAGTAATCTTCCATTAACTTACAGAGAAAAGTTGTGAGAATAGGAGGGAATGTTAAACTTAGTCTACACTGTCAGTGTTCTTCCATGTAGCTTTTTTCTGTAAAAGTTTTGTGGCTCTCTTTTTCAGTATGTTTAAAACACCATGTAGTTTGCGTTAGGCATTAGAGAAGGATCCAGTCATAGAACTGTTAAAGCTTATGTCTGTTATCTAGTACAAACTTATTATATAGGGCAGAGATTGCAGACTTGGAGGACAGCTTGGTGGCTGTGGAGAGAACGCACACTTAGATTCACTGACATGAAGTCCGGTTTCCTCTCGTTGTGTCCTGTTTGTAACAGTTGTGTGGAAATACTTTTCTAGAAATAGACTTGTTTCTTATTTTCTCAGTTCTGTTCACAAAGACCTTTTTCCCCCTTGTTAAATTAATGCTACTGAGAACGAAACATCAAATAAATGTATGGATATGGTTAAGTAATCTGCCACTCTATTTTTTTCTGTTCCAGAGGATTGACATGGTTCCAGAGTTGCTTAGCTCTAATTTATGTTCATTAAGATGTAATGTTGACAGGTATTTATGCATGTTTTTTCCTAAGAACATAGTATCTACTATTTTAACGGACTCCCATTAACAAACACTGTCTACTTTCCCCCATAGGTTGGCATTTTCATGTATTTGGGAAATGAATCACAATGCTGAAATCTTAAAAGTGAGGTTTACCAAAAGTGCCATTAATTCAAAGGTTGGTTTCATGGTTAATACTAAATGTTTAAGATCTTTTGTACTTTTAACAGTGTTACTAGATGGTTTTGAAAAAGTTAGGTTTACTAAATTAAATTTTTCCCAAATGTTTTAGCAAGATCTAGTTTTTTCCAGTTATCTGCTTAATTTTTGATACAGTTGCCTTGTATTCAGAAACTCACAAAGCCTGGATACTTGGAAAGACTAAATAGATGACTTTTTGCCCTAATTCAGGGACACTACTATTTGAAATTATTCCAATGTATAAACTGGTCAGAATTTTCAAAGTTGGCATGTATACCATCTTGTGATACTCACAAATTTTCAGGGAAATGATGTCATAAATTTTCCTTGGATTTCAACAAAACTAGCCTGAGGTCTCAGGTCAGAGAGAATGGAACCAGGCTAACATTCTCATCCTTCTCTTAACGGAATCTTCCCAGATTCCGTTATGTTCTCACTTTGCCTTTGGTCTTTCTCAGAGGTTTGCCATCATCTAGTTGCTTTCAACAGTTTTGGATGAACTAGTGGTTGGAAAGGAAAGCAGTGTTGGACTGACAGATAGTGATGTATGAATGATTTAAGCCTTCCTCGATTTGTATTTTTAAAAATGATAAGTTTATTTTTCTCCCAGACTTGGTCAGTGTAACAAAGTTATATGAAAAAAAGTTCAGTGCACATACAACAGAAAACATTTTTAGAAGGGGACCTCTTAGTCCCTAGTAGATAACTTTGCTCTCCTAAGAATCTGACCTGGCCTCCTGCATCATCTAACCCTCTTATGCTATTCCTGATTTTTACTTGGGAAGCTACTTTTTTTTTTTTTTTTAAGATTTATTGATTTATTTCAGATAGAGAGTGCAAGGGGGAGGGCAGAGGGAGAGAGAGTCTCAAGCAGACTCGGTGCTGAGCACGGAGTTGGACGTGGGGCTTGAGCTCACAACCTGGAGATCACGACCTGAGCCGAAACCTGATGCTTAACCAGCTGTACCACATAGGTGCCCCTACTTTTTTTTTTTGATAAGCTAAAAAATGGTAGTTTTCCATAAGGTATGAAATAGAAACAGAAGCACTATTTGTATATTTGGATTATAATTGGAAATTACTTGGGATCTTTTTTACTGTGATTGGTCTCATTTTTAGATACTTAATTTGGGATATTTCATAGATTTTTCGGTAAAACATGATGTCTAGGCTATTAGAGTATTCTTAATTATTTGCCATTGAGTAAGGAAGTAATGATCATCTGGAGAGGATTTCACTTTACAGTCATTGTCAGAGAATAATATAACTTTCCTTTTTATTTTAGTGTTACCTAAGTATTTGTTAACTATGAAAGTAAAGTTTAAGCAATTTGTTCACCAACAAATGCTACCATTTTGTTTGTTTTAAAAGATTAATTTATTTTTAGAGGGAGAGTGTGGGGTTGGGAGTAGAAGCAGAGGGAGACGGAGAGAGAGAATCCCAAGCAGACTCCCTGCTGAGTGCAGAGCCAGATCCCATGACCCTGAGATCATAATCTGAGGCCAAACCAAGAGTTAGATGCCCAACAGACTGAGCCATCCAGGCACCCCCATTTTGTTTTGTTTTAACGTAAGTTTGCTTATGTTGTGTAATGCATCAGATACAAATTAATGAACCAAAAACCATAGGTCTGCAGTATAAATATTATAGCTAGGACACTCTCTCTTCTTAATGATTTTAGGTTTTCCGAAATCATAGATTTTATGTAGTGCAAATATGAAATTACACTAAACCAGTTTTTTTTTACTTTTTTTTAGAATTTTTTTAAATTTTAAATTTTTTTTAAAGAGTGCAAGAGTGGGGGGCAGGGAGGGGCAAAGAGAGAAGGAAAGAGAGAATCTTAGGTAGGCTTCACACCTAGCATGGAGTCCCATGTAGGGCTTGAGCTTACAACCCTAAGATAATGACCTGAGCCAAAATCAAGAGTGGGCCACTTAACCGACTGAGCCACCCAGGTGTCCTATAAACCAGTTTTTATAAGAATTATATTAACATACGGTTTTCCTTTTAGGCTTCCCTTACATATGCTGAAGCTCAGATGAGAATTGATTCTGCAGCCATGAATGATGATATTACCACTAGTCTCCGTGGACTAAATAAACTAGCTAAAATTTTGAAAGAAAGAAGAATCGAAAAAGGGTATATTTCAAAAATATTTATTAAGAAGTGTCTTTATTGTGGTAATAAGATAACCTGTGAACTCTTCAAAGTGTTTTATCCTGGACAATGACAGATTATTTAATGAGCTGAATAGAAAGGCAGGCAGAGACATTCTTTTTCTTCTAGCTCTGTCTATGTAATTTATTATGCTAAGGAGTTAAAGATCTTAGAGAAAATTTCAAGGGAGGCAAGAGCTCCTTAAGACTTCTATGGATTGTTTCTAATTTTAGTTAGAATATTGAACATTGGTTTTCAGACATTTAATAAATGTAGATGAACTTCTTCTTCCACTTGAGAGTTTGAAGCGATTTTAGACACCTTCATTTTTTAAATGATTCAAAGTTACACAGAAGCAGTCCTCCCAAAGGTCTGATATCTGACAGCTAGTAGCGACGGGTGTCTTTTAGCTATGATATCATGGGGTTTGCCTGGCTACAATAGTAGAAGATAAGGAATATCCAAGTCCCCAAACTTGTTGAAGTAAAGTAGTTAAAAGAAATTTGGATTTTTAAAAGACATCGTCAACTATCAGAGCAAAGCAAGTACATGAACCTTTCAGATGTTGGTCTTGGGTTCCCATGTCCATCCAGGGTAGGGTCACAGGTGGTTACTAAAAGTGCTTTTGTTGGGGAGTACAAACTCTAGATCTGTGCTCTTTGAGAAGATGTGCCTATTGTCTATTTAAATTAAAATTCATTAAAATGAAAGAAAATAAAGAATTTAGTTCCTGAGTCACACTAGCCACATTTCAAATGCTCAGTAGCCACTTGCGGCTAGTGACTACCATATCGGACAGTGTAGAGATAGAGAACATTTCCATCACTGCAGAAAGTTCCACTGGACCGCGTTCTTCCAGGTAGTTACGCTGAGCCATCTTTATCTCTACCCACAGGTCAGTTTTCTGGGAATATTCAATGTGATCCTAAATATAAAACTTGCAGCTGTGTAAGGATAATTTGGATGCGTTAAACCCAAAGAAACTAAAAAGGACACAAAACATTTTTCAGCAAGTGTTTGTTCATCAAAGGTTTACAGTATGCAAGACATCAGAAGAAAGTTTGTGGAAGATATTTTTAGAAAGTTTGTTTTAAAAACAAAATGAATAAAATGCAAATTGAAAACATTTTTATTTTGGTAGTTTTAAATGGTAAGAGAAATTTGCATTAGTAACTAGCCTCTCCTGATTAGTAAGGGAAAGATAATTTTTAACTTCAAAAACTGTCTCTACTTTTAATTTTGTAACTAGATAGTCGTGTACTGGTAAAGACAGGTCATTGAGTCTTCTCAGCCGTAGGTGAAATTTGAGAAAACAATCAGTAAGAAAATTGGTATTTTTTACTTTCTTAAAGGATATGTTCTGTTTTACATTTATTTTATGTCTATCTTAAAGGATAAATGTTAGGTCATGGATAGACGTAACATTTTAAGTGTTTTATGAAGAAAAAAATCAAAATGTGATTACTATACCTTGCTTTTTAGGTCAGATGTATTGATAAACAGACTAAATCTAGTGTAGAATCTTGTAAAGACTGCATGGCAAGAAAGGAATATTTGTCAAGATTCTCTGTCTAGTATTCCTTTGGTAGTTCTAATAGAGCTGAAGAATTGAGGGAAAAGGTGAAGAATTAGCTTGCACCATCTCATCTTTTTTTTCTCCACTTTCCCCCCTTCTCCATGATTGTTTAGGGTTACCCAACTTCATTAAAATTCTTTAAGTTGGTTTGAAGCTAACCTGATGAAAATAGCATGGAGGTGTGAAGAAACCTCAGACTTGCCTTGTTGGAATTTACTTTTCACAGGAGAACTTGGGAACTCATTAAGTGAACCATTCCTGTAAAGCACGTAGTCTAGTATGTTATCTGACACGTAGCACTCCATATCAGTAGCCTCATTGTGTGTACATACCAGGGTAGTAGTTTATCAGTCTCTTTGCTGGCTCAGCGAATGTGGACGTACTTTTGAACTGTGGATCTTCTGATGCTACTTACCTACGTGTGGCAGCTTCCCTTTTGCCTCTCTCTCCATCATCCCTCACCCCAATACATTGTTTTCTGTAATAAGTAAAACTCTGCCAAGTTACCTTCTTTATTTATAAAAGTGATTACAAACCCATGTAGTTCAGTAAAAACTCAGTTTGGGTACAGAGCATACTCAAATTCTCAGAAGTACAAGGACTCATATTTTGTTGTGTTAACACCTGTTGTCCCCCCCCTTTTCTTTTTTTTAAAGATTTTATTTATTTGAGAGAGAGAGAGCACGAGCGGAGGGGAGAGGCAGAGGGAGAAGGAGAAGCATGGTCCCCGCTAAACAGGGAGCCTGACGCAAGGCTCGATCCCAGGACCGTGGGATCATGACCTGAGCTGAAGGCAGACACTTAATTGACTGAGCCACCCAGGTGCCCCTGTTGTCCTCTCTTTTTAAATGCATTTTAGATGTGTAAGATGCAAAGCTGTCAATGAAAATGGAACATAAAACTTAGCAGATGGTCTTAAAGCCTTCAGAAGAAAAACTATTACTCACTTGCTATCATCATTTTTTCTTTTAAAAGCATCACTTCCAGAATGATATCTGTTATTCGCTCACTTCACTAAATTTACATCTTTAATTTTTATTTAGGGCTTTGACTCTTTCTTCTCCAGAAGTTCGATTCCACATGGACAGTGAAACTCATGATCCTATAGATCTGCAGACCAAAGAACTTAGGTATGTAAATTTTTGCTGGGCTGTAGATAGGATTTTTATTTTAAATGTAATATTCAGTATATATATTAATAAACAAAACATATTTGTACCCCAAATACCTATTTCTAATAGGGTTATGGTGTCTGTAGATCTTTTTGAGTTAGGATATACAGAGAGAAGTAAATGTGATTTTGTTTTTTAGTTTTTCTTATATAAAACTGAGAAGTATTATAATTTCCAATTTGAATTGGTCTTGATGTGTGGTGTATTAGAACTTGACTAGTAATAGTTGTGGTAAATAAGAGATTGCCCTGGTTAATTTCTTAAGTATTTAATATAGAAGAGCGTAGTGTACAAATATGTACAAGACCTTGTGCTTTAAAGCCAGACTGCCTTGGTTTGGATCCCATTTCCAATAACTCCAGACAAGTAATTTGACTTTTTTACACCTCAGTTTGTTTGTTTGTAAAATAGGACTGATAATGGTACCTACGTCACTGGGTGTTGTGAAGAGTGCTCAGATGAGTTATTGTTGTACCATTGTATTGATTTGGTTGAGATTTAGGAAGCAGGGCTGTTTTTGGTTAAATCAGTTAGGCCTCTTTTCCATGCCTTTTATAAGGTAATTCTAAAATGAATGTGCATTTACACTTTTCTTAGTAGATGACCAAGAGTTAAAAATGAGAATATACTCAAATTTCTTAGGACCAGTGTGTGCTTTATAATAGAGCTATTAGAGCTAAAATTAAAAAATACTTTTGGGAGAACTTTTATATAAATAAAAATAATGTTAATGTGAACAGTGAGCCTAATACGAAGAGGTTTTTTGAGGAAAATGTCGAATCTGACTTTGTCAAAGTAGAACATCGCCCCTTCTTACCAAGAAGAAGACAACACATTTCTAAGATTGTCTTTAGTCTTAAAGGTATGATTGGAGGTCTTCCTAATATTTAAAAAATTAATGTACTTTAGGAATCTAGTCAAGAAGTTTATAAGATGAATGAAACTTAAATTAAAGATTAATATAATGCCCATTCAGTGACTTGGGAAAAAGAAAGTACAATTTACAACAGAATACAGATCATTGACTAACCTAAGTTTTAAATAGACATAGACTATAGAGAATAAAGAGCAGTATCAAATTGGTTAAGAGTTTTGAAGTCAATTATGTGGGCTTGGGTCTTGTTACTACTAACTCCAACTTTGAGCAAGAGAATAATGTTACACATTCTTAGTTTTCTCATCTGCAAAACAGGACTAACATACATCTTTCTCTATATGGATACAGATCAATATTTTACGGCATAGTGCAATGCCAGGCCAATAATAAATACCTAGAATAGCTATTGCAAATATAATTTCTTCATTTTGGTGATTTATTGGTGAAAATTTTAATTTTTTAAGCCCAAATTTGTATGACCTAAGTAGCTTTTCATTCTTATTAGTAAACTTTATTTTTATGGATTTATAGTTAAGTAAAAATCTCTTTAGATTTAATAAAAGAAGGTGAAAATTCTTTTGGTTTAGATTTTATATATTATTAGAGTTAGTAAAGGTTCTATTATTTAAATGCAATTTAAAAGTCTCCCGCATGAGATTTACTCATGCAGTAGATGCATAGTGAGAGATTGTCAGCATAGCAGCTGAGAAATGAAAGAGTGTTAGGTTATGAAAAATATACGCATGCACACACGCATACAGATGTTTACGTAGGAAATACTTTTATTGTTTCGTTGGTAGCAAAGGTAGCCTGGGAATAAATGTGATCTATAAGAGTCTCAGAATCTTTTTTCATTATTTAATGATTTCTCCCTTGGCAGGGAAACAAATTCTATGGTGGAAGAATTTATGTTACTGGCGAATATCTCTGTTGCAAAAAAAATTCATGAAGAATTTTCAGAACATGCCTTGCTTCGAAAACACCCAGCTCCCCCTCCGTCAAATTACGAAATTCTGGTTAAGGCAGCTAAATCCAAAGTAAGGTTGCATAGTTTGCAAAATCATCTGTATTTGAATTGTGATCTGTCCACTGTACTAAACAATCTATATTTGCATCTGCATGAAAGTTTCCGTTGTTTTTTGATGCAAAAATATGCTAGTAGTACTTTTGATTAAGAAAAAAAAATCAACTTGGATACAGTCATTGAAATCATTTGCTGAATAAAATCCTTTAATGTCTTTGGAGAGCACCCTGTGCTACAACCAGAAGTTCCACACTAAGGTATTTGCAGTATCCTAAACATATGAAGCTCTTCCACACCTCTTTGCCTTTATACATGTTCTTTCATGCGTCCTCTGAACTGCCTAACTTCAGAGACTTAGAAATATTTTAATTTAACTTTAACTCAGTTAAGCCCTCTTTCTATCATGTCCCTAAGAAAGAAGTCCATTTATTGCATACATTGGGGAAAAGGAAAAACATAGGAAGGCTACCGTATCCTCCCCCTCATTTAGGCATAATTACCCTTACCCTTGTGGTGACTGTGGCTTACATTGGTTTTCTTTGGATCACTCGTTCAGGTCCCATCTCTCCTGTCCAGATGAGGAGCTGGAAGTAGTGTGGGGTCTCAGGGTATTATTCTACCAGAATGATGTTGGTTTCTGATTTTTCAGATCTTTATGGTGGGCCTACTACCCCTATCCATCAGAACAGAATCAACTTCTCCTCTGCTCTAAGGCTTAACACTGTAAATTGGGGAATTTTCTCCTACTATCTTATTTCTTCCTAAGATCTGGGTAGAGCAAGGAGGATCTAGGTATATTTGCCTCATCTCCCAAAATAGAACCAATTGGTCAATAGTGACCAATAGAGTTTTATTTTGCCTCTGGCCTTTACTTCTACCTTGAATGGAAGGTAAAGAAATACCTGCAGAGAGGGGCGCCTGGGTGGCTCAGTTGTTCAGCGTCTGCCTTCGGCTCAGGTCGTGATCCCAGGGTCCTGGGATCGAGCCCCGCATCAGGCTCCCTGCTCAGCGGGAGGCCTGCTTCTCCCTCTCCCACTCCCCCTGCTTGTGTTCCCTCTCAAGCTGTGTCTCTCTCTGTCAAATAAATAAATAAAATCTTTAAAAAAAAAAAAATATCTGCAGAGGAAAACCACACATGCTAGAAAGAACCCAGATCTGCTTTGATTTTTTTTCTGTACCCCAGCAAAGAACAGGCAAGCACATATTGGACTTTGAGAATTGCACTACAGCTACCACCATCCTTTCCCCTTGGAAACTTCTTCAGAATGTTACTTCAGTACCTTTAGACACATTCAGAAAATATTAAGCTTTGATGTTACACAAAACAATCATGACTTTTTATAAGCTGTTTTTAGTTCTCCTAGGTTAAGGACAAAAGATGTAAATACTTATTACCTGGTCAAAAACACCATATTTGTTCTGTTTGATTTGTTGTATTTTGAAGACACCATGGTACTGATTTTAAAATGTTTAATAGGGTGCTCTTTCCTTCTTCTTTACTCTCAGAATTTGGAAATTAAAACTGATACAGCCAAGTCCTTGGCTGACTCTTTGGACCGGGCAGATTCTCGGACTTTTCCGTATGTCAACACTCTCTTAAGGATCTTAGCCACTCGCTGTATGATGCAGGCCGTGTACTTCTGCTCTGGAATGGACAATGATTTTCATCACTACGGCTTAGCATCGCCCATATACACACATTTTACTTCACCCATCAGAAGGTATTTTTTCCTTATAAAATGATAGGAGATAGAAAATAATTTTGAATTGTAAAAAGCTATTTTAATGCCAACATAGTATGATTATTTGTCCTTCATGTATCTAGATATGCAGACATCATCGTGCATCGGTTGTTGGCTGTGGCTATTGGGGCCGACTGTACGTATCCAGAGTTGACAGACAAACACAAGCTTGCAGATTTATGTAAAAATCTCAACTTCCGGCACAAAATGGCTCAGTATGCCCAACGTGCATCAGTGGCTTTTCATACCCAGGTATTTGCCTTCCGTCAGTAATGTTAGGGGAGATGATGTTTTGTTCACTTTCAGTTTAATTTCAAAATACTTTTTGTTAATTTCAGAAATATTGTTAAGACAATCCTTGATAAGGCTATCTGTTATTTTACAGTTGTTTTTCAAAAGCAAAGGAATAGTAAGTGAAGAAGCCTATATTCTATTTGTAAGAAAGAATGCTATTGTGGTGTTAATTCCAAAGTATGGTTTAGAAGGTACCGTCTTTTTTGAAGAAAAGGACAAACCAAAGCCAAGGCTTATTTATGATGATGAGGTACAGTATTTTTAATGGTTTTATTTGGGGTTTTTTTGGAAGGGGTACTTTTTCTTTGATGGTGCGTAGAAAGGATAAAATTATTTTTTGCATCCTACAGAACTTAATTGCACAGACTAATAAGCTTATTCTGTTCATAATTTCTCACTTCAGTGTATCTTCCCACATACAGATGTTGTCCTTGATTTGTTTTACACCATGTAGTTTCCTCTTCTAAGGAAAACTTGAATTATGCTTTGCACAACTGGACAGATGCATGAAAGTAAAGGAATAAATGGCTGCTTAGAGCTCAGAGGAATTTTTTAAGCCTCTTTCCAGCGTTTCTTGTCTGACACAATCTCTACTTCCCTAACTTTAATAGAAGTACAAAACAGCAAACTTTGCCCACAGTACCTTTTCCTCTGGTAGTCCAACAATTTGCTAATTAATGGGGTGAGAATCTTGAGATTAATGAACATATATATTGGGACCATCTTACTGAACGGAGGAAGTATACACACAAATAGGTCATATATTAGTGAAGTTACTAGGTAAATGGTTTTTGTAATACTGCACACCTAGATGCTTATTAAATATGGAAATAATTTTTTAAACTTAAGACTTTTAATATGAAACCTCAAGACAGCAGTTTAAAATTGTAAAATGTGTTTTGTTTAGATACCTTCCCTTAAAATAGAGGATACAGTGTTTCATATATTTGATAAAGTTAAAGTGAAAATCATGCTAGACTCATCCAATCTTCAGCATCAGAAAATCCGAATGTCCCTGGTAGAACCACAGGTAAGACCAAACTTCACTGTCCATGTTGTAATGGTCTAAAAAAAGGTATATATTGTGTGAAAGAGAAGGATATAAGTTTTTTCTGTTCAAGAGTAGAGAAATCTTGTAAGTAGTGTGGGAGCCAGATATTTGCATAGCAAATTCTATTTTCTCACCAATTTCCCTAGGCTGTGGGATCCCAGACATTTGGGATTTTTTGGAAAAGGTCCTCAGTACCAAAGGCAGAGAGCTGTCTGAGATCTCCTCCCTGGTCCCTTTTCACTTTTATCAGTTTTGAAATCTGTACGTTTAAAGATTAAGTATGTTTCACCCTAAGATATTAGTTCTTAACCTTCTGCCCCAACACACTGAGGCCCCTGATGCTGACTGTCACAGTGGCTCAGCTAGGATAAACTGGGCGTGTTCTGGTTAAACCACACTTTCCAAATGACATGCTTCCCACCCATCGAGACTGTGTCTTTTACATTTTTGAACCACTATTTATGTGTGAAGTATGTATACTTTGTGTGGAAGACGTTTACTAACCTCCTTTCCCCTTCTCTCCCTCGACATCATTTTAAACTTGAAAGTGTCAGTGGGGACGGAGAAGATGAGATTTATTCTTTATTTTATGCTTTTACTCATCTTATCTTTCTGTTTGCATTACTTTAGATACCAGGAATAAGCATTTCGGCTGATAATCCAAACATGGACATTGATGAACCAGAGAGAAAGAAGAAGAAACGTGAGAAATAGCTACAGTCAACAAAAAAACTTCGAAGAGTGGTTTCCTTAAAAAAAAAAAACGAAAAAAAAAAACCCAAAACAAAAAACCTTGAGAGAAGCTTTTAAACCTAGGAAGTGTGTGATACAGTTTGTTACTTTTAAATACATTGTAACGGTTTTAAAAATTTGCATTTTTATTGACCTGTTTGTTGACTGTGTCTGTCCCATCATGGTACTTCATTTCTAGATTGAACTGAACTAATTATGCATAAAAATTCAATTGAATATCCATCACTGAAATAGTGACAAGATAGCAACCTCAGGGATCTGTAAAGATCGTTTAAATGGAGCATTCATCTGCTCACTAAAGAACAGTTAATTTAAGTAATTTGATTATTTAATATTGATAGAAAAAAACTATCATTTTCCTGTGGAGGAAAATAGAACATTTTTAAAAGTCAGGAACAGTGTGTTTTTTCTAAATCTTGAAAGCTGTCCATGTTTGATACAGTAGTTTATAGATTTCAAGACAATGACATCAAGATTTGTCAAAGAATATTCAATCCTTTGCCATCTTTAATTTACCTAATTGGTATGAAGTGTTCCCTGTTGAAAGCTTCCTGCATTTTTTATTAAGTGGTCCTTCAACAGCTGTGTTTGGGAATTGAATGTTGTAGGAAGGCAAGAAGGATATTTGAGCTGACTATAAAGTTTTTTTTACTACCAGATAATAAGTATGATCATCATCATCCTTGACCTTTAAGCTCACATCTCCCCCAAAATAAGGCATTAGGGCTCAAAGAGCAAATAGAGATGGCACTTTTTTAAACGTCTGCATCATGTTATTTATAAAAAGTAGGTCATGAACGGCTTTTAAACTGTGTATGTATCAGGTTTTGTAGGAAAGGGGGGATTCTGTAAGGACATATTAAAGGGAATAGATTGAAGTAAATATTATGATTTGGTATGCCTTGTTCATCACAAAGATTAGTAATTATTGTTTTTTAAGAATATTTTGAGATAGTTACAACATTTTACTTTGCTTATTCATTTTCTAAAGTACTTGCAATGTACCAGGCTCATCACGGAGTCAAGTAAACTATCTCTACCTTGAAGGAGCTTGCAGTCCAGTGAGAAAGGACCAGCAAATAAATAAACAGGTCTACTGAGTGGGAATAATGACCATGTGTCCAGTCATTTAGGCCCTCAGAGATCAAGTGATTGTTCCAGTTTCCTACTACTGAGGAAAACATCCGTATCTTGAGGCAGAACTTGTTCCAGTTGAACGAAGATAACTTTGAGTGGTCTTGGGACCAAGTAACGGGCTACCACGCCAGAGCAAGCGTCAGCAAGCCTTTTCTGTGAAGGACCAGCCATGTTAGACTCAGCAGTCTCGGTTACAACCGTAGTACTCAACTCTCCTTGTACAGCGTGAAAGCAGCCACAGACGGGATGGAAGCAAGCATGGCTCCATTCCAATTCAGATTTGAGAACTTTGATGCGTCACAAAACCCATTTGATTTCTACCTCCCCGCCATTTAAAAATCCTTTGCTGACAGCCCAGAGTTTACTGGCAACAGAAGGAAAGGGAGGTTTCTTGGTTCAACAAGGCAGTGGCTAACCTATCTTTCCATGTTTGTTTTCTTGTCTCTCATTTATGAGGAAGGTCTAATTCAGGCAAGGTCAAGATGACCAGAATCCTTATTTTTACCCAGAGCCTCAGTCCTCAGTAATCTAAAATGCTTCTAATGCCAGTTTTTATGCTAAGCAGCGTACATGGACTATTACACTCAAAAAGCCCTGTTGGGTAAGACTCTCTCCACCCCCACCCATTTACTAGATGAGAAGATTAAGGTTTTATGGCCCAGATCAAGTAGTAAGTGACAGGATGGATTTGAATCCAAACTATAATCACTACTTTCTTGTTTTTTGACTTGTGCTATCAAAAAGACATAGCCAGGGAAGCTCCTACCTTTAGGAACTAGAATTCCTCTTATAGCATAGCAATTATTTAAGTTTATATTGATCCTGAAGCCTGTGTGATTAGGGACTCACTCAACTTCATAATGGAGTGTCTTTAGCAGTGGACCTAGTGACTAACAGGTTTAATGGTTAGTGCGCTGGGGGAGATGATGAGTCAGGTACACAGGAAGAAAAGGTCTTTACAGACTAGCAGTAAAGTTATAAGGTGCAAAAAAGGAAGAAAATGACACAATGATAGTATGTTATTATTTCCTAGGGCTGCATATGAATTACTCCTCCCTTTTGAAGGAGATAATTTTTAAAAGGTGGTTTGTAAATATGAATATGCATTCTCTAGAGGTAAAGAATATTTCTAAAAAATGTATTTATCACTTACACTCCCAACATGAACATAAACATTTTAAAAAACTAGTTTTGTGTCTGCCCAACCCTAACTTTATAAAAGGCCTAAATTTAGCCCTACAGACACTCTGTCGCCTGGTCCCCACTGGTTTTCTTAGTTCTCCCAGGTGCTTATTCCTCTCCCCAGCCAAATTTGAGCTGGAAAAGGATGTCCCTACCCTAGGGGTGGAGATATATCCTGGGCATCCCATGCTTACCCCACTAATAATATGTGATATTAAGATGCTGTGAGTACTACTTTTCTAGTATTTACATTTTTAAAAGTAGTAATTAGAAGAGTTACCATTGGAGCTAAGAATTTGTACACAGAAATGAACGAATCAAGAATGAAAAATTCTGGAAACCTGCTTAATCTCCTTCCTACCTCTTTAATGTTTTATATCCAAGATTTATTTCTTTCACAAAGGTTATAAATTAAATTCATCTGTATAGTCACATTTTTATGTAAAATAAAATAGTACCCTCACAATTCCACATATTCTTAAAACTACTAACTTCAGTGCTGTTGATAAGGTTTACTAATAGGCAGTTCACTGACCCTGTGGGATAGGAGCAAAGTCCTTGTTCTCAAACTTGTTATTGTTAAACACATCAATCCAGGTAAGTACAAAAATATTTATTAATAAAAAATACAGTTGTACTTCAATGAGTTGAAAGTTCTAGGAGCTTTTCTGTTGTTGCCATGTCACTAAATTAAGCCCTTGATTTTTCACATTAAGTGGGGAAAGAAAAAAAGCTAAGCACGTTAGTTGAAGCAACTTTTTCCCAATCACAATCACATTATTGATCCTGTGCATAAAAAATTATGTGAGGAGCCACTGAGTGATGGTCTTTGGTTCTGAGAGGTATTCTATAGACTGTTGCTTTGAGGAGGAGTTGCTGTTTTCATTCAACACCTCTGTGTTACACGGTCTTCCTGTGGGGAAAAAAGAAAATAGTTGCTGCTTGAATAGGACTATTCAAGGGTGCAGCTACCATGTTTTAAAACCTGAATGCAGATTTCCTTATGAATTCTAAAGGGACAGTGAAGATAGGGTTTTCTATAAATCAATATTCTGCATTGAAAAGTCCTTTTCCTATACCCTAATGCTTGCTTACTTTTAAATGAACTATAATCCCACCTCAACAAAATGGAGGAAAAGGAAATTAAGGTGGCCTTCATAGTATATCTTATATTCACCTGGAGAGAGTTCTGTTCAGTTGTACACTTGCTGCTGTTTATTGTGTTTATAAACAGATTGGCATATAAAAATCAAAGATTCTCCTGATTACTGCCTAAAATTATGACCGGTTTTCCTCAGATATGCATATATAATTATAAGCATCCTACCTAGAAGGTATAGTAAATGTCCTAGTCAAAAGTATACCTCTGTACAAATACTTAGTAGGTAAGGTATGTTATTCATAGTCTTAAAAGGCTTTTGGATTTTAAGAAAAGAGCCCTTACCTTTGAGAGTTCTTACTTTGATGTGTGGTCTCTCAGTTGTATCATTTTCCTAATAATTAAAATTCTTTAATTTTAACTTTGAAACAATGTTAGAGGCAAAAAAAAAAAAAAAAAACGGTCTTGGCACCCCTATTCCTATTCCCCTTTAGCTGTAAGAAAAGGAGTTCAGGTGCCTGCTCCAAAGTAGGACTAGCTCTCCCTCTCCAAACTCTTAACCTGTCCCATAGCCAAAGAGTTATTTAGGAAAAAGAAGTGTTTTGATTTAAAAACCACCATCTGCTAACTGAAAATAGGATGAGGCATAAACATAATTAAAATTTTAAGCAAAATGGGTGGAAAAAATACTGGGGGAAAAAAAACATTTTTAAAGATTTTATTTTTAAGTAATCTTTACACCCAAGGTGGGGCTCGAACTCACAACCCTGAGATCAATTCACATGCTCCACCAACTGAGCCATCCAGGTGCCCATGAAAAAAGTCATATTAAATAAATACTTAGACAACCATATCAAGCTTTCTCTGTTTTTTCCATACCTTTGTATTAAAAACTTGAGATTTATTCTCAACTTCCAAGGTTTGTGCATCACTATCTGCTCCAACCGTATCCATAATATTGCTTCCACAATTATGTGTGTTATAGCCACTATCCATCTGACAGGGAAGATGAAAAAAAAAAACCAAGGATAACATTGCAAATGAATTCACTTATCCACAAAATCTGAGGAACTTTGATGTTTAAGTAAAATTAAAAATACTTATATAAAATGTATTTCTGAAATTATATATTCATATAAAATATATAACATAAATATAAAATATTTAAGTGAATCACTACATACTTTTTTTTAAAGATTTTATTTATTTATTTATTTGACAGAGAGAGACACAGTGAGAGAGGGAACACAAGCAGGAGGAGTGGGAGAGGGAGAAGCAGGCTTCCCGCGGAGCAGGGAGCCCAATGCGGGGCTCGATCCCAGGACCCTGGGATCATGACCTGAGCCGAAGGCAGACGCTTAACGACTGAGCCACCCAGGTGCCCCTATATACGATTCACAAGTGAACAATACAATGTATTATTTAATATTGATCATACTGAATTAAATTTAAAATACAGAAATATAAGAGGTAGTTCTCTATAGAACTGGTTGTTCTTCAAAGTAGTCACTGTATTACACCATTCCTTTGGATAAAATACGTCTTGTAGTTTCCTTTAGAATCTGAACAAGGCACTATGAACCTGCTTTCCTGTTACTGTGTGATCACACCCAGCAGATAAAAGTGAGGATTATAATCAACTTCTTCCAATTCAAGCTTTACCAAGTTTGTCTCTGAATAGCTTGGTTTTATCTCTAAGTAGGATTTACCTAAAAGGCATGCTATCTTTAAGAGTATTCAAGATAATTCACATTTTTTAAAAGGTCAGTTACATTATACTCACACCCATTGTTGAAATACAAACTTAGTTTCATAATAATACCACATATATAATGGCTCTAGATGTTAGTTCAACTTTTCATTTAATTAATTGTAGCATTCTCTAGGACGTACTGTTGCAAGCCCTAAGTGAAAAAAGGGATTCTGACAAACTTCAGTTTTGGTACATAGAGAATAAATACTTATTGAGGTCCTAAAAAGGTGCCCCGGCCTGTCTGGCACTCTCCATCTTACCATCCTTACTTTGTCCTTACAGCAATCCTATAGACTTCACAGCTGAGGAAGCAGAGGTTCAGAAAGGTGGCCTTTCACAGGGTTGGACAGAATGAGGTGATAAAGAGCTGAGGCTCCCACGCCCCTGTCCATGACACACACTACATCTACCTGCACAGTGCTGAGCACCAAATGACACCAAACCCCGTGAGGGACTCACTCTGCACTTAAACTCTTTCCTGCCAATTAGGGTCAGAGGAAAGGAAAGGACTGTACTTTTGTCTCCATCACAAACAGTAGAATAGCCTAGAAAGTGCATTCTACCATAATCTTCAGAAAAATGTTTCCAGTTTTCAGGGAAGAATGCATATGTGTTCACTACTGGGAGTCATGTTCTATTTGAACAAAAACCCTTGTGACACGTAAAAGAAGAATCTCCCACTATGTTCCAGAGGGAAACACCTGGCTCTGTTACCATTCCACAGCTATTTGATCAAAAACGAATTATCAGATAGCTCCCAGAAAATCTGACAATTACTTTTCCTTTTATCACCAGTGCCAAACAACTGGTTTATACAACTCAACAGTAATGCATAACTGAATATATCAAGGGAAAAGTTAATACAGCAGGGAGCAGGACACAGGAAGAGAAGAATCAATGGGCGGCCCCATAAGATGGCGGCTGACCCCACTGGCTCTCATGTAGACCACTACTTAGGGGGATGCCTACCATGAACCAACCAGACAATATACATCATCTCGTAACTCCTCACAGGCATCGAAATTGGCATCAGCAACATTTTAGAGCTGAGAAAGATGAGGGCTATAAGAGATTAAAAAGTCATGCTCGGCTCACTGTGAAGTGGACCTTGCCTTAAGATCCACGGCCTGTAAATGACAGAATTCTAATTCAAGTTTAGTTCTGAATGCAATGTAGAGCTTCTTCCACCTGGACTACACTACCTATAAATGGTGTTTTTACTGCCAATCATCCTACACACTGTTACTGTATTTTTCTCCCACATAAATCAGATGTGGTCTTTCAGAAACATTCCAGGCTCAGGTTCACGACTGGCAAGCACTGTGGCTTATAATGCAATCCCATGCAACCAGGCCTCAGCACTTCTCGCCCTTCGCTCACCACCTGCATCCGCCTCGTCCTCTGTGCCTCTTGCTTGCCACCTGTCACAGAAGTCTTTGTCGCCCATTACCTAAGGGAGTGTTTAGGAATTGTAAGTATACTCACATGGACTCGACTCACAATGATCAAACTATTATCCTACAATCCTCTTATTATCCCCATTTTAAATAAGAGGGAACAAACTCAAAGAAGCTCTCACTTCCTGAAACTGATAAAACTGAGCTAGGAAATAAACTGAAAGCTGCCGCTTTGCTTTCTCAAGCCCAAGCTCTTTTTTTTTTTTTTTTAAGATTTTATTTATTTGACAGAGAGAGAGACACAGCGAGAGAGGGAACACAAGCAGGGGGAATGGGAGAGGGAGAAGCAGGCTCCCCACCAAGCAGGGAGCCCGATGCGGGGCTCGATCCCAGGACCCCGGGATCGTGACCTGAGCCGAAGGCAGACGCTTAACGACTGAGCCACCCAGGCGCCCTAAGCCCAACCTCCTTAAAGCCATGTTAGCCCCCAGCTACAAATATATGTACCCACATCCATCCCAGCCCCCTACCCTTGTCCCCCTATGAAAATGGAAGGGTTACTTGTGCTAATCCTCCTCCCAGAGCTCTAGATTCTATCCCATCTCGCACACCTCAGTTCCTTCATGTATAAAATGAATCACTATTTTACAGATTTTATTTATTGCATCTGCTGTAAAGCATCATGGGGATTAGATTCTAACTGTAAAATACTTGCCCTGATCTCTGGTATGTGAAAAGGATACATAATTGATACCTATTATTAATAATTATCCTGCCCAATTTTTAGTTTTGTTCTTTTTACTCTTCTCCCTCTCAACTTAAAATATGCTAGTTTCTCCCATCTAAAGTAAAAACAAAGTTAAAAAAGAAACTACAAAAAGATCTTGGACTTTAATGTTCTTCTCTAGCTATGACAACCCTTCCCTTTACAACAAAGGTTCTTCAAAGAGTTATCTACACAGAGTTTTTCAGGACTTCACCTTCTTTACCCTCTTTCCATTCACTTTTCACCACCCCACCTTGAGGCTGCTCACTCACCAAATTACTTCCGTTATTAATTCAACAGCCACTCTTCAAGCCCTCTATTCCTTGCTTTTACTTTAACAGCACTAACTAACCATTCTTTCCTTAAAATGCTCCATGACACTATGCTTTCCTCATGTCCCTCTCTCCCCTCTGGTTGGCCCTTCTGTCTCCTCTGGGGGCTCTGCTTTCTTTACCAAACCCTTGACTTTTCCTCAGGGTTCCAAACACTGATGGGCTCACTGTTCTCACTTCATACAGTCCCTCTGGTTGAACTTACCTATACATTCATTGTTATTATTCCACAAATATTTAACAAGCAGCTATTACACATAAGCTCTGGGATAAACAAAAACATCCATGACTACTCGATAAATGGTCTGAATGGAAACAATGCAAAGTGTACATGGAATTATGAAACCATATAATGAGATCTGGCTTGGCTAGTGTGATCAGGGAGGGCTCCTTTTAGGATGTGATCATTAAGTTGTGAACTAAGAAACGAATAGGAGTTAAACAGGTCAAGTGGGAGAGATAGGAATTCTAAGCAGAGTGCAGAAAGGCTCTTTTTAACAAGAAGGAAGATGGTTATTTAAAACTCTGGAAAGCTAATGTGACTGAAACAAAGAGAATGAAGGGAAACAAAATGAAGCTGACGAGTAAGGCAAAGGTCAGACCACTGGATGCTTTGCCAGCCATGCTACAGATTTTTAAACGAATACCAAAAGCCAAAACAAAGCCCCTCCACCCCCAAAAAGCCTTAGAAGTTAATGATACGCAAACAAAAATGAAATAAAAAATATAGAGGAAAGATTTTTAAAAATTGTAGAATTAAAAGGAAATTCCAGAAAGAAAAGTGAAAGTGAGAGAGGAGAAATCCAAGATATTATTCAAAAAAAGATCCAAGAAGGGAAGGGCATGAGTTTACAGATCGTAAGGCTCTCCTGAGTGCCCAGTAGTATGGACGAAAAGATACCCACGCCAAAGAATCACTGAAATTGCTGAACACTGTTGACAAAGAGAAGATCCTATACATGTCCAGGGGTGGGTAGAAAAAGATCATATACAAAAGATTAAGTATTAAAATGGTTTCAGATCTCTCACCAGCAATAATGAAGTAGAATCAATGAAACAATGCCTTCAAAGTCTGAAGGACAATTATTTCCAAACTTTCATGTGAGAGAATGAAGAATACATGATTAGACATGCAGTATCTAAAAATGTACTCCACCTCACAAAGCTACCAGAAAATGTGTTCCAGTAAAGTGAGAGGTAAACCAGGAAAGACAAGAATGTAATACAGAAAACAGGAGAGAGAACATAGGAGAGGTGAAGGGAATTCCCAGTCTGAAGGGATATTCTGGGATGACAGCTTATACCACACATGGAAGCCAACCAGTCCACAATAAAGCAAGTCAAAAGGCCCTGGGAAAATATGGCTGTCTTCAAGTGGTTAGAAGCTGCCTTTGTGGTAGGAAAATAAGAATGTCTGAAGTTTTTAAACTATTAAATGTTCTACCAAAGGTAAATATTATTATGATACGGCCCAAAGGGTCAAACTGAAGCTGACTGGTAGATATCAGACAGAACCATATTTTAGTTCAATATAAGGAAGAGGCTTGTGATGATAAGAGAAGCCCGAAAATGGATTAGAATACCCCTGCAGACACTCAAGCATAGATTGGATGACAATTTAGTAGTGAAATAGGCTTCCAATTGGTAGTTGAGTTAGATGATTAAAGTGTATTTCAACGAAAGCATTTTGATTCTTCTATAAATGCTCTGGGAAAAAAAAGGCAGTGAGGAAAAAGGAGAGGAAAAGAAGTTAACAATACCTTGAAGGCTAAGTTTGATGTAAGTGCTTTCTCTCTTAGGAACCAAATTTAGAAGCTAACACATATAAAAGTGATTCTAGTGTATTTTTTCTGAACAAAGATCCTAGAAGTCAGGAGAGACAATACAGACTAAAAACATGAGCAGATGATTATATTTAATTTTGGGTCATTTAGAAACCCTCTGTGAGTTTTAAATTTTAGCATTCCAAAACTGACAGCACTAAAACATTATAGGGTGGTGGGAGAATTAAATGAATGACTACATATAAAGTGGCTGAAAAAGCACCTGACACACTGAAACACTGTGTACATGTTAGCTATTACCATGAGTCAGCACAAACTCGGATTCAAGAACGTGAACTCTAAAGCCATACTGCCAGGATTCAAATCTTGGCACCACTGCTTGCTACCAATGGAGGTAATTTACTTAACCTCTCTGACCCTCAGTTTCCTCATCTGTAAAATGAGGATAATAGTTCACCTATTTCACAACAACCCTGTGAAGATTCAATAAATTAACACATGTAAAGTGTTACTCAGAATAATACTCAGAATAATGCCTGGAAAAAGGTAAGAGCTACATAAGTGCTAGATGTTGTTACTATAAAATGGCAGGTAAGAATTGCCTTTCTGACTATTTTAAAGTTCTTTCAAAATTCTCAGCTCAAAGACTATGGCAATTAATGAATGAATGAGAGAGATGAATCCTGAGAAGTTGCCTGACCCTAGCACTCTATAAAAACAGAGCAGCTTAATTTTTCTGCTCTCATCTTTCCCTATTCCAAATAAGTACCAGTGAATGTGAATATTAAATATGTAACATCAGTCCCAATTAAAAGAAACTAACCCTCTTAGTGTCACCATGGATTGATATTTTTAAAAAATATTATATTATATACATACACACACACATACATATAAATTATATTATATAATACTACAGTCCTCACAGTTAACCTATTTTCTTAGTACAATCTCAGAAAAACACAGAATAAGGGACAAAGTAAAGGACTCTAGACTATTAAAATTTCTTACCTGAATGTTACTGTTTTCACAAGGAATGACACTACTTTCTGCAAGAGGTGACATGCATATATGAGAGTTTTCAATACTGAAGGCAATCCCACTCACAAAATCAGTCATGGGCAAACTCCCATTATCAACCGGCTCCTTAATCCAAGTGTTCTCATCTGCTATTTCTATAGGATCAACCATATCCACAGTGTTGTTCTCCTTCTCACTTTCAACATCCTGCAACAGTGCTAACTCTTTCTCAGAAATACTGGATTGATTCTGTGTAATAGACATGGCAGTCACTACCAAATGTGTGCCATGTGCAGAAGTGTCACTGGTCACCTGCCGCAGGTGTACTCCACCCGTGTCCATGGCTGGTGATGAGGAATCTGTGGAAGGAAGATTCACCTGATCTTCTTCATCTTCCCCATGAGCCTCGAGAGCGAAAGGTATCCGAATCAGGGAGGTCCGATACTGAGTACCGCCTGTGCACATCTCGAGTCTCATAGGAGACCAATTCTTAATTGGTGAGCAGCCATCTATATAAGGACTTCTGATACATGGGTTAGTAATTCCATTAGAATTTGTTGTTCCAGCCGAATTATCAGGAGAATGAAAAGTAAACTTCCTTTGTTCTAAAAGATTGGAAGGGAAAAATTCTATCATAAAAACATGCAAATGGAAAAGACATTATTAAGTGTTTTAATGCCAGAAAAATTGGATTTCTGGAACACTGTACTATTTACTGAAGTGAAATTTTGGTGTTACAAACAACAGCACAAATGAATGTGTCTCAGTAAGCAGCATAAGACTCTTCAAAAAGAATTCCTCTGGCATTTCCTTCTAATTAAACAAAATAATTTACTTCCTGAGAATTATTTCCTCATAAACATATTGCTCCTATAGTAATAGTGTTCATATATGAAGAAGATACTGGACAATCAGTCGAGAGCTACAAATTAATAGTTGTACCCAGTAAATGAAAGCAGCTAAAAACCTTGTAAAATACTATAAGCAATGTTAAAAGGCAAGCAAAAAATTGTAAAATAATATTTGCAATAACAAAGAGCTTAACAATGGTAATCAAAACGATAAAAGTGCTTTAAAATATAATACTTTTTATAACTTCACCGGCTTAACAAAAAACAGAAGTTTAAAAAAATGGGCAAGAGCCCATAAACAATCCTCCCAATGGCAAATAAACATATGAAGTGGTCAGCCACATAAATAATAAAAAATATGGAAGTTGAAGCAATAAAAAAGCATTTGTTTAACGAAAACAGTGAAGTACAAACTAAGAATCCCTCCGCCAAAATAAAGGACCAATAAATATCCGGAAAGAGTTCAACACCATCATAATCAAAGATACAAAAATTAAAGCAGTAAGAGACATCTTTGTAATATAACAAATTAAGAAACACCACAAAGAATGGTGATACCAGTGCTTCTATATGGGAGAAACTGACTTTCTTACGTACTACTGACGAAAATTTCAATTGGTACAACCTTTTATAAAGAAAATTTGATAAAATTCATCAAGATCCTTAAAAACATTCACCTCCTTTGACCAAATAATTCCACTTCTGAGAATTTAACCTAAAATACGTACAATATATACACAAAAATAATTATTTTGATAAAAAAATAGAAACAATCTAAATGTTCATCAATGGTTGAAAACAAATGATACATTCATGATCAATGATTCAAAATCATTGTTTCATACAATAATAAAGGATTTGAATGACCTATGAAAATATTCATAATACAGTACTTTGTGAAAAAAGCAGACCACAGAACTACGGTGTGTGCGTGTCTATCTCCAAACAAAAGTACATACGTGTTTATGCAAAAGTACATATACATAAGTAAACACTAACAAAAGTAGTTTTCAGGTTTCCAATTTTATTATGAATAGCTTTTTATTGTAATTTTTTCAAAAGGAGTTAAAATTTTATTCCAGAGAAACTAACATACTGCAAAGAGGAATATGTAAATTTCCACACACTAAATTTACCTTAAAAGTCTTACTGAAACAACCGTATCTTTACAAAATAGGAATATCTGATTACAAAGTCTGAACCTACAGGTCAGAAGGCACACAGAAACCAACTTAACTCTAAAACTGCCATCTTTCTTTGATTCCCTTTACAAGAATGCTTGATATAAATACTGCTAATCAGATGACTGGTGTTTAATACTAGCGTAGAACTTTGTCAAGAATCCAGGTTTTGAAGGTAAATTGTTCCTTTTGTAAAAAAGCCAGTTTTTAAATTTTAGAAGATTAGTGGTCATTTAGAACTCTACAGTTAGAACAAGCTAAAAAAGAACCTCTTTAGTAACAAATGTTGGTAAATATAGAAACTGAAATTAGGTACTTTCTTATGAGACATACCCGAGAGTGGAGTCTTTCCTATCTGAAATGCAATTGGTGAGAAAGTGGGTGAAGAAAGAGGTGAAGGGCTGGTTCTACTTCCCAAGCTGTATTTTTTTGCACTGCCCTGAATAGGGCTGGAAGAAAACTGCCCCTGTGATAAAAATAAATAAAATTATACGGTTCTCTTTCTCAATTTGTTACACCATATGCTATTTATTTTCATCTTCAAAACACGTTTACCAAGTAGGTCATATAAACTTTGGTCATTCACCAAAAGGCAAGGCATCTTGTAACAAGAACAATTAAGACTGTTGGAAAAATTTTGAAATAGAGTATGTTAGTCAAAATAAAGTATAAATGCAGTGCTTAAACACACCATTCTATCTCAGATACGCAGCTGTTTATGAACAACTTTCAATTACATTACTCCATTAATGTCAATCCAGCTGTGGTGTACTGAAAACCTTACACAGCTCGGAAAACAACTCACGCGGAAAGTCCTTGAGACTCATGATTAATCTGGCCGTCCTGGACACCTCTAACTACAAAAATGGAGTCTAACCAAAGCATTCCTGACTAATAACAAAATGTGAACCGGTCTCACCCCTCATGAAATATAAAACCCCAAAGCAACCATTCCTTGCGGACAAAACGAGCCTCGAGACCCATCTCTAGCAAAACTACAGTACACTTTTCATACACTTCTTACCGAACTCGGAGTCTGCACAGGGCTCCTACACCGCACTGGAGATAAATCTATTGAATAAAAAACCTCAAGGGAGGCTTGAGCACCACTGCGAGGACTTCTGGGAGAAGCTGGAGGTAAGGAGTCAGAAATACTCCCATTGCCATCTAAAAACAGCTTTCTTCTGAGGGACGAAGAACTGAGGTTTCCAGGAGACTGATCTGAAAATTCATCAGCTCTAAAATAGTCACCTATATTTATTAACAGAATAAAAGGCAAAGCTAGTCATTTTGAAGAGCAATTACGCTTCAGTTACATGATTTAAAAAAAAAAAAAGCATGTACTATTAGGATTTTGTTCGAAAAGAGGGCAAAGTTTAATTGCATATGTAACGTCTGAAATCTGAAATTATTCCTTCTTTTTTGAGTACTTCAGTGTTAGTGTAGGTAAAATCAATAAGATGTGCTGATGAATAGTTCGTGTCTATAGCAAAATTCATTATGACAAAAATGCTCATCAGGCCAAGTTATAGAAAAAGAAATTTTAGGACGGTTTTCCCACTTCTTTAGAAAGAGACATTGCCACCTATTTCCATTTACAAAAAGCCATCAAAACAAAACCTTCTATCTAAGTTATTAAAGGTTTAAACAAATACGATACTTACCTAATACATTTTCTAAATTAAAATCCACAGGAAGAGACAGCAATGTCTGACAAGCAGCTGGAAGCAAGCAGATAAATAAATACAAACGTGGATAAATCAATGCAAGCATATTACATGCAATTTAGCATGTGCTTCCCAATCAACCATCTCCCCATGATGTTCCAGCCAAATTGAATTATTTCATTTATGCATTCTATTAAAAACATGCCACCCTTCTATAAACAGTTTCCCACACCTTCCAGCTCTGATATAAACCTGTTAACGGTAAGAGTTAACTTCTGGTTGTACTGCTGGCGCTGGAATCAGAAAAGCCAGCCTCTACAGCTGACCCCTGAACAAGATGGATTTAAACTGCATGTGCATGTTTTTCAATATCTACAGTACAGTACTATAAATTTAGTTTCTCTTCCTGAGAATTTTAACGTTTTCTTCTAACTTACTGTAAGAATACACTACATAGTACATGTAACATACAAAATACATGTTAATTGACTATGTTATCAGTAAGGCTTCCAGTCAACAGTAGGCCATTAGCAGTTAATTCTGCAGGAGTAAAAAGTTGTATATGGATTTTTGAGTGCATAGGGGGCTGGTACCCTTAGCCCCCATGTTGTTCAAGGGTCAACTCTATTTGGGGATGGATTTCCTAATTATTCACAAATTTTCAGAAAAATGCTTTCCAAAACCAGAAATTGACTCATGCTTCAAACAACAACAACAACAACAACAACAACACACACACTACTGCTATTTCTAAAACATGGAGGGACATATCTAATTGTTTTTAAAAATTAGCTCTCCATGGGGTGCTTGGGTGGCTCAGTCGTTAAGTGTCTGCCTTCGGCTTAGGTCATGATCCCAGGGTCCTGGGATCGAGTCCCACATCAGGCTCCCTGCTCTGCGGGAAGCTTGCTTCTCCCCCTCCAACTCCCCCTGCTTGTGTTCCCTCTCTCACTGTGTCTCTCTCTGTCAAATAAATTAAAAAAAAAAAAATTAGCTCTCCTATAGCTCATTCATAATTAAACAATTTCAACTCCAGAGTGTTATCACAAAAACTGAATTTAAAATCAAATGTAGTTTAATGTGGAACAGTCTTCATTTCAGAGTATATTTATACTCACCATTGCTTTTCTCAGAATGGATGGTCAGTTTTCTTCCAATTGGAGATTCACTAGTTATATTAATACCTATAAAACATTTTAAGTGTCAAATCTTATATTTTATTTTTTTATTTTAATTTTTTTTAAAGATTTTATTTATTTATTTGACAGAGACACAGTGAGAGAGGGAACACAAGCAGGGGAAGTGGGAGAGGGAGAAGCAGGCTTCACGCGTAGCAGGGAGCCCGATGCGGGGCTCGATCCCAGGACCCTGGGATCATGACCTGAGCTGAAGGCAGACGCTTAACAACTGAGCCACCCAGGCGCCCCTGAAATCTTACATTTTATATTCTCCATTTACTTTATGGGTGACCTTTTCCAGAGTAAAAAAATAAACAAAGTGAAAACTTTCATTTTATAACACTTTTAAAATAAATATCTGCATATATAATAATTTGGCATGTTTCTGTTAGTTTTTTAATTTTGAAGGAGCACAGAGATAAAACTTGAAGGATTACCACAGCAAATAAAGGGGCACCAACTAACAGTTTTTAAGGAAAGTATGGTTACTCTGTATTATGTCAATCTTAAAAGACTGAAGATGCATGGTAGTCAACCTCAAAGTCCTCAAACAGATCCTCTGTTGCTTAATGCTTTTGCAAAATGGGTTATATAAATTGTCTGAATTAAAATGGCAGATCATTTCAACAGAACCTAAAATTTGATAAAACTATGTTCAGTTTCTTTTCATAACAGGAACCAAAAGTAGGGCTGCAAATATTTTTTTTAATTGAAAATTAATGACTACTAAGTTTTGTAACTTGAAAATCCATGAGATAAAAAAACACAAATGAGGGAGAGACGAACCATGAGAGACTATGGACTCTGAAAAACAAACTGAGGGTTCTAAAGGGGAGGGGGGTGGGGGGATGGGTTAGCCTGGTGATGGGTATTAAGGAGGGCACGTTCTGCATGGAGCACTGGGTGTTATACGCAAACAGTGCATCATGGAACACTACATCAAAAACTAATGATGTAATGTATGGTGATTAACATATAATAAAAAAAAGAAAAAAACACGCACAATGACAAAAAAATGACCAATATAAACAAAATAAAAGGAAGGAGAGGCAAGGAGACAAAAAACAAACAAACAAAAAGGCCAGAAAGCTTAAAGAACATTACAGAATAAAGACTAGTAATCTAATAAACTTAAATAAATAGGTGAATGAGTAAGTGGGTGGATGGGTAAATAAAGTCACCTAGTAAATATTGTCAGCATGAGTAAAAAAATAAAAAAGAAAATTCTACGTTTGAATGCTTTCTTTGCTGTAAGCACTGTGACCTTCTATAAAGCAAATGTCATCAAGGTACTCTGCTTCAGAAAACCCTGTAACGTCCTTGGTCTTCAGGCTAGAGTCCATAGACCTTAGCATCGTAGAAAGCCCTTTAAAACCTTGTCTGTCTCTAGCACAGTTGCCCTCCAACTAAACACTATTTATTTGAGCACCTAAAAAAAACCAGGTTCTCTCTCACGTTTAGGTATTTCTCATACTATTCTGACTTTTCTCCCTCATTTGCTGAGTCTGGCTAATTAGGTCTCAGCTTAAATTATCTTCTACCAGGATGCCTTCCCTGACCTCCTTAGATCAGAAAGACACCGAATGCAGCACTATTATGCTTTTCAACTCTATTGCAAGTGTTTCCTTGGTTGCTTCCCCCAGAAGGACTTCTTAAATAAACTTAGAACACAATCAAAGGAGAAAAAAAAAATTGATGGATTTGATTACATCAAAATTAGAATTTCTGTGCAACCAAAGACATCAAGAACAAAAACAGCATACATATGACAGGATGGGAGATGGTATATGAAATGTTTAGAACCAATATAACTTTGTTAAACAAGGTGTCTTAGAAATTACCAAGAAAAAAAAACTCCAATAAAAATATAGCCAATAAATTATAAATAGGTATTTTACAAGAAAGGAAATTTCAAAGACCATTAGTATATAAAGAAACGAAAATTTTAACAATCATTTAGAATGTGAAACAACCCATTAGGAATGACAAACATTTTTTATCAGATAAAGGGCTAGTATCCAAAATCTGTAAAGAACTTATCAAACTCAACATCCAAAAGCAATAAATCCAGTCAAGAAATGGGCAGAAGACATAAACAGACATTTCTTTTTTTTTTAAAGATTTTATTTATTTATTTTAGAGAGAGAGAATGAGAGATAGAGAGCACGAGAGGGAAGAGGGTCAGAGGGAGAAGCAGACTCCCTGCCTAGCAGGGAGCCCGATGTGGGACTCGATCACGGGACTCCAGGATCATGACCTGAGCCGAAGGCAGTCGCTTAACCAACTGAGCCACCCAGGTGCCCATGAACAGACATTTCTTCAAAGAGGATATACAAATGGCCAACAGACACATGAAAAAATGCTCAACATCACTCATCATCAGGGCAATACAAATCAAAACCACAATGAGATACCACCTCACACCAGTCAAAGTGGCTAAAATTAACAAGTCAGGAAACGACAGATGTTGGTGAGGATGTGGAGAAAGGGTAACCCTCCTACACTGTTGGTGGGAATGCAAGCTGGGGCAGCCACTCTGGAAAACAGGATGGAGGTTCCTCAAAAAGTTAAAAATAGAGCTACCCTACAACCCAGCAATGGTACTACTAGGTATTTATTCCAAAGATACAAATGTAGTGATCCGAAGGGGCACCTGCACACCAATGTTTATAGCAGCAATGTCCACAATAGCCAAACTATGGAAAGAGTCCAGATGTCCATCAACAGATGAATGGATAAAGAAGATGTGGTGTATATATATACAATGGAATATCACTCAGCCATCAAAAAAATGAAATCTTGCCATTTGCAACGACATGGATGGAACCAGAGGGTATTATGCTAAGTGAAATAAGTCAATCAGAGAAAGACAATTATCATACATTATCACTCATATGTGGAATTTAAGAAACAAAACAGAGGAGCATAGAGGAAGGGAGGAAAAAATAAAACAAGACAAAATTACAAAATCAGAGGAGACAAACCAAAAGGGACTCTTAATCAGAAGAGACAAACTGAGGGTCGCTGGAGGGGAAGTGGGTAGGGGGGGTGAGGTAACTGGGTGTTGGGCATTAAAGAGGGCATGTGATGTAATGAGCCTCGGTGTTATATACAACAGATGAATGACGGAACTCTCTCTTTTTTAAGATTTTATTTATTTATTTGACAGAAAGAGATATAGCGAGAGCAGAAACACCAGCAGGGGGAGTGGGAGAGGGGGAAGCAGGCTTCCCGCGGAGCAGGGAGCCCGATGTGGGGCTTGATCCCAGGATCCTGGGATCATGACCTGAGCCAAAGGTAGATGCTTAATGACTAAGCCACCCAGGTGCCCCTGAACTGTACCTCTGATACTAACAATACCCTATATGTTAATTAACTGAATGTAAATAAAATTAAATTTAAAAAAAAAAGGAAAGGCAAACATTTGAAAGGTGGATAATGCCAAGTGCTGGCAGGGATGTGGGGACACAGGAATCCTAGGCACTGCTGGTGGTCATGTAGACTGTGCAGTCATTCTGGAGAAGGGGGCCACTGCATAGTCAAAACAGGTAAACACACAGTCTATACGCTAGCAATTCTCAGCCTATGTGTATATTCCAAAGAAATTCTCACTCAAGTCCATAAATAAAAACACATGAGGATATTCATTGAAGTACCTTGCTGCACAAGTATTAAAAATAGTAAAAGTTAACAGTATAAGCCAATGTGAATAAACAAAACCATTTTTGCCTGTGCCCACCTGTAAAAAGACCATATAAGAAGGTTGATTCACCTTGTCAAAAATCAACATGAAGAGTTAGGGGGAAAAAAACTAGTGTCTATGAAAATGTCACCCTGGACAGAAATTTTAGAGCTGGGAGAGACAACTATGTAGTTCACCTCCTTTATTTTATAAATAAAAAGCTGAGGTCTAAAGAGACCGAATAATTTGATCAAGATCACCCTGTAGGTTTATACTAGCAGGAGGTCTCCAGCTCAGGTCTCCACCCACTACTGCATGCTACCTTCAGTTTGTCACGGCTGAGTATACAGACTCCAACTGAAAACGTCTAGTTGTGACTCCAGGTTCTACCACTTTTATCCTCTTTGTAATCCTGAACAAGTGCTGTAAGCTTTCTAAAACTAGGTTTTCTCATCAAATGAGGCCAATAATAGTACCTCCCTCAGGTGAGCTGTTGTAAGGAATTACTGAAAGCACTTAGCACTGTCTGGCACATGGAGAGTGCTCAATCCATTTTACCTATTATTGTGTTTTTGATAAAGGATGGAACAGTCCTTCTTATACTGAGGGCATAATTAATGAACGCTATATAGAAGAGTAGGCAATTTCACTGAAATGAGCCTATATATACAAGTGATTCTCGAACATGGCTCATAACTCAAAGGACAGTGAGAGCGAATAAAAGATAACCATTTCCTGAAGGCAGAAAAATAAAAGATTACTGGTTTGTCCTTCAATTTCCTTATTAATTTTGCATATAATCAGCTATATAATACTGCCCTAGAGGTCAAGTGTCCATACTTCCTCTACCTTTATAAGAAATCAGCAAATTAGCAAAAAGCAAAGCAATTTAAGAATTTCATTTTAAATTTTAACCTTGAAAATTAGGCAGAAATTACCAGCAACTCAGTTCTTGATTCAATACCAACTATTTCTGCATCAATGGATCCTCTATAACCATAACTGATATTCACAACGGTCATGAGGAAGTTTAATTCAGAACAAAATGGCCAAAAATAAGAATTCAGTACATTTTAGTCACATTTTCAATTGTAAACTCTAAACAGCTTTTTTGCCGTTGACACACGTTACATTAGTTTTATGTGCACAACATAGTGATCTGACAACTCTACACAACTCTGTATGTTATGCTCTGTTTACAAGTATAGCTACCATCGGTCACCACACAGCGCTATTACAACATCACTGACTATATTCTCTATGCTGTGCCTTTTATTCTCATGACTTGTTCATTCCTTACCTGGAAACCTGACCCTTAAAAGGTTAAATCGTCCAGTATCCAGAAATCTAACATGTATCAAGCTCCTACCAAAGCAGATAAGCTGACACTTCACTATATATTGCTTTATATTCACTGAGTTTTATGATTCTATAATTTAATAATTTTTATTCATATGATTTTTAGTACACTCACATTTACTGGAATGATACTCTGAAAGCTGTTTCCCTTCATGATCAGTCCAGGGAGAGGGTACAATGACATCTTTTGTGAAAAACTAGAAAAATTAAAGTCATACAATTAGGTATAATTCCCCCCCCAATACAAACAAGTACCCATGTTATTTTCAAATAATCATCAAACATGTTACATAGACTTTATAGTTAGTTACATTTAAAAATTTTAATACTTAAAAGCACAAATGACTAAAGGTAAAATAGAAGAAATGTAAAGTACATATAAAGAGAAATGTTAATACTTCAGCCACTAAAATTTAAAACTTGCAAATTAATCTAAGGGCATTAATCATAGAAATACTTTTAATTCCTCCCAATTTTTTGGGGGGGGGAGGGTGCAGATGACAAAAGGGAGGAAGAATAAGGAAGAAATAAATGGAAATAGATGTATACAAGTAAGCTAGTATGAATGGTGTGCTGGCACAGGCTTATCCTGGCTCTCAAGACCGAATTAAATTTTCTGGAATTTTGTGCATCAGTTGTTAAAGCCAATGTTAAAAACTTGTAAACTTACAAATAAATATATAAAACAGAAAGGTAACAAAAGCCCCAACTCATGACTCGCTAATTATTGGGCACTCCCCAGTATCGGTGCTCCTGAGATTGATCATGTCTTCTGCATCAGCATGGTGGCCCTCCCACACACACTACTCTCCCACTTGCCCTCCTTTTACCATCCGGTAACATCACAGCAGTAACTTGAAACTGGCCATGGCTGGAGTACTTACATTAGAGAAAACAGCAGTCACTAAAAACCGTGCTCCTCCCGCACCCAGAGGGCCAGCTGTTAAACATTTACAGTACACCACTGGCCAGTACACTCAAATGGAGATAAGAGCATTTGGATACAGGTCTTTCCTTTTTTCATTCCAGATATAAAATAAAGTCTAATACGGGATTTTTCCCTTCCCTCTCTCTGTTTTGGGACGAATTCAAAACATTTACTTTTCTTTCTTTCTTTCCTTTTAAAGACTTTTCTTTTCTTAAGTAATCTCTACATCCAATGTGGGGCTCAAACTCACAATTCTGAGATCAAGAGTCTTAGTCTTACGTTGTAAGGACTGAAGCAGCCAGGCATCCCCAAAACATTTTCTTTATATTTTGCTATACATATGGTAAAGAACAATTTCCTCGACATGAGGAAAGATGTAAAAAAAAAAAAAGAGGGGGAGGGGGCAGGAATTACGGTAAGTATAATTTCCAGAAAAAATATAAAGGACCCACCAACTAACGAAGCAACGTATTTAGTTCACTCAAAATGAAAAACACATAAATCCAAATTAACAAGATGAAATTTTTTAAGTGATAATACAAATTAAGGAGCTGAATAATAACCAGTATTGCAGACATGAGAAAACAGCAAGTGTCATAATGTGGCCAGGAGTAAAAATTGCTATCACCTTTTGGGAGGGCAGCATGGCAAAATTAACCAAAACTGAAAACACAAAGCCTCTGACTTAGCAAGTATGTTGCAATTACATAAAGATATATGTACAAGTGTGTTCACTGAAGCATTATTTGTGACAGAAAAACACCAAACACAACCTAAATATCTATCAGTAGGGGCTGAGTTAGGTTATGACACATTCATAAAAGGAATCCTATGCTGTTACTAAAAATCAGTATGTGCTAATAAAAAAATCTAAGAAACATTATTAAGCAAAAAAGCAAGATGCAAAACAATATGAGAATGGTGATCCTATTTGTTAAAGGTCATTTGCTGTTATATACATAAAATTAATCTGAAAGTATAAATGTCACATAGTTATTTTTAGGAAGATGGGAAACAAGCAGCTCTTCATTTTCATTTTATAATTTTTCTTTGAAGTCCAAATTTTGTTTTGTTTTGACTATCTGCATGTATTTATTCTTTCAAAAATTTATACATTTGAAAATATTTCATTTGTTTCTGATATATTAACTTGTTTCTGATACACTGACCCTAATTTTCGCTCCGACCTCATCTTCTTAAATTTTCTGCTGAATTTCCCTTTAAAACTGAGGATTCTAAAGGGAAAGCATATTTTCTATTTTTAGTATATGTGCTGCTGAAGTGAGCACAAGCATATTTTCTAAAATGTTGGGAAAGGGGAGCCAGTCTGGAGAATATTCAACTGTGGTGGAATCAAGTGATTGGATCAGAATGAGAATTCTGAAGTTACTACATAAAGAAGTATAATGTCTGGGAGGAGTAAAGTACATGCAATGGTTTTTGAAGAAATATGCTGTATCTGAAACACAAGAAGACAATACCAACACTAGAAAAATAAGTGTAGGAGGGGCCAGAGCATCACTTAATCTCTACACAGCATAGCTGAAGTCTTCTGGGGTGCAGAAGAGCCAAATGTAGCTAAGGAATAGAGGTGGGTAGAGGGGGGCTAGCGAGGGAAAAAGGAAAAAGAGATGTTGCCATGACATAAAGACTCTCTGGGAAATAACTAGATAGATAACCCTGGCTTGCACTCTAAGAGGAGATCATCAAACAAAGCTGCAAAAAGTGAAAAACGTAGTTTATTATTTTTATTTAAAAAAAACCCTACATTTGTAATCTACTTTTTTCTATGTTTTAGTAAGGTATTTTATTTCAAAAATTCAGAGCATTAACAATAGACGATAAAACCATTGCCAATGCCAATCTAGATTTTCAAGGTCTGAAAATATTCAACTTTCTCTACATAAACTCAAAGTTGAAACAGAAGTTTGTACTCATTGGTACGCTGAAGGCACAAGGAAGACAAACTGGCTAGGCCCTGAGAATGAAAAGATAAATGAAGTACAATATTGGCCAAAAAAAGAATGTAGTCTAGGGGAGAGAAGCACTAAACCAGTCATTACAGTATCATAAGAGCACTATGACAGGCACCGGCGTAGCGGAACAACACTGGTCTTACGGGAGCACAGAGGGGCGCCAGACACAGCCGGGGACAGGCCAGATTGGTGGCGATGGGGGATAGTAAAGGATTTGAAGGAAGTCATCCTAAAAGGGGTGACTGGCGCGCAGAGTTGATGCTTAACTGGCTTATGATCAGTAACGGTTTTAAGTTACCTCTTCAATGGCTTTTTGTCTTTTGTCTTCCACATCTTTATCTATTCTATACAGAGATAAAGAAGAAACATAACCATGCCATTACTTCAGCTGATTGAACATTTAAAATAATAAGCTTTCAAAGAAATAATTTCCTCCTGTTGAAAACTGGCAAATGTTAGGCTCATTTTAAGAGAAAAATTGATGTCTTAGCACATTTAGTAAATGACAGCATTTAGGTATTTGGCATTGTGCTGGTAGGCTTACTTCCCTCTTTTCCGTTCAGTTTGAATGGAACAGTATTTTCTGTTCAAGGGCTTACGTTGATATTAATTTTTAAATTACTATTAACAACATAAAGTAATTTGAATAAACTTTGTCCTTTAACCATCATAAATTAAGAAGTATTTCATTCCACAGGAATCTAAAAATTGTCCAGATTCTCTTTCTTCTGTTATAGCAAGCTTATCATAGCTATAATTTTAGAATCAACTTACTCTGAAATAGAAGAAACTATCATCCTTACAGTTCTGAACAAAGAAGCAAAAATATTAATTATGAAATAAAATAATGACAATATAGAATTCTGTCCAAATGATTTTTTTTCACTTTGATACAATATGCAATTACAGCAACACAAATTCATCAGCTACAGGTTTAACACAAAATGTCGGGTCTCGAGCACAAGGCATAGACTTGCCAAGGACTAAGCAGCTAGCCTTAGAGGACCACTTTAATCTGTCCCAAGGGAGAGTATTTGCTTTCTGTTAATAAATTGGTAAAACACTTCTTTTTACAACAATTTAAATGACTGTCTCTCAAAATTTTTCACGTATATTATTTGTGGCTTTAACAAACCTTATATAAAAATGTACGTTTCACAAATTAAAATCAAGTGAATTTTTCAAGTAAGGGAACGATAAGAAAATAGACTACAATGATAATCCACATATCTCAGTTTCAACAATAGCCATTCTGGGGACAAATAACTCAGTTCTCTTTATCTTCTCATGCACATAAGCCAGGTCAAAATGACAGTGCATAATAATAACAGCATATAGTATTTAGTAAGCTCTGATTTAATATCACCTCATTCAGAAACATTTTCTGCTTCATCAGAGGGCCTTTAAGAACCTGAAATATTCAGGCAATTGCTAGAAGCAGTGAATTGCTTAGTTTAGGCAAATATTGTAGAACCTAATCAAGGAAGGTTCTCAGAAGTCATACAGAACAGAGTATCCTGACCACTACACCAAAGAACACCAGCATGATGCATGTAGGTTACAGGAATATCCTGAACGGATCCTGAGTAGGGGATCTTTACCTATAAGTATATTCAACCTTTGGAGTTTCCTATCTCTCTTCACTTAAGAACATGTTATTATACTTAAATACAAAAAAGGAAAACTTACCGAGAATGACTTAAGTATAAAGCTTGACGATGAATGTCTTCTGGGTCTATTTCTACAGGATTTATTACAGCTAGTTGATCAATAGACCATCTAAATTTCCCTGGAGTCTTAACAAAAGAAAGTGAACCTATGAGTAAAAGCAAACTAAAATAGTTCATCAAAATTCTAACCAATGTCAGCTTCAAAAATAATGTGAATGGTTATAATGCAAAAGTATTTCAAAGCTTGTATTTTAAAATTTGGCTTTACCACTAAATTAAATGGCAAATGGTAATCAAATCACACTAAATCAACTGACTGGACTATATTTTAAAATATCCAAATCTTCCATCTGGGTGATTTTTAAAATTGCATAATAATGGGGAAAAAATCACAGTAGAGTAATAAAGGTATAGAAATTCCATAATTAATACTCATCAGTGATGCAACATACCCACATAAAGGTAAAAATCTCTTACTAGAGTTATCAGAGGTCTTTACTTTCACTAAGAATGAACTGAAATGAAATGAAGTCCTAACTACAAAATTGCCTGCAAAAGCTCATAAAATAGTTCATCCTTAAAATAATTATGAATGGTAATCACTGCTGCTTTTCTGCATTCAACTATCCAACTGAACCAAAAATTTACCCAAATCCTAATCTGTAATTCCGAATGCATTTTTGACGAAATCAGGCTTAAAAATCCAACATCCCACACATTCTGGCTTTGAGGATTAAGTTGCAGCTAATCTCTTATTTATTCTAGATTAACAGAGAACTAAAATTTAATACAGTTCAATCAAAAATCATGAGGTCAGATTTACAACTCAATATAAACTGCATAACTGTAAAACTTTACTTGCTCGTAGTTTTAGTGGATATGAAGTATAGCATAAACAGCAATGTACTTTGCCATTTTTCTAGGTAATTTACTAGGTTAAAAGATCATACTTCAAAAGAACTCCAGTGTAGCAAATAAAAGTAAAAATAAGCTAAAGCGATAAAGTCTTCCCTAATCTCCAAAACAGCACTTTCCTTTCCATATCACCCTTAATCACCTTAGCCACTAATAGCACATATATTGTTTTGAAGTTGCTAGATTAGTTATGAGTTTTCCTTTAGAGTAGATGTTGGCTTCTTTTTATACAATCTGCAAGCTAAAAATGGTTGGAAAATTTTTTAAATTATTATTTTATGACATGTGAAAATTACATGAAATTCCAATGTCCATAAAGAAAGCTTTATTGAAACACAGCCATGTTTCATTGTTTACATATTGCCTATGGCTGCTTTTGTGATACAAGGCAGAGGTGACTAGTTCTAACAGCAACAAGGTGACCTGCAAAGCCTGAAATATTTACTGTCTGGCCCTTGACAGAAAAAGTTTGCTGACTCCTGCATCAGAATACAAGCTCCTTGACAGTTTGTGTCTAATGACCCTGACTTCTTCTCTATGCCTAGTACTTTATCTAACACAGCAGCATTCAGATAGATTTGCTGAATAAATGAGAATAGATAATTAGATGATACAGTGTCTCCTCGAATACAGTATTAGTAAATATGTCATCAATCATAGTATCTAGCTACACCCAGTTGCAGGAAGCCAACACATTATCCACTGAAAGAAAAAAAAGAGAAATTTTAACTAAAAAAAAACTACCTAACTTATTTTTAGCCCAATCACTACACTATAGTGAACATTACAACTAAAAAAGCACATTCCAGGCATATGTGCTCCAGGATAAATTTCTCCCTTCTAAAGAAAGATGTGTACATTTAAAATAATTTGTATATACTAGTCAAGAATAACTTACTGGTAATTTCGCTGATTTAAAAACAGAAGGACTGGAGAGAGTTTGTTCATGGAGATTAGAATAATCACCAGGACTTTCGAAAGGATTCAAAACCGGGATCCTTCCTGGAGTTTCCGGTGTTATTTGCATTCTTGATTCTTTGACATCTCCCATAGCACAGAGAGAAAACTAAAAAAAAAAAATAAGTATGAAAAATAACACCACAAAGTTCCACATTCATTTTGACAACTAAAATGTATTCAACAAACATATTTCGCAAAAAGAACTCAAAATCTAACGCTCTTGGGTCTTTTTTTTTTTTTTACAGTTTACAATGAGGCATCACATATATTTTCTAAAGTGATCCTCCAAATAACCTTTAAAGCTAGAGAGATACGGTATTAGTGATAATCATTTTGCAGAAGATTTCGGCTCAGAGAAGTTAAGTGGCACATAAGTAGCAATCAATCACATATGAATGAGTTCAGGTCCGCTTTCGGGCAACTAAACGTTATAGCAGACACAAAACTCCCTTCAACTAAAAGACTTCTACCTATAGTTTCCTTATTCATTATTTCAAGTCTCTAAAGACTCTGAACATCCTTCGGATATCCCAGCAATTGCCTATTAAACTACAGTTGCTAAACAACAATTATTTGTAGCAAGCAAATACGTGACGACGAAGCTTGTGCACGGGTGTCTTTCTTCCACTTTAGCCCCCCTCAAAGAAGTATGACTGATTAGGACTAGGAAATTAACCGCCTCCTTTGGTTGCCTCTCCTCAAACATCCTCCTTTTCGCCAAGAAGCCCAGGGAAGAAGGCCAGACTGCATTACTTTCAGTCAAAGGGGGATACGACTAGGGAGAAAGAATCTACTTCTTGAAAGGCTGAAGCAGCTGGCTTTCCCTGGGTGAACTGCAGAGGTGGACACTCCCGCCAGTGTCACTCCCAACCCTACACGATCACTGCTTGGCGCCCCCCCCACCCCGTCGCACCTAGTCCCTCGCTGCGCCCATTCACCCCGGGCACAGTGGGCAGGTGGGTCGGGAGAAAGGAAAAGTGAGCTCTCCAATTCAAGACAGGAGGAAAGGCCAGGGACTACAAAGAACGTACCTAGTGGTGTGCATAAAAAGGAAGCCCCCCCAATAGGCGACTCCAGGGCGCTCCCGAGGGGCCAGGTCAGCTCCCACGACAGGCATAGACTCTTTAACTCCCCGCTTCCGCGCTGTCTTAGGCCAACCAGGGCACGGGCCCTGTGGGGAACTGGCCAATCGCGTCGTACCGCTGTCCGCGAACCAACCAATCGCATCGAGGCCGCGTAGTAAATTCGAATGGCAACTCCTCGCTTCGCATTCCGCGCAGAGTAACGAGGCTCCAAATTTAAATCAACGCAGCCTCACGCTGGCGACGAGCGCGAGGGGCGGAGCCTGCCCGGCGTGAGCGGGGGACGCGTGGTGTGATTGCCCAGGAGAAAGGAAGGCGCTCCAGTTCCGGGTCAGGCCCTTCTCCCGCCTCCCTCGGCCTCCGTCATGGCGAGTAGCAGCGGTGCCGGGGCGGCGGCGGCAGCGGCGGCGAATCTGAACGCGGTGAGGGAGACCATGGACGGTGAGTGCCCGTTTGTTCCCCTTTACCGTGTAGCCAAGGCCCCCAGGCGACGGGTAAGCCAAGGAGGACTTTAGGTCCACTTCCTGCCCCAAAGGGCATCTTTGAGGGCCCTCCCAGGGGACCCGCCAGGGCCATAGTGCTGATGATCCCATCCTTTGAGAGTTGTCTTTTCGCTCTTGCGTAGTTTGTCGCGCGCTCGACGTTCCAGCCCCCACGTCAGTCCGGCGCGCGCCTCGTGCCTCCCGCGCCGGACCCGCGGGGCTCCCGCTCCCCGCGCGCCACGCCCCTCCGCTGCGGCTGGCGGCTGGCGTCCTTTCCTGTGGGGCCGGCTTCACGTGCCGCTGCCACCCCCCGCAATCCCTGCCGCGCCGCGTGCGGAGCGCCCTTTTCTCCTAGTCCTGAGCGGGAACAGTCTTCAAGACTGTAAGCCTCGTGCGGACAGCGAGCGGCCTTGTGTGTTTGGTCACCGCCCTGTCCTTTGGCTCTGACCTGGAGTAGGCGTTTTTCAAATAAGCGGCCAGTGAGCAGGTCGCCCCTGTCTTCAGAATTTCTCTACTTCATCTTGGAGCGGGTGACGCGGTTGTTCTGAGGCTGTAGGTGTATTTACCGGTTTTGTACCTCGGGGCCCGCGGGCGTCGAGCCTGCGCACACGTGCTAGAAGACGAAGCGTCTTGCAGTTACCCTCTCTCTCTTATGCCGGGTCTGCCACTTGATACTCCTGGGGGTGAGTTTAGACATCTTTGAGCCTGTGTCTTTTTCTATAAAATGAGGTCACTTCCTCCTAAGGTTCTTGTGAATATTTAAGATGAGGTAAAGGCATATCGAAGGTGAAGAATCAAAAGATAATTGTTACTACTTTTGTGTTATGTTGCATGTATGGCCCACTTGCAGACTCCTTTGTCTCCATTTTGTTCACATCCATTTGTATGTGTTTGATGGATGTTAAATATTGCTTTTTTTTTTTTTTTTTGCATTTTCCAGGGGATATTGACATTAGTCTCCGTCTTTATTGAAACATAACTGCAATTCTCACTCGGTAGTGTCGGCCTCCCCACTGTGTCTCCCTGTCTACTTCACACAGTAGGCTCCACTTACTGATTCAGCCACTCCTTAAGGGACTTCTAATGAGACTTCTTGTTTTTTCTGCAAGGGTTGCTGCTTTCTTTTTCAAGACCTACTTATGTTACTAGAACATTTGCATCTCATTTTTTATTTACCAAGTATCTATTTTGCTGTTTTTCTGAAAAATAGAATCTTATTCTTTAAAGATTTTATTTACTTACTTGAGAGGTGGGGGCGGGGGGAGGGGAGGAGAGGTGAGAAACAGAGGGAGA
Organism: Eumetopias jubatus; assembly: GCF_037043125.1. Classification (NCBI taxonomy): domain Eukaryota; kingdom Metazoa; phylum Chordata; class Mammalia; order Carnivora; family Otariidae; genus Eumetopias; species Eumetopias jubatus. Next base: position 160,400,556 of record NW_028274809.1, on the reverse strand, counting down.
GGGACAGACAGACTCCAGGCTTAGGGGGCAGGGCTCCATCCCACCACCCTGAGATATGACCTGAGCCGAAATCAGGAGTTGGATGTTCAACCGACTGAGCCACCCAGGCGCCCCAGATTTTATTCTGAACACCATATTCAGCCTATTTTTCATTCCTTCTTAATGTACTACATTACAGGTTTCCCCCGTATCTGAAAGCAGAGCATTCCCATGAAACCTTTCCTAAAGCTGAAACGGTGTATAGTGAAGAAGCAGTTGATTTATATGGAAAATTTTTTTGAGTGTTCTCAGACCCAAAAAATAACCTTTCTTAGGCTTTTCTGATGCCTTAGGACCTGTCTTAACAGATGCATAAAATAAAGAGAGATAAAGCACAAATGCTCCCAGACACAGTTCAAAGCTCTCGCAGCTTGATGGTGAGATGTTGAATGTAGTTCTTGGGGAAGGAGCTTGGCAGTGACACTCTAAATGCTGGGTTGCGTGCTGTAATGGCTTTCTGCAAACAAACACTGAACGCTATTTTCATTTTTGCCTTTTTTCATAAAAGCGAAAACTTGGACTTCTTTTGGTAAGCAAAAATAGCTACTAATGTAGGTCTTCTGTAACAGCAGAGTGGAGTAAGACAAACTTTCAAAAAGTGGGTGATGGTTGTATTGATTTACACCTTTGCTTGGAAGCCAGTGGGTTTTTTTGTTGTTGTTGTGTTTTTTTGTTTGTTTTTTTTTAACAGAATGGAGAGTGTGAGGCCTCATTTCTGTCAGTTTATGTTAGCTGTGCTTAGGTTCCTTATTGATATGGCCATAGAATCCCATTTGGATGGAAACTCCCATTTTATCTCTGGTGGAACTCATGATTTACAAATAAGAACTGATTGTATTGGTTGCATCAAGATTTTTACTGAGAGAAGTGTGTGTAAAATGAAGATTATTGAGTGTAAGAACATGAAAAAGTGAAGAAATAACAGATTTTTTAAAAAATTGAATGAGAGGCTGTGTGACATAGAGAACACTGTTCCTCTACTGCACAAACCTCAAGATAGGAAGGCCCCAGGTTGGCAATGAATCACCGTTAGTTAAATGTGGCAGCTAGGGACTATCATGTCTGTTAGAATTCTGAACTTACAGAAAATCCCTATCATGCCATAATTGGAGTCCAAGACAGTCATATATAATGTGAAGTTGAATGTTGTCATTTTATTTTATTTCTTTTTTAAAGATTTTATTTATTAGCACATGTGCAGCCACACATTAGCGGGATGGTGCACAGAGGAGAGGCAGACTCCCTGCTGAGCGCGGAGCCCTTCTCTCGCTGGATCCCACAACCCTGAGATCATGACCTGAGCCTAAGTCAGACGCTTAACCAACTGAGCCATCCAGGTGCCTCATGTTATCATTTTATAGTCCCACGTTCCTCCACATTCATTCCCAGAAATAAAACTTTAGCTTGCCCAAGGGGCTGGACTGAACTACCCAAATAACATTATTATTATTTGAAACTTTGTTAATGTGGGGTTTCACTGTATTTAAATCTAGCCATGAGAATCAAAAGTTTGAGTCTGACTATGCACTTTCAAGATTATTTCCCCTCATCTTCTTACTACTTCCCTCCCATCAGTACTAGAATCAGCCCTCAGTAATTTAATCTTTTTTTTTTTTTTAAGATTTTATTTCAGAGAGAGGAAGAGAGAGAGAGAGCAAGTGAGCACAAGCATAAATGGGGTGAGTGGCAGAGGGAGAATCAGACACACCGCTGAGCAGGGAGCCCGATGCCGGGCTTGATCCTAGGACCTTGGGATCATGACCCGAGCTGAAGGCAGACGCTTAACTGACTGAGCCACCCAGGTGCCCCAGTAATTTAATTTTTTAATGGATCTGAGTGATTTCAGGGTTGTAGAACTAGGCTATAAACATTTTTATTTTTGTTGTGAATTGAAAGCATTTTGATAATGATACTTCAAAAGCAGGTAGACTTTGTAATTTATCTTTGTGGCTCACGTTGAAAGGAACCTGACTCATCCTGATCCTGATTTAGTATAAGCTCTTGTATCCCCTACTCTCATTTTTAGATCCTCAACATTCTCTTCCAGATTCCTTCTTTAAAATGTCAGTCTTTTCTATCTCTCTCTCTGTCCTCCAGTGTACTCACTTGCCTCTTTTGCTTTTCAAGGTTTTGAAATTTTAGATACTGTATTGATAGTTTCGTGCTTTATTTTCGTATATTTTAAAATTTTCCTTATGCCTCCAGTTACTACTAGTAATTATGTTCTTTATAATGATAAAAATGAACCTCTTCCTTACCAGAGGGTTTCAGTGTAGTGCTACTTTATTGTATATCAGGTAGTAGGCTAGAAGGAGGAGTTAAGAGAGTTCACAGTGTACAAAGTAGTGTCCGTGAAACAAATGTATGGTCCCTAGGCTATCATTCTAGTTACTCATTGGAGAAAGAGACTTAGGAATCATTCTTGCTTTCTTTTACCTCCCCTAACTTCTGTTCTTCACTAAGCCCTTTCAGTTCTTCCTTCGTCTCAGATTTAACTACTTGTCTTGATCTCTCCTGTCCGTGCCAAGATGGCAGTAACTTAACTGGACTCCCTGTCCGCGGGTGTTCTGTCTCTTTCCAAGATCCATTCCCTATTATGCAGCCAGAGTCTTTTAAAAATGAAAATTTGATTGTCATACTCCCATTTTTATGTTTTTTAATAGCTTCCCAAAGTTCTGAAATCTTCAAGAGAGCCTTAGTGGGTGTTCATGTCTGTCTTTTCTCATATTTTACACCTCTGCTCCCCCTGTAATTACATTGCCTTCACCTGAAGAACCTTTCAGATCTATGAAAGGTTCTTTACCAAGTTCTCTTTAGTGCAGGAACTTTTGCACAAGCTGTTTCTTTCACTCTCTCTTAGCACTTCTTCCTACCTCTGCATTAGTTAGGTTGATTTCTTTTCACCCTTGAAGTGTAAGCTTACTTGTCACTTCTTCACACAAGTCTTTCCTAAACACTATCTTTCACAACTATGTAAGATGCCCTTCTAATTTGTTTTGGAGGTATGCTTTTCTTGTCCCTCTTTCACTTTTAACTAGAATCAGTTATTACTTTAATATCAATGTCTCATAGATGTAATTCCATGAGGATTGGGACCATATCTGTCTTTTTCACGACTATATTTCCAGCAGTAGTGTAGTAGGCACAAAATACACCTAAGGACCAATTATACAGTAGGCACTACCGAAGTACTTATTATAGATGGGTTATGAAGTTAGGAGGTAAAGATCAACATACATTTTACAAGAAAGCTTAAAGGAAAGAAATATTAGTCCTGAGATGGACCTGAAAAAGAGCATGGAGTTACATGGAGAGAAGAGAAAAGGCAGAGGAGAAAAGCATGAACTAAGGCATGAAGTCAGGAATAAGCAGAGAATTAATAGATAGGGGTCTACCGTGAAGAGAAAACTGGAGAGGAGAATTTTTAGCAACAGGTGATGGTGATGATGGTATTGTTGGAAAGTTGGAGTAGGGTCAGAGAGTACGTGTTTTCATTTGCTGCTGCATAACAAACCATCCCAAACTTACTGGCATAAAACAGCAGTTACTTGTCTTTCACAGTTCTGGGTGTTGGCCGGGCTTATCTGGGTAATTCTCATTGAGGGTCTCTAATGCATAGCAGTTAGTGCTGAATCTGGAGTCATCCCAAAGCTTCCTCACTCACACATCTTCTAGTTGACACTGCCTGTTAGCTAGGCCTGCAGCAGGGGCTATTGTCTGGAACATGTGGGTTTCTTCCCACTTGGTGGCTGGGTTGCAAGGGCGAGTGCCTCAAGAGAGAGCCAGGAGGAAGCTATATTACCTTTTTAAGTCTAGTGTCAGAAGTCATGCAGTGTCACTGTTGGGAGATGCAGCCTGTGAGCCCTGAGCATACCTGTACATTCTTGCTCAGTAGGCCAAGAAAGCAAGACCCTGACTGCTCTTTCTTCCTGCTGTTTCTCAGGGGTGTATTTACAATGAACAACATGAGGGATGAGGTAACATCTGCTTCCAGATAATGAGCAAGTTTGCTAACTGCTACTATAAAAGTAGGGATTTCCCAAGCTCACTGTTCTTCAACTATGAATATAGTCTGTCAATATAATGTATTCTCTCACTATGTCAAAGGGAAAAAGCTGCCTGGTTATTTCCGTGTTTGATGAAAAGGTATTTATAAGACACAGCACTTTTTCCCTAATTTTAAAGTCTTAGCAAAGGAAAACAGTACATTGTTAACATGCCAAGGATAGCTATATGAGATTACCGTCATCCTTAACGCTAGTGTTAAAAGCATTCCAAATAAAATTAGAAACACTTGCTTTCACTCAATTTTTTTTTTTAACCACTGATACGAAAGTTTAAGCAAATAATGCAGGATAAGAAAAGGAAAAGTCTGTTAGGAAGGACATGAAATTACTATTTGTAGGTAAAATGATTAATTAGAAAACAAGAGAATTAACTGAAAAACTTCAGTAGAATTTGTTAAGGTGGCTGGCTACAAAATAAAAATAGGTAATATTCTAGAATATTTGCACTGATCACCTAGAATATACCAAAGCAAATTGAATGCAATTATGAAGACAAAACTAAAAATTAAAGAGATTGGTGATTCACTACCAAAATTGATGATGATGGAGCACTTGGCTAAAACTTTCTGCTCCAAGCATATAAAAATGACAGGAAATAATACTAAAATGCAATCATCAGCACAGCCATGTTCAGAAACAAGAAAGGAAAATCTGCTGGTTAGAAAGAGATTTTCCCCAAAGAGGAGCAGATGGGAGCCACAGCAAGAGACTGGGAATGGAACCTGATGAAGCATGCTGCCCTGCCTGAGTGAAGCTGGGGGCCAGGAATGTGCCATCTGCCACGGCCAGGGATTGGGAAGTATCATCCATGTGTCCTCTGGCTCTGGAGCCACTCTGCTTCCACTAGGGCTGCTCCAAAGGGCCGAGGCCAGCGTGAGACTACCCATCCAAGGATGCTTCACCAGTTCAAGACATCAAGAAAAATCTCCTGTTGAAGATGAGCTTCCAGTCAGAAATCACTAAGTACCCCGGGTAGATGAAAAACATAAACAACTCACATGAAAATTGAAAAAAGAGAAGATAGTAATAATAGCTCTTTTTTTGAGCACTAGATGCCAATGGACACAGCATTCTGAGTGTGTCTTGTAATTCTCACAATGATCCTGTAAAGTAAGTACCATTACCCCTATTTCGCAGAAAAGTTACCTTGCGGGACACCTGCATGGCTCAGTCGGTTAAGCGTCTGCCTTTGGCTCATGTCATGATCCCAGTGTCCTGGGATCGAGTCCCGCATTGGCTCCCTGCTCAGCCAGGAGCCTGCTTCTCCCTCTGCCTGCTGCTCTCTCTTTTTCTCCCTGACAATAAATAAAGTCTTAAAAAAAAAAAAAGAAAGAAAGGTTACCTTGCCTACTAAGTAATGAAGGTAAAATTTGAACTCAGGTACTTTGGCTGTAGAGAGCAGACCCTTAACCGTTCTCCTTTGGTGCTTGCTTATACTTGAAGAAACAGGAAACGCAAATCTCAAAAATGGCCAAAGATAAGAATATAGCTTCAGATAGGTAAGGGCAGAAACAATAGCCACAAAATGAGTGGTTATAAAAAAACATTTTTTATAAAAAAACATTTAACTATGAAATAAGGACAAGCAATTAATGGGGGGGAATTTGAAATCTTAAAATAGAGTTATTGAAATAAATTCAGCGGATAACATGAACTGCAGCCTGCATACAACTGAAGAGCAATACTGGTATGTTGGCATATCAAAACTGAAGAAATGAAACAGAAAGGGCTGTCAGCTTCCAGCCAAGATGGAGTAACAAAAACTGGATTTACCCTCCTACCTGGAAGAAAAAAAAAAAAAAAAAAACCCAGACAGAACACGGACATTGGGTAGTAAAGGACAGTGATCCCAGAGACAGTAAATGAAGAGAGCCCAATAGTTGCCTGTTCTTGGTACCTTCAGAGAGTTCCCAGCCGCAATGCAACTGTGGGGTAGTATGGACCCCCTAAGTTAGCAAAAGGAGTTTAGAGTCCAGGGAGACCAAAGCAGGTAGAGTTTGCAGGACAGAATATGTGAGAGGAAAGAGTTTAGAGAGAATTGTGGAGACCGGTAGGAAGGTCCCCCTCAAGTATTCAGAGCATTGATTAGCACGTGTGTGAGGAAAGTACCCACAAAGCTAGGAAAGGCATTCAAAAGAACTAGAGGGAACAGTACACCGTGCTCACAGAAGGCTGAAAATAGGGCTTATATCTACCAGCCAGAATGGAAAACTTCATAATTCACGAGGCATTTAGTAGAGCACTCACGAGGGTCTTACCTCAGTGATGAGGAACAATTAGCCATACACCAAACAGGGCTCTGATCCTGACTATATAAATCTTAAAAGACTCAAAAGGATCAAACTTTTTAGATAACTGCATCTCATTGCAAAGCCCAAGAACATGTGTAAAAATATTTTTAAAAGTAACATGTATAGAAATATAAAAATAACAACCAACAAGGTAAAATTTACAATGTCCAGCATCTAATTAAAAGTTATTAAATATGCAAAGCTGAAAAATACAACCCATGATAGAAAAATTCAGCCAGTTGAAATAGACCTGAAACTGACACAGATGTTTCAATTCGCAAACAAGGACATTAAAACTATATTCCATGTGTTCAAAAAGTTAAGTATAGGCACGAAAGACGTTTAAAAAAAAAAAACCTTGAAATTCTAGAGATGAAAATGAATGTCTGGTACAAAAAGGTGTTTCGGGCCCATCTTATGAACATGATGAATACTGTTAGTTTTTTGAAGGAGTTAGACTTCATGTAACCCTCAATATTGTTAACTTGTCCATTCATCCCAAAATACTGTAGTTTTTATGCAATTCAAGTCAGAATCCAAACGGAATTTGTATTTGGAATTGATCAAGAGTTTTTTAGAGAGGGAAAGAGGCAGGGGGAGGGGCAGAAGGAGAAGGAGACAGAGAATCTTAAGGCTTCACGCCCAGCGAGGAAACACAGGGCTAGATCTCACAACCCTGAGATCATAACCCGACCTAAGTCAAGAGTCTGATGCATAACCAACTGAGCCACCCAGGTGCTCCTTGATCAAGATTTTTAAGTTCACTGGAAGAACGAAAGAGGTTATGAAAAGGAAAGATAACAAAATCTTCAACCTTCTGTATGTTGATAAGAGTTAGTAATTAAAATTGTGGTTCTGACATAAGATAAAGAGATGCAACAAATGGGTAAATGGGAATTTACTATGTGATAAAGGTGGCATCTTTTTTTTTTTTAAGATTTTACTTATTTATTTGAGAGAGGGAATAAGATAGAGCATGAGAGGGGGGAGGGTCAGAGGGAGAAGCAGACTCCCTGCTGAGCAGGGAGCCCGATGCAGAACTCGATCCCGGAACTCCAGGATCATGACCTGAGCCAAAGGCAGTCGCCCAACCAACTGAGCCACCCAGGTGCCCTAAAGGTGGCATCTTAATTGAGCAGTAGGAGAGATCACTCAATAAATAGTATTGAGGAAATGGGCTTATTTCAGGGAGGTAAAGTTAGATCCTATCTTCAACCCAAACTCCAGGGAGTTAAGTATTTAAATGTTTGTAGGCAGGCAGGAAATAAACTTTGAAGTGATGGAAGGGAATACTGGTGGGTGGTTATATAATCTTTGCATGGGGAATAACTAAGTAATGCCAAGGGAAAATAATACAGGAAGCCATAGATAATATGTTGACCATTGACTTTAACAAATTCTAAACATGCTCTGGGAAACAACCACCATAAAACAAAATTTAATGAAGCCAGTGTATTTATATTCTGTGCTTCTCTTTGCTAGTGTTTCTTATGTCAACTACTTTTATAAACTACAATAAAATGAAGTACTATATAAAAGTTAAAAAATGGGCTTTCATTTTTTTACTATTAGATGTTAATGGACATGATTACCCTGTCAAATTGTAGAAGTTTCTAAGTACTTTTAAAGCCTTAAATATGTATATTACTGAGCAGTTCCACTTTTAGGAATTTATCCTAATGAAATAAAATGAAGTTAGTATGTACAGATGCTTATCATAGGATTATTTCAGTGGGGAAAACATGAGACCCACTTAACTCTTAAAATAGTAGAGTAGTTAAGTAATGTATGGTGTTTTCATAAAATGGGATGTCATGAGACTAAATTACATTGTAAAAGCATACTAAAAATGGGGAAATGTTCTGAAAAATCCTGATTATGATGCATATATTTAAGATATTGAATGAGTGGTGGAATATAAATCAAAGTATAAAAAGCAGTTACGTGGAGGGAGGGTATAAGTGTATTTCTGGTTCTAGGCTAAGTAAGAACAAGACAGTATTGCATGACAATTTCAAAATCTAGGGATGCTGTGCTAGTTCTTTGGTACTGTGCATATTATATGAATTAAAAACAGTATTGGGTACACATTTTTTAATGTAATTGTTTCTGAAGTTTTCTCTGTCTTTTTCAGTTCTGCTGGAAATTTCAAGAATTTTGAATACTGGCTTAGATATGGAAACTCTGTCTATTTGTGTTCGGCTTTGTGAACAAGGAATTAACCCAGAAGCTTTATCGTCCGTTATTAAGGAACTTCGCAAGGCCACTGAAGCACTAAAGGTTAGTGGTCTGTATGTTCATTCTAAAGAAAGATGCTTTTGTTTAGAAAATGGTTAATGACTTTATGTGAAAGATCCTACTTAAATATGATTAAACTAGCTTTTGTCACCATCAGAAATTCTGAAAACCGGGATCTCAGTAGCATATGTTCAGTTACAAAATTGCTACTATCATGGACCACATTTTCTCTTCTCAGTAGTCTCCAGCTGTGTTTAGAATTTTCCTTGTGTTGTGAGTAAAATTGTGTCTGTGCCCAAAAAGGTAAGTTCAAGGCCAATACCTGGGAATGTGACCTTATTTGGAAATTGTGTATCCGTAAGTATAATCAGGTTGAGATAAGATCATAATGGATTAATGACTGATGTCCTTATAAGACAAGGGAAATTTGGACAGAGCAACACCAAGAGAACACCATGTGGAGACACAGACACTGCCTTGTGACAGTGGAGGCAGAGTGCAGTGGTGGCCTAGGATTGTTGGCAGCCATCAGAAACTATGGAGAGGCAAGGATCTTCTGCTAGAGCCTTCTGACTTCTTGGTTTTGGTCTTCAAGCCTTTAGAACTATGAGAAAATAAATTTCTGTTGTTTCAAGCCACCCAGTTTATGGTACCTGGTAATGGCAGCCGTAGAAAGCTAATACAGATTTCACTATTAGAAAGTGGGGTGCTGTTGTAACAAAGACCTACAAGTCATGAAGTGGCTTTGGAATTGGGTGATGGGTAGAAGTTGGAAAATTTTACACACTTAATAGGGCCCAGATTTCCTTGAAGAAAGTGTTGGTAGAACTATAGACATTGAAGGCAATTCTGGTAAGGGCTCAGAAAGGAGAGGAGAGCAGTAGAGAAAGCTTTAATTGTCCTAGAGAATACATATGTCATGATGAGCAGAATGTTGCTGGAAATAATGGACTTTAAAGGGGCTTCTGGTGAGATCTCATAAGGAACATATTATTGAACACTGGAGGGAAGGTTGTCCTTGCTACAAAGTGACAGCACCTGGCTGAATTATGTTTTATTATTGGAAGAAAAATAAAACTTGTAAGTGATGAACTTGGATATTTAGCTGAGGAAATTTCCTAGCAAAGTGTGGAAAGTGCAGGAGCAAGATTTCTGCTTGCTACTCATGATAAAATGTAAGAGGAATGAGAAATGAAGGAACTGGTAAGCGAAAAGGAGCCAGCACTTGATTTAGAAAACTCTGAGCCTTACCCAGACAGCATGCTCTGGAGAGGAAGCCCAGAGTGTGGCTCTGGTGAGGAGATTGGGTGTATGATTCATAAATGTAGTCCACCATCTCGGACTTGACTGCAGAGGACCCAGACAAAATAAAGGAAGGCTGGGATTCTGTACTTCCGGATTCTGCAGGAAGGAAACTGGCCACTAGGCCTCCCTGGCTGCGGTCATGTGTTTCTCCTTCAAGAGAAGGGAAGAATGACAAACAGCAGCTCTGAGAGGAAGGGATTGCCGAGGCCAGTTGGCTGCACTGCCACTATGGGCCCAAGGGCCACCTTTTTTCAAATACAAACTCGCCACTTTTAGTTGCTCACATTGGGAACAGGAAAGGTATATTCCCTTTCTGACTTGTGTACAGTGGTTTAAAATCTTGGGTGATTTTATTTCCATGTTTATATAACAGTAACTCACCACAGATACTGATATTCAAGTTAGTCCCTCTGAAAACTTGTCCAAGAACAAAGTGACTTTTCTCTAGCTTTTTTCTTTCTTTGAGAAAACAAAACTATATAATACATGTAATTTACCCATCTCAAATTTAGTCAGTCTCTAGTAAATTCCAGTGATTTGGGTTGTTTCTGAGATTTTTTAAAACTTTAAACACAAAAAGGTAAACAGAAGATATTTCCAGAGCAAAAATTTATCATAAAGAGAATATCTGTACAATTCTCATTGCTTGAGCCCTACAAGTTCCCTTGAGCTCCCCTATCACTAACCTCTCCTGCTCCCCCTTCCAGTAACTACTGTCCTGATTTTTATGGTAGAAGCTTTCTTATTTTTAACAGTTTTACTGACTAAACATGGGTCTTCAAACACTGCAGTTTAATTTTGTAAAATTTTTGAATGTGATATAAACTGGAATCTTACAGCAGTCTTTACTAGGTTCTTCATTTAACATTATGTTTGAGAGGGTGTTTTTTGTTTTTTTGAGTATAGTTGACACACGAGTGTTATATCAGTTTCAGGTGTACAACTTAGTGACTTGACAGGTTTATACTTTTTTTTTTTAAGATTTTTTATTTATTTATTTGACAGCGAGAGAGACAGAGAGGGAACACAAGCAGGGGGAGTGGGAGAAGCAGGCTCTCGGCCGAGCAGGGAGCCCGATGCGGAGCTCGATCCCAGGACCCCCGGATCATGACCTGAGCTGAAGGCAGACGCCCAACGACTGAGCCACCCAGGCGCCCCGTTTTTAAGATTTTTATTTATTTATTAGAGAGAGCCAGCGAGAGGAGGGGTAGAGGGAAAAGCAGGCTCCCCACTGAGCAGGGAGCCTGACACAGGGCTCAATCCCAGGACCCTGAGATCATGACCTGAGCTGAAGGCAGACGCTTAACTGACTGAGCCACCAGCTGCCCCAGCAGATTTGCTGCCGTCTGTCCCATGACATCACTATTAAAATATTACTGACTGTTGCTTATGCTGTGACTTTTATTCCAGTTACAGAATGAATAAGTCACAGCCTAAGGAAGGAAGCCTATCTCTCCCTCTCCCCTTTACCCATTTTGTCCATCCCCCTCTCTGCAAATCATCAGTTTTTTTCTCTTTTTATAGGTCTGATTCTGCTTTTTGTTTATTCATTTTTTATTTTTAGATTCCATTTAGGAGCAGAATTGTGAGGTTCGTTTGTTTGTTTGTTTGTTTGAGTTTATTTGAGGGGCGCCTGGGTGGCTCAGTCGTTAAGCGTCTGCCTTCGGCTCAGGTCATGATCCCAGGGTCCTGGGATCGAGCCCCGCATCAGGCTCCCTGCTCAGCAGGAAGCCTGCTTCGCCTTCTTCCACTCCCCCTGCTTGTGTTCCTGCTCTCGCTATCTCTCTCTCTCTCTGTCAAATAAATAAAATCTTTAAAAAAAAAAAAAGACTTTATTTGAGTGAGAGTAAGAGTGCCTGCAACTGCATGCAGGAGCAGGAGGAGGGACAGAGGAAGAGGGAGAAAGAGAATGTCAAGCAGATTCTACATGCAGAACCCAGGCACCCCGGAGGTTCATTTATGTTGTGTGTAGCTGTAATACAGTCCTATTCACTGAAATAATCATGCTTTGTTGCACAGATAGACTACTATTCAGTTATTCTTTCTACTGGGAATGGATATTTGATTGCTTCCAGCGTGGGGCTATTAGGAGTATGCTGCTATGAGCCTAGTTGTGCATATCTCATGATGCATATGTGCATGCATTTCTTTTGGGTGGTGTATATCTACAAGTCACGTTGCTTGGTTTTTAGGATATGTTTATCTTCAACTTGAATAGATAATGCCAAACTTTTCTAAAGTAGTTGTGTTTCTGTTTCCATGAGCAGCATACGAGTTTCCCTTCCTTGCTCCACATATATGCCAATACTTATTGTGTTTTTAATTTTAGTCATTTTGGTGGGTGTGTATGGGTTTCTTATGTGGTTTTATTTGCATTTCTCCTAGAACCAATGAGGTTGAATGTGTTTTTACATGTTTTTTTGGCCATTTCCTTTTCAAGTAGTTTGCCCATTTTTTTTTTCTGGGGTGTCTTTTTCCTTTTGTATTGGTAGTCTTAAATAAATATTCTGAATGTGAACCCTTTGTTAAATGTGCATGTAAGTTACTAATTTCTTTTAGTCAGATGTTTAAATCTTTAAAAAAACTATTCAGACTTTCTTTTTAAACTCACAACTGTGCTTTCATATGACAGAAAGAAAAATAACAAAATAATACCGTAAGAATAACTAATGTTTATGAGTACTTTGAGTCACAGCAGTCATGTGTACTGGTACTGCTGTTAGTAGTTTACTGCTAAGGAAACTGAAGCTTATGGTGGCCAGCTTCTCCCAAGGACTTATTGAGAAGTAGTTGAGCTGAGATTTGAACTTGGACTCTGACTTCAGAGTTGTTACCTACTAAGTTTTCAACTACAGTAAGTTCTAAAAAATATCTGAGCCTGCTTTTTGAGAAAGGGTGAAATGTGATTAGAAGTGAGTTAATGGACTGTAGCATGGGAACATTCCCTGGTTTAGTATTCTCTCATAACCCTGCTGTTAAAAATAAAATGCAGTATCATAGTCTTTGATCAGTAAATTTCTGAAATTCTAGTGGAAGAGAATTTATTTAATAAACATCATCCACAACTGTGTGAATTTTTGTTGTTTATGTTGGAATTTGACACAGAATAGGGAGGCAAAAGAGCATGAAGGTTTCATACTGTAATGCAGTTTGAGTGCCATAAAGGAACCAGAGACAAATAACCTAGTCCACGGGGTACAAGAGGAACTGACAAGTGTTTGGCATAGCACTTTCTTAGGCAAAATAAACCCAAGGTATTAGGATAGAATTGCTTTTTTAGCTTTGACCATGCTGGTTATTCCATAGTGAGAATAGTGGACCATAGTGAGATATAAGAGGCAAAATCCATATTTAAGATAAACAAAATCAGAAAGCATTGCCCTTTGAATGGAAGATCAGACACACACACACACACACACAGCCTCTTAAAACATATTTCTCCATAAACAATAACCAGTATGCCAGTTTCTCATTAAAACTAGGCGGAGAGGAGAATCCTGAAAAGTGTCTAGCAAAGAAGAAAAATGTTAATTAGAACTTTTTTCTTTAAAGGAATTTTTGAAATCTGTATGTAATTTTTATTAAGAAATGCTCATAATTTTAAAATATTTAAATATCAAAATACAAAGAAGGAAACAAATCATTCAGAACCACCCAAGAGGTAATCAGCAATATTTGGTGAACACCATTCTAGATAGTAGCATGCCACTTTAAAAATAAAAATATTACATTTAACTTTATGGATTAAAGAACAACCTTTCACAGGTTGCTTCTCTTTAGATTATAAAGTCTACTTACTCTCTTACCTGCTGCTGTTGGGTTGGGATTGGGAGCTGGTTAGCTCTGAGCTGCACTGTGAGCCATACCTGGTTTTCCTTGGCCATGCTTTACAGACTTTTAAAGCATATGGTGGTTTTCTCCTTTTTGGGTGGTTGCTGCTACTTAATTTCTTTCTTATTTTTTGTCTGTTTCTTTCAGAACTAATAATAGAGGAAGGAAAACCTGTTCCTGTTATGTTTTACTGCCTTTACCTAGAAATCCTAGTGATTAGAATTTCCTTCTATGATACTTACCTTTATTTTAGAATGTGTAAAATATAAATCAAAGACATCCTGAAATGTTGCAAGGAGCTGTTGGTCTACAAACATCCAGTTTTTCCTTTTGTTCTTTAGTTAACTATGTAGACAATTGCAACAATTTTTCATTAATTGTTTTTACTTTCTCACAGATTCGTATATTGTTTAAATCATTTACAGTAAAAGTAGTTGGTTGTGTGTCACACAGGTCAGTTTCTTCGCATCAGTAGATGTGTCACGTTTTTTTTATCTCCCACAGCATAAGTAGGACTGTTAATTAAGGCACGGTTTTTAAAAAGTTTTGTGTTTTTTTTTTCAGTTTCCATACCTTTTAATGAATGCATTTACAAGTAAAATAGACTTTATTTTTATGAGTGATTCTACCAAGCACTGAACTTTAGTATTGCCTCCTCAGGGCTAATTATAAGCAATCATTTACATATTGTGATTTCAGAAATTCTGGGCAAAGCTACTTCCTGTATCTTCTACTTTAGTACCAAGGTGCCTCGAATTGGATTATTATTGATGCACTTTGCACTAATAAGCCTTGCCCTTTCTCTTGCAGCTGTCCTGTATGATCACTAATACCTTGGGAGTGATGTGTCTCCTCACTGTAGGAAGGTTTTGTATGGCATGAGGACATTGGAGCTGTAGAAATAAAGGATTCAATAAGTCTTATTTCCCCACCCATCCTCCTGAAGGAGGGAATAAACTTACACCAAAGTGTGGAAGACAAGGCTGCTAAAGTTGGTTTTTCCCAGGGCCAATGCTTATGAAATTTTGGAGTCTCTAATGGCAGTCTGGTAACTGGAGCTCTTTAGGATGCCATTGCTGTCCTTTCAAACAGAGTAGTACTATATTCATATAACAGGAATGCTATACAAGATTGTTGGCTTGCTTAATTTAGGTGAAAAAACTTGTTCCATTGTCTTTTTCTTGGAAGAGAACCTCAAAAATTAGTATAAAAATGGAATGGGACTAGACAAATTGCATTACAGTTAAGGTACTTTAATTTTTTACAAATTCTAAAATTGTTTATATTATTTCAAGTGTTCCTTGAAGTAAATGATACTGAGAATGGGGTTAGGAAGAAGACAGAGTGCCTAAAGGTATGCACCTAAAGCTAATGTAAGAACCTTTAAGGGTAGAAATAAATAAGAAATCTTTTAGAACAAGGGAGATTTTTTTCAAACTAGTTTCTAATCCTTGTGAATAATAAACTCAAAGAAATGAAAGGCTAATTAGAATAGCCAGCTATATGGACAAACAAGGTAGGTTCTGCTGATTGCAAAGAGAATGTTTCAGATTGAGTTAACTACAATTTTCCCAGCATGTTAAGGGATTTTCGTGAAAGGCCTCTGAACTTAGACTAAACTTAAAAGCAG
The DNA here is from genome assembly GCF_037043125.1 of Eumetopias jubatus. Lineage (NCBI taxonomy): Eukaryota > Metazoa > Chordata > Mammalia > Carnivora > Otariidae > Eumetopias > Eumetopias jubatus. Next base: position 160,385,155 of record NW_028274809.1, on the reverse strand, counting down.
GTTTTAGTTAAGAAGTTGAAACGTAAATGATTTAAAAGTTTACTGTGTGTTTCTAAAATTAAACTTAGTTAAAATCATCATATTCATATTTGGCATTAAGAAATTATTTAAATCCTTATCTTTTAGAAATATGTTATCAAGGGGCACCTGGGTGGCCCAGTCAGTTAAGCATCTGACTCTTGATTTCAGCTCAGGTCATGATCTCAGTGTTGTGAGGTCAAGCCTCCATCTGGCTCTGCACTAAGCTAACTAAGGTAAGCAAGGAGCCTGATTCTCTCCCTCTGCCCCTCCCTGAGCGCATGTGTGCACACTCACCCTCTTTCTCTCTAAAATAAATAAATAAATCTTTAAAAAGGAAAAAGAAATGTCTCAAAATCATTTACTGATGACTTATATGATGCATGGAAATTTCTGCAGAATAATCAGGGAAAGTATAATAGTTGGTGGTATAGGTGAGGCAGGATTAGCCATGTGTTCATTATTCCCTTTTGCCCTTTTTTTCCTCTGCTTTCTAACAGAAAGGTCTTTTTCATTCATAATCCCCTTTTCATACTATAATGAAACATGCAGAAACAGACAAACCAATAAAGACTGGATAAGGTGGGTACAGTATGTGGATAAGGTCTGTTGGGTCAGTTTTTCAAGTAGCAGTATATTTTTACCTTAACTGTATTATTTAAGATGATTTAACAATTTTCCACTGTTAGCCTAGCGGTCAGTTCAAGAAATAGTCCTAATGTACTGCAAAAAGTAAAAACCCCACTGCATTATCCTGATAAAAGTGGTTCAGGATATGTGGAGGAGGAATTGTTTGTTAATGACAATGCAGTATTGACAAATATATCTCTATGGTGTCTCTTTTTTTGTGGTTTTATTATAATGAAACTTACTTTCTTGTTCTAGGCTGCTGAAAATACGACAAGCTGACTTTCTGGAGAAATTCTGATGAGATATGTCAAGCTCTTCAAGAGGATTTGAAGATTGCTATGTAGTCAAGAATGTATAATGAAATTACTGCATGCAGCAGTGTAGAAACATTTTCCCTTTTAAAAGAATTATAAAACCATAGCTTTATAAATCAGTGGAAAATGGCTTACAGAGAGAACTATCAGATGTGTTTACATCACATCTTTTTTTTAACAGCTCTAATGCATTGGCATTGCTGTGTTCATATTTATGTATTCCTTATTTATAGCTGATAGCTTTAATTTTCTAAGCAGTCTGTCTATCAGATGTGCACATCTGCTGTGCCTGGTTGAAGTATAGTGGAACCCATCAGAAGTAATGTAGTAGTTATGACTTGTTGACATTTCCATTATAAAATTTAATTTTGAATTGTTTATGCAAAATAACCGTGAATTTGTGTTGTATTGGGCTAAAAGTTGACAGAATTTCAGCCACCATTTGTGAATTTTGATTTAGAATTACAACATAGAATCTTTTTTATAAGAGCACAGAAACCATTTGTTTTAACCTGCTCTTCTTTAACAAAGAGTATTTAGTTTTTTAAACATGAAAGTTTTTCTGGCAGTTAACAGTATGAACCAGATCATTTTTGTATTGATCGAAAAATAAAACTTAGAAGTAATGATAGTGCTAAGTATTGTCATTTGAGTCATTTAAATTTAATGAAACTATTGACAATATTTTTCTAAGTTTTATACTCTATAAATGGCCTAAAAAATAGTGCATAATGAAATACTTCCAACATGCAAAATGCTTTAATTTTATTATGTAAAAATAGTTTGGTTACCTAATAAATCACTAAATAGGAAGTATCTGTCAACAAATACGGTGTTTTCTGAAGGACTAAAGATTTCCAGTCATTAAACAAAAACTAAATAATCAAGTGTTCTGTATCAGGAATTATAAGTATTCCTTTCCAAGGTCACTTTGTGTGTCATTATTTTTTCCCTGAAAGTTTTAACTAATCAAAGTGATGGTTCAAACTAAATTTTAGAAAACGTAGGATAGTGTTAATTCCGTTCCTGTAGCAAAATCTGAATGGAATATTTTTCCCAAGAGTGATAGGATTTTAATATGATTTTATTAGCTTCCATTTAAATGATAATACAAGTATTTACTCTTTAGCAGCATTTTTGTTCTTCAAAGTAAGGCTTAGTAATTAAGTGACAACCTTCTGTGTAAAATCTAGTCTTGATTATTTTGACTTCGTAAGCACCTAGCATCTTTACCAAGGACACTGGAAGGTGTATTATTGGCAGACTTGGTTGGGAGACAATAACGACTTGTGATAAGTCATTTATTTGATAGTAATCACTGCAAGTCCTGCATGTTGTTACCCATAAAATCATAAAGACAACATTTTTGTCAAGCTCCAAAGTTGGTATATACTCTTAGGCCACAAGAGTTAATAGTTTTATTTATGATTTTATAGATTAAGTTATTTATGTTTGATACAAAGCAGGAAAATATATTGAGAAGGCGTTATGTTTAACGCCTTAAAGAGAACTTCTTTAAGTGTTAAATTTAAATGTAAACATATTTTTAATGCATACTTCAGTACTGTTTAACAAAATCAAAACAAACTGTAGTGATACAATTGGCTGTGTTATGCATGTTGTCAGTGACAAAAAATAAAACCATTTTGGTGGTATTGGCATGTACTTTTGATTTAATATATGCTTTGTGAACACAACTTGTGTTTCTGCAGGTATGTAGAATGAAGGTATTTAAAGGCTATATAATTTACAATGTAAAATTAGGCTTAGGTGTAAAATGTGATAGTTTTCTCCTGATAGTGAAAGGAGATAGCTGTATTAACGTTGCCCCAGGCTTGAAAACAAAGTTGGCATTTCAAATATGTGTGAGATTTTATTTTTCTTTACTTCAAGTAAGAGATTCTTTACATAGTGGGAGATTACAAAACTTCATACATGTTTCAAGCATATTTAAACGTTTTCTAATAACTGAATCAAATATTGGTTTTTAAACATATTTAAATTAATTACACTTAAAAATTCAATTCCTCACACTAGCCACATTTTTTATTGTAAAATAGACACAACATAAAATTTACCATTTTAACCGTTTTTAAGTCGTACAGATCAGTAACAATAAGAACATTCACACTGTTGTGCTGCCATCACTACTATCTAGAACTTTTTCATCATCCAATAAACAGTGACTCCCCACTCTCTTCCTTCAGCCCATTTTTCTAGGTAAACATTTTTCTCCTTTGTTTCTATGAATTTTACTGTTCTAGGTAACTCATATAAGTAGAATCATACAGTATTTGTCCTTTAGTGCCTTTTTTCACTTAACATGTCTTCAGGATTCATCCATATTATAACATGTATCAGAATTTCATTCCTTTTTAGAGCTGAATAATATTCCATAGCATGTATTTACCACGTTGATCCATTCACCCAATGAATATTTGGGGTCTTTTGGCTATTGTGAATAATGCTGCTTTTAATATTGGTATATAAATATCCGTTCAAGTGCCTGCTTTTGATACCTTTTGGTATGTTCCCAGAAGTGGAATTGCAGTTCGCCTGGTCTCACCAGAGAAAAACACAGGAGACCACACTGCTGAGTAGCTGGGCTCTGGTTCTGGCTCAACAATTTGGGGCAAGTTACTACTGAGATCCAGTGTCCTTCTCTGGAAGTTGGGGAAATTCATCCCTACTAAACAGACTGTGTGTGGAAAATACTTTGTCCAAGACCTGAAACACAATAAATGCTTATTTTTGCACACACATGCCATTGGGTCAAGAGTGAAGGGCTATTTAAGAATTATGCATAAAACTAGGATAGAGCAAACTAGGTGCCCATGAACAAATGTCTGATTTCCAGGCAAACTTTGCATGTGGACTCTTTTACCTCATGTGATCTATAGGAGTTTCATTCATATACTGACGAAGCTAATTTAACACCTTTCCCAAAGATAGAGCCAAAATCTTTTAAGACATCGTAAATGATAGTTTGGCTTTTTTTTTTTTTAAGATTTTATTTATTTGAGAGAGTGAGACAGCAGAGAGCACAGATGGTGGGGAGGGGTAGAGGGAGAAACAGACTTCCCACTGAGCAAGGAGCCCCGATGCGGGGCTCGATCCCAGGACCCTGGGATCATGACCTGAGCCAAAGGTAGACGCTTAACCAGCTGAGCCACCCAGGCGTCCGGTTTGGCTCTCTTTTGTTAGGAAACTGTTAAGGGGCTGATTCTCTTTTCCCAAAATCCGTATGTTGAAGCCCTAACTCCAGTACTTTGGAATGTGAGTATATTTGGAGAGCCTCTAAAAAGGTGATTAAATTAAAATGAGTCCTTTAGGGTGAGTCCTAATCCAAACTGACTGCTATCCATATAAGAGGAAATTAGGACACGCAGACCTGAAGGATGCACAAGCATGGAGGAAAGACTGAAGGAGCCCAGGGCAGCCGTCTGCAAGCCAAGGAGAGAGGGCTCAGAAGAAAACCTCAAAAAACATTGATCTTGGACTTCTGACCTCCAGAAACGTGAAAAAATAAAGCTGTTGATTTGATTAAGCCAACCAGTCTGTGGTTCTTCGTTATAGCAGCAATAGCAAACTAATATATAAGAATAAATATAAAGTGCTTATAGACAAAACATTATAGTTAACACTTGGCTTAGTAACCCCTGTAGACTATGTAATTTGGGAAGATGAAATAGGCTGGAAGTTTTGTTTTTAAAGAACTTGATGGGCTGCCTTAACTCCTCATTGGTAGAGGTTCTGTGTTCAGTCCCACTCAGAACTGAGCTGAGAATAACCCACCTAGGGATCAGGCATTTAACTTGGGAAGCCAGAAATCTGAAAGAATAAGGATTTTGGTTGGTGATCCTTCTGAAATAATGTATTTCTTATTTTTTAGGTATATGGACCTGTAGTTCTAGATACTGACCCATTGAAGGTTACCATCTAAATTAGAAATCTTTGGGAAAATCTCCATCTTACGTGGCAGAAACGTGTATCTCACTAGCACTGAAATCCATATAAATAGATACTGGTTGAATCATTTATATGCAAGTGACTTTGAGTCAGAAGTGAATTGTATCACTGGAAAAATGGTAGCCTGCTGTGGATTAGGACATCACAGAAGGAAATGGATTAATATAAAAGTGCTTTGCTACTCACCAATGGCAAGAGTACTTATACATAAATTCCATAAAATGAACAGTTGGGCTCTTTAATATAAAAACAAAATGGATTTATTTTTCCAACAACTTTAATCATGAGTCAATAAAACATTTGTAAATGTAAACAAAATTGTTTCTGGGCCTATTTTAAAAACTGAGCCTTCAGTTATTTTTACATAAATTACTGTCACAAGAGGGAATCCTTGACAGAATTAAGGAACAAAGGGGAGAAAGAATTTGTAAGTGGGCTGAAAAGGCCGGCAGTCTAGAAAAAGTAAATCTTGTTTGCACGTTTTTGGCGGTGAACTAATTAGTTGCTATTCTGTCTTGAGTTGGCTTGGTAGTATCAAATAAACCCATTTTAGTTGTTTGTGGATTCTCCAGAAAGCCGTAAGTCCTTCAGTCAGCACCTCCACCTTGTTGAGATCAGGTCTACATGGTTTCCCTCATGAGGATGTCTCACTGTATGGAATTTTGTAAATTCTATAGGGAATTTTAATGAAATTTCTAACACTTCTACAAAGAGAAGGAGAAAACTAACAATTCAGTGTTAGAAAAGAAACCAATGCATTGTGTAGGTGCAGGAAGGAAATCACAGTAGATTATTTTGGCTGAAATGGAAAGTTCTATTTAAGGAAAAGTAGCAGAGGGCTTGGAAAGGCAGGCTGAGGCCAGATTATGAACATCCCTGAACAAGTTTGACTTTTATTCCATAGATACCAAAGAAAGGAAGAGACACGGATTCAAACGTAGGTAAACTGGCTGTAGAGCCCATGCACGATAGCGCCTCTCGCTGTACATCAGCACCTCTGGGGCGAAGGGGCAAAATAGGAGAAGGGACTGAAAGAGCCTGGGAATCAGATGCCCAAAGGTAGTGGTTGCCTCTATGGAAGTAGATTGTGAAAGCATAACAAAAGGCTAATGATAGATGCTTACCTTGCCCAGGATTGCCCCATTCTTTTCCTAACCATGCTACTGCTGATGTTAGTGGGCTGGTGAATTTTTGTGGCATCTCTGCAGATCAAATAAAAATAAATAACAGATTAAAACCATTCATTTTCCAGAAGTACTGTACTGGGGGAACCCAGTACTAACAAAAAGTAAATCTTGTTTTATGAAATTCAGTGTTGGACTCATATACACCAGAAGATGGTACATCTGACAGCCCTAAATAGCAGCCACAGGAGGTACATCGGTTAATAAATAACACCATGTCCTTTACAATAGAGCAGAACACTGGGGTATCTTGTGGGTCTCCTGTAGCTGAATGAAAAATACAGGCATGTTATGTCGGAAAGAGTCCACATTATCACCTCTAGCTACTAAAAGCAATAAATTGCCAGATACATACTTGGTGAGTTACATCAAAACCCTTTAAAAAGATTGTTCTGACAAGCTGAGGGTTGATGGAGGGAGGTGAGTGGGGGATGGGATAAATGGGTGGTGGGTGTTAAGGAGGACACTTGTTATTAATGAGCACTAGGTGTTATATGTATATAAGTGTTGAATCACAAGTTAAAAAAAAGATTGTTCTGATAGTTATGCTTTCAAGAACTAGTGTTGGAAAACTGTTTAATTTGTTAAATTTTTTAGAGTCCACCTGCTCTCCCACCAACAAATGGCCTTTTTATTGTAACAACTACACTTTATACTTGAATTTGCTGACAGCTATGCGTGGAAATATCTAAATAAACTAAAGTAATTTCATAAAAACGACTGCTCTGGAAGGAAACAATTTCTAGTTTCTTTAGTTCTAATTTGTATTTACTAGTCAGAGATATCTGATGCCCCACCAGGAAAAACAAGGAGAACAACAATGGAAATTGACCTGCTGGTGGGAAGATCATGGCATGTTTCAAGAGGTAGATGATCATGTTTCAGCAATTCAGGAAACTTGTAGGTCAAGGACACTTAACTGCATCTCTCTAGGTGTGCATTTCTTCAATTGTACCATGTGATTTTTGGTCTAGAATCTCCAGATCTGTGCCCCCAAAGTCTGCATTTCCTATAACATCTTCATGATTTTTACCACATGTATATGCCACTGAACTATGTTTTATAATAATAGTTTATTTAAATAGGCTTACTTAAAATCCAGATACACTTATTTTCAAAATAAAACTCTACATGGCTACTAGCATGGAAACAGCATCATTTGCCATAGCTAGAAATTATCTATGAAAATAATTACAATGAAAAATAAACATAGGCTTACAACTTTGCTAAATATTGTCTTTAAAATCTGTGATTCTGAGACCTGCTCTTTCTTTGATAGATAAGATGAGCAACTGTTAGCAACATAGAACTGAGTTACCAGGATTACTTACAAGAGCTTTGAAAAGAAACTGACTTCCTCACTATGGCATTTATTGCATTTTGAATGTAATGTCCCATGTCCCACCCCCTCTGGTACCCATCTTACACTTTGGAAAACCACTATCCTAGAACATCCCCAAGATTCCTTTTTGCTCTACTATCCATATGGTTTAATAGAAAGCTCAGGCTTTAGGGTCAGGCAGGCTTGATTTGTGTGCCCTCTCCAAATCTCAGTTTTCTTATCTGTAGGATAAAGATAGGATATATATATAGCTCACAGTGTTATGAAGATTAAGTGGAGGGATGTAAATCCATAGCATACCACCTGGCACATGGTAGGAGCTCCATAAACATTAATCTTCACTTCATATTTTGTATTAATTGGACTTATCAAACCACTTAATTTCTGGAATGGCCCAATGATTCTGAAAAGACTTCAATTCAAAATGCACTTTTTTCTCACCAATGGAATCAGACGTCATGCGTTCATAAATTATTTTTATATACTCTTTTTTGAAACATAGACAAAATGTATTTAAATATAAGTTTATATTGTGTTTATGTTGACCTTAGAAGAACAAAAGAGCCAGTTATTTTATCAGCAAAATGAGTTTTCCGCAATAACAGAGGAATTGCAATTCAGGACAAGCAAACTATGGTGAACGATAGGCAAGTCTGGAGAACAGGAGAGAGGAGTTTGCAATTTATTTATAGGGAAAAGGAGGAAGTTGGGAGGGACTCACGTAGCTTCTCCTTGGTTGAAGTTGGCAATTTCTCACTGGCTATGCTGTTGTTGGGCAAGGAGAAATTCTTCCTTCCTCCTGCTGGGGTATATAAAGTAAGCTCCCTGTTTGGGAATGCAAGGTATGCTTCCTACGGCAAGTGGTAGTGTGAGAAAGCTCTCCCTTTTGGACTTCCTGACTCCATTTTAAATTGTTTTCTCTCTTTCTCTTTTTTTTAAGATTTTATTTATTTATTTGAGAGACACAGCCATAGAGGGAACACAAGCAGGGGGAGGGAGAGAGGGAGAAGCAGACTCCCTGCTGAGAAGGGCTTGATCCCAGGACCCTGGGACCATGACCTGAGCCAAAGGCAGATGCTTAATGACTGAGCCACCCAGGCGCCCCCCTCCCTTTTTTTTAAGATCTTATTTTTAAGTAATCTCTACATGCAATGTGGGGCTCGAACTCACAAGCCTGGGATCAAGAGCCGCATGCTCTGCTGACTGAGTCAGCTGGGTACCCCTTAAATGAAGTTTTCTTTCTTTATTTTCACATTTATACAGGGATGAAAATCAAGACATCCTACCAATAAAAACACAAGACTAATATGTAGCTAAATTTTAGTGTAAAGACTTGCATAGCTAATTAATGAAAGGACCCCATGGGGATGAGGATGTATTGGGAGAAGAAGCATGGATTATGAATAATTTTAAAATCTCTATTTTCAACATAAAAAGAGTTCATTGTTGCTTCTGATAAACCCAATGGGAATATCAGTGATCTTTGTTCCTGCCGAACACTGAGACCCCTCCTGCTAAATCAGCACAAACAGCTAGCTAGAGGAAACCTTCCTGGGAAGTCTGCTCACAGAACATTGTGGGGGAGCTTGCTAAGGTTTAACTCCAGTCCTGCCTGTTCACCGTCCCCACTCTCATCTGGCTTCACCTAAGAGACACAGAAGGGACTTTATCAATTAGGGCCAAGTTCAGAGAGAAAGAGACAGACACATGTCTTGAGTGGAAGAAAGACCATAGTGCTTTGATGTCACCAAAATGACACTCTATCTACTGCGCTGCTCTTAGGCTGAAAGGCTACTGCACAGGGACCTGGGGGGTCGGGGAGGGGGCTGCGGTCTCAGGAAAACTGGTGTGGGCCTGACCTTTCAAGGCCGCAGCCGCTAGTGAGACTCAGAGAGGAAGAGGGCTGTTGTGATGGATTGTTCTGACTCCTGCACTGTCACTTTCATTGGTTCAGAAAGGTTCGAGAACCTATGCTGGGATTTAGCAGTAAATCAGGTTAACAAGGGAGCCCCTAAGGAAAACAATGTGTGGCGGAGAGATGTTTCTCCCCTGGGATTTCTCCCGTCTTTTCTCCTCTCACTTGCAGCATTTTGCGCCGTCTTTCTTGTTTCTCTCACGCACTCAGGGCGCAACAAAGGAATTCATACTAAAAGGTTGCGAATAATGTGTCCCCCCTCTCTGGGGAAAGGCAGGTCCTAGAAGTATGTGGCCAGCTAGGTAGCACAGGGCACCAGGGGAGCGGTGAGATTGGCAGCTGGAGAGTTCTGAAGGTCTTCTGAATCATTTGACCGCAGGACCCAACATTCCCCTCAGCCATCCACTACAAGGCCAACTCAGCACTGGCGCAGGCCCGCCGCATGACCCCTGAAGAATAAAAACTGAACATGGAACACTGCTCCCTTTGGCTCTGCTTTCATACCTTGTCCTCAGCTTCTCATTTCAAATGTAATTTACTTCTCCTCCCGGTTAGCCCCCAACACTCAACTCTCAAACAGCGTGAGCATTTTTCACACTGCAGTCGAGCAGGTAGATTCTAAACAAATAAGTGGAATCCAGTCTGCACTGCCCTGGAAACAAGGTAGGAACGAAGTACTATCACTTCTAGTACCAAAATCCACTGGAGATGTCTTTTCATATACTATTCTAACGCATCCAACAGACTTCACATCGTGGTTGAATTATCAAGCCCAACCCCCAAAGTAGGGATGATTGTTATAACTTTCATCTCTCAAAAAATTATTTTTATTTATTTATATGACAGAAAGGGAGAGAGCACAAGCGGAGGGGGGTTGCAGACAGGCAGAGGGAGAAGCAGGCTCCCCGCTGAGCAGGGAGCCCGACTCAGGGCTCAATCCCAGGACCCTGGGATCATGACCCGAGCCGAAGGCAGATGCTTAACCGACTGAACCACACAGGCGCCCCTCAAAAATTATTTTATTACCATTAAATATTTGATGCATATAGTCTATAACAAATAATTGTGTACCTTCTCAACAGATAAAGACATTTTAACAACTTCCTTCTCTCCTAATCAAGGTCTAATTTAGGATTGTTCAATGAATCAATAACCTTATTATCTTTAAGTTGAATACCTTATTCATGGAATCTCTGAGATTCTCACAATTTTCTCCATCTCTATATAGATAAATGTTGACACCAACTCATGAAAAATCAATCCCTTGTCTCTTGGGGGCCATCTCACTCTCAAGAAAATTCCTGTTCTTGGTCCTTGAATTCTAGCACCTATCACTATACATAGCATGTAGTGAATGCTCAGTACGTATTTACCAAGTGAATGACTGAACAATCATACATTGGTGATAATAATGTCCACATGAAATCTTTCTGCTACAGTTATTAGTATTCTTTTTCCAAAAAGATCCTGAAAAAGCCTGTTGTTGAATGGTGTGTGCCATCATTGAACTTTGACATTTCATTGCTCTTATTTTAGGTTTATGCTCCTTCTATGTCTCAATAATTAATTCCCTGGCTTCATGGTCAGATGGAATTACCATAAAATTTTAGAGGTATACCTTCTACAAGCTTGTTTGGTGGAAGCAAGATAATTCTACTCTCCTCTGTCTATTTCCTCCTTGAAGCAGACTGTAAGGTTCAAGAGAGCAGGCATGGTCTCTAGTCTGCCACCTGGAACATCGTAGATGCTCAATAAAAAGTTTGCAAATGGAACGATTAAATGCTTCCATTTACCCCTTTCTTAATGTCAGGGCAAGCTACAGAGTCATGTCCTATACATTCTGGGGGAAATGGAAAAGAGTTAACAGTTTGGGACCTGCTGTGTGTCATTCATTAGGCTGTATGCCATATAGAGATTACTTCATGTAATTTTTACAGCAACCTTGTGAAGAAGGTATTCCAATTTTACAGATATAGAAACTGAGGCCCAAAGGAATCTGTCATGAAAGAAATATATGCACATGAAATTCTTTTTTCTCCTAGAATATCTGTTTTCTTCCTATTGCTTAATCAAATCACACCCAACCTTCGAGAACCAAATTAAGACTGTTCAAAGTTCATTCTCCATGGGCATCTTGTGTTTCTGTCCATCTTCTGAGTAAAGGCACTGACAACCTTTGGTCTGGGCTATTTTTCAAGGATGTCTGTATAGCATACACCCTTGAACAAAGAGATAGTAACTCCCTCTGGGAGAGGACATACTTGTTTTCTGACCAGGTTAATAAGGATAATGTCTCCTTCCAGGGCAAAGACTGATCAGGTTTGCTAACAGCCCCTTTAGAAGATTGGGGTTTCCTTACCTCGGGTTTCCTCAGCTGTGATACAAACCCATAGAGTGTGCAGTGCCACTCTGGGCCACTCTGTCAGCCCTACGGGATTTGGAGGACCCGTTTACCAAGGTGAACACAAAGTTCCTATGGCTTGCTATACTGTGAGGAAGAAAGTTACTGTGAGGAAGAAAGTCCGTTGTCTCTGACCTAGGAATTTTGTGCCCTCTTCAAGTACCTATGAAAATGTAATAGACTTTCAGCTTGCAAATAGGGTAAAACTTTAGCCTTTTCACAGTTCTTGACAAAGATCTTCTTCCTTTGGGAAGCCTTTTCTAAGCATTCCAGCTTCTAGTGATATCTCTAAGACACATTTTGCAGGAAACCCAACCTGCTGAGTAATATATTTATGAACATTTTTATTACCTCACACTTGATTATTCTCTCTTAGAGGACAGAAACAGCCATTTATACCTCTTGATAAGTATTTAGCATTTTTCTTGAATATAGAAATTGGCTCTCGTTTCATTAACTGTAATTCATTAAAATGTATTGAATGTCTATTAAGTGTAGGACATTATGGTCAGAATGTTTAGGTAATTATTTCCCTAACTGGTGCATAAGTGCCTTGAAGATGGTCATAATATCTAATAGTTCTTTATCCATTTTAATTCTTTCTGTCTCTCATTCTCATGCAACAAATATTTATTGAATGTCTGCTATTGCAGGTGGTATGTTAGTTGCTGAGTGTACAAATGAGTAAGAGAAGTCTATCCACAATGAACTCATGGAAACACATACACGCAGTACAAGAAGGAAATCCAGTGACAGAAAAAAAACATAGATCATTATGGGAACATGGAAAAGGGCCACTCAACAGGACTTTCCATTTTGCGGGGGCAGTTGCTTTTCCTCTTCTTGGTATTTTCAGCAGCACATAGTGCTTAGCAGATATTGAAACAAAGTGGTTTCTTCCCCCCACCCCCTGCACTGTAGAGCCCCCTTCCGGGCTCACATCCCACCGGTGAAGAGTATGGGCAATGGCTCCGGGCTGCACACTCCTCTGGCATGGGTGTAGTAGGAGAGGTGCACAGAGAAGGATCTTCCATCAATGCATCACCATTTGCTGAAACAAAGTGTCGATGTGGGGACTGATAATTCAAACTAGAAATCTTGGTCAAATCCCTGCTCTGAAACTTGTGTATATACTCCAAAATAGCCCATCTAAGGTTGGCTGGCCTATATTAAAAAGGATTGCCAGCAGGCTCACACTCTAGTTCTACCTATTTAAAAAGATAAATGCAACAAGTGTGTTTAAGTAAATGAACCTGTATCTAACACCTAGAATATTACTAGGGACTAGAAGATGCACAAAGCATGTTCCTTGCCCTCGAGATGTTCATAATGAAGTGAGACAGACACAGAGAACCATCATCTAAAACTGTGCAGGAGAGCATAAGCTTTGAATAGAAACTAGGGGTTATTATCAACAAGCTGTGGGAACTTATTCCACTGGCGACCAAGAGAATTTCTTGCAAAGGGATGGCATCTGAGTTGGTGTTTAAAGGGTGAAAAGAATTTCCCCAGGCAGAAAACAGAGAGTAAGGCAGCCCAGGAAAAAGCTCAAGCAAATGCACATTCTTTAAAAGTAAATAAACAAATGAACTAACTAATTAATAAAAGGAGAGTTCAGGGAATGGTTAGTAGGACAGCAACTGGAATGTAGGGTGTGCACAAAACTGAAGGTCAGAAAGGAAGTTCCGTTCAACACCTTCCACAAATATTTATTAAGCACCTGCTGAGGCAAATATAGTATGCTTAAAAAGAGATAAAGATAAAGACCGAGCTCACAACCTAATGAGCAGATCATTTAATCTAATATAGTAAATGCCAACAAAGCACTAAACAGGGAGGATCTTGAATGTCACCCTAAGTCACTCGGGTGTTACTCCTTAGGAAGAGAATGCAGTGAATGATTTTATCTGACCTGGGAGGAGGAGGGTAAGTCTTGGCAACTGTGTGAAGGAAGGTTCAGAGGGGCGAGAGATGAAGTCAGGGAGAACAGTATGGAAGCTTGTGTAATCATCCAGGGGAAAAACACAAAGGGTCTATACCAAATGAAGATGAAAAGAGCAAAGACAGAAGACTCATGAGGACAGAATCCACAGAACTTGACGAACAGGTGTTTATGAAGATGAGTCCAAGCCTTCTATTCTGGGAGAAGGAGCGGATGATGCTGGTAATAATAGAGAACACTCATCAGATAAAATATCCAGAACTGATAAGATCTCAAAGGTAAAATAACCGATCTCCATATCTTTTTTCATTTAACTTTTTACTTGATCATAATTTTAGATGCAGCATCACATATTTTTTAAGCAGTAAAAGTAAACACCTAGGACTTCTTAGGAGACACATCTTACCAGGGTTTTTCAAGCTTCAGGAACATTAGTGGATCATGAAGTCAATTTAAAATGTTATGAAATAATACCAAAAAAAAAAAAAGTGAAATAGAATAAAGCAGAACAGGACAGAAAATACAGTGATCACATAGAAAGGTTATTATTTCATGGAACTTTGACTTCTGTTTTATGTACACAGACTAGGTTGCAATATCAAGTACATGTCTTAGTGTGAGTTGCAGTTTAAAAAGTTTGAAAGCTGCTGATCCAGACAGTGTCCAACAAGCCATCTCTCTCAACCCTCCTTCCTCCAGTTTACAGGATTTGAGTATTGGCATATAGGGGCTTGAGACATCTTTTGTCCCTTTGATAATGGATGACAATCCAATTATGTAAAACACTGGTGCCAGTATTTTGTCTGGAGCCACTGGCCTCCACCATTTTTATAGAAAGCCAGAAGCACCCTCTACATCATTGTCTGTAGCCCCTTTGGCATCATGGGGAATGCTCAGGATTACCCACATCTGGTCCACCTTGCAGATCAAATCAGAAACAGGGAGAGAATACAGTATTTTGTTTTCTTTTCTTGAGATTTCAAATAAACTTTTGCTAAATATTTTAAGACAATAGAATTAAAAATATAAATTGTGAATCCTCACAGATTTCATTTTTTCCACTAGATGGCAGAAAAAGCACTTGTAATGGACATTACATTGTCATCTACTCAATCAGTTCTGCAGACTTTTTTAATAAAGGGAGGTATATTTCATTTCAGTTTAAACAGTAGAATATAATTATAAGACATTTGATTATTTTTTAACTAATTTAATCATATTAAGCTTAAAATTAAAGAGAAACTTTAAATTAGTTTGTGTTTAGGTAGGTACATACATGCCCACATGTCTCAATTCAGACGTTCATGGTGGAATTTTATTGGCTTTGGAATACTGCTATGCTCTCTTTTAATACAAATTTAAAAATAAAAGGTAACATTTAGAAACAGTCTTAAATTAATACAGAAACATTTTTCATGTTACACCTGGGCATAATTAGATGTACGGTTGAGATATACTTAATTATGATATATTGCAAATAATGATAATAATACAAGTAAAAAGACTGATGATACATCCATGGTTATGAACCCCAAATACATTTTTTATAAAGAGATTAAAAGCTATGTGAGCTAAGGAAATATAATACAACAGTTAAACAGGGTATGTCCTTTTCTTTCTGTGTTAATAATTCTAATATGACTTTTTTTTTTTTTTACCCTGAATTGATGTATCAGGTGGCCATTTATCAACAATAAGCCTTCGGGGGCATTTGTAATTAGAACACTTTACTATGCACCTGTGAAGAGTTTCACAGACCCTTGCTCTGGTATACTTATCTTCAAAGAGAAAATTATTTTAATGGATCGGCAAAAAGCAAAATGGTTAATAGGTGAGTTATACCAAAGAAAATGTTTTAGGGAACACAGACATAATTTGATAAAGTACTATCAAACTATCAAATAAAAACCAGTTCAAAGAGGCTAAGTATTTGGCCCCGATTTCAGTCACTACTTTTGCTACTGTTTATCTTACAACTGGCCTTGGGAAAGAGGAGAAAAAAGAAAGGATCTGAAAAGAGGAGGTGATGAAAAGAGTCAAGTCCAATCATTCATGCAGCTCAGGGACTTCTGCCAAGGGCATGTTCTGGGTCAGGCCCTGCGTGGGAATTGGGATGTGGCTTCTTCAATCAAAATGAGAGCAAAGGACAGAGAGGAGGGGAGATGTTAGGGGGGCCAACAGGAAGAAGTACAAGAATGGCTAGGATTATGTAATAATTGCCACAGTGGCGTTGCCTTACCCCGGCTCTCTCCTCCCCCCGCTTTGCTGACCACCTCTTCCTCAACAAAACAAAAACAAAAGGGAACCCCAGGAGCATGCCGGCTATGCTCACAGTTCTCAGGAACCGAGAGAGGGGCCTCTGGTGGTAGGAGAGGGGCGGAGAGGGGAGCCCCAGTGGGCCCCAGGCAGCATGCTATCTGTGCGACATAGGTTATAACCAGCCCCAGAATCTCTAGCCGAGAAACCCTGTGCTGTGTGTGACAAAGATGCCTGATCTTGTTTTGAGTCAAGGGGAATAAGCAATTCACAAGGTGCCGTAAGCTGGTTTCTAAGACAATGGAATATCAGAGTAAAGGATCTCCCCTGCAATATTGAGTGGAAGGCTATTTTTATGTCAGTTTCTTCGTAAAGGTAACTGTGGGTTAAAAGCAAATAAAACAAGTTTAGAAATAAAAGGAAATATGATTGGGGTATTTTTTTAAATCAAGAAACTTTACATTAGATTTTCAGGAAACTTGGGGCGCCTGGGTGGCTTGGTCAGTTAAGCATCTGCCTTCAGCTCAGGTCATGATCCCAGGGTCCTGGGATTGAGTCCCATGTTGTCGGGCTCCCTGCTCAACCAGGAGCCTGCTTCTCCTCTCCCTCTGCCTGCTGTTCCCCCTGCTTGTGTTCTCTCTCTGTCAAATAAATAAATAAAATCCTAAAAAATGTCCTTAAAAAAGAAAAAAAAGATTTGCAGGAGCTTTCCCTTACAAAACCAAACTTTAAGAAAGTCCCACTGCCCCTAATCCTGGCACCATGGATCCTGCTGCCTGCTAATTTCGGGGGACTGGGTCCTGCTGCCTGCTAAATTTGGGGGCCTAGTCAAGTCACTTCGCACTTCTGGGTCCTATTTCTTAAATCACATATCACAGAGAGGGAGCTAGACTCCCAGCTCTAACATTCTCTACATGAGAAGAATAAAAATTGTAACAGCCTACTGTTTAATTGAAATGAACTGAAAAGAACTCCATGTCCAAGGTCTCAATATTAACCTCCTACCCCAACTTTTTAGGTCTTTAGCGCCCCTCATGCTCTCCCATTAAAGAAATAGAAATCCGAGTTTTCTCTCTATACTCTCTTGTGTTCTGCCCTTCCCAATTGCGTCACTGCAAATGTCTTTATAAATCTACAACCTGAGCTATAGAATAACTCCTTTAGGCTGTATGAATGGCTCTCTTTTGCCCACCCAGCTCTGAGGAGACTCTGCCCCCCAAAACGTTGAGTGTTTTTTGTTTTCCTGCTAAAATCAGGAAGAATGTGTAGCGAGAGCCCTCGGAGCAGACAACCCTGTAGATCTCCACTCAGCACATCTCTAATGGGCTCAGCACAGTGACAGCTGTGACGAATACCATGGCAATTTCCCAGATAAGATTGTATCCGAGTAGGGGCTACATTTCCTTCAGAGTTGCAGAGGCCATTATTATTCTTTGGAGAGGAATTCTGAGGAGGAAATAGCTGATTTAAATGCCGGCTGTCAGTTGCCAAAGAAATTGTTACAAAATACTGCTATAATGATGTGGAAAACTGCCCATTGTTTTGGATCCCACGTTTTCTGTGCTCCTTCCATTCATCATTCAAGATTTGCCTTCTAGCCAACCAGGTACATCAAGACTTGTGTGCTCTAAAACCTCGTAACTTGGAGTCTCAGGTTGGGATTCTTTGGCATTTCACATTATGGTTGCTCGATCATTTCTTGTTACCCCTTAACCTCTCACAAGATCGTCTAAGAAACTGTGTGTAGCCTAGAAATACCAACCCAGCTAGTCTATATATTTCATTCATTCAACCAGTACTTACTGAGTGCCCATTATTTTTCCACACAGGAGAAGGCAGCATAGAGTAGTTGTCTCACATAGGGTTTCTGGAGTTGAACTGGCTAGATCCTAATCCTGGCTCCATCAGGATTCCTAGTAGTGTGACCTTGTTGTGTGATAGTGGGACAAGTTACTTTAGTTTCTACATCTGCATAACGGGATCTGTAGTCTAATCATAGTACCCTCCACAAAGGTAGAAATGAGGATTAAATGAATTAATATTAGTAAGGTGCTAAAAACAATAATAGCTCATAATAAGTGTTCATTAATATGTTCATTACACCTATAAAGAAGATAACATTATTACCATTAAGGAACTTAGAGTCTAAGGTCTAAGAGGAGACATGTACAAGAATAACATAAAACAAGGTAGACTGCACCCTGCAGTGACCCACAAACTTGAGCCAAAAAAAAGCTTGAAGCAAAAAAGAAAAAGTAAAGGTTGATAATATTTTTTTTAAAGTAGACTCCGCGGGGCTTGAACTCATGATCCTGAGATCAAGACCTCAGCTGAGATCAAGAGTCAGTCGCTTCACCGACTGAGCTACAGAGGCACCCCAACAAATTTAACAATATAAATGTTTCAAACTTTCAAACACACACAAAAATACCCTAAAAATCCATTGGCAATGAAACAGAGGAGAAAATGCTTACCATGCCTTTGGTTGACAACGGATTAATATCCCACTTCTATAGCACAGCTGGGAGGAGGATGTGTACATGTGAAAGCTCACCAGAGGAATTTCAGAGCTTGAGAGGAGGAGATTGATTGAAAGCTAAACTGTTTGAGTTAAATTTGATTGAAAAGAGTCACTAAAGTTTTCTAGCAACAGAATTGTTCCTAAGGAAGATTAATCTGGTGGCAGCATGTTGGGTGGCTGGGAGAGCAAAGAAGAGTTAGGATACTGAAAATAGTGGGTGGAAGGTAGTGTCAGCCTCCCCCCGGAACACAAAGGAAAGAGTGGTCCTGAATGTTCACAATGACTGAGGTTTCCTAAGGTTTGGGAGCCCACATAATTGGAAAAATGGTGGTTAGTAAAGTTAAGGAAGATGGATGTTGAAACAGGTTTGACGGGAAGCCATTGGGTTTGTTTCTGAAACTGCGTTTAAGTGTAAGGCATAGCTTTAAAATTAGAAAAAGAGGTTAACAATTGCTTGGAAATGCAAATTTTGGCCCTGAACGAAAATGTAAACTGACAAATATAAAATTAGGGTTCATCCCAATGGAAGTTGAGGCCAGGGACATAGATAAGGTCACTGTTGGAGGAGATAATCAAGAGGATGTGACTGCCAATTGACCCTCGAACTGACTCCATGCAATCAGAAGCTCTTCACCCCCTCCCCATCCTGGGAATGTACACCCTGCTGACCAGTCCCACAGTGGGAGCTATTTCAAGGACATGGCCTGGAGAGAATAAGGTGATACTGAGACTATCTGGACTGATAACATGATTGAACCCAGTTGTGGCCTCCATATAAACTTTTAAGATTCCGTTGGGCAGGTACAGTGATCTACGGGACTTGAGGCAACCCAGGACAAGCCTCATATGTAAGTTCCCTTGTTGATGAAACCTGTCACTTACCATTCTGGGGTGGTCTTCCTCTTTCTTTCCTCTCCCTGCCCCTCTGTGTGTGGGGCTATTTTGTGAACCGACAGTCACAGAGTATATCCCCTGAGTGAGACTGAAGGCCTGAGAACCACGGCAGGAAAGGGCTTGTTGAAAATACCAATGCCCAGCCCCGTTCATTCCTACTTAATCAGCATTTGGGGATAGCATTAAGAACTCTATATTTTTAACAAGTTGTCAACATTTTTCTTATAAACATCAAAGTTTGAGACCCTATGCCTCAGGGGGTGAAGGACGATGAGAAAAACTGAAGATGGTTAAAAGATAACAAGTAAGTCTGGGTGGTATAGTTAAGGAAAAAGGAAGTCATGAGGAGTGGGTATCAAATCTTCAATTGAACAAAGAAGAAATGGGAAGAGGCTATTTGTATAATTGGAAATAATTAAAGACTTTCCTTCTCCCCTAGGGTGAGTTATTTCAACTATGGCAGTCATGAAACCAAGTATATATATATATATATATATATATATATACATATATATATATATATAAAAATAAACAAAACCCTCAGAATCATCTGATTTTGCTTTAACCTGAAGATTACCATATTTTGTCTACACAGTGGCTCCAATAAACTTGAGAATGAAGCCTCTGCTGTGAGGAACCCCTGTCAGTGCTTTTACTGTAGATCCCCCTCCTGCCTCCTCACAGGGCACCTTAAATGCTGGCCATGTCGTGTGATACCTCACATGTAGACTGAGGAAGGTACTGCTGTCAATTCATGCACAAAATACTGGTGAAAATAATTTTTTGGATTAAAATAAATATTAAAAATTTCTATTTTTAATTCCCACATGCCATTTGATTGTCTAGAGCATCTTCAGGAATACAGTCATTCCACTTTGGTGATCAATGAGTGTCGTGGTTGATTTTAAGTGTCACCTTGTCCATGTTATGGTTACCCAGTTATTTGGTCAAATACCGATCTAGATGTTGCTGTGAAGGTATTCTTTAGATGTGATAAATATTTAATCAGTTGACTTTGAGTAAGACAGATTACCTTCCATAATGCAAGTGGGTCTCATCCAATCAGTTGAAGGCCTTAGAGAAAAGACTGAAGTTCCCCAAAGAGGAAAGAATTTTACCTCCAGGATGCTTTTGGACTCAAGACTCCAACATCAACTTCTGCCAGAATTTCCAGTCTGTTAGCTTGCCCTGAGGATTTCAGATTTCCCAAGCCCCACAATTGTGTGAGCCAATTCCTTAAAATAAATCTCTCTGTCTCTCCATATATATAGGTGGTGTGTGGCCTCTTCCAAATATGTACACACATGCACACACACACACACACACATACACACACATGCACACTTTCTGTTGTTTCTCTGGAGAACTCTGATTAATACAATGAATTAAAGAAGCACTTTCAACCTGCAGCAAGGCATGATTTGAGGCATTATAATAAATCCCAGGTTCAAGGATGATATTAATACATTTAGAATCCCAAAGTAAAATAAAATCTAGACTCACTTATACTTGCTCTAACATGGTTCTGCCTTTTATCAAGTGAATCTGAAATATGGATTCAGCAGGAAGAGAGGCCTCAATTCTGGCAAAATACCTAAAATATCACAGGTATTGGGAGTGGAGAAGATCTAAGGGGTTTTCTAATTTATCACTCTAAATGATCTTACTGGCTTTAAGTATTAGAAACCAGTTGATATCAATGTTATAAATACCATATTTCCTTTCATACAACTGCTTTATAACAATTAATTAAAACTTTAAAAGCTTTGATATTAAGAAAAGAGAACCCATGGCTCACTGGCTTCTGGAATTGAATTCGACATTCATAGTAACATCGCATTGTTTCAAGGAAGAAAGCAAGAAGAATGACATTTGAAATCATGGGAGGAGTATGAACAGGAATAATATAATTGCTTAGCTTGGAATTTTGCCAAAAGACAAGTGCTAATAATATTTGCCATAAAAAGTGCCAAGGATGCTCTTTAATGAAAATCACTGTTGTGAATTTCTGGGTCTCCATCTCATCCAAAAGTGATATTGCTATTCAAAAGAATCTACTTATATTTGAGCAGCTGTTAAATATTGACTCATAAGTGGTTTTCTGGATCTTTGCAACCAGTGGAAATATGAGCAAAAAAAAAATTATGCTCTATTCCTTTAAAATGAAAGATGAGAAAAATATATGTAAAACAGACACTTTGTGATTTTTCTAGAGCACTTTGCTTTCTTTGGGCCAGCACATATATTGTTTCTAACTTTTTTGCTGTGTCCAGAGGTGAGATTGGGGGCAGGAGGGAGAAAAAGGAAGTGTAGACAGGGGGACTGAGCATAAGGAGGAAGAGGGCTTTCATGATTTCACGTATTTCATTAAGTGGCCCAGGCTGAAAGGCAGCATCCATCTGGAGCATATTTTCTCATAGCAGATGACCAGAATGCAAATGGCTAGCCAAACCCATGAAGCACATTTAAGACCTTTGCTCACATCATGTCCATTAACATTACATGGACTCAGGAAGTTGTATGGCCAAGTCCAATATCAAGAATGCAGGGCAGTCTACTCTGCACAGAATGGGAAGGGGAGAGGGTGTTTGCTGAATAATAATCTATACATCCTACCTGTACTTGAATAAATGGCTTAATCTCAACCAGTTTCAGTGTTCTCATGTCTTGTCCAGAAACGATAACAATAGTAGTTACTTTTAGGATTATTGGGAAGAAGATACAATCTCTAAAATATTAGTGCCACTTCTAGAATGTAAAGAGCATTCAACAGATATTGGCTCTTATTACTGGTTTCCCTTGAATGCATATAAGGATACAAGAAAATGGAAGAAGCAAGATAAAGGGGCTTAGAGAAGAAATTCAGTCTTGATGGCAAAGGTAGTAAGATTAATTTAAATTCTAAATTCATAAAAATGGTACAGGAGGAGGGATGGTTTGTGTTTATCTAAATGGTCAATTCACAGTTATGGTCACCAATGTTATTATTAGTTGTTGGCCATTTGCTCCTACTGTTATGCTATGTTGAGAGCTGTATGCACATCACACCATATAAAAGGATAGAGAAAATGTAGCCAAAGTCTGACAGCTTGCTTATTAGGCAATTGGGCAAACATGGTAAAACTATATACTTGAAGAAAAATACATAACATGGGAAAATGTCCGTAATTAAAAACATGAACCATAGTGAATATGTTTAAGTAATAACTAATTTCTAGAAAGCATTTGTGGTTTGCAGAAATCCTACATTTTGAATATTTTTAAAATCTTTGAGAGAAGTTTTGGCCAGTTTAACTGAATCATGTTTCCTTATAAAATTTTATTTTATTTTAAAGATTTTATTTATTTATTTGAGAGAGACTGAAAGCGAGAGAGAACACAGAGGGAGAGGGAGAAGCAGACTCTCCAGTGAGGAGAGAGCCCGATGCAGGGCTCGATTCCAGGACCGTGGGATCATGACCTGAGCCTAAGGCAGATGCTTAACTGACTGAGCCACCCGGGCACTCCCTCCTTATAAAATTCTGAAAGGAAGACCAGAGACTCTCAATTTAGGATCATAACCTAAGTCACAGTACTGTAAAGCTGAATCGGCTGTTTCTTACAGACTGAGTTAGATCACACCACAGTTGACACAGCTGATCCTTGCACCTTCATCATGGAGGTCACAAAGTATATTGATTTCACTCCACTTTGGCCGTTGTGATTGCTATATGTAGATACAGCCTTAGTCTTGACGTTTAATCTCCCGATTCTCCGACACTACTTCCTTCCATCTGATAAACCCGAGTTTAAAAGCTAAGAATTCTTTAGCCCTATTGAGGTAGAAAATTATTTCTTTGAGTGGCATTTAACTTCTCAGCTCTGATCTCCATAACTGGAATATAGTGGTATTTGCTTCTCTTTAAGTCTGAGATGAACTACTTCCCTTAATATACTGAATAACCTAAAGCTATTTTAGCAGCAGTAAGGCCAGTAACTTGCATATTTCCCCAGGCAGAGCTTACAGATGGCCCACCTAGCAGGTGAGAGAGGACTTACCCAGAGCGCCCAGCTCCCTTTCTTGTAATTAGGCTCTCTCCTTCCTTATTCCCAATTCACACTTACCTAGTGTGTGTCAGTAAAGGACAGACCTGCCCTGTGTAGCAGTGAGCTTTAATTGAGTGGCCACTGTTGGAATTTTCATTCTTCTATTTGATCAATACCTGTTCATTGGCCTAGTTCTATGCTTGCATTCCTTAAAGACACAGGAGGCAGAGGTTACTGTAACTGGATGTCAGCTTTTTCCCAGTTAGGGATTTTGCTCTGACACTTCTGATTTCTTGCTCCTGTCAATTTGCTTGGATAGCATGGAAACCACCATACTTGCTCCCTCTCTCCTCTTTGCTGCCTGGACGGAACTAGCTCTTATCAGCCAGCTCTCTGTAGTTCTTACTCTGGACCAGTTTATTCTACAAGAACAAAGGATACGGTTCATAGTCAAAACAAAACAAAAGAGCATGAAAGGACTGAAGAATCATCTTTCCACCTCCAGTTTATTCTACAAGAACAAAGGATACGGTTCACAGTCAAAACAAAACAAAAGAGCATGAAAGGACTGAAGAATCGTCTTTCCACCTCCCCGAAATTCCTGCTTTTGTTCATCCATTCATTTCAGCAGTATTTGATGAGTCGTCCCTAAGTGAAAGTCACCACATATGGTGCCGCAGAGACAAAGATGAGTAAGACACTTTCTCAGCTCTCAAGGAGCTCACAAACGAATCAAGGCCTTATTTCTAAGAAAGACCCGAAGCCCAAGTCCAGCCATATCCATAAATGATTTGGTTCGAAAAAAGAATCCAGGCAGAGGAGACAGCATGTGCAAAGGCCCAGTTGTTTTTTCATTTCCCTGCTGCATCGTATGTCCTTCTGGTCTGCTGCGGCTCCTTCCTGACATGGTTGGAGAGAAATGGAGCAGACAAAGGTGTGGTCTTCAGGTACAATGCCCAGGACAACAACTACTCGCAATCTCAGGTGGCAGGGTGCCAAACCCAGAAGGTCCTCAGCCTCTCTCTGCTCTTCCTTTCATTCAGGATACTGTTTCAAGACTCGTTGCCCTCGGAGAAAACATGATCCTCCCACCATTACTCATGCAGATCCACTTTTTAACCAGAATGGAAAATAGTTTTGAGCGGGTCTTTTGGCATTTACTTTTCTCATCTTGAACACTATAATGCTGGAACACAGTTGAGTAAATTCCATCTAAAAATCACTGAATATGTTACCATACTTGCAACCTGCAATCTTTCCTTGCAACTGCCATTCTTGAAGTCTTGAGCCTTGAGCCTTCTTCAAGCATCAGAAAGAAGAGTTCTCTCACATCCTTTATTGGAGCTAGGTTGCCCCTCACAACCTCCTCCTACACCTTTTCCATAACCTCTTGGTGTTCCCTGATGTGGCTGGGGACATCCACAGTTCCTGCCATACTTTGTAACTTGCTCCCCAGAACTCAGAGGGGCTCAGGACTGGGGCTGGGAGTACAGTGCAATCTCAACTATATCATGAGTGAAAGGGACATATGTGGGCTTCTGTGGATTCCTGTTCACCACTGGCAATACTATTTCTTTGAGACAATGCATTCTAATTTGCAAACAAACCTTTGGAAACCGGCCCTGTCCTCAAGTTAACTCCGCTTATGTTAGCCTTCCTTGTAAGTTAGATATAAAGAATGACGGTACTGATAACGTCTGTCAACTATTGAGGGATTACAACATGCAAGGTGTTATTCTAAGAGTTTAGTGGGTGTTAAATCATTTAATCCTTACGAAAATCTTATGCGGCTATATACCATTATTATAATCACTCCCATGTTCTGAATGAGAAAACTGACAAAGAGAGGTAAAATCATTTGCCTAAGGTAAATGGCTGGGCTGGGATTTGAACCCAGGCAATCTGGATTAGAATCTATGTTCGCAAATACCACACTGAACCTCCTCTCCAGAGAAGCCGATACAGACAATTTTAAAGAATAGTATCTTGATAAAATATTATATTGATAAAAACACCAAGTAAAAAGAAAAACCTCCAGTAGGCACAGGGAAGATTAAATATTAAATGTTTCTAAATTCCCAGAAAGATGAAAATTTCTGTTTGTGTGTTATTACAGCCCTAATAATAATCACTAATAATACTGTACATTTCTTGTTGTAGTTAAAATGATTACAAAGTCTCTCCTGAATTGATTTATGCATATATATCACTCATTACTTACTAGATATTCATTCATCTCAATTTGCCCTGGAGTAATGGAAACTGCTTACTAAAAATATTATCAATCTAACTATTTGGGAATTACACAAAATATTTGCATAAGATATATATCAATTGGTGGAGAATTTTTTAAAATCCTCTATAAGTATACAAGACGAGTTGCCCATCACTTGCTTTTTTGTTTTTTTAAAGACCACTATGGTATATGTAAGTGTGCTTGTTTCTTCATCTGTAAAATAGGATTAATAATGACTACCCCATTGTGAATGGTTTATAAACTATAAAGCATTATGAGGTGCTGCCTTCTTTTGCTCAAAAGCTTGAAAAATAGTCTTTGTTTTTGATATTTGAAAATTATCCTCTCCCTCCTGCTCAATTGAAATGAAAATATATTCATAATGTTCAATATTGGACAATATCTAAAACTTTTGCATTCGTTGAAACCCTTGCAGAGGTAAGCAAAAGGGACATGCTTAAGTTACTCAAGTTTTAGGCTTTTGTTGTGAAGCCACGGGGAGTAGGAGGAAAAACAGCCCTATCAGAAGCCGGCTGTGGTTTGTCATCATCCAGCGGCTGCCCTGGTGACTCCATAACTCGTCTCCCTAGTGGTTGTTCTCTGGCCAACGTGTTCATCCTGCTGCTTCCTCTGGGGCTCACCATTTTGAGGCGGAGAACTCTCTGTCTCACTTTTGCAGCCAACTAATTAACCAAGAGACTGCCTCTCTTCGCCATCTCCTGGTTTTTCTGCATTGTGGGTACTGTCTCAGTTTTCTGCTTTCTGCCTTTTCAACTGCGTTCCTCTGTGCTTCCCAGCTCTCAAACACTGCGCGTTGGGTAAGAAGTGTGCTGGTCGGGCAGCCGCCTGGGGCACCGATCTTTAAGGGTTACAATTACAGCTCTGGGATAAATCATAGATGTGCTGCCAGTTAATTCAGCTTTTCACAAGAGACTTCTTTTTTTTTTAAATTTTTTAAAAAAGATTTCATTTATTTATTTGGGGGCGCCTGTGTGGCTCAGTCCGTTGGGCGCCTGCCTTTGGCTCGGGTCATGGTCCCCCGGTCCTGGGGTCGAGTTCTGCGTCAGGCTCTCTGCTCAGTGGGGAGCCTGCTTCTGCCTCTCCCTCTGCCTGACGCTCTGCCTACTTGTGCTCGTCTGTCTCAAATAAATAAATAAAATCTTTTATTTGAGAGAGAGAGAGAGCGTGAGCATGAGCAGAGGGAGTGGCAGAGAGAGAGGGAATTCCAAGCCGACTTACCACTTAGACTCACAACAACATTCCTCTTCAGTGCGGACACTACTTGAAAGATAGTCACGCTTCACCTTACACAGTGTATACCTGTTCATTTGAGCAACTCTAAAGAAGCGATAGGAAGAAGCAGATGGCTGTACCCGTCTCTGAGGCTGATATTTACACAATTGGTGGATACCACCACAATCCTACTTTAAACCCAGACCGTTATTGGTAGAGCAATGTTCTGTGATTTTCCTTCTCCCTCACAATTCCTTTTGAAGATGGCTTTACCCATTTAAGCTTGCACTGATTTTAAATTTATTTATTTATGTATTTTTTATTGAAATATAGTTGACACACAATGTTGCATTAGTTTGACATGTACAATACAGTGATTCAACAAATGTATGTGTTATGCTGTGCTCACTGCAAGTGTAGCTACCAACTGTCACTATACAACGCTGTTACAACACCATAGACTATATTCTCTATGTTTCCTATACATAGGAAACATATGTTCCTATATAATTCCTATACATAGGAAACATTATATTCCTATATAATAAAGGTTAAAAAGGTCAAATTTATAGCTTAATACATATTTATGTGTTGATTTATATACTTCCAGGGTCCTTGTATGCTAATTAGCAACATATTCCTGTTCATTTTTTTTACTTGGAATATAATTTTATATTTTAAATTACTGTAGCGGTCATGGTTATGATTCTAAAGAAATTTGCTCATAGTTATAATTTGTTCAGCAAAGTTCTGTGGAACAAATATATATTTTCCTGTCTGTTGCCCCCGAACACAGTTATAATAAATAGATCATGAAATATGGTCTGCTTTATGAGGACACAATTGGAATGCATTTCCTAGAAATGCACAGCTTTGGAAAGTAAGGATTACTTATATTGAATGTAATTTGGTATTTCCTTGAAAAACCAGGCCATTGCTTCTACCAGTGCTGTTTTTGAGTTCTTGTGTATGCTTCGACCATTTGTTCTTTCTTTTTACTCATTGTGAGAAGTTGCTATTTCCAACAACCGAAATCATTAGTTTCATTAAATAATCACGAATTTCACTCCTTTACAAAAAACCAGTTCATGCTTATGGAAGAAAAAGTAGAAATTAAGCAAAAGCAAAAATGAGTCACATGGAAAATTAATATCACTCTTAAAAGTAATCTTTGCTAAGTTTTTTTCATATTTGTAAGTCCCTATATGGATTCACATGTGTATATGTGTAGGCACATACACATACAACCCTTTCTTTTTTATGAAAAGAAACATCTTACTTTGTACTGTGCTTTTCCCCCTTAAATATCTGATTGGTATGCTACTAGGTTTATTTGGTTATCAGTGTCTCTATTTCTTTTTTTAAAAAAGCGCACATGTACTTGTTTATTGCAAAAACCCAAATAATTTTGAAATGTGTGTCACAGGAAGTAAATATCATTAAATCTCCTATAATGTCACTGTAATCCTATTCCCCGGAGAAAACTGCTTATATTTTGCCAAAAATATCTAATCTGAATGTCTAGTCCAGATTTCAAATTTAATTTTCAGTTATAGAAAACACAAGGGATAGATGAATCAGGTATATAATACCACAGCTTCAATGACCCAGAGGTGGGGCCTTCGAAAGGACAAGAGGGGCAGGTCTCCTCAACCAGCGTCATGGGAGAAGAAAGGAGACTGCTCTAGTCGGAAGGAACTGAACCTACATAATCATGATGCCGATTCCCAGAGATAACCACTGCTACCAGATTGGTGTATGTTCTTCCAGGCCCTTCTATGTATCTGTAACATTTCTTCCACTTCATTTTTATAAAACCATAATTTTAAACATTTTTTTATGCATTTATTTGAGAGAGAGAAAGAGAGTGTGAGAGACAGCATGGGCAGGAGGAGGGGCAGGAGGAGAGGGAGAAGCAGACTCCACGCTGAGTGCGCAGCCCGATGGGATGCGGGGGCTCCCTCCAAGACCTGAGCCAAAGGCAGACGCTTAACGGACTGAGCCACCCAGGCGCCCCTAAAACCATAATTTTGATCAGGCTGTCTATACTGTTCTATAACCTTCTTCTCCCTTGCTCCCCATTAAATAATAGGCTTTGGAGATATTTGTATTTATTTGTTTCCTGACTCTTTTAATGATTACATATAATTTCATTGCGGTTTGTATTGTGATTTTTTTTCACCAACATAGCTGCAAAGGACATCTGACTAGAGGATCAATTACTAAAAATAGACTGCTAGGTCACAGAAGGGTCATGTTTTTAAAGATTTGTAACCATATTTATTTCTTCTGAAATGTGTTTATTCTTGTTTTAATTGTCTTTCATATAGCTTGCAAACATTTCTCCCAGATTTTAATTTTGTAATTTATTTTCTAAGTTTGTTGAGGATATCTTTTGTCCAACAAAAATTTTATGTTTTTATCTACGAAAATAAGCCATTCTTTCTCTTTTTTTGGTTTCTGGGTTTTGTGTTCGTATATTTTCTTATACAGATATTCCCTGACTTACGGTTTGACTTAAGATTTTTCGACTTTACAGTGGTTTGCAAATGATACACATTCAGTAGAAATTGAACTTCAAATTTTGAATTTGGATTTTTTTGGGGGGGCTAGCAATATATAGTATGATCCTTTCTCGTTTGTTTGTTTGTTTGTTTGTTTACAGGTTTTACTTCTTTATTTGAGAGAATGAGAGAGGGGCAAAGGGAGAGGAAGAGAATCTTAAGCAGACTCCACACTGAGTGTGGAGCCTGACTCCAGGCTCCATCTCATGACCCTGAGATCATGACCGGAGCCGAAAGCAAGAGTCCTGTGCTTAACGGCATGAGTTACTGAGGTGCCCTAATCCCTTCTTGTGATGCTGAGCAGGGCTGGCAGCCACAGCTCCCAGTCAGCCACGTGATCATGAGGGTGAACAACCGATATGCTTAAAACGATTTTGTTTTTCACTTTCAGTACAGTATTCAATAAATTACATGAGATATTCAACACTTTGCTATAAAATAGGTTTTCTGTTAGATGATTTGTCCAACTCTAGGTTACTGTAAGTGTTCTGAACACGTTTAGGCTAAGCTAAGCTATGATGTTCTGTAAGTTAGATGTATCAAATGCATTTTCGACTTATGACATTTTCAGCCTGCGATGGGTTTATCCAGATGTAAACCTGTTGTAAGTTGAGAAAGATCTGTAATTCAAAAATTAATCTGTGATTATAGATTGTCTGATTTTTAACATATTTGTTTTTTCCTTTTCCCCTTTTTTTTTCTTGAATAGACTTGCCAAAGTATTATCTATTTTATTGATCTTTTCCAAGTATAAGCTTTTGGGTGAAGTTATCAATTCCAAAATTTTCTGTTTTCATTTATTAACTTCAAAATTTATGTTTATTAATTCCTTTTTGTACTTTTTGACATTTTTTTTCCTTTTCCTCTAACTTCTTTGGTTGAGAGCTCATTTAATTTAAATTCATTTTTTAAAAATTTCTTGGAGTATGGCTGTCTTGTGAAAATCCTCTTTGAAGATATCTCATGAGTTTTGACCCATGATGGTATCATTAGTTTCTTTTTTGAAATAGGATTTACTTGGGGAGTCTTTTAGAATTTCTTACTTGTTGAGGGTTTATGTAAATTTTATTATTCATTTCTAATTTTCTTATATTTTTACCAGGTAATATATATTAAAATTGTTCTGCTTTTATGACTTCATGGAGATTTACTTCACTGTTTAATTCAGAATAATTTTTGTAGAGTGTAGGGAAAAATGGAAAAGTTTATTGTTTTAGACTATAAATATTGATATTTACATAGTAACTGTTATTACTTACATGATTTGTTTGTTTTTTAAGATTGTAGAAGGCTTTGAATGCATAGGAAATGAAAGAATATCTGTGATAAATATATACATTCTGTATAATAGAAAAACACCCCAAATAACTTCTTCCTAATTATATTTTAATAAAAAATACATACTTTGAAAAAAGTTTATTAAATGAAACTCTGAAGTTTACAATCATACAGATTCCAGAGCCCTGAAATCTATGAATGTAAGAATTTTTATGCTGTCTTCATAAATTTCTAAATGAGAATGTTTCTAACCTAATCCAGAAAATATCCCACATAACTAAGTCAAAATTCATCTTTTGTTAGATCTGTACACAATCCTGATTGTCCTCTATTGGTTTCATTAGACCTCACCACATTCAACAAACCTGAATATTTCGTGGGTTAAAGAAAGAAGTACATTTATAAAGCGTGTATACTGATGTAGTTACTCCCAGCGAAGTATTCTAAGAGGACAGGTTGACTTTGTGTTTGTTTTCTCCTATGATTTTTTTCCATCACTAAATATCTCAAGTGGAATTGGACTTGAAGTGTTTCGTACTTTAAAATGTTAGTGGATGTCACTGAGCAGTGAATTTCTATGAAAAGCTACCGCCTTTCATGATAAATGAAAGTGAAAAACTTAATTGTGAAAATACGTTATTAAGAACCAGCATTTATTTCAAAAAGGTTATTATTTTATAGTCCTGGAAATTGTATAAATCAAAATTGAAGTAAAAGTAGAAACATAAATTTACAAGAGTTAATATCATCTAAATACTTATCTTCTATTACTACCCTGACACACTGAAGTTTCTTCAATGTTTCTAAATAACCGACTGAGAGTCTTAAATAAAAAGGAAACCACCAATCTAGAAAATAATTTAAAACTGGGACTATGTTGATTTTGTAATGGAAACAGCACTAAAATTCAATTTGCTTTTTCTGGACTTTTTCCCAGTTTTATTTTGTTTGAGAGGAAATAACATTTTTCTTAATACTAACAAAACCATTTTTTTTTTTTTACTAACAAAGATAATTATAAATAAATGTCAGAACAGTTTGTTGATGTAAAAATCTCATTAGACAGGAAACATGTGGATTCTTATAAAACTTACTTTGTATCTCAGATACATTTAGATCCTTAAAACTTCTTTGCCAATGAACTTCTTCAGAGAGTTCATATATCATAATATTTCAACATACAAATAATTTTCATTTAGTTCTATTAAGCTTTTACTTCAAAGTTTTAATTTGTTTCTTGAAGTAGAAAAATAAAAGCCCTTATGTTTGTCTCTCCAAATAAAAAGTGTGCTTGTAAATTATGGAAACGTCTTAATCTCCTTTGGTTTTCTTCCTTAAATATCTCATTTGGAACTAATAAGAGAAAAATTGGAAATTAAAACAAACTTAAAAACCTTGTTTGTACAAAGAAACAGAACAAAAGTAAAAATCCCCCAAAGTACCTCACCATTCAGTCAGTGTTCCAAGTCAAGTGAAATATGTTATGTGAAAAAGAAATGTGGGGAAACGTGCCTAGAAACTGAATGGAATGATACAGAAAAAGTTTAAAGACGAAGTAAAATGGAAACTGCTCTTTAACTGTTGCTTTTGTGTCTGGATGTTGGAAATAAGGAGTTATGTAACTCTGTTTTTCTAGCCCTCTCTCCCTTCCTCTGATCTTTGAAGTGTGTCACTCTTTCATTTTGCCATTCAACAGTCTGACATGCAAAAGCTTTGTTCAGACAGTTTAATTTAATCACTGCCACTGGTTCAACAAGATGATAAAATCCCCTATGCTGTACAACAGCCAGCAACCACCTCACTGTTATCTGATACTGTTTGAAGCTTCTCTCGTGAATGCATGCTGATAACACAAGAACTCCAAACATGTCATAAACAATATATTAATGCTCCAGTTGGAATTCCATTAGAATAAGTATATGAAGTTTAGGCCATTTAAGTGGGCCAATGTAATAAAATGTAATTTGGACTAATCTTCCCAAAGAATGTCTTGTGTTTGAAGCTGACAGTCTCCTATCACATGCAAAAGTAATTGCTTGTTGACTGCACCTCAGACTTTTGAATCATGGCCTTTGTGCTTCCAGCACCTTCCAGGTGTCTCAGCTAGAAGACAATCTGTCTCTTTGTTTGAATGGAAAGACATCTAAACAATAAATAATAAAACAAGCAGTGAGTATTTTAATGAATATTGCTCATCTAGACTGGAATTTGTGGAAATCTGAGACAGGAGTAGTTTAAAGTCAAAACACAACAGAATACTTTGTCTTTGAAGTGTTCGTTTCAATGATCATGTCTTTAAATTTCACGAATTTAAAAGGTATGACAATACCGCAGGTATTTATGGATAAAATTGAGAAAATGCAAAACTCTTGGAGGAAAGATGAAATTGTAATTTTGCAATTTAATAAAGTATCCATGAAATGTTTTTTCTTCTTTTAGTATTAAAAATATTATGCATGAAAGATTGATGATCTGATTAAATTAAGTGCTATTTATTCAAGAAACTATTGAAAGAACCAGAAAGCACAGTAAGTTACAATATTGAAATGCATATGTAGTGCTTACTCTTCCAGGCACTGTTCTAAATGTTTTACTTGTTCCAGCCCTTTAAGCCCTACAACAACTTTTTTTTTTTTTTTTTTTGGAGGTGAGATAAAGAGAGGCTGAATAATTTGCTCAAGATTCTAGAGCTATTGGTAATCTGTTCCAGAGTCTGTGCTCTAAACAGTTATGTCTCTCTTTGCATTCAGGAAGGGCCATGTTTATGACAACATAAAAAAACTATTTTAAAATTTTATTTTGGTGAACATTGAAAGTTGGAGATGGCTGATCCACACTACTGCAAGAGTGATCTAATATGCAAATATTATCACATTAATTCTATGTGTAAATCTTATCAGCGGTTTCTCGCTTGTGAGCACTCTTTAGCAGGGCATGGAAGTACCTTCTACAACTCAAATTTTGCCTTCTGCATTCATGCCCCATGTCTCTAATGTTCTAGTGACACTGATCATTTGCAGATTATGGAATGCTTTTTTTTCTCATCTCAATGGGCCTTTCATTCATTAGAAGAAAAAAGTAAACATTTATGATGTAATAGGCACTGTATCTAGGTGTACATCAATGAAGAGAACAAAGATCTGTACCATCATGGAGCTTACTTTCTAGTGCAGAAAGACCAACTATCAACAAGCATCTGCTCTAAGTAAATTATAGTATGTTAGAAGGTGATAAATACCATGGGGGAAAGGTTAGAGCTAAGCAAGGGGAATTGAGAATGTGAGGTGGTAGTCTGGGGAGAAGGGAGAGATGCACTTTCATCCAGAGTGTTTGGATAGGTGACATTTGAGTAAGAGCTGAAAAGGTACGAAATTAGCCATGTGGAGATTTGGAAGAAGAGTTCCAGCACAGGAACGGCTGGTGCAAAGACTCTAATATGGAAATTTGCCTTTCTTGTTCTACGAATAACAAAAAGATGAGTGCAGCTGGGAAGCAGTGAATAGGGTGAAGGGTCTGACAGATAATGGTGCCGGGGAAAGGAGAGAGGGCAATCGAGGGTCTAAAGTGTGGAGGCCTTCTAGACCGTCGTACAACTTAGCTTTATGCTAAGTGAAAGGGAGGCTCCTGCAGGGGACTACCATGACCTGAATGGCATTGTAAAACACTGATGTGGGACACTGTGTTGAGAAGGGACTGTAGAGGGGAGCAAAATCAGAAGCAGCATGACTAGGCAGGAAGGAGTCTATTGTAGGTGGGAGATGATGTTAGCTTAGAACAGCGCAGGTGGTGGAAAGTGAACAGATTGTAGATAGATTTTGAAGGTAGAGACAAGAGCCTTTCCCGATGGGCTGGATAGAGGTATGAGAGAAAGAGGAGTCAGGAATGCCTCTTAAGTATTCCGTTCTGAGCCACTGGATGCGGAGAGAGCAGCTGGTGGAGCAGATTTGGGGGAAAGAATGGAGTTTGGTTTTGAGTGAATCGACGTTGCACATTCTGAAACACTCTTTCCAATTTTTGTCATCTGGCAAACTTCTATTTGTCTTTTAAGAATCACTTCGGGCTTTCCTTGTTCATCACCCCCTTTCCTGAGTAGGGTCATTTGTTTTCTTTGGGACCTAGTAGCATTCTCTGTAAATCTCCTGATATACTTGATGGACATTGCCTTTCCTCTACACTGTCATGGTTTAACCCTGTATCCCCAGTAGCCAGCACTTAGTACATGGTTTAACTGGTATTTATAGAATAAATATGTCCAAATAGGGATCTTATAATTTGTGAAAATCAGAAAATTGTAAAGAAAACGAGGGCTTTGATTTAAGTGAAGAAAACTGCACGTGACGCTCTTTTCCCAAGACTTCCCAGATAATTGATTGATTGCAAGGTCATTCTTATAGTTTTGTGGATCCACAAGAGATTCTACCAATGTAGAATAAGGAAGATAAGGTAGATAAGGAAGGTACTCATCGTTACAAGGCAAGTCACAGTTTTCCCACATCCACCTGTTACCTACCTGTTATGGGTTGAATTATGTTTCTCCAAATAGAAATGTTGAAGTCCTAACCTCCCACTACCTCAGAAAGTGACCTTATTTAGAAACAGGATCCTTACAGAGGTAATCAAGTTAAAATGAGGTCATTGGGGTGAGTCTTATCCAATGTGGCAGGTGTCCTTACACAAAAAGGAAATGTGGACACAGAAGACATTACATAGAGGGAAGATGATATGAAGGGATACAAGACAGCCGTGTGGCTGGAGTAATGCCTCCCAAGCCCAGGAATGCCAGGGATTGCTGGTAAATGCTAGAAGATAGAAGAGGCAAGGAAGGACTCCCTTCAAGCTATCAGAGAGAGTGTGGCCCTGCTGACACCTTAATTTTGGACTTCTAGCCTCCAGAACTGGGAGACAAGAAATTTCTGTTGCTTTAAACTATTGAGGTTTTGATTCACTGTTAGGACAGACCTAAGAAACTATTACGCCTCTTCTTCACATTTTCCCAGTGGCAGATAAATTATCACACGACCAAACACTTTTGTTCTGCAGTGAAGCAATATAGCTTATGTTTAGGAATCTGTACTCTAGTTTCTGACTGTTTGAGATCAAATCTAGACTCTAGGACTTACTGGCTGTGTGACCTTAAAAAATTTCCTTAACCCCCCTGAGCCTCAATTTCCTCTGTTGTAAAACAGAAATAATAATGACATATACCTTCAGGCATTATTGTAAGACTTAAGTGGAGTAGTGCATATTAAGCATTTGAAGTATGCTTGGTCTATAGTTCACATAGAACGAAGATTAATCTGCTAAGGTCTCCAGATGCACAGAGAAGAACTGTAAAATCCACTTGGGAATGTGGGACCGGTAATGGGGTGCCCCCTTCACAAAAAAAGTTTGAAAGTAAGATGTTGGGAATTCAGATTCCATTAACAAACTGGACTCAGTAGTTTATGATAAAAGGATTTTTTTTACTTATTTGTATTTTCCTTTTTCTAGAGGATTCCAGTAAAATAAAAGGGGGCTACACAATTTTTTAAAAATGACTTTATTAAGGTATGATTGACATGCAAAAATTACATATATTTTAAGTGTACTATTTGAAGTTTTGACCCATGAAACCATCACCACAATCAAGATGCTGAACATGTCAGTCATGCCCAAACATTTCTTCATCCTTCTTTGTAGGTTCTCTCCAAAACTCCCATTGCCCCACCCCTGGTCCAGGCAATCACTGCTCTCTGCCTTCTGTCACTACAGGTTAGTTTGCATTTTGTAGAGTTTTATATAAATGAATCGCACAGCATGTACTCCATTTGTCTGGCTGCTTTTACTCAGTACAATTATCTTGAGATTCATCTACGTTGTTGCGTGTATTGGTACCATGTCTGTTTGTTGCTGATTAGTGTTCCATTGTACGGATAGATGACCATTTGTTGAGGGGCACTTGGGTTGTTCTGAGTTTTGACTTTTACAAATAACACTACTATAAACAGTCAT
Organism: Eumetopias jubatus; assembly: GCF_037043125.1. Taxonomy (NCBI): domain Eukaryota; kingdom Metazoa; phylum Chordata; class Mammalia; order Carnivora; family Otariidae; genus Eumetopias; species Eumetopias jubatus. Next base: position 160,348,441 of record NW_028274809.1, on the reverse strand, counting down.
GTACAGATTTTTTATGGACGTATGTTTTTCATTTCTCTTGAGTCAAGAGCTAGGCATGGAATGGCTGGATCGTATGGCAAGTGTCTATTTAACATTTTAAGAAACTGCCAAAGGGCTGCGCCATCTTACATTGCCGTCAAAAGTGTATAAAAGTTCCAGTTGCTCCACATTCTTGTCAATGCTTGGTATGGCTAGTTTATAAAGTTTTAGCCATTCTAATAGGTATGTATATATTAGAGTTAAGCCATTCTAATAGGTATGTTTCTCATTGTGGTTTTAGTTTGCATTTCCTTAATAACTAATAATGTTTGGCACCATTTCATGTGCTTATTTGGAATCAGTATATCTTTGGTGGTCTAGTCAAATCTTTTGCTTACTTAAAAAATTGGGTTGTTTTTTAAAGTTTTTAACTGAAGGATAGTTGACATATATTGTTAGTTTCAGGTGTGCAATATAGCAATTCAATATTTATATGCATTATGAAATGCTCACCATAAGTGCTGTTACCATCTGTCACCATGCAAAGTTATTACAATATTGTTGACTATATATCCTATGATGTATTTTTCGTGCCCATGACTTACTTGTTTTATAGCTGGACGTTTGTACCTCTTAATCCCCTTCACCTATTTTGCCTATCCCCCTACCCCCTTTGCCTCTGGCAATCACCAATTTGTTCTCTGTATTTATGAATCTGTTTCTCTTTGTCATGAAAGGCAATATTTCATTCTTTTTTATGGCTGAGTAATACCTTATTGTGTACATATACCACATCTTCTTTATCCATTTATCTATTGGTGAACACTTAGGTTGCTTCCATATCTTGGCTGGTGTAAATAATGTTGCGATAAACAGAGGGGTGTATATATTTTTTCAAAATAGTGTTTTTGTTTGTTAGATAAATACCTAGAAGTGGAATTACTGAGTCATATGGTATATTTTTGTTTTTAATTTTTTGAGGAATCATTACTGAACCCAAGGTCAGCTGCCCGTTGCTCAAAAAACAATACTCAGGAGACAAGTTTTGATTGGAAAGGAGTTTGAACTTTATTCAGGAGCATGACAACCTGGGGAGAAGGTGGACTCTTCTCCAAAGGCAACTCTGGCCCAGGGGTTTTAAAAAGGTTTAATCAGTTAAGGGAATGCAGTGGTCTGTGACATTTCTTGAATAAGTACAGACTCCATCATGCCTGCTACCGAGTTATCTTGGTGCTCAGAAGTTGTGCAAGAAGTTCTAGTTCCTTGGAAGGGGAGGGTGTGGAGGTGTAGGGGTGTGGGGGTGGGGAGGCTGTGCAAGAGGGTCTGGTTCTTTAGTACCCAGGGGTCATGCAAGAGTTCTCTGTTCTTTCTGTGAAGGAGGGCAAGGTCTACAGATGTGCAAAGGGAGGTCAGTAAAGTCATTTGTGCGACCTTAAAAAAGAAAAACATTTTGCTAAAAAAAATTGCTGGGCTAATCAGAAAGCTGAGGCTGCCTCAGATGGACTTGCTGGCCTCTGTGGCCTGGGAAAGTTCCAGTCCTTCATTCCCCGAGGCCAGTGGTCTGCAAATATCAAAGAAAGTAAATTAGTTCTGTTACAGATCAAGGGCCTTAGGTCAGCCAGCAAGTTAACCCTTAAGACTGGTTGGAGTGCTGTTATAGAACCTCCATACTGTGTTCCATAGTGGCTGTATCAAGGTACTTTCCCACCAGTTGTTCATGAGGGCCTGTCTTCTCCACATCCTCACCAACACTTGTTATTTCTTGTCTTTTTGGTACTAGCCACTCTGACGGGCATGAGGTGATATTTCATTGTGTTTTGATTTACATTTCCCTGGTGATTGAGCATCTTTCATGTGTCCATTGGCCATCTGTATGTCTTCTTTAGAAAAATGTCTGTTCAGGTCCTCTGCCCATTTTTATTGGATATTAACCCCTTATCAGAGATATCATTTGCAAATATCTTCTCCCATTTATAACTGCTTTTTTGTCTTGATGGTTTCCTTTGTTGTGCAAAATTGGGTTGTTTTCTTATTATTGTTTTAAGAATTTTTTATATATTCTAGATTAAAAGTCCTTTATCGAATATATATTTTGCAAATATTTTCTCCAGCTCTATGATTTGTTTTTTCCTTCTCTTAATAGTGTCTATCAAAGAGCAGAAGATTTTAATTCTGATGAAATCAAATTTATCAATTTTTTCTTTTATAAATCATGCTTTTGGTGTCATATCTAAGAGATATTTGTGACCTAACCCAATATTATATATTATATGTTATATGTATTATATATTATAGTTTTGGTTTTCACACTTAGGTCTATGATTCATTTTTAGTAACATTTTTCATATGATGATAAAAAGACATACTAATTTGAATAACTAATTTACTAATTTGAATTTTCCTTTTTGTCTATGAGACCAGGTAAAGCAAAAAAGGGTGGAATCCTCCCTTTATTTTATTTTATTTTTACTTTTTATTTTTTATTTATTTATTTAGACAGAGAGAGAGAAAGAGAGAGAGTGGGGAGGAGTAGAGGGAGGGGGAAAGAAAATCCCAAATAGGCACCATACTCAGCACAGAGCTTGATGCAGAACTCAATCTCATGACCGTGAGATCACAACCTGAGTCAAAATCGAGAGTGCTTAACCCGCTGAACCACCCAGGTGTCCCTTTCCTTTTATTTTTAAGACCTACTTTTACATAGGTGAGCCAATTGTAACTACTTTTTTCAACCACTGATCTTTCACCTAAGTGACTATTCTGTTTAAGGTTTCAGTTCTGTGTATAATATGACCAAACTCAAACTGTCGTCAAACATATTTTCTCCAGAGAAAGCATGCCTTAGAGGAATTCTCATTGGCCAAAGCACTTCTGGGCTCCAAGTTTTTGGGTTTAAGTGGTGCCTTAACTGTTACCGTAATGTTTCTGCAATGGCCTAAGTGGTTGTGCCTTGGAAGAGTTTAGGTTGCTTTCAAAAAGTTTGAATGATGACTGGGAAATAGCCAGGGAGAATCAGGCTCAGATTTGTTTCCCCAAAGTTCATTGTATTTTCTCCAGCAAGTTAGTTACTGTGAATTTCATTGGTGTGCTGAGTACACCTGTCTTTAATTCATTGCATTCTCATAATGGATGAATGGCAAAATTGGGTTAGATGGAAAATAGTTCTAACTTGCTCTGTATATTTCCTTGAGTCTAAGACTTCCCTTGGCTATCTTACTGTTCAGTTATTCTTTGCCCTTACTACTGTCCCTTGAGCATAAGAAAGCTTTAGTGTTACTAATTTCAGCAATTTTGAGTAATCAGAATTAGTGTTACATATAAAGTCATTAGAATGGCACTGTTTTGCATAATTTTAGCTTCCCTGGACTTTATCAGCAAGATTATTACTTTGTTATATCTTAGTGAACAAAACAAACTACCTAATATATGTGGCTTCCGTCTTCTGAAATTAATAACGTATCAGCAGCTATAAAAATACTTTTAAGGAAAGGATTTCATGAGATTGTTTCACTTTCTCTCTTAGGAAAATGGCCAAAAAAAGAAAATCAATCACAATTGCTTTATAAATATGCCTACTATGCACCAATTTCTCCCTTCCTCTTTTAACAAAATTTATCCATCCATTAAGTCATAGATAAGTAAACAAAAATGAATTGTCATTTGCGTTATTTTATTAGTGTCATATGAGATTATGGCATATTATTGACTTCTCCAAGAATATTTTACTCGAGGAGGCACAGTTTAACATTCACAAATCAAGATCAATATTGGATATGCATTAATTTTTCCAAAAATGCTGCAAGGCAATTTTTCTCTACAAATCCTTCGTTGATATTTATAGTTCTATAAAAAATTATCATTGTGGCCAGATGATAGTTTAGCTAAGCTTTAATTATAAGAAATGGATTGTTATTTGTATTGCTACTTTGTATCCCAGATTTATTTACTGACCACTTAATTCATTTGCTCATGCTTTCCCAAAATAAGTCTGGAGTGTTTGAAGCATTTTTGCCGACACAGTTTATTTTTTAATATCATCAATTTTTTTTCATTAGAGGTTCTTAGTAGTTTACCTTCAGTAGATATGTAAGTTTCACTGATGTACTCTAAAGTCCGGTCAATTGTGTGAAATGAACAGTCATTGCTAGCTCTTAGGTTATTTAAATTATTGCAGAGGATTGTACTTTAAATATAAATATCCTAATATTCCCAAATCATATTTTAGGTTTCATGATTCTATGCAACTGGATGTTCAATTAGTTAATTGGTTTCTATGTCATAGATCAAATGCTCTCATGACAGTAGATGCTCATGATATTGCTTTTGCTATTGTTAATGATGAAAATAGGAGAACAACAATTAAGTCAAGCTAATGTAGCATATACATCCTTTAAAATTCCTCTGTGTGTCTCATCTAGCTCAGGTAAGACTTTTCACTTTTAAAGGGGCCCACTCTCATCTTTATCTCAAATGTGTTCTTGAATTCTGCTTGGATGACAATATTTTTTTTTAAATCTGTTTTCTCTTTGATTCAATTTCTCAATTTAAAGTTTTGGTATCATATTTAAAGACCTTCATTTTGCTAATTATAAACATTCTTTTTTTTAAATTGAGGTATAACTGACATACAACATTATATTAGTTTCTGGTGTACAACATATTGATTTGATATTTGTATGTATATATATCGCAAAATGATCACCACAAGTCTAGTTAAATTCCATCACTACACTTAGTTTTAGAATGTTTTTCTTGTGATGAGAACTTTTAAGATTTATTCTTTCAACAACATTCAAATCTGCAATACAGTATTATTAACTATAATCACCATGCTGCACATTATATCACCCTGACTTATTTATTTTATAAGTAGAAGTTTGTAATTTTGGCCCCCTTCACCCATTTCACCCAACGCCTGCCTCTGACAACCACCAACTTTTTCTCTCCTTGTATCTATGAACTTGGTTTAACACATTCCTTCCCTAATTAGATAATAAATTTCCCAAGGGCAGAGGCCACTTTTTATTCTAATTAAAAAAAAACATGCTTTATTGAGGTATGAATGACATACAAAAAACTGTAGGTATTTGATGTATACAACTTGATGAATTGAGAGAAAAGTTTATATCTGTGAAACCATCACCACAATCAATGCCATAAATATATGCAGCATCTCTAAAAGTCTCTTCTTGCCCTTTTAATTTATTTTTGTAGTAAAAATGCTTATAATATCTACCCTTTAAACAAATGTTTTAAGCATACAATACACTACTATTAACGATAAGCCTATAATGTACTGCTGATCTTTAGGACTTATTCACCTTCCATAACTGAAACTTACCTTTTGACCAACACTTACTCATTCCTCTTCTGTCCCCCCAACCCTTGGTAACCACCATTCTACTCTCTGCTTTTATGAGTTTGTCTCATTTAGATGCTTTATACAAGTGGGATCATGTAGTATTTGTCCTTCTATGTCTGACTTATTTCACTTAGCGTAATATTCTCCAGAATTACTTATGTTGTTGCAAATGATAGGATTTCCTTCTTTTTCAAGGCTGAGTAATACTCCATTATGTGTAATGGAGTACCATAGTTTCTTTATCCATTTATTCACTGATGGTCATAGGTTGCTTCCATGTCTTGGGTTATTGTGAATAATGCTGCAATAAACATGGGAATGCTTAAGTTATATCTCTTCAAGATCCTGATTTCAATTCCTTTGGATATATAGCCAGAAATGCGATTGGTGGATCATGTGGTGGTTCTATTTTTAATTTTTTTGAGGAAACTCCATACTGTTTTTCATACTAGTTACACTAATTTATATTTCTACCAATAGTGTATAAGGGTTCTCTTTTCTCCACAAACTCACCAACACTTGTCATCTTTTCTTTATCTTTTTTTCCTTCCATCTTTCTTTTCTTTTCTTTTCTTTTCTTTCTTTCTTTCTTTCTTTCTTTCTTTCTTTCTTTCTTTCTTTCTTTCTTTCTTTCTTTCTTTCTTTCTTTCTTTCTTTCTTTCTTTCTTTCTTTTTTTTTGGTAATAGCCACCTAAACAGGTGTGAGGTATTATCTCACTCCCATTTGTCTATTTTTGCTTTTGATGTCTATGCTTTTCAATAAATAATTGCCAAGGCCAATGTCAAGATATGAAAGATTTTTTTCCCTTATCTTTTCTTCTAGGAGTTTTACAGTTTAAGTCTTTAATCCATTTGGAATTGATTTTTGCCTTAAGGGTCCAATTTTATTCTTTTGCATGTGGATATCCAGATTTTCCAACACCATTTATTGAAGAGGCTATCCTTTCCCCATTGTGTATTATTGGCACCCTTGTTGAAAATCAGTTGACCATATATGTGAGGGTTTATTTCTGGCTCCTTTGGTTTAAATGTCACTTTTATGCCAGTATCATATTGCTTTGATTACTGTAGCTTTGTAATATATTTTGAAGTCAGGAATTATGATGCTTTCAACTTTGTTCTTGCTCAAAATTTCTTTGGCTATTCAGGGTCTTTTGTCATTCCCTATAAATTTTAAGATTGTTTCTTTCTATTTCTAAAAACAGCCCATTGGGTTTTTGATAGAGATTTCACTGAATCTGTGAATTGCTTTGGGTAGTTTAAGCATTTTGACATTGTAATTTTTCCAATTCATGAGCATGGGATGTCTTCCCATTTATTTGTATCTTTTAAAATTTCTTTCATTACTGCTTTGTAGTTTTCCTCATTTGGACATTTGTTCAAATCTCATGGTTTCAAACAACTTCATCTTTCACAGTGATTTAGAAATGCATATGTCCAAGTGCCAACTCTTCTGAGCTCTAGTCCTGTCCATTAGGTATCCCCACTTGATAGTCTCTGCCCCACAGAATGTAGCATGTCCAGACATGAAGGTCATCCTTCCCCTTGAGCTTTATTTTGCTATTGTGTTTTCTATCTTAAATAAAACCGTCAATAGTCTCAAGACCAGAAAGAGTTTAAAGTCTGAGTGTTTTCTCACAACATGTGATTTGTAATGAGTCTTAATAGCTTCTTTTTCATAGTGTCTTCTGAATTTGTCCTTTTCACCCAATTCCTTTTAAGACCCAATTATCTATCAGTTTGATTGCCATAGCCTCACAATTTCTAATCTCTAGCTTCTCTCTTCTTCCTTCTATTTGGCATTTTTGCAAGAAAATATCTTCCTGAAACCTTCACTGATTTCTCAATTCCTAAAGAATTCCATTCAACTCCTTAGCCCCTATAAATGGGTCTCAAAGAACATCTTTTCTTGCTTTGCAGTCCTCCTCTTTACACATTCTCCATTCATCAGCCTGTCTGAATGGCTCTGTTTCCACTCTTTTGTCCTTGGCCAGATTTGCATTTTCCTTATTAGAACTTGTTGAAATTCTCCTCCTACTTCAAATTCTAACTCAAATTCTACTTGTTTCACTAAGTTGAAATACTCTCTCCCTCTCTTAGTTCATTTAGCTCTTCTCTGTATGTCTTACATGGCATGCACATTCTTCTCTCGTGCGTTCTAGTTATTTATTTCCCTTACTGGACTATAAGGCCTTTGAAGACAAGGTACTGTCTGTACTTGTGTATGTGATCTGTGAATAGCCATAATTTTAGGTGATCAACAAATAATAAAATTGATTATGAGGTCTTGGGCCTCCTGAACCTCTTATATAAACTCTGTTAGGTCCATCAGTTAGTGAAAGTCTTCAGCAATATGAATAATGAAGCAGGAGTAAAAATGAAAGCACTTTACAAATCTACTTGTTCACACCCAGACTGGAGGAGGGGGTGATTCATTTTGCCAAAGCATCATAGGGATATGCAGTTAGGCTCAAAGGCGATGTGTGAGGTCCTCTTGTTACCCCATAATACTCTCATAGCCCAAATACAGGTTACTTTCATTCTTTTCATTCTTATTAGTTTGTTTGGAAGTATAGATATCAATATGTAAAACATCATCTCCTCTAAAATACTCTACAAGATGAAAACAGTCTTCATGTCTTGTTTCCACTAGTTGTGTGGCCTTAAATAAGTGACTTAATCTCAGAGGGCCTCAGTTTCCTCATTTGTCAAAGAAGCATAATAAGAACACATAGCCTCATAGAGTTGGTGTGAGGAGTACATGAGCTACTTCATGTAAAACATGAAAATAGAGATTGCTATAGATAATGATTGTTGCATATCTTTCAACCATTATTATTGTGTTATTATTATTTGTCAGGTGATTTTCAAACCCTGTAGGAAACTAGAAAAGAAAAAGGAAAGGTTGGAAGTGTCATGCTTTGAGATTATGTTTTCAGTCTTGAAATTTAAGTTTTGAAATAAAAAGTTTAGGAGAAAATATCATTTTAAGCCTCACTTTGGAGCTTTAATTTTCTATAATATATATCTACTCATACATATATGAGAGAAATAAATAATGAATTAAGAAATATAATATGAATGGGATCGCATAACTCACAAATTGAATCTTTCATTAGGAAGTTATTAAGAAGGGACAGAATGTCCTTCGTTCAAAAATAAAAAATTAATAATTTGGGGGACCAAATTTTTAATGGTGATAAAATGTGAATAACAAAACCTACATCATTCATTCATTCTCTCAGAAACATTTGCTGAGCACTTATTGTGTGCCAGACACTTAGCTAGGTGCTGTGGATAGAGACTAAGAGTAATTTTTTTTTTAAGATTTTATTTATTTACTTGATAGAAAGAGAGAGAGCACAGTAGGCAGAGCCGCAGGCAGAGGGAGAGGAGAAGCAGGCTCCCTGCTGAGCAGAGACCCCCCCCCCCGATGTGGGGCTCCATCCCAGGGCCCTGGGATCATGACCTGAGCCGAAGGCAGATGCTTAGCCGACTGAGCCACCCAGGTGCCCCAAGACTAAGAGTAATGTTGATCCTCAAGCAGCCCTGCAGGAATGAGAGAGAGAGACAGAGACAGAGACAGAGACAGGCAGAGAGTGTTGCCAACAGTTAGGGCCCAGGGTGGTCCATATTACAGTAGAGACATGCAGGAAGCAGTGAGTGCTGAGGAAGGCGTTCACTGTGGGGATGTGAGAAGAGAGGGTGCCAGGGTTGACATGTGACCAACAAGCAGGGGTGAACTGGGCAAATAAAATGAAGAAGGGTTTTTCCACATAAGGGAATAACAGGCTAAGCATGTGTTTACCTCATAGATACAAGTCATTTACTGTATGGTGAAAAAGGTAGGAAAAGTTGCTCAAGGTTAAGTCTGTTTGTGGGACCAAGGGACTTTTCACTTAAACGGGGATCAAGAAGCACAGTGGTTAAGTGTACAAATCTAGAATCCAACTGTCCAGCTGTGGTAGGTTCTTACACTGCTGGTTCTATCACTTACTAGCTGTGTAAAAATTTGGGCTTACTCCTGAGGCCAAGCCTTAATTTCCTCATTTGTAAAAGGGGCATAATAATAATAGCTACCTCATAGGCCTTTGGTGGAAATTGAGTAAAACCATCTATGTAGAAAGAGCTTAAATGCCTGACAAAAAGGCAGTTCTCAATAAATATTAGTTATTATTATTATTAGAGCAGATAAATTTGCAGAGCTTGAGCAAAAAGTGGATTCATTCTGCCCAATTTGTGCCAGGAAGTGCTTCATCATAGCCGTTTGCCAAAGCAGAGAAAGGGAAGGAGAGAGCGCCATCACGTCAGAGGGAACAAAAAGATACTAAGCCACCAGGGTGTGAAAAGTTTGGGGTGTTCAAGGAAAGATGACAAGTTTTCTGTGGTGAACACAAAGGGAGGGGTTGTAGGAAACAAGATGGAAAAGTAAGCTGTGGAATGGTTTCAGGCAGGCGCGCAGCCATGTTAGTTTTGAGCTTAAGGAAGACAGCCTAGCGGGCACTGGGGAGGATTGATGTGTAGGGTAGTGGAGGGAAGGAGAAATCTGAAGGCAGGGAGCCCAGTTAGGCTATTATAATTGTCTCAGTTTGAGGCAGGACCTCGCTCACCAGGGACTGTGGGGAGGATGCTTTTATTCATCCTTTGGATACTCCTTAAAGGTTTTCTGCTCTGAGAAGCTTCAGTCGATTCATGAAAAGTATGATCTCTTCTTCTGTGCCACTGCTGTTCCAACTTCTGTTCCTGCACCCAATCTCATTGTGTTCAAACAATTTTTTTTTCTGTTTCATCCACGAAAATGTGAGCTTCCATCTTATTTATCGTTGTGTTCTTGGTGCTTAGAACATAGTCGAATTTAGTAGAACAGTAAAAGAACTTAGAATAGTAGTAGAGAAGCGAAATAAATGTGTGGGTTGATCGGATGTGGGGAAGGGACAAGACGGAGAAATTGAGAATCGCTCTGAGTGATCTAGCTTGTAAGACAGAGTACCATCAAGATTGGCTAGGCTTTGCGGCAGTAACAAATCTTAAAATGCTAGTGACACAACACAACAAGGTTTATTTCTTCTTTTGGCAAATTATGAAGTGGGTCAGGTTGATGTTCCAGAGCAGCCTTTCTCCATGCTGTGACCCAGGGATCCAGGGTTCTTCTGTTTTGTGTCTCTGCCACCTCAGCTGTGGCTTTTGTGATCACTGTTGATGAGGAAAGACAGCTTGGAGATTGCACACCTGCTCCTATTGCCTTCAAGTGGAAGGAACACATGTCTCTTATATCCATCATGGTCATAATTTTCAAATCCAGTCAAACAGCAAACATGAGATATAAAAAATTGTCCTAAAAAAAGAAATGTATGTAATACCTACTGAAAGATTAAAATATGATTTTTTAGAAAATATCACATCTTAAGAATAGTTTGTTTTTCAAAAGGTTAGACTTGTTTTCACATCCTTAGCTTACTCTTTCTCCTTTCTAAATTAGCAACATTTGATGGTTCTAAAAATGCTTTTAATATTGACAAAAGTTGAAATGACTTTTTCTCCCCCTGGCTTGTTCAGATTTCTATCGATATATCTCAGAAGCTTCTCTCCCTTTGCAAGATTTCTTGTGTCTTCTTGAGTGTCAGGCAGGATTTTTGCTTGTTAGCTCTTGACTTTCAAGGACTAAGTATTTTGAATATTTTATTGTTCATCGCTAGGGTAATAGATAGGTAAGTAATATTCAAAGATCATATAGTAAAGAAATAATTTGGCAATTTAATAAAAGTTTATTAATTTAGAATACGTGAGAGAAAAGCAAATCTGTCTTATTGAATAGTCTTAACACAGAATATTCTAGCTGAAATGCGGTTTTAATATCTTATGGACACAGTATATATAATAAACCAAACTACAAATGGATTATAATGAATCATGGAAGTTAAAGAAAAAATTATAATTTGCAATATATCTTTAATGTAGTATATAGTAATGTACCAAAATATGTCTTTCAAAAATTTCTAAAGCACACTAAGATTATTGTAAAATTTGTGAGACTTTGGTTTAAAAACATGCAGTGCTAGGATGTATAAAGAAAAATTATTTTAGGGACACCTGGTGGGCTCTGTTGGTAGAGCGTGTGACTCTTTATCTAGGGTTTGGGAGTTCAAGCTCCACATTGGGCATAGGCCTACTGAAAAAAAGAAAAATTATTTTATAATGTTTGTTAAATTAGTATCACATGCTTCATATTAGAACTATTACAGATTACAAGGAAGTAGACAGTTTTACTCTATTTGATCATTCTTTCAGTTACATTCAGGATATTAAGTTATGTCTCATTTTGAGAAATCCAATGTCTCATTCCTTTCATATTAAAATAATTTTGAAATAAGAAAGATTTTTTATTAAGACAAACAGATGAATAATGTATATCTCATATGACACAGATATTTTATTTCAGCCTTTTGGAGTATACCACTGATGATTCTTACTGCAGCTAAAGTACGTGTGAAATAGTTATTCAACACGGTAATTTTTTCATCTCTTGTATAAATTTGAGCATTTTCAGAAGTGATTTTTATAGCACAATATCAACAGATGGAAATTGGAACTTGGTCTGATTCTTTTAGGAAATTAACCAATAAGAACAGTGTCTACACATAGAAAATCATGTGTAATGTTGAGGCACTTCTCAAGATAACTTAAACTGAGTTTATTATTCTAAAGTCTAATCTGGATTACCCAAATTTCTTTCTTATGTTGATCCGATTCACCACATATTGCTCTATTTTCCTTTTAATAAAACTACCACTGTCGCTTTTGAAACACGTTAAGTTTTAGACAACCTCAGAAAATGAAGGTGAATCATAAGAAATGGAAAGTTTAAATGGCCTTTTAGCTTTTAAAAATGGGAACTTCATATGGTTGAACTCAAATGCTAGAGATTAACCAAAGATGAGCGAATTTGTCTTTTGTCTTGGACTCAGGTCAGCACCTTGACTCAAAATTCCCAAAAGGTAGAGCCAGAGTGAATTTCTATCTGTTATTTTAATGGGACAGACAGCAATATTGGCTCTGTAGTTCACCAAGACAACATTGCAATTATAGCAGTAAATGGTGTACGACATTAAAGAAACAAGGAGTAAGGCATAGTCATCCTTCACACTTCATATTTGCTAATAGTAATCTGGGTGCCCTCCCCAACATTAATACTGAATTTAGGTAGGAAAGAATCTGTCAAGCAGGCTCACTCCTCTGCTGCGCGCAAGCCAGTGAGTGTTCATCAGTTGTGGGCGGGGTGCGTTCTAAGAGCAAACCTCTCATGGCCAGTCGGAACTCATCTAGAAAGTGAGTCCAGGCAGTTCCAGCCTGATTCCTTTTAATGTCACAGTTCATTTGCAGAACCATAACTGGAATCAAGAATTAAAAAGCCTTGTATAAAAGTCAGTAACATTAAACCTTTAAGACTCATGTTTCATGTGTCATAAAAAGTCTATGAAAGGATTTTATATTCTGTACAGTGTTTTAGCACTTTCAATCACTTTTTTTCAACATAACTTTTGTGAACACTTTTATAGCCTCTAAATGAAAAACTAAACTATGTGTCATTCAAAAAAAGCATTTTATGGATCACAGATTTTAATAAAAGTTCTGCACCATAACAAGCGCCTGATAAACCTTTATTAAAATTCATTAAAAATATTGAAAAATATTTTAACAGAAATTAGACCTCACGTTTTAGTAAACATGGGGAATCATTCTTCAAGGAGTCTACTTATTGGTTTATCACATATGTAGGTTCTTCAGTGGTGAAATGAAGAATTTGAGGAATAAATAATCTATTTACCATTAGGAAACATTTCTTTTTATATTGTGGGGATAATCCTCCCAGCTTCTTGTCTGCAAAAATCTTCAATAATTATGATAAGATGAGTTTATTATATACAAATAAAAACAAAAACAATGGAAAACATTTATGAAAATATATTTTATATAATCTGATATCTCCCTGTATTATAACCACATCAGGGGCCTTGTCCTTTTGAAGTTCTAAGGGACCAGAGAGCAGATATGACTAAACTTTTCAGATACATTTAGGAATTCATGCTCTTAAATACATTTTCTTTATAACATTTTTTCTTTTTTATTAATTTTATAATGGCTGCATAATAATTCACATAGTCTATAGTTGTTGCTTCCATTTCATCTTGTAAATAATATTACAGTAAAAATACTCATGCCCATGTGTTTTTCTTATGTTTTATTTTCTCTTTAGGATATTGCCATGAATAATTTTACCGGGTCAAATTGTGTGAACTTGTTTTTCTCATAAAACACATTGCCAAATTACTTTTCAGGAGGGTTTGGTAGATTCAAATTGCCCCCCTCTGTGTATTGGCTACTAGTTTAAAAATATTTTGGCCAAGATTAGAGATTTTCACTTAAATATTTGTTAATGTGGCATGTAAAAAACGATAGTTTCTTTTTTTCATTTTTTGACACACAAAAAGCGGCATATATTTAATGTGTACACTTGATGAATTTGGAGATAAGTATATACCCATGAGACCATTATCACAATCTATGCCATAAACTTATTCATCACCTCCAATAGTTTCCTCCCGTTTTCTTATTTACTATTTAATAGTTATTTTTTTGTGATAATATACAATTTTATTGTCTTTGTAAGATCATGTGTATATAAAAGCTCTGATACATTGATAAATTGGTGTGCATAATTTTATTTATCCATATACCTATTTAGACATATATAGATATGTAAAATACTCAACAATCTAAACAATCTAAAAATTTAGACATATATAGGTATGTAAAATACTCAACAATCTATAAATATAAATATATGCATACGTCTTAAATATTCTCTGCATGCATATAGATAGATATAGATGAGTAGATACAGACACACACATACAAAGGAAAACACAGTTTTGGGGGGACCGGTTGTTATCATTTTGGAGTGTCAAAGTTTTCAGGGTGTGTGTGTGTGTGTGTGTGTGTGTGTGTGTTTGTAGATTTGGAAACTCTGAGCTGTGGTAATCTTATAGCTCATCTATTCTAGCCCCTCAAAATAATCCTGGATTTCCACTGCAGCACCCCCAGGGGAGGAGCCAAGCACCCTCTGCTTGTACATAACTCATCCGTTGTGGATCTCTATTGATGAGGCCCATCCTTTCAAGCAGAAGCATGTCTGCTAAAAATTCCCAGGGCTGAAATTGTACCCAAGCTTCTTTTCTCTAAGCACACTGTTCTTGGACACCTATGCTGAAATTTCGGTTTCGAATTTGAAGTCTTGAACCATACTGGCAACGGAGGAACGGCTTTCTGAAGCTCAGCGTTAGGCTGGCTTGAGAGGATGATGTGTAAATAGAAGCAGGACTGCTTCTCCATCTCACGATATTAAAGGATTGATGCAGCTGTGATTTCACTTAGCAGATGGTAGTTGGTTCATCCTATTTTTTACATGTTGGGTAAGATCTCTTAGAGTTTGTACAAGATTAGAGATTTTGCTTAGTGCATATATTCGTAATTTCGTTGGTTTTTTATGACATCTAGTTTATAGTCATATCTTTCTCAATGTTCTTTTTTTTTTGAGAGAGAGAGAGAGAAAGAGGGAACATGAGCAAGCAGGGTGGCGGGGGGTGGGGAGGCGGGAGGAAGAGGGAGAGAGAGACACGAGGTCTCTATCTCACAACCCTGAGCTGAAGCCAAGAGTCAACTGTTTAACTGACTGAGTCACCCAGGTGCTCCCCTTTCAGTGTTCTTGATATATTCTTATAACACCTCTTAATACCAGTGTGGCGTGTATCAAGAGAAGAAACAGACCTGGAAAGAGGCAATCTAGGGTGATTCACCTCATTTCCTTGTTTATAAAAATGTAATAACTTTTGGGTGGATTATTTGTAGAGAGAGCATTCAAGGTTCCCAATGATTTCGGGTAGCATAAACCTAAACTATCTCTGCATTATGTTCTAAGTTTCAGTGTTAATGTCTGTTGTCTTGACAGCAGCCATAATTTATGCTTTTAATTATACTTTTTTCAGCTGTAAACTCATATTGTTTCTGTACAGTAATGAAGTCACTGTGCAGCAATGTCATTGTCATAAAGTGATGGGACATAATGAGAACATGATGGGAAAAAGATCATGGGCAGAGAATGATAGCATATTTAAAGGTGAGTGGGGAAAATTCTGTAACCAAATAAAAACAAGGTAAGAAGATGTGATGATAAAATATATATATGATTAAAACCTTAAAAATATTATATATTATTTCTGTGCGCTCTAGTGTTTGCTTTTTGGTTCTCTGGAAATCATTGCATCAAAAGAGTGGGATCAACTTTCGACCAAGCCCCAGCCTTCAGCTACCAAACAGATGGCTCCATCTCATTTCTAAAAACTTCCAGGAAAGGAGATTGTGTGATCTTTCTTGGTAAACCAGTTATAAACATATTTGTAACAAAGTCTCTCTTAAGCTTAAAGTACTCATGTTGCATTTTCTTTCACTCAGTTTTCTTCTTTTTTAAAATTACTTAACAGCTCTGCCAATTTTTTCTCCCAAATACCTTCCCAATCTGCTACCTCCTTTCTATTGTTCTGCCTTTTCAAAATTCTTCCCATTTTGTTCTTCATACTGCTATGAGAGAGGTCTCTTTTTTATTTTATTTTATTTTATTTTATTTTATTTTATTTTATTTTATTTTATTTTATGAGAGAGAGAGAGTGCAGGCGCCTGCATGTGTGGGGCTAGGGGGTAGCGACAGAGGGAGAGAGAATCTTAAGCAGGCTCTTTGCCCAGCAGGGAGCCCCACATGGGGCTTGATCTCATGACCCCGAGATCATGACCTGAGCCAAAATCAAGAGCCAGATCTTCAACCGACTGAGCGCCCAGGCGCCTGAGAGAGAAGTCTCTTTAAAATGTAACACATACCGGGCACCTGGGTGGCTCAGTCGTTAAGCATCTGCCTGTGGCTCAGGTCATGATCCCAGGGTCCTGGGATCGAGTCCCACGTCAGGGGAAGCCTGCTTCTCCTTCTCCCCCTGCTTGTGTTCCTGCTCTTGCTATCTCTCTGTCAAATAAATAAATAAAATCTTTTTTAAAAAATGTAACACATACCATTTATTCTTTTGCTTAAGATTCTCTGAAGTTTTATCTTGCCTTTAGATAAAATTTAAACATCTCAATATGGCACAGAGGTCCTTCATAATCTGGCTGCTACATGCTTAAGATTTTGTTTTCTAGAAAATAAATTTTTGTTGTTCTTATTTTTTAAATAATAGCAGCTGACCTGTGCTGACCACTATGTGGCAGGCATTCTGCTAAGCAATTTTATATCTTCTTGGACTTTTCTATGGTATTACGAGTTGTTACTAATCTCCAAAATGAAAGGAAGTGGAATTGTCTTTTTTTTCTTAGCAATATATCTTGTCCGACTGCTCTCTGTCAAGCAGCTGGGGTAAGATAGTGAATAACAGAAATGAAATTCCTGCCCTGATGGGGCTTACGTTCTGCTTTTGTTCTCAATCAAAGAAGTTTTGTAGTTATCAGTCTGCAAATGAACAAGGATATTTTCTCTGGGGGGAAGGATGCACAATAAGGAAGACGGATTTGAGTGAAGGTACTGGGGGGGTAATGGGTGGAGAGAAGTGGAAAGAAGAATCATGTGGCTCAATGACTCAGTCTGAACAAGACTTATCTGAAAAGGTCTGTGAACTCAGAGAAGCTGTGAATCTCCACCTTACCCTGGCACGTATGTCATGCTCAAATTGCACAGAACATATGCAGTTGCTCAAACTCCAAAGATCTCTTGAGCCTCCCTGCCTCTCTCTGCATCACACTATTTATGTCCATCAAAACTTGCCTCACAGGGTGCTGTCACCAATTTCTTCAGCCTGTCGTACTAATGGGTTAAGAGCAACATTAATCCGTCCCTAAGTCCACAGGAGTCCAGTAACCCATGCACAGGCTCACCAAAGATTCTCTAGGTACATCTGACATCTGCTTATGTGCAGGGACCTCCCATCTGGCCTCACCTATGTCTGTTGCTCAATCAGTTCTTTGATACTCATTTGAGGCCCTACCACCGCCACTTGGAGATGCAAAATATTATTCCCTGGACCTCCTCACGCTGTAAACCCTAGAGGTCTAGAAGTGGTAGAGAGGTCCTTGGAACTTTTGCCACCTGAATGCTGAAGCTGGGCTACCCAATCCTGCACTCATCACACGGCCTCCTATTCACCAAAGCAGCATGCCGACCCCTGAAGGTCACAGAGTGCCTTATGAAGACAAGTCTCTGCTTTTGCCAGCAGCACAGGATCAGGGAGATGATATTAGGCTCCTTGCTGTCCTTTCCAACCCTTCTCCCACCCCCCCGTCTGAGCTTCCCCTCCCCTCCACGTCAAACCCTTGTGCCAATTTCCTAAGCTACTTATCCACCCATTGACCACCCACACTCACATGAGTCCAAAACCATGTTTAGAGTCCAGACGTGAGCCCATTTACAACTGTGACTTTTCTGTTGGCTTATCTGTTTCTCTTAGTAGATTATAAACAACTTAAGGGAAGAAGAGCATGCATTCATCTCCAGAATCCCCCCAGCTTACTGTTGCTGTGTCCCTTAGTCGTCTCCTCTTTCTTTCTTTCCCTCCTTCTCATTCATTTACTCAGATTTGATAGTTAATTTTATGTGTCAACTTGGCTAGGCCGTGGTGCCCAGATATTTGGTCAAACACCAATCTAGATGTCCCTGTGAAGGTAGCTTTTAGATGAGACTAACATTAAATCAGTAGACTGAGTCAAGCAGATTCCTCTGCACAATGTGGGTGGGCCTCATCCAATCAGTTGAAGACCTTAAGAGAAAACGAATGAGATACCCCAAGAAAGAAGGAATTTTGCTGCCAGACTGCCTCAGAGTCAGCTTTGCAGCATCAGCTCTTCCCTGCTGGCCTTCCATGTAGAATCCAGACTTGCCAGTCCCCACAATTATGTGAACCAATTTTTAAAAAACAAATCTTTATACACACATGCATGTGCACACACACACACACACACACTCTATTGCTTCTGTTCTGGGGAATCTGGACTAATATACCAGATTCCTTCCCATGGCCCACCTTTTTAATATCATTTGGACTACAAAAACTTAACCTCGCACATCTCTCCCTTCCTTCTCTCCCACACATTTCATTCTCTTTCCAGCCTCTGCAATAGTTTTTGGACTTCAAGTATTAACTTGATAGGACTAGTTTTTGCCATGGACAAGATACATTTTCCTTGTAAGGAGGCAGTACAAGAATTAAGTAGTCACAAGGAGGCAGCAGAACATAGGACTTGGAGTACAAATCCGAGCTCTAGGCTGCTGGGATTTGAGTGATGGCTCCAAACATGTGATCTGGGGTGAGTTATTTAACTCCTTTGTTGTTCAGTTTCCTCATCTGTGAGGCTAAGACTAATTCTTGTCTCATAGAATTATCATGAGGACTGGGGGTTAATAGCTGCAAAGCACTCAGGACAGGGCCTGAGATGTAGAGTAAGTGTGAGCAACAAATGTTTGTGACATAAGTAGTCATTTTATAGCCCTCATTATAAGCTCTTTAACTATGGCTCAGAACCAAACTGGATTTCGTAATAACCACTTGTCATTTTAGTATATTCCCAGAACAACGGAAAAGAACAAAATTATTTATTTACCTTTTTCTCTGACTATATTTTTATCTGCCCAGAAAATAGAAAATGCAGAGATATAGGAGGAAATTAAAACATCTGTAACTGAACTCTTGTTGATCAAGGACAAGCAAATTTTTGCTGTTAAGGGTGAGATATTAAGTATTTTAGGTTTATAGGCTGTATAGTCTCTGTTTAGGTTTGTGGGTCATATAGTCGACAGGCCCAACTCTGTTGTCATATTGCAAAAGCAGCCACCCAAGGGTGCATGGCTGTGTTCTGGTAAAATTTTACAGAAAAAACCTTTGGTCAGATTTGGCAGCCCGGGCCATAGTTTACTGGCCCCTGCTCTCAACTCTTGCCAACACATTAATAAATTTCTTTGTCTATCTTTTTTTCTGTGTGCACCTATGTCTCATTCATTGGAAATACAAGTTGTAATCCTGCCTCTCACCAAATATTTCTACTATAAATAGAAATGATGAATAACTTTATCATATATTTGGTTTTGATTTCTGCTAATTCCCTAGGATAGATGCAGAGTACCACTGTGAGTTCTCTCAGAGAACACTCAGAAGGGGAAAGGCAGACAGAGTGCTCATGGGGGTGTCATTGTGTGCTGAGCTCCCCCTGCTCAGGGGGCATGCAAGGGACCAGCCCGGTCCTGCTTCATGCTCCAGTGCCATAGCCCAGCCACCTGTCAGCACTGAGGACAGCTCCCCGGGCTGGGGCCTCTGGGTGCGGGGTCCCTGCATCACTGGCTGAGATGGGTGTGGGTTCTCTGGTGTAGGATATTCAGGTGGTAGTTCTGCCACACCCACAGCAGAGAGCCTGCTGGGAGCTGGGCTTTCTGTCACCACAGCCAAGAGCATGCTGGGAGTTGGGCTTTCGCACACCCTCATGACTGGTAGTAAACCAATCTGACGCCATGGACCTTGATCTAGATAAGATTCTGAGATCAACCATGCTGGGACTCTTCCCTCAATAACCTTAACTTCTTTCTGTTCTTTGCTCAAACGCCACCTTCACAGTGAAGCTACCCTTAACTGTTCTATTTAGAATAGCCATACACCTTTGCTCTCTTCCCTGCAAATTAAAATAATTTTTCCATCGCTCTTACCCACATCTGATATACTGGCTATTGAATCATTTGCTTGTTTATTGTCTATCTCATTCCACCAAAACATCAGTTCCTTGAAAGCAGGGATTTTTTTTTTTTTTTTTGGCTGTCTGTTCACTGTTAGGCACAAACTAAGCACTCATAGACATTTGTTGAGTGAAAGAATGAATGGATCATGCTGCCAAATTCTTTACGAGACTCCTGCTATCTGGAATAATTTTCCAGAAAACCAAAGAAATGTACACTTCCCTCAGAGTATGGGAATGTTCTTACTACACCTTTGTGAGCAATGTGTGCTATTGTCTCAAACATTTTTTTTGTGGGGGGGTTGATGTTCTTTCCATTGTGTTCTTTCAATTACTATACATTTTTTCTCTTTAAATTGTTTCTTTATGTTCTTTGCCCTTTTTGAACAAGTTTATTTCAGCATTGAAAGTTTCACTTTAGATCTCCATACTCCCCTCAGTTTGTCTAATGAGTTCTATGCAGCATTTGTCGGGAGCAAGAACACAGGTGTTCAGCTGCTGTGGGGGGCAGGGTTCATTCTCCCCAGCTTTGAAAGTCCATTTTGGATCTGGCTATAAAGGTTATGAATATTTTGTTTAATTTTATGTATATGTATTAAAAGGGTAGGATTTGGGCAATTTTCCAGAACTTTCAAATACGAAAACTCTACTGGCTTCAATTTTTTTTACTCATGGGGTGCCTCTTAATGATCTGGACAAAATTTCCACTTCACTTTCTGACTATTGACTGGTGCCATATGTATGTGCTGACAGAACCATTATAGAATACGTTGGTTGTTTAAGTGACCACAGTCTTTCTCTAAGCATTTTCAAGTTATAAGACAAATACTATTTAAACTGATAAATCCATTCAATTATTTCTCAAATAGAGTCTCAATCCCTACCCGAAGATTCATTGCCAAACCAAGGGGTGTGTATAAAATAACCACTTACAATGTATATTTTAAGGGCACATCTTCAATAACATTGCAAAAACTTATCAGGGACCTATCTGGATTCACACCAGAAACTCTAAAGGTGAACATTTCTGCTTCTATTTTCATTTTGCTGTGTCTTAAGTTAATACACTCTTGCAGAATAGGGACACAAGGTGGATGGAAATGAAAACAGTATTTATGTGGGGGTTGCATTTTTTTTAATCCCCGAGGTCTACCTTATTTGTGAGCAAATCTCTTTTCCTTCCCTTGCTAATAGACATGCTCCTATAATAGAGACTTGTAATTGAAGTTTGCAAATAACATTGCAAAATAAATAAATGTTTTAGTTTTAATAGCAACTATCATATTTCTATAACTCAGATACTATATATTTTTATAATAGCTCACTCACTCATCCATGCTTAAATTTCCATGCCTGTTGAATTTTTCCTTAAAGATAATCAGATAAGGCTCTTTGCCTATAAATTATACATTATCTTACAACTAATTAAAATGATTCCATCCTATATCCTAGAACGTTAGTTGTTTCTTTCTTATTCTTTTTACATATTCGGGAGATGATTTCAGTCAAGCACTAATGTGTTTTTCTTTGTTTAACCACAAAATATTCATTTGGAAAGCTATTTCTAACCTGAGCATTACTTTTAAAGTGACTTGTACACATGCCAGTTTTTCTGCATGTTTTGACAAATGACACATTTCCTTTGGTGCTTCCTTGTGGGTAGCAGTGTGTGAGGATGTGGTGTTGGAAAAATTTATTACAGTTATTTTGTAGTTGATATTAAAGAATGTGATGTATTATACCAGGTGTCTGACCTTTAAAGATCTTAGGACCTAATTCATTACAACATAAAATTTACATATTATTCAACTTTGCTGCAGATCTTTTATGAACAAGTCATGGTGTGTATGTATATCAGGACGGAGGGGAAAAAGTCAAAGCTCATGCAAAGTGTTGAGGTCTGAATCCCAGGCTTGAATCTGTTTGTGGTATTTCTGTGGATTTAAATGAGAGCGAGGAAGCCATCTAATGGACTAAATTAAATCGAGGAGGAAAGAGCATGGAGTACAAAGTAGAAATTTTTGTGAATTAGTGAAGCACATCTTCTTATATCTCTAACCTAGTCTGCCCTAGTCTGAGTTGCAATGAAAACAAAATGTAAGAGACTGAAGAAAGACAGCCCTAGGAAGGTATCTTTAAGTAGTAAAGTCTGTGATACAGCCAACAAAATGATACTTACATGATTATTTTTCATGTCCGATTTAAAAATACAAGATGAGAAGTGGAAACAAAGAATTGTTATGAAATACCTCACAAAGAAAAGAAACATATTTAAAAGAGTGTATTTCTAGCAGTTTTTAAAAGAACAAAAATTTGCTGCACATTGTAGCAAATTAAGAATGCACATTAAAAGATTATGGGTTATTAGAAGTCAAATAAAATTATTTTAATCCTTTTTAAAAAAATATTCATTATTTCCTTTTCAATAACTGCTGGAATATCCTCTTGCTCATAATTTACTTTTGAATTTTTGACTTTTGGATCAAATAAATATCCACTAAAGCAGAAAGTCCCACTTTAAAAAAAATGCATATATCTACACGATGGCAGTAAGAATATTCGTTTTAACGTCCTGGTCCACTATGGTTTCATGTCACTCAAGGATTCACAAAATAATTGGTAATATTATCTTTCCTTGAGGACACCCACAATATTATGGCAGAAAAATAAGTCTAAATCCCCCTTTTTAAATAGAGACTATAAAATAATTTGAGTTAATGCAGATGGATTATTAATATCAATATAATCCAAACACTATTTAAAGATTCAGTTTGCTATCAAAGATAATGTTTCCTTATTCTGCAGTTTAATTAGCAAGGAGGAAGCATTTTATCTGAAATACTGATTTTCTAAATTAGTTTGCTGGAAGGTATAGAAATATGCTTGAAGTTTTTTTTTTAATTTTGCTAATTTTTAATAAATGTGTGGAGGCAATTGAAACAGGACGAAATTTAAAAAGCCATAATTATCGCAAGGGTGAGTTGCTTCTAGCAAATGCAAACCAATCACTCAGACTGATGGCACGCTAAGAGGAAATGCTGTGTGTTCGCAGTAGAGGGCGCTGTCTTCTAGGTCTATCACAAGCTAAAATAGAAGGTCACTCAGTCTATTGATAAATCACACTGCCGTGATTCCTAACTGACAGCTCAAACTAACATCAAGCTGGATGAGGGAGAACAAAAGGCCATCAAGCAGCCATTTTCTTGACACTTTTATTCAATCACCAGCAGATTGCTTACGACAGCAATAGCGGCTGTTTTGTCTTCATCTTTCCACATTTGATAAAAGGTGTCAACTCAAATTTTTGTAAATAATTCACTTACCCCTACTGCACACACCAGCACTGTTCAGCATATGTATTTTTTGTGAGCAGATCATTGAGGCAGGGCAGAGCTCAATGACATCAGCGGAAGGTCATCTGTGATCTAAAAGGCAGCCTCGATAAAGCTATACCATCCCTCAAGGTCAGAGATAAGAACTACCGCGGAGATATTTGTGATGGGAACAAAAGGTTAAACAATAGGGAGAAAAAGTATGAAAATGCTTCCTTTAATATACGAGTGCTTTTCTTTGTTTAAGAAATCTTATTCATAGCTCCTTGGTCAATTATCAATGTAGGGTGTTTGTAAACCCACCTAAGAGATTAAACATCTAAATTGTTCTTTCAAAAGTTTGAAAAAAAATATTATTTGTAGTGTGCTATTATTCATCATGGCCGTACAGCAGCCAGGGTTGCAATCCGTTTCTATGTTCATTTTAAAAGAATCATAAAAAGAGTGTCAAAAATTAATACAGTTAGATAGAATTTCATTTATCTAGTTCATTTAAAATTCTACCCTGAAATGCATTTAGGCTTGAGAGCTGAGAAAAAAATATAGAAAGAAGCTGTTTTATATCATAAGAGCTTCATTTGCTTTAAGGGCTTAGAGAAACTAATAGAGAAATCCTTGAATTATTGCAATAAGATACTCTATCTGGTGTTGGCAGTAGCTAAAAGTGCTGAGATTAAAAATGGTACATCCTTCAATGCTGGGTTATTTTTTCAGTTACATTACTCACAAAATAAATCTAAACAACAAATAGTCACTATTTGGTTTCTATTTTCTAATAGGAAAAGTCCATGTGCTTTTGAGATCCTGTCTTAGCTCCAACTGCAGGGGGATTTATTACCTGGAATTGATGTGCATGGAGATCAAAGAGCAGCTTCCTTACATTTTCTCCTATTCTTTCTACCTCAGAAATGGGGGGTGGGGAGCAATAAGTCTTTCAGTTGTGTTCAATAAGTCTTCAATTACACAATTTCAGTATGTGTACAAGAATGGAATGAGCCTGGGTAAATACTGCCACAGTCATGCAGGGCATTGAGAACATTTTAAAAACCCAAATAGGTGATCCAATTTCTGGTTGAGAGTTGATTGCCACAGGAAGAATAAGTATTTCACAATTTGAACATTAATGAAATAGGGGACAAACTAAGATTTGGAATAATGTTTTAAGCTTCCAAATTTTAAAGCACAATATTGCCTTTCACATTTTCTCTCTACACCTTCTCACACTTAGCACAGGTCATTTTATATTATAACTTGTCTTCTAACTGACATTTCTTATCTTCTCAACTAAATTGTAGAATTGCAAGGGCAAGAACCATCACTTTTTATTTTATTTTATTATTTGATTTTTATTTGTTTATTAACATATAACGTATTATTTGTTTCAAGGGTTCAGGTCTGTGATTCATCAGTCTTACACAATTCACAGCGCTCACCATAGCACAGACCCTCCCCAATGTCCATCACCCAGCCACCCCATCCCTCCCACCCCCCTCCACTGCAGCAACCCTCAGTTTGTCTCCCTCTCTGATTTTGTCTTGTTTCATTTCTCCCTCCCTTCCCCCATGATCCTCTGTCTTCTTTCTCAAATTCCTCATATCAGTGAGATTGTATGATAATTGTCTTTCTCTGATTGACTTACTTCGCTTAGCATAATAACCTCCAGTTCCATCCATGTCGTTGCAAAAGGAACCATCTTTTAATAAATGTATACCATTGGGTCTTTAATATTTTTATAAAGCATATAAAGCACTGGCCTATCTTATTTGGTCTTCATACTCTCATGCAGTGGTCAGATTAGAGATGATCTCCTTGTTGTAGATAAGGAAACTCGGTTCCAGAAATGCACAAGATAGCTCTGCATGTATACTAGCAGAGGCAGCACTTGACTCTGGCCTTTAGGTGTGTAATCCAGTGCTCTTTCACATAACCTGTGCGTAGACAAAGGAACAAAGAGGGCCTAGCCAGGGGTCTCAAGATGGAGCATAATGCCAGCACACAGCAGACATTCAGCGTACTGTTAAATAAGTAAATGATAACCATATGTGTTACCCAGAGATATGTACAAGGTATTCAGAAGTGTTTGCTATTTTTATTGGTAGCAGTGATTTGGGCAGTAGATCAATTCCAGGGTAAATAAGGTTTGTGGGCAAGAAAACTAAACTAGGAGAAGCTTATAATGTCTTTGGTCTGGAGGAGCTTCGTTTTAGGCAGAAACCAGATGTGTTTTCACGATGAAGAGTTCATTTCCGGTAAAATGGGGATAATAATCACAGCTTTACTATCTCATCAGATCGCTGTGGGGATCAAAGAGACACTATATGTGAAAGCGTTTTGCAAGCTGTTAAGTGCCTTATATACGGGAACTGCCTTATGATGAAGTCAGTGCATGATGACTGCCAGGTGAGGGCGATACTGAGTCCAGAGGTGAAAGATGGCTTTCCCTAGAGGAGTGAGGGAAGATTTGAAAGCAATGATGGAAAAAGGTACTCCAAGAAAGCAGGGAGGTCTAAGCTCAAAGTCAGAGACAGAGAAGAACAAGACACATTGAAAGGAGAATGAATAGCCTCATAAGTACGTTTATAGACAGGAGCAAAAGGACTTATTTATGTTTGGAAAGATAGATTAGGGTGTATTTGGGGAAGCTTTGTCGTCTTGGAACCAGGTGAGGGAGGCTGATCTCAAACCGAGACGTGGTTTCTTGTGAAAATGGCGATTACTTTCCATGCCGCTACTTGCATCTGAGGAAATCGGAGAAGACTTTAAGGGAGTTAGCCCAATTTCTCAAGAGAAAAATAACTTCCCTACACACAAGCGAACACGTAATGATTGGGAGCGAAAAGGTTCTCCAGATATTGTTCAATAATACACCCTTATTGGGTGTATGCAGTAGGTCTCACATGATTCTAAGTAAATTATTTACATGAACTCAGTCTTTACAATCGGGGAAACCGTTACCATTCAGCAGGTAAGATAACTGAGCTCTAGAGAGGTCAAATAACTTATCCCAGCTCCTATCACCAGGAAATGGCAGAGCAGGAATCAACCTCAGGCAGTCTCGCCCGGCAACCCCGCCGCGGTCCTGATGCATTGGGAAATCCAGAAGCACATCCAAAGCAGTGATATCGCGTGTTTTCACTTTGTGAAAATTTACAATTTATGTACTTTTCCGGGTATGTATGCTACACTTCAGTAATGAGTTAAGTTAGTGATATAATAAAAAAAAAATTCGGTATTCTGTGTACCTGTAGAAGGAAAGATTGGAAAGATAGACACAAACTGTTAACCTGATTATCTCTGGTTATGAGGAATAAGAATAATTGAAGTTTTCTTCATTTGATTTATCTCTACTTTCTAGATTTTTGACAACTATCCTGTGAAACTTTTGGAAAAAGAAATATTGTTTTAAGCAAACAAGGAAAATTTCTAGTGAGGAAGGAGTGCAACTAACATTGATTTAACAATTACTGTGAGCAGTATTTTTTATTTCTCTAATTCTCAAAATAAGCACTTGAAGAGTTTTCGTGCCATTTGTTGCTATTTAAGCGTAAAATGAATTTTAGAGTGGTGAATCTTGGGTCCAAGTCACACATAGCACTCAGCATATAATTAAAAGAGATAGAATTTGAATCCAGGACTGATTCCCAAACCCCAGGGAAAAAAATAAAGGAGAGAATTCAGGGAGAAAAATTCTAGAACGTAAATTTTAAATTGACATAGTAAGGCAAGAGTCAGAAGCAATCATCTTGAAAAATTGCCAAAAGGAAGGAAAAAATAAGATTTTCTCTCACACAGAGGTCAGTATAGTTTGAAGTGTAACGAGTAGCCTATGGATTCTTTAATATAACTTATTGGGAAGAGGTTATATCTCGATTTTTTAACTCATCACTGGATGTCTTCCCCAAACAAAGATGAATAAATCAACATTTTGTACAAGATCCTGGGAAGTCTGGTTTAAAGATATTATTTACTCTGCATAAAGTTTTTTTTTTTAAGATTTTATTTATTTATTTGACCAAGAGAGGCACAGCGAGAGAGGGAACACAAGCAGGGGGAGTGGGAGAGGGAGAAGCAGGCTTCTGCGGAGCAGGGAGCCCGATGTGGGGCTCGATCCCAGGACGTTGGGATCATGACCTGAGCTGAAGGCAGATGCTTAACCAGCTGAGTCGCGCAGGTGCCCCTGTATAAAGTTTTTAAATTTGTTTTTGCTTTTATTGATTGATTTATTTGTTTATTTATTATTTATTGCTTCATCTAGTATCCCCACAATATTTCCCCCCACTTACCCCTAACAATGATGCCCCATTGTTTTGGACATTTTACAGTAACTAATTATATTGGACATGAAGCAATTTGTGTAACTGCCAAATTTGGAAGAATTAAAATGACCAAAAGCACTTAAAGATTTTAAGTGTCTTCTGCAGAATTGAGCAGAGAAGTTTAGAAGGGGAGAGTGGATTCTGATGAATACAAGAAGAAAGGTAAGGTGTTAAGTACTTCAGTTTTAATATAGACAAAACTAGAAACCATTGGCACATGACTTTGGCCAAATGACTTGAACTTGTTTCTGTGTGAACCAAGTGTGAAGTGGTATAAAAAGACATCTATTGGACAATGCAGACTCTATACTGGACTTAAGGTGCTTTGGATAAATAAATGATGTCTTTATTAGTCTGGGCTGGGACAAAAAGGATTCAGTTGGTTGCAAAAAAATGTTTTAAAGGTTCATCCTGTTTTTTCTCCCACAATTTTTCTTTTCTACCCATGTGGCCATTTCACAGTTTGTTGCTGAGTTCTTAGGGGCTTGTGAAGCTGGCTTTTAATAATAATAATAATAATAAACACTGATATTTTTCTTTCAGTAGAAAAGGGCATAAAGGGGAAAAACATGCTTCCTAAATAGTAACTTCCATGGTATTTTTCCTTGTTGGAAAACAAATAGTTCTGCAGATGTGGCATTGCCTTTTCTATCTATTTTTATATATACACCAGTATTTGTTGTTTCCTTCCTGGTATCTCTGAAATTACTGATTCTGGGAAAACAGGGTAAATTCAGGAAAATATAATTTATAAGATTGACGTTAACTTCTAGAAAATTCCAGAATTCCAGTATGGTTAAACAAATGGATTTTGAGTAATCTAAAATTGGATGGGTTTTGGTGATTCTTAGAAATCAACAAGACTATCAAAGAATTAGTGATGTCAAACAAATGTTGGTTTAGCAAAATGTAAGATGTGTTCAAGTATCTCAAGATATTTAAATGTTCCCTTCTTAATGAGCCTCTATTGGTCACCCTATTTGAAATTGTAACTTTTCTTAACATTTCATATTCTCCACTTCTGCTTCATTGTTCTTTGTAGCACTTACTGCCCTCAGACACATTATCTGATTAGTTTGTGTGTTCCTCTAGAATGTAAGCTCCACGAGGGAAGGTTCTTTCCCTTCTCCCACCCCATTCTCTTAACTACCATATCCTCAGCACCTAGAACAGTCCATGGTACATATGAGGTGCTGAAAGAAGGCATATCATTGTGAAGATATTAAAATAGAGTGAATGATAATACTATTACTTGGATTGAACCGTCGGAACCAATGTCTGATGAGAGCCTCAAGGAAGGTCTCAGGTGTACTGAGTGTCTTAGAACTCTGACCATTCTCAACAGAGTCTGGTTGAAAATACAAAGGGCAGACTTAAGAAATTTTTGGTGAACCTAAGCTAGGAAGCATAGCCATATAATGACAAAACCAACTTTAACTTGATTTTGAGGGGCTAAAATGATGGGCTCAAGCAAGAAAGATATGCATAATAGAAAAAAATAGGATCTTATTTATTTTAACTGAAAGAGCTGTATAGCAAGTGAATAGTTTATTTAACTTAC
The DNA here is from genome assembly GCF_037043125.1 of Eumetopias jubatus. Lineage (NCBI taxonomy): Eukaryota > Metazoa > Chordata > Mammalia > Carnivora > Otariidae > Eumetopias > Eumetopias jubatus. The sequence continues at coordinate 160,319,083 of NW_028274809.1, read as the reverse complement.
TCCAACCTGAGTTTTTTTTTTTTTTTTGTCTTCTGTATTAGATGGACCTAGACTTTAAGGCTCTTGTAGGTACTGAGATTACCTGGTCTTTTGAAGCTAAGGGAACAAGCAGCCAAATTAGCAGACAATGTGGACATCTCGGCAGGTAAAGGGTGGAGGGAAGAGGGGCAGAGCTGGCAGTTATGGGAGCTGAATGTACAGGGGCCTTATAGGCAGCACTTAGGGGAGGCAAGGGCCAGCGCTGGTTGAAGGGATGGTTTTGGCTGAGCAAGCTGGGATGGAGCCACAGGAGGAAGAAGCAGAAGAGGAAGAGGAAGGGGAAGGCAAAGGAGATGTTTCTTGTCCTACTTATGCTCTTGAGATGGTTCCTACCCCTCCTGGTCATTTCTACCTTGGTAGGAAAACTCACTATCTGTCAAGAATACAGCAAAACAAAACAAAACCCCCAAATCACAAATAAAGATAGGGATGGACTCCACTAGCAAATTGAAACAATGGCTGTCAGGAAAGTTTGGCGCTACTGCTTCAAAATTTAGGTCAGAAAACACATTCACCTAAGTTGGCATTTCTGTATAAGATAAAGAACCATCACTCAGGGGGAGCCCTCTCAGATTTTATTAAGGTAGCCATGGTACATATAGGTTGTGTAGAGCAGTTGTTCTTGAACTTGAGTGGGCAGTAGTCACCTGAAGGGCTTGTTAGCACAGAATGGCGCCCCACTTTCAGATCTAGGAGGCCTAGGAAAGGACCCAAGGATGTGCATTTCTAACAAGTTCTCTGTTGATATTGATGCTGCTGGTCTGGAGACCACAGTTTGAGACCATTGTTTAAGCTGTGTTCTGCTAGGGCACCTGGCCATGGGAGTGAGTGCGGGAGGAAATCCAGAGGCTGCCTTGGCTGGAGGTCACACAAAGGGGCGCCTGCAATCTTGCTTTGAGGGTTAAAGACTTTGCTGTGCTTAAGTATGGAAAACGATACTGAACTCATTGTTGCTATAACCCCTGACCTCTTTTCAATTGGGAGAAAGGGGCTCAATGAGGAAAATATAGGCTTTGGTCAAAATTCTCTTTGGAAACTGCTACCATTTCTCAGTGAAGAGAAAGGGAGAAATAGTGTTGGCCCTCAAGTCGCGACTTAGATTCTAGACCCTGCATTGACTCTAACCAGTTGTATGGTCATAGACAAATCACTTAATCTCATGGATTCTGTCTTCCCATCTGTAAAATGAAAATGTCAGGCTAGATGATGTTTAAGATCTCTTCCTGCTCTCAACTTCATTTTGTATGATTCTAAGTCAGAGGAGGCATTTAATATCACAATGGCACATTGACCAGTTTATCTTTGTGGTAATTGAACTGCTTTGGAGAGTTCTTTCTTGGTGAAGGCCTCAGTGACCCCAATTTTCTATGAAATTATATGCAAGGTCTCTAAAATACTAACACAGTATTCAATGATATTCTACCTTTTTCCTTTCTTTTTTCCCCCTCTGATGTTAATGATTCTTTGGAAAAATTTAAATAGTTTGTTTTTAGTGCAGATTAGAAAATCTGTCATTTTTTTTTGCAGAATGTAATACAAATTAGACCCATTCATTGGTACTCACAATCCCACCACCTGCTCTTGTTGTTTATGTGTTTTGCCACCAGATAGCAGAATTACTCTTGTTATAATCTTCCTATGACTTAGTTGGGTTTACTTTTTGGAAACTCTTTAATAGAGAAATGTGGGAGAGGAAGTCCTCCTTACTTTGTTAACTGAGAATAATTAGTACTGGTGGAAAAGGCTTCTTCAAGTGAATCCACATAAAAATGCTGGCCAAAATGTGATCAGGTAAAAACAGCCTGAGGGGGCTTTTATCATGACCAATAAAATTAAGAATCATAAAAAGGGACACCAAGGTGGCTCAGTCGGTTAAGCTTCTGCCTTCAGCTCAGGTCATGATCCCAGGGTCCTGGGATCGAGCCCCACCTCGGGCTCCCTGCTCAGCGGGGGGTCTGCTTCTCCTTTTACCTGCCGCTCCCCCTGCTTCTGCTCTCTCTCTCTCTGACAGATAAATAAATAAAATCTTAAAAAAAGGAATTATAAAAATATGTTCAGCTGCTCATATTTTTAACCAAATTTAGATTTTATTTTCAACTATATACCAAGAAATGTATCCAGTATTTTTCTTTATCTTTTGGGCAGAATCCAGCTTGCATTCTTGCATTCAGCTCTGTCTCCTGGAGGAGGAGTTGCTGTCTTGGCTTACTTGCATAGTATGATCATAAAAGATATCATTTTTTTTAGAGTTATTTAAAGACTATCAGTTTCTATAAGGGAATCCCTTAATTCTTTGATACTCGAATCGATCTCTTTGAAAACACTTATTGTGTCATCACACTTGTTGATATTTCTCTTCTCTGATGGTCGACTGGCTTAACTCTGATTGTTTTGCTTGTTGGTATTGCCTGTCCTATAGTCTTATGATAGCACTTTCTTTGACTTCATGGAATCTTGGATCTTTCGTAAAATTAGAAATTTCATTTTGTTGTTGTTTATAAAAGCACATTAACCCGAAATATGGGGAAATGCAGTGTTAAGGAAAAAAGGACTGTTTTTCTAGGAGAAGCTTTATTCATGCTGCATTTAAACAATCAGACTAAAATCATTGTGTGTGGGGGGTGGGGTGGGGTGTGTAGTCAAAGAAAATATACAGGATTTCAACATAGCTTTGTTTCATAGTTTAAAAGTGTTTTCAAGGGGCTCCTGGGTGGCTCAGTTGATTAAGTGTCTGCCTTTGGCTCAGATTGTGATCCCAGCGTCTTGGGATCAAGCGCCATGTCAGGCTCCCTGCTCAGAAGCGAGTCTGCTTGTCCTTCTTCCTCAGCTCCTCCCCCTCCTTGTGTTCTCTCTCTCTCAAATAAATAAATAAAGTATTTTAAAAAAATAAAAGCATTTTCAAATTTGGGGTTGTTGCCATTTATCGAAAGCATACAAAAAGCCTCTATCAGTGAGCTTTTGTTATACTATAATAGAAGCCATACCAAAACTCAGTGACTTAAGGCAACATTCATTCTCATGGATTTGCAGGTTGTCTGGGTGTTAGCTGATACAGAGTGAGTTTGGCTAGGGTAGGAGGGATTTTTGAATGAGGATTAGTTCAGGAAATTTCTTGTGGTGTGATATATTTTCTTTCTAGGAAGCAAACCTCAACACCATCTGGGTTCTAATCCAGGTTCTGCTCCATGTTAACTGTGTTATCTCGGACAATTTACTTAACCTTTATTTGTTAAATGGAGGTAACAATAACACCAATTTCACTGGTTTCTATGAGGATTGAATGAAGTAATTAAATTAGCACGTGTGGAGTGGTCACTAAACTTTAGCTTTTCTTGTTATTAAGAGAAAAAGTACTTCTGACTATGATTAAAAGGCTAATGAGTTGGGCAGAGGGGGAGGAGAAAATATGTGGAGTTGGAGCAAGAGGTAGGGTTTGAAGTCATCTCTAGTTCTCTGATGGTATAAATCAAGGAAGCTGGTTGAACCAAGATTTTACTTTATTTAACAAATACTTACACAGTGTCATTTACTGTGTGTCAGACTCCTTCCAGGAACTTAACAAATATTAACTCATTTAAACCTCATATTAACTCTAGGAGACAAATATAATTATTATCTCCCTTTTATAGATGAGAATACCCAGACCCAGAGAGGTTGTGTAACTTCCCCAAGGTCACACAGCTAGTAAGGAACAGAGCTGGGATTCAGTTGTATGACAGTGTGGCTGTAGAGTCTATGGTCTTAAGGCCGGTGGTGCTTTTCTGTTCCCTGGAACAGCAATGCAAAGGAGGCCAGGCTGAGGTGAGATATAGTCCTGAATATAGATAATTTAATTTATATACTATGTTTTGAGGATTTGACTTTATTGTTTCCCTCTGACCTGGCAGGTTTGAAGCAGAACAGTCTTCTGTGGCCATTTTGTCTTGAGTTCTCTCTTGAGCTTATTCCTGGATGGAAGGATGTTCCATGAGCGCTAACCGTGGGCTGCTGGAGAATCACTTCATAAAGATGTGAAGCCTTCCTGGGCTTGCCCACTTCTCATTCTCCTTTATAAGAAGGAGAGAAGCAGGATCACTCCATCAGGTTGTTTCTGCTCTTCAGTAATAGGATTTTTATTGCTAACTTAAAAGATATAGGATGAGTGAAAACAAACTGGGTTTTTACATCTAGCTCTATCCTGTGCAAAGATAACTCCGCCATGCTAATAAATCTTCCATACTAAAAATATATCCACACAGGGCAAAGGATGATGTTTGTAAATCTAATTGAATTGAATTTCACTTTTGTGCTTTTGGGGGGCATAGTTCAAGCATGAGGAGTATGCAGTTCTGAAACATGATCCTGTGGGGTCAGCATTACAAGTAATTGCCCATTTTAGCTCTAAGATGATGACTTATAATAAACTTAACTGAAGCTCTGAAATGCTCAGTCACATAAAACTGCAATCGTCACGGGCAGGCTGGTCACCATGCGTTGCAACGCTCCGTATTTGGAATTATGTATTTTTCTTTGGTTTTGTTTGTATCTCAGCTCAAGCAGCTCTCTGATCCAACAAAGATAAGGTGATTTTATTAAAAATTTAACATGTATCTCATAGCAATATTTACTTTAATGTGGTAAATCAAGAAATTCTTCCTTTTCTGAATGAGATATGTTGGTAAGATAAACTCAATGCTCTAAGATAAATATTAACTTTATAATGAAAACTAGAGAACGCCTTGTCTGGTACACTGTAGCTGTATTTCTCTAAGGAGATGGAAGCCATCTGTGCTTCTTGCTCTACCTTGTGTGAGAGGTAATGGTTTAGATTTTAATCCTTAATTATCTGTCCTAGCTCCCTTTATAGTGACATCTCATCCTGTGTGTTCTTCAACTTCTAATTTTAAAAATATTGAATATGTTTGCTCATGCAAAAGACTAGCTGATTCGAGAATTACAAAAGTACAACCAGGCACTTTTTCACGCAGTAGTCCACTGAGGAAAGGTTAACTTTCGTAGGCAAAATTCATTAGTGAGAAGGAGATTTTGCAAGTCTCGAAGTTAAAAAGAAGAAGAAGAAGAAGAAGAAGAAGAAGAAGAAGAAGAAGAAGCAGCTCTTCTAGGGACTTTGGTGAACACAACCTAAAATCCAATTAGAAAATGCTTGAGTAGAGTTCAAAGGACACCTGTGATAGTTTTGATAAAGTTACTGCCCTGGAAAGAACTGAGATATACTACTTTTCGCCACGGTGATTGTCCATGTATGGGTGCCTTCATGCAGTGGCACTAGTCATGAATCCTGTAAGTGACCTATTAATAACTGCAATATGAATGAAATGTGCTGCCTAGAAAATGAGGTTGCCTGGCTCTCATAAAATACCATTTTCTTTTCATAATTTACGGGATGTGTTGTCCAAGGAGATGAAGTATTTCATGTTGGTCCGTTTGGGCTCTGCATAGGCCCAATACCATGTGGAATATTTTTAATGGTTGACTGATAAAACATTGTTTCCTGCAACTCAGCCATTTTCTGATTACAAACATCAAGGCTACAAACACAATTTCTTACTCGGTTTATCTCCTGAGTAGTTACAAATACTACCAGAGACCTAAATAAAGCAACCAAGCAACTTTTTTTTTTTTTTTTTTTTTTGCTGTGTGCTATTTAACCTGTGCAAAATTCAGAATTAAAGGTGCGGTCTTTGCTTTCAACAGGCTGATAGTCTTGGAAGCAAAAGGTTAATTCCCTGTAAACATAATTTTAATTAACCAGTTTCATCACTTTTCTCGTCCTTAATCATACTCAGAGATAAATAAGTTTCTAATCTTCCCACAAGGCTCATGCATGTTGAGTTACTGGTGGAATCCATGGAGTGGGAAGGGTGGAGGTGAGGTGTTTGGATTATTTGGAGCTCATCCGCTGTGCACAATAGAAGAGAGAAATTTTCCATCTTTTAAAAAATCACTTATATATTGTCAAGGACATGTGGATGCTCATATTATATCCATTCTTTCAGATTTGCAACGTGAGTTACAGAACATAAGTCATACACTCACATTTATAAATAATCTATGTGAAAGAATGTTGCAAAAATCCATTCGACATCCTCCGTGTACTTGGCCTTGGTCTTCTTTGGTACACAACCAGGTCCGCTCTGTCCAGGCTAGTTGCTTCTGCTTCTGGGGCAGGGCAAATATTGGGAAATTTTTTTTTTCTTTCGGTTATGATGAGAGTGGTTGGGGTCTCAGTCAGAATGAGATAAAGATATCTGTGCTGGATAGGTGGCCACAAGAAGTAAAGAGATTTGGGCTTACAGGCAAGGGCACAGAACTGTGACTGGCAAGGTTGGGAGGGGGCTGGGCATGCTCACCCGGTGATGTGGGGAATCATCATCCAGCAAATCATCTCTTATTTTGATTTCTGTCTGTCTTTGTTTTCACCATCATACCCTGAGCTCTCTTCAGGAAAAACCTATGGGTCGCTTTGTAGGTCAAACAATGGTCCAACATCAGCAATTTCAGATGGTTCCAATGGAATATAATGTGCTGCTTGAACTAGACACAGGATGAATTTTTTCCCCCCATTGCTACCCCTCTCCAGCAGTGTGACCTTGGATGAGTCTTATCATCTTGATTAGCCTTACTTTCCATGTAAAGTGGCGCAAAGCATACCCTTCCTTATAGGGCTGCTGGGAATATGAAATTATTAATAAATAATGCATAAGTATTTGTGCATGTAATAAATATGCTTTAAGTGGTGTCTATGACATTTCTTATTTATTGCTTAGATTTCTGAGTCTAGCACCATCCATGCTTGCACTAGTCACTCAATAATGTTTGTAGAATAAAAAACAGCCAAGTTGAAGCCTATGTTATGGTAAATGCCCAACAAATATTTACTGCATGAGCGAGTGGTTCTTGTCCCAGATCAAATGGCCCAGAGAACCACCTGGGAGTTACTCATCTCAGAGTTAGCTCTGAGAATTCTAGCCTGCGGGAGCTCTACTTCAAACAGGGATTCTCATGAAAAGCAAATCAAAAGTGAATTTGAAGGAGAGGCAAAATACATTGTTTCTTATTAGGCCTGCTGTTTGATTTTCATTAGGCATCCTGCCTGATTCTTATTAGGACTGCCCCAATTTCTTTTAGGTCCTGGTCATTGAGGGTCAATGCTCATGTGCTATATAATGATGTCATTATTTGACTTTATTACATACATGATGTAGGTAATGATTCAGGGTTTATTCCAGAAAATAATCCTAAGCACCTAATGCTGATTGGTTTAATGATACAAAAACTAATTTGGAAAGAATGGAAGGTTTCCTGGGGCACAGCTGATGATGTGAATGTGAAAAGGCTTCATTTCCCACATTTAAAGAATGGAAACAACATGCAATTACGTGTTCTTCGATGAGGTGTTTTCTTTGAAATGGTAGAACTTGGAAACTGTCCATATGAGAAAGGTGGAAAAATTTAAGCAACTGTGCCAAGGTCAGTTTTCCTTTTTTATTTCCTTTATTATTGTTATATTTATTCTTGGCTATAAACATATGCTTTCTCAATTTTTTTCTCTCTTTCTTTTAATATGAAAACCTAATGGGGAGACTGATGAGATTGGCCAAGTCTGTGAAATTAAAATGAACTTTGTAATTTTGTTTATCAGCTTGGGGTCAATGACATAGAAATTCTGTAAGTTATAAATGTAAATATGAACATGAATTTCATGTGCTGAATTCATTCATGCAGAAGGCAGGCCCATTCCACTCCTTGCCATCACCCACCTCCTACCAGTTAACAATTAGCTAGTTAAATAAGCCACGTTGGGGTTCTTTGTGTCTGTTTTACTCGGCACACTGTGGTGCTTATCCAAGCTCTTTAAGAGAGATTTGTGCTTGGATCTGATCCTTGTGATGCATTAAGAAAGGTGAGGAACTGGCCATTTCTTCCTTGTAATGCTTTTCCTTAGGATGGAATGGAATAGGAGCACACACAGAGTGACCCCTGTTACTCACTCCTAGACATCATTTCAAGTACCACTTTCACTGCCTTGAGCTTTTAAACTGGCCTTAATTCGGTGAGTAAATTCCCCACTCTCTCTTTCATTTTGATTTTCTGAATCACCCTAATCTCACAATGCCTGATTTCTACCCACTCACTTATCCACTGCCCGTGGTTATATACTCTTGACTGTCTTACTGGATGTTTAATAAACAGGAAAAAGACTAACCCTTTTGACATTTAATCTCATTAGTTCCTTGTTGTTACCAGTTCTTCCATTTTTTTCCCAATGGAAATTTCTCTCATCAAGGTTATTTTTATACCTGAGAGGGGAGATTGTAAATATGACAGCTGAACCTAAGGACGTGAGTTATTTCTTCTCTTCACTTCTTTTCCTCCTCTGAGGAGGCGTGATCTGCATCTACTCTCTCATATCTTTTAGCAGATGCCACAGTGGCTTATTCCTCAAACTTGATCAATTCCCTCTCGCTGGTTTTTCAGCTTGGCTTTCTGTCTCTATTTGTGTTGTCAAAAATTCGTTTTATCCAATTTCTAGGTCTGTTCTTAAGTGCTGTAGGACAGAAAGCCAAAGGGCCAAATGAACCCAGTGGAGAGAAAGGAGAACAGAGTCAGGAAGTTCTGGGGTCAAGCCCTGACCTCACTGATTCGCTGGATGCCCTTGGGCCAGACCAGACCACTTATGCCTCATGGTCATCACATGTACAATGAGGGGCTCAAAATGGAGCATCCAGGGGGTCATCTCTGTTGAAGAGTGGATCACTTCCTCACCCGTAAAATGGCCATACGAATAGCACCTGCCTTATAGAGACTTAGGATTAGATCAGATTTTATGTATATGTTTTACATGGTGTCTGTCATAGAGTAAGAGCTCACTAACTCAATGACAGCAAACCCTGCAATGGAGCTAATTAGATCCATTCCTCCGTCTAGCCCCTGTTCGCGATGAAAGTTCTTTTCTTCTATGAGAGGGAGTGAGGGGAAGGGAGAGGGGGGCTGGGTGGGGGAAAGAGGTCTCAAGAAGGCCCCTGACAGAGTGGCCCCTGGGTGCCCCGTATCCTTCTAGCCTAATCACCTTGGATCAGACAGCTTCCAACTAAGCCGCAGAGTCCTAGAATCACTGCCGCTTGTCCTGGGAGCTCCAACCAGCCAGAGGAAGGAGAGTCAACGTGTAAGACAAAGTGGGCCACTCCTTGCAGACGGCAGCGAGCAGCTGCTGAAGCAGGTTGGGTGTGCATTAGGCAGCCGAACCTGGAATTACCCAGCTGGCTTTGCAGACTCATCCCAGTCGCTTGGCTCATCTTGCAATGACGTGACTCTGCATTTTGCATATTTCAAGTTTTTGGACCCCATGTATCATATTTACTTTATTTCTGGGTGAAATGTATCTACTAATATATTTCATATTAGTTTTTTTTCTTGTTGTCATGTTTGTGTCTTAGACTTAGAACCATTTAAGAACATTTTGGTTCCAAGTAATAGAAATCTATCTCAAACTGGCTTAAGCCTCAGAGGATTTGTTAGGTTAGATATTTGAAAAGTCAGACCTAGCTGCATCCCAGGGACTCAAAAAAAGTCAGTTAGGGCTTGGTCTTTCTCTCTTGTCCTCTCCCACACCCCTTGTCTAAACTTCTCTCTTCTCTGTTGCTTAAAGTCTCAGACAAACTCTGTCATGGCCTGGTAATTCCAGGCCTTCACTCAACCAGCTTCAAATTTGGCAGATATAGAACTTTTCTCTGATAATTGTGTCTCACTGTAGTGCCTGGGGTCACGTGACTCTCCCCCACCCTCTCAGTTCATCCAAGGGGATGGAATATATTGATTGTTCCATCCAGTCTCTGCCCCACTTCTGGTCTGAGGTCATCCCTACCTGAAGCAAATGGGCAGGTAGGGACAGGCTGGTATTCCAAAAGGCAAGAGGATTCTTCTACCACAGTCCTCTGAAGAAGGGGGAATGAATGCTGGACAGGCAAAAAGAACAGATACTCCTCACAGATCTTACTGGAATTTGGAGAATCACAAAAAGAAAAACAGTGCTTTCAATTGTTCACTTGAATCTTTAGCACAAATCCTAGTTTCTAGGTTTGAATACCCTGCAGATGCTAGCCTTGAAAGTGGTAATTACAAACATAGAAACCTGCTTATGGTATAATGATAAGTAGAAAAGCATAGAATACAAACCTTATGTTCACAGAGGTCACAGTTACATAGGTAAAGTCTGGAAGGGAAGTTTAAAATGAAATTAATTAATTAATTTTTAAAAAAGATTTTATTTATTTATTTGAGAGAGAGCGAGAATGAGAGATAGAGAGCACGAGAGGGAAGAGGGTCAGAGGGAGAAGCAGACTCCCTGCTGAGCAGGAAGCCCGATGTGGGACTCGATCCCGGGACTCCAGGATCATGACCTGAGCCGAAGGCAGTCGCTTAACCAACTGAGCCACCCAGGCGCCTGAAAATAGTTAATTTAGATTAAAATGTTTATGGCTACCTTTTCCTTTAAAAATATCTTGAGTTTGTTTACATGACTTTTGGTTAAAGAAAAGAGAAAACTCAGTGAATGAATGAAAATTGACTTCATTAGATTGGAATGTGGTGCAGGCATGTGTGTGTGTGTGTGTGTGTGTGTGTGTGTGTGTGTGTGTGCAGTTTTCCTTGACATCATGACAACTGCCTTCAGCATATTAGTAGTAGTTTTGAGAAAGATTCCCGTGTCCTTCATACCATCGTGCCTGGGTCAAATGTTCCACTTTCTCTTTTACCGAAGACTGACCCTGCATTTCACTGATTTTATACATTACCAAGATAATACACTTTTATTCAATCTTACTAGGTATTAATCCTTCACATTTTCTAACCTTGATATCCCTCACTTTGATTTCTGTTTTCTCCCATAGCCTAGAATTAAATTAGCCAATTGCTTCCTTCTGCCCTTGCTTCAAAGTTGCACTCTCTGAGTGAGTCCTGTGTTCGGAGCTGTTGGGGATTAGCAACTCAGGCTCAGAATGGTACCCCAGCAACGCCCCCAGGTTCCTGAGATCTTTACACTTTCCATTCTGCCATCTTCACTTAAGAATGATCCTCGAAGGCCTTCCTAGTATTTTTTGATCATTTGGCTATTTATTTTTATTTAGGTAGCTAAATGGGTCATTACTTATTTTGAAGAAAAAAGAAGACAAGTCAACTGATTTTATAAGTAAGCCATATTTAAGAACTAAATTGCAGGGATATATAATATATATATATATATATCTTCAAGCTATTTTTGTGAAGTAGTCTACGTCATTTTTTTTCTTCTGTTCTCCCTTGGTTAGAGGGACGAGACCTAAAGAAACCTAGTTTGTCATTATTTGTTATTTCTATATATTATCATCTTCATGTTGAATCTTAGTCTGTATTCTTTACCCACAGTTACTCTCATGAGTTCCTCTCTACCCTCATCTGTCCTCAAAATCTATCTCCACGTATATGGACGTGACAGTGGCACTTGGGTGGCTGTTCACAAACTGGGCTCCAGCACTTTCCCACGTGTCTAACTGTGGCCTAATTACCATCACTCTGAGTCTCAGTTTTCTCAGCTGTAAAAAAGGGATGATCATGTCTACTTTTCATGGTCGTTGAGGATTGTTGAATGAAAAAATATTAGATTGATCACAGGGAATTGCCTGTGTCTTTTCATGTGGCTCAAGCTAATGCTTGTAAGTTCTAATCCCAGTGCCATAGGTGGTGACTCCATAAATAGTATTTGTTATAGTGATAGGGGTAGGGGTTTCATACAATTTAGGAAAATAAGATGTTTACTTGGCAGTTGCAATACACAGAGCATTTATATAGTTCCAGTCAAGTTAAATAGGACAGTTAAATAGGTCAGATTGAGGCAATATTCGGCGGCAAGGAGCTCTTAGCAATTTAGCAAGGTGGAGGGTGCAGGGGGAGCCTTGTCTTGGATGAAAGACATACAAGGCTTCAGTCTTGGATGAAAACCTTGAGTGGTAGATGAACCGCTCATGAGCTATTCCTCATCAGACCTAAAGCTATAGAGTTCTCCCAAATTTTCTCACCCTAGCAATAACAAGGTCAAAGGTATTTTAAGGGTCATTTATGGGTATGTGTGCATTGAAGGAGTCACGTGTGCATGTGTGTGTGTGTGTGTGTGTGTGTGTGTGTGTGTGTGTGTGTGAAACTTTTATGGTTCTTGCTCTGCACAGATTCTTTTGATTGAGTTAACACAGAAGTAGTGAATGAGATGCAATTAGTAACTCTGTTCAGAGAGAAAAATTGTGCTTACAGTTTGAATATTTGCAGACAGAACACTGACACCTCTTCAACGTTAGAACATTGGCATCAACTTGGAAGGGAGTTGGCTGTCATGAGATGAAGAAGGGAACTGTGACAGATAAAAAAGGGAAGGCAGGACGTGGGAAAAGAGTATCAGATCCAAAAACAGAGATGCAACCTGAGTGTCTGCTGGTTAGTGTTTCAGTAGCTCCCCAAGTCTGAAGGGTTGGTCATTAACATCAAACCTACACTGCAGTGATGCTTGAGTAGCTTGTAATTACATACACATTTAAAATTAACTGTTAGGTAAGCTCTTTGTGGGTTTTTGTTCTAAATGACTTTATAGCTTTTTTTCTCAAGGTTCTATTTTGAAAGAGGTGTATACTCTACAGATATACCCAGCCCACATTTGCAGTTCATATTCAGGTGTATGCTCAATTTGCACTCCTCTGTCTCTTCAAAGGACTCCTCAATTCATTGATTAATGTCAGTGATCAGAGGCTAAAGTCAAGAGTTGTAACAATGATTGAGTGAAACCCTATAAACAATCATCAATAAAAGTTGACAGTCTAGTTGCAGGGGTGTACTGGGGCATAGACTTAGGCACCCAAGAGGAAAAGGGATGGATGTTGGACATGGATAAGGAACAGAGGTGATGGAAACTGAGAGTCTCTTTTCTTGCCACCTCTTTTTATCCACAAAGCGTTGTCAAGAAAAAACTTTGAAAATAGAAGAAGAGGAACCCAGAAAAGAATATCCTTTTCCCTCCACCCCTAAACTGATCTGTTTGGTAAAGAGTTTTTTAACCAATACTTCATTTTACCCATATTAACAACCTAAAAACATAGACTGAATAAAAATCATTGAGTTCATGTGACAGACGAATAACTAAGCCTCGAGAAAATTTAGTGATTTGCCTAGTTTGAGCTTAGATGGTAACTTGGGTCTTCCATCTCCTAGTATGCTTCTGGTTTCACCAAGGCTTTTTATTCCTTGTGCATTATTTGACATTGAACTACTCTTTTTGTTATTTTGTGCTATTAATGTCTATTAAAAGGAAAATTGGAATCTGGGCAGTGGAGCAGTATAGGATTAGAAATCAAACAATATATGTCTAATTAATTCAATGAATACAATGATTAATATTTGGCAGTTGCATTTTCATTACAATATAATTAATTAGAATTTCTAGATAAACAACTTCATGCAGTTGCTGTGAGAATTAAATGTGATAATGTATGTGAAAGTGTTTACCACACTGACTGGCAGTTAGAAGGGACTCAATTAGTTGAATTTAAATCTTATCAAGACTAATTTTCATGAAGATTTCTTTGAGGTAAAACTTTACTTTATGATAGAGCACTAAAAATGGAGAAATACCATTTAATGCTATCATTAGTTAACAACTAACTTCTGAAAGTGAACCTCAGGTTTTCAATTTGGAATTTATATCTGTATACCTCACCACCACCTCAAAATCAGCATCTCCAAATTGTCACTTCTTTTTCTCCCATGTCATTTTTTCTCTCTCAATCTTTCCTTTTGCTAGTGGTCAACCAGGCTCAAAGCCAGGACTCACTCCTTTCTTCATTTCAAATGCCAGTCACCAAATTTTTTCACCAAAAATTTCTCTGAAATAGTGTTTTGTCTTTTTTCTTCTCCATTTCTACTACTATTAATTCACCTAGGTTTATGTCAGCTCATAGGTAGTTTGCAATCTCTGAAATGGTCTTCATCTCCTTGATCTTGTTCACATTGAAAACTTTCTTGGACTAGTTTTCCGAAAATCCCATTTTTATTATGTTAATCCTGTGATTAAGAAATTCCCAGGCTTCCTAATACCTCATGTACCAAGTCAAACATCCTCTTGATTTTCAATTACCTTTATTAAGTAGCCTCTTCTAATTTTTCTAAACACTATCTCAAGTCTCACTTCATCCAGAAACACAAAAATCCAAGCCTATATTTGGTTCCTTTTCTTCTTTTTCTTTTAGGTTTTGTGTTTACTTAAACGTTGTTCTATATTATTTAAGAATTGTCCCCCCAAGCTTTACTGAGGTATAATTGACAAATAAAAGTTGTATATAGTAAAAGTATGCAATTTGATATTTTGATATACATGTACATTGTAAACTGATCAATCAAGCTAATTAACATTTCCATCAACTCACATAGTTGCCATTTTCTTTTGTGTGTGTGTGTTGAGAACACTTAAGATCTACTCTCTTAGTAAATTTGAAGTACAAAGTACAGTATTGTTAACTATAGTCACATTAATCTACAGAATTTATTCATCTTCCATAACGGAACATTTGTACCTTTTGACCAACATCTCCTCATTTCCCTATCTTTCCACCCCTGGCAACCACCATTTTACTCTCTGCTTCTATGTGTTTGGCTACTTTAGATTTCACATCTATGTGAGATCATACAGGATCTGTCTTTGTGTCTCACTTATTTCACTTAGCAAAATGTCCTCCAAGTTCATCCATGCTGTTACAAAGGGTAGGAGTTCCTTCTTTTTTTCATGGCTGAATAATATTCCATTATATATATACATATATATAATGGAATATTATCTATCTATCTATCTATGTATCTATCTATCTATCTATCTATCTATCTATCTTCTTTATCCACCTGTCTGTTGACAGACATTTAGGTTGTTTCTGTGTCTTGGAGAACAATGCTTTCATAAACATGGGAGTGCATATATCTCTTTAAGATACTGAATCCATTTCTTTTGAACATATACCTAGAAGTGGGATTCCTAGACCATAAGGTAGTTCTATTTTTAATTTTTTTGGGCACCTCTGACCTGGTTTCCATAATGGTTGTACAAATTTGTGTTACCACCAACAGTATACAAAGGTATACATCCTCCACATTTTCTCCACATCCTCATGAACACCAGTTCTTTGTCTTTATGATAATAACCATAAGAATTACTGCTTTTACTTGTTTGCTTTTCCATCTCAATTGTAAGCATCTTTAAGATAGAGTCCTTGTGCTATACTTTTGTGTTCCTAACATGACTTAGACCAGTCCTAAAAATATAGTAGTAATTCAATAGATGTTTATTGAATTAAATTGAATTGAACCAGACTTTACTAATGGAATTTTATTTCGGAGGGTTTATAGTAAACTCACACAGAGCTGTCACCAGGTGGCGGTAAACATGGAAAAACTGCCTAATGCCTGACTTGCTCAATTAAAGAAAAAAATGCTTTTTACATAATTTGTACATAATTTTAAATTATGATTTTATGCTGTAGTTTTTTTTAACCTCTCCAGTTTTTTTTAATTGAAGTACATTCTAAATGATATGAGTGCATTAGCAATTGTGTAATTGTTATGGTTGGGAAAGGTATTATATCATCTTTTGAAAATTAGAGATGCCTCAAGGGCATGATTTTAAATAAATGTATTTTGGGTTTAAAATGGAAAAAGAATGCCAATTTTTGTTGATGTTTTAAAAGGGGGAGTGTGCCTCAAATAGTCAAAACTCTGTGAAATTGGGAGCCATGTAAGTTTTGTTATAAGTTATGTAGAAACCTTACCATGGTGTGATTTTTGGCGAAATTTCTGTCATTGGTCCTTTTCATGAATATTTATTTAAATCCCAATGGAAATCATTGCTCATCTGAAAGGGAGTTAACAATCCTTAATAGCTTCTTCTGATTTGATTGATGTTTTTGTCACTTTCCTTGAAGTAAATAGGTTCATTAGCATACCAAATATGCTATCTGTCCTTTTACCTCCACAGGCACTTAGCTGACCACTCACTTAAGATTTAAACATCCCACCTAGGGTTTTGTTGTCAGTTCAGGGTCAATCTTTACAGGAAGGAAAGGAAAGCTTTAACTACTTAGCTGGTGAGTAGTTTCAAAATGGAGGAAAAATAGTTTTCTCATAATAAGATTTACTCCATTTGGACTACTTATTTATTCTGCCTTCAAAGTGTCTACAATCCTGACATAGCTAAGATCAGTGAAATCAGTGTGTATTGAGCAAAAAAAAAAAAAAAAAAAAAAAAAAAAAAAATTGGGATGATTAGGAAGTGGTTAAAATGTTCAAGAAAGAGTCTCCAATCAAAGAGATGAAGATAATTTTTGAAACTAAGATGTGGCATAGAGAAATCAGTAAGTCTGAGTAAGGGACCCATTCATACATACTCTTCCAGCATATGAATGAATTCCAGGGAGACATATGTGGGGCTGTGGTTACTTTCTCAGGCCACTAAAGTTCATAGTTCATTAACTGATGTGGAGTGCCCTACAAAGCATCCCCTGAGACAACCCTAGTTCTTCCAAGGCACTTGGGTACCTTCAGATGTGTTCAGGGCCAGTAAGGAACTGGAAGTGTTTTACAACCTCAGTTTAATATATTTCACCCTTTCCTCCCACACTTCCTTTTCTGATCAAATTGCATGGAGAATCTGAGGATCTTTGCCATGGTCACATATTTGTGATCCCCGGCCTTGATACAGCTTTTAGGAAGGGACTGTGGATGGGTGTGAGGAAAGGCTAGGGGGAGTTCAGATGGGCCCAATAAAATACTGGTGCAAGAGAGAGACTTTTGACAGATCTGATACTTTGGGGTGTGGAGAAATAAGGGCAAGTTCATTTATTTGAACAATTATTTACAAAAAGTATTCCTTAATAGTATAAAACTCTTAAAATACCTCAAAGCAATGAATAATTTTTTAATTACACAGAAGCAGAATGGTCTGCGGAACAAATAAGCCTGTGCTTCAGGTTGGAAGCCTTTGACTCCCAGTTCTGATGCCTTAACAGTGGAGGCAATTTCTTCTTCTTCTTCTTCTTTTTTTTTTTTTTTTTTAAGATTTTATGTATTTGTCAGAGAGAGAGAGAGAGAGAGAGAAAGCAGAAGCAGGGGGAGCGGCAGGCACCCTGCTGAGCAGGGGCCCTGAAGCGGGGCTCGATCCCAGGACCCGGGATCATGACCTGAGCCTAAAGCAGACGCTTAACCCACTGAGCCACCCAGGCGTCCCTACTGTAGACAATTTCTGAGTTAGTTTCTTTTTTAGAGAAAAAAGAAAAAAGAAAAAAGAAAACCCAAAAGCTGTGAGGACAATTCAGTGAGATAATCTAGTAACTTTATAAATCATAAATTACCAATCAAATAAAGGCTGCTGTTGAAGTAAGTTTCTAGGCCCAAGATGGAGTTGCTTCCGCCTGGGTTGCCACGTCAGCAAACAGAAATTTAGATCACTCTCACGTACCTGTAAATGCTCCACTTGACTAGACATGCAGTATATCTGGTCAACCAATCCACCAATGCCAAGCCAGCTCTGGGTTCTATACTTATTTCCTTATTCCTTCTCACCACAACAAGGTTGACTATATGCAGCCTTAGCCAATCAGATAGCTTCTATTTTTCTTATCTGTGTTCTTTATTTTTTATCCTGTAAAAGCTCCCTGTCTTCCTGTTCTCCAAACAGAGACTGCCTACCTCATCAAGGGGTAAATAAAGTTTGTTCGTATCATCTAAATTGTCCTCTTTAATAACTTTTTAACACTACCATTTAAAAAATTCTTTATTTTGAAATAATGAATAACTTCAGATTGCATGAAAGTTGCATACATTAGTACAAAGAATTCTTATGTACCTTTCCCTCTGATTCCCCAAATGTTAACATTTTACTACATTTGCTTAATCACTGTCTCTCTTCTCTGTCTCTGTTTCTCTCTGTCTCTCTCTCTGGATACTTTTTTCTCAACTATTTGAGAATAAGTTATAGGCACAATGCCTCTTCCCCCTAAATACTTCAGCATGTATTTCCTAAAACTAAGAACATTATCTTACATAATCACAAAACACAATAAGGAAATTAACAGGTAATACTGTACTACTATCCCATTTATGGAGTTTATTCAGATTTCACCAATTGCTTTCTAATATCTGAGATTTACTACTATCAAAAGGCCAACAACTTAGAAATGTACATTGGAACACATTTGATTCCTAGGAGTCAGAGAAAATGGGAAGGAAAAATAATGAAGAAAACAAGTGTAGTAGTTTTATTCTGAATAAAAGCCAACTTTTTTTTTTTTTTAAATTCCTTCTAAAAATACTGTCTCCATCTTTGCATAGATTTCCAGCAATGGGGAAGTGATCATGAATTATTCACTAATTTGTACTTCATGAATTCAGTGAGTGTGTTGAATAACTAGTCTAGGCCAGATACTCTGCTAAGTGTTAGAAAAACTAAAATATGGTTTTTGCCTGAAAGGAGCTCCAAATCTAATTAGGAAGATATTGTTTTCAATATGGATGAATAATTGAGATTCAGGAGATCATGAAGGAGAGAGAAGAAAAGGCAAAAAGAAATCTCTCCATCACATGATTTTAGATGCAAAGGAGAGAATATAACTTCATGAGTTGTGTTGTTGACACACAGTTGGGACATGGGTGAAAGATCTTTTGTTTCCCTGGAAGAAGGAACATATGCTTTTGAAGCCTATAAATCCAGAAATCATGTATTAGCTCATTTTTTATTTCTCTATTTATTATTGAGAATTATGTACTTATCTGAATTAACAGATTTAGATTTTTAAAACATTTAGATAAATATTATTTTAAAAATCACAATAAACAACTTAAAAGACATAGAAGGCAAATTTTTAAACAAAATTTCACAGTTTCCTTTCGTTGTTGAAACTAAGATAATCATTTCTTCTAATTAAATTTTCTTAGTCCAAATATCAATTTAGGTAGAGTATAGTATAACAGGAGAAACATGCAAAATAATTTTGACAATATATGCATTCCCACCAGTGATATCTACTTTGGGAAATAAAATATTCCAAAATAATCCATTTTTACAAAGAACAAGCAAGAAACATGATACTGAAATGAAAATTAAAGTAAAAACAAAACCAAATTCAACTTGCATACTTTACTGATGTGGATTACTGTAAATTTATTATAATGGTAGACAAGTGATGTATGAAAACGGACAACTGTTTTTTGTCAGATTTGAGGGAATCATGATTATCTTCCAGGTATGAAGTATATTTGTGCCTGGCTAAGCATCTATGGGGTGCTGGTAAATAGCAAATCACATACACACGGGCAGAATGAGAAATATATAAAAAGGAAATATCCAGATATGATTTAAGCCTAGAGTACAGTGTTAGACTTTAGGTATCTCAGAACCAATAATTTGAAGAATAATTGGAGCTGGGCCAGGAGAAAGCAATTGCAATGATTAAGAGAAGGAAGGGATTAGTTTATAAGAAAAGATTTAAGTAGACAAAGATATGGCTAGGCAGGTAATGACTGCAGGGTATATTATAAGATTCTACAAATATTTGAAAGTTAAAAAGGTGGGAGTAGAATTATTTAAAATGATACAAAAGAGTAAGTTACCAGGAGTAATTTAGTAAGAAGAACTCTTTGACATTGAAAATAGTTAGTTTTTAGAAAATTCTTCTTCTTCTTCTTTTTTTTTTTAGATTTTATTTATTTATTTGACAGAGAGAGACACAGTGAGAAAGGGAACACAAGCAGGGGGAGCGGGAGAGGGAGAAGCAGGCTTCCCGCAGAGCAGGGAGCCCAATGCGGGGCTCGATCCCAGGACCCTGGGATCATGACCTGAGCCAAAGACAGATGCTTAACGACTGAGCCACCCAGGTGCCCCTAGAAAATTCTTCTAATAGAAAAAAGTAATCTATTCTTTCTGAAGATTTGAAACTAGACAGGAAATGATTCTTGATTGTGAGTAGTTGTTTTCTGGCAAGTGGAAAAACTGATCAAGTCATTTGACCCTCCATCTTTTTCTATGAATAAAAAGTCTAAGATGGGTTAATATAGTGTCTGGTGTCTAGCAATTGCTCAAGAGTTCATGTTAGTCGCTAGTGCCTCAATTACATTTGTAGATGGTACTATGTAATTAAACTCTGTATTATATATTGACTTCAGCAGCTTATTATCTTTTATTTTGGGGGGTTAATAATTGTCTTAGGGCTTTATAGTTTCATCCCAAACAGAGCCTGGCAATGCTGGACTCCCATTATGACCTCAACACATACTTATATTAAGTAGAAAGCTGCATTTACTTTGCAAGGGTGTTAATGTTTGAATTGATTCCAGAAAAAACCTGAGGTACTTAGCTGTTCCACTTCTGATTTGGAAGATTTGTTTACATGTGTCAATAGATCTTTCCATCGCTCCATGCTCTACAGATTGGTTGCCACAAAAAAGGTCTATCTCCGCCATTCCAGCTTCTCAGTTTCTATTTCTGCTCTTTTCCTTTAGACCATTTTCATTTCCCAGGAGACTGATGCAAGAGCTCACCCCTCATTCTAACTTCATTGTTTTCTTATTTCCATTCTTCCTACACCTTGCTGCCAGAGACATCTTTCTAATCCGAATCTGATAGTTCATTTTGTTGGCCCCAAACTCAAAATTAGTCAGTGGATCACAATGACCTACAGGATAAAGTTTAAACATATTCATTCACATCCTTCCAGGATCTGTCCTCAATTTATTTTTTCAGCCCATCTCCAGCTACCTCCTGTGCTTTGGATCCCACAGAGACTACACAGCCCTTCTCCCACTCACTTCTGCTCATGCTGTTCTTTCTGCCTAAATCCTTCTCATTTGCCATAGTGGCACTCAGATGTCACTTTCTTTATGGAGCTTCTCTTAATGCTTTAGATGAAATTAATTATTCAACTTTCTGTAGTTTGGGTAACATTTATGTCACTTACATGGCTCAAGTTCGTTTTGAGTCTCCTTTGACCATGACAGCATATTTCTTTGAGGACAAAATCTCACTCTTACTCACCACATATGTTCCTGAACATATGGCCTTGTGTGTAGTTAAGTCCTCAATAGATTTTTTTAAATTTTATTTTATTATGTTATGTTAGTCACCATACATTATATCATTCGTTTTTGATGCAGTGTTCCATGATTTCTTGTTTGCATATAACATCCAGTGCTCCATGCAGTACGTGCCCTCCTTAATACCCATCACCGGGCTAATCCATCCCCCCACCCCCTCCCCTCTAAAACCCTCAGTTTGTTTCTCAGTGTCCATAGTCTGTCATAGTCTCAGAGGGGGTTCGTCTCCTCCTCTGATTGCCCCCTTCATTTTTCCTTTCCTACTATCTTTTTTTTTTTTTAGCATATAATGTATTATTTGTTTCAGAGGTACAGGTCTGTGATTCATCAGTCTTACACAATTCACAGCGCTCACCATAGCACATACCCTCCCCAATGCCCATCTTCCAGCCACCCCATCCCTCCCATCCCCCACCAGCAACCCTCAGTTTGTTTCCTGAGATTAAGAATTCCTCATATCAGTGAGATCATATGGTACTTGTCCTTCTCTGATTGACTTATTTCGCTTAGCATAATACCCTCTAGTTCCATCCACGTCATTGCAAATGGCAAGATCCTCAATAGATTTTTATGGAATGAATGAAAAGACAGGATGCCCATCATCTTCATGTGGAATAAATCCCAGAAATTACCAATGTGAAAAAGCAGATATGTTTTTCCAACCATATCGGATTTTTCCTGGACTCTCTAATAGTGCAAGGTATAATATACAGTTTTTTTCTTTTTAGGTAGTTTCCAGATTTGACTTAACTCAAGCAACACAAAGATATAATGTTCAACTACACATTTCATCCTCCACTACACTTTGAGTCCTCAGCAGTTTGCTTTTTTTTTTTTTTTTTAAAGAGAGAGAAAGAGAGAGAGCGCCCGAGCAGGTGAATGGAAGGGCAGGGGCATAGAGAGAGGAGAGAGAATCTTAAGCAGACTCCATGCTCCGCTCAGAGCCCGACACAGTGCTCAGTCTCATGACCCTGAGATCGTGACCTGAGCCGAAATCAAGAGTCAGATGCTTAACCTACCACGCCACCCTGGTGCCCCAGCAGTTTACTTTTCTTTTCAACCAGACATATTACATATTATAATTATTTAATTATTATGAATTACGTTCTATCTTCTCACCAGGAAAGCAGTGTTTTTTGTTCATTGCTTTATCCCCATTGCTCCCAACAATGCTTGACACATAGCAAGTGTTTAATAAATGTTTGTTGCATAAATATGTAAACTTACCTTGTGCTAATAAAAGAACTACTTTTTTGTTAGTGTCAATTTTGGGATTACTAGATTTGGCATTTTATGAAACACAAAGCATAATAGCAGTAATTCAAGTCTTTCAGGAAATTCTCACTGATTATTCAGAATTTAAACCGTTACTTAGGAAATGGTGGACCATTGTCCATGAGTGGTACTAGTGGTTATTAGTGGCAGTCCTGCAGCACAGGAAAACATCTTATAAAGAAGAACATCTTACAAGGCCGTATACTTGCTATGGAAAATGGTATAAACGTGATTGCAACTTAGCTTCCCAAATAACTGTCTGTCTTTGGGGCTAATGATGAATCTGATCTGATCTAATTTTTGGCACATTGCTGTACATCATTTGTTTTTCATCATCTTTGTTCTTTTCGTGGATTGTCATTGAAAAAGCTGTGCCAGTTCCTTTTTGAACTGGAATATCCTGCCAAACTGTGGTAGAATTTCTAAAAGGCTTTACCCTTTTTAAGAGCAGAGTATGTGCAACTTAAGAAGGAAAAGTCAAATACATACCTGCCTTAAATTGTGTAAGCCCGTGATTGAGCCTTTGATCTTAGATTGGTTTACTGAATATAGTACCACTTGTAGCCTGTACTGGGTTCTGCCCCCCAGTGCACATACGGATTTTGTTAAAGGACCCTGACAGTGAATATAGTCTATTAGCTCTTTTTAAAAAAATTAAGTCAACACGTTTTCTGCCTTTTTTCTCTCTTTTTAAGACCTGAACCTCTAAGGATATGATTATAAACTAATTTTGCTTTGCATTTGTAGAGAAGTGAGATAAAAATGAGATAGAACTGCTAGTTAATATATAGATGGGAGCAGTCACATATTTTGAGTTTTAAAATATTTCCCAAGATTGAAAGGTGTTGTTGTTTGTCCTTTTAGTATCAGGAGAAAGTACTGAATTTTCTTTAAGGCGATCGCTTGATTTTTTGCTGTGTTACCACCATCTGTGCGTGTATGTATGTGTGTGTTGTCGTTTTAAAAAATAACTTATTGATAATTTGGGGCTTCTCTATACTAAAGTTTCTCCAAGTAAAAGACAGCATTTTCTCAGAATTTACAGAATTTATATACTTATCAAAACTTTAGGGTTGAAGCCAGGCATTTGTAAATGCCTAATTGAGGAGGAGAGTTTTATTTGTTTATTTAAAGAACAAAGCATTGATTTTTACCATTTTATAGATTTTCTCAATTAAAAAAATGCCCAATGCATGATGCATACTTCTCAGGAAATACTAGATTATACCATGGTTCTCAGTAGGCTAATTTATAGATAAATTGGCCAAAAGTTGAGACAAATTTGAGACATATTATTAAGAAGAGATTGGAGAGGATATTGAACTAAGGAAAGCACAAGTTCTGCACCTAGTTTTGCTACAGGGGTTTCTATGATCTTGGCAAGTCACCATCCATTTGTCTTAGTGTTCCCATCTGTAAAATTGTAGTCATTATACCTGACACTTCCTTTCTTAAAAGGGGATGTTATGAGGATGAATAAGGTAATGCGTTGTGGTAAAATGCTTTGAGCTCCTTAGAAGAAAGGTGCTATATAAATACGGAGTGTTATGTCACATGAAAAATAGCTGCAATGCTTTAAATATAGCTACTAAGAGGCACAATCAACTCCTAATCTATTTTTTTCTCAATGTGGAAAATTCCTTACATTAAAAGAAATGATGTTCCTATATTGATTGGCAAATACATCATCACCTCTCTCTATTACTGTGTCACTAATACACTTTTAAAACTGAAATAGTTACCAAACACACTATCAATCCTTCCTGTTCCTTATGCTGGAAACTTCAGATTCGTCTTCCCTTCCTTTCTCTCTTTGCCCCCTAAATCCTTGCAGCTCTTCCTTGGTAAGTTTTATTACCTCTCTTCTCTTTCTCTTTATGTCCCTAGGCACCCCTAGTGAGTGACAGTGGCTGAGAGACCAGGTTCATTAGCCAACGTGCTTGGATTCAGATCTCAGTTTCTTTATATGAATTGCAAACTTGGCCATATAATTTAACCAGGTTCTGCCTCAATCTCTTCATCTTTAAAATGGGTATAGTAATATCTATCTAGACAGGTCGTAGGGAGAAATAAGTAAGTTAATACATGTTAAGCTACTTATAATTATGCTCAGCACATAGTAAGTGCTCACTAAACTTTAGTTATTTTTATTATATGGACAACTGCAATAGTCTTAAATCATTTATTATTCTTCAGATTTACTGAGGCACTTAACATCATTTACAATGCTATTCGACTTTCTTTTTTAAGTAATTCCTTTTCCAATTTAGCACAAAATCCCCCCTCTCAAAGCCCCCAGCGATCATCTTCAAGTTCCTAATCGTGAGCTTAAAATGAAACCTCTAATGTTTCTCATGAGCCACTGCATCTGTCCAAACTATCTGACTTCACTGTCAATAACACTCAGGCGGGCATGCTCTTCAATCAGGTAAATAACCCTGCCATTCCTCGCCAAGGTAGCATCAGTTTCCACACTAAACTCTTCCATTTCTACTTAAAAATATATGCCCATCCTTTCCCCGCTTCAAACCTCTGCCTCTCTGTGGAGCTTGTTCCGACGATTCCCCTTTTCTTCTGATCCGTCTAATCACTTCAACAATAATAACACATCAGCAAATTGTGGAGATCACAGATGTATAACTGAACTTGATTATGTAATTGGTGTGTTTATGTTTTTATGTATAGTGTAAGTTTATATTGCTTTCTGAATCAGGGTGAGGCATTATCCATACCAAAGAGAGGAGTCAGGAGACCTTTTCTCCCCTGCTATGGGTACTGTAAATTAAGCTGCAATGGGTATTCTATGTATAGAGTTCTCTGACAAGCTTCTGAAATTATCCTTTGTTGATTTAGCAGTTCCAAAGCAGACAGCTCCTCTGACTTCCTGTTTAGTCTCTTAGGTCCCCAAATTTTAAATGCACTGCTTACTCCTGCAAGTTTCAAGCCGAGCGGATATCATATGTAAATACATTGTTTTAGGGAGCCTTAGAGAAAAGTTTTAAGCAAACAGTAATAACTACCCATAGAATCACAGAAGCTCAGGGATAAAAAGGTCCTAAAATGTCATCTATTTTTCAAGACCAGGAAATCACAGTCGCCCCTGTTTCTATTAACTTAATAAGGGAGAATTCTGGAGAATGATGTGATATTTCCATGTCTCTACAAAACAGTAATTTTAAATATCACTCATTTCTTCTTTAAATATATTGCATGATATAATCGCAGCAAAACTTAGAATCAATAAAATTTCTCACTCATTCACAAGAGTGGGGCACATGGTGCCTAGTGCTGAATTTGAAGTTAATTCTATTTTACAACATCTGCTCTTCTTTGTCTCAATTCTTCCCCTGGCAACTTCAGTAAAACCTATTCTATTTATTAATGCGCTCTCTCTCTCTCTCTCTCTCTCTCTCTCTCTGTGTGTGTGTGTGTGTGTGTGTGTGTGTGTAGAACAGGATGGTAGGGGACGGAGGTTCACATCATAGTAAAAATTGTGCAGTATCTATAGAAGCAGGTATCTGAGAGGCAGCGTTATGAGCATAAGACTGAAAATTTGCTTCCTCAGAATACACAGAAATCTTTAAGATATTTTCAGACTTCAATATGGCCAGGTTTTGGAATTTGTGCCAAGTGATCTGGCTTTCAAAGGGATAGGCCAACCCCACCTTATATCTGGGTTAGACATATATCATTGTAAGTAAATAAGGATAATTTTCATTCAGTACATTTAAAAGTATCATTATTTAGAGCCACAGACTGTCTTCAATAGAATAACATGGAATTTTGTTAAAATAGTAGGCCCCTGACCAGACTTTATCAAAAGAATCTCTAGGGTTGAGTACAGAAATTCTTACCCATGTTAAAGTTTAAGAACCAATGCCTTCGAAGCATATCTCCTATTTTGTGTATATTTCCCCTTTAGACTATAGGTATCTTGAGAGCCATAATATTTTATATTTTTGCAAAATTTATGGGATTTCTATTTAATTTGTAAGTCCCCCGGCAATCATCCCATCACAAACGCTCAATAAATATTGTTAAAATGGAATGAAATTACAACAAATGTATTTGCCATTTTATACACTTCCAGAAATCCCACAAGATGTCAGAAAGAATGTAACTGTATAAAAACGCCTGTTCTCTTTTGAGGTTCCTGAACACCAATACATTAGGTGACGGTTGCACTAGGACTTGAATTGACAAAGTCATTATGGTTTAAGATGACTCAGGTATCCTTCCACGTCTCCAAGTTTTAAGCAACTGTAAGCTTTCTGACCCTAGGGAATTACCTTTGCCCCAGGCACAGCAGTAAAATTTTAAGACAAGTGAGATGCCACAGAGCTTCATGTCCAATAATCTTCTTGGTGACCGGTGCCTCCCTCCACTCCAGACCCATATGTCCAGATGCCTTCTCCTTTACTTGATGTCTAATAAGCCCCTCAGACTCAACCTTCCTTGGTGCTCAGATCAAAGTCCTTGAACTCATTCTCAACTCCTTTCTCTCTGTTGGACCTCATCTTCTCCTTGAGCAAATATTTTGGCACTACCTTCAAAAAGTGTGTGTAGAGGGGTGCCTGGGTAACGCAGTTGGTTAAGCCTCTGATCTTGGTTTTGCCTCAGGTCATGATCTTAGGGTCGTGAGATCGAGGCTCCCGTGTGGTTTCCACTTGGCTCAGAGTCTGCTCGAGAGTCTCTCTTCCTCTTCCTTTGCCCCTCCCGCTTGCACACACACACACACTCTCTCTCTAAAAGAAATAAGTCTTAAAGAAAAAACCCAGCCTCTTTTTAATTCCTTCACTCCATCTCTGGTCCAAGGCTCCATGATCTTTGGCCAAGATTCTATTAGCCTCCTAAGTGATCTCTCTGCTTCCATGTGTGTGTCCTTCAGGCAGTTCTCAACACAGCCGCCACAGTGAAAAGCATTGACCAGAGGATATCATTACTTGGCTCAAACTCCCCAAGGCTTCCCATTTCACTGAGAGTAAAAGCCAAAGTCCTTATAACAAAAACCAATTTTATTTCAGCAACATAACCAATTTTATTTTAGCAACATAATTTAATTCTATTTGAGGAAAGCAAATGTTGAATCTAGACAGCCAATACTTGTTAACCTTCTTTAAGTTAGCTCTTACTATTTGCATTTTAAAAAGAATTGCTTGCTATATAGAAGCTTTCACTGCACTCTGTTAATATTTATCAAGCACAATATGTATTTATTAGTATTTATTTATCAAGCATGGGCTCAGTACTGGTCCAAGCACTATCAATATCCAAGAGGCTGTGAAAGACATGGTTTATTGCTAATCTATGGAAAATTTGGGTAGAATTGGCACAGTCTACCATTGTAATTGCAGAAAGATCTTTATTTCATTTAGTATTTATTATTTATTGCCCAGAGATTGCCATCTTTGGTGATTTTTTCTTTAGAAAGAAAAGATTTTTTTCTCTTTTAGTATAGCTTTAGATATTTCCCTTTCCCATAAGGTAGTACCTTTTGAACTTGTTACAATTTTAATGGTAGGTACTACTGTAGATGAGATTAGAAAAGGGTTGAAATTTGGACAATGTCTTCATAATTTTTATATCACTTTGTGATTATTCCTCATCCCATACACGGAGGAGAAACTGAATCCTGAAATTAAAAGAAAGCCTGCCAATTTCAACAGATTGAATATTTGAAAACAAGTAGAAAAATTATGTTTTATTTATCTAAAAAATTATCTTCTCTGTCAGTCGAGTTAGTGTCAAAAAGATAAAAACCCAACTTTCTGTCTAATAAAATTCATAGCCTCCTTGGAAATGGCTGTTAATTTTAAATTTGGCATAAGTGTCTATTGTAATATGCAATAATGTAAAATAATATGTGACCAGTAACCAAAATACTGGCTTTCATGAAATCTTTGCAAACATCACCCACTCTTTGTTTAATGATGAAAAAATTCTTGATTTCCTAAATTAGTGCTAAAAAAAAATAAGTGAACCCAGAGCCATGGGAAATAAAAACTTTTACATCTTTTTTTTTTTTTTTAAATCCAGAACTCTCTCTGGGGCCTGCTAGCCTAGAGAAAATGTTTCACTACCGTATGCCTTCCAATAACCGGAAGTACCGCAGCCAGCCAGTCATGCTCTGCTGTATTAATGCTACAGCCGTGCGGTCATAGTTTGTAGCATGCTATTTTCTTTTCAAGGGAAACATTGGAAAGTGGTACTTAGACTAAAATATAATCCTATCAGTTTTACATAAAATATTGATAAGAAATAAAAATTTAGCATCTCTGGTGTGAATTCACTGGGCTGCACAAAATACAAATATATAGATTAAGGAAAGTTAACATAATCCTTTTATGGGAACTAAAATCAATTACATGTCAGCTTTGTAGTATTATAAATGTATTTAGTCAGCATAGAATTTTTCCAGCAGTGTTTCCTGCAGATTGAAATTGACTAACCAGATGTTAAATATTAAATAGAACTAATCAAAGCATGGTTCAAGAGACTTTAAAAACAATGATCAAAGGGAGCTATTTATTACCTGATTCATGGTACTGTTGAAATATTGGGCCTGTGATATTATATTTAAGCTAAGTATTTTCAAGATCCCATTTTCTAGCTTTACATGAACAATAATTAATGTTAATAAATTAACTCATAAACTATGTAATTGGATCATTGGGCATAATCATGGTTGGAGACTTGACCAAGAGGTTTAAAGCTCAATATATAGAAATAAAACTTTAGTTGGATATTTAGCACATATGTAACTTTTAGTAATAATCTAAATATTGAAAAATACTAGGATTTGTTTGGTCCATGTCCACACACACACACATATGCACACACAAATAAAAACAAAAAGGAGATAGTAGCAAATTCATTTCTGAGAGCTCTTAGAACAATCATTTGGTTAGACCTTTTACTTTCAGAAAAGTAATTATCTAGTTAAAAAAAATTGGGGGAGAAGATTTCCAGAAAAGGTATATCATAACCTCTTACAAGTTCATTCCATTATTTTTCCATGGTGCCAACATTTTTTTGCCTATATTCAACAGGAATCTTTTATAAGATCTTATTTGAGCCCATTTTCTCTTGATATATATTTGGGAAGACAGAGTTGATAGATGTCTCAGAACTTGATGTTATTAATTTTACTATTATCACCATATTTTATAGAAATCATTTATATAATTTAAGAAAACATCTCTCAAAGTTTAAAGGCTCCAATAAACAATTAAATTCACAACTATTCAGGTACCAATAAATACTTTTTACCAATACACAAAGATTTTTTGTTGTTATTTTATGTTGGAGGAAAAAAAGGAAATGAGGTCATTCTAGTAAAGCTGTTTTAAAATGTTCTGCTTTATTCTTAAATTTCTGTGCTTCTACTAAGATGTTTTTTTAACCAATTTTCAGTAGATTTCTGCTTGTTTTAAATAATTATATCCAGTTTAACAAATTTTCCAAGAAAAAATCTGTTTTGATATAGATGGTATTGATTATTCTACAGAAACAAGGATTTACTATAAGACATGCTGACTTCTGTGCCTTGAACATGTTAAGTTTTGTTATAGTCTTAATAACAAATCAGGAAAAATTTATTAATTGGAGAAAAGAGCGTACATTCAAAAACCCAGCCATACACGTCTTTGTCTTTAAGTTTCATTCATATACTGTCAGATGGTTTTCTTCAGCAGATTCAAGACCTAAAAAAAAAGTCTCCTCCAGACTGGTCATATCTGACTCTTGGAGCTCCCTTAAATTTTTTGTGTCAGTAATTTGGGATACATGATTATATATCAGTTTTTGTTCACTGGTTGTATCATTTATGTTAGCTTCCAATCATTATAATAAACATTGCTGAACAAAAAATTTTCAAATGCCTTGACGTCACGATACTCCTTTGTAAGCACGAACAAATGCCTGAGCAGGTCATTCTGGGATCCTGTATACTTTCTTTCCTGCTATTTAGTGTTCTAGTCTCAACCACTTACAGTTCTCAGGCTGGGTTATGCCTTCTTGGGCCACCTTGTCTTTATTCACGCTGTTCTTCTCTTAGAATGCTCTTCTCTTGCTTCTTTACCTGTTTGACACACTCTCAAATTACATATTAAATAGAAATCCCACAAATTTTGCAAAAATATAAAATATTATGGCTCTCAAGATACCTATAGTGTAAAGGGGAAATATACACAAAATAGGAGATATGCTTCGAAGGCATTGGTTCTTAAACTTTAACACGGGTAAGAATCTCTGTACTCAACCCTAGAGATTCTTTTGATAAAGTCTGGTCAGGGGCCTACTATTTTAACAAAATTCCATGTTATTCTATTGAAGACAGTCTGTGGCTCTAAATAATGATACTTCTTGAAAAAGTATCACCTTCCCTTGGAAGTTGCCTTTGGTCTGGATGGGATCTCTTTCCTGGGTGCTCCCAGGTCACTTCTCACCATGTACAGCTCAAACTGTTGTATTTTCCTGTCTCTGCAATTTAGTGCCTCTGTAAAAATAAGAATCCGATACATTTTGGGCTACCTTCAAGAAGTCCCTTAACTTCTTCTGTGTGTCATTTTTCTTATGTATAAAATAGGGATGATAACAGATCAATTGAGAGAGTAGCCTGCTTGACCCAGTGTCTGACATGTGATAAGAATTGTGAAATGTTAGCTATTGATGGTTCTTGCATGAATTAAATGATCTAAACTTCTCAGGAACCTCATTTGTTTTCATTTCGTTTTCCCCTCTTGGTGTAGGATTTCACAGCTCAGCGCCTGCTGGGAGGGGGGCTTACTTCTGCCCCGAGGAAATGCACCTCTCCAAGTTTTGAACTTTCTCACTTGAACATTCCAGGAAAGTTTAGTTTTGAAATAAATTTGGATCATAATTCTACTCGTATGTATCTATCTAAAATATTTCCAGTTTTGTCAGCATTTCATAATGCATTTCTCTATGCTTCTTAATGTTCAATCTATTTTTGATGTTTGAACCCATCAATCAATCAATCCATCTTTATTATTGATCACTCTTATAGATGCTGCAATATTATGGTGAATATGCAAACCTAAGAGAGATACTTACAGTCTAACTGGGGTGATAATACTACATATATATAGAATCAGCAAATAAGCAATATTTTCCTATATGTTAATTGTGTGGTTTACTCTCGCATTTTTGAGCAGGAGAGAAGAAATGTATAAATAAAAACTGAAATAATTATGAATGATTACATGAAGGAAATGACATGTTAGCTGGATAGTAAAAGACAAGAAAAGATATAGCAAGGAGTGGAAAATGCAATATAGACAAGGGGATTAATAAGGTAAAAGCAGGGGTACAGCAAGAGTCTTCAATAATTAGAGGACAAAAATTATCTTTGGTTCATAGATGTGCAGGGATGGTACTAAGACTGCTTACTATCTAAAATGATAAGAGAATGTGTTTATAAAAAGGGAATGTTGGCCTCTAAAGAAAGATTGTTAAAGTAGAAATCATTGCTTAAATAAAGCAACATAAAATTTTTAACCTTGAGTATTTGTAAGTTTTGCTTCCTTAATACTGGGAACAAGGGGTGTCTGGGTGGCTCAGACAGTCAAGTGTCTGCCTTTGGCTCAGGTCATATGTCAGGGTCCTGGGACAGAGCCCCACATAGGGCTCTGAGCTCAGCGGGGAGTCTGCTTCTCCCTCTTCCTCTGCCCCTCCCCTGCTCATGTGCGTGCGCGTTCTCTCTTTCTCTCAAATAAATAAAGTCTTTTAAAAAAATACTGGGTGCAAAATGATTAAATAGAAGCATCCCTCAAACAACAAGAACAGGGGCCAAGGACAGAGTGTGGGGTGGTGGGAAGATATTTTATATTAGAATATTTCATGCTGTCTGCATTTCTCCCCATTATGAGGTAGCCAGGCTTTTTTTTTTTTTTTTTTTTTTTGACTTTTTTTGCTTTGCAGTTGGGACTTTAATTAGAATTCCTGCTAAAAGGATATTAAAACTGCCTTCTTTGCTTCAGGAGGCATTAAGGTGAAGAATGCAGAAAGTATGGATGGGGACACCAAGTCTCAGAAAGGCTCTAGAAAGCAGAGGTGATGAGTAGAAGGAATTCAGCAAAGCCTGTTTGAGGAATTCGTTCGTTTAAAACCTGAACATTGAGAAAGGAAACAAAGACTAAAGAGTAAATGTTCTGACACTATGATGACACGAATTTGCAAGTGACATGTGGGGGAGAGAAACAGTCTGGACACCAAGACCATCAGTAGAACTAGAATAACACAAGATAAATAAATCTTCAAAAAAAAAAAAAAGAAGAAAGAAATAGAGAAGGTGTGCCTAGGTGATGCAGTAGGTTATGTGTCCGACTCTTGGTTTCAGCTCAGGTAATGATCTCAGGGTCATGAGATCCAGCCCTACACTCAGCGTGGAGTCTGCTTGGGTTTCTCTCTCCCTCTCTCTCTCTCTGTCTCTCTCCCAATCCCTCTCTCTCTCTTTCTCCCCTTCTCTCTCTCTCAAATAAATAAATCTCAAAAAAATAAAAATAAAAAAATAAAACAACACAAGATGACAAATCCAGATCCGACTTAAAGCAGGTTTATTTTATTATCCATTTTGGGCTAAGAGATTTACCGGGTCTTTAATGGGGAGAAGTTATAAGCACAATTAGAACCTCACTTTTCAGCATTTATAGTTTTGTGCATATAATTAAGCTTTAATTAACTGTAGGATAACGTATATACAATTCTCATGTTAAAAGGTTGTTACCATTCTTAGCAAATCCTTTTTCTGTCTTCATGAAATTGTCTCAAATTGGGAAAAAAATCATTTGAACTCTGCATAGGATTTATTTTCAAATTTTGGAATTTATTTCATGAATAACGCAAGAAGGATTTTTCTTTTTCTGAGAACGGCAATGTTACTAAATGAATATTTTTTCATTGTTATAATTAAGATTCTCTTGTCCAGAGCAGGGAAAACTGGGTAGGTGATACCACGTGGAGAACTTTGCGTTAGAAAGGTTTTTTTCTCACTGGACATGCTACAAATTACAGAGGGAATCTAGATTTCCTGAGTGGCAGTTTTCTATATAGTAGAGTTTGTGTGTTTAACGGATTAACTGCTTTTTATGTTATTCTTTCTCCCAGGACTCGGGAAAGAAAATGACATAATAGATTTTTTTCCCTAGGACCACAGTAAACCTCCTTAGTCAAACCCAATTGCTCCTTGGGAGGTAAAGAGCGAACTAACCTATGTTTCTACAAGTTACAAAATCATTTACATTTATTACCCATGCACAGTGAGGCCCCAAAGCCTCAGAGCTATGATTCTCCAAATCACTGCATTCTAAGCTTGACTGATTGGTTTAAAAGCTTGTGAGAGATTTATAATGATTCACTGTGTAAGCCAATGATTTTATATTTAAGGCAGGAGACTGCTTATAAATGACAGAAAACTTGAGATTCTCCTTGGACTCAGCATGTGACCAACTGTTTTCATAGGTTTAAATAAAAGTAGCATTTTCTTTGCACTGTTTGAACTCAAAATTAGTGAAGTGCACACATGTTAAAATGTATACAAGCATCATAATATTGGCATCCCATTTATAGTGCTCCCTTCAGATTATTTGGCTTTATTAATATCTGTGTATATTTACCACAGGAACTTAGAAGTTCTGTTGCTTTTTGAGAATAAACTTTAATTGCTTCCCCAAATTCCAGGTTTGTTATTTAACAGCAGATATTGCTGTGCTTTACCTTTGGAACAATTACTAGGCTTAGTTCACTGTGGTGTTTGATGACAACATATAATAACTACCTTTTACTGTTTAAAAGTTTAAACAAATAAATTGCCATTATTTAAATATGGTATTGGTATAAATGAAAGAAATAGGATTAATGGGGTATCCATGTAAAAAATATTAAACTTTATATGACGTGTTGCCTTGTTTGATCAATGAAGGAAATTTGAAATTTGTGAGGAAGATCAAATATTTTAATTAGGAAGTTATTAAGAGTAATAAAGTTATTATGGGTAATTGAAGGAAAGGACCACAGAAATATCTATTATATCAGCACTCTAAGAGTCTCTATCAACCAGTTTGTTTATTTCCCACCAGCAATACTAAAGGCACCGATTCATGGACTATGAGAGCGCATAGAGGTGTACTTTCTAGTGTCCTTATTAGAAGAAAATTAAGTCACACCATCATTCTAGTTTGCCTCATTACCCATAATTCAAAGCACCTCATTCTCTCTCCATCTTCACAGCCAAGTCCCTCTAGTTGGTCTCCTGGTCCCTTGCCCCCCTCAGTCCTCCCACCATCCTTTCTGCCTGATTCCCAGGCAGCATTCTCTGGCTCCCTCTTTCTCCAGGCTCCTGCCTCTTCACATCGGGCCTGCATTGGTCTTCCACATGGCCCAGGGCTGCTCTGTCTCATTTACATAAATGCCCAGCATTATCCCAAGTATAGCACGGTATTTAAGAACACAGCCCTTACACTCGGACCTGGCTTCTAATCCCTGTTCTTTCACATGCCAGCTGTATGACTCTGGCCAGGTTATTTAACTGCTCCGAGCCTCAGTTTCCTTGTTTATAAAGGCAAAAATAAGATCTATCTGGAAAGATTTGTGATGAAGACTACAAAGGCTAATCTGTGGAAAGTGCTAAGTGCCATATCTGGCATGTAGTAAGTGCTAAGGAAATCATTATTACTATTAAGGAAATCATTGCTAATATAATAATATTGCTATTATTATTATTAAGCTTATTCCAATAAACTTAGATTATTATTAGATTAAAATGAAATGATTATGATTATTAGATTAGGTTATTATTACTGGATTAAAATTAGACTGCCCTCAATTTCTTACCCTAATTGAGTAACCTCTTCCCATACCAAGGTAATTTTTCTGACATCTTTTTGTTATAGGGACCACTCTTTCTCTCCAATTTCTATAGTCCCTGTTTCTGGAAGTTCTTATTCTCCACTTAATTAGTTCATTTTTCTCTATATTGTGCACCTAGATGTCATGAAAGACTTGCTAAAGTTCAAATATACCATGTGGACAGATCTTACTGACCTACTAATATATCCTATTCAAGAAAGAAATGAGGCAAGTCATTCTTGGTTACCTCACATTGTCTCCGAAACACCCTTTTAGTCCCCCTGAGATCTTGCTGTGTTGATAGCTGTCTGTTCTCTGTGTCATGTCCAGCAACTCTAGGGACTAGCTCTGGGCTTGGTGTGTAGTAGGTGCTCAATAAATGCTAACTGATTTGATGAATAAATAAAATCGGTCCCAGGTTCAGAATTCTCCAACAATGAACCTTTAAATGCAGAGACCACCAATTATAAGTCTGTATTTCCCTGTCCAGGCAGAGTCTGTGCTCCACAGGGGTTGAAATGGAGTGAGTCAGCTGCTAGGAAACGCCTCATTTCCTATTTACAAAGAATATTCTTTAGAGTGTACTCTGTTTGAGGAGGCTTGTGCTTGTGCTTTCATCGCCGCATTCAGTGCGTGTACCGTCCTCTCGAGGGTGGGTCACGGGTAAACACCATTTCATCCATGGACCCTGCCCCCGGGATCTCCGTCATCTGGTTTCTTCTCTCATAGTTCTGCTGATCTGTTCTCTCCCCCACTTTTAAAAATGTAAAATGCATGTAACATAAAATCTACCTGTTTAAACATTTGAAAGTGTACAATTCTAGGTACTTCATGTCATTAAGTACATTAGCTATGTTGTGCAACCATCAACACCATCTATCTCCAGAACTTTTTGTCTTCCCCAACAGAACTCTGTACCCATTAAACATTCCCTATTCACCCCCTGCCCCCAATCCTGCAGCCTCTAGTCTACTTTCTGTCTCTGTGAATTTGCCTATTCTAGATACCTCATGTAAGTGAAATAATACAATATTTGTCCACAAATGAATCTGGCTTATTTCAGTTAACATAATGTCCCCAGTGTTCATCCATATTGTAGCATGTGCCAGAGTTTCCTTCCTTTCTAAGGCTAAGTGATATTCCATTGTATGTTCATGCTACATTTGGTTTAGGCATTCATCTATTGATGGACATTTGTCTTTTCCACTTTTGGGCTATTGTGAATAATGTTGTTACAAACATCAGTGTACAAATACTTGTTCAAATCCCTGCTCTCAATTCTTTTTGGTATATACCGGGTAGCAGAATTGTTGGATCATATGGGGATTGTATGTTTTGCATTCCTGCCAGCCATGCATAAGTGTTCCAATTTCTCCACATCCTCTCCAGTACTTGTTCTGTTCCGTTTTCCTTTCTTCTTCCCCTTCTTCTTCATCCCTTCCTTCTCCTCCTTCCCCCCCACCTTCTCCCCCATTCCTCTTCCTCCTCTTTCTTCTTTTGGGTAATAGCCTTCCTAACGGGTGTGAGTGGTATCTGGTTGTGGTTTTGATTTTTCACCTTCCTAATGATTACTTGTGTTGAGGATGTTTTCATGTGCTTATTGGCCATTTGTACATCTTTTTGGATGATCTGTTGTTAAAGCCATTAGCATTTTCCGAGGCAGACTCAGTAGTTGTCTCTTAGCTGCTAGCCTTCTTGATATCTATTGCTATTTATTTGTGCATCAGGACTTTATTTCCTAATTCAGTATCACCTCTCAGTACCTTGACCGAACAGGTTACCATGCCTTCCTTCCTCAACAATCACTTTTTGTCCTCTTTCGCCTGTGTCTTTTCTTTTTTGTCTTTACTAAACAGATGTGAGTGACCAAAACTCGGGGTTGTATGGTTCCACTCCTGGTACTTCCTTACTCGCTGTACATTTGAAGACAATCTTTTAGAACTCTCGAGTTCTGGACAAATACCTTCAGCTGCCTCTACTTCCTCTGTCCTTGGGTATCTGACGGCTACTTCCAGCTCAGCGTATATGCTCCTTACATTGTTATCCTGGTCTCCCCCACACTCTCCCAGTCCTGTCACTGTTATGGTTTTTATCTTCGCTTTATCTTTGGTTTGGTCTTTGTTTCATCCATCTTTGTTCTCCATATTCAACTTGTCATCAGCTCTGGTTTATCCTTCCTTCATAGTTTTCAACTTTATCCTGAGGAGATGCAAACTAAGACATTCCCATGATTGGTGGACACACCTTCTATTTACTGGTTAATTCTTTTGTGAAAGGATTAATTAAACTGTTTATATCTGAAGTGAGAAGCGCTATTGTGTTTTTCAGCACAATGCCACGCACATGGGGCATTCAATAAATATTTGCTGAATGCTTTGAGTTCTCTTTGACTATTGAATCTTAGTCAGCATACAAGTCTGTGGTAATTTATGGTTACGTTTCATCTTAACATGTATTAGACTTAGGGGGAAGAAGTGTGGGTTTCAGAAAAATACGAAGAATGTACAATAAACTTTTCCTGGGATGTGCCACATACTAATGTCTTAAAAATGTAAATTACATTCTGTGCTTTTTAAATGTTATATTTAAAAGGTTTTTAAAATTTAAAATGTGTCTAGTAGTGCTTACATTTGGTATCAAATCTAAGTGATTAATAATTCCATGTGAATTCTTGATTTGTTTCCTGTGTCAGATATTTGAGACTATTAAGAAGCGATTAGGGAGGGTATCCTTGAAGTCTCCTTCACACCAAGAATCTCCCTTTTTTTTGGTTCACTTCACTTAATGTGGGAGTTGCTTGTGATATTTTCTACATTTCACCTTCTGAGGTTATGGGCCCCATTCATATGCCATATCTCCCTCTCAGATGAGTAAGTATGACTTTCATGAATTTTTCTTCACTTGTAGAATTTAATTTACATGAATAATTAGGAAAGAACCAACTGAAATTTCCCTCTCCCTAGGCAAACAATCTCGTTAAGAAAATCAACTGCAAACTTTTCCTTTAATATTTTTCTTTTTGCATCTTGAAATTTATTGCTTGCTACAAAGAAGCAAAATAAAAAGAAATATAAGGTACTACAACATACTGCTCTTTTGCATATTGATATCTGAATAATTACCTTAGGGCATATTGAGTTATAATACGACACACTATTCTCTCAGGACATTATCTTAAAATATTTTACTTATTTAGCATACAGTTCAATATTTTAGAATTAGTAAAGAGTATAGTTGCTAATCGACATGGGGTGTGCTGGCAGAAACATAAAATGAAAAGGACTTAACAGGCAAAGGAGCTTGTTCTTAGCATGTTTTGGTATTTAAATACTGGGGCAATACTGCTGGTCAATTACAGCAGTCAACCTAGTAAAAGCGAAGAAAGCTATAATTCTGTAGAGACGGTTAATATGTGCATATTTTCCCCTCAAAGTGTATTTCACATGGAATTCTGTTTGCTATTCATACCTGTGATCTTGTCTAAGTCCCATAAGCTTGCAGTTAGCAGGTGTATTCTTTTGCAGTGTAAAGGCCTCAAGTAGATACCAAAAGAGTAGTGCCTGATACTAAGAGCTACAAATGTTCATAATCCGAGTCAATGGCCAGCCGAGGAATTGAACACAACAAAACCCGGGTGTGCAATAAAGCCTGACTCAGGCTAGGTTATTACTATTGTTGTAATGAGACCAGGTTACCTGTTTCTTAGAACATGCGCCAAGGTCCGGTTGGGATGTGTGTTAGTCCCCTGGGGCTGCTATAACACAAGCTACAGCCTGGGTGTCCTATAAACAACAGAAATTTATTTCTCACAGTTCTGGAGGCTCAGAAGTGCAAGATCAAGGCACTATAGCATGGTCACATTCTCCTGAAGTCTCTCCTTCTGGCTCGTTGCCGGTGCCTTCTCCCTGGAGCCTCACATGGCGCAAGGATCTAGGGCCCCCTGGTGCCATTTTTATAAGGCACTAATCCTATTGATGAACTTTTACCCTCATGGCTTAAGCACCTCACAAAGGCCCCCATCTACTAATACCATCACATCGGGAGTTAGGATTTCAACATATGGATTTTGGGGGACACAAACAGTCAGACCATATGTGTTTCCTAACAACCCTAAGGCAAAAGGAAAGCCCACGAATGCCAGAAATACTGTGGCAAAGGTGAACACAATGAGGCTTTGAGTTTTGCCATTCCACTGGCTGTGTGACTCTCTAACTAAGTTACTTAAATTCTCTGACTCCCAGTTTCCTCACCTATAAAATTAACCGTGTCAATTAAATGAGGTCATTACTATTGTTGTTGTTTTGTAGTAAGACCAGACCTTACGTTCATAGAAGAAAATTACTGCCAGTAGACTATTAATTGCAACTGCCAAAATAATAGCATGCATTGCACACAAGAGGGTAAAATGAAGGGAAACAAAAACAAAAATGAGCTCCTGGGACTACATCCAAATAAAAACTTCTGCTCAGGAAAAGGAAACAATCAACAAAACTAAACGGAAACCTACTGAATAGGAGAAAATACTTCTCCTATAAAGGGTTAGTATCCAAAATACATAAAGAATGGATATAATTCAACATCCAAAAACCAAATGATCCAATTAAAAATGGGCAGAAGACATTGAAAGACATTTCCACAAAGAAGTCATCCAGACGGCCAGCAGACACATGAAAAGATGCCCGTCATCACTTATCATCAGGGAAATGCAAATCAAAACCACAAGGAGATATCACCTCACACCAGCCAGAATGGCGAAAATCAAAAACACAAGAAACAACAAGTGCTGGCGAAGAAATGGGAAAAAAAACAGAACCCTCATGCACGATTGGTGGGAATGCAAACTGGTACAGCCACTGTGGAAAATAGTATGGATGTTCCTAAAAAATTAAAAATAGAACTACCCTACAATTCAGTAATTGTGCTACTGGGTATTTACTCCAAGAACACAAAAACACTAATTTGAAAGGATGTATGCATTCCTATTTTATTGCAGCATTATTTACAATAGGCAAATTATGGAAGCAGCTCAATGTCCATCTATAAATGAATGGATAAAGAAGAGGTGGTAGATAAATACAATGGCATACTATTCACCATAAGAAAAGAATGAAATCTTGCCATTTGCAACAACATGGATGAAGGTAGGGAGTACAATGCTAAGTGAAATAAGTCAGAGAAAGATAAATACCATATGACCTCACTCATATGTGGAATTTAAGAAACAAAACAAATGAGAAAAGGATAAGAGAGAGAGAGAGAGAGACAAACCAAGAAACAGACTCTTAACTCTAGAGAACAAACTGATGCTTGCCAGAGGGAGGTGGGTGGGAGGATGGGTGACGTAGGTGATGGAGATTGAGGGCACTTGTCCTGATGAGCACTGAGTAATGATGTACAGGATTGTTGCATCACTATATTGTACCCCTGAAACTAATACAACACTGTATGGTAGCTATACTGGAATTAAAAAAAAAACTTAATAAAATTTTAAAAAAGAGTAAATTGAAAAAAAAACCTGTGTTTTATATCTGAGGTCATGAAGTATGTCTGCTTTTAAAAGTGTTTTTGATACATTTTCTTAAGTGTATGAGAAATTAAAGATGATTATACATATTTGTTTATAAAATAATTTTCACTGGGAGGCCATTTTGTGACCAAGGATATATTTTATTCACCTCGTTTATTATAAGATGTGTTGAATTCTAGGCTTAATGCCCTGAAATAGTTAGTTCTTATTTTCTGCTCTTTGAAGGGGTAGCATTATTATACTAACTGTATAGATGG
This sequence comes from Eumetopias jubatus, assembly GCF_037043125.1. Lineage (NCBI taxonomy): Eukaryota > Metazoa > Chordata > Mammalia > Carnivora > Otariidae > Eumetopias > Eumetopias jubatus. The sequence continues at coordinate 160,277,974 of NW_028274809.1, read as the reverse complement.
AAAAACCAACATGCAGGTTATACAATGTGATTGATGTTACATTCCAGACTCAGTGGCAAAACAAAAATAAAGTTGAGCTACTTTTTCCCCTTGATCTCACAAGCTTTGCTACTTTTTGCTGCTATAAAAAAAAAAAAAAGGGCTGTTTGTCCCAATGGTAACTAAGTGATGCGTTTTTAGCATCTCTTGTGCCAACTGACCAAAACCTAAATTGACTTCCACTACATTATCAAGTCATTTTTATGAAATGGTTCTATTGGACTTTTTCACCTATGAATGCTTCAACAAGTGCCTTCTCAATTGTAGCAGCAAGATGGCAAAAGGAAATGTAAGTTGTCATGTTTAAAAATCAATCGAAATAACATTTCAACCTTCAGTTACAGCAAATGAAATGAAATCCTGGTGATATCAGTGATAGTGATGTTGGTTGCTGCTTTTCTCATCAATTAAATGCATGATTCTTAAGGCCTGCCAAATTTATATTTTGCTACCTGGATGTCCCCTTCCTCTGCCCGTTCCTTTCTTTTCTATACTTCATTCTTATGGACCTGCTTCTTTCATGGCTTAGTTCCTCTCGTCACAGAAGAAATGTACCCAAAATTAATTTGCGCTCAGGTTACTTAAACACTTTGATATTAATAGGAGACCAAGTAATGCCGAACCCAAAGAAATAAATCCCTAATGGTGTGGGGCACTATTCAGGCCCCGCAGTTCTTGGGTGGGAAGAACGCTTTTCTGCGGGCACGGTCTTTAGCCACGCCTGTATCTTATCCACTTTTTTTCTCTCTCAGCCTGTTTCTGGGTAGACATGTCTAGCTGTGATTCTGCAGGAATCCTAATTTGGCAAATGCTGACAATGTAATGAGGAATGAGAACTGGTTGGCTACTATTTTAGAAGGGTCACTGAAGTGCTAAGTTGGACAGAGGAGGGAGTGATGAAATCTGTCTGTGGATAGATGGAGAAGGCTTGATGGATGATAGAAATGGGTTGAAAGCCATGCTCATGTGAGAGTAATATGAAGAGAAGCATGAAATGGGGGATGTGTGTGTGGGTTGTTCAAAGTCTGATGGGGTGGTATGTGGGAGAGACATAGGAATGACTGATTGGAACCAGATTGTGGAGGGTTTAGAATGCCAGGCCAAGGAGTTTGGACTTGGGTCTGTAGGCAACGAGTCTCTCCAGAATTTCTCACTCTGTGTCTCCAGAGCCACCTGACTTCCTCACAGGAGCTCTGTGCTGTCTCCGTACAATGGGAAAAGCGAAAAGCATAGTAGCTGGTATTAGAATGCTTGTGTTCAAAATCTCTTAAGGGTCTTGTAGGATCTTGGGCAAATCCCTGAAACAAAAATTGGTGACCTAGTTCTTTTGCTTAAAAAAACAGAGGTGGGTGTTGGAGTTCAACCTGATATGGTCCTGTTAAATAGAGTGTGACAGGCACACTAGGTCTGGGCTTGGAATGAATTCTTTTCACTAGGGTGAGCCACAAGCAGAGCACAGGTGCTAGAGGAAGCTCTTTGGTGGGAAGACCAGGTTAATCTAGAAGATATGGCAATAGATACAAACCCAAAGGTCATCTCCTCTGAAAAGCAATCTCCAGGTCAGTTATTTGTAGCCACCTCTTGTCTTCCAAAGCTTGTTCTGTATGCCTTTGTTATAGTAGTCATTGTCTTAGGCTGGTATTCAATATATGAATATCGTACGTTGAAAGTGTTCTTTTCGTTGGAAGTAATGAAAACCACAGTGGGGACTGTGAAGGGAAAAGGCACCGTTTTAAGTCTACTGGGGTGGGAGGAGAAGGGAATCGAGGACCTTAAGAGATGGAAATGAACCTAAGCTCAGGCAGGGACTTGAAAAAAGTAATAAAGTCATCGGAAATCCAGGCCTCTTTTTCCTTGTCAGATTCATTCCTCTTACTCTACAGACCAGTGTCTCTGCTTCCCTACCCCCACTGAGACATGTAGCAACTCAGAATTTACATGAGCTGCACTGCAGTTCTAATCACCTATGGAGACTAACTGGCTGAAACGGAATCTGTTTCAAATTCTCTGCAGAAGCACATCTGGTGGTTTGATCTTATTTCAGTTGTCTGTCCCCATGCAATTCCCTGCGTCCAGGGCAATGGAACCACACACTCTGTGTCTAGCTGTCCGGGCCCCCTCTGTGAATGGGAGGGGGTGAGCCAGGGCCTGGACTGGGTGGACACTCGGGAGGGTTTTCACTACATCAATTCTGTGCTCTTTCAAGACTAGAGACCATGTTTCATTGATATTTTTGTCACTAGCCCTTTGCATCCTATTTTACACACACCTAAGAAGCATCGATACATTTTTGTTGAATAAATAAGTCATTCCTGGCCAAGATCAGAAGTCTTTCTAGCAGTAAGGAATACTTGCTGAGTTCTATATTTTTAAGAATTCTTTTCATCATCAATTCATTTCTATCTTTTCAATAATCTTGTGAGTGATTAGACTTACAATCCATTTTTGAGAGGAGGAAACCGAGACTCTAGACCATGCACTCTTAGGGGCAATGAGGAATGGACCAGAGCTGAATAATAGTGGAGTCTGGAGAACCAGTTAGAAGGACACTCAAGTAGTTCAACTGATAAACTGAGATGGGTTTGATGAAGATGAGGGAAATCATGGACTCTGATTTGTTTGGAATCCTCAGTGTGTGCACACAGGTGGTTTTGTGTGTCCCAACAAGAACAACAGCAGTAATATGTACTGGGTACTTCCTATGGACCAGACTCTGCACTAACCACCTGCACAGGCTTCCCCCTTTCATCTACCCAACACACTCCAAGGCTGGTGCTTGTGTTATTCTCATTGTACAGACCAGGAAGCTGAGGCTCAGAGAGGTTAAGTGACTCAATCGGTGTATAACTGGCATGGCCAGAATTTAAAGTAGATTAATGACCTCCTTCTTTTATTCATCAGAACCCAACATGCGTGGATTTAGTCTCTCTTCATGACAAATTGGTCATATTTGGACCATCCATTAATGAAAACGGAACCTTTCCCACGGAGGCAATTATCTAAATGATTGCAACTCTCCTTGAGTAATGTTTTTGTTTTGTTTAGATTGCTTTCATCAGAGGTGATGGGAACAATAGGACTTTCTGGGTAATTCACTGAACTTTTAATTACATTTATGGAATGCTAACTGTGATAAAATAAATAACAAAATATATGTTGTGATTTTTAGACACAATTTTGGAACAAAAGATTTTTAAAATCACGGCTTTCTTTGCATACTTTGAGTTTGAATAATCATTTACAATCAACTTGTAAAGTCTTAAAAATAAACAAAACATTGATTTAGAGGAGAATATTAATATTATTTATCAACTGACTACTGATTATCTTTTGATGAAGAAGAAAAATTAAATTGCTATCTCATAATGATAATTAAATAAAGGTTGCTGAGTCCAGTCTTTGGGAGCTTCCGTGGAGTAAAGTTAAGAAAGTTTACAATAAAATGCAAATATTTAAAAGGCATTTTGACCATTTTCCCCAGGAAATAAGACAATAACTATGAAGTAGAGAACACATATAAACAATGATAAAATAATCATTTGTTTGCCCTGATCACTTGTTTGCTTTTAGTAATTTTTAAAAGATTTATGAGTCTCTATCTTTGTACTTCAGTGACAAGTAGATTCATTATGATCATTAGTTTCCTGTGGCGCTGTTCTATCAGGTATATTTTCGTCAGGACTGCTGGTGAAATTATCAACCATAATATTAAGATTAGAATAAACAAGAGATTCTTTCCTTATATAATCAATTCAAATTTTCATTTCATTAATGTGTAAGATGGCAATGTCACTAAATTGCTATTTAGACTATTACCAGTCTGTATTAATAATCTTAATTTATCAACATTTATTTTAACCTTTGCTGTAAAGCGTTGCAAATAAAGGTGATCATTATTAATTTTTAGGTAAAAACAAAACTACTACTTTGTGCCTGAGTTATTGTGTCAGTCTGTTCTTAGCAAAAGGTGAAGTTCTTGAAATTCCTTTTCCCTATGTGTCTTACACCAAAGTCTAATCAATGTATATGTATATTTATATATGTACATAACTTTGTAATAAAAACTCTGATAGGGCACCTGGGTGGTTCAGTCGGTTAAGTGTCTGCCTTTGGCTCAGGTCATGATCCCAGGGTCCTGGGATTGAGCCCCGCATCAGGCTCCCTGCTCAGTGGAGAGTCTGCTTCTCCCTCTATGCCTCCCCCATGCTCGTGCTCTCTCTCATGCTCTCTCTCACACACACACTCTCTCTCTAATAAATGAATAAAATCTTAAAAAAAAAAACTCTGATAAAGTGCTATGCTATGTAATGAAGTAGAATTCTGGAAGGAATCTGGGCTTTGGATATAGAAGACCTAAGTTTGAATACTGGCTCTGCCCATTACAAGTCAAATAACTTTGGCTAACTTAACCTTCCTCAGTCACTTTCCTCATCTGTGCAATGGGATAATAACATCTGTCTTGTAGGCGCTCAAAAAAATGGCAATACTTATAACTTACCATTTAAATGCAATAGCTAAAGGGAACATGTACTGTAATTTTTTTTTGAGGTCAGTTTATTTCTTTACGTGTGAGTAATTCAGTGCAAAGACTCTGATTTTTTTTTGCAGGATTAGTATACCACTGTCATCCTGCCACACTGGTTCATCAGTCAAAAATAAGAAGATTGAAATGTTAAGTTTTTTGATGCCATAATATTAATTATAAGTCTCCATTTCAGTTTACACTCAGCTATGAAAAACTGGAGGTCAGTTGTCATATAATATTTTCTTTAGTCCCTTGTTAATATGGACCCTATTACCTTAACACACTATCAACTCTTTTATGGAGAAATAGATGAATACATAAGGGTGTGGGTGGCAGAATCTTAATGTAGGTACTGGGTCCATCTGGTGAAGTGTTTCATCCAAACCTTCCTTGGAAGCCATTAAGCTCCATGGGGAGAGGGGCTTTCTAGCCAAAATGATTAATTAGTGTCCTGTGAAGCCTAAAGCTGTTTTACTGTTTCTCTGGGCTTCCTCCCACAATTTTACCCATGTCTTCTGATTGGTCAGTGGTTATAGTGTGTCTTATTTTATGATAGTTGAGTGATCATGTTTATGAGATATGTGTAACAGATAAAAACTTTAAATGTCTTTACAAGGAAGATCTCTTTAGTGGATCCTGGCTCTCTGTGCCTCTTTTTGGATAGATGAAGTGGTTTTTTTTTGTTTTTTGTTTTTTTGGTTGTTTGTTTTAATATTTACCTATTTATTTCAGGGAGAGAGAGAGAGAAAGAGTGAGAGGAAGGGCAGAGGGAGAGGGAGAGAGAGAATCTCAAGCAGTCTCCCTGATGAGCACCGAGCCCAATGTGGGGCTTGATCCCAGGACCCTGAGATCATGACTTGAGCCGAAATCAAGAGCTGGCTGCTTAACTCACTGAGCTGCCCAGTCACCCTGGACAGGATGAAGTCTTACACTCACCTTGCAGCCTGACATAGAAATGTTTGTAAGACAGGAAATCAGGCACAATAGTAGAGACAAAAGATAGTGTTGATTTCTAATCATATTTTTACCCTTCACAACTATTTTAAATGTGCATTTATGTCGAAGGCATTCAAAAGATATTTGAAAAGTGTTCTTTCATTAAAAAAATGTATTGAGCATCTATTATATGCTAGACCCCAGGCTGGGCCCTGTAAATGATAATGATTTTATTTTCAAATGTAATAAAAATACATAATTATGTGATAATAATACTAATGTTAAAAATAATGCACAATAAGGTATAGAATTTTATATGTTATAAGAGAGAAGCAGATAAAGAGCTCTGGGAGTTCATGGACAAAGTACCACACACCATGCCAGGCACATGCAAGGGGGGATATTCAATAAATTTTAGTTTCTTTCCCTTCCTTTTGTTAGTGAGAAGGATTACTTTGTGTGCATTATTGGTGCATGTTTGTGCACGTGTATGTATATGCATGTGAAGGAGCAATGAAATACTTTATAAAAAAATGATCTACTGGATCTGGATTTTAGAAAATGGTGAGTAGAAGACATTCTAGGCAAAGGACACAGAACATATTAAGAAATGGAGGCAGGAGATTGCACAAGGGAAAATCTGCTTGTTTGCTTTCTTGGAGCACAGAATTTGTGGTTGGTGTTGGGAGGAATAAGGTCAGAGGGAAGTTTAAGGATTGTGGGAGTGTTAAGAGGAGTGCTACTCAGATCACCTTACAACAGTATTTATTTTGGCAATATTTCTAAGTTTGTATGTCTGAGAAAAGCTTATGCGTTAAGGGCTTATGCATTAAAAAAAAAAAAAGCTGGTTTCCAATTTTTGTTTGCCAAAAATCCAGGGTACTAAATATCTGCTGAAAAACAATAAAATATTTAACAAGCTTGATGTCTACATCACTGGGCAATTTCTTCTGAGACAGGGATGCTGACCATTGTATCAGTCAGGATAAGTTATGTTTTGCTGCAGTGACAAACCTTCAATCTCCATGGCCTAATTCACTATAGTTTCTTTCTCACTTACACAAAGTGTGTTATCCTATAAGAGTTGGCCTAAACTTCCAGATCACTTTGACATTATGAGTTTTCCCTATTTAAATATTCTTCCATGGCTTCCATATCAGGGAACAAGCAGGCTGGACAATGAAGCACCAGTAATTAACTATCTCGATGTGGACACATATCACAAGTCACTTCCACCTAAATTGGATTGACCAAAGCAAATCATTTGGTCTTGCCTATCTTTATTTCATGTTGTTTATTTCTGGAAGGCACAGACTTCATTTTGTTTATATTTTCCCCCCAATGCCTAGCATATGGTAAGCATTTGATACATGCTTTTTTTTTCTTTTTACCATTTTATTACATAAATACTTCATAATCAATAAGAGTATTAAGATAACACAAAGGTGAATAAAATGGAAAGTGAAAGTACTCCTTTCTCAAAATGTTTCAAGAATAAGTGAATGCAAGATCAGTTCTGAACTCTTTATAAAAACATGTAAGATCTTTTACTATCTGGCCCCAATTTATCTTTTTAGTCCATCTTCCAGCATTTACTCACATGGATCATTTTCTATTAAATATATTTTCAAATGTGTACTTTCATACTATTGGGTCCTTTGCTGTTTTCTTTCTTTATTTTATTTTATTTTTTATTGTAGTAAAATGCACACAACATAAAATTGATTATCTTAACCATTTTTAAGTGTACAACTTGCTATTTTCTTTGCCTGGAATTTTCATTCACTTTTTCTAAACTTGTTAAACTTCCTTTGGGAAGAATTTAAAACTCTTTTTAAAAAAATGTTTTATGTACTTAAGTCATCTCTACACCCAACGTGGGGCTCAAAATCACAACCCTGAGACCAAGAGTTGCACCTCTTCCAACTGAGCCAACCAGGGGCCCCTAAAACTCTTCTTGACTGTCCTATCCCCTCCACGCTCTTGGAACACTTCATACAGAACCATCTTATCTGTTGCAATTTTAATCCCATTGGCTCCTCAAAGACAGGGAGGGTCTCATTCATCTTAAATATCCAGTACCCATCCCAGGGATTGGTGCAGAGGAAGTGCACCAACTGACCACCCCTCCCATATATCTTCAGTATTTCTCTCCCTGTTTACCTCTTCCCATCAGCCCATATACACACTCAATGCTTGTCTGTTCGCAAAAAGTCCTCCCTTGATTTTCTAGACAGTTTTGGCTCTTTCTTCTGCCTTGCCCCCAAAGTTGTGAAACAGTTGCCCATATTTGTTTTCCCTACTTCCTCAATTCTCATTCAAACTTTGACATCCTGTTACGTGGTTTATGCTCTTAAGCCTCATAGAAATGATCTAGGAGATTTCATAAATAATCTAAGATTTTATTTATTTATTTGACACAGAGAGACAAAACAAGAGAAGGAACACAAGCAGGGGGAGTGGGAGAGGGAGAAGCAGGCTTCCCGCTGAGCAGGGAGCCCGATATGGGGCTTGATCCCGGGACCCCGGGATCATGACCCGAGCTGAAGGCAGACACTTAACGACTGAGCCACCCAGGCGCCCCTCACAAATAATCTAAATCCTGAATCCAACTGTAATGTTTCTGTTCTTATTTTAAATGACCCATCTAATATATTTTAAAAAAATTGAATTAAAGGAATATTTGTGCATGGTACAATAGTTCTCTACCTTATTCCTTCCTTTCAAGCTTAATTCCTTTTTTCAAAAAGGTGCTGACTTCAAATTTTTCAACAATTTCTTCTAGTGATAACTTCTGTATCTAAAAATAATATGCATAAATTGCTATTCCTTGTTGCATAATTTAGAAATATAACCAACTAAATTTCTCTAGGACATATGTATATTTAGCTCTTCTACTTTCCAATTCTTCTCATATTTCTCTCAAAGTAGTTATATTTTTACTCTTGGTTATATTATTTTTTGGTTCTTTGTTACTTTTATAACTTTAAGAAATATACTTTTACTTGTTGGTCCACCCACAATAGTTATTCCATACTTCTACTTTGTTATATATCAATATTTTCTTATTTTCTTTTCTACTTGCTAATTTTTGACACATGCATTTTTAGTTTTTCTTTTCTTTTTTTATTTTTATTTTTCTGTGTCACGTGTGCAATGGACATTTTCTTTTTATTTTCTTGTATTTATTTATAATTTAAATTCAATTAATTAACAAATAATGTATTATTTGTTTCAGGGGTACAGGTCTGTGATTCATCAGTCTTATATAATACCCAGTGCTCATTACAACACATACTCTCCCTAATGGCAATGGACATTTTCATGCACGCCTCCTTGTACACATATGTGAGAATTTCTTCCAGATATCTATCTATCTATCATCTATCTATCTATCTATCTATCTATCTATCTATCTATCTATCTATTTCTAGGTTTTTTCTTTTTTTGCATGAATACCTTCAACTTTAGCTGATATTGTTCTCCAAAGTGGTTGAACTATTTTTCACTTCCAACAGCAGAATATGAGAATTCTCATTCCTTCATATCCTTCCCTTACTATTAATTTTTGCCAAAATGATGGGTTTATAATCAAATTTCAGTGTCTCAATTAAATTACTATTATTTCCAAATTTGTAGGCATCCTTTGTCCAGTTTTTCTCCTTTCCCATTCTCTTTGACCTTGTATTTTTATACCTTAAAAAATTCTTTTACTGTCATTTTTGTGGTGGTTTGGGAAGAAATTGAAAATGACATTATGTGTTAAATCTACCATGTTTTACTGGAAATATTCTTGGTTAATTTTATTTCATTGTGATATCAGCTCTCTAGATGCACAGGATTCTGTTTATCAAGGACTACCTGTCCATGACATGCTCTCATTTACTTCATGCTTATATTGGATCTACTATGATCTAAAAATTGAGAATTTTCCATGAGTATGCTTTGCTCTGCTGTTGTTTTCTCCTTTATAACACAAAGGATTAGATTTGATATCTTTTCTAATATTCTGCAGGTCAACAGATCCATTGATCTTTAATTCCCTCTGAGATTTAGGGGAGCAAAAACAAAATCATAAGCTATCTTTACTTTGACAAATTTCACTAATAATCACTAATGACCTCTATTTCCAATGACTTTTTCTTAGTTTTCATAATTTCTGTCCTCTTCACAGCATTTGATAGTGTTTACTATTTTATCTTTAAAATTTTCTCATCTCTTATCTTTTCTGTGGCACAGTGAACAGTGGACAAATAACATACTGATTCATTCATTTATTTATTCATTTCATGTATCAAATGTCCTCTACATGCGAGGAAAGCATCTTGATTTAGATGAGGCAATATTTTGTCCCTCTGATATAGCTCAGTATCTTTTTTGTTTTGATGATTTGTTGAATTATACAGAAACAGAGTAAAACTTTTTTTCTGGGCCATATATACGATTTGCATATAGATTTTAGATTAGGTATTTAAAGTTATTTCCTTAATTTTCAAACCCTTGATGCTTATCAAATGCTGGGATTTGAGGGAAACATTGCTGGCAAGTTACAACACAAGAAGAAATAATATCTAAATGTAATGTGTCAAGTTTATAAAAACAAATAAACAAAGACAGAATAAATAGATAAGGAAAAACCTAAGGTTTATGTGAAATCAGGAAAAATGAACAAATATGAGCTGCTTGCAAGTATATCTAATATTTAGAGAACTTGACTAAGTTAAATAATAGCTTATTATTATAATGGCTTATTATTTAGCTATTACTAGTAATAGCTAAACTCAGCTTTGGTTCTTTTGGAGTGGGGAGTTTGGTAGTGAGAAAAGAAAATAGTTAGGGTACAGAGAATCTTATGGACAGTATTCAAAATGGAGCAGAAGACATTCGCCCTTTAGATTGCTCGGGTGTCATTCCATGACCATGTGAATTCCCCATTGGTATTACAAGGAATAACATTTATGAAGAAAATGGAGTTGATACACAGCATGAAATTGAGACAAAAAATCTGCACTTTAAAGAATGAACCTAGAGCAACTGACGACAGAGAGACTGAGAGCTGTCATGTTGTTGTGACAGACAAAATGGACTAGGGTTGGTCTGTGGACTTGGAACAATGTGATTAACAAACAGGCAAGGTCAACTGAAGAAGATTCATACTGACATTTCCCAATGCCTCCTGGAAGTCAGATAGAACATTCTGGTCTTATATTCCCCTGCTATGCTCTTATGCTTCATTGCTCTAGCCAAACTGGGCAGTAAAACTTGTAGCTTTACTATGGATGTGATATTCTGAAAATTTCAGAGCCTTCTTTCGTTTAAATTTATTACCATCTTAGTGTTTTCATATTTTTAGAAAATTGGAGTAAACTTAAAAGTAATTGTAGTTTCGTGTCTCTGTCATTTTCTGGATGATAATTTGTCTTTGTTTGCTAACTCTTCTTCTTGGATTTTAAGAATTAGTTACTTAGTCATTATTATCATTGTCATTTCCTGTGCTTTCATTTGTTTCTTTACCACTGACTGTTTCCTCAATTTCATTATTATCAAATAGCCCTTCTGTGATAGACTGCTGTTCCCCATCTTCATATTGATTAATTTCATTTTCACATGCATCATTCTGATTTCCAACATCTTCAGAGCAGTCTTCAGAAGATGAGTCATTTGCAAAGACAGATTTTCATTAGTGGAGTCATCCTCAGAGTCAGAATGTGATGGTCTGTTCGCAGGAATATTGTTTGCTCCTCTGTGTCTTTCATTATCTCTTGGAAGGGATGTGCCTGATGTACTTGCTTAGTCATTATCCAAGTAATTAAAATCAAATGTACTTATTTTGTAGATTAAACAAGAACATTCTTTATTATGATTGTTTGCAATTGAAGCTTCAGGGACACTTTAGGCTAGATATTACATTAAATATTATTTTCCATTTAAATTAAAACATTTAATCAGAAATTCTGAAAAGCAAGATATGTAAGTTAATGCCTCATATGAAGATGAAGCATTAAGATGCAGTTCCACTGCGATACTCTTTTGTGAAGTTGATATGCAACAAATAAAATGTTTAAGAGATTATCAACACTGGTGATAGATTCCAGTCATTGGCATTGTTACTGTTCTCTGTGTGTGAGTGTGTGTGCGCACGTGTGCGTGCACACATAAGTTGTCAAATAGATTATAAACTGTTTAGAACTGGGATTCTTTAAATTTCTAATGGATATTTTCCCCCACTGTAAGGAGGGGGGAAGTAAGGACATTTTGGATAATTAATTCATTAAAATCCCTATGTAAAAATGTGCTATCTGATAACTAAATTCATATGTTAGGTTTCAGTTAGTACTGGAAGGAAACAAGAAGAGAAATTACCTGGTGTACTCCGGAGCTATGACATCTATGAAGTGTACAGTGTGTGTCTGCCTTCTTGTCTCAGGTGATTGGGGGGTTGGTGGCTGGACACTCTGGAGATCATACAAAAATATATTTTAGGAGCCAGGAAAGTTTAGGGGTCTGTTACAGAAAGCCAAAGGCGCCTGGTACTCCATAGATAACATGAGGAAAGACTTGTCCTTATTGAAAATAGGTTGGCAAAGATCATTATCTGAGGAATTTAAGAGCCAGAAGAAGTCAGAGGGTGAATTTGTATATGCAGGTCCTGCTGAGCTGTTCTCCTGCCACTGCCTTTGAGACAGTGAACCCCCTTGGCTGGGCACAAAGAAGGCGGGGCTACTGAGGATTCTGCCTTCTTGAGGTGGATCAGAAGAAGACGAGACAAAGAGGGAGCTGAGAAAGTGTACAATTTCACTGGAGTCAGCACAAAAGGCAAACACTATAGAGGTGTCTCCACTCCCCTGTGATGTGGCAAGGGTTATGCCAGGAACCTTCCAGGTCTGCTAACTGCAAGGCAGGAAGGTAGTGTTGTTTCAGAGGAATCACTGTGAGATACTACCGTGTGGAGTTGAGACAACTTGAGCAAGCCCAAATTTGAGCCTAGAGAGGAGACGGGCAAACCCTGATTCTCAGCCTTCAGCCCCATGAACACCAGAAGCCCTACAGGTCTGGCAGCTGTGAGGAGGGGAGTTTCAGCCAGTGTTTGCAAAAGCACTGGCAGAGGAGGATACTGTAGACGTGTGAGAAATGTGCCCAGTGCCGGTGTGTCAAACCAAGTGTCTTAGCTCAAGCTGCTACAACCCAAATCCCATAGACTTGTTGGCTTAAACAGTAACATTCATTTCTCATAGATCTGAAGGCTAGAAATTTGAGATAAGGGTGCCTGCGCCATCAACTTCTGGTGAGGGTTCTCTTCCCAGCTGGTAGACAACAATCTTCTTGCTTCGTCCTCACGTGGCAGAGAGAGAGAGAGAGAGAGAGAGAGAGAGAGAGCTCTGTTTCTTCTTATAAAGGCACTAATCCCATAATGAGGGCACCACTCTCATGACCCAATTACCTCCAAATACCATCATATTGTGGATTGGCATTTCAACATAGGAATTTTGAGGGGACATGAACATTCAGTCCATAGCACTGGGTAATATGTCTTCTGACTGGCAGTTCTGGAAGGATTTGTTTAATGGAGAAGAGTTTCTGTAGCCCCCCCAAAAGGAAACGAATATGTTTTTTTCTATCCTGGGGCAGATAAACAGAGTGGACCATAATCCTAGAGCCTGACTTGGTCATACTATGTCTGAAAAGTTGGGCTTAGCTCTCGTGCCATGGGTGAGGTAGGGTCCTGACACTGCCCAGGTCTGGTGCTCACTCAAGTAACGGAAAACCAATGTGACTTATTTCATTTAGCATAATATCCTCCAGTTCCATCCACTTTGATGTAAAACAAACAAATAAACAAAAAAGAAAACCAATGTGAACTTGAAAATCACAGGGCTTTGGGGGCCTGTTTGATATTGATGACTCATTTCTGATTTATCTGTTGGATTTGAGTCTGTTTGGTAGAATGTTTTGGGATCTAATTTGCCTTTTTAAAACTAATTTTTTTCACTTAATTTCCTTTTGTGCTATTCACTAGATTTATCCCTTCAGTCCGTGTGTGTGTGTGTGTGTGTGTGTGTGTGTGTGTGTGTGCATATATGCAGCATAATATGTATTTCAAAATATGTTAAAAATTCTTTTGGAACTATACTATCTTAAGTTTTGTATTTAGATTTAAGGAAACCTCTTTAAACTATAATTCTCCAGTGCATAATAATTTCATGCCTATCACACAGCTCAGGCCATGTATGAGTTTACTTGGAGTTATTTACTTTAATAGTAGACAAAAGCAAAACAAATACTTTTTGCTGTTACATCAAGTATGATACCCTTTCTCTTCTCTAAGCAAGTTAAATTTATTAGAATAATTTATGAGTGACCATTGTAGGACCATGGCTTTCTCTTGCTTCCATTGTTAATGTGTGATTCCATTGTTCATTAATGAGAAAAATGAAGTTCACAAAGGTCAGTATTCAAGTTCTGCATAGAGACTATTAAAATAAATGGAAGAAGTCCAGAAATATCCCAAAGAATACTCTCCATACAACCCAGACATGCACTTAAAAAAAGTGTTAGCTGATTTACTTCAAATTATAATAATTTGGGGATATAAGAAGGGAAATGCAGGCAATATTGGAAAAATTGAAATCAGCCACTGCTACAAATATTATCTCCTTACCACCATTCTCAGTCATTTTACGATAAAATTTAGAACATATATGCTGGTAAAATACTATCTCCTTATTCTTAAAAATTACACAGAACTGATAGTAAAGCACTAGTTTTATCTCCCATCCCTCCTCACCATCTATTAAAGACTGTGTTCTTTGTTTCAAGGTCTTGTTGAAATAAAACAGAATGAAATTAGTGACCTTCATACTGACTTCCCTAACCAGCTTCTGGCAACCGACCCAGCCATCAGTCTGTCAATAGCTTGTGCAGTTTCAGGTTTCATTTGCAAAAAAAAAAAAAAAGAAAGAAAGAAAGAAAAAGAAAAAGATTCTAGTTCTTTTCCATAAACATCATACTTCAATTGCTTCTTTAAAAAAGTGCTGATTACAATTTACACATGTTATATACTAATAAAGACCTACTTTGTGGGTAGGCTTTCTGCAGAAGTAGGGCTTGATTGGAAATGTTTTATTTGAGGCATATGGATAAAGCTGCAATAGTGAAGCAAAATATTTATAATTCTTCCCTGTTTGGTTTCAGTTCATCAGTCTTTTCTTTACATAAAACAACATCTTGCATACAAACTGTTTGAAAGTTGAAATAGTGACATTCCAAATGTAGTCAGAGAAAGGAAATTATAGTTAATTCTAGAAAAAAAAAACAGGTAAGGAAGAAAAATGCTGTCAGCTCAGATGTGGAAGCATGGGAAGAGCTTCAAGGTATTAAAAGATGAAGAATTGTAGTTCCCACGCAGAGAACATAGGGCCATTCACACACAATGTGATCTGTACCTTTAAATCTTGTCCTAAATTTAAGCTGGTTCGTTCAGTACCTTATTTCATCCTTTCCTCCTTCTTGTTGTTCTCATCTTCTCATTACATTCTTTAAAAAAAAAAAATTCCTGTCCTCATGTTTCTCCTTGTTTCCTATATGTATTTTTTTCTGTCTGGATGCAACAGTAGAACATTGAAACGCTTGTCCCTCTTAAAGAGAGACTCAGTTGTTTCTGCAGAACACTTGTCAGAAATTCGGGCCGTTGCGTCCCATGTAAGTCTTCCCCAGAATCAGAAGCTATTTCTTTTCAGCTGTCCCAACAAATCGTGCCTACTTTCCAATTGTGGATTTTCTATTAGTGAATTCCTCAGGGTAGGACACATTTCCTCAAAGTCAGATTTCCTGAAGTCACAAACATTTTATTATTTCCTTTAATGTTTCATGACTTTGCATTTCAACCCCTGTAATATTTATTATCCCTGGATCCTAGATGTTTTCTCATTGTGACCTTAAAATTGCTTATCATCCAGGCTCATTTCCTTGTGTTTGGTCCAGAATGGTCTCATACTGCCACGGTTCTCTGCCCTCTCAAGATCCGTGACATCAGGGGTTAGAATTTAGTCCTAAGGAGAAATGCATCTCCAGGTTTATTTCTAATGTTTCATGTAAAGAAAATTCTGTGTCTGAGCCTGTCTACCATGGTAGGAGGGAGAGCGCCATATGTATTTTTCAAAAGCCAGTGACCACTGTGTCTTTGAGAGTTTCTTCTGTATTATAGGCAAAACTGTTGTAGTTACTATTTGAAAAGCAGGGCGAAGATAGAAGAAGATTGCTTTTATTTATTTATTTTTTAGACTTCTATAGTCTGTCTGCTGTGTACACTGATCTAATTTTTTCCAGTCTTCTCTCAAATTTGGAAATGTCTTTGCCATTTAAAATACCCTACCAAGATAAAGGGTCATCTCAAGATATTTTTGATACTTTCAGAAATATTTGTCCACACATTCTTCCACCTGTTATCCCCTGGAGGCAAGAATAGTTTTAGTCTATTTAGACTAGTCTATTTAGAAATACCCTCCCAGGACCCTCTTCCCCTTCCCCCAGCAAATCAATGCTGAAAACCATGAGACCAAAGATCTTAATGAGGAACAGCTGTGAGAAAGAACTTCTGGCTTTGGAGTTTGAGAGTCCTGGGTACAGATGGTAGCTCAAGCTTGGTGCATTTGGGCAACTAGCTGAACTTTGTTGAGCTTCACTTTATTCATGCAATAAATGGGATAATAACACCCATGGTGAGGATTACATAGTATATAATGTACTGAAAGCTCGCAGCAGACTTCAGTGAATGGTCACTAGTGATAGTAATAAAATTGTTGTTTTTTTTAAATTTAAAGTCTTATTAGATGGTGCCCTTTGGGATTCACATTCTTGGAGTGTTAAAGAAAAAGCACTTCCTGCATCTTATCTCCCAATCTCTTTTTATGGCATCAGCATCACTGAGCAAGAATGGAAACCACGGTGTTTTCTGCCACCTTTATTGAGAATAGGATGCTGACTGTCGAGGTTTACTCTATGGTAACTTAAAGTGACTTGAAATCTCAAAGATTCATAGACTGCCTGAGGATCTTGCATAGCAAATTGAATTGGCCTTAGGAACCCTGACCTATTTCTTGAATAAATCTCCATAGGACTAAGGTCATATGATAGAGTTGACTGGTTATGCTCTTTGGAACCAGCGATGTTTGGGTTCCAGTCCTGGTTCTGCCACTTAGACACTGTGTAGTCTTAAGCAGTTTGCTTTATCTTCCCAGAGCTTCCCTTTCTTTGTCCACAAAATGGTGCTAATCGTATTTCCTGTTCAGGGTGCCATTGCGTGGAATTGTGTATGGGTAGCACCCAGAGGAGGTTGCAGGGATTGAAAGCATAAATGGCCTCAAAAAAGAGTGAAATAAAACCTTGGGTTTGAGTTTTAACCTTAATTTTGCCACCACCTCAGGAGGTGACTAGGATAGATTATTGAACCTTGATCTCTAAATTTGATGTGTTGGAATGAAGCCTTTTGAAAGGCATCACCATTTTGGGGGAAGCATATCATGGATGTAGAGGAGTGAAGTGAAATTCCAGGCTCTTTTTTCACAAATTGTCTTTTGGTGCCACTTGCAGAGAAAGAGTCGAGTTGGAAGTGTGATACATTCTACCGTTTGGTTGTTCTTTTGTCCTTTTGATGCGTGAGGAATGTGGAGCAACGGCTGGGTCTGCATTCGAGCTCCTGGGAAGGCAGAATGAAGGGCTTAGTCACAATGTCTTCCTCGTAAAGTTTTTTTCCCCAAAACCTAGGAATAATTCAAACTTGAAAGAAATATTCCTGACTGCTGCAGGCTGATGTGCATTCTGAGAGCTAAGTGGGGTGAGTCTCCGGGTCTCTGAAAACATAACTCCACAGGCAGACGGCAGACAGCGACTGGCCATTCGGCAGTTTGCACCCCCAGCTGGGATTTAACCCCAAATTGTGTTTTCAAATGATACTCAAGAAAAGAAGGGTTACGATGTGTGTTTCACAAAAGGAACTTGACACTTTTCTCTCACTGAGAGTGTTTGTTGTGTTGAACTCGCGTTCCCTTTCCCAGACCGAGAAGAAGTGCATTTCCAGATGAATCTGCAGCATATTAATTGTATGGGGAGTTTGTGTCTCATAAGGCTAGATGAAATAATGAGCAGATAAGAAAGGCTTCATGGCAGCATCTGCATAGAGGTCCGTGACACATTTATCTGCATAAGAATGCTCTCCTTACTTCTGAGGAGTCATAAAGACAAATAAAAAAATACACTCGGTTGAATGACAAAGGCAACAGTAGTGCCCCCTGAAGGTTTGCGCTGACCCCGGCGGCCTGAGGGCTGTGACAGGGACCGCTAAGTGGCAGGCAGGAGCGGCACTTCTGCTGTCACGGCTTCAGCAATCGTCACTGTCAAAATGGAGCACATTCATTATTCAGGTACAAAACTATAATTAAGCACATTGGCCAAGAAAGGGGGAGGGGAATTGGACGGTTCAGGGAGTTGGAAGTAGGATAAAGGGCAGTTCTCCTCTAGGTCACTAGTTCAAACTTCGCCCATATTGGTAATGACTGACAGTCATTAATATATGATGGCTGTTTGATGGCCTATAGGAGTAGGTGCCCATATCAGAAAAGTCACCATTGTAATTGGCATTAATTGGCACTTCTGTTGGCAGCGTCAGCTGAGAGGCTGAAGATTGAATGGGCTATAGCGAGTGAATTATCCTCTCATCCTGAGCAGTGGGCCTCCCAGGGCAGAGATGAAGCACCAGCGAGGTGCACGGTGGGAAAGTGGCTGCTGGCCCCACCACTCGGGCTCTGCAAACAGAGGACATCAGTCTGTAGTGCTTTCTCTCTGGCACCTGGCTTGATGAGCGAGCGCACTGAATCTACTTAAAATCTGGCCTCACTGAAAAGAACGATGGGCCCACAAAAAGCAAAGGGCCCAATCTCTGTGAGATAATGAGGGGGTCCCTCCAGAGCATCGTAGTCTTCTGGTTTGCTTCCTGTTAAACCACACTTGGTCAGAGAGCTGAGCAGCTTCCTCTGTGGTCTGTAGCAGGGACTGATTGTAACTTATGTTTTGTTTTGTTTGTTTTGTTTTTAAACCAAACCCCTACTCTTTTTGCAAATGAAAAAGCAAAAGGCTCTCTTAACAGCCTGCAGTAAAAAACTGTTGAACAAGCCACCATGTTGACTTTTTAATAGTTGAAAATTAAAGGTCCACTGTAATCATTTTTTGCTCTTCATTGATTTAAAGACCCAGTCGAATAATAACTTAGACTCAACTTTTCATCTCTGCATAGATTCATGATTTGTAAGCTGTTTCTGGCAACTATCTCTATAATACCAATGAAATTTCTTTTTATTCATCTCACTTTTTGGCTCAACTCCCTCATAATTAGCTTCTAGGTCAAAGTAACAAGTATTTAAGACTAAATTTCTGTGGATATCAACTCCTAAAGGACATTTCACAGCAGCGGTACCAGCCCCAATTTCCTTTGCATTCTTCATTTATCTCCTATTTATGCTGAAGGAAGGTATGTGGACAACGTGTTTTCTGAAAAATGAAACATCACAAAGAAGTTTACTTTTTTGTACTTTGAACGGCTATTGTTTTCAGGCTTTGGAAAGGCAGATTGCCAAAAGTACAGTTAACAGGAAAGCAAATTAGAAGAATGTTTAAAGAAGAGCAAAAAATGTAATGGTTTTGTTTAAATTATTGCTTAAATTATTATTTAATTTACAAGAAAAGCTATTTGTGTGGTTTAAAATATCTGCAAAATCAGAGCACTTTTTCTTTCAAGAGAAAAAGTGATGCCTTAAAATACTTGTATTTTTATTAGAATAAGTTCTACACAACTTAATTTTTGAGGTGGTTTGGACTTATAAACGAAACATCTCATTTCCTCCATATTTTCTTTAAGTTTTCTCCTGCAAAACCTAGTAATTTTCCGGCTTTTCAGTGTTGCAAAATAAATGTGGAAGTTTTCCTATAGGTGGCGCTCTTGCACACATCTTGCTTTCAGAAACGTCCCTCTAGATAGAACGAGTTTGGCAGGCAAGTTTAATGGAAGCTGCTTAATAGTATACATTATATATCATAAATTCTACTTAATGATTCTGCCCAGATAAAGAGCCATGAGCCCATTCTTCAATGATTGATATGCTTGTTTCATCCAAATTACCACCATTTGGTATATTATGACTTTTATTAGCAATCCAAGAATTTTAACAAGTAGATCATGGCTCACACACATTAAAATGTGAGAGAAATTTGGACCTTCCCGTGTTCTCTCCAATTGCAGAGATGACACCTTTATGTTTCCCGTTTTCAGAATAAAAATTTCAGGACATGATTAAAGGAAGGTGGACAGTGTACTGAAAGAGTAAGTTCACTCTCTTGGAGGGAAGAGAATGGATGCAGGGTTCTCATGCTGGCCCAAAGTAAGGGAGTGCTTACCATCAAGATGTTACCCCATGAGCTGACAAAAGTCAGTACTCGAGAAAACATTACATATTATACATATTGTCATTTATTTTAGGTGGGGGGAAGATACCATGAAATTTTAATTTTTGATGAAGAGATGGATTGGATTAAGAAAGATGAGATCCTGGGGGTCTGCCTGTGTGCCTGAGAGAGGGGACAGGAAGAAAGAGGAGGAAACTAAGGATAGAAGGGCGTGGAAAGAGGATCAAGACTGTTTTCCCAAGGAGTGAGTGGGCTGGGCTTTCACTGGGATGGAAGACTCCTTCCTTGGGGCTACAGTTTTTCTCTGGAACTAGACGGATGCTGGTCTTCTCCCCAGAGGGACCTTGTAATCAGATTCACATCTAGTTTCCAGGGGTGATATTTTGTTAATTGGTTAAATCTGTACTGTGGTTTAGCCGCACACAAATATTCCACTTACAAAGTATCTCAAAGGAGATGTTTAGGAAAATACATCATTCCCATTCTGTAAATCTTTTTATGCTATTTTGGAAAATTTTGGGATAAATTAATTCTCTCTGATCCATACATATATCACCTTAGTACACTAAGAATGTACAAAAACCTCTTTCTGTTTGACGTTTTGTACTCAGAGATCTCCTTGATTTTTTTTTCCCAAAGCCTTTACATAACAAGTTAAAAATAACCTTCCTTGATGATTTAGTGGCATGAACCGAGATTAGAACTTCAAAGACAGTTGCACACAAGATGCACTTATTGTTCTTGTGGTCCCTTTAAATATTCCAAAATGTCATGTTTAAAATGTCATTGCCATTTATTTACCTCTTCTTGTTCTATATTGGTTTGTATGGAATGAAAATTCTTTATTGTGTCATTTTTAAGACCTTCACATTTCCACTTAAAATAACAACTTATATTTACACGAAACCAAACTTTCTGGTGTACAGAGGGGAAGGTCATAACTCACCAATCAGAATTGCATAATTTTTGAGAAGGAAAATTAGCAGTTTGATGTTAAATCTTGAGCAGAGCAGAAAATGCTCATTTACTAATCAATGAGATCTAATACATCAAATTATTCTGAAATAGTTTTCTTTTTTAATGTGTGAATAAATTAACATCTCTTCGCCCTCCTGCTAACCAGTTTATAAAAACAAACTAGAAATCATATATAGGCTCTGAAAAAATGTGCTATTCATTATCTACGTATTTCCCTTAATGTCAGTATTTTAGCAATAATGCAGTTAACATTGGCAACTCAGGGAGATGGTGTCCACATTTGCTAGGAAAGTTGGTTCATCAGCAAACCTTGATCAAACGTCCATGGGCCAGGCCCCAAATCTTCCGAGGTAGGTGTTATCACCCTCTTCTTATAGATGGAAAGCTGAGACACAGAGAGGTCTAATAACCAAGGCAAGGGCCCCTAAGTCAGGGGCCAACACCTCCAGGATTAGGTGACTCCCATCTGACCAGCATATACCCCCTTACGCCCGGCATATGTGGCTTCTTAGGTGCTGCCTAGAAATTCTCTGGGCTCCCAGTGAATTTCTCTGTTTTCCAAACACGTGGCTACAGTAGATTTTTAACTAGGACTTGAGGCTCAGAGCTAAAGAGAAACAAAGCGAGTTTCAAGTGACTGTGAAATAAAAAAAGGGAATTACAGATTTTGCATATAAGACAAATTTTGGAAATGAGACAAGGACTTTGGAATCCCACCTTTATGTTCATGTGGGATTTTACACATTTCCAACAAGTTTACCTGCATTTTCTCACTTGCTGGGAAGCCATGAACCCACTTTAAGAAGTGGAAGGAAGTGAGTGAAGGTAAGGCAGGGAAGTGTGAACCAAATACGTTATTTTTCTGCTTTGTACTTGTTGCACTACAAGGACGGAGACAAAAACTAAGAGACATCCAGTAGGAGTTCAGGCTGGGGAGATTTCCCCATTCTTCATCAATATTGTTACATTATTTGCTTTGAGTGCTTAAGAATTCTCAGAACATCAGATACACAGAGAGTTGAAATCAGAACATGGAGTCGGGAGATCTTCTCTCTGGGTCTCTGTATTTCTGCACTTGTTGCAGGCAGAGGTACTGACTGTTTTCGCTCTGGACTGTCTTTCCAGGCATGTGTACACAGTGAACAGCCCTGGAAGCTAGAGCTAGGTTTTTTTCCCTTGGGAGAAAAGAGCAGATGTGCTTGCTGTCCATTACAACAAACCATTCAGGATTCCTAAGCTCAGGGTTTCTCTCTTCTCTGCCACCTACTGTGCACGCACACATCACCTGGCCCTCTGTGCGTCACCCTGTGGGAACTGGGGCTGGGGAAACCAAAGCAAAAGTAATGGTATCATCTGGCTGCCGCTGTTGCTGGTAGTAATAACATCCTCTCTCTCTGAGCTAGGAGTATCGTGTCTTTGGCCAGTCCCCATGACACTATGGGGGGCTGACTTGTTAGCTTGCAAATGGGGTAAAACCTTCGGTCCTTTATAGTTCTTGATAAGTGCATATGTTATTGAAAGCTATTTCAACTTTTTCTCGGATGATAATCTCATTTCACTGATACATATAATCAAATGTTAGCTATAATTTCTATATATTAATATAGATTATACAGTTTATTCTCTGAAAATTTTCCATTGCAAATTTAATTATTTCTACCCCAGACTATCTTCTTACTTTTTCTATGCACATTCTATAGTACTCTCTTACTTTAG
This sequence comes from Eumetopias jubatus, assembly GCF_037043125.1. Classification (NCBI taxonomy): domain Eukaryota; kingdom Metazoa; phylum Chordata; class Mammalia; order Carnivora; family Otariidae; genus Eumetopias; species Eumetopias jubatus. Next base: position 160,255,326 of record NW_028274809.1, on the reverse strand, counting down.
CAGGTTCATATTTTGATATTCATACCAGAAAAGAGAAACTATGCATGGGGATATGTTAAGAACTGAGAGAAACCACCTGGAATGTGATATGGGCCACAATTTGGAAATCATTGTTTTAAACCATTACATCTCTGCAAGATGATCAAACTACATTCCCCCCCCCCGCCATGAGCATAGAATATTTTATTCATTAGAGACCTTCCATTTAGTTTAGTAGCAAAGTGGTTTAACAGAGTTCTTGATTAGTATCAGGACACCTAACTTCTTGTCTTTACTTGGTCAAGAGTGCTGTGTCAGCCAAGTGTCTCATTGTCTCCTTTTTTTAAAAAATGGGGATAATAAACCTTGCCACCTGCCTGCCTCACAGCAATATTGAGAATACTAATGAGAGTCTCTTGAGAGATTTTGAAATCTGCAGAAGGAATATGCTATATAAATACACAGCACCAAATCATACCATTTTAGAACTGAAGAGCTCATAGAAGGCACTTGGGCCAATCCCCTCATTTTATAGGTAACAAAATGCAGGACCAGAAGGGTTCAATGGCAAGTCTAAGGTCATATAATTGATGAGTGAGTAACAAGGTACAAGAAGCTCACTCACCCAGTTTTCCTTTTCAAAAGAGTTGCCTACTGGCAAAAAAGATGAATAATCCCAGATATTTCTGGATATACAGTGATATTACTCCCTTAGTGGCTTGGAATAAGGCAGGTTGCTCCACAGAGGCAAGTCAATTTGGTAATTGTGGTTTATTAAAGATTTTTCTTGCATCAAATGCGTATTTGGCTCTTGGCACTTGTACCGACTTCCCCTGGGTGAGCGATATTCCTGAAGATACCCTTGGAATAGCTGGAACCTCAGGTAAGTGTGGAAGGAGTTGATGTACTCTTTCAAACCACTGGAATAATAACTCCGGCTCAACATGAAGCATATTTATGCAAGTGTGTTGCCATATCCAGACTCCATATTTTTCCTTTAGTAGTTTAGTTGGTACGATTGGATTTCCCCAACTGCTTTGAATGTTTACTAATGTACACTTGCCAAGGAGTGTCAGCACCTTCCCTGGGCTCTGTAATGCCAATGACAGCTGAGAGCTGTCAGAGAGCCAAGACTCGCTAGAAACTGTTTACCCATATCCAGGTACAAACACTGGGGCCAGAACATGCATCGCTTATCGTGTTGATGCTCTTAATTAGGTACTGATGAAATTCTGTGGCTGGAAACTTCCCTTTCCTATGGTATAGAAGACAAGTTGGAAGCAAATGTATGACCCAAAACATGAGAAATTTTTAGGTGTCTTATGCCCTAAAGGGATCCTTATCCGATGTGTAGGGATACGCAGGTTGCAGTAAGTTTGGGAATATGTCCTTATTCTTGCTTTTTTCCATTTAGGTTACCAGAATTTAGGTCTTTATTTATCTTTTAATTCAGGAAATTTTAAAAAAGATCATAGGATTTGTTGAGACCAGCCGAAACCGCGTTCTGAAGCATAACACATGTGTTTTTACTGAATATACAACAGACACTAAAGGAAATACAGTGGGTGCTGACATCAATTTCTAGTCCCTCTACTATAAAGAACAGATAGGACCCTTCACCCTTATCCGGCATGGCAAGGGGATGAGTCTCTGCTCTGTTCCAGCCTGGAGTCCCTTCGTGGAGCCCAGCGTGGCTCCTGCTTCATTCCAGCCACCCCAGCTCACCAATTCCTGCTCCATTTGCAGAAATTTCCCTTTAAAACTGGACTTTTTCCCAGTTGCTCTAAAAGTCTTAGCTGCCAGACCCATTTGCTCCTGGGCTGTCTCGGTGCTGCTGCCGTGCTGTCTCCTCAACTTGAGTGTCTCTGTTCTCTGTCTTGTGTTCTCCCTCTTTCACGCCTAGCAATGCACTTGGTGTGAGAAAAAACGTTTTAATACACTTTGGTATGGAGACCAGTGGACCACTCCCTCCCTGCTTCCACTCCTGATTCCCCCTGGAGAGTAGCCATGGCATTTCTAGGGGGACACCATTAATCATCTCCTGCAACCTAGAGCTCAAAACCATTATGTGTTTCCTCACTTGGGTTCCAGTATCAGATAGATACATATGTACTGCTTATTTACTGGGACACATAGGCAATAGTCTTCTGCCTCTAAAGTCTTCCTGCCTTATTTGGATGAAATAAGAGACATAATAGTGATATTATAATAATGATAACAACTCACATTTATTGAACGCTTAAATAGGGTGCTCAGACTGTTTTAAATGATAATTCATCTAAACCTCAAAATATAGAGAATAGATATTCTTCTAAGTTCTTACCATACTGTCTTTCTGGCATCAAGAGGAGGACAAATATACAAAGCAATTTTTTTAAGCTAAAATATGACAATTCTATTGTGCGTCCTACATTATAATAGAGGCAATTCACGACATGTTTTGTGTTGAAATTATACATCAGTTAGTGATAACTGCCACAGGGACCCTTGTACTCTAAGGAAGCTTATCTCAGATAGGAAATCCTTTTCCAGTACTTCTTCAGAGACTTCAGAGACTTTTTAAGATGTCAGGAATAAATGTGTGGTTTACTGGCATGATGAAATAAGACTATACCTGGATATCTTGTGATTCAGTAGGTTTACATTGCTATATACTTGTTAATACAGAATTCATCATCTATAGGCTATAGGTGGGTGCTTATTTGCAAGAACTGAGAAAATAGAGCAGTTTTCAAAAAATATCAGGTATGCAGTTATCATGGGGTCAAGGATCCATCCTGTATTGAGATAGCTGAGGTACTGTTAAATAACATTTTAGGCAATGGTAGTAAGTTAAAAGCCCTTCTTTCAAATGAAAAAAAATGCTATAAAAATGATACCAGTTTGTGGTTTGACTTTCAACATTATGCACGTTAAAAAAAAATCCTACAGAAAATGTAAATTTTACATGGTCAAACAGATACTTTGATTGCACTTATGATTTCCATTTGTCGTGACATGTTTAAAAGACTTCTTCTATTTTAAAATTGTATTACAGCTCATCATAGTTTTTTTTTTCTAAAAATTTAATAGGTTTCTTCTAGAAATTCAAATATTCGATTCATCTGGAATTTGTTATAGTGTAAGGACTGGGGTCATAATCGAGCTTTAATATATATGTATTTTTTACAAACAATGACAATTTGTCCTAGTGCTATTTATTGAATAGTTCAGATTTTATTTAAAATGATACCTTATCATATGAGAAATCACTTATGTACTTCCTGGAATATGCATTCTGTTTCATTGATCTCATCATGTACTTCTCTGCTAGTGCCATGTTGTTTTAATTTAGATAGCTATATAATACAGTCCAATATCTTTCTTTTTTTTTAAGATTTTATTTATTTATTTGACAGAGAGAGAGACACAGAGAGGGAACACAAGCAGGGGGAGAGGGAGAGGAGAAGCAGGCTCCCCACTGAGCAGGGAGCCCGATGTGGGGCTCTATCCCAGGACGCTGGGATCATGACCTGAGCTGAAGGCAGACACTTAACTACTGAGCCACCCAGGCATCCCAGTCCAATATCTTTCAATGCACCTTCCTTCTCCTCCTCCTCCTTCTTGTTCTTCTCCCCCCAGTGTCTTCCTAGTTTTTTCTAGAATTCTCCTGATTTTTCTTAATATTCTTGCATACTTATTAATTAGAAAACATTTAGAAACATTAAAAAAATCCTCTAAGATCTTAAATGGGATTGCACTAAATATACGAATTCATTTAGGGAGAACTACCTTTATTACAACATTAAATCTTTATATCTAAGGCAAGGTTTATCTTTCTATTTATTCAAATGTTGTCTTTGTCCTTTAGTAGAGTTTATAGTTTTTTTTTATTATAGGACCTACATATTTCCTTATCTATGTTTTTGGAAATAAAAACATTTTAAATATGTATTAATGTACAACATGTTAAATGCTTAAATTGCTTACAAATGGGCATCTTTTTTTAGAAATTTTTTTATTTCTTAAAAAATGCTTTTTCATTGGCTAGAAGGATTGCCAGAGGGAGAAGGTACCCATGTTCCGTAAAATGATTACATGCGAATGGTGTAAGTGTTCACACTGATGGACAAGGTAAAATTTGCTAATATGTGTTAGTGAATACAATATGGCAATGAAAATGATGATATAGATCCACATTTACAGAGATAAAAAGGATGACCACAGCATATTGTTGACATAAAAACACATTAAGGAATGCCATTTGGCATGATGTAATTAATATAACACCATATGTACGTAATTCATATGTGTATATAGGTTTGGAGAGAGGTCTAACATATTTTCTGAAGTATTAACAGAGATTATTTCTGAGTAGCAGGTTTTTGGATGATTTTTATCCTCTTTTGTACATTAGTTAGTTTTTCAATAACTTTCACCATTTTACTGAAACAGTAATGCAGTAAACTACAAATAGAAAACATGAGAAATTTTATAAGGTTTAAAAAGAAACAGATAAAATTCATGCTTAGCATCTTTTTTTTCCTCCAAAGAAATTCTACGCATTTGATATATATATGAGTAGCCTTGAAAAGAGTTTAAAATTTAATTTGGTCTACTGAAATCTATTCAGCCTGCAAAATTGTTAGTAATTCTGTTTACTTAGGCTGCACCAATCACACAGGTAATGACACCCATAGAAACATCTTTACATCTGAAGGACAGGGTGACTTGAACTAGGTTTCCATTGTGGAGCAACTCCATGGCTGTCCGTCCCTGAGTTATTAATAATGCACTGCTTCCCTCAAACTCAAAACTACATCATCTAATGCTTTATTAGTTATTTAAAAAAATTCCATGTGAAAACTTTAAAGTTGTGGGTATTTCAATAAAACATTTTTTTAAAGCTTTTATTTATTTGACAGAGAGAGAGAGAGTGAGAGCACACAAGAAGGCAGAGTGTCAGGGAGAAGCAGGCCCCCCCTGAGCAGGGAGCCCGACCTGGGGCTCGATCCCAGGACTGGGATCATGAACTGAGCTGAAATCAGATGCTTAAATGACTGAGCCACCCAGGTGTCCTCAATAAAACATTTTTAAATGAAAGAGATAAATTTGATGGAAAATTATTTTTTCTTTCACATTTTTTTTATAAATTAAATACAGTACACCTGACCACTAAAAGAAGGAGTGAAGTTGAGCTGAGTCTCACACCGTACATTTAATATAATATTTGTAGTTCATAATAATTGTGTGAACTGATAGGAGAGTTAGTTATAAAATTCCTAAAATTCCTCACGGACATTGTGCTCATCATTAGCCCCATCGCCCCCAGAACACTGCTTATTACATTCTCACTTGGTGCCAGACCCCTGTTTTATGTGCGCTGTCTCATTACCCACTACTTGTGAAGGGGGGACTGCTATTAAACCATATCGAGATGGGGATTGTGAGGCTCAGAGATGGCTAAGGACGCCATCAGGGTCACACTGGTAAGGGAGAAGCTGGGATTTGCCAAGGTCCAAGCGCCTCCAAAGTTCAAACTTGGAAGCACCACGATCCCACTAGCAGTTTCCGGGGATCTAATTCCCAAGGAGCCTGTTTTTTTTGTTGTTGTTGTTTGTTTGTTTGTTTTTTCCCCAATAGCTGCCTCTCTTCTGGTATTATGCAGTTTCCTGTTCAAACTGTCTTCAAAAGGAGGGACTCAAAATCCACGTATGCTGGAATCAAACCTTGCCGACCTATTTTAAAGTAGGTATTGTAGTTTTAAGCGTTTGACTCATCAAACCTTAAAGTGGAGTTTAGAGGTTGTGCAATTGCTTCATATTATAGGGAAGGTAATCAAGTCCCAGACAAGTGAAGCATCTTGTCCAAATTCACAGTTTGTTTCACTGACAAAAAGTTATCCAATATGTCCTTTGGGCCAAGCATGGTTTTATGTGCTTTATAAGCATCAGTTTAATCCTGATGATAACTCTATGAGGTATGTGCATTGTAATTATCCTCATTTAAGAGATGAGGAAAGTGGCATGAAATTTGGTGACAGGGCCACTGTCACCTAGCTAGTAAGTGGTAGAGTCAGATTAGAACACAGGATGCTGATGATGCCTTTGTTCTTATTACTCTATCATGTTGCCTGGAACAGGGACCCAGGACTCTCGGTTTTCATCCATTTTTCTCTCTACTGCATTGGCCAATAACTTTAATTTGTGAATAAGTAGAAAGTTCTCTGGAATCTGGCATTGAAAAATTATTAAGTTTCTTCCTTTTTTTCAAGTTAATATTTATTTACTTTTTCACCCATCCCCCCATCCACCTCCCCTCCTGCAACCATGAGTTTGTTCTCTCTATTTGAGTCAGTTTCTTTGAGTGAATCTTTTCATTTTAAAATTATTTTATTTTAAATATTTTATCATTGTTTATAATTTTATTTAAAAATTCTTAGTTTTGTACACTTTAGAAAAATGAACTTAATGAATATGGTTAAAAAATAACTAAATGAGTCTAAATGAGGGGCTGTGTGTATTTTTAAAACAATACTCTGAAGCTGTGTTTATAGTTATATGGGACTTTCTTATTGATGATGGCTTTTTCACCCTATGCCTGCTGATCTTCCATAATGCTAATATACACCCAATGTTGACACTTGCTAGACTGTCTTTGCAAGCATAACTATTAGACATACTGAAATTTGATTTTGGCTCATCCTTTACTTTGAATAAAGAGATCTAAAAATCAATCCTTACAGCTGCCTTTCATTTTCTATGAATAAAGGTCAAATATATCAGGGCAAGGGTAGTATTAAAAGTAATCTCTGATGTCAAGGTAAATGTATTAGATAAGCAGTTTTTAAGATCCTGAGTTTAATAGGATATACAAAGCTTGTATATTTTGTTTATTTTCCATCATCTCTTACACAGACCTATATGAAATTAGCATTAATTCCTCCAAGAGTAATTTCATGTCTCTTGTAAATGGGAGCCCTAGAGAAAAAGAGCTTGTAGTTCTGAGATCTGAGTTCAAGTTTAATACTTACTAACTGTGTAACTTTGGGTGAATTACTTTTTCCCATAAGCTTTAGTTTCCTCATCTGTACAGTGGGAATCTTATTGTTTTTTTGATGTAAATACAAAAAGTTTAATTTTTTAAAAAATTTTATTTTATTTTGTTATGTTAGTCCCCATACAGTACATCATTAGTTTTTGATGCAGTGTTCCATGATTCATTGTTTTCGTATAACACCCAGTGTTCCATGCAATATATGCCCTCCTTAATACCCATCACCCACACCCCCTCCCCTCTAAAACCCTCAGTTTGTTTCTCAGAGTCCATAGTCTCTCATGGTTTGTCTCCCCCTCTGATGTCCTCCCCTTCATTTTTCCCTTCCTTCTCCTAATGTCCTCCATGCTGTTCCTTATGTTCCACAAATAAGTGAAACCATGATAATTGACTTTCTGTGCTTGACTTATTTCACTTAGTATCATCTCCTCCAGTCCCATCCATGTTGATGTAAAAGTTGGGTATTCATCCTTTCTGATGGCTGAGTAATATTCCATTGTATATATGGACCACATCTTCCTTTATCCATTCGTCTGTTGAAGGGCATCTCGGCTCTTTCCACAGTTTGGTTATTGCGGACATTGCTGCTATGAACGTTGGGGTGCATATGGCCCTTCTTTTCATTACATCTGTGTCTTTGGGGTAAATACCCAAGAGTGCAATTGCTGGGTCATAGAGTAGCTCTATTTTTAATTTTTTGAGGAAACTCCACACTGTTTTCCAAAGTGGCTGTACCAACTTGCGGGAATCTTATTCTTTTCTTTTCTTCTTTTTTTTTTTTTTTTGAGAGAGAGAGAGAGAGAGAGAAAATGAGCTGGGGGGAGGGGCAAAGGGAGAGGGAGAGAGAGAAACTTAAGCAGGCTCCACCCCCAGTGTGGAGCCATGGTGGGGTTCCACCTCCCGGCCCTGAGATCATAACCTGAGTTGAAATCAAGAGTTGGTTGCTTAACCTTCTGAGCCACCCAGGCGCCCCGGAATCTTCTTAATTCATGGAGTGTGAGGATTGAATAGGATAATACATTTAGTCTATTTTGTTAATGGAAAATGCAATTTATTTTCAGAGTGTCAGTGAACGTTAACAATTCTACTGCCTGATTCTACTGCATGAAATGGTGAGGCAGAATGTGACAGTGGGCCATATGCTACATGAAAATTTCTTTGGTCAGATTCTAATCTGGGTTCTGTTAGTCCAGTCGCTGTGCCAGCTGAGACAGAAATGTCCAGGACTCAGATTCTTGTTCAGTCAAAGGGTTGGAGTAGGAGAACTTTAAGATTCTTACCAGGTCAACAATTCAGTGTTCATGATGTTCTGTACCACATGTGATCTAGTTACCTGAGCACATGCTGGGATCACAAGACTTAGAGGGAAAGTGATCATATTTGATACTGATTCGGTATAAGGATGAAAAATCACATATCTTTATAAGTTCAGTTTTCCCCTTTTAAAAATGAGAATGGCATAACTATCCAAAGACTCTCATTCAAATCCAGAAGTTCACAATCTATTTTAAAAGCAACAGAATCATTTTATAAATATCATTATGGGGTACCCCAATATGTAAAATAAGTGTTTCAAATATACAAAATATGTAAAAATGCTGATTCTTCCCTAAAAATAAAGCCCTAGCAATTGAACTATCTTCCTCTTGAAAGCCATCCTTCTTTATTCCTTATTACCTTAGGGCTGAATACCTGTGAATGATCTTGGACTCTCATTCACACATAATGTGATAAGCCACTGATCACCAAGATAATTTTACTTCTGAAATAATTCTTGATTCCTTTTTTACCCTGTCCACCTCCACTGCTACTCTGCTTCATTAACCCCCTTGCTTGGACTATTATAATAATCATCAGGTTGGTCTTCCTACTGATCATTATACTGCTACCAAGCGATCCCTCAGATCTGCGAACTTGAACGCACCCATTTTTTCTCCTACTTACCCACCACAGGTACTCCTAAAGCCTCCTGATAAAACACAAGGGCTCTGATAAAAAATGTTCTAAAAAGACTTAGAGTCATGGTCATCTGCATCCATTCCACTTCATTTTCATAGAGTCTTCAAACGGGAAGGAACATCAGAAATCCACCCCCAGGACAAATTTCTACCATCAAAGCAGTCCAGTTTATAGCATTTTTTCCTTTAGCTAAACTCGACTTTTGTCAGTGTTCCCTTTACTCTTTTGAAACTGCAGTCGAAGTTTACAGGAGCTTTTTGTTGCCAGCCAGATATTAACTTGTGTCATAGTGTGCGATTGTGGTCCATTGAACTCATGTAATTCTTTTGGCTTTAACAGTAGCTTTACAAAAATACATTTAATATCTGCCACGGCAAATTCCTATGCAGTTTTCTTTCTAAAAATGTTCTTGGTTAGATGGGCACATTATTCTTCCAGATGAACTTTAGATTCGTTTTGTCAAAAAACTCTATTGGAGTTTTCAATGGAAAAATCTTGACTTTGTAGATTAAGAAAGAAGTGACATTTATGCAGTATTAAATCATCTCCATAACTTGCTCTGCTTCTTTATTTTCTTTGTTCAAAAACATTTTGTATTTTTCTGCATATAGACCTATATACTTTGTGCTTAATTTACTCCTTGATATTTTATATAGTCTGAAGCAACTATGAGTTATATTTTTAGCTGAATATTGCTGATATTTAGGAAATATACTGTTTTTAGTGTATTCCTTTATCTGATCATTTGTAGAAAACTACTATTAGTTCAAATACAAATGGGTCCTTGATTTCATATCAAAGGCTTATTGATTAAAACATCTTTCCTTCTTTTTCAGGATCAATCATTACTGTTGGGCAGTGAAATAAATTTTATTTTTCAGGGTTTCTTCACTCTGAGTTTATTTTCCCAGTCAGAATCCACGCCTATTTGATCATAACTGTATTTTCCCTGAACTTTCTGAACGTAGGACTTAACATTTAGCTCTCTTAATTTTCTTTTTCTTTGAGTCTAGTGTACTCAGAGGATATATTTGATGCCTCTTTCATACAGTAAAAATGCCAAATTCCGTGATTGTTACTATAACAGTGAATTTGATCTTTTCCTCTTGATGTTTATCAGCCTCCCGATGGATGTGACTTATACAACATATCTAAGCTTCGAAGAGTTTTTGTTGGATATTCCTTTAATATCCCTTTTCCTTTACCAGAAAGGTACTTGTTCTCACACAAAATGAGGTGAACTTTATCATTTGTATATATCCAGCTAAATCATTTCTTTTTTAAAAAATTTTAATTTTAATTATTGTAATTATTATTTTTTTAAAGAGAGAGAGATAGAGCATGAGTGCAAGGTGAGGGGCAGAGGGAGGGGAAGAGAGAGTCTCAAACAGGCTCCATGCCCAGCCCAGAACCCAACATGGGGCTCAATGCCATGACCCTGTGAGCATGAGCTGAAATCAAAAGCTGGATGCTCAACTGATTGAGCCACTCAGGCACCCCTAAATCATTTCTATAAAGAGTATAATCTCAGTGATTCATCATTGTCAGGAAATGAGCTATTTGGGTAAGTAAATTTTCTGAGGACATTATATTTTCAAGGGTCAGAACTTTCATTTATTTTAGATTGACATCTTTCCAAAATATATGCAATACTATATATGATACTTATTTTCCAACCATTGTGGCTAACTTCTTTAAAAACACTGCATTGGAGGAATTTAACCATTAAATTTAATAGAGAATGGTAGAGAACTGATGTTGGAAGTAAATCTATTGAGGCTCTTTAAACATTTTTACACTAGAACTGGGTATTTAAACAGTGAGGAATATATTCACTAAACCAGTAGAGAGCTATTAAATTAAAAGAATATTGATGATGTTTTAGAAAATGTTAAGGGTAATTCATAGTAATTTTTACTTACTAACCTTTGTTACTGGGATATCTGCCTTCTTTCAAAGAGAAGGGTAAATAATAATTTAGTTTTATTTTGTTGCAGATAACATGTGTTCTAGGTGGTGGCACTTATTTTTCTAACTAGTTGTTATGGGTTGAATTGTGTTCATCTCCCCCATCCCCACCCCCACCCCACCACCCGACCCCAACTCACCAAATTCATGTTGAAGTCCCAACCCCCAGTATCTCAGATAGGGTCTTTATGGGTAATAAAGCTAAAATGAGGTCACTCAAGTAGGCTCTAACCCAATATGACTGGAGTCCTTATAAAAAGGGAAAATGTGGAGACAGACAGACAGACAGACAGACACACACACACACACACACACACACACACACACGGAGAATGCCATAGGAACATTAAGGCGGAGATCAGGGTGACACATCTAAGGCCAAGGAAAGCCAATGATTGCCAACAAACCACCAGAAGAGGAGAGAGGCACACGGAACAGAATCTTCTTCATAGTCCTCAGAAGGAACCGATAGCTTGATCTCAGACGTAGAATTTCCAGAACTTTGAAACAATAAATTTCTGTTGTTTTAGCCACTCATTTTGTGGCACTTTTCTGGGCAGGACTCGTGAATTAATATACTGGTCTTCCATCAACATTTAAAACCTTACCTATTTTATGAAGAGGATTACCAATCTCTGCCTTGTAGGTCCCTTCTTCCATAACTCACCATGGTTTCAGAGACTTAGAACAGTTTGGCTCTTGAAGATGAAAAGAAGTCAGAATATTTTGTAGGTATGTCTCTGTCTATCCCTCAAATATCTGAGACCATCCATCCATCCATCCATCCGTCCGTCCATCCAGTATTTACTGGGTGGCTACCATGTGCCAAGCTCTGTGCTAGGCTCTGGGGATACAGTAGGAAGCAGACATTAACTTTGCTGTTGTGAAACTTGCTTTCCAGCCAGTATATACAGTGTTCATGAAATTTGCCCAGATTATGTTAGTGTAGTTTATGAAAACTACAAAAGGACATGATTCCATCTACATGCCCTCCTTCTTCACTGATACAGCTACTAGCAGCTACTAGACCACAATTGTAATGCCTAAGTCTACTTTTTCTCATTATATTTTATTTTTCCTAAGGCATTTGCTTGCAAAATCCTTTACTATTCTGTCATCGACTTTTCCATCATCTTCTCTTTTGATATCCATAAGAATGTAGTTTATAGTTTAACTACTCCTGAAAGAAAATGATGTTGATTCCAGAAAAAGGACTATCCAGATAAACTCTCATATAATAGGGAACTTTCCATTCAGCAAGCAAATATATTTTAACCTTTTCCGATCAATGGTAGTAGCTATGGTGAAAATGTCCATGTGAGTGGGCACATGGAACACAGACATGGCCGAGTACTGAGCCTACCAGGGGTGCTTAAGCACAGTTTCTGAAAAAGAACACCCTACCTTCAGTCTGCCTTTAGGTCATTTGTTTCTTTCTCGTAAAAAGATGGAGTGAGGCATATGCAGTTGCAGACCTCTTGGGCAGCTGCCTTTCTACAAATTTAATTAATGAGTCAAAGGTGAGTTCTGTCTGTCTCAGGTGTTTTCTTGCCCTCTAAATCACCTCCCTCACTGCTCTCATCATTGTGCTCTGCCTCACCAGCTATAAACAAAACATCAGGCATTCCTGCGGGCCAACAGCATTCGTCAGTGAGTTTCCTCACCCTCTCCTCTTTGGTTTGAACAAGGTGTGCTTGTGGAGAGCAAGGGGAGATGTTGTCCCTCTCTACTGAACTGGCTCAGTCAATTTTTCCTAGATTTGCCTGGGGATAGATACTGAATCAGAATCTGCAGGAAGAGTCTTGGGAACTTTTATTTTTAATAAATACACCAGGTGATTTCTATACTCAGACATATTTGGAAAGCTCCACACTATAGCGTTTTGAGGTAAGTCAGTACCTTGGTTGACTTATCTTGCTCCATACAGGCTTACATTTTCTAAACATTAAAAACAAAACAGGCTAAAAACAGAGGAAGTCCGAATGTGATATAAGGAGAAAAATCTAGAGAGTCTGAGTTTTAGTTTCTGTTTCCTAGGAGTCCAGGACAAATTTGTTGGATTTTGGGGGTCTTCTCTGTAAAATGAAGAGGTTGAAAACAGATTCATTCATTTGTTCATTTATTTATTCATTTATCAACTATGTGCCAAGATCTTACTGTGGTAGGTATTGTCCAGTTCCTGGGAAAACAGTAGAGAATGAGTCACTCATTGATTGACTTTAAAGCTGGCCAATTTCTCAGGGCACTGAATGTCTATCCAACAGTATCACCCCCTGACATCCAGTACGCAGTGGAAGAGTATTATTGACACCAAATTATTACTATAGTACCCTTTCTTCCTCCCAAAGGAAACTTGTAATTCCAGAAAGCTCTGGCTGTTAAATAAAATTCTGTAATTTATTCTCCTGAAAAGAATGTTTTCCTAACAGAGGTATGATTCACGTTATCCTAAAGACCTCAGTGGAATTATCCTAACTCCAAGCAGTTTCTACCTGGCTTTCGGAACAGAATGAATTGGGAACTTAATATTAGATAATTCTATTGTGAAGCCAAGATGGATAAGTTTACTTATGCTTATTCTGAAATCAAATCATAAGGGGAGGCTTGCAAATACCTTGGTCGAGTGTCCTCCATTTTTCAGGTGAGGTACTAAAGCACCCACAAAGCAATGAGTATCCGGTCTTAGTCTTGAGTCATTGGCAGGGTTGAAGCTAGGGTAGGCACTAACTTTATCTCACTCACTTCAGTATTTGGTTCCCCCTCAACATGACTTCCAACATTGAATCTCATCACAAGTTTAGACCATTTTGTCTTCAAGATTAAGTCTGTACCAAAATCACACAGAGGGAGGGGTTCTCCATGTCTGACCCTTCCTTAATGTCTTCTGAGGTTGTAATGCAGATTTTTTGAGATATCTGGCTAATTTTAGAAAGTTCTAGAGGTTCAAGACCCTAGATTTTCAACAATTAAATTCTTTAAGGACTGAAAAGTCCTTGAGATGAGAGAGCAACACTTTTCCTATAGCTTTCCTAACCTGTCTTTGGATCTGGATTTATTGCTATTTTGTGGGAAACTTTAAATTCATAACTTGACTGAATTATGAAGAACAGTGGTTTTAGGTGTCTCACTCCCACAGAGCATCATCTTTAAGGTCAAGAGGATAATTTAAAATTGGAATGGAGATCTATTAGGAGAGGTCAGAATCAATTTGAGGGCTAATTGTCCCTTGTTGGAGTGCCGGCTTATCCTTAGGCCTCTTAGCCATATGCTGTTACTTCATTTGCTAAAGACTTAAGAAAAGAAAATCTTGAGAATCATAAAATGTTGTGAATTCATAAAATGAATGTGAAAAAAGTGAATACGAGTAGGAAAATAACCACAGTTTCTATTGTTTTAACAAAAGACAAATCCACTGTCTGAAAAAGTTGGGAGAAATGTGGCCCAAAGCTGACAGGCTTGACTGAGATCTCCTGGATGTGAGATCCTGAATCAGAGCTCTGGGATGAGAGAGAAAGCACCCAGGGCTCTGGGGCTCCAAGCTGGGGCAGAAGCTGCCATCTTTCAGTGCTGCACCTGCCATCGGACCTACCAGATTAGGGGAGAAAAAGCATTCTTCTGATACATGTCATTTTGGGAAGTCACTTAACTTCCCTGATCCTTATTTTGTCGCCTACGAACAGGAGATAACAGCACGTAGAGCAGAGCACGGCTGTGAGGATCAAATGGAAAACTCTAGGAGAATGGTCTTGGGCAAGCCTGGCACAGAGTAGGTGGTTGAATAATATTTCCTGGATCTACGGCCATGTACAATAGAACCTGTAAGGGCATATTTCTTAAACATAGAATATAAGGTCTGAATTTACAGGTTATTTAGACTTAAGATGTGTCTTGTTAGAACCAAAGAAATATTGTCAAAAATACATTGGGTCCATCTCTGACGATACGGGAGTATATCACAGGAGCCTTGGCAGGCTTGGATTAGAGGTACTCAGAGGCTAGCCCATGGAATGATTTGAGGTTCCCACCTGTAGAAATGAAAATGCATAAATGTCGTAACTCTTCCTGTGTGCTACTGGGCAGGCAACTCCTGTTCCATACCTCACTCTGCCACCTGCTATCTGATGTATTGTCACCTCCTCAATTATCTAATCCTTTGCTTTGATTCATTCCCTTACAGTGTGTTTGTCCTCTTGTAAAAGCTACCTGTCGGGCACAGGGTTGGTTATAGACCTCATATCAGATTTCGAGGACTGCAAGATTTGATTCCTCCCTTCTCCTCAGTATTTTATGATGATTTGACATTGGTGAAAAAACAGGCAGCCGTCGTTTTATTACAGATGTTCCCACGCTGCAATCGCTCTCTGAGGTTAACACAGCAAACAATTGTCCTTTTGTCTCGTGGGGCTTCCATCTTTGATAGATGTTTTTGGTACCTAAGATCACAAAAAATTAGGGAAAATTGCAAGAGAGTGGATAACAGGGCTAGTTGTTGTTTTTAATACTTTCCCTTGTCTCTTATCTGTGTTGTATCTGCAAACCATACAGCTACCTGGTAAATCTATGAAAGTAAATAATTGGACATGAAAGCAAGAAGTTGGAGTGAATATTTTGTTCTGGTATCTGTCAAATTGAGAATTTTCTACCTTTATGGTTCTTGCTAATTGATACTTTTATCCTATTTGTTTATGCTCTGATCCCTTCATCTATTATAGCAATTGTCATTATTTATATTTTAGTCAGATTTGGTCCGAATTCTAATTTGTCTGCATTCTTTGTGTGTTCTTATTACATACAGATTAAGAATAAATATCCTCTATCGAGAACGTTTCTGTCAATGGAGATGGAAAATAATATTTATTGAATACCTACTATTTGCCAGGTGCTTTATATAAATTATTTCGATTAATCTTTATGGCAACCTTCTAGTTATTATCTTCATTCCACAGCTGAGGCACAGTGGCTCACAGAAGGGACAGACCGGAAGTCGAACTCATCTCTGTCCAACTATAGCCTGTGCGCTTTGCAACGTATCACGTGACTCTCAGATGCTAAGTCAGGTGTGGGGACTCAAGTTGAATGTGCACAGGAGGGAAGCTGCCCCCATGTGGTTTCCAGTACCTCCCTTCCTGTTAAAGTGATTTTGGAAAAAGCCTATTTTCTCACTTTTGTGTGTTGGGTATTGGAGAATGTGTCACCGAGGAGGTAATCTCTAGATTGTATATAATTTTTAAGGAAACTTTATGTTCCAGAGTGAGACCTTGGCATATATAGTGATTGGTGCACAGAACGTGTGGGGATTCCCAGTATTTGTAGAGATTGGAAGGGATGTTGATACCGATCGGCCGTGGTTGGCCCACAAAGGAGAGAACAAGAGCTGAGTGTCCCTTCTTATGTCTCTTACACATCTTCAGGAAAGCACTGGGCTGGCCTTGCCTTACAAAACAGTGAAGGGAGCAACAAGCACCTTACGCTGTGTCAAGAACAACCAGTAAAATGAGATTGGCTACGGGTTATTCTAGACCTGAGTTCCAAGTATAGCTCTTCAATGTGATGGCTGTCTAATCTTGGGAATATCCCCTGTCCTCTCTGAATCTCCGTTTCATTACCTGAAAAAGTGGGTTGATGATACTTTGCAGGACTGTTACAAGGCTTAATTGAGATACCACAATTTCAAAATACACAGTGACGACCTCGCACATTATAAGCGCTCTATCAGTGTTAGCCTCCTTCCTTCATCTCCTATCAGCCTTATTTCGGTCTGGAACAGTAACAAAATAATTTCATGAAGCTTTTGGAACAATTAGAGCAGTCCTGTTGCTATCTATATGAGATGAGTTTTAAAAAATGCTTTAATCCATACATAATGTTATATGTTGATTATGTATTAATTAAAAAAGAAGAAATGCTTGGGGTGCCTGGGTGCCTCAGTGGGTTAAGCATCTGCCTTTGCCTTGGGTCATGTTCTCAGGATCCTGGGATCGAGCCCCACATCAGGCTCTGGGCTCAGAGAAGAGTCTGCTTCTCCCTCTCCCCTTGCCCCTCCCCGCACTCGTGCTCTCTCTCTCTTTCTCTCTCCTCTCTCTCTCAAGTAAATAAATAAAATCTTTTAAAAAAATAAAAAAGAAGAAATGCTTTAATCCACATTAAGTTCAAGATTTATTTGTATAAGATCCTTTATTACTATCTCTGTTTCTTTATTATTCCTGATTGTCTTTTGTCCAGTTAACCATTCAAACAAGGACTTAATGATACCATTATATAGCCAGCACGATGTTACCGAGAAGGGACACACAAGATGCTTCTCTGTCTTTGAGGTACTTGTACTCTAATGGGGAAAAATTGAATACATGAAAAAAATTTAAGAACCAGTAACTGCTAAATGGTAATATTTATTATAACTGTAAAAGAAGTTCAGAGAAGTTTCAGAGTCAAGGATATGAGCTGGGCTTGAGAGAAGGAAAAAATTTGGACAGAGAAGAGTAAAGGCATTTGTGGGGGGTGGGGTGGGAGTGGGGTCAGGATTAGATTGACAAATGACTGGAGGTAAGAATGAACATTGAGTGTAAGAGGACACTGAAGAAATTTTCTTCCCTGGAACTTGGGGCAGGGGTGGAGGGCAATTTGGAATGAATATTAAGTTGGACCCCTGAGGAGGAATGGATTCAGTGCTTGTAGAATCTCATCATTATAACTTCTTTCTTCTTTTTGCCTCTTAATTATGTAAGAGTTGAGGCATCTGTGGACTGACCTGGATCCACACAAACCTTAACCAAATCACTTATTTTCTGTTTCTCCATTTCCTGTAAAATTGCTACAATAGTATCTATCTTCATCAGGTTTCTCTGAGGTTTAAATAAGTTAATGCGTATAGACACTTAGAACCTTTCACAGAAAACATTAACACATGCTAGATATTACTCTTTAAACAAAGGAGAGGTTAATAGATGTGTGTGTGCATGTGCTGTATGTATGTGCTTAAAGCTCTCTATTTGGCCAATGAGAAATGCTGAAAGACTGGGGCACCTGGGTGGTTTAGTTGGTTAGGTGACCAATTCTTGCTTTTGGCTCAGGCCATGAGCTCAGGGCCATGGGATCAAGCCCCATGTTGGGCTCTGCCCTCAGTGGGGAGTCTGCTTAAGATTCCCTCTCTCCCTCTGCCTCTCCCTCTGCCCTTCTCCCTCGAGTGTGCACACACTCTCTCTCTCTCTCTCTCTCTCCCCCCCAAATAAATAAATAAATCTTTTAAAAAGAAGAAATCCTGAAAGACCAATGAGAGAAAGTGGATAGTTACCCCAAGCTTTTTTTAAATAAAGATTTTTATTTATTTATTTGAAAGAGAGAGAGAAACTGCACACCCACAAGCAGTGGGGAGGGACAGAGGGTGAGGGAGAAGCAGATTCCCAGCTGAGCAGGGAGCCCGATGCAGGGCTTGATCCCAGGAACCTGAGATCATGATCTGAGCCGAAGGCAGACGCTAAACTGACTGAGCCACCCAGGTGCCCCACCCCAAGTGTTTTGTGGTGGCACCCAATACTCATGGGATTGCTAATTTGGGTAATATTTCTATAACTTAGTCCCTGGAACTCAAAGGGTATCCTGAAAGGAAAGACAAATTTCTATGGGGATAGGAAAACAGTTATATTTTGATTTTAAATTTGGATTTTTGGATTCTTTTTTGGGGTGGTTGATTTTTGGATTCTTGAGCAAAGGAAAAATACCCTAGTAACAGAGAAAAACTTATACATGAGAAAATCTCATTTACAGAGTAAAACAATTGTCCCCCATAGGTCTGAACCCACAGCCTTGATTTTATGCTTTACTTCACTGGTCTCCAAACCTTTTTGATCATGCACTCTAATCAATAAAATTATTATTTATGCTTGAATCAAACACACACACACACATACACACACTTAGATTTTTGTAGTAGTGTACTATCTCCTTTCATCCTAATCAGAACATCTTATATAATTCCTTGGTGTGTGTTGTTTTACAGACCATCTCTCTGACTAATAGATCAGATTAATCTAGATGAGGCATGCTCTTTCTTCCCTTTTTGTGTCTTCTCTTAAGAATATGTTGTAGCCTATTGACAGATGTTCTATAAGTAGATAGGTATAATGTTGTGAGCTGTTCCACAGGGAGTCAGATATGATGGTTCTGACTTGAGGAGGGAGCTCTGTGCTGGAGACTGATGGGGAATGGTGATAGCCATGAGAATGATGACTCATCCCCAAAGGAAGGTATGTACAGTGAATAGAGAACTTTCAGGAACTCAACCTCTAAAGGTAGGTAAGGAAGCAGAGTCCACCAAAAAGCCTGAGAGATAGAAGGTGTACAAGTAAATTTGAGTGTGTATCAAAGTCAAGGAAATGAAGAGCTTTTAAAATGAGGGCATAAACAAAAGTTTTAGATGCAAGAGTGGTCCAGTGAGATAAGGATGGAAAAGGATGCTTTGATTTGACATCTGGGGGGTCAGTTATCTTTTAAGCAGGGGCAAGTGGTAAGCTGAGAAAGAAAAGGGAGGGCAAAAACATAGACTAGTCTTTCAAGGATTTTGCAAGAGATGAGGAGATAGATGGGAGCGAGAGGAAGAGAGTCAGAAAGTCAGAAGATTCTCCCTCTCTCTGTGTCTGTCTCTCTCTATCTATCTATCTATCTATCATCATCATCTGTCATCTATCTATAATCTATGTACCCATTTGAAGGAAAGGGTGACTCTGTGTGTTTATTATTTGCTCTGTCTGGATAACCTTTCCCTTCCTGGTAAGATTTGGCATGGTTCAGCCTGATGTCTTCTCCTGAGGAGGTATTAATAACAACTCCAACTGAGTACCTACTACACGTTGTGACTATGTATGTGCAGATTTGTTCTAGCACTTACCTCTCTGCTAGTTATTTTTGTGTCTGTCTCTCTGGATAGATTTGAACTATTTAAATGAAGACACCTTGGTTCTTCATCTTTAACTTCCCAGTCCTTACCATGATGCCCAGCATGTATGAATTTCTCAGACATGCTCCTTGAATGTGTGAATGAGCTAAAAAGACAAACAGGCAGTCAAGGAGTCCTGTGGGAAAGTTTTGTGGGATGGTAAGTCTGGCAGGAGCAAACAGATGTACCAGAGGGGATCAGGGTGAGGCTGGGGGCAATGGAATCCACTTGAGTGCTGAGAATTCCTAGTCAGAAGGACTTCGTGTCCTAAAGCAGGAACAAAGAAGGGGCCGTCCTAAGAAACACTTTAAAGGGAGACATGCCAAAGTTTGATAAAAAAGGAGGAAGAATTAAAGATAATAACAGATGTCTAATCTTTAAAACAAGAGGAATAACGAGGAAAGCAAAATCTGGGTCATGGTGGCTGGAGGAAGGGAAAGGGCACAGTAATGGGAGACGAGCTTGAGTTTGGTTCGTTGGGTGGTCTCCTGAGAAGTCTTTTATTTTTGTCTCCATGTCTTGTTCTTGGATCTTTCCCAGAAACATGCAGTCTCCTCTTTTTTTTTTGTATGTGTGTCAAGCAGCCACCTCTTCTTTAGTCATTTCCTTCTGAAAGAAAAAAAATACACATTTCTTCCATAAAGACTTTCAGCAGTGATCCTCCACTTACATCACAAACATGTCAGAACAAAGTGAAACTTCCAGCTACCAAGATTTAACAAGCACGGCATGACGTGACCGAAATTGGAACATCTGCCTCTGGAATATTTAGTGCTTTTTTGATCAGAAATGATAAATTATGTGGAACATCAAATGTATCCATCTTCATTTACATATTTATTTTTAAACAAACGTCCACGTCGGGGTCCTTACCATCCCTCAGTGGTAGAAGGTGGATTCTTCCTTCTAGGTTCGATTAACTTCACATTTTTTTTTTTAATCAGCACTTGAACTTATAGAAATATTTTAAGAAGCGTTAGAAACTACTCTGAGGCCTCTGTTAATTTGAAGAATAAAAAAGCTGGAAAGAAAGGCATTCTGAGGAAGGCGGTGGCTGAGTTTTTGGAAGGAAGGGTGAACGATTGTTCAGCGTTCCTCGCCATCCATTTCCTGAACCAGTCTTCTGTCTGAAGGCCACCTTCACTTCTTTTTTTCTCTTTCCTTGCTATGCCAATAAAATCAGTCATCCCCTCAGCAATAAGCATGTAAAATGACTTCTTTTGTAGAACAAACCCTTTGTGTGTAAATAATTTGTAACCCCCTCCTCCCTCCAAGCATTGTGTTGGAAAAAATATCCAACATAAATTGATTGTATAGATAGCCTGATTGTAAAGCAAGATTAATATGAAAACACAAGGAGTCTGCAATAAAACCTACTAACTTAAATCATTCACATTTGTGTACAAGCATTCATATTTAGCAACAGTCCCAAGGCTGAGATTAAAGCTGTTTGGTAGGTTACTTCAAGGCCTTTTTATTGCTAAATCTTATTATGTCTCTAAAATGTAGAAATTAATCACCTGTCATCAAAGCTGCAGTGGATTATTGACTTCTAAATGTCTCTACAAATTGATTCATGACAGAATGAAACAGGAGACTGAACTAGCATTGAAATTCTTTTGCATGTGATAAAAAAGGTCTATTAAAAGCATTTCAACAAATGCTGCCTATTAGGTAATCATCACAAAGTACTTTCCTATCAAAATGAGGTGCTTCTGGAATAGTTTTGATGAGATACATTTTTTTTTTTGCCTACATTGATATGGTAACATGAAATTATTCTGAAACCCCAGGAAGCTGATTTGGAAATCCATTTAATTTTTATATTACAGAATGCACAACTTATTTCTTAGTATTAACACAATATAAAGATGGTTAGGAAAAACCCACTCCATTCGTGTGTGTGTGTGTGTGTGTGTGTGTGTGTGTATGTGCGT
The DNA here is from genome assembly GCF_037043125.1 of Eumetopias jubatus. NCBI lineage: Eukaryota > Metazoa > Chordata > Mammalia > Carnivora > Otariidae > Eumetopias > Eumetopias jubatus. Next base: position 160,233,516 of record NW_028274809.1, on the reverse strand, counting down.
GTGTGTCAAATAGACCCTAAAGATTATTCAGGTTAGGAATTGTGGGGAACATTTACGATCTGCGGTAGGGGGATTACAATAATATTTGCCATAAGGATCCTTTCCATTATCTCATTGAATTCTTTTGATTATGTTCTGTTTCCTCGTACCCATTAAGTCAGTGGTTCTTGAAGTAAGTCAGTTTTGCTCTCCTTGGGACATTAGGCAATGTTTGGAGACATTTTTGTTTGTCACAACTGGAGTGTTTTGGGGGGCTGCTCCTGGCATGCAGTGGATAGAGGCTAAGGATGCTGTTAAATCTTCTACAATGCACAGAACGGCCCCCATGATACCTGTCCAGCCCTAAATGTAAATCATGCCAAAGTTGAGAAACTTTGGTTTAAAATAAGATTTAGGGGCACCCGTGTGGCTTAGCTGGTTAACCTTTCGACTCTTGATTTCGGCTCAGGTCCTGATCTCAGGGTCATGGGATCGAGCCCTGTATTGTCTTTGCATTCAGCACAGAGTCTGCTTAAGATTCTCTCCCTCTTCCTCTGCTCCCTCCCCTCTACACACATGTGCACGTGCTCTCTCTCTCTCTAAAATAAATGAATGAATCTTAAAAAATAAAATAAGATTTCAAGAAAACATTCCTTGGTTGGGGGTTAGGTTAGGAGAGGTTTTAAGTAGAATCCAGAACATTTCTTTTTAGTCAAATTTGCCTGCTGATATATTGTCCACTAGTTGTTTTCTTCTCGGTAAACATTTAATTGCCAGAGATAGTGTCTGTCCTTTTCAGAATTTTCTCACAGGGAGTTTCTTCCTACAGCCCATTCCTTGCCATGTGCATCCTCTACCCACATCAGTCTTCTCTCCAACTCAGTTCAGCTATCTGTCTTTTTAGCTCTGTAGAGACTCTCAAAGGTCAAAAGAAGGAACAGTCATTGATCTAATCACTGACCAAAATACATTTTGGTTTTCAATTAACATTCAAGGATAGGAATTACTATTTTTTTTAAATTTTATTATGTTACATTAATCACCATTGAAAGACCTACATGTGAGACAGGAGTCCATCAAAATCCTAAAGGAGAACACAGGCAGCAACCTCTTCAACCTCAGCCACAGCAACTTCTTCCTAGAAACAACTAGGAAGGCAAGGCAAAAGCAAGGGCAGCAAGGGCAAAAATGGACTATTGGGACTTCATCAAGATAAAAACTTTTGCACAGCAAAGGAAATAGTCAACAAAACCAAAAGACAACCGACAGAATGGGAGAAGATATTTGCAAATGACATATCAGATAAGGGGCTAGTATCCAAAATCTATAAAGAACTTATCAAACTCAACACCCAAAGAACAAATGATCCAATCAGGAAATGGGCAGAAGACATGAACAGACATTTTTCCAAAGAAGACATCCAAATGGCCAACAGACATGAAAAAGTGCCCAACATCGCTCGGCATCAGGGAAATCCAAATCAAAATCTCAATGAGATACCACCTCACACCAGTCAGAATGGCTAAAATTAACAAGTCAGGAAATGACAGATGTTGGCTACTTTTGATTACTATTACTATTTTTGATTAAGTGGAGAAAGAACATTACAAGTAGAAGCAGGAGACTTCTATTTTGGGTGTCTGTCTCGTAAGACAATTTACTCAACTCAATTACTCAAAATAATTTCAAACCTCTTCACTTAACTTAATAACCAGCATTACTATTTGATCATGTTGCTTTGGACAACATGCAAGTTTAAAAAAATAGTGCCTCCGCCGGACTGTGAGTCCCATAAAGCCACAATGACATTTTATCTTCTTTGTATCTCAGTGCTTACATCACTGAATAAGCGAGCACATCTTATTTCCATCTTTAATATTCAAGTATAACTTAAACATAAGCACATAGTTTTGTAAAGATGTGTAAACGACAACCTCACACACATGTCTTATATGCAGGGGATATTAACAAACACTTGTTCCTACCCACCTTATGTTCTATGTGGTTCCAGGAATATATCATGTTCTCCCCGCTTTGGTCTTATATTTTAAAGTTATTTCCTTTGCTTGGGAGGCATTCTGTTGTTGCCTGCTTACTTGCCTATTACTTGGTTCTCTCAGACATCAGATCCTCTAGGACCTCCTTTACAGGGTTGGAGCCCTTTTTATGAGCTCTTGTCCTAATCAGGATGGACTTCACCTGCCAGTGTAGTTGAGATTTTGCTCTAGATAATCGGCTCCTGGAAGAGAGGTGTTGTGTCTTAATCACCATAGATGCCCATGAACTTAGCATAGGACATGAAACAGACATATAAATGTCACCCACCAAACGTATGTGGAATGAATAGAGGATCAGTGGAATGCATCATCTGGATTAAATTTAAAAACCTCTTGCATCAGTTAGAGGTAACATGATTGACGTGTGGGAAACCTCCAAAGGGACCCACAGGGATGGGCTTCTACCACGTCACGCCACAGAGTCCCCAGACCTCGGTGCCCAGGCAGGGGCCTCGGCTCACATCCTAGACACTGTCTCTTCTCCTAACCTGAAAAGAATGGAGGCGAGAAGGCTCCCAAAGTCACACACACCTGCTGGCTCTATCCTGACTTCTGCTTTGTATTTCAGGAAGAGGGGATTGCATTTCTTCTTTAGGATATCAGGAAATAAAAATATCCTTATTAAGAAATAAAACGAATGCCGAGGGTTATTCAGAAAAATCAGTTTTGCAGAGTTAGAACTCTCCAAAATTGAAAGGGAGGCCTGGGGGCCAGGGCGTTCCCTGTCTCCATCTGTTCAGGCTGTGTGCGACTTGAGTAGACGCACTGGAGATGGGATATGTGCATTCAAGTAGAGGTCGAATCGGTTCCCAGGGAAGGCCCCCTATTGGTGTGAGATTCTGTGGTGGTGTGATAAGCGCCTACACATGCGTCGCACAAGAACCAAGTCACTGATCCGATAAGCCCTTAGCAAACCCTTCCTGGATGCCAGGAAGGGTATTTATAACTCTCACCCGGAGCAAGAGGTGGGATCCCTGGATGATACTAGAAACCCTACCCAGCCTCTTCTCACGGGACGAAGTCATGCCTCTCCTGTCCATAGGAGCTCTCCACACACAAAGGGCTTCCTTCGTGGGAGGAGCTACTCTTTACCTTCTGCTTTATTGTTGATGCAAGGCAGGCATGAACATTAAGGGAGTTCCTTACCTAAGGATACCCAGCAGCCTCCACGAGGAACTCTTGCCTCTCGCTTCTAGCTGAATGTCTAGTACAATGTGTGACAATGATGAAGAGATGTAATGAAACTAACACTGTCTCTACGGAAGATTCACATACAAGCAATTAATTGTTAGGCAACTGAGGCAAAAGATTTGAAATGGAATTTATAGAGATGACCCTGCTATATAGAGAGGGTTTCAGACTTTGAGCCTGATTTCTCAAAGAGCCCGGGCTAAGCCTCAATTCAGGCATAACAGCGTGTGGGAGATATTTACCTGCACTGTGGTTGTAAGGACAGCGAGCACTTATCATTGCTTCGTGCATAATTATTCTATTACAGTCCTCTTCAAGCCTTCTGAGAAGTCTCTCTGGAGACATTCTTGGGAAGGTGGTGGCAATAACATTGAACTCTCAGCCCCTTGGAGTCTGTTTGCCACCAACCATTTCAGGGTTGTTTTCTCTGTGTATTTATGCCATGGAGCTCTCTCTAGTTTTAGTTTTTCTTGCAAAACTCTGAGATTATTTCTGGCACTCACATGACATTTACAGGGAACCAGTTAAAATTTAACGGATACTTGGGGAAAACTCTTGTTAGCAAAGATTGTTTATGCGAAACTACATCTAATAAAGAATCTTGTCTTTTTGAAGCCAGAGAACTTAAAAGTCAGCTTTTGGGCTGAATTTATATATCTTTGTCTCTCTTTCAGTTGATCTTGGCAACACCTCACATATAACCCAAGACCAAAATAAAGTTACATTCGGAAGGCAGTCACGATTCAGTGATCTTATCCTGCAGAACGCCTTCTCTTGGCGTTTACATCATATAATTTGGTAAGCGGTTTACACGTTTTCTCCTGTGATTTTCAAGGGGCTTTTATGATCTGCCAAGTGGACAAATGTCAACAGGCTTTAAGGATTGATTTACCAGGATTTCTGTCTCTTGTGAACAGATTACTGTAGCTCAGAGTAAAACACATGTAAACAAGCCCAGCAATCTTCGAGGAAAATGCAGTTCCCACCGGACGGGGCGGCTTGATCAGGGATCCTAGTGGAGTTGCTTCTGTCACTATTCAGTCTTGGAGGAGTAGCCGCTTTCCCTTTCACACGACTGCCCTGGAAATGTTCCCCGAGTCTGTCCTGCCTGTGTGCTGCCAGAGAATCGAAGTGGCAAGGTGTCAGCACCTAGGAACCTAATAGCCCGCACACTGCAGGTTTCACTAAGAACTCCTGCTCTGCTTTCTCCTGACCCTCACCCAATGGGTCTGACCCTCAGGACCTTGAACCTGTCTGCGTCATCAGAGGTGATGCCCACCTGCGGGCAAGAAGACTCAGTACCAGGGCAGCAGACCTGGAGTTTTCAACTACAAGTGGGAACTGAGTTGAATGCCTCCGCAAAGCTGTTGGAATTTCCAATGTATTGTTCTTTGTAAGAGAAAATGTAATGTCATATCATGGCGCTTATGTCTTTTAATTACCAGGCTTGAAAGTCTTTGAGCCTTTATTCTGATCCTTTTTTTTTTTTTTAACCTTATCCATGATGAAGATTGAAAGGAAGACAAGGAGAAAGACAAGGTCCCTGGTCTCTCCAGCCTTGCTCTGTCATGTTCCTCACCACTTGGTCCGGGGAGGTGGACCACGTTCTCCTTGGCCTCGGAGGACCACGACTCTGTTGTGGAGACTGGTGGGGAGGAACTGGAGAAGCAATTCGTGGAGATTCCCCTAGAACTACACTTGGGTTGTTTTTAGCCTCTCCACCGCTGTCCCCAGAAGGAGGGAATGACTAGGAGAGCCTAACTGGCTTCTTCGTTGCCATCTTGGCTCTGTGTCCTGAGTCAAGCCAGGCCGAGAAATCCACAGTTCTCAAGGGTGAGATGAATGCAGATCTCCCTAAAATTTCCACTTGCTTCAGATTTGCATTCAATATTTATATCTTCCACTTATTGGCTTTTTAATCTTAAGGAAATGGCTTAATGTCTGTTTGAAAGGGGGAGGCTAATACTAAAATCTATCCTATAAGTTTATTGTAAAAATGAATTAAGAAACCTACATAAAAAGCCTTGCACAGTGCTGGCACACACGAGATGCTCAGAAACCCTCAACCTTGCTTCCCGTTCCAGTGAACCTGAGGCATCAGCCCCTGCCTGTGTGGGCCACCGGCAATGCACATTGGCTCCTTTACATTCGAAGCCCGCTGGACTGGCCCCAGACATGTGACATGGGCTGACTGGATTGAATTGGAACTTTCAGTTCTGTCTTGAATTGGTTCCCCTATGTAGACAGTCTGTGTGATATCAGCCCTCCAGTTCAGGGAGAAAGAGGCTGTTTGGGCATGGGTGTTATTTTCTTAAATGCAGAATAAAACGGGATCAGCAGGATGTTTCAGTGAAATATCTCGTTTGAACTTTCCTATTCATTTGCTCTTTTATGCATTCGCAGCTAGGGGTTTCCAGCTGATCCATTTGATTGCTCTCATGTACAGAGTATAGAGACAGCAAAGAGGGGATTCCTGTAGATTCTTAACTTGTTAACAAAGGCTGCTATGACTGTGGCAAGCCCCAGAGCTGACAGCCAGTTTCAGTCCTTTGTAGGGGTTAAGAGAGGGAGACAAGGCAGGGAAAGAGGAGTAGGAAGTTTTAATAGAGATACTGAATCTAAAAAGCACCAGGGCGTAGAGAAGGGCCAGGAGGAGGGAAGCCGTGAGTCCTGGAAACGCCACCAGCAGGACTCTGGACTTGGAGCCCCTCCGCTTGGTCCTGCTTTAGACTCCCGTGGAGCAGATATTCTGTGAATCGGCTGCCTCCCTCGTGACCGGAGGGCCAGACCAAGCCTCAGGACACCTCAGGGCTAGGCTCAGGATGTGTCAGCCGTCCTGCATGGGCACATCTCACAGCTTTCCTGTGGCTGTTTATTTTTTTAATTTGTAAAAGTCATTTCCCCAGAGTCATAAATGGGATTGCTGTGAGGTTCAGTGGCAAAAAGAGATCCTATAAATAAAGTGCTATTAAATAAATGGTAGCACCATCGGTTATATTCATGCAACATCTATAATGTGAAGATTCTTACCATTAGTTTCTTACTGGGGAACATAAGTGGAGGAGAGGGGAGAGGGGATGGAAAGGAGGACGTGTTGAAGCTAACCCTACAGTACTTTTAGCTTAAAAATAGGCCGTGAAGTCGGCTTGGCTTTCGCTGTCATGTGTTCGGTCTAAAAGGCTCGTGTAAGGGGGACGTAGCAGAATATTCCAGCCCATATGCCTTTCCGCCGCTCGGCCTCAGAGCTAACGAGAGGGAACCCCGGTTCCTCTCTGCTCCTTCGCCTCTCAGCCCACCCAGTGTAGCAGCACAGAGCTACTTACCAGGGCTTTGTTTTCAGGTTTGAAAGGCTTTCACCTGGGGTGGCATATGGGGTTTTGACACATTGAATCGACGCTTGTGGAAATCACCAGTGGCCTTTGGCACTTTCTGAGGCTGTTGTGAACCTGCTTAAGATGCCTGTCGTCTGCTTTTCTCTTTACTTACCCTGAAGCCATTTCTTAACAGCAAATCGCCCCCTCCGCTAACCAAGTCTTTGACAAGTGTGGATAACTGGGAAAGGTAAACCAACAATGAAATGAGTTAGTTTGCAAAATGCACTTTTTCTTCTTTCTTTCTTTTTTTTTTTTTTTTTTTGGTATGCCCTTAGGACTTCCAGTCGGCAATCTCTAGGCTGTTTTATAGTTTGCTTTAATTTATCTAACTAATGACATGAAAGATGTAAAATTGGTGAAACTATAGTGTTTGGCTTGCTTAAATTAAGTTTATGAGTTTTGCTTAAGCCTGCCAAACAAGTTAAATATTTCATGGCTTTCACAGGCTACAGTTCTAATATTTATAACTCTTGTGTACAGATTTCAAAAAATTATAATTACAACTCCCAGGATCCCAGATATAGCAGATGTTCAATATTTTCTACAATGTTGGCAGAAATGCTTCTCATGCTCTTTTTGATCCCCAACCCATGTATTGTATCTGTTGGAACAAGCTGTTGATAAGAAAGTCTACTGTCATTCTTTCATTTTAACGACCTTGGAAAAAACTCTAACGTGAAAATAGGAAGAGTGATGGAAAAGGTGATTTCTACTCTCCTAAAAATATATTACTGCATGGAAATAATGTTTTACCTAAAGGAGAATGACATAAAAGTGCATTTTGCCATGAGCAGCATTTTATTTACTTTACGACCACAATATTTTTCTGTATGATTTCCATCTTTCTTTAATTAAAAATGCAAATTCCCTTTTTGGCTGCGACTGACTTTCCTTGACCTCTTTAACAAAATATCTTCCCCATTTTCCCTCTGGAAAATTTTGAAAACCCTCTATCAGTCACTTTTTAAGATTTTGAAGGTCTCCATAAAATGGAATTGTGCTATGAGCCCTGGTTATCATTAATTCTGGTACACAAATGTATTAATTCTTTTTTTTTTTTTTGGTGTTACAGAGAGGAATTAATGGGCACAGGAAAAATTAATTTTGTGTTTGGAAGTTTCTGTCCAATGGGTTCTAGACTACCTTCTGGCAGGATGCAGGTTTGAAAGGCTCTGAAATATTCAACTTCCTCTACTTCCCAATTTGCCTAAGGCCTGCCTTGGATACAAGGAAGACATGCTAATTCTACAATGAAATAGAACTGATTCTATCCCTCACTCAGCTTATGCACACAATTAATAACAAAGAGAGACATACAAAATGCGACTTATATTTTAGTTGATTTTCTTAGTGTTTATATTTAAATATTTGAAAGACTTCAAAACTTAACACTCTTCGTAACATTATTTGTACACATAATCTATGAAACATATTCTAAAATATAAAAATTTTCTCGAACCTAGAAACCTCAAATGCAGATTCATGTATTTCTCTTCCCAAGGCACAGGTGACTTCTCTGTCTTCACCCTCAGAATCAAACTTTAAAAATCCTTTGTGATGAAATGAGATATGACTTCCAGCGAAGCTTCTAGCCTAAGGAGATGCCGGAGGACTATGTCCGAAAGAGGCATAACTACCGGAAGTGGATGTTTGAGCAGATGCACTTTTAAGAAACCAGGAGTTATCAAATGCACTCGGTATGATGCTGTGATACTCAGGAAGGTGAGCTCGTCTTCAGGAGGCCCGCAGGTAAGGAACAAATGTCTTCTGAATGTCACAGTTGGGCCATCCAGGCACATGGAGGCTTCCCATGACATCTTTGTCGAGCGCACACGGGAACATCCGAGGTGGGAGATCTAAGCTGAACTTCAAGGGTGCCGGCTGAGAGGTCTCCATCAGCTTTCCCCCACCTCCTCGCACTCTTCAAGGGGTTCATCTCTGCCACTCTCATTTCCTTCCCCCCTGGACCTCTTTAAGTGACATTGAAGGGACGATATGAAAAAATGTCAGCTCTGTATCTATGTTGCTGTTGAGGATAAGGGAAACTGAAAGAAGCTCCAGATGCTGTAAGTTTTCCTCAGGCGTGGCCCTGATGAATGTTCCAAGCCCGCTGACGACATGTGCTAATGCTCTGGCCACTCTGTAGGTATAAATATGGGAAAAGGGCCTGGACCACAGGCCTAGAGGAGGGTACATTTGAAGCCCCAAGGACATTACATAAGGGATTTTAGCGAGTTCATCGATGGAACAGGGAAACTAATCATTCTGCAGAGTTGTAGGGTTCTGATGAGTACACAAAGTGCCAGGCAACTAGCAGATGCTCAACACTTGTTTCCCAGAATTCTCTTCTCCGCAGAGTTCAAGGACCACGAGAGACATCTATAGTGACATTGGGAAGATGCTGGTGAAACTGCAGCCATATTTCTTGGAGTTGGAAAATCTGTACAGGGCACGTGGTGCCACTGGAGTTCATGTAAGTTGTCACCCATCTATCTGTTGGCTCACCTGGTTGGCATGGGACAGCATCTAGGCCTGCTGGATCTCCTCCTTCAGCTTCTCACACCCCTGGGCCAGGTGTCTGTTTAGCTCCCTGATGAAGAACCTAAGCTTCACCTGTAGAACATCCTCATTGTCAGAGGTGGGGTCTCAGACGGGGTAAAGCACTGAAGCAGGTTCTGGTCCACCTTTGCAGATTCTAATGATCCTGCGTGGTTCCATCTTGTCCTCCTTTCCCCTCTTCATGGCCATGACTGCCGGCCCTGCTGACTTCAGCCTTCAGCACCAAACACAAAAGCCACAGCCTTCATGTACTGTTTAACCAGCTCCCACAATTGAGCAGAGCCAAAGCCCTATGATAAATCCCTTCCTACATATATATTTCCTGGTGGTTCTGCTTCTCTGTTTGAACTCTAACTCATATATCTGTCAAAATGCTTAACAGAGGCCTCTGCCTATAGCAGATATCTCATTCATTTCACTCCATTCACAGGTATTTGGTGAGGGTTAACTCTGCTGGACACTTGGGATGCAGAAATGAACAAAGCAGGATCCGGGCCCACATTGCACACAATCTGGTGAAAGAGAGTAAAGCTTCTACATTAATGTTATTAGCTCCTGGCAACTCTGCTCTTGTGGACTTCACTGCAAAGAAATTGGATTGGATAATTCTCCCAAGCTGGTGGAGGAGTTTGCGCATCCAGATTCTGGTCATGAGTTGATTTCGACATAGAGGAAATTCTGTGTGGTCATGATGATTTCCCAGGTATTAATAATGCTGGCATGTTACATGTCTAAAGTGCTCACACTTCACAATCTCTTCCCAAAGCATTATCTCATTGAACCTCACAAAGACATTATGAAGGGGGCAAGGCAGGTATTATCATACTGTTTTATAGATTAAGAAACTGGGGTCTGGAACAGGATTTGAATCCCAAATTTCTGACTCCTAGGAGAGAGCTCTTTCCATGATGGTACAGATTTTCTCCTCAACAATCCCAGATTAGGATCTTGCTTAGTAAAATGAAAAGCCCAGAGGCTTTGAGGACTTATGGATCATCCTATAAAATGTGTGGTTAACTGTAGGATCACATATGTGCCATATTTTCAGTTTTGAGTAATGCCTACAGCCAAATCTGGGGCCTGGAGAGATCAGTGTTTAAATCCTTAAATGTATTTCTTTTGGATATCACCTAGAATTCATAAATAATAGCCCATTTCTCAAAACCCAGCACCCTACATTCTCATTAGGCATGCCTTATGTGTGCTTTCCATAACAAAATCCACTTAATAGCCCACAGAGATTTGTCACATTGGATTTATCTTGCTGCCAGCTTCCAGAAATGTGTAAATGCTACTATCTCTCTTTTTCCTTTTTGGATTAAATCTGATTCACTTTCTCAAAGTTGAAATAATTTATAAAATGTTTTTAGGCTAGGCAACCTGAAGCAAAGATCACTGTTGTTGGAGAGAAAGAAGAAAAAGAGACATCCTTAGGGGAACATTAAGGGCTCTGTTTTACCTTCTAATACACAGTATGCGTTATCAGGCATTTTGGAAAAATCAGTGTTAGGCATGTGCTTGCAAGTTTTCGTAGGTGATTGTTCAAATTATGTACCACTTTGCACCAACTGCTCAAAGAACAGAACAGCACCCTGAGTTGTAGAATTGATTTGCAAACTCACAATGCCTGAGATGATCTGCTTGTAGTATTCTCTCATTTAAACTTAACATGACGTATTACCTGAGAAATCTCGGGTTCCTAAAAAATATCCAAAGACAAGTGAATGCTCATCGAATGCCTACACGATGGTGGCTTCTGGTCAAAGCCAGCATTACGGATGGGTGTCAAAGAGACAGACACAATATGGAACATTTCATAATTCTTCATAGGATACGTTTGTCACGGTCTCCAAAATGCATTTTTTAATGTTAACTCTTTTCCTTCCTTAAAATCATTTCAGAGTAAAGGTTGCTCAACATATCAAAAATGTTAGAGAATGTCTCCGAAGTCACTAGAATGTAATGTAAAATCACAAAGGGTGTAGTAAGGTTACTGTTTTCCTATAGAGCCAAAACGCATTTCTCGTTTACGTTTATGTAGCACACAAGAACATACATTTTCGGGGTGCCTGGGTGGCTCAGTTGGTTAAGCGGCTGCCTTCGGCTCAAGTCATGATCCCAGGGTCCTGGGATCGAGCCCCGCGTCAGGCTCCTTTCTCAGCAGGGAGCCTGCTTCTCCCTCTCCCTCTGCCTGCCTCTCTGCCTACTTGTGCTCTCTCTCTCGCTCTCTCTCTCTCTCTCTCTCGCTCTCTAATAAATAAATAAATAAATCTTTAAAAAAAAAAAGAACATACATTTTCTTCTGTGCTGTAGTGAAGTTACTATGCTCCTATATATAAGTGAAAAGTCCATGTCACCTCACAAAACAAAGCAAAGCAAAGCCGAACAAGCAAAAAACAAGAGTGGGAGAGTTGACACGTCGGGAAATGCTATAGTATAAATGCTCTGTGGATCTTAATCCTCAATCTTTATTCTTACTCGGAGTGGTTTATCTCTACCCACCGGATGAGAAAAAGCTGCAATCTCCTCGCTGCTTTCTTAAAACTACGGCTTGACTGTTGGAATATCTTTGAGAAATAACCTTGGAAACGCAGAACCCCTTCGATGCAGACTTGGGTCACAGGTGATACAGGTAAGAGCTGCCCTTGACGGTGCTGTTGGCAAGGTGACTCTTGAGGCCAGCAAAAGGGGAAAGCACAGGGGGGCCCTTGGGTCTCAGGCGGATGGCTTTTAGACTGGCTACCACCAGCCTTACTAATACTGTGTGCGGATTTCAGGTGGCGTCCTGGGTTTTATTTATCTTACAGGAGAAATTATTTTCCAGATCTGAAAAGGCCAAGAACAAGTGGGGGATTAAAGTGCCAAAGGAAAAAGCATTCCTTTTCCGGTGGTACTTAAAAAGAACCACCACCAGCAAATACTTGCTTTTATAAAAAGGTCAGTGTTCAGCTTTTCCTTCCCACGATGAGTGCTGAGTACCTGCAAGTCAGAGCGGGAGGCCTACTCCTCACTGGATGGCCTTTTATAACTTTCTGAATTTTGTATCTGCATGCGTTACCTCGTCAAAAAAAAAAAAAAAACCTTACCATAAAATTTGCAAGGAAGGTTTGAAATAGGATGATTCTAATGAGTAAGCTTTAGAGCGGTGCGTTAATGTATTTATTTTCGTCAACACTAAATGACTTTTACTAAGTCAATTCAATTTAATTTAACAAACAACTACTATGTGCCAAGCTCCGGGTGAGGCCCGGTGGGGTTTACAAAGGACCTGCCTTCAGAAAGCTAAATGTCCTAGCCCACGTTAACAGAAGCAAAAGTTAACAGATCCAAAGTTCAGAACCTCTTGTTGCTTGGACAAGGGTCTCATCCAGCGACCATTTTGTACATTACTAGCAAGAAGCAACTCTGTTCTTCGTGGAACAAAGTGGTTTATAGACTGGGGAGGAGGTTATACACAGCAGTTACAGGTGGAACGAGTTCTGCCCGCCCACTCCATCCACGCAACAAGCAGAGTGTTTACTGTTGCAGGTCCTGGCAGCTGATGATGGCAAGCGTGCAGGACTCCTGCCCTCAAGCTGTTACCATCTAGTTGCAGTGTAGACTCAGTTCTGAACTTCCCTTGTCTCCAGATGCCTGAGAAAAGACACTTGGGCTACTGTATTAAAAAAAAAAAAATGTGGCCTAGGAGATTTTGTTTGTTAGGGCAATACAAATTCAACAACATTTAACATTCCTACATTCTTCCTGGAGGACTCCCTGGGGGAAACACCAATGCGTCATTCCTAAAGCCTCGGTTTAATGCATAAAAAGGAGTATTTTCAAATGTATGGTATCTTTTAGATAAATTATTCCTTGATGCAGGGATAAATGGGTCGAACCCAAATCGGATAACTGAGCTGCTAAGTTCTACACATGGCTCAGTTGGAAGGACCACACCTTTTTCCACAGGTAGGTGGTGGGTTCTGCAATGCTATTTGTTAATAAAGGCAAGCCTGAAAGGAGAGAGCAGAAAAATTTCCATCACTTGCAAAAGAAAAATGAATTCTTTAAGTCCTCAAAAGCTAAGAGAAATCTAAATGTAGCAGCAAACTAGCATCAAGGAAAAAAAAAAGGACAGAAATGTTTTATTAGTGAAGGTAGCACTATTGGAAGAAGAAGGCATTCTCCTGCGAGGGAGACAGTGCTTTGAGTTCTGATTTATTCGTGTGAGAGAGATACTATCTTTTCTCTTTTTAAAGTTGATAAGAAGGAAGATAGACTGTAAGGCTGAAAAATAATTTTGTCCAAAACATCTCCTAGGTTCTAATGGTTTACTTATTCATTTTTCACTATGTCTTCACCTTTACAAAAGAAATCATACATGAAAACTTAAAAAGTCCGTATGTTTTTATGTTTACACTGTTAATATATATATATTATTGCTATACTATTTACATTATTAATATCACTTGTGAGGGGTAGTTCTGAAAATCAGAATATTTTCTCATTGATTTCACTGTAAAAACTTATCATTGAAATGATATCTCCTGCCTTGCTTGGTTGTGGACTAAAATAAAGTCGTAATTCTAAGTCTCCAGCAAGGTTAGGCCTTATATGGCAGAATAGACAAATTGAATCTTAAAAGATTTAATCTTCATTGCCTTTTTCTTTTGGTAGCTATTCTTTTCCAAAAGCTAATATAAAGCTTTTGGAGCTTGAATTGTTTTATGTTGTATATTTGTCTTTGTTTTTATAAATTTAATAGTCTGTAAGTTCATCCTCAAACACTAAACCACTGCATAGTAGAGATGAAATCTGATTTGAACCATTCAGTTTTGTATTGCCAGTGATGTTATCAGAGGAACTACAAGAAGAATTTCTCTAAATGGTCGTATAAATCTCACAAATGTGAAGCTGGCGCTCCGATTTGTATTCCTGGTAATGGGAAGCCTTCTTTGAATGAAGGGGTTGTTGTGATGCTGGGTTGATATTAGATCATTGACACTTAACCCACTGACTCTTTAGCCTAAAGGAACTCCTTAATGGAAATGCACTTGGCGTTCGCAGCTTGCTTTGCTTCTGACCAAAATTCATATCACCACCAAGTTCATAGATAGGAAACAAGCACCTCTGTGGGAAATACAAGGAAAGTCTCCTTGGGTTGGTAGGAAAAAGAACAAGGAAGGACCGAAGAGATCATCCTCTAAGGAACCAAAATCCGTGTTAATAGTGGAAAGATACTGTAGCATTGTTCACCCCTGCCTCCCCCGTCGGTCCGGCACCCAGCCGTCTGGCACCTGCAGCCGTGGGAGTAAGCCTGATGAGAACAGCTGCTTCCAAGGGGTGTATGTTGTCAGTTTCACAAACAGGACTTCTTGGGGGGGAAATGTCAATGCCAAGAACCTGAATTTCTTTTTGTTTCTATTGGGGGGGCTCTTCTTAAAGCACCCTCTGGCAGATTTGCACTCTCTTTTAATGGATCCATTACCTTCGAAGATGCTCTAGAGCAGAGCTTCTCAAACTTTAATGGGCATACAAATTGCCTGGAGAGCTTGTGAAATGCCAGTTCTGGTTTAGCAGGATGGACCAGCCTTGCCAGCAAAGTCTCAGTGGGTCTCCATGACTAATATGCTCCGGGGTGATGCTGACCCTGCTGGTATGTGGACCACGGAATCACGACGCTTGATTGGAAGTTCTCAAATGTGACTCCCATACCAGCTGCATCAGAATTCCCTGGTTAACTGTTAGAAATACAAATTCTCCTCCTCTACCCCAGATCTACTGATTCAGAAACTCGAAGGGTGGGGCTCAGCCTTTGGTGTTTTAACAAACTCTTGCAGATCCAGATGCACCCTCAAGTCTAAGAAGCAAAGCTCTTGACCAATGGTTTTGAATCATACCGAGGAGCTGGGGTCTTTAAAAATACCGAGGCTGGGGTCTCACTCCAAGGCATCATTATTACTGTGCTCTCCATCTTGCAAATGAAGAAAAGCAGGGCAGGTGAAGTACTTGTCCAAGTGTGCACAGTTAACGAGTCAGGGTGCTGGGAATGAAACCTAAGACTTTTTATCCAGAGTTCCTGTTCTTTCGCTCCCCTACCGTGTCTGCTGAGGGCATTTACAGGATGGAATCCAAAAGTGGAGACTGCTCTCGTTTGTACTGTTCTGCCTACAGTCTGGGCTGAAAAGCCCATCAATCTAACTTCTTTCAAGAGAACTCTATTCTATGAGGTCCTTCACATCACTTGGCATTTCTCCCAATCAGTCACCAAGTATACACTTAATTTCTTTTTAAAAGCCACCTGGTTTTGTTTTTTGTTCCTGCGTATGCCTTTTTGTTAAGTGGGTGAGGGATGTGTAATCTATCTCATGCATAATTTGTTTAAGACAAGTCATTAAAAATGCACTAAAGTTTAATATGCTGTATATATATGTTCCTGCTAGAATTCTTTTTCCCCATGTAAATGATTTTGAAAGTTTTAAAAATAGTTTTTCAGGTTTTATTGCATGCCATTGTTTGTAATGCCTCGTTTTAAAACTCTAAAATTAACATTTCTTTCCTATCAATTTTATCTTCTGTTTGCCTGTTATTGATTTTTTTTTTTACCCTCTGCATGTCTAATGGAAACAGAGCTAATGGGTCTTTGCTTTGTTTATTCCCTTGCTTATGCAGCAGCATTGTTTTGATGCGGTCAGCATAGCTCTAGGAATAGGGCTTTGAGTGGCAGTGAAGGGAATTCACCAACATACTCCCATTTTATTTGCGGAGACTCTCAGAGAATCCTTCTGTTGTCTTCCTCTTCTACGGCCTCTATTCCTTTTTGTTTGTCTCATTTCATTGGGTTCTGGTGAGGCGGCCTCATTTTCCTTCAAGGATATCCTTGTGAGTGATAATCACAAAAGATATATAACCTCCCAGAGTGGCCGGGAAGATCAAACCGAGTGGCACCTGTGAGCAGCTTCACCCTGATTCATGAGGCAATCACGACTTCTTACTAATCTGCCCCCACCAGCACTGGCTCTTTAAGCAGGGGGAATCCTTGACGGGGGTGGGGGGGGTGGTGGTGGCGGGCTGCTGATGGCTATATTTTATCTACTGACCCGCAGAGAACACAGAACAAGCACACCTTTCATTTATTCCTTAATACATGGAAGCTGTATTTACTGAGGTTTCTTTACTAGGGGGGGAAAAGCAGAGTTTAAAAACGTGAACGTTGCCAAAATCCATCATACCAATGACTGTGTCTTTTGTCAAATTTCAATTATCTGTGATAATAAGCATCAAGTATAGAATTAGAGCAAGTAGATATGCAGAGTCAAAGACAAAAAGGAGTGGACCTTCCCTTGACAAATGAGCGACGGTATCATTTGTTATTGAGTTCAACTGCCTAGTCTAATATGGGTGGATTAAACCTTAAGAGAAGCACTACGTTTTACACACAATGCCATGGTTTCTGTCTCTTTGTCCACCAAATCTCTCACTAGACTCACCAGCATAGAAAAGCAGCGGATCTAGCCTCTGATGCAAATATTAATGAGCAGTGAAATGGCCCAAAGGCAGGAAGCAGGGAGAAGAAAGGGTCCTTGATAACCACAAATGGATAATTACTCTCCAGATAACTAAAAACTGACGCCATGAGAGGGATACAGCTCAAAATACTGATAATATGACAAAACAAAACAAAACAAAAAACAAAAAAAACATTTCTTGTGGAATTCTCTTCTGAACTTTGCAGATATTTCACTTGTGGAGTTCTCTTTTGAACATTCCGGAAATGATCAGAATGAGGCCCTCTTTATCAAGTGATTTGCAACTCCCGAGCATCGGCTTATGGCTCTTCTCGGCAGCATGCGCAGCACAGGCTCCCACGGCCCAGGGCGGGGGTGGGACCTTGAGCTCCATCTCTTTCCCTGATTTGTTGCAAGGCTTTAAACAAGTCACCTTATCACCAGCTCTCCATTTTCTTATCTGTTTAGGCAGGATGATGTTGGCTGCTCACCCAGCAAATATATTTAAAAGATTAATGGAAGAGTGCTTGCATAGTAACTTTGAACTCTTTATGTCAAAGTGATACACCATTCTTGTTATACCATTAAAATAATAAAGAAATATTGAACTCACTTTTATCTAAATGCAGAACACCACCAACCTAAGGGCTGTATTTAAAAGACCTAAGCATTTGGTTTCAATATTTGCTAGAGGTAAGAAACAGGGATGGTTAAGCAGAGCTTCTGGCCAGTATTTTCTCTCAGATGCCTATTGCACACACCACACATCTTTAGGATTTTCTCCAGATCAGTTGATTGGACTTTAAAAAAAATGTTTTGTTTACTCCCTTTCCTGTGTCCAACCCGGCACCCTTGTTCCTGGCTGTTCAGACCTGAGAACTGGGAGGGTCTTCCTTGGCCCATCAGCTGTCCCTGTCCCCTGGTGGCTACTCTTTTGGGTAATTTCAGTGATCAATGACAAGCGAGCACAAGTTACCTTAATTTGGTCCCCCTAAGGTCTATAAGGAGTTAACACAGGAAATAAAAGACTAAGAGAAAAAATAGATAAAATGGTTGTGATCATGGATGACTAATATTGTTTATCAGGGCTAAAAAAATAATTCAACTGTGCCGGTGGCTTTTCAAGCAAGATTCCTCAAATATGAAAATACATAAGCGTGCATCGTACTACAAGTTCGTAAATATAAATTGGGGACTTACAGCGTCAGCAGCATTGACTGGGCCCTAGATAAGATGCAAAATGGCTAGGAGGCATTATCATCAGGAAGATTACAGTCTCACGGAATAGATGAAATTACCTGAAATTTAGAAATGTACCGATCTCTTCAGTAATTAAAATGTCAACTAAAAAGCATGGCAAGAGGAGATTTAAAGTAAAAAATATATGAAGTAAGTCCTTGTTAATTAATGCTTGCCTTCTCATATTTAAAGTATTTTTTAAGCCTGATTTATTCCAAATGTGGTATAAACCTCACTAATTATATGTACATACTGAATATCAGACCATATTAAGTTAGCACTAAGGTGCAGCTAGCTCTGAAAGAGAAGGGGACAAGTATTTAAAAGTTCTTCATGATTTGAAAGAGCCTTTTAGGTCAGGAAATGAGGACTATAACATCTGGTTAAAACTAAAAGAGAATTTTAACTAATTGTTCAAGCTGGACAATAGCCAAAACCCTGGAGTTAACACACCTGGATAATATCCATATAATGTTTCTAGAGAAATACATTCTGGTAAGGAAGCAAATAATGGAACTTTAAAGACTAATGAGGGGAATGGAGAAATTTCAGGAAACAAATTTATGGAATGATGTTTTATAATCATGCTTGAAGCTGTAGAAGACAACCAGGGTTATACACAGAACAAAAGAAGAGAGAAACACTATAGGATCTGTGTTGTTTAAAAAAAGAAATCTTTAAAGTCCCGCTTACATAAACAGACTAAGGAGGTTTGATACTTCAGTTTTCTTCACAGATGACATATAGTCGCCATCTAGTGAGGTAGATTTATCTTTCATTTCAATTTTGATAAATATTTCAATTCCCCTAAAAACCAAAGAGAGTGCATTATGTTTGAGGGAGTCACAGTTAGTGAAGACAAAAGAGAAACAGGAGAAATTTCAAGTTTTAGATTACAAGTAAGAAAAATGAAAATCCTTAGAAAATGTGTTTAGTAACACTTTGGCACTCCCGTTGCTCAGCCCACCACCCTCCCCATGCCCTCAAAAAAGCCAAAGTATTTAAAAATAAGCCAGTGAGTGACTGAAGTAATAAACTCTAACTTTCATGGCACAATGACTGCACGAATGGATTTCATATTCTTGTATGGTAGTAAGAGGTCCAATGTTGCTAATGGTAGGGTTCATGACCTTGTTGATAAGACCGTCTCTGGTTCTTTGGCTCCATTCTCATCAGTATACACAATGATCTGCTCAGACTGAATTCTTTGGTTTCACACTGGAAATTTGGAGACAGAACCAAAGCAAATTGGAAAAGAAGACTGACCCTAGGAATAGTAAACCAAAGACCACAGTTGCCACCACTGAAATCACAGTGTTAATGAAGGGAGGGATGACACAGCTCTAATTACAGACACTAACTTGCCCATCTGTATAGATGCCCAAGCAGTAGAACTATTGAGCCAATACAGATTGGGTTTGAAGAACCAGCATGAAACTTTAGATTTCTAAGTATAAATTAAAAAGCAAAGTATTATGGGTTTATAAGATGAAAGAGTCAAGTAATTCTAGGTACTAGATTTAATTAGTTTAATTTCAACTAGAACATTAAAATAAATATGGAGGGGGGAGAATTACTAACCAACCTCTAGATAATAATAGCAGAATGATGAGCACTAACTATTTAAAAAAGAATAAATAATGATAAAATCTGATTACTTTCTTGATAGGATTCTGGAAGATTAAGTCAATGAAATTGCTATATTATACTTTGATTTTGGTTTTACAGATCATGAAATTATATTTGCAAATTTTATGCAAATTTACTAAGAGATTAATGTTGTCATGTTCTATAGACTTAGGACAAAGAAAATCCTGCTAAGACCATTGGTTCAAAAATGTATAAAGAGATTCCAAGGTCACGGATTCTGTGTCTAGAAGAGCTGGGTAGTTTCATTTTCTTTTTATGGCCACATTTCTCACCCTTTTTTGGATTGCATATATTCTGTAAATGCTTGCAATCGATCACAACAATGGGTCAGAGAAGTCAGCATACCCAACAACAAAGGCTTATGTGGTATTGTCATCATATCATTCATTCTTTCAATGACTACTTTTTTGAATACTCACTGTATCGCCCAGGCACTGTTTGAAATACGTGGGTTATACCACTGAACAAAACAAATAAAATCCTTTCCCTAGTGGAGTTTGCATTATGGTGGCTGGAGGCAAACAATAAACATGATGAATATGCAAATTATATAGTATGTTGGAAGGTGATTTGTGTTACAGAAAAAAGAAAAATTAGAACAGAGTAAGTGTATTGAGTATGTGGAGAAGGAGTACAGTCTTAAATAGAGTGGTCAGGGTAGGTCTAATTGGGAAGATGACATTTGAACAGACTTGAATGCCATCAGTGAGTCAGTCACATCAGGCAGAAAAGTGTTCCAGGTGGAGGGAACAGACAACACAGAAATCCCAAGGAGGGAATTTGGAACTGGGGAACTCAGTAGCAAATAAGGTCAGAGAGTTAACAGTGGACCCAAGTATATTAAGTCCTTTTGGCCTTTGTAAGCCACTTTAGCTTTTAATCTGAGTGACAAGGGAGTCATCAGACAGATTTGCACAGGGGAGTGAAATGATCTGACTTATGATTTGAAACGATCATTCGGGCAGATGTTGAAAATAGACTCTGAGTGGACAAGGATAGAAGTAGCATGACCTATTAGGAGGCTCTTACTATTATAGGGTTAACTTTATAGACTATAATTATTTTAGGAATTGCAGCCTTCAATTTTATAGCCTGAATTCTATGAATACAAATATTTTTATTTCAGTTATATATTTAAGATGAAATTATTTCCAAGAGTCATTTATTGAAACAATATTTGATCCTCAAATTTTCAAGAACATAAATCAAATACATAATTTAATTAGTGTAATGATTTATGTGTGCAATATTTTACAGGATTCTATACGCTTTCACAGGCAGGAACTTATTTCAACCCTTGTAAAGGCCCTGTGAGACTGGAGAGCTGATGATCATCATCTCATCCAAGGCAAAGATAGTTCATTCAACTAGTTAGTGGCAGAACCAGGATGGGAAGGCAGGCATTCTTACTCCAAGCCAAAAGCTCTTTCCATTCTATCACTTTGTCCAGACAAGTCTTTGGAATTTGTTATAATAAGACATGACCTACATTAAAACTACTGTTAATGACCTACAACTGAAGGAAATTTTCAGAAAGTATTAAATCAGAGGGGAAGGGGTAGTGCACAGGCAATTAATGGAAAATAAATAATAAAAATCAATCCTGATAACTCGGGTACTTTATTTCCTGATCTCTTACT
Source organism: Eumetopias jubatus (assembly GCF_037043125.1). Lineage (NCBI taxonomy): Eukaryota > Metazoa > Chordata > Mammalia > Carnivora > Otariidae > Eumetopias > Eumetopias jubatus. The sequence continues at coordinate 160,212,340 of NW_028274809.1, read as the reverse complement.
TTCACCTAAAAGTCACTTATTCAAATGCTACCAGAAATTGGAGTGCACTCAAGGTCAAAACTTATGGTGGTGTGGCTACTAGCCAAAGCTAACTTTCTGTCAAAAGTATCTTTAAAAGAGGCTAAGCTGAAGGTGCCTTCTAGGTCAAATGTAAAGGTATTTCAAAAACCTTGGGTCAAACACACTTCTTAAAAAATTAAATGATGTGAGATTTGTCAAAATTTAGTAAGGTCTGTGTAACTCCATTTAAGAAGTTAAACTACCATAGATCATCATGATGCTTGCCAGCCTTTTAAGCTTTAAAACTCTTTTTCCAAATCAGGTTGAAAAAACAGTCATATTATTACTTTAAATTTCACTGCCAATGGCTTTTCTTTCCCTATCCTCTTTGCATCTCAAAAACTGAGCAACCACTCTTATATTTGCTGAATATGAAATATTTCTTGATAATATGATTTCAAACTCTCCAACATATTTGATCTCGAGTAAGGGTTTTTTTTAACTTTGCCCTAAATCTCTGGGATTGTACCACCATCATGTAACACTGATCAGTCTTAGAAGCTGCACTTCTTAGGTTGACCAGTAGGCTCACTTTGTTGGGCTCGGCTATGATTCCAGAGAATTTAATTTCTTTGTGTTTCCTTTGCTTGAGAGGGGAAAGCAGTGTGAAGAACAAAGTTAAGAAAGTTGGGGTGCAGAATCTTTCCTTAGATAAAGTGACCTAATAAACCTAGATTGAGAGTAAAATAACTTTTATTGAGCTCCTACAGTGTGTCAGGGCCTGGGTTGGATGCTTTCACATTCATTATTTTGTTTGCAAGGGAGATGTAAAATGTATTTATATTTTATTGATACAGAAATTGAGTTTCAGAGAGTGTAAGTAACTTCTCTGAGAAAGAAGATGCCAACCAGAGGTTGTTTGACTCCAAATCTCACAGAGTATTTTTTTGTTTTTTGCCCATACTGACTCTCAAAATTAATCTAACCCCAGATCTTACACACAGTTGTCTGAGCCCCACTGCTTGCAAATCTTTCACATTGAATATAGATGTGAATGCCTTCAGGTGTCTGGAGATGCCATGTTCACACATATTGTGGCTACAGATTAAATTCATTCAGTCATTGGGAAAATATTCATGGCTTGAGGACAACTCAGTCCATAAAAACTGTAGTGAAAATTAAAGTTAATTAGCTGAGATAGGTATACATCTTAGGACCAAACATTAGTCAATGACATCTACCCTATTAATTCTTCTTTGTACAAAATCGAAGACTCCACTTGACATCAATAATGATGACATAGTTAAAAGTCAGAATCCAAGTTCGGAGAGCCTCTTTTTTCAATTTTTGGTTTGGTTAAATATAATCATGAAAATGCAATATTATTAAAACCAGAATAAAGTCACAAGAGAAAGTAAAAAGATTATGGTATATTCATCCAAGGAAAATATTGATGATTTCTGAAAGGAATGTTGACAGACCATAGGTGAAATCTGCTTAGAAAATTAATGTCAGATATATTAGCCAGAGATGATCTCTCCATATTGATTTAAATCACATCACTCAAAAGAAGGACTCAGTATTCTTTCAGCTAAACTGACCTAGATTCAGAGCAATAATACCCCATTTTCCTCTTCATTCTCCTCAAGAAGATATCCTAAAACCTACTTGTCTTTCCTTCCCGAAAGTCCAAAAGTTTGCTCCTTCAAGATCATTATGCTTTCTTCAAATGAAAAAGAAAATGACTTAATTTTTCTCCACTGATAAAAATCATACTATAACATGTGTGATTTACATTGTTTTAGAGATACACGATCAATTCTTGAGATGTGCCTGGCTGTCAGTAAGACTGCCTTGCAGAAGTTTCACAAAATGAATTTATGAGGAATATTATAACATAAAACCTTCCCAATTTTATTTTTTCTAATTGTTTAATATTTGAACTCAATTTCATGGTGGAAAGACATTACACTTAACCCACAAACTGTCAGATGGAGGCAATCTTTTCCAGGTTTGTGAGTTAAAATTTGGAAGAATAAGGAGAAAAAAATTAGAATGTGACCAAATGATAGTGTGCTTCTCTCCCTCCTTAATTTTCCTTTCCTCTCTTCTTTTTCTTCCCCTTCAGCTCTCTCCCCTTTGTTCTATCCATTAACCTCCTAGGCAATAACCTGAATAGATACAGCAGAATAAGCACGTAAGACCCTGTAGTACCATAGCACAAAAAAGATATCAACACTGATAAATACATATGTTGTGATCCACACAGATACTTCAGCAATTCTCTGTAACAACTGGGTATTATTTCATGAGAAATATGCACTGCTTATGATTTTAAATAAAGATGTTTTAACTAAATACATGTTAGTGTTTATCATTGTTCTTTCTACTGCTTTCCTTAATCCAAAGGGTTATATCTTTTGTTATTCAGTTAATCAAAATGTTCTGGGAATCAGTTTCTTTATATGTGAAATGTTACAGTTGGACAGATGAGGTCTAAAGTTGTTTTCTGTTTTAAAATACTGTGACAAGAAAATATCTTATGAAACATCTGGTTTGGTTGTCTATACATGCTGCTTTTTTTTTTTTTTTTTTGCATCGTGACTCCATCTTTTAGCTCACAGAAGAATTTCTTTTACCCCCAGATCTTAGGGTTTTCAATTTCTGTTTCCTCAGGGATGACTAGGTGTAGAATCTCTCAGCTTTAGGTCTTCCAGGTTTCACTGAAGATATACAAAGTGCCTAATTCTTGGTGGATCTTTATGTTTTATTGATAGATGACAATGAGCCTAAATTCTGCTATTAGAGACCCAGTGTCCCATTTCTCTCCACTGAAGACCGCTCATGGAGATGTGTGAATTTGGCTTAAACAATCGGGCAACTTTATCCGATATTAGATTTAGGATGGCTTTGGGCCATCTTGCATTCACCCGATGGGAAATAAAACAGGGAAATAGGCTTACCACAGTAGAGAAGGCTACCTCAAAAGAGATTTAAGAGACATAGTTGCGTTTTCCTTCTGTACTATGTTTATGAATTCCTTTAAACTTCTAAGCAAATAGCATACAGCATGGATAATAAAACCTAACCTTGCCTCTTTCAAACACACTCAAGATCCTTTACAGAGTTTTAGATTCAGCAAAACAAAAAGAAATTCCAGTAAGCATTTTTCTCTTAATTGTTAAGCATAGGTATCCACGAAATTTTTTGTTCACTTAGACTAACTCATCAAAATTTGCTTAGCAGGACCGCTTTAAAATCTAAGAAGCTTTGTGAGTTCGTTTTCCCAATACAAATGAAATATTTTCATTTAGAAGCTGAAACACAATATTTTTCCAAGAAATTAATTCTATACTTAGAAAGTCCCGCTGAAAACAAACTATGGTTTTAATAAGGGCCCTGAAATTCAATGACGGCGAATGTTGCCATATTAGAGTACCTCTTACATTCATTAGGTGTGTGAGTGAGCTTCCTGTTTAATTTTAGGTTAATGAAATAAATACTTTAATATAGCCCTCTCTCTATTTTTTCTAATCCTAATATTTTATGAATGAACAGGGCAACCATCCAAGTTCTGGGCTCAGTTACTGCTCTCACACAGGGTCAGAAGGCTGGAAGGACTTAATCGGCTATCTCTCCCACTCGAGGACAAAGGAAGGTGTAGGAAATCTTTTGATAATAACAAAAATGCAACGAAGAATTCGTGCAAGATGATGGCAGCGTTCTCTCCAGTGAAGGGGTATTTCACCATAAAACCCAAGAGGAGGCTGCCAGATGGGTGTAGTCATCTTTTGGGGGGACTTGAGAATTAGTGGCCTCACTAAGTTCCCAGCGCAAAGCGAACGATACCTTTACAGTTTCCAACAGCTCCGAAAACTCCGCTCTGACATTTCATTTTACCTTGGCAAACAACCACAATGAAAAATAGCCCAGACGCATTATAGGATATGCCCTTATGCATGATATTTTGTATCAGATATATCAGTCACATTGCAAAGGACTTAGATCAACTTAAAAAAATAAAACCCAATAGAATGATTACAGCCGCTGCCTAGAATGACAAGTATTATCAACAAAAATTAATCAGGCGCATCTTTTAGTGAACTCAATTAATAATGTGCAACAACAGGGTCTCTTTTCTTAAGATGAAAATTAATTAGTGGAGGGAAGGTCACTTGGAGATGCTGACATCACTCATCAGAATGCTCTGGCAGCTCTAATTATTTGTCTTCCAGGCTTGGGTGATCAGAAATTATTGCAATACCTGAGCAACATTTTGAAAAAGCTTTGTGCATGGCTCTTTTAATTAGACCTGGTATTTGATTAATGCAGTGGAAGCATTTAGATCAGCCTCTTATCATTGAGTGACTTAGAAGTTTTAGGGAATTATACTGTGTGAGACAGGGTCACTGCAGAGGTTTTGAATCTATATATTTTTATTATTAAAAGAGTTATAATGTTAAATTAGATTTATCCTTCTCTTATAAGCACTCCTTTCATTGCCAAGTAGGATAATATATGGGATAGAATTTTATTAATTCATCCTTCAAGCATTTTTTGCCTCTCAACTAAAATAATCATGCTTGGAGTTTTAGAATTGAACAAGTTAATTTGAAAATCTTTAAGGACTCCATGTAGGACAACATCTCAAAAGATGAATATAATCATTATGTCAAAATTCAATGTTAAAAAACGCAATTAGGCTTTTTTATGTACAGACATTGCAAGCTCATAATGTGAATAGAGAGACAAATTATCTTGGAAAACTAGACCAGGAAAAAGACTAGCACGATTGAGAATGTTGATATAAATGTATTTATTTCATAAGTTGAATAATTGCATGTTCAGTTTTTTGAGGATTAAAATAATTAGCTGTGATAAAATTTGTGTTAAATATGCAATAGTTCATGTATATCTTTTGGTTTTTCATGCAATTTACATGCTAGTCATACCAACAATACCTTTTTAGCTGACGTTCAGATACTATATTAAATGACAGCTAAGGTTTAGCTACAGGTTTCTTCAAAGACCATGGGGTGAAGTGGACCTAGGGTGAATTCCATAACTTTTTTATCTGCAGTGGGACAAGTTCAAATCTTTAAAACTAGAGAACACATGTAGCATTGTATCTGATTTTTGGTGGTTGAGGATCCATTTACCTGCAATTTTCTCTTTTAGCCTAGGTTTGTAGGGGACCCGTAAGGCTCAGCGGTGTTGATGCCTCTGCAGGGACCCTGTGCGGGAGTCGCGGGCAGAGAGGCAACCTGGGCCTTGTGCTTCCAGCCTAAGACAGTGAAGGTGAAGTACACCCATCTTTCCTCCTCTGCTAACCCTGGGGAGGCACTCCTGTGTCAGAAACTTTCCAAAGGGTGATATGTGTTTTCAGGACTCTCATAACAATGGAAAGTGGTACTTCATACTATGAGAGGAAACCTCCCCAACATTCTATGTCTCATATTTGCCCCTCTGTATTTATTTATTGCAAATCTCTGCATGTTTGTGATCCCTTTGGATGCCTGGGATTTGCAATAGAAAATCTAAGGCAGATAAAAGACTATCTAGAAGGCAAAACTCCCTCCACTCACCATCTCATTGAACCCCAAAATGCCAAAAGTCCTGGCCGGAGGAAAGAATTATAATGTTGTAAATATTTGCAAGGGGCTGGTTGAACTTGCTGAACAAAGAAGGAGTAAGTAGCTAATAGACTTCAGATTTAGGCCTTAACCTTTTGCTGCCCTTTTAGTCACTGATCTACTAGCATGGGTATTAATACACATGCAACTCTTTTCAAGTATATGGCTTATTTTATATATAATTGTTAACCGGATTAGAGAAGTAGAATGGGGCAATCAAAGCAATTTGATTTTAGATCCAAGAAACATGGGATGAAATCTTGACCCTACCGTTTAATATCTGGGTGCTCATGAGTGAGTTCCTCCATCTCTCTGGACCTCAGCACCTTCCCCGGTAAATGGAGAAAACAGTGCTAATCTCACGGATGACTGGGAATATTAAATGAGATAGTGCTTACTATAGTGATCAAAATATTGCAGAAGCTCAGTAAATGTTAATTCTCATTCATAACCTTCAGCACCAATATTTTGGTTATCTTTCAGCTAAATGGTTTGCATTATTTTCAGTTTTATAGATCAACCTTAAAACTAGATGGACTATACTTTTAAGACAATAAATAGATCCTAAAATCAACAACTTATTGATATTTATTTATCTTAAATATATAGCTTATATAGTCCAAATGATCATATTGGAATTGTCTGTGATAGAGCTACAATTCAGATATTAATGAAAAATAAAGTAACTTGTCCTACACTCACTGGTAAAACATTTTGGATACTTATTTCTATTGATGAATTATGCATACAAAGGCTGAATGGGGCGCACTGATTTATTTTCCCTCTTTTATGCCTTGATTTTCAGGCTGCGTGCAAAGCAGTGTATATTTTTTCTGTCCTGTACTCCCACTGACTATATTATGCTCATGGGGCTCTTCAAGTGGAGGAGACACGCAGCTATGCTCACGGATGGCAGGTCAGCCTATAAAGCCAAGGTAGTGAGCGGGTGTTTGGGAGAAAAGATTTTAAAATTAGTGTCAGATGTGGAATTGTTACACTGAAGTAGAACATCTCCACTTAGATGTCAATTCCATTCACACTCCTACTTCTCAAAATCCCACCATTTAAGAAATCTATGCACAAAAATCTTAAAAACCTAAAATTATGGCCGTCTAGTGGACATGTAAAATAATGAACCTGTGTAACTTTGAAATTTTAACACATATTTATGTCACACTTATTATGTGCCAGGCTCAATTCTAGGTCATTATAAGTTTGAACAAGAAAGAAAACCAGAAATTGAGAAGAGTGTGCCGTTCTCCAAAGACAATGGAGAGCAATAAATAAGAAAAAAAAAGCCTTAAAAACATGTATATGACTACCTTATGTATTGATCGGTATCACGCCTCCAAAAGATGAGAAACACCTGGTCCTTAGTCGCTGCCCCCCCCCCCCCTTTCAGATTTTCTGCATAGGAGACCACAATCCATAGTGAAATTGGCTGCACCTGGTGTCAGATGTGGACTTGTTGGATGCTCATGCATGGATTGGGAGGGCGCCCAGATACATGGGGGGCTGTCTCTGGCATCCTGCCTCTCTGGTTCCCATTCACTGCCAGAGCTACGGATCCAGGCGGGATGTGGGTGGCACAATGGTGGAGAAGCCAGGCCACAGGATTAGGAGTCTGGAGAAGTGGCTTCCAGTCCTGCTCCTGTCACAAATCCTCTACGAACTCCTTAAGGACACATCTAGCCCTGTGGTACTAGGGGATGTGTCCCAAATGGATTGGGAGTTGACCAACATCACCTACTACATCTACTCCATGTTCGTATCTCTAGTCACAAAGGAAGGAAGGGTAGGAGATAAAATTTCTCACATGTGATGAAGTTTCCTCCTTCCTTTTCTCACCCTACTTACTTGATGTAGAACCAGCTTTGTTTTCAAAGGGCAGATAGTTCCCTGAATTATGACAACAGACTCATTTTATTGTTAGAGAAATTAGTACAAAGAGATCATCAGTCTATGGTACCATGACTAACCCCCCCTTTAAATATGGTGACTGAAACTGTTCCCAACATTCTGTTAAGTAATTTTCCTAAAATATGACCTCCGTGTCTTAAAAGTAGTGAACATATTTTGTTAGCCAGCATTTTAGTCATTTCATCGTAGAAATCACATCTGATACTTGCTAACTGTATGAAAACATATATGGCACTCTTGTAACTGCCAGCAATTGATTGGCTCCTAAGAGTATGAATTGCAAGTTCTAAGTACTGTTAAAGGTAGAAAAGTTTGAAGTTTTTGTCCGGACGAAAAATTGTCCTGCTGTATTTACAGATGAGTAACCTTCTCTTCCATTCCCTCCCTACACATGGGAACGACAATTAGGAAGAACTATTCCCCTAGGATTATTTACCTAACGGACCTACATTTATCCACCTAACTTGCCTGCTAAGTTTTAAATACATTATTTAAAGTTGGATAGACTTGAGGTGTTTTCAGGTTTGAAGTAAAATATCGTACTTTTGAAAAGATTTCTATTATCAGTTGCCTGCTGGAATTTGTATTAATTTATAGCATTTGAAGCAAATTATAATAAACAAGCCCTTTACTTCTTAGCATCATACATCTTATTGTCTACATGATCTGATGAGTAACTGGCTAAATTAGCACAACCTTCCTCTGCATTGAGACACCGTGTGTTATTGGCAATAGTATATATCATTTCTTAACAAATTCCTCTGTGTTTTTCTTAAGCCTGTTAGTTTGGTTCTATTCAATCAATAAAAAATGTTCATAAGAAAAATATTGCTAGTAAATTCTTATTCTTTCTCAGGACACATCATAGTTTAACTTGTCAGAAATATTTCCACGTATACACAACAAAACCTTTCTGTTTGATAAATTTATAAGGATGCTGAAGTTGTCATTGTCAAATGCATCACCTGAAGCTATATAGCTAATGATACGCATTTGATCAACTTGCCAACTGTTTTATATCTGAGAAACAAAGGAAACTACACATGTATATTAAAACTGATTAGCATTGTACCCTAAAGCAATTAAATAAATATTAGAAGAAACTCCCACAGCCCTTTGTTTTGCTATAAGGGGCTCAGCTGTGCTCCTTCTAACCCTAACTACATCACTTCAAATTACCAGTAAATTAACAGAGGAACACTTTCAACCTCAGAGCAGATTTGATCCAAATAGTCTTTAAATGCCATTTCTGTTCCTATTAACCTAAAGATCGGCATAGCAGATATTTTCGCGAGGCTGCCCAGCAGTCCAGGGCATTAACAGGGAAGTTGTGACAGCACTTTTCATGATGATTTATGATTCCGTGTTTAACTTGATTACGCCAATGCTGACTCTGGATACTATTTCAATTAGTGCACAGAAGGTCACATCACAAATATTCCTCTATAATCTATTCCTATTAACACTAATACACAGAGTAACCAAATCTTTTCACCCTTGTTGATTCACATCATCCATAGCCCTAACTGCAGGCTTGTTTACCAGTTTACTGCTTTGGACACTTCCGAAATGGTAATTTTCACTCCTTTGAGTATCATTAATAGCTGTACTATGACATGGGGAATAAAGCATCTCTCTGCCGGCGTTTGTGCATTAATAATTATCAAAGTCTCAGATTTATTAAACAGGAGGTAGGCTTTCTAAAATGCCTGTCTAAAGCATTATTTCACGACCAATTACTAAATAAATATACAAAAGATTTTTTAGGGAAATGAAACTGGCTTCCACCTAAAATCAATTTTAGCAACAACTTTCTCTCATTATTGCTTCCTTAACGACTTCAGGGAATTATTCCTATAGATGTGTAACCAATCATAATCCAGTTGCCTTTTTGTTTTCTTTTTCTTTTCTTCTTCTTCTTTTTTTTTTTTTTTTGACTACTTTCTACATCTAATCATTGGGGAAAACAGAGAATATTGGGTCATCAGGTCTTTCTTTTCTACCTGCAAACTGCTTATTAAACAGTCCCTGTGGTGCAAAATTAAGACTACAAAGAGGAATGGAGTTTTACGGAAAAAAAAAAGTTTTCAATTTGTCCAAAGGTTAAAGTGAAACCAACTGCTAGAGACAAAATCCACACGTCATTTAAACAATTAGTGAGGAATGTTCAAAGACTATGTTCAAAGTGCACACAATTTGTATTTTAAGTTGTATGTGGATGGGATCTAGACTTCGAGTTAATTAACAATAAACCAAGAGGGCTGCATCGCAGACGTTTAACTCTGCACGGAGAGGCTGGCGTCCAGCCGGGACTGTGGTGGGAAGTGGGGGTGGGAAGGTGGAATGTCACCATGCTCAGTGGGTCCCCAATAAATGCCTTATTAACAATGATGATGTCAGCCCTTGCAAAATATTAAAGGGGCCTCGTCTCTGTGGCTTGATTTTTTTTCTTATTTTTAGAGACCTGAAAAAAATCTTTTATAACAAGGTATTTACAGAAGAAAAAAAAAAAGCAAAAAGAGTATTGTTTCACAAGCCACTGTTGCCCACTCCTTGGCAGTCTGGCTTTGAGGGATTCTCCAGCAAGCAAAAGTCATATTCATATTCCTCTCACTGCTGATTTTACTGATTTTTCATGAAATAGTTGATATAAGCTAAGTGCCTATTGGAGCAAGAAACTGTGTTCCTTTTTTTGGTGGGAGAGACTGAATTTGCATGCATGATTAGGGCACTTTTTAAAAGTCAAAATAGCCAATAGAATTTATAAAAATATCTATCGACATGGCCTTATTTCTTTTCAGCGTTTTTATACAATTCCTCCATAGGCCACTTCGGCAAAATGTAGACAACTAGCCAATACTGAATACGTATCAACGCATGCCTTTGCCCGCACACAACCAGCACACCTACTTCTCTTTAGAGTTCCTTTCTGGCCATCCACCCTTTTCCTAGACTGGATTCCTAGGTCATCTCTCAGACTCTCGTCCCAAATTTCAAAGGAACCCACTATCTCCCATTAATCCTTGCTAGACTATTAACTGACAGGTAAAATAGTAGCCAATACTGAATCAACACGCGACCCCCTCTATAGATTGGAGAAGGGAATCTTGGAGAATATAACAACAAAACTACAGTCGTAAAGTGATGTGTGGTGGGGTTACACTTTGTGGACGATGGTGCTGCTAAATACAAGTTTTCTTGAACACAGCAGAGAAGAAGGTATCTCTTTCATTTGTAAAGTTATGGATTTGGTTTTTCTGCTCATTGGGGTGCTAGAGAACACGAGCTCTGGCCCGTGGAGATGCAAGGTCTAAGAAGATCAGTCCCTGTCTCTGAGATGGGCACGTCTACTCTCACATTTAGAGGCTCCCGAAGCTGAAGGGAAATTTGACTCCAAGCTCATAAATTCCCAGCTGTCTGTTGTTTTCATGTTACAAAGCAACCTCCAAATCCCAAGAAGCTGGGAGGGAGTCGTCCCTTATGATAATATATGTGAACGTACCATGTACAGTGCCTGACCATAGTAGGTACTCGAGGAAAATGAGTTTTCTTCCTCCCTTCCTCTCTGTCACTTCCTACTCCCTCGCTCACCACCCCCCCCGCCGCCGCCCTGAACTCGACTTTCAAAGGTGAATTGACCAGAAGATGGAAATCAATTATTCTGGATGTGTGCACTGTATACCCCACCCCCCAACCTAACTGCAACTGATGTCAAAAGAGTTGGAACAAACAGCTATTTGCAAAGATTTTCACATAAATAATGGATTAATTTTCCATTCCAATTCTGGAATGCTGATTGAAAATTTATTTAGTAGAGGGAAAATCCAGAAGAGGGAGAGTGGGGATAGAATTTCATGCCAGGATAGCAAAGGGAAAGAGAGAATCATCTAATCTCTCTTAGTTGCCTGAAGACACACTTAAGGGGGCTTAAATATGGACTGACAAAGACGAATGAATCTCCTTATTGTGGCGTTAATAGGATAGTTAGAGTTCAGCATCAGTGAACATTTATTCTTATAATAAAAGCTTTCTTTAGTTTTCCATATAAATGTTCTTCTTTGTATAATAGTATCTGTGTAGTAATCATAAGTGATGCTTAGCCTACACGTCTGAGTGATTAGGGAATAGTTATAAATTTTTATATGCATATATCTATATCTCCACGTGGAGCCTTCCTTCCTTTTACAGGTGGTTCATAAAAGGGTTGTAATAGAAAAGATCCACTTCAAGTGAAAGGTTGAGCTGTTAGTCTAGATTGAGAGCGATCACAGAGATTAGCCCCTTGCCCTGAGTAATTTATAAAAAGCAAATGAGGGACTGGTGGCCATGAAAATAAATATAATTAACCCACTTAGAAAAACCTTCACCCTTGTTACGGATAGTTTCTGCTTGATCAGGCTGACTCGAGTAACACACAAATAAATTAAGAAAAAGATTTCAAGATTTTAAAGTTTCTCTCTAATTTCTTCATGAATAATTGGACTGTAGAAGAATAGGCCCATTTTTCAAACCCTGAATAAGCACCTCATGTATATGAGTCAGTTCATAATTTTTGCACAGATGTCACACTCCACAGGATATAAAAACAAACTAAAGATAGCTGGCCATATAATGTGTAGATACATCATTGTTACAGATGCTCAGTAGAGCTTTGTGCATTTTTTTTTCCGAAACAAATCTCAAATCTACATATTTTGAAGATATAAATTTCTCATTTGTTATTCTTGGACATGCTTTTTATTTTTTTTTTTTAAGTGAATTTTTAAAAAGTTGCAGGCCCACCAAGCTGGCATGAAACTAACACGGCTGGAAAGGCTTCCCGTTTCTACACAAAGAAGATACAACAAAGACAGTGTGTTTTTCTGACACCCGCTAGAGATCTTGCTTAGTGAAAATGAACAGCATTCTCTCCAATTAATTCCAGCTTTTGGCTCAGTCTTTTGGGGTCCTGGACCCCGACAAAGAGCCCGCAAATGTTACTGACACGTGTAATATGCTGCAAATCTTTTAGGGCCCGGAACACACAATAGTGCGTCCCCTAGAACTGGGGGGAAGAGGGGAAAATCTTTCCCAGACGGTTTCTCCAGTCTGTGCCCACCAGTGGTTCATCTGAGCAGAACCCCTCTGTCAGCGGGCTGATGAAATTGTGTGACTGTTGTTCCCTCGGTTTCTACAACCCCCTAAACAGAGAGTTGAATAAGATGAGGGTGGTTGTCTGGGGATGCTGGGGACAGCTGCTTTGTGAAAGGGAGAATGCCAAATATCGATCGTAATGCTTTCTTCGGTCAATACCCTCAGAGGGAAATGCCCAAGTGGAGGTTTCATTTTGGTGGCGGAATATTGTTCTTATGGTGGTGGGGAGGGGGGATGTTGATAGTCTGAGTTTGAATCCTGACTCTGTTGTATCTCTGTGTGTGGCCTTCATTGAGTTACTTAACTTGCAAAGTCTTTGTTTTTTGCATCTGTAAAATCGAAGGATAAGAGGGTAAGAGTCCCTAGCTTTAAGTTACCATGAGGATCTCTCTTTCTTTCTTTCTTTCTTTCTTTCTTTCTTTCTTTCTTTCTTTCTTTCTTTCTTTCTTTCTTTCTTTCTTTCTTTCTTTCTTTCTTTCTTTCTTTCTTTCTTTCTTCCTTCCTTCCTTCCTTCCTTCCTTCCTTCCTTCCTTCCTTCCTTCCTTTCTTTCTTTCTTTCTTTCTTTCTTTCTTTCTTTTTTCTTTCTTTCTTTCTTTCTTTCTTTCTTTCTTTCTCTGTGAGGATTAAATAAAATAATGTCTGAAAAGTGCCTGGCACATAGATCTTAATCTTTGTATTTATTGTTGCCCTCCTATGCATTAGATGAAAGGAATTGCCCTGAAATATCCTGTCATCCTCCTCTGTGGTTGGCTGGCTGGAGTGTTCTCAGTATGTGTGATAGTTGAGGGACTTAGATCTGATCTCTGAGAATGTTCTTTCCTGTCCTGGTAGCCTGAGGGATAAGAAAAGGGCACATTGATGCAGTAGTAAGGTCTATTGTAAGCAATTTTTCTCCTCATCTTTTGCTACCTTCTTCTAAGTTTTCCTTTCTCTTTTCCACTTTTAGGTATAACTATCAAGTGTCTACATCTGCAGTATAAATGTACCACAAAAACTATATACCCACATTAGGGAGGAAGCCCTGCTAAGATAGTGACAATGATCGATGGTGTGTGTGGTCAGGGGGCAGAGGAGTGCCATCTGAAGACAGACCAGGAAGATTGAAACAATTCTCAAGCCTGGCAAAGGTAAAATCTTCTTCTTCTAAAAGTGGGATGGACAGAGATGCAAATTCAGATAACACCTGAGCTGGAAGGGGTGGGGCACAGGGTGGGAGGATCTGCATCTTCAGTTACTCCTCCACATTCTGGTAATATGACCTTGGACAGGTCATTTATCCCTTGTGATGTTTCATCTTCTCATGTACACGACCTCAATACCTCCCTCACACTTTTGTTGTGAGCGTCTAAGAAATGATTTTATTCTGCATGAGAGTCTTTGAAGGTTATGAACACCACCCACATGACACTTACCAGTAATAATAATTTAATAATGTATATTAAAGGTCTCCAAAACTGTGGAAGAATTAGGTGATGATGGGCAAGAATGAGAGAGTATCCTTTGAAGCTTGAAATGATACAAATATTGAAGCAGCCAACTAACTTAACAATTTGGGTTTAGAACCCTTATCCTATAAGGTCTGCAGGAAATACAAGAAATAATAAGGGGAAGAATTATTTCAAATGGAAGGAAGTAAACCCAGGGAGCTCATTCTTCCAGGGGTGATATAGTTCGGAGAAAATAGTAAATTTCTTGGCAATAACAATGATAATCACGGCAACAATAACAATATAGTCATGGCAATAACAGTAGCTAACATCTTCACAATCTCATTTGCTTATTAAACTAAAGTAGAATTTTGTGGAATGACTCCACTATTGAAATGAAAAATGAACACTTTAGTGATGAAAAATCTTTGCAAGCATTCTTGTCTGATAACAATGTTGGTGGAGTTGGGAGGGACAGGGAGAACTCTAGAATGATCACCTTCAGAGCTGAATTCCATCTTCTGGACAATTATTGTTAGCAAGTTAAATCCAGAGGAGGGAGAGGGAGTGAGGGAAGTAGGAGAAAGAGCTAGCATTGAAGGGACGGAGAGACTGATATTTCTTAGGCACCTACTATGTGCCAGTACTTACAAAGTACGTTATGTGCGCATGTATGTTGTAAGGGATAAAGAGAGATTTCTTAGGTCTTTGGGGTCCAGTTTGCAACATGAAAGTAATAGACAGAAATTGAAGATAAATAGGGGCGCCTGGGTGGCTCAGTCACTTAAGCACCCAACTCTTGATTTCTGCTCAGGTCATGATCTCAGGGTCTTGAGTTCGAGCCCCACATCGAGCCCTGTGTCAGGCTCCATGCTGGGTGTGGAGCCTGCTTAAGATCCTCTCTCTCCCTCTGCTCCTCCCTGCACACTCTCTCCTTCTCTAAAAAAAAAAAAGAAAGAAAGAAATGAAAGACAAGTAAAACAAGGATTTCCCAATACGAGTCCTAAGTTACTTCTATAATTTCGAATATTGGGCTGGGGAGACTAGAAATCCAACCCATTATGGTAATTCTTCTGTACTTTCTTCCCATACTGCAATTCTCACAGAAGTTTGTGAGTAAATGAACCTCTTTACCATCTCTGTTTGGGAGCGTGCTTTCTCTGATGTTAAGAGTTGTGGTTTTTTTATGTTATTATAAATGATAGATCAGGAGGAACATCACGAAACATGGCTGCATTGAAACGAATCATCATGTATTCGAGTGCACAAGGCCCTTATATCCTATATGTTCTTTCTCCTCTTCTCTTTTTCTTTTCCTTCCTTCCTCCCCTCTCCCTTCCTGTCTTTCTCTTTCCTTCCTCACTCCCTCCCTTGTTTTTCCTTTCTTTTTCTCTTCTTCTTTCCTTTCCTTCAAGTTCTTCTTTCTCTGTTCACAGCAATTACAAATGAGATAAAATGCTTTCTATGTCACACCCTTCACTGTGTATATCACGCTTCTCACAAAACTTGATCTTTAGTAAATAGTCATTATTTCTTCTTATTATACTAGAAGTATACGTTCCTAATCAGATTCAGTTCAGGGATACTGAAACAGCATTGGCAGAAACAGAATTATGAATGTGATGGTCCCATTGATAGTTTCCTATGCAGACTCCTTCCTCTGGCGCAGCGTCTGGAAAGACACATACACAAAATGACTGCAGTGGGACCTCATTTCTGAGGCGAAGTTCATTTCTAATAACCGTATCACTTCAAGATATAGAATCTTATTTAAATTAAAGATTCCCCAAAGTGAACTATTTCTCCCAAACAAGTTTTGTCCACTATACCCCTGATAGACTCGTTAGTTAGACATATTTTTCTCTTTATAGTATAAATTTCTTGGAATATAGGAGTTAAGCTTAATGGTTCATCTTAAACCTTGAATTTGGGAAAACAACTCTAGATTTCTTTTGCCTAAGCTGACTTTACCCTCCTTGAATACTTCCTATAAAAAGTGACAATGCTTATGGTGTCGACAGCTAGAGAGCCTCTTGGGGCTGCACCAGGCTGCAATAAATGAAAAGCTCTTTTCAGACGGAATTTCAGTTGTGTATTGTTATTTGTCTTAGAATCCATTTATTAGTCCAGAGATAATGTGACAGTTGACTCTTACAGTAACACAGTACTCATTAGCTAGCTTGACAGGGAGGTGCCAACATCGGCTGGAGATTGTATTTTATTAATCTTCATGGCTCATTTGGAAGCCTGGCTGGCTATCTTGTAATGTGCCCTCATGCTGACTGGGACAGGGATGTGTAACCATCCTTACGACTAAAGAATATCAACTTGCATGATAGGATCTTTCCCTTTCCTTGACCTGAAATGCAGAAATCTAGGGAAGCCCGAGTGGAATGCCTCAGTATCCAGTGAAAACTTGTTTCCTAGGAATCTGTAACATTCCTTCTAGATGCTAAGAACCATTTGAATTTAAAACTGCTCAGCGCTTGGTTGGTATATATGTTCAAATCGGAGAATAGATTTAATTTTAAGTTTAAGGTGAATGTTGACATGCCTTGAAATAGTATAGTTCACCATCATATCTTTGTTTCCTTGTTTCATTTTTGTGTGGTAATAAAAAATAGTCTCCTGAGCTCATGTGGTATTTTTTTTCCCCCAGCTTATTGAATTTGCATATATTGTGCTCTTTGGGTCTGAAAAATCTTAGCTTGTGTTTGAACAAACTAAACTGAACACCACGACTCATAGCTTCCAATGCTCTTATTCATTTGACTTTTTGTTTTCAGTTGGATTTTTGTTTTGAGTACATTTGTTTGGGATTTTATTGAGTCCTTTACCAATCACACAGAAATTTCTTAAAAGGTAGTTGCTTATTTTAAAAAAAAATTATTTTGATAATAAATATTTTATAAGAAGGTTGAAGAATCTCCAAGTCATCACATTTTTGGTGACTTTCTGGACAAATAAGCTATTTGATTTCTAAACTTCTACATACAATATCCTGACTATATTTCTATTCTAAAAGAATTTTCACTTATTTCTTACCAATTCAAGCATGTTTTACTCCATATTAACTGAAAATAGATTTGATTTGGATGTTTTCTTTGGCACTACACTAATAAGGCTAATCAAGATGAGATTCCAAGCCTTAAAAAAAAGTGAAATCAACATGTGGTTTAATTCTCACTACTAATACTACCCTGAAAGACTGTTAAGCTTCTGATAGAAAACAATAAAAAACAAGGAAATTCACTGTTAAAACGGCAACATACCATATGTCCTTTAATACCTAATTACAACACGGGCACAATAAGAAAGTCATTAAACCTGCACCCTATTGTGCATAGGTATCAGAGGACATATGGTGCATTTCAACCATTAGTATGAATTTGATTGCATCTGTGATTTTCTGTTACAAGTTTGACTGTATTTTCCAGAAGAAAATGTTGGTAGACATATTGGTCATTGAGAAGAATTGCCAACAATGAGAAATGGGACCATTTTTACCCCCTCCAGAGGTAGGTGATTATAAATTGCATAAAGGCCTACTAATAACCTTGTTTTCTCTTCTGACTTTCAGTGTCTTTTGGTGCATTATTTCCCTCACTGAAAATTTCTCATTCAAGCAAATTATTTTTACTTGCCAGATAAGGAAATTGACCCAAGTCCTTGTAAAATATGCATTTCTCACTAAATATTCCTTGAAATATTATACATTTTATAACCATGTACCAAAAACATAGATGATGAAAGGGAGTACTATGTCTGTGCTTCTTCTTCTTTCTCTTACAGAGATGGAATTAATATTCAAAATTGGTAATATTTTCCTGAGGGCTTGGCTTGTGTGTATATGTATGTATATGTATGTATATATGAGAGAGACAGAGAGAGAAATATACACACACACATCTTTATAGCAAATATCAGGCACGAGGATGTAGAAAGAAGGCACCAGTTCTCACCCTTAATCTTTGTATCTCTCATCCTTAACTTATAGCAGCCTAATCATACAAGTTCCTGACACCCTTAAAAACATGATAAATATAACTTGATTTAAATTCAATTCATAGTATTTCTTGGGTTTCATTCATTCATTCACTCCTATGTTTATTGAGCACCTGTTATTGGCTATGAGCCACTTAGTGCTTTTTAAGTGCTTTTAAGTGCTTTTCACAACAATGTGAAAAAGAGACAAGCCCTCACTAACCACACATTCTAGTGGAGAGAAACAGTGAGACAAATGCAAACATAGTTTTTCAGATGATGATAAATGCTATGAAGAAAAACAAAGCAGTGAAGGGGAGTGTACCAGGGTTTTGTTGCTTCTCTACTCATGAGCCATACAGTGGTTGGAATGCAGGGGACAAGGGACTAGTTGGGAGCCCTGGGCTTCATGTGACCGATGTCAACAATAATAGAGGGCAGAGACTCATCCCCCTGATCTCAGGTAGATAGGCGGGAAGGTGGTGGGTGTTGAGGTAAAAGTGTAGGGTCTTGCCATTGGGTCCCCTCTCCCTCCCACTCCTGAGAGAAGGTGAGCTTACCTGGAGCTCCTGGAGCCCCTGGGCTTTCACTTCTCCCCCTGGAGTTGTCGGGGCTGAGCCAGGCTCGGGGACTCTTATGTCTAACACATGTTCTTTAACTCTTGTATTGCCCCAGACCCAGATTAGAGACTTGACAAGAGATGACAAAAATCCTGAGGATATTTACTACTGTTCAGATTTACTTTTAAGTATATTTTTCCTATAGCTGGTAAATCTTCATTTACTTAGAAAGCTTGAAAAAATCCTAAAAGTAAAGTTTCATGTTCCATAAAGTTTTAGTAATTAAGAATGCTATCATGTGTTAAAAATTTATCTTAGAACACTGCAATGGATTGTTTAGACTGTAAATATTACATATTGTCTTTGCCATAAAATACTAGTTTCATCACTATTTACACATGTCGGCTTAATTGGAACACATGCTTTTTTCAAAGGAGTTCTTCCATTTTGGTTTAAGGAACTTTATCCATGAAGCTTGCTGCGTGTTAGGGACTGGAATGAGATTAGAGTCTGGCCCTAAACCCAGAATAACTAGAATTTAACTCCTTGAGTTTGGGAAATGACTACAATAAATGGTATGCAAGGAAGTGAACACAGTGAACACACGACTCTTGAAGATCGAGGTTTCACTATTATGCAATTAACAGGAAGTCTTGTCACCCTAAGTTTATGTACCTCTTATAGAGCTTTTCAAGCTTAGGATTTTTAGAAGAGGGAAGAGGGGTGGAGGGGAATCTTTCTTAAAAACTGATGTTAGTGGGTAAAAAAGAGAGGATTATACAATGGGAAAGGGTCACTATTCATCCTAATAGATGTGTAACATAGTAGCCTAATTAGTGACATTTAAATATCGTTTCATTTTTCTTGATCTTCATCTCACCAAAAGCATTAAAGGCCAACCCACTGGGACATAATTACAAGTTTAAGATATATGAAGTCAAATACCCATCTGATCACTAAAATAGAGTTAAATTACTACTTTAAGTTTTTTAAGGGACTGACTTTTAACAAGCATTAAAAGGAGTTCATTTTACTAAATTTTTAGTGTGATTATAAACTGAGAAGTTTTCTAATGTGTATCACTGGACATAGGTCTTTATTTTTCACATTTGTTTAAACCTGTGAAATTTCCCAAACTGGCCATTACATCTGGGGCCATCACGCCAAGATGTTAATGAGTCTGGTGATAATGGACTGAAGTTCTTTTTCTCAGGTTTAAGCATTTCCATGAGCAGAGTAGAACTTAATAAATTAAGAGTTGAGATTTAACATTTTGAACTGAATTGGAGGGCCTGACCCAGCCATTTTTTTCCTCTGCACTAATTTTCTATCTATAGCATTGTGAATATAATTTTTGCTGCTTACTTCCCAAGGCAGTAGTCAATTGGTTGTGGATAGTGTTCAGTGAACTAGAATAAAAATACAAAAATATTGGTAACATAATTAACATAACTGAGACATTACATTTAATCTACCTTGCACTGGTCACTTAACAACTCATGGTGATTCCTTAGCACCTTATGGACATAATCCTATGCCACTTAAGTTATGATGGATTATTCATCTGTCTCTGTTCTATAGCCCCCTCCTATTATAAATACTACCACCTACCTCCCCCCCCAACCAACTAGACTGTGAGTGCTCCAGTGACAGGAACTGTGGTAACTGCATCTGGCTCTTAGTAGGTGCTCAATAAATATTTGTGAGTCATAAGAGTGAGGACAGTAAATACTCAGTCAATGCTGTTATGATTGATCTGTCTGACAGGATAATTATTCACTAAGAAATTAAATTTTAATCTGTTTTCCCCTGTCTTTTATGCCAAGAAATTTACCAGAACTTTTGTTCCCTTATCCTTAGGCTATTGTTTTGCAGAGCAAAAAAATGGAATTTGCTTGAAGATATTGCCAAACTGCTTCTCCTGCATCCGACTCATATTCACTACTGTTCTTGGAGGACATTATGGCAGACACTTTACCAGAGGGCACAAGAGGAGAGAAAAATGCTTGGAGATGGGGGGCGGCGGAATAAGGCTGCATCTGGGTTAGGGAGTAGGTCCTCAAGACTAAGAAGGAATATAGTTTACTCTTGGGGCACTCTAGAAGATGTAGGACTTGGCAGGCAGGTTCATGATGCACTCTAAGGGCTGAACTTTTGCAAGGGCTCCATGCCCTGGCAGCCAAGCGTGAATCTCTCCTACCCCCCAATGGAAAACATTCAGGTTGAGACAATTGCAAAGAGCGACCAATGGTGTTGAAGACGAGAAGACATCTCTTACAATGACTCTGCTTGCTGAAGACCTCTGGGATCCTCGGAACAAGTGGGTGATGAAGAAAACCCTGGAGCAAAACAAAGAAAGTGTTTTTTTTTTTTTTTTAAAGATTTTATTTATTTATTTGAGAGAGAGAGAGAATGCGAGATAGGAAGATGAGAGGGAAGAGGGTCAGAGGGAGAAGCAGACTCCTTGCTGAGCAGGGAGCCCGATGTGGGACTCGATCCCGGGACTCCAGGATCATGACCTGAGCCGAAGGCAGTCGCTTAACCAACTGAGCCACCCAGGCGCCCAAAGAAAGTGTTTTTTAAAGGCTTCTCTAAAACATGGCACCAAGACTGGATCTGTACAGACCACGTGATAGAGAAAAAAATAGGCGTTATGGAGATGGGATCAAGAGAGACATTCCCATAAGGAGATGTTGGGATCTAAGTCCAGATCCCTTCCAGACTTTCTCGACGTTTTTCCTGAAACACATTCCACAGTTTTTCTTTGGGGCATTGTTTGGTTGCCACAAGCTGACCCTAATCTCTGTTTGAAGCTTTATTTCCAGTTATATTCTTCCCACATTTGGCCACATCGAAATTTGGGTATTCTCCAACATCTTCCCATGTAAGTTAGGATCTTTGAGTGACCACACTGCGATTGTGTGGCTTTGAGGGTTTTTGTACCTTGATGATATTGTGGTAAATCTCAATCAAGTGTTTGACTACACAGATGTGAAGCGGAAGAGTAATTGTCTTTATTTTTGAAGTTATTAGTAATTCTGAAAAACGTAGTACCATTCGCGTAAAATGTAGGCATTTGACTGAATGGTTAGAAAGAGGAGGAAGCAATGCGAGGAAGTAGGGATAAACAGAACACTAGGCTGGCCCACCATGCACTGCTTGACGAGCCCCTTTCTTCTGGCTTTTTATTCATATGTGCTCACACTCAAGTATGAACCCCTCCAAAGGAGACAGCAGCTGAAGCCCAAATAAGAGAAAAAACAACAACAGAGCCTCTCTGGACAGAGATGATTAAAATGCCCTAAGGTGCTAGGGTCCCTAAGGGCATATGACAGCCACTGTCCCAGTTGGGCACCCAGGGCCCTCTCGATAGTCAGTGTCTCTAGTGACTTTTGTGACCTCTTCTACCTGAGAAGAGGGAATTTTATTTTATTATTTTTTTAAAGATTTATTTATTTATTTTAGAGAGAGAGAGCACCCATGAGTGGGGGAGGGGAGGGGCAGGAAGAGAGAGAGAGAGAGTCCTGAGCAGACTCTACATTGAGCTCAGAGCCCAACGTGGGGCTCGATCCCATGACCCTGAGATCATGACCTGAGCCGAAGTCAAGAGTCGGCTGCTTAACGAACTGAGCCACCCACCCAGGTTCCTCAAAAAGAGGGGATTTTAAAACCTCTCTTCCCACACCCTGAGCTTTTCAATATAAATACCAGAACAAGACATGCGGTGCTTCCTGATGCACAGAAATATCTTGAAGTGGCTGTTCTATTTTTCTATTTCAGTCCTTAGTGGATTGAGGTCTCAGTGTGAATTTAGAGATTAGACTCCATACTTCTTTGTGACTTTAAAGTTCATGTAGCTTGTTGTTTCTATTGAAAACATGGGTCTATTTAAATTAGGTACTTGATTTCGCTGCGGCTCTTCTCAGGTTTTTTTTTTTTTTTAAATATGCATTATTCAGCACGAGCAGGAAATAAATTCTACATCATCTATGGGTGTAGCCCTTTGAATAACATTTGCTTAGGTCAAGGAACTACTTTTAACAATTATACTTAACTCCCCATGCAGACTGTAAAAAATTCAGTTTTGGTGTACCTTATGAACTTACTATTGTTATTATGCTTGTTAGAACTAAGTTTTTAAAACCATAACTTAATACAGGGTGAATCAGGCCACTACGCAGACACGCTTATCAATGATGCAGAGGGAGCTGAAATATAAAACCTAAAATCAGAAATTTATTTTGCAGACATAGTAAGAATATACCGGTATGTTACTCTTCCATTTTGAAGGGAATGGAGGGGGAGGCGAGTTGGGCTTTCAGGGATGTGCATTTGTTTCTTGACATCACAGAACAGCTACATGACAGTGGCCTCAGAACTGTAAGCTCTCTTAGCCTCAGTTTCCTTTTCTGACAACTAAAAAATGAGCACTAAGTAAATTCCAGTTGTAGACTTTATTGCCAATCCATTATTGCTAACCAATGTATTTTTTTGAGGCCAAATGTTATTTTAAGGAAAAGTTCTGACTAAGGGTTTGATATGATATAGATGAACTGTAGTTGGAATTTTAATTCGATTTCATTTAGAATGTTAACTTTTATTTCCATGGAAGAAAAAGCATAATTGTTGAAGGCCATGGACTTTTATCAAATGGAAAAGATGAGAGAGGCATGCCATCACCACTGTTTCTCTTCTGCATTCATAATCTGTCCTGGTAATGAAAGATAAGTTATAAAGCAATTTAGTTTATGAATGGTAAGATGAATATATAACATCAAAGATAATAAAACCCTATAAAAGTTTGCAATTATTTATGAGATCTTTGAGTGGAGCAAACTTGACACTGAAAGAGTCTAAGGTGGTTTAAGGTGTTGCTGGTCACTTTCATTCTTAGGGTCATTTTAATATTATGCTAATGAAAAGAAAATGGAATAAAGCATTATTCTGTTAACGAACTTAAAAGTAGACCCTGGTAGAAATATACGATAAATAAATACAATGTCAAGTTAGAAAAAATGTTGTAGTTTCATGTTGTTGGTTTGCAAATTGAATTTTTACATAAAATTTACACTAAATGGAACCTCATTATATAGTGATGAGGTCCAGTATGATCCAAATCATTAAAATCACTGTACTGCTTAATGATTCACTAAGTGGTACTGCAGTGCCATAAATTTAGCACTAGTTTCATGATTCAAAACACCAGACTGAGACACCAGCAAATCGTATGTGGATCATTAAATTTACAATGAATGTCAGAGATGAAATAAGGGGGAAAAAACACTTTGAGAGATAGGGATAATATGTGCTCTAAGGTGACATACATCAAGATAAATGATCTTATACCACTTGTGCTTGGATAATAATGGGGGGTAGTTTTTTTTGTTATTCCTCATTTCATAATTTCCAGAGGGGCTGGAAGTCTAAACTCCTACGAATTAAAGCAGCTGTCGTTTTTTTGACTACCCTGTGATCTGTTTCATTTATATTTATAATATATACATTTATATATGCCATTACATTTTAAACTTAGCTGATTTTGCCTAGACATTATGGCTCATCTAATTTCCTATTGTATTAGTTCAAAATGATTTGTATGGTTGGGTGAAATTTGGACTGGAATTACATGAAAGTTACTAAGAATATAAGGTTTAATTCTGAAATCCCTAACGATGTTTTAAACACACCCTCCCTGAATTCTGAGCATTATCTTAGTATTGATTCTCCAGTATTTATTTGTGTGAAAATCCGTGTGCTGTAACTTATAAAATTGAGCATGTTAAATATATGCTAGATTCTCACAGTCCACAAGTTTTGCTGTTTGGAGAACTGAGGAATTCACACTTGAGAGCACTTTGCTTGTGCCTATGATTTGGAACGGGAGAGGCCAACATTTCCTTGGGTCACAAGTGAATCCTCTCGCAGGTCTTTTATATAGGGTAGGGTATGCAAGACATTGTGATTTTTAATGGTCAGCCTAATACTACAAAGCACAACAAATAGCCACGTGGTATCTCAGACACACTGTGTTACCCAACGGTGCCATTTCTTTGTCAGGAAGAGCCTGCATAGTGCATGATGGAGATTAGGAGATGCTGGCTTGAAGTTCTCAGACATGTTACACTAACTTCTGGATCTCGGGCCATTTATCAGTCTTGGGATGTACCTCAGCCTACTTTACTCAGTTATATCTGTCCAACCCTGTGGATTTGCAAACGAGAATTCTGCCTGAACATTCAGCATGAACAACAGCAATCAAAATCCAGAGAGGACGCAAAAGAGAACTGCAGACTCAGTGGTGGGGGTGGGGGGCCATGGGGGACCATGTCCTTTATTTCAATGATAGAGCTGTTGAAAAGTCATGTGGAAGCAAAAGTTGTGTGCGGCGGAGACAATCCATGGACATTGTACAGCAAACGCGGCTGTCTTTTTCTAGTCCAGCATGGAGGATGATGGACTTTTTCCTTAAGAGACAAGGATAGTTTGATTCTAGCTGTGGGACACTGAGAGTGGAACACTGAGAAGAGATTATTTATTCCTTCCGGTAAAAATAAAACTGCTTTTAAATTCTGCTTTTGTTTGGGGGGAAAAGTCCAATTGAAAGATAAGAAAAAAGGAAATGGGTTCCATGAAAGCATGGAAGATTGACTGGTCTACTTAACCTCTGGGGTTTTCCCCACTTACCTCAGGGATGTGGAGTTTTATTCCAGTTGGCCAAATACTTAGGATAATTTCTTCTTTAGGAAAGAGTAGTATTATTAGTAACCATCAAAAGGAATTTGTATGGCCTCCCCCTTGCCCAACATTTATGAAGGTCCTGGACTATCCAAGTCAAACACAGGACAACAAACAAATCAAACACCATGAGACCAAAGGGAACTATAAAAAAGAAATGTATTCACTTTGTCCTTGAAACTATGAAAACAATTTCTAGAATAAACAGGTTATGAAAACAGGATAGCGTATTCTGTCAGCCCAGGCTGGGCCTGTTATCTAGAAATTGCTTATAGCAGAGGGGTACAGATTGTTAGAAGAGGAGATAAAAGTGCTATTGTAGTCTTCCATAATAAGCCTTAGGACAAGACTGTAAAATGTGGCAGATTAGTAAGGTTCTGAGACAAAACAAATGGTATACAGCCCTTCGCTGCTTATTTGGAAATCCACCTCTGGTCAAATGCTGGGCTCTGAAAGAATTCACCCTCGTTCTTCTCTGCCTCTGAGATTTCTGTTGAATCTGTGTAAGAAGGATAATATTTCATAAGCTGTCTTGACTTATATGCTCTTAATAAACAAATTTTCTTCTATCAAGACTGAGTCCAGGTAAGAAGGAAAAAAGGCTATCATTCTGATAAAGAGAAAAATAGGCTATCAGGGAATGTTCTATTCAGTTAGGCAGAGAAAGCTAATCCCTCTCACTCACCCCAGCTACCCTAATCTCAGATCTGGTTATTTGGTGGGGAGATGATGAGAGGCTAGGGAAGGGAAGTTATCAGAAATGTGTTCCAACATTCTTTCTTTATGGCCTCAAAGATATGAGTGGAGAGGAGGTGAGTTAGCCAGGCTAAGATGCAAAGAGACCGTAGAAGTGCTTTTGTTCCACTGTTTTTTGCTTTCTGATTGGTGTGTGTGTGTGTGTGTGTGTGTGTGTGTGTGTGTGTGTGGTGGGGGGCTCTAAATAGTGCAGGGTGCCTGTGCACTCATATGGGGCAGCCCATGTATTGTAAGGTGGCAGAGCAGAGGGCTCAGGCAGATAGGGGCTTAGTTTGCAACCCCAAACTTCCACTGGTTACAGTGTGGCATGAATAATGAGAGGCAGTGGGCATCTCTGGAGCTTGACACTCCAGGGGCCTGGACACTCCAGGGGCTGACAGGGACCCTAGAGGGTAGGAGTTGGATAGAGGATTTGACAGAGACTTAAGGAGGGGGTGGTCTATAGCATCAGCAAGAGTGGAGGAGTTAAGCAGAGGTCAAGTCGATAAGAGAGGCCCCCAGGTGATGACCAAGCCAAGAAAGAATCAACCACCGGTTTATTAGCTGCAGTTATTAGCTGTGGAGTATAAAAGAATGCCCAGGGGCACCTGGGTGGCTCAGTGGGTTAAACGTCAGCCTTTGGCTCAGGTCATGATCCTAGGGTCCTGGGATTTAGCTCCAACTCAGACTCCCTGCTCAGTGGGGAGTCTGCTTCTCCCTCTGCCCCTCCCCCTGCTTCTGCTCACTCTCTCTCTCAAATAAATAAATAAAATCTTAAAAAAAAAAAGAATGCCCGTAAGTGGGAATGAGTCAGCCATTCTGTAGAAGATGTCAGATAGACAATGCATAATCAAGAGCCAGTGCAAGGCGAAAGGTTCCCATTAATCCCAACACCTTCAGATTTTATGTCTCTCATCATACACCAAGACACCGTTTTGGATCATAGCAAGGGAGGCAGGGAACAATGACTGAATATCTTCCAAAGACTGATTTAAACCAATAGAGAGACTTCTAGTTATCAGTTTAGACTTCATTTTAATCCAGATTGGACTAAATTTAATTTTCCCTCCATTTCTTGATTGGTTGGAGCCTTTATGAGGAAGATCAAATCAATTACACAGGAGCCATGTTTTCCTTGCATATTTGAGTTGTAATGTGATAAACATATGTAATGGGGCAGAAAATTTAATCATCTCAAAAGTTGTTGGTTCTCTGTGGGTTGAAACTAGGAGGAGCTGCCCTTCCTTGAGCCGGAACAAAGCTGGAGAGACCAGGGGGATGGAGTCTCTACAACTAGGTCATTAGGCTGGGGGCCAACTGAATGTGCTGCCCAGACAAGGCCTCGAGGTCCCATAAAGGAACACATATGTCTAGCTTGCAGAGTATATGCAACAGCATAATTATTGAGCCACTGGTGGAAAATTTCAATCTGAAAATAAGAGCATCTGGGATGAATGACTTCTCTGTAAATGTCTGGCGTGCGTCTGAACGATCTGTTTCTTCACCATTGTGAACATTGACTATCCGTAAAAAGCTCATCATAGTCAGAAACAATGTTCGTTCAGCTGTTGGTCAACAATATAAACAGCCTTGTTTGGATTAGGTTTTCCATCTCTTTAATGTGATTCCAGTACTTAATATATTTTGCATACTAATGCCCTTTGACTAGAGAAATATCTTTGTTGTGATCTCTCTTTTGAATTGTGAGCTGTTTCTTTTGCTTAACACAAGATGTCTGCTATTTCTTTAGTTTAGGGAGGCGAGGTTGTGCTTCAATCATTTTATGGAGAATTTTAACTTAATCTGATTTTAAGTGGGTTGGTTTCCTCTCTTTTGTGAGTACAGATGAGGAATAACGAAGAGAATGAGGTAGAATGGAGAGAAAAGGCAAAGAAATGTATAATTAGTTTCCCTTTTTAGCATTGCATATCCTAATTTATGCAAGTATCTATTTTTACTCGTATCACCAAATTCCTGAACTTCATAGAACCTTGAAAATTTGTCTAAAACGAAGACATAGAAGTTTCCTTTAAGGATGTCATCTAAATAGCCACATTCTATCTAATTCTCTTTAAGATGGGAGTTCTGAAAATATCTCTGTTTTTCAGGTCCCTTTTCAGATAACCCCTATTGTAAATCATGAATCAATGTGTTCTCAATATCTATGATGTACTAAACATACACAGGGATTCCATCTCCCACCTCATGGAAGCTTCAGGCAACGAAGAACTGCAAAAATAGTTTTTTGGGGTTGGGAGCAGGGTTTGTTGTTAGGAGGAGTATGTGGGGAATGGTGGAGAAATAAAATATTCCTTTCCACACATGTGTATTGGAGTTTGAACAAGAAGTTGGATGTCCTGGGTTTCCAGCCTCACTCTGTCTTCAATGCCGTGGATGACTTTGGCCATATCCATTCTAAAGTGATTACTGATTTCACAGAGTTGGTATGGGCATAAAAAGAGCTAAAACCTGTGAAAATACTTGTAGTTATAAAATACCACACAATCATGAAATATTAAGCATATTCTAATTACTGAAATTGTCTCGTGTTTTTGCATTTTATTCTCAGAGAACCTGCATCACATAACCCTCTTTGTACTCTCATTCTTTGTTCAAAATCATAGAGCTGCAGCGTTTAGGGTGTCTTCCTTATTGAGGTGAGAACTTTTGGTTTCCTCATCTTTCGTAAGTACAAGGAAACCCATATCCCCATCTACGTCGAGCGTGTGACAGTTGATTGACTGTTAATAACCTTGACAATGTTATTTTTCTTTGAGAAAAAGAAGACTTGATGACTTCTTTGTTCCATTTCACCTAAAGACTAGTCTTGCCCAGTGCACACCAAGTGTCATTGGTAGGGAATTGTCCAGGAGGCATTCAGTATGTAAATGTTCTAATTAGATCAATGTAAAAGAGCAGTCGTACATTCTGTTATAGCAGTGTGTCTGGTTCCATTAATAAAACCTCCCGAAGGCATGCACTACTAGTTTTCTCAATTAGTTTGTCCCAGATCATTTCATCTTAGGGTAGGGAGGGGAGGAAGGGTGGAATGAGAGGGTGAAGGGAGGTGGCAAATTACAGGTATTTTCTCCAGCTCAGAGAGCTGTCCCAATTTGTCCCATATTCCACCTGGTCAGTTTTAGTCTTCAGAAAAACACATCACACAGTATTTGGGAAAATGAGAAATCAGAACAACCTTTTCCCTTCCTCTTTCCCTAATGAAACAATGGCCACCACGACCAGCACCACCTTTTCCTTCTCTTCCTCCCTCGTTTCTTCCTCCTCCACTTCCTTACTTGTACTTTCCAGAGAATTTATCTCTATGTAAAATTCCTAGCACAGTGCTTGTCCCATAATAGAGATTTAATTAAGTATTTACTTCTTCTTTCCTTTTCTCAAGCATGTGTCCAGCCTCTCAAAATGCAGAACACGTATCATAACTATAGGATGTATAATAAGGGCCCCCAGTTTCTAATTTCAGAGAGGGCTGCAGTTCTTTCTCTTTACGTGGGACTAAACTGATGGGGTTATAGAGCTGTTTGTTTAGGAAGGCTCTGAAAATTTTTAATGAGAGTTGTGTGCAAGAGCTTTTGTAACCTCTGGCACTCTGGAGGAACAAAGCGAGATAAATGTGCGTAAACTCCCAGCATAGAACAAGTACTATGTTGTGTTACTGACTGTGATACTGTAGTCTTCCCCTTCCCTTTATCTTGTTTTTTCTGCAACTATTTTCCTCACCATTTGGGGGGAGGCCTTGACTGAGCATTATTTCCAAATTCCTCCCTTCCAATCTCTCCCTCAGGAGTTAAGTCATTAAGGAATATGGGGAGTAGTAAGAGGTCGGCAAGTGGAATAGAGAGCCAGGGCAAGGGCAGTGACGTTAGAAAGATTGGTAACAGAGAACAGGTGTAAATGCCTATGGGCTTTGAGAAGTCCTCGTTTTCCTAGTCTAACTGGCCTACCCAAGACACCCAAAGAATTTGCTTTCAGAGGGTGTCCTGACTCTTTTCACTTGTCCCTCCTATCTCTCCTGAAATACATAGACCAAAAAGGAGGTGAGGTGGCATGGGAAGATCACAGAATTAAAATCAGAAGAAGTGAGCACTAATACGACTTTACCACTTCCTGTCTATATTATAGTCTCCTAAATGTCTGAAACTCAGTTTTCCTGACTATGAAATGGAGACATTACCTGCCTTACATAATTTGCAGGACTGTGCCTCAAGTGTGATAAAGTATGTGAAAATCTTCTGTAAATTTTATTACCTTATACACCTTCAAAACTAGATTTATTTATTTATTTGAGAGATAGAGAGAGTGCATGTGTACGAGCGGGGGTGGGGTGGGGCAGAGGGCAAGGGAGAAGGAGAGGGAGAGAATCTCAAGCCAACTCCTCGCTGAGCATGGAGCCCAATGTGGGGCTCCATTTCACCACCCATGAGATCATGACCTGAGCGGAAATCAGGAGTCGGGCGCTTAACGGATTGAGCTAGCCAGGTGCACCACCTTATATACTTCTTTGTTCATTTTGTGCAGAAGCCACCAATATGGTACAATTGGAGTCCTTTCAGAGTAGCTGTTTCAAGGAGAATGACAGACAAAAATAACTAAATAATAGTTTATCATTATCTGTAGGACTATTCTACAGAAGAGATGGAAACATCTTCTTGTTATATTGTTTTTTGAGAGAAATAGAGAGGGATAAGTTAGATATAAAAAAAAGATTTACTCATCATGAAGTAGGGAGATGGGTGACTATTTTGATTACAAAAGCTTTTTCCCTGGAAATATTAATGACCGAGAAGGGTACATTCAGTGCAGGGTTTCAATAAACATTTAAGGGAAGATACGCTAGCTAGAAGTGGTTATAATGATGGTCAATTACCAGGTAGGTTTATTCAGTAATGTATTTGTTTAAGCCATATGAAATTTCTGATATTTACCAGCTCATGATCTACAAAGATGGTGATTTCATATTACTCAGCTGTTCTTTCTTTTTTTTTTTTTAAGATTTTATTTATTTATTTGACAAACAGAGACACAACGAGAGAGGGAACACAAGCAGGGGGAGTGGGAGAGGGAGAAGCAGGCTTCCTGCTGAATAGGGAGCCCGATGTGGGGCTCTATCCCAGGACCCTGGGATCATGACCTGAGCCGAAGGCAGACGCTTAACAACTGAACCACCCAGGTGCCCCTCACTCAGCTGTTGTAAGAGCAAGAGGTAATAGAGCTAATTGTGGAGGTGGTATGGAGTGTATAACTGAGAATGGCTAGGTGGGTTTAGAAAAGGTAAGGGGATCTAGGTTGCGCAAGAAGCCACATTAAAATACATAACCATGGATCCAGGATGGAAAAAGTCCAGAGTAGTTGTAAGAGGATGTTGAGCTATTAGGACAATTGGGATGGATTGAGTGTTAGTCTCTCCTCAGAATGCTCTTCTACCACCTTTCCATCTGATTCACCTCTACTCATCTCAGGTCATATCTCAGAGAATCTGTCCTCGCAGAGTCAGTTATAGTTCTCTCTCTCACATGCTTTTGTAGTGCTCTGTGATATTTCCTAACAACACGTAAGAAAATTGTGTGTGTGACAGTGTGTTTAAATTTCTGTCATGTCCACTAGACTGTGGAGCTCCACAAGGACAAGGGCCATGATTTTCTTGTTCATTATTATATCTCCAGGGTTTGGCACAGCACCTGGCATTCAGGAGTTTCAAAATGTTTAAGAGAATAAGGCTGAATAATGTCAAGGACTTTGAAGGATAATCAGTAAGAATGGTGATTTGTTAAGTGTAAAGCTGGATGGTACAGTGGAGAGGAAGAATGTGAGTCAGAGGCCAAGGAAGACAGAAGAAATAAATCTGGTGATATGAGCTATGGGCAAAGAGGCAACCAACGAGTGTGCTTTGAAGAATTTGGAAGAGAAAAATTGACTTTAAATCATTAGAACTATGAAAAGATTGTAGCTCCAGATATAGTTGTGGAAGTGTCCTTAGTAAACGAGAAAGCTACTCCCTCTCCCCGCATGGCCCTGCTCTGTAAGCTGACAGATATTGAGATAAGATTGTCTTCATGACAGAAGTCATTGGAAGACATTGTGATTTCAAGGAGTGAAGTTCTTGAAGGGACAAAATGTGAGAAGTGAGGTCAGATAAAAGACAATAAACCCATAGCTGAGTTGTGATCTCAAAAGACAAGAGGTAGGAGCTGAGGGAGAGTGGGGTGTGGGGGAGGGTGGATGAGTGAGAAACCAAGTCTAGAATGGCAGGAGTTGATCGTGTAAAATGAGGAAGTCCCTGAGGAAAAAGGTGACATGAAGTAGAGGGAAAACACCCACTGTGATGAATATACCCAAGCTGGGCTGTGGAGCTGTTGCTAGAGGTCCCTGGCTGTTCAGCAGACCCATCTGCCAAGATGGCTGGTCAGGCAGTGTTTCCACAGCCTTCTTCCCCAGCTAATTTAAGATAGAAAAGGTAGAGGGGTGAAGTCCCTGCCCTAAAGTTTAGTATTGAATCAGGAGAACAAGCAAATCTCTCTCTAATTATTCAAGTTGTTTAATGATATGCTTTAACAGTTATTTTGCTGCATGGCAATTAGATTCAAATGGTAAGTCAGTCACATAAATGAATATAATTAGGAGTGTTTTTGCATAGTTAAATCAAGCATTTAGAGGCCTGTTAGGCAAATGGTGGTCCAGGGAGAAGGAGAATTTGTGGCTCTTAGCATTTCCCCTGCTAAAGGGAAGGATTGCTGCTTGCTCCAAAATTCCCTCCTTCACGTGGTCGTTAGGAAGGGGGCTGCCTGCCTTCCAGTCAGATCATCATGTGACTCTACAGTTGTCCTTCTCCTTCTCCCCAAACTGGGGCATAGAGGAAGAAGGACCGACAGAGAAGGGGTCGGGGCTGCGTGCGTAAACACCTTTCCTCCACGAGAGTACAGAAAATTCCTGATATTTTGTCATGTCTTGCCTCAGGGTTTTTTTCCTATTTTATATTTTATTATTTTGCAATATTTGAAACACAGAGAAAAGGAAAGGGAAAGAATGTAAGTGTCCCCACCTATTACGAACTTTAACACATCTTAACATTTGGTATATTTACTTTAGGATTATAAAAATGAAATAAACATTACATTGCAGGTAGAGATGAAGCTCCTTTCTGTACAACTCTCTGATCTAATTTTCCTCAACCTACAGGAGCCACTAGGTTGAAGTAGGTATGTATCACTCTTACATGTATTGTTATACTTTTACTACATATATATGTTTTCTGAAGTAAATATAAAATTTCTTAGTGTTTTTAAATTTTAAATGAGTAATCTACTGTACTCATGAGCTTAAAAGGTTTTATTCGGGAGTAAATTAGAGAATACCTCAAAATCAAGCTTAAGCCCCACGACTGCAGCATTAAGAGCATTAAGAACGTGTAATTATCTTATAGATCAAGAATTCTGGAGCTGGCTGATTCCAGGTCAGGCATTGCAGTTCAGTGATATCATCCAAGGTCTGTGCTGTTTATATCCTTCTGCTTTGCCATGCTCAGAAAGTCGCATTTCTTCCTTAGGCTTGTTGCCTCAAGGTAGCAAGAATCACAGTCTCGGGACGCCTGGGTGGCTCAGTCGGTTAAGCATCTGACTTTGGCTCAGGTCATGATCCCAGAGTCCTTGGATCAAGCCCTGCATCGGGCTCTCTGCTCAAAGGAGAGCCTGCTTCTCCCTCTCCCTCTGCTCACCCCCCCCAACTCGTGTGCTCTCTCTCTCTCTATATATATATATATCTCAAATGAATAAATAAAACCTTTTAAAAAAAGAATCACAGCCTTACACAACTACATTCAGGATAGGAAAAAAAGGGCAGAGAGGAAAGCATTTCCCATATTAACTATATTAACTCCACCCCTCCAAACCCCCGCCCCATGTATGCATTCTGCATGGTCCCAAGATTGTGAATATAACGAATCTAACTCCCATGAATAGGTGATGTTTTATGGCACTGTTTACCTTAAAATAGATTATCTAGGGGGTTCTGAGCTAATCTCAAGAGCCCTTTTAAAGTAGAATTTTTTCCAGCTGGTCACAGAGTAGGAAGTCAGAGATTCAAAGCAGAGAACCATTCAATGCCTTTCTGCTTGTGTTAAGATGGAGGGCATCATGTGGCAAGGAATGCGAGTGGTCCTTCGGAGCAGAGATAGACCTCTGGCTGAGAGCAAGCAGGGAAATGAATACCTCAATCCTGAAATCATAAGGAACTGAATTCTGACAATAAGAATAAGCTTGGAAGCAGATTTCCCCCCGAGCTTCCAGATGGTAGCTCAGTCTAGTCAACATCTTGATTTCAACCTTGAGATACCCTAAACACAGACCCACCCAAACCATGCCAGATTTCTAACCTATAGATGGTAAACTAATTAATGGGTATTGTTTTAAGCTGCTAAATTTGTGGCAATTTGTTACACAGCAATAGAAAACTAATACTATTTAGGCAATAATACTGAGTTAAAATATAGCCAATGAATAAAATACTATACTACTTCTAGAAACTATGTTATCAAAGCATATTTAATGACATATAAAATACTCATGATCTATTAAACAAACGAAAAAGCAAGATAGAAAACTTATAACTACATGTGACTATATATAACTATATGTAGGATCCCAAATGTGTATTTGAAATTTTATTAGCCGGGGACCTTGGTAAAGTTGCTTAACCTCACTGTACTTCAGGGTCTTCATCTGTAAAGTGAAGATTTTACATTTCAAATGTAAAATAAAAATTTTATATGCCCCCAAGTCTCCTAATATAACTTTATTCACTATTTGGCTTCCCTAAAGGACAATCAAGAAAAGCAGATGAATGCTTGATTCTTTCTTTTTTTTTACCAAGTTTTAGAATAATAAATTGGTGCCCTATCAAACTGTAGTATTGACCAATGAGGTTTTAAAAAACATTGTTGTGGATTCATAGATTTCAAATATTTTGATTCTTTTTAACATTTTAATTCATTGTAGTTATTATTATTCTGTTTGATGCTCAAATTTTCCATCTTTGGCTAGTGGGAGTAGCTTCAAGTTGGATTTTGTGTCTTTAAACATGACTTCATTGGTCTTTAATAACTTCTTTTCTTTTAAACACAGCCACACATTCCAGATGTAGCTTAGTAGTGTCCTGCCCTAGCATGACAACCAACCATTTCTCCAAGTAGCTCTGGCTTATTTTAGTAGGAAATGGTATGGAGACACCAAAATCTAAGTGATTGAGATAATCTTTGTTACTTAGTTCACGTGGTGTCTAGGTATACACCTAGAAGAGAATCTTGTTTGACACTGGCATGAAGATAAAGCTTATTTGCTTGATTCTTCCATCTATGTAATTGTTTAAATAGTAACAATATTGCCAGTAACAACAAGACTACTGAATGTCATTTAAGATTTTTCTGCCTTTTTTTGTCCTTTTGGTATATTTAGCTAAGAATGTATAATCATAATCCTATGTTTTAAAATCTTGTGTTATAGTTATTCTCTGTGTGATTATGATTCCAATTCAATATATAACTAATTAATATTCTTTTATTTTGCTTTGCTTTTTGATAATTAGAGATTTCTTAATTTCCTTTCCTATTTTAAAAATTTATATATTATTTACTCTTTACCAAAGTCAAAATTATAAACCCAGGTGTATTCAAAGGGGTTTAGCTACTTGGTGCTATAATGATGACAATGGACTTCTTTCAATGTAAAGGATGGCAGTGATTCTTCTCATCAGAATGTTGTTGTAGAGATGGGTTTCCCTTCCTTGCCTGCACAAGATCTCCCAGCACCACCAAGCTTTGAGAAGACTTACAGAAGGCCTGATGTATATAAATTATATCCAATACCATCTATTTCAGACTAACATTATTTCAGACTAAGGAGCCCATTTTATAGCAATAAAGACATGTGAAATTAGGGACAAGACTGACTGGTCTTACCTAAACTTCATCAACCTAGCAAGATGGTGGAATGGCCCGCTAAGTGGTTGGTGAAGGCAATAGCTTAGGGATAATACTGCTGGAGTTGGAGTGCTGTCCTCCAAGAGGTGGTAAGTGCATCGGATCCCTAACTTGGTTCTGAGTCCAGTGGTTAGAATGTAAGAGTCTGGAAGCCAACAGGTAAAAGTAAGATTGGCCCTTCCCCAATTACGACCAGTGACTCATTGTGGAATTTGTACTTCCTATCCTTGTAAATCGGTTCTGCTGGATTAGAAGTTCTGATTTATGATGGGAACGGGGGAACACTTCTTTCACAGTGAACTTGAAACTACTACCACCATCTGGGTACTTGGCACTCTTTATGCCAAAGAATCAGGAGTAAAAACAAACAAACAAACAAACAAAAAACTGTTATGATATTGGTGGGAGAAATTGAATCTTATTTTCATGTAGAGTTAATTAAGGTAGCTACTACATAATAGGGCAGAGAGGAGTGTGCCTGAAAGCAAGGGTTCACTGGGGTACTGCTTTGAGCTGTCATCCCTGGTGATAACCAACAAGCAATCGGAGCAACCTTAACTAGGCTAAGGGAAGTAAGGTCTCAGACTCCATCAGGATGTTGGTCGGGCTCTCCCCCCAGGCATGCAGTCTCCAACACTGAAATGCTGCTCACGAGTGAGGAGAATTTAGAGCGGGTGGTGAAAGAAGAATTACAGATTAGGACCAGCAGCAGCAGTGGGGACTGTAGATTATTCTATACAGCTTCTTGCATTAAATGCTTACATAAAATACAGGAGACCACCACCATAAGAGAGACTGTGCCAAATTGGATTTATTTATTTTTAAAGATTTTATTTGTTTATTTGACAGAGAGAGATGAAGTGAGAGCACAAGCAGGGGGAGTGGCAGAGGGAGAGGGAGAAGCAGGCTTCCCACTGAGCAGGGAGACTGATGCGGGGCTCCATCCCAGGACCCTGGGATCATGACCTGAGCCAAAGGCAGATGCTTAATGACTGAGCCACCCAGGCGTCCCCAAATTGGATTTAATGGCAGGCATAAATAGGTCCTCTAGGCCCCACATTTTACCTCAACCACTTCTGGGATGATCAATTCTGTGAATATACTAACCATCCTTGTGTAGGCTTTTGAGCAGCTTTGTGCAAGTATAATCGGCTAACACTTCATCCTGGGCTCATGTGTGTGCCTCTCACTTCAGTGGGAACTCAGTCAGTTCTCGTGCATGCTCAGCCTGGAATTGCAGGCAAGTGAATACCCTGTGGCCACTTGTGATTAAAAGGTAATGTCTTTGACCAAAAGATAATACCTTCAGTTTTTGAGAAATATTTCATAAGTCTCCTCAGATGGCCCTAAAGTATTAAGCAACAGTGGCTTTTTTTGGTGGCCAATTTGATAATGTATCCTTACACTGATTTTATCTCCTTCCCTTTCCCTTCCCCTTACATCTTACTTCTACTTCCCAGGATAATTTTCTAAACCAATATCCTGCATGCAAACCTTTGTTTTAAGCTCTGCCTTCAGAGAAACCCATGCTAAAACATGGTCACAAAGCAGGCTCACTCTTGATTCTGTTCACTGCTATCTCCCTGGTCCTAAGAACAGTTCATTTAGTAGGCACTCAATAAATATTTGTTAACTAAATGAGTGAATAAGTAAATGAGTTCCCCTTTATTTAGACTAACAGAAATATGAGTTTATATTTTAACTTCAAAAATATCTAGGAGTGAGAAGTAGAATGAAATGGAGTCAAGCAAGCTTAAAAAAATGGATTTAAAAGGCCTGCATATTTGTTACATAGATTTTTGTGTTTCTCTTCTAGTGTGTAGCAAAAAGGCTGGGAGAAAAGAGTTACTTTTAAAACATTAGGTAGCTTGTGCTTGGGGTTGAAGGTGTGTTTGGAAAATCTGTACCATAAGGACATTTAGCTTGAAGTGAGAGTGAACACAAAGAGGTGTCCTCAAGGGAATGGGGCCATATTGGAAGCTTACCTTTGGTCTCGGTGGCTGGCAGATAAGACATTCAGCAGCCGCAGAAGCTGGATCAGCCTTGATGAAAGGGAATCTGTGCACTCCTCCATCTCTGTCGCCTTGACTACTCTTTCATGAGCCCAGTAGGCTGGCTCTAAAGCCCAGACTTTGGCTGATAATAACTGGCAGAGCCATAACTTTCCACTTGGTTATTTGGTGCCTACTCTGCAGTAGCTGCTCTCAGATGTGCAATCATGTTTTGGTTGATACAAAATTCTTTCCATTTTAAGGCTATTCCCCTAAGTTCACCCACAGGTTTCTTTCCCAGATCATCTTGTCCCCAGTATTTCATCTTGCCACTTCCAGGTTCCTCCTCAACCAAGCCGGCCATCAGTCACTGCCCATAAGTCAAGGCATTCCTTATCTTGGGCTACCTTTCTGCACAAAGGTAGAAGGTCAAGTATGCATTTGAAGTTCTGTCCACTGGGAGGATTTTCCTACACCACTGTCTTTCAAAACCCCTCTGTAGTTGCAACAGTCATCATTTTGGGGATTGCACCCATATCCTGAGCGCCCGTATCTCATCTGTGAGCCAAGCTCAGGTTTTTTCCTCCTCTGTCAGCGGTCATAGGGAAGTCCCTGTGAGAGCACAGTTGTGACCTGAGTGAGCGGTATCACTGCAAGAGTGGTGGGAGGCGTGAGTGTCTGTATGTCTCTCTGTGCAGCTTAGTGATGTCTTCTGAACATGCTGGAGCCCGATCCTGGTGCTTCCCTGCCCACCCAACCTGGTGACTTTGCGTGCTTGGCATAACCAGCTTATTTTGGGTAGTTATTGCTATAATATTGCTGTTTGATGTCCCAAGGTCAGATGCTCCTGCTTTACCAGGACCCAGTAATGTGGCAAGAACACTATGAACGGTGTATAGTTCTCTGCTCCAGATGCTATTGTCTTACTTTAGAACTCCAGGAACCTTCATGTGGGCTTTCTGTTGGGCTTGCTAGAGACACCACATGGTACCTTTTCCTAGTACAGATTCCAGTCTGCTGGGTCATAGGGCCCAAGTGCTAAGGCTGCTTGCAGCATGCTGGATCTGCTTTAGAACTTTTCTCTCAATTTGGGCTCCACTCAAAAAGGAACAGCCTTCAGTGTTACCCCACAAATGGGTCAGAGCATTAATCTCAAGTACCCATCTGAAATCTAATGAAGCCTAGTAAGTGTTGTGTACCTTGTACCTTGTGAGGTGCAAGGTGCAATAACTTTGCCCTTTATTCTAGGGAGGAAATGTCCTGGCATATCCTAGATCACTGGCCCCCCAAAAACTTTACCAATGAGTCAGGCTTCTGAATCTTGTAGTGTTTATCTTCCTGTCTGGAGTATATTTTACCAAGATATCCAGAGTAATTGTCACTTCTTGCTCATAGGTATATATAACAAAATGTCCTCAATATAGTGGACAAGTGTGATGCTCTGTGGTTCAGTCAGACAATATTTTAATAGGGAGTGGATTTAAAATGCTTCTGGGGCATCTCTCTACAGGAGATGAGAATTTCTTTAAAAGTTGTTGAGGAGGTCCTTTGGCCTTCACATTTTGCTTTGAATTGGTGATTGCTTAACCTAATCTGATCTTTTCTTCCTACAAAGCATCTATAGCAACAACCCCCTAATTCCACAACCTTTATAATCATTTTTTCCCTTGTTTTTCTCAAACCAGTTATGTTGCATGAGCCAGTATTTCTCCTTTTGCCCACATCCTGTCCCAGTAATAACAAATATAATGTTGTTACACTATGGTAAGGACTGTCTGTATTTCACCTGCCACCAAGGTGGGGTCCTCAACTACTGGTAAGTGACTCAACTTTAAAATCTTAACGTTAGACTTTGCTTCATAGGAGCACTCCCAGTAGCAACTGTTTTAGGTCACGTTTCCTAGAAGCAGGGTCTGAGACAAGATTCAGATGGATACGATTTATTTTCTCAAGAGAAAAGGCGAAAAACAGGGTAGGCAGTGGAAGGCACTTACAATAAGATGCAGGTCAAGATGGAGTCCGGCTTTAGCCTACTCCATGGGGAGCTCTAGTGTGTGAATTGCTACATCAACTTGGTTCTTGAAGGGAGCCCATCCCTGTCCCCAGGGAGTCACTGTCTATCATCTGTTCTCAGGAGTGGAGAGGTGACATAATCTCCCAGATTAGGCAACTCTTGCTTGGTTGAGGTCAATTACCTGGAAAGGTTTTAGTTCATGCCATTAGTAACCAACACCAACACCAATGAGGGGATAGGTACACCAGTCTTAGTCAAAGAAATATGGCCAGAAAACCCCCAGCATTCAGTACAGCAAGAAATACATTTTCAGAGCAAGATGGAGAATTGAACCAAATGGATTGAAATACCAAGTAAGTGAAATTTTCAGGGATACTTTATTTTCTAGGTGGGCACAGTCCATACAATCTTTGCTCATGAAATTGAAGGATGCTGAGAGTGTAGACATTTGCTAGTGTAGACACATCTGGATAGTACCTCTAAAGACAGCACAGACATTAGCATGATTTGTATTCAGTAAACTCTATGAATTTCTTCTAAAATTATGATGTTATTTCCATCCATTGCAGAATTAATTAATCCTGCAATTCTTCAAAATCTTTGAATATTTTGAGCTCTGAATGTTCAGGCATGTGAAGCGAGTACCATCCCCA
Source organism: Eumetopias jubatus (assembly GCF_037043125.1). Classification (NCBI taxonomy): domain Eukaryota; kingdom Metazoa; phylum Chordata; class Mammalia; order Carnivora; family Otariidae; genus Eumetopias; species Eumetopias jubatus. The sequence goes on along the minus strand of NW_028274809.1, from coordinate 160,171,566 downwards.
GTTGCCATCTGCTCAGTCCACATGTCCACATGGAATCTGCTTAGTGGTACTTTGAGCAAATCAGCAATGCTCTTTTGTTCCCCTGCAGTCTCAGGTTCAGGGTGTTTAGACGTCTTGTCATATTCACAAGGATGTACAGCTTTCTGAGCCACTGGGGGGCTGACAAGTTGGGTCTTTAGAGCCCATTAATTCCAAAAAGTCCTTCATCTGAGGTAGCAGCTCAATAAATATCTTCAAGTTTCTATGACTCAATCATCTGAACACACTACCATAAAAGAAGTCCAAATTCTTTATCTTTAAAAAGTACATAAACTTTTGATGATTTAGGACATGTGATGAGGAAAATTCAGTTTTGATCATTTCCACATCATGCAAGGAACTTGAATTGCACAGCTCATAGCACAACAGCACTTTGGAAGCAGAACATGCCATCCTTATTTTTGGACTTGAATAAATTCCTGAAACCTTTCTTTTCTTTTTCACTTCAAGTGCCTCATGGTGCTACCTGAACTTCACATTTCCTGTTTAAATTCAGTTTCTCAAATTCCTTAGACTCCCAGCCCTTAGATCTTACCAGTTTTTGAATGCTAGCTAATTAGATAAAACCTTTCTTTGTTTTCCTTTCTTCTCTCTTTTTTTTAATCCCTTTTCTTTTTTTTTGTGCCCTTCCTTCCTCCCTCTCTTCCCCTTCTCTCATTTCCTCCCTCCCTGCCTCTCCCCCCTTCCTCCCTCTCTCCCTCCCTCTCTCCCTTCCTTGTTAAAATCTTTGATTGAAAGTCTCCTGGCCACTGGGTGAGGGGGAAGGGGTGGGCTGAATTTGATTTCCAGGGCTCACTTTTACTTCGGGCCCAGTGGATGACCTTTAATTTTATCCAACAGAAAGTTTCGGGAGGTGAAGAGTAATATATAACCTTCATGCTATACAGAACGAAGAAACATTGAATCTAAGATGAAATTTATTCTTTGGGAATATCATGCAAGAACTTTTAAAAACTTAAATCATTCCTTCACTTCCAGGACAAATTTCCTGGAATTCTGCAAAAAAAAATTGTATCTTCCTTTAAAAATGAGCTTTGAGGTTTGAAAAGCCAAACAAGCCAGGTAGAAAGCACTAATAACCAAACCTTCAAAGACAATATGTTGCATCAAATTCATTTATGTATGTATGCATATATGTATGTATGCATGTATGTATGTATGTATTTAGAGAAGGACTGGGGAGGAGGAGAGGGAGAGAGAGGTTCTTAAGCAGGTTCCATACCCAGCACAGAGCCCAATGCAGGCTCGATCTCACAACCCTGAGATCATGAGCTGAGCTGAAATCAAGAGTCAGACACTTCAACAACTGAGCCACCCAGGTACCCCCAAATTCATTTATTTAAAATAGTCTTGACTTTAAGAATTCAAAGTACTTAGGAAATAGAAAAGAATAAAATGTATACTATGTATTCTGCAATGTTTCTGTGATTTTTTTATTATTATTAAAAAAGAGGATCTAGAGAAGTGAAATGATTCCAGATACGTTTTTCAGATAGAATGGACGGGACTTGGTTGTGGGTATGAAAGAGAGAGAAGTGTCAAACATTTGTTTACAGAAACCGGATGGATCATAGTATCATTTCCTGACAGGAAAGGCTAAGAGTGGAACTTTTGGGGGCAGGAGAATGTGTAGAATTTCAGTCTGGGGCATACTGAATTTAGGTGCTTATGAGAAATCCAAGTGGAGAAGTGGAGATGTCACATAGGCTGAGGGCTCAAGGAGTTTGGGGCTCAGCAGAATCATCTAGACTAGAAATGAAAGTTTTAGAAGCTGTTTACATAAAGATGGCGCTGGGAATCTTAATTACATAAGGAGGTATAGAAGGAAAGATGTCTCACACAGTGCCTAGTAGAATTTCAATGTTTGGAGGTCAGGAGAGCAGAAGCTGGTCCAAGACACCAAGAAGAACTTGTGGCCGTATTTCCACGAGGATCAAGTACCAACTATACTGACTGCTGGTGAGAATTCAAGACAGATGAGGCCAGAAGAGTGCCAATTAGATCTGCAACACAGAAGTTGCTTCATTGACAAAGTTAACTGCAGTGTGATTGCTGGGATGGAGAATGAATAGGTGAAGATTTTGATGTGGAGTTTAGAGTCAAGTTTTTAAAGACATTTCAGTGTGATAGGGAGCAGAGCAAAGGAGTCACAGTTGGAAAGGGTGAATGATGTATTTTTAAATATATTAGAATGCTAGAATGCATTGGTGTGCAAAAGAAGAGGTGATATGCATATATAAGAGACTATTACTCAGCCATCAAAAAGAATGAGATCTTGCCATTTGCAACAACATGGATGGACCTAGAGGGTGTCATGCTAAGTGAAATAAGTCAGTCAGAGAAAGACAAATACCATATGGTTTCACTCATGTGTGGAATGTAAGAAACAAAACAAATGAATACAGAAAAAAAAAAAGATCAGCCAAAAAGCAGACTCTTAAATACAAAAACAAACTGGTGGTTAGCAGAGGGGAAGTGGGTGGGAGGTTGAGTGAAGAGGGTTGAGAGGGAGGACACTTTGTGATGAGCACTGAGTAATGCACAGAACTGTTGAATCCCTATGTGATAGACTTCAAACAAATATAACACTGTATATTAATTATACTGGAATTAAATAAATGAATACATAAACATTTTTTTAAAAAAAGAATGACTTGTTCTAGAAGGAGAAGTTGAAGATACAAGAAAAGGAGATACTTGAAGAATAACTTCTGTTAAGACGAGCAGGGCAGGGGTCGGGAGCTTACATGGAGGGACTGATCTTTGATAGTAGAAGAGACATTTTCTCTGACACAACAGGAGGAAAAGAAGAGTAGACACAGCTGCAGAAGATTTGTGGACTATATAAAGATTTTGCTAATCTCTTTGATGTAGAGTAACTTTCGTCTTAGGATGGAAAAGAATCATGCCCCGAATTTTCGTAGGTGTTCTTGCAGCCAAATATTGCATCAAACCTCAAAGCTCCCTCTAAGTGCTCTGCTTGTCATCATTCATAATTCCCCTTTTAACATTCACATTCTCCTCAGAAATTCTGCCAGCAGATCTCTGTGGCTTCCGGGAGTTCAACCCTCTCAACCTCTGCACTTTTAAACCTTTCCTAAAAGTTCAACGATTGGCGCATTAACACAGCTACTTGCCTTGACCTTCCACAACAGGTTAAGAGAAGGTTGCTCTTACTTCTCTTGAAGCCTACTGGGTGTGGAAAATAACATTTCTCCTTATTCTGTCTACCTTTTCTTCCAACATTCGTTTTTTTTTTTTGACCCCAGGGTAAAGAAATAAATACACAGGGACTAATATGTGCAGTAGCACATATTAGTGCAGATGTTCCAGAAATCATTTAGCCTAGAAAACATTCCTTATAATTTCTAAGGTAAAAAACAGTAGACATTACAGGGAAAAAAATCTGATCTGTGTTACAAACTTGTGAACAGTTTGTAAATTCTGACAATACTTACGTAGTAAGCCTTAGGTATTATTAAGTATGCGATTTTTTAAGAATGGTTTTTCTTAATCATTGGAATGATGTGGCAGCCCTCACATGTCACAGAAACCAGGAGATTATGACAACTGACTGCGAAGAAAGACTAGGGCAGCCTGGAATTGACATGATACTTTGTTACATTATCTGCTCTCCTCCACTCCACCTCTTACTTTTTCTTGCTTCTTTCCCAAGGTGAGTCTGTATATGATGAAAATTAGATCTCCTAAATACCTATGCTAGGTCTTTTTTTTTTTTTTATGTCTGCTAGTAACTGTAGTATTAAAAAAAAGGAGAAATTCAGGGTCAAGTATTTTAAAGTGTGATTAAGTCTTTAATCAAAATGCAACAAATTGTAACTCCCCACCCTTGGCTTTAAGGTAAAGGAGCAAATTGCAAGACCAAGATACCATCTGAAACTTGCATGGGGAAAAAAGGAAAAAAAAAAAAAAATAAGCCCAAACCTGTTTGCTTAGCTTTCTTCATCCTCTTTGTTATTCTTAAATCAACTCACAATCAGTTGAATTCCTGGTCTGGCCCTCCCCAGTACTAGGAAAGCTTACCTCCTTGCCTATTTCAAGGCTCTCTCCTTGCTGGGCTCTGGAAATAATTTTTTCCTGCCACCTCAGTGAGCTTGGGTGGCAGATTTTATTTCCAAAAGTGGCCATGCATATATGCCCCAAGCCACCGAGATAAGATACAATATCACAACATGCCACTGCGGTCTTTCATTAAAAGATGGGGTCTGTGTTCCCTCTTCTTGAATCTGGGTGGTCCTACGAATACTGTAGAGGTGACATTGTGTGGATTCTGAGACTAGGTTAGAAAATACAAGATATCCTCTGCCTGGTTCTTTATCTTGAGATGTTTACCTTTTGACTTAAACGCTCTGAGGACGAACCACCAGCCTGTGAAGAGAGGCCACATGGAGAGTACGGTGTGGAGAACTGAGACCCCCTCCAGACAAAAGCCAGCATCAACTGCCAGACATGTGAGGAAGTAAGATTTCGGTTGACTTTGGTCCCTAGCCTTTGAGCCATTCCAGCTGACCCCAGGTGGAGCAGGGATGAGCTGCCACTGCCAACCCCTGGACAAATGGCAGATCTGTCAACAAAATAGATGTGATCACTGAGTAAGCCACTAGGTTTTGGGAAAGTTTTCTGCACATTAATAATAACTGGAACACTTCACTACAAAAATATCACTTCTCTTTTGGTATGTTCAATTATTGACTCTTTCTCATTACCTTTGAATTTACTCAAGTGTCTGATTAAAAAAAAAAAACAACTCAGTACTGCCTCTTTACTCTATACCCCCCTTCCAGCTATCGCCCAAGATAGCTCCTATTCTTGAGTATTCTAGAATTTGGTGAAAAAAAATATCAATTAGGCAAAAGGCAATTTGCTGGAAACAAAATTCATGAATGTCTGAGTTGCCAAATATCCGATGTGCCACATCAGTTGTCTGGTATAGACTGTACGTCCCAGGGAAGCGGGGGGTGTCATCGTGCTCAAATTGTTCCCTGCCCCTCACCCTTCTTCACTCTTTCCTTGGCTGATTCCAGACTTGTTCTCTGGCTCTCCATTTTTCCAATTTCTTCTCCCTAACGTCGTCTGTCCATTCTACAATGTCTTCTCTCTGCCCCTTAGTCTCTGCCTGTGGTCCTCTCGAGCCTACCTTCCCTGACTCCCACTCTTCAGGAAACTCTGTCCTGGGGCAGTAGTCCGGGCTCGGCGGCTGCATGCCCCGTGCCTCCTTTCCTTCTCTCTTTTCCTGGCAGAGGCCTATTTTTTTCAGCCCCACCTCCCGATTTTTTTGTCTCCCAGCACCAGATGCAAACTGCACATTCTTTAGAATCCTGCTATAAAGTCAAAATGAAAACAAGTCAATTAGTAATTCATAAACCTATAAACTTTATAAATTTTGGCAAATTGGTAGAATCAAGATTTTAACAAATTGGTCATTTGGCAAACTGGTTACCAGCAAATTAACAGAATACTTGGGGTCCTCACTCCTGTCCTTGTCAGACCGTGTCAGTTCTTTGCTCAGTTGAGACCCTTTACTTGAAGGGCAAACTCTACACTCCTTGCAGAGCATAAGTAGCCCCATTCGACCACCGTATGCTCTTCAGCATCTTTTCTCAACCGCACCCCCTTGTATCTTATGGAAGCTCCAGGAACATGGAACTGAATTCCTGTGAACACCTCGCTGCTGTGTTCTGAGCCCTTCCACATGCCTTTTCTTCTGTTTGCAACACTCGCTCTGCTCTTGACCGCTTGGCAAATGTCTTTGGAAGTTTCAGGTCTGTGACTCCCCCTGGCAGTCTTGCATCTTTCAGTGGGGCCGTCAACCATCCCCGTTGCTGTATTTGCACAATACAGTTTGCACCAACCTGCTTTATCACCAGGAGGGTGTTTCGTGACAAATGAATTTCTCCACTGGACTGTTAAGACCTTTGAGGGCAGGAATCATAACATTCATCTCTGAATATTCGTGACCTAGTGCAGATATTGACACACAGTAGGCTCTCAATCAATCTTTCTTAAAAGAATACCATTTACCTAGAAAATATTACCCCAGTCATCTGCTGTTTAAAGATAATTCCTTCACAAAACCAATTTAAAATTACTCCCTCAGGCTATATAATAAAGACACATATAAAGAACATGTCTGCATTTTGTTTAAGACTTCTACTAAAATCAGAGTTCACTTTGTGGTTTAAAGCCCCTTGTATAAATATCCATATTACTAATTTCTCTTAGTTTTAATGGAAGGTAAAAGCTTGTATCTACTGGCCCAGGGCATGCTTCCTTTTATTAGATATTTTATCAGATAACAGGAGGTGGGTCCCCTGCCCCCCCTTCCATTTTTGCCTCTACTTGTAGGAAGCTCAGAGCTCAGTTAATTTGTGTGTGTGTGTGTGTGTGTGTGTGTGTGTGTGTGTGTGTGTGTGTGTGCGCGTGTGCGCGCTTTTTGCCATACTTGACTTCCAATCTTAGCTTTGTTCCTTCTTAGCTGCGGAATCTCTCTGGGCCTTAATTTCCTTGTATATAAAATTGGGTTATCATAGCTGGACTCACAACATTTTTGTGAGAATCCACTGAAACTTTGTAGGGAGAAATATGTTAGAAAGTCTTACCCAAATATGTTATCACTGTTACTGTTCTTCTTAAAGAACAGATAGCTTAAAAATATAACTTTTAGAATTTAATATGTTCAGTTCCTTCTCCTGCAGCCAAGAAACACAGAGAGGATTCAACTATAGTAACCATATTCACCTCCATTTCCTACACCGTAGGTTAAATTTTCCCATTTATATTTTACCACAGTGCCGAACACATATCTTTAATTGTAAATGACCTCAAATCCTCTTATGGAAGTAGATGAGGTATGTGAAATCAAGTAGAACTTCAATAAGAAGGAGTTAATCTGCTACTGAAAGGTAATTTCATAGGACACTAGAGAGATTTATTAACTTTTTCTGTGAACAATATTAATAACATATTTATTGAATTCTTATTGTAGGCCCAACTCTCTGCTAAGTGCTTAAATGTGGGATCTCTCTAAATCCCTACAACAAACCTATGAGATAGATACTCATTATCTGCATCTTATAAGGAGAGGGAACTGGGGTAGAAAGAGGTTGAAGAACTCACAGGGCTAGTTAGTGCTGAGCTGAGATTCTAACCCACGAAGCCGAACTGCTAAGCCTGTGTATTTACTTAACTTGTCTCCTATGCTACAAAATATTCAAGCACATTTCAGACTTTTAATACATTAGAATCATGAGACATTCAGAAAGGCTGGAGACAAATGATTATTTTGCAGTTTTTTTATTGCAATGATAATTTCTTTTCCAGAATTTTCTTTTTTCCTTGATATTTTCTCTAAAATGATCTATTCTATGCGTATCTCATTACTCTTTACATTTTTCCTAAAGAGTCAATTACTGTCAATTTTTACTCTTCAAGTCTGTTGCTTCTGATACTGTGTCCAGTTTGAGTATTTCTTAGCCCTATGTGCATAATTGTATTATTTTTCATCACTATATTTTGAAATTGATTCCAGTGCTTATCTTTCCATTTCCTTACTTTTTTTGTTAATTGAATTTTTAATATCTTGTGATATTCTTGAACTACAAATTGAAAGCAGCCTTTTAGATGTGATCTTACCTTTACATAAAGATTTTATTTCAAGTCATCCTGCACTGTTAAATCAATCAGACTGAATAATAATAAATTAAACTAAAATGTTTCTTTTTTTTCTTTTCTCTTTGGACTCAAATTCATTCAGTTTCTTGAGTGAAGATATTCTTTCCTTATTATAAAAGCTTCAATTTCTGAAAATAAGTAAAATCACAACATGAAAAGTTCTTTCAGTTTAATGAGTTGTTACAATTTATAGATTCACAACAGGTTTTCTTCAAAAACCATCTTCCTTGGATAGTCAAGATATCATTTGATTTATAAACAGCCGAAAAACATGCCTATTAGTGAAGTGTGAGAAACCTGACTTAATTTTGGCCAGTGTTAGGAAATACATCAAAAGATGTTTGATCTTTTTAAAAACTTATGTAAATTGTTTTGTTATACGGGAAAAATTATATATATATGTGTATATATATATATACATGTATGTATACGCTATATGTAATATATACAAGATATGCACATATCTTTTATAGATATATAAGATATACATATATGTACACGTATGTATGTATGCATGTGTGTGTGTGTGTATATCACTGATAGAAAATGGAATATGACCTGAGTCTCTAAAATCTCTAACTGAAAGTGGATATATCTGGATAGTTATTCCATCATTCTTCAAAGATATTCTTGTATGTGGAATACCTCATTGTTCATAACATGATCCTAGATTTAGCTTGACCTGTTAAGGTTTTTGCCAGTCTAAGGTCCTTTGTTTCACACTCATACATTTTACAGCACTTTGCGGTGTGCTTGGCTCTTAGTAAATACTTGATAAACCAGCTATTCATCTCCTCCTCCTTTTCATTGCACACCTCATATCTACACCATTTCGTTTTTTGTCTACTATCACCTTCTCATTCATCTCCCTTGCTACAATCCCTTCCCTCTCCATCCTATAGACAGATATCAAAATAATCGTTTAAAAATACAACTTTACATGAAACATTCTTCTACAAAGGGCTTTCGGGGGCTCTGGGGAGTCCTCCAAATGCTTTCAACTTAGCGCTTACCTACTTCCCCACCTTCTTTCCTACCATGCCCTTACGTGGATCCTCCATTGAAACATGAATGGTCTATTCATAGTGTCCCAAACCATCCGGCCAGACCTCATGGCTTCTTCCCCTTTGTCTGTAATTCCTTCCTCTTTTCTCCACATGCCTCAGTGCTCTCTTTCCTTTTGCCCCCATTTCCAAATCCTTCAGCGGTTGTCGATACTCTAGTTAAGTATTCAACTACTTTACATTTTAACGGAGCCTTTTTCATACATGCCTGACTCTCCAAAGAGATGATGCATCTCTGGCAGGCAGGGATCACCTCTGACTTTGCCTTCTCCTTCTCAGGTCATCAATAAGCTGTGAGTAACAGTGATGTCACCTTCTCCCTGGGGTCAGATATATTGGGACTTACAGAGCCGTTATGACCAGCTTCTTGCGTTGGCTGGCTTTCCCATGCCATTGGCTGGTTTTCCCACGCCGATGACTACCTGAGCACCCTGGCTTTATCACACTGGGATACGCAGAAGCCCCTGAAGTCCTTGCTTCCCTCTCTGAGTGGCTTAGATCAGACTTGGGCTCTGCTCCCTAGAGACATCTTTTTACTTTGTGACCTGAACTGGATGTCAGGTTAACTGGGTCAGTAGCCACAGCTTCTTTCTGTCCCCTGTGAAGGATTCTGTCAAGAACTGCCTTTCCCTTACCTTTGTTGTCCTTGTTAAGGATTCCTACTCTTCTCTTAACTCCTAATTTAGGTTTTACTAAGCAATTAAAACAAAGTTCTTCCTTTCTTTCTGAACCACGTCAGTAATTAAAAAAGCAAAAAAAAAAAAAAAAGGTCAAACTTATTTGGAGGGACTTTTGAACAATTTCATTCACAAATTATTCAAGAACATGTAGCTGAATATAAAACACAGTAAAATTTATATTTGCAATAATCCTTCCCCCTTCCCCCATCTGTTTGGTGAAACCAGACACTTTGTTAATTATATCCAGTTAGTTTACTGGGAGAAACATCCAATTTAGAAACATTTGGCTTTATTAAAAGAAACAAAATACAACTACAAGGGAAGACAAAAACTGCTTTAATATACTCATGGACTTTTATTGCTTCAGTGAGTAGGTAAGGAAGAGAAGCAATTCTCTATTTCCAAATTATAAAATACGATCAGATTTGAAGCTGTGAAAATATTGAACTTTTGCAAGAAAAAAAAATAAATGATTTGAAGCCCTGGTGATCACACAGAGAATCCAGACAATTTGACAGCTATGAATTTATCTCACTTGTGAATGAATAACCTTTGTAACTCACTTGGGACTTAAATATTCCAAACACATTTCCCTGGAAACACTTCAAAAGGCATAGTTCATTTCTGTCTTTACCAAACAGCTCCTTTGGTTACCTTTAGTTTGCAGGCTTTGTGGTTTGAGTACAGACTTGAAAGTTTGAAAATTAACATAGTTAAAGTTTGCCAGTGGGTTTTACTCCTGTAAGAATGAAACAAGATTAACTCTTTGATTATTTTATGGTGTAAACAGCTCCTTTTACCTCTGTAATAAGAGAACTTCATTGATATTACTTACAAAGTTTTGACTCTGTCTCTGAGCTAAAGTTCAATATATTTCTATTTAGAGAGGAAATATTTCCACCGAAGTACATGTAAGACCAGAATTGCCTCTGATTTAATTGAGCTCCATATAGTTTTTAGGGACTTGCTGAAAACAAAGTATTTTTTTAAAGCTAGATCCAGGGTTTCAGGTCAAGGGTACTAATAGTTTTAGAGAGTTTTGTGCATGTGTTTTTTCAGGATCAAAAAGTACAAACACACTCTCAGCTCTGTGCTAGGTTCTGAACATTGCCAGTCAAGCAGTCCTGCTTCTCCGTACTTGGAATGGGTTCATTTTTTTTTTCCTTGCCCCACTCCATGCAAGCGGGCACAATGAATACTGTTGATGGAGGAACATTCCTGTCGACTGACATGTCAAACCTGTTCCTAACTGTCAAATGGTAATACTCCAAAATGTTGCAGAAAAATGCACAATTAAGACATTAGTATTCCAACGTCAAAATATGCTTTCTTGTGGTAGTCTTGAAAATTGTTTCATGTTTAGGACTGTAGACTTCACGACTTTACTCTTATCCCTGGGAAGATTTCATGGAGAAGGAGGGATTTCAGCTTAAATGAGAGAAGAGATTTGTCCATTTTAGGTTTGAAGATGTTTATAGAAATAAAAAGATTACAGTCAAAATAGAAATTTAAGCTTTAACTTTTAGAAGCTGAAATTTAACCCACGTTTACTTTTTCTGTCCTCATTAAAAACAGTATTTACTTTAACAAAATTTGTCTTGTAGGTCTCTTTGATTGCAAAGTAAATGTGCGTTGTGTCTTTAACAAAGGGTAAAAGAAAGATCTGAGGATAAGCCTGACCCTCCTCCCCTCCCAGTTCAGCTCATTTTTTAAAAGAGCCTTCACTGGAATCTGGCAATCTCTTGGACCTCCTCTACCAGGTTTTCTCCTCCTGGCAAGGGTCTCTGTCTTCTGTCACACATGCTCTCTGGAGAGAGAATTTCAGCCATCATCTTTATTTAACTGACTAAATCAACATTTCCCACCCCTGCCCTAGCTTCACTCCTGTTATTCCAGCGCTGCGTTCAATGCATAAGTGTGTTTAAAACTCTACTCCCCATCTCCTGTCTACTCCTAAAATCACCTTTTCCTCTTGGCTGTTCTATTTCAGTTTATGATACCCTGAGGTGGTAGAGCAAAATTTTCTTTGCCAGTATAATCTTGTTGTGAGGGACAGACAGCCTTTCAACCTAGCTTAAGCCAAAGGAGACACTGGAGGAAGGATACACAGCACCTGATTGACCCATAGGCAGCAGGTGCTGCTGTGTCTCATTAGGGAATCAGGAACTGGTCAGTAAGCCCAACCAAGGCAGATACTTTCTTATTCCCCTCTAGATTTTTTTTTAAATTATTATGTTATGTTAATCACCATACATTACATCATTAGTTTTTGATGTAGTGTTCCATGATTCGTTGTTTGCGTATAACACCCAGTGCTCCACGCAGAACGTGCCCTCCTTAATACCCATCACCAGGCTAACCCATCTTCCCAACCTCCTCCCCTCTAGAACCCTCAGTTTGTGTCTCAGAGTCCATCGTCTCTCATGGTTTGTCTCCCCCTCCGATTTCCCCCCTTTTCCCTTCCTACTATCTTCCTCTTCTTCTTCTTCTTCTTTTTAACATATAATGTATTATTTGTTTCAGAGGTACAGGTCTGTGGTTCATCAGTCTTACACAATTCACAGCACTCACCATAGCACATACCCTCCCCAATGTCCATCACCTAGCCACCCCATCCCTCCTACCCCCCACCACTCCAGCAACCTTCAGTTTGTTTCCTGAGATTAAGAATTCTTCAGTTTTTTTTTAAGATTTATTTATTTATTTGAGAGAAAGAGAGAGAGAACCACTGGGGGAGGGGCAGAGAGCAAGGGAGAGAGAGAGAGTCTCAAGCAGATTCCTCGCTGAGCGAGGAGCTGGATGTGGGGCTCGATCCCACGACCCCAGATCATGACCCCAACTGAAAGCAAGTCTGTCGCTTAACTGACTGAGTCACCCAGGTGCCCCTCTCCCCTAGTTTGAACGTGACTCGTTCTTGCTTTTTCTCTGCTTATCTGCCGATTTCTAATATGCCTCCTTTCTTCCCTGTGTCTCTGTCCTTTCCTGGAGACTGTTTCCTTTTTTATATTTGTACATGGCCACTTTGTAGATTCTTCAAAATGGGTCTCTCAGCCCTGAATTTCTATCACTTCAACATTCAGTGCCTTCAGTCGTCAGTCTTCCCAGATTTCATTTCCAAGTTTCTGGGCTTGGGTGACCCGGAATAGCTCCATGTAGTGTCTAGTGCTTAGCCCAGTTCAGTGCAAACTTGGTCAAAAGAGGGATGGATGGTGTGACATAAGTATGATGAGTTATAAAGAGCCAGGCTCCATAGCTGTGAAGAGCCATTCTGAGCAAAGGAACCTGAGCCAAGAAGCACCCTTCAAGTATCTACTATGAAGTTCAAAGGAAAATTTTGTATCTTACTCCAAAGGGATAAAGGTTACTACAAGGGTTTCCGTTTCTTTATTTTCAATATGAAGACGTTCCGGAAATTAATTTTAGTATATGGTACAAATGTAAGGTAGTACCATCTTAGTCATCTGGGCTTTAAAATCTGACGTCATAGATGCCCTTCTTTGTCTCCCAGATCTTACCAGTCACCAACTTCTGTCAGCTCTTCCTTCAAATGTCCCTTGTTCCATTTCTTTCCCCAATTCTCCCACTCGGGAACCACCATTCTTCCTGAGCTTTATCATCTTTCCTTATTTCTTCTATTTTAGAGGCTTTTTAATTTAATTATTCACCCTGCTTCCAGTCTCTGTTCTTGGCAATCCATCATTCATATTGCTGACAAATTGGTCATAAAACACTCTTTCAATCTTATCATTCCCTGACTCAAAGACTTCAGTGACTCCCCATAGCCTACCAGAGGATGTCCAAATGGCTTATTCTGACCAGGCAAGACCTTGACAATTGAGCTGCAACCTTTGCCAACAGCTCTAACTATCCACTTCATTGGTACTGTACTCCCGCTAAACTGTGCCCCAAGCTGCCTTGAACTTTCTGATTTTATGCTTTTGCTGAAACCGATCCTGCTGGCCTGGAATGCACTCTTTTCTCTCTGCCTCTTTGAGTCTTATCCATTATTCAAATCATAACGCGAGTCCCTTCTTCTTTGTGAAGTCTTCCAAATCCAGGCCAGCCCAACTAATTTTTTACTTCTCTGATTCACTACAGTTTTTCTTTCCTGCCTCATTCATTTAATTAGTCCTCTACTTCCAAAAAATAGTTTGGTTTTTTAAAATCCAATTTTAAAACTTTTCAATGGTTTTGTTTCGTCAGTTAGATTTTATAGTTCATGGGGCAGAGGAGACGTTTTTACTATTTTCCTATTCCTCCTTACAACAACAATTATCATGCCTTACACATAGTAAAAGCTCCAGAAATACTGTTAGGACACCAATGTCTGAGGACACTTTGCTACAACGCAGGATATAAATCAACCTGCTAAAGAAAGAATTGCTGATTTTCTATTTTAATTAATTCTTCTCATTACAAATAAACCAAATTGGTGAACATGTTAACTTACCAACTTGTAAAATAGGAAATGTTTTTTTATATTAACATTGAAGTTTTAGAGTTTTCGGGTTGCAGGGCAATATATTAGGTGGCCGTGTGGAAAGTGAGAGTATGAGATTGTTGAGTAACTCCAAGTATCTTATTATCCACATGATGGAAAAGGAGGTGAACAGAATTGATTTCCAGGCACAGGAAAATGTCCTGTGACTTACAGGGCTAGGCGAAATGGAAAGAGTATGTTCAATGTTGAGATGAAATTGCCTGTTTCCAAAGGAAATGCAAAACATTATGAAGGAAGCATTGGTTGACCTGAAGAGTGACCCGCCTCTTCTATACGTTCCTACTGGCTTGGGACAGGGCTTTTGTCAAAGGGAGAGGCTATCCTTTTTCTTTCTCTCATCAGAAATTCCCACGTTCCCTGGGAACTTTTTCCTGTGGGAATAGATCTTTGATAATATATTTGGAGTAAATGGAAAAATAAGATTTATTTAGAAAAAAGCTTAGCCGTCAATTTGCTTGTTTATTTAGTAAATTGAAGACTTGGTGGGCTAAATACCAATGATACAATGCAATTATAGATACAGTTTCTTATCTCTCATAGGGAGAAGAGTATAAACCAAAATAATTACAAACATAAGGCCATAGAAATCAGATATGAGAACTGAGATATTTCTGGTGCAGTTGGAGGTAGGTGGGGTTATTTTAATTTTTGATTTTTTTTTTCTTTTGCTGGAGATTTGTACCTTTTAATTCCCTTCATCTATTTTTCCCGTCCTCCCACACCCTTCCCCTCTGGCAACCACCAGTTTGTTTTCTGCATTTATGAATCTGTTTCTGTTTTTTGTTTGTTCATTTTTTTTTAGTTTCTGCAATTAAGTAAAATCTTACAGTATTTGTCTTTCTCTGTCTGACTTATTTTACTTGCAAAATACCCTCTAAGTCCATCCATGTTATTGTAAATGGCAAGATAACATTCCTTTTTATGGCTGAATAACATTCCAGTGTTCATATATATGTACACACACACCATATATATACATACTATATATACCAAATATATATGTACTAAATACATATATGTATGTATACCATATATACCAAATATATATATATGTATATGTATATACACATATATATATTCACACACACATACACACACACTAAATATATATATATCATATCTTTATTCATTCATCAATCCATGACACAGGTTGCTACCATATCTTGGCTATTGTTAATAATGCTACAATAAACATAGGAGTGTGTATATCTCTACTAATTAGTGTTTTGGTTTTCTTTAAGTAAATACCCAGTAGTGGAATTACTGGATCATATGATATTTTTATTTTTATTTTTTTGAAGAACTTCCATACTGTTTTTCATGACAATCAGACGGATTTGCATTCCCATCAGCAGTGCATGAGGATTTCCTTTTCTCCACATCCTTGCCAACACTGGTTATTTCTTTTCCCTCTGATAATAGCTATTCTGACTAGTGTGAGGTGATAGTGCCCTTGGGAACTGATTTGCCTTTTGCTGATGATTAGTGATATTGAGCATCTTTTCATGTGTTTGCTGGCCATCTGTAGTTTTCTTTGGAAAAATGTTTATCCTGGTTTTCTGCTCACTTTTAAATTGGGTTGTTTGTTGTTTTTTTTTTTGGTGTGGGTTGTATGAGTTCTTTATATATTTCAGATATTAACCCTTTATCAAATATATCATTTGCAAATATCTTCTCCTATTCTAGTAGATCGCCTTTTTATTTTGTTGATGGTTTCCTTTGTGGTGTGAAAGCTTTTTATTTTGATGTAGTCCCAATAGTTTATTTTTGCTTTTTTTCCCATTGCCTGAGGAGATAGAACCATAAATTTGTTGCTATGGATGACATTCAAGAGATTACTGCCTATGTCTTCTTTTAAGAGTTTTATGGTTTCAGGACTCATATGTAGGTCTTTAATCAATTTTGAGTTTATTTTTGTGTATGATATAAGAAAGTGGTTCAGTTTCATTCGTTTGCATGTAGTTGTCCAGTTTTCCCAACACCATTTACTGAAGAGACTGTCTTTTCCTTTTGTATATTCTTGACTCCTTTGTCAAGGTGGGGTTATTTTGAATATATCTCTGCCTACTTTGCTTAAAATTGTACATGTGGATATAGTATTTCTTTGAAAGAAACTTCTTGTGTTAAAATCATGTTTATCTTATCCAATTGAAGTTCTTCTTTTCCTCATGGAATGTGTCCTTCCTTTGAGATTCTTGTTCTAAGGGTTCTTTGACTTTCTAAACTTTAATTGTATTTGAGATCTTAATGTAACAGATTTAACATTTCTTTAAATTTGTATCTTTTTATTTTTATTTTTATTTATTTATTTTTTTAAGATTTTATTTATTTATTTGAGAGAGAGAGAATGAGAGATAGAGAGCACGAGAGGGAAGAGGGTCAGAGGGAGAAGCAGACTCCCTGCCGAGCAGGGAGCCCGATGCGGGACTCGATCCCGGGACTCCAGGATCATGACCTGAGCCGAAGGCAGCCGCTTAACCAACTGAGCCACCCAGGTGCCCCAAATTTGTATCTTTTTAAAGGCATGTCGATCTGAAAATATTAATCCTGGTCATGATTTGTTCATTCTACATTCTACTGAGTGTCTGCTATGTGGTAGGCACGGTGTCAGTTCTGAGGATAGGATATAAATCACAGATTCACAGAGTTTTAGCATCAGGAGGGATTATTTTCAGTGTGGAGATTCTTCTCTTCACAATAATGGTATATGCAAAACTGAAGAGTTGGTTACGGATGGTCTTAATAGTGGACTTATTCTTCCTTGACCTTCTTGAGCCAATGAAGGCTTTAAAAGTCCTTTTGCTAGCTTTTGCCAGCCATCTCTTTGGGCTTTACTTTCTTGTTGAATATGTATCTTTAAGATTAAAGCTAGGGGGTCCTGGGTGGTTCAATCAGTTAAGCAACTGCCTTTGGCTCAGGCCGTGATCCCAGGGTCCTGGATCCCTGCTCAGCAGGGAGTCTGCTTCTCCCTCTCCCTGTGACCCTCCTCCCTGCTTGTGCTCTCTCTCTGTCTCAAATAAATAAATACAATCTTTTAAAAAAATAAAATAAAATTAGAGCTAGTCAGAAAGCTGCCTCTTCATTCATATAGATGTCTTTACATAACTGCCCTTTTTAATTCTTGTAGAAAATTAGTACAGTTTTTAAAGATGAAGCATCAAATATAATAACAAATATCCAAATGCTTAGAAGAAGATTGTGAAGACACAGAACCAGGCTTGAGAAGCTGAAACATGGCAGACAACATTATAAACAAGGGGAAGAGCCCCAGGAAAGGTGTTAGGGAGGACAGGCTGGGCAGGTTCTTGTGTTCTGCCTATTTTGTTGAACTTCCTACCTCCTCAAAAAGGAGGAAAAGGAGCTAACATTTTTTGGTAGAAATTTTGCCCTATTTTATTGACCAAGGAAAGTAACTTCTGATAAATTAAAATATGAAACTAGATCACAAAACTGGTGAGATGGCAACGTGTGTGTGTGTGTGTGTGTGTGTGTGTGTGTGTGTGTATTAGGATTTGACCTCAGGTTTCCTAAATACAAAGACCCATGCCTTTTCTTTTCTTTTCTTCTTTTCTTTTCTTTCTTTTCTTTTCCTTTCTTTTCTTTTGTTTTTAAAGATTTTTATTTATTTATTTGACAGAGAGAGAGAGAGACGGTGAGAGAGGGAACACAAGCAGGGGGAAATGGGAGAGGGAAAAGCAGGCTTCCTGCTGAGTAGGGAGCCCGATGCGGGGCTCGATCCCAGGACCCTGGGATCATGACCTGAGCCGAAGGCAGACGCTTACGGACTGAGCCACCCAGGCATACCAGGCCCATGCTTTTTCCCCTGGACACCGCATCTCCTGGGGAGATGCATTTGAGAATTTACCTATCAAATCACCTGTGTGCTATTTCCCCTAGGATTCTTTTATAGGCAGACCAAATGTGATAGCACATGTTCAAAATACTTAGAAGAAAATTGTGTGGACATAGGGACTGATAAGTGGTGGTAAAATGTGATCATTGTATCTAAGAAAGGAAAAAAAAAGGAAAACATCCTTCACTTAAAAAAAAGGAAATCCCTCAAAATTTATTTAGGCCTAAGGAGAATGATAGCTTTGTTTATATTCATTTAACTGATTATAGAAAATACTGTTCTGTTTTCACAGTGCAAAGAAGGCTTAGACAACTTGGCACGGAAATGATTGTTGCTAAAATTTCAGAAAAAATATACAGCATTTGCTGCCCTGCATTTAATTAATTATATATATGTATTTTGCACTTGGAAGGTGAACATTTTAAATGAAAAGTCAATGGAGGAGAGAACATTTGGCATCATTTCAAGATTTGAAGAAGCAAGTTCTTACTCTTTCTGCCAGAAAGTATTTAGGACTGATTCCAGCTCATTTTTTTCAGCCAAACACCTACATTTTGAATTTTTCAATATTTTCAATATTTCAGAGCAAGTATGAAATTACCACTTTGATAACCTGGTACATTTAACTGAAACATCTTTATATTACTCAAACAGATGTGACCCCTGTAGCAGAATGTAATTTTTTTTTCTTTTTTCTTTGCCTATCTTCTCCACAATTTGGAAAGGAAAGAACATCTTGATCAGGTTCAGAACCATGTAGAGAGTTTTTTGATCCACAAGTGAATGAAAAAAAGACTAAAAGTGAGAAACATAAAAATGAAAGCTGTAGTTTTTTGACTCCTATATGGTTACTATATGGTTCTCCATCTACTCATCCAGGTAGAGATTATCAAGTTTTGGTACATTTGTTAGTGTTTATGGATGCTATCCTAATAAAAAAAGGCAAGAATATTCCAGTCTCATTCTATAGCAATATATCCAAAGTTAGTTATCTAAGGTAAACGAGTTTAATAAAGTATCTAGTAAAATACCTATAGCTCTTTTTAGATTCCCAAGAGACATATTGTATAATGCTGCAATTTGTAAAGCTAAAAATCTTTTCTTCTTATTCTTCAGCTTCCAAGTATTTGGGTGCATTTTCCTCTTGTAGAAACCTCAAGGGCATACAAGCTTCAGGGACCATAAAAGAAATGACTTTGGAGGGTGTTAAGAGTAAATTAGTTTTTTTTAAAAAAAGAAGTAAATTAGTTAACTTATCCAATTGATTTTTTTTAAAAGATGACTTAGAAATCTTAGAACATCATCATCCTCTTTTATTGCACTTGACTTTGTGCCAATAGTTTCTTGAGTGATCATTCTGATGGTGTAAGAATATATTTTATTTTCAGGCCTAATTAGCCCCCTTCTGTTTTGAGCACTATGAAAAGTTTTACTTAATTTTTGGTGATGTGGTTAACCTTTTACTCTCCCTTCTGATCGTTGATCCGAGAACTATTTGCTTTTACATAAAGCACCACTAAATAATATCTGTTGTCTACAGGGTGTGTCTGCCAGAAGATAACCAACATCACTAATCTACATTGCGAGAAGCTTCAATTCCTTATCCCCAAACAAAATTTCCCACGGGAACTTTCGAGTACATCCTCTAAGAACCATCCACTTTTCTGAATTGAAGAGGTCAAGAAGGAGTTTCTTAGCTACATTTTAATTTAAATTCATTTTCCTATAATTTTTGGTAATAGCTATGATGAGATATAATTTAAAAGCCATATAACTTACCCTTTTAAAGTATAAAATTCTGTTTTTTTTCGTGTATTCATTGAGGTAGGCAACCACTACCTCCGTCTAATTCCAGAACATAGCATCACGCCAAGAAGAACCCCACTCATATAAGTACTTATTCCCAAGTCTTCCCTCCCCAAGTGCTGGCAACCGCTAATCTACTCTCTGTCTCTATGGACTTACCTGCTCTGGATATTTTCCATGGATAGAATCATAGACTACCTGACCTTTTGCATCTGACTGGTTTCTTTCACTTAGCCTAATGTTTTCCAGGTTCATCCATCTTGTAGCATTTATCAGTATTTCATTTCCTTTTATAATGACTGATATTCCATGGAATGGATATACCACATTTTGTTCATCCATTCATCAGTTGATGGACACTTTGGGCTGTTTCCACTTTTTTGGCTAGTGTAAATAATGTTGCCATGGACATTTGTATACAAGGTTTTTTGGAGACATATGTCTTCAGTTCTTTTGGTTGAATACCTAACGGTAGAATCTCTAGATCATATGGTAATTCTATGTTTAATAATTTGAGGAACTGCCAAACTGTTTTCCAAAGTGGCTGTACCATTTTATAGTCCCATCAGCAATGTGGGAGTTTTCGAATTTCCCGGTACCTTATCCAACACTTGCTATTTTTTTGTATTTATATTGTTTCTATCTGTGGGGAAGCAGCCTCAAATTACATTTATTATTTCATAGAGAAGTTCTGCTTTTCCCCATCTCTGCTTCTCTGACTCTAGTCCATTTCACTTCATCTTTTCCTTGGACAATTACAGCAGTCTCTTATTTGCTTCCCCTTGTTGTAACCTCTTTGCCTATTCAATGTCCACAGTGATCTTTTAGAAATATATGTGGCAAATATAAATGTTATTTCAAAAAGTAGAGATGCTGGAATTTGTGCTGTGGTGACTTCCATATCTGCAAAAAAACCATCAGTAAAATCTAGGTTCTTTACATGCCCTTTGAATTGAGACTTATATTTCTTTCCAACACATCTCTGTGTTTTGTTTTAATGTTGGTGAAAAGTATCATGCTTCATTTCGGTTTTATCTTTAAGATATTTAGGTTAGAACAGCAGTGAAAGTCAAGGGGCTGTAAGATGATACTCATAACCACCTTTTATTGAGTGCCTACTATGTACCAAACAGTTTTCTTAGTACTTTTCATGTTAAGTCATTTATTCATCCAACAAAACTTTTTTTCTTTTAAGATTTTATTTATTTATTTGAGAGAGAGAGAACGAGAGAGCAACAGAGATAAAGAGAGAGAGCCCAAGTGGGGAGGAGAAGGAGAAGCAGATTCTCTGCTGAGCAGGCAGCCCGATGCAGGTCTAGATCCCAGGACCCTGGGATCATGACCTGAGCCGAAGGCAGACGCTTAACCAACTGAGCCACCCACGTGCCCCACAACAAAACTTCTTATAAGGTAGATATAACTATTATTAAACCCATTTTCACACTATGCAATAGAGTTGCAGAGCAGTTAAGTAACTTACCCTAGGTCACACAACTAGTAGGTGATAGAGCCAGGATTCTAACCATGGAATCTGGTTCCAGAACTCACATGTGTAGCCACGAAGCTATAGTGCCTTTCTGTCTCACTTATCATCTGAAAAATGTAAAATTTAAAATAAGAAGTTACCCATTTGGAGATGTTCAATATGGTTTAGTATAGGTTAAATAGTTTCACATTTTTATTAATTCTTGTATGGTATCATTATAGATAGTTAAAAGGTTGTATATTAAAAACTTCCTGTTTTTACTAACTAGAGGTTGACAAAATCAGTTCTGACACACTTAAAAAAGAAAAAAACAGTAACTTGGTCAAAAAAGTACTGGACTACTTAAGGGATAACTTCCAAAAGACATTCATAGAAGAATAACATTTCTGGAAGTTTTTACGATAGTCAGTGTCCTATTATTATATTGCCTGCCGGTTTATGTGCTCTTTCCTCTTCTACCCCACCTCTTTTTAACCACCCAACAGAGCATTTTGTGTTTCTGAACATTTACATTCAATTTGTTAAATGTCACTGAGGAAAAATAAAACAGAGAGGACATCAGTTAATAATGTACTCTTACATTCCGTCATCCCATGATTCCATGTCTTGCCATGGTGACCTAATTTGCCATGACAGGAACATGGTCCTGGTTTCAGAATATTCCAACTGTAGCAATCACTAAACCTTATGAGGAATTTTTGTCCCCTTAGCAAACTGAACCAGACTGCTTTTCTCAGGACCATTTCAGATGGGTGTCTGAGACAAGGGGGGTGGTGTGGTGGAGAGTGGAAGGGTGGATCTTTTATATATAAACACACACTGAAGCACAATGTCAATGGGTATCATTACAGAGTGCCAGAGTTTTACTGTTAAAGTAGATTTGAGGAAACATAAAATTTAAAAGCATATTTTATTAACCCTTCCTAGCTGTGTGGCCTTGAATGAAGCTCTTAGTTTCCTCAACTCTAAGATGGAAATAATAATAATAATATCTATATAGAATAATGGTAAGATCTATATTTCAGACAATTAGATGAAGATTCACTCTAAGTAGTAGCATTTCGAAAAATACTCAGCACTCAAAAAATATTAATTCTAATTATTATAACTTCAACTTTAACACATTTGAAATAAGTGTTCATTCTGTGTTCATAGGTAATTTCAAAATTTTTGACTGGCTCAGAAACTACAATATACAGTTTATATTACATTTCTTTCACAAGTTCTGGTGCACCAGTACTTGATCATAGGTATGTAATTTTAGGTCTGTCCCAGGCTTCACCAGCCCACAGGCAGAAGTGACATTTTATCAAGATTAATAGTTGACTTGTGTCTGGATCTCACATGTTTGACCCAGGGTGTCAGCTCCTACCCTTTTGCATTTCTTCTGGGGGCCCCAAGTGTTGGGGAGAGTTTTACTCTTGTTCTATTGTTTGGGCTTCCTCATCAAGAGGCCCCACCAAAGCCCCAGTCTGGGAGCCCCAGGGGGCTGCCTCCAGTGTCCCAGCAGGAGCACGCCTAGAGCAAGAATGTCGACTCACCAACTCTTGGTCTCCCTTTGTCACTGGGGCCCCTTGCTGGGACACTACCCAAGCCCCGAATCTTGGTTATTGTCTCTCTTAGCTTCTCATAGAAGAGAATCGCACATAATACCTTGCACGTGTCCAAATGGCACTTGTACAGTCTTCCCCCTTGAACCACATTATCTCCAACATTTCAACATTTCACTTTCAAGTGTGAACCACAGGCTTATGAAAGGGAGAACCCTGATGTGGCTTGGAAAAGGAGCATTCACGTTAACGTTGATTTGTTTTTGAGCTCCTAGTGAGGCTATGGCTTTGTGGAAGAGACTAGAGAAGCAGGACTCAAACTTTTGCTGTCAAGATACCTTTTCATTCTCAAAGAATAATTGAGGTTGTCCAAGAACTTTTGATTATGTAACTCATTGATATTGACTTATTAGGGCTTAAAACTAAGAAATTTTAAAGGTATTTATTTAAAAATTCATTTTTACATGTCCATAACAAACCCATTACATGTTAACCTAAATAACATAGCTTCATTTAAAAAAATGATATTATCCCAAACCAGAAAAAATAGTGAGAAGAGTGGTAGTGTTTAACATTTTAACAAACGTCTGGCTTAATAGAAGACAGCTGGAGTCATATCTCTGCTTCTGTGTTCAGTCTTTAATGGAATCACACACCACATAGCTTCTGGAAAACCACAGCGTATATTCATAAAAGAATGAGAATGAAAACAGCAAATAATATGTTAGTGTTTTGAGAATGGTTTTGATTTTGCCCCTGAGTGGAGCTCACTGGATCCCACCGGAAGAAGGCCTCAGTTACAGCTTAGGGATTTGACTTTATGGGGATATCCCAGAATAAAATGTAGACAAGAGCTGCCTTTGCCAGCCTAGGGGATTGTGGGAAGAATAAGGTGGGCAGCAAGTTAGAAGTAGGACAGGGATATATCTGATCTCCTCTTGTTGGGGCCAAGTCCTGCCTTTGTGGCTTTGGGAGCTCCCTCTACCCAGTGCTGTCCCTGGGAAGTACTTCACAGGAGGGCAGGCATGCTTTGGTGAGAGTGGTGTGAGTGTAGTTTCTCAAGTTGTACCTTGTACCCAGGTGGGCCAGACTGGATGATGAAGGGGGATGGATGAGTGGGAAACTCTCAGGGGAAATCATGGTGGTGGGATGAAGTGGCCCTGTCTCTGAGGGCTGTGGGTAGACCTCCCCCAGCCAGTACCAAGGAGAAGTCACAGCCACCTCTCAGGGCTACTCAGTATCTGTAGGAAATAAGCAAGGGCCTGATCTGCAGGGACAACTGCAGACCCTGACCAAATGACAGGAGAATTGACCACAGATACTAAGGCAGGGGCGGAAGGTAGTGCCTACCAGGCAGCCATATCTGTTGCTGGAGGACAGTGAAAAGGCCTGCGTGATTCCCCCCTACCTCTTTCTGTCACAAGCCCCTTAGACTCTACTTTCCCGCATGCCTAGTTGCCATCTAGAGAATCAGACTGTGGGGGGAAAGACCAGACATGTTGATACTTATGTAAAAAAAGGCTGTTACCTTTTTTTTTAATAAAAAAAGATGAAATGGATAGTTTGATAGAAATTAATGTAGTAGTATACTATTCAGTGTACTTGATTTTTCTTCCCCTGCTACCTAATTCATTGGGACCTTATAAGTGAGCTCAGATAGGCATAGAAAATATAAAGACACTATGTTTCTCTGCAGATTTGAGTGAAGTGTGCCTAAATTAGTAAACCCACCCCAGCTCAAAAGAGAGAGGAAAAGACACTGCACTTTTTCTCTGTTACCCTCACCCTTCCCTGTGTCTCCATGTCCAAAACTTCTCACCTCCTTTTAGTCCCAGCCAAGATACTCATGCATATCGCCTTTTGTATGTAGATACTGCTCAGGTTACTGATCTGTCAATTTCCAATCAAACTTTTTGAGTTTGTAATAACTAGAATACTTTGCTATGTCTCTATGTGCAGGTATAACCTTAAGAGTATATTCTATTCAGTCTTTGAATTGTCAGTGTTGTAAGACACCAAAATATTTGTGTCAATGAAGTAAGGAGCTTGAGTTTTTTCCCCTGATATTGTTCTTTCTTCACAAATTTTCTGTTTACCATCATGTGATCGATCTGCATGGCTAATGTGATGTTCTGAGTTTTTGCTGTTAGCTCTTCTAGACCTTCTATCTATCTCACTTAGTGGGGGACACAGAGGGAGGGTGAAAAGTGGGGTTAGGTGCTTACTGCTCTGGTTTCCTTCTTGTTGAGTTGCCCAGGGCTGGCTGCATACCTTAATTTAAGGTCATGGGTTCTTCAGGTGGCCCTCTCCTCACAGCCTCTCTTGTTTCCTTATTCCTAGACGTGGGATGATAATAGCCAACCACTCCTACCAATCCTGGGTGCGGCATTCTCCCCATGCCTTCTCTGCATTCTGCCCACAGCTTTGTAAATAGTTTATTGAACTTTCTTCTCAGAGCTTAATGAGCCATCTGTTCCTACCAGGACTATGACTCATATATGTGGGGTCTCAGTTCATCTAGCCCAGATTTCTGAGTAGTAACATAAGTCTCTCTTATTTATAAATGTTGCATCTAGAACCCAGAATATGAAATGATCTAGAAGTGTACTGTTTGATTCCTAAATCTAGAACTTGTATATCCTATGTCTTAAAACCAGAGAAGGGGGAAACCTTTTGGATCCTATTTCTGGAGCTTGTAAGTGCTCAGTTTCTTCCTTCCCTTGCTCCTTATCTTCTTTCCTCCCTTCCCTCCCTTTGTTCCTTCGTTCCTTCTTTCCTTCCTTCCTTCTTCCCTCCTTCCTTCCTTCTCAAATATAAGTTTCAATCAGGTAAACTCCATCTAAACAATCTTGTAGATTGGCAACAGTAAAAGGGTTTTGAGACAGTTAATGTCATAGAATAGTGGTTTCTTTTTTTATTTGAACCAAGATAGAGCTTTGAAGGCAGTTCTTTCTTATTCTGGATGATAGGAATTCAGTGGCTACAATATTTCAGAGGTCAGGCCCCATACATGGTGGAAAGCTGATGAAAATAGCTCTTGAGTTAAATTGGGGTAACACTGGTGGTGTAGAACGGTAATTGATAAGAATAGGGTTTTGGCTAGGAACATCTTACGTTTACGGTCAGTTAAAGATAGTGAAATCTGCCCAGGAGAATTCTGAGTTTGAATTGGCTCACAGCAGAGAAAGCATCAAGTCAAGTTAATCATCCCTTAAATAAAGAGCAAGCATTAGATCTCAAGCTAATATTATAACTGAGACTTTGTAAAAGCTATCTTGAATATTGCATGAAGATGACTGTCAAGACAACTGTGAATTCAATAGCACATCAAGGATTTTCCTATTGACAGGCTAAAACACTGGGGCTAGAGCCGCTGCTGGTGTGATAAAGCTACTTTCCTTGCGCGTGCTTGGACTGAACCTACCACACGTCGTCTCATTTGCATTGAATTTCAGACAGGAATTCCTGTTTCTCCAAAGGAGGACAGTAAAAATGTTCAAAATATGGAATCTTAATTTATACTTTCTCTGCGTGTAAACACTGGGTATTTAAAAATGGGGATCGCATCTATGGAGACTATTTCACTACAAGTGATTCAGTCAAACACCAAATCACTAACGGCCACCTTACTGTGGTTATTGAAAAGTGTACTTTTCAATAGTGTATTGAAAAAATAGTGTATTCAAAAGTGTATTGAAAAAAAATGAAGCCTTGGGCTTCATTTCACATCTCCAATATCGATCCGAAGCATTTACTTTTATGAAATTTTGATCTGAGCCCACTCCTGGATTTGAGAGAGTCCTCTGGATCAGGGAGTCAGAGGCTTCCGCTTCCCTCGGATGTCCCTGATTTTCCACTTATCAAAATCCTACCAATCATTCAAACCAAACACAAATGACAAGTTCCCCCAAGTCCTAATTAATTGACCCTTGATATGTTTTTAGCATAAAATAGCACATGTACCTTGACTTAACCCTTATTTCCTTCTATTTTATAGTATAGGAACATGAAACATAAGCTTCTTTAAGGCAGTTTCTTTCTTTAAAAGGAAATCTAGTACTCATACAGTTCCTTGTGCTTTATCGGGATTGTTCATAAATGAATTAGATTTGGTAGGGCAATTATTTTTTTTATTAATGCATTCCTAAGGTCTTTGCCCAATGATACAGTTTTCTACATAAGGTACGGCTAGATCATAAGGGCTTAGCATGGCACAAATAGAGCAACTGAAAAAAGAAAGATGCTCATCTCTTGATCTAACATTAAAAGAGAAAGCTTTGGGGCCAAAACAAAAAGGAATCTCCCCTTCTAATTGGGAAAATTTCCATGCGGGTAAGAGGAATTTTGAAGTTGATAGACTATGTCTATGCAAGGGAAGATCCTTTGAATTACATTTATTTTCAACAGGTGGGGGAACTTGAAATTTGCTAATGATAATACAGATGAGAGAATTCTGACTAGCAACAGTATCCTTGTTTGAAATCGCTCTTTGGTGCAGGGTTTTCACGCACAGCATGCAAATGCGTGTCATGTTCATAAATCCAATCACAAATGATGGTTTTACGACCAAACTGTATTTCTTCCAAACAAAGTGGTGGTAATATTTTTAAAAATCTGCAAGCCCTTCGAGAGTCTTCAAAAAGAATTCCATCATCTTTTCTCATTGAAGTGAAGATATTTATAACAGAGAGGATGCTGTATTACCACTATGGGGAAGAATTGCATTCCCCACCTAAAATATAGCCACCAACAGTGTACATGTTTTGCATTTAGCATTCAAAATATATGAGGAATAAGATCTAAGTAGATGCAGTAGGATCTAGAAATTAGCCTAAGTCAGCTCTGGAGACCAGATTTAGGGAGGACTATAAATCATATCCTTAGAGTAGAACATTACTGTTCAGAATACTCTAAAATGTACCATGGATCAGAAGCCTTTTTCTCATTGTTTGTTTTTTAGGCTTTATCAGACTCTCTGTGGTTTCATAGGGGTGAGCTACTCAGGTTTGAATGCTGTTTTAGAATTTTTCTATAACCATTGAGTCTGATAGATACAAAGTTCCCTGAGGGTCTATATCTGTTTTCATAAAGGTTACACTTAAATAAAGATTGAAGAATGTTCTTTTCCAAGAGGCATTCCTCCACCCCACTTCCTTGTAGAAGAGAAGCTTTTAAGAATGTGTTTGTTATTATTATTTTTTTTCAGTTCCATGTAAAACTAGACTGCACATTCTCAATGCAACTTTTAGGAACATTTACTTAAACATAATTTGGAAGAGCTCACAGTGATTTCAACACTCCAGTGCAGGGCACTGTGAAACAGTGTTTTGGAAGACATCTTCATTGATTTATTGACTAGCATCCCTTTAACTCTGTCTTCACCAGTAGCCTACCATTTGAGTGAACCCTGTTGTAAATGCAGTAGGGCTGTGGAGCCTCCTCTTGGGGTCCTGAGATTCACTTTAAGACAAGACTTTCTGTCATGGATTCTGTGATCCGTGTCCTGGAGTGCATGATTGGAGCACAGGTGTGAACTTCACATGCAAGACAGATATCTGAATGTCTGAACTTATGTAACCATCTTCCGGTGAGCTCAGGTTCTGTGCTCATTGCTGAGGGTCTTATTGCTGAGGGTGTCCCATCATTCATTTGTTCCAAAGATACTTTCTAAGCATCTCTTGTGGGCCAAGCATGTTCTCATGCTGTGGCTGCTACAGCCAACAAGACAAGTCCCTGTCCTCATGGGGCTGGCATCTAGGGGAACAGGGAGGCAGGACACGAGGTAACAAACACCAGATATAATTCGAGAGAATGGTAAGAGCATGGCGGGAAAGAAACAGGGCAAGGGCTAGTTTTTGGTAGGCGCTCATGGGACTTGTGTCTGATGATATACAACATCTTTGTCATGGTCATATATTCTATTTGGGACCATTTCTTTAATTTAGGGCACGCGGGGAACATCATCTCAGTGCTGAAGGGGTTTTCTTGGTCTATTGCTGGAGGCTGGAGAGGCAGCAGGTGTCTAAGCATGCATAATATATCCAGACAGAAGATAAGACATAGGAACTTTGTAGACCCTCTCACGTTTCCTTGTCTTTCCCTTACTTCAGCTTATCGGATAGCATCTTTTTGGATGGAAAGGTCCTTCTGGCACCTTCTGGTACCAAGTTCAAAAGTCATTAGTAATAGTTTCCAGAGCTCATCTTTTTCCAGATGCAAGTATCTAACCAAGATCTTTGGCCTGCAGGCCAGGACTTTTCAGTGGTCTCTAGGTTTAAGGTTCACTGAGAGAACTTTTTACTGGTTTGTTTGAACTTCATAGAGCTTCAGGGATGCAACTGGATGAACTTTTAGTGAGAGAACATTAGAATGAAGCATGAAGAAGTCTTTTTGGAATTTTTTTGGTGTATTAAAACTTCTCCGTGGTGAATAAATGAATTCATGAAGTCAGAGAGGACACAGAGCCTTGGTTCGAAGTAGTGGAGCAGAGATTCAAGACTGCTGGGTCTAGTCACAGCCTCAATTAAAGTCCAAGAGCCTTAGATTTAGCAGCCTTATGGAAGGTCATTTTCTCCTGCTGACAATGGACAAGAGTCTGAATACTGAAGATTCAGCAGGTACTGCATCTGGTATGTGCTAATTTACTGGAACTATATGATCTGATCTCATCAAGAAACTTTGGGATTTGTCACTAGGCTGATTCTGATAAGCTCATTCCCTTCAGCAAAGCAAACGAGGAAGTCATTTATAGAAGTAGGGTTTCATTTTGGACTGACCCAGTTCTCTGAGCTGAAGGTGAGACTGCGAAGATGCAATTTCCACAGAACTCAACTTGCTGAATCAGATGCTAGTGAAGCAGTGACTGGCACATAGTAGGAGCTCAAGTCAGCATTGTCAAAATTACCTCCCACTGTTGAATCACCTTTAGATCTCTTCCCAATTTTTTAGGCATTAATAACAAAATCTGTGAATTTGGTAAGATGCTAGTTGTCTCTCTGACTGCTTGTCTATGTTATGTTTTCAGTTTGTGAAGTTGAAGAGAAGTCAAAGGAGATGATGCTCCAGGCTGCCAATGTTTTATTTGCCAGCAATCTGAATTCATGACTCAGTGAGACTTGAGTTTTAAACAGTTGTTTAAAAAATGTCTTGGGTTTATAGGTGCATTGATTTTTGCAATCTCTGCTCTGTCAATGCCTGAAATAACAGAGAATATATTTTGTTTGTGGTACTCTATTACTTTAATTCAGTTAAAATGTTTTGTGATCTGTGTCATTTTCATCTGTTGGAATTTTTTTTAGAGTATTTGTTTATTTCTGCCACTTCTTTTTCTAGACTTTTATTATTTATTTATATTTTATGTTACATAATGAGGCTATCTATAAAAAGTTAACCACTTCATGACATAAAAGAAGTCATGCAGAAAGAAAATATACTTCTACAGAGCTCAGATGGAATCTTCTGCTCGTTATAGTCCCAAAGCATCTCTAAGTTCTCAGTTTGTAGTTGTTAATGAATACATATGTAAATCAACACGTGCCAACCATAGACCATGAGAATGACAGGTACTAGGGTAATAACTAATGGGATGCTTTCATGATAGACTTACTCTATTATTTTCCATAGAAAATATCTTTAAAGTGGAGGAAAAACATTATTGCTATGGAACTGAGATTTTTTTACTGGGAGCCCTTCTCACACTCAGAGCCCAAAAAGATTTCTGTCTAATTCTGATGACAAAGATGAACTACAGTCACCCAGGGGAAATGAGGCTTAAATCCACCTCTGTTTTCAGCATAAATAGTGAATGTGGTCACAAATACTTTGCTTTTTAAAAGGCCAGGTGCCATTCCAATGGAAAGGTAAATATGGAATAGCACCTGTCCTCATATCGGCAACCCTATAAAGATCTCCTAAATATCCTAAATGCCTCTGCCTTAAAGTCTGACACCGTTAGAATTCATAGTAGCCATCAAGATTTACCATGAAGTAGAGTGCATAACAATGACAAGACCTCAAGGTATAAAGATATTTCTAAAGTGTAAGCCCTCACATTTCATAATTTTAATTCAAGAAAATAGAAGAAGTATATCTGAATGATCTTTGATCTTTAAGGAGTCACTGTGCAGATGGGCTCTTAAGAAAGGAAGTCTTTATACTAACCCCGTCTGGTGCCAGAGAATATAACCAAGTTTCAAGCAGCTATTATGAGGATTCTTGGGAAATCTTTGAAGAATTTCTTATTCCATGACAAATGTGTAATTATTACCTGTCACGATGTTAGACGTGGGATAGAAAATGGGAACCAGTGGTATGAAAAATTAAATGGAAAGGCCAGAATGTGTGTATGAAACTGTTTGGAAAGTGCATGAAAGAACTGAGCATTCTAGAAAGCACAGTAATTTCAGAAGTTACTGAGTCATGATTAACCACGAAACAGTGACATCAATAATGCAACTGCCCAGCAACACCTCCACCACCATCATCCCAAGAAGTCATAATCACCTGGGGGATGTGATGCGGGGTTGATTGTGTGAGTTAGGTTGTGGACAGAACAGGCAGAAGGAGCCTGGGTTGTGGCTTTCCTGCTTGAATGAATTGTCGCATTCTAAACTGTTCTGTCCAGATGGCATTGAAAAAGATGATAGATAGATAGATGATAGATAGATGATAGATAGAGAGATAGTCAGCAGACATGTGTTGGCTATTAATTGTCTAGATCAGGTTCACCTGGCTTCTTTGTGCAGTAGAAATTTGATCTGTAGAAAAATCATCCTGCTTATTTCCTTGGGTGGATATCAGAAAAGACTGTGTTTAAAGAGTTCCTAGAAGTGAATAGTTCCTGCCAAGGGTGTACTTGATTTAGGACAACCTCCATCTTTGTGCCTCTTACCTCCATAGGTATAAATACCTTTGACAGTCTGAGATATTCTTCAATAATTGAGGTATTTGCCTCCTCAACATATAAGTTGTCATTGAGGATAGTCTTATTTTATATTAACTTCTTGAATTTTAGTTTATCATTTTCTTCCTCCAATAACCTGTTATAAAATATAATCATTGTCTATAATTTTAAGTGACCTTTCAGTTTAAGGTTTATAACAGTAACACTGTAACACAATGGGATAGTCCTTCATCCAGTAGAGTAGAAATTATTTCATATTATCCCATTGTAGAAGTGGTTTCCAGTAGGATAAACTGTAAAGGAAGCATTGTTATCTGCATTCACTTTAAAAGGAATTACTTAGTAAGTACAAAGCCAATTAAGCAATACGACATGACAAGCATTGCGTTTGGTGGGGTGGAATTATTATACATCTCAGATGTCTTGAGAGGTTTGGGCCAAAGGCTGAGTGGCTTCAACCACCCAAGAAGTATAATAAACCCTTAAAAACTGTACCACCTGTCATATCTTATTGCTATTATGAAATGGAAATCACAAAGCCAAAACAGGGGGAAAAGGTTAGATCTGTGCCCTTGCTGGGGATTACTTACATGCCTATGACATCACTGACAGTTCTATCTGTGTCCAGAGAATTCTAAAGCCATTGCATAATTATTGCACAAACAACACAACTCATTTGAAACTGCTGCTTCAGCATTCTGCAATGCCAACTTTGTCATATACCAGTCCCCCAATGTGCTCTTCTTGCAGAAATCATATTGGTGCTCTTAATCCCTAGCTTTCCTCTTTCACTGATCATACAGCTTCAGGGGCAGGGGAGGGTAAGTGGGAGGAGGTGGAGATTGTTATGTAGAAATAATCTTGCCCCCTAGAGGATCGGAGGCATTTGGTTCCTTGTATGCTTTGCAACACCCCAAGGTCATTATCTCATGATAATCACATCTCCTGGAGTTGCCTTATTGCTTAAGTGTAACACTAAATTTTAATTACAATGAAATAGAGCTCTTCTGGTAGTTTATACAACATCTTGTGTTCTCATTGCCAGATGGAAATAATGCAGAGCTTTTACTGTAATCGTATGTAGTGGTCCTGGGCTCCAGTGCAATAAACACATATTGTTGGTTTGTTGAAAAAAGCACTTTGCTTCATGGAACCAGTTATCTACTTTCTCTTACAGTATTTCAAATTGACAGTTTATGAAAATTTTTCCCTTTGTTTAAAAATATTGAAACCCAGCAACACTTTTTCCTCCCAAAATTGGCTGTAATGGGCAAATGTAATTAAGAAAATCAAAACAGCGTGTTGCCCATTGATAGACGAGACAGATTGTTTTACATATAGGATTTTCTTTTCATGGTTTCTTTTTAGTTGTTTGTGCCATTTTGACAGTTGGGCCTGAATGCCTGTTTTTTTAAAAAACTGTGTATTTTCTCATGGACTTACCACGTTTTTTCTAGTTATTACTATGCATCTTTTTGTTCTAGCATTTGGTCAGCTTCTTGGGCTTCCTTATCATTCTGGCTGATGGTAAAGAAACAATTATTTAAGGTACTTGCTACAGAATGGCAAGGCAGATTTTATCCAAGTGAGGTTCATCACGATAGAAGGAGCAATCTTTGCAATGGGGTCTTGTGGTAGGGGAGAGAGATTGGACTCAACTCTGAACACAACAAGGGAAAGTGGGAATTTATAACCATGGAACAGCGAGGGGGTCAGTGGATGGAAAATGACTCAGAGGAAGTATCCGGGGAAGGCAGGATTCTGGCTAACTGACTGGATACTTGCCGAAGGCAGGTCAGTGTGATCAGACATCATGTGGGGATGGCTGAGGATAAAGAACCTGATTTGGTATCAAGAGTGATAGATCTGGAGGATGAGGGATTCTGATTAAACTGTCTTCTCAGGACTCTTGCTAAAACTGGACAAGGCAGAGGTGAAAAAGCAAGCCCAAAATTTGAGGACGGGGTTGAAAACATTCTTCCAGGAGCCAGTTAGAGGTTGGTCAAGGAGAGAATCTTTGTCATTGTCTCATGACCAGTGTTTGCTTGTCAGATAGGGGTACAGTCTTTAGCAAGACTCTGAACCAAAGCCTGAGCACTTCTGGGTTGTTGGGGAGGTGGTGATGCAATCATCCTTAAAGAATGATAATAATAATAGTAATAAATATATGAATTTTGAATAAAATAATCTTTAGAATATATTTTTATTGATTTGATTCTAAGTAAAACACCATGCTTGCTTTCAACATGCGAATTCAAAATAAGTCTCCCAGCCACAATTCCTACCTTCCATGTTGCTGCTCTAAGCTTTTCCTTTATTAAAATCCTGGGGCTTCCATTTCATGGGCACCAGAGAGTAAGAAATGACTCTCTCCCCTGCTCTTGCTGTCACTGCTACCCAAGCCCCTGGCTGTTCTTCCGAAACACCAGGTCTACTTTCCTGGGGCCTGGCTTGGAGCACTCTCCCCTCAGATGCTTGGCAAAACTCTCACGAGTTTCCAGTCAAGTCTTTGCTTAGAAGTCACGTTTCCAAGGAGGCTCATGCTGATCATTCTACTTAAAATCGTAATCCCCTCCATGCCTCCCTTCTGGATCTCCTTCATCTTGCTCTGCTTTATCTTTCTTCCAGGGCATTTATCGTTTCCAAACCACTATATAACTTTGTTATTTATTTCAGCTAACATTTAACATTTGTCTCTTATGGATAGACGGGAAACTCTCTGAAAGCAGCTATATTTTGTTGTTTTGTTGATTGATGAATATCAAGTGTCTAGGACAGTGCTAGATATGTAGTAAGTGCTCAATAAAGAACTTTTGAATGGATGAACGTATAAACAATGAGACTAGCAGGGAAATGTCCCAGAGCTTTAGGCAGTCTTTAGGACTTCAAAGTAGAACTGGGACAGGCCTTTTCCCTGCGGAAGCTTGTCTTAACACAAGGGGAAAGGTGGGTACGATTCTAGCTTCTTACTTCAAAATAGAAAGAGCTGTGGCAACAGAATCAGAGGGTTGGGAAAGGTAAGATTATTCTAGAAAGAGATCCAAATCATTATGCCCGTAATATTTGCTTATCACAAAATACTTTAAAATATCAATATCATATCTGTAATATTGTTTTACATTCAAGTGCTTAAATATCTATTATTTCACCCACTTTCCTGAATGCTGGTTATTTTCTCAGATCCTCCCTCATACATAAAGACATACTACTGCGATATTCCTGTACAAATTTCTATAAATTTGTAATAATTCCATTGCAGGCTAATCTATACCTGAAAGATGTTATTGTATTAAATTATTCACTTTAGATGTTAAATACAGGTATAGACACCCAAATATTTATTAAGCAGTGTGGAAAAATAAACACCATTTTATTCTGACATTAGAGTGTGAATAAAATATTAACAGTAAGTAATTATTTCTGAAAGCAGTGATTTTAAAAATTCATTTAATAGTTCAAAACAAATAAAGAGACTGTATATAATATGTTGTGTTAGCATCCAATTTCATTCCCTTGAAGGTGAAATTTGAGTTGTTTTAGCAAAGCTGTGATTATAACAAAACTCTGTCTTGGAATGCTTAGGGTCGCAAATTTTTGTCTTACAGCACATATAAATATGATTGAAACTGTAGTTTTGTGTATTAGTGTTATGTGCCCAGTGTTTGTTATTATTATTATTAGTGTTGTTGTTATTATTACTGTTGGTGTTTTCCGTGACAAGTTAGTAATACTTGCCACGGGGATAATTTACAAAGTTACCAAGATATGGGTCTGGTTTTCACTTTTTTTAGATCACACAATGTATATATATATTTTTAAAAATCTTTTTTTACTTTGAGTTGTTTTTCCTCTTAATCACTTTCTTGTTTTAGTGTTTTGCAATTGGACTTACTCTTATCACATGCCATCAAAGACTGCTTATAGTTCTTAATGACTTTAGAATAAAATCCAGACTCTTCCCAGGCCTATAAGGCCTACACGTTTAGGTTGATTCTCCCATTTCATTTTGTGCACCCTCTCTTTGTCATTAAGTGCTCAGTTATACTGGCTTTTTCTAAATTTCTAAGTTTCTAGAATTGTCCAAGTACATGCTGCTTCCTCAGCAAGAAACATCTTTCTTCTGGTTTTCAGATAATCAGCCAACCCCTTCTCCTTTGAGGTATTAGCTTAAATATCATCTCCTCAGAGAAACCTGCCCTAACTAGTTTGTTTCATTATGACATCTGGTTTATTTTATGCATCGCATATTATGGCCTGTCATTGTTTCATATTCAATTTTTATGCATTATTTTTCTCTCCCATCATAATATAAGCTCCTTGAAGGTAGGGCCTTGTCTGTCTTGTTGACCAGTGTTTCTCCAACAACTCATATATGTCAGGAGTTCAGTGCTTGGTGAATGAATGAATGAAAGAATGAATGCATGCATGCTGGATTAAAAGTTGGGGTAGATTTACTAAATATACAACTATTGCTGTGAAATCTCTTTATATATCATTAACAGTACTTTTTTTTTCCAGGACCATTGTTTGTATTACAAGCTAGACAGGGACATGATATCTGGGCAATAAAAGTCTGTGGAAGAGAGAGGTTTAAGATTCGGTAGGATTTTTTTTTTTTTTAGAACTGTCTAACTCCTTCTTGGCAACCTCCTTCCTCCTTAACCATCCCTCATCCCATATAGTAGGGTCAAAATTTTGTGCTTTTAAATGTCCTATACTAATTTCACTGATAATCATATTTTGATATATTTTGGCTTATAAAGGGTTTTGTTAATATAGTTAAGACAAATAACAGAATTTAAAGAAATTGTCTCTTAGATATTCCTTCAATCGGTACACAGTAGGATCTATGCAAAGGAATTCTTCAGAGCCTTTAATTTCAGTGAGAAATCATTTTGGTCCTTGCCCAGATTCCTAGTTCTTAATGCTTTCTTTAAAGCTGTCATTTATACCATGAGAACCCAGATTACCACGCTCCCTGACACCATGAAATTTGATCAACTTTGTTTTTCTAATTGGCCATATGAAATAATACAGAGTGTGTAGGATGCCTCAAATTTATTGTTTCATCCCTGGCAGTTCAATATCAACTAAACTGGATTCTCCCCCTTAGCATGACCAAGTGAAAACATAAAGAAAACATTCAACCTCATTTAGTAATTGTCTGGAAACAGGAAGCCAAACCATGATCTATAGTACAGGGCGATCCCATTGTGGAAATTTCACCCTGACTGTAACCTCTTATCTTGTTCTGCTCTTACATGTGGGTCATATTATGCACTGCTTTGTGCTAGTTTGACAAGAACTAATGTGGATGCTTAAATATTTTAAAGGCTGAACGCTTCAGAATGATAAAATACAGAGCTGATCAACCCTTCCTGTTGCGTTTGCGGTTAATAATAAAGTAATTTAATACTTTCTTTCTTTCTTTTTTCTTTTTTTTGGGGGGGAGGGATCTATTAGTAGTTTCAATAACAAACATTAAAGTTCCTTGAAGGAAAAATCTTCAAATAAGGCCATGCAATGACACTTTTTAACTACAGTTGTTTTTTATTCAGCCATAAAATCTATCTTTCATAAAGAAACCCACTTACATGTCTTACTTCAGTGAAGGTTATTTGTAGACTGAAGGTCTTTTCTTGTCAAGATATGATGAATACCATGTGTGAAGACAGAAGAGCATCAGACCTGTATTAGCTGGAAAACCTACTGATCTGTGAATAACCTAAAAAAGAAAACCTGAAGATTAGCAACGTCGCTTTTAAGAATGATCCATCAAATTCAACAAGCAGATTCACAGAGATGAATCATCTGGTTCCTTTTATACCTACTATACAGTAAAGGTTATTTCCTTTCCCTACAAATAGAAATTTGAGAATAAAGGGAAGGGAGGTTTTTGAACATCCCTTGGTATAAGTCAATAATCTTAAAGTGTTTTTGATTTTTTTTTTAGATGTAAATCCTTACTAATGACAATTAAAATGCTATAGTCAATTGTTTCAGTATTGAGTTCAATATTTTGGGTACTTGGTCTCTATCCTTTTATGAGTGTGTTGCGGGGAGGAAAAATTCTCAATATATTTTCTCAAATTTTTCATACAAGACTTTAATTTTATGGCAAGTTAGAATATCTGCTTGAATTATTTTTAGGAGTTTCCTACATAACTTGCATAGTCAAGTAGCATTTAGATAAACGAAAATAATTAGGTAAGTTATTCTTTTGGGTGTTAAGTTGGTCGGTTAAGAGAATAAAAGATTCAAAGCATATAAAATCATTACACGATCTACAGAGTCATTAAAAGTAAACTGTTTTCTAATTTCTTAAATTTTAGAATAGGTTAAAAGCATAAGTTAAAACACGCACTTCACAATCGATATTAGAGTATTATGTTTGTAGTGTTTTCATTTACTTTTTTTCACATTGAACTTGATGGACAGAGTGACTTCAAAATATAAAGCACTAAGGAGAAATCACCATAAGGATTTTTCAGACTTCATTCATATCAGTGTTTCAATAAATAAACAAATCCTAATATAATTAAAAAGCAATTAATTAATTTTTTATTGAGGTATGTTGATATTAGACAACAAAAACAGATCCTGACATTGTAACATACAGCTATAGAAACTGAATTTTTGTGCTTTACTTCTTAAAGAAGATTTCTGGCAAAATATGCCTTAAAAATTCAAATTAGTCATTGGGTGATGTTTTGTTGTTGTTAAGTTAGCAGTAATTCAGATTTCAAATTTATTTTCTTTAAAAATATAGGTCTCCTTTGGGGCGATGTCTTTTGGTAAAATTTTGCCTATTTAATTAGTTTCCAACATGCCCTCCATAATGAAAAATAATTTTTATAGTGAGTGAATGACAAACTTTCTCTGTGTTTAAGCAATTAATAATCATTTAGGCTTTGATATTAAGTGCTCTGTTAATGTTATTTATAACTATTTTCATTATGTAAATTAAATAGGAAAATAGAAACACCATTCCTTAAAGAGTGAGTTATCGTTTCATGAACGAGAAGTTTGCTGCTAGAAAAATTTTAATGTTTGTAACCACTTAAAGGCATTCAAGGACTTCATCTCTCATCAGATTATCTTGGAATAATGAAGACATAAGCAAGAGCTAAGAATCTTTATTCAAGGACCTCAGTTGATTTCGGTTTACAGGCAATGTGAGGGCATATTTTCTAGAAGTCCATTTTCCCCCTAAAAGTCAGATATTAACTATTTCAGAAAACAGATTATGCTCTGAGCTTCTTAAAATTCTATTTTTTATGAGTTTCTGAAATTGAGAAGAGCAGTCTCCGTTCAAAAAGAGTAGGAAAAGAAAACTCCTCTAATTATTAGAAGCTTAAACACTGCAAGAGGCCTTGAAGCCTCGTCCCACCTACTAGAACAGCCATAAATCACAGATGAACATAGGAGAGAGAACCGTCAGTGATGTTTAGATACAGGGCTGCCGCGAAGTGAAAAACATGGAGTTTCAGAATTTAGCACCTAAGGCCCGGCTAAATATTATTGATTTTAACTTGCGCTGAAATAGTCACCCGTTCAATTTAATAATCCTTTTTGCGGATGATAAAACAAACTTTAACTAAATAAAACATGGCTTTAAAGAGAAGTGGCATTTATGATAGTCAAAGAGTGAAACAATTTAATTAAGCGATAATGTTCACGGCGCTGGAGCAATAAACAACATATGCAGTTGATTAAATGCGGGAGGGAGTTCAGGGTGAAATCCTCCGTTTGGAAGTAGCGGTCCGCAGATCCTCCCCATTCTCTCTTCTGGGGGTGCAAGGAAGATGTGGCTGCAAGGAGAACCTTAGACATTTGCTTTTTCTCGCATTTTCCCTCTGCAGGGCTTTGTGGCCATGTTTCACCCTTGTCGGAACTTAAGACAGAGTTTTAGACTAGAAAATGACCGTTCCTTTTCGTTCAAAACTGAGATTTCACCCTTCCATTTCTCTTTAAAAAGTCCACTGATTGTCTTACGGGAGCCACCGGCTTTATATGGCATTGTCAGTGGCCACTGGGGAATTGATTTTTTTATTCCTTAGATGATTTTAGGGTTTCAATTTATGGAGGTCCAAAAATAGGGGTTAATTTCTATATGTCAGTTGCTTTCCAAAAAACTATGTGAGTAATCTGGGACAGGTGCTAGTATGAAAGTATATCAGTTCAATTCCAGAGAGAAAACCAGACTATGGTAAATTTCAGAAGGCAAGAAAAGAAACCCGATGAATTTAGCATCAAAGGTCTATGTTTTGTTGCAGAAGGTTAGAATAATTAGACAAAGCTCTTCTTTGCTTTGCATAGTCTCCCTTTACATTTTCCTTTTGGAAATTTGGAGGTATTGTGTTGGCAGATGAGTGTATATTTCAAAAGTCAAATTTTTGTCTCCTTTCAGCCCAGGTTATGATCCCAGAGTCCTGGGATGGAGCCCCCCATTGGGCTCCCTGCTCAGCGGGAAGCCTGCTTCTCCCTCTCCCACTCCCCCTGCTTGTGTTCCCTCTCTTGCTGTGTCTCTCTCTGTCAAATAAATAAACAAACTCTTTAAAAAAAATGTATGTGTGCTGGTATAAATAAATGTCTGTATAAATTCAGGAAAACACACTGGAAAGATTAGAAGGCTATGCACTAATCCTAATAGTAGTAGACACTGGCCAGTTTTCATTTAAATTTTAAATAATGTAAGTGATTAAGTTATGGGTAATTTTTATACATGTGTGTTTTTTATACATGGTTTCAAATGAATATTTGAATGTTTTCAAATACTTTATAACGAATACTATATATTTTATATTTAAAATGCATATTTTATTATAAAACAGAAAAGTGAAAAAAATTCATACAAAAAACAAAACCTTCTGAATTTTGCCACTGCAATTGCTACTAAATAGTATAAACTTTGAATTTTTTATTTTATTTTAATTTTTATAAAAATATACTTACAAAGAAGTTAAAAATAAAAAAATTGAAAGTATTTACTGTATTTATAAACACTTATTTTCTTCTAGCAATTTAAAACTATTGATTAAAGTTGAAAAGGGCACCTGGGTGGCTCAGTCAGTTAAGCTTCCGACTGTTGATTTTGGCTTAGGTCCTGATCTCAGGGCCCTGGGATCAAGCCCTGCCTTGGGATTCTCTTTCTCCCTCTCCCTTTGCCTCTCTCCCTACTCGCTCACTTACTCTCTCTCTAAAATAAATAAATCTTAAAAAAGATATTGAAACTAAGAGTACAAATTATTCATGAATATCAATAAAAGTATTTAAACAAAGCTGAAAACTTCAATTTAATATTTTACAAGATTGACTTGAATCTTACTATTTTTGTTCAAATAAAATAATTTCTAATTCTAGTGTTCAATGATCATTTTATAGCCAATGTCAATAATTAGTATTATGTTTACTATGTCCTCTAGGGTAATAAGTGTAATATGAGTTTCTTAATATGGCAAAATATTTTTCAAGTGGCAGCTATTACAAACACTATACTAATTCATGAAAGTCATTAACTGTAGTGCAAAGAAAAACAAGAAAAAGGCTGATGGGCAGAACTAGGGAACAATACTTCCCAGGCAAGTATCTATTGTATTCATGTTCTTTGAGAGGAAGAATTTAATTTAATTAATATGTCTTCTCTGTAAACCTAAGTGTTTCTGCTGTAGGTTATGGTGCAACCTACAAAGCTCAGGATATTGTAGCACAGTTTTCTTGTTTTAAGGACACTGGGCAGAGAGACACAGAGAAGCATTTCTGTGGGGCCTGAGCTGTATTAGATACAGAGAAGATGTTTAACACTAGGAGTTGTGCTGTGCCAACCCTAAGTGATGGATCCTAATGGTTAAAGTACTTCTGTGTTTTTTTTTAATACATTTAATTTTGCATGTGTGTTTGTGATATACAGGGACCCCTAAAGCATGAGATCTACCCAGGGGAACAGTCCCTCTTACCTGGGTCTGGTGGAGGTATAGTCCATTGTCTATCTCAAATCTGTAAATATCAAGCATGGACAAATATTATGTCCAAGGCACTGAGTTATAGAGAAAACCTGAGAACATATTTCAAATTATGTTCCTATTGAGTAGATTTTTAATATCTTAGATGTGGTATGAGTGGAGAAGCAAGCACTCGTATAAATTGCCACCAAAAACAGGTGGACTGGAAAAGGAGTTACATGGAAGATCCAAAGGTTAACTGTAGTGGGGGATATCCTGGATTAAATCGCATTTAAAATAGACTTGGTAGAACTGGTAGAATTTAAATAAATAAGGAGAAGAGGGCATTCTAGGAGGAGACAGGTGCTTCTGAAAAGGGATGAAGGTGGCTAAATACAGGGTATGGGCTTAGGGGATGGTGGACTGGACCAGCATGTTAGGCTAAAGAATCTGTGTTTTATCCTATATGTTGTGAGGAGTAGAGTAGGTTTCTGAACAGAGATATGGTACAATCACTTGACCAATTCAAGTATACACTTAAGTGAAAGGGTCCTGCTTGTTTAAATAATACCTACCTAGTAACGGGCTTGTCAAAGCACTGAATATGGATGGATTTTGATGAAATTAAATATTCAGTGGTCACAAGTCCTTGTGTAATGCCACACTGATTTAAGTGTAGGCATTTCCCAGAATAAAAGATGGATTATAAAAGCCAGGTATTTTATTCCTTAATTGCTGTGGAAGCTAGTCTCCAGTTATAGCTCTAAGCTTTAGCTGATGTAAGAGTGTTTTCAGCAAAACTTAAATTTAATAGAATGCATTAATTCTTCCCCATAACAACCAGAACCTAGCACAAATTTTAGAATGCATTTACAGCATGTTAAAAGGGCAGACATTTATAAGGATATAACAAACCACCTTGCTAAGTTTGAGCTAGATTATAGGAATATAGGCTACTGTGCTATAAAATAATTGACTTCATAGCTCTTTTCAAAAAATAAATGGCATGTGCGCTTATGAAGTTACCCATTTTATGGAAAAATTTTCAAAAAGTGTTGGCGATTGCTAATTGAGTCCTATTTGGGATTTTACTTTTTAACAAGTTTTATTTTTTGAGGCATAGAAGATAGACTCCTGGCAAGAATTATTTTTTCCTTCTCTGAGGGGCACTAAATACCAGGTTATAACTGTTAGGTGATAAACACAAGACAGAAAAATAACCACAAAGACTTAACTAATACAAAAAAAGAAACTGGACAAACTTAGAGAAAAGAACACGAGCTATATTTTTGTTTGTTTATTTGGGTTGTTTTCTTTACATGTTCAAGAAATACCCGG
Source organism: Eumetopias jubatus (assembly GCF_037043125.1). Classification (NCBI taxonomy): domain Eukaryota; kingdom Metazoa; phylum Chordata; class Mammalia; order Carnivora; family Otariidae; genus Eumetopias; species Eumetopias jubatus. Next base: position 160,128,714 of record NW_028274809.1, on the reverse strand, counting down.
AGAGTCACCAAACACTTCTCGCTTTTCCAGCTTACTTTCCACATTGCAGATCAGCTAGCTAACTTATTCCTCAGAGAAACCGTACCATTCTGAGCGTTCACCCAGTTCAGTTTCAAGGAGTTTGGAGACAAGGATTTGTCTCAGCTGGGAACAGGGAACATCGAGATGAAGCAGCTCTGGGCTCTGTGCCACTGGTCTGCCCCAAGCCTGCAGAAGAAACTTTGTTGTGCCTTGAAAACAGGTTCTTTTCTCCAACATATGTGAGAGGGAAAGTTCTCACAGGGAATGTGGGTCCAGCCATGAGTTCCATCTTGTATGTGGCTTGAAGAGGATTTAGTAAGGACATCTGTGATGTATCTTGCTAAACAAACAGGGTAGAAACATATGGCAATAATAAATATTGTTATACACTGTATGATCATACTTTAATATAGTTTTAGTAATCTGCTTTCCTTATCCAACGTTTGCCATTCTGAGGTGAACTCTCACTGCTCTGCCCTTATTTTCCTTTAAAAAGATTAATTTTCTTAATTGCTTATTGCTGTGGTATTTAGCCCCTTGTCACAGCTCTTTAACTAGAGTATATAAAACTATATTGCATTCAGAACCAGGAAATATTAAATGAGATCCAGACCTCAGCAAATCAGAAAACTAATTAGTAAGTTATCTCATTCTATGAAGAAAAACATCTTATTTTTATTGTTCTCATTAAATGAATAATTTATTATTTAAAAAAGTTTTATTTTAAGGCATTCAGAAACACAGAGTGGGACTTTAAGCAAAGTAATGATCACCTTGATAATCTTAAGTTTCTCAAATTTCTGTCTAAATGAGAATTCAAAAGTGATTTATGAATATTCTAGATAAAATAACTGTATCAGGTAAGGAAGAGATCTGTGACTAGGGGCATATACTGCTTCATCCTGGATATATGTGTTGCCAAAAAACACAGAATTTATTTTGTGTCACATAACCTAACTAAAACAAAACCTACATAAAGCATTAACTGAGTAGTTAATATCAAAGTCCTATTTTAATAAGAATTACATTATAAACTAACCCTATTGAGTCAATTGATATAATCATTGGCTATGTAACAAATGATATAAAAACATATATCCTGGTTCTTACTGTGTTCTGGTAATTCATGACCACATGGACATGCCATTATATACATACAAAAATCAGGGCAACAGGATGAACTGAGTTTAAACTAACTTGAAAAAGACCAAGGGCTGATACCAGACCGTGCTGCTATATCATCAGAGATCTTAAAAAGTAATTGAAAACACTCACCTTGTTTTGCTACTTTGGAGGTATACTGGCAGATCCTATAGCCATCACTGGAACATTAAACTGAAGTATGAGAGGCCAATGTATCCCTTAGGAGAGGAAGATTTGCTAGAAGGTGTTAATGGTTTAGCATAAAACCTCAAGGGAAGTCAAGCAAGTCAGTGGCTCTGAAGCATGGTTTTGCTCCCTGTGTTATCCTGCTGTTTTCTTAGTGGTGTCACCAAAATTCTTTATATTGACTGAGAAGGTTCCATAAAGTTTGAATGTATGAGATCTCCAGCCTTAGGTCACTGATATTTACACTCCTAACTTTAAGGCAAAAAATACCATAAAAACAGCAAATTAGAGGGAGATCGTAGTTATAGTAGAACAGAATAGCTTCTGAAAAAGTTTTTGTAACAAAGTTCAAACATTAATTCATTGACTGATTTGACTAGTGGTAATAAAGACCGAACAATCAATCAGTCAGCATTAGCTGGTCAGAAGCATGGTGGTTTTCTCCACAGGTACATGATCCTTTTCTCTCTGAGTTTTTATTCATTTTTCTAATACACAAACTGCACAAGTTTTTAATACATCATTCTTTAATGATGTATCTAGAGATTAGAGCCCTTCTACTTTACAGTATGTGTTTGGTATGTAGGCTACTTTATTGACTGCTATTTGTCTCTTGTAGTATACCTACTCTCCTGTTTTCATTTCTCCTTTCTATACTGAAAGCTTCTTAAGGGCAGAAAAAAAAAATCTGTCTAACACCAGAGAAAGCATTGAATAAATAAATGATTTCATTCCTTTGGATATCAAGGTAAACTCTCACCATCATCTAATGATGACTGTTTGAGATATAGTCCTGAAAGAATATTTATATCTTTTTCTGGAAAAAAAATATATACCCTTTTCTAATGATTATAGACAGGTATATTTTGTACGATTTTGAAGGTATTTTTCTATTGTTTAAAAATTCTATCAGAAAATCATCATAGTTAATAGACATTCATATTTTAGTTTGACCTTCCTTCCTTCCTTCCTCCTTCCTTCCTACCTTCCTTCCTTCCTTCCTTCCTTCCTTCTCTTCCACCTACTCTCCCTCTGTCCCTCTCTTATTTCTTGCTCATTTTCTTTGTAATACATTGAAAATTTATTGAAGTAATAGAGTTTCTTTTTTGGATCTAAATGAATGATTCCATAAAATATAAGCTAAAGAACTATGTTGGGATTTTTAATTCCTCTATTGGAGATTTCCTGAGATTTGCAAGAAGTAGAACAGGTGCTATAAAAAGTTAATCTAGGGTGGTCCGAATGGAAAAAGACTTAAAGTGATTCAACTGTGTCAAGCATCTGAGGTTTTTTTTTTAAGGATAAAATGTTAGATTTTTCAAGACTGAAATTTGTTGAAATTCTCCTCTTCCTCCATAATTAAGTAATAATATGTGACAAAGCATGAATTATTGCATAATAACTCATACCTCTTGCTTGCTAAGAATGAGGCCATAGGATGAGTGCTTGTTTAAATGCACAAGTTATGAGTTATTATATCATAATTCACACCTTGAAGGACCATATTGTGATTATAAAATGGCCCTGTGCAAATATTATTAATTTTTAAAGTTCAGAAATGAATTATTAAAAATAACACATTATGACTTAAAAGAACCTCTCTAATGTGAATTCATTAAAAATGGAATGAAAAATAAATTAGTGTACATTGAACCAGAATTATATATAACCTTTCTTGATGAACCATTTTCATTGACACAGTGTTGTGAAGCATCCACTCTATAATTTGTAGCTGTTGTGTAGCTCTTTCTTTTTTTTTAACATCCCAACAAGTAATGTATTCTTACTTGATATTTTTCTCTCAGGGTCATAACTTAATGGTGGCCATAAGTCAGACTTTGCAGTCAATTTTAGTACTGTTTGTTTATCAGGGTTGCATGTAGAAATCATGAAGGGTGACTCTCTTCAGTGGTTGAGTACTGACCTCCAGCCTTTGAAACCAGTCCTTCAGTGGCTTCTAGGACAATGCCTTTTGCTGGTCTCCCCCTCCCCCCCTTTTTTTCCTTATCTTCCATCAATTTCTCTTCCTCTTTCTCTCCACTGGCTACAAGTAGTCTCCAAAATGTTTGCCATATTTGATCTTCTCTGTTTAGTCCTACTTCAGCAGGATAGTATTTATTTCAATTATTCCCTCTATGTAGATAACAACCTAATATAGTTCAGTTTCTAGAATTTCACTCATACTTCAAATTACTAATACTTTCTGTTATTATCATCATCCCAATTATTCCAGTTAATATTCCATATCTTGAAATCCAGCATATCTAAAGCAGACTGCTGTCACCTCCCCTCCAAACCAGCTCCTCTTCCCATTTCTCAAGGTGCTGCTACCCAATTCCTGCTCTGAAATTAGAAGCCCTTCCATCACTGTTTACCCTTTTTGTCTTTTTTCAACCACTGAGCATCTATTTTGTGCCACCTACTCAATGAGGAATCATTTAAGGTAAATGTCCTTAAAAAACCTTTGTTGCAATAAAAGACCCAGTCATGAAGGTAAATAAATTTAATACGAGAAAGAATGTGATATGCACAATAGGGCAAGTAAGCACATTCCACTGTTTCTACATGCTTATCATGAAAAACTTCATGGAAAAGTGGTTCTGGAGGTGGTCCTGAAGGATGAGTGGAGTTTCAAAGACTACATGGGTCACTCCAGGGCAACCAAAATCACAAACACCTGTAGCAGAGAATGCAGAAAAATCCTCACCACCTTTTAGTGTTCAAATATCTCCTCTTTCATGAAAACCTGGCAATGGTAGACATTGCTTTATTTATTTATTTATTTATTTATTTATTTATTTATTTATTTAATGTTCTTACTTGGCAAAATAAGATTTCACAAAACTGGGTCAGTCCTGTAAAAATTTTTACTGCTTTATGTACAAAGAGCTACCAAGTCCTTATCTGATATGCTTATCTCATATTCCATTTATCTCGTAAGTTTAAGACTCATCTCTAAAGTCTCCATTTATATGGCTGTAGCCCTCATTTAGAAACTCACTATTTCATTCTTAATTACTATGGCACCTTTTTAGCTGGTCTTAACCAATCTCTTCTTTTTTAAATTCTGTGCCATACTCTGCTGTTAGATTAAATTTCCTGAGTATCCTAACTTCTTTCTCTTTCTCTTCTTTCTCTCTCTCCTGTGATCATGAGATTACAGTATCTTTCTATTAGCTCTATGCCCAACTGTCAAACTCCTCTGACATCTGCCTCACCCCATCTCCCAATCATATTTCCAGTGACTTTCCCAAATGCAACATTCAAGGATGCTGGCTTTCTAGTTCCCTGCACAAATAACTTCTTGCATTCATACTTTTGCAAATCTTGTTTATTATTCCTCAAGTCACTCTGTATAGCCTCTCCTCTTCCTTAAAGTCCAGCTGAAGTTGAATTTTCTCTATGAAATGATCTTTGATCACTACAACTCCCATCTTTCTCCTCCATATTAATTTTCAAGCTTCTATCATACCCAGTATAAGGATGATTGATTATGTCACTTAATATTGATTACTTAAACATACCTACTAAGTTTAAAGTACTATTGGGAGCAAAGAAAAGAAATAAGAAAAGGAGGACAAAAATTGTTATTATTTTTTAGGTGTCAAACACTGCTCAGCATTTTCACATACCTAAGTTCTGATCCTTAAGGAGATTTCAATCAGATATGAAGAGTTAATGTGAAAATTTGTTATGTAAAGGGGACTATGCTAACTGTGGGTTATAGGTCAAAGAGTAGTGACATTATAGAGAAAGGATGCAGGATTCTTAGTGGTGACTAAGAATGGCTCAGAAGAAGACATGATCTGGCATAGGAGGAAGAATAGACTTTGGAATGTGCAGAAATGGGTGCAAGGGAGTATTGTGTGCAAGTGTAGGGAGGCAGGAAAATGTTGAATGTATTTAGAGAAGAATGATTAGTCCCATTTGGTATATCATGGTTTAATCTGTCATTGGATTGTTTACTTATAGCTGTGTTAAAAGCCTCTAGAAACACGGAATACCAGTGTGGCTCAGTCGTTAGGCGTCTGCCTTCGGCTCAGGTCATGGTCCTATGGTCCCTGGGATCGAGCTCCGCATTGGGCTCCCTGCTCAGCGGGAAGCCTGCTTCTTCCTCTCCCTCTCTCCCTGCTTGTGTTCCTTCTTTTGCTGTGTCTCTCTCTGTCAAATAAATAAATAAAATCTTTAAAAAAATAAAAAAAGTCCTAAAGAATGTAGCACAGGCCAAAGCTATAATATTCACTCAATAAATGCCTGTTTGATTCATTTAATTTTATTAAGCACAAAGCTATTCCTAAAAATATTTAGCATTTATGTAACACTTTTATTCTTCAGATATTTATGTAAAGTCACTTGCCCATTTGGTCTTGCATAGGGATTGCTGAAGTTGGGAATCTTTTTAATCTACTTTTAAAGAATGTTTAAGTAATTAGCTGAATGAGCAATAATTAGGATTTCATGCTTCAAATGAAGACAGTTTTATATTGTATAATTCTCCAATACTCTAACTTTTTAGACTTCTGATACTCGATGGCTGCCAAATGTTTCACATTTATTCTTCTTTGTTTAGTGAACAATTATGTAATGCCTATTTAATGCCAAGTTCTAGCATAGGGATTGTAAAATCTCAGGGGAACCGATTTCCATGACGACTAAAGTGGAGGACAACCCAGATTGAGAAAATAGTTGGTTCACTAGGTGAGAATGTGCACTGAGAATTTAAGAAGCCCTATGGAAAACCATCCATTACATAAAACAAGTTTTCCAAAGTGTAGTCCAGTCCTGTTCAATATACATACTTTGAAAATCAACTGGGTACTAGCCATTATAATGCATGAGACATAATTCCTTGTCCTCAAGCAATTCATAATCTTGAAAGGACCTACCAGTGTAATGTGAGTATAATTCTCTCAATGTAGATCTGAGATTGCTCTTCCAGGTTCAATTCTGCTTCTTATTATAAGACCTGAAGCTTCCTATGACATGAAAACCATAATGGCCTATATTAAATGATTTTCTAGCATCTATACAAGGACAAAAAAATAAAACTTTATAACTCCTGACATATTTTAGCTGGGCTTAATGCACAAGAGGCAACCAGCAGCAGCATTATTGGAATCAGCTGAGGTTCATCACTATAGTTGGACTCGTGTGACAGTAATCTACAGTTTCCAAAATACACGTCTAATTTTGTGTGCATCAATTAACTGTTTCATTATCAAACTTTGGCTGGATAGCAGATGACAAAGTCAGTCAATGATATGGAAAAAAAAAAAAAATCCCTGACTCTCGGAACTGCATTTATGGTTTAGTGAAATGTATCTAGCAAGACTCTTTTTATTTCAGCCACTAAAAGTAGGTCCTTGCTGAATTACTTTTCCTGCCTTTAAACTCTTTTTCTAGATAAGATGATGGAGGAAGGGCAAGAGAAAATCAAAAAACAAACTTAATAACACCATACCTTCGAAGCAGCTTGATTTATAATGAGTTTGTGGGAACATTCTGAACCTATTTCATGTTGAATTACAGTCCACCTTTACAAGTGGCTGCTAAAGGATTTCATGAACATACTCCTTGTACTACTTCAATCCTCTTCCCCCTCAGCCACTAAAATTTAAAATGCGATACAAACAAAATGCATCTATAAATTTATATAGTAACTACACAAACAAATGCAAACTCATTCTTAGTAACCATAAAATTACCTTCTGTTATCTATCACTTTGTGAATTATAGTTTCATCGCATGGAACAGCCAACAGCACAGAATTACATTGCTTCTCTTCTTACCCCTGTGTCACTGCGGTGCTCTTTGCTGGAGCAGCAATCAATAGTCTCGTGGATAAACAAATGATTAAAGGCCAAGATGAACTACTGTAAATAGGGATCACATTATCTATTTTTGCACTGAATATAATTAAAAAAAATCAGTGTCTACTTTTGGGCACCTGGCTCGAATCATAATCTAATTAACGTCCTTTTGTTTCTCTGATTTTGCATTCTTAAAATCTTTAGAAAGGAAAAGTTTGTAAACAGGTACAGAATTAACAATGAAATAAAGGTAGATTTCAATGGATTTCTTATTGCAGAGTATAAATTGGATACATGTAACTACATAATGAAACGTCATGGAAATTTTAGCTCCAAAGTCACTAGAATTTTAAAGCCTTTTTAAACTTAATACTAATTTGATATCCAAACAGTGTCACTGGTTTAGTGAATATGAGATCTATAAAGTTTTATAAGCTTGGTAACTTTATTATAATGTAGTTCAAGTGAAATAAAGATGAAGACAAATTTTTTTATCTTTAATTCCTCATAAATATAAGTAAGTTGATTTTTCCTTAAGTTATGGGCTATGTAATATTTAACTATCAATTTTTAGGTGAAGAAAGTAAACCCAAGAGTAGAAACATATTCCCAATGTATTTTCTTCATTAAAATTTGGATTATAAGGATAAACTGTTCTGACTTTATTTTTATTTCATCAGCCCATGGCTGTGTAGTAATAGCAAATTAAAAGTAATCAGTATGGTTGATGACCTTTCTACTTATACTTTTGTCTTTTGCTATATAAAATATTTTTTAATGTTTTGTTACACTCCAATGCTAACACTTATCTAGATTCATTTTTTGATTATTTATTATTTAGTCAACTGTTGCCTCTAAATGAAGAGATCTTGGAAATGCAATATGATTGCAGATATTGGAATTTTAACACACACTTTGACAAAGTCAAAAAAGCAAGGAAATCATGTAAAAAGTAGATTAAAATGGCAAAGAGAGGAAAGATATTAGATAAAAGATACAATATCTACAAAATCCATGCACATAGGCCAACATCTAACTAATAGCACCACCAAAGATATAATTAGAGACAGTTTCCTTAAACAGAAGCATCAATGCCCAACATTACATGTGTGGGGGGTAAAAAAACTAGACCTGTAATTGTGACGTTTTCACAACACCAAGGACAATGTAATGACTTAAAAACCTTCCTAAAAGAAACCGTTTATAAAACAACAAATAACAGATTAGCATCAACTGTACATCTGTATAATTGGATGCTAGAAATTAATACAGCAATGCATTTGAAAGTTTGAGAAATAATGTTTCAATCTAGAATTACATACCTAGCTAATCTCTTGATCAAACCTGAAGCTGGAAGAAACATATTTTCATGTCTGAAAGGCACACAGATTTATTTCCCTTTCTTTAGAAGCTACTGGAGGATAGATTCCAGGCATTTAAACCAGGAACGTGGAAGACACAGAATCTAGGAGCATGTTGAAGGGTTGACTCAAGATTTAGTGGTGCAGTAGCCCTGGAAAGCAATGAGTTCAGATGGGAACAGGACTGGGAGGGAGGTTTCTGGAGAAAAAAAGAGGAGAATCCCAGAGATTTAATGTTATCCTTGAAAAGATGGAACAATTTGAGGAAGCAGTAAAGAGTCAATACAAGAAAAAAATTTCATGTAGAAACTCCAGAAACAAAACAAAACCTAGGAAAACAAAGCAAAACAATAAATCTGTGCACAAAAGGAAATGCAATTATAGTACAGTATTGGTTATGCAGTGCATAATATTTACATAGTCATAACAATAGAGCCATTGATTTTTGTATATACAAAAATTGTGCTGAAGGACATAATTATGCTTTACAGTACAGAACATAAATGCCATTACTCTTATTAAAGGAAAGCCCATATGGCTGAATTTGGAAGTTGAAAGGAGGAAAGGAAAGTTACAGGTAAAGAGAGAAGGTCTGGTATCCTTATTTTTCACTGCAGGGAGTCAGGAAATTGGCCTACTGATGACTCAAGAAGTAAGGCCATTTACATATTATTTAATGTTATAAAAGTAACCAATAAAAAGACGAAAAATGAGTGCTATGGGGGAAAGAATGTAGAAGTGGTACAGAGGTTTTAAATACCAATCAATTATATAAGAAATAAATATTCTTCATAAGGAACAAAGAAAGATGACTTGGCAGCAGAATTTGTGGTCTACAAATGACATTGGCATGCCAGATTCCTACCCTCCACCAGGAGCTGAGTAGCTATTATGTGCCACGCACCGTTCTAGCTACCGAAGCAATATAGATTAATAACATACTAAAGATAATGAGGAGATAGGAGAGAACAACATGTTGAATAATTGCAATCACAATTATGAGTAGCACAATAGAAGTATGTATACATTGCTGTGGGGCTGCAAAGGGTGGAAAGAGTTCCTGCACCTTGTGGAGAAGCAACAGTTAACGTTGCTAATGGTTAGGGACCTTTGAGTAAAATCTGTAGGCTAATCCATGTAAATTAACTACGACATCATGGTATGATGGTAAGGATGGAGTTCAGGGAGGGCATTCCACATAGAGGAACCAATAGATGGGAATATGGCCAGGAGTGCTGTAATTTGAAGTGGCTACACATAGTAAGTTATGGAAATTAAGAAACAAACAAAAATGATTGTACAGTGTAAATCAGGAGTAATAGAAGGCTATGTTTTGAACAGCCTTACATTTTATAATAACAAGCTTGCTGCTCTATCCTAAGTATAATGGGGGGGGGGTGGCATTGAACAAGCCTAGTCTGAGAAATGGTCAATCTTGTTCTGACCCCAAGCTCCGACAGGAGTGCAGGGGACAGTATGATGGGGGCCCATCATGGCATGGCAGGCATTTTAGAAGTGATTTAAAGAGAATATCCTTAAATGTTCACCAGATAATGTTTACATTGCTAAAGGAATGCTTTCATGGAGGATTTTACAACAAACTTTGGAAATTCCAAGAGTGGATGAAAGTAATTTTGGAAGAGGGGTTAATGAGAAAGGATAAAGAATAATAAAAACTGTCCATCTTGTAGAGACGGGTAACTTAGCACAAAAAAGAGACTTGCCATCAGCAGGCAAATTGATGGGGCTAGGTAAATTAATGTAGGATAATAGTAAGCCAAATGATTTCCATTAAACCAAAGTTTACTAAGTTCTCACACATAAAGGGCCCAAGTGTAAGGGCCTCAGAAGAAGTTTATTGGGTCACCATCAATACACAGTTGGTGAAATGGGAAGAGAAAAGGAAGAACACCTTATCATAGTTCCTAAAGTAGTAGTCTTACATCTTTTTCTTTTTTTAAGAAATGGAAAAAATAATTTAAATTCATGCTATTAGTAAGGATGTTGAATACATTTTAAAGTCATTTGAGGTTTTTCAAAGTGAAAATATATTTTTTAAAGATTTTACCTATTTATTTGAGAGAGAGGGAGGGGCAGAGGAGAGAGAGAAGCAGAACCCCCCTTGAGCAGGGAGCCCAACCCTGGGAGGGAGTGAGGGGGCTTAATCCCAGGACCTGAAAGCAGGCGCTTAACCTACTGAGCCACCCAGGCACCCCCAAAGTCAAAATCTTAAGGTCAGGAACAATGCATATCATTTCAGACTGTTCAGAAATGTTTTTCACATCTGTCCTGTGAATGATGAGCCATTGCCCTATCACAAGGATTTGCATAGTACAAGCATTTTCTGATATCACTAATTTTTCTTAGTAACTCACATTCACAGCCAATAAACACTCTATTCAGCAACTCTGCCAAGGAAATTGATATTACTACTCCCCAAAATTGATGATTTTGACCCAAGTCGTCTTAATTTTTTTTAAAAAAGCTAGGTTATGCCTAAGAGACTTTCAGAAAAGAACAGAGGAGAGGAAACATACAACTCGGTATTTAAAATATTTTTATTTTTATTATTATTATGAAAATATTAATTTCCTAAGGGAATGGAGTTTAAATGAACATTCTGGAGTCCATTTCCTAGGCCAATCAATAATGACCTCATTTGTAGGAAAAAGAGAGTACCTGTACATTTCAAAGTAAAATTTATGGCTCCCATGTAAGTAAAAGGATAAGAATTTCTAACACTTTGAGACAGCAGATTTATGTTTAAATACTTAATTCAGCATTTGATAAATTCTCATACTCCTATACAAATGTGTATTTTCACTAAATAAAGCTAGAGATCAATCAGAAATCTAGGGCTTCTATCATTAACATTAGAAAATCATCTGCCTCCAAACTCATGATACTCTTCTTCTGAGGTCAAATAGCTGGTGTTTCATCTGCAGAGAGGAACTAGAATTTGCTGGCTACGGAAAAATGAAAGTAATTTCAACTCATCCATTAGCAAGTAGCAGAAATGATTTAGCATAATAACAAAGCAGCTGATAGGGTTGCTAACTACTTTTATTCACAGAGGGGAGTTCTCCAGTCGGTGGGTTCGGCAATGGTGTATCACAAGCACTTCCTTTTTGAATATTTGTGTATCTCATCCTTTTTGTCACTTAACAAAGTTCTTTTACACAGGTAAAGGCAACTGGCAGAGTGGAGATGTCAATCAGAAGTTAGGCAGAATGGACACTCCCAGCTTTTTTTGGATGGCGTGCCCTTACACGCATCTCTGGTTTGGCTGCATAGCTTCTGTACGATTATTCACATGTATTATCTACACAATAATGCTTCATTTACATAGCTTTTTATATGCATGCTACAACTGCCAACATTTCAGAGTTAAAATAATATTGGAATTAAATATGAACAGAAGAAAAGAAAATTTAATAGTTGAGATGGAAAAAAGATGCTCTCATGTGTGATTAGAAATTGATGGGGATTTGATGAAGTGGAAGGATATGGAAAGCTGTTGTGGATGCCAAATTCTTGTATAGGATCTTGCATTGGTGACAGTGACAAGTGATGGCAGTCTGCATCAGAAGCCAGTCCCTTTGCGATTTTGATAAGTGTACAAAGTACAAAAGTCAGAATCCACTGATGAACTTAAAGAAATCTTTGACGATAAGAAAGGAAGCAAAGCTATTTATTTTTTCATTTAAAACAGAGAGGAGATGTCCATATTTTGCAGCTCACTTTTTAAAGTGAGAGATGGAAAGGGGTCCCTGTGGAAGAGTTAAAAGAGAAAGCAAACTGAAATAAATAACTAGCTCTTTATTTGTGTTTTCTACCATTTTGTTGTAAGTAAAATTCCTTACTGAATATTTCTTTTTGAGTTATTTAAATAATAAGAAACGGAAAGGCAATTTCAAGTTTGGGGTGAGTTCTAATTTTATTTCCTTTGGAAATCCCATGTTGGAGGAAGAAATGTAAACATACATGAAACTGAGGGAGGCCACTAGTCAATTCAGGTTTTATGTGGATTCTATTATGTGGCAGTAATAGTGATCAAGACAACCGTTCACACAATAGGATCAGAGAAGGTTCAAGAGAGCCTGCTATTGAGGAGGGCATGTGATGTGATGAGCATTGGGTGTTATATGCAACTGATGAATCATTGAACACTACGTCAGAAACTAATGATGTACTATATGTTGGCTACTTGAATTTAAATAAAAAATCATCATAATAACAATAAAAAATAAAAATAAAAAAATACAAAACCAGAGCAAAAAAGGTTTGTGCAACCTGTGCAATTAAAGATCAAAAGATGTGACTTAAAGTTTACTACCAAGTTTATTATTAAGATGATGAAAGTGAGAGATGTTTCTATTATTACTAAATATATCACACATGGGAAATATACATATCTATATATTTATATATAGATATCCCAGTCTACTGTACTGTCAAAAATGGAAGTCTGGTGGTCTCTTTAAATGTGAATTTGGATTTTCTTTGCTGAAGGTTTCGAAGGCAGAGGGATATGGCAAAGGATTTATTTGTTTGATTTTTTATGTTAATTTTTAAAAATTAAGAAGTAAAGCATTATGCTTTATAAAGGTTGGACAATTTAGAAAAGTATAATAAGAAAAGAAATATTCAATTAGATGAATTCTTTTTTTTTTTAAGATTTTATTTATTTATTCATGAAAGACAGAGAGAGAGAGAGAGAGAGAGAGGCAGGCAGAGGGAGAAGCAGGCTCCCAAGGAGCAGGGAGCCCGACACGGGACTCGATCCCAGGACCCTGGGATCATGACCTGAGCCAAAGGCAGACGCCTAACCATCTGCGCCACCCAGGCGCCCTCAATTAGATGAATTCTTAATTTGACTATTTTATAAACTAAAGAGAATGTTTTCAGGTGAACGATTTTATACTTCATAGTTTTCACACCTATCACATTGTATTCCAAATGGAATTAATCACAATTCATATTGTGATTATAATTTAAACTTACGCTGCCTCTATTTCAACTCTTAGTGCTTTTCATATAATTTCTATTGTATAGAACAGTTGGGACAGATGTTATATGATTTTGCCCAAATATTTAAGACGTAGATTGAAAAAATTCATATAAAATTTGTTTTGTAATTTAATATTAATAATTTAATGTGTGAGGAAATAGATATACTGAAGCAAAAAGCAAGCAACGCTAGTAAAAAATATGGGCACTTCAGAGAGGATATCTCACAACCAAAATCACTTGCTATTTTTAGAGAACAGTAAAAAATGAAAGATATTTACTTCCTCCTGTAACAAGTCTTTACTTAAAGATCATAACGTTTTAATATAAAACGCTTTCTGCGCTTTTGGTCCTTTAATAGGACTATCTTTTTTTTTTCTCCAGTTTGCCAAGCACATTCATATCGAAGGGTTCATATATTCATGAGAAAATATTTTATATTGAAAGACTAAGGCAGCAAAGTTGAAACTCAAGAGACATTGGGTTTTTAAAAATACGATCTTGTTTATGTATCTCTTACAGAAATTTCTACTTTGTAGGTGACAGCAATTTGGACTCTTTTTTAATTCACATCTTGGAAAAATTTAAGGAACTATAGTCAATTATTTTCATAAGAAAATAATCCATCAGTGTGGCTCAGAATTTGCTGGTTTGAACAAATGAAGACTGGATGCTGACCACTGCAGGAAGTCGCTCTCCATAGAGATCGCCGAGGGCCTGTCTGGGGATGGGTGGTGTTCAGCAATTCAATCCTATTCCTGTTCTGATGCTCTGGCTGGGCCGCCCCGCGCCCTTGTGCAGGGCGCCATTTATATGCCTGGACAGCAGGCTCCGTTGCCATCAGTCCGTCATCTCTGCTCTGCGGGAAGTATTCTTCCAACCTGGCTAGACTCTGGCCCAGCAGGTAAGGCTACCCACAGCCTTTGCTTCCTCTCTCCTGGGGCACTGAGCCACACCTGGCTGCACTCTTCTTTGCAATAACATTTTCAACAATATATTAACTAGGACTAACTTCTATGGACAAAATATATCTTGATTTTCTGCTCTAGTGATTTACATGATTTTATGTGCTCTCTATATCTCATGGACTGAAGGAAAAGGCCTGAGAACGAAAGGGGAAGAGTTTGGTTGGGGGTTATAAGAAAGGGAGGATTCACTGTGAGGAGGAAGAGAGGCAAGTGGGCGTGGCTGGCCCGGGTAGGAGGAGTCACGTCTCCCACACTTGCTCCCACTCTTGAGGTGCAACATTCATTTTCCTAAACAGTTTTCTTAAGTAAATCTTTTGCATTACTAGTGCTGCTTGCCCCATAGGGCACCATTTAAAGACGAGAACCTTTAGGCTTCCTGCCTGGGTGTGTGCCAGAAGTTAAGACTGTTCACCATTTCTTCCTTTCCTGACATCTGAATGAGGAAGGGCCAAGCCTAGTCCTAAAGGAGAAAAATAAAGAGATCCTTTTTGACTGTGGTGTAATAGAACTGTTGGGCAGACTTTGGAAATACCTCCCTTTCTACCCTTCTCTGCTCACTCCAAGTTGGAGGATGGTAATCCTCAAGTGCAGATAAAGATTTAAAACAAAAAAAAAGATCATTTCAAAATGAGAATCATAGGAAAGGAAAAGGAACCGTTAACTTTGAAAAGAAAAAGGTAAGTGATTTCAACCAGCAAAGTCAATTTTTTATGCAGGTATAGCAGAGGAATTGTAACTGGGGACAACCATAGGCAAGTCTGGAGAACAAAGGAGGAGAGGTCCTTTTATAGAGGAAAAGGGGAAGTCGGGAGGGATTGTGTTCCACGAAGTTCTTGGAGGAAAATGGGAATTGAAGTGGTGGTGGCTTCTTATTGGCTGCAGACTGGGGCAGCTTGCTGATGTTGGGCAGAGAGAAAATCTTCCTTTTTCTTGTGGGATGATGTCAGCTGTAAGGAGTAGTACCAGTGGGGCTCTTGAGACCCTTCCCTTCATGGCTTCCCAAAGCCAATTTTGGTTGAGGTTTCCTTAACATGGTTTCATGGCACAGGTCTCTTGTACTTTTTTTTAGACTCAAACTAAAATACTAATTACAAGGATAGGAAACCACATATTGTCACTATTCATATTTCTTGGATTAAATGCCAGTAGATGTTATTCCTTTTAAAGTCAAACTCATACAGGACAAACATACGATGTACTTAAGTGAGAGATATGCTTGATTAAGCAAGAAATGAGAGAAGTAAAGTAGGTCTGTGCATGGTGGTAGAGAGCACTTTGAGATCAGGGAAAGGAGTTTGAACTAGGTACTTATTAATGTGATCTCCTTGGAAGTGAACTGATATTTAAACAGCTTTACCCTGGAAGCAAAAGCAGAAGAAAGACCAGCCAGTAAAAGAAAGGTCAGAGGCAGCAAAGCACTGTGGGTAAGAGCAAGGAGTCAGGTGCTCAACGGGCAGGATTGGAATTGCAGATTTACTACTTACTGGTTGTGAGACTGTGGGCAATTTACTGAACCTCTCTGTGCTTCAGTTTCTTCATTTGCACAGTGGGAATGATGACAATAATAGGTGCATATCTCATTGAGTTGTGAGGATTAGAGCATGGTATATGGAAAGTGCTTATAATGTAGAAAGCATCCTGAAGCAATTATTATTGAACTTGAAGTTTTATTAACCAATGGAGGTTAGGTGTGTCAATGGAGTAATCTTACCCGTAGGAATTTGTCTACTAAAGGGTAAGAAGTGTAGAGTCAACTTGAGGTCTAAATTAAGGGTATTGCCTTTATATCTTTAATTGTGCTCTATTTCCTAACAGTAGCTCAAGTCTTGTACTATTATTTGTCTTTACACATGCATGGAACACTAATACGGGCAAGCTTGTCAGAGAGAAGTTGGGTATTGACCTACTTATAAAAAAGATGAAGTTTATACATTATTGATGTTTGTATTTTCTCATTTAGAAACAAGGCATTCAATTGCTCACCATCTGGCTGACAAAGGTTTTTTGAGAACCCTGTTGATAACTGTCCTGAATATTCCCCACATCTGTAAACTTAAAATTTCTAGTATTTATTGAAGCTCATAAAATATAGGTCAGTGTACACAAATCATTTTTAAGGTGATATGAGAAGAAGAGCACATAACACATTCCATCCAAAATATGACCATCCAATTCAGAAATGTGCATTCTAGCCATTTGGATACTTGATTGAACTACTAAAAAGTTTAGAAATGTGTCTTTTTTTAAATGTTTTATTTATTTATTCATGAGAGTCAGAGAGAGAGAGAGAGGCAGAGGGAGAGGCAGGCTCTCCACCTAGCAGGGAGCCTGATGCGGGACTCAATCTCAGGACCCTGGGATCATGACCTGAGCCAAAGGCAGATGCTTAACCATCTGAGCCACCCAGGCACCCAAAATGTTTTAATAGTTACATGGCTGAACCTATATTTAGTATTCTGTAGATTAAGTCAAAAGTACACTTTGCCCTTAAGGGTGAAATGACAATCAGTGTACAAAGGGAATATTGTATGAGAAAAACATGCTTTATCCCAAATGTAGACTGGCAGCTTCTAAATGTGTTTTGTTTCTACAATCAGAGATAACACTACAAATGACTAAATAAACTCCCTGAAGAGTAAGGAAAGTTTTCAGTTTGAGATTGCTTCCTGTGTCAGTCAGGGCCCAGGGGGTGGCAGGGCAGGGTGTGATGCCATTTTTAATGCATGCTCTAATAGATCTTTTTCATGACTCGAAATCCTCTAATATTATCAGTCAAGCTGACTTATTCTCTTGATCTTCAAAGAGAAAATAATTCAAACTCCTTCCTTCCCTGAAATTTTCATTCAATATCTTCTATAAATGACTTTTAATGCACTTTTAATATCAGTAACTTTCACAATATCAGATGCAAGTTCATAGTGCATTCAACTTGTGAGTTTTTATTGATCATTAAATCAATAAATATACTGTTTCCCCCCTCATGGGATTATGCACATGTTAAGAATGAACATTTTTAGAGCGTTTAGCTCTAAATTTTGTTGGAATGAAACGGAAATTATTTTACACTGGATATCTGTTTTTGTTCTTGTTTTTATTGAATAGGAAACCTAGAAAGAAGGCACATTCAGCTGAAAGATAAATGAGTGATGCTCAATGTTGACATTGAACAAAGATGAGAAAAGACATCATCCTTTGTCCACCTTCTTTGTTCCTAGTTGAAACCAAAAATGGAATTAAAGCTCTGCTTTATGGTGCATGCAGAACTCCAGATAAATGCTGATTGCTAACATGGATGTCATGCCTGTGTCACTCGGGAACCTGATCACACATAAGGACATGTACTTAAGAACGGGTGTGGTGCTGAGAACTCTGATGAATGCCTGCTTGGGCTAATAACCACACTGTTCACTCCATGAACAGTAACTGTGTGCTAAACCAACTCCAAGTGTGTCCCCTTTGATGACAATGTTTGAACCCTGATATATTGCATGGCGGAGGATCAAAATTCTCGTGGAAGCTGATGCCTGTCTGTAAGATAGTAAGATAGATGGGTCCTGATCATGAGAGTTAGCTATCAATATTCCAATAATGTGATTTAAATTCTATGCCATTTCAGCCAAATATAAACTCAACATAATTGTAAATTTCTAGACAAAACAATCTGTTATTGGGTAATCCTGTTTTTGATGATTTAAATGCCCACTAATTTATCAGAAGTGTGTCTACCGTGAGAGTACAAATGAAAAGCTCTACTATCAGTTATAAAAAGCTTCCGCATGTATAATATCTATAAATCTGCACCCTTTTCCAATAGATTGCTTGTTCTTTACATTAATTATGGTGCAGGTTTCATTTTATGTACATTTCCATTTCTAGCCCTGGAATGCCTTAAGTAACTCTTATCACAGGAGATGTGAATAAACGAGAGATTTTAGTTAGTTTATCTTTCTCTTTGGATGTTTGAAAAACACATGAAGTCATTTAGTTAATTCTTTCAACATTTTCTTTCATGTAGAAGAGCTCCCAACATGGTCACCTTGAGCAGCAATTACTTATTTCCTTATTATCTCTCCCCATTCCTGAGGTTTGTCTGCCTTGCACACAAATAAGGTCACATTTTGTCGCCAAGACTGCTTACACAACTTCTTCCTCAGATTTCATGTTGAATAGTGATCGTCCATTATATGCTAACTGATTACCTATTGGATTTTCTGGGAGCTGCTGAAAATGGTATACAAATGTTTCAAACAAAATTTTATAAGCATAAACTGAGCTAATGCACTATTTCTCAGTATGGGATTTTAGTCCACTTGACTACTTGTAAAGAATGTGTCTGGACAGTGACTCAAAGAACCTTTTTAAAAAAGCATATGAATCATACTCAATGATTTATTCACATATCTATTTAAAAAATTCCATTGGTCATGCTAAAAAAGGTTGCAAGCCCTTTGACTTAAGTATTTCTATAATGGCTGTTAAAATCAATTCTGGCATTAAAGTCTCCAAGAATGAACAATGCATTGAGTGGAAAATTGATTACATGGTCAAAGAACAGTCCTTTGTGGCCTCGTTTGCTTTTTCGATTAGCACAGCTGTCATGGCTGTTGTAGGTGGTCCTCAAAACTTATAGGGAAAAAAAATCTGTCCTTGACACTTAATGTTTGTCTATGGATTTGGGGGAAAGAATTATGTTTTTGCTTGCTTATTAGAACCTACCAGTGTAGGTACCAATGTCAAATTGAGTTTTGCAAAGATAAAGGAGAGATACAGAGGAGACTGGTGTGTGAGGAAAACAAACTGAGCAATGCGGAAAAACCACTTCTAGGATTGCTATCTAGTTTATGGGAAATACATTCTTTTGTCAGGGAAGGGGGAAGGTGCTCTGATTCTCACGACAGCCCTACCTGTACTCGAGCATCTTGCCTCCAGTGGGCAGTCAGCCGCTGGACAGACGTGCGGAGGAGTAGCTAAAGGGGGGAAATCGTCTTCTTGATTTTTATCTTTGCCTTTTCTGTTCTGCCATCAAAAAGCAGCTTTCCGGCCAGGCCTCCTCCCTGGCTCTCAGGGAGGGACTTTCCCACCTACATTGATCTTGTGCACTTTACCTTGAATCACAGGCTGCGGGTGTTTAATAAGTGCTTATTGAAGTGTGCTATCGATTTATCTTGGATTTATTTATTTATTTACTTACTTATATTTAACTTTCCCTTTCTAATGAGCAGGTTTCAGATCAAATCCTCTTAGAGTTCTGGAATGTTGATCTGCTCTGCTTGCTTTGAACCCTCCCTAGAAAAGACTCCCAGACCAATCTCTCTGGCTTCCCAGGCTGGCAGCCAAAGCAGAATTCCTACTCTTGCCTGTTGTGTTAGTTTCCTATGGCTGCTGTAACAGGTTTCCACAAACGTATTATCTTAAAACAATACAAATTATTTATCTTATAGTTCTAGAGGGCAAAAGTCCGAAATGGGTCCTCACTGGGCCAAAATGAAGATGGTGGCAGGACTGTGTTCCTTCTGGAGGCTCTACTGGAGGATCTGCTTCCTTACCTCCCCCAGCTTCTAGAGCCCACCTGTATTCCTCAGATTGTGTCCTTTTTCCACGCTCAAAGCCAGCAATGGCCGGTTGGGTCTTTCTCACACCGCATCACCGTGACACGGACTCTCCTGTCTCCCTCTTCTATTTATGTCTTTTTTTTCTTTAAAGATGTAATTATTTATTTGAGAAAGACAGTGCACACATGAGCAGAGAAGGGGTGGGGGAGAGGCAGAGAGAGAGGGAGAGGGAGAGAGAATCTGAAGCAGACTCCATGCTGAGCAAGGAGCCCCATGTGGGGTTTGATCCCACAACCATGAGATCACGACCTGAGCCGAAACCAAGAGTCAGACGTTTAACCGACTGAGCCACCCAGGTGCCCCATCCCTCTTTCCCTTATAAAGACACTTGTGATTACCTGGACAATCTAAGATAATCTCCCCATCTCAAGGTCATCTGATTAGCAACCTCATTTCCATCTACAACCCTAATTCTCCATTGCCAGGTGAGATAACATATACACAGGTTCCAGGGACTTGGGGTGGGGGGCATTACTCTGCCTGTCATACCTATATTCAAAGTAAAAGTACTGCATCTACAGCATTTCTAACAACTACACGATCACAGCCAATCTTCGCTGTGGGAAAGATACCACAAGTCAGAGAACTCCCATGGCTTTCCCACTAGCCTCCATGTAGCTGGCCTTTCCAACTGCAAAAAGAATTTTTAATCTGAAGTTTATTGGCTTCTATGGGTTTCATACTTGTCATCTTTGAATGCCTTGAAATTGTATGTTAAATAATTGGGTAAGTGCATTTTTTTGTTTTCAGAGAAGTCATGAACAAAGTTATACGATTATATATAATTTTATATATTCCTACATTCAATTATTATTGTTCCAAAATTATGGTTTTGATTCTTTTCTTTCCTCCTCAGAAAACTAGAGTGGTTTCCAATGGTTTTAAGCTTTATTAAAACTTAACAAACATTTGATTCAAGACTATCAGAATCCAGTTTGCGTTCTGGAAGGTGAAAATGGAGAATCTGATACCATACTGTGTTCTGAGATTTGATGAGGTACCATTAGTGATTAAATAGCGAGTAAGACTTTTTATTTTTAAAGATTTTATTTATTTATGTGAGAGAGAGAGAGAGAGAGAGGGCACATGCACAAGTCGGGGGAGGGACGGAGGAAGAAGCAGACGCCCTGCAGATCAGGGAGCGGCACACGGGGGCTCCATTCCAGGACCCTAAGATCATGACCTGAGCCAAAGGCAGACACTTAACTCACTGAGCCACCCAGGCGCCCCTAAATAGCCAGTAAATCTTTAAGTGAGGTTTTCCATTTCCAGAGCTTAGCTGAAGCTCCTTGAACTAAATTTTGAGGGAAGGTTTTAGCTTTCACTTCCAGTCAGTCCTGTTTCTCTTCATTCAATTTGATATTTTTTGGTGCAAACTCTTAATGCCTTTTGTTTTTCATGTCTGAGATGGTATTGAGGTGTTTGGATGTCACAAGTAAATTATAAGAAAGAAGTCTGTTGGCTACCAAATTTCTCTCAGAAACTCTCTTCATTCCCCTGTATCTTGTTTTCCTCTCCCTTGTTTGTAAATGAACACCCTCTGCTTTTTTTTTGGCTGATAATTAAGACTCGGGATTTTAGAGTGCTCAGATGTTGAAAGGAGCATGGAGATAGAGGAAGAAACCTCTTAATGCTCCCTTTTCTCCCTCCATGGTGACTCTAGGTGTCTAAGTCCTGCGAAGCTTTTGTTTTTTTGGTCTTGGCATTCCTCTGCTAAGAGACTCAAAGTTGTTTCATACTACAGTGGCCTCTGTTGGGGCAGGTCAGTAAATGATCTGTGAGACTCTGCCATGCTTCCTTCTCCCAAAGGCATTGACATGCATCTGACCTTGGGAAGGAGTGGGTGAATGCAGATTTGGCACAACATCTCTGAAAGATTGCTAAGCCTCGAGACATCCTACTGTCTAGCTACCCATCATGTCTCATCCTTCAAATCATAGCTCATCAATTTAATCAAGTCTTTGCAGATACCTGCTAGGCCTCCAGTATAAGGGTAAGTTTTTAGACTCACTTTTTAAGTCAACAAACTTTTTTTGAGCACTTCCAGAATGCAAGACACAGTATTGTGTGCCATGAATAAAACTGAAAACATAGTTTTCAGAGAGTGAAACAGAGAGTGAGTGAGAGAAAGAAAAAAAGACATAGGGGGTAGAGGGAGGGGAGAAGAGAGAGAGAGAGAGATTAAATAATATCAATTAAAGAAATATCACAGGTCATTACATGATTAATTACTAAATGAGTGCTGTAAATTTTAAGTGCCTTGGCTTCAGAGAAAGGAGAGATCACTGTGAACTGGAGAGTGAACTTGAGATTGTTTTGAAGGGGATCTAGGTGGAGAATAGAGAATTGGCATTTTGCATCAGTGGGTTCAGCATAGAAGGGAATGATCTGATACAGACGCTTTATGAAAATGATCATGATCTTTTTAGTTTTGTTCACATCTTACAAAAGCTCATGATTTACTCTTCTTAATTCAATCTTGGTACAACTCCATACCTTTGTTAGTCTACCATAGAAGAAAATAATAGTTAACTTACATTGATTATAAATGTAAATATATACTTTTATTCATATATGGGAAACAACTATACCTGTGATATTAAAATCCGTAATTAACCCTGTCAGCAATATTCATAAAGACACATGTGGAAATCTTTTTAACCCCAGCAATGGAATGGTTTTTGTCAAGATAAGTTAAAAATCTTCTTTGGAATATATTCACTTTTCACAATCAGAAACTTTTTGTGGGCTTCTGTTTGAAGCTTGCTTTCTCTTTGATGCTTGTGATTGCCTTACTATATTTACTTGTGATTAAATGGAACACTTAGCTAGTTGATAATGACTTTTGGCTTGTAAAGAGCAATAAAGAATTTAAATCATTTAAAGTATAGCTCTTCTTTGATATCAACTATCCAACATTATTCTAATAAAAGAATGCCTAACATACTTTTAATGAATTTCCTTTTATATAAGATAAAATATTTAGCAAGAGAATTTGAGATACCCATTAGAGCATCTCATTCATAAATGTCCAGGATGTTCATCTTGCTGGACCTGATGATTCAAGGGAAGGTTTATGTGCTGGATAGAATTATGCAGCAAGTGCATTCCCCTTGGAGAAGAAGCCGAAAGCCAGGCCTAAAAAGCCTTCTCTAGGATCATTTATTAAAAATCTACAAATCTCTGTAAAGTGTGAAGCTTACCCTTTTCTCTCTCTCTCTCTCTTTTTTCCCCCATAGGAAGCACATAGATGATAGAAAGGAATTTTCAGCTGATTGCTAGTTAGTGACTTTGAAGGAACTTTTAACAGCTGTTCAAGGCCAGAATAGATTACTTTGTTTTATGCAAAACCTATCAGCATTTTTGCTATTGCGCATTTCTTTATTTCCTTGGAGTTAATTGCTAAATGTCATCCGCTCCTGCTGTTCTAGTGAGCTTGCATTTTCTCAAGATGTTTCATAACTTTCTCCTTAGAGATTTCAATCTCTGTCAAATACTATAATTTTTCTTTTTTTTTAAGATTTTATTTATTTATTTGACATAGAGAGAGAGCAAAAACAAGTAGGCAGAGAGAGAGGGAGAAGCAGGCTTCCCTCTGAGCAGGGAGCCCGATGCAGGACTCGATCCCAGGACCCTGAGACCATGACCTGAGCCGAAGGCAGCCGCTTAACCGGCTGAGCCACCCAGGCGCCCCAAATATTATAATTTTTCTTAAACAGTACCTTTGAAGCAGGAACATTCCAACTGTCCTTTATGGTAGTGATAAGTAGAAATATCAACTTCCCTTTGTTATCTCTATTCTGAATTAGACATTTTAAGGGTATTTCTGTATATTTAAAAACCAGGTTGAAATTTACAAATTCCATTCATAACTCCTCTCGCCTTTTTTGTTTCCCAAAAGAGAATTTCCCATTCTCTTCCTTTAGAGTAGCTGCGTTTTTCTAATTCTTGTATTAAATGATCAAATTATATCCACTCTATTTCTCTACTTAAATCTGAGAAAAATGATTTAGCAGTGAGCTCATAGTTTCTAAAATATCTTTCTTTTTGAAAGCAGCTACAGGATGTCATCCGCATGCACTTTAGCAGGAGTCTCTTGAGCTCTTTCAAAAATGTCTGAGTTGAAGACATTTGTTTATATTCCTTACCTAAAGGGTACTTTTCTCTCCTCACAATGTAACTAGGTCCTTTAGTCAAAATGTCACACACCAGCCTGTCAACAAATCGTGAAATAGGTAAGTTTCCTCTGAAGGTCATGCATACAATTGCTCATCAAAGAATCATACCAAAGGTCTTGTAGCTTTACCACTTCTGTTTGCTCATTTTGCATTTTTTTTTCCTTTCCTTTTTCCTTACCATCATCTTGCCTGGGCTTCTCTACCCGCTTCGTCCTTGCAATTCTTATTCCTCTGAAATTCTTATTCTTTTGAATTGTAAAATGTGCTCATCTAATTAACCTCTAGTGCATTCACAGTGTTAGATAGATGAATTGAAAAAAAAAAAAAAATCTCTAGGGGCCTGGGTGTCTCTGTTTTCTCCTTGGTTGAGGAGGAACTGGCTGGAGTGGGACTCCGGGTCGAGAAGGCAGGAGAGGGGAAGGATGTAGGGAACTCTCGGAAAAGAAAACTACAAACAAACTTGGCAAATGCTAGGACCTTTAAAAAAAAAAAAGACATGACGAAGCAGCTGTAAATTATCACAGGCAATCTAGATGGGAAATTTCAGCCATGATTTTATCTCCTTATTCAGGGCAAGGTACAGGTTGCAGAGGGGCCTATTAAGATATAAATTTTTATAAGATCTTTTAATGCTATTAACTTCACCTATTATAACTGAATGTAGATTTCTCTACAAGGAAGACTTCCGTGTAGGCATCCCACATTAAAGGCTTTTTTTGTTAACCTACCCGAGCAGCCTGCCAAGGTACCTCAAGTCCAACTACTAAACAGAGTTGTTGCTTCCAGTGCATCCCTCGTCACTGGAAGCCAAGTGTAAAATCTAACCAGTTACCTTGGAAAAGTACCACACTACTCGTCTGCAGTGGCATGGATTCACTAGACAATAAAATATATTGCTGGTTCTGATAGTGCAGGCCTCTGAGTAACTGGGGTTAGGAAATGGATGTAGTCTGCAGAAGTCCTGCCGAACTGTCAATGAGATTACTATAATAGGTGGTAAATTGTGCTTACCTCACGGTTTTTCCAGTCTTGGAGCAATCTCAACGAAACCCAAAGTTCTGGGCATCCGTTGTGTATAAAGAAATTGGACAACTGAAGGAGGCTTTCTGAAAAGGATAATGCTATGCCATGAATTCCTTGTGTTTTTCACTGGCCTTAAATAGAGTATTAAGTCTTTAAGAGAATCTAAAAAAAAAAAAAAGTTATATTTGATCTCCACATTGACAAAAAGAGTTTTAAGAAGCACAGTGCCTAAAAAAATGAAGGAATTTGGTTCTGGTACACGGCCACTATTGTACTTTGTGTCTGTTCTTGTTTGTTTGGTTTTGTTTGTTTGCTTTCTTCTGTGGTAGTCACTGAAGGTGATGCCCAGCCTTTTATAGAGAGACCCAGAGTCATCCCAGGGTGGTGTTTTCTAAATGCACAGTTATTTAACTGGCTTTTCTACCAGCACCGTTGGATTAGTTATTGATGGCACTATTTCAGTCTTCTGTTTTTCGAAAAAGGCACTATACGCTTCAACATTATTTTTATTACTTGCATATTATTCCATGGTATGGAGGCATTGTATTTTATTTAATCCATCCTCTATGGTTAGATATTTAAGTAGTTACTGATTTTTCAATGTTACAACCATCCCTGTGTTAAATACCCTTATTCAAACATATGAGAATGTCTCCAATTATTTCTTTAGGAAATGTTTCTAGAAATAGAATTTTTTGGTGAAAGAAAATACATACTTTAAGTCTTTGGATGCATCAAATTTCCACCAGTCATAAATTTATCAGCAGTGTGTCTGAGTGCCCATTTTTTCATATTTTCATAAACACTGGGTATTAAAAAAAATCTTTACCCACTTGATAACTTTCACTTAATTTGCATTTCTTTAATTATCAGTGATACCAAATTTGTTTTGCTTGTTTAGAACATGGCTCAGTAGGGGCGCCTGGGTGGCTCAGTTGGTTAAGTGACTGCCTTCGGCTCAGGTCATGATCCTGGAGTCCCGGGATCGAGTCCCACATCGGGCTCCCTGCTCAGCAGGGAGTCTGCTTCTCCCTCTGACGCTCTTCCCTCTCGTGCTCTCTATCTCTCATTCTCTCTCTCGCAAATAAATAAATAAAATCTTTAGAACATGGCTCAGTAAACAATAGCCCACATGCCAAATCTAGTCCATGGTCCTTTATTTTTTTAAGCAAATATTTTAAAGATTTTGTTTATTTATTTATTTGAGAAAGATAGAGACAGAGAGGGAGAGAGAGAGAGAGAGGTGGGGGGAAGGGCAGAGGGAGAGAGAATCTCAGGCAGACTCCCTGCTGAGTGTGGAGCCCAACACAGAGCTGGATCTCACCACCCCGAGATCATGACCTGAGCTGAAACCAAGCAGTGGATGCTCAACCAACTGAGCCACCCAGGTGCCTCCCATTGTCTGTTTTTTTAAACAGACTTTGTTAAGGATTATTTTTTACATTTTTAAAGGGTTGTAAACAAATCAACAAAGAATAATATAAATAAGGAACTACGTAGCCTGAAAGACTGAAATATTTATCACTTACCCTTTACAGAAAATGTGTAAGACCCCTTGGCCAGAGTGAACTAATAATAATTACAATATCCAACATTATTAATGTCCAAAGTAGAGCACATGCTAAAGATATTACATGTACTGTTTTATTTACTCTCCATAGCAGTCCTTCAAGATAGATAGATACTCCTTTATGACTATTTTATTTTATTTTTATTTTATTTTTTTTTAAGATTTTATTTATTTAATTGACAGAGAGAGAGACAGTGAGAAAGCTGAATAAACAATGTCAGGGAGGTTAAGTAACTTGTCCAATATCTCATAGTAGAGGTGGATCTGGGATTCTAACTCTAACTGGGAATCTGTCACCAAAGTCTGCATTTAACTATTATGTTAAATCACACATGATTTGGTTACATTTATACATTAATTTTGAGCAATCTGAAATCTCTCCAGTATTGAGGCTTTATATCAGATACATGGTGTCTCAATGTATTCACAGCTTCCCTTATATTCCTTAGTGAATTTTGTAGCTTTTTTTTTTCATAAAAATACCATGTATCTTAAATATTTTCCCCTAGTCATTTTATATTTTGGCTTTATTGTGAATAGAATCATTTTTAATTTCCAGAAGCTCCAAGGTTATTGTCTAGGAAAGGAATTGAGTTGTGTATGTTAATTTTGTAACTAGTCATATTGGTGAACTTTCCTAAGAGTTGTAGTCAAATTTCATCTGTTTCCTTTTGTGTTGTCCAGGTAGACAATCGTATGATAGTTTTGTTACCTCATCTCTAATATTCATAATTTCCCCTTCTGCTTAACAAGTCACTGCTGGTACTTCCAAAAGAATGTTAGCAAGCATCTTTGTATTATTCTGGTTCTAATAGGAATGACTACTGCCTACCATTCAACAGAATCCTGGATGTTGGTTTGTGATAGATTTTCACATTTAGTTATCAATCGATTATTCAGTTTCATTATGATAAGAAACTGTAAATAATCTTATTTTACTGTAAACTAATCTGTAAAATAATTTTTACTATAAACTAAATGGTAAAATAATCTTATTTTACTAAGACTTTTTATTCTGAATTTTTGTAGAATTTTATTAAATTTATTAAGTTTTGTAGAGTTGTGTGCAACTGTTGAGATGATCATATCATTTTTATCCATGGGCATATTAATTTGATGAATTCTATTGCTAGACTTCTTAAGATCAAACCATCTTTGCATTCTGGAAATAATCCTTACTTGGTCACAGGATGCTAAACTTTTAAAATATTGCTGGATTCTATTTGTTAATTTTTTTAAAGGATATTTTCTATTTGTATTCCTAAATGAGTTTGTTCTACCATTTTATTTCCCTGATACTTTCTTCATTGGGTAATCTGTTGGAAATTGGGTTGTGATATTTTCTTTGCTTTCATATGTTTTTAAAGTATCTTTTTATATACAGGCAAGAATGATTTGTCCCTTGAATGGATAATCAATAGAACTTATCTTTTTAAAAAAACAAGAGCCCAAAGCCATTTTGAGGGGTGATTCTTTGATAACTATTTTAATTTCTCACATTCCATGGACCTGATAGCATTTTGAGCCAGTTTTGGTCAACTATTTTCACAAAATTTCATAATTTAGCAAGAAATTGTCTAAAGTTTTTGCTTATAATCTTTCAAATATTTGTATAAATGGTAATAACTCCAATGTTGTACTTAATGTTTTACATATGTTATTTTTTTAGTCTTACCAGAGAGTTTTCTAATTAATTCATATTTTCAAAGAAACAAATCTTGCTTTTATTTTTTTTATTTTATTTTTAAAAGATTTTTATTTATTTATTTGAGAGAGAGAGAGAGAGAAACAGCATGAGAGGGGAGAGGGTCAGAGGGAGAAGCAGGCTCCCTGCTGAGCTGGGAGCCCGATGTGGGACTCGATCCCAGGACTCCAGGATCATGACCTGAGCCAAAGGCAGTCATTTAACCAACTGAGCCACCCAGGTGCACCAAATCTTGCTTTTATTTAAAACATTGTTATTTTTCTATGCTCCAATTATTCATTTCATGCTTTTATTCTTATGAAGTCATATGTCCTTTCTTTTGCTTCTTTTTTGTTTCCTAGTTTCCTGATTTTATTGTGTAGTTCATTTATTTTCATTCCTTTTAATTTAATAATAGAAATACTTAAGATTTTGAATTTTCCTCTGGTGAGTACTTTGTTAGCCACATCCATATTTTTATAGGCACTATTATCACTGGAATTAATTTCCAATTATTTTAAATTTTTTTTCCCCTGAGAATTCTTTAGAAGACTGTTTCTTATTTTCATGAACTTCTTGTATCCTCACATGATGGAAGGAGAGTGAGTGGTCTCTCTTGAGCCTCTTTTATAAAGGGCACTAATCCCATTCACAGGGGCTCCATCCTTATAACATAGTCACCTCCCAAAGGCTCCACCTTTCAATATCATTACTTTGGGCATTAAGATTTCAATATATGAATTTTGGGAAGACACATTCAGACCATAGCAATTACATGCCCAAACCCCCAATTAATAAGTTGCTAACATTATCAAATACACATTTGTATTTAGATTTCCCCAATTCACCCAAAAAAGAAATCTGTTTTTTGTTGGTTTGTTTAAATCAGGATCCAAACAAGTTGCATTCACAGGATCTGGTTGGTATGTCTCTCTGTCTCTCTCTCTTTTTAATCTTTTAGTGTCACTTTGTTCTTTTTTATGCCATTTATTTGTAAAGGAAACCTGGCCATTTACCCTGTAGAGTATCCCACAGTTTGCATTTGGCTGGTTGCTTCCTTGTAGTGTCATTTAGCCTGTTTTCCTATTCCTCTTATTTAATTATGGAGACTTTTTTAAAACAAAGATTTCATTTATTTATGTGACAGAGAGAGGGAGAGAGAGAGAGAGAGTGCACGCACAAGCAGGGGAAGTGGCAGGGAGAGGGAAAAGCAGACTCCATGCTGAGCGGGGAGCCCGACATGGGACTCGATCCCAGGACCTTGGATCATGACCTGAGCCAAAGGCAGACGCTTAACTGACTGGGCCACCCAGGCACCTTGATGGAGACTTTTTATATATAAACATATTTTTTTAAGATTTTATTTTTAAGAAATCTCTGCCCCTAATGTGGGCCTCGAACCCACAACCCTAAGATCAATATTTGCACACTCTACCAGCTGAGCCACCCGACACCCCTAATGGTGGAGACTTTTAAAGCAACTTTGATACTGGTTTACATCATGAAACTGTGGCTCAGAGAATTTAAGTAACTTATAGGTGGCAGAGCTGGCATTTAAATACTCATCTAATTTTACGGTTCAGCTTCATTCTACCACACAGTGGTAGAGAAGTAGAGAAACTTAGAAAGGGAATGAAGGTGTGGAAAGGAAGAAGAGGGAGGTTAGAAGAGGCTACATGTTGTGCTTCCCATCATGCACTTCTGTTCATGGTACAATATGAAGTAAAGAGAAAGTAGAATACCTCAAGTGTCCGCTGTCAATTTGAATTTTCTTTATTACGCTCATAAATATGCAGAATTCAGAAGCTCTTTACAGTCCCCAGAAATGATTCCCTTGCAGTTGTATAAGGATGCCATTAACATTGGATGAGGGCCCACCCTAATGACCTCAGTTTAGCTTGATTTTTCCTGTGAAGACCCTACCTCCAAATAAGGGCACATTTTTATGTACTAGGGTTTAAGAGATCACCATGAATTTGGGGACGGGGGCCTAATTCAGCCCATAATAATGTATAACATAGCACACAGCTCCACAGAGCTTGTTTATTTCCTCCAGGTCTTTCTAGCTTTGCCACTTCCCTTCCTGCGTGAAACCCATCAAGTTCTCTTACAAATGTATTTCCTTTCTTGTTTCCTGCAAGAAGTTCCACACATTTTTCTCTGTCTCAGGTACCAGGCCCTGTCTCTGAGGGGGCTTTTAAGACATTCAACTTAGAAAGATTCCTCCTTGGGAAAATATTCATAGAAGCTTCTGGCTGAGCAAGAAAAACCTGATAGTACCAGGCTTTTAAAATCCAAAGACATAAAAACCTAGATTGAGAACAAGCTCCAGGAGTACCTAAATTTGAAAGTATTCTATGAATTGAAAAGAATCCCTCTTATTTGTTATGAACTGTGGTTTAATCAATGAACTTCAATGAACTATGCTTTAATCAGTCTTAGGTTTCTTTTTTATTTCTTTAGACCTTGTTTTACTTCTTCAATGTAGTTCTTGGCAATATCATTCATGTTCCGGTGCTTTTATTAAGGACTTCAGTTCTGATCTATATAAAATTGATGAGTAGAGAAGTTTACTATTTTATCTCCATAAACATGACTATAATCTAAACCATACAGTATTAAATTTACCCTGTGATATTTCTCCTAAGTGTATCTCAACTGCACATGTAATTCTTTCAAGGTGATAAACATTTGGAATCTTGAATCAAAACATTCAAAATAAAAATGGTAGATCATACTCTAGTCAAGAAATATAGAGTCACAAATGATCTAAATGTTATACAAAATTTCAAAATATTTTAGAGTGGGTTATACAACCTTTAAATTAGAAAGATTTGTCTTCTTGAGTTGGATTTGCTTAAGCTGCTATTTCCTGAGTTCATGCCGGTGGACATCCAGGAATGGGGGTTGATTCAGAAGTGGGTCAGTTGTTAGGTACACACGAGTCAAAAATTAAAATGAATGCTACAAATAACCCACAAATTGGATAATCTGCACAAATAATTTAGAGTTGTCAGAAGATAGTGAAATCTAGTGACCTATAGGAAAATTCCACATAATTTGTCAAGGAAAAAAAAATCTCCTGTGAACCCGAGAAATCAACCATTTTTGATCTGTTATTTTCTCTCAGGAAACCTCGCACATCGATGAAGTCCCAGTTAAAAACATCACTCTAGGAATAAAGCTGCTCCATTATCTTGAGCTCTGCCACTATCTTGCATGTCAATACTCAGACCAGAAACCTTTTTCTAAGGTTGATGGATGCACTGTGTCTCAGTGTGTATGTGCCTATAGTTAGATTTTGCTTTTAAAAAAGAGCCATTAACCATGACTATTTCAAAGTGTTTTCCCTTTTTTATCTACACAATCAAGCTAATGTTTAACTATTTCACAACACATACTTCCATAAAATGTAGCAAAGGTAAACCAGAGTTCTCTTTAGCACTTAACTTTTATTTTGAGTGATGTAGAAAGCGACTTTAGTCTGTTCAGACAAGTCAACTATTATAGAGGGTAATTTTTTCCCCAAGTCTGACAACTCAGAAGACAGCAATCTGGGGTCTAGAAAACTGCAAGTGGGGTCTAGAGATTACAGATCTCTAAAGCTAGTCCTTTTGACTGAACTGCATATTATATCACTTTCTATCCGCAAAGAGTATTTCATTTGGATCATAATAATTTTTATAATTTAAAGAATTTTGTTATGTTGAATGCAAAGAGAAAAATATTATTAAAAGGCAAATAGAACAAAAAAGAGGTTATAACAGATCTTTTAAGTTAAAAATAGATGATATTAACTATTTCTATGACCTAGGTTTGTATTTTTAAGAAGCAAATCTTTTTTTTTAAAGATTTTATTTTATTTATTTGAGAGAGAGAATGAGATAGAGAGAGCACGAGAGGGGGGAGGGTTAGAGGGAGAAGCAGACTCCCTGCTGAGCAGGGAGCCCGATGTGGGACTCGATCCCGGGACTCAAGGATCATGACCTGAGCCGAAGGCAGTCGCTTAACCAACTGAGCCACTCCGGCGCCCCAAGAAGCAAATCTTAAAGACAGAGAACAAGCTTTTGCCTGGGTAGTCTAAGTGAAATATATAGAATTCTGTAATGGCAGGGATTTTGTTTTGTTTATAATGAATAAATAATAACAGGGTCACCTGGGTGGCTTAGTCGGTTAAGTGTCCAACTTTTGATTTTGGCTCAGGTCATGATCTCAGGGTCCTGAGATCGAGGCCCACATGGGGTTCTTCTGCACTAAGTGTGGAGCCTGCTTGAGAGTCTCTCCCCCTGTCTCTCTGCCCCCAGCAACCCCCCCTGCTCATGCTCTCTCTTTCTCTCTCTCAAAAAAATAATAATAACAGATAATTTGGGGCCTTCATTAGTGTTATGAAGAAGATTACATAGTGTGATATGGTGGGACTAATTGGGCACCACTGTGGCTCAGGTGGTCTGGAAATATCTCTCTGAAGAGATAATATTGCATTGAGGACTCAGTCACGAGAATGAGACAATGAAATGAAGATATGGAGGAAGTCTCTTTCAAGAAGGAATCAAGAGTGAAAGCATTCTGAGATGGGAATGAACTTGGACTCTTCCAAGGAGAAAAGAAAGACCAATATGTCTGGTCAACTGCTGTATATTTGGAGGAGGACTCAAGAGAGAAAAGCAGGCTCTAAATGGCAGTTGCTGGGTTCACTGATGTTGCAGCTCTGGGCACATGACTTAATGTCTCACAGCCATGGATTCCTCATCTGTAAATGGCAATAATTCATAACCATCAAAATAGCTCTCTTGGGCAGTGATGATTACGTATAAAGGGCACATGCTGGACACAAAGTAAATCTTCCATAAATGCCAGTTTTCATTTTAGGCATGTTATTTTCAGGCAATCAAATTTTTAATGAACACTTTTAGTGCCAAGCTCTAAGCCATCAAGAGAAATGAATGGTATCACTTTTTGCTTAATCATGTTTATAATTTTCTTGGGGGCATAAAATACATTTCCAGACTGTATGGTATCAACAAAACATAACACAAGTGCAAAGAAGACAGGAGTAAGTAAAGACAAGTAAAGATAATCTTGAAGAGATAAGAGAAAATTTATGGAAAACATATAATTGAATTGGCCTTGGAAATTGAGTAAGACTTCTTTCAAGGACCTTCCAGGACAATGTTTCAGAACAGGAAAAAGCATAGTAGTGAGACTAAGAATGGCCCGTTCAGGGCACTGTAGGGCAGCAGCTGGGTTTTTCCCATTAGTAGAAGCGTGTTTCAGGGATTAGGATCAACTGGCTAGATGTGTAGCTGAGGAAATCCATGGTGAAAGAAACTAGGAAGCTGGAACCTTGGAAGTGAGGAAGTGGAGTCTGACCTTGAAGCAGGAGAAATCAGTATTTCCTTAACACACCGGGAAGAGATACACAGAGTGAGTAATTGGAAGGAAAGAGACATTGGAGTGGATTATTTACTGCTTGACGAGGTTAAAAGGATTTGGTAGGGTAAGAGCCAGGAGCCTAAAGTAGAAGAAGTGGTTATGAAAGCTAACTTGAAGGATTAAGTGACATTTAGTAGCAGAATTTTAGTTTTGACATAGAGCTACCATAGACTAAAGGTTATTGTTTCAAGAACCAGACTTATGCTATACATTTGTCAACTCTATTACTCTAATGACCTAGAGACCATTATTCAGGTTTTACAGATGAAGAACTAAGCATCAGGGAAGTTAAGGGATATATATATATATATAATGGTGGGGTTACTTCCCCATTGCTAATTGTTACCTACTTCCAGCTCCTAGAATAGACCAAAATGCTTCTTTGACCTTCAGAATCTTAGAAGATTAAGATGGGCTTTGGGAGAGTAAAGATGGGATGCAGAAGTCACAGCCACGACAAGAGTGCTGAGCAATTTTATAGAAGCCACGTCCCTCTTGCAATTTATCAATTTTTCCTTCCGGAGCTGCTCTCTTCTGACTGGTGGCTAGGAGGGAAGAATAGCTCTGCGAGGTGGTGTCCAAGGATGTGGCTCGCTGAGCTATTTCTTCATTACTTTTGTTGTTGAGGCTTGGTTTATTTACATATAGATAGATCAATACCTTTTATTGATAAAAATATATCGGTAAAAATATTGATTGAAAATATATCTGATGTAGTTATTGCCATTGATTAGGTTACTTCCTTTATCTTGATGCTTTTCTATCAAAATGTGACAACTGTTTTGAGGGCAGCTTATGTGTGGCAAGTGGAGTTGAGTTATCTAGGTTTGGGGTTCCCTATGGATTGGCTAATTGGAATAATTTCACAGGCTCCAGAGCCTAGGAGCTCTCCCTGGTTGTTTGGTACCTCGCAAGGTGAAGAGTGGTGCTGGAGTGTAGGGGACCCATGCTGGGAGTGGGTGGGCTGTGGTTTTAATCAGCCTTGAGAGGAGAAATTGACCAGCCTCCAGGCAGGGCCTCAAAACTAGGTCAAGAGAGCATTAAAAACAAAAACAAAACTATATTCCAACTAGCATACTACATGGTGCAGTTCTCATGTACATCTGTAGCACTTTTTATCTCCGGCCAACTTGAGGGGTCTCTTCCCTTCCAGCTGATTCTCTTTTGAGTAGAATTTCTCTTGGCAAGTGTCTAATATAGATATGCTGTGGTGGTCATGGATAATTCTAGGGTCTGCATTCTCAACGGTTTGGCCCTTTTGGTTTGATCCACTCAAAGCAGAGCCTCTGACTTTCCAGAACAAATACTAAGTAATTAGGTGATAAATTATGGGGTGTCACTGACCATAGGGCACTCTGCTAGGCACTCTGAAAAAGCAAAGCCAGTCTTTAAAAAGCTTATCCACTTAAATAGCTGAGGATTGTGGCTAGTCAAATTACTCAAGGGACAGGGTGACCCTGCTGTGATGCTCATCTTAAGAATATTCCACAAAACATATTCTAAATCCTGTATGTTCCCCACTCTCTTTTTCTCTTTCTGCTCCATTTGCTAGAAGCTTTACTTTGTCTTTTTATGGTCATGATTTAACTCCTATTTTCTCTCCCTTACAACTTTTTCTAGCCCTGACTCCATTAATAAGCGTGTTTCTTAGTACTGGATTTAGGGAGTGAGTTTTCTGTCTCTAGGTATTAATTTTAAACTGGCAGGCAAGTTGAACACCTTAAATTTCTTTCAAGGAAAACGTGAATTAAGTTAGTTGATAGACCTTTTTTTCTGTCCATTGAACTCTGATTAAAAAAATGCTTTCTTATCACTTACTAACATTATTTGAGGTTTAATGTCCAGATATTTTATCTTTTATTTTCAATTAGTTATGTCTAATAAACCCAATCATAGACACATGGACATACATAGAAATCCCAGGAGTGTTAAACTAAATTTTTAATTTTTCTGGGCATTCAGCCCAGCTTGATTTAACTTTTTAAAAATTCTCATTGTGTCCTAGATCCTGTTTTAAAATAGGCAATTTATAATTACTAATTAGGCAGGATAAGAAGATAAGGAAAATGATTAGCCTACGAAAGCTTTAGTTTTTTTCAAAGGAAGATTGAAATCACAGCAATAGATATGTGTAATGTAAACACTTTCCTATATAGTAAAAGCTTGTTTCTCCTCCAGTAGGTCCAGATCCTCTTCATTATTACAAATGAATTAACCCTGTCAGAAAATTCAGTCATCTTATTAGCTTACTAAATTTTATCTCCCTTTATTTTCTGCTGATCTCTTTTCTTGAGCAGTGAATTAGTTCTAACAGACTTACATCTAATTCATGTTGCTTAGCACTTCTATCAGAGTGTTCCCATAAAGTTTTTAAAGGAGAAAATGGGTCTTCCACAATATCTTTACTGAAGATATAGAAAGTATCTCCTGAAACCTAAAAGGATGTTTTTCTCTGAAAACAACCCCTTAAGCCTTGTTTGGTTTTAGACTTAAAGTTTATGTAGCTTCTATAGTAATTATAGGAGTACGTCACAGTTTGTTTAAAAAGCCCTGATTTGTAAACTATGCTGATTTCTGTGGTGTAAATAGCCTACCATGCTCAATTGCAAGCTACTAACATGAAATCACTAAATGCAGAGTTTGAAAGGGATGTGTCAGAGCACACCATTATATATTCTTCCCATCATACAGACATGATGGACAACCTCAGGAGAAATGAAATAGTAAAATCTAGTACGATTACTAGGACCCAATGAGCTTTGGTTATGTATTACCATTGTTTTAGATACAACTTCCCTAATTATGAATGTATGTGCTTTACTTTTTCATGATGGCCCTGTTGGACAACCCTTTGCAAAATTCCTGAAAAATTAACAATCGACTCCGTAAGCTGATATGAGCCAGCTTCAGCACACCATTGATTCAGAGTATTAAAATATTTAAATGATTCCAGATACAAAAATGAAAAATTTGTAATATATAATACAACAGGGTCTTTGCAGATGTGATTAAGTGAAGGCTGTTGAGGTGGGGAGATTATCCTGGATTATCAGGCTGGGCCCTAAAGGTAATCACATATATCCTTATAAGAAGGAGGAAGGAGAAGATTGGAACAGAAGAAGGGAAAGCGATATGAAGACAGAGGCAGAAATTGGAAATTTGCAGCCACAAGCCAAGGGCAAGGGACGGATTCTCCCCTAGAGCTTTTCTAGAAGAAGCGCAGCCCTGTGGACACCTTGATTCCGGCTCAGTGCTACTGATTTATGACTTGGCCCGTACAGCTCTAAGAGGGTAAGTCTCTATTGTTTTAAGCAACCAAGTTGGTGACAATGTGTTACAGCAGCCACAGGAAATGAATACAAGCACCAAGATTAAGAAATGACAGGGAACCAGGTGACAGGGCTCAGTCACAATAAGGGTGTGTCCAAGGAGAGCAACCAGGAAGACACTGGGTGTAAGGCTTGAAATAATTTATAAATTGAGTGCGTATAATTATAAACCATCCTAATGTTTGAAAGTAGGAATAAAGATTACTTAGAATTAGATCAAAGTCTCCAGTCTCCTAATTTTGCATATAACCCCCCCCCCCGAGACCTAGAGATATAATCAGTTGAGTTTCCAGTTTTGAGGGGACTGGAATATTTGGACTACAGCAGGTGGTCTGCGGCGGTCTTTGAGAAAAAGATATTAGAAGTGAAATCTGAGGGATGAGAGGTCCGTGCAAAGATCTAGGAGCATAGTGTTCTAGTCAGAGAAAACGAATTTAAACACCTCGAGAGGGGACGCTAATAAGGTAGATGGTTGAATTACCTAATTGCTAAGATCCCTGCCAAGCGAAGAGGTGCTCTAGCATTAGGTGTCCTTCTGGAGGTGGAGATGTGGGGGGTGCGTGAGGGTGGAGGACAAATCCAAGGAGAGTTGGCAAGAGGAGGTAAAGCTTCACTATCCGTTCTTTGACTCTCCTCTTGTTCTTCCTCTGCACCCTCCCTTAGTC
The DNA here is from genome assembly GCF_037043125.1 of Eumetopias jubatus. NCBI lineage: Eukaryota > Metazoa > Chordata > Mammalia > Carnivora > Otariidae > Eumetopias > Eumetopias jubatus. Next base: position 160,090,721 of record NW_028274809.1, on the reverse strand, counting down.
ACTTCCCAAATGTCCCAGATTCTGTCATTACAGTAGTAACAGACTTATAATCTCCAATGAAACATAGTGCTCTCCGAGAAATTCTGTTCAATACTCCCTCTGCTGCTTCCTATTCCACTGAGGTAACAGAATCAGCCCAAACAGAACTTCCCTAAAGCCCACCATGGTACCCACCTCCTTGTTGTATCTGTTTGCTCCATTTGCCTTCCTGTTCCTGTGGATGGAGTCTCCGTTCTCCAGCAAGCACCACCCCCTTCACTTGTTTACTGTCTTCTACCCAAAACCTTGATGCGACAATTCTCCCCTCTTTTCCATGGCAAGTGCTTCTCCCTTTCCCCTGGACCTCTTCCTTCAGCAGAGGAAAGTGCTATCATTTCTCCCATATTAAAATGCCTTCTGGGGCGCCTGGGTGGCTCAGTCATTAAGCGTCGCCTTTGGCTCAGGTCATGATCCCAGGGTCCTGGGATCGAGTCCCACATCGGGCTCCCTGCTCAGCAGGAAGCCTGCTTCTCCCTCTCCCACTCCCCCTGCTTGTGTTCCTGCTCTCACTGTCTCTCTCTGTCAAATAAATAAATTAAATCTTAAAAAAAAAAAATGCCTTCTGTTGGTTGTTCTCTTCTCTTGGTTCTTTCTTTTCAAGATACTCCCTGTGTCTCTGAAACCTTTTAGTATGAAACTCCTTAAAAGTGTGGTTATATTTGCTGTCTCCAATTCCTCTGTTCTCATTCTCCCTCAAACTTCTCCAGTCAGCCTCTCCAGCCCTCACCCCTACCCCAAATACTCTTCTTGTCACCAGTGCTGTGGAATCTCAACAGTCAATTTTTTAGTCCGCCTCTGACTTGACCCACTATCAACATTTAACAAAAACTATCGCTTCTCTTCAGTGAAATCCTTTCTTCACCTGTTTTCCAGGACTCTGCATGGTCTCGGTTTCCTCTCTCCTCTTGGCCCTCTTCCCTTAGTTCTGGGATGACATGGGGGTTGGACTTTGGACTCCATCTTTCCTCTGTCTATGTTTTTCCCTTGATATGTCACTCAGGCACATGACTTTAAATACCAATGATGTGCTGACAACTGCTAAATATATATATATATATATATATATTTTAACTTAATCTCTGCACTCAAGTCCAGTTGCCTTTATAACATCTATCCTTGAATATCTAAAAAGATTCTCAAACTTGACTGTTTCAGAACTAAATTCCTGATTTTCCCCTACAACTTGCTCCACCCACGTCTCAAGGAAGTCATGCTTGATTTGTTTTTTTTTTTTCTCACACCCCACCTTTGATCTAACAGCAAATCAGGTGGCACTACCTTCAGGACATTGTTAGGCTCTGACCATGTCTGGCACATGATAGGGGTTCAGTAAGTATTGGCAGAATGAATAAATATAATGCATAGTGTTCTGACAACTAGGAAGAGGGTTATCTATAAATATGAGGTATTATTATTAGGCATCATGCTTCACACTTGGAAACACCTTGTTTGGGGGATATATTCCCAGCTTGGATTTTTTTCTTTTAAATTTTGAATATTGTCCTTTTTGGCTAAAAAAAGGAACACAGTGAAGAGTGATATAATGATGTATAGACTACTTCCATAGCATCACTTGTTCACAATCACATATTTTCAATAGTGAAGAGAATGAGCAAACTGTTCTGGGTGCAGGGTACTTCCAAGAGTGTGGAAGAGGGTCAGGTGGAGTGGAGAAAGACTACGTAGGGGAGGGTTCATTCTTGGGGAGAACAAGACAGTAGGATTTTTAGCAAAATGTTAAGAATGTCATTATTCAAGGCAGAATAGGTTTAAAGAAAACAGAGAGATAATAATCCAATTGATTGTTTATTTTATTCATAGAAGTCTGCTGTTTTCTCATCTTTGCAATCATTACTAATAGATTTATATAGAAAAAGGAGGTAGTGGGGCAAGGTAAACCTTTGTTATTTTGCCTTTCCACTGGCCATGCTCCCTGATGTACAGCGCTCAGGTTTCCTTTTGGTAATGACCCTGTTGCCTAGTGTGGTGTCTGGGTGGCATCGTAACCAGGGTACCACATCCTTGCACGGGGCAAGCAAGCAAGATGGAAGGAGGGGCTCTCTGAAAGTCTTTTCTGCCAAATATTTCTCCTCCTCCGGCTGATACAGGCAAGGATAGACACCCGACAAAGAGGTAGCCAGGAGGACCGTTAGGGACTGGGAATCTTGCACAGAGTGATGTGGGCAAGGAGACACGGTTGGAGTTCCATTGTTCCCATGACATTGGCCGGAAAAGATAAGCAGACCTGCATCCAGACTCCTAGCGGAGCCTCTGCTCCTGCCCAGCTTCTAAGCCCAGTTCTCCAGCCTCACCTTCTTTCTGTGAGCCACCCAATATTCTTCAATTCCCCTCTTCAGAAATCTTAGGTTACTCAAGGTTGTTTTCAATGGCATGTAAACAAATCAGTTAGATCACAACTAGATCAAAACATAAGAGATCATTTCTATGGCTCACTCCCTGGTCCCAACTGCTTCGGATGTAGTCTTAGGTCACTCTCAGCTTGCTCTGTCAACATGTTTTTGTCCCTCAGAGTTCTATAGCTGATGGTTTCATATCACCTACACACAATTCCTACTTTACATGTTCACAAGACAGATGTTGTTTAAAAATATTCATTATAAATAGTGTAAAAGGGCAGTATGTTTTGTAAGTGACATTTTCCCAGAGAAGGAAGAAACTGCATAGGGTACATGTAACACCTAAATTCCTCTCTGCTCTACTTCTGCACCAATTGCAAATATATTATTAATCAAAATATAGGGAGAGTTCTGGGAATAAGTCTTTGTTAATATAAAGAAAAAAGTCAGATATAGAATAGGAAACAGAGGCATAAGCAATGTGTTCCTTCTGCCTGTTCTCTAGTGTAATTTTCCTGACCTCTCCTCTTTGCTGAGGAGGACTTTGTGAGAGTCCCACCATTGTCACATGGAATGTGCCATCAATGTAAGTATCAATGGCCAAGTAAAAATGTCTTACACATTAATGTGGGGACATACAAGTTTAGCTAATACCTATTTATTCCTGAAATTAACTAAAATGAAAATAAAAGAATAAAAGAAGTATAATTCTATAAGAACAAAGAAAATATAAATGATAAAACAGTAGAAGTGATACCAACTAAATTTTGAAGATGAGAGTTCTAGATAAACGATAACCGTGCTTTTATACCAGAGAAAACCAACAAATGCAAATTAATTTCCACTCAAGAATGCTGAATGGACTCAAAATGAGAGGCACCAGATACTTCTAAAGGTGGGGGGCACTGAAAAGAGTGTTGGCTAAAAGTCTCTAAGTGACAATTAAACTCTCTAGATCCCCACTGGCTAGGTTAGTTTTTTGTTCACAGTAGACACAGACAAATCTTTTTTATCAGTTCAAATGACGCACCACTCTAGTAAGTTTTCACTGATATTTAAAAGATAAAGGGCTCTTTTTTAAACCAAAGAGACAATAATACTTGGTTAAAAGTGCATTGGGGTTTATGGATTATACAATATGTCTGTGATACACACACACACACACACACACACACACACAATGTAATATATAGTGGCAGGAGAGATTGGGAGAGAGGAAACAATTGGTAAATTCGTGTGATAGGTACACAGATTCATTTTACTCTTCCCTTCACTTATTGATATGTTTGATTTTTTCCATAATAAAAAGAAAAACTTGAAGCACTTAAGGAAAAACTAAGAAGTTGGCAAAGTCTATTTATTGTTTTGCTGCTTCTCCTCTGAAACTAACCAGTGTTTTGGCCTTAAATGAGTGGCCCATTTAAGAGAAGAGCTAGTTCATTCTGTCCAGTGCTATTGCTTCCCACGAATCAATATTTCTACTGCATTGTTTGAGGTCGTGCTTAATATGTCTCACAAGTGGTTTAACACAAAGGCACTTGTGGCTACACCCGAGTGGAGGGTGGTTACTGAGTGATTGAAAGAACAACTGAAATAAGGCGAGTCTAGGAACAGAAGAGAAAAGAACAAAAAAGCGACATCTCCCTGCAAGTGATAGAGTGCTCTTATTAGGGTCCATATGAAGATTACAAATTATCTTTGGATGTTATGTCTGTTCAATTCTGAATTGTGAACGGGCTCTCACTTCTTAAGTTATACAGATGTTATTCATCATTACACATCTGACTCTCGAGAGGACTGAAATCTGGTCTTAACACATCAGATTACATTTAATAAGAAGCATAAGCAGTTCAGGATTCGCGTATGGATTTTGCTGCTTTTGAAAATTATGAAATAAGGGAAACTTAAAAATAAGGGTGGGAATGAGAAAGACAGACATCAAGTAGAAGAGACAAAAGATGGATAGAAGTAAGATGGTGGGAAAGGGAAGGAAATGACATATTTTCCTTTCAAGTCTGTGCCTAGCTCTTATTGGAGTATAGTAATTTGATTCATGCTTATACTCGGTGTCTGATTTATTACTGATTTCATCATGAGTGCCCAGCTCTATTGGCTCTTGCCCATTTGTCTCCAAGGTAGTGAAACCACCATCCACACAATGACTGTACCAGTTGACCCTGTTAGCACTTTTAACTCTCAACTTAAACGTCTCCTTTTGCTAGTTATTTTTAGATTTATTGTTGTGTGGGATGTGTACGTTGTATAGCAATATGATACCTATGGAATGTTCTGCACTGTGTAAATCAATCACCATAATAGCATCTCTGGGTGAAACCAGGGGCAGAGAGGACAGGTTAAAATGGGACAGAGAACGGGATTTAGGATGTGGGCAATGAAGACTGACAGAGGGTGACAATATGGCTGGAAAAAGTACGTAGGAAATAATAGGGAATTACAGGGGAGACAAGAGGGTAAAGAAATGACTTCCTAATGAGAGAGCAAATTAAAAATGAAGATTTAAGCATGAATAAAGACGAAAGCATAATTAGGAGACAAAAATTATTCTGAAGAGTAAGGAGCATCAGAAAACAAATTCAGCTAATGCATTGGTATATACTTGTACCAGTGCTTTGAAAAAGTGATAGAATATTAAATCTTACTTATTTTATTTAATTTTTTTTGAGAATGAATCTCAATAAAGAAGTCCTTTGTGATATCCTAAAAACATGTACAGGAAATCATGGAAAAATTTATTTGGGGTATTAGAGTTTCTTGGTTCCCCAGAGGCTGGTGAAAATGGCTTGGAATTAAGAATGGAAAAAATGGAACAGTGGGCAAATGTCCTTGTGAAGAAATAAAAATGAACAGATTTTGAAGCTTCTCTCAGGGTAAACAAAATACAAAAGGAGTCCTCAAGCTAAAGTCTTGGATCAAAAAGTGCCCTTCTGAATTCTCACTGTCTCACAATTTTCTCATTGTTTATAAGTCATGGGAAAACTCCTTTAGGTGTTTGGTACATATTTGTGTACTTGGTATCTTGCCTAGGCATTCCTTATCTCTAGTGTGTCTCCCATTAAGTTAATAACGGGGAAAAGTTTGACCCACCACCAATACCTTGTTGTAGAGTATTACATGCAGTGATGCACTGCCAAGACCCTTTTGATGATTTATTTCACCCCTTCAGAAAAACTTGATTTAAAAGGACCTGTAATTAAAGTTTAGCCTTAGTTATGAAAAAATCTTTGCTTTGTCATTTTCTTCTTGAGACATTCAACAATTCTAAGTGTGTTTGACTACAAAACTTTCATGCTTGGCTTTAAGCAGAATTATAGTAATTGTTTTGGAATTTTTAACTGGCTGAATAATAATTGAAGTGAAGGCTCTTTAGCTAATTTCCCTAAGAGTTGACTTGCTACTAAATAAGCATGAAAGATACTTTCTGTTTCCATTATATTTTTATATTAATAATTATACCATTTAAAGTTTAAACAGGCTTTAAGAGCAGAATGTAACATCTTAACATGAAATCAAAAAGATTTAGCATTTTTCCTTGTCATTAACTTTCTTTATTTAAAATGTATGTCTTACTAATCTCCAAATGAATTACTTTGTTTTAAATTCACATTTAAAAATCAAGTTAGATTACAGATGTAGTTTTTAAAGCTATGAATATATGACAGACATCTGAGATAAAATAATTAGAGTGATCCACATTGAGATGTAAGTTAAATAGTGTACTGATAATCCATTGATCTAAGAATGATTAAAGCGAATTTTGGTTATGTCTGTCTCCCCCACCCCGAATAACGTGATTCCCGGTAGAAAACAAATGAGATAGAATTGAAACTATACTCTAATGTTTGCAAATTTTCTTTAACTAGAGGTGTAATTCTAAGTTAAATTTAAATAGAAGTTTAATTACTACTGTACTTGAAATATCAAGTGATTTTTAAAAACCAAAATTGTTAATACAGTTGATCTGCTTTTATATTGAAGTCCGATTTTACTCAAAAACTGTTGGGGAATGATTGTATTGGTTGAAATACAAATTACAAAAATGAGTCTTGACTTTTTCAAACTTTAGTTGTATTAAACAACTTCCTGTAAGACAAGTTTCGAGCAGATCAGCATAAAATTTTCTTAATTTCATTACAGTCTGTAAATTAAAATTAATGAGTCTGACACCCACAATTAACAATGAAAAATGCAGATTGTTATAATTACTTAAGCAATAACATTGCTTTACATAGAAGACTTAAGGTGCTCCACAAATTATTTACAAGTGTTACATAAAACACAAAAAATGACAATTTCAATTTATTTTGTCAATGCAAAAAACCAAAATCCTTACTAAAACCTTTCTCGTTTGGGAATCTCTCGCCATGCATAATTAAGCAAATTTGATTGCAATTAAGCCTGGCTTCTACAGTAGAGTTTTAATTAATGCAAATCTGGCATCTACATCTATAAGATTAATTTTAGTGAATTAAAAGAAAACAACAAAGCACATTTGAAAGTGCAGTTGTATTGTTGAAAGGACAGAATTTAAAAGCTGGTTATTTTTCAGCCTTCCATGTGTATAGCCTTTGACTTAGACTTTAAAGAGTGGATATTTTATTCAGATTTGTTGTTTTGTTTTTAAATGCCTTATTAAACAAGATCATCAAAATTACACAAAGCCACTTAGAAGCAAGGTCTGATCATAGTATATTTAGGTACATATTTGTGTGTATACATGTATATGTATAAATGTTCACATACACATACACACTCATATACACACAATCCTCGCTACTTATGTAGAGTTAAATGTAAAACTCACCCACAAATGTGCATAGATTTTATTTCACTTGTTTTAAAATTATGTTTCAGGTTTACATCTCAAATGTCAAAATATTGCTGAAGTGCCATTATTGAGAAATATTCTCTTCAACAGAAGTTCTTAAACTGGAATTTCAGCTAAAGTAGAAATGTTTTCATATATATATGTATATATATATATACATATATATATATGTCTTTAATACTGTTTGGTGTAATTTTATTTAATTTACAATTGAAATTTTCTCACTTCTCATGTTCCATTTGACAGAAATGTTTTCATATATATATGCCTTTAATACTATTTGGTGTAATTTTATTTAATTTACAATTGAAATTTTCTCACTTCTCATGTTCCATTTGACAGAAATATAGATATTCTTAAACACATGTTAAAATGATTAAGTATATTAAATGAATACATGACATGATTTGGAAACTTGAAGATTTTTATCTTTTTTAAAATTCCTGATTATTTAAAAAAAATCACTTGTCTCGAAAAGACATTGCTATTAACAATAGGATTCCTTGATATCCAATGTTTCATACTCTTTTTCCATAGAAAAAATTGATGCTGTAACACAGAAGTGTTTCTGCCCTCATCTTGGCTGCAGCCCTAATACCATGGATGAAAGGTAAAGTGAGATGGTGCAGAACTAGCTGGTAGACCATGGATTTTAAAGACTCAACAAACAGCCACTTCAAACATATGCAAGTGTTGAAGTTGGAAAGTAGAGAGGCTACTCACTTTGGAAAATGTTGGAACAGTATGGCATTTTCTCTCTTTTCCTACCCCAACAGGGAACAATGGAGGGCCTCTTTTCCCTTCTCCCCAGTCTTGTGGGAGGCAGGGCTTTGTACTTGAGGAACTTAATAATGATCCTGATGTTTGGGTCTGGTGCTGGTCCTGATGAGGGTTCAAATGCAACAGGCTGTGCTAGTGACCTAAGGCAGCAGAGCAGAGAGAGAAAATGGGCTCTACTGAGGGCCAAGGACATTCAGCATTTAGCGGAAGACATGACCCTTGCCAAGACAGCCACCCACCCACACCCAAGCTCCCACATGTGGGGAACACACAAAGGTGCCTACGAGGAAGAGAGTCAGGTTTGCAAAGCCCATAGAGTGTCAGGTCCAAAAACTCTCCAATCCCAAAAGAATCTATTGCCTATTTGCCATGGTGTCAGTCAAGTAGACTTTGTTCCTACTTATATACCCCAACCAACCTAGAAAATCCAGAAGCCTTTTGAGGAGAAAGAAGAGCAAAGGATGTTGTAGAAGCTCAGTAAACGGAAAAGAAGTCAACAGCCCTCTTTGTCTACTGCAAAGACCCAGCTGCGGTCGGGGGGGTGGTTGAGGGGGGAATTGAACACTAAGTGAGATTTGAAATTTTAACTATTACAGAGACTGCATCTTGACTACTGAGACTACTTTTTTGATTAAACATGAAGTTAGGACTTTTGTGTGTGGGGGGCACAGAGCAGTCATAGGATCAAAGCCTAGGGAATGTCTGTTAACACCAAGAGGCCTTGAATCGGCACCCCATACATTCCAATAGCTAGTTACATGAGTGAGATAATTTTGACAGGTCAAGGACCAGTCAATAATATGTAAAATTACAATAACAACTAGTTATTGAGCATTTACATGTCACTTGGATTTCACTCTACAGTGGTGTCAAAACCATATAATCTTTTTAATGGATTTCTGTGCATTTATTCCAACAACAGGCTTTGGATTATAAATAGTTCAGGACTTACAGGAAGTTGCAAAATATACTACAGATGGATCTCATGTACCCTTAATTGTATTTCCCCCAGTGATAATATCCTTCATAATTATAGTATGACATCAAAGCTAGGAAATTGACATTGGTACAATCCACAGACTTTATTCAGAATTCACCAGTCAAAATTATATTGTCTTTTAATATTTCTTCTATCTTCTGTGCTTAAGTGCATGTATCACCACTCAATTAGGCAACTTTTTATTTATGGGATACATATATATTATGCCTTAGGTGAATTAGAGTATTACAGTACATAACGCATTCACAGTTAGAAAGGGAGGGAGATTCATAATAAAGAACTACCATATGTCATCTAATCTAAGATGCCATCAATTGTAAGATGCACCATTATTTTATGTGACACTAAGAAATAAATTATGCCACATAATAATATTTTTGCCATTAGAAGACATGTTCTGTTTTCAGAGATGTTAAAATGAAAAAAAAAATGGGCATCTTGAAACTGACAATACATACAATATAGTAAATACTATAATAGCACTATGTATATAATAATGGTGATTTATTTCTTGGGAAGGTTGAAGAGCTGAAGGGATGGCAATGAGAAATGCACAGAAAAAATACAGCATAAGAGTAAGAATTTAAAAGACAATAGGTGCTTAGCAGATGGACAAAGGTGTGAAGGATGCTCCAGGCTCGAGAAAAGCCCAAGGAAAGTGGACCCACAAAAATGGTCAGGGCATTCTTCGATCATATGGTTGACGGAGAGTGTGAACAGAGGGATGGACAGGGAGTTGGGAATGAAGCTAGAAAGGATGCTGAAATTAGCTGGTGAGAAACCACACATGTTACTCTAAAGAAGATGGACTTCATTATGTACTCACTGGGGAGCATATCAGCAGGACAGTGGCATAATTTACATTTTAAAAAGAAAAATTCTGCAACAATGTAAGGATGAATTATAGAGGGAAAGACTGGAGGAAGGAAATACATTACCAATTGGTATCAGCTCTGCAAAATTAATTATCAATAAGAAATCTGGATTAGACATGGATTTTTTTGAGGAGAAAAAATGTTTATGTCAAATTTTTAAAATATGTTTTAGAGTCGATGTGTTAGAACCCTATAATGTTGAAGTGAAAATCTTCCCTTACCTGGCCCCTCTCTCCCATCAGTCACAATTAAAGATGTCTTCCTTTTGCATCCTACAGCACAGGATTGAATCATTGATTTAGCATGTATTCAGTCTATCTTATTTTGCAGTTACTTTTCTTTTTTTTTTTCAAATTCTCCATTGATTGTAAGCCTCTTGGTGCTGGAAGAGCAGTAATCTCTGGACTTGCATATGGGAGAGAAGTAGGGCAAGGAGGCATGGGCGGGAAGATGGAGTCACTGCAGTAGTTCACACAAGGAAAGATGGCCTTTTGATGTAGGTTGTTAGTGAACAGATTAGAAAGAATTTGATGTCTAGAGATCCTTAGGACCTAAGACTCAGAATCCTTGAAGATAGGTGGTCTTCAAGGTGTGTGTGAGGAATAGGCAGGGTCAAGAAAGATGAGTCCTGTCTCTGGGAAGGGCCGCTGAGGGAAAAGCTGCCCTTGGTCGAGCCAGGGAACACTAGAAAGGACATGTTTAAGGAAGAAAGTTGTTGTGGGCGTGTAACATTTAACATTACTTTGAGACCAGGATTGGCTATATCATTTGTGGGATGCTTGTTTAAATTTCAGGTTGAGAACAGCAGAACCTTCAGCCAAGCATGTGGGCCTTGTGACTACACAAGTCACATGTCCAAGAAGCTGGTCCTGGTTGAGATTTTCAGCAAAGTTGTTAATTAAGCAGGCAGTGGCATACCCGAGTTCGAGTTTAGATAACTACTCTGGGCTGGAAAACACATTTATAAGTCAAAAAAATTATAGAAAATAAGTAAAGTAAATGATGACTGAATCCATCTTAGAAGAGAATGTGGAGTAAGAAGAGAGAAGCTGACATTTAAAAATGGAGAAAAGAAAAAGGAATCAACAAACAGAAATTCAGAAGAGTAGCCAGAGATGTCAAAGGAAACCTGTCTTTCCTTTTTGTAGCATTCATGTTATATTATAATTACCCTGTACTTGCTCTGAATACTAATTCTGGTGCAAACTTCTCCCTCCTCCTCCTCCTCCCCCTTCTTCATCTCTTCACTCTGACATTTAAAGAAAGATTTTCAGAAATTACCAGATTAAGGTTAGGCTGGAAAAAAAAAAAAGAAAGAAAGAAAACTTGGCTGTCCTATTTGTTATGGATATTTAAAAAAAAATAGAAAGCCTATCTCCTATGCACTACTGATGCATGCGGGAAATTTGTGATAATTCTTGGAAATCAGTTGGAGATGTCCCACACTGCCCTGGGTTGAGCATGCTGTGCAGTGTCCCTAATATCATGTGCAAAAACAACAGAAGCATACCAGAGCTGGTGAGAAGTGTTGGTGTGGTGAACACTGGGGTGATGCTGGGCCTGGCGAGGAGTGGGATAGTTCAGACTCTGAATATCTTTTCCCCCATTGCCCTCCAAACACCAGCTTGTTGGTGAGAGATTACATTCACAAAGGCAACTCTTAGAAAACAGCAGTGTAGGTACAGAGAAATTCACTGAGGTCTAAGAGTCAGATTCACCTGGTGGTAAGGGGGGTCAGAAGTCTAAATATTGTATTCTATTCCTTTCCCTCACCCAGAAGGGTACAGGCTTTTCCCCAGGCTTTCAGAAGAGCTGGTATCCTTATACTCCTCACTCAGGGAAAATAGATATCAGATGAGCTCAAGAATTGTAAAAGAAGGAAAATAAATGGAATAACCAAACCAGCTGAATTAGAAAAAAGTGACAAGTTAGAACAAGAATTTAAAACTAGCTTATGGACGCCTGGGTGACTCAGTCGTTAAGCGTCTGTCTTCGGCTCAGGTCATGGTCCCAGGGTCCTGGGATCGAGCCCCGCATCGGGCTCCTTGCTCCGCGGGAAGCCTGCTTCTCCCTCTCCCACTTCCCCTGCTTGTGTTCCCTCTCTTGCTATATCTCTGTCAAATAAATAAATAAAATCTTTAAAAAAATAAAATAAAAAATAAAACGAGCTTAGATACTCTCAAAAATACAAAGAGAGATATTTGAAATATGAAAAAGGAATAAACAGCTATAGAGAGAAACCAATAGGAGTTACTGGGTATACGAATATATTAATTGAAATAAACAATCAACAGAAAGTTTCAAGAGCCATATGGCATAACTGAAGAACAAACCGGTGAGCTATAAAATCAGGTGGAAAGATTATATCTTAGAGAAGACACCAGGAAGGGACAAGAGGTGGAAAGCATAAAGGAAAAAAAATAAGAGATTTGGAGGAAAGATGAAGAGTAAAAACCTGTATTTAAAACATCTGCCTCAGAAGGGAAGAAAAAAGAATAATGATTGAGTTTTTTTAGAATTGAAAGAAGTAAGGCCTCAGATTCAAAGGGCTTATAAAATATTAAGCAGGATGGCTACATCTAAAAAGTTACAATGAAACTTAAGTACAAAATAGGCAAAGATAAAACTAAAAATTTCTGGAAAAATTAATAACTAAAAAGAGGGGCATCAAATTTCCAACAAACTTCTCAAAAGCCATTCTATTTGCTGATTATATTTCCAGACAGCTATAAAAAAATTATTGAGCTTATAATTTTATATCTAGCAAAACTATCATTTTCAAGATATTTAAATTCCCTTAAGCAATTCATTTAAAAATCTTTAAATAAATTGAAGAGTCTGTTTGAAAGCACACTTGGTGAGAATACATCATTCAAGAAAGAAGTAAATAAAGGAACAATTTAATATTATAAATAGTGGATTATAAATAGAAAAGCAGCAAAAAGGAAGAACAGGTCTATTCATATTGATAAAAAGAAAAAAGTAAATTAGTAATATAGAACAATCACCAGTCTATATGTGCCAACAATATGGTCATCAAGAATGCAGTGACAGAATGGGGAGAAAAAGACAAAACAAAAATTTCAAATTCAAAGTTTTAATATGTCTCAGAAATTGACAGATCATGCAGACAAAAGTATCAGCAAAGATTTGAATAATGTGATTTGTACGTTGAGAGAATATATAGTATATGTATTATACATATATGCACAGGCACACATACACACACCAAACCATGCAAAGTGCAGTTAGTAATCACTGGGAAAAATTATAATTGCTGTGTAACCTTTGAAGATTGTTCTTAAAGGATTATAAACTCTATCACTGTCAGTTATAAATGTATAGGAAATGAAAAAAAATAGTAAAACTAATATTTACATAGGACACTGTAATTTTAAATGTTAGAAAATTTGGAATTAGTATTTTCTTTGTAAAAAAACTTAAGAGTAATTTGAGTAATGCTTGCCTTCATCTTATTGCATAACATGGTACGAAAGAAGTATCTTTTTTCTGCTTTGGAGAATTGTAATACTCTTTTCTATGTTTGAACAGCTTTCAACAGTTTATCTTTTGCTCTTTCAATGTTGTAAAATAATCTTTCAGAGTTCTTTTACTGTGAAGTTTTGCTTGGCATTGTTTCCTTTGGGACATCTGCACTCTTTTCATCATCCTTTCCCCTTGTATGTATGCCCATAAGTTCGCCTTCATTAAGTTTCTCTGGCCTCCTATCTACAATCTCTTCAAGAGTGGCAGTTAAAACACTCCCATGGTCAGCTATTTCTTCTATAACTCCATTTATTTTATGTTCCATGTGAATTTCATTTCTACCATTGTCTCTTTTCATTTCCTCACGGCACTTTTATCTTGGCTTCCTAATTCCCTCTCTTGACTATCACCATTTGTGTATATTATTGCCTGGGCTTATCCCTGGGAGACAAGAAGGCAACAAAACTGCACCCTTTGCTGTCCGTGAGTAAACCAAGTAACAGATGCAGAGTGACCAATCACAGACAGATTTTGAAAGAAGTGATGTGATTGGTCACTGATCTGTGTGCCTGTTATTTATGTAGTGATTTATGGGCTGAAAAGCTAGCAGTGAAGTTTGTACTTTATGCCATTACTCATAGTTAATATGCCATGGTAATTGAAATTTGAACTGTTTTGTTGAGAGACTGGTGTTATTTAACTAAATTGTGGTCACAGAAAAGGGGGCTGCCTCTTTCTTTCCCCCCTTTCCCCTCACCTCCCTATCTCTTTCTCCATTTCTCCCTCTCTCTCCCGCACCTCCTTCCTCCTGTGTGTGTGTATGTGTGTGTGTACATGTGTATGGGTATATAGGAAACTATATCTAACAGAATACTTTGTTGAAAAAAAGAGACCCCCCAAAAATTCAAGGAATAAATGATAAAATAAGACTTAATAACAAAACATAACTTTTTAAAATCCCACATTAGTCAGTAGTTTTTAAAGAGCCAATTATTAAATAATTTTTGGGTTATAGAAGTGCTCACCACAGAAACAGAAAATACTCAGAATTAAATAACAACCAAGTGCAACATACTAAATTCTGGGACCTAGAAAAAAGAAACAAGAGAAAAACTTACAGCTTTAAATACATTCATTCAAAAAACAAAAGAGACAGAAGACAATTATATCAAGCATTTGCCTTAAGAATCAAATGAATGAAATATAAAGGGCAAAAAAAATGAAAAAGAAATGAACAATTAGAGAATATTTTCAAATTGCAAAGCTGGTTCTTCAAAAAGTTTAATAAGACAGGAAATATTTGGGAAAGCAATTAAAGAAAAATGAAAAAGCTGAATGTTCAAATAAACAGAATAAAAAAGATATAATTTACAGCAGCCATAACATAAAGACAAGAGTATTATTAATAACTATATTCTATTAAATGTAATAATATGAATGAAATAAATATGTTTGTTAAAAATATAAAATGCCCAAATCTTGGTGAATACAAAATTGAATTGGTAATTAAACCTTCAAAATGCTCCAACACACACCAAAACTCCCGATTCATAAGGTTTTGTGATAAGTTTTATCCAAAGTTGTGAAACACACTTACTAATTTATTTATCTAAGTAATTTGTGAAAAATAGGAAAAAAGGAGGAATAATATTGTAATTATTTTATGAAGCTACAATAAACTTGATACCAAAAGAATAAAAACAGTAAGCAAAAAAATTATGGCCCATTTCACTTATTCATATAAATATGAAATCATAAAAAATATTATTTAATAATATATCATGATCAAATAGGTATATACCAAAAATACAAGATGAAGGTAAAGCATTCAATTCAATTATATTTTTAATCTACCAAAAAAAAAGGAAACTAAATCAAATGTCATTTTTTTTTTTTTTAAAGAATGACATTTGAGGGGCGCCTGGGTGGCTCAGTCGTTAAGCGTCTGCTTTTGGCTCAGGTCATGATCCCAGGGTCCTGGGATCGAGCCCCGCGTGGGGCTCCCTGCTCCGCGGGAAGCCTGCTTCTCCCTCTCCCACTCCCCCTGCTGGTGTTCCCTCTCTCGCTGTGTCTCTCTCTGTCAAATAAATAAATAAAATCTTAAAAAAAAAAAAAACAATGTTACATTTTAGATGATGTCTCTCAAAGCTGGGAACAAGACAAGGATGTCTACAACTACTGCTCTAGTTCGACACACCACTGACAATCC
Source organism: Eumetopias jubatus (assembly GCF_037043125.1). NCBI lineage: Eukaryota > Metazoa > Chordata > Mammalia > Carnivora > Otariidae > Eumetopias > Eumetopias jubatus. The sequence continues at coordinate 160,075,129 of NW_028274809.1, read as the reverse complement.
TGGCCAGGATAGACACAAAACAGAAGACAAGGAGGGAAGGATAAATGTGGAAAAGAAAGGACAAAACTGTCCTTATTTACTAATGAGATTATTACCATATAAAACACAACCGAAGAACAAATTCTCAGGATTAATACAGAAGTTCAGTAAAGTTACTGGACACAAGACAAATTTAAAAACCCTCCTTTCGGGGGGTAAATCGGAGGGGGAGATGAACCATGAGACTATGGACTCTGAGAAACAGACTGAGGGTTCTAGAGGGGAGGGGGGTTAGAGGGATGGGTCAGCCCGGTGATGGGTATTAAAGAGGGCACGTACTGCATGGAGCACTGGGTGTTATATGCAAACTATGAATTATGGAACACTACATCAAAAATTAATGATGTAATGTATGGTGATTAACATAATAAAAAAAATAAAATAAAAACCCTCAACTTTCTGTTACGCCAATGTCATTTACCTAAACAATAACAAAAATAAGATACTTCTACACGAGAAACAGTAATTATGTTGTATTTAGGAATTAAACTAGGAATACATGACTCCTATAGACATGACTTATAAATAGTGTTAAAAGGCAAAAGAAGACCTGAAAAAATATAATTATGTCATTTTCATTGATGGTATTAATTTAGTTTTTTTTTAAAGATTTTATTTATTTATTTATTCATGAGAAATGGGGGGGGAGAGAGAGAGAGAGAGAGAGAGAGAGAAGCAGAGGGAGAAGCAGCCTCCCAAGGAGCAGGGAGCCCGATGCGGGACTCGATCCCAGGACCCTGGGATCATGACCTGAGCTGAAGGCAGACGCTTAACCATCTGAGCCACCCAGGCACCCGGTATTAATTTAGTTTTTAAAGTTACCAATTTTTTCCAAATTACTCTACATATTCAGCATGATTTTAATAAATATGTCCACACTATTTTCTCCAGGCACTTAACACACTGATTTTAGACCATACATAGAAGAACAAAGTCTACAAATAACTAAATATTTTTTTAAAAAGAACAAAGAAGTGATACTTACCCTGCAGCCACTGAATTAGATTAAAAAGCCAAAGTAGCAACAAAAGCATGGCACTGGTATAGAAACAAATACATCAAAGGATCAGAAGAGAGAATTTGGAAACAAACACAAGTATATAATGGAGATGGTATCCAAATAGAAAAGGAGAGAATATTTTTTAGATGATGTTGGGAAAACTGTATTACTCTATGGAGAAAAATAATTGTGTTGTTACATTATAAAATATACAAAATATACAAATATTACACATTCTGGATGGTTTAATCTGAAACGTAAATGCTAAAGCTTAAGAGCTACAGAACTCCTGACAATGACTCCATCCAAACCTCTGCACTAAGAAGTGACTAAACTCTAGCATGACTTTCGGCAGCATCCGGCTGTGTCCCTAAGATGATCCCAGTCCCCCACACCCATCCCTTAAAATGCCCACCTGAGAAAGCTCAACACTGCCAGGAAAATTTACTATTTGTACCAGCCAAAGCCTGGTAATAGGCAAATAGGTCCCTTTTTTATGTGTCAAATTGAATGGGCCATATGGTGCCCAGATATTTGGTCAAACGGCATTCTGGGTGTATCTGTGAAGGTGTCTTTGGATGAAATTAACATTTGGATGGGTAGATTGAATAAAATGGATTGCTCCCTCTAATGGGGGTGGTCCTCATCCAATCAGGTGAAGGCCTGCATAAAGCTAAAAGGCTGATCCTCCCTTGAATAAGACAGAACTCCTCCTGCCTGACTGGTTGAGCTAGGTCATTGTTTTATTCTAGCCTTCAGACTCAGACTGAAATGTCAGATTTTCTTGGGTCTCAAGCCTGTCAACATTTGAACTGAACGACACTTTGGCTTTCCTGGGTCGCCAGCTCATCAACTGTGGGTCTTGGGACTCCTCAACCTCCATTTCTTATAATGCATCTCTCTCACCCTCCCGCCTCCCTATCCATATATATATATGTGGATCCTATTGGTTCTGTTTCTCTGGAGAACCCCAGTGAAAACAACTGCTGAACCTTGTCTTCGAGCAGTTACTTTAGATACAATTATAAATCTTTTCTTTGCTCTTTGAGATATAAAACTACCACCCCAAACTGTTTCCTTAGGCACCTGAGCGTCATCGCAGTAAAATGCAAACATTCAGGGAGCTAACACTGGCTTGCTCTCTCTTATTCGCTGTGGGAAGGTAAGGGCCTCGCTTGGGTAGGCACCTTGCTTCAGTTTGTACCACTGTCTGCTGTCAAAAAGATAGAAGTCTCTTTCTCCTCTGGATAAATGCCAGTTAGCAAATTCAGATGGCCTAGTTACAGTCACATTCCTCGGTGCCTTTCCCTTAGCACACCCCAGCCTTTAAGACTGCAACATTTTGTTTCAGTACAGTCGAGATAAGTTCATGCTAAACCCTCTTCCCTATTACAATAGTATTACTGACTAAAACCTTTTCTTACTGCTTCAGACCTTAACTATTATCCAGCTTTGTTTATCTTGACAAGCTAATGGAAGAAAATGTAGAAGAATATTTTTGTGACTTTGGCAGAGGGTGGGAGGAATACTTTTTTTGAAGTATAATTGACACACAATATCCCATTACTTTCAGGCATGTATCATTGTGGTTCGATACTTGTACACATTACAAAATGTCCCCATAATAAGTCTAGTTATCATACTGTCACCAAACAATGTTATTACAGTCTTATTGCCTATATCCCCTAGGATGTACATTACATCCTCATGACTTATTTATTTTATAATGGAAAGTTTGTACCTCTTAATCCCCTTCACCTGTTTTGCTCATCTTCGAACACCTCCCCATTATGCTAACCAATGGTTCATTTTCTATATCTATGAGTCTGTTTCTGTTTTGGTTTTATTTGTCCATTTGTCTTGTTTTTTAGATTCCACATATAAGTAAAGTCATATGGTATTTTTCTTTCTCTGGCTGACTTATTTCACTTAGCATTATACCCTCTAGGCCCATCCATGTTGCAAATGGCAAGATCTCATTCATTTTTATGGTTGAGTAATGTTCTATTATATATACATACCACATCTTCTTAATGTATTCATCTATCGATAGACACTTAGGTTGCTTCCACATTTTGACTATTGCAAATAATGCTGCAATGAACATAGGGATGCATGTCTCTTTGAATTGGTGTTCTTATTTTGTTTGGATAAATACCCAGAAATGGAATTCCTAGATTATATGGTAGCTCTATTTTTAATTTTTTGAGAAAGCTTCATACTGTTTTCTTTCTTTCTTTCTTTCTTTCTTTTTTAATTTGACAGAGAGAGACACAGCGAGAGAGGGAACACAAACAGGGGAAGTGGGAGAGGGAGAAGCAGGCTTCCTGCTGAGCAGGGAACCTGATGCAGGGCTCGATCCCAGGACCCCAGGATCATGACCTGAGCTGAAGGCAGACGCTTAATGACTGATCCACCCAGGCGCCCCCTTTCATACTGTTTTCTATAGTGGCTGCACCAATTTACATTCCCGCCAACCCTCCATGAGTGTTCTCTTTTTTTAAATTTATTTAAATTCCAGTTAGTTAACATACAGTGTAATATTAATTTCAGGTATACAATTTAGTGATACAACACCAGTGTTCATCACAAGTGCCCTCCTTAATCCCCATCACCTATTTAACCCATTCCCCACCTACTTGCCCTCTGATAACCATCAGTTTGTTCTCTGTAGTTAAGAGTCTGTTTCTTGGCTTGCCTCTCTCTCTCTCTTTTTTCCCCCTGTGTTCCTCCTGCATTGTTGGTGGGAATGCAAACTGGTGCCACCACTCTGGGAAACAGTATGAAGATTCCTCAAAAAGTCAAAAATAGAGATCCCCCCCACTCCAGCAATTGCACTACTAGGTATGACACAAAGAATACAAAAATGCTGATTCAAAGGGATACATGCACCTCAATGTCATAGCAGCATTATCTATAATAGCCAAACTATGTAAATGGCCCAAGTGTCCATGGACTGATGAATAGATAAAGAAGTGGTATATATACACAATGGAATATTACTCAGTGAAAGAAAAGAATGAAATCCTGCCATTTGCAACATGGATGGGTCTAGAGGGTATAATGCTAAGTGAAATAAGTCAGTCAGAGAAAGACAAATACCATATGATTTCACTCATACGTGGAATTTAAGAAGCAAAACAAATGCGCAGATGGTTCTCCTTTGTCCACATCTTTGCCAACACTTGTTATTCTTTTCTTTTTGATAATAGACAACCTGACAGATGTGAGGTGACATCTCATTGTGATCTTGATTTGCAGTCCTTTGAAGATTAGTGATGTTGAACATCTTTTCATGTGCCTATTGGGCATCTGCATGTCTTCTTTGGAAAAATGTTCACGCAAGTCCTCTGCTCCTTTTTTTAATTGGGCTGATGGATTTTTTGATATTAAGTTGTGTAAGTTGTTTACATATTTTGGATATTAACCCCTTATCAGACGTATGATTTGCAAGTGTCTTCTCCCATTCAGTAGGTTACCCTTTCATTTTGTGGATGGCTTCTTTGCTGTGCAGAAGCTTTTTAGTTTAATGTAATCCCATTTGTTTATTTTAGCTTTGTTGTTCTTGCCTGAAGAGACTGGTCTACAAAGATACAAAATTAATAAACAGAAATTGGTTGTGTTTCTATACACTAATAACAAGCTATCAGAAAGAGAAATTAAGAAAACTACCTCATTTACAACTGCATCAAAAAGAATAAAATACGTAGGGATAAATTTAACCAAGGAGGTGAAAGACCTGTAACTGAAAACTATAAGATACTGATAAAAGAAAATGAAGATGACACAAGCAAATGGAAAGATTTTCTGTGCTTATGGAATGGAAGCATTAATATCATTAACATGTTCATGTTACCCAAAGCACTCTACAGATTAAATATATTCCCCATCAAAATACTAATGGTATTTTTCATGGAATTAGAACAACAACAACAACAACAAACCCTTAAAATTTGTATGGAATCATAAAAGATCTCAAAGAGCCAAAGAAATCTTGAGAAAGAACAAAGCTGGAGGTATCATGCACCTTGATTCCAAACTACACTACAAAGCTATAGTAATCAAAATAGTATTGGAAAAAAATTGTATTGTTGGTATGAAAATAGACACATAGATCTCTAGAACAGAATAGAGAACCCAAGAGACCTGCTTATATGGTCAATTAATCTGTGACAAAGGAGGCAAGAATGTACAATGGGGAAAAGATAATATCTTCAATAAATGGTGTTGGAAAAACAGGACAGATACATGCAAAAGAATGAAACTGGACCACTGTCTTACTATATACAAATATAAATTCAAAATGGATTAAATTCTTGAATGTAAGACCTGAAACCATAAAACTGCTAGAGTAAAACAGGGGCAATAAGCTCTTTGACATCAGTCTTGGCAATGTGTGTGTGTGTGTGTGTGTGTATATATATATATATATATATATATATATATATATATATATGAAGAAGACTTCTTAAACACTAACTCAAAAGCATCATCCATAAGGGGAAATAATAGAGTATTTGGCTACATAAAAATAAATCTTCTCCTCAATGAGTTAACAGCACAAATATGATCACCATATGGATAACAGACTTGGAGAAGGTATTTGCAACTTCTAAATTATATTTCAAATATACAAGCAAAGCCTGTAAATCCATTAAAGATAGGAAGAGAATCTTATAGAACAAATGGATGAAATGCATGAAGAAGGACTCCGTAGAGATGGCGGATAAGTACATAAACAGAAACCCAAGTTCACTAGCGGTCAGAAGAATGTAGACTAACACAACAATGTAAAACCTCCTTATACTTAGATTGGCAAAAATGAGAAATGCTTGAGTAATGCCAAGGTAGGCGAGGAAGTGAGGAAATAGTACAATCATTCTGAAGAGCAACGTAATCATTTTAGTGCAATCAGTTATGGTCTTTCCCCCATGCAGAAAGCACTCATTTATAGCTACATAGGAGAATAGGAAAAAGTACATTTATTATAATGGAAACGGTAGTAGCAGGACACTGAAAGCTACTCAGGTGACTCCCTGGGTGAGTGAATGTGTAAAATGTTGTGGATGCATGGAATAGTATGCAGCCGTCTGAGACAATGAACTAGATGTATACGTAGAAGCACAAGTAGATTTTATAAACATGGTGATGAGTAAAATATATATGAACAACTCAAATCCATAGTATAATATCATTTGTGTCGCTTAAGAATAATAGATACATAGGGACACCTGAGTGGCTCAGTCAGTTAAGTGTCTGACTCTTGATTTTGGCTCAGGTCATGATCTCAGGGTCATGAGAGCTAGCCCTGCAAAGGGCTCCAAGCTCAGTATGGAGTCCGCTTGAGATTCTGTCTCCATTTGCCTGTCCCCCAGCTCGCGCACATGCATGCACTCTCTCTCTCAAATAAATAAATAAAATCTTTAAGGAAAAAAAAACAATGGATACATAAAACAACTCAATATTTCTTTTCAAGGCTACAAACATATAAACAAGGTAGGCAGCTGTGTTTGTGAGTGTTAGATAGCCAAGGAAGGAAGGAGAGTGAGGATGGAGAATAGAGGGGGAAAATCAAAAATTAAATGAGATAAAAAAGGGATCTTGTAAGGTCTTAGTGGGCCAAGATCTGGGGAAAATGACTAAATCAACACCCAGCCTGTGCTCCAATTAAAAAACAAAAACAAAGGATGTCTGAGTGAAATCTCTATGATTGACTCTTTTTAAAATAGCTTTATGTAGTTCTATGCTTATATAGCTCCATATTTTGTAGATCTGAGAAAATTTTAGCTTGAAAACTAGTAATTTCATGCTCCTAATATATCTAATTATTTTCATAAAACTGACAAAAATCTTAGTATAATAATGGATAACACTTATTATTTATAATGGAATAGACTTTTTTTAATAATTCATATACAATATTCCATTTTATTCTTAAATCAGCCTTATAAAGTAAATTCTATTATTATTTGTATTTTACAGATAAGGAAACTGAGGCACAGAGAGGTTAAGTAGCTTGTCTAAGATTGGCTAATAAATGATGACAATAATAGTAGAACTAGTAGAATCTATGACTCTCTGAATTTAAAAACAATGCAATTAACCAGTACATGAGTACATGTCCAGATTTTTTATTGAATAAAATGAAATTAAATAACATAAAAACTAAGCAGACAACACTTCAATTCATTCCATAGACATTCTTGTTTTCAAAAAGGTAAAAATAGAGGGCACCTGGATGGATCAGTTGGTGAACCATCTGCCTTTGGCTCATGTCATGATCTCAGGGGTCCTGGGATCCAGCCCTGAGTCAGGCTCCCTGCTCAGCGGGGAGCCTGCTTCTCCCTCTCCTTCTGCCCCTCCCCTCGCTCTCAAATAAATAAATAAAATCTTTAAAAATTGAAAAAAGGTAAAAATATGATGCATTCTGTTTTTACAAGGTGAACTTTTTTTCTGGCTTCCAGATCATTATCCCATCCGCTTGTTAACTATTCCTTCCACAACTCTCTCTCCTCAACAAATTGTAGAATTAGATTTCTTTGTTACTTAAGCAACAGAAAATTTTAGGCACACTTATTCCACTTCCTGATTACTTTTACTACTTTTTGTCTGCCTCATTTCTTTGAGAAAACATTTAAGATCAAATTAAAGCTGTTTGCTACATCCATCCATCTGTCATTATTTGAGCACAGCGATGGATATTTCTCAAGTGAGGAAATAAGGCTGATATCTTGTGAAATGATAAGATATTGAGAAACTGAAATTATGGCATGATTTTGTTGGACCCGATGAAACAGGACACTAAGCTAACTTTCTGAAGCACCCTCCCCGCCTCCACCTCAGAAAGTTGAAAGAAAAGAAAAAAAAATAGGTCTATTTTTTAAGGTTAGAATGCAATGGAATGAAACAAGAAAGAGCTAAATAAAAGAAAATAAAATAAACACAGAAATAACTTGAGAGGGCTATGGAATAATAACAACAGTAACAATAGGCATAGTGGTGGTCAAGGCCAGCAGCTAATCCTTAGGTGGCTCTATGTTTAGAGTTTAACATAATTCACCCTTTCCACCCCCAGAGCAGCCCTATGCCCAGCAAGGGAGGCGGAGCTTTGGAACCAAGCATTCACCTGGACTTCCCTGCTGGGTGGGAAAGGGAGGCACGGACCATCCCAGGTGGAGTCTGGGAAGTTTGGGAGTGGATCAGAAGCCCAAGTAGCAGAGGACATGTCAGGTGCAAGATCTTCCTGGACTGGGGAATCAAAGTTCTCTGCCTTGCTTGTACAAAGGTCTTGGCCCTTCCCGTGCCTTGTTTTCTTCATGCATCCCTCAACTAAACTGCAATTTCTTAGAAATTGGCATCTGATGGAAAGATGGGAGCTTGGAACCCAGAGTTAGGGCCAGAGAATTGTTTTGTTACCAGAGTTGTAATTTTAAAAGATATTGACAAGATTTATGTTTGAAGAGAATGTGAAAAGCAAAGTGATCTTAGCTTTCCTTCAATTGTCACTCTGGACAGAAAGATAAAACTTCATTTGGAGTGGGAGATGAAAATCTATTCTGTACATCCTGAGGAAAGAAGATGTAAATTACTGTCTTGGGCATTTAGAAAAAGCGAGGTGATAGCTGTTACTCTAAGAGATATGGATTTGTACCCTACCTGCCTGGAAGTGACACCCTGATTTGAAAACAAGAACACATGAAAATATCACCAATTTTTAAGTCAAAAGTGGTCCAGAAGGCAGGATGTGTGAATTGCGAATGTGGGGCATTTGGGGCCTTCAGGGAAAGGGTAAATTGCTTTTGATGCAGGCTGTTTCTATCCCGAGGGGAAATCCTATCACATATTTGATTTTTAGCTGCAATGTGTTACTACATATTTATGCCCTTGAATATGTATTTATTACAGTTTTATGCGGCCCATTTTCATGACGTGAATTGTTTGTCTCTCTTAAGGGATATCTGTGTTTTTTCCCAAGATCATATCAAATGAGAAAAATATGGAAAATAACTCCATTTGAAGCAGAGGCAATCTTATGCTCCTGCAAATCAAACCCAAACAATTAAACATGAATAGAAAAAAAAAATGAGTAAGTTTGTACCTTTGATTCGTGATTAATTTCTCAACAATTTTTTTTTTTTTCATTTTTGTTCACGGTTCATTTTTGGTCACGGTTACCAGCTCCTTTTTATAAACGTCTCCTTTACGTGCTGAAATCAATCCAAGCTTAAAAATACTTTATAGATACACAAAGCAAATGTCGGTCAATTTGAACACTGCAGGGAGATTGCCGCGGCATCCCTAAGGCTCACACTACAGATGCCTTCTCCCGGTCCCAAACAATTTGGATCCACCATGACCTCCATCTCATCATTTCTGCTTCTACCCTAATTGTAGCAAGCCTAAAATGAGAGAGGATTTTTTTGGAACCATCCTAGAGGAAAGGTAACTTTAAGACTTGGGGGAGTTAATTATATCTTGTCCTGAGTCCATCATTTCCTCAGGGAGGCAGGAGGCTCAGCCCCACGGATCCAATAGTGATGGCCATACTCATGACAAAAGGCGGTAGTCATTACAATTTAGGTACTGTCCCAGTCAACCCCTTAGTTCTCACACCTGCCATTTCCAGTAATCGCTCCCAGCCATTCAACAGGATTGCCCGACTCCTATTCTTTAGCCCAGAGTGGCCAGAATCAAGTTCAGGTCAACTATTCCAAAGCCAAAGGTTTCAGATATTTGCGTTCATACCTCTCAGAGCCAAAAGGAACTGAAGCAAGGAGGGTTTCAGACATTTGCTTCCAGAGGCAACATGAAAGAGGTCCATTTCATTGCTGATACTTTGGGCCCATGATCTGTGCAACTGCTAGGATCCTTTCTGTCTTTCGGATTTTGATTCCTGGTGATCTGGTAGGGGTGGAAACCAATGGCGCTGTCTTGGGACCTGCACAGGTACTCGTATAAACACAGGGAACAGAAAAGGTGCCAGATGGAGAGACTCACTTGGTGGAACATGGGTTTTTGAGCCGTAGGGCCCATTGTAATGGAAACTTGGCAACTCTGAGCATTAGAGGGGTCAGGCCAGTGCTAGAGCTCTAATGGCAGGAAGCAGTCACTGCTTGGCACTGAAATTTCAAGAGCTCCAGGCAACACTGGCTTTGTGAACACTTAGCATCAGTAGGAGCTGGGTGCCAGGCATCTCCCCCTTAATACTTCGGTTCTGGTATGGATCCCCAAGGTTGGGACTACTGCTAGCCCCACTCGGGGCCACCTGCCTCAGAGGAAAGGGAGTGAATCTGGGGTTTTCTGGTCCCTGCAACTTCCTCTCAGGAGCCTTTGGTTTGTGCCACGTGGACATTTTTGAGGCTGACTCTTCACTGATAGTTTAGGGCCTTGCCTTTTCCCTCACTCAGACCACGCTTCTATTTCTGTTCCACAGTCACTGTCTGCCTCGTTTTTCACACTGCCCCTCTCAAGTTGGTTGCTCTTTTTACAATAACTAGATTGAAGTTATCAGGCTATAAATATAACCATAGGCCACAGGCCTTTCAAGCTACAGGGGCTTTTTACAAAGGAATCCTGGGTTACAGGTGGTCAGTGACGAAGTCTGAATCTAAAATTAGAACCCACAGTAGGTAGGACTGGACTTGAGACTCTGTCCTTATCTGGAGCCCTCTGATTCTTGGTTATCTTGTAGGTTGGAGGAACCCCCGAGGTGTCTGGGCTCCAAGACTCTCAGTGTGTCCCAAAGCTCCTTGCTGATCTGATGATTTCTGCAGCTTCTCATGTCTCATTGCTGCTTCCTGCCTTACCCACACCAGTGCCGTCTCCCCTTTTAGGGTTTCTGAACTTTCCCAGTCCTGACAATTCATACTTTCTAATTCACACCTGCTCTTGTTGCCAGCAGCTGCAGCCCATCTGAAGCTAGTCCGAGAGGATCTGGTGGTGCCAATCGCATTTCACCTCAAGAAGCCACACTCAGAATGTCCTCATTTAATGCAAAAATATTCCCCTGGTCTACCGATTCCATGTTGAGAAACATTGAAATAGAGAACCAGAAGTTGTATGTACGAGCTGTCGAGAAATGTGAAGGGTCTGAGATGGTACCTGACTTGGAAGCTAACAAATTCGCCTGTCACAGCTTCATGGATACTGAGAGAAGACACACACAAGTCACGGCCAGAGACGAAGGACATTATTATTCTCAGCAAGTAGAATAAACATCTGGATATTTGCCCTGGTCACCTGCACTCCAGGTCTCAGTGGGTGGCCTAGAGAGGGCTAGGTGGCACCTTGCCGGAGCACATGCAATGGACCCTATTACCGAAGAGGAGCCATGAACTCTGGGAACCTGGATCTTTTCTACTGGAGAGTAAGCCTGCTGTCATTTGCTCCAGAGACAAGCATGGCTTCTCCCTTCTCAGGTGCTACCAGTCCTGCTCTCTGCCTTGGAGGGAGATACTACCTCTATCTTCTAAGGCTGTTTATTGTATAAACACTCCGAAGAAGATAGCTTGAAACAAAGAGCACTTATGGCTTTGCTTACAAGATGTGTAGAAATGCATGAGATCTCTGGAGAACTGTCTATCAACAAAATCTAAAAATGGCTAAAAAAAAAATGGAACAAAGAAAACCCATTCCACCAAGAAACTATAGAATAAAAGAAACAAGTTTCTAAAGAATAAAATAAAGCATCAGGAGTCAGAAGTTGTTAAAAACATGACAGGGCACAAAGACGCAGTAACGTTGGATGAGTAAGTATAGAGATCTAATGTACAACATGGTGACTACCATTAATAATACTGTATTGAATACTGGAAATTTGCAAAGAAAGTAGATTTCAGAGGTATTCACCACACATGCACAGAAATGGTAAGTATGTGAGATGGATATGTTAATTAGCATGACTGTAGTAAACATGCACACCTTAAATATATACAATTTGTATTTAAAAAATTTTAATATGTATAAAAAGTAAAACCTGAAAAACATGATAAATGAGAAAGGATAAAATTTTATTGCTGTTAAACAATAAACTCGTGGGATATCAAACTTGGTAGAATAAAAAGAATAAATACAAATATGTGATAATTTCAAGAGATACTTCTAAAATATAATGATGCAGGATATTTGAAAACAGTTGCAAAAAGATGTGTTAGGCAAATATAAGATGAAGAAATCAGGTACAAAAATGGAACACCAGAAAAAACTCAAATGAAAGTCATATTTTGTGATGATAAAGAGTTAAAAATTCACCAAGAATATATGCAATAAAATATATGTGTTAAAGGATAGCAGGCAACTTTTAATCTCATGACATAGCTTTGAAATATAAAAAGTCAATATTGCTTGAACCCCAAGAGGATCTCATAATTCAAAATCATTGTGAGAGATTTTAGCACACATCTCCTAATGTATGGGTCTAGGTCAAGAAAAAAAGGAATCGTATAAAATAAAAAGAATTTGAACAATTTAGTTTACATATGGAAATATATTTCTCATAAGTGGATGGTATACATCCTTTCAAACATGATGGGACTGTCACAAAAACTCTCCACATATACCGTATCACAAAGACAATCTAAATAAATTCTGCAGTTCTGAATCATAATATTTACATTCTGTGACCACATTATAATAAAACTGCATATTGATAATAAAGTAATAAAACTCCTCTATCCAATCAAATAAAATTTTTTTATTCAAATAAAATTTTTAAGATGATCTTCTAAAAAATGCTTGAGATAAAGAAGGAATCAAAATACAAATTACAAGGAATGACCCTTATTAAAACCCATGGGATGCAGACAAAGCAGTATTCAAGAGGGAATTTGTAATCTTAAAATGTATTTCCTAGATTAAAATAGACTAGAAATTTATGACCAAGTCTTTCAGTTCAATAAATAAGAAAAAATAAAAATAATAGAGAAAAGCAGAAGGAAACTCATAATATGGTAAAAGCAGAATTTTATGAGATAAGAAAGCAAACATAGACTTGACTAAAAACTTTAAAGTTGTTCTGTAAAAACACAAATAAATTAAACTAATGTTTGGCAAGACTTTCTGAAAGAAAAAGAAAAAGAATTACATTATTTTAAAAATACATAATCATACATACAAATATATTTCAGTAGATTTGAAAATCTAGATGAAATGGAATATTTTCTAGAAATAAGTAGATTAAAAAGAGTCAAAAAACCCGTTCAGGTAATCAAAGGGGGAATTGATAAAAAGAGGTAACTGCTAACAAAAGTACAATGCCTAGATAATTTTGCAAACAAGTTGTGCCAAGTCTTCTAATCTCTCAACTCTTTCAGAAATAGAGAAAAATTGAGAGCTTCCCAAAGTCAAGTGAGGGCCTGCATGGCCCTGATATCAAAGTCAGACATAGTTTGAGGAAAAATGGGAAATCAAATAGCAATCTAAACTACAAAACCGATGGAAAATTCTTATGAAAGATTAACAAATGGAAGCCATCCACATGTTAGAAGACTCATATATTACCAAGTCAGGATAATTTTAGCAATTCAGAGAAGTTTCCATGTTAATATATTTATTAATATGGATGGAAGAAAAAAGTAAGTATGCCAATAGTTATCAGGATGATTTGATAATATTTGTCACCTACTTTTTCTTAATTGAAGTATATTTGACACACAGTGTTAGATTAGTTTTAGGTGTACAACAGTGATTTGACAAGTCTGTACTTTATGCTATGCTCATCACAAGTGTAGCTACCATCTGTAACCATACAACACTATTGTAATACCATTGACTCCATTCCCTCTGCTGTTCCTACTGTATATTACTTATGCTGTACCATCCCTCCAAACCTCCCCAGCAACGATCAGTCTGTTCTCTGTATTTACGGGCCTGGTTCTGGTTTTTGCTTGTTTGTTTGTTTGTTTTGTTTTTTAGATTCCACATATAAGTGAAATCATATGATACTTGTCTTTCTCTATCTGACTTATTTCATTTAGCATAATACCCTCTAGGTCCATCTATATTGTCACAGATGGCAAGATCTTAGTCATTTTTATGACTGAGTAATATTCCATTGTATATGTATTCCACATCTTCCTAATCCATTCGTCTATCTCAATGGACACTTGGATTGCTTCCATATCTTGGCTCTTGTAAGTAATGCTGCAGTAAACATAGGGGTGCATATATCTTTTTGAGTTAGTATTTTCATTTTCTTTGGATAAATACCCAGAAATGAACTGCTGGATCATATGGTAGTTCTATTTTTAATTTTTTGAGGAACCTCCATACTGTTTTCCACAGTGGCTGCACCAATTTACATTCCCACCAACAGGGCACAGGGTTCCTTTTTCTCCACATCCTTGCCAACACCTGTTATTTTTTGTCTTTTTGATTCTAGTTGTCTGACAGGTGTAAGGTGACATCTCATTGTGATTTTAATTTGCATTTTCCTGGTGATTAGTGATGTTGAGCATCTTTTCATGCATCTGATGGCCATCTGTACATCTTGTTTAGAAAATGTCTATTCAGGTCCACTGCCCATTTTAATCGGATTATTTGTTGGTTTTTCCCTGCTATCACCATTTTAATTAAACCAATAAGAAACTTCAAAATAACTTTCTTAGAAGTAGAAGGCTATCTCCTGAACCTCATATATGTTTATTGTCAAACACTCAGAACAAATTTCTTAATAGCGAAATATAAAAATATTCTCATAAATAAGACAATGATACCATCTTCTACAATTCTTATTTGGTATTGTAGTCATTCTAGTCAGTACAATAAAATAAAAAAAGAAATAATAATTAATAATAAATGATATTAGAAAGATTGTTATTGTTTAATTCAAGTCAATTGTATAAAATTGACTTCAGAAAATGCAGAGAATCAACTAAAAAATATATTAGAACTAACACTAGAACTAAGTAAGGTGGTCAAATTTAAAAAAATCATTAATATTTTATTTTCTAGTAATAATTAATGAGAAAATCAAATAGGGAGGAAACAATTTACACATGAAATAAGCCAATCTGCAAATGCCTTGCAAATAAACCTAACAATAATGTGAAAATTCTCTATAGAGCTAGCTTTAAAAAAGTGAATGTACAAAAACCCTTAATGGCAAGAAATAAAACGACTAAGATCATTTCATATAATAAGAATGCCTCTTCCCTAAATAAGTGCACAAAGTGAATGTTTTTCCAATCCCAATCCCAACATAATCCTTGAAACATTTGACAATCTGATCTTAAAATTTGCTTAGAAGATAAAAGGTACAAGAAAAACAACTTTTTTGTGTGAATAGAAATACAAAGTAACTTACTTTTCATGGAGATATTATTTATATAGAATGGAATTCAGAGATCCTAAAGGTACCTTTGGACAAGTATCAACAAAGAATCTACACAGGTAACCTACCCCAATCAAGCTATAGACGTTTTCCAGGGCCCCGGAAAGCTTCCTCAGGACATTTTCAAGACATCCTTCAACCCCTCCGGAGGAATCAGTATTGGGCTATCTATCATCATAAATTAGGTTTACCTCTTCTAGAACATCACAAAAATGGAATCATAGAGTATCTGCTCTTCTCTGTCTGACTTCATTGGCTCAACATAACATTTTTGAGATTCAGCCTTATTGATGACATAGCATTAGTTTATTCTTTTTTTTTTTAAAGATTTTATTTATTTATTTGAGAGAGAGAGAGCACAGAGGGAGAGGGAGAGGGACAAGCAAGCTCCCCGCTGAGTAGGGAGCCAGACATGGGGCTCGATCCCAGGACCCTGAGATCATGACCTGAACCGAAGGCAGACGTTTAACCGACTAAACCACCCAGGCACCCCAGTTTATTCTTTTTTATTGCTGTGTAATATTCCACTGCATGAATAAGAGCCAGTTTCTCTACTCTTTTGTTGAAAAATATTTAAGTTGTTCTAGTCTGGGTCTCCTTTTCTGGAGTGTCTCTAATCTGTTCTTTTGATCTTTAGTCTATCTTTACATAGAGACTGAATAGGCTGGGGAGTGCTGGACACTCTGACAGGCCATGCTTTCTCTATGAAAACAGAACTCGCTTCAAATGTAAAAACAAGCAGTGATATGCTAGGACATGCAAACAACTAAGAAACCGCATTGTTCGAACATCTATTACTTCCCTATATTCACCAACCACGTGTGATGAAAATGATGACAATCCATAATAATAATAATAATAATAGGACAGCCCATAATTCCTTTCTTTTCAGTCCTTTCTTATGCATTAGTCAGTTGAAGGTAGAGCTTCTTGAAAGAATTTGCAGTTATCAAGGAGTAAAATAAAAACAGTTGACTTAATTTGGTACAGCTTTTCCCATGTTCTGATAAGAATAAAATATATCAACATATTAATATATACATATTCATATATATATATATATACACAACATACGAACATATACAACATATGAAATACAAATTGTGTAATTTTGGTGATACCGCTATAAATTCTCCTATTTACATTCAACGCCAGCATTGCGCAATGTAAGGAAGAATGGTAAAGCCCGTGCTAAATAATGTAAAATTTTAATTTCTCCTCACTTAGAATGACATTAAATAGCAAATAAAAGCACTATGACAAACGGAGAGACTACAGAAGAAAGGGGAAAAAACCCTTATAATTTAGTAGCGTGAACAACATCGGTTCCTGCTTTTTGAGAAAAGACCCTGCACAGGACATAACCGCCATGGCCAGGATAAGAAACATTTAATGTGAGAAGGATGGAAAATAAGGCAGTCGTCTTCTTTAGTGTAGACTCTCTCAGATATTCTTGGGATTCTCCTGGGGATTTGCTGCCAGTAGACAGGAACAAGCTCTCTCCCATTCTTTGGCTTTGATTTGTTTTCTGGAAGGGGCTCCTCTCCCTGCCTGGTTGTGATCAGGCTGCTTGGCTGATGAACCCCCCGGGCCCCACAGGATTCCGCCGGGGGCCACTTTGATGCTCCCGGTGATCCGTCATTAATCAGTTAGTCCCCGAACCATTTATGTGATGCGATTTCACTGACTCCAACTTGACAAAATGTAATTTGGTTAAAATTCAGCGAGCTGCTCAGCACAATTTGTTGCACACAACGATGTGGTTGAAAACGAATAATCTATAGTTTTTGTAATTTCTAATTCGTTTCCAGTGAACAGTGTGTGTAGATTGACTGGAAATGAATTAGAAATAGCAACACAAAAGACAGAGAAGCCACTCCCCCCAGTTCTGGAAAAAAGAGAAGAAAATAAGTCAGATGAATAGAAGTGTGGCAAAACCACCCTCCTGTGCATTAAAATGTCCTAAGTAGTCCCCTCTAAAAAGAGAGAGAGGGAGAGAGAGAGGGAGGGAGAGAGAGAGAGAGAATGAAAAACCCCACCTGTGAGTATGGAACATTTATATTTCTTTCAGTTCAATGACTTTTGTGCGTATTGTTTCCGTCTGATTCTTGTGGTCTGCACGGGGAATAAGGGGGACACACAGCCTCTCCTCTCCCCTCTTCCTGGTGACTGTTGCCTCCAGGCACTGAAGTGGTCCTGTGCTTGTGCAAAAGAATGCCCTGATTTTTTTTTTTTATTTCTTTATTTATTTGAGAGAGAGAGAGCATGAGAGGCGGGAAAGTCTCAGAGGGAGAAGTTGACTCCCCGCCGAGCAGGGAGCCCGATGTGGGGCTCAATCCCGGGACTCCAGGATCATGACCTGAGCCGAAGGCAATCGCATAACCAACTGAGCCACCCAGGCGCCCTAGAATACCCTGATTTTACTGACTACAGTCAGTGTCTGCCCCTAACTCCTCACTCCACACTGGGAAGCCAGTGTGCCAGCTAAGCAGAGGTTGGGATGGCATGCCATGCCCCAGTTCTCCCCATCTCCGCTCCCTTTCGCCAACATACAGCCACATGAGCACATCCGCAAACATCATCTTCCACCCTCTGGCCAAATGCAGCAAATCCCCATGCTTCTCAGGGCAGAGCAAACATGAGCGCATGCCCCAGGAATCTCTCCGCCCTGACTCCACCGGTTCCATAAATAGCAAGTTCAGAAACTAGTTTGGTCTCCCTTAGAAGTAGAAATGATCTACGATGAAAATGAACATCCTACGAAAACCTTTACTGTGGACTGTAAATATAGGATAGTGCCCTTATAACCCTTCTTGTATTTTTCCCACAACCGATCTGCTTTAGATATTATGCCTGTCTCAGCACATTTGCTCTTTTATAGCCCCAGGGATTTGTTTGGATCATGTTGTGCCATTGCTGATGTATGTATTAGGTGATCTTTTCTCAGAAGCAGGCTACCCAGAGCCAAAATATCAAGGGATGTAGTTCAGGAGGGTAAATTGTTTGAGCAATTTTTTTTTTTTTCTGATGCTGCATATATGTACTATACTTCTATGTTCATTTGCTCAATCATCTGAAGGTTATTTACCAAACACCTCTAGTTGCTGAGGATTCAAGAGTATAGGATACATGGCCCCTTTATTTAGGCAGCATAAAATTTATCGGGCTAGCCAGATCTATGCACAGTTTCAGGACAGGGAGGTGAGTGCCTTGGTTAAGATACAAGCCTGTGCTTTTGGAGCATAGGGCTGGGACTCCCCAGTCTCAGCCTGAGGAGGGCAGTGGGAGGGAAGCTTCCATTGAAAAAATGACAAGTCAGGAGAGTCTCAAACGATGAGTAGGTGTCACTAGAGACAAGAGTTTTTAAAAGCTATTTCAGGCAAAAGAGCAGAATTTACAAAGATTCGGAGAAGAGGAAAACAATGGCACATTCAGGAACTGGGAGGCGTGTCCCAGTATGGCTGGGACATTACATATGCATGGAGTGGCAGAGGGTACACGGGACAGGGCTTCCGGGCAGTTTGAAGGAGCTTGCACTTTCAAGGACTTTGATCACAGAATATCCCTGATGAGGAATATACAATGTACTCCTCATCAGGGATGAGGCCAGAGCGCAGGGGAGGGCAGAAAAACCTGTCAGGAGGCAGAGATAGGAACTGGGCTAGAAATGTAGAAGGAACACAAACAAAGCAGTGACAATAGGAAAGGAGTGGGAAAAACATTTCCAAAATATAAAAAGGGGTAAGATATACTTGGGGGTCAGAGCTGACCGGATGCCAGGAGGGAGAGATGGAGGGACCCATCCACTGCAGACTGGGTGGATCGCAATGGTGCTTTTGGTGGAGATGGGGAAGAAGCAAGGTTCAATGAGAAAGGGAAGAGTCTCCGTTTTAGATGTGCTGAATATTTAAAGTCGGCTTTGTTGAAATGTAATTAACATACAGAATAATTCACACTTTTTTGGTATCCCGCGCTCTGAATTTTGACAGACAGATGTAAACATTCATGTAACCACCACCAAAACTGACATCTATTTCCATCACCCCAGAATGTTCCCTCATGTCCCTTTATAGCAAATACCTTTCCCAACCCCACCTCCAGGAAACCATTAATCTGTTTTCTGTCCCTAACAGTTTTTCGTTTTCTAGAATGGAATAAGTGAAGTCATGCAGTATGCAAGATTTTAAAATCTGACTTCTTTTACTTAGTGTAATGTTTTTGAGATTCATATAGCTATTGCAAGTATCTGTGGTTTGTTAATTTTATTGATAAGTAGGAGTATATTCTATGGGTGTACCAAAGT
Organism: Eumetopias jubatus; assembly: GCF_037043125.1. Lineage (NCBI taxonomy): Eukaryota > Metazoa > Chordata > Mammalia > Carnivora > Otariidae > Eumetopias > Eumetopias jubatus. The sequence continues at coordinate 160,055,458 of NW_028274809.1, read as the reverse complement.
TTGTTTATCCATTCGTCAGTGGGTGAGCATTAACGTTCTTGCAGGTTTCTGGAGATTATGAATAAATCTATTACAAGCATTTACATACAGGTTTTGTGTAAATATAAGTTTTTATTTCTTTTGGGTAAATACCTAGTAGTGGGATTGTTGAGTCATAAGGTAAGTAGACATTTAGCTTCATAAGAAATTGCCAAACTGTTTTCCAGCATTTTAGTATTGACATTAAAAAAATTTGCCATTCTAAAGGGTGTGTATTGATACAGGACTGTGGCTTTAGTTTGAATTTTTGTAATGATTAATGATCTTTTCCTATGCTTATTTCACATCCGTAGATCTTTTTTGTGAAGTGCCCATCAAGTATTGTGCTTATGTGTTTTTATTGGGTTGTTTACTTGGCATTGAGTTTGTATACTTATAAATATATTTGGGATCCAAGTCTTTTGTCAGATAAAGGTTTTGTGGGTATTTTCTCTCAATCTGTGGCTTATTTTTTCATTTCCTTAACTATCTTTGGAGCTGAAGTTTTTAATATAGATGAAGTACAATTTATCAGTTGTTTCTTTTATGGGTTGGGCTTTTGGTGTTTTATCTAAGGAATCCTTGTCTAACACAACTTCAGAGTTTTTTTTCCAATGTTTTTTTCAGAAATATTATACTTTTGGTTTTACATTTAGATCTTTGATCCATTTTGATTCACTTTTATATATAGTTCAAAATATGGGTTGAGGTTTATTTTTTTTAATTTGCAAGTGAATGTCCAATTGTTCCAGAACCCCTTGTTGAAAGACTATCTTTTCATTATTGAATTGGATTTAGACCTTTGTCAAGAATCAGTTGACCGTGTGTGTTTATATTCTTATCTCTTCCTTGCTATAACAAAAGCTCTTTGAGGCCTAGAATATATATTTTTATATTGATTTTTTCATAGCTTCTATCACAATGTTTTTTATACAAGAGATACTCCAAAAATGTTGGAGGTAGCAGAAAATAGCTCTCCAACAATTAGGAATGGAGTTTGAATCCTACCACTTCTATCCATCAGTGTGACTTTAGATCAGTTACGTTTCTTCTCTACATTCAAATTTCCACATTTTTGAGTGTCATCATATTTAGCTCATAGGCTGTTGGGAGGATGAAATGCATACAGAAAGAAAGATCTGGTATTCGAGCCCATGAGGCCTAACATGTAGTTAGGGGCTCATAAAGATAGTTATGTAACTAAAATCCATTTAAGAAAGATGAATGTGAAAAAATGGATATCAAATTATATGAACTCAGTTAATTTTGCATGTTTCCCAAAGAATATTAAGACTTCCAGTCATCTATGAAATAGCAGCTGCTTCCAATTATGGACTAATTTGAATAAACTAACATCAACTCAGGGAGGTGTACGAGGTGGAGGAAAAGGCCAGGTAGGCACAGAATCAGTCTTTCTATTCTGGGCTGAAAATCTCAGGAGCTCTGCCAGTGGGCCAAGGAGTGGTCATTTTTTGTTGTGTTTTTGATTGCAGACCAGAGCTTGTTTCTTCAGATGTGTCTGCTGGGTCCACGTGGCTGCGTTGAAAGACGACGTGTGCGGCGGGAAGTTGTTTCCCATGTCACTCCAAGGGTGTTCCCACCTGCCACACCTTTGCCATGTCACTGAGAGCCCTGCAGACTTTCTTCCCTGTCCTCTCCATGAACATAAAAATCACGAGACCTGGTCTAAAAATAGCTAGGGACTGAACAGAAGGCTTTTCTTTGATGACAGAATGTATCATGGGAACTACTTGATGACTTGCATGTTGTTAGACATCCATCCCTTTCCCAGGACTGCCCAGGTCAGCTGGTGCTACATGCCAAATCTGAGGGTACAACCAGGGCAGGGCCCGTGGGCTGCCACCAGATGACTGAGGGCACTGTGACCAGAATTTTCTTCCTTAGTTGTTCATTTTGTGAGATTTTTCCTTCTACTAAATACAAAGCCTTACGGACTTCTAAGCTCAGACACAAAATTTATGGGTGAACATATCAAAGCTGGGCAGTTTTACTAGGATGGGAATCTAAACAGATGGTTTTCTCTGAAAAGGCAAAAACCGCTCGTTGAATCTGGCTTGGGCCCTGGCTGAATGTGGTGGCCACTAAGGGATGCGGAATCCCTGGAGGGGACCCATGGACGGACCCACAGCTGTGTGGCCATACCACACCTGTGTGGCCATCTGTCATCAACAGGACAAATGACACCAGTGCCTGTGGTTCTCTCACAGGTGGGGTTAGAGTGGGACCTTTAAACATACCCTTGACTGCCTTTTTATTTTTCCATCTCAGAGTTTATAAATCACACCCAAGAACTTTCCAAATGAAATGTGTACACAGAAGAACACCTTTATTTTGTGAAGACACAGCAAATTCTGCCAAACCTTCCTAGTAGCCTGGCAAGTCAATTAGGTTTTGAAGGAGCTCTAACTGATAGCTTGATTCTGACTGGAACATTCTTTGTGGCTACCAATCACTTGTAAAATAAAAGCACTGAGGATTTTTTTCTCAGGGGGATTTTCTTCTTGACCTCGTATTTTCAAGGAGTCCTTTTCCTTCTGTGATGTAGCAGCGGGCCCAGCTTCATGGGTGTGCAACCTGTGCCACGGCATGGCCCCCACATTTAGAAGGACCTCATGCTCGTTTTAATGCTTGACTGTTTGAATAATTTTTTTAACAGGAGACTCTGCCCTTTTTGTTTTCCACTGGGGTCTGTGCATTCTGGTTTACAAACTTCAGCAGAGAAGGAAAAGCTTGGAAGGATATTAGTAGCCGGTGGCCAGTGGTAAGCCTCAAGAAACAGTCATGGAAAATGCTAGGCACTACTGTGTACTTCAGACCCCAGTACAGATGTGGCCACGGGAAAAGGGTGGCTAAACAGCGCTGCTATCCCCATTGCTAAACACAGGGGGATGCTGCCACCAGTGAAGGAGTCTAACTGTGCCCGCTCCTTTGATCAAACTCTGAGTTAGGAACCTCTGGTGTGCCAAGCACAGGTCATCCTTTTTGGCACCGCTGCCAGGGTCAAGAGAGGAAATAAATATGCCCTTCTATCTTTTACCCTGAGAATGGACCCTGGCCAACTACCAGGACCTATAGACTGACACATTCCCCAAACGGTGAGCAGGCGAATGGTTCACATTCTGAACAGTCAAAACACTGAGAAAAAGGGACACGTGTCCACCTCACCCACACCTTGGTTCCCTAAATATCTGGTCCGTCTTTCTTTGTGTTCTTTTCTGTATCCTCTTTGCTAGTTTTTCATGGTGCTTCTGCTAGAGTACACTACCCTCATTTTGATTCTCACCTGCGGATGTTTCTGGGTGAACTCTTAGCTCCATGGCCGATGATCCTGAATGTCTTCAAAATCAACTTGTGCATTCTCTTCTGCCATGTTCTCAATTTCCTTCACAACATTTCTCTGTAATATTGCAACTCGGAAGCACTCTTTAATATCATAATTCTAATAAGCCCGATTCAATTACATGACAGACTAGAATCACAGTAAGAGGATCCACTGGCATGTTCCTGAAAACATTACTATTTTGGTATCTAATTCTACAGAGACTAAAGATCTTTATTTCACTCGCTAATCTAAGGAATGGAGTCTAAACAGTGAGGAGACTAACTGGGAATATCTAATTTTGATATTCCTCCCAGGTGATTACAAATAAGAAATGCAATCATTTTAACTATTCAGCTGGGATTTTTATGTTTGTTTGAATATTTGTTTTAAATACATATGATGCAGTATATTATATTCCTTCTGAAATTGTTATAGGATTTCTTTCAGGTTTTCTTTTCTCTTTTTTTTTTTTTTTTTGGAATTGACTGCGGACTTACTGAGTCTTTGATAAAGTCCTTTTAATTTGCACATCATTAAGAAATCCATGCAGTATCAGGTTCAAAAGGAGAGCAAGACAGGTTTGAATAAACTTTACATAAGTCAAGGAGCATGGCCATTCTGCTTTAATTTCACCATTTTTCAGGATCATATTAAATTTTACTGGGCCCCATCTTGAGGCTCTGTCTTGTCACCTTCCTGAAAAGTACATGAAAAAAAAGGGAGACAGATAAGGTGGAAGCAGAGGACAATGAAGAAGGATAAAAGACACCGAAGTTAAGACATCATCCGTTTCTCCCCTCACTTTCTCTTACCTTGTCTTTCTTGGCTCCCAAAGCATGAGCTGTGAGCAGAAAAGGTGATAAGGTCTTAGTGTATCATACACTAACAAGCGTTCCTTACCTCTCCTTTCCTCCCAATTTATTAAAGTTAATGTATTCCGTAGAGTGTTTTCCTCATATTGTCTGATCAGTTAAAATTTAATTTTGATATTATTTTTAAAATTAAATATTTTTCCTGCTGTCTAATATAGAGTTCTCAGTAATGATAGCAACTCATTTCAATGCTTCCCTTAGGAACAGCTTTTATTTTCACAGTGTATATATGAACCTATTCACAGGTGTTTATTTAAAAATGTTGCCAATGAATACTTTATGTCTCACGCAATATTTTAGGTATTAAATCATACTCAAACTCTTACAGGGAGTTTCATTAACATAGGAATAATTGAAGAGAATATGGACCAGCATACAGACTCTGACAAATATGGGAAACAAAAACTGGAAGAGCATTTAAAACAGAAAAACAAATCAGTACACATAACACAGAGGTTCAAATTTCTGATTTTTATAGACATTGCTTAATCTCAATTTTATGTTACTCTTTTCTAAGGCAAGTGTGTGTGAAGTGTAAAGAAATAAACTACTGAAGTGTGAAGTGTGAAGAAATAAAAGTGAGAGTATCCAGCTACATTGCTACTCTTTAAATGGTGTGTGTTATCTTAGTGATTTCTAATGTTAAAATTCTAGACTTTGGTTCCATGAGACTTTGGATGATAAATTGTATGCACTGCCCCCCTACCCCCGTACGGACACTCTCTGGGAATTGCTAAATATTTTCTCATCTGTCCCATTGGTCTTGATTTTAGAACACCCCTTACTTTCCCCTTCAGGCTGCTAAAATTGAGTGAAAACAAAATACATAACTACAAGAGATTTTATTTCTTAAATTAGGTATGGAGACAATGCCTATAAATTGTCTGAGGAATTGAAACCATATTAGTGTGTCGCCCAAACTGAATTAAAAATAATTTCTCCATGAGATTCAAAATATTAGAATGAGTGAACATCCCATTAGTGATGTCTTTTCTGAAGGAAACAATATTTTTCTTTTAGAACGTGGTCATCACATAGTCATTGTGTTCTTGGAGAGATTACCTGTTGGTCTCAAACTGGTTGTAATATTGAAAGGAATATATCGCAGAATAGTCCATCTGTAGATCAGATAGTCAACACTGTCAAAAGGATTGACTTTTCCAGAAACATGGCCAAGAAGCTTTGCTGAAAATCCCATATAAATTCGTATAAGAAAGCAACTTTTTTGGTAATAAAGAACTATTACTCAAAATTTCCTATATTATTTCTTATAAAATAACCATTGTGTGTCTATTGTTTATAATACACTATTGTTTCTGGTATTGACTGCACTTACTTTAATTTCATTTACGGATCTAGTAGACATTAATTTCATTCAATTGTCCCTAACTCTTCTGATTGTCTCAAGCAGACCACTCTGAAGTAATACTCCATAATAGAGTGATGTTCTAAAACAAATATGTGGTTGAGACTAGAGAGTGAAGTTTGCAGGTTTCTCATAGTTCAACATGTCAACAGTAGAAGAGGTTTCAGTCCTGGGGAACCGCCATCAAAGTGTGCAACCCATCATCAATTTTTTTCATCTTTACAGAATTGTAAATAAAGTATAATTTAGTAGTGTTCTGTATGTAACTGCTCTTTGCTCTTTTTTAATAGGAGAGCTAGACTTCACTATAAACTAAAGAAGCAGGTCATAGGGGATTACTGTCACTATGAAGGTCAACGGGGCTGATCAGACAAGGCCATGGTGAAGATGACTAGTATGATATCACTTTGATCAAGTGGGAAGGTTTTCTTCCCAGTCTACTGGTTAACAACAGAATTGTCAGAGGCTTTTCCTTTAGAAATAGCTACCTTTCTATAATGTTTGAGGAGGATTCATCAGGGCCTGAAGTGATATAAATGATAAATGTTCCCTGGAAAACACAACTTTTCAAAAAGTGGTTATTTATTAGTTAGTGTATAAGTGGTGGTCTTCCAAAAAGATGATCCATTATGGATTAAAAGACAATGTTTGATAACAAATGGCTTTTATGGTTGAGGAAGTATTTAACCTTTTGAGAATCAAAAGGATGCAAATTCAAATAATACATGCCAGTTTCTTTTATTAATTTTGTGAAGCTTGTAGAAATATATAATATCCATTTCTGGCAAGAATGTTGAAAAATAGGTACTTTGTATTCTGCTCTTGAGAAAGCAGAGAGATACAAATTTCTAGATGGAAATTTGACAATATTAGTCAAAATCTTTAAAAATATTTATGTCCTTTGACTCTAGGAATTTATCCTGAGGAGAATTTTCCAATTATAAGAAAAGTGTCCTAAGAAAGGAACTGTGGATGCACACAACAGTGTATGTACAAGGATGACAATTAAAACTGTACTCATAATTATAAAACATTGGACATAACTACATGGGCAATTAAAGATTAATTTTAAAATATAGATCAAATGGGCTATGCAGACATTCACAATTAGAGTAGAAAGATACATAAAGAAATGGAATGACACTTACAACAATGTTAACTGAAAAATAGCAAGTTACAAAACAGTATGTATAGGACAGTGCTCTTTTTATAAAATAAGACTGGAGGGATATACACCAACATTTATTACTGATAGAATGAACAAATAGATTGTGGTATATTCCACAATGGGATGTTACAGAGTAAGTGAAAATAAATGAACTATTGATACACAGGAAAACACGAAAGAGTCTTGCAAATCTAGTATTGAGTAAAACAAGCAAGGAACACAAGAATACATATGGTGTGATTTCACTTATATATACCTCAGAAATAGTCAAAACTAAACTATATGTTTAAGGATACATATATGGGTGATAAAACTAAAGGAAAGCCAGGAATAAGTGTGACACAACTCGATAGTGGTTACCTCTGGGGAGGAGGGATGGGGCTATGATGGAGACACAGAGGCCCCCTGGAATGAAAACCACATATGATTTCGTGATCTGTGGAGTGATTACATGAGAGTCACTTTGTATCTGTTTGCTAAACCATAAATACAGGTTTTGTATTTATTATGTAACTATGTTGTATTTCATTATTAAATCATATTATGTTATTCATTATTATTCACCATTGTTATTAAAATTATTATCAGAAGGGATCTCTGGTTGTAACATTACAGGTTATCTTAGTTTTATGCTTTGGCTTGTATACATAGTTTAAATTTTCTACAATGAAGAGGTGTTACTTTGAAACAATCCCTCCCCCCAGGGTTTTTACAATACTGTTAACTAGGGGGTAAGAATTGCTTCCTGTATTTGATTATACAGTGATTCGTATTTTGGTAACTATAGTAATTTCTTGCCAATGTTAATTTCATGATGGACACAGTTCAGAAAACTTTATTATCAAGCTCTAAAAAAAGAAAACAACATTCAGAAAGTTGATATAAAAAGAAACTTAAGAGTGCCTGGGTGGCTAAGTCGGTTAAGCATCTGCCTTCAGCTCAGGTAATGGTCCTGCAGTCCCAGGATCAAACCCTGCATCGGGCTCCCCCTCAGTGGGGAGTCTGCTTCTCCCTCTGACCCTCCCCCCTCTTGTGCTCTCTCTCTCTCTTTCTCTCTCACTCACTCACAAATAAATAAAATAATATTAGATAAATAACTCTCTCTCAAATAAAAAAAAATCAATAAAATCTGAAAAAAAGAAAAAAGAAGAAACCTAACTGGCTCAATAACTTAACTACACTAGTGAGAAGTCTAGGAAAGGGTTTCTAGCTTAGCAGACATATGCATTTTCCTTTATTTTAAAATTTAAATGGTCCTTATTAGCTGATTTAGAGTTTTTGTAATTGTGGCTTTTAAATACTAGAGCAAACAACTTGGAAAAAATACAGCATGTTTACGTTTAACCACAAATTATCTAAAAAAGTGACTTTGGACACATTGCATAACTGACACTGTCCTGATGGATATTACTCTTTATGCCTTCAAGGCTTGTAGGGATTGGTGTCAAGAAGCTAACAACTCTTCTCAAGAGTATTTGTCCCTCATGGGAGAGGGAGTGGGACAGAGAGGTTGTATCTTTCCACAGGAAGCTGAGTTGAGTTCCATCTCTGTCTCCTGAGATAAGGGTGCTGAGGAGGGTAGCATGGCATGTGTTCTGCACAAAGGCCCAGGCATCAGGTGGCAATAAAATGTTCCACTAGTCAATGTTCCACTAGTCTAGGCTTGGACTCTGTTCCAACACTGTGCTGTCTCAGGGAGGAATAGACTTTGTTGTTCCTCTGAAATTTCCTTTTTTTTTTTTCCTTCTAATTTATCTCCCTAGAGGAACATTTTTAAAATCTTACACTAGGGTTTCTATAGGGTGACTTCAATTGTGCCTAAGACTCTATGTGGGTATTCTGCAGAGTAGTGTTGTCTTGCATTAAGATGGTTCACTGAGCTTGAATGAAATGCAATACTGAGACATTTCATTATGCTTCTAGCAGCCACAGAGAAGCATTTGTAGAACTAACAAGGAGAGATGGTATGAGTCAGCCACGTCCAAGCCAGGACTCTTGACTCCTTGACCAATAGTAGGTCTGCTGTATTAGTTTCCTATTGCAGCTATAACAAATTACTACCATCAGTGGCTTAAAACTACACACATTTATTCTTTTATAGCTCTGGAGTTAAGAAGTCCAAAATCAGTTTCACTGAGCCAAAATCAAGGTGTCCACACCTTCCAGGACCTCCTTCCAGCAGCTCAAGGAGAATTGTTCTCCTTGCATTTTCTAGCTTCTAAAAGAGCATTCCTTGCATGTATGCCCTCTCTGAACAGAACAGACCTTCTCGTGCTTTCTTTCTCCCAGCCCTTCTTTTTGGGAAAATTTTGTCCAGAGAACACATGTATTTACTTATTTTATGGGAAGCTTCCCCCCCCATCATTTAGGCCTTAGAAAATTAACTTTGCTCATATATCATCTTTAAACATAATCCTGGCCCCTCCTTCCATCTTCAAAGCCAGCAGGGTCCCATCTTGCGTCGATCCTATGTTGTCTTCTTCTCTGTAGTCAAATCTCCTCCTACCTCAATTCTTTAAGGATACTTGTGATTACATTTAAGGCCCACTGAAATAACCAGGAAAATTTCTCCATTTCAAAATACCAAATTATATCTATAAAGTCTCTTTGGTCATGTAAGAACATGCACAGGTTCTAAGGATGACAATCTGAGTATCTTCTGGGACCATTATTCAGCTACCATATGTGCCGTGTTCCCAGCTTCATCAAGAAGCCTGGATGAGCCTATTGATTATGAATTGGAGAACATGTGGTTTGGGGGTGATGACGTGTGAGAGGCACATGGGAACTAATTGTGAAGCAAAGTATCCAAACATCATTTACAGAATAAATGCTTTAGAAGAATGTTTCCAAGATACCTTTGAAAAAAGAAAAGAATATTTGAAAGAATATGGAATTACCAGCCAGAAGGCCTCTGGGTCCTTTGCTTGACTGGTTAGGTAACATTGGGTAGATCACTGAATATCAGTGAGACTCAGTGCCTATACGGCCTTAAAATGAGGCAGCTGGATTAGTAACCTCTAAGCTTCCTTCTAGCCCCAATTTTTGTGCAAGCATTTATCATTACAACACATTATTGAATACCTGCCATGTATAAGAGCCAGCACTCTTATAAATTGTAGAGATGTAAAGATAAGAAGAGAGCTTAGTGGTACTACTGCCCCATAGTTTACTTTAAAGATTTTGAAAAATGAAAGTGGCATAAGGTACCCAAATATTAAGCAAGTGCATAAAAATTAGGCAAGTATCTGTGTGGGTGATTTTGCCAAAAAGTGGGTGGAATAAACTGGCAAGATTAGAGATGAGGGAGAAACATCTTTTCTAGCTAAGACATACTCTTGGTATTTATGTTTAGGAAAAAAAGGGGATTACTGCTCATTTTTTAAGTATAGTGAACTTTTCAATAATTGGTGGGTAGTTTTAATTTAACTATTAAAGAAATATCATGGAAAAAATTGAACTACTATATTAAAAAATGTATAGAACTGAAATCTATTGTCTAATTATGTGAGAAAAGAATCTTCTATGGACAATGACAGAATTGTGTTCCAAAATAGGTAGATTAAGTACAAAAACGTAAATGTTTAGATCTTAAGTAAAATTTTTAGAGCTAAGAGAGACTTTAGAGATCATGGTATGAATGTCTTTTTTTTAAACATATAAAAATAGGTATTCATAATCTACCAAATATTTATTAAAATAGATCTTTAAAAATCCCTAAATATCTTTTTCTCTCATATCAGTATTTTTCCCCTATAAAACACTGCCTTCCTCAAATTAGAGGAGTTGTAATTTGCTTCAAATATATGTTATATCTGTATTTAATTCCAAAGAAATCCAGAGAAGAGCAAAAAATTTACAGATTAATGAAATTGTGAAATCGTTTATTATTATATTACTGACAGTAATTATGCTTTCTGCCTGTCCTTAGAGTGTGACGACGTGAAGCCTAGTGATATAGTGGGGATAACTTGACAGCAAATCTTGATCGATTTGCAAATTGCAATTGATCAATTGCAATTTGAGCTTAAATTCTCACCCAGATCTGCTATGTGCTGAAACTGGGACCTTGGGGGAAAGTGTTTCCATTCTCAGGTCTCTATTTCTTCATCTGTGAAATGAAGGGATTGAATGAAATGAACTTGCAAGTAAATACTGGGATGATTTGGAATAAAGTGCCATCATGAAGTTCAAGGCAGAAATAAGGAACTCACGAAAAGATAAACTGAGGCTCAGTAATCAGAAATATATCTTTCTTGGTGTGAGTCCTGGCTCCAATTGGTATCTTCAGATGTAACTTAACACAGGATTTCAAGGAACTTGCCTGACTTATTCCCTCCTTTGCCCTCAGCCGTTACCACACAGCATAGAACTACTAATTAATGTACGCATCTCCTACTTGAAGACCTAGGTGAATTTTGTTTTTAATAGCAGCAGTCTTCTTTATCCATCATTTTTTGCCATATTTAAGTGGGAGTATCGCTTAATTCTTTTTTTGTCATGAAATCACAAGATGGATTTATATCATTCTATTTTTAATTTTGGCTGTTGCAGGAAGCATGTCTCTTGCCCACAGACGATTGTGCTTCCTACTTGGGAATTTATTTATTGTTTGTGTGATACACTCTTCATGTCCCATGTGAGGAGGAGCCTAGGGAAAAGAGAACAGTTCTATTTAAAAGACACTTACTTTGAAAAAAAAAAAAGACATATTTTTTGTCTTGAAAAGTTTACTGAACGTGCCTCTGTGAACGTTCCAGGTGAGGTTCACACTGGGTCAAAAGAGTCATTGTAAAATGTCGAAAGTCCATGAAAAGCAAATCTGTTGATCTTTTCTTTTTAACACTAGGTCAGTTTCATCTCTTCTATTTAAATTTTCTTTTCTCTGTTTCTGAAATGGCCATATTATTCAGAACAAGCCCTTTTGGGGAAAAAAAAATCCCCGATCCACAAGGAAAAAAGATCAAAGAAATTTCATTGCAAATGAAACCATGACACCAGTGATTTAGATGGGATAGCGTGTTCTGGGTTTCAGCAATAAGATAACAGCTCCCTTGGCTTCGGCTCTTGGAGGGGTTTGAATGATTCTGGCAGCTAGTGGGCATGATTGAAGGCAGTGCTGCCGGCTTGCTGTTCACACTGAAGCAGAGACAGAGCTGTGCAGGAGGTAGTGAAAGGCTCGCTTGCCATGGAACGGAAAGCTGTGGAGAAATTCAAAGAACCATTTAAACTTGGAGTCAATGATTGAAGTTCTCAGAGTTTGGGGGCTGAAAATAAGAGACATTTGTATTAGGCGGCGGCACACACTGGAGGCGATGAGCATTTAAGAGAATTCCTGTGGTGTTTAGTCAGCGACAAGATAGGAAACGCTGGTCCCTGTTCTGGAAAGGCATCGAGTTGGTGGTGCTGGATAACGTGGCCGGGTTTATGAGATCAAAGCAAGTGCTTCTAATGTAGGATGTCACTAGATGTCACTCTGGATTTCATTATTTGGTAGTCTAGAGATTTTAGCAGCTTTGCCATTTTACTACCAATGTCTCTTACAGAACCTGACTAGACAATGTGAAATGTGCATGAATAACAGGGAGTTGCTGACTGAATGTCAATGTTCGCGTGTGTGACTTCTATTGATCATTCATTATTGACATGAAGGTCTCTAGCGTCTCTGCTTTTTCGCTTTAAACTCCTTCTCAGCTAAAATTTCCAAGCATCTGAACAGGGAGGCCTTAAAGAATGGGATGCTTCAGGTCTCACAGGATGTTTTACAAAGTACTTTGACCTCTGGAAGAAATCACAGGTACTTTTCATAAAGACTCAACAACTGCTTTGAATAAAAATTCAAATGCCAAGACAGAAAAGAAAGTACATCCTTTTCATATTTAAATGGATTAATTTGTACCTTTCTGAGTTTATAAATAGCTAAGAAGAACTTTGATAGGAAGAATTCTTGCATTTTTATTGTTGTGTTTGATAAATCTCCACGCTTTACTTCTTTACTTGGTGTGCAGCTAGTAACACCAGAGTGTCCCCCACCTCCCCCCGGCCCAATGGTGACAAATGAAATGCTGTACAGTATCCTGTGATTGTGGATCCATGGTTTTATTTCTTTTCGCTTTGTATACATTAATTAGGGATACACAATCAGAGTTGAGTGCAGAGGCAGCTAAATAAACAAATGACACTGTGGAAAGGTCTTTCTGCATACTAATCATATCCTACATCTGCAAGCAAAAGCTCTATAAATCGATTTGCTCTTTCACATCAAAAGACAAACAGTGATGCAAGTCAGCAGTTCCTTTGTCAAAGTCACAGAGATTGCTGTTCTTCACAAACGCATCTTTACAAAGCTGGATTCAACCATTTGACGATTAGCATTATTGGCAACTCTTCAAAGAAGATTCATCAAGTGATTTGCAATTGGATTGGTTACCATTTTTATGATGCCCGCCATGAAATCCAACTAAAAGTGATTGACATTTGAATTCTTGCTTGGAGGATGAGGAAGCCAGCAAAAGAAAAGAAGTCTCCTGACTCCACAGAGACTGTGCCATACTTGTGTGTGTGTGGGCCAGTGTGTCAGCCATAGGGCACAGTTGGCAGGAGCTGACATTAAATGGATGCTGAGTGATGGGCATTTCTAAGGGGAGGCCAGGAGAATGGGTCCTTGCTTTTTCATATTTGTGCTAAGAGCACAAACGTCAAGTTTCAATGAGTTTTGCAAGAACATATTAAGATATTCTATTTTGTTGCACTGTTTGAAAACAAAAGGTCAGTTTGCACTGGGGAAAACCTAGGGGATCCACGTTAGCTAGGCAGTGATTGTGTTACATTAGTTGGGTAGAGAAGTAAGACATGGGGGAGAGAAAGAGAACGGAGAACTAGAGAGTTTTCTAGAAAGAAATATATCCCAAGACAGTATCCACAAAGTTTACATGATATCTAGGGAAAGGAATAATTATGGTGATGGCCACGCACCACATTAGTAAAATTTAGGCATCTTCAGTATTTCTAACAACAGAGATTTTAAAATTTGCCTCTGCTATGGATCTGAAAATTATAGTAACTTTTCTTATTGAATTTGACATTTCCCACTTAATCAAATTTAATTATTCAATGTTACATGTTCTTTAGCTGTACCTGAGACACTGTTGAGGGGTAAGCCATTCCTAAAATTAACTAAGGAGGATAATCCCACCATCATTCCAGGCTATACTTGGTATATTTCAGGCACATGATTCAACTCTCCCATTATTTTCAAGGAGTTCTGGCATTAACCTTGAAAGCCTTACTTATTAAGTAATGTAACTTACACCGATAGAGGTGTAACTATTTTTGTTGTCATTTACTTTTGTCTTCCAGTGATCTTGGGGAAATCTTCTTAAGATTGCATCCTAAAATATCAGAGAATTTGTTTTAAAAATCAGGCTCATACTCATGGGGTTCAGAAGCAATAAACAAGAGTTGTTGCATGAGATCCAGACTAGTCAGGGAGAATGGTGCCTTCAGGTGTGCTGTGGAGAGAGTAGGCTAGTATTCAACTCAGGCCGTGAACTAATGTTTTGACCGACTTCCGACAGGTGGCTCGAGCCTACTGTGCCTCAATTTCCTACCTGTTAAGTGGAGGCAGAAATACTGACTTATTACTGAAGAGTGTTCTGAAGATTAGCTAATAAATGGTGGTAGGAAAGCTCTGTGCAATTCTAAAGTGCTATATAAATGATATATTGTTATCTCCATCACTACTAATAATTATAACGATCATAAAAAGTGAATGACTCTGCTGTGGAGAGCTTGAGTCCCACAGGAAAGTTATTTTTTCTTAGTCTGTTTTCATGTTTTAACTGGGTCCTTAAAACTGCTTAATTGAATAAAAGCAAGGATTTCAGTGCTCTCAGCATTTGTAAACTCATTGTGGAATCTGCTCCAAAAATCAAAGGGGGCTAGAATTAGCATCTGCGTGGGCTGTGCATTTAAGGAATTATTCCTATCCCAGATTGTTTTTACATCATAAAAAGAATTGCTATTAACAATTAGTTTTCCTCTTTACTTAACTATCTTAAGTGCAGTCTGAAAAAAGAGAGTTTTGAGGAAAAGAACATAATACAAATATTCCTATCTTATTATCTAGAGCTCAGCTATATGCCTCTGGAAAAAACAGCAACTAAAATCTAGCACACAAGCACAAAAGCGCTCCAGAAAATCTAAATCAATACTGAACAATTCAAACACAAAAGACACACACTTTATTCAAAAAAGAGCATTCTGGGTCTATTGTTAGTTTATTTTTACCTTTTTTTTTTTTTACACAGAATTTCAACATGTCTGTTTCTCTGCTTCCTAAACCATACTAAAAATAGCAAATTAGAAGGAAGAGCAGGGCTGCTGAGAGCAAACACACTAATAGCGTTCCAGTTACCTATTGCTGTGTAACAAACCACCGCAATTCTTAATGGCTTCAGACATCAGCCGCATTTATTTCGTGGAGGGGTCTGAAATTGGGGTAAGGCTCAGTGAGGATGGAACAGCTCCCCTCGACTTGGTATCAGAGGAGGCTCGAAGGCGAGGACCGGAAGCACCCGAAGGCTTTCTCCCTCACCCAGCCAGCACTCAGGCTGGGTCCCTCAGACAGGGATGCTGAAACAGTTGGCGCTCCTTGGGCCTTGTTCTCTGGTTCTATGTCTTCTCTCCACATGGTCTCTCCAGCACGGCAGCTCCAGGGGAGCCAGACTTCTTACATGTTAGCTTCAGGATCCCATGGAGTATGTGCTGGGGGTGGGGTGGTGCCAGGAGGAGGCTGAATGGCATTTATGACCCAGCCTTTGAAGTCACCCAGCTTCACTGTCTTAGTCAGCCTGGGTCACTATTAAAAAAAAAGGCCATGGGTTGAGTGGCTGCAACAACAGATATTTTTCATAGTTCTGGAGGCTGAGATCAGGGTGCCAGCATGGTCAGTCAGGTCGTCCCGTCTCATGTGTATCCTCCCATGGCAGAGAGAAAACTCTGGTCTCTGGTCCTATTCTCAGAAGAGCATTTGTCCCATAATGGGCTCTCCACCCTCATGACCTCGTATCATTCTCATTACCTCCTAAAGGTCCCAACGTCTAATACCATCACACTGGGGACCAGGGATTCAAGGAATGAATTCGGGGGGTCATAAACATTCAGTCTGTAATATTCACTTTGGCCATCTGCTGTTCCTTAGAAGCAAATCCCTAAGGCCAGTGCATATGTCGGTGGAAATGTGGTAGAGTATATGGGCCAAGCACTTTGGACTCTGGCAGTGCAATGTGGACTTGAATTCTATAGCAACTACTAGCCGTGTGACTCTGGAAAACATACTTTCTCTAACCAGGGATGCAAGTAATTGTGGCAGGTCTCTATTGCTACGTACCATTCTGCTTCAGAGCTTAATAGTTAAAGCAATTTATTACTTCCCACCAGTCTGTGGATTGATTGGGTGATTCTTCTATTGGTTTTTCCTGGCTCACTCAGGTTGCTGCAGTCAGCAGGTGGACTGGGTGTAAGATGGCTTCAGATTAAGGGCTGGTTAATAGACCCCATCTATGAATAGGAGGAGCCAGAAAATATTGTGTCCATGTGTTTCAATCTACAACGACAGTAGTGTCTACCTCACAGGGTGTTGTGATTATTAAGTAAGATATCTCTGCAAGGCCTTCATATAATCCCTGGATATAATAAACACACTGTAAATGTTGGCTATTTTCATAAAGATTATTCTAGAAATGCAATATAGTATAGTGTTCTGGGGACATAGATTAACTGGGTTGAGCTCACAGCTATTTGCTGACTCTGTAAACTTGCAAGCACCTTCTATGCTTCTTTTTCCTCATCTGTAAAATGGGAATTACCATAATATCTACCTTGTAGAATTGTCATGATGTAAAACACTTAGAAGAGTGTTACATGTGAAACACTTAGAAGAGTGCATAGTAAGGGCTCAATAATATTAAAGGACAATGCAATTTTACATGTATGTATACACATACATGAGATTAAAGCTTTTTCTGTACCCGATCATCATCACGATGCCCGCTGTAACATTCTCTGTGTCCTGTACTTTCTCCCATAACATTTATCATAGTTTTTTTATTTGTTTAATATCTGCCTTTCCCAGTATTAATGCTTGACTTCATGGTGATAGGAAGAGCATCTTGGGGGTATTTCCCCTCACCTTATAGCCCCAGGAGCTAGATAGCGCCTGACACAGAGCAGGTGTGCACTAAATAAGTGCTAAGCAAATACAGTAAGCACGGAAGGCAAAGAAATGAGTCAAAAAGCAGAGCGAACTGGATCTGCCTAACAAAAAAACACCTTTCCTGTTTATACGTACAGAGTACCATCATTGATTGTTGTACAGATATTCCTGAATAATCTAGGATTGTTCCTTTAAATACGGCAGAGAAAATAAATAAATAAATATGGCAGAGAATGGGGTAATTCATTTTGAAAGCATTTCGATAAAGTCTGTTGGTCAGAAGAGGTAGTAAGCCTTTTGTATTTGGAAACCCAGATATTCACCCATTCAATGACTTTTTATTCAGCATTCTTTATTCCCAGTTCTAGGCACAGGGAGTCCATCTGTGAAAAAGAAGCCCTGCTCTCATGGGATTTATGTTCTCTCCAGAATCTCTTCTGCTCCAAAGATGCTGGCAAAAGTCACATTGTTACTCTGATTATTTCAAGCTTATACTGGGAAAATCTTTCTAGAACGACAGCCTGGGATTGACTTTCTTTTTATTTTTTATTATTTTTTCTCTTGCAGATTATCATTTAAAAATTTTGCTTAGATTTTTATGGATCTCTTGCAATTTTATTTTTTTAACGTTCCAGCTGACCTATTAAGGGTGACTTAGTATTTTTTCCATATGTTGGAATAAAGTGATTTCTACCATTTCATTTTCTCCCCCTGGACATCTCCCTCTCGCACCCCTTTGCTGTCCAGCTCCAATCTGCAGGGCTGTTCTCCTATATTGGAGCCCCCCATTTCTGGAAGACCATGGTGTCCTCCTTGGTGGGTTTTCCATTTCTTTTGCTAAAAGATTCCCTCTGGCAGCTGCCTAGCAAAGGATTCACAGGGGTACTTTTTAACCACTGCGTGCTAAACCTATGTTTATTCTACTCTCACATTTGATTGAAAGTTTTGATGTATATGGTATTTTATGTTGAAAATAATTTTGACTCCAAATTTTAAAGACATTGCTCCAAAGTCTTCAGCTTCCAGAGTAGCTATTGAGAAATCTAATGCCATTACCATCCATAATCCTGTATATATGACCTGTTTTTCTTCTCTCTGGAGGAGTTTAGGAAACGTGATGAAAGCCTTTAGCGTAGGTCTCTCTTTTTTTCTTTTTTTTTTTTTTAAGTTAATCGTGTGGACCTTCTCAGTCTGGAGAAATGTGTCCTTCTATATCACAGAATTTTTCTGTAATTCTCATTGGTAGTTTCTTTTTTCACTTCTCTTTCTGGAACACTTTTTAAAAAAATCAATTATAGGACCTCTCAGATTAATCCTTTCACTTAGTATGTTTGTTCTCCCATTCTCCATAAGTTTGCTTTTTTTTTTTTTTTTTTAGTTCTGTGAGTTAACAATATTGTTTTCCAAGGCTTCCGTCGAATATTTTGTTCGCTTTGGTTATTTTATAATTTTTTTTCTAAGAGCTTTTCTTCTTTTCATTATCCTTTTTTTATAGTACATTTTTATTATTTAATGGTCAGAGTATCTTCTCTCTTTATGAGGGTATTGGTTATATGATTTTTTTAAAAGTCCTGTTTAACACGTTTAGTCTTTGTTGTGTAACAAATTAACTCAAAACGTAGAGACTTGGAACAATATTTCTTTCTTCTCACCATTCTTTGCATAACTGGGTGGTTCTTTTGCTGGTGCTGCCTGTGGTCAAGATGAAGCAGTGAGCAGGCAGGATGGGGACTGGCAAGGGTGTCTCTCATCCAGGTTACTCCTCAGCAAGGTAATCTCAGGCACACTGGAACTTATTCATATTTTGCAGGGAGAAAGAAAATTATTTTTATTCATTCTGCAATGCTATGCTAGTACCTTTAACTTAGGTGAAGTCAGTTAATGAACAGTGAGCTTGAAACTTTTGTGTGTGGTGCTTACACTCCATGTAAGTTATATGGACGTTCCCCATTTAGAGCAAGGGCTTTTGTACCCATGTTATACAATACTTATAAGGAAGGCATATGTGCTGAAATAAAGAGAACGTTTAAATGAGAAATCAGAAGACTTAGTTCCTAAATATTTCCTGAATTAATGCATCTGCCATGAGCCAAAGTGTTACTCTGGGCAAGTAATTTAATTGTCTTGTCCTGGACAGTTTCATCTGTGAGACAAACATTTTAACTGAGTTCTCAGTAGCCTCTCCTCCACCCCATATTCTGTGGCTTTTGTCATAAAGGTATTATTTCAAATTGGAAGAAGAGTTAATTTCAGTGCTTCAGAGAATACATATGGGGGGGCATCATGTCTCTCAGGAACAACAAATTGGCTACAAATCTTCAAGTGGGTTGGTCCTGGCCTCATCTGGATCTCGAGCCCAAGTGTTTGATTCACATTGCCCCATTACCCTGCCCCCAGCCTGCTTACATGGCATCTTTGTGTTACACACAACTTGTCTGTTTTATGTTTCATCTGATATTGAGTCCTTTGTCAAGTGTACAGCTGTCTTTGTAACATAGCTTCTTTGGAAAATATACTTCCAGAGGTCCAGGAAAATTGTGATAAATAAAGAAGACAATACATATGTATCTATTGTTGATTTCACCAAAGAATATTATAATAATTTGCTGGGGCAGCCTTTAAAAAATACCACAGACTGGGTGGCTTCAACAACAGAAACTGATTTTCTTGTTATAGGTTTGGAGGGTAAAAATCCAAGATCAAGGTGTTGGCAGGTTTGGTTTCTTCTGAGGCCTCTCTCCTTGGCTTTCGGATGGTGCCTTCTCACTGTGACCTTCCTTCGTGCATGGGCATCTCTGGTATCTCTTTGTATGTTCAAATTAACCCCTTCTTATAAGATCACCAGTCAGATTGGATTAGTATCCACCCTAAAGACCTCATTTTAACTTTATCACCTACCTAAAGGCCCTATCTCCAAATACAGTCACATTCTGAGGTACTGGGCAGTTAGCGCTTTAACATATGAATTTTAGGATGGCGTATTTCAGCTCATAACAAATACTTTATGCATTTCATATTTATTTGTCAATTTTTATGTTGTCAGACAGTGACTGTATGTGTACGCCTTCCAGTGTGATTAGGTTTTATTTAACAAATACAAATTATGCATTGGGAAGTTAATTTTTGGATTTTAAAGAAAGAAAGCACTAGAAAGAAGTCTATCTAGATCAAGACTGAATGTGAAGCTAGCCTGGGTCTAAAAATCTTGCCTTCACTTTGTCCAATGACATCGTGCTCAAGTCAAAAGCCAAAGATCAATTCCTATCTTCAAACCATTGAATGTATTGACATAACGAATTCCTCATCTGTAAATAAAGGTATTAGATTACTACAGTGATTTTCCTAACTTGAAACCCAAGTTAGAATCTCTAGGGATGAGGACCAACAATTTAACAACATCCTGTTGGTTTTCCTGTACGTTTAGCTTTGGGAGCCATTAGATTAGATAAAACAGTGATACCTAAATATACCCATTACCAATTATGCATGCTTATTTTTTAATACAACAAATGTAACTCGCTTCTAATGTCCTATGACTCTATGGAGGTTTAATAATTGTACTTCTCTGCTTTTCTGCTGAAGAATCTGCACTGAGAGAGGAAACAGAACCAAATGTTAGCTGGAAATGTGATTTCTATGAATTGTTCTAAAGTGACATACAAACATCATAAATTAAAACAATGATATACAAAATGACTTTTAAAAATATTGCAGTTATATAATGTAGGCTTTAGAGTTAAGGAAAATATAAAATTTTCCTAAAATAACTTTTGGTTTGTTTTCTGGAATGATGTGTTTTGTAGATAAATAATTCTGCTTTCTCACCACAAATGCTTGAACAGGCAATGCAATATAGCATGGTAGTTAAGAATGTGGGTCTAAGTGATACAGAATATTGGCTACTACGAAAGAAAAATAGTAGAGTAGGTTGGACCAATAGTTGCTATTAATTATATCTTTAAATACATCTCTGCTTGTAATTCTTGACCTACAGTGGAAACACGTACTTATACTCACCTAGACACTCATGCATTTCCAATCTATTATGAAGATTTCCCCAAGGATGTTTAAATTATAGAACTTTCTGGATGGAATACAGCTTAGAGGTCATTTAATCCAACTCTAACTTACAGGAGAGGAAACTGAAGCACAGAAAATTGTGACTTGTCTAAGATAACCTATAACCCAGATCATTTTTTTTAAAACACTGATTTTATTCTTCTCCTCTACCATACTTTCTTGGCCTTTGACCCCTGATTTTGAGGATGTATAGCATATATATATATGTGTGTGTGTATATATATATATATGTTATATGTAACATATACATTACATATACACACACATATCTGTACTTAATATTTAACAAGATAAAATAAAATAAATGTAAGATTATAGACCAGAAGTTCCAAATGGATAGCCAGCAATTGAGCTTTGTCTGGCTCAGACTATTTCCTAAATTGGAAGTCAACATTAAAAATGTGTGAGCTTTCATATAAAATACACATCAATAGCGTCTTTTAAAAAAAAAATAGGGACACCTGAGTGGCTCAGTCGGTTTATACGTCTGCCTTCAGCTCTGGTCATGATCCTAGAGTTCCAGGATTGAGTCCCACATCGGGCTCCCTGCTCAGCCGGGAGTCTGCTTCTCCCTCTTCCTCTGCTCCTCCCCCGCTTGTGCTCTCTCTCTCTCGCTCGCTCAAATAAATAAATAAAATCTTCAAAAAAAATAGACTTGGCAACCCCGAGTTCATGTTTCCCCATGGCAACCATTAGTAAGATATAAGTGGCAGCCATTTCTCTTTAGACAGGGCATTCGTCCCCCAGTTCACTTTGGACCTGTTGGGTCCACAAGGCTGAGATCAAGTGGCAATTCTCATTGTTCTCCGTTCCTTCACTATTGCTTTTCTCATAGTAAAGTTAAGTGGAAATGGAAATATTTCTTGTGCCCATGAGTCTCTCTAAATTGGAAAAACAAAATTATATTTCAAGGAAAACATTTTCTTTCCTACCCCCAAATCCCTCACTTAGATTACGTGTCTACTTCTCACAAGCATATAAGGATGTACCAACTGTAGAGTGCGGTGGTTCTCAACCGTCCTGCTCCATCATTAAATGTGAGGTCAGCACAGACTCTCCTTATTGACAACTGTAGTATTCTGAGGTGGGTGCCGGGTTTTGCCCAAGCAGAGATGTGGTAAAATCTTAGGCAGGAAAGAGGAGAATATGTGAAACCTGAAATATCCCTCTCTGGGAAGGATGTACTTTTCTCCATCTCTTCCTACTTAAAAATAAGTATCATATAGTATCTGCTTAAAATAGAAATTCATCTCTAAAGCTCCCATCTATGTAGAGTTTAAAAGCAAGAATACCTAAATAATTCAATTGCAAGTTCCCTTTTGTTAATCATTAATATGTATGTGAGACTTTGGACTAAATTCTCTTTTTAACTGTTCATAACATTTTTTTAACTATTTGATTTGGAGAAATTCCTTTGTTTCATCAAAAGGAAAGAATAAGCTTATTCAAGTGAACAATTCAGTGTTGACTTTATTGAAAGTCTCTGGAAACAATATTAGCCATAAGATCAAAAGATGAATGGCTGGGGGAAGATCCAAAATTCAGTAGGCATGACCTGAGAAGCTCAATTAAAATCATAAAATAAGTACTCTAAATGTTCCACTGAACTATCAAAGCGTTTCTCCTATTAGGAAACTGAGCTTTCACAACCAGAAAGGATAAATACTCTTCTAATTTCTTCAGTTATCTTCCATTTAACAGAGCCTAGAATGTTATTATTGTCATTGTATAATACTGGAAGGAAATTCCAGACACTCCATAAAAGCTTAAAAGTCCATATTCACTTGAACTTCAGATAGACCATCTTTTTTTTTTTTTCTCTTCAAATAACCATTACCAGATTTGACTTTATATCTGAGAACAGAATGCTGAGAATTAATGACCTGGAAGTCAAAATGGCTATGCAGAAAGTCTTACTAGTTAGAGATGAAATTATTCAAAGAATTGCCCACTTCAAAGTTACAAGCAATTCTTCAGGAACTGATGAGATAAAAATCTGTATCTTTGGGCTGCAGATCTTCCTTAGTGTCAATTCCTTTAATATGCCATGTATTTGGGCCTGTGAAAGTTAAAAAGTTGCTTTCAGCTCAATTATTTGCTTTCAAATGAATTAAGAATCTGTAAACTTTGATTACATATGAATACAAGAAGTCTGCAGTTACTCAAAAACAAAGTAACTTAACTTTTCCATAATTCTCCTTATCTTTTCTTCTTTCTTATTTTTTTAATTGAAGTCTAGTTGACATACAGTATTATAGTAGTTTCAGGTGCACAATATGGTGATTAAATGATTATATACGTTACCAAATGCTCACCACATTAAGTGTAGTTACCATCTGTCACCATACAAACTTATTACAATATTATAATTACTTTAAATGTAAATGGTCTAAATGCTCCAGTCAAAAGACATAGGGTGACTGAATGGATTAAAAAGAAAAAAAAAGGATGTATCTATATGTGGCCTACAAGAGACTCACTTCAGACCTAAAGACATGTACAGACTGAAAGTGAAGGGATGAAAAAAGATATTTCATGAAAATGGAAGCAAAAAAAATGGGGTAGCAATGCTTCTATCAGACAAAATAGACTTTAAAATAGAGACTGTAACGAGAGACAAAAAAGGGCATTCCAGAATGGTAAAGGCAACAATCCAACAAGAGGATATAACAATTATAAATATCTATGCACCGAACATAGGAACGTCTAGGTATATAAAGCAAATATTAACAGACATAAAGTGAGAAATTGACAGGAATGCAATAATGGTAAGGGACTTTAACACTCTACTTCTCATCTTTTTTCTTTTTCTTTTTTTAAGTAAAGTTCCTTTGGGGGAAGATATCTGGCTAGCAGCTCAGAATTCTTTAAGTCGACTGTCTATGTTAGAAATAAGGTGGAATTTTTGCTTAAATAATGCATGTCTCAAAATCCTTGCTGAGAAGTCACAGAAAAAGAAAAAGGAATAGTAACAACAGTAACTGTTATTTAGAGCTACCTGACAAGTTGTGTCCGGCCCTGGCAATTGTTGCGGAACTGGGATAAGGGGTGAGGTGTCAATATGGATTCTTAGAGCCGGGAGTCAGAAGAGGTCTCTCACAGCAACCCAACAACCCAGGAAAGATTTTTAGCTTGTTTGTTCTCACCGAGGAGCTTGAAAATTGTTCCCTAAACTTATTCGCTCTAAGCCCTGAATTCAACTTGTATACTAATTAGAAATAGTAACTTCGTTATAAAAGCCATGGAACTCTGGAGGTGGCAGAGAGGTGACAGGTAACTAAATTAAAAATGTTTGTCTCACAGATGAAAATTTCCAGAACAGGAGAATTTAATGAGTCGCTCAGAATAACGTCATTGGCTCATGGTAGACACATTCCTTCCTCGATCCTTTAGCACCCATGTCCTGACTCCTTCATTTCACCACACGTGTTTTCTTAGAAATATCTTGCAAGATGCATGCAAATATCCTTGCTGAGGAGCGGGGAAATTTCATGTAATGTACATAAAGTATAAGCACCACACACAAAATATTCAAACATACTGTCTCATTATCTGACCTTACCTACGTTAAATCTGTTAAGTGTGATAACATTAAAGATTGAATAAAAGTAATCCTCCTCCCCAGATATGATTTGTAGAACTGATGGGGATGGTGTGTATCCATTTAAAAAGAAGTGTCGTGGGAAGTTTGAACTACTACCTTCTTCCTAAGCTATATGTAAAATTATGACTTTGTCCTAGCACGATCCTCATCTACATGCATAGTTTTCCTCAAAGTCATCTTTTATATTTATCACCATGGAAGAATGCTTGCTGCCCTGGGTGTGTGCCTGACCATCATGGAAATGGCAGATGCATTTCCAGAAGTTCAATCTTGATTTTTTTTCTTTTTTTTTCTCTTATTGCCAGTCATGCTATTAGAATAGTAGCAGCCACTTTTAAAGCAACAAAGTCCTGATTCAGAAGGGAGATTCTCTGAAGCTCTTCAAATAGTTCACATGGCTTAAAAAAAAATAAGCCAACTCAATGGAGTGGAAGTGTTACTCCCTTACTCCCTACGGTTTCTGAAAGCCATTAGCGACACGTCTCCTTCGAAGCATTTATGCTAACATTGCTTTCTTTGGTTTGTTTCCCAGTCCTGCTGCCTTTCTTAAAAATAACACTTGTAAACAGGAACTTAACTACATGTAATGGGGAGAAAAGTTGCCTGGGTTTTTTGCTGCCTCATAGCCCCCAAATGGCTGAGAGGATGACCGGCAATTGCACGCTCAACCTGTGGGGCACAGAGAAAAAAACACAGTGTCAGGGCTGACACTCATTTAAGCATCATATCTTAAAGATAAACATTTTAAATGCTATATAATACTGTTTCTGTGCATACTTTTTCCCAAAAGCTGGATTTAAGTATATATATATATATGTGTGTGTGTATATATATGTATGTGTACACATATATATTTATTTCAATAAAACACTGGACAATGATTTTTTTTTTATTTGCCCACCCCCATTACATAATATTTATTTAACACTACCATAATTTGTTAAAAGAATAGCATTACTTTTCACCATGTATTATTGTTTCTTGTCTCTAGAAATTAAAGGATATTTGTTTTTTATTAAAATCATCCCCAGCAGGGAAAAACTAGGTCATATGTCATACCAGGTCTAAGATTGGAAATGAGATTGGACATAACTCATGAACCATGTTTCACGTTAATCAATTAGCATTTTGGAGAACCAATCTCCTCCAACAGAGTTTGTTAATGCAGCTATTCTGGGGAAAAAGAGTAGGAATAAAATGTTTCCAGAAAGATTGCTTGGGTGGACAGTCAAGTGGTAGTTCTAGACTCTAAGGACAGTTGGAGGACATTGGCACCGGAAGATGTAAAGTCTCTACAGAAGAGTAGGAGTACCCAAATAAAAGAGAAAGAACACTATAGACTGGTTTTATTAAAATGAATGACTTTGTCATTACTAGGAATAGTGCCATTGAAATGATGATGCTATTATAACAGCTATGTTGGAATGCATTAGACATTTTTTGAGACCAGATTACCTTTGAAGGTTACAAAGCTGTCTCTCGAAAAAGAGGTAAGCATGGGGCGCCTGGGTGCCTCAGTTGTTAAGCGTCTGCCTTCAGCTCAGGTCATGATCCCAGGGTCCTGGGATCGAGTCCCACATCGGGCTCACTCCTTGGTGGGAAGCCTGCGTCTCCCTCTCCCACTCCTGCTGCTTGTGTTCCTGTTCTCGCTATCTTTCTCTGTCAGATAAATAAATAAAATCTTTAAAAAAAAAGAGGTAAGCATGAATAGATGACAAAGAACTATTTTATAGTGGATTTATGTTGACTTGAGTCACATCAGCCTCTATTTTTAGTCTAATTTTTCTACTCAAAATATGGAGAAAACTGACATGATCATAATGCAGTTATAGGGTGAGGGAGGTAAAAAGCAATGAATGAGGAGTAAGAATAAAAGAAAAATTGGAAAGGGCAAAGGAAATAGAAGTATCTTTCTACTCAACTACATTTTATTTAATTTGAAGAAATATCATCAATAAAGTAATACAACAAATTATGTAAACTTACTTCATAAATGCCTTCCAGGTGTATTTGTCTCATTTAATCCTAACAATAAACTCAACTGTCTCTAGTTTTCAGATAGATGAGAAAATGAGCACCAGTTAGTGAAATGACTTGGCCAAAGTCTCCTTGTTAATGAAGAAAATGAAAGAAAATGCTTGATCTCATACATTTTGTGTCTCATAAAATGAAATCTCGTGGGGTTTTTTTTTGCCTTCCTTATCACGACCAAAGATGCTTCCTTCCAATAGTAACATTTGTGCACCTCACAACATAAAGCACTTGGGTTTAGCATGAATCAGAAAATTAAAAGAATTCCACAAAAATCAGAGGCCAGGAAAGGCCATTTAGAAAACCAGGCCTTGTAAGTATCCTGTTGTAGATCCAGGTGTATCGCCCAGATGGCACAGGTATAAAACTTATGAAATGGGAAAAATGAGATCGTGAGTGCTATTATGACTGTTCTACATCTATAATACATTTATCCCAAGAGGCAGTTGTACAGCTGTTAACATATATGGGCTTGTATTTTCACTGGTACTTGCAAAGATATTTAAGATTTATGATGATGGGTATCTTTCCTCTGTAAAGACTGCAAAATAAGGAAATTTACCAGGAGCACAATCAGGTGATGAGATGTATTCACCAAGGATTATTACAGCAAATGAATAAGGAAGACACTAAGACTCCCCAGTCCTCTCAGTTGCAGCAGAATTAAAGATAACACTCTTGTTTCTCAGTTGGTTTGTTCTGTTATTCTGTCCTCTTCCATTAACTATGCTGAAAGAAGAAATGGAAGAAATTGCAAAATTGCAATTTGGCTTTCAGAAGAAAGATATTTAAATGGACACCTAATTTGAAATCATTCTTTGAACTTTAAGAAGTAAGGAGTTTTCAACTCCAAAATTCAGAATGTTTTTTGTAGTGTTATTTTCCTATAACTGTTGTGCAACTGGAGTTAAAAAATAATTTTATCTGTTTGCATGGTTTTAAAAAGATATACGCTGAAACTGGCTCTTAAAAGACACTCAATGTTCTTTAAAAAGTGTCCAGGAGAGAATTAGTTCCTATTTCTACTGTAAAACAACCACAAATTTAGTGGCTTAGAGTAACACAAATTTATTATCTTAAGATTACAGAGGTCAGAAGTCCAAAATCGGTCTCAGATGCTTAAAATCAAAGTATTAGCAAGGTTGTCTGTATTCCTTCTGGAGGCTCTAGAGAAGAATCTGTTCCCTTCCTTTTTTTCATCTTCTAGAAGCCTCCTGCATTCCTTAGCTCCTGGCCCCTTCCTCCATCTTCAAAATCAGCAGCATTTTCAAATCTCTTTCTGACCCTTTTGCTTCCCCTGTGATTACATTGAGCCCACCTGGATCATCAGGAGAATCTTTGCCTCTCAAGATCTTTATCCTAAACACATAAGCAAAGTCTCCTTTTGCCGTGGGTAATATATTTCCAGGTTCTGGGGAGCAGGATGTGGTCATCTTTGGAGGGCCGTTATTCTGCTTCCCGTATGGGATGAATTTATTTTGCTTCCTTGTGAAAAGTTGTTTTATCAACACCATCACCTTCATCCCCAATCTGATATTTAAAAAAAAATGAATGGGGCACTTGGGTAGCTTAGTCAGTTAAGCGACTGACTTTGGATTTCGGCTCAGGTCATGATCTCGGGGTTGGGAGTTGGAGCCCCGCATCCGTCTCTGTTCTGCGTGTGGAACCTGCTTAAGATTCTCTCTCTCCCTCTCCCAACTTGCATATTCCCAATCTCACTATCACAGTTCAGTATTGAATTCCAAATTCTACGCAATGGCTAATATATTAGTAATAGTTAAAAACATTTGTTGGATGAAAACATTTCTCCAAGCAAGAGAGCCATGTGTTCGGATTTCTAAAATGTCTCACCAGCCCTTTGGCCTTTCCACAATCACAGTCTGCTTGCAGCAAGGGTTACACACAAGAGCAGTATTCTCAAAAAGATGCTTCCTCTGGTTTTTCACTTAGCAGCTCCAATGATTATCAGGAAATAAATCAACCATCAGCAGTCATAGACAGCTATTTAAAACTGAGGTTTGAACATCTTAATTGGTGCATTAAAAGTTAAAGAGGCAAAGTCACATTAGATGCATAAAGCTGCTTATGTGCATAAACTCTAGCACAATATTCCATGGTTAAGAAAGCATCACGTTGTTTTCTGCATTAAATTAACTTGTTTTGAAACCTGTTTTGGGCAAAATGAGGAAAACTAGAATAAAAATCTTAGGTATATATTGCAATACAGAGCAATTGTCCAATTGTCTCTAGTAGACTCAAAATATGTACACAGAGTAAACCCCCAAAAAAGCACGTTTGTTTTTAAGCATTGTAACAACACATCAGAGTTGTCCTTTGAATTCCCTGACCCGGTCATAGTTGTTTAAATTCATCACAATGAACATTAATATATTTTTCTTTTTTCTTAAAATTTTTAGACCAAAGAATTTTTTTTTCTGGGGATATGTTAAATATTGAAATCTCACTTTTTGGAATCTGTTTGGACTTTGAAATAATCATGGACCCTATAACATTGAATTCTGTAGGTTTCCTTCACTTTCTTTAAACCACAATCTTTAAAAGGGCAATTAATGCATACATGTGAATTTCCTGTGCATAAAGTGAGTTGTTAAGAAAGAGATCCTGACCATCCATTGGACACACAATTAGTTTTGGACAATATAATCCCTAAATTCTAAAGTCTCCTTAAAATCTATTAGGATATTATTCCCCTTAGACTAGTACTATAGTTTC
The DNA here is from genome assembly GCF_037043125.1 of Eumetopias jubatus. Classification (NCBI taxonomy): domain Eukaryota; kingdom Metazoa; phylum Chordata; class Mammalia; order Carnivora; family Otariidae; genus Eumetopias; species Eumetopias jubatus. Next base: position 160,026,027 of record NW_028274809.1, on the reverse strand, counting down.
ACCAAATCACAGTTTTACAACCTATCTAATTAATGACTAATATTCTTACTTATAGCCAATAAAACTATCTCTGTCTATATTTTCCTGTCATTTTCAGATATCACACGGAAACCTAATTCATGGAACAAAAAGATTGTTATTTTAAATATCATTTCAATGTCCTAAATAATAAGTAAAATCTGGAAAGGTACCAGAACTTTAGATTTTGTGAACTTAAAAAAAAAAAAAGACACCATTTAACTATATTTTGTAGAGATACTTAATATAGTTTTAAGCATGTTCTTAGGTGTGAATTTTTATTTAATAATGGAACTAGCACTTTTTTTCCCAATGAACACATTTTTAATAGAGGTAATTATTCATTTTGCAAAAATTCTTTTTACATTCAACTTTCCCCATAAACTAAGGATGTTTAAAAGTGGAATATTCCCATGCCAACTACTCAATTAAAAATGTGTGGGTTATCTATTTTTGGGATAATTCATGTCAATTTTTAAATCCTGGGTTAATTAAATTTGACCCCACATCCCAGCATGTTATTGGATATTTATTTAACAAATGCAAATAAGTTTAAATGTAATCTTAATATTAACCACTGCTTATGTAATTAAAAAGTAGAATCAATTAGGGGAGAAATAGAAATGTATTTTTAAGTACACACAGACACACACACAGGAAATGTTTGTGATGATCCGTAATATGCCTTTCCACTAGGGTGGATAATTTAAAACTGATGAAATGGAGTTGTCATTTTTTAAATCCCTGTAATTACTTTAAAGCAACTTTTTAGACTTTCTTTGAAACATATTCCTGGCCACAAGTGCTCACTAGACATCTTATATTGCTACTAAAGAATATATTTTTATTGCAAAACACCAGCTTTGCTTTCCCAGTTACTAGAATATTGCCTCCATCCTTATAGAGTACATTTGTTCTCCTCAAAAAAGTCAGAGCGCAGAACTGATTATCAGGTGAAGACTTGGAACCATGTGGCAAACATTCCCGACTTTGCTGTGTAATAGTTGAATATTTTATAAAAATCATGCATTGCTTCATAAAATGATTTAAGGCAATTTCTTACCAATATACTTTATTCCATTTTAAAATATTAACTTGAATGTATCCAATAGCACATTTTAGTTTCATATTTCACTTGTCCAGTGGATTTATGACAGTACTCTTCATATTTTAATCATACACATGCTATCTATTCAAATAACAATGTTTTTAGCAACATTGTTTAAATTTTAAACATGCCTGTTCCTGAAAATAAAAAAATTAAACATTGTATGTATATATGCATATATATTTAAAATAATGCTCTTACAAAATTCAGAATAGCCATTGAATATTGCTACATGTTGACTACCACCTTCTTGCTAAGTATGTGATATGAACCATGACATTACAATCTTAAAACTGTAACAAGAATGAGTTATGTTTGTACTATTTCCCATTCTCATTATATTCTTTGTCACACAATGAATTAATGTTGTGCCATTTTCTATTCTCATTACAATCTTTTCTTTATGAATGGGGTATCAGAATTTTAATGTCTTTTGTAATCTGTGAAATATAGTAGTATGTTTTGTTATACTACTATGACCTTGCTAATATTTTGCATTTTGATTGGTTAGTCCAAGCTGTAATATATAGAGTAAGGTTAGAGTAATTGGCCAATGAAATAATTCTTGGTGTTTTTGACTGTTTTGACCAAACAAGTTGAAGAAACATTTTAAAAAATCTTAATTTTTACATGCTTAAAAAAATGATAACCTTGGGATAACAGGCAAGCATATCTGTGGATAGAAAATATATAGTGATTCTTCCACATAAATTGGATGCAATATAGAGAAATTATTTCAGATTAAAAGAAAATGTTAGAAATATGTTTCCCTTCAGATTCATAGTATATGAGTAGTATAACTCTTTAATTGCCCTTTTTCTGATTTGGATGCAAATAAACATGGCATAACGAAGTGATTTCATTGTTTTATCTCTACCTTTACCTACATCTTCCTGTAAGTCTTTTATTTGAAAAGTTGTACTGACAGCAAATAGTCTCGGCCCTGTGAAATTTGCTATTGTTATTTCATGTTTAAAATTTTAAATCTTGTTTGATATTGCATCAGATTATAAAGTATTTCTGTGCAATTTCTAGAAAAAATAATGTTATTAGGAGAAAGGATTTTGAGGTAAGTCCCAGTTTCTATGATTCTCAGCTCCTAAGCTGCTTTTAGAGTGGTGTTTCTAGTTGGCATGCCACATTTATATGTATGTCTCTTTTCACACTTATATCTTCTTCACTTGTCCTCTTTTTGGAAAGTGATGTTGATACCATGAGAAAGACCATGACAAGAGTGGCTACTTTTAGAAGAAAGTATATGATGGACATAAATTGCTATATGTTGGAGTCTGAAAACAATATATAAATCTACAAAGGAGCAAACAAGGTAATACATGGACAGTTGGAAGTGAAAATTGTAACAAATATAAAATGTCTAATTTGGCCATTAATTTCATGTAATGCATTTTTACTACTTTTGGGGGAGTAGGAGCAAGAAAGTGGCAGGGCGGTAGCTGGAGAAAAAAGTAGCTGTTTCCAGTTTAGTACACTCTGTTGGCCTCCCATTTTGATGAGTGCCCAGACCACGTTGAGGCTGTAGGCAGACTCTCAGCACACTACTGACACTAAGAAATGAATCAAAATTTTGTCTTAAGTCATTACAACGACCAGGTGATCCATTGGCTCATTCTGTTTTATTAAGTAGGATAGCATGTAGCATTTTCAGGGTGAAATGTCTAGTATCCACAAATACTTCTGATTTCTAGAGTCATAATTTTTAAAAGTGATTTGTACATCTCCTAAATACGTGGCTTCATTTTGATGCTTCTGCATTTTGGTATTAAATTTCACAGCCCTGCGTTATTTTTCCTCATTCCTTCCGTCATTCAAAAACACCTCACGTGATTATTTCTACCAAGCATAGAGCTATATTGTACCTTCTAATTTGTTACCAATTTTATTAGTGAGGAAGAATCTGAACTCTTCCTCAAGGACCAAAGTAATTATCTTTATGTCATTTATACACAGCAATTTCCAGTCTTCATATAAGCGAAAACAAAACTTTCCCAAAGGCTTCTGGTGGCATTTACAAAATATGACGTGAAAGAAAAAGCTGATTCAGAGACAAGAAAGTTCACTTTGGGACCGGCCCACCCTAAACCTGCTGTGTCGAATCTGAGAATTTCCTTACTCTCTGTGAGGATAAAAGAATTTCATCATGCTAAAACGTCGTTAAGTGTGTATGAGGCTATTCTTGCCCATAAATCTTTTATTCAGCAAATCATCCATTCTCTAGAAATAATGTAGGTTTTTACAGCAATTACAAGTTTAAAGTTTGGCTGCACATCTCTTTAATGCCTTTTATTCTTTATAGTTGGAGTGCTCTAGTCTGCAGAATTTTGTCACAGATAATACAGGTATCTTATTTGTTTATTTTTCAAACTTCAAAATATCTTTGGTATGCACTTTTTGCTTAATCTTCTGCATTGGAATTTAATTTCCAATCACTATTATATTAAACATGTGAAAATAAATATGTCACTTCGTTGTCTTCCTTTCAAACGGTGAACATCCCTAGGGGTTTATTACCACATTTTTCCATGTTTACCTTTGTATGGCCTTAAGTTTTTTTTCATATCCTTTCATACTGACATTTCATTAAATAAGTTCCTAGATTTTTCAGGGATCAACATGCTTCAAAAAGTTGTCACAAGACATTGTCACAAGAAATCACAAGAAACTGTGTTACTAGATACAAGTTTGCTGATACAAAAAAATTGTTAATTTTAAAATGAAATCCATATAAAAAATGGAGGAGTAAAGAAAACTTAAAGTATAATCATAGATGAGTCAAGTCAAACTTAGATCTTCACTGAAACATAATTTGCAGGATAACTTCAAGGTTGTAGTAGCATCTAGGGAACAAACTATTCAATAATAGTACTTCAAGTTGTCCTACATGATTAAGGCTGAACAAATTGTCACACCAGCTTGCTTTATGTCCCTTGGACCAAATCTGGCCTTCTGGCTTGACCCCAAAGCTTCCATGACTCTAATGGAAGTTGTGAACACACATCAGAGAGAAGATTTTATTTTCAAATAGAAGAAAGATAAAATGAAAACGTTGTCTAGCTGCTGCCTTTTAGGGAAAAAACACATATGCTGATTATCTGAAATCTAACAACGATTTGCTAAACCTCCTCACTAGGTGGCATGATTAAATATCGATGAGAGTCAGTATAGTGCTTATTTGTTCTTATTCTGCTAAAAGAAAAATGGCTAAAATTTCAAGAGATAAATTTATTGGTCCAGGAGTCATTATAGAACACATTCACCATGGATCATGATGGATTTTCTCACCAGATTAGAAAATAACAGGTTTGGGACCCCTGGGTGGCTCAGTTGGTTAAGCATCTGACTCTTGGTTTCTGCTCAGGTTTTGATCACAGGGTCCTGGGATGGGGCTCCACATCAGGCTCCACGCTCAGCAATGATTTGGCTTGAGGATTCTCTCTCTCTTTCTCCTCTTCCACCTTCCCACTCTCTCTCTCTTTCTCAAATCAATCAATCAATCAATCAATCAATAAATAAATAAATAAATAAATCTTTAGAAAAGAAAAGAACAGGTTTTATTTTCAGTGTATCCATGTCAATAAATCTAACTTTTTAAAGTGTATTCCTGCATGTGGGCCACTATTCTAATTTTTTGTACAGAATCAATGAATTTATCACAACAACCATCCAAAGTAGATACTGGTACTTGCTCTTTTATAGATGAGGAGACTAAAGCATGAAAAGAGCTGATGTAAATTTCTCAGGGGGTGCTCAGTAAGAAGGCGGTGGATATAACATTGGAGCCCAGTTAATATGACTTCAGAGCTCGTGTTCTTAACCACTAAACACCTCCCTAAATCAAGGAAATGTCTCACTACAAAGCTGTTTTCCTGATTGTAGTATCGGCTGAAATAGCCCAGGCACATCATTTCCCAATTCAGGTGTCTGTGTCTTTAGGAATTAATTGGCCACTATACCAAACGACTTGTAATTCCCCAAATATGTTTAATGAAGCCAATATTTTTTAAATATTTCCTAATATATTTTCCCTTCTCAGCAATCTAACATCTTTTCCTGCAACCTTTTCTTCTTCTAAGGCAATGATGAGAGAATATGAAGAAAATAATAAAAAAAAATAATACAAAGAAAATCCTTCCTTGGCAGAAAGGGCATAGAGGGCCCTTCTTTTTATCTAGGAGGGAGGGAAAGAGAGTGGGAATGAGAGTAAGAGACATTAAGGGAGCAGGTCCATCACTTAGCCTTGTCTTAGGCCCCTTGACCCACTTAAGGTGAAGTCTGTTAAACAATAAGAATGGTTTGGGACAATTCCAGAGCTAGTTCCCCTGGACCTCAAGCCCACAGAAAAATTTCAAGGTCATTTGAGAGGCCCTGTACCAATACATAAACCTAAATCAGAGCAGAAATTGTGACAGGATGGGGTAGAGAGCGTGAGAGAGACTGACATAGGTCATCCCTTATTTCCCATGGTCTCCAAATGTCATGGGAGAGATTTAGAGGTTGTCATGGGATGCTGTGGGAGTCTCAGTGAATATCTGAGTGTGTCAGCCAAGAGGAAGCCACCATGTGGGGTGAGTGAATCCCACATCAAATGCTCTGGGGTCAACCCCCCAAAATTATTGGCCAAATGAAGACCAAGTTGAGTTTCAGGGGGCTGAATTCTCCAGAAGCTGTCCTCACTCACACTAGTCCATTCAGAGAGAATTCCCATAAGTTATAGTTGCTGAGTGACATCCACAGAACAGTCAAGAAAATGACATCTCAAGTGGAGAGCTGGAGAGAAGGACCAGCGATAAGACACCCTTTCCCTTCCACAGTGAGGTGCCATAAGCTTTCCCTGTGCCACCAGAGAAGAAGCAAAGAAGAGGGGGAAGGAGGAAGAAACCTTGAAATACAAGTTTCTCAAAAGACATCTAGTTTATCTTAGGGCAGGGGGACTTGTATTAAACCTCGAGTAATTCTGTTTCAGTATTTTTTCTACTCATCAGTGAAATGATAGGAGAGGGAGAAGGTGTCCAGAGCAAGAATTCATTAAAGAAAATCCCAGAAGTTACATTTTTATGTGTGTATTATAGTTGTGGTGAGCAAATTCCCACTTGTGGCAACATAGGCTCTTGTGTTTCCAATACTTTGCACACATGGATGCCTGTTTCTTAGATGTCCTCCCCATTATTTCCACCTCCCTTTTATTGTTCATCTCTTGAGATTTGGTCCACGTGATCCTTTGTCTTGTGCAAGTCTTCTCAAAGCTCAATTATGCATGCCTAATTTCAGTTCCCATGGCACCCTGGGCATTCCTCTAGCATTATGTCCTATTGTTCTTATCTGTTTCCTCCCCACTGGACTATGAGTCTACAGGGAGAAACCATGCCTTGTTCATCAGGTTATCTCTACTCACTAGCACAATACCAAGCGTGGCAAATAAAGGCAAAAGAATTAGAATTTTTAAATACGGTACTCTGTTAAAAAAAACACAACCAACCAACCAACCAACCAACCAACCAACCAACCAACCAATATCCTTTTTGACATTCTAATGATCATATTTGCTTTTAAAAAGAACGGTTGAAAGTACCGTTCTAAAACTAAAACTAAAACTCCTCACATCAGACATCATTGTACCTGACCTTGTTCTATGAAATTAGGAATGTTTCAACAAAAAGAACATTGAACATTAAAATCTCACCAATGTATAGACAGAGGAAATGGAAACTCAGCCTGTAAGATCATTTGGCAAATAGTCACATCCTAGTCTCCTGGTGTCTCCTCTGGTCGCAGGGGAGGTGGCCTGCTCTATCCTTTGCTCTTCTTTCCAAGCACAAAATAGAGACTTTTCTGAATTTCGCCCAGCATAGCTTCCTCATATTGCATACTTAGGATTCAGTGATGGAAGGTTCATTGTTGGTTAATTTTCAATATTAGGAACTTTCTGCCCAAGATAGTAAATTTGGCAATCAAACTTTTTAGTGTTTATTTAACAAACCCTTGAGTAATTAAAGTACAATTATATTCTCTTTAGAGACTTAAAAACTTGAAGTAGAGGTGCATATTTTTGGTATATGTGTATTTGGATTGAATATAGAGCCTGAAATGCTATTGAAAAAAAATTACCAAGCTTTAATAAACTTTACGCATGACTTGACTGCAGTTGTACATCTAAAGAAAACAAATATAGTTCCTAATTAATTCACCTTAGAATAGCAACTATTTGTTTAAAATAAGCAGTTTAGTGAAAATTATAGATAATGGTTTCTAGAATTCTTAGTGTGTGGCTTTGTTAAAATTTCAACCTTTATAAAGGCACTTCACTTTTTTAAACTTTGTTTTCCCAGGTTCTGTGCTATACTTGGACTTCTTCTAAAACTGTGTTCTTACTGTTTTATTTATTATTATCTTACTGTTATTCTATGATTTTACTTAAAGTTATATCTCAGAAAATATAACTTAAAAAAAACATTTTAATTTTTAAATTCTTTATCCTTTATGCTTTCTTTTCTATAGTTCTTGTGTCCAGATTTTTTGGAGGAAATGGAAGATTTATTTCTTTGCACAGTTTTCATCCTTGACCATTTCCATGTTATTTGTGGCCACAATTCCCTCTCAAATTAGATTTAGCCTTCTATGTAGATTTTGGTAATGTTTATTATCTTGAATTTGTTATTTAGTCAATAAATCATATATCAAATAATTAAAAATCTATCATTAGGAAGTACAAAATTGTGTGACATATTTCCTCCCTTAGGGGAGGGATCTAGTTTAAGACATAAAACACACACACACAGTCACACACACAGTCAATGCCAAGAATTATCAGAAACGTCTCAGTTGAGTGAGAGAATTGGATGAGATTAGCTCTAACATTTTTCAATCTCTATAATCTTGAAACTGTGTCGCTGAGTTTATGAACAAGTAGTGCTCTAGCTCTTCTCAGTAGGGAGAGACCATTTTAATGCAGATGGCAAATTAGGCAGAAGAGATGCTTTGCACAAATGTATAGCAACATGAATGCATGTGGATGATGGTGAGGTGGTGGGAGAGTAACCAGGAATCACTGGTCAGGGTGAATGCTGTAAAACAGTGGAAATTAGCTAAAAGGGAGATGGGGCCAAATTATACAGAGCTTTGAATACAGGGAAAGGCATTTGCATGCAACCTACAAACTGACATCTCTGAAAGTTTGTGAGCATGCTTTTTGAATTGGGCAGTCTGATATTTTGAGTATTTGTTTTGGACAGAAACTGTGAAAGTATCAGATATCGTGATAAAAGGATATTTCTCTCAGAATACCACAAGGATCAAGGGAAGAATTAGGAGTTTGTAGGCAGTCTTCAGTATTTCAATCTGTGTGGTTTCTAACCAACTTCCCCAAATGAATGGGATGTGGCAGCAAAGAGGGATGAGCTGAAAGCTCCTAGTCATCCAGATTCTCTTTAATCTGGGGCATTTGAAATGCAAGTAAGTGACTGGTGTGGCAGCCCTCCTTATGCATTTCAAATGTGTGAGTCACAACAGGGGGGGGGGAGAAGGAAGCCAGCAAAGAATGTGGTAATGTGGTTTTATGATCCATCTGGCAAAGGTCTGTGATCAGCCTGTTGGAAAACCCACCTCAGGCAATGTGGCACCCTCGGAGGTTTTTCAGCAGAGGGTGGACATGATCAAAGTTGTTTAATCTGACTTTCAAGGGCGAAATATTGTAAATGAAGAAACTAGTTGAGAAGCTATTTCATGAGTCTAAATAAGAGGTGATAAAGGCCGTACAAGGAAACAAAGCAATCGGACTGGCGAGCAAGGAAGCAAGGCAGACAACTTTAGAAAGACAATTGATAGGGTTTGGCTGATTAGAGTCATCATCAGTCAATGGAACTGGCTTATCCATTGGGCAAAATAGACCTGACAAGTTGAATCTTAAATCAAATATGTAGCAGCTATATGACCTTGGGCAAGTCACTTACCCTTCTTGATCCTCTTTCTCCTCATCTGTCAAAAAAGAATAATAATAGCTACCTTGAAATATTGTAATAGAGAAAACATACAACTTTGTATACAGAACATAGATAGCAGTGGTTAACATCATTTTTCATGACTGTTATCTATGGAGATAAGATGGGAAGACGAGATGGAAGAAGGGAGATGGATGATGTCTTCACCCCAGGAACTGGGAGAACTGCAGTGCCATTGAGAGAAACATTGAGGCAAAAAATAGAATTAGCTCAAACGAATGTATCACATTAAGTGCTAGTGTTCTTAATTTATCTCTGTTCAATAGCTAGCACAACTATGCACAGTTAAGCAGTATATTTGGAATATGAATCTGATCAATTCCTCTGGAATAAAACAAGCAAAATAAACAGAATGGACACAGGAGCACTGAAACGGAAATAGTAGAAAGGATTTGTGTTGTGAAATCAGGCTTCTAATTTTAGTGTAATATCCATTAGGCTACTTTGTATCTTTTTTGAAAAGATTTTATTTGTTTATTTGACAGAGAGAGAGAGCACAAGTAGGCAGAGAGGCAGGCAGAGGGAGAGGGAGAAGCAGGCTCTCCGCGGAGAGGGAAGCCAATGCGGGGCTGGATCCCAGGACCCCAGGATCATGACCTGAGCGGAAGGCAGCCACTTAACCAACTGAGCCACCCAGGTGTCCCACTACTTTGTATCTTATCCATGTACTGAATATTTAATGTTGGTTTAACTAAACACGTGTTTCTATATTGCATTTCCCGAAATGACCTGTAGGGGTTACCACTGAACTATGAGTACTTAGGGAGCAGGTCATTAGGCCCATGTAAGGAAGATAGTTCACAAAGCAGTTCCTCTGACTGTTGAATCTAAAAATGAAGGAATTACAGAAAACTATAATTGTCTAAATAAGAAAGTGGGCAGGAGTCTGGGTGTCTCCTTCTTGATTCAGGCATCAAAATAGTTTTTGGAAGATATGTTAATCCATGACATAGTTTGTGATTTTTGCATAGAGCTCTCTTAGAAAAAATTAATATTTTTGAAGAATGCCATTATGTAGTATTTTGGTCTTTTTGTCTTGAGGACTAATGGGAATTTCTCCATCACTTCTTTTAAGACATTTTATCATGTGTAGTGAATTTTGTTAAAAGAGCAAGTTCTGAAAAGCTCTGATAGCCTCTTCAGCAAAAGATCCAGGATGGTCAGCCATTGATACAAAGACCTGAATCTGCTTTGACACCCTAGAATAGGCTTCTGGCAATGTTATGTCTTTCTTTTAGAGGTCTGGATAAATCACACAGCTCAGAAACTGCATCATACATTATGCCTAAGTCATAAACAAATGCTGCTGAGGTAAGGGTATTTCTTAGTCCATTGTACTTTGTTCAGTGTTTTGAAACTATAGATGTGTCACTTGAATACATCAGTAAACATTTCTTCAGGGTTTGGATGTGCATTCAAAATGGCCTCTATAGATCTTTTTATTTGAGTTACCTAAAAGAACTTCTCAACATGACTAATTTTAAGCAGCCACATTTTCCTACCAATGAAATAACAGGATAGACCGTTTATGAAAAAGAAGTATCTGTGGGGGAAAAAGCCTTAAAAATAATGGAGTTTAGTTGGGCTATATGGTAGGCAGAATAATGGCCCCCCAAGGTCTCCACATCTACATCTTTGTTCCTAGAACCAGTGAATATGTTAGGTTATATGGCAAAGGAAAATTAAAGGAGCAAATGGAATGAAGATTGCTCATCTGCTGACCTTGACTAGGAAGATTATCCTGGATTGCCTAGGTAAACCCAGTGTAATGACAAGAGTCCTTAAATGTCTAAGAGGGAGGGAAAAAAGTTAGTTCCAGAGGGATGCTATGTGAAAAAGACTCAATTGGCTATTGCTGGCTTTGAAGATATAAGGGAGTCCCAAGCCAAAGAAAACAAGCAGCCTCAGGAAACTGATAGGCAAGAAATCAGATTCTCCCTTAGAATCCCAGAAAGGAACACCACCTTGTTAACATCTTAAGTTTAGCCCAGCGAGACCCATTTTGGACTTCTTCCTTCCAGAACTATAAGATAATCAACATACATTGTTTTAACGTGGTAGAGTTGTTAGAGCTGCAATAAGAAACTAATTCAGTCTATTTTTAAAATATGATTTATATATATCTAAATAATAATGAACTTCTGAATCCTTAATTTTAATTAATTAGAAACAAAGCTAATATATTCATAAAATTATGTGTAATGTTGATATATAATATATATATTTCTTCAACTTTTCCTTTTCACGAATTTGTCTTTTTTTTTCAAGGTCTGCTCCAAGATCTATCTTTTACAGAAAACAGTTTGGGATTAGTTCTATTAAATCTCACCTCTAGTGTGTTTTTCCTGAAAGAAAAAAATTTTAATTGAATCTAATTCAAAATCATGGATAACTATTATATAATTTATTTTTGTTCTCATAATATATTTTCTCTTTTTTTTCTCATAATGCATTTTCAACAAATATATGGAGTATATTGTTGAAGTAAAATAGAAGACTAATATACTAAATGTACTTTGGTCTACACCTAACACTATTGTACCTTGATAATTTCTATTCATAAATATGTATCAATAACTTCGTGGGAGCTATTGAACAATGATCTCTGCCATTACCATTCCATAACTGCCACCTAACAATATTGAGGAAAAATCAGAAAAACATGACACATTAGATTTGTAGCCTACAAAAAATCAGCATAAAATGTTTTAGATTGGCCACCCTCAAACACAAATTGAAAGTGTAATTGAGGAAACAAGATAATCTTCTAAATTTGAAATAATTAATTTTTATAAATTTGTTATATTTTTTATAAGATCAGAAGTTACTTCTTTTAAAAAAAACTTTTTCTATGGAAAATTATAAACATAAGCAAAAGTCGACAAACTAGTATAATAACCTCAATGTATTCATCACCAAGTCAGAACAATTATTATTATTAACTCATGATCAATTTTGCTTCATCTTTCCCTCACTTAGTTTTCTCCTCACTACATACTCTATTTAAGCAAATCTCACATTCATATAAATGTGTTCGTATGTATTTTAGTATATATCCCTAAAATAAAAGATTTCTTTAAAATAAACACTTTACTATTTTCATGCCTCTAAAAACCTAATAAATAATACCAGGTCATGCTTCTGGTAGAGTATCTTCTCTCTGGATTTAGCCTATGGCATCCCTATGGTATCCTTTGATGTGTTCCTCTGTCCTTATATATTGATAATTAGATCTAGAGGCCTTTTCAGGTTCAAGAGGCTATCTAACTGCCTCTTTTTTGGTAATGTCAGCAAAATGAATTTTATTTTTCAATGTTGCTTATAAATGTGCAGTTTGGTGCTCATTGATCATTTAATCAGAATGAAGATTTAATCAGAGTGTAAACAATGGCCCAGGAAGTTTTTCACTTTTCCCATTCTGAGATCTCTTTTGATGCCATCTCTTCTGATGATATTTTTTTTTCAAATATCTTTTTTTTCAAAATAATGGAAAATAATACCTTAGGAAATAACTTTTTTTTTTTAAGATTTCATTTATTTATTTGAGAGAGAGGAGAGAGCAAGCACGGGTTGGGGACAGAGGGAGAGGGAGAATCAGGCCCCCTGCTCAGCAGGGACTTGATTCCGGGGCGCAAGCCTAGAATCGAGCACATGGGGCTCAATCCCAGGACCCTGGGATCATCAGCTGAGACCGAGGCAGATGCCTAACCAACTTAGCCACTCAGGTGCCCCAGAAATAACTTATTTTTTTAAAAAACCTCCTGACTGCTTAAAAGGGAGGTGAAAGGGGTAATTTAAATGATAAAAGAAAATCTAAATACAGGATTGTTTTTAGTTAAGAAGACTTTTGCTGTCTCAGCATTGGACAGGAATGGCCAGTTCCAGAATATGTAAAAATCCCATTCAATATTTTATTAAAATATTACCAAGTTTGATATTTAGCTCTAGCCCGTGAGGTAGATATGATTTGTACCTCCGTTTTAGAGATAAGGAAACTGGGGTCTCTTGAAGTTTAAGGAACCTGACTCCTGTTACCCAGTTGATAATTGATTTTGCTAGGATTGGGAATCATATTTAACATTCTCTGAAACCACTTTCACATTTCCACAACAGCATTTTATTTCCACCAGTAAATCTATTGAGTCTCTATAACTTTAATTTTTTAGCCAAATCTATAGAATTGAAAAATTATATTCAGTAAGTCTATGATTTAATCAGACTCTCAGTTAAAATACAAGATATAAATCTTGAATTATTAGTAATATACGAGTAAACAAGCAACATCTGATAGATTTCCACTTATATATTATTTATAGACTCAATTTTAAAGAGAGTGGCAATGCTCATAAAATAGAGAAAGCAAATAACCACATATAGAGAACAAATCTACCTCTCTATATTTGATAAGTTAGGGGTGAGTTGTTACTATCTATCACTGAGCTGCGTGGCTTTAAGAAATGAAACTGATAATCTCATTATAAATTCTTGGAAATAAACATCTACTTAAAAAATAATTTCTTATTTGCCCCACACTTGGCATTGCTCTGCTAGAAAAAATTAAAAGTAAAGATGAATAAAACCAGAGAAACAGAAATAGTGCCATTTAGATGGTTAGCAACTTTATATTAGCAATTGTCCCTAAACCCAAATGTGATTGGTATAACTCCTTACTTAAGACATTTAGTCATATTTGGCAATGAGTTTATTCTGGCTTTTTATTGCATTTTTTCTGTCGTCCAAGTGAAGTAGTTATTTCAAGCTTCCTAGAGCTTGGCTCTTTAGCAACAGTTTAGGAAGAGAATTCCAGCTCCACAAGGAGCTAATTCATACTGAGCCCAGGCACTACCCACATTAGGCTGCCAGTCAGCATGGGGACCGTTTTCTGACACATGTGCAGTATGATTGCCAGCTGACTCTTAGAGCTTATGTGATAAATTAGAGAATTGAATACTGTCACCTTGGCTCAAATTCCACTTTGTGAAGAAGGAAAAATTTATGATGAATACGTAGGTAGATAGTAATTAGTTAGCTAGATGGGTGGATAAGAATTAGGTAGGTAGGTAGGTATGTAGGTTGAAAATTACCTTGTAGGTCTCTTTATACTGAGCATAGATGTGTTTGTAACATTTTATGAAGAGCTATCAAACTAATAAATGTTGGGCATCCCTGATGAATACAAAGAAATATAAGACCTTCAATGAGCTTATGCAGATGGGAGGTAATATGTAAACATAGCAAAAGTTAAATGATGAAGTACTTAATTATCATTTTAGACAAAAATTGTGCTGCAATCATAAAAAGGTGCGTGCCAACATGTGTTCATTGAAACCAATTCGAAAGTATGATTACTGTTGCATCTATCTATCATCTATCTATCTATCATCTATCATTATCTACCTATCTATTATCTATCATAAATCTTTCTATCTTTGTATTTCAGTGTGGAAACAGACCATGTGGCAGCAATAGTTGGAAAGTTTCGTTTTCTCTTCTGATAGTTGAATAATTTTCTCTTGAAAAGGAGCCCTTGCTTTCAGTAAGATTTATCAGTTTAAAAAAAGGTTTTGATTTAATATTTGAAGATGGAGTTAATCTCCTGCTGTGCTTTAAGCATTTGAAAACCTGCTGCAAAGTGGCATTTCAAAGACAGCTTAATATTAAATTCAGTTTGCAATATTCATATCTAATTGTTATAGGATGCGTTGTTCTGTTAATAAGTAGCAGAATAACAATGTTATTATGTTTGGCTTTCACAGGCATTTTTAGACCTTTGTCAGAGGATGCTCTTCTTGTAAATGTGTAGAGAAACATTTATACATGAACTCCAACAGTTTTAAAAAATATGGGTTGTCATTTTTTATTCAGCGATGATATTCTTGAATGCTGTACTTTCTTATTGAAAAAGTCTAGCTCTAAGTTCAAATCCACTGTATTGTAATACAAAAATACAAAAGAAGATAATGTAATACATGCAAAAAAATAATCCATCTCTTCTAGAACATGCTAAAATAACTTACTGGGGCCTAGGTATTATAAGATAACTATTTTGAGTAGAATGGAGATATTGATTGACATTATTTTTCTTTCTATTTCAGCTGTTCTGTATGTTCAGAGTATCTTTTTCCTCCTTATACAACTAAAAAAAATAAAAATCTTATGTTAGAATACTACTTTTATCTGGGGAAGAAGAAACGATTGAGCATATCGTTATTATTAATCATTAATAGCATGACAGAAAAGTTGACTGCAGTGGGAAAAATCAAGTCAGTTTTATTATTCATTAAGACATTCCTGAAGGAGCTAACTTTTCATAGAAAGAATAGACAATAGAATTATAATATTTCACATTTATGATGTGAAATATAACCATGTGCTAAACTACTTTGCCTTTTTATAATCAGATTTTCCCAATTATTTATGCTAATTTAAATGATGTTATTACCATCTATCATCATCACCATTCAGACTTTGTTGTTCGATTTTTTTTTTACAACACAAATGGTGATAATTCTACCTTTTCAAAAGAAAAGATTTTAAAACATGTGAACTATTAGTATAATCATTAAAATTATGTTAAATGACTTTATAAGTGTCCCTTGATTATGCCCTTGATTGGGGCATAATTTCCATTTAGACTCAAGAGTCTTTGACCATAACCCTGACTTCTGTAATGATTATTTTTTTATAGTAGTGGCACAGGTATATAATTCATCTCTAATTGTATTATATTCACAGTTTGTTCTCCTTATCATATAGGTTTACTGAGAAAGATGTCTGAAAAAGTTGTTTGGTATTGGTCTCACCAAAATATCAAAACATTTTTTTCAGTTTATAAAATAAAGTTAGTGTGATTTTAACAACTGTTTGATATTAGGGGGTCATATTATATAATATTAGATATATATATATATATATATATCTAAATATATATTTGTAGATAATCTTGCCTCCAAGTTAAATGGGAGGCTAAAGGTCATCCAACATGCTCTTCCTCATTTTGTCTTTTTTTCAATTTTCTAATATCATTCCATTATCTCTCGCTCTTTCTCTCTTCTATGAGCAAGATAAATTTTCCATCTATCCAAATTCTTCTCTGAAGCTAACAACTTCATCTATGCCTTCTCTCTCATTCACTCAGATCCTCTAAGACATTCTTCTAACAATTAACACATCTTTCTCTTGGTTACATCATTCCATCAACTTCCTATTTTCTCTCTTTCCCTTCCTGGCCAAACTTACCCCAAAGTCAATCTCTATTGCCCCCACGCTCTTTCCATCTACTCCTCATTCAGTGAAATCAGGCCCCTTTCCCCATCTCCATACAATGCAGAGTGCATTGTTCCTGGCTCCATTGAACATTTCCAAGAGGAGGAGTAACATTCTCAGCTATGTGTCAAAAAGTAATCACTCTAGTTGCCGAGGCAACGGAACTACTTGTGGACACAGGAATTAAGAGATATCCAGAGGTCTAGGAGCCAGAGGTTGTTTATCTGTCAGAATGGGGCAGTGGGAATGATGGAAGCAGAGAACTCAAAGAGATATGTAGAAGTTAGAATTAATATATTGATTTACCTTGGCAAATATATAACCCCATCTGAATCTATAAAACAATATCCTATGAAACAGGATACAAATATACTATTCTCCCAGGTTAGGATTAACTGAAGTAATAAATATATGAAAAAGAATTTTAAATGAAATTTTACTACACAGTATAAAATGATAAGCAGGTCTCAGATTGGGAAAATAAAGGACTCTCAAATTCGTTCTTTCTACCTATAGCTTTCCAATAAATAAATAAATAAATAAATAAGAATAACAACAAAAAAAACATTGTGCTACTATAGAGTGGAAGTGAATTTTAAAACCAGAGCACAGAACCATTGTTTTATAGCTTATATAATTAGTCTAGGCTATAAATCCCAATCCCAATTTTATATTAGAAGTACTACATAAGTAAACCCAGCTCGTATTTCTTTTTAACATACATTCATTTCAGATAGCAAGAAAAAATAATTCTTTTATAAGGCATGAGCATTGAATTGAACTTGAGAATTAGTTTAGTTCTATACAGCACATGGGTTACTCATAAAGTTAACACTTGCCTTTAAGTAATATTTTGCCCCTAAAAAAATAATTTGCAGATTCTCATTAGTAAGTTACATTACATAAATTTTGCTCTATATTTTACTAGATACAATCTTTGATAACTTCTCAGTTGCCTTCTTACTGGCTTTTTCCTCCCATTACTAATTATTTAAGATATTTGCTTCAGAAAAATTTATTGAGTGTTTGCTCTGCTCCAAATGTTGTGCCAATGCTGGAGATTAAAAAAGGAATTAAAAGCATTCTGCATTCTTAACTTCATAAAGTTACTGGTCCAGAAATGTCCCTCTCTGCCACAGGGTCTTTGCACAGACTCTTCTCTCTGTCCATAAAACTCCCCCAGCATCTCATCCTCTTCAGGTATCCTTAGCACACTCTCAGAGAAGACTGCACTTTTTCTTTTTCAATATTTATTACAATTGTAATTAAATATTTATTCATGTAGTCATTTACTTAATGGCTGTATCTCCTGCTCTATTGTAAACATTATGAGAGCAAATGTTATTTCCCCAGAGCCTCTCACAGTGCCTGGCATATAGTAGCCGTTCAAAAATACTTGTGGAATGAGTGAATAAATACATGATGCAATTGCTCAGAGAGGGAAGATGGAGATAGAGAAGGAGACAAGCCAAGGACAGAACACAAAGGCTCACCAATATTTCAGAGGAAGACAGAGCTAAGGAAAAAAAAGAGAGATACAGATGCCTGAGAAAAATCTCCATAAAAAAGGAAGAGAAGTAAACAAGTATAATGTCATATACTTCAAAATTAGAGTTATAATGTCAGTAATGTGTTAAATGTGATAAACTATTAGTTTCAATGACACCTTCCTGACCCCCTTTTTGCTCCTGTCTTTCCATTTTATTTAATTTATCTTCACGACACTTATTGGTTCTTTTATACACTTGCATCCATCCACACACCCATATGTACATTCAGGTATAGTATTTTTACAAATGTATTATTATTATTATTATACAATATATAAAAAATGGTTACGGCCTCTTTCTCCCATAAGAATCTTAGTTCCAAGAAACCAGAGACTTTGGCTATTTTTATTTTATTTTGCCATCTACACTGTCTAGACACCTGAGAGGAATTAAGACATTTTTTAAAATGATACCGTATGGATAGTTTATCTGATTTAGGAACCAGAAGGGCATTGGTGACCTTCGAAATTTTCAGAAATGGAGTGGCCAAGGCCATGCTGCTACTTAGGTGCTATTAAGTTTATTACAACATTGAAACTCTTGCACAACATTCTATCTCCAAACTCTATCCAGTCACACTGCCGAGATCGAGGTCTGGGATCTCTGGGTGACATACTCCTGATGGGACCAATATGGCAGTTGTCTGCCTCCTTTCCACATTTACACAATATACAATGATGAAATGGGGCAGGGAAGCTGCAACAGATTCTCCTATTTTGAAAGAGAAGAATGGGAGACAAACAGCAGGCTCAGGTCTACAGCAAATGTGAAGACCCTCTGGGGAGACTATGACATAGTCTACTCCCTTCAGGGAAGCTACCTTTTCTAATTTCTTCCATTGCTCCTGACTCCACCCTGAAAAGGTTCTTCCTTTTCTTTAATCTTTTTGGACCACATCAGAATGGTATTGGGGAATGTGCTCTACCTGATAGCTTAACAGATTTCTCAGGCAACTGTTGCTCAAGAAAGGTAGGGGGCTTGAGAGTCACCTAAATCTCTAATAGTCACAGACAGGAGTTTTAGTCCAGGCTCAGAGTTTCTTGGCAGTATAACTCTCTCAAAAAACTGATTCCAGTTAGTTCCACATGCCAGTAACCACATCTATAAATATTTCTTTTTAAAATGGTTCAGAAATCTGTTTTATTTCTCATCTCCTTACTCCTCTCTCAATTTGAAGGAGGTTCCTCAGAGGAACCCATCCAGCTCCAGACTGAAACTTATTCCTTAGCTTGATCTTTTTGCTGAGTTGGAGTAAGCTGTTGTAACAGTAGGTGTGAAGGCAATTTCCTTAGTCTGATCTTTGTCACAAAACATGACTTCATCAGGTTCTGTTGTGCAAAGACCTTCTGTTTTCGTTCTCAAATAAGTCCCCCAATTCTAAAATTATTAGTCTCTCAGTTTTTGGAATCTCTCGATTATTTTTCATTTCTGCTTTGATCTAGATAGTTCTTTCCTGAAGGTACTCTTCTAATATCATGCCAAATACAGTCATTTGCACAAAATGTACATTTTAAACAGCTTGTTCTCTAACTTTTTCCCGATGCTACAAGTTCATTAAACACACGGGCTACTTCACAAATCAGAGCACACAACAGTTTTGCCAAATATTTTGTTTCTGCAAAATATGGATTGCCATGTTTCCAGACTCCAATATCTGTTTCCTTACTTCCCCAACCCAACTGCTAAGCCAATACCACATATTTTAATTTTCTTGTTTTTGGAACACTTCTCTCCCCATGCAATTTCTGTATTCGTCAGGATAAACTAAGTTATGCTACAAGAACAAACAACCCCTAAATCTCAGCAGAATCAAATACCTGGAATTTGATTTCTATCTCAAAAATTTAGATAGGGATGCCTGGGTGGCTCAGTTGTTAAGTGTCTTCCTTCAGCTCAGGCCATGATCCCAGGGTCCTGGGATCGAGCCCCACATCAGGCTCCCTGCTCAGCGGGGAGCCTGCATCTCCCTCTGCCTCCTGCTCCCCCTGCTTGTGCTCCCTCTCTCTCTCTGGCAAATATAAATAAATAATAAAAAAAAAACTTAGATGAGTGCTGGAATGACTGTGTAGTCACTTCATGCAGTAATTCTGGCTGTATCAACCTCATGGATACACCATCTTTACACAATACCTGCAAATTTCCAAGGCAAGGAAAGCCCACTTTTCACATACTGCTCTGGGGGTGAAAGATACTGCTTCTCTTGAGGTTGCAAGCTAAACTTTGAAATTCAAGAGAATTAATGAGCCTTGGACACACCTCTGACTCATGGAATAAGTGGATTAATTTTTCCCATTTCTTCCTTTAGACACAACTTTCCTGATTTGTAGTCTAGTCCTTGGAGGAAGTTCCTGCAAGATCAAGTAATTCTTCAGTTTAAGCTGACCAGAAACACTTCTTCATATTGGCCTTCTCTCCTCCCCTGCCTCACTCCCTTTGTCTGACACTCCTGCTCCCTGGGTTTGCACACCGAGAAAGTAACAGATAAAGTAGAAATGAAGACAGCATTCTAAAAAGTGCACCAAGTTGCCTAAGAAAGCAGCCAAACTCCTTACCTGTCATTCAGGCCTTCTTGATTCAGTCCTATCAACTGTGAAATGCCATTCCTCCCCGGAAATTCCTGATTCTTCCATTCATAAGCATGGAGCAGGCAATTTCAGTTGTATCTTTCTTATGTGGATTAGAACTTTGGGGTACATTTCTACATTAAAAATGAATAGTTACTGAGATCCAGGCTTTATACTGTACTTAAAACAAGAATTAAATCAGCAAGACAGAGATGCTGCCATATAGCTGGGGTGGGAATGATAAACTTGGTCAGAGTCATTCAGCAATTAAGTCTTGACACCAGAACACAACTCAGATCGACTTCAATTTTAAAACCACACTCTCATTTCAAAGCTCTACTCACTCTCTCAATAAATATTTATGAATCGTTGCACTCTAACTATATGAATATAGGGAGTTATTTATTTTCTACATTTGTGTATGTGGGAGTATTAAAGTATTCCAGACATCACATTTTTAGGGCATGTGATAATGGAGGAGATTGTTAGGAAGGTGCTGCTCTGAGAACATGTTCTATAGAAATCACGTAAGAAAACAAATTTGAAGGAGGAAAATTAAAACACCATATGTAGCCATGTAAGAAAAAAGATAGATATTTTGACAAGAAATAAATTCTCCCTCTTTCTCCTTCCTCCCTTTGTAACAGCCCTGGTTCCTTGTATGCCATAACCTTGATCTTTATATCTAAAGTAAGTGTTTCTACTCTCAGCACCATGAAGCTCACTAAAAAATAACGATGTGTTTACTTAATTAAAGGGCACAAAAATGACACTCTGATTCCATTCTTAAGAGAAGTGTAGAAGTATTTTACAGTGTTGCAAAATTCTTCTACACTGTCTCACTTAATTCCTCTAGTGCTGTGATGCAAATATTAAAGCAAGATTAAAAAATCAGCAAAAAAATGATGAGTGAAATATCAGCCAGTTTGAGTACAAAGCATACTTTCTTATGCTGTTTGTTGTGGATTTACATTTTTAGGAACTGAACATTTTCTTAATGTGAAATGTCTGGAAATTGAGCCTTCCAGTCTAAAAGCTAATGAAAAATGTATTTGTATCACTAGCAAATTGATGATATTTCTCCTCTATAGAAAATCATAATAAATATTTCAGTTATCTTATCAGTATATTTTCTTGATTTTTCTTTATAATATGTTAAGCCTCCTTGATAAGATACAGAAACTGTTTCCAAAAAATACAGGGAGCTGATTTTTATTAGTATATTCAGCCTGATTAAAGATTTTTTTGGTAAAAGTTTTCACAGACTTACTAAAATGTAACTTGATTTTTAAAAGTAGAAACATGGCCCAATTAATTTCACAATTAATTCATTTGTTCTATAAAGCTTTTATTTTTTTTTCTGTCTAAAGATCTTATGTAGGACAGTTAGAAAGACAAGCTCTGAACTCAAAAGGATAATTATTTTATTCACTAACTCTTCTAAATTTAAAGCTACACTAATAATAGGAAAATTAAAAATGATCATTAACATAGTTATCTATGAAACCAAACTACCCTTTGGCTAGATAACTACAGTTATAGGGTGTCATTTTAGTGTCTTTTAACAACAGATCTTGATTTTGACTAAAAGTCATATAATCACAATATTTTAATTTTCATGGAGTATGAAATTACTTGCTCTAAATAAGCTAGGTATCATCTAAGTGAATGATCACTTCTGTCTGCTTCTAAAGTGAACATAACAAAATTAATGCAAAGATGAGGAAAGTGTAAAAATTGCAAGTAGTATTCTGAGAACATTGTCCCTCATGTAATATAATCCTAGAATGACTACCACATTGTCTAAACAAGAGGGTGTATGTATCCATGCCATATTTGAATTTGGCACAAACTTGGTGACCATTAGCGCTTCTAGATTCTTAAGTTTTGTGTATGATGGAATTTGGTTTGGTTTTGTGTTTCAAAATTAATAATTTTCATTCAAGGAAATTGCAATGACTTCTCCATACTGTAAAACTCTCTATGTGTAGTGGTAAGATTAGAGTGGCTTGGCACCTACAGACATGTTCCTGTGCATATGTGAGTTGAAGACAGTACCTTGGTTTACAACGTAAATTTTATGTTATGCGTGCTGCAAAATAATTTTTAGTGCATACCATTAAATTTCGTTGGTAAATTTGTTAGATTATATAAATCTATTTTACATTTGTATATGACATGGAATTTACATTTGATTCACTCACTTTCAGGTTGCAGATATAAATCTCACAATTAATAAACTTATGGTCTTCCTCATTTTTAATCAGCAAAGAATAAATCATCTGGATAAGAATTTTATAAGAATATAAAAAGCTTTTAGGAAGAAAGTGCTAAGTAATGTTCATTTAAGATTTCATTCAAGAAGAATAGCATAAATTAGATTCTGAGGACCATTTCACATATAAATATAAGGGTATATTGATTGAAAGAAATCTTATTCATTGTTAATTTTTCAAATATGAAAAACAAAACATGTCAACATTGCATAAATGTGCCACTAATGATAAATAATGAAACAGTTGATTTCCTTTAGAGAATAATAACAAAAAATTCTGAAAAGTAAACATTTAATTTCATGTTTTTAAAAAAGCTAACAAGATTTGATTTCAGTATTTTAATGAGAACGAACTGATATTGTCTTAGCCTATCAAATAGCAGTGATTCTGAAATTCTTCTGAGATGTTTGGGACTTGTTAACTTTGATTTATTTGATGTAACTTTATTGGCTAGATATTTAATTATTTGTACTTTAATTTGCTCATTCACTCAGTATAATTTTTGGGTCTTTTAGGGTAAATTAGCCTCCAAACATAAATTGCATACCTACTCACTACAACGTGGTGATAGAAGGATTTATTGAGAAAATCTCTTCTTCCTAATTCTCCTCCCAAATCAATAGACACTCAACAAAATACTTGTTTAACGAAACCCAAGAAATGCATAAACATTCTCAATTTATCTATCCCCAGCCATTGCTTCTCTTCTGTGCTCTGAAGGCCATGAGATTATTTCTAATATGCTTATCTAAGTTTCTCTGTTCTATACATACTGAGCCAATGTGTGCTGCTCAGACTATTTTGTGACTCTGTTATTTACTACATCTTCTGCCCAAGAACTTAAAGAGAAGATGTTAAAAATAATGTAACACTAGGAGACTTCTGGGGAAGATGGTGAGTAGGAGGATCCTAAACTCACCTCACCCCACGGATACAACTAGATAACACCCACATCAGTGTAAACAACCCAGAAAATGACCCAAAGACCAGCAGAACAGATTCTCCACAGCTAAATGTAGAAAAGAGACCACATCAAGGAGGGAAGGAAGGGCAGGGGTGGACTGGGAGCTAAATGGACCTCTGGGACTGTCCGCAGGAGGGAGGGACACTGTGAGTGCTGAGAGGGGAGAGAAACAGACCCTCACACTAGGCACCCCAGACATAGGGAGCTCATATGGGGAAAATGAATCCCCATAACATTTGGCTTTAAAAACCAGAGGGACCTAATTTTGCAAGTTCTTACTATCAGCAGGGCTTAACATCTAGAACTTTAAAAATCTGCAGGCTCAGCTCTGAGAGAGCAAAGAGGGCAAGAGGAGACAGTCCCTGCCTTTAAAGAGACAGCACAACAAACAGCCCCATAGAGACAGAGCATAGAAACAGTGGTTTGAAAAATGCCTGGGGTATATGGGAGGGAGATTTGTTTACTAATCTCAGAGCATGTGTTGGAGGGGCAGGGATCTTTGGGAGACTTCTCTAGGAATAAAAGAGCTGGCAGGAATTTCCCTCTGCTCTCATCCAGTCTAGATACATGGACACTTGTGGGAACCAGCAGAGCACCAACCCTCTCCATCTTGCTTGCTAAAAAGTGTGCCTTGCCCACATACACTTCTGCTGATCCACCCCTCTCCAACCTGGCTAGCCTCAGCTGGAATTTTCCTAGGTGGCTACAGGTCTCCTCTTGCAACAATCCTGCACAAACATTGCTAACACTGTGTGCCTTGCCCTCATGCTTTCCTGTGGACCTACCCTTTCCATGCCCTTGGTGGGAGCCCATCCAAAGTGGTGTCATAAGCTAAGCAATGTGCAAGAAGCCCCCATAGGAGCCAGCACCACTCCAAAGTGACTCTTGTCCCAGGGAAAGAGGACTATAACCACATACGTGAGTCCTAATGCAGTCCCAGCAGTGGGCTGGGGAAGATATCTGGTCTGATGGCAGGCCCCATCCACTAACAAAAGTTTCTCAGGGGACAACACAGGGAACCTGCATTTTGGTGTTACTGCATCTCTGTCAAACACCTGGTCTGACTCAACTCAAGCCCAAGTTTGCCCAGACTAGCCCACTAACAATGCAGGGACCAAACTCTGTCCACAAGAGGCAAAGAGAACCATTTCAGATGACTAGACTGAAGACAAACATGGCTCACCCACAATAGTAGGGTACATGCAACACACAGAGGCGATACCCTTGAAGTACCAGGATCTGGTGAACAGGGGGCATTGCACTACAGGGCACTAAAGGACCTCTTCTTCATAAGGCCACTACTTTGAATAGCAGAAGACATAGCTGACTTCCCAGACACAGAGAAACAGACACAGAGTTACAAGAAAATGAGGAGACTGAGGATTATGTCCCAAATGAAAGAACAGGACAAAGTCACAGGAAGAGAGCTAAATGATATAGAGATAAGTAATATGCCTGAAAGAGAATTTAAAGTAATGGTCATAAAGATACTCACTGGACTTGAGAAAAGAGTGGAGGACCTCAGTGAGACCCTCAACAAAGAGCTAAAAAACATTAAAAAGAACGAATCAGAGATGAAGAACTCAAAACTGAAATTAAAAATAAACTAGGTGGAAAAAATAATAGACTAAAAAAACAGAATAATGGATCAGTGACCTTGATGACAGAGTAATGGAAAACAATTAAGGTGAACAAGAGAGGAGAAAAAAAAATAAAAAATGAACATAGACTTAGGGAACCCAGCAACATCACCAAGCATAATAACATTTGCTTTATAGGGTTCTCAGAAGGAGAAGAGAAAGGGGGGAAGAAAATTTATTTAAAGAAATGATAGCTAGATACTTCCCAAATCTAGGGAAGGAAACAGCAATCTAGATCCAGGAGGCAAAGAGAGCCCCCAACAAAATAAACCCAGGGAGGGCCACACCAAGACACATAGTAATTAAAATGTCAGAAAGTAATGATAAAGAGAGAATTTTAAAAACAGCAAGACAAGGAAAACAGTCACATACAAGGGAAACCCCATGGACTATCAGTTGATTTTTCAGCAGAAACTTTGCAGGCCAGAAGGGAGTGACATGATATATTCAAAGTGCTGAAAGAGGGGCGCCTGGGTGGCACAGTCATTAAGCGTCTGCCTTCGGCTCAGGTCATGATCCCAGCGTGCTGGGATTGAGTCCCACATTGGGTTCCCTGCTCAGCGGGAAGCCTGCTTCTCCCTTGCCCACTCCCCCTGCTTGTGTTTCTGCTCTCACTATCTCTGTCTCTGTCAAATAAATAAATTTAAAAAAAAAATCTTAAAAAAAAGCAAAGTGCTGAAAGAAAAAAAAAAAAAAAACTTGTAACTAAGAACAGTCTATCCAGCAAGGTTATCATTCAGAATAGAAGGAGTGATAAAGAGTTTCCCAGACAAACAAAAGTTAAATGAACTCATGACTACTAAGACTGTCCCATAAGAAATGTTGAAGTTGAAAGGAAAGACCATAAGTAAGAGTAGGAAAAGTAGGAAACACAAAGCAATATAAAAAAAAAAAAGTTTATCTATAAAAATTAGTCAAGGGATTCACAAGGTAAAAGGATGTAATGTATGACACCATATACGTAAAATGTGCAGATAATGGGGGGGAGTAAAGAATGGGCTCAAACTTAAGTGACCATCAACTTAATATAGATTCTATGTACGTAAGATGTTATATACAAACCTGATGGCAACCACAAATCAAATACCAGCAATAGATATGCAAAAAATAAAGAGAAAAGAATCCAAGTTTATCACTAAAGAGAGCCAGCAAACTGTGGAAGGAAAAAGCAAGAGAAAAAAGGAACAGAGAAGAACTACAAAAGCAAACATAAAATAAGTAACAGAATGGCAATAAATACAAACCTGTCAATAATTGCTTTGAATGTAAATGGACTAAATATTCCAATCATAAGACACAGGGTGACAGAATGGATAAAAAAGCAAGACCCACTTATATACTGCCTAAAAGAGACTCATTTCAGACCTAAAGACACATGCAGATTGAAAGTGAGGGGATGGAAAGGCATTTATTATTCAAACAGAAATGAAAAAAAGGCTGGGGTAGCAATACTTATATCAGACAAAATAGACCTTAAAACAAAGATTGTAACAAGAGACAAAGAAGGACATTATGTAATCATAAAGAGGACAAACAGGAAGATATAACAATTGTAAATTTTTACACACCCAACATGGGAGCACTCAAATACATAAAGCAGCTAATAACAAACAGAAAGGAAGTAATCAACAGTAATACAATAATAGTAGGGGACTTTAACACCCCACTTACATCAACGGAAAGGTCATCCAAACAGAAAATCAACAAGGAAACATTGGCTTTGAATCAGATTAGACCAGATGGATCTAATAGATATATTCAGAACATTTCATCCTGAAACAGCAGAATACACATTCTTTTCAGAAGCACATGGAACATTCTCTTGAATAGATCACACCATAGGCCACAAAACAAGACTCAACAAATTAAAAAAGACTGAAGTCATACCATGCATCTTTCCCAATCACGACGCTATGAAACTAGAAATCAACCATAGGAAAACATCTGGAAAAAGCACAAATACATGGAGGTTAAATAACATTCTACTAAACAATGAATGGGTCAACCAAGAAATCAAAGAGGAAATAAAAAAAACATAAAGACAAATGAAAATGAAAACACAAGAGTCCAAAATTTTGGTGATGCAACAAAAGCTGTTCTAAAAGAGACGTTTATAGAAATAGAGAAACAAGAAACAAGAAAAATTTCAAATAAGCAGCCTAACCTTATACCTGAGAAGCTAGAAAAAGAAGAACAAACAAAACCTAAAACCAGTAGAAGAAAGGAAATAATAAATATTAGAGCAGAAATAAATGAAATAGAAACTAAAAAAACAAAAACAAAACAAAATAAAAACCCAAAAACACAATAGAACAGATCAATGAAACCAGGAGCTAATTCTTTGAAAAGATCAACAAAATTGATAAACCTTTAACCAGACTCATTAAGGAAAAAAAAAGGACTCAAATCAGAATATGGAAAAGGAGAAATAACAACTGACATCACAGAAATATAAAGAATTGTAAAGGAATACCATGAAAAATTATATGCCATCAGATTGGACAGCCTAGAAGAAATGGATAAATTTCTAAAAACATATAACATCCCAAAACTAAATCAGGAAGAAACAGACCAATTACTAGCAATGAAATTGAATCAGTAGTCAAAAAATTCCCAACAAACAAAAGTCCAGGACCAGAAGGCTTCACAGGTGTAATCTAACAAACTTTTAAAGAAAAGATAATACCTATTCTTAAACTATTCCAAAAAAATAGAAGAGGAAGAAAGATTCTAAATTCATTCTATGAGGCCAGTATTACCCTGATACCAAAACCAGATAAAGACACCACACACACACACACAAAAAAAAAAAAAAAAAGGAGAGAGAGAATGACAGATCAATAGCTGAACATAGATTCAAAGTTTGGATGCAAATTTTGAACATAGATGCTGAACATAGATGCAAAAATCCTCAACAAAATATTAGCAAATCAAATCCAACAATACATTTTAAAAATCACCATTATGAGGTGGGATTTATTCCTGGGATGCAAGTGTGTTTCAGTTTACAAATCAATTAATGTGATCTATCAAATCAACAAGAGAAAGGATAAAAGTGATATGATCATTTCAATAGATGAAAAAAAAGCATTTGACAAAGGACAACATCCATTCATGATAGAAACTGTCAACAAAGTAGGTTTAGAGGGAACAGAAATCAACATAATAAGGGCCATATATGAAAAATCCACAGCTAATATCATCCTCAATGGGGAAAACGTGACAGCTTTTCTCCTAAGATCAGGAACAAGACTAAGGTGTCCACTCTCACCACTTTTATTCAACATAGTGCTAGAAATCCTAGTCACAGCAATCAGATAAAAAAGGAAATAAAAAGCGTCCCAATTGGTAAGGAAGAAGTAAAACTCACTATTTGCAGATGACATACTATATATATAAAAGTCTATAGAGTCCACCAAAAAACCATTAGAACTAAATAATACAATATACATAAATCTGTTGCATTTCTTTTTTTTTTTAAGATTTTATTTATTTATTTGACAGAGATAGAGAGGACAAGTAGGTAGAGTGGAAGGCAGAGGAAAAGGGAGAAGCAGGCTCCCTGCTGAGGAGGGAACTGGACGTGGAGCTCGATCCCGGGACCCTGGGATCATGACCTGAGCCAAAGGCAGCCGCTTAACCGACTGAGCCACCCAGGCGCCCCTGTTGCATTTCTATACACTAATAATAAAATAGCAGAAAAAGAAATTAAGAAAACAATCCCATTTGCAATTGCACCAAAAATAATAAAATACCTAAGAATAAACCAAGGAGATGAAAGGCCTGTACTCTGAAAACACCAATGAAAGAAACTGAAGATTACACAAACAAATGGAAAGGTATTCCATGCTCATGAATTGGGAGAAAAAAACTGTCAAAATGTCCAAACTACCTAAAGCAATCTACAGATTCAACGCAATCCCTATCAAGATACCGACAGCATTTTCCACAGAAAAATAACAAAGAATCCTAAAAATTTGTGTGGAAACACAAAAGACCCTGAATAGCCAAAGCAATCTTGAAAAAAATAACAAAACTGGAGGTATCACAATCCCAGATCTCAAGATATACTACAAAGCCATAGTAATCAAAACATTATGGTACTGGTACAAAAATAGACACATAGATCAATAGAACAGAATAGATATGGTCAATTAATCTTTGATGAAGAAGGCAAGAATATGCAAGGGGGGAAAAAAACTATCTTTTCAACAAATGGTGTTGAGAAAACTGGACAACTCCATGCACAAGAATGAATCTGGACCACTTTCTTACACCATACACAAAAATAAACTCAAAATGGATTAAGAATCTAAATGTGAGACCTCAAACCATAAAGTCCTAGAAGAGAGCAGAGCAGTAATTTCTCTGACATGGGCTGTAGTAACACAATAGATATGTCTCTTGAGGCAAGGGTAACAAAAACAAAAATAAACTATTGAGACTCCATCAAAATAAAAAGCTTCTTCACGGCATGGGAAACAATCAGCAAAACTAAAAGGCAACCTGCTGAGTGGGAGACGATATTTGCAAATGGCATACCTGATAAAAGGTTAGTATTCATAATATATAAAGAACTTATACAACTCAATACCAATAAAACCCCAAATAATCCAATTAAAAATGAGAAGACATGAACAGACATTTCTTTAAAGGAGACATACATAGGGCCAATAGACACATGAAAAAATGCTCAACATCACTCATTATCAGGGGAATGCAAATCAAAACCACAATGAGATATCACCTCACACTGTCAGAATGGCTAAAATCAAACATAAGATAGAGTAAATGTTGGCGAGGATGTGGAGAAAATGAACACTCATGCACTGTTGGTGGGAATGCAAACAGGTGTAGCCACTGTGAAAAACAGTATGGAGATTCCTCAAAAAATTAAAAATAGAATTACCATATGATCCAGTAATTCCATTACAGGGTATTTACCCAAAGAATACAAAAACACTAATTTGAAAAGAAATATGCATCCCCATGTTTATTGCAGCATTATTTACAATAGCCAAAATATGGAAGCAGCCCAAATGTCCATTGATAGATGAATGGATAATGAATTATCCATTATCAATGGACACTTGGGCTGCTTCCATAATATAAAATAGAATATTATTCAGCCATAAAAGGAATGAAATCTTGACATGTACAACAACATGGATGGATCTAGACTATAATGCTAAACAAAGTAAGTCAGAGAAAGACAAATACCATACGATCTCACTCATACATGGAATTTAAGAAACAAAACACATGAACAAAGGAAAAAGAGAGACAAACAAAAAAACAGACCCTTAACTGTAGAGAGCAAACTGATGCTTACCAGAGGGGAGAGGGGTGGGGGATGAGTGACATAGGTGTCGGGGATTAAGACGACAATTATCACGATGAGCACTGAGTAATGTATAGAGCTGTTGAATCACGATACTGTGCACCTGAATCTAATATAACACTGTATGTTAACTCTATAGGAATTAAAATAAAAAACTAAATAATGTACTAGTATCAGGAAAAAATCCCAGCTACTCTGTCCTTGCAATAGAGATAGAATAACGCAGGCTAAAAATTGTTTTGTCCACTTCAGAAAGATGCTATTAAAGCAGAAATTAAACACATGGAAGAAGAGAGCACACATTACAAGGGAGGAAGCGAAAGACCCAACGACCGAAGTTATGTTATACATTATAAAGGAAAAGCAACTGGAGACACCACCCAGCAGCAATAGCAAAAGCAGCTGAAGTAGGAGAGAAAATATGTGCCATTAAAGCTGAGCAACCTGCCCTAGCATACCCGTGCTGGGGGAAAGAGTGGACCCATGTAGCTCAAAGGCTAGGGTTTTGATTGGAAAGGATACATTTACTTCCTAAAGTGTTGAAAAGACTGTGAGGATGTTAAAACAATAATATGTTATTACCATTCTTGCAACCCTGTGTTTACTCCAAGATCATGTGACCTATTCCTATACCCAGGTTATTTCGTTCCATTTGCAACCAAATCTCCAGAGGGAATAGTTTGTAATAGATGTTTCTATTTCCCCGTTTACTCACCGGTAATCACCAGTGCTGATCACTGCACTCTGGCTTCTAATACCACCAATTGTTCTTTTCTTCAATAAAGATCACCAGTGTCCTCCAAATTATTCAATAGTGGGCAAATTTCTCTCCTTGAACTTTCTATAGCATTGACAGGTTGAACACTGCTTCCTTTTTAAATATCTGTTTCCCTTTGTTCCAAGCACTTTTTTTTTGCCCCAGCATTATCCCCTCAAGGTACTGCTTTTTCCCAGTTTTTGCCCCATTTCACCAGTTATTCCTCTTTAATTTCTCTAATGTCTGTGTCATCCATTTTTTAAAAAATATCTCTCTCCCCTGGGTTCCTTCATTGGCCCCTTTTGCTTCCAATTCACACTTCTCAACTTGCCCTCAATTCACACTCTGCCTGGGTGATCTTATCTACTCACATTGATTCAAATACCAGCTGGAAAGAAAATGATCAAAGATCATCCCTGTCTTCTAGTCACATAACTCCAACAAACTTACCTCTTCCAGAAAGTCTTCATCAATGGTTGACCCTTGTTAAGTATATATAACTTCTATTTGCAGCCCAAGTATGCTAACCCCATCAACATCACTTACATTCAAAGTTGTTACTCATTCACTTGATGTTCAAGAGTTTTATGTACTTTGTATCTTTATTTTTTCTTAATTATATTGAAAATCAGGAACATGTTTAAGTTAATTTATGTGGTATTAGCATGGTTTATAGAAAAGCAGTGAATTCTCTTTTGGTGACTAAAAAAAAAAAACTCCAAGCTTTTTCAAAGATATTTTTGACAAAAATCATTTTGGTGGCCCAATTGTTTTTAAATTTCAAGCATGTATGTGTGTGTACACACACAAACACACACACCATACATTCAGAAGCAGAGTATGTCATTTTTTTTTATTTTTTTATTGTTATGTTAATCACCATATATTACATCATTTGTTTTGGTGTAGTGTTCCATGATTCATTGTTTGTTCATAACACCCAGTGCTCCATGCAGAATGTGCCCTCTTTAATACCCATCACCAGGCTAACCCATCCCCCTACCCTCCTCCCCTCTAGAAACCTCAGTTTGTTTTTCAGAGTCCATCATCTTTCCTGGTTCGTCTCCCCCTCTGACTTACTCCCCTTCATTCTTCCTCTCCTGCTATCTTCTTCTTTTTCTTTTTTCTTAAAATATGTTGCGTTATTTGTTTCAGAAGTACAGATCTGTGATTCAACAGTCTTACACAATTCACAGCGCTCACCGTAGCACATATCTTCCCCAATGTCTATCACCCAGCCACCCCATCCCTCCCACCCCCGACCACTCCAGCAACCCTCAGTTTGTTCCTGAGATTAAGAATTCCTCATATCAGTGAGGTCATATGATACATGTCTTTCTCTGATTGACTTATTTCACTCAGCATAACACCCTCCAGTTCCATCCACGTCGTTGCAAATGGCAAGATCTCATTCCTTTTGATGGCTGCATAATATTCCATTGTGTATATATACCACATCTTCTTTATCCATTCATCTGTCGATGGACATCTTGGCTCTTTCCACAGTTTGGCTATTGTGGACATTGCTGCTATAAACATTGGGGTGCACGTAAACATTTGTTTACGGGTCCCTAAACATTTGTATCTTTGGGGTAAATACCCAGTAGTGCAATTGCTGGATCGAATAGTAGCTCTAATTTCAACTGTTTGAGGAACCTCCATACTGTTTTCCAGAGGGGATGCACCAGCTTGCATTCCCACCAACAGTGTAGGAGGGTTCCCCTTTCTCCACATCCCCGCCAACATCTGTCGTTTCCTGACTTGTTAATTTTAGCCATTCTGATGGGTGTGAGGTGGTATCTCATTGAGGTTTTGATTTGGATTTCCCTGATGCCGAGCGATGTTGAGCACTTTTTCATGTGCCTGTTGGCCATTTGGATGTCTTCTTTGGAAAAATGTCTGTTCATGTCTTCTGCCCATTTCTTGATTGGATGATTTGTTCTTTGGGTGTTGAGTTTCATAAGTTCTTTATAGATTTTGGATACTAGCCCTTTATCTGATATGTCATTTGCAAATATTTTCTCCCATTCTGTCGGTTGTCTTTTGGTTTTGTGGACTGTTTCTTTTGCTGTGCAAAAGCTTTTTATCTTGATGAAATCCCAGTAGTTCATTTTTGCCCTGGCTTCCTGTGCGTTTGGTGATGTTTCTAGGAAGAAGTTGCTGTGGCTGAGGTCGAAGAGGTTGCTACCTGTGTTCTCCTTTAGGATTTGGATGGACTCCTGTCTCACGTTTAGGTCTTTCAACCATTTGGAGTCTATTTTTGTGTGTGGTGTAAGGAAATGGTCCAGTTTCATTCTTCTGCATGTGGCTGTCCAATTTTCCCAACACCATTTGTTGAAGAGACAGGGTATGTCATTTTATCGAAAAGTGACAGTCATGGTCTATTTCCAAAATAAGGATATTTTTGTTATAGATGGCTTTCCATTGTTCACATTTTAAATAAGAATGCTTAAAACCTAGAGCATCACATTTTAATAATGAATTGAAACTAGCTGAACGGTCTTTTAAAATTCTTAAACTCAGACATGAGTCTAAGACTAACTATATAATGTCTTAGGAAAGTACAGATAAAACAATGTTCTAAATACTAAAATGTGCATATGAAAAAAGATAGGTGTAAAAATGGGATAAAGAATAGGCAAAAATAACATTTTTAAAAAAATTTTATTACCCCACTTTAATAATTAATAGATAATCCTTTCAAGCAAAACTCAAAATAAGATGTTATCAATAAAATACATTATACCACATTATGAGATGTTGTAAAAATAATAAATAAATTGCATTCAAAACAGTCGTGTTCCTCCAGACAGAAAGTGTTTTCTTTAGCTTAGAAATGCCTTTTACTAATCAGAAACATTGCATTGAGATGGAAACTACTGATTTCATTTATTTCTTTAAACTATATTGAAAAAGTAAAGTTAAAATTAAACATATTAATAAGCTGCCATTGATGAAAAAGAGAAAGCTTTGTCCTAAAAATGTGATGATTTAAGTGTCTCCACTGATTGATTATGACTTGGCTCTCCTCTTTCTTCATTTTACTGATGGAGGTTCAGGAAAAGAGCTTATTAACACTGAAAAGAAAGGCCTCCAAGTGTGCATTTAAAGTAATGCTCTGAAGAAATGTGAAAAGATCTGAAGCATATGATTTTCCCATAACTGCATATACATAACATGAAAGAAACCATAAATGCCTTTAACATTTAACAAATTCAAAACATTTATTTGATTTTTAAAAATGATCTCTAATGCCCATGAGGGTCAACTTTACCTACTTTTCACATTTATGCATTTTCCATGCTAGCTTATAATTTCTGCAATGGTTTATTTCCTTTTTAAGAAATATTTCTTTCCTAAATCCCGTTTCCGCATTTTTATTTTTGTTGTCATAAAATGTCTTTTTTAAGTCTCTATTTTTCTTTTGAGCTTTCATTTCAAAGTAAGTGTAAGTGCTTATACTTAAATTATACTTAGTATTTACTAAGTATTGCCCTCTGCACTTTAATTATCATTTTAATCATGCACTTTATATAATTTCTTTCTCTTCAAGAACCTATGAAGTAGGTATAATTATTGTCTTCTTCATTTTGCCCATAAAGAGACTGAAACAGAAAATGATAAGCAACTTGCCAGGTTTCCCAGCCAACAAACTGCAACACCAGGGTGAAACCTACACAGTCTGGATGAAAGTCCATGTATTAAACCAGTACTCTTTGTTGCCTATTTAATTTTGCTGAACTCATTTGAAGGAGGAGGGTGGTTTAAAATGTTCTTTTGCTCCCTGTCTTATTTCATTCGTCATATGTAATCTCCCTGTGACTTTTATTTGTAATAAAAATTACATGGGTTTTTTTAAGTGAATGATTTTTGCCTACTTCCATGCTGGTCCTTTTATAGTGATGACTCATCTTTGAATGAGGGAAACTCTTTCAGAGCTAGTAGTTTGTAGAATTTTGCGTACAAGAGCAGAACTTGAGGAGTTGAGGAACTGAACAGGCAGTTTCAATTTAGGACCGGTGTCTCTGAAAGCATTTTCCCCAAATCTGCTTTGAAATTTCATCTGGGTATGCACAGTCCTTCCCGATTTAAGAGATTTGAGAGTTGATCATTTATCTTCAGTGGAATGTGATTAGCAGCTGTGCAGATCACTGCCATTTGCCCCCTTCACCACTTTGTCTTGATCATACCCTACTTGCTCATGTCATCATAAATGTTGTCTGTCTAGGGGTTCCCTGCTGCTCTGAGGTGTAGAACCAGATTCAGGAGACTCCAGAAGCTTGCCCATAACTTTGGAACTTGCTTGCACAGGTAAGGAGCAGGGACGTGCCCTTACATTGGCAGTATATTGGAGATCCATGGCCCTGTGTGGACACAAAAGTTTTCCAATGACTGTCAAATCCCCAAAGCTCAAAGACTCTTTCCTGATCCCATCTATGATATGGGATGATGCTTCTCTCTGCTTTTTGAATTTCTGTTTTTGTTTAACATCAGTGAGAACAATTCCACCAGCCTCTCCTGTCTCTGGCACTTCTCTGTTTTGTTTCCTCTGCCTACTCCTTCAATACTGGTATTCTCCAGGCTTCTGTTTTTGACCCTCTCAACTTGTGATGTGATACTCTTTCCTTCAGGAATTTCATCCCCTCTCATCAAATGAGAGCTTCACTGATGCTGGTCACTCTCCCATCTGTAGCTTCAGGCTGGCTTTCCAATGGTGTATTGGTACATTGCTCCTACTGTTCCAGGACATCTCAAACTTCATGTCCCACAAGTGTCCTTGGCATGTTCTAAAGGCACCCAGTTTTCTTTTTTAAAAAACTTGTTCCTTCTTTATTTTATATATTGGTTAAAGATATTGCTTTGCTCTCAGTTAAATAAGCCTGAGACTTGGATTCTCCTTAGAGTTCTCGTTTTCTGCCTCCTGTCCTTCTCACATGACCATATCCCATGGTTCTAGCTCTGTGATACCTGCCACATCTCTTCTCTTCCACATTATATAAGCCACACTGACTTCATTTAAGTCCTCATCAAATATCGCCTCCTCTAAGGCTATGGCTTCCTAATTTGTCTCCCAGTACCCAGTCTGACCCTCCCCCGATGTACTCTCTATCTTGCCTTTAGAGGAATCTTTCCAACATTCAAAATTGATCACGTCATTTCTGGGAGTCTTACTACCAGTGTGATTCAACCTCTTGGTTGTTCAATACCCTCCATCAGACAATAGTAGCACCACCTCATGGCACTGTTTTAAAAATTAGGTGGGACACAGCCAAAGTGCCTGGTAAACAGTAAATGCTCAAAAAATGTGCTCACGTATTATGAACGTCTGATGTCCCTTCAAACCGAACTCTTGAGTTTTCTGAGGATGCAGTGATTTTGGGGTGCCTGGGTGGTTCAGTCGGTGAAGCGACTGCCTTCAGCTCAGGTCGTGATCTCGGGGTCCTGGGATTGAGCCCTGCATCAGGCTCCCTGTACAGTGGGGGACGTGATTCTCCTTCTCCCTCTGCCTGCCACTCCCCCTGCTTATGCTTTCTCTCTCTGTCAAATAAATAAATAAAATCTTTAAAAAAAAAAAGATGCAGTGATCTCACTCACTTCCATACCTTGACAGATTTCTCCCTGGAAATCTTCCCCTTCTCTTTAACTGGATAATTCCTAGTCATCCCTTGGATCTTAATTTGTCGTCACTTCCTGACAGATGACATCTCTGCTACCTGAGTAATAGATCCAGTGCCATTACTGCATGTTCCTAGCGCATCCTTCACAACCTCAACCCACTGGTATCTTTAATAAGATTTTAGGTGTTGTGAGAACCTAGAACAACAGTACCTGGTATGTAGAAATCTTCCAAATTTTTGAGTGAAGAAATAAAGGTCTAGAGTGTAGGCTTTTATATTGGTCCATATAATTTTTTATTTTTATCTTTTTTTTTAGACAGAGAAAGAGAGAGCACACAGGCTGGCGGGGGGGGGGGGAGAGGGAGAGGAGAGAGAGAGAGAGAATCTTAAGCAGGCTCCACTCTCAGCATGGAGCCCGACGCAGGGCTCGATCTCACAACCCTGAGCCAAAATCAAGAGTCAGACACTTAACTGACTGAGCCACTCAGGAGGCCCTACACCTTATTTTTTATTGTTAAATTTGTCTATTTGTAATTTCACCCTCATGATAGGACACTGCAGCTCATTCATCTGCTGTGCCTGTTCAAAGAACCCAAATCAGTGTGCCCCAAGGTCTGGTTGCTCTGATTCTCTGTGAAGCTCACACAGACCCAATTGGTGGAAATGAATTCTTGCCTGCTTTGCGTCATTACTAAGACATTTCTTCCAGTATAGCACTTTCACACTAGGGAAATTATGTGCTTCTATTTATTTACATATCCAACTATCTGGTCAATCTGTGAGACCCTTGTATTATTCTTGTCCAATCTTCAGCACCACTCTGGCTCTTCTCCATTGCCAGCCCATTCCATCTATTTTCTGCCTTTCTTGCTGCTTTGTGCCCTTGAAGGCTGACCCATGTGGACTGCATCACCCGGGCTCCCTTCTTTCCAGTTTCCCTGGAGTCCAGCCTGTGGGAAGCATAGGCAGGAGGTAGGCGACAGAAGGGGAAGTTTGGGGGCCCTCCCTTTCTTGCTATCAGGGTTGCAGGCCACAGCTCCAGTGGGGAGGCATTCCCTCCTCATGCCCTCACAGCTACAGTTCTAACCAAACCCCAGTTATACCATTTTGTTTTATTCTGTTGCTCCTCCAAGACTAATGGTGAGATTAATGGCTTTCTGAATTCCAACTGTTTCTAATCTTGGAGCCCTGAAAAATCCGTTGTTGTTTTTTCTTAACCTTGCCCGCACCTTTGTAAATAGTGCCTCTTAAAAATTTACTTCAAAATCCCAATTGAAAATTTCCAGGTGTCTCTTACCTGCTGGGATTATGTATGATAATAAGCACCTTGCAGTGCCAAGCACATAAAAAATGCTAAACAAGAATTTATTAAACAAACAGGCAAAGAGAAGTCAATGAATGGATACTTAGTTCATTCTACCCATTCTCCTTTTGTTAAAATCCTGTCCTTTCTTGGTGAAATAATCTGT
This sequence comes from Eumetopias jubatus, assembly GCF_037043125.1. Lineage (NCBI taxonomy): Eukaryota > Metazoa > Chordata > Mammalia > Carnivora > Otariidae > Eumetopias > Eumetopias jubatus. The sequence continues at coordinate 159,987,444 of NW_028274809.1, read as the reverse complement.
CCAAGTGGGTGAGATTAGTAGTCAGCAATTATTATGAACTTTTCAGAATGTAATCCCTACTGGCAAAGTACAATAACAGCAAAAACATCTCACTGGAACAAAATGATTGATTTCTTTCTAACTTTCCACATTTGGCAATACCTTTGACTTTTTAAAAAACTGCAAATTTTATGAAACCCACACGCTTTTTTGAGAGCACAACTGGTGAACAATTTAGCATCTGTGATGTATGTAAAGTTGGTGGGAAAGAAAATGGTGTTAAGGTCAATGTTGGGGTGTTCAGTGTTAGAAAGCAAGCAGTGCTAATGTTTAATATAAAATGCATCTGCTGAAGATTATCTTTCAAGCTGAGTATCTTTTAAATCTATTACATTAAAAAAGTATCCACATGGATAGATATTTCATGAGACCTGTAAATTATCTCACAGTGGGTTATTGATCAGCTTATAAAGGCAAATGAATAATACTTACAAAGTATAACCAGAAGAACAGGAATGTGAAAAGATCAAGAAAATATGACAGATGAGAAGGAAGGGAAGTGGTTCTTAAACCACTAAAAACTAAAACAACAAATTAAGAAAACGGTATTAGGTTACCTGGAAAAATAGAAGGTTTACTTTGAATAATGCATAAGGATTTTAGATTTTTAAGGCTTTTGCCTCTGAAAGACTATTGCAGTATTTTGGATTCTAAAGATAGACGGATTTAAAGTGAGAAATATTTCTGATCGTTTGGCTAACATGGTAACTTAACAAATATTTTGATATGGCTTCCTTGTTTGTCTTTTTTTTTGTTTCCTCATTTTTAATAATCAAAGATAGTTATCAAGAGCTAAAGAGGTTCTACTACTGCAAAAAAAAAAAAGTAAACAGATTTATTTCTTTCTAGTTTATAGATTGGACTTCTGTACCATGGTATTTATATTATAGATGGAAGAATGAGGCATTTTTCCCCGCAAAATATTTAAAATATCTGCCAAAGAAAGTACTGTCCCCCAAGACCCCATACAGCTATAGCAACTAATTTTATGTCATGACCACTACTTTAAAAAAGAATGTCCCAAGGAGTAAGGAGGCAATTGCTGACTATTTTTCTTTTATCTTTCTCGTTTTAATGTCTACTCTGCTGCCATCTCCTCTGCAGAATATTTTAGGTAAAAATTGTATTCACCATTATTCATGTTGTTTTTGTTACCAATGAGTAGAAATGTTAACTGTAGTAAATTTAGATGTGCACGATTCATTTAAAAATAATTATATAGCACAATCAAGTAAGTTTGCCATTAAATTATATTTTTTAAAAAAGATTTTACAAGTTAGATTTATCTAATCAAGGAATAGGTATACAGATTTAGATATTTCAATTTAAAATTCTAAACATATTTAATGAAAGAATAGGATTTTGCCAAGTTAATATTTGCTAGAGGAAACTAATTAATAGATTTCAGGAATCTTGTCTAGGTCTTCCCAAGAGGATGTGAGGTGAATAACCAACCAGTAATAAAGGTGTTCATTTAATAGTGTCTAGATTGACATGACTCTTAGGAAGATTAAATTTTCTTCCACTAGTTTTTTTCTCGTTAAATTTCTTTATGCCTTTTTCTACAACGTGTTCTCTGACAAGCATTGAGTCATTGGTGCACGCAGGCAAACAGCCCATAAATTCACCCCGTAAATACAAATATGGGCTCACATTCACACGCCTGTGGAGACTCACAGAGGTTTCGGCTCTGGGGTGAAGGGATTTCAAGCTCATCCGTTTAGAGGGACACTTTCATTCTCCGCTGTCAGAATGCAGTGCCGTAAAGATCCTCCGAGGGGAGCTCAACCACAGCCTACAGCATCGCGTCTTAGGGCCCTACCACCTTGGTGCAAGGTCATTCAAACTCCCTCCCTCTTTCTCTTTCTCCTTTATCCAACTGGGAATTCAACAATACAATCTTGACTGGAGTCTTCAGACTATACCATTAGCTTATTGAGCAACTGCACCTGCTTTTAAATTTTAATGATGCATTTTTAATATGATAAATGTAGTATACTTGAATGGTTTTATATGCAGGTCAGATAAACTATGATTTTTTTTTTTTTTTTACTCTTCAAATATTACTTTCTGAAGAATGCACTTATAATCGTATGGCTTATGTAGTTACAGATGTACCTGTGGCTTCAGAGTAACTGCTGTTCTGTCCCACTGAGCAGAAAGGAGATGTGGAGAGCAGGTGTCTCGAGGTTTTTATAAATGGAGGATTTTAGGCTTAGAATTAGTAAGAGTAAAAAAATGTTTTACCAATAATCTTGCTGACCGTGTTAGCTTATTGAAAACAACATAGAGATGACCTGGAGAAGTTACCCTGGAAATTGTTCGGGACTCCATTTTCCAGGGTGCTGGGAAACAGAATTCAAGGTTTGATATGGTAATTACCTGATTAAAATAGGAAATCATCTGGAAATCAGATTTATTTAAAAGTTGGGATCTCTTTGCACATTCTACATACCTTTAATCTTACAGCTCCACAGGGAACTGACAATGACCCAAAAGGAGTGATAGGAGGAAATAGTTCTTTTTTTTTTTTTTCTGAAAGACTAATCTGCAAAGTGAAATAGAATATTGAGGTGGAAGATTGAGACAACTCTCCCGGTGATTAACAAAGTTTCTTTAAAATTACCCCAGTTATCTGGATATTTCACAAGAAGACAAGACTTGCTTTGAGTTAATAGGCTATTAAACTAATTTCTGTAGTTTTAGTTTATGTTCTTCAAAACATTCTTTGGGACACATAGTTATTTTTTAAAGTATCATTTCTTTGCAAGTATTAAAAATTACTACTATTTGTTAAGAAATATTTATATTTCCTGAATAAGCGACATTCTTCCTTTGCTTTAAAATGTTTTTCTATTCTTTCTGAAGTGATTGCTACTCAACATACATTTATTTTTGTGTGGCTTTTTTGAAGTGTTGCATATACTTTAAGACTGCATAAGAGGCTAAGTGGCTAAAATCTGAAACGATCATCTTAAAATAGTCTTCATTAAAAGGTAAGTGTGGAAGCTATCAAAAGCATCAGTGTTTTCTGAAAAGAAGCATTAGCAGAATTGCTGTAATAAATCCAATGCAATATTGCAATAGTTATCTTTAAGAAAGTCCAGTTTATTCCTGACTTTCTTGTAAAGCATAACACAAACTCCTGATGAACTTGAAAAATTAGAGCTTGGAAACACACACAATATGCCTGTGCACTTATATTAGAGTCACTCGCATACAAACAAGATTTTGGATAATACAGGCAGTTATAAAAGAAAAAAACTCACACATTCAATAAATATGCAGAAATAGTCTGAGAACATAAAACTCACAGGAAAAGAATCTTGTATATTTGGGGAACACCAGAAGAGTGTGCATTTTTTTCATGACCAAAGAACAATCGTTTGTTTTACCAACCACGGTTTTATATACAGCCACTCCTTTATCTTTCCCTCAGTCACAGAATTTGGCGATGGTTCAGTATGAACTAAACCCTGAAGTTAATTTAATAAATTGCATAATCCACCACAGTGGAAGGAATCAGGATATTAGACAAGAATAACAAAATGTAATGCATCTCACGTATCAGACAACAATATTTATCATCATGCTTTGTGAGATATTAACTAAAAATAATTTGTTACTATTTTAATACATTTTAAAGCTAGTTTTATACATTTAAACGAATTTGTTGATTGTGCAAACCACCTGATGTAGACAACAAATGGACCTTTCAGCAAATGGCTGAATGAGAAACCAGGAGCACAATGAGCATCTTCCGGGTCTCAGGAGACCTGGTTTCCAGCTGTCCTTTAGGAGCAAACCGATATGCCGACCTCCTTTCTCTCACTTGGGTTGGAGTCAGTGATGCTGAGGTTTCTTTCAGTTCTAAGATTCTTTGAAAGTGAGGCTCTTTGTTTTTCTAGTACTGTTCGTCTCAGCCAACCCTAGAGTCGATCATTTGTGATTTTGCCATCCCCACTAGACTATGAATTCCTCCCGAGCAAGAATTGTAACATTGGATGTCAGCATCCTCAGAGCTCAGCACAATGCCTGGCACAGAGTCATGACCTAATAAGATGCAATGAATATATTTATACACACAACAATGACTCTTCTGATAAATGCCAGTAATTCAGTGAATATCACACTCCTTACGGAGACAAATTAGCTGAACACATTGTGCCTCGCTTTCACTATATAGGAAGGGGTAAAATATGTCTCTTATCAGAGAAAAACAATAAAACTCCACGCTCCTAATTCATGTACATAGAGTTATTTAAAAGAATGGACTTTAGGAAGCATCACAGAGATCATGACTGGTAAACATATAGAGACCACAGAGGAGATAATTTTCTGTAGGGGAAGGAAAGATGAAATCTAGGGTCCATGTGCATCCTGGCCTCTTTGCTGAGATTACAAACATGTGCACATTTCCTCCAGCGTGCTTTTGGACATTAATTTACTAGAAACTGAATCGAGTCCAAAATCTATTTCTATTCTGGCAGAGTAGCATGCCGGCACTTTTTTCCTTTGGTAACTTTGGCGTATGTTCAATTACAATTAATTCTTAAAAATAATATTTCAGTTCAATTCTGGGTTTGAAGACATTAAGTCTCACTAAAGTTTATTTGGACAAATAAGGAACTAATCCATGCCTAAAAAGCGTTGGAAGTAGAGGCTGGTTTTGGGGTAGGCAGTAAGAGGAGGTAGAAATTTTCAAGTACAATGTATGAATCCAAAGGCTTCCATTTGTACTTGTAAGGCAGTGTGATTTAATGTAAATATGATGGTATTAACATACAATCCACATACTTACCACCACCTGAAAGTTTTTTTTGTTTCTTTTTCTATCTTCAATCCCCACCATTAGAATATAAGCTTTGTTTTCTTTTCAGCTGTTTCCTCAGTGCCTGGTAAGTAGTGGTTCCTCTAATGTGTATTTACTGGATTAACAAACACAGTTCCAAGAATCCCAGGAATACCTACTGTGTACAATATCGTGCTAGTGATTAAAATGTTCACTGACACCAGGAAGCAATGCCTAGATCACATGTAATAATCAGAAAAGCATTAAGGACCATCTATAATTAAATGCAGAAAAATTGAGGTAGAAAGTGACTATTTTTCTTTTTTTTTAATTTTTTAAATTTATTTTTTTATTATTATGTTATGTTAATCACCATACATTACATCATTAGCTTTTGACCATTTTTCTTAATAAGGGGGCTGAGATACCCGAGAGATTCACATGATTTAGTGACAGAGGACTTCATGAAGGCACTGGCACTTGAGCTTAGCCTTGGATAATGTGTCATATATATATTATACATGTTATAATTTGGGGCAACTATTATACATATTAAAACATAAGGTAAATATGTAGTATGTAACTCATATTACAATATGGAGGAGAAGTGAGACTAGATGCTCTGTCCATGGGGGCAGTGAGGAATTGTCTTGGATTAGAGCAGAGAGTGTAAATGGAGAGTAATTTGAAGACTTAGCATGGGTCCAATAATGAAGGTCCTTAAAAAAGATAGGGACATTTTTTCCTGATTTAGTAGACAAATGAGTGACATAATGAAGGTGGTATTTTAGGAAAATTAGTCTAACAGTGATATTTAAGATCATTTGGAATGTTGATGGAATTTGAAACTGGGATGGCCATTTAAGAGATGATTGCAGTAATTCATATATTAGATCATAAGGGCATAATGGCACGGTCAGAATGGAGTAAGGCAGAATCCAAAAGACATCATAAAGGAAGAATCAGACATTTTTAAGTGAATAGAGTAGGTGATGAAAGGGAAGGATATACCAAAGGTGAGTGGAAAGTTTTGGTTTGGAGTGGTAAAGAGAATATTTTGTCTCTTGATAGAGAAGTGTGGAAGGAAAATGAGTTTTGAGGAAGAGGAGAGAGTTTGATTTGGGGTAGACACAGCTGGGGTCACTTGGGGGAATCTGGTTGCCATTTGGTTGCAGATCATTAATTTATTCAACATTATTTATTTATCACTTACCATGTGCCAGATAACATGCTGGGTAGTAGATTCAACTGCAAAAAAAAGAAATCATGTTCCCTGACTCCAGGAAAGGAGGTGATGCCCAGCTTAGATCTTCAGAATGAGTGAGAGTAAACCAGGCCAAAGGGAGAGAGAGGAAGAGTGACTGAAATAAGGTGGGCAGTATGCTCTTTATAAAGCTTGAGGAAAGAGAGCCTAGAACATTCAAAGTGGTGGCTCAGTATGACTATGCAGGGGCAAGTTCTATTCAATTCAGCATTATTCTCGTTTTGGTCCTTTACCTTGGCCTATATGTGTCATACTAGTGCATAAAAAGTGGATCCATTTCTTACAGGGAAACTGAAATAAGTACATTAATTAAATATAACAAGTATTTGTTATATTTAATATACATATACATATACAAATTTACATAAAAATGAATAAGTAATTCTGACATTCTTGGTCAAGAAGAATTTAGCAAATCATCTATCTTTTTCATAGAAGTCACACTATGTGTCATACTAGTGCATTAATTAAATATAACAAGTATTTGTTATATTTAATATACATATACAAATTTACATAAATGTAATTTTATGTAAAAAATAAAAATGAATAAGTAATTCTGACATTCTTGGTCAAGAAGAATTTAGCAAATCATCTATCTTTTTCATAGAAGTCACACTATATGGCCTTCTGGTTATGTATAGGTCCTATTTCACACATTATACTTGGAAAAAAGTATGCTTGAATCTTCTGTATCCTAATAGAAGTATATTTTAACAAATACCACTTGATATGCTAATAATGGAGAAGAGAAAACCAATTTGCAGCTAAGGTCCAGGAAATCTCTAGAAAGTAAGAGACCTCAAATTCCTGATCTCTGGGATTTCAAAGTTAGGGAAACATACTAGGGGTGAACTAGGGTGGCTAATATTCAAGTTGTGGGGAGAAGATATTAATGACCTCTAAAGAGAACCTTAATGCAATGACCTGAGCATAATCCAAAGATATATGTGTTGAGAGGGAGTGCAGACCTGACACCATGAGTGGCTGAGGTCAAGGACCCTGAAGACTAAGGACTTCTGGCATTATATTGTTCTCATATAGGAAGACCACTACAAATATGAACGTAAACTCAGTATAACTTGAGGCCCAGAGCTGTAATGGAAAGTATCTCTTAGACTACACGATCAGTTCCCAACAATGATGTGAGAAACAGCAGCGATAGTGAATTGAACAGATTCTCTGTTCTTTTTGTTTTGTAGAGGGTTTAGAAAGTAGACTGGCCCACTTTAGACCCAATTCTTGATCAGGATGATTGGACAATCAGAAGTCAAGAAGACCACAAAGAAGAGACCAAACTTCCTGCTTAAAAGAATAATGTGTGCATTTTCAAAAGATTAACAGAAAGAGAGGAATTGTGGCTATTCCTACATCATAGGCTTTTTGTGAGGATTAAACAAATTCATACTTAGCACTTAGAACCACTCAAGGTGTATATATATATATATATATATATGTGTGTGTGTATATATATATACACATATACATATGTGTATATATATATATATCTTTTCTTAGCTACTTGGGATACAAAATCATCAGAAGTTTTCTTGATAGCATGAAATAAAAATAAGGTCAAGTTGGCTTTAAAATTTCTAAGTCGAGACATCTGTGTGATAGTACCAAAGGAACCATGGTGATTAAGTCCAAGAGGTGAAATCTTTCTATGCCCTGGGCATTCCAACATGGGTGATATCACTGCTCATCTCTATCACTTGACGTCTGAGGCTGACCCCAATTTTTGTGTATTTTTTTCTTAAGACATATGAACATATTCAACTGGGTATTGTCTAGGCTTACATACCTGGGAACAATTCTGCCTCTTTGAAAAATAATCTTAGAGTTACAAGGCATGCCTCCTAAAGAGTGTCCCAACGTATCCCATTATGACCACCTCTTCACTGACACTGAAGAGAGAAGCTGACAGACAGGTGAACTCAGAGAGGGCAGTGAAGACCTATCTTCCTTGGAGTAGGTTTTAAGTCATAAACTTGTTAGATGGGCTTGAGGGAATGCTTTGCCATACAATACGCCTTACAGAGGTCCCAATGGCTCCACTTTAGGGATGAAATACCTCTGCATTCCTGCATCATGCCTCATCTGACTGGAGTTGCCCCATTATTTCCTGAGGTCTAAAGAATTTGTAAGAGTGTTCTCAATGTTACCATCAATAATAATAATCTTTAAGAAAATAAGAAGTTAGAAGATTATAGATGGGATATTGTCCTAATTTTAGAAAAAAAGAGAGAAGGCTATACTTTTAAATCTATAATTGATAATCTTACTCTTTGTTTCTACTGGTATTCTAGAATAGTTGGTGAACAGAGAAATGTGGATTCAAAACTATGCTATTCCCATTTCCTTCCAGATGGTGTTGCTAGATTGGAAAATGAAGTAAGTGTTGCAGGGTATTTTTGAGAGTTTGTCATGAAACCATTGTGGACAGTAAGGGAAGATGTTGACTGGATTATATGGGGGGATGGGGTTTGCCTTAAATGGCTGATCATTCAAACTCAAACACATTTATACCCATGACAGGAGTCCTATGTCTCTTGGTATAGAACTGACTGTGGCTTATTCACCCTGTCCTGCTCCAAAGACAGTGAGTCTGTCTTCTTATATCTATAGATAGAATTGAGTGGAAAGGCCTAGCAAGCTAAAAATTGGAATATAGATATAAAAATCAAACACATTTTAACAGACTGCATATAGAAGTCAAGCCAAAAAGATTGAGGCACGTTCTTTTTATTTTGGGTGGTACTCTGTCAGTCAACATTTACCAGGGTGTGTTGGAAAATTGTCCTTGAAATTTGTCTGTGTGCCTAAAGAGAAAAGTGCAACTTTCCATGTCTCAATAACCATTTCCCCCACACAAAAGACCTCAGGGAAGGAGGATCTCCAAAATGGCAGCTATTGCTTAAGCAGAATGTACCTGAGACATTGATGCCTTGAGAGTTTGTATAATTGGCTATATACGTTGCTTGTCCTTCCACCCAGGGGGATTCAGTTACATGTATATAGCAAGAAGAGAAGTATTTCTTTATTATTTATTTATTTTTAAGTGGGCTCCACACCCAACAGGAGGCCTGAACTTACAACCCTGAGATTGAGAGTCATGTGCTCTACTGACTGAGCCAGCCAGATGCTGCAGAAAATGAGTATTTCTGATGAAGGGCATACTTCGCGTTATACACATAATGCAAGCAAAAATATGACATGATGTGTTTCTGTTTATATTTCTGGTCTCAATGTTGCATATTACTAAGAGACATTTGAAATGATGATAAAATATTTCAGTTCTTAACTTGCCTTCTTCACCAGGATTTCAGGTATAGGAACACACTTTCCTCTAAGACTCCTAATTGGGGCAGGAGCACTTGCTTAACTGTCAAAAGGCCCCAACTCATGCTGATAGGATGCATTCCCAATATGCCATAGTCTTGGTTTTGTGCTTCTTTCCCCAGACAGCCGACCCCACCTGCCATCAGCATTTTTGCTTTCACTTTCTCTGGTTTCAGTTACACCCTCCTTCCTGCCCCGGTCAACAGAAGTCCAGGAGCAGATGATCCTCCTTCTGAAGTATGGTGAGAAGGTCAATAGTAGTCTAGTGCTAGGTCACAATGCCTATGTCGTTCTCCTCACTTCATCTCATCACACAGGCATTTTATCATCTTATGTCAAAATAAGAAGAGTAAGTACAGTACAATGAGAGAGAGAGAGAGAGAGACCACATTCACATTAACTTTTATTATGGGATGTATATTGTTATAATTGTTCTATTTTATTATTAGTTACTGTTGTTGATCTCTTCCTATGTCTAATTTATAAGTTCAAGTTTATCACAGGTATGTATGCACATATAGGTAAAAACATAGCATATACAAAGTTTGGTACCACCCCTGGGTTCAGACATCCACTGGGGGTCTTCGAACAATATCCCCACAGATACACAGGACTGCTGTACTATTAGTGCAGTGAGGACAATAATTCTTTGTGCTCTCTCACAAATTCTAGTATGTTATTGATTATGTAATAAATTTTTAGTTCTCATTGTTTGTTGCCCTGTTGGCAGGAACTGTGTGTGTTCTCCTCACCCCCTTTCCCTCTTGTACTATTCTCCAGTTGACAAAAGTAGATTGCTTTTATTTAGAGAAAAGTTACAAATTCTAAGTATTTCATCCTCCCAGGGAAGCCAAACTGTTATCTTCTAGTTAAATGAGCAGACCATGGATCAATACTGTGTCTTCTGAAATATCCATAGAACATTATCTATCAGCATTAACATCATTGGCTGGAACTTACCATTTCTCTACAAATACTATCATTGAGATAGTTCATCCTTGGCAGTTTTTCTTTCTTAAACAAAATATATTAGAAACTGTACTTTAGAGAAACAACAGAGATTTATTTCTGCTTTTATTTTATGTAAGAAAGCATGATTACATTGATTTCTCCCTTCAGGTTTTTGCCTAGAATAGTGAAAGCTAAAATACTCATTTTGGTATCATTTACCAGAGTTAATTACAACATGCTCACTAATATAAAATATCTTAGTTTTCAACTTTGTTAATAATTCATCATAATTACTCTTTAGTATTTCAGTCTTCAAAGTCCTTTGCTTTTGAGGGTGGAAATGAGTGGGAGGTACAGTGTAAGAATATTCGGGGTATTTGAAGCTGGAATGACTTTCCTTATTACTCATTTTTGAACCGTATTGCACTTTTTGCTGCAACAAATATACAAGTTGCCATGGAAATGTATGATGGTTATATGTGTATATATATATATATATATATATATATATATATATATATATATAGTGGTCTCTATCATTCTTTTAGGAAAGGAGAAGTGTTTGAGTTAAATTACAGGAAATCCAAAATGGTCTTAAACATTATTATAAGAAGATGCACAATTTTAGGTAATATATGTAGAATGTGATACTCTATGCAGGACAGTAAGATTTTGTGGTCTAGAATGAGGGGATAATAAAAGATGTTCCATTTATAGATACTGGGGAAAAATGTATGGAAAATAAACAGTTTGGAAGCATGCATTCACACTTAGGGTAGGTAGTTTTATTTTGGACTATATCCTAAGTGCACTTCTTTTTTCAACTTATAAATCTCATTACATGGTACAGATTAAGTACTTAAAAATCTTGAATTTGTGCTTTAACTTGATGGGCAATGAGTCAGAGATTTCAACCTTTATAAATTGAATGTATTAATATGCATGTAGAGCTAAATCCCACCTTGATGTCTGGCAAGGAGAGAGGTATTACTGGAATTTAAAGATGGGGATCATTAAAGACATGTAGTATCTATAGAGTTGAAGAGTTTGACTCAGAAAACATGAGTTCTGGACCTTGGAACTGGTCTTGGAATATTATATTTGCTCAGATATTTTAACTCTCAATCTGCCTCATATATATATATATATATATATATATATATATATATATATATATAAAGAGAGTGCTAATTTTGAGTTCTTAAAAGGAATGGAAATGTGAGAATGAATTAATTATTTCATAAGCCACTTGAAGATTCAGAAACAATCACTGAGCAAGTGCCCAGAATCTGTAAAAAGTGCAGCCTTCAATCACTTTCCTCTCTTCCAAATACCAGATCTAAAGGCTATGGAGAGCTTTGTTTCTCCAACTGTTCTCATCATGGACAAAATTTTGAAAAAAAAAAAAACATAGTGCTCCATTTATGTTTTTCACACCTAATGAGGTGAGAAATTCTAGGCAGGCCCAAGAAATATTTTCAGTGTAATGGAATTTGATCTCTGTGAAATTTAGCAGTTTCATTGTGACAGTTTTAGCTTAATTTTACATAGTTTTCTCTTGCATTGTTTTAAGCTTATGCTAGTTTTTCTTTGCTAATAACACAGATGGCACTGAAAACAAACCAGTGAAATCCTGGGTTTTTTTTTTTCAAAGTGCAGAAAAAAATTAAATGAAAAGTTACATAAAAACTCTCAAGTTAGAGAAAAACCATTTTTAAATATAATGGTAGAATTAACAGTTTCACGAAGTTCATTAGGACCTCAGTTTTAAAAAATGAAGACACAAAATATCCATTGTCATTACATTAAAATGTCGTATTTACTGGATGTCAGTAGTGAATTGTTGCTCCAAAATTTTAAAATGTGGACATTTTTCAAGACATTGGAAAAAATATTTACCCAGCATGTTTGTGTGGTAATGTTTTGATTTTTTTGTGTACATCTCGGTTAATACTTCAAAGGTATACTAGTTCTTTCAGGTCTCTAGGCATGCACAGCTGTAGTATTATTACCTTTGTGCAATTAAGTAATAATCTCCATAGGTTTGTAATTTATGCTAAGGAAGCAACTTAACTCACTAAGGAAGTAAGACTAAATACACTGTTTGATGAGTTATCTTTTCATTCTGTCAAGTCTAGATAACCCAGTGGTGGGGGTAGGGGGTAAATATCCTTTTAACTGAGGGAAGAAGATTGGACTGCATACTAACAGTTACCCACTATTCTTTAAAATTGTACGTTCCCATTTCTACAATGTCTTCAATTATTCTAAGAGTTTCCTAGCCAGGCCCTTTGATTAAAAGGCTTACCTTCCAAATCGAATATGCATGTTGATATCACATGTCTTTCTAAAGTATGTTTTTAGTCATTTATCTGCTCAAGAGCAATACGTGGCTCCTAACTGTCTGAGATCCTCTACAATATGGGCTTAGTTTATTCCACTGTTCTCTCAAAATCCAACTGGTCCACCAAACCTTCCTGAAAACAGCATGGGTATGAACCAGACTGAGTTTGAATACCAAAGTTAACACTCACTCACTTTGGCAGGTTACTTAAACACTGTGTCATCTGTTGAATGGGGAATGACAAGAATAGTACCCACCTTCCAGAGCTTTTGTGAAAGTGAAATGAGTTATAAAATGTGAATGCTTAGAGTGGTACCTATTTACAGTAAGTGCTCAATAAATATCAGAGATGACACTTAACTACAGCTGTCCCTGTGGCTTTGTTCTTGTTGTTACTACCTGACTATCTGATGCATCTCCCAGGTTCTGCATATCAAATTACCATTCTTCTTCAAGGCTAATGTCGGATGCTTTGACTATTATGAAATCTGTATGATTATTAAAACCAGTGTTATGCTCTACATTACTAAAGCATGGTTTATTCCTATCATGACCCACTTCTCTTAGCCTGCCTTGTAGTCTAGTTGTGTGCACAGGTGTCTTTATCCTGCTCACAAGAAATCGAAACATCAGGAGGAAAGTGAAATTTTATCCATTATTGTGCCTTTCAATGTGTCAAAGAAGCAATCATTCATAGTAAATATTGAAAAATATCTCCTTGATAGTTTCATATAATATATTTCAAAATGGGAATCTCATGCTAGTCTGTGGACAAAATTCCTGTTAGTAGCTTGAAATCTTAACATTTGTTTAAAAGTTCTCTGATAGATTGTCTGTGTTCATTCACATAGGTTTGTTCCTGTGTTTAACGAAACCAAACGGGGATAATTCATTCGAGAGATCCTATCCTGGTAAAATTATATTTTTCTACATGGTAGGGTATACATTTTCAGTGATATGTTACTACATAATAGTATTAGACATTTGCATTTATTACATAAAGTCTTTGAGAGCAAGGCATAATATATTTATACTATTTTCCTCCTCATGATCATATCTATATATGCGGGAAAAGTTATTAAAAATTCACACTGTGATATTTGTCCACTGAGATCTCTTGATATTTCCAAAGGCTACATTCCCTCTCTCTTTGTTTTTTTTCAGTCATTTTCTCCAAGCACCATATAATGCTTAAATTTTAAGTTTCAAGAGAATATGGGGAAGTATAGTTACAAAATCCAGATATTCTTCATCTGAATTTCAGCCAAGAAGCAACTTATCATGCCACTGAAACAAGATAGGTCACTATGGAATTTGATTTATTGCATGCTTCAGTTCTTAATGGAACAGAATAAGGCAATCTACCATGATTGTTGCTTCAAGCATAAGGTTAGAGGAGAAGTAATGCAAACACCCTCACAACGGGGATAATGGAAACTATCCACTTCTCTCTGGGCTTCTTGCTGACACCCACCCTTGGATCCTCGGGTCACTCTCAGTCAGATCTTCTCAGTCATCAGCCTCCTTATGTGACATCAGAACAAGCTGAAAAATTATTTTTTTTTAAATTGGAAAAATAAGTGGTTATACTGCATCCTCTGTGGGAAATTTGGAAGCATACTTTGTAAATAAGAGAAATTCATGAGGTTCAAGTGATTTATGTCCTCCTTCAAGAAAACAGGAACTGGGGTAACAGAGAACCTTCTTAACTCATTCAACTCATTGCAAGGTCAGTAGCCAATAAAGACATCACCATCCATGATGAACTGTGGATGGGTTCCACCTCCAATTTTCCTTTTATCCCAGAGTCCTAGATAAATGCCATCATGGGGCCTTTCGTGTTCCCGCTTTGTCCTCTTTAGGTACCTAGCAAGAAATAGCAAGGGAAAATTAAAAGAAGGTAATGTTAAGGTGATACAATTTTACCTCGGAAGTAAAATGCCACTGATACTGAAGAGATGCTTTTGCAGGGTAAGGAATGAAGAAGTAGAACTATTTGACTAATATAAGGGTTATCTTAACATGCTTGTTATCATAATTTACAGATTTTAGCAGTTAGCTTTCTGTCTTCAAAAAGACCTAGTTCTTTGTTTTTCTAGTAAATGTGAAATAAATTTGGATTTTTGTGGGTGTAATGGGGACTAGGACTTCCCTGATATTTAATGAACTTCACAGAGGCAGTCGCTTATTGGTAACAGCTTCTAAGTTCACATTCATAAATGGTCATGCTTATTTATTTCTATTTTGTCAGTCCACTGATTACCTCCAGTGCACACTACAAATCTTTTATTATTTCATATTTTTTAAAAACTTATGATATATTTTATATAGTATTCTACTAATTTCTCTCTCTTTCTCTGTGTGTGTGTGCATGTATTTACAAAAATTGGTCTTCTATTCTCACAACATGCTATGTACTCTATATACCAGCTTTATTTGAAGTTTGGAAGATAGAGATTAGTAACATTACCAAATGTTTATAGGAGATTTCTCGGTTCTCAAAATAATTTCATATATATATTTTTTCTTTTGATAATAAAGTCACCCTCTAAGATATGCATATTATATTACCATTTTTACTCCATTTTGCAGATGAAGAAAACATGGTGAAAAAAAATAAAATAATTAGCCTTTAACAAGTAACAAACTGAACTGTAGTAGAGGCAAAGATAATTAGAATTCATGTTTCTTCCTTTATGAATCTCTTCCCCAAATTTGTTAAGTCTTTTACAAGCTGTTATTGTGTTTGAAACCCTGTAATGTGCAGTGCTGAAGGAAGCATACTAAAAAAGCAGATCTTACCATTGGCCTTCAGAAAAGCTGTACCTAGAAGGGAGGGAAAAGGCTACCATGCTGCTTTAGAACACAATCGCACCTCTAGGTGAGTATGATTTGTTTTCAGCGTAGATGGCTTTGATTGGAAATTAAGGTTTCTAGAGTAGGCTTCAGAAGGAGACTCCCAGACAGAAACATATCTGGGCTTCTCCACGTAAAAAAATAAGATGAATTTAGGGGTGAAAGAACAAAGTAGATGATAAAGTGGAGAAGAAAAAGGTATTCCGAGCAAGACTTAGGATGGCTATACAAAGTACAGTGGGGAAATTTCTTGGTGCCCAAGGATGTTTAAGATTCGGAGGGAAGGCATTTGCTATGTGCTTCTGGAATTTAATCCTTTACCGCAAACCTTCAGTAAAATTTTCCATATGCATGTGCTCTACACATATATACTGCCCCCTTCACCTAGAAATCAGGAAAAGCCACCGTGTTCTCAGCTAGGTCTGTAATAGGAGGAGGTGAGAGCTGCATGCATAGAGGAATGCTGGATAAGACTGACCATGCAATGTCAACAGTTGGGAATTTTCAGAGATTTGGAGAGAGTTTGAAGCTTGTCAGAGAAAAAGGTAATCTCTTAGGAGAACAAGCACAAAGTTAGTGTGAAATTGTTCAACTTGCTCCCTCTATATCCTTTTATTCTACTTATGTTTATTTGCTTATTGTTTGTGCTTTGATTTTCTTCTCCAAAGTCTCTTTTATATTCTAATAGCTCCTTCTATTGGTTAACTATGTAATTATGGCATCAATTATACAATAAAAACTCCTACAGAATTCATGGAAGGTAAGAAGCCTAATGAATACAAAAATTGCTTAATTAGCAATGGAAAGGTGGAAAGGAAGAACTATTTCCCCAGGATCAGACACTGTGTATTGACTGGGCCTATTTGCTCTTGGAAGAGCCAGCTGAACTTACCTCAAACTCAGTTCTAGGACTCGTGAACATCCAAAGCTATCCTTCCTTATGATTTCTGAGACTCTTCTAAGGCTCATTTACATGCCTGAAATCCTTTCTGCTACATGTTTCCTTATCCTTGAAAATCTCATCTTTTATTAGCACGCACACACACACACACACACACGAGTCCGTTCAACATTTTGTGAATATGGTTGACTTACTGAACCTGGGGAGTTTGTGAGACCCATCGTGGTGCATAACCTTTTATCTCGTTACCTCCAGCCTCTCTTCCTATCAGCTCCATCTCTTTTCTTTTCTCTGAGCCTCAAAAGTAAGAAAAAACATTCCTCTCCATTTCTGGAATGTAGCAACTTACTGGCACTATTTTTATAACTTGAACAAACACTGTGAATTATTGCTCTCTATCTCCATCTCCTAGTTGACCCAAGTATTTCTTTCACATATGTATGAGCTCTCCCTAAAAGGGATTCAGATAGCCTTTTCTACAAATTTTCAAATAGGTAAATATTTTGTATCACATCTACATTACAGATATTGGCAGACCCTACTTATCTAAAATTACAGTTATCAGGACTCTTCTGATGATTTAATAAATATTCAGAACAGGCAGCTTAGAGGGTTAGAATTTAGTTGTCTGGCTTTTATAAATAATACTCTTACTTGTTGGCACCCTGGATAATGTTTAAGTATATTCATTGACTCAGGATTTATCTAATTGGTTTATAGGGAAGATAATTTAATTAAATGCCTAGTTTATTTTCCAAAATGGTAAATGAATACATCTGTGCTCTCAAGGGTTATCTATCTATGAGAAATCCTATTTTAGAAATCCCTAAATCCAAACACAGTCAAGGAATGAAAACATTATCTTCTCTTTTTTTCTTTTTTCATTTCATCTGCTATTTCACTGCGGTACCAAATTGTTCTTCAAAAAATCTTAAGCCTATTTCAAAATTCTCACTAATTTCAAGTGATAACTAAAATCATTGGTTATAGATCTAGTGTCAAATAAGTCTTTATCTCTTCCTGTGGGCGGCTATCTTCTTGACTGATGTAAGTGAAAAAAGAAATGCATTTCTTTTCTCTAGTTGAAAATGGACAATTTAGCCACCACATGTCTGCCAATGTACCTCCGTATGAGATGTAATTATATGTGAAATAATAACCTTGCTGCCAAATAGTTTTCAGTGCTTTGCTTTATATGAGAAACAATACATTTCTAGTTCCAAAAGGCAATAAGATAATGACATTCGAGTCAATCTCTTGCTGCTTTTACTTTCTTACTACATTTTAAGTCTTTTGCTCATCCCTCTCTAGTTTTCAATATGTTAAGATGACAATCTCTTATTATAATTTAGATAACATAGCCTTTGGTTAATTTTCAGCCTAATTTTTTTCTCTGAAAATGTATGTATTAAAAAGTCTATTCTTAATTTGTGATAACAGGTTTTAGAAAACATTTCTCTCATATAAATCATCAGCAATTGTGTAGTGTTAAGAGTTTATAATATACTATTTTCACTAATCTATTTTAGTGAGTTAAAAGCTTGTTCAAATGAAAAAATGAGTCAGGCAAAAGAAAAGTCAATAATAATAACCAAAATTTAGTTAGCACTAACCATGGATCAGTCATCAGGCTAAAGTGCATGATGTTTTACATGTATTCTCTCATTTGTTCCTTTCAAAACACCTATAAATTAAGTATTATTCCCAGAAAGGGTATACTAATATAATATATGAAATAATAATCTTTCTGCATTTATGGTCTCCTTTCTGCCCTACTTGCCTCATTCTTAAAATGTTAGCATACCCTTTCTGTCAATTGCTCTAACACAGTGAGCCTAGAATATTGCAAACTAAGAAACAAGCCAAGAGGGTCTTATGCATGTCTGACAACTTTGCTTTCAGCCCTGTAACAGCAGAGACTAGTTGTATTAGTTGTGTATTGCTGTGGAATAACTAACTTCAAAGCTTATTATGATATCTGTTGATCAGGAATTTGGGAGCATTCTAACTGGGTCATTCTGGCTCAAGTTCTCTCATGAAGTTGCAGTCAAGATATTGTCCAGAGAGGCGGTCATCTGAAGACTTGAGTGGAGCTGGAGGGGCTGTTTCTAAGATGGCTATTTTCTATGTTTAATAAACTGCTGCTGGCTATTGGCCAGAGCTTCAATTCCTTATGGGACCTTCCCACAGGGACTGTTTAAGGATTTTCATGCTATGGTGGTTGGCTTTCCACAGAGAGAAAGATCCAAAGTGGAAGTGGCAGTATCTTTTGTGACTTGCTTTCGGAAGTTGTACGATGTCATTTCTGCTCTCCTCTGTTGGTCAGAAAGACTATCTCAGATACAATGTAGGAGGGGACTACACAAAGAAACAAATTCCAGAAGATGAGGATCACTGGAGACCATCTTGGAGTCTGGTTACCACACCAGTGTACTTTGAAAGCCAAAAGTCTCTTTCTGTTAACATCTATTAAGCTTCCCAGGACACAGAAGGAGAGAAGATATCCCCAAAGTGAAGGAGATTAGATTTTCTACTCACCTCATAACTTTGAGAGGTGTTAAAGTCAGTCAATAAATGTTTGCGTCATGCATTGTTCTAGGCAATGGAGGATATTTATCAGCAAATGAAACAACAAAGTCCTTGCCCTCAAAGATCTTCTATTCTAGTGTAAAGAGATAAGCAATGAATGTATAAAAAAAAAACGGTAAGAGCATTTCAGATGGAAATAAATTCTGAATGGAAAATAAAATATGTGAGTTTGATGTAAACTGGTGAAGGTTCTTTAGTAGTAGCTCATAGGAGTCTATTCTGAAGAGAACTTGTTAAGCTGACATCTGGTGATAAAAAGACGGGTAGCTAAAGATCTCAGTGAGGGGAATAGAAGAAGCATCTAGAAAAGTAAAGGCAAAGGTACTAAGAAGGTACGAAACTTAGAGGTTTAAAGGGGCAGAAAAAATGCCATGTAGCTAGAGTGCAGTGCTAGAGGGTAAGTTAAGAGCCAGATCAGGTAGGGTCAGGGCAAAGGATTCTGATTTTCTTTTAAATTTATTAAGCATTTATGGTATAGTGGCAAATAGGGGAGAGACATGATCTGATTTACACTTTAGGAATTTAACCTTGGCTCCTCTATGTAAAATTGAGGAGTGGAAACTGAAAGAATTTTATAAGCCTGTTCCAGTCATTCAGGGGATAATTTCTGATTACTTGGGGTCGAGGAAATGAAGTTGATAAAAATAGTCAGAATCAGGATATATTTTGGAAGTGGCACCAAAAGGACTTGCTGGTGAATTTGAAGTAGAGTTTTCAGGAAAGTGAGGAATCAAAGATGATGACAAATGACTTGAACCACTGGGCAGAAGGTGGCCTCATCTATGGAGATCGGAATGGCATGGGGGAAAGCTGTATAGACATCAATGGAGACCATTCTGTTTATATCACTAAACTATAATATTCAGTTTAACTTATGTTAATTTAGGACGCCTACTAAATATCAAAGTGGAAATGTATAGGCAGTAGGATATTAGTCTTTGAGAAACAGGATTGGAGATCTACTTTGAGAATCCTCTGCATAGTGATATAGAGTCATCAGCACATAGATGGTCTATAAAACCATGAGATTGGATTAGGTCACTAGAGAGGGAGTGTAGACAAGAAATGAGCATAAGCACACAATCAGGGATAATAGGGAGATGAAGAGGAACTAGTATAGCAGCTGAGGAGGAGCAGGCAATAGGCCAGAGAAAAACCATAAAAGTATGTTATCTTGAAAACCAAGTGGAGGGGCGCCTGGGTGGCTCAGTCGTTAAGCATCTGCCTTCAGCTCAGGTCATGATCTCAGGGTCCTAGGATCGAGCCCCGCATCGGGCTCCCTGCTCCGTGGGAAGCCTGCTTCTCCCTCTCCCACTCCCCCTGTTTGTGTTCCCTCTCTCACTGCATCTCTCTCTGTCAAATAAATAAAAAATCTTAAAAAAAAAAAGAAGAAAACCAAGTGGAAAAGTACTTCAAGAAGAAGGTAGTGATCCAGTATGGAAATTTTACATGTACATAAAATTTTATATAAAATTGTACATAAAATGTATATATAAATAAAATTCTTCCAAATAAGTACATGTATGTTAATGTATACATGCACATTTATTAAAAAGATTTATTATGAGGAATTGGTTCAGGCAATTATGTAGACTAAGAAGTCCCATGATCTACCGTCTGCAAGCTGGAGACCCAGGAAAGCCAGTGGTATATTCCAGTCTAAGTCCCAAGGCCTAAGAAGTAGGAGTATCAGTGGTGTAGTTCTTGTCCAAGGGTAGAAAAAGATCAATGTCCCAGCTCAAAAAAGCAGACAGACTTTTCCATTCCTCTGCCTTTTTATTCTATTCAGGCCCTAAATAGGTTGAATAATGTCTCCCTACAATGGAGTGCAATACACTTTACTTAGTCCACAGGTTCAAAAATTAATCTTTTCCAGAAACACCCTCACAGACATATCCAGAAATAATGTTTAATCAGATATCTGGGCATCCTGGTGTCCAGTCAAGTTGACACCTAAAATTCCATCACAGGTTAGAACTGAGAATTAGTAATTGGATTTTGCCACATGGAGGTCATAAGAGCAGTTTAGCACATGAGGAAACACTAAAGAAAAATGATTGGCCACTGTGGCAGAAGGAAAACCAGATGAATGCTGGTTGAGTTACAGGAAAGACAGTGTTCAAATTATTTTCAAAGAGGAGAGTATGTCAAATATTGCTGGGATGTTGAGTAATGTATAGGTAGAATATTGACCATGAACTTATATAAGACATGGATTGTTGGTGTCCTTGATAGGGATAGTTTTAATATAGTCATGGGGATGAAAGCAGAGAGAACTGAGGAGAAATAAATGAGGAATGAAGTGAATGAATCTGGACAACACATTGGGGAGTTTAGGGACCATTCAAAATTTAGTCAAGTCCCAAAAGTCTTGGAAAGAAGACCCTATATAATAGAAAAATTAGTAACTCTGACTTGTAATAGATATTTCAAATGAATCCCTTCGACAGTATTTGTGAGATGTGCAGATTATAACAATATTTCTTCGATAACTTTGAAAGATATAGGAAGACAGCTGAATTTTTTCCTGCTTGGCCTGGACATATGTCCAACTTCATTCATTTCCATAGGTGTGATTTTGAAATGTTAGTATACTTGGGCAATGCCTTAACTAGCCATCTGTGCATTGATATAGCTACAAAATAGCTTATTTTTATATACACGGATTATTTGTTTATGCTTATAATGACTTCACAAGAAGAAACATAAATATTATTTTTTAAATGAAGTTTCTAAATTATTCCAAATGTCTTGTTCTTAATTTCATCCAAATATTGAACTTATAATATAACATTGAAAGATCTACTATATCCCTCTTCCCCAAGACAAGCTTCACTTAAATGTCTTTTTTAAAAATTTTATTAAATCTTGGGGCGCCTGGGTGGCTCAGTTGGTTAAGCGACTGCCTTCAGCTCAGGTCATGATCCCAGAGTCCTGGGATCGAGCCCCTCATCGGCGGGAAGCCTGCTTCTCCCTCTCCCACTCCCCCTGCTTGTTGTGTTCCCTCTCTCGCTGTCTCTCTCTGTGTCAAATAAATAAAATCTTTAAAAAAAATTTTTATTAAATCTTGACATATTTCAGACACAACATAAAAAGATATCGTATTTATTTAATGAACATCTGGGTACCATCACATAACATAAGAAATAAAAAGTTACAAAAAATAGATGAAGCCCCTTTGGTTTATTTTTCCCTGACTGCATTTCTTACCCTTCCAAAGAGGTATCCATTTTCCTGAATATGGTGTTTATCATTTTCACATGTATTTTTACATTTTATCACATATATTATATAACTGTTATTACACACATATTATAACATTATTCTGCATGCTTCCTAACTGCATTAAAATATTATATATTAATATTAATTAATATATATTAATATATTAATATTAAAATATTATATATATGGGGACTTTTACAAGAAAATTCTTTCCAGTATTGTTTCTAAAAGTGAAAAATTGGAAACAATCCAAATTATCCAAAATATATATATATGTGTGTGTGTGTGTGTGTGTGTTTCACAGTATTATACCTGGGATGGAACTGAAGGGCATGTTCACCTTCACAGTATTAGATATTGCCCTATTCCCCTCCCAGCAACTTGCATTTGTTAATACTCCAACCCTCAGTGTAGAAAAATTTCCTTTCCTCTGTGAACTAACCAAGGGTCAGTATTGTTATCTCTTATACCTTTAAAGCCCGATTTTAAAATCTTCTATATAAGTACTGTTGATACCAATGGCAAGTAATGACTTTCATTAAGTTTTCATTACAACCATTAAAAATTTCTCTTACTATGATTCAAATTTCTTTCTTTTTGTTCTGACCTCAGGTGAAATAAAGAATAGTATAATTTGCAAACTACTGCACTTTAATATTTATTATTATAAAAAATTTCTTGATTTAAGCTGGAGTTCTACAGATATAATAATCATGAAACAATTAATGATTTTGATGATATTTATACTGACCCTGCAGTTCTTGGAACATAGGTGAATCTCAAGATACATGATCCTGGTGTGTGGGGGTGAAGGCGGGGGAGGAGAGTAATCTCAGGACAGTCAGGACAATAGGGCAAGTAAGTTTGGGGTAAGATGTGGGAAATTCTTTAATTAAGAAATTTACTTAAATATTCTTAATCCAGAATCTTCTAAAGTATTTGACCAAAACATATTTGGTTAAAAATTGATTATCATCTTATGGGACACTAGTTTTTCATGAGATATAATGATTTTAGGAAAGCAGATGGTAAATATTTTTTATAGACTTAAGAATTTATACTTTGATAGCAAGAATTTACTTAGTGTTTTTGATTTACAAAGAGAGCATCAAAGAGACTTTCTTTTTTTAAATATAAGAAATTGCTATTTTGAATGTCTGAAAGGTAATATTACTTTTAATGGATTAAAAACACGAAAGAAATGAGTGTTTTTAATTTTCTTTTGGCTAGTATAGTCTAACTAGTATTGGATGGTGTTTCTGTCCTCTTTATTTTCCATTTCTAATACAGAATCAATTAAGAGTAAGCATTTGGAAATAATTCTTAACATAATTCTGTGATCCCATTTACAATATAGTTAATGCAATTCCTCCAAGTAAATGGAAGTCAATTTCAGTAAGTTTCCTAAATGGAAGGTGCTGTGTGAAGCCTTTCATCCTGCCCTTTTAAAATTGACAATACATAAGTAAGTGGTGATTTTATTAGAACCCTACAAATACCTGGCCAAGTCAACTGCTTTTCTATAGCGATAGCTTCTTTTTGTTTAAAACTATGGGGACTGAGTTTTTTTCATTCCGCTCTAGGCAATTGTTGCAATTAATTAAATATGTAGTAATATCTAAGGTATTCACACAATTATATATATTAAATTTATACATAATGTAACTGTATGCCTATATGTAATTTTCTTTACCTTTTTCAATAAATAGAATGGTGGATAATGCTAAGTGATGGGAGGAATGTAACTACATTAGTCTAGTACCACAGACCAAAGACTGATTGAGTGAAAATAACAATATTCATTTATTAAGCAAATACTAATTGGCTATCTACTTTGTAAGCCCTTGGAACCTAAATTCCTAAATTATATGAAGGAGAGCACAATAAAGAAAATAGATGAGTACATTGTGTAGTATGTTGAAAAGGTAAAAATATACTGACCCCATGCAGTCAAAAATCTCTTCAGGTCACTTGGTAAGCTTATTTCATATTATTTATTTTATATATAATACATATATAAAATATATAACATAAAAATATATTTTTTATCTCCTATTTATTTCCATAGTAATAGCATGTGGTATGGTGTGTGTATTCCAAATCCCTTTATCTTCTTTATTCTTCTGAGCCTAAATAAACCTGTTTTAATACCTCATATATTTTTATTATTGCTTAATTTCATTATCCTTATTACAAATATAAATGCTTTGACATTATTTTAATGCAAAAATCACTTTAAATATTCCTTTCTACATATTTGCAGGTTGCATTGTGAAATCAGAGTGAAAAATTTAATGTTCTGATATATTTAAGTAGCACTAGAACATTATTGCTTGCCGCTGCTTTATGTGAAACAATTTAAACTTAAATAAATGTGAAAACATTCTATTCAAAGTGTTTCTATTAGGTAGTATATAAATTGTAGTTTCTGAAAAAATAGACTGGATAATTTTCAAGACAAATGCTATCATCTGATAGTCTTTCTTCAGTGAAAATTTAATATGCTTAAACTTAAATGAAAGACTGAAAAATATGCAGAAAACAAATTTGAATAAAAGTTGAACATGCAGGATGTAAAGAAGCTTAGTAGTATTTTTCATTTGTGTTTTATTTTAGGTAAAAGTTTATTATTTATCTCTTCTTTACCAGTAATAATGTCCAACCTTGTTTAACATTGCATCTCCAAGGAAGTATAAAGTCCATTCATTTCTACATGTATTCATTTAACATAATATGGTATGTTATTGAAAATACCATAATCCATGGCTTCTGCTACTTGCTGGGGGTACAAAATAGTGGTTGAGACAGACAAATGACTAAATTTTCACCACACAGTAAAAAGCACCAAAATAGAAGTATGTGAGCCCAGAAGAGAGAATACCTATGAAAGCCATAGAGAGGAGGTTCAAAGGATATTAAGAGTACTCAATACTCAAGGTAGGTAAGGGGGAGTGAGAAGGAAGTTCCAGGCACAGTAAAGAGCACAGACTAAAATGTAGAGACAGGCAGGTCCAGGGACTAGGTGAGAAATTACTTATAGATCATTCTAAGTTGTGTGGACAGTATCTTGCAAGAAAAGGATGATGAGGAATGTTACAAGCAAGAGTCATGGCTAAATTGGGTGTTAGAAATACAACTGGGGCAATATTACTCAACCATCAAAAAAAAAAATGAAATCTTGCCATTTGCAACAACGTGGTTGGAATTAGAGGGTATGATGCTAAGTGAAATAAGTCAATCAGAGAAAGACAATTATCATACGATTTCACACATATGTGGAATTTAAGAAACAAAACAGGAGCGTAGGGGAAGGGAGGGAAAAATAAAGCAAGACAAAATCAGAGAAGGAGACAAATCACAAGAGACTCTTAATCATAGGAAAAGAAATGAGTGTTGCTGGGGGGGTGGGATGGGGCAACTGGGTGATGGGCTTTTAGGAGGGCATGTGATGTAACGAGTCCTGGGTGTTGTATGCAACTGATGAATCGCTGAACTCTACCTTGGAAACTAATAATACACTATATGTTAATTAATTGAACTTAAAAAAAAAAAGAACAGTTAAAAAAAAATAGAAATACCACTGTGGCAACAACCTGGAGAATAGTTTAGAAAGTAAAGGAAAATATGTTGACCACGTATTAGTTATTTTGATAGTCTAGGAGAGAAACATTAAGGAACTTGAATTAAATCAGTAGTGCGTCATGCTAGTGGAAAGCAGAGTGTGGACAACTCACATGCTGTCAGTGGTAAGAACTGATGGGATAATACAGTGAAAGAGAGAGCAACATGATGGCTTCTAAAAGTCTTGTGTGACTAAGTGGGTTGGGGTAGAACTGCTGGAGATACAGAATACAAGAGGAGGCGCAAGTCTGTGAAGAAAAGGAGTCCAGCTTCAGACGCGGAGTTGTGAAGTTTCTGTGAGATATTGAGGAAAAGAGGTTCTAGTCTTCTGGATACTTATCTACCTTGACCTTGGCTCTTGGTCAAGAAAAAAAAGAAGGAAAAGTGTCCCTGAAATTGTAGCTATAAGCTTACACAATAGGATTAGAATCAAAGGTCCTATGACTTATTTACCTAAAAAAATGAAATCAAAAATTTAGTTTATAGTTTGTCCCAGTTGCTAGGCCCCACAGAAAATTGGTAGAGTGGGATTGATAGTTTCAATAGAGGGACATTTTAAACACAGGACTCAAATTTAACATTATCTTACAGATGCTTTCAAGAACCAGGGGCTAACCATTTAAAATGACCAAGCACATGATGTAATAAGTTATCGTCCGTGAAAGTTAGCCAAAAAAAAAGTACTGAGTTTGACCAGCAAGAAATGTGAATGTTAAGATTATCAGATGCAAAGTACAAAATAAGTGTGTTTTTTTTAAAACTTTAGTTTAAATAAAGATATCAGGCCTGCCCTTCATCCTGTCTGAGACGGGCTTGGCCCACCTTTTACTCCAAGCATCACTGTATTCATCCATTTTTACTTGGTGTAAGTTGAATGTGTCCTACCTTAGCCGCATGATGCATCTCTTGCTTTCTTGCCCAGGCTTCTCCAGTGGCAGATATACGATGCCCACCCATCCCCATCTGGCATGTTTTCACATAGATAGAAGTTTAAGAGCAGTCTTTAATAAGTTCCAAATGGGAACTACTAAATAAACACTCCCTTCTTTTACCTCCTGGAGGGGACAATCCTGAAGAACTTTCTACATGGCGGTTCAGAAGGTCTGAGTAGGAAGAAACCCTAACTGTCCACATCAATGACTACACTGATGACATAAACTTTTATTCGCTTCCTTTTTCAAACTCCCTATCTCCTAAAGCAAGATCCCTATATACAAGTCCATGTTTCAGGCTCTGCTTTCGGAGAAAGAGAAGGAACCCAGACTCTGCTCTCTGTGATGAGAGAGGAACCCAGGCTAAGACAGTTGCAACTACAAGTGACCCTAAAACACAGACACCCAGGATAAAATACTAGAATTGTCATTGATGAGAGAAGGTGGAGCTGTGATAACCCTGGCATGCAGTAGCATTAAGAGTGCTAGGACTCTCCATGGAGGGTAGAGAGAAATGCAGGTGGAAGGTTATGCAGTGCCAATGGCACTTGA
The DNA here is from genome assembly GCF_037043125.1 of Eumetopias jubatus. Classification (NCBI taxonomy): domain Eukaryota; kingdom Metazoa; phylum Chordata; class Mammalia; order Carnivora; family Otariidae; genus Eumetopias; species Eumetopias jubatus. The sequence goes on along the minus strand of NW_028274809.1, from coordinate 159,960,036 downwards.
AAGATAGGAGGGCAATGATAATTATAAGGACGTGGAGCTTTCTGGCCTTTGTTATCTGCTTTAGGGGCCTCAAAAAAAGAAAATGACAGATTCCGGCCAACCAACTATCATTTTAAGGTGTGCTGTGAGAGTAAGAGGGTCTGTATGTCAGTGTTTCAAAACCTTCTTATCTCATAGAGTCATGGAGCAGATAGTGATGAAAACCAGGCCCAGGATTTAATTGTTAGGTTTAACAGAATGACAAGGGAGACAATGCCCAGCTTTCAGAGTCCTATATTAAATCCAGGCCCTTGATAGATTAGCTGCAGTTCCTTCAGAACTCACTTGGGGACATTTGACGAATAAGCTAGAAAATCTTGAGCCACGGATTCTTCTGAACCTTGCACTAGGCTTTCTGTACTTGGAGAACCTGGAAAGATGTCAGTTGGGACAGGCACCTCACAAGTGGTACGTGTGTTCCTCAAGAGGTAGTCCTGCCTTTTCTCATGCCTCCAGACCAATAACCAGGGGCAGGACTCAGGGAAATACTGGCCCTGTTCTGGGAGAAAGTAAAATATATAGCCCTAAATTGTAAGATGAATACCAGTCAGAATTTCAAAAATGTGTGGTTGAGTAGAACTTCAGGGTGGTGGATGGGTGGCAGAGGTGGTATATTCATTAACGTCAGAGTATGCTCTTGTGACCAGGATTTAAGGTCCTGATATAAGTGATCTTTATGCTGCTCAGGTGGCTTTTTGATGCTTTGAAAAGCTTCTGGCCTAAAGAAAATGAAGTAGAGACTTAGGAGATACCCTTGGCAGAGTGTTGAGCAAGAGTCAGAAGTCTCAGAGAAAGACAATTTTAAAATGGACTGATTATGTGAGATCAGGGCACCTATTACCTGGATCTCCTGGGATGGTCCAGAAGATTCCCTTTGCTAATTCAATAGGTTAATAGAAAATGCACTGGTAAGGGGATGTCTCTTTGGAAACTTGGTGGCTATCCTCCATGGACCAGAGCCAAGAGTAGCATGTAGTGTATGATATTGGGTTCTTTAGTAACAATAGGGATAATGATTCAAAATGGTAGAGGCAGGTATAATTATTGGTAGAGGCAAGGCAAAGATAATTATTATTGATGACAGCAAGACCAGAGTGGCAACTGGATGACTTTACCAGAAGGGGTCTATGGTGATACCTAATACCCTGTGGTGTCCCTTGACTTGTGTAACCAGGAAAATATTCGGTGCTGGCAAAGTGAATGGTGAAGTCAGCTGCTGCAATGGAAAATCAGGGTCCTTCAACAAGTTTCGGGTCTGAGCTAGTTTTCTGACTCAGAGCATTGACTGAAGGAGAGACCAGGTCCCCTTAAGTAGGAAACCAAACACACCTACCACAGGAGTATATGACAAATATTCTTCTCATCTTTTCTGGAATGAACCTATGGCTATTTACCAGATTAACTCAACACTGGAAAAAGAGATTTCCAGCTGACATGGTTATTGGGAGACTCAAAATGCTATCCTGGTTCCCTATCCAGACTGGAGGCTTATGGAAGAGAAAGGGCAAATGGAAACCTCACACAAGTTGATCTCACATTGATCCAATGGACCTGTGAGGCACAGAGTAAACTGGTAGATATCAGTGTAAATGGATGTAAATCTCTAAAAAAAGTAGAGACTATAATTGTATTAACAAGATACCATTTAACTATATACTGTTCATAAAAGACACAGCTAAAACAGAAGTACTCAGGCTGAAACAAACACATTCAATCCTTGGTATGTGGTGTTTCATTTCCATTCATCTCAAAATATTTTCTGAATTCCCTTGTAATTTTTTTTTGATTTGTTTATTGAGTATCTTTTTTTTAAAGACTTATTTATTTATTTTAGAGAGAGAGAGAGAGAGAGAGAGTGGTGTGGGGAGGGGCAGAGAGAGAGAGGGAGAGAGAGAATCCGAAGCAGACTCCCTGCAGAGCATGGAGCCTATCGTGGCGCTCGATCTCATGACCTGAGATCATGACCTGAGCCGAAATCAAGAGTTGATGCTTAACCGACTGAGTCACCCAGGCATACCATTTATTAAGACTATCTTGTTTAATTTCCTCATTCTTGTTATGCTTCTGTCATTAATTTCTCACTTCATTCCATTGTGGTCTGAAAAGATAGTTGATATGATTTCAATCTTTAAATTTATTGAGACTTGGTCCATTCTGGAGAATGTTCCAAGGGTACTTGAGACAGATTTCTATTCTGCTGTTGTTGGGTGGTTGTGTTCTATAGATGTCTGGTATGTATAGTTTTTCTTTTTAAATAGAGAAAACACAAATATGCTTATATACTGAGACTTATGATTCAGTGGGAATAAATAGTTAAAAAATAAAAAATAAACGGGCGTGTGTAGTTGATGGCACAAAGTACCCAAGGAAGTAGGAAAGCATGTATAATTCAGTACAGATAGAAGTGTCCACCTTGTGGAAGAAGATAGGAACTTTTTCCTTTGGTAATGGAGGGAAGTACATAAGAATGAGTTAAAAAATATATCTAAGATTGTTTATTTATAAAGTAGAATGTTCAGTGCATGGATAGCTATTTCTCTTTTTAAGACACTGAAAACAAAATACATGATAGAGTTGAAACTTTCCTGACATTTCTAGCTTTAAAAATATTCATTGTGTTATAGATTACAACAGAATACAGATAAATCCTAAATGGAAAGTCATAAATAACAACTCGTTTAGATTTTTAAAGTCATATGTAAATAGCTCGGCTCTCAGTTTTTTATTTTGTTTGTTTTTGAGGCAAGGCAGTAAGTAATTTTATTTTAGTGACCAAAAATTTCAATTAGCTCAAGCTCTCATGAGTATGTTTGTTGTTATTTCGGACACCTAGCCTCAAGTAATTTCCGAGAAATCCAAATATGGGTTCCATTTTCTACAAATCTTTCCTGGTGCTCACTGCTTGCAGTAGCCAGCACGCCCACAGGTCCCCTCTTACTGACTTCTCCCAGTTGATGCCATTTGTCCCAAGCATAGACAGGGGCTACTGCTTCCATTGCCCCAGCAGCCAGGCTTTGCTATTTAACAAAACATTAAGGAGGACTTGGGGGCAACATATGAATATGTATACAAAGTAATTTACATCTGTTATTTGAAATGGTTATCTTTAGGAACCAATTCTAAGCCAATCCAAACCTAACCCGGAATTTCTGCCTTACTCCTTACATTTCTTTGTGGCATATACTTAATAGCTCAACCTCCAGAATCTTCAGATATTTTCCTGCCTTGGGAACGAAGCCCCAGAGAGCAAGGAAAGCCTTTCCCTTTCTGCCCAGGGCCTATTTCATATTTACGACCCTAGGATGATTTTCAGGGGAACATCCATATTTGCCCATTCCTTTTCTCACCTTTGTGTGTGTACCATTTTTTTAAAAGTAGAGTGCTACTCCTTTCTCCCTCCTTTTAGATCTTTTTAAGACAAGATATGTACTTTCATAAATCTTTTCTAACCTTGTCCCAATGTTAATGTTCTGTTAAAATTTCAAGATCACATTGTTTGTGGTCTATAACTTGAACAGTTACATATGTGAAAAAGAGAGGAAGGTATCACCAGGAAAGTAGGCTAAATGTATGGATGAGGTACTATGAAGTTTCAAACTTTATTCTGACATCAATGAAGAAATATTTGAGTGATAAAGTTTGAGGCTACTAACTCAATATGGATGGCGGTGTTATATAAGCAAGACAGAGACATATGTGCTGTTTAAAAATTTTTGTGTTATTTTCTGTCTTGTTTTAAGACTCAGGAACATAACAACAAGAGCATTAACAAAGATTTCCTGGCTTAGCTGAGAAAAATTATTCATGTGAGTATTATCTAGGAGATACATGATACTGAGCTAACTATTGGGGGAATGAGGATGTAGGACATATAAAATTCCATAACCAATCTGGAAAGACAGCTTAAATGTATTATTGGGTAATTCCTCATGATGTCAAAGATAATGTCTTCCATGAATGTATTATCTATGTGATCATAAATACCTGATGAGACTTAGCTGGGTATAGCTGACTAGGATATATCCTAGGTAGCAGATGTAAGAAGTTTATTAATTTAATGGACAGGGCGCTATCTTAGTTAAATTTCCTATTTTGTTATTGTTGACTTTGGATTTCAAATTTCTAAATCCCTTACCCCAAATTCTCTGTTTAATAGTAGAGATATTTGAAAGCATCAAATATGAGTTGGTTTGGAATATGCTACAATTAATTTCATTTATCTAAATTGGTCTTGAGGACATCCTTGAAGATTGAACATCATGAAACATGCAAAGAATCATGAAAAATGTTGGTGGAACTTCATAGTCGAAGAGTACCTTCCATAGTGTTTCTGAGCTGATAAATTAGGAAATGAGATTTTAAAAAAGATGATATAAAGAAGTGTATGTGTTTTGACTTTATTTTTGAACAATAACCATCATGAAGAAGTGCTTTTTAATGATCTAAGAAAAATACTTCAATTCCAAAATAATCCTTTAGTTAGAGATTTGAGGACTAAAGAAAGAACAAGTAAATAACAATACTTTTACTGAAAAAAAAATAACAATGGAGAATAATAGAAAGAGTTGATCCCCATTTTTTTCTAGCTTAAAACACCTCCTTTGGGTTCCATGCCTTCTGTATAGACACTTACTTAAATACTTCCTTATAGGGATTTCCATCATAATATCCTAATGTGATATTTTTAATTATTCTAGATTCTCCAAGTTAGCATTTCATAGAAATTTAGTGATGAAATGGGGCTTAAAGTTAATATTGTCCAAAGGGCAGAATCATCATTTGCCTTTCTTTTTTTCCTGACAATGATTCAATTAACTTCAGATGTTCTATTTTTCATCTGCTTGAATGCATCCCTACCATAGTTAGAAAGGAATCCAATTTGGAATGTCCTGTGATTCAATCCCTTACCAGGTGCTATCATGTGGTTTTTAATTTTTAATTTTTTAAGATTGTATTTATTTATTTGAGAGAGAGAGAGTGAGCATGAGTGGGAGGTGGGGAAGGGTAGGGGCAGAGGGAGAAGCAGACTCCCCACTGAGCAGACAGTCCCACATGGAGCTCGATCCCAAGATACCAGGATCATGACCTGAGCCACCCAGCCGCCCTACCATGTGGCTTTTTAAAAAGCATAATTTTATTCAATCTCAGCTCTTGTGTACATTGGTCAATTCAAGAGATATTGTCTATAAAACTTTATTTTATAATAAACATAATCTTTTGTTGCATAACAAAAGCTCTTCTTTTCTGTTCCAGAATAAAAGCAGTAACTCCTTTCACTGGGCTCCACACTTTCTTTAGACCTAATTAATACCCATATATCAAGTCTCTGAGCCTTACTCTGGGCTTTCTAGACATCTTATGATTCCTTAACCTACAAGGCAAAAATTCTGTCCAGCCAGAATACTTTGTTACATCTTTAAATGCTGTGTGAGATGTTTTGTGGCTTCTGCTGAAAACGCTATACTAATGACTTAGTAATTGTTAAGTGACTTTTTCAATAAAGTTTGAAGTCAGTGATTTAAGAACTCCTACTTTAGCTTGGTGGTACTACTCAGGTCTGCTACAGGTCAGAAACCAACTTGCTGTTCCAGTAGTTTGGAATAAAGCAAGAAAGGAAAAATTGATTTTGGAACAATTTTTACCTTATACTTCAATGGACAAAAATCACAATATTTTCCACCCTTGTCATTGACATCCACCACTATATAACTGATCATATTACTTTTAGAATAATCCTAAGGTTAAAGGAATAATTTTTAAAACCTCTATTTCCAAGAGCAAAATTCATTGAGTGAAAATATGCTCAATTTTTCAAACATCTTAGGATCTTAAGATTTTTTTGTTAATTATTTTTGATAAATGATCTAGGACATTGTAGCCTTTTCATCTACCCTCACCACCATTAAAAATTCTAAGAAGTAGAGCAAAACTTTTCTGAATTGAAATCTTACAATCTGAATGCAATTCTATAATATTTCAAAATTGGGGAAATTAAACCCAGAGAGGTTAAATGACTTATTCAAGCTCACAAAGCAAAAAACCCTAATTTGGGACTTCCCTGCTGAGACTTTTCAATAGTATTTTTATCATGCATTTTATTATACCTTACTGAATTTTATTCAAGTCACATATCTGTTTCCCCCAGAGACTATAAACTCCTTAGGATCAAGACATCATTGCCTAGTTCAAATTTGGCATCTTATAAAAGCTTGATAAGCTAATCTGACCACATGCCTCTTTTAGAATTAGGCAAGAATACACTCCCTTCATTATGCCATCATATAAGCAATAGTTGGGTTCTTTGCTTGTAGATTATTAGTATATGTTTGTCAGTAAGTGTAGTATGCATTATCAAATATCGATGCTTGAGACTTTTGTCCCTGCAGAATCCAGATGATGCTGTAGCACCTCCATTGGTATTATCAACACTGGAGGCCTTATCTTACTCACCTCTCTACTCTAAACACGTTTGACAATTAGCTGTTCAGAGTTCTAAGTTAAGTCTGTTTTTAAATTGGATGTGGAAAGTGTAAGTGGAAAATTGGATATGTAAGAGCAAGAGACTGAGGAATTAAAATCAACCTGCTCATAAGTATAGCTTATCTTTTCCTAAAAGGTGTCTTATGTTGTGGCAGAAGGTAATCATTATACTGTCTTGGTTCTATTGTACATGGAAAATATTTGCATGAAGTCATTGTCTAGAAGTAACACCTGGTAGTATGCAATTGATTTTGATTTTGGTACATATCACCCAATTTGATGTATGTTTCTAAGACACATTACTTTTCCAGTGGGAAGTGACTAGTTAAGGGTTAAGCAAGAATCCTCATGGAAAGCAGTATGATAGCGATATCTAATTAATTGTGCAGAAATGAATGAACAGAGCAGGCCTGCTATCCTTAGAAAAGCCTGTTTGCAAGGCTGCTCCTTGGCTGATATCAGAGAACTTGGATATGCTGAGGGTTTCCAACACCTTAACTGATGAAAGTGCTCATGCCACCTAAATAGTTTGTGCAAACGATATTATTTATGCTGGAAACCCACTTTCCTTCTGGGAGTCTGGAGTTTGGGTACATGCTAGCTGGAAGCTGCCTTTCTGATCAGTCCCCAGTACAAACCCAGGGCACTGAGTTTTTAATTAACTTCCCTAATAGAAAACACTTCACTATTTTTATCACAACTCATACTTGGGGGACTTACGTATGCTCTGTGTCACTCTGATGGAAGAGGATTCATGAAGGCTTGTGTCTAGTTTCTTCTGGGCTTTACTCAACGTACCTTTTCCCTTTGCTGATTTTGCTTTGCATCCTTTCACTTTAAGAAATCATAGCCATAGTTCTGACTATATGCTGGATCCTGGGAGTGCTTCTAGTGAGATCAAATTTGGTGGGAATCTTAAAGATCCCTATCACACTAACTTAATAATTATACTGGCTAACCCATACATAGACCGATTTGTTCTAGGCACTGTTCTAAGAACGTTATATACATGAAGTCATTCATTCCTCTCTGACTTCACTATGGGGATACTATTATTAACACCACCATTTGAGGAAACCAAGGCATAGAGAAATAGCTTGCTTACCTCTGGTAAATTTCAGAGCCAGGGTGATATGCCAGAAGGCAATTATGCAGAGAACTGGAGGGAGAGAATTCAATCAGTAAGCTACAAACTAATTTTTGTCTGATTTAGCTCAGTGTTTGACTAATGATGGGCAATTTGAATATAAATTTTACTTATATAAAATTTTATTTATTTATATACATATAGAATTCTCCTATGAGAACTCCAGATTTTTGCTTTCATCAGTGATCTCATATCTTTCAATATTTGACTGGTAAATGATTTTCCATCAAACAGCCCATGCACCTGTGTTTTTCTCTTGTGTCCAAACAGTTATGCAAATGACAGTTTCCTTCTTAGGTTGCTCTATCAGAGCAGCAGTAAGAAAAAGGAATGTTTGGGAATGTACCTTAAACTTTAAAAAAATTTCTTTTTTTAGATTTTATTTATTTATTTGAGAGAGAGAGACAGAGATAGTGAGAGAGAGTGCAAGTGGTGAGGGGAGGGAGAAGTAGGCTCCCCGCATAGGTTGCTCTATCAGAGCAGCAGTAAGAAAAAGGAATGTTTGGGAATGTACCTTAAACTTTAAAAAAATTTCTTTTTTTAGATTTTATTTATTTATTTGAGAGAGAGAGACAGAGATAGTGAGAGAGAGTGCAAGTGGGGAGGGGAGGGAGAAGTAGACTCCCCGCAGACCAGGGAGCCCAATGCGGGACTCGATCCCAGGGCCCTAGGACCACGACCTGAGCCGAAGGCAGACTCTTAACCAACTGAGCCACCCAGGCACCCCCTTAAAACATTTTTGATTGAAGGGTGCCTGGCTGGCTCAGTCGGTAGAGCATGAGACTCGTGATTTCAGGATTGTAAGCTCGAGCCCCAGGTTGGGTGTAGAGATTACTTAAAAATAAAATCTTTAAAGAGAAAAAGAGAAAAAAAGGCTTTTTTTTTTTAATTGATGCATCCCTCTTCTACAACTTTGTCTCCAAATGAATTATTCAAATTCAGAATTTTATTTAATATTTACTCAGGAATAAAAGCAATATTTTTGTCTAAACAAAATTATCTGCTTCTGTGAGACCCAAATATCTGGTATCATGAATGATATTCCATTTTTTAATGAATGATATTCTTGAAAATCTCTACCCAAGTCACTCCATTCTAAGATGTACTCCAGTGTTTTCACCCATAACATGAAGAAGGTGGGTGAGGTGAGAAGGCAAGTTTAAAAAGCTTTATGTAAGTGATGAGTCAAGGGACAATTTATTCTTAGAGCACTTAGATATCTAAGTCCAGATATCTAGAAACCAGCTTTCGGCCAAAACTTTCACAGAGGGAGCACATGCATAGAACCTTCCAAAAAATGAGCATGAGAATGTTATGAGAAAGAGGATATTTAGATAGTCTCATATGATCTCCCCTCAAGGTCCTGACTCATTACAAAGGGACAAATAAGAACATTTTAGTGGTGAAACCTGGTAGATTCCACCTTAAACAAGTAATTAGTGTTAGTATCACAAACAGGAACAAAAAGGCATCACAAATCTTCTGATATAATGCACTGAGTGAGACAAAAGTTTGCTTTTAATATATTCTTACCAAAAATGCATAACCTGAATCCATTCAGGGGTAGACACCAGACAAACCCAAATTGAGGGACACTACAAAATAACTTCGTGCTTCAAGAACAATAAAGAATTGCTGATAGACAATTCCAGATCAAGGGAGACTAAGGAGCCATGAGACAATTATATGCAATACAGGATCCTGGACTGGATCCTAGGTCTGAGAAGTAAAGAAGCCAATGTTACATAGGTCATTAGTGGGATAACTGATGAAATTTGAATAAAGTTTTAATTTATATATAAAATTTTATGATTTTGATAATTCTACCATGGTTGTAGTCTTTATTTTAAGAAGTATACAGTGAAATGCTTAGGGGTAAAGAGGCATAATGTCATTTTGGGGGGCCTGGGTGTCTCAGTTGTTAAGCATCTGCCTTCGGCTCAGGTCATGATCCCAGGGTCCTGGGATCGAGCCTCTCATCGGGCTCCCTGCTCCACGGGAAGCCTGCTTCTCCCTCTCCCACTCCCCCTGCTTGTGTTCCCTCTCTCGCTGTGTCTCTCTGTCAAATAAAGAAATAAAATCTTAAAAAAAAAAAGGCATAATGTCAACAACTCACTCCAAAGTGTTGTTAAAACTAACAAGTGTTTCCAGGTCCACTCCACTCGTGTGTCTGTGTGTGTGTACATAAGAGAGAGAAGAGAGAGAGACAATGACAAGGCGCGCGTGGTAAATGTTCACATTTAAGGAATATGGGTGAAGGATATGCAGTAATGCTTTGTACCACTTTTGCAACTTTTTGTAAGTCTGAAATTAATTCAAAAATTAAAAAAAAATTTTTTTTAATCAGGTCAGAGTCAGAGAGGGCTCTAAAGTTAGAGCAAAACCCCTGGGCAGATATCACTCACACAGAAGAGGTTATGATTAAACCATTTGGCCAGTGAGCCAGGCCACACAGCTTGGCTGGGTGCCTCTTCTGTTCAGGCATTCTCCCGTGGAGCTAGACATCCACCTGAGTGAACAGAACAGCAAAGATCCCTGCCCATGGGATGCTTATATTCCAGCAGGAGAAGACCAGCAATAATACAAACAAAACTACAGAGTGCACTAGAACATGATAATAACCAAGGAAAACTAAAAACGGATTGGAAGAAGTGCGACAAGTGTGCCAAGAGGACACTGTGGTTAATGACCCAGTGGCTGCACATCTGGGGAGCCCTTTGGCCTCTTCCTCGGGAAATCTTCCACATTCCAGCAAGAATTCCACGTTCAGTGCAGACCCCCAGGGTGACAGGACCTTTGCCACATGATAACCACTGCCACCCAGACAGTAGGATGACTCACCTAGGGGTGACAGGAGGGTTGTTTTTCCCCTGCAGTTTTTATATATTTGGAAAACATGACCCAGAACAAGAAACACAACACTATTTCTCTGACACTAACAAGCACTGTGATTTGGTTCAAGTTACAGGTTAGTAAAACTTTCAGTTAGGTTATTTTCCAAAATCTTCTGAGAGAAATAGCCCAGCGTTTTATACTTCCAGCAACCTAACTGACCCCTTCCTAGCCCTGTGATGCTGCAGCCCACATTTGGGACCACAGGACCGTCTAAACAGGTCAGGTTCACCCATAAGTCCCGGGACCACTCATCTTTACAGGAAGGAAGCTCCAGTTTAGTTGTTCCAGTGACAACATCAGTTCAAACTCATTGTACTGAGTTTAAGTGACTGAATCTTTGCCTTTTTCTTAGACCTTGTATCAAAAGTCTTCCCACTCGGCCCTACTCAAGGGCCTGGAAGTCCGCCTGTGCATGAGGGTCAGATTGACCTGCTCCTATTCCTTGATGACTTAACAGCCACAGGAATACTATTTATTAAGTGTTTAGTGTGTGCCAGATACTGCGTTAAAGTCCTCTGTTCTCAGATATGGGTGGCTTATTATCTTTGTTTGATACACAAGGAAGGAAGATGTGGAAAGCGTGAGTTGGCCAAGGTTGCCATTAGGTTGGGTTTAAACCCAGCAGTCTACTCCAGAACTAGAGTATGTTCCTAATGCTGACTTCAGCATGCCTTGATTTTCATATTCTATTCTTTCTAGTTTGTCTTTTTCCCCTGCTCTGTCGATTTCCTGCTTCACTCACTTTTTGCTAGATTTACACAGATGTCCACATGCGGTTGCTCTTCTTTCTCCTGGGCTATCTTGCTTTGTTCAAAGCTGGGTTTCTCCTGGGGTCTGCTCCTCAGCGCTCTATTCATTCCCAATTTCTCCTTGAGGCTTTCCATAGAACTTCTAAAACACAGCATGAGGAACCACAATCCTAGAACCAGTTTGTTCTTTCTCCAACCTTATATCTATATGAACTAGGCAATGACCAGTCAGTCATTCTTTTTACCTAAAATATGGGGGTGATACTGCTTGCCAAGGGAGAGTAAAACTCATAAAAGTAAAGTAAGATGGTATACAAGAAAGTAGCCACCATGGTTCCTAATGTCATCGAATTTTTATCTCTGTTTCTATTCCAGTGTGTGTGTATCTGTGTGTATATGTGTGTGTGTTTAACCTCTACTTGATGCTTAAAAACTTGCATTTATATATTTGTAATGGATGTGTCTGTAATGGGACTGTTAGGTTACCTATTACTACATGTATGTTACTGGAACACATTTTCCCCCAACTCATGATGATTTTGTGGGCAATTTTAAGAATTTAAGAATGCTTGGCTACCAAAGTGGTTCCCAGCCAGTTTTCTCTACTAGCACATCAGCAAGATGCCAACATACTTCATCGGGAGCAGTGACTCATCTCCCAGAAATTATTCTCAACACCAGAAGGGCAGACAACTCCAAGAGGGCATTTTACCATTTTGATTGGGGTAGGATATAATTTGAAACATGTCTCTCTCTGGACATTCCTGGTGTGCTCTTCAATGAGAGAGAGCAGATATTTCTTCTGATGAAAGAATTAATAAAAATCTGGGTGGGAGGGGGTACAATTTGAAAAGCCTCTGAGTTATTTTATACCACCTCCCTACCCATATATATGCTCTCTAGGAGTGGGGTTCACCCTGGACGGTTAAAAAATCATTTTAGTATAAATAAATAAAACCTTTAAAAATCATTTTAGTGATCCTTTGCACAAATACACACACACACACAGCAGCTGAAAATTTTTCATTCCTATCATCTGCATGATAAATGAGTATCCAAATTATGTCAGCCGAATGTTGAAATGACTACACGAGTTATATGTGGTTTCATTTTAAATTCATGTCTTTGATATCTTGGCACTCTAGTAATATATTCCCTTTCCTAAAGCCATTTTACAATCAACTTATTCTAATTAATTTTCAGAAAGGATTTCATGATTTTGTATTTTATTTATTTATATAGTTATATATTTATTTATTTATTTATTTATTTTACTTTTCTATCTGGAAAGTAACTAATAAGATTCTATGAAAATATCAAAAACAGTATGTGGCCTGGTCACACAGTAGTATAACTTATTTATCTACCAGTTTAAATGCCACATAAATACACATATGATATCTTTTTTACTTAAAAATATAGCATACGCATACGATATTCTAGCATGTGTGAAAATACATGGCCCTGTATCCAGCATGAAGCAAACATCAAATAAACACAATCTCTTTTCTCCCTTCCATAAATGGGACTGGAGGAGAGTAATCAAGAATGTTGTAAATGTGGTGCTGTTCTAGTGATTCCAGAAAAGAACTGGGCAATATAAAATATGTTTAGTGGTCTCCAGACTGCTAGATAAATAGAGATGATGGTGAGGAAGAGGGATGACTAAAGACTGTGGAAAGCTGAGGAGAAATTCAAGATAAGGCATTCGCGGACGAACAGCCAACCTCAGGCCACACGGATAATTCCGACTGCTCGTCGCCCTTCCCCTTTAACTGAGACCTAGAAGACATGAGAAAAACTCAGACTTGCTGAGCATCTCCTACATGCCAGGTACTGTTAGATACTTTTCTTACCTCGTCTCTTTTAACCCCCATAAGAATCTTAGGAAGCAGGTGTGATTAACCTCATTTGTGGGAGAGAAAAGTGAGGTCCAGAGAGGTTAGGTGACTACATATTCAAGCACACACGCCCACAAAGGGGCAGTGTTGGAGTTCCGGTGTGGTGCGTCAGCTTTAAAAAACACAAAGTTCTTGCTCAGCCCTTCCTGCCAAGGCACCTCGTTGAGCCTGCACTCCTCAGCAGGGACAGTGAAGAAGAGCACAGCCAATTTAGCCTGCGTGGTGGACAATAGACATGCCAAAGATAGGCAAAGCCCAAAGGGAAGAGCCCGAACTCCAGATCTGTCGGTTTTAGCTCCAAGTTCATAATATACTCTCTAGGCAAATAACTGCATAAGCATAGGAGTTCTCTCCAGTTCTAGCCTTGAAATCCATGCTTACACTTCTCGTTTGGCCCAGGGTGACCCTTGCGTGAGGCAGCAGCCTTTAGGCTGGGGTCCGTCACAAAGATCCTGGCTCCACACCCCTTCTGTTTTGCCTAAAAGGCTTCACTCATTTCAGACCCTGCACTCTGGAAGTACCAGCATCTGGCCCGCTATCCGTTGTGGCATCTTCCCACAACACTTAATCCAAGGGAAGACTTTCCCACTTCTCTGTACCACGTTGACTTCTGCAGGTGGTCACAACATCTTCTTTTCATGGTTAAATCCATGCAGAGTTGCCTGCAAGCTTCCCAATGTGTCATCTATTTCTAAAGACTGCTGTGATTCCTTTTCTGAAATCCGTAATATTGCTGAACCCTTCCTGAACATGATAAGCACCAATTTTATACTTACTTACTTGGGCACAAAAGTTAAAAGATGAGAAAACAGGAAGTGATAAAGAAATTACTTAAATAATTGATTACGATGCTGTAGCGTGTATTATGGTATACAGAAACTGAAATGTGCATGCATCAATGTATTCATTTCCTAGTGGTATTGTAACAAATTACCACGAACTTAATGGTTTAAAACAGCACAGATGTATTCTCTTACTGATTCTGGAGGTCAGGAGTCTAAAAATTTTTTGACAGGGTGGAAACCTGGAAACCCGAGGTGAGAATCCATGTCGCTCTTGATCTTTTTCAGGTTCTGGAACCTGCACGCACTCCTTGGCTCAGGGCGTTGCTTCACTCTGACCTCCGCTTCCGTTGTCACATCCCAGTGTCTGACCCAGACCTCCTGTCTGTCTCTCTGATAAGTAACTTTATGATCACATTAGGCCCCCACAGATAATCCGGGATAATTTCAAGATCCTTATTTTAACTACATCTGCAAAGTCCTTTTGCTATATATGGTACTATATTCTGAGGATTAGAATGTGGATATTTTGGAGGAGCAATTATTCCCCCAAAACAATCAAGGGAAAGAAAACTAAAGTATCAAACTGGTATAAAGATGATTAAATAAAGAAGCCAAAAGTGCAGGTTCCATTAACACCCAATGGTGATACTGCTATAGCGCAGTAGCAGAAAATCATTTTTGGTGAAATATAAACTGCAAAGTATAAAGAGTTCGGGTTGTGTTTGCTCAAGTTGGATTAGACAGACTAATTAAAATATTCCCATCATGAGCTTCTTCGTGATGAATTTGATGATAGAAACTGAACTTGAAGTGTCTGATTTGTTGCTCATGTACCATTATTATAAGCTAAAATAATATATGTGTACATACATCACACTCACCTATACACACATATGTACACACGTAGGCACACATATATACATAAAAACATGTAATTAACATGTATGTGTTAATATAAGTTAGGAATGTTCAAAATAGAAATGAAACTTCAAGGACCTTCTGAATCGTCTCCAATTAAAAAAAATCACCAACTCTATGTTCTTTTGATACCAACACTATCTTATTTTGCATCTGAAAACAAAGGAACTGCAGCCTTACACATGTTCTAGCATATTCTGTCTACCTGCAGTCTCACGTGTTCACGCTTCCTGATTTACCAGCAGGGGGTCTGCTGGATGCACATGTAACCCAGTGGGCAATGCAATGTCATCATGAACACTGGGCATTTACACTCTTTCAGTGGCCTGGTATTCAATATTCAAGTCAATGAACATGTATGCATGAAAACCTTCTGTCCATCTCTAAGGGTTGTGATCAATAAGCATGGGGGGAGGGGGAAGGGGAGGGAAAATAAAAGTGCCTTTTTTTAAGAATGTGGCATATAAATACCTGAAACCAGAATTTCATAACAAAAGGGCAAGCTAACCTTACTAAATGCTGATTACACAGTGTATAATAGAAAAGGAAATAAAAGCGTTTTTATAAAATGTATCAAATCCTAAGAGTGCTGTTAAACTCATTAAAGAAAAAATGAAGTTAGAGAAACTGGTCTTATTTTTTTTCACTCCCAGTAGAGTTCATTTCTACTTCAACAACTAAGCCAAGGTCACATTTAACTCACTTCAATTTCACCCAGTGCACAAGCTAATGTCAATAGTACAGCTGCCGTGCAGAGCTAAAGACTGATGGTTAGACAAAGCCATTTACACAAGGCTGGGTCTTTCATCTTCTCTCAGCCAGTGACATAAGAAAGCACTGAGGTTATTCTCAACTAGAGACGAAAACTGGCGTATTAGAAAGAATGTTATTCTCCTTAGCTGTCACACAAAGGATCTGAAGAAATGTAGAAATGTTTTTTTTTCCTCCCCCCACTCTGGTCATCTGGGGAGATCACAAAGTGACTCTAATAGCCTTCACTCTGAAATTTTCACATGGTTTAAGTGATTGCCAAGTCTGATATTTTCCATTTACACTTCATTGCCATCAGAAAAAGAAAAAAAAATCAATATACCTACCTACTCAAGTGTGTCACAGGATGAGCTTATAAAAGAAGACATCAGTCTTTTTAGGGCATGAAAAATATACTTATTCAAATATATCTTATTTAAAATGACATAAATTGCAGTGGTTAGTCAAGATTCGATTTCCTCTAAAATATAAGATTTAAAATATTCCTTGACTTGCCAGGAATCGGAATCCTTCAAATTGTTGATATATACAGATGTACTTGTTTTCTGATGTAAGTCATTCTGACTGTATTTTATTTTAGTGCATTAGTGACTACATTTATTAATTTCATAGGAACTAAAGCATCACATTTTATGAGACCACACAAGGTAGTACATTTTTTTTTCTTCTCAGGAAATAATTTTATTTTCAACCGTACTTTTCCACTGTATGGCTTCTTGCACTTTTAGCTTTCTGTCTTAGAAAAAAATGAGGATGTTTCTTTATATTATTCTAATAATATTTTACATTAAGAGTCTATTCTTTCTTAACTTGTTTTAACTATTAAACTTCTTTATGCAGAAAAGGTGTAATGAGTTCGGTGTAACATTTCAAATGCTTTTGTTCAAATCAGAGGTAATTTTAACTGTCAAAGGAACAGCCATGCCAGATTGGTCTTTCAATTAAAAGAAGTCTCATGTCAAGTTTGAGTGCGATGACTGTGTGTTATATACATGCTCTGGGTTGCAGATATTTAGAATTGCTCCATTTCCATGTTTGTTTGTTTGTTTGTTTCCCTTAAATACGGTGCCGAAGGGAGTGTATCGGTGGCTTGCTCCAGATTTCCTGAGTGCATTCACTGCTTGAGGATCTCACTGTATGGGCACTGCATCATTGTTTCAGGAAACCAAGAAGACCTATACATACCATGCTTTCAAGTTTAGACATTGTATTCAAACGCCACCTGTCAAGGAGTTCTGAAACAGTCAGGGAATCTTCACCTTCCTGCTATTCCTGGGCAAAACCACAGAGCTGCAGGCTTTTGTGTCTGTTTTTCTCTGCTCCTTGGGCCCCCAGGCCCAAGAAGGAGACGCCGAATCAACCCCCCTAAAAGAAGAAAGAAGAAGAAAGAAACAGCAAAATTTCGTGTCTGGGGTCACTCTCGGACTCAGTTCCCTACATGGCAATACAACACGCTAACAATTTGAGTTACTGGGCCGTCCCCCACAGTTACAAGTATTTCAAGGTCAATTTATCAATTTAACAGCTTCATCTTCTTAATCACTAAACTTCTGTCTCTTTGAGCTTGTGCTGAAAGACTGTGGCTGCTAATTAAAATGGAGCTTTACTAGCAAGTACACAAATTAGATCCTGTCAGTAAGTTTATTCTAACTATTGGTCATTTCTAAATGCCTTTTTAATCCCCTAATTTTTACATTAAAATTCAAAAGCCTAACAATCTTAATCACCCCTACATCAAATTCATCATTAAGAACAGGAAGCCAGATGGTATAATTTTGATTTACCGGACTTCAGCGTGAATTAATGTACTGAGTGCCGATAATGAATACATCAAACCTGATATTGCAGAAACCTATGAATCTGGCATGTGAAATTAATAACACACTCTGCACAATGAAAGCATGTAAGCTCATATAAAACTGAGGAGTAATGGGCCCTTTTATTTTAAATGGTCTTTATTAGCCTTCCGTTTTGACTCTTAAGAAAAAGATGAGCGTTTTGTTTAGGAGTGTACTTGTCCCTTGTACAACTATTTTTCCCCAATGTAACACAACATGAGCAAAATTAGGATGATTAATAACAAAGCTTGTCTAGAGAATTTTGCTCGAAGGGTTCTCTCAGAATAGCTGCTAGTTCTGCATTTATTTTGGGAATTGTACGTATTAGAGAGGGTTGGGAAATTTCTGTGAAACATCATGGCCCATAAAATATTACGTTACTGTTTTCTTATAACTGGACCAACTTTTGGTTATATATATATATATATATATACACGTATATATATATGCCTGAGAACCACTTTTCTATATTAAACTTTTTCTTTTGAAACAGATGTTTACTCCTTTATCCCCTGTTGTTTCACTATTGCTAAAGGTGTGCTGTTTCATAGCCAGGAATTAGATAGAAACCAGATCCAGTCATGCAAGTCACGTGTGCGAAAGGATGCTCATAATGGGTCCTCACAGAGGGCTGTGCACCACACAGAAATTATCGACGTTTGAAGTAAGTTGAAGCTGCTGTATTGTGATAATGTTTATTAATGTCTCTGCTAATGCCTTTACAGATTTTCATTAAATATATTTTTAGTTTTGTTGGCTTGCAGAGAATTGCCACTTTTATTCAGGATTAACAGGATTAGAGATACAATATATTCATGAATTAAGCGAAAAATCGGTGGAGTAAATTGAGACAGAAAATATAATGTTTTATATTATAAAACATAATATAAAATGCAACTTAGAGTTTGCATAAGATAAAGTGGTGTCATCTAGTAGGGCAAGAAATATGTATTATTTCCGTCCGAATTTTTTAAAACCCAGAATGTATTAAATCACAACGTGATTGTGGTGTGAGAATGCTCAGGTGTTTTTCTTCCCTACGAGCAGCAGGATTACAAATCGGCTGTCCACTACAGGAGCTTGGCAATGGCCCCGTGTAACGTACTTTGTAAATGAAGTCTTTTAAATGTTCGAAGTGCTTCTGCTTCATATTCCTAATACATATCAATAGACAATGTAGAGATCCAGAAACATGGAGGCGAGCAATGTTTGCTTTTGACTCGACACTATCTATAATGGTATTTGAAGAAGGTGAAAATGCCTATTTTACTTTTAAAGTGGCGATAGGTGACCAGACGCTGCAGGTTAACAACCTGAGCGGCTTTCCAGTGGCGCGGACTGTCGTTTTTCACTGCTCTGCCCGTGCACCAAATATTTCAGCAGCCTGCCTCTAAAATGAAGGCAGTGCCACGAATAGGATAATGTTCAAAAAAATGGCACCAACCTTACACTAAGTGCTATTTTCTAGATAACATTGCTCATTGGCTCAATCTATACTCACACTCGGAAGACAGTATAGAGGATAATTTGTATCTCTTAGAGATTCAGTGCTACGATTTATTACAGAATAGGGAAGGGATGTATTAGTTCTTTATCTTAAGGGTAGGGAAAATAAAAGCACTTTTTGGGCTCCCGATATTTATTTTTGTGACTTAGCCTTCAAAAATTGTGCGTTTTAATAAAGATTAGGCTTTTAAGAAGTACCCCCTTTAAACCTTACATCACTTTGAATGGAATAAGTCGGTTATTTCTGGCTGAAAATTTTTCTTACTCCTAAATCTCTTTAACTGAAGCTCATTTGACAAACCTATTATAAAATGAATAAATGCAGCACTGTGTGATTTGTCCACTGTCAACATGTTAACACACTTTATTTGAAGGTAGATTGATGGAGGGTGGCTGAAAGAGTTTACCCTCCTGAGTTAAAGAATAGAAAACCCTTTTTTCTTAGTTTTTTTTTCCTTTTTTTTCTTAGAAGTTCACAAGAGTAGATATACAATTATCCTCGACTTGCTGATGCAAAGGAACAGAGCATTTAGTTTCTTGTCACTGTCTCTGAAATTCCTAAAGGTACAATTAGCATTTCATTTGACATAATGTTGAAAGGTTCATAGATTGATCTTCCCTAAAATGCAGCAAGAATTTTTTGAAATGCAAATTTTGACATTTATTAACTTTTATTCCAGATCTGTTTATAGACTGTAAAACTGTGCATACATTTAACTCGAAGAAGCTAAAAGGACAATGTTTAGGTGGATACTCTGTGTTATAATAAAAGTCTATTTTATTGTTTCAACAATGAAATTTTTATTATCAGAGATTTATGATATCAGCACAGCAGTTTTTACTGCATGATTCACAGTGTTTTTATAGATGTATATTCAACAAAACAAGGAGGGAAATTGTACTGCAGTGCTCCCTCTCAGGAGTGTATTTCCCCATTGAAATAATGTCAGCGGTTTTCCACCTTCAAAGCCCTATGTTTTCAAATCAATTAACAATTCTAATTGTGCAGGAACAGTTGTTCACTTAGCTTGGCAAATGGGACAGGAAACATTATTTCCTTTCTTTGCCTAAAATGAAGACTTTAATCTTCTGAACCATATTTAACATAAAAAAACACACAACTGAAAAGTTAGACAGTTTGAAACTCCATCACTCTGCCCGTCCCCGCTTCCTTTCCGTGTGGCCTACATTCATTCTCCGGGGCTTCCCGAAGCCTTGCTGGAAACCTGGAGCACTAACACTTCCCCCTCTCGGTGTGGACCAACCCTCTGCAGATTCATTTAGACCCTGTTTTAATCGGATATTTCTCTAGCTGGGCAGTGGGAAGAGTTATTACTTTTCGGAGGTAGCAGACCAAGCATTGGTTGTGACCCCAGTTGTGACACTCGAATGCAGATCTGTATCGGCAGGTTGCAAAGAGCTGACGCACCAGCATGGAGGAGCCAGGTCTGCTGTGCCCCTTCCAGTCCTAATGTCACTTCCACTTAAAAATTTTTTTTTATTGGGATTAAAGTGCAGCTTGTAAGATATTGAACAATGCGGTTCATAAAACAAGAAACGCATGCAATCTCATAAGACGTTATTAAATATGTACAGTTTAACCTTTTCTTTTTTACAAATGTATATTTGAGTTATAGCTCATAACGCCTGTCAATACTTATAAAATACATAAATGCTATGATTAGAGAAGGAGATCTTGAGTACTTCGGCGTCAATGGGAGAATATGCTTTATTATGTTTTCAATAGCTTCTGAGATCATTCAAATATATACTTTCAGAAAAACAGCTTATATTCTAGAATGATTAAAAGCTCTCCAGCAAAAGAAGACTCTTTTGAATTCACTTTCCCACAGCTCTTTAATTTGGGGGCGCTCTCTTGGATGAGTCTCCGTGTGATTGACCTCTAGACTTATTATTCCTTTTGAATCTTACAGTTTCCAAAGTACACACATGCTATTTTGGTCTAGGGAGGATCCTAGAATTTCTTAATCATGTCTCCTTAAACATAATGCCGATGCAAGGAAACATGTAGGTTATTCACTTCCCTCCAAAAAAATTAAAATATACTCTTGGTATTCTCATAAAGATCAAATGTACAAGAAATTTGTGCATAAACCAGGCCACTTGTGTACGTACTTTGTTCTCTCAATGGAACTGCTGCAGCTGATTGAAAAGTAGGGATGCATTCCCTGGATGATCTGATTTAACACAGAAGTGCAAAAATCACATTTTGGTCAGGTGGATTTCAAATACTCCTATATGTAGTTCAAGATCATCCAAAGGGCCCTTGGGCCAATGGATAGGAGAGAATTCCAAGGCAGCATAATGGATAATGTAGGACATCTCCATGTATATTTTCTCCTAAAGAACAGAAATTGATAACAGGAAGACAAATTTTGTTCATGTGTCCATTTCTCATTGTAATGTAAATGAAAGTACCTTGGTATTTTAAATGTTGTTTGTGTTTTTGAGAGGAAATATTTTACTGTGTAGTCATATACTTATGTGTTATGGCCATGTCTCCTCAACCTTCAAAATCTTACTCAAATGCCCACTTGTGCCTGAAGATTTCCCTTACCTCTGCCAAGTGAGGAATGAATGATCTCTCCTTCTTTGTGTGTATTCACATAGCACTTTTTAAAAAAATCACCCTACTTGTGCTGATCACTTCTGTTTGTGTATTATATGTTGGGTTACACTGTGAACACTAAGAGGAGGCAGACTGTGTTTTCTACAGCGCTGTGACCTCCAATGAGCCAGGTACTGTGGACAGAATGTGATGCACAATAAAATGTTAAATGACTGAGTGCAGAAGCAGAACAGCACAGGGTGAATGCATAGCAGTTTTCTTGACCTCAGCACTATTGACATTTTGGACCTGATAATTCCTTGTTGTGGGGGCTGTCCTGTGCATTATAGGATGCTTAGTAGCCTCCCTGGCCTCTACCCACTAGATGCCCCACAAGGACCCCTTCCCCAAGCTGTGAAAACCAATGAAGTCTCCAGACATTATCAAATGTCCCCCGAGGAGCAGAATTATTGCTCCTTCTCTCCTCCTCACTCCGTGTCGGGAAACACTGATACAGATAGTAATATCCACCATGCCAAAGGAAAAACTACTATGGTATTTCTGAAGGAAGACATAAATTAGCGACACATACAACCTATGCAATATTTAGCCCTACCAAACCACCTCATTGATTATCCTTACAAATCCTCACAGTTATATTTTCCCTCCCCCACAACATCTTCGTAGGTTCTTGTTAATTATTATGATTATTCATCTTATTAATTTGCATGGGCTCATACTAAAGTATATCCTTTTTATGTCCAGGTGCTGTGAGCTTTATGCCCACATTCACTTCTCCACATGTGATTATGAGAATAGTTTCTTAACAGTAAAATGAGTTTGGCTTGGGGAGGTCTTCTATGGTCAACGTTGTACCAAGACACATACTTCAAAGGGGAATTGAAGTTTAGCTATGTGGCTACTGTGGAGTTTCATTGCGTTACCTACATTTTCTCAATTGATTTAGACCTGAGTGTGTCCATAGTTGAGAGTATTTTTAGTACTTAGAAGGGTGTTAAAGAAAGAAGAAATGGAGGAGCAAATACAGAGATTTCAACAAAGAAATTGTATCTTGGGGAAAAAAAAAACTGAAACAGAGAAAATCAGGAGGAAGGGAGAACTGGAGAAAGTCTCATCAATAAAAATTAGTCATGCTTTGTGTGTTCTCTGGATTTTTTCACAATTTCTCTCCAGCTTGAGCCACACGCTCTCATCATTCTCCCCACCTACTTACAAAACCAAAGTCTTTGCCTCTCTCCTTCCTTTATAACTCTTCATCCCACTATTATTGCTATTATTATTTTATCATTATATTTTAAAATATCATCATACCTGTGCCTACTTTCAGGAAGGAATCATATGATTTTATAATGGGAAAATGAAAGTGGATATTTCAGGAATAATTATAGGAAGAATGAACATAACAAAAATCTGAGGTGGCTGTTTAAAATTATTTACCTATTCATTCATTTATTTTCCCTTAAGCAATATGAAGTGGGGGAGGTTTAAAAATGTTACAAAGACATTAACAATGTGGTTAGATACACTACAGTAGACCTAAGTAGGGGATACCTGGCAACAGCAGAGGGAGGGTGGGGAATGAGATGGATCTAGCAGAGACTGCTAAACAAAATGCACCTCATTAAGCCTCATACGATTATTGCAGGTGAGGGCACAAATTTGGCTTCATTCTTTCTTGAATGTAATGTGAAGAGGGGAACGATGGGTTAAGATTCAGTGTCCATTAGATGAAAAGCAAACCATTGTTTAGGAGACGGAGAATGATATTTTATCCTGAGCTGAGAGAAACATTTTTCCTTTGGGAAGGTGAGCTAATTACACAATAAAAAACTCAAATGAATTTTGCACTTTTAAACAAACAAAAAGCAAAATGTATTAGATTAAATAGTTTTTAAATGCTCCTCCCATAAGCAGAGTACAAACTTGAAAGAGAAAATATTTTTCCGCTTCTGAATGATAAGAAGAATATGTCATATGAATGCTTATATAAGACACTTTAGGCTACATGGTGTTCAAAGTCTTCCACTAGCTTTTGCAAAAGATACAGAATGGCTCTCCAAATGGATGAATGACTATTCTTCAAAAATGACCTTTTATAAAAGCTGAGGGCATAAAATTAAATCATAATTCAGTGAAGGCATTTTTCCAGAAAATAAGATAATATAGTCCAGGTATATTACTTTCAGATGCCCTCACCTCGGTCAGTAATAGCATTTGGAGAACTTTGAAGGAATAGAAAGTTAGCATCCCTTAGATCAATGGTCCTCAAATATTTCTGCCCCAACCAGTGTCGGATAACCCAACAGGCAAAACATAGGAGAAAAAGGGAGGGAATAAAGAAGAAAAATCTGGAAAACTGTTTTAATTTCTGTATACGTGTGAATTCTTTCACTTTGAGCAGTTTTATTTTTATTTAGACTACCAAAATTATCTTCATTTTGAACTAGTATCAGTGGAGACCACAGTATTTTCAATGTTTTGGGCTCCTAATGGCCCCAACAAACTTGAGGAATAGGATTTTCTGGTATCAGTAATAGTATGTCTAAAGATGAAATTCTCAACTTGGGCGGTTAGGACTGATGTGGGCTGGGAGAGGCAAGAGAATGAGAAAGGGCAAGGTTAGGAGGGATAGAGTTTCCCTGAGTATCCAATTTTTAGCTGCCAGGGTAATATTTGCAAAAGCACTCACAGTGATTCTCAAATGCTTTACTCGCGGTGATTCTCAAAAGCCGCCATCCTCCCTTCTTACTTTATAAACTCTCTTTTCCTCTCAAAAATCAACATCTCCACTGTGCTTTTGGCAAGTAGTTTATCACAGTCAAATCAGAGCTGAAGTTGCTCATAAAGGCCTCAAGTGCCCATCTTGTGAGCTATTGATTAAACAGAGGTACACAGCTCTTACTTAACAACTGTTCAAGTAGCAAATTAGATAAAGCTTAGACAACTGAGGAGTTTCACAAGTATCCTTGTTTTGGCACTGGGAAAGTCACTGGGGGTGGTGCAGGGGTTTATATCTGAGAAAGGCCATAATTTTTCTCAAAGAACAGCTTTAACTCCTCTGACATAGATAACCCGAAGAACTAATATCCCCAGATTTCGGTGCCCTAAAGCGTAGATAAATTCTGGACACCTCCATCACAAAAAGAACAACAGGTAGAAGTGATTTTGAGTAGACTTCTTTCTAATTGGTTTGCCAACATGAATCACTTGCAAAATTCATCCTTTTGTAGCAAACTAACATCCTCCCTTGGGTACCAAGAACTTAGTATTTAAAACCTCATGAACCTAGCTAAAATCTTTTTTTTTTTTAGATAGGAATAGTGTGTGTTCTGATTTATTGTTATTTCTTCCTCTGAACACTGAGTAAAACAGGATTATCAAATCAAGAAAAGGTTGTCCTAGAGTAAATACTGTAAGAAGGTAGATAGACTTTATTATTTTTATCACTGAACCGGGAGTCTTATTTCCACACTAGCTTTATACATGAATTCCTGTTTGCATATGTAATTGAAGGACCCTGTATTGTTGTTAGGGTCACTCAGTTTGCACTTACTACAAAATTCAGAATTAATGCTGAATTTTAAATGAATAATATTAATAAAACTATTATCATTTCTACACTACGGCTGGACTAAATAATTCCATTTATATTAATGTGTGCTACCCATTTTTAAGGAAATATTTGTCTGGCAAAATAAAGGAATTAAATAATACTGGCTTTATTTTCTGCCCACAGGTATGCCCTTAGTTTACATGTGGTACAATATGCATTTTCTCACGTATATCAGAGTTGGAAAGGAAAGACTGGTACAAAATCTCTATGAAGACAGGAAATACTGAAGAGGAAGAACTTGAAATTTTGGTTTGTCTTAAAGAAAGAATCCCTATCTTCTGTGCCAGTCTCAGGCCCCATTTTTGCCCCATTTAGGTATGTTCCTACATCTCCATCCAGTTGATTTCCGGTGTCTCTTTCCCTGATTTGAGTGGATTTGAGTGGAAGACTGTGGTTTTTCTACTGCTCCTTCTGCTGCTGACCTTCAGCACTGCCTACGCCTTTGAATTGGACCCTTGTCCAACCCTGTCAGATTAGTGAGCTCTTCTACTATGTTTCCATGACCTCTATAGACCTCAGGCTGTGATGACTGGCCCCTTTCTGGAGATGGCTTTTCCTGGGGCCAACTCCATACTCTCTTGTCCCTTCCTCCTTTCCCAGATTCCATCCCTCCTCTCATTCACAAGCCAAAGTGGCTAACTCCTTCTTGAGAACTGATATTATTGAGGAAGTGGGAAAATCTCTAGACTGGAAAATAAAATGAAGAATAGATATAAGACAGGTATTTGAAAATCAGTTGAAAATAATTATGATATCCTAATCTTAGCCAAAGAGGTGGACCAAAGAGTTTGAGGAAGTTAGAGTGATCTTCAGAAGGCACACAGAGCAAACACATAGGGTTATAGAAATATTTAAAGAAAGGGAGTCAATTTGTCAGAACTACAGTCAAGAATAATGACTAGGGTTGGCAGGAACAATGGAAATGGTTTCTTTATTGACTTACATGTATTTAGTCAACAAAATTTTAAAAGCAACATTTTTATCATCCACTTTTACCCCCTGTAATGATTACTTTTTCCTTCTTTGCAATACATGCAACTGGAGAAATTCTGTAAGTGAAGCATGGCTTTTTCTTGCTAGGTCAAAACAAAGCATTACAGTGGCCTCTTAATAAATGTCAATTACTTTCCCTTTTCCATGAGCCTGGAATTATGCTAATAACATTCTGCTGAATATTCACAGATTCGTACAATATTTGATCTGGAGAAGAATTTAGACATATTCCTACATAATTCCCTCTAAGAAAGATGAAGATACTGCGGCTCAGAGACTTGAAGTAGCTTGTAAGAAGTTGCCCAGCAAGTCAGCAGTGCAGCCAGCATCAGAAGCCAGGCATTGGCAGCATGAACAAGACTCTGATTTAAGGAAACAACACATTCCAGGAAATGAAAGAACTGTGCTTCTGGCCTGGAGGGTTAGGTAGGTGCCAGAGTATGCAAGTCATATAGGCCATATTAAGGATTCACGGAGTAATGAGAGACATTAGATGTCAAGGAAGAATGGTGACACCAGGGTGGCATTTTGAGAAGGATGCGTTATTTTTCTATATTATTTCTCTATATACTCTGCTTCTCAAATACCCTAACTCTCGATTCAGGATGCAGTGCTGTTCTCAGTTCAGGATGCAAGATTTCTACCCTTTACCTGATGACAATTTCTCCCTTTGTACCTCTTCTACCACCTCTGTGTACCCTCCAGGCCAGAACACAATGCTCCTACGTCATCTTCACCATCAGTTGAAAACAGAGGTGGTCTTTCTTCGCCTCGCTTCTCTACCTCCCCAAGTTTTTCTGTCTATTCTCATTTCTTGGATGATCATATTTCACTTCAAAAAATTTTTTTAGGCTTCACCTAGTCCTTAGCTCCTTTTCCAGGAGTGGATGCAGCCTCCAACACTGTCATGAATCAGACTCTGAAATCCAAACTTCCCCACGAGTATCTTCCTTAAATAAGAAAAGAGGGGGAAACTTTCTTTGTCTATCAATGTGGAATGTTCATATCTAACTTTTATTTAGCCTTTTTGTAGGCATTCGTCCTATTGGCAAGGCCTGATGTTTGTATACTTAACAGCAAGGCATTTGAAGTAATAATTTTCTTGCTTTATACTACATTCATAACACTACCTTCGACTGTCACAGGCTAGAGCATCCAGATTACATTGCTTTAAATGTCTGAAGGTCCAAACATAATGCCAGGATTAGAAAAGGCAATTGGAACCTGTTGAACAGTTAACATATAATAGACGTTGTGCTATAAAATTTCCTTATCAGGCTGAATTGAGCCAAATTGGGGATCAGTGGCTAGACTTTGGGAAAATGCATGAGCTAGTGACTCTTCTAGGTATCTCCTTATGAAAATAAGTCTGCAAGGGGACTTTTACATTTTGGCTAGAAGCAAAGATATGGATGTGGGGAGAAGGAAGATGAAAAAAGAGAACGTGAACAATGCTTGCGGGATGCATGGCATCTGTCCTCCACTAGCTGGTACTGTGGGCCAAAGGAGAGATGATTTAGAAACAATAAATGCAGAAGTTGTATTTGTGGAAGAAACTGTGTTCTGGACAGGAAACAAAAGTGCGTTTCAGAGGCGCACATAATAAAGTATATCCCAAAACTGGGAAGAAAGCTATTTGCTTCCTTACGCTGTCACAAACCACAGTGCTGCTTGAGTTATCAGGGAAGCTCCTCTCTGAGGGGGGCTCAGTCTGGAAGAGGAGTCCTCTTGTGGAAAGAAGGAAAAAGAGGTCATGACAAGGTTCCATCACAAAAACATGATCAGGGTCAGGAATGGGGTGCTCAGAAATAACTGAGAGGATATTGACTTTGGTCATATAGGTGGGCTCCAGGAGCAGTGTATGTTAATATTATCTCAAAAGAATAGGATCAGGTGACATATGCATCACATAATTTAATTCCTTAAAAGTCTTTTGAGAATTAGGTTATTACCCTCACTTCAGGTAAGAAAATATATCCTCAGGCAGATTAAATAGTTTGTCAAGGTCACACAGGTAATGAATGGGGGTCCCGGGATTCAAACTCAAGCCTTGGCAACTCCCTTTACCTGTGTTCTTTAGGACCATGCCAAGTTACTTCCTGATTGCTTGGTACTTGCTTTCTGATTGGTTGAATATTCCAGGTGGGAGGTGGCCAGAATAAAGGGTACCCAAGAGCTCAGATGGTTCATTCATCCATCCATCCATCCATCCATTCATTCATTCATTCATTCACTGAAAGTCATCATAGAACTGCAGGAAGAGTGTGGGCTTTCAAGTCAAGCAGACCTGAGCTCAGATCCCAGCATTGCCAATTTACCAGCTATAACCCTTAGGAAAGCTACTTTTCCTCCGTGAACTTTGTTTTCCTTGTCTGTAAGTAGGAACATCAACATGCTTTTTGAATGCTGATGTAAGGCCAAAATGAGTTAAGGAGTATATAGCTCATACTAAAGTGCCCAGGACATAGTAGTTTCTCAGGAAATGATAGCTATTTTTATTATTGGCAGTTCCTGAAGTTTTGCCTGAATTCCTTGCATCCAGGAAAGAAACCATGTGAAACATGTCAGTGCCAAATACCAACAGATCACATGTCCTGCCAGTTCTCACTTTATCTTGCATCTTCCCTAACATGGCTTTTTTATTTTTGTTTCCATATATAAATTAGTATATGGGAGTACATCATTTTGACCCTTCCTGCTAGGAACCAAGCCCAAACTTCTTTTTCTATAAAAGGAAGGAGATGGTATTGACCTACATCTTTTCTCTTTGGCAAGTACCCACATTACATGTTTATCAACATTTAAGAGTTCTTTCTTAAAGCAGCTCACTTATGGCTAGAAAGTGCACTTCTTTCACTTGAAAGGACATCAAAGAAGTATTCCTGTATAAAATTCACTGAGTTTTTCTTAACTATGCATTGTCATGAGACCATATGGCCGTAAATGATTTAGTTTTTCATGAAAAATGGTTTTAAATCAAAAATGAAATCTGCTAAAAAGAATTTGCATACT
Source organism: Eumetopias jubatus (assembly GCF_037043125.1). Lineage (NCBI taxonomy): Eukaryota > Metazoa > Chordata > Mammalia > Carnivora > Otariidae > Eumetopias > Eumetopias jubatus. The sequence goes on along the minus strand of NW_028274809.1, from coordinate 159,930,799 downwards.
TGATGAAAAATAAAGGCAATAAAATGTTTAATCTGGCTGCAAGAAATGTACTGGGATTTCATAAACAGCCCTTACATAATAAGGAAATATATTTTCATTATGACTCTTGCATTACCAGGTTATGGAAACTTGGCCTCTTTAGATAGTGGTACAGAAAACTGGAGTGTAAATGGTATTCACCTTATGATTCAAGCGAATCTGGCACATCTGGAAAATTGTGAAGTAGTACCTTCCCAAATCCACATAACTGATGAGTTTACTGGGAAAACACTGAGGTTCAGGGATAAATAGGGGGAAGTGGGACTGAGTGGAAGGGGGAGGGTACAGTCTGATTGGAACACTGTGACAGCATTAATAATGCCTGGGGAAGTAGGTCTGTAACATCACAGCAATTAGCACTTAGAGAATGGCTTCACTAAAATCTCTATGGGACATTGAAAGTGAGAGGACTCAGTGCTGGCAGACTTGGGAAAAGCCATCTTGGCCCAGACGCATCAGATGCTCTCTCAAGGCACCTGCCGAGAAGGGAGATGTCAACCACCAGGAAGGAACACAGAGGAGAATAGCCACGCCTGCCTGACGGTAGGTAAACAGCAGGATCAGGAAGTGAAGTTCATGTGAGACCCCCACCCCCTGGGAATGCTCAGAAATATTTGGGGAGAGTTTGAAGTGATTGGCATTCCTGAAGAATCGACGTGGTGGAAAAACTATCTTGGGGACTCTAGCTTCACCTTAAGTGGGTATCATAAGTTACATATTGAATTTCTTCCTACTTAAGTAAGCTACTAAATCACACTATAAAATGCAATCCCTGGTTGCGGACTTTCTTGAATGCGTACAGTGTAGGTCACAGCATACCTAAAGCTCAGTATGCCACCCCTTTGAATTTGTATTAAAGAGGCAATGTGGAGAAAACACCATGAAGAAAAAAGAATACAAAAGTAGGAACATGTTAGTATTAATTGTTGCAATTGCTAACCATCTTGGAAAGAAGCTTATTTCTCAATTTACTGCATCGATTAGAGGACAGCTGCTTCTTGTGGAGAGAGAGAATTTTGTGTCATTCGAGAGACTGTCCAAGCTACAAGCAGGACAGTGGACAACTCCACCCACACCGCACATCCTGGGCTGGCTCCATGCTGCACAATCTCTTAGACTTCAGCCATCCTCAGAGAGATTCCAAGCCTCTGGGGCAGCCACACAGAATCTCAGGGAAAATGGGTTATTTCTGAGTCAGGTTCATGGGCTTCACGGTCTATCTTAAAAAGAAATGGTCAAAATACTGCGTCCTTCCCGACATAAGTAATAATTTATTTGTATCTAATGCTTATTTCAATTTGCTATAGTTTTGAAGTCCTTTAAATCTAAAGATACATGAAGACTTGAAAGAGCATGGAGGGAATGTATTGGCCACCAAGGATCTAGAAGAATGGAAGGTGCCTGCTGGCAGAGTCGAAAGAGCATGTGACTCTTGATCTTAGGGTCCCGAGTTCCAGTCCCATGCTGGGCCTAGAGATTAAACAAAAGGATCTGGAAAAGTGGAAAGTAATAATTTTATATTTAATGAGAGACAACTCAGGAGTCAGACCAGTGTCCTCAGCTTGTGATCAAAAAGGGATAAAGCCCAAGGGGTATCGATTCTAAGTTATGCTTTCCCAGCTTGATGTAAGAGCATCTTCTCACAGCAATTCCTATGACTAGTTACATCTTTGGAGAAGCTTCTTAAAAGGTATTATAGGTTTGTGGCACCTGGCTGCCTCAGTCAGTTAAGCGTCCGACTCTTGATTTTGGCTTGGGTCGTGATCTCAGGGTCGTGAGATCGAGCCACACATTGGGCTCCATGCTTGTCCTGGAGTCGGCTTGAGGTTCTCTCCCTCTCTGTCTGCCCCTCCCCCAACTTGTGTGCTCTCTTTCTCTCTCAAATAAATAAAATCTTTTTTAAAAAAGGATGTTATATGTTCATAGTTAGGAGCTGGTATGCTTCAGTCAGGCTTCTTGAGTTTATACCTCTGTTTTCTACTTCCTTACTGTGTAGTCTTGGTTAAGCCATATACATCTCTCTGGGCCTCAGTTTCTCCACTGTTAAAATTGGAGTCATACAGCTACCTATGTGGTAAGGTTGCAGTGAAAGTCAAATAAATATCTGGCAATATTTTGTGTGGAAACCAAAATAGCTTTTATAACAATTCCAAAATCAGATATAACCAAGAAGAGAAATTAGAAATAAAAACTTCTAACATACAAGAAAGCTTCTTAATCTATAAGTGTTTTAGAGATGGCACTAATTATGACAAATAAAAATAATGTGTATATCAAGGTATAGAGGTCATAGAAATTTTTTACATGTATTATCCCATTTGAGAATTGTAATGACAGATGGATATACATGAGATTATTGAGATTAAGTGCTGGGATTGAAATCACACAGTTTTTAAGTGACAAAGTTGGAAAATGTACTGAGATTCTCTAATCCCAGAGCCAGTGCTTTCCACTTCATTACTCACCCTATTAAATCAATTTTTTAAAGTTTAATACTTGTAGGGTTAGTACCATCACTGAAAAACATACTTCATATCAATAGATATTTTCAACACATCTGCTTTTACTCAGACTTCTGTCCTTTCTTGTACTGTGGACAAAATGTTTTCACTGATGCCTAAGTCATAGGACCTCATGATGCTGTGATTTTAGGGGGTGACTAGTTAAAAGGTCACTCAGGGTGGGTCAAATATTAGATTCCATCAGGAAGCCTGGGAGCAGGTCAGGGACTAAATCTGTCTGGACTCATGATATTTCAGAAAAGTTTAAGAAAGATTGTAATCTAATATTACTCTTTTGCTAGAATCGTGTTGAACTTCGAATCAAACTAGAAGGCTACAAAACAGCTTCAATGTTGTCAAAAGTAAGAAAAGACTGAAATATTGCCACAGTTAAGAGGAAGCTAAAGAGACATGATGGCTAAATGTGAGGTGATATCCTGGAAATGAGATCCTGGAACAGAAAAAAAAGGAGATTGGGTTAGAACTATTGAAATCCAAACAAACTATGGAGTTCAGCTAGTAGTCATGTACCAGTGTTGGCTTCTTGGTTTTGACAACTGCACCATGGTCCTGCAAAATGGTAACAGTAGAGGAAAACGGGTGAAGGATATATATATGAAAGTTCTGGACTATCTTTGCAATTGTTCTGCAAATCTCAAAGTATTCCAAGTCAACATGTTATTAACATCGAAAGAAAAAAAATCCTTTGATAGTGTCTGAGATTCTGTATAACTTGGGTCAAGGTATAAAAAACTTCAGGATACAACCCCATTTTCTCCTATTTCCATTCAATATGAGGGTCACACAAAGGGCCCTTGACTCATTCTCCCCCTACCACTACATACACACATTTTTCATGATTTGCATTCTAAATGCCTGATCTGCTCCTGATCTGTCTTCTAAAAGTAGAAAAGCACGCAGAGATGCTTGTGATTCTCAGTGGAGGCTCCGAGAACCTCTCCATCAGGTTTTTGAAGCTCAGGCTAGTACATCATGTAGTCATTACTTACTGGGAGCCCACTATCTCCCAAGCACAGTGTTAGGTGCTAGAGATACAAAATAGAAGCCAAACAAAATCCCGGCCCTTAAGAAGGACATGCTCTATTTGGGTAAGCTGATGACGCACATAAGAGAGAATTGCATAGCAGATTATTGGGGGAGCCCAGGAAAGGGGAAGAGAGGCCTCCTACAGTCTGAAGTTGGAGATCAAGGTAGGGATCCCGGTGGGAGTGACCTCTAAACTGAGTCTCAATCTAATGGTCCCAGGAAGGAGGACAGAAGCAGAGGAGGTGGCCAGAGGAGAGAGAAAGTCTCCAGGCACAGAGAGTGCATCCCAGGGCACTTGGTGGGAGACTTGAGAAGCTTGCTGATGCTGACCAGGAAGAAGGAAAGGGCAAGAGGCAATAGAGCCACAGGAGCAAACAATGCCCCCAACCTGGAGGAGTTGAACCATAATAATGTGCAGTTGAAATTCGATCCTCTAGGAAAGGGAGCAGGCTTCCCCCTTGGTAACGTTCCCCAAACCTAATCATCTGTCTCATCCATTTCTTTTCAATCTTGATCATCAATATGATGTTTAGTCTTAAGATAAAGCATCTTTATTGCCGCATCCTATATTTGGAGATCTAGATCGAGCAAATGGCTTAAGAACATGGAGTTTAAAATCAGATTCCTCCTGTTTATAATTCTGTACCATCTCTCTGTTCCCCGGCAAGCTGGACCTCTGTTTTCCCATCTATCAAATGGGGGTGATAATAATACAGTCTATTTTGTTTGGTGGCTGGGAGACTTAAATGAGATACAGCACATGCTATGGAAAGCAAGCAAGATTTCACTTCGCATTATGCAGTGTTTCACACAGCTCGGTAGCTCAGAGGGCTCACTCCAGAGCTAGGCTGCCCAGAGCTGTGTCTTGGCTCTGTCATGTGCTGATTGTGTGGCCTTGGGTCAGTTTCTTAATTCTCTCTACCCAAGTCTTCCTCAGGAAAATGGGCATTGTTTTATGATAAGGACTGAATGAGCTAATCATCGAAGACTGCTGAGGACAGTGTCTGGTATGCAGGTGTGTTCTGCGCAGATCACACGAGCTGATGCACACAGCAAATGCTCACAAAGCGGTAGCTACTTTTATTATTCCGTGGAACTGGAGCCTGATGCTTCTGGCATGCTTGGGCAAGAAATGAAGGCCCAACCTTGAGGCCTGCCAAAAGCCTATCATAAAAGTAGTTTTTCTGGGTTTTTGTGCCTTTTCTTTTTTCCTCCGGCCTGCCAGCAGAGGTCGTCAATCAAACAGATTAGTTATTACCTCCTAGCTCTGTTATTGTTGACCAGGGTTCAAAATAAGAAGAAAAAAAAAAAAGTTATCCAAAGAAAACTACAAGCGATTTGCCACAAACCTCCAAAAGCTTCATTCTAATTTTAAGAGCACTTCGTGGAGTTTGGGAAAGGAGTTTGTCTACTCCCGCAACAGATCTTCATTGGCTTCTTAGGAGGACTTGATATCGGTTATCCTAACAGGAGGAGGCACCCCAATATTGAAGTCCAGTTACATTATAGGGTCACAAATGGCTCAGACTTTCATGTGTACAAAAATGGCATTTGTTTACAATTGAGGTTTGAATAGACTCAGGCGAAAATGAGATGAAATTTTTTTTTCCAACATATTCCTATCTAATTACTAACTAAAGAAACCCCTTCTATTTCATTCCTCTGCTTTTATTTGGGCCCTAGCATTCAAGATAATTATTGCCTAGGATATTGAGATGTACTGGACCATAGAAAAATAATTCTTCAAAGATACACTTCTACAAACCATTGAGCAACATGAATAGGACTCTTGTCACAAATACAGACTGACAGGTCATTCCTTGGCATTTTCACACGATATTGAAAATCGGCCTAAACTGGCAGGTGTAAAGTTCCTAGATTCTCACTTGATAGAATAATTCAGTACTGATAGTTTGTGACTGATAATAGGCAAAAGGTGTGCAAAAGACAATAGCCTCCAAGGAAAGAATAAAATTTTATTAAGAGCAGCTAAAAGTATAAATATTTTTATATAAAGTTCTCAGCAGCTTAATGCACATGGAATTCCAATGACCATAACACAGCAGAGTATCTCAAAAATATCGTAAAGCGAACTCAGCAATACCTCCCAACACATGCCTCCTCCAGGTTTCTCTGCCTTCCTGGCTGGCAAATATTTATGACGGCAAAGGCTTGTCCTTTTGTCTTAACACAAATGCCAGCTCCTTGATCCCTCCAATGGGGCCCACTGAACTGGTTAGCACCTCACCATCTCTGTCATCTCTTGCTTGCTTATGATGTTCTGTAATCATTCCAAATCAATGATTGACTTCATCTTTCCCTCTCTTTCATCAGCAAAAGAGAGATCAGTGCAGTAGCCATTTAGAAAATCCTTTCAGTGAAATGAACTTCTTTTGTAACTAAGTCCCCCAAAGATTCTTTGGAGCCTCTTGGGTCAGGGTGGTCATCTGATATCACACGACCAACAGGTGACCCAACTACCTTCAGTCTAGCTGTGTTTGCAGGGGCATTTTACCCAACTGATCCTCCAAATGTATGTCCTAGGACAGTGCTTCTCAAACATATCACCTGGGTGCCTGTTAAAATGCAGACTCTGATTCAGAAGGCTTGGCAGGGCCTGAGATTCTGTATTTCCATTAAGTTTCTAGGAGATGCTGATGCAGCTGGTCCAAAACCATATTTTGAGTCACAAGGTTCTGAGAAAGTCAGAACAACTCAAGACACTAAAGAAGGCATCTGCCTGAATTCGACCAACAGATTTATTTGCATAAGGACCTAAATCCCCAGTGTACTAAAACCTTTTTAATCTTAGAATAGGAGAATGGAGTGTCAACTTCTGCTTTAGGCAGACAGGGTAAACTGAAAAATGGTTATGTTCATCCTTTTTAGAGAAAAGGGATCAAGTAAGGAACAGGATCCCAAAGAGAGAATTTTCCTGTATAACCTAGAGCCCATAAGGAATATATGGGCACCAGATTTCTACTTTCCTTTGCTGAATAAGAAACTCCCTGTTCCATGCAACAACTCTGTCCCATCCCCAGAAGCCACAAAGATTGACACACTAATATTTACATTTCGGGACGTGTTTAATTCTGCAGGAATAAATTAAGGCATGAAATTGGTAATAGTTAGCATTGCTTTAATTATAAATCAAATTACTTATGAAATCATTCACTGAAAACAATGGACATCTCATTAGCAGGGAGAAACATTTCATTATGAAATGTATTAAAAATTGGGTAGACTCTCCAGACTGTCGAATGGTACCTGATATATACCCATCCGGCTTCATGGTCCTTTAGTGGCTTCCTAGTAGGTTGGTTAATCAGGAGCTGAGGGCTCCCCATGTCTACCAGGGTTACAATGGGGACCCCAGAGTTCCACTAGGATCATTCTTTGACATGGCATTCTTTTGGCAATGACTTGCTCAGACTCTATTTGTTTGTACTTGTTAATGTATTCAATTCAATCCAGCAAATATTTATTGAGCATTACTATCAGGCTCCGGGGGACCTAAAGATAAATAAGGCTTGATTTTTATATTCACAGAACTGATCGCCATGTAGATTATTTTATAAATGCTATTATGTTGGAATGTGCATTGTTTTGTTGCTTTGTGTTTCTCCCCGACTAGGGTATAGGCTCCTTGAAAGCAAAGGTCTTTTCCAAATTATCTTGATGTTTAGTATCTGTGGAGTTTCTAGGTAGGAAGTCACAGGAGGATGATTGGACTCTTAGGCACATTTACCCCAGCCACCTTCCATCATGACCAGAGTCTCCCCACACAGCTTTCCTGTTCCCAGGGAAGCATGGCTTCTGCAACCCAGGGTAGAAAGGTGGAAAGAGGAGTCTCGAGAAAAAGCCCTCCCTTCTCTCAACACCAGGAAAGAATAGAATGCCTTTATGTAATCTTTTATTTTCTTTGTTAAAATATAAGGCATGGACGTTTAAAGTTTTGTTTTGTCTTGGTTTTTCAGCATTTTGTCTCATGGGACAGACTCCCATGACTACCAGTTAACACAAACAACAAGAACACTTACATGTCAGGTGCTGTTCTAAGAATTTTATAAATATTACCTTATTTGATCTGGATATCAGGCCTATGAGGTAAGTCCTTATCTTAGAGCTGGGCAAACTGAGGCACAGAGAGATTAAGTAATTTGTCCAAAGTCACACAATCTTTTGTAGCAGAGTATAGCCATGACTTGGGACTTCATCTTCTGGTGTTAAATTTATTGACGCCAAGAAAGCTGAAAAGAAATGTAAAGCTAAATCCATTTCAACATATGCAGAACATTTCTTGCACACCACACTTCCAGGTCTTTCTTCCAAGAAAACAGTTTTGAATCACTGACTCGGTTTCACATTTGCTATAAATTACAGCTTCTGAGGACATAGGCCCCAAATGAACGGTGAACCTCTCCTGTGTAACCCCTATGCTCGGATCACCCTGTTGGCTTGTGTTTATTGGGCTAATATGCATATTCACAGGAGATGGAAGCTAATTGAGGACAGGGCATATGTGTCCCGAATGCCAACACAGTGCCTGGTCCACAGGAGAGGCTCAGTGATTTTTGTTGAAGAAAACTGAATGAATCTCCATTTTACAGATGAGTCAACTGAGACCCAGAGAGATGAGAAATGACTTGCCCAAGCTTACACGACTCAAATGAGATAGACTGAGGAAAGCTTTGAAACTTGTTCTGCCCCACTTTGAAGCCCTGTTTCTGTTCTATACTGCATTTTGCATTATCTACCCATTAATGATTGCCTTTATTTTCTGAATGGAGTCATTGCAGTATTGACAGAATGCAGCTGATGTATATGAGATACTAAGATGTGATCTGGGGTAGTTACTGAGGATTGCAGTAAACTTAATTAAGATGCTTTTGTTCCTTTTAATATGTTTTTAATTTATAATAATGTCTTTCACCTAGTAAGGATGTAGTATGCATTTGAGTAACTGAATTGAAAAGAATACCTGGGAAGCAAAGACCTCCTAATGTTTAAGACATTGTTGATGAAAAAAAATATGTAATGCCGAACTTGGAGTTGATTAATCAGTCTGCTTTGTGATTTTATAGGAACCATCTTCATATCTGAAAATGATATTCCTAATAAGGACATACCAAAAAACAGCACCAGTCTTTCTATTATTGGCTTAGGAATAATTTAAATAGAAGTCAGCACAGTATTACATTGTTAAACTTTATTCAAGAATTATAGAAAATATGTTATTAGCTTCACTTAAAGTCTAAGCTGAAGAATTTCCTCTGGAAGACATTTCCTGATTAGACCTGAATTGTTTTTCTATGTCACCACAAAGACAATGCAAATGCTGATTAAAGCAATTAAAACTTTCCTTTGTTTGCAGAAAGAGATGTACCCAGATACGGCTTTTTGTTTGTAGACATCTTAATAAGCACTAGCAGACTGAAATGAAATCTGTCATCAGTTATATTTTTCTCTTAGACAAACTGTCTACTGCACATACATATTAAGCAAGGTTTGTTACCAAAGCTTCCTTATATTTCTATTTGTTGTTGTAAAATGGTAAATGTAGAAATAACACTAGATCTATCAATTTGATAATATAATGCAATACATCTGGCAGCTGAACAGAAAAAAAAATGTAATGACATATTTGGCAGAGTGAATGGTTTTTATTATGGGTTTTTCTTTCTTTTTTTTTAACACAATTGTGCCATTTGTTGTAGACTAATGTCAAGGAATATAAAGTATTATTGGGGATGGGGAATTTAGCTTTTGTAGAACATAAATTGACTGCCATGTAAATATAACGATCAGTTTTATTGCTTGTTAAATATTTATTTACTGAAATGATCTGAATAGGAAAGCTTGCTGAAGGGAACCATGCCTGTTTTTAGTTATATATTGTTGAATTCTTTTATGATTTTGGCTTTTTTTCTGTTTTCAAATTTACAATTTTACATTAAAATCTACTGTAGAATATTGTGAAATATAAGAACTAATTCCTAGAATATGTAGGATCATCTATTCTAAAATGGCTAGGGTAACTGAAATTTGATTTGAAGCCACCATTTTAATGAAATTGACTATTTAGGAGCACAGAGGGAACATTCTTAATTCATCCATTCACTCTATGTTCGACAGGCTTTTCTTGACCACTACGAATGGGTCAGGCATTGGCTTCTGGGGACATTAATGTAAGTGAGCCATGAGAGGCTCAGCCTTGCTGGTAAAATCACACATAAAATATGTTGAGTATTTTATCAAAACAAATCAAGGTAAGACACTACAAAAAATGTTTTTTTTTTAAAGATTTTATTCAGTTTTTTGGCAGAGAGAGCGAGACAGCGAGACAGGGAACACAAGCAGGGGGAGTGGGAGAGGGAGAAGCAGGCTTCCTGCGGAGCAGGGAGCCCCACGCGGGGCTCAATTCCAGGACCCTGGGACCATGACCTGAGCGGAAGGCAGATGCTTAACGACTGAGCCACCCAGGCGCCCCTGCAAAAAATGTTTTTAATTTCATTTCCATTTCTTGGAAATGGAGTTGACCATTGAACAACAGGGGTTTGAATTACGTGGGTCCACTGATACACGGTTTTTTTTTTTAATAAATACAGTACAGTATTGTAAATGTGTTCTCTTTTCCTTGTGATTTTCTTAACATTGTCTTTTCTCTAGCTTATTTTGTTGTAAGAGTACGTACCTATTACCTATATAACATACAAAATATGTGTTAATTGACTGTTTATGTTATCAGTAGAGCTTCTGGTCCACTGTAGGCTATTAGTAGGTAAGTTTTTGGAGAGCCAAAGTTATACATGGATTTTCCACTGCATGGGGGTTTGGCACCCCAACCTGTGTGTTGTTCAAAGGTCAACGGTAAAAGATAATGGCTATGAAGTGATACATTATAATACTTGTGCTCTTATGGCCTGGAGATGTTAAATTGTGTTACTCACAAAGTATCATAGGACTGCCTGCATGGATATTGGTTTGAGGTTTGGACTCAAAAGAGGGGAAAGTCTTTCTTGTAAATAGATTTCAAAACACCCACTCCCATTTTCCCTGGACCCAGAAGCATCTCATGGAGCAGAAAGAATCCAGTTACCAAGAGAAAGATGGCACTTACTGAGCATAGCAAGGCAGAGAAAGCAGCCATGTTACACAACAGAAAAAAATGAAGATTAAGACATATATGAGACCACGAGTTGGGCCTTAAAACAAAAAGTGGATATCTCAGCCTGAGAGGAATGAGAATCAAGTGAGATCCAAGAAGACAATCCAATCTGTACCTGAATAATCCCTTTAGACATACCAGAAAAGGTTATGATATCCCTTCATAAGAAGAGATGAAAATAATTATCAGAGTTCAGTGTGTATCTTTCTTAGATTTTTTGGTATAATGATGAGGAACAGTTATATAAAAATTTAGAATGTAAGTTTCCTGCTTCACAAGAATTCTCTTGAAAATCTTCATAGAATCCCGAGGAACATAAACCATCAATGCAGAAAAAATCTGGAGATGAGTTGATTTTCCCCTGCATTGCAGTCCAGATTTCATGTGCCTATTGTGAGAAAAATCATAAAAGTGGTCACCGTTACAAATTTCTGTAAAGGTCTTATTTCTATCTTAGCTTGCCACACACTTCCGGCGTGGAGCAGAAAATGAAGGAGGGGTACAAAATTATCTGATTTACTCAGTCAATATAAGTAGTCATTCTGGAAAACTCACTTTCCCACACAAACTTCATGATTAAATGAACATAAACCTTATGTGGTTATTCCAGTTATTTTCTGGACCCAGCCCAAGTCTCTGTTCTCCCAATAGTGGCATGGTAGAGCAGAAAGAGGACAGTGTGGAACCACAGGCTGTCACACCTGTGGATCATGGACAAGGTAATTAACAGCTGGATCATGGACAAGGTAATTAACAGCCCTCAACTTCAGGGTTATCATCTGTAAAGTGAAGCAAATAAAACTGGTACCTACCTCACAGGCTGAAGTCAGAGGAGTCAATAAATACAACACTATTGTTATAATTTTATACTAGTTTTTTAGGAAACTAGTTAGATAATATGAAATAGTGAAAAAACACCTTTAAAACTGAAATGTGCCTTGAAATTATGGGTTGCTACTAACTAAATGTTACTTCTATAGGAAAAATTTCAGTGTCACGGTTATTGTTTGTAAAACTAAGGATAATAGATTTGGGTTATAAATTAAATGAAATTACACATGCAAACATCCAGGAAAGACCTGGGAACTCATAGAATCTCTTAAATGTTATTGATTTAAATGGAATATAAATTTTCTAGAAATATAGTGTAGACATATCTTAATTTTAAATGCAAATCCCCTTTGAGCATCCAGGTCACTGTTCATTGGCAAATTTGGTTTTCTAACAAAATCAAAAACAGAAAAAGAAAACTTCTAAGAGAAACAAACTCAATATCCATTAGAGAGAAATCTGAATATAACTTATGGCCCATATAACAAAAATACCTAACTAATATTGAAAATTATAATTGATGTGTGATAAATGTCTAAGTGGAAAAAAAGCAGGTTACAAAACAGTATGAATCAGCTGATTCCAGTTTCAGGATAGGTGGGAGTTGTATGTGTGTGTGTGTGTGTGTGTGTTATTCGTGTATTGAAAAATTATGAAAGGATAAAATATACAGAATATTAGTAATGGTTATTTCTGAAGGATGACTTTTACTTTCTAACTTTTTATATTGTCTAAAAGTTTTACAATGAGGTTGTCCTGTATTTATAAATTTTAAAGGCTTTTTGTACTTTTAAAAATATTTCTGAGATAAAATTTCTAAGTAGTCTTCTGCAAATAAATTGTTAATACAAACATTCTTACCTAGTTATCATCAATATACTTTCCATAAAAAAGTAATGAAGTTATGATTTCAAATTCTGAAATATATTATTTGAGTTTATTTGATTTTATAAGCAACTGCATTGAGAATATTTTTAAGGCATATGGTTTAAAGAGTTTTGATTGCCAAGTCTACCAAAAGCCACAGAGTTCTAGAAAGGTTTAGAACATTTAAAGATTAACTGCTTTGTTTTGCTGGAGAAATAACAAAAATATTCAGGATTTAGCTGTATTCTTTTTTCCCTGATTTGATCACAGGCCTAATTTGATAAAGAGGTCAGTACTTGGCACATCTGAGCAAATATCAAAATGGTATTGGATATTTATAGAACTAAATTAGATGTTAAACAAATGGAAATTATAATTTAGAGAAAGAAAAGACAGGATATTTATAGCCTGTTGAGGATGATTAAGAATCTTTTACTTTTCACTGTAAAGTGGTATTTTTAAGTTGTCATTTTTTAATGACAAATAGATCACTTGAAATATCTAACAAAACATTTATTTTTAACTGAATTATGGAGATTTTAGGTAAACCTCCTAAATATTGCAAGTATACTATTCTGAGTATTCTTCAGCACAGGAAAAATTTGGTAAGAATGTCAATGAAGTAATGTTGAGTCAATGAGCATTGGGCTTGAATTGCTTTGGCACAACTACTGAGCCTAGAATTTCATTTATCCTTCCAAGGAAAGTTCTTGATTTGCCATAGTTACTCTTGGATATTGCTGTAGTCTGGAAAGAAAGCTACAACTCTAAGCAGAAGTAACCAGTAAATTAATTTTTTTCTATGATCAAGATAGAGAAACGACATTGTAAGAACCTTGACCTTGAGCTGTTTCAGCTCTCTGTGCTTTAATTTCAACATGGAGTCTAAATGCAAGCCAAACACCTCATTCAGTGTCAACAGTGTTCCAGTGCTAGGTACTGGACATGCCACAAAATTATACTGTATTACAGTTTATGAAGAACTTCAGATATTTCAAAGATAATTAGACTATAGACAATATTTATTGCTATTTATTGCCTATTATTATTAACTCCTGAGTAAGACGTTACTCTGTTGAGTAATCCCTTCAAAGCTCTGTGTTCTCTTTAAGCAAATTCTATTGCACCCAGCAAATTACTTGCTCAACAATGAGGATTTTACTTCCAGTATAAGCAACTTGTGAGTTTCTCTATTGAAGATAAATGGAAAGACATGAAGGTGAGTATTGGGAAAAGTAAAAGACCAATAAACATCACCTCAGAGCTGATGATAAAAGGTTTCACCTTAGAGGAGATAAAAGAAACTAATGGAAGTTAAACTGGACCTTTCAATACACTCTCCATTTTGTTAGGGGGAAGGAACTAAACTGTCTGCAGAAGGGTCTTAGGTTGTTGGGAGAGTCCACCCTATGGTTTGGAGAGAGAATTAGAGAAATATTTTTCAGTATGTCAGGAAGGTTAACCAGAGGTTACTCAAAGCTTTCTTAAATCTCAAGTATTTGAGTTACTTTGCATTGGTGGGATTTGTGAGACAGCAGTCAATACTTCTGAATCTTAAAATTTTCTATTTTTAAGTGCCCTTCTAAGTGCTACTATTTGGCTAGAGGACAAGAGTAGGGGGAAAAATATGTGAGAACGCAACTTCATGAAATAAAACAAAATCATCTATGAGTATTTTATTTAAATTTCTGTGGAGGTAGAACCTAGACTATTTCTCAAGAGATGACATATAGTGTAGCTTCTGTTGGTACTTGATTTGTATAAACATTTAAGCATTTGTAAAACTGTATATACAGACTTTCATAGGGCCTCTTCGAACCACAGTACTACAACATTTGTGATCCCAGAAGCGTTTTGAACCACAACTTCTCCTACCCTGGGATGGGGCTCTCAGAAATAAACCTGGGTGTTGGGCTGTGGCTCGCCACAGGCAGCAGGAGTTTTTGAATGTAAATAAAGGAGAAGAGCATCGATTAAGTTGGAGCAAGGATTAGTCAGTCACTGCTGCAAGTTCACTATTGAAGCCATAGAAGTGGCCTGTCAAGTCCATTGGACTTCTGGGATATTTCTCCAGGTCTACTAAGCTGGTGCCCTTAGCTACCGAAGTCTCTGGTTGATTCTTGAACTTCTTAAGCTTCCTAACCTAGACACTTGCGACTCGTCTGTCCTGGAACTGAGCTTCTTGCCTCTCTCAGAGTAGTTTCTTTGAACTTCATGGAAGTCCCCTTTCTAGATTGGCAGCATCCCTGTGTTTGTCCCCAGTGCTGCTATCAGACAAGAAGAAAGCCACAGTCCTTCCAGCACCCAATGTTCATTTCCGATTATCCCTCTTTACTGTGAGTTGGTCAGGTTGCATGGCCTTTTGTAAACCATCCCCCCACTTATCCCTTTATCTCTTCCAACCCACCACCCCAAACACTAGGGAAGTATCCAGAACAGCTACAGCCCTAGTGTATTATCTTTTTTGTGTTCATCACAGTGCAGATCTTCTTGCTGTTGGAACTGGCTTTGCTTCTAAGATTGACAAATTTAACTTTTCTATAGCACAAGTTGTCTGAGAATAATAATCATAATAACCGTTTTTTAAAAAGTTTTATAATAGTATACTTTTCCCCACACATGACTATTACAGGCAGAAATTTTACATAATTTAAAAATTCCCCTGATTCAATATTCACTTTCTTCCCTTTGTGTGAAGTCTGTGAGGGCATAGAATTTAGCAGGAAGAAAAAGAACAAGCCAGCATATATATTGATGTTGTTATTTAGGTATCTCCTTATTGATTTTTCCCACACTAATATTTCCTTTCTTTTCAATTGTGAATATTAATTGAAGGAATTATTCATTAGACTTGAAGTCAGATGATTTTGTAATAAACCTCTTATGTAACATTGACACTGTGATTCAAACATGACTTTGAGGAATGATGACAGAGTAATTCTATTTTATATAGTAGTTGGTGTTACCAATTAATAGAGACAATCTGAAGAGTCAACATTTGAAGACAAAGATTTAAAAATTACATTAAAAGGAATCTTCAGGTGGAATTATTGGTAATGGCTTTTTTCCCCTGAGCCAACCCTCCAGGTTGGATTCAATGCAGGGACTATCCCTAATTGGCTGAAGCCTGTTCCTGAGTTTGAAGAACAATCGTTCTCTCTCTTAGGAAAGGAGCATCACAAACAGTAAGCTATCTCTACGCTCCCAAAGACAGTAAGCGGATGAACAGCGGCCAAATCACTTATTCCCGCAGCCTGGAGCACAGTGGGACGGCGAGAGCTCTGAGCGGTCCAGTATCCCAGGAAGAGCCCTCCCTGTACCCACCTGTCCACTGGGTGTCTCAGGATGCCCGCTCACGACAGGGCTCTCCAGCAGCAGCTTCCAGCATGGGCTTCTCTCCGTTTTTTGGTCAGTTATCTCCGGAAATCGTATCTGGCTTCCTTCTGGGGGCCTTTCCTGGTCACAATGCTCAGCGGCTGGATATCTGAGTGCTACTCATCCAGGATAGTGCAAGGTGCTTGGAAGCCATCTGTGCATCAGAATCTCTTGGGGCTGTCACATCTTGCTCTGTTCTTTCAAAGGCTGACTTATTCAAGAAACATTTTAAAACTCTAGAGGTGTGTTAGGGAAGCAAATTCTGTAAAACCGCACTGATTACATCTCTACCTGGTCCCCTTGGCCTGTGCTGAGGTAGGACGAGAACATCCTGTGCCTCTTCTCTGACTCAAGCTGTTTTCATGCCTTCTAGAAGTCTTCCTTCCAGGGACCGGCGGCCATCTCACACTACTTGCGTCTGGGAGTTTCCAATCATCCGTATCTAGGATCCTCCGCAACGGATACAAATACCTGCTTTTTGGTCCTTCTGCGGGGCCTGGGAGTACTTGGGCAAATCATTTTGCTTCCCATAAGGTAGATGTGCCAATCTAGTCTAATTAATAAAGTGGCTGGCTTCTCTAACCTAGAGAACAGGAAACACACGGTGATGATAAGAAGATAGTTCTGCAGAAAATGAAGTTGCTTTTGGTTGCTATTTTTATATAAAGATAAAGCCTCTGTGCTTTGGAGGTCTGAGTCCAGCGTCATTCCCAGCTCAAGCTGTTACAGAGAAGTTGGAGCAAGAAGGAACAGAGCTTTATGCTATAACCTCCCTACTTTCAGCTGCTTTACTCCCAGACTTTCAATCTGGCAGGCAGGTTTACCATCAACTTAGAGGAAGGCATTTATGAATTCCCTAATGTATACTTTCTCTTATCAATCCTTTGGTGGGCGACATGCATAGAAGACAATTCTGCCTTAAAGTTTATGAAGAGGGGCTCAAGAGTCAATCATGCTTTTTTATTTATGAATTTCTCCATTTGCAGACCTCTCTGTGAGTGATCAGATGAATTATGTCTGGTCTTTGGTGCCTTTCCCCAAAGAGAATTTTCCAAGTTTTTTAACTAGTTTTCCTACTTTTTTTAGTTAAATTATTTTAAATTTGTGCAGTTTTGACACTGTCGCATTTTTAGTTTCGACAAAAGGTATCACCGCCTGGAAAAACCAAATCCGAATTAGAGCAGTCCTGCTTTGTCTTCTGAAGAGTGGGCAGGTGGTCATAGGTGGTGTCCCCGTGGTTAGGGATCAGTGAAATAATATACATGATAACACCAAACAGAATGTCAGAGGCACAATGAGAGTAAAATTTATAACTTCTTGCTTCTTTAGTCAACTTCTAAAAGGCAGAAGTTTATGTATTTTCTTGCACTGATATGTTATGCAATGTGCGTGTGCCAAAATGTTTATGAACCTGAAAGACTGACACCCCATCTATACACACATGATAGTAAAGCGTGAAACAATGAGGGGCTGCTTTCACTACATTTCCTTTAGATAATCTTAAATTCTTTTTTTTTTCCAGTGTGTGTAAAAATTCCCACTGTTATTACCCTGCTCTTTGCTTTTCATTTTCTTTTCTCTTCCCCAGGGCAAGTGACTCAGCTAAAAGATGCATACAAGTTAAAAATACACCAACTCAGAACTATTGATGACAACATTTCTATCTCCTATAGCTAGATACTTCTCAGGGAATCCCTAAGCCCTGAGGAAACTTGTTGATAAAGGAATAAACATGAGGGATGTATGTATACAAACAATTATTCCAAGTCAACACATTTATGGTGCATAGGAATCTAGACTCTGTGCTGTGTCACATACCCTAAGGAATAGAAAAGAAAATGAAAAACAAGAGATGAGATTAGAAGAGGGGGAAGTCCTATAAACCAACTTTTAAAAATAGTTGCAGACTATTTACAATAGACTCACAGTAAATCTGTCTAGGTAGATAGTCTTTCATCTTTCACTGTAAGGGTTTATAAGAAATGCGGGAAAATTAATCAATTTTTTAAAATATTTAATTTAATTTATTTTTAATTTAATGTATTTTAATATTTTTAATTTAAATGTTACTTAGTTAACATACAGTGCAATATTGGTTTCTGGGATAGAATTCAGTGATTCATCGCTTACATATAACACTCAGTGCTCATCACAAAAACTGCCCTCCTTAATACCCTTCACCCATCTATCCCATTCCCCACTCCTCCTCCCTTCATTAACCCTCAGGTTGTTCTCTGTCATTAAGAATCTCTTATGGTTTATGTCCCTCTCTCTTTTTCTCCCCCACCCTTCCCATATGCTCATTTGTTTTCTTTCTTAAATTCCACATATGAGTGAGATCATATGGTATTTGTCTTTTTCTGACTGACTTATTTCACTTAGCAGAATACACTCTAGCTCCATCCACATCATTGCAAATGACAAGATTCCATTCT
Source organism: Eumetopias jubatus (assembly GCF_037043125.1). Classification (NCBI taxonomy): domain Eukaryota; kingdom Metazoa; phylum Chordata; class Mammalia; order Carnivora; family Otariidae; genus Eumetopias; species Eumetopias jubatus. The sequence continues at coordinate 159,912,536 of NW_028274809.1, read as the reverse complement.
TTTTGATGGCTAAGTAATATTCCCGTGTGTGTGTGTGTGTGTGTGTGTGTGTGTGTGTGTATACCACATCTTCTTTATCCATTCATCAGTTGATGGACATCTGGGCTCTCGCCATAGTTTGGCTATTGCTAATAATGCTGCTATAAACATTGGGGTGTATTTACCCCTTTTAATCTGTATTTTTGTATCCTTTGGGTAAATACCTAGTAGTGCAATTGCTGGGTCATAGGGTAACTTTTTTTTTTAACCTTCTGAGGAACCTCCATATTGTTCTCCAGAGTGGTTGCACCAGTTTGCTTCCTACCAACAGTGCAAGAGAGTTCCTCTTTCCCCACATCTTCACCAATACCTCTTGTTTCCTGTGTTGTTACTTTTAGCCATTCTGACTGGTGTGAGGTGCTATCCCATCGTGGTTTTGATTTGGATTCCCCTGATGATGAGTGATGTTGAACATCTTTTCATGTGTCTGTTAGCCCTCTGGATGTCTTCTTTGGAAAATTGTCTATTCATGTCTTCTGCCCATTTCTTAACTGGATTATTTGTTTTTTGGGTGTTGAGTTTGATAAGCTCTTTATAGATTTTGGATACTAACCCTTTACCCAATATGTCGTTGCAAATATCTTCTCCCATTCTGTAGGCTGCCTTTTAGTTTTGTTGATTGTTTCCTTCTCTGTGCAGAAGTTTTTATTTTGATGAAATCCCAATAGTTCATTTTTGCCTTTGTTTCCTTTGCCTCCAGCAAGGTGTCTAATAAGAAGTTGCTATGGCAACTCTTTGAGTTCTACTTTAGGATTTTGATGGCTTCCTATCTCACATTTAGGTGTTTCATCCATTTTGAATTTATTTTTGTGTATGGTGGAAGGAAGCAGTCCAGTTTCATTCTTTTGCATGATGCTCTCCATGTTTTCCCAACATCATTTGTTGAAGAGGCTCTTTTTTCCATTGGATAATCTTTCCTGCTTTGTTGAAGATTAGTTGGCCATATAGTTGTGGGTCTAATTCTGGGTTCTCTATTCTGTTCCATTGATCTGTGTGTCTATTATTGTGCCAATACCATACTGTCTTGATGACTACGGGTTTGTTTTTTGTTTTTTGTTTTTTTACTTTTCAGTAAAGTTTATTTCCTTCTGGCTCGTCAATCAATTTAGATATGACCATGTATTTGCATATAACATATACATATGAAAAAATAAAACAATTCCTATTGGATCACTAACAGCTGTAATATAACTTTAATCTTTTCACAAAGGGGAGTTATGTGTTCAGAAGAATATAGACATAGCTCCACCGTAAATTTTTATTATGTATAAACACTGAGGCTTGTGATTCCATTTTGATGCATGTTTTCTATACCTGCACCTGAACACAAATTTGTTGCACAGGCTCCACGAAGAATTTCACAAGGTCTTTGCAACAGATAGCCAAGCCTTTTTCCTTTTTTTCTTAATACATGGCATCCTTGTGAGTTTATTCAACTATTACCAAATTGGGTAACAGAAACAATTGGGGCTAAATCTGGTTCTACTGCTTTATCTGCTAAAACATCAATATTGTAGTTATTTTGTAATAAGAATTTTCTTTGAAGTATTTTTTTTCTAGTTTGTTCAACCTCAGCGTATATCCTCAGAGATCAGGGATCATCCTGGATATTAACTTCTGAAATTCAGTTTCAAATAACTGCTGTGATAAAATCATCACACTAATTGGCTAAGGAATGTAGACACCAATGCAAACGTGTGGTTGGGATTTTGTGCACATATATCATACTGAAAGATAGAAGAGATCTATTCTGGCTGGGAACTAACTAAAGCAATAGGTGACCATTACAAGACCCAGCCCAGCTGTTGTTATTCTTTTGATTTCCTAATTCATCTTCTGGCAATTACTACTGTGGGTCTCTATTGTTTAGTATTATTATAACTGGCTTCTTTTCCATGAAGGGGAAATAATTCTTCTCTTATAGACCAAGCAAGCACCATTGGCCTTGGTCCCATCTCCATTTCTCTGTCTCTCTCTTTGAGGAACAGGTCTAGACCTGGTAAAATTTCATTTACAAATTAAACAAATGGGTCAGGTTAGTATTGGGTTAGACCAGACACAATTTCTCCATGAAGGAAAATACTTTAAATGGATATAACCATACTAGTTGAAGTGTTGCAGCCCAGTTTTAGGAGGGTGACTTGGTAGAAAAGAGGAGCATATCTTATTTCTTTCTACTACACTATAGTGACTATATATTTTCTTTGAATTTTGTATTAATTCTATTTCCCTTCTATTACTTTCTTCTTAGCCTAAGGACAGTTGGTGTTTATTTAACTCCTAAAAAGGTTGTGGTGGTTAGTAAAATATGAAAACAAGTTACAATTTATTATTGAATTTTTTTCTTATTCTTATTGGAGAGTGTATTGAATACCAAATCCTAAAAAGTGGTTGGTGATTAAGAGTATCAGCTTTTTTAGTACTGGTTACTAAATACTGATAAATCCTCCTTCAACCAATACTCTCTTCAAAAAGAAAAGACATAAAATGCATCCTTGGGAAAAAAAAAAACAGAAGAAAGGAAAAAAAATATACACATATATATTTTTTAAGTTTTTTAATATATACATATATATTTTTAAGCCACTATTTCTGTGAAAGCAGAAATGGACTCTTAAAGCTCTAGAAGCCTGACCTCTGGTTTGTGAATCAGACTTAGACTGATATCCAAAGTAACATTTCAATGCTACAAAACCTTTTAATAAGTGTATAACAAATCCACAGCTTCCAAGTCTGCTGGTGAGAAAGGAAGTTCAAATTTGTTGAACCCTCATTATTATAGGCTTGAGCGCCTCTCGTGTAGAAGCCAGATCTGCATGATTATGCTGCCAAGCGAATCGTGTTGGGCTGAATTCTGTTTCCCAGAAGCCTAATTGACAATTTTGTTGCCCTTCTCTGACTATTTAAGAAGAGTTGTGAGGTCAATGGCAATGATACTTCTCCGAGTCATAAATGCCATCCAGCAGGACTTTTTTTTTTAACCTGTTCTTTTAGAAAGCTCCTATGTCAAATATTTAAAAAGAAAATGTTTTACAGGAGAGAAGGAATCTGACAACACTGCTGACCCACATTTCAGAAGGAAAATGAGAAATATAGGGGTCAGATCCCAGCCAGCGGAAGCACAATGAGCACTTATGCTGTAAATGAAGTAGTGAAATCGCCCACTGGAACAAGCAATTTTCATAACCAGTACACTTCAGTAAAATGAATTTTATCATATCCTTTGACCTCCTCAAGTTCCCAAACCAAAAGTCTTCAGGGCATATTAGACTGGCAGAAAACACACAATTGCCTCCGTATATGGCAAACTAAGGAGTGTCTAAATACCATCTCTCAGAAAATTGACCCAAATAATATGCCTCGATTGATCTTTGAAGAGAATTTAATTTGTTAAATGATCATTTATTTTCATAGTTGTCTTTTTCATTAAGAAAATGTTTGGATGCTGTATTATCAAAATCTTTAAACTAAAATACTAAAATCAAAAGATTAAACAGAAATATCAGAATCAAGGTGTAGAATCCAAATATCTAATAATTAAGTTAACATTAAGGTTAAAAGCGTAATAGCATATTTGTTCCTGGATGTACTGTAAATATTTAATTTTGTCCTCCAGTGTGTGAGAAAATGTCTTCTGCTTTTTCACCTGAGAGTTAAGTATTTGAAAAATACTGCGCCAGGGCGCCTGGGTGGCTAAGTTGGTTAAGCAACTGCCTTCGGCTCAGGTCATGATCCTGGAGTCATGGGATGGAGTCCCGCATCGGGCTCCCTGCTCGGCAGGGAGTCTGTTTCTCCCTCTGTGCTCTCTCTCTCTCTCATTCTCTCTGTCTCAAATAAATAAATAAAATCTTTAAAAAAAATACTGCACCAGTGAGAAGCAATTTTAATATTTCCCCATAAATTTTAGAGAAGAAATATCCATTTGAAAAGCCATTGTTTTCCATAATTATTTGTGGAGTATCCGATAATTCAAAATATAAAATCCATAACATTTTTATTAATCTTTCACATTTCCTAGTTGTAAAAATAAGAGAAATTAGATATGTTTATATAAACAAAAATACAATTTCCTTTAAGTCATTTGCATGTATTTTAAAGTAAATATATACTGGAAAATATGCTTTTTATTTATATAAATATGAATCATATCACAAAATTCTTTGGAAAACCTAATGCAGATAATGCAGTTTGATTGTAGTGTAACGTCTGAATAAAAATATCAACTATCTCATAACTTTTAATTCACAAATTTAATTAAAGAGAAATCCAGTAGTGATATAAAATTGAATAAACCAAGCCTGAATTTCATGGTTCACTGTAAAGAATCCAGCTTACTTATAGTACTTTTCATAAGAATTATTTTTCATTCTGTAACACTTCCTATGGATTAGATGAGCTGCTAATTGATATATTTAGAAAAACATAGGGTGAAGTGTCACATTACAGTAGATGCTTTTTTCAGGCCTCATATAGATTCACTCTTATGACACTGTTTAATCTTACCGACATATTTTCTAGGATTATCTTTGTACAGGCCTTATTTTGTACTTTCACAATGGTGGATCAAACTCCTTAAATGATAATAAAACAGAGTCATAAAAGAGATGGTCAATAAGTTACACGGTGTTTCTTCACATTCCAATTCTGACTTTTCATTCTGACACCATTTCTCCAAGTACACTTCCGTGAGTACTAAAACAAAATGTAGTTGATATGCGATCTTAATTTTTCAGAGGAATTTGTGGCTGTATTTTGCTTCTCTATAAGCTCATGAATACTACATGATTAACAATAGTACAATAATAAGTTTATTTTGAATTTCATCTTTATAGTCTCATAAGAACCTCAACTTATGTCAGAATTTATACCTAAGGCACGTATTAGCTAAAAGTAAAAAATATATAGTCTATACACCTTATTTTATTGTTTAAATGGTCCTCATTCATGTTTCATTTCAATAATATTTCTCCAGCTTGTAAAGCTTATGTTACATCGAGCTCCTCTTTAAATTCACAATGCATAAAACTGCCAGGTGGCCTAATAACAGAGTGCATTAACAGATTGAACTATAAATCAGATGGTTGTGCTCACGTACTGTAAAAATACCACCGATTTCTTTCAGATTATAGTTTGTACATTGATTCTACGGAGTGATCACAAATGCTTTGGGAAATTTAAAGTGAATAAAGAGGTCATATATCCAAATCTAAAAGATAGTATTACCTTCAGTTTCATCTGATCATTATTTTTATTTATCTTGGACCATAATTATGAAATTAAATAAGATAATGACATAATATCCATGAAACACTGCCTAGCCAAAAGCTATCATTACTATTAGAATTTAGTACTATTAAATCTATGCTACAATGGTTTCTTTTTAATTAATGACTTAATACTATAGTAAATAGCCATGCATCTCAACATGTACTTGGAACAAACATTCACTGTGTTTATTATATAAAATAGTGAAAATTGGAAATAGGTATAGAAAATACTTACCTCTTGGACATTTGAATAATTTGAAAAATAAAAGAGTTAATGCCTATTTTTTTTCAAGAGGGAAAATTTTTTTACAGCATCTAAATTCAGAATAACTCATTGTGTCTAAAAACCTGAACTTTTAATATTTGGAAAAAGAAACAAAAATCAACTCTTATACAAGCTAGTATATGAATAAGGAAACTGATAAACCAAGGAGTCAACTTACTTCCTCACGGTTTCACAGTTCAGTGACAACAGAGCCAGAGAAAGAGACCTATGAGTACACTAATAATAACTTTCCTTTGCATAGTGCATGATGGTTTACAAAATGTGTGTGTAGACTTTATCTACCTTACAACAATAAACGGGTTGAGTTGTATAGGGATCCAGTTTTTCTACCTTAGGTACAAAGCTTTATGTGCTATCTCATTACCCCATTGTGGTTATCTTTCCATAACTTTATGATTCTTCTGTGTCCCATGAATGGTTTCATGTTAACAGAATATATTTTACAAACTAAGAGAAGCAAATAGAATTAGATGTATGTTACAAATTGAAAGAAATACAGTGCCATTAAAGACATATATAACCTACATGGGGCTAGGAAAGGTAAAGTCAGTATTATGGCTCTGTCTGTGAGGGTCACAAAGCAGAAATTCAAAAGCAGAATAAAGACTGATTTAGGAAAGCTTTCAAAAGTTGTTGATTTAAAAAATTTGTTGATTTATCAACAAAACGAATCTGAAGAACGGGCTCATGTTGGAGAATGGTAGGTGAAGCTGCAGTGATCACATTGAAGTCTTAAAAGAAATCATGTTGACATACGTTAGCATTCTAGGAGTGAGCAGAATATTACTTGAGTTTTTTTTTTTTAATATTCATGTGCATATGGCACCAAAGAACTGGACTTAGTATTTTGGTTAAACAATGAGCTCTTGCTCACATTACCTATTCTTTATCTTTTTGCAGGGCCCTCACTATGGATTCAGGCTGATTTTGGCCACAGGAATAATAGGAAACCAGAGGGTCTCAGATCAGTAATTGAACGCTCTATTCCATAAATGAATCAAGTCACTTCCACCTACAACATAATAGCTAGAAATAACAGTCATATCCAAGTGCAAGAGGAATGGGGAAGTACAATGCTCTCATGTACATGAAAAGTAGGAAAATATGGGCAAACATTATAAAGCTAAACCATGGATATTATTAAAAATGAATTTTTCCTTCCTAAAATGCTACCTGGTGGCCCTTTTAGACATTTCTGAATCTTGTTCCCTACCAAATATTGAGTACGTTAATGTCTGCAAGCCATTATGATTGACCCTCTGAGGTCTTTGCTCTGGTCTTCATACTCTACAGCAAGGATTCTCAACCTCAACACTGTAAACATTTTGGGCTGACTAATTCTTGGTGGTGATGGCTGTCTTGTGCATTGTAGGATATTTAGCAAGTCTCCAGTTCTACCCACTAGAGGCCAGAAACAGTAACCCACCTCCCCAGATTTTGACATTCAAAACTGCCTCTGGAGAGTGCCAGATGTTCCCAGAGTAGGAGGGTGAGGATAGAGGGCCAGTAAAGTCCTGGTTGCATGCTGTAAGACTTGCAAATATGGAGCAGCCAGGAGAAGCACTTAATATTCAAAAACACGCTGTGGTAGTTTGGAGAGGGAGGGGTTAATTTTGATTGGGAAAGTATGAGGAAGCATTTTGGAGAAGGTGCAATTGACTGAGGATTTTCAAGAAAAGATACTTTTTTGGAAAACCTGAAAGTGGGTTGGTGAAGAAGGTAAAAGAGTTGGAGCAAAATCTTAAAAGTAGAATAAAATGGGCTGAATTCAGAGAGCAGCCAGAGATGTGGGGCAGAGAGCTGGTCTGAAATTACCTTTGCTTATAGACATTATGAAATGGTAAATACACACACAGATGATAAAAATAATTGCACTGGGCTTTTTCTTACATTTCTTAGAGAACAAACATAAATTTAAATTTCCATTTATGAGTAGAATAGAGATTAATTGGAGAGGGTTTAGAGAAGATACCCACACAATGATTAATAGGCTGAGAAATAAGATCTGCAAATTCAATTTTTGAAGAAAAGAAGTATTTTAAGAAACAAAGATAGGGGAAATTTTATAATGTGCCCTCAATAATGTACCTCCCACATCGAAGGCTGTGACAGAGACAGTGGAACTCACATTCCATCTGTTTCCCTATGTCTCCTACCCTCTGGAGGAGGGGGACCATCTAACCTGGCCAGTAGGATGTGGGAAAGTGATATGCCAAAGCACGGGAGCAGTGTGAGACCCCATAGTTGGACCTTCACTTGCCAAACCAACATAGAGAACCAAATACTCCACCTAAGTGCAACTGAGCAAGAAGGTTGCTTCAGTTATCTTGGATCTCAGTGATCATGTGGAGCAGAGTCTCCAGTCTGCCCACATTGCACATTTATTCTGCTGTGAAGGAGAAGTACACTTTTGTTGTATTTAGCCTGTGACATTTGGGAGGTTGTCTTTTTACCACAGCATTAATTAACCCAGTGTGACTAATATAAAGCATTCTATAAAGAGAGTTCTATTCTAAGGAGAAAATAAGTCCAGATGGAAGTAAGAGAAATGTTAACTTGAGAGTCAATAAAATCATCAATTTTATAAAAATCACAAGAATGGGAAATAATTCTTCATCAAATTTGGTTTGAAGAAGTATGGTCTTTGCCAAGAGTTACATATTGGAATAAATAAATCTTTGAGAGCTCCTTTTGTATGAAGAATCTGAATTGGGGCCTAATCTTCCTTTCTAAGATATTTCCTACAACTCACCCATATTAACCACCTTCCGCAACCAAATAATTTCAGGACTTCCCTACCTCCAAGTCTGTCCATACCTACTTTCACTCTCAAAAGCCTACCTTTTTAAAAAATTTTTATTGTTATGTTAATCACCATATATTACATCATTTGTTTTGGTGTAGTGTTCCATGATTCATTGTTTGTTCATAACACCCAGTGCTCCATGCAGAATGTGCCCTCTTTAATACCCATCACCAGGCTAACCCATCCCCCTACCCTCCTCCCCTCTAGAAACCTCAGTTTGTTTTTCAGAGTCCATCATCTCTCCTGGTTCGTCTCCCCCTCTGACTTACTCCCCTTCATTCTTCCTCTCCTGCTATCTTCTTCTTTTTCTTTTTTCTTAAAATATGTTGCATTATTTGTTTCAGAAGTACAGATCTGTGATTCAACAGTCTTGCACAATTCACAGCAAAAGCCTACCTTTTTAATCTCTACTTATCCAATTTCTATCTACCTTTCAAAGCTTAACTCCATTCACTCCCACATGAGATCTTTCTAGACCCTGACTTGATGCAGTTCTTCTTCTGAACTTATTAATTAGTCTTGGAAGTTAATCATTTAATGTTTGTGAAAATCATTTATTTCTGGCTTAGTCTGTATTTGTTTTAATTTCCATGTCATCTACAGGAATATGTTAAAACTTCCTGAGAGACAAGTTCATTTGCTTACATCCCATAGCAGTGAACAACATGTTTTGCACATAGTAAATACTTAATAAAGATATGGTGATTGCTACTGTTCTGTGGTATTAACCCTTAACTTTCCAACTTACATTTCATTTTTTTTAATTAGGTATATTCATTTCCTTTTGTTACCTACATAGCTAATGTCACATTTAATGTTATATCTAACATTAAAGGGCAAGTCACTTCCCTTGAGTTCCTAGAGAACTTTCTCTATACCACCACTTCTATGCAGATGGAACTAAAATACATGTAATCTGTATGGTAAATCTATGTGATACTTATTTGCTCTTTATATCATAACACCCTTCTCAAAGAAATTTATTCTTATTTTTAATATAAGGGTCTGGCCACCCTTATATTCTTTGTAGTCCTTGGCAGAATGTATTAAGAAAAATAACGATCAGAACACTTACAGAGGATAGATAGAAGATACATAGAGAAGCTGGAACACCCAACCCTAAGCAGAAACGGGTAGAAAAGAAAGGACCCCAGATGAAGAACAATGTAGTTACTGTGTGATCTGTTCTATCTTATGATGTATCATAGAATAATTAGAACTCTGTGCCAACCAACAAAACAATTGTGGCAGGCCAAACCACTGTTCTCTCTGCTTCTAAACAAAGGGATGTTCAAGAGCTGAAAGATATTTGCCTACCCACCACTGGCAGCAGAGGTAATAGTAAGAGAAAAGTTAGAACATGTTAAGAGAAGTAATCATTTGCAATGCTTTTGCCCTAACTTTTCAAATGTCTGCAAAGTTCAGCTAGGTTAAATTTCTACTACACAGCCTTTGTTTGTACTGATTTCATTGATATATATGTGAGTATATCCTAGATCTTCTTACCTGCAAGTCCGGGTTTTATTGAATGTAAGTGCATGGGAATATTCATCCTTCAGTAGCTTTTTGTCTAAAAAATGCAAATCAGCAAGTGAAAACAGTTTCCATTAGTTTTATTTTTAATTTTATTTTTAAGGCAATGAATTTCCAGATTTCTTGACTGGTGTGAAAAGGTGTTTCATATATAAGTTTATCTAAATGTGGGCATTGCATATTTGCCTTTTTGTATTCACCGAAAGGGAAAAAAGACAGCAATGTGCACTATGAAAGTGACATACTACTATAGTTCGATAGTTTTAAGAGGTTAGATGTTAGCAGATGATGCTATATAGATGATCTAGAAATAAATTTTCCATCCATAAAATGAATTCAGGAAAATATACTGTTAGTTCAAAATTTTTCATACTGATTATTCTTCACCTGAATCTATTTCTGAGGGTAAAGACAACATGTGTGAAAGGATCACTGGAGAAACATTATTCCAAACTTTTGAAATCTCATAAAAACTGTTATTTTCAAGCATGAAATTAAATGTGGGGCTCTCAGGACATTTAAAGTCCAGATTTTGTGTTTGTTTTCTTGGAAATAAGGTCAAATCCACCATGAAAACTATGCCAAATGTAACATAGTAGCAAGTTCTACAAGCATAAGAAGTAGAACAAAGAATTCTTATCCTATATGGCTACATCATTACTGGGTTTAATTTCTTTGAATGTGGTCGCTCAATTTTCTCTTCATAGATTTTCCTGAGAAATTAAAAGTTAAAGTTTAAAACAAAACAAAAATAGAGACCAGTCTTCATTTTTTGGATTTTAAATAACAAGCATAAAAATAGCACTGCTTCCTTTGCCTCTTGGTAATCACCCCAAAATAATACAGATGACAAAAAGCTGAAAGAAGAAAAAAAAAAAACCCTCCTTTGGTGCATTTGGGAGACCTCTCTAACCTGAACCACACTATGTATGAAATGGCTGCCAGGTATAGGGAAAATCAAACAAGACTGCAGAAAAATGCTAGAAATGATGCCCATGGCTGAAGATCTTAGATGAAGACAACAGAGACAATTCTTCAAAAAGTAGTCTACTCTGTGGGGAAAGAGCAAGTGGCATTATGTTGTTTGGAAACATACAAATAGGGTCTTGAGTTGGTCTTAATTGCCTCCCAAGACCTGGTCTGGTATAAAGGAAAAGCAGGGGAGATGGACCTTTGTGGAAACACATAGATTGTCCTTTTTGTGGGAAGCTGTCTATTGGTAAGGCCGGCCAGAAGACAGGAGACTTGACATTACAGTTGACACTACAGCTATAAATTTTGGCTGGTTGAGAGGAAAATAAGCAAAAGGAACTTGTTCCCATACACAACCTTATGTTGTCAAGAGAAGTACTTCCAGTGCTTCGAATGTGGTCCTGACAACCCTCAAACCCAATGCAAACATCACTCAACGAGTGGTCTCAGGAAGAATTCATCTCAAAGTGATCTCCTGTCCTTGGACTAGGATATACACCATTGGCACCCCTGATTTTCAGGCCTTTGGACTCAAACGGAATTACACCACCGGATTTGCTGGATCTACAACTTAGAGACGAGAGATGGTGAGACTTCTCAGCCTCCATAATTACATAGGACAATTTCTCATAGTTTCTCTTGATAAACGGTAGATAGATGATAGATAGATAGATAGATAGATAGATAGATGATAGATAGATGATTGATTGATTGATTCTATTGGTTCTGTTTCTCTGGAGAACCCTGACTAACACAGTCTCCTAATCCTCAATATCTCAGAATGTGATTTAGAAATAGGGTTGTTACAGATGTAATTAGCGATGTTGAGATGAAGCAGTACTAGAGTAGGTCAGGCTCTTGATACAGTATGACTGATGTTCTTACAAGAAGAGAGAAATGTATACACAGACACAGACAAGAACACCATATAAAGACAGAGATACACTGGAAGAGGTCTATGTGGCAATGGAGGCAAATTTTAAAATGTAGCACCTACAAGCCAAGGAGGACCAAGAACTGATGGCCACCATCAAAAACTAGGAAAAAACTTATTTGAAGCCATCCAATTTGTGCTACTTTGTTATAGCAGCTCTAAGACACCAAAACAGGCAGAGAAGAGTCAGGAGACTTTAAGACCAGTGATTTTCAATATGACATCACCATCCTTTGTTGTCTTCATACTTTGAGTTATTTTTTTGGTCACATGCAGCAGTGTATTCTGAGTGCAAAAGGAAGGGAGAGGAGGCTCTACAAGGTGTATAGTCAGAGGGAAGAGCACCCCATGGCGGGGAGCCAAAATTCGGACATAAAGTATTCCTCAGGGTGGGAAATGCAAGTGGGAGAGGACCAGGGAAACATGAGACAATTGGCATGACCCAGACTTATGGGGGAGGGGAGTGGACCCCAGGTATCCTGCTGTATGTAGGATGCATACTTGAGGAGTTTAACTGGATCCTAAAGAAAGTACATTTTAAAAGGCTGAAGGGCTAGGAACTATTCGTTCACACGTTTTTTTTTTAAAGTTCAAAGGAATGTGTGTTTGAGACAATATAATAAGGGAGAGAAGATTGTAAGAATTTCTGTCTGAAAGGAGTAGCTTTCTTGCACGGGAGAGGTAGAAGGAAGACATTCCTTGGTGCTTGAAAAAGAAAAGAATGGGAATAATGAAGAATCAACTTAAGATGGATCATTGAAGGGAGACTGAAGAAACTGTGAAGTCTTACAGTGATTCCTTGGAGCTCCCATCCATTAACCACTTCTATGTGGAGCTGTGGAAGAATTAGTGGGGGCCCTGTTCCCACCCCCATGAGGGAGGGAGAACTTGATCCTCTGCATTAAGTGAAATATATTTCTGTGCCTCAAAAGAGAATTCAAATGCATTTTCTTTTAGAAACATCATTGTAAGTAGGATTGGAATAAATAAGCTGTCAAGGACTTTTCTGGAAAGCCAAATTCTCTTTATCACAGTGTTTCAATGGGAAAATACCATCCCTTGCCAATAGATCTTTGTGACATGGCATGCTCATAAATGGAGAGTCCTCTGTGTATAGGTATGTGTTTAAGATTGAGTAAGCAAGTTGGAGGAGCTCAACTCAGAGGACTTAGGCCTGGTACTGCCATGACTGGGTATATTGCCTGGATTTTCCTATCTCTAAAATGGGAGTAATAATTGAACTGTCAATTTCTGAGGATTGAGAAATTTGTCAAATATGAAAGTGTTGCAAATCCTTCACACTTACATTAAGAGTATTTTTATTCTGAGATGAAATTTAATAACCAAAAATCTCTAGGTTGCTCCATCTGAGGAATTTAAAAACATCTGCCAAAGTTTGACTAATTTCAATCACTGCTTGTTTTTGTTTCATTGTGAGTCAATAGGGGAAAGTTCCAAAAGCCAAGCCAGATCTGCCTAGAGTTGTGTTTTGTTGCATTTGTATAGATGAGAAAGTTTTCACAGTCAAAACTTACCTTTAATCTGTTTAATAACAAATGTAATCAAATGTAGTATTAACAGTATGAAGTCATTGAGGCTTAGAAATGTTGAGGTAATACTGAACAGCTAAGAAGAACAACACAGAATCTATGAAATTTAAGAGCAGATGAGGTTAACAAATAAGGAACTCAAGCAGTCACCTTGATAAACATTATGTTCACGGTCACAATACACTCATTTATATTAATTTCTATTTTAATCACTCTATGCTCTTAAACAGAACTATAAAAATTATTTGCATTGGAAGTTCCCTGAGATGACTTTAAAGTCAAAATTAAACTACTGAATTCCCTCCATTTAAAAAAATTGGGGTTTCACTGAGAATTAAAAAAAAAAAAGAGGTAAAGCTCCATAAATACAAAAGTAGAGAGCGATCTATTCAAATTGAGTGTCAAAGAAAATGAATCTGGTTTGGGGCTGATTTTATATTTCAGCCTGGAGTTATGAACCACAAAAATAGCCATGTTTCATCCGATGACCTTTTGATCTACTCCTTTTTTCTCTTTTGATTTTTTCACCAAATATAGTTTTGATGTCCAGACCTCAGTATAGGTATTTATTCAGCTTCATTTAATTTCTTACTATGTCCAGCTTTTTTGTCAATAGTGCATTTGGAGAACAGATTTTCAGGATTGTGCACAATAGCCTTCCTATTGCTGATGTCTGGGCAGAAATTGGGATATTGGTGTCAGATTGTTCCTATTGATCTATGTTTGTTTCTATTTGGAACTAAGCATCAGAGACGTCTATGCTTTTATTTATTAACTGTGTCTCCTCAGTCGTGATGGCATGAGGTGGTAAGTCAAATGACAGAATTGAGCTCCTAAAATCATGCAACCAATCCCAAACTTTCTAACATCTGGTGGAATACAACTAGAAGACGATGCTGAAATTTGTGTGGCAAAGGAGCTAAATTCCCAAGAGTTCTAGCTATACTTCTGTAACCTTCAGTAGTTTCTGTGTTTTTGACCTTACTGAACAGCTGTTAAAGGAGTTATTCTTTCATACTTGGCAGTTTTGTTTTGTGACTATCTTAAAATTCCCTGTAAACAGAGATGTAGTGATCTGCATGAGCCCATTTCAGGAGAGTGAAGTCTGATTTTTTATTGCAGACATAGTATTTTATTGTATTGTCCCAGCTTCTGTTATCTCCACCTTTGTAAGAAGATTTTAAATGGAATGCTACGCTGCTGTCATAAAATTATAAGTGTATACTTCCAAAAATATGCAGGTGTCTCTATGCATAGATTTTGCTACTGAAATGGAAGAATGTTTATTTCAATTGAATTATTAGACTATATATTTATCATTCTCCATTTTGAGAATGAAAAATTGAGATGATTCAGTACAACTGTATCTTATCAGATAGTAGGAGGTAAATGGAAGAGAGATGACTGAGGGAATATAGAAATAAAAAAATCTTAGTAAGAAAATTTTAGAAAGTATTATTTAAAAATATGACTGTTAATAAGATTATTGTGTACTGTGTGTATAGTGTGTGCATGTTTATTGTGCATAATTATGTGAAGGCTGGTATACTGGTAATCTGCAAACTTCTAGAATTCTGGTTGCAGATATTCCCAGCAATGATCAGGACGTGCTACTAGTTCTAGAAAGTGTAAGAATAAAGTCTTGGTCAATAGTTTATTGGCCCTCAGAGTCCCCTCAAATGGAAGACCTTTTAAAAACCCGAAAACTACTGAATTTAGAGATTCTTAGAAGTCATTTATTTTACCCCAGTGCTCTTGCAGACACTGCATGACACCGCACTGCTAGACAATATCCAATCTTCAGGGCCTTGAAAGAAGGGGCTTCTTCAGCGAAATACCCTGAAGAACACACAGCCTCCCTCCCTGCCAAGGTACCTTCTCTGTATCCAGGCCTCATGGCTCAAACATCACTGCATTTGGACACCACGGCTCTATACATTAAACCTTTCATATACTTGAAGATCGTTAAATTATCTCTGACTTCTCATTTAGAGGAGAAATAATTCTTATTCTTTTAGCCTTCCCTCAAAGGTATTAGCCTTCAAATCTTTTATCACTTTCATTGCTCTCCTCTGGAACCTGGCCAAGTACTTCCCAGGCCTCTAAAGTTTTGGAACTTCAGACTAGAAGCCATGTTCTGACAAAGAGAGGATGACCTCCAATTTAACATAACATACATTTCATACATTCCGGGAGCATCATGTTTGCTCTTGGAAACTACAGTTGATGCAAAGCAAATAATCTGTTATTCCATATGACCCTTGGTTAACCTCTAATATCTCTACAATGTAGCAGACAACATTTCCCATCTCAGAGTTATGCACCATATTTTTTCTCTCTGAAAAGATGGCTGTAGGCAGCAAACACCCAGAGTCACCAGGAGAGGAGCATACATTCTATTTATGGAATATTATAAAAAATTATATGGTAAAGGTCATATAATCTGAAATCAATTTAAAACAAGGAGGGTAAGGCCTGCTTGTTATATGAGACAAAACAAAGGTGGAACAAGACAGTGACAGATTGAAGTGTGTTTTTTTTTTAAAAAAATGTGTTATTATAAGTATTTCAGCATCATTTTCGAGAGTCTGCTGTGATGCCATGATCCTTTGTGTGAAATATGATTCCAGCCCCGGAGGACAAGCCCACCTACTGGGTCGTGCGGTGCCTGCCTGGGAGCCCATCATGTAGTGTTATGGTGAGTTCTGAACTGGGGAAGCTGGCTCTGTTCTATCTGCCAAAAGTAAATTTGCTGAAAATATTTGGAAGATGCAGGCTAGATCTAAAGGAAAGCTAATTTATTATATAAAGCTATAAAAGCTAATTTATTATATAAAGCTAATTTATTTGTTCATTTAGTTCAGTGATTCTTGACTTCTTTCTCTTCTTTCTTTTCTTTCTTTCTTCCTTTTTCTTTCTTTTTTCCTTTCTTTGTTTCTTTGTTTCTTTCTTTGTTTCTTTCTTTCTTCCTTTCTCTTTCTTTCTTTTCTTTCTTTCTTCCTTCCTTTCTCTTTCTTTGTTTGTTTCTTTGTTTCTTTGTTTCTTTCTCTCTTTCTTCCTTTTCTCTTTCTTTGTTTCTTTCTTTGTTTCTTTGTTTCTTTATTTTTATTCCTTTCTTTGTTTCTTTCTTTCTTCCTTCCTTTCTCTTTCTTTCTTTTCTTTCTTTCTTTCTTCCTTCCTTTCTCTTTGTTTCTTTGTTTCTTTGTTTCTTTGTTTCTTTCTTTGTTTCTTTGTTTCTTTCTTTCTTCCTTTCTTTGTTTCTTTCTTTCTTTCTTCCTTCCTTTCTCTTTCTTTTCTTTGTTTGTTTGTTTGTTTCTTTCTTTCTTTCTTTCTTTCTTTCTTCCCTCCTCCCTCCCTCCCTCCTCCCTCCCTCCCTCCTTCTTCCTCTTCTTCTTCTCCTTCCCCTCCCTCTTCTCCTCCTCCTCCTTCTTCTTCCTTTTATTTTTAATCTTCCAAATTGCTGCACATGCTAGATGCTCTCTCCCTCTACAGCCATCTCTGAGCACCTCCCCACCCACAGCCCACTATTGCAGCCATGCTGACTCACCATGCTGATTTCGCTCTGTTCCTCCTGCCGATGCCTGTTTCTCTGTTTGGGCCATTCCTCCTTTTCCTCTTTTATGCAGTTGACTCCACTCAGCCTTCAATATCGAGTTAGTGTTAATTCTCTTGGAAAGCCTTCTCTGAACCCCCCAAAATAGTCCAAGGATTCCTGCTGTGTGCCCCAAGCACCCATATCTCCCATCGTTAAGTTTAGCCCAGTTCTTTTGCAATGACTTGTGAATTTGTCTTCCTCCACAGGCTGTGGTACCTGTGGATCATCTTGCTTATCTCGTTTTCATAGTATGCCCAAGAACTAGCACAGCACTTGGCCTAAAGGAAAACTCCATACATTTATCAAATAAGCAACAATGGACACCAGCCTTATGTCATTGAGCCACAAATATGATTGAGTCATTCTTCTCTCTTAAAAATTTGATTATTCATCATGGACTACAGGATCCAGCACATTTTTATGAAGCATTTTTAAATCTTTCACCATGTGTTCACCATCTAACTTTTAGATTTCCTCTCTAAAACTTGAGTCCAAATTTTCTGTCTGTATATCAAGGAACTTTTTCTGACATTATATAGTGACACATATTCTGCTCGGCATTCCAACCTTTTGAGATAACATTTTACTCCAGCCTCTACTGTGGCAACCAGCTGTGCTAAGGAGTACCTGACCACATCTGGCCTCCACTGTACAGCACATCCCTGATTACCCCCAACAGGGCTTCTCTGCCCTCTGCACTTAAAGTACCTGTGGGAATCTGTTTAGCCAAGGGAGAGAACCCACCAGGGCCGACTTTGATCACTAGGGGCAGGAAATAGACCCCTGTTCCTGAGTGGATAAGTCTAGAGTACAATCTATGCTCTCCTCTGAAGGTACCAAAAGGGCTGGAGCTCCAGCTGCCCAGGGTGGCGACAAGCTCAGGAATGCATTTTTGGAGGGCTATTTCTTCCTTCTTACTTTATACTTCCTTTTCTTCCACTCCAGTCCCATGTAATTGCCACACAAAATAAGCTAGCTGCAAGGCAAGCCCTTATATGGGGGGAAAACCCCAGGGTTAAAGTATCTTAGTATGCAATGCCTACCTTTATACTTATTGTTCCCTCTGCCTGGAATTCTTCTCACCCAGGCCACCGAAGCCCATTCTCTCTCGGAGTTTCTATTTATCAGCCAAACCCTAACATGAACGGTATCCTGATGGTGAAGTGTTCCTTGACCCAGATTTAACTGCTCTTGTCCTTTCAGGTTTCTTGTTTTTAAAGATTTATTCATTTATTTTAGAGAGAGAGAGAGAGCAAGAGAGTGTGTGAGTGAGCGAGTAGGGAGAGGGGCAGAGGGTGAGAGAGAATCTCCAGCAGACTCCCCACCGATTGCAGAGCCTGATGTGAGGCTCGATGTGAGGATTGATCCCAGGACCCTGAGATCATGACCTGAGCTGAAATCAAGAGCCAGGTGCCTCTCTGTCCTTTCAGTTCTGATTGCGTTTGTACACATTTCTGTTCTATTTGGCATTGAAACCACATTTTACAAATCTATGAGAATATGAAAATTACATCTATTCAATCATTTCATTTAAATTTATTTATAAAATACTTTTAACAAGTGCTTGCATGTATAGGTAATTAGAAAAAGATCAAAGTAAATAAAATTTCCTATTATTGATATTAGATGCTCTATTAAAGAAACTGTAAGTTTCTTTTCACTCAAGCTGAATTTATATGTAGCACCTATTTTGCACTGAGCTATTATTTTACATTGATTATTTGGTGGGTAGTTCCCCTAGGGAGTCACTTTGTACCTGTTAGCATACAAGGTGTTTTTTCACCCTGGCTAAGGGAGAGAGGGGCCTCCAGAGGCATTTGTGGGAGCTCCAGTGGCTTTAGAGAGAGTTGAGGGTGAGGTTGGCAGAGCCAGAGGTAGATCAAGTACAGTCCCAAGTGCTGGAGACTGCACCCAGGGCACAAGCTGAGGAGTTATTTTCCTGTCACTTGGGAATGCTCACGTAATGTTGAATGGGTCTCCATGTGATCTTGTGTGACAGAGAGTGAAAGGTACCAGTGTCCCCACCTCTTCTGCATTGCCCTGACACTCTAATGGAACAGGGCAGAACAAAAGCACAGACCACGAGGGAAGATACCCATGCTTAGCAAAATGGAGACTTCCCTGGTATCAAGGACTGTGTGTGAAGAACTATTTATTTTCCCCAAAGCAGAAGTAATAAATGCTGCAACTCAGCCCTGCATTTTTCACTTGTGATTCCCTAGGCCCAAGATGACCCCCACCTCTCACAACTGACCAATGTCTTTACAGCTTCTCGTAAATTCTTCCAAGGCTCCCCCTTTCCTTGAGCCTGTCATTCAGGGTCTGCCAGCCACACCTGGGAGCTCTTCCCTCAAAGCACCTGTGGACCTCCTGTGCTCCTGTCCACTCCTATGGCTGGGACCTGTACACCTGTCCCCCTCTGCCAGGGGGCCTGCCAGCTGACCCTTGCGAATAGCTTTCCAAGGGCCACTGGATATATTTGGGACCAAGATCCTTACTAAATAAAAACTAAGACATGTTTACCCCCCAAGAGTTCAATTTCAGTAATGATTTTTCATGGCACTGTAGATACCAAGTCTGGAGAAATCCAGAGAAACTCTGACTAACATATTTAATATTTACTCCCCAGAGGTCATACTTTGGTGACAGGAGAAGAGATTAAAAATATGTTTTTTTTCCTCAAATTCCCTAACTTTTAAGAAAATGTTCTTAATTCTAAACTGAATATGAAAATTTTGTTTTGGCTTAGGACTAGATGGCTACTCTTAACCTTAAAATTTAATATCGAATGATTCCTTCTAGCTATGTAGCATGAGTCTATGGCTGTGTCTTCTTTTACTGCCTCTGTTAATTGGTACTTTTTAACTTCTCGTGTGAAACCACTTGTAAGGCTACATTTAATGCAGAAAACCTGCATGACTCCTTAAATTATGAAAATCTTATTCCTCAAAAGTCAATAATCCCAGGTCCCTATGAATTTATTATAAATATTAAGCTTTGAATAATGTAAGCTGATCCTACCTGACGGGATTTCACTCCTGTCTTCCTCACAACATATTAGAACTGCCAATGATCCTCTGGAATAAGCCCCAGTGGATGAAAGGGGCTTGGTGGGGAGGGGTTTCCTTTGGAGGTTTGATGTTTTGGTGGAATGTGAGTCCCTCTAGCCAGTCAGCTTGTCTACTAAAATGGCCTTGTTAGTCTCATAGGAAGGCTCTTAATCACTCCTCAGCATGGTTTTTAACTGGACATTTTGTGAGCTGTAGTACTTCAGATTAGAAGTTTGAGTTTTAGGAATGACATTGTATTAATTATTTGGGAATATCGGTTATTTAAGGTTCTTATCACAAATTATATTTTCGGTGAGATCATTTGAGATCTATAAATACCATGGAGAATATTTTCACATAATAATATTGTAACATTATTATAGTAAAAAATGTTTCATTATAGAAGCTCAAACACACAACTTATTTAAAACAAGAAAGAATATTTTAATAATTTTTTCCATTAACTGGCATTTTTCAAAACTAAAAGATAATAATTTTTACAAAACAGTAACATTATGAACACGAGGTTGGAACAGAATGTATGTTTTAAGTTTTTATTTTTTTTTTTTTAAGTGGTAAAGCTTGAAAAAGCTACAGAATAATCCTTTCAGTGTTCCCAATATTTACTGGGATATAGTATCCAGCTACAACTTCAAATGTATCATTAGGGCTCTTAATGAAGTGGCATAATTGAATGAAGCAACATAAGTCAAAATAGTTGGTATAAGTTTGTCTACAAAAGTAAAGGTTCCAAGACAATGATGCCGATTGTTTTTTCCAATACCAAGTAGAATATCCTCTGCTTTGGACTCTCAAAAGCATGACTAGACGGTTCTTTGCACAACTACCTAGTCTCCAAAAAGGTCATATGTAGTAAAAGGACAGAAGCTAGCAGCTCTGGAATTCCTCAGCAGGAGAGCTAATGCAGGAATGAGCATTAAAAGCATCTGGTGAACTTTTGAAAGGAATATATTCTCAGTGAGAACAATCTTGACTTACCAAATTTGGATTGCTTTAGGCAATGGAGTAGGGAATACATATCTTAAAAATACTCTTTAGTCACTTGGATGAGATCACTTAGCTAAGAATCATTGCCCTAGATTGTGCCTTTCAAACTTCAGTGGGCAAGAGAGTTATCCAGGGGGCTCTTTTAAATATTCTGATTCATATGTGAGGAATTTCTAATCTCAGAAAACAAACTGAGGGTTGCTGGAGTGGTGGGAGGTGGGAGGGATGGGGTGGCTGGGTGATAGACATTGGGGAGGGTATGTGCTATGGTGAGTGCTGTGAATTGTGCAAGACTGTTGAATCACAGATCTGTACCTCTGAAACAAATAATACAATATATGTTTAAAAAAAAAAAGAAGATAGCAGGAGGGGAAGAATGAAGGGGGAGAATCGGAGGGGGAGACGAACCATGAGAGACTATGGACACTGAAAAACAAACTGAGGGTTCTAGAGGGGAGGGGGGTGGGGAGATGGGTTAGCCTGGTGATGGGTATTAAAGAGGGCACGTTCTGCATGGAGCACTGGGTGTTATACACAAACAATGAATTGTGGAACACTACATCAAAAACTAATGATGTAATGTATGGTGATTAACATAATAATAAAAAGTTTTAAAAAATATTCTAATTCATAAAAGTAGGGGTAGGGCCCAGGAAACTAAATATTAACAAACACTTTAGCTGACCCAAAGACTAGGGCTTAGAGGCCACCCTTGAGGCCAAGGCTGTGCCTCTTACATGGGAGTGATTTAAAATGACATCCAGTGACACCATTACCCACCAAATTCATCTTTAAATGGCTTCTGTGCCTTAACTGAAATTTAATGATTTATGCCTGGACATTCAAGTGTTTCTTGTCAAAAATTCAATGGACATTTTTTATTCGTTTTCTACTCTTTCTTCGTACTTTTTTAAAAAAAGTTTTAATCAAGGGATTTAAAGATTCAAAGAATTCTAGAATTCATTACAAAGAGAGAAATAGAGCACTGGAGGGCTGTCCCCCACACCTTTTGCACATCTCCATTTTTCTTGTGTCAAGGGCAACCATTTTCAGTCTTCATACCCAGTTACTTTACATCTATAATAGCATAACTAAATAATATTCTTCTATTATCTTACCTGCTGATTTTTCAGTCGTAGTCATTAACGTTGAGTTCCTTTCTGCCCCCACCCTCTCTCACGTGAGGCACTTGCCTGTCCTACCACCTCCATTCTCCCAGTAGAATCATGTCATAATTTAAATTACTTACATATTCCTGCACAATCTTTTCCTAGACCTAAGAACTGACTTATTTTAAGTGCTTCATTCAGTGTTTTTATCCGATTTATTCTTCTCCAAACACTTCACTTATTGTCTAAATTTCCTCTCCATCTATCCCGATGCATCTGGGACATGACATCATCACTTATGTCTTCATGGAGACATCTCCTCTCTCCCAGAGCTTTATGACACGTTCCAGGCTGGGCAGTTGGTCTCTACGCTGCTGCACCATTGTCCCCCTGGGATCCCTTGCCCCAGGTCATCCCTTTGTTTCTGTCCAGTGTTGGAGCTCCTGCATCCTGTGCTGCATGTCTTCATCTTTCCTCACTTTATGCTCTCATAGTGGAAGGACATCTCCACAGCTTCTTTCATGACAGATGCAAAGATGATTGATTGTTTTGAAAATATGCATGTCTGAAAATGCCTTTAGTCTATCCTAAAAGGACTTCTTTACCCCACTTTAGAGCTATCTGATACAACTAATTCCTGAGTCTTTTGATGCTTTCGTGGCACAAACTGAGTTTTGTTTTATGTGTTTATTTGTTTGTTTTTGACTTTTCATGTTACCATTTAAAATTCCATTCTGTATTGGGTATAATAATTCCCACATTGTATGCCTCTTTTCTTTGCAGTTTCTAAATTGTTTTGCTGTTATCTATTCTCCTATTATCTCCATCTTTACAGGTTTATGGATTTTCCAAAAAAAAGCCATTTATTCTAATAAATTTTCTAAAATAAAAGATTCTGGGAGGGTGTGAACATTGATATTGTCTTCTCTCTGTCATCTCTACCTGGGAGCACCATAGTTTATTCAACCATCTTGACCTCTCAAAACAGCAATGACCACTGCTACCCAGATTTTCCTTCTCGAAGTATCTATATTTGGTTTCCAGGACAGCATTCTTTTCCAGTTTTGATTCATCTGGGGCTGTTCCTTTGCTGTCACACTGAACGGCTCATCATCTTTCTCTACCTGGACTTTCAATACTGTTTTCCTCCAGGTTAGTTTTCTCTCTTCCCAGTCAACATTATGCTTTCCCTTGTTTCAACTACTACTTACTCACCCATGATCCCCAAATATATATATTTAATTCTCTCCTCTGAACATCTCTGTAGCTCTCAGCTGATCTCACTACATTTGTACATCATGTGCATCTCAGTTTCTGCATTTCCCAAACCTGGCTCATGACCCTTCCTTCTTTCTTAGTCTTCTATTGACTTTTATCCTAATGAATAGTGTTCTATAGTGTCCTGTTGTTTAAGTCAAGATGGGGACCAAGCATCATCATTGGCACCTCCCTTTTCCTAAAGGTACCCCCTGTGGTACAGCTATCATTAATTCCTGTTGTTTTTACCACCAAAATCTCTCTCAAATTTTCCATTCCTGCCACCCATGTCACCACCCTTCTGGTCATCTTGCACCTGGGTGAATGTATTAGCTGGCCAAATAATCCCCTCACTTTCATGCTCATTCTTCTCTAAACCTCTCTTCACAGGGCAGCCAGGGTGGTCTTTCAAACTACAAAGCCAGTCACGTCAACCTCACATCTCCTACCACCACCACCTGAACCCCTCAACCCATATGACCCTTGCAACGTCTTTCCCGTTGCTCTTTCAGTGAACACCCAAGTTCTTAGCACATGCTGCTGCCCATTTCCAACCTCATCCAACAGCACTGCCCCTCTTGGTTTCTTTACTTGTCTCACCCACAATGGCTTTCTTTTAATTCCTCAAAAGTGACAGGTTCCCTTCTGCCACTGGACCACTGTCTATGCTCTTTCCCCTGCAGTAATGTTTTCCTCCCACTCCTCCACCTTCATTTTTAACACATTCAACTCAACTGTCATTTTTTCTGGAGTGCCTTTTCTGATCCCCACCCCAGATATCTCTGAAGTATCTTTTAGCTTTCACAAGAGTATGGAGCCATCTTTCAGGTCACTTAACACAACTTTATACATTTATCTGAATTATTTTTATTAGCATCCATCTACTCCATTAGACTAAATTATTATTATTATTATTATTATTATTATTGTTATTATTATTTTTTAGAGAGGGAGAGTATGTGTGAGCACACAATGGGGAGGGAAGGGGTAGAGGGAAAGGGAGAAAGAGAATCTTATGCAGGCTCCATGCCTAGTGTGGGGCTTTATCTCACCATCCTGAGATCATGACTTGAGCCAAAATCAAGAGTCAAGTGCTTAACCAACTGAGCCACCCAGATACCCCCATTAGATTACATTCTTGAAGAATACTTAACACATATTTGAGGGTGTCTGAATTTGGCCTACTCCACTGTCATTTGGTATTCCTGAGAGCAATGAGAAAAGTGTTTCAATGGCACTTCTAGTGTCCTACAGAGACAAAGAAGACATGTTTCTAGGTGACTTTCAGTCTTCTTAAGCCACAATCATATAAATACTATCACTTGGTAGAAGAAAATAATAATTAAAGCTATGTCTCAAGAGTGGACGGAAGCTTATTGGTCATATTAGTTCCCTAGGGCTGCCATAATAAATTACCACATCCTGGGTGGCTTATAGCAACAGAAGTTTATTCTCTCATAACTCTGGAGGCCAGAAGTCTGAAATGAAGGTGTCGGCACTACCTCCTCTGGAGGCTCTGGGGACAATCTTTCCTTCCATCTTATAGTATTCCTTGTGTCTGCCCTACTCCAGCCTCTGTCTACACCCTTTCATGACCTTCTCTTCTGTGTCTGCATCTGCTTTTCTGTCTCTTACAGGAAAACTTGTTCAATTTAGGTTCCACCCAAAGAATCTAAGATGATCCCATCTTGAGATCTTTAACTTAATTATAACCACAAAGACCCTTTCCTAATCAGGTCACATTCACAGATTTCCAGTGGACATATCTTTTGGGGGCCACCACTCGTCCCACTACACCGGATAGTAGCTTGAGTGAAGAGACTCTGAAACTGTAGTTCTTATTGAGGGTGTATTGAGAGCAGTTGAAGATTAGAGAAAAACCAGTCGTCCATTAGAATCTGGTGAGAGGTATGGGGGCAAGGCGTGTGTGTCGGGGTGTGTGTGTGTGTGTGTGTGTGTGTGGTGTTTAGATGAAGCTCCTCGGGTACTTCTATTCACTAAAGTTAAGAACCTTTGTTTTACAGGGCAAATCTTATTCTCCTCTGGATTTGGTACACATTGTATTTGCTTATGGTGATCTTGGAAGGAGAGCACACTTTCGCAATTTTTTAAGGTACTTCTTGAACATAACTGAGGGTGTCTAAAGTGAAAAAAGCTTCTCCACTTTGCCACACATAAGTGTGACCTCCAGGACTCATAAGGACAACAAACTAAGAAAAGGTTGTTATCAAAAAAAACAAAGGCAGTCACACTAAAGAATAAGAAGCCAGTAGGTAGAAACCAGGGGAAATGGTATAAGCTGCTTCATGGAAGATTTAGTTTAGCTATAGGAAAGAATTTAGTTTTCATTAAATATTTGTTGAATTTAAATTGAATTGTTAGTGAAAAATGTCCAATCTATGAATGGTATCTTTTAAATCAAGGCAGGTTTTCATCTGGCCAGTGTAGCAAAGTTGTGGTCCTGCCCAAAAAATGGTAAGAAGAGACTAGAGCCATGCATGAGCCATTGGTCAACAGCATCAACATCACCTAGGATTGTAATAGAAATTCAGAATCTCAGGCCTCATCACAAGACCTACTGATTCAGAATCTGACCTGGAGCAAGGTCTCCAGATTATTCATATACATGTTAGTCTTTGAGAAGCCTTAGACTAAATTAATCTTCTATACCTCTGCTTTTGTGGAAAAAATGAAATGGGTTTCAAATGAGCCACTCTGTAGCTCATGTGGATGCCTGACTGGGTTAAAGCCTGCTCCTTGATTAGGATCATCAGCACTAATTAATTCCTCAGTTTGGACCAAGATGGTCCTTCTGGGGTTTTGTATTGCCAACAGCTGCTATAAGGAATGTTGCACCAAGCAACGAAGAGAATCCTTCAAAAGGGAGCACTGAGGTTTTCTACTTTGTGGAGAGTTTCATCAAGTAGGAAACAGGAGCCCATTCTTAAATAATGATAATACTGGCCTCTTAGTGATACACCTTTTCATCTCTCCCACATTGTATTACAGTTCTAAGTAATTTGGCTTTCATCCCAGGGTCTGTCCACTGTTCCTGAGTGCAGGCTGCCAGCTGCCATGACCCATGCGATCTGTCACCTCTTCCTTTTAAAAATGGTTGTAGAATATAACAAAAGCTCACTCTCTCAGAACAATGGCTGTGGAAGAAAGTTATAGGATTCATTTTAGAATAACTGCACAGACCAACATGGCTGAACTTGTTTTGTTTAGGAGCTAATCAAATCTGTATCATCATACAAACTTTTCTGCTTGCTTGGCCTTGTTTTTAAAACAATACCTTCTAGCTGTTGGGACTAAATCCAATATTACACAACACAAAGGTGAACCTTTTAGAAAATATTGCTCAGTATAAACATGAACAGTGGAATTAGGCTTCCAACACTAAGCATTTTCATCCTGAAGAATTGCTCAATAATTTTTCTGTAGTAGTCATAATTTTAATTAAAACATTTTAATCAGCATGTGCTTAGAGACAGAAGTAGAAAGCAATTCTAAACAAATCCAGAGGAGAGAAGAGGTGACAAAAGTCTATTGAAGATGGGGTTCCAGGATGTTGTTTTGTGGTTTGTTGAGATGAGAAACACTGCAAGTGAAAACAAGAAAGCCATCTTTTTTGCCTTTTGACTTTGAAAATTTTCTAGACCAAGGCTTTACTCTGTAAGACAATAAGAGCAATAGATTTCGCTGTTGCCATTCATTGTTCTTAAGTGTTTCTGAAAGAAAAGAATTTTTTTCCAAAAATGAACAATCCTCGCTGAGAAACCAATATTTTCATTTAATACCATTTCTAGAAATACTAGAAATAAATTATGCTCACAAAACATATTTTAGTCCCCCGATTATCTGACTTAAAAACTACAGGAAAAAAAAATGCATTTATAAATAATTTTTGAGTTACCATGTGTTTTGTCTTTGAAAAAATTTCTGTATATTAAAATGGGGCCCGGAAGCTGTTTTTGCAGCAAAGCAAAGTGGCTAGGAACCCACATTTTATTATTAGATTAAACTGGTTTGAGTTCTCATTAAACCATTTGTTAGCTGTGTAACCTGGGCAAATTATCAAACCACTCTGTGCTTCTCAGACCTCATTTAAGAAAGAGGAAAAAAGGAATTAATATTATTACTTACACAATACAATGGGGGCTGTTTTACAAATTAAATGAGAAAATGTATATAAGGTCCTTGGTACAATAGTGCTTAGTGAGCGATCAATATTATCTAATTACTACTATTTTGATCACTCACAATAAACATAATAGACACACAAAAGACAAGATTCATTAGGACAAAGAAAGCTAATTAATAAATGTATTTTAATAAATGCTATATTATCGTTTCTGATGTCAAAGCTATGTAATAAAGTAATTTCTTTTAGACTTATGCCATAAAAAGCCATTTTCCATAAAGAAAAAAAACTACCTTGAGAAAAGCTAGCTTAAGTTTGAATAAAAGAAGAGGAGGAGCAAGATGGTGGAGGAGTAGGAGACCTAAATTTCGTCTGGTCCCAGGAATTCAGCTAGATAGGGATCAAACCATTCTGAACACCTACAAACTCAACAGGAGATCAAAGAAAAGAAAGCAACAACTCATTGAAGAGAAAAGCGACCACTTTCTGGAAGGTAGGACATGCGGAGAAGTGAATCCGAGGTGATATTCCAGAAGATAGATCGCGGGGGAGGGGGCCTCCATCAGCTGCTACTGGCCAGTAATAGAGCCGCGGAGCACAAAATCAGAACTTTTAGAAGTCGGCTCCGCTGAGGGATATCGCTCTAGTGGCTAAGCAGGGCATGGAACACTTGCTGGGACAGTGTGGTCTCAGGACCCTCGGGGTCACAGAAAGACTAGGGGTGCCTGAGTGCAGCAGAGCTCCCAGGTATCCGAGCGGGGAAGCCGGCTGCAGAGACGGAGCCAAGGAGTGGGTTCTTAGCTCAGAGTTGCCATAAACTGTGATCCGAGGCACAGTCGGGGCACTGCTCTTCCAGCAGGGACCTAACAAGTGGCAGATCCAGGGACACTCCCCTTCCTCCCCCAGGAAAAGTGGCGCAGGAGTGCACTGCAGGGATCTGCTGGGTTTGGAGACTCCACACGGGGTCGTGTGCCAGAGATAGAAATGCTTGGTCACAGGCCGGGTGAGCACGGAATGCCACCGGAGAACGGGGAGATGGGAGTGATTGACTGCTTTTCTCTGGGGTCGCACTGAGGAGTGGATTGAAGGCTGCCATTTTCACTCTCGTCCTCCAAAGCTGTACGGAAAGCTTGCAGGGAACAAAAGCTCCCGAGAGCAAACCCGAGCAGATTACTTAGCCCAGACCCAGCAAGGGCGGGGCAGTTCCACCTCAGGCAAAGACATTTGAGAATCACTGCAACAGGCCCCTCCCCCAGAAGATCAGTAAGAACAGCCAGCCAAGACCAAGTTTACTGATCAATGAGAACAGCAGAACTCCAGCACTAGGGGAATATTGCACATAGAATTCATGGCTTCCCCCCCCCACCCCCGATCCTTTAGTCTTTCAAAGATAATTTTTTTAAATTTCTTTTTCTTTTTTTTTGAATTTTTCTTTTTCCCTTTTTCAGCCAACATCTTATCAATCCCTTTTTTTAATCTTTTTTTATTTTTCAATTTTAGAGTCATATTCTATCCCTTCATTGTAGTTAACCTTATTTTTGATATACATACATAAATTGTTCTCTCTTTAAAAGGTTTTGTAGTTAACCTTATTTTTGATATACATACATAAATTGTTCTCTCTTTAAAATTTTGGGATACAGTTTCTTCTAACAGATCAAAATATACCATAAATCTCTAGCATATGGCTTTGTTTTGGCCTCCTGCCTGATCACATTCTCTCCCCTTTTTTAAAAAAAATTCTCTTCTTTCTTTTTTCAACCAACTTCTTATCAATTCCTTTCATAAAAGCTTTTATAATTTTCATCTTTACAGTCATATTCCATCCCTTCATCATATTTACCCTTATTTTTGAACATATATAAGTTTTTCTTTCTTTAAAATTTTGAGAGGCAGTTTCTTCTAACAGAAGAAAATATGCCCAAAATCTAGTGTGTGGGACTGATCTATTCACCAGCCTGATCATATTTGATCATATCCTTTTTTTTCCTTCTTTTTCTTTTCCTTTTTTTTTTCCTTTTTTCTTTCTTTTGCTTTCTTTTTCCCTGGTTTCGGGTCTCTTCTGATTTGTTTAGTGTATGTTTTTCTGGGGACACTCTTACCCTGTTAACATTTTGTTCTCTCATTCATCTATTCTCTGGACAAAATGACAAGATGGAAAAACTCACCTCAAAAAAAAAAAAAGAACAAGAGGCAGTACCCACTGCCAGGGACCTAATCAATATGGACATTAGTAAGATGTTGGAACTAGAGTTCAGAATGATGATTATAAAGATACTAGCTGGGTTTGAAAAAAGCATGGAAGACATTAGAGAAACCCTGTCTGGAGAAATAAAAGAACTAAAATCTAACCAAGTCAAAATCAAAAAGGCTATTAATGAGGTGCAATAAAAAATGAAGGCTCTAAAGGCTAGGATAAATGAGGCAGAAGAGAGAATTAGTGATATAGAAGACCAAATGAGACAAAATAAAGAAGCTGAGAAAAAGAGAGATAAACAACTACTGGAACACAAGAGCAGAATTTAAAAGATAAATGATACCATAAGACAAAACAATATTAGAATAATTGGGATCCCAGAAGAAGAAGAAAGAGAGAGAGGGGCAGAAGGTATATTGAAGCAAACTATAGCAGAGAACGTCCCTAATTTGGGGAAGGAAACGGGCATCAAAATCCAGGAGGCACAGAGAATGCCCCTCAAAATCAATAAAAATAGGTCAACACCCTGACATCTAATAATAAAACTTAGTAGTCTCAGAGACAAAGAGAAAATCCTGAAAGCAACTTGGGACAAGAGATCTGTAACCTACAATGGTAGAAACATTAGATTGGCAACAGACCTATCCACAGAGACCTGGCAGGCCAGAAAGGACTGGCATGATATGTTCAGAGCACTAATGAGAAAAATATGCAACCAAGAATATTACATCCAGCTAGGCTGTCATTGAAAATAGGAGAGATAGAAAGCTTCCAGGACAAACAAAAACTAAAGGAATTTGCAAACACAAAACCAGCCCTATAAGAAATATTGAAAGAGGTCCTCTAAGCCAAGAGAGAGACTAAAGGTAACATAGACCAGAAAGGAACACAGACAATACATAGTAACAGTCACCTTACAGGCAATACAATGGAACAAAATTCATATCTTTCAAAAGTTACCCTGAATATAAATGGGCTAAATACCCCAATCAAAAGACACAGGGTATCAGATTGGATAAAAAAACAAGACCCATCAAAATGCTGTCTGCAAGAGATTCATTTTAGACCCAAAGACACCTCCAGATTGAAAGTGAGGGGGTGGAAAATAATTTACTATGCTAATGGACATCAGACGAAAACTGGGGTGGCAATCCCTATATCAGACAAATTAGATTTTAAAACCAAAAACTATAATAAGAGATGAAGAAGGACACTATATCATACTTAAAGGATTTATCCAACAAGAAGATCTAACAATTGTAAATATCTATGCCCCTAACATGGGAGCAGCCAATTATATAAGCCAATTAATAACAAAATCAAAGAAACACATCAACAACATTACAATAATAGTAGGGGACTTTAACACCCCCCTCACTGAAATGGACAGATCATCTAAGCAAAAGATCAACAAGGAAATAAAGACTTTATTTGTTTTAAAGATTTTATTTATTTACTTGAGAGAGAGAATGAGAGAGAGAGAGAACATGAGAGGGGGGAGGGTCAGAGGGAGAAGCAGACTCCCCGCTGAGCAGGGAGTCCGATGTGGGACTCGATCCTGGGACTCCAGGATCATGACCTGAGCCGAAGGCAGTCGCTTAACCAACTGAGCCACCCAGGCGCCCGGAAATAAAGACTTTAAATGACACACTGGACCAAATGGACTTCACAGATATATTCAGAACATTCCATCCCAAAGCAACAGAATACACATTCCTCTCTAGTGCCCATGGAACATTCTTATCATCACATCCTAGGTCACAAATCAGGTCTCAACTGGTACCAAAACACTGGGATCATTCCCTGCATATTTTTGGACCACAATGCTTTGAAACTAGAACTCAACCATAAAAGGAAAGTTGGAAAGAACTCAAATACATGGAGGCTAAAAAGCGTCCTACTAAAGAATGAATGGGTCAACCAGGAAATTAAAGAAGAATTTAAAAAATTCATGGAAACAGATGAAAATGAAAACACAACTGTTCAAAATCTTTGGGATCCAGCAAAGGCAGTCCTAAGAGGAAAGTATATAACAATACAAGCCTTTCTGAAGAAAAAAGAAAGATCTCAAATACACAACCTAACCCTACACTAAAGGAGCTGGAGAAAGAACAGCAAACAAAGCCTTAACCCAGCAGGAGAAGAGAAATAATAAAGATCAGAGCAGAAATCAATGAAATAGAAACCAAAAGCACAGTAGAACAGGTCAACGAAACTAGGAGCTGGTTCTTTGAAAGAATTAATAAGATTGATAAACTCTTGGCCAGACTTATCAAAAAGAAAAGAGAAATGACCCAAATAAATAAAATCATGAATGAAAGAGGAGAGATCACAACCAACACCAAAGAAATACAAACAATTATAAGAACATATTATGAGCAACTATATGCCAGCAAATTAGATAATCTGGAAGAAATGGATGCATTCCTAGAGATGTATCAACTACCAAAACTAAACCAGGAAGAAATAGAAAACCTGAACAGACCCATAACCACTAAGGAAATTGAAGCAGTCATCCAAAATCTCCCAACAAAGAAGAGCCCAGGGCCAGATGGCTTCCCAGGGGAATTCTACCAAACATTTAAAGAAGAATTAATACCTGTTCTTCTGAAACTGTTCTAAAAAATAGAAATGGAAGGAAAACTTCCAAACTCATTTTATGAGGCCACCATTACCTTGATCTCAAAA
The DNA here is from genome assembly GCF_037043125.1 of Eumetopias jubatus. Classification (NCBI taxonomy): domain Eukaryota; kingdom Metazoa; phylum Chordata; class Mammalia; order Carnivora; family Otariidae; genus Eumetopias; species Eumetopias jubatus. The sequence goes on along the minus strand of NW_028274809.1, from coordinate 159,880,101 downwards.
TCAGACAAAGACCCCATCAAAAAGAGAATTATAGACCAATATCCCTGATGAACATGGATGCAAAAATTCTCACCAAAATACTGGCCAATAGGATCCAAAAGTACATCAAAAGGATTATTCACCACAACCAAGTTGGAATTATTCCTGGGTTTCAAGTTTGGTTCAACATCTGCAGATCAATCAATGTGATACAATACATTATTAAAAGAAAGAACAAGAGCCATATGATCCTCTCAATAGATGCAGAAAAAGCATTTGACAAAGTACAGCATCCTTTCTTGATTAAAACTCTTCAGAGTGTAGGGATAGAAGATACAAACCTCAATATCATAAAAGCCATCCATGAGAAACCCACAGCGAATATCATTCTCAATGCGGAAAAACTGAGAGTTTTCCCCCTAAGGTCAAGAACAAGGCAGGGATGTCCACTATCACCACTGCTATTCAACATAGTACTAGAAGGTCTAGCCATAGCAATCAGAAAATAAAAAGAAATAATAGGCATCCGAATTGGCAAAGAAGAAGTCAAACTCTCACTCTTTGCAGATGATATGATACTTTATGTGGAAAACCCAAAAGACTTCACCCCAAAACTTCTAAAATTCATACAGGAATTCAGTAAAGTGGCAGGATATAAAATCAATGCACAGAAATCAGTGGCATTTTTATATACCAACAAGACAGAAGAAAGAGAAATTAAGGAGTCGATCCCATTTACAATTGCACCCAAAACCATAAGATACCTAGGAATAAATCTAACCAAAGAGGCAAAGAATCTGTACTCAGGAAACTATAAAATACTCATGAAAGAAATTGAGGAAGACACAAAGAAATGGAAAAACGTTCCATGCTCATGGATTGGAAGAACAAATATTGTGAAGATGTCAATGCTACCTAGAGCAATCTACACATTTAATGCAATCCCTATCAAAATACCATCCACTTTTTTCAAAGAAATGGAACAAATAATCCTAAAATTTGTATGGAACCAGAAAAGATCCTGAATAGCCAGAGGAATGTTGAAAAAGAAAAGCAAAGCCGGTGGCATCACATTTCTGGACTTCAAGCTCTATTACAAAGCTGTCATCATCAAGACAGTATGGTACTGACACAAAAACAGACACATAGATCAATGGAACAGAATAGAGAGCCCAGAAATGGACCCTCAACTCTATGGTCATCTAATCGTTGACAAAGCAGGAAAGAATGTCCAATGGAAAAAAGAGTGTGTCTTCAACAAATTGTGTTGGGAAAATGGGACAGCCACATGCAGAAGAATGAAACTGGACCATTTCCTTACACCACACACAAAAATAGATTCAAAATGGAGGAAAGACCTAAATGTGAAACAGGAGTCCATCAAAATCCTAAAGGAGAACACAGGCAGCAACCTCTTAGACCTCAACTTCAACAACTTCTTCCTAGAAAACATTGCCAAAGGCAAGGGAAGCAAGGGCAAAAATGAACTACTGGGATTTCATCAAGATAAAAAGCTTTTGCACAGCAAAGGAAACGGTCAACAAAACCAAAGACAACCGACAGAATGGGAGAAGATATTTGCAAATGACATATCAGATAAAGGGCTAGTATCCAAAATCTTTAAAGAACTTTTCAAACTCAACACCCAAAGAACAAATAATCCAATCAAGAAATGGGCAGAAGACATGAACAGACATTTTCCGAAGAAGACATCCAAATGGCCAACAGACATATGAAAAAGTGCTCAACATCGCTCGGCATCAGGGAAATCCAAATCAAAACCTCAATGAGATACTACCTCACACCAGTCAGAATGGCTAAAATTAACAAGTCAGGAAACAACAGATGTTGGTGGGGATGCGGAGAAAGGGGAACTTCCTACACTGTTGGTGGGAATGCAAGCTGGTACAGCCACTCTGGAAAACAGTACAGAGGTTCCTCAAAAAGTTGAAAATAGAGCTACCTTATGACCCAGCAATGGCACTACTGGGTATTTACCCCAAAGATACAACTGTAGTGGTCCAAAGGGGTACATGCACCCCAATGTTTATAGCAGCAATGTCCACAATAGCAAAACTATGGAAAGAACCAAGATGTCCACCAACAGATGCATGGATAAAGAAGATGTGGTATAAACACACACACACACACACACACACACACACACACACACACACACACAGAATGGAATATTATGCAGTCATCAAAAAATGAAATCTTGCCATTTGCAATGAGGTGGATGGAACTAGAGGGTATTATGCTAAGCTAATAGGTCAATCAGAGAAAGACATGTATCATATGATCTCACTGATATGAGGAATTCGTAGTCTCAGGAAACAAACAGTGTTGCTGGAGGAGTGGGGGGTGGGAGGGATGGGGTGGCTGGATGATAGACATTGGGGAGAATATGTGCTATGGTGAGTGCTGTGAATTGTGTAAGACTGATGAATCACAGACCTGTACCTCTGAAACAAATAATACATTATATGTTAAAAAAAAAAAAAGAAGAAGATAGTAGGAAGGGAAAAATGAAGGGGGGCAACCGGAGGGGGAGACAAATCATGAGAGACTGTGGACTCTGAGAAACAAACTGAGGGTTTTAGAGGGGAGGGTGGTGGGGTGATGGGTTAGCATAGTGATGGGTATTAAAGAGGGCACGTATTGAATGGAGCACTGGGTGTTATACTCAAACAATGAATCATGGAACACTACATCAAAAAATAAATAAATAAATAAATAGGAAAAAAAGGTTGAATAAAAGACTTTAAGCTGAAATAAAATTCAATTATTTAATTATATTCATTGCAGTTATATTTAATTTAATGTAGTTGAAGAATTTCATTTAAATGAGATGCTCAGTAAATAAAATTTAAAAACATAGATTTTTAATATATTTTCAACATTTTCTATGTGCCAGACACAGATTACACAGGTTATCTCAGTTAATTGTCACAACAAGCTATGAGATAGTACTCATTTTATAGATAAGTAAACTAAGTGACAGGAAAGTTATATAACCTGCCTAAGGTCTCACAGCTAATAGGGGATGGGGCAGTTTTCAAGCCCAGAAATCTGGCTCTAGAGTTGGTCCTTAACCACTGTGCAGTGGCACTTCCCTAATACCTATAAATTAATAATCAGAAATGATTGTTGAGCAATCAATATTACAAATGACTAACCCCCAAATATATATATCATGACATTCAGTTAATTAAAGTTGATATATTTACTATAGTTAAATAAAATAAGCTTCTTCCTAATTAAGGTAGGTAAAATTTGATTCCTCTTTCCTCTTTATTGGGAGTTTCTGCTTTTAGTTTCTATTATAGTTTGCTTTCTCCAACTATCCCACTTTCGACATCATCCTGCTGTTCTGATAGCATTTCTTAGTTTCAAGATTCAGTGTTAATTTGTGATAGTCTCTTATCCAGGAACTACTACATGGGCTGAGACCTGTTTGCTTCTCAATGTCCTATCCTGACTCCCCGGCCTGGCCTCTCAGGCTGCCCTCCTAGGATACTGTTGAGTTGAATTGTGCCCATCAAAAGATATGTTGAAGTCTTACCCCTAGCACCTCAAAATGTGACCTTATTTGGAAATAAGGTCCTTGCAGACATAATTACTTAAGATGAAGTCTAGGAATTCAGCACCAATTTTGGGGAGATGGGCAGAGGGGTTTCCCTACACCTCCAACAACTCCAGAAACCAGCTGGATGTCCTATGATTCAATTTAAATCTGACTCTATCCACCCAGAGATAGTGCCAGTCCCCACAGGTTGAGGGCTCAGTCCAACTCAGATGCTAGTCCCAAGCCCAGGTGCTTCGGACCAACCCACTATAAACCAGAGGTTTCCAAAACCCTCTCCTTAGGTTTAATTAATTTGCTACAGCAGCTCACAAAACTCAGGGAAACATTTTACTTACTACATCGCCAGTTTATTATAAAAGGACATAATTCAGGGATAGCATAGGTGGAAGAGATGCAGATGGCAAGGTAAGGGGAAAGGGAACAGACACTGGAACTTTCATGACCTCTCCTGTAGTGCCACTCTCCCCAAATCTCCATGTGTTCACCAGCCCGGAAGCTCTCCAAACCCCATCCTTTTGGGGTTTTGTGGAGACTTCATGACATAGCCCTGATTGATTAAATCATTGGCCATTGACAATTGATTCAAACTCCAGCCCCTCTCCCTTCCCCAGAGGTGGGGGGGGGGGGGATAGTGCTGAAAATTCCAACAATCTAATCACAAGGTTGGGTCTTTTGACAATGAGCTTCCATCCTTAGGTGCATTCAAGAGTCACCTTATTAACATAACAAGAGACAACTTTCTGTCATCACAGGGAATTCCAAGGGCTTTAGGAGCTCAGACAGAAATTGGTCAAAGACCAGATATACATTTCTCATTATAAATCATAATATCACAGGTCATCCTGGAGTAGAATGGGCCTTTAATCCAATAGGACTGGTGTCCTTATAAGAAGAGAAAATTTGGGGTTCACACAGAGAGATACACAGGGAGAATGCCATGTGATGCTGGAGGTGGAGATTGGAGAGACTGCATCTGCCAGCCAAGGAACGCCAAGGATTCACAGGCATCAGCAGAAGCCAAAAGAGGCAAAGGATCCTACTCAGAGTCTCAGAGGGACCATGCTCTGCTGACACCTTGATTTTGGACTTTTGGTTTCCAGAACTGTAAGAGAATACATTTCCACCATTTTGTGCCAGCCACTTTGTGGTACTTTGTTACTGTAGCCTGAGGAAGCTAATACAGATGCTCCCAAGATTTTTTTTGCTCTCATTTTATTTATTCCTTCCACCAAAAACACTGATATCTCAACCTTTGGATCTAGTACTTTTGAATTTCCAAAATTGAAAATTAGCTAATCTGAGAGTTAGCATGAGAAGGATAGAAGCCAATCTAAATGTGATACTCTATCTTGTCGTTAAGTATGAGGATCAGGGATGAGCTTCCAATGTCTTACATCACGAGGCCTGGATTACAGTCTTTCTCTACACCTCTTCCCCTAACTTCAAAATATACAGACAGCAAGGCCTTATTCTTCCCTTACCTCCTTAACTTCAGCTGCTCTGACTCCTATTCTGTGGGAGTGGTCACCAGGCAAGGCCAAAGTCTTGACGTCATCATAGTTCAGAATCATTTCCAAAATCTTATGTTTTAAAATAACCCCTCCTTTGAAATCTCCAAATCCCTCATTAAAACAACAACAAAAAAATATGCTGGTGTTATCCTGATTTCAAGCCCTCTACCCACTCCCTAGAATCTGAGAGATCATTACTCATCTCCCCCTACACTATTACCTTCCTTCCCTTTACAGACTCATGGCCGTTCCTTCACAAGTTGCTTAACCTTCTTCTACCTTCTTCTATGATGCCCCTGCTCCCTTAGCTTTTATACTGGCATCTGCCCTGTTTGCAACACTATTTTTCTGCCTATGCTTTCAGGTACTTGAGTGTTTCTGGAGAAAGTTGTTCTATTATTTCCTGTAAAAAACATATGTTTGTCCAACTAAAACCAGCTCCTCACACCCAGCATTCTTTTACATCATGAATCGATTCCTAGTCATGCTCCCTTTAGGATCCTGAGAAATTTCTAGAATTTTGCTTGAAGCCACATCTCCCTATTCTTTTTGTATTAAAGATTTCTAAAAACTATTCACATATGACAAAAATACATGCTGATTCACTCCTAGAGTGAAACGGACACTGTGAGAAAGGATGGGCCCTTGTATTTTAATGCCCGGTTGTTTTGGTAAACCCAGAAGTGATGAAATGAAGATGACTATAATGAATATTTCCACAAAATTGGTTTTAAATACCTTTTTTTTTTCACTGAAAAATTGCTCTTAAAAGTCTTGAAGGACAATGAGGGAAGACACAAGAAGACAAAGCACTACCACCTACACTTTTCTTTGGATTCTCTTGTTCCAGTTGTGTCTGAGATCGCTTGGCCATCCGTCTTCCTAGCACTCATCGCACTGATGGACACAAGTGAGCAACTTAAAAGCTGCATTGCATGAGCATTCACATGTGGCTTGGCACACCTCTTACCCAAACCTGCCTGCTTGGTAATTAAAAAAGCAGTGTTTATTTATCTCTCTATTTATTTATTTGATGACAATACTGTTTTACACAACTGGCAGCCAAAGACAGCACCTGGAATCTTACGTCATTCTCCCTGGGATTCCCAGCTTCCACAGCTGTCTTGAATTTTTCTTAGAGGGGAAAAACATTGAGTAGTTCTCCCAGTGCTTTTTTTAAAAAAACCACTGCATACCATGCCACAAAAAAACAGGCTGGGTGTACTGAGAGTTGGGGGTGCTGATTAGAAGAGAGAACTCTGATTTTCTTTCTCCCCCCCACCCCTGTGTTAACGTTTTTCAAATGCTTTGGAAAGAGGGAGTAAAAATCATTAGCTAATGTTCATAGAAACAGAACAGAGCTGGTGGGTGTGTGTGGGGGAGGAGGGGACAGAAAATTTGAAGAAGTAACTCTTAATTCCAGAATAAAATGTATAGCCACTAAAATCAAAAACTCAAAGATTTAGGCAGCATATAAGTTATGAGATAATTTATAAACTGAATGATAATATATCCAATCAGACATAGAAATAATTTCTTCCAAGAGAAATAAAATGGTAGATGTTTCTGTCTCTTTACAGTGCTTTGCCTGGTGTGGAATGACTTCCTTAAATCCCAATCTAAGCATTTCATTAAAATATTTTGTCATTATGAGGCCATGCATGAAAAATTCTAAGTTTGTTAAAGCCGTTTCGTAATGCCAAATATGTATCTTAAGTGTATACATTTTTCACTCTAGTTTTTTTTTTATAAATGGGATTTTGTATTTTTTTCATGTATTGAAAATTGATTTGATTATTTATGATGGATGTAAATAATAATGGTGGCCTCTTATTAGGCACTGACTTATACCAGGCCATCTGTGAAGAACATTACATGTATTGATCATCTAATCCTCCAACAAGTCTATGAGGAAGTATTGTTAGTTTCCTCTTAGTCAGCTGAGGAAACCAGGTCTTAGGCTGGATTTCTAGGGACACCTAGCCAGTAAGTGTTGGGATTTGAATCAACATAACCAATCTCTGGAGCCCATACTCTCAACAATGACATTATCTTGCCTGCATGCATGTGGACAGAGAGCCAAAGCAATGAGTTTGGATTCAGTAATGATCTATCAGTTTTCTCTACGTGTGACCAACCGATTGATTTACTTAATATTTTTCTCCATCTGAACTGATGGAATTTTTCACTCAACAGTTTGCTTCTTGCAAATCTACTGGATCTTCCATGAGCAACAGTTTCTCCCTCTCTTTTTAAATTTTCCTTCTGGTTTTCTTTTTTCAAATGCTCTTTTAGAATATTCACAAATTTAACTTTTTAATTCACTTCAGAATGCCTTGGCATAATATGAGTTCTTAAAAACAATATAAAAGTCAAATGGTTAAACTAACATCTGATTTGAGCTACAACTTGAAGATGTGGAAAGGAATGCATTTTTCAGTCTCCTAGTTGTGCAAATAAACAATTGTTTTTCTTATCCACTTTTATTAGTCTCTTGGTTTGGCAATATACTGCTGAGAAAGCAGAATCTGAGAGAAATTTTTAGCTTTGAATCATCAGTGAAGATCTTTGACTGCTATTGGGTTTCCCTAGTGCAGGTAAGTCTATCTTCGGGTTAATTTTAAACTTTTACCACCGTGCTGACTCTTCAAAATGGTTTACAATTTACATGTCTTTTGTGTTTATGTGAATGCTTCTAGAGTACAGCCATCAGCGTCCCTGAACTTCCTAAATGCCTGTTGCAAGAAATTTTATGACTCTGATAACCTCTTAGGTAAAAAGTTTTTCTGAAAGATGGAAAATTCAGCCAAGGCCTAGCTTCCAAGTTTCCTCTTTCACCTAAAACTTGTCTTTCTTTGGAAAGGGTTTCGAGTATCTTTCATCTCATACTGTCAAATAAGGTTGAGATACATGCTCCAGAAACTGTTTGTACATGTCAGAGAAGATGGTAGTAAACAGTTTCAATATGTACTGGCTAAGGAAATTACTATAGCGACACCCTGATGCTTGACAAAGATAATGTGGTAAATATATTCTTACTAAGTCTTTATAATCTCTGGAATTTGGATTATGTTTTAGTGGAGGTCTTACACAGTAGTATTTGGTGACTTGCTCTTAAAATAGTGTGATTAAAATTTATCTTTAGTCTCCATAGTTTAATCATGATACATCAAGACAAATACTTTAATTTTTCCACAAACTTAAAGTAATAATCTTCTGGATGCTTGCTATTTTTGGCTGGTATAACATTTCCCAATTATCAGTAAAATATTTTCCATGTAATTTCATCATCTTTGTCACATATACCCCTATGCTTAGAAAAAGTAATTAGTGGTTAATGAAAACAATTGGCTCATTAAGAAAAGAGAAATTCCCTCCAAGGGAGTTTTAGGAAACACGGAAGGATTTTTAAGTCTATCAAATTCATGCACTTGCCTTAGTTTAGACTTCCTGTACAATACCTTTTTGATAATAAGATGTCCTTGCTGTTACATAGAGGGAAGAGAGTGGGATTGGGTGGAAAAAGGGAATGTAAAAGAGATAGTTTACATAAAAATGTAGAGAAATTTCATAGCAGGAGTGGTTGTGTCCCATGTATAACACTGGTCAGAAAATTATATTAGGGAAAACATAGCTTTTTCTAAGACATCATGACAATATAGTATAATATATTATCATGTCACAGTTATGACATCATAATGTCATTATTATGAAAGTAACAAAAACTGGCTACCTTATATTAAAATAATTATATTTTTTCATCTGGCATTTGTACTGATTTGCTATGACTGCCATAACATGGTACCACAAACTGAATGTTTAAACAACAGAAATTTATTTTCTCAAACTCTCCAGACTTGAAGTCCAAGATAAAAATGTCTGCAAGGTTGCAAAAAAAAAAAAAGAAGAAGAAGATAGCAGGAGGGGAAGAATGAAGGGGAGTAAGTTGGAGGGGGAGATGAACCATGAGAGACGATGGACTCCGAAAAACAAACTGAGGGTTCTAGAGGGGAGGGGGTTGGGGGGATGGGTTAGCCCGGTGATGGGTATTAAAGAGGGCACGTTCTGCATGGAGCAATGAGTGTTATACGCAAACAATGAATCATGGAACACTACATCAAAAACTAATGATGTATGGTGATTAACATAACAATAAAAAATTTTTAAAAAGGAAAAAAAAATGTCTGCAAGCTCGCTTTATTCCAAGGCCTCTCCCCTTGGCTTGTAGAAGGCTATCTTTCCCTGTGCTTCACATGATTACCCTTCTGTTTCCTAATCTCTTTTTCCTATAAGGACACCAGTCATATTGGATCAAGGCCCACCTTAGTTGTCCTCATTTAATCTTAATTACCTCTTTGAATACCTTATCTATCCAAATACAGTCACATTCTGAGGCACTGGGATTTAAGATTCAACATATGAATTTGGTGGACAAAATTCAGCCTATAACAGTATTTAAATATTTATATTAATTTTGTATATAGATTTTTATTTGCCAAGCCTTTCTGTATCATTCATATTTCCTGTATATCTCATGTTTCAGCAAACATGATATGTTGAGTTCATAGAAAATCCATTTTGTACAAAACAGGTGTTTGATCATAAAGAGAAATATTTATTAGATGATAACTTCAGTCATATATTAGATATTTGAAATATTCTCCCAGATATATTTTAAATATTTAATTTACTTTTATGTGCTTAAACTAAATGTTCTACTCAAGCCCTCAAAAAATAATGCTAGCCAATCATACATATTTCAGTATGTTGGTATCAGGAAGCTTTTATGTCCTAAAATAAAATACTTAAATGCCCACTAAATTTTTAAAGTAAAATTATAGAAAACTTTCCCCTGAACATGTTCAAAAATTAAGTAGAATGTATGATGGACTTTTGTGTGTGTGCATATTTGTGTGTGTGTTTGTGTCTCTGTGTGACTATAAAATGGTACTTGGATTTTTGGTTCTCAGTAAAATAAAATTATTAGCATATTTTAATCTTATTTAAAAATTAATTTTAATATGCATTAAAACATTATGCTGAATAAGTTTATTTTCATATATTAACAATGAAACTTTGACATGTAATAGTGAACAGTTTAAATAGCATAATTTAGAAAGAAGTAAACTTCCATTACTATTCCTTTAAAAATCTGTTGTCTTTTTTCCTCAACATTATAGTCAAATATTTTATTTCATGTTGTCTTCAAACAACATAAACTTCAAAAAATACACTTAAAAAGTTTTGTCATGCACTTGCTTAGGTTACAAATTCTAGGGAGATAACCTATTGCTTCCAGCAAATCCTGCAAAATTTCTGCACAAATCTTGCTATCCAAAATACCTCTTCTTTTTTGATTAATTTTTATCTCTTTTATAAAAAAGTGTTTATAAAACATTAATGGACAATTTCACTTCAGTTTCCAGAGAGAGATTTCTGCTGCATCAGATCTTATATTCGCCACAGTACAGTATTCCCTTTCCCAGTACTTATACTTATTTCCCAGTAGACCCCACCATCTGCTATTGATGCCTGTCTGAAGTAGAAAATTCCCCCTTAGTCAATTCTTGTTCAAATATTACTCTCCAATACTACCACCTTCCCAGGTTACAAATTGCTCCTGTATATTTTTATCCCAAAGTCAAATCTGCAGATAACTATCTTCAAAGGTTATTTAATGACCAAATGCCTTTTAATCTACTGAACCCAAAGGGAAAAAGGAAGAGTATTAGAAGTTTCAAAACTCTAAAGAATAAAGCTACCTAAGAATTTACACATCCCATGCAGATATTTCTTAAACAACCAAAAACGTATTTCCCATAAAATCCTTCAGGAGTCTGTGTATTGTTTCTATGTAAATATATGTAATTTGATCTTTTAGAAAATCATGGTGCTATATTGAATTCTTTAGCTCTCATTTCTATTACCCTTAAGTTATATTATATACTTACAAATTCCCAATATGGAACATGGTGTTTGTTTTTGTTTGTTTGTTTGTTTTCTCATTTTACTGACATGGGATTTGTCCGGTGACCATTTTTGTAGATGCAGAAAGGGAAACTTTATCCATTCAGGGATCACAAGAAAGGCTACAACAAGCTTAACTCATAACCTGTGGGTATCGGCACAAACAGCAGGACGGATATCCACTAATTAAATAAAAAAGTAATTTCTTTTTTCCAGTGCATGCATAGAAAAAGGGACGCAGCCAGAGATGTGTGTTTACAGGAATAGGGCAAGAATTCAACCAAAATAATGCACGTTGTTACTTTTAGATGACATGAAAAGGCGAACACAGGTCTCAAGCTCCACCGACTGAAATAACCCAATAAATACTCTATGAAGGATGAATTTGTTTCATTATTGGAAATAAAGGCATAGGACCACTATGGCCTGAATGTCTGTGTCCCCCTAAGGTTCTATCTTGACATTCCATCTTCTCAAGGTGATGATAAGAGAAGACGGGGCCTTTGGAGGGGAATTAGGCTCGGCCTTCATAACTGGGATGAACGCTCTATGAAAGAGACACAGAGACCTAGCTTGTCCCTTCTACCAGCTGAAGATAAAGTGAGAAGCAGGCAGTCTGCCACCCAGAATCCAACCCTGTTGGCACCCTGATCTTGGATTTCCAATGTCCAGAACTGTAAGAAATAAATGTCTGTGGTTTGTCAGCGGCCCCCCAAAATGAGGACAAACACTAACTGCACATGTATCAGTTATCAGTTGTCACAATAATACTTAATAACAACTTCATAACCTCAATGATATATATTTTTTTTAAAAATCCATGTTGCTGTTCATGTGTTTGAGATTAACTGAGAGTTTATTAGCTCCCTTGATCTCAGCTGGACTTGCTCAACTCTTTGGGGATCCACTGCCTATTGGCTTATATAGGCTGACCTCAACTCAGGTTTTTGGGGTAGCTGAGCTCTACTTCATATTTTTATCATCCTGTAGGCTAGCCAGAACATGTTATGATGACAACAGAATCCAAGAGAAGCAGGAACACACAGGGCTTTTGGGCCTAGGTTCAGAGCTAGCACACTTTTACTTATGCCCCATTCGATTGCTCAAAGCAGCTGGTGTGGCCTTGCCCAGAGGCTTAGTGTAAAGGCACTAGAAAGTTACACTGCAAAAGGTGTTAGCACAGAGGAAGCAGTGCTCTTTTTAAATCTACCAAAACATGAAAGGAATTTCAGGGAATTTCTGAAAACACTCCAGCTTGAATGATCTCTTGGAATTTCATCTACAACAGAACTGGAAACTTGAAGCCATGTAAACATAGAATTTCTAAAAGATGGTGCAAACCCTGGTTATAAAGCCAAATATGTTGTAGAAATAATCATTTGCCTCCTATTAGCCTTCCTTTCCTTTTTTCTTAGAAACAAAACCATAGGCAATTTTTTCAGTGAGAGGATTACCTTACCTAAAAAAAATTCACACCAAGAAACAGTCAAATTTTTGAAAACTAAAAACAAAGAAAAACATCCTGAAAGAACCAAGAGAGGAGACACTATCTATAAGGGGAAAAATGATTAGAACTACTGCAGATTTCCCATGAGAACAGCTGGAGACCAGAAGAAAGTGGCAAACATCTTTTAATTGTCAAAATAAAAGAACTGTGGCTCAGAATCCTATGTCAAAAAAAAAAAAAATCCTTCAGGAATGAAGGAGAAATCAAGGCATTCTTAAATGAAGGAAAACAAAAGAATTTGTCATGAGCAAACATACCCTAAAAGAATGGCATAAGTAATTCCTGCAAACAAAGAAAACCATTAAAAAAAAAAAAAAAACTCTTGGAACATTAAGAAGGAAAAAAGAACACAATGAGCAAAAATATGGGTAAATACAATAGGCTTCCTTCTCTTACATTCTCAAAATTATGTTTGAAGATTGAAACAAAAATTATAATAAGGCAAAGATGTCCAATCTTACAAATCATTCAATATATTGCTAGATATTCTAGACAGTGCAATAAGGCAAGAAAATGAATAAAGTATACATATCAGAAAATAAGTTATAAAATTGTACCTATTTACACATGACATGATTGTCAAGGTGGAAATTTCCAAGAAACCTCCAAAAACCTTCTAGAACTAATAAATGAGTTTAGCACTGGTAATATAAACATACAAATATCATTTGCACTTGTATATACTACACATGCAACAAATAACATGGACACCAAAATTAAAAGTTTAACACCATTTACAATCACTCAAAGAAAAAAAAAATATTAGGTGTAAATCTAACAAAACATGTATGGAGATTCATATGCTGAGAACAACACAAGGCTTATAAAGTAAATTAAAGAAGAACTACATAAATGGAGCAACATACCATTTTCATAGATTAGAAGATTCAACATAATAAAGATGTTAATTCTTCCCAAATTAACATATAGCTTTAATACAATTCCTACCAAAATACCAGTAAGACTTTCTTGTAGATACAGACAAGATTAATCTAAAAAATATATGGAAAAACAAGGGAACTAGAGTAGATAAAACTATTTTGAAAAAGAAAAGTAAACTGAGAGTAATAACTCTACCTGATTTCAAAACAAGTTTTATATTTATGTTAATCAAGACCTTGTGGTCAAGGAATAGATATATACATCAATGGAGCAGAGCAGAAAATCCAGAAATAGATCCATTCAAGTACACCAAACTGATTTTTGACAAAGGTACAAAATCAACAGAGTTTTCAATGAATGGTGCTAAAGCAATTGGACATCCTTAGATAAAAAACAAAACAAAACAAACAAGCAAAAAACTTTGACCTAAATCTCATACCTTATACAAAAACTAGCCCAAAATAGATCTTAGATTAAAATATAAGATATAATACTATAAAACTTTTAGGAAAATAATTAGGGGAAAATTTGGGGGATCAAGCGTTAGACAAAGGATTCTTATACTTGACACCAAAATCATAATCCATTAAAAGAAAAATTGACAAATTTGACTTCATCAATAATGAAAATATTTGTTTTGTAAAAGACTGTTAAAAAGGGGCACCTGGATCAGGGACATCCAAATCAAAACCTCAGTGAGATACCACCTCACACCAGTCAGAATGGCCAAAATTAACAAGTCAGGAAATGACAGATGTTGGAGAGGATGCAGAGAAAGAGGAACCCTCCTACACTGTTGCTGAGAATGCAAGCTGGTGCAGCCACTCTGGAAAACAGTATGGAGGTTCCTCAAAAATTTGAAAATAGAGCTACCCTACGACCCAGCAATTGCACTACTGGGTATTTACCCCAAAGATACAAATGTAGTGGTCCAAAGAGGTACATGCACCCCAATGTTTATAGCAGCAATGTCCACAATAGCCAAACTATGGAAAGAGCCAAGATGTCCATCAACAGATGAACGGATAAAGAAGATGTGATATATATATATATATATATATATATATATGTGATATATATGTGTGTATATATATATATACACACACACACACACACACACAATGAAATATTATGCAGCCATCAAAAAAACCTGAAACCTTGCCATTTGCAATGACAGTGGATGGAACTAGAGGGTATTATGCTAAGAGAAATAAGTCAATCAGAGAAAGACAAGTATCGTGAAAGACAAGTATAGGGAATTCTTAATCTCAGGAAACAAACTGAGGGTTGCTGGAGTGATGGGGGGTGGGAGGGATGGGGTGGCTGTGTGATAGACATTGGGGAGAGTATGTGCTACAGTGAGTGCTGTGAATTGTGTTAAGACTGACGAATCACAGACCTGTGCCTCTGAAACAAGATAGTAGGAAGGGAAAAATGAAGGGGGGGGGAAATCGGAGGAGGAGATGAACCATGAGAGACTATGGACTCTGAGAAACAAACTGAGGGTTTTAGAGGGGAGGGGGGTGGGGGGATGGGTTAGCATCATGATGGGTATTAAGAAGGGCCCGGATTGAATGGAGCACTGGGTGTTATATACAAACAATGACTCATGGAATAAATGGAATCATACAATAAAAAAAAAAGGAAGGGGTGCCTGGGTGGCTCAGTCAGTTAAGCATCTGGCTTTAGCTCAGGTCTTGATCCCAGGGTCCTGGGATGGAGCCCCACCTCAGGCTTCCTAGTTAGCCAGGAGTCTGCTTCTTTCTCTCCCTCTTACCTTCCCCTGCTCAGGCTCTTTCCCTCAGATGAATAAATTAGAAAATCTAAAAAAAAAAAAAAAAAAAAAAGACTGTTAAGAAGATAAAAAGACAAGTTACAGAGTGGGAGAAAATATCTGCTAATCATAGATAGGACAAAAGACTAGTGTCTAGAATACATATAGAACTTTCAAGCTCCACAGTAAAAAAAAAAAAAAAATCCAATTAGAATGTGGGCAAAAGACGTAATAGACATTCCTCTCAAGATATGTAGATGGCAGGTAAGCATGTGAAAATACACTCAGTATTGTCAACCATTAAAGAAATGAAAAATTAAAACTAAAATGGGATTATCACTACATGTCTATCAGAATGGCTAAAATATAAAATAGTAATTATACCAAATGCTGGTGAAGATACAAGGAAACTAGATGACTCATATTGCTGGTAGAAATATAAAATGGTATATCCTCCCTGGAAAAGAGTTTCCTGGGTTTTTTTCTTATTATTTTTTGTTAAAAACTAAATTATACAATTACCATACAACTCAGCAATTACACTCCTGGGTATTTATCTCAGAGAAATTAAGAATTATGTTCCCACAATCCTGTATACAAATGTTTATAGCAGCTTAATGTTTATAGCAGCTTTATTCATACTAACCAAGAACTGGAAACAACTCAGATGTCCTTCAGTGAGTGAATGGTTAAACAAATGGTGGTATCTTCATAGGTTAGAATAGTGCTCAGCAATACAAAATAACAAATTATTGACATGTGTGACAACCTGGATAAGTCTCCAGAGACATGCTGAAGGAAAACAAATCAATTCAAAAAGGTTACATAATGCACGGTTCCATTTTGAAAACATCATTGAAATAAAAATTATTTTAAATGGAGAACAGATTAGTGGTTGCCAGGGTTTAAGGAGGGGGTAAAAGAAGACAGGAAGTGGGTGTGGCCAGAAGGAGCAACATAAAAATCCCTTGTGGCAATGGAAATGTTTTGTACATTGACTGTATCAATGTCAACATCCTGATGTGATATTGTGTTATAATTTTGCAAGGTGTTACTATTGGGGGAATCTGGATAAAAGATACACAGGAGATCTTTCTTAAAACTGCTTGGGAGTTTAAAATTATCTCAATATAAAAAGTTAAAAAAAATAGAAAAAGGCTCTCATATTGAAAACTTAATATCCACTGTTAGAAGTCATCTAATGACAAGTGACTTGAAGAAAAAAGCATCAACAAATTAGACGAGGCAAACATTGAAAAAAAAATTTTTTAAAAAGAAAGTGGAAGTCATAAAGGTAATATCATAAAAAGTAGAGTCCAAGGCATAAATCTAAATGAGACATAAAGGTAGCATGTTTCAATGGCAAAGAGTTTAGAAGAGTCTTAAATACAAATATAAGTTTCAAGATCTGATAGATAAAAAGTGGCATTTCCCAAATTATATCTAAGTAACACTAATTCTAAGAGACTGACACAAAAGAGGGTATGTATTCAGCATTCAAGGGAATTTGGACAACTCTCCTTATTGTACTGTTCTCTTTAAAAATTGCTCCTCATATTAGAATATCAGAGGTCTGTAAAATTCTGTAATAAAATCCCTCTTTAACATAGTCCAGTATTTTTTACTTCAGATTCTTTTTTAATTAATACTGAGAGCTCAGGTTTAGCTGTCCAAGACTGACCTATAGAGGGCTAGCCTCTGAAGGAAGGACTTGGCCCAGAATGGTCAAGGCAATCCAAGTTTTAGAATCCAGCTTTCTATGGCCATCATGACAGGGAGGGGTAGATGTTTGCAATTAGGAACAAAGATGTAATTCCTGCTGATGACTTGCCTTTTCCATGGCTGCAAACACAAGGTGAGAATTTTACGCATCTGGTCAAGCCAGGAAAAGGGCTGGATCCCCTCCACACCCAAACACTGAGCTGGCAGGAGGGGATCCAGCTAAGGTTCCTCCATATCTTATTTCACACCCCAGTTACTGATCAGTCCAGGGCTGAGCAGAGCTTTCTAATCAAATAAGGTTGGCTCTGATTCTAATACCTTCCTGGTGCTGACCCAGAATGCCATGGGTAATGGGATTGTGAACACTGCTACTTCTCTGACTTCCCGTGATAGCTCAGACAGACTTATGGCCAAGTTCTTTAACATTTTCAAGGAAAAAAAAATAATTCCTATGTGTATAAACTCTTCTGCAGAATATAAAAATATGTAAATCTTCTTAATTCATTTTTTTAAAGTAGAACTTTTCTGGTTTTTCTCTCTTTCATCATCCCCCAATGGGCCTCCTCCTTCAACCTGGCAGGTCAGTCAGCAAATTCCTAAGTTTCATTCTTGCGAATCTTGCTCGTTCGCTGTCATTTTCCCCAAGAAAACTTCCTGATCTCCAAGACAGGCTTTTATTTTTTTCCTCTCCATGTGATATTCTCCTGTTTTTACCCAGCACTCTTTCAACTGATAATTCAATGCTCTTCTCAGATCTGGTCCTTTCTGACATAACAAATGTTAATTTAATAAATGAACGTGTAAATGCATGAAGTAACTTACTTAATGTCCTCCAAGACTTCATGGCTTCCAAATCTATCCAATACATCAAAAAATTAGACCAATATATAAAGAATTCAGGGAAAATGACAATATTAACCAAAACAAATTACAAAAACAACATACATTTGAAATATAAGTATCTTCTAAGAGATTATCTTAAAGCTATCAGCAAGCACGAAGAGTCAGATTTTGTAATTCAGAGGCTAGTTTCCTGGTTCCCAGTTTAGCCAGTTGGAGGCCAAAGAACTCTGTCTTTTGTCTAGCTGGAATTTATTTTTATTTGTCTGTGCAAAGTGATGAAATACCTGATCTCTGAGTCACTTAAACTCCTTCAGGAAAGAGTTAACCTAGACAAAACCCTTCAGAGAAAGGGATATCAATATATTTTTAAAACAATCTTTTCACTTAATAATCAAAAAGGTTTTTTAAAAGCCTAATCTAAATCCCCTCTGCTATTATAACTATCATTCTAACAGCATAAAGAAAGACACATGTTGAGTCAGCATAACCAGAATGTACAAATTCTAGGATATATCATAAAACTAAGTAATAATGGGAAGCCAAAAGCACAACCCTGTCACTAAATGGCCCATCTGTATATTCACGGCCATTATCAGTGGAAAGTGGTGCAAGAAGGTTGACTTTGGAAGGGCTTTAATTCTTGGGGCAATCACCCATCAAAGTTTTCTGCTCCACGAATGATACAATCAGAACCTATTATACCAGACAAAGCTTGCTCTGTTTCCTAAGCTTGGGGGCAATCTTTTAGATCTTTCAGCCCACAGAAAATAATTTATCAGTTCACCTCCCACTCAACAAAGAGCACTGCCATAAAGTCCTTGTGCCCAGAGCCTGTCTTGATTGGTTCTGAAGTCATCCTGAGTCTGATGAGGTACATAATCTGTCCAGTATGTTCCACCTAAGCCATTCCTTTTGCAAACATATCCCTAACCATTTTGGAACTGTAGTCCACCATGATAGCAGGATTTGGGGTATTCTTTTTGTGATACTTGCCCTCCCAAAAGTTAATTGTGGGGTGTATATAGTCTATGGTCAACATACTTTCAAAAAATATAACAAAACAGCAGTTTTTATTTTATGACCTGAAAAATTAATAATTAGGCATAATATAAATACATAGTATATGAAAAATAAGTAAACCAATAAAAGCCATACTTTAGAGATTTATACATGAAATGTTATAATTTTCAATAAAAAGCAAGCAGATTCAGCAAAATGTCTCGAGGAGAAATACTTTAGTGATCTTATACTCAAAATTATACATCATGACTTTTTTCCTCCTTACAAATAAGATATAGATGTAGACATAAAAGAGACCTCTAGATATACCCTCTGAAAGGGCTTGGTTGACAAACATGAATACTAAAACTGACTCCATGTATAAAAGTTTCTCAGAAGTAACTGGTCACTCTAGCCAAATCGGGCTGGTGTTATATTGAGATAGTCTAGGTTTTCCTTCTGTAGAAAATTATTTTCAGGGCACCTGAAAATAATGGGTGGCTCTGTCAGTTAAGCATCCGACTCTTGATTTCAGCTCAAGTCCTGGTGTCAGGGTCATGAGATCAAGCTCCATGTAGGGCTTCATGCTTAGCACAGAGTCGGCTTGTCCTCTCTCTGCCCCTCCTGTTGCTCATGCTCTCTCTCTCTCTCAAATAAATAAATAAAACCCTTAAAAAATTGTTTTATTTTCATAAAAATTTACATGTTAATTTGGAAATACAGCAAAATATTTCAATCTAATAAAGTATTCCTTTCTTGGAACTTTCATTACTGCTTTAAAAAATGATTTACTCTTTTGAAGCAAGAATTTAAAATTTGGTTGCCCTCAATTTGGAAAGATTGCCATTTCAAATCCAGGTCTTTTTCAGAGGAAAGATTGTTTTGTTTTTGTTTACCTTGTGTCTCCATGTTTGTTGATTATTTCTATAGACTACAACTTATTTACTTTAAAAACATCCTAATTGCTATCAGTTGTACATTCAAGCTGACATTTAAAAGAGGTAATCTGGAGCAATAGGGCTGGCTACATATAAGCAGTTGCTTAAGTACACACAAAATAATTATAAATCTAATAATCTTTTAGTTTTAGTGATTAGACACATATTCAAAGTACTTAACGTGAAGAATTGTACATGTTCTCCTAAGTAACGAAATTCACTGAGCCCTAGTGTAGGCTCCAAAGTAAATTAGTAACATGAACTATATACTTCTAGCCCCCTCTGAATGCAGCTAGAAATTGAGAGGTAGATAGTTGCATAATATATAACTATCTATTGAACCTCAATATTGGGCCTCAATAGATAGGGCCTCAACTGTCTATACCTGTATAATGTATAACTACATGCATTATAAATATATATATATCCATATACACATCTATTTATCTATCTATAGAGAGGGAGTTTCCAGTTATCAATTGCTCCATAGCAAACTATATGAAAACTTTAATGGCAGTAAAACAACACCCATTTTATTGTGCATATGATTTTGTGGGTCTGCAATTAGAACAACGCACTGCAGAAATGACTCATCCCTGATCCCTGATGACTAGGACCTCAGATAGGAAGGAACAAATGACTGAATTGGCCTTGTCAAAGAAAACGGCACCAAATAGGCAAGGGAAACCTTATTCAAGACTATTGCAATGGGGAAGAGATATTAAACTTAACTCCACTCAAACAAAAGATGGGAGGGATTTTGAATGCTCAGGTGAGCTAAAAGTACTGGAGAACATTAGAGGGGAGGTTGGTCAATGTGATAAGGCCATTTGCATTTGCCAAGTTAAGCAATTACCCTCCCCAAAGAGACCGGAAGATAGGGGCTCTATCATTCTTGATGTGTACATTTCGGAAAGAATGGCTCCCTGATCCTTGAGAAAGGCATTCCTGGGTTATAAAACTGGCAAGAGGCTGGGAGATTTACATCTCAAAGGGGCAGACAAAGAATTTATGACTGCAAGATTTCTGAAATAACTGCTCCAAGGAAAGGAAGGTCAGGGGCATGCGCATATAGTCGGGAAAAAACCTATCTAAGTTCAGTCAAGCTGAGGAATATTAAGGCCATCCTCAGCAGTTGTCAGAATTCGACCAAAGCCATATGTCTAAGGCCTTGATTCTAGATGTCAACAGGTTTCCTTAGTTCTCCACATCCTGTCCACTGGCCCTGGAACATCCAAGATGCCTTCTTTACTTATGTCTGGTTCCTGGTGTGGGATGGCTGGGTCAGTGGAGGCTTTTGGGCTTTTCTCTCTCTACTGCTTCTCCATATAGTGGCTTCAGCTTCCTTATGACATAGTGGTCTCTGGGTGGTCATATGTCTTACATGGCAATTAGCTTCCCCAGAGCAAATGTTCCAAGAAGCACAGACAAAAATTGCAATACTTCTTCAGACCTAGCATCTGAATTGCTAGAATGTCACTTCTACCACATTTTATTGTCGAAAAACAGAGTTAGCCCAGATTCAAGGGGAGGGGAATCATACTGCACCTCTCAATGGAAGGAATAGCAAAGGACCTACAGCCATGTTTAACCCGCCACCACTATGTATATAGAGCAACCCCACTACCCTTGCAGAATTAGTCATACGTTGTAGGTTACATGGTGTAAGTACATTACCTGAATTCTCTGTATAATTGTAAAATCAAGTAAAAAACATAACTGAAAGCAAACTATAGTTCAGAAGTGACAAATGCAACAAGTGTTGCATGGGCAATTGATTGACCCGAATTCTAGTGCAAGGTTTGTGACAATTAGCTATCTGACCTTAAGTAAAAGTTAATCTCAAAGGCTTCTTTGTAGTCTAAAATTCTGTTATTCCAATTACCAGTATTGCCTTGATTTGTATTGTTAAACATGCACTGAGAACACATCTAACAGTCCCAGTAACCACCCTCATTAATTCACCATTAAACCTTTGATCACGGTAATTTAAGTACTTCGAAAACCTAGGAAGAAAAACAATATATCAAGGATAGATGTGGCCATTGTAAATAGCAATAGAAAATACATTTCTTCTTAATGGATCTGTTCCAGATTAGTTTCATCAGTACACTCCTCTGCATGGTGGGGAGGTTTCTGTTTGGTTTTGACTTTATCAGACTCCCAGGTAGAGCATTCTCACCTTTGCAGAAGTAGGAGTCATCTCATTGATTGTCTTGAGTAAAAGGAAATGGCTCATGCATCTTTTCTACATTATAACAAATGTCCTTTTGCATTATAATTGAATGGTGATTGTTGTGTTCAATCAATGGGAAAGGTTAAAGGAGCTCCTCTGCCAGCATTTTTAATGGAGAAGTCGATTAAGATTCAGTTTAATCATTCTGGCTGCCTCAGAATTAAAGCAACAAAGACCATCAATGGCACTATAATTACTAGTCTTTCTGTAAGTTTACACTGCTATTTATGCAGCTATAAATTTTATTATAATGCACAATGCATCTAGGTTAACTTGCTTTATTTGCAATGTAAAATATTTGCTTTAATTGTATGAAGAGAAGAAATTGTTCTGATAAAGTACATAAAATCCAGGCCAATCATTTTTTTAAAAGCCTGAGAGTCTAAGTGAATCAGTATGATACTCTGTGTTAAATAGTTTAAAGTCATAGCCTTAACCTTGGGACACTTGAGACATATTTCAGTTTATTGAACATGGAGACTAACATCTCTCCCAGGTGACTGTAAAGGGTCAAATGTATTATTCTAATCCCTGTTCCAAACAGAGAAAAGGTCATTATACAGTACCTACTGCATGTTGTAAAGAATGAAAAATTCACACTGGGGGCGTGGGTGCAAATCTATTTTAGACTTGGCCTTTAAAATGTTTTTTAAATTGAATGATTAAGTGGTGATGAACCAGAAAAAATACCTTGAAATTGATCCCATTTATTAATTAGTTTGCACATGTAAAGGTCTTTCTATAAATAGTCAGAAGACTAGAGAAAATTGTTCTTCTTGAATGGAGGAATGACTTTCAAATTAACCTTTTTTTTCACTATAGAAATAATGCTTATAAATGCACTTATTACCATCCAATACTTTGACCCATTCAATATACATATAGGGACCTGTGGAGGAATTTGTGCCTTAAAAGTTTATACTTGGCTCACAGTTAACAAGCCAGCCTGTGGGGAACAACACCAGGAAGAGGAATTAATTGAAAGAATATATAGAATGTGTATACTTGTCTTAAAAATGTCAGCTTTGTTGTGATCTTTGTGAAAGGATTTTGAAAAGAAATGCTTTATTAAATTTAGGGTATTAGGAAGTCAATCAAAGACCCCGAGAGCAGAAGAGAAGGATATCTGTGAGGTGAGGAAGAAAGTTATTTATCACTTCATTCTTACTCTTATTGGAATAAGAAGCCTATCGAAAGAGGAAGGACAAAAAGGAAACAAGCTATCATTCTTTAAGAAAGAAAATCCTACTTTTCCAGTTACTCAGATCTTCTAGAACTTTCTTCTGACAAAAAGAAAAAGAAAGTGTTAATTTTTACTGTAGAAAGAGGAACCTTATTCTCAACACCTTCATTTTATCACATTATAGTCGAAAACACCGAAAACCTGTGAAATGCACCATCTTCTCAAAGTTATGAATCTCAGTAGTAGAGATGTAGGTCTGGGACCCATGTCTCTGTCATTCCAGCTTCTCTACATTGTCATACTTGATGGTGTTATGCAACATTCTAGAGTTCACATTTGACTTTCATATGTGACAAATTCTAAACCCCTCTATATATATTTTGTCTTGTCTTGGTATCTGATCAATCATTAGTTCTCTCAGAAGACAAATAATTTCTGCCTTTTATTTCTTAGCAGGAAAGGAAGGGAAAGCAACTAGTATTTTTGGTGGAACTTCTATGTGTCTATGAATATGTGAGGCATTTTAGATACACTGGAACCTTTAATCTTTGTAATAGCCCTAGCTAGTAGGTATGATTGACTCAATTTTTAATATAGAAACAGATTCAGAGGAGTAAATAACTTGCCCAAATTTATGAATTCTATAGTTGCAAGGTCATGGTTTTTCTGACTTAAAACCCATGTTGTTTCCATGACAACATGGTGCGTCCTTGGCAACAGTGGTTGCAACGCCTTCAAGTTTAGACAATAAAGTATTCATACTACACCTTTGATTGCCAGAGAAATCCATACCAATTGATTTTTTTTAAAATTATGCATGCATTTTGTAAGTTTTTCCCTCTCATTTGTGAACATACAATGCATTTCAATTTCACTAATAAAGTGCTGTGTTTTTTTCTGTTGAAATTATGAAAATTGGATTTCATTGTGAAGTGTATTAGGGAAGATAGATAATTAAAGTCATGGAAAAGCTCTTATAATAACGGACTCTTTGGAAGCATATAAACATTTTTCTATTACATCTAAATAATTTACTTCCAATATCTAAATGACATTACAAATGACCCAAATTTCTACTGTAATGCTCTAAGAATTGTACATGATATATTATAAATAATCTTGACTAGTAGTGGATTTGGTTAACTTTGTTAAAGATTTTTTTTTTTTTTTCTAGAGAGAGAGAATGAGAGACAGAGAGCATGAGAAGGAAGAGGGTCAGAGGGAGAAGTAGACTCCCCACCGAGCAGGGAGCCCAATGTGGGACTCGATCCTGGGACTCCAGGATCATGACCTGAGCCGAAGGCAGTTGCTTAACCAACTGAGCCACCCAGGCGCCCTGGTTAACTTTGTTAAAATTGAGCCTATTAATGCAAACCTCATGAAAACTAAAAACATCAAAAAATGGACACATTTGGCTCATAAAAACAAAAACAATGTACCATTCAGCCTGTGCTAATTCAAGTTCTCATATTATATACAAAATTCAGAATCTATGTTTTAAATTTGCAGAGCTGGCCTATTACATGATTAGAACTTAATACATTTGCTTGTACTTAAATAAAATGTAATCCTATTTAGTAGTGACAATTTAATACACACTGTCTCTAATTAGGGCACTCTAGTGTATAAATACAGAATTAAATCTAATAAAAATTAGAAAGTACTCCTTCTTATGTATAGTATTTTATAAAGGCCTATTTACCATATTTGGGGGAGGGGCATAGAACTTCAATAAGAATATATTTCCTATTATCATTTGTTGATCAACTAATATTTTCATCAGTTTTGGATTTAAATAGTACAGGGCCATAATGAAAGACTTTTCGGTCTCAGTGTGGGTCTTAACAAGTTCTATAATATCTTGCTCAGAAAAGATTATTATTCCATAACAATCCAAGATGTATAATAACATCAGCTTGACCCAGAGCACCTCAGGGCCAACTCAGGGTATTCATTTATTAGAAATGATTTAAGATCAACAGGTATTTGAAGCAACCAGTGGGCAAGAGCCACAATGTGGATGGTACAAATACTCTCTAGAGTTATTTAGGATATTGGTAAAGACATTTACCAAATACCTAGTCTTCACTGGGTTTTGTCCACTCTATTAGCATGTTGGACTTTCTCCTGCAAACAAAAGAGAAATAACAAGCCTTAAGGAGTGACAAAGCCCGGTCCTGAAGCCTATGGAGCACTCTGCCTCAGAGTAGCTTCCCCAGATCCTTTCCTAATTAATGCGTCAGCTCATACTCTCTCAGTACAGGCCTGGAAATATTGCAAAAGCCCACAGATTGTATTTCATCACACTCTTTCCACTGTCCTCCCTTCCCCAAAATCTTTCTCCAAATCATGTCACCACATTACCTTGATGTTCTTGGATGGCTCCAGTCCACCTAGGGAGGAAAGGCCACAGTAGGTGGTATGATATTCATGGCTTTCTGTAATTGGACTACCTCGACTTAGCCAAAGGAAGTTTAAGTGTGAAATCGAATGTTTACTCTCCTTACCTGAATGGGGCAAACAAATATATAAGGGGAGGTTGCTTCAGAGCATTGCTTCTTCGGGTTCAATAGATGCAGCTAAGCTGTGGCTGTTCTACTCATTGTAAGAATAAGATTGAGCAATACATCTACATGCTAACTGGCTTGTGAGTACTAAGGAGAAGAGTGTGCCAGAATGCAAATCATATGGGCCGGGAATTCCCCTTCTGTTGACCACAGAAGGTATAGGCATAATCTATCAAGAACAGAATGCATGCCATACTTTGTTCATTAGCATTTAAAGAGGATATTTGGCATCAGACAACAGATACAATGCTTGCAAGATCTTGGCAGCAGAATATTTTGTCAGTTAATGACAATCCACAGCTTTTAAGAAAAAGACTAATGCCCAATGTTATGTTGAAATTGTGGCTTCATTTTCACGAACTAAAATAAAATGAAATAAAAATAAAACCCTGGCTCTTCCAAATACCACATTTCTACCATGGCAATCAAATAGTAAGAAAAAAAAAAAAAAAGATTCTCTAAACAGCAGGGAGAAAATATGCTTCCAAAACTCTCAAGAGCCGTCAAATTACAGTAAGTTGCAAAACGGCCAAAACAGACAAAACTTAACGTAGTAGAAGCAGACAACGTCAGGGCAGTTGTACTGTGTGGTTGGCTGACAGTCTGGAAAGAAGCAGGAAAGAAACAAGTATCACGTTGATTGGATTGCCATATACAACTTAATTGTATTTTGACCTTTATCTGGTTTGTTAATCATAATGTTCACATTTGCACGTTATCAGGAACTCAACAATATTTCTATTAGTATATTTATACCACACTTATACATAACCACACACATATAGATTTGACTTTGTTCAGTACTGCCACCTTCAAAATTGATATAATTTGAAAATAAACACTAGCTTTTAAAATTTGGTAGCTTAATAACTCAGCCAAAAATGAAATTTATAATAACATCATGATTTTTTTCTTAACATGGGTGTAAATATAATTAGAAACCATAAATAAATGTATGTGTGTTTAGTTATAGTCAATTAACATGTATATGTGTAAAAAAAATCTTGCTCATACCTTTAAATATATAAAATTCAGTGTTGTCAAAGATGAGGTGAAACTGAAGCTCATACCCTGCTGGGAGTGCAAAATGATAGACTTTCCTGGAAAATAATTCTGTCATGATTAATACTTATGTTTTTCAATCCAGTAATTCTTCTTCTATTGTGCAATCAGAAAAATGTATAAAGATGTCAATTTACAGACAAATATCTCCTGCTGATATTCTTTACAATAATCATTTAATATGGCATCAGTATTCCAAAAATGGAGAATAATGAATTTTTTGTTACATCCATACATTAGATTATCATTCAGCTACTAATACAGTGTCTACAAAGAGATATTTATCCTGTGACTAAAATAATTATGATTATTTATTCATGTATTTATTCGACTAACTTAATGAAAGTCTATTAGACAGCAGACACTGGGCTCGGTATTTGTACTGAGAATGCTTCAAAGACATATACAAAAATAAATTGGTCACCTAATTATATATTTTTTGGTAGAAAAATGCACTGTGAACAATGGGGGAACAAAGATAATTGCAGGGACTCTACCTGGGGAGAGGCACTTAGGGAAAGTTTTCTAGAGAAGACGAAACTTACAGCAAATCTTGAAAAACGATATTATGATGTTAAGTGGAAAGGTAAACAAAAAAATCATACACAAAACCAAGCTAATTATGTAAGTATGTGGCTATATCTGTATCATGGAATGATGAGGGACTGTTAGCTTCTTCATTACATTGTACTGTATTTTCCACAATGAATAGGCATCATTTTTCAATTAAAATCATTTAAGAGATAAACATAAAGGAAAGGGTGCTGGCTCCTGGCATTCCGGATGCTGCAGACACAGAGGCGCTGAAGATGTGCTTGGCTTCCAGCCGCCCTTGCAGCTCACAGCAAGTTGGGTGGCGTCCCACACGCAAAGCCGCTTTGATGTTACGCTTGTGTCTCAGAGACACACACGAAAGCATCTTCTTCTGCCGAGGACTCTCCTCTCCTTGGGGTTCACAGGATAATCCATGGATTTTGTATCAACTAAACTATTCAGTTGGACCTCGTGCTTTCCTCGCAACCGGTATCACTTTCCTTAGAAGAGTTAACATTTTTCATTCCTATTTAGTAAACACATAAATAACAAAGGCACTTCTGAAGGTCCCAGATACATTTACGTTTCAGTTCAGGTTGAAGCTAGGACGACGCCTGCTTTACAGTGCGAGGTGTGGAAAGATTAAAGCCAAGGGTGAGGCAAGTCAGAAATGCCAAAAGCACACTCGGTAAAAACCAATGACAGTGTTAAGATAGGAAAGATCCAACAGGAAGAGCTACAGCTTGCTCAGATCCTCTATTAATTATGACAATTTTTATTATAGTACTTCGGGCTTAAATATTCACCGGTGCTCAGTTGTATCCAAGTAGCATTGGCTTTTGAGGGACAAGTAGAGACATGCACGCTGACTGCCCTGGGAGCCAAAAGTCATAAAGGATTCTTGCCTTTGGAAAAGGGCAAACAGAAGAATAAACAGCCGGAATGGCAAGATTGAATGTAACAAGGAAGAACTGAAGGATGAAGGACATTTTAACATGTCTTAGCAGGGACAGGAAATCCTCTCTGGGTCTCTAGGCATAGGAGGGCTGAGGAGAGATGACATTAAGCCCAACCTCACTCTGTTATAACACAGTAACTGCTGACCTTATCAGTCTGGAAAATTAAACAATCATTCAAAGGGATGAGCAAGAAAGTGGTGAACTTTTACTTTTAACTCATAAACTCTCAGGTGGTCCTTGGGTATCTCTGCATTATTCAAATTACATCTATTGAGTTTGAGAAACTATGATGAACCAGACTCAGGGGTTAGACGTGCAAATGTTACAGGATTTGTGTCCCCTTAGTGTCCGTGGTTCTTGGTCACGCCACTTGGAAGAATGAAGACGTAGACCAGATGAAGAGTGGTGGGCAGCAAAGCAAAGTTTATTGAGCAAGAGTACAAAGCTCCTGGAGAGGGAGGGGACCCAAGAGGGTTGCCCTCGGAGTTTCTAAGTTTAGGGGTTTTTATGAGCTCTTTTGTGGAACTTAAGCAATCAGGGTGTGCTGAGTCATGTCAGTCAGGACTTTGGTCAGGTATCTATCTTTAGGTTAATGTCCATGTGCTGATGATCTTTCTTTTTGCTGACATCTGAGGGCTTAGGTCCTAACTGCCCCTTGCCCGTGATATTGACAAATGCTTTTGTGGTTAATGGTCTTATTTTAGGACGTTTTGCAGAAGTCATTTCGGCAAAAGCTGCAAAGCAGAATGTCAGTGGGGTCCTGTCTAAGCTGTGAAACAGGATGTCAGTGCTGTTTTATTTTAGCTGTCCTGACTCCGTATTTTCTTGTTGGGGACCCTGGCCCTGACTACCTAACTGTCCAACTAACTCCTAACACAAAGCCGAATGAGAAAGTCTCCAGTCAGAAGCGAGAGACAAACATGCAGAAAAATAATTACATTACAATATGATAAGTGCTCTTGGGCAAGAATATTATTTATAGAATGAGTTGGGATCAGAGAATAAAGAAACCTCTGGGGTGATGGAGGGGACTTCCTACAAAAAAAAGATGTTTCACTCTGTCTCAAAAGATCACTTAAAGCTGCCGAAGGAAGGAAGACAGTGAAGGGCCTGCCAGGCAGAGAGATCATGAATGAAGGCACAGAGGCATGAAAAAGATGACACGTTTTATAAGAAGGGTTCAAGCGATCACATCATACATTCAGCAGGGCACAGGGCATGATCAGAGAAGAGGAGCTCATTTTCTGAGACACATAGAGCTGTGTTAACCCAAGCTGGACCAGAACAGCAGAAGAAAAAAGGAAAGCTGTGGAGTAATCTCACTTATGAACATAGACGAAAAACCTGAAAGAAACACCAGCATATAAAACTCAGTAGTGTCTAAAAAATACAAAAATAAACAAACAAAAAACCCCCAAAAACCTGATAGGATCTCTGTGGAGTAGCCTTCAAGATGGGAAAACTGGTTCACAAATTCTTTTAAGGATTATAACCGTGTCTTTTACATTTTCTTACTGATTATGGAATGCTAGACATTATTGTAAAACTTCAAACATTTCAAAAACATCTAAAGTAGGGAGCAAGTTATCATGTAATTCTACCTTCTAGAGATAATCACAGAAGCAAGTTTACATCTTCTATGTACCAAAAACATATTTGTATATCTAGTTGTATATCTTTGTCTATATTTTATCTCTATATACAAAATGTGATCAGCATAGTTTCTTTTTCGCTTTTATAAAAATGTGGCAAATATTTTAAACATCTATATATTTATAGAATTGTAAAATATTTCAATAGGAAAAATTCCGACAAGTAGATTTTCTGGATCAAAGAAATATTGATAGGCCATAAAACAAGTTGACCTTAAAAATATATTTTATATTCCCCATATCTTGTTATTGAAGAATATTACCAATATATAGAAATCTTTGCTATAGACCTATAGGTATATCTTTGTACTGACTTAATTTACATTCTTTGATTATTAGTGACATTTGTGGTCTTTGTGCATTTATTTTTGAATTGGGCTACTTGTTTGTTCTTATTGATTTATAGGAGCATTTTATATATTGTTTATTCACATTAATTGAGATTTTAATATGTGCCAGACATTCTTCTAAGCACTGGGGATAGAGCAGTGAATAAATACAATCTTGCCCTTAGGCAACTTAATTCTATTGGGGGAGGCCAGTAAAGAAAGAAAATATATGTCCACAAGAGCCAGACTGTGGAAGGAGCTGAGATGTCCCACAACAGATGAATGGATAAAGAAGATGTGGTTTAGGGGCGCCTGGGTGGCTCAGTTATTAAGCATCTGCCTTCTGCTCAGATCTTGATTCCAGGGTCCCGGGATCAAACCCAGCATCGGGCTCCCTGCTCAGCAGAAAGCCTGCTTCTTCCTCTCCCACTCCCCCCACTTGTGTTTCCTCTCTCTCTCTGTCTCTCTCTCTGTCAAATAAATAAATAAATAAAATCTTTAAGAAGATATGGTTTATATATACAATGAAATATTACTCAGCCATCAGAAAGGATGAATACCTACCTTTTACATTGACATGGATGGAACTGGAGGGTATTATGCTAAGTGAAATAAGTCAATCAGAGAAAGACAATTATCATATGGTTTCACTCATATGTGGAATATAAGAAATAGAGGATCATAGGGGAAGGAAGGGAAAACTGAATGAGAAGAAGTCAGAGAGGGAGACAAACCATGAGAGACTCTTGACTCTGGAAAACAAACTGAGGGTTGCAGAAAGGGAGGCAGTTGGGGAATGGGGTAACTGGGCAATGGGCATTAAGGAGGGCACAGGATGTGATGAGCTCTGGGTGTTATACACAAGTGATGAATCAGTGAACATTACATCTGAAACTAATGACATACTATATGTTGGTTAATTGAATTTAAATTAAAAAAAAGAAAATATATGCACATATATGTAAATAATGGAAGTGTTATGAAAATAAAACAGGGTAAAGGGATAGACCATTGTGAGAAATGCTACTTTAAATGGAAGATCCAGAAAGATCCCTCTGATGAAGTGAGACGTGACCAGACTGAAGTGAAAGGATGGACCATGTAGATACCCTGAGCAGGAGAATTTCAGACAGAGGAAATGAAACATGCAGAGAAGTTGTTTAACAATTTACTTGAATTTATATTTACTTATTAATAATTGGCAAATTAATAATTTGGCAAACTTACATACATTCCTCTTGTATGAAAACTGAAGTTTGTTGAAAATTTTAGAAGCAGATGATTGCTAATTCCTTTCTTACATTATGTATTTCCATTTCAAGATTCCTTTCATAAGTATCACATTATACCTTATACACAACGGCAACATTTTTTTCAGTGTTTAAAATGTTTCATTGTTCAGCAAGCTTCCTAATCATTGATTTTCTTCTATCTTAAAAATTTTATCAAAATAATTTTTACTGGGCTGGAGTACTACCTTGAAGGTTTTTAAAAATATGCTTTGTAAAAACGTTATTGTCTGGCATTATCGTGTCTTTTATATCTAAAGTCTCACTTGCTCTTTCAATCTGGAAAATAATTTTGTGCTCAGACCTTTCTTTTTTTCTTCAATCTCATCTATCTATTATCTCTGTCTTATCTTTTCGGTCATAATTTGCCGCTCATTCCTTTTTAGTCTATATTCTGGGATAATTTCTCAATCAGTAACTGATTAGGGCCACATCCATTCCACTATTTCTTCATTCCACTGAGGGGTTTATTTTATTTTTATATTTTTGATTCTATAGCCTTTTTCTTCGATTTCTTGATTGGTCCCCAATGTGGCACTCTGGATCCAACTAATTAAGTTGTTGATGCCATAATCTTTCAATTGCCACGGAGACTGAAAGTGGACATCTCAAGTTTTATTCTACCTATTCCATTACTATGTTGGTGGATGACACTTGATCTAATTGTGCAGATCAGTCCCCCTCATGTATGTTGCTGACTCCCTTTATATGCCCAGTGAGTCTTCAGTGTATGATCATACTTTTAAACATAGGCATGCAATTGCCAGCAGGAACTTGTACAGCCCATTTGGTTAAGACTTCCTGGGTTTAAATTCCAATTCTTTACTAACTATCTGGATAATGTACCTCTGTTTTGTCATTTGTAAAATAAAGGCAATAATAGTACCAAATGCATGGAGTTGTAATGATTAAATATATAGAACGCTTACCCAATGCTTGGTACATAGTAAGCATGTAAATAGTGCTAACTCTCACATAAGTCACAGCGTCATTAGCAACATTTCTCTGTGTAAGTCCAATTCTAGGGTTTTCTGAGCATTAGTTGCTATGAGGTCATTAGCAAACAAGGACAATTCTCTTTCCAGGGATGTTGGAGATGAATGAATGAGAAGGATGGTTTCTCTAAATGGGGGTAGATGGATGCCAGGGGAAGTGATCTGGGAGAGCTTCCAGCTGCAATGTGTTAGACAGACTCCACTTGGCAGTTTGGGTCCTTCAGTTGAGGAGAGCGCAATGGTTTGAAGGCTTTTTCCCAGGATATGGTTGGCTGGTGGAGCTAGGTCTTCTGCCAGCTGCAATGATCGGATCAATTCAGCTCAGCAGACTGGACCTCCTTGAGCAAAACTGGCTGGGGAAGGATTACTGGTCCTAACCAAGGGATCAAATAAAAAAACTTGGGTGTAGGCAGCTTACTGAGTGTACCTGATGACAAAAGAATCTGTTTTCCTCCTCTGGTGTATTGAACAGTGGAGAAGTAGAAAGCAAGGCATCCCGGTGGTCTATCAGGATCACCTCTACTGATTGAATGAAAACAACAAGCGAGGTAATTAGCCAAAATCCTGAATTAATTCCTTTTGTAACCCTAATTTTTCCCTTTCTATGTGAATTTAATAACCTCAACAGAAAACTAGGTGAGAAACAATATGTTGAAGCACATGCTTAGCTCATGATTTTTCCATTTGAAGTATTTTAAAAAGGGAAATTATGTGAGAATTGTGGGTTTTAGAAAAATGACTCGTTGCTGTGTGAAAATCGGACTGGCTTGCTTTCTCCTTCCTTCATCAGCCACAGTCCAATTTCTACAAAGCCACCAGGCTTATTTTTCTGAAACCACAAATCTGCTCAAATAATTTCACTTTTTTAAAAAAGATTTATTTATTCATTTGACAGAGAGCAAGAGAGAGTGAGAGCCAGCATGCCCTCTGGAGGGGCAGAGGAAGACAATCTTCAAGCCAACTCCCTGCTGAGCTTGGAGTCCAACATGGGGCTTGATCTCATGACCCATGAGATCATGACTTGAGCCAAAACCAAGAGTCAGAGGCTTAACTAACTGAACCACCCAGATGCCCCAATTTCACTTTTTACAACACTTCTGTTGGAAAGAAGACAAAAGTACTGGCTATGGAAATAATCTTGAAGATAGCTGATGAATTTCTCATCTACAGTAGTAGTGGTTGGAAGGGAGAGAAACAAACCAAATTGAGAAATACTTGGCCTGTAGAAATAACAAGACTTGGTGTGGAGCTCATTTTAAAGAGTATGAGTCATTCATTTATATAATTAAAAATTATTAAACACCTACTATTTAGAAGCTGGTTTTAAAAAGAG
Organism: Eumetopias jubatus; assembly: GCF_037043125.1. Lineage (NCBI taxonomy): Eukaryota > Metazoa > Chordata > Mammalia > Carnivora > Otariidae > Eumetopias > Eumetopias jubatus. The sequence goes on along the minus strand of NW_028274809.1, from coordinate 159,846,251 downwards.
GTCAAAAATCAAATTAGATGCCTTCAAGGAACTCATTATATAATGGAAGAGACATGCAATCAAATAAGTATAATACAAGTGATGAGTTCAGTATGGGGATGCACACACATTATTATAGGAACATGGCACTGGGTATAACGAATTCTCCCTGATAGGTCCCAGAAAAGACTTAACAAAGAAAACCACTTTGGGAATGTGTTTAAAAAATCTGTGGGAGTAAGTGAAGTAGGCAAAAAGAAAAAATAGAGTTCCATGCAATGAAAAAAGAATTTGCCAGTGAGAAAAGGGCCACAAAGTGTTCAGGGCATAGTTCTATGGCTGGGGTGCAAGGGAGCGCTTTGGGAATATTGGAGGATCAAGTTGTAAAGGCAGCAAAAGGCAAATTCTGGAAGTTATTTAACTTGGACCTTATAGGCAAAAGAGAATAATTGGAAGGTTTTACAGATGGAACTGACATGACCTAGTAGCAGAGTAGAGCCTGGATTTGAAGAAGTTTAGGAGGAAAGCATAAAGGTCAATTAGGTCAAAACTCAGACAAATAATGAACAGCCCCTAAACTAAGGTAGCAAGAGTAGTAGGCACTCCATCAAATGACTGTCATGCAACTTGCAAAATTATTCAAGGAATATAGACACACACCATACATACATCTCTGTTTTAGAGGAGCATAAATAAATCTAAAAATCCTGGGTCAGTAGGATTATTGTCCCATTGAAAGGCCATACTAAAATACCCACGAATTTACAATACAAAATGTAGTGGATCAAGTTCCTCAACCTGTGGAAAAACTGAACCTCAGTTCACTTCAAAATGTCCCTCTGTTACGACTGGGAGTTCCTAAAGGGGCATTTCTCATGTGCTCACAAGTCAGCCGGTCAACCTCCTCACTACATGGTGTCTATTCTTTTGTCCTGGCTCTAGCATGTTTTCATCTATTCCCTGCAGGGGAATTACCCACTTCTGCCTCTGACGATGGTGTCCCTTGTGAGAAGGCCAGTGGTCATACCAAAGATACTGCTTCTGGAAACCCCAAGCTACAAAGCTCCAGTGCCAGAGGAGTGGTGTTTTCTTTTCAAAGGTTCTGAGAACAGTCTCTTCTCTAACTCTGCCCACAGTCTGTCACTTGGCCCAGGAGCAGCCTCTGTGGATATCCAAAGTTTCACAAAGTCTCTCAGACAATTCCATTGTTCTTGACCCTGTTTTCCTACTAGCTGTCTCACCAAGTTTCTCATGAAAACCTTCTGCCACAGGGGCTCAAACACTAGCTTCTAAGAATCTGATGTTAGATTTCTTTTGTGGCCCTCTCTCCTCAGCCCCAAAGAATCCCTAGAAAAGTAAATTAATTTACCTGTGTTACCACTCTCTTTCCGAAACTTATTTACTTTTTTTTGTTGTTGTTGTTATTTAAAGCAAAAAAACTCGATATTAGTAGGCGTTCCAAGAGATGTCAGTATGGATCTCCATCATCTACAAACAGAAAATTCAATATAATACCTTTAAATGATAAGAATTATTTTCTGTCTAAAAAAAAAAAGATTTTCTATCTGATAACAAGAAGTCTGGAGACTGGTAGTTCAGGACTAGCAGAGGGACTCAATGGTCACCTGGGACCCAGGGTTTCTCCATCAGTGTGTAGACATTTGTCCTCATGCTTGTCACCTCATGATCACAAGAGGGCTGCTGCACTTACAACCATTGTTTTTGAGTCACAAACAGGAAAAAGTTTGAAAGATTAAAAAATATATATTTTTTCCTTGAGAAGTACTATCTTTTTATTCTAGAAGGGAGCTTTTCCTAGAGGACTTATTCATATGTCTGATTGTCCATAATTGAGTCACTTGGCTACTCCTGCAAAAAGATGGCCAAGAAAATTGAGTGCTTACCTTTCCAGACTCCAAAATTAAAATAAGGGAGGAAATGTTTGGCAATGAGTGTTGCATGGATCCATCCACTGAACCTAAACTACCCTGGAAATTCCTTTTTGAGGGAATTAGTATATAATGAGGCTGGGATTGCCAGCCAAAAAACAGGACATCCAATTAAATTTGAAATTCAGATGAAAAATGGATAGTTTTTTAATATATAAACCTATATCCTGCAATATTTTGGCCAAACTTACCTTAAAAATTATTGTTGTTTATCTGAAATTGAAATGCAAGTGAGTCTTCTGTATTTTATTTGCTCAGTCTAGCAACCCTGAATGGGGTCTTTGCCTTTGGTTACTAGGTGGTCTCATAAATTAGCTAATATTTCTGGGCCCCAAGTTATTAAAGGAACACTACAGTTTGGTCATAACAGACTAGTACTTTGAATTCTTTTGCCGTGATTCCCAGGCAACGATCTAAAAGTCCTCCGGACATCTCCTTCAGACAGCCTGATGTAGTAGAACATACACTCTGCTCTTTGCTAATGTGCCTGGTGAATCCTTCTTCACTTCCCAGTCCAGACAAGCAGATCCAGCACCTAATCATTACCCTACAAACACACAGCCACCCACCCACATGTAGCCCTCTCTCTCCTCCCCTCTATGCCTAAGAGTGGTAGCAGATAACAATAAAACCTGAATTTCTGGAACTGGTAGATGGATGTCTGTGTTCTCAGCTGCAGAACACCCTTGAACTAGAAACTCCGTCTTTGTCTGAACTAAGAAAATCCACAGATACAATTTCCTCAAATTTTTTAATTTAATGTTGAGTAACTGAAACATCCACTCAAAGGGTTCCCCCAACAAAGGAATCACGTGCACCAAATGGGAATTCAAGTCTCCAACTATTACAAAAATAGAACTCTTCTCAAAGCTTCCAGATGGCAGTTTTCCAGGCTTCTACCCGCCTTCACGATTGCCTGATACCCTTCCTCAAGCTGGGCTGAGCCACCCACATTCAACAGTGATATCATGTGTTGGAGAAAGAAATAATGACAGTCAAAATTAGGGGATTCGTCAGGGAACTGAAAAAGTTCTTCAGTTCCTTCTCTAACGGACAACTGGAAACAAGACTGGTACCTTTGGACTGAGGAAGCCCTCTCTTTGGATTGCTTATGGACAGGGCTGGAGGCCCCAAAAGGTACTGAACATTGTAAGTATTTTGCATAAATAGGGATGTGAGCAGATTTTAACTTAAAAAAATGGGATCCTTTTTATACTTAAGGAATGGTGCTGATCATGCCAATTATACATATAATTTTTTATATATCTATACGGTGAATGTCTTAAAAACAGAACTATGTCTTCATCTTTGTATTCCCAGGGTGTACCTGAGCATCCAGACACAGACATGTGTAATATAACTTTCTTGAATAAATAAATAGATTAGTTTCTGACTAATTCTTCTCCACCCAGCCAGGGGAAAAGAAGGAAATGTTCTCTTCTGACTGCTGTGAAGTTTGCTTGGTGAGAGTGGCAAATGTTTTTCCTAGTCACAACTGAGGGATGCAGAAGGCCCTTATTGATAGTAAAACTACATTTATAGAACTTACAGGAAAATTCCAGGTTCCCAGAAATAATTTTAAACACCATGAGCTTTGACACCTGGAAGTTAGCAAATGAAACTTTAGTGGGCAAGGAATTTTTTTAATGCCATCTTTCAAAAAAATTTTATATATGGCATTTCCTAATACTTCTCACCTCTAAATCAAGAATCCAGATTTAATTACTTAATCTTCTCAATGTGTTCTTTTTCTCACAATGTTATATAAATAGAAGAGGCTTCCAAAAAAGATTTCTCTGTTTACTTGTGAGGCTATAAAAACTTGCTAAAAACACTGCAACGGCTGGCCTTGTACATGTATGTTTGTGCACACAGATGAATATTTTTCTGTTGAATGGATCCCTAAAGGTCAAATTGTTAGATCAAAGCATATCCACATTTTAAAATTTTCATCTATAGTGCCAATGAAATGAATGAGATGGTCTGTTTCCCCACATCCTCACCAAAACTAGGTATTATTTATATTTTTAATTGTCACTATTCTGATGGTCAGAAACTGTCATTTCAATATTTTGATTTTAATTTCTCAAGTTACTAGTGACATCGAGCATCTTTTCTGTGTTTATTATAACTTACATATATTTTCTGTGAATTACCCACTCTTATCACTTGCCCATTTTTTTTCACTACGTTGTCATTTGAGTCCATCCATAGAAGCTCTTTATGTTTTACCATTATTCACAATTATTTTAAAAAATCAGTTATGTGGGGTATTGAATTTAAACTATTTCACATGCATCTCTGCATCTTATAGATGTAATGGTCCTGAGTCTGACACTGCTTCAATATAGTGAGGATACCCCAAAAATTTCCTAGGCAAAGCTACTAGAGTTAATTATGTTATCTCATCCTAATCACTATTGCTGTCTCTCTCCATCTCTGCTGCTCACCATTTATAAAAGGGAAGAAGAAAAGTAGGAAAAAGAACACGGAATGGGAGGATAAAAATTATAGGCCCGTGGATGTATGAAAAAGATGACAGTTCACTGCTGATCCATATCACATCTCGGTCCTGTTTAATGTAAACAATTACTAAATTTAATCATCTGATGCATTTTATTAAAATCAAACATAATAAAGTCTTTTATTACAAAACATAAACTGGAAGGAATTATTCACATTGTACCAAGTGTGCACATGCTTATGATTATGTTACAATAAGATACAACTTGCTAAAGAGTCACTTTATCAATATGCCTATTGTCGAAGGTGATATGGAACTAAGATTAAGCATTAATTTTCCTATACTTTAGGGTACATTTTCACCACAAAAAAAATGGATAAAGATAGGTACATATTTTGTTATCCTTTCAACAATACGTCTCAACATCTGGCTAAATTTTGTATGCCTTTGGTGTGAGAATTCCTGGACTTAGGAAAAGAAGTTTATTCATTCCTGCCCCTGCCTCAAATAACCATGCAGATACTCTGTTGGATATTAGCACACTCTTTATAATTCCCCATTTACATTAAAATGTCCCTAGTGTGATCCTGATTCACAGATTGTATAATGATGGCATAATCTTCGGAATAATTCTCAATACTCTGTGGCAATAATCTCATGCCTGTTCATGACCACTACCAGTCAAAACCATGGCCTTATGATTTAAAGGAAGTATTCTAGTTTGGGGAAAAATATTGTCTTTTATGCTTGGGGGTAGTTTCCAAATGATGTGCTTAGTCATGGCTCACATGAGCAAGTCTCCCATCAATCATGACAGCGCCATTAAGCATATCTGGACTTATCCTAGAATGCTGGCCATGACAACTGGACAGCCAGTCCACTAAGCTTCTTCATTCTTATAAAGAATCAAATGGAAGGAAGATAGGAAAACTGTTAGGATTGCCAAAATAATTTTAATAAAGGGATGGAAAATATCAGGGTAATAGTAGTAACCTATTATTGACCCTGCGAGGTAGATAGTATTGGAAAGATAACAATTTTTTTTAAGATTTTTTAATTTATTTTTCAACAGAGAGAGAGGGAACACAAGCAGGGGGGAGTGGGAGAGGGAGAAGCAGGCTTCCCATGGAGCAGGGAGCCTGATGTGGGCCTCGATCCCAGGACCCTGGGATCATGACCTGAGCCGAAGGCAGACGCTTAACAGCTGAGCTACCCAGGCGCCCGAGAGATAACAATTTTTAAGATAAGCTTTCAGAGAGATAATTTGCTAAAGGCCATGGGACGCAGAGGTGTGAGAGCCAGGATTCAAATTTCTGCTCTTCCACCGCCTGTCATGAATTCTGGTGTTAAGCTTTAAGAGATTCATTTCAGTGTGCAAAAAGCACAAATTACAAAAAGGATTAATTGGGGATTCTTTTCATTTTAATAGCAGTGTGAGGGAACCAGAGAAGATCTGGGGATGAAAAGATTTCAGTAGTGAGTCAGCACACTTGGATCATAGCATCTCCACCGTGAGTCAGGGAAAATAGATCTATGGAGATTAAGGTCTTGTGGGCTTCTCTCTACATCTGCTCATTTCAAAAATAATTGTATTCTCTCATCTACATTAAGAGATTTAATTGGAACTTTGTGCTTATTATCATTATATTCAGTCACTGACTTTCATTCAACCAATATTTAATGAGCAACTATTATAAAATCAGATATTATTCAAATATAGGTCAATGAATTAACAGCTTCTCCTCATTGACAAGTTAGTATATTATTTTCCATCATTTTGAAAACTGAATCAATTCACTTCACAATAAATACAGGTAAATACAGGGAAGAGAAAAAATATATACTTATTCCTACCTCTGTAATCTTGATACTGTAATAAAAACCAAGACAATACTTTTCTCTTCTTGCCAACCTATTTATAATATGGAGTTTTGTGATATTTAGAATAAGAAAGAAACATACAGGGATTGAGACTGTAAGAATGAAGAGAGGAATCAGAATAAATTCTGTAAACTAGTTTTCACCTACTTAGCTGGATCTAAATGGAACTTAAGCTACAAAAATAAAAAATGGCAATTACTTGTTTCTTTTCCTCCCGTGTCTTCAGGACCACCAGTGCCACGTCTGACCTGACAGTGAAGATGACCCAAAAGAATAGATGTACTCTGGTTGGGCCCAGTGTGTAAAAAGATGTAAACATGGGCTGAGATAAGGTGTAAGCAAACACATCCCCTTGTCCTTTATATTCTGCGCTGGGCATCATACCATGGGCTTTTCTGTTCACGGCCCTAGACTGAAGCCAGAGAGGGGTGAAGAAATTGGATTAGAAATATGATTTTGCCATTGTCATATATCCAAAACACAAATGAAGTAATGGAGCCCATCTGGCCACACAAGAAGTTTTAAATCTCAAAAGGAAATAGAAAAATATTAGTTGGCAAAAGCAATGTTCTAACCAGTCCCAATGCTTCAACTCAGGAAACAAAGAAGAAGCAGCCATTTAAAATGGTGCTTTGTGTCAGTAAGTTTATTAAATGAGAAGACTGGCAATCTTGGGTAAAAGTAGACTGTCCATCCAATTAAATTACAGAATATTAAAAAGGTCAAAGCAATATAGAAGTCCTCTAATTCATAGAAAACACTAAAATTCTGATTTCTCATACTCCTGACAAAGATTGTAATTGCGATTTGAAAAGGGTAAAATATTTATCTAGTCCTTTGACAAAGATTGAAATGAGAATGTGATTGGTCACAAATGTAATGGTGAAAACTAATTTTTTTTAAATAAGGCGAAACAATATACCTATCTTTTGTCTCTGCAAGGAGGATTACAAAAGTAGTTCTAACAAAATCATTTATTCTTTTAATCTTTTAATATAAGTTTAAAGTTATCTTGTTATGTATGAAATGATATTATTTATCTAAAATCTCCAGGAGCTTCTCTATCACATACACATTAACTCTTCATCCATCTGTGGGTCATTTAGTGGTTTTCAGTTAATATTTAGTTTCCTTCATACATTGTTAAAGACATTCAAGAAAAGGAGCCCTGTGTGTGGATAAAATTTTTCTAATGGATACGGGGTATAAACTGCAACATGTGCACAATAATGGTGTGACTTTGTTTGCAATAAACATTTAAAATGACCGACTTTCTCATAAATACACTAAATAGGATGATCTATGAGATTTCTAATTTATTCTTGTTTAAAATTTAACCATGCTTTTTTAAAGCATATCAATTTTGTTAATACCATGTAATTAAAACATGTCAGTGCACAGCAAGTTTTAGTCTAAATTAATGACTATGAGAATTATTTTAATTAAATAACCAATTATAGAAAAATCACAAGCATGAGAGCTGACATTTAAATGAATTTCATTTAAATTGCTTCTTAACATTGTCCCATCTAGGACACTAATGCAGAATGAACTATTGTATCAACTTAGATTATCACTATTTTTGTATGCACATAATGTATTCATATTCAATCACTGGAACTGAGCAGAATATTTGGTATCGATCTAAAACTTCTATTAATAAAAACACAACAGAATGAGCTACAGTAAAAACAAACCATCTTTCTTTTCTCTTTCCTTCTTTTTTTTTTAAATATGGGCTTCTAAATGCTATCGTAATTCTCACAGGAAAAAAATGTTTACGCATTTGGGAATTATTTAATATACTTAATTGTACCTAATTAAATCAGGAGACTTTTGAAATTCACTTTTAAGAGAATATGCATTTGTGACTTCAATGCCCTACACGTAGTGGGGCTCAATAACGCCAGTTATCAGTGATGATATATATATTTGTTTGTCTCTTTTTTCACGTGTGCTGTTGTAGCATATGGCCTCCTCCTGGAAATTGAACATTTCAAGACCCTTATCAGATTAGGAGATTACCTATACTATGAAAATCCAGCTGGATATTCGTTTATATGTTTGTTCCTAAATAACTCGAACAGTACAGTGTCATTTTATCTACTTTAATAAATTATTGCTATTATTTTTTATATTATGTAATTATGTTTTTAATATTCATTTCATATTCATCCTTCCACCAAAAAAAAAAATAGAATTGCCTTCTAGAAAAAAGCTATCTCATCTATTGTAATCACCCCCACTGAAAACTTTTAGCTTTATAATATTATTTCTGGTAGAAGAGAAGAATGCCTGAACACAAGGCAAATTTATCCCAATTGTGCTGTCTTATTATCACAAAATATAACTTGTAAAGAGAACTGCAGAAAGAGCTGAAGTTTTATCCACGTATGAATTGGAGTTGAACATATTTTGATTCATTGCCAAACTATCAATAAGGTTTAAAAGGAGGCATGTGATCCATATAAAGCTATTTCTCCTTTGTTTGCTGTCATATCTCACAGTTTGATACAGAATTTATGATTTTAAATGGACAATTAATACTCTTTTAACTTATTTTTTCTAGGATGAATTTTACACATCCTTTTGGGGGAAAGTCTTATTTATTTAGTAGTTTGCAATCTGTAATGAAAGGTACTTTCACCATGGCTTGCTAGAAAAAAAAAGCAGCCATATTTAGATTTGACTAGTTAATTGTTCTTCTTCATTAGAATGCATTAGGGCATGTGGTTTAATTATTATGTTCATATTTGTAGACTTTACTTTTTTAAATCATCAAAGATTATTTAATATCAGAAAAATGGAATATTTTTCTGCATATTTCATCTTGCTATCACTTTAAAAATAAAGAGGAAAAGAAAAGGCTACTGCATTTGTTGTTCATTGATTAACCAGTAATGTTATGTATAAATAATGTATCTGACAGTATGGCAGCCCACTTGGGACATTATGCCATTTACTACAAAATAGGATGCAACATACAACTGAGCAGTGAGAACAAATTAAACATCTTTCCTTGGTAACTTCAGCATTTTTATTAGGTGATAAACATCACAGTGAGGGGAAAGCAGATGTAGTTATTTCAGTAATATTAACCTTAATCGAAAGCTAACTTGACATACAGAATAATACTTTTGCATTATAAAATTTTGTCCAATAACAAAAGAAACCAAAATTTTCAAGGTCATTGTGAGATAATACCTGGAAAAATTAATGACTATCTTGTTTAAAATCTCATTTATAGCTACTGGATTGTATTATTCATATTGATGAAAAAATTTTAAACATAACTCTAATGTCTTGTAAGCATGCAAAATCCCCAAATATTTTTAATGTGGTATTATTTTTGCCTTAACAAAAGTGTCCTATAGTGTTATTTGACTATGTGTGAATTTCCTTCCTCCAGGGATGTGTTAATGTAATCTCAAAACTCTTTAAGAAGCATCCAAATAGTGAATAAAGTTAAGAGCAGTAATGTAATTAGCACGCAACATCCATCTTCCCTCCCTTCTCATTTCACTCCATCATTTACTCATGGGGATACAGAGATGAAATGCCCCTGTCCTTAAAGGAATTAACAATTGAGTAATTGAGAAAAACTATTAAAGTCCACTTAATATACAGGATGAATTGTTGTAACAGATCCTTTCTTCTTTTCATTCAAAAATATTTATTGTGTGCTTACTATGTGTCAGGCTCTGTTCTAGGATCTTTAATGTAGAGCAGGGAACAGAACAAAGATTCTGTGCCATATCACGTTTATATTTGAATGGGGGGGAAGAGTCCATAAGCAACAAACATCATAAATACATAATTTATATTGCATGTTACAAGGTGAAAAGTGCTAAAAAGGGGTGGGGGGAGTGGATGAAAGTATGGAGAGCAGTAGTCAGATCAGTGGTTGTCAGGGTGGGCCTCATTAACAAGGGGAGCAACGGTTGAAGAAGGTGAAAAAAGGTTAGCCTCGGCCGGGAGAAAAGTACACCGGGCAGAGAGAGCAACCCGTAAAATGCTCCTGAATTGGGACTCTGCGTGGCATCCTCAAGAACTGCAAGGAAGTCAGTGTGTCTGGAACCGAGGAAGCGAGGTCAGAGAAGAGTTCAGACAGGAGAGGGGGTACCAGATCGTGTAAAAGTCATGGGCTCCTGTAAGGAATTTGGCTTTTGTAAAAAAGAGGCAGTCATTACAGGAGGGTAAGCATGAGATTGACATGACCGGACTTCTGTTTTATAGGATCACTCTGCCTTCTGTACTGGGAATTCACTGTAGGAGATCAAGGGTAAAAGAAAGGAGACCAGGTAGGAGACTATTACTGAAAATCAGGCAAAAAACCAGGCAAACCATCACATCAGGATGGTATTAGTGGAGGGTGAAAAGTGACTAAATTCCAGAAATATTTTGAAGATCAACCCAAAGATTCCTAGAAAGGAAGGCAGGAGTGCAAGAATGAAAGGATAATTCCAAGGTTTTGGGCCGGAGCAACCAGACAAACAGAATTGCCATAGCTAAAGATGGATTAAGCTGCTGGAGGAACAGATTTGTGATAAGAGGCGATCAAGAGTTCCAAACTGGACTTGCTGAGTTTAAGATGTTTATTAGACAAAGTAGTGGGAATGTCAAGGAGGCAGTTGAATTTAACAGTATGGGGAGAGGTGTGGGATGGAAATAGAAATTTGTAAGTATTCGACATCTAGATGGTATTTAAAGCCATGAGATTGGAGATTGGATACATCTAGCCACTCTTTTTACCAAAAGAGTGTGTGTAGATGAAGAAGAGATGAGTCCAAACACCTGTGCTCCACCCTTAAGTGGTCCAGTGGGTGGGGTCGGGGGCGGGGGGGGTTGGGGAGAACCAGCAAAGAAGACTAAGAAGGCAGGAGACCAGCAAAGTGGAAAGAAAACCGGTTCAGTGTACAAAAAAACTAGGACAAGAAAGTATATCAAGAAAGAGAGGGTGATCAATTGTGGCAAATGCCTCTAACAGTTCAGGGAGCTGAGAGCTGAGAACTGACCCTCGGATTTAGCAACACGGCCTTTGACCGGAACAGCTTCAGTAGATGCAAGTCAGATTGGGATGAGTTTAAGGCACAATGGGAGCAGAGAGTTGAGAGAAAATAAAAACAGACGACTTTTTCCAAAGAGTTTTGCCTCCAGTAGAGCAAAGAAGCAAGGTGGCTACTGAGGGCAGGCAAGATGGAGAGACCAGTATAGTTGTAGAATGAGAGAAATTATATCAGGATGCGTACCTGCTGGTGAGAAGGATCAAGTGGAGGAGGAAACGCTGGTGATGAAGAGAGGGAGGACTTCCAGAGTGGTATTCTGGAAAAGGTGAGAAGACGTGGGACGGAGGCACAAGTGGTGGGGCTGGCTCTAGATAGAAGCAGAAACAGTTGGGTCTGCAGAAAGAAGCAGGAAACAGATGTGGGTGCAGATACTGGGGGGTGGTCAATGTGGTCAAGTCTAAGGAGGTTTCCTTCTGATTGCTTCCATTTTCTCAGAAAAATAGGAAACTCTGGGCATAGATTCTAGCCCTAACTATGGATGCTCTCCAAGGCACCTGACCTAAGGATTGAGAATCGTCTACTGGCGTTGGCCAGGTGAAGAAAGGATCAGAGGGTGTTAACAGCTAGACATGCCTGCAGAGTGACAACAACTGAGGTTTGCATAGCACTTTATAGTCACAAAATACTTTTATTTCCATTTTATCATTTATTCTTCACAACATTAAAAAAAGCCATTTTACAGAAGAGGACATTGAGCCTCAGGGAAAAAAAAATCATTTGCTGATAAGTAGGCCTCTGGCATCTGATCTTCTAGAAGGAATTCATCTTAAAATAGCTATTGAATACTAAAGTTGTTTTAGATGGTAGTCAAACATAGTCTTGTTTACCAGACAAGAGAGTTTGTTATTCTGCTAAAAACAGAACAGGTATTACAAAATGGGAAGATATTTATTATTATTCATCACTGTTATTACTATCTTACTAATAATGATTTGCTTGGCCAATACACTCTGACAGGTCTTGGGAATTTTATTTCTCAGCAGAAGAAATGACCATGGGGAGACATTTTAAAGGTCTCTCCAGGAGATGCTGCTGAGCAATTAAACTCCAAAGTACAGGCTCTAAGGACTGAGAGGCATCTGAGGAAGTGCCAAGGAAAAATAAATAAATAAGCCTGAGAGAGTGGCAAGGATATGACTCATGTTCCTCCTGACTCTCTTTTGAATTCAGTCATGAGGATGAAACAGTGCATTTTCCAACTTTTCCTCTCCTTCACTTTTCCTTTTGTCCCATTCCAGCAGACCTTCTTAAAGAAGAGAATGATAGCCACAACAATTTAGAGTGTAAATATTGATAACACAATCCTCACCAGTAGGTCATTGGAAGCAATTTAACAAATTTAAATCAGGACATTAAGGCAGTAACTAGTAACTAGTAAGGCAGTGACTAGTAACTAGTAAGGCAGTAACTAGTAACTAGTAAGGCAGTGACTAGTAGTAGTAAGTATTCCCTGTCTTTTTACTCAGCTAGGAATTTCTTTTCCATTATCAATCCCCAAATACTGAGCATTCCCATGAGTGTAATGTTGCATAGGTTGTAAAGTGTATTCATACCCATTGCCTCATTTCATTCTCCCTACATGGTAACCACCAGTTTAATTGGTTAGATTCCCAGTTAAGGTAGTCGGGTGAGTACAGAAACCACACCTGTCCTGTTCATCAACACACTGCTAGCACAAAGCCTGGGGTGGGGAGCGTTTCATCCAACAGCGAGGAGAATTGCAGTAAACAGGTAAGCATCCCCCCCCATTTCACAGATCACAAAACTAACAAAGGTTTTAGAGCTGGTAAGTGGCAGTTTCAAGTAAGGCCTACAATTCTTAATCTAGTGTTATTTTCACAGGTAGTGAGTCTCAGCAGCTCTAAGCCTCGCCCTTTCTGCAGAAGATGGCAAGACTGCAAGAAAGCAATAAGGACAGCGAGATATGCCTTGTTTACGTTGTATTTAGAAATCAGGTAATGTGATGGGTTATGGTATCATACTATACATTAAATGATTGTACTCTCTGCTATGCTTCTTGAAATGTATTTAAGTAGACCTTTATTCTAGCAAAATATAAGTGTATGTGTATACTGAGGGAAGAGTTAGATGATTTATTACCCTTGGAAATCATATATATAGGTATGATGCTTTGAGAAATCAGTTTTATTATACAAGTGACATAATCTAAAAGAATCTTTTAAAACTTTCATTTAATATCACAAAGCCAATAGGTACTCGTTTATTAAAGTACAGGATGGTTTTGTACTAACTCTTCTTTAGATTATTTTAAAAAATATGTTTATCATTATTGGCGAGGATGCAGAGAAAGGGGAACCCTCTTGCACTGTTGGGAATGCAAGCTGGGGCAACCACTCTGGAAAACAGTGTGGAGGTTCCTCAAAAAGTTAAAAATAGAACTACCCTACAACCCAACATTTGCACTACAAGGTATTTACTTACCCAAAGGATATAAACATAGTTACTCAAAGGGGCACATGTGCCCCAATGTTTATAACAGCAATGTCCACAATAGCCGGACTATGGAAAGAGCCCAGATGTCCATCGACAGATGAGTGGATGAAGAAGATGTGGTGTGTTCCATTGGCATGGAATATTAGTCAGCCATGAAAAAGAATGAACTCTTGCCATTTGCAACGAGGTGGATAGGACTAGAGGGTATTATGCTAAGCAAAATAAATCAGTCAGAGAAAGACAAATACCATATGATTTTACTCATATGTGGAATTTAAGAAACAAAACAGATGAACATAGGGGAAGGGAAGGAAAAATAAAGTAAAATGAAAACAGAGAGGGGAGCAAATCATAAGAGACTCTTAACTATAGGAAACAAACTGAGGTTTGCTGGACAGGAGGTGGGTGGGGGCATGGGGTAATTGGGTGATGGGCATTAGGAGGGAACTTGATGTAATGGGCACTGGGTGGTATATGAAACTGATGAATCGGGGCACCTGGGTGGCTCAGTCATTAAGCGTCTGCCTTCAGCTCAGGTCATGATCCCAGGGTCCTAGGATTGAGCCCCGCATCAAGATCCCTGCTCCGCGGGGAGCCTGCTTCTCCCTCTCCCACTCCCCCTGCTTGTGTTCCCTCTCTCTCTGTGTCTCTCTCTGTCAAATAAATAAATAAAATCTTAAAAAAAAAAGAAACTGATGAATCATTAAATTCTACCCCTGAAACTAATAATACACTATATGTTAACTAAATTGAATTTAAATAAATAAATTATATCCACTATATCAAAAAATAAAAAATAAATGAAAAATATGTTTATCATTTTGTATGTTACCTTAGGGTAAAAAGCTAGCTAGTATCTAAAAGAAAGAATAATAATAAAAAAATATGTGAATAGTCCTTATGTTTTCATTTCTTTTGACAAAGGTAAATCCTTGCTAATGTTTTCCAGTGGAATTGATGCCTTTGAAAATGAAGATCCTGATCAGGACTAATCACTAGCTAAGGTATACTGGACCCATGGAATTGAAATCTTTGTGTTAAACACCCTTTTCAGAATAGAGATGTTAATGTAGGCAGTGCAACATTCTTTTTAAGTAACAGCTTGTCATCATTCTTAAAGCATTCCAACTTGCATTCACTTATCCATAACTGATCAGTTACTGATACCGGACAACATCTAACACGGCCCCCACATGTGCGTGTCATCCACATGGCCAATGTGACTTCTCCGTATCAAGTTGTAGTTTCACAGCCTACCACTTGATGGCAGAGACAGTAAAAGTCAGTCAGAGGGGGAAGCCGATCCAAAAGTGCACAGCAGCCCTGGTGGAAATCCCCACACCTGTGGGGCTCTACAGTTTGCGGTCACTGCAGGGATTCAGAACTAAGCTGCCACCCAGATCAATGTGGGCCTGATGGGATAGGGGTGTGTGCCAGCATGGGGGCAAGGCAGTGCCATGAGGACCAGGAGAGAAGGGGAAAAGGGAGGAAGAAAAAGTGATGGAATTGGGAAGAATAGATCTTGAAATGAGCCAGGGGTCACGGTATGACATTCACAGTGAAATAATAACACTGGGCATCCTGTGTCCTAGTGTTATGATGGAGCATCTGTATATAGACAGGAGAAACCATTTAGCCTCGAAATATCTCTCTATAGTGCTTTCTCTTTATATATCATAGATCATACATATATTCGTTTCCTAGAGCTGCTCTAACAGATTACCACAAACCGGGTAGCCTGAAACAACAGAAATGTATACAGCCTCTCACAGCTCTGGAAGCCAGAAATCCAAAATCCAGGTGTCAGCAGCGTTGGTTTTTTTTTTGTTTTTTTTTGTTTTTTTTGGAGCCTCTGACGGAAAAGCTGTTCCCTGCTTCTCTCCGGGCTTCTGGTGGCTGCCAGGCAGTCCTTGCTGATCTTGGCTTCTAGAGACATCACTCCTGTCTCTGCCTCTGTCTTCACATAAGTTTCTTCTTTCTGTGTCTCTGGGTCTCAAATTTCCCTCTGTCTTCCTCTTGTAAGGACACACATCATCGGATTTAGGGCCCATCCTAAAGCCTGAATGATCTCAAGATGTTTAACTTAGTCACATCTGCAAAGACACTTTTCCCATATAAGGTCACAATCCCAGACTCCAAGTCAGGGGCCACAGTTCAACCTACAATTCAACACACACACACACAACACAACACACACACAACACAACACACACACACACACAATCATATACATAGTATATATAATGTATGCACTAATAGAATATATACACAAATATATATACATGTATATGCATGTACACAAAAAAGAGGGCTATACCTTTTTCTAAAGGGTATTATAAATGTTTTATGTGTTCTTAAAACAGTTACAAATTTTGTAATATATATATCATAGAATTACTTTCATGGCTAGATGTATTTACAGAGCTGCTTTATAAGTGAAAAAGTCTCCATTCCTTGAAGACTTTAATAGTTTCTGTTTGTTTTGTTGTTGTCTCTCATGCCATTAGGATAACTTTTACTTGCTAAGATTAGAGATAGAGAAAAATGAAATGGACATAAAAATATTTGAACTGGAGATTGTCTTATTTACTTAAGAGTCTTGAAAAAAAATTTCCCCTATCCAGTTGTCAGAGGCAGCCTCTAATCCTGTCCCTTCAAGTGTGGGCTGGACCCAGCGGCTCACTCGAAAGGAACAGAATGCAGCAAAAGAGACTGAATGTCACTTCTGAGATTAGGTTACAAAAAGACAGTGGTTTCTGTCTTGCCGGTCTCCATTGCCTCTCACTTGTCCATTTTGATAAAGACAACTGCTCTTCAGAGAGTTCCAGCTAGCGAGGAACCAAAAGATACCGTCCTCCAACAAGCAAGGAGTATAACTCAGGCCTCCCTTCCCACAGCCGGAGAGGAATCGAGTCCTGTCAACCCCCACAGGGGATGAAACCGTTGGAGTATTGCTTGCAGTTTTGCAACAGACCCTGAGCCAGACCCACCTAGCTAAGCCACACCTGATACCTGATCCACAGAAGCTGTGAAATTACAAATATTTGTAGTTCTAAGCCAAGTTATCTGTAATGTGAACTTTCCCCTAACGTGAAGTACTTTAAGTATGTTGATATTGAATCTTGTTTATTGATCACTCTATTGTACTTCTCTGCAACACAACGGTCTATAAATCGAAATTAATGTTACTTCTTAATTCCTGTGACCAGCTCTCAGTGTTTTAAATTGTTCTGGATTGAATTAGCATTGGTTTTTGTATAACCCCCCCGAACTATAAATTATATATCTTTAGAGGTAATTATTAAATACACAAGGCAAATTTTTTTTTATTGAAAATGCAACTCTTCAAGAGAGGGTGGTGTTATTTCTCATACCCGTGGGTAACTATTATTTTTAGAATGTGATAAATTTCAGAATTAATTTCATTCTAATCTTTCATTTTTATAATTAAAAACATGGTGAACTTTGCTTACTTATCCACATAAAGAAGCAGATGGAAGTGACTGTTTTACTGTAATAGTGTTCAGGACCAGCTAAATAATTTGTTGGGCCCAGTGCAAAATAAAAATGTGGGCTCCATGTCCAGAAGCAGGAATAAAGTGATGTTACAGTTACTAAAATATAAAGCTTTTTCATTTACGCCACAGTCTCTCTCTTGGATTATCATGAAGTTTTTTCACTTGCTACTTAGTGTCATTCTAAGAAAAGACAAATTAAAATTTTAAGTTATTAGCATGAATTTCACCATTCACCTTTATATTGTGCAATGACAGTTTTACATGCAAATATAAAAGCATTTGACTTGTATGCTGAATCATTGAAATTATAGTTTGTCTTTTGCAGCTCGTACATACATGTGTATTTTATTCTTTCCAGAACAGTGGAAAAACTGCACAAAACCGGCTCAACTGTCTTGTTTTCCTGCTTTGTTTTGATATGTACATCTTTTCTACCTTTAGCTTACTATTGAGTAAGGAGAGATTGAAAGGAAAGTCTATGGGTTGCCCTGTCTTTCCATTACCCTTAATGCCATCATTTTCCGCATACATGGCTGGTCAATACAAGGAAGTAACACAAATAAGAAAATATATGATAGGGTCCCTATTTTGTTAGAATGTCCTTTCATCACCTTCCTTCTGTATCTGAAGTCCTGATTCAAATGGAAAGTATGGCTTCCTAGAACCATTGATGCCCTCATCTACTCAGATGCAATACACTTCCCATGTAGTGGCTTTGAGGTTTGCTGAACTCCCAAGCATCAAGGGTCCACCAGAATTCAATGTTGATGGGGTACCACAAACACCATGAAAAAGGGCCAGCAAGGAATGGTAGACACACGTACTGAGTGAGGATCTCCTTTGCTCATTTTCATGCTTCATTGTCCCATCAGACTTGACTTGCCAAACCCAAGTTCAAAGATAAAATGGTCTAAATTTTCAGGACATTAACAGCAGAGACATTAAACCAAGCACAAGGCCCTCTGATCGCAGGGTCCCATGCAATGGCACAGGTTTTCTACCCATGAAACTGACCTTGGTAATATTACGCGATTCTTTAAAATCATCCTGAGGTACACTGCAAAGTATTATACAATGGCTATCATTGATGAATATTTCAAATAACTTTTCAGCTGAGATACTACAAAATCCTTCTTAGATTTGTTCAAAGCCAAGAATCTATTGGAATCTATTTGGCTTGCTAAAGCTTTACCACAATGGTCATTAAAGCCATTTCCTTCCTGGTGGTGCGTGCGCGCGTGCGCGCGCACACACACACACACACACACACACACAATCCTAGCGGTCCATTTGTTTCGCTCCCTAAGGGTTTCACACCTGGGAGCAATGCACCTTACTAAGAATCAAGATCAGTGCCATATTATGCCTACCTTTGTGAAGCCAGCGAAGGGGAACAGTGAAGGGGAGATAGAAAAGAGAAACCAGCCCTTCTTCATAGGCATTTTTCAGGTAAATCCATTATAGAAAGGAGAAAGTATAGGAGTTAAGGATCTGGAAATTGATTCCCTTAAAACTATCTATACCTTCACTCTTAGAAAATCTTTGTACTATCTCAGTATAATGCAGTTGCTCAGAAGTAACTTAGGTTAGGGAAGCTAAAACAAATTCATAATTCATAAAAAGGTCATAAAATGTTTAAGAAAACTTAAGTTGTCTCAAAAGCTGATTTTTACCCAGAAAGCTTCAGAATAATAAATCCTTGCTAGAAAAGCTAGATTTGTTCATCTAGATGAGGAATGATACAGATTCTGGGATTTCGCTGTCTGTAACAACTCCAGTGAATGTGATTAAGGAAGTTAAATATGTACTGAATTCTCAGAAATGAAATCTTTATTTTTCCTGGTTTAATAATAAAAATGTGATTCCTTTATCTTTTAGATTCAGGTTGTCTGTTGATTGAACCCACTCTTTATATAGAACATCTAATTTAAAAATTCAAGTAAAAATTTTCATGGTAAAATCTTCCTGACTTTAGAATTATTAAAGATACATATTCACTGATAGGTACTCATTCTTGACACTTCATTTACCTTTTTTTTTCCCCCCTGTGGCCAAGATTTCCTGTAGATGGACCTAATATATAATCTGTCCTATACTTTAAAGGACTATCATTTGCTATTCTTCTGAAATATATATATATAGAGAGAGAGCCATGTGTGTGTGTGCGTTTGTGTGTGTACATAGCTTACATTAAATTCTTTCTAAATTTTGTTCCGGTATTCTTTTTGATAAATTACAACTCTAAATTTCTCAAGATAATATTTTATATAAGAATAAGTGAACTTCAGAGTCAGTAATCCACAATTTATCACAGAGCTTGGAATGTAGAGAGCCAAAATGACCTATTAATGTTTGTAGCTTTTACGAACCGTTCTTTGGTCTTTGAATCGGTGAGCAAGTTAGCTGTAGAAGCCCATGGTAGAGGAACTATTTGTTGTTCACACAAAATTTCCATCTTAATATCCCTCAAATGACAAAATCTATTGGCATGGTCTCTTGAGAAATAAGAAAAAATAATTTCAAATGAGAAAACAGCACTGTGTTTTAGATTCTGTTTTTTGTACTTTATTAACTTCATTCTATTTTTGGATGAGTTATCTACATACCACCCTGATATTGAGAATTAGGGGTGGGGGGAAGTATTCTTTTCTGCATTGATGAAATGGTTTGATTGTCATGTACTAGAAATGACCTCAACACATAATTGATTCTGCCTTTTAATTATTGTCAGAAATAGTGGCATAGGATCAACTATTCAAAACTCAAATCATAAGTTTTGGCAGATGTCCTCCAGCAGTAACTGGCTTATATCCAACCCTTCTGTAACAGGTCAAATCATTCAGTTATCTATGGATACATTTTGCCAATTAATCTATCTTGAAGGTTCACCAGGAGTTACATTGTTTAAAATGAGATATATTTTATAGATACTTTATGTGAGATGTTTTATGGCCATAGTGGGAGGCAGAGCAGGGAGAATTATCAGCTACCATTTTGGAAATCACTTAGGCTATCTGTCTATTTGTTGAAGCAGAAGCAGAAACATTTTCCAAGGAAATCTCAACCCTTCTCACAGTCACTCCTTTGGCCTAGCTCCAAACAAAGGTGGCCTGACTAGTTTTGAAAAATATATTTCAGGTCTATCCTCTGTTAGTAAAGGGTCAAGCATATAACTCCACTTTAAAAGTGCAACAAAGAAGTCTCATATTTTCCTTTTTTTTTTTTTTTTTGTCAAACAATGTTAACCTTGAACTCTCTGGTGTCCGAATCTTCTCAAGGATTCATTTCAAGAAATAATATTCATGAAAGATAGATGACCCACAGATTATTGCAGATATTCTAAATTTTATTATGGGGTCAGTCCAGCTACATATTTATAACACATTGTTTTGGGTTAATAATGATTGCTTTTACTGCATTTTCTCAAGAGACTGGCACACAGTGAGAAATATAATAAGAAACAACAATTATTAGCAGGGTTAACCCTAGGGGTATTGAAGACGTTTTTACTTTTATAACACTTAAAGGAGATCACATAGCACTGTGTTTCCCTTACAGGAATTGTGTTTCCTTTATGGGAACTGTGATCAAATTTTCCTCTTTGTTTTGGGAATCAGTTCAGCTCTAACAATTAGAATTGGGGTATATATATATTCATGTGTACTAACCTTGCTTCTGGCCGTATTTTCTTTTCTTCACGTTTATTTTTTTATTCTATTTCCTCCTGTTTTTGTTTTTTGTTTTTTGTTTTTTTCCTGGCTCAAGTTCAATTTTATTGGAAGATTAGGGTTTCAAGATGGAATCAATCCAGAATACGCTCCTCTTCCTTCCCCCTTTTCAAGAAAAGAGAATAAAAACTGGACACTCTGCCTCATTAGAAAACAGGAAGTGAAGAACTCAGAGTACATCTCCTGGATTTCCACAGGAGAGAGATGGCAACTTTTGGACAAAGTGAAGAATAAGATAGGTTCTTAGCTCCTTTGTACTGAGAATGAATGTTCAAAGTGAGACATGGTGTGTGATTCCTCATGGAAGTTCCAAGGTCAGCAGGGATACCTGATCTAGGCTACCTGGAAGAGCTCTCTACCACACTGGCCACTCTCCACAAGGAATCTGCTGGAGGACCCTTCTGGATTAGCCTGACATTGACAGGAATCGTCCCTGGGCTGACTATGTGCTAATTCTGTGGAGGGATGAACAGAGCCTCACCAGATCTTCTCAGACTGTGGCTCTATGAGCTGTACATGGCCAGGTAAACTATGAGAAATGAGCAGTTCGGTTCAGGGAGCTAGTTATGTGGTACTCATCAACCCTTACCTCCCCACAAAGATTTGGGTTTAGGAGGTTTGGGGTGAAGGTATCTGTGAGTGAGGAAACTAACTCCCAGTGTTGGCTTCAACACATGCATTTCTATCTGGTTGAATCCTAGACCTCATTTCTTTTATCTTATCTCATCTTGTGTGTTATAGTAATCTGAATATTTAAGTAGTGTAAATTTTAAGTAAAAGATTTTCATAACTGTATAAGAAATAAACAAAAGATTTCAAGATTTCAGAAATGAAGTCATTTACTCTGTGGTCAAATTCCAAAATGTGATCATAGGATTGAGTTACCATATAAGAGTAGAGCTGAAGGTGTTTAGAGAGTCAAGGAATGAGTAGGCTATGGCCTTAGCTTTGTAATGCAGGAAATTTGCTCAAGATGGTAATGACAGGTGGAGTAGAAAGAAACAGGATGAGTTAACAGTCTTAGTGTTCGAACACCATGGCTCATCACTGAGTGCCTGGGAAGTCCATACAAGGAGAATGAGAGGATTGTGAAGCTAATGAGTGGGAGTGGGGTCCTACATTTGGGGGGTGGGGTCCTACATTTGGGCAGAAATTAGATGATAAGGATAGACGGTCTGGATAGAGCCAGCTGGTGTCTGGTTTCAAATGGCACCGGTCCAAGTGGTACCAGGTCCGGGTTCCCATAGGCCACTATCTTGAGTCTTGGCCGGCATCAATTTGGCATATCCAAACTTCTATTCCTACTCGATCTGTGCTTACAAATGCAGAAGCATGTGTTACTTTCATCAACTCCCTAAGCCACTCATTCTCTCCCATAAATTCACAAGTCTTCAGTCAAAATCAAGAAGGAAAAATCAACCTGTGCTGAATGCAAAACTTGCAATAGCAAAATACTTATGATATCACCTTTGTCTGTGTCCACACTGTGCCTTTTACTCAGTCAGAGCCGACCACTCATCCCGCAGACCGCACCAGTAAGAGAGAGCTCTGCACATCCTCCAGTCTTGTTTTCCCCTTCCGGCCTCTTGCCTTGTTCTTGCCCCACTCCCTACCTTTTAACTCCACTCCTGAGTTTGTCTGGGTCCTGATCTTTTAGATTTCCCCTTCCACTCCAGACCCTAAAAATTTATTCCTTAAAGCTGATGACAGATTTAGTGTCTTTAGTACGATCTTTTGTGTCTCCATCTCAAATATGATTTTATGCTTATCATTGTCTACATGTGCTTCTGAACATATACACACCAGATAGCTACCCTCCAGATCAATTCTGCCACTGGGCATTCACCCAGCCAGGGTGGTCAGAGTGAAACACTTCACCATCTTGAAAGTTTGATAAACAACTCCCCTCCACCCATCCCTAATCAAATCCTTCATATTTGACATTATAGCCCTCTAAGATCTCCTCTAAGTGATGATCTCCAAATTTGAAAGTGCAAGCTACCCGAACGTGTCACTAATTCACCTGCGCAAGTGGAATTTCTCCTAAGGGCTAAATATATATTTTAATTTGATCTTCTCTGGATTTTGTCTTAAAAGTGTTAAGAAGTTCTATTAAGTGGCAAGAGAACAAGCAAGGTAGTAGTACACAGAGCTTAGGGGGCCAGTAAACCTTTCCGGATGGAGAGCCACCCCCTCCACATGCTTGGTAAGGTTCTTGTTTTACCTGTCTCACCATCTGCCATATTAGAGGACTGAAGTCATCTGCAGGAAGGTAAGTAGATGGAGAGTAGAAGGAATAACATAAGACACATGACCAGAAATCAACATTGTTAAAGTAGGTGCTGTACTCCTGCAAACACCATGGATATGAGCCTGAAAGTTGGGGACTCTTTGCAATAGTAACAATTAAATTCTTAACATGCCTATAACATTTTGTACAGTTAACAAATCAGTATTCAAATCCAGAAGGTTACAATGAGCAAACAGAGACTGAAAACGTTTAGATAAGCTGCTTAAATCACACAATCTACCAATAGTAGCCGTAGTTTATTCTGCATTTGCCATTCTAAGACTTAACTGCATTCACTCCCCTAATTGGCACAACATTTCTCTGAGGTACATTCTTAGCGATCCTCATTCATGTGTAGATAAGTGGAGGAACAGAGAGGTTAAGTAACTTGCTCATAACACACAGGTAATAAATAATAGCGCAGGGCTCCAATTCAGGAAGTTTACTGGGAGGCCACATTTTAATCCTTCTACCCAGCTGCCTGCACAAGGGCCCGTGAGAGTGAGATACCTTCCCACCCCAACCTCCTGCTCCTTCCAGCAAGTGTGAGACATTAATAGCAGTACATCTGTTTATAGTTCTCCTTGGAGGGAAGCCCCACTATGAACTGAGAAAGGAAGGTGCCTTGTTGGTACTCAGATAAAATGCAGAAAAGAGTGAAAAATGACTACTAATAAAATTTAATCCCAGGAAATGCCAGTTGCCTGCTGTAAGTGTGTGTAACTCCCCGTATCATTGAAAGATAAACACATAGCCTTCACAGGAAGCTATTTGGTTTGGGTAGCAATGATTCTTGACATTCAGGAAACTTGCTGTGCATACAGAAACATAAAAAGCTTCTATTGTACTTCTCAGCGGTGCTAAACTGTTCCATAAATAAATATTTCACTTTGTTTCCTTCTTAGTAAAATTATCTTTCTCTGCTTTGATAGATTTTCTCGTATTTAGGGCGACCCGTCCTAACCTCTGTTAGAAGAAAATGAGAAATACTCCCTATATACAAGATAAGACAAATCTAATAGTTGTGTTTGCAAACATCAAATAGCAGTGGGCTCAAGAAGTGTGATATAAAGCTATCAATTAATTTTGTTGTAACTCTATGCACCTGTGAATAACTGCTTAATTAAAGAGGCAAACAGAAATCTCTCCCAATAGTACCTCACATTACTTGCACTTACGTGACTGTCAATTAGCTGGAGTGGATAAACACAATTGGAAACATGCCATGTGGACTTCTGGTAAAGGAAAGAAAAAAGATACAACCAGGAGATACGTGAATAGAGACAGGAGGACCCATAGACCAATATGGACAATTCTCCGTGGGAGAAATATCCGTTCCAATAAAGGAAATAAAAGTAGATGGCTTATAATGAAAGAACCAAACTCCCTCAATCACTGGAACAAAGAAAATGAAGCTTTCATACACAAATATACATCAAAAGGAAAAAAAGCCAGAGCATCTGGGCTGCTTGTGAACACGAGCTTAGTGCTGGTGTTTTATTTCTATATAAAAGAAAGCAAGACGAATCTCTAGGCTACTTGTCTCCCAAGATAATAACATTCTACCTCAAGGTCTCTCCTCACAAATTTTACTTTGTCCACAATTCTTTAGTCTTTCAAACAACAACTTTGGCAAAGGGTTTGGGAGAGAAGCTTAAAACTCTTGAGAAGAGTATGTCAAGGTTCCCTGTAGAAAAAGAGATGGATTATACAAGTTGGAAATTTCCAGTTGTCAGCTCCCGCTCTCCATTGATTTATTTTGCTAATTGAAGGGAAAGGACTACGGAGTTATGAGATTGAAAATTGAACAGGCAACATTTGAATTATGATGAAATTATAGCCTACCACTAAAAGCCTCCTTCAACCTTTTGTCATCAAAGAGGGTAGTGAAATCGTCACTGCTTTTATCCACTAGTGAGGCAAGTTTCAGTGATTTCTCAAAGAACCAGACCAAACCTTGGCTGTTATCACTAGCAAACAATCACAACAGCCCTCTGAACCCAGAAAGGGCTGGAAGCCCCTTGAGGGCTGGGTTTGCAGCTTACCCTGGGTTTCGTGAGTGTCTGATGCAGTGGCTGGAACTCAGTTAAAACAAACTTGAATGAAAATTACACTTTTTTAAAAAACCCTGTCCTATCCCCACCCTTCTAGTTCTTGAGGTCTTGAGTCAGGGAATGGGTCTTATTTTATGAATAAAAACACAAAAATGGAACTGAAAGAAAGCTGGACTCACTTAACATAGTGGTTTGCTGCTAAGCCGTTGCTTGTCCTGAGACATTAACCTAGAAGAAAACATTTGAGCGTTTACAGGTGGGGTCCGTGTGTATGCCAGAAATACTCATATGACTATACACTTTTCCTAACTGTAATGCAAAAGTACATTTCTTTTTCTTTCCTTTTCTCTCACTCATTTTGCTCACCTCTCACTCCCTGCCTTCAGGCAACCACCAATCTGTTCTCTAAATCCATAAGCTTGTTTGTTTGTTTATAATCTTTTCCTGTCCGACTTACTTCGCTTAGCATGATGCCCTCAAGGTTTATCCATATTGTCACAACTGGCAAGATTTCCTTCTTTTTAAGGGTCGAATAATGTTCCATTGTGCATACGTATATGAAATATATATGATATATACATATCACATAGCATGTGATATATAGAGAGATATATGCTATATATGACATAAAACATATCTATCTCACATCTTCTTTGTCCATTCATCCCCTGATGGACATTTAGGTTGTTTCCATAACTTGGTAATTGTGAATAATACTGCAATAAACATGGGGGTGCATATACCTTTATGAATTAGTGTTTTTGTTTTCTTCAGATAAATACCCAGAAATAGAATAGCTAGATCATAAGATAGTTCCATTTTTAATTTTTAAAGGAACCTCTGTACTGTTTTCCACAGTTCCACCAATTTGCATTCCCACCAACAGTGCACAAGGGTTTCGTTTTCTCCACACCCTCCTCAACATTTGTTGTTTCTTATCTTTTTGATAACAGCCATTCTAACAGGTGTGAGGTGATATCTTATTACGGTTTGGATTTGCATTTCCCTGATGGTTAGTGATGGTGAGCATCTTTTCATGTGTCCATTGGCCATCTGTTTTGTTTGGGAAAAAAATGTCTATTCAGGTCTACTGCCCATTTTTTTTAATCAGATTTTTGTTTTGTTTTGTTTGCTATTGAGTTGTTTGCTCCTTTTTATTAATTTGGGTATTATCATTTGGATATTAGTTTGGCTATTAACCCCTTTATATATTGGGATATTAACCCCTTATCGGACATGACTTGTAAATATTTTCTTCCATTCAGTAGATTGCCTTTCATTTTGTAGATGACAAAATGTGTATTTCTAAGGCAAATACAAAGTAATCTCTCAAAATAATGCCTAAAATTACTTGCAGTTATGTATCTGTGATAATATGTGTCAAATCCGGTTCATTATCTGTTTTTATAAGTAGAGTTGTACTGGAATAGAGCATGTTAATGTGTTCGTGTATTGTCTCTGGTTGACTTCACACTACAATGGCAGAGCTCAGCCATTGTGGCAGAGACAATATGGCCTGCAGCACCTGTCCCATTTATTACCAGGTCCAGTACAGAAAAAGTCTGGTGACCCCTGATTTAGTTGATATGATGATGTTCTTTTTAAAAATGCTTACCAAATATCAGGCACTGTGATGTATCTCATTATCATGTTTACATGATTTGTCTCATTAAATTGAGCTAACAAATATATGCAGTTGATTTGATTCTTATCTTCATTTTCATAGTTGAAGTTTAGAGAGGTTAGGTAACTAGCCTGTCATTCAGAGGTTAAACCCTCTTCGAAACCCTCCTTGAGGCCATGCTGCTAGGCTGGTAGGTGAAGATGTTGTTGACTCCCTTTGTATTCCAATAACACTCTGTAATGACCTATGAGACAATTATCTCACAGTTGCTTGTTCGTTGATTATCTGCCCAGCTACCTGCCTACTAGACAGGCCTGTGTCACATTCATCTCAATCCCTGCATGGATCTCAGCGAGTACAACGTTGTCGGTGTCCTGACTTCTTGTTAAATGAGTGAATAGCCATATTGGTGTATAACGCTCTGTTAGTCCACTTGGGCCTCCATAACAAAACACTATAGACTGGGTGGCTTAAACAACAGAAATTTATTTTCACTCTCGTGATCTTATTTAACCTTAGACCTCTCCTTAGGGGCACTGTCTTCAATACAGTCATAGAGGGGGTTAGAACTTCAACGTATGAATTTTGGCGGACACCATTCAGTCCATAGCAGTTAGTAGGGAAGACATTATTAGTCGTCTGCCCTCACCTCTGTTTTCAATCCCCTGCGGCTGGAAAAGTTAAAACTTTCAGTAGAGACTAGCAGAGGCCATATTACGGAGATCTGACAAAGAGCTGACATCTCTCCGTTCAGCCCATTTCTCTTCTTCCTTCTTTCTGCCTGGAACACAGACATGATACCTAAAGGTTCAGCCTTCCCTCTACTGTTAAGGTCCAAAGGCACGTGCCAACTAAAGGAGAGCTGGAAGAGGCCTGGATCCTCAAGGTCACTCGTAATTTGCACACCAGCGTACAACTGCCTATTTCCAGACTTCCTGGTACATAATACAATCCTTGCTGCCAAATCAGTCCCAACTGATTTCACTTGGCACAAAGGAAATGACTCTACCCTAGTTAGAAGTACCAGAATCAGTTCTACCACTGACTAGCGTTACAATATTGAATAAGCCCTTCATCTCGAAGTAGTGGGGCTAGCTGACTAACCGATGACTTTCTTCCAGCTCTGAAAAATTATATGATTCGATGGTTCATACAGGGAAAAAAAAATCTGCAACAAGCCAGGACATTCCCACATAATTCAATAATAACATTCTTAAAGAACGAATATGCTGGAAGAGTCTGTATGAGATTAATATATATTTTAAAAAATATTTTAGTTAATCTTGCCTAGAAAACCCTTTTGTCCTGGTGTTTTCTCTGTGAGAATTATTTTAAATTTATAATGATTTATTTTCTTAGAGAGCACCAGTGAGGACTGACAAAGAATGACACGGTCTCTCCTGTCCTGCTTGCAGATGATGCTGTGTCCCTGTGACTCCAATTGACCCCTAAATATACTGTTAAGCACATATTTTAAACGTGACAAGATAATCAATAAATCTCATAAATATTGATGTCTTACAGAGGAAATGTATCTTCTTGAGATCAGCATATGGAGCGCAGCACCCCATCCAGTCATTCTTCATAAGTCCTATAGAAAGTCATTGTCACATTATTTTTGCTTTCTTACTATGTCATTATAGAGTGTGTCAAGGATGCCTGTCAGGCACTTGTACCAACAATGTTTTGAAGCCATGACATCATTTTGACACTAATTTCCATTTTTCCATTATTCCATAAGAAGCCCCTAACATCTCCTATTTTATGGCAAGCTTTTTACTGTCTACGAACTCAGACATCAACTGGGACTATTGCTTCCATGGGGGGGAAAAATATATATATGTATATATACATATATATATATATATATAAAGACAGGTTTGTTGTTAATTGATGTGCTAAGGATTAGAGTAATCTTTGTATATCCTGGTATTATGATATACAGTGATTGGACTGATCCCCCCCTTTAAGTCTCTGCCTAATGACACCCCCATTTTTCAATTCCTTA
The DNA here is from genome assembly GCF_037043125.1 of Eumetopias jubatus. Taxonomy (NCBI): domain Eukaryota; kingdom Metazoa; phylum Chordata; class Mammalia; order Carnivora; family Otariidae; genus Eumetopias; species Eumetopias jubatus. The sequence goes on along the minus strand of NW_028274809.1, from coordinate 159,817,236 downwards.
ATAGCTGCAAGCCTTATGGAAGGAAATCCTTGGCCTTACCAAGTATTTTCATTTTCAGGAATAACTCCAGGGTGAGCGAGATAAAACAGTGGGAGCCAGCGATTTTTCAGAGTACTTTACACTGTCACCCACCCCGTCCAAGTCTGCCGCACTTACAGTAAGTGGTTTCACTAAAATCCTTCAGTTTATTGATGCCTCCTTCATCCTTCATTGCATGTTTGCATCTGGCTCTGTTGGGACGGGCTGTATGTAATATAAAGTGCTCTTCACCCAGCAGGGAACCAGGTCTGATTCAAGGCAGTGTGAGCTGTGTGCGTCCTTGGAGACCAAAGACATGACAGACTTGTTCTGGTCTTTGAGAAGCATTTCCCTAACTAAATGGGCTCACTGCGTCCAGATGGGTGACAAAATGTAACAGTTCACAGTTGAAGAGAAAAATAAATAAATAAATAAATAATTGGAGGGGTTTAGTAGAAAAGCAAAGATGAGCTTTTATCTTAACTAGGCATCTTACCATATAGGAAATAAGCTGAGTATTATAGTCCCAAAAATTAGAGCTGAACTACGACATTACAATTTTGTTTTCACAAAATTTTAAAGTTCAGAGCTTTTTAGATGCTTCAGCATAACATAGTGGTAAAGCTTATGGACTCTGGAGCTATTTCTCTATATTCATAAATGCCTCTGTCACTTACAAGCTGTGTGACCTTGGGCAAGTTACTTAACCTATCTGTGTATCAGTATCCCCTGAAAATGGGGATAATAATAGGACCTTACCTCATAAGATTGTTATTTAATTTGAGTTAATATATCTAAAGTATATGTTAACTAACTGGAATTTAAATAAAAACTTAAAAATAAATAAATAAATAAATAAATAAATAAATAAAACAATGCCTGACCCAGTAAGTACTCATCCAATAAATGTTAGTTATAACCAACAAATGGTCGTATTTTTCATCACTGTTTACGAGCATTTGCTTGTTAGGGATAAACCATAAGCACCAAATACTCTCAGTGAGCTACAAAGCAGCAACTAGTCTAACATTATTCCTATAGACTGTGAAGGCTTTATGATGTGTCCACTTGGCTTGGCTGAACTACAGTCTCCAGAATTTCCTTTCTGGTGTGTTTCCAGTTAGGGCAGACCAAGAGGGACATTTTCCAAGACCTGCCAGAGGATGGAAAGGTAGCAGTACCCATTTGGTAGTATACACACCCGCTTACTCAATTATATGCTAACCTAGGCACAGTTAGGAAGGGATTTTGGAGGTATCATTAAAAGCCCCAAATCAACTGGCCATAAATTAATTAAAAGTGCCTGACTAATTTTATGATCTCTTCATTCTGATCTTTCATTAAAATTTTTGACATAATATTTCATGATTTTTTTTTCTATTTTTCATTTTCCTACATTTGTCCCATCTCAAATGGCTTCCTCACCTCTAATCCACAACATTTAAATCAAGTGACTCCCTTTAAAAGAAGGTTTATAGCTCCCCTGAAAGGGGACTCCAAGCTTCCTCTCATGCTCCTGGATTCCATCCGCTGATGATCTTCCCTTCTCGACTGCTTCTCTGTGGGTCCAAGCTTCATTTTTGGGGGGTTCCACACTGCTCACGATCTTACTGACAAGGATGCTTGTCCTAAACTGCAGGCTTTCTTACTTCCACATTTTTGTGAGGCTATTCTTTGTAATAAATCTCTTTGTCTATCTAAGCCAGTTCTCACTAGTTCTGCTTCTCTGGTTGAACCTTGACTTAAACTTAGGTTTAATGGAATGGAATTTTGGCCAAGAATACTACATATTGGAGTCAGCTTAAATTTCAAATCCAGTCTCTGAGATACCTGAAATAATTAACAGCGTAGGTAACCATTATGAAGTCCTATTAAAATGATTGTGCAAAAGTGAGATAATTCAGCTGCTACATTAGATGGGACTTAAAATACCCTAATTATCAATGGTGAATTATTTGAGCATTGGGAACTGGTAGTAAAGAAGCCATGAGAGGTGGGATAAATGTAGGAAAATAAAAATTTAAAAACAAATTATGGAATGTCATTTCAAAAATTATGAGAGTAGGGGGCACTTGGGTGGCTCAGTTGATTAAGCATCTGACTCGATTTCGGCTCAGGTCATGATCTCAGGGTTGTGGGATCGAGCCCTGTGTTGGGTTCTGCACTCAGCAGGGCATCTGCTTCTCTCCCTCTCCCTCCGCCCCTCCCCCTGAGGTCTCTCATGTGCACTCTGTCTCTAAAATAAATAAATAAATCGTTTTAAAAACTACGAAAGTAGGGCAGAATGAAGAGATGGTAAGATTTCAAGAAGTCTCGAGTTTGGATGGAATAGAATATAATGCAAAAGCTAAAAAGGCAAAAAAAAACCCCTAATAATAATAATAATAATAACCATTTTTTTAAAGTATAACTAAAAACAGATGTAACAAAATGGCCAGGGTATATATAACATGGAAACCCTAGTGACGTAATGAATTCATACTACACAACACTTCTGTGCTAAATGTTAAATGAAAGAACCAATTAAATAAAATGCATCCACACAAGTATCTTTCTACTGCTTTCTACAATTCTCTCTCTCTCTCTCTTTTAATGCAGTCAGATACTACCCTAATATAAATTACTCCCTGGAAACAAGTTGCTCACTTTCAGAAGATGAATTAACTCTCAGTACAGGTTAATAGAATTGAGCATATTAGAGCCTCAGTTTGATCCCTATGACCTAAGAGTCCAAAAGAACTTCAAAGTAGGTAAAACAAGGGGAAAAAATATGTGCACCTTTCCCTTTCTGGATATTTTGTGTGAGATCTGCTTGACAGATCGTTTGGGAAGAAGAGAAAATGACACAAGCTGAAAAAAGATTTCCCCACTGAACCCACGGGAAAAAGAGGGGAAAGGAGAAATGGGTAAGAAAACACAAGGTGGGTAAACTTTGGAAGGCAGCAATCGAGGACAAGTGGCTGATTAAACAAGGAAGTGGGTTAATGATTATATCTTCATTATAACTTCTGAATATGAAGAAATATCACAATATTAGGAAAGTTTGGGGAAAAGAACTCCCTAGGGCCCCAGGATGCAATTGTTATCATTTTCTTGCTTTTGATTTGATGTTGAGTTTTTAAATCTATTACTTTAAATTTGGGGACAAGAAAAAAATATACATTGGCATCCCTTTTGTATTCTTGAGTAATTGAAAAGAAGGAAATAGAAAACCTCCTTTTGTCCTAAATCCCTATAACCTTGGCTGGCTGCAGCTTAGTTCTCAGGAAAATATGGGAGTCATGAAGGAAAACTTTGGCCCCAAGAATATGAGAATACCATGTCGAAGATTTAGTGTCAAATAATAGTTATCCATAATTGCCAGTCATTAGGGCAACTTTCTTAACATCAAAGCATCTATTGTTGCTTTATGTACCAAAGCAAATAAAACTTTCATATGCTGGTGCAAGTTTACACTCTGGGGTGTGTGAGTTTTCCTTAAATTGACTTTTTATCCTTTAGAAGAAGTTGTATATTTGTTGAAATACGACAGAGTGCAACTTGATGGGTTAGAAAGAATAATGGAGGATTGAAAGTCATGAGCTCATTTTTACTGCCAGGAAAACTTTTTTTTTTTTGCCTTTTGAAGTGATACACAAGCAAATTGTCAATAGAAGAATCACTATAAAGTGACAAAATCTTAAAAATCCTCTTAATCACACTGCACCTGGGTCAGTCAACAAACTGCATATGCAGGCGATGGTTCATCTACTGGGATCCATGAAAAAGATACAAAATAATGATGTATTAATAACTAACTTTTACATACTGCTTTATAATTTAAAAATTGACTCTGGCATTTATTATCTAATTTAATCCTCAAAAGACCATGTGAACCGTGTATACCTAAGCTTCAAAACTTTGATGAGAATTTATAAGATATGCAGCAAATAAACAAAACCTCCTACAAAGCAACAAACAAATATAACAATGTTAGTGCGTAGATAGAGCAAACTGGATGCAGGGGTGATTATAAAGTAATGATTCTATATTATTACAAGTTTCTTCCCCACTCCACCCCCCCAAAAAAAACCCACACACACTTAAGTTTTTCTTCCAAACTGTCCAAAGTTAGAAAGCTTCCAAAGCTTCTACCAAAGCTAGAAAGCTACATACTTACTATGGTGAGTTTTCATATCACCTAACTTGTGGGTACTCCCCTTTTGCAACTATTTTCTGAGCTGACTTTTGAAAGAAAAAAGTTTTCATTGCTTTGCAGTTACATTTCATTTTGATCAAAATAACTATTACCCAAGGTTCAAAATGAATTTTGGTTGTTTCCTAAAAATTCGAATTTGCCTTCAAATGATATAAATCGGGCACTTAAAAAAGATGCCATGAATTTAAAAAAAAACTTTTTTTATATAATTAAAAAAATATATATATAAAGAGACAGGGAGATTATTTTTGGATAGAGAAAAAGGCATACAGCTACTTGAATGAAGGAATTGTCTAATTCTATCCCTCGTACTTTGTGTTTAAAAGACCATGTCCTAGGACTCTTAACTACAAGGCTCTGATGAGCTCCTCAAATCCAAACCCCTAAGAAAAGAATATGAGAAATCAGAATTAAGTAACTAGACCAAATTCAGAAACACAATGACATGATGTGAAATAAAGGTCACAAACTGAGGATTTGGGTATTACTCTATAGATTGGCTGTCAGGGGGCTCATCTCTTGCAAGTGTGAAGGACATTATTACAGCAAACATTCCACATGGTAACTTTTACTACTGATGCTCCCTTAATTGTCTGCACTTCTTTTTGCCTTAATTTTCTTAGTTATTAAAAAATAATTTGATATTATTATCTCTATAACTCACTGCAAATTCACCTCAGGACAAAGATGAATATAGATAAATTATACATTAATTGGTTTCAGTGGGTGGATGGTGGCAAAGACTTATACCATCAATCTGAAATATATGGAAAAAAGGAAAACACTACTCTTAAGTTACCTTGGCTGAAAAATGATGTCATATATCTCAAAATCACATGTATTTGCACCTGTTTGAGTCTATTTCTCCCTTTGTCCTCAATGCCAAGTTAACTTCTGCTTTGAGTTCACAAAAGCCTCTTCTAATAGATGAAGTTGAATGACAATTAATTAATACCATAAACTTAATACCATGTGTAGAGGTGGCAAGCAGACTGACTGAAATAGAAATATTAGAGAATACTCTTAAAGCTGAGATCAGTAAACACAACTTGCTTACTTAGTTAATTATTCACCAATATTTATTGAGCTCCCAGTACATCCCAGACACTTTTCTGAATGGTGGTGAGACAGAGGTGAATGAGAAAATCAAGAGTTCTGTCCTTCTGAGGTCATTGTCTGATAAGAATGACACAAGGCAGGTGCTCAATAAATAAAGAAAAGTATCTTTAAGGAAAGCATTTATAAAAGTGAGATGTAGAGTAGAGCATGTAGGTCTGGGGATAAGGTTGCAAGAGAGAAAGAAACTAGTTTAAGGGGCGCCTGGGTGCCTCAGTTGTTAAGCGTCTGCCTTCGGCTCAGGTCATGATCCCAGGGTCCTGGGATCGAGCCCCGCATCGGGCTCCCTGCTCCATGGGAAGCCTGCTTCTCCCTCTCCCACTCCCCCTGCTTGTGTTCCCTCTCTGGCTGTATCTCTCTCTGTCAAATAAATAAACAAAATCTTTAAAAAAAAAAAAAAAAGAGAAACTAAAAAGACCTGAGGATTTTCTAGTGTTAATTTTTAATATCCTTTCAAATATTTAGCCTAAAAGACCTGGAAATAATTAGTAAGTTAGAAATGGAGGATGTGACAGATGTTAGGACTTTTTGTGGCGATCATTTTGCCATATAGACAAATACCAAATTATTATGTTGTACACCTGAAACTAACATAATATTATATGTCAGTTACAACTCAAGTCAAAAAAAAAAAAAAAGAAAGAAAATCTTCTAACAATAACAACAAAAAACAAAGTGGAGGAAATGGGAGAATGATTTGCGGGCAGGAAGGGGGTAGATGAAATAGAAATGCCTTTTCACACAGGAAGCTTCTGGGCAATAGGCAGAAAGAAATTTGAGAGCAGAGTACAGGTAAGGGAATAAATATATGGACAATATTAAATTGAATTATCAGAGACAGAGGAACATTCCCTTAGTCATCAAGAAAAGCATTGAATCAAGCAAAAAGAAAACACTTCACCCAAATATGTACTTATCTGGAAAAGCTAATTTCGCCACTTGAGTACAAAGCATTTACCTTGTAAATATACATACTTGATTTCTTATGCAAATAGTAAATAGCAAAAGCCACGGAGGCCAAATACAGATATTTTGTTTCTTGGATATTCTTTGACTTTGTTAATTAAGAAGTTAAGGCAGATAATGAACCTCCATTTTCTGTATCCCCGAGTAAGTCAGTGTGAAAACATTTGGGCCCCTGGAAGTATTGATCAGGATCTGTTGCTTATTATTCCCAAAGCATGCAAAGGGAAAATTCCATTTTAAATATTGATTTACGCAGCCCCGTTCTGATTGCTGCCTCTGAATTATCACTGCTCCCATCGTCAGGAAACTGAGTTCCATGAATCAGAACTGTGCGAAGAAGCAAGATCTCCATCCTGCAAGGACAGGAGTGCTACTGCCAATGCAGGTCAATCAAGTTATAATGGGCTCTAATTAGCACTCCGAAAGCTGTTAAATTCTTTACCTGCAGCTGAATGGCAGTTAAAAAGGTGTGAAATCTTTTCTTTCCTTTGAAAACATCACAGAGTTTAAAAATTTCCCCCCAATCTCTTTCATATATCTTAAAGTCCAGAGGGAGAACCAAAATGGAAAGAGAAAAGGTGGTTTGTGAATCAAAAGGTTGTTATTATTTTTTAATCTTTCGGGATCACAGCATACCCACTTGGCTTCTGTCCCTCAGTATTCAGGTCCGTGAAATGGGATGGGAACAAAAATACCTACCTTGCAGAAGAATTGTGAGGAATAATTATTTAATGTTCTTAATGCTCTTTGAAGATGAAGAAAATGATTCATGTGGCTAGGTGTTATAATCACCAACCTAAGCCCAGGCAGAAGTATCAGAAAAAAATTGAAGCTAGTTTTGAGTGAAAAGAAAATTCATTGTTGATGCCTGTAGTTTTAGATTTCTGATGCTAACACAAAATGCACAAAATTCAAAATTTAAAGCAAAATTATATGGAGAAAACTTCTCATGCTGCTTCCACTCCTACCCCTTCTGATCCTGAACTAGATAGCATAAAGCAATCTGGCCTTGAACTGGAAGAGTATTTCTCAGATGGTATTCATCATTCCTTACTCATCCACATGGAAAAATTAATTTAGTACTGCAGGTGTAAGTGTAATTGTGCATGAAAAATTATTTACAAAAGAAAGTAAAAGGATCCACTAATCATATTTGTGTTTGGTGTCTCTTTTCACTTCCTTTTTGTGTTATGTAATTATAATTAGAATCTTAGAAAATTTAAGTCATATCGTGTTTCTTCTGGTGTCTGTTTCAACTTGGAAACGCTTCCACATTAAAATTGTCATCAATAAACATGTGACTGCCCATTAATTGCTTTACACTTAAATAGATATGTTTTGGAAGTAAATAAGAAAAGAAAAACAGTGTTCCAACTTTCATGGATCTCAAATTTAATAGTGACAGTATAAATGCAGCAAAGAATGTCCAGACTTAACAAATATTGAAAATAATAGACATATTCTTAGAGAAAAATGATGTAGGCCAGGAGATGAGGAGAGAAAATGAATTTTTCCAATCCATTTTTATATTACATATCTTATGGATATTTTTTGACTCTAAGCGTTGAAAGATTAAAAAAAAAAAAAAAGGTACCCATGAAAAAGAAACTACTAAAGAACAAGTAATTGAAAACTCAGCAGATGAGAAGAGAGGACTATTAAAGAACTGAAAGTGTCTGGTCAGTCAGTAGAGTTGTCCAATGAGTCTTTGCTACTAGAACCCTGGGGGTCAGCTTCTATGGATGAATACTCCCACAAACTCCACTCAGGCTCCTATCCTGAATTTCAGAACTATATTCAAATGCTTATGGGTCACCTTCAATTGGATGTCCTGCAGGCACTTCAAATTCATGTGTCACAGCTGAATATAATAGATGCCCAATCCAACTTGCTCCTGCTGTGTCTTATCTCAATTAATGGTTCTGCTTGATATTCACCAGAGTGCTACATTAGAAACCTGAGCTTTATTATTGATGCCACCCACTAAAAACTTGCTTCTAATCCACCACCAAGTCCTGTCAGTGTTAATTTCGAAGTTTGCTCAAATTCATCCACATTATTTCAGTTCCCCACTCTAGTTTATGTCACTCTCATCTTTTGGCCAAATGAGGGTGTTTCACTTGGGTGTCCTTATTGTGAGCAAGAGACATGCCTTCAACTTTCTTAAGCAAAGACCAGGAGTTTATGAAGAAGCTCCAAGGTAGCTCTCAGAATCTCAGGGCAGGTTGAATAATTGGGCTTGAGGAAGAACAAGAAGATGGATTGAGGCCACAGGAATGAATGGGGCCTCTGCTGATTTGGTGAACACCAAAATTTTGGAATTTTTTGTTATTTATCTCAAGGATAAAACTCTGAATTGAATGTTATTATCCTAACTTGAGCCCTTTGCCCAACCCTTGGCCGGGTCTGGGTGCAACACATTGAGGGGAGATACAATGCTGAGCTCAGAGCCACCATAAGGTGTGATATACTCCTTCCTAAGCCTCTTTGTGTCCAATCTTACTCTCTCCCTTCCCCCCACTCTGCACACAGACAGAGCCACCTTCCTGAAACACTAATGTAAACAGAACAATGGTATCCCGCTTGAAACCCTACTATGGCTGCCTGTTCTTGGGAAAATGTCCTCCCATCTTTATGAACTGGCCTCTCTTTTAAAAATAATTTTCACTTTTTACCATTCTAATCCCTCCCTTGCCAGATGCTCTTGTGAGTTTCCACCACACTGAAATTCTTGAGAACCACTCCACATTCTTTCCTTTGGGTCTTTCAAAATGCTCTCTGCTTAAAATGTTCTTCACTTTCCTCCTCACCCCTCTCACGTAGCCCATATCACCTCTCCCGGCATTATTCTGTATTAAAATGGCTGGTGTATTGCTTCCTTCATGTGGGGGGTCGATTAATAGCCTTCAAAAATTCATCTCCACTCAGAGCATCAGAATGTGAACTTTTTTTGGACATAGCATCTATTCAGATGTAATTAGTTAAGGATCCAGAGAGGAACTCATCCTGGAACCCTATACACAATGACTGGTGTCTTTATAAGAGTAGAGGACACAGAGACACAGAGGCAAGACAGGGACAAATGGAATCACAGAGGTCATGTGGCCATAGAGGCCGAGACTGGATTTATACTGCCACAAGCCAAAGAATACCTAGACACTGGAAGAAGCAAGGAAGTGTCCTCCCCTGGAGGCTTCAGAGGGAGCCTGTTCCTGCTGACACTTTGATTTCAGATTTCTAGTCTCTAGAACTGTGAGAGAATAAATTTCTGTTGTTTTAAGTCACTGAAGTTGGGGGGTAATTTTTTTTTTTTTTTTTTTTTTTTTTTACCACAGCCTGAGGAAACTAATACACTTGACAATATGGTCTGTTAGGGACAGGAAAGACATTTATTGTGCTTATTTTTGCATCCCAAGAGCTTAGCCTAATGCCTATTGTATAATGGGCTTTCAATAAATAATTGTAGAATGAGTGAATAAAGGCAGGTCTTCCCCACATCCCCAGTATACTAAGTCTTGGCTCTGTCCCAACCCATCCCTATCACTATGGTGGGTGTTACCATCTCTCTGTTTTAATAATCCACAGACATAGTAGATTAATACCTGTTAATATCTACTCTTAAAATAGTACCTTGGGGTTATTTAAGCTAAAGTGCAAGTGAGAGAATATACCTCTTAAACAAGATTTGCCTTTTATCTACAGGGGAAAAAAAAAGCCTTAAACTAAAGAATAAATCTCTTGTTATAGAATTTCACATCTCAGTAGAAAATACAGAAGGTATTTCCTTAGGCCAAGGAGATAACCTTGTGTTTCTGAAACTTACCTTTTCAGATTCTGTAGATTATACGACCTTGTCTGACCCTAATCTTTTGCACGTAGATGTTTTAGTTAAAAATGGTAAGATTTTACCAAGAAGACACAAATTTCAGAACATCGTCTTCTCAGGAAAAGATCAGTAATTTGGTTAAATGAAATCTCCAAACACAAAACAGTGTGAATCTGGTCTAAAGCACAAAGGTAAATAACTGATTATAGACTCTGCCCTGGAACCAAACAGATCCTCCATTTTGAGTGCTTCTCTGCAGGACGTTGGCAATATTGATTGAATCAATCTGTTTTCAGTATTCATATGCCAAATGTATCTCAGTTCATTTTGAAGCAACAATCACGTAAGCAAACCAAAAAAGTAGATTTGCATATGGGTGCAGACGTCCTTGCTCTTTATGGGGCACAGATGCGTGCACACGCGTGCACACACACACATACATGCACACACTAAATGTTATAATAAGGTATTTCACTCTATGTCCATCAGTTAGGATTAAGAAAGGAGCTGGATTCCCAGGGTTATTAAGAGCTCTTTTCTCACCAGCTCCATCAGTCATTGTCCAATCCCACAAATGGAATAACAAAACCTCGTGAAGGCATTAGCACTCACCCTGAAGAGCTATCTGCTATCTGTCTTAGTATTCCAATTTTGAAGATTTCTTAGATGACACATTTTAAGATTGCCTTCTGTGTAGGGTTTGTGTTGAAGCCCTCTAGCACCTCCTAACAAAAATTATATCTCTCTTATTATTATACGTAAGAAAGGGCTGGAAATTGCAGAAGTAGACATCTGGAAATGTAGTCTATAATATGCAGGCAACAAACTTTTGCTAACTGGGTAAAAGTGCTTTATAAATTCTATAAATTAATGAAACACTTGAATATGAAAATGTAGATTCTAATTGCCTGCCTATGCCAAAAATAATTTTTCTGGAACTCCAACTATATAGTATGATAGAAAGTAAAATAAAATTTTGGATACAAAGAAAATATTACACATCGTGCTTATCTTTTGAAAAATAAAAAGTATCACTTATCATTCAGTTATTTTTTGAGAGATGCTTAACTGAAGAAACTTAAAATGTATTGCTGATGACTGAAGGAAAACAGATTGATGTAGAAAGTTGACTGAGTGCTTGGGAATATTACAAAGGAATAATGTTTCAAATGTAGCCAGCTAATGGAATGAGCACATTGCAAAGCACTGGGCACCAATATTCTGCATATGCCCAGGGAAACTGTAGACATTGACTTCCTGATGGAAGTTTGGAATATGGAGGAGGAAGAGGGCTTATGAGCCTTCAGATTCCTGGCTGAAGCAACGAAGGTGCCTTTCCCTCCCCTCCCCCTCCCCCACATTTGGCATGTCAAGGAATGCTTCTGAACCCATTAGGCAAGTGAGCTGAAAAATAGAGTGAAAGCCAAGGAAGGCATGAAATTTTGAACTGATGCATTTGAGGAAAGCTGCTCAAGGATATTGCCACATTTCACTGGAGGTGTGTGATAGCCACAACTTGGACAGTTTCTCTCAGTTGTTGGACCCTATCCTTGGGAGCCCAGCCCTGTCCCATCTCTGCTGACGGTACACATCCCCCTTTGTGTTCTCAGCCCCCTCCCTACTCGATTTTACTTTGCACAAAAGATGACATTTCTTAACATACCACCTCAGCCCCCCTTACATTTACTATTTATCTGCTGTCTTTCAAAGGCATCCTCTTAATTAGTTTACCAAAGGGAAATTTCTGGATAATTCAGAGGACTTTCTATTATTTCACTCTCAACAATCCATGCTTGGAAACAGTATTTTCACAGCAATTCTGGTTTGGAGTCATTATAAAGTATCCTGGTTGTAAAAGCAAGGGGCAGGGGAGGTTAACAAGGAAGGGACACAATTTCCAGGTCAATTGGTCCAAATGCTCTACAGACATCTGATTAGTTCAGCTCAACCTTTAGACTGAGTTTCTTGAACACAGTTTTTATCCTGGCTCTGGGAAACTATGGTAGGGAAAGATAAGATGGGATCATTTGGTTAAAACAAAATTGAGGCTGTTTTTGAAGCAGAATCTCTTATTAGCTTACATGGGCAGACAAACAAAGCTTCATTTGGGATTCAAACCAACTAGCTCAAATCCCATATTCCCTCCATTATATCATGATGGTTGTTCTTGGCTGACTATTTTCCTTATTTGACGTACAATTTGGGGAATGCATCAGCTCTCGTGGTTTTAACTACCACCTACACACAGTTCTCTATCTCCAACCATGACCTGCTTCCTGAATCTTAAATTTGAAAATCCAACTACCTATTGGATATAGTCATTAGACTGTCCCAGAAATCACAACAAACTGCATCTGCACTTACCTTAAAGAGTTACTCTAAGAATCAGAACTAATCCATGTAAAGCATGGGAAACTTTGCCTGGGATGAAGTGGAGGCTCAATAGAAGAGTGTATTTATACTGTTTCCATAATGAGGTTCATCACCCACCGCCTACCAACCCTGGTCTTCCTTGTAATCCACCCATTTCCGGTAACTTACTGCCTCTCAGCCAGTTGCCCAGAGCAGAAACCTGGGAGGTGAATCTGCCAGGCCACACATCCTACCAATTATATCTACAAATAGTTCTTGAATTTTTAAGCCCTTAGCAATGACCATCATTGCTGTTCGAAAGGCACAGAAGGAGGGTAAACATTTCTGAGAAGAAGACAGTGGTAGCAGTAACAACTCCCCCTGATAGCAGAGGTGAGGAAGGCAGGGGTGGAAAAGGGGGTAGAAGAAAGGCTGGCAGAGCCAGGTGCTTTGCCTGGTGGGCAGGCAGTGATGGAGTCTGTGGTTCTGCAAGTGGAGGCCAGATGAGCACAACTTGCCACATCGAGCACAACTTGCCACATCAAGCCCCAGATGCCCATAAGGAGCATTGGGCAACTGAACCTCAGCCCTGCGCATACTGATGAAGGGAGAGAGGAGAAAGTGTTGACAAATATGGTATCTTAAAAAGGAGGCCTTGACTTCGTGACTTTTAGTTGCATTTTCTTGTTATAATTTTCATTTCAGTATCATAAACACCATCACACATCATCCCTAGAATTATGGCACTTCCCTTTAATGCCTGAGCCAAGCGTGGCAAAAGAAAACAAATGAAATCTCTCTTGGTTCTCTTTTGCACTGCTGAAACACTGTAATTTCGTGCGGAACTTAGCATATGCTAAATAGGAACAAAAGGAAAATGATTAGAGAAAATGCAAACATCATCTTCACAATTACTTTTCCAAATTATAGGGTTTTGATGCTACAATTATTGAATTTAGGACCCAAAATACCGGTATGGCTTGCCTTTTCTCCCAACCGCAGACTGTCTCCCCTTGGGAGATGCAATCTTATCTTTCACCTGCCTACAATAGTCTCCCAGACAAATCCTTTCTTTTTTTCTGATTTAAGGAAAAAATATAAATTCTAGGGAGATTATTTTGGGGCTCTCCAGGCCTTCCCGGTTCCTGAGCTGTAGGACCTGACTCTTCCGGAGATGATAGGCAGGAAGATCCCATTGGTCGGTGCCACCAGCAATGCTGCTCTGCCCAGCTTAAGAGGGATTTAGTCTCCTCTTTGCGTTAGGTCTTGTAGCCAAATGCCATGTGAAACCTCCTCAGAGTTTATCTGTTTTGAGATCTTAATATGATACAGCCTTCATGTTATAATATTCATAGAAACGAATTAAATCAAAAGATCACACTGATGCAATATCTTCACAAAAAAACAAACAAACAAAAAACACCCTAGGACTGGCATTTGGATCATTTCCATGAAATCGCTCTACACAAAGGACATATTACAGTTGAAAGCAACCTTAAAACCCAGTCTGTCCAATTTGTTTATTCTACAAATAAGAATTCTCAAACCCAAGGGATGGACTGGTTCACCCCACCTCCTACCCTTGGACTTCCTGCCCTGTTTAACATGCGCCAGGACCGCACCTTCCACATCTAGTAGCTATGAGCAACCCAGATCTGTTGACAACATACATCCCAGGCTCCTTCCGCTTATTTCCTTCCATCTCCTTCATGTTTATAACCCCATCTCTAAACGCATTCTTACATCTAACTTGGTCTTTTTTTCCTGAACCCTGATTTACTTCTTGGACCTACTTTTCTAACACAGAGAGTTTTAAATGTATTTAGGTGTGGTTTTTGTCCTGGACCCCGGCCATTGCCCTGCCACTGCTCTGCTTGTGGATCCAATTTTTTGTGTCAACCTTCCCTGCCATCCTAGGCAAGTGCTCCTATGACATACTCCTTCGTGTAATCTGGGATCTTCCAAATCTCATTTCAGAAAGAGTTCATCAAGTTGATGTATTTATTTTTGTATTTACTAACTGTGAGGGGAAAGGAAGACCTGTAGATTTACTGAATAAAAACTTTAATGTCCGTTAAGCCTGAATATGCTGTTATCCTTTATTTTTGTATTGTGTAACAACTAAGAAAACAGGCTCAGTGTGGCTCAATGGGGAATATATATTTGGTCTTTATCCCTGGTCCCTGGCACTTGGCCTCTAGGACCCTTGGAATATCCAGAGTGATAAGAGTGTCTTCGGTATGCTAATGAGATGACTGCGGGCCCCTAAATAACTTCCAAATGGGGCTAGTCACCAGAAAGAGCAAAGCATGATTAGAGGGATGGACCTTTCAAGTCCAGAGCTGGAGATTGAGTTAATTACCAATGGCTAATAATTTAATCAAGCATACCTACGTAATGAAACCTCCATAAAAAAAAAAAAAAAAACCCTAAACAAATGGGGTTCAGAGAGCTTCTACATTGGTGAATACATTGAGGTGCTAGGAGGGTGGTACACACAGAGGAAGTATGGAAGCTCCTTATGCCTGCCCAATGCATCTCTTCCATTTGGCTGTTCCTGAGTTATATCCTTTATAAAAAACTGGTAATAGTAAGTAAACCATTTTCTTGAGTTATATGAGCCATTCTAGCAAATTACTGAATAGGAGGGAGGGAGGTCTTGGGAACTTCCAATCTGTAGCCAAATCAGACAAAAATGTGCGTAACCTGGGAACCTAATCCTTGCAGTGGTGTCTGAAGTGAGGACCCTCTTGTAGACCTGAGCCATTATGGAGTCTGACGCTAACTCTGTGTAGTTAGTGCCAGAATTGAATTGAATTGGAAGATACCCAATTGGTATCCAAAGAGTGGAGAACTGGTTAGTGTAAAGAAACAAATGAACACACACACACACACACACACACACACACACACACACACATTTGGTGTCAAAATTCTGTGAGTAAAACCATCTTACCCAGACAGCCAGAGTTCAAATACAGGTTTTACCAATTTTCAACTGTGTGGACTTGGACAAGTTACTTAACCTCAACTGTGGCTCTTCTGTGAGACAGGTGACAACAATTGAAGTACCTACACCTCATAGGGTTGTGAGGATGACATTGGTTAATGCATGAAAATTATTGAAAACATTGCCTAGTAGTCAATAAATACCATTTATAAAATCTTCATGTTTACATTTACTTTCTTTTACCAGCCTGTTGCTCTTTGTTGCTTCTTACATTTTGTAATTTCCATCCACGATTTTTCCTACAAAAAGCACTTTTTTAGATTTTTTCCTTAGTGAGGGCTTGATATTGGTATATGCTCTAATTTTTGGTTTATTTGAAAATATCTTTACTTAGACCTCATATTTTAAAGATACTTTCACTTGGAATAGTTTGGTACTTATTTCCTTCTATCTCATTGAAAATGTAATTTCAATCTTCTGACTTGGTGCTGTTAAGAAGTTCCTGCTTTTTCTCTTACACCTCTTTGTTTTTGTCATTTTGCAGTATCACTGTGCTGTATCTGGATGTGTATCTGTTTTCTCACCCTGGGACTTACTGAACTTCTTGAATCTTCATCGGTTATGGAAAATTCTCATTCATTACTTCTTCATTTCCTTTGTTCTATTCTCTCTTTCTCTCTTACCCTGATGGAAATCTGATTAGATAATTGAACACTCTAACTTTAACCCTTTAACCTGGTTATTCATGGCTTTTGATCTCTCATATTTCCTTTCTATTGCACTGTGGAAATTTCTTTCCGACTTATCTTCCTTTCTACCAAATTTCTCTCCTTCTGTATCTAATCTACTATTGAAGTTAGGCATTGAGTTTTCAGTCTCAATTGCTCTGTTTTTTTTAATTTCTGGGAGTTCTGTTTCATTCTTTTTAAAATCTGCCAGTTCAGGGTTGTTGTCGTTGTTGTTGTTGTTTTTCATTTTTTTTGTTTGTTGGTTTGTAACAGTAACAGTAAACTAAAGTTTACAGTTCCCTGTAGATATTTTAATCTTTTATTTTTCAAGTATAATAAGGCATAATTATTACAATGTTTAACATCTCTCTGGGATTCATTCTGTTTTTATTTTTCCCCGTTGATTGTTAATTTCAGTGCCATGCTTCCTGTCTTACGTTATTTTTTATAGGGAGCTCTTTTTCTGGGAAAATCATGGTAAGGATTCTTGAAAACATGGATAAAGATTTATTTCTTTATAGAGGGTATATATGTTTTTTCTTTCCTGAGGCTCCCATGGGCACTATCAATGTTTATTTAAGCAAAATTCACAGCTTGAGTTTTTTTGAATCTCCTAGATGTGTGGTGGCTTGAGACTTGAAAACCTTTTGAGGGCTGATTTGTGATTATAACTTCTGAGGACTGGTTCTCATTCTCCTCTCTCACCCTGCTCTGCTCAGCCGCTAGGTAAGTTGTCTTTAAGTCTTTTGGGAAGAGGGAATTATTTTTGGTTTAACTTAGCTCCTGAGTGTAAGATCAATAGTTCAAAGTTTGTCAGGTGAAGGTCTCCTGTTAGAACACCATCTTGGGAAGGACTTAGATTGTGATTTTTGACCCCATGTGCAAAAGGCTGTGAGAATCATACTTCAAGTTTCTACTTACATGAATGCCCTTATGGAAGAAGAAGGTGAATGATGATGATGATGATGATGGGTGTTGGGAGAGGGTGTGAAACAGGGAAGGAGGCTCTGTTTACTTATTTGGGTTCCTGCTTTCACTTATTTTTGCCCTGATAATGCCTTACAATTTTGTCATCTTTTCAATGATTAAAACAATGTACTTTACTTTAAAAATTTATGGTCTCTGGGTATTTTATTCTTTCACCAGGAAGGATGGTTGCTATCACCCAGAAGAGAGAACTCTAGCCTAATAAATTACAGGACACACTAGTCATGCCAAGTGCTACCAACAAAATGAAACACTTCCTAAAATTTATATTTTATTTAAAAAATTTTAATTTAAGTTTTGCCAAACCTGACTCATTGTAAGAATTTAGTAAATATCTGTTGACTAAAATTGTCTACTGATTTATATACTCAGTAGAATTTAAATAGTATAGCTTCCTTATAAGAGCATAACTTTGGAAGTATGCTCTTGGAGAAGTGACTGAACAGGACCAGATTAAAACATTTAGAGATCTAAGCACTGCAAAGAATTTAGGTGCCCCTTTCCAGGGGGATTTCAACTAGAACAATTCTTAACCATTAAAATAACCCTGAGAATTACTCTAATGCATGTAAAGAAAAACAAATTTAAACTTTTTTATAATGATTCATCCTTGTATTTTATTTTTCCTTGGATGGTGCTATAAGCATGTCATTTGGCATACTGGGTCTGAGTCTTCCCAAATGAATTCTACACTTAAGAATCACTTCCCCAAATAATTTTTAAAATCCCACCATTCCTATACTCTTCACCCCTCACCAACTGTGACCTTGGTTGTACTGTCATGGCAGTCAGATTCTTTCATGTATCCCACATATATTTGATATTTCTGATTCTGCTTTGCAGTATTTTGTTCCTGGCCTTGCCTTGGTGGTAAGTGCTAGGCTTTATCTCTCACATTAACTGCCAGCCCATCCTTGATTTTGTGTTTTCTGTTTCCATTTTAAAACTAGAGCTTATAAGAACAATATTCTTCTGGTTGGCTAAATTTGAGAGTCTACAGCAAATCAAAGCAATGTCTTTGTGATGTTAATGCATTGCTACAGCCTACTGATTAAGACATTTTGTGGCATGGACTTGCCAACATGAAGATGCTTCCTAGGTATTTAAGAAGTTATTGACTTCTAAGCTTCTCTTACCACATTAAGATGAAAATTGAATTTGGCATCTGTTGTTCTTGCTTGCTCAGCTTTCCACAAATCCTTGTGGTAGCACTGGGATCATCAAATCCAGTCTTGCCCAACTCCCACTCCCAGCCTTAGTTAAGGGAGAAGCCAATCAAACTCTTTCCCAGGAATCTGAATTTCTAATGAAGTTACAATAATGAAATTTATTCCATTACCAGTTTGTAAAAGAAATTACCCATGAGTTCCTAACGGGGATCCCCAAAGCTGCTTGTCTAAGTCCCTTTTAGTTGTTAAACTTTCCCTTTGAGTGTATGAGTTACCCAGTATCCTTACATTAAAGCCATTTTCATTTTTATTTCTGTTTCATACAACCAAAGAATTCTTACTAAAAGAGTTTTCATTAATTTTTACCATTGGCATATTTCCTTTGAGTGTCAAAGTTATGCTTAATCTCAAATGCCAATGAACATTGAGAATAGCGTCAACATTCAGAATAGGTCGATAAATATATTGACAAAGAAGACTTTGTAGTTATCTCAGGAGTCAAGAAGTTTCAAGATCACTTCTCTACTTTGTCCATGTAATGTATACATAGACAATGAGCAGAAGTCTCTTTGGGGATCCTTGTCTATAGATAATGTTGCCTTTCTAATCATACAATTGTGCATGCAATGATGGATTTATTAATATATGGTACGGTACAGCACAAGATTTGTTTCCATGCTTTTGAAAGTCTTGCACTATCTACAATGTGGGAAATTATGTTGTTTATTCTCCATAAGCACAGCAGCAATAGGAGTAACCATAACAAAAAAGATCAGCAGATTTAACTACTTAAAAATTTTAAAATTCTGAATATTGTAAGAAAATATTCAAGTCTTTTGATTTAGTAATTCTTCTCTTGGAAATATCATCTCTGGTCATATTTTCAAATATTAAGCAGTGTTTTCAAACAACCTAAATATTCAATCATAAGGAAGGTGGTGTAGTCATTGAATAGAATATTGCACAGCCACTCAAAATGCATATTCTGTCACAGAGATTCAGATAGCTGGAGTTAACATTTCAATCCCATTGCTTTCTTACAAGAGCTTAAGCAAATAACTTGACGATCTGTGCCTTATTGTTTTTATTTGTAAAATGTAGATAACAATAATGCATATGACATTATGTTATGAGATTTAATGTGTTACTATATATAAAATTATTTAAAATAGTATTGGCACGGGGCGCCTGGGTGGCTCAGTCGGTTAAGCATCTGACTCTTGATTTCAGCTCAGGTCATGATCTCAGGGTTGTGAGATCAAGCCCCTGCATTAGGTTTCGTGCTGGGCGTGGAGTCTGCTTAAGATTCTCTCTCTCCCTCTCCCTCTCTTTCCCACACCCTCACTAAAAGATTTTAAAAAGTATCTGGCACATTAAGGAGGACACAAAATTGTAAATGTTATGTGATCATAAATTTGTTTAAAAAAATAGAATACATTTAAAACCCTAGAGACATTAATTAAGGTTTAAGAGTTGTTTCATGGGATAGTAGAATTGCAGCTGCTTTCCTCCACCAGGTTTCTTTATTTAAAAAAAAGAGACATTTTATAATGAAAAATAATTTTTCAAAAATAAGGCTTTTCTGATCAAATCATCTGATTAACTGCACAGAATTACATATATGCTCATGTAATTTCATTGGGAGTTGAAGGCATCAATCATAGGAACTTAGAATTCAAGCCATTCTTAATCTAATTCAAGTCATTCCTAATGAATTTTCTTTCTAGAAAAGAGCTCTTTTTGGAAAAACATATTGTTATTATTCCCCAGAGTAAGCCTGTCTTTTTCTTCACGTTAGACTCAATTCATACTTTCATTTGAAGGTATTGGTTAAAATAAACATTTGATGACTCGACGTTAATTTCAATTCGGAAAATATTTGAAAGGAGTATATAGCACTTGCCAGGCTACTCAGCATACCTTAATGAGGATAACACTTCCTTGGGAAGGGACCAATCATCCTTGGTCAAGATCCATGTTAATTTTCAGAAAAGCTTTTAAGAGAAAGATTTTCCGATTTGGAAAACACTTCAAAAGAACTTAAAGTGCTCTTGGGTCTAGTTGAAACCTCATTTGCAATGATCAGAGCTGGGTACCAGCTATACTATGATTTCTGATAATGGGTTCTGCATTAATTTCTGTTGTTTCAGGAATTTATGTAGATAAAGCTCATCTAAGCTTGTCAGTCTTATCACTCTGAAATGGTTAGAGGGTAAGATGCAGACTAATTGGCATGGCTCAGGATGGGCTGTAGGAGGAGAAAGTCCCACACAACTCACCCAATAAAAAGAGCTACCACTCAGTGAGTGTTTAGAAGGTGTCCAACATCTTACCTGCTATGATTGAAGTTAAAAGCCCTAGTGAAGCTTAACTAATTTTCTTTGTTTCAGTCGCTTTGCCCCAAGACTTCGTAGGGACCAAGTAGGAAGTCGCAGATGGTGCTTTTTTTTCAAAGGTTGTTTGCTCCTTCCCTACTATCTCTTCTCACACAGAAACATCAATAAAATGAGATAGAGATCAGAGTAGGGGACCTTCTATTGTGCTCATTGGCTCAAGGGCAGAGATTACCATAGATTACAGGGGCTATTGGAGAAATGCCTCTGAGGCAGATAATGTTCACCACCAGTGCCCTGCCATATTCCTTAGGAGCACAGCATAGGACAGTACTTCATTCCAACAATGTGCACTAAATCCCAGGATCCTTACCTTATGTGCCCCTCCCTTTCCTCCACTTGCCTCAAATTACATAGTTGGAATTTCTTTTTTTGTTTGTTTGTTCCTATGTTTGTTTGTTCCTATTTCAAAAACCACTTCTGTGAATCTGAATGTAGCCCAGTCCCTTACTGGAGGGGGAAAATGGTAAGAGAGCTAATGTTAATTATATTCCCAAGATTGTGGTACTGTTTTTTTCTTTCTGGTCCTACCTCACTCCTATCCTACAAGGGATACTTCCCTTCCCCACAGAATCCCTTTTCTATCCTAAATATCAGTTCTAGATTTTTATTAATATCTGGATTCTTATTAATATCATTGGCTCAACTGATCTCCTTTCTTCTATCATCTTTCATCATTTCAGTTGTTTGCATGGAAAATGCAATTCCTATTGAACATCTTGCTTTTAAACTAAATAGGATCTCATTTTCAGCCTTTAATTTATATCAGTCTTTCTGTATTATCAAACTGATCTAGGGTAGCATCTAGCTCTTCTTCAGCAACTTGCAATCAGCTAAGCTTCAAATCCTGAAGCTTGAATTTAATACAATGACATATGTAAAATGGAATTTTGCAATAAATTTAAAGAAATGGAACTTAATGTATCTTAATAGCTTCTCTTGAATCTATATCTTCAATTGTTAATAAGCCACATCACTGAGGAAATTATTTCAGTGATTGATTATGTATCTTCTAACTCAATTTTAATTTGTTAAAATCCATAAATAAGAATCTTTTAAAAAAATATATGCATAACAGCTTCTGAAGGAGTCATGTATTTCCTTTAAATCAGAAGAATAGAATTATTATTGAAATATGTGCATGTAATTTAGATTACATACATCTTAGCAAATTAAATATATTCATTATAAGAAATACTGAGTTATTTTATATCCTTCAATAGAAATTTTGTTAATTGATCTCGACTTAACCAATTCCCAAGCAACAGAATTAATGCTGGCTAATTTAAAGAGAAAAGCAATTTATTGGAAGCATATCAAGTAGAAATTTGAACAGCCAGGCTCTGCAAAAATGCAGGAAAGAGAAGCTTGGAAGGCAATCAACCAAACTAGGATAATATTTCAGGCATCTGGAACTCTGGACACTCTGTGGCTAGACATTCATGCAGACACTATTGCTCAATATCATATGTATCTTCTCCTTCCAGGCTCCAAATCCTGCAGTCTTCACTGTGAGTAATTTCTCAGTTATCCTTAGTCTTGTCATTCTCCTAAAAGCTGAAGTCCCAAAAAGGAGAGTTTGATTACCTGACCCTGGGTCACTTTTGCCCTGGCTGCCAATAGGTAAAGAGAGACTGGAGTTTGCTCTTTGGCTTTCGCTGGTAGAGATGTAAAGAGGCATTTTTCCTTTCAACAAAACTCACACAGAGGGGCTTCCCCCAACTAAGAAAAGCATGTGGATGTTGGGCTGCAAAAAAAAAGCAGTTGTCCATTCAGGTAATTACATTTATTTACTCCATTCCTCTTCTGTTCAAAATAAGCCTTCCCACTTTATGCCTAAGGGATTTAATTTTTTAAAAATCATAATTATAATTTTTTAATAATTCAATATCAGTTCTCTAGAGAAGAAAAGATTTACATATATATATAGAGAGAGAGAGAGAGAGAGAGAGAAAGGCTGGGGTAGAAATGAGTTTGCAAATCTACTTCAAGGACAATTTAAAGAGAAGAATATGAGAGAAATTCTGTCTCTGTTAATGGCTATGAGGTAATTCAGAACATATTTCATTAAATTTGTCTGGAAACAATAATTTTTTAATTTACTTGAAAGCATCAGAGAAGCTATAAGATAGTGAAGAAAAAGCAATTGAATGCCAATGGCAGGACAGGGGCCTGAGAGAGAGGGTGACAATGGCATTTAGGGTAACATTTATCCAGAGGGAATATGGTCAGTTGGAGAGAGGCTGATTTGAGACTGGGAAACTGAGCAATAACTGTGAAAGCTTGTGTAGCCGAGAGGCAGGGATTAGAGTCCAGAACCTGTCAAAAATGGAGACTGAATAAACCCTAATCATATTGAGTTGGGAATTCCAAAAGACTCCTTTTTAGTATCAGAGATGAACCAAAAAAGATCGGCTTTCACGGGAAATGTGGCTAAGCTTCAAATTATTTCAGTTAAAGAAATTGCCTTAAAGTGACCCAGATAGCTAGTTGTCACATGTCCTTTACTGAATCAAACATAAATGATCTCGTGAGGACTCTTCTGGACCTGAGTATTTCTACATGTAATTTTTGCAAATACAATCAGAATTTAAAAAGAAACAAAGCACAAAAAGAAGCTAGGCGTTATAATTTAGCAGAAACAAGAAATAGTAAGAATAGTCCTATAGAATGTCCAAATAGTGAAGTAATCAGATATAAGCTTTAAAATCACCATCATTTTAGTGTACAAGAAAACAAAAGGCAAGATTGAGAATTTTGGCAGAGGCCTGAAAACAATAAAAAAAGAAAGAAATTCTAGGACTAAACTTTAAAATAACTAAAAAAAAAATGGTGGATGAGTTTAACCCCTATTAGACAAAAATCAAGAGAAAATTTATAGATTGATGGATAAGTCAAAAGAAAATATTCAGTAGATAGGACAGAGACAAAAGGATAGAAAATACAGACAATAGAGTAAGAGACCAAAAACTACAATGAAGAAGTGTAACCTACATGTTAATGAAGCACAAAAAGAAAAAGAATAATGCAAAAGCAATATTTATAAGATAATGAATAAGAACTTTCAAAAAAATAATGAGGGACTTCAAGCCACAGATTCAAGAAGCTCTACCAGTACAAATTAGGATACAACAAAAGACATCTACACCTATTATACATGGTAACAAAACTTCCAAAATCTAATGCCAAAGAGAAAAAAAGTTAAACAATAGGAAAGAAGATAACCTGAAAATAAGCCACAATTAGATAGTGAATTAATTTCTCAATGGAAAAAAAAAGGGGATTATACTTTTTTCAAGAGTGAACAAGAAGATTGAGATTCATTGATATTTTTTTTTCTTTTACACCAGCTCTGACTCTCCAAAATTAGCCTATTCGAGGTGATCAACTACTTTGTTTTTTTATTTTGGTGGGGGGGGTGAGGCAGAGGGGGAGGGAGAGGAAGAATCTCAAGCAGATTCCACACTCAGTGCAGAGCCAGATGCGGGGCTCCTCCTGTGACCCCGAAATCATGACCTAAGCTGAAATCAAGAGTCAGAAGCTTAACCAAATGAGCAACCCAGTGCCCCCAATGTGATCAACTTCTTATCCAGAAGAAAAGTGAGTGCATTAGAAAGCTTTCTTTTTTCCTCCTCTTCTTCTTCCTTTTATTGTTTTCTTCCTCCTTTTTCTAATGATGTAGAAAGAAAAATTTTTAAAATACATTTTAGAGAGAATAAAAGTGAAAAAAATAAAGAGGATAAAAGTGTAAATTTTGGGGAAATCTAATTTGATTGATGTATTAATTAATATTAATAATGTCTAATAGGGTTTAAAACATAAAATTATAGTAAATGATAACAATAGCATATAAGTTAGGGGTGGACAAATAAATTTAAGGTGTTCTGGAGTCCTTGCATTATCCAAGAATAGGAGACAATTACAAATAATTTTAGGCTTTATTATAAAAAAAATCTTATGCTGTAATTTCTAAGAAAAACACTACAAAAATAGGAAAAGAATACATAACTTCTGATCAAATGGGGAAAGGATGGTGAATGGAGTAATAAAACATAATTTGTCCAAAAGGAAGCAAGAAAGAAGAAAAACATGGCATGAATGAAAAAACAGAGATCACTGAGTATGATTATTTAAACTCAATTATATCAGGAATTAGATTAAATAATATGATCTAAACCCTCCAATTAAAGATAAAGAATCATAGTAGATTGAAACTAAAACCCAACTATATGCTACCTACCAAAACACAACAGAAATAAAAGAACAAAAGAGTCTAAAAACAAAAGGTGGAAAGATATATAATGTGGAATTCAAATGAAAGCTGGAGGAGTCATGTTAATATCAGGCAATATTTGTAATTATTATAAATATGTCAATATAAATTTTAAAAATTGGTAATAGAGAGAGGAACTTTGTAATGACAAAATATGCAAATCACTAGGAAGGTATTTTTTACGAATCTAGTAACAGCCTCAAAGCCAAAATTAATAGGATACAATGTGAAACAGAAAAACCAACGTTTTGAGAGATTTTTAACAAAATTCTCTCAGTAACTGATTTTAATAAGCAGGCACATATCGGTAAGGATCTGGAAAGTTTAAACAATGGGATCAGTAAACCTCATCAAATGAATACCTATAGAACCTTGCATCCGCATCTGCAGATAATACATTCTTTCCAGGCATATGGAACATTTTAAAAAATTAATCAGACTCTGGCAGTAAAGCAAATCTCAGCAAATATCCAATTTGTTCTCTGACTACAGTAGATTTAATCTACAAATCTATTTTTAACAAAAAGAAACTAGAATATCTCATATGTTTAGAAATTAATAAATATTCTTATAACAAATTGTATTCATTCAATAAGGAAATCACAATGTAAATTAGAAAATGCAAACAACGTATCAAATCTTAAATGATACAGCTAAAGTTTAGAGGAGCACTGGCAGCTTTAAATGCATGTATTAGAAATGAATAAAAGGTTATAAGGGGCAATAAAAATAAGCAATACAAGAAAAATAAAGAAATATGAACAACTTTATGCTAGCAAAATTGAAAATATGGTTGAAATGTACAAATTCTTGGAAAAACATAATTTACCAAGAGTAGCAAAAATATATTAAAGATATGAAATATCATATCTGTATGTAAACATCTTTTCCCAAGAAAATTATAGGCCCATATGGCTTCATTTTGAATACTACAAAATATTTAATGAAGAAATGATATCAATTAAACAAAACATTTTCCAAAGGATAGAAAAGAAGTCTGCAGAGCAGGAATTCTCCAATTTTATATGAGGCTAATACAATCTTGATCACAAAACCCGAGGACAGTATAAGTAGGGAGAATTACAGGAAAATCAATGACGTACCAGCAAAGCTGCTAAACAATGTATAGAAAGGATAATATGTCATGACTAAGTTGAGTTCATTCCTGGAATGCGATGTTGATTTAACATTCAAAACTCAATTGATAAATATCATCACATGAACAGAATAAGGAAGAAAATAATTAGATCTTCTTGATAAATGCAGAAATACATTGATGAAATTAAACAATCATTTATGTTAAAAATTCATGAGAATCAAAGGAAATTTTCTTAGTTTGATAAAATATACATACAAAGATCCTAGAGCCACCACACTGATAATCAAATATGACAAGACTTCCCTTTGAAATTGGGATGTTGGACAAAATAAAAATGCCTGCTATCACCATTCAGTGATATTCAACACTGTCCTAGAGATTTCCATCAGGAAAGTCAAGCCAGAAAAAGAAATAAAACATAAGTGGTGTAGAGAGGAAGACATAAAATTGTCATTTTAATATGATGATTATATTTGTAGAAAATCCAAAAGATTATAGAGATAAATTATTAGAATTAATAAGTGAGTTTAGCAAGACAAAGTCATATAAAAAATCAATTGCATTGCTATAAATCAACAACAAATGGAATATAAAAATTTAAAATATAGATATAATTTATAAACTTTCAAGCACCTAGGAACAATATATGTGCAAGACCTTTATACAGGAAACCATAAATATTATTAGAGAAATTAAGTGGAGAGATATGCTCTGTCTAAACCCTTGCTACCCAAAGTATGTCCAACTGCCCAGCAGCATCAGCATTATCTAGAAGCTTATAGGAAAATCAGCATCTTGGGCTCCATCCCAGACTTACTGAATCAGAAATTGTATTTTCACAAGAACATATTGTGCACTTGTGTACGCATAGCTTAAAGTGTGAGAAGCACAAGTCCAGAAAACCCAATATGGAAAGATCTCGGTGCTCTCTACACTAATATATAGATTTGTGCAATCTCAATCAAAATTCCAACAGATGTGTATGTGTGTATGAAAGTTGACAAAATGATTCTAAATGTGTGTAAAAATGCTGAAGGCCAAAAGAGCTGAGCTATTCTTGAGAAGACTAAGGAAAATTCACTCTACTGGATTCAGACCATATTAGGGTTCAGTCAGAGAATTAGAAGCACTAAGATAAAGATATATACAAAGGTAGATGTGTGTGTATGCGCCTGTGTGTATTTGGTACAGAGATTTCAATTTACGCAATTGTGGGGCCCTGTTAAACCTCTGTAAGGCTGTTGTCTCTGCGTCTGATGTTAGAGCTTGAAGTCTGCAAGGGGAGATAGTTGGAAGGGAAAAGTGATGTAAAGTGAGGTAGAGCGAGGTAAAGCTGAACCCATTAGCATGAGCTGGAGCCCAGCAAGGACAGAATGAAATCTGTGTCAGTTCACACTGCTTCCAACCTTGATAAAGCAGGAGTCTTTCAGAAGAAGCTGGAACCCTTCATCACAGACCCAAACCCATCTGTGATCCCAGAAAGACTGAAGATGATCCAGAGGAAGTGGGAAAATTGCATTCTTGGTTACTGCCCCACACCGAGGTGAGCCAGAACTACAAATATCCCTGGCAATCCTGTCCTGACCTTGTATGCATATGAAAGCATACGGTTGCTGCTTCAATTCCACCCTTCATATCTTACTCCCAAATGTCTCTTGTGGCCCATGCTAGCCTAAAACACACAGGAAAGGGGATTCTGGGAAACAATTTAGCCTAGCCAAGTTCATGCATTACAAAGCCATTAGTAAGTGGGTATTGGTGCAAAGATAAGTCAAATAAGCCAAATGGAATAGAATTGGGAGCCTAGAAACAGATCCACACATTAATGGATCCCTGGTTTACAGTAAAGGTAACAAATAAAAAAATAATTAAAATAAGACCAAATCAAAAATATATTTCTGAGTTTTTAGGTTAAATTTCTCTTTCCCTTCACTTTAATCTTTATTCCTTTTCATTCTGAAAGAAGTCTTTCATATAGCTTGATGCTGAAAGAATGACAATATGTAAATGTTTAAATACGCATAAATTTGACCAAGTGTCGCCTGTAGTCTTGAAGAGAGCAGCAGGGCTAAGGGATACCTTACACTTGGTAGTTGCTGGATCCAGTAAAAGAGGATGGTGCAAAATATTTTTTAAAAATCATACATTGGGTGAGCAGTTTTATTTATTTATTTTTTTAAAGCACAGCTTCAATACAATGGATCACCTTTATATTTAGTTTCAAAACTCTATAATCTAAGAGATGAATCCTACCTTTGACTTATACTTCAGGAGTTCTTTTAAAAGGTGGTACATAAACTAAAATTGATAGTACTTTAATGAGCACTCTTTACTTGGCAAACTGCTTTAAATCTCAAATAAAACATTTAAAATCAGAATTTAGTTCAAAGATGTATTTTCTAATACATTTTACCAGAGAAAAACCAAAATATCAAAATAATATTTGTATAAAACATAACTGATATTTAATATGCATTAAGTCTTCAAGTCATTTTGGAAATCAGTAGATCTGATTGTTTATATTATACTCTTTGGTCCATACGGAAATTTGGTCAACTGTCAACTCTATTCACAACACTTACAAATTTTAACCCTTCTATCAAAAATGTTTTCAAGGTGATTTTATCACATGTTATTGCAAGTTCTTTGTTAAGTGCTGTAATGTGAAGGACCAACCTAAGTCATAAACTTGTGTGTTCACGGGATCCACTTGGGGAGCATCACAAACTACCCATGCCCCAGAGATTTAATTGGTCTGGGGTGTGGCCTGGATTCTGGAATTTTCAAAAGATCTTCAGGTGATTCTAGTGTGCAAACAAACTTAGGAACCACTGACCTATACCATTTAAGGCAGATGTCCTGAATGTCCTTGGTTCCAATCTGTATTCAGAAACCAAGTGTCTTGAAATGAGCATCTTTACTTAGGGTTTATATTTATGACTTAACACACACTTCTCAATAAATCAAAACAGTTCTTGCTGGGGCACCTGGGTGGCTCAGTCGTTAAGTGTCTGCCTTTGCCTCAGGTCATGATCCCAGGGTCCCGGGATCAAGCCCCGCATCGGGCTCCCTGCTCTGCAGGAAGCCTGCTTCTCCCTCTCCCACTCCCCCTGCTTGTGTTCCCTCTCTCACTGTCTCTCTCTCTGTCAAATAAATAAAATCTTAAAAAACAAAAAAACAAAAAAAAACAGTTCTTGCTAAGGTCACTATGATGATTAATTTTATGTGTCAACTTGGCTAGGCCATGGTATCCATATGCTTGGTCGAATACCACTCTAGATGTTTCCGGGAAGGTATGTTTTAGAGGAACTTAACATTTAAATCAGTAGACTTTGAGTAAAACAGATTACTCCACAAAATGTGGGAGGGCCTCATTCAATCAGTTGATGATCTTAAGAGAAGAAGGACGGACCTCCCCAGAGGAAGAGGGAATTTTCTCCAAACCACTTTCAGACTCAAGCTGCATCAGCTCTTCCTTTCATCTCCAGCCTGCCACCCTACCTGCAGATTTTGCACTTGCCAGCTTCCACAACTACGTGAGCCAACTCCTTAAAATAAATTCTCTCTGGGCGCCTGGGTGGCTCCATCGGTTAAGCATCTGCCTTCGGCTCAGGTCATGATGCTGGGGTCCTGAGATCAAGCCCCACGTCGTCGGGCGCCCTGCTCAGTGGGGAGCTTGCTTCTCCCTCTCCCTCTGCCTGCTGTGCCCCCTGCTTGTGTGCTCTCTCTCTCTCTGTCAAATAAATAAAACCATTAAAAATAAATAAACAAATAAATACATAAGTTCTTTCATTATATCCCTTATTGTTTCTACTGATACATATCATATTTATCATGTATATCATAATATAAAATATATATATATTCTACGAATATATAGTAATTATACTAATATACAGTATATATTATATATAGTATGTATATATACTATATATCATACATATACACATATACTTTATATATTATATATAGTGTGGGTATGTATATGATATACATGCATATGATATATACAATAGGATATTATATATGTGTGTTTGTGTGTATATAAAGTGACTATATATTCTACTGTTTCTGTTTCTCTGGAGAACCCTGGCTAATACAATCACCAATGACATCCATGTTCTTAGATCCAGAGGTCATTTTCAGTCCTCTCCTTACTTGGCCTTTCAGTAGCATTTCACCCCATTAATGGTTCTCCAATTACTCTTTTCCTTTGACTCTTGATTTTCCTCCTTATTCTAGTTGCTTAACTTTATCAAGTCTTAAAAATACTGATGCCTGTGTCCCACCTCCAGCAAGTTTGATTTAATTGGTCTGAGATGCAGCCTGGGAGCTAAGATTTATAAAATTCCCCAGGTAATTAAATGATTAGAGCCAAGGTTCAGAATCACTGGCCTACAACCCCATGAGGCCTGACTCTGGCCTGGGTTCATCTACTTCCCCTTATTAGTGGGGAGGCTTCAACACTCTTTCTTCTTTTGGTGATGCACCTTACCCTGGACTCCAGAAACATCTCTATCTGCAACTTCAATGTCTAAAACTTAACTCCAATCCAAAGGTCGTTTTGACAGCTCAAATATAACATGAAACCCCATTCCCTCTTTGTTGGGGAAGAGAGCAATAGTGGGAAGAGACCTGGTTGTCCTCTAATTGTTCTTATTGAGCTCAGGGCAGATGATGCCAACTCTGTTGTCTTCTCTCTGATACAAGATGGTACCCCTTCCACCCCAAGTGGAGCTACCACATCAGCCATCTATCCTGAAGGCCTGCTTTCAATTTTCCTAATGCAGAAGGAGGTCAGAGCTCAAAATCTTTACTCTTAACTAAACAGGGTCAAAAAGGCAATAGATATTATTTTTATATCATTCTCTTTGAAAAGAGGATGATGGAATGAGTTATAATGCAGCTCCTTAATACATGGATTTACGTGCGCTGAAAGTCCAATCACATTTCTGAAGCTGATGAAGGGCAGGACAGACTGATGCTCCCCCCGTTAACTCCAGTCCTCCAAGCATGGCCTTTTTTTTTTTTTTTTTGCTTTTTAAAGATTTTATTTATTTATTTGACAGAGAGAGACACAGTGAGAGAGAGAACACAAGCAGGAGGAGTGGGAGAGGGAGAAGCAGACTTCCCATGGAGCAAGGAGCCCAGTGTGGGGCTCGATCCCAGGACCCTGAGATCATGATCTGAGCCGAAGGCAGATGCTTAAGGACTGAGCCACCCAGGTGCCCCAAGCATGGCTTTTTTATGGATGTTTTTCTTTGTTTGTGTGGTGCAGTTCACTTGATTATCATCCTTGGGATTCTCACTGTTCTTATTTTAATCTTTCAAATTTGCAAAATACATAAAATAAAAAACTTAGTGCTCAAACAAATTTTTTTTATCTGAGCTCACACGCCAGCCAGATACATTCTGTCACATTGTGCTAGTGTATGCTATTTGATGTTGTGCATCATAGTATTTTTTAAATTATTCACATATTGAATTTAAATTTATGCAATAATGTGAAATAGAGAAACTGCTCTCTTAGTTTGCTTTTTTGCCTCTATTTATCCATATCACTTTTTGATTCAAATGGCAAATCTCCAATTTTGAAGTTTTATGCTAGTGCCTGAAATCCAAGGAGGGTGAGTGTTGTTATTTTCATTGTTTGGGAAACAAAAATGTACCTCTGATAATTTTTGTCTTTGATTACTGCTTCTTCAAAGGATTTAAACCAGAGTGAAAGCCTTTGAAATCTTCAGAGATAAGGAGACATGAGAGTTATTCTGTATGCACTGGGTAAACAGATGTCTTAGCTTTTCAAACCAAACCTGAAAAAATATAATCACAAGCTTCATCTGAAACAGAACAATTTTTGCAGGTGTATAGTGTTTTATATTTTACTAATGTGAAATGGAAGAAATAATGTCATTTTATTCCTTTTTCTTGTCTAAGAATTTAGTTCCAATTAACATTTCAGAAAACCTTTTTTTTTTTTATCTCAGGAAGAAAGATACTTTCTGTAGGAGAGGGAAAAATCTCTTCTCCTTGTCATTTTGAGTACAAATAAGCACAATTAAAAACATATCTATAAATTGCTTGGCAGTTGAGATCCAAATTGAGAAATTCCAAATTAATAAAAGCCAAATTTCATTCATTTACTCAATGGACCAAATCTTGTAATCAAATTTCTTCTGAGATATCCATCGACTTCAGTGAGAGTTTCTCAAATGGGGTAATTGTAGAATTAAGCTCAATGCTGTTAATGGGGGGGGGAAGCAAACAACAACAATAATAGACTTTGCACTGGGGCAACTGATGTCCTCAACTGGATAACCTACTCTCTGGATGTTGATCGTGCAGTTGCTTCCTGATTCACAGCAGTATAGAAATGGACCTAATGATGCAAAGAAACAAATAATCTCTATCTATTATGCTTTCAGCCTTTCCAAGATAAAAGTACTTCTTACTTACATACTTATGAGAGTAAGAGGAAAAGAGTCACCCTGTCCGTTGACTAGAATGTTTCCTTGTGCCAAATAAACATGGGTAATTTTGAAGTTTAAATCTTTTTTTTTTTTAAGATTTTATTTACTTATTTATTTGACAGAGAGACATAGCGAGAGAGGGAACACAAGCAGGGGGAGTGAGAGAGGGAGAAGCAGGCTTTCTGCTGAGCAAGGGAGCCCGATGCTGGGCTCAACCCCAGGACTCTGAGATCATGACCTGAGCCGAAGGCAGTCGCTTAACAACTGAGCCACCCAGGCACCCCGGAAGTTTAAATCTTAAATGAAGACTCAGCTAATATCAGAACTTGGAATTCAAGCATCTTATTAAATATCCACTTTGCTATATGCAAACGGCTTTTTGAGAACACTGTCAACAGCTATACTATTGGATAAATTCTAATTCTTTTGGAGACTATAAGGGAAGAATGGAGCCGATCTGCCTCCAAGGGGCAGAATTCAGTTTTGTTCAACACTGCATCCTCAGGGTCTTAGCGTTTGCCTAATTGGAAACGTAAAATACACCCGAAGATATTCATCTTGAAGTTTGAAGATGGTAAATGAAATAAACAACGTTGGCAAAAAAAGTGCTTCAGAGAACCAAAATGGCCCTCGAAACCTCCCTTGTGGATTGCTGAAACTGAAACGGATGTTAAAGAGTATTTAATACACTCCCTTTATTTTAACCCGGAAAGAAACCGATGCTTAACAAGGAGGTAAATGACTTATAAAACGTCTCATATGCCGGAGGGGTAAAGTCTGGCTCCATTACAGCTTCAGTGATGTGCTTCTACAGGTTTTACTCTCTTGCCCTAAACGAACTTGCGCTGGGTGCCGCGGACAAGAGTGTTGCCAGCCCCGCCTGCGCTTGATTCAGACACCACCCAGAGCCTTGAAACTTTCATCTCCTCGGCTCCCTTCCCAATCCAACAACTAGATCAATGTGATTTCAGGAGCAAAGGAAAAGCACCACTCTCTCTTCTCCCTCAAGATACATCCCCGTCAGCAAGTGTTTATTAAAGTAGCAATTCTCTCTGAACTCATTGACATCGTTCACTTGGGAATAAAAAGGTGTACATGGGTAAGTTCTACTGAACAGTATGGATTAGTAGACGCTTTAAGCCATATTTGAAAGTCAATGTTTAAGCCTAAATATACGCATTATGATTCTTATTTCTCTTTTGCCATGGGTAAGATAATCATGACAAATCC
This sequence comes from Eumetopias jubatus, assembly GCF_037043125.1. Lineage (NCBI taxonomy): Eukaryota > Metazoa > Chordata > Mammalia > Carnivora > Otariidae > Eumetopias > Eumetopias jubatus. The sequence goes on along the minus strand of NW_028274809.1, from coordinate 159,783,461 downwards.
CTATAGGGCACCTGGGTGGCTCCGATGGTTAAATGTGTGCCTTCAGTTCAAGTCACGATCTCACGGTCCTGGGATCGAGCCCTATGTCAGGCTCCCTGCTCAGCGGGGAGTCGGCTTCTCCTTCTCCTTCTCCCCCCCACCCCTGGTTCATGCTCTCTCTTTCAAATGAATAAATAAAATCTTTAAAAAAAAAAAAAGTCCCTATAAACAGATTGATTTCTGTTTTTCTTTCTTCATCAACCAAAGTGAAATAGCCAAAAATGTGAGACATTTCACATACAACCAGCAGAAAAGAACTTTTAAATCTCCTTTTGATATAAAGGCATTGATTTTATATTTTGCTTAACCACTAATGTTAATAATAGCTGCTATTTTACCAGTATAATGTGAAGAGGGCCTGTCACAAATTAACGGGGTGAGGAATCTTTTTCCTTATTTTTCTCAACTCCATTCAATGTCTATTCCAAGTTCCATTCTGTGCAGTGGTGAAATATTAATTCAATCAACTCAACGTAAACTCAGTTAATCTAGGGTTAGTTTTGATTGATATTTTGTTTCACCAGCAACTTTGAGATTTTTCTCGATTCTCACTTCCCTTCCCTCTTGCATTAAAGTTCCAAGGGGTTTTTATAGAATCAAAACTTAATACTCTGTATCTAAGGTACAGCATGGTGACTGTACTTTATGGTATCCTGTACTTGGAATTTGCTAAGAGATCTTATTGTTCTTACCACCACCACCACCACAACAACAAAATGGTAATTATGTGAAGGATGTGTTAACTAACCTTATTGTGGCCATCATTTCACAATATATACATGTATTAAATCATCACATTATATGCCTTAAACTTATACAGTGTGGTATGTCAATTATATCTCATAAAACCTGGGAAAAAATTTTTTTTTAAGCTTAATGTAATCATCACCTTCCTACACTTAAATCTGCTGGATTCTCTGTATTAGTTTTCTGTTCCCGTGTAACAAATTATCACAAACTTGAACACTTTAAACAACACCACTTACTATTACAGTTCCATAGATCAGAAGTCCGGGTGCCTCAACTGGGTTCTCTTTTTCATGTCTTCCCCGAACAAAAATCAAGATATCAGCAAGACAAAGCTTTTATCTGGAGGCTCTGGAGAAGAATCCAGTCCCCAGACCATTCAGGTTATTGGTAGAATTCAGTTCCTTGTTGCTGTAGGACCAAAGGCCCCCTTTCCTTGCTGGCTATGGGCCAGGAGTCACTCTCATCTCTTAGAGTCACTTCCAGTCCTTGCTCGTGGCCTCATCTATCTTCAGGCCAGCGAGTGCACATAATGCTTTGAATCTGCCTGTCTTACCCTTCTGCTAGCAGCTAAAGAAAGATCTCTACTTCTCAAGAACTCATGTGATCAGATGAGGTCAGCTAATTTTATTCTTGGGAAAAGGTACAAAATCCTAAGTGCTTGAAATGGCTGCTCAGAACAAGTATTCCTAGATAAAAAGGCAAATTTCCCTAGTGTTCAAGTACTCATAGTGAAACCCTGAAGCTCCTTCAAGATCTTCTTTTTGCCATTTTTAGGGAGCTTGTCCCCTTCTTGGTTCCTCCCCGCTTTTGGAGAGATGTTGCTTATGAGCCTGCCCGCTCTCTGGGTGTAACTAACAGTAACACCTTCAGGACATTCCTGAGTGCATCCGGTAAGACTGGTTGAATCAAGGCTGAAATTCTCAAGCCTTGCTCTTGCTCTTTGCCTTCATGTGTCATGATTTTTACTCCGTGCTGAAAGCTACAGATAATCTGTTTTTGAGATCCAGCCTTGTGCTATCTTCCACTGGAGACTTTTGACTCTTACTTCACTGAACATTTCAAATTATTGACCAATCATCCCAAATTTGTGTTAGCTTGGTTTTAAACTTTGTTCATGTGAATCTGGGGGAAAGTTAAAATTTTTTCTCAAACCTCTCCAATTCAGTAGGACTCAATCTCTAAATTTCCTGCCTGTAGAATTTGTTAGGGCTTTACACTTTGCTAATGAAGGTTTTGTGCAGGTCTTCCTCTAACATGTGGTCCTTATTTCTAAGGCAGTCTCTCTGGTATCTCAGTTGGATGCCAGGTCTATTACTAAGGTGTCAGCATTCTATCTCCACTCTGGCAAGACTAGAGCTTCAATGCCACTGCTATCTTAGCACCACTCAGCCTCTAGTATCTTCATTCGAGTCTCAACTTCTGACATCTGGTAACCCTCAGGAAATTTCCCTAGCTCGTATACAATCCAGGCCTCAGACATCAATGCACAGGAGACTTCTATTTGCACTTCTGTGACTCTTTGCACAGTTAAATCTTTCACAAGTAGTCCTCCCTAAAGATTCTACCTGCTTCATCTGGCCCATACTCTGATCTTGAGCTCCTGAGCACAGCAGGACTGTTATCTCTACCTGGCCACAGCACTCTTCCTATAGTTGGATAGTTGTGCCTTAGCTAAGAACTGGATGATTATGGGATTTCTCTTGTTTGTTTTTCTTCTATCAGGAACCAAAGTTCACAATCATTTTGTGATCCAACCTGAAAACTCTTATTTCATATATTTTTCCATTTCTTCATTTGTTTACAAATAGAGGGTTAGTCCAAAACCCATTACTTAATCATGTTGGAAGTGGAACTCAAACTGATGCATTCTCGTATGAATAATTTAATCCCTAGGGACTTAATCACTCTTAGGCATGAAATGAGAGACCTTGCCTCTAAGTGACCTTGTTGTTTTAAATATCTTCTTGAAATGCAACAGATACTTCAGGGTTGTTCATGAAGGTGTCAACTTGATATTTTAGTCTATCTCTCCAAATGCAGTGATTTTCAAATTATTGGGTTTTCAAGTCCTTATTTGGCAGCTCCTGCATTATAAAGCAATATTTACTTTAATATTAAAGAATACTGTGCTGTTATCCACTAATTCAGCAAATCTTTATTGATTGTAAGTATTTTTCGAGAACTATGGTGGTTGGTATAATGCATAGTTTTTACTCATAGTTTTTAATATCATTTATCAATATTATAAACAAATCTGCCTCTTCCATTCCTCAATGTTCACTTTTATATATTTTTGGGTATTCATTACCTAAGACATCAATTATTATCCACTAAAGATGTACCGGACACTGCTACCTGCTGTGAAAGTAATGAAGATGGAGACCTAATACCTACCTCTAAGGAGCTGTGTCTATTAAAAAGACTAAGGCATATGAATAGTAAAAGTTTACTAATAAGACTGTGCTCAAAATATTTTGGGGCCACAGATGAGAGCGATTAACTCTGCCAGAGGCTTCTGATCTAAGTTCCTGGAAAGCATCGGCTTTAAGTTGGCAGACCAGTTGAGGAAAGGCAGTCAAGGTTAAGGAGTTTAACCTTGATCGCAGTACTCACTGGCTAAGAGATCACTCGCAACTGTGCCTCCTTCTCTCAGTTTTGGTTTGTACTCTTTTCTGAGCTTCACTTTTCTCTCCTCTAAAATGGGATGATAATATTGACTTTTCTGTTTCGTTGTGAAGATAAGAAATCTGAAGTTTAGAAGTTTAGAAGTGTTTGTTTATGTATGCCTACAAATGGTATTGACCATCATTTTGTTACCCACCACGACTATTTTACTGTTGGCACGTGCATATTTCCCTATAGTGTGGGAATTTTTCTCTGTACATCCTTGTTTGTAAAATGTTTCCATATAAAATGTGCATGAATTATCGAATCTTAGAAAATGAAAAAAATCAGCAAGAATAACATTAACTTTTGAACTTTGCTTTGTTCATCCAGGAGTTCCACTAGCATTTTGCAGAGCTTCAGGGTACCACACTACATTTGTATTCTCCTTAAACATTGTTATAGGTAAAGGAGTTTGTGCTGAAATTTTCTAAAACCTGGAGAGAATCTTAGCATTTGTCTTATGGGTTATGTAATAACATGTACCTTTTGTCCTTTTTTCAGAAAAACCCAGCCTATTGTTATGAATTTGTCACATTATTTTTAACAAATCAATGTTTCTTCCCTAAATTTCCTATTTCTGAATTTCTATAATCACCTTTTTCTCTTTCTCTTTCGTGTTTCACCATTATTTTTCTTCAAAATATCTCTTCAATTAAGGATTTTTTTTAGGGGCTGTGGATTGTTTACCATTCTTATTATGTCATTAGCCTTACTGAGGAACAAATAAATACAATAAAAATTACCCGTTTTAAGTGCACAGTTTGGAGTTTTGACAAGTGATCCTAGCTCAGTAATTTCTAGAGCTCTCACAATGCTGGCAGTGTTTGAATTCTAACTAGCAGAATATAGAGGTCTTATGAAAGACCAAGGCATATTAGAAACCCAGAAGAATCCGTGTCTTAGCAGAACTAAAATAGCCCAGAATAAAATTATTCTACCCTAATAAAGCTTAAAAACCACCTTCAAAAGGCTCAGGCCTTTCTGAAAGAACACCACAAAATCTAGTACTCAACAACATAAAATTCACTATGTCTATCATCCAATCAAAAACAGTTTGGAGGGGAGCAGAAAAATAAGACCAGAATCAGGAGAAAACTCATTAAATAAAAACACTCACAAATGACAAAGTGATAGAATCATCATGCAAGGACATTAAAAGAGTCATCAAAATTATGCTAAAGGTTTAAAGGAAAACATGATAATAATGAGAGAAATAGAAGCTGTAAAAAAGAATTAAGTAAAATTTCTAGAGGTGAAAAATATCTAAAATGAAACAAAATAAATGTATGGGATTAACAGCAGATTAGAGACTTTAGAAGAAAAATCAGTGAACCTGAAATCATAATATAAATTATCCAAAATGAAGTACATGGAGGAAAAAAAAGATTGAAGAAAAGAATTACTAGCTAATTTATTAGCAACCTGTAGTACAATATCAAGAGTAGTAACATGTATGTAATAGAAGCCCAGGAGGGAGTGGATATATTTTTAAACTTAATGTCTAAGTTGCTCTTTTTTTTCAAATTTTTATTCCCAAGCAGAATAAATGCAAAGTAAACCATACCAGTTTACATCATAATCAAATTTCTGAAACCAGTGGCAAATAAAACAAAACAATCAAACGTGAGAGGGGGGAGACCTCACAGAGAGGAAAAAAGACACATCATATACAGAACAACGTAGACAAGAACCTCTTCAGAATCCTCATTTGAAACTATGTGACCCAGAAAACATGAGAGAAGCCTTTTAAAGTGCTGGAAAGGGGACTGAGAGTGGAAATGTCTTTAAAATGGGCTGTTACACCCAGAAAAAAATTCCTTCAGAAATGATGGTGAATAACTTGTCTAATCATGAAAACATCATCAGACAAACCCAGACTGAAGGATATCTGATCAGTATTTTTTAAGACTGTCAAGGTCATGAGAAACAAGGGAGGAATGAATAGCAGTTACAGACCAGAGAACACTGAAAGGACATGGCCGCCTGCTCTAGAAATGACTAAGCTAGGATCTCTTTCTCTATGTGTGTCTCTCTCTGTGTTTTTCTTGCTCTTCTCTGGTCCTTTGCATTGCAAATTGAAGTAGCCTGGGCTTCCTCAAATTTAACCTCCATTTCCTCAACTTAGTTTAGAAACCATTATCTTGGATCGTAATCAAGAAATTGCACAGTTGGAAATCCAGGTCAATTATAGAAATACCTCCTTTACTTTCTGTTTCTCGAGATATCTTAGTCTTATACTACCTGTAATCTAATATAAAAAACATGTGTTTCTTTTACATATCTAGTGTTTTGTTTTGTTTTTTAGCTTTTTCGTGATAAGACAATGAGTCTAGCTCCATTTAAACCCAGGGCTGGAAGCAGAAATTCTTCCCTCTTATTTATCCCCTCTCCATTATCAAAAGCCTAAATTCTAATTCCTTAAGATCTGTATTCCTTCAGTGGCCTTTGAAATGATCACCTTGACCACCTAGCCTCCACATCCCCCCCGCAGAGCATCCTTCAGACTATTGTCAGATTAATCTCCCATTAGTACCCCTTTCTTCACACCATTCCACTTAAAAAATGTTATTGATTCCCTCTCACTCATCACATTTAATAAAATATGAAAGGTTCTGTGCCTGGATTTTAACGTATGTGCTAATTGGCTCTTCCCAAACATATTTCCTTCTACTTCCTGTGTGTGCTAACTACTCTAGAAAAATTGGTCAATTTACTATCCTGATGGATACCATATACACTCTGGCTTCATTCAGAGTTTCTCAATTTCTCTTTTCATTTATCTAACTCTGCTTAGTTTTTAAGGCTCAATTACTTTCTCTTTGTCCAGGACCCTGTTATATTGTCAGGAAATATTTTTCCTTCCACGTCACAGGAGAGAATGCACTGGCCCTTGGGTCTCATGCATAGCAGTTTTATGAGAGTCTCTCATGCTTAAGTATGACCCAGGAGGGTAAAAGTCTACAGGTCCATGAGATTCTTCCTCCCTCTCAGAGGATTTGAACAATTCTCTCAGCAAAGATGATTCCTTCCTTATTAGAAATTCTCATTCAAGCTGAAAAGAGAATGAAATTTACTCCATAACATTTTTATATAAATGGGTATTATCGAACATAGTACTATTGTGGATTAGTCTTATGTAGATATCATAGTTTATCATCAAAAAAGTTACACTCTAAACTAAAATATAGGGTTCTTTTATCTGTCTTTTATTTTTAATTTAAAATAGAGGTTTCAAAACACATGGAGCAGTCAGAGGACAATAGAGGAGTTAGAGGACAATAAAAAATAGTCTACAAATGAACATAGATATGAACATATATGAAGAATATACATATATTCTTCCAAAAATGGAGTATCTTGGATATTATCTAGAAGTCTGAGTTCATGCAAATATTTGAACCTTGTGCATGAATCAGTGAAACCTGATTCCAATTTTGGCAAGATATGGTTTCAAGTGCTTTCTGTAGCAAGTCGTGACAGAAATACCACAGGGGCAGCTCTTCTTGTCCCAGTGCGTGCAGTTTTTGGAATTGTGGAGATAAAAGAAAAATAAACCGAGAGGAGTGTGCATGTGCAAGCAACCACATACAACATTTACTCTTTTTTTTTTTTTAAGATTTTATTTATTTATTTGAGAGAGAAAGAATGAGAGGTAGAAAGGATGAGAGGGAAGAGAGTCAGAGGGAGAAGCAGACTCCCTGCTGAGCAGGGAGCCGGATGTGGGATTCGATCCAGGGACTCCAGGATCATGACCTGAGCCAAAGGCAGTCGCTTAACTGAGCCACCCAGGCACCCAACATTTACTCTTTCGAAGGTTTCTAGGGCAGGATATGGAAGAGCCGGGAGGTTCCTTCTTCTCTTCAGTCACTGAAGTAACTGCTGCTTTGTCCTTGGGTCCCCAGGCCCCTCTGGTTGGTGTTTTTGCTGCTCTCATTGTTGCTGGGTAGGTCTTCCCCAAACTAGTGCTTTTTTCTGTGGAAATTCTGGTTTCAAAGATCGCCATAAAATCTAAAATTGTATTCCAAATAGTTTTTCCCCCCTCTGGTGGCAATAACACTAACACTTTGCAGTATATACGTGTACACTGGGTGTTAATTTATGGGTATTTTGCATGTATACGTGTGTGCATGCCTGTGTGTTTGTGTGTGTGTGTGTGTTAAGAATCAATCACTAGCTTTCATGAAGAAAGGAATGTTGCCAAATAAATATGCATATAAATTCCTATTTATTGAAAATGTAACTATTATAGCGACATTAAAAAATCAATGTTTGTCCAATTATTTTCTGCAGGCAGTATCATGCATTGCAGCCTAGCTTCTCATTAGATTAAATCAAAACTGTTCTTAAATGCCATTTTACCAGCTGTTACTGGATAAAGGGTGAACAGAACCGTTTGTAGTGGCAAATATGTAGCTCTCTGGCAAGTGTCCTTACCAACATTGCTACCAGCTGTGTATATTGTTTATAAAAAACAAATGCCCTTAGTGGTTTTTCTTAAATTTTATTGAAGTGTGGTTTTTTCCAGGTTATTTTACATGTTTCTTAGAGAAAAATATGTTGCCAAAGCCTGTAAAGTAAGTCAAATTCAAATCATAATTGCAAACATTTTCAGCTTTAGTTTAGAAAATGCAAGAATTCAATCAGTAAAAGCTAGATGCACCAAATAGAGTCAACTAGATTCCCTAGTTCCCCCAGACAGATTTTTCTATAGCAGCTTTTAAAAAATATTCTACATTTCCAATAGTCTAAACTGGGATCTAATCAAATAATTAATAGCCAAAACTTCTTAAACACCTTCCCAATGTGATATGGAAAGGACATAATGCCCAACTTTTTGCCTTTTTTCCAAGTTTTAAATAATTTTTCTTAACTTGAGTCAAACTTTCTTTCCTTACAGATAAGAAATGAAAAGACCCATGGGGCGCCTGGGTGGCTCAGTCGTTAAGCATCTGCCTTTGGCTCGGGTAGTGATCCCAGGGTCCTGGGATGGAGTCCCACATCAGGCTTCCTGCTCAGCAGGAAGCCTGCTTCTCCCTCTCCCACTCCCCCTGCTTGTGTTCCTGCTCTCGCTGTGTCTCTCTCTGTCAAATAAATAAATAAAATCTTAAAAAGAAAGAAAGAAAGAAAGAAAGAAAAATGAAAAGACCCAGATGCTGAAGTGCCTGGCCAAGATTATACTACTTAGTAGGCAGGACCCTCAGATCACATAAATTCCAAAGATACCATTTATATTATGCAAATGGAGTTTGGTTACTGGAGGTATAGACTGTAGCATCTGACTTCAATTCCAATTCAATTCAATTTGCTATATCCTGTTGAACAACAAAGTTTTTTAAGTTATAAAGCACAAGGGAAATACTAAATGTTGACATCCTAAACTATAACAAACATGAAATTTTCCTATTGATTTTTATAAAGACATCACAAAGAACATTTAGATTTCCAGCAACCACTAGGTCATCCTAAGTATGTAAGTATATATTAGGTGATATGAAGGAGTAATTATTCCCTCATCTTATTATCAGCTTCCTCTTATTTTTTCTTACCAACCTCTTCTAACATTTTAGTTTCTCTATGAACAAGCACACACGCACACACACACAAACACATATACATACATATATACACATATACATTATTATTTAGGGAAATATACGAAACTTTGTTTAGTTAAAGAGAAAGTTAGTTTATATTGCCCTCCTGCACAGGATTAATTCTCATATTGGTAGTTAGATATCTTTTCAACATATTGAAATCACTGTTCCTTCTGTGCTTCACCATGAATTTCACTACACACATGAACCCTGAATTAAACCATCCAGATTATTAGGTTGAGGATTTTTGAAGAAAAAAGAAACAAGGAAAATAACCAATGTTTCTGCCTAAGTTGCTATATATCAATATTCAGTCGGAACTGAGTCATGGCTGCTCTGCCCACAGATGCTTACTTTTATCAGAATCGCCCCCACTCCTTAGTGCCTTTTACCAGTCCACTTCAAGCACTTGCTTAACCGATGGACCATGGGTAACTTCATTTGAAACCCCTGGGAAATACTGAGAGTGGCTGGAGTTAGAACAAGAGCCAGAGTTAGAACATAAAATAGCACATCCTATGTGGCTATTGAGAAGGTCATATTTGAACACATCCATAATGTATTCTTTTAAGGTTACTCCAACCAAAATTTTATTTTCCTGCTTAAAAAACTTCAGGGGCTCTCAAATAGATCTTTAGGATTCTACTTAACTTTCCAGTATGATCTCTTACCACTGACACCCACCATCCTTCCACAGCTCTTGCACAAAAGCTAGACTGGATGACTTTTATCTGCAGGGCAAAGAAAAGCTGTGTCTGTGTCTTTTTCACCATTATATCCCCAGTGCCTGGCAAGGCCCTGGAAAAATAAGGCAATCTGATGATTTAGTAAATGAAATATGGATGAATTAATTGAAAGGATTTTGAGTATGCATGGTTTGCTGGGGGAGAGTGGGTAGGGCTGGTTAAAGTTTCCACAACTCTGCAAGGAGGAACAAAGAGCCAGAAAGAAAATGTTCGGTTATTCCTCCTGTCCAACTTTGGCCTAGTTGTCTTGTATACTTTGTCTCAGTATACTAGCTTCAGTAAGAGTCAGGTCTTGATGAAGTTTTTATCTTAACTGGTTATGGAAGCTACTTGTCTCCAAAAGCTACAGTTTCCCTTTTTCATCCTTTCTCTACTCTGGAGATCCATCTGCATCAAGGTACTCATTGACAAGGACAGTCAGCACCTTTATCTGGGCTTTAGCCACCAGATTGGCTCCCATTGGTTTCCCTGAACCTGCTTCCGCAACTGGACCCAGTCCTTGTGCAACTTCCCTGGTTCTCTCCTCTCTGCCAGGTCCTTGGAAGGGCAATTTGCTTCCTTAGAAGTATCAGTTTGGTCATCATCATTTTTTTGTCCCTGAATAGTGCCTCATGCCATATCCCTTAACCCCATGCCTCACCACACCTCTGACTCAGTGCCAAAGCAACACCCTGCTTGCCTGGGAGAGAAGCAGGATAGTCCTACACAAAACTTCCTGTCCTCATTCGCCCTTAAGTTCTTTTGCTCTCCTCAATCTCCCTCCACATCCTTTTCCAATCAGTATCTATTTCTTTTTACTAGTTTTTCCAGTGATTTGGAGGTAGATTTGTAAATCACCATTTGAAAGTCTGAATTTGAGGCTTTCATTTTGATGCCAATCTAAGAATTAACATAAGTATGTTTTGGATTATTTGGATGACCACCTTTTAACAAAATTACTGCCAAACTGTGTTGGTGTTGGTGTCCATGCTGCAGTTTGGGCTTACTATACACAAATAGCACTGCTTTGGTGACCCCAGGTTAAGGCAAAAACAATAAAGGCAGAATAAATATGTAAATGATATTGACAAGTCAAATGAAGTCTAAATAACATCACAGATGCAATGCCATGTAAATAAATATTTTTGCAGTAATTTATATAAAGACAAGTGTTGGGAAAACTGAGTCATCATAACAAAATAAATAATAGTATAAGGACAATGAACTCAAAATATTTTTTGTGGTAGCACCTGGCATCAGGTAAGCCAACGTTTTATTTTTGGAAAACAACATCACTTGTCACATAAAATTGTTAATTTGAACCATTTGGTTTGGTAGAATTTGTATTTCATTTCTAAATTTAATTTGCCTTTTTACGAGTCATGTATGAATATAATTTATGGATAGCTTCATATTTGAAGATATTCAAGTAAAATATTAATAAATATGACAACATTGGAAATCCATGATAAAAACAAAGAAATTTGGGGCAACACTGACTTCCTCACATGAACTTCAACCGCTGTTGCTCCTTCTTAAAGTCTTTTCTCAGAAGGTTTATCTCCAATTACAGAATGCAGTTAAGTTCACTAATTCATCTGTGACAAGGATAAAAGAAAGATACTAAATCATAGATGTTTACAATCTTCCACCCCCCACCCCCATGCCCCCACCCCCGCCTGCCAAAGGAAATTCTCAGTCCCTGACTCCACTCCCTACTTCAAACTCCCAGCTGGACTTCCAAGAAATAGTGAGGATCTACCAGGTAATATACTGAAAAGCTGAAGGAATAAGAAAGCTTTAATGAGTTTTTTATATTTAAAAATGAAAATAACCCTGAAAGCAAAGCTGGAAAAAACACTGCAAGAAAAGAAAACTATAGGTCAATATCCTTCATGAACACTGATGTGAAAATCCTTAACAAAATACTAGCAAGGCAAATTCAACAGTATACTAAAAGAAAGATTGTATACCATGAGCAAGTGGGATTTATTCATGGAATGCAAGGATGGTTCAACATACAAATATCAGTCAAAACAATACAACACATTAACAGTATAAAAGAAAAAAAATGATCATCCCAAAGGATGAAGATAAAGAATTTATCCAAATCCAATACTTTCTCATGATAAAAACACTCAACAAACTAAGAATAGAAGGAAACTACCTTGATATAACAAAGGCATATATGAAGAAAACCACAGCCAACATTATACTCAATGGTGAAAGACTTTAAGACTGAGTCAGGAACAAGGCAAGGATGCCTGCTTTTGCCATTTCTACTCAACACAGTGTTGGAAGTCCTTGCCAGAGCACTTTGCAAGAAGACGGAGTAAGAGGAATCCAAACTGGGAAGAAAAGTAAAATTATTTCTGTTCACAAATGAACATCTTAATGATGTCAATCCTACTCAAAGCAATCGAAAACTTTAATGCAATCCTAAGCAAAATTCCAATAACATTTTTGCAGAAATAGAAAATTCCATCCTAAAATTTAACATGGAATCTCAAGGGACCCTTCATAGCCAAGACAATCTTGAAAAAGAACAAAGTTGGACATCTCATAGTTTCTGATTACTACAAAGCTACAGTACCTAAAACTGTAGTACTGGCATAAAGACAGACTGATGGGGGAGGAAAGAGAACCCAGAAAGAGACTGTTGCATATATGGACAAGTGATTTTCAGTGAAAGAACTATGACATCTCAATGATAAAAGGATCATCTTTTCACCAAATGGTGCTGGGAAAATGGAATATCCAGATGCAAAATAATGAAGTTGGAGTCTTCACACCTAGTAGGATAGCTAGTATTTAAAACAAAACAAAACAAAACAAAACAAAACAAAACAACAACAACAACAACAACAAAAAACCCAGAAAAGAACAAATGCTGGGGAGGATGTAGATAAATTGAAACCCTTGTGTACAACTGGTGAAAATGTAAAATGTTACAGCTGCTATGAAGGACAGTATGATGGATGATGGGTACAAAATAGGGCACTTGTGATGAGCACTGGGTGCTGTATGTAAGTGATGAATCACTAAATTCTACCCTGAAACCAATATTACACTATATGTTAACTAGCTAGAATGCAAACAACTATTTGAAAAAGAAAAAGAAAACAGTGTGGCAGTTTCCCAAAAAATAGTTACCATAATATACAATAATTGAACTTCTGCGTATATACCCAAAAGAATTGAAAGCAGGGTTTCAAACAGATATTTGTATATCTGTGTTCATAATAGCACAAACAGGTGAATGGAAAAATGAGATGTAGCATATACATATAATGCAATATTTTGCAGCCTTCAGAAGGAAGGAAATTCTGACAGATGGCTGAAGCTTGGAGACATTATGCTAGGTGAAATGAGACAATCACAAAAGGACAAATATTGTGTGATTCCACTTATGTGAAGTACCTGGAAGAGTCAAAGTCACAGAGACAGGAAACAGAAAGGTGGTTACAAGGGGCTGAGAGGAAAGAGGAATGGGGAGTTGCTGTTTAATGAGTACAAAGATTCAGTCTGGGAAGATGAAAATGTTCTGGAGATGGATGGTGGTGATAGTTGCACAACAATGTGAATGTACTTAGTGTCACAGAAACGTACACTTAAGAATGGTCTAAATGGTAAATTTTACATTATATATATTTCCTGTAACAATAAACAATAAACAATAACTGCAAGGAAGAAGAGGAGAATAAAAATGAAATGAAAGACAAGGGATTTAAGGAAATAGGCAGTCTGGATTTGAGTGTAAATTTTAGATAGGGGGTTGAAAATGGAGGAGAGAGATTTGGAGGTGGGGAACGTTCACTGTCCATGTAGAAAATATCAAGAATATTGAAGAATTGAGCAGAGATAACTTTGAAAATCTTTTGCTATATATTCCAAATTCATTTTCTTTTGTTAACAATCTTAGAGATATGTCGGTGATGAACGACACTGCTTGCATTTTGGTTGAGGAACCCTTTTTAAACGAGAATCCATACAAAGCGCCACACAAAACTCAAGGTATTTTGTGGTTATACACTTGTTTGTTCCACATTTATTAAGAACCTACTATATCTCCTCTTAAGATAATTTCAGGTATTAGAGGCCAAGATTTAGGACATATATTAAGGAATCAGTGTTTATTCTTGTTTTCTGAAATAAATGTAGATTTGTACACATCCTCCTTTGAACTAACCTCATCCAGATGATCCCCAAATATATTTGTAGATTTTTCTGAAGCATTATATCTTTTCATATTTGATTTGCTTACTTAGGAAAACAATTGGAACATTAAAAAACAAAGAATGACCCTTGTAGTGGAGAAAAGCTATTCTATTTGAAAGATTGTATTTTTAGAATAACAAATGAACAGAGAATGAAAAAGGGCAGAATAAACATTTCATTTGACAATCTGTCACCTACAAAATCGAGCAGCAAGGCTGTGTATGATGAACAGACCAACCCTCTACATATGGAAGAAACAATCATTTCTCCTCGAATGCTCTTGCTTTTATTCTTCTTCCCCAATTCTCTGAAAGTCTACAAACACAGCATATAAACAAGAATAGAGGGGCAAATGAGGACACGGCAAATTCAAGAGCAAATGCGTAAATTTAATTTATCCCTGAAGAATACCAGAAATGTGTATAGATAGCTTAAAATTATGTTTTCATCCACTTAGGATAACAAGAGTTTTCAGCTTTCTATTGAAATAAGTTCAATAGGAGAAACTTCTTTTTATTCAAGACATTTCAAATTAACTATGCCAATAGCTTACACCTATTGAGTGCATTATGTGTAGAGCACTGTGTTTGTCGTTCTCCATTTGGAAAAGCACCATAGTCCAGTGGTTAAAGGTCCGGACGCTGGATTCAAACTGCCCGGTTTGAAATCTTGACCACCTATTCCCTGCCACTTATTAGTATGTAATCTGGGCAAGCTAGTTCACCCCTCGGTGCCTCAGTGTCCTCCTCTGTAAATAACGGTACCTATCTCTTAGGGCTGTCGTGCAGATTAGGTGAGCTATTAGTAGTGCTTGTTGTTTGCTAAATAAAAATATATTTACATGGATTATATTCTTCACATCTTACATAAAGTGTTTGAATATCATAAATAATTAAATTTAGTTCTTATTAATCTGTTTAGGTATATTCCTTTTTTATACTATTAATGTGGTTGACGACTGAGACACAGAGCACTGAAATCAAGAGTGAAGCTCAACACCTAGAAGTCTGCCTGAACCAGAACTTCCTTCATTCTTGGCCAATTGCAGGGACGGATATTTCTGTAATAGCTGGAGCAGGGGTGGGAGAGCTTTCTGGGAATGTGAGAATGAGTAGTGTCTTCTCAGGAATGTTTGCTGTTCTCCTTTTCCACATAGTGGGACTTCCTCTGGCTCAGGCACTGTGAAGAAGAAATACAGTGACAAATTCTGCAACCCGTCTGTACCTTTTCCTGATAACCTTGGGGGGTCACATTGGACAGTTTGAGAAGTACTGGTTTAAGCTCTATTTTCTCTGCTTGTTGATGAGTGTGTCATATGGGACAAAATCAAAGGCCATCTTGAGGTTGAGATATATTGCGTTTGTTGCTTTTCTGCTATCTACAATGTGCCTTGCTCTGTCAGCAAAGACTGTTAGATTGTCTTTGATAATTTGCTCTTGTAACTCATGTTAGTTATTGGTCTGTGATCTTAGTGTTTACAAACTGATTTTCTGATGATATGCTCCAGTATTTTTATACATGCTGGAGTTAACATGTATTGGTCTATAATTTCTAACCCTTAAAAAATTTTAAACAAATCTTTACAGAGATCTCGCGTATCCTTTAAGTATCTCTCCCATCATCTGTACGTTCTCAGGATAACTCAGCCTATTCCTTATTATGCTGCAGAATGATGATCAACAGCCCTGCTGAGATAAGCACATGGAAGTATTCTAGGTGACTGGACTTTACTGCTTGGACTTAATCTTTCTATCCTTCCTCTTCATTCCTCTTTCACGCCCTCTTTTTCTTCTCATCTTTCTACTTTCCCTCTTCTTTCATTTACTCTAGGTAAAAACAAAGGCCATGTAAAAATAACTTGCCAAGGACTTTCTTGAATTTTCTATCCTTCCTGTAATAGCATCCTGCTAAGTCTCTCCCATTCCAAATCCACTAAGCATTGCTGCTCCTCTCAGTACCACTTAGAGGACAAAATAACAGTCCTGGAAAGATCCAGGAACAAGCTAGAGCTGGGGCTGTCTTACCCTTTTAACTTGGGCCTATAGCAAAAAATACATCTATATTTATAAAATATATATCATATATTATATACATATATGTGTCCCAAAAAACGCTCATACACACAACTCATATGCCCAACTGAAACAAAACTTTTACAAGTGAAATGTAACTTTATTACATGTGTTAGAGGCTATTTTCTATTCTGTTCTATTTAAATATAAGAAATACTGATCATGAGCTACTAAATTCATGTAATGAGCTACCAATGAGTTATGGTTTACAGTTTGAAGAACCCTGTCCTAGAGTTGCCTAGACAAAAGAGTTGAGAACCAGCCAGTCTAGAACAACTGAAAGATATGCAAGACAGTAAAAAAGAGGTCTTTTCTCTTTTCATGTAGAGTTTGTGTGTGTGCGTGTGTGTACATGCACGCCATATGATAGTACACTGCTTATTAATTTTAAAAATCAAAATCTACTTCCTTGGCCCAAAGTGTGTCAGTTAACACATCACCATACTTGGCTAATAAATGCAATCACCATAGGAAAGTTCTTTTCATGTAGCCACAGCCACTGCTAATGTGGTTCTCTTGCTGAGGAAACATGCACATACAAAAAGATCCATCCTCCATATAAATTTTTGTGATACATATTAAAGGTACTGGGGCGGGCAGAGTAGGGAGCTGGAAAGGGTTCTGCCTTGCAAAGTTTGGTTTCAAAGTCTAGAATTTGAATTTTCCCATCGACTGGACAATAAAAAAATTGAATCCTCTTTTATTGACAGGCAATATTAGTTCTTCCTTTCTTTTTTAAGAAAATAAAGCTGGACTTGACTCTTAGATGAGGGATATTTACATTTGTATCACTCGTAAATGACATATCCTTGCACATGTAAATGTGTGTATCTCATTTGTGCTTTTGTTGCTTTATTCTCATGAAGAAGCTGAAATTACAAAGCTGAGAACTGCCATAACTACACTGGAAAGAAGGCATCGAAATTAAATATAATAATAGCAAATAAGAGTTTGAGTAGAAGGAGAGAGCTGAAGGGTTGTGGCCCAAAGATAATTAAGAATGTAAGACTATACCTCTGAAACAAATAATACATTGTATGTTAAGAAGAAGAAGAAGAAGAAGAAGAAGAAGGAGGAGGAGGAGGAGGAGGAGGAGGAGGAGGAGGAGAAGAAGAAGAAGAAGAAGAAGGAGAAGATAGCAGGAAGGGAAGAATGAAGGGGGGGAAATCGGAGACTTACCATGAGAGACGATGGACTGAAAAACAAACTGAGGGTTCTAGAGGGGAGGGGGTGGGGGAATGGGTCAGCCTGGTGATGGGTATTAAAGAGGGCACGTACTGAATGGAGCACTGGGTGTTATACGCAAACAATGAATCATGGAACACTACATCAAAAACTAATGATGTAATGTATGGTGATTAACATAACATTTAAAAAAAAAGAAGAATGTAGGACTCAGGTAGAAAGCAAACTGTGACAAGTGAAGAAGCTGGAATCAAGTACAAGAGTCATTAGATTAAATAGGAGCAGCAAAACTCCAGGAGTGGGCTGGAAAAGATGTAGACATTAGATTTGGAAAATAAGAGTGATTTTAGCCAAAGAACTGAATGGGTCTAGGCTGGAACTAAGAGATATTTAGAAAAACCTAGAAATAGTCTTGGAGACTGAGTTTGGGAAGAGTTGAGTCTTTGTGAGGACAGTGCCTAAGTCGGAGAGTTATCTTTTGTAGCACAAGAGGGAGTAGATGGTGGAATGTGGCTACTCAATTCGATAGTTTCCTCTCATTCAGAGTTGTGTCAAATCAGCCTCTGAAATCAGCAAAATATAAGAGGTGAGAAACTCCATGGATTCTGGCTTTTTCAACAAATAACTTACAAAGGGGACATGTATCGTGAGAGAAACATAAGATGTTTATCAACCAAAAGTAATCCACAAACCTTCCTTGTACCCTAATTTGAGCAAATTATCTCAATAAGAAACTGTATGGGATTACTGGGGAAATTTTATTTCTCCAACATTTGATGATATTAAGAAATTATCATTAATTTTTGAGATGCGAAAATGGTACATGGGAGGAGACTCTATCTTGATGTCTTTTATGGCACTTAACATGCCCCGCAAGATAGCATAGCTAGGTAGGCATGTGTTCATAGCCTTTACTTAACCAGAAGTTTCTCGAGGACAAGGTGCATTCCAATCTGATATGTCTTTGTATCCAGCCAGTGCATTGCTAGGCCCCCAGAAAGACCCTAATGAATAAATAAATACCTGCCATATGAACAAATACATTGAATCGATGGCAAGTGCAAAATTTCCAGACAAAGAAAGGCAAAAGCAAAACAACAGCATCACTTTGGATCTCTGTAGTCTTCAGAGATGAAGGGATTCTTCCAGACTTAATTAACAATAAAAACTTCATCAACTCATAACAGCAACTAGTTTCAGTTGCAGCCTTCTTTCCATAGCAGATCAACAGCCACATTTTGTAGAATGGTTTGCTCATAAGCTGTCAAAACTCAAACAGCTCTTCTGTACATAAAGCAAGATAAACTGAAGTTGGAATTGGCTATCCTGAAAGCTAAACTACTTCTCTAAATACAGAATGCATGTTTACTGCTTCATGAGCCTGTTGGCAGTTTCCCTAAAATGACCAACATTAGAGCCATGTGAACATTTTGAAGATTACACCACAGCCATTCTTGTCTTTTCTCTTCTGTAACGATTACTATAATGTGTTCATTATGGGAAAGCACGCCCTAACAATGCCTCACTGAATTTTAAGGGAGCAGTGGTTGAGAGAAATGCTGTGCATCCAACAAATACTAAGAAATCAAGATGTAGAGACCAAAACTTATTTTCAAAGAAGATAAGTTGCGGAAAATCTCTGGGGTTGTATACTGTTTGGGCTAGTTTATATCCTGCCACTGTATATTTTAATGGCTGGAATAAAGGCTGTCAAGAATTTTTAAATTATTTAAGTTTTAAACAGCCATATTTTAAAACAATACAAGATGACCGAATTGGCACACCTTAAGTGAGGGATATTTGCCGTGGATTTTTTAAGCGGTGGAAGTGTAATTATTGCAACTTTTTTGGAATGAAAAAGAAAGAGAAATAATTTTTGTTTCTAGAACAAAATTTACATAGATATATGTTTCTATATCTAATATAAGCATCAGACACTGAATATTTTATTTATTCTCACAATAGTCCTGATAGGTAGGTAGATGTGGCAGCGACAAGCTATTTCCTCCTCAAACTGTTTCCTTTGGGCAGGGACTAGGTTAAGGCAAGCCAGGTGTCTAGGGATGCAAAATGTAAGGAGGTGCTCACTCTCAGGTTCCTGCAGGTACCAGTGCTGCCCTCGGAAGACTCTGTACTTGCCTGACCTTGGGAACAAATCGCTTCTTAAGCTTGCATCCTAGGCACCTCACTTGCTTCACCCTGGATCCAGCACTTCCCTAGCTGGGCAATTAGATAATCTTTCTCAGCCTCCCAGATTAGATCTTGGGACTGAATTCTGCCCAGTGGAATATAGATAGAAGTCATGTTTGCCCTTTCTAGTCAAACCTACAAAATCTTCTAAAGTACCACCTTCTGTGCTTGTTTCTGTCTACCAGCTGAGTAGAGAGGACTTCAAGGATGTAGGGAGGGCAGAGCCCCAACATGGAAGGAAGCTGGGTTGCTGCATTGCCTCTTAGAGAACAAATGCTCAGGAGTGCTGCCCGACCAGGGACACCCATGTTAGATCCTTAAGTGAGTGAAACAAAAACTTTTGTTATCTTAAGGCAATAAAATTTGGTGGTTGTCTGTCAAGGATTTAGCTTACTCAGGTTTATTGGAGGTTTAATTCTCATTTTTCTACAGGAAATGAGGCCTGGAGGCCCTAAGTTAGCTACCTATGGTCACAGAGCCTGTGCTGGTAGATCTAGGATTTGAACTCTAATCTATCTGACTTTGAAGGTCATTCTTGTTCAACCTCCTCACATTATGTTCTAGAAATCAGTGGAAGTGACTGTTCAGAGTTTACTTAATGAAGTTAGTAAACCTTTCTAAATATGTATCTAATATACTATGTGATAGTTTCTTCAACACACTAAACCATAGAGGTTTTAAGTTAGGAACTAAAACGGCATTACCCCTTACCGTAAGTCATTTTTGGTAGGTAAACTTACTTACAAAATGCAGCTCTGTTGTTTGGATTTGAACACTTGCAGGAGTCTTCTTCCGCCTCACACCCCCCGCATATATACATATTACAGTCCCTACTCTCCACATTGGATCATCAGATCCTGCCAATTTCTAGAAGCTTCCTGGTCTGCTTTCCATTAGGTTTAGCCCACAGATTGTGGCTCATGAGAACTGATGTAATAATAAGGTGTCACAAAGAAATATTTCCTCTACTTCTTTATTGATCCCCAAATTTTATTGGGAGAAACTCGTATTCAAACAATGAAGCCATTATTATCTGTTATCCTTGCAAAAGAGAGCTCATTTAGAGATCCATATTCTGCAATATAAACAGATAAACAGGATCTACTTGGGGTCTGTTTGCTTTTTTGAGTAGAGAGGCAAGCCAACTACAAGGAGCAACACAAAGACAAAGGCAGGAACACAGCCTGTAGAAATGTGTCATTGAATCCATCTACATTCCACTAACTCCAAACAATGAAATCACTGATTTTTCTCTCTTCAATTTAAATCAGCAAGAAGAGATGTGGACTCAAAAACAAAATAATGAGAGATTTTTAAAAATTCTCCATGGTTTTAAGAAATAGCTCTATGGCCGCTTCCCTCACAATGTCTCCTAACTGGGAAATGTGGAAACATCTGTATTTCTATGTTGTTTCTTTTCAAATTTGATGAAGAATCAACTTAAAAATCTTCAGTGTTGGCTTCCTTAATTTAAAAAGGGAAGTAATATGGCCTAATGGAAAATTACCATATTTGCTTTTGGGAGAGCATGGGTCTTTTTTTTGGTTCCTTTAAATACTAGATAAATAACAATAGGAAAATCATTGAATGTCTTTAAGATTCTATTTCCCACTTATAAATTGAACACCTTAGTAACACCTAAATCAAAAGGTATAATAATATGGATATCCTTACAATGAATTTGATCATGGAGGGTAAAATTAATCAGGTATACAGTTGTGCTTAGCATGTACATTCCTTTCATTTCATTTATTTCTCTATTTTTCAGGTTTGTGATGCCATAAATTGAGATATATATGTACCTGAGGTAAACTGAGGCATACTTAGAACTAACGTGTAATAAGACATCTTTTTAGAAGGACATTGCTTACTTAGTTTGCACAGCAAAAGCACCACAATTTTGACTACAATTTTCAGGTAGAGTGACTTTTTCTAGATATCCTTTCCATCATTTCTTCTCTACCTATCCTGAGAACACCAGGAGAACAAAAATGATGCCCATATTGTTCTCTTCTGTATCTTCAACATCTAGAACAGGAATTTATAAAAATATACACATTCTTAGTGTTCTGTTCTAGATGCATTCCTCATCACACTAGGTAATTGTATCCACTGTAAAGATTTCAAATTATTTTTATGCTGAAGAATTTAAAGTATGTATCTCCTGATCATACACACACCCTTTTCCACACTCAACCACATGTATACAAATCCTACTGAATTTTTTGCAGATATTGTTAAACTCAACAGCAACAGGGATCTCCTGGTCTTCTTCCAAATTCTTACTCTTTCTCCTTTTTTTTTTTTTTTTTTAGCAAGTAAGGACACATTTCTTCATCTAGAACAAGAGTCAGCAAACTACAGCCAAAGAGCCCAATTTGGCCCACCCACTTGAAAATAAAGTTGTATTGGGACACAGTCATCCCCATACATATTATCTCTGGCTGCTTTTGGCCTTACAAAGCAGAGTTGAGTAGTTGCAAGAGAGATTTTATGACCTGCAATCTTAAAGTTTGTATTATTCGGCCCTATGCAGAAAAAGTTTGCCAATCCCTGATCTAGGGCAACCACGGTAGAAATCCAGGGCAGATCATTGATGTCCCCCCCAAACCCTGTCCCTCATTCCCTCATCCAATTAATTTCCATATCCAGTAAATTTTACCTTCTAAATAGTTCCTTAGTTCTGTTTCTGTCTCTATTTTTACTATTATTGAGGCCTAGTTTAGGCCCTTATCAATTTTATCCAGACTATTATAATATCCTAACTGGTCTTCCTGCCATTATTCTCGATCATCTTAAAGCCATCCTTCACACTAGTCAGCTTTAACTAATTATTTTTTAAAAGATTTTATTTATTTATTTGTCAGAGAGAGAGAGCGAGAGAGCACATGTGCGCACAAGCAGGGTGAGAGGCAGGCAGAGGGAGAAGCAGGCTCCCCGTTGAGCAAGGAGCCCAATGTGGGGCTCAATCCCAGGACCCCGGGATCATGACCTGAGCCAAAGGCAGACGCTTAACCCATTGAGCCACAGGTGTCCCAGTATTAACTAATTAAAAACAAATTTGATGCTATCCACTATTCTGAAATTTTCCTTTTGGCTCTCTAACACTCACGGGATTAATTATCATTACCATGACATTGCCTATAATAATCTGGCACATTTAAGTATCTCTGGCTTCATCACCCACCACTCCCCGTTCTAATTTTATTCTTTAGCATTGGGAAGTTACTTACAGTTCTTCTGCACAGTTTGTTATTCCTCACTTCAGAGTGTGTATTTGTTCATGCTGCCCTCTCTGGAATGCTCTCCCACTCCCAGCTTCATTTCACCTAACTAATATGGACCCATCTTTTAATTCTCACGTGGTCAGGGAAGTCATCTCTCTCCTTTCTGCCCTACCATAACACCTGTGCTTGTATTTACCACAACACTGAATAAATTACATTTTCAGTCTTATATTTGTTATCTCTAGAGTGAACTTGTTTCAAAATAACAGAATTTCTTTCCCTCTCCCCTTCCTAACCAGATCCTGAATTTTCTTGTTCAAAGTTTAGAGTGGAATTTACCACACCCTCAACCTGAGAGAATAGGCTCTCATCAGCTTGAGGCAATCAATTTATTTAACATTCCTGATCACAATGATAAATTTATCTCATCCTCTGCATCAAGGATGACCGGGAAACACAAGCCCAAGTCACCTGCATATGGAATGCCCTTGAAAAAGGTGGTTCGTGGATGGACTGACTGAAAAGCATCCCGGAATTTCTGCGGGGAATTATGGGACTTTATTTGACTCCAATTCTTCTGCTGGCTCAATGGTAAGAGAATGTAATATTTGGGACCACGAAGGCTTCAAAGATCTGCCAGGTGATCCTTATGTTGAGGCTGAAAATGAATCCCATCAGAACAAACAGTCATCAACTCTTCAGTTTTGGTGACATTGCTTTAGTCCAAAATTTCTTTTGTGTAAGTCAGTTTGGGTTTGTGATTTTTTTTTCCTTTTTACTATAACCAAAAGAATTATAATACTAATTATCTTTAATAGCTTATGAGTACTTTGAAGATAGGGAGTATGTTTTACTGATCTATGTTTCTTCAATGTCTCACAGAGTGCCTCACACATAAGATGATCTAAAAAATATTTCCTTAATTAATAAATATATTTGTAGCAAAGCTTAAAATTATTCTGTAATGTAAAGCCTATACAAATCAGAAAACTTACTCAAATTGAAAATAACTGAACTTACACAATCTATTGAAAGCCATACAAATTCACCAATATTTAACTAGTTTACTCAACCAATGGTAAATAATATATAGTAGGATTTTGACAGCCACTTTGAATCTGGTCTCACCAGTAAATTATCATAGTGTTATACCTGTGGAAAACGTCCCTGCCTTGATTTAAACAGTCACTTGTCTTTTCTGAGTCTGTGTCATCTACTCACCTTGCACATCTTACACTATTCTATGTTTCATTTAGGCTTCTAGACAATAGTTGTTACCATTTGCTTAGCTATTTATGCCTATTTAAAAATATTTTTATTTTTATTTTCTCTGACTGCGGTTATTCAAAAATTCCATTTTAGGTGAGACTATTTATTCAATGCATTTCTGTGGCTCTAGCAACTATACCTCGAATGTAATACTTCACAGGTGTGGGCAACAACTATCAATTCCAAAGCTCACTTTGAACAGTGCCTCCCACCTGTTACCCCAAGAAGAAATTCCTTCTTTGCGGGCCTGTTGCACCACAACTCTCATTCTTTCTCTCATGGAAATGAGAAAAGTTTTACAATCAGTCCCAATTTGTTTGTCGAAATTACCAGAAGAGTTCCTACCAGTTTATGGCTCCGGGAGCATCTGCTTCATAGTGACAATCTCAGGAGCTGTATCTTTCTGGACACATCTGTCTCTCCAGATGTCGAAGTGGCAGTTTGCCTTGTGACCTCAGCTCTCTGAAGGTCAAAAGCCAGTCCTTGATTTTCTGTATGTCCATTTTTTTTTTCTTAAACAAGGATGGAAGTGATGACTTCCAAGCTCTTTACATGGCAGAGCTGAAATCACAAGTCAGTCTAGGGTTTTTGAAGGGTGAGAAAATTACATCTGGGATTGAAGATAAACCCCCCCCCCCACTTCGTATGAATTGCTAACTTGATTATATTTTAGGTGTCACTAAACATGAGTGTTATCTCTCAGGGGACATGATTTTAAGTCTCAGACCTACTTTAAGGGATCTAAATCACAATAGTAGTTGAAAAAATAAACAAGTCTCCCACTAGTTTACCACTCAGTGTACTCATCATGATATCTGCCTGGCCAAATTTGATCTAAGGGAAATAGCTCTGGCTATATGGTCATCTATAATGGATGGCTCCACCCAGAGAAAAATGGAGATTCTCACTGAAGGGATAAGAATTTAGAATGACAAAGGGAATCAAGGCACTAGTAGTGGGAAACGTAACTGAAAGAATATACTGTCTGAGGCCATTATGTGAAGGAACTGTGGCAAAGGGTGGGGGTCATAAGTGAGCCAAGGATTTGAGGAAGCAGAGTATAAGAGAAAAACCTCTTGCTCTGAGGCAAGAGCTGAGGGTGCAGTAGTGAGAAAAAGCAGCCAAGCCCAGACAAAAGCTGACTGGAGGGAGTACCGAATCCCCCCAGCAGTGGGCGCTGAAGGCGGCCATGTGCTCCTCCTGCCCGGATTCCAGAGGTCTGTGAGGTTTTGAAAAATGCCCCACCACCAGTAGCACCGATTCTTTATCAGTGGAGAGCAACTCCTGTGGTTCCAGCTGCTGCTGAGGTCGGCTTGGTCAGTTTTTCTGTTTTTGTTTTGGTTTTGTTATGTCAGATCTACTTGGCTAAAGGTCTTCCTTCTTTATTCCAAAATGTATCCAGACAATAAACATCTCTGTCATTTAAAAAAACAAACAACAACAACAACAAAAACTCGTTTAAATTTCTATTACATTAAATGACAAGAATCTAACTGGAGCCATTGTGATCTCAGTCTTAGAGATTAGCCAGGGGAGGTAAAGTCAGCCCAAAGTCAAATTTTAGGTAAAAGAAATTTGTCTACAGTGTCTATCTAGAATCCCTTTCAACACCTTTCTTGTCTTCGATTTTAATGTGCTTCTTCATGAACTCTTACCATCATTCACCATCGGTGATGTTAATAAGATAAAATGTTAATGCATTAGTGGATGTTAATGGTGGGTTGATGTGTCAGCTTTTCTTAGGTAATGCATTTGCTTTTGAAAGGGGTTTTTCCACAGTAGAAATGGAGGCTAGAATCAGATAAACAATTTTTGTTAACTGTTACAATTAATGTGATTCCATTTTACCCAGGTGCCATTTTGGAGCTCATGATGGGTGGCCTTGAAAAAGAAGTATATTTATCCCACACCCTTCTACAACCGTTGCTCCAAACCACAAGGGCTCAATAATTGTTAATTGACTATGTTTCAATCAAATCAACATTTGACATAAAAGAGTCTTCTATTTTGTACATTTGTTTCACAGTGCAAATTTATGAAAACCTTAAAATTGACTTCTTTATGTCTCTCTAGATTTCTTGCATACAGCACTCTTAAACCCTTTCATTTTTTATAAGATTCCACAGGTGTATTTTTTATATTAGCATGTCACAATTCATTCCCCCTGCCCCAATTTGTTTATTTCCTTTAGTTATCCAATTTCAAAGATTTAAGCTAATTAAAAGAATAAGTGAAAATTCAAATATTATTCAAAGATCCTTAAATAAGATTACACCTAGAATGTAGAATACTTAACTTTCACTTAATTTTTGGAAGCTACACTGGATTTCTCAAAAAGGATTTCCTTTCTTCAATCCTTCCTTTTACAGGCAGAGGATTTTTAAAAACCATGACTGGAAAAGCTCCAGATTTTCCACTGAAAACCTTAAGTGCCTTCTCATATAATAGGAGGAAGGCCAGCAGCAGGCAGTGCAAAGACAGAAATCTCTTGAAGAATCCCACTACTTACAACAGAAAGTCTAAAATCATCATAGAATAATGTAGTAGATACCCATACATTTCCACTCCTAAAAAGACCCCACAAACATGGAACAGCTACTACCATTAGAAAATCAATTTATCTAAATAAATATCAGTATGGTCTACAATTCAAAAACAAAAAAATGAATGCCACGACTTTTTGTGTAATCAGTTTTATTGCTCTCCCCTGACAACGAACCACATTTATTTTCCAAAGAGTTTAGGATTATTGTCATATGGCAAGTGATTTCATAAAGATGGTTCCACCTCTACTCAGGTTGTTGATCAAACTTCCACAGTGCCAGACCATTAAGTCATTTTTGTTTCCTCCCTCAGTACCTGCCCTCCAAAACGCATACTCTGCAGGTTAATCCACAAGACATAGTGAAAATGCCCAAACGTTCTCTGGAGTAATGCAACCCTGCATACTGATCAATCAGAGAATACATTGTCTTGCATACTGATCAACCTTGAAAATAAGGTTCACTAGCAGTGAAATAGAGAATAAAGACAATGATCCACTTGAATTTAAATCTAAACATGATTTACCTCCAATACCCAGACAGTTCTGTAAATGTAAAAGTTGTTACACTTTTTGTTTTGTTTTCATTTTAATTTTCTGGGTAAATTCTTTGGATCTTTTCCTTTTGCTAGCATAGACCTTGGGAAGGTCACATTAGTCCTATAAGCCTGTAAAGGAGTAATTTGAAATACCATAAATAACAGAATATATGGGCACACATTTATTTGGGTTCCTTAAAATACAAATATAAATTAATCACATATTTATATGCTCTCAGGCTACAGGTGATTATCACCGTGCAAAATATTGTACCATGTATTCAATTTCTATAGCATTTATTCTAGTATACTATGATTTATAATCCTATGAAGGCTCATCTACTGCAAAAACCTTTAGAAAAGTATGTAGTGAGTGCCAAATGGAAGAAAAATCTGCTTTTTAAGGAATATATAAATGCATCCTAAGTGCATGCCATTTGATTCATATACAGCAGCTTTAAAATGCAGCCTACAGTTCACAAGCTATTGGTAAGCATGCCTATTCTGAAAGTAGGGATAAATATGTGATGGAATATTGGAACCTTTGATAAAGTATAATTGGTATCAAAAGTCAGTAGTTATAAAAACTATTTATTGCTTACTTAGCCAGCTCCTATAACTCTGTCTTTGCTAACATTTAAAGAGACAAAACAAGAGCTAAGACTAATATTAAATTTCTTTTTCTTTTATGTTTTCTATTATATTTTTAACTTATATTCTAATTAGGAATTCCCAAAGATCAAGAACCACCAGCTTTCTTGAGCTGCTGGACTCCCAGCTGTGTGTGTCATATGTGTAATAGCTTCAGTAATTTCTTTCTTTTCATGTGTCTTTTTTTAGGCTGGTTGCATTGTTTAGGATGAGTTTCCTTTGCAGTCAGTACTGTGTCCATTGTTTTGTTAACCAACCTGATTTATAAACTCACATTTCACATATTTTAAACATTACTTAAAAAGTTTCAGATGAAATTTTTTTTTTTACAAAAGCCCTTTAGTCTTGCCATTATTCTAATATAAATGCTAATGTACTTAGAATAAGTAATAAATATTTTATATAGAATGATATTTTTTAACAAAAAGTTGATCATTATAAATACATTAAACTTTGGGATGCATAATCAAAATTTGACAGAGTTTTTATTATTCTTTTTTATAACAGGATACAAAAGACATATTAAAAGTAATGACAATTAAGGAATATTAGTTTTAGATCTTGGAAATCCTCAAATTTAAAGAAATTTATAGATGATTGAAAGGATAAATATGATCTAAGTGATAAAGTAAATCAATAAACCTCAGCAGGACTCATCAAGGGAAAAAAAAGAGAGAGAGGGACCAAAGAAAAAAATCAGAAATGAACAAGATATTATAACTGACACTACAGAAATACAAAGGATCATACAGACTACTATGAACAAGTATATGCCAACAAATTGGAAAATCTAAAATAAATGGATACATTCCTATAAACATACAATTTTCCAACACTGAATCATGAAGTAATAGAACATTCGAATAGACTGATTACAAGTAATTGAATTGGTAATTTTAAAACTTCCAAAAAACAAACATTTCTGGTTGAAAGGACTTCACAGGTGAATTCTACCAAACATTTCAAAAAGAGTTAGTACCTATCCTTCCTGAATTATTCCAAAAAAATTGAAGATAAAGGAATGCTTCCAAACTCATTTTATGAGACCAGCTTTAGTCTGATACCAAAACAAGACAAAGATACTAACACAAAAGGAAATTGCAGGCTAATATTCTTAATAAATATAGATGTAAAAATCCTCACCAAAATATTAACAAACCAAATTAACAATACATTAAAAGGATCATATACCATGATCAAATGGGATTTATCCAAGGATGTAAGGATGGTTCCAGATCCACAAATCAATCAATGTGATACACTACATTAACAAAACAAAGGATGAAAATCACATTATCAGCTCAATAAATGCAGAAAAAACTGTTGACAAAATTCAACATCTATTTGTGATAAAAACTCAACAAAGTGGGAACAGAAGGAATGTACCTCAACAAAATAATAGCCATATATGACAGACCCCAACTAACATCATACTTGTTGATAAAAAGGTGAAAGCTTTTTCTTTAAGATCAGGAACAAGACAAGAATGCCCACTCTCTCTATTTTTATTGAACATAGTATTGGAAGTCCTCCTCATAGCTATTAGATGAAAAAAAGAAATAAAGTGCATCCAAATTAAAAAGAAAGAAAGGAAACATTACTATTTGTACATGACATGATACTAGATATAAAAAACCCTAAAGACTCCACCAAAAACCTATTAGAATGAATAAGTGAATTCAGGAAGGTCTTAGGATACAAAATTAACATACAGAAATTGGTTGCATTTCTCTACACTAATAATGAGTTATCAGAAAAAGAGTAAGAAAACAATCCCCAGGGAACCTGGGTGGTCAGTCAGCTAAGCATCCAAGTCTTGGTTTTGGCTCAGGTTGTGATCTCCGGGTTGTGAGATAGAGCCCTGCATGGGGCTCTCTGCTCCGCGCTGAGTCTACTTGGGATTCTCTCTCCCTTTCCCTCTGTCCTTCCTGCTTGTGTGTGCGTGCACGCTCTCTCTCAAATAAATAAATCTTTAAAGAAAAAAGGAAAAGAAAACAATCCCATTTACAACTGCATCAAAAAGAATAAAATACCTAGGAATGAATTTAACTGAGAAGGTGAAAGACCTGAACTCTGAAAAGTATGAGACCCTGATAAAAGAAATTGAAGATGACTAATAAATGAAAAGATAGACCATGTTCATGGACTGAAAAATTAAATATTATATATAAAATGTCCATGTTACCCAAATAAATTTACAAATTCAATGCAATCTTCCATCAAAACTGATGGCCTTTTTTTACAGAACTAAAACAAAGAATCCTAAAACTTTTACGGAACCACAAAAGATCCTGAATATCCAAAGCAATCTTAGAAAAAACAAAATTGGAGTTATCACACTCCTAGATTTCAAACTATACTACAAAGCTATACTAATCATAACAGCATGGTATTAGCACAAAAACAGAAACAAGATCAATGGAATAAAATAGTAATTTCAGAAATAAACCCACATATATATGGTCAATTTATCTATGTAAAAGAGGTAGTATATAATGGGGGAAATATAGTCTTTTCAATAAACTGTTTTGGGAAAACTGGACAGCCACATGCAAAAGAATGAAACTGGACCTCCATCTTATACCATACACAAAAATAAATTCAAAATGGATTAGACTCAAATGAAAGTCCTGAAACCATACAACTCCTAGAAGAAAACACAGGCAGTAAGTTCTTTGACATTGGTCTTAGCAATAATTTTTTGGACCATTCTCCTCAAGCAAGGTCAACAAAAATTAAAATAAACAAGTGGAATTACATCAAACTAAAAGCTTTAGCACAGTAAAGGAAACCATCAACAAAACAGAAATGCAACCTACTGAATGTGAGAAGGTATTTGTAAATCATATATCTGAAAAAAGGTTAATATGCCAAACATATAAAGAATTTACACAACTTAATCTAAAAAAAAAAAAAAAACCCACCAGATGAAAAAATGGGAAGGGAACTTGAGTACACATTTTTCCAAAGAAGATATACTGATGGCCAACAGACACATGAAAAGATGCTCAACATCACTAATCATCAGGAAAATGCAAATCAAACCACAATGAGATATCACCTCACACCTGTCAGATTGGCAATCATCAAAAAGACAAGAAATAACAATTGTTGGCAAGGATGTAGAGAAAAAGGAACTCTTGTACAGTGTTGGTGAGAATGTAAATTGGTGCAGCCATTACGAAAAACAGCAGGGAGATTCCTCAAAAAATTAAAAATAGAATTACCATATGATCCAGCAATTTCAACTTCTAGGTATTTATTCAAAGAAAACAACAACAACAACAAAAAAACAAATCAAAGAGATATATGCACCCCTATGTTCACTGCAGCATTATTTCCAGGAGCCAAGATATATGGAAGCATCCTAAGTACTCATCAATACATGAATGGATAAAGAATATGTAATTTATATACTGACTATTACTCAGCCATAAAAAAATGAGATTTTGCCATTTGCAACATGATAGGGTTATATTCCAGAGTCTGATTCACCTAGGTTTGGTCACTTCCTCAGTAAGAAGGAAAGCTGAGGTCTCACTGGCACATGTCCAGTGAGGGAGAAATAATTGCTCAAAAGATTAGGAAGTTCTTTCCTTCCTTGAAATTTTGCATGGTTGGTTGCTAGTTTGCTAAAAACAAGAAATTAACAAAAGCCGATGGTAACCCAAATAAATTGTTCCTATTCTGAAAGATTCTTGAATCTTTTATTCTTTCCAAAACCACAGATATCAATTTTCTCATTTGGGATAATAAGATATTATTGCACTCATTACTTTATTATAACAGGAAATAAAACAGCACATTTAAAGTTACAAACACAAGTCATCGATAAATAGCAAGCATTGAGTCGTCTTTCTGTAAAACAGTAAATGGTCAGAAAGATAGACAAGAAGGCGATCATGAAGATTCTAATATAGCATACTCATCATATCATTCTGCTATCTGTTCACTATCACTTTATTTTCTGCTGGAGGGAAAATGATGAGAACCTAGTGTGTTATAGACAACAGAAAAGAAACACATCATCGCGTTTACCTCCTCTACACCCTGCCATTGTCTTAAGAATAGAGGGGACAGTAAGTTCCAGTGGGGAACAAAATAATGTGTGTCACCATTCTTACAAAAGCAGAGTAATAGAATGAAATAGCAAGGACATAATCTATAAGGATCTGGGTGTTTTATAGAATTAAAAATTTGAGCCCAAAGAGATGAAATACCTGACTTGTCTTGTCACTGGGTGAATTAGTGATGGAATATGAAAAAGAACCAGGTCTCCGGATGTTTAGATTAATGTTCTTAACATCATTCCACACTCCCTATAAATATTAAGAATAAAAATGCATATGCATACTCAAACACATAAATATGTAATGTATAATTGTGCATTGACACTATATATTAATATACAGTTGATTGATGAAATACATATGTGTATATGTTAATATGTAAAATAATACACATATGGTGGAACCCGATACGTGTGGGATATGAAAGAAATCCAATGGAAAAACTTTAGAAACACAAACTTTTTTTTTTCTCAGCTTTATCAATACTGACTTGAGATCGCTTTGGAAAAGAATTAGCCATCGTTTTTCCATCTTGTAGATCAACCTCTAGCTTTTGCAGCTTGGGCAGGATGGAACCAAAAGTCCAAGGTCTCCAGAACATATTCTTTTTCTTAATCCACCATTCTGTCCACCACTCTATGAAGTTTACTCTTTTTTTCTTTTGCTTCACTACAAGTCAGAAATCGTAAGAAGCCTTTCTCTGACATTCTTTTTCTACCAACAGGATTTGATCTCCTCCTTTGCCCTCCAAAATACACCATATAGATTTGCATCTAAGTGTCCATTATACTATAGTGCCCTCATTCATTGTGTTAGGATAGGCTTCTCTTGGAACACTGGTGTTAAAAACACACGTATTTTATTTCTACCTCATGGGAAGTGAGCTATGAACATGGTGAGTCTTCAGGGCAGCTCCTTCCACATGATCACTCAGGGATTCAGACACCTTGGACCTATGGCCATCTCTCTCTTACACATGGCTTTCATGATAAAAGAGTGTTGGAGATTTGCACAGGAACTTTCATATGCTTTAGTATGAGAGTGTCAAACAAAATTTTCTTTCACAAATTATTAGGTAAAACTAGACACACAATTCTACCTAAATACAAGGGCAGATGGTATTGTACAGAAGCCCATGGCTATTCGTTGCCACATTGATTTTTACTTCTGTCATCTCTCCACTAGTTACAAGAGGGCAGGAACTATATCCAGCATATCCTTGACTCTCACAAATGTCACCCAAGGACTCTGCCCTTCAAGACCAATAGAATATTGGACCCAGTCTCGAGGGGCGGGAGAATCACACTCTGGCTACAGGCGCTGCACGTGGGAGACCATGTCCTGGGGCAGCAGCTGCACCCAGACCCCAAGCCAGTCCATCCCCACACTCGCTGGGGGGTCCTTGATCACTGCAGCATGCAGCTCTTGCGGGGGGACTATAGTACCCCCCTCCCCCGCGGGGGGACGCTCCTCAGCACCAGGCCGGGAGGTACGAGGATCATCTACTACACGAAGTTCCTGAGGGAGTGTCAGAACTCGCCTGTGACCAAACCCCCCTCCCCCCCCAGAAACCAGCCAGAACCACCTGTGCAACAGCCCAGAAGATAAGCCAGCAGGTGGTGAAGAATCACACTTGGCGATAGATATTTAAAGGACCAGCCACAGAATGGAAAAATACCTCTGGACCGGTCTGGCCCTTCTTGGGAGAAAAGTCACAACAGCCAGGCTTTGTGCAAGTTATAATCCTGGGCAGGCGGTGAGCGTGGGGTCAGCCATCCCGGCCGTCTGCTCCCTCACTCGGGGCCCCTGATCCCCCTTCCTCTTCGTGAACACCAGAAGATACCTCCATGTGTCTCCATTCAAGCAGGAGCTGCCACCCTAAGGGGAGTGACTCTCACCCGCACACCTTGCAGCCCAGGGCCAGGAATTGGACGCCCAGGAGCCCTTCTGAGTGACTGTCCGGGTCTCCCAGTCCCATCCTCTGGGGGCGCACCCACTCCTTCTGTAGCTTGGGGTGCTGGGAAAACTCTCCTCCCCTCCTTCCCCAAGAGAGAGAAAAAAAAGCCATCTTTGCTCTAGGACTAGGAGTTGGTCCCTGTCTGAACTCTTGAAAAAAAACAAGAACAAAAACACACAACTATATCTATAGATGCATAGATGTATCTAGGCTGGAAGTCTGAGCAAATTCGCCTGCAGCTGTGAGCACCCCCTGTGCTTGTGACATCATACCCTGCATTGTAGCAAGGAAATAGTGAATGGCATTTAATCTAAGGAGTTATTTAAATGTTTAAATGTTCAATGTTTAATTAGCAGAGTTTAAATTGGAGATGTTCTCTACGGTGGCATAAGGTCTTACAAAAAATTTTCATGTTATGACTATGAGGGTACAGATCCAGGGCTGAACTAAAAATACATCTAGGTTCATATACCTGCATAGCCTATATCATTTTTAATGTAAGTACTGTGATATTATGTCTATTTCAATTTCATGTAACTATAGGTTTGCCATTTAGAGGTATAATTATCCTGAGAATTTTTGCACGCAGTAGGTTATATCTAATTTTGTATTCTTCTTTAAATGTGCTATATCTTTAAGAACAGGAAAACCTTAATGTTATAGTAACATGATTGTTTTAGCCACTGATAAGGGAATTCCCCATCTGATAACGGTGAACATATTATCGTATATACCAAACCCATTCTTTAATTCAATAGTTCTCAAACTGTGTTTTTTTTTCGACCAGCAGCATTAGCAACACCGGAGAACTTGCTGGAAAGGAAAATTCTTAGATGCATCCCAGACCCACCAAATTAGAAACTCTTTGGTGGGGTGCAGCAATCTGTTATACTAAGATCCTTAAAGAGCTCTTAGAGGGGAGCAAAAGCTGTTTCTCCAGCACTCCACACCTGCATTTCAATAATGCAGGGAGAGCCTGCCCTTCTGTGTCAGTCTCTTCTGCATGCGCCCCCCAAGCCCCCCACCCCCCGCCCTGTCCCTTGTCTTTCTGGAACTTAATTCATTGACAGCCACACCAAAACCTCACCCAGTGTGGACCTAATACAGCGTTGAGGCTTCTGTAGTAGTTGCCTGTCTGAGTTCTAGAACCTCATCCTTTTAGTAACAAGTCTTTTTGTTTTCTATAATTTGTTCCAGTATAGTTAACTTCAGGAAACTTTTTTTTCTTTTTAACTAGAAAGAGGAAAATAGATATTCCTAGGGAACAGTTCCTAAAAACAAAAACATGGCTTATCTGTTATTTATATTTTAGTATTCCATTTATTAAGTACTTACTAAACATCCCATATGCATCTAGCACAATGGTATGTGTCAAGAGTAAAAGAATGTTTTCGGGATGCCTGGGTGGCTCAGTGGTTAAGTGTCTGCCTTTGGCTCAGGTCATGATCCCGAGGTCCTAGGATGGAGGCCCTCCATCGGGCTCCCTGCTCAGTGGGAAGCCTGCTTCTCCCTCTCCCCCTCCCCCTGCTTGTGCTCTCTCTCTCTCTCTGTCTGCCAAATAAATATAATCTTAAAAAAAGAGTAATAGAACATTTTCAATATATATTTAATATTTTTTATCTTACTCTTATGACGGACATCAAGGTTATACAATGCTGCCAATCTTACACAATTCTTACTAAGACAGTTCCAAGACTGTGTAATAATGTGGATTCTTTTATAAAATTCACCCAGCGTGTTACTGTTACTTTGACAAATTTGAATGAGTTTCAAAAATTGGCAACATTTTCATATTTATTATCAAATCATTAATTTCTAGAATTATTTTAATAATACATTATATTCAATTATCTCTTAGATTAAGCATATTTTTATTTATTTCTATCTTCTTATTGGCCATCAGTATTGCTACAGTTCTTTATATAATAATTTTGACATAAGTGAAGATATTATTTGAACAACCATACTTATTATCACATCATTTATGCTCATCTGTTTTACAAATATTTCCTCCATTAGCTTAAAAATGTTTGCCAGAGTCTTGTAAGGCCACTAAATCTGGACATATATATTTAAAATGAGATTATTCTGCAGATGGGTTTTGCTAGTTATTGTTAAATCAAGTAATCATGACTCATTTACTTCAAAAATTGAAACAAAACAGTTTATAATTCATTATTTCACAAAGGTATGCCTATTTCATGACAACTATGCCTTTATTATTGGCATAATAGGAAAAAAAAGGCTCTTGCAGTGAAAAATGAGAAGAAATTAAGCTGGCAGTTTAGAATGGGGGATGACACTTAAAGTGAGCTCCGTGATTCATGTAGAATAATCTATCCTTCTAACATATTCAGCAGCTAATTATAATGCTCCTCTAAATCAATCTGTTTTATAACCATATTTTTTAAAAGACTACTCTTCAAAAGCTAAATATAGCTCTAGACTCTTCAAAATTAGAGTGTTTCCAGGAAAATGGTGACTTTAAAGAAGTGTTCTAGATGTCAAATTTGGACTGTTTAAGCAGAGAAGTGATAGTGCTTCGTGAGTCAAGAATTTATTTTACGATAAATTATATTTAGGGTTCTGAGCAAAATCTTAGCTACTTTTTTGAAGTTTGAAGACCTCATGGCCTTTTACTTGAGTGTTTGTTTACTGGTTAAACTAATAGTTATACACTTAA
Source organism: Eumetopias jubatus (assembly GCF_037043125.1). Taxonomy (NCBI): domain Eukaryota; kingdom Metazoa; phylum Chordata; class Mammalia; order Carnivora; family Otariidae; genus Eumetopias; species Eumetopias jubatus. The sequence goes on along the minus strand of NW_028274809.1, from coordinate 159,747,083 downwards.
CCGTGGTCCATTTCTGTGGTGAGGTGACAAATATTTCTCTTAAAAATACTTTTTCACCTGTATGATTTAGATCTGTACTCAGCTTCTGCAAAAAGCAATTTCCCTTATTGGCCTGTGAAGGTAAAAGAAAGCAGAATAACTAGGATAAATTATTTGCAACATGTTGGCCTGCATTGTCTCTAAACACTCCACTCTTTTCTGATGTTGATGCTGTATAGTAATAAATATGGAAATTATAATCCTAGTATAATGTATCCTCAAACATAAATTATTACCCTACTTACATCTTATCCTGGTCCTTAAACATCACTTCCATGTTGGAAATAAATTAGCTGTCCATTTTCTTTAAACTGGCAATGAGAAAGGGAAGAGAACCCAAAGAAAATTTTATATGTATTCAAGAACCCACCCAATTAACATAGCAACATTCCACTAACCATTATAAATTGAGAATACTAAATTATGGCCCTGAAATACCTCTAAACTCCAACTCTATGTTTGGGTGTGCAGGATACAGCATCATTCACTATTCTGTGTTAAACCATGCATTCAGTTGTTTCCATTTATATTGCATCAAAGCAGTTGAAATCCAATTGAAAAGTTTCTTTAGACAGCCATTGTGTGGGAACATGATGTCAATATTAATAAAGGCTGAATTTCCCCTTGGCTCACTTCTTACAGATAAGCTTTTCAATAATACACTGCTTGCACCAAAGGTCTGATGGGACTGGGAATAGTAAAAAACACTAATAAAAGAATGTTGAATGTTTTTATATTAAATTTCCCCACAGGCAAACTGAAAAGCCTACTTAGAGAACGCCAATCAACATGGCACTTATTAAATGTAACAAGAGTCCTGTTACAACAGATCTTTAAAGCCCTAAAAATGAATAAGGAAATAGAGACAAAAGACAGTTGCAAATTCATTTTTAAATGTAAACCCTGGACATCTCACTTGATAGGCACGAAATTGACCCTGGCTTATTTGATCTTCAAAAACTGTCCATTTATGGGAGCTCACAACTTTTAAAATTCTTTTATCTAAAGAAAGTAGTGGACCCCTTTTACCTAAAATAAATTCTAGATATATGTGTGACTAAGCTGTCCAACAGAAATAAAAGACTTATACAAAAAATGGCACATTCTGCTTATTTTTTTAAACATAATAAAATAAATAACACACCAAGACAGTGACTAAAATAATTACTGGATAAATAGGAGTTAAAGAGGTATTTTTTTCTTTAATTAACTAATATGAACCTAGCAAGATATAGTGCAATGTAGAACAAAAATAAAGACTTGGGTTCTTAAAATACTGGCTCAACATAACAACATGGGGTTTGTCCTCAATCCACAGACTTACCAACCATCACTTTATCTGAAGTTAAGCAATATCGAGGTGGCGACAAATATATTAAATCTGCCTGTCTTTGAGAACTTGAACCCCAAGCAGGGACAACTTGGGTTCGACAATAAAAAAATGCAATTGCTAACACTAGTTATTTCTTAAGGAAAACAGGAGGTAGTCATTGAGACTTCAGGATAAAATGTCATGGCACAGGAGCAATTCTTTTTATTATGGATTTTATAAAACTGTTAAATACCATGTAGTTTTTCTTTCTTTGGAAAACACAGAACTTCTCACAAAGGAACTTCCCACAAAGTCAAATTAAATTTCCCAATGTCTAGGTGAATAAGATTTTTTTTTAACTTTTTAAGTGGGCGTTATCATAAGAAATTCCAAAAGGCAGGCCACCTGGGTGGCTCAGTCAGTTAAGCGGCTGCCTTCGGCTCAGGTCATGATCCCAGGGTGCTGGGAACAAGTCCCGCATCTGGCTCCTTGCTCAGCGGGGAGCCTGCTTCTCCCTCTGCCTGCAACTTCCCCTGCTCCTACTCTTGCTCACTCTTTTGGGCGCGCGTGTGCTCTCTCTCTCTCTTTCTCTCTACCAAATAAAAATAAATAAAATCTTTAAAAAAAAAAAGAAATTCCAAAAGGACATAAGTGATATAAACTTCCTACAGTTTTTCAATTGAGCAAGATATTGATTATATACTATGTATTTGACAAACCATATACAAACTGTATTTGTATACATATATGTATACAAAACACATTCCTTTTAAAGGAAATTTAATAAATCTTTTAAAAGAACTTACCCAAGTTACTTAGCTTTCTCTATAAAATTAGCTAAAATTTGAGTTAAAACTTACAGAAGCTGATAAAAATCTTCTAATTTCAGTTTGTAGATTAAGAGGTAAAGCTACTTGCCTTTACTGCATGTCTGAGTAACTTGTCAGCATGACTTTCATTGAATTTTATACTATAATTGAAGTTTGTCAGAATGCAAAAACTAGTCAGGGCACACAGTATTTTTATTTAGGGTGTTATGTATTTCCTTATTCTCATAGCCCATTTAAATCCTCATTGTGAAAAAGATTTCAAAAGAGAGGACTCAACTTTTGGGTACTTTTATAGCCATGGTAAATTCTAGATTTTTTCTTAATACTTTAATCAGAATATAACTTATCATTTTGAAATATAGTGAGGTTATTTTTTGACAAATATCTTACACTCACCCATCTTTTACTTATTGGCACTGTTTTATGTTAGTTCACAGATTTATGCTGATTACTAATAAGAAGAATCTGTTGTGAAATAAAGCCTTATCTGGTCTTTTATTTGCATTTATAGGATTTAATTTTTGCTATGGATTGTGGAATTTATTACAACTAAGGTGTAGTTCTGTTAATTGTTTAAGTTCTTATAAGAAGAGGTTCGTATCTGGACCCTGTTTGTATCTTACCTGGTACCTATCACGGCAGCCTCCACACTGTAGGTGCTTAATTAGAGTGTATTCCTAGTAATAATAATAATGTGATTTTCTCCTAAGGAGCATGCTGACACATAGTTTATAAGTATCATGAACTGAATTTGTATACCATTTAGACTTTTAAATCATTTACATAAGATTACAACCCTAATGCTCCAGTTTTTAACTCTTCCATGTTTGTTACAACTATAGTAAGTTAAGTCTGGTTCAGTAAGCCTTTATTTAATTATGCAAAAATGAAATATCACTCAACTACATATAAACACATTTTATTCTTTTTCATCAAAACTAATGGTGATGGGGCGCCTGGGTGGCTCAGTTGGTTGAGCGTCTGGCTCTTGACTTCAGCTCAGGTCTAGATGGCATGGTTGTGAGCTCGAGCCCTGCATTGGGTTCCAAGCTGGGCAAGGAGCCAACCTAAAATAAATAAATAAATAAATAAATAAATAAATAAATAAATAAATAAATAAAATTTTAAAAAAATTAAAAATTAAAACAATGGTGAAAAAGTGACACACCACTGATACTCCTTTTTGTTCTGTGGAATTTTTTTCATGACATTTATATCCTGGCGATTGATTTTATAATGTAGATAGTTTGGCTGTTTCACGTGAAGTGGGAAAGGGGCATTTAAAGGCAACTGAAACTAGAAATCAAATGAACGCAACTAAAAAAAAAAGTTTCTCTAGGTTTCTTTCCTTTTAATCTAAAATGAAATGGCACAAAAGCATATGTTTCCTGTATATGCTGAGAGGGAATTCATTCTAATCATTTACACAAGTTCTTAGAGCACCTGTCCATACTGGTTTGTTAGAGAGTTCCTACATTTGATTTCCTCGGTGAACCTATACTAGAATTCCAGAAGATCATACACTGTATGCAAAGTTGCTTTTAAACTGCAAATGTGTGTAACGTCGCTTCTCTAGAGTAAACCGAGACCTGACTTCGATCCTCATTCATATAGTTTTCATTATTTAGACACCACTGTCATTTTGTCTACGAAGGTGTCTCAGTTAGCCTCTCGAGCTGCCATATCTCTGTATATGTCTTTAAACTTTTATTGAGCCTTTCTATTTTCTGTAAATTTTCATTTCCTCCTAATTATGAATGATGAAACAGAGTATTTAAGGTAAACAGCAACTTATATCTATTATACCTCCTTATACTGGTTTACCATTGCTTAGTTGTGTTATGCCTCAGTTGCCATGGATTCCAACAACTGATATTTTGGAAATTGAAGTCTAGACCTGAATTTGTACAGCTACAATATTGTTTTGTGACCCTTGTATATAACACAACTTCCACTCTGGTTATATACATTTATATTTTACAAGTCCTTCCATTTGTAACTTCTAGTGCAGTGTCACAATCACATTGAGATTATGTGTCAAAGTGTGAATGAACACTAATTTTTAAGAGTATTAAAAATAAAATAAAGAAACATGACACTACTGTTGATGTTTAAAATATGCTATTGTTTTATTTAAACTCCAGTACACAGTCATAAATGTATGAAGACAAAAATTCTATGTAAACCGTAAATATGAGATAAAGATATTTAAAAACGTAAGCATTTCAGTGAATTGTGTTTTTGTTTCATGTAGTTCTTCATAAATAAGAAATAGTATTTAAAAATGAATATCACCATATGTCAAAGTAATCTATAAATAATCAAATAGCAATCAGACAATTTGAAGTCAAATTATTCTAAAGTGCTTCTAAGGTTCACCCACTCATGTCTCTGACATTTCTTGTCCTGTTACTAAGTCTGACAAAAAGTAAAGATCCCTGGAATAGGTAAGAAAAAATATTTCTCTCTCCCTTTCTTTCTTTCTTTCTTTGACTTTATACTTCTGAGCCTCAGGTTCTTCTGTCTGTAATTTGAGAATAGTTGTCCATCGTATCCAGTCATCACAGAAAATCAGATGATTAAAAGCTAAGTAAAAACATAAAAAGACAAATACAATACAATATTAAAATACATGGAAGGAGAAATTTTATATTAATATAAAACTTAGTTATCAATGAAAACATAACTGGCTAAGCTAGAAAACAATGATCAGTGCATTTATCTTGCCCTACAATGAGGTTTAATTTAGATATTTTGCAGATATGCTCGAAGCCTCATTTGTACAGTAACATGGTCCAGTGATTAGGACAGTGATTGGAAGTGAAAAATGCAAGTCCATTTCAATACTGGTACTCACTATTTACACTCCGTGGGGGAATTTTTGAAGCTCTATATCCATATTTTTCTAACTGCAAAATGGCTGTCACCAAATTAAAGGATGTCTGAGAATGAATAATGTTTGCTCTTACCTCTGTGGAGAGAAACACCATAGAAATATAGCTAAACATTTAAAACATCACCAATAATACAGTATTCAAGTTGAAAGTTTCACAAAGTAAAGGGACAAGGTTGACATGCATTTCAGCTTTTCCTCTTTCCTTGAATTTTTGATTTATGTAACTCAAAGGTTAATCTTGGTGAAGCACAGGGAAAAGATAGTTATCCAAGTGACATTTTTAGACATTCTACAGATATGATATATTAAAGGGTGCATTTAGGAGTCCAAGGAATATTGGAAAATACCACACGTAGACAGTTTTAACATTGCTGACCTCTTTTCATAGGTATAAAATGATCAACTTGGAAAACCGTTATTACAGTCAGAACTTGACTGAAAGAGACAATAAGAAGATAATAATTTTCAATTTAGTTCTTCAAACCCAAAGTTATTGGGCACCCATCCTATAACTGATAACCATTTTCCAAATTATAAATAAGTACACAAGGATGGAAAGAATCCAGTGAGGTGAGGGGGAAAACAAGTTGATTAAGATGTCTTCAAGGAGCCTAAAGTCTTGTGAGACAGACATATTTAAACATGTAAATAGTACAAGGCAGAATAAAGTAATTGCCATTTAGAGGTTCAAAGTGTTTTGAGAGCCCATAGGAAGAAGTAATTAATTCTGACTTGTACTGTGGGGAAAGCTCCATGGAAAAGAGCTTTTGAAAAGGGCCTTGAAAGAGATGTAGTAATTTGGTGGGTAGAGAAAGAGAGGACATTCCATGCTGAGTCAGGAACATCAGCAAAGATGCACAAGGTTCCTTCCAGACCTTAATAGCCAGGCAGAAAATCTGTAGCTTCTATATTTTAATTGGCAATTTCTGTAATAATAAAGCAGAAATAGGAAAACTGATTCTGTATTTTTTTTTTATATCCTTATATATTCTTACCCAACAACTTATCTGGGATTTTAGGGGTTCTGGAAAAATTCTTGAGAATGCTTACTACAAAATAGTTTCCCTTGTATTTGAATGCTTGCATGTTTCAAATTTAAATAATATTTACAGCAATTTAATTTCTAACCAATTGTGATATGTATTGAAAGAAGGTACATAACTTCATTTCTTATAAATAAGTATTTTCTAGTTTTGTTTATTAGATGGAATACATTTATATAAAGCAGACCTTGTTTTCCTATGAAATCTGAGATGCATTTCATTAGATTGCTAGAGTTGAAATGTTTGGAAAGGAAGCAGTAAAAGAGACATTAACATTTTTGCATGCATATTTAATTGAGATATAAAATTAAACTGAAGGCCAAACTTCCAGCATTTTGTAACAGTGTTCTGAACCATGAGTCAGAACTTTCATTCTCTTTAGTTATCCTGCACTAGAAGAAAGGGAAAAGAGAAAGCCAGTTCTGTTTTAATCTTTAGAATCATTTTAAAGAATGTTTATACCAAATAAAAATTACAATCATTATTTTAAATATTATATTAATGTTTGGGAAACAAGGAGCCAATGCTTCATTCATTTATTTTATTAATGGTTAGTTATTTTAAATGGAAAACATTGTGTTAAAATAGAGTTGGTATCTGAATAATATATTTGTCCAGTGGAATAAAGGACCTCATTATTTTAAAATGTTTCTTCTTACAGCTACTACTAAAGCTACTTCTACCTACATTTTATTGGTCATTATTTTTAAAGAGGAATCATAAAGTAAATTCATTTATTTTTATTTTTCTTGTTTTACCTACAAATTTTCAGTGTATATTCTTAATATTACAATAAGTAAGGTTAATGTAATTACCGAGAACCATAAAAACATACCTATTATCCTTTATGCCTGCACAAAAGCCCATCTCTGGGTCCAGGTTGGAGTTTTAAAAGCCTGGCCTGGCAATGGGGATTGGATCCTGTGCCTGACGCACTGAGGGAAAGCTAAGAAAACAGATTCCCAGGCCAGTCAGAACTAAAAAACAAGCAGACAGGAGGCTAAAGGCTCTGCTGTGAGGCATCATCATTTCCACTATCCCAGAATGGAAAGTGGAACTCCTAGACAAGAGTGAAAAGGTGATGGTCATCAGGAGACACAGCCTGGAGAGTTTGCCTGAACCACTAGGACGCAGCTGAACGCTCTCAATAGTTGACCTAGAAATCTTTTCCTGGTCAAGCTTGGGAAGAGATATGTCAAGCACATCTGCCTGGATATTAGTTTCTCCAGATTTTTCACCCCAATGTCTTGAACTGACAAAACACATGCAGAAAAACAAAACAAAACAATATCGTTTCTCTCTATGAGACTAATGATTCTTCACTGCCTTTTACTCCAAAATATCTGCTAAAAAATAAGAAGAATCTTTTTTTTTAAAGATTTTATGTATTCATGACAGACAGAGAGAGAGGGAGAGAGGGAGGCGGAGGGAGAGGCAGGCTCCCAAGGAGCAGGGAGCCCGATGCAGGACTCGATCCCAGGACTCTGGGATCATGACCTGAGCCGAAGGCAGACGCTTAACCATCTGAGCCAGGTAGGCGCCCCAAAAATAAGAAGAATCTTAAGAATCAAAAGAATTGTGGTACAAATAGGATATTGATGCGTGCTTATGCTTGCTCAGAGAAGAAATAAGTTTTGATAATTGACATAAGAAAGGTCCTTTGAAAATGCAAGAGAATGGGCCAAGATGAAAATTCAATCTTAAGGAAAGGCATATCATTTTCTTTATAAATATTGGGAGGGAGATAACAGTGGCATTTGAGGCTTGTTCGTACCCATTATTTATCACTGCATATCAAACTACAACCCCAAGTCAACAAGGATTTGCTATTCACATTTCTGTAGGTTAGCAGGGCTCACTAGGCTAGTTCTACTTCATATAACCTGGCTAAGATCACTTACGCTGTGACATCAAATTACAGAACCAAATTATAGCATATTAATGAAGTTTTAATATGTTTTCGGGTACTTTATTATTTCGTGGAGAAGTTAACACTTGATCTTAGTCAAAAGACTGAGAAGCCATTCGTGAAGTTAAAAAAATCTTTTTTAAGAATTTTGTTCCCTTAATTTATGAGTGTTTATCAGAAAGTTAGATTGTTCTTATAGATTAAAATTTTTTGTGTGTTTCAGATCTCACAACCAAAGAATATCTGTCAGTAACTTTGACTTTAACTTGGTTAAACTTACGGTTTTCAGTTGAATGTTAAGAATTGTTCAGATATCTGTGATCAGTACGTAAACTGAAAAGAAAGTTTCATTTTATTCATAGGCTATGTAATGCCTTTGGTGAAAAGTAAGTATTATAATCATTATTTCAATGATATTATTTTTCATTAGAATTTGGGTTTCTTTGGTTGACTCCCTAAGACAGCAGTTCCCTAACTGTAACCTAAGAAACACATGCATTCAATTAAGAAAGTATTCCTTAATCAAATATACGTGTGGCAAATTCTGCACAGTATGACCTTTTCTAAAATTGTTATAAAGTATGTTATCATATGAGAGACATAAAGGAAAAAATACTTCAGTAAAGCAATCTGATTAACTTTCTTTAACCTGGGTTTTCTCATACTTAAGCATGAAGCAATTTCTTGTAACATGCTTCTTGCTAACCAGACCAATTTAGAAAATGCTGTTTTGTGACATGCAATGTGTAATATTAGCTTGCTTTTTAAAGTAGAATCCCAATCTTAATACAGGATCCAAAAATAAAGCTTAAAATGGTAAAAATATATTTTTAAGATAAATTTATTTGACTTACTTTTTTATCTCCACCTTTAAGGTTTTAGTCAGCGTAATCCATCAGTCTACTCTTCGCAATCTCCTTTTTGTCTACTTTTTTCTTACAGCAAAAGCATCAACTTTATGCGGATGAAGTATCAAATTATGTGAACAAAAGAAAAATCTTTGTTGCAACATGGCTTCTAAAAACTACTTTCTTCAATAAAATTATAACTCACTTTTCTTATAATTATACGTAATATTTTCAGGAGTACACTATGTAGGAGCAATTCTAACTTTATATTTTTATTTTCCACAACCTATGTAGTTGAAAAAATGAAATCTATCATAGATAGAACCATGTGAAATTGCTAGGATTCAGTTTCTTTTGATCTGCCAAAAATGGAAATTTTATACTTTTTAATGTAAGCATTAGAATCCACACTTATTCATAGATATTTCGACCGGTTTATTCAATTTCCTTTTGTTTTTTATTTGATTTCTTCATTATATATTATAAAAATAAAGGAACGCCTGAATATCTATACTACTTTTGACTAAGAAGTTACCTACGCATATACTTTAGAAATGATGTACATGAAAGAATGTCATTCTGATTTACTACAACTCATTGACACAACCTAGAAGCAACTGGCTCACTGTTCCTAGCTTCCACCATTCTATAGTTGGTCTACTATGGACAAACTTAATCAGAGTTTTGAAAATGTACAAATTTTTCTTCTATATATCAGTGGGGACTCTAATATATCTTTTACATGTATTATTTATTTGCTTTGTTATTTATTTGCTTTATTTTATTATTTTACTATTTAATATTTATTCAATAACTATCCTGCAAAATTATCGAAGGTACTCATTCAAAAGTGATTTGTAGGTAAAGATTGCTTGTATTTGCAAAATAATTATGAATGATCTTTCAGTAGACCTTTGGTTTATTTTGTTTCTAAGAATTACAGTGGAATCTGAGCCTCTTTTTAAGTCAGGTTGTCAAAATGCTACATAACTAAATCATAACTAATTTTTCTGTGTCCTACCGAGAATTCTAGTTTATCATTTGTGTTCCTGTCCCCTGCTGAGGTCAAATAAAAGAAATAGTCATGTGATGAATATCATTGTACTTTCTGTAAAAACATCCATTTTGAACATTGGACAGTATTTTATTCAATGCTCCTTATTTTAAAAGAAAAAATAAACGTGGAAAATTTACTTTCAGAACTGTGGAACAAGAAAAGGCTGGTTTCTTCTGGTGAATCAGTATGCTTGCTTCAAGATAAAAAGAGATCTGTTGTTCGTGATATTTTCCTTTTTGCTTGGGCCACCTGGAATCCCAGAGTTATGCTTGCTTTTTATTAAAATACCTTCAGCATGATTTTTGAAATACCTTTTTAGGTTTTTTGCTTGTTTATTTTTTGCTTTGATGCTTGGTTTTAACTCCTATGTTAGGATTCTTGGTATTTTTTTTTTAAGTTGTAAGTCCAGTTTATATATTTTCAATAGGTTGACTATAAAATACTCGTAAAATATTTTTATAAATAAAATATACCAGATGAAACAAGCTTGTAAAATCATTGTTATATTTTTAGACAGACAGAGAAAAATAATAATGCTTATGAGGGCAAATGGATTTGAAAATACAAATTTATAGTAGTTTGGCAGAAAAATAAATGATGGAAATGAGGGCATCTTGAGAGGTTTTTCAGATTATGAAGTCTCATAAAATTACCAGTCTCATGAAAATTATCAGAAATCAGTATGAATCTATGTAGCTGCTAGCATTCCCAGTCGAGGTTTTTACCAAAAGGTCTATTTCTGGGATTCAGTAAATAGTATGTCACCACCGTGGACAGATTCTACCCAATATTAACCCTGCTAGCATTGTGTCTTCAGGGTTCAGTGCTGACCATCACTTTAGGTTACGCAAGTGTTCACATGCCAAATCAGGTAATGCCCATTTTCACTGATAACCAACCATTGCAAACATCCCAGTCTTTTGTAAGCACAGTGGGTCCAGAGCCATCCATCAGTGCTGGGAGTTCTGTCATATGCATTTAACTTCAGCATCAGCCAGTAGCTCCAAGTCTTTGTTACGGAACCCTGTCATTGCCACTGTTAGGGTGGGAAAAAGACAAAGTTAGAAGGTGTGTGTGTATGTGTTGTGTGGGGTGTGTGTGTGTGTGTGTGTGTGTGTGTGTGTGTGTGTAATGATCTTTTTGGGCAGTTATTAAGAAAATTTTTTCTCTGTAAGATTACTGACCCTGATGTGGAACATAGAAAACTTTTAGGGTACGGAATCTACCATACTGCTTCCTGAAATTTTATGAAGTCTTTTGGTTTGGAAGTCAGGGTTGGAGTTAGTTAATCACAATTGCTGCGTTGCTTGTTTAAATTCCAAAATGGAACAATGTGCCTCCACCAGGACAATATTCATACCATATGCTCCTTAATGTTTTGATTCTCCAGGGTACAGTTGAGCAATCTGAACATCAGATAATGTGTTCTATCCTCCCCAACACCTAGGTCATATTCTGGGAATAAATTAGGCTTAAAGAAGTTCATTGACTCTTTCAGCCCACTGGGGTACCATTTAAGGAAATCACATGTCGAGGACAAGGGGTATTGCTGTCTTCCCAGTATCTGAAATAAAGATTTATTTCAAGCCTTGGCAGAAGAGTGGACCAGCTAATTGTCACAGTTTTAGTCTTTGGCTACAACACGCATAGACATACTTTCCGAGAAGGTGATGGTATCCAGTGTGTATTGAGATATGGTGAAGGGCAAGGGACTAATGGCTCAGACATCATGAATCAATAATGAGATCAACTCATATATTATAGCATATCACACATTTGGCTTGTTAAAATTTCTTGGTTTTATTATTTTTTTGAAGAGACAAAGTTTTAGCAAAGAGGTTATTACTTCAGATGGGCTCTAACATATACAAGGAGATGAAGTAATCATAAGTGAAAACACATTCAATAGTTTAGGTCTATTTGAAAGAGAATATCTTTTATGAGAGAAAAAAACTGCAAAGACAGAAAGAATGCCTTGAACATATATCTAATAAAAATATCTTTTCTTCAAAGGGCTCAAAGCATTTTAATAAGTTAACTTGCCCTTATAACTTCTTTGTCAGAATGTTGAAACCATAAAACAAACAGAAACTAAACCATCCTTATGTTTATTGTCCGAGAGAGGGGAAAATGTCTCTGCTAGATAGAAGGATAATCTTTGAAAGATTCATTGCTATGCAACTTTCCCTCTTTCAATCCCCAATTCTGGCTTTGCACGTATGAAAAAAATAAATAAATTGTACACATCCCTTTATTTCCTAAGCTCATGGTTCAGAATATTTTCTTTGCCCATCTAGCACAAGTTTCTGAAAACCACTTGGCGTAAAGACTACCGTGTCATTGAGAATTATAAAATTCTGAGAATTTTAAAATAATTGATCATTTTAGTTGTCTCTTAAAAGTTGATCACTAGGATGGTATCTGTTTTTACCCTCGATAATATCCTAATTCTTCTAGAGGGTAAAGAGAATACTGCGTATAGAAGCATTTTCCAATTTCTTGCACTGTACAGAGAACCCCATTGGAAAAATAAATGAAACAAATGTTACAGTGGCAAAGCAACAAGCTCAAATGACGCAGCACAGATTGGATATAAAACTACGGAGGGAACGAACCCATAGGGTGGACGAAGAGAGGCTTCACAGGGAGGGGAAATTGGGAGTCAAACTAGAAGGAAATGAGAGTAATATGCCAAAAAGAGTATTAACCGAGTATCAATGAAAAATATTCACTGTAACAGGTAAAAGGCTCGCACTCATTAAAAGAAGGTATTAACATAGAACTTCACATGTACAAACATGTTCACGAAAGCAGAATGTAATTTAATGCATGGGCATCAATCTACTAAGCACAGGCCAGACTGGTTTCCCAACATGCTGATCTAAAATCCAACAGATCAGTAAAGAACTCAGATGTCCTTGCATCAAGAACTGATTGATTTACCTCAGTCTAAACCACTATTATTTCTCCCCATGATATTCTTTCGTCTGGTATTTCTACCTTTACCCTTGACTCCTCTGATAAATTCTCAACACAGCAGCTGAAGCAACAGTTCTAAAATGTCGAGAGCTATGTCACCTTGCAGCTCCAAACACTTCAGTGGCTTTCTATCCAACTCAGAGTAAAAGCCAAATTCCTAACAGGCCTATTCGAACTGCCCTCCTCAGCTCCCATTACCTTTCTGACGTACACCCCTACTAACCCTCCTCTTGCCTACCCTTCTCTGGCCACACTGGGTGGCTTGCTGCTCATCAAACACACTATCTTGGTCCATTAGGGCAACTATAACAAAAATACCATAGACCAGGTGGCTTAAATACAACGTTTACTTCTCACAGCTCTGGAGGCTGGGAAGCCCAAGACCAACTCACCAGTAGATTGGGTCTGGTGAGAAATCCCTTCCTGGTTCATAGATGGTATTTTCTTACCATGTCCTCACAGGGCAGAAGTGGGGAAGGGAGCTCACTTGGGTCTCTTTTATAGGAGCTCTAATCCCATTCATGAGAACTCTGTCTTCATAACCTAATCACCTGTCAGAGGCGCCACCTCTAGTATCATCACATTGGGGTTTAGGTTTTAACACACATATTTTAGGAGGTCACATCCAGCCTGCAGCTCATTACCAGTATTCCCCCTTAGGGAATTCATGCTCGCTCTTCCCTCTACCTGCCACAATCTTCCTCCAGCAACTGAGAACCAGCTCTTTCTCACCTCTTTCAAGTGTTTGCCTGAATGTTAACTTCTTTGTTTTTTTTTTTAAAGATTTTACTTATTTATTTGACAGAGAGAGAGACAGTGAGACGGATTCTACCTTCATCAACCTATTTAAATTTACGATCCATTTACCACACCCACCTCTATCTCCTTATTCTTGATTTCATCTACCATGCTCCTTTATTTTCCGTTTCACTTACTCCTTTCTAGAATTCCGACATACTATATAAGTTAGTTGTGTCTATTTTATGTCCCCCATCATTACTACACAAGTTTCACAGGGCAAAAAAAAAAATTTGTTTCTGGCAGTAACAGGGGGTTGGTTGTAAACACTGATCTATTCCAATTATCTCAAAGCATTCCAGGTTCTTAGTTAGCCAGATTATATAAGAGGGAAAAAATGGTGCAGGAAAGAAGGCAAGGGTTATATTCTAGTCATGTCTGTATTCCCTTAGTTCAACATTTGGTACATAATAGGTATTCAATATAAATCTGCTAAACTAAACTAAATCTCTAAAGATTTTTTTCTCTAATTCTAAGTAGCAGTGAATGATGAGAAAAGAAAATGTAACTAATATTCCAGGAATGAATGGCAGTTGAAATTTTTTTACCATAAACTGTGGGGAGTTTTGTTGCCTATAGCCATTTAAACACTGCTATTCTTAGATGTTTTTGTTCGCTTATTTTTTTCTATAATTGAACTAGTAATCCAACTTACAAGCAAATAGGGAGAAATGCTGTAAGCCCAGAGTTTTGAAAGAATGTACACTTTTTTCATTTGATTCTTTGTGTTACTTTTTGTCCCCATGGAACCAAACTCCTCAGAATTTTATCTGTGATTCTACTTGCCATTTTGTTTTGTCAGGTCTGGAATTTGGCCACGAATGATTTCTTTTTGAGTCATTCTATAAATAGTAGAATCTGTGTAAGAAAATTCTTCTCTCTACATTATACTAATAGTTACATTAGAATGTGTCAATCCTGCAGAAAATATACTATAAGCTTGTTTGGAACTGAGAAAATGTAATGGCACACCTGAATTTTATGAAATTAAAGTTACTAGTTGATAATAAAAAAGTAGATAATGAATAGTGTGGGAATGCTGTGTTGTGGTGTGTGTGTATGTGTGCATCGGTGTGAGCGTCTGTGGGGGGGCGGTGCACACACTTGTTTTGACAGAAGTGGTAGTTGGCAGCAGTGACAATGTCCTTATTTTAATTTTTCAGAAAGATACAAAGGGTTGGTAACATAAATAAAGTAAGGCAAGAAGTAATCACAAATTGGGCTTCAGGCAAGAGTAGTTCCAAAGTACTAGAAATTGAAAGAAAAAGTTGAAACAGGTTGAATATATAGAATGCTCCTTTAAATAGGATTTCCTATAAATTATATTAAATTTTGTATTTAGGTCTGGTTTTCTATTTTGTGTTTGAATTCTCATTGCTACACTTTTTTAGAAGAAAAGCAAAGCATATTTTTATGAACACATCTCTAAGTTGTCTAGTTTCACTATATCTTTCTGTGTGGAAAATTCACTCTCTGTCTTTTCTAAAAGACTTCCCCGAAATTTTCAATTAATTTCATTGGATTTAAAAGCCATTTGTTCTTCAGGGAGTTATTTTTGTTTCTTTCAGGGAATGAATCATCCAGAAAAATGTTATACTGCATTTGGATCTGGCCATGTTACGGCACTGAGGTGGCTTTGTTTGTCTGAAAGAACTGTGTACCCTAAAGTTCTGTATTGAGAAACCAAATGTAAAAGCAATGAGAAATCAAATCTCAACCACTAATACAAATGCATTGTAAACAAAGATCAATGTGAATCCCACATTCTCATCCTAATATGTGGAATCTTGCTCTGTCAACTTATTTGAGACTCCAGGTCAGTTGAAAAAGCATTTATGTGAGTGCCATGTCCTTAATGCTTTCCTTATCTCACTTGAACAATAGTTTTGAAAGGTAGCAGAATCTGGTTCTTCCCTGATGTCCTGTCATAGATATGAAGACATTAAACAATCTTAGCCAGCCTCATAGCAGCAAGTTCAATCAGAGTCATAGATTATTTTTTCCTTTTAATAATTCTACATTTTGCAATTAGTAATAGTATCCTATGATAATGCTTTTGTAGATAGACTTGATTAATATCAGTATGTTACAGAAGTCATGATATTATGCAAGTTATAAAGAGGGATTCTCCATTAATATAGAATGGGTATTAATATTTGCCAATCCAACTGCATGACTATATCCATCTCTCCTCCCTTCAAACAATAAAACAAAACAAAACAAAACAAAAAAACTCCACCAGATTGGAAACTCTTATTTTGAATAACCTTTTTTATCCTTTGATGTCTTTCACCAACAGAACTAAAAGCAATCCTTAGTTTCGGTAGTAATTTCCTCATTATTGTTGGGTCCTATATAATCGTAATTTTTAAAGAATTGTCTCCCTAATCATATTTATTGATCGATATAACTTTCATTGCAAAATTCTTTTAATCTTTTCAAATGTTCTTGTTTGGTTACTTTTCTCATTGCAGTAATTTTTTGAGTATCTGAACTCACAGAGTTTTGTTCTGAAAATTGGAAAAGCTCTAGTGATTCTATGATGGGGTTCGTAGATGCCACAGTATGATATATGAAGTATGCTATAACTCTAAAAATCATAACATTTACAATTCTGAAATAGTTACCAAGTCCGTGATTTATTCTAAAATATAAGGCTGGTTTAAAGTCTTGCTTTCATGATCTTGGGATTGTGATGGGTTGATGCGATAGTCTTGTGATTCATGAGGATGGCTCATTCATTATTTTTGAGTGGGATAAAGATAGTAGAGCTTATTTATAACTCCCTTAATTGTTTGAAGCTAGAGATGGAGACATAAAATTCTACAACTTAGTTTGCCCTATTCTTGCTTATGTTGTATCACAAGGACAAAGATTCATTAAAGAGACCTTTAAAATGTGTTAATCTAGGTACTTTAATGAAATTTGTTTGGAGGGCAACCTGTCCCACTTATTTATGCTTAGTAGTATTCATACATAATGGTAATGTGACTGCTCATCTCTAAACCATTAAGGAAAGAAATATGAGAAAAGGGTGCATGATGATTAATTTGGGGTGGACTGCTAAGAAGTTTTTTTGCCTTTTAAAGCAAACTATGCTTATCTTACTTAGCCTTTCTAAAAAAACATTAAAATTTGAATTAAAATATGCAGTAGACCAGGAACACTGTAAAATTGAAAAGGTAAGTAGTATTTATCACCGTGAATAAAGTATGTGAAATAGATTTAACGCATAGTTCCTAAGAAGTTAAAGGGTTCAGTATTCTATAAACATTATATCTAAAAATAAATTTCTTTGAAGAACATTTTATCTATTGTTCAACTATCTTTATATTATCAACTCTGTTTCTCTCCTTTCTCAGAAAAAGAAATATCTCAGATCTTTTTTCATTAATCATCCCATTTTTGCTTTTGATCTCACATTGTCTTTTGAATTTTCACCTTTCCTTCCCTTTTTTTTATTTTTACTCACTTCTCTAGCTACTTCTGTAAATACTTAATACATGTTCAAACAACACTTCCTCTGTGAAACAAACCACCCCAAAACAGAGTAGCTTAAAATCCATGAAGATTTGTCTTTTGCTCATTAATTTGAAATTTGGACAAGGATCAGCATGTCTGGCTCACCTGTAATCCTTTCAGTATCAGTTGTGATGGTTCAAAGTTTGGAAGCTGGTATCATCTGAAAGCTTGCTCATTTACATGTCGGGAGGCAGCTGTGGACTGTCAGTAGGGAATTTAACTGAAACTGTCAGCCAGAACACCTTTCCATGTGGCCTGGGTTTCCTTACAACATGATGGCTACATTCCAAGGGAAGCATCCCAAGAGAAAGGGATCCAGGTAGAAACCGTATCACTTTAATGACCTTGCCTCCAAAATCATGCAGCATCACTTCCATGGCTTTCTATTAATAGAGGCAGCCAAGAAACCCTACCCAATTTTAATGGAAGGGTAAATAGATTTACCTCTTGTTGAGTACTGGCAATGTTTTGAAAGAGCATGTGGGACCAGAAGTAAAGCTGTGGCCATTTTTGGAAAGTGCAATCTTCCACAGTCTGCCTACAAGAATTCACAATCCCACATGCAGGATGCACTGTCACCCTCCCCAAGAACCCTCTAAAATCCCATTTCAGAATCAGTCTCATTCTTAAGTACCAGGATTGCCTCCTCTAAGACAAATGCAGATACAGACGAGGCCTTTCAGGTACACTTCTTCAAGTATGGTTCTTTGAGTACAGTTCCCAGTCTAAAGACCTGAGAACTAGAGATATCTCCTCTCCCCCACTCCCAAAGTATAATGGCAAGACAGACATTGATAACTACTACATACATCTTCTCCAAAAAAGTACAAATGGGAGGTCTACAACAGTCACCAATCCACAGAAATTCTGAAAGCCAGCTGGATTACATATTGCTAATTTCTGGATCAAGGCTCACTGTTACTGCCTGGCTATGATCCATCCATCACAGCTCTTGGCTCTGTTCTTTGGACTCTTGGTTAGGTTTTCAAGGAAATCCTTCATTATCCATAGAAACGTGGCAGAAGCTCACCACTAAGTAGTTTCCTTGACTCGTTTCCTGCCAATAGTAATATGGGGATTTAAAGTCTTCTTCATTTGGTTTGTCTTTTTTAGTTCAAGCCAGCTGTGTTTCTGCTAGCGAAGTTCTCTTTAAAGCTTTGTGGATTTCCTATGATTGCTACTGGAGTTTAGCCTATTAGACAAAAGGCACAACCACAAATCTCATTGAGATAAGCCCTTTTTTGTCTTAGGCTTCTTATAAGGATGTTGATGGTCTTGCCCTTAAGATTCTGAGATGTTCACTTGCTAAGTAATGAGTATAATAAGATCCTTATGATCCTTAGAAGGCCTTTTGTCTGACTAAAAAGTTCATTGACACATTGCCATAAATCTCTCTGAGGTCTTAACGAATGAACTCACAGTGTGATCCTTGATTTTATCTTTGTTCTGAAACTCTATATTTGAGAACCATGTATATTTGGGTATGAGAAACAGTCTTATTTTTTTAACTTATTAAGTCTGGGGTCCTTCATCTATTTTCTAAATTTTGTTTCTAAACCGAACAATTCCTTTTTTATCTATGTCCTCTTTTCTCATTTTATTATAGGCAGCAAGAATAAGCCAAGAGGACTTTCAGTATTTTGCTTAGAAACTTCCTTAGATAAATCATCTAATTTATCAGGCATATTTTCTATTTTCCATGTTATCACAGGTAATAAAGTTGCTAAGATTTTCTATTACTATATAACAGAATCCCCTTACTTCCAGGGACACATAACATTTTTGTCACTTATGCTTAAATCCTTACTGACAGTCTCCTCAGGGCCAATCTAGGTTTTGTTGTTGTTTGTTTTTTGCTTTGTTTCTGTTTTTAACAAAAGTCCTTTAACAAAAGGCTTTTCTCAAAGTTCTTCCAACTTCTACCTGCTGCCTGGTCTCAAAGCCAGTTTTAGGTTTTGCTATAGCAGCATATTACTCCTGGTACCAAAATCCATTTCAATAATTTTGGCTACATAATAAGCTATCTCTCCCAAAACATAAATATATATATATGCTAAGAGCTGAAGTCATCTAAAAACTGTTCAGTTGCATGTTTAGAAATTAATGCTGGATATCACCTAAGATTTGTTATTGGGGGCTATAGGCCAGACCACCTATACCTGGTCTTATCTGGAGGTGACTTGGATAGCCTCACAAATGGTGGCTGGATTCAAGAGCAAGCATCCTAAGACAGATGGACAACCAGAAGCTCTATCTCCTTTATGACCTAACCTTTGAAGATACTCGTGATGGTTTCCTCCACATTCCATTCATCATGGCAGTCACAAAGGCCAATCCAATCTCATTAACAGGAAATGGAGCCTACCTCTTTATGGGGAAGTAATAAAGTTCTGAAAGAAAACGTGGAACCAGAATTACTGCTCTCCAGTTTTTGAAAATATAATCCTATAATCTACAAAATACTGTCACAATTTCCTTACCTTAAATTTATATCTCAAGTAACTATAAACTTGCTACCTATTCCTTTTTTTTAAAATATTTTATTTATTTATTTTAGAGAGGGAGAGAGTGCACACTAGCAGTGGGAAGGGCAGAGGGAGAGGGACATAATCTCAAGCAGACTCCATGCTCAGTGCGGAGCCCAACTCGGGGTTTGATCCCACCACCCTCAGATGATGACCCAAGCAGAAACCAAGAGTCAGATGCTTAACCGACTGAGCCACCCAGGTGCCCCTCTTGCTACCTATTCTTATCTTTAAAAACAAACAAGCACACTCTGCTAAGGTATCCAGTAATCTACAATCATCTATAGATCTTAACCATTTTCAATCTTCAAGTTATTTGACTCATATGTGGGTTTGTTTGTTTGTTTACAATATTGGTAATCACTCAATTCATGAAATGCATTCTCCATTTTTCTCTGGCTCTATACTGAGTATCACTTTTGGCTCCTTTTCTACATTTTCTACATTTTCCTTTAAGCAATCTTCTAAACCCAAGTCTCCAATCTGTATTTCTACTTGCTACTTCTCTGTTAAGTTTGAGATTCAAATTTCCAACTGTTGACTGGACATTTCAACATGAGAACTTCACAGCTACTCTATATTCACTATTTGTAAAACCTAGGCTCCTTATTTGTTCTCATAAAACAGAATCTTGTTCTCATGTTCTCTTGGTTAAAGCCTTTAATCTTACCAAACCCAAAAGGTAGCAAACTTAGTCTTCAAACTTCTGCCTCCAGTAGTAACAAAACACAGCTAGAGTTCTGTCACTTTCTGTCTTGTGGCTCACATATCCAGCAGGAGGACAGGGCCTTATACCATCTGGTTCAACCTACGTCCAGGTAAATCTCCCTACATCTAGATTGCACAAATCATCCAAACCACCTCAGAGCCTAAAAATGCACTTACACTCACATACCTTTGCTCACACTGTTATTCCTATTTCGAATTATTCCTACTTATCATCAGTCTGGAAAACATTAATACATCCTCCATTATTGCATAAATATCCACTCTGAAAAAAACTTTTGATTTCTTACTGACCCCTTAACAAAAATAACTTGGCCTTCTGTGCTCCTAAATTGTTTAAGTGTCAGTCTTCCCCACAAAACTGTGAACTTCCTGTGGACAGGAACTATTTATTTTAATCTCTGTACCCTTTACATATTTAATTACAGATCATCAACTTACAGCTAATAAACTTTTGAACAACCCACACAACTACCTTAGCATTGCCTTGCTACATTTAATTCATACTTTGGAATATTTTCTAATGAACAAAATTTGAAGGGTACATAATGGAAATATTTGATAACTGCCATATGTGCTTTGGTAGCTTTTGCATTTGTGTCTGTTTATCAAAGTTTGTGTAGAGATATGAGTACTCTATTGCTGTGGTTTTCAAAGTGGGTTCCATGGAGCCCCTCAATGGAAGAGCCTCAGGAGCTTCTCTGAGCAGAGGACTGATTATGCAGATTCCAAACATGGCCTTTCTTGCTCGGCATACCTGCTACCCCACCATAAGAACTTTACAGATTAGCTTTGGACACATTTTCATTTTAAAAAAGGTTTCTATTACTGAAATATTTTGAAGCATTGTTTATAAATTTTTGCCTTTATTCTTTTTGTTTCCTTTAAGCCAAACTGGGTGGGGAGGAGTCGTAATACTGAAAGGAAAATTATTAGCCTCATCATTTATGGATAATTTAAGTTAGATATTAAAAAGTACAGAAAACGGAATAGACCCTTGACCTCAGTTGGATGTCCTGGTACTTAAAGTATGTGTACACATATTATACACATTTTGTTGTACACATATTATAAATATGTGTATAACAATGATGAAAGGGAGCAGAACTTAAGACTATAAAATAAGTTGTGGAGATATTTCTGAAAAGCAAAGTGTGACTAGATATTTAATAACATTTGTATCTCTATGGAAAATAAATCTGCACTTACAAATGTTATATATTGTTTGACTTTTGCACCTCTGACTTTAGTTTAACTTTTTGGAAATATGTTTTGTAAAAGTATAGAAGATTTCCTCCATTCATAAGCTATTGATTAATTAAATCGAAACAAGATGAAAGTTCTCTGTTTCAAGATTCTGTGCCTTCCATCTATAATAATACATTAACATCACTTATAAAATCCATGGAGTTTAAGTCATCTTTGGAGAAGGATCTATATTTCATGGTATCCTAATTCCTCCCAATCTCAGCAAACTAGACTGACCAAATTAACCTTCACCTTTTCCATTCTTTCACTTAAACTTTACTATTTGTGTACTTCTTTCACCTTATTCTCTTAAAAGGGAACTGGATCTGGACAACCCAACCTGGAAAAAGGTCAGTGTTAATACACCCTTTAAAATAATTATTTATTGTGGGTCTTCTGGAGTCCAGGGATCTCCAGCTGTTGTTCATGTCACTGAGCCCCTACGTGTGCACATACACATGTATCTGAATACGGTTTCCAATCAAATGGCTGAGAAAGAATTTACACTAAGCCACAGGCTCTAGTCAGTCAGTTTTTGTTGGACATTCTCATAGTACATGCCAGTAAATATTAGATGCCTTATGTGCTCGTTTGTAGGCTATTGTTTTTCAAGCTTCTGACGCGCTCATCTTCTGTACTTTGTTTCAGGGATGGGACTCAGCAAACCATATTTCTCTTTTACCAACCGGCTCTCTGTTAGGTTGTTAATCATGGAGGCTAACAGGAACCTACAGGAGAAGAGGAGAGCTGGGAATCATTCTTCCCTGTTTACTTTCAGCTCCTCTCAGTGACACCCCACAAAGCTTTTTCATTCTGACAACAACAGATGGTTCCAGTAGCAGTAACTGATTCTAGTCTGCCGTTGTTCCAATGCTCCATCAGGCCGTCCAGAGACAGTAATAGCAGCTGGCTGAGACCCCCTCCTCAAATTGAGTACGAGCCGCATACAGTCCTTCCTCCTAGCTCAGAGACCCTCCACACACACACCATGGAAGAAGCACACCCTTCTCAAAGGACTGAGTTATGGCTTTGTGTATGGGGGGGGTTCCTTCTCCAAGACTCAAGTTTCAATAATACCGACCTCTTTCTTTTGTTCCCCTGCCCCCAGTGAAACCTGGGGCTTGGGTTCACCACCTCTGTGATAACTTACTGCACATACCCTCTGCCTTTTCAGTTTTTCATTACCTGGTTCACTATGTTTTACATTAAATTTTTTCTGTTGAAATCCTGGTGTGGTTCCTGGAATCTGAAATGAACACTAACTGTATATTCCGTCTCTAAAAGAAAATGTTGTATGGCGATTAACCATCTTTTATGATTATATCATGTCCATTTGCTTCACCTTCCTTCTCATAGAGGATATGGAAGAATCAAATGATTAAAAACTGTAAAGCGTTTCGGAATGCAGTAAAAAAAAAACCCACATAATTGTATATATTATATTTTAAGAATACAAAATGTGACAAGATAAGAACTAAACTAAACAAACAAAAATGCCATAAGTTTTATCATATTCTGTTCTTGCTGTCCTTACTTTTGCATTGTTTTTATGAATTGGAGTGGTAAAAGTGACATAGGAGATCACCAGAGAACCAACGTCTGGCTACATTATTTTTTAAAGTACTTATAATAAGGAGTGCCTGGGTGGCATAGTCAGTTAAGCGTCTGACTCTTGATTTCAGCTCAGGTCTGATCTCAGGGTTGTGAGATTGAGCCTGGCGTCAGACTCCAAGTTCAGCACGAAGTCTGCTTGGGTTTCTCTCTCCCTCTCCTTCTGCCCCTCCTTCCCACTGTCTCTCTCTAAAATGAATAAATAAATCTTTTAAAAAAATAATTATAAATATAGAATTTGGTATATAAACTACCTCTTTTGTCACAAATAACGTACATAAAACACACAAATCTTACTTAACATTGGCTGGCCTATAATATTTTCAAGAAGATCCCAAAAATTATCTCTTTAATAGTCTTATTTATAATAATAAAATATTATGGTCTCAAATTAGATTTATGGGTCATATGTTTAATGGAGTAATTTTCTAGAAAACAAGGAGGTAATGTGTTTATTTTACCCTTGTATGTTATACCCATTAATAGAAATTAAGTTGGATAAAATAAAATACTGTCCTGTTTTGATGTCATTTTTCTTCTCCTCCAAGTTTATTAGTAATAGTTTTGTTTAACACACTTATATATCTATACATTCTTATCGTAATTCTATGTTTAATTTTTTTGAGAATAACCATATTGTTTTCCACAGTGGCTATGCCATTTTACATTCCTAACAACAATATACAAAGCTTCCGATTTCCCAACATCTTTCCCAATACTGGTTATTTTCTGGTTTTTTTAACTAAGTTTTTCATTTTAATTCCAGTATAGTTAACATACAGTGTTATATTAGTTCCAGGTGTACATAGTGATTCCACACTTCCATACAACACACAGTGCTCATCACAAGTGCACTCCTTAAACCCATCACCTATTTCACTCCAACACCCCACCTACCTCCCCACCCCCCCATAAGCATCAGTTTGTTTTCTATAGTTAAGGGTCTGTTTCTTGGTTTGTCTCTTTCTCCTTTTTTTATTTTTATTTTTTGCTTGTTTGTTTTGTTTCTTAAACTTCACATATGAGTGAGATCACATGGTATTTTTCTTTCTCCAACTGGCTTATTTTGCTTAACATTATACTCTCTAGCCTCATACATATTGTCACAAATGGCAAGATACATTTTAACTGTGCAAATGACTTCTTAAAATTTTTAGCTGTAGTTCATAAAACCAACACATTGTCCTCAAAAAGTCTCATTTTCTGTCCTAATTCTTGCTTCTTTTACTTTTGTCTAAGGAGCTCAAACTCTTCCTAGGGCAATATAGGACATTTGTCCAATGATGTGTGGAGTGACCTGTACTTTTGAATGTCTTAGAGTACTTGGGAAAAAGAGAGAGAGGACTTCCGCTTTGTATAATGCTTCCAGAAACTTTACTCATTTATTTCCATTTGTTTGTCAGAGCTAAGTCAACTTAAAAGCATCCCCCTCACTTTTTTTTGGTAAAAAGGAAGAAGGACCAACAAATATTTAGTGCAAATTGGACTGGGACATTAAAGGAAAAGATGGTTCTACTGATAACAGGAAATTAAGACCATAACTATTTAACTACCGGACAAACGGCAGCCACTCAACAACTAAATAAATGTTTTAAGTTTTCTTTGTAGAATAAACTTTCAGTGTTGGCAGGGGCTTGAATCAGTTACGAATTTCCTGAGAAAAAAATGTATAGATTACCCTTGGATTTGCCTGAATGCAAAAAGAATGGCTGTTTTCTTGATTCAGAATTTGAAACAAACTGGTAAAAACTTCACCCTAATGAATGAAATTTTATAGACAGAAATTGTAAGAATATAAAGAGGGGCACCCGGCTGGCTCAGTCAGTAAAGTGTGTGACTCTTGATCTCGGGGTTGTGAGGTCAAGCCTCCCGTTGGGGGTAGAGATTACTTAAAAATAAAAATCTTTTAAAAAAAGAAAGGAAAAGTAGATATTTAAAGTGGAAAAAACAGGATTTGAAAACAAAGTTATAGTTTGAAACGTTAGAAGGGCCTAAAATAGCAGGTAGGTTTTAATTTATCTATTGCAAAATTTAACAAGTGAATGAATCTCCATTTTTTTAAAGATTTTATTTATTTATTTGAGAGAGAGAGAGAATGAGAGATAGAGAGCACGAGAGGGAAGAGGGTCAGAGGGAGAAGCAGACTCCCTGCTGAGCAGGGAGCCCAATGTGGGACTCGATCCCAGGACTCCAGGATCATGACCTGAGCCGAAGGCAGTCGCTTAACCAACTGAGCCACCCAGGCACCCTGAATCTCCATTTTTGGGGGGTATATATTGCAGGAAAGCATTCACATATTTGTGAAACATGGCAATGAACTACAATCCAGGGCTGTGTGGTAGCAGACAAGAAAGAAGTAGAAGCAGGTTTTCTGGTATTTTCCTCATAATTCGGTAATCTGGGATCTCTATGCAGCATGCAGCCAGATTGGGGGAACCACCAAACAAAGGTGCCCTGGCAATTCTCACAATTGCCACAGTTAACCTAGTTAACCTCAACAAGAAATCTGGAGGCCTATCTCTGATTTTATTATTTAACTCTCCTAAAAACTAAAAGGACTTGGGTTAGGAGATTTAAAATATACTAAGACAAAACACAGAAGCGAGAGGTTTGTTTTGCAGAGGAAATTGCCTAAAGAAAGAGTCTGAGTCTCTTTTGTCTTATTTTGTTTTGGTTTTAGTTTCTTTTTGTGCATTTCAACCATATAAAAGATTTACATCAATGAGTCTCAGATTGGGAGGAAAACTCGTGAGATTATTTTCTTAGTCCCTCACCAGACAGGTAAGATATCATTTACCTGTTTCCCAGAATAGATAACAGAGCTCTCAGAGGAGGGAAAGGAATTGTCCTCAGTCATGTGTGACAATGGAGTCCAGATTAGACAAATAGAGGTCTCCCATCTCTCATTTCTATAATATTTCCAGTATTTTCAGCTTCTGATTTCTTAAAATATAAACCATTAAATAAATCTAGTGTTATGTACTACAAATTTACTTTGAATATTTCTTAAAGTAACCAATGATGAAGAAAGGAGTCTGAGTTATTACATTTTTTGGCATGTGATTTTAAAGTTAAAAATAAAAAAATATGAGGTCAAAAAGTTTTTATCTATTAGTTCTGAAAATGCCCTCATTTGACTGTGATTGACAATTTTTGACAATGATTGACAGACTCTGATGAGCAATGAAAAAAAATGACAGCCTTAAGTACTTCGAACAAGTTACATTTTAAAAGAATTAAGTTGTTACTAGATTAACAGTGGTCATGGAGAAAGAGTTGACCATCACTTTTCACGTTACTGGATGATCATTCCTTATAAAACACTGACCATCATTCCCACAGGTTCTTCCTGGGATCCTAATAAAACAGAATTCTCTGCCAGATAAGATTTTTATTTTACTATGAATGAAGCCCAAATTAACCCTTTAAGTCAGTCGCTATGCCTTAAGACGTCGATCATTCACTGCAGAACATGAAACATTGTTTAATTACCTACTATGGGTTCTTTGGATGCACACATAGTACTTTTTCTCAAATTTATGCAAAATGACAAGACAATTAAACAAAATTATTTCTGGGTATCATTCTCCCTCTAGGCTCAGATTCATGTTATTATAATTTTGACTAGTTTTCCAACGAGTTAGCAAATCCTTTGGTCTTGGAGCATAAAGTTAGATGTACCCATTTTTAGTTCTTAAAGAAAATCGAAGCTCCAGCTATGAGCTTCGTTCATCCAGGATCTCATCTAGGAAAAAAAGGATGAGTTTTGACATACGTAATGTAGATAAGAATCAATCCAGGTATCCTCTCGACAAATTTCCCAATAAAAGTTGATTTTATCTCCTAAGCAAACATTATTTCCTAAATTTCTCCATTTTTGTCAATGGTATTATGACTTTAAATAATTATCAGCCAATATTCATTTTGTCTTCTCACTCTATTTCTTGGTACAGTTTCAATTTATTTCTACATATTATTAATTTTGATTTTACAATATTTCTTGTATTCTTCATTTTCTTTTAATTTCCAAAGTCATCACCTTTCCTGTGGTTCACATCATTAAGCCTAGCTATTGCAATGGCTTCCATTAAGCCCGAAAACAAATTCTCACAAGGGCAGAATAAGAAATCATGCTTAACAGCAGTAACATGTATGAAAAAGCAAAGGAGTATTGATTGACAGTACACTTAATATTAATCAACAGCCATTCATGTTGGGTTGCAGTATTAGAAAGATAGGCATTAAAATACAGAGTTTAGGACAATATGATATAATGGGTTTTAGAATTTCATGATCCGGATTTGAATCTTGATTGTCTGACCTTAACTAATGGCCAGATTTCTTCATCTGTAAAATGGATATAATGATTAACTATCACTTATTATGTTTACTCTGTGCCAGGCAATAAATGGTTTTTTTATATGTTTTATTTCATTTAACCTTCATAGTAACCCTGCTAAGTGAATAGCATTATTATCCTCATTTTACAGAGAGAAATAATGAGTCCCAGGATGGCAAATTAAATTTTTCCAGTATCAGACAGCTAATATGTGACAGAACATGAATTCACACCCCTGGTCTCAGACATCAGAGCCTGTGCTTTAACCACTGAGATGTGAGTGAGATTATGCATGTTCACAACTGACATTGGGCTGCACACTTAGTAGGTGTTTAGCAAATGTTGGTTTCATTCCCATGTAATTTGTGCTTGTTAGAACATACTTTAGGTAATAGATTCATTTCTAGCTACCATATGAAGAATATATTGTCAACTAAAGTGAGCTGTACCATTTGAAGAATGAGTAGGCTCTTGAAATGCACCATGAATAGCAACAGTGAAGTGTTGGGCATATTTAGTCTGAAGAAAAATTACCCTGACTGCAAATGATACTTGTTTTTTTTAAGGTACCATTTTGTATATGACCCTAACAGAGTGGAACTTGATGGGTGAAGGATATATATAAGAAGAAGTTTCTTAAATCAGTAGGGAAGTTCTCTCTAGCAATCACAGTTGCCCCAGGGTAGATGGAAGACTGCCTTGGGTAAAAATAATCAGAACCCAAAAAGCATACTACACCTGGCCTTGGTTACATTTGCATTCAGAGTCTTTGGCTAGAACTATCTTTTTTTTTTTTTTTTTAACAATTTTATTATTTGTTTGAGAGAGAGTGCGCGTGCACAGGGCTCAATCTCAAGACCCTGGGATCATGACCTGAGCAAAGGCAGACGCTTAACCGACTGAGCCACCCAGGTGCCTGTAGAGGTGTTCTGATTGAACACTTGAGTTCAGTAGTGTCACCATCCTTTGTAAAGCTCTACTTCAGTTCCAGTTGTGAAACCCTTTAGTCATTTGTTTTAGGTATGCCTCATAATCCTCTCAGCTCCACAGTTTTGATGTTCTATCCCTCTCCTACTGTCTTCCCATTGCTGTGTCTTTTGTCAGCACTTTCCTTCCTGTTCTCTAGAAACCATGATCCATTAACAAACCACTGGATGGCACCATCCTCTTCACTCAGTGCCCTATTTGCCTACATGTGTTATCAAAAATCTGACACTCCCTTGAATCAAACTCTTCCCTTGTTTTACTTTTCCTGTGTCAGAGACCGATTTTCCCACGTTCTCGTACCACTGTTCATTGGGTGGACAGTCTTGATCTCTGGGGCCATTCCGAAAAATTACTCTTCAATTTCCCACAGAGCACTTCTCTGAGGCTCCTGTCATCTAGCTATACAGCACTCTGTCCATTCTTGTCATTGTCTTTCAGAATCTCCTCCACATTTTTTAGAATTTTGGTATTTTTTTCCACAGGTGATGAGAGTGATTTTAATATCTACATTGTTGAATAATCCAACTGCCTAGCTCTTCAGTCCCTTGTTCTTCATTTTTCCATCTTCCTTCTCCTCTGCTGCATTTCAGAAATGTATTTCCAAGGTTATATTATAGATATTTCTCTCACCTATCCGTGTAGCCTGACACACACCAAAAATATATTCGGTTAATACTTCACCCCTTTGTATTAACTTACCCAAATTTCCTGTTGGAATTTGAACTTGAACATCTCACTTCATTTGTCCAATTCAAATCTCCTATCCTTTTCTCTTACTCTTTAAAACTTTGTCTCTTATACTCCATCTTATACTCACTTATACTGGACAGTTTCCATCTCTCATCTGAACTTTACCTCCTTCCCTGTATAGTTTAGACTCCATGGCCCATCTTTTCAGTGGCTTAGTTGCTTTTATTCTTTTGTTTACTTTATTCTCTTGTTTTTTTTACCTCATTCTGGAACAACTCAGCTTCTAAAGATGCTCAAGCCCCTCCCGTCTTAAAACAATGGCATCTTTGAACACACATTCTCCTGTAGCTACCACTATTGGTTCCCTCTAAAGTCTTGAAACTTTTAGAAAAAGGACTCTACAGATGCTGTTTCCACTTCCTTACATTCTATCCATTCTTCATCCCACTTAATCTGGTTTCTGGTTTGCCCACTTCACCGAATCTACTTTCAGTAATATCAATACTGCCTTCAGTACTGCCAGATCCAATGAAACATTTGCTGTATTTATCCCACTTCATCTGTCTGTGGCAGTTGCTCTGTATGGCCCTCATTCCTTCCTGAAATCCTCTTTCCTCTGAGCTTTTGTGATCCTTCTCTCAAGGAATCCCTCCTTTCACTCCATTTCTTCTATCATCTTCCTGTACTTTTGTTTTTCTACTCAGATTTAATATATTATATACTCTCTCTGAAGGACCTTAATCAAACTCAGAAATTCAACTACCACACATGCCTTGATAACTCTCAGCTTCCCGTCAAGAAATGTCAGCATCAGAACACCATCCTTCTACAGCAAACTGCCTTGTAAATATCTCCAAATGTCTGAAACTCCTAGCACTGCCTAAACTCAGCTTTTGTCCTCTCCTTTTCTGCAGCCACTCCTGTTTTTCTTCTGCCTTGTTGCAGTAGCCTCTCATTCTGTACAGTCTGGACCCTTTAATCTATTCTCGCTATTGTCAGTGTGACCTTTCTAAAATGCCATTTTGATCATGTCACTAGCTGACTTTCAAACCTTAAGTGGTTCTCAAGACTGCCATGCTACAGTTCACAGTTCATGGCTTAATATCCAAAGCCCTTCACACTGAGGCCCAGACTTGTTTCTGGCCTGATCTTAGAGCATTGCTAAGTCTTGTTTTCACCACTTCCTCATGTGCTGTCTTTTTCCTGTAGTGTGTGAGTTTGTCTCATATCTCTGCACCCTCTCACTTATTATTACCTCTTCATAGAGTACACTTCCCTTATTATGTTCATCCAGATAATTTCCAGGAAGTCTTTCCTGACTATTGACAACCTTAAGTCTTACTGAGATATCCTTCCTTTGCTTCCATATCTCTTTTTGCATACCCCCCTATCTTGGCAGTTACTAATTCATCCCCCAAGTATTTATTGAGTACCCCCATATATTATATTTTAGTTTAAAACTTGCTCTTTTTTCTCATCAAACTTTGAGTTCCCTACGAGGAGAGACTATATCCAGTTTTGGGTTGGAGTCTCAGGACCTAAGATAGGTATATGGGTAGATAGATGGCATGCAATAAATATGTGTTGAATAAGTAAGTCCCAATCACAAAAGCCACTGAAAGAAGGAAACCATATTGGAGGACCCATGGTTAATTACTAGGATCTCCCATCCTAGAGCCAGGCTGTTTATATGAGTCATAAGTTTAGCACTTACTAGCTCTGTGTCTTGAAGGCTCCATTTCTGTAAAATGGAGATAATTGTAGTCTTACTTTATAGAACTGTTGGAAGGTTACATGAATCCATCCATATAGAGCACTTAGAACAGATCTGGCCATGATAAGAATGCCATAAAGATCAGCAATAATTGTCACCACAGGTCCAACATCCGCAAAATGGCCACTTCATTTTTGCATATTAGGTTTCAGAACCAGACATCTTGTTGATTTAGTTGATCTTCAATCTTCCTTCAAACTCTGAGGCTCTATATGTCTATGATAATCAAGTCATGCATTTCATGTAATATTTGAGTAATTTGGATTATTGTAATAAAGAATATAGCATTCATTGTAGAGCATTATTTTTTTGGTAAAGCAGTAGCAAAATTGAGAGTAAGTTAGATCTGATATGTGCCAAAAGTACAGAAATTAACTTCATGTTTAGGCAGGCCCCATTCCTTATTACTTTCTCTTATCTCCAAGAAAATTGTAAACCATTTATTTTCAAACCCTGAGAGCAGGTGTCTCTAAAGCAGGTGCTCTCTCTGAGAGCAGGCAGGTCTCTAAAACCTAGGTATAACTAGGAGCAGAGAGAGTCTTGATGTTATAACTTGATGCTGATAGATAGTTGAATAAATATCCCCACCCTTGCTAGAATTTAAGGCCAGATTAAGATCAATCCAACAAACATTTATTGAGAATTTAGCCCTAGACTATCAGGCATAAAGACAATGAGACATAGGTCCCAGCCTTTGAGGAGCTCTAAAGACAGGTAAGGATAGAAAATAAAACCATTATAATACTGTAGAAAGTGAGTTATAACACAGGTGACAGAGACTAACAGAGGTTACTATTGTGGCACAGAGAACTGAAGATAAACCATGCATTTAGGGAATAAAATGACATGTAATTTAAACCAAGAATGACCAGCAGATACTTGACAAGCAAGAAAGAGTGGGGTGAGTGGAACAAGAAGGTAAAAACACAGAGACATAGTACATGTAGAGAGCTTCAATGAGTGTAACATTACTAGAAAATAAACTACTAGTGGAAAAGTAATGGGACCTGAGACAAAGAAAAGAGTGTCTCAAATTCCCTGTCAATGTATATATAGTCAGCACTCCAGGGAAAAACTGGATTGAAACCAGGAATCAGGACAATCATGGTCAGAGGAGTTTGACCACCGTTGGCTAAGCACCAATCACCAGTCACAAGGAAACCATTTTCAAACCCAGGCACACCAGTCTCAGGAAAGTCAACTATTTCCAGTCCTACAGGCTATTGGAGAAATGTTTTTAATATTCGGACTATGTCCTCACTGGTTTTAAGACCCAGCAAAAATGAGACTGCTGGTAGTTAGTGTCATCAATCATTACCAACATATCCTCTTAGAGTGTCACATTTTTTTTTAAAGATTTTATTTATTTATTTGACAGAGAGAGACACAGCGAGAGAGAGAACACAAGCAGGGGGAGTGGGAGAGGGAGAAGCAGGCTCCCCACCGAGCAGGGAGCCCGATGTGGGGCTCAGTCCCAGGACCCTGAGATCATGACCTGAGCCGAAGGCAGAGGCTTAACGACTGAGCCACTCAGGTGCCCCTAGAGTGTCACATTTAATGTAAGTTTCCTTTAGTGAGGATTCCTGCTTTCTGTTTTGAAGATTAAAATATTCTGCATTTGGATATTCAAATGTATTAGATTAAGATAATATACTCTGTGATATGTGCTGAGGAATTGATCAAATTAAAATATGTCAACTTTAGCTTACTTAAGTTGGAGAATAAATCATCTGAATAATTTTTTACTTTGTTTTTTGAACTAATGGCTCATTAGCCTTCGGCTCAGGTCATGATCCTGGAGTCCCGGGATCGAGTTCCGCATCGGGCTCCCTGCTCAGCAGTGAGTCTGCTTCTCCCTCGGACCCTCTCATGCGATCTCTCTCTCTATCTCATTCTCTCTCTCAAATAAATAAAATCTTAAAAAAAAAAGTTTAGAAAAAAGAAAGTAAACAGCGAAACAAACTTGCAAAAAAGATAGTAATTATGCCTCAACTTTGTCATTGCTCTTTTACTGCTTCACGTTAAACTAGTCTTGCATTCTCTGTTGCATGGCTTTTCTATTCCCATGAAGCTATTCTACTTGTCAGTCCCTACATTCCACTTGTTTGCTCCCCACAGCTGCACCTGCTTACCTGGTTGAGGATCTCTTTTCTGCTAATGCCCCAAGGAAACCTCTTTTCCAGATTTCCTTTGAACTCTGCTCACTTGACAGGATTGTCCACCAATTGTCAATTTGCTCTCCGATGCCTTCTCTCCCACTATCTGCTTTGCTTTGTATTTCAGGGAATATTTGCCAGATTCTCTTGACCTCTGGTTTTTAAGTTAAGTCCATGGGAGACACTAGTGCAAGACTGGAAGGTGAGATGAGAGAAGACAGGATATTTATCCCCATCTTTCTCCTTACTGTAGCCTGTCTGGCTGCAGTAAGGTCTCATCTCTACTATGGACTCAGCTTCGTGGGATTGAGTCTCCCTCTGTGGTCTCCTTTCCCACTGGGTAGTCTTGGCCTCTCCTCCCTCTAGCTTTCTGCAGTCAAGGTCAGAATTGTCTCCCTGTTCAGTTTCTCAGTTCCTCCTCTGCGTGGGAATCCTATTCCCTGTGATACGTTCCTCCTGCTAGGAAATTGTGTAGTCCTTCCTGTCTTCCAGGTTGGATTCTGACTAATACAGGAAACCTTTTGATATTTATGGTATACATATACCATATTGAGTGAATTTTTCTATAAATCTTTCATTCGCATAAATGTAGATGTTTTGTTATACCTACTCAGTTTTTTGGTCACTTAAAGAAGGAAGTACTAATTTTTAATTCATTAGTTAAAACTTTTCCTAAATAAAATGTTCCTTCTGCATTTTAGTGGGTTTTAAATAGTGACTAAAATTATTGTCTGCTTTACCTCTGCTTTCTAAGAATGTAGTTCTCTTTACCATTCAGGTTGTCTGTGCTAAACCTCCCATCTAAAAACGTTCCATAGTTGCAATAAACCAACTCAAATGTGCCACAGAAATAACAAAAATATTCCAATATACTGACTGGTGATGAGAAGGACTTGAATAAGAATGTGGGGCATGAAAATATTAGAGTTAATATTATAATTATAATATTATAAAATCTGAATTTTCAAGTATCATAATCTACAAAAGTTATTATTTTATTCTGCTTATAGAATTTTCTGTTTTCAGATTTTTTAGCTCATTTAATAACAATTTTTGGGTTTTCAGTAAACACCTTATATGTATCAGGCACCATGTGATACTGGGGATATCAGCAAAGTACAAAAGAGGCAACAATCCTTACCTTCTTGGAGCTTAAATATGTAAGTATGTATACATCTAAATGTGCAAGTAGATGTTCTTTATAAATTCTTCAATATATAACAAATCAGTAAGAAAAGAGATGACCTAATATCTTTATTATAAAAACAAATTAGTAAGAAAAAAGATGAACTAATAAAACATAAGCTTAGGATTAAACCAGTAATTTGTAGAAGAACATAAACAGTAAGCATATGGGAAAAAATTAAACTCTTTAGTATTACATACAAATTTTTAAAAATGAGATACAAGTCTCCACTTTTGAATGAACAAAACTTCAATATACATATAAAACATCACCCATGTGTAAGTTTTTTACTCTATTGAACAAATATTTTAAGTGCTTTATGGAAGAAAATTTGACAATATGTTGAAAAAATTAAAAATACTCATATTCTTTGAGTCAGAAATTCTTAGACTAAGAGTTTGACATAGGATTTTGGAGACTAATTTTTTTAAAGATTTTATTTATTTATTTCAGAGACAGAAAGACAGAGAGCAGGAGCATGAGTGGAGGGGATGGGGCAGAGGGAGAAGCAGACTCCCTGCCGAGCAGAGAGTCCAATGAGGGGCTTGATTCCACGGTCCTGGGATCATGACCTGAGCCGAAGGCAGACACTTACCCAACTGAGCCACCCAGGCACCCCTTGAAGATGAATTTTAAAGTTCATAATAATAATACTAGAAGTAACTAATTTCAATTGAATGAATAAGTTGTGCCAAGCATTAAACTAAGAATTTATGTAAATCAACTTGTTTAGTACTGACATAACCCAAATGGCATTATTAGCTCATTTACAGATGAGAAAATTGAGACTTAAAAAGCCTTAATTAAAAAAAAAAAGTTAAAAAATATTCATCTAGCCATGGACATGGAACTCAACAATGGGTTCCTGGAGTTTGTGCCTTGCTATCTGTCACTAGCACCTACACTCTTCATTGCCCACCATCTTAATTTTCCTCTCTATGAAAGAATATGCAAGAATGTCCCTTGGAACATTGTTTGTGATAACAAAAGAAAGCAGAGAGGAAATTATAGACATACTCAACAATAAATCAGTTATGACTTAACCATACTATGGAAGAGTACTCAGCTTTTAAAAGGCTTTTTATTATATTTGTTGACAGGATATATTGTGATATTTAAAAAGAAGTGTGCTCAAAAATATGCATTTAGTGGGATTTCATTATGAGAATAATGAGATTTTAACCTTTTCTGGTTGTTCATCTGTTTTTACTTATTTTTCCACAATGAAAATAACTTGATTTAAGGTTAATGACAGTGTTATAATTCATATTAATAATACATTGTTATATGTTATAACAGACCTATCTTAGCTTTTAAAGTCAAGATGCGTCAGCAGAGATTGAGCAATAATACTCCCTTATACAGAAGTCTGTGTTATTAAAGCTTTCTGCCTGGATGTGTTACATTTTTAACATGAATCAATTTAACATAAATATCATATATTTTAAAGGGTCTGAAAGAGAAGTACTTTTCTAAGCATACCTATATAGTTTGCTTGCAAAAATTCTTAAAATAACTTTTACCCATTAAAACCTTAAGAGGATTACACAAGCTAAATTAGTGCCTGGACTGCAAAAAGCCATAATGAACTTAATATTACTGCTTTTCAAAATATAGACCAATTCTTAATAGACTATTTTACAATAGGAAGTGCCTTTGGGGGTCAGTATAACAAAATTAAGATCAGTTTATAAAGCCTTAAAAAAGGCCTGGTGGCAGCATTAAAATGTCCAGTGTAATTATTCCTGAGTTCATTTTCTCCCACACTATTTTCCTTCTCAGGCTTGGTGCAAAATGAAATGGACGACAGAGCTCTGACTTTTCTTCCAGGAATTGCATTTGTATTGTGCTGGTCCTCTGATATATAAAGTCTACTTAAATTTATCTGGGTCAAAGTCAGATTTGAAGTTGTTGGAGCTGAGATGCAATGCTGATTGTTCAAGCTTTGTCTTCACTTACTTAATCTGAAATTAGTTATGGAGACAGATTTAAAAATAACCACCATGCTCTAAGCTCCTGTGGGCAGGAGATTGCTCAGCAGCTTATTCTTCTTTATAGTTTTCTCCCTGTGGTCCAGAGTGAAACCTTCCTGGTCAATGTGTGGTCTGACAGTCCATGTCTTTGACTCTTTTGGGAGCTTGGTTTCTGGTTAGTCTCCATTCTCAGACATAGCATTCTTCATACTTTCCCCTTAATATTCGAGGCTTTGAGCAAATGTTACTTTTATCTTATGCCTCAGCTTTTCTCTAGTTTAGTGCAGAAATTAGCTGAACATGTTAGAGATGTAATGGTATCATATATGTATGTTTACATATTTATATGGCATTGAAAATTTGAAATTGAAGTGAGATTAGGATTTGATAATGAGGTTCTTTAAGGATATACTTCAGTTGGTTTTTTCCCATAGTATTTTTTACTAGTCATGTACAACAAATTCTCCAGTGCTCTGTTTTTCAAAACAGCCATATTACATTAGAAAGACATTATATCAATAAATATAATGTTTAAAATTAAATATAAAAGTATTCATGACCATGTATTTTATATACTGAGTCCCTTAATATTCATAGGCAAAAAGTCTTGAGGCTGTCTAGGTGGTTCCATAAGTCATTGTCATAGAAATGCTCAACCAAGATTTGGAATTGGTTTCCAGTAGGATAAGACTTTCTAAAAGAAAGCCTAAAAGAAAATTTATTCCTCAAGGGAGATAAGAAAGGCCCCTGATTTGTATGAAAACCACTGCAAGCGTTGACTTGGATTCTGTGAAGGTCTGATGATGTGTTGAAGTTACTTATCAGAACTGATTTCAGCTTTCAATATTAAACATCTTTTCTGTGGGCCCTCGAAGTGAAGACCTTCCCTAGTCCTGAAGTCTGCCCATTGGTATACTTGAGTAGAAGAAACAACCACTTTCAAGAACAGACTTTTCATAATTTTTGACCAAGTTTTTTTGTTCCTTCTATGGCTTCTATGTTGACTACTCATTTTCCAACTCCTTTAAAAAAATCTGTGATAATATTTCTCTTCATTCGTGTGTGGTTAGCCCTCCAAAGAGAAAACTGTTCCCACTGTTAAAGCATATATTCAGAGAGAAGTTATTAACTATATACTAAAATGGTAAAAGTTATGGTCAACTTTCAATGTTAAAACAAAAATACAGCTGTAAAAGAAAAGCATATATTTTAATATTGTCAATAGAACCCAGTATATAGAAAAACTTTTAAATTTCATCTTGGGTTGTTTCTCACATGTCAATTCATGATTGAAAGATACATTGTACATAAACAGTCCATGCTAAGTGAAGTACCTAATTAACATACCAATAGTAACTCACTTAATATTAGTCAAAGGAGTAGCTTCCCAAAGGAAGGATTGTACTAGAAGTCATCACTCGGTTCATTGAAATTAACACTGGACAAGGCATCAGAGGACAAGCAATAGGAACTATACCTTCATCATCAGAACGAAAGGATGGAAAGGAGGTGTAAGAAAAAGAAAGATTAAAATTACCAAAAGGTGTGTGGTATGGTATTCATTTTCCTGATTCTAAAATAAAATTTAAGTGGTACATAATTTTATGCTCTTATACTTTTACTGTTACCTAGTATTACCTAATTTTTGGTTAAAAGGAATACATGAGGCAGATAACCTGTGGGAGAAATTTGTTGTGGTCTGGCAGCTTAATCTGCTTCAATGTGCTGATATCTTCTAACTGAGACATGTGCAGAAAATTTAACTATATATGTAAATATTATAAATAATGTTTTATCAAATTTACTGTTATTAAAGATTCCCTTAAGATTCAAAGGTTTAATCACTTTGTACTACTCCTCCACCATTACGATGTGCCCCCTGTGAATTACTTATTTCTAAGCATATATTTCTCTTCTTAGAAGCTTCATTGAAGTCCCCTAGTAAAAAAAAAAAAAAATCCATATTAGAATGTTAGTGGTAAACCTCAGTTGCATAAATAATGGTGATCCTGTGTAATGAATAATTTAGTCATACCTTAAAAATAATTCATCAGTAACACATGTGCATAGAAAACAGAATGAAGTGCTAGCATGTGAATGTTATCCAGATATTACTATATGCAGAATATTGCATTTCATTGTATTGTTTTGTTAACTATACGTCCTTGTCCTTCTAGGCTCTATGAAAAATCAAAGGTTTTAGAAAACCATAGCATTATCATCCCACTCAACTTGAATGGCTTAAGTTTGAACAAATATAGTTAAATTAGTGGTCTTTTTTCAGCAACTAAATCTGGAACCTGGGTATAGTGCCAGGGTTGAGGCCAACCCTTGATCTGCAAGTTAACCAATATCTCTCTAATATAAATCTGGCACCACATTGAGTTCATGTATCTGTCCTCCTCTAGTTTGGTATTTAACTCACTGGTTCTCATCCCACCTCCCCTTTCCTGGGTTACATTTGGCAATGCCTGGAAACATTTTTAGTTGTCCAAACTGGGTGGGAGAGTATCCAGGGCGGAGATGCTGCTCTACATCCTACAGTGCACAGGACAACAAGCTTCTTCTGACCCAAAATGCCAGGAGTGCCTAGAATGAAAAAACCCTAGTACTAACTCAAGGCTCCTCATCCTTTCACTAAAGAAAGACAAAACCCTAGATGGTTTTAGGTGTTTTAAGCTATGAGAAAACCTTGTAAGGGAAGCGATGTGTAGCAAAAATGTCTGCCATTCTAGATTGGAGATTTACAAAGGGACATGGCAGGTGCTATAAGTGAGTTAGGCAGTTAGAGTCATGTTTACCAGGTTCTGTCCATTTTAGGAAGCAACCACTGTCTGGCTCCAGGAATTTGTAGTCAAGCAGGAACAAAGTTCTACCGTTATCAGATCTGTTAATTTTTAGAGAAGCCTTAGAAATCTAGATTTCTTTTTTTTTTTACATGAAGTCTCCTAAGTTTTAAATATTTCTATTTTTAACACACTAAGAAGGCTAAACAAAATACATTTGGGGATCACATTTAGTTTTCTAGCTATCGGTTTTTTTTTTATTGAAGTATAGTTGACATACAACGTGATATTAGTTTCAGGTATGAAATAAAGTGATTGAACAATTGTATACATTATACAATGCTCATCATGGTAAGTGTCATTACTGTTTGTCACCATAAAACGTTATTACAATATTATTGATTATATTTCCTATGCTGTACTTTTCATCCCCACGACTTATTTATTTTATAACTGGACATTTAATCCCCTTCACCTGTTTCACCCATCCCTCCATCCCCCTCCCCCTGTCGACTGCCAGTTTGTTCTCTGTACTTGTGAGTCTGTTTCTGTTTTGTTCATTTACTTGTTCATTCATTCATTTGCTTTGTTTTTTAGATTTCACATATACATGAAATCATATGGTATTTGTCTTTCTCTCTCTCTGGCTTATTTTACTTAGCACCATACCCTCTAGGTCCCTCTATGCTATTGCCAATGACAATATAGGCATGTGCCAATAGGCACATGAAAAACGCTCAATATCACTCATCATCAGGGAAATGCAAATCAAAACCACAGTGAGATATCACCTCACACCAGTCAGAATGGCTAGTATCAAAAAGACAAGACATAACAAGTGTTGGTGAGGATGTGGAGAAAAGAGAATCCTCATGCACCATTGGGGAGAATGTAAATTGGTGCAGCCACTGTGAGAAACAGTACAGAGATTTCTCAAAAAATTGAAAATAGAAATACCATACCACCCAGTCATTCCACTGCTTGGTATTCTCCCAAAGGAAATGAAAATGCTAATTTGAAAAACTATATGGCCATGGGGGTTTTTGTTTGTTTGTTTTGTTTATTTTTGTTTTTACCACTCTTCCAAGTTGTGATTGTCATGGGCATATTCATTCATTCATTTGCTTGTTCCATTCACTCAACAGACACCTATTATGTTGATAGATGGAGTGGAGGATAACTAGGATTATACAGGAGCACACAGAATTCTTGAACCCAGGAACAGCATGACGAAAATGTAAAAATATTGAATTCAATGGCTTAGAGACTTTCCATTCCACAATTTATATCTTCCATCTCTTTTCCTTTATCCTCAAATAGTGTTTTTTTTTAATTTATGCCATTCTCCATTTTTGTCACAGCTAAATGACTTAAGGATTTAGGAAATTAAGTATTTAAAAAGTACTTTAAAGAGTACAACCAAAATCTGGCAGAATGAGAATTTTGTCTTTAGAATCAATGTCACTTGCATAGACCCTGCTATCCTGATTTGTGTGCATGAGGCTCTGTTGTAAGAAACTCATACCTAATAATTCATTTGATCCTTGAGAGATTACCTTCATCTGAAAGATGAGGAGACTGAGTCACACATAGGTTAAGGGACCTGATCATTATCATGCACCTGGGAGGGAAGTGCGGAAGCCAGAATCAGAATCCTGGCTGTCTGTGGCAAAGCATTTGCTCTTCACCATTATGCCATAAAAACCAACAGAATAAATGTGTGGATTTAAAGTTGGGGTGGCGGTCAGGAATGGAAATAAAAATAAGTTCTCCTGCACTTTATGCTTTCCAACTAGCCTCTGTAGAATTCAATCCTTGCTCTTTCTTCAGGCTAACAAACATACATACATATAGACACACAGACACACAGACACACAGACACAGACACAGACACACACACACACACACACTATTCACACAAAGTCAGATATCAGACCCTAATAAAGTTTACATTCTGGATGACCCAGAGCCATAGCACTGGGTCTGGTAGTAAAGGGATCACATTACTCCTCTCTGCTCGGGCTTTATTAACCCTGGCTCTCTCCCCTCAGTCTGTGGTGGTAAAAATTAGGTTAAGTAATTTTTGTCCTCCACATTCTTCTACATAATTAACCCAATTTATACACAATCTTATCTTTTAAATCTAACATAATTATCAATGGCAATTGTATTTAGCTCAAATCCAGACTACTGCATTTCTTGTGTATTTGCAGATCTTCAACAACTAAATTTCTCTATGTGCAAGTTTCAATTTAAAAAATAAAAATATAAGCTTGAAAAGAAGAATAAGATTCTTGTGTAAGATTTATTTTTACCTAATTTAGAAAACCCTACTTAAATAAGTACTATATTCTATTAATATGATAGAAACAAGACTTATTTGTGAATCAAGGTTTATTCTCAGGCGATTCAAGGAAAGAATTTTCTTTAAAAAAAAAACAAACTTGTTTCCATACAGTAAATTGGACTCATTGCATTAGTCATCTACAGTGTTAAGAAGCTAATAATTGTTTTTTATGCTTTTCAAGCCTCTTAATTCAGTAAACCTATAATTGAAAAGTGAAATTTCACAATAAAATAATATAACTCAGTTCATGTTGCTATGGGAAAGTAAAGGGTTTCCTCCTACTTTAGTTTATTAATTTTCAAATAATGCTTAAGGGCTTGTTATGATAGTCCTTTACAAGGTAGTAAATATATAGTTATCCAGACTGTCTGGGTCGAAAACTAATTACCATTAGAAAGTGAAGCATTTAGGCTTGTTATTTCTGCAAATCAAATGACTCTAAATACAGTTTTCATATTAAATCCAGTGTGCAATGATCCAGGGATATCCTCGCAACACAAACCATAATCTAAAACATCCCTCTTCCTTATTACTGCAGGTAAGTAAGTCAACTGGAACTTTCAAATGTGGCATCAAAAAAGGAAGGTGGGGAGATTGGTGGTGAAAGCAACAGCAATCTGAAAGAACAAAAGAAATACAAAATGAAGCTATTCAAATAATTAAGTTTCTTTGAAAGCAACTCTTTAGAAGAAGGAAGGACAGGAAGAAAATACATTATCTGAAGGAAAAGAGCAAGTGGTGTACATACTGGGAAGTGTGTCCAAGACTAAGTGAATGGGGTTTTTTAATATTCTCATTGATTCCGATGGCTTTACATCCTTCTTCAGTGATATTTTTAACAGAGCCACATGTTTTTAAATTTGTGTTAACATAAAGTAGTAAGAGTAGGAAAGGAAAATGGAGGTACAAGAACATGAGAAATCTCACATTTTTATTCATACTTTTAAATGATTGTATCACAATAGATTTTAAAAATTATTTTCAGACAAGCTCTTTAAAAAGACAAAAGCAGGTTTCACTGACGTTGAATTGTTTCAAGGCTTAGAAATAAAGCTTAAAAATTACATGCAGACACAAAACACTGAAAATGCATAGCAAAATAGTGCTATTGTTTATTAATGTTTCCTTAATAAATTAGGTGGCTATCAGGACAGATATGTCAAGTGAGAGTGAGAAAATTATAGAAAATGTTTGTGTTGGTGGGTTTGAGTCAGGATATGGGGAGGTTAAAGGGGGAAATATTATGTTGGAAAACTGAGATCTTTAATAGCTGCAAAAGCTGGCTGTGCCACTTCAGAAGTGTGAGAAGCAGTCACACTTGCTCCATATTGTGTAATATCAAATACAAATGCAATTGCATGTGCACTGGCTTCTTGTCTGTAGACACAAAGGAACACAACAGTCAGCAGCAGTCCTCTGAAACATTCTTTAAAAGTTTACCTAAGATTATAGTTTATGCAACCGATTATGTTCTTCAAAAGTTATGGGCAATCATAATTTTTATATTAAAACTCTTTGTCATGCTGGAGAGAAAACATCTTAAAAGAAATTCCCTGGACAATGTTTTGATGAACTTATTTATCTCATTTTAATATTTATGCTGTATTTTATAAACTGGTTCACAACGAGATGCATCTTTTGATAATGAATTCTTATGTATCAAAAAGTAAATTCCTTTAGGGCTAACTCAAATTTGGTTTTGTTTATTTTCGCCCCGTATTTTACTTTATTTTTTTTTAAAGATTTTATTTATTTATTTGACAGAGAGGGACACAGCGAGAAAGGGAACACAAGCAAGGGGAGTGGAGGAGGGAGAAGCAGGCTTCCCGCTGAGCAGGGAGCCCCATGCGGGGCTCAATCCCAGGACCTTGGGATCATGACCTAAGCAGAAGGCAGATGCTTAATGACCGAGCCACACAGGCACCCCTATTTTTCCCCATATTTTAAACATTTTCTTGGGGCACCTGGGGAGCTCAGTCAGTTAAGTGTGGGACTCTTGATTTTGGCT
This sequence comes from Eumetopias jubatus, assembly GCF_037043125.1. Taxonomy (NCBI): domain Eukaryota; kingdom Metazoa; phylum Chordata; class Mammalia; order Carnivora; family Otariidae; genus Eumetopias; species Eumetopias jubatus. The sequence continues at coordinate 159,703,494 of NW_028274809.1, read as the reverse complement.
CAGGCCCTGATGTAAGGGTCATGAGATCAAGCCCCACGGTGGGCTCTGTCCTAGACATGGAGCCTGCTTAAGATTCTCTTCTCCCTCTCCCTGCTTGCACTCTCTCTCTCTCTCTCTCAAAAAAAAAAAAAAAAGAAAAGAAAAAGATTCTCTCTCCCTCTGCCTCTCCCCCCTAAAATAAACAAATAAACACTTTTGACTACTATTCACTGATAGCAATGATAAGTGAGCAGGAAATAAAGTAAAAGAATAAGAAATGTGGCTCTCCAAAAGTGAAATGAAATGCTCATTATTTAGGGCAACTTCTTGACATTGTTGGCATAAAGTGGTGGAGGAATGAAAAGGAGACTGATCCCCCCAGTACAGTATGTATCTTTTCATTTCCGACTTCACAGCTTGCTCAGTTGGTGCAGTGGGCAACTTTTGATCTTAGGGTTGTGAGTTCAGGCCCCAAGTTGGGTGCGGAGCTTGCTTAAAAAGTAAAAATTAAAAAAAAATAATAAAATTAAAAAAAAAAGAAAGTGACGTTATTACTTAAGAGACGAGAAATACAAATCTGTGACATCTTTCCATTTTTCCATTCAGTAACAACAGAAAACCACAGTAATGACAACACTGATATTTATTGAGCAATTTCTGTGTCACCGTCTAGAGCTGAACACACACCTCTATTCTATCTCCCAGGCTTGATTCATTTCTCTTCATCTACCACCATTTTGTACACCCTATATTTTACTCATTTATTATCTTTCTTATCTTTCCTTCTCCACCAGAATGTAAGTTCCAAAGAATACCCCTAATGAGACATTGAAATAAGTAGCCCCAGACCACCTCTTTTTGTGTGAGATACTTATTTTCCTACAACACTTCCGTAGGAATATTTTGTTTCTTACAGAGCTGGGAGGAAGGCAAGAGCAAAGCTAATGTAAAGCCCTAAATTTAGAGTCAGTGTGGAATGGAAGAAAAACAGAAAAGGAGTCAATGTGGTTGAATTTTAGAGAATGAGTGTTGGAAGAGGTAGGAGGGGCCAGACTGATTTTGATGCTGCAATAGGGTGGAAAGGCTACAAGTTATAAGGAGCCATTGATAGGGGGTGGGGGATGGGGTGATTAAGCATGGGAGAGACTGATTCAGGTTTTGAACAGATCTCTCTGACTACATTGAGAATGATAGACTTCGACCAAGGTGTGGCTGTATAATAGAATTTTGAAGATCAGTTAGGAACCGTGCAGGAGATGATGATATTGACAACAGAAATAGAAAAGTAGACATATTGGGAACATATGTAATGGTGGTAGAATCAACGTGATTTTCTAATAGATCGCACTAAGGTAAGTTCCACGAGGGCAGGAATTTCTCTCTCATTCACTGTGAATCCCTGGTACCTACAAAAGAGCCTGACACATAAGAGATGTTCTATTTGTAAAGTGAATGGATGAATAAATGAATAAAGGAGGGAGAGAGGAGATAGGAAGATGCAGGAGGAGGAGGAGAAATAGTAAAGGTATTTTTGCTTAAAAGAGGGAATTAAATACTGTTTCCATTTTATGAAACCAGAGAAGGACACAAAATTGTTTGTGCTTTTGCGTAGAAAATGAAATAAAGTTGTCAGTTTTTCTTTTTTTATAAGTATTACCCAATAATCTTAGATTATATCCTTCTTACTAATGTTTGATGTCCCTCGACCACCAGTGAAATGGTGGTGATAGTGTAATAGAGTATTTAGGTTTTGTGTTTTGTTTTGAATAGTTTAGTTGGCAAAATTAAAAGATGGCAACCCTATGTTAGTCCACAGATTATATACATATAACCTATTATGTATATATTTTTATATAAATATATTTTATATATTTTTTGAGGTGGTATATTACTTGACTGAAATTCAAGTGCCTGGGAACTAGTGTTCTAAATGCACCTTTTAAAAATCATCTCTTCCCATCCTAATTAAAACCAAAAATAGAAGAGGGAGCTTGGGGAATTTCATTATATATATATATGAAGGTGTGTGTATGTGTGTGTTTGTGTGTGTGTATAACTGGTGTAACCTGTATTTAAATTAACTGTGTTCTATTCTGTCCAAGCAGAGGTGGGGTAAGCATAAGCTTTCTCAAATGCTGAAAAAAATTATTCCCCCATTTATGGGAAAAGTAATGCAACTTGAATATTTAGATTGATGAAAGATCCTTTGGATTGAAAATATACTTTGCCTTTTATCTTTTAGGTATTGATTTCGGAAACACAAAGTGTTTTTAGCCTTTATAATTTCTCCTAAATTTGGCTAAGTTTAATTACTTTCCGTAATAAACTTCCTAACTGTGAGACTGGTTTTTAAGTCACTACTGTAGGCACAGCAATGACCTCAATAATCAGAGTATCTCTCTTGTGGATATTTCTAAATAAAGCTGATGCAATTTTCCAGTCTAATTTATATAAAAGGAACTGATCTAGGCCAAATAATATTCTTCTGTGTTTATACTGAGAGAAAATATGGATACCTCCTTAACATTCAAGAACAGTTCTTAGTCTATAGATTATGACATTCTGTTTATGTTGTATTGGAAATTCATAACATATTTTCTTTAGCTATTGGCTTGCAAAATAAGGTCATATAATGTGAAATGGATTTTTTTTACATAATCAAGTAGGTGAATGACTGTTACATATCCTTACAGATTATTCCTTGAGAATCAATTATATCCAAAAGTTGTAAAATATGTATTTTAAATCTTTATAGGAATGTGCAGTAATTATTGTTATGCAGATGGCTAAAATGGAAATTGTGCAATTCACTTCACAGCACATGTAGTTGTCTTGCTAAGGATAAACTTGGACTACCCCAATTTCTAACAGAATTGTGCACAAATATTATAAAATAAGCATGTCAATATTACTTGTTCCTTTCAGATTTGTTTCTTTCAGCTGAAGAGATTCATTTTATCAGCAGCATTGACATAAATTCTTTCATTTATATTGGAGATATTACTTTCAGTTGCCTGTGCTGGTGACCCCTGCTCTCTGTAAGTATCTAAAAACATCATGTCCCTCTGATAATGGCAAGTTAAGAAAGAAAACTTGTAAGTGTGGATGGATTATTGTTATGAGTCCTTTCAAATGGTTTTCCCCCAAAAAATAAAGCAATATGGTAGCATGTTCTCTTTCTTGATTAAAATATATTGCATCTTAGGTATAAAGTATAATATTCATGCAAAGTTGCAGGTAGTATAATAAAAGTTTTCAAAAATCTAAATTACACAATTTCAAATTTAAGCTCCAATAAGTTGTCAAGTCAGACTCAGTACTTGCTCCTTTAAAGACAGTTAATTGTTAAAATTTTATGCTTTTAGTTTTTAAAGAAAAGCCCATGATCCATGCCCTTAAGAAGTAAACATTCAGTAAAACTGAAAGAAAAATAAAAGAAGTAAACACTTGTGAGCAGTAATGGGGTAGTGTTTGGGGGTCACATTACTAGACTGAACTGCCTGCATTTGAGTACTCACTCGGCTGTTAGATATGTGGTGGTGATTTTGAGTAAGTTGCTCAGCCTTTTTTGCCCATATTTTCTCATCTGTAGGATGGGGACGATAATGATACCTATCTCAAAATGCTGTAAGGCCTAAATTAGTTAATATTTGCAAAATGTTTACTAAGGGCCCAGTAGACTCTAAATATGTGCATTGTCTAATATGTATCATTGTATCATACAAAATAATAGGAACACTGGCTTCCTTTTACCAAGAAGGGAGTTTGGAAATAATAAGAAGCTGCTGAAACATGGCAATTCTATAAAAAGAGAGGTACCAAAAAAAGCCCAAAACCCAAAAAACCCAACACACGCACACACAAAAACGAGATATGATTTAAATTAGTCAGTCTCTTCCCTACCATGAAAGTTAGCATCAGGGAGTCTGCTGAAGCACTTTCATTATGATTATATCAAAAGACAGGTAAAATATATGCAATATTTATTGGTTTTCTATGTTATGATGAAAACCATGATCTGAGTTGAGGTGTAACTGAAATATATTTTACTGTTGGTATAAAATATTACTGACAGTTACCAAGAAATTAAGGGATGCTTTAATAATTAGTTTCACACTATGCTACAAAACCTAAAAATCTTCTAGAAAATAACATTTTTTTTTTTTTTAAATAGCAGACCAGTCCCTAACAGTTGTGGACCTGTATAAAAGTATGCATGGACGCATGACATATGTTTAAATAGTTAAAAGTTATAAATCAAGTTGACAAACTATTAAGTAAAATATGTCTTCCCACCTTGACAAATAGACTTCATAACAACCAAGATGGCCAGATACAAATTTAATAGAATCCACCCCTTGGAGATCCACAGCTCACTTCCTTCTGTGGCACCTCTCCTCAATCGCCTTCCCTTTCTCTTTCCATCCTCGTCAGTATCATGAGTTACCTTGGCATGAATTTGGAAGCCCCACCCTCATGTCAATAGTCAATCCTCATCTCCCTCAAATATTTGCCCACCGGTAACCTTTCTGACCTAAAGTTGGCCCACTTAGTCCTCAAAAAGACAGATCCCAGGAATAAGCATTTGCCAGCTTCAGAAAATGTGACTTGGTTTGCTTGGGTAGGGATTTCTAGGCTTGAACCTGTACATGGTCGCCAGAGTCCCAAGGATTTCTCACCTTGTATAAACAGATGCATAGGACTATGGCAGAAAGTTCCCCTGCCTGCGTGTACTGATGAACAGGACAGCAAATCCAAAGTTATTTTCATAAACCACACATGAAATCTGTCTCATTATAGTCATACCTGGCATGTAGTAAACAATTTAGGAGATAGTAAATATTTATCTACTAAAATATACTATTTACACTGAGTGACCCACTCTCCTGGATTATTTATATTAATACAGTTGTTTAGATCAGTATGTTTCTGGCCCATATTCTGCTTTCCCAAATTGAAAATCTAGGGGAAAAACAATCATACAAACAAAGGTAGTAACCATGCTCTGTGATAAATGATATACAGTGAGCTCTGACAGTACATAGCTACCTTGAAAAACAAGGCAGACTTTGTTAGGGAAAGTAATTTTTGAGCTGACATCTGAAGAAGTAAGGATGAACCATACAAAGACAGGAGGAGGTATAGAAAAACCAGAGTAAAGAAAACATGCAAGTTCAAGAAATTAAGTATGAATATATATATTCATATGTAATATATATTTATACATAATATATATACATACATGAGAGAGAAAGATATCATTACGGTTGACAGATCTTGAAAAGTGAAAGAGCAAGTGGTGATCATGATGTGGTCTGCAAGAGTCAGATCGTGTAGGATTTTTTTTTTTTTTTTTTTTAGGATTTATTCATTTGACAGAGAGAAAGAGAGGGAACGCACAAGCAGGTCAAGCAGCAGAGGGAGAGGGAGGAGCAGGCTCGCCATTGAGCACAGAGCCCAATGCGGGGCTCGATCCTAGGCCCTGGGATTATGACCTGAGCCGAAGGCAGCTGCTCAACTAACTGAGCCACCCAGGAGCCCCAGATCATGTAGGATCTTGAAAATCGTGTGAAGGACTGAACTTGATTCTAATAGTGATGGGCACTGAAGGGCTTCATTCAGGAAAGTCATGATCGGGTTATTGTCTTATGAAAGTCACTCTGACATCAGATTAGATAGAGAATTTATTTGAAGACCTGTGTCATCATATAGGCAGCAGATAACAGTGGCCTATTCAAAGGATATGGAAGGGGTATTAAGAGGTATCAAGAAACTGAAGAAGTTGGAATTCAAATCTCACTTAGCAAGCAGGATTTGCTTATTGTTTGACTGTAGAAGGTGAGGGAAATGGAGAACTGTAGGATGAATTCTGGATTTCAGTATTGGGTATCTGAAAGTTGGTAATCCCTTAGATGAATAAGAAGAAGGGGTTTAGGTTGCAGGAGAGAAAGAGTGAGTGAATTGATGAGTATATTCTCAGATGCCCTGAGTTTAAGATAATGGTAAGACATCTAAGTAGAAAGAAGACTATGGTCAGTGGAGACATGTAGGGAAGAGAGTTAAACCACAGGAAGAAGAGATTTGAGCAATGCCAGCATATAGAGAATCAGTGAAACAGTGGTAAGAATCACAAGAGCACCAGAGGTTGTATGTGCAGTGAGAATAAAGATTAGAGGGCAGAACTCTGAGCATGGATTGGCAGAGAAAGAATAAATTATGGAGAAATGAAATAAATACCAGAAAAAGAGCATAAAGGATGGTGAAGGGAATGCCAGAAGTGTTAAATGCAGCTAAGAATTTTTTTTAACTAGAAAAAAAAAAAAGCTTGAGCGTCTATAGAGCACACAATTTTATATTTATACAGACACACACTCACATGCACTAGTTTTTCCCACAGACTACATACACGTATAATCATACCACTCATACTCCATATATACACCCACACACATTCACAGACACCACACATAGTTCCATAAACCCACAGACATGGCGATACCGCACATAGAAATTCTCATTCATTAAATTCAACCCCAGGTCTCTGCTAGCATATTAATTATTAACTTACGGAAGTCTGTTGATTTAAAATGAGAAAGCTTTGGCTTGTGGTTTAAACAAGAATATGGCTCACTTTTCCATCTGTTAAATGGGCACAGTAATACCAGCATAGGGAAGTTTTGAAATTTAATTGATGTTTACCAAGTGATTTGAGAGCCTAAGATGAAAGGTGCTATGTAATGCTATTACACTTGTTGGGACTGATGGTAGTGACCTACCTTAGCATTTGAGTATTGCAATATTCTAAACCACAATGTAATCCAGGATGATAAAAATACAAGATATTATTAGATGACTTAGAAGAGGTTGGACTATCACTAAAATGTCCTGCTGGTTATTTATATTTCATCATCTTTTTTGACGTCTGCTCAGTTTTAGCCCTTGTTTGTCAGGCAGCTCTCTTACTCTCCACTCTGTCTTAACATTCTAGAACAATTTGATTGAAAGGGACCTTGGGGATCTTCTAATTCAACCTTGAATTCAACAGATGAAGAAACTGAGTCCAAAACTCGTATTATTTATCCCCAAATCACCGTGACTTGTGTGTTTCTTCACTAGAGAATATCTCACAAATAAGACAATAATTCTGAAATTAGGATACTGTACTTTATCTAAGAAAACATTAACAGTAATAGCAACACAAACGGATAAACAATAGCTGTGAGGAAGATGAAATAGCACTTCTTTTTTTAACTTAATACAAAGGATACTTTAAATTTAATATTGAAAACAGAATACCCATTACTGAAGAAACCAATACACAATGGAAACACGAGGGAAGGATGAAAGAAATTAAAATTCATGAATGACAACTGAGTTATTCAGGTTCATCTATTGTCTGTCTTGGTGAAAGAAACAAATTTGTTTGCTCTGGATATCAGAAGATGTGATTTATATTTTTTTCAAAAATTTTTTTTGAGCACAACCTATGTTCCAAATAGCCAGCTAGGTTCTGAGGATAAAGGAGGAAAGAAGACAGTTAAGATCCCTGTTTTCATCTAGCTTATTGTGAGAGGACAATAAAGTTAAAATAAAAATAATTTCAGAGTTTAATCGGTGCTATAATGGAAATAAACAGGTTTGTGTATTGAGCTTCTAATTTAGATAGAATGGTCTAGGAGAAAGGTGACATTAGGCCAGAAACTGGATAGATGACAAGGAATGAGCCAAGTGGAGAATATGAGGAAGAACATTCCAAGCACAGAGAATGACATGATTAGGAGAAGCTTGATTGTAAAGAAACAGAAAAAGTCATGCCACTATCACTGTGATCGAGTCAGAAATCGCTGCTGCCATCCACCGTGAAGCTCGGTATGTGTCAGTAGGGCGTCCAGCCATTGCCAAGACTCACATCTTTCAGTCACACCTACCCCACTGCCACCCCCACACCTCACTGTCAAGGAGAAACGCCATCTTACTTTTTCTCTCCAATCTCACATGAGTGCTTCCTATTAGAAGAGCCTAATCCACATCTAAACTCTTACTAGTGGGGGAGTTTGGTAAATTTTTTTTTTTTTCATTTTCAAACCTATCCTCCAAATAGAAGGATAGGAAAATGGAGATGCAAAAAAGTCAGATATCCAGAACACTAGATCAATATAACAAGCATCATTGAGATAACACAACTTCTAAATATTGGAGACACTAAAAGCTTTTCAGAAGATCTAGACTTTCATCACTGAATTAGTAGATTAATGATTTAAATGTCCTATTTAACCTAAAATTGGGAATATCATCTGCCAAGGTAATTTTTTTTAGACTGCATACCCTAAATTTTTGAATAACATATGAAGCATAAAAATGCATGTTTGTTATGAGAGCAATTTATATATGACCGAGAGATACAGAGCAAATGTGAAATCATACTCCCACTCATCTCTCCAGGAATAATCACTGTTTAATTAACTTATACATTCCTCCCTGTATATACATATATATGTAGTTTGATTTTGTTTTCTATTTTTGTTAAATAAGGCAAAACTATAACTATCCTGAGATATTCTTTTTTTTCCAATTAATACAATATCCTGGAGATCTCTTCACGTTAACACATACGGAGCTACCACCATCCTTTTACTGTATTTAATCTCATGTGTCATGATTATTTAGGTTGGGTTATTATGTTATTTACATCATTTCCTACTCTCCACTAATAATCACAGAAATTTGCAAAGTCTTACACATACTTCCCACCTCCAAAATACACCTCAAGCATCTACATTTCTGTTTTCACCTCCATAGTCCAAGTGACCACTTCTTCATCTAGCTGGTCTCCCACTTCCACTTGGGTTAGTTTTCCTTTACCACACAGAAGACATGAATATCTGATTTTTGTCATTCCCTACTTCAAATGCTCTGTGACCCCTTGTGCTTATCACAGACTACCAGACCTGTAGGATCTGCCCTCAAACTTCTCTTTAGTCTCAACCCTTTCAACCATTCCCCTTGATCCTTGCTTTTCAGTGAAAAGACAGGCCTTGTCACTCTTCCTCCAATGAGTTGAGTTTCTTTCCCCATTTCCGGGCTTCCCTACATGTTTCCACCTAAAGAATGTTATTCGCACCACTCTTCACTGAGTTTTTCTAGCTAAGTACCCCTCAAAGTCTGGTCTCCCCTAAAATCTCATTCCCATTCCACAGAGAACGCTTCCTTGACACGTCCATCTGTCCATCTGTGCTACAAATCCATGTGATGTAATATTTTCTCAAACCACCCATCATGGTACTTACCATGTTTGGCAATTATTTATTTGTGATTTTTTTTCTAATTTTTCTTACTCAGTAGACATGTCTCATTGACTGTTTTATTCACTGCTTTATCCCAACACTTGGCAAATGTTCTGGTAGATGCTCCATAAATACTTACGAATAAATAGATTTCTAATACTTTCTCCCATCTAGAATCTGCAAATGAGAACGAGAGAGAGAGAGAATGAGACAGAGAAGGGGGGTAGAGAAAGAGAGAGAAAGAGAGAGAGAGAGGTCTGAACAGTTGTCCAAACAATTAAAATGCTAGAGAATGTTCAGGTCACTGAAATTATACTGTATGATAGTATAATGATAGACACATGACACTGAACATTTTTCAAAACCCAAGAATTCTACAACACAGAGTGAACCCTAACGTACACTATAGACTTCAGTTAATGATAATGTATTAATATTAATTCTTCAATTGTAACGAATGTACTACAGTAATGCAAGATGGGTATAATAGAAGAAACTGGGGAGGGGGTAGGCACGTGAGAGCTCTTTGTGCTTCCTGCTCATTTTTTCTGTAAACCTAAAACCACTCTAAAAATAATACCTATTAATTTTTTAAATGTTAGTGAGAGATATCAGTCCTAAAAGTACCTGTTTATGGCTCAGTTGTAGGGAAAAATCCTTCTCCCTCTGTAACTCCAATACTCACCACAGCCCTCATCTCCTTCCCAATTGTTTTTTTTGTTTTTTTTTTTTTTTTTTTACCAATTTACCTGTGACTAATAAATGTGGTGGAATTTCAGGCATCTTTAAATTCATGCACAGGCATTTTTTAGTAAAATGGATTGTGTTCCACAAATTATTTGAAATTCAGTTTTAAGGAGTTCTGAGCATATCTGTTTTTCCATATTGTTTGTGTCATCACTCGAAGCAAGGTTGCCAAGTTAGGCTGGTTTGTAGGTGGGGAAGGAAAAAGAAAGAAAGAAGGGAAAGAAACGCCACAAATAATTCTGAATACCTGCTATGTGTCAAACCGGGCTACACCCATGGTTTGTTTTTGTTTTTTTTTTAAGGTTTTATTTATTTGACAGAGAGAGACACAGCGAGACAGGGAACATAAGCAGGGGGAGCGGGAGAGGGAGAAGCAGGCTTCCCACAGAGCAGGGAGCCCAATGCAGGGCTCAGTGCCAGGACCCTGGGATCATGACCTGAGCCGAAGGCAGACGCTTAAAGGCTGAGCTACCCAGGTGCTCATGTATTTTGAATCTACCCAGCAGTATTTGGAGACAGTTAGTATTATTGGGTTTTTGTAGTGGAGAAAACAGGTTTAGAGAGGTTGAAAATTTGTCCAGAGTCACATAACGTGGAAATGGCAGAGTAGTGTTTTGGAGAAGGCAGTGGAGGTATTTACATTCAGATAGGAAACAAAAGCAAACTACATTTACGTGCCCACGATATTTGAAAGCTAAAAGTTTATCATTTCAGTACTGCTTATATTCATACTACAGGTTTTTAAATTCCCAGAGAACAGATTTTATAATTATTTGATAGGACACATTTGAAGATTGAAATGAAAAAATCATTGGTAAAGGTTTTCTATCTCAGCTGATGTTTCTTTTCTCTTACTTCTCTTCTTTCTGATAGTTGATAATAGTTAGCTACTATCACACAATGAGTAATTCTCCACGTACATAAATGTGCACGCTGAGTATCTCTTTCATAGGCTCAATATCTAACCCAGTATTACAAAAGGCCAAGTCCAAACTATTGTGAGGTTTAGGCTACGTGAGAAGATAAATCACAGGTGATCAATATGCCAGTTTGTCAAACAGAAACTCTCACCAGACACAATCATCCTTTCACCGAATCATTTTGGAGGGTCTTATGTAATGATGCATGGTGTAGATTATGTTTTTGAAATGTGATATACTTTTCTGTTTGAATTTCCTTGTACTGACCTCCAGGCAACCCTCCCAGAGGCATCCAAGTGCATATGGAAGTGGGGGTGGGAATGGGGGTTGGGAAGAGATCAGGTTTAAATTGGTATAGCAGGAATGCTAAAATAAAGAGTTAGTATTCAATTTCTGATACTCAGCATAGGACCTTACAGCAGAAGAAGAACTTTAAGAGTCAAATTTGTTTAGAGAAAACAAATTTTCTAAGTTCTTTAATGGTCAGGAACATATTAAAATGAAACCAATTAAGAATCATGTCATAGACTTTCTTCCAAAGTACAGAGAAGACACCTCTTCTTGCTCCATCTAAATGCAGAGAATTCTCCTACAGAGAATGTGGTTAAGACATAGGACAGTGACTTTCACATATTTTGACCCAAACCCTCAGGAAGAAATGCATTTTATCTCATGACTCAGGATACAAAAAGAGATATAAAATGAATATATAACCATAGCTACATATATGTTTTAAAATGGAAGTTAAAATTTCATGAAATAATATGTAAAAGTTAGTATGTCCTGATATTTTCTAGCCTATTTCATTTTCTAAAAAGTAGGCTTGATGCCACAATTTGCTAAGGTGTTTCGACCTAAGTTTAAGCAACACTGATAGGGTAGAAGAAGCCTGAAAATCACTGCCTTGGAAAGGATCGTGAGAGGGCACCTGGGTGGCTCAGTCAGTTAAACGTCTGCCTTTGGCTCAGGTTGTGATCCCAGGGTCCTGGGATCGAGCCCCACATCGGGCTCCCTGTTCAGGAGGGAGTCTGCTTCTCCCTCTGCCTCTGCTCCCCACTCCATACTCTTTCCCTCTCTGGGTCTCTCTGTCAAATAAATAAATAAAATCTTAAAAAAAAAGAAAAGGATAGTGAGAAAGAAGGGAAAGAGAAGTACTGTAAATAAAATGGATGATAATGTCAACTTTTCCTCTGTCTCCTCTAGGAACAACATTGTACAGGGAAGGGTGTTTTCAAAACATCCAGAAAAAAACATGAGGAGAATTCCAATAGCAGAGAGGCTTCTGGGTTGGGTTCCCAACCACTGCACTTGATATTCCTAACACAGAACACTTACAGGCTGTCCAGCACCATCTTCAAAAGATGGATGTCATAGCAAGCCCTGTGGTACACCACGGTTAGAAAAAGGGAAGACTTGTGTTCAGCTCTCCAGAGCTGCGTTTGGATCACGCGTAGCGTGAACTCTAGCATTTTCATGTACATCCGGCAGGGACCCAGATTATCAGAGATAAACGAATGGCCAGAGGGGGCATTGCTGAGGCTAAAGTGGGCCTCTAATAGAGGACTGCAAGGGTATGTGAGGTTGCTGTCTACAAGGAGATTTTGAGCTAGCAGCAGCAGCGGCAACTGAGATCACATCTGGACGGTCATCCAGTCAAGGTTGGGGATGGAGGGGGGAGGGGCGCAGACCATGAAATGTACCAGGAGCAGACATTAATATAACAGCAAGGGACAGAATTCATTATACCTAGAGGGTCACACCGTGTTTTCTGATAGAAATGGCTAAAATAGAGAAGTAGGCAGGGTCTGCCTAATACATACTTTCACAATTCCCATGAGTACACCCCTTTAAGTGGACCTAGTTGGCATCTAGAATGCTTGTAGCAAGAGAATCTGGGTAGTATAGTTTCTATCTTTCCATTATAGAAAGTAAGTGAAATGAAAGCCCTGGGCCCCCAGAATATAGTAAAAAAAAAAAAATTATACTAATAATATTAATAATGATAAAAAAACTCAAAAGTATAAGAGATTAAATGTCCATCGAAAGAGAAGTTATTGAATCAATCATAGTATGTCTAATGAAAAAATACGTTCATGCTATCAAAAAACAATGGTGATTCATGTGTGTAAGAATAATGTATTCAATTTATTCACCCAACAAATATTTATTGAGTTCTACTCTATGCAAAGCATTATTAATGGAAAAGGCTTAGGATAAGGTATATTGTATGACTCCATATGCAATTTAAAAATCAGGATACATGTAAGGATACGTCGCTATGCTTTCCACGGATTATCTCATGTAATAACCCAGACAACTTTACCATTATCCCTACTTCACAGATGAGATAGTTGAGGTATAAAGACATTAAATAATTAGTCCAGTGTTAATTAACTTGTCTCACGGAGAACAAAGCCAGGATTTAAATACAGACAATTTGACTACAGAATGGGAAACTATAATAATTTAGTCTAATGTCATAAATAACATACTGTTTTGAGTTATTACAAGAACATCTCACAGACATTCATTTGGATTTTCAGTGTTCTGGTATAATTCTGTAGATGACCATTTTGAAACTTTTGCTTTGTTCTCTTTATTAACAAGGACATATTTTTTCAGTGTTTTAAAATAAGCAGTTTCAAAGAAAGTATCAAATTCTAGATACAAGAAGTGAATTGTTACTTTGCAGGTAACTTTACTCACATTTACCCTGTAAAATCATTTGCTTAAAAAATTGTGCTAATATGGGGCATCTGGGTGGCTCAGTCGGTTAAGTGTCTGACTGTTGTTGGATTCAGCTCAGGTTCTGGTCTCATGGCATGTGGGATCCAGCCCCACTGCTTGGATATTCTCTCCCTCTGCCCCTTCCCCCTGCTCTCTGTTTCTCTCTCTCAAATAAATACATACATACATACATACATACATACATCTTTAAAAAATAGTGCTAATATGATTTATAAATAAATATACCATTTTGATCATAACGAATTAGCTAGGGGCACCTGGGTGGCTCAGTCATTAAGCGTCTGCCTTCGGCTCAGGTCAGGATCCCAGGGTCCTGGGATCGAGCCCCGCATCTGGCTCCCTCCTCAGCGGGAAGCCTGCTTCTCCCTCTCCCACTCCCCCTGCTCGTGTTCCCTCTCTCGCTGTGTCTCTTTCTCTGTCAAATAAATAAATAAAATCTTTAAAAAAAATAAAGAATTAGCTAAACAACTGTCAAATAACAAAACCACTTTTACATAGCTACCATGTACTTTCTTTTAACAGTTTAATTGAGGTATGATTGATATTTTTAACTTTAGTTTAACTGTGCTTTTAAAAAGGAGGTACCAACTTTTATTTTAAACTAGCTTAATTTGGTTGTTTTGCAAAAAAAAAAAACTTAACTATCATGATACTTACAGTAACTTGGAATCAAATGTTTATTTTTTCAGACCTAATTGTATATGTTCTTAAGAAATTGTTATTCAGACATCTGTAAAAATGTTACCAGAAAAGCAACAGTTATCCCTAACTGTAGGCACTAGTATGTCTTTGGCCTTCTTGTCCCTTTAAATACTCTCTCTTTCCAAAAGCTACTGGTTTGATGCCTTGATTTCTTCTCAATCTGTATATTTTTAACTTGTTTTTCACAAAAGCTACATTCCTATATCTATAGCTACAGTGTAGGATCCAGAGGACAGAAAGCTTCTTCTGTATCATATTTTGATGCATCCCCAATGTCATTAGTGTCTAATGCACAGTAAAAAAATGAATAAATACTTGTTGAATAAATGAATGTAACCTCTGAGTAAATATTTGCTTCTTCAGTCCCTAATTTAAAAATTATTTATGGTAACTGCTTTGTGCCACGTTTCATGCTAGACGCTAAAAACACAGATATGGGTAATATGCACCCTTTTCATAGAGGAGCTCAAGATCAATTGGAGGTGCTAAATGTGCAAACAAATAATAAATAAATCTAAGATACTATTTTATATGCTAGGAAAGTGATTGGGTTGAAAATAATTTAAAGAATTGTGTCAAATATAACTTAATCAAAAATGTGTATCAAGAGTTTTCTTAAACTCTTACAGAAAGGACATTTGAAGTCTTTCCTTATTATTTATCTCACATGAATTATATATAGATATATGAAAGAATAGGACAAATTTTGTTATCAGAGACCCATCAGAAGCAGATGGAGGGGAAATGAGTCTCCCCAAGGAGATGGTGAAGGGATAGGTGGTAGCAGGTTGAAACTGATAGGGATGGTTGGCTGCCCAGCCTTAAGGAAGGGGTGGGCTAGCATGGGCTGTAGCTCTTTGATCCAGGCAGAAGTAGCAATTGGCTAAGGGGAACTGGATCAAGGAGATGGGGAGAACCAGGTAATCAGGATCAGAGGAAATGAGGAAGGGGTCTTTTTCCCTTGGGGCATTTCTAATTTCTTCTTGTCTCGATTTCTGCATATCTGTTCTCTGCTTTTCTGAGCCTAAATCGGTTTCTCCCTCTTGCAATTCTTAGTCTCTTCTCAAATAGCTACAATATCTAAACTTAAGTCTGTTTACACTAATTTGAAAAAAATATGTAGTTATAATCCTCTGGTATTTCTATTATTTAAATGAGTAAAATGCACTATATATTGTTTTGTCCTTGAGACAAACTCTCATTTCTTTCCTTCTATGTAGCTCTTAAATATTTTTTTCTTAAATATCTACTTTTATTTAGTTCTTGATTTAAAAACAAAAACAAAAACACTTTTCACTCCTGATATCCACCAATCTTAAATTAGGTGATATAAAGTCAACTATGCCATAATTTTCTTTTTAAATATGAATGTTTTAACTCTTGAAACTTTCCTTCCTGGAATATCTCATATTCCACTAAAGGAAGTATTTTAAACTAACATCTTCAGGTAAGCTATCAGTATAACCCAATTATTCTCTGCCCACCTTTTCTTGTTTCTCTTAACCTGCAACAACTTAATCCTTGCCTTGAGTGATTACTCAATAATTATTTTGTGGGAGGCTGAAAAGATTGCCTGGGGCTCCTCAGCCTACAAGTCTGGCCCTGATACTAACCTGGGGTGTGGGGTGAGGGAGGGGGTGAGCTGAATCTGCTCTTGGTGACTCAGGGGTTTAGTGTCAGATGTGTGAAACTGTATTTAAAGGTAAGTGTTGGAAAGAGGTATTTCTGAATCCATCAGAAGCATGTGAAATATAGCTTATCCTTTTCAGCAAATCACAGACAGACATGGGCCATGTCCCAGTAGTACTGAAGAATGTTTTCACTTTTAGAAGGGTAGTTCTCAGATCAACATGTCTCCAAGCATCACTTTGTGCCTTGAATGGGTCAGAGTTATCGCAATCATTATCAGCTTTCTTCTTATTTCCAACATTGCCTCCTATCAGAAACTTGAATCCATGTAGATTTAGGTTTCTATGTCATATAAAATGCGGTGCATAGGTAATGACTTGAGAAATTATGTAGTGTTCAAAAATAGGAAATCCAGAGGTGCCTGGGTGGCTCAGTCAGTTAAGTGTCTGACTCTTGATTTCAGCTCAGGTCTCCCTCTTGGTGTCAAGATTTCAAGCCCCGCACTGGGCTCCATGCTGGGCATGGAGCCTACTCAAAAAAAAAAAAAAAAAAAAAAGGAAATCCAGAAAACACAGGCGTCAAAGTAAAAAAAAAAACAAAAAAAAAAACACAGCTCTGTACACATAAATGGAAAGAATGCTCAATTAGAAGAAAATGGTAGCTCTGGCTGCTAAAATTGGGTTACTTCTTAAATACAAGAGCTATGTTAATGATTATGACAAGCAATCTAATTAGATAACATCACTGGGGTTTAGAAAAACCAACATAAATCTCATTACATAGGGATAAAAATATTTTGGATCCACATTACTTGGTGGAGGATATTCTCAAACAACTGTTTGGTGGTGAGCCTTTAGGAAACAGAACAGCAAAATGGGTAGAAGATAAATAAGAGAAGTAAGAAAATTGTAGAAAAGTAGGTAAAAGATGAGACATGTTTCATTGGAGGCAAAATGTGAAGATGGTGGGTAATGTGATAAAAATTTATAAGACAAAGTTCACATGCTTTAAATAAAAATGAATTTACTTGCATAGCTTTAGCATATCAGCAAATTATTAAAAGAACAGCAAACACAGGTCACTTTTATCGTCCAACTCTCTTGAATTTCTAGACTTGGGTAAGTAGATGGTCTGGAACCAAACTTAATATTATCTATTTAAAGGACTCTAACTTAACATTAGGAGCTCCCAGTCTCTATAATTAACATTCAGAAACCATTGGCATAACTAGTTCCGAATTGGTTTATAGGATTTGAATATCTCTGACACTGTCTATACTGTTCTGGTACTATAAATTTTTGTCTGGGACATAATTGCCTGACTCCCCAAAATTCTGTCTTATAATTAATGTATACGTAAAATTTTGTGTGGTGTAAGTGAATATGGTGAGCAAGGCCACATTTGGAGTGGACATTTATTCACAATGAAAATCCACAACTAAAGTGAAAAATTACTTAGCTCCACGTAAGTATAAAATAGAAAAAAAATCACCTAAAAATGGTGTAAAAGTAAGTGGTGACTAGAATGCCAAGGCAGATTGAGAAAGAATAAAGCAAAAGCTTCATCTCAAAAGCCCAAGGGGTTTTTTTCCATGTAAATTTGACTGTGTTTAAAGTTCTCAGCATCATAAGCGTAGAAGGAATGAATGCAGATATTTTCAGTTTTTATCTACAACAGCTCAATTTAAAAGAAATTGAATCATCTGGAGAGTTAAACTTTTCTACGCGAAACACTACAAGGAAACTGAACAAGTATGGAAAGTAAAACACAGCCATGCGGCTTAATTATGAAAACTTGGAGAAGAATCATGGCAGGTACAAATTGATTATAGACTTCACTCTTATTTGTTGTGACATTTGGGGAACAAAGATTTAGAGATGCATGTCAGGGAAATGCTCACAGGCAATCCTATTCCCGTGGTCCGAGTTTTATTAGTTTCCCTGGGGATTTACGTATATTCTTAAAATTATTTTACAGCTCATTGACGATTTTAAAACAGTTCTCTGGGAACTCCGCCTGCTTAGAATGAACGTAAGATAACAAAAGAGGAAGGCACAAGGCGGGAATTTTGTTCAGTGGGATAGCGCCCTCAGAATTGCCACCGCCTTCCGGAATAGCCTGGGGCTGCTCACAACCAGGGCTGTTGGTTTCCTCAGCAGGGGGATGGGATGATGATATTTATTTAGCTGGTAGAAGTATTAGGAGAACTAATTAATGTTTAGAGAGGGCGTTGAGATTCTTGGATGAAAGGTACTCAGTAAGTACAAAGTGGTATGATTATTTTAATAGTTATGATTACTGAGATATTAAATGTGTAATATTCCACCACCCTGCAAATTCTAGTCTGGGTGGGCACGGTGGATTGCATATCAAATGTTTTAAAATAAGTAACTTTAATGATTGTTTTAATTTGACTGATAACAAAATGTGGGTGGGCAAGAGAGGTATCTTTTTTCTGTTTTTCTATTCTTTGACATAAATTTAGCTTTTGTTTTTAAATTCTAACAGTAAGGGTTCCTGGGTGGCTCAGTTGGTTAAGCGACTGCCTTCGGCTCAGGTCATGGTCCTGGAGTCCCGGGATCGAGTCCCGCATCGGGCTCCCTGCTCAGCAGGGAGTCTGCCTCTCGCTCGGACCCTCCCCCTCTCGTGCTCTCTCTCTCTATCTCATTCTCTCTCTCAAATAAATAAATAAAATCTTTAAAAAAATAAATTCTAATGGTGATATCCTATTTATTTATTTATTATCATTTGTGGTGATGTCCTATTTATGTATTTAGTTTATTGATTTGAGCGAGAGAGAGAGAGAGCAGAGTGGGTGAGAGAGAACATGAGTGGGGGGAGGGGCAAAGGGAGAGGGAGAAGGAGACTCCCTGCTGAGCAGGGAGCCCCACGCGGGGTTCCAACTCAGAATCCTGGGATCCTGACCTGAGCCGAAGGCAATTGCTTAACCAGCTGAGCCATCCGGGCGCCCTGGTGATGTCCTCTTTAATACATAAAAGGTAGTACTAAAAAGTGTCTGTTGTCCTGGAAAGTCGTGAAGATGTTTAGCGCTAAGGGCCACATACTACTAGAACAGTGAGTGTACGCTGAGCTAACTACTCCTGGAGGAAACAAAGCTTATTGCTTGAGGGGCAATATTAAAGAAGGGGGTTTGAAGGGCTTAGTAGCTGGTATTCTCAGGAAGCTTTCCCCACTGCATCCGGTTTAACATGACGGAGAGAAAGCCAGGCAGATTTAACAGAACAACATGTTGGGAGGTTACAGGTTACGGGAACTGAAAGTGAGAACTTCAAAGGAAGATCTTTAACTACAGTAGAGATAAAGTGGCACAGACTAATCAGAGTGAGTCAGAAACTTACTTATATATTTGTGTAGATCTAAATATCCAGTAATGACAAGGGAACATAAAGAAATACAGAGAAACTGGTGCCAACACTCTCAATGGTTGAGTGAAGTATGCTAATTTGAAATCATCTGAGTTTCTTGAATCCTGCATTTATCCTTTCTCATGAATCTATATTATGTAATCATATAGAGAGAGGAATGTGAAATAAGTATATGCAGAAAAATACTTACAAATCAGAATGATTTTACCTTTGTGTTTTGTGACTCTGAGCCTGATTGGAAATAGAAAGCTGTTTCCTCCAATCTAATTGGGTCTCATATGTGCCCTATAAACCACATGATAAAAACTAGGCATTTTTAGAAATAAGAATAGTAATATTAAGTCCGAATTAACTAATATATTTGAACAAGTGGAAAATAATCATTGCTGGCAAGAAAGTTAAGGATTTTAGTCTCCATGTGGAAAACTGAGATAATTTGTCATAGATAAGGGGCTTATTATAAAAGAAATACAATAGGAGATCTCAATAGTTTATTGAAATAAAAAAAAAATGAAGTGAGCTCAATTTTCACTGCATCAAGAGGATCTGTGCTTGTGAACTTTGAAAGTGAGGTTCATTACATTATGTTTTGGGGAAGTGATCGAGATTATGAATTTTCTTCACACTTATGTCCATTTTACCAGTAATGTAAACATTACCAGTTTACAGGTTATTTTGAAGAAGTTGAAGCAGAAAATGGAGACTGAGCTTGCTTTAGTGCAATCAGATGCCTAGGTCACAGAAACTCTTTGAAGAGATCTACACAGCTGCTTTTTTTTTTTTTTTTTTTTAGTGAAAGCTAAAAAATCTTTATAAAAATGAAAACATTTAGGAGTAAAACTAGAACTTACTTCCTACAGTTGTTATGAGGGTAGAATGAGATGAAATACTTAAAACATTTAGCAGAGTATCTGCATGCAGCAAGAATTCAATAAATGTACGGTGCTATTATCATATGAAAATGAGAGATGATATATTGGTGGAATGAAGTCTGAGGGCTTCTACTCAACTTAAAGGGCATATTCTAGCAGTCCCTTACACAGTTGGGTGTATGTGTGACGCCTCACAAAACAGGAAAATCTCCATTATAAAAGAATGCCCAGCCTAAGCTGAAGAGTTATGTGGCAGTGCTTTAACACAGAATTCACACCTTAAATGAGTAGACAGATTGTCTCCAGGTTGAAGTTAATATTTTCTCTTATCTGGTGATTCATTATTGCCAAAGGACCACATTCTATTTTAGGATGTAGATATTATTATCTAAAATTTTTTAAATTAAGTTGCTTTGAAGTTATGTCAGTTGGACAGGGACATTACTTTCTGTACATTAACGAACACAGTACAACATTTTTAAAAAGAGAGAGAGAGAGGGAGAGAGAGAACCATGTCCTGACCCATACACACATTGCTTCTCCTGGTCTTTCCTAAACCCTCACCCACTTTCTGTTTGTCTCATGGGCCACCTCCCGTAGACTATCACTCTTTGGGGAAAAATGGAAGCATTTATAATTGAATTTGTACATCAAATTGTGTGCTATCAAGGGTTGTTGTGGTAAAATATACGTAGCATACAACTTACCATTTCTCAGGGTACACTTCAGTGGCGTTAAGTACATTCACAATGTTGTGCAACAATTTCCACTATCTGTTTTCAGAACTCCTTGATCTTCCCAAACAGAAAACTTGTACCCATTAAACTGTGACCCTGTTCTCCGTTCTCCTCAGTCTCTGGTAACCTCTACTTACCTTTCTGTCTCCATGAATTTGCCTACTCTAGATACCTCATATAAGTGGAATCATACAGTATTTGTCTTTTTTACTGCCTTTTACACGTCAAGATTTTTTTTTTTTAAGTAAAAAAGACTGCCCTAATATTTCCGGCTATGTGGAGAATGTCTGGGCACAGCTTAAATATACCTTGTCTCGGGGCACCTGGGTGGCTCAGATGGTTAAGCATCTGCCTTTGGCTCAGGTCATGATCCCAGGGTCATGGGATTGAGCCCCACATCGGGCTCCTGGCTCAGCGAGGAGCCTGCTTCTCCCTCTGCCTCTCTCCCTGCTCATGCTTTCTCTCTCTGTATCTCTGTGTCTCAAATGAATAAATAAAATCTTTAAAATATATATATATACCTTGTCTCTTAGAGTTCCTTGTCTTCCAAAAAAATGCCTACAGACACTTTCCATATAGAATAAAAAAAATAACTGTGCCCTAACTAAATACACTTTAAAGTAAACAAGAAAAACTTAGACTTCTAAATTTAGTATTAGTGATGTGACCAAAGTATATTGATGATTGATACTAAGCTTCTAATTGTGAACTCCTAAATGGGTAAATTTGCCTGAATAGCTTTGAAAGTGCTATTGTGCTGCTCCTTTAATGCATACTTTGGAAAAGTTAATCAGCTATTTTTAATCATTATCTATTTTTTGACAAAAAATATCATATAGCCTATTTTCATAAAGATTTGTTAAGATTTGACTGAATTTTACAAAGCATGGATATCCTTGCTCTAATTCTTATCTTCAGTCATGGCCAAATTTTTCTCATGATTTTTACCCTTTGCTGGTTTGCTTTCATTCTCTTCTGCTTTTTTCTGTAATGTTCTGTTGTTTGCGGGCAGGGTGCGTACACCCGTGCACTTAGAAAGCACAAACAACATGGTGGGGTTATTAACCCCGGTGATTGGAAGTCCAGAGATAGGATAGACTCCATGGTTGCTGGATTTAGTAACGACTCCTTCTTTCGACTCTGCTTTCTGGGATATCTGCTTCATCTCAAGTCAGCTGTCCAACAGAACTGCAGAATATCTGCCAGAAACAATCAGGACCACATTCTCCCACTGCCCCCCACAGAGAAAGTGAGAACTTACACTTCTGCCTTAGCATTCCAAATAAGAATGCCAAGATTCTCTGTACCACTAAGTCCGTGTAGTACTCCAGAGTACCTGAGTAAGGATACTGACGCAATTCTGGGAGGTAGGAAGAGGGGCAGGAAGGAATGCCTGCAGATCTACCACAGTATGACTCAATCTCACATCCTGTGAATAAAATGCAGATATATTTTTAAATTATAAAAAATTATAGGGACACCTGGGTGGCTCAGTCGATTGAGCATCTGATTCTTGATTTTGGCCCAGGTCATGATCTCAGGGTCCTGGGACTAAGCCCCAGGCTCAATGCTTCATTCTCACCAGAGAGTCTACTTGAGGATTCTCTCTCTCCCTCTCTCTCTGCCCCTCCCCCTGTTCTCACTCTCTCTCAAATAAATAAATAAATAAAAAATAAATCTTTTAAAAAATGTTTAAAATTATAAAAATTATGTTGGGAAGTATGAGTTACATGTAGTCTCAGGTGGAATATTTTAACTAGACATCTATCACTTTATTACATAGAAAGTTTGACCATATGACCTTGTAATTGTCTAATTGAGAAATTTTGGAAAATAAGGATAATATTTGGGAAAAAAAAGATGACATAGAGAACACAAAAAGTCACAAAAAGTCACAAAAAGTCATAGGATAAGGAAATAAGATGCCTGAGAAAGCAGAGTTTGTATCTGCAGAGAAATATCACATCTATTCAATCGGTGATTTCAATCTTTACTTCTAGCATAAGAACACTTTCTTCTAATAAAGTAGTATAAGGAAAAATAACAGGCAAATCAAACAAAGTTAGCCTGGTCCAGTTGAAGTAGAAAATCCTGGATAATTTCTTACTCTTATTTCCCTCCTCCTAGTAATCATATCCCTGTTTGCTTGTTTTCACAGTTAAAATAGGAAGAGGACTAGTGTGGAAGTCAGGAGTCATGAAAAAGCCAGATTGTCATCTTAAATTATTATTATGGTCCTTGGAAAAGTCACTTAATCTAGAACTCCCTTTCCAATTTTAAGAAACCAGAAGTTTAGACTGTTAAAATTCATTCATTTGGCTAAAATGTTAAAACCTCAGCAATCACATATAAATGTTTACTTTCAGCCTCCGTCTCTGACATTATAAAGAACCAAGTCCCCAGACCAACTCTTTAAGGAAAAAAAAAAAAAAAACTAAAAACTCTGGATAAAATAATGTTTAATTTTTCTTAAACATATCAATTAGCTGGTAAGAAAGCAAGGTGTTCTGGGGCCTGGGTGGCTCAGTGGGTTGAGTATCCGACTCTTGACTTCAGCTCAGGTCATGATCTCAGGGTCCTAGGATTGAATCTGCTTGAGGATTCTCTCTCTCCATCTCCCTCCGCCCCTCTCCCTGCTTGCATGTGCACACTCTCTCTCTCAAATAAAACAAATAAATCTTTAAAAAAAAAAAGAAAGTAAGATGTTCTGAGACCGATAAGTATATGAAAAGCAGAAATTTGAGATAGAAGCAGAGCACTGAAACCTGCTTCAGTGTGAGGGCATTTACATATTCAGATCAACTTTAGCTTCACATTTGAGCATTTTGCTGCCTTTGTCCTCTTCCCTTCCTTTCTTTTCTTGTGGAACACAGCCAAGGAGGAAAAAATGGAGGGAAATCAAAAAAGTGGTGGTGTGTTTGGGGTCCAAAGGAGTGTCAGAGACTGCTGGGGCTGTGGATCAAGAACACAGTGAGGCTCAGAGAATGGTGGTGGGGCTAGGGTTGGCTGAGTAGACAGCTGAGGCAGCAGGGGTATTGGAATCACTAATATTTTTTTTATTTATACCTATCATCTCTTTTTGTGATTTTATTTGTCTACCTTTTACATTTTGTATTTTCTTCTCTTGCTTTTAATATCCATTCCTGACTCATCTGAATTAATCAGCACTGTGATGGCTGCCAATAGCAATCCATTATTCCTTCTACATTTACAAATTGTCATTCCATTGTAAGAAGAAGCTTTTTCTTTTTCCCAAATTATGTATTTATTATTTTATTTATTTAAATAATTACAATCTATGTATTATTCTTTATTTTCATGCTGAAATTGGTCCAGATTTGGTCTTCCAACTTCCGGCTGGTTCCTGGCACTTTGATATGCCTCAAACTATTTAAGGCAAGAGTTGACAGAACTATAAAAACTATAAAAATGAGAGAGGAGGAGCAAGATGGTGGAGGAGTAGGAGAACTCAATTTCATCCAGTCCCAGGAATTCAGCTGGATAGGGATCAAACCATTCTGAACACCTACTAACTCAATGGAAGATTGAAGAATAGAATAGCAGCAACTCTCTAAACAGAAAAGCAACCACTTTCTGGAAGGTAGAACGTGCGGAGAAGTGAATCGAGGTGATATTTGGGAAGATAGACTGTGGAGGGAGGGGGCCTCCATCAGCCGCTACCGGCAAGTGATAGAGCAGCAGAGCACAAAATCAGAACTTTTAGAAGTCGGCCCTGCTGAGGGACATCACTCCAGTGGCTAAGCGGTGGGTGGAACCCTCGTGGGACAGTGTGGTCTCAGTACCCTCAGGGTCACAGAAAGACTGGGGTTGCCTGAGTGCCACAGAGCTCCCAGGTATTGGAGCAGGGAAGCCAGCTGCAGAGACAGAGCCAAGGAGTGGGCTTTCAGCTCAGGGTTGCCATAAACCATGATCCATGGCACAGTCGGGCCACTGCTCTCCCAGCAGGGACCCAAAAAGCGGCACATCTGGGGAGACCCCCTTTCTCCCCCAGGAGGAGTGGCACAGGAGTACACTGCAGGGATCTGCTGGGTTTGGAGACTCCACACGGGGTCAGGTGCCAGAGATAGAAATGCTTGATCACCGGCCGGGTGAGCATGGATTGTGGCTGGAGACTGGGGAGATGGGAGTGATTGACTGCTTTTCTCTGGGGGTGCCCTGAGGAGTGGGGCCCTGGGTTCTCGGCTCCTCCAGGGTGGAGATTGGGAGGCCGCCATTTTCACTGTCATCCTCCAGAGATGTACAGAGAGCTTGCAGGGAAAAAAAGCTCCCGAGAGCAAACCTGAGCAGAGACTTAGCCCGGACCCCGGCAAGGGTAGGGAAATTCTTCCTTGGGCAAAAACATTTGAGAACCACTGTGACAGGCCCCTCTCCCAGAAAATCAGTAAGAACAGCCAGCCAAGACCAAGTTTACCTATCAAAGAGAACGGTAGAACTCCAGCATTAGGGGAATGCAGCACATAGAATTCATGGCTTTTTTCCCCATGATTCTTTAGTCTTTCAAAGTTAATTTTTTTAATTTTCTTTTTTTCTTTTTCTATTTTTTTTGATTTTTTCTTTTTCCCTTTTTCGACCAACATCTTATCAATCCCTTTAAAAAAAAAACATTTTTATTTTTAATTTTTAGAGTCATATTCTATCCCTTCATTGTAGTTAACCTTATCTTTGGTGTATATATAAGTTTTTCTCTCTTTAAAATTTTGGGATACAGTTTCTTCTAACAGACCAAAATATACCCTAAATCTCTAGGGTATGGCTTTGTTTTAGTCTCCTTCCTGATCACATTCTCTCCCTTTTTATTTTAATTCTCTTCTTTCTTTTTTCAACCAACTTCTTACCTTATCAATTCCTTTTATACAATCTTTTAAAATTTTCATCTTTACACTCATATTCCATCCCTTCATCATATTTACCCCTATTTTGTACATATATAAGTTTTTCTTTCTATAAAATTTTGGGGAGCAATTTCTTCTAACAGACCAAAATATACCCAAAATCTAGTGTATGGCACTGATCTTTTCACTACCCTGATCATATTTGATCATATCTTTTTCTTCTTTTTCTTTTTCTTTTTTTTTTTCTTTTTTCTTTCTTTCCCTTTCTTTTCCCCTGGTTTCAGGCATCTTCTCATTTGTTTAGTGTATATTTTTCTGGGGTCGTTGTTACCCTGTTAGCATTTTGTTCTCTGATTTATCTATTCTCCTCTGGACAAAATGGCAAGATGGAAAAACTCTCCTCAAAAAAAGAACAAGAGGCGGTATCAACTGCCAGGGACCTAATCAATATGGACATTAGTAAGATGTTGGAACTAGAGTTCAGAATGACGATTATAAAGATACTAGCTGGGCTTGAAAAAAGCATTGAAGATACTAGAGAAAACCTTTCTGGAGAAATAAAACAGCTAAAATCTAACCAAGTCGAAATCAAAAAGGCTATTAATGAGGTGCAATCAAAAATGGAGACTCTAACTGCTAGGATAAATGAGGCAGAGGAGAGATTTAGTGATATAAAAGACCAAATGATGGAGAAAAAAGAAGCTGAGAAGAAGAGAAACAAATACTGGATCACGAGGGCAGAATTCGAGAGATAAGTGATATCGTAAGACAAAACAATATTAGAATAATTGGGATCCCAGAAGAAGAAGAAGAAGAGAGATAGAGGGACATAAGTTATATTGGAACAAATTATAACAGAGGACTTCCCTAATTGGGGAAGGAAACAGGCATCAAAATCCAGAAGGCACAGAGAACTCCCCACAAAATCAATAAAAATAGGTCAACACCCTGACATCTAATAGTAAAACTTAGAAGTCTCAGAGACAAAGACAAAATCCTGAAAGCAGTTCAGGACAAGAGGGCTGTAATCTACAATGGTAGAAACATTAGATTGGCAACAGACCTATCCACAGGGACCTGGCAGGACAGAAAGGAATGGCAAAATATATTCAGAGCACTAAATGAGAAAACTATGCAGCTAAGAATACTATATCCAGCGAGGCTGTCATTGAAAATACAAGGAGAGATAAAAAGCTTCCAGGACAAACAAAAACTAAAAGAATTTGCAAACATGAAACCAGCCCTACAAGAAATACTGAAAGGGGTCCTCTAAGCAAAGAAAGAGCCTAAAAGTAACATAGACCAGAAAGGAACAGAGACAATACACAGTAACAGTCATCTTACAGGCAATACAATGGCACCAAATTCATATCTTTCAATAGTTACCCTGAATGTAAATGTGCTAAATGCCCCAATCAAAAGACACAGGGTACCAGATTGGATAAAAAAACAAGACCCATCAATATGCTGTCTGCAAGAGATTCATTAAGACCCAAAGACACCTCCAGAATGAAAGTGAGGGGTGGAAAACAATTTACCATGCTAATGGACACCAAAAGAAAGCTGGGGTGGCAATCCATATATCAGACAAATTAGATCTTAAATCAAAGACTAGAATAAGAGATGAAGAAGGACACTATATCATGCTTAAAGGGTCTATCCAACAAGATCTAATAATTGTAAATATCTATGCCCTTAACATGGGAGCAGCCCATTATATAAGGCAATTAATAACAAATACAAAGAAACACATTGACAACGATACAATAATAGTAGGGGACTTTAACACCCCCCTCACTGAAATGGACAGATCATCTAAGCAAAAGATCAACAAGGAAACGAAGACGTTAAATGACACATTGGACCAAATGGACTTCACAGATATATTCAGAACATTCCATCCCAAAGCAACAGAATACACATTTTTCTCTAGTGCCCATGGAACATTCCCCAGAATAGTTCACATCCTAGGTCACAAATCAGGTCTCAACTGGTACCAAAACACTGGGATCATTCCCTGCATATTTTCGGACCACAATGCTTTGAAACTAGAACTCAATCACGAGAGGAAAGTCAGAAAGAACTCAAATACATGGAGGCTAAAGAGCATCCTACTAAAGAATGAATGGGTCAACCAGGAAATTAAAAGAAGAATTTAAAAAATTCATGGAAACCAATGAAAATGAAAGCACAACTGTTCAAAATCTTTGGGATGCATGCAGCAAAGGCAGTCCTAAGAGGAAAGTATATAGCAATACAAGCCTTTCTCAAGAAACAAGAAAGGTCTCAAATACACAACCTAACCCTACACCTAGAGGAGTTGGAGAAAGAACAGCAAGTAAACCCTAAACCCAGCAGGATAAGAGAAATGGTAAAGATCAGAGCAGAAATCAATGAAATAGAAACCAAAAGCACAGTAGAACAGGTCAATGAACCTAGGAGCTGGTTCTTTGAAAGAATTAATAAGATTGATAAACCCCTGGCCAGACTTACCAAAAAGAAAAGAGAAATGACCCAAATCAACAAAATCATGAATGAAAGAGGAGAGATCACAACCAACACCAAAAAAAAAATACAAACAATTATAAGAACATATTATGAGCAACTATATGCCAGCAAATTAGATAATCTGGAAGAAATGGATGCATTCCTAGAGATGTAGAAACTACCAAAACTGAACCGGGAAGAAATAGAAAACCTGAACAGACCCATAACCACTAAGGAAATTGAAGCAGTCATCCAAAATCTCCCAACAAAGAAGAGCGCAGGGCCAGATGGCTTCCCAGGGGAATTCTACCAAACATTTAGAGAAGAATTAATACCTGTTCTTCTGAAACTGTTCCAAAAAATAGAAATGGAAGGAAAACATCCAAACTCATTTTATGAGGCCACAATTACCTTGATCCCAAAATCAGACAAAGACCCCATCAAAAAGAATTACAGACCAATATCCTTGATGACATTGGATGCAAAAATTCTCATCAAAACACTGGCCAATAGGGTCCAAAAGTACATTAAAAGGATTATCCAACACGACCAAGTGGGAATTATTCCTGGGCTGCAAAGTTGGTTCAACATCCGCAAATCAATCAATGTGATACAATACATTAATAAAAGAAAGAACAAGAACCATATGAACCTCTCAATAGACACAGAAAAAGCATTTGACAAAGTACAGCATCCTTTCTTGATTAAAACTCTTCAGAGTGTAGGGATAGAGGGTACATATCTCAATATCATAAAAGCCATCCATGAGAAACCCACAGCGAATATCATTCTCAATGGGGAAAAACTGAGAGTTTTCCCCCTAAGGTCAAGAACACGGCAGGGATGTCCACTATCACCACTGCTATTCAACATAGTACGAATCGGCAAAGAAGAAGTCAAACTCTCACTCTTTGCAGATGATATGATACTTTATGTGGAAAATCCAAAACACTTCACCCCAAAACTTCTAGAACTCATACAGGAATTCAGTAAAGTGGCAGGATATAAAATCAATGCACAGAAATCAGTGGCATTCCTATACACCAACAACAAGACAGAAGAGAGAGAAATTAAGGAGTCAATCCCATTTACAATTGCACCCAAAACCATAAGATACCTAGGAATAAATCTAACCAAAGAGGTAAAGAATCTGTACTCAGAAAACTATAAAATACTCATGAAAGAAATTGAGGAAGACACAAAGAAATGGAAAAACTTTCCATGCTCATGGATCGGAAGAACAAATATTGTGAAGATGTCAATGCTACCTAGAGCAATCTACACATTTAATGCAATCCCTATCAAAATACCATCCACTTTTTTCAAAGAAATGGAACAGATAATCCTAAAATTTGTATGGAACCAGAAAAAGCCCCGAGTAGCCAGCGGAATGTTGAAAAAGAAAGCAAGGTCGGTGGCATCACATTTCTGGACTTCAAGCTCTATTACAAAGCTGTCATCATCAAGACAGTATGGTACTGGCACAAAAACAGACACATAGATCAATGGAACAGATTAGAGAGCCCAGAAATGGACCCTCAAGTCTATGGTCAACTAATCTTCGATGAAGCAGGAAAGAATGTCCAGTGGAAAAAAGACAGTCTCTTCAACAAATGGTGTTGGGAAAATTGGACAGCCACATGCAGAAGAATGAAACTGGACCATTTCCTTACACCACACACAAAAATAGACTCAAAATGGATGAAAGACCTAAATGGGAAACAGGAGCCCATCAAATCCTAGAGGAGAACACAGGCAGCAACCTCTTTGACCTCAGCCGCAACAACTTCTTCCTAGAAACATCAACAAAGGCAAGGGAAGCAAGGGCAAAAATGAACTACTGGGACTTCATCAAGATAAAAAGCTTTTGTACAGCAAAGGAAACAGTCAACAAAATCAAAAGACAACGGAAGGAATGGGAGAAGATATTTGCAAATGACATATCAGATAAAGGGCTAGTATCCAAAATCTGTAAAGAACTTTTCAAACTCAACACCCAAAGAACAAATAATCCAAGCAAGAAATGGGCAGAAGACATGAACAGACATTTTCCCAAAGAAGACATCCAAATGACCAACAGACACATGAAAAAGTGTTCAACACCGCTCGGCATCAGGGAAATCCAAATCAAAACCTCAATGAGATACCACCTCACACCAGTCAGAATGGCTAAAACTAACAAGTCAGGAAACGACAGATGTTGGCAAGGATGCAGAGAAAGGGGAACCCTCCTAAACTGTTGGTGGGAATGCAAGCTGGTGCGGCCACTCTGGAAAACAGTATGGAGGTTCCTCAAAAAGTTGAAAATTGAGCTACCCTATGACCCAGCATTTGCACTACTGGGTATTTACCCCAAAGATACAAATGTAGTGATCTGAAGGGGTACATGCACCTCAATGTTTATAGCAGCAGTGTCCACAAGAGCCAAACTATGGATAGAGCCAAGATGTCCACCAACAGATGAATGGATAAAGAAGATGTGGTGTGTGTGTGTGTGTCTGTGTGTGTGTGTGTGTGTGTGTGTGTGTGTAATGAAATATTATGCAGCCATCAAGAAAAATGAATCTTGCCTTTTGCAACAACATGGATGGAACTAGAGGATATTATGCTAAGCTAATAAGTCAGTCAGAGAAAGACATGTATCATTTGATCGCACTGATATGAGGAATTCTTAATCTCAGGAAACAAACTGAGGGTTGCTGGAGTGGTGGGGGGTGGGAGGGTTGGGGTGGCTGGGTGATAGACATTGGGGAGGGTATGTGCTATGGTGAGCGCTGTGAATTGTGTAAGACTGATGAATCACAGACCTGTACCTCTGAAACAAATAATACATTATATGTAAAAAAAAAAATAGTAGGAAATGAAAAATGAAGGAAATCGGAAGGGAAGACGAACCATGAGAGACTGTGGACTCTGAGAAACAAACTGAGGGTTTTGGGGGGTGGGGGGATGGGTTAGCCTGGTGATGGGTATTAAAGAGGGCACGTTCTGCGTGGAGCACTGGGTGTTATGCACAAACAATGAATCATGGAACACTACATTAAAAACTAATGATGTAATGTATGGTGATTAACATAACAGTAAAAAATTAAAAAAATAAAAAACAACCCATCAATTTCCACTCTATTAAAGACTTAAGTGTATAAAGAAAAATATTAAATTGTGGAAAAAACCTAGAGAATAATTCTGTGTTCTTAGAGTAGGGAAAATTTCTTATGCAAGACACAAAATGAGAAATCTATAAAGAAAAAATAGTAATTTGACTACATTAAAATTAAGAATGCGTGTTCATCAAAAACTGTCACAAAGAAAGTGAAAATGCAAGCAACAGACGGGGGTGTGATATATTTTCAACACATAACTGCCAAAGGTTTAGTATTGAGAATAATTAAATGAATTCTATACATCAAAAAGAAAACACATAAATGGTAAAAATATTAATGGGCAAAGAACAGACAGTTGATAGAAGAAGAAAATTCAAATGCCCAATAAACAACCCTAAAATTTGTATGAAACCACAAAAGACCTCAATTAGAGGAATCTTGAAAAAAGGATAACAATATTGGAGGTATCATAATTTCAGATTTCAAGTTACATTAAAAAGTGATAGTAATTGAAACAGTATGGTGGTGGCATAAAATAGACACAGAGATTAATGGAATAGAGCATAAAACTCAGAAATAAACAATTATATGGTCAAATAATCTTCAACAAAGGAGGAATGGATATGCAATGAGGAAAAGACAGTCTCAATAAGAAGGCAAAAAGGAGATTCTCAGGAAATTTATTAAAGAAGAAGTAGAATATAAAATTATTTAAATATTATATTCTTTTTTTAAAGATTTAATTATTTATTTACTTATTTATTTGACAGAGAGAGAGAGAGAGCACAAGCAGGGGGAGTGGGACAGGGAGAAGTAGGCTCCCCGCTGAGCAGGGAGCCCAACCCGGGACTTGATCCCAGGATCCCGGGATCATGGTTGTATAGCAAGCATCTGGTGATTGTCTGTCAAGCACTCCTCAATTGTTCATCTGAAAAAGTCTCCCCGTTCTAAGAAATTTCTCAGCTTTAAACTTGTCCTGGTCATACGCAGACCAGGCTTTAAATCCCAGGTGTTTCGTTTCGCATCTCACACATTCTTAATCACTAGCTAATATTACCCTTGACAGGTTTCTTCACCCATTATTTAAATTAAGGTGACCCATTCAGAGCCCGTTCTTGGATTTTGGAACTCAGGTATCAAGAAAGCTAATCTCAGTCCATCTCTGGTGGTAGAGCTAGAAGCACAGAGTGTGGTTGCTGCTTGGCACTGTGAATTCAGCTGTGTGAAAGAATCTAGACCAAGAAACTGGAGGAAAACATCCTGAAAAATGTGTCCTCGGAGATCAGAGATAATATAAGGAGACGCTTGAAATCTCTGGTTGCAGTTATCCCTGGGACTAACTGGAGACATGACCTCCTATAAATGTGATGATGTGAACTTCTTCAGCACCCTTTCTAGATAAACTGGCTTAAATGTAAAGCTTGTAACTAAGAGTCATCAGTAATTAAGGCTACCAATCTGCATAGCTATGGGACAGTCTTTAGCAATGCTCAGTCATCCAGAGGGATAGCAGATTGCTATATTAGTCCTGGTTCGGGATTCACGAGGCAGCTGTGTTAGGAAGACAGGGACACAGATAAGCTGAGCATGTGAAAGAGAGGTGGGAAAATAAGTGAGATCAAGAGGGAGTGTATCATAGCGGAGTAGAGAGCAGGCCTGGAGTGGACTGGAATTTAACTTCTCAAGCCTCAGTCTGCTCATTTTTGTTTTGGGAGTAATAATTGCCTGTCTTTCTCATGTGTTAGGAAGATTAAATGAGATCACCTATATAAAGCATTTAACACAGTGCCTGGCATATAGTAATTGCTCCGTAAACATTGTTGTCCTTGAGGTACATACTCCACTCTATGGGAACATAGATTCACAGAGAAGGGATGTTTGAATGATAGCAAAGGACAGAGTAGATGGGTAGGTAGAAGGAGGCAGCTACTCCTTTCTCTTATGCTCCCATGCCCACTTGTTCATCCCCTAACTTGAAATACAGTTGATACTAGACTCCTACACACATTCCATAGAGGATAAAGTCATAGTCCAAAGAATGTAAATAGATGGATTCGGTGATAAATTCTAATATGCAAAGTCCCTAAAGACCAAAAATTAAAACCAAACCCTATCAGACATTTAAATTTTAGATTTTTCTTTGCAACCAAAATGCTTAGTTATTAAAACATTAATATAAACATAATTGCATCATCACTGATGAAATCTCTCCTGCCTGTAACAAATGCGATTTCAGCTTGTGCTTTTGCAACGAGTGATGAAGAAACTTCCAGATGGAGAGGTATAATTTGTGAGATTTTCCCTAGTCTATTCACATTGGCTTTAACTTCCATTTTAAATTACAGAGAGAATTCCCAAAATTTCAAACAGCCCCAAGAGATCTGGTGAAATAGCTAATCTCTTTCTATGAGCATGCTAACAAAAGCAATTTCTTACCAAGCTATATGCTACCCAGTGGGACTGATAATGAATCTGCATTATGGTAACCTTTATAAGAAGGGAAGATAAGAAGATCTTTTGGGGAGGTGTATTTATTAGGTGGTGAATGTGTCTCTCTGCATGTGGATTCTTCTGTTTAGATCCACTTTTCACTGAACTATGCCAAGACGTTCTGTCTTTCTGCTTTCAACAACATGTCTAAATTTATAAGACCCATCCTATTACATACCACAATGTCAGTAAATATCAAACACCGATGTGCTGTAACAGCTTTCTCAGTGTTGAATTTCTCTCATTTGAAAAGGCACTAGATTTACATAGCTGATTATGGGCTTTTTACTAATTTCCCTCTAGGATTTATAAAGAGTTCAAACTTGTGTTAACAGAGAGTACTGTGTGTGTGTGTGTGTGTGTGTGTGTGTGTGTGTGTGTGTGTGTGTTTATAAATTGGAAAGGGGGGAAACTTGTATGCTATCACCCAAACATAAAGAGGCAGTATTTGCTGAGAGTCTCCTATAGAGGGCACCTTCACCTTATTGGAAACCCAACTGAAAGAGAAACCCAGTGGTTAGCAGAGAAATAACTAAACCTTAAAGTCAGAAGCACCCGCTTGCTTTTGCTAACCAGCTTTCTTCTCTATAGTATCTTTGTTACCTTATCTTTAGTAGAAAAGAACTGGCACCCTCTGCATAATCATTCATAGATACAGGCCAGTAACATTACCTTATTATTATGTTCAGCTCACTTGTGGGTGAGCTGGAGACAGCTGTTCATATTACCTAAGAGGCAACAGATCAATGAAAGGAAGGGAAGGACAAGTTTTGAGCTGCCTTTTTCCAACAATGTCCTTTATACAACAGAGGATATTTTTAAAGCATTGTATCAGAAAACAAAGGCTGATAATAAAATAAAATGTTTACAAAACAAACTTTTGCTGTGTTGTTATGATTAGCAAGTGCTTTCAGAGACTAAAATTACTTAAGTAGAAACAAAAAGTAAGTATTTTTTGATACCAAAAATACCATGGGTTATAGACTATAAAGAAAATAATTGCTATTTAGAAAATTCTGAAAATAAGCATGTGTGTGTGTGTGTGTGTAAAGCAATTCCTTGAAACTGTTCCTGTGTAGCTAAACTATAAAAAGATATATTAGTAATCTTATTATTAAAATAATAGATAATCAAACTGTAAAAATATAAGCATATATTCATAGAAGATATTCTTTTAAAAAATGCTCAGCATAAGGGCTGTACACATGTAGAAGACTTCAAATGCAGCATTACTTTGACATTGATTTTGAATTTCTTATGTCTTATGATTGGTAATAATACTAACGTACATAAATCGAATATACATAACTTTGCACATTTGCTTTTGACAATTCCTGATTGGGAAGGCTTCTTTTGGATACTCAACAAACAATCAGATTTATTAGAACGCTTTGGCTAAGAAACTGATAATGAATCTTCCTGAATATAAGATAAAAAGCAACATTGAAGAGTTTATTTCTTTACATTTGTGTATAAAATACCGTCTGTTTGGTTACTGGATGTGGCACCTAAAACTTATTATAGTTACAATGAAGCTTATCAATTATACATGATTAATTCTTTACTTTCATATTCGGTGTTTGGAAGTAATTAAGTTTCCAATGGTTACTATTGGCATATAGCATTTGGGAACATTTTTGCTTTCCTTTAAGTTCTACTTTAAATAGACTACAAATAAGTGTAAATGCATTTTAGCTATTGAAATTGGTTTGATCTTGTGTCTTTTTTAATGCTTTATTTAGTCAAGGTCTAAAGCTTCCTATTAGGACCAAAATGTTCAGACTGTTGGAAGTTTTAATTCTTCTTTACTAAGAACTATCACCAATGTGTCAATCAAATCTCTTACATAAAAATAAAACAAAGCACTCCCTGGTAAGCATATGTTTGATTTTATGCACTTGCTGTTATCGGTGTGTTTCAAAACCAGTCAGATTTGTTTCTGTGGGAAAAAGACCCATTTTCTTGTTCGGCTGAGTCAGTTGCCTTGTCCTAGAGAATGCCTAGGGTAAGGCCCCAATCCACCTGCCCAGGCATTCCCGCCTCATTGTTGACATTTCCTGGTGTTCAGTGGTTTCTCCCACTTTGTTACATTCCAGAGCTCAAGGCGCTTCTTTGAAGATACAAGGCCATTCAAGTCTTCTCTACTTTGCAGCCTCACTCTAAAGGGAGAGTAAATGAAAAAGCCACGCAGTTCAGACAATTTAAATGGGGCAGCAGGAGGGCTGTGCTATTGCTCTGTTGGGAATAGCTGTGAGTGATCCCTGAATCATCTCTTGGAAAAGAAGTAGAGAGTGGCCTTTCTTGAAGTCAGGATGAAAAAGGATAGGAGAAAGAGGCTGGATGGTCGCCTATGGAAAAGCAAACTAAGGCTGGTAAGAGACTACAGATAAGTAATGTGTTTACACAATCAACTGCTGGTTTCATGCTTGATTTTGCAAAGCACTTCAACAAATGACTTTTACTGGTAGATGCTGCCCTTTTCTAATCAAAGGAAACCAGAGGTAGTCACAAAAGTCGAGGAACCCCAGGGGTTTTTGCACTTTGACTAACTTTTTAACATCACACATTAGTTAAGTATTTCTCTAGATCTCAAAATCTTATCCCTGAAATAACAGTATTTCCTCAACTCTTTTTCAGGATTCTCCAACCTCATCGTGCTGCCTTGTAGCCCGTGAGTGCATACATCTAAGCAGCAACTGAGAACACATCGGTAGCTCTGTAAGGCATATAGAAATTCATTAAACAGTGGTAGAAACTGACAGAGAACCATGAGGCCAGATCCAGTCTATTTTTTTTTCAGTCCCTTTATATATGAAGTGATAAGAAAATATTTCCTCTCTTTACTTCAAAAAGATTTCCTTCGAGAATAGTTGCGGGGGGGTAATAAACCTCATTGAGGACTTGAATCTAATTCCTGGCTTCAGCCTCAACGTAGCTGTGAGTCTAAAGTCAAGTTCTCATATTTTAACAAAATATGTCAGTTTCCTCTTTTGCAAGATCAGGGATGATGTATAAGGATGTATCTAATGGATTTGGTAGTGAGAGGCTGCCTGCAATCCTACATTGGGAAGGTTTCTGAGATTGCCTCTGAGCTCCCAAGGAAGGATCTGAGAATCTTTTGTGATGTCTGGCATGTTCATTGGATCAGCAAATGGCAGGATGAGACCTGCAATTCTAGGATTAGATGATCTTCCAGGCTTCCCTAACACAAAAGTTCAGTGATGTTATGGTAATAAGACTCAACTGAGATAATATATATGAAAGTCTCATCAGAATGAATATCTTTGTCTTCTTTACATCCTCAGGAACCAGCATACAATCAGTACATAAAAATATGTGTGCTTTGTGTAACAGAGATTATGTACATTAAGGTGACGGTAGTATTAAAGTAAAAAGTATACAGATTATTGCCCACACCTCTGCTTGCTCACATTTTGGGAGGCAGAATTTCACATACGAACCTGCATTCCCTCATCATGTGTAGCAGCACATCAGAATATACTATCACTTATATTCCATTCTTGGTGAAGACCCCCAATGGACCCCTTAGTCCAATGACTAAGAAAAGATTTTTTTCTGTATGAGTCCCAGCTACAAGCCTTAAAGGGGTAAGCATTAAGATTCTCTTTTCTATCTGATCTGGCATCTCTGGATCTTTGCCTCAAGAATTTCCCTAAATTAATTGCATATCAGAACAAAAAAACGAGCATATCTAAAACTTTGTGAGTCCTCAATATCCTGTTCTGAATCATATAATATATAATTTAAGGAATGAGCTGTCTACGCAATTTGGGGACAAAGCAAATGGGTGGAGAATATAGAAGCACTTCTAATTACCCAGCTGACCTTTACTGAACGTCCAGCACGACGTGCTACGCATTATCCTAGCTATGCAAAAGGAATAGGAATGACTTGAGACCACCTGAAGAGAAACATATCAACAAGTGGGAAAGCATAAGAAAACTGCCTTACCCACTGAAATGCATGAATGTTACAATACACAGCGATAAATCTGCCAAGATTCCTGGATGTGCTGAATCTTGAGCCAATTGGTAAATTATAAATTCTGACTTACATTTCTTTAGTTCCTTCGCTAAATACACAAGGGAAGGTATGCTGGACATGTGAATGAACTGAACTCCGGTTCAAAACTAAAATGACTTTACAATTTGTGGGGAAAGCACGTGCCTGAGGATGGCAGTGGTGGGACCTGTCCCCCTGCTCAGAGCCTGTGCTTTGATTACGTTAAACAAGAAGAAAGAGGCCTGTGAAGATTTCTTAGGAAGTGATTTCTTATATAACATCCTGCCAGTATCCATCCATAGTCCTCTCCTGAAAACGGGTGGAGTGAGGGGTTGATTTGGGAAAATGTATTCAAATAAAAAATTAACAACTTAGAGCCGGGCATAGGCATTACCAGCAGAGAGGCTGTATTCCTATTTGTACTGGTAATGCTCAGTTCATTTCTAAGTTTAAAATGGGCGAATTACATTCTCAGAGCCATTGTGTTCATCCTTTTCCATTCCATTGTTAAAAAAACGTACCTTTGTTTCAGGATTTAACCTTTGCTAAAGCACAGGGCTGAGACAATCACAACAAAACACCTCCCCCTTAAAACTAGTCCTTCAGAGCCCTGTTAAATCAAAAGAAAAATTCTTTCTCTCCTCCCTGGTCCCACAGCCCCTCAGGATTTTAAATGGTAATGACCAGTTCATTTGAGAAAATGGCATTTTAGTGCTCCCCTTCACAAGCTCTTAAGCCATATGAGGTGTCTCTTTCCCGGTGATGTGCACCTCCTTTTGTTTTCTGGCATTACTGGAACTGACCTGGCATGGATCACTGGGTGAGCAGGCAATCTTAAACACTTCTCATATAAATTACTGGTTCCTTTCCAAGTGCAATTGCTCACAGGGTAATACACCATTTTACAACTCTGATAGCAATGTCTCTTCGTTCTACTAGGTTCCACACCCCCCCAGGAAATGAACAGACAAAAAAGACTGATGGAGATGTGAACCTTAGAAATGTACAGGCTGGTTCAACCTTGAGTATGTACACAGTGGGCATTAGGGGATCCTTCAATTCTTGTATTTCCTTCTTTTACACCTCTCAACTCTTTTCCTGCTTCAAAAGCCGTCTATGAGAATAAAAATATCAAAATGACACACTCCACACATGTGGACATTATAAAAAGCAAGGCAGTAATAAATAGGGACATCTACGAAAAGCTACTTTGAAAAATTTTTCCAGAAAAGAAAATAATGCTCACACTTTATGATCCACACTTATTAGGTAGAAATGACACATCTTGCTTCCATGCAAATGAGGCTTACCGTTAATTGAACGCTCCAAGAGTTACTGGATGCTAATGATGGCCACATTTTCCAAGCCAGTGTCTTTTTTCCCATGAACTCTAATGACAAGGTGTGTTTTTACTGACAGTTGACTCGGATCAGAGCTTGCAGTATTGTATTTCAGGTTGTGGCTCTGTAAAGCCCTGTAACTTTCTTTGAAGTTAAACAGTGTCAATCTGTTTCCATGTCTGAATAACTCTTAGAAGAGCCTGCCTGACCCAAGTCAACTCATTGAAACATACTATTTCCCCATAATTGATGTTCCAAATGAATGTCCTTTCATAATAAAATGTGCTGGAAAACAAAACAGCTTTGCATCCGGCACAAGTTGCATCATAATTAAATTTTATTTTATCCCATCGAGGCATGCTAAATGTTGAGCAAAATATAATTTTAAGTAATTTGTTTGTATTCTTATCTGTAGGAGTTGGAAATTAACAGCGTTGCTAGTTTGCGTTTACTGTTAAGCCTGGAGAGCAGAGAGATTGCTTTGCAAACATTACAGTTATTATGTCTGCAGTTGGTACTCTTTGTATAAATTATTGATCAGCCAGCTTATTTTTCTTTCTGCTTAATGGATATTATAGCATAGCCGTTTACAACGCTATAGTTAAGGTTGTGTCAGCACTTCCATTATAATAAACCCTCTGTTACAGGGGGTTTATAACTTGTTGTAAAAATTTGCTCTGGGCTGAAACTTGACATACAAGATCTCAGGCTGGAAGGTGGCAATTGTTATTCTTTCAACTTTAAAAAAAAAAACTCTTTGTTCTGAAGGGCAATAAATAAATAAACAGTTTATTCTTTTCTAACAATCCTTGAAATTTCTGACTTCAAATAGAACAGTTTTTATAGGCTATTTGTTAGACAGTGACGTCTTCTTTTACTTAATAAAGAGGAAAAAAAGACTAAGATAATAAATTACAACAAGAAAGCAGTCAATCAATATAAACTTTTTAAATCGAGTTTAATACATTTCTCCTAACATTACAAAATTATACAATAATTCATGTTTTAATATCAAACATGCATTTATACTACATAAGACTTCTTCCCCACCCCCATTCCCAGCTCTGCATCCCTTAAGCAAGTCATAGGTCTTAATACTGATCTTCTTTAGAGGAAAATGAGTTGGGGTTATTTAAAGAGAAAGATGTATGATAAGTAGAAAATGCTTCATGTTAAAAGGTACAATTGAAGGTAGAATATTTACCAGAAAACTGGGGATTTAAATGTCTGCCTTTTTGACCTTACTTCAGTCTGCTTTTGCCCTCACAATGGCCTGACTGAAGAGATGAGGGAATTAATATCAATTTATATTATTCTTGTTGCTGCTTCCTTTTACAATGCAACTCTAAAATGATCTCACTGTGTTTGTTTTTTTATCAAATATTTGGCTGTGCAACTCAATACCAACCCACAGATGGAATTAGGACACTTACACTGGAAGTAAGGAGTGATGGACAAGTATAACTAAATTATCAGGGAGAGATGACTGCCTGTCATGGAAATGATGTAGTTTGGAGTCAGGAAAACAATTCTAGGGGTGATTTTTTTTTTCTTTGTAACTATTCTTCTCTTTGCCATTACCCTCTCTCTCCCCTGGCATGGGTTTCGAGATTTCTTAAAATATGCTCCATAACCAGCAGAGTATTTTTGGCTACATGTCACCTTCATTCTGAACCAGGAGAAAAGGAGGTGAAGATAGAAGTTTAGGGAGACAGGAACAGTGGTGCAAATCCTGCCATTTGGCTCTGAGATCTACGGAAACAGGAATATGAATAGATACTTACTATATGCATTCAGTAAGCATATATACAGTCCATGCATTTCCACGCTGTTAAACAGGTCAAAGTTATTTATAATCATTTAAACCACTTCTTTATTAAGGACGGAAGTTTGTAATGTAAAGTTTGAGTGCTTCAAGTTATAGTGTGTTCACCTTCAGTTCCCCACCTTCTGTCCTTTGGGTAATTTATCACTGAGCTCTCTTTGCCTGATTAGAGAGTGTACCCGTGAGATAAAAGCCTTATTCCTTGTTCTTGAGGTGAGGCAGGGAATTGGAAAAGAGGGGAAGACTGTGGAAGTGACAGTCACCAAAAGTCAGAAATTGGAACCCTAAGTGGGAAAGGCAGAGGAAGAAAGTGTAGAAGGAGAGAAGGCTGTGCTTAAGGCAGTCAAAGTTTATCTGCTGAGCTGATTGGTGAGGTCGAGTGTCTAAGTTAAAAAGGCTTGAGAGAGTTACTTGGCATAATTTCTCCATCTTCAATGATTTACTACTGAAGTGCAAACATCAATTTTGGACTCTCTCCTGAGAAACGTTTAACAAAGTCAGTGAACTACTGGTACCCTGATATCTTTCTAGATTTACCAAACTTGGATAGCTCTTTAATAAACCTCTGCCTGAAGTTTATCTCAGTCTTTTTTTTTTTTCTTTTTCCTATTAAGGAAACAGGTCCATTAGTAAATATGCAGATGTAAAAATGATCTTCCTCTTGACTTCTCCGTTGTGATATATCTTAGAATTGTTCAGAAGTGCACTCTATTGTTAAAGATATTTGTGCCGGGTGTGCTAATGCACTCTTTGATTGAGTGAATTAGCAGTCATAACAATCTGGCAGTCTGGCCATAGAAGTGTGCTCAAATTGATTTGTGTTATGGCTGGACTGGAAAATCTAGTGTTAGTTGTTTTTTGCCCTGGGGCATTGTTTGTACCAAACTCCACTTTTCATTTAATTTTCCAATACATTTTGAAAGATTGAAATGCTTGTGATCAACATTTGATCCACTTGCATTCTTTAAAAAAAATTCTGAAAGTAATTTCAGATTCCAAAAAACCTTGCTTTCAATTAGAGTAAACATAATTAGAGTGACGTCGTGCTCGGAATGGTAAATCTCCCTTTGAATCTATTAAGCGTGTTATCTCCTTGTCCTGTCACTGAAAGGAATTCAGTATATATCTGGAGTATATATCTGTATTTTTTCTGTGCATGCTTCTAATAGAACTTGGGAAAAACTTAAAAGAATAAAATTGTAATGAACCTTTTCTTGTTGCCTTTGTGCATATGCCCAAATTGTTTCTGTTTCACTTAGTGATGCTATAAAAAGAGGATACTCAAAGCTTTCAGGAAATTTTGAGATACACAAGAAACAAATGCAGATAATGTGTTGTCTTTAAGTTTCCCAATCATTTGTTTTTTTATATTCCATGAAATATGCATTTTCAATGTTTTTCTTTCAAATAACTATATCAACTGCTATACTGAAACTCTGAAGATTTAAAGACATGACTTATCTTGGCTTTGTCAATATTGGTATCTCTTACAATCTTCTGCTTTGCAGTCATTTACCAGAATTATAATGCAGCATGAATAAACCTAAAAAATGACTATTGATTACAGAGAAAGCTTTGTGAAATCATTTAGTCAGTTTCCCCACTTGAGAAATCAGTGAATAAAATAGGTCAATAGAAAAGGGTGGAAAGGATGTAATACAGAGCTATGCCACCCTGGGTTATAAAAAGGGTCAAAAATAAATCCCCATAGAATTCATGATTTTATACTCATAAAATAAAATGATACTTACCAAATCCCAACTATAAATCCTCCTTCCTACAGATTTATTCTTCTTTTTTAAACCACAGGTTTGGAAAATACATTTTTATGTTTCCCTGTTTCAGTAGAAGCATTTCCTTGTCACTGCCCCCTTTTAACCAAATAGGATGCCCTCATCATCCAGCTAAAGTGCCTGTTGTCATCCAGGTATTCACCGGGACTTTAGCTGCAACAGCTACTCTGTATTTCCTTACTGTCTCCTGCAACCTTACAGCTCTTCTGAAAACTGCATTTCATACTGCACTGAACTCTGTATCCTGTGTCAATTTTTGTTAAGTAATAGATGGTGAGACCTGAGACCACTCTCTCTATTAGTTCCCATTCATTGGGATGGCGTCGGGGGCACGGGAGGAGCAGGGAGGAGAAGGGAGGGGCCAGGAGGGGGCAGAGGGAGGGAAGAAAATACCTTCCCTGAACTGGTACAAGCTCAGCTTCAAACGACATCCTAGGAAAGAAATTAAAGACTTCTTAATTAGTGCAGCAATTAAGCTTTCTTGGTAGCATTTTAATCAGCACAGGCCCTATCAAAGGACAAACAGAACGATTTGCAGGTCTTTGAATTTTAAACAGTCTTATTGATTTCAGCACAATACGTCTTCACAAAACACAGGGAGAATTTCCTAAT
Organism: Eumetopias jubatus; assembly: GCF_037043125.1. Taxonomy (NCBI): domain Eukaryota; kingdom Metazoa; phylum Chordata; class Mammalia; order Carnivora; family Otariidae; genus Eumetopias; species Eumetopias jubatus. Next base: position 159,659,963 of record NW_028274809.1, on the reverse strand, counting down.
ATCAGTTACAGTACTTTGAGTTTTGCTTATGCAAATTGAGTGCAAGTTGGAAAAGATGAGATGGAAGGAGAGGACCTGAAACAGCCAGAGATGTAAAACAATAAACAAACAAGACAAAAGCTTTGAAACCTAAAGATGCAGTGGAAAGAGTGAGAATTTGAAATCTGAGGAGTTGATTTATCTGCTGTTGTTAAATACTGTTTGCTTTAATCATTGGTAACATTTCTCAAAAAAGAAAAAAAAAAAGAAAGAAAAGAAGGAAAGAAAGAATCTTAAATCTTAAAATATTTAAGGTTTTTTTTCCTAACATATTTTAATTTTCATTATATGCTTTTTCTAATCCTTTGTTTGATCAAAGGGGCAAGTGGTAGTTCCCAGAAACGGTTTAGAGACCTGAGGTGGGGAGTGAGCTCCCGTTCAGGTGGAGGTAAATGCCCCAAGCCCTACCCCTGAACGAAGCATGTGCTGGGAGGCGCAGGATTCCCTGCAGAAAATTTGGAGTTTGCTTCGAAGCTGGGTGGGATTATGGCTTGGTCAGCTATTATTACTTCCTGCCTGTGGCTTCCGAATATGGCAGGTATTGGCTGAGTGGCAGTTTAAGGAAATGTGAGAAATGAGAATGGAAAGGGCAGATTTTTAGCACTTAATTCCAAATTTTTTTCCCATTTCTGGATCTAGAATTTAAAATGAGGAAACTGTAGTTTAGCATTTCAAACTACGTCAGAGTTTATTAAAGTTATGCATGCAATTCCAAAATAAAATTAGTGTTTCAGGGCTCAATATCTTCTTCTCCACCACTCATTAACATAGTAATTTGGCATTTTTAAAAAAGGTAAGATTTTCCAAAACATGTGTAAACACTTAATATAGTGTTTTGATGTATGTGAAATATATCAAATCCCTATTTTGGAGGACTGATAGGAGGAGTGAAAAAGTAATATAAATTATTTCTGAGTGTATTAAAATACATTGGCCAACTAGGTCAAACAACTGTGCAAACTTTAGCTATCTTTGTAGAAGTTTATCTACTTTTTGGCAACAATCAATTTTCTGAATTCTTAAGACCCAGAAAAGCCTCTTGATATAACTGCTGTGCCCCAAAAAGTTTAGCATCAACTTAGAAAAATTAGTCAGTGGTGCCATATTTCTCTGTAGATATTTCCAGTACCTTTTGACACTAAACTTCAAAAAGTTTAGAGAATTAAAATGACAAAGAGAAATGTGATAATCATTTCAGCACCAAAATGGCAGAATTTCATTATGAAATTTCCCAACACTCTGAATCTGATGCTAATAGTTTTTTTTTTTTTAAATCTCCCCAAAGCTAAAGCATTGTTTCTATCTTGTGACGTTAATAAACATGTGTAGGCAGGATTAAAGCTTAATTATTTAAGATTCCTAGAGATACCAACAGAGAACAAAGTTGACCTATGTTCAAATCATATGTTGGTCAAAAATCCTTGGAAAAAATACCCCATGCAACAAGTTAGAAAGGGAAAAGAAGGAGAGAGGAGGGCAAAGAGGAAGACAGTCTAAACTCAGCCTAATATTTTTAGGCACAGCTACCCTTTCTGCCTTTACAAGTCAACTAGTGAGCTTGTTTTGTTCTTTTTCATTATTTACAAAACACATTTGTACTGACATACTGAAAAGGACCTTCCCAAAATACACTGAAACTTCTCAAATATGAAAGAAAATGTGTTATTCATAAGACACACTGGCAATTAGCATTGGGTCTTAAAGGATGTGAGTGAGGATAGTTGTTTTCTATGCAAGACAGGTGAATTAATTACAGAGTTTAAGTAAGAAAAAAAAATCAGTGTTTTCTTGTTTTCCACTTTCTAAATCTTCAAGGATGCCTGATCTCTTTAAAGTCTCTAGGTAAAATAAGCATTTCTGACCTGCCTTTGGGGTGAAAGTGAAGTTATTCTGAATGATCCACACTATGGCAAGCATTTCTTTCTTTCCACACTCTATCAGGAAATAAGAAACTGAATACAGAGGATTTCATTATTCTTAAGTGACTTCAGACTGACTTTACCCCCACAATTTGAAAGCTGTCCCGGAATTTTCACTATCTTTACGCTAACAAATAATCTAATAAATAGAGTAAAACAATCAGATGCAGAAAACAGGTTTTGCTTACATGTGAATCTTCCTGAAAATAATTTCTTAATAACCATCAAGTGAGGGGATGTGTTTTCATTTATATCTTATTGCAAAAACGAGCGGAGATCTATCCTAAATCCTTGAAGGAGAGCTCAGAGCGTTCTGGCTCCTCTGTAAGTTGGCAGGCGATTGCTTAGAAGGTTTTGGAAAAAAATTACGAGTCGTCGCGGACGAAATGGAATATTAGACATGCAATCTAACGGTAGTAGAAGAGAAGTAGATCATCTCCCTCTCCTTTTCCGATCGCCACTTCTGTGTCCCCGGCTTTTCCTCTCCGTCCCTCGCATAGTTTTTTCCTTATTCCCGCCCCCTCTCCTTATTTTCTCCCTCACTCGCTTTCCCTCTGTGTCTCGCGCTCTCGGAGTGTCTGCTCCGAGTTCCTGGTTGGATAATTTGGGTTAATACTAGTGAGTGAGGTTTTTGCGGCTTCAAAGGGTATTTCAAGTTTCCGGAGCTCCTCCCCTCTGCACCGTGTGACAACAACAACTCGTCCAGCCGGCAGCCTGCACTTTTCAGCTCATTTTCTCTCTGTCATTCCCCTCTCAATCTTTGATCAATGTACTTGCCAGGGAGAACCCAAGTCCTTCAAACCTCCTCCTTTTCACCTTCATCCTTAACTTTGTGCTAGAGCGGGACCCACACAACAACAGCCGACCCTCCCCGCCCCCGCCCCCCCAAACCAGCCCCCGATCCCAGCCCCCGGAGAGGACTCGCATTTCGACTTGCGGGACACTTTTGTGCGTTTCTCTCCAGAGCGCCTCTCGCGCTCGCCCCTCCTGCACTCGCTCTTTCTTACCCTCACCTCCTTTCCCCCCCTTTCTCTCCCTTTCTCCTTCTCGTTCTCCCCTAGAGTTATTGTTGTTGTTGCCCCTTAGCTCCTTCGCCCCTTTTTTTTCCCCCTGCCCCTCCCCGGGGTGTGTGGCAACTTTTCCCCTCGCTTCTCCTTCTTCGGTTTCCCCTTATATGTGACCATGGCAGTGCCGGCGGCTTTGATCCCTCCGACCCAGCTGGTCCCCCCTCAACCCCCGATCTCCACGTCTGCTTCCTCCTCCGGCACCACCACCTCCACCTCCTCGGCGACCTCGTCTCCGGCTCCGTCCATCGGGCCCCCGGCGTCCTCAGGGCCAACTCTGTTCCGGCCGGAGCCCATCGCTTCGGCGGCGGCGGCGGCGGCGGCCACAGTCACCTCCACCGGCGGCGGCGGCGGCGGCGGCGGCGGCGCGGGCAACGGAGGCGGCGGCGGCGGCGGCGGCGGCGGCAGCAACTGCAACCCCAGCCTGGCGACCGCGAGCGGCGGCGGCGGCGGCGGCGGCGGCGGCGGCAGCGGCGGCGGCGGCGGCGGCGGCGGCATTAGCGCTGGCGGCGGCGGCGCCTCCAGCACCCCCATCAACGCGAGCACCGGCAGCAGCTGCAGCAGCAGCAGCAGCAGCAGCAGTAGCAGTAGCAGCAGCAGCAGCAGCAGCAGTAGCAGCAGCAGCTGCGGCCCCCTCCCCGGGAAACCCGTGTACTCGACCCCGTCCCCAGTGGAAAACACCCCTCAGAATAATGAGTGCAAAATGGTGGATCTGAGGGGGGCCAAAGTGGCTTCCTTCACGGTGGAGGGCTGCGAGCTGATCTGCCTGCCCCAGGCTTTCGACCTGTTCCTGAAGCACTTGGTGGGGGGCTTGCACACGGTCTACACCAAGCTGAAGCGGCTGGAGATCACGCCGGTGGTGTGCAACGTGGAACAGGTTCGCATCCTAAGGGGACTGGGCGCCATCCAGCCCGGAGTGAACCGCTGCAAACTCATCTCCAGGAAGGACTTCGAAACCCTCTACAATGACTGCACCAACGCAAGGTAAAGAGCGGGGGGCAGCCCCGCTGCCCGCGGTCCCTTCCCTCCCGCCTCCTCACCCTTCCCTCGCTCCCTTCCTGGCGCCGCTTGCTCCGCGCGCCCGCGAGCCGCGCGCCCTAGAGAGCACGGCCCTCTCCTCCCGTTCCTTGAGGCTCGCCAGCCGCTCCCGGCCCTCTGAGAAGTTGGCACCTCACCCTGCCCAGATCTCGCTCTTCCGCCCGGTCCGCACCATGCTCGCCTGGGCGCAGGGGCTTGGCTGCTGTGGGACGCGGGAACCCCAAGCCTCGGGGCGGAGGGGGCGGGAAGGAGGAGGACGGTGCGTTTCCAGGAGCCACGGCCCCCTTCCTGGGCCGCGCCAGCGTCTGGAGACCCCTCTCAGCGCGGCCGCCCGAGGGTGTGCTAGCTCCCTTGGGCCCTGATTCCACCGCGAGCCGAGTGGCACCGACGGGGCCGGTCGGCGGCGCCGAGCGGCGTCCCGGGGCGGGGAGAGGTCGTGACCCTGACTGCAGGGTTCGGGAGCGGGAGTGCGCGCCCCGGGTGAGGGGCCGGCAAGGAAGCCGCTGGAGTGGGCCGCTTCGGGGCCGGGAGGGGAAAGACCTCCGAGGCCGAGAGGCCCGGGACAATCCCGAGGGACCCGCAGCGAGCTCAGCCCCAAAGCCCTGAGGGGAAGCCCGCTGAGGGGAGGGGTCTGTGTGTGCGCGCACGTGTGCGTGTGTCCGCATAGGAGCTTGTGCAAAGGAGATAAAGGGGTACGTTAGCCCCGGGGCAGATACGAGGGAACCAGCAGGTTTCCTTCTGTAGGGGGAGGTGACCGGGTGCCTGAGACTCTTGGAAGCTGAGCTGGAGAGATGGGGAAGGAAGACTAAAGCGCACACCCTCTTTCTCTCCATACTGTTTTTCTTTTCTTCTTTCTTCTTCTGCTTTTTTTTTTTTTTTAAGGTTAGTAGCTCACGCGATAAGCAGGTGCAAGCTTTGCATTGGGATATTCTGCAGACCTGAATGCCCTGTGCCCTGGCTACCACAGGCCGGCAAAGCGCGCGAACCCTGGAGGCCGGGGGATCCGGTGCCTGGCTGGACCGGTTTTATGCTAATGAACGATCACTGGGGGAGGATCTACCGAGAGGGGGCGGGAGTGGGGTAACTTGTCAGTTTCGGGGTAGAAAAATCATTCCACCCGCTTTCACAGTTCCGCCTTGTACCCCGTTCAAAGCAGAGGGAAAAGTTGAGATGCCAGGAGAAATAGAGCAGGGAAAGTTGGATACCAGAAGCGGGCGCGTGGGAACTGCGCGCAAAATTTGCGCAGAGACTTCGGTACCCTCCAAACAAGTTTTAAGACTGAGAGAAGGAACGGAGTTGTACTGTCTTAGGGTGTGTGTCCCCTGGTAGTGCTAGGGAAACTGAGGTGGGAAGGAAAGAGGGTAGGACGAGACCAGAAGGAAGCAGGGGTGAAAAAGCCCCTGGCTATGTCTTCCTTGGAAGACTTCTGGCTAGTGCCCAGGGAAGGCTGTAGGACGAAAAAGGCTCCAACTCCAACCCTGCAATTGTCTTATTCTGACCTAACTAGAAACTTTTCCTTGTTTGTTTGCCATTCTTTGCATGGGGGCATGGGTGTGGGTCTGGGTTTTGAACCTCCATTTCTATTATTTTTGGGTGAATGCTGAGAGCTCGTGCATGTGTGTAGGCGCGCGCACGTGCCCAAGAGTATGGACAGGTGGCAGTAAAGATTGAGGGGTAATCTTGATCACTAAACCTTTCCCGAGATAATTGGAGTCCTTGGACGTCCAGACGATAAAATATTTGCCAACAACCTTTTGTTAAAACTACTCGAATCAGGCAGAAAATTGTTAGAGTTGTTATAAAGAATGCTAGCCTAAATTTGAAGCCAGTTCAGATATGATTGTTATAAAATTGTCTACTTATCCAGTAAATTGGTGAAGAGCTACTGTTTTTCTCTATAGTAATCAAACCACTCTGCTCCTGAAATCTCTTTGTGTGTTTCTTACAGTACATACTGTGCTAGATAATTAATGACCATTTCACGTAACACACACAACAAAAATAGCTAGAGAAAACTTCCTTCAATGACAACGTTATAATCAACGTAAAGCAGGTAGTGTTAATCTCTTACAATTATTCCCTTGATTTTTTTTTTCTGAAATTTTCGCTTAGAGTTTGGAATTGAAGTCTTCGCTATATGGTTGGAGAATATTCTTAAAGTTATTAACAAAAATGTTTTAATTAGTTTTTTTCCCCTGAGGTTAACAATAGCTCTGGAGTTTAAACTTTCACAGAAGGATAAGTTAGATCCAATAGAACTGTTCTATCCCTTCAAAAATATTTCATCAATACTCTAATTACACCTCAATCACCTGGTCTTAATACTTTACAAGTAAGTGTGTTATTCTAAAACTCAATTTCAGGTTATTTTTAAGTTAAACGTGGTAAGTTTGTTGATTTTTCTCTTGCATTTTGATCTTTTATCAACTACAAGGCTTACTCAAACCTATATACATGCAAATACTGCAGTCATTGACCTTAGAAGATGTGTAATTGGAGATCTCTACCTAGGTTTTCCTAACCTTGCCACTAACTAAAAAAATAGAAAACTTATCATTGAACTCTCTCCCACCAAAACATACTGTTTACATTGTAGTATATTATTATCTTTAATGATAATTACAAGTGTTACTGTCTTTTTTCTTAACTTTGAAAGCCATACCTACAATATTTTGCATCTTGAATTTACAAAACTAAGATTACTTTTTCCATTCAAGTCCAGTTTACGCCTTTGCTGTTAAGATCCTTTTTCATTCACCTAGGTATATTGATTTCTTTCATTCTGGTCTCTTTCTCCTCTGGCTATTGAAGAGACTATCTAAAGGAATAATTTATGCGGAAGATAGGACAACTGGGCAGAAAGGCAAACTATATAAAATACTATATACATAGTGTGCAAGAAACATCAAATCTTAGCACTCTCATCTTTTTACAGAACATACATCTAATTCTGTCTCTTAATAGCATTTAGATACCAGAGAATCTGAGAAACCAAAATGATGTTAAAGGAAAAAAAGGTTCATAAACTTGCTCAAAGTGGCTCACTAAGTTGGTGACAAACCTTAGAGTGGGTTTAATTTGCTTGGGGCTATTGCATCAGTATGCTATCTATAAAAACTAGAATAAATGTTGAAGCCATCTGTCACTACCACAAGGAGATGAAACAGAGACTATCACCTGCTTGATAGTAAAGCTAAAAGTAAGAGTTTGAAAAATGAGAGAAAATGTCAGGAAATATATTTAAAAGTTGTTAAAGGACAGAGTCTGACTTTGATCAGCTTCCTCCAGTTATTATTTTTAAACTAAACATTAGTTGCATGAACTTGGCTGGTGCAACAGAGGTCACTTAATTAACTGGTAACCAGTAAACAACAACAACAAAAGAGAAGTATTTATGTACATGGGCAAGTCTGTGTTTGTATGAGTCAGTAGCTTGTTTGTAGATTTGGGTTAGGACTCAAATTTTCTGGTGAGTTCAGGTAATAAAAGGTGACTCTGCTGTATTTTGTTATCTAAAATGTTTATTTTCTGAATATTGCCAGAGGGTGATTTTGTCTCAGGATCTTTCAAACCAGATTATGATTTAGGTCTTATGTAGCCCTAGATTTGTGGAGTTTTTTAAACTTAAATAGATTCCAGTTAATTTTATCAGACATTTTATATGCATATATATATATTCACGAACAGTATTCTTTTGTCTTAAAAGTCAATGCCATCCATAGACAGCAAATTGAAAGACTTTCCAAGTCTTTTTTGCCCAGTAGTAATATATGGATGCAATTTTAGCTTAAAAAGTATAAAATATTTTCCAATTCTTGGCTCTGTTTTTTTGTCAGGACTTTTAATAAAGATGGCAAACTGAACCAGTCTATATTGAACATTTCCCCCGCTGCATGTTTTTCAATGGCACGGACTTGTGCACTTCTTCTGCATTGGTAATAGAAAGTTTCAACACAAATACAGATTCACTTCTAACAGATAATTACAATAGTTGGCACAGATAAATTAAATATTACTTCAAATGAAGAGAGACTATGCTTTTGAAGTTTTTGTATTACAGCTGATTAATGGCTCCTATAGAATCTAATGTTTCATTTTATAACATTTCCTAAAAAATATGACATAATTAGAAGAGTAAGGCCTAACATATGAAAGTTTAAGTTTGGTTCCACCACTTATTTCTGTATACTTTTAAAACGTTAGTGAATTACAGTTTAATAACTAATACATAAACAAAATCTAAGAATATTCTGACCTAAGATTTACCTTGGTCAAATTATACTGCCTTAATACAGATTCTTGAGTTATTTGGGTATTTTTCAAACCTGTTGTTTTTCTTGGAGTTAGTCTCAAATAATACATGTAGTCACTATGGTAAAGAGTGCACATAGTTATGAAGATGGTTTACTTTCTGAACTCCACAGATGACTAGTTAATGTTCTGAGGTACTTATTTTGATTGCTCATAGGATATTTTATTTTGTGAAGCTGCAAATATTATGTAAAATAAACAGGCTATTTTGTTTCAGAGTTCCCTTCCTTACATAAATTGTTTGTATCACATTTAATACAGAATTTGTAAACCTTCGTCTTATTAGTCCAAATCTGCTGTTATTTTTTGTTTAATCTACATTTCACGGAAGTTGCATATAAATTACTGAGACCAATATTAGCCACTCTCCTTTTGCCTCAGTACCTCCCCCCAACCTCCTGAGATGTGACACCCAATATTGATTAAAGTCTTGGCTGGATTTGAGCATAAATCACTCTACTCTTTGGTGATTTACCATGTGTGATTCACCAGCATACGAAAACATAATATGCTTTATTGTTTCTCATTTGATGTTTTGTTTTTGGAATGTAAGTAGCATTTGTAAATTAGCTTAATGTGCAACGAAGTAGTTGTTATTTTAGGAACAATTTGTGTTTTGACTATCAATTAGTATTATTTTATCTTTCCAAGTTATTTTATTAAATTGTTTCACACAATTGCCTTTGTTAATCAAGTAAAATAATCATTTAAATTGCATTGTATTAGCAACATAGAACCCACGTATTGCAAAATACAATAAGAAATGCAACTCTCACAGGTTGTAAACTGTTTCTCTTTGAATCTTTGAAGAAATTAGTTTGAAGTAAGCCTTCTAAATAGGTGCAGGTGAGTCTTCTAGATTTCGCTAAACATTTTGATTTTAAGGTTTTTGTTACTTGGTTCTTTAAAAAAGTTAGAGCTGGCCTGAATTTTATCTTTTAGGAATTTCATTTTCAGATTGTTCACAGGGGAAGAAAAGTCACATCAAGTTATAGGCCTTTAAAATGACAGGGACTGTAAAAAAGTTGATATTAACTCTTTGGGTATTTAAATATGTAATTAAGACAAAATTTTATCATTTTATGTTTCAATTGTTAAAAGAATAGAATGACCTTGCCATGTACCAGCATGTGCCATTCTCTTTACTACTGAGTTACTGCATTGTGATTGGTCAGTTATGTATATACATATATACATGTGTATTATTGTTTAAATGCTACAACTTAAACATCCTAGCTAAGAATACTTTAAAAATACATTTATATTTATATTTTTAGACTTTGAGACTGCATTAAGGGACTTCTTTTCCATTATATTTGTTATGTTCAATAATTTATTTTTTAATGAAGAAAACTCTGAATTAAAAGCCCACGAAATGGGCTCAGATAAGTGTTATATAGAAGGCTCTGATCTTCACATTTATGTGTTTCAGGCATAGCAGCGGCTCTGTGAGCCCACATTGTGCTCAAATTCCTTTACTTGTCTTCTTTTCAATTTGTCTGAAGTGTTTCCAGTCAAAAGTAATTTTTGCTGCAGTGACTGTCTTTCAAAATAACTTTTAATTGTTGATACATGCTTTTTAGTATATACCACAGTACAGAAATGACTTCATTCAAATAGTGAGGTTAGTTTACCAAATTATTTCTTTGGAAAACAAGAATACCAAGATTAGTATATTTATATTTGGTCCAGTAATTAGTTGTTATTAGATTAACTGGGGGGTCACTTTATTTTGATGTACCTACTTACTTTGAGAAAGTTTCTAAGAATTTTTAGAGTGTGTGTATTATAGTTCATGATTAACTTAATATTTAAATGTGCAAATGACTATGAACAGAATTTCTATCCATTCAGTATAAATTAGGCAATCAATCAATGAAATCTTATTGTTTTTCAAAGTAATGATAGAATTAAAATTAGTTGAATAAAATAGTGGATAATTGTCAATTTATATATGTAGTCCTATATGTGTGTGTGTGTGTGTGTGTGTGTGTCTGTGTATGTGTAATCATATAAAGAAAATAATTCAAATCACTACTTGATCCAAAACCAGGGACCTTGAACCAAGTACACTTTAAATTTCTTGTGTATTCTGACTTGGATTTACTTTATATGCTAAGAGGATTCTAATTGACCCATTTAAACAAATTCATCTGTAGATTTTTCTAAATTGGATATTGAAGTGGCCAATGACTGAATTTTGTTAAAGGTGTGGCCCTGTTGCTTTCTGATTCAAATTAGCTTGGAGCTGGGCCAGGCTATCAAGCAGGGATTCTTTTACACGTTTAAATGTACGTGACTTGAGTGAAAGTTGTCAAAGACAACTTACTAAACTGGAAAACTCACTATATCATTATTTAATTCCTCTTATAATTTTGTGCTTATAAGTATATTGATGTTTCTAATACTATACAGCACAGCAACACACTGAATAGCTACTTGCTTTAAAAAAAGTTTTAGAGAGCAGTGATTTAAAAAGAAGACAGCTTAGCTGAAGCATCTAAAACATATTATTATATAAGATGAATATAATACCTGGAATGCATTGCATGTTTCTAGGAGGAAGTCAAAACTATTTACTATGATCTGAAGAACATAAATGCAATTTAATGTAAGTAGACTTATACTAATCCTGCAGTGGATTTTGAAAGTAGTATATGTTTGACCAAAAAAAAAAAGTGGATATGCTTTTCAGGCATGATTTTCATAAAGCAATAATGAAATAGGCAACTAAGTATATTGGTTACTTTTGGTTAGTAACATTGAAGAATTGGAGAATGTTTCTTTTCCTTAGAATAAATGAATGGAAAGGTAAACAGTGTTGTTCTATACTATCAAATGTTTCTAAATAATTACATTGCTCTTCCAATAACTACCAGAGAAAAATAATACTTTTTTTCAAGGACAAACAAAACATACTCAGGAAAGAAAGAGTACTATTTGAAAGGGAATTATTTTATGGATGCACATAGAGCATTTGCAGTAAATACTTGCTAATTCAATTTAAGGGATACTGGTCATTGCTTAAGGATAGATAATAAAAATAAATCTTTAAAATATGTTAATCAAGAAATACTTTATTATATTCACATATCAAGCAGACCAAGTATTTTGTTAAAATCTTAAACTGATTGTATTCTGAAATTTTATTAATAGCAACAGTAAATGAACTATATTATTCATAGCCCTATATTATGTATGAACAAAGCAAATCACTGAAGGTGTAACAAATCTTTGAACCCATCACAGCTCTGCAGAAATATACTGTTATATCCAAAAGTGTTAATTCCCATTCTATATTTAAAACATCTTGGAAATAATACTTATTTCGTGAGTTAGGCAATTTATAGTTTAATAGGGCCTTTGGATTTTAAATAAATAATTTAGAACACTTTTAATTGTCCTATTACCAGTCACACATTTTATACTCAGATAGATGTCCTTCTGTATGCAACAAGTGTAAAATTTTTATCAGTACTTTAAAGGTCTTTGTGGTGGATATCTTTGTTTATATTAACCTTAGCCCGTTTGTAGTGTATGTTTTTATTCTTAAATATTTATAATATCTTTGTTAGAAAAGCTTTCACGTATATGTATATGTGTGTATGTATTCTCTCTCTCTCTGTCTCTTCCTCTCTCTCTCTCTCTCTCTCTCACACACACACACACACACACACACACACACACAGACAGACTTGTAGGAGCTAGGGCCGTAGGACCACCAATTTACCAAAAAACTGACTTTAATTTTGCTTGAAATTCTTGAAATTCTCTTGAAATATAAAATAACACTGAAAAAGAGATTCTACTTTACTGAATGACAACAGAAAATATATTTAAAATTAATTTTAGCATGAAAGAAGTAATTTATACTTGTGTTTTCAAATACAATTATAATAAACAATGTTACATGGTTATTAGGACCGTGATTAAAAACTTACCTTAATTTTCCTATACCTTTATGTTTATGATAACTAAAATGTATTTTTAATTCTCTATGGAAAATATTTATATCAGAGAATTATCTTACTTGTATGAAAAAGATGTTAAGCTATTAGGTACTAGAATCTGTACATTATAGAATAACATTTAATGTGCTTGATGTCATTGCTCCATTTGTGTTATTAGTTTATTTCATTGCTGCTTGCACTTTGGAGCAAGCATATCCTCTAAAATTAGTGGGTAAATGATAGGAAAACAATTTCATAACTTAAAAAAATGATTGCTCTTCTAAAAGCTTTGCCATCAATGAGATGAGTTAGGAATGAGGTCAATGGGTTAATCCGCGGGTCTACATAAGAAGATGTGTATTACCACTTCTTGCAGTGGACTGTAATTGTCTTTGAAAACACCTGGTAGAGGTCCAGTTAAATTGAAATCAATTACTTTCTCAATCATTCCATGGCATTTGTCAAGTCATTACATCATTGGGAAAAGTGCAAGAATGCATGCATTGTGTGTGTGTGTGTGTGTGTGTGTGTGTGTGTAAAGTAGAAAGGAGGTTATAAAACAGTGATTACTTAAAAAATTCTGCCTCATCTAAAGCCTATGGAATTAAAAAAAAACTTGAACATAATAAATACAAAATGATATTTGGTAAGAAGTTCGTCTTTGCATTTTGTTATCTAAAAACATATTCAATACTACTTATTGCATTATCTGGTATGCATATATATTTATAAGTAAGTAAAAATGATTTCAAAATGTTTTATCACTTGTGAGCTCTGACACCTTTATGCTTACCCTCTAAGAGCCTTCTGACAACTGCATATTATAATCAAAGATGAATATATGTCTGCTGTTCACTGATTTTTTTTTCTTCACACCATTGATAGTACATGCAGATTTGAACTTGTAGCCAGCAACAGTGCTTCCATGCTTCAAATTGCCAAAAGACCCCCAGGGATAGAAACTTGACCTGCTTTTATGAAACCATAGAATTACATTTATACAAGTTACCCCATGGGAAAGAAATGAACTGATCCCAATTCAAACCTTAATATTGGAGCCTTCTGGGTCAAATTTGATTTTTCTTTCTGTTAACACCTGTTTGGCTACCAAATTTAGTAACTAGATATTCTTAGGAAATTTTAAAAATATTGTTCATAAGTGACACTTCACAGGTAAGCCAAAGTGCCATCAAAATTTTACAGCTATTCAAGTTTTCACATGGGATTAAGATGTTACTTTTTAAAATAAAATATCTACCTTTTAAATATATATCCTAGATATAAGTAGCTTAAACATAAATTTGTTTAATTGGACATTTATTTTGTACTTTTTATTAATTTCCCTTCACTGAAGAGTCAGCCCAAGTAGGGGAGGAAACTTTTTTTAGGGAGTCGTTCTCTGTGATAACATTACAGAGTAAGGATTTTTAATGGATATATTTAATTTTCTTAGAATCACATTTTAAAAGGTTATATTCCATATTTTATTTTTTTGTTGGACTAAAAGCAGAAAGCTGCTTTTGCCACTAATAGCAACAAATGAAGGTGGTCAGTGATAAATTGGATACATAAAAGCTATTCCTGTTTTAGTTGGATGTACTTTAGTTATGTGGATGGGCCTGAGTTGGAAAACTTAAGTTAATCATCTGTTCAAAATAAAGAGGAATTGAGTTTGCTTAATCTCTGTAATATGAAAATGCTATATCACATATATATATATACAAAACAGATAATGAATATAAATTGATAGGGTTATAATATCTCTTTGCTTATAACTGATGGTATTAAATGACCATCGTTTAGGCTACAGACACACTTCTCCACATAGAATGACTTGTTCTCAATCTTACATACACAGAAACACTTTATAAAAGGTAAAGCAACATACATACACTTATACCCCTACTCAAATATCTGCAATTATGATGTTTGAATAATTTCATGATAGTTTTTTGGAACTGAGGTTAGGATGTTACTTTCCCAATTCAAAATTAAAAATAATTTTGAATAATTTTCGCTTCTTTTTTCACTTAGCTTTGATAAAACCATTTGGATAATTGGTTATATTCCTGCAAGAACCAAACATAAAAATTCCTAGTAAGAATGCTTATAACAAATCAGTTCTTAGAGTAGGGGAAAAAAACCTTGAAATTTCCAGTGGAAAGTATAGTATTTGTCTTACTATCAGAAGTCATGATGATCAAGGAGAAAATATTTAGAGTTTTAAACATGCGTTGTTTTTTTCTTTCCTGTTGGCTGATGTGTGGCAAAAAAAAAAAAAAAAACTTGCTTTCACATACTAACATTTTTCTGCATTGTCTTTGACACTTGAATGAAGCTGAAAAATTAAATCAATTATTTGGATGTTCGCTAAGATCACTTTGATGCCATATTTATAAAATATCAACATTTGATTAAATATTTAACTTGAAAGTTTGACCCAACTGGTTTGATGATGATTTAACATGGCTCTTGCTTTTCACTTTCTCTTACTGTGATGAAAGGAAGGAAAGGAGGTAGATCACATGATCCAACCACATTATGCCTGTTCTTAAAAAGAATCTAGTTCAGGAGAGACAACCTATTCTGACTTTTGTAATGGTGATAGTATGAAGTTTCTATGACCTTTTTTGTCTTCCTGTGGCACTTTGCTGCTCTATTTCCAATAATGATTGATGGTATACCACGTGAACTACAAAACAAAACAATTAACCTTAAAAAAATCTTGCTATAAAATGCATGAAAGGAGAGATGGAACCTTTATATTTTAGGTAATTCTCTATGAGTGCAGTAATCCTTGATATTGGTACAAGATCCTACATCATACTTAATATAGGAAGCCTTCCAACGCCAAAGAAAATTTCATCTTCTTAAATATCTTTGTCATCTAAATTATCCGCATAAGAATCCTGTTCTTTTTTTTTGTAGAAACTCCAGTGAAATTGTGCATGAAAATATAAACACTTACCATGAAATTTAACAGATTCAGAACAAACTAGGTTTTTGAGCTGTTGAGATTCAGATCAGATTCCCCAATTTCAACAGTATGAAAATATAATATTTTAAGATGTATTTTGTTCCAAGTTTAGGAAATAAAATTAAAAATGGTATATTTGATCTGGAGTAACTTCTTAGCTTTTTCTTTTGGGGAGTAGGTTAAATAAGGGTCCGTGACAGGGATGCTGTTTGTTTTTCACAAAAGTTGTTTGTGATTTCAGGTACTCTTGGGAAATCTCTTGATCAGATTCACATCTGTTCCTGTCAAAGTGGGTGCTAAGATACCGGTCACCCAGCAACCATGTCCAAGAGGGAATTGGGCCGATAATAACTTCAAAAAGGAATGACAGATGCTAGATTAGGATGAAAGACAAAACGCATGAAAAATGAGCTTGTTAGAATCAAAAATTTGTTCAAGCACCTTTATGCAAATTAAATGAATATTGAATATTTGCATGCAGTAATTTCTACTTTTTCATTTGATTGAAAAGAAAAGAATAGTGCATTTAAACTCACAAAGGTGATTTCTTTCTTTTGTACTCATCAACATACAAAGCCAAATCTCTTTTTAAAAAAATCAGATAAGCCACCTGGGTTCTTATATCTGTGCTAAGTATGTTACAATGTTTTTCTTACAACAATGGTACTCTTTGGGACAACTTAGTTTATCTAATTGTTTTCATAGTAAACAGTCTTGTGTGAATTAAGATTATTTTAGATGAATATAAATCCATTTCTTGCGAAAGCATTTCAAAAGTAACCTTATCCTATTGTCCTTGAAATTGGTTAATGTACATTAATAAAAGATCACTCAAGATGAGTTCACACCAAAGGCAGAGGCTTCTCATTGACTGGTTAAGTAACAATGCATTAAAGTAAAGCACGGTAGCATCCCTGAAATGAAAAGTAGAACAAAAGATCTCTTCAACATTTAAGATGCTTTTTGATACATTACTAGTTTTTCTATTGAATTGTTCACATACTAATCAGAATTTAGAAGGGCCTCATAAAGTATAGTGATTGAGAGAGGTTTCTGAGTCTTGGTTTAGCAATGTCTAATGTGGTCACGTAGAGAAATTGATTTTCTTCAGAAATTAATTAATTTTTCATATCGCCCTAAGCTGCAGTTAAAAAGAGTGCATACTTGTCTGTTTTTTCCAGAAATATTGCCTAATCATATTAATACCATTGCCCCAAGGATGAAAAGATAATTGTACAAATGCATTTGGAAATATGTATCACTGAGTATTTATGATTAAATTATGCAAATGACCCAGCTCTCATCCTTTCCAGACCCAGATTGTCTAATTAGGATTGATATGCTGAATAGATGTTCCAGAATTTGAATACAAGCATGTCCAAGGAGCAGAAAATTGGAAATGACAAGGCTGAAATCCAAAGAAAAGTGTCTTTCGTTTCTATACTTTGTTAATGTGCTGTTAGCAGTTGAAGGTTTTTTTTCAGTCCCTTTGGCTATTTTGTGACTCATATGTCCTATTAGAAACAAGTATGCAAAATGAATTGAACCTTAGCAAATAGCGTTTCATTTCTATTTGGTGCTTCTTTAAAAATAATAATCCCCTGGCCATTCAAAGAGAACATCACTATTAAGTTGCTTCCAACAATGGAAACTTGTCCTTAATTGAGTGACTTTTTTCTTTTAAAACTTCCTCTTACTTGGTATCATAACTTTCTTTCAAAGCTAGCTCTCCAAACTTAGTGGTATACCAACCAATGCAGTATTTTCCAGGATATGCTTTCTTGAATCCATGGTCCATTCATTTATTCATTCATTCATTTGTTTACTTAAATACCTATCTTTTTATATTTGGAGAAAATTGTTGAAGCAACAGTTCTGATTATGAAAAAAAAAGCAGCATTTTAAACATCACGATGTTTGAATTTGAGGTCCTCAGCAGGCTTTCTCCCTCATTGATCACATTCATTCATCTTAGATGGAGGGGTGGCCGTGAGGGGCTAGGAAGGGACTGAACTGTCAGGGCTCCAGTCTTTGTTGAGCAGCGGGTAGTCACTGCCTCTGAACTGGCCTGGCTCCTGCTTTCCATCTGCAAGATGATGGATTGCTATGTTTAATACATTTCAGCTTTTGTCTGTCATAGTGTGGACAGACAGTACTATCAGTGATTTCAACAGTGATTAAGGAACCAGTTCAAACCACTCCTATTGGCCCGACAGCTTCCAGGAATGTCTGATGAAATGCACTCATTGGTACTCTGACCATGTAAATGTGTAGCTTAACTAGGCAGAGATTGTACACTCGTGCAGACCCCACAGAGAATTTTACTAGATTCCGTATCCACTTTAGAACGAAATTACAGGAGACAATGTCGTAAGAACATTTTGGGTCTCCAACTAAAATATACGTCCCAAGTGGTCCCAAGTTAAGATAAATTTGAACTCTTTAAATAGTAACAACATGTGCTTAATGTCAGGACTGTATTTTGTAAACTATGATGTCAGTTGTTATCCCCATCAATATTGAGCTGTTTAACTATATTGGGAGGGTAGAATGTGAGGACTATGTTAAAGCAGTAAGACATGACATGGCATGTGCTATGCTGAGATTTGTGGAGCTATGGGTACTTTGTGGTTCACAAGTCCAGAGAGTGAATGATTTCAGCAACCAGAAAGCCACTATGTACCAGCTCAGTATTTTCCCTTGAGTGTCTTATTCTATTTATAAAACTGGTGCTAAGAAAATACAATTAACTAAAGGAAAAGAAAATATTCTGTTAAGCCATTAGTAACATAAGCAAGGTTTTATTTGGAGAATTGGACTTATATCTAAATAAACTGAATTTTACTAATTCTATTATAGCATACTAAATGTAATGCAATTTATAATGTAAATTTTTAAATGCATTATAAACATGGAGTTTTAATTCTCTTAAATATATAATTATCAAATACTAATCCAGCCAAAGTTTTGAAACAAAAATCTAGATCAAGAAAAACCACTTGCTTTCAACTGATCTCTTTTAATAGGGAAGATGAAAGAAAAAGTTTTGATAGTTAATAGAAGAGATCCAATGAAAAAGAACTCCAGATCCCAGACTGTATTTTCCTTTACTGATATGGTTCTTATACTGCAAAATTTTCACCTGAGATCCCTTCAGTAAAGGTTTCTGGTTTCAAATATGTGATTACAAATATGCAAACATGCACATCACACCACAAATACACACATACACACACACACCGTATTTTTTTTTTTTTTAACTAGTTCAGTAGCTAAATATGCTGGCATTTTAGCATTGCTGATTTAGTAATAAGGACAGGTGGTGCTCTACCTCCTGGGAGAGTTATAAAAACATTCATATATTTTGCAAATTATTTTGTTCTTTGTTTTATTTTAAGCCCTGTTTTATGGAAACAATGTTCAGCTTAAAAATTGTGCATTCATTCAGCATATTCTAAAGGAGTCATTTGTCAGAGTTAATCAAGGGTAGAGTTCTTAGTATACTTTTGTACAGAAATTACATCACTGAGCTTAAGTAAATCTGGATTTCTTAATCAAAGCTATTCACAATTTATATAACACATATGCAGTGAAATAATGTACTACCCCTCAACATTTTTTGTTCTGCATAATCACGCTAATGTGTGGCTGTCAAATCTTTAGTTGTAGAGTATTGCACATTCATTTACTGCATCCATAGTGTGGGTGGGGGCAGGCAGGGAAGTGGCAGAATGCTTATTCTTTTAGAAAAAGATGAGGTGTAGGGGGCAGCTATTATCCTATGAAATCACTGTGATGTACAGAATCTCTATTAAGTCAAAGGCAAATGCATGGTGAGGCTACTAGAGTTAAGATTCCTGGCTCTGAGCTCTCAGCAGCAGAATGAATGGAAGGAAGAGGTGTCAAGTAAATACTCTGTTAGAAAGTAGAACTGATTCATGGAATGGCCCTACCTTACCCTGCTATATTCTCTCCCTTAGCTATTTGTTAATGAATTTTAAGGAGGTCAGTAGAGACTTAAGATAAAGGACCTGGCTGCGGGATAGACCTTAATGAGAGGAAAGGAATGCTTGTACCATATATATGCTATAGACATTTCCCCCTCAAAATATATTATAGATAATATAACTGCTTGCAAATTTACACGTGTTTTTTATCCATAGGTGAATCTTTCTGGGCTATTCAGAATTGGATCTTGTGTAACACTGGGAGTATAATTGTGTGTGTGTGTGTGTGTGTGCGCGCGCGTGCACGGCATGTGCGCACACACTCGCAGGCATCTCCACACGTACATGATAGGTTGCCAACCCTTGTTATACACATTGTTGGTCTTATGTTTAGTTAGACACCATAATTACAAGGTAATACAAGTCATTTGTCTTACTATGGTTAAATAAAGAAAAAAAGTGTGTGCTAGAAATGAAATGAATGAGTTTCTCATGAAGCTCAGTGAACAAGTTTGCTGTCTGCAAATGTCCCAGAGTGAAGGAGTATTAGAATCCCCTTTAATCGATCCATCCATCTCTAGCCATGGTGTGAGCTCACTGGCTTCTGCATCTGTCCACGGCAGCCCTGGTCTTAGCTATTACTGCTTGGTAGATCCATAGATTGGGGGAAATAAGGAGTGAGGCCAGCAGGTTCAACTTCTTATTTCTCAGTAGCTTCCTATAACGATTCTACCTCTAATGAGGTGAATTACTACTGCATGAAAAAGGAGAAAAAAGGGTTTTGGCCATCTTAGCTAATAAATCACATTGACTGCATGGCTGATCAGATCAATTGTGCATAAATCAGTGCCTTAAAGAGTTTTAAACTAAGATTCTACCAAAGACCAATCGATCTCCTGGCTTGTGTAATGGCATGGTCTCTTGCCCATAGCAAACTGAACAGGAGTCCACAATATTGAGACTGTTAATATGCTGTCAAATGTTGAAATGAATGTTTTCAGATCTCAGCAGCATGGGTGAGACAAGTAAAACAGTTACGACTGTGTTGAGTCAACTGACAGATACATTTTTGTCTTCTCTAGTTCACTTTTGTTAGTTAGGTTAGCAAGAAAATTTAATTCTCAAGACATATATGAAAACTCAGTTTTGAAGGCTTTATTAACAAGCATAATTTGGGAGAACTGTTCCTCACAGAAATATTATAGTATTATTTCCAAAAGAAATTATCATGAGAATCCAAGAGAAGTATTTCATGACCACAATAGCTATAGATTTGAGATTTACTCATCTAAAGACAACTTGGAGTCATGAGAACAATCAGGAAACTTGATTTCAAGTTCTGGTGATACCAGTTGCTTGCTGCAAGATGGATTAGTCAACTGGAACCTCCATATTGTCAAATGTAAAATAGGGATAATGAAGATAACTTTTCTATTTATTTCAAAAGAAAGTTGTGAGAATAGGAATGTGATAATAGTTATTTGAAAGCACTTCAGAAATGGTACGGTACTTTTCAAGAGTTGTTACCTCTTTAGAATTCTCAATAATTACTTTTTGTTATTGAGATATAATCTACATATAACATCCTATAAGTTTAAAGTGTAGAATTATATACTTCAAAGTTGCTAAGATACTAGATCTTAAACGTTCTCACCCAATTATGTTTTTAAACTCCTTTTACCAGAACAGCTTACAAAAGCATAAAGAATAATCTACTTTGGTTCTTGCTGTCACACTTTTCACCTCTTTTTAAGGAAGTAACAGTGAAATCAACAATTAAAACAAAGAATTTGTGAATTTTGAAAAATTACAGTCTTTTTATAAATATAATATTTATTAAAATTTTATTGGCATTGACTTTCAAATAATGGTTAACATGGTTAACCATTTTGAATAATGGTAAACATGATTAAATCTTTGAAAAGCAAGAAAAGACAAAATATAGCCATAGCATATGAAAGGATAACTTACTTTATTTTGCAGAGAATGACATTCAATATCTTCAGTAACTGCCATGCAATTCTCTGTGAAAGCAGAGATTCCAAAGGAGTTTAAACCAGCTTTTTTTTCCTTTTTCCTTATGCTAAAGTGGGTACTATTGAAACTTGGATTTCTTTTTAATTTGACTAGAGCATTCTATTATAGTTAAGTCTCTAGGATTTTCTTAAACCAAATGCATAATTTATAATTATTCTTTATGGAACATGTTAAAATTCCCCAAATGATTATTTTTTCTGTAGTCACCTGTTTTGAAAATAAATTTGGGATAGACATTCAAGCATCTTAACATAAAATTTGGTGTCTGCCAAGTATTTTGTGAACTCATCAATATAATACAATGTTCCCTATTTCAGTATACCATTGTTCTGCTTTTGTTTGTAGATTTATGACAATGTCTTGACATTTTTGTAAATTATGTAACACACATTGTTTCTTCCTTGTTATATTGTGAAATTTAGTAGGTTGTTGAAATTGGATCTGATTGATTTTCTCCTTGGCATTTGTCTACAAAAGCATTTCATGTCTAAAATTCACAAAAGGAGGAGAAATCCAGGTGGATTTCTTTTGCTGCATTTTTTCCTTTATGTCGACAGAGTTTTAAAATATTTGTAATCAACTGTTAACAGTTTTAAATAATACTATATAGGTTTTTGCTGATAGAGGATGATCTGGCTATTTCTTGAACTCCTTAATTCACTTAAAAACTTGAGTAAGTTTAATTTCTGGTGAATAATAATTACCTCACTGGGATTATTATAGAGGATTATGTTGCATCTATTGTTGTTAAACTCTCAGGTATTTTCTGGCATATAGTAGACACTCGTTATAAGTGTAATTGGCTTTTTAAAGGAATTCTTGTTTGCATATTACTGAATTATAATAAAATATTCTTATGAGATTCTTAATTTTAGAGCATTTTGATTATGATCAAGAAATTAAAGCATGAACAGAAGTGTTTTAGATTTTTATGTAGAAATAAAAAAACAAAATAAAAGTGTAGTTAACATTAGTCCTTAAATAGAGTACGAGGTATCTTTACTTCCTAAATGTATCACATGTTCTTGTAGTACATAAAGCACACATGTTTAAACTTTGCATATGTTACACACATAATTTCATAAGATTGAAATTTTATCTTTATTTCAATTATTATTTTTTTTAATTTTTTTATAGATTTTATTTATTTATTTGAGAGAGAGAATGAGATAGAGAGAGAGCACGAGAGGGAAGAGGGTTATTTCAATTATTATTAATTAATGTTTATCAGATTAATTATGAAAGGTCACCAAATACATAATTTTTGAAGTACCTAAAATTCTAATTGAGTGGCCAGACCAAAAATAAGAGTTCAAAATAAGATGCTGTTCATAACACATCAATGACAAGAATTATAGCTACCATTATTTGTGATTATTATTTGTTAGAGATAAGTGTGTTCAGTATGATATCTCTTTCTGTTCCACTCCCGTTAGCAGCCAGAGGAGGCAGGTTCTATCTATGGTTTTAAAGAACGATCAGGGGCGCCTGGGTGGCTCAGTTGGTTAAGCGACTGCCTTCAGCTCAGGTCATGATCCCGGAGTCCTGGCATCTAGTCCCACATCAGGCTCCCAGCTCAGCAGGGAGTCTGCTTCTCCCTCTGACCCTCTCCCCTCTCATGCTGTTTCTCTCTCTCTCACTCTCTAATAAATAAATAAATAAAATCTTAAAAAAAAAAAAAGAATGATCGGGCCACCGAGGATCAGATCAGTTAATTAACTTGCCCATGATTACACAGCTAGTGCATAGCAATTGAAGGGAATAGAAGTGAAGCAATTTAATTTTAGAACTTTATTTTCTATATTATATTTTTTTATTCAAATAATAGTTAACCAATGACTCTAATATAGATTATATTTGAAGATTATAGATTATTTGGAAAAAAGAGTGCTAATACACTTTTTTGAAAAATATTCAAGATGTATGTGTGTGCTCTGTGTCAGTAGCAATTTAACAATTTTATAGGAAAACTTTAATATTGTTTATAATTCTAAGAATTTTAGGAACATTTTTTACAGTGAAGAGTAGAACAAGCCAGTCGTAATTTATTTCTTTATGAGAAATGAAGAAGTGACATTTTTATATCCATTAGCATTGTCAATTAATTTTCATCATCTCTTTAAGAGATAGAAACCTATTGTATGCTCTTTCAAGTACAAAAGTATATTCTCTTACTCCCTTTTTATTTCTTCAATCTTGCTACAATGTATTTTTAAAATTCTTGAGTGCATTATCATCAAAGGGAACCTTACCAAATAGCCAACCATGTAGTGAGGTCAAATTTTACTCATAAGATAAAACTTAAAACAATTGCAGTATTAATTTATTAAACTAATTCACGCCTTCAGATCAATGGTTGTTGGTAGGGAGAAAGAAATACATAAGAATAATTGGGTTGTAATCCATTGTAATTCCAGTTCTTTCCTGATAGAGTCTAATTCAATCTCTATGCCTGTTTTACAGTTCCACTGAGTACTATTGTCAGAGTAAGCCACTCCTGTTACTTAAAGATAATCATTCCTAGTGGTTACAAATAGGTTATTTTTAGAAGCTGGAAATTCATTCATCTGGGCATATAGTTGGGATTTAAACCTTAGTTGTGTAGTACAAAAGGCTACTATTGGCACAGTTTTACCAATAACTTCCTGGTTTTTAAACTGGAGAGTAGCCATGGAAAGTTTGGGGTTGGGTCTGTTTTCCCTCACATTTTTTGGAATAAGCTTCATCATCCCATCTCAGTTACCTACCTGGATGCCTTCTTCTGTCCAGGTAGTTTGCTATTCTTTTCGATCCTTAGATCTGTATTTTTTTTTTTTTTTCTGCAGCAGAAAAGGTACTTTGATATTTTGGCATCCTCATACTACATATGAAGAACTTGTTGTTTATCAGATTGGCACATTTCTGTGATGTGCAAATTCCTTGGTAGGTAGGGTATGTGCATCACTTTGCTCGTTTTTGTTTATTCCCTTTAATCAAGTGTGGGAAATAATGTTTTTTTACCAGGGAATTATTATGTGTGGGAAGTGATGGAACTCTTGTTCTAGGATATCTACAGTTAAGGTAAGGAATTAATTGTGGTAGAGCTAAATATGTTGAATTTTTCTATTAATGTTTAGTGTCCCATCAAAGTCTTGCATGTTGAAAAATTGCATAAATCGAGACAAAAGGGTATCATTTATCACTAATTCAGGAGAGAAGGTATAGTGTTTATATATAATACTTAGCAATGATGCCTATATTTGTAATGGTTGTTTGCTGAATTACATCAAATGTGTGTTGAAAACGTGGCATGTGCCTTGATGTTTCTAAAGATTTGCAGAGATTCATAACTGAGTTCATCAGTGGACTAATTACAGTGCATTTCCTTTGCCACCTTTCCATCCCTGCCTTGTCCATTCCTGTCCAGGATGATTTGAACTATGTCATTTCAAACTAACAATATCATGTGAAAGAAGTAAATTCGTGGAAAACCTCAGTAGTTCTTTAAAATGTTAATTTGAGGGGCATGTGGGTGGTGCATTCGGTTAACCATATGACTCTTGGTTTCGGCTCAGGTCATTATTTCAGGGGCGTGGGACTGAGCCCTGGGCTCGGGTCCATGCTCAGCACAGAGTCTGCTTAAGTTTCTCTGTCCCTCTCCCTGTGCCCCTCCCCCCAAGTAGATAAATAAGCCCTTTAAAAAAATGATAATTTTAAGCATACCCAAATCACTCAGTTTTAAATTCTATTTGTTTGTGCTCTTGGGAGTGTCAAACCTACTTCTTCCTTTGTAACTTTTAGTGCTAAGATTCAGGTGAGGGACTTTTCTGTGAAACGATAAGGATGCACTGAAGGAAGAGTGCCGTTTTCACTTCCTCTAGAGACTCCTGCCTTAAAGATCTAGCTTTGTCCTTTTTCTCCTATGAAGTTTGATTCTTTGCATTTATGAATTCCCTAGAGCAGTAGTCCTACCTCTTTGCGAACAGTATGCTCATTTAAATGTTTATAAGGAATAAATGTGTCAGGTTTAAGCAATGGGCAAAGTTGACTATATCTTCTCAATACATGTATCTTTCTAAATAACCCTAATACAATGTGTCAACCACGCACTTTTTCTTTGGCTCAATATACTGTCTCATCCAGGAGCACTGCAGTTGGCTGTTGGTATACAGTATATTGAAACTGAAATGATCTTTACTTGTATGTGTCTAAGGAATAAAAGTTTCTTGAAGAAATGTGAATTTCACTGTAGTGCGGCAAATTTGGAATTTAGAGTACTGTTGTTTTTCAAAATCGAATAGCATCCTAGGAGCATCATGCCTATACTTTAGATCACTTTCAGGTAATGTAGGACAGTTAAAAAGGAGCTATACACATTTTTCATAGTGTAGTAGTTTTAATATCGGAATGATAGAAGTGCTTCTAGTCCACTAACTGTGAAATGTTATTGAGAATTAAGAATCCCTTTAAATGAGATATGTCTCACTTGAACACTCACCTTGTTAAGCCAGTATCCTAACAAAACACCCAGAAGTCCTCAACAAGTCAGAATAGATAGATAGCTTTTGATTGGGAGATCACTTTTCAGCCTGTTATCAACCATGCTGAGTAAATTGTAAGAGAAATACTTTAAAATTTAACTTTGAATAATGGATGAGTATATGCAAAATATCTCCCCTGTTTTGTTTTGTTGTGTTTTTTTTTCTCATCTCCACCAGCAATTCCTCATAATCCTTCAATTCTTTATCATCTTACTTCCAAGTCTCGTTGGAACTCATGCTCTTCTTCCACTTCTCACTTTACTCCACTATCAGTGTCCTCTACAAAATTTGCATCATGGGATGGTTTTTCCTTTTCTCTTATCAATATTATTTTTTGTGCACTTCAGACACTAACGTGAGTACATTTCTTATTTCATGTAATCCTCATAATAGTCCTATTTCCCATTTACAGAGGAAGGCGCTGAGTTACAGAGAAGTTAAATAAATCATCCAAGGCAGTGGTGTTAAATGGAGTTGACCTCAGAACCTACACTCTTTACTCCTACCCTGCACTCCTACCCTGGGACAGGTGCAAAAACTCACTTGAGCTTCAGTTTTCTCACTTGCCAGTGAAGGAGCCTAACACCTACCCAGCAAGATGAGGATTTAAGGAAAGGAGATCAAAAAATGAAAGTTAGGGATGCCTGGGTAGCTCAGTCGGTTAAGCGTCTGCCTTTGGCTCAGGTCATGTTCCTGGGTCCTGGGATGGAGCCCCGTGTTAGGCTCCCTGCTCAGCAGGGAGTCTGCTTCTCTCTCTCTCTCCCTCTGCCCCTCCCCCCTGCTTGGGCTCTCGCTTGTTCTCTCTGTCTCTCTCGAATGAATTAATAAAAAATCTTAAAAAAAAAGTTAAATGTCCTGGAAATCACAAACTGTGTAGAGGTTTAGTAGGAATTCAATGAAAGTCCTGTACCGTTTTCCTTTTCCTTTTCCCTTTCCCTGTGTTCCAGGTTGTACATGAGAAAGAGAAGTCAAGAATGAACACCTACAGTTAGTCATCAGAAAAACCATGATGTCCAGCTTCCTGGTGCCAGTTCTACAGTGACCTTAAAAGACTATAGACTGGTTTCCCATTCCTGGACAGTTCAGTCCTACTCAGTAGCAATACTTTTTTGTCTCCAATGTCGCAAACAGATGTGTTTGTTTAAGTGAGACAACTGTTGTACAGAGCAGACCCCAGACTGGCGGCTGTAACTAAATTTAATTTTCACCCACATTTCACAGCTTATTCATGGTGAGAAGTGCTTCTGTTCAAGCATCCTTCCAATGGACTAAGAAAAATGGGGATATCCTGTCACTGACCAAGAGCTTAAACTTTTGGGTTTTGCTAGAGATAAAATTCAAGAAGAAATTGCTTCCTCACTAGAAGACAGATAGAATTATGTGTTTAACATTCTATTTTGAATTGCTGCACCATACATATAAATATTAAATTATTACATTTATGCTATTAGAAATCTGTGAGGAAAATAGTTCAGCACAAACAAGGCAGATTTGTGGGATAATAAAGAAATAAACACAGTGGTTTAATATTTCCAAACATTTTCTAGTTTAAAATCTTGCGATTTCATGACATCCACATATTTTGGGTTTCAGGACACATTATGGCTCTCTGGAAAATGAAGGCCCTCCTTATAAAGATTACCCTGCTGGCCTTCTAAAACCCGCTGTAAAATATTGCCTTTGGCGTAGAGAGCAATTGTGCCTCCATAATCTAGACCGAGGCTAAGATTTTTTGCATGTTCTCCCTTAATTTTACACATGCTCTTTATCTTTTTTAAGACAGAAAGAAAAGTGATAAACTCTTCCTTCAAGTCTATAAATCACATCTCTCTTGAAATCCAAGCATAAAGACATGAACATGAAGAAAATTAGAATCAAATTTATCTGCTCAGATATTGGTATGGCCTTTAGAACTTTACTGTGTTCTTTTTACATATTTTATTGGCTTGCTCTATTTTCATTTTATCTCTTTCTTCTCCTTTTATTCATTTTGCATCTTTCACTGTTCTTTATCCTAATTTGGTAGTATTAGCAAAGGATACATCTATATTCGTGAATTTAAGGCTTCTGAAGTTAAAACAAAATAAGCAGATATAAATGTGCAAATGCCTAGGATGGCAATTAAAAAAAAAAGATTCATCATTTCCAAGGATTATGGATTGGCCTAGCTGGAGATTGGGATATACCTGTTAGTGAGGGGTGGGAGATTGGGTTGCAAATATAGACACTGGCAAGCTCAGGAGGGTCCCTACGTGATATGATTAAGGATTTTGAACATTATATGGTAATGATGAAAAATCATTGGAAGATGTATTTCTATTGAAAGATTCTTAATTGCAGAAATGATATGATGGGATTTGTGTTTTGGATAGAGAACAGTGTGACACTTAAGAGGGTGAACTAGAACCATTTTAAACTAGAGACCATTACAGTAATCCAGTTTGAAATAACTAAGGCTTTAGTTTAAGGTAGCAGTAGTGGAGATTGAGGGAGGAAAAAAGATAAAAGAGAAATTAAATTAAAACAGATTTAGTGAGATGTTTGGAGAAAGAGAAGTGAGTTAAAATTAACTCTCTAATGTTTGATGGACAGTGTTGTGAGTCATTAAACCATGAAGAGAAGTTTTTGGTGAATGTTAAGTAATTCCATTTTGAAGGCTTTGAGTTCTAGATCTTTTGAATTATCCAGATGATGTCAGAGGCATGTGTCTGGGATTCAAGGGAAAAAATCAGGAAAGGAGCCAGAGATTTGGGTGTGAACTCTTGAAGAAATTTTTAGATGAGATTTAGGAGTTGCAGATTTTGGTCATAAAATAATGGATGGGATTTTTCAGAAGGATTGGATAATTACTCCATGAATTGACAGTATTTTTTTTTTTTTAGCTTTCTATGTCATTAAAAACACTGTTTTTATGTCTTCTGGCTTCAAATAACTTTTTGAAAACCACATGTCAACTTTCAAAAAAAAAAGATATTCTTAATTTCCAGAGGTCAAATACTATGTTTCCATTATGAATTATTCAAAGTTAAATGGAAGTCAAAGATAGAGACTTGCAGAGAGCAGGTCCTTCTAAGCTGCTGAGTCATGATTAGAACTCTAAGAAATACCTTTATTGTGTTTGATTCTAAGCTTGTGATAATAGCTAGTGTCAAAAGATGAGAACGTTCTGTATTGGAATTTGAAAATACCGTTGATTAAAAATGAAAGCTCTCTTAACAGAGTTCACCCTAAACTTTAATCTGACCTTTCCATAGGAAAGCTGCTGCAAACCACAAAGGTAGTCTCCATGGAAGGCAGTGGCAGACTGAGTTTGCAGAGTGAGTTTATAGGCTGACCCAAGGTGATTTAATCCAATGTTAAGAGGTAAAGCAAGCGTTAAGGATTGTACTTTAAAATCAACACTAACAATTAGCGACAGCAAGTGCATATCATGATACCATGTCAAAAGTAAGAGACTGATCTAATGTAAATCAACTTCAACATAAACAAACTCAAATTGCTTCAGAATTACTTTTTAACTCAACATTCTCATACCAGATCGTTTATAAACAATAATGCACCTTGGTTTTGGTGACATGGTTCCTTTCAAGGGATTGATACCAGATTTTGGTTTCCCTCATTTTATTGATAATTCTATTTATCTAATCTTAGATGCTCAATCTACTTCTTAGGAGAAAGACTACTTAAGAGAAAGACTCTTTCCTTCACTAAATTGGTGACTTTTTGTATGCACAGAAATGTCTTTGTTAAATAAAAGAACATAATTATAATCAAAAACAACCTACAGAGCTATTATAGTCACATCTATTAGGGAATAAGTCATTGTTCTCACTGAACTTCTTTTTGCTAATATTCTTCAAATAAGGAGACCCTTCAGTACTCCACAAAAATACATATTAAACAATGCAATTACACTTGCAGACTTCAAAATATATATCAACTCCCTATTAACGAAAGTGATCCCACTCAGAATAAGAGTCTACCAGTTTGTATTTAGTCTTGGAATTTATATTTTTATTGCATCTTTTACTATTAATTCAATGAAATATTCTCATGGTTTTGAAGTTTAAGCTTTAGCTTTTTGTAGGTAGGTACTTCTTAGACATTTCATACTGGCATGTCTGTCTCTTCTGCCATCACTCTTTTTCTCTAATAAGGTCGTTATTGATTTGATTGGAGAAGGAGAATAAGTAGTGTTAACTTTTTTTTGTTGTTTGTGTGGTTTGTTCATTTTAGGGTTTACCGATGTTGACTTTATACCTACTTGGGAGAGAGCAGTGATAACTGAGAATAGTAACTACCCAAATTTCCCACTCAACTGTTTGTCACACTCTCACCACTGAACTCAACAGAATGTCAAAAAAACCCATATTTAAACGTACTACTTTACAAATGAATAAATAATACTTTCCCTGAATGTGTGTAAATACAGGATATGTTAACCACTGAAGCTGGTGAAATCCAATACCTGTTTCATAGGATGTCTACCCAAAAGTGTTCAAGAAAAAAAGTTTTTATATATTATTTTATTTGTAAAGTTCTTCAATGCATAGAGATTTCATTTAAAATAAACTCCAAATGAAGGAGAATATTTAGTAAATACTACCTTAAATTTGCCTCTAGAAAATGGTGCATATTCATTTTATCCTTAATCTTTTCTTATTTCACATTATTATTAGTCTCCCTTTATTGCTCAGCCTAAGAGAACTCAAAGTAATATGTATGCATATGTGTGTTCATACATGAAGTGATAAAAAATTATTGTTCATCTATTTATTCAGTTCATATTTATTATGCACTTAACATGTGGCAAGCATTCCTCTAGGTGCTTTGAATCTAGCAGTGAATGCAACAGACAAAAATCCCGTCCTTCACAGAGCTTATATTCTAGTGGTAGAATATAAGAATGGTTAGGGGTGAAGAGATAGGCAATAAACAATAAGCATAATAAATAAACAAATTACATAGTTTTAAGGTGACACATACCATAAAACGGAGATAAGGGTGAGGGAAGTTGTGAGTGTGGGTAGTAGGACAGTTGAAATTTTAAATAAAGTAGTCAGAATAGTCCTTATTGAGAAGATGACATTTGAGTCAATGCTTGAAGGAGATGTGAAGTGCTGAAAGGCATTTTAACAAAGTTTATTTCTCTTTGCATTTCCTCTGGCTTTGATTTCTAGCCTTGTAAAGCAGGGAAGTATGGGTCAGAGGTAGTGTAATAGGCTTTTCATGATATACAAGTAGGGAAAGATTAAAAATTTATCTGCAATTCCAAGGTACAAGAGTAAACCATGCTACAGATAAAAATTGTTTGTTTTTTTTTTTAAATCTTGTCTCTACCATTTGTTGGCTCTTTGATTTTAGGCAAGTTCTTTAAAGCGTATGATCTTCAGTTTACTCATCTCTAAAAATGGGATAATAATACTTGTATTAAGATAAAATCAAGCACCTTAAGCACTTAATGCAGTGTCTGATACAATAAATACTCAAACATTAAATATTAATATTTTATTTAATGATTGAACATTGTTTTTTGGAAATAGTTTTTCAAAGCTTCAAATGGAGCTTTCTTTCTAAAGATAAAATATCTGGTACCAAGAATTTTCTATAATGGTACATTATTTTTTGATATGGTCAAAGGAATAAATGTATGATTTTGGAGTACTTTGAATATACATTTATGAGGCAATACCTGACCAAGCAGGATGAGGTTAAGACTGTTACCAATACCCTCAGCCTAATACATGAGAAAAAGTCTGTTTTCAAGGACTCTGTCCTTATTTGGAGTTTTACAGAAATGTTTTAATTTCACAAGTTAGTAAATAGATTGCAGTGATTATCATCCACTTAGTTCTGTCTTAATAGATGTGAATGTCCTGAATCCAATAGAGAATTTCCAGGTCTAGGTGATTTTAATAGTTGAATATTTCTAGTAGAATATTAGAAAGTGGGGCGCCTGGGTGGCTCAGTCGGTAAGCGTCTGCCTTCGGCTCAGGTCATGATCCCAGGGTCCTGGGATCGAGCTCCGCATCGGGCTCCCTGCTCTGCGGGAAGCCTGCTTCTCCTTCTCCCACTCTCCCTGCTTGTGTTCCCTCTCTCACTGTGTCTCTCTCTGTCAAATAAATAAATAAAATATTAAAAAAAAAGAATATTAGAAAGCGAGCCCATTATGCTTGAATGTAAAGTTCTTTATTGGATTATTTTCTTTGCTAAAAGATTGACTTTCATCATCTTTTCCACCATTTCCAGGGTGGCATGGGTGGGGCAACCTTGAAACTAATTAGCCAAACCGGAACACTCGAGTATCAACAGAGGCAGTATTCATAATTATGTTGGGACAACAGGTGAAAATTAGGTATTTCCTGGGCAGATAGGATGGACAGCCATGGAGCTATAGGGCACCTTATTTCTCCATTTCACCAATACATAGAGGTTCTACCCAGTAGCTTAGGGATGAGCAGTTTTAAAAAAAAAGTATGAGATAATTATTACCTCAGGGATAATTTGAGTAGACAAAACAAAATTACCTTACTTGGAGGCAGGCCAGGAGAGCAGAGTTCTTACCCTTGTTTTTTATTTTCATTTTAATAAGGGCTATAGAGTTTCTCATGAATGCCAGTGGTTACAAAATTGATTAAAAGCTCATTTTAATTCAGACTTCTTCTTAAGACACTTTTTTTTTGAGTTTACTTCAAGTCTTTTTGCTCAATTTCTTGTATTTCTATACATCTTAGTAAACAAAGCCTTTATTTGCCTTGGCAAGCTCTAGCTAGGTCTCATTCACAAAGAGTACAGGCCAGTTTGTTTTCAAATAGGCTGGTAGTTACTGTTTTCGAATAGCTGCCTTTGGTCTATTTTGGCCTTACTGTGACCATATGAGCCAGCATTCCCAAAGTTTTTGCCATGGTCTTCACTAGCCAGTATGTTAGAAGAATAGTGACTTTTGGTAGGGAATTGGGGCAAAATAGGAACAATTTTGGCAGGCCTGCTTTTTCTGTCTCCTTGTTCTCTGTCTGACCAACAAGTTTCTGGGCACGGTCTCAACATTAAATTCCTCCATCGTGCATGGACAATCACTGAGTGAAAAGAAGAGGCAGGCAAAGGGAGGACTAAAAAAAGCAGAGGTAAAAACAAAATCATGGGATTTGCAGAATGCTAACAAATATTCAGTATCTATTAAGCTTCTGAAACTGATGCTGCTTCTCTGATTCTCGGATAAAAAAAAAAAAGTATGCATTATTTCTATGATCTCAAATGAGTATAATTCCCAGTATCCTGATAGTCACAACTTTTTTCGGGCGGGGGGGACAAAACCAATTTTAACAGCGCTTCCAAAAAATCCTGTGTCATTGAAATGCTGAAATGGTTACACCCTTTATAAAGGGAGAGAATGGGTCAAACGCAGGCTAGTAGGAGGTGTAGTGAGGTAAGAGACGGGTAAAAAAGTGTGTGGAATTATTTGCTGAATTCTTCAAGTTCTGACTTCATTCTTGGGACTACTTTCTGTTATATAGGTAGCGATTCCAGAAATGATGTCCCATTATAGTATTTTTAGAGGTACTCTTGGGCACAATAGCTCTAGATGGTAGAGATTAGGTGGATATTCAGGGTCTTTCAGTCTGGTTTACTTCACTGGCTTGTTATATGAGACCTTGCATGATCCATTTTGCCTCTAATCACGTTTTCCATTTCTGGTGTGTGCTTCGCTCGT
Source organism: Eumetopias jubatus (assembly GCF_037043125.1). NCBI lineage: Eukaryota > Metazoa > Chordata > Mammalia > Carnivora > Otariidae > Eumetopias > Eumetopias jubatus. Next base: position 159,626,450 of record NW_028274809.1, on the reverse strand, counting down.
AACCCCAGTTTTATATCATAACACTTGCTGTATCAGCACCCGTTCTCTTTCCAGTGCTCAGTTTTAAACAGCCTCATTATGAAAAATATAGTACTTAAAAACATGGCACAAATGTGTATTACTTCAGCACAAGATAAAGAGATTATTGAGAAATGCACTGCCTGCTGAACTAACTTTATCCTAAGGGACATTTCACTCTTTTAATTGATTTTTTTTCTGTCCATTTTTTTTTAAAAGAGTCCTTGGAGAAGGTAATTGGTGGATTACTTCAGGAAACAAAGGAACACTTAATTTATTTGTTATGACTACCAGTGTCTCCATACTTTCATAAAGTTAAACATTTTCTCATCATTTCAAAATAGCTTATGATGATAAATAAGGTGATGAGGACCAGTTACTTCTAACTCTAGCTAGGGTCTACTTGATTTTAAAATATCATATGCTAGTTGGGGAAGTTAACATAAGTTTTACCTAGCAATGGCAATTTTTTGACAGGGATAGGGATCATAATTTGTTGTATCAAATATAATGACCCTTAAAATATTTTCTTGTTTTAGCTTTGTAAAGCCATACCTAGCCAAAATTACATGATACTATCAAAGGTCTTCAGATGGAGTCTCCTCTGCTCTAAGCTACAAAAGTTTAGATGAGTAAATAGTCTTATAAATCAGAAAATCTCAAAGGCTTATAAAACCCTCAAGCCCTATTGCCAAATCCCAGAACTGTTGTGGGCTCTGGGTTGTGATGTTCATAAAAGTCAAATACAGTTAAATTCCAACACTATTCACCCCCTTTGGAAATTTGGCTAATGTAAAAAAAAAAATCATAACGTTACATGATACTTTTGTATATCATGGTTTTAGATGATCAGCAGTGCTCTTTTCCACTAGACCACTTGTACTGCAAGTGATGCTATGCATAAATTAAGTTTATGGACACTTTCAAATAAAATTCAGTTAACGTTTATTTTCTTCTCATATTCTTGGGTCTTTGTCATCTAAACATAGAGATAAAGTCAAATGTGTGAAAGTACAATGTCTTTATGTGCCTCTCAAAGGAACACAGGTCTGTGTTTGAAAAAAAGTCATCCATGTTCAGTGGACCACAGAACCCCTGAGTGGATCCAGAGCCCTTGCAGCAGGCACCCTTCTGCTGATTCTCAATCCCTCTGGCCCAGGTGCTACAAATGAATCCAGTGCCCTGGGACTCTTTTACATCAATTTTGGCTCTTCCTTACAAAATATCTTCTTTCCTTATAGACCTCAAAACTGTCTTCTTAAATATGTCTAAGAAAGGAACATTTTAAAGGGAGGACAACTTTCTGAAGCCACACGGGGTTCATTTTCTCAAAAAAAAAAAAAGAATTCAGATTGTTTTTCTTAATTGTCTCTCTGGAAAAAAAAGGAAAGGGAAAAAGAAAAATTAGGAAACGTTTATTTCTTCTCTTTTTAGAATCAATATGAGATATTTAAGTGTAAAAACAAAGTAATCCCATGTTCGCTCCCCTGCTTTCCCATTTAACTTAATCAAATGCAATTAAAATGAGAGTAAGGAACAAACGGATTCAGTTGAACCTACCAGGATGGATACCATGCTTTCTCTAACATTTTTATATTTCAACTAGTGGAAAGTCTCTTATTTCAAGAAGCTAAATTGACCAAGATTATCATTTGAACAAGTTCCTCTTCTATCATAACGTTAAAAACATTAGCTAGTTCTAAATCTAGCTAGCATCTACTTGATTTTTAAAAATCATTGGCTATTTGGTAAAACAGCATAGGTTTTACTCATCTACAGTAGTTTCTTGACAAGAGTGGAGATTGCAACTGATTTTATCAAACATTGTGATGAAAACATTTTCTTAGTTTAACTTTTCCCCCTACTTCCCACATTAAAGAAAAATAGCAAAGCTTACTTATTTTTTATGTTTATGTAATCCCTAGACATTTCCACTAATGCTTACTTTTGACAGGATCTAACATGTTGGAGTCAAATTATTTTACTTTTGGGGAGAGCAATGCTCTCATTTTAAAAAATGAATTGTTGCCTTATTGTTTGTATTCAATAACAATGTTATACATTTAGAAGGAATATTCTCTTTTGTCAATAAGAGATCCACTTCATTTATTCCTGTTTAGTTGTCTTCTTTTTGTCAGGATTTAGACTAATGAGAAAACCTCAGAAAGATTCTTTGCTGTCTAAACACCAAGCACGCAAATGCTTCTCAATAGAAATAACACAAGAAATGCGTTCAAAGACAATACGTAGCTTGAGAAATTCTTGTGTGCTGACAGCTCTCCAACAGTGTTGTCACAGCAGGAAGACATCAGTTGAAGAAACAGATAGTGACCTCAAAAAAAGTCTGGTCAGCAGTGTGGACAGGGTTTCACAAGATTATAAATCACCCCAGGGTCGCTCTGTTCCCACCATAAAGAGAGCATGGTCGTTTTATTGTAATCTAATAAGAGATGGGAGCAAAGGACAGCTCCAGTGTGTGTTTGCAAAAAAAAAAATTCTTGATTACAGTTTCAAAACTATACAGTTTCCCTGCTATTGAAGTGCAGATTATAGGGGTTAAGGCCATGTTAGGATTGGATTACCTTTTATAGCTGTATGTTATCCTCTGGTTCATGAATCAGAAAGTACTTAAATTAAACTGAACATTTGGGAGTAATCCCAGTATGTAGCATGGTGGTAGAAAATTAATCATGATTTGGTGATAGATTATTAAGCCTTTCATTTGAAGGGAGTCTTTCAAAGAATCAGAAAAGTAACTCCCTGATGGATATATATATTAATATGGAAAAAAAACCCTGTATATAACAAGTTATGTTAGGATAGGTTTCAAAGGGGAGATGGTTTAATGAACGAAAACATGCATTTATATAAAAATGTGAATAAGAGATACAAACATCAATCCTGGAATAAATTACTAGCAGATTTTACAGCTCTTGTATTCTTATTTTTTTCACAATATTAACTTGTATTTATTAGTTGCTATGTTTATTTTTATATAATGCTATTTAACTAAACTAAATAGATAGTAAATATTTTAAATAACCTACTTTGACACGAAAAAAGCCAACAATTCCATCTTTAAAATATTTAGGACTCAGAAAATGGCTCTAATTAGATTAAGGGTTACTGAGGAAATGGTGGTCAAAATTTTGAAGTAAAACCCTGGCTTTGATGAAAATGATACATGCCTCTTCATTTGCCCTCGCAGCACTTCTTGTGGTGGTGTAAATAAAGAAGTTTTTAACTTTATTCAGTCATTTTATCATTTGTACTTAAGCTTCTTCTTCAGCACTGTTTGATCTCTATACATTTCTGGGACCATAATCAGGCATCCTCCCATTTAAATGGATTTTATTCCCTAACTTATCGCCTTTGCTTTGTCAGTTTGTTCCTCTGGAACCATGCTGACATCTAGAGATAAGTCCTATCAGTCTTATGCTGTTGACTGCATTTTGATTGTGAAGAAGCCATCACTTAGGGTAGAGAAAAACAAAGTGAGGTGTTATTGCTAAGGATATATTTTATGCTATGGTTCCAAAACCCAAAGGTAAATAAGATGGAGTTTGCAGCTCTTCAGTTTTTATTAGGCAGATGATAGACTTTGCAGGCTGTTTCCGTAGTCTGTTTCTTTTTCCCTTTAGGAGTCACAGACCTTGTGGTTTTGCTCTCATTTACTTTCTTGAGCAAAGATGAATGTGAAAGGGAATACTGACTCTCGAAGGATATTAGACTGGTCCGTTGAACATAGTGGGTCTTTAATTCATCTCAGTTTATTTTCCAGTTGTCGATTTCCCTTTGTCTCTTCCTCATTTATATATGCTTAAGTAGGTGAGTAGGCAGATTTCAACTGTGTCTCTTTGCCTTGGTTTTTCCAGTGCTGCTAAAAATGCTACTGCATGAACTGAAAACTGGAAATGATCAATATCCAGGCAGGTTCCATTTCTTTGAAATACAGAAAACAGTAATTTTGTGACTTTTCCAGCCTCTGTTGGCTTACATAACAAAAGTTCTGAATGTCATTGCAAATTTAAGCTGAAAATGACCAGGGCAATAGTAACCAAGTTGTTACGCTAACTTATTCTAAATTTACTCTGCCTCCCACTGACTGCCTTAGGAATTTTGAAATATAGAAATATATCGAAATATATACTAGAGAGGTAGGATATAGTCTGTCTTAATCTCTCAGGCCTCTTCTGAATCTATAAATGCTGTAGATGAATTTCTTATTCTTTCTTTACAGTTTTTATAATACTGAAAATGTAAATGAATAAATCCACTTAAATATGTGGTGATTTTTTTGTGAGTAAGCCATTTTGATTCCCTTTAAGTAGAAGCAGAATTTAGAGCAGAAATGCTTCTTTATTTCTACCTCCTCTCTAGGTGAAGCTTACAATTTAATTCTCAGCAACTGCCATCTAACACTGAAATTTCTCATACAACTAAGACTTGCTTATAGCCGTCTGTTTTACATATGTATTTTTTTCTTGGTAATCTTTATTACTAGATGCTCTGAAATAGAAAGTACGTAAGTGCAAATGCCAACATGTATTTTTGTTAGTGGCACTGAATAGACTGGTTAAGGTAGAAAAACAAATGTACTTACTTTGATTTATCACTTGTGACATTAGCATGTACCATACTGCTCTCCGGGAAACAAAATGGTTGCACCTGAGGACAGTGATATAAACACTACTTTGATTATTTGAAACAAACCATTAGGCTTTGATGAAAGAACTATTACCATGGTGGATCCTGTACAGGGAGAGAGTGCTTGGATATAATGGATGAGCAGTCTGCAATTACTTGTTTAGAATTTAAAGAAGTCAAAGCTTAGTTTTTAAGGAGGAAATAGATATATAAAAGGAATTGAATTTTATATGAATTTATGTGGTAGAATTTTACAACTCGTACATAGTTGCAGTAACTTTCTTATCTATAAAATCAAGTTATTCGAAATTAGATACACATTATTCCGATGTCAAATGAATTTTTAAATTGTGCCTAAAATTATTCTATTACATCTTTCAAAAAGAATTTCCTAAATGGAATTTCATTAGTTTGCGTGCAAAGACTGAAAGATATTTTCTTTTATTTGTGCTGTTAAATGCACACACATACGTACACAAACACAAACCAAGGCTAATTATGAATTAAATACCTATTTATCCTATATGATTTATAGATGGACATTTTGCTTGATTAAAACATGTATGGAAAATATACCCCCAACCACCCAACTCCTGTAATTCCCCCTATAACGGAACTTTATTTAAAAGGCATAAATGAAGTTGAAATATCTAAGCTCCTAAGAAGACTCACTTTGTTGTGCTCGTACATTAGTGTGGATCGAATGTCAGGTTAGATAATTGCATTCAGTCTTGTACACAAAAACCCGGTCTTCAGGGAACTGGACTTAAGTTTATATGGGAGGGGAATGTGGAGGACAAGAGTGGCACTGGGGTGGTGATTACTAGCACCTCAGCAATAGCTTTAGAGAGTGGAGGGTAAGGGACCCCACAGGTGAGCCTGAAAGACTTCAGGGCTTGGGTATCGGAGAACGCAGGACAGAGGTGAGGGAGAGCAGGCTCTGCAGGGATGAGCTACTGCAAGAGAGGGGAGAGGGACAGTCCGGCTACAAGAGAAGGGAGAACCAGAGGAGGACCGCATCATGAAGAAAAACCCAGTCTTCTTCATAACCTACCTCTGTGAACAGTGAAGAGAGTACATCTTCTTAAAATAATTTGCTTTGTTAGATGGACATTCGGCTTTTGCTCATGTTTTGTGGTCAGGTACATGTTTTGAGACTATACACTACGGTTTGTAATTTAAGAAGTGTAAAAGTTTAAAAAGATGTTTAAAAGCATTGTTGTTATTAGTCTGCATTGCACTTGGTGGTAGATGGTACAGGTATAATTAGCTTCATTTATCAAGGAGGAAACGTACGTTTCATAGAAGTTAAAGAACTTGCTTAAGGTCAAGGACAGTTAGCTTCAGAGAGAGAAGCAGAACCCAGATCTTATCTCTTGGTCCAGTGCCCTTCCGTTACTCTGTAATGCAGCTTTCTACTTTTGAAAGATTGTGGTTTCCCGATTCACAGGGTTCAAGTCTTCATCAGAATACTTTAGCACAGAAAACAATGCAAACAGATTTTCCCTTTGTTTTCAGTGCACTTCTATCTTCTTTATGTATAAATTTTGTTTGCAGAGGATAGGAAAGGTGGCTTTTGCTTTGTAGCATTAAAGATAACTAACTCCTGTTGCAATTCCTGACACAGCACCTGAATTTACGCATCTGTATTGCAGAACCTTTTCTTGACTTAGTTAATCAAAAGCCATCAGAAGGATTATAAATTTACCAATAAACTCAGGTGACTGTTAAATAATTTCACGAGGTTAATGGCATTCTTCTTTGTTACTGTCCGCTACACAATGCAGTTGCCCTAAAATTCAGTTTCGAGTTTCCAAAAAAGGGAACAGAGGCAATTGCCTTGATGAAGGATTTGCTTTTTAATCTGTACCTTAGAATCAGGGAACTTGGAGACCCTAATCAGTTCTATATTTATGACTTTTACCCTCTTCTGTTCCCACTATTTCAACTGGCGTGCATAGTCTGGAGTTTTATTATCAGTGACATAAATTAAATTGTAAATGTTAAAAGGGCAGTGTCCCACTGAAGGTGAATCCAGTGTTTTTATAAACTGAATAAGGATCGTTCTATCAATGACCTTATTCTTCTGTAGTATGTTGACAGTCCTTTGATGTAGCCATCACTCCTGTGCTCTCAGCTTCAGTCCCTGGGCCTGCCTGGTGCTTCTGCTATTATGGAATCATTTCCTGGTTGAATGAATATTTTCTCAAGTTTGGAACTCAGTGCACAAGGATGCCTTACCAATTAAGTTGAACATCTATTTTGTTTTTAGCCAGCTTGGCATTGAAGGTTGTCTTCTCCAAATTAATGAAGCCCAAGTTGTAATGAGTTTTGGGTTCCTGCAGCCCGTGTATTATAACAGAAGATGATCTAGTTTAGGATGCTGTAAACCAGTAGGCTCCAGATCCAGACTTGCCTACATCCCTCACACCATGATTATAACCTCCTTTGATACTAGTAGGTTGAAAGTATTTGAACTGTGTTTAGAGGCATAAAAAATGGATTTATGTTCTGGCATTTGGACTCTAAGGCTGCACTGACCAACTTTTTCCTCTTCTACTCTATTACGTTATTTTCAATAAAAAAATCGTTTCAAATTTAGATTATAAAAGTGAACCTAACATACTAGAACCCATTATCATGATGATAATAATCCCATTCTTTTGGATGTCCTTAATCACTGTCCTAGTGGAATTTGAATGTCCTATGGGAACTGTCCACAGATTTAATTGTAAAACATTTGGAGGACTTAGGCTCAGGATTTCTGACGCTTCTCTCCCCCAACCTATATTTCATGAGAATCCAAGCAATCAGCCTCCGTTGTCAACAGACATTTTGTGAGTGTCTTCTTTTCAGGCACTTTCTGGGTGCTAGAGATAAAATGGTAAATAAAGTACCAGTTTCTGTCCTTTTGGATCTACTGTGGAACATAGCTATATAAACAAGTAGGTAAAATACCGTATATTAAGTGCCCTTTGTATGTGTGGGTATGCATATATGATAGGCACAGTTACATATAATAAACCACATTTTGTTTCTTAACAGCTTTATTGAGGTATAATTAATAGAAAGTGATACCTGTTTTATGTATACAATTTGATATAAAGTTTCAATTATGTACAACAAATATGTTCTAGAGATATTGTGTACAACATAGTGACTATAGTTAATAATACTCCACTGTGCACTTAAAATTTCTAGAGAATAGAGCTCATGTTTAGTGTTCTAACCACATTTTATTTTACTTGCATCTTCATGCACAAAACTCAGTTATAGATTGTTGTGGCCACAGAGGAAAGGTGGCAAAAGAAATTTCAGGGGGATGATATGGGAATGGGCGGGAAGGCAGATGATATATGTTCCGGGATGAGGTGATACCTGAACCAAGTCTTTAAAGTGAGCCAAAGGGAGGGGACAGCATCTGAGTACTGAGGACGGCATGAGCACAGGCTTGCGGATGAAAAAGAGTTTGGGTAAGCTTGCAAAACTGCAGACATTTTTAGGTAGACGAGAAGAAGGAAATTCTTGAAATGGGGAAGGTCCAGATTAAATTAAGTTTCTTTTATTTTTTTCTGGGCTGGTTTAATTTAGAATCATAAAAAAAAAAAGAAACCTAAAACTAGGGTTTATCGTAAAAAGCAATATGCCACACACAATGAAGGTTGGGAAAGGAAAAGATGAGGTTGACAAATATGCTTTCTATTGATATGTAAATGCTACATGCAATTTTATTTTGTTGCTATAAAAATGTTTTTTTTTAATATTAAGCAGTCAAATTGACATTTCAATTCACATTTTTGCTTCTAGTTTTTAAGGTGCAGAATTTGGAATCTAGATTGATATGCCAAAGGCAGTGGACTCAGGGTGTTCATTCTTTCCATAGCTTTAGTTTTACATGTGCATGGATACAGCTGTTTGTGCAAATCGCCAGATGTCAGACACGGGGCTTCGGGAAGCTTTTCCATATATCAGCTGTTTCCCAGAGGTAAAGTATTATAGTGCATGATAATACATTTGAAATATAAAGGCAAGTTGTCTTTATTTTTAGGTGTCAGTCAGAAATATACTGAATAAATATACATCCACAGAAAAATTTGGACACGGGTGTTCATAGTGTTATTCATAACAGCCCAAACAAGGAAACAACACAGATGTTTGATGTGGACAACACAGATGTCCATCAACTGGTGAATCGATAAACAAAATGTGGCATATCCATATAATGCAGTATTATTCAGTATTAATAGGCAAGGGAATGGATACAGGTTGCAACATGGATGAGCCTTGAACACATTATGCTAAGTGAAAGAAATCAGTCACAAAAGATCACATACTATATGACGCCATGTATAGAAATGGACCAGAATAGGCAAAATTACAGAGACTTAAAGTAGATTAGTGGTTGCCTAGGGCTGCAGGATAGGATGGAGAAGGGCGGCTAATGGGTAGGGGATGTCTTTGGGGAGAGTTAGCATATTATACAATTAGATTGTGGTTATGCTACACAACTCCGTAAATATACTAAAATCACTGAATTGTACAGTGTAAATGGATGAATGTATGGTATGTGCATTATTACTCCATAAAGCTGTTGGAAAAAAAAGAGTAATATATAGAATAGTTTGGATAAGGACATGAGTTTAATAATGTAAAATTATCAACTCTTTGTCTCTTCTTTTTAATGTTCTTAAATAAAGTATGGAGACTAAATTTGTAAATAAAGGAACAAACTAAATTTGGGGGACATAATTAAAAACACATTTAGGGGCATCTTTTCATTGTTTCATTTTAAATTATTTTTTAACCTTTAATCCATCAATTTGGGTAAGACATGAAAATTAATAAATTAATAGCTCTCTTACCTCCCAAGCCAATCACTGATGCATTTCCCATTTTCTTCCTCCTGTGAGAGTCTCCTTAATTTAAGACTTGATTATTTGAAACATTCTTTGAATTTAATAGCATGTTTTCCTTCAATTATTAAAATAAAATTTAAGCAACAGTATTTTAAAAAATCCCGTGTACACAAATGTACGAAATAGTGATAACTTCAGCCTTAAATTGCTCAAGGAAATGAATGTTTTTGGACAGAGCTTCTACTTTATTGACTTCATGATAGGAAAAAACACAATGCATTTTAGGGCAAATTCCCCCATTGTGTAAACTCCTCCCTGGGAGTAAGTAAGAAATTATATTAACTCTTTTGATGAAGTAGTAATTGAAATAATACCCTAGTGACTTAGAAAGAGTTATCTTCTAAAGTTGATAAGAGAAACCAAATGGGGAATTGTAGTTCCTGAAAACAGGAACTCTAGCTGCAGACCAAGGAAAGACGACATAAAAATTAAGCCTGCCATGGCTTAGCTTGCCCAATCAGTTCTTTTCTTCCCTCTTTCTCACTCTTCATTTCCCCGTCACCCCCACACCCCTTCACCCCTCACTTCATTTCCCCAGCTCCCCCTTCACCCCTCACTCACTCATGCTGGACACACATTATTCTTATGGTGGCAAGAGTTTCACTTCTCATTACTTAGCATATTTGTGCTGTTTACACAACGTTCAGCTATTGATTATTTGTTCAGGAGAAGTTCCTATCTTTCCCTAATTTCAGTATGTCAACTTGTTGTACAAAATGGGTTGCATCATTTTATTCCTTCATTTTCTGAGTAATTATTTGATCTTAGATATACCTTTCTGAGTCCCAGATGACTCACCTTCATAATAATAATAATAGGAATAATAATATACAATGCTCATGGTTATTTTGCAGATAAAGTTTAATGATTTAATATATAGAGCTCAAATCTTGGCTCGTTGTAGACAGTTAATGACAACACTTTATGGAAGGCCCTCCATATTTATAATACCATTCTGTTTAATAACACTGTCAAAGAAATATGTTACAGTCTCAGATCAACTTTTAGAAACTTACATTCCTTATTATTTTTTAATTTAGAATAACATGATTTTATACTTTTTATTAATGGAATATGGCAACAGGTTGAAGAAATTTTGAGTTATTCCATGTGGAAAGAAATCAGTGCTATTTCCATTTGATATTCCATGAAATAATGGAATTTATGTAGTAAATTTGGTTAAGTTTTGGTTATAATTCCTGATAACTAATTAACTTTCTATTTTGAATGGGGAAAATGTATTTCAATAATTGTGCATCATTTTTTGCAAATAGCATAAGCCTCCAGATAAATAATCTTTTAAACTATTTTCATTTAGCCTCCATTTGTTGACCAATTTGAACATTTTCATATGATTTGCGTAGTGATTATTTTATAACTGTGTTGGCATAACAAGCATTTTGTTTTCTTTAAGTTTATGATGACTTGAATGCTTTTTAAAACAATTAAGTTAAAATAAGTTTCATCTACAATTACTTTCTTATAGCTCTAAGTTTAATGCCATCTTTGGCTATCTGTGATATAATATGTTAAATGACTTTCTCAGCTGTTTCACACTGTAGATACAGGTTTAACATCCAGAAGTATTTCATTATGTGATGATTTTAATTATAATACCAGAAATTAAAGAAAATGTATTTCTCAGTGCATCAGTGAAAAAGTTTAAATAAGTTAATCACATGTCTTTATGAGGCCTTTCATAGCTCGATAGCTCTTTAAAATTCCATTGTCATTTTTTAGTATCATTATGTGCATGCATCTAGAAACAGGAGATTTAGCTAAGAGATGAAACACTTTTAATTTTTTTTAAGTAATCTCTACACCCAACATGGGGCTCGAACCCACGATCCTGAGATCAAGAGTCACATGCTCCACCTACTGAACCAGCCAAGCCTCCCCAAACCCTTTTAATTTCTGATTTGAACACATTGACCCTTTCCTTTGCCTTAATAAATAGAATAGCTCTGATTGTTGGATCTTTTTAATGGAAACATGGGATTGGATAATTTTATTATCTTTATAGTTTACAATCTTCATAGTTTGCAAAAAAGGGTGTTTTTAGGAAAGCAGTTCTTCCTATTATTAATAGTTCTTATTATGTTTATATATAGAATAGAAAAATAATTTCTTGAATTTTTAAAAATTTATAAACACATTTAATTATACTCAGCTTTGCAGAAAATTATGAGTCAACACATGGCACCACCTTTGGGGGAGGTACTATGTTATTGTTTAAGATAGAGTCCTCCGAAGACATTTTTTCTGTAGATTTTTTTATACCTGTAAGCTATAAATTCAAATGTGTGTAGATACATTTGCCTTTGTTCTTTATGCATAATATTATTTTCAAATTATGGTTTGATTTCTTTTCTATTTTGCAGAACCATTAAATTAATAACAATGAAAACAAGAGGTGGATTTTGTTTTGTTTGGATTTTTTCCTTTAATTTTTTCCCTCTTTCCTTTGAAATCACATAAGGCCCCAGTGGACCTTTAGCCACTATATTCCAACATGGAGACTTTGAAAAAATATTAATCCTAACCTTCCTCTTAAACTGTGGTGTCTAAAGTGACAGGTTAATTTCAAATTCAGCTTTGATTGAGCATATGCCACTTTTTTTTTCTACATGCTTTACATAACTAAAATAGAGCTGTCTTTAGAAATCCTTGTATTAGGAAAATGAAGTCTAATCAAGGAAAGTTTTCTTCAATCAATGCCTTTCCACATTCAGTGCAACTTTTTGGAAACGTGCAGTATGTCACATATAATAAGATATACAAGTGTTATGAAAGCACAGCACCGAACGTAAATAAGTACACCTTTTCCTTAATTTAAGGAATCCACTAGAAAGAAGTTAAAGGAAATAAAGACATACGTATTTCATTTTGCTTTTCCTGTCTGAAAGGTAGTTGTAACAATATTAATCCATGTAACATTCTGCAAGATGCAATTTTGATCTTTTGTGGCTAGCTTTGTTCACTACAGATATAGTAGAAGTCTCATTTCTTTCCCATTTATGGTGTGAACTTATTTGACATTAGAATATTTTAATAAATGATACTATAAGAATCCTAAGCATATTTAGGATTGGATGTCATGAAAATGTTTGTAAGTGCATAATTTTGCTGGCTTATATTTTAAGAGGGACATTGTTCAAGTTGACCCTTGAACAGTGCAGGGGTTAGGGCCCCCAGCCCCCATACAGTTGAAGTCCATGTATAAGTTTTGACCCCCCCCGCAAAACTTAACTTACTGATAGCCTACTGTTGACCATAAGCTTTACCAATAATGTAAACAGTAGATTAACATGCATTTTGTATGTGTTATATGCTGTATTTGTAGAATAAATTAAGCTAGAGAAAATGTCATTAAGAGGATCATAAGGAAGATAAAATACATTTACAGTTGTACTGTATTTATTGAAAAAATTCACGTATAAGTGGACGCAGTTCAAACCCGTATTGTTCAATGATAGATGATATTCCACTTGTTCAGCAGTTAATTACCAAAAGGGACTTATTAAACAACACTGTGGTAAAGAAACTGTGAATATAGTAAATGCCTTAAACCACAGGGCGATGTTTGGAAAGAGGAGCAAACCCCAAAATTGTGTATTATTGTAACTTAAAAAAATAGTTACACTCTTATCATTTAAGAGCATAGATCTAAAAAAGAGAGATTCATTAGCATTCTCACCTTACAGGAACATTTCAAATAGAAATTAAAGACTGCAGGGGCGCCTGGGTGGCTCAGTCGGTTAAGCGACTGCTTTCAGCTCAGGTCATGATCCCGGGGTCCTGGGATCGAGCCCCGCATCAGGCTCCTTGCTCTGCAGGGAGCCTGCTTCTCCCTCTCCTACCCACTTGTGCTGTCTCTCACTATCTCTGTCTCTCTCTCTCTCTCAAATAAATAAATAAAATCTAAAAAGAAAAAAAAATTAAAAAAAAAAGAAATTAAAGACTGCATATGTGCAGAAAACAGAATGCAGCATAATTTGGGGAAAAATTAAATTAACAGGCTATTTGATTTTTAAAATCTCAGGAGAAGCAAACTCTGAAAGGGCCTCAGAATTGTCTACCCAACTTCCTTCAATTACCTGAGGCACACAGAGGGGTTTCATAACCCAAAAGGAGAAGAAAACTAAGTGTACTATTGCAATCATGGATGGAAGTAGATGGTAGTGGTAGAGGAAAGAGGAAGATTTATTGTAATAAATACACAATTTTATAATCATTGTCATGTACTTTTTCTTTTTTTGTTAATTTTATTATGTTATGTTAGTCACCATACAATACATCATTAGCACTACATCAGGAAATATTTTTTTAATTTTTTATTGTTATGTTAATCACCATACATTACATCATTAGTTTTTGATGTAGTGTCCCATGATTCATTGTTTGTGCATAACACCCAGTGCTCCACGCAGAACGTGCCCTCTTTAATACCCATCACCAGGCTAACCCATCCCCCCCACCCCCCTCCCCTCTAGAACCCTCAGTTTGTTTTTCAGAGTCCATCGTCTCTTATGGTTCGTCGCCCCCTCCGATTTCCCCCCCTTCCTTCTTAATAGAAGAGGTCCATGATAAAGGAGTCCGGAAACTAAAGATAGGCTTCATTTTGCAAAACATTTTGAGAATTTAAAACTGATAGCATGGAGTGTCTTATGCTAAGCGAAATAAGTCAGAGAAAGAAAAATACCATGTGATTTCACTCATATGTGGAATATAAGAAACAAACCAGATGAACATAGGGGAGGGGGGGAAAAAGGGAGAGGGAGGCAAACCATAAAAGACACTCTTAACAAACTGAGGGTTGCTGGAGGGGAGGTGGGTGGGGTGGGGGTAAATGGATGATGGACATTAAGGAGGGCACTTGTGATGAGCACTGGCGTTATATATAAGTGAAGGAATCACTGAATTATACTCCTGAAACTAATATTACACTATATGTTAACTAAAATTTAAATAAAAACTTGAAACATTAAAAAATAAAATAAAACAAAAACAAAATTAAAAAGAAGGAAACATTACATTTTTTCATGTATCTTGTCATCAAATATTACACTTCCTTGCATCAGAAATACACAGATATAAAAGCATATGCATGTGTGTGCAGGTTTATATATAACTATCCTATCTTTATTGTATATCCGTGAAGCAGTTTGGAAATGAGCACTGCAAGCCTTAAAAATTTGTGCTCTCCAAACTGAATTTCAGTTCTAGAAATCTGTTCAAAGGAAATAATAACAATCTAAACGTCTGAATTAAAGTACTGTTGAGCACAGCAAAAAAATTGAAATAATCCAACTGCCAACAATGGGCACTTGTTCAATAAGTCCTGGTGCATTCCTATTATGGTGTATTATGTAACCATGAACATCTTTGCTTTCAAAGAATAATTGCAGAATGATTATGTATGGCATAACGTGAAGTGTTGGGAAGAAAAAACAGGCTACAAAACTTGTTTGATAAGAAGTATGAAAGCAGGAACTTGGTCTGTTTGTTCAAAGACATATCCCTGTACAAAGTAAGACTTCATTAAATATCTGTTAAATATGTGAATGAATTGATCTAACAGAAAAATAGACCAAAAGAGCAATAACAATAATGGTTAACTCTGAGAAATAAAAATTACCTTTGGTTTAAAAAAAATAAAATTAAAATAAAAAAAACTGATAAAAGATTATCACTAAGTCCGTTAAAAGGAACTAAACACCATAGAAAAGGATTAGTCTACTGAGGCCATGTTCACAAACTGAAGTGATTGAGTTCTTTTGGATGGGATCATTACTCCGGGTAGTTTGATTTGTGGTGTGTGGGATACTTCTACTCTGTCCACCTACGAACTTTTCTGGAGTTGGTCCTGGCTTTCTGAGGTGGTCCTGGCTTTCTGAGGCTGTGTCTTCACAAAGAGACAGATTTGGCTACTTTGAAGTACAGCTATGGACTGTCAGGACCTAATGGACCTGTGTTATGGTCTAGAACTCTGGCATTGGATTGGCAAGTTTCATACTTTGGGTATTTTTTTCATTTGAGACATGATTGATGGTGTGGTGAGATCATCAGAAGAGAAACATGAAAAAGCTTTCTCCTTCCTGTTTTGTTCTCTCTTTTGGTTGTTGCGTTTGAATATAGTTGCCCTGACGCTCTTGTAGAACAGTTTTTAGGGGACAGTTGATAATCCTACCCTTCCTTCATAGAAATCAGGGCAGGATAATCTATTACGAAAGAACATCTCTAATACTCTTTCTGTACTGGAGTATGGATTTATAATTATATGCTACTCATGATTTTAATTGACTTGCATATACAAAAGGATATATTAATAATTTAATTTGAAATATACTGAGCTCTGTTTTTTAGCCATGGTTTAATGAATGCATTAGTCCAAAGCAAAGCCATCCAGAGAATATTATATTCTTAAACTTAAAAATTAAAACTTCAAAACCTCTAATGCATTCCTTAGCACTTAGAATAGAATCCATGCATTCTACCATGGCCTAGAAAGCCCTACCCAAAGCTTCAGCTAGATTTTGTGGCACATTTGGGAATTAGAAAAGGTCGTCTTATGGGCAACTGCATCCCCTCAGTAGCAGGAGGGTGGTGCCACTGACTTTGCATGCCTCTTCTTGGCTGGTTTTAGGGTAAAAGGTGTGGCAGGTACTGGGGCTTCCTTGAGACTCCTTGGCCAGCCCACATACCTCTGACAGTGTCGTAGATCCCCTGACCCTCCATGCATTTCTTTCTTCCACAGAAATTCTGCCCCCTGATATCTTTTTGTGAGTAACTTCAGTCTTATCCATTAGGTATGAGTTATATGACACGGAGCCAGTTCTGATGCATTCTAACTCATGTTGCCCATATCTTCTCAAGCCGGACACCCTTTGTTACATTATGCTATGTTATTCTTGCTTTAGCTTTTATCAACATCTGAAATTATCTGATTTGTTTTCTTGGTTTTGTTTTCTGCTCATTAGTATATGAATTCTTCCAGACAGGGATTTTGTTCTTTCACTACTGGATATTTAGTGCTGGAAATATTTAACACCTGGCACTTTGAAAGAAATCAATTAATGGTTTGTTAAATTAATGATGAAACAGAACCTTCACACTCTCCAATTCGCTCTTATTCTATGGTAGTAGAGAGTGGAGTTTGTACATTCTTATTATTTCTGCTCGTGGAAGGAGAGAAGGGTATAAAGAAAGGATCAGTTCCTAATGTGTGTTTATCTCCACTATGGAAGTACCCAGTGATAGTTATGATTATAAAAAAGGGTTTTAGCTATAGGCTGCCAATCCCAGGTCAGGACTACATAAAATAAAAGGAGAGAGGATGCCATGACTCTCTGTTAAGTTCTGTGCTGGATATTTTCCATGTGCTCTTCCGGATCTACACCACATCCTTTGCCACTTGGCCCTGTGCTCTGGGAGCCAAATTTTTATGAACTGTCTTATTGGCCTCTCTTGCCCTCTGTCTTCTGGATGTGCTCAGCCACTGGAAAGTGCCATCTGGAGATCAGGAAGAGAGAGTGGGGTCAGGCATTTATTTCCCTTACTTCCTTCCTGTTGCCTTAATGAGGTGTGGCTTCATCCCCTCCTCCAAAGTCTACAGTTCCTGCAGGGTGATGTCTTCCTATAGCTCCAGCTACTTTCCAGTTGCAGTAACTATTTCACTTCCTTGCCCTTTTTGTCTCCCGCTCCTGGCAGCCCCAGGGTGCCATACTCTCTCAGGTTTGCTTCAACTCTGCGGATCTTCTTGTGAATGCTCCCTACATCATGTAACTGTCCTCAGTTACATTTGAGTGAATTCTGTGCATTCTGTGCTGAGATACTGATGGATACATATCCCTTCCTGGAGTTTCACAATCAGAGATGTGTTGAGGGAACTAGCATGAGACCCTAGAATGAAAATATGGTTTTAGAGCTTAGTGTAAGTTAAGAGATAGGGTGGTATCTGAGTGAAAAGTTGCTTTCCTTATTGTCCAAACCACAAAGGAGGATCCACTTTTCTAACAAATAAATCTGATTTCCTTTGAATGTTTTGCTAATGGGAAGCTAAAAATATTACATTTGGAAATTTACTGATGAATATTAATTAATATTGAGTCCTAACGTAGAAGACTGACTGTTGATGCTCAAGAAGAGAGACAGGATGACCAAAAAGGAAGTGGTGACCCTACAAGAAGCAAGAAATGGTAGTCACTTGATGAGGGTCACAGCCCTGGGTGTGGTGATAATCAACACCCCGCGGTGACTTCCCACAGCAGCCAGAGGAAATCCCCGCTCCTTCCTGGGACTTTCAGACATTGCATTCACACAGGCTTGTCTCTTATCTCTGTCTCCGACCTCGCGGGCAGTCTAGCTGCATCCACAGTAACCTTCTCCTTGATCCTGCATTCACCAAGCTCAATCCTCTGTCAGTGTGTTTCCCATTAAGTCTCCACTTCAGTCTCCACTCCTCAGAGTGACTTTCATGGGCAGCTCCAGCTAAAGCACACCCACACCCTGTCACTTTCTATCAGGCCACCTGATTTTATCTTCATTATAGCATGTGTTTATTTCATTTACTAATTTCCTATCTCCAACTTTTAGTTCCTCGAGGAGGGACTCTCTTGGACCAGTTCAGCGCTGTCCAATAGAAGTAAAATGTGAACCACACTGTAAGTTAAGATTTCTTATAGCCGTATTTTAAAAAATGAAAGAAATCAGTTAAGTTCATTTTAATAATCTATTTCTTTATGCAGGTGTATCCCAAATATTATTTTAACATATAGTCAACATTCAAAAATTATTAATGAGCTATTTTACAATTTTTAATACACAGTCTTTGAATCTGGTACATATTTTATACTTATAGCAAGCATCAGTCCAGACTAACCACATTTCAGGCGCTCATCAGTGAGTGACTCTTGTCGCTGGTGGTCACAGTGTTGCTCAGGGCAGCCATAGTTTGCTGCTGAGTTGCCAACATTACTAGCACCTAGAGGAGTGCTTGCCATCAGTAGGTATCCAATAACTGGCTCGCCAACTGACAGAATTACATGGTATTTAGGCATTTCAGTCCATAATCCCATGGCTTGGACATTTCCACTTATTGAGGCCATGGTTTGTCCTATTTATGGAGTGAAAAGTTCAGACTAGCTGACTCTCAATGTGTTTTCCAGTTTTAGTATTATATATTTTTCTTTCCTTACTCTTATTTTAATTCACGTATCACAAACTTGCCTTTTCCCAAGAAGTATAGTCCAGGCAGAAGTGGAAAGAAGGGTCACATGCCACTGAATCTTGTAACAATATTATTTAACTGTGTCTAACACACAAACACAGTGTCTTTTCCAAAGGAAGCTCTGATAGGAGTCATATTGTTATTGCATCATTAACTTATTAGTATAGATATATAGATAATTTTATTGACATATTTTTCTTTTTGATTTATTAGCTGTTTTCTAAATTTTGTTAATTTTAAGACAATCTTTTGTTGTTGTTGTTAATCAGAGCTTATGCTAAAACCTGATAAAAATGTTAACATTTTCTTATGTTGACATGGCCTATAATTCATGGTTATACATGTTCACTATTCAGGATTATACCTATAATGTGAAATTTTGCTTATATCATTTGTTGAGTTTTATTCACTTGGGAAAATGTCAAACCATTTCCCTAAAAAGGACTTGAAAAATCACTCAAATCAGTGTTCCGAAAGGCAGTTAGTGGTGTTTTTTTTTTTTTTATCTCTGTACTCTTTAATACCTTTTCCAGTTATTTTAAATTCTGATATGCCTAGTTGTCTTTCTTTTTATAAATGGCTTTAAATGTTATTACCACATTGTTTGAAAATGTGTTATTTCACAGACTATGTCTATATGTGAGAAAAAGTGCTCCACTGGTTCACCAAGTTAAAAAACAGTGTTATTTTAAGCAATGGTAATACTGAATAACATTGTGCATTGAAGCCTGGCTCTTGCTCAGCTCCTCCTCCCCCCCCCACACCGCCTTTTTTAGAGCCACATGAATACTTTCAAAAACCTACACCTAGAAAACAGTCTGTGGTCGTTTTTACTTGGACAGTCTTGCTCCAAGGAATATTTGGACATTAGCATAAAGGTTGCACATGTTATACAAAGTGTAATTAAAGAAGCTTTGATCCCCAAATGTCAACTAGCTTGCTAAGTGTCATAACAAAGTGTCAAGCATCTGGTATACAGTTAATTTGTAGTCATTAACTCCATATTGTTGATGTGACAGTTTGTTAGCAAAGCAAGCTTGACAGTTGCATTTTGTTCTTGATTGACACCTACAGACCTCCCCACCCGTTTAGTTTACATTCCTGTTGAGGTTTCCTCAGGTTGCATTTTTACTGCTTAATTTCCCCCAACTTATTAGTTGAAGTGCTGGTAAACTTTTAAAAACACATGCTATGTTAGGACAGAATTTCTCATTTTGCTTCTAGAGTGTTCTAAATTTGTAGTAATGCTGGAAATGAGGAAATGCTTGCTGATCTTTATTCAGAATCTAAAGATTTGTTCAAGTAGTGTGACTACCCGTGCATTATACTGATGCATAACTGTCACAAATAACATATTTATAATATGACAATTGCTATGGCAATTAATCTAGTCAGCACTAATTTCTTGTACAGTTCCATTAATATTTCCACTTTTCAAAGGCTCAGAAAACAGATAACTGGATACTTCATCATATTCTTAATTGCGTTGATTTAATCTAAAGAGTCCATTACAATCTAATTTCAGTCCTTTAATGTTTTAAAATTTTACTTGTATTGAATTACATGCAACTTGTTTGATGCCAGGTTTTTACCACTGTTATCAATAGAATCCCATTTAAAGTTTTATAAGATACTTCATTCCTTACTTTCATATATTCCCTCATTATACCAATCCTTCATTCATATATGCAGGGTATTTAGTGAATTATGTTTAGAAATATATTTCTATAACACAATATTATAAATAAAATATAATGTAATATGTAATACATAGCATGTGAATTGATGTAAACAACTTATTTAATTTCTATAGTTTGGGTTAGTTGTATAGCTAAATTAAACAAAATGTATAATTTATAAACTTATACATAGTTGTGGCAACAATCAGAAGGTTTCATTCACTAAAGGTCATTTTTTTTTAACCGAGTATTTGGAAAAACTAGACTTTCTAGACAAACACAATGAAATTGACTGATGAGGAAGTTTTTAGATTTATATTCAGTTCATCTAATTTATTTTCTACTAGCAGATAAGGCCATAGTCAGATCATTTGTTGACAGGATGATAATCCATTTATTTCACCACTTGCCTCAATTTTGTCCTTTGCCCTCAAATAATTATTACAAGAATGCAACATCACACTATAGAGAGAGCTCCTGGCTGAGGGCTTGAAGTCTGAATCCAAACCTTCATTTTATCTCCCAACTGGCCATATGGATAGCTTCATTTATTTAGGCTTCATGTTTTTTGATCTGTAAAATGAAGTCATGGGGCTAGATAATCTCTCGTTTCTTCTAACTAAAAATTATAAATTTGTATTTTTTTTTTACATTGTGATTAGGAAAGGGCTATCCATTTAAATAATGATATGTTGTGCCCTTTTAGAACTCGTGCTTTTGATTATTGTGTATTTTAGCCTGCCTGCACATTCTGGCACATCACTAGTCTATGAGATGACTTGTGTGAGAACTAATCTAATGAAATCATATTTCAGTTTTGCTCTTAAACCTGGTGTCGTTGCTTTCCTTTCCCAGTTGTACTGACTTTGAGTCAGAGGAGGAGTGAATTCTCATTCAGAATGGAGAAAGAAAACCTCATTATCTCATGGAAAGATGAGAAGATATATGTGGATGGAGATGAAAACATGTATCTGTGTGTCAGGAGAACTATGGGACTTCAGCTTGAGTGTGAGCTATTGGGTCTGACACACGGGTTGATCACTAGCTTGTTCACATGTTAAGGTGTTTAGGCAAGTAGCTCAACTCAGAGGATCCTCTTTTTCTCTCTGCTAAGTGTAGAGTAATATCTCTCTTGCAAAATTTTGTTATTAAATGTCATAATGATTGTGAGTAAAACCTCTGTTTCTTGGCAGGTGCTCTAGAAATGGTGGTCATAATTACTAACTTAGTAAACTTATGTGACTTTCACATCTCTCCTTTTCTGTGAAAGAAAAATAATAAAACCCAGTACTTAGGACTGGCCTGCATGTGATGACCTAGTGCAGTGCCTAGAATGTAGTAGCACTCAACTAATATTTTTTTAATGTATGAAATCTATTATCTTTGTTTGAAAAGTCTGAATATTTTTAAAGAGCTAGGCATATCAGACAACATTTTAGTATAAGTCAAGTATAAAACCTATAAGACGAAGTTCAATTTGGGCTAATGGTGTGGAGGAGTAGCTATGAGTTTTCACAACTAATGAAGTGGGCCTGGGGCAGATGAAGCAATTTGAAGTTGACCGACTGTGCTGTGATCTAGCGTTTATGTGGAATCATGATTTAAGCCCCAAAGTGTGATCTCCTTGGGTAATAGTCCAATGACGGTTTAGGTGATGTAGCTATCCGAGTTATGCATTTGGTCACGAAGGTGGGAATAAGCATTTTCCAGCTGTGTCCCCTTTTTTTGTGGCATAAATTTAGCCTCTTGTTGTTAGGAGAAATCCCAAACTAAATGGCAGCATATATTTGAATGGTGAGTATATAAAAATGTATAAAATGCACATTGTTGGGACATACCTAGTAAATGAATCAATTGGAAATGGACTTCAGGGAACTGTTACCTAATTTATTTTAATTTCAGTAGATGATGATACATACCATTTTGATGTCCCCTAACCACAATTGACCTGTCCTTAAATACTTATCATAGTACATAATTTTGGAATGAAGGTGATGTCTTTAATCTAAACTCATCAAGATAAGAATAAACTTCTTTTAAGAGTGGAAGTTGGTTAAATACAATTAGAGCAACAATAAATTTTGAAAATTATTCTATAGCTCTAGGATTTTTAAGATAACAAATAAACATGAAAATGTGACATCAGAATGTACTATGCTGATATATTCTGTAAGAGAGGTGAGTGGAGTACCAATGATCATGAACAGTTCAATTTATATCCTTAAGACTTAGAAATACTCATTTTTTTATTACAGTACATATAACATTGGAGCTCTCTGCCTAATATTTAAATATATACTCCTTGAGTTTAATCCTTTGTGAAATCTATCAATAAATCATAAGTCTAGAGTCAATAAATAAATTATGTGGAAGGCCACTATGATCCTTGAAATTAGTGCTGGGAACACAATTTTAAACAGTTGTAGGCCGGGGCACCTGGGTAGCTCAAGTCTGTTAAGCGTCTGCCTTCGGCTCAGGTCATGGTCTCAAAATCTTGAGATCCAGCCCCCATCGAGCCCCACATTGGGCTCAGTCCTCAGCGGGAAGCCTGCTTCTCCCTCTGTCTGCTTCTCCCCCCTGCTTGTGCTCTCTCTTTCTCTCTCTCTGACAAATAAATAAATAAAATCTTTAAAAGAAAACAACTATTTTAAATTATTTTAATGTTTTACCTTGCAATGATTCTACCTAGATCTTGTTGGAGAGCTCTAGTACCAGTCTTAAAGAAAACATTTTATGTGTATATATGTAGTACAGTATCAATAACTTAATAATCTAAATTTTGACACATTGATTATATGAAGGCAGAATTAATAAATTAGTAAGAAACTTCTTTTTTTGGGGAAATATAATCAGATAACTTAGGTAAGGACAGTTAGTGAGTCTAGAATCCTATAGATATTCTTATAGATAGGTATAAATGTAGATACAGGGCTAGCTATAGATTTTCTACTATCCTTATACATGGGAATAATTGATGAGTTAGTGTGGAGTAAGGTGAAGTATTTCTCCTATTTCCTTCAAATCAGTGTTTATAAAATACTCACAGGATATTATTAAAGGTTCAGTACAGTGCTTCTCCATACTGATTTTCCTGTTGAGCTGGGATATTGGTAATCTATACTAATGAGTACAAGAGCCATTGCAGATTATAGTTTTTTGTGAATTAGCAACTAAGCAAAACACACAATTAAAGAATCAAGGGCATCGTAAAATGTACTGCATCATAAAACCTACTTGTTCATTTATTTTGACAAGTGTAGTGTAATTTAAATTATTTATGGTGCTTTGTACTCCACAAGTAGCTGTAACATAGTGAATTTTGTTAAAAATAATGAAGTTGAAGCTATATGAGCTTTTAGTTATGATTGTGCTAAAAGATTAGAGCAATCAATTTATTTTCTCTACGATTTCTACTGGCAAATTCATAGTATTTGCTCTTCTTATTCAGAATAAAAAGAGTCACCTGAGTCCTCTGTATATCTTGTCAGCGCTTTTGTAACTTATATCTTCAGGAATTCTTTGGGAACGAAGCTCTTTCATAAGCATTTCGTACTCAACAAAATTCCACCCAGATCCAGTGATTTGTTGTAGGTGCTCACTATTCTACAAAATTGCATTATTCCTGTTAAGGTTTACACATTGGTAGTTACATACGCTACAAATATTCCTTTGAATGGATTCTCCTTTAATTACAAAGTGTAGTGCGATAGAAAGGACACTGACGTGGGCATGAGATAAACCTGAATGCAAATCTCGGTCTCTCCCATGCCATTCAACCTTAGTCTCGTCTGTAAATGGATCCATGCTTTCTGAATGGCAATGTTTTTGTGAATGTTAAAAACATAACCAAAATATTCAGGACAGTCCCTGGCATTTATTAGGCTTTCAGTAAATGTTGGTTGTTATTATATTTAACTATTGTTAACCTCTGCAAAATTGTGGAATTCACAAAATTGGTCTTCAAGTCAGCTTCCCCTTTCAACACTCTGATGTGTTATTTTTCTTTCAGTGATGGTGATTCTGTTGTGATTTTACACCTCCATTCCCCTGCACGTAGACACACACACACACACACACACACACACACACACACACACACAATATTCTCCACCATAGCCTTCTTGAATACTAAAAAATTACCAAATTCTTACTACTCTTCCCTCAACCTATTTTTTCTGAAAATTCTGAACCCAGGGGGCTGAACATTCCAGAAGTAGGTGGGTAAATCTATATCTTTTTGCTCTTCAGCTTCTTTTAATATTGGGATCCACATATTTGTTAATATTTAACTATAATGTCACCATATATTTTCTCTCTTTTCTGCTATAACCCTCTATTTATGTGTCAAATTAGTTTGGATAATGAAGAATTATATCATTTGAGTATATATGTTTTGTTATAAAGTTGTTTTTAAATAAGACAATATCCCATGTAGAAGACAATACATCTTTGCTTAGAAGGAATAGGAAATTGAGGTTACTCTGTGTTTAGCAGTAATAACATTCATTTTTTTCCTTCTTACATTTTGGGTAGACTTTTTTCTTGAGTTTTATTTATTGATTAGTGGCACTATTTTCAATTTAACTTTAAAAGTGCACATGTTAAACAATATTATGATTCTAAGTACAGTTTTTAGGATAAAGGAATTTTTTTTCCTTTTCACATATATGTTTCTGTTTGAGGTACGTTAAGAACATCTCATCAGATAAAAGGTCTTGCTAGTCATAAAGTTATTTCTAAGAACATAAATGACAAAACTTTATGAAAGTGTGACAATCATCCATTTTGTTCCTCTCTTATGAAAACATTTAAAGCATATAAATGGTCTATGCTTTAGAGTATCCTTCAGAATTACAAATATGTTAAGAAATCTAATTTGTATGCACCAGCGTTCATTCCTGTGTTTGTGCCGGCTTTAAGTAGAAGCACAGCTTTTAATTGTGAGGTTTTAAGTTCTGCAATTAAAATTTACCCTTTTTGCTAAGAGGGTTGAGTGATAGTTTTTGATTTACTTTAGACAGTTTAGACAAATTATATTTAAAAGAGCATAAAGATGCACAGAGCATTTCCTGATTCAGAGAAGGTCAAAGTGTCTTAGTCACATTTTTTGAAAGTTTTACCTTGAATAACTAATGATTCTTCCTACTGTATTGACTAAACCTCGCTGAAGACATATAAGCAGGATGTCAAACTGCTCCAAAACATTGACTCCTTTGAAATCAGTGACCAAATGACCTTGACAGAACAAGGAACATGATATTTTCTATCTTATGATGTTATATTAAAATCACCTCTATGAAGGATGCAGAAACAGATTACATTAGTGCCTCCAATGATGCTTATGTTTCTTTTTTGATTACTTTTGTGTTTAGAAAAATAATGAAAATTCTTTGCAAACTACTAGAAAATTTGTTTAGAGCTTCGGCCATATCAAAAGTATAGTACAAATTTTGCAGACAGATGTTTAATTTGATCAAGACAGACCACAAAATGGATAATTCTGGTCCATAATGAAAGTTGAGGTCACAGAAACAGGTTTGTGGAATAATAACAACAAAAATCTTTTGGAAACTTTTTAGAAGCAACACATTAACAAGGGATTACAAATATGAAATAGAATTTAAATTAATTCCTGAAATATCTGGAGATATCAGTGTAAAGCAGTGCGAAGAACATTTCAAAGATGTAGAAATGTAAGAGAAAGCAGTTTGAGGTCTGCTTGGCATAGGTTGGTATGGTGGGCTCACTGGTCCAAGGTTGGAGGTGATAGCAGAGATAGGTTAATGGTCAGATTGTGAAAGGTCTATGTGTCAGGATATTAAGAGGGGAGATGTTGGGTTTTCGAGTTGTGTATTCAAACTATATAAATTACTCTGGTAACATTATTTGATGGGGATGTTATTAGCACCAGGAAAATATTCAGGAGACACCAGTGAACCAATGTTAGAAATTATGAGGACATATTAAGCTTATTTTACCCAGGCGGTATCATTTGAGACATATAAAATATGATAGATCCAAGAAATATTTGAGATTTGAACTGAGAGATATTGCCATATTGTTTGGATGAAATTAAAAATTGGGGTGTGGATTAATTTCTTAACACTACTTTTATCTGTTGATTTTTAAGAAATTAATTACCAAATGTTGATGTTAACATCCATGTGATACAGTGACCAAAGATAAAATGGTAGATTCTTATTTCCAAAAATATTTATAAACAAAAGGAATAGTAGCTTAAATTAAAAACCTAAGTTATTTTTTGGCTTGAGGACAGAATAAAAATTTATTTTGACCAATCTTAGAGCCACACACTTCTGTTTTCTCTGTGAGTTTCTAAAGATTTATGAAGTTACCTGATTGTTAATGGCAAATAACAGCTGCTATTTTTACATATTCAGGGATTTTTTCCCTTTTTTTGCAATCTGTGATAAATCCTGGCAGAGCATTATAAAATGACAGGGGTGCAGAAAGCGCAAACGAACTGGCAAACAGTAGGTTCCACTATTTATTCTAATCTCACTGAAACTACTGTACTGAACTATAAATCTATTAGCAAATACATTTACTGGCATGTTTTTGTGTTGTTGTTTTTGGATATAAACCTACATTTTAATAGAAGATTGTTAATTTAGCATAAATACTATGTGTGTGTGTATTACATGAGCTGACATAAGGGAACTGATTTAACTTGTTCATTCTGTTCTGTAAAGGCAGGGACTACATTAGGCAAAACTGCAAAGCCAAAAGTTCCCCTCTTGTGCCCTCCTATAGCTCATTCCTGGAACCTCGCTCTGCCCTGGAGTTGTCATGCTGCCACCATCTACTTCCTTTGCGTCCTGTGTGCCCATGATGGTGTTCTCTCCATATTTCTCATACTATGGTGTAAAATTATGTCTACTTCATGATTTTTAGACTCATAATCAATTGATGAAAGAAAGTAACTACTTGTGGTATGTTAATGAAATTCATGACATTTTGGAAGGACTCCATCTTTTTGTATCGAATCCAAATAACCTGCTTTCTCTGTGGAGATTTTAGGTTCAGTACAGGAGGATTCTGATATCATCATAGGTTGGTAAAGGAAATATTTGGAGGCAAGCAGACCAAGAATGGTTAATAATATTGTGAGATAATGGCGAACTTTGAGAGATCCAATCAGGAAATTCTTCATAATATGTAATACTGCTTAGATTTAAATAATTTTATTTTGATTAGAATGACATTAACAAGTACTGATATATAATAATGGGTAATGCCTAGGTTTTTGTACTTAAGTCTTTGTTCTTAGGGTAATTACCAATGGCTGACTGCTTATAAGGCAAAAACATTAAAAAGAATAGTAGAAAATTTTTCCTAGTTAAAAATAATGGAAAAGAATTAAATTGTCAAACTATATTCTCTTAGACTCTAAGTGAATTTTGTGACAAGTAAGTTCTGTTATCCCACTGTGTAACATCAATGCCACAGATCAAAAGGAAACTTTATAATTCAGTGCTATGATTCTAGAATGTGTCATGAAAACTACTAAGTCTCAGCAAAATACTTTGACCTTTATGGCTAAACACCTGGTCAATTTTAAATAATCTAGGATGACATTTCTTGGAATAGACTCAAAATTCTAATAAATGGAAGAATTGGAAAATATATCTCTTTTAAAAATCCTTGATCATCCTTTGATGACAAGTCTCACAAAGAGTATAAAAATTAGAAAGTATTCAAATGGATTTTATTATCACATTTCTTTCCCTAAGCAAATATAAAAACTGTGCATTTTCTACCACTATAAAAAGAAACAACAATCTCCCATTAAAAATTACCAAAATATCCATCTAATTTAAAAAAAAACACATTTTCATGGGGCACCTGGGTGGCTCAGTCCTTAAGTATCTGCCTTCGGCTCAGGTCATGATCCCAGGGTCCTGGGATCGAGCCCCACATCAGGCTCCCTGCTCAGCAGGAAGACTGCTTCTCCCTCTCCCACTCCCCCTGCTTGTGTTCCCTCTCTCACTGTGTCTCTCTCTGTCAAATAAATAAATAAAAATCTTAAAAAAAATAAAAAAAGCAAACATTTTCGGAAGACTCTAACAGTAAACCAGGATATTCAGTACACTTCAATTCTGTATTTCTGACATTTACAAGGACGACAGACAAAGCAGAAATAAAATGTTATGTGTTTTCTTCAAAAACAAACCACAGCTGGTGGGTTTAATTTTATTCCTATCAGCCATGACAGCAGCCTTTTTAAATATTGAAAGTGTGAATTAAAGCTTCTGTAAAACAGTTGCCATATAAATTTCCTTAACCGCTATTAATTATATATGAAGTAACAGAAAATTGTCCTGGCCTCATTGGGGTGGTTTTAAATATGATAGAGATAGCAAATGTTGGGTGCTGTCAGCTTACCAAAACCTCACAGAGAAGAGAGTTGAGTGCAGACATCATTCTATCCTCTAAACTATCAGAAAAGTAGTCTTCAAGATTCCCTCCTTGTTTCCTGTTCTTGTGGTGCTTTGTTGATAATTATATATAAATTCTAATTGAACTCTTATTGAGTCTCTACAAAGGTGCTATTTGATAGAACCTTCTCTGGTGATGAAAATATTCTATGCCTGCACTATTTAAGTTCAGTAGCCGCTGGCTGTATGTGCCTCTTATCACTTGAAATGTGACAAGTACAATGGAGGAACTAATTTTTAAATATATTTAATTTTAAGTACTTTTAATTGAGACAGACAAATGCAGCTAATGACTATTATATTGCTCAGTGAATCTCCATAACATGGAAAGTACATTACTGTGTTCTAGAGGAGATAAAACAAACAAAACAACAAACAAACAAAAAAAACTTCCTATGTGGTGGGAAAAAATAAGAAATAATTGTGTGTATAAATAATTAGGTGTAATACAAACCAGAATGCTATAAGTAGTACACTAAGAAAACCAAAACAAGATATTGGATCAAAAAGTTGGGAAACTCTAATTCTACTTTGTGAAGGAGGAGAAGGATGGAGGTTTATGGGTGGAGGTTTGTGATGGAGTTTTATGAAATTAGTAGAAATTTAGACAAGCTTTGGGACAAGATACTACTTTGGGTAGTATCTTGAGTTGGAGTTCATTTACCGTGGCATTCCAGATGTAAGGAATTTTGTGAGCAAAGTCAGGGTTTGGGAAAATAGAGAGTATATCCTGTGGTAAGTGAGTGATAAGATTTAGCTGGAGGGTCAAGAAAGAAGAGCCTTAAGTATTGGCAAGGGCCATCACGTCAAGAGCCTTCACAGGATGGGCAAAGAAGTCTTATTTTGTTGACAGAAGGGAATCTTTAAAGAGGTATGGAGGCCAATAGGAAGTTATAAAATGATCAGGTGAAAGGTATGAGGCCAGAATTAGAGGGGTTGGTGGCAGTGGTAAAAGAATGGAGGTGGTGGGGTGGTAGGAGAGGCATAACATGATCTTGCCAACAACTCCACCTGTAGCACAGTGGCCCACAGTTGGGAGAGTTCGCACAAAGCTTCCCTGAGGAGCAAGGGGTTTGTGCTCCACAGCAGGCACTCCAACCCTTGGGACTTGCACAGAGACATGAGCCCCCAAAATGTCTAGCTTTGAAAAACAACAGGGCTTATGTCCAGGAGACCCAAAGAGTGATAGGGAACTGAGATACTGCTCTTAAAGGGCTCATGCACACTCATTCACCCCAGGGCTCAGCATCAAAGCAGCAGTTTGAAAAGTGCTTAGACTATTGTGAAAGAGATCCATTTGCTAATCTTGAAGAGGGGCAGAGGCCTGCTGGGACTCCCAGATAGAGGTGCTCATGGGCACCATTTTTGCACTCTCCCTTCACCTTGCTATCACAGGGAGGTACACATAGTTCCTACACTCTCCAGCTCACCTCCTAAAGCTGGTGGGCACACATGACTCTTGATCTCTCCTGATGCCCTGTTAAAGCTGGAAGGCATGCCTTGCCCCTGTACTCTCCAGATGCCTTGCTAAACCTGGGGGGTACAACAGACCAGACAGGGACTTTCCTTGATTGCCTGGCACTGGTGGCCAGGAGGGCTTGCATTCCTGAGTCCCACAGGGTTGTAACAATCAGAGGAATAGTTTTTGGCAAGCTATCACCCTCCAGAGCACTGTACAGACAATAGTTTGAAACACACTCCAATCTTCCTAAAAAAAAAAAAGTTATCTACTTGTCCTGGAGCTTCAACCTGAAAGCGAGCTTCAGGTTTGCCACACATCTAACAGCTACAGAGGTGCTCTAAGGGAATGTAGGCTAGAGAACATCATCTTTGTGCTTTCCCTTGGCCTCACTACAGCTTGCTGGTACCTCCCAGAAAGGAGCTTATACACTTATCTGGAGCCCTAATTTTTACAACTGTTGCCAAGGGGATACCTCCAGATCACATGGTCTGGAGGCCAGAAGGTTCTACAACCATGGTCCCACGGGGCTGTATATACTTCTATACTTTAAAAGCTGTGGCCTGAGGGTCTGGGTCCCAATCAGCCTGAAACCAGGAGCTGACTGAGATCCCTCCCCTTGGAACACTGACAGATCTTGGCACAACCTCAACAACTGGGACCTACCAAGAATAAATTTGGCTGCTTAGACAATCACAAAGGTTCAAGAGATGACCAATAGCTAAGGCATGGTTGAGCAAGTCCATTCCTTCTAGAATGTGAGAAGTAGCTGTTTCATCTAACACACAGAAACAAACACAGAGAGTCAAGCAAAATGAGGAAACAGAGGAATATGTTCCAAATGAAAAAGCATGATAAAACCTCAGAAAAAAACCTTAATAAATGGAGATAATAATGTACTAGATAAAGAGTTCAATGTGATGGTCATAAAGATGCTCACCAACCTTGGGAGAAGAATGGATGAGCACAGTGAGAATTTCAACAGAGATAGAAAATATAAGAAAGTGCTAAAAAGAAGTCATGGAGCTGGGGGCAAAAAAAAAGCTGAAGTGAAAACCACACTAGAGAGATTCAACAGCAAACTAGAGGAAACAGATGAAGTGGTGAGCTAGAAGACAGGGCAGTGGATCTCACTCAAAGAAAATAGCAAAATAAAAAGGAATTTTGAAAAATGAAGATAGCTTTAGGGACCTATAGAACAATGTCAAGGGAACTAACATGTGTATTACAGGAATCTGGGAAGGAGAAGGGAGAGAGAAAGGGGCAAAAAAAAAATGTATTTCAAGAAATAATGGCTGAAAGCTTTCCTAACTTGGAGAAAGAAACAGATATCTAGATACTGGAAATCCAGAGAGTTTCAAAAAAGGTGAACTCAGAGAGATCCACACCAACATATTATAATTAAAATATCTAAAGCTAAAGGTAAAGAGATAATCCTAAAGGTAGCAAGAGAAAAACAACTTGTGTACAAGGAACTCTCATAAGACTATAAACAGATTTTTCAGCAGAAACTGCAGGTCAGAGAAAGCGGCAAGATATATTCAAAGTGCTGAAATGAAAAAACAAAACCAAAAAACAAAAATAAACTGCTGCCTAAGAATACACTTCCCGGAAAGTTTATCATTCATAATTGAAGAAGGGATAAAAAGTTTTCCAGGCAAGTAAAAGCCAAAGGAGTTCATCACAGCCTTAGAAGGAATGTTAAAGGGACTCCTTTAAGCTGAAAAAAAGGGCACTAATTATGTAGAGATTAATCAACATGCTATTGAACAACCAATGGATCAACAAAGAAATAAAAAAATATGGTTTGACACAATGAAAATGGAAATACATCATACCAAAATCTGGGGGATGCAACAAAAGCAGGTCAAAGAGGAAAGTTCATGGCAAAGCAGGCCTACCTCAGGAAACAAGAAAAATCTCAAATAAACAATCAAACTTTATACTTGAAGGAACTGGAAAAAGAAGAACAAAAGAAACCCAGAGTTACTAGAAGGAAGGAAATAACAAAGATCAGGGTAGAAGTAAATGAAATAGAGACTGAAAAGATAATAGAAAAGTTAAATAAAACTAAGAGCTTGTTCTTTGAACAAATAAGCAAGTGACAAACTTTTTTTTTTTATGTTATGTTAGTCACCATACAGTACATCATTAGTTTTTGATGTAGTGTTCCATGATTCATTGTTTGCGTATAACACCCAGCACTCCATGCAATATGTGCCCTCCTGAATACCCATCTTAATGCCCATCTTACCAAACTTTTTACTAGACTCATCAAGAAAAAAAAAGAGAGAGAGATCTCAAATAAAATTAGAAATAAAGAAGTAGAAGTTACAACTGACACCAAAGAAATATGAAGGATCATAAGAGACTACTATCAAAAATTATATGCCAATATGTTGGACAACCTAGAAGAAATGGATAAATTCCTGCAAATATACAATCCATCTTTCAATACTAAATGATGAAGAAATAGTAAACCTAAATAAACTGATTACACTAAGGAGGTTGATTTAGTAATCAAAAACCATCCAACAAACAAAAGCCCAAGACTAGACACTTCACTGATGAATTCTACAAAAAATTTAAAAATTTTAATACCTATCTTCTCAAATTCTTGCAAAATTGAGAAGGAACACTTCTAAACTCATTTTCTAAGGCCAGCATTACGTTTGACACCAAAACCAGACAAGAACACCACAAAAAAGAAAATGACAAGCCAGTATTCCTGATGAATATAGATGCAAAGAATTTTTAACAAAACATTAGCGAAGCAAATTCAACAACACATGGAAAGGGTTATATATCACAGTTAAGTGGGATTTATTCCAGGGATGCAAGAGTTGTTCAACAGATGCAAATCAATCAATGTGATACACCACATTAAGAAAGCAAAGGATAAAAATCATATGATTATCTCAATAGATGCAGAAGGAGCATTTGACAAAATTCAACATCAATTTATGACAAAAACTCTCAACAAAGTGGGTATGGAGGGAACATACCTCAACATAATATAGTCCATATATGACAAGTCCACAACTAACATACTCAATGGTGAAAAGCAAAAAACTATTCCTTTAAGATCAGGAACAAAACAAGGATATGCCACTTTTTTTCCAACATAATATTGGAAGTCCTTTTAGTCAGAGCATTCAGATAAAAAACAAAAACAAATAAAAGGCATCTGAATTGGAAAGGAAGAAGTTAAACTGTCACTATCTGTGGATGGCATGATTTTATATATAGAAAACCCTAAAGATTCCCCCTAAAACTGTTAGAACTAATTAACAAATTCAATAAAGTTGCAGGGTACAAAGTCAACAAAATCTGTTTGCATTTCTATACACTAATAATAAACTATCAGAAAGAGAAATGAAGAACACAATCCCATTTATGGTTGTATCAAAAAGAATAAAATACCTAGGAATAGATTTAACCCAGGAGGTGAAGGATCTGTACAATGAAAACCATAAGAATTTGAAGACACAAATAAATGCAAAGATGTAATCATGGATTAGAAGAATTAATATTATTAAAATGTTCATACTACTGAAACAATCTACATGTTCAGTGCAATCCCTATCAAAATTTCAATAGCATCTTTCACAGAAATAGAACAAACAATTGCAAAATGTGTGCAAAATTACAAAAGACCCAAATAGCCAAAGCAATCTTGAGAAAGAGAAACAAAGCTACAGACATCACATGCCCTGATTTCAAACTACACTATAAAACTATAGTAATCAAAACAGTATGGTCTTGGCATTAAAAATGACACATAGATTAATGGAACAGAATAGAGCCCAGTTGTAAGATGGTCACTTAATTTATGACAAAGGAAGCAAGAACTACATTCGGGAAAGTACAGTCTATTCAGCAGATGGTGTAGGGAAAACTGGACAGTCATATGCAAAAGAATGAAACTTCGCTGCTCCCTTACACAGCACAAAAATTAACTCAAACTGGATTAAAAATTTTAATGTAAGACCTGAAACCATATAATTCCAAGAAGAAAGCGTAGATGATAATTTCCTTGACATTGGTCTCGGCAATGATTTTTTGGGTCCGACTCTAAAAGGAAAAGCAACAAAAGAGAAAAAAATAGACAAATGGGACTACTTCACACTGAAAAACTGCACAGCAAGAGAAACCATCAACAAAATTGAAAGACAATTTACAGAATGGAAAAAAATATTTTCAAATCATATGTCGGATAAGGGTTAATATCTAAAATATATAAAGAACTCCTACAACACAATAGCAAAAACCTCAAACAATTCAATTAAAAAATGGTCTCAGGAACTCAGTAGACATTTTTCTATAGAAGGCATACAGATAGTCAACAAGTACATGAAAAGATGCTCAGCATCACTAATCATGAGGGAATTGCAAATCAAAACCACATTGAGATATCACTTCATGGCATTTTAGAATGGCTGCTATCAAAAAGACAGGAATTAACAAGTATTAGCAAGGATGTGAAGAAAAGTGGACCTTCATGCACTATTGGTAAGAATGTAAACTGGCAGAGCCAATAGGGAAAACATTATGGAGGTTCCTCAAAATTAAAAACAGAATTCCAAATGATCCAGCCATTCCATTACTAGGTAATTTATCTGAAGAAAACAAAAACACTAATTTGAAAAGTTAAATGCACTCTTATGTTTATTGCAGTATTATTTACAGTAGCCAAGGTATGAAAGCAACCTACATGTCCATCAATGGATGAATGGATAAAAAAGATGCAGGGGTGCCTGGGAGGCTCAGTTGGTTAAGCATCTGCCTTCAGCTCAAGTCATGATCCCAGGGTCCTGGGATTGAGTTCTGCATCAGGCTCCCTGCAGGGAGCCTGCTTCTCCCTCTCCCTCTGCCTGCCCCTCTGCCTACTTGTGCTCTCTCTCTCTGTCTCTCTGTCAAATAAATAAATAAAAATCTTTTAAAAAAAATAAAAAAAAGAAGATGTGGTAAATATTTATATGCAATGAAATATTACTCAACCATAAAAAAAGAATGGACTCTGGACATTTGCAACTGTAGAGATTGACTTTGAGGGAATTACGCTAAACAAAGTAAGTCAAACAGAGAAAGACAGATATCATGTGATTTCACTTTTATGTGGAATCTTAAAAACAAAACAAACAAATCAAACAAAATAACACTCATAGATACAGAGAACAGAAAGGTGGTTGCTAGAGGGGCAGGCATTGGGGGATGGATGAAATAGGTGAGGAGAGTCAAGGTACAATCTTCTAATTATAAAATAACCTAGTTGTGGGGATATAACGTACAGCCTGGTGACTATGGTCAATAATATTGTAGTGCAGGGGCGCCTGGGTGGCTCAGTTGGTTAAGCGACTGCCTTCGGCTCAGGTCATGATCCTGGAGTGCCGGGATCGAGTCTCGCATCGGGCTCCCTGCTCGGCAGGGAGTCCGCTTCTCCCTCTGACCCTCCCCCCTCATGCTCTCTCTCTCTATCTCATTCTCTCTCTCAAGTAAATAAATAAAATTTTTTAAAAAAATAAATAATATTGTAGTGCATACTTGAAAGTTGCCAAGAGAGTAAATCCTAAAATTTCTCATCACAAGAAAAAACTTTTTTTGTAACTTTGTATGCTGATGGATAGTAACTAGACTTATTATGGTGATCATTTCCCAGTATAGAAATACCAAATTGTTATCTTGTACACTTGAAACTAATATAATGTTGTATGTCAATTATACCTCAGTTTTTTTTTAAAAGAACAATTTTTACTTCCCCTGCTGTCAATCCTTCCATGACTTCATTTGCTCTTAGAATAAAGTTTGAAATCGTTAAAATGAGAAAAATTTAAAAATAAAAAATAAAGAACAAAAGTGAAGGGCACAAATTTCTTGGGTGCATTCTGCTACATCTACTCATGGAGGCATATTTTTAAAAATGGGGATATAAGAGTCCATCTGTTCTTCCTGTGCACACTGTGGCCTTCTCAGCTCAGTACCTAGTTACTTTTATAGATATTTCTTGTAAAGTACCCTGTCCTAGGCACAAACAAATCAAAGTAAGAATACAGCAGGATCCAGCACTTTAAGGCTGGTTTAAAGAAAGGGTGTTGAGATCTGAGCAATGCTTTTCACTATTAGATTACACTAATAATAAATGGGAGTGAATGGTTGGGAGGAATAAACAAAAATACAAACTTTTTATTTCTTTGTGAGCTGATTTAAGCTTGATTCCATTTTTTATCAATGATGGAAAAACTTTAAAGGTATCTCCATGAAATGAATGTCCAATGAGTTTGATGTTTTTTTTTTTCAACGATTTACTTTTGAATGAGAATTTTAAGGATAGTTCAAGTAGAAACTTCAAAATATAAGGATAAGCTCTATATATATGTAAGGAACCACTTACCCTTATGTATGACAGTTGCAATTTTTAAACCTGGGAAATTTGCATATTTACAGATATGGACAAATGCATGAAATTGGCATAATTTGGCATGTAGGATATATTTCAGTTTAAAATTTGTAAATATAAATTTCAAATGTTCAAATAAAGTAATGAAAACTCGAATTCTTTAGTAATTTCTAGTTAAAAGAAACATGTAAAAATATACATGAACACTTGTAAATGTAAATTTTATCAAACTGTTAGGGAAGGTATTTGTTAAGAATCTGGTTGTGTAATTACATTGCTAAACAGGATGTTAAAGCACTACCAGGAATCTTACAAATATTCAGCATATCAGAACTCATACAAATGTTCAACTCAAAGTTTGAGCCCATTCAAAAATACTTTCTGATATTCAACTGTTTTGTCCCCCATAAATACTTCTCATACGTGTGCCTAAGTTTAAGGGAGGTTTCAAAATGGTATGTAAAGACTTACTCTGAAATGTGCCCAAATACTTCGAAATTTTACTTACAAGTTATATCATAAACATTTTACATATAATTAGAAAAGTTTATTTTTCAAAAATCCTGGATAAATGTTGGAGACAGAAGGACTTTGTTTTTGCCAACTGTTTGCTTAAACACACAATTACATCACAATAATGCTTCTTTGAATATTTTTAAAATTTTTGCTTCATGTATTCCTTGGCTTGCAAATGTGTGTGTGAGTTTTAAACACCTATAAAGATTGTATCAGTTTTACATCTTGAGTGTGCTTGTCTCATATTCTGAGAATAATTATATAGTTTTTATTTCTAATTAATTTTTGTCTTCATTATTTATAAAAGATTGCAACTCTTCAGTTATGAGATTTTCTTTGTTTTGATTTAAACATATCCCCTCGGTAAAATTTTACATATTTGTTAGTTTGTATTAATGTAAAGAATCAAATCTTTTTCTTTCTTTTCTCTGAATAGGAGATTTGCACGTACATGTTACCTTTCTGGTTGCCCTCTGTTCTTGCTAGCTTTAATCTTAAAGCTGAAAAATTTTCGAACTCTTTTTCTTTCCTCCAGTAATTTAATTCCACCAGAACAGATTAAGTATGTCTTATTTATATTTGCATATAAATTAATAATGATTCAAACAATTATTTAACATCTAATAGAAAAAAAAGACATTAAATGAATTCACAAATCCAGTTGGCCACTGCTTGTAACTCAGATACTGATAGCTATATTTCTCAAAGTTATTTTTCTTCTCATGTGCCTAGCTAAATCTAAATCCATCCTGGAATATAAGAAAAATAAGAGATGGTGAATATTTGCTAAAAAAGCAGACAATCTGAAAGGATTAAAATGCTTTAATCAGACAGAAAAAAAAAAGGCTTTGGCCACTTGATTAGGGCTGATTTCCACCATCTGCTTATACTTACTGAGGATCTAGCCCTGACTGAACACTAATTTGTGCACTTCCTAGAAATTGAAATCTCTCAGCAAGCAAATTAACAAGAGCAGGGATTCAGCAATAATGGAGCTCCTCGGCTTTTGTTTCCCTCTGACAGATGGACAGGGTGTGCTCAAATTGAATTCAGCTTTAATTGCATTGTGCCATTTAAAATTTTATCTGCTCCACAGATTTTGTTTACAGGTTTCAGGATTCCAAACCTTTGGAAGTTCTTTTTTTTTTTTTTTTTTTTTTCAGTACTGGGTGAGATAAAGAACATTGTAATTCTGTGTGACTGGGAGGTGTTCATTACAACTCCTTGCCCTGAAGGGTGGCACATTAAGAAAAGGAATTATGTTTTTTTTTAAAGTCTGGGGCAAATGGGAAACAATTCAAATTTTGCATATGTTCAAATATTGGCAGCTCATAAATAAAAATAATCAGAGATGCTCTGTATTTCATATCTAAATAAGAAAGTTATTCGCCTTGTCTCAATTAAAGCATTTTGAACTTTGCCTCTTATCAGTTTATCACTTGGAACTGCACACTCCTGAATTCTAGAGATAAACTTTTTTTGTAAATGAATCATGATATCTTAAAATTACTTTTAGTTTCTGCTTGATTGACAGTCTTCAGATAGAACTGACTTATATGAACTGTTCTTTTGAGCAGAGGTATAAAATACTAAATCATTTAGGCATGTCCTAAACATTCCTGTGAATCTAACGCTGAAGATGCATTTGTTACAAAATTGCTTGTCAATCTACAAGCATTTCCTCATAAATCTATGGCTTAGTAGGTACTAAACTCTGACATTTCTGGTAGCAAACGGAGATCCTGAAAGCTTGAATATACCATCATAAGATTTGATTTGCACCCTATTTATGTGAAGATTGAAGACTTTAGCTATTGAGCGCCTTGGCAGCAATGACTGAAATTGTTTTACATAAGGCTGATAGTTCAAACTGAGGAAGTTGGGGGAAGAAGGGCAGCATGGAAAAAAAGGGGAGGGGTTCTCCAAAGTCTGGAAAGTGCTGCTGTGTGCTTATCCATAAGTTAGATGGGTGTAACATGCACTGGAAAACTTCCTAAGATGTATCTGATTTAAAAGTCAGTTTCTATTTGCTTCATATTCAGTGTT
This sequence comes from Eumetopias jubatus, assembly GCF_037043125.1. NCBI lineage: Eukaryota > Metazoa > Chordata > Mammalia > Carnivora > Otariidae > Eumetopias > Eumetopias jubatus. Next base: position 159,587,084 of record NW_028274809.1, on the reverse strand, counting down.
AGCCATCATTTACTTCCATTTAAGACAACTTGTAAATGGAATATTAGTGATGGACAATGTCTTCTTGGATACTGTGTGGCATACATTTGTTGATTATTGCAGGGATCTCCTTTTCGAAGGGACTTCTTAAATTATTAATAATAATTAAAATGACCAAAGAGCAATATCTGAGCACTTCAAATTGGCCGCTAACCTCTATTGAAAGGACATGTACATTTTTGGATAGAGCAATTTCATTCTAGAAAACATTTTGCGAGAATGGGGCACTTGAATATTTTTCAGAGCTCTCAGCTAAATGAATTCAAATCCTGGTTAAGTAATCAAGTGTAGGTGTTGGAGGGAACATCTTAGTTTTATGAAGTTTAAAACAATCTCTTGCTAATTCTTGACTTGTTGTGCCAACCTTTCTTTACAGACGGTTGTGGAAAAAGGTATCTGTTGGAAAAGAGCAAATGTTAAAATCACTAAGCAGATAGCTTTAAAATCTAGAAGGGACTGCTTTCTAAAATTTTTAGCTTTCCGTGTCCTTTAACCAGGACTTCACTGAGACCAATAGAGAAAGGCGATCTATAAAATATACCTGCTCCTTTTTATGTGTTCCCCTTGTTCTTTTCATACGGTATTTATTTCATTCTTTTTAGCACTCTAGCTACGTCAAATTAAATTTCTCAGATTTCGATTCCTCTTTGCTTCCTTGCTGCCATTGGAAGCACCTGTGCTTTATTTTTGTTTCTTTCTCATGTATTATTTGTAGAAAGGATGGAATTTGTATATGATTGTATCATTTGAGAGTGGAATGGAACCTTAGAGATAGTCTAGCCTAACATACTCATTTTAGAGATGGATAAACTGAGACCCGAAAGAGTTTGAGCAACTCACTCAAGACTACCCCATGAGGTACTGGAAAGGCCAGAATTAAGGCCCAGGTCTCATGAATTCCTCATCAGGGAAATTTCTGGAAACACCACAGAGCTCCTGACTCTGACCTCCCCTACCCTCAGAAACTATCCATGAAGTATTCACTGTGAATTTATAAAGACAAAAATACCCACGAACTGAACACTAATAAAAAAGAATAGAATACACACACATATCTGCACATATATAGTCAAGATTTTTCCCATCAGAACATTCAGAAAAAATGATTTCTCATTGCCAGTACTCGTACAGCCTGCTGCATATATAACCTGTACCCATATTTTTCTTTTTGGCCCTTCTGACATATATCCTGTACCTACAGTATAAGCATGTATGTGCAGATTTCATAAGCTTCGAATTTTGGCAATTTCTAAAGCCACATGGCCCGATTGGAGCCACTCTTACTTAATTGGGAATTCCATCATAGAGGTGCCAGTCAGGGTGCCGAATAAACCTCGTGTTCTGTTCTTGCCAATGCCGTGGTTGAAAGCTGGTATGTGTTATCTGTCTTGAGTTTACAGTCTGGTACAATAATGTCATTGCCCCATGTGGCAAATGGTGTAAGCTATTGTAAAACTGTTTGTCTATGTGATTAAGACATTGCTGCAGTGTGCAGCACCAGCCAATTACTTTTTTAATTTAATTATAGCAGAAAAAAGAAAATAGCATAATAGAAATTCTTGTCATAGGGAATATGTAAAATGTAAATTGAAGAGCCATGAAAATTTCATGCATTGGCAGCCTGATTTGTTTTTATTTTCAACTTGTTATAAAGACTGCATTTATTCAATGCCATAAAATAAGACATAGCAGCATTTAGTAATTACTTAGTTCTACATCAAAATAATTATATCCAGTATGCACTTGTGATCCCCTCTGCTATATATTAATGTAAAAATAAACACTTCGGGGCCTTTATCAGTTTTTACTTTTAGACAGTGTAAATAAAGCTGAATCTTCAACTTTCAAATTAAAACTGATAACCTTGGGCGTTCAAGGCTTTTATAAAGGAAGGGGGAAAACTTTAGCTTGCCTCAAAACAGGTTGTGTCTCTGGAATGCTTCTGGGACTAAAGAGATCAATTAAGTGTGTATAAACAAACAGTTGGAAAAAAGCTACTAAAACAACAGAGGAGAGAGCTCTCTATTGGGCTCTAGGGGCCTGGGGGAGCGAAGTTTCATTAACTGGATCTGAAGTCCTATGGCCTTCTATAAACAGGCATTAATTAAAGAATGTAAAAAATAAAGTTTCAGACCTTGCAATATGTTAATGATCATATGATTCAGGGCCCAGGAAGGAGAAGAACAGCAGAGGTCATAAAATAAGCATGAAGCATTTAATATGAGTGCTTGGCAGGGATTTCTGCAAATTAGTTGGTTATTTGCTGGTCCAAAGCAAATTAAGGTGATTTTGCTTCACTTGCTAATTTTTTATGTGCATGCTTGGCAAAATGTTTTTCACAAATGGATGAAGGTTATTGTTAATGGCATAATGAGAAATATTAACATATTTAAATAAACCCCAAAATTCTGACACACAACACAAGCATGCAGTTTTTATTTAACACAGACATTGAAATTCTGTTAGGTTCTGCAAATGATCTCAAGTGAAATTATGGAAAATACCCAGGTTATAATGTTTGGCTTTATAAATGCACCTTAAGAACTTTTCGTACGTTTGCTTAAGTGTTTTTGAGTAAAAGTTATAGGCAATGGATGTATATACAACAACTTCCTTTTAAAATCAACTTTTGTAGTTCATTTACTTGAAAATGGAGAGAGGGGGAAAAAGAAAACAGAGGAGTCTACCACCAGAGTGTAAGACATTAACTTTAAGGGTGGCTTTCAGAGGGGTAACATTTTTGAAATTTTGAGCTTAGTGACCCGGCGCCTGATTTCTTTCCTTACTTCTCCACATCTAGTTTTATTTTAATTTTGACAGGGACAAATTATTCTCTGTTTATGTATTCCTACCTGGTTCCCCTTATAGGTTTTGCTTTATCTGAGTACTCAAAGTAGTGTTTAAAAACTGGGCAACTTCTCTGAAAAACTCTTTTGAAATTACAGTGAAACTGTTCTGTCACTTTAATTACCGTGAAGTTGCACAGAAGTACCAAATTTGGCAACAGAGCCTTCTATAGAAGGTGGTGCTGGAGTAGGATGTTACTATTGACATTGCTCTGTTACAGCAATTTTAGATGGACAAATTGCAGTTGAGAAAATTTCATGACTCGGTAAAATGAGCAATGATGACATCTGTGGATGCGGGTCTGTTCATATCTTTGCAGAGCCTTTAGGGAAATAAATATCTCGGAACATTCGGTGAAGTGAAGCTCACTCAATAAATCAACCTGACACAATAACACTTCTGGCACATGAGCCCTACTTCTCCCCAGCAACACCTACCCCTCTGTGTTCCTGTGCTACCAAATGGTGTCTCCCCATAGGCCTCTAAATCAAATCATAGCACACAAATACAGTGAGAATTTATTGGGAATTGGTTTTGTTCAGCAAAAACATTACTTATTAGATGAACTGAAATGATAATAAATTTTGACCCTTTAAGGACTGAGCTAGTTTGGGCGATGTGCTGGTTGGCGGAATGCATCTGGAATTATCCTAAGAGTATCGTCTTACCATGAGGTGTTTTAAGTTTTATTAGGATTAAATTTCTAATGTTCAGCTTGTTTTTTTTCTCTCCACATGACATTTATCACCTCCAAATATCACATTTTCTTTTCGAAATCCTTCAGGGTGAAATTGGGACATTTGTTAGTAATATTTAAAGGAAAAATACGAAAGCTAAAGTGTGTGTGTGCTTTTGTGTGTGTGTATGCATGTGTGTGTGTATTAAAGCAGTTTTGAATGAAAACAAATATAGGGTAGCTCAATAATGGCAATATTCAAATAAAGATTTTTACTATAATTAGTAGAATGATTATATCTGAGATAAGAAAGTGAGAAAGGAGATTATTAATATCCACAATATTAGAATTATTAATACATGTGAGAGGATTTTATTAGTTTAGGTTTATCTGAGCTTTCTGTGTTTGGAAAAAAAAAACAGGTGTTCATTTTTCTTTCCAGGAGGAAAATAATAGCTAGTTTCTATTTTCACTATAAATTTCTTTTACTAGAGATAATAGTTAACAAAGAGGATCAATAGGAGACACCAATTTCCTACCTCTAAATATCCTTAATCTCCTTGGGAAAATAAAATATCTTCCCACAAGGCAAAGTTTAATGGTGAATTTTCTAATAAAATATGTTTACATGAACTATCCAGCTTACAATTTAGTACAATGTATTACTTGTCCTCTAGACAAAGTGTGTAATGTGTCTCTATGAGATTTCCTAATTAGTCATAGTCCTTGTGATTAGTTTGAAATATAATATTTCCTGTGTGTTTACCGGTGAAGTGAGCCACTTTTCACAATAAATATGCCTTGTGAGATGTTGGAAATCTTTCTGGAAGGAATGTCTGTAACCTTAAATCATTAAACTGAAACATGTTATGGCATTTCCAGTGGGAATTACTGATACTGAAAATTTGGTAGTAGTTCAAAAGCTTTGTCACAGCCAAATTTGTAGAAGTGGTAATATAATATTATACCATTATATTATGCTATTTCAATTTATATTCTTTCAATTTATGATTTTTACAGTAGCCATAGATAGTTTTACCTGCTTACAGTTTTGATCTGTAATGAATAATCCCATTAACTATTTTTCTCAATGGAAAGAACGTGACATTCCTTAGGTTTTTTTACTGTATTCTGATACAAAAAGACAAGTAGCGCTATTCGAGCTCTTTTTGCATGAAAAGAGTAACAGTACCCAAAGAATTGAAGCAATTTTGAAGTCACTTGCAGAATTAAGAAGGTTGATGATTATAAAATCTGGAAGCTAAAAGGGATTTCCTGAAATTGTCTTGTCCAATAATATAAGGCATTCCAGAAAAAAGTTCCTTACTCCTGTCTTAAAACTGCCGGGAAAACAAAAGCAAAGCTTGGAATGTTCATAATAACTTTCTTAAGAAATAGTTTCCTAATGTTTAGCTTAATTTCTTCTTGCTGTGAGTTATTCATTCTAATAACTATCCATCACACAAGTACCTACTACATGCTAGTGGCTATGCAAGACTATAAACATATTTTTTTATTTTATCTTTCAACAGTCTTGTAGGACAGATATTATAGTCCCCATATTAGAGCTGCAAAATTGAAGTTTGAAGAGGGTAACTATCTTGATCAAGGTTATTTAAGTCATAGAAGTCTTGGAATGTATATTTGGCTGACTCTAAAATCTGATTTGTTTTGGTTTTTGGTTTTTGTTAGCAGCACATACTGCCCAGGACCATGAATTGCTTCTGCTTCTGCATTATACTGACACATAGAGGTGAATGATGGTTTCCTTACTCTATTTAGAGGAATCTGACTCCAAATAAATAATTTCATTGTAAAATGAGAATACAGTGGGATTATGGATGAAGAGTTACCAGCGCTGACCTGAAGATATGGAAGTCCTTACAGAGGATCTGGGAGTTGAATGGGCTATGATGTATAAGAAAAAGGCAAATAAGAACAAGGAGTCAAGAAAGTAAACATGGCACAATGTGGGAATATCAAGAAGTTCTGTCAGAGAATTGTATAGGATTTGGGAGAAGAAGCATTAAGAAATGAGGCTGTTAAACTAGAAATGGGAATGCTATCTTTAACAGCATTCTTTAAGTACTTGAGGCCCATTAGTGTCATGTCTTTAACTTAAAAGACCTCATTCCTTTATGTTCTGATCATTTTTCTTGGTAAGTAGAGAAGACAATCTAGACATGTGCTTCTAAATAAGAAATAGGCTTTGCTGGGAATAGTGGCTTTATCTCATTTCATCTATTTGTATTACTAAGCAAAAAATTTTTTTTAAAAAAGTAATATTAATTACCTGGGTGTTTGACTCAGTGAAGTTTCCTTTTTACTTGTTGCTATGATTTAAAAACATTATATTCTAAATATTTTATTGGCTAACAAGATTTGAAATAGGGTTAGGATTTCCTGGGAAAAGACCTTATAAAATGGGGTTCCTTTAAAGGGGTTTAAGTTTTTTTGTTTTCTGTTTTTATTTGTCAGTTAAAATGATAGGAAACTTAAGAGTTTGGTACTTGAGTGTCAATTCAAGATTTCAAAAATTAATATAAGCAATTCTGCCTGTATTTGCCTTTTAAAAGTTGTTCATTTCTATCTTTATTTCTTTAGAGAGAGAGAGAGCACATGGGGGAGAGGAGCAAAGGGAGAGGGAGAGACAGAGGCTTAAGCAGGCTCCACTCTGAGTGAGGAACCTGACGCAGGGCTCAATCTCATGAGCCTGAGATCATGACCTGAGCTGAAATCAAGAGTCAGATGCTTAACTGACTGAGCCACCCAAGTGCCCCATTCATTGTTATTTTTAAAGGAGATTTGTAGGTAGGTGTATACCTATGCAAAATGACAGACCATCTTTATATAGGGATACCATGTCAGTGTGCTATTTTTGGTCAGTCCTGATTCTTTCAAGACTCCGTTTTATGGAAGAATGTGTAACCATACTCTTGGGACAGTGGTAGAGGAAGAGAGAGTTTGAAGGCATAAAGGAATCCAGGTGCTACCTTACTGAATCTGTTTTCAAACTCTAAGATTAGTAGATGGAGAGCACAGACTTGGACTGGCTGGACTAATATCCTGCCTTTGCCACTGATTAGCTCTGGGACTTTGGGAAAGTTACTTAACTTCTCTAACCCTTTGTTTCTTTATCTGCTAAAAGAAAAGGATTAATAATTTGACCTATCTCACAGATTATGGCAGAGACTGAATTATGCTATATTAAGCACTTAGAAAAATGCCTGCCTCATAATAAAGTCTCAAAAATATTTTTTTAAAAATTATTATCAATGGAAATGAAGAGGTGTTAAGATGGGAAGGATGATCTGGGTCCCAACTCCATCCCTCCTATTCATTAGTTGTGTGTACTTGGTGTGACTTTGGTCAAGTTACATAAACTTTCTGAGTCTCAGTTTTCTCACTTAAAAAGAAATCTCACCAGGTTGAGAAGTAAATGAAATAAATGCTCAGGTGGTTAGTTTGGTTCCTTTTTGCCTTTTAGTCAAAAGCAAGGGATAAAGATGAGCAGGATTTGGATGGAGGGAGGCTGAAATGGGAAATGTCTCATCCCCAGTGTCTTTGGGATACAAAGTTAATTCAGATTTTCTTTTCACTTTGACAGGGTTTGAAGGTTATCTATCGCTGTTTTTTCCTTGAGTGTTAAGGATTTAGTTAGCCAGCTTTTGAACAAAAGTAATAGAAGTTCAGTTTTTCAATAAACAGGTAATGGCATCCATCCCCAAATGTTCAACTTATAGATAACTGAGAATTCTAGACACTTAAGTAAAACTGTTAAGTAATTTTACTCTTTAGTCTATTTTTGCTGAACCATAACACTACTTTTGGAACAAGTTTACCAGTGTTTTCTATGACCCTCACCATTTCAATTAAACTTTAGAAAGTGTATTTTCCTTAATACATTTGATATTTCAGTAATTAAAGGTGACTACCACAAAGGCTAAAAGATGTTCCAAGAGAGGGGCCTTTAGAATAACATTCTGAGGCGTATACTATTTTTTAGCTTTCAGATTATTTCATTTTGTTCTGTTTACCTCTTCCTGTCATTCTGTTCTCTCCATTTTCATGAAGAGTCAGGTATAATTAATGCAAGAGCTCCTAGTTCTGGTTTTCTGATATTAACATTTCCTTGCAGTTGAATATGACATGTCAACCCTGAGAGCTAAGAACTTAGTGTCTCAAAAATAATATGAGGGCCAGATGAAGTAGAATGATGGCCAGCCACCACTAAGAGCATATGCCTCTTTATTTACTTTTATTTCATAGAGGGTAATATCGGTGATAAGGTGACTGTGGGCTAAAATATATAAACGTCTCATTAGGCTGAATTCTCTAACATCTAACATGTCAATTTAAAATTTTTACAGAGTGGGTTCTATATTTTTTGTTTAACATGTAGATAAAATACTTTCGGGATTTATTCTCTAATATCAAAACTAAAAGCATCATTTACCTTGATAATCATCCCTACTGGTTTATTTCCTACTGCCTATGTTTCAGGTGTGTGTGTGTGTGTGTGTGTGTGTGTGTGTGTCTTTACCAAACACTGACTTTAGAAGCTATGTTTCTTTTAAGTCCACAATAATCTTTGTTCTTATTGTACTTAATTATTTCTATCTACGTCAAGTTTTGGAAACCAGAGCTGAATGGAACATGTCACCCATTCAGGGAAATATACTGGGCACAGAATTGAGAGTAAATTGCAGGATTGTATATGAAGTGAAGAAGGTTGTTTCAGTAGTATAATCTGGTAAGGAAGCAAGATCTATAGGATAAGAAACTAATAAAAATAATTGAAATGTAAAACACAGGAGGAGTTACAAGGACAGACACAATCCTCTGCTAAGTGACTGATAGAGTTGAAGAACATTACTGGATGGAGGGGAGGGAGAGCTCTCTATGAGTTGAGGTGGTTTTTGAAGGAGGTGGGAGCTAGAGCTAGACTTTACAATCATGACCTAGACTGGGTTGTTCAATATGTGAAATTAGCAAACTGTATCGGAGCTATCTGCTTCTCTACACACTTAAGTGTTGGTTGGGAAGTGATGGTATTGATGAAATTTTATTGCTCATCGAAATAGTTATACACCCATTTAAATTTAAGTTCACTGGTAGTGCTATTACTTTTAAGAAGAGTTTCACACTGTTATTTTATAATAAATTATAAAGAAAATAGTGGTTCAGGACTAGCAAAGGAGGTAACATGAATTTATCTAATATAAACCATTGTTAGATGTCCAAAATAGCAAATGGGTTATATGACAGCTGATCACACATGGCTTGCTTTTATGTATAAGCATTGTAAGTCAATCCTAAAGAATCACCTAGATCAGACTGAAGGATGATCATATAATGTGCTCAAGCTAATTTTGACCATTAGGTATTAACACATATATATGCTATGTTGGGAAGATCTGGAACTCATTGTCATGTCAGGATTTCAGTCAGCTATTTGGTTTTTGCTTATTTTTAGGTGAAATAATGGGTCATTTGAAGACCTAATAATGAGTTTTGTTTGGCGAATTATATGTTCATATGCTGTTGATACAGATCATTTAGCCTATACTTCAATTACCAGGGGCTCTATGAACTGTTTTGTAAATTTAGAGATAGTTGCTTTGATCTGGCCATAGAATAAAACAAGAACACCTAGCTAAACAGCAACTAAATAGCCTTTCATCTTCCCTTCAAAGCAAGAAATAAAAATAATCATCACAAAGTAAGGGCTTTTCTTGTTTCTTAGACTTTAACTTCCCTGATCACCTGAATGTTACTAACATTAGTTTGACTTGCAAAGCCAATACTTGGAGAACTTCATCCATGAGAGAGAGACTGAATTGAATGAAATCTATTTTTTCAAAAATTACACTTTTTGGTAGCTTTCAGTCTAATATTTTTATTCTCCTAGAATTTAACTTTGTGTTTTTGCTTTTGGCCTCACATACCATGTAATAAAGAAAAAACAGTCTTCCTTAAATACAGCACCCCAATTGCCAAAAATTTATTAAACCTCCACATCATGCATTATGCCAAACGTCAAAGAGTAAACCTGTAAACTGGGTCATCAAAAGAGTTATGTTGACTCCTCTTTTTTCCCCTCAAGCTTCAAAATTGCATTTATTGGTTTGAAGGAGGCATTTTAGAATTGGTCCCATTGGCTTTAGGGGGACAGTTCAAGAAGCTTCAGATAAAAACTTCCATGCATTAAGCAAATCCATGCAGTGAAATTACTAAAAGGTATATATAGGTTCAACTAGAGCATTCATTTGTTTTTCTTTTGCACTGTAAGGGAAAAAAAAGTCTGTTTCAAATCCTATTTGTCCCTTATCTCTGTTTGTTCAGTTGTTTTTAATATCACATACTGAAAGAATTTCAATAGCAGTTTCACCATGAAGTCATTTGTTATCCTTCAGCAGGCTTTTGCCTACTGAATTGTAAAGCAGTTCTGACTATTTGCATCCTCCAGATGGAGCGGCATATAAACACTCCCAGATATTTCTGGTAAGTATGAAAAAATATCTTATTTGTCCTTTCTGTGAATAAATAAGAGAATGTCAAATTTTATAGACTAATAAATTTGTATGCCGGCAGTGACATTGAATCTCTCATGGCCTGCAATGTCACAGACCCTGAGAAACGCAATTTTTTTTGTTGTTGTTTCAAATGAATACAAAGTCAAATAGAAGCTCAATAAAAAGCCAGAATTTGATTGCATTGTTTATGTCTGCCCAATATTCTAATTCAGTTGCAATTTGCCACGAGGAAATGCAATTTACATGTTTCCCAGGCTTATCGCCCAACAATCACTCTCGTATACATGCTTCTATATGTCAGAGTGAACTCCTCTAATGGGTTAAAATGCCCTTTGGCATTCGTCTGCAACAGCTGCTCCCCTCCCCCTAATTTAATGTTAATTTTTTATAATACACTGTTAGAGTTGTGGATGCATGGCATAGAAAAAGGCAACCTAAATATCCAAATTCTTACATGTAAAACTTTTGATATGTGTATGTGTTGACATATGTGCACACACGTGATTGACTCAGAAATAGTACTCTACATGAATTAAATAGAATTGCATGAGTTCAAGCAAATCTTTATGCACTTTTCCAATTTAGGATTAAATTTGTTTCTTATATTTAAATTGATATGCATAATGTAGAGTGTCTAATCTTCATATTCAGTTAAATAATGAACCTCTGCAATATCAGCTGTGATTGACAGTTTAATACTGCTTTTTTGCACTTGCCAGTTTTCATATTACACCTTCTAGTTTCTTCCTGAATTAAATGCATTGTGCTCCAAACAGAATAATATCATATATTTTACAAAGTAAACAAGATTAAATAATTTTACAGATAAATATGTATATGAAGCCCTGAGAATTTAACTTTGCTTACTCTATCCATGTGCACGGAGGGGAAGAGTGTGAACTGAATACAGCCTGATTGTTTTCCACTCTGGTTTTCTGAAGAAAGAGTTTTAATAAGTAATACATAATATTTCTTTTCTTCCATTGGTGCAATTAAAACAAAACTTAGTATCATATTTATTAATGTTGATTTGATTTCTGGAGAATAAATTTCCCTAAATGAGTTTTAGCTGAATGAAAGTAAATCTATGATACAAACATTTAAAAATCATTTTCATATTGCTTAAGAATGGATGTTTATACGAGTTTGGAAACACAAGTTCTATTTCAGTTTTTACAAAAATATGTCTTTATGCTTCTCCAGTTATGACATGGGGAGAAAAAAAAGGAATTCAGCTTAGGTTCATTATTTCTATCACAATATATTAGCCCATGTCCAAATGTCCTTGATTTCTTCAAAAGTAGCCTTTCTAAAATTAAGAGTAGCACTATATCTTAACTTTTACAAGCAGATATAGAGCTGGAAGAGGAGGTGTTTGTGTGTGTGTGTGTTTAGTAAAGTATGCTATGATAGAAAGTACAAGATATTTCTTTACACATGTTATTTTTAAATTTGGAGGTTATCACTTTGATACTACACTCTTTGATTCAAGTTATATGTATGTGTGTATATATGCACATTTATATATATAAACACACACATACCCACACAATGTCACAAGTAGACTTACAGTCTCTGTAGACTAACAGAATGTACGAATTAGAAAGAACATTCGAATGTCTGTAATCCAACCTTGCTTTATAGACTGATGATCAAATTGATTCTCAGAAGAGGTAAAATGGTAAAGCCTGGACTATATCTCACATCTATAGATACTAAGTCCTGGCATCTTACCTCCACAGTCTCTGATTCTGGCATTTATTATGTCAGTGAATTGTTTTGGAAAGTTTGTGTGCCTACTCTTCAACCTTCTGCCAAAGTGCAATTATGTATAAGTATAGTGTGTGTGTGTGTGTGTGTGTGTGTGTACTATATACACACACTATATACACACACTGTATACAGACACTATACACACACACTGTGTACACACACTATACACACACACTGTATACACACACTGTATACACACACTATACACACACACTGTATACACACACTATACACACACACTATACACACACACTATACACACACACTGTATACACACACTGTATACACACACTATACATACACACACACACACCCTATACTTATACATAATATATTATATATACATGTGTGGAGTATAACATGCTATATAGTATATATGTGTGTGTACTATATATTATATATACATTATACAAACTATATAAATACTAGTTTAAGTATCACTAAGTTCAAGACACCACTGTATCACTGTATTTCCAAAAAAAGTTCAAAAAATCCTATTTGAAACCCATTTCAGTTATTAAGTCTCTCAAACATTTATCTTTTGTTTATTGACGTGGGCCTCCCAGATTTCCGTTCTTTTTGTTCAACTGTAGTAAATTTGGTGTTAAAGGATGATATTTGATCCTTGCTTCCTTTATAGAGTTGCACCAAAGTCAATGAGAGTTTTACACAAAAATAAAGGATAAACGATGGCCCTGGAGTGCTCACTTAAGACTGTAGAACAGACCCACAAGACTAGGTTCAGTGCCTGGTAAGGGGTTCGTGCTAAATTTAACATTGCAGAAGAGTTTACAGCTGTTGGCTTGGTATGAAGGGGGAGAGTTGCTTTTATGACTGATTACTCTCCTCAGGAGGAAGAGGGAATTAGAACGATGCTAGGTCTCCAATCCGCAGAGCACTCTGCATATTCTGTGGCACTGATTTGAGGAGGCTCGTGACTTTACTGTCTCCCTTTATCAGTTGTCATGACTCTGAGCTTTGAAAACTCTAAAAGCTAGAAAGGGAAGAACAGGAATATGTATAACTTTCAGTGTTGAAAATACTATAATAAAGTAAAATTACCTTTTCCTAAAAATTTCGCCCTGCTAAGTCACTTGTGGTTTGTCACTCTCAGTAAAGTAACACAACTAGACTTTATTTGCCAGCTGTACTTAAAGATCTTGGTTTTATGTTTTTAAAAATGTCATCTATTCCTTCAATCACTTGTAAGTCCCCTGTAATCTCTTTTTAATGTAAGCACACTGGAGTTTTCCCTTTTGTTTGCTGCCCTTGCATTATTTACTTTGATCTGCTGTGAGAAAATCTGAAAGTGTGTTGTCCTAAATGCTAGCATCTCACCAACAAGATTTGAGGCCTTGTAGTTTGCATTGAAGAAAAAGGCTCTTGTGTGAAGACGCAGGTTTTGTTTAGTTCTCTCTCCCTGGTGGGAGCCTTAATTGCATTTTCTCTCTCTCACAGTGGCTGGCTAAGGAGTGCCTGCCTTCCCTGCTGATGCTGAAGTTTTCAAGCTCTATTACTCTGTGACGGAGAAAATTCCTTGGTCCAGAAGAAAAGGGTCAGATTTAACAAAAAAAAATGTGTTTCAATAAGTATTGTCAGTTTACCATGCACAATAAACAAAAAGAAGAAGAAACAGAAAAGCTTAATGTTTCCCCCCCCCGAAAATCTTGTAGAAGTTTTATGTAACCCAGTTTATAAATTTCTAAATATCACGAAGAAGCTGAGTCCTTAGGGCAAAGAGTTAGACTTAATAATAACTGGTAAACAACCGCCTCCCCCCAAAGCATTAATCTGTATCTTTTCTTAGCCATTCTGAAAGTTCTCTGTAAGTCCTTCTGTATATGTGATTAAAATACATAGTCAAGGCTATTTCTGGAGTTCGTATTAAGCATTGACATAGATGCCATTTTCAGCTAAGTTTTAAAGATCTAATTTTATTAACCTTTTAACTTTCCATTTTGACTTTCTGAGCATACAAGCAATATGCTTGAATCATTAGATCTGAAATTAATATTTTAATTTTCTTCTCATCTGACAAAGTATACTTCACCTTAGCTGGCTTTGAAACTGTACCTGCCATGTCTACTTCTACTTTCTGTATTTTTCATCCTGATAGGACACAAGGCAATAATAGCATCTACTTAACATTTTCAATTTTAAAGTGTCTTAAATATGGGAGCTATATTGATCTGCATTCACAACAATGCTTGTTTAATTGTTTGAGATTTAAATGTTTTTATGCACATAGACATAAGCTAATTGTGTTTTCTGAAAAGTATGGCTTGTTCTTCGACTGAAATGGATTGTTCAAGTATGTATTTTACTTGGCAAGGCCTTCTTTTATTCCTATTGCTTACTCCTAAACCTTGGTATGTTGGGCTTTCTGTTGCCTTTTTAACTTTCTCATTCATCTGTGTTCCTTCTCTTCTTTTTTTCCTTCTCCTATAACCTCCTCATTTTCTCACCTGCCCTGTTCCAAGCTGTTATTCACCAGTGCCTTCCCTCATGCTAATCCCTAAATGATCTGATCTCTGCTACTTGTTTGTGATTGAGTTGAGAGAGGGCCAGTCTTGTCCAGGGAGAGCAGTGGGATATTCTGATGGACAGTTGGGTAGAGAGTGGAAAGATTCATTGGTGTAAGTAGCACAGGATTGGTTGCTTGAGAACAGAGCAAGGGAGAGCAGAAAAGTTAGGAAGCTAAGTATGTGAATAATTGAAAGATGTTAAGCAGAATATGTGAAGACAACTTTCTTGAGGTTGAGATTACAGATTTTAGCTCTGACCATACTCTTCCATTAGTAATCACTGGGCCTTTCAGGCTTTGTGCAATGAGCTGAACCCAGTCAACAGAATCTTTTCAGCTATATTGAAAAGCAGTGATCCAACACATGGAGTGAAAACATCTCCTTGATACAAGAGTACACACGGCTTTAAGAACACATTAACATTAAAAGACAGATATGATTGTCATTAAAAACAGCATCAGGAAGCCTATGTCTTGCTTTATTATCTTCAAACTGGTTAGCAATGTAAAGAGAACCTTCTAAAAACTAATTTAAATGCATAATATACATTTGAGCACTGGGCACTTTTTTTAGTTAGTTTCAGGATGGTGATTTTTAAGTGTTTACAGCAATCACGTTTGAGTGCTAAGAGAATTTTTTTTTTTCATTGAATCATTCACTGGCAGATGACATAGAGAGACATACTTCCATAATTTTGTCCTTCCTAATCAGTGAAAAATAAAATGGAATCAAATGACAAAGACATTACAGGATTTCTTAATAACTTTGAGATGTATATATATGTTTAATTTTGAGAATTCAAGAGCTAATTATCCTTATTAATTTTTTGTTCAGAATATTCTCTTATTTTAGAACTGTCAAAATGGGAAATAAGGAATGAATTACATTTTTAGAGAGTTCAAAGCACTCGGTTAGCATATTTTATTTCCCTTGAATCCCATTATGTGTTTTTATAAATACTTCTTAGAGTTTCTTCTTTTTCTATATATTATCACCTCAACTTATTTATTTCAGAAGGAGGAAAAGTTGTCAGTTGGGATCTATACACAGCTGAAGTCTTAGAACAGCTCTAGATAATTCAGCAAGTGGCTATTCTATTTATCAGTAGATTTTATTATGGTAGAAATTCTCTATGACGAAGGCTAGGGAACCTGATTATTTTTTTAAATAGGTCAAGAAATGGATCAGAAAATCTGCAGGGGATTTATCCCTGTTTCTAGTACTTCATAATGACAAAACTTCCCTTGGCTAATGAGCATGTCTAGATGAATTCAGATATATAGAGAAAAGGATAGAAGGGGGCAGTGGACTTCTAAGAGAATTGGTATAATTGCAGTGATTGAATTCAAAAGATTTGAAATAGTTTGAAAGGAGTGAAAAGTGACAGGCTCCAGTTAGTTAAACCAAATTTATTCTATTTTCTTATGAGAATGGGTATAAATTACACAAACCTAAGGGAACATACATGATTTTGTGCAGCAATCAGAACTGAAAATAATGAAATGCCTGAGAACACCCTGGCCTTCAAATTTCCTACTTTCTCTTTCTTACATGAGCACCATATTTATTCCACTTTTATTCTAGGACATTTACCATTTATTCATTTTATACGCACTGCCTTATTGAAACACTGTTTATTGAGCACTTACACAGGACAGGTGCTGTCTGGCCTACAAAGTGAAGTTCTAGTAGTCAAAAACATTTTAAACATAAGAGATTGGAAATTAGTGTAAATATTCTCTTTGCATATAATGAATTATTTATTCATTAAGATACCCAATATCACCATTATAGACCCAAATATTGTGCCAAGGTATATGTCACCTTCAAGAAAAAATTCAAAATCACTGTACTGTTGTCCTGAAGTTCTTACTTTCATGCTAAAACTTTTTTTAACTTTGGGTTTTATTACTTCACTTTGTGGAATCTATGCTCCATCTTCCAGGATAAGAGCTAACATTTTGTTACTCAGTAAATACAGTAGAGTTAATATTATCTTGTTTCCATTTTTATGCCTCTCAATAGGAAAAAAGGAATCATCCTTAAATATAGCCTACACTACTTTTGTGTCTTTCTTTTATATTTTCATCCATTCATTCTTTAAATGCCAGCTCGACACTTTCTCTGTGAAACTTTCCCTGCCCAATCACTGAGCAAGAGTCAAGTATACCATAGAAAGACATTTAAATTTCAATTACTCCTCTTATAATCTTTTGTAACCATTCATTCTCTTGTGCCCTTTCTACCAAAGGCTCTGTGTGCACTTGGAGGGCATGTACTGTCTGTTACCATCTCTGTATTCTGGTTACCTTGGCACAATATCTAAGCCATAACAGCTCAGTAGATATTTCTTGAATTAATTTAATCCTCTTATAATTACTGTTTAAACTCTTTTATCTTACATCTTTGGGACCTTTGTCTATCCTTTGATAAGAAAATATAAGCAGAGGTCTTGATCTTGTTTTTATACAATACTAAATAAATTTCATCTCTTTCTTGTCTGTAGGAAAATTTAAAATCCCATTTCTAAGACTTAATTTGAAAGTTTAGGTTAGAATGAGAATTCAAATGGATAGTGATTAGCTGGTTTGCATTATTTTCTGTTGGTCTTTTTTTTGCCTTTTATTTTTTTCATGAAGGCATCACTAAGAATTAAATGTAGGTCTTTCTACAATTGGCTGTTAGAGTCAAGAATCTCTAACACGTCCTAATCTTTCTGCTGATATTTTCATAACTTCTTTCTGTGTGCAAGTGCATGGGAACATGTGCATGCATGTGTATGGGTATGCGTGCATGCGTGCGTGTGTGTGTGTGCGTGTGTGTGTGTAGCCACTGACTGGTCTTGTGAAGCAACATCTTTGTTACTCTGGTCTTCTTATTGATCCTTCTGTGATAATGGCTTGAAGGATTTTGAGAAAGTTTTGTTTTGTTTAATTTTGGTAGAGGCAATTCTCTTACTTGGAATGAAATATATAAAACTGATTGTGGTTAACATATCGATACCCCCACTTCCTGGAATTATAAGCCAGCCATAGCATGACCTGCCAATACATATTTTTGTGCTCTGCAAATTCCAGATATATACTAATAACTATCACAAATAAAAATCTCTTTCTTAGATTTTCCAAGATTGTTTGGTATGAGAGGGAAACTAAGAAATTAAGTTCAATTAACACACATTGAGGGGGTACACAGAGATAAATAAGACAGTCCTTGATTCAGTGATTTTTATGGGAGATTTGTAACTATCATAATAACTGTAATTCAAGTCAGTATTTGGTACAAATTTTACCAATAATATAAGTAATTAGGCACTGAGACAATTAGAAGGATAAAAAAGTATACATTTTATTTTCACATGAAATGATGCTTAAGATGGGTTTTGAAAAATAGGAGGAAAAGACATGAGTAGAATGTGTCCATTTTGCTGGCATGTAAGAATCTGAGGATGATGTTATAGTTAAGAAGTTGGGGACACATTTTGTTGAGCAATGAATGTCTGGTTGAGAAATTGGTACTTGCCATGGTAAGCAATATGGCGCTATTGAAACTTTGTGAATATGATGTGATCTGATCCAATTCAACATTTAAAAACACCTATGCAAAGGTTTATAAGCTTTTTGTGTGGCTTGTTCCTGAAAACAGAAAAAAGAGGAAATGCTATAGTAAACTGAGGTTGCCAAATTGTCTCATTGACATAGTCTGTTCAGTCCAGGTAGATATTTTCAACCATATAAATTAGGTGTCAAATTTAGAATGGGATTTTTTTAAACAAAAATCATGGGTTCTTCATTGAAGGATCCTAAAGATCTGGCCTCTATGTTGGCATTGCAACAGTTGTCTAGAGGGGAGTAGTACTTGCTTCCTTTCTGTGGAACCCGTGTGCAGGTTCGTGGCGATCGTCATAAGGTTTGGATGTTCCCTGCCTGGTTCTTGACGCAGTTAGGTTTGAAGCCTTTATTATAACCTAAGGAATAAAAAAGGAAGATATAGTCCAAGTTTAAACTTACCATCCCAAGATCCTGGAAAATAATAATTATAATAGAGCTCTGGAAGTATATTCATTATATACTCTATATACATAACATTCAGTTATAGAGAGTATATTCTCATGGGTTTGTTTTTTCCCTTAATCATTTTATTTAATTCTGCATGATTTATAATAACCACACCATCAAACTGAAGATTTTTCTAAATTCATTACTTGTAGCAAGGAATATTTTAAAATAGATTTTATTAATCAGTGAGTGGAACAAGAAAGCAAAACAGAAAAACCAAAGAAAGTGATTTGACTTATATAACAAGATTTTTATTTTACAGAAAGAAGAATAGGAGTAAGGGAAGTAAAAGAAATTTTTTTTCAATAAGAGAAATAAATAAATTTTGGGGTTTTAGCTATATTTTAACATTAATAATAGTATTAACTCTACTTGGGGAAACTTTCAACAATCTGTTGTGTGTTCTCTATCTTTTACCTCATTATTTATAATTTCCTCCATATTTTATTTAGATGTGTTTTATATTAGTGATAATTAAAAGAACATATTTAACCTAAAATTAGGTGGTTTAGAATCCTCTGTAATACAAATGATATTTCCAGTTTAAAAACCTGTCAAAAATTATATCTTATTTATCATATGTAAAATAATATTAATATATAAGCAGTATAGCACAAAGAAATTCTATTATGTAATCTTGTGTTCAATTTGCCAAGTTCTTCCTAACTTTTAGGTCTGTCTTATTCTATGCTCTTCCTTTTTTCTGGAAGTCTCCTTCTTTTTTCCATTTCTTTCTTTCTTTTTTTAAGATTTATTTGAGAAAGAGACAGAGGGAGGGAGAGCAGGAGGGAGGGGCAGAGGGAGAGGGAGAGAGAGTCTTATGTAGACTCCATCCTGAGCTCACAGCCCAGTGCAAGGCTCTATCTCATGACCCTGAGATCACAACCTGAGTGACCTGAGCCGAGCGGAAACGAAGAGTCCCACGCTGAAGCAACTGTACCACCCAGGTGTCCCATCTTTTTTCCATTTCTGGTCTAATTCTGGTTCTGGCCACAATTTAGCTATCACATCCTCCATGCATCTTTCCCTGACCCCTCTCCCCGAGGCTGGTTTAAAAATGGAGCATGTAATGTTGTATGGTTTGCAAAGTTTCTTAATATACCCCATTCCATTTGGCCCCCATTATCCTTATTCATTCATTCATTCATTCATTCATAGAACGTTTGTGAAACACCCATTCTATGTCAGGTGCTGAAGTAAAGGAGAGGTTTCCAGACATGCAATAAAAAAGTCTTGTTCTCAGGAAACTCACGATTTAGTGAGGTAGAAAATTAGTCTGTGTAATTCAGTGTGTGAGTTCAAAAATTGAGATTTGCCCAATTGGAAACATAAACTAGGTGGGTGCATTTGAGGAGAGGTGGCCAGAATGGAACAGAGAGAGACAGGGAAAAGATTTTGCTGAGTTCTGAAGACCTTAAGGAAGTTATGTGGGTATAGAGAATAAAAGAAAGACTGAATTCAAAGATAAGAAACAAGTAACTCCGTAAAATAGAACTGTTTTTGTTTTATTTTGTTATTTTATCAGTTGAGCTCAGAATACAGTCTCAATTGTATGCACAGCACTCTGCAAGGATTCTTTATTACAGATAATGAGTCTGAGGCACGGAGAAATTATGTTCCTTACCTAAAGTGTGTTTTGCCTTGTCATTTTTCTGTATTCTATTTTCTAAATTATAAGGTTAAAATATTATAGTTTTTTTTCCAAATACCTGTGAATGAATGAAGTTGAGTTTTTTCTGAAATTCAAAATCTAACTCTCAAAACTTTTTCTCTAATTCATGCTTGTTTTGTACATATTTAAGTATTTAGCCCATTGTTCTATATATTAACGACTGAGCCACCCAGGCACCCTGCATTGTTCTATATATTAAATTATATTTTCACTATGTCTATACTCTAAGAAAGCTTGAGTTAGATGTGACAGAAGAAAAGACATCAATGCTAAATTTTATCAAATGGCATCCAAATACTGCTGAAAGATAGGAGCAACCTTCTTTCCTAAAATTATTTGAAGTGCTAAAATTAAAATATCACATAAAGCTCCAACTTTCTAGTATTTACCTTCCTTTAATAATTGTCTGATAAATGAATGGCACATTAGATCTGTGTTGCTACTAGGATAATAATCCTATGGAGTGTGATGGAGAAAATTTATTCTGTTTCCAAGTTATATTTTCTGGAAACAGTCTTAAAGTGGACTTTATAAATATGTACAATTCTGGGAGTATCTTGCTATGTGTCTTAAAAAGATATTTCTACCTAAATTAGTAGAGGAAAAGTTGCAGTTTACATTTCTTTACTTTTATTATAAGGTACATTTTAATCATGAACAAACTTTATTATAAAGAAAAGAAGTTATGTCTTCAGAAGTTAGGATTTTTACCAAATTTTTCGACTTAATTTTTTTTTAATTGGAGGCATTTGGTCAACATTATAGAGCTATAATTCATGGAATGTTAATTAAAGGACTATTGAGTGCTCCCACTGGTCACTGGGGGGAAATTTGGAAATATAAATAACTGATTTTCTTTCTTTAACATTTGCTCTATGGTCAAAGGAGAAGATGAATAAAGAATATATCTTTAAAACATTAATTGCATTTGAGATATACAAAAACTAAAGTATCAAAAAATTAGAAACAAAAGTGGGTTTATTGTCAAAAATCTGGCTTCTAATAAAGACTGTTACTGGCTAAGCAAATTATTAGAATGAAGGCTCCTCATTTGTAAACTGAGAGGATTAACTAGTTGATTTGTAAGGTCTAGTTCAATTCCAGAAGTTTTACAAGTAACTAATTTATATAATTTATATAGACTGAAAGGCAATATACAAATATTTAAAATTTTATTTTATTTTTATTTTATTTTGTTTTATTTAAGATTTTATTTTTAAGTAATCTCCACACCCATCATGGGGCTTAAACTCACAACCCTAAGATCTAGACTCAGATGCTCTACCAACTGAGTCAGCCAGGTGCTCAACGCCCCCCCCCCACCCATATTTAACATTTAAATGGCTGGCAGAGGTCAGCAAGTCTTCTGTAGGAACTTAAAGAAAAATATAGCCATAATTCACAAGTTTGGATTCATTTTTATTTTTTAAATGGTGGACATATATAGATGCTGACATTTATACAGATTCACATAGAGTATTAAAAACCTAGAATATTATAATTGAGAATATTTCCTTCTTTTATTCATACATTATTTCCTGGAAGAGGAAAAATACTACCTTTGAATAGCACCTACAATATGCTATGAAATATTCGCAAATTCTGTCCATTTAATCTTATAATAAACCTATATAGATATCATTATACCCATTTCACTAATGAGGAAACTGAAACTCATTGTTCAAGGTAACAAAACAGCTTGTTGGAGATAGGGTGTGAGCCCTGATTGCCTGACTGTAATGTTCCAGCTCTCTTCACTACACTTGACTGTCTTCCAAAAGTAGGTGTCAGTGCTCTTTGAGCTTCCTTTCCTCTGTTAGAAGAAATGTACCTCTAAATGACTTGAAAACCCAGGGAGCAAGGCCGTGAAAGATGCTTGATAACAGGAATTATGGGTGGAGAGGTGAAAAGAATACATATTAAAATTTTGATTGATCATTAAGATAGATAATGCATAGGGCTTAGAGAACTTTGAGGATTCTTATCAGATATTTGCACTGTAGGCCAAGAGGATTCTAAGATATCTGAGAGAGGGTGGGAGTGGGAATGATGAAGATCTCAACAGATCAAGTCAGATGAGAAGTCATTTAGTGGAGGTGAATGACAAGGACTAAAAAAAATATACCAATGAGTTGCAAAGTAAAAGCAACATCAGGGTTTATTTGGAGGGGTAGGGGGTGGAGAGGGGGGTAGAAGAGAATTTTTCCAATTCTGTTCCAATTTTTACCAGTTTTTCAATCTGTGTAAGAAGGATTCAAACATAGTTTGAATTTTTGTTCAGTAATGAAATGGAATTATATATAAGAAAGTGCTCTCAAGTTAAAAAGCAAAAGCTGTACAAGATAGTTTCACAGAATTTTATCAATGATACATTCTTAATGAAGGCAAATGGTCTGGTACTATAGGAATTCAAAGACTGATAGTCCTTTCTTTATTGCTTAGTGTAACATCACCCAAACTGGAAACCCTGGAATAACAGTCAGATTTTTATGTCAATACATTAACCAAATACTGAATTAACATAACATCTAAAGTCTTAATATTGCATTATTCATTTAATTTTCCATAGGTTGTTTCCTATTGAATGATAAATTGGGCTTGGATGTGAAAATTAATAATGGTGACCCTCATTTCTGTAATCTGAAGTTTCCAAAGCCTGAAAATCAAAAGTTTATCTCAAATACATCTAAAAATAGCAGTAAAAAGTGGTCTCATGATGGTGCTGCCAAACCTGATTGTGAAACATTGTACTATGGACTATTTCCCTTATAGATTGTGCCCATTAAAAATGTTTCTTCTAAAATTTGTAGTGTAATAGTGACTTTGAGAAATACACAGAAAGGAAGGAAATGTTTGGTCAAATTACTGCTTAATT
The DNA here is from genome assembly GCF_037043125.1 of Eumetopias jubatus. Taxonomy (NCBI): domain Eukaryota; kingdom Metazoa; phylum Chordata; class Mammalia; order Carnivora; family Otariidae; genus Eumetopias; species Eumetopias jubatus. The sequence goes on along the minus strand of NW_028274809.1, from coordinate 159,564,083 downwards.
ATTCCAAAGCTGGAGTGACTGACTTTGTTTTGCCCTCCTGTACTGAATAACTTCTGATGCAATCAAACTGAAAAGTCAGGAAATTAACTTTTATGGAAATTGAGTCATGCATTAAATGTATTTCCAATTCGGAGACTGTTTATTTAGTAACCAGTAAAACTGAACCAAGTTGTGCTATAAATGAAGGATCAGGACTTCAAATAAGCACTTCCGTTTCCTTCAGTATCTCTATACTTGGCTGGCCAGAGTCTCTAGGATTTTTGTATTTTTATATTGTTATTTAAAATAGAGAATACAATGTTTATGCTAATGTGATTGTGGAGTTTTTAGTTTTTACCAGCAATGAAAGGTTTTGTTTTTAAATTAAATTCTTTCTACATACTACCTATTGTTCCTTTATTTTTTTCTTTTCTCTAAGTGGTGTTCAGATAACCTTATTAATACATAGGGAAGTCTGCAACAACCATATTCAGTTCAGACTTACACTTTCAAATAAGACCATATTATATGTAAATAGCAAAGAACTTACTATAGAGTGGTTAATACATATATATCTTTGTATAAATATGTATGTGTATGTATGTATGTATGTATC